>NC_090436.1:48622620-58622620 GCF_031143425.1 Pleurodeles waltl
AAATTCTAGATCTTCAAGGAATATACGTGGGGCATTGGTGACCAACAGTCCATTTGGTGCTGTATTGCTCCGGATGTATTCAGTCAGAACGGCCCCGTGGAGAATAGTTTTGACATGAGATCGTTTTAGTTCTACTAGTGTATCCCAGTCGCCCAACTGGGACAAAACTCTTGGAGAGGGTGGTATCACCAAGAAGTGAGGGGGGCCCGACAGAATGGCTGTCAGATCCTCATCACTGAAGGAGAGTCCTTCCGCCATACTGGGGAAGAAAGAGCACCGATATGAGGCAGTAGGGGGGAGAGGGGAAAAGAAAGGGAAGAGGACAAACAACCTTAGTGTTGGTGTGTGGTCCTGGACAAAGGAGCAATAATTACTCACTAGAGGGGGGGGAACTCTCGCAGCTAGCAGCTGCTCAACTATCATTACACATGGAGAGAGGAAGAGGGAGGAGGGGGGGGGAATAACTATGGAGGAACACTCCGTACTTAGCTCCCTATAATTCAAAGTACACACGAAAGTACGGGGTTCTCTAGAAGCGGACCGTCGCGGGATATTAGCGTAGTCCTAGGTTGTATGTATTCCTATTTGGAAGGGTAACGTCAGTGGAATGTCAGTTGGAAATTACCGAGTGGAACAGCGAGGGGTGGGAAGAAGGGAATTTCCTTTTACGGACTAGGTGGTCTCACACACTATATAGTGTCATGCTTCATCATTTGACCACCTAGGACCCACCCAGGTAGGACAGTGCCACCTGGGCGGACTCAACCTCACTGTTAAAGGAACAGGAGGGAGTGCGTAAATAAACTTGTTTTCTGGAAAGATCGGGATCCAGCTAATCTACTGAAAAACTAAAAAACACCTAAGCAGACACCTGTGAAGAGCAACAAATTTAATGGTGGTGTCTGTCTGGTGTAGTTAAAAAGGGGGGTAGGGGACACCTCTGTGAGGACAAGGACTCACAGGGTCACCTAACTAATTACTAGCCAACATGTTTCTGCCCTCAAAAGTGAGCCAATGAAGGTCTCGGGGCATTCGTCAGGGCCTAGGATCCCTACGTCTCACGTTGGAGGAAAATACTCTATGGGGAAATCAAAGAGTGAGAAAATGAAAAAAAGAATGATCTACATTACCCAAGGAATTACCTTGAGGCGGCCTAATGGGGAGAGAAACAATTAATTAGCACTCTGGTGGCACACAGCACTGCAAAACCAACCAACTACACACACGTGTCAAGGGGATGCATTCATGCACGAAAACACATATGTTCATAAAAGGTAAAATACATGCGTGGAGTGACTGAGGTGGGTATATCTACACAAGTGGACAGTCCTATCACTGCAGGGAATTATAGTTCTTACCCTTAAAGCACATCGCGCCATCAACCTAAAGAGGCCCCGCCTTTGAACTCGATCACATTCATGCCGGCGCCCCGGCTTGGCCGGTGCGCCCGCCATTACGGCAATCATATCGAGGCTAGTAACGCAAAGAGGCCCGCCGGCGGTGATTAACATTAATTGAACTCCAATTTACGCGCTAACAGGGCGCACCTGGAATTTCTTACAGCCATAAATAGACCGTTCTCCCTCCCTCAGCCACTTGTCACAAGCGGTCCAAGGAGAGGACGAAGTAGGCGCACCGGCGAGCGTCTTCCCCTTTGATGTAGTGAGTGGCATACCGGATCACAGGCAACACAGATAAGCCCTTATTGCTTTTAATCTTACTTTTTTTGTCTATAGTCACTTCGGTTTCTCTTAACCAGTATTTTTCTACCAGCAATAGTGGGTTCCTACTGGGAACTTGCTTTCCCCCCCCCCCTATCGCTCCCTCTGTATCTATTCTGCCTACTTCTGTTCCTCTCCTCACTTCGTCTTTATGTTCATCTCTATCCCTTAGTGTGTGACTATAAGGGGGACACCTCCCCCTCCTGGATACCAGAGGCTAGCTGCCTCTAAGAAAAGGGTAAGAACTATAATTCCCTGCAGTGATAGGACTGTCCACTTGTGTAGATATACCCACTCAGTCACTCCACGCATGTATTTTTACCTTTTTTGAACATATGTGTTTCGTGCATGAATGCATCCCCTTGACACGTGTGTAGTTGGTTGGTTTTGGCAGTGCTGTGTGCCACCAGAGTGCTAATTAATTGTTTCTCTCCCCCATAGGCCGCGCTCAAGGTAATTCCTTGGGTAATGTAGATCATTCTTTTTTCATTTTCTCACTCTTTGATTTCCCCATAGAGTATTTTCCTCCAACGTGAGACGTAGGGATCCTAGGCCCTGACGAATGCCCCGAGACCCTTCATTGGCTCACTTTTGAGGGCAGAAACATGTTGGCTAGTAATTAGTTAGGTGACCCTGTGAGTCCTTGTCCTCACAGAGGTGTCCCTACCCCCCCTTTTTAACTACACCAGACAGACACCACCTTTAAATTTGTTGCTCTTCACAGGTGTCCTGCTTAGGTGTTTTTAGTTTTTCAGTAGATTAGCTGGATCCCGATCTTTCCAGAAACAAGTTTATTTACGCACTCCCCTCCTGTTCCTTTAACAGTGAGGTTGAGTCCGCCCAGGTGGGCACTGTCCTACCTGGGTGGGGTCTAGGTGGTCAAATGATGAAGCATGACACTATATAGTGTGTGAGACCACCTAGTCCGTAAAAGGAAATTCCCTTCTTCCCACCCCTCGCTGTTCCACTCGGTAATTTCCAACTGACATTCCACTGACGTTACCCTTCCAAATAGGAATACATACAACCTAGGATCTACGCTAATATCCGCGGACGTCCGCTTCTAGAGAACCCCCGTACTTTCGTGTGTACTTTGAATTATAGGGAGCTAAGTACGGAGTGTTTTCCTCCATAGTTATCCCCCCTCCTCCCTCTTCCTCTCTCCATGTGTAATGATAGTTGAGCAGCTGCTAGCTGCGAGAGTCCCCCCCCCCTCTAGTGAGTAATTATTGCTCCTTTGTCCAGGACCACACACCAACACTAAGGTTGTTTGTCCTCTTCCCTTTCTTTTCCCCTCTCCCCCTACTGCCTCATATCGGTGCTCTTTCTTCCCCAGTATGGCGGAAGGACTCTCCTTCAGTGATGAGGATCTGACAGCCATTCTGTCGGCCCCCTCACTTCTTGGTGATACCACCCTCTCCAAGAGTTTGTCCCAGGTTGGGCGGACTGGGATACACTAGTAGAACTAAAACGGTCTCAATGTCAAAACTATTCTCCACGGGGCCGTTCTGACTGAATACCTCCGGAGCAATACAGCACCAAATGGACTGTTGGTCACCAATGCCCCCACGTATATTCCTTGAAGATCTAGAATTTAGAAAGGATTGGGCTTTGATAGCATGGAAGTGTACTAGAGATTGGCTCATCCTGATCAAAAAAAACAGCGACAAGGTTATCCGAGGCACTCCTAATTCAGATAAAAACGAGTGAGAATAACCTTAAATCAGGGATGAGCATTCTCTCCTTTAAAAAGAAACTAGAGGAGGTTAACAAAAATATGAACGAGCATAAGGAATATCTCACTCAGCGAAAGATTTCTAAATTCCAAAAAGATCTCGATCGGTTCTCCCACGAGAAGATATACCCTTATACCAAATCGGATTATGTAGCGAAAACTAACAACATATCCGACACCTCATCTGGTGGTAACACCAGTTCAGATAATGATAGTTCATCATCAGATAATTTGCGGCAACGTCGCGGACGACGTGGGCAACGCCGGGGAAGGTGGAATCACCCACCTATGTTACCCCCCTGCCCTCCATACCATAATCAACAATGGGGTTGGCCTTCCCAATATGGACTCCCACCTCAATACCAGGCGCCCTTTTTCCAACACCCTGCACAATGGTCTTTTCCTGAGCCACCGCAGCCTTTTTTAGACAGAGCAACGGGAGGGGAAAAGGAAAAAGGAAAGAGGTACATTGGAGGCCAAGAGAGGACACCCCAGAGAATACTGCACAAAGGGAACCCCTCCCAGGGACAAGCAAAACACTGTAACGAGCCTGACGGATAATCAAACAGATAACATTATCAATCTGAGTAACCGGGTTCTGAGTGAAATTGAAACTAAGGCACTAAACAAGGGCTTAAACTTTGTGCCCACGCCCAAAATTGACTTATTTAAAACCCGAACAGAACTAGCGGGTTTGTTTCGAAAGATACGCTTGAAAACGTTCTTCTTGGAGAAACATTACGAGGCTTCAGACAAAAACACTGGCCTACGCCCAAAGTCCACCTTCTGCCCAACCACGGGACAGATGCCCCCCGAGGTCCTGGCTTTTGAGAAATCAGTATCCCTAAAAGTCAACGCACTTACTGGGACCACCAAAAAAACATACCAGAATATGAGTACGGCCGAGCTTTCAGCTCTGAAAGGCCTGACATCTGACCCCACGATAATCATTAAACGAGCAGACAAAGGGGGAGCAACGGTAATTTCTCCACTTAAAATGTATAGAGATGAGTGCGAACGTCTGTTGGGTAACACCCACCATTATAAACGCTTATCTCGAGACCCCACACCTGATATTCAAGATGAAATTTCCTTTTTCGTGATTAAGGGCTTAGAGAACGACTGGATTACTCGACATGAGGCAGACTTCCTGATACAGGCTAACCCTAGGATTCCCTACTTTTATATTCTCCCTAAAATGCATAAAGGGAAAATTCCCCCACCAGGGAGACCTATTGTATCCGGGATCGGATCCGTTCTAGAACCCCTGTCTCAATTTGTGGATTTCTTCCTTCAGCCATTGGTCAGAAGAATTCCTACTTACCTAAAAGACACGACGGATGTGTTAGTCTTATTAGACTCTGTGGCTTTTGACACAACTAGAGAACTGTTGATCACCCTGGATGTAGAATCCCTATACACCAACATTCCCCAGGAGGCCACTCTGCAGGTCATTAGCGACCTTTTGGAAGCCAATAGAGGAGAGTCACGTACACCGCCTGACTTCATACTTGACTTGGCACATTTGGCTCTCACAAGGAACTACTTCAAGTTTGAGGATAACTTTTTCCTGCAAATACAGGGTACATCTATGGGTAGCACTTTCGCACCTAGCCTAGCATGTCTCTATGTTGATCACTTTGAGAGACAGGTAGTCAACCACGATGACAACCCGTTTTCCCAGCAGATTAAACTCTGGAAACGATATATAGATGACATTCTATTGGTCTGGACAGGAACTAGAGATGAGGCGATGAATTTTGTAAATTGGTTAAATACAGCTAACCCTTTCCTGAACTTCACCATGACCATAGGTGACAACCAACTAGCATTTCTTGACCTATCAATCTATGAAAGCAATGGGGCTCTAGCCACAGAGGTCTATTATAAACCCACAGATCGGAATAACCTGCTCCAATTCAAAAGCTTCCACCCAAGGTCCCTGAGGGAGAATCTCCCGGTTGGTCAATTCTTACGTCTACGACGGAATTGTTCCACCCTCACAAACTACCGCAAACACGCTGAGAAATTGGTTAGTAAGCTGCAAACCAAGGACTATCCCACACATCTGGTGAAGAGAGCATACAAAAGAGCGGGGAATAATAATAGGGACCAACTACTACAACCACGCACTAGGATGTCTGACACTGAACAAATTGTGTGTGTGACTACCTTTAATCCACTATCCAATAAGATTCAGAAAATCATCAATGATGAGTGGAAAATCCTTATATCTGGTGGTTTACCTTTTCAGCAGCCACTACATGCGTTTAAAAGAGCCACAAACATACGGGACATGGTTGTCCACACAAGACCCAAAGAAGAAAAAAAACAATTCCCTGACGACACTAACCACACTATGGGGCCTCCCACCACCAAGAGGACACTACCCATGTGGCAACTGCAGTGTCTGCTGTTTCACCAAAAAGTCAACCACAATAGACCTAGACCTTAAGACTCCATGGGCTCAAAGATCCCTAACCAACTGTAACAGCAAAAACGTGATATATTTGATTAGATGCCCCTGTAACCTTAAATACGTGGGAATGACATCTAGAAAGGTCGCCACGAGAATCTGTGAACATAGGAGTACGATCCGTTGTAAACGAGAGGCTACTAAATTGACTAACCACTTCCTTCTGGAAAAACATTCGGCAGATGACTTACACTGGACGGTCATTGAGCAACTATCTCCATCGTCCTCCAATATGACACAGAGATTGCTCCAGACCGAACAACGTTGGGTCTGGAGATTACACACGGACACCAATGGTCTTAATGATGAGATCCCTTGGTTCACACTCAATAAATGATTTCTCTGACTAATTTATGAGTCCTCCCTTCCGTCCGCTTCTGCTCTATCTTTTTCTTCCCCTTTCCCCCCCCCCCCCCCGGTTGCATTTCTTCTACAATATCCCTTCTCCCTCCTCCCTTTCTTTCGTTCCCCCCCCTCTTTTTTCCCCCCCCCCCCTCCTTCCTTTTCTTTATCCTTTCCCTCGTTTTTCCTCGTTTTTTCTTTCTTTCTTAGCCCTTTGGGCTACGGGACCGCTGGGAACTACATTTCCCAGCGGCCACTGTAAACGCGAGCCTTCCGCTGGTGGCGCTCGGGCCGGAATCTTCCGGCTCGGGCCCCACCCTTGCACTCGCCCGCATTCATGCCGGCGCCCCAGCATTGCTCGGGCGCCCGCGGGTGCGGCAAAGCACATCGCGCCATCAACCTAAAGAGGCCCGCCTTTGAACTCGATCACATTCATGCCGGCGCCCCGGCTTGGCCGGTGCGCCCGCCATTACGGCAATCATATCGAGGCTAGTAACGCAAAGAGGCCCGCGGCGGTGATTAACATTAATTGAACTCCAATTTACGCGCTAACAGGGCGCACCTGGAATTTCTTACAGCCATAAATAGACCGTTCTCCCTCAGCCACTTGTCACAAGCGGTCCAAGGAGAGGACGAAGTAGGCGCACGGCGAGCGTCCCCTTTGATGTAGTGAGTGGCATACCGGATCACAGGCAACACAGATAAGCCCTTATTGCTTTTAATCTTACTTTTTTTGTCTATAGTCACTTCGGTTTCTCTTAACCAGTATTTTTCTACCAGCAATAGTGGGTTCCTACTGGGAACTTGCTTTTCCCCCCCCCTATCGCTCCCTCTGTATCTATTCTGCCTACTTCTGTTCCTCTCCTCACTTCGTCTTTATGTTCATCTCTATCCCTTAGTGTGTGACCATAAGGGGACACTCCCCCTCCTGGATACCAGAGGCTAGCTGCCTCTAAGAAAAGGGTAAGAACTATAATTCCCTGCAGTGATAGGACTGTCCACTTGTGTAGATATACCCACTCAGTCACTCCACGCATGTATTTTACCTTTTTTGAACATATGTGTTTCGTGCATGAATGCATCCCCTTGACACGTGTGTAGTTGGTTGGTTTTGCAGTGCTGTGTGCCACCAGAGTGCTAATTAATTGTTTCTCTCCCCATAGGCCGCCTCAAGGTAATTCCTTGGGTAATGTAGATCATTCTTTTTTCATTTTCTCACTCTTTGATTTCCCCATAGAGTATTTTCCTCCAACGTGAGACGTAGGGATCCTAGGCCCTGACGAATGCCCCGAGACCTTCATTGGCTCACTTTTGAGGGCAGAAACATGTTGGCTAGTAATTAGTTAGGTGACCCTGTGAGTCCTTGTCCTCACAGAGGTGTCCCTACCCCCCTTTTTAACTACACCAGACAGACACCACCATTAAATTTGTTGCTCTTCACAGGTGTCTGCTTAGGTGTTTTTAGTTTTTCAGTAGATTAGCTGGATCCCGATCTTTCCAGAAACAAGTTTATTTACGCACTCCCTCCTGTTCCTTTAACAGTGAGGTTGAGTCCGCCCAGGTGGCACTGTCCTACCTGGGTGGGTCTAGGTGGTCAAATGATGAAGCATGACACTATATAGTGTGTGAGACCACCTAGTCCGTAAAAGGAAATTCCCTTCTTCCCACCCCTCGCTGTTCCACTCGGTAATTTCCAACTGACATTCCACTGACGTTACCCTTCCAAATAGGAATACATACAACCTAGGACTACGCTAATATCCGCGACGTCCGCTTCTAGAGAACCCCGTACTTTCGTGTGTACTTTTACTATTCCAAGAAGAGCCCTAAAGGTCTGTGAGAGGACATTAGGAAGGCTATCCCGTGCACATGCTAACAGTCTATTACACAGACAGCATCCTGGGCCAGTCCCAGGGCCATAAAGGGAGATCTACGTCTCTCTGGGGTTGACCTCAGAGAGAATGTTGTCCCTCAGGGTAAGTGGCATTCACACTTCTATCAGACAGAGAACCTGATGGGACTCGTTGCAGTGCCCTACCTTTATTGATGTGACTAATTTCAGGAGGCTTAGACTACCTGTATTACCATATATATGAAAGCATGATAGTCAAACATGTATACATCTATATGAATTTATAACATTTTATATGAAAAAATAGCACCAAAAAGTGCACTGCATCAACCTCGGGCAACTGGCCATGCTAGACTCAGACAAGGTGAGTCAAAAGGCCAACCAAGATAGAACCCAGGTTGGATACAAGCACCAGGTATGTCCTGGTGAAAAGTTTACCTTCTGAGAAGGTAGTCAACAACGAGGCCAAGCAACAGGTTGGACTGGAAGATGGGATAATCAACGACGGGGTGTCGAGGGACAAGGTGCTGAACAACAAGCTTTTGAAGAAGCTGCTGATGAAGGCGAGAAGAACTCAGAGTGGAAAAAGTCCGGTGGTGCACCCAGCAAACCATTGATGTCAGATGCTGCTTAGCATCAGGGCCAGTGAGGATTTCCACCTGCTAACTCCGCCTCTTTTATGGAAATCAGCTTCCTTCAGCAGGGCAAAGCTGCATGCTGTAGCCAGCGAGGGTTTGGCATTGTCGCATACGAGTTGGCAGTGGGATCACTGAATCATATTTTCTGCTGCAAAGAAGAATGTAACCCACTCGAAACACACTCTCAGTAGATCATCATGGCAGGTCGGTCTTCTTTTGTGTCTCCAGGCACAAATATTTGAAAGATTTAGGGCTAGGCAAAATGAGCATGTGCTAGCACCAGCCAAGAGTTCCAGGAGCTCAGGAACTGTACTTCGGGTTGAGGACTTACTTCATAGATGCTACCAGCAGTGTCCAAGGTAGGTCCATTTGGCTGGGCTCTTTCCAAAAAGTGGGCTTCTGGCAGCTTTTGTGTTACTGTAGCCAAACCCCGTTAGTGCCCATTAAAAATCATTCAGTGCTATACTATTTAACTCCTTGGCTGCTGCCCCTAAACCCCTCTCCCCTCCCCTACCCCCCCCAAGTGCTAAGCCCTTTTTTGGCTATTTGGGGTAGTTCACGCTTAGGCCCCCATAACTTTTTGTACACATAAGCTATCCATGCCAAATCTACAGCATTTTTTTCCAACATCCTGAGCATTTTTAAGGTACCCAGAGTTTGTGGGTTCCCCTTGAGGAGACCGAGAAATTAGCCAAAATACAGGCAAAATGTAGGTTTTTTGGGAAAACTGGAAAGTGCTGCAGATGAAAGCATCTGTTTTTTTTCCCTGCAAATGAGATCATTGAAGGGTTTGCAATGCCAAAATCACCATCTTCCCAGCTTTCAGGAACAGGCAGATTTTTCAACAAGGTTTTGTCCTTTTACTAGGACATACCCCATTTGTACTATTTTTTGTGCTTTCAGCCTCCTTCCAGTTAGTGACAGAAATGGGTATGAAACCATTAATGGAGCCTGGACAGCTAAACATTTCTGAAAAGTAGACAACGTTCTGAATTCAGCAAGGGGTCATTGGTGTAGATCCTTTAAGGTTTTCCTATAGAAAGTAACAGTTGAAATAAATACATATTGAAAATGAGTTGAAAAAAACAGCCATTTCTGTCTATGTTTTTCTTCTGTTTTCCAGCTATGGCAGATTTTTAAAAGCAATATACTGTTACCTCTGCTGGACTCTTCTGGTTGTGGGGGTTATTTAGCGCTTGTATGTTCATCAAGAACCTAAGGTACCCAGAGCCAATAAACGAGCTGCACCTTGCAATGGGTTTTTATTGTATACCGGGTATACAGCAATTCATTTTGTAAAATATAAAGAGTGACAAACAGGTATCGAGGAAACCTATGTATTTCTGAAATGGGCACAAGATATGGAGTTTAGAAGCAGTGGTTATTTGCATATCTCTAAGGTGGTCATTACAACATTGGCGGTAAAAGCCGCTTACCGCCGTGCAGAAGGCCGCTAATACACCGCGGCGGCGGCGGGAGACTGCCACAGCTATTATGACACACATCACGGAATGCGCCAAAATTCAGACACCCACACAATACCGCCACACCAAAGGTCAGCGATAAATATGCGGAAACAAATCCTCCACCTCCACGCCAACAGAAACACGCCCATGCTATTACGACACACGAATCCACGCGGCGGTCTTTCAACCGCGGTATTCCATTGGCGGTACACACCGCCGCACTCAAAATACACACACATCTCCAAAACACCGCCACATTGGACAATTCCAAATACACACACCTGATACACATACAAACACCACTCCCACACACCCAATACAATATAAAACACACACCCACATCACCCACAAACCCCTACGACCAAAAATTAGAGACGAAGGCCAGAGAGAGACAGCACAGAATAGAGAATACCATCACACAGAGGCACACTACACCATCACCCACACAACATCCACGCACAAAACACCACATACCACTATACTCACCACACTCATCAACACATACACCACCCCACACATCACACACACCACCCCATGTCACGCCAAAGACACCCCCGCTTCTCCGAGGAGGAGCTCAGGGTCATGGTGGAGGAAATCATCAGGGTAGAGCCACAGCTATTTGGATCACAGGTACAGTACACATCCATAGCCAGGAAGATGGAGCTATGGCAAAGAATAGTCGACAGGGTCAACGCTGTGGGACAGCACCCAAGAAATAGGGAGGACATCAGGAAGAGGTGGAACGACCTACGGGGGAAGGTGGGTTCAACGGTATCCAGGGACAACAACGCGGTACAGCGGACTGGCGGCGGACCCCCACCTTCTCCCCCACAACTAACAACATGGGAGGAGCAAGTCTTGTCCATCTTGCATCCTGAGGGCCTCGCAGGAGTCAGTGGAGGAACCAACACTGGTAAGTCAAATTTCAACTATCATATCCCCCACCCTACCTGCATGCTATCACACACCCCCACCCTCACACCCTCCCCTATCACTCCAAATCCTCACCTATCTACCCATGACACCAACCACCCATCCCAACCCCAAAACCTGGATGACCTAACTAAGCATGGATACCCATCACTAAAGCATGCCCACTGCACAGACCCACAACACCCCCCAACCATCAGCACACAAGCTCCCACACAGGAATGCTTGCACTGGGGTACACGCACACCCGAACATTGCACACCATGAAACACACACATGCAATAATCATGTACTTATACCCCCGCAGGAACCCGAAGGAACGTCACCACACCAGAGGGTCCAGACAACACCACTCCACCCCCAGAAGAGGCCCACGGTAACGACAGCAGCTCTGCCCTGCTGGATCCTGATGACATCGTGGGCCTCCGGACAGTCGGTTCCACTTGCCCAGCCACAGCCCAACACCGAGCTGCCACCCTCTGGTAACACCAGCACAGCACCCACCCAGCGGGCCCATACCTCCCTACCCAGGACAGGTCAATCAGCGGTGTGTCCACCACTACAGGGCACCCAGGCTAACCCAACACCCCAACAACAACAGGGACCTGGGGGCAGTGGTAGTGGGCACACGGTCCAGGGGACGGAGGCCCAGGAACACAGGGGAACTGGGAGGGCTGCTGTGCGACAGAGGGAGGACAGGCCAAGGAAACCTACTCTCAACGAGGCCCTCTCCTCCATCATGGGAGCATACCACCACTCCCAGGAGACGATGGCCACAGTCCTGGACAAGTTGCAGGAGACCCTGCGTCTGCAGGAGGAGCAGTATTTGGGGTTCAGGGAGGAGCTCAGGACCATCTGCTCCGCCCTGGGCACCATCGTAGGGGTGCTGACGGACATTCAAAAGACCTTGAGGGACACGTGGCACTCCAAGGGGCCCCTGACACTAGCATGGACGACAAACTGCCCACCACCTCTGCTGGCGCTAGTGGACAGGACGCCCCGCCACAGGACCAACACACCAGCACCCCACCCCCTGCAGATGGAGAACCACCACGAAAGCGGTCCCTGAGATCCAGGAACAGGACAGAGCAAGATGGCAAGACCCCCGCCAGGAAATAAGACTACCCTGATTGTCCCCCCACTGTTCCACTTTGTTACCCTGTCCACATTGGAATAGCCCCAGCTCCACTTTCAATGGCCAGATGTGCAATGTACCTGTGAGACTAATAGACTGGACTCTGCCATGGACATTCTTCCATCATGACCTATCCCCATTTCACAACCCCCCTACATTTTTATGCACTTCAATAAACACCCTTGAAACCTCAATAATATTGAAGTCAGTCAATGATTGTGAACTTTTTATTGTCAATTACAGTGTTAAAAAAGGTTACCCATTGGAAGGCCAACATACCAATGTCACACATCACAAGCCTTTCAAGGGTGCAAGCTGTTGACACGTAGGTTACCACATTACTGAAACTGAAATGGAAGGGGACAACTCAGTTAACAAATAGGGAGTGAAATGTAGTTACAGGATAGAGGTAGACGTGTGAAATTTAATATTATGTGATACATGAAATTGTACTCACCTGTGTCTCACTGAAAATATTGCTGTATGACTGACTCCCTGTTGTCGTTTTCTTCTTCATCAGCTTCATCCTCATCACTGTCCACAGGCTCCACAGGCTCACCCGCTGCAACAACACCGTCATCTGGATCATCCTCCTGCAGAAAAGGCACCTGGCATCGCAATGGCAAGTTATGGAGCATGGAGCAGGCGATGATGATGTTGCACACCTTCTTCGGTGAGTAGAATAGGGATCCACCTGTCATATGGAGGCACCTGAACCTGGCCTTAAGGAGGCCGAAGGTCCACTCGATCACCCTCCTAGTCCGCCCATGGGCCTCATTGTAGCGTTCCTCTGCCCTGGTCCTGGGATTCCTCACTGGGGTCAGTAGCCAGGACAGGTTGGGGTAACCAGAGTCCCCCAAAAGCCATACACGGTGCCTCTGGAGTTCACCCATCATATCAGGGATGCTGCTATTCCGCAGGATGTAGGCGTCATGCACTGAGCCAGGGAACATAGCATTAACCTGGGAGATGTACTGGTCTGCCAAACAGACCATCTGGACATTCATCGAATGATAATTCTTCCTGTTCCTGTACACCTGTTCATTCCTGCGGGGGGGACCAGAGCTACATGGGTCCCATCAATGGCACCTATGACGTTGGGGATATGTCCAAGGGCATAGAAGTCACCTTTAACTGTAGGCAAATCTGCCACCCCACGAGAAAATAATGTATCTCCTTACGTGTTTCAGCAGGGCAGACAACACTCTGGACAAGATGTTGGAAAACATAGGCTGGGACATCCCTGATGCCATGGCCACTGTTGTCTGAAATGACCCACTTGCAAGGAAATGGAGTACTGACAGCACCTGCACTAGAGGGGGGATTCTAGTCGGATGGCGGATTGGTGACATCAGGTCTGGCTCCAACTGGGTACAAAGTTCCTGGATTGTGGCACTGTCAAACCGGTAGGTCACGATGACATGTCGCTTTTCCATTGTCAACAGCTCCACCAGCGGTCGGTACACCGGAGGATTCCGTCATCTTCCAATATGTCCCAACTGACGGTGCCTAAGAAGGACAACAGCGAAGAAACTGTCAGCATTCCTCCAGGTATGTACCCACAGTTACACGCAAGACTACAACAGACAATTAACCCATCCGGGAAAGGTTTTGAGTGTAGGCCTCAGTATGTGTGACGCAGTAGTAATTGAAGCCATGTGGGCCCCTGAAATGGCGGCTGCCTGACCTCTAAACTGGGACAATGGAATTGTGGGGTAACTGCGCTGGCATTGGACACCGTCGCGGTAGGCGGTCGTAGAGCGCGGCGCAATGCTGCATTGGTTAACATTGGACCCTATGGGTCCCAGGAGCCAATGAACAGGTGCGCTGGCGGTGATGATGGGCACCGCCGCGGACGTCACCGCCGTGGACGTCACCACCATTTTCTATCTCTTCAATCACTAGATACCTGACCTTCAACAGGAGAGGACCTACACTGCTAGTGCTGCTGTGACCTTGGTCTGGAAGCAGCGATGGCTGCTGCGTCTGGGGAAAGGGCCTCTGCCTTCACTGTACAGGAGTTGGAGAAACTTGTGGATGGGGTCCTCCCCCAGTACACGCTACTCTACGGTCCTCCAGACCAACAGGTTAGTACACAGGGAGCATGTTGTATGGGCTAGGCCTGGGTGGAGAGGGCTGGGTGGATGAGGGAAGGGGGCAGAGTACAAAGAACAGTCATGCATGGGGATGAATGGGCCACAGGGATAGAGTTGGGAGGGGGCCAATTACAACGATGGTGCAGTAGGTAATGACTGTTCCTCTTCCCTTGTGCATGTCATGTAGGTCAGCGCCCACCAGAAGAGGGACATTTGGCGTGCCATCGCCAAGGAGGTCCGGACCCTGGGGGCCCACCAGAGACGGGACACCCACTGCCGGAAGAGATGGGAGGACATTCGCCGCTGCAGCAAGAAGACGGCGGAGGCTCAGCTGGGGATGGCCTCCCAACGTGGGAGGGGTGCCTGTCGCACCATGATGTATAGTTGCCCCTTTGCTATCCATGTGGGCAGATTTCTACCATTGCCATGTAGGCCATATCCCAGAAATTGCATGTGCAGAGGGCAGGAGCACGGCGTAATGCAGGGGTCTGCTGCGTTTGTCTTGTCCGCCAACGGTAGCGGTATGCCATGCACTAAAACTCTCTTTCTTCTGTCTCCTCCCTTTTCCTGCTCTCCCTGTCCTTCTGTACATCAGCATCAACAGGCGGAGGTACAGTGGCACCGGAGCACGAGGGAGCTGCATCCCACATGGCCATGGAGGCCCACACCACAGACTCGGAATTCACCAGTGGGACGGAGGGCGAGGGGAGCTTCACGTCGGCCACAGGATCACCAAACAGCAACACGGACTCGTCCGCCGATGGGAGCTCCCCTGTGGTGGCGGCACCATCTGTGCGCCCCACTTCTACAGGTACAGCCGCCACCTCCCCTATCAGCACCGCCCTCCCAGCAGCCCCTCAGCGTTCACCCCGTGCCCGCTCACCCAGGAGGGTGGGCACCACCTTCGCCCCAGGCACCTCAGGCCCTGTCCCTGTCACCCCTGCAGCCCTCAGTGAGGAGGCCATTGACCTCCTCCGGTCACTCACTGTTGGGCAGTCTACCATTGTGAATGCCATCCAGGGTGTAGAACGAGAGTTGCAACACGGTAATGCATTCCTGGAAGGCATTCATTCTGGTCAGGCTGTCCTTCAGCGAACAATGCAATCTCGGGCCTCAGCACTGATGGCAGCCATTGTCCCTGTGTCCAGCCTCCCCCCTCCAACTTCCTCCACCCAGACCCAATCCCCTGTACCCCAACCCATCCCAAGCACACCTACAGACCAGCATGCACACAAGTCAACACACACAAGTAACTCAAGCAAACATAGGCACCACACACACCACAGGCACTCACACAATCATCACACCCATACAGACCAGCAACATCCACTGTCTCCACTGTGTCCCCCTCCTCCTCTTCTCCCTCCTCCCTCCCAGTCTCGTCTACACACACACCTGCATGCACCACATCTACAGGCACTAGGACTCGCACCAGGACACCCAGCACCACAAGCCGCTCACCTGCACTCACCACCTCCACTGCCATTTACACGTCCCCTGTGTCCTCTCCCAGTGTGTCTGTGATGCCCCCTCCCAAAGTACACAAACGCCGGCAATCACTCACCCAACATCCATCCACCTCACGACAGCCTCCAGTACCTGCACCCAAAACAGCTAAAGTGACACCTCCTACAACCACCTCCTCTTCCTCCACTCCCAGACCCCCTCCAGCTACCCATCCCAGTGTCCGTCAGAAACTGGCCCTCTGTGAAATTGACCTTTTTGCCCCCCCCCCCCTCCAGTTCATCAGTCCAGTCGTAGCGCCTCAGCCAAAAAGCCTCCAGTACCAGTGGTGCGTGTACCAGGTTTTTGGAGTGCCCCGTCCACCAGGGCAGGCAGTAGGACCCGGAGCCAAGGCACTGTCAGCCCACCCCCTGTGAAGGCTCTGAAATTGGAGAGTGGGCGACTGGACCGTGTCAAGACTCCTGGTGGGCCAAAAAGTGAAATGGGATCGAAGACGATTGGTGAGTCATCTGTAACTCCAAAGAAGGTGGGGAAGGTCCAGAGGAAGTCTCCCCAACCTGTTGTGTCACGGCGGAGAAGTGCGCCATCATTTCCGGCGGTCCAAACACAACCGCCATCACCGTCATTACTGGTCCAGAAACCACCGCCAGAGTCATAGCCCAGGAGGGCCAAAGTATCGTTAGTGGTCAGGAGACCACCGCCGGAGTCACAGCCCAGGAGGGCCCAACTATCGTTACTGGTCCAGAAACCACCACCAAAGTCATAGCCCAGGAGGGCCCAAGTATCGTCACTGGTCCAGAAACCACCACCAGAGTCATAGCCCAGGAGGGCCCAAGTATCGTTAGTGGTCAGGAGACCACCGCCATCGCCGGAGTCACAGCCCAGGAGGGCCCAAGTATCGTCACTGGTCCAGAAACCACTGCCAAAGTCATAGCCCAGGAGGGCCCAAGTATCGTCACTGGTCCAGAAACCACCGCCAGAGTCATAGCCCAGGAAGGCCCAAGTATCGTCACTGGTCAGGAGACCACCGCCACCGCCGGAGTCACAGCCCAGGAGGGACCAAGTATCGTTACTGGTCCAGAAACCACCACCAAAGTAATAGCCCAGGAGGGCCCAAGTATCGTCACTGGTCCAGAAACCACCGCCAGAGTCATAGCCCAGGAGGGCCCAAGTATCGTCACTGGTCAGGACACCACCGCCACCGCCGGAGTCAGTGTCCAGGAGGGTCCAGAATCCCACAGCCCCGCTGGGCAATGATGGAACGTCAAGCCACACACCAACGTCCAGTATGGAGTTCGTCATGCCACACACCAATGTCCAGTGTGGAGTTCGTCATGCCACACACCAACGTCCAGTGTGGAGTTCGTCATGCCACACACCAATGTCCAGTGTGGAGTACGTCATGCCACACACCAACGTCCAGTGTGGAGTTCGTCATGCCACACACCAATGTCCAGTGTGGAGTTCGTCATGCCACACACCAACGTCCAGTGTGGAGTTCGTCATGCCACACACCAATGTCCAGTGTGGAGTTCGTCATGCCACACACCAACGTCCAGTGTGGAGTTCGTCATGCCACACACCAATGTCCAGTGTGGAGTTCGTCATGCCACACACCAACGTCACACACCAATATCCGTACCAGAACCGCCATGTCAAAGCACCGCTGAACAGGGCAAAGACCGCCATGGTGAAGACCGCTGAATAAGGCCAAGACCGCCATGGCAAAGCACCGCTGAACAGGCCAAAGACTGCCATGGTGAAGACTGCTGAACAAGGCCAAGACTGCCATGGCAAAGCACCGCTGAACAGGGCACAGACTACCATGGTGAAGACCGCTGAACAGGCCAAAGACTGCCATGTCAAAGCACCTCTGAACAGGGCAAAGACCGCCATGGTGAAGACCGCTGAACAGGGCAAAGACCGCCATGGCAAAGCACCGCTGAACAGGCCAAAGACTGCCATGGTGAAGACCGCTGAACAAGGCCAAGACCGCCATGGAAAAGCACCGCTGAACAGGGCAAAGACCGCCATGGTGAAGACCGCTGAACAAGGCCAAGACCGCCATGGCAAAGCACTGCTGAACAGGGCACAGACTGCCATGGTGAAGACTGCTGAACAGGCCAAAGACTGCCATGTCAAAGCAGCGCTGAACAGGGCAAAGACCGCCATGGCAAAGCACCGCTGGACAGGCCAAAGACTGCCATGGTGAAGACCCGCTGAACAGGGCACAGACTGCCATGGTGAAGACCACTGAACAGGGCAAAGACTGCCATGGGAAAGCACCGCTGAACAGGGCAAAGACCGCCATGGTGAAGACCGCTGAACAGGGCAAAGACCGCCATGGCAAAGCACCGCTGAACAGGGCAAAGACCGCCATGGTGAAGACCGCTGAACAGGGCAAAGACCGCCATGGCAAAGCACCGCTGAACAGGGCAAAGACCGTCATGGTGAAGACCGCTGAACAGGCCAAAGACAGCGTGGGTATGAATAGTCCGGCACAACAGGCATCGTTATCCCATGTGCAGCTGGGACTGTGACAGGACATGTACTTTCACGGGGAGACTCATCCAGTCTGGGCACCAGTCCCACCCAGTACCAGTAGAGAACTGCATCTACTTGCGAAGATGTGGCTTTGCACTCCCCAGGATGGCACAGTGGGCAACCCACCCACTGTAGAGACTTGAGAGACTGTGGCTTTGCACTCCCCAGGTTGGCACAGTGGGCAACCCACCCACTGTATAGACTTGATAGACTGTGGCTTTGCACTCCCCAGGATGGCACAGTGGGCAACCCACCCACTGTAGAGACTTGAGAGACTGTGGCTTTGCAATCCCCAGGATGGAACAGTGGGCAACCCACCCACTGTATAGACTTGAGAGACTGTGGCTTTGCACTCCCCAGGATGGCACAGTGGGCAACCCACCCACTGTAGAGACTTGAGAGACTGTGGCTTTGAACTCCCCAGGAGGGCACAGTGGGCAACCCACCCACTGTAGAGACTTGGGAGACTGTGGCTTTGCACTCCCCAGGATGGAACAGTGGGCAACCCACCCACTGTATAGACTTGAGAGACTGTGGCTTTGCACTCCCCAGGATACATCAATGGGCATGGAGCCCCGTCGTGGATCTGGCTTCGCATTCATGTGGCTGAGGTGCCCCCCCTTCCCTTCCCCCTGAGGTGCCTGTATTGTTTCTATCTGATGCCCCGGCAGTGTTCTCTCGGATTTTGTTCAGGTATCTATTGTGGGCCTCGCCCATGCATTTTTGGACTGTTTGTTTACGGACATTGTTGTGTACATATCTGCACTACTTCTTGTATTGTACATTTATTTTTGACAGATTTCGTGATATATATCAGTATATTTTTTTATGAGTAGTATATTGGCACAATACAAAGTTTGACCGCAATTCGCTTTGACTTTTTATTCTTCCGGGGAGATTGTGGGTTGTTACTGTGATTTTTGTGACTGCATTGGTGTGTATGTTGTGATATGCGAGGGTGGGGGTGTTTGGTGGGTGTCCCCCTAACTTTTGCCTCACCCCTCCCCCGTGTCGTAGGTGCAGTACTCACCGGTATGTTCTGCGCCTACGTCGCTGTTGTTCGTAGATGAGCAGGAATGCAAGGGCTGGGAGTATTTGTAGTTCCGGCTCCATGGTGTCCTCGTTCCTCGTGGGATGTGTTGAGGTAAGCATTTTCCCATAGCAAAAGCTGTTTCCGACATGTTTTTATCCACGGTGAATCCGCCCCGGAAAAGGTGGCGGATTGGTGTGTTGTGATAGTGTGGGCGGTACATTGTCTTCTGCCTGTCTGCTGGCGGTGTCCGCCGCGCTGTTTGACTGTACCGCAGTGGCGGCCGGTGTGTTAAAGTGGCTGTCTTAGGTGGCGGTTTCCGCCAGGGTCGTAATTCCCTTTTTTTGTCCGCCGGCCTGTTTGCGGTATTACTGCAGCTTTAACACCGTCCGCCAGGGTTGTAATGACCCCCTAAATTCGAGGGTAGCCATACTAGCATGTGAATTACAGGGCATTTTTCCAAATGATTTCTTTCTTACACACTGTCTTAGATTTGGAAGGCACACATCTAGAGAAAAACAATTGGCAATAACACTTGTTCTTCTATTCTGTGTTTTCTGAATAAAATGGTACCTCACTTGTGTGGGCAGGTCTAGTGTCACGCAACAGGAAATGCCCCAAAACATGGACACATTACATTTTTCCACTGAAAACGGATGCGTTTTTTGCAAAGTGCTTAGCTTTGGATTCTGGCCTCTAGCTCAGCCAGCACCTAGGGAAACCTAGCAAACCTATACTTATTTTAAAACAAGACACCTAGGGAATCCAGAATGGGGTGACTTGTGGGGCTCACCCAGAAAACTTTGCAAACCTCAAAATATATTATCCTCAAATTTCAGTGATGCAAAGTTCATGAATCTGAGGGGATCCACAAACTCCCTCCCACCCAGCATTTCCCCCAAGTCTTCCAATAACAATGGGCCCTCACTTGTGTGTGTAGGCCAAGTGTCCGTGCTTCTGAGGATTCCCCAAAGTTTTTTCCCCAGAATGCCCTGCAAAGGTTAACGTTCAATTAAAACAGCTTTATTTTTCCTTCAATTTCTGTGACGTAAACTACAGGAATATGCAGGGATGCACAAACTGCTTACCACACAGCATTCCCCAACTTTCCCCGATAAAATGCTACCCTACTGGTGTGCCTGGACTTAATGCCTGTGACAGGAATGGATCACAAAATGGTCAATGGTAGTCCTTAAATGGGGTGATCCATTCCTGACTCCTTGGGGAACCCGCTCAGGTACAAATTCCCATCAGGGACCTAGCCACAGCAGGACTAGTCACAGACCAAAGAGATATAGCTGCTGCATATCAAAACCAGGATAAACATGTTGCCCAAGGCCCAACAATGTCAATGCCCATTCTTTCAGGGGGGTGCCAATGAAAGGTAAGAGAGCCAGTGGAGTCTTTAGATTTTTCCCTGATTTCCCACTAGAATGGGGTGATATGATGCAGAATGTATCAGAGGCTGTCTTCATCCAGGGCCAATAAACGTTGGTGACAAACTAGGCAAAGGTCTTGCCCTGACTTGGATGTCCTGCGAGGTGCATATCATGAACCAGACCCAGTAGGAAGGCTGGTGAGCACTGGGGGACCACCGACACACAAGTTGCCCTAGAAACCTTAGGCTAACTATATAGAAGTAATTCCAGAATAAATAAGGTGATCTCTAGAGGTATCATCAGCTGCCTGGGCCTCCGCTTGTTGCCTTAGGCCCTCTAGAGTTGGGCACTCATTTTATGTTTGTAGGAAAGTACCCTCTTTTTGGCATGTTACCCCCTTTTTCTACCTGGTGTCAGTGTGTTTGATTGTGTTCACTGGGATCCTGCTAACCAGGACCCCAGTGATGATGCTCTCTCTCCTCTAAATTTTGTCACTGCATACTGGTAACCCAGTATTTCACCCAAAATTGCCATACTGGTGCCCACTTATAAGTCCCTAGTATATGGTACCTAGGTACCCAGGGCATTGGGGTTCCAGGGGATCCCTATGGGCTGCAGAATTTCTTTTCCACCCATAGGGAGCCCATGCAAAGGCTTCTACAGGACTGCCATTGCAGCCTGTGTGAAAAGGTGCATGCACCCTTTCACTGCCATTTACACTGCACCAGGTCACTTATAAGTCACCCTTATTGCAGGCCTTCCATGCCTGAAGGCTGGGTGCAGAGTATTTGTGTGTGAGGGTACGCCTTCACTAGCAGAGGTGCCCTCCCGAACTCCATGACCATTTTCCCAGACCTTGAGAGTGCGGGGATGCCATTTTACGTGTGCACTGGACATAGGTCACCACCTATGTCCAGCTTCACAATGGTAACTCCGAATATGCCCATGTTTGTTATCAAACATGTTGGAATCATACCCCAAGGCTTTTGAAAGCATTGGTTGTATGATTCCATGCACTCTGGGGGCTCCTTAGAGGACCCCCCAGTATTGCCATTTCAGCCTTCTGAGTTTTTCCAGGCAGCCCCAGCTGCTGCCACCTTACAGACAGGTTTCTGGCCTCCAGTTGCTTGAGCAGCTCAAGCCCAGGAAGGCAGAATAAAGGATTTCCTTTGGGAGAGGAGCGTTACACCCTCTCCCTTTGGAAATAGGTGTTACAGGCATGGGAGGGGTCAATCAATCAATCACTCCGCTAAGGTCTCAAGGCGCTGAAAGGGGGGAGGGAAAGGTCTGCCACTGCTTGAATAACCAGGTCTTGAGGCGTTTCCTGAAGGTCAGGAGGTCCTGGGCCTGTCGTAGGTGGGCGGGGAGGGTGTTCCAGGTCTTGGCGGCGAGGTGGGAGAAAGATCTACCCCCGGCTGTAGCTCGATAGATGCGAGGGGCGGCGGCGAGGGCAAGTTTGGCGGAGCGGAGTTGCCGGGTGGGAGTGTGGAAGGTGAGTCGCTCGTTGCGGTAGGCCTGGCCTGTGTTGTGAAGAGCTTTGTGGGCGTAAATGAGGAGTTTGAAGGTGATCCTCTTGGTGACGGGAAGCCAGTGAAGGTCTCTGAGGTGGGCTGAAATGTGGTCGCGGTGTGGGATGTTAAGGATGAGGCGTGCAGAGGCGTTCTGTATAAGTTGTAGTTTCTTCTGGAGCTTGGCTGTGGTTCCTGCGTGGAGCGCGTTGCCGTAGTCCAGACTGCTGCTGAAGAGGGCGTGGGTGACCGTCCTTCTTGTTTCGGTGGGGATCCATCTGAAGATCTTGCGAAGCATGCGGAGGATGTTGAAGCAGGAAGATGAGCCTATGTTGCGTGCGTCGGTGGTGGGTGTTGGTGCAGTTCCTAGAGTGGCTGGCCACCAGGAGTCATCCCATGCGGAGCGGTTGGAGACGAGGATTAGGATCTCTGTCTTGTCCGAGTTAAGTTTGAGGTGGCTCTTCTCCATCCAGTTGGCGATGGCATGCAGTCCGTCGTGGAGGTTGGTTTTGGCGGTGGCAGGGTCCTTGGTGAGTGAGAGGATCAGCTGGGTGTCATCAGCGTGGGAGACGATGTCGAGGTTGTGGAGTAGCCTCCCAGAGCCTATGCAAATGCTTTGAAGACACAGATGCTGCTCTCCTTGCATAATCCAGTCTACACTGGTTCAGGGACCCCCAATCCCTGCTCTGGCGTGAAGCTGGACAAAGGAAAGGTGAGTGACTACTCCCCTGTCCATCATCACCCCAGGGATGGTGCTCAGAGCTCCTCCAGAGGCTCCCTGGGTTTTGCCATCTTGGATTCCATGGTGGCAGGGAACTCTGGGAGCATCTGTGTAGGACCCCTCTCCTGATGAGCCGCATGGATCCTGCATCACAGGTGGCGGACTGAAATTGTCCGATGGTTCTGACGTCCAGCTGTCCAACTATGGTGGAGGTAAGAGCTTGCCTCCCCACGCAAGACAGTACCCCCGTGCACCACGTGTTTTGCAGTTGCCAAGGCTTGTTTGCATCCTTCCACAAACTTCTTCATGCACCGTGCAGCTCCGGCCCCCAGCACTTCTTCCTGTGACGCACAGCCTCCTGCGTGCTTCTCCGGCATCGTGGGATCCCTTTGTGTAGTGCTGCGTGGGCCTCCTTTTGCACCTTCTTTGTCCCTGTGCTGTGAGACTCCTCGACGCACTGCCTGGTCTTCTGAGGGCTCTCTGAGTTGCTGAGAGCCCCCTCTGACTCCTCTGCCTGGGTAGAGTTCACCAGGTCCCTCCCCCGGGCAACACCATTTTCTGCTAACCGCGAGCTTTGCGTGTTCCAAGGCTTGTTGGTGGAATCCAGTGACGCACACCAGACTGCAATCATCCATCCGGTGTGAGACATCTTCTACACCAACCAGGAACCTGCATCTGTCTTCTTGGGTGCAGTACTGACTGTTGTTCTTCACCGGTGGTTCTTCTTTTGCACATTCATCCGGGTTAGCAGGGGCTCCTGTTCTCCCTGGACTCTTCGTGCCTCTTGGTCTTGGTCCCCTTCTTCCACAGGTCTTGAGGTCCAGGAATCCATCGTTGGTGTCTTGCAGTCTCTTCTGGTTCTTGCATAATCTTCTTTCTTTTGTTCTTGTGTGTTCTGGGAAAGTTACTGTGATTTACTTCTGCTTTCCTGGGCTCTGGGTTGGGTTCTATTACTTACTTTTGGTGTTTTCTAATACTCCCAGCGCCCCTCTACACACTACACTTGCCTCGATGGGAAACCGACTTTCGCATTCCACTTTCTTAGTATATGGTTTGTGTTCCCCCTAGGCCCATTTCTAACTATTGTGATTTTCACTCATTGCACTGTTTTCTCACTGTTTTTACAGCTATTTCTGCATACTAGTGAATATAATTTGTGTATTACTTACCTCCTAAGGGGGTATAGTCTCTATGGTATTTCTGGCATTTGTGTCACCAAAACAAAGTACCTTTATTTTTGTAACACTGAGTATTTTCTTTCATGTGTGTGAGTACTGTGGGCCTACAGTGGTATTGTATGAGCTTTGCATGTCTCCTAGTTAGGCCTTGGCTGCTAATCCACACTACCCATAGAGAGCCTGGCTTCTAGACACTTACTACATTTCACTAATAAGGGATAACTGGACCTGGTATACGGTGTAAGTACCTTAGGTACCCACTACAAACCAGACCAGCCTCCTACAATGTTTTACATAATTCTTCCCAGGTGGGTCCACCCTCCACTTGGTAACCTGCAGGCTGAGACAGGTCTCCCAGGACAGCAATGTCTTCTTCATTAGATTCTGAGGCGGCACCATCAGGGTAAGATTCCTTCTGGATTGTGGGAGTTTCAGGTGCTGGTTTCCCATTCCCGTTGCCCTTGCTCTTTTTGCCAGCTACCTGAGTCAAGCTTTAGGCCTCCTTCATTCCCCTTCCAGGCTGCCATGGACCTTCTAGTCAGGCACACCCACTCAGGCAACCATAAAATCTTGAAGTGTGACCTGAGTTCGGCTTCCTTTCAGATCATGTGCACATTCCCTAGCAGACAATCAACAGGTATGGCAGACCATGTACCCACCTACAGTAAAGCAGAACCACTGGGTAGCCACTCTGATAGCAGTCTCATAGGTGGCTGCTAATACAATCTGTTGGAATGTATTGGGGATTATCTGCTCTGAGGACACCAGATGACATTTTACACTAGTCATGTTGGATCCTGTGTCCCTCAGAGCTTCTACCTTCTGCTCCATTTCTGCTGCTGCCTGTACTTGGAACTATTTGAAGGCATGTGGGCTCTGGATATCATCTCTTTGTCACCCATGCACAATAGAGTAACCGCTGATCCCCCCTCACACTAACTGGGGAAGTCTCCTCCCCAAGTGTTTCACTGGCGAATCAATGGGTCTGCCCATCAGTGGGGGGCTGTGCCCTCTTTCATGTGTTCAAAGCAGTAACAATCAAAGCACTTGGGGACAAACCTTCCTGTTTTCTTGTCCACAATCAGGTGTTGGCGCAACTCAGTAAAGCAAGTACTGAGTATGTGCAGCCCATTAAAATCACTCACTTTACGCCCCTCACCCAACCACTCAGTGCCTTGCTGGAATAATCCAAAAAATCCACCCAAGACTGGTTTGGCAGTTTACTTCTCAGGGGTCAGCCCAAACTTAATGAATAGAATGACCTTCATGGAAGAATACTTCATCTACTCCCCCACCTCTAGTTTAAGAATGGTGCCACTTCCCACTGTGGGCATGTGTTTCCACAAGGTAGCACCCCAATTCTTCTTTGGGACCATATGCATTCTAATGTCTTCCTCATAGGCAGAAAACCATTTATCTATATTTTCTCCCACCACATAGCTAGGCACCAGGTCTTGGAGTATGCAGACTCCCACGTCTCCATTGGACACTGCATTAATGCTGCCACCATTGCTCCTGGAATCTTCTTCTTGCTTGGCTTTGAAATCCCTTTGAGCTTTCTCTTTGGCCAGGGCGATGTCCGCTTCTTCCCTCTTCCCCTCCAGCTTATGTTTGGCCAACTGCAGTCTGAACATCCATTCTGCCTTCCTGTTCACCAACTACTCAGGGGACAGTTTACTGCCTTGTCACAGGGCTACTTTCCTGCAACCAAGTTGTCCTCCTCCTCAAAATGCTGCTCAAGGTCTGTGGCCAGACTCTCAGGCCCTCTTCCGTTGAGTCCACTTCCTCCTCTTCAAGATTATCATCCTTGGGCTTCTCTTGGGTAGACTGCATCCTCTTGACCTCCTCATAGGTGAGTGGAGCTACTTGGAGGTTCATCTTTCATTCAGCCCTTCCTGATCAATGTGGATGATTACAGCAAGGTAGAGCTACAAATGCCCAGCATTTGTAGCTCTACCTTGCTGTAATCATCCACATTGATCAGCTTCATCTCCAATATAACAAAAAAGAGGTGTAATAAAACTAAATTTGGAAAAAAAGTTTTTTAAAAAGCCAAATTAGAAACTAAGGAGATTTTTTTTAAAAGGAGGTTGAATCTGGTATCAAATTATTTTTGGGATTTGTAGTGCCTCACAAATAACTGTAAGATACTGCACAAACACAAGTGCTGAATCCCACCACTATTATGAAGCACACAAACAGTAATGAAGTGAAAACAAAGCAAAAGAAAACTCCCAACCCAATTTAGAAAAATAGAAAAAATGTTAATTAAAATGAGACCAAATTGACAGAAGTCTAATCAGTAGAACCAGCATTATGAATTTTTAAAAAGTAAAGTGAAAAAATAGTGCGAAAAAGAACAAAGCCCGAACCACAGGTATCTGGTCGAGCAAGACTGAGGGCAAAGGCAAAGGTTTAGGTGGACCATGATTGATCATGGTTTGGATACACAAGGTGGATTTGGTCCAGATTTTGCTTACATTCAGAGTTTTGAAAGAAAGTTTTCTGAGAAGTTAAGGATCAACAGGGCAAAGCAGCTAGTGGTGTCTGAGAAGGAGGCATCTTCGCCGGGGAGTCAGACAAAGGCACTTTATTAGAAGTCAAAAATCTCTAGTAGGCTGAAGCTGATGGCTGTAGCTGTCAAGCGCTCCTCCAGTCTAGAAACCTTTCCATATAGGAGCGGTTGAACAGGATTTGCTGCTGCATAGAAGAACATAGCAGGAGCTATTGCATAGTCAGATCAACTGGTGATGCACCACAGGCAGATGAGCAAGCAGGTAGATTCTGGCCCCTTCCAGTTCTCACACCACTTGATAGTGAAAACATTTTTTTGGGCTGTTTGGGCACCTTTAGCACCACACCCAAGGATCCGGCCTTGGATGCTCTCACTTCAGGCACGGTTCAAATTCAGGGTTCAAGCTTTTTGTGTCTTTGTAGCTCAGAACAGGAAGCCAGCCAACTAGCCCTTAGAGTCACTCCGCTAGTCCTGTGATCAAGTAGCAGGCCTCAAGCAGCAGGGAAGTTTTCTGAAGGTAAAAAGGCAGTCTTCAAGCAGCAGAGCAGTCCTTGAAGGAACAAAGCAGGCCTCAAGCAGTAGGACAGTACTCTGAAATACAAGGCAGTCCTTTCGCGGGTCCTCATCTGGTCCAGGAGTGTACTGAAGAGGTGGTCCAAGAGTTTTGCACCTCAGACCTCCTAAAGCTTGGGCAAATATAGGGAGAGAATTCTAGAACCAGATGGCAGAAAGACTTAAAGGTTTCTCCTACTTCAAAGACTGGCACCAGCTACAAATATTGGTCCGAGAGTCCATCATTTATAGGTGGTGCCAGTCTTCCTTGATGTCATGAAGCCCACCAACAATTATTAAAGAAACAATGGTCCCTAATTAAGAGATGAAAAATATATATCTATATGCATATGGGAGAACAATCATACCCACATGCATAGTCCAATCAACACAAGATATATTTTAGTAGCAATTGAATTACACGAAGAAATGAAAGTGGGGAAACATTTTCAATAAGAACAGACTCAGGCAAATTTGTGGCAACAATACATACATCTGCTAAGTTACAATTCAACAACGACACATCATTGCCCTTACACATGTAGGGGCATATTTATACTCCGTTTGCGCCGAATTTGCGTTGTTTTTTTCGGCGCAAATTCGACGCAAAACTAACTCCATATTTATACTTTGGCGTTAGACGCGTCTAGCGCCAAAGTTCATGGAGTTAGCGTCATTTTTTGGCGTGAACACCTCCCTTGCGTTAATGATATGCAAGGGAGGCATTCCCGTCCTAAAAAATGACTCCGAGGCATGTGCGTGGTATTTATACTCCCAGGCAAAAATGACGCCCGGGAGTGGGCGGGGCAAAAAACCCCGCATTTGCGCCTCTTTTTAATGCCTGGGTCAGGGCAGGCGTTAAGGGACCTGTGGGCTCAGAAGGAGCCCAGAGGTGCCCTCCCCTGCCCCCAGGGACACCCCCTGCCACCCTTGCCCACCCCAGGAGGACACCCAAGGATGGAGGGACCCATCCCAGGGGAGAAAAGGTAAGTTGGGGTAAGTATTTTTTTTCATTTTTTTTTGTGGCATAGGGGGGCCTGATTTGTACCCCCCTACATGCCACTATGCCCAATGACCATGCCCAGGGGACATAAGTCCCCTGGGCATGGCCATTGGGCAAGGGGGCATGACTCCTGTCTTTGCTAAGACAGGAGTCATGTTGATGGGGGATGGGCGGCGTAAAAAAATGGCGCAAATCGGGTTAAGACGATTTTTTTGCCTCGACCTGACTTGCCCCATTTTTAGACGCCCATACGCCATTTTCCCCTACGCCGGCGCTGCCTGGTGTACGTGGTTTTTTTTCACGCACACCACGCAGCGCCGGTCGTCTAACGCCGGCTAACGCCATTCTATAAATACGGCGCCCACATGGCGCTTCAGAATGGCGTTAGCCGGCGTTAATTTTTTTGACGCTAAACTGCGTTAGCGCAGATTAGCGTCAAAAAGTATAAATACGGGCCGTAATGAGCAATTCACATGAGGTTAAGCTGTCAAAGTCAACGACGTTTCCATCCTTTTAGCAATACTAGGATCATCATCAGGACTGAAATAAAATAAGCCTGAGGCACTGAACATGTAAGGGAAACTACATTAATACTGACTGGCAATAAGGAGTAAAAAGTTAAAAAAGTGTTGCTGTCTCAATTGTAGGACACGACCAATAAACTTAATAAAAGGACAGCAGTGAAAATAACACCGTCATGTCAACCAACAAGGAGAATCGGTATCAGGCAACGCCGATGTTAACAGGCCAAGTTTCAGAGAAAAAAGAAAATGAAGCCCACCAACAGCAAAGTTAGAGGTTAGAACCACCAATAGGGCAAGCCATGCATCATCTCATTATTCGTGTGTTATTCCTGGCTGGCGTTGTGGGGATTGGACAGGAAGACGAGTCACTGCTGGAGCTTTTCAGGACATCAGTTAACTGACACAAACTCCGATAACTGCTGCAAGTTTGGGTGGGTTATTTTTAGACCTGGGAATGACCTATATTTGTACAATCACTGGTAGTTTGTTTTAAGGGAAATCAAATTCAGAAATGTTATGTACTTAAGCGTCCTAGATATTACTGAAATAACAATTGAGAGACCTTTACCCAGGCACAATCACCAGTCATGTATTGGTAGTAGAAACCTTGACTTATCGGAAGCATGCATGTTATAAACCTTTGTTTTCAGGAATGGTGTTTTTGAGTTGCTGATTTTATTCCGATGCAAATACCTGCAAGTATACATTTGCTTGTGAAATTAATAAAGACTTGAAAGAACTCTTGTTGGTAAAGAACTCTGCACAGAGAAGTGCTCAATCATCAAATGGTTTTAATTGGGAACTATTTGAGAGATAACTAGGGGTGTGCTACCCAACACCTAGCCATGCTCTTTGACTGACACAAGCTGAAGAGTGAAGGTTTGATTTCTACCCTCCACTATCAAGGACGTGCATCTGACCACATTGAGAGCCTTGGTAAAGGTGAAAGTAATTGTGTGAGACCCATAAGGCTCAGCTCTTCTATGCCCTTGACTGAAGATTAATAATACTTCTTTTTAGACAGTTTCTCAATAATAGATGAGATTACAGCAGGACCTCTTTCAACTAGCTGGTACTTAGGAACGTATGCTTCTGAGTAAGACCTCCTGGGTAACACATACAGTTTGTTTAGAGTCATTTCTGCTTTTCTCCTGCAGGGAAATTTATTATTTTGTCCCACACCCCTTTCCTTGAAGTTATCCCCTGCCACTGCAAAAATATCCACCACCATTGGCAGTCATATGGTCACAAGGGCACATGCTGTCTCTGCACCAAAGTAGACTCCAGAAAGCTAGTGTCAATCCCTAGGGAACTTGTCAATGCTGCAGAAAAGCTCCATATGCCTCCTTCTCTTGCCTGGTGCCACTGTAGGACCAAGCGGTATCTCGGGCCCCACTCAGTCAATATGTAAAATCTTTACCTTGTTTTGTTCCTGGTAGTAAGCTTAGGCCTGAAGAGCATTTTTTAAGTCTCTTAGCCTCTAAAGCAATGCTAGATTTTTACTGCCTTCTTCTCCAGTGCTATCGTCTGCTTGATGGCATCTGCGTAGCCCCTCCACAGCCAACCAGCAGAACTCTCTCCCTGCTACACTCTCCCAGTCTCACAGGTGTGCCATAATAGCTGACAGCAAACATACACCATTTCTCTGAACCACGCTCTGGACATGCGCTTAGGACGCGCTACCCTTTGGGCAGAGCGTGCCGCACTCAGAGAGAGTTTGCCTGCAGGAATTCCCGAAGGTGATCGTTACATGTGTGGGCTCTTGATGAACACATATCCGCTCCTGGGGATTTTCCCTGTGCAGCTGTTTCTGTTTGAATCATCATTAACTACACAGCGACCACACCACATGGTAACCAACAGCAGCCATGCAATAGTAACAAAACCACGTTTTAACAGGCAGCTTTAAGAAATACGAGAATGGGAGGAAGGAAGTAAGAACAGGCGCAACCCCACTGAGGTATTTAAGGGAAACACACAGTGACTCCCACTGTCATCGGGAGAAAGAGACAGTACAAGTAGGTGGACAGTGAGGAACTCATTTCGGTATAGTAAGTGGGTAATGGAGGGTACAGTGAGCAATATCAGATATATTTACTACTTTGGGTGTCGATCCTTTCCTTTTCCAATAAGTGTGTGACTACAGTGTTTCTGGGGCCTTTCTCCATGGAGCCCAGATGACCCTTAATTAGGGTAAGAGAGTGTGAGCACTTTTTCACAGCATGACACTGCACAATATTGTATAGGTGTGATTCACAAGTGCAGTGTCACGTTTACATGGCATGCAATGTTCCTAAATGAGATTGGGGACTTTAGGTCCAGTTTTATTAGTCAGTAAAAATATTTATAACACTCATATGTTATTATTGTTTTCCAGGTAACCTATGAACAGTAGGTGGCGGCAAGTATTATGCCACTATCCCATTACTGTATAGTAAGGGTATAGACTTGGAGTGGATCCGACATCTGTCCTGATGAATGCCATGGACTCTGTTGAGCCGCTAGATAGAAACATGTTGACATCATAGTGGGTTTGGGATACTTATTTCCCAATTCTCCACACCTAATTTTTCATACCAAGTGGTACCCTACGAAGTAAAAACAATAATGGCCTACCGCATTGGTTTTAATTTATTTCACCGATCCTAGCTCAGAAAAAGTACTACCCTGGCCCCAGGGAGTAGGCCTGCTCTCCATCAAACCAAATATTTTGGGGAGCATGGGAATATCCTATAATGAAGCATAACACCTGGTAGGTGTGTGAGGACATCCTGTCAAACTTTTTGTGTGTGTTCAAAACATTTAGCCAGAAGCCTACTGAAGCTGCCTAAAAGTATGATTATATATTTCTATTTGTAAAAAGTCTAAATGCTAGGTGTGATTCATATGACACTTCTGCTCTAGGAAAAAGGAAACAACTAATGTTTTCTGTATCCTCCATTTCTGTAGTGATTACAAAGTGCAAACTTAACACCATGAAAATCCATTAATTTAGAGAAATAAATGTTCCTCCCAACATGCTATAAAACTATTTCTAAAGCACATATAGATCCTATTTTCAGTATACAGCATTAATATATAATTTGCATACATTTTCTGCATTAACATGAGCACGTTTCAAACTCTTATCATTTTCATGACTGATATATTTTCAACCATTGCTCCCTACATCTAAGTATAACTCTGGAGAAACCCATCCCACTCCTGGGAGTTAGCTCAAGAAAAAGTTTCAAAATACCTGTTTGCAGGGCGCCATTTGGCTTCTGGTTCCAACTACTACCACTATCACTCTCAGATACAGTATCTTCTCATCTGTCTCTTCCTTGTGCAGGGGCTGTTAACAGGGGGTGGAGGGATTTACAAGCCAAGCAACCCTGGCCAATCTATCGATTCACATCATCACTCTACCTCTGGCTTAACCCTTCTACACAGCATTCTGGGACAATCAAATATGATGAGTTCAAGTAGTGCGTGGAAATATCTTTCCTGAGATCTGCAGTTGTGGGCTAAGCAATCACAGCTGCCTGATCCCTTTTCACCAGAACTTTAAAGGTGATCCTTGCCTTTGTTTGGCTCCAAACGTCTGGCCCCCCTCTTTTGTTTCTCTGAGCCTGGGCCAGATGTTGTGTAAAAAGCTAATTAACAGATACAGAATTCAGCCCTTCCTTTCCCAAGAGGGTGTCAAGCATTGTTAATTGCTCTTTTATGTGGGAAGGCATCTGATCTCCTGCTGTGATCACAATAATGAACTTGGTATAGTTGGTTGAACTAAAGCCTGGCGTCTGATTATGAGCTGATCCAGGGAACTACGACAACTCTTAAAGTGCCATAAGGAGCGTATGTTTGATGTTTAGAACTACAAATCTGCACTCAGGGAGCATAGTTACCCCTACCTTTGTTCCTCACTGGACCTTGTAAAACTAAGTGGGATGAAACTGTGTGCCAGGGCCTATGATATGTTATTGTCATACTCCCATGCCATGTCACCAGTACAGGGCCAGGTCCTCCACCTTTTATTATCAGGGCTGCCCGGAGGTCTGGCTTTTCAAGAAGGGCATCCTATCATTACACTACCCCTATCTCAGACACCCAAGTCCAGTGGCAATTAAAGTCTTGGTTGTAATGTAATCAATATCGTTATCAGAAGCCTCCATCCTGTAAATGTGGAGAACCTTGTATTAGACTGTGTTATTTTCCAAGGTCTTGTGAGTTTTGGCCAATGTTGGCAGCCTTCTTAAGTGGGTCAATATTTAAACAATGCCCAAGCTTACTTGCATTTTTGCCTCAAGGACTTTGGAGCAGGAGGCTCTCCTCGTCAAACTACCCTTAGCACCTAACTGTTTCACCATTTCCAGTCTCTAGTCCAGTTTTTGACTCATGCTCCTCTGGCCAGGATTTCCTTCAAAGAAAAGACAAGCATTGGCAAAGCCAATAGGTTTTGCCTTTGTTTTTTCTTTTGCATTACGTCTCACTATCTAATTGGACTATAAATATTAGAAACAGGTAATGTAACTATGTGCAAAGTCAGATTTTCATGGTAAACAAAAACATTTATTTAATTGAACAAAAATGAAATGTATAAAATGTCCACCCTCTCCTCCCTCAACAGATCCACCCCCTCACCCAAACCCATCAGACCCAAACTGTCCCCTAACTATCCTGTCTACCATCTCCTCCTACACAGACCCACCACCTCCCCCAAACCCAACATACTCCAAAGCACCCTTCACATCCTCACCTCCCACCCTCATAAGAAAAAATAAGGCTCTGCGGCTTCACTTAATCTTGTTCGGGTTCTGCATGATTCTCTGGAGGATGGCTTGAAGACACTACATGGTTCAATTGTTGTGACGGGCCATCAGACTCCACATAGATGTGAGGCAATTTGATGATGGCATCTCTATTTTTCACGGTCTTCAGAGAGGACCAGGGTAGGCCAGGAGAGACTGTTGGATTGTTTCTCATTTGGCAAATTGCCTCTTGTCTTTTCTATTCCGACCTGAGGAGGCTGAGAATTTAACAAGGCTGAAACTCAACAACTGTATTTCAATCAATCAATATTAGTAAGGCGCGACTACTCACCTGTGAGGGTATCAAGGCGCTGGGGGAGGGGAGGGGATTCATCCGAAGAGCCACGTCTTGAGGTTTTTCCTGAAGATGGTGAGCGACGTGCTTTGTCTGAGGTGCAGGGGGAGGTTGTTCCAGCTCTTTGCTGCAGTGTAGGTGAAAGATCGTCCTCAAGCAATGGTTTTGCAGATGCGAGGGACGGTGCCCAGAGCCATCTGGGTGGAGCGGAGGGATCTGGCGGGGGTGTGGAAGGAGACGCGGTGGTTCAGGTAGGCTGGTCCTGCGTTGTGTATGGCCTTGTACGTGTGGGTGAGAAGCTTGAAGGTGATTTGCTTCTCGACCGGTAGCCAGTAGAGGGTCCTCAGGTGTTGAGAGATGTGTTCTCGGCGGGGGAGGTCCAGAATGAGTCTTGTGGCGGCGTTCTGGATGAGTTTAAGTTTTTTGATGTTCCTAGTTGAGGTGCCAGCGTAGAGGGTGCTGCTGTAGTCCAGCTTGCTAGTGACTAAGGTGTGGGGGACTGTCCTGCAGCTGTCTGCTGGGATCCATCTGAAGATCTTCTGAAGTTTGCGGAGTGTGTGCCAGCAGGAGGAGGCAACAGAGTTTACCTGGTGGGTCATGGATAGGGAGGAGTTGAGGATGATTCCTAAGTTGTGGGTGTGCTCGGTCGGTGCAGTGGGGGTGCTGAGGGATGTGGGCCACCAGGAGTCGTCTCAAGCTGAGGTGGCATTTCCAAAGATGATGAGCTCCGTCTTGTCGGAGTTGAGCTTGAGGCAGCTTTCTCTCATCCAGGTGGCGACGGCTTCCATTCCTGAGTGAAAGTTCCTTTCGGCCATATCCAGGTCTTCAGTGAGGGAAATGATGAGTTGTGTGTCATCTGCATATGACACAATGTTCATACCGTGGCTTCTGACGATGGCAGCAAGAGGGACCATGTATATGTTGAACTGTGTGGGACTCAGTGAGGAACCTTGGGTAACTCCGCAGTTGACTCCTGTGGGTCTGGAAGTGTAGGGTGGGGGTATGACCCTCTGCGTCCTCCCGGTGAGGAACGAGTGGATCCATTCCAGGGCTCTTCCGCAGATTCCTATGTTGTGGAGTCTGGTGGGCAGAGTGCTGTGGGAGACCGTGTTGAAAGCTGCTGAGAGGTCGAGGAGTATGAGTGCTGCGGTGTGGCCGCGGTCTAGAAGTAATCAGATGTTGTCAGTGGCTGCCAGGAGTGCTGTCTCCATGCTGTGATTGCTGCAGAAGCCAGACGGGGCGCTGTCCAGGGAGTTGTTGGCCTCAATGAAATTCTGTAGTTGTGCGTTGATTGCTTTCTCTAGTACTACTAGGAAGCTGTTATAGATAGCCTGGATCTTGTGATGGAAAAAGGAGGCGAGTTTGTCGCAGAGGCCCTGTGACCTGTTGGGGGAGTTTATTACAGATGAAATTAGCCAACCAAGTGACAGAAAGATAAGGCAAAACAATTAAGAAACATTTTGTTCTGATTCTCCTGATTGACTACCTCTGCAGTGGATTCTTGTATGGACTTAACTTACGGCCACCTACAATATGAATAATTGAGGGGAGACAAGAGAATAAGGAATTTTCTGTTAATGATATGTAAATAGAAATGAGACTCAGGGGTTAAGTAGTCCTTCTGGATATGATATATGATGACGACAATTACCTTTGCATATTAAATGTATTTGCTTGTTTGATTCATGTTCCAATAAGGATTTAGGGCCTGATTTAGAGTTTGGCGCATGGGGTTACTCTGTCACAAACGTGACAGCTATCCCGTCTGCCGTATCACAATCCCATTATAACCTATAGGAAGGAATCATAACATGGCGTAGGGGATATCCGCCACGTGAGTGGTGGAGAAACCAGTCCGCCCAACTCTCGATCAGGCTCTAAATGTCTTATTGAATTGAATTTGATTATGTTATAATTGATTCTCATTTTTTCACTATTTCTTTATTAGGTTGTTTATAGCCCAGGTGATTGAAGTTATATTGGCAAACCCCTCATTTTATAGCTGTGCATGAATTAGTGGCATATAACTTGTCTTTGGTTGTGAGTAACTCACGATTATTGAGATCAAGGATCATGTTCAACTCTCTTTGATCATCCCACTGCAACAAATTTGAACCATGGTTTGCTACAAAAACTTCCCCCTGGCCATGATTTTCTTGCAGTTCAAACTTCGATCTGAACTTCCCAATCTTTTCCGGCCATAAGCAAATTGATTGATGAATGTCTCTTCCAACTGTACTCCATCAAACCTTTCAAATTCCACTTCACCAATTATAGTAAATGGTGAACAGAAATCTGCCTTGTTTTTCATCTCCTACCCATTAATCTACACGTTGCAATAGGACGGTCTCCTTCTCCCAGCTGTCTGATTTCAACGATGCCCTCTTCACTCATATCGCTTCCATTCTCTTTAATCAGCAATAGATAGGTATCATTAACAGCAACATTTGGTTCACCCTCCATAATTTTGACCTCAAAATAGGGCTAGACTTTCTAGTACCATTTGCCATTTATACTTGATCATAATGTCTCATTTTAGTACATTTAAAACATGTTTGATGTAAAGCAGGACACTGTTTAAAATTGCTAATGTGAGTTTTGCTGCCACAGCAGAAACACATTGTATCATTCATTTTCTGTTCAACATTTGTGGTCTTGTCAACATTTTCTGAATTTGTGTCCCTCGTGTGCATTTTTATCCTGATCTGTCAACAGCCTTTATCTCTTTATACTCAGTGACAACATTGGACGTCCCCCTCCTATGAATTTCTGATTGTTCAGTGTTTCCCACAATATTTAACACAGTTTCCAAACCTGAATCTTCAGTCAACAGAAGATTCTCTTGAATACGCTTGTTATCCATTTTTTCAATCAACTGGTCATGCATGATCTCATCCTTCAAGTCATGGTAATTACAATTGACAGCTAGAGTTCTTAATGGTCGCAAGATACTCATCTGTTGACACACCAGGACACTGCCCCCTCTAAAATGCTAAAATGTATGTCTCTCCAATACCATGTCATGGTTAGGACTTAATAGTTTATCCAGAGTTTTAAGGATAGAAGAGTATCCTCTATTTCCTCTTTGGTATCTCCATCACCACCTGAAGATACGCTGACTACTTGTATCGGTACAATGTTTAAAACTGATTTTCCTTCTGGACCTGAATTATGAATTAGCAAAACATTCTTATTCTTCGAAGTGAAAGTGTCCCCATCTATAGTGTCACATAACGTTTCATCAAAAAATATATCATCCACTACTTGCAACAAACAGGTAGTTGTAGCTTCCCCAAAGCAAATTGGAAGTGACTTGCAATAAGATCAGCGACTCCACAGTGCTTGCGCAACTGTACACGTGTAATCCTCCCCAAAGCAAAATTGTGCTGACTCACAATTACATCAGTGGGTTCACTAAGTTTTGCACAACTCTGCGGGTGTTAGCCTCACCAAAGCAAAATGGCACTGACTTGCAGTAATGTCAATGAGTCCACAATGCTATGCACACCTCGGCCCATATTTATACTTCTTGCTGAAAACCTGCGCTAGCTCAGATTTGCGTCAAAAAGATGACCACAGGCTACCACCATTCCTACGTGCCAACCGGGCGTCATATTTATGGAATTAGGCTAGCCGGCGCTGCGGCCTGGTTAGCGTCAAAATAAATTACGCGAACGGGGCAGCGGAGGAGTAGGGAAGAATGGGGGTTGTGCGTCAAAGAATGGTGCAAGTCAGATTACCGTCAAAAATATTGACGCTAACCTGAGTAGCGTCATTTTATGACACACAACCCCCATGGAAATGACTCCTGTCTTAAAAATAGACAGGAGTCATGCCCCCCTGCCCAATGGACATGCCCTGGGCACAGTGACATGCAGGGGGGCCCAAGTAAGGCCCCCCTATGCCACTTAAAAAATAAAAAATAAATACGTACCTAGACTTACCTGGGATGGGTCCCCCCATCCATGGGTTTCCTTCAGGGGTGGGCGAGGGTGGCAGGGGGTGTCCCAGGGTGCAGGGAACGGCACCTGGGGACTGTTTCCATGGTCTCCCACCATAGAAATGAGCCCACAGGTCCCTTAACGCCTGCCCTGACCCAGGCGTTAAAAAATTATGCTATGCCGGTTAAGCGCCATTTTTTAATGCCCGCCTCTTCTTGTGCATCATCTTGACTCAGGAGGATAAATAAGGCGCAAATGCCTTAGAGTCATTTTTTGGGCGGGAACACCTACCTTGCATATCATTAGCGCAAGGTAGGTGTCCAAACTAAAAAATGACACAAACTCCATGGATTTTGACGCTAGGTGGGTCTAGCGCCAAAGTATAAATATGGAGTTAAGTTTGCACAGGATTTGTGTAAAAAAAAATGATGCAAATCCAGCGCAAACAGAGTATAAATATGCCCTCTCGTGCGCATGAGCACTAACCAGGAATCTGTGGGTACGATAGCCACAAAATGACAAACAAAAACACCAAAGCAACTCCAGAGAATAAGTCACAGTTTGTCCTTTCCAATTAAGGTATAGCAGCTCAGCAATCCTCTACCTCTGTCAAAGTGTATCCATTCCGGCTGAGTCACCCCCGCGTCAGGATAATGCCAGAAAGTATGTATCCACACAGGTACGATGGGAGTGGACGGGGAACTAGTGTCAGCTTGTCGGCACTAAAAGGAAGAGCAGGAGCCTTCAGGTATGGAGAAAGATTTATTCATGACCGCTAGTCCCCTTCCAGGGCTGCAACTGCCTGCACTGGAACACATAGTTGAAACATACATACCCCCCCCAAGCATCCAGACATGATAAACATCTCTTTATCTGTGTACTATAGACTCTTTGCTCAATAAAGCCCGCTGTCAACCTGTATAATGTGAATACTCAGGCCTGTGTTCCTAAGGTAAGGGACGAAAGCTACAGACAGGAAGAACACAAGGAGTCAAGTTTGGTTGGTTAAGCAGATACTAAAGTACCTGGGGAAATGTAGATAACATATAGCATACCCTAATCCTTACTAGTTTAAAAGCAGAGAATATTCAACATGACTAACCAGCAGCGCCAGCAGGAATGACAGCGATGGAGGCTACTACGGTCCTGTGGGGCAAGTGAATGTCAGTGATGGTGTGGTTAGTTTGAAGTCTTCTGGTCAAAGCCTATGAGTAGTGGATTTTATTTGGAAAATGAATGGTGTTTTAATTAAAATTGAAGTCGAGTTTGCTTTAGCACCCTTATGGAGTTGCTACATAGAGATTATAAATCAAGCACTTGTGGGTCTCAGTAAAGATGATTTTTCTGTCTGTTGTATAGGTTCTTGTCATCAATACATTTAGAAAGAGATTACACATTATAGATGGAATGTGGATGAAGTAATTCTCAATAGTTTAACAAAATAAAAAATGTAAGCGATTGAGTACGTTTATTAGAGATTACCATCACAAATACCTTACTGTAGATCTTCCTCTGGGCAAACTGCTGGACAGTGCAATCTTGGCATGTCAACAAAACTAACTTTTCATGGAGGTGAAACATTCTGAAGGGCAGAATTAAATAAAATACAGGGGTGGGCCCAACAGTTGATCATACTCTAGTTACATGAGCATAAACATTGTAAGTAAATGCACTGCTATTACATTAAAAAAACTATAGCAGTGGGTTTTGGTTTGGGCTTGGGTTTCATAGTTCACAATTATTAGAATGGTCTGTCCACCAGGCTGTGGAATTTTGATATTGGGTAAAATGTCACATTTGTGTTCATATTACATTGTGATGATGCACTGTAGTGGTCCTTCTGTTAAACTTTGAATGCAACATAGCATGCAGTTTGAATTTCAAAACTCTGAGATCTTAATTGTATTTCCTATACTGGTATAAAACATTGTTTTAGTTGATGAATTATGGTTGTACTTCTTGCTTCTTGGAAGCTTAAGCCTCTTATAAAATAAGGATAGTGCTAATCCCTAATTTTCCTGGAATTTCTATTTTTTTCCCTTACTTCTTTACTATCTTGCAGGATTTACAGCTTTTCTGTAATCGAGTATGAAGTATGGGAATGCTTTCTTAAATATTACATTAAAATGCTGACTCAAAGGGCTTGATTCTCCAAACTAGCACACTACACTCTGGTGATACATATGTGAGAGTCACCTTGACATAATTGTCTTACAAGCAACCCATCTACATAGGCAGGAGGAGCATCTCCTTGAAAATACTTTATTTCGCATAGCTAATCCTCAGTGAAGAAAAAACAAAATGGAGTTTACTTATTTGTCCACATATCTTTGAGGTTCTAGTCTACAGACCACAACGCAGACACAGAGGACCAATATGTTGTAGTGGAATGGCCCCAGACCAGATTGATCACATGCAATGGTCTACATGCCCAATTAAGGTTAGGAAAGGGTCCTTGAGAGAGCCTAGAAGGCCTTCCTCAGGGAGATCTTATACAGAATGGAGATTTTAATGTAGCTTCGGAACCCCTACTAGACCATTCCATCCCTCCCTAGCAGACTCTGGACTAATGCCAAAGTCAGTTAAGAATTCTGTTTGCACACTGGGCATTTGTGACACATGATGGGAACAACAACTAAACAAAATTTATGACACCTTTTTCACTTTCTCAAAGAAGTTTTTTTTTTAAATAAATGATCTTTATTGTTTTCTGATCATAAACAGTAGAGTATAAAACAAATTTGTACACTGGAGTGTATACATCATGTAGCAATCAAGTAGATCAACTTAACTGTAACTGTCCCCCCTACAGAACCCCATGGCCCTCATACCGATACTGCGTTTGAGTTCTATTGTAGCATAATAACGGTTACATTCTAATCTTCAACAAACTTTTCATTGTGTAATTTAGACTGTGTTCTCACCAGACATGTGTGACATTCCCGCTTGAGAAGGGGTGTTGTTGTTAGGTCCGAAAGCATTGCTGCCAAGTCTCTCAGGTCATCTTTGACTTTGACTTCTTCCGATGTTGCCCATTCTACTATATCCCTGGCCCACTCAGAGTATACAGGGGGGTGGGGACTTAGCCACTGAATTGCTATTCGTCTTTTCACCAGTGTTAAGCCCAGCATCACAAACCTCCTAATGAGTTTCTTTTTTGGTGGAGCAGGGACCAGGCCTAATATTATTTGTTTGGGTTCCAACGTGAGTGCCCAACCCTATGCCCTATTCAGGCTTGTGAGAACCTGGTGCCATTTCCAGACTATGGCCCTCATTATGACATTGGCGGTCAGGTAATCGCCACACAGGTGATGGCGGTAGTACCATCGCCAGGCTGGCGGTAATGACCGCCAAATTATGACCATGGTGGTGATCTCTCCCATATACAGCCAATGTACCACTCCAACTGCCAGTACAGTACGACCACTGACCACTGCGGTAGCCCACCTACAGGCAGGCAGAAGACAAGGATCTGTCCACCATATTAAGACATGGCAGACCGCCAGGATTTCTGGGGCGTTAGCACCGCCCCCAAAAGCCTGGTGGAAACACATGATAAAAAAGGAGACACGTACCTCCAGGGACACAGAGGACTCTCGGCCACCATGGAACCAGAACTAGAAGTCATCCTGATGCTGTACCACGCAATGGCCATCCAGGAGCACCAACGCCACCTAGCACACACGGGAGGGAGGGGAGAGTGACACACACACACACAACGCACACCATACACACACACCACACACCCAGAACAATCTGCAGAGTAAATCAACAGCAACAGAACCCAGGAGCAAAGAAAGCTATGACACATATCACTGGTCCAACCACTGTATTCATGTTGGATCACGCGTTCAAATTGAAATAAAGAAATATGTACATATTTACAGGCGGGCCATTGCCTAGTCCAAAAGTTTGCAAATGTCCACAGGGCAACGTCCAAGGCCCAACTTGACTCCAGAGAACCTGGGCACTCTACTGGGCAGGGGCATCATGGAGACGGCAGGCAAGCGCGTTGGGGGGGGGGGAGTGGGGAGGGTTTCTTGGGAGGGGGGTCCTTGGGCTTGGGCTTGGGTTTGGGAGGGGGCTGGTCCTTGCCATTCTGGGTAGGGGGCGGAGAAGAGGCCTTGGGACGAGGGGCCGGAGTGCCACTCTTGTTCCCCTTAGTGGCGGGGGAACTCTTAGGGGGATGAACAGGAGTGGAATGAGAGGTGGAGGGAATGGGCTGGGGGAAGGGGACTTTCCTCTTACGGGCAGGATGGGGGGGTGCAATAGGAAAGAGGTCAAGGCAGGAAAGGAAAAGCTTCTTAGAACTAGTGGGTCGGGGTGTGGGAGGAGGAATGGGATTGAATGTACAGAAAGTGGTTGTAGGAGGAAGAGGTGTGCCGGACTAGAGTGCAGGTGCATGGACAGTGTGCATGTGTGAGGTGGATGGCTATGGGGTGTCTGAGTGAGAGCGTTTATGTGTCTTTGGAGGGGAGTGTAGGAGGCTGGCCTGGCTTATAGTGGGTACCTGATGGTACTTACACCTTGTGCCAGGTCCAGTTATCCCTTATTAGTAGATTAGTTGTGTTCTAGCATCTTAGGCTGATAGAAGTAGCTATAGCAGAGCAGCTTAGGCTGAACTAGGAGACATGCAAAGCTCCTACTATACGAAGCCGGTGGTCAACTCAGCAAGTTGGGCAATGCAGGACGGAGTGCTGCAGAACTGGGCTAGGCTGTGCATGAAGGATTCAATGAGATTACAACGCATGTAGACATTATTAGCCATAGCGTTTAATATGAATGACGCCTTGCACATGTGCGTGAAATTTGATACTTAGGGGGTCATTCCGACCCTGGCGTTCATAGACCGCCAGGGCCGGGGACCGCGGATGCACCGCCAACAGGCTGGCGGTGCATCCAGGCCAATTCTGAACGCGGCGGTAAAGCTGCGGTCAGAAAAGGGAAACCGGCGGTTTCCCGCCGGTTTTCCCCTGGCCTGAAGAATCCTCCATGGCGGCTCTGCAGGCAGCACCGCCATGGGGATTCCGACCCCTTTCCCGCCAGCCTGGTTCTGGCGGTTTTGACCGCCAGAACCTGGCTGGCGGGAACGGGTGTCGTGGGGCCCCTGGGGGCCCCTGCAGTGCCCATGCCAATGGCATGGGCACTGCAGGGGCCCCCTAACAGGGCCCCACAAAGATTTTCAGTGTCTGCATAGCAGACACTGAAAATCGCGACGGGTGCAACTGCACCCGTCGCACCCTTTCCACTCCGCCGGCTCCATTCGGAGCCGGCATCCTTGTGGAAGGGGGTTTCCCGCTGGGCGGGCCCGCATACTTCTGGCGGTCGCCCGCCGGCCCAGCGGGAAACTCAGAATTACCGCGGCGGTCTTTTGACCGCGCGGCGGTATTCTGTCGGGGGAACTTTGGCGGGCGGCCTCCGCCGCCCGCCGAAGTCAGAATGACCCCCTTAGTGTCCTGTCAGTAGTCCCTCCTAAATAGACTCATGCTTGTCATATGTAAAAACAAAGGACACATACGGTTATTTTAGACCATCGCATATATAAAAATTGATGCATCGCACCTGCATGTCTAAACTAAAATGTTACGTCCTGTCAACCAAACTTAAAAAAAAAATGCATGGCTGCCAATCGTCAAAAAAATGAATCATGTCATAAAAATGTGATGCATACACCCAGGAAGTGATGCAATTGAACTTCTTTTCTGCAAATATGGAAGAGTTAACTACTTTGCCTTTCTCTTCACAGTGTGTTTGTTTGTGCTTGGGAGAGGTTGTGTGGTGCTTGTGCTGGTGTGAGGAGTGATCGCTTTTGAGTATTTTGTGCTGTCTGTGTTGTGTCACTGACGTATATTTTGTTGTGTATTTGTCATTTTGTGCTGTTTTTGTCTGAGTATTGTTTGGTGTTTGTCTCTGGGTAAGATAAGTTTGTTGGGGTAGTTGGGGTTAGTTGGGGATCTTTTATTTTCTGGGTTTTAAGTTTGGTTTTGGTGTGCAACATGTCTGGGAAGGGAAGGGTCAGGAGAATGACAGCTGATGAACTGGAAGGGCTTATATGGCTGGTCTGCCACTACCTCCCCAACATGGTGGCCATGGGTGGCCGTGTCATCGTGGGCTACAAGACTGAGGAACAGAAGCTGTGGTGGGGCAAGTTGCTGTTCCAGCTGGCATGTATCTTTGCAGTACAGCGGACTGATCACCAGCTGAAGCACTGGTGGGTAGACCTGATCTCCCAGGAACAGGACCTCCTGGATCACCTGGGAATTGAGGTTGGCGGAACTATTGGTAAGTACACCTCAAATGTTGCTGAATCTGAGTTTGCTTATGCACGACTGTAGCCCATAGGGTTACTGTACCATGTCATGACGAAGGTCAGAACTGCAAGTAGTATGTCTGTGCCAACCTGCACCAGTGAGAAGTGCAGCAATGCACCATCAAGCTGATGAATAGCACATTCCTATCTATGTACCTTGTGTTATGGCTGAATAATTTGAAGTGCACCAAATACAGACCACGTGTCATGGTGCAAGTCCACCTGTCCATGTCCATCAAGGGCTTGCCCACTGTGGTATGTTGCATGGTCATGTACATGTGATGACAAACATGATGCAAGAGTATAGGGAGTTATGGATGCATGTGTTCATTGAGTCATGTATGTGCAGATTGACACAACAATAGGGTAGGTCGCTTCCCCCGCCGCTGCAGCTCCACCTGCCCAGGCTCCTGCCACCTCCAGCAGACCGTAAGTTCTCCTTGCGCTCCCCCCTGTCCAGCCCCTCATTTTCTCTTCTGTCTTCTGTGCTCTCTCCCTTGTCCAAACTCCTTTCGTTTTTCTTCTGTCCTCTGTCTTTGTCCAATTTCCTTAGTTTTTCTGCTGTTCTCTCCCTTGTCCAATCTCCTTCGTTTTTCTGCTGTTCTCTGTCTTTGTCCAATTTCCTTCATTTTTCTGCTGTTCCCTCCCTTGTCCAATCTCCTTCGTTTTTCTGCTGTTTTCTGTCTTTGTTCAATCTCCTTCGTTTTTCTGCTGTTCCCTCCCTTGTCCAATCTCCTTCGTTTCTCTGCTGTTCTCTCCCTTGTCCAATCTCCTTTGTTTTTCTGCTGTTCTCTGTCTTTGTCCAATTTCCTTCGTTTTTCTGCTGTTCTCTCCCTTGTCCAATTTCCTTCGTTTTTCTGCTGTTCCCTCCCTTGTCAAATCTCCTTTGTTTTTCTGCTGTTCTCTGTCTTTGTCCAATTTCCTTCGTTTTTCTGCTGTTCTCTCCCTTGTCCAAACTCCTTTCGTTTTTCTTCTGTCCTCTGTCTTTGTCCAATTTCCTTAGTTTTTCTGCTGTTCTCTCCCTTGTCCAATCTCCTTCGTTTTTCTGCTGTTCTCTGTCTTTGTCCAATTTCCTTCATTTTTCTGCTGTTCCCTCCCTTGTCCAATCTCCTTCGTTTTTCTGCTGTTTTCTGTCTTTGTCCAATCTCCTTCGTTTTTCTGCTATTCCCTCCCTTGTCCAATTTCCTTTGTTTTTCTGCTGTTCTCTCCCTGTCCTTGCTCCTTCGTTTTTCTGCTGTTCTCTCCCTTGTCCAATCTCCTTCGTTTTTCTGCTGTTCTCTGTCTTTGTCCAATTTCCTTAGTTTTTCTGCTGTTCTCTCCCTTGTCCAATCTCCTTTGTTTTTTCTGCTGTTCTCTGTCTTTATCCAATTTCCTTCGTTTTCCTCTGTTCTCTCCCTGTCCTTGCTCCTCGTTTCGCCTCCATCTCCTGTGAATTTTTCCCTTTTTTTCACACTTTCCCTTCTTTCTGGACCCCCCGCCCCCTACCCTCTGCTTTCCCGCTGCTACCACCCGTGCGGCCCCACCCCCCCGGTCCCATTCGTCACCCTCCCTCCCATCCCCAGCTGACCCCTCCTCCCCCCCACCTCCCGCTTATGGCGGCCGCGCCGAAGGTGCACCAAAAGCAAGCCCGTCTGCGCCCATCCGCGCCTGGACCGTGCCCAGTGCCAGTACCCCTGCCCCCAGTGCTCATAAACCCCGCAGCACTGCTACGACACCGCCTCCCTCCATGCACTCAACCCGGGACGTACTACTACCTGCTACCAAGCCAGCCCGAAACGCACTCATGGACCCTTCGCATGTCAAACCTGCAAGCATATCTTCCACCGCGACTGCACCCCGCGCCAATAACCACCTCAAGTGCATCCTCATCAACGCACGCTCAGTCCACAAGCACGCCATTAAACTATGGGACCTCCTGGACTCTACCGCACCGGACGTCGCCTTCATCACTGCGACCTGGATGAACGCCTCATCGGCCCCCGACATCACCATAGCCATCCCCGTCGGCTACAAGATCGCCAGGAAAGACTGCACCAACCAAGTCGTAGGAGGAATCGCCATCATATTCAAGAACTCCATCGACGTCACTACCTCCACCGAAGACACCACCCTCGCCGCCGAACACATGCACTTCCAGATCCACACCGACCCCAGGACCACCCTCAGAGGAACTCTCATCTACAGGCCCCCTGGACCACACGCCCTTTTCAGCGAATCCATCACAGACTTTATCTCCCCGCACGCCCTAGCCTCGCCAGACTACATCCTCCTCGGAGACCTGAACTTCCACCTGGAGCAGAACAACAACACCAACACCACTACCCTGCTCAACAACCTCGACAACCTCGGTCTCAAGCAACTGGTGAACACCCTCACCCACATCGCCGGACACACGCTCGACCCCATCTTCTCCACCAGCAACCACATATCCTTCAGCCACTCCTCCGAAATACACTGGACCGACCACAGATGTGTCCACTTCACCTTCAGACGCAAGACTCTCGACCTTCGCACACAACCTATCTCACGCAGACCTTGGAACATAATATCCACAGAACAGCTACTCTCCACTCTCAACCACAACCAACCTACCATCACCTCCGACGCCAACAACGCAGCCCTCAGCCTCACACAGTGGATCACCAACTGCGCTGACAACCTCGTCCCCCTCAGATGTCTCCCAAGACAGACCAACACCAGGAAACCTCAATGGTTCACAGACGCCCTCAAAAAATCCAAGAAAACCTGCCGTACCCTCGAGAAAACCTGGCGCAAAGATCACACCGCAGAAAACATGTCGGCCCTCAAAATCGCCACCCGCGAACACCACCAGCTGATCCGCGCCACCAAAAGAGCATCCTTCAAAGAAAGACTGGACAAGAACACCCACAACAGCAAAGAACTCTTCAACATCGTCAAAGGGCTCTCCAATCCGAACGCCAGCTCCAACTCCATCACGCCCTCACAAGAACTCTGCAACTCCCTCGCTACCTTCTTCCATCGAAAGATCACCGACCTACACAACAGCTTCGGTCCACAGACCCCGCCTACCACCACGGAACCCACAGCCCCAGCTGTCACCCTCAACGTCTGGACACCCATCAGCGCCGAAGAGACCAAAACTACCATGAACACCATGCACTCCGGTGCCCCCTCGGACCCTTGCCCACATTACATCTTCAACAAAGCCGACGACATCATCGCCCCCTATCTCCAGACCATCATCAACAGCTTGTTTGCATCTGCCACCTTCCCCGAGAGCTGGAAACACGCAGAAGTCAACGTTCTCCTGAAGAAACCCACGGCGGACCCCAGCGACCTGAAGAACTTCCGCCCCATCTCGCTCCTCCCCTTCCTGGCCAAAGTCATCGAGAAGGCCGTCAACAAACAACTGACAAACTTCCTCGAAGACAACAACCTGCTCGACCCCTCCCAATCCGGATTCTGGGCCAACCACAGCATGGAAACCACCCTCATCACAGTCACCGACGACATCCGAACTCTGTTGGACAACGGAGAAACAGCCGCCCTCATCCTCCTCGACCTCACGGCTGCCTTCGACACCGTCTGCCACCGCACCCTAATAACCCGCCTCCGCTCCACCGGTATCCAAGGACAGGCCCTGGACTGGATCACCTCTTTTCTCTCTGACCGCTCCCAAAGAGTCTACCTCCCGCCGTTCCGCTCGGATCCCACCAAGATCATCTGCGGCGTCCCACAGGGCTCCTCGCTCAGCCCTACTCTCTTCAATGTCTACATGAGCCCCCTCCCCGACATCACACGCAAACACAACATCAACATCATCTCCTACGCCGACGACACCCAGCTGATACTTTACCTCACCAAAGACCCAGCCACAGCCAAATCCAACCTGCAGGATGGAATGAAAGACGTCGCAGAATGGATGAAACTCAGCCGCCTGAAGCTGAACTCAGACAAAATGGAAGTCCTCATCCTCGGAAGCTCCCCCTCCGCCTGGGACGATTCCTGGGGGCCCACGGCCCTGGGCACCGCACCGACCCCCTCAGACCACGCATGCAACCTCGGATTCATCCTGGACCCTCTTCTCACCATGACCAAGCAAGTCAAGGCCGTCTCCTCTTCTTGCTTCCTCACACTCCGCATGCTCCAAAAGATCTTCCACTGGATCCCCGCCGACACCAGAAAAACTGTGACCCACGCTCTCGTCACGAGCCGACTAGACTACGGAAACACCCTATACGCAGGAATCACCGCAAAACTTCCGAAACGTCTTCAGCGAATACAAAACGCCTCTGCACGCCTCATCCTCGACGTACCCCGCCACAGCCACATCTCCGCCCACCTGAGACACCTGCACTGGCTACCCGTCAACAAAAGGATCCCCTTCAGGCTCCTCACCCACGCACACAAAGCCCTCCACAACAAGGGCCCCTAATACCTCAACCGTCGCCTCACCTTCTACACGCCCACCCGTCAACTTCGTTCCACCAGCCTCATCCTCGCTGCCGTCCCTCGCATCCGCCGAACCACTGCAGGTGGGAAATCCTTCTCCTACCTGGCAGCCAAGACGTGGAATTCCCTCCCCACCCACCTCAGGACCACCCAGGACCACCTCGCCTTCCGGAGGCAGCTCAAGACCTGGCTCTTCGAGCAGCAGTGAACCCCAACCACTAGCGCCTTGAGACCCTCACGGGTGAATAGCGCGCTGTATAAATATGATTGATTGATTGATTGATTGACAATGTGCTATGTTTGTGAAAATTGTCAGTGGACTGTCCTCTTCAAAAAGTTAATTATGAAGTAGTGACAAGTACGTATGGGTCTGGCCCATATTTGCACATTTGCGTGGCGTAACAATGTTTGTTCATTTGAAATGTAAGGCTCATTTGGTTATTCCCTAACCTGATTCATCTATGTTAATTAGCTAAACCTGTGGAATGTGTAACATGTGTCCACGGTGTTCGTTGTTCAACATTTACAGAGCTATGTTTCATGTCCTGTTTTGCAGGTGGACCTTCCCCCTACACCATTGGTGAGACTGCAAGATTTGCGGACCCCAATGCTGCAAGTCAGTGTTACCTTGTATGTTTAATGTGCAGTGTTATAATAGCATGTGTGGCAATTAGGACACATTATCCATCTTTGTATATTGCCAATATGTCTGATGTCATGTTGATGAAGTGGAGTACAACAAGTTGATGCACTGGTGGTAAAGTGTGCTGCAAGGGCGTTGTGATTTTTGGAAAAGGTATATATGTGGACAAACACAGTGATGGCAGTCAAGACCTGGTAGAAATACTGGCTTAAAAAACATGTATGGATGTTGGCAACATATTGGTCATAGCACGTTACTGCAGTGTGTGACACACATAGCACACAGTAACTCTGGGTATGTTAGGGTTAAAGACCATGTGAAGAGTCACTAAGGGGCCTATCAATGAGCCACTTGCGCTGCCGGAGCTTCACTTCTTATTAGTAAAAAAGTGATGCACTGGAGACACAAGGGACTTGTAGAGAAGCACCATAGTTAATTGAGTCCACATTGAAGTTGGAGGCCTGATGAGTGTGATACATGTCTACGGATCTAACCTAAATGATGGATGCTGAGGGACTGTTGGACCTGGCCTTTTTGGCAGGTTCATCCCGTGACTTTTAGCCTTCTTCCTCCTATTTTTCCTGACCTCTCGTTTTTGGCTTCAGAACTCTGAGCACTTTATCACTGATGATCAGTGCTAAAGTGCAGGTGCTCTCCCTTCTAAAGTCGGTATGATTGGCTTATACCTAATTTGCATATTTAATTTACCTGTAAGTCTCTTGTACAGTGATATATCTATACCCATGGCCTGTAAATTAAATGCTACTAGTAGACCTGCAGCGCTGCTTGCCCCACCCACTGAAATAGCCTTTCAAACCTGTCTCAGGCCTGCTAGCGCAGGGCCTGCATGCTCAGTTTTCTGCCACAGGGACCTGGCATCTAAATTTACTTGTCAGGCCCAGAACCCCCCTTTTACTACATGAAAGTCACCCCTAAGGTAGGCCCTAGTTAGCCCTATGGGCAGGGTGCTATGTATCTGGAAGGCTGGACATGTGCCTAGTAGCGTGGCCTGTCCTGGTAGTGACAAACAGCCTATTTGGTTTCTCACTGCTGTGAGTGCTGCCTTCTTATAGGATTGCGTTGGAAATGCCCTGACTTATGTCTAGGGGCTTTTGTCTGATTTATGAGGGGTAGCGTAGGCATGTTTGGTATGGTTGTAATGGTAGTAAGAAATGCTGCCTACTGGTGTATGTGGATTTTGTATTACTATTACAGAAATGGCACTTTTAGAAAGTGAGCATTTTTCTGTGCTTATGACTGTTGTTTTGCAGATTGACTCCAATCCACGTCAGGGCAGAGTGACTGTGGGCATGGTGCATACTTTTCAGACAGCCTGTACACAGGGATGGTGGAGGTGTCACAGAGGGGCATCTGCATTTTGAATAGTCTTCCTGGGCTTAGAGACGGGGGAGGCAGGGCACACATGCTTTTGTAAAGACGTGTGCCCTAGCCTCACACAAAAAAGGTGTGTGCCCTGGCCTCACCCAAAACTGATGTTTGGAGCCTGTGCTGGAGGAGAGAGTGGGCACTTCCAGAACCAGTTGGAACTGGTTGGAACCTCCTCTACCCTTTGTTGTGAAACACATGGAAAACTGAGTATAAGTACAGGGGGGTTTTCACTTAATTTGGTGACATTTTGAACTGGACACAAAATGCTGATGGAGGGACGCACTAGGAACTGCCATAGACTGCTGCTGCTGTGCTGACCTGTGACCTGCTTGGTCATGTGGAGGAACTGCCAACTGCCTGCATTCACTTTATGCTGGCCTGCTGCTGGGCCCTGCCGCCCTGGGCTTCTTTTGAACTTTGACACGCAGGGGCAGGGTGTTGTGGCTCCTGACCCCTGCAACTGTCTGCTTCAAGCGCATGAGGAGCGCTTTCTTTTTAATTGTATAGTGCCTGGAGCAGCACTTTCTCTTTATTAATCGAGCACCTGGAGGAGCGCTTATCTTTTGATTTCCAACGCACTCTGAAAATGCGTTTTAGTGCCCAAGAGAACTGCCCCAGCGATTGAAAGCACTTTCTGCCACCATGAATCACTGCCGCAGCCCAGATGGGCTGTTTTCCTAAAGGCAAGTGATTTGTGCTGCCCCTGAGACCCCCGTGGCACCAGTGAAAGCAAGGAAAGGAGTGAGCGTGCTCCAACTGTGCCCCTAGGGCGGAGCACGCTCTAGTACCTGCCATCTGCAACAGCCTGGGCAAGCTGCAGCCTGTTGTTGGAAGTCGAGTGGGGAAGGAGGCCTCATCGGAGGCTCCCCGCCCCACCGGGCCCCATTTGTTGCTGTGAGGTCGGGCAGGGGGGGAGGGAAGCCTCATCAGAGGCTCCCCCTGCCCCAACGAAGCCCTAAATTATCTTTTGAGACGGCGGGCGGAAGCCTCAATGGAGGCCCCCTGCACCGCAAGGTCTCGCCGGTCGGACCCCCACAAGAGTCCGGTGTGGTCCGTCCTGATTTGGGACCCAATCATTGTAGTTGGCTTTGCCCCGCCCCCTACTCCCTCCCTGGAGGTCCAATTGTGGCCCGGTGGGGCCCCCAGAGATCGCGGGCCCCAGGAGGGGCCCATTATAAAAGCAGGAGGGGGTGCATGCTGCTCCCCTTTTGTGCAGTGGAGCGCTAGGGGCCCCCTTTGTTCTCTTCATGGGACTATAAGTGCCTGGCACACAGGACTACAGGTACTTTTTATTAACATATGTGTTCTACATGCTCCTGATATTGACATTGTAGACATATGCTTTCCCAGTTCTCAATGATGTGCCAAATATGTTTGCTGATGTTCCTTTTATGGGCATTCCCTGCTGATGTGTTTTCATGACTTGCCATACGTTATATGATGTTCCTGATATGGGCATTTACGATATTTTTATGACAAGGGCATTCATTTAGTAATGTGATTCCTGACTTCTGCTTCTGTTCAGAATAATAAGTAACCTGTGTGTTATGTGTGACTACTGCTGGCTCTACAGAGTAACTATTGTGTAACGTTCTGACAACTGCTTGAGTAGGAGGTTATTACTGACATGTTGTGGTTGGTCTAATAATTATGTTGTGGACAATACAGTTTATTTTTATATAACTTGGTGTTGTGTTTCCTTTGTGGTAGGGATAGTGTGTCACGTGTGTTGTGTGAGTTGTGTAAACTCTTTACACATTGCCTCTGGGATAGGCCTGACTGCTAGTGCCAATCTACCAAAGGGGTGAGCAGGGGTTATTCTGGACGTGTAACTCACTTGCCCTGACTTTAGTGGGTGGATTCTGCCTGGCTTAGTTGCATACCCTAGCCAACCAGAAAACCCATTTCTAACAGGGACATACATGAGTTATCCAGCATGTTGAGTGTGACGGAGCAGGGTCACATTACTGGTCTATGGGATGTGCATGGTGAATGTTGGCCTGGTACATAGGAGATGTTACAAGCTTGTGCACTGATAGTGTGCAACATTGGTTAGCCTTCATACCTGGGACATTACCAATTTCTTGAAGATGGTTGTGATGCAGATTTGTAGTAACTTTGTCCTTGATGAAGTTTTTGTGATTTGTGGTGGACAATGTGTGTTATCTGAAGATGCTGTTTCCCTTGCATGCTTATTCTTCCTCTGCCCAACTTTGATGACATGTTTCCTTCATGTTTTAGCGGCAATCATGAATCCAACACAGAAGCGTGCTTTCCTGAAACGAGCTGAACAATACAGGCACAGCCGTGCTCTAGAAAAAGGGTACCGCAGGATGGGCAGAAGATACACTAGTGAAAAAGCATTGGAATCCTGGCAGGCACTTCCAAATGGAGGACCACCGGAATAGGCAGCAACAAGCACCCATACACCTGGAAAGTCAAAGCAAAAGGACAGGGGTGGCTGTGCAACTTTCGCACCCTCAACATCTACATGCCCTACTCCAGCACCATCATGTCCCCAGCCAGGATCTACAATCACGGCTCCTACATTTGAGCATGAAATGCGCAATGACATGGCAGACCTCAAGTTGAATTATTGTGAAATTGCAGGCAATAACTGATAAAATGTACAAAATGCTTCAGTACATCAAAAAGAAAGATAAGAGGCATTGACTTCGGACCCTGGCTTGTTCTCATTACCTTCCCTTCCCCTAGTTTTAAAAGTTCATTGTTATATTGGGTTTTAGATAGGTTGGCATAGGTTAGTTGGCAAAGTGTAGTTTAGTTTTGGACATAGGCCCTCATTATGAACTTGGCGGTAATCATCGCCGACCACCGTGCTGACCGTGAACAAAATACCACCAGTGGCGGTGAACTGCACACCGCAGAATAATGATGCCAAAAACCCCATCCTCCAAAAATCCAGCAATTGCCACCCACTGCCAGAGCCAACGATGGTGGAAAGGCAGTATACCCCACCCCGCCACCACCATGCAGACAAATCCTCCACCCACCAAAAAATGATGCACACATCAGTTGGCGGACAGTGAATGCCGAACGACCATTGGCAGTACGGACCGCCACGGCAAGCAATGGGACCCACCAACAACAAATGCACACATTGCCAAGTTTGAAACCCACACACCTGACACACACCCCTAACATTATAAAACACACACATACACACCCTACAATCCTTTGCAACGCCAATAGCACGACAGATATTGACAACACAAACACGCATACACTGAACTCAACATCACACAAGTTACACACCCAACCACACAACAGAACCCTCACCAATACACCTACAACACATCACCCACAACACACACCATGGCACCACCTAAGCACCCCGCTTCACAGACAGGGAGCTAAGGACCATGATGGACAAAATACTCCGGGTCGAGCCACAACTATTAGGGGCACAGGTGCAGCAGACACCCGTGACCAGGAAGATGGAGCTATGGCAGAGGATAGTCAACAAGGTCAAAACAGTGGGAAAATAGCCATGCACAAGGGATGACATCAGGAAGAGGTGGAACGACCTGCGTGGGAAGGTTCGGTCTTTGGCATCCAGACACAACATCGCCGTACAGAAGACTGGTGGTTGTTCCCCACCTACACCCCCCGAATACACTGACTGGGAAGGCCCTTGATATCCTGCCCCGGGAGGGCCTCACCGAACTCACTGGAGGACTGGACTCGGTTAAGACAACTTCTATATCTTCATAGTCACCACACCTGTAATGCATGTATCACCCCATCCCCTCACTACCGCCAGACCCTCATCCACTACCCAGTCCACAACACCCGCATCCAAGTCCCCAGCATGCCCAGAATCCCACAAACAAATCTCCATCCAGCACCCTGTGCACAGTCACATACTCCTGCATGCAATCCCAGTGGCACTACAGCACCCACAATCCACCTCTACCACCCACACAAAAAAATGCACCAAAATGTACACGAAGGGACCTTGCATGCCACTACAGGGGCATATAACCATAAAATAGTGCATATCAGTGTAGCAATTGCTGAAAAAATACAGGACACCCACAAGTCTCTTCTCCCACACACAGGCACCACCACTCATGCCACCTGGACTGAGACGTCAAGGAGTGCCAGTCCTCCACCTGAAGACAGAGGCCACACTCAGGAGAGTGCAGAAGGATGTATGGACAAAGAGGAGACCCCTGGCCCATCCCACAGTCCTGGACTGTCATCCTCCATAAGCCTACCACACAGCCACCATCATCAGCTCTAGCCAAACAACCCCAAACTGGTGTCTCCCAGCAATGGACTGGCTGCCCACATGTACAGAGGCCAGAGTCTCCACCCACCAACAGGTAGGATGATGAAGGGCCCAGTGCAAGTGGGACTGCCAGATCTGTGCAGGGGACACAGGCACAGGGGGCTGGGGCCAGTGGGAGAGCATCAATGGCCCATGGGGGTGGCCAAAGGAGGGATGCTGCAGCCCAGGAGGTGATATCTGAGGTCCTGGGAGCATACCACCATACTCAGGACAGGATGGGCCAGATCCTGGCAACCCTGGAGCAGAATCAGAGGCTGCAGATAGCACACCACCAGGAGGCCATGGTGCAGTGGAAACAGCTCAATGCCACCATGGCCCCCATTGCAGGGGAGCTACAGCACCAGTACCACAGCCAGCCTGAGTCCTCTACCCACCTGCAAGCCCCTACCACTAGCCAGGACACTTCTACATCTGCAGCATCCACTGGACTGGTGGCAGTGCCAGAGGACTCACGGGAAACCAGCACCCCTAACACTGCAGCCCAGCTCCACCTTCGCAAATGTGCCCTCAGACCCACATATCCCACTGAAACACCAGCCAAGACCAAGCCCAGTTCCAGGAAGTGACTCTGCCCTGAACTGTCTCCATTGTGTACCACAGAGCTACCTTGTTGACATGCCACTGCCATCACACCATCTTCCAATGGCCACTTGGACTATACCCCAGTGCAACCAACAGCTGAGCATATGTACCTGAGTATGTTTTTCACCATGTGCCCACTCCCTTTCACTGTACCAACACTTATGTATATATTGCCATTGAATAAATACACCTATGCACCCGAATGATATGTCTTTCATCAATATGAGAGATCAATTGTGAATGTGAATGCATTAGCCAGTTACTATCATAATCACACTTTTATTGCAGAAGGGGATTCAACACACTGTAGTGGCTGAAGTATGTCACACTGTACCTAAAATTGCATTCCCTGGCACATGCATCTTCAGTCATGATTTAGCATTGTCACTGACAAAAGACACCACAGTACCTTTTACATGAGTCAGACTGTAACTATGCAGTGAAGACATCAACATCATTGAACAGTACCTTAAAGTCACTGGAAGTATAGCCGGATTAGCTGGGTCCTGGAGTTGAGTCCTTCCCCCTCTTCTACCTCACCATCACTCTCATCCCCTCTCTGAGGTTGCAGGGCTGGTTGGACAGCACCCTCCTCCTCCAGAAGGAGGATAGCTTTTCTCACAGCCAAATTGTGCAGCAGGCCACCACTATCTTACACACCTTGTCAGGGAAATAGCACAGGGATCCCCCAGAGAGATGGAGGCAATAAAATCTTGCCTTCAGGAGTCCTATAGTGCGCTCTATCACCCTCCTAGTACGACCATGGGCCTCATTATAATTCCTCTCTGCATCTGTCCTGGGATTCCTCACAGGTGTCAGGAGCCATTGCAGGTTGGGGTAGCCAGAATCACCTGCAAAAGTGGGCGAAAGAGGACTTGAACAAACTGCCTTTACTTGCATACAGCCTGGCTGTCAGCTATGTAACTGATCCAGTGCCATACACACCCACCTATGAGCCAAGCTCTTCCCCCCTGTAGTTGTCCCATCATGTGTGGCACACGGCTGTTTCTGAGGACAAATGAATCATGGACTGATCCTGGGAACCTGGCATTGACTTGTGATATGTACTGATCAGCAGTACACAACTGTCCATTCATGGAGTGATAGTTCTTACAATTCCGATACACCTGTTCATTCACTCTTGGGGGTAGGAGAGCTATGTGGGTACCATCAATGGCACCTATCACATGGGGGATATTAGCGAAGGCATAAAATACTGATTTGATGGCGTGAGTTCAGCCCTTTGGGGAAACTGGGCATAAGTTTGCAAGTGTAGAACAAATGCATCCAGGAAATTGGACAGGATGTGGCTGAACACTGGCTGTGAGACCCCTGCAGCCATGCACACTGTCACCTGAAATGAGCCCGTGGCCAAAAAATGGAGCACAGATAGCACTTGCACAGTTGTAGGGATGGCAGGCTGATTCCGATTGGCCGGCTTCAGAACAGGATCCATTAATGCACAGGGGTCATGGATTGTAGCTCTATTGAGTCGGTAGGTGATAATGATGTGACGTTCCTCCATAGTGGCCAGATCTACCTGGGTTCTGTAAACAGATGGGGCTCTCCCTAGCCACATGGGTTTGTACCTATGGGGGAGGAAAGAACACATTTTGAGTGTCAACATACACTTGCATTACATGATGTCACAGTACTTGTCAAAATGTGTCACATAGGTAATACACAAACACAGTAAGAATGAGGTACACCGTCAGGCTAATGTGTGCTGAGGTTTCTCTGTCATAATGGCATCACATTGTATACACACTTCCAACTGTGACTACATGTGTCGATCAAGGAATTATCTCAGTAATCGAGAGAGGGCCATGGATGAGGCCCCCGGCAAGGCTATTGGGACGTGGTGAAAGCAAAATGGCAGCCTCCTGCCATCCAGGTATGGTAGTGTTGAAGTGACTTCATTTTGCTGGCGTAAGTCGTCATGGTGGAAGGCAGTGTTCACCACCGTGCATCTGATCATTGGATTACATGGTTGTCAATGGGGAACCTGGGCCAATCATGATCACCACCGACGGTGCAGGTGCACACCGCTGCGGTATCTACCCCCATTTTGACAGACCCTAGACACTTGACTCCTGCATCACGTAAAAGGTAGTGCTCCACTGAGTGTGCTGCTGTGTCCTGACTCTGGTCCCTGAGATGGCAGGTGTCACGGGGGAACGGGCCCCGGCCTTCACTGCAGAGGAGCTGCAAAAGCCGGTGGACGGGGTCCTACCCCTGTGTGCAAAGTTGTGTGGGCGACCAGAGGAGCGGGTGAGTTGCCCTCTGTCATCCTTAGATGTGTGTGATTGTGGCAGATACATGTATGCATGTATGTTCGATGTGTGACTGCACAGCCGTAGGTTGTCTGGCACTTTCTGCCTGTAAGTTGTTCAAATGCATGTCAACATGGCCCATGTTAGTATGAAAGGGCATGGCATTTGTGTACAGGGCACCCACACTGACGTCTGTTTCTTTGCTCATGTGTCCCATGCAGGTCAGAGCCCATCAAAAGAAGGGCCCGTGGCAAGCCATCGCCAAGGAAGTGCAGACACTTGGGGTCTATAACCGGCGGAGCACCCACTGCAGGAAACGGTGGGAGGACCTGAGGCACTGGCCAGGAAGACCGGAGGGGCCCACCTGGGGAAGGCCTCCCAATGAGGAAGGGGTGCCCGTCGGACCCTGATCCCCCTAATGGCCCGCATTCTGGTGGTGGCCTATCTGGATTTAGATGGGGGCTTAAAAGCAGCACAGCAGCCACAAGGGGGTCAGTACCAACACTGTTGTGATACCACTTTGATGGGTGTATTTGGGTGCAGTGGAATGCATGCATTGTAGTGTTAGGCACTTAGACAGGTGTGTCCCTACAGTCCTACCCCCTCCACGTCCTTGGGATAGTGTCTTAGCTAGTTTTGGCAGGGTCTCTAGGCCTATGAGGGGGTCACCTTTCTGTCTTCTGTTATTTATTGTTGTTGGAAAATGGGTTATTGGTAGGGCAGGTAGGTACCTACACCTAGCAACAAGCCACTAACCTCCACGTAGGTACAGTTAGGTCTCAGTAAATTAATCCCAGCTCAACCCTTGGTAGCTTGGCAACGAGCGTCAAGGATTAACTTAGGAGACAAAGGTGGTCATTCTGACCTCGGCGGTAAAAGGTGCCTACCGCCGGTCAGAAATCCTCCATAATCCCGCCGCGGTCGCGGAAACCCGCCACGGTCATTCTGACCCGCAGAAGGCAAACCTCCGAAAATCCGACCGCCACAACAGACCGCCAGACCAGCGGTCGGCGGAAAGGTGGAGGTGACAAAACCTCCACCGTCACGCCAACAGAAATACGCCCATGCCATTACGACCCACGAATCCACGCGGCGGTCATTCAAACGCGGTATTCCATTGGCGGGACACACCGCCGCGGTCAGAATACACACAAACGAACAAAACCCAGCCACATTGGACGATTTGAATCCCACACACCTGATACACATACACACACCACTCCCACACACACAATACAATATAAAACACCCACATACATCACCCACAAACCCCTACGCTAAAAAATTCGTAAAGAAGGCAAGAGCGAGACACCAGCATCCAAAAAATAACAGCCACAGCCACTCAACACCATCACCCACACACTATCCACACACAAAACAACACACACCACCACACTCAACTCACTTAAATACACATACTCCACCCCACACATCATACACACCACCCCATGGCACCCCAAAGACAACCCCGCTTCACAGACGAAGAACTCAGAGTCATGGTGGAGGAAATCGTTCGGGTAGAGCCCCAGCTGTTCGGCACACAGATACAATACACCAGCATTGCCCGGAGGACGGAGCTATGGCAGAGGATTGTCGACAGGGTGAACGCAGTGGGACAGCACCCCAGAAATCGGGAAGACATCAGGAAGCGATGGAATGACCTACGGGGGAAGGTGCGTTCCATGGTATCCAGGCACAACATCGCCGTGCAGAAGACTGGCGGAGGACCCCCACCTCAACCCCCACAATTCACATCATGGGAGGAGGAAGTCTTGAACATCCTGCATCCTGACGGCCTCGCAGGAGTCGGCGGAGGAATGGATACTGGTAAGTTGAAGCTTCAATACTGCTTCCCCCCCACCTGCATGCCAAATCAGACCCCAACCCTCACCCCATCCTCGAACCCCACCCTCACCCCCACCCCCATCCTCACCCCCACCCTCAGCCCCACCACCATCCTCACCCCCACCACCATCCTCACCCCCACCCCCAGCACACCTATTCCCCGCCAATGTCTCACCATCACAACCCACACATCCCAAAACCTAGGCCTGCATGCGTCCACTAAGCATGGACACCCATCACCAAAGCATGCCCAATGCATATACACATCCCCCCCACAAGCCACCCTCACCAAAGCCCCCACACACGAATGCCAGCACTTGGGGACACGAGAACCCACAGATACACCCATATGCCACACATTGAAACTATAACCATACCTCTATACCCCTGCAGGACCCGACCGTCAACACACCGCGGCGGAGGGGCCAGAATTATCCACACCCCCCACCCAAGAGGCCGTCAGCGATGACAGCAGCTCTGTCGACCTGGACACCGATGACCAGCCCGGACCATCGGGGACCTCTGGACAGTCGGTTCCCCTCACACAGGCCCAGGCCACTACAGACCCTAACCCCTCTGGGAACACCAGCACAGCTCCCACCCAGCGGGCCCATGCCTCTGTCTCCAGGGCGCGTCAATCTGCGGTGTGTCTACCACTACAGGGCACCCAGGATAACCCACCACCCCAACAACAACAGGGACCTGGGGGCAGTGGTAGTGGGCACACCGGCCAGGGGGCAGAGGCCCAGGGAAACAGGGGAACTCGGAGGGCAGCTGTGCGACAGGGGGGGGAGGAGAGGCCCAGGGAACCCACTCTCCACGAGGTCCTCACCACCATCATGGGAGCATACAACCGCTCCCAGGAGACGATGGCGACGGTACTGGCCCGGTTCCAGGAGATCCAGGCACTGCAGGAGGAACACTATCGGGGGTACAGGGAGGACATCAGAGCCATCAACACCACCCTGGTTACCATGGTAGGGCTGCTGCAGGACCTCGTAAACACCAGGGCGGACACTGAACAACACCCAAGGGCCCCTGCCACTAGCCTGGACCAAGAACAGCCAACCACCTCCGCCGGCGCTAGTGGACAGGAGGCCCCCGCACAGCAGCAGCCCACCAGACCCCCACCTCCTGCAGGAGAAGAACCACCCCGCAAGAAGGCCCTGAGATCTCGCAAGAAGACAGAGTAGGATGTCAAGACCCCCGCCAGCAATGGATACCACCTGATGTCATCCCACTGTCCCACATTGTCACCCTGTCCATCCTTGAACTGCCCATGCTCCATCTCTCCACAGGCCTCTGGACAATGCACCTGTGTGACTGTTACTCTGGACTCTGCCATGGACATTCCTTCACCATAGCCCCCACCCACTTGAAACCACCCATCCCATTTTGAGCACTTCAATAAACACCAATTTTGCACCAAAATATCTGGAGTCTGGCTGTGATTTCAATAGATTGTAATTGACATGACAGTGCAAATATGTCCTTGTACATGGTGAAGTCAACAAACAGCTGCCACAAAGCTGTAGTCCATGGGGAAACGAAGCACAGGACTCGTAGTGGGGACCCCAGATCTGAAATAGGGAGGGAAAAGCCAAAACTCAGTCATCATACACTGGGGCAAATAGACAGGCAGCAGAGATGCTGGAGAGTAGTTAACATTTACTAAATTATCTTTGAAATGTTACCTGTGTCCTATTGGAAGTACTGTTCAATGATTCTGTCCCTGTTGTCTGTTTCAGCCCCGTCGTCTTCCTCCTCGTCACTCTCCTCAGGTTCCACCACTGCCACAACACCACCGTCTCGACCATCCTCCTGCAGGAAAGGCACCTGGCGGCGCAAAGCCAGGTTGTGAAGCATGCAGCAGGCCACGATGATGTGACACACCTTCTTAGGTGAGTACATTAGGGATCCACCTGTCATATGCAGGCACCTAAACCTGGCCTTTAGGAGGCCAAAGGTGCGTTCGATCACCCTCCTAGTACGCCCATGGGCCTCATTGTACCGTTCCTCTGCCCTGGTCCGGGGATTCCTTACTGGGGTCAGTAGCCACGACAGGTTGGGGTACCCAGAGTCCCCCACTAGCCATACACGGTGTCTCTGTAGCTGTTCCATCACGTAAGGGATGCTGCTATTCCTTAGGATGTAGGCGTCATGCACTGACCCTGGGAATTTGGCATTTACATGCGAGATGTACTGGTCAGCCAAACACACCACCTGGATGTTCATTGAATGGTAACTTTTTCTGTTCCTGTACACCTGCTCCCTGTCTCTTGGGGGAACCAAAGCCACATGGGTCCCATCAATGGCACCAATTACGTTGGGAATATGTCCAAGGGTGTAGAAATCACCCTTCACTGTAGCCAATTCGCCCACCTCAGGGAAAATGATGTAGCTCCTCACGGATTTCATCAGGGCAGACAACACTCTGGATAACACCTTCGAAAACATGGGCTGAGACATCCCAGAAGCAATTCCCACGGTTGTCTGAAATGACCCACTTGCCAAGAAATGGAGTACTGACATGACCTGCACCAGAGGGGGAATCCCTGTGGGTTGGCGGATGGGGGACATCAGGTCGGGCTCCAGCTGGGCACACAGTTCATGGATAGTGGCACGGTTAAGACGGTAGGTCAGGATAATGTGGTGTTCTTCCATTGTCGACAGGTCCACCAGCGGTCGGTACACGGGAGGATTCATCCGTCTCCTCGCCCAAACCAGCGGACGGTGCCTAGGAAGGACAACATGGAGCACACAGTCAAGCAACCCACAGGTACGTACTCACAGCTAGCACAGTATACGATTATCTATGCAGTGAATGGCGTGTCTGAGTGGCTATGCAAGGCCTAGGCCTGTGTGACGCAGTTGAAATTGAGCCATGTGGGCCCTGGAAATGGCGGCTGCCTGACCTGTGAAGTGTGACAATGGGATGTGAGGTCAATGCGCTGGCGTGGCACACCGCGGCGGGCGGCGGGCGAAGACCGCGGCGCAAAGCCGCATTGGTTAACATTGAAGCCTATGGGTTTCAGGAGCCAATGGCGAAGGGCGCCGGCGGTGGCGGGACGCACCGCCGCGGTACGCACCGCCGCGGACGTCACCGCCATTTTCTATCTACTTATCCACTTGCGACTTGAACTTTCACAGGAGAGGACCTATACTGCAAGTGTTGCTGTGACCTCGGTCTGGAAGGGACAATGGCTGCTGCACCTGGGGAAAGGGCCCCTGCCTTCACTGGAGAGGAGTTGGAGAAACTCGTGGATGGGGTCCTCCCCCAGTATGCGCTACTCTACGGTCCTCCAGACCAACAAGTGAGTTTAATTCAATCTGGATTTGGGGACACTGGCTGGCTTGGGGGCCTGGCGGGGGGCCTGGCGGGGATGGGGGGCATGTTGGGCCTGGCGGGGGGCCTGGCGGGGGGCCTGGCGGGGATGGGGGGCATGTTGGGCCTGGCGGGGGGCCTGGCGGGGATGGGGGGCATGTTGGGCCTGGCGGGGGGCCTGGCGGGGGGCCTGGCGGGGATGGGGGGCATGTTGGGCCTGGCGGGGGGCCTGGCGGGGGGCCTGGCGGGGATGTGGGGCATGTTGGGCCTGGCGGGGGGCATGGCGGGGATGGGGGGCATGTTGGGCATGGCGGGGGGCCTGGCGGGGATGGGGGGCGTTGGGCCACTGGAAAGGAAAATGCTGACAAACTTGAACGTGGTATTTCTCCCTCCCTGTACGTGTCACATAGGTCCGCGCCCATGAGAAGATCGGGATTTGGCGTGCCATCGCCAAGGAAGTCCGGACCCTGGGGGTCCACCATCGACGGGGCACCCACTGCCGCAAGAGGTGGGAGGACATCCGCCGCGGGACCAAGAAGACCGCCGAGTCTCTGCTGGGGATGGCCTCCCAACGTAGGCAGGGTGCCTGCCGTCAACTGAGCCCCCTGATGTTCCGGATCCTGGCGGTGGCCTACCCTGAATTGGATGGGCGCGTGAGGGCAGCACAGCAGACACAAGGGGGTGAGTACAAGCATTATCTACTCTGTTGTCGCGCAGTGGAGGTGTCTGGTTGGGGGAGGATGGCTGGGGGTCCCCCTAGGCCAGGGCGATATCTGTAGGCTGGGCACCCCCGTAAGCCCCTGTGTCCCCAGCCACCACCCTCAGTAGTTTGTCAGTACAGCCATCCCTGGGCCGTGTCATCCATGGGTGCAGTTGTCAACTCTAGGCGTGTAGGGCATGTTCCACGGAATGCGTAGCGGACCCCAAGTGCGCAACTTAGTGCAGGGGGCATCTGTGTCTGTCATGTCCGCTAACTGTACCGGAGATCCATGTACTCAATATCCCTTTATTTCTCTCTCCCCCCCCCTTTTTGTTTGTCTTTCTGTGCTTGTGTGCATCAGCATCATCAGGCGGAGGAGAAGTGGCATCGGGGCAGGAGGGAGCTGCATCTCACATGGCCCAGGAGGGCCATGCCACAGAGTCAGACTGGACCAGTGAGACGGAGGGCGAGGGGAGCTCCACGACGGGGACGACTGGAGCCTGCAGCGACACGGACACGTCCTCGGAAGGGGGCTCCCTTGCGGGGGTGGCACCATCCGTGCCCCCCGCCATTACAGGTACAGCCGCCACCCAGCGCACCATCTCCGCCCTCCCAGCAGCCCCTCAGCGTTCGCCCCGTGCCCGCTCTGCCAGGAAGCCGGGCATCTCCTTCGCCCCAGGCACCTCAGGCCCTGCCCCTGTTACCCCCGCTGCCCTCAGTGAGGAGGTCATTGACCTCCTCCGAACGCTCATTGTTGGGCAGACTACCCTTTTGAATGCCATCCAGGGGGTGGAGAGGGAGGTTCATCGCAGCAATGCGTACCTGGAGGGCATTAATTCGGGTCAGGCTGCCCATCAGCGATCGTTCCGGGCTCTGGCCTCAGCACTGACGGCAGCCATTGTCCCTGTCTCCTGCCTGCCTCTACTAACTCCCTCCTCCCAGTCTCCTGTTCCTCTGCCTGTCCCACCCACACCATCAGACCAGCCTGCACACACCTCAACACCCAAGAGAAGCTCATCCAAACATAAGCACCACAGATCACGCAGACATTCACACACGCAACATTCCGATGCAGACATGCCAACAGTCACTACCACCTATGTGACCCCCACCTCCTCGTCTCCCTCCTCCCTCCCTGTGACGTCTACCTCCATTCACCTCATCATCAGCCAGTGTTTCCATCACCAGCACACCCTCCACTCCAGTCCGCACACGTGCAGTCACCACCCCCACTGCCATTTACACGTCCCCTGTGTCCTCTCCCACTGTGTCTGTCACCCCCTCTTCCACACCACACAAACGCAGCCACCCACCCACCCAACAGCCATCCACCTCACGACAGCCTATCCCTCCTGCACCTGCACCCAAAGACAGCAAACGTGACTCACCTACAACCACATCCTCTCCCTCCACTCCCATTCCCACTGTACCTACCACTCTCCATTGTCCCAAGAAGCTCTTCCTCGCCACTACTAACTTCTTTCCTGACCCTGAGCCCCCCCCTCCTTCTCGTCGGGGTAAGAAGAGCACCTCAGCCACCACCAGCCCTGCAGCCCCCTTGACAAGGGTGCAGGGGTATTGGAGCCCGCCAGCCCGCATGTCTGGATCTTCGCCCAGCAGCAAGGGGACAGCCAGCCCACCCCATGGGAAGAGGAGCAGAAGGCGGAAGGGGCGCCGCAGGAGCCCGCCTTCTACATCCCCCCCGGACACCACCCAGAGACAGTCACCAGCCACAGCTCCAAAGGGAGGAAAGGGCCACAGGCCGACGACTAAGGAGGGCAAGGGCAGCAAGTCGGAGAGGTCAGGCAGCAGGCCTGCTGCCCAGGAGGAGCCCACAACCCCCATAGCCGCTGCCCCGGGAGGAACCGGCACAGCTGCCCCGGGAGAGCCCACCACCCCCATAGCCGCTGCCCACGGAGGACCCAGCCCAGCTGGCCAGGAGGGCCCCACCACCCACAGCCCAGGTGGGCAGTGAAGGAGCACCATCCCCGCTGCCCAGGAGGGCACCACCAGGCAATTAGCAGTTGGCCATAGACCGTCCGCCGTCTCAAGCACCGCTGAACTGGGCCCTTCAAGGCAAGGAGCGCTGAACTGGGCCCCGCCGTCTCAAGCACCGCTGAACTGGGCCCTTCAAGGCAAGGAGCGCTGAACTGGGCCCCGCCGTCTCAAGCACCGCTCCGCTGGGCCCCGCCGTCTCAAGAACCGCTCCGCTGGGCCCCGCCGTCTCAAGCACCGCTGAACTGGGCCCTTCAAGGCAAGGAGCGCTGAACTGGGCCCCGCCGTCTCAAGCACCGCTGAACTGGGCCCTTCAAGGCAAGGAGCGCTGAACTGGGCCCCGCCGTCTCAAGCACCGCTCCGCTGGGCCCCGCCGTCTCAAGAACCGCTCCGCTGGGCCCCGCCGTCTCAAGCACCGCTGAACTGGGCCCTTCAAGTCAAGGAGCGCTGAACTGGGCCCCGCCGTCTCAAGCACCGCTCCGCTGGGCCCCGCCGTCTCAAGAACCGCTCCGCTGGGCCCCGCCGTCTCAAGAACCGCTGAACTGGGCCCTTCAAGGCAAGAACCGCTGGCCCTTTGGCAGACGTGGCAGGGCAGGATCTATCTCGGGCAGGGCTGCAGGATGTCCTCTGGCCAACTTGCCTCCTCCAGTGGGGTCTGTTATGGACTGTATGGACTGTGGCTTTGCTCTCCCCAGGATGGCCCAGTGGGCAGGCCACCCACTGTATGGACTGTTTGGACTGTGGCTTTGCTCTCCCCAGGATGGCCCAGTGGGCAGGCCACCCACTGTATGGACTGTTTGGACTGTGGCTTTGCTCTCCCCAGGATGGCCCAGTGGGCAGGCCACCCACTGTATGGACTGTATGGACTGTGGCTTTGCTCTCCCCAGGATGGCCCAGTGGGCAGCCCACCCACTGTATGGACTGTTTGGACTGTGGCTTTGCTCTCCCCAGGATGGCCCAGTGGGCAGGCCACCCACTGTATGGACTGTATGGACTGTGGCTTTGCTCTCCCCAGGATGGCCCAGTGGGCAGCCCACCCACTGTATGGACTGTATGGACTGTGGCTTTGCTCTCCCCAGGATGGCCCAGTGGGCAGGCCACCCACTGTATGGACTGTTTGGACTGTGGCTTTGCTCTCCCCAGGATGGCCCAGTGGGCAGGCCACCCACTGTATGGACTGTTTGGACTGTGGCTTTGCTCTCCCCAGGATGGGCCAGTGGTCATGGAGTCCCCTCGTGGATCTGGCGTCGTGTACTCAAGTGGCTGAGGTGCCCCCCCTTCCCTTCCCCCTGAGGTGCCTGTCCGATTTTCTTTCTGATGCCCCTGCAGTGTTCTCTCCGTGGAGTTCTTGTCGTGGGACTGGGCCTTGCCCCTTTGCACAGGAACCCTGTGATCCACGGACAGTGGTTGGACTACATTTAGTAGCTGTATATATTTTGTTTATAGTTTATTTATTTATTGCGATTACTGGTATCCATATTTCAATATATCTGCCCGTTTATGATCTCTTCTTTTGGTCTTTGCATTATTTCGGAGGGGGTTGGTTTGTGGGTTGTGACAGTGATCTGTGGGAATGCATTGATGTGTGTGTTGTAGTGGGTGTGGGTGGGTGGGTGTGTGCCGGTAATCTTTTCCCTCCCCTGTGTCGTAGGTGCAGTACTCACCGATGTCTTCCGCGCCGCCGGGCGTGCTCCTGGTATATGAGCAGGAATAGGAGTGCGGGGATGACCTGCAACTCTGGTTCCATGCTGCCGGAATCTCGCGTGGAGTGCGTAGAGGTGAGCGTTTTCCCGTTCGTAGTCTGTTTCCGCCGTGTTCTTATCGGCGGTGCTCCCGCCCCGGAAAAGGTGGCAGATTGGTGGGTCGTAATAGGGTGGGCGGTACATTGTCTGCCGCCTGGCTGTTGGCGGGAACCGCCGCGCTGTTTGTTTGTACCGCTGTGGCGGGCGGAGTGTTAAGTTGGCGGGCTGTGTTGGCGGTTCCCGCCAGGGTCAGAATTGCATATTTTAGACCGCCGGCCTGTTGGCGGCTTGGCCGCCGCTTTATCACCGACCGCCAGGGTCAGAATGAGGGCCAAAGTGTAAAGCATTCAAATATCACAAAACAGTAATTAAATAAAACACAGGAAACAGTTTAAAAATCCAAAACCAATTTATAAAAATAGTTTATATTTTTATCTTTAAAATGACACAAAAACGATTAAAATCGGTTCAGGGGAACCGGAGATATGAATTTTTAAAGAATTATTACTTTTCTAGCGCTTAGAAACAAAAAGCGCCAATCGGGTCATCTGGTTGCACCTCGACCGGGGCAAAGTCAAACTTTCAGGCCGACCGCGATGGAGCCCTGCTCGGCTACAGGTCGCGGGAGGCCTCGGTTAAAAAGTTACTTTCTGACTTAGGGCCTGATTCTAACTTTGGAGGACGGTGTTAAACCGTCCCAAAAGTGGCGGATATACCACCTACCGTATTACGAGTTCCATAGGATATAATGGACTCGTAATACGGTAGGTGGTATATCCGCCACTTTTGGGACGGTTTAACACCGTCCTCCAAAGTTAGAATCAGGCCCTTAGTCTTTATTTTGACGTTTTTCTTCACCGGGACGAACCTGCCAGTTGAATCCGACCTCCTGGAGCCCTTGTCCGGATACGCGATGTGGGTTTCCTAGGTGGAGACTTTTACCTTCGGACTTAGTCGTTTTTTCGAGATGAAAATCCTTCGACCGGGGTAAACCTGGATCTTGATCCGACGTCCATGGAGCCGTTCTCGGATACGATGGCTGGGAGGTCCCGGTCAACTTTTTACGTTCGGACTTAGGTGGTCATTCTGACCCTGGCGGCGGAGGACCGCGAGACCACCGCCGACAGGCCGGCGGTGCTCCAATGGGGATTCCGACCGCGGCGGTAAAGCCGCCGTCGGACCGGCACCACTGGCGGGCTCCCGCCAGTGTACCGCCGCCCCATTGAATCCTCCACGGCGGCGCAGCTTGCTGCACCGCCGCAGGGATTCCGACCCCCCCTACCGCCATCCAGATCCCGGCGGTCGGACCGCCGGGATCCGGATGGCGGTAGGGGGGGTCGCGGGGCCCCTGGGGGCCCCTGCAGTGCCCATGCCACTGGCATGGGCATTGCAGGGGCCCCCGTAAGAGGGCCCCTACATGTATTTCACTGTCTGCTGCGCAGACAGTGAAATACGCGACGGGTGCAACTGCACCCGTCGCACAGCTTCCACTCCGCCGGCTCGATTCCGAGCCGGCTTCATCGTGGAAGCCTCTTTCCCGCTGGGCTGGCGGGCGGTCTGAAGGCGACCGCCCGCCAGCCCAGCGGGAAAGTCAGAATTACCGCCGCGGTCTTTCGACCGCGGAACGGTAATCTGACGGCGGGACTTTGGCGGGCGGCCTCCGCCGCCCGCCAAGGTCAGAATGAGGGCCTTAGTCTCTTTTTTGGATGTTTTTCTTTACCGGGACGAACCACGAAGTCAGGCCGGGTCGCGGTTGAGGCAAGCCGGCTAGAATTTCCGCGGCGGGTCGGTCCCTCTCTGGAGCTTTTTTCCAAAAATTCTCAAATCTTTTCCAAACTTCTGGGGCTTCACCCAGATGTTCTTTTAAGGTTCTTTTGGGGTCCACAGCTCACCCCAAGGGTCCAGAAGTTCTGTGATGGTCCTTGGGGGGTGCGGACTTCAACTCCCAGAATGCACCTGGCGCAAACTCCTTTTTGGCCACTGGACAGTGGTCAGCTGGTCGCTTTCTTCAGGAGTTGGTGCAGGGGACTCTGGTTTAGCAATTTTTCACCTGTAGCAAACAGGGAGTCTCTCCTTGAACCAGTTGAAGCCAGGCAAAGTCCTTCTTGTGGTGAAGCCCAAGTGTGCAGCTGGTGCAGTCCTTCTGAGTGCAGGGTCCAGGTGCAGGCCAGGGGTCCAGCAGGGCAGTCCTTCTTCTTCTTTAGTTCCTTTCTTGTTGAATTCTGGAGGGGATCTGAGGTGTGGGTGCAGGTCTGCCAGTTGTATCCTTGCTCCTGGGTGAAAAGCAGGGGGGCCCTGGTTCTCCAATCAGGGACAGGGTCGTCCCCCTGTGATGACCACTTCCTGGGAAGTGTGGCAAAAATCCATCCCAGAAGGCAACAGTCTCTAAAAATCCAACATGGATGAATCTGATTTTTTGAGGTTACATCTGGCTGAGCCCACCCACTGGTGTGGCTAAAAATCATAAACACACCCCTCTCCTGCCCTCTCCTAATCTAATCAAGGGGGCACCTAGCTGTCTGGGGTTGCAGGATGTGGGGGTGTTGCTGGGTGCTGCAATTGTCCTTCTCTGCCTTTGAAGACCAGTTTGGCAGCCCTCCCCCTTCCTGCCTCACCATCTGCTGAGGGGAGATTCTCTCCCCCAAGCACATTCCTTTGTGTGAAGCCTGGCCACTTCACACCTCATCAAGGCAGCCTGGCAGAAGCTGCTGCAGGCTGGCCAATCAGAGCACAGCAGCAAAAACAATGCAGAGCTGAAATTGGCAACTTTTTAGGTAAAGTCTAAACTTTTTACCTGAACTAGTTATATTAAATCCAACAACTGGAAGTTGTAGGATTTATTACAACAATTAATTTGATACCAAATTCTTGGTATGCAACATTTAAGGAGACTTTAAAATTTAAAATAAAGTCTGCCCATTCTAGCCTATGAAGGCCATTTACTTCAATGAGGGAAACACGAATTTGGCTGTTTTTACCTCACCAGGGCTTATAAATCTATTTGTATAAAGTCCCTGCTTATAGTTACATGGCACCCAGCCCTAGGGGCACATAGGGCACACCTTAGGGGTGACTTATATGTAAAAAATAAGGTAGTTTAAGACTTTGGAAGTACCTTTAATTCCAAAGTCGAATTTGCATATAACTTTAATTTAAAAGCAGCCAGCAAGGCAGGCTTGCTTTTAAAATGACACTGGGCACCTCAGCAATGCACCTAGGTGTGCAGCACCTATGCTGTGGTCCCTAAACCTACATGCCCTACCATATACTAGGGACTTATAGGTAGGTTAACTTAGCCACTTATAATTAGCCTAATTTGCATATCCATTTTACACAGAGCACAGGCCCTGGGACTGGTTAGCAGTACCCAGGGCACCTTTAAAGTCAGGAAAACACCAGCAAAAAGTGGAAAATGGGGGCAAAAAGTTATGGGGCCTCTGCAATCAGCCCTGTTTTCTCACACAACCCCCCCCCCCAGCCCACACGCCCAGGAGACTCAGCCCAACCCTGGGAGAGTCTTCCTGGCTTGTTAGGCGAGGAAGACAGTGAAGAAAACTGGCTGTCCCTTTGCAGGGCCTACTCTGCCTTATATCCTCCTGTCAGGGTCACTCCCTATGGGTAGTGAAGCCATTTCAACAGTAAAAGGACCCAACTCAAACTGAAACTTTCCTCTAGGGGGGTCTTCCTCCTTTCTCTCTGCCAACTTGGGTAGTGAGGTGCCCACCTCCCCTACTCCAAACTTTGCTAGGGCAACACCTAGCTTACCCAAAGAGGTCACCCAACACTTGAGCAACCCCACCATGACCAATAGGGTCAGGGGGCCTACTTTGCTATTGGCCCTGGGGTCTGCCTCCCAGGCCAGGTACAGTGCTGCCAGGAAGGCTAGCACCCAGCAGAGGCTACTGACAGCTGTCAGTACCCAGAACCACACCCTAAGCTCTCCACTGACAGGTGGCTGAGCTGCTTTAGGGTTAACTTTGGGGTCCTGGCACCCCTCTTGCTGTCTAGAGTGGGGGGCTACCACTTCCTGTGGCAGACACCCTCCTTCCACTCTCCCTTCTGTCAGTGCAGGGGCAACACCCTGCATCTGGACAGCTGCCTGACTACTCAGGACTTCCTTGGGGTCAGGGGAGGCCTCACCAGTGCCAACTCTGGGCTTCCCCCCTACTGGGGCAGAAGGCCTTTGGCTCCCTGGAACTCTCTTTAAGAGTGGCCTACCCTTCCTTTTCTTCTTTCCTTTTCTTGGGGACCCCTGTCTCCTAACTGTAGGGACTGACTCCCCAGGACTTTGGGTTGGGGGGGCGCCCTGGGCGACCACCCCATCTGTGACCAGACTCACCTCTGGGAGGTCATTGCCCAGGATACAATCTAGGGGAAGGTCAGCACTGACTACCACCCTAATCCAGTCAAGGATACCCTCCCTCTCTAGGGGCACTATGGCTACAGGTTTGGAGGTGACCTCCCCTGTGGCTATCCTGACTTTCTTTGTCTTTCCTGGGTCATACATGTCTGGGGTCACTAACCGGTCACTCACTATAGTGTGACTGGCACAGGTGTCTCTCAGGCCAGTGGTAGGGATCCCATTCACTTGAATGTGGTGGAAGTGCCTACTCCCACCCTCAGGGATCACCAGCTTACCATCTGGTCCTGTCTCCCAGCTCAATGCTAGGAGGACTTCATCATCTGAGGAATCCTCCTCTATGGCTACACTGGACAGCCCAGTATTAACCACTTTCTTTGGACAGGCTGCATCTCCTCTGAAGTGACCTGTCTGCTGACAGTCAAAGCAAGCCCTACTGTCCAAGAGCTTTTTTAACCCTGGGTCTAACTGTCTCTGCTGGTCAGAGTGGGAGTGGGATTTACTCTCCTCCTTCTTAGGGTTCTGGGGTACAGAGGGAGTCTCTGTGGTGGGCTTACCACCTCCCTCCTTAGGTTTTTGGGGACCTGTCCCCCCCTTCTTGGAGTCTCCCCCCTGGGACTTGACAACCACCCTGGTTCTCAACCACTCATCAGCTGCCTCCCCTAGCTCTCTAGGGTTGGTCTGCTTAGAGTCCACTAGATGCTGGCGTAACGTTTCTTGGGTACAATTGGTCAAGATGTGCTCTCTCATGATCAGATTGTATAACCCCTCATAAGTATCTACTTTGTTACCAATAATCCAGCCCTCTAGTGCCTTTAGTGAAATGTCCACAAAGTCAACCCAAGTCTGGGTACTGACCTTCTGGGTGTCCCTGAACTTCATTCTATATTGCTCTGGGGTCAGACCAAACTTCTTGGCTAAGCACCTCTTCATACTAGGGTATGAATCTGCCTCCTCCCCCCTTAAGGTCAGAAGCCTATCCCTCCCTGAGTTGGGGACCAACTCCCACAAAAGGGAACCCCAGTATTGAGGCCTAACCCTTCTCATTTGGAGTGCCCTCTCAAAGGCCCCCAGCCACTTATCTATGTCATCCCCCTCTACATAAGCAGGAACCACCCCCTTGGGTAATCTGGGGCAAACTCCCCCACCCATGGACACCTCAGCTTCTTTATCGCTGCTTCCATCTCTTTTCTCTTTGTATGCCCACTTTTTCTTTTCTAGGGCCAGCTTCTCTGCTTCCAAAGCTATGTATGCTAGCTGGACCTCCAGCTCTCTTTCTCTGATGGATGGGTTCTCTCCTCCTGAAAGGACCCCCTTCCCACCACTAGCTTTGGATCTGCCCCTAGTGACTGTATTTACTGAGGACCGTTCTTCCTCATCCTCACTTGGGCTCAGATGCCTTCCCTCCCCTGAGTGGTTAGAGCTTGCATCCTCCCTTCTTTCTCCCTCCTCTGGAGCTTCTTCTGACTCTACCTCTTGGGCCTCAGCCCATGCTGTCAGGGATGTGATCAGGATTTGCTTCCTGAGATCAGTGGTTGCAGGCAACCCTCTTTCAATACACAACCCCCTAAGCTGGACTACTGTCAGTGTGGGTAGGCTAGCCAGATCAAGCTCCATGGTTCCCTAGTTTTGTGTCAACAAAAACTTTTTGCAAAAATTGGAAACAAGAATTTAGAAAAATTACAAAAATTCAATAATTGAAATTAATCCAAATTAAAAATTAAAAACAATTGTTGCACTAGGGCAATTTAAAGGATTTTTAATTTGTTTTACCTACAACTGTAACGTGATATTGAACACAAGTACAGGATCCCGTCGCTGCTTCCAATTATGTTGGAAAATGGGTTATTGGTAGGGCAGGTAGGTACCTACACCTAGCAACAAGCCACTAACCTCCACCTAGGTACAGTTAGGTCTCAGTAAATTAATCCCAGCTCAACCCTTGGTAGCTTGGCAACGAGCGTCAAGGCTTAACTTAGGAGACAAAGTGTAAAGCATTCAAATATCACAAAACAGTAATTAAATAAAACACAGGAAACAGTTTAAAAATCCAAAACCAATTTATAAAAATAGTTTATATTTTTATCTTTAAAATGACACAAAAACGATTAAAATCGGTTCAGGGGAACCGGAGATATTAATTTTTAAAGAATTATTACTTTTCTAGCGCTTAGAAACAAAAAGCGCCAATCGGGTCATCTGGTTGCACCTTGACCGGGGCAAAGTCAAACTTTCAGGCCGACCGCGATGGAGCCCTGCTCGGCTACAGGTCGCGGGAGGCCTCGGTTAAAAAGTTACCTTCTGACTTAGGCGGTCATTCTGACCCTGGCGGTCAAAGACCGCCAGGGCGGAGGACCGCGGGAGCACCGCCGACAGGCCGGCGGTGCTCCAATGGGGATTCCGACCGCGGCGGTAAAGCCGCGGTCGGACCGGCACCACTGGCGGGCTCCCGCCAGTGTACCGCCGCCCCATTGAATCCTCCACGGCGGCGCAGCTTGCTGCGCCGCCGAGGGGATTCCGACCCCCCCTACCGCCATCCAGATCCCGGCGGTCCGACCGCCGGGATCCGGATGGCGGTAGGGGGGGGTCGCGGGGCCCCTGGGGGCCCCTGCAGTGCCCATGCCACTGGCATGGGCATTGCAGGGGCCCCCGTAAGAGGGCCCCTAAATGTATTTCACTGTCTGCTGCGCAGACAGTGAAATACGCGACGGGTGCAACTGCACCCGTCGCACAGCTTCCACTCCGCCGGCTCGATTCCGAGCCGGCTTCATCGTGGAAGCCTCTTTCCCGCTGGGCTGGCGGGCGGCCTGAAGGCGACCGCCCGCCAGCCCAGCGGGAAAGTCAGAATTACCGCCGCGGTCTTTCGACCGCGGAACGGTAAGCTGACGGCGGGACTTTGGCGGGTGGCCTCCGCCGCCCGCCAAGGTCAGAATGAGGGCCTTAGTCTTTATTTTGAAGTTTTTCTTCACCGGGACGAACCTGCCAGTTGAATCCGACCTCCTGGAGCCCTTGTCCGGATACGCGATGTGGGTTTCCTCGGTGGAGACTTTTACCTTCGGACTTAGTCGTTTTTTCGAGATGAAAATCCTTCAACCGCGGTAAACCTGGATCTTGATCCGACGTCCATGGAGCCCTTCTCGGATACGATGGCTGGGAGGTCCCGGTCAACTTTTTACGTTCGGACTTAGGCCCTCATTCTGACCCTGGCGGTCGGTGATAAAGCGGCGGCCAAGCCGCCAACAGGCCGGCGGTCTAAAATATGCAATTCTGACCCTGGCGGGAACCGCCAACACAGCCCGCCAACTTAACACTCCGCCCGCCACAGCGGTACAAACAAACAGCGCGGCGGTTCCCGCCAACAGCCAGGCGGCAGACAATGTACCGCCCACCCTATTACGACCCACCAATCTGCCACCTTTTCCGGGGCGGGAGCACCGCCGATAAGAACACGGCGGAAACAGACTACGAACGGGAAAACGCTCACCTCTACGCACTCCACGCGAGATTCCGGCAGTATGGAACCAGAGTTGCAGGTCATCCCCGCACTCCTATTCCTGCTCATATACCAGGAGCACGCCCGCCGGCGCGGAAGACATCGGTGAGTACTGCACCTACGACACAGGGGAGGGAAAAGATTACCGGCACACACCCACCCACCCACACCCACTACAACACACACATCAATGCATTCCCACAGATCACTGTCACAACCCACAAACCACCCCCCTCCGAAATAATGCAAAGACCAAAAGAAGAGATCATAAACGGGCAGATATATTGAAATATGTACACCAGTAATCCCAATAAATAAATAAACTATGTACAAAATATATACAGCTACTAAATGTAGTCCAACCACTGTCCGTGGATCACAGGCGTCCTGTGCAAAGGGGCAAGGCCCAGTCCCACGACAAGAACTCCACGGAGAGAACACTGCAGGGGCATCAGAAAGAAAATAGGACAGGCACCTCAGGGGGAAGGGAAGGGGGGGCACCTCAGCCACTTGAGTACACGACGCCAGATCCACGAGGGGACTCCATGACCACTGGGCCATCCTGGGGAGAGCAAAGCCACAGTCCAAACAGTCCATACAGTGGGTGGCCTGCCCACTGGGCCATCCTGGGGAGAGCAAAGCCACAGTCCAAACAGTCCATACAGTGGGTGGCCTGCCCACTGGGCCATCCTGGGGAGAGCAAAGCCACAGTCCATACAGTCCATACAGTGGGTGGCCTGCCCACTGGGCCATCCTGGGGAGAGCAAAGCCACAGTCCATACAGTCCATACAGTGGGTGGCCTGCCCACTGGCCCCTCCTGGGGAGAGCAAAGCCACAGTCCAAACAGTCCATACAGTGGGTGGCCTGCCCACTGGGCCATCCTGGGGAGAGCAAAGCCACAGTCCATACAGTCCATACAGTGGGTGGCCTGCCCACTGGGCCATCCTGGGGAGAGCAAAGCCACAGTCCAAACAGTCCATACAGTGGGTGGCCTGCCCACTGGGCCATCCTGGGGAGAGCAAAGCCACAGTCCAAACAGTCCATACAGTGGGTGGCCTGCCCACTGGGCCATCCTGGGGAGAGCAAAGCCACAGTCCAAACAGTCCATACAGTGGGTGGCCTGCCCACTGGGCCATCCTGGGGAGAGCCAAGCCACAGTCCATACAGTCCATACAGTGGGTGGCCTGCCCACTGGGCCATCCTGGGGAGAGCAAAGCCACAGTCCATACAGTCCATAACAGACCCCACTGCCACTGGAGGAGGCAAGTTGGCCAGAGGACATCCTGCAGCCCTGCCCGAGATAGATCCTGCCCTGCCACGTCTGCCAAAGGGCCAGCGGTTCTTGCCTTGAAGGGCCCAGTTCAGCGGTTCCTGAGACGGCGGGGCCCAGTTCAGCGGTCCTTGCCCTGAAGGGCCCAGTTAAGCGGTTCTTGAGACGGCGGGGCCCAGCGGAGCGGTTCTTGAGACGGCGGGGCCCAGCGGAGCGGTGCTTGAGACGGCGGGGCCCAGTTCAGCGGTCCTTGCCCTGAAGGGCCCAGTTAAGCGGTTCTTGAGACGGCGGGGCCCAGTGGAGCGGTGCGTGAGACGGCGGGGCCCAGCGGAGCGGTTCTTGAGACGGCGGGGCCCAGCGGAGCGGTGCTTGAGACGGCGGGGTCCAGTTCAGCGGTCCTTGCCCTGAAGGGCCCAGTTAAGCGGTTCTTGAGACGGCGGGGCCCAGCGGAGCGGTGCGTGAGACGGCGGGGCCCAGCGGAGCGGTGCTTGAGACGGCGGGGCCCAGTTCAGCGGTTCTTGAGACGGCGGGGCCCAGTTCAGCGGTTCTTGAGACGGCGGGGCCCAGTTCAGCGGTCCTTGCCCTGAAGGGCCCAGTTCAGCGGTTCTTGAGACGGCGGGGCCCAGTTCAGCGCTCCTTGCCTTGAAGGGCCCAGTTCAGCGGTTCTTGAGACGGCGGCCGGTCTATGGCCAACTGCTAATTGCCTGGTGGTGCCCTCCTGGGCAGCGGGGATGGTGCTCCTTCACTGCCCACCTGGGCTGTGGGTGGTGGGGCCCTCCTGGCCAGCTGGGCTGGGTCCTCCCTGGGCAGCGGCTATGGGGGTGGTGGGCTCTCCCGGGGCAGCTGTGCCGGTTCCTCCCGGGGCAGCGGCTATGGGGGTTGTGGGCTCCTCCTGGGCAGCAGGCCTGCTGCCTGACCTCTCCGACTTGCTGCCCTTGCCCTCCTTAGTCGTGGGCCTGTGGCCCTTTCCTCCCTTTGGAGCTGTGGCTGGTGACTGTCTCTGGGTGGTGTCCGGGGGGGATGTAGAAGGCGGGCTCCTGCGGCGCCCCTTCCGCCTTCTGCTCCTCTTCCCAGGGGGTGGGCTGGCTGTCCCCTTGCTGCTGGGCGAAGATCCAGACATGCGGGCTGGCGGGCTCCAATACCCCTGCACCCTTGTCAAGGGGGCTGCAGGGCTGGTGGTGGCTGAGGTGCTCTTCTTACCCCGACGAGAAGGAGGGGGGGGCTCAGGGTCAGGAAAGAAGTTAGTAGTGGCGAGGAAGAGCTTCTTGGGACAATGGAGAGTGGGAGGTACAGTGGGAATGGGAGTGGAGGGAGAGGATGTGGTTGTAGGTGAGTCACGTTTGCTGTCTTTGGGTGCAGGTGCAGGAGGGATAGGCTGTCGTGAGGTGGATGGCTGTTGGGTGGGTGGGTGGCTGCGTTTGTGTGGTGTGGAAGAGGGGGTGACAGACACAGTGGGAGAGGACACAGGGGACGTGTAAATGGCAGTGGGGGTGGTGACTGCACGTGTGCGGACTGGAGTGGAGGGTGTGCTGGTGATGGAAACACTGGCTGATGGTGAGGTGAATGGAGGTGTGAGTGTAGACGTCACAGGGAGGGAGGAGGGAGACGAGGAGGTGGGGGTCACAGAGGTGGTAGTGACTGTTGGCATGTCTGCATCGGAATGTTGCGTGTGTGAATGTCTGCGTGATCTGTGGTGCTTATGTTTGGATGAGCTTCTCTTGGGTGTTGAGGTGTGTGCAGGCTGGTCTGATGGTGTGGGTGGGACAGGCAGAGGAACAGGAGACTGGGAGGAGGGAGTTAGTAGAGGCAGGCAGGAGACAGGGACAATGGCTGCCGTCAGTGCTGAGGCCAGAGCCTGGAACGATCGCTGATGGGCAGCCTGACCCGAATGAATGCCCTCCAGGTACGCATTGCTGCGATGAACCTCCCTCTCCACCCCCTGGATGGCATTCAAAAGGGTAGTCTGCCCAACAATGAGCGTTCGGAGGAGGTCAATGACCTCCTCACTGAGGGCAGCGGGGGTAACAGGGGCAGGGCCTGAGGTGCCTGGGGCGAAGGAGATGCCCGGCTTCCTGGCAGAGCGGGCACGGGGCGAACGCGGAGGGGCTGCTGGGAGGGCGGAGATGGTGCGCTGGGTGGCGGCTGTACCTGTAATGGCGGGGGGCACGGATGGTGCCACCCCCGCAAGGGAGCCCCCTTCCGAGGACGTGTCCGTGTCGCTGCAGGGTCCAGTCGTCCCCGTCGTGGAGCTCCCCTCGCCCTCCGTCTCACTGGTCCAGTCTGACTCTGTGGCATGGCCCTCCTGGGCCATGTGAGATGCAGCTCCCTCCTGCCCCGATGCCACTTCTCCTCCGCCTGATGATGCTGATGCACACAAGCACAGAAAGACAAACAAAAAGGGGGGGGGAGAGAGAAATAAAGGGATATTGAGTACATGGATCTCCGGTACAGTTAGCGGACATGACAGACACAGATGCCCCCTGCACTAAGTTGCGCACTTGGGGTCCGCTACGCATTCCGTGGAACATGCCCTACACGCCTAGAGTTGACAACTGCACCCATGGATGACACGGCCCAGGGATGGCTGTACTGACAAACTACTGAGGGTGGTGGCTGGGGACACAGGGGCTTACGGGGGTGCCCAGCCTACAGATATCGCCCTGGCCTAGGGGGACCCCCAGCCCTCCTCCCCCAACCAGACACCTCCACTGCGCGACAACAGAGTAGATAATGCTTGTACTCACCCCCTTGTGTCTGCTGTGCTGCCCTCACGCGCCCATCCAATTCAGGGTAGGCCACCGCCAGGATCCGGAACATCAGGGGGCTCAGTTGACGGTAGGCACCCCGCCTACGTTGGGAGGCCATCCCCAGCAGAGACTCGGCGGTCTTCTTGGTCCCGCGGCGGATGTCCTCCCACCTCTTGCGGCAGTGGGTGCCCCGTCGATGGTGGACCCCCAGGGTCCGGACTTCCTTGGCGATGGCACGCCAAATCCCGATCTTCTCATGGGCGCGGACCTATGTGACACGTACAGGGAGGGAGAAATAACACGTTCAAGTTTGTCAGCATTTTCCTTTCCAGTGGCCCAACGCCCCCCATCCCCGCCAGGCCCCCCACCATGCCCCCCGCCAGGCCCAACATGCCCCCCATCCCCGCCAGGCCCCCCGCCAGGCCCAACATGCCCCCCATCCCCGCCAGGCCCCCCGCCAGGCCCCCCGCCAGGCCCCCCGCCAGGCCCAACATGCCCCCCATCCCCGCCATGCCCCCCGCCAGGCCCAACATGCCCCCCATCCCCGCCAGGCCCCCCGCCATGCCCCCCGCCAGGCCCAACATGCCCCCCATCCCCGCCATGCCCCCCGCCATGCCCAACATGCCCCCCATCCCCGCCAGGCCCCCCGCCAGGCCCCCCGCCAGGCCCAACATGCCCCCCATCCCCGCCAGGCCCCCCGCCATGCCCCCCGCCAGGCCCAACATGCCCCCCATCCCCGCCATGCCCCCCGCCATGCCCAACATGCCCCCCATCCCCGCCAGGCCCCCCGCCAGGCCCCCCGCCAGGCCCCCCGCCAGGCCCAACATGCCCCCCATCCCCGCCAGGCCCCCCGCCAGGCCCCCCGCCAGGCCCCCAAGCCAGCCAGTGGCCCAAAATCCATATTGAATTAAACTCACTTGTTGGTCTGGAGGACCGTAGAGTAGCGCATACTGGGGGAGGACCCCATCCACAAGTTTCTCCAACTCCTCTCCAGTGAAGGCAGGGGCCCTTTCCCCAGGTGCAGCAGCCATTGTCCCTTCCAGACCGAGGTCACAGCAACACTTGCAGTATAGGTCCTCTCCTGTGAAAGTTCAAGTCGCAAGTGGATAAGTAGATAGAAAATGGCGGTCACGTCCGCGGCGGTGCGTACCGCGGCGGTGCGTCCCGCCACCGCCGGCGCCCTTCGCCATTGGCTCCTGAAACCCATAGGCTTCAATGTTAACCAATGCGGCTTGGCGCCGCGGTCTTGGCCCGCCGCCCGCCGCGGTGTGCCACGCCAGCGCATTGACCTCACATCCCATTGTCACACTTCACAGGTCAGGCAGCCGCCATTTCCAGGGCCCACATGGCTCAATTTCAACTGCGTCACACAGGCCTAGGCCTTGCTTAGCCACTCAGACACGCCATTCACTGCATAGAGAATCGTTTACTGTGCTAGCTGTGAGTACGTACCTGTGGGTTGCTTGACTGTGTGCTCCATGTTGTCCTTCCTAGGCACCGTCCGCTGGGTTGGGCGAGGAGACGGATGAATCCTCCCGTGTACCGACCGCTGGTGGACCTGTCGACAATGGAAGAACGCCACATTATCCTGACCTACCGTCTTAACCGTGCCACTATCCATGAACTGTGTGCCCAGCTGGAGCCCGACCTGATGTCCCCCATCCGCCAACCCACAGGGATTCCCCCTCTGGTGCAGGTCATGTCAGTACTCCATTTCTTGGCAAGTGGGTCATTTCAGACAACCGTGGGAATTGCTTCTGGGATGTCTCAGCCCATGTTTTCGAAGGTGTTATCCAGAGTGCTGTCTGCCCTGATGAAATCCGTGAGGAGCTACATCATTTTCCCTGAGGTGGGCGAATTGGCTACAGTGAAGGGTGATTTCTACGCCCTTGGACATATTCCCAACGTAATTGGTGCCATTGATGGGACCCATGTGGCTTTGGTTCCCCCAAGAGACAGGGAGCAGGTGTACAGGAACAGAAAAAATTACCATTCAATGAACATCCAGGTGGTGTGTTTGGCTGACCAGTACATCTCGCATGTAAATGCCAAATTCCCTGGGTCAGTGCATGACGCCTACATCCTCAGGAATAGCAGCATCCCTTACGTGATGGAACAGCTACAGAGACACCGTGTATGGCTAGTGGGGGACTCTGGGTACCCCAACCTGTCGTGGCTACTGACCCCAGTACGGAATCCCCGGACCAGGGCAGAGGAACGGTACAATGAGGCCCATGGGCGTACTAGGAGGGTGATCGAACGCACCTTTGGCCTCCTAAAGGCCAGGTTTAGGTGCCTCCATATGACAGGTGGATCTCTAATGTACTCACCTAAGAAGGTGTGTCACATCATCGTGGCCTGCTGCATGCTTCACAACCTGGCTTTGCGCCGCCAGGTGCCTTTCCTGCAGGAGGATGGTCGAGACGGTGGTGTTGTGGCAGCGGTGGAACCTGAGGAGAGTGACGAGGAGGAAGACGACGGGGCTGAAACAGACAACAGGGACAGAATCATTGAACAGTACTTCCAATAGGACATAGGTAACATTTCAAAGATAATTTAGTAAATGTTAACTACTCTCCAGCATCTCTGCTGCCTGTCTATTTGCCCCAGTGTATGATGACTGAGTTTTGGCTTTTCCCTCCCTATTTCAGATCTGGGGTCCCCACTACGAGTCCTGTGCTTCGTTTCCCCATGGACTACAGCTTTGTGGCAGCTGTTTGTTGACTTCACCATGTACAAGGACATATTTGCACTGTCATGTCAATTACAATCTATTGAAATCACAGCCAGACTCCAGATATTTTGGTGCAAAATAGGTGTTTATTTAAGTGCTCAAAATGGGATGGGTGGTTTCAAGTGGGTGGGGGCTATGGTGAAGGAATGTCCATGGCAGAGTCCAGAGTAACAGTCACACAGGTGCATTGTCCAGAGGCCTGTGGAGAGATGGAGCATGGGCAGTTCAAGGATGGACAGGGTGACAATGTGGGACAGTGGGATGACATCAGGTGGTATCCATTGCTGGCGGGGGTCTTGACATCCTACTCTGTCTTCTTGCGAGATCTCAGGGCCCTCTTGCGGGGTGGTTCTTCTCCTGCAGGAGGTGGGGGTCTGGTGGGCTGCTGCTGTGCGGGGGCCTCCTGTCCACTAGCGCTGGCGGAGGTGGTTGGCTGTTCTTGGTCCAGGCTAGTGGCAGGGGCCCTTGGGTGTTGTTCAGTGTCCGCCCTGTTGTTGACGAGGTCCTGCAGCAGCCCTACCATGGTAACCAGGGTTGTGTTGATGGCTCTGATGTCCTCCCTGTACCCCCGATAGTGTTCCTCCTGCAGTACCTGGATCTCCTGGAACCGGACCAGTACCGTCGCCATCGTCTCCTGGGAGCGGTTGTATGCTCCCATGATGGTGGTGAGGACCTCGTGGAGAGTGGGTTCCCTGGGCCTCTCCCCCCCCCCCTGTCGCACAGCTGCCCTCCGAGTTCCCCTGTTTCCCTGGGCCTCTGCCCCCTGGCCGGTGTGCCCACTACCACTGCCCCCAGGTCCCTGTTGTTGTTGGGGTGGTGGGTTATCCTGGGTGCCCTGTAGTGGTAGACACACCGCAGATTGACGCGCCCTGGAGACAGAGGCATGGGCCCGCTGGGTGGGAGCTGTGCTGGTGTTCCCAGAGGGGTTTGGGTCTGTAGTGGCCTGGGCCTGTGTGAGGGGAACCGACTGTCCAGAGGTCCCCGATGGTCCGGGCTGGTCATCGGTGTCCAGGTCGACAGAGCTGCTGTCATCGCTGACGGCCTCTTGGGTGGGGGGTGTGGATAATTCTGGCCCCTCCGCCGCGGTGTGTTGACGGTCGGGTCCTGCAGGGGTATAGAGGTATGGTTATAGTTTCAATGTGTGGCATATGGGTGTATCTGTGGGTTCTCGTGTCCCCAAGTGCTGGCATTCGTGTGTGGGGGCTTTGGTGAGGGTGGCTTGTGGGGGGGATGTGTATATGCATTGGGCATGCTTTGGTGATGGGTGTCCATGCTTAGTGGACGCATGCAGGCCTAGGTTTTGGGATGTGTGGGTTGTGATGGTGAGACATTGGCGGGGAATAGGTGTGCTGGGGGTGGGGGTGAGGATGGTGGTGGGGGTGAGGATGGTGGTGGGGGTGAGGGTGGGGGTGAGGATGGGGGTGGGGGTGAGGGTGGGGTTCGAGGATGGGGGTGAGGGTTGGGGTCTGATTTGGCATGCAGGTGGGGGGGAAGCAGTATTGAAGCTTCAACTTACCAGTATCCATTCCTCCGCCGACTCCTGCGAGGCCGTCAGGATGCAGGATGTTCAAGACTTCCTCCTCCCATGATGTGAATTGTGGGGGTTGAGGTGGGGGTCCTCCGCCAGTCTTCTGCACGGCGATGTTGTGCCTGGATACCATGGAACGCACCTTCCCCCGTAGGTCGTTCCATCACTTCCTGATGTCTTCCCGATTTCTTGGGTGCTGTCCCACTGCGTTCACCCTGTCGACAATCCTCTGCCATAGCTCCGTCCTCCGGGCAATGCTGGTGTATTGTATCTGTGTGCCGAACAGCTGGGGCTCTACCCGAACGATTTCCTCCACCATGACCCTGAGTTCTTCGTCTGTGAAGCGGGGTTGTCTTTGGGGTGCCATGGGGTGGTGTGTATGATGTGTGGGGTGGAGTATGTGTATTTAAGTGAGTTGAGTGTGGTGGTGTGTGTTGTTTTGTGTGTGGATAGTGTGTGGGTGATGGTGTTGAGTGGCTGTGGCTGTTATTTTTTGGATGCTGGTGTCTCGCTCTTGCCTTCTTTACGAATTTTTTAGCGTAGGGGTTTGTGGGTGATGTGGGTGGGTGTTTTATATCGTATTGTGTGTGTGGGAGTGGTGTGTGTATGTGTATCAGGTGTGTGGGATTCAAATCGTCCAATGTGGCTGAGTTTTGTTCGTTTGTGTGTATTCTGACCGCGGCGGTGTGTCCCGCCAATGGAATACCGCGTTTGAATGACCGCCGCGTGGATTCGTGGGTCGTAATGGCATGGGCGTATTTCTGTTGGCGTGACGGTGGAGGTTTTGTCACCTCCACCTTTCCGCCGACCGCTGGTCTGGCGGTCTGTTGTGGCGGTCGGATTTTCGGAGGTTTGCCTTCTGCGGGTCAGAATGACCGTGGCGGGTTTCCGCGACCGCGGCGGGATTATGGAGGATTTCTGACCGGCGGTAGGCGCCTTTTACCGCCGAGGTCAGAATGACCCCCTTAGTCTCTTTTTTGGATGTTTTTCTTTACCGGGACGAACCACGAAGTCAGGCCGGGTCGCGGTTGAGGCAAGCCGGCTAGAATTTCCGCGGCGGGTCGGTCCCTCTCTGGAGCTTTTTTCCAAAAATTCTCAAATCTTTTCCAAACTTCTGGGGCTTCACCCAGATGTTCTTTTAAGGTTCTTTTGGGGTCCACAGCTCACCCCAAGGGTCCAGAAGTTCTGTGATGGTCCTTGGGGGGTGCGGACTTCAACTCCCAGAATGCACCTGGCGCAAACTCCTTTTTGGCCACTGGACAGTGGTCAGCTGGTCGCTTTCTTCAGGAGTTGGTGCAGGGGACTCTGGTTTAGCAATTTTTCACCTGTCGCAAACAGGGAGTCCCTCCTTGAACCAGTTGAAGCCAGGCAAAGTCCTTCTTGTGGTGAAGCCCAAGTGTGCAGCTGGTGCAGTCCTTCTGAGTGCAGGGTCCAAGTGCAGGCCAGGGGTCCAGCAGGGCAGTCCTTCTTCTTCTTTAGTTCCTTTCTTGTTGAATTCTGGAGGGGATCTGAGGTGTGGGTGCAGGTCTGCCAGTTTTATCCTTGCTCCTGGGTGAAAAGCAGGGGGGCCCTGGTTCTCCAATCAGGGACAGGGTCGTCCCCCTGTGATGACCACTTCCTGGGAAGTGTGGCAAAAATCCATCCCAGAAGGCAACAGTCTCTAAAAATCCAACATGGATGAATCTGATTTTTTGAGGTTACATCTGGCTGAGCCCACCCACTGGTGTGGCTAAAAATCATAAACACACCCCTCTCCTGCCCTCTCCTAATCTAATCAAGGGGGCACCTAGCTGTCTGGGGTTGCAGGATGTGGGGGTGTTGCTGGGTGCTGCAATTGTCCTTCTCTGCCTTTGAAGACCAGTTTGGCAGCGCTCCCCCTTCCTGCCTCACCATCTGCTGAGGGGAGATTCTCTCCCCCACGCACATTCCTTTGTGTGAAGCCTGGCCACTTCACACCTCATCAAGGCAGCCTGGCAGAAGCTGCTGCAGGCTGGCCAATCAGAGCACAGCAGCAAAAACAATGCAGAGCTGAAATTGGCAACTTTTTAGGTAAAGTCTAAACTTTTTACCTGAACTAGTTATATTAAATCCAACAACTGGAAGTTGTAGGATTTATTACAACAATTAATTTGATACCAAATTCTTGGTATGCAACATTTAAGGAGACTTTAAAATTTAAAATAAAGTCTGCCCATTCTAGCCTATGAAGGCCATTTACTTCAATGAGGGAAAAACAAATTTGGCTGTTTTTACCTCACCAGGGCTTATAAATCTATTTTTATAAAGTCCCTGCTTATAGTTACATGGCACCCAGCCCTAGGGGCACATAGGGCACACCTTAGGGGTGACTTATATGTAAAAATAAGGTAGTTTAAGACTTTGGAAGTACCTTTAATTCCAAAGTCAAATTTGCATATAACTTTAATTTAAAAGCAGCCAGCAAGGCAGGCTTGCTTTTAAAATGACACTGGGCACCTCAGCAATGCACCTAGGTGTGCACCACCTATGCTGTGGTCCCTAAAACCTACATGCCCTACCATATACTAGGGACTTATACGTAGGTTAACTTAGCCACTTATAATTAGCCTAATTTGCATATCCATTTTACACAGAGCACAGGCCCTGGGACTGGTTAGCAGTACCCAGGGCACCTTTAAAGTCAGGAAAACACTAGCAAAAAGTGGAAAATGGGGGCAAAAAGTTATGGGGCCTCTGCAATCAGCCCTGTTTTCTCACAATTGTGGCCTTAGGGACTTGGAAGTGCATTGGCTTGGTATGGTCTCTCATGGGTGTACTTCACACAGTGTATCCGAGTCATGTTTCATGGGGCTTATGTGGTGTAGACTGGGGTCATGTCTACTAGTCAGGGGCACATTCATAACGTAAATTGTGTCTGCTGAGGGTTAGTGCCTGACCTGGGTGGGAGTGTCTGTGACCCAAAATGTACATAGTTTCAGGAATTTACATACTTCTTTCTTGTTTTGTTTCCCCTCCCCTGTGCTCTTGTGTCCCTGTGTACATTAGCATCATCTGACGAGGCAGCTGAGGCACCGGTGAGTGGGGATGCAGCAGCCCACGGTTCCAAGGAGGCAGAGTCGACCGACGCCAAGGGGACCAGTGGGTTGGAGGACGAGGGGAGTACCACAGGGGAGACAACTACCACTGGAGGTAGTGACTCTGATACCTCCTCCGATGGCAGCTCACTGGTGGTGGCAGACCCTCCTGGGCCCACCCATTCTTTGTCAAATTCTGCCACCTCCATACCATCACCGCCCTCCCAGTTGCTCCCCACCGAGTTGCCCGTGCCCGCTCACCCAGGAGGGTGGGTGTCTACTTCGCCCCAGGCTCCTCATCCCCTGCGCCAGTCAGCCCTGCTGCCCTCACAGAGGAGGCTATTCACCTCCTGAGGACCATCTCTGTAGGGCAGACAACCATTGTGAATGCCATACAGGGGCTAGCATCCCAGATGCAGCAATACAATGTATACCTGGAAGGCATTCACGCTGCCATGTCTGGCCCACAGAGATCTTTTCAGGCTCTGGCCTCCTCTTTGACGGCAGCCAGTGTCCCTGGTTTTTCCGCCCCCCCTCCCACCATCTCTACCCCTTCCAGCAACCCACTCGCTTCACCCATCCCAAGCACACATACAGACAGCCATGCTCACAGAGAAACACAAGCATCACACTTCCCACCACAGGCAGGCACACACCCAACATACCAAAGCACACACAACAACATCCACTTTCCCCAGTGTGTCAACCTCCCCCACCATCCTGTCTGTCACCTCACCATGCACATCCACATGCACCCTCAGTGACTGCTGCTGCCCCCTTTCATGCAGTCACCACAACAGCTGACATCCAGACATGCACCCCAGACACCACACCTGCACTCACCACGACTACATTTACAGATAATTGCATCACACTCACCAGACCTGCAGACACCCAGACAACATCCATCTACACTGGCAGCCTGTCTTCTCCCACTGTGTCCACCACCCCTCCTCCCAAAACACTCAAACGTTCACACACATTGACACCACATGAATCCACCACACATAAGCATACTATACAGGCACCTGCATCCACGTCCGGCACACCTACACCTGGTATGAGCACTCCCTCAACCTCCACTCCCAGACCTGCCTCAAAATCCCCTCCAACTGCACCTAAGAAGCTTTTCCTATCCTGTGTTGATCTGTTTGAACCCACTGGCCCACCCCGTCTTGTCCCTAAACGTTCCCATGTCCTTGCCCAGTCCACTCCTTCCTCGTCTAAGTCCGGCATAGTCAGCCCTTCCCATTCCCATGCCCCTTCCCCAGGGACGAAGAAGCCCCCTGTTGCCCCAGGTCCCTCTGCCACCCCCCAGCCCAGGCCCACTCCCAAACGTAAGCCAAAGACCACCCCTTCCAGGCCTAAGTCCCCACCCCTGTCTCCCCCTGCCCCTGTTCCCTGAGGTGCCTGGCTGCCCCATTGATGCACCTTTCCAGTGGAGTTCACTTTGCCCACGTGGGAGTCACGTTTGGGATATATTTGCACTTCAGGCACTTGACGATGGACTGGGTATGGCCTTATATGGAGAATAGCTTTGTTTATTCAAATAAATTTTAAGTGCCCAGCAGTGCGGTTGGCACAATCAATCAATCAGAGAATTTTTAAAGCGCACTACTCACCCGTGAGGGTCTCAAGGCACTGATGGGGGGGAGGGTGCTACTGCTCAAACAGCCAAGTCTTGAGAAGTCTCCTGAAGGTAAGGAGGTCCTTAGTCTGACGCAGGTGGGTTGGAAGAGTGTTCGATGTCCTGGCAGCGAGGTGCAAGAATGATCTGCCGCTGGTGGTTGTTCTGTGGATGCGTGGGATGGTGGCGAGGGTGGTGGAGCGGAGCTGATGGTCAGGGTGTAGAAGGAGACCCGTCTGTTAGGGTATTCTGGTCCGATGTTGTGCAGTGCCTTGTGAGCGTGGGTGAGGATTTTGAAGGCGATTCTCTAGTTGACTGGGAGCCAATGCAGGTCTCTCAGGTGGCCTGTGATATGGCTGTGGCGAGGGATATCCAGGATGAGGGGTGCGGAGGCGTTCTGGATGCATTGCAGCTTTTTCTGGAGTTTGGCCATGTGTAGAGGGCATTGCCGTAGTACAGTTTGCTGCTTACGAGGGCTGGGTGACTTTTCTTCTGGTTTCCTTGGGGATCCATTCGTAGTTCTTTCAGAACATGCAGAGGGTGTTGAAGCAGGAGGAGGAGATTGCGTTGACTTTTCGGGTCATAGATAGTGAGGAGTCCAGCATGAATCCCAGGTTGCGTGCGTGGTCGGTGGGTGTCGGAGCGGTTCCCAGTGTGGCAGGCCACCATGAGTCATCCCATGCGGAGGGGGTGGAGCCAAAGATGAGGACCTCAGTCTTGTCGGAATTCAGTTTAAGACAGCTGTACTTCATCCATTCGGCGATGGCCTTCATTCCTTCGGGGAGGTTGGTTGGCGGAGTCCTTGCTGAGGGAGAGGATCAGCTGGGTGTCATTGGTGTATGAGATGATGTTGAGGGTGTGAGATCGGGCGATGTTAGCGAGCGGAGCCATGTAGATGTTGAAGAGTGTCGGGCTGAGGGACGAACCCTGGGGTACGCTGCAGATGATTTTAGTGGCTTCAAAGCTGAATGAAGGGAGGCGAACTCTCTGAGCTCTGCCAGTGAGAAAGGAGGTGATCCAGTCCAGGGCTCTGTCGTGATTCCTGCATTACTGAGGCGTGTGCGTAAGGTGTTGTGGCAGATGGTGTCGAACGCGGCTGAGAGGTCCAGGAGGATGAGGGCCGCAGTTTTGCCGTTGTCCAGTATGGTTCTGATGTTGTCAGTGGCAGCGATGAGGGCAGTTTCGGTGCTGTGGTTGCTGCGGAATCCGGAATGGGAATGGTCCAGAGTGCTGTTCTCCTCAAGGAAATGGGTCAGTTGTTTGTTGACAATTTTCTCTATGACTTTTGCAGGAAAGGGGAGCAGGGAGATGAGCCAGAAGTTCTTGAGGTCGTGTTCCAGCTCTCCAGGAAGGTGGCAGATTTGAAGGAACTGCTGATGATCTTCCGGAGTTGGAGTGCAATGACAGATCTTGCTTTGTTGAGGATGTCGTGAGGGCAGGGGTCAGATGATGAGCCGGAGTGGATGGTGTTCATGATTTCTATGCTGTCGTTGACGTGGGTCCAGGAGAACAGGAGGCTGGTGGGCGGTGAATCTGTGGTGTCGTGGTAGACTGGGGGGTCTGAGTGCTGAAGCTGTCATTGATGTCTGCGATCTTGCGGTGGAAGTAGGTGGCTAGGGAGTCGCAGAGGTCTTGTGATGGTGGGATGTTGTTGGCACAATATAGTGACGTTCAGCGTTTCACAGTGGGGGGGTGTTGTGCACAGGTGTGTACATTTGTGTAGGTATTTGTTGGGTTGTGTCTGGTAAGTACATCTTGTTATGGTATGTATGGCTTGGGATGGTGGGAGGGGTTGGGAGTGCTTTGCGGGGTGGGGTGGGTGGGTGTGTAACTGTGCCATTTCTTCCCATGTGTACTAGGCTGCGGTACTTACCGTTGTCGTCTTCGTCGTCGGTCACGGTCCTGGAGAAATATGGCAAGGAGAAGCACTGGCATTATTTCCAACTCTCGCTCCATGTCTGCGTCGGCATGTTCTGTGTACCTCAGGTGAGTGTTTCCTTTTATATTATTTGTTTCCGCCACACTTTGGCTGGCAGTGGTACCCCTCCGGAACTGATGGCAGTGTGGTGTTTCATTATTTGGTTGGCGGGTAGGGCCTTTCCCGAGGGCAGCGTGTGGATGGACCGCTACTTGTTTTTCATGTGCTTCATTATTTGACGGTCCGGACCGCCAGCCTGTTGGCGTTATTTACTGCCACCGCCGACAGTGAGGTGTTTATCGCCATGTTCATAATGACCACTATAGTTTGTATAGTTAGGGGGTGGGCATTGGAGTTTTAGTGGGTCATTACAACATTGGCAGTAAAAGCCGCTTACCGCCGTGCAGAAGACCGCCAACACACCGCCGTGGCCGCAGAAATCCGCCACGGCCATTATGACCCACAGCTCGGAATCCGCCAAAAATGTGACACTCCCACACAAGTCCGCCACACCAAAGGTCAGTCATAAACTGGTGAAAACAAAACCTCCACCGTCACGCCATCAGGAAAACGCCCACACTATCACGACCCACGAATCCACATGGCGGTCTTTCAACCGCGGTATTCCATTGGCGGTACACACCGCCGCGCTGAAAATACACACACTCTTACAAAACACTACCACATTGGACCAATCGAAATACACACACCTGATACACATACACACACCACTCCCACACACCCAATACAATATAAAACACACACCCATATCACCCACAAACTCCTACAACCAAAATCTCGAAAGAAGGCCAGAGAGTGAGACTACAATCTACAAACAAGCATCCACAGGCACACAACACAATCACCCATATAACATCCACGCACCCCGCACAACACACCACTAAATATCACCCCACGTATCACAACACACACCACCCCACACATCACCCACACCACCCCCTGGAACGGCAGAGACACCCCAGGTTCTCTGAGGAGGAGCTCAGGGTCATGGTGGAGGAAATCATCCGGGTAGAGCCACAGCTATTCAGATCACAGGTGCAGCATACCTCCATAGCTAGGAAGATGGAGCTATGGCACAGAATAGTGGACAGGGTCAACGCAGTGGGACAACACCCAAGACATAGGGATGACATCAGGAAGAGGTGGAACGACCTACGGGGGAAGGTGCGTTCCATGGTATCCAGACACCACCTTGCGGTACAGAGGACTGGCGGCAGCCCCCAACCTCCTCCCCCACAACTAACAACATGGGAAGAGCAAGTCTTGCCGATTCTGCATCCTGAGGGCCTCGAAGGAGTAGCTGGAGGAATGGACTCTGGTAAGTCAAACCTTAACTACTATATCCCCCACCCTACCTGCATGCCATCACATACCCCCACCCTCGCCCTCACCCCCATCACTCCTACTCCTCACAAATGTCCCCAATATCACAAACCACACATCCCAACACCAAGCCCTGCATGCAACACCAAAGCATGGACACCCATCACCAATGCATGGCCACTGCACATACCCATACACCCCCCTAAACCATCATCACACAAGGTCCCACACAGGAATGCAAGCACTGGGGCACACGGTCATCCACACATTGCACACCATGGCACATACAGATGCAATAATCATGCTTTTACACCCCTGCAGGACCCCTACCCAACGTCACCGCACAGGAGGGTCCAGACATGTCCACACCACCAACAGAAGAGGCCCACAGTGATGAAAGCAGCTCTGTCCAACTGGATCTAGATGACCAGCCCGGCCCATCTGGGACCTCGGGACAGTCGGTTCCCCTCACACTGGCACAGGCCACCACAGAGCTTGCCCCCTCTGGAAACAACAGCACAGCACCCACCCAGCGGGCCCATACCTCTGTCTCCAGGACATGTCAATCAGCACTGTGTCCACCACTACAGGGAACCCAGGCTAACCCACCACCCCAACAACAGCAGGGACCTGGGGGCAGTGGCAGTGGGCACACCATTTAGGGGACAGAGGCCCAGGGAAACAGGGGAACTGGGAGGGCTGCTGTGCGACAGGGGGAGACAGGCCCAGGGAACCCACTCTCCACGAGGCCCTCTCCAACATCATGGGAGCGTACCATCATTCCCAGGAGATGATGGCAACGGTACTGGCCAAGTTTCAGGAGACCTAGCGGCTGCAGGAGGAACAGTATTTGGGCTTCAGGGAGGAACTCAGATCCATCAATTCCACCCTGGGCACCATCGTAGGGGTGCTGAAAGAAGTCCTCAACACCAGGAGGGACACTGTGTCACAACAAGGGGCCCCTGACACTAGCCTGGACGATGAACTGCCCACCACCACCGCCGGCACTAGTGGACAGGAGGCACCGTCACAGGACCACTACATCAGCACCCCACCCCCTGCAGATGGAGAACCAGCCCGCAAATGGTCCCTGAGATCCAGGACAAAGACAGAGAACGATGCCAAGACCCCCACCAAGAAATGAGACTGTCCTGAATGTCATCCTTTTGTCCCACCTTGTCACCCTGTCCATCCTCAAACTGCCCCAGCTCCACTTCCTCTGCCCCTTTGGGCAATGCACCTGTGAGACTAATAGACTGGACTCCGCCATGGACATTCCTCCACCATCACCCCTCACCATGTTACAGCACCCTCCAATATTGAGCACTTAAATAAACACCCTTGAAGCACAAAACAATCTGGAGTCTGTCTGTGATTTTGAAATAGTGTATTAATGCTCTTTCAAATGTAATGTCAACTTACCTATGTCACACAGCTCTAGTCCATGAGGAAGCAAAGCAGATGTCACACAGTGGGACCCACATCTGTGAAATCGTAAGGGAAAGTGGCAACTCAGTGACCATACACTGGGTGAAAAGGACAGACAGTAGAGAGGTAGTAGTGTTAAAGTACATGTAGTAGGCAGGTTTGTCTTCTTACCTGTGTCTCACTGGAAATATTGCAGGATCACAGAGTTCCTGTTGTCGATGTCCTCTTCTTCTGCTTCCTCATCTTCACTGTCCACAGGCTCCACAGCTGCCACAACACCTCCATCTGGACCATCCTGCTGCAGAAAAGGCAACTGTTGTCGCAAAGCTAAGTTGTGAAGCATACAGAAGGCCACGATGATCTGGCACACCTTCTTTGGTGAGTAGAATAGGGAACCACCTGTCATATGGAGGCACCGGAACCTGGCCTTCAGGAGGCCGAAAGTCCGCTCTATAATCCTCCGAGTTCGCCCATGGGCCTCATTGTAGCGTTCCTCTGCCCTTGTCCTGTGATTTCTCACTTGGGTCAGTAGCCATGACAGGTTGGGGTAACCAGAGTCACCTGAAAATGGTGAGGAACAACTGTTAGACACACACTAACCTGTAGGGATATCCCCAGACCCAGACAACTATTCCCACTGTCTTGCTTCCATGTGCTCACCTAATAGCCACATACGGTGCCTCTGGAGTTGACCCATCACATAAGGGATATTGCTATTTCGCAGGATGTAAGTGTCGTGCACTGAGCCAGGGAATTTGGCATTAACATGGGAGATGTACTGGTCGGCCAAACACACCATCTGCACATTCATCGAATGATAACTCTTCTGGTTTCTGTACACCTGTTCACTCCTGCGTGGGGGGACCAAGGCCACATAGGTCCCATCAATTGCACCTATGATGATGGGGATATGTCCCAGGGCATAGAAGTCACCTTTCACTGTAGGCAAATCCTCCACCTGAGGGAAAACGATGTAGCTCCACATGTGTTTCAGCAGGGCAGACAACACTCTGGACAACATGTTGGAAAACATAGGCTGGGAAATCCCCGATGGTATGGCCACTGTAGTTTGAAATGACCCACTTGCAAGGAAATGGAATACTGACAGCACCTGCACTTGAGGGGGGATTCCTGTGGGATGGCGGATAGCTGACATCAGGTCTGGCTCCAACTGTGCACACAGTTCCAGGATTGTGGCACGATCAAGCCTGTAGGTGATGATCACATGTCTTTCCTCCATTGTCGACAGGTCCACCAGCGGCAAGTGCTGCTGTGACCTCAGTCTGGAAGAGACAATGGCTCGTGCGTCTGGAGAAAGGGCCCCTGCCTTCAGCACAGAGGAGTTGGAGAAACTCGTGGATGGGGTCCTCCCCAGTACACGCTACTCTGCGGTCCTCCAGACAAACAGGCAAGTACACTGGGAGCATGCTGTATGGGCAATGCCTGTGTGGAGTGGTGCGGATGAAAGATAGGGGTGGGGAGAATGATGCGTGCATGAAACGACAGAGAGTGCATGTGCCACATGGCAAGGATAGGGATGCGGGCCAATGACTGTGACGGTGCAGTAATAACTTCTCTTTTTCCACTGTACAATTCATGTAGATCAGCGCCCACCAGAAGAAGGATATTTGGCGTGCCATCGCCAAGGACGTCTGGACCCTGGGGGTCTATCACAGACGGAGCACGCACTGCCGGAAGAGATGGGAGGACATTCGCCGCTGGAGCAGGAAGACGGCAGAGGCCCAGCTGGGAATGGCCTCTTAACGTGGGAGGGGTGCCCGTCGCACCATGACCCCCCTGATGTTCAGGATCCTGGCGGTGGCGTACCCGGAGTTGGATGGGCGCTTAAGGGCATAATTCTTCTGATTCAGCGCGCAGTGGAGGTGTCTGGATGGGGGAGGTGGGCAGTGTGTTTCCCTAGGCCAGGGCGAGTGTGCTAGTTAAGTCCCCTTTTTCAGCCAGACCCTGTGGCACCCCACCCCACCTGTGTACAGTGCCAACTACACCTAGTCGGCTCCTGTGACATCCATGTGTGCAGATATCAGCCATAGCCTCGTAGGCCATATCCCAGGGATTGTATAGTGGACCCCAGGCGCGCAGTGTTTTGCAGGGGGCTTCTGTGTCTGTCGTGTCCGCCAACAGTAGCGGTAATGCATGCACTGACCGTGTCTTTCTTCTGTCTTCCCCCCCTTTTTGTGGTCTCCCTGTACATGTGTGCATTAGCATCATCAGGCGGAGGAGCAGTGGCACCGGAGCAGGAGGGAACAGCATCCCACATGGCCCTGAAGGGCGAGACAACGTAGTCTGAAGCCACCAGTGGGACGGAGGGCAAGGGGAGCTCCACGGCAGGGACTGGAGCTGACATCAGTGATAAGGACTCGTCCTTTGATGGGAGCTCCCTTGTGGTGGCGGCCCCATCTGTTCCCCCCGCATCTACAGGTACAGCCGCCAACCCCCTCCAGCACCGCCCTCCCAGCAGCCCCTCAGCCTTTGCCCCGTGCCCGCTCACCCAGGAGGGTGGGCATCTCCTTCGCGCCAGGCACCTCAGCCCCTGTCCCAGTCACCCTGTAGTGTGGTTGGTTTTATATATCCTTTGCGCGTTAGCTTTAGGCATTAGGCCTTTGTGCACTTTGCCCTGGATGTATTTTATTCATTTGCTAGTAGCTTAGAGCCTCTGTGCACTTTGCTCTACATGCTTCTTATTTGGCTTCGTACTGTCATTTTCAGATAGCCAGTTCTACGGTGTTGTTTTTCTATTCGTATCACACTGTTTTGCATACTTCAGCACCGATGTTCTCCATAACATATTCACTTTGTGCTTCAGTCAAGGATACAGTCTGGTACATTGCCGAGACATGGTTGGAGTTTAGACTTGGCATTTCTGCGTAGGGACATTTTGTGATCATGCTGACATATAGGTTATAAAATAACTTTCTTGTCCCAATACACGCAAGAGGGAGATTCAGACCAGGGAACCACAACTAGATGCTGACTGCCTCGTTGCAGATGCTGAACCAAGATCACAGGCCTTTGCTCAGGTATGAAGGCTGATGTCTCTGCAGTGATACAGAGAGGCAAGCTAGGCGCTTAACATGCTGTGCTCGAAATAGAACAAAGCGGAGGGAGAGTAGAAACTATAATATACAATGATTGCTTTATTCCTATGTTTTACTCTCCTGGTAACTATTTCAATCCTACTGTGTTGTATGGTTCTGGTTATCGCGGCTCATGCCTTATTCTCTAAAATACAGTCGTTTTATTAAAACATTATATAAAACTTATACTGTCTTTGTCATTTGTATATGAGATCATATTGTAAATGAGAGAGTTGGCTTGGATCTGAGTGACCACGACTTCCCTGAGAAGTTCTAAAGATGTCATGCGCTCGGCTGCCCAATCATCTCTTCCCCGTGGGAGAAATGAGGCACTGCTAGTTAGCCGGAGCAAAAAACGGATTTAGGGTGACAGAGTTTTTACACGTGGGTCAGACTCAGTCCCCCACACCGTTATAGATCCTGCCGCCTAGAAATCCAGTAGTCTCATTTAGGATAATGAGAGCCCACGTGACATGGCGCCGCCAACGTTTGGTCTGGCTCTAATGTTTGGGTCCGGCTGACTCTCTCGATCTCATATATACTTTGACTCCTCGGTTCCGTAAACGGAGACGTCCGTGGGGCTGAGGGTTTCCGCCACCACGATAGTGGTTGGTTGTTCAAGCTTGAACTTTGAAAGGAAAAACCCCGATATTGGTGTGCCTTTTTGGATCTCGGGCTATTTTTAACAAATGGCGAATCCTATTGTGGTTAATATAGCTAACAATATGCGTCACCCACTCACAGGACACCTGATAGCACATGGACTAACTGTCCAAGGGGGTCCAGTCACTTTTGTGGTGGATGCCCATGCAGCCTATAGAACAGAACTTTTTTATTCTTGGGTCGTGTTTCCAGCAGTTGATGGGGGTACGAATACATTTCATGATTATACAGTTGCGAATGTCCCTGGGCAATACAGGGCTTATGCATATTTAGAGATACCTCTCTTTTATCAAGAACACCATAATTGGCTTGATGGCGCCCTCCCACACACCGTGGCACAAGTAAGGCTAGGTCCGTTGAGTAATGATGGTCCGACCTGGCCTTTATTGGCTACTTATACACCATATCCTGCGGTTGCTAATTTGGCAGTGGCTGATGTCCGTCGTTTATACATAGACTTAACAAGTACATACAGACGGTTAGTTCAGTTTGTAATGCAAAGCTTGAATACAAATGCAGCGCGAGCTGCTCCAGCGCACCCACAAGCAGTGGTTCCGGGTATTAATCTGGCCACTGTTCACTCAGTTATGGGTAAAATACCGGCTAAACGTGAGGAAACGCCATTTTGGCTGGTGCAAAAGATTAATACGCTGGAAGCAGTGTTTCCCCATACGGGCCCTCAGGATAAACATAGAATATTGACAATGTGTTTGCCGTATGGGATGGTTCCTCCGGTGGACCTTTGTAATACCTGGGGCACGGTCTTTGCCGCGCTCTACACAACGGCACATGGTACGCCGACATTGGCTAATTTACCGGAGGTGCTTAAACAAATTCAAGATGAATATGGAGCTGCACCAGCCTTAGATTTGGGTATGCAGTTATTAGGCAATTTTGCCACTGTTTCTTCTATTATTTTGAGTAATCTCAAGGGAGAGGCTGTAGCACTAGCTGTGCGAATGCGTCTTCGGGACGTTCCACAGATTAATCAAGAGCGGGAACTTCCGAGAATAATAGCAGAAACCTATTCTAGTATCGGTCGCGATAGCCTAGGGGCTAGACCACAAAAACCCCAGTTGCAGGGTAAAAATAATAAAGATAATGCTAAACAACAGCAATCTGAGGGTACAAAAAAGCGCTGGGAAAAAAAACAGCAAACACCTAAACAGAATGAGGGACAGTCTCCGCAACCGGAGACCCCGCAGAATAGGTATAATCTCAGGAATAGGGATAATTTGAAAACGCCTGATAGATATCAATATACTGAAACACGCCAATCTCGTTCCTTTCAGGACTCCTCAGAGAAGAGAAGTGAGAGAGGTGGGCGGTCAGAGCGGAGGACGGAGTACGTGAAACCAAGACAGGATTCACAACGCTCAGCGGAGGTTTCTGTTAAACAAGAAGAGAAACCGCTGCAACAAAAACAGCAGTTTAAAAAGAAGAAGGTGGCAGCAGTCTCTGTTAAACATGCCGCTCAAGAAGAGAGTTCTCTTGATGAACAAGACATGGGCGTTAGCACTGTTAGACAGCGCGGCAGAGGTCACAATAATTCGCCGGAGTCTTCTAGAGCATCTGGAGGTGAAAGCAACTGATGACTTCATACAAGTCGAAACGGCGGATATGCGAGTCTCTGATCCTGATGGAGTATATTTAGTGACTCTGCGATTAGAAGGGGACATTGACCGCATTGTACACGCCATTTTTTGGGACCATATGGTAAAATCATATGATGTTCTACTGGCCGAACAGGATTGGCCACCTGACTGTGTTCGCGACTGTTCGGTTGGGTAGGATGTTATTACACCTTCCTTCTCACCACTTGTTCCAAGAGAACTGGCGGAGTCCTATAGTAAATTGTGGGCTCTGGCACAAGCTCCCGCCTTATATAGAAATAACGTGGGGTGGGATAAACAATCACCTTATCATGTAATTCCAATAAAGGGCGAACCTCAGCCACAGCCGCAGTATCCTATCAAATTTGAGGCTAGGGCATCGGTTAGGCAAATTCTTATAGAATTGGAGTACCAGGGTGTAATTGAACCATGTGTCTCGCCGATGAATAATACCTTATTTCCAGTTTCTAAACCCGACCATTCCTATAGGATAGTGGTGGATTACAGACATTTGAATAGTCATACACGCACATATGCGATACAAAATTCACATAGTGCAGCGCTTATGAACAATATAATGCGTAAAAAATACAAAACAACGTTGGATATCTCGAATGGGTTTTTCTGCCAAAATATAGCGCCCGAAAGTTGGGACTATACCAGTTTCAGTGCGTTTGGCTCCCAGAAAAAATGTTGTTGTTTGCCTCAGGGGTATAAAAACAGCCCAGGACTGTTTTCAGCTCGCGTGACTGAAATACTGCACGAGTTGGACCCTGAAGCGTTATCATATGTTGATGACATATATCTGACTGACAATGAAATTCTACAGCATCTTAGGCGTGTATCGCGCATTGTTGTGGGGTTTGCAGATATTGGCTATAAGTTTAATTTTAAAAAATCAAAAATTGCCTTCCTCAGTGTCATTTTCCTGGGATATGAGTTGTCAAGTGAGGGCAAGAGCTTAGCGCCACATTTTCTGGAGAAATGTGCTTTATTGCAGCCTCCAAATACGGTTCGGAAACTCCAGTCATTGTTGGGGTTTCTGAATTTTGGCAGAACGTACATTCCTGAATATGCTACGCGTATAAAACCATTATACGAATTGATTCGCCCGAATTTTTCAAGTAGATTTTGGACGACTAAGCATACACAGATATTGCGAGAATTACAGACTGATCTTTTATCGGTCAAACACTTACATACACAGGACAATAAGACACATTTAGTCATCAGGGTAATACCTGGGGCTGTTGGGTTTACGTATGTCACTTTTAATGAGGGTGAGACAGTCCCGATAGCATACAAGTCTCACTTGTATTCTTCTGCAGAACAACGATTTGCACAGACTGAGAAAATATTCACTGCAGTACAGATGGCTGTGATTAAAGAAAGACCGCTTGCCCAGGGCCAACGCATTATTGTCGTTTCCCCGGTTCCGGCCTTAGAGGCTGTTACAAAAGCGAGTGTTCCTAATTCGAAAGCTTTACACCCGCGATGGATACAATGGGCTACGTCTTTAACAGCCTCTGATGTAGATTACATATTTGACCCTAAACTGCAGACTCAAGAATTGCTACAATATGAAATAGAATACCCAGTCCCTGCTGGCACATTACCTATTGACCAGTACCAGGTGGTCATGTATACTGATGGTTCTGCGCAACCAGCGGTTGGAACTAAACAGCAGTATTCTGCATCATGTGCGTTGGTGAGTGGCGCGATGGAGGGGGACGTGTTCTGCCCCCGACATACTTATACTAAAACCTTGGGAGATTGTACGGCACAGCTGGCTGAGCTCAAAGCTCTATTGTTAGCGTTGGAGCATGCAGAGCCGGCGATGTTGACCTTGTTGGTCTGTGACTCCTACTATTGTGTGCAGTCTTTCAATGAATATCTACACTATTGGAAAATGAATGGGTTTAGAGATTCTAAAGGCAACACCATTAAACATAAATTGTTGTGGGGTAAGGTTGCGGATCTAAAGGAGACGCTTCCTAATGTCCATGTTGTACATACACTTGGACACCAGCGCGTTGGAATACGCGTTGCTGGGAATACTATGGCTGATGAAGCCGCGAAATCGGCAGTGGCTGTCGCCACTGTGGCCGCAGTAACTCGTTCGAGTTCCAAACCAGACACAGAGATTTCGGCTGCCATTAAGGCTTCGGCTGATGGTACGCCCTTTCCTAAAGGATTTCCTTCTAAATATAGTTACTGCTTGAATAGTGCACTGAACGCTGTTGTTAATATTCCAGGCGTTGGTGTACGTGAAATACCAAATAACATTGAGAGACCTCGATTAATTTCTGCAGCACATGAGGGGGCGGCATCTGCACATGCTGGTGTGGCGGCCACGATTTCACTTTTACAGGCTCGTTACTGGTGGCCTGCTCTCTATAAAGAGACAAAGCAGTATGTCCTTTGTTGTGACGTTTGTCAACAAATTAAAGCTTCGTCGGCTAAACGCCCGCAGCAGACGCCCCTTCTGATTTCGAATAAACCTTTACAGTGTGTGTACTTGGATCATTGTGGTCCACTGGCACCAGATAGTGCATACAAATATATTTTGGTTGCTGTAGATTCGTGCTCCAGATTTGTGTGGGTCTGGCCACAGCGCTCGGCTAACGCTCAAACTGTTATTAAAGATTTGCGCATCTTTGTCGATACATTTGCAGTTGCGGCTTTTTATTCGGACCAGGGCCCTGCTTTTGCCTCTAAGGCATTCAGGGACACCATGGCTTCGTTGGGGGTCCAGTTCCAATTCTCGTCTCCATTTCATCCCACGGGAAATTTTGTCGTGGAACGATTAAATCGTGATTTAAAGCAGTCCTTGAAAGCCAGGGTTATAGGTACGGGTCGTAGTTGGCTAGCCCACCTTTATGGAGTACAGAGAGCACTTAATAACTTGCCTAGACGGTCGCTGGGGGGTCGTACTTCATATGAGTGCCTGTTTGGAACACAAATGTATGTTCCTGATCTAGATGGTCATGGTGTGGAGGCGGCAGATACGCCCTTTGACATAAATGATCGTGTCACTGTTTTGCAGGATTTATAACAATTCCGTGAAGATAACTCTTCTGCGAGTGCTGCCTCCTCAGGAATTAAGGACGAGCCAGTAACACCTACTGGTTGGATACCCAGGATTGGGGATCTAGTGCGTGAAAAGGTTGCAGTAAAGAAAGAATTTGGTCCTTCTTATCGAGCACCAGTCCCTGTGTTAGGGGTAAGCGGCACAAGAACTGTGATTTTGCCGCCGCTGCGAGGGGCCAAAGGAAATCGCTTTGTTTCTATTGATAATGTCAAGTTACAACATGTGGCCGATTCTGCACAGCAGACCAAAAGGGACACCCAGTAGTTCCGGAATCCCTCTCACTACTGGGGAAGAAGTCCCGCTGCAGGTGATTTACACCGATACTGTTTCCTCTCCATGCTTGGGGAGGGTGGAAGATGATCTTGCGATTGTTCCACAGACGACGATTAATTTGGAATCTTTTGATCAGGTTGCTGTCTGTTCCACAGAGGTTTCTGAACATGTGGTTTATAGCGTGCCTCGGCGAGAGCCTCCATCTGCTTCTATGTTCACAGTTGCACCTTTTCCAAGAACTGCCTGTGGCTGCTTTAACGACACTGATGATGTGGAGTCCAACTCCTCGTCCTCCGTGTCTTCGGTCCGAGGTCCACGTAAGCTGCTATGTTGGCTTAAACGCACATATTTTGTTTTTCCTTGGAACTATTTGTGGCTTTTTATGACTGCCATGACTATTTTTTTATGGTTGGGTTTGTGGTTACTTTTTTTCTGGTAATACATGGTCATTTTCTTCCTGATCGATCTGACATTGAACATGTCAAGACTGTGTTGAAACCACATTTTTTGTCTCATATGGTTCGAAGAGACTTTTCCAATGTAAACATTTCTGCGATACCGATTCCGGATGGGATTGTGTGGGATAAAGTAATGTTTGATATATATGGTCCCACTGAGTTGATTCAAGTACCGTATGTCCTCAAGTTATCAATGAATGATATTGTTATACCAGGTATTGTCTCTGATGATTGGGATGTGAAGACAGTAGATTCTATGCTATCAGACTTACAATATTATACTATTTACGATGATGAAGATGCTTACCAGTTTAGAGATAATCATGGTGACATGTTTTGCTACAACTATTATGGACACCATTTTATTCACAAAGCTAGTAGCCCTAAGTCCATTTTTAATTATGTACAATGGGAACATTGTTCAACTCCTCCACAAGGAAGTTCGAAAACTTATTATGATAAATTTGCATATTTTTCTGGGAATAATCAAGGAAATGCTAAGTCTTACTATTTCAAGGTTACTCCGTATTCTAATAAGCAAATGTTGTTGACCGATACAAAATTGCTCTATTCCAATATGTTTGTTTCTAAACTTTCGGTCGAAGGATATGAATATTGGTTTAAGACTATTGATCTAAAAAGTGTTTGGGGAACGAAAAATTGGCAAATGCAAGGCAGGGACACATTATTTAGGGCGTGTATTATCCCTGTGCAAATGATTTTCCTCAATGACACAGTACAACAGACTAGTTGTTTAGGCTTGGCAACAATTAGAGAATTGAATTTGCCTGGAATACCTGTCCCTTCCAAATTAAATAATTGGCAGCACTATGTGAATGCTACTTTTGGTGAATTTACACATTGGGTCCAGAATGGTGCGCTTAACACTTCATTGTTACATCCCGGCGGGTGGTTATTATAGCCTGTAGACACTAATGAGTGTCATCAACGTTTTGTCACCTCTTCAGGAGGGTTCAGGACTAGTAGGGCAGACCCTCGTTATGAGCATGCTGATATTATAACTACATACAGCGTGGGGAAGCTTTGTCAGCAATGGTTGAAGACATCCACGCTGGATGCAGTTAAGTCACACCTCACGTTACTGTCTAATGATACTGATTTACAAGATTTTTTGTCAGGTCCCAATGTACCACGTAAGAAGAGGTTCATATATGAAGTTTATAATGAGATTTGGGAGCTTTCACAACAGGAGGCTGCAGCCCGATTGCGGCAGATTGATCAGGAAAATCTGATGCGAACTTTGTCTGTTGTTGATAATGGCATGCATACACTTTCTGACCATGTTTATACGATTGACAACATTGTTTCCTCTGCTATCGACATTATTAAATCGGATATGTCTTCTTTATATCATGGGCAGAGTCACACACGGTCCATCATGCAGCTGGGTTGGACTCTTCAGACCTTGAAGGCGGGTCGCGTTCCATGGCAGCATATTCGCGCCAGAGAGATCTTTGTCTCATTTAATTTGACTCGTCAGCAACAGCTGATGGCTAAAAAGGAAGCGACTTATGTTATGTTAAATATTGAAAAATTGGAGAAATTGCCTTTCACGGTTGCTGAGATTCCATCAGCTGAGTGGTTGATTCATGGAGTTATCAATATGCCTATTTCCACTCTCCAATTTACTTCTTGTCTGAAACACATTCCGGTGGGAAGATATGAACTATTGGGAGACAGTTAAATACATAAGGTGTGGGAGCTTCCCTTTCAATACAGATGTGTTAATGGTTTGAGGGAGGTTTTTCTTAGCGGTAGCGAATGCGAAGCTTCTGTCAGCCATTCCATGGTTTGTAAACAGCTGTCCTTGCACGGAGCTTGTAATGCTTCGATTGCTAACTTAGCTTGTTATCTGAAGGGAGTTCCAGTCCCGGTTATTAAAAACACTTTCCAGGTACTCTCTAATGGCAGTTACATTGTTCTCAACAGCGAGTGCTGCTGTGGCATGCGTGCCGGAATAGTTTACGTTGTCGTTTTCAGCAAGGCCGTTACGTGCTGCGGGAATGTGTTGTATCCCCCCACTCAAATTAGGGAGTTAGCGGACATCTGGCCTCATATTGCTACTTCCAAGGTTAGTTTCGACAAGTTGAGTCGACTGAAAGCTTTATTGTTTCAAAAGCATGTGGCCCTTACATCTGCTAGCGAGACCTACGCACTTCAAGTGGCAAGGTCATCGGCGGAAATACAGTCCCTTTTGAATACTAACTTTCCGAGTCACTTCAGTGAACTTGTGGGACGTATATTTAATGCATCCAGAACTGCTGGTATTGCACATTTTTTCCAAGCCGTTGGTGTTGGTTTTGCTCACACCTTCTCTTCTATATTCGGTTTGATACCTTCGGCTATACATTCGATTTTCGGAAGCGTTTTTGGGGGTTTCCCAATTACTTTGGCTTTATTGGCTGGAGTTTTGCTGTTGTTGCTCTTTTTTCGCAATGGCTGTACCGCCACAACGAGTTCCCCTATTGCTGCTCCCATCAGTGCAGCAGTGTCGTGAACGCGTGATGCAGCATTTTGGAGCGACACTCCTAGGCTACTTGGAGTGTGACTGGTCTCTGTCATTCAGACCGGTCTTGGACTGTGTGCAACCCGTGTTTCGGTGCCTTTGGTGCTTGTTTGAACATGCACTGGCTCTCTGTCTCTCACTGCAGCGCCCTCCAGTGGTCGATCTTGATCTGTTGATGTTCCCGATTAGGGCTCATTCCCAGACTTGTGCACTTCGGTTGCGTTTGCTTCGTGAGGCAGCTTATGAGATTCCCTTCCTGGAGGAAGATGGGTTTGTCTCGTTCATTGGCCCTACACGGGGTGCCGCCCTGAATGGTTTTGGGGCTTTGGAACACACCTGCTCCATGGTACTTTGTGGCGTAGATCTTCCGATATTGACATACATCGAAGTGGAGGAACTCCTTCTTTCTGTTGCTTCCGGTTGAACAATTGGATTTTTCATCTCCTGCTAAATTGACATTATATTATATTTGGCTTATTGTCACATGTTAATCAAATTTATGACTTTGCTGTCTTCTAAACTTGTCGAAATGGATCTATAATTTTAATTTTTGCTTATATTCAGGGCATATTATTGTATTTTTAGAACCACTTGCTACCGACAAGGGGAGGGTGTAGTGTGGTTGGTTTTATAAATCCTTTGCGCGTTAGCTTTAGGCATTAGGCCTTTGTGCACTTTGCCCTGGATGTATTTTATTCATTTATTAGTAGCTTAGAGCCTCTGTGCACTTTGCTCTACATGCTTCTTATTTGGCTTCGTACTGTCATTTTCAGATAGCCAGTTCTACGGTGTTGTTTTTCTATTCGTATCACACTGTTTTGCATACTTCAGCACTGATGTTCTCCATAACATATTCACTTTGTGCTTCAGTCAAGGATACAGTCTGGTACATTGCCGATAGACGTGGTTGGAGTTTAGACTTGGCATTTCTGCATAGGGACATTTTGTGATCATGCTGACATATAGGTTATAAAATAACTTCCTTGTCCCAATACACGCAAGAGGGAGATTCCGACCAGGGAACCACAACTAGATGCTGACTGCCTCGTTGCAGATGCTGAACCAAGATCACAGGCCTTTGCTCAGGTATGAAGGCTGATGTCTCCGCAGTGATACAGACAGGCAAGCTAGGCGCTTAACATGCTGTGCTCGAAATAGAACAAAGCGGAGGGAGAGTAGAAACTATAATATACAATGATTGCTTTATTCCTATGTTTTACTGTCCTGGTAACTATTTCAATCCTACTGTGTTGTATGGTTCTGGTTATCGCGGCTCATGCCTTATTCTCTAAAATACAGTCGTTTTATTAAAACATTATATAAAACTTATACTGTCTTTGTCATTTGTATATGAGATCATATTGTAAATGAGAGAGTTGGCTTGGATCTGAGTGACCACGACTTCCCTGAGAAATTCTAAAGATGTCATGCGCTCGGCTGCCCAATCATCTCTTCCCCGTGGGAGAAATGAGGCACTGCTAGTTAGCCGGAGCAAAAAACGGATTTAGGGTGACAGAGTTCTTTACACGTGGGTCAGACTCAGTCCCCCACACCGTTATAGATCCTGCCGCCTAGAAATCCAGTAGTCTCATTTAGGATAATGAGAGCCCACGTGACATGGCGCCGCCAACGTTTGGTCTGGCTCTAATGTTTGGGTCCGGCTGACTCTCTCGATCTCATATATACTTTGACTCCTCGGTTCCGTAAACGGAGACGTCCGTGGGGCTGAGGGTTTCCGCCACCACGATAGTGGTTGGTTGTTCAAGCTTGAACTTTGAAAGTAAAAACGCCGATATTGGTGTGCCTTTTTGGATCTCGGGCTATTTTTAACAAATGGCGAATCCTATTGTGGTTAATATAGCTAACAATATGCGTCACCCACTCACAGGACACCTGATAGCACATGGACTAACTGTCCAAGAGGGTCCAGTCACTTTTGTGGTGGATGCCCATGCAGCCTATAGAACAGAACTTTTTTATTCTTGGGTCGTGTTTCCAGCAGTTGATGGGGGTACGAATACATTTCATGATTATACAGTTGCGAATGTCCCTGGGCAATACAGGGCTTATGCATATTTAGAGATACCTCTCTCTTATCAAGAACACCATAATTGGCTTGATGGCGCCCTCCCACACACTGTGGCACAAGTAAGGCTAGGTCCGTTGAGTAATGATGGTCCGACCTGGCCTTTATTGGCTACTTATACACCATATCCTGCGGTTGCTAATTTGGCAGTGGCTGATGTCCGTCGTTTATACATAGACTTAACAAGTACATACAGACGGTTAGTTCAGTTTGTAATGCAAAGATATGAGATCATATTGTAAATGAGAGAGTTGGCTTGGATCTGAGTGACCATGACTTCCCTGAGAAGTTCTAAAGATGTCATGCGCTCGGCTGCCCAATCATCTCTTCTCCATGGGAGAAATGAGGCACTGCTAGTTAGCCAGAGCAAAAACCGGATTTAGGGTGACGGAGTTCTTTACACGTGGGTCAGACTCAGTCCCCCACGCCGTTATAGATCCTGCCGCCTAGAAATCCAGTAGTCTCATTTAGGATAATGAGAGCCCACGCGACAACCCCTGCTGCCCTCAGTGAGGAGGCCATTGACCTCCTCAGGTCCCTCACTGTTGGGCAGTCTACCATTTTGAATGCCATCCAGGGTGTAGAGAGGCAGTTGCAACAAACCAATGCATTCCTAGAGGGCATTCATTCTGGTCAGGCAGCCCTTCAGCGAGCTTTTCAGACTCTGGCCTCAGCACTGATGGCAGCCATTGTCCCTGTCTCTAGCCTCCCCCCTACAACTTCCTCCACCCACACCCCTGTACCTCAGCCTATCCCAAGCACACCATCAGACCAGCATGCACACACCTCAACACACAAAGGAAGCTCAGGCAAACATAAGCACTACACATCCCACAGGCACTCACGCAAGCATCACACACATACAGACATAGCAACATCCACTGCCTCCACAGTGTCCCCCGCCTCCTCGTCTCCCTCATCCCTACCAGTCTCGTCTCCACTCACACCTGCATGCACTACATCTACATCCACTACTTCCATCACCAGCACACCCACCACCACACCCCGCTCACGTGCACTCACCACCGCCACTAACATTCACAAATCCCCTGTGTCCTCTCCCAGTGTGTCTGTGATGCCACCTCCCAAGGTACACAAACGCAGCCACACACCCACCCAACAGCCATCCACCTCACAACAGCCTCCAGCGCATGCACCTTCACCCCAAGTCACCAAACGGACACCTCCTACAACCACAACCTCTTCTTCCACTCCCAAACCCCCTCCAGCTACCCGTCCCAGTGTTCCTAAGAAACTTTTCCTGGCCACCCTTGACCTCTTTCCCTCACCTCCCCCACCCCGTCAGTCTCCTACGGCCCGACTCTCCAGGTCCCAACCTAGCACCTCAGCCACAACAGCGGCGGGACCAGTGGTGCCAGTAGTCACCGGATTCTGGAGTGCACCAGGCAGAAGGGCAGCCAGTGTGACAAGGAGCCACAGCACGGACAGTCCCCCACCTGTCAAGCATCAAAAGTTGCCCAGTACCCGGCGGGAGAGGGGGAAGACACCAGCCACCAAAGCCGCTCCCAGGGGTACAGGTGGGAGTGTGGAGTCAGCTTCGACACCTTCCAAGGTGGGGAAGGGACACAAGAAACCCGGCAAGTCTGGGAAGAGCAGCACGGCGGAGAAGTCCGCCATCAGCCCTGCTGCCCAGGATCCGACCAGCCCCGCTGGCCCAGACAGGACCACCAGCACCGGCCCGCTGGCCCAGACAGGACTGCCAGCACCAGTCCCGCTGGCCCAGACAGGACCACCAGCAGCAGTCCAGCAGGCCCAGACTGGACTACCAGCACCAGCCCCGCTGGCCCAGATAGGACCGCCAGCACCAGCCCCGCTGGCCCAGACAGGACCACCAGCAGCAGCCCCGCTGGCCCAGACAGGACCGCCAGCACCAGCCCCGCTGGCCCAGACAGGACCGCCAACACCAGCCCCGCTGGCCAGGAGGCGTCCGCCAGCTCCAGCCCCGTTGGCCCAGACAGGACCACCAGCAGCAGCCCCGCTGGCCCAGACAGGACCACCAGCAGCTGAGTCACTGCCAAGGACACAATCGCCACAAGCACTGCTGCCAAGGACACCGCCGCAACAAGCACCACTGAACAGGACACTGCTGCCACCAGCACCGCTGGCCCATGAGCGGCAAGAGCACTGACACTACTGAGTCCGCCACGAGCAGGATGAAGCACTCTGGGCCCCAAGCCCCCTCCAGGACCAGTGGAGATTTACATCCACTACCTCTGTCCTTGGCAGGATGAAGCACTCTGGGCACAAAGTCCCCTCCAGAACCAGTGGAGATTTACATGCACTACCTCTGTCCTTGGCAGGATGAAGCACTCTGGCCACAAAGCCCAGAGTATTTACCACAAATATATAGAAAAAATTAAGCTGAGATACGTTAGCAAATTGTTAGGTAAATATGTTTTGGTATCATTAATTCTTGTTTATTGCTACAATGTGGTCTCCATAACCATTAACCATCTGAGTGACATCATGTCCGCAAAGCTCAGGTTAGACAAATGCCCTTGGGTGTGCATTCAGTAACGATTTAAATGTGTGACTATGTGTTTCCCCTATGGCCAAGTACCTGTCAGATTGGCAGTGGTATAACATCAGCTACTCAAAACATAATTCGCAACTGTACATGGCCCTCTGATTGTGCATAGATACACATCCCAAAACAGGTTATCTGACACCAGTAAATAGTGATGGTAAAATATTAGACATTTATTGTTTCAAAGTTTTGAATATTGTACTCCCCCTAAATGGGGAAATTGATACTAGCACACTCATGGCTGCTCCTCTCTGTCTTACATATGTTTAATTTGGCTGGGACATCGATGTTGTATTGATGCAACCACCCTAGTTTTGCCCAGATACTTCTGTAGTATTTCATACAAGCCATTGCAAAACTTGCATGCTACCGGTTTAATTACGAGCTTGGAAGACACATACATTTCTTGCCAGTTCACAATGCTGTCAGTCACTTTAATCATGTTTCAGTCATTGTGTGTGGTTTGGTGTCTGACATAAAGCCACACATTTTTTTGTTGTTAAGTACTCAGTGTATTGTCTGCACACAATGCATACAGATCAAACAGTTAATGCATCAGTGACATAATCAACACATATGTAACTTTACAAATGTATTTACATGTGCAGGTTTGGTTTCAGATGATGTACAATGTAGAGGCTATTGACCCCATGAGAGATCCCAAGCCACTGAATGTCCGGTCAGAGTCTAAGGGGGAGGGACATGTCATGAGACATGTGTAAGAAAGGAGTGTATCAGTGAGGAGGTGTTCAAATTGCCAATAGGTAGTAACTGCCACAATGACAGTCCATGCATGATAAGTAAGCAGTGGTAGAGTGATGAGGGCACATTGCCATTTGTTACAACACTGGCATGACCTTAAGCACAGAACTAAGGAGATACTGTCCATGTGCCACAAAGTGTAACTACTGGGTGTTTTTTCTGGTGAATTATGTTCCTTCCACATCTTCATCCTGTGATGTGTGCGGTGCCTCCTGTGCCATGGGTGGTGCTGATGTTGAAGTTGAGGGGGGCACACACATGTCAGGGGACAAAGATGTGGTTTTAAGGGTTCCGGCAGCTGTCATCTGTGGAAAAATGAAAGGCATGACTGCAGCAAGGAGTAACTGCTGGCTTCCGACACAGCAGCAACATCACGGTGGAAGGAAGCCAGGTTGTCAGTGAGGGAGCACAGCATCCGCTGCATGGACTCCAGGACAGTTTGGATAGCCCCCAGCCTGTTTTCAATCACACTGGTGCAACTTTGGGAGGGGATTTGTTCGACCCACTGCCTTAGAACACCAGCTATTTCAGCCAGGGACAGCTGGAGTCAACACAGCGGAGAGTGGGTAACTCTGATGGCAGCTGAGTTATCCTTATTTAGACTAAGGCATCTCCGGACTCCCTCTAGGCTACCGACCATGGCCTCCATCCCTGCCCACACCTGCTGTTCCAGCTCTTACTGGACTCCTACCACTGTTTGTTTGGAGTCAACTGTCTGGGTCATTAGAGTCCAGGGCGGTGGGTGAGCTGGCCGGTGGTGTGTGTTGGGTGTTTGGTAGGGCTTGTGGAGATCCTGCAATACTGTGTGTCCTCCCTGGGACTGGATATGGTGTCCGGATGACACCCAGGACGTCCTGGAGTGTCGGCATTGACGGTCTACAGCTGGTCATCCAAATTATCAGAGAAATACAGGACAGGCAGCTCGGTAGAAAGTAAGGCATCATCCTCTGCAATGGGTTAGTGAAATGTCAATCTTGGACTGTAGTAGCTGTTGAAATAAGTCATCAGGTTCCAAATTCTGGTGCCTTTGTGACATCATGTAAAGCCACACATCCAGGCCCTTGTTTATGGGCCCCTAATGGCACACTATGCCACCAGAGCATCATTTTCAGTTATTGGCACAATCTTCTACTCCCCAATTCCAGGACCATTATACTTACCTTGCATGCCTTCTCATGGTCTGGTCATTATATGCCTCTCTCACACCTGACACTGCATGTTGTTGGCATTCCATGTGTATTGCTGGGGGTATTCCCATGCAACACATGTCCAACTCACCCAGCTTCTGGTGCATTCCAGATTTGCCACTTCTGGGTTTGCTTCTGTTTTGCCCAACAACACAAGGGTGGTGTAGGAAGGTGTAGGAAGGTGCAGGAAGGTAGCCTCTTTCTAGCCTTGTTACCCCCACTTTTGGCCTGTTTGTGAGTATATGTCAGGGTGTTTTTACTGTCTCACTGGGATCCTGCTAGCCAGGGCCCAGTGCTCATAGTGAGAGCCCTATGTTGTCAGTGTGTTTGATATGTGTCACTGGGATCCTGCTAGCCAGGACCACAGTGCTCATAAGTTTGTGGCCTATATGTGTTCCCTGTGTGGTGCCTAACTGTATCACTGAGGCTCTGCTAACCAGAACCTCAGTGTTTATGCTCTCTCTGCTTTTAAAATTGTCACTGCAGGCTAGTGACTAATTTTAACAATTCTCATTGGCACACTGGAACACCCTTATAATTCCCTTGTATATGGTACCTAGGTACCCAGGGTATTGGGGTTCCAGGAGATCCCTATGGGCTGCAGCATTTCTCTTGCCACCCATAGGGAGTTCAGACCATTCTTACATAGGACTGCCACTGTAGCCTGAGTGAAATAACGTCCACGTTATTTCACAGCCATTTTTTCACTGCACATAAGTAACTTATAAGTCACCTATATGTCTAACCCTCACTTGGTGAAGGGTAGGTGCCAAGTTACTTAGTGTGTGGGCACCCTGGCACTAGCCAAGGTGCCCCCAAATTGTTCAGGGCAAATTCCCCGGACTGTGTGAGTGCGGGGACACCATTGCACGCGTACACTAAATATAGGTCAATAGCTATATGTAGCGTCACCATGGTAACTCTGAGCATGGCCATGTAACATGTCTAGGATCAGGGAACAATTCCATGCATCCCCGGTCTCTAGCACAGAACCCAGGTACTGCCAAACTCCCTTTCCGGGGTTTCCACTGCAGCTGCTGCTGCTGCCAACCCCTCAGGCAGGTTTCTGCCCCCCTGGGGTCTGGGCAGCCCAGTCCCAGGAAGGCAGAACAAAGAATTTCCTCTGAGAGAGGATGTTACACCCTCTCCCTTTGGAAATAGGTGTGAAGGACTGGGGAGGAGTAGCCTCCCCCAGCCTATGGAAATGCTTTGATGAGCACAGATGGTGCCCATCTCTGCATAAACCAGTCTACATCGGTTCAGGGATCCCCCAGCCCTGCTCTCGCGCGAAACTGGACAAAGGAAAGGGGAGTGACCACTCCCCTGACCAGTACCTCCCAGGGGAGGTACCCAGAGCTCCTCAAGTGTGCCCCAGACCTCTGCCATCTTGGATTCAGAGGTGTTTGGACACAATGGACAGCTCTGAGTGGCCAGTGCCAGCAGGTGACATCAGAGACCCCTTCTGATAGATGGTTACCTCTCTTGGTAGCCAAACCTCCTTTTCTGGCTATTTAGGGTCTCTCCTATGGGCTATTCCTCAGATAATGAATGCAAGAGCTCACAAGAGTTCCTCTGCACTTTCCTGTTCAACTTCTGCCAAGGATCGACCGCTGACTGCTCCAGGACACCTGCAAAACTGCAACAAAGTAGCAAGATGACTACCAGCAACATTGTAGCGCCTAATCATGCTGGCTTTCTCGACTGCTTCCTGGTGGTGCATGCTCTGAGGGCTGTCTGCCTTCACCCTGCACTGGAAATGCAGAAGAAATCTCCTGTGGGTTGACAGAGTTTTCCCCCTGCTAACGCAGGCACCAAACTTCTGCATCACCAGTCCTCTCATCTCAACGAGCGTGGTCCCTGGAATACAGGAGCTGGGTCCAAGTATCTCCCACAGTCCAGTGGCCCTTCAGTCCAAGTTTGGTGGAGGTAAGTCCTTGCCTTCTCACGCCAGATGACAAGCCTGTGTACTGCGTGATCTGCAGATCTTCCGGCTTCTGTGCACTTTTCCAAGGATTCCTTTGTACACAGCCTAGCCTGGGTCCCCAGCACTCCGTCCTGCATTGCCCAACTTGCTGAGTTGGGCTCCGACGTCAAGGGACCCTCCTTTGTGGCTCTGAGTTGACTGCTGTCCTCAGATCTTCTAAGTGCTTGCTCTGGTACTTCTGCGGGTGCTGCCTGCTTCTGTGGGGGCTCTATGAGTTGCTGAGCGCTCCCTCTGCCTCCTCCTCCAAGTGGCGACATCCTGGTCCTTCCTGGGCCCCAGCAGCACCCACAATCCTCAACCGCAACTCTTGCAGCTAGCAAGGCTTGTTTGTGGTCTTTCTGTGTGGAAACACTTCTGCAACCTCCAGCACGTCGTGGGACAACTTCTCTCCAATGGAGAAGTTCCTGGCATCTTCCGTTGTTGCACAATCTTTGGCTTCTTCCACCCAGAGGCAGCCCTTTTGCACCTTCATCTGGGGTTTAGTGGGCTCCTGCCCCCCTGGACACTTGCGTGACTCTTGGACTTGGTCCCCTTCCTTTACAGGTCCTGAGGTCCAGGAATCCGTCTTCAGTGCTTTACTGGTGCTTGTGGTTCTTGCAGAATCCACTATCACGACTATTCTGTCTTTCTGGGGTAGTAGGGTAACTTTACTCCTACTTTTTAGGGTCTTGGGTATCTTGGACACCCTTAGTATTTTCTAACAGTCCCAGCGACCCTCTACAACCTACACTGGTGGAGAAGTGTGGCTCAATGGTTAGAGCGGCAGACCCTGAAGCAGAGATCTGGCTCAAGACCAGGGTTCAAGTCCCGCTTCGGCAGGTCTTGGGCTCAATTCCCCTTGACCAGATAATTCTTGCCTCGTGCCTAATCTAATTCATGGGTCCCACTCTGCAACTCTGGGCAATAGCTTGCTTAATCTCCACAACGGCCCCAACAGCGCTTGGATGCCTGGCTTCACCCTGGGGGTGCTCAGGAGTGGGCACCTCACAGGGAAAAGCCAGGAGGGGTTCCATAGCGGTATGAGTACAGCGCCTTGAGACCCTAACGGGTGAGTAGTGCGCTATACAAGTGCTAATTTACATTTACACTAGGCCTGGGGTCCATTCAAGGTTCGCATTCCACTTTTGGAGTATATGGTTTGTGTTGCCCCTAGGCCTATTTCTACCTATTGCATTCTACTGGGATTCTCCATTGTTTGCACTACTTTTCTAACTGTTACTTACCTGTTTTGGGTTTGTGTGCACATACTCTGTATATATTACTTACCTCCTAAGTGAGGGTATCCTCTGAGATACTTTTGGCATATTGTCACTAAAATAAAGTACCTTTATTTTTAGTAACTCTGAGTATTGTGTTTTCTTGTGATATAGTACTATATGATATAAGTGGTATGGTAGGAGCTTTGCATGTCTCCCAGTTCAGCCTAAGCTGCTCTGCTATAGCTACCTCTATCAGCCTAAGCTGCTAGAACACCTCTATTCTTCTAATAAGGGATAACTGGACCTGGCACAAGGTGTAAGTACCACAAGGTACCCACTATAAGCCAGGCCAGCCTCCTACAGAAGGTGTCTGAGATCTTTGTCTGTCTGTGAATTTAGTTGTTCAATGTGTGTTGCATTGTGCATCATGCATAGGGCACAATGTACGCAACAACAGTGCATCAATCCTGATGCATAGGACTGCTGAAGATCTAGGCGGCCCAGGGATGAGTGCTTGGATGTTACTTGTGCAGGATGGGAAGCTAGACATCTGGATAAGTCAGGAGGTGAATGTAGGGATTTAGCTCATGCAGGACAGGAATGGGGCCAAGCATTGGTGCAAGTTCAGAGGGGGTATTTATACTGGAAGGCTTGACTTGTGCATGTGTAAAACGTTTTTGCCAAACAACACCATAATGATTCACAATGCCCATATGGGTAATGTTGTACTCAGAAAATGTATTATAAGAGAGACACAAAACTAAAAATAGCACACCTCTAAAGCAGGGGCAAAAGTTGGGCTATTTGGTGGACCATCCACCGTACAGTCCCAGAACTTTGCTGCCTTCTAAAGCACCATGTGAATAGTCATAATAAGACATCAGCAGCATTTACTTACTGTGGCAAGAAGTTGCAAACAGTGGAAAGAAATAATTTACAAGCAGAGGATTTTTCTCTTTGAACAGAGTGAAAAACAAATAGTGAAGAGATGCTGGCTCACCAGGCAAATGATAATCACTTTCCTACACCAAATTGAAACAGTGATTAAGTTAAGCACTGGCAGGGCACATGCCATACCACGACATGTACAGGTCATGGTAGTACTACATCTACTAGCATCAGGATCTTTCCAAAGTACCTCAGAATCATTGTCAGGTGTATTCCAGAGTTGACTGTCCAAACTTCTCACAGGTGTTGGATGCACCCTCCAAATAATGCCCCAATATCTGACATTTCAGAAAACAAAAATGGAGCAAAGACAAGTGAGGCAAGGATGTTATCAAATTGCGCAATTTTCAAATGTCCTGGGTGCCATTGACTGCACACATGTCAACTTGCTCCTATCAGCAGGCACAGCCCATCTGTTTCGTAATAGGGAGCATGCACACTCCATTAATGTTCAAGGGATATGTGATGACAAGTACTGCTTCACAAATGTAGTAGCCAAGTTTCTGGGCAGTGCACATGATTCATAGATATTTCATCACTCAACCATTAATGATCATTTTGAACATGGAACATATGGAGAAGGTGTATTAGTAGGTAAGTTAAAGTTCAAAAATATGTCACACCAAGTAACACATATAATAGTAAATAAACAGATATATAGATTTTACTGAAATATCAAATGTCGACATCTGCAGCAAATTATTGCAAGCATAATTTTATGTACAGCACTAAAGTGTTGTCCAATGTGATTCTCAGGTGAAATGGGCATCGGAAATATTATGTTGACAACTTTATCCGTTCATAACTTATATATAAATATATATATATATATATATATACATATATATATATATATATATATATATATATATATATATATATATGTTACTTTATGCTGTGTAGGAATGTAAAGGAAAATGTTTGCTTTACAATGAACACAAATATGCCAGGTCTATTTACATAAATGAAAATGGTCACATGAGAATTAAAGAAATATTTCATTACTTGTATAATGTAAGAATATAAGTTATGTACACCTGTAAATACCATCTTGTAAAGCAATGTATTCCATCACTGGTACCTCAATGTTGTCAAATGTTTACTTCTGTATACAAATGCAATAGAGAACCAACATTAATAAAATGACTGTGATGTATGTAACATTTATATTATGTCAATCATAGATAAGGTAATGCTAATGAAAATGTGTTTGTGTGTTACAATAAGTTGTGTAGTGTGATCCCGCATTGTCTTTTCTCGCCTTAGTATTGAAATGCACCTTGATGGCTTTACAGATATGGTTGATAGACTTATACTCCATATATACATCTGTATGCCATAGGTCTTTGTCACTTGTAGCCTGTTCCTGAATCACATGACTAGGTATATCAGCAAGATGGACTTTCCACATAAGTCACAAACAGCCACATCATTGAAGTATTAGACATGACTGGATGGGCCATCAACGGTAGGAAGAGTGAGAGATAGAGCTACCAACAGCTGCAGTTGCAATTGAACTGGCTGTGTTCTGCATTGATGCAAAGGACTTGTCACTCCTGCATTATGCATGCAGGCATCTTGGAGGCAGGGCAGGGGGAGCAGCTAACATCAAAGACAACATATTGAATGTTCTAGAAAGTTATCCTACTTCCAAGGACGCACCAGGTTTTCAAATAAGACTCTCAGTTCCCCTATCCAATTTATTTACTTGACCTGCGGAAGGTCTCTCAGCAGAATGGCTACTGCTGTGCCCTGCTTTGTACTGCAGATGACTGTTTTTGTTGTACCTGGAAGGACTGCATTGCTGCCTTAAGCCTTCCTGGAGCACTGATGGCTGCCTTGCTGTCACAAAGAGGTTCTCATGATGAACCCCGGACTACCACAATGACTCCAAGGCCTAGAAGGCTGGCCTCCCGATAAAAGCTTTAGAGACAGAATGTGTCCAAACAGGTGGAAGGTTCACCGGAGTGAGTCCAAACTCCCCATTGGTTCCCCTCTAAAGCTGGAGCTTTGCTGTTTGTGCTAAAGGTGCCCAGATACTCAAAACAACCAAATTAGGAATACAAATATCTGAATTTAAAAAATGCTCTGACAACTAATAGTAGACTGTGACCAACATGCTTGTCTACATGCCCAAGGAGCATACACAGGTCTGTCTGACTGACTTTGCAGCATCTCCAACTACATTCAACCAACAACAGCAAATACTGTTAACCAGTTCCTTGCCAAATGTCTGTCCAGCCTTGTGGATTTCTTGTTGTTCTTCCAGCCATGTCCCACTGGGCTTTTAACACTTCTAAAAAAGAGACAATGTGCAAACAAAGAAATCACTGTCACACAGCTCCCCCATGAATATGCTTCCTCCTTGGACTCTGCCTGGAGCCTTTCCCTGTTGGACTTTACTTTTTCATCCCATTTTTCACCACATCTTCTCAAAATATGAGGGTCAGCTCCAACCAGTGGAAATCCACATCTTGTATTGACTTGCCATCCATAGTGGTTGACCATATTTTAAACCTTTGACTTGGTTACATGCAACAAGAGGAATGTGTTTGGCACTTGGATCTGTAAGGCAACAGTCATTGCCCTTAAAGTTGTAAAGATCAAGTTTTGACCCACCATCATAACTTTTTGTAGTTTTGCTGTCAAGCAATTTACTACACTAAACAAGAATATGTTGCTACATTGTTGAGGGATTTGTCTTGCTCTCTGTTTGCAATACATCACTGCCTGTGTGTTGCATTGAGACTTTAGCAACACAAAAGGATGATGGACAGAGTGCTGAACAATGCAAACATTCACCCCCAGTAACAGATCTGGGTTTAATCCATCATTTTTTTGCTCACCATGCCACCCCAGTTTGGACCCAGCCATATGCAAATCAGTCTTGACCCTATTCCTCATGGGAACAGTCCAGCCTGAGCCCAGCCAGCCTGAGTCCAGCCTGAGCTGCCAAGCCAGGTCCTCCCTCGACCGGAAACAAGCATCCTGGGGCCAGTTTCAGGGTTTCACCCTTCATCAGCCAGACGTGCTTGAATCCAGTTGCACAGTGAGCAAGGGACCCACGTCTGGGCATACCCTTCCCACTAAGGGCAACTTTAGCAACACAAAAGGATGATGGACGTAGTGCTGAACAATGCAAACACTCACCCCAGTCACAGATCTGGGTTTAATCCAATGTTCTTTTGCTCACCATGCCAGCCCAGTTTGGACCCAGCCATATGCAAATCAGTCTTGACCCTATTCCTCATGGGAACAGTCCAGCCCGACCTCCTTTTGTGTTGCTAGCATTGAGACTTTAGACCAGTAGTTCCCAACCTGTTGTCTGCAAACCCCCAGGGGTCCAAGACACATTCTCAGGGGGTCCACAGGCATCTCAAGGCCTGGCAGGAAGACACTTCTCCAGCTAGGACTCTCAACAGAAACACAAGAGTGTTTTTATATTTGATACTTCATTTGTGCAGCAGTTTTAAAAGCGCTGCAAAGTTCCTTATATAGCCAGCAGTTTTCGGGTAAAAATAAAAGTGTCAAGATAACTCTGGTGATTAATGTGCCTGCTGGAGAGAGATGGGAGTTTTTCTAGTAGCTGATTTCACTCATCTAAGGTAGCACAGATAATATGCCTGCTGCAAAGAATATGTAGCATGGATATCAAATAACAGTATTTTATTTGGATAGCACAGTGGGTTACTGCTTTTATTACAGTGCAGGGTCCTCAGGAGTCAAAAGATTGAGAACCACTGCTTTAGACATTCCATCTAAGTTGAGACAGACTGCTTTGTCTGGAGCTAGCAGGTAGTTAAGTACAGGGTAAATGCAGAGACCTTAGTGGGTCATCCGACAGGGAGTGTGGTTGTTCCTTGGGCAGGATTAACACCCTACTCAATCAACACCCTATTCTGAACAATTATGGCTGGTAGGTATCTACCATGGGATTCCAGAAATGTAAAGTACAAATTGAGACTTGGATGAAGAATTTCAAATATTGGTGCGGTGATTAAGTGTCACAAAATTGACGCCAGACAACACAAAATGTTATTTTGCCTATTTACCTTGCAGTGAAAAACTTGTTTTCCGCTGGAAAGTACCCCCAAATAATGCCAAGCAATGCAAATCACTGTTTTGTGTTACGTGGGTGGTACATGGGTGTTCCCATGCAACCACCCATGCTTATTAAAGCAAATAATATTAGTAGACAGTGTTTTGTGTAAAAAAACAGCTTTTCAAAGAAGCCGTTCAAGGGTTTTTGTTTTCATTTCTCCGTGCATTTCGAAATTTGCATGTGTGCTGCACTGTACAACACTCACACTAAGTAGGAACAGCTTCTAAACTTGTCTAGCCATAGTATTTTGTACTAGAAGGGACCCTCCTAGGTCAAAATGTATGCTAGACTCACGCACGCACCCTAACACTATGGCACTAAGGTCTGTGCATGGAGCACAGCAGATAAGTGATGCACCGGCACAAGGGAAAGGAGTGGAGAGTACATAACTCTGTGAATATGGTGCTCTCCTGCTCACTCCCTGTCATGCAACACAGCACAGCATTTTTGGCAGCTGTGCTGCAGTCCACGAATGCTTAGAGAATCTGGGCCTAAAAATGAGTAGTTTCCGATACCTCTAGGTCTGAATTAATAGGTTCTATGTGTTTCCATTATGGACATTCATTCTTCATATGCACAAATAAATAGGGGACTGACCTATTAAAAACCAAATGAAATGACAACACATACATCATACACACTAGAAAGAGGGAATATGATAGAAAATACAATATACACAACCATATTATAGTCTTACAGTAGATTGGAGATCTACGTTAAACATTCATGGACATTTCATTTTATCATGGTCAACAAACATACAGAGCTAAGCCTCTCAACTCTCTAATCAATAAAGATCTATGTGAGCATTACTTTTTTTACACGACGTAAGGCCAACAAGGTCAAACGTTGTGCACTACTAAACAAAAGCCCACCATCACAATGCAAAAGATGGGTGTTAGAAATGGGGTCTTTGGTTGGCAGTCAGGTTACCCCCTGTCCAAACAAGAACCCTCACTCTTATCAGGGCACAGGAGAAACACACTCAGTTAATCCCCACCCACCCCTAGGTAGCTTGGCATGAGCAGAAAGGCTTAACCCAGAGACAATATGTTAAGTATTTGTACCAAAACACACACAGTAATACAGTGAAAACACTACAAATGACTCAACACCAGGTTAGAAAAATATCCAATATTTATCTAAACAAAACAAGATAAAAACGAGAAAAATTCTACATACACAAGTAAAGTTATGCATTTTTAAATATGTAAAACAAAAAATAGTGCTATGAAACACAATTGCTTCGATTAGGTGATATCTCAGCATCGTAATGGAGTAATTCCCAACAGGCCGATGCCAATGGTACCGGTCACGGAGCCACACGGACCCCCAGGTACAGTACCTTTGTGCAAATGTCAAAAAAAGTCAGTGCACGGCATTGAGGATCACAGTGTCGCTGGATCAGAGGTAGCTTTGGTTATGGTGCTGTGGAGCCAAGGAGCGGAGGTGTCACAAAGAGGCATTGGGTCCTTGCTGCAGAGCGGTGGAGGTGAGCCAGCGTCACTGTGAAGCGTTGGATTTGTGCACTACTGTCAGAGTAGATATCCGGTGGTCATTACGTGGTGCAGTGACTTCCATGGAGTCACGGACTTCGGCGAGGCTGCAGTGGTGTCGGGCCTACAGGGTCATCATACTCCAGCGAGGACCACAGCTTCGGTTGCAGGCGGCATCACGGGATTCGCAGCGATGTCAGTCCAAAGTCGTCCAAAGTATGTTTACTTGGTTCTTCTTGTTTTTTCAACCAGCTGGGTTTGGGCCCACTACTTTTCAACCTTTCTGCGTTTGTAGATGCCCAACTTCAAAGAAAAGTCTATGATGTTTACAGGATTCTGCCTTGTTGAGGCCAGGCCCCAGACACACACCAGGAGGTGGGAGACTGCATTGTGTGAGGGCAGACACAGCCCATTCGGGTGTTAGTGACCACTCCTCTCTCCACTCTAGCTCAGATGGCTCATCAGGATATGCAGGCTACACCCCAGCTCCCTTTATGTCACTGTCTAGAGGGGATTCACAAATAGCCCAACTGTCAGTCCGACCCAGACAGGGAAACCACAAACAGGCAGAGTCACAGAATGGTTTGAGCAAGAAAATGCCTACTTTCTAAAAGTGGCATTTTTAAATTAACAATCTAAAAACCAACTTCACTAAAATATGTATTTTTAAAGTGTGAGTTCAGAGACCCCAAACTTCAGATCTCTACCTTCTTTCAAAAGGAAACTGCACTTTAAGAATATTTAAAGGCAGCCCCCATGTTAACCTATGAGAGAGATAGGCCTTGCAACAGTGAAAACCTAATTTGGCAGTATTATACTGTTAGAACATGTCAAGTACACCAGTACATGCCCCACCTTTAATATACACTGCAACCTGCACTTGGGGCTATCTAGGGCCTATCATAGGAGTGCCTTACATGTATAAAAAGGGATGGCTTGGACCTGGCAAGGGGTTACACTTGCCAAGTCGAATTTGCAGTTTAAAAACTGCACACACAAACACTGCAGTGTCAGGTCTGAGCCATGTTTACAGGGCTACTCATGTGGGTGGCATAATTAGTGCTGCAGTCCCACTAGTAGCATTTGATTTACAGGACCTAGGGACCTCTAGTGCACTTTAAAAGGGACTTACTAGTAAATCAAATATGCCCATCATTGAAAAGCGAATTACGCATACAATTTCACATAGGGAGCACTAGCACTTTAGCACTGGTCACCAGTGATAAAGTGCCCAGACTAACAAAAACAGCAAAGACAGATCCAGCACACAGCAACAACCTGGGAAGCAGGGTCAAAAAGTTAGGGGAGACTACGCCAAGGATGCCAGGTATAAAAATGAGCATGCCCTGACACGTGTTCGCTATATTTAAGTCAGTTAGATAGGTAGTAAGAGGGTCAGATATGTTCAGGATCTCCTAGGAATTGCTCCCAAATTGTGCCTCTTTATATCTGGAGATCCAGTGGGTGTGGTGCTGCTTGCCTGGGGCAATCTTTTAAAATATCCAAGCTACATTGCTCATCATTGTTTTTGGCTGTACATTAATATATACATCATAATGATGATAGTGGATGTAGATGTAGTGCATGAAGGTGTAAGTGTGGACGAAACTGGGAGGATGGTGGAGGAGGAGGGAGAGACAGTGGAGGCAGTGGATGCTGTTGTGTGTGCAACTGTCTGTTGTTTGTGTGAGTGCTTGTAATTTGTTGCCTGTGTTTGTCTGTGCCACTCTTGTGTGATGTTTTGTGTGCATACTTGTCTGTATGTGTGCATGGGATGGGTTGGGGTTGAGGAGACTGGGACTGGGAAGTGGTAGATGGAGGGTGGACGGTAGGACCAGGGAACCTGGCTGCCATCAGAGAGGAGGCCAGAGCCTGAAGCAATCTCTGCAGGGCCACCAACCCACCATGGATGCCCTCCAGGTAGGCATTGCATTACTGCATCTGGGATGCCAGCCCCTGGATGGAATTCACAATGGTTGACTGCCATACAGAGATGGATCTCAGGAGGTCAATAGCCTCCTCACTGAGGGCAGAAGAGCTGACTGGGGCAGGGCCTGAGGTGCGTTGGGTGAAGGAGCTGCCCACCCTCCTGGGTGAGTGGGCATGGGCAACTCGGTGGGGGCTACTGGGAGGGCAGTGCTGGTGCAGGGATAGCAGCTGTACCTGTAGCTGGGTTGGTTCCAGAGGTGTCCGCCACCACCAGGGAGCTCCCATTGGAGGATGATTCAGAGTCAGTATTGTCACCTCCGGTCCCTGCCGTGGTGCTTCCCCTGCCTCAGTCTGAATGGTCCCCCCGGCGTCGTTGGGCTCTGCCTCCTGGTTCCTGTTGGCTGCAGCTCCCTCACTCACCAGTGCCCCTGCCCCTCTGTCAGATGATGCTAATGCACACATGGACAGGATGACAGAAGAGAATAGGGGGGAGAGAGAGAAAGGGAGCACTGGGTCAATTACAGCACGAACACCACAGATGGCATAAACATCACCATTACACACAGGGGCCAAGATTGAGCACTATGCATCACACTGGCATTCCATTGGCTAGGTACCACAGCAAAATGAGAGCCAAGCACCACCATCTGCACCCCTCTTAGGACCTACTAAGCCCTGTCTGACATGGAATGCCACCTAGCTAGCTAACACAATTTTGCTATTCACCCATTTACCCTGAGGTAGACCATGCAGCAATGCATGAGCTGGCATTAAGGGGCACCCACTAGCTGAAACCCACTCCCAGCATACCATGCCAGGCAACATAGATGGGTGTTACACACACTGCATCCACCCCCTTCTGGCTGCTGTGCTGCCCTTAAGCACCCATCCAGCTCCGAGTAAGCCACTGCCAGTATGCGGACCATCGGGAGGGTCAGGTTCTGATGGCACCCCTCTCTCATTGGGAGGCCAACCCCAGCTGGGCCTCCGTGGTCTTCCGGGCCCAGAGTCTCAGGTCTGCCCACCGTATCTTGCAGTGGGGGCTCCGCCTGCTATAGACCCCCAGGGTCCACACGTCCTTGGCGATGGCATGCCCCAATCCCTTCTTCTGATGGGCACTGACCTGCAGAGGAAACACAGGCAGGAGCACACCATTAACTATACAATCAAGCATGTCACCCATATGGCCCACAAAAACCATTTCCCCTCATCAGGCACACACATCAGCCAGAGCCCTGCTTGTACACTACCACCAGCAATAACCCCCACCCAAATGACATATTGCCAGCACACATATCTCCATGCAATCTTGTTGCATGCATCGTCCCCATGGTGTACTCACCTGTTGGTCTGGAGGCCCATACAGCTGTACATACAGGGGTAGGACCCCATCCACCAGGCACTCCAACTCCTCCGAAGTGAAGGCAGGGGCACTTTCCCCTGTCACACAGGCCATGGCAGGTTCCAGACACAGGTCACAGCAGCACACGCAGTGGAGGTGTTGTTCTGTGAAAAGTCAGGACTCAAGTGAGGTCATGGTCAGAAGATGACAGTCACGTCCGCTGCGGTCTACACCGTCACCATCGCTGATGAGGCTCATTGGACACTGTACTCCATAGAGCCCCAAATATAGCCAATGAAGAATAGTGCGGCGATGCAAGAATGCCTTCCGCCATGACACCCAACGCCGGCGGAGTTACACCACTTCCAACTGTCCCTACATACAGGAGAGGCGGTCGCCATTTTATGGTGCTGGTCAACATTTTTAAATTGAAAACTTTGTCATTGCTGTCAATGGTACATACATTGCTGTTTACAGAATCCAGTAACATACATGGGCAATGGACACTGAAGTGGTGGTTCCATTGTTCAGCTTGTCACTCCCTTCTCACTCTTGTGTCCCGTAGGTACCTACCACTGTGGAGGAAGCAAGCCCCAATGTACAGACCCCTTGTGGACTTGGCTACACTGGAAGACAGGCACATTATGCTCACCTTAGGACTGGGCAGGGCCACAATCACAGAGCTGTGTGCACAATTGGACACAGATCTGATATCTGAAATCCATCAATCCACTGGGATCCCCCCTCTTGTGCAGGTCCTATCAGTGCTCCATTTCCTTTCCAAGTGACAGTGGGCTTGGCTGCAGGAATGTCAAAGCCAATGTTCTCAATAGTGCTGGCAAGCGTTTTCGTTGCCCTGCTCAAACACATGTGAAGCTACTTCGCCTTACCCCAAGTGGATGATTTGGCCAATGTGAAGGCTGGCTTCTATGCAATGGGCCATATTTCAAATGTTATTGGGGACATTGATGGAACACATATAGCATTTGTACCCCCCTGGCCGATGAATAGATGTTCAGGAATCGGAAGAGTTTCCACTCACTCAATGTGGAAATGGTGTGCCTGGCGGACCAGTAGATCTCCCACGTCACTGCCAAGTATCCTGGGTCCGTGTATGATGCCTTCATCTTGAGGAATAGCAGCATCCCACATGTGATGGCACAACTACAGAGGCACAGGGTGTGGCTTATAGCTAAGCCTGAGTCCCCACCCAATGCATGTCAGTGTATGGCTTCAGGAGTCAGCAGCCGATGTGGCGGTCTGTTCAGTTGGCTGGCTAGTCGTAGGGGCCCACTGCTGTGCTGTGTAGTCCCTCACCTAGCATCCCTGCTATGGAGACCATGGTGGTGTTGAGGGCCTGCAATTCTTTCCTAATCCTCCTGCAGCCGCTGGTTCTCCCGCATGATGTCTATCACCTGACCCATCTTATCCTGGGATTGCTGGTAAGCCCCCAGGACATTGTTGGGTGACTGCTGGGCAATCGGTTCCCTGGGCCTGTCCTCCCCATGGTGCACAGCTGTCCTCAGTGTATCCCTGTCCCTCTGTGCCTGTGTCCCCTGAACAGGGTGCCCAATGCCACTGACCCCAGGACCCTGATTGTCTTGGCTATGAGGTGTAGACTGGGGTCCCTGTACAGGTAGACGCAATGCTGACGTTTCTTGGGGACATAGGTGTGGGGACGTTGGGTGGCTGCTGTGGTATTGGATACTGATGGGGGAGGCTCTGTGGTTGACTAGGTGTGGGTGGGGTATCTGACTGACCAGTAGTCCCTGATGGGCTGGGGAGTTCATCTAGATCCATTAGTCCAGAGTTGCTGCCATCACTGGGGGCATCTTCCGGTGGGGGACTGGGTAGCCGTGGCATCTTCTCACCGCTGGGATTGGCTGGGGCACCTGTGGGGATGTAAGTGGTGTATTATGCTACGTCTGTGACATATTCTGCATCCCTAGCTTCCTCTATATTGTTGCTGTTGCCCTGCCACCTCTGTTTGTCTATGGTGAGGATTGGGATGTGGGATTGTGAGTTCTCCATGCTGTGCATGCATTGGTGGTGGGTGTACATGCAAGGCTGGAAGGGATGTGCATGCAGTGGGTATGGCACTGAGAGCTTGGCATTTAGGATTGTTGTTTGTGTTGTGGGATGGAGTGGAGTGATGGGTGTCAGGGTGAGGGGCGTTGATGGCATGCAGGTATGGGGGATAGGTAGTAAATATTGACTCAACAGTGTCCAATCCTAAGGCAACTCCAGTAAGTCCCTCAGGATGAAGTATTGCCAAGACTTGCTCCTCTCATGTTGTGTTGTTTTATATTTGGGTGGCCATTCTGACGGCGCCGGTATATACTGCCAATGGTTTACCGCCGTTGAATGTCCGCTGTGGTGATTTGTCGGTCATAATGTGGAGGGTGTTGTTTTGTTGGCGTAACGGTATGGGTGTTCGTACCAACACTTTAACACTAATCTTTGGTCTGACAGATATGTGTTTGTGGAAGTATTCTGTCGGTTGAGTGTGTGTGTGTCATAATATGGCAAACGGATGTTCGTCTCAACGACGGTATGTTGCCGGACATCATCGCAGCAGTAAGCGAGATTTACCGCCAAAGTCATAATGAGGGCCATAATCTGGTATGGCTGCTATTTAGTTTTTGGGTCATGTTGACTTACACCAGTCAGTCACTATGCGTATTCCTCTTTGTTATTTAGACAGGCATGGTACAATGGTGGTGGGAGCCAATGTTGATTTAATAATTGTTATTGGTTTCAGAACAGTAGCCAAATGCTGGTATATGTGACTGACCAGGTGTACATTTATGTGTGTGTCAGCCTGTTGCACTGCATGTGTAACATAACATAGTGCCAAATGTACAGATATTTTGAGTAATGCATACACATTTTTAACACAGACTGAATGCAATTTCTTTTTAGGGAATTACAAATCGTAGGAAATTAGATATTTCCTTATCTTGGTATTAAACAGCTACCATATCAGCGCTAAACACAGCTTTGCGTCACTCAGAATGCAGGGGATGTCCCATGGTTGGTAAATGATACATCCTGTGCACGAACCGTGGAGTTTTGTAGCAGAGCTTCAACAACAAACAATAGTAGATTGGTGTAGACATGAATTGAACGCCACTTGAAAGCAGGCATCAAAATAAGACAAGTCCCTTCCTTTTTCACCACCTTTCCAGATTTCCATGTGTGCTGCCCTGGACAGTACACATCCAAAGTGTGCATGCAGTGTGCAGTAATATTAAAATGTATTGGTCCACTTTCCTGTCAACAATCTATGTTACACTCAGGCAGACCCGCTTGGACTGTCTGACCAAGGTTTTTGATTTGGCCTTGACTCCCTATGATCATATAGTCCTGGCTTGTGAAGATGGTCCTGTTGAGCAATTTTGTAGGCTGTTGGAATTGCAATGATGATTTTCATACAGCTATGTGTGATGGAGAGGATGTTGGGTACATCACTGCTCAGCAGGTGCCATATTTGAATGTTTGTTTGCTGGGTGATAAAGTGTTGGGAAGCATGTATGTATGAGAGTGTGTGTTGACATGCAGGTTTGATGTGGTGGTGGTTTAGGGATGGGGTAGACGTTATTGGTGCTTGTGTGGCATGTGTGTTGGGAGTGGGTGCTCCAAACTTTGATGAGTAGGGGGTATGTGGGTGGCTGCTAGAGAACTGTCAGTAGCTGCTCGGTAAAACTCCTACAGTTGTGTGAGGTGCCACTCAGCAGCTGTTGTGGGAACAGTGTCTGTGGTCGAGCATCCTAACGAGTGCTGACGAGTATCGCTGGGCACTGATCAAACCCTCATTCCTGGTGCTATGCGCAGCCCAGGCGCTATTGGGTACAGACTTTGGCACATCATAGGTGGACCTGCAGGGCTACCACAGTGCACATCCCCTGTGCATATGTGTACCAGTTCCAAATTAGTAGGTCCTGTTAGGGTAGTGGAGTGAAGGGTGCGGTGATGTGATTTCCTGTGCTGATGGGTGATGTTAACTAGAGTCCACTCGCTTGGCTTCTTCTCATGAAGAGCAATTGAGAGATGAAAGTAATATTTGTGTGCAACACGTCTATTAACATTATTTGGCTAATGGCATATATTACTTTTGAAGTAGGCAAGGCACATTAACTCAAACAAGGGTAACAGCTGAACATATTGGGCATTTGTTGTCTACACTGTCTCTTACTGTTAAGTTGCTCACAGGTGTGCTGTGAACCAAACAAATGGATTTTCAAAGCATAAGTACATATCAACAGATTGCTCTTGTTACAGAGTTGTGCATTCTGAGTCCACTGTGTTGTGTTACAGCAGCCATATTGTGCGCCAACATAAGTATTATACATGGAACACTTATTAAGTACTTAGGTGTAAGTGGTTTATGTAAGTGACATCTCTAATGTTGTTGGCCATTATCAATTCTTAGTTGTAGAGCTGGCTCTCCGTGAAGTACATTGACAGCTACCTTCGCATTTTTATGCCAGTAAGTTATGGTGTTTTACCTTCATGTATGACCTTATTGACCCTATATTATTAGCTTCATGTCAACATTATGGTGTGAACAATCATGTCTCAGAAGCGTACATATATATTGCTATTGTATTCTGTCCATCAATACATGAGTTTTCAACTGTAGTTTAATGTGATCATGTTTCTTTTTGGGGCAAAGTCAATCCTGATGCTAGTGCAAAGTGCATACTAGAGAAAAAGAAGACACGTGTGCAACATATGGAGTAGATAGCTACATATTTCTGGGCTATGGTTGATGGCAGAATGGAAAAAAGGGAAGAGAGAGGAGCAGGGTCAGAGAGTATAGGTGCAGTTGGAGGCAAAGCACCAACACATGCATCCAAGCACACAATATCAGGAGGCAGGGCACAGATTAGGTCTTCCAGCTGTGGCATTACTGCTGGCAAAGATTCAGAAGTTCCTTCATTATTGGAGAAAAACAATGACGTGTTGGGAAACGGATATGAGGCTGCTCAGATTTGAGACGACAACCATACCAAAGTCAGAGAGTGTAGTGTTTAGTCAAGATCTTATTTTGACTGTTTTCACAACCTGCAGTTGCATGTTGTTTACATACATCTTGAGACAAAACTAATGCTATCATTATGGGACACCATAGCTTATGTTTTTGTCAGACTTGTTCATTTGAGTAGATATTTCATTGTGATATTGAAGCATTGTTTCACACAATGAAAATAGGAGACACATTTATATATGTGTTTGTGCTATTTTGTAAGTCCTCCTTTAACAAAATATGGTATGGACAAATGAGCTTTCCTGATTAGACCACATTTTTGGAACAATAAATGATGTGCACTGTGCAGAGGGTCCAAGAAACCCAACTTTGGTATCCAGAGGTAAAAAGCAGACCACCTAAAGCTCTGTTTTTGTGGTAGTGGGGGTGAGCAGTTATGACTAACATGGTGATGTGCTAAGTATTTGTTGTACTCACAGTATCACAGTGGACACACACGCTGAAGAATAACTTGAGACCAATTTACAGAAATACTGCAGATTTCTATAAAGGTTTTAGGACCAAGATCATCAATATACAGTAAGTACTCTTGTAGTTATGATTTTTCAAACTTTAGAAAATGTTCTGTTTTTGTGTATAATTACACACAATAGGAATCAATGAGAAAAATCTTTAAAATTGCATATAAATCCAGCGAAGCTCTCACAAGTGTTGCCTTCTATTTTTAGGTCAAGGCCGGGGCCATCAAGATGTCCTCAGAGCCAGCCGAAGAAGTTTTGACAGTTCCCGGTTCAAGTGGGAGCAGCAGCTGAAAGTCTTGGAGTGAGTGCACAATGGAGAGGGGGACCACTTGGAAACACACTGCGCAGGTGGACTTGAAGGTAAGCCTGGTGAGCCCCCATAGGATGGTGGAGGTTGCAAGGGGTTAGGGACCCCTGGAGCACAGCAGTCTTGTCGATTTAGGGGCCAGGGAGGCCTGGTGCAGCGCAGATAGGTCAGCCAGGAGTCATGCGTCTTGGAGTCCTAGGAGGCAGGAGCAAGTCACTTGGAGAGTGGATTTCAGGTCAGCAGGGCAACTCATGGGGGTGATTCTTGGGTGTCCTCAAGTCCCTCAACTGGTGCTTGCTTCTGGGCTTTGGAGAGTCCGGAGTGGACTTTGCTTCTGGGTGTTCGACTTTGGGGGTCTGGTGCCCCGGGTAATGGTACATCTCAGGTTCTGAACTTTCCAGTGCCACCACACTTGGCACACTGGCAGGTTTTGTGTCTGTCTTGTGGATTTTGGTTGGGCTGCCTAGTCCGGTTCGTTGGTCAGCATCCGGTCAGTGAACTGGACTTCACTGGTTCCTTGCCTGCAGGGTGCACGAAAGTAGTACCTTCACTCTGAGGGAGGTTCTTGCAGTTTTCAGAAGAATGGAGGTGCTCTGGGCTCTTGTGGAGTCCTTCAGGTTTCCAGGCGACACCTCAGCGGTGATTGTAGACTCTTTGGAGAGGCAGGCTGGGTTTGTTTTCTTTGTGCAGCTGGACTTCTGTTCTTATACCTCGGGTCTTCTTTGCTCCTGGTCTTCTTGTGTCTATCAAATCTCTTGGTCTATGACCACTAAATACTGCATTTAGTGGGCATTAGTGGGAGTACCTGGATGTGGCTAATAGGCCACCTACCCTAGGGTGGCTACACCCACTAAGTGACCACTTACTGTGGAAAGGTGTCACATCCCTAACCCTGATTGGCTATTTTCCTGGCATCCATGATGGAGGAAAATGAAATGGAGTGGTCACCTTGCCTGCCACACCTGAAGGGTGGTTCAGGCAGGGATGGCAACTCCTCCTATCCTTGCTAGTTTTCTCACTGGTTTTCCCAAATAAAGTGGGAGCAAAACTGCTGGGGAATGAGGTGGGGTCAGATTTCAAAGGTGGTGAAGCCTTTAAAGCTGACTGCAGGGTGCCTGCCTGGGGGAGGAGTTATGACATCTCCACCCAGGAAATGTTTGGTGTTCAGGTTCCTGAGAGGAAAAGACTGTCACCCCAGGAGTCCAGAATCATGTCTTGTGGTGGCAGGCTGGTTACGACCAGTCAGCACCCATGCCAGGGTCTTTAGGATATGCAGTGGGGCACCTCTAAGGTGCCCTCTGGGTACATTTGTTAATAAATACAACAGTGGCATCAGTGTGGGTTTATTATTCTGAATTGTTTGACACCAAACAACCCAGGGTTCAGAGATGCAATCATGTTGCTGTGTAACTTGTAATGACCAGTGTCCACTACACCTAAGAATTAGCAAAGACACAGTAGGGGCATATTTCCTCATGCACACATATGCCCTCACATGGATTATAGAACACCCTGCCTTAGAGCTGTAATGCATGCCAGAGGGGTGACATATCTATATTGCATGCTGTGTTAGTGGTCATGGCACTCTTGGTGAGTGTCATGTCGAGTTTGCAACTTGGGTACACATTGTCATGCAATTGCAATGGCACACTGCATCAGGGTGGTGTGGGGCCTCTCAGAGTGGCACAATTGGTGCTGCATCTCTGGGGGCCCTCTTCAGTACCCATGCCCTAGGTACAAGGGGTACCATTTACTAAAGATTTACAAAGGTGGCTGAAGTGCCAAACATAGTACAGCTTTGGGGAAAGAGATCTCGCCTGGGATCCTGTCTAGCAGGGGCCCGGGGTACTTACAGTACAAAACCACATCATGTTCAAGGCAAAAAGTAGGGTGGACTGCAAACAGAACCCAAACCTCGGACAAAGAATTTGTATCAGCATTAGTATAAGTCAAACTTTGGGCAAGATTGTTTGAATCAGTATTTGGCTTTTTCACACATTTTGATGGTAACTGACCATGACTTATATGCTACATCATACAGTTATTGTTAGTAACCATACCTTTAGATTAATGGGAACTTATTTTATCATGCCTGGCACACATTTTCCTCATGATCTGCAATGTCTGCACCTTCAAAACCGTCAATACATTCTGGACAAATGAAAGCTGCAACTTGCACTTCCATAAGTATAAGTTGTATGGTACAGTCAGACCCTCCTCTGTTCCCGCTGCAGTATGCCCATTCCTAGCCATTTTTTTCTTTTGAACAATGTTTGTGGTCCTACCAATGCTTTTTGCACTCCTCTGCTGTCCCGTTTGTAGGAGCAACTGCATTTATTTTTTGGACTATGGCATTGGACTAGAAAGTTAAGAATTGACAAAAAGCTGAAATTTCAACCTCCTCCTCAATGTAGTGAATTTGTACTTTCTTTTTTGACTTCCATCCTGTGAGCCTTCAAGGGAGACATTACAGGTAGGATCTTGGGTCACCTATGTGTGGGGGAGTTCTCCTCATGAGGTTGATTGACTGCCATTCTGCACTATAGCTGTGTTGAAAATGTATCTTTCTGTTAGGCACCATTTTGCATACATTTGTGTAGCTAGCGTGATGCATAGACATTTTGCGCCCCATCACAATGTTTTTTTGTGCTTGTGTAGCTTGCCGGAGCCTAGGGCTGTGAATATGGAGTTATGCTATATTTTTAAAGGCATGCAGTGCAACGCAAAAAAAACTTTGATGCTGCACCTGGCCACGAAAGCTTTGTGAAACTGGGTTTTAGAGGTTCCTAGGAAATACTGATTTGAAATGATCTTTGAGCACCCTCACAACTTTCTATCTTCTCATGTTAACAATTCAGGCCCCAAATATCATCTAGGCCAGGGCTATTAAACATTTCCTGTTGTGAAACCTACTCCTGATTACTTACAATCATTGTGACTTCCTAAAGGCTAAACAACCTTTACAATCCTTGCACGTAGCACCATGTACAGCTACATTGGCTTTGTGCCTAACCTCCTAAGAGTTAGAACCCATGGTTTGCATCACCTACAGTGACAAAGGGCAGCAGGAAGGGTAGCTATGTGTCAGCAAGAGCAGGGATTTGGGGGATGTATGAACAAGTGTGTTTAGGAATGGGACATACATGTTTGCATGATTGAGAGACTGTGGCATTCCAACTTGCAGCACAGGAAATAACTTTCCCTATATGTGGCACCATGAAATGTAAGAAACCACACAGAACATCCTATTCCATAATATGGGTTGTAATCCCCCTCGACAGGACATCATCAGACAACTCCTGAACTGTAAAACATTTTCTTCCACTTAACATCAATATCATTGTGATATTGGCTGTATGTTGTCACTCATTCTACTGGTACAGTGTCTACTGGTCACTGGTAGTAAAGGGCCTTCAGTTTGTCTGATGAAATTGAATTGTGAGATATATTGGCAGATAATACAGCTTATCCTTTCAGGTGACATTACATTTCCATGCACAGACATTTCTAACAGTGGCAAACAAGATTCTGTCATCAGTTAAATCATTCAGTTCACTACACTCCAATCCCAACACTTCACCCTTGAAAAAAAAGGGGCAAATTAGGCTGTGGACAAAAAATGAACCAGGTACTTAGTCAAACATTTCCCAATCAGTCATGTAGCTGTTCTATTGGGGTCCCATAGAGCTGACTGTACAGGTACAGGACCTCCCTGGGACGGAGCTCCAGCTCCTCAATGCTGAAGGCACTGTCACTGGCACCTGCTTTGCCCAGTCACCTGGCTCCTGGAGGTCAGTAACCGTAGCTAAAAATGGGGAGCTCTTGTTGGCTACAGTGTTAGGAGGAAAATTAGTTTTTTTCAATACTTCACGTACAAGTACACGGCAAATGCGGTTCCTCACGGAGACAGACACAGCCATTGGTTTTCGTATGTAGCCATCACACATGTTTTTATTTTAATCCTTATAACATAGTCCAATGATGCAGAACATTGGGCGTGCACTGTACATGTAAATACATTACATCAAGTGTTCAAGAAAGTGTTGCGGGGGGCAGCAGAGGGAAGAGATCCAGGTTCAATCAATCAATAAATCGGTGTTTATAAAGCGTAGCTACTCACCCGCAAGGGTCTCAAGGCGCTAGGGGGGAGGGAAGGTATGTGTAGCATCCACCGGTGAGGTGGTTCTTAAAATAGCCATGTCTTCAGCTCCTTCATGAAGTTGAGGAGGGGGACGGTTTGTCTGATGTGGAGTGGAAGGGAATTCCAAACGGTGGCTGTGAGGTAGGAAAAGGAGCCCCCCCTGTTCTGGTTTTCCTGATGTGGGGTATTTCGGCGAGCGAGAGCTGCGCTGAGTGTAGGGCCCTGTGGGGTGCATGCAATTTGATTTGCCTGTTCAGGTAGGCTGGTCCGGTGTTTGGAGGGCTGTGTGTGCGTGGGTGAGGATCTTGGAAGTGATTCTTTTCTCTAAGGGAAGTCAGTGTAGTGTGTGCAGGTGTTGTGAGATGTGGCAGTGTCGAGGCAGGTAGAGGACTAGTCTCGCGGTGGCGTTCTGGATGTTCTGTAGTTTACCAGTGAGTTTTTTGTTGATTCTGACATAGCGTGCGTTGCCGTAGTCCAGTCTGCTGGTGATGAGGGCATGTGTGACGGTCTTTCTGTGTTCAAAGGAGATCCATTTGAAAGTCTTAGGTCGGAGGCGTAGGGTGGGTGTGTGCACTCAGTCTCCCACACTCAGCAGTGCTGCCGTTCAAAACATTGCAGTCCTATTACCAACGTAGGAACCACATAACAATGTCAAAAACAAAAACTAAGGCCCTCATTATAACATTGGCAGTATTGACCGCCTACTGCCACGGTGACGGCAGCCAACATTTCATCGCCGTGGCTACCAGCCGCCCACCCGCAGTATGACCGTAGGCGGAATTCTGCCAGAAGGCTGGCAGAATACCATCGACGGTCATGGCGGCGTATGGTGGTAAGGTTGCGCTGCTGTCAGCAGCAGCGCCACGTTAGCAAAACACCGCAGACAGTATCATGATCAATGATACGGCCTGGCAGTGTTTTGCTGGCGGACGCTGCTGCTGGCAGCAGCGCCACATCCCGTCTCCTGCCGGAGGACCCCCTTCAAGCAGGTAAGTCGGGTTCTCCAACAGGAGAGAGGGGCGTTGTGTGTGTGTGAGGGATGGGGGTGTGTCTTTTTGTATGCGTGCATGCGGGTGTGAGTCGCGTTGAATGAGGTCGTGAATGACTGAATGTGAGTGTGCATGTATGTTGTGTGTTGTGACTGTGTGTGTGCGACAATGTATGTTGGTGTGTGTTGCGGTGTGTGGGTATGTATGTGTGCATGCGTTGGTGGATGTGGGTTTGCGTGTGTGTATGTGTGCGCATGAGGGTGTGTATATGAACGGGGGCAGGAGAGGAAGGGTGGGGGAGGACTCTGGGGAGAGGGAGGGAGGTGGGGAAACCCCAATCAGTGCCAGGAAAGGAATTCCCTGATACTGATAGTGCCTACCGCCATGGTTTTCGTGGTGCCACGAAAACCATGGCGTTAGGTGGGGTCATAATCCTGAGGGTGGGATTGTGACATCCGCCTGGCTGGAGACCAAAGTCTCCAGCCCAGCGGCCGTTACCAGCCTGGCAGACGGAGTGGTACATTGGCGGTTTGGCTCATAATTTTGGAAAAGGTACTGCCAGCCTGTTGGCAGTACCTTTCTCCAAATTACCGCTGACCGGCAGGGCCTAAGTGAGCTATAAAAAATTTACAACACACATCCTCCCAAAGCACCAAATATTACCCCACCAAAATAGACTTTTTGCAGAAAAAATGTGAACTACACAAAAAACCCATTTTTGATTAAATCCAAATCCATCCCTGGACAAAGTGGTGTTTTTAAATAACATACCCCACAGAAACTTGTTTCATGTACTTATTACTAGTACTGGCTGGATGGCCCATTGGCAGAGCACGGCCACATTATTAAATCTGCACTATTCATTTATTTAACTAACATGGAGAAATTGTCCTGAACTATACAACCTTTTTCCTTACAAAAGATAAAAAAATGAATGCAAAATAATAACTAGGCCGCTACTCAAACTCCAGACTACCCACCACAACCACAATCAAATTAAAAAAATTAATAAAAGTACAAATAAATACTAATGCATACCCTCTACCAAAAACATTCTTATACAAATGTTTTACAACTTACTTGTGATATCACATAAAACAAAGTCTATACAATCCAATGGTATATATGCAAAAGGAATTGCAGACAAAGGGAGTGATCCTTCCACTTCAAAATCTGAATGAAAAGTGACCAGGAGATGGACAAAGCACTGGGACGAGTCTGCTAGATGGCATGAGGAAGTTGGAGTCTCTTGAGCACTTCCTTCTTGTTGAAAAAAAAAAAATGCTTTTTGCACTAAAAAACAACCTGAATGGTCCTTTTTGGAATAGAATATTCACTCAAAAATGTCTCTTCAAGTACATGTAACTGCTTCCCAAGTAGAGAATCTGCATGAGAAACAGCCACGGCCTCTCCCACTTGCCAGCATCACAAAAATAACACCGTGGTGACCGGAAGCTGTGTCAGCGGACAGCAAACATCGCATGCACTTGCTAGCAGGTAGCAAATCTTGCTGCACTCACCAGAACTTGCCAAGAACAGTCTTGCCCATGCCAATCGAAATAAATGTTTTCCATTAGCTGGATGGTGGAATTTAGCAGGACCTCTGTGTTATACATGTAGCTCAGAGTTCCTGAATTCCACCAATTCTGTGAGCAGAATAAAATTTCTGCCCAGACCTAGACTCCACCTGCAAGTAACTGATTGTCACTAGTTGTTTCTTCCATTAACCACAACATTAAAGTTTTGTAGTAGTGAATTCCACTGATCTATTTTTTCTTCTACAATCCATAACTCTGGTTTTACTGATCTGATTGTGTTCGTTTTGGTGTCTAAATTTATATAAAAATGTGCTCTATTCTCATAAATTGGTGTTGGATTTCTTTCAAGTCATGTGTATCACTTATCATCCAAGTTTGTGCTCTACAATGCTTAACACATGTTCCTTTAGTAAAACCTTACTGCACTAAGCCACACGACCAGGACTGAGCTAGGAATTTAATAATGTGACTCCTAAGTGCCCACTTTGAGGTACTGTGAGAGTACTGCATAGTAAAAACCTAACCAGCCACACTGCATAATACTCCACTTTCCTACACCACATAACAATGCACTATCATTGCACTTCCATAACCCTGCTACCTTTCCAATTGCTTGTTGGCAGTATGTTTAACTTTTACTCTGTAGAGATGTCTGCTGTCTTCTGGAAATGTATATCACTTTACAAATATCACATACATACATACATACATACATACATACTGTAGGCTGCTGGCTTGCTGTGTTGTGGGTTACACCATATACCGGGTCCAGGTATTTCCTATTAGTGTAGTGTAAGCAGTGACTAGAAGCCAGGTTCTCTAGAGATAGCTGTGGATGAGCAGCCAAGGCTTATCTAGGAGACATGCAAAGCTCATGCAATACCACTGTAGTCACACACAGTACTTACCCACATGAAAGAAAACACTCAGAGGCATATTTATACTCTGTCTGCGCCAAATGTGCATCACAAATTCTGACTCACATTCGGCGCAAACCTTGCACCATATTTAAACTTTGACACCCGAGCCCGCGGATGTCAAAATCCCGCTGTGTGCGTCATTTTCTGGATGCGGGAAACCTCCTTGAGTTAATCATATTCAAGGTAGGTGTTTAACAAATAGCAAGGTGTGATGCGCTGGCCAATCATTTGTTTTGTTCCATTAGTGGGATTTCATTTTATCACCATCTTTGAGTTGGCCAATCCTTATCCTATTGTCTTATTTAGGGATACTAGGTCAGTCCTGTAGGCCCCGCCATGTGAATGGGGATGAGTCATGTGGATAACACTTGTATCAGCAAGAGTCGCACTGGACCTAATCTGTGATTTAGTCAGCCTGTCAGACCCACATTCTCCTAGATTGGGGCTGCTAAATGCTTACCCACAGACTTCTGCTTCCCAATTCACTAATGTACTTATGAAACTGTAGGTTGAACTTCCCAGCAGCATGTAGCTCCACATGTAGAGCTATGAGTATGTGGCACTTGAGTGCAATGGCCTGGGTGTGCATGCAACTCATGGGCAGGGGTTATCTTGCATCTCTGTGTTTGTTGTAAGTCATGGCTTACTGGAAGTATATGATGTGGACAAAGGTCTGCGTTTCCAGACATGTGTGGCATTGGGATTGGTCAAGGATTAGCTGTCTCCTATTTGTAGATACACCTTACCTGTTGTGTGTGTGTAGAGCCAAACACATGTCCAGCTTTCCTAAGCTTCCTGGGTGTCCATGTTGTTTGCAGTTGTTAGTTGTTAGTCCACCCCCCACCCTCAAACACAGTCATGGGTTTGTGAATAGTGTACCTAGGAATGATGATACAAGCTTGGTACACAGACATGAAAATCAGTGGATCTTTTGTCTGAACCTAGTATACACACTCATTTTTCCCACATGAGTACTATACTAGCAAGTCCATTTACAACTTGCAGTTCATGTGGCCCTAGATTTCCATCCCGTACAATGACATTTGTAACCCTGGCATTGGCAGAAGATGTGCTGCATGATTGTTAGCTGACAACTGGCATAACTATGATGCCAAAACATGCCAGTTGTTACCCATCTTGTAGGGTTTGGATGTGCTATGTGTGATAGAACCTTTGTAGGCTGGCCTGCCATGTACTTCCTCAGGGACAATCAATGATCTGTATGATGATATGAGCTGTTACAAGTACAGTAGATGAATTGTCTGATTTACTTCTTGTGCTATTTTGCACAATGCAGTTCCTAATGTTAGTTTTTCGATTTGTCTTCACAGCTGCAAATATGACACCCATCCAGGTGCGGGAATTTCAACGGCGGGCAATGATGTATCAGCACATACTTCAGGTAGAGTCTGTGTACCGAAGAATGGCCCTCAGATACCGGCACAAACGGGCCTCCGGAGCCTGGAGGGCATTCCCACAAGGCGGCCATTCTTTGCTCACCACAGCTACCACCAGTACCACCACCACTACCACCCAGGTGGCACCACCAACAGCTGGGACCGTTGCGTCAACCACCTCAGCAAGTGCTCCAGGCCCTAGCACAGCACCACCTGCAGGGCAGCCCACAGCCATGGACACTACACGGACCCACACCTCCTCAGCTGGCACCCAGGCCACCCCAGCTGCAGCTATTGACCCTGCTGCTTTTGGACAGATGCAGCGTAAACTGGACCGTTTCCTCCGTAAAATGAGTCGACTGCAGCAGAAGGTGTGACATGTAAACCGCCGGGTGCGGTCAATCAAGCAGACCGTCCGGAGGGCCAACCTGTAGCAGTGCTGACTAACATGATTCCCTCGCCTCCCTCCTCTTTCCTGATTCTTATACTTTGTGGGTTTAGGTGGCTTAGTGTTAGTTTAGTATAGGATGTTAGTTTAGTTAGTGTTAGTGGGTGTGGGGTGGAGGGTCCTGATTATTTCTGCTGTTTCTTTTTGAGTGGGTGGGTGGGTGTCGGCAATGTTGGTGTTCTTGTGTGTTAAAAAAAAACAAAACAAAAAAACAAATATGAACACAATTAAAAAATTAAAAATTAAAACATATATATATATTGGTTTAGTATAGGATAGTATGTGTTTAGGTTAGTATCTGTTGTCCTTCATGTGTCCCGTCTCATAAGGGGGGTGGGAGGTTGATGTTTAGAATGTTTCATTAAATGTGATAAGTAAGATTACCTTAGGTTAGTTAGGGACAGTTGTGGGTAATGAGTAGTTAGGGTAGATTAGGGTAGGTAAGGCTTTTCCCCGAGTTTTCACTTCTGTTTTTACAGTTTAATAAATATGTAGTAAACCCTTTAAAGTATGTGTGTAATGCTTGTAGATCAGGGCCTTGGCATGAGTGTACATGATTGCTTTTGTATTACAATTTGTGTCCTATGCTACAAACAAATCCCAAATGAGCTGTAACAGTGGCAGCTACCCCAAAGCAACCTTGCAAAGATTAGACCATTCATTGCAACCACCAATCACAGTTACTATGGATCCCAACGTGTTTTTTTCATTAAGTATGTTTTCAATGTCACATACAGTGCTTCCAGATTTATGATTGGGAACACTGTGTTATGTCTGACTGCAGTCTGATGTCCAAGTAAACCCTTATAAGGTGAGTGGTAGTAAGCACTCTTGTAATATATTGTGTTCATGACTCACATAGATCATTTGTTACACTGTTCAGCATGATTACTTATTTGGATGTAAACTCAGACACATCCTTTCATGCAGTTTGGTGACTGTTAGCTTAGATTTGTGGGCAATGTTATATGTGTTAGTTTTGCATGGAGGCGACATTTTGAAGGCACTATTTTATGGCTTAGATATCCCTTGAGGAAGCATTATTCTGTCCAACACAGCATTATGGTGTATAGTTTCTCTATTCATCAGATACTACCCTCAGGAATGGCAGAGTATGGTAGAATCCAGGCCACTGTGCATAGTTATCAGACTACATTATTTCAGGACAGTTGTATTGACAAGCTATGTAATTTGACACGAGGCAAAATTCAGTGGTCTACTGCACATTTGATGTTTCACATTACACAGAGACAAAGTGGTTATGTAAGTGCTATTTATTGAAAAGTGCTGTAGTGCTATATGTACATTGTCCATAATTGTGAGTCCATTATAGTGACATCTTCCGTTGTGATCAAACACAAGTGCTAAAGGACAATTCATTGGACATGCTGGGGTGATGTGTCAGACAGTGCAGAGGGACAGGATTTGCCAATGAGTTAGTGAGAGACAATCACAAGGCAGGCTGACAAGATATACAGTGGTTTGCAGAACAGTGCTTGAGTACAGTTGTTGCAAGACTGGCTTGTTACGAAGCGCAGGACCTTGGTAATAGGTAGCCATGTGGCAGGGACTAGTGCTTCCGGGTACTTTTACATGTCAAGGTGATCTGTTCAATGTCTTCATCTTCTGATGTGTGTGTTTCCTCCTCTGTCCTTGGTGGTGGTGGTTGTGAAGGGACAACACACACCTCAGTGTTTGAAGACGAGGAATCAGACATCCCGGTAGCTGCTACCTGTGGGGGTCTTAAGGGCAGTACTGCTGCAAGGAGGATCTGCTGGTTCTTAAGAATAGCAGCCACATCACCATGGTAGACAGCCAGGTTGGCCCTGAGGGTATCATGATTGCATTCGTGCATGCAGTGGACGGTTTGGGGTGCGAGGAGTTGTGGCAACTCCATTACTGCAGTGGTGAATTCCTTTACAGTTTGCTGTAGTCCTTGCAGGATGGATGTTAGCGCTTGCATGGCTGCTGCCTGATCTGCAAATGACATCTTGCATGAACGCATCCCCTCAAGGCTGGCTGCCATATTTTGCATCCCCACCCGCACCTCCTTGGCCAGCTCCCGCTGTACTCCGACTACAGTTCTCTCAAAGCTGGTGCCTGTGTCATCTGAGTCCTCAGCTGTATTGGAGCTGGCAGGTCTTACAATTGGGGTTGTGGGTCGGTCCTCTGTGATGGCTGCTTGTTCTGTGCTCCTCCTCGTGACTGAAGGTGGGGTTTGGAGGGTTCCAAGGACATCTTGGAGGGTCTGGTGGCTGATGTTTGTCAGCTCATCATCCATATCATCAGGGTAGTCCTGGACAGGCATATCTGCAGGAGATCCATTGTCCTCTGCAATGAAATAGGGTACAATTAGTGTGTCTATGTTGTGGCATTCTTGATGTGACATGCCTTCCTTGTGATGATTTCACATTGTGTTCTTGGTTCCTGTTCATTGATCCAGTCTTTCAGATGGGAATTCTCCCAGGCCTATGCCCCACGTGCATGGAACATGTATTGTGGTAAGTTATTAGACTTGTCGGAATCATCTCCTCTACGTGTTGGTTTTGGCCAAATAGTGATTTGCCACCTTCTTGTCCTCCGTCTACATCCATTCTCATGGTGAGACCTTTCACTGGCTGTGGGTGCTCTGATGGCACTAGCAGCACACTTAACAATCTGGACCTGCCCCAGTCTCTGATCTTTCACATCCACTTATATGTAGTTGAAATGTAGCGTATACTATGCATAGCATTGTTATGGCACAATATGGATGTCAGCATTGGTAATGTGTAAAGCTGATGTAGGGGAATTTGTGGTACATTGGATTGCCCTGATAGTCGTAGCAGTGTCCTATTTCCTCCTCTGACTGTGCAGGTGTATTTCAGTGACCAGTTACATGTATCCTCCCCCTCAATGTTGTTGCTGAGCAGTATGACATTTGGGATGTTGCATTGTGACCCAGGCACAGGATGGACCCTGACATATGTAGCATGGGTGTGACCTTAGTGCTGTGTAGCTCCTAATGTTGATGACATTGGCTGATGTTTGCGGCAACTATGGGCATTCACATTTGACAGGACTGGAACATTTGTCTTGTTTCAGGGGATTGTTAACGTTGTCATCCTAAACCCTCTAATTTAGGTGTGTATGATCCATGGGGATGTTACTGCCATTGGCTACTTGAACTGCACACATAGCGGAGGTGGTAGTGGCAACTGTTGTCAATGTTACATTCCAGTTGTCGGTACGGCTAGAGGTTGTTAATTGGGCCATAGTTATTGTAGGGGGTATAGTGGCTGAAGTGTGACAGGATGTCAGTTTGACATTGTGCTCTTCCCTCCTGGCGTGGCTTTACCTTTGCTACATCGTTGGCATGGCAGCATACCCCCATGGAACTGTTGTTGGTGTTGTGTTATGGTGTGCCCCAGCTTTTCTCTGTACAGGCCATGCCCCGTGCCGTACCCCTTTCCCCATGCCACTCCATGTATATGATGACTTCCATGCATTTTGTAGTAGGTATTCCCCCCCGTTGTAGATGACATTAGTGCATTTTAATTCCCCATGCGACTTACCCTGCATGTGCGTTGTCTCCTGGTAGTCTGCGCTGTCCTGTCCTTGAATCCCTGTGACGATCTCCTCAGGGATGCCGACTGCCCCCATCTCCTCCATCTGGTCCACGGCCTCCTGATGTGCTGGACTCCCACCTCCAGTCTGCAGTGCTGCCTTCCTGTTCCTGGCCATCTTTTCCTTGGTCCTGAGCTTGCAGTCATGCCAGGGTTTCTTGCACTCGATTACTGTTCTGCGTACTTCTGCCACACTGTTAATCTTGTCAACAATTTGATGTCATATGGCCTCTCTCCTACTGATTAGCAACTTTGAGGTGACAAACAGTTGGTGCTGGTGTTCCGTCACCTCTTTTACCAGGATTGCCTGCTCCTCTGCACTGAAGCGACACTTTCTTTTCTTCTTCTCCCTGGCCTGGTTCTTGTGTGGGTCCTCCTGGCTGGTTCCTGGTCTGTTGTCATCTTCCTGGGGTCTGTACAGACATCTGGAATCCATTTTGACTCTCCTATGCTGAAATGGCTGTGTTTGCGGGGAATTGTTACGCTATTGTGCCAAAAAACGCTGCATATCCGTTTTGCGGTCTCATAAATCGTCCCACAGTAATTTCCGCCGCATTAACGCCGTTTTCCTTTACGATGTGACGCTGCGGTGTGCGTAAAAAACAATGACTTATAACTGTGGTTTGTGCCGCCGTGCGTCAAAGTATAAATTTGACGCCAGCATGACGCACAGTAATGGTGTTAGTCAGCGGTAATATTTTTGACGCAAAAATGCGTTGGCGCAGTTTTGCGTCAAAAAGTATAAATATATAAAAGTATAAATATGGGCCTCAGTGTCACAAAAATAAAGTTACTTTATTTTGGAGACACAAATACCAAAAATATAATAGAGGCTGTACTCCCTTAGGAGGTAAGTAATACACAAGTTATATACACTAGTATGCAGAAATAGGCACACAAACAGTTAGAAAACAGTGCAATATGGTGAAAATCACAATGGGGAATAATAGCCTTAGAGGGAACACAAACCATATACTAAAAAAATGGAATGCGAGAGTTGGTTCCCCACCTAGATTAGTGGAGTGTGTAAATGAGAGATGTGAGTACTAGGAAAGTCCAAAGGTAAGTAACAGAACACCCTGCAGTGACCAGGAAAGCAGGAGAATATCACTGTAAATTCCCCAGAACACCCACTTAGAAGAAAAGAAGATTAAAGCAAAACACAGAAGAGACAGCAAGACACCAACAGTGGATTCCTGGACAAGAGGACTTGTGGAAGAAGGGGACCAAGTCCAACAAGCACAGCAGAGTCCAAGAAGGGCCGGAGCCCCTACCCACCAGACTGCAGGTGCAAGGGTTGAGTCAACGGTGATGAAGGAGAGTCAGTACTGCACCATAGAAGATGGACTTGAGTTCCTGGAGTATGCAGGTGATGTCCCACACCGGAAGAAAGATTGCAGTCAGGTTTGCGTCTTCAGATTCCACCAACAAGCCTTTGCACACGTAAAACTTGTGGTTATCGGAAAGTGGTGCTGCAGTGGACCAGGAAGGAGCAGGTGGACCCTACCCAGAAAGGAGAGCCCACAGAAGCACATGCAGCACCCACAGGAGTCCCACAGGATGACGACACAGAAGTTGAAAAAGGAGCCCACGCAGCACTACAAAAGGGAGTCCCATGCCGTAGGAGAACTACTCAGGAGGCTGTGCGTCACAGGATCGAGTGCTGGGGGCTGGGGCTTCAAGATCCATGAAGATCCCTTAGAGAGGATGCCTTGGTAGTTGCAAATGATGAGGTGCACGGGGTAATGTCCTGTGTGGGAAAGTAAGGGCTTACATCCACCCAAGGTGGACAGCTGGAAGAGAGGACTGTTGGGACCACTTAAGTTCACCACCCATGTTGTAGGATCCACACAGCTCAGCAGGAGAGGGGGTCCACGCAGCCAGTCATCGTTGCACTTGGTGCCTGCAGATGTAGGGGAGTGACTCCTTCACTCCAAGGGAGATTCCTTCTTCTTTCTTGAGCAGGCTGAAGATGGGCTGTCCTCAGAGGATGCACGTCTGGGGAAATGTTGCAGTTGCTGGAAGGAGCCATGGATACAATGTTGCAGGCAGAGTATTGCTTCTTTGTTGCAGCTTGTCGGGTCCTGGAGCGTCGAGATGGAGTTTCATTGGTTGAGGTTGTAGAGGAATCCTGCTGGAGTCTTGCAAGCCGAATCTGAGGAACCACCCAAAAAGAGAGACACTAAATAGCCCTGGAAGGGGGATTGGTCACCTCGCTGGGTGACCACCTATCAGGAGGGGGCTATAACATCACCAGCCTGCAATGACCACTCAGATGCTCCGAGAGTTCCCTGCCAACCTTGAATCCAAGATGGTAAAGCCCTGAGACTCTCTGGCGGAGCTCTGAGCACCCCGCCTGGGGTGGTGATGGACAGGGGAGTAGTCACTCCCCTTTCCTTTGTCCAGTTTCACGCAAGAGCAGGGTACCCAATCTCTTGGGCACCTAGGGGAGACCTTACGGGTGACACACATTTAAAAATAAGGTAGTTTAAGGCTTTGGAAGTACAGTTATTCCCAAAATCAAATTTGAGTATACATTTTTTTAAAAGCAGCCTGCAAAGCATGGCTGGCTTTTAAATTGACAGCAGGCCACACACCAGTCCGTACTTAAATGCATCAAATCTGCTGGGCCTCTAAACCTACATGTCCTACCATAAACTAGGGGCTTACAGGTAGGTTGTCATGCAAATTAGAAATATGCCTAATTTGCATATACCTTTCAATCAGCGCACAGGCTCTGGGTCAGGTTAGCATAGCTGAGAGCACCCTCAGAGGCAGAAAACCAGCATCTAGTGGTAAGAAATGGGAGCAAAAAGTTGAGGGACACTGCAAAAAAATCTGGTTTCTCACACCCAAGATCACATTCAGAAGAGGCATTCTGTGCAAAAACATGGTAGTTGGCAAACAGGGTATACATGGACCCATTAGGACTGCAGGGTCTGTGATAGGCAGAAATTGCAAAGTGTTAAAAAACAGTAGAAATATTCTAACAAACTGGGAATTCAGAATCCTAAAGGGGTTATCGTGCAACTCAGATTTGTGTGTGTATGCCTTAAAGTGTCCATGCAACCTGTATTACATTGGTAGAACGGAACACATGAGACCCATGACTAAATGTGATAAGCAATACCCTGTGGCCAGGCATTTCAGAGAATTTCCAGACACTGCTTCTGACTTGTTTGAGCTTTTTGCCTTGGACCATGCTTCGGTCAACATTTGGGGTGGTGACACAGAGCTGGCTTTGAGGATACTGGAATCCAGATATATAATTGATTTTGGCACCACTAACCACACATGGCTGAATATGGATGAGAAACTAGCTGTACATTCGGGTTGATGACCTTTATTGTATTTTTCCATTGATATAGTGCTGTAGTTCATGTTATGTTTTAGTGGCTTATTTGATGAATTATCTCTTTGCTTTCTTCCTGTTTGTTTTTTTAATTGCACATTTTCTGTAAAGTTTTTAACAGATATCACTGGGTTGACTGCGGAGTGGACATAGGTCACTCTAAGACCTGGGGCACATTTATACTTTTTGGTGCAAAACTTTACTAACGCAGTTTTGCATCAAAAAGTTTAGCACCAGCTTGCGCCATTCTTAGGCACCAGCCGGGCGCCATATTTATGGAATGGCGCAAGTGGTGCAAAGGGTGGGCTAGCGTAAAAAGAAATTACGTTAGCCAGGTGGTTGTGGCGGTATGAGAGAAGGGGGTTTTGCACCAAAAAATTATGTTAGGCTGGTAAGAATAAAAAAAGATGACTCTACCCAGCCTAGTGTCATTTTCTGACGCACAACCATCCAAACAACATGAGTCCTGTCTTAGAAAAGACAGGAATTATGCCCACCACCCCAGTGGCCAGCACAGGGGACCAGTGTCCCCTGAGCATGGCCATTGTACCCTGTGCCATGCAGGGGGGCCCAAGTTGGGCCCCCGATGGCACTTTAATAAAAAAAAAAATACTTAACTATTACTTACCCTACTTACATGGGGTGGGATCCCCCATCCTTGGGTGTCCCTCTGGTGTGGGTAGGGGTGTTCCTGGGGCTTGAGGAGGGCACCTGTGGACCCATTCCATGGTGTTTAACCATGGAAATGGGTCCAGAGGTCCTTAACGCCTGGTCCGACCCAGGTGTTAAATAATGGTGCAAAGCAAACTTTGCACCATTATTTAGTCCCTCCTCTCACCTGTGCGTCACAGGGGGATAAATATGGGGCTATGGGGTTAGCACAATTTTTTAAATGGGAACGCCTACCTTGCATCTCATTGACGCAAGGTAGGTTCCAGCATCTAAAAAATGGTGCAACCTACAACATTTTGACGTTAGAAAAAATATAAATATGGAGTTAGTTTTGCACCAAATTTGTGTAAAAAATCAACGCAAATTCGGCGCAAATGGGGTATAAATATGCCCCCAAGTTTGGTACATCTGTTATCCGACAGTCCTGCATTTGGTGTTTATACTTTTTTCCTTGCAGCAGCATGGCTCTAGGGAGGTGGGGCCTTTTAATCCCTATATGGACTGTCAAAGATTGGACCTGTTACGGGACTATCAAAATGGGTGTGAATGAACTCATAACATGTGCCCATCTCCGCAGGTGTGCTTTCCAGGTGTCAGACATTCTATTATTTTGGATTTCTTTTAATTTTATTTCTAGGAGAGTGGTAGTAGCCCACTGACATTAATTTGACTATGTATTACATGCACAGCAATTTGTCTTACACCTTATTGTTTTTTGGGATGGTGTATATTTTTCCTCTTGTCCATGACAGTGGTCCACTTTAACCTTTGCCCCTGAGTCACCATTTGTTTTTATTCTTACTTGGCCTTTTTAAACTGCAGGACGCCATGAAAGTTATAATGCTGGCTATACTTTAACTATTTTGCATGCTTGCTAATACGATTTGCTGCCTTCTAAGCACATCAATATTGTCTCAGTTTGTCACCCAGTTAGGCCAGCTCAGTTGAATATGGACTTTATATTTGGGCTTTATGTGTGCACCTGATGCCAATTCATTTACAGTTGCATTGCATTTATGTGTTCATATTTCTTGTTATTACTGTGTGATTACTTTTCTGTCATTTGTGTTAGCACTTGGTTTCCCGCATAGTACAATGGACACCACTTGTTTTTGTACTCGTCTAAGATGGCACCCATAATTGTATTTGTATTATTGCGCACTCCAGCAGTCTTTTGTTTATGTTTTGCACTATGACATTGCTATTAACCCCTTTGGTGCCATGGACGTAATGGTTACGTCCATAGCTGCGCCCGTGTGGCGCCATGGACGTAACCATTAAGTCAGTGTACCGGCCCTCGGGGGAAGCACTAGCGCTCCCCCCTAGGGCTGCCCCTCCATGCCCCCAGGTCAGGGCTTGAAGGTGAATCCCTTCCCCTTCCACCCCTGACCCCCCGACCACCCCAGTGACGTCAGATGACATCAGCGCGCTAAAGCGAGCTGACCTCATCAGAGGTCACCTCCCATCACCCTGGGAGAATGCTTCCAGTGCAATTGCGGAAGAGAAATGCTTAGCATTTCTCTTCCGCTCAGGAGGAGGGGGCCAGCAGAGACATGAAAGGAAAGACCTTTCCTTTCCTTTCCTTTCCTTTCATGTCTCTGCAAGCATTTCTGCTGCCCGATCACGATGTGATCGGGCAGCAGTAATGCCCACTAGACACCAGGGAATTATTTTTTTTGTCTAATGGACATAAGTGGAGCGGCCCCTTGGGCAAGGGCTGCTCCCCAGGGGGGCAAATCATTTTCAGGCCACTTCTGCTCCCCCTGGGGCAGATCGGCCTACTATAATGAGGCTGATCTGCCCCAAGGGGGGGGGGGGCAGAAAACCCTCTAGACACTTGGGATTTTTTTTCTTTCTTTTATGTATAGGGAGCGGCCCCTTCTGCAAGGGTCGCTCCCTAGGGGGGCAAATTGTTTCTAGGCCGTTTCTGCCCCCGGGGGGGCAGAAACCACTAGACACCAGGCAATACTTTGGGGGAAATTAACATAAGGGGAGCGGCCCCTTGGGCAAAGGCCGCTCCCCAGGGTGGAAAATAATTTTTAAGCCATTTCTGCCCCCCTGGTGGCAGATCGGCCTAATATAATTAGGCTGCTCTGCCCCCGGGGGGCAGAAAACCCCCTAGACACCAGGGATTTTTTTTTCTTTTTACTTTCTTTTATGTGTAGGGAGCGACACCTTCTGCAAGGGTCGCTCCCTGGGAGGCAAATTGTTTCTAGGCAATATAATCTAGGCTAATATAATTAGGGGGGGCTGCCCCTTGGGCAAGGGTAACGCCCCATGTGGCACATTACTGTTGGCCATATCTGCCCCCGTTGGGGGCAGATCGGTCTATTTTTGGAAGGCCCATCTGCCCCCAAGGGGGGCAGAAAGCCCACCAGAGACCAGGGAAGATTTCTTTTTAAAAATAAATGGGGCCAAAGTTGTTCTGCCCACCAGTGGGCCGATGGGGAAATTACCCCCAATCCACACCCCAGGGGGCAGAAAGTCTACTAGATGGCATAGAATTTAAAAAAAACAAAAAATAGTGGGGTGGTGGCTACCAATCAGTATGGGCCTGGTTATGCCCCCACCCCAACTGAAGAGGGTAATAGTCTTTCAGCTCTCCTCCACACAATAAAACATTTTATCCCACGGCAAGCAAGAAGAAATTTGATTATTTGGGGTTTTGGTTTTACATTTGGGCCATGAGAGCTTGATAACTCTCAAAATCGTCCAACTTGGAATGGTGAGGGCTGCACTTTTTTTATTTTGTGATGCTGCCATGCAGAAAAATCCACAAGACCCAGACACATCTGAAAACTAAACATCTGGTTGATTCCAGGGTGGTGTGCTTCACATGCACCCTCACCATTTTCTTACTCACAATGCCCTGCAAACCTCCAACTTTGCTGAAAATCACACATTTTTCCCACATCTTTGTGATGGAACCTTCCGGAATCTGCAGGAATTCACAAAATTCCTACCACCCAACATTGTTCCATCTATACTGGTAACATTTCTGCTGCACTTGTCAGCCTAAAAATGTTTTTTTTTTAAACTGACCTTTTGTACCCGCTTTGGTTCCCCATAAATTCAGACATGCTTTTGGCTCTTCCCTGTCACAGGAACGTGGCTCACCTACACAAGTGAGGTATCATTTTTACTGAGAGACTGAGGGGAACATTGGGTGGTAGGAAATTTGTCCCGGTGCGGTGATCCCACACAGAAATGTGGGAAAAACGTGATTTTTTAGCTAAATTTGAGGTTTGCTGAGGATTCTGGTTGAGTAATCACTAGGGGATCCACGCAAGTAACACCTCCCTGGACTACCTCGGGTGTCTAGTTTTCAGAAATGTCTGGGTTTGGTAGGTTTCCCTAGATTGCTGCTGAGCCCAGGACCAAAAATGTAAGTTACCCCCCCCCCAAAAACAGGTAGTTTTGTATTTGATCATTTTGATGTGTCCAGATAGTGTTTTGGGGCATCTCCTGTTGCGGGCGCTAGGTCTACCCGCACAAGTGAGGTATCATTTTTATCGGGAGACTTGGGGGAACACTGGGTGGAAGGAAATTTGTGGCTCCTCTCAGATTCCAGAACTTTCTGTCACCGAAATGTGAGGAGAAAGTGTTTTTTTATCCATATTTTGAGGTTTGCAATGGATTCTGGGTAACAAAACCTGATGAGAGCCCCACAGTTCACCCCATCTTGGATTCCCCTAGGTGTCTAGTTTTCACAAATGTGTAGGTTTGCTAGGTTTCCCTAGGTGCCGGCTGAGCTAGAGGCCAAAACCTACATCTAGGCACTGTGCAAAAAACACATCAGATTTCAATGTAAAAATGTGATGTGCCCATGTTGCGTTTCCTGTCGCGAGCATCCGGCCTACCCACACAAGTGAGGTACCATTTTTATCGGGAGACTTGGGGGAAAACAGAATAGCAAAACAAGTGTTATTGCCCCTTGTCTTTCTCTTCATTTTTTCCTTCCAAATGTAAGACAGTGTGTAAAACAGACGTGTAAATGAGAAATGCCCTGTAATTCACATGCTAGTAAGGGCACCACGGAATTCAGAGATGTGCAAATAACCACTGCTTCTCAACACCTTATCTTGTGCCCATTTTGGAAATACAAAGGTTTTCTTGATACCTATTTTTCACTCTTCATATTTCAGCAAATGAAAAAAAATTAGAGAAAAATGACTGTTTTTTTCACCTCAATTGTAATATTGTTTTATTTCAGTTGTTATTTTCTGTGGGAAACCCTTGTAGGATTTACACAAATTACCCATTGCTGAATTCAGAATGTTGTCTGCTTTTCAGAAATGTTTAGGTTTCCGGAATCCAGCATTGGTTTCATACCCATTTCTGTCAATGACTGGAAGGAGGCTGAAAGCACAAAAAATCGTAAAATGGGGTATGTCCCAGTAAAATGCAAAATTGTGTTGAAAAATTGGGTTTTCTGATTCAAGTCTGCCTGTTCCTGAAAGGTAGAAAGCTGGTTATTTTATCACCACAAACCCTTTGTTGATGCCATTTTCAGGGAAAAAAACCACAAGCCTTCTGCATCCCTTTTTTCCCAATTAGTTTTTTTTAAAAACAACATTTTCACTGTATTGTGGCTAATTTGTTGGTCTCCTTCAGGGGAACCCACACAGTCTGGGTACTGCTAGAATCCCTAGGATGTTGGAAAAAAAGGACGCAACTTTGGTGTGGGTAGCTTATGTGGACAAAACGTTCTGAGGGCCTAAGCACGAACTGCCCCAAATAGCTTGGCACCTGAGGGGGAAAAGGCCTGGCAGTGAAGGGGTTAATAGTCCGTCTTTGGTTGTTTTCTTCACACGTGAAAAAGACAAGCAGGGCTTGTCAAAATGTGACGGATGTTGATTTGCAAAGGAAAATTAAAAAAAGCGTTGCACATGTTGACCCGGAGTGTGCAAGGATTGTAGGCTGATTATATATATGTATTAAAAAGCACTTTCCTGATGTATTAGGTTCCACAGAGAACATATGTGCACTCCAGCAGTATGCAATAAGTAGTTTAATGTGTGATGTCTATTTCACAAATCAGCATTCAGCATACAGGATGATAATTGTTGTGTTCTAGTGCCTAGGCCCTAAATATACGTGCTGGATGACAAAGAAGTGGAGACAACACCAGTTATAAACTTTTACTGACCATGAGGCCTCCAGTTTTCTTCTCAGGATGTGAGATTCCTTCTGACAGAGGTGTGTTTTGGATAGCGAGGCGGTAGCCTCATTACTCCATATACATTTTGGACTTCTTACATCGCTGTTTTGTTTGCTTATAGATCTGTGACTCTTTGTCACAGTTGAAGTTGGTTCAAATGGCCTGCTCTGTGGTGGGCCACGGATAGCTGTCAAAAGGGTTTGCAGAAATGTCAGCAAATTTCTTGATCAGTGGGTTTTTCTTTTTGATCCAATCCTTTGTAGAATTTCAAGTTGAGTTTGCGGAGATGGTCCTCCAACATCTCAACGCCCAAAAATCAGTGGAGGTCCGCTCTTCTTGCCAAGCAAGGAGGACCTGCAGCTGTCCCTAAGGCCTTGTTCTGTAGTGTCTACAGAGGCTTCTGATACTCCGACTTGCATCCGCTCCACACCGGTTAATCCAATGTCATTGTATGTCGAATAATTGTGTTTATTGCATGCACTTTGCTCTGTATAGGTATTGATATTGTTCTCAGAAGCAAGTACAATGCAGCCATTTTGGTTGTTGCTTTCTGGCATATCTTCTCAATGTGGTTTCCCAGCTAAGTTTGGAGTCAAGTGTCACCTCTAGGTATGAGCTGCTGCTTTCCCACTTTATCTCCTCTCCATTGAGGAGGATCTGTGGATGCTTTTTGATCTGCTTTCTGGTGAATGATATTTCTGTGGTTTTGCTTGTGTTGAGGTTTATCCACCAGTTTCTGTACAATCCAGTGATTTTGCTGAGCAAAGCTTCAAGGTTCTTTGCTGTGAGGCTTCTCACCTCTGTCTCTTTATTTTCCCTGTATGCCTACATCACAGTCAACACCATGTCACCACGCATGACAGGGTCCATGCAGTGAATTCCCCTGCGTTGTTTCCACTAGTGGGATGACCCATTCCAACATAACAGTAACACCCAATGTGTTTTGTAATTTCCAGACACCTTACTCAGGGGTGGCCGGTCATTTGTTTTATGAAATTTTTGTCACCAAGTGACGGAATGTGTAATAATAAAGAAGGAAACATAGGTCAGGCATAACAAAAAATACTGTTGTGGACATTTTGAAGTTCCATGTTTGTAGTGCACATGCTTGCTGAATCATCAATGACACATAATTGTACCATTTACAAGATGTATTTATTTTTTGTCATATTATAGCTATTATACATTAACTGTACTATATATGTGCTCACAATGGTTAAGAGCCACATCAAAACCATACATCATCATTATTGTAATAGATAGGGGTGAGATTGTGGAACTTCAAACTGGCCACCATAGTATGTTTTGTTATGCCAGACCTATGTGTCCTTCTTCAATTTCCAAAAATACTTCAGCCCCAGGAGATGGGGTCCCTGGGGCTGAAAACGGCCTGGGTAGTGTGGCTACATGATCCCCTCACCTTAAAGAATACTTTGGACAGCAGGAGATGTGGTCTATGGGGCCGAATGTGGCCAGAAAAGGGGGGCTACCTTAAAAAATAACCACACATCATCCCCCAGGCCAGGCCCACCCAGGGGGGATAAAAAAAAAGTGGGGGTGGGATGTATCTCAGAAAAAAACTATAGAAACACACACCTACTGCAATGTGCTGTACTGGATTTCCAATAAAGCAATATGCTGTTGGAAACTGATCCAGAATCTTATGGCATGAGTAATGTGTTAGAAATTGTTTTTTTGTTTGTCATAGTCATGCACCCTGTGCAAGCAGGAACCACAATCCTAGCCAGGGTAACTCACAAACACACCCTAAATTAACCTGAGTTTACCGTCTGGTAGCTCGGCAAGAAGCAGTCTGGCTGAACTTAAGAGGCAATGTATAAAGTTTGTACCTGGTTAGAAAAATAGATCTTGATTTAATGAATAAAATACAATCCAAACACCACAATCCAATAAGTAGAACTTAAGTTAGAAAAAAAAACTGTAGAACAGCACTTACAAGCAAGAGGCACCAATTGGGGATATCTAGTCGTGTCTGACTGGGAGAAAGTTCAGGCCGATCATGATGGAGTGCAGGCTGGATATAGGGACCCACTTAGGCCCACTGAACAAAAGTGCCTTGATCCTGGTTGTGTCGACGTTGAGAAAGATGGGAGGTGCAGCTGAGGTGATGCATCAGTTCTGATCCGACAACATAAGGAGATGAGCCGGTTTTCTCTATGTGTAGTCATTGATGTGTTTGTTCCGAGGTAGATGCGTCAGTTCGGCTCCTATAGCAGAGGATGCATCGATTTCAAGGACAATGTGCTGGTTCTGAAGGCAATGGGCTGTGCCTTCTCTACGCGGCAACAAGGATGCAGCAGTTCTGATCAAGGCAAAGGTGAAGATGCACTGGTTCTGATCCCCACAATGTCAAAGATGTGCCAATTTCCAAGAGGATGCATGGCTTTGACTTAAAAAGCACCGTAGGCCTCACTTCCAATGGTCTAGGACTAGGAGTGTCACCACTTTGCAGGGCAGACTCACAGATGGTGCTGATGTAGGTGAGTTGGAAGTCTTTTATGTATGTGAGACTTCAGAAACACAAGACCAGCCAGCTTGGTTCTAAGGTAGAGAGATACAGGTCCAGTCCTTTGCACTCCCAGGCAAGAGGCAGCAGGCAGAAAATCAGCAAAGCAGGAGTCCAGCAGAGGGGCAGTCCTTGTGGCAGAAAAGCAGTCTTTCTTCCTGGCAGAGTATCCACAGTTCCAGAAGTGTACTGAAGTGGTGGTGACAGAGGTTCAATAGTTATATACAGTTGTTCCATTGAAGTGGGGGAGACCTCAGAGAAAGGTCTTTGAAGTGCACAGAGGTCATCTCTCCCTGCCCAGGCTCCAGACTCAATACAGGGGGAATATGCTGCCCTGCGTGCAGGGAGAGGACACTGTCTATTCAGGAGTAAGTGTGAGTCTGCGCCCAGCTCCTTCCTCCCATCCTCCGAGGACAGCCCATCAGGACGTGGATGGCCCATTAGGTCACACCTAAGCTCCCTATGTGTGTGGCTATCTAGAGGGAATGCACAAAACCCAGCTGACACCCACCCCAGGCTTGTATTAGGAGACAGGCAGCAGGCACAACATAACTAAAGTAAGAAAATGTCAACTTTCCAAGAGTGGCATTTTCAGAACTGAAAATTAAAATCCACCTTCACTTTAATTTGTTATTTTTACATTGTGAGTCCAGAGACACTAAACTCGAAAAACATATTCCTACCAGATTGTGAATTACATTTACAAGATGTAATAAGTTAATCCCAATATTAACCTATGGGAGAAATAGGTATTTTTGAGTGGTTTTCACTACCAGGACCTGTAAAACTTAAGAGTACATGCCCTGCCTTTTAAATAGATTGCACCCTGCCCTTTGGGTTGTCCAGTGCCTACCTTAGGGGTGACCTATTGGTATATAAATGGCAGGTTTGGGCCTTGAAAGAGATTTAGCTTACCAGGTCAAAATGACAGTGTAAACTTCACACATAGACTCTGTAGTGGCAGACTTGAGCCATGGTTAGAAGGCTACTTAATTGGGTGACACAATGAGTGCTGCAGGCCCATTAGTAGCTTTTAGGCCCATATTTAAGACAAGCATTTGCAATGCAATGGGTCTCGCATTTGCTAGAGCTAGAGCTATTTGCGTTGTGAACTCCTAACTGGACTTTTCTTGCTTCATAAACTGATAATGAAAAGCAAAACAGTTTCACATATGCGAGACGACAGTCGCCATGAGTATGAAGGAGATACAGAAAAGGAAACAAAAGTTTGCTACACAGAAAAGGAAACAAAAGTTTGCTCACAGTGAAACGTATTGGCAAAAGTGCAATTATCCATGTAACTGGCAAAAGTAGAATTATCCATGCAACTGGCAAAAGTAGAATTATTCATGTAATGCCCAGCGAGATCGTGCTGCGTAGGAAATAAAAAGAAATAATGCAGAAGCCATTTGGAAAACATGGAGCCTTGTATTTTTTCAGTAGTTTACCGGTGCTGTGGAGGAGGGCTAAGCACCGGAAAAGCCATGACGTATGCATGCTTTTCACTAATGAAATCAAGCAAATTTTAAAAGGCAAGCCCACAAACCAACCAAACTGAAGGGCGTGGTTAAAAGTCCACAGAGAGATTACAAGAGGGGCCAGAGCACTTGACCCTAAAAAATGACACACAACTACACAAGCACAGTTGTGCGTCATTTTTCTTAACGCAAGCTTACGCCATTCACTAACGCCATCCATGCGCCATATTTAAGTAATGACACAGGAAGGCGCTAAAGAATGGGTAGGGTCCCAAAAAAAGACGCTAGCCAGTGACAGATGGCGTTAAGGGAAATGGAGCTAGTGGGCCAAAATGACGGTAGGCTAATGAGCGGCAAAATATCATTTTTCCACGTACAAGCAGCCAGAAAAAGACTCCTGTCTAAGTATAGACAGGAGTCATTCCCACTACCCCAATGCCCACCACAGGAGACCAGTGTGCCCATGGCAAGCCCAACATACCCAGTGCCGGGCAGGGGGCCCCATTTAAGGTTCGCCTCCTACTTGCACGTCGTTTCAGCATTGCGAGTTAAATATGGTGCTGGTGGGGCTAGCGTTTTTTGGAGGAAGGGAACGCCTACCTTCCATCTCATTGATACATGGTGGGTTGGCGCTTCCTAGAAATGGTGCTAACTCCAATATTTTCACGCTAGACCAGTCTAGTGCCAAAATATAAATATGAAGTAAAGTTAGCGCCGCTTTAGCGTCAAAATTAATGACGCTAAGGCAACGCTTACCTTCCATAAATAAGGGCCATCATTTTCAGACCCCGGGCACATGTAGTGCACTTTACTAGGGCCCTATTTAGTAAATTAAATATGCCTTTTGAGAATTAGCCAATATTATCATGTTTAGGGGCGAAAGCACAAGCACTTTAGCACTAGTCAGCAGGTGGTGAGGAGCACAGAGTCCTAAAGCCAATAACAAGGAGGTCAGAAAAATGGAAGAGGTAGGCAAAAAGTAGGGGGGAAAACCAGCCGAGGCTGTCAAGTCTAACAGTAACGTTAGACCTGACTAAGCATCCTCACACATTTTCTCTCATATGTGTAATACATCTACACGCAAATGCACAGTAGCAGAGTTCAGTAGCCTTTCATAACCCATTGCCGAAAGGGCCAATTACAAGTTCGGGCTAATAAACATTCAAGACACATGTTATTCCTGCATTACAAGAAAAACCACAAGATTTCCTGGGGCTGCTACACCCTAGATACTTTTTCAGTTCAAGCACGCAAGAAACAAAATTCACTTGAGGCAAGAGATACAGTATCCAAAGTTCACTAAACAAATGAAAAGCTTGTTTTTTGTGAATTAAAGATGCAGACTCTAGTACAGGTGTGCATTCTATAGACTTTTTCAGTGCCAAGGCATCCTCCGAGATAGAACACCAACGGCTTGACATCCGTAAGGATCCCGCTGATGTTGGTACTGCTATGGGACAGTCAGGACTGCTTCCCCCTAATTATTATTTCACTACTCATGATATCGATCCCTCTTGCTATAATTTAGGTATTATTACACCTAAATAACCTCCCATTTAAAGAAATGTATCTTTATCATTCTTTGAGAGAATGTTGAGAGAGTGGAATGGGTTTCATTGCCACATCTGTCTCGGTGCAGGACAACTGACAACAGTGCAAGCCCATGTTGTAGAAATCAGAGGATGACATGCATTTCTAGGTCATATATGAACTATCCCCTTCTGCTGCTAGCAATTAGCACGCCATTTAATCCGGAGGCTACGTCACCAAAAATATACTTTCTAATGATAATGGTCCACAATTGAAGAGTTTTAAATACAGCAAGTAGTTTGTTCTCTACGGAAGCCAGAGCTCACGAAATACATTTTAGAGGTGGGTAAAGAATTCTGCTCTGCCAGCGGAGTTTGCGGAGTTTTGCAAACTCGGCGCTCCACTTAGAGCTCAAAGTACTTGCAAAACTCCACCAACCACCACGTGGCCCGTTTTTTTTTTTTTGTGCACGGCTCGTGAGGGCAAACCAGAATTTGTGCCCCTTAGCTTGATTTTTGGGTGCAAGAACGCCTCCCTGCGAGAATTCGCAGCACGGGCGGTTACAGCAGGTGCGACCATTCGCATTGAGAAAGCTGCTGCTAAAATAGAACATCTACTTTAGTGCCAGAAAGAAGCAGCGCCCTCTGGCATGCGGTGTAGTCGCGTTCGTGCTGATTTTACATTACAGAACAAGCTCCTGGTGCTAAAAATTAGTGCAAGCAGTGTGACGTGCCCACATTAAGCCCACTCGCAGAACTCCTCGGAATCTTGAATCCGTGAATTATTCCCAGGCCTGGTTTCATCTGGGAAACATCAGAATTCAAACTCCATTCATTAGCAATTCCTCAAGGAAGAGAATTAGTTGTTACATTTGTACATTCTGTGATTCTGCAAAGCTCTGCAACACTTTCAATATACACGGAAGAAAATAAGTCACAACGTAAAATAAGTCACGGAAAACGTTTATGATGGGATGGGTAGAAACAGGAGGGGGTTCTTTAGCATCCTAAGCCTTATGGAACTTCACAGAATTAAACATCCATTTTCAAACAATCAATTAATCAATCATGGGATTTGTAAAGCGCAGCTTAACACCCTGGGGGGTATCCAGGTGCTCACGGATGTTGTGGTGCATTGGTAGCTACTCCTGAAAGAGCTGTGTCTTGAGCTTTCTCGTGAAGTCGAGGAGAGTGTGCGAGTTGCAGAAGTTTTAGTTCCAGGTCTTGATGACAAGGTAGGGGAAGGAGCGTCCTCCGCTGTGGCTGCATTGGACTCTCGGTACGTGCCTGTTAGAAATAGGGTTTTTTGGTTGGCAGTCAGGTTACCCCCTGTCCAAGCAAAAGCCCTCACTCTAGTCAGGGTAAGTCACACACAATCCAAGATTATCCTGTGCCCACCCTCTGGTAGCTTGGCACGAGCAGTCAGGCTTAACTTAGAAGGCAATGTGTAAAGTATTTGTGCAATAAATCATACAATACCACCATATAGCACCACAAAAATACACCACACAGTGTTTAGAAAAATATATAATATTTATCAGGATAATTGTAGGTCAAAAAGAATAAAGTTGCAATTGGAAATTGTAGAGATATCACTGAAAAGTGATTTAAGTGTCTTAAGTCTTAGAATATAAACAAAGTCTCTTTCAAGCACAAGTACCTGGTTTGGAGTGGAAAAATCTCCTCAGAGGGCCACAAAGTAAGAGGTGCGTGGAAAAAGGGTGTGTGCGTCGATTTCTCCCCAGCACACACGGACTTGCGTCGTTATTTTCCACGCGAGGAAGTCGTGCGTCGTTTTCCGGCGCGCAGACAGTCTCTTTCTGTGGATCGCGGGGATTACCAGATGTCCCGGGTCTGTGCGTGGATTTTCCTGCTTGTACTCCGGCTGCGCGTCGGTCTGCGGGGCTGCGCGTCGAAATTACGATCTCACGGCAGGCGTTGCATCGATTTCTCCTCTAGACGTCGGTCTGCGGGGCTGCGCGTCGAAATTACGATCTCACGGCAGGCGTTGCGTCGATTTCTCCTCTAGAGGTCGGGCGGCGTTGTCCTTGCAAAGCCGTGCGTCGGATTTTCGGTCGTCCCAAGAGCGTCGCGTCGATCAGCGTCTGTGCAGCGTTTTTCTCGCCGCAGAACAAGCTGTGCGTCGAAAGTTTCGGCGCACGGAGCGTCCAAGTGAAAAAGGGAAGTCTTTTTGGTCCTGAGACTTCAGGGAACAGGAGGCAAGCTCTATCCAAGCCCTTGGAGAGCACTTTCACAGCCAGACAAGAGTTCAGCAAGGCAGCAGGGCAACAGCAAGGCAGCAGTCCTTTGTAGAAAGCAGACAGGTGAGTCCTTTGAGCAGCCAGGCAGTTCTTCTTGGCAGGATGTAGTTTCTGGTTCAGGTTTCTTCTCCAGCAAGTGTCTGAAGAGGTAGGGCAGAGGCCCTGTTTTATACCCAAATGTGCCTTTGAAGGGGGAGAGACTTCAAAGAGTGGCTAAGAAGTGCACCAGGTCCCCTTTCAGTTCAACCCTGTCTGCCAGGGTCCCAGTAGGGGGTGTGACAGTCCTTTGTGTGAGAGCAGGCCCTCCACCCTCCCAGCCCAGGAAGACCCATTCAAAATGTAGATGTATGCAAGTGAGGCTGAGTACCCTTTGTTTGGGGTGTGTCTGAGTGAATGCACAAGGAGCTGTCAACCAAGCCCAGCCAGACGTGGATTGTAAGGCACAGAAGGATTTAAATGCAAAGAAATGCTCACTTTCTAAAAGTGGCATTTCTAGAATAGTAATATTAAATCCGACTTCACCAGTCAGCAGGATTTTGTATTACCATTCTGGCCATACTAAATATGACCTTCCTGCTCCCTTCAGATCAGCAGCTACCACTTCAACAGTGTATGAGGGCAGCCCCAATGTTAGCCTATGAAGGAAGCAGGCCTCACAGTAGTGTAAAAACGAATTGAGGAGCTTTACACTACCATGACATATAACTACACAGGTACATGACCTGCCTTCTACATACAAAGCACCCTGCCCTAGGGGTTACCTAGGGCACACATTAAGGGTGACTTATATGTAGAAAAAGGGGAGTTCTAGGCTTGGCAAGTACTTTTAACTGCCAAGTCGATGTGGCAGTGAAACTGCACACACAGGCCTTGCAATGGCAGGCCTGAGACAAGAAAAAGGGGCTACTTAAGTGGGTGGCACAACCAGTGCTGCTGGCCCACTAGTAGTATTTAATTTACCAGCCCTATGTAGCAGAAGTGCACCTTACTAGGGACTTATAAGTAAATTAATAGTCCAATCAGGTATGATTCCAGGTTACCATGTTTTAAGGGAGAGAGCATATGCACTTTAGCCCTGGTTAGCAGGGGTAAAGTGCGCAGAGTCTAAAAACCAGCAAAAACAGTGTCCAAAAAGTGGAGGGAGGCAGGAAAAAAGTTAGGGGTGACTACCCTAAGGCTGTCAGGTCTAACATGTGTCCCCCCCAGCTGAAAGCGGGGAGAGCTACCCGACCTCCTGGGAGCTCTCATCGCTAAGGCGGAAGTACCTGGAGAGACCATCAGCATTGGCGTGGTCAACCCCTGGGCTATGTTCCACCGTAAAGTCCATCCCCTGTAGGGAAATGGACCACCTCAAGAGTTTTGGATTCTCACCCCTCATCTGCATGAGCCATCTGAGGGGCCTGTGGTCTGTCTGAACCAGGAAGTGAGTCCCAAACAGGTAGGGTCTTAGCTTCTTCAGTGCCCAGACCACAGCAAAAGCTTCTCTCTCAATAGCACTCCACCTCTGGTCCCGTGGTAATAGCCTTCTGCTAATAAAGACTACCGGTTGATCTCGGCCCTCCTCATTTAGCTGTGCTAGGACTGCCCCTATGCCATGCTCTGAGGCGTCTGTCTGCACGATAAATTCCTGGGAGTAGTCAGGGGCCTTGAGCACAGGGGCCGTGCACATGGCTTCCTTCAGGGCGTCAAAGGCTTTCTGGCAAGCCTCTGTCCAATTCACCAACCTAGGTTGTTTCTTGGAAGTGAGTTCTGTCAAGGGTGATACAATGGTACCATAGCCCTTGACAAATCTGCGGTAGTATCCTGTGAGGCCTAAAAAGGCTCTCACCTCAGTCTGCGTTCGTGGTGGTTGCCAGGCCTTGATAGTTTCAATCTTGGCCTGGAGTGGCTGCACCTTGCCACCACCCACTAGGTGTCCCAAGTACACCACGGAACCCTGCCCAATCTGGCACTTACTAGCCTTGATGGTCAGGCCTGCCTGTTGCAGGGCCTGAAGCACCTCCTTGAGGTGAAGCAGGTGTTCCTCCCAGCTGGAACTGTAGACAGCTATGTCATCCAGGTAGGCTGCACAGAAGGCATCCTTGCCAGCTAGGACCCCGTTAACCAACCGTTGGAAGGCAGCGGGGGCATTTTTCAATCCAAACGGCATCACCCGGAACTGGTAATGGCCATCAGGGGTTGAAAATGCGGATCTTTCCTTAGCCCCCTCAGTCAGGGCGATCTGCCAGTAACCTGAAGTAAGATCAAACGTACTCAGGAACTTGGCTGCACCCAGCCTGTCAACGAGCTCATCAGCTCGGGGGATGGGGTGAGCATCAGTCCGGGTGACTGAGTTGAGACCCCAGTAGTCCACACAGAACCGGAGTTCTGGCTTCGCACCTGGGGCAGTAGCCTTAGGGACCAACACCACTGGGCTGGCCCAGGGACTACTGGATTTCTCGATAACCCCTAGAGTCAACATCTTGGAGAACTCCTCCTTGATGCTGGCCTTCACCTTATCCGACAACCTGTAAATTTTTGTTCTTCACAGGGAGACTGTCACCGGTGTCAATATCATGAACACAGAGGTGGGTCAGTTCAGGAGTAAGGGAGAACAGGGGGGAGAACTGCTCCAACAGCTCATAGCAGTCTCCTTTCTGGTTTAGAGTCAGGGAGTCAGAAAGAATGACCCCGTTTACTGACCCATCACCTTCTTGGGCAGAGAGGAGGTCGGGGAGAGGTTCACTCTCCTCTTCCATTCCTTCATCTGTGACCAGAAGCATGTTGATCTCCGACCTCTCAAAATGAACCTTTAGTCAGTTCACATGGAGCACCCTTAGGGGATTCCTAGGGGTTTGGAGGTCCACGAGGTAAGTGGCCTCCCCTTTCCGCTCCTTGATGTCAAATGGGCCAGACCAGCGGTCTTGGAGAGCTTTAGGCTCTACTGGCTCCATTACCCACACTTTGTCTCCAGGTTGAAACTCTACCAGAGTGGCCTTCTGGTCATACCAGTGTTTCATTACCTCTTGACTGGCCTCAAGGTTACTTTGGGCCTCTTTCCAGAAGCGGGTCATCTGGTTGCGGAGGGCCAACATGTAGCTGACCACGTCCTGAGGGGGTGTCTTTGGAGCTTTCTCCAATCCCTCCTTGACAATGCTTAAGGGTCACCTGACAGGGTACCCATAGAGAAGCTCAAAGGGACTGAACCCTACCCTCCTCTGGGGGACCTCTCTGTAAGCAAAGAGAAGGCATGGTAAGAGGACGTCCCACTTACGCCTCAGGGCCTCAGGGAGGCCACCAATCATGCCTTTCAGGGTCTTGTTGAATCTCTCCACAAGACCATTAGACTGGGGGTGATAGGGTGTGGTGAACTTGTAGGTTACACCACACGCATCCCACAGAGACTTCATGTATGCAGACATGAAGTTAGTACCTCTGTCAGACACTATCTCCTTGGGGAATCCCACACGGGTAAATATCCCCATCAGAGTTCTGGTCACCACCGGTGCAGTTACGGTCCTCAGAGGGATTGCCTCTGGGTAACGGGTGGCATGGTCCACCAAAACCAGGATGAACCTGTTGCCTAAGGCAGTTTTGGGGTCCAAGGGACCAACAATGTCGATGCCCACCCTTTCAAAGGGGGTGCCAACGACAGGAAGTGGATTCAGGGGGGGTTTAACCCTTTTTCCTGCTTTACCACTGGCCTGGCAGGTAGGACAAGATCTGCAGAACTTATCTGTGTGTGTCCTCATTTTGGGCCAATAAAAGTGGGTGACAAGCCTGTTAAAGGTCTTGCCTTGCCCCAAATGTCCTGCCAGGGGAATGTCGTGAGCCAGACCCAGTAGGAAGGTTCGGTAACATTGGGGGACCACCAGCGTACGTGCTGCCCCAAAGGCCGGAACCTTAGGCTCACTGTAGAGGAGATCATTCTCCCAATATAGGTGGTGATTGCCAGAGGTGTCACCTGCCGCCTGGTTTGAGGCTTGTTTCCTCAGACCTTCTAGAGTGGGACATTCTTTCTGCGCCTTGCAGAATTCCTCCCTGGTGGGTCCACCCTCAACTTGCCAGCCAGCAAGCTCAGGTAAGTCACCTAGGGTGGCAATGTCTTCTCCCGTTGGCTCGGGAGCCTCCTCCTCAGGAGCCCCGTCAGCCACTGCGGGAACTTCTGGGACCGGTTTCCCGCGCTAGGTGTCCCTCCTCTTGGCAGCTCTCTGGGCCATCGTTCCAGGCTCCAGACGCCCTTGACTTCCCTCTCGGTCAGCCATGGACCGTGTGGTCATGCAGACCCACTCAGGTAACCCTAACATCTCCAGGTGAGACTTGAGCTCCACTTCTTTCCAAGCAGTATGCTCAAGATCATCGCGATTGTCAGCGACTATGACCTGGTGGAATGTATTAGGTACTATCTGCTCTGTGGACACCAGCTGACTCTTGATAGTAGTCATACTGGCTCCTGTGTCACGCAGAGCCTCCACCTTCTGCCCATCAATGGTGACCCACTGCCGGTACTTGGAAGTATTTTTGGGCATGTGGGCCTTGGGCACCATTTCTCCTTCTCCCAGGGACACTAGGGAAATCTCTACCTGTTCCCCAAAGCTATCTGGGGCCATCTCCCCCCCGAGCGCTACACTAGTCAACCCAGGTGCCTGTCCGGTAGTGGACGGTGCCCTCTTGGGGCACTGGGGATCGCCTTTATAGTGACCATACTGGTAACACTCCATGCATTTGGGGTTAGATTTCCCTGACTTGTCATATGTCCCTGGCTTTTTCCCAAATCTGGAAAAGGAAGGGTTGCCACCCCCTCCCTGGAAATTCTTTTGGGGGCCTTTGGAGAGGTCCTTATCTGCAAGTTTATCTCCCCCCTCTTTCTTCTGTTGGGAACCCTGACCACCTTTGTGGGAGTCCCCCACAGGTACCTTCTTTGACACTCTGGTGCTAACCCAGAGGTCCGCCTCCTCAGCAAGCTTCCTGGGATCAGTCAGCTTACTATCCACTAAGTGCTGGCGCAACTCTGTATAAGTAGTATTAAGCATATGCTCTCTCAGAATGAAGTCATATAAACCTTTATAATCAGCTAAATTGTTGCCCCGCACCCATCCATTCAGTGCCTTACTAGAAAAGTCAAAGAAATCTACCCATGTTTGTGTGGTTTGTTTGGTGCTGTCCCTGAACCTCTGACGGTATCCCTCAGGGGTCAGCCGAAACTTGGCAAGTAAAGTGGCTTTCTGAAGTGGGAATGTGTTTTGATCAGGTTGATCCAATGTGAGGAGTGTATCCCTCCCCAATGGCGGTACATAACCCCACATAGCTACCCCCCATTGCCCTTCAGGAACCTCATGAGCCCTCAGTGCAACTTCATAAGCAGCTAACCATTTATTTATGCCATCTCCCACCACAAAACTGGGCACCACATTTTTGGGTATACAAACCTTCTTTTCTCCAGCAGGTCCTGTCAGTATGCTGCCACCATTATTGCTGGATTCAGACTGTCTCGCCTTGATCTCCAGCTCCTTGAGACTCAGTTCATGAGCCAACAATAGTTTCTTTTCAGCCAAAGCTCTCTCAGCCTCCACCTGTTTGGTTGCTCTTTCAGCTTCAGCTTGTTTGGCTTCTCTTTCAGCTTCAATTTGTTTGGCTGCTCTTTCAGCCTCAGCTTGCTTGGCTTCTCTTTCTGCCCTTCTCTCCTCCTGTTGAACCTCAATTTTCAGTTTGGCCATTTGCAATTGGAACTCCCTTTCTTCTCTCATTTCCTCTGCGGTCAGGCTTTGCACAGAGACACTGCTCCCTGGTCTGGAAGGGGGCACAATTGCAGTGGTAACACCATCCACAGATAGTGAAAATTCCTCTGAGGGGCCATTTTCTGGCTCCTCTTCCTCATCATCCTCTAAATGGGCTTCTGCCCAGGCCCTCAGCGCCACTTGAAAGTCCTCCTTTCTGGAGGCCCCTTGGGTGGGTACCCTCAATGCCCTGCAGAATCCTCTTAGTTGTTTGACCATATATGTATCCAAATGGACTAGGTCAAAGTCCCCTGTCTGAGACCCAGTCAGAGACATGTTGAGTGAGGATTTTGTTTTTGAAAATTGTCAGGAAAAAAAAACGGTTTTGCAAAAAGAGATAAAAACCAAGTTGACCTTCAACTGTGGGTAGGTAGTGAAATACTTAGCTACTGTATGTCACTGCACAAATACAAGTCCTATCCTCACCGCTGATCACCAATGTTAGAAATGGGGTTTTTGGTTGGCAGTCAGGTTACCCCCTGTCCAAGCAAAAGCCCTCACGCTAGTCAGGGTAAGTCACACACAATCCAAGATTATCCTGTGCCCACCCTCTGGTAGCTTGGCACGAGCAGTCAGGCTTGACTTAGAAGGCAATGTGTAAAGTATTTGTGCAATAAATCATACAATACCACCATATAGCACCACAAAAATACACCACACAGTGTTTAGAAAAATATATAATATTTATCAGGATAATTGTAGGTAAAAAAGAATAAAGTTGCAATTGGAAATTGTAGAGATATCACTGAAAAGTGATATAAATTGTCTTAAGTCTTTAGAATATATACAAAGTCTCTTTCAAGCACAAGTACCTGGTTTGGAGTGGAAAAATCTCCTCAGAGGGCCACAAAGTAAGAGGTGCGTTGAAAAAGGGTGTGTGCGTCGATTTGTCCCCAGCACACACGGACTTGCGTCGTTATTTTCCACGCGGGGAAGTCGTGCGTCGTTTTCCGGCGCGCGGACAGTCTCTTTCTGTGGATCGCGGGGATTACCAGATGTCCCGGGTCTGTGCGTGGATTTTCCTGCTTGTTCTCCGGCTGCGCGTCGGTCTGTGGGGCTGCGCGTCGAAATTACGATCTCACGGAAGGCGTTGCGTCGATTTCTCCTCTAGACGTCAGTCTGCGGGGCTGCGCGTCGAAATTACGATCTCACGGCAGGCGTCGCGTTGATTTCTCCTCTAGAGGTTGGGCGGCGTTGTCCTTGCGAAGCCGTGCGTCGGATTTTCGGTCGTCCCAAGAGCGTCGCGTCGATCAGCGTCGGTGTGCGGCGTTTTTCTCGCCGCGGAACAAGCTGTGCGTCGAAATTTTCGGCGCACGGAGCGTCCAAGTGAAAAAGGGAAGTCTTTTTGGTCCTGAGACTTCAGGGAACAGGAGGCAAGCTCTATCCAAGCCCTTGGAGAGCACTTTCACAGCCAGACAAGAGTTCAGCAAGGCAGCAGGGCAACAGCAAGGCAGCAGTCCTTTGTAGAAAGCAGACAGGTGAGTCCTTTGAGCAGCCAGGCAGTTCTTCTTGGCAGGATGTAGTTTCTGGTTCAGGTTTCTTCTCCAGCAAGTGTCTGATGAGGTAGGGCAGAGGCCCTGTTTTATACCCAAATGTGCCTTTGAAGGGGGAGAGACTTCAAAGAGTGGCTAAGAAGTGCACCAGGTCCCCTTTCAGTTCAACCCTGTCTGCCAGGGTCCCAGTAGGGGGTGTGGCAGTCCTTTGTGTGAGAGCAGGCCCTCCACCCTCCCAGCCCAGGAAGACCCATTCAAAATGCGGATGTATGCAAGTGAGGCTGAGTACCCTGTGTTTGGGGTGTGTCTGAGTGAATGTACAAGGAGCTGTCAACCAAGCCCAGCCAGACGTCGATTGTAAGGCACAGAAGGATTTAAGTGCAAAGAAATGCTCACTTTCTAAAAGTGGCATTTCTAGAATAGTAATATTAAATCCGACTTCACCAGTCAGCAGGATTTTGTATTACCATTCTGGCCATACTAAATATGACCTTCCTGCTCCCTTCAGATCAGCAGCTGCCACTTCAACAGTGTATGAGGGCAGCCCCAATGTTAGCCTATGAAGGAAGCAGGCCTCACAGTAGTGTAAAAACAAATTGAGGAGCTTTACACTACCAGGACATAACTACACAGGTACATGTCCTGCCTTTTACCTACACAGCACCCTGCCCTAGGGGTTACCTAGGGCACACATTAAGGGTGACTTATATGTAGAAAAAGGGGAGTTGTAGGCTTGGCAAGTACTTTTAACTGCCAAGTCGATGTGGCAGTGAAACTGCACACACAGGCCTTGCAATGGCAGGCCTGAGACAAGAAAAAGGGGCTACTTAAGTGGGTGGCACAACCAGTGCTGCTGGCCCACTAGTAGTATTAAATTTACCAGCCCTATGCACATGAAGTGCACCTTACTAGGGACTTATAAGTAAATTATTAGTCCAATCAGGTATGATTCCAGGTTACCATGTTTTAAGGGAGAGAGCATATGCACTTTAGCCCTGGTTAGCAGGGGTAAAGTGCGCAGAGTCTAAAAACCAGCAAAAACAGTGTCCAGAAAGTGGAGGGAGGCAGGAAAAAAGTTAGGGGTGACTACCCTAAGGCTGTCAGGTCTAACAGTGCCCAAAGGCGAGAGTTGTTGAACAAACCTCCTTGGTTGGTGGAAGGAGAATCTGCAGGTGATTAGCTTGGGTCCGATGTTGTGGAGGACTTTATAAGAGATGGTGAGTGCCTTAAATTTGCACCTCTTGTGCACCAGTAGCCAGTGAAGACCTCTGTGGTGGGAAGTGATGTGAGTCCTTCTGGGGGGTCTAAGACACGTCTCGCTGCTGTGTTATGGATGACTTGGAGGCGGTAATGGAGCTGAGCGGGGAGTCTGACTTAAGAGGTGTTTCCGTAGTCTAGTCTGCTGGTGATGATGGCTTGGATGACCATCTTTCTGGTTTAGATGGGGATCCATTTGAAAATCTTCTGTAACATGCAGAGGTTGAGGAAGTGAAATGGGAAATGTAAAATGTGGCCTATGAACAACATGTCATCAGAACATATCTTTAACAGATTTTTAATTCTTTCTAAGTGTAAAATCATTGATAGAACAGTTACGGTCACTTTTCACCACAATATTATTACATTTCCATCATTACATTTTTTACAAAATTTGCACCTGGTATAACCCCCTTCAACTGTGCTATGTTTTGTGAATAGGAGAGAGCTGAACATTATCATAACTAATATGATTTTGCTTGAATCTGTTTTTATTGTTTTGACTCTTATGGCATCCAGTGCTTAATAACTTTTCGACAATATACATACATAGTAATGATCAACATTGTGCACAACTCCGTGTATAAGATGCTTTGTCCCGCTCTTGTTTTAGAGCTGCGTTTTACATCTACAGTTGCATACAGTGTCTCTTTCTTTATCAATCAACAACTGTGTGCATCATCCTTTAACAGATCAATCTTGTACAGCATAACATAATAACAAGTGAAACATAACTCAACTAGCCAGTTCTGATGAAAAATACTATCTGCCAGATGTGAAGGTGTGTGATTACATTGACTATTAGATAACAGAGCTTCTGAGTTATCCATAGGATGGACAGGAGGGGGTCCTAGGATTCTGCTTCCATTAATTCAGTCCGTTTACTGACATGTAGAGTGGGGCGGTGTTCATTTATATTATCCAATACCATTTTTGTCACCTTAGATAGGGTGGGCTCCAATGAGTCATTTGTCAGAGCATCCGATCTTCCTACTGTGGTATGCATAGGAAGCGTGTGCCGTTCTGCTAGGATTTTGTCCCACTGGATTGCATAGGGTATTTGTGGAGGCCCAGCGTGTCTTCTCTGTGGAGTGCTACGCTCTCCGCCTGTGCCCATACCATCATGGACTGTGACCAGGCCTCATAGCATGGAGCCTCAGGATTCTTCCACCTTCTGGTAGTTAATCGTTTGGCTAGTATAGGTCCTAAATCTAGAAACCTGCAGGTGACACAATGACATTTGGTTCTATGGTAAAGCCCTAGTATGCATGTTTTTCAAGTGCTAGTAAGTGAGCGGCTCGTACAATGCTTCAACCAGTCCAGCTCCTCTCTCTGCAGAGAGGGACAGGACCATAGCATGTGTAAAATGTCTGCATCTAGCAAGTGGCATTTGGGACACTCCGCATCTGTCCTGGGAAAGAAGCAATTTATATGCTGTGGTGTCAGGTAAGCTCAGTGAATAGCATAGTATTGAAAGAGGTGAAATCTGGAGGTACATGCAGTGGGCTCTCCAATATTTGAGACCATTGTTTATCCATGTATGGTGTACCTTTCCGGGCTTCCCAGTGCTCCCATAGTCGCCTGAGTGGAGGTGTGGTGTGTTAGAGATACCGCCAACCAATGCACCAGATGTGTTCCCGCACCAAGTACATGTAAATATTGCATTGTCAGATGTGTGGCTGGTTCATGCGTTATGTCCCCCCCAGGTCTGTCACAGTGCTCCAATAAGGATGCAAGAGGAAGCCTCCAGGAGGTAGATTAGTGTTTTCCCATAGAGTCTCAAATGTAAGGAGAACGTGGTTATCATTTAGGTCCCCAAGTGTATGGACGCTAGCTGTATTCCAAGCAGTGACTTCCATTGTGGATGTAATGTGTGCTCCCCGTGGCATTCCCACCAGTGCCAATGCCAGTGCATAAGGGGTTACTTCCCTATTAAGATTAAGGCTCCGGAGATAACAGCGATACTCCATCCGCAACATTGGGGATTCGGGGTGTTTTGTACATGGGTGGAATAAGTCAATGCCAGGGCCAGGATCACTGTGTCTGTCAGTTTTGAGCCAGAGGCCAATGCGACACCTGCTGGAGTTGGGCCACATGATAGTATAACTCGAAGTTAGGAAGGGCCAATCCTCCCTGCTCAGTGGCTCTGTAAAGCTTAGCAAGTGCCACCGGCAATGGGAGCTATACCACAGGAATTCCCGGAGTATGCGTTGTATTGCACAAAATAATTAAGCTTGGATATGTATTGGGAGATTTGTAAAGTAATATAATAAGCAGGGTAATGTGACCATTTTTATCAATGCAACTCTGCCGGTCATGGAGAATGGGAGGGTTTTCTAGAAGGTAATCTGTGCCTTTAGCGAGGACACTGCCTGTTTTACGTTGCCCTCTAGCAATTGCTCATCTATGCGGTAAATTTGAATTCCCAGATACCTACAAGTCTGCGATTGCCATACCAATGGTGCCTCAGTTGGAGGGGGGAGTCCAGCGTGGTGAATAAAAATTTGAAAATACAGGATTTAGTCCAATTGACTCGTAGTCCGGAGCGCGTAGTGAATATTGTGATAATGGAAGTGGGTAGTTGCGTGACATCACGTTGATATATCAGAATATCATCTGCATAGAGCGAGACCACACGCACCCCGTCTCCCAGGGGTATTCCCCCCTCTTGTCCCCTTTCTCTCAGAGTTAAGGCTAAAGGTTCTACCGCTATGGCAAACAAGAGGGGTGGCATCCCTGACGAGTGCCCCTCTCTATGTTGATGAGGGGTGAGTTCAAGGAACCTGTACGCAATCTAGTTGTTGACAAGGTATAAAGTAGTCAAACCATGCTCGTAAATCGAGTGCCTAACCCCATTCATTGTAAAACACGAAAGAGACAAGGCCACTCCAAAGAATCAAAAGCCTTCTCTTAGTCAAGTACCAGGCATCCAGCCATTGGCCACTGTGACAGCGCATGGCTTAAAATCAGGAGAAAAACTAGGGCAATTAAATGATGTAGTTTGAGTTGGTACAAAGCCATTCTGATCTCTGTGGGCTGATTTGGGTATCAGCGGTGCTATTCGGTCGGCTTTGATCTTTGCTAATATATTATAGTCATTGTTGAGGAGTGCCATTGGCCTATAGAAGTTAATTTGTGTTGGGTCTCTGTGCGGTTTCGGGAGGGTAATTAAGAAGGCATCTCAAACTGTGTTGGGTAGTCTCATCAATTCCAGTGCCTCCTCATACAGAAGGAGCAGGTGGGGTGCTAGCTGTGAGGCATGCGCCTTATAGAAAGCTGAGGGTAACCCGCCTAGACCAGGAGTTTTGTTTGTGGACAGGGCTTTCATGGCATTTTGAATTTCAGACAACGAAAGCGATTTGTTCAATTCAATTCTCTGTTCCAGAGTCACCTGAGGTAATTGGAGACTCGACAAGAGAGTGTCAATCTCATTTATAGAGGGAGTACCAGTAGTACGGTATAGTGCGGTAAAATGTTGGGTCATCTCAGTATGTATTTTGCATTGCATCTATAGTAATGTGTACGAGGAGCCACATACTGCTGCAATGTGGCACTGAGATTTATCTTCTCTAGCCATGCCAAGAGATCATAACTACCATGATATTGCATTCTTCCGCTCTCTACCTCAAATGCCTCACTTGAGGCCGCCTACCGCCAACCCTTTCTATTTGTAACACAGTTGTGCAACACAACAAAAATGGAAAGGCTTAGTAAACCAGGGCCAACATGAGACCAAACCAAGGCCCATATTTATATTTTTTAACGCCACATTTGCGCCTCTCTTTGGTGCAAAAGCAGCGCAAACTTACAAAATACAATTGTGTTTTGTAAGTTTGTGCTGCTTTTGCATAAAAACATTATGGAAATTGTTTGCTTGTTCTGTGAACACTGGCAATTATGTGCATAATTTTCTAATCATTGTCATCACATTTTTTTTCAGCTATATATCTTGACTGGTCAGGGTCAATCAAGCCAGACTTTAAGGGCCCAAGTCTGATCAATAACCCTTAAAGATTTTTGAATAGAAATTCTGTAGTAAAATCAGTCTATAAGAACTGCATTAAGTAGGCTATTTGCCCTGCCATGGAGTAACCAATTTTAATGCTTCATTAATCCAGGGTTAAGCAGTGCCCCTTTCAGCAATGAACGTAGAAAGCCTGGTTATGAGTAGCTCCGAAGCAGTGCACATATGTTTTAAATATAAGAGGTATTTCCATCAGGGCCAGAGCTTTACCACTTTTCAAATGAGCAATGTGAGATGATTGGGATATTGATTCCATGATGTCTGATTTCCAGTATAATACAGTATTTGAAAATGAAGATGTGTACCAATCCAAAGACAATTATGGTGATATGTTCTGTTATATTTATTATGGACATCATTTCATTCACAGAGCAAGTACCCCAAAGACTACTTTTAATTATACACAGTGGGAACACTGTCCGACTCCACCAGTGGGGAGTTCCAAAAATGTATACTGAAAAGTTTGCATATTTTTCTTGGCACAATGTTAAAAATGCTGAGTCATATTACTTCAAATTGCCAGTGATGGAAAGTCAAAATATTTTATTGACTGACACAAAATTAATTTATTCTGATATTTGTCTCCAGATTAGCCATAGAAGGCTATGATTATTGGATGAAGTCGATAGACTTGAAAAGTGTGAGGGGAAAAAAAAATTGGCAAACAAGGGGAAAGGAAGCTTTTTTAGAGCATGCCTAATACCTGTTCATATGATATTTTTAAATGAAACAGTGGAACAGACAAGTTGTTTAGTATTAGCAAAAACTAAGGAATTGAATGCACCCAGTATTCCTACACCTGCAAAATGCTACAAATGGCTAAAGTATAGAAATATTTCTGAGCCGCAGCTCGATGAATGGGTCCAGAATGGAACATTTAACACACCACTTTCACTTCCAGGTGGGAGTTTTATTGTGGCCAGTAGACACCAATGGGTGCCATACACGTTTTGTAAACTCCACAGTGGGTTTTAGAACAAATAGGCCAGACTCTCGCTATGTGTCTTCAGAACACTCGGGTATAGTAATAACATACAGTGTAGGGAAATTATGCCAGCAATGGTTGAAAAGTTCCTCACTAGATGCTGTTAAAGAACACCTTATTATCCTGTCCAACAAAAACAGATTTACAGGATTTCCTGTTAGGCCCCAGAAAAAAAATCACAGAAAATGCTTCTTATATGCAGTATAAAATGAAATGTGGAAGCTTTTCCAACAAGAAGTGGCTGCCCAGTTAAGGCAAATTGATCAGGAAAATTTACAAAAAGCATTAGCTATTGTAGATAATACGGTTAACACCTTGTCTGACTGGATATACACTTTAAATAACATTGTATCCTCTGCAATAGATATAGTACAGAGACATGTCATCTTTACACCATGTACAAATTCAGCTAAGGTCCATTATGCAGTTGGGTTGGACACTACAAACTCCGAAGGCAGGACACGTTTCCTGGCAACACGTTAGCACAAGGGATATTTTTTCAACATTCAATTTAACATGACAACAACAAATAATGGCTGAGAAGGAAGCAACATACATTGTGCTAAACAACGATAAATTCAAAAGTTGCCTTTTACTGTGGCTGAAATACCATCTGCTGAATGGCTGATACACAGGGTTATAAATCTGCCTATTTTGACACTCCAATTCATATTCCAGTAGGCCAGATATGAAAGGATGGGAGATAGCTATATACACGAGGTTTGGGAGCTTCCATTTTCGTACAAATGTTTCAATGGCATGAAAGAGGTCTTTCTTAGAGGTAGTGAATGCTAGACGTCTGTGAGCCATTAGATGGTTTGTAAACAGCTGCCTTTGCAAGGGGCAATCTCCCTTGATTAGACCCGCGTTCCAGGTGCTCCCTAATGGTAGCTATGTGCTCCTTAACAGTGAGAGCTGTTGTGGAATGCGAGCCGGAATAGCTTATGTCATTTTGGTCTCCCAAATTTTTACATGTTGCGGGAAAGTCCTCCCCCCCCACATACACTACTGAAAAGAGTAGCAGACATCTGGTCTCATATTGCTACTGATAAGGGGAAGTTTGACAAGTTTAGCAGACTCAAGGCTTTATTGTTTCAAGAACATGTGGCACTTACATCTGCATGCGTGTCCTTTGCTCTTCAGATTGCGAGGTCATCAGCAGAGATTCAGTCCCTTTTAAGCACAAATTTTCTGAGATACTTTGGTGAACTCATGGGGCGAATATTCAAAACGTCCAATACTATTGGAATCGCCCATTTCTTTAAGGCTGTTGGATCTGGTTTCATTCACACCTTTTCCTCTATATTTGGCTTAATACATCCAGCCATACACTCAATAGTGTTTTCGGGGGATTTCCAATTACTTTGGCTATAATAGGTGGCATCTTGCTGTTGCTACTTTTTCTGCGCAATGGCTCTCCCTTCGCAGTATGGAGGACTGAAAGTGCTTTCACCAGCGCAGATGTGTCATGAACGCATGATGCAGTATTTCGGAACACCACTCCTAGAACAACTGGAGTGTGACTGGTCCCTGTCATTCCCACCGGTTTTGGATTGTGTGCAGCCCATGTTTCGATGCCTATGGTACTTCTTTGAATGGGCACTAAAAGTCTGTCTTTCTACTCAGCGGTTACTTATATTGGATACTAATTTGTTGATGTTCTCCCTGAGGGCTCATCATCAGACATGCACGTTGAGGGTGCGTATGCTACGGGAAGCCCTTTATGAGTTGCACTTTGTGGATAACGTGACTCTTAACTCAATATTAGGTGCAACATGGTATGCTGCTGCCTCGACTGGAGCTCAGGCTTTGGAACATGAATGCTGTATCGTTTTCCTTGGCAAAGATCTGGATATTTTCCCACCTTCCGAAGTAAAACATTTCCTGGCTTCAATTGTCCCGGATATAGTTGGTGATTTTCGAAATGACATTGAACTTTGATTTTGGCTTTTTGGCTTCACTATTGAAGTTTTAAATTGTCCTTTTTATTCCTGCTCAAGTGTCTTTTACCTTGTCACTATTGACATTTATGCTTATTTGCTTTTATTGATAGGATTCTATTAGGCTTTGTTTTATCTCAAGCTTTTAAACCATATTTGAACCGGCAAGAGGAGGCTGTTGTACAGCTATTTTAGCCATATTTTAGTCACATTATTTTAGCAAACCTGGCCTGCTGTTGCGCACTTTAGCCCAGCTCACGCAGTGCCTTATTTTTCTAGTAATAGCCACATTTGCGATTGTTTTATTTCTCTCTATCTAATTGTTCTTTTGCCTAGGAAAGGTATACATTCTCAGTAGGGCATTCATTTCACTTTGTGCTTTCTTCAAGGCTACAGTTAGATAGGTTGCCGGAAAAAGTGGTACGCTGTGTCTCCAACATTCACAGAAACAAACACACTCATATCTGGGGACCATTTCTTAAAATGTCAACTTTTTTATTATAAACACACTCCTTTGTTGCTTACATTTTAGAGGGAGATTCCTGCCAGATGACTGCCTGCTGATTGCTGATTGCCTCGCTACAGCTGGTTGCTTAGACTGCCGAACCTCTAATCTACATGGGAACAGTGTCTTTAGACTACAGGCTTCCTTACTAAGGTATTAGGGATGATGTTTTCCCAGGGGGAAACCTGAAGGGCGGATGAGACTTATTATGTGTGCACTAACATAGCGTAGGTAGGAGAACTATATCTTAATCCTAGTGACAATATGGTGGGACTAGTTTTGTGTTTCACTCTCTTTGTCACCTTATTGCTTTTATTGTGTTTTATCATCCTAGTTATTGCAATACATGCCATTTTATCTAAGATGCAGTTGCTTCAATAAACCCTTATTGCACTATATTCTTCCTCTGTTGTCTTTGCCTGCGTGAGACTAATGTAACTGAGATAAAGCGATGAGATCTGATCGACCACGATTCTCCTGAAGAGTCTTTCTTGTCATGCGCCAGGTTGCCACAATCATCCCTGCTCTTGGGTGGAGATGAGGTGCTGCTAGTTAGCCAGAAAACCCGGATTAGGCCAACAGGCGTCACATGGTGTGGAATTTTACTTAGTATCCCACAGTCTATGCAATTCTGCCGCCCCATGGATTTGGCTATAGGCAGCGAAAGCTGTGGTTTAAGGCCTGTTGTGCACCGGCCTGCCAACTGCCCTCCTGAATGTACCCATCTCAGAAGCACTAAGCAGGGTCAGGCCTGGTCAGCCGGTTCGGACCCTGCTTAGTGCTTCCGAGATGGGCAGATTCAAGAGGACTCCGCCGGGTATGGAACTCCAGCTTTGCGGAATTCCACTTAGTATTTTTTCAACTCCGCAGAATTCCACAAAGCCGGAAACCTTTCACTCTGCCCAGGGCTAAATTGTACAAAGATTACCTATGGGAGCAAGCTGAACCTTCAGCCCAATACAAACAGTAAACTGGTAATTCAATTATTTACAATGGTGCTAGTGGGAAGAATGGAGAGGAAAGATAGCAGACATGTTTCAAGGGTTAGTACAGCCACCTAAGGTGTCACTACGTGCTCAAATCCCTGACGATCCACATAATACAGCTGCAACTTTCAAAGGATTTCCTCAGTACTGCTGTTCTAGCCCAGCTGGTCATTCTTCCTGTTAGTAGTAGCTTCTTCCCCTTCCTTTATGTGGACATTTTGTAGCTGGCAAAGGTATTGTTTTTCCTCTCTTTATCAAATTCTCCAGCCTGGTGTGCATGCTACATGATCTGGATGATGCAACACATACTGCTTCTAAACGTTTTAGCTAGTGAGAACTGTCTACCTCCATTACAAAGTGCCATATCTAAGTCAGTAAATGTGGTTGTGTTGGTGAGCTGTGCGTTTACATATGGTATTTATTGTCAGTTGTGGTAGAATGTATGCAGGTGAATTCAACTTAACTTGTTAGATGGTGCAGCACATGATATTGACATCCTCAGCATCAGGACATGTCACAGACCCAACTCCACTGAAACAGGTCACTGAACTAAATTGCTTCTCAGATGTGGCAGACGTGGTACATCTCTCTTCAGTTTAGTAAGATGGCCTGGTGCGGTGCAGCTGGAGGGACACGTTGCTTTACAGTTTAATAAGATCATACACCTAGTGAATTTTGATTACACAGCACATGTATGTCTGTAGAATAAATGGGGTTTATCTCTGATAGTTTTTAAAGTGCATATTTATGGTGAATGAATTTCTGGATGGCAAAAACAGTTGCATATAAACTAAGGTCCTTATTGGCCAGGTAAGACTATAAAGTTAAGTTTGATTTAACAAACCTTGCAAGATTCATGTTACCACCCCCAGCCAACTCATACATGAGTGATGAGTGAATATAACACCTTACACAAGTCTGGAGCACCACATGGATGGTACTAATGAAGATCTATCAGATATCTACATCCACTCACCTTGTACAATTACTATTTGCCATATCACATTAGTTGTTCCAGTTTGCCTCCTCTCGGTGTCTATGCCACCTGCTTTGAGAAGTACAACCAAGGAAACCAAGGCTGTTTTCAGAGGATGGATTACTAATGACATTAATGCAACATGCTTATGTGGCATCTGTTCATAGATGCTGCAAACACTGCAAACCCTGACAAATGTGATGCCCGTTTAAATGAAGTAGTGTCAGTCTTGGCAGATTTTGTGCAAGAGAAAGCCACTCAGTCTCCTCTCTTCAAGCCATTTTAGCATCAGGACCTTAGACCATAGGATCACACATAGAAAGAGGACAACAGCTGGAGGGCAGTTTAGAGTTTAACCCCACCAGAAAATACATTTGACTAAGTGTACAGAGCTGAAATGTTTCAACTCAGCTCCAAGCACTAAGCCCACTTGGGAAGTAAAGCAAAGAGAATCACCCCAAATTAAGCCCCTGTGCCTCACCTTATCAGTGATTAGTGGGGTAATTGAGTAGGGTGGAGTCATACTGAAGATTTAACTGAGAGAAAACAGGAGTGCAATTTAATGTCTTCTGTGTGACATTGTTCAGTAAACCCTACTTCTTGTGCTGACCCTGAGAAAAAACAGGCTGTTAACATGCAAATAAATATATGTGTCATCAGCATGCAAATGGAAACACAACACTGTGGGCTTCTTTTCCATTTACAAGGTCTGAGGCGTACGGCAGTGCAGCAACTGCCTTGCTGCATCACTCTGAGCCACAAGGAAAGGGCAGAAATGTGCTGTATCTACAAGATACGCCACATTTCTGTCCTCTCCCCCTGCACTGGTGCCCAAATTGCTGCCATGCTCCAATGCAGGCATCATTGCACCATGATGCTAGGGGGTCTTTGTTGTGGGGATAATTGTTTTTGTGCAGGAAGAGACACCTTCTTGCACAAAAACAGAAGAGGTGTTTTCCTCTTTCTATGTGTGCTGCATAATGCAGTACACATAGAAAGAGGAAAAAACAGGGACGAATTAAGATTTTCCCTCTTTCTATGTGTGCTGCAAGATGCAGCACACATAGAAAGATGAAAAAATGAGGACGAATTAAGATATTTCTCCCCGTTGAGTCACTCTTACGCCACCCCTGAGGTGGCGTAGGAATCTGATGCATTCCCAGAAATCTCCCCTTTTACGCAGTGTTATGCGTGAAAGGGGTGCATATTTACAAGATCATGAAAATCCACGCAAGGTGGATTTGTGTGGCCTTGTATATATGTCCTGGCAAACTGCGCCACTAGAGCATAGTAAATGAGGCCCTGTATTTTTCGAAAGACCTAGGGCCATATTTATACTTTTTGACGCAAAGCTGCGCCGCTGCAGTTTTGCGTAAAAATTTTTCCTGCCGGCTAACGCCATTTCGATGCACCGTGCGGGCGTCAAATTTATACTTTGAGGCACGGTAGCGCAATCAACAGGTGGGAGTCATTTTTTTTACGCACATTGCGGCGTCAAGTCGTAAAGGAAAACGAAGTTAACGCAACGTGAATGACCGTGGGTCGATTTACGACAGCGCAACCCGGAAAGCGCCGTTTTTTTTGACGGAATAGCGTCAAAAATACCCGCGATCACTGCCCTTTCAGCAGAGGAGAGCCAAAATGGATCCCAGATGCCACTACAGACCCCAGGAAGATGACAGCAGACCAGGAACCAGCCAGGATGATCCATACAGGAACCAGGACATATATAGAAAAAAAAGAAAGTGTTGCTTCAGTGCAGAGGAGCAGGAAATCCTGGTTAAAGAGGTGACGGAACACCAGCATCAACTGTTCATCACCTCTAAGTTGCCAATCAGTAGGAGAGAGGCCATATGGCAACAAATTGTTGACAAGATCAACAGTGTGGCTGAAGTACGCAGAACAGTCACCGAGTGTAAGAAACGCAGGCATGACTGCAAACGTAGGACAAAGGAAAAAATGGCCAGGAACAGGAAGGCAGCACTGCAGACTGGAGGGGGGAGTCCAGCACACCAGCAGGCCCTGGACCACATGGAGGAGATGGTCGCAGCCGTCATCCCTGAGGAGATCGTCACAGGGATTCAAGGACAGGACAGTGCAGACTACCAGGAGACAACGCACATGCAGGGTAAGTTGCATGGGGAATTAAAATGCAATAATGTTGACTGTAAGCAGGGGGGGAAATACCACTACACATTGCATGTAAGTCAGCATATACATGGAGTGGCATGGGTAAAGGGGCACCGCAGGGGGGGCATGACCTGCACATACAGAAGCTGGGGCACAACATTACACAACACCAACAACAGTCCCATGGGGGCATCCTGTCATGACAACAATGGAGCTAAGGGAAAGCCTCGACAGGAGGGAAGGCCACTACGTCAAACTTACATCCTGGCACTCGTCAGCCAAAATATCTCCTACATTAACTAGGGCCCTATCAGCAATCCACTAGCCAAAACAACAACTGCAATGTAACTGCAACAACTGTTGACACTAACACCTCTGATCTCTGTGCAGCTCAAGTAGCCAATGGCAGTAACCTCCCCATGGAACATACATACCTAAATTAGGGGGTGAGGATAACATCTGCAACAATCTCCTGAAACAAGACAAAGGCCCCAGTACACTCATATGTCAATGCCCATAGGTGTCACATACTTCAGCCAAAGTAAACAGCAATAGGAGCGACACAGCGCTAAGGACACACATGCTGCATATGTCAGGGTCCTTCACGTGCCTGGCTAACAAGGCAACATCACAAATGTCACACTGCTCAGACAACAGCATTGAGGAAGGGACACATGCAACTGGTCACTGAAATACACCTGCACAGTCAGAGGACCAAATAGGACATTGATACGATAAACAGGGCAATCCAATTAAACACACATTACCCAACATCAGCTGGACACATTAACAATGTCTACATCCATATCACATCAAAACATTGCCATGCATAGGATATGCTACATGTCAATTACAATTAAGTCAATGTGAACAATCAGGGATTGGGGCAGGTCCTGAGAGGCAAGTGTGCTGCCAGGGCATTCAGAACAACCACAGCCAGTGAAAGGTCTCACCATAAGAATAGATATACACGGAGGGACGAGTAGGGCAAAAAGATGGCTATTCCCTATTTGGTACAAAGCAATACCTAGAGGCGATTAGGCAGACAAGTCTGATAACTCTATATTGTACATGTGACACACAGGTGGGCCATAGGCCTATAACAATGCCCATATGAAGGACAGCAGATACCAATACCAAACAAGATCACAAAGTAAATCCATCAAAAGGCTGTCATGTTACGTCAAAATTGTCACAACACAGACACACTAATTGTACCCTGTTTCATTGCAGAGGAACATGGATCTCCTGCCGATATGCCTGTCCCAGATTTCCCTGATGACATGGATGACGAGCCCATAAACATTCCCCAGGAGACCATCCAAAAGGTCCTTGAAACCCTCCAGACCCCACCTTCAGTCACAAGGAGGAGCACAGAACAAGCAGCCATCACAGAAGAACCACCCACCACCCCAATTGCAAGACCTGCCAGCTCCTACACAGCTGAGGACTCTGACAACACTGGCACCAGCTTTGAAAGAACTGTAGTTGGAGTACAGCGGGAGCTGGCCAAGGAGGTGCGGGTGGGGATGCAAAATATGGCAGCCAGCCTTGAGGGGGTGCGCTCGTGCATGATGTCATCTGCAGATCAGGCAGCAGCTATGCAAGCCCTAACATCCATACTGCAAGGACTACAAGAAACTATAAAGGAATTCACCACTGCAGTAAGGGAGTCGCCACAACACCATGCACCCCAAACTTTCCACTGCATGCACGAATGCAATCATGACTCCCTCAGGGCCGACCTGGCTGCCTACCATTGTGATGTAGCTGCTATTCTCAAAAACCAGCAGGCCCTCCTTGCTGCAGTACTGCCCTTAAGACCTTCACAGGGAGCAGCCACCGGAATGTCTGACTCCACGTCTTCTAACACTGAGGTGTGCGTTGCCCCTTCACAACCAACAACAACAAGGACAAAGCAGGCAACACACACATCAGAAGAAGAAGACATGGAACAGATCACATTCACACAGAAGAGTACCCGGAAGCACTAGTCCCTGCACCATGGCCTACTTTGACCAAGGTCCTACGTTTTGTCAAATGCCAGTCTCACTATAACTATACTCAATGACTGTTCAGCTAACCACTGTATAACTTGTCAGCATTGCCAGTGAATGTCTCTCACCTACTAATTGGCAAATCCTGTCCCTCTGCACTGTCTGTAACATCACCCCAGCATGTCAGGAGCATCATCCACACCCCTTCTGTAGGATCACCATGTAAGAATGCACTAGAACGGACTCAGCAAACATGGACAATGTACATATTGCACTACAGCACCTATCAATAAATAGCACTTGCCCACCTAATATGTCTCTGTGTTATTTGACACATCAACTGTGCAGTAGATAACTCTAAAGTGCCTGTGTGACAACCATGTAGCTTGTCAATACAACTGTCCTGACATCATGTAGTCTGATACATCTGTGCAGTGGCCAGGATTGCATCATAGCCTGACCATCCTGAGGAGAATAACTGATGAAGGGACAAACCACACACAATCATGCTGTGTTGGACAGAATAATGCTCCATCAATTGCAATCAAAGTCAACTAATGGTGGCTGATAAATGTGGGCACCATGCAATACTAAACCATTAAATTATCCAGTATAATCTAAGCAAACAGAACTAAACACAGCATCATATCACCCTTTCTGAGTATACCTCCATGAAGGGAAGTCATGCTGAATTTTTGCACACATGATCTATGTCAGTAATGAAGACAAGAAGATAAGAGTGTTAACAACACCCCATCTACAAAGATGTCCCTGAACATCACACTGCAGTCCGACCTAATAAATTACCCACAATACCAAGTCTGGAAGCACACTTTGTGATGTAGAAAACATACTCATCAACACAAATCCTTGGTGATCCATGTAAACTACAAATGGTGGTTCTATCAAATGGTGTATTCTTACCAAGTTAGCACAGGGGTAGCTGCTATTTTAAACCTTTATTTTCTTCGGTGTGTAGCATAGGACACAAATGTCATAGAACAGCAATCACCTACACTGATGTCAAGGCCATGATCAAGTAGCAGTTAACACATAATGCAAAGGGTTAACTATATATTTATTCATATGTATTCACACCAGAGGCAACTAAGGGAAAAGTCATACCTACACTAATCTAACCTGACTACTCCTAACCCACAACCGTCCCTAACTAACCTAAGCTAAACTTACTCTACACATATAACGAATCGATCTAAACATCAACCCCCCACCCACCATTATGAGACAGGACACATGCAGGACAACACATACTAACCTACACACATACTATACTATCCTAAACAATCATGTATTTTTTTGTATTTTTTATATATATATATATATTTTTTCTAAACAGACAGGAATCCCAACATTGACTACCACCCACCCACCCACACATTCAAAAATGAAAAATAGAAAGAATAAGGACCCCCCACCCTCCTCCCTAACACTAACTAAGCTAACAACCTATACTAACCTAACACTAATCCCCAAAACCCACCTATCATGATAAAAAGGAAAGAGGAGAGAGGGGAGGGATAAAATAAAATAGACCAAATAAGTCCTAGAGGTTGGCCCTCCGTAGGGTCCGCCTGATGGACCTGAGCCGCTTCTTTATGTACGCCACATCCTGGCTCAGCTTGTCCACCTTCCGAATGAACTTGTTAATTTTCCTGTCTAAAGCCTGGAATGCCGCAGGGTCAATTGGAGGTGCTGCTGATGTCTGTGTGCTGGCAGAGGTGCTCGGTGTGGGAGTTGTTTGTAGCCCACTGGACTGTCCTGCAGCTCTGATATTGCTGGGTCCAGGTCGTGCTGCAGAGGCAGGGACAACTGTCCCCGCCATTGCTGGGGCCACTTGGGGAGAACTGGTGGATGTGGTGGTGGTGGCTGTAGTGGGCAACGTTGGGCCACCCTGTGGTGAGGCCCACCATGCTCCGGAGGCCCGATCTGCCTGGTATTTTCGGACCATCCGTCGGAACCCCAACTGCACCTGCAGGATGTGCCGGTATCTCATGGCCCGCCTTTCAAAATCATGCCTCTGTGCGGCACTCATTTTTGCAGCTGTGAAGAGAAAGGGCAACTATTTACCATAGGAAATGCATTGGGTGGAATAGCACAATGGGTTAATTGGAAATTATTTTTACTGTAGTTGTAACAGCTCATATCACCACATAGATCATTGAAAGTCTCAGAGGAAGTACATGGGAAGCCTGCATACAAAAGGGCATCTCACACCTACCATATACATGTCTATACATGATGGGTGACATCAGCCTAAACTTCTCATCAAAATAATTAGTAATGCAGCTGACATTATGGCTGCACCTCCTCCGCCTATTGCCTTGACTACATATGTCAGTCTATGTGATAACAATCACAACCCTCAATATCTGCGATTTGTAATTGTTTTTGCTAGTATAGAACTCATGTGCCATAACCAAGTGTGTACACTAGGTTCAAAACAAAGTTTCAAATGGTCACAAGTATGTGTAACATACTGGTTGCTACAGTCCTAGGTACCCTATTCCAAAACACATGGCAGTCTTTGAGGGTGGGGTGGGAAGAACCTCCAACAATCCCATAATCAATGCACACCCAGGAGTGTATAGAAAGCTCAACAAGTTTTTGCCTCCACACACACAACACCAGTGAAGGGCTAGCAACAAATTGGAGTCAGCTAAACCTTGTCCTATCCAAGGTCCACACATGTCAAAATGTACTGACTTAGGCCAACATCACATACTACCAGTGAGGCATATTTTACTACAGACACAGAGGAGCAAGAACACCCATGATCATGAGTATAATGTACACCTAGGCCATTGCACTCTAGTCCCACACACTTCTAGTTCAACTTGTGGAAGTACATGCCCCCAGAAGATCCAACCTAAAGTGTACTCAGTCCATCGTTAACTAGGGAAGCAGCAGATTTCAGACAAGCTTTTTGCAGAAGCTATCTGGGAGAATGTCAGTCTGAAATGCAGACTCAGTCCGAGACAAGTCCCAGAGCAACTTTTACATTAACCAGTGTATTCCACATGACTCACCCCATTCCCCATAGCGGGCCCTACAGGAATGGCCTACAGACCCAAAATCAGAGAAATGGATAAGCATAGGTCAACTCAAAATGAAGAGATATATGAAATCCCACTAATGGAACAATACTTATGAATGGGCAGCGCATCAAACCTTGAATTCTGTTGAACACACAGTAGTCCATCATGCATCACCAGCAAACATAAAAAATAGCACACATGCAACACTCACTGTAGGTGTCGGGGTCCTCAAAATGAGCCACCTCTCCCACTGTGTACGGTGCAGGTCCACCTGTAAAGCATGGAATGAAGAATATACTCAGAATCCGTGCACTGACAAACAATTGCAATTACAAAGACAATGTGAGAATATGACATGAGTAATGAAACACTTTGACACATGCTCATACTGCATGGAATTATTCATGAGCAACATTTACATTGGATGAGTGTCCTGCTACAGTTACACACCCTACTACACACATGCAGTGGCCTGGACAGTCATGTGGTGTCAAAGATGCTCCTCCATTAGTATGCCCCAACAATATAGGGGTGCATTCATCTCATAACGTGCATCCAAGAGAGACATCCAAAAGCTGGTTACTTGAGAACTGCATGACCTCTCAAACTCAAACAGCCTATGTGGTCATTTTCCCTACACACCAACCAGACACACATGTGACATATGTGTGGACAACATTGCTAACTTCAATTGACATGAAGGCAGCACTCATTCATAGCATCATGTAGGGTTTACAAATGTCAGTCTAGCTATGGTGTCTACATATGTAGGTATGATGTTTCAACATCCATTTTTCACTGGCTATTGTGACCTGTAGAGTTCTAATTGAGTCATTAATGTGTTGCTTGACTGACACAAAGGCAGCACTACATTACATACTGCTACAGGCAACCGGTATGTGTAGAAAATATGAGCTACCTGACTGCTAGCATTTGTCTTCCTTCACATTGTGCATCAATTACCCAGTAGGTTTCCCTAGCATTACACACAGTCAGCTACTTATCTGGCAGATTGGGTAACAATCATCACATGTCGCCACACAGCTTTAAATTGTGCACGTGTAATTGATGTGTACTCACCAACATGGCCACCAATCCTGATTCCCAGGTGGTCCAGCAGATGTTGCTCCCTGGATATCAGATCAGCCCAGCGGTGCTTCAGTTGATGTTCATTCCTTAGGCTACCATATACACGGACCAAGTGATGGCGCACCTTCCCCCACCGGACTTTACGGGCCTCCGTGTGATACCCCTGTATCACCCTACCCCCAGCCTCCAGCATGAGTGGGAGGAAATGGCAAAGAAGCCATATAAATCCACCCAATTCCTCCTCACCCATCCTGGCAAGCCGTGGCCTACCAGACATGTCAGCACTGACAAAGGGGAAAAAGTTGTAGAAAAAGGAAAAGGGGGAAATGGGGAAAGGTAGAGTGGTGAAAAACAAAGAAAACTTAAGAAGAAGAGCCCAACTAACCCCTATATTACAGTACCCACAACAGACTCCCACAGACAATAAATGAAACACTGGACTTGACAAAATACTACAACAGAGGCTCAGACAGTATTCAACAACAAGACAATGATGACAAAAGCACAATTGAGAAGGTACACTGGACACAAAAGCACTAATACACAGGACAACACTTTCCACACAGCCACACAGTCTAGAATAATCTGAGACTGCAAAGTGAAAGTGAAAGTACACCCACTGTACAGATTCTGTAAACAGGATATCCTATTACATCACATCCTGCATAAAATGGCCGCCGTTTTTTTTCCGCTATGCGTCATTTGTTCATGCATACAGCTTGTGCGTCATATTTTTTGACGCATAGGAGTGCACATAATGCAGAGTCAAAAAAATTTTTTTCATTGGTCCATTATATTTGTTTGAGGCTTATTTTACAGTTCTAGAGTTGAAATTTAAGCCGCTGGCAAATATGATATCTAAATATGAAAAATAATTTTGACTCTGCATTATCTGCACTCCTGTGCGTCAAAAATTATGACGCAGAAGCTGTATGCGTGGAAATATGACGCATTATGGGAATAAATGGAGGCCATGTAATGCTGGATATTATTATATCTATTTTTAAAATAATTTTTTGACTCTGCATTATCTGCACTCCTGTGCGTCAAAAATTATGACGCACAAGCTGTATGCGTGTAATTATGACGCATTATGACAAATATGTCTTTCATTTGTCAAATTGTGAAATGAATTTTGTCATGACCAAACGGTGCTAAGTGATACACATTTGGGGTTAGCTATGGCAAATGTCCCTTATAGGATGTATAGAATGTATTCACAGTGCAACAGTAATGATTGGTCAGAATGGATATTACTCATAATTGTACACATATGTGGGTAATTGCTGATGGCTATTTTCAAAATATGAATGGGATACCAGGATGTATTCCTTAGCAAAAATGTGTCCACATTTATCACGGTAATCAAAATTATATAAAGGCCTAATAGGTAGTGCAATTGTCACCTACACTTTTTAAAGGGGTAACCATGTCCTAATTACGAGTTAATGTATCTTAAATGTGTTTTACTTTTGACATGTAGGCCACACATGCGCCTGAAGCATGTGTGTGCTTCACATGTGCATAAATAATGAGTGTTTGGGGGGCAGTAGAGGTGGACTTAGGCCCCCAGCACCCTAGGGTTTGCTCTTCCAGACTTGCAAATTTATCCAAGGGTTTCCCAAATTCAGTAATGCTAAACCTGCAGCAGCAGGCTCATGGAAGAAAATAGGGTATGATTCACTGTTTGCCATTCTGTAATCCCATTTGCCCATTTGACGTTTGCCCTATTGATTCTTTGGAGAAATCTGACATACCATTTTGCATTGATATTTTTTGCAAAATCTCAACGTTCCTCATGTCCTGATGGCAAATAGGTTGTTGATGTATGTGGCCCTTTATGCATTACCTGGTTTAGTGGCATGTTTCATTCTTCCTGCTAGGTTACAACTGGGACAGTACTGTGATCGGCTGCTTGCAAATATTTTGTTGATTGGATGGTACATGTACATGTGTGTGGTCCAATATTGATCCAGTATCAACTGTCAGGGTGTATGTTGTCACTGTAACTTCCAGGTCTCCTCATGAGTTAGTGGCAGCTAATCTTGTTTCTATTGGGTATTGTTTGTAGCAAAATTTGAGAGAAGCCATTGAGGACATGGTCACCTACACATGGATGGTCCCATCCTGTCACTGAAAACGTGTAAAGAGACTTTCAACTGGGCAACCTTGGTGTGCTGAGTGAGAGAATGTCTCAGGTGTCTGGATCCGGCATGTGTCATTGCAACATTTCTACTCCAGTTGGCCTCTGTGGATGGTAATGTATCAGGAAACATCATAGCCTCTGTGCAGAAGTAAATGGCTGGTATTCAACACACACGACTCATCTTTATCATTTGAACAATGTTACTCAGCGTTTGAACCAGTCAGGATCCTCATATGTGTTGACTTTTCATGGACATTATCTGAGGTTGCTGGCTTTGATGGAGGCCATTTACACCATCATACACTATGGTCCTGGTCCACTGTCATACTTTGTAGTTTAGGCATTAATGAGGGCCAGACAACGGAAGGGCCAAGATTTGGCTATTCAAGGGCACTGTCAGAAATCGGATGCAAATAACAGTCAGATGATGCAATACTATGTATTTGAGTATACATTGATGAGGCTAATGACAAATTAGTGTCTGAGGTACAAGAGGTTTTGGACAGCACGTGTGGTCCATAGGTGGACCCCAGGTATCTGTAGAGTGACCCACGGACAGGTGCCAGTCAGGCTGACAGGATGCTGGGTCAATCAGGAGCAAGTTCTTCAGTAATTACATGATCCCGCGTTCTGACTAGGACTGGTCAGAGGGAGCAGTAGACAGTTGAGATGTCACACTGTGTATGTCCTGTGTTGTTTTGAAGGTGACACATGAACCCTGATAAAGTTTTCTACGGCAACATTAGTGTCAAAGCTTAATGATGTAATAGCTCAAATTCAAACATGTATGCAGTAGGAGGCATCAGCAGGGATGGGGCATGTACATTTGGGTGGTGTGCATGGAGAAGATCACTGGTGTGTCTCACTAGTACTGTCAGATGGGGTTTGCTGATAAATAGCCTACAGTACCTTTCACAGAAGAATCAATCTACAGGTGATACCAGGCCTTATCAACTCCAAGCCAGTGTATTATATGAGCTGAGTTCCATGCAGTGAGATGGTAGTATGACAATGGTAGGCATAGGAAAGGGTGTGGCACACTGGATGACTCTTGTGAGTGTGTGTGTGTAGATGAGGGAATCTCAGTGTATACATATCAGCATTCCAGGGACCTCTTCAGACAGGTGGGGTGTGAGCAGCTGCAAGTGTGTGTAATGTTTTTAGAAAAGGGCTGACCTGTAGATGGGATGTGATGTGCTGGATGCTTGTCATAGGTGTAGCACTTGTGCTGTGTGTGTTCTGCTTATGTGTAACTCTAGTGACAGATAGTCATTGCAATGATAGTAAGTAGTTGGAATTACTGTTGGCAAGAGTCTAGTACTACATTCTTGTTCCTGAAGCATTAGCATGTGAACTGCCTGATGTATGAGGCCTGTTTTCCCCTAGTTGAGTGATGGTGTTTTAGTTGTGTGCCATCTGCTGCGATGATCCATGTTTACTACATGTATGTGAGTCATATGTGTGGTCCTCAGCTATTGCCCTTCAAAGGTGACCTGTACAGGATGTCTATCATATACATTGTGTGTGTATTTGCCCATTGTATGGTGGCCATTACATTTGTGGTGTATTTTTTTGTGTAATGATTGTTATATCATTATTGCTCAATGAGACGACATTCTTCTTCAGATATTTCAAGCTAAAGGTGGGCAGAAATGAATAGGCCAAACCATGATGTGGTGATTGTTATCAATGTTTATTTACAATAGTGCATTAAGTGGTGATGGTGATAATTATGAAAAGCAATTATTTACAATGTGTTGGCGCCTACGCACTCCAGCAGCCGTGTTTGGTTGTTCCCCCTCCTGTTGCAGGCCAGCATCCTCCTCTTCGTTGTCTTCAGGCATGTATGGGTCTGGTTCGAGGAGGAGAATGTTCCTTTTTACACAAATGTTGTGCAATTTTGCACATGTGAGTAGGATCCTACAGACCATCTCGGGGGAATATTGTAGGCTACCGCCAGTGATGTCAAGGCAGCGGAACCTTGACTTGAGGATCCCAAAGGTGCGCTCGACAATGCTGCGTGTCCTCTTATGGGCGTTGTTGTATGCCTGCTCTGCAGCAGTACTCGGGTTCCCAAATGGGATCATGTAGATGTAGCTGGCACTATTGAAAAGACCTTTATTGGCAGTAGTTGTCTTGTGTAGTCTGTGACTCTTTTGTATACTGATGTGACATCCTATACTTGTAGGCTATACAGTCTGCATTGTGTTGTTTCCTTGGCTGAGCAAGTGTTTGTCTGCTAACCGTTTGTCAGCAGTATGTTTTGGGATTTTCAGTACAGTGTGCCCTCCCTAGCATTGTGACTTGTGATACAGGTGTCTGTGTGTCTTCACTGAGGGTGAGATGATAGTTCCATGCACATTTAAATTTGGATGTGTTGTTAACACGTTCATATCAAAGTACCCTGTACATCCCATACCTTGAAACGTATGCAATGTTTTAATGTACAGGTCATTGTGACACCTACAATTTGCAAGGTGACATTTAGGCAACCACACTCATTAATGTCTTCACATTAGGCTGTACAGGAAATTCCAATGTGTGACAGGTTCAATGGTGACTTAAGAAACATGGCTAGTGATGTAAGGACCTCAGTGTGTTCCTGTCTAGATGTTGCTGTTGTGGTGTATGTGTTGTGTGTCCTAGAGGGTTGCTGTGCAGTGTGTATATAATTAGGTTTCTGTACTTCCCAACAAGTAGTCCATTGCCATACCGTCCATCCTGGAACTGTTGGTTGATGGTGCAGTGACGGAAGATGAAGGAATCATGTACACTCCCAGGATATTTAGCCACGATGTTGCTGATCAATCCCTGGTGATCGACTATGGCCTGCACGTTGATTGAATGTGTGTGCTTCCTGTTGCAGTAGAGGTGTTCTGTTGCAGCAGGTGGCACAAGGCGTACATGTGTGCAGTCGATTGCACCAAGGACGTGTGGGAAGCCACTGATTGCGTAGAACCCCTGTTTTGTTTCCTGCTGCTTCTGCAGTGTGTTAGGGAAGCAGATGTGGAGGGGTGTCAGGCGAATGATGGCATCCAGTACTTTTGGCAGAAATGCGGAGAATGATGGTTGTGATATTCCGCCAACCAGGGCACTAGTTGTTTGAAACAAGCCACTTGCCAGCAGGTGAAGTACGGCAAGCAGCTTTGTTTCTGTTGGGATGGTGTGGTGTGTCACTAAAGTGGGGGCCAACTGCTGTTCAATGTTGTGCAGCAGCTGCTGAATGGCCTGCCAGTTCAACCGGTACCTCTGTATGATGTTGTGTTCCCTGAGGCCATGCAGGGTTGTTCTTGGGCGGAATATCCTCTCCTGCCTTCTGCGCTGCCTTTGGGGTCCCTGCTGGTGTTGTTGTAGCTGCTGTTGTTGCTGCTGGGCTCTGCGTCTGCGTGCACGCTGGATAAAAATCACCTCCATGTCTCCCTGTTGCTGCTCTGCTGCTCTGCTGCTCTGCTGTTTGTTCTGTGTGTTCTGATTAAATACAGGTGTGTTTGCCCCATTTTAATGCCTGCCCTGACCCAGGCGTTAAATTTTGACGCAAATCGGGCTGTGAGTAATTTTTTTGCTCCGCCTCCCGGCCGAGAGCCATTTTTGCCTGGAAGCATAAAAACGGCGCACGCCCGTGTACGTCGTTTTTTGGACAGGAACGCCTACCCTGCATATCATTAACGCAGGGCGGGTTGCCGCATCCAAAAAATGACGCACACGGCGCAATTTTGTCATCCGCGGGCTCGGGCGTCAGAGTTTAAATATGGGGCAACGTTTGCGCTGATTGTGCGTCAAATTTTTTGGCGCACAATCGGCGCAAACGGAGTATAAATATGCCCCCTAGTATGGGTCTCACAGAAATGTAAAAATATGGAGGGAGCTAGGATGAATTTTGTCTAACACAAATTTAAATCGATTTGGCCTTAGCACTAGGCTTTCCTTCAAAGGTGTGTGGCACTGGCAGTGAAATTATCAAGAAGTGAGAAAAGTTTATTGTCTGGGGAGGCAGACTTAATTCCGGAAAGTTCTCCCCATCCGACAACATCCCATGGGATTGTCCTGCATAACCCTATGGGATTGTCCACCACAGCAGGTGAAGCAAGAGATAGAACAATGCAGAGGAGAGAAGGGTGGCAAAATAGTTAAAACGTTACAAAAAATAAATAAAAAACGTGGGCACAGGGAGTGTGGGTTGAACTTGTTAGGAGTTTCTAGGGGGCCCCTCTTAACAGAGAAAAGAAAAGAAGGCACAGGAGCAGCCTCATGAAAACAACTTTTCCGTTTGTTTTGCACAGACCACAGTGTCACCCTTCATGCACTTTTCAACACTTTTTCCTGGGCAATCTTTCACCACACTTTTCTCAGAGAATGACGTGGCACCAAAGCACGTTATATGGGCCATTGATTAATTTGCAAAGAAATAAGTGGCAAGCCCCAAGATGTTTCTTAAGAGACCACAGTAGCGTCCATCACTCACTTTCCCTGGCAGTGCAGTTAAATAACTGGGCTAGCAGCCCCTCCAACAACCACACTGCTACTAATGCATACATGCCAACATGTTAGACCAGAAAAGTGGGAAATACTGAAAAACAAACGTTGGAGAATGTAATTTTCCTACTGACTTCTATTGAACCAGAGGCAATTTTTCAGGTGAGAGACATCTAAAAATAAAGCAATTTCTGGCTTCAAAAATCAGGAGTCTCCCACCTGAATCGGGCATGTTGGCATGTATGCAATTGTTTGCAAATGTGGCAAAGTGGACTAGTCCAGGTGACTCAAACGTTTAGGAATGTCCTGAAAGGCCTGGCTTTTTATTTTTTGCTATATGGATTTGTTAAAGACACTACAGCTGTGCACTGTTTAAAAATATATAGAATGCACCACCAACCGGTGGACTGGCATAAATATGCGCCTGTGACAAGAAATAAGCATATGAACAGGTGATAAGAAATAAAAGCTAAGTGCACTGAACACTGATTGTGAAACACTGGATGCAAATTGAGACCAATATTTTGGAACAAGTGTGGTATTTTGTGAACCCACTTGTGTACTATTAGGTCGGTTCCCTCTAAAAAAAAAACAATAGTAAGGGGTCTCAATTAATGCAAACCCAATTTTACAAAACAAACCATCATTCTGTGAGTGCTTCAAATAAAGCAAACTTGTTTTTGAAATGCAGCCCATCATTAAGGAAACAGGGCTGCTTTTCAAGAAAAAAGTTCCCTTTTTGTTGGGAGGGAGTGGTTGCTCGCTCTTAAACAAACCATTTTTTTTACATTCACAAAGGGGAAGGGATCCTACTTTTTGAGAATGGGTTACCATCTCCGTTGAAGGGATGCCAACAGCACGCCCAAACACCCAACTGGTATACATTTCTAACCTATTTAGCAATTTGGAAAAACATTTCCAAATCGCTAAATACATATATTACATAGGTAAGAGTTTTAGCATTTGGAAATCTACTGAAGCATCAGAGGATGCATGAATGTTAAAATCCTTCATGCCTCTGGCCCTAAGTGCTGTTGTCAAACGTCGTCAAACACTGGCACAAATGAAGCACTGATGTAGGCCCAGGCAGGACAAAATCCGCACTTTAGCTAAAGGCCTTTGTACTTGTATCAGGCGGTCAGCATACATTACATATTTCACTTCTCTGCGTTGACACACGTGTATTAACACTCACAGAGTAAGTTACGCTTGGGAACATTTGAAAAAACTAGGAACATATAGAAACCACAAGGACAATGAATTTCATTACAAGACCAGAGGCTATCATGTTGAATTAATCCTTTTAATGCCACTCAACAAAGCACTTTAAAGAACATTACATCATAAACAATCAAGAATAGATTCTTCACAACATATAAATGCACAGAAGCATCCTCCTCTTTAAATGCGAAACTTGCTTCTTCTGTGTGAGCAAACATACTCTTAAATATCAACTGCATACGTCTTTACAAAATGTAACATGTACCATCCAGAAACATAGAGTGTTTTCTGAAAAGCAAAAGTTTTTTCATTAAAGAGACTGTTCAAGGATATTGCCTGTAAAGCCACCTTTGTAACTCTATATAATAACAATATTCTTCATTTTTCCTTTCATTTCACTATTTTCTACAATGTATATACACTGAACAAGAGGGTTTTATCATAGAGAACGGGAAGGATGATGGTGCTGGAAGGACATGTAGGGAGATATAATAGGAGTCCTTCACAGCTAGAGGAAAGAATCTACGGTTATCTCTCAAAGTAAAAATAGATTTACTTGGTGATTGAAGTTTACCCAGGTATGGCTAAGAGGTAACCTGTTAGTACCAGTACACTCTAACCCACTTAGAGGTTGCAGACCCTATTACACGTGTCACGCACCTCATTAGAACAACCACCTTTTGGGGCGGCCTTGCCTGGAGTATTCCAAGCAGGGTAGGCTTACCAAAACTTTACATAAATATTTAACAGAAAATTATATAAATATAATACCAGTACATCAGCTTTGTTTCCTCTGCCCAGTCAGGCACAGCTTCTTTTGCTACCCTTTCTGCCTCCACCCCCCCTTGGGTCTTACATGCGAGGCCGTTAGCGTACACCTAGAACAGCAATGGCCGTGGTACAGGGCCAGCTCTCACTGGTGCCTCAGCAGATAGCTCTGTGTCCAAGGTTTGTGATGTACATGTAAAGAGATGATGCTTACACACTAGGACAGTCAATAGTGGGACTCCATGGGATTCCTAGGAACCAGGGCACTACAATGATGCACACAAGCACAATGGCTCCCCAGGATTTATTCACATACAAAATCAAAATATTTTGGGTGTAAATCACTGGGACTACCAGGAGGCGCAGGTGCTTAGAAAATGGAGATTAACAGTAGAATGAGAGACATCTTCACTGGAGAATCAATCATATCAATTACAAATGCAAATATTACACTGCACGAACATTAGCACAGAGCTCGCAAGAAGTGAACAAGTGGGACATAAAAGAAACAGACACAGACCTGGAAGAAACAAAAAAAGTTGTGGCTTTCATTAAATGGAAGTGCGCAATAATATTTATTTCCAGTTATGGCTTTCAGCAGACACTGCTCCATCTCAAAACACTATTTACATTGGCATTTCAACCCATATGCAGTAATACCCATTTATCAGTACAGAAGTCATGATAAACTGTGGGTAGCACACTACACTATGAAGATGATTTAAAGAGTTGTGGATCAACAAGGAGTGTTTGTGGCACCCACAGGCATGAATCTTAAACATAGAGAAAGATGACTAATACACCTCACTCAGGAGCAGAAGAGGGCTCTGAGAATTCCTGCAATAGAGGCCAGCATGAAATGATCGAGGCACGGATCGTGAACCTTTAGCAGCTCGCGGTGGGGGGAAGTGGGAGTGGACCTGGGATGCAAGTGTGAAGCATTGCTGCTTTTGTTACTGAAGGCGGATATTGCGGCACCTTTGCAAAACTGGCCGCCAGTAACAAAACTGGCCCCCACCGCTGCAAAGCCAGCCCCACCCTCCCCCAAAAACACCCGATGCCCTCTACCGCCAGGCCAGCCCTGAAATGGACTGACTTCCGTTATGGTGGAAGAGTATATGCCACTGTCTATTCAATCCCTGGCATTGGCACGTGCTCCCTGCATCAACCTACTGGCATTGGCACGTGCTCCCTACATAAACCTACGTTGGTAAACATTGTTAGGTGCTAAATTTCAGGACAAATTTGTCTCAGGATTTTAGTGGTGTTGCCAATTGATTAAAGACAATTACCGGATCAACATTGTTGTGTTTGTGTTGCACCTGATATCTGTGTTTTTTTCTGTTCTCTTTGTATTTTTGTGTAATTTCCACACCAGTACTCCAATACTTAGGACTGTATCATGATACCATATAATGCATACATTAACTCAGAGTATCTCTCTAAGTTAGTGCATTGCCTGCAGGCACGACAGCTCAAAAACACAAACTAGTTGTTGTGTCTCCATATTTCCAAATTGTGCTGCCTGAACTCATTTCATGAACACAATTATTACATGTCAATGTATGCACCATAGGCAGCACACTGGACCTCTTCTAAATCCCCAAAAAGTTAGGATTGGGTTCATAAAATAACCACAGCGGCATAAGAGGCACCTGTCCTGGTTATTGCAGGCACAGGACACTTTTTTCTTCCATAATATGAACAATGGTGACGTAGTTCTAACTTATTGTGCCCTCATTTTCATGAGGCCATTGTCCTTTGGCTCTGCACCCATGTTATATTATAGAGCACAGTGGCACATAGGTCATAAGCATGCATACAGACTGTCCGAAAAAAAAGATGGTGCATTGTCAGTACAACCCCAATAACACCCCTTGAGAGTGGGGTACGGGTGTCTCATGGACTTCCAGAGGGTTTTATCCTGCAAGAAGGTGAAGTCACTTACTGCACCTACTTGTAGGGGCAACCCTTTAAAAGTGAGGCTGGGTCGCTGACTGCAGTGATTGTTGGACATGTGGCTTCAAACAGCATGTCCTGCATTCATTAATGTGCTGTTCAGAGTTCTGATACCAGATCCTGTCACCACTCAAAACATTACTACAATGTAATAATGTGCACCATCTTGGGCTGCACCCAGCACACCCAGGTAAAGGAGTGTTGTGCTGCAGAGTGGGGCAGGTCACTCTGTCTGTAATATGATAACTGATGGTGACAATCTCCATTCATGCAAGTTTAAATATTTATCCTTGCATCAATAATCACATATGCAAAACACTTCCTCCTACTAATATTTATGAAGTAGAGTCTAAATGAGGTCCTTTGTCTTTACTAAAGGAAAACCACTTGGTAAGGAGATCGCAAGAAATATTTAGAGAGAGATTACCTATAATTTTCTTTCGGGGTTGGGTCATTTTTTTGCATTTACTATGCCACACAAAGCCACTTTGTGTGGGCTAATGTGGTTTATTAAATACAAAGTAATACAACGCAGCGCTTAGTGCTGACTTGCATTGCTTGGTGTAGGGTAAACATTACTTGGGTGGAGTCGTGTATTTTGATGCAAATCCCGATTTATAAAGACTCGTAAACCTTTCATTCTGTAGGACACAGAAATATGCCTCTAAGGATTATTTTGGATCAGAAAGTTATGTATCCTGCACACAAACTATCCTGCCCGTAACTCAGGCATCCTTTCTAAATGTTGCACAGGTGCCTGAATTGGTGCGAGGTAAGGTAGCCTTAAGTGCACCAGCGCAGGAAGAGTGATGTATATTAACATATATGGGTCTCTACAGCTCTCTCCCACAAACACAAACCAGCACAGAAACTTGCCATGCTGAAAGTGTTGTTTGAATTCTAAGTAAAAATATCCCTTAGTGAATTTGAGTCTTTCGCGAACTTCAAATTCCCCAAATACAGACCATAACCTGCAGTAAGATAAAGTGATGAAGCTATGAACATATAGATGCAGGGACTATGTGTCAGGGTTGTAAGCTGTGTGACACCAATGGTCAGGATTTAGGCACCAATGGATGACGTGAACATTTGATCGACCTGCATATCAAAATGATTGGTCAAAGTCAATATTTCTCACTGCCAGGTTCAGCAAGCTAGCTGAACTTAGTGGCACACCCTTCTACATTCTGCAAATGGTGTGGAACTAGTTCCCACACACTCTTTCTTGAAATTCATAAGTTCAATGCCTTGGTACTGGATGCAGTTTGTCTATATTTTTAAGAGATACAATGCAAATCAATCTTGTTTACCATTTTCATTACTATTAATGTAACATTATTCCAACCAATCCACTGTAGTACAATTTACCATATAGATAAATGAGTGTTTCCATAACAATGCACTGTTGCACACACTTCACTAATTATACTTATGGTGTGACAGCAGTCAATAAAAGCTTCTGACAGGTTCTATTGGTGGAGACTTCTGTATTTCTTCATAGTCAATCTCCTGCCTGGATGTATTGATGGCATCACTCTCTAGTTTCCCAGTTCTATTTTTCTTCTTCACAACAGCATAAATGGGAGTTGTATGTGGGATCTGAAACACAGTTTAGAACAATCAGATCAGACGTCATTCAAGATAACGAAGTCATTATGGATTCACAACTATATCATTAATAAACGTATCCCTTTTTTCACAATACCCTGTTGGAAGGTGGATTATTAGTAGGGGTTGGTAGGTACCCATCACTAATAATAATGCCACAGTCAAAAGGTCTCAGTAAATTAGGGCCAGATGTAGGTAAAACCGGCATTGCGACTCGCAATTTGCGAGTCGCAATGCCGGATGCAGGATGCAGGATGGTGTCCCTGACACCATCTGCGAATCGCAAGGGGGTCGCAAAGACCCACCTCATTAATATTAATGAGGTGGGTTGCAATTTGCAACCCCCTTGCGATTCGCAGCACTCACAGGGATGGTGGCGAGTTGCAACACACACAAAAAAATGAAACGGTTGTGTTTCATTTTTTCAGAGCAGGCAGAGGTCCATAGGACCACTGCCTGCTCTGAAAAAATGTTTTCAGAGCCATTCACAAAGGGGAAGGGGTCCCATGGGGACCCCTTGCCTTTTGCGGATGGGTTAGCATCAATTTGAAATGGGTGCTAACTGCGAATTCGCACGTTCGCGGTCACAAAGCAATTCTACATCGCGATGCGAATCGCAAATAGGAAGGGGAACACCCCTTCCTATTTGCGAGTCGCATTCCCATTTTGGGAGTCGATAACCAGGTTACCAACTCGCAAAATGGGAATGAGCATCGCGATGTGCGTTTTGCATGGCGCAAACAGCAAAATTAGCTGTTTGCACCATGCAAAACGCTTGCTATATCTGGCCCTTAGTCCCTTGCTCAACCTCTGGTATCTGGCTACAAGCAGTCAGGCTTAACTTAGGAGACAAGTGTGTACAGCACATAAAAACACCAATACATCATAAAAGTATGACACAACACACAATAAAAATCCAACACCAATTTATAACAATAGAAAATAGTTTTATCTTTAAAATGACACCAAAACAACAAAAGTCAATGTAGGGAACTGGAGATATGATTTTGAAAGAATACATTTAAAAAAGTGCTTACTAGTACTTAAAAAACAATAGCTCCAATCGGGGACATCTGGTCACGCTTGATAGGAGCAAATCACAATTTGAGGCTGACCACAATGGAGCCCAATTTGCATACACTGAGCTGGAGGCGTCTGTCAAAGTTTTACATTTGGACTTACTCATTTTTAGTTTCTTTTACTTTTGTCATTGGGCGAGGCTTGTCATCAGGCCGGTATTCAAGGCAACATCGCCGGCTTGGCTCAGCACAAGCTCCCGGTCAACTCCTGGAAGTCTCATTGACAGAGAAAATCTCCAGAGCTTCGGTAGGACGAACCTGAAATATAGGCCGGGTCCTGGTTCAATGATGGTGGCTTATCTCTCACCAATGGGTCTGTAACATCATGGAGCTTTTTATCAAAGCTGCTCCAAACATCTCCAAATGTCCCGATTTCCTTCCAGAAGTCCTCCTTTTGGTCTCCAGTGGTCCACAACATCAATCCAAGGGTCTAGAAACTCTGAGATGGTCCTTGAGATGGTGGGACTATGGTTCCCAAAATGCACCTGGCGAATCCTCAAAAGTCCAGTTGAAGGTGGTCAGCGGGGTTCTTCTTGGTGGGGCCTTTTAACCTGTTGCCTTCAAGGAGTCACTTCTTCACTTCTGGAAACCAGTTCATAGACCAGTTTGGCTACCCAGCCCACTTCCTGCCTTTTGCTTCGCAGCTTGCAGATCTCCACCCACAAGATGCCTCATTGTCTGAATGCAGGCCACTTCACACATCATAAAGGCAGCATGGCTCAGCTTGGCAGAGGCTGGCCAATCTGAGAAGAGCTGCTGGAAGGCTGGATTTTGTTCTATAACTTATTTTCTGTACTAGTTATAAAACATCCAACAGTGGCAAGTTGTTGTATTTATTCTAACTTTCATTTTAAGTCCAGGAAGGGCATTTTTAGCTCTTTCCTAGCAATAGTTATACTTTCATAAAGTATTCCCATATTAGCCTACTGAGCTAATGTACTACAATGAGAATAAAATGAATTTGGCAGTTTTTCCCTCACCAGGGCATATAAAACAACTTTTATAATGTTCCTGCTTATAGTTACAAGGCACCCTTCCCTTAACACAATTAGAGGAGACCTTAGGGGTGACATATGTAAAAATAAGGTAGTTTGTGACTTTGAAAGTACCATTAATTCCAAAATCAAATGTGCATATACATTTATTCTAAAAGCAGCGTGCAAGGCACCAAAGCAGTGCACACGTAAGGGCATTAAATCTGCTGGGCCTTTAAACCTACGTGCCCTATCATACTAGGGACTTACAGGTAGGTTGTCATGCCAATTACATCTGTGTCTAATTTACATACAGTTTTAGTCAGAGCACCTTGGGTCCGGTTAGCAGCGCCCAGGGCACCCTCACAGGTAAAAAAACAGCATCTAGTAGTCAGAAATAGGAGCAAAAGTGTGGGGGACAGCACTAGTTTCTCACATACCTCAAACATTTGTTTAACTGTCACCCTCAGTTAAGATTTCCTACTCCACCAAAGCATAGATATTTCCTTCCATATGTAAACCAACTACATTTGAAAGGTCTTGGCTTAGTAGTCCATAGGATTTCCAGACTTACCTGGTAAAGCATTACCTTTATGGAACTTAGCCTAAAGAACATCAGCCTTTGACCCTGGAGGTTTACATGGGTGAGGACGCCTTAAGATTGCAAAAGAACAAAGGGCCTGATTTAGATTGCAGCAGATGGGTTACTCCATCACAACAATGATGGATATCCAGTTATATTTCGGTGGACGGGCCATCCGTCACAGTTACGACAGACTAACCCATCCACAGGAATCCAAATCAGGCCCAAAGTGATTAAGAATAGTTTCTTCCAAAGAAAGCTTAATAGTCCTTATTCTGCCCTCAAAATGGATTTGAATATTGTGTGTATGTATGTGAATTTATTTTTATATCGCAAGTCTAGCCAAATGGTAGCGGAGCACATACATGATCAAATGTTCTGCAAATTGGTTGTATCTATCAATTGAACTTGAGATCTGACTAGTGGCAGGGGGATCTTTTAGTTTGTTTTTAGATACACTATTAATGACCAAAAGGATTATTCAGCTGTGCTTTGTCTCCTTACCATGAGGGTGAGAGCTGATCTCACAGCCCCACAGGTAAGGTAGCAGACTCACCTCCTTCATTAGCCTGAAACCAGCAGGCGGTGCAGACTTCCTACATTAACTAGTGAGTGCTGAAGATGGGTAGAGGTACATCAGTCCTTCATGTTTATCCTTCTTCTTTTACCCATCTGTGATAAGAGCTGGACATAAGGTGGTCAGTGCAGAGAGTACAGTTTAATTTCCTGTGATTGGGAATTGATGTAGTAGTGAAAGCAGCTTCTATACAGGAACACGTGGTACCTCTATGAACTGGTGTCTTCTGTGGACCATCCGGGTACAGGGATTTCTGCACATGAGAGAACTGGGGCAGGTTCCTGGCTCTCGACTCCTTCCCCTAAAGAATGAGTTCACCCCTTTCCTCTGTTAGCCATGTCAATATCTGCAGCTCATTCCAGTGCTGCAGAAAAAGGGCTTCCCTAGAACGCATTAGGGCCAACGTTGATTAGTGCAGTCCACTTCATACAAGTGGCTGGTCTCAGGGGGGTGGAGATGGCTTTTTCATTCTTCCTGGCTCACAAGAGTGTATTGTTCCCCTTCCATTTAGCAGGCTGCCATGTCTCACTTGTTCCCTATTCACAATGGGAAGGCTTGGAGACATGGGAGACTGGGTACATGGAAGAGTTGGAGCAACAGAGTTGCTGCTTCAATACATTAAGGGATGTGGGAGAGTGTAGTCTATGTCTGATCGTGTTGGTATGGTAATGTCATGTGCCTAGGTTCTCATTACTGTAAAGAAACAACAAGGAGACAGCAGTGCTGGGGATAACTGAAGTGAGGTTACCTGCACCCGGCATCATCTGACTGGTGGCACTTGTGATGGCTTGGAAAGTGGCCTCTTTCTAGCATGGTTAACCCCACTTTTGGCCTGTTAGTCAGTGTGTTTGACTGTGTCTACTGGGATCCTGCTAATCAGGACCCCAGTAGTTATGCTCTCTCCCTTAAATTATGGTTATTGCATACTGGTAATCCAGTATTTCACCCACAATTGGCATACTGGTGCCCCCTTATAAGTCCCCAGAATATGGTACTTAGGTACTCAGGGCTTTGGGGTTCCATGGGATCTCTATGGGCTTGCAGCATTTCTTTTGCCATCCATAGGGAGCCCATGCAAAGGCTTCTACAGGACTGCCATTGCAGCCTGTGTGAAAAGGTGTATGCACACTTTCACTGCCATTTGCACTGCGCCAGGTCACTTATAAGTCCCCCTATAGCAGGCCTTGAGCCCTGACAGCAGGGTGCAGAATACCTGTGTTTGAGGGCACCCCTGCTCTAGCAGAGGTGCCCCCATGACCTTCAGGGCCATTTTTCCAGACTTCGTTAGTGCGGGGATGCCATTTCATGCGTGTACTGGACATAGATCACTACCTATGCCCAGCTACATAATGGTAATGCCAAACATAGGCATGTTTGGTATGAAACATGTTGGAATCATACCTCAGTGCTGTTGCAAGCATTGGTTATATGATTCTATGCACTCTGGGGGCTCCTTGGAGGACCCCAAGTATTGCCATTGCTGCCTTCTGAGGTTTTCCAGGCAGCCCCAGCTGCTGCCACCTCTTAGACAGGCTTATGCCCTACTGTTGCTTGAGCAGCTCAAGCACAGGAAGGCAGAGCAAAGGATTTCCTTTGGGAGAGGGGTGTTGCACCCTCTCCCTTTGGAAATATGTGTTACAGGCTTGGGTGAGGTAGTCTCCCCAAGCCTCTGGAAATACTTTGAAGGACACATTTGGTACCCTCCTTGCATAATCCAGTCTACACCGGTTCCTGCTCTGGTGCAAAACTGGACAAAGGAAAGGGTAGTGACCACTCCCCTGTCCATCACCACCCCAGGGATGGTGCTCAGAGCTCCTCCAGAGGGTCCCTGGGTTTTGCCATCTTGGGTTCCAAGTTAGCAGGGCAGTCTAGAAGAATCTGAGCGGCCAGTGCCAGTAGGTGACGTCAGAGCCCTCCCCTGACAGGTGCTTATCTGTTTAGCTGACCAATCCCCCTTTCAGGGATATTTAGGGTCTCCCTCTTGGGTGGTTCTTCGGATTCGGATTGCAAGACTCCAGTAGGAATGCTCTTCATCCTTTACTTCACCTTCTCACCAAAGAAAGTGCATCTGGACCCTCCAGGAACTCTACAAACTGCAACAACGAAGCAAAAACGACTTCTGCAACATTGTATCTTCAGCTCCTGCCAGCAACTGCAACTGTTTCCCAGTCGTGCATTCTCAGAGGACAGCCTGGAGAATGAAGGAATCTCTCTCGGAGTAAAGGAGTCACTCCCCTGCTTCAGCAGGCACCTCTCTGCAACGATGACCGGTTGTGTGGGACTCCTTTCCTGACAAGCTGCATGGATCCTGCGTCACAGGTAGTGGACTGAAGAGGTCCTGATGGTCCTAATGTCCAACTGTCTAACTTTGGTGGAGGTACGAGCTTGCCTCCCCACGCAAGACAGCACCCACGTGCACCACGTGTTTTGCAGTTGCGGAGGCTTGTTGGCATCCTTCCATGAAGTTCTTTGTGCACACAGCTTCCTGCGTGGTTCTCGAGCGGCTTGGGACCCTTTGTGGTAGTGCTACGATGGCCTCCTTTTGCACCTTCGTTGTCCACATGCTGTGGGACTCATGTGCATGCTGCCTGGATTTCTGAGGGCTCTCTGAGTTGCTGAGAGACTCCACTGACTCCCCCTCCTGGGTAGAGTTCACCAGGTCCCTCCTGGTCCCGGGCAGTGCCATTTTCCGCTAACCGCGAGCTTTGCGTGTGTCAAGGCTTGTTGGTGGTATCCAGCATCGCAAACCAGACTGGAATCATCCATTCGGCGTGGGACATGATCTGCACCAACCAGGAACCCGCATCCGTCTTCTTGGGTGCAGTACTGACAGTTGTTCTTCACTGGAGGTTCTTCTTTTGCACCTTCATCCGGGTTAGTAGGGGCTCCTGTTCTCCCTGGACTTTTCTGCAATTCTTGGAATTGGTCCCCTTCTTCCACAGGTCTTCAGGTCCAAGAATCCATCATCAGTGTCTTGCAGTCTCATTTGGTTCTTGCATTATCTTCTTTCTCATGTTCTTGTGTGTTCTAGGAAAGTTACTGTTATTTAGTCCTACTTTCCTGGGCTCTGGGGTGGGTTCTGTTACTTACCTTTGGTGTTTTCTAATACTCCCAGCGCCCCTCTCGACAATACACTTTCCTAGGTGGGAAACCGGCATTTGCATTCCACTTTCTTAGTATATGGTTTGTGTTTCCCCAGGCCCATTTCTAACTATTGTGATTTTCACTATTTGCACTGTTTTCTAACTGTTTTACAGCTATTTCTGCATACTAGTGTATATAATTTGTGTATTACTTACCTCCTATAAGAGTATAGTCTCTGGTATTTTTGGCATTTGTGTCACCAAAATAATGTACCCTTAAGTTTGTAACACTGAGTATTTTCTTTCATGTGTGAGTACTGTGTGACGGCAGTGGTATTGCATGAACTTCGCATGTCTCCTAGAAAAGCCTTGGACGCTTAGCTACAGCTACCCCTCCACTCCACTCCATGTACCTTTAACACCAACAACAGTGTGATCAGGAAATAACAAAATTCATGTCTCTTTAACACCAACAACAGCGAGGCTCAGGCAATAATACACTTCACCTCCATGTAACATTAACAACAACAAAGTCTTGCAACAATGCACTTGTTCCCTTTATGCCAATTACATACTCACACAATGATACATTCTCCACCAACAGCGTGCTCATACAAGAATAAACTTCACCTCCCTTTAACTCCAACAAAAGCATACTCACACAATAACACACTTCTCACTTTAACACAGACTGCTCAGACAATAATACAACTCCCCCTTTATTACCAACAATATACTCAAACAATAATGCACATCTCCCTATATCACCAACACTATCTAGCTTGCACAGTATTACACATTTGCAGGTAATTACAGATAATTTAAAGGGATTGTAAGGGAGATGGGCACATCCAATCATATATTTTACATAAAGCACCTTTATATTTGTACATTTCACATATTTACTGAAAGCACTTGAGGCACAGGGTGACACCCGATTTACCCAGATTCACAAGGTTTGAGGGGAAGTGACGAAGTAAGGATCAGAGCCAACTAAGACAGAAGACAATCTGCTCTCAGTAAATTGCAATCTCATGTCAGTGTAATAGCTAAACCCAAAAGTAAATGTTGTAATGTTTATGATGAACTGTCCTCCTGCAATTTCTGTTACAAGTGCACTATGGCATGCACAGCAAGGCTAAGGTGAAGTAAATAAATGTTAGTACCTTTGGCATATCCTGCCTATCCTCATAGCCGTCTTCATTATTGGTGTTATTCTGGACTCCATCCATCTGAGAGACTCCAGGCTTCTGCACAACAGCGTAGACAGTTACTGGATCTGGAATCTGAAACACATGTGACAACAATAATGAGAAACTCAACTCCACAGCCACCACCCATCCCTTTGGTGCTGCTCTGCATCATTACCTGTAATGGGAAAAGTCAACATCCTGCGAACCACCTTCATTCAGAAGACATTGATACTGCATTCAGTGTTGCCTCCACAGTTCCATTCATCACCACTCACAGTATTGCTGTAGATGGCATACATGTGCTCTTATAAGCCATTATGTAACAAAGGAAATTAATTCCTTTCCTAGTGCATGTGACTCTCCCACTATCGGTTGTGGAGGAATCCAACAACTCATAAAACACTTTGACATTCCTGCATTCTAACCATGAGCTCTACACCTAGTTTAGAGAGGAGCTTTGTCAGTACATCCTTAATAATGTTACCACCTAGCAAAACACAGTCAATACTCAAATGTTAGAAAAGAGAAAATATCAAGATGTCCAACCAACTAATAAACAAGTCCCCGGAGCTTTAGCAGGATGAACCTGAAGCTCAAGCGGGCCATGGCTCGATGACGGTGGCTTGACTCTCATCGACCGGTCTGTCACCTTGTGGATCTTTTATCCAAAGCTATTCCAAATGTCTGGATTTCCTTCTGGAAGTCCTCCTTTGAGTCTCCAGTGGTACAGAACACAAATACAAGGGTCTAGAAACTCTGAGATGGTCCTTGAGATCTTGGGACTATGTTTCCCAACATCTCAAGGACCTTCCTACTGTAAATCCTTAACAATGTTACTACCTAGCAAAACACAGTCAATACTCAAATGTTAGTACAAAATGTTAGGAAAGATCAAGGTGTCCAACCAATTAATAAACAAGTCCTCACCGAGCACATAGTTACTGAAATAAATACATACACGCTCAGAACTAGATAGAACAAAAGGATGAAGTGGTATTGTATATTAAACTACAAAGTCGATGCTTAACATTCTAAATGTAACTGGGTCCCAAACTACAAGAGGAAATGAGCAACAAGTAAAAAATAAATACACATTCATCTAATCCTCAACTCTGTGAAAGGTTATCAATGGTCGTTACACTTCTAAGAAGATTCCAACCTCTGAAAGTGCATTTACATACCACGTGAGAGTGGTAACAAGTCTGTCTTCAAATCTTCACTTAAGGAAGGGCAGAAGAATCCACACAGTGATATTCTACTTTAGGAGTGGGTGGGAGCATTAATACAACCTGAAGAGGAAACCCTGCGTCATACGTGAAGGGGACCTCTTCACACAAAACTTTTCATGGTGAAGATGACAAGTGGATCAGTGCCTCCCCAACCTGAGGGCATTATACGCTTGTGGCCAAGGGCAGCCCTCAAGGGCATTTCACCTCTGTAAGTGAAGCCAGCCCCACCACCTACTTGGCACTGTATGTGTGAGAACCCTGCAGATAAGTCATCCTAGTCTGTCTCTGTAGTGAGTGTAGCTCTCCGAACTTCTTCCATATGTTCCAGCTCTTATAACCAATAATAACCACCTTTCAACAATCCACCAACATATGAAACAAGTTTTCACATCCAACATGTATTGGAGTCACACCGTTCCAGGGCCTGCAAACAATTCAGCTGGTGCCCAATACAAACATAAGCACACTTTGGGTTGACTACATCTAAGATTAGGATCCAGATTTTCTCTGTGACACTTTATATTACATAATTCATGCTGAAATCCAATGTCTCCACTGTGCTGGCTCTTCTGGAACCAAGCCACCTCCGCTACTATGAATTGGTATAGAGTACAGCTGGATAACATGCTTGATTTCATTTCCTTCTGTAGGTGTCTCTGAAATCCAGTTCTCAGTCGTGTTAGACTGTCTCATCATTAATTCTGTTACCTCTTTACAAAGCAAACCACAACTTGCATTATTATAGACACAACTAAAATATCACTATGCATAATTCTCTGTGAGTTAAATCTTCAATACTTGCGCTAAAGGGCTAAAATGGTAACCTTGTTAGATCTACTAAAGAGCTAACCAGGAGGGTTCTACTAAAGTGCTGGAGTGCTTACCTCAAGACTTCTTCTAAAGTGCTAGAACGCTAACCTTGCCCAAAGTATGTGAGCACTATGCAAGGATCATCTGTACCTAATAGGTTAAGCATCCTTCATTTCCTGTCCAATGGTAAATGTAACCGTTTCTGTTTTCTTGAAGACCCTAATTAGGGGAAGCCTCAACACATGTTGTCTTTCCACAGGTTAGTTCATGGTTTAGTCCTCAATACTTAAAGGGCACTTTTACTTGTTTACCGGTAATTCTGGTTCAGCTGAGATCAGTGCATGTGGAATAGGGAATTTGCACTGAGCATCTACTCAAAAATGAAAGCAAGCTTTATTTGAACCTATGTTAGAAATAGCACTGAAATCTAAATAGCCCTGTCCATCTCCTAAAATGACCCTTTAATCATGTTATGAATGACAGAGAGTAGAACGTAGGACAGTACTGTACAATTAGCTGGCAAACTCCTTGTGTGAAAAGTATGTTTTATGTAACCGGGTGAGAAGTGCTTTCCAAACATGGATGAGGGACACATTTGTGAATTTACAGAAATGTACCACTGCTCCCAGCTTTTGAACCTCTTAACATAATTACCATTAAACAATCACATTAGAAAACATTAGAAAAACCATCTATGTAATCCCAGAGCAGGATCATAATTTATGGCATAGTGAAAGTGCCCTGAAGTTCACCAATATTCCTACCAATAGGGTGACACTAACAAGGCATCATTGAAAATATGGGTACAATTTGTTAGCATCTTTTGTAACATGCTCTCTTATAGTTCGGACAATCATAATAAGCATGCACTCCAATGTTTTAACAGAAATTTGATACGGGTCAATCAATTAAATGATGAACTAATTAAGGACTAAAGCCTAGGCAGCAATGATCCTTTTTGAACCTTATTCCTAAATAGTACCAAGAAAAAAAAACAAATTGCATAAAAAAAGAATTGTCTATTATATTATAGCCACATTTTCTAGGACAGGATTTACAACAACAGTGTTATCCAGGAAAAGGCAACTGCCACGGGGTTATCAACTGATGTGCAGTAATGCCATTACCTCGGGCACTTTAACTCCACCTTTCAATCAAAAACTACCTCAGAATGTTTCTGCTTTTGGACAAAAGGAAATTGTATTAGCAGAATGCCTTAGTACACAGAGAACACTAATTATTACCCTTGGCAGAACCTGGATTTCTTCATATCCACCTTCGAGGTCATCTTCATGCAGAGCAGTATTCTCAATTCCATATTTCTGAGATCCACCATCCCTCGTCACTGTAGCATACACAGGGATAGTTTCCGGAAACTGCAACAAAGAAACACAACATGTGATTATATGAGAGATACACCCAGTGCAGTGTGCCAGTGTGCTTCAATACAGGAAGAATTAACCTCTACAGCTGCATAAATACATTTACTCCTTATGCTTGATGTTGTAAAGTGGAATATTGGTAAGGGCAAGTAGGTACCTACATTTAGTAATTGGCCACAATCCCCCAGTAGGCCCAGTCAGGTTCTCAATAAACTAAACCTTGCTCAACCCTTGGTAGCTTGGCCCACAAGCAGTTAGGCTTAACTTAGGAGACAGGTGTGTAAAGCATTTAAGGCCTCATTTATAAGACCTTTAGCGCCACCGTTGTGTAATTGTTTTGACGTAACAGCGGCGCAAGCAGTGCTTTACACTGCTCCATGTTTAAAAACTAATGCATTGGGCCCAATTCGTCAGTTTACAAAGTCTTGCGTCACATTATACCAGTGCCAGGTATAATGTATGCAAGGCAGGCGTTCCTACAGGAAAAGCCCATCATAACTGGCGCAGTGAAATTTTGCTGATGCATCAGATTCTTGTAAATTAAGCTCTTCATATCACAAAACAGTAAATAATTAAAACACAACACACAATGAAAAATAAACACCAATTTTTAAAGAAATATGATGATCCTTAAAATGACACCAAAACAACAAAAATATAATGTAAGGACCTGGAGATATGAACTTTTAAAGATTAAATGTAAAGAAATCCTTTCTAGTGTCTAAAAACAAAAAGCACCAACCGGGGACATCTAGTCACACTTGACCAGGGCAAAGTCAAAAGGTGAGGCCAACCACAATGGAGTCCTGCCCAGATACACTGAGCAGGAGGCTTGGTCAAAGTTTTACCTTCGCACTTAAAAAACTTTCTGGAGCTTTTCTCCCTCAATGTCATGCGGTCCTCTCCAGCAAGCCGATTTAGATTCAACGTGGTTGGATTGCTTTTCCGCGAGACCCTGGTCAAATCCTGAAAGTCTGGAGCTCTGGAACTTTCAACGGGACGAACCTGAAATTCAGGCCGGGTCGCGGTTGAAGGTAGCCGGCATGACTCATGACATCGGGTCGGTCCACTTATGGAGCTTTTTTACAAAGTTGCTCCAAACTTCTCCAAACGTCTAGATCTTCTTCCAGAAGTCCTTTTTGGGTCCTTGAAGTGTCCATTACTTGATCCAAGGTTCCAGAAGCTCTGAGTTGCTCCTTGGAAGTTGGGACTGAAGTTTCCAGAATCATCTTCTGGAGGTGTGGGAGGTGGAGTCAAATAGTGTTATTCACCCTTCTCCTGACAACTTTACAAGTTTCTTTAGCTTACTGGCTCATGTAGTTTGCACATGACCTTTGCTAACTGATTTCTGATTTGTTGCCCCACTTTTACTAGGGGAGATTTACTGTGACCTTTTCTTCAGCTATCTTGACCCTGGCCTTAATGGCTGTACGTTCTCAATTCCTTGTTGCTTTCTCAGTAGACTTATAAGATATAACCTTACTAGTATTTTCTTCAAGCAGATGTTTTCCAAAGGTCTGGAGAGGCTAGCCATTGAGGATATTCTTGTATCGCTGACAAAAGTCTGTCCACTTTATGAATGCACTCCATTGTGTATTGTACTAATAGTCACCTCCCTCATTTTGATTTCTCTTCTGTGTGCATTCTCTCTTCCCTCTTCCTCCACATTTCCACAATATTTTCCATTGCAGGAGATCAGTTCCCGGTTCTTCCTCCTAGTAGGTGATAGCTAAGAGTTTGGCATTCATGATACTTTGCAGGCCAGACTTTCTGCGCCTGATTACGAGTCAGGTATAGTTAGATTTATAGATACCAGATGGGGGAATTAATGTTTCTGAGCATGCCTAACTACCTCTACCATTAAAGAGAGAACTGCTGCGTAGACCTAACATTTCTAAGCACAACAGACACATTTACCACCTGCTCTCAGCACTCAGGAAATGATTACGGAGGGCCAGTGTGAAAAAACAATGGTGAGGTTAAATAAATCTTCTTTACTCAAGTAAAACAGTACAACAGAAACGTCTCATCCAAGTCAACAGCAGGGACCATCTGACACCAACATTCCAGTGTTGCTTAGAAACCTTATTATACATTCTAAGTCTCTACAGACTATTACAATACATTGGCATGGCTACAACCTGATTTTCCTTCAGGATAATGCAAGGTTCACTACTTGGATCCAATAGGATCTCAAGATCACCTTTATATATCTAGCCAATTATACTATTGAGAAATAGATTTTACCTGCAGTTAAATGACCCTTATACTCCAGGTCACCCCACAAATATCCTACAATTTTATCGGTTGACATCCATAAGCAAGTGGTTGAATATCAGGGTTTAGTAACTGGACTTTTCCTTTAAGTTTTTCTAAATAGAATTTTCTTGGCACTAGAGAAATTTTTACCACGGAATCAAACAACATATTAACTAAATAACCATTGACTAATACACAGTGAAGGGGACCTTTGTTTCTGTGACCATCAATATGGAGTACTACCTCGCGACAATGAACTTCATCATACTCACAATTCCAATCATCACCACCATAGAATCAGTTTTCCCACAACTGCGACACTTGACAGAAAAGCGAGATGTTCACCACCTCCACAACAAAAGCACTTCTTTTATCCCATTTTCTTGCTGCCAACAGATGAGCAGTTATCAGTTATGATAGGAAAACTCCTCACACGCTTAATAGTGATGCTATCAATTGTCTGTACCCACTCAGAACTAGCAGTACAATTATCATTTTTTAGCACCTCAACACAAGCAAGAGAATGTTCGATGTGTTCGGCAACAATAAGTACTTCATCCAAAGTAGGATTATCTTTCTGCCAAATTTTGTCCTCGATTTTTTTAATACTACACCCCAACATAAATTGGTCACGTATACTTTCTCCTAATAATCCCTCAAACTTGCATGTTACGCCTAACCTTTGTAAGTCAGTGATATGAGATTCAATTGACTCTTGTTTTCTTTGCATGGGTCTACCAAAATGGTAGCATTCTAGAATTGTACTCACCTTCGGTAAATAATGCTTTATCTAGTGTTGCCTTGCCTTACTCTGTGTCAAGGAAGTGTTCCATGGGCATTGCAGTGGGTTTTCCCACGTAACACCCATGGGTTTTGACACATTTCCAAATTTAGAAGAATCTGTAAGACTGGGAATGCATCAGAATTATGTGCCTCCCCAGGGGAGGCATAACAAGGATAAATACCTTTATTTCTTCTAGTTTTTCCTCTTTCTATGTGTGCTGCATTCTTAAGAGGAAAATGCATGAATTGATTATCCCTTCCTGCACAAAACAAATCGTGCCAACAACGCAGACACCCTTGCACTATGGTGCCTGTGTTGGCGCTCTGCAGCAAGTTCTGCAACAGAGTTGGCTAAAAGGACCGGAATGCGCCATATCACGTAAACATGGTGCATTCCTGCCCTTTCGATTTGGTGTAGGGCAGCACAGCTAAAAGTCTTGTGGCTCTGCCCTACGCCAAATGTTTGTAAATGAGGCCCTTAGTTAACAAACTGTTGTGTTGGTCTCAAGGTACAAAGGCCTTGCTAGATTGCAGTAATATTTCAGGGAACAATAATTGTACTAAGTGCTTTGTCCAAGAGCAACACCATTCATCAAACATTTTGGTGTATTTTCAAATGTTGAAGTCCTTCTTCTTTTTTTTATTCAAACCGATTTTAAGTTGACTGAAATCAGTCACTAAAGGGCACCTAGTTGCTGCTGAGAAGAGGGAGCAAGATGGGGACACAAATGCTGCTGAGTAAGAGCGAGACTGGGGCACAGAGGCTTTGTAGTGAGCCTCACATTTCCATGGGAGAGGTTCGGGTGTCCCCAGTCATCACTTCTAGTCTGGGACTCAGCTGCTGCCAGAGCCTAAAGAGGCAAAAGACAGTGAACACAAACTGAAGCGTCAATAATATTTCAACAACAGAGTCCTTTTTCCTTAGGTGCTGGAATAGGGAGGGTGTAGTAATGAATGATACCAAGAACAACGATGTCCTTGAACAAGAAACCTTTATTGGAGCACTCACACACGCTCCTAATGAACAAAACGCTTCTCATCGTCAGCCAACAGAAAACGTTCCATTCTAAACATTCTAAAATCTGAATTCACTATTACAGAGGGTTATTGGGTTGCTCGATTTAAAAAACCTAGAATAATCAATTCAAGAGAAACATGAACAAATCTAACCACACACAAATGATTGTTATTATTGTTTTTTCCAATATATTGCAGACTTCTTTGACACAATACATTACAAGTAATAACATCATCCAGGTTTGGTAATTTGTCTTTATATTGTGCGGCGTGCAGGTAGATGTGGTGACATTCAAATAGGATTAGGAAAGTCGCTGTCTTGATTTATTGCTATTAATATTGTGTTTGTACCGCACACTCTCTCTCTCTGCCTGCCTCTGTCCTTCAAGCTACCAGGGCCACACTGAGCATCTTTCACAGAAACCTGCTCTCACTTTACATAGATTGTTAGAGGCAGCTCAAGCACAGCGCGTGAACACTCTCCCCCCACTAATCGATCCATTTCAGTGTACTATTTAGATCTATTTTTGAGTTAGTTTGCAAACACACATACATGAATGATATAAGCATTTTTGTTACACCAAAAAGAATTACAGGAAAGGAGGATAGAATTAAAAAAAATGTTTGCTTACCGTGTCAGGTACATGACTATTGTTGCTTTCTGTGTCTCTTATGGCTGAAATAATGAAATAGACATTTTTGTCAAAACATTCAACTAACAAACACCAAGCATGATCAACAGAAAATCAATTACTCACAAATGAGCCAGTGGTGCTGACCTGTGACTAGAGGTGGCATTGCGCTACACACACTGGTGAACAGCTGGCATTACCTGCCAAGCACACTTGGGGCTGCGGCTAGTTTGTCCATTGGGTCCCTTTCGGTTGCTCTTGCTACCCCTGGTCCCAGGAGTCATGAAGTAACAAAGTCGTCCACTCCTATCCCTTGGTCTAACCCTCTGCAATAAGTAAAAGCCTGTTGGTGGTCTAAGGGTAGGACAAAGGACCAATAATGTGATGATATCTGTCAGACTAAAGGCGAAGTTCAGAACTCTTGCTACCCCTACCATTATATTGAAATAATACTCATGCAGTAAACCATACCCATTGAAACCGCCCTCCTCCTCCTCACTGAGAGTGATCAAGGAACTACCTATGCCTTCCCCGAGAGGAAAAGAAAAACATGTACACAGTAAATGTATTACAATTGAATTGTTCGGTTGTACCTGTGCTAAAAGGTTGTTGCCATAATTCTTTGAAAACAATAAAATTTGGTTATAAAAAAAAAAAACATACCCACTGAATCCTTGCAGAACATACGCATGCAGTTGAGCAGAGTACACTATAACATTACACATTGGTACCCCTAATGCCAAATTGAAACATTCTTTTTTAACGTTTTACACTGCCTATAATTTATCTTTCGTTACCTTTACAGTATGTTTGACATAGTATTTCTGTTCTGTCTTCCTGTATATAATGGTTTCTACTGGCTATTGTTTGATTTACAGTTCTGCTCACTGCTTCTTTGATTCCATGTCAGCTCTTTGTCCGAGTTAAAAAATATACCCGCCAGTCACCAGGCTTCTCTAAGCATACTGGGTCTCACCTCACTCAATGACAGCAGGCACAGGGTTTGGAGGTTTCTTCACTTTCAGGGCTTGTAGAATGTCAAAGGGCGAAATGGTAGTTCAAAACTGCAAACCCAGGTAGCAAAGGCATGTATGGAGACATGCTCTACAGTGATGCTTTAGTAGACTGCACAATTAGTGCTGCAGCCTGTAGCTTCCTCCCCAGCCTGGTACCCACTGAATGAGTAGGCCACACACGGAGCTGTAAATCACACGCCTTTATTCCTCTGCATGCACCTGTGAACTTCAACATTCTAAACCAAGCTTTCATTACATTCTATTCCAGCAGTTACATTACACTGATACAGAGTCCTTGGGCGACTTGCCAGGGTGCTATGCATCCACCATGTGTCATTTGGTAGATGCTACTTTACAGCATTGTAAGGAGCATCAGATTTTCTTTTGTGTAATTGTCAAGTAATCACTGTTAGACTTGGTATCCTTTGCGTGGTCTCTCCTACTTTTTGCCTCTGCTTCCCAGGTTGTTGATATGTGCTGGACTCTTTTTTTGCTGTTTTTGATACTCTGGGCACTTCACCACTGCTGACCAGTGCTAGAGTGCAGGTGCTCCTGTGTAAAATGTATGTGTAATTGGCTATCCATGATTCGCATATTTGGTTTACTAGTAAGTCCCTAGTAAAGTGCACTAGAGGTACCCTGGACCTATAAATCAAGTGTTACTTGTGGGCCTGCAGCACTGGTTGTGCCACCCACATGGGTAGCCCTATAAACATGGCTCAGACCTGCCACTGTAGTGTCTGTAGGTGCAGTTTTAAACTGCCAATTTGACTTGGCAAGTGTACCCACTTTCCAGGCCTAAACCTTCCTTTTCATACATGTAAGGCACATTAAAGTAGGCCCTATGTAGCCCCATGGGCTGGGAGCAGTGTATGTTAAAGGTAGGACATGTACTGATGTGTTTTACATGTCCTCACAGTGAAATACTGCCAAATTCAGTTTGTCACTGTGCAAGGCCTATCTCTCTCACAGGTAAACATATAGACTGCCTTTATTGTTAGTTTGAAAATGCCACTTTTAGAAAGTAGGCACTTTCTTGGTTTAACCATTCTGTGACTCTGCCTGTTTGTGGATTCCCTGTTTGGGTCAGTTTGACAGTTGGTCTGTTTGTGAATTCCCTAGATAGCAAGCCAAAGGGTGCGGGGGTGTAGCCTGCATATCCTGATGAGCCATCTGTGCTAGAGTGGAGAGAGGAGTGGTCACTTACACCTGAATGGGCTCTGTCTGCCCTCTCACACTGCAGTCTCCAACCCCCTGGTGTGTGTCTGAGGGGTGGCCTGGGCACAGCAGTATCTTGCAAACAAGAGAGACTTCCCTTTGAAGTCTACCAACATCAAAGGCAGTAAGGGTTATAAGTATTGGACCCAAACCCATGAAAATTACATCACTTCTGGATGCAAGAGGAATCTTTGCCAAAGAGAAGAGCTGAAGAGCTGAGGAGTAGTGCTGCCTCTGCCTGTGACTGTGCTTTGTTAGGCTATCCCGAAGTTACTGCTTCTGCCTGTGAAAGGGGACAAAGAGTGGTATTTGTGGTATATTCCTGCTTGTGAAGAATCTCCAAGGGCTTGAACTTAGCTTGCCTCCTGTTTGCATGTCTCAGGGCCATCAAAGACTTCTTCTGCGAGCACCTGGACTCTCTGCTGAGACTCCTGCCCTGCGGTGCCTTATCCTTCCAGAGCTGAAAATCCACGCACAGAACGCTGTTCAGGGACAATTTCGATGCACCATCTGCAACGTGGCTGTGAAATGACGCGCCGCCGGCTTTGCAGCTGAAATCAGCACTCCATCGCAGCTGGGAGATCAATGCATTGCGGCTTGAGAAAGACGTGCAACACCCGCTTGCGGCTGCTGATAACAATGTGAACCCCATGCAGCATGGTTATCTAACACCGTGCGGCTGGATTTTCCACGCATTATCCCTGGGCATCAAAGCCAACCCGACTCTGCGTCAATCCGAGGTGCCTCAAGCAGAAATTGACATATCACTCTCTTGCGAAGGAGAAAAACGACGCATCGCGACCGGACTGGAGAAGAAACCACACACGACCTCCCTTGCAGGGAAGAAATAAATGCATCGCTGACTTTTCTGACACACGCTCGCCCATGCACTTTTATTTTTGACACAAACCAGGCATTTTATGCAAAATCATTGTTTCCATTGTTTTCTATGGAGTAAGACTCTTATTCTTTGAAAATTCAAACTTTTACTTGTGTATGTTGGATATTTGTCATTTTGGCCTTGTTTGATTTAGATTAATATTACTTATTTCTCGAAACTGGTGTGGTGTCCATTTCATAATGTTTCACTGTATTACTGTGTGTGTTGGTACAAATACTTTACACATTGCTTCTGAGTTTAGCCTGCCTGCTTGTGCCAAGCTACCAAGGGGGTGAGTGGGGATTAACCAGGTGTGTTTCTCCTTAGCCCTGACTAGAGTGAGGGTCCTTGCTTGGACAGGGGGTAACTTGACTGCCAACCAAAGACCCCATTTCTAACAATCACCAAATCTCCTTCTGTGATTGAGAGGCTTTTTGCATGTGGCTTCTTGTCTGCATAAGCTTTCATTTTCTGTTTGTGAACCAAGTCCCTTCTACGAATCATGCTTTCACTTTTATCTCTTTCTGTGGCCCATTGAGGTAACATGGCTGCCATTGTTCTCCCAAACATCAAAGTCACAGGACTTTCACCGGCAGCCGCCACAAATCTCAAGGGGTGTGGGGAGTATGGAGGGGAATAATAAAATAATAATAAAAAAACACTTACTTGTTTCTGCCGCCACCGTCCGCCCTGCTCCTCCTCTTCCCCTTCTGATGGTATCCCAGTAGACCCTGGGACACCAGCACGGCTCCCCCACCCAATCCTGCTGCTGCTCACGTGCTATATCTAGCCTGAGAGCAGCGCCAGGTCACAGCTGGGTTGGAGAAACCTAAGTGCGCATGTCAGTTTGGCCGGCCTAAGACGACAGCCCAAACTGACAGGTGTGCTTAAGTATTGGGATAGGTCTTCAGGTGAAGAACTGGCGAGTTAAAAATATTATGCCAATCCTATGGTGCGCAGCTTCCCATGGAGCCTGGTCCTTAATGTGGGGTGGTCTCCCCCATATACGACTAGATTATCATATAGGTTCTCTCTATAAGTAAGTGATTGGAGTATTTTGACTTACCACTTCAGTTACATGGTGGTTTTCTTTTGTAATACTGAGGAGAAGTGTTTTTCTTTGTTAGCTTGTCCTGATGAAGCGTCACTGGATCCGTATGGGCCCCTTAGACTCGAAACATGTTGACCTAGTATAGGGGATGATAGTCACCCCTGTATGAGAAGTGTTGAGAGAGTGATCGAGCATTATCTGTTTTGCACTCCCACACGATTTTTAGTCTTGACCAAGACCCTTTCCTTTACAATAAAGTTGTTGTTTATGTGTAGGGTTTTGAGCCAATTTTAATTTATTTTTTCTGCTCTCACTTTGTCTGCTTATATGTAGGTGGAATATCTGCCCCATAGCTTACACCACTGCACATATGTCTGGTAAAAAGATCTCCGGCAAAGTGCCCCCTCTTTGGGGTGCCCATCAGACATTGCAGCCCAGGTCTGATGAGGAGCAAGCCCCATGATGAAGCATGACATCCAACTGGATGTGTGAGGGCATTTGCTTCTACTTTGGGAGTATCCCTGTGGACGTATCCTTCCTTGTTCTGGAACAGTGTACTCTTGCATATAAGTATCATAGGTCAGGAGGCTGTACACTGGACCATTAATCTCCTAGTCCCTCTTGTTGTAGTACTGTACTTAAGTGCACTCCACTCCACTCCTCCTCCCATCTCCCATGGCCCAGCCCTGTCTCTCCTTGCGCATGCTGGCTCAGCCAGCAGCTGAAATAAAAAACGATAATGTAGGAAGTTGGCTCTGTGTATACTATTTCAAAGTAAGAAATAGTGTGCACAGAGTCCAAGGGTTCCCCTTAGAGGTAAGATAGTGGAAAAAGAGATAATTCTAATGCTCTATTTGTGGTAGTGTGGTTGAGCAGTAGGCTTATCAGAGGGTAGTGTTAAGCATTTGTTGTACACACACAGGCAATAAATGAGTAACACACACTCAAAGACTTACTCCAGGCCAATAGGTTTTCATATAGAAAAATATATTTTCTTAGTTTATTTTAAGAACCACAGGTTCAAGATTTACAAGTAATACTTTAAATGAAAGGTATTTCACTTAGGAACTCTAGGAACTTTGAATAATCACAATATCATGTACTGTCTTGGCAAAAATGGCAATAAGCTATTTTAAAAGTGGACACTGCAAAAATCAACAGTTCCTGGGGGAGGTAAGTAGAGGTTAAGTTCACAGGTAAGTAAAACACTTACAGGCTTCAAAGTTGGGTCCAAGGTAGCCCACCGTTGGGAGTTCAAGGCAACCCCAAAGTTACCACACCAGCAGCTCAGGGCCGGTCAGGTACAGAGGTCAAAGAGGTGCCCAAAACATATAGGCTTCAATGGAGAACTGGGGTGCCCCGGTTCCAGTCTGCCAGCAGGTAAGTACCAGTGTCCTCGGGGGGCAGACCGGGGGGTCTTGCAGGGCACTGGGGGGGACACAAGCAGGCACAGAAAGTACACTCTCAGCGGCACAGGGGCGGCTGGGTGCAGAGGGCAAATAGGCGTCGGATTTTGTATAGAAAGCAATGGGGAGACCCGGGGGTCTCTTCAACGATGCAGGCAGGCACAGGGGGAGCTCCTCGGGGTAGCCACCACCTGGGCTCGGCAGAGGGTCGCCTGGGGGTCACTCCTGCACTGGAGTTCGGTTCCTTCAGGTCCTGGGGGCTGCGGGTGCAGTGTTGGTTCCAGGCTTCGGGTCCCTTGTTACAGGCGTCGCTGTGGGGGCTCAGGGGGGTCGTCTCTGGCTACTCATGGGCTCGCAGTCACCGGGGAGTCCTCCCTGTAGTGTTGGTTTTCCGCAGGTTGAGCCGGGGGCGTCGGGTGCAGAGTGGGAAGTCTCACACTTCCGGCGGGAAACTTGAAGTCCTTAAAGTTGTTTCTTTGTTGCAAGAAAGTTGCAGATTGTTGAACAGGGCCGCTGTTCACAGGGGTTTGTTGGTCCTTGGTTGCAGGGCAGTCCTCTGAGGCTTCAAAGGTCGCTGGTCCCTGTTGGATGCGTCGCTGTTGCAGTTTTCTTCGAAGTTGGGAGACAGGCCGGTAGGGCTGGGGCCAAAGCAGTTGTCGTCTCCGTCTTCACTGCAGGGCTTCAGGTCAGCAGTCCTTCTTCTTGTTAAGGTTGCAGGAACCTAGGTTCTGGGGTGCCCCTAAATACTGAATTTAGGGGTGTGTTTAGGTCTGGGAGGGCAGTAGCCAATGGCTACTGTCCTTGAGGGTGGCTACACCCTATTTGTGCCTCCTCCCTGTGGGGAGACGGCACATCCCTAATCCTATTGGGGGAACCCTCCAAAATCAAGATGGAGGATTTCTAAAGGCAGGGGTCACCTCAGCTCAGGGCACCTTAGGGGCTGTCCTGACTGGTGAGTGACTCCTCCTTGTTTTTCTCATTATCTCCCCTGGACTTGCTGCCAAAAGTGGGAGCTGTGTCCAGGGGGCGGGCATCTCCACTAGCTGGAGTGCCCTTGGGCATTGTAATACGAAGCTTGAGACTTTAAGGCTCACTGCTAGGTGTTACAGTTCCTGTAGTGGGGAGGTGTTAAGCATCTCCAACCAGAGCAGGCTTTGTTTCTGGCCTCAGAGAGCACAAAGGCTCTCACCCCAGGGGGTCAGAAACTCGTCTCTCCGCAGCAGGCTGGCACAGACCAGTCAGTCCTGCACTGAAGGATTGGGTAAAATACAGGGGGCATATCTAAGATGCCCTCTGTGTGCATTTTTTTTATAAATCCAACACTGGTATCAGTGTGGGTTTATTATTCTGAGAAGTTTGATACCAAACTTCCCAGTATTCAGTGTAGCCATTATGGAGCTGTGGAGTTTGTTTTTAACAAACTCCCAGACCATATACTTAATATGGCCACACTGTACTTACAATGTCTAAGAATAGACTTAGACACTGTAGGGGCATATTGCCCATGCAGCTATGCCCTCACCTGTGGTGTAGTGCGCCCTGCCTTAGGGCTGTAAGGCCTGCTAGAGGGGTGACTTACCTGTGCCACAGGCAGTATTTTGTGTGCATGGCATCCTGAGGGGGATGCCATGTCGACTTTGCCTTTTTCTTCCCACCAAAACACACAACCTGCAATGGCAGTGTGCATGTGTTAGTTGAGGGGTCCCTTAGGGTGGCACAACATATGCTGCAGCCCTTAGGGACCTTCCCTGGTCACAGGGCCCTTGGTACCACTGGTACCTTTTACAAGGGACTTATCTGTGTGCCAGGGGTGTGACAATTGTGGAAACAATGATACATTTTTAGTGAAAGAACACTGGTGCTGGGTCCCAGCACACTTCTCAGTCAATTCAGCATCAGTATCAGGCAAAAAGTGGGGGGTAACTGCAACAGGGAGCCATTTCCTTACAGATAATAAAATATTGTTTTCTTTTTTAGCTGCTGGCTCTTAGCCAGTGGGGTGACACTTCTTTGCCATTGCAGATGAGCCACCCCTGTTCACCTGTGGTGAAGTGGGGTGTTGAACGATAAGCTCTTAAAGTAGAATTTGATACTGTCTTTAAACTGACCTTCTCAAGAGTTGCACGCTCTACTGATTTCTTTAGCATTCTCATGAAATGCTCAACAAGTCCATTTGCCTGTGAACATAAAGATATGATCTTCTGATGCTTTATGTTCAGATACTCCAGAAATTCTTTAAATTCTCTACTGTTGAAGGTTGACCATTTTCAGACGACACAATGACTGGTATGCCCCATGTTGCAAAGATGTCATCACGTTTTTCAATTACTTGCTCATGAGTCATGGATGAAAGATCTTCAGCCAAAGAAAAATGTGAATATTCATCTACAGTCCTCATTAAATGATGTCCATTATCAAGTGGACCAAATAAATCGATGGCTATTTACTCCCAAGCATGTTTAGGGAGTTCTGACATGTTCAGAGGATGTTGAGTAACTGTGGTTGACAGGCACTTGTAGATGTGATAAGCCTTGAGTTCCTTTTCAACTCTTTCATTTAAGAATGGAAACCAATCTCGATCTCGGAGAGCTCTCTTTGTAGCAACAATACCACCATGCTCTTTGTGAGCCACTTTGATCATCTTTTGTCATAGGGTTTCCGGAATCAGGATTCTCGATCCTCGCAGTTTCACTCCTTCCTGAGTTATAGAAAATTAATTGCTGAATTTCTTTTTATATTCACTGTCATTACTGAGAGATTCAATGTGGTTATTCCATGAGTGATGTGCAATTATGTCTTTTAACTTTAGCAGGTCACTATCATGACTCGTGGCAGCGACAATCTGGGCTAACAATACAGCAGTTTGTGTTCTTGCCTTGACAATGAAGTTGATGTAGGCCTCAGCTATCTTGGATGGAGTAACATGACCTTGGATAGGTGTTCTTGAAAATTACTCAATGGGATTTTGGTCCTTTCCTCATTGATGCACAACCGTGTACTCATACTCTTGCAATCATAGTCCCCATGGTTCAATCCAAGGAGGCATCTTAGCCTTTGGATTGCCAAAGATGGTCAGCAAAGCTTGATGATCATTCACTAGCATAAAAGACTTTCTGTACAGGAATACATGGAAATGCTCACAAGCCCATACCACAGACAAATATTCTTTCTCAGGCTGTGAGTAAGCATGTTCCGTTTGAGAGAAAGATCTACTAGCACAGGCCACATTATGCTGTCTAGCATTTGGGCGCCCACTATGCTGTGCAAGTATAGTACCTAAACCAGTCATGCTAGCACCGACCACAATCTCTCTATGAGGCTTTGGAATGAAGTACACCATTTCTGTAGCATTTTCAATGGCATGTTTGATTCTCTTAAAACCTTTTTCACAATCTCATGACTATTTAAAAGAAACATTAACTCCTGTGATGGAGCACTAAGGGGCAGATTTATGGAAAGTGATGCTGCACTTGATGCAGCGCCACTTTCCCTGCGCCCCTTAGCACCCCCCTGCCGCAGCCATGTGTGCGCCGTATTTAAAATATGAAGCACCATGGCGCAAGGTAGGTGGCAATAGTGTTATTTCTCATGACGCTATTGATGTACTCTGCAGGAGTAGTGCCAAAATATTGGCGCTACTCCTGCAGAGTACATAGGGCTCCATTCTAAAGAACGGAAGCCCCCTTTTAATGCCTGCCCTTGAGCAGGTGTTAAAAGTGCGGTAAAAATTGGCACAAGGAAATCTCATAGATTTCCTTTTGCTATTTTTTTGGCTCCCCTATCGATGGAACGGCCCCTTTGCATACATTATGCCTGGCGCCGGCATAATGCAGCATAAAGGGTTACGGAGTGGCGCAATGCATGCATTGCCCCATTCTGTAAATACGGCATGGGGATTTCGGCCTGATTGGGGCACATTAACTTAAAAAATAATGGTGTATCTCAGATCAGGCATTAAAAGGAGGCACACCATTGATCACAATGGGCCTTAATGAGCTTTGCAAGATTAACGTCAACATTTTTTACGCTAATCCTGCAAAGCTGCGGACAAGCGTAAAAAATTCTTACACTAGTCCTTTAACTACCTCCATGGTTTGACGTATTTTAAATATGCCACAAACGTGGTGGCGTAAGGGGGGGGCCCTAAGGCGCATCCCACGATATTTGTAAGCCGAATGGCATATTTATCATTAATTTAATTGAACTTTCAGTGTTTGATGAGTGTGTTGATTCCTTCCACAAATTCAGCAATTGTTTCACCAACTCTTTAATGTTCTTGACTCAAAATGTATAGTTCATAATCAACGTTTGTACTAGATTGAACTTGAGATTCAACACATTCTTAATCTGATGGTATGTGACTTCTTTGGCCATTCTTGCCATTTTCTTTATGAATTCTTTCACTCCATTACCAGCAAGAGTTTTGAGATATTCAATAACCTTTCTGGAATCAGTCTCTTCAATTGCATCGATTAAATCTTCAAATGTCTTTATCCAGGCAGTCCACCTACCAGTGTGGAACTTGCTGACGTCGGGATTGGAGCTCTCCATGGCCTCTCTGACTTGAAACCAGAATCAGTTCCATTCATGCCCCAGGCTTGGCCTTGCGATGGGCTGGTCTTGGGTCATCCTGGATTGGCTCTATTGGCCAAATGGCCTCCTCTCAGGTTTCTGGCCACTGTAAATATGGACCGCTCCTTTAACACAATACCTGGCACTTCTGTTGGGGCCACCATCAACTGGGGTATGATGACTCTGTTTACCAGGCTCTGTAAGTTATCCATTTTATTCCTTTTACACTTAGCTTGCATTTTCTTACATCTGGCTGATCTCTGCCTTGCAGTGTTATTTGCTATCTGATGGTTGCCTTCAACTGTGCTTTACAAACCTGGTTGAATCTGCCTTAAGCATTAAAGCCCTGCACAATGTATAACTTTATTTTGTGTGGCTGTGCAGTATCTTTTTGTAGGATCTTGGTCGTATTTTCTTGACCAACGATGCATAAACTTTTCCATGAAGCTCTCTTTCCATTTGCAGGCTTCACACCAGATGGGGTTGCACTTTGACTCCACATATGCCAACAGTCAACTCTGCACTTTGACGATGGCACATGTGGCACGCACAAGCAGTTTGCTTGGACCACAGTAAACTCTCTAGGAAATCACTTTCTTTTTCTGGTTACTTATCCCCTATCTTGTCTCCAGTTGTAGCATTCTCCCCAGCTGGTACCCACTGAATGACTAGGGCACATACAGTACTGTTTATCACATATCTTTATCCCTCTGTGTGTACCTGTGAACTCCAACATTCTAAACCAAGCTTTCATTACATTCTATTCTAGAGATTACTTCACACTGATACGGAGTCCTAGGGGAGCCAGAAAAGTTACGTTTTAAATCATGCAACACACAACACAGCCCACTAGTGGCATTTAATTTTCAGGCCTTAGGTAGGGGTAATATTATATACTAGGGACTGAGAGTAAATTAACTGTGCCAGTAAGGGCTGTACCAATTTTACCATGCTTCAAAAGCAAAGCATTTTACCACTGGTTGGCAGGGGTTCTGCCCAGAGTTCTATAGCCAACAACCATGTTTGGCAACAGAGAGCAAATATCTGTGGGATAACATGTAAAAGATTCTCATTTCCAACAATTCCTTTAAGGCTCTAGAAACAAACTACTACAAGTCTTCCACTTTGTATGACACCAGTTAGCCAATGGTACCCGGTTTATGTGATATAGCCTATGTCTCCAGTCCAAGTTTAAAAAAAAGGGCGTACCCTGAACAAGCTGAAGCCTGCAGAGTACGGATTTTGAGTGGGCAAATGACTTTGTAAAATGTCTGGTATACTATTACGGACTGCTTGACATGTTCCAAGTTATGTGTGTGTTTTTTAAGATTTAAAAAGAGGTAGACGGTATGCACTATGCCACTGCACGTGTTAACCAGGCATTTGAGCTATGCTAAAGTGCTGAGATAGATAAGAGGCTTGAGGGAAGACATGCATAGAGTTGAACAAAAAGGGAAGTAGTCCACATCCTGGAACTGGTCATAGAAATGAAGATTAGATCCAAGTCTACTGTAGTTATATGGTGTAACAAGATCCTGCAGTCTGGCTTGTGACTCCCTGCTAAAGTTTTCAATGCTGGGACAGAGGCCTGCCTGGAAGAACAGACCCTCTCCTAACACTCACAGTGTGCCTGCATTTTAACCGCATTCTCTGAAAGGGGCATGGTGGCAGTGTCATCAACAGAGTCACATTGTAAATTTGCCTAGGAACACTTTTTGGGTTATTTATGAAATTTCGCGTTACGTGAAAATCACAAATTTTCTAGAAATTCTGTTAATGCAATTTCAGGACACTAGACTTTTTCACCTGGAAATTTCTTTGTGAGAAATATGTTCCACTCGAATCACTCCCGCCAGTATCACGTATGACTCTTTTTTTTTTAAACAAAGTGCCAAATTACATAAAAAACAGTCAGATGGTTTACCGAATATTTTTCACATTTCAAGCGCAATTTTGCAAAATGTTTATGGAATTTCGTGAAATTCTGAAAAAAATGAAATTTGAACTGCACTTCGAAAAATGCATGCAGTGGTTTGAGACCAGGGTCTGGGCCTCAAGATATACCCAGAAGTAAACAAATATTGGCAGGTGTAACAATTCCATGATTTGCACATCCAAAAACACTAAAAAAGCAATTTCCGTACCATTGTGTGTCGCGACTGGTAAGGAACATCCGTGGCTGCTCCCTTCCACACAAGACAGGCAAGAATGTTTAATGTGCATTGCTTTGTGAAACAATAACTGCACTGTGATTTGTTACTGTGCATTTGCTTTTGTGCATGAGGTCTGTATCTTGCTAAGAATCACTTTGGAATCCAAGCTTAGCCCTGTGGAGTAAACTGGAAAGTTAGCAAACTTTACCAAATCAAGAGGAATTAAGGGAATGCTTCGTCAAGTAAAGTGAAATCAAAGTTTTCTTAAAGGGAAACATCCTTAACAACACGTCCTTAACAACGCGGACACATTGCTGGGGAGAGGACGTGGAGGATGTTGTGAGGTTAGTGTGTCTGGGGAAGGGGTGAGGACTAACGGATTGGGGTGGGTGGGCTATTTTGTTTTAAAGGGCGAAGTGGGGGGTTGGGTATTTTTTTTAGGGCTTAGGGTGGGGGATCAGAATATTTATGTAATTTTTTAGTGGGGTGTTTAGGTATTTTTTTAAATTTAGGGCTTGTGGGGTGGTTTTAGGTCTTAGGATGGGTGGGGGTGTTGGGGTACTTTAGTTTTTAGGGGCGGGCTGGGGGTAGTTTTCTTATGGCTCAGGGCTGGTGGGGGGTTGGGGAATTTTGGGCCTGATTATGACCCTGGCGGACGGCGGAGGCCGTCCTCCAAGGTACCGCCGCTGAATGACCGCACCGCGGTCAAAAGACCGCGGCGGCCATTTAGACATTTCCTCTGGGCCGGCGGGCGCTCTCCAAAAGAGCGCCCGCCGGCCCAGAGGAAATGCCCCTGCAACGAGGACGCCGGCTCAGAATTGAGCCGGCGGAGTTGCAGGGGTGCGACGGGTGCAGTTGCACCCGTCGCGTATTTCAGTGTCTGCTTAGCAGACACTGAAATACTTTGCGGGGCCCTCTTACGGGGGCCCTTGCCGTGCCCATGCCATTGGCATGGGCACGGCAGGGGCCCCCAGGGGCCCCGTGGCACCCCCTACCGCCATCCTGTTCCTGGCGGGCGAACCGCCAGGAACAGGATGGCGGTAGGGGGTGTCAGAATCCCCCATGGCGGCGCAGCAAGCTGCGCCGCCATGGGGGATTCTAAGGGCAGCGGTAAACCGGCGGGAGACCGCCGGTTTGCCTCTTCTGACCGCGGCTGAACCGCCGCGGTCAGAATGCCCTGCGGGGCACCGCCGGCCTGTCGGCGGTGCTCCCGCCGACCCTGGCCGACCCCCTTTGTTTTTAGGGGTGGGGGTCTGATAGTTTAAATTTTAGGGCTTAGAGTGGGTGGGGGTCAGGGTAGTTTACTTATTGGGGAAAGGTTTTAGGGCTCAGGGCGGGTGGGGAGTGTTGGGGTAGGACACTGTGAGGTAAGTGGAGGTGGGGCAGGGTTGGTGGGTAGTTTTTCACAGTGGGGTGGATTTAGGGCCTTGGGTGGATGGGGTGGAGTAGTTTAGTTTTTAGGGGCGGGTGGGTCGGGATAGTTTTTCTTTTAGTGCTCAGGGCGGATGGGTGTTTGGGGTAATTTAGTTTTTAGGTACGGGGTGGGTGGGTCTTGGTAGCTTTTTTGGGGGTTCACGGTGGGTGGGGGGGTCGGGGTACTTTAGTATTTAAGGGCGGAGATGGGGGGTTGGGATAGTTTTTTTTTTAGGGCTCAGGGTGGGTAGGAGGGGGTCGGTGTAGTTTAGCTTTTAGGGGTGGGGATAGTTGCAGGCCTCAGGGCAGGAGGGAGGGTTTGCATGACAGAACCACGCATGCAGTTTCCCATACCATTTCCACACAAGCCTTTACTAGGCATGCTTTCACAACGAAATTTGTTGTAATGCATACATGGTAAAGGCATGCGTCGAAATGACGCAGTCGTGGTTCCGACCGAGTTGTTAAGGCATGCGTTGTTCCAGCATGCGTGGTTCCATCATACAACCTTTTTAAATGCTACAAAGGTTGGAGTTTCCAGTGTACCAGCAATGGTTTTAGCAAATTATTAGAACACTGGAGGCCTCATTTACGAGGCCCTAGCGGCACACTGCGCCACTGGAGCATCATTTTTTTTACCCTCCGGTAGTGCAGTGTGCCATCCCATATTTACAAGGCTATGCATAGCCATCTTGCGTGGCTTTTCCTGGACTTGTAAATATGGACCCCATTCACGCATAACACTGCATGAAAGAGGCGTTCCATGGGTGTTGCCTGGGTTGTTCCCATGCAAGGCCCATGGAACCAGAAGGGATCTGATGCATTCCCAGGTTTACAAATTTGGGAATGCGGCAGATTCCTATGCCACATCAGGGGTGGTGTAAGAGAGATGCAACGGGAAGAAATATCTTTATTTCTCCCCGTTTTTTTCTCTTTCTATGTGTGCTGCATTTTGCAGCACACATGGAAAGAGGAAAACACCTATTGTGTCCATTCCTGCACAAAAACAATCATCCCCACAATGCAGGCACCTTGCACCATAGTGCAAGGATGCCTGCATTGGCACAAGGCAACAGTTTTGTGCGCAAGCACAGGGGGAGAGGACAGAAATGCATCATATCTGGTGGATACGGTGCATTTCTGCCTCTTCCCGGTGGCACAGGGCGGCACAGCAAGGCACCTGCTGCGCCACCCTGCACCAAAGGCCTTGTTTATGAGGCCCTGAATTCCTAGTTGCTGATTGAGGGACATTTAGTTAGTGATTAACTATACAACAAGGTGTGGGATTACATAGAATGATATTGATATAGTCACCACCCTCCTAAAAAAGCCCAAAGCCGACCCAGACGACCTCTCCAACTACCGCCCCATCTCCCTCCTCCCTTTCCCAGAAAAGGTCACGGAAAAACTAGTCAACTCCGCCTATCCCACTTCCTCGAGGCAAACCACACACTCAACCCCTCCCAATCTGGGTTCCACAAGAACCACAGCACGGAAACCGCTCTCATCGCATGCACCGACAAAATCAGATCCAGAATCGACATGGGCAAGACCATTGCACTCATACTCCTGGACCTCTCCGCAGCCTTTGACACTGTCTGCCACCACACACTCCGTACACGACTTCACGACGCTGGGATCCACCACAAAGCCCTGGACTGGCTCACCTCATTCCTCACCGGCAGAACCCAAAAAGTCAGTCTCCCACCCTTCCAATCCTCCGCCACCAAAATCACCTGCGGAGTCCCACAAGGCTCCTTCTTCAGCCCCACACTCTTCAACATCTACATGGCCCCACTAGCCAACATCCTCAAACCTCGCGGCATCACCATCCTCTCATACGCTGATGACACACAACTCAGCTTCTCCCTCACCCGCAACCCCACCACCGCCAAAACCACTCCTTGACACCGCTGCCTGGATGACAGCCAACCACCTTAAACTCAACTCCAACAAAACCAAGATAATAATATTTGGCCCACGCAAAAACACTTGGGACCCCTCATGGTGGCCCACCACGTTAGGCCCCGCACCGACCCCCGCAAACCACGCACGCAACCTCGGCATCATCCTGGACCTCTCCCTCTCAATGGCCCAACAAATCAACGCCCTCACCTCCTCATGTTTTAACACACTCCGCACACTGAAAAAAACATTCAAATGGATCCCCACTGAGACCAGAAAGACAGTCACCCACGCACTCATCAGCAGCAGGCTAGACTACGGCAACGCCCTCTATGCCGGCACCACACTCAAACTCAAGCGCAAACTACAGCGTATCCAGAACTCAGCAGCACGCCTCATCCATTGACCTCCCCCGCCATAAACACATCTCACCACACCTCAAATCCCTCCACGGGCTCCCCATAGACAAAAGGATCACCTTTAAGATCCTCATCCACGCACACAAATACCTCCACAACACCGGCTCAACCTACCTTAACGAAAAAATGACCTTCCACACTCCCACACGCCACCTCCGCTCTGCCAACCTCTCTCTCTCCACTGTTCCTCGCATCAAACACACCACCACTGGAGGCAGATCTTTCTCCTATCTGGCCCCCAAAGCCTGGAACTCCCCCCACCCCACCCCCCCACCCACCTCCGCAAGACCCAGGGCCTCCTACTGTTCAGGAAGAGCCTAAAAACCTGGCTTTTCGAACAGTGATCCAAACTCTTACTGAGGTCCTTTGCTCTCTAAAACAATGCTTACTCTTTGCAAGAATGACACCTTTTTTGCTGCTCCAATTTGTTTTTTGTATTTCCTTTGTTAAGCACGAAATTAAACAGTAGGAGAAATATACACACCAATGTTTCTTTAACAGAAATTCCGCAGAAAACAAACCATACATTGTCTGTACACTATTTATTTACTAGCTTTTATCTTTATTAGAAGTTATTAAACATAGTTATAATGGTAACTATCAGTCTATGGTCTTCTCTCATGTCACAACAGCAGCAGATCTCTTGCTCAGTCTTTGTGTGTAGGGGGCATGATTTCCACTGCCAGCACTACACAACAGTTCTTTTGTGGTCAAACCTTGTCACTTAAACTGGCTGAAGCCTCACAAACAGAAGGGCTGGCCTACAGACTGTTCCAAACATGCAGAGCACTAGCAACAGAGACAATAGCTGAAAGTGGTGAGCCAGTGCCCCATTCTACTGTCAAGGTCTCACCTTGAGAGTACTCCACAGGAGTGAAGGGGAGAAGCACAAAAAGTGATTCCCACTTACCAATTAATCGAAAGGGGCCAACACAGTCAAAGCCACAATTTGACTAACAGGGAAAGAGGGACAGGAGAAAGAGATTACACATGTCTAAGGAGAAGTGCACTGCAGTTCAGGTCAAGTACTTCTGCTTGTTGTTCTCCCTGCATCAAACATAAGATAGTGGTAACCGACCAACCATATGAATGTTTTCTTTAAAGCTCCCCTCCACCAATAGGAATGCCGAAAAGTCTGAATGGAATGCAGGTGAGTGCCCGGGTGCAACAAGTGACGCAATGTCAGGAAGCTGCATCTGAAAAGGCTAAAACGGCAAGCAGCGTCCTGAAGGAGAGTGCATGTCTTAGGTACTGTTCATACCGCCTCCATTGCTCATCTGGTTCATTGTTTACCATAACAGGCAAGGGTTTAGTGGAGCACTGAGTTCCAGGAACTACTGGGTGCTTTCAGGCCACCCTGACTCTGCCACTAATCGATTAAAGGTGTACATATATGTGATGTCATCTTTATTGCCCTGCCATAGATTTAAGAGTTCTGTGTCTACTGAATGCATAAATTAATGACGATCAAATAGCCTTTTCAATTCGGCCTTAAGTGCTGTATAGTTCTACAACAAGGGATTGTCTCTCTCAATTAATTGTATAGACCAAGTGGCGGCAATCCCTCCTAAGTATGACAATATAAATGCCACTTTTGATTGTTCATTTGGAAAACAGGCCACCTTGCACATAAACTGTAACTAGCATTGGTTAATGAAGGCAGCAAACTTAGAAGGATTCCCCCAAAAAATGTTCAGGAAGGGTTGGAGGAGTAGTGACCTGAATGACTGGGGCTTCTGTTCTCTAGGTACTCCTTGTATCTGCCACAGACAGAAAAGCAATTTCTGCGCCTTTGTCCTCAGTACCTGAAGGTGGGGTACTGACCCCTACTATTCCTACTTGTTGCAAAGCATCTACTATTTGGGCCAAGGCCTGAGTTTCATTCTGGAGATTGCCTAACATATGGGCCAGGTCTGCTAATGCAATATCTCACGCTCCATCTTCACTCAGGGGGAATGTCTATGTGGCTTGCTGCCTCACTTTGAGAGTATTCCGCAGGAGTGAAGGGGAGAAGTTTGAAGAGTGATCCCCACTTCCCTATTAATCGAAAGGGCCCAACAGAGTCACACTTCGACCAATGAGGGAAGGGAGAAAGAGAACACACGTCTGCAGAGAACAGTACTGCAATTCAGATTGAGTACTTCTGCTTGTTGTTCTCTGTGCAGTAAACATAAGATCAAATCAAATCAAATCATTAACATTTATAGAGCGCGCTACTCACCCGTGCGGGTCTCAAGGCACTAGGGGGAAGGGGGGTTACTGCTGCTCGAAAAGCCAGGTCTTGAGGAGTCTCCGGAATGCGAAGTGGTCCTGGGTGGTCCTGAGGCTGGTGGGGAGGGTGTTCCAGGTCTTGGCTGCCAGGTAGGAGAAAGACCTCCCACCCGCCGTGGAGCGGCGGATGCGAGGGACGGCAGCGAGCGCGAGGCCGGTGGAACGGAGGAGACGGGTGGGGGCGTAGAAGCTGAGGCGACGGTTGAGGTATTCAGGTCCCTTGTCATGGAGGGCTTTGTGTGCGTGGGTGAGAAGTCGAAAGGTGATCCTTTTGCTGACTGGGAGCCAATGCAGGTGTCTCAGGTGTGCGGAGATGTGGCTGTTGCGGGGTACATCGAGGATGAGGCGGGAGGAGGCGTTTTGAATACGTTGCAGACGTTTTTGGAGTTTTGCGGTGGTCCCAGCATAAAGGGTGTTGCCGTAGTCCAGGCGGCTGGTGACTAGGGTTTTTCTGGTGTCGGTGGGGATCCAGCGGAAGATCTTGCGGAGCATGCAGAGGGTGAGGAAGCAGGAGGAGGACACGGCGTTGACTTGTTTGGTCATGGTGAGAAGAGGGTCCAAGATGAAGCCGGGGTTGCGGGCGTGGTCTGAGGGGGTCGGTGCGGTGCCAAGGGCCGTGGGCCACCAGGAGTCGTACCATGTGGTCGTGGTGTTGCCGAGGATGAGGACTTCCGTTTTGTCAGAGTTCAGTTTTAGACGGCTGAGCCTCATCCAATCTGCGACGTCCTTCATGCCATCTTGTAGGTTGGTCTTAGCGCTGGCGGGGTCCTTGGTGAGGGGAAGTATAAGTTGAGTGTCGTCGGCGTAGGAGGTGATGATGATGTTGTGCTTGCGTACGATGTCGGCGAGGGGGCTCATGTAGACATTGAAGAGTGTCAGGCTGAGAGAGGAGCCTTGAGGGACGCCGCAGATGATCTCGGTGGGGTCTGAGTGAAAAGGTGGGAGGTAGACTCTTTGAGAGCGGTTGGAGAGGAAGGAGGCGATCCAGTCCAGGGCCTGGCCTTGGATTCCGGTGGAGCGGAGGCGGGTTATTAGGGTGCGGTGACAGACGGTGTCGAAGGCAGCAGAGAGGTCGAGGAGGATGAGGGCGACTGTTTCACCGTTGTCCATCAGGGTTCTGATGTCGTCTGTGACTGAGATGAGGGCGCTTTCAGTGCTGTGGTTGGTACGGAATCCGGATTGTGAAGGGTCGAGAAGGTTGTTGTCTTCCAGGAAGTTGGTAAGCTGTTTGTTGACGGTGTTCTCTATTACCTTGGCAGGGAAGGGGAGGAGCGAGATGGGGCGGAAGTTCTTCAGGTCGCTTGGGTCAGCCGTAGGTTTCTTTAGTAGGGCGTTGACTTCGGTGTGTTTCCAGCTTTCGGGGAAGGTAGCAGATGAAAATGAGGAGTTGATGATGGTCTGGAGGTGCGGGCGATGATGTCGTCGGCTTTATTGAAGATGAAGTGAGGGCAGGGGTCCAAGGGGGCGCCGGAGTGGATAGAGTTCATGGTGGTTTTGGTCTCTTCAGTGTTGATGTGGGTCCAGGCGTTGAGGGTGATGGCGGGGGTGTGGGTTCGGTGATGCTTGGTTGGGTCTGGTGTCTGAAGCTGTCATGGAGGTCGGTGATCTTGCGATGGAAGAAGGTGGCGAGGGAGTTGCACAGGTCTTGTGAGGGCGTGATGGCATTGGCGTTGGAGTTGGGGAACTCTTTAACGATGCTGAAGAGTTCTCTGCTGTTGTGTCTGTCGGTGAAGAAATTCCTTTTGGCTGCGCGGATCAGGTGGTGGTGTTCGCGGGTTGCGTTTTTGAGGGCGGTCATGTTGTCAGCGGTGTGGTCCTTGCGCCAGGCTTTCTCGAGGGGGCAACAGGTTTTCTTCGATTCCTTAAGGGTGTCAGAGAACCAGAGAGGTTTTTTGGTGATGACCTGTCGATGCGTGCGTCTGAGGGGAGCCAGGTTGTCTGCGCAGTTGGTGATCCAGTTTGTGAGGCTGAGGGCTGCGTCGTTGGGGTCGGTGGTGAGGGTAGGTTGGTTGACGGTGAGCGCGGAGAAGAGCTGTTCTTCGGGGATTTTGTTCCATTGTCGACGAGGGATGGGTTGAGTGCGGAGGTGGCGGGTCTTGCGTCGGAATGTGAAGTGGACACAGCTGTGGTCGGTCCTGTGTAGAGCGGAGGCGTGGCTGAAGGAGACGTATTTGCTGGCAGAGAAGATGGGGTCAAGCGTGTGTCCGGCGATGTGGGTGGGGGTGTTCACCAGTTGCTTGAGGCCGAGGTTGGCGAGGTTGTCGAGCAGGGTGGTGGTGTTGGGGTTGTTGTTCTGTTCCAGATGGAAGTTGAGGTCGACTAGGAGGATGTAGTCCGGCGAGGCGAGGGCGTGCGGGGAGACGAAGTCGGTGATGGAGTCGCTGAAAGGGGTGCGCGGTCTGGGGGGACGTTAGATGAGGGATCCTCTGAGGGTGGTCCTGGGGTCGGTGCGAATCTGGAAATGCAGGTGTTCTGCGGCGAGGGGGGTGTCTTCGGTGGAGGTGGTGACGCTGATGGAGTCTATGAAGACGATGGCGATTCCTCCTCCTACTTGGTTGGTGCGGTCTTTCCTGGAAATCTTGTAGCCTTCGGGGATGGCTATGGCGATGTCTGGGGCCGAAGAGGCGTTCATCCAGGTCTCCGTGATGAAGGCGACGTCCGGTGCTGTGGAGTCCAGGAGGTCCCAGAGTTCAACGGCGTGTTTGTGGACGGATCGAGCGTTGACCAGGATGCATTTGAGGTGGTTGCTGGCGCGTGGGCTGGTGGTCATGGTAGTTGCGTGGTGGAAGATATGTTTGCAGGAGTGGCAGGCGAAAGGTCCATGGGTACGTTTAGGGTTAGCTTGGAAGCAGGTGTTGGAGCGTCCTGGGTTGAGGGCGTGGAGGGTGGTGGGGTCGTAGCGGAGCAGAGGGGTTTGGGAGTGCGGAGGACCAGGGGTCGTGGCGCTGGGCGCAGGCCAGGCGCGGACGGGCGCAGAAGGGCCTGCCTCTGGCGTGCCTCTGGCGCGCCCGCTGCATGCGCCTGCTGCGCAGTCGCGCAGCGGCCGCCATAAGAGGGAGGAGGGGGGGAGGGATCAGCTGGGGGCGAATGGGAGCTGGGGGGGCGGGGCGTGCAGGAAGTGGCGGCGGGAAAGCGGAGGGAGGGGGGTACAGGTAGAGGGGAGAAGAGCTGGGGGAGGGGTGGTGGGGGGTGAGTTTTAGGAAGATTAGGAGTTTAGGAGTTTAGGGAGAGAGATAGGAGTAAGGTTGGGAAGATAGGGGAGGGGGGTTGTAGAGGTGGGTGAGGGTGAGAGGTAGAGTGAAAGGATAGGAAGATAGGGGTGGTCACGGAGGGGGTGGCGAGTGGGGGGGAAAGATAGAGAGATAGGTAGATAGGAGGAGGTGGTGAGTGAGGGAGATAGATAGAGAGATAGAGAGATAGGTAGATAGGTAGATAGGAGGAGTGAGGGAGGCAGATAGCGATAGGGGTAGATAGGGGTGATACAGGGGGGAGTCGAGTGAGGGAGAGAGACGAGACAGGAGCAGGAGGGCAGGCGCGGGAAGAACAGAAGACAGAAGACGAAGAACAGAAGACAGAAGACGAAGAACAGAAGACAGAAGACCACAGAAGAAGGTACAGAAGACGAAGAACAGAAGACCACAGAAGAAGATAAAGAAGAAGAGGAGCGCAGAAGACATAAAAATACAGATGAAGGTGAAGAAGCGGAGCGCAGAAGACAGAAGAATACAGATGAAGGTGAAGAAGAAGTGGGGCGACGAGCAGCAGAGGAAGGAGCCAAGAAGAGGGACAGAGAAGAAGAGGCACACATGGGTCGCGGTGCAGAGGAGAGGGTGAGAAGCACACAGATGAAGAGAGAAGACGGGGAGCAGGAGGGAAAGAAGAGTACAGAAGAAGACTACAGAAGAAGAGCGAAGAGGAAGAACAGAGAAGAAGAAAAGAAGCAGGAGAGAGGGTGAGTAGCGCGGGGCAGGGCGAGGGGCTGGGAGGTGGGGGGTACTTACTGCGAGGTAGCTGGGCGGTCTCAGGAACCTGGGCTGGAGGAGCTGGAGGAGCTGCAGCGGCAGGGGGAGCGACCTACCCTTGGGTCAACTAGTGTTAACTGAACAACCATGTGAATGTTTTCTTTAAAGCTCCTCTTCTCACTATTTAGTATGATAGATACCTAGAGGTTCTCCCTTGTATCTGGAATGTGGAGTGAGGAGTGATTGGCACAGCAAGATATGCTAGAAATGAGAATTGTTCAGTGATAGGATTATTCCATGCTAGTATATTGATATCCTACTCTTCTATACATTTCCAGATACTCTTCAATGACATACCTAAATGCCTGAGTAATCTTCACTTGAATAGACACAGGATTCTGCAAAAATCAATAGGTAAATACCAAATACAAATAATCCAAGAATCACATTATAAATCATGATTTTACATAACAAGCCCTTTTTTTTAGAGCTTTTGGTATAGCCCAATTCAGAATACTAACGTACCCTTTTGTCTTTCTTTTTTCCAGTTCGCCAACTCATAGAATATATTCACAAAGCCTAGAGAAATTCTCAGAGTTTAGATAGTCAGATAAGTATCTTAATATCAGTGTTTATAAAGTATGTAGTGCAAGTGCTTTACCAGGAATCATTTAGCAAGTCTTTACACTTTTTGTTTTCATTCCTTCATTCGTAGGGTTCCTGGAGTGATGACGTTTTTGAGGGGAATGACTCCTGATGCAGTGCTGACACTGGATCCTCAGATGTGTACACGTATGCCATTACAGATGGTAATTGTCTGCTGGGTGAGAACGCTACTTCTGAGGGACGCGATATGACAGGACATGGAGAAATGTTCCTCCAGGACTTGGGCACTGACTGCTAACTGGGATGCTGCAGGTGATTCTATGTCAGGACATCGGATTATGCTTTCTCTTCCTTTACGGACAACACACAGCAGCCAATAGGGAACATAAAAACAGTAAAACAAAACTACATTCCCCAAGTGTCTTGCAGCCTTGTTATGATCCCCAATCAGGGCCAGCCATCTACTATATACAACTCAGTCACTATAGTCCACCATCTTTCTTTGCTGCTTCATGCAGAGATAGGTACTAATATTCTTTATGATTTATTGCTTTACGTGTTCCTTACGGTGCGGCTGTTTGCCTTCAGGCGCCATTATTTAGGTTCTGGCTGCTGGCTGCTTGCGCAATTGCATTTCCAGGGTTACAGGCCTTATTTTGTCCACGTTGTGAACTGCTGATGAGGAGCGCCAGAGGAGGCGCGCTACTATCTAGGAGGAGTCCTCTATGTGCGCACTACTCATCTTTTCGAGTTCTGTGGGCGCGCGACTTTCACCAGCAGAGAGAAGGCAAACGTGCGGCTCCCAGCGCCCCCTGCTATGCCCGAGGGGGCACGATAAACCTTGCAGAGCTTGGCTGTAGGGGAAGTTGTGCGGGGCTCCTCTACATTTAAAAAACAAATTCCAGTATACCAGCAAGGGTCTGTTGGACCTATTCGGCACCTGGGTCCCCCCCCCCAATTACTCAGTGCAGTGCATTATTGGGATCTCTGCTTATTTAACTGTTTACACTGCACATGGAGGGACGCCTGGTGGAAGCAATCGACTTTCACGTGCAGGACTCAGTAAATAAGGCTTTAGTAAAGGTTTTACGTCCTTTTGCGCAGCCTACATGTAATTTTGGGACCAGGCGCTTTGGCGCAGGCTCGGGGAACCCCACCCCAGTTGAGGTCAATATAAATGATCCTGACCGGTCATCGTTTGACCCCTTTGAGCAAACCATTAATTCGGTGCTTAACGATCATGAGTATGGTGCCTTTCAGAGTCAGAGCTCTGAGCCCTTTTTGCAATCAACTCATGGCCTCCGTGACATCCTGTAGGTCTAGCGGCTCATCAAGGTCCTGCCGTTCTCCTTCTGAGATTACCGGAAAGGACACCTCTTGGAGCAAGGGGGCCTCTCTCTCAACCCGGGGTCTAGGCCGCTACTTATAGAGTTCCCTGTAGTAAACGGCAAAGCTGTGCACTATCTCATAGAGGGTCCTGGAGGGGGCGCCAATAATCTCTGGCACAATTCTGTTCGCCATTGGTCGAGTGACGAGCCAGTGGAGGAGCTTGCTGTTTTTGTCCCCCCAACCGTATACTCGGGCAACTAAAGCCCGCTACATGTGTTTGGCTGCCTCCATGGTGGTGTGTCGTATCTCTTCCCTCACTAGGATTAGTTGCCGCGTCGCCAATGGAGAAATGGTGTCGTTTAGCTGGCCCTCAATGTGCATCGCTCTGGCCTCCAGGGCCGACACCTTCTGAAGGCAAGCACGCTCTCGCACTCGAAGGAGGTGCTTGGCGTGTCGCCAGAGTGCAGCCTTGCAGGCCGCCCAGATCGTACCTGGTGACTATACGGATCCCAGATTGAAGGCAAAGTAGTCTAAGATATGCTCCCGAAGAGCCTGGGTGTAATCTGCGTCTTGCAGGTACCAGGCATTTAACCGCCACATCGGGTACGGTGCATGGTCTGAAATCTCTGGAGGGAGAATCTCTACTCCTGAAACTCGGGGAACATCAAGGTCCGGCAGGAGGAGAGATCTATTCTGGCTTGGGTGTGGTGTGCTGCAGAGGTGTGAGTGTACTGTCGTCGACGGGGGCGCCAAGTCCTCCACACGTCACAAAGGCCTAAACTGTCAACCCAGCTACGCAGTCCATTCGTCCGAGGTCCGGCCCAGGGATTCTGGTCCAGTTGTGTCTATTTCCGGGCAAAGAACCAAATTGAAGTCTCCCTATTATGGTTAGACCCAGGGGAAGTCCGGTCATCACATCCCTAAGCTGAGCGAGGAGCCGACCCTGTGCACCGAGGGGGCATAGATACTGAGTATGTTGATGGATTGCCCCCCAAGAAGTCCAGTGATGACCACGTAGCGGCCCTGGGGTCAGACCGGTTGGCTGTCACCACCATGGGCAGGGAGCGATGTACCAAAACAGCTGTGCCTCTCGAACCTCTAGTGAACCCTGCGTGGTAGACTTTGTCGTAGCCTCCCCTCATGAGCACTGGGCATTTGGTACCCAGGAGATTGGTCTCTTGTAGCAAGATTATGGATGGGGCAAAACGGCGGGCAAAGGAGAATACGGCTTACCTTTTAATTTTGTCAAGGAGCCCGTTGACATTCCAGGAGAGGACTCGATTAGCCTGCGCTAGGTTGTGCATGGTGGGGATGGTGTTAAGTGAAGTGTGCCTGTCTGGACGTTCCTCCGCGACCATCTTAATAAAGGTAGGAAAACATAACGTGAACCCCTTAAAGAGTAACTATAGTCAACTGTTTCTCTATGACCCCCCAACAACCCCCCACCCCATACTTCTAACCCAGAAGCATCTGTCGCCCTAAACTGTGCCCACAACACGTCAACTGTGAATTTGGAGTGATGGACCCCTCCTTCAAGTCGGAGTTCTGCAATCTGGCAACTCGCTGATCCGGTTCCGCTGCCGAAGAGCTTGTCTGTAGTTCAGTTTATTTGCATCTCCGTACAGCCGTGGGCTAGGATCAAGGGAGCAGGGGGGACTGGCTGAGGCACTCTCTTCTGGAAGGCCCGTCTGGGTTGTCCTGGTCAGAGGCGTTTGGCGTATTGTTGTCCCCAAGGGGGCCTTGACTCAACTGTCTCTCCGTCCCGGGGGACACCCGGGTCACCTCTCCTCCTTCGGTGGGAGCGGGTGCGTCTGCGCCCCTCAGCGGCCTCGGGGGCCGCCAGGGTCCAGCACCGGGCAGCCATCCCAGGGGCATGGGGCCACCATCGAATTCCTCGATTCTCTTCCGTCAGCCAGTCCCATGCGGTTTCGGGCGAGTTGAAAAAGAAGGCCTTCCCATTCATAAGAACCTTAAGGGGTGCTGGAAGGAGGAGCATATAAGTCAGTTGCATCGCCCTCAGTTTCTGTTTCACTCCCTCGTATGAGCGGCGTCTGGCTTGCACTTCGCGGGTGTAGTCCTGGAAGCTAAGGATCTTATTATTGTCCCAGCGGAGGTCCGGTTGCGATCTGGCTTCCCTCAGGATTGTGTCACGGTCTTTGAAGTTAAGGAAGTGGGCAATCATCGGTCTCGTAGGTCCGCCCGGGGGAGGCCGGGGCATCAGAGCCCTATGTGCTCGCTCAACGCAAACCAAGGGGAGAGCTTTTGCGTAGGAACCCATGACTTGACCCAGCTCTCCAGGAACTCTATTGCGTTATTTTCCTCTACGCCCTCCAGGAATCCTACAAAACGTAGGTTGTTGCGTCTGGAGCGATTCTCTGCGTCCTCAGCTCTGTGGTGAAGCTCCCCGGTGCGAGTCTGCAACTGGGCGACTTTGACCTTGAGATCTGCAAGATTGTCTTCTACCTGAGAGACTCGGCCATCCACCTCAGTGATGCGTCCCACTGATGTTCGCAGGACTTTTTGCAGCAGGCCCACTTCTTCTCGCACCTCACCAACCCTGGTCTCGATCGCCAACTGCGAGGACTGAATGGCTTGGAGGATCGTAGTGACCCCTTCTGCTTCAGTGGTCTCTGGCTCAGGTACGTCCTCTGTTTGCGACGCAGACTGCCTGGCGAACTGGTCAATCCGCTATTGCGACGCTGGGGGCTGCCTGCTGGCCTTATCTTTTCCCATACCTGCTGCTGAGTTGTGTCTGGATGTGCAGTCAGGGAGTTTCTGGATCGCCTGCTCCTCACCCCGGGTCTTGATGTCCACTGACGCAGTCTGAGTGGGCCTCTTCAGCACCACTGCTTACTTCAGGGGACTCATTTTCGCTCTAGTTGGATTGTCTTCTCCATTGTCTGTTCTGCGTGGTTCACCCCAGGGGAGTATGCTCTCAGGTTGGTTGTTTGCAGCCCTCCAGTCCTCATTCAGGGGCAGAGCAGACAGTTTGGGGGTCCGCTACCCGCTAGGGTGTGGGTCCACCAGGATCGGGTCTCCAAGGAACTCCAAGGACGCCTTCGTTGTTGTGGGGGGACCCGTGCTCCCTGCTTTTCGCAGCTTCACAGTGTCTGCCCACTTGGGACTTCAAGGCCTTGCTCCGCTCGGGTCGGGCCGGCGAGCTTCGGGGCCCGCCACGGGCCGCCCGTCCTCGTATTGCCAATGCCGCGGCCCTGAGTGGTGAGACAGGTCACCGGATCGCGTCCGTGAGTCCGTCAGGGAGTCCAGCCCTCTGCAGGCCCGCGCACTCCGTGTGTCTCCAATCTCCCCGGTCACTGCGTGCCCCCGGCCCACGGCACGGCCTTAAGCCCTGGGCACCGGGGGCCGGAGCTCTTCTTCTCGGACGCCGGGAACGCGAGCCGATCCATCCAGAGGTGCTGGGCCCCTTGCACTGCAGGGCGCCGCCACTTACTGCTGTGCGGCACCCCAGTAGGTATCGCTGTTCCGCGGTGGTGTCCAGCATGCTCCCAACACGCTGCCAGTGCCGGAACCACCAGGCTGGCTTCGGCTGCTGATCTCACTGCAGCTCACATCGAGGGTGGCTTCCTCCGATCGCTGCGGCGGGCCCTCACGGAGGTGGGGGCCCGAAGAGAAGGGTCGGCAGGGCATAGGAACGACGGCAGAATCGGGCGGATGATGGAGGGGTCCAGAGCACTCTTAGAGTGCGACCGCCATCTTGACGCCCGTCTTAAAGCTCCCTTTAACCAAGAGACTGGCTATCAAGAAGGAATTGAAGAGAGATTTGTCTCCTCCTTTGATTTCCTTGAGGGTACTTGCCCGATTGGTAGGCCTCCGAGCATCATCTATTCAGGCCATTTTCCCAGGTCCATTGCACTATCGAGCTCTACAGAGATTGGAAATTCTTCACCTTCGCAGCGGTCTGACTTATTCCGAATTTATTGTTCTATCACAAGAGCCTTGGACAGAGCTTCAATAGTGACTGACCTACATGGATTCTTGGAATGGCAAATCAATTTTCGCCTCGGTTCATAGAGTCACATGGAAAGGGGGGGGCATGGGCGGTGTTACCCAGAAGATCTTCAACTACACATCAATTGCTTGGAGCTTCTGACAAGCTCCTGTGCAGCAAAGACTTTGGCCCTCATTATGAACAAGGCGGTAATCACCGCTCCGCCGGCGGCGGCGGTAACTACCGCCAACAGGCTGGTGGTCCTGACCGCCAAATAATGAAGCACATGAGAAACAGCCAGCAAGTTATCCACACAACGCCAGCATTGGAGTGCCGACAACGACGGAAGAGGCCATCCAACAAATAATGAAGCACAAGATCACCGTCAGTTCTGGGGAGCAAACTGCGTGGCAAAAATGAACCAAATAAAAGGAAACACTCACAGTAGGCACACACAACACGCCCAAGCAGACATGGAAAGAGAGTTGCAAATAATGTCAGTCCTGCTCCATGCAATATACATCCACGACCGTGACCGCTGACGAAGACGACATGGGTAAGTACTGCAATCTAGTAAACAAGGGAAGAAAGGGCACAGTTACACACCCACCCACCCCATCCACCCTGCAATGCACTCCCAACTCTTCACACCATCACAAGCCATACACACCAGAACAAGAGGTACTTACAGGACACAAGGCAAATAAAACCTGCCCAAAGTACACACATGTGCACACCACACCACAACAAGGAAACGATGAACCACATCTCCATAGTGTGCCAACAGCACCACTGGGCACACAAACTTTAATTACAAAATAAATAAAGGAATGTCCATATAAGGCCATTGGCCAGTCCTTGAGAACCAGCCTGAAGCACCCAAATGGCCCGAACTTGACTGCCACATGTGCACAGGGTACTCCACCGTAAAGGGACATCAATGGGGCAGCTAGGCACCTCAGGGAACAGGGGCAGGGGGTGGCAGGGGTGGGGACTTTCATCTGGGGGGGGCCTTGGGCTTATGTTTGGGAGGTAGAGGGGATTTGGGTTTGCTCTTGGAAGGTGGGGGAGCAGGCCAGGACTGGGGGTGGCAGATGGACCTAGGGCAGCACAGGGCTTCTTCCTCTCTGGGCACAGGAATGGGAAGGGCGAACTGGGGCGGATTTAGATGAGGAAGGAGTGGACAGGGTAAGGAGATGGGCACATTTAGGGATGAGATGGGGTGGGCCAGGGGGTTTGAACAGGTCAATATGGGAGACGAAAAGTTTTTTACGGGCAGTTTGGGTGGACATGAAGGAAGGTGTGGGAGTGGAGGTAGAGGGAGTGCTTGTAACTGGTGTAGGTGTGCTGGATGTGGATGGAGGTGCCTGTACAGTATGCTGAGGTGTGGTGGATGTGTGTTAAGTGGGTGTCTGGGAACGTTTGAGTGTCTTGGGAGGGGGGGGACACAGTGGGACAAGAGAGGCTGCCAGTGCAAATGGATGTTGTCTGGGTGTCTGCAGGTCTGGTGAGTGTGCTGCATGTGTCAGTCAATCTCATGGATTGTGGTGAGTGCAGGTGTGGTATCTGGGGTGGATGACTGGATGTTTGATGTTGTGGTGACTTCAAAAAAGGGGCCAGCAGCAGTGACTGAGGGTGCAGTGCTAGTGGGTGTGCATGTTGAGGTGACAGACAGGGAGACGGGAGAGGTGGACACACTGGGGGAAGTGGATGTTGTTGTGTGTGCATTTGTATGTTGGCTGTGTGTATGCCTATGGTTGGAAGTGTGGTGCATGTGTTTCTCTGTGTGCTGCTTGTGTTTTGAGTTGTGTGCATGGCTGTCTGAATGTGTGGTTGGGATGGGTGAAGGGAGTGGGGTGCTGGACGGGGAAGAGGTGATTGGAGGGGGGATGGAAAGACCAGAGACACTGGCTGCCGTCAAAGAGGAAGCCAGAGCCTGAAAAGATCTCTGTAGGCCAGACATGACACCGTGAATGCCTTCCAGGTATGCATTGCATTGCTGCAGCTGGGATGCTAGCCCCTGGATGGTATTCACAATGGTTGTCTGCCCTACAGAGATGGTCCTCAGGAGGTCAATAGCCTCCTCCGTGAGGGTAGCAGGGCTGAATGGCGCAGAAGATGAGGTGCCTGGGCCGAAAGAGACGCCCACCCTTCTGGGTGAGGGGGCACAGGAAACTGGGTGGGGAGCAACTGGGAGGGTGGTGATGGTATGGGGGTCGCGGAAGATGACACCGAATGGGTGGGCCCTCAAGGGAGCTCCCCTCGGGGGAGGTATCAAAGTCACTACCTCCAGTGGTAATTGCCTCCCTTGTGGTACTCCCCTCACAATCCAACCCACTGGTCTCCTTGGCGTTGGTCGACTCTGCCTCCTTGGAACCGTGGGTCACTGCATCCCCACTCGCCGGTGCCACCGCTCCCTCGCCAGATGATGCCGATGTACACAAAGAACACAAGAGCACACGGTTGGGGAGACAAAACATGAGAGAAATCTGTAAATACATGAATGGTAAATACATACTTGGTACACACACTCCCATCCATCTTGCGCACCTACACACAGCACCTACAACTATAGTCATGACTATGCACCTGACTAGTGGCCACTACCTCGCATAAAACTCAATTCCCACATGACACACGGACCTGATAAACTGTTAGACCTGCACCTAACCATTTCCGTGCCCATTGGGGACAGGACTGCTGGAAAACACCTGTCAGAGTGCCTGTCACTAGACAGCATGCATACTATGCATAGTCACATACAGCTGAAATATCGTCCCCTATGGGACGGACACTTCTCAGGATCATATTACCAAACCCCCTCAGACAAGTATGGAACGGTGTTGGTACTCACCCCCTTGTGGCTGCTGTGCTGCCTTCAAGTGCCCATCCAAATCTGGATATGCCACCGCCAGAATGCAGCACATTATTGGGGTCAGGGTCCGACGGGCACCCCTTCCTCATTGGAGGGTCTTCCCCAGCTGGGCCTCGCAGGTCTTCCTGGCCTAGTGCCTCAGGTCCTCCCACCACTTCCTGCAGGGGATGCTCTGCCGGATATAGACCCCCAGGGTCCGCACCTCCCTGGCGATGGCCTCCCAGAGTCCCCTCTTCTGATGGGCGCTGACCTGTATGGGACACACAGAGAAGAAAAACAGACATCAGGATATGCCCACTTGATACAGCTGATATATTGTCCCTTATGGGACGGACACTTCACAGGATCATTTTACCACCTCACTCACAGTAGTTGCCACACAATCTATGCCTGTGCAGTTACAAATCGATCACACATGCATACAGGCATCTGCCACCAACCGCCAAGTCACCTGCTACTCTGGTCGCCCATATAACTTGGCATGCAGGGGTAGGACCCCATCCACCAGCTTCTCCAGTTCCTCCGTGGTGAAGGCCGGGGTCCTTTCCCCTGTGACTCGTGCCATTGGAGTAACAATAGTCAGGAGACAGAGCACACTCAGTGGAGTACTTTCATGCACGGGATCCGGGAGTCAAGTGAAATTTGGGTGACGACATGGCGTACGCTCCGCAGGGGTGTGCACTGTCACTGGCGGCAGCGATCATGATAGGCCCAGGTTCCCCATTGACAACCATGTAAACCAATGAATGGGTGCACGGCGGGGAACACCGCTATCCGCCATGACAACTACCGCCAGCGGAATTATGTCACTTCCACCCCTTCATATCTAGATGGCAGGAGGCTGCAATTTTGCTAGCACCACATACATATTTTCTGGTCATGGGCCCCATTCAGCGCCTTCAGACACCAGCCCTTTCTCGCCTGCCCACATGAGTGTCTGTTCCTCAGATCAGTCCAGAGGTATTACTGCATACATGTCCCAAAATTTGTACATCATACATCACTTGTGTGTGTAACCAACGTATTATACAGCAATTATTCATACACAACATGTTTTGCATGTGTATGTGTGTCCCTCATATGTGTTCTTTCCTTCCCATAGGTACAGATCCATGGCGATGGAGGGCCCCATGTGTGTACACACCGCTTGTTGACTTGGAAATCATGATGAAATGTCACATCATTGTCACCTACAGACTCAATCGTACAACAATCTATGACCTATTTGCTTTAATGGATCCTGTACTGAGACCGGCTAATCGGAATCAGCATGTCATCCCTACTGAAGTGGAAGTGCTCTTTGTACTCCAGTTCTTGGCTATAGGCTCATTTCAGGTGACAGTGGGCATGGGTGCAGGGTTCTCATAGCCAATGTTTAGCCTCGTCCTGTCCAAATTCCTGGATGCATTTGTACAACACCTGCAGACATATGTCAAGTTTCCCCAAAGGTCTGAACTCCCTGCCATCAAGTCTGAATTCTATGCCTTTGCTGACATTCCCCATGTGATAGGTGCCATCGATGACACCCACATAGTTCTCATCCCCCCAAGAGTGAATGAACAGGTGTACACGAACAGGAAGAACTTTCACTCAATGAATATACAATTGGTGAGTACTGGTGACCAGTTCATATCACATGTAAATGCCATGTTTACAGGATCAGTTCATGATTCCTTTATCCTGAGGAACAGCAGTGTGCCACACATGATGGAACAACTACAAAGTGACAGAGGTTGGCTCATAGGTGAGTGTGTATAGCACTGGTTCAGTACATAGCTAACAGCCAGGCTGTCTGCAAGTAATGGCAGTTTGTTACAGTCCTGTTTAAACCCCTTTTGCAGGTGATTCTGGCTACCCCAACTTGCAATGGCTCCTGACACCTGTGAGAAATCTCGGGACAGATGCAGAGAGGAATTATAATGAGGCCCATGGACGTACTAGGAGGGTGATTGAGCGTACTATAGGTCTCCTGAAGGCTAGATTTAGTTGCCTCCAACTCTCTGGGGGATCCCTGTGCTATGGCCCTGACAAGGTGTGTAGAATAGTGGTGGCCTGCTGCATGCTGCACAACGTGGCTGTGAGGAGAGCTATCCCCCTACAAGAGGGGGAGGGTGCTGTACATCCAGACCTTCTACCTCTAAGAGGGGATGAGAGTGATGGTGAGGATGAAGAGTCGGAAGATGTCCACTCCAGGAACCAGCTGATCCAATCATACTTCCAGTGACTATGAGGTACTGTTCTCTGATGATGTTGTCTGCACTGGATAATGTTTGTCTGACTCATTTGTTTGGGGATGTGGTATCTGTAGTCACTGACACTGTTACTTGAAGAATAAGGTGGTATGTGCCATGGAAACAAACATTTTGGTTTACTCCAGACAATGTTGTGCATGGGGTACCATTCCTGCAATAAAGGTATGAGTATGGAATTGACTGGCAAATGCATTTACACTTACAATTGAATTTCCATAATGACAGAGAAACATACGAATTGGGGTAAATGTGTTTTATTTGGTGTCACAATTGCATTGGTGCCCTGTACAGCGATAGGGAGTGGGCTCATGGTGGATGTCCATACTAGGTACACGGGCTCAGTGATTGGTGGCAGTGGGTATTGGTCCATATGTCCCTTGCAAGTTGATAAGTTGGTATTGGCGGGTGAGGATGGTAGCACAGTGGCACACTTGGGAAACAGTTCAGGTCAAAGTCACTTCTTAGTGGGGCCCTTGGTCTTGGCATGGTGGGTATATCTGGGTCTGAGGGCCCGTTTGAGTGTCTGTTGCTGGGCTGCATTGGTGGGGGTGCTGGTCTCTTGTGTGTCCTCTGCCAGTGTCACCAGTCCAGTTGCTGCTGCTGATGTAGAGGGCAGGCCTGTGTCCTGGACAGTGGTAGGGACTTCCAAGTTTGTGGGGGTCTCAGGCTGGGTTGGGTATTGGTGCTGCAGCACCCCTGCAATAGTGGCCATGGTGGCATTGAGCTGTTTCCACTGCTCCATGGTCTCTTGATGCTGGGCTATCTGCAGCCTTTGACTCTGCTCCAGGGTGGCCAGGATCTGGCCCAACCATTGTTGTGTATGGTGTTATGCTCCCAGGACCTCAGATATCACCTCCTGGGCTGCAGCATCCATCCTTTGGCCTCCCCCCTGGGCCACTGATTCCCTCCCACTGGGCCTAGCCCCCTGTGACTGTGTCCCCTGCACAGGTCTGGCAGTCCCACTTGAACTGGGGCCATCATCATCCTGACTGTTAGTTGGTGGTGACGCTGGCCTCTGTACTTGTGGTCCGCCAGTCTGTGGCCTGGAGACACTGGTGTGGGGTCGTTTGGCCGGAGCTGATGGTGACTGGGTGGTAGGGGTGTCAGTGGTGTCCTGGGTGGGGCTGCTGAAGGGTGACAGTCCAGGACTGTGTGACAGGGTAGGGTAATCCTCACTGTCCATACATCTCTTTCCAGTGTCCTGTATGGGGCCTCTGTCTCCATGTGGGATGCTGGCACTCCTTGGCCTTTCCTTCAGGGTGGCATGGGTGGTGGTGCCTCTGGGGGGCAATGGACATGTATGTTACATGTGCTAATTCGAATAAGGATGCACAACTCTGCCCTATTTTGCGCTGTTTATTCCTCTGTCGGGCCATGCAAGGACCTATTGTGAGGTTGTCCTTACATTTTGCATGGGAGGTGGAAGTGCATTGTGAGTGCAGTAGTGCCATTGTGATTCCTTGCAGTGGTAGGTGCAGGGCACAGGAGGAGCGATGTGGGCCTGTTAATGGGTTTGGGGGCATGTAGGGTGCCTGAATGTAGTGATTGTGGCCAGGGTGGGGTTGTGGTCCTGGTCGTAGTTGGAGGGGTGGGGTAGTACTTGCATTACAGGTGTGGTGGTTATGAAGTAACTGTAGATGACTTACCCAAGTCCAGACCTCCAGTGAGTCCATTGAGGCCCTCAGGGTGCAGGATAGCCAGTACCTTGTCCTCCCAGTCAGTGTAGTCGGGGGGGTAGGTGGGGGTCCTCCCCCAGTCTTCTGGACCGAAATGTTGTGTCTGGATGCCATAGACCTCACCTCCCCGCGCAGGTCGTTCCATCTCTTGCGGATGTCTTCCTTTGTGCGTGGATGGTTTCCCACTGTGTTGACCTTGTTTCCTAGAGTCTGCCATAACTCGATCTTCCTGGCGATGGGTGTGTGCTGGACCTGTAGCCCGAAGATTTGTGGCTCGACCTTCAGTATTTTGTCCACCATTGTTCTTAGCTCCCTATCTGTGAAGCGGGGGTGCCATGGTGTGTGTTGTCGGTGGTGTGTTGTAGGATTATTGGTGAGGGTGCTGTTGTGTGGTTGGGTGTGTGACTTGTGTGATGTTGCGTTCAGTGTCTGCGTGTTGTGTTGTCAATCTCTGTTGTCCTATTGGCGATGCAAAGGATTGTGGGGTGTGTGTGTGAGTGTTTTTTATTGTTGTGTATGTGTGTCAAGTGTGGGTTTCAAGCTTGCCAATGTGTGCATTTCTTGCTGTTGGGTCCAATTGCTGACCGTGGCAGTCCGTACTGCCAATGGTCGTTCGACATCCACTAACCGCTGCGGTGATTTATGCATCATTATTTGGAGGGCGGGGGATTTGTCTGCTTGGCGGTGGAAGGGTGGGGTGTGCAGCCTTTCCAACATCAAGGGCCCTGGCTGGAGGTTGCAGATTTTTTGGAGGTTCCTGGTTTTGGCATCATTATGTGACGGTGTGCTGTTCACCGCCAATGGGAGTCTTCTGTTCACCATCGCCATGGCGGTCAGTGGTGTTTCCTGCCATGTTCATAATGACCACCTTTGTTCTCATTCAAATTGAAATGTTGTATCCTTTTGAAAATGGACAACATATCAGCGGTGAATTGCGAAAGATTTTTGCCATTTCTGTCTCGAGCACCAGATTCCAATAACAGCGAAATATATTCCAGGCGAAGTGACCTTAGTGGGAGATTGGAATTCAAGATATCTCAGGGATGCCAGCGATTGGCGTCTTTAACCCAGAGTATTTTGGTTCCTGAATTATCTTTGGGGCCAGTGCACGGTAGACCTGTTTGCATCCTGCCTGAATACACAACTTCCAAGCACTCTCAGCTCAGATGCCTTTCTCCAGTCCTGGATGGGAGAATTGAATTATGCTTTTCACCCGTTCTCCATGATTCATCAGGTCTTCTTCTAAGTATTTCATCAGAGAGCAGAATTGGTTCTGGTGACCCCGTGCTGGAAAGCTCAGTCATGGTTTCCGGTGGCGTTGACTCTATGCTGTGCTGCCCCGGTTTAAATCCTCCATTCGGAGGATATCTTATTGGACCTGATGAGGCGTTCACATCCGCAGAGAGGAGCAATTGTCGCTCATGGCTTGGAGGATATCAGGGGATCACATCAAGGCACATGGATTTTGGAGGACACTAGATTCTTCCTCTCCCAATCCTTGGCCTCTAGTACATATTAATGATATGCCTATGCCTGGAAGAGATGGTTGGATTGGTGCAGTCAGAGGGGTGTGGATCCCTTGGGGGCCTCAGTGCAGATGATAGCAATTTTTTTATCCCATTTAGCAGCACAAGGTCTAGCGTACAGAACAGTTAATAATTTTAGATCAACTATTTCAGCCAAACACCCTCAAATAGATGGTAAGCCAGTAGGAGAACACCCTTTAATTTGCAAATTACTGCATGGTGTTCATATGCTTTGACCTCCTCGACCAAAGTATTCAGCTCTTTGGGATGTCACTATAATTTTAAAATTGTTGGTGGCCAGCCGACCAATGAGGGTCTTTCAAGTAAACAACTGTTGGCAAAATTAACCATGTTACTTTGTCTGATATCATGCCGGAGAGTCTCTGATGTCAAGGCCTTGAACATTGCAGGTAGAGTTTTCACTCCCACAGGAGTCTCTTTTCGTATTTCTAAATGTACAAAATCAAATTCAAAATGTATTTAGTTATCCATTTTTTAGGGACAATTCTAAATTATGAGTGGTTAATTGCTTGAAGATGTTATTTGATAACTACGTAGGGATCAAGCTGGACAATTACTGATTTCCTTGCAAACACCGTTTGATCCTGTTTCATCAGAGATTCTGGCAAGATGGGTTGTTAGAAGAAGCGAGCATAGATACTTCTATTTTTGGGGCTCATTCAGTACGAAGAGCTATGACCTCCAAAGCTTTTAATTCAGGGTCTAGATTGGAAAATATCATGACAGCTGCAGACTGGTCATCAGATTCTACTTTGAAATTGTTCTATCATAAGCCAATTGTAGATGTGGCTTCTGGAGTTATCGCTCAACTTTAAACTAGCATAATCCGAAGCCTCAGTTCCTGACATAGAATCAAACATTTTCTAGCTTGCACAATAAGAATTTTCATTTTTGTTAAGGATACGGAGTCGAGGATTATCCAGCCCTAGTATGAGTAATATATGATAATATGTCAATATCATATGATTGAAATGTATGTTCTCCCACCCGTTATTTTCAGACATGTGGTACTGGTTTAGAACGTTACCGATTTATTATCTTTTGCAACTGATGAGAAAACTACTTGAAGGACATACAAAAGATGTCTTCTTCGGACATGGAGAAAGATAAATTAATTCCTTTTGCACCGGTTGTGCACCTTTTCAGCTCCCTAAATTGAAAGGACATCGTTCGGTTCAAAATTTCAGCGTTCCTGGCGATTGGTTTTTTATTCAGTTATCCTTGGCATAGATGTGCAAAGAAAGAGGAGGGACTATAGTGACTGAGTTATATAAAATGGATGGCTGGCCCTGATTGGGGGTCATAACGAGGCTGTGAGACACTTGGGAAATAGTTTTGTTTGACTTTTTACTGTTCCCTATTGGCTGCTGTGTGTTGTGCATAAAGTAAGAGAAAGCATAATCCTCGCCTCCGTGTCCTTAATAGAATTGAAAAATCTTGTTGCGCAAGCTAGAACATTTTTGAGTGCCTGGGCACTACAAGGAAGTGACACAACATCGGGAAGCTGCAGCCAAAAAAGCTAGAACGGCAAGCAGCTTCCTGAAGGACAGCGTGCCTCTTATGGACCGCACATAACGCCTCCATTGCTGACGGAGACACCGACCACGCTATTCATGTGCGCGCAGGCCGAAGTCATATACCAGTAAGTCTGACATCTACATATGCTAACTGTGGGCTAATACAGAATATATATGACACTTCAACAAAGCAATGGCTGAAGGAAGATGATCCAAACACGTTTTTCACTATTAAATAATAAATTAAATATGTTTTCAAGAATTCTGCCAGGTACAGAACCCTGTGTCTAAACCAGACCTAAAAAAGAGGGAAGGCAAATGTCTCAAGTTATTTATGAATATAGTATGATTCATATTTGTCAGATGATTACCAATTGAATCAAACATCCACAGGAGCAGATGCCTTTTACCCAACTCCCTCCAACAGATGCGTGCTCAGACCTTAACTGATTATCTGAACCCTGCATCTGCTAGGGGGAAAGGGGAATGGGAATAGAAAAAGAGAGACCCCCTCCAGATCCAGTTCCTGTCTGTGTTTCCCACTTGAAGATAGGATATTCTGTGTGTGCTTCTTTAAACTAGCACCTTTCCTCTTTTGGGGATTTCTGTAAGGGAAGGACCTGGAGTGCGGTGATAAGAGCATAAATGAGTACATTCCCACTGTGCATTCAATTGTTCAGTCATTCTCATTCACCCAATGCAATCACTCCCCTAACCTAAATCTTTTGAGGAACTAGCCTCTCTCTCTAAAGAACTATGGTGGTCATTCTGACCCTGGCGGTCAAAGACCGCCAGGGCGGAGGACCGCGGGAGCACCGCCGACAGGCCGGCGGTGCTCCAATGGGGATTCCGACCGCGGCGGTAAAGCCGCGGTCGGACCGGCACCACTGGCGGGGTCCCGCCAGTGTACCGCCGCCCCATTGAATCCTCCGCGGCGGCGCAGCTTGCTGCACCGCCGCGGGGATTCCGACCCCCCCTACCGCCATCCAGATCCCGGCGGTCGGACCGCCGGGATCCGGATGGCGGTAGGGGGGGGTCGCGGGGCCCCTGGGGGCCCCTGCAGTGCCCATGCCACTGGCATGGGCATTGCAGGGGCCCCCGTAAGAGGGCCCCTACATGTATTTCACTGTCTGCTGCGCAGACAGTGAAATACGCGACGGGTGCAACTGCACCCGTCGCACAGCTTCCACTCCGCCGGCTCGATTCCGAGCCGGCTTCATCGTGGAAGCCTCTTTCCCGCTGGGCTGGCTGGCGGTCTGAAGGCGACCGCCCGCCAGCCCAGCGGGAAAGTCAGAATTACCGCCGCGGTCTTTCGACCGCGGAACGGTAACCTGACGGCGGGACTTTGGCGGGCGGCCTCCGCCGCCCGCCAAGGTCAGAATGAGGGCCTATGTTATTTCAGAATCTTCTTTTCTCCTGAAGTCAGAGAATAAATCCAAGGTTCCCTGAGGAACAGTCCAAAAGTACACAAATGTAAAATTTACTATTGTCTTTTACAGAAATAGAAACTTCCTTCTCAAAGTTCAGATTTCTCTATCATAGTCTCTGAAGCACAGGTCTGAGTTCAGAGGTTTGTCTCTTAAGACTGATAAGTCTGCAAGGCGAAGAGTTTAAAAAAAATATATTTATATATGAATGTAACTATGTATATGAATATATATATTGGCAAGTCTGGATATTATACGGAAGGATTCCTTACTGCATTTGCTTGAAGTTTAGTTGAGCAGAACAAATTTCCCTCAGAAAGCCAATAGCCAGTTGCTGGAAGAAGGAAAAAAATTCAGCTTTTCCAAAATGGACAAAATCCCTGGTGTTCACACGGTACCAAGAAAAAATAATTAACTACTCAATACTGAAAGAATTCTCAGTGAAGCCAAGCGTCACAGGAACACTGCTCATTTTCCTCAAGATGACAGTTGAAGTGCATGGCTCCCTGAGAGGAACAGCTGGAGGGAAGCTACAGCACGAGACTAAAGTAGAAACACTAGAGCACTGACCTCACAAGGATCTGCGGCCACCATCTTAAGTGTCAATTAAACTAGTTCTAGAAACAGCCTCCACAAGAGCCCCAGGGAGTGAGGACGCCGCTGCAACCAACGTGGGTACAGAGAAAAGTGGAATCGCTTTTGCTGAGGAGAACCTCATAATGTTGGCAATAGTTTTCCTGGCAATATTATTGTAACATGGATAGAGAAATATCATGTTTAGTTGCAACTTAGTCCATAAAACATAGCCTTATTCAACCATATCACAGCTTCCGGTACACAATATACTTCTACTAAATATATCAATTAAAATACACATAATGCATTTGTAAAATCCCGATGGGTCCAGCTACTTATTATAGCCATTATAAAACTGGATATCTCAATAGAATTATCTATAGCTAAAATAAATGTTTATACATAAATATCTATATGAAAAAATCTCTTAATGTACATTATGCAATCATCAAAAATATAGGTGGCGGAGAGTCTCAAAAAAAGAAAAAAGGTATTCATAAAATACATTTGCAATAGCCATCCCCAAACACAAATGCCAACTTGAAAAGTCCAGATTGTGTGTAAGATCTTTACCTTCCTCCCCACTTTTTCAATTTCCTAGTGGCTGCTAAAATGCCGCCTACGACACGTGATATCTAAAAAGAGCATCTCATGCAATTTATTTATGCCATCTAGCCTGGTTCTTTTAATGTATTTAAATAAAATAGGACATACATAAACTGTTCCCTAAGATTTACAAAATATAAACCGTCAGTAGAAATGTGAATACTGGAGCTTTCTGAGTTCAACCCACACTCCAGATATGTTCCACATCCACCATTCTCCCAATATCCAGGAAATAGCAAAACCCAAGATTTAACCCTACCCGGAGCTTCAAGATCTCTACACTCCATATTGGATTTGGGAGTTCTAAGAGATATGGGAAGCTTGTGACTTCCTGGCAGGAATTAATTGCATACAAATTAGAGTTCCTTGTGGTGAGGTAGCCTAGGTTCTTATTGTGACAGAGAGGTCAGAGCTGCAATGAGAGACTTTAAGTGCCATTGCAGTCTTTATGGGTTTGGAAAACTAGGGTCTGGTGAACTCAATTGCCAGAATGCCTTGCATGCCGGTTGAGTTTAATAAACTAATCACTTTAATTCATGGAATTCACCATTTATGAGCCTATATAATACTCTTTAAAAGTGAAGTTGCCTCAATATATGTGCCTTTTCATGCAAAATTATCTAGTTATCAGTAATGTCATCTAAAAGATTTGATACCTTGCTTTTTCCTTCTTTGTGATCTGACTAGAATTATTGCTGTCAGGAGGAGCAGGAGAAGCAGCACACCAACAGTAGGTAGAAGGTACAGCAGGATAGTTTTTTCAGAAGAAGATCTAGAAAAAAATGAAATATATATGTTTTACTTGATGTTGTCCGAAATTTCACGACATTCCACGAAATGTTTTAACTATTCAGAGCTGGGCAAAAATACAAGGCAGATGATCAATTATCAGTGTACAAGTGAAGAATAGCTTGGCATACAATTTAGTCAGGTTTCTTAAATCCTAGAAAATAATTTCTGCATTTTAAGAAGTCAGACTGAAGACTAGTAGATCTGAGATGGATATAGAGGGGTTTTTAATGGGCATTAAATCTTTACAGCAATATTCCCCCCACCATCGTGGGTTCAAGCTGAGATGGCATGATGGTCAAAAGAACGATGGGTTAGGATGCAACCCCGAGTGATTTCCAGTGGCTAGACTTGTTGCAAGCATCCGTCCATCACCTTTTGTGTGTTTGATATAATGCCTAAAGTGGCCATAAGTATGTCCAAACATGGGCCTCATGCTCACTGTGCCACTGGAGCCAATCTACACCCAATTGAAGAGCCCCAGTAAAGTCAAACCTGGTGTTAGGTTGGTTGCGTTCCTGTTCAGGGAAGACCTGGACTGGCAGTATGAGCTGAACTGTAGCGATTGTAGCAAGGTGAAGGCAGACTTGCATATGGATGGGTCCAAACTGAGGAGGCATGAAACGTAAAATAACAATGGATTGCAAAGTTTCCCCGAGCAATTGCCAGTGCTACGACTCATTGCAAGCATTCCTACCATCACCTTCTGTGTGCTTGATTGATCATTCGTACACTATTGACTTTCAAAATCCAAAATACACAATTTTGTCAAACTTCTAGTCTACAACTACTCATAACCAACAAAATATGTTTTTAACTATGAAATTCAACCATGCCAATGTCAGCTTTTGTTGCCCCTCTCCTTCATATCGTTCTGTCATCTCATCTGTCTGAGATGCTACATTCCTAATGAGTGGTATCATGTGTGACAGAAAGAAATTTTGGAATGGGAGCGCTACACTTTCTACGTAGATGTCTCAAAGCTTGACAACTCCTATTCTGGTTGAGAACCAACTGTCCCAAGCATCTCAAAGGGATAGTTCAACAATCCTGCCCAGTTGACTGCAGTTCCAATGCCCACTAAGGATGAGAGGGTAAGGTAATATGAATTCAGCCTGCATGTTCATTGGCTGATGCGACCCCCAGGGGATCAACATTAACGTGAATGTTAAAATATAAATTGCTGGTGGCACAACTTCTTGAATAGACTGCAGTGGATAAACATAACCAATGTATGACACACTTAAGCATTAATAGTCATATGTGCAGTGCATCACGAGGACCACTACAAATTGAGAACAGTGAACAATTAACTTTTTTTTGTTCTGGTTTCTCTATGTCTATAGATTTTAAGTTGGGAAGTGCTTACTTACTGCTCATTATGCTGACTGGCCAAAGATGTTTTAAGGCCTTGGAAAAGTGGGTGCTGGTCCAGTGCCCCAGTCTTTCAGGGGGCCCCATCATAGGGCCAATTCTGTTCTGAAGACACATGAACACATGAATGATAACATTGAATAGGTCTTAAACAGATTGAAATCCATTTTCCTTTAATATATCATGAATGTGGGTGATGTGAGAGAGTTTATTACCGATATTTTGCAGAGAAATGTTGTGTTCATGTTTCATGCAACATACATAAAATTGTTCCTTTTAGATCAGAAAAGAACCTCATATTTAAGAAGGGGGAGGGTGTCATATAGAACATTTGCAGTAATATTTGTGAGCTACTGTTATGCTAAAATATTGACAACACACGTCATTATCCCTTACTATTAGATGTAAGCAGAATTTGGACAAGGGTGCCTGTCTGCTGTCAGTGACCTGGCAAAAGAAGGCATGAAAAAGATGAAACTGGATCATAAATTCAAAGCTGTTTTGAATAGAGGACCCCTAAAATACGTTTGGCATAGGACCCCCAAAATCCTTAATATTTCCCTGTGATTGGCATGTAGTGATGCAATAAAGGACCTCCACTGTCCGTTTTGGGCACGTTTCTATACGGTGCTCCAGCTGTGATTCAGGGCCTTAATTTCTGTTTCCATTTTCTACAGTTCACCTCAAGGTGTTCTTTGGCCTGCCTCTCTTCTGTTTGCCTTCTGGGATCCAGCAGGGATCTGTGCTTGTGATGGAGTCTTGTTCTCTTCTGATAGTGTGTCCTATCCATCTCCAGGTATTTCTCATAATGATGGTGTTCATGCTTTCTTGCTTGCATCTGGTGACCAGTTCTGGTTGGAGATGGCTTGCAACAAGAAAATGGGTTAGTGGTGTGGAAGGATGACAATCCACCAGTGTTCTGATCCATACAACAGTGTGGACAGAATGCAATACTGGTAAAGCCTCAGCTTCGTGTTGCTGCTGTACCGAGATGACTTCCACACATTGTTCAGCATCCTGAAGTAATTTCTGGCCTTGCTTAGTCGGCTTTTCAGATCACTGCCTGACCCTCTATCATGTATAATGGTACTGCCTAGGTAGATGAGCTCCCTAGTCATGGCTAGGTCCTCTCCATCCACCTTGATTCGTGATGGATTTGGAATGTTGGGTGGCATGATTTCTGATTTATTCTTGGTAACCTCAGGTCCACTATCTGTGCATAGATGTTGAAGTGAGACGTCTTTTTCTGTATATGCTGGTGTGTGTGAGGCAGCAAAGCTAGGCCAACTGCATGCTCAGGGTCCTCCACTGTATTGGATAAGGTCCATCTGATGCCTCTGGTTTGGTTTTCTGTTGTTTTCTGTTGTGCATCAGATCACCCAGTCAGTGACTAGCTTGAAGAGCAATGTCGAAATCACACATCCCTGTCTTACATTGGTCTTCACTTCAAAGCTATCCTCACTGTCACCCACCTTGCACATAAAATAGAAGCTCTTGATAAGGAGAACTATCCGTTGTGGTATGCCATAGTCCCTTAATATATACCTCAGAGGCTGTCATGGCGGATAATGTCAAACGTTTTATCAAAAATAATGTTGTGTGGAGTAAGGTTCTAACCAACACACCCTCTGCCCTCGGGAAAACCATCCTGTTTTTTTCTTAACTGCTTGTCCACAGCATGAGAAAATGCACTGTATTATGATTTTCACCAGGATTTTACTAAGGATTGACAGAAGGGTGATTCCATGCTAATTACAGTTGGTTAATACTCTCTTCTTTGGGGTGTTGAAAGTTATTCATTAGTTCCAATATTCTGTTGCTTTGTTCCCTAACAAATCAATGATAACAGTGGTTGGTAGATATTGGCTGATGCTTCAGGCTCTGCCTTAAATATTTCTGCATTCAGATTCCCTTGATCAGGAGTTTTTCTGTTCTAGGGAGCTCTTTGTCTTTTGTGAGCAGCCTGCCTTGCTTGTCCACAGTAGAGGTGTTGTATTTGATACAAGATGTATCACTATTTTCATAATCTTAAGGATCTTCCCTGTTCTCCTCTTTTGGCTGCTTTGTCTCCTTGGCTAGCATGGTTATCCATGTATGCCCACTTGTCTGCTCCTGTCATTCTTTTGACTGCTCTGCTTGCTTTTGTGTACTGTTGCATGCGTGTATCCTGAAACCTCTCAGATTTGCTCCCATGAGTTTCTTTTTTCTTGCTCTCCTGTCTTCACTACTTAGCCATGTTTCTCATCCTATGCATGCATCCATCCATTAGGTGTTTGAACCTACTTTTCGTTTGTTGGTCAAATGTCTTCTCAGTTTTGGGGTCCTGTAATTTTGCCACATCAAAGTGTTCTGTTTTTCTGAGCTTTAGTTTCACATGGCCAGCCACTAAAAGGTGATCACTGCCGATGTCCGTTCCCCGCCTCATTCTGATGTCTGCAGTGAGTGTCTCGATTTACTGCTTATCAGAATGTGGTTAATCTGGTTTCTGTCTTTGTCACTGGGTGAGTACCAAGTTAATTTGTGAATATCACATTGGGGTAAGAGAGTCATCCTATGACCAGGTCACTCGCGGCACACAATTCCAACAGTCTTCTCTATCATTGTTTTTTTTTTTCGTAATCTTCCTTTCCCTTGGCTCTGTCATGGTTTCATGTTGTCATTTCCCACTTTAGCTTTCCAATCCAACAACACAGTCTTCAGATAGTGGCGAAGCATGTCTTGAAGCTTAGTTTGTATCGCTTTCCTCTACTTCAATTGTTGGCAGATAGCATTTTAACCTTCATATAGAAATGTATATTATATATATTTAACTTACTATCACATAATAAAAATAATTTACTTTAGGTGTGAATGTATTTTTTTAAACTTGTGAAAATATTTTTAATGTAATTTAATAAATCTTAATGATTTAATTTTTTGGTGTTGGGGTGTGCTTGTTTTTTCAAAGGACTGACATGAATATGCTGTTAACTGGTTTTCACTCAATCAGGCATTCCTTTGTCCCCTTGCTTACTTCTTTGTGATGTTAGTCATTGAGCTTGACATAGTAAAGTATTCATTCTGACAGATCTGGTCCACCTAATTTCACTGTCCTCAGGATGTGTAAATTGTCTTAACTCAAGTTAGATGTTGCTTACGCCTGCTTTCCATTGTCATACATACTCTGTACATTCCAGATTCCAATGCAGGTCTCCATTTGGCACTCAGAACTGTTGTCATCCTGCAAGTAGTTACTTTGCAGTTTGAGCACTGTCAACCATGCATGTCTCGCACAGATAATCTGGAAGTCCCTTATGCCCGGAAGATTTAGTAGGACGGATTCTGTTTCCACAACATATGTCTTTTTATAGGACAAGTTTGTTAACCTTGTGCCCATCCACCAACATGGAAGACTGATAGATTATGCTTCATGTGGTCTCTACACTTTAAACTGCCTGCTTTGGGGGGCTCCCAAGAGACTAAGCTCCTGCTGACATAGCTCTCCAGGTCACTGAGACACGCAAGTCCCTAAAACACTTCTGGGAGAAAGTCGGGAAGTACCCATGTGTTTTTTTACATTTTGCATGCAGAAGATAAATGAAAGAATGTCTGAGCCAGGCTAGAGATAAAAGCTTGTTGAAACAGTGAGCTGGTCAAGAAGAGATCACCATGGATTTTGTAGATTCTGAAGAAAGCTGAGGACCCACTGCACAATTAAAGTTTGGCTGAAACAGGTACACCTAAAAACAGATGTTGGAGTACTAATAACCTCCATCAGCATCTTTCCTTGCTTTTTGCTTGGCAAAGCCCCCCTTCGAATAAAATAACAGAAAGGGAGTAATCTTTAGGCAATTTGAAAATTGGTGTAAGGCTCACTGGATAGCGCAATACCTTGCTAGAGAAAGTAATGGAGGAAAGGGCTTAAATGTAATCCCCATAGGAAATAATCTTATTTTGTATCAAATGAATTGAAATAGTTAACAAACTACATTAATAATATAGATTTTTTTTAAACAAATATATAAAAATAGTGCATGTTCATATTTTAATTAAAAACATTTTAATATATTTTTTGCATTTAAAGATTAGTATAAAATGTGTGTTATATATATTTAAGTGACTGAATTATTTCTGTACTTTAAATAATACTTTAGGTGGAAATGTAGTTCTTTTAGACTTGAGAAAATATTTTATTGTAATTTACTATGTTTTAAATGATTTAATTTTTAATTCAAAATGTAGTTAATAATGCTGTATCAATTTTTCTTTAGATCACAATTAAAATAAATATATAAATATAATTTGCTCATGTGTCCAACCACAGCACTGTGCAACTGGCTGAGGCCTGGTAACACCCACAATGGTAATCGCATAAACTGTTAGAAGTGCCTCCAAAACTACACATGGCTTAGGAAATGTATACTGTTCGTTGAACAGAGCCATCCATAGTGTACGTGATTGACATTGCATAAAAGCAATGAAACCATATCTCCAAGCTTCAAGTATTTTAAATCAACACCCGCAGAACCAAAAGATGTAAGAGAAACAACTCAGAAGATGAAGAAAAACACTAGGCGTAAATCCAGCTTCCTTCAGGAGAAATTAAAAACCAAATGACAAAACATGGGTGCAGTGACCCCCAATATTTTGGAATCAATGCAAAAAGAACTAAAGTTTGCTATATGTTTTAAGGGCCCAAAACCCACTTTTACAAATTTTACCTAAAAAACTAGATGCTGTCATGCCTTATAAGTTTTGTTACTATACTTGATCCTCACTGTCAATAGGTGATATTTTTTACTTGTTGAAGAGCTTTCGTTTGTTGCCCATTGCTGTTAAGGCTATGCTTCTGAAATAGCTGGAATAAATAAATACAGTAAATGAACAACAAATAAAACTATCTGTAACTTTAGGCTAGCTCTAGCACACTCACTTTGTTACAAACATTCAGTTGCTTTACCACAGTCTCTCAGCCACACTCACCCTTTCCACTACCAGCTCACCCGTGCAGGGAAAGACAAAACACGTGTCTCTATTTTCTAATCTATAAACAAACAAAGACAGCAAAAATGTGCCAACCAATCAATCAAGAAGCAACATAACATGAAAGAACAAAGAGATACAATTTTGCTAAAGTCTCACTACGCATCAAATATCCTTGCCACTTACACTGCTGAAAGACAACCCACCACAATTCACATCATTCTGATGTGCCTATTATAGTGTCTTGCGAGTTTTATGATGGAACCCTTTTGGGGTTTGTAGAAGTGTGACATAGTTGTTGGAGCAGAATGCAATGAAAGCTTAGAATAATGAGTTTGCTGTTACACACAGCAGAATAAAGATGTGGAAAATTAAGTTCTGCATGTGACGTAGTCATCAGCAAGTATCTAGGCTGGGGAGGCTGCTACAACTGGTGACAAGATAGGGCATAAGAACGATGGTGCTGTCCCAGAGAATTTGCCGTGGTCCAAGCAAACTATTTGTATGTTCCATGTGTGTCACTGCCGAAGTCTGGAATTGACGTTCCATGCATGCGGAATCAAAGCAGAACGCCTGCAGCTGTGGAGCAGTTGATAACAAAATTATTATAGAGAATGTACACATTGTTGGCTGAGAACATGCTGGTCAGGCCATACATAAAGATACTGTTCTGCCACGTAAGATAACATTTAAATAATATATGATATGGAGGGTTATCACTGAAGGTGCATACAACCAGGTTTACAAAGCACAACCAAAGATAATCATAACTTGCCAAAGAACGATGCGAACACAAGTGCTGCAGGCGGAGATCAACCAGTTGTCCGGAAAAGAAAACTGACATTTAAAAAAGAAGAAAATAATTGAACTAGCGAATCCATTAAAGAGAGTCATCATACCACAGCACTCGGTTTCGTAGCTTAAGGAGAAGTGCTCAGGGCTGTGTTTACTTAGCCATCCATACCCGAAGAATTTTGCCCACAAAGTTGCCAAATGAGGCTCAGAACAACTTCATAGGTCTTCAAAGAACAAAGAGCCGAAAGCGACTTTTGGAATAGTGAAATTGTTCAGATGGCTGCTAAGTAAAAAAACAATCCTTAGGCCAACACGTCAAAGAACCTTAGGGAGGATTTACATAAACATGATTACCAAACAGCATCAGGGAACACGCTACCCGGAATGTCAGTAAGTTCAATACTCGTCCGCAAGGTTGTTGCCATCCAGAAACCACCAGCACCTTTCGATACTGCCAAAAAGCTAATAATGGATGATAAATGGACTGCTTGGATAGAGACATTTGATCATTTCATTGATTGCACTTGAAGATACTGATAACCAAAAGATTATCAAATATCTCAAAAATCTTGCTAGTGATAGTGTGAAAGAAGTTATTAAAAAAATGCAGAGAACTGACAAAGAAGTAACACACCATCAGATTAAAGCAGCGATGAATCTCAAATTCAATCCAGTACCAAATATTGATCATGACAGATATATTTTCAGTCAAGAATGCTTAAAAATTGGTGAAATCATTGATGAGCTTGTGAAGAGACTCGATTCACTCATCAACCACTGTAGATTCAATGAATTTATTGATGAAAAAGCTATGCCTCTTAAAGTTACTGATGGATGCTTGTCAGATTCATTCAGACAATGTATGCTGAGAGAAACTCTTAGTCTGGAGTGAGTGTTAATGGCTGCCAGAGCTGAAGAGTGTACTGAAAGACAAGCTGCTGACATCACCAGAGGTGCCCAGAGTGAGTCAGTCATGAGTATGGAATGTAAACCAAAGCAAAAGACTGAAGGGCACTGTTAGACCAGTGAGCTCATGGTGTGGTTACCCTGTCTTTTTGGCATTTGGCCTCCTGTTATGATCCTGTGCTGGACTTCGTTTTTGATGGCTTTAGGCCTCTGGGCAAGCTCCATGATTGGTATATTTGAATTACTGGTAATTACCTAGTAAAATGTCCTGGAGGTGCCCAGGGCCTGTAAATCAAATGATACTAGTGGACCTGCAGCACTGATTGTGCCACCCACATGAGTAACCCTGCAAACATGTCTCAGACCTGCCACTGCAGTGTCTGTGTGTGCTGTTTTAAACTGCCAGCTCGACCTGGCAAGTGCACCCACTTGCCAGGCCCAAACCTTCACCTTTTACTACATGTACATCACCCCTAAGGTAGGTCCAAGGCAGCCCCATGGGCAGGGTGCAGTGTACTTGAAAGGTAGGCCATGTACTGGTGTGTTTTACATGTCATGATAGTGAAATACTGCTAAATTAGATTTTCACTATTGCAAGGCCTATCTCTACCATAGGGAAACGTGGGGAGTGCCTTGAGATATCTTTTAAGTGCAATTTCCCATTGGGACCAGATAGAGATAGGGAGTATGGGGTCTCTGAACTCATAATTAAAAATACATCTTTTTGTGAAGTTAGTTGTTAGATTTGAAACAGCCACTTTTAGAAATTGGGCTTTTATTTGCTTAAACATTATGTGCCTCTGCCTGGCTGTGGAATACACGTCTCGGTCAGACTGACAGTTGGGCTGTTTGTGAATTCACTCTAGATAGTCACACAATGGGAACTGAGGTGTGTCCTGCATTTCCTGTTGGGTATTCCTGGGCTAAAGTGCACCTGAATAAAGCTGTGCCTGTCTTACACAAAGCAGTCTCCAACCCCCTGGACCATGTCTGGGACCAGGAAAGAGAGAGGCAGGGTCTTGTGCACTACAAAGACTTTCCCTTGAAGTTTGCCTACTTCAAAGGCAGAAGTGAGTATACAAATTAGACTGCTGACCCCACGACTTCAGAGCATTTCTGGACTGAGGACATTCTGCCAGGGAAAAGAGCCTGATGCGTGAGGAGGACCTGCCACTCTGCCTGTTGCTTTGCTGTGCTGGCCTGCTGCTGCTACATCTGCCCTGGGAATGAAAGGACTGGACTCTACTTTCTACACCCTGCTTTCCAAGGTTCACCAAGGGCTTGAACTGAGCTTGCTTCCTGTTGTGAAGTCTCAGGGACATCAACTTCTTCATCTGCCAGTGCCTGGGCTCTTCTGCTGAGAGTTCTGACTTACTAAGTGGAGCCAAATTCAGTCCCTGGGCCCTTAGAAGTGGAAACTGGTACCCTGCGGGGGGAAATCCACACACTGTTGTGTACGCGTCAGAATAATCACTGCACCACCTATCCCACAGCTGGAAATTTGATACAGCGCCTATCCCGTGGCTGAAAATTCGACGCAGTGTCAAATCTTCAACATCGCAGCAAGTACCTGAGGCTGCGTGTCTGGAATTCGACGCATCGTTCTCCTGCGGAGGAAAGAGTTGATGCATTGCCTACCCGGCGGGGTAGGAATTGAGGCACTGCCTCACTTGCGAGTAAGGAATCAACGCATTGCTTGCTTTTCTGATACATCTCTCTTGTGACTTTATTTTTATACCAGATGCTTTGTGCTAAAACAACGCATCCATTGATTCCTATGGATTAAGACTCTTTTAACTTTAAAATTTAATAACTTTTTTTGTGTATGTTGGATGTTTGTTGTTTTGGTCTTGTTTTAATCAGATAAATAAGAACTATTTGTCTAAACGGGTGTGGTGACCATTTGTAGTCTTTTTGCTGTGTTACTGTGTGCATGTGGGCACAAATACGTTACACATTGCCTCTGAGATAAGCCTGACTGCTTGTGCCATGCTACCAAGGGGATGAGCAGGGGTTATCTTAGGTGTGTGACTCCCTTACCCTGACTAGAGTGAGGATCCCTAATTGGACAGGGTGTAAACTCACTGTCAACTAAAGACCCCATTTCTACCATTGGTGATCAGAGGTGAGGAAAGGACTTGTATTTGTACTTGACACAGAGTGATTGGTGTACACTACTGCATAACCACATACAGTTTTTTTCTCTTCTTGGATTTTTTTCTTTGCCTTACTGGAACTTTGCAACTTGTGAGTTATCCACAATCATGTCTCAGTCTGGTGAGCCATCAGTTAGAACTGCAGAAGTAGTGCTTGAGCAAGAGAAGCTGGAAACCTATAGGGTGCCTCAGCTCAAAAGTTCTGCAAAGAGTTAAAATGTCCTATTAAAAATCTCACTAAAATGAAGGAGCTGCAAAAGGTGCTGAGAGCCTGATTTGCAACAAAGGAGGCAGATGGGCACACAGAGAAGTAGAATGTCATTGTGGATTGATAGGAGCAAAGCATACATGGTGACATGGTGGATAACCAGGACCTGTCTGGGGGGAAGGCATTCTCCAGGGCTGGCAGCAGTGTTTCTTCCAAGTGTCTGACCTCAGAGGAACTGATGGACAGACAGGCAGAGAGGAGGCATCATTAGGAGCTGAAGATGGAAGCAAATAAAATGGCGATGGCCATGGCCATGGAGGAGAGGAAAATGAGCTAGAAGGGGCTGTATCTAAAGAGCAGGTCCAGCAGAGATGGTGGCAACAGTTCTCCAGTGCAGACTGAGAGAAAGGTACATATACCAAAGGATGTGGTAAAGGATTTTGTTGTGGGCGATGACTTAGAGCAGCGGTTCAAGAGTTATGATGTGGCACTGAGGATCCACAGGATCCCTGAGAGAGATTAGGAGGCAGGCCTGTGGAAGTATTTTTCCATGGAGGGAAGGGAGACCTTGTTGGCTTTAGAAATAGAGGATCTGGTGAGGTACCCTACCATGAAGGATGCCCTGACCAGGAGGTATGGTCTCACCCCAGTGGGCTACAGGGTCAATTTTAGAGAGAGTTCCAAACTAGGGTCACAAACTTGGGTGGAGTAGGTGGATCTTTTCTGCAGAGCACTGGATGGTTGGGTGAAGGGCAGCAAGGTAACAGACTATCAGGGGCTGTACAATTTGATTGCATGGGAGCACTTTTCTAGTCATCGTTTTCCAGAGCTGCACCAGCACTTGATTGACAGCAAGCTTACGGACCCCAGGACGTTTGCCTGGGAAGTGGACCACTGGCTCAGCACTAGGGTCCAAAAGAGCTTGTATGTGGAAGACTCAGCCAAGGGCAGGCAGAGTCACCTACAGAAGAAGGAGGTGGGGGGACAAGGATAAACTGAAAGAGTTCTCTAAAGGGACCCAAGTCTTCCTGGGTGAGGGTGAGGTAATCCAGAGAACCCTCATGCCTGATAATACAAAGAAGTACAGGCAGTGGGTGACCAATAATGGGAGGTGGGTGGAGGCTCTAAGAGACACAGGAGCCAGTATGACAACCGTCCGCTGACATCTAGCGTCTGAAGAGCAGGTAGTCCCTAATGTGGTCCACCAAGCTGTAGGAGTAGACAACAGTGTGCACCAACGCTTGGTAGCTCAGGTTTCCTTTGAATGGGGGGGTTCTTAGGTTCCTTGAGGATAGCTGTGAGTCCATCCAGGTCTACTGACTGTCTGCTAGGGAACGACCGGGAGCACACTGCCTGAAAGAAGGTGGAGCTCACATCGCACTTGTACATGTTGGAATTTCTAGAGTGGGTGTGCATGGCCACATGGTCCATGGCTGCAAGACAGGGTAATCAGAAGGACCTTGAATTTCGAACAGTGGCCCAGGTACTGGCTAGGAACAGAAGGGGCACAGGAAACCCACTCCTGAGATTTCCACAGTCCGGGAGGAGGCTAAACCTGATGGGGACGCTCCAGAACCTACAGAGGAAGGAGTGGCCAAACTGGGGGACTTGCCTGAGCTGACCCATTGGCAGCAGGAAGGAGGCCCCACCAGGAAGGAGTTCTGTGGAGCGCAGAAAGCATGCCCCACCCTTGGGGGCCTTCGGAAACAGGCAGAGGCCCAGGCATCTGGTGACACCTCTGGATCTCACCGGATATACTGGGAGAGGGATCTCCTGTACAGTGAGCCTGCGTTGTTGAACCTGGGACAGCCCATGTGCTGGTGGTACCCCAGTGTTTCTGGGCCTTCCTACTGGGTCTGGCTCATGATGTACCACTGGCAGGTCATTTGGGGCATGACAAGACCTTTGACAGGCTTGTCACCCACTTTCCTTTGCTCCAAATGAGGAAGAACTCAGATGCAATCTGCATGATTACCCAGAAGCTATCCCCCTGAGAACAGTGACTGTGTCCACAATGTCCAAACCACTGATAGGGATCTTTACCCGTGTGGGTTTTCCCAAGGAGGTAGTATCTGACAGGGGTACGAATATTTTGTCGCTGTACATGTAAGCCATGTTGAAGGCGTTTGGTGTAACATACAAGTTCACCATGCCTTACCACCCCTAAAGCAATGGGTTGGTTAAAAGGTACAACTTTATCCTGAAGGGCATGATTATGGGTATCTCAGAACCCATGAGGCGTAAGTGGAACATCCTGTTACCATGCCTGTTGCCTACAGAGAGGTACCACAGAAGGGGGTTGGATTCAGCCCTTTCAAACTTCTGTATGGGCACTCTGTAAGAGGGCCTCTCAGTTTGCTGAAGGAGGGCTGGGAGCAAGCTCCCAAGAACCAGGAACCAGGCAGCCCACTTCTGAAACTTGCTCAAGAGAATCTATAGGCTAGCCAGGAGAACATGAAACAATGGTATGGCCAGAATGCCACTTTGGTTGAGTTTCAGCCTGGCCAGAAAGTGTGGGTAATGGCCCCTGTAGAGCCCTGTCCTCGCCCAGATTGTTTGTCTGGGCCATTTGAGGTGAAGAAGCACAAGAGCAATGTCACCTACATGCAGACTCTTAGGAACCCTTTAAGGGTCCTGCACATGAACCGCCTCAAACCACACTTTGAGAGGTCTTAGTTGACCATGCTCTTAGTCACAAATGATGGTGTGGAAGAGAAGAGCAAACCTCTCCCTGACCTCCTGTCTTCCAAATAGCAGGTTGGGTCAGTGGAGGGTGTCAACCTCTCCTCTACTCTGACCCTACATCCGTAGGCGGACTGTCGCCAGTTGCTGGGACAGTTTGCCTCCCTGTTCTCACTTATCCCTAGTGTTACTCACTGGTGCACCCTTGACATTGATACTGGGGACGTCTTCCTGTCAAGCACAAGTCTTACAAGTGGACTGACAGCATCAAGGAGGTGGTCTCTGAAGAGGCTGAAGCTAGGGGTGATTGAGCACTCCAACAGATCTTGGTCCAGGCCAGTGGTTCTGGTGCCCAAGGCTGCCCCACCTGGTGTCACACCTGAACTTAGGTCTTGTTTTGACTACCGGGGCTCAATGCCGTCACTAGGACTGACTTACACCCCATCGCCGGAGCTGATGAGCTCATTGACTGGTTGGGAGCTGCCAAGTTCCTCCACACATTTGATCTGATGTCCATGTACTGGAACATTGCTTTAACTGAGGGGCCAAAGAGAGGTCGGCATTCTCAACATCAGAGGGGCACTACCAGTTTTGTGTCATGCCCTTTGGGTTGAAGAACGCCCCTTCCGCCTTCCAGAGCCTGGTCAACCAGGTCCTGGGTGAGTTGGAGAACTTCAGTGCCACCTACTTGGACAACATTGCTGTCTTCAGCTCCAGCTGGGAGGACAACTTGAACCACCTCCAGGAAGGGTAGAGGGTCCTGCAGAGTGCAGGCATCTCTATCAAGGCCAATAAGTGCCAGATAGGGCAGGGGTCTATGGTGTTCTTGGGACACCAGGGTGGGAGCATCCAGGTGGCCCCTCTACCAGCCAAAATTTACACCATTCTCACTTGGGCACCCCCCAAGACCAAGACTGAGGTGAGGGCTTTTTTTGGACTCACTGGATATTGCAGGAGATTCATCAAGGAGTATGGCACCATTGTTACCCCTTGACAAAGGTGACTTCCATCAAGCAGCCACATCAGGCGATATGGACCGAGGTAGGCCAGACTGCTTTTGACACCCTGAAGGAGGCCATGTGCACAGCACCCATGCTCAAGGCTCCTGACATTTCCAAAGAATTTGTGGTGCGGACATATGCTTCAGAGCATGATGTGGGAGCCGGAGAATCACGTTCCGTCTCCTCACCCACGCACACAAGGCCCTCCACGACCTGGGCCCCAGGTACCTCAAGCTACGATCGACCAGCCACGCCCTTGCCACCGTGCCACGCATTAGAAAAGCCACCATGGGAGGAAGATCCTTCTCCTACCTGGCAACCGGAACGTGATTCTCTTGCTGATGGGGAGCCAGTGCAGGTCTCTCAGGTGTCCGGAGATGTGGCTGTGTCGGGGGATGTCAAGTATGAGGCGTGCGGAGGCGTTCTGGATGCATTGGAGTCTTTTCTGTAGTTTGGCCGTGGTTCCGGTGTAGATGGTGTTACCGTAGTCCATTCGGTTGGTGACGAGTGCCTGGGTGACCGTCTTCCTGGTTTCGGTGGGGATCCATCGGAAGATCTTTCGTAGCATGCGTAGGATGTTGAAGCATGATGATGAGACGGCGTTGACTTGTCTGGTCATCGAGAGGGAGGAGTCCAGGATGAAGCCCAGGTTGCGTGCGTGGTCCGTTGGTTTGGGTGCGCTGCCCAGGGCAGGGGGCCACCAGGAGTGGTCTGGGTGCTGAAGTTGCTAAGACCCTACTCATGTGAGACTCACTTCTGGGCCCCTCAGATGGTTAATGCACGGGGGAGAATCCTAAACTGTTGAGGTATTCCATCTCCCTACAGAGAATGGACTTTATGGTGGAGCACCGCACTGGCACAGAACATGCCAATGCTGATGGTCTGTCCAAGTTTTTCCGCCTTAGTCATGAGAACTCCCATGACGTTGGGTAGTTCTCCTCACTTTCAGCTGGGGGGACATGTGTTACACCTGTCTTCTGTTTGCGTGGTTACCCCTGCTCTCCTATTATGATCCTGTGCTGAACTTCGTTTTTGCTGGCTTTAGGGCTCTGGGCACTTTACCACTGCTGACCAGTGCTAAAGCGCAAGTGCTCTTTGTCTGAATTGGGTTGGTGCTTGGTTTTCTCCATCATTGGCATATTTGATTTACTAGTAAAGTGCACTAGAGGTGCCCAGGGCCTGTAAATCAAATGTTACTAGTGGACCTGCAGCACTGATTGTGCAGTGTCTGTGTGTGCTGTTTTAAACTGCCAGTTCGACCTGGCAAGTGCACCCACTTGGCAGGCCCAAACCTTCCTTTTTAGTACATGTAAGTTACCCCTAAAGTAGGTCCAAGGCAGACCTCTGAGCAGTGGTGTGTATCTAAAAGGTAGGACATGTACTAATGTGTTTTACAATTCATGATAGTGAAATACTGCTAAATTTGGGTTTAACTATTGCAAGATCTATCTCTTTCATAGGTTAACATGATGATTGCCTTGAAATATCTTTTAAGTGCTGTTTCCCATTGGGAAATTAAAAATACATCTTTTTGTGAAGTTGGTTTTTAGATTGTAAGTTTGAAATTGCCTCTTTGAGAAAGTGGCCATTTTCTTGCTTAGCCATTCTGTGCCTCTGCCTGGCTGTGGAATACACATCTAGGTCAGACTGACAGTTGGGCTGTTTGTCAATTCATTCTAGACAGTCACCCAAAGGGAGCTGAGGTGTGTCCTGCATACCCTGACGGGTCTTCCTGGGCTAGAGTGGAAGTAGAAGCTGACACTTGCACCTGAATACGGCTGTGCCGTTCTTACACAAAGTAGTCTCCAACCCTCTGGACTGTGTCTGGGGCCAGGACAGGGAGAGGCAGGGTCTTGTACATTACAAAGACTTTCCTTTGAAGTTTGCCTACTTCAAATCTAGAAATGAGTATAAGTATTGAGCTGCTGACCCCACAACTTTAGAACACTTCTAGACTAAGAGCATTCTGCCAAGCAGAAGAACTGGATGCTTGTGGAGGATCTTCGCCTCTTCGTGGTGCTTTGCCGTGCTGGCCTGCTGCTGCTACTTCTGTCCTGGGAGTGAAAGAACTGGACTTTTCTTTCTACATCCTTCTTTCCAAGGTTCTCTAAGGGCTTGAAATGAGCTTGCCTCCTCTTGAGCAGCCTCTGGGGCATCAAAGACTTCCTCTGCCAGTGCCTAGGTTCTTCTGCTGAGGTTCCTGATCTGCTAAATGGTGCCAAATCGAGTTCCTGGGCCCTCAGAAGTGGAAGTTGGTAACCTGCGGGGCAAAATCTAAACACAACTGTGTGCGTGTCAGAAAAACTGATGCAGCGCCTGTCCCGCTGCTGAAAATTTGATGCAATACCTGTCCCATGGCTGAAAATTTGATGCAGCACCTGCTCTCAAGGCAGACACTTTGTGCAGTGCGTCAGAATTTTCCATGCTTCAACCATGGGCGTCAAATCTTCAACATCGCATCAAGGATCTGAGGCTGTGTGTCAGGAAATCAACGCATCGTTCTTGTTCTGGGGAAAGAATCAACGCATCGCCTACCCCGTGGGGAAAGAATTGCCTCGCATCCTCACTTGCGAGTATGGAATCTGATTTTCTGATGCATCACCTCTCCTGCTGCTTTATATTCAACGCATACCGAGTACTTTGTGCTAAAACAACGCATCCATTAATTCCTATTGAGTAAGACTTTAAAAAGTGATATATTTTCTTGTGTATTTTGATTTTTGTTGTTTGGTTTTGTTTTATTCAGATACATATTTGATATTTTTCTAAACTGGTGTGGTATCCATTTGCAGTGTTCTGAATGTGTGACTGTATGTGTCGGTACAAATACTTTACGCATTGCCTCTGAGATAGGCCTGACTGCTTGTGCCAAGCTACCAAGTGGGTGGGAAATGGTTATCTTAGATGTGTGACTCCCTTACCCTGACTAGAGTGAGGGTCTCTACTTGGACAGGGTGTAAACTGACTGCCAACTGGAGACCCATTTCTAACAGACACAAAGTGATGTCTACACATAAACAGAAGTTATGTTTTAGACTTGTACTTTTGTTTTCACACAAAGGTAAATGCCATTGGACAGATATGTACAGGCTGAATCAGCCATTTTGTGATGGTTTGTAAAGCAAAGGAAAAATTGAGAGTGTCACAGCAATAGGACTAAATAGACACCAGAACGTTCCAGAACCAACGCTCAGTGCACGCCCACAAGGCCAAGCTGCAACCTTAGTTGAGGCAAATCGACACTGGTTGAAGTTGACCATCAGCTAAATCACTGTCAAATATTTCTCCAGCCTCAATATCAAATCAAAAAAGTGAGGAAGATGGTCATGCCATGTCAAGGTTTTTCTCAGAGAAATGTGCTCATGTGCGACTGGCCACATGTGAGCAAAACTATCAGTCCAAGAAAAGTAGACATGAAGCACCAAAATCACACAAACACTGTCCAAAGATTACATTGAAAATAAATGGTTGTTCGATGCCTCTCATTATCGGCAGTGGTGCATCAACACACATATTGCTTGAAGAGAAATAAAATGACCTATCTCCAGTACAGAGGCTTACACCATTGAAAACCAAAGTGTATACATGGGCTGCATCAATGCCCTTAAAAAGTCAGCGTTCATTTTTAGAAACAATGAAGCACAAGAAAACGAAGGTGAAAGCTCCCATCCATGTGCTTCAAGGTACAGTGTCAAGTGCCTGTCTACTCAGTTCCAGCACAGCTGCTGATGTAGGACTAATTATTGTGAATGCTCAGGATAGAGGATGGATGCTTAACAGAAAATAGTAAGTCAAATCCCTTTATTGTTTCATGGTTTAGGAAAGCTTAAGACTATAAAAGTAAAGCTGCATGTTAATGAGGATGTCTGTCCAGTTGCTCAGAGACATAGACAAATTGCTTTACATTTACTAGAAGCTGTTGAAAAAGAATATGAATTGTTATTCAAGCATGGCATTAATGAGTGTTCTACTGCTGTAACGCTTCTCCCATATTGGTAGTGCCCAAAAAGGACAGTGAAATTGTATGCATGTGCATTAACATGCATCAGGCAAACAAGGCAATTGAACAAGTACAACATCCAGGTCCACACATTGCTGACATGCTGTAGGAAAGTACCACCTTTTTGCCATTTTACCCCCAATTTCTGCCTGACGTCAGTGTGTTTGACTGTGTCACTGGAGTTCTGCTAACCAGGACCCCAGTGCTTCTGCTCTCTCTCCTCTCAAATTTGTCACCACATACTGGTAACCCGGTATTTCATCCCAAATTGGCATACTGGTGCCCCCTTATAAGTCCCTAGTATATGGTACTTAGGTACCCAGGCATTGGGGTTCCAGGTGATCCCTATGGGCTGCAGCATTTCTTTTGCCACCCATAGGGAGCCCATGCAAAGGCTTCTACAGGACTGCCACTGCAGTCTGTGTGAAATGGTGCATGCGCCATTTCACAGCCACTTCCACTGCACCAGGTCACTTATAAGTCACCCATATGTCAGGCCTTCTAACCCTGAAGGCTGGGTGCAAAGTACATGTGTGTTAGGGCACCCCTGCACTAGCAGAGGTGCCCCTACATCATCCAGGACCATTTTCCCAGACTTTGTGATTGCGGAGACACATTTTATGTGGGTGTAGGAAAGTACCATCTTGTCTGGCATGTTACCCCCATATTTCACAGTATATATGTTGTTTTAGTCTATGTGTCACTGGGACCCTGCAGGCAGGGCCCCAGTGCTCATATGTATGTGCCCTGTATGTGTTCCCTGTGTAATGACTAACTATCTCACTAAGGCTCTGCTAACCAGAACCTCAGTGGTTATGCTCTCTCTGCTTTCCAAATTGTCACTAACAGGCTAGTGACCAATTTCACCAATTCACATTGGCATATTGGAACACCCCTATAATTCCCTAGTGTATGGTACTGAGGTACCCAGGGTATTGGGGTTCCAGGAGATCCCTATGGGCTGCAGCATTTCTTTTGCCATCCATAGGGAGATCTGACAATTCTTACACAGGCCTGCCAGTGCAGCCTGAGTGAAATAATGTCCACGTTATTTCACAGCCATTTACCACTGCACTTAAGTAACTTATAGGTCACCTATATGTCTAACCTTCACCTGGTGAAGGTTGGGTGCAAAGTTACTTAGTGTGTGGGCACCCTGGCACTAGCCAAGGTGCCCCCACATTGTTCAGGGCAAATTCCCCGGACTTTGTGAGTGCGGGGACACCATTACACGCGTGCAATATACATAGGTCACTACCTATGTATCGCGTCACAGTGGTAACTCCGAACATGGCCATGTAACATGTCTAAGATCATGGAATTGTCACCCCAATGACATTCTCTAGCACAGAACCCGGGTACTGCCAAACTACCTTTCCGGGGTCTCCACTGCAGCTGCTGCCAACCCCTCAGACAGGTTTCTGCCCTCCTGGGGTCCAGGCAGCCCTGACCCAGGAAGGCAGAACAAAGGATTTCCTCTGAGAGAGGGTGTGACACCCTCTCCCTTTGGAAATAGGTGTGATGGCTGGGGAGGAGTAGCCTCCCCCAGCCTCTGGAAATGCTTTGATGGGCACAGATGCTGCCCATCTCTGCATAAGCCAGTCTACACCGGTTTAGGGATCCCCCAGCCCTGCTCTGGCGCGAAACTGGACAAAGGAAAGGGGAGTGACTACTCCCCTGACCTGCACCATCCAGGGGAGGTGCCCAGAGCTCCTCCAGTGTGCCCCAGACCTCTGCCATCTTGGAAACAGAGGTGTTGCTGGCACACTGGACTGCTCTGAGTGGCCAGTCCCAGCAGGTGACGTCAGAGACTCCTTCTGATAGGCTCTTACCTCTCTTAGTAGCCACCCTCCTTCCTAGGTAGCCAAACCTCCTTTTCTGGCTATTTAGGGTCTCTGCTTTGGGGAATTCTTCAGATACCGAATGCAAGAGCTCACCAGGGTTCCTCTGCATCTCCCTCTTCACCTTCTGCCAAAGGATCGACCGCTGACTGCTCAGGACGCCTGCAAAACCGCAACAAAGTAGCAAAGACGACTACCAGCAACCTTGTTTCACTCATCCTGCCGGCTTTCTCGACTGTTTCCTGTTGGTGCATGCTCTGGGGGTAGCCTGCCTCCTTTCTGCACCAGGGTCGACGGAATCTTCCCCCTGCAACCGCAGGCAACAAAAGACTGCATCACCGGTCCTCTGGGTCCCCTCTCAGCACGACGAGCGTGGTCCCTGGAACTCAGCAACTCTGTCCAAGTGACTCCCACAGTCCACTGACACTTCAGTCTGGTGGAGGTAAGTCCTTGCCTCCCCACGCTAGACTGCATTGCTGGGTACCGCGTGATTTGCAGCTGCTCCGGCTCCTGTGCCCTCTTCCAGGATTTCCTTCGTGCACAGCCAAGCCTGGGTCCCCAACACTCTAACCTCCAGTGCACAACCTTCTGAGTTGTCCTCCGGCGTCGTGGGACTCCCTTTTCTGACTTCGGGTGGACTCCAGTTTACTCCTCTTCTAAGTGCCTGATCTGGTACTTCTGTGGGTGCTGCCTGCTTCTGTGAGGGCTCCCTGACTTGCTGGGCGCCCCCTCTGTCTCCTCATCCAAGTGGCGACATCCTGGTCCCTCCTGGGCCGCAGCAGCATCCAAAAACCCTAACCGCGACCCTTGCAGCTAGCAAGGCTTGTTTGCAGTCTTTCTGCGTGGGCACACCTCTGCAAGCTTCTTCTCGACGTGGGACATCCATCCTCCAAAGGGGAAGTTCCTAATCCTCTTCGTTCTTGCAAAACACCAAGCTTCTTCCATCCAGTGGCAGCTTCCTTGCACCCTCAACTGGCATTTCCTGGGCTCCTGCCCACTCTCGACACTGTCGCGACTCTTGGACTTGGTCTCCTTGTCTTACAGTTACTCAGATCCTAGAATCCACTGTTGTTGCATTGCTGGTGTTGGTTTTCCTTGCAGAATCCCCCTATCACGACTTCTGTGCTGGGTTGTAGGTTCACTTTACACCTACCTTACAGGGTCTTGGGGTGGGCTATTTTCCTAACCCTCACTGTTTTCTTAGTGTCCCAGTGACCCTCTACAAGCTCACATAGGTTTGGGGTCCATTTGTGGTTCACATTCCACTTTTGGAGTATATGGTTTGTGTTGCCCTCATACCTATGTGCTCCTATTGCAATCTATTGTAACTTTACACTGCTTGCATTACTTCATTTTGCTATTACTGCATAATTGTGGTATTGTGAACATATGTCTTGTGTATATTTGACATCCTCATACTGAGGGTACTCACTGAGATACTTTTGGCATATTGTCATAAAAATAAAGTACCTTTATTTTTAGTATATCTGTGTATTGTGTTTTCTTATGACATTGTGCATATGACACCAGTGGTGTAGTAGGAGCCTTACATGTCTCCTAGTTCAGCCTAAGCTGCTTTGCCATAGCTACCTTCTATCAGTCTAAGCTGCTAGAAACACCTCTTCTACACTAATAAGGGATAACTGGACCTGGCACAAGGTGTAAGTACCTCTGGTACCCACTACAAGCCAGGCCAGCCTCCTACAGTGGGCACCGGACATAGGTCAATACCTATGTCCAGCTTCAAAATGGTAACTCAGAATATGGCCATGTAAGGTGTCTAACATCTGGGAATTGTACCCCAATACTGATTCTAGTATTGGTTTTTACAATTCCATGCACTTTGGGGGTTCCGCAGTGGACCCCCAGTACTGCCATGCCAGCCTTCTTGTAATGCAAGTACTGCACATTACAACCTTTTCTACACATGTTGATCTGGTTTGATACAAAAGACATAGGGCTTGATTTAGATATTGGTGGACGCAAAAATCTTAATCCCATTAATCCCATTATATCCTATGGGATTTTGATTTCAGAGGACTGGATATCTGTCACCGTTGTGATGGAGTAACTCGTCTGCCGATATCTAAATCAGACCCTTAGATATGTTAGTTATCTTAGACCCTTAGTTGCAGAACTTTTCCAAGACATCATATAGCCTGTTGTGAATGTGTTGAATAAGCTACACAGAAGGAGCACGACGGAGCTCTCACACAAGTATGTTGTTCACTTACTGATGCCAGTTAGACTTTGAATGCAGACAAGTGTGAGTTGCAGAAGGCGCAAGCCAAAATTCTTTGTCTATATCTTTTCTGATGGGGGTATGACACTCAGTACTGCAATAATACCAGCACTGTCAAATGCTGATCCCCCACAAGATGTTTCTATGTTACATTCATTTCCTGGCATGGCCACTTACTGTTCAATGCTCCATTACAAGAGTTGATGAAGAAAAATGTTTCATTTCAATGGTCACAAGAATGTGAGAAAAGGTTCAAGTGAATCAAGCAAGCCATTTGAAATGCTGCTGAAATGGCTTTAATCCTAAGCTTGATACAGAGGTTGTTGTTGCTACTAGCCCAGTAGGGTTAGGCTCTATCCTTGCACAGCACATTGGACACCCAAATGCTCGAAATAAATGCTGAGAAATAAAGTTTAGCTCTGGTACGGGCTTGTGAACATTTCTAGGTATTCCTGTATGGAAATCCTTTCACGTAGGTAACTGATCATCAAGATTTACTGATGCTACACCTACAACACAGAACCATAAGTGACAGCATAGAGAAACAACTTAGGCTGTTAGGCTGGCTGAAGCAAAGCCTTGCAACCCCTGCTCTAATAATAAAGCTATGCGCAACCTTACAACAAAATTTCCAGGATTGTGATAAACCAAAGACATGCACTGGACACAAGGCTGGTTTGGAATAGTGTTCCATCATGCCCACACATGCATAGCATATCACAATTTATAAATGGAGAGTAGAACTGAAAATTCACCAATAATTTGTATATAGCCCAGAGTCTATGCATCCTTTGATACACACACAAACATGCATTTCCTACCACTCATTCTACTGACATGTAAGTAGTACACATCCCCGCACAAGACACCACCAAGCAACATATTATGTCAGTTGACAAAACTAAAATAATAACCTGTCAGCTGCATGACAGCACCATCATCTACTCCCTACACGCATGCCCTGTGAAGCCTGACATACACTGGACAGAACATCTTCCGTACATGATGATGATCAACTCCAGAACACTTAGGCAGATCCCACAAAAATAAAACACAATAGTCATCATACACATGTGTAACATAAAATAATACAACTTTCCAACACACATCTTACTGTTATGTACATGTCCACCATACACAACCACATCTACAAACCTCAGAAACCACCAATAACACTAACACCTTGGCTTACTATAATGCAGACAGCATTAGAAAAGCCAAGAAGCCTAATTGACACCAACATAAGGTTACTATCCTTCCCCCACCTGTAACATAGAGCAACCTCTCAGACCAGGATGCAAACTATATCATATGGATATATAAGTAATACCAGACAGCAAGCACTATAATTAATTCAAGCATTCCTTCCAATGTGTTGTCGTTTGGTATATCAGATGTGCTAAGCGTGGCTCGTATGCCCAGATATGGATCCAGTGCTCACTGCCATAAGACACAGGCACGCTGCACTGATGACACCTAAGTAGGCAAAAATCAGCCTGGTGTTGCTTCCATTCCTTTGTAACCTGGGATGGATGATTCCTATAGGGGCAGGACATAGATTGTTTTGCATATGGCTGGTCTCTGTCTGCAGTGGTGCAGTGGGTGAAAAATAATGGACTGGAATGACTGATTCTGTCTATCCATGTATTGCTTGTTGAAGTATGTGAATGCGATTTGGCAGTTCGTAAATGCGAGGAAATAGTAGGCCAGACTACAGGTCTACATATGCTATGTGTAATATTTGATACCTGCATACATTTCTACATGTGGCAAGTATTATTCAATAACTCAGATTGACACTACATGAGTACTTGAGAGAGATCACATATGGCCCTCTATTACAAGGAATATCACAACCATAATCATAGGACTGTAACAGGTGCAACATATCAGAAGCGGCTACTGTCCTGCCATTGATTAAGTTTGACCAATGACTTTGTGTTTCACCAATGCGCATATTAGTTGCTCAATGTTCACCAGTAGCACATTGTATGTTTTGTTCAGTTGAGCCGCCTATTGGCTTTGACATGGCATTAGCCATTACTTTCTGTATCCAGTTTAGCCGCCTATTGGCTTTGACATTGCATTAGCCATTACATTCTGTATTCTGCCTATTGGCTTTGACATGCTGTATTCAGTCTAGCTGCCTATTGGCTTTGACATGATATTAGACATTGCATTTTGTATCCAGCTTAGCTGCCTATTGGCTTTGACATGATATTATGTATTACATTTTGTATTCAGCTCAGCTGCCTATTGGCTTTGACATGATATTATACATTGCATTTTGTATTCAGCTCAGCTGCCTCTTGGCTTTGACATGACATTAGACATTGCATTTGATATTTAGGTTAGCTGCCTATTGCCTTTAACGTGGAGTTAGACCTTGCAGTTGAGAATCTAAGATGTATTTTCCAAGCTGTGTTTTTGCACAAGATGAACCAAGATGTTTTCTTCTCACAGTAGACTAGACCTGATAAGAGAGGGTACACTGGGTGTTTTTCTCTCTGCTTGGGAAGAGGAGCAGTCTAGGAGATCTGGCCAATCTCCAAAGGCTTGCGTAGTTTTCCCGAGTCTGAGAGGAGGGGGTATATGGGAAGCCCTTCATGTCAAAATTACAGCTTCCCATATTGGACACCTCCTGAAATGCATAGCGTGCTGCAAAATGAATATGACACACACCAGAATGAATGTACTATGTGTCAAAATAATTATGATACCTGGCAGAGTGAATCTGAATGGAACCAAAACAAATATGAAACCTGGCAGAATGAATATGCTACTTAGTGATTAATATGAATAACACACACACCAAGTTGAATAAGAAATATATTGAAATACATATAAATCATACTGAAATTAATATGGCCATCACTGTAAACAATAAAGCAATCACTGAAACAAATACAATATTCACCAAAACGAATGGGGCATTTCTTGAAATAATTGACTTATTCCAAGAGAAATATGACATACATTGAAATTAATATGGCAGATTGAAAATAATATAAAGTATTGAAATGAATATGTTATATTCTGAAAAGAAAACAATGCACATTGAAACTAATACAATGTACATTGAAATTAACATTAAACATGTTGCAATGAATTTGAATTGTGTTGATTCCAATATTACTGAGATGGCAATGAATATGAGACACACAGAAATTAATAGGAGATGATTGAAAATGAATATGGCTTGTGTTGAAATTAATGCAATCCCATTGAATTGAAGTTGACATGCCTTCAAATGAGTATGACCACAGCTGGAATTCACATGAGATTTGTTAAAATGAATACGGCACGCCTTAAAATTAATATGACACATATTCAAATTAATATGATACATATTCAGATTAATATGATATATGTTAAAATTGATAAGTTGCATCTTAAAATTATTATGACAAGTGTTAATATGAATATGACATCCATTGAAATAAACTTAACATTGATTGAAAAGAATATAACACATGTTAAAATGAATATGACATGAGTTGAAATGAATATGACCTTCATTGAAATGAATTTGACATGTTTTAAAATTAATACGAGTAACGGAAAAATGATCATGACATTTAGCACAATGAATATGGCTTGCATTGAAAGTGATATGATATACATTGACACGATTATGATATATGTTGCAATGGATATGATTCATGTTAAAATTAAGATGTGTTAATATGAATGAAGCATCCATTGAAAGAAATTTGACACATTCTAAGATGAATATGACATGCATTGAAACAAATATGAGCTCCACCGAAACAAATTCAACATGTCTTAAACTGAATATGACCAATGCTGAAATTAAAATGAAACTTGTCCAAATGAATATGCTGTGCTTTGAAATTGATATGATACACAGCAAAATAAATACTGCATATATTGAAATTAATATGACCTATGTTGAAATGGATATGACCCGTGTTAGAATTATTATGACAGGTGTTAAGGTGAATATGACATCCATTGAAATGAATGACAGTCATAGAAAGGAATATGACACATGTTAAGATGAATATGAGCCACTTTGAAATGAATATGACACCTGGTGAAATTAATATGGCCCACAGCAAAAGTAATATGACATTCTGTAACATAAATATCACACTTTTTTAAATGAAAATGAAACTGTGAGATAAATGTAACATTTTCAAATGAATTAGGCAAATATTGAAATGAACACAAGCCATGTTTAAATGAATATGACTGCTGTCTAAATGAATATGGCTTGCTCTGAACTTATGTTGATTTGCTTTAAAATTAATATTACATATTGAAATCAATGTTACATATTCTCAAAGGGTCGCATTATGAGTTTGGCGGTTTGTGCACCAACACGGCGGCGGTGTGACCACCATCTGCTTGGCAGTCAGACCACAGTAATACGATGCTGGCAGTCCCATAGGGAAAGACTGCCGCAGTCCCGCCAGCACCCCCAGGCAGCGCAGACCACCGCGGCGGCGAGACAGGCCAAAAAGGTCGACGAAGCCAGTGTTTCGGATGGAAACATTATGATGTTGCCTACCGCCAGCATGACCGTGGCAGTCCAACCACCACACCCCAGCAGGTGGAAACGGAAAGCATAAAGGAAGCAACTCACCTGCAGGCAGTGTTACATGACCTGTGCCGCCAATGAGCCCATCACACATACGTCCTGCCGCAGGTGCTGCTCATCAATGGACCCACACAGCACCCACATTGCAACACAATGGAAGGTCAATGGGATGCACAATAGGTTGTGAAACAAATATCCAAAGCTCACAATGCAAACAATACCTGCATAATAGTGATGGCGACATCAGAAGCATTCATGGACACATTTCACTTTGCACATGCGCCTAAAACGGCATTTGCATAGGAACTGACCCTTCATGTAGCTCAGGGACAAACAATATTTGAGCCAAGTGATATGCCTAGCTGCCAAATGTGTAAGCGCAAGTCAAGAAAGCACATACAATGGCAACAGCATGGTCCAGACATCCAGATGATGTAGCTGTAAGGTACACACATCAAAGTTGACACATGGTCAGTCAAATCCAAAGGAAGCTACCATAATTTAACACCCTCCATGTGTGGACAAACAAAACTCTAGCTCCTGCACATGAAACGAAAGTACAATCTATATCAGGGGACAAACCTACTCCGTACATGCTGACATTGGCCAACACAAGATGAAATACTTACCCTAGCAAGCATAACACAATGCAATGACACCCCAATTGGATCAACACCCACATATCCGTACAGTGAACATCTACCCTTGTCTTGGGTGACCAACACTTCCCTCAAAGTCAGATATTGAAAAACAACAGCAAATGTGGTGGATGTGTCTGTGGGTGTTGTTGTGGTGTCTGGGGGTATGGTGACTGAGGTGTGTGGGGCTGTGGTTTGTGAACTGTTGTAGGAGGCTGGGCTGGCTTGTATTGGGTACCTTAGGTACTTACACCTTATACCAGACAATACTCAGTGTTACCAAAAATAAAGGTACTTTATTTTAGTGACACAAAGCCAAAATTATCTTAGAGGCAATACTCCTTCTGGAGGTAAGTATTATACACAATATATACACTAGACACCAAAATCAGGTAAGTAAATAGTCATAGGATAGTGCAAACAATAGAAAATACCATAGAATACAATAGGAAGAAATAGGCCTTGGGGCAACACAAACCATATACTAAGAAAGTGGAATGCGAATCATGAATCCCCCCCCCCTAGGCAAGTGTAGTGTGTAGGGGGCTGCTGGGAGTGTAAGAAAACCACAAAGGTTGGTAAAATACCCCACCCCAGAGCCCAGGAAAGTAGGAGTTAAGTACTGCAAGTTTCCTCAGGACACACTAAAAGTCGTGAATAGAATTATTGCAAGAACTAAGCAAGACTGCAAGCAACAAATGGTGGATTCCTGGACTTGAAGATCTGTAAAGAGAGGAGACCAAGTCCAGAAGTCGCAGAAGATTCCAGGAAGGACAGGAGCCCCTGACAACCTAGAAGATGGTGCAAAAGAGGATTCTCCGGTTGGAAGAAGTCTGCAAAAGAGCACCAAAGAAGAGGGCCGTGGATTCCTGCGTGATGCAAAGGATGTCCCACGTGGAGATGTTGGATGCAGGTAAGTTGTTGCGCTGGATTAGTCCAACAAGCCTTCGTTCAAGCAATGTCGCGGATTGTGTCAAAATGGCGCTGCCTGGACCCAGAAGGGACCTCAGGGCCTCAACTCAGACTGAGGAGGCAGAGGGGGCTCCCAACACTTGAGGGAACCCACAGATGACCAGGCAGCACCCACAGAGGTCCCTGGACACGGGGACAAAGAAGGTACAAATTCCGGTTGTGGCAGCACTACAAAAGAAGGTCCCATGCCGCCGGAGAACAACTCAGCGAGTTGAGCGTCGCAGGATAGAGTGCTGGGGACCTGGGCCAGGCTGTGCATGAAGGATTCTTGCAAATAGTGCACAGAGGCCTCAGGAGGTGAAGATGACGTGGTGCACAGGGGTAACTGTCGCAAACGGGGAAGGCAAGCTCTTCCCTCCTCCAAATTTGGACAGCTGGACCTTAGGACAGTCTGTGTCGAAGGGGTCCACCACCTGTGTTCCAAGGAGCACACTCATTATCAGGAGAGGAGTCCCAGAGAACCGGTCGTCGTCTTAGAAGGTGCCTGCTAGAGCAGAGAAGTGACTCTGTCACTCCACTGGAGATTTCTTCGGTCCTTCTGGTGCAGGGTGAAGACAGGGAGTCCTCAGAGTGTGCACACCATGGAAACTGTTGCAGTTGCTGGCTGGAGCTGAAGTTGCAGAGTCACAGTAGCCTTTCTGGATACTTTGTTGCAGTTACAACTGTTCCTGGAGCAGTCTGCGGTTGATCTGAGGTCAGAGGATGAAGCAGGAGTTGCAGAGGATTCCTGGTGGAAACTTGCAAGCCAAATCTGAAGAGGAACCCACAGGAGAGACCCTAAATAGCCCTGAGAGGAGGATTTGGTACCTACCCAGGCATGCACCTATCAGGAGGGGTCTCTGACGTCACCTGTTGGCGCTGGCCATTCAGAGATCTCCAGAGTGTCCCCACACCTTGGAAAACAAGAAGGCTAACGCCAGGGACACAATGCAGGAGCTCTGGGCACCACCCCTGGAGTGGTGATGGACAGGGGAGTGGTCACTCCCCTTCCCTTTGTCCATTTTCGTGCCAGAGCAGGGACAGGGGGTCCCTGAACCAGTGTAGACTGGCTTATGCAAGGAGGGCACCATCTGTGCCCTGTAAAGCATTTCCAGAGGCTCTGGGAGGCTACCCCTCCCAAGCCTGTAACACCTATTTCCAAAGGGAGAGGGCGTAACACCCTCCTCCCAAAGGAAATGCTTTGTTCTGCCTTCCTGAGACGGGGCTTCTCAGACCCAGGAGGGCAGAACCCTGTCTGTGAGGTGGCAGCAGGTGTAGCTGCAGTGCAAGCCTCAGAGAGCTGGGTTGGCAGTGCTGGGGGTCCATGGTGGAGCCCACAGGATGCATGGGATTGGACCCCCAATACCAGATTTGGAATGGGGGGACAATTCCATGATCCTAGACACCTTACATGGCCATATTCGGAGTTACCATTATGAAGCTACATATAGATATTGACCTATATGTAGTGCATGTGTGTAATGGTGTCCCCGCACTCACGAAGTCCAGAAATTTGGCCCTGGACTATGTGGGGGCACCTTTGCTAGTGCAAGGGTGCCGTCACACTTAGTAACTTTGCACCTAGCCTTCAGTAGATGAAGGTTAGACATACAGGTGACTTATAAGTTACTTAAGTGCAGTGAAAATGACTGTGAAATAGTGTGTGCACTATTTCACTCAGGCTGCAGTGGCAGTCCTGTGAAAGGGTTTGTCTGAGCTCCTTATGGGTGGCAGAATAAATGCTGCTGCCTGTAAGGATCTCCTGGAACCCCAATGCCCTGGGTACCTAGGAACCATATACTAGGGACTTATAAGGGGGGTCCAGTGTGCCAATTGGAATTGGCGTATGAAGTCACTAAACTATAGTGACTAATTTGGAAGCAGAGGAAGCATAAGCACTGAGGTTATGATTAGCAGAGCCTCAGTGACACAGTCAAGCACTTTATAGACACATACATTAGGCCATAAACTATGAGCACTGGGGTCCTGACCAGCAGGATCCCAGTGAGATAGGCAAAAACATACTGAGATACAGGTAAAAATGGGGGTAACATGCCAAGGAAGACGGTACTTTCCTACAAAACCCCCCCCCCCAAACGAGGGACAATAAGGCTAACCTTGCCCAGATGCGTCTTCATTGTCTAAGTGGAAATATCTGGAGAGTCCATCTGCATTGGAGTGGGTACTCCCAGGTCTATGTTCCACTGTATAGTCCATCCCCTGTAGGGAAATGGACCACCTCAAAAATGTAGGCTTTTCACCTTTTATTTGTTTAAGCCATAATAGAGGTTTGTGGTCTGTCTGAACAATGAAGTGAGTCCCAAACAAGTAGGGTCCCAGCTTCTTCACTGCCCAGACCACAGCAAAGGCCTCCCTCTCTATGGCAGACCAACGGTTTTCTCTAGGGATCAACCTTCTGCTAATGAAAGCAACAGGTTGATCCTGGCCCTCTGAGTTCAGTTGTGATAGTACATTCCCTACCCCTAATTCAGAAGCATCTGTTTGAACAACTAATTTTTTGGAGTAGTTTGGGCTCTTTAAGACAGGTACAGAGCACTTTGCCTGCTTAAGCTCATCAAAATCTTTCTGACAGCTAGCTGTCCACAATACCTTTTTAGGCATATATTTGCTGGTGAGGTCATTAAGTGGGGCTGCAATGGAGCCATAGTTCTTAATGAACCTCCTATAATACTCAGTGAGACCTAAGAAGGCTCTGACCTGGGTCTGAGTAGTAGGGGGAGCCCAGTCCATAATGGTATGAATCTTCCCCTGTAGTGGTGCAATCTGTTCTCCACCTACCAGGTGGCCCAGATAAACCATGCCCTGCCCTATCTGGCACTTTGAAGCCTTGATAGTTAGGCCTGCCTTTTGCAGGGCCTCCAAAACTTTCCAGAGGTGGACCAGGTGATCATCCCAGGTGGAGCTAAAGACAGCAATATCATCCAAATATGCTGCACTAAAAGCTTCTAAACCTTGGAGGACTGTATTCACCAGCCTCTGAAAAGTGGCAGGTGCATTTTTCAAACCAAAGGGCATAACTGTGAATTGATAATGCCCTCCTATGGTATAAAATGCAGTTTTTGCTTTAGCATCTTCTGACATTTTGATCTGCCAATGTCCTGCAGTCAAATCAAAAGTGCGTAGATACTTGGCAGACGCCAGTGTATCTATTAGCTCATCTGCCCTGGGTATAGGGTGAGCATCTGTTTTGGTTACTGTATTGAGACCCCTATAGTCCCCACAAAACCGCATTTCTCTCTTTACTTCTTTGCTATGTGGTTTGGGGACAAGCACCACTGGGCTCACCCAGGGGCTATCAGAGGGCTTAATAACTCCAAGGTCTAAAATTTTCTGAACTTCAGCTTTTATGCAATCTCTGACATGGTCAGGTTGCCTGTAAATTTTACTTTTGACAGGTAAACTGTCTCCAGTGTCAATTTTATGTGCACACCAAGTAGTTGTACCAGGTGTGAGTGAGAAGAGTTCAGAAAACTGATCAAGGAGATTTTTACAGTCTTTCTGTAAGCCAGTCAACCAGAACCACTCCTTCCACTAAGCCATCAGCTTCAGTGTTGGAGAAGAGATCAGGGAGAGGGTCACTCTCTTCTTCCTGTCCCTCATCTGTAGCCATGAGTAGGGTTAAGTCAGCCCTGTCATAGTAAGGCTTTAGGCGATTGACATGAAGCACCCTAAGGGGGCTTCTGGCAGTGCCCAGGTCCACCAGGTAGGTGACCTCACCTTTCTTTTCTACAATTAGATGGGTCCACTCCATTTGTCCTGGAGTGCTCTTGGGGCCACAGGCTCCAATACCCACACCTTCTGTCCAAGGTGGTGCTCTGTCAGGACAGCCTTCTGGTCAAACCATTGCTTTTGGAACTCTTGGCTGGCCTGAAGGTTTTTGCTGGCCTTTTTCATGTCCTCAGCCATTCTACTTCTCATGCCAAGTACATAGTCCACAATGTCTTGTCTTGGAGCTTTTAAAGGTTGTTCCCAACCCTCCTTAACAAGAGCAAGGGGACCTCTAACAGGGTGACCAAATAGGAGTTCAAAGGGGCTGTAGCCCACTCCTTTTTGGGGTACCTCCCTTTAGGCGAAAAGGAGGCATGGTAATAGGCCATCCCATCTCCTTCTGAGTTTTTCAGAGAGTCCCATAATCATACCTTTGGGAGTTTTATTAAACCTTTCAACCAGTCCATTAGTTTGTGGATGATAAGGGGTGGTGAACTTGTAGGTAACACCACACTCCTTCCACATTGCTTTTAGGTATACAGACAAGAAGTTACTACCTCTGTTTGATACCACTTCCTTAGGGAAGCTCACCCTGGAAAAGATTCCCAGGAGGGCCTTTGCCACTGCAATCAATCAATCAATCAATCAAAGAAACTTATAGAGCGTGCTACTCACCCGTGAGGGTCTCAAGGCGCTGGAGGAGTTGTAGTGGTCCTTAAGGGGATAACTTCTGGGTACTTTGTGGCATGGTCCACCACCACAAGGATATATCTATTGCCAGAAGCTGTTGGAGGGTCAAGGGGGGCAACCATATCAACCCATACCCTTTCAAAGGGCACCCCAACCACTGGCAGTGGGATCAAGGGGGCCTTTGGGGTGCCACCAGTATTGCCACTGGCTTGATAGGTGACACAGGAGCAACAAAACTCCTTTGTGTCTTCTGACATGTGGAACAAATCTGTCCCATGTTTTACTCTGGCCTAAACGCCCAGCTAAAGGGATGTCATGAGCCAGAGTTAGGAGGAATCCCCTTTACTGAAGGGGGATGACCAGTCTCTTGGTGGTACCAGGTTTAGGGTCCCTTGCTTCAGTATAAAGGAGATTATTCTCCCAATAAACTCTGTGTGTGTCAGTGACATCACCATTTTGCTGCTTGACAGCTTGCTGTCTGAGGCCCTCCAATTTGGGACAGGTTTGCTGTGCCACACTCAGCTCTTCCCTGGCAAGCCCCCCTGCACTCAAAAGCTCAGCTGTATCAGCTTCCAGCTCCTCTGGTGTAGGTTCTGCACAGGGAGAGAATTCCTCTTCCTCAAAAGGGGAATCATCTGTGGAGGGAGGGATAGTGGACAAGGGTTTGTCCTTCTTACCCCTAGTTTTTGGGAGCACTTGGTCCATTATTCCAGGATCCAAGTTTCCCTGTCCTCTTTGCTTCTTGGCCTGAGCCCTGGTAAGAGCAAAGATATGCCCACAAATGCCCAGCATTGCTGAATGGGCCACCAACGCCACTTCAGCCCAAGCTGAAGTCTCCAAATCATTGCCTAGCAGACATCCTACAGGTAAATCAGTGGCTACCACAACTTTCTTTGGACCAGTAACCACCCCCCAGTTGAGATTCACAACAGCTATGGGGTGGCTTACAGTGTTGCTATGGGCGTCTGTCACTTGGTACTGGTGACCAAGTAGGTGCTGCTCAGGGGCAAACAGTTTTTCCATCACCATGGTGACACTGGCACCTGTGTCCCTGTAGGCCTCAACCTGAACACCATTAATCAGAAGTAGCTGCTTGTACTTATCCAAATTAAGGGGACAAGCAACTAAAGTGGCTAGGTCAATGCCACCTTCAGAGACTAAAACAGCCTCAGTGATCTCCCTAACTAGACCAACCCCAACTACATTACCAATGGTGAGCCCAGCTACACCCTTTGATTGGCTATTAATAGTGTTTTTCCCACCACATCTGCTATTACTAGGGGCACTAGTGGTTGTAGTTGGGGTTGTGGTGGTGGGAGGTTTGGTGTTTCTTTTTGGACAATGACTGTCAGTTTCCCAATGGCCTTTGGCTTTACACATATAACACCAAGGTTTCTTATCTTCGTGAGAAGAGGATTTGGCCCCACCACAACCAGAGGATTTTTGTGGGCCTGATGAAGACTCTGATAATTTTCTATCTTTGTCCCCACCCTTTGTCATGTGACTTACCATCCTTCTTCTTGCCATCCTTGTCACCCCCGGTATGAGCTTTTCTGCGCACCCTTGTTCTGGCCCATTTGTCTGCCTTCTTTCCCAACTCTTGGGGAGAAGTCAGATCTGAGTCCACAAGATACTGATGTAACAAATCAGACACACAATTATTCAAAATATGCTCTCTCAGAATCGAGTTATACAGGCTTTCATAGTCTGTCACCTTACTGCCATTTAACCAACCTTCTAGGGCCTTGACAGAACAGTCTACAAAGTCTGTCCAGTCCTGTGATGACTCCTTTCTGGTCTCTCTGAACTTAAGTCTGTACTTTTCAGTGGTTAAGCCCAGACGATCCAAGAGTGCATTTTTTCAGAATTTGATAGTTATCTGCATCATCCTCTCTGACAATAAGAAGTCTGTCTCTCCCCTTGCCAGAGAGGGATAATCAAAGGATAGCAGCCCACTGTACATGAGGGACCCTCTGAACTTTACAGGCCCTCTCAAGTGCAGCAAACCACTTGTAGATGTCATCATCATCCTTGTAAGGAGGGACAACTTTGTGCAGATTTCTAGAGTCAAATGAAGGTTCCCTAAGATTTGAATTTCTAAAAGTGCTGCTGCCACCATAGGGAACTAACCCCAAACCCTGCCTCTCTTTCTCCACAGCCAGGGATTCCCTGTCTAAGGCCAACTGTTGTTGCTTTAGCCTCAGTCTGGCCTCCTCTAACCTCAGCTTTCTGAGTTCCCTATCTAGGGACTGGTCCTCAGGGTTAGAATTGTAGGATGCCTCTGAAACAGAGGTAACGTGAGAGTGTGCAGAGGTAGATCTATCTCTAACAGGGACCACTGTAGTGACCTTGCCTATAGGGGTGAAGGGAGCCCTACTTGTGTGTGAACCCTTCCCACTACCAGTTGTACTAAGTGACTTATTGACAGATAGATCTGTGGAAGTACCCTCTCCAGGATTGTCAGTTTGCTTCTCTGAGCCTTCCCGGTTGGAATCATCCTCTACCTCTTCCCCTGTCTGATCTGCACCAGTGCTGGGTCCCTGGTCATCTTGGAGGAGAAGATTTAAGAGGAACTCCTTATTTGGGTTCTTCCCAATCGCCAAACGTCTTTCAATACAGAGACCCCTCAAACTTTTAAAGTTAAGATGTTCATATGTTGTTTTCACAACTCTAGGGTAGCATCTACAGAAGACATATCGAAAGAAAAAAGTTTAGGAAAAGTGAGTAAAAAGTTAGTAGAATAGAAGAGCTGACTTTTTAGAGAAAAGAAGAAAACTTTTCAGAACTTTGTAAAAACATTTTCAAAGTTAAACAGAACTTTTAGAAAGTTAGAAAATTACTTCTGGCTATATATTATATATGCTTTAAGTATTGTAGCAAGCGTTTCTTGTGAAAAGTACAGGTAACAAAGTGGTAAAGCAATTGCAAGTACTTATCCCACTGCAGCACCACCAATGTTGGAGGCCGGCCTGGTTTGTAGTGGGTACCTTGGGTACTTACACCTTATACCAGGTCCAGCTATCCCTTTTTAGTGAAGTAGTAGTGTTCTACCAACTTAGGCTGATAGAGGTAGCTATAGCAGAGCAGCTTAGGCTGAACTAGGAGACATGCAAAGCTCATGCAATACCACTTATAGTTATACAGTACTTATACACATGTAAAGACAATACTCAGTGTTACCAAAAATAAAGGTATTTATTTGGGTGACACAGTACCAAAAATATCTTAGAGGCAATACTCCTTCTGGAGGTAAGTATTATACACAATATGTACACTAGACACCAAAATAAGGTAAGTAATTAGACATAGGATAGTGCAAACAATAGGAAATGCTATAGAATGCAATGGGAGAAAATAGGTCTAGGGGCAAAACAAAACATATACTAAGAAAGTGGAATGCGAATCACGAATTCCCCCCTAGACAAGTGTAGTGTGTGCAGAATCACTGGGGGAGTAAGAATACAGTAAAGGTAAGTACATTACCCCACCCCAGAGCCCAGAAAAGCTGAAAGTTTCATTAGGACACTACACCTGGTGATATGGATCATTGCAGTAACCAACCAAGTCTGCAAACAACAACTGCTGGATTCCTGGACCTGAAGACCTGCAAAAGGCTAGGACCAAGTCCAGAAGTCGAAAGAAGTTCCAGGAAGGACAGGAGCCCCTGCCAACCCAGAAAAGGGTGCAAAAGAACAGTCCCCGGTTGGACGAAGACTGCAGGAATGCACCCTAGGAAGATGACAGCGGGTTCCTGCATGATGCAAAGGATGTCCCACGATGTGAAGATGGATGCAGACGTGATTTTGTGTCGGAAGTCACCAACAAGTCTTGGTTACGACAAATATGCGTTTTGCATCAAAATGGCGCTGGCTGGACCCAGCAGGGACCTGGGGGCCTCAACTCTGAGTGAGGAGGAAGAGGGGGCTCTCAGCACTTTAGGGAGCCCTCGGGATGCCAGGCAGCACTCACGGAAGTCCCAGGACATGGGGACAAAGGAGGTGCAAAATGCTGTTGGTGCAGCACAACAAAGGAAGGTCCGACGCCGCCGGAAAACAACTCAGCGAGTTGAGCGTCGCAGAATGGAGTGCCGGGGACCTGGGCCAGGCTGTCTGTGCACGAAGGAATTTTGCAAATAGTGCACAGAGGCCTCAGGAGGTGAAGAAGACGGAGTACACAGGGGTACCATCGCTCTCAGGGGAAGCAAGGTCTTACCTCTTCCAAATTGCATCAGCAGGACCTCAGGACAGCCTATGTCGATGGGATCCACCCTATGTGTCCTTAGGAGCACGCTCATCACTGTGAGAGGAGTCCAAGGGTACCGGTCGTTATCTTGGAAGGTGCCTGCGTGAGCAGGGGAGTGACTCTGTCACCCCACGGAAGATTTCTTCAGTCCTTCTGGTGCAGGATGAAGACAGGGTGTCCCCAGATCGTGCACACCGTGGAAAGTGTTGCGGTTGCTGGCTGGAGCTGAAGTTGCAAAAGAAAAGTATCCCTTGTGGATACTTTGTTGCTGTTACAGCGGTTCCTGGAGCAGGCTGCGGTTGATCTGAGGTCAGAGGATGAAGCAGTAATTGCAGAGGATTCCTGAAGGAAACTTGCAAGCAGAATCTGAAGAGAACCCACAGGAGAGACACTAAATAGCCGTGAGATGGGGAATTGGCTACCTTATCAGGTAAGGACCTCTCAGGAGGGGTCTCTGACGTCACCTGCTGGCACTGGCTACTCAGAGCCCTCCAGAGTGCCCCCACACCTTGCAAAGCAAGATGGCTGAAGTCTGGGACACACTGGAGGAGCTCTGGGCACCACCCCTGGAGTGGTGATGGACAGGGGAGTGGTCACTCCCCTTTCCTTTGTCCAGTTTCAAACCAGAGCAGGGGACAAGGGGTCCCTGAACCGGTGTACACTGGTTTATGCAAGGAGGACACCACCTGTGCCCTTCAAAGCATTTCCAGAGGCTGGAGGAGGCTACCCCTCCCCTGCCTATAACATTTATTTCCAAAGGGAGAGGGTGTAACACCCTGCTCTCAGAGGAAATGTTTTGTTCTGCCTTCCTGTGACTGAGCTGCTCAGACCCCAGGGGGGCAAAACCCTGTCTGTGAGGTGGCAGCAGCTGTAGCTGTAGTGCAAGCTTCAGAGAGCTGGTTTGGCAGTACTTGGGGTCCATGCTGGAGCCCCCAGGATACATGGAATTGGCTCCCCAATACCAGATTTGGAATGGGGGACAATTCCATAATCTTAGACATGTTACATGGCCTTATTCGGAGTTACCATTGTGAAGCTACATATAGGCATTGACCTAAATGTAGTGCATGTGTGTAATGGCGTTCCCGCACTCATAAAGTCCCAGGAAATGGCCCTGAACTATGTGGGGGCACCTTTGCTAGTGCAAGGGTGTCCTCACACTTAATAACTTTGCACCTAACCTTCAGCAAGTGAAGGTTAGACATATAGGTGACTTGTAAGTTACTTAAGTGCCTTGAAAATGGCTGTTAAATAGTGTGTGCACTATTTCAAGTAGGCTATAATGGCAGGCCTGTGCAAGGGTTTGTCTGAGCTCCCTATGGGTGGCAAAAGAAATGCTGCAGCCCATATGCATCTCCTGGAACCCCAATGCCCTGGGTACCTAGGTACCATATACTAGGGATGTATAAGGGGGGGTCCAGTGTGCCAATTGAAATTGGTAAATGAAGTCACTAGCCTACAGTGACAAATTTAAAAGCAGAGAGAGCATAAGCACTGAGGTTCTGATTAGCAGAGCCTCAGTGACACAGTCAAGCACTATACAGACACACACGTTAGGCCATAAACTATGAGCACTGGGGTCCTGACCAGCAGGATCCCAGTGAGACAGGCAAAAACATTCTGACATACAGGTAAAAATGGGGGTAACATGCCAAGGAAGATGGTACTTTCCTACAGCAGTATTTCATTATCAGGACATGTAAAATACCCCAGTATATGTCTTACCTTTTAAATACACTGCAACCTGCCTATGGGGCTGCCTTGGGCCTACCTTAGGGGGTACCTTACATGTAGTAAAAGGGAAGGTTTGGGCCTGGCAAGTGGGTGCACTTGCAGGTTGAAATGGCAGTTTAAAACTGCACACAGACACTGCAGTAGCAGGTCTAAAACATGTTAACAGGGCTACTTATGTGGGTGGCACAATCAGTGCTGCAGGCCCAATAGTAGCATTTGATTTACAGGTCTTGGGCACACATGGTGCACTGTTCTAGAGACTTACTGGTAAAACAAATATGCCAATCATGGATAAACCAATCATCAGGTCAATTTAGACAGAGAGCACTTGCACTTTAGCACTGGTCAGCAGTGGTAAAGTGCTCAGGGTCCGAAAGCCGGCAAAAACTAAATGTAGCACATAATCAAAAACATATATTTATTTTAGTTAATTAATTTGTGTTCATATCATATCCTTTCAAAATATGTAAAATTAATTTCAATATGTATTGTTAATTTTAAAGCAAATCAACATTGATTCAAGGCAAGCCACATTTAAACAGTGAGCATTTTAATTTACACATGGCTTGTGTTCATTTCGAAATGTGCTTTATTCATTTCAAAGCATGCTATATTTATCTCATATAGGGCCAGATGCAGGAAAAATCCAAATTGCGACTTGCAATTTGCGAGTCCGTGCGACTCGCAAATTGCAACTCGCAATTTGGTATGCAGAAAGGTGTCTCAGACACCTTCTGCAACTCGCAATGGGGTCGCAAAGACCCACCTCATTAATATTAATGAGGTGGGTCGCATTTTTTGACCCCATTGCGAGTATGGGCACTCACGGGGATGGTGGCCTGCTGGAGTCAGCAGACCACCATGTCCGTGACTGCTTTTTAATAAAGCAGTTTTTTTATTTTTCTATCTGCAGCCCGTTTTCCTTAAAGGAAAACGAGCTGCACTTAGAAAAAAAAACGAAACCTTTTGTTTTGGTACTTTTCAGAGCAGGCAGTGGTCCATAGGACCACTGCCTGCTCTGAAAAATTATTTTTGTGTCCATTCACAAAGGGGAAGGGGTCCCGTGGGGACACCTTCCCGTTTGCGACTGGGTTACCATCCACTTCAAGTGGATGGTAACTGCGATTCCATTTGCGACCGCGAAATGGAAATGAATCGCATTGCGAGTCGCAAATAGGAAGGGAACCCCCCTTCCTATTTGCGAGTTGGATTCGACTCGCAAAATGCATTTCTGCATACCGGTGAGGCTTTTGCGCTTCGCAAACGGCGCTTTTCGCCGTTTGCGACTCGCAAACGCCTTCTTACATCTGGCCCATAGTTTCATATCCATTTTAATAAGTGTCATATTAATTTTAATGAATGCCATATTAATTTTGATATGGGTCATACCAACTTCATCAGATGTCACATTAATTTGAAAATGGTTCATATAAATCTTAACATGTGTCATATTGCTGTAAATGAATGGTATATTCGTGTCAGTGGATGTCATATTCATCTTAACACCTGACATTATAATTTTAACATGGGTCATATCCATTTCAACATAGGTCAAATTCATTTCAATATATGCAATATTCATGTCGATGTGTATGATATTGATTTCAAAGCATAACATTCATTAGGACAAGCTTCATTTTAAAGTCACCATTGGTCATATTTAGTCTAAGGCATGTTGAATAAATTTCAAAAGGGCTCATATTAATTTCATGTCATACTCATCTGAGCATGTGTCATATTCCTTTCAATAGATGTCTCATTCATATTAACGCATGATATTGATTTTAACATGACTCATACCATTTGCAACACATATCATAATCATGTCAATGTGTGTCATATTACTTTCAATGCAAACCATATTCATTTTTTTATAAATGTAATGTTCATTGCACAGTATATTCCTTTCAGAATAATGCATTTTCATTTAGGTACCTTATATTCATTTCAAGCTGTCATATTCATTGCAATGTGTGTCATATTCCTCTTGGCATATGTCAGTCATTTCAAGAAATGTTGCATTCTTTTTGACAAATATTGTATGTGTTTCAGCGATTGCTTTATTATTTACAGTGAGGGCCATATTTATTTCATTATGATTGATATATATTTCAGTATATCTCTTATTCAATTCTGAGTGTGAGTTATTCATAATAATCACTATGTAGCATACTCACTTTGCCTGGTTTCATATTTGTTTTGGTTCAAGTCAGATTCACTCTGCCAGGTATCATAATTACTTTGACACATAGTACATTCATTCTGGTGTATGTCAAATTCATTTTGCAACACGCTATGCATTCCAGGAGGTGTCCTATATAGGGAGCTGTCATTTTGACATGAACGGCTTCCCATAGGGGTACACCTTTGTAACGGATGACACAGGCTTCAGAGAATTAGTTTCGAATCTGCCTAACTTCGTACTGGAACTAGGCGCCAGTTGCCAGTATCCCGTGTGGGTAGATAAATCTCTTTCTCGCAGCTGACAGGAGTCATCAGCTTGCAGACCCTAGAAAGATGAAGCTGTAAATAGTTTCTCACATGGTGAAGTATTTGTTTTGCTTTGCATTCAATATCTTATAAATATAACCTGCTGTGTATATTGCAAACTGTGTTTTCATTGAACGTGTGCTTGAAATCTAATAATTCGTCACTTACGAAATTGCGGTTGGGGAAGAATTAACAACAATAAAAGTCTTCTTTGAACTCAGAAGTGCATTCTTGATATGTTATGTAAGTGCTGAAAACGAGATAAGGACAGAAGCACTACAGCTACAGACCATGATGCATTCACCTCTTGTATAAAAAAGACAGTACAGTGTATGCAAAAACTGTATGTGAAGACTGACTGAGAATAGGAGAATATTTAGAGACTTTGGAGAAATAGGACCAGTACCTCTGTTTGTCAGTCTGAAATGTTTATCAATGTTCTGCCACCGCTCAGCTAAGATGAGTGTGGCCATGTGTATTAATCCATGGCATGAGTCAGTGGGAAAATAGCTTCTGTTATCAGAAACTATGGTAGGAATTGGCATAATTGGAGACATCAGGACATGGAGACTGCTTTCTGACCATGGGATCCTTGCTCCTCCCTACACGCCAGTGGGATTGAGGGAATGCTTCTTTGGGAAGAAGTTGGCAAGGGAGTCCAAGGAGGAGGGGCCCTAAAAAGAGGGCACTACAGAACATTTAGGCCCATATTTATACTTTTTCATGCAAAACTGCGTTAGTGGAGTTATTTGCGCGAAAAAGTATAGCTCCGGCTAGCGCCATTCCAAGATGCCAGTTCGGCATCATAGGCCAGATGTATCATCATGGCCCTTTGCGATTCGGAAATAGCGATTTTTAAGAAATGGCTATTTCCGACTCGCAAAGTGCCATGAATCACATTTGCGAATCGGTAATAGCGATTTCTTAAAAATCGCAAATGCTATTACCGAATCGCAAATTGCGATACCGGCCCCATTCGCAGCTATGGGCCTGTTGGCCCATATCTGCGAATGTTTTGCATTTCCAAAATTGCAATTTCTGAACTAGAAATCGCAATTTTGGAAATGCAAAACCCCAGGGTGCTGGGGGGCTAAGGCCAAAAGGGCATGTGTGCTTTACATGTACAAATTAAAAATGCATTTTAAATGCATTTTTAAATTTTGCACATGGTTACCACCAAGTTCAACTTGGTGGTAATTAGCGATTCCTAAATGCCAAAATCGCATTTAGGAATTGCTTCATACATGTGGTAAGAAAACGCAAATGAGGAATCCTTATTTGCGATTTCTAATTTAGAGAGTCGCAATTTGCGACTCTCTAAACAGGGTCGCAAATAAAATAGCGATTCCTTAAAATTGCGTTCAGAATGTATTTCATACATTCTGAAATGGTATTTTGCATTCGCAAACGGGCATTCGCACCGTTTGCGAATGCAAAAAGCTTTCATACATCTGGCCCCATATGTATGGAATGGCGCTAGCAAGCGCTAATGCCTGTAAGGACGCTAACAGGGTGTGGGAGGCGTAAGGGAACCCTGAGCTTGTGCGCCGAATTATGGTGCTACTCTGTTTAGATGCAAAAGATTTCCTCTAAGCAGTGTAGTGCCATTTTCTGGCATGCAACCCCCATGGACATGGCTTCTGTCTTGGTAAAGACAGGAGCCATGCCTACCACCCCAATGGCCATGCCCAGGGGACAAATGTCCCCTGGCATGGCCACTGGGGCCAGCGTCATGCAGGGGACCCCAAGGCAGGGCCTCTGAGTTTGAAAATTTTCCCCAAAAAATACTTACCGGGACTCACCTGGGATGGGTCCCCCATCCTGGGGTGTCCCTCTGGGGTGGGTGGAGGTAGGTGCGGGTGTACCTGGGAGCCAGGGAAGGGCACCTGTGTGTTCTTTTCATGGTCTCTGACCATGGAAATATGCCTACAGGTCTCCCTACGCCTGCCTATGCCCAGGTGTTAAATAATGGTGCTAAGCAAGCTTAGCGCCATTCTTTAAGGCCCCCATCCCCCGTGCTGGATTTTAGCACGGGGCTAATTATGGCGCTAAGGCCATATTGTCCTTTACTGGATGGGAACACCTACCTTGCATCTCATTGACACAAGGTAGATTTTCACGTCCAGAAAACGATGTTAACTTCATAACTTTGGCACTAGACATGTCTAGCGCCAAAGTATAAATATGGAGTTAGTTTGCGCTCAATTAGTGTAAAAAAATTGTTACGCTAATTCAGCGCAAACCAAGTATAAACATGGGCCTTAGACTGTTCTTTGACTTCAGACCACTTGATCATGGGAGAAATTCACCCTATCTTTCAGGGAGTGATTCAGCAAGACTCCTTACCATTTCCCAAACCTATAATGAGACATATATAAATAATTCTTAAATCGATGAAAGAGAGAGCTCATGGACGTTGGAGTATGGTTTTAATACTCCTATAGCCATTAAATCAGAGCAACTCGAACATACTGATAAAGACTGCTCTGGGTGGGAGACTAACTCATCATGTATTTGATAGTTTTAGTTGATGGAGTATGTGACTTTGACAAAGCTAACAGATGTGGGCAGAGAATTAGAGCTTGTGGTTACTCCTACCATTATATATTTAATGGTGGGAAGAAAATATGTTTTGGTAATTGTTAGAAATGGGGTCTCTGATTGGAAGTCAGGTTACCCCCTGTCCAAGCAAGGACCCTCACTCTAGTCAAGGTAAGTCACACACAATCCAAATTACATTGTGCCCACCATCTGGTAGCTTGGCAATTATCTGTCAGTCTTAACTTAGAAGGCAATGTGTAAAGCATTTGTGCAATAAATCATGCAATAAAACAGTAGAACACCACAAAAATACACCACACAGTGTTTAGAAATATATATAATATTTATCTGGTAAGATGCAGGTAAAAAAAGATGCAATAAGTGTATTTTGAACTATCACTGTAAAAATGATATAAAGTGTCTTTAGCCCCTTAAAAGCAACAAATGTCTCTTGCAAGCACAAAGCACCTGGTTTGCGTGCAGAGGAGGAGATGTGTGGAAAAGAGGGAGGTGTACATTGATTTCTCGGGCCGCACACGGTAATGCATTGTTTGTTTTTCATGCAGGTAAGGCTTTGAGTCGATTTCCGGCACTCAGACTTGGATCCTCTTCGGGTTGCTGGCTTTTCGGATGCCCTGGGGATGATGCGTTGAAATCCAGCACTCGCAGGACGAAGTCACAGAGGCTGCGACGCTCCGGTGGGTGTTGCGTGGAAAATTCCACCGCACAGCAGGTGTTGTGTCGATTCCTATCAGGAAGTCGGGATGTGTCGTTCCGGCTCAGCTGTGCGTCGATCCAGTGGGCTGTGCGTCGAATTTCCGGTCACTATGCTGGCGATGCGTTGATCTTCTCCTTGCAGGCTGCATCGTTCTGGTTCGGAGTGCGGTGATTTTCTCACAGCAGTGCAGGCTGTGCGTTGTTTCTTGCAGGCGCTGCACCGGGATTTCTTCTTGCAGGAATTAAGTCTTTTTGGTCCTGAGACTTCAGGAAAAAGGAAGCAAGCTCTATCCAAGCCCTTGGAGATCACTTCTCAACACAGCCAGAGAGCACCAGGGCAACAGCAAGGCAGCCGTCCTTCTCAGAAAGCAGTCAGGTGAGTCCTTTGGGCAGCCAGGCAGTTCTTGGCAGGTTGCAGGTTCTGGTTTAGGTTCTCTTCTCCAGGAAGTGTCTGAGTTGGTAGGGGCAGAGGCCCTGTTTAAATACACAAATGTGTCTTTGAAGTGGGGGAGACTTCAAAGATTGTCTTAGAAGTGCACAAGGTCCCCTTTCAGTTCCATCCTGTCTGCTAGGGTCCCAGTAGGGGGTGTGGCCGTCCTTTGTGTGAGGGCAGGCTACTGTACTTTGACATGTAAGTGTCAGGCCCTCCACCCTTCCAGCCTAGGAAGACCCATTCAATATGCAGATGTATGCAAGTAAGGCTGAGCATCCTGTGGTTTGTCTGAGCGAATGCACAAAGGAGCTGTCAACTGAACCTAGCCAAACGTGGATTGTAAGGCACAGAAGGATTTAAGTGCAGATAAATGCTCATTTTGTAAAAGTGTCATTTCCAAAATAGTAATATTAAATCCAACTTCACCAGTGAGCATGATTTTGTATTACCATTCTGGCCATACTAAATATGACCTTCCTACTCCATTCAGATCAGCAGCTACCACTCAAACAGTATATAAGGGTAGCCCTAATGTTAGCCTATAAAAGGAGCAGGCCTCACAGCAGTGCAAAACGAATTTAGGAGTTTTACACTATCAGAACATGTAAACTACACAGGTACATGTCCTGCTTTTTGTCTACACAGCACCCTGCCCTATGGATTACCTAGGTCCTACCTTGGGGGTGACATATATGTATAATAAAAAGGTGAGTTTTAGGCTTGGTAAGTACTTTTAAATGCCAAGTCGAATTGGCAGTGAAACTGCACACAGACCTTGCAATGGCAGGCCTGAGAGATGGTTAAGGGGCTACTTAAGTGGGTTGCACAAGCAGTGCTGCAGCCCACTAGTAGCATTTAATCTATAGGCCCTGGGCACATATAGTGCACTTTACTAAGACTTATAAGATAATTAAATAAGCCAATTCGGTATGATCCAATCTCATCATGTTTAAGGGAGAGAGCATATGCACTTTAGCACTGGTTAGCAGTGGTAAAGTGCGCAGAGCCCTAAAACCAGAAAAAACAATGTCCAAAAAGTGGAGGGAGGCAGCCACAAAGATAGGGGTGACCACTCTAAGGCTGTAAGGTCTAACAGTAATATTTTATCCACCTGTTATTTTTGGTGCCATGGAAGGGTCCTGAAACCAAGGAACTATGGAATTTGCATCCTGTAATGGAGTGAGTCTTCAGCAGCACTTTGTTAAACTAAAGTTTATACCATGCATGGGTAGAAGTGATCATGTCTCAACTGAGAGTTAAAATATGCACTGAAAATGTAAAGAAATTATTAAATGCAAATGCATTGCTTCATTCAAGGGCGGCTCCTCCGCATTGACAGAGGAGTGTCGCCCCCCTGGCTAAAAGCCAGCACCTGTAAAATAAAAGAATATTTTATTATTATATTACTATACAGATGCTGGCTCAGCCAGCAGCATGTACAGGGAAGGATGGGGCTGGGCGACGGGAGGGGAAGTGGAGGGGGAGTGGAGTCTATGCAAGCGCGCTTGTGTGTTCGGCCAGACGTCTCTTGCCAGCCAAACACACATGCTCACTTAGGTTTCTCCAACCCGGCTGTGTTACATAGCCGAGTTGGGGAAACTGCAAAGGCTCCAGTGAGAGCTCCGCTCAGACCAATCCTGGCGCTGCTCTAATGCTAGGTTCAGCATGAGAGCAGCACCAGGATTGCTGGGGAGCCTGTGCAGGTGTCCCACGGATTGCTGGGATACCAAAAGAGAAGAGGAGCAAGGCGGTGGCATCGGGAACGGTAATTTAAAAAAAAAAATGTATTATTTATTTCCCCCGACCCTGTCATGTGCCTTGTATGCCTCCCACTCCAAACCCCTTTGAGATTTGCGGCGTCCAACACTGGCTTAATTTAAGGCCAAACTGCTCAACACTTTCAGAAAAATGTCCAATTCCCTCAAATATTGTGATCTCTAAGGTCCTAAAATAGGGAAATTCATTAAAAGATCAGCCATACTAATGACCTACTTTCTCAACAGTTGCAATCAAGTTATGAAATCAGCTTCCACATTTGAGAATAAAGCCATATATTTACAAAGTTCTAAATCCTGCGGTATCCTATTGGTCGATTAGAATGATAGTTTCATCTCTGCTGTACTCATTTTTTCTGCTGTAAATTTCCCATAGAACAGTCCTGTTGAAGTTATGTAGTTCATTATTTACAAACCTCTTTGGCTTTATGTTGGCTTTCTTGCTCCCTTCGTACTTCTCTACATAGTCTACAACACACCTCTCAATAAACCGATTATTTCTGTCCCACATCTATTGCGTCATTACATCTCAAATCACATTTACTGTGCCTTTCGTTCTATAAAGAATTAACGTGCATTGTCCTCACATGAGTACCTTTATGTTTATATATTCTACCTACTCTCAGTCAGTGTATAATTTCTACACTTTGGCAGGCTTATCCCAAAGTCAGGGCATATTTAAGGGCCCCTAGTGCCATTCTAACAGCACATTAGCATAATTTCTTTATGCTAATGTGGCGTTAGAAGGCCAAAAACGCAGCGCCATATTTGCAAAGTGGCACAATGGATGCATTGCGCCACTTTCCAACCCTTGGCGCTAAATTATGCCTGTGCCGGGCATAATGTTTGTAAAGGGGGTGTTCCCCCGTTAGGGGGTCAAAAGATGGCACAAAGAAATCTAACAGATTTCTATTCTTCATTTTTTTCCAGCACTTTAAGCACCTGCTCAGAGCAGGCGTTGAAAGGAGGCTCCCAGCATCTGGGTGCTTTGCAGGATTAGCGTACAAATAAAACAATTTACGCTAATCCTGCAAAGCGCCGGACTGGAGTGAAAAATTCTGACTCAAGTCCCCTAACTACCTCAATGGTGCACCATATTTTAAATACAGTGCACACAGCATTAGGGGGGCACTAAGGGGCGCAAGGAAAGTGGCGCTGCACTTTGTGCACCGCCACTTTTCTTAAATGTGCCCCTCAGAGCTTTATTCCCTCTTAGAAACTGTAGACATTCTCGATGAGATTTTGCGCAAACTTGATCGCAGAGTTAGTAATACTGATGTCGGTGCTACTCAAGCGGCTAGAGTCCTCACTGTATACAAACAACAATGGAAAAACAAAGATGGGAAAGATTCTGAAACTCACGCCATGGGAGTTGTATCCTCCTTGTGCGGTACGATGACTATGAACAGCCCTGAACTCGAAGAATTATTAACTCGAGTGGTTGAAGTTGGTCTCATGGTGGTAGAATCTGAAACAAATTGAGAACAAAATAATTTCAATTCATGTGAATATTCCTATTGAAAACTGCCTCATGATAGCCCACCCGGACTGCTTCTTTCCTTAAAAACAATACATTTAGCATTGATACTCTCCCATAAAGTGTGACACATCAACAAACTTTATTGTAACTGGATAATCCTAGGTAGCAACATTCTTCGTCATTGCCTGTGTGCCACTTGTGTTCATGGGGAATCCAGTGTTGATGATCTGTTTCAGTATGTGTTGGTAAAATAATGATTTTTCAGCTGAAATTTTGAGATAATGACGAAAGTTCAAATCAACGTGACAAAATCGGTTGTGTTGTAGGTGACTGACAAGCCCAGAAGTGAGGAACAGCCTCTTTATCCAGTATTCGGTGCACGTCATCAAGGAATATTTCATTTGACTGCCTTGATGCTAGCACCTGGCGTGGGTTCATGCTTTCTCATCTGTTTTAGTTTGATGTGAAATTTAGTGGATTTGAATATTGTCCATTTATTTTCTGCGTTTCTAATCACTCTTATTTCCTTTAGTGATTGAAAATTTATGTTAGCCTATACGTCAATTTGATTTCCCTTACCTCCACCCATGCAGAGGCCCCCCGCATACATTTATCTGCTGCTCAGAGTAGGTGGTAAATATGTGTTGAAAGCCCAGAACGGGAATTCCATGCGTTTTAATCACATGCAAAAATCAGTATCACACAATAATTCCCGTTCCATGGAGTTGAACTCATCATCGCAAGGTTCAACTTACTGCATAGTAGTAATGGTTAAATGGCATGTGTTTTTACTCTGTCCCTGGTACCATGCAACTCTTAATCAGACGCAGACAGCATAGGTTTGGGATGACTAATAGTATAAATTAAGGAGTAATGCTGGAATTACTGAGATCTGGACAGTGAAATTGTTTCTAAAGTTTGGCAACTAGTAAAGGGTGTGAAGTGTAATAGGCCTTGAGAAAACTACAGAGGGCCTACTCTGGTGAACACACGAATTAGAAAATAAAAGTGCAGAAGTCTATATTATACGAGAAAAGTACAGTAATGGTAAAAAAGGAATGCAGGGACAGAAAGGAGAATGAGAAGAGAGCCCAAGTGCAGGGTAAAGCATTTACGATTCAGGTTAGCATACCACAGATAACTTAGAAGGACGCACACATAAGGGAGAGTCTGAGCTACTTCCTGATATCAGGAAAGGAGAAGGGTAAATCATGACAGACTTGAAAGGGAGACACAGTGTTAGATGTTTGTGTTTCAAGGCTGGCAGAAAGGAGGAGCCAGGACATAAAACTTCAGAGACTGGTAGACTTGTAGGGAGGACACATTGATAGAGGTCACAGGGCAGGATCGAAGGACATTGTGTCTGTTAGATAATATGTACGTAATATATCTGCCTTGAATGTATTTTTGTAACAAGCAGTCAGATAGCGTTTAAAGAATTATTGTTTTGTTAATTGTAAGTGTTGTGAAGGAGGTGGATGTTAAGTGCCCACCAAGTATTTAAAAATCACCATGTGTAAGAGCTGAGTTGAGTGTGGCTTCAGTTGCAGAACTATGCTGTACTCACAGCCGTATTTTATTTTATTTTACTTATAAATACTCAATTATTACTAGAATTGTGTCACTTCTTTATTATTGATAAGAAATTCAACTACAGAAGTTAGAAATGTTAGTTGGTGTTTAAGGACATCAGGTTTGAGGTGTTTACATGTGTCTTGGGTTGTCCTGAGCACAGATCTACATTTGAGTATGTACTTGTGAATGGTTGCTCTGACACTGCCTAATTTAAGCTTTCTGTCAGCACCAATGTTTTTTTGTCCCTGAACAAGTAGCATATCAAATGATGGCTTGAGAATATGCATTTAGTCAGGATTCATTGATGCAACATCGCAGGAAAGACCTGGAATAACCTTCCCATGCAGCTCCAGGCCATCGCCTTACGTCCGGAATTCTGAAGGTCCCCCAAGAACTGAAAGCGCCTGGATACCCAATTGAGTGTTTATCAGCACTATATAAATCATGATTGATTGATTGATGGAATATCCATATCAAGGTACAAAAATAGGTATCGGTTGGAGATCAGTATTGGATGACTGTTGGCTGACCTAGGCCCATATTCATGAAAAATGGAGCACAACTGCGCTAAAGCAGTTGTGCGTAATTTTTCTTAACGCAAGCTAACATAATTTTCTACTGCCATCCGTGCACCATATTTATAAAATGACGTACCATATCGCTATGGAATGGCTAGCGTCAAAAGAAAAGACGCTAGCCAAGAGGGTGGCATTAGGGGGAATGGCTCTAGTGGGTCCAAAACGATGTTAGGCTGGTTAGCGGCAAAACGTCTGCCACTAGTCAGCCTAGCGTCATTTTCTCACACACAAGCCACTAAAAAATGACTCCTGTCTAAGTTTAGACAGGAGTCATGCCCACCACCCCAATGCCCACCAGAGCGGACCAGTGTTCCCAAGGCAAGCCCTACATACCCAGTGCCAGCCAGGGGGCCCCATGTAAGGGACCTCCAATGGCACACCACACTCAAACACAAACACTTACCTGCAACAGACCTGGGTTGGGCTCCCTCCTCCTATAGTGTCCCTGTGGAGTGGGTGATGGTGTTGCTGGGGTTTGGGGTGGGCATCTTTGTGCTTATTCCCTGGTGTTTCACCATGGAAATGGGCCTACTTGCACTCTAACACCTGATCTGACCCAGGCTTCAAATAATGGCGCTAAGCGGGCTTAGCGCAATTACTTAGGTCCGCCTCCCACCCACACGTCGTTTCTGCGTTGGGAGGTATGGTGCTGGGAGTCTAGCATCATGTTTAGGACGGGAATGCATACTTTGCATCTCATTGACGCAAGATGGGTTCCCGCATCCTAAACATGGCTCTAACTCCAATATTTTGACGCTAGATGGGTCTAGCGTCAAAATATAAATATGAGTTAGGTAAGCTCCACTTTAGTGCCAAAATAAATGGCGCTTAGGCAACACTAAGGTTCTATAAATATGGGACGTAGTGTTTATCAGTATGCACATGAGGTACGACTTAGAATGTGAACTGAAAGGCAGGTCGCTGTGAGTGTTGGTGTATTTGTTAACCTTAGGGGTGAACAGAGATCAATGATTCAAATGATCAGACTTTAGAGGTTTTGTCATGTATGGGAGACTGTACAAAAATCAGTGGTAAATTGTATAGCAAGTCAATGGAGATAATTTTGGTTCCCTTTCTCTAAATTGGGTTCAGAATGATTAATAATCCATTGACAGTATTAACAGGTGGTGAGTGGATCAGCTTTGGAGAAAACAGAACAGGATGGTGGTGAGGTGGACAGACGGAAAGAAGCAAAGCAGGTGAACGGAGAGTAGGAGCAAGTGTACAGTGCATGAGGCAGGGCTATTGAGAAGAACTATTGAATATCTTTGAGACACCAGGGCTTTTTGTAGTGTCCCCACACTTTTGGCCCCCAATTGTGACTGCTAGATGCAGGTTTTCTGACTCAGATTAAAAGTATACGCACATTAGGCATGATTTTAACTGGCATGACAACCTACCTGCAAATCCCTAGTATATGGTAGGGCGTGTAGGTTTAGAGGCCCAGCAGATCGAATGCACCTAAGTGTGCACTGCTGCATGTCCTGCTTTCACTTTGAAAGCTAGTCCTGCTTTTAAAGTGAATGTATATGCAATTTTGACTTTGAAATTAAAGGTACTTCCAAAGTCTCAAACTTCCTTTTTTTTACATGTAAGTCACCCTAAGGTATCCTCTAAGTGTCCCATGGGTAGGGTGCATTGCAACTGTAAGCAGGGACATTATAAAAGTTGTTTTATATGCCCTGGTCAGGGAAAAAAGCAAATTTTGTTTTCCCCATTGTAGTACATTAGCACCGTATGCTAACATGGGAATAACTTATTTAAGTATAAGTATTGCTAGGAAACAACTAACAATGACCTTCTTGGACCAAAAATGATAGTTATAATAAATCAAACAACTTACCACTTTACGATTTAGTATACATATGACAGAAAGGAATTATAGAACTTGCTTTTCTGATGAGCCAAAATCCAGCCTTCCAGCAGCTCTTCTCTGATTGGCCAGTATCGGTCAGGCTGAGCCAGGCTACCTCTATGAGGTGTGAAGTGGCCCGCATTGAGAAAAGGGGACATCTGGTGGGTGGATATCTGCAAGCTGCAGAGCAAAAGGCAGGAAGGGTAGCCAAACTGGTCTTCAATGGGGCATTGACAGAACAGGACATTGGCAGATCCCTACTTCTTGGCACCCCACCCAGATTGGAGCCCTAGTAATAGGATTAGCAGAGGGGCTGAAGGGGGAGTGTTAAGGGAAATTAGCCTCACCAGTGGACCGGTTTAGCGAGATCTTAACCCCAAGGAGAAACGTTCTCCAATTTGGATTTTGAAAGAACAGTGCTTCCTGGGATTGATTTTTACCACGCTTCGCACTCCATTGGTCAGGGATGTCCCCCTGCTTCCCAGCCCAGGAACACTGAATAAATATGGGAGCGTTGCATAGCAACTCAGATCCTCCCCTGAAAAAATCAAGAGAAGAAAAGCTGCTCTGCCGGAAACCCTGCACCCCAAGTGGACTGCACTCATAAGGACTGCACTTTCTGCACAATTTGGAACTACAGCCCTAAGCACTTTGACTTGTTTCAAAAGGATTGAGGAGGACTCCCTGAAAGCAACAGTACAAAGGAGCTACAAGAGATCCCTGGCTAAATCTACACGAAGAAGAAGGACTGCCCTGCTGGCACCGTGGCCTACACCAAGAGGATTACACTCTGAAAGACTGCACCTGCTGCACAATTTGGAACTACAGCCCTAAGGTCTTTGCCTTACTTCAGAAAAGTGGAAGGAGTGGACTCACTGAAAGCAACAGGTTAAAAGAGCTCCACTTGCACAATCTTCACTAAGAATAACCCACCAGGACTGCCTCCAAGGAACTTTAAAGGGTTTGGCCAGGTACATTGTAAGAAATGTAGTTCCAATATCCCAAGGACCATCTCAGAGCTTCTAGACCCTTGGATTGGTGTGTTGGACACTTTGAACCCACAAGAGGAACTTTAGGAAGAAGTTCCAGAAAGTTGGAGAAGTATGGAGCAACTTTTGTAAAAAGCTTGATAAGTTGGCCAGGTGCGCTGTGGGAGTTGTAGTCCCAGGCACCAAGAGGCAAACCAGAGCGTCTGAACCCTTGGCTTATGATGTGGACTACTTTTCTGCATCAAGAAACACTTCTGGAAGTAAGTGTAAAAGTGTTACATCGTGGGTGGCCTGAACTCTGGACCTTGCTCTGGTCCAGTGCAAACTTTTTTAACCCTTTGAGCACTATTTGCTACTAAGTGCTATTTTTAATTTTAATATTTAATATTCACATCTTTGGAGACTTGTCATTCTGGTGTCATTTTAAAAATACAAAGATTTCCTATTTTTATAAATTGTTGTCACATTTTTATTGTGTGTTGTTTCTTAATTATCTAATGTATTGCTGTTTTTTAATGCTTTACACACCTGTCTCGTAAGTTACGCCTGCTTGTTTATTGCCAGCTACCAAGGGTTGAGCAAGAGATTAATTTACTGAGACAATGACTGGACCTTATATTCTGATTGTGACCTTATTTTTAGTGGTGGGTACCTACTAACTCCTACTAATAAACTGCTTGCCAACAATATCACACAAGAAAATAAAAAGGAAGATGAGTTGGCAATGGGCAAGTAAGAGTGTAATATTATGAAGGAGTCTTACAGGGGTAGGAGTAAAGTACAAGTAAAATTAGATGTAAGAATAGGACCATGCAAAGGAGCAAGTGTAGGAATAAATTTAGGATTAGGAGTAGGCTTAAGTAGAAAAGTAGATAAAAGTAGGGTGTATAGGAATATGATCATGAGCAAGTGTACAAGTGAGAATAATAGTAGGAATACCAAGACAAGAGCACAATGAAGAAAGTATAGCAGTAGCTATATAAAGGATCAAAAGTTAGGCCAGGAGTGGGAATGAAGACATTACCACATAATGGCTTTAATAATCATCCTTTACCACACAATACATTTAATACACAATGTCTTTACAAAGCATGTTGAGTGGGTGAGGTTATAAGGTGGCAAGGGTATTTTTATGGTTTGGTGTGGGTAGGATTATAGGGTGCTAAGATTGTTTTTAAGGTTTATGGGTGGGAAGGGGTATAGGGTGCTAAGGGTATTTTTAGGTTTTAGGGGTGCGTGGAAATAGAGTGTGGTAAAAGTATTTATAAGGTTTATTGGTGGATAAGGTTATAGGTTGGTAAGAATAAATTTAGGATTTAGGGGTGTGCGCGGGTATAAGCTGGTAAGGGTATTTTTAGTGTTTAGGGGTGGGTAAGGGTAATAAGGTTTTTTTTATGGTTTAGAATTGTTTGGTATAAGATTGTGGGGTATTTTTAAGGTTTATGGTGGATAGGGCTATAGGGTGGTAATAGTGTTTTTAGGGTTTAGGTGTGGGTAGGGGCATAAGGTGGTAAGCTTAAAAAAGGAGGGGATTGGAGGAATTTCTCCTCAATATGAATTTTTTAAATTAAAATAATTTAAAAAATAGGGGGATTTTGGGGTCTCCACTCAAAAAATAAATACAATTATTTTACAAGTGTAATCATTTCTTTGTTTTTAAATAAGTAGTAACTTTATGCTAAAAGCATTCAAGGTGAATTACTGTTTCCTTTAAGGATATTTGTTATGCTCCCTACTACCCCTTTTGTAGGAGAAGTGTTAACAGGCTATTTCTGGCTGACTATTATTCCATCTAAGGCCCACAGTCAGAATACAATATTTATCCCACAATATAAAGTCCAGTCTTTATTGGGGTTGATCAGTATTGCATATCAGAAGTTCAGCTCTCAACAAATGGGATAACATTTCAGTTTTGGTACTTTCTGCATCAGAATCCACATGTTCCATTTTATGCAGACTCCTCACCCGATACATTTTCTCAGGTTTGACCTTTTTTTGCACCTTGTAATTACCAGGTATGGAAAACTTCAACTCACTTGTAACTATGACACTTGTACAACTGGGATGAATGCCTTTGATCGATAATTGTCCAGCTGTGATGATGCTATGACAATGAAGGAAGAACAGGACCTCCCATATAAGACCTCATAAGCGAGAGTGGAATCTAACCTCTGTTCAGTAATAAAGTGCTCTTTGAGCTACTGCATCATGTGATCTGTTACAGGTGAAATATGTCTCACTGTATGGATGTGTGTGTATGATCTGTAGATCAGGATAAAGTCTGGGTGCAACCTTTATACAGAGTGATTTATATTGATTTAGAGTGTACTGTGGCTTGTGGGTAGCATGTGATGCAGCAGATTCTGTGACATGTGACCCCATTAGTGACCGCTATACTAAATAATGGCTACATTCAGTGTGGCACCTCCACTGAGGAAAACAGAGTGAATCTGATTGCATGTTTTTGTGGCATCTGAAATGAGTGGGGGGAAGTGCATACAGAAGATAAATATTCCTGCACTGTTATGTAGCCTCATTAGCCTTCCACCTTTTTGGGGAACTGTTCAATCTTGCCATCCTTTCTGTCTTGCTTCGGGGATGCACTGCAGCCCTGGAATCTTAGGATTTTCTCAGAATGGTCATGTGGAATTAGATCTGACTCTGGAGGTGTTTCTATGCTCAAGCAAAAGATAAAATCAGGCTAAAGGCACAGTCCTTGACATCACTGTTTAGCTCGTAAAAGGTTGATGGACAGAACTCCTGCACTTCTCTTTCCAAATACCTTGAAAACCTGCCTATCCCTGCCAAATTCATGCACACAGGGTAAATCTCACTGATACATTGGTGTGTGAAATTGGGGTTTTGATTGAGGAGTGTAAAAACCCTTCTCAAGCAAAAGTCCCAAACCTTGTCAGGGTGAAACCCCAAAAGTCACTTAATTAACCTGTGCCTAACCAGCTGGTAGCTTGGCACAAAAGACGTAGGGCTTAACTTAGAGGCCATATGTAAAGTATTTATACAGCACATAAACAGTAATAAAGTGACAACACAAGAAAAATCCTAAACCAACATAGAACAAAATTTAATAAATAAAATGAGATAAAAATAACAAAAATCCCATCAGTAGAACCCGAGATATGCAGTTTTAAAGGTTCAAGTGAAGATAGCTCCAAGAAGCAGAAAGTATTAACTGAGGGTATCTGGTCACACTAGACTGTGCCAAACTCACAAATTCAGGCTGATCTTGATGGAGTGTGGGCTCGATACAGTGACTGGGTTAGTCCTGATGAAAAAGTTACCTTTTCAATGTCTGGCATGAGTTTAAAAATTCAGGATTTCATGGAGGAGCTCAACAAATGCCAGCCAAGGGTCCAAGACCTGGAGAGGCACCTCTTGGAGATCAGGAACTCACTCCAGCAGAGGCCAGCAGGACATAGGCAGATCCAGTTGTAGGTCCAGGCAGGTACATTTGCAGCTCCAGGCAAGGCTAGTTACAGCAGGTCAGCTGGGCAGTTGCAGGAAGGCCTCTGGAGCTTATTGTATCCCTCTGAAGTACAAGGCATTTCACAAACATCAGGGCAAAGCTCTGGTAGCAGCAGGGCAGTTCTCTGAGGAACAAGGCGGGATTCAAGCAGCAGGGCAGTCCTCTGAAGTACAAAGCAGGCTTCAAGCAGCAGAGCACTTCACTGAAGTGCACAGCATGCCTTCTGAGTGTTCTTTGCATGTCCTGGAGTGAAATGAAGATTGGACCTGTGGGTCCCAATATACTTCAAGAGATGGTCCTGGAATGTCTTTCTTTCCTACCCTGGCCTCAGAATGCATGGGGTGACAAAAGGCTAGTGCAATGAGGCAGCAGCTTTTAAATGTAATTGGGGCTGTGCAAAGCCCATCCGACGTATCCTATAAAATGGCACAACCTGCAATACCTAGTCCCCCTTTGTGTCACCGTCTGAGTGGAATACACAAAGGCCAGCTGCCATGCTAATCACAGGCATGAGACCCAAGTGTCAGGCTGTAGGCATCAATTGATTAGTACAAGAACAAGTTAACTTCCTAAAAGATGTTGAATTACAATTCATTAAAGACCAAACACAACCTTTCAGCATTTTCCCACACAAAGGTTATCACTTATTAAATCTAATACGGTAGCCCAATATTATCCTATGGGAAAGGTAGGCCACAGAGTAGTGAAAAATAAATGTTTTCACTACCATGATATTTAAAACGTAAAAGTACATATTTGTAGACCTGTCAGCCTTCATGTGGCCAAAATGTTTTGCCTTCACTCCTCATGTTTTACTGAATTTGATTTTGTTGGCCTTAGGAATCCGCACACTTGATGAACGTGCTAGTGCACATTCCTAAAAAACATGGTATAAATTGGCTAATATCCAATTGGCACCTTTATTTAACTTGTAAGTCCCTATTAAAGTGATACTACATTTACCCAGGGCCCGTCAATGAAATGCTACTATTGGGCCTGCAGCACTTATTGTGCCACCCACATACATAGCCTTGTCAAACATTTCTCATGCCTGCCATTGCAGCCAGTGTGTCCAGTTTTAAACTGCAGTTTTGACCTGACAAAATAAACCTATTGCCAGACCGAAACCTTCTTTTTTAAAACATATTTCACCCTCTGGATGGGGCCTAAACAGCCCAAAGGGCAGGGTGCATTGCATCCACAAAGCTGGACATGTACTTTTAAGTTTTACATCTCCAAGTAGTGTAAAACTCCTAAAGTCATTTGTCCCTATTGCAAGGCCTGCTTCTCCCAGAGGATAACACTGAGTTATATTATTACATGTAATAAGTGATAACGTTTGATTGAGAGCAGGTTGGAATGTCATATTTCGTGTCTGAGGAATTGCATTGTAAAACCTTCTTTAATGGTAAAGTCTGATTTAAAGCCACAATTCTAAAAATGCCACTCTTAGAAAGTTGGCATTTTCTTGTCCTAACCATTTGGTGCATGCATTACTAGATGTAGTTGGCAGTTAGCCTTTGTATATTCCTTCTAGACAGCCAATCAAGGAGAGTCTGTGTGTTGGCAGGATGGGCTATCTCTAGCAGGATGAGGGACTAAAACTGTCACCTACTACACTTGAAATTCAATGGGCCTGCCTCAGCACACACAAAGGACTTTACACTAGCCTATTAGGCCCTCAGACAGACTGGGACCAGGGCAGTGAGACAGGAAATTCCAAACACCTCTGTAGGAGGAAACTCAGGAGCTTCTCCCACTTCAGAGCTGAAAATAGGTATAAACATTGAACCCTCAGACCCAATCCTTCCGTACACTCCTGGACCAGTGGATCCTACAGAAGAAGGATATCCTGCTGGCAGCTGTTAGAGGCCTGCCATGCTTGCTAAGAAGGAAGACTGGACCTGCACCCTTCATCCCAAGCTAAAGAGACTCCAAATGTCAGCCGACTGACCTCCTGTTAGAGCTACCGGAACATAAGAAGCTCCAGAGGCCTCCCTGCATCTGCACAGCTGACATGTTACCTGGAGCTGTAAATAGACCTGATAAAGCATTGCTGCCCTCTGCTAAGGTGAGTTCCTGAGCCCCCAACAGTACCCCTCAGGTCCTAAACTCTTAATGTAGCATTGGTGGAACTCCTCATTGAAGAAAAACATAAAGCATGAAGTTTTGGGCTCTTTATGACAGTAAACATGCCTGTTTGCACCAAGATCTTGCCACCTGGACTGCCCACTGTAGGACAAGGATCTGGTCTCCCTGACAAAAGGGGAATCTTCTGGTGAGAGAGGGATAGTGGGCAAGGATTTACACTTCCTACCCATAGCTTTTGGGAGCACTTGCTCCATTGTTCCAGGATCCAAGTTTCCCTGTCCTTTTTGCTTTTTGGCCTGAGCCCTTGTTAAAGCGAAAATATGCACAGGAATGCCCAGCGTTGCTGCATGAGCCTCCAACTCCACTTCAGCCCAAGCTGATGTCTCCAAATCATTGCCTAGTAAGCAATCTACAGGTAATTCAGTCGCTACCACAACTTTCTTTGGACCAGTAACCCCCCCCCAGTTGAGATTCACAACAGCCATGGGGTGGCTAAGTGTGTTATTGTGAGCGTCAGTCACTTGGTATTGCTGACCAGGTAGGTGTTGATCAGGGTGAACCAGTTTCTCTATAACCACAGTTACACTGGCTCCTGTGTCCCTGTAGTCCTCAACCTCAACAACATTAATAAGGGGTAGTTGTTTGTACTTACCCATATTAAGGGGACAAGCAACCAAGGTGGCAAAGTCAATGCCACCACCAGAGACTAAAACAGCCTCTGTGGTCTCCCTAACAAGACCAACCCCAACTACACTGCCAATAGTGAGCCCAGCTACACCCTTGGATTGGCGTCCCACCACCACTGCTATTACTAGGGGCACTAGAAGTTGCAGTTGGGGTTGTGATAGTGGGAGCCTTTGTGTTTTTCTTTGGACAAGTGGTATAACTTGCCCAATGGCCTTTTACTTTACATAAATAACACCATGGCTTTTTCTGCTTGTGAGAAGAGGATTTAGACCCACCACCCCCAGAGGATTTTTGTGGGCCTGATGAAGACTCAGAATGTTTTTTGTCTTTGACCTCACCCTTTTCAGAAGACTTACCATCCTTCTTCTTGCCATCCTTGTTACCCCCTGTATGAACTTTTCTGTTCACTCTTGTTCTTACCCATTTGTCTGCCTTATTTCCCAGTTCTTGGGGAGAGGTCAGATCTGAGTCTACCAAGTACTGGTGCAACAAATCAGACACACAATTGTTCAAAATATGCTCTCTCAGGATTAGATTGTACAGGCTTTCATAGTCAGTCAACTTACTGCCATGTAACCAGCCTCCAAGGCCTTCACTGAACAGTCTACAAAGTCTGTCCAGTCTTGAGAGGACTCTTTTCTGGTGTCTCTGAACTTAATCCTGTATTGTTCAGTGGTTAAGCCAAATCCATCCAAGAGTGCATCCTTCAAAACCTTGTAGTTATTAGCATCACTTTCTCTGACAGTAAGGAGCCTATCCCTACCTTTACCAGTGAAAGATAGCCACAAGATAAGCAGCCCACTGCCTTTGAGGGACCAACTATACCTTACATGCCCTCTCAAGTGCAGCAAACCACTTGTTAATGGCATCCCCTCCTTGTAAGGGGGGACTATCTTATGCAGGTTTCTGGAATCTTGGTCTCTAACAGGATTACTATCAAAAACACTGCTGCTGCCACCATGGGGAACTAACCCCAAACCTCTGCCTTTCCCTTTCCACATCCAGAGATTCCCTGTCTAAGGCCAGCTGCTGCTGTTTAAGCTTCAGCCTGGCCTCTTCCAACCTTAGCTTTCTGAGTTCCCTTTCCATTAATTTATCCTCAGGGTGGGAGGCTTGGGAATTGTGAGACACAGAAGAAATGTGGGAATTGGCAGAGGGAGACCTGTCCCTAACTGACTGGATTCTAGTAACCTGGCCTTTAGGAGTGAAAGGTGTCCTACTAGTGTGTGACCCCCTCCCTCACTAGATGACCTGTAAGCTGAAAGGTCCTTGGAAGAACCCTCCCAGCATCCTCAGGGGACTCCTCTGAGTCTGGCTGGGTACCCCCCTCCTCTTCCTCTTGATCCTAGGATGGGCCAGACTGGTTCTGGTCACTTTCTAGGAGAAGGCTGAGGAGAAGATCTTTGGTAGGATTCTTACCAATTGCTAAACCTCTTTCAATGCAGAGACCCCTCAAACTTTTAAAGTTTAGATTCCCATATGTTGCCTGGACAACTGTGGAAGTAAGCTCTACTGCAGACATGACAGAGAAGGTTTAGGACAGAGAGAGAGAAAAATGTTTTTAGAAATTTTTAAAGAACAGAGAAAAACTTTTTCAAACTTTTGAAAACTTTTGAAAGTTTTCCGAAACTTTTCAGAAACTTTTTAGAAAGTTTTAGAGAAAGAAAGGTAAATTGTTTAGGTTACTCTGTATATTCTAAAGTATTTGGTATATGTTTTTCCTATGAAAAGCACCAATGACAAAGTGGCAAAGCAGTTACAAGTACTTATCCCACCGCTGCACCACCAATGTAGGAGGCTGGCCTGGCTTATAGTGGGTACCTGATGGTACTTACACCTTGTGCCAGGTCCAGTTATCCCTTATTAGTAGATTAGTAGTGTTCTAGCAGCTTAGGCTGATAGAGGTAGCTATAGCAGAGCAGCTTAGGCTGAACTAGGAGACATGCAAAGCTCCTACTATACCACTTATATCATATAGCACTATATCATACAAAACCCAATACTCAGAGTTACTAAAAATAAAGGTCCTTTATTTTAGTGACAATATGCCAAAAGTATCTCAGAGGATATACTCCCTTAAGAGGTAAGTAAAATACACAAAATATACACACAAACCAAAATCAGGTAAGTAAAACACTTAGAAAAGTAGTGCAAACACTGCAGAACACAATAGAATGCAATAGGAGACAATAGGCCTAGGGGCAACACAAACCATATACTCCAAAAGTGGAATGCGAACCACGAATGAACCTCAGGCCTAGTGTAGTGTGTAGAGGGTTGCTGGGAGTGTAAGAAAACACTAAGGGTGTCCAAGATACCCCACCCCAAGACCCTGAAAAGTAGGAGAAAATTTACCCTACTACCCCAGAAAGACAGTAAAGTCGAGATAGGGGATTCTGCAAAGACAACAACTGACTGCAAAGCACTGAAGACGGATTCCTGTACCTGAGGACCTGCAAAGTAAGGGGCCAAGTCCAAGAGTCACGCAAGTGTCCGGGGGGAGCAGGAGCCCACTAAACCTCGAATGAAGGTGCAAAAGGGCTGCCTCTGGGTGGAAGAAGCCAAAGATTCTGCAACAACGGAAGGTGCCAGGAACTTCTCCTTTGGTCAGAAGATGTCCCACGGCGTGCTGGAGGATGCAGAGTTGCCTCCACGCAGAAAGACCACAAACAAGCCTTGCGAGCTGCAAGAGTTGCGGTTGAAGATTATGAGTGCTGTCAGGGACCAGGGAGGACCAGGAGGTGGCCCTTGGAGGAGGAGACAGAGGGTGTGCTCAGCAACACAGAGAGCCCATGCAGAAGCAGGCAGCACCCACAGAGGCACCTGAACAGGCATTCAGGAAATCTGAGCACAGCGGTATTCTCAACACAACAAAATAGGGTCCCACGAAGCAAGAGGACGGAGTGCTGGGGACCTGGGCTGTGCTGTACACGAAGGAAGTCTTGAAAAAGTGCACAGAAGCCCTAGTACTGCAGATCACGCAGTACACAGGATTACTGTCTGACGTGGGGAGGCAAGGACTTACCTCCACCAAATTTGGATAGAAGGACCACTGGACTGTCGGGGTCACTTGGATCGAGCTCTTATGTTCCGGGGACCACGCTCGTCAAGATGAGAGGGGACCCAGAGGACCGGTGATGCAGAAGTTTGGTGCCTGCGTTAGCAGGGGGAAGATTCCGTCAAGCCACAGGAGATTTCTCCTTGGCTTCCGGAGCAGAGTGAAGGCAGACAGCCCTCAGAGCATGCACCACCAGGAAGCAGTCGAGAAAGCCAGCAGGACTAGGCGCTACAATGTTGCTGGTGGTCTTCTTGCTCCTTTGTTGTGGTTTTGCAGGCATCCGGGAGAAGTCAGGGGTCGATCCTTGGCAGAAAGTGAAGAGAGAAGTGCAGAGGAACTCTGGTGAGCTCTTGCATTCGTTATCTGAAGAGAAGCCCACAGGAGAGACCCTAAATAGCTCTCAGAGGAGGATTGGCTACCTAACCAAGTAGGAGCCTATCAGGACGGGTCTCTGACATCACCTGCTGGCACTGGCCACTCGGAGGTCTCCATTGTGCCCTCACACCTCTGCATTCAAGATGGCAGAGGTCTGAGACACACTGGAGGAGCTCTGGGTACCACCCATGGGGTGGTGATGGACAGGGGAGTGGTCACTCCCCTTTCCTTTGTCCAGTTTCGCACCAGAGCAGGGGCTGGGGGCTCCCTGAACCGGTGTAGACTGGCTTATGCAAGGAGGGCACCATCTGTGCCTTTCAAGGCATTTCCAGAGGCTGGGGGAGGCTACTCCTCCCCAGCCCTTCACACCTATTTCCAAAGGGAGAGGGTGTAACACCCTCTCTCAGAGGAAATCATTTGTTCTGCCTTTCTGGGACTGGGCTACCCAGACCCCAGGAGGGCAGAAACCTGTCTGAGGGTTGGCAGCAGCGGTAGCTGCAGTGAAAACCCCAGAAAGCTAGTTTGGCAGTGTCCGGCGTCCATGCTGGAGCCCCGGGGATGCATGGGATTGACACCCCAATACTAGATTTGGCTTGGGGGGACAATTCCATGATCTTAGACATGTTACATGGCCATGTTCGGAGTTACCATTGTGATGCTACACATATGTCGTGATATATGTATAGTGCACGCGTGTAATGGTGTCCCCGCACTCAAAAAGTCAGGGGAATTTGCCATGTACAATGTGGGAGCACCTTGGCTAGTGCCAGGGTGCCCTCACACTTAGTAACTTTTCACCTAACCTTCACCGAATGAGGGTTAGACATATAGTTGACTTATAAGTTACTTAAGTGCAGTGTAAAATGGCTGTGAAATGCTGTGGACGTTATTTCACTCAGGCTGCAGTGGCAGACCTGTATAAGAATTGTATGAGCTCCCTATGGGTGGCAAAAGAAATGCTGCAGCCCATAGGGATCTCCTGGAACCCCAATACCCTGGGTACCTAGGTACCATTTACTAGGGGATTATAAAGGTGTTCCAGTAGCCTGTGATTACGCAGAAAAAGAGGGTCCTACATATATTCACGTGTGTTGTGTATTCGAATCCTATAATGTAGATTGATGTTAGTAAAAGAAATAATGTACGAGGGAAAATGTGCCCTCGGGGTAGTTCGCCATCATTGTAAACGAGCTTTATTAATCATGAAGTATTGAAAATGTAGTAATCCGTCATAATTACAAATGTATGCCATGATTTCGTGTTTAAAATTGTTTTGCTTAGCTTAAATTTAGTAGAGGCTTTGGCCTCGTTGCCTGGTCTCAAATTCTAACTGCGTGGTTTTCGTTGAACTAATGAAGCACATATTCTTGCTTGAAGTTGTATTTTTCCAGTAGAGACGAGTAACGCACTTATCTTCAAGGTTTCGTACTAGGCCGGTTTCATCCCCTTTGATACAAGGTCAGTCTCTGCAGGTGCGGACAATGAAGGTACAGATAGTAAAATAATTGCCAAACTATGTAACAATTTGTGTTCCAAGGCTCCAAGGACAGTCTATGCATAAATGAGCGCTGGTAAAAGAAAATTTTCATTGGTCAATTTGAAGCCAACCTATGAACCCTCCAATGGAAGAACCTGCAGATTTTGGAATGTTTCTTACTTAAACCTACTGAACAAAGAGAAGTCAGCCATTTTTCCTCGATGCCAGCTTGAAGCCTGATGCCAGACTCCATTTTGGACGACACCCTGATGCCCTCTTCTCTATCTGAGAGAAAGAGACTTTGAAAATTCTCACCCTAGAGACTTTAACTTTGATTTGTCCCGTCTTGCCCATGCAATAACTTTACCCCATTCTCCTTGCCGCTGCAAGGAAACTTGCCCTTAACTTTGCCCTTTTTAACTTGCCCATGCTGATCGAACCGGTACCTGAGGGACGAAGACATTCTTGAATGCTGTTTGTATTTGGTAAATATGAAAGGATAAATGTATTATGCATTGTGTTTTTCCTTTTAGGTACCAACTGCTATTTTGATAGAGCCCAAGCTAGAACTTTTCCAAATTTGTGTTGCCTAAATTCGTTTTGCATGAAGTCCCACATGCCAATGCTAATTAAAGGTTAGTTGAGGGTTTCATTCGATGCACCATGTCAAATTGAGATCTTGTTATGCTGACCAAATGTATGAAATCAGTCAAATACAATTAGTTCTATTAGTGATTTGCATTGCCATAACTGAATGTATTATTGTTCAGATTTTGCGTAGATTGCGTTTCTTCCATCGTAATGGACAGCTAGTAATGTTCATATACATGTATCATTTGGTTTTGAGACAAATATATATTGTGTTAGCTTTGTTAATATAGAGAAATAAATTCACTAACTTTAATAAACCGGTGTGGTTATTCATAACTGAAAGGTCATGGTGCGCCGAAATACCAACTGTTATTGATTTCTGATGTACTATATTGATCTAATATTGAATATTGATTACTGATTACGGTAGTTATTGATTATTGATTTGAGCAACCCGACTATTCTCGGATGAGGAGAGCCCGACTCGTTTAAAAGATTCACCGACCTCCAACGTGTCCAGGTACAGGTAATTTATAAGGGCTGGACGCGTTATCACCTGCAGTGACAATTTCAAAAGCAGATAGAGCATAAACACTGGGGTTCTGGTTAGCAGAGCCTCAGTGATACAGTTAGGCACCACACAGGTAACACATACAGGGCACAACTTATGAGCACTGGGGTCCTGGCTAGCAGGATCCCAGTGACAGAGGCAAAAACAATCATACATACAAGTAAAAAATGGTGTAACATGCCAGGCAAGATGGTACTTTCCTACACCCACCAATGCGATGCTCGGTTATACTCACTCTTCGTGTTGCAATGCCTGCCAGCAATGCCCAGCAACACAAGATCTGCACTTTCCGCTACAGAATCAACAGCCCATGGTGACCACCAACTAGCAACAGCTTTCCACAAAGCCGAACAGGATCTTCATGCAACAGCAACAACTGTCCACAGTACCCGGACTGCTTTCTATACCACAGTGGCGACTATCCACAACACTCTACCTACTCCTTGCAACTCCCTCCAAAGTGAAAGCAACTCTTTGCCCTGGACTTTAGAAGGAACCTTTTCAGCTAGACTAACCTGCTCTCTGTGACTATTCTGAGCTCCATCATGGTTAGCCTAACCTTGTGACTTTCACCCGATCTCATACCCCAGATAACTGCAATTTGCGGCTTTGTGCTTTTGGGTGCTATACTAATATGAAGTCTTTAAAATTTCACATCTCCATTTCGAATCATTGGATTCGGCCCTGGTTGGCTTAGTAAATTTTGTGTAACTGAAGGCAGCACAAGTCAATGCCTTGCGTTACTCTCTACTGAGAAGGCATTACATACGTGTAGAGTGGGTGTTCCCATGCATTCACCCACATATGTTGGAACATTTCTAGACTTACTAAGACAAGTAAACCTGGAAATGTCTCAAGATATTATCCCTTCCTGATACAGCCACGAGAAGATATATCTTTGTTTCCTTTCGTTGTTTCCTCTTTCTAAATGTGCTTCACTGTGCAGCACACCTAGAAAGAGGAAAACGCCTCTGAGGATTGTTTTGGTGCAAGGGTGTCTGTGTTGGCACCAGGCAGCACATAGACCACCAGCTGAAGGAAAGAACATTGTAGATGTGGCACGTTCCTGCCTTCTCCCTTTGACGCAGTGCAGAGCAGCAAGCTGTCTTGCTGTGTGGATCTTTGTCAAATATTGATAAATCTTCCAGCAGGCCTTCAGCATGATGTGGGCCATATATACAAAAAATCCACGGAACACAGAGCAGAAAGCAAAGTTTCTGAACTGTACTGCATGAACAGAGAACTGCACTACATCTACTAAGATATCAGCTTTGAGTGCCTATTGTTTGTTGCTGTTATTTGAGGAACACAGTTTAGTTCCGCTCATTGCAGACACGTTAATAAGATCAATGTAATCATTAAGCATGTTTTCTCAGAATTCCCTTGAACAACTCACTGTACTTTTTAGCCAACAAATTGGGAACATGTGGTCTTTCTTAGCTAAGGTTCATATCAAAGACTCTCTTACCTGGAATCGCACATAAATCCCACCAGATCCTGTGCTAAACTGTCAGAACTAGCTCTTTGACATTCAGCCCTGCTCCTGTTCCAATGCCTGGCTTCAGCTCTTCTAGACATCTATAATAGTTATTTTTCTCTTGACACTGTCATGCGTCCCTCAAAATTGCTTCCATGACTCCTTTTCTGAATAAAAACAGATTTTTGCCCTTTACTACCTGTTAACCACTGCCGTTTACCCTGTTACCAGATGTGCTGAAAGCAGCTGTGGAAAAGCCATTGTGCCAATAACATGAATGCAATGGAACACTGGATGATTCTCAAATTCGGCTTCTGCCCCATCACAGCAGAGAAGTGGCCTGCTGCTATTGGTGGATGACTAAAGGTAGTTGATGATGACTTTAAAAATGCCCTAACGTTATTAGCTCTTTCAATGGCATGTGATACTGTTGATTGCAAGATCCTCAGTGGCCAACTCTGTGCAGTAGATACACAAGTTCTCCTCATTTTAGCTGGTAGAACTCAATGGCGAAATGCAGCTCCACTTCTAGTTGGAGAGCCTTTGTGAGGACACCTTCCATGGGTCTTACTAGGAATGTGAACTTTCTCTCTATCTCATTTCTGTACAATTCTCCACCTCAACCCTAAATGCATTATTCAATATTGTTTGGCATCATGCACCTTCAATTGGCATAAAATGGGTATTAAAATACAACACTCTTCTGACAGGAGCTCCTAAACTTTATCTTGCCCGCGGCACCTGAGATCTTTAAGATGATTCAAATTCGAATTTATGGCAGTTATTTAAAACTATTGCATAAAGCACAAATTTAAAAACTTCTTCAAAATTGATGTTAAAAAACAAGGTGAGCTCCAGAGTAATTAATTTCCTTCAGACTTAGCCAAAGATTTTCCTACCAAGTTCATGAATTTGGCAAAGTTCAAGCGACTGTTCACACTTGAACCACTTGAAGTGAGACTTTTACTGCCTGCCTGCATGAGTAGGGCCCCACCTAATTGAAGCGAAGTTTTGTTTTAACCATGCTCTTCTCGCTGGAGTCAATGCAGGGCAGGCACACAAGATTATATTCCAAGCCTGTGCACGTTTTGACAGTTCCTTCTTGTCATTAGCACTGACAATGAATAGATATTCCTGGAAAAATATTCAGCTTGCAGTTGGGCCAATGATGCGTGAAGTCATGGACGCCATTTAGGGGTTGCAGCTGCGACCCCCGTCTTACCCCTTGTGACCCTTGTCACTACCTTTGGGACCCCTGGCATTAGAGGTGGCAAAATCAGTGCCAGGAACACAGGGGCTGCTGCTGCTTCACTCTCCTTGCTTTCCAGACATTTTTTATTCCACTAATAGTGAATAATATTACATCATTCAGTATTAGTGTAATGAAAAAGAAGTACAATCGCTAGAAGGTGTCATTCCGTACCAGCTGAGGGAAGTAAGGAAATGCTTTTAAATGTATGTTGTGTGCGTGCTTGCGGCATAGTGTTTATCTGAGAGAGATTGTGTGCATGTGTAGATGTGTAAACGTGTGTGTGAGTGAAAGGGAAGAAGGACAAAGGGAATGTGATCTTGATGTTGCTTTCTGCTACCCCTGGCATTTTGGTGAATTGACCTCCATCGTGTAGGCAGTGACTGATAGGCATCTTCTTTCAGAGATAGGCATCTTCTTTCAGAGATAGGATTTTCACACCAGAACAAGTGACGGAGAGCAGCCATCAGAGCCTGGTGAAGTTTAATGCACAACTTCAAGAACTCTCCTCTTGCGGGCGATTGATTGTTTATTTAAGCCAATTTCTTATCGAAGTTGTGCCAGTGAGGCTTGTTGAGATAGATAAAATACCCTCTTTTAAGTTATTGTAATTAATCTGTCAAGCAATTTCCCTTCTCTTCCACTCAGGGCTTCCGCACCGTAGGCAAGGATAGGGAGTAATTTCCCCTGGATTACTTCAACCATTGGGGCCAATGTGGGTCCTGATTCTTGCTTTTAGAGCGAACAGAAACCAAGAAAGCAAGGACGAGGCTTTATTTTTTCCTTTATTGTGTGAGAGGTAAAAAAGAGCCTTGGTTATCGATGAGCAGGCTCAAGGATTTGTCTTCGGCTTCCCTTAGCACTCCACTACAGCTCAGGTCCAAGTTTCTTGGCTTCTTTATTTTGTTCCCCATAATCATAACCTTACCAAGATCTACTATTAGCTAATTTAAGAGAAAGTTGCTGTGGAACCTGTTCAACAAACGTTGTAAACCTATCTTACTCGTGTTCACTATCAGGATGCCATCCTCATAAAACAGACTTGGGAGCTGAGTACCTCTGAGCTTTGGAGGATGTCGTTTGTGTAAGCTAGTGATGTCAAGAGGAACACAATGTTAAACAGCAGTGGTGTTAACAAGCATCCCTGCTTCAATACCGTGGAGGGGTAGATTTTTCGTGACACTGTGCTGCTGTCTCCAATTTTAACACCAAACCCAGGGCCTCATTTATAAGGCAGTGATGCGTCAAAACGACTTGCGCTGTGGCAAAAAAAGTTTACAATGCCATGGATGGGTCATATTTGGAATACGGCACTCCATGGCGTTGAGCCCAGGATGCGTCAGAAATACTGATGCATCTGAGGTAAGGATGCCCCAACGCAGCCACTCAAAAAGTGATGCATTGCTGAAGTTGGTGTCAGAGTGACGCAACTTCAGCAATGCACCACAAATTGAGGGGATGCACCAGTTTAGATTGATGCATGAAGCATAATGTGTGAGGACAAGTGTAAAAGACTGTAAAATGGTGGAATTTCACCTTCTACACCTTTACATTGGTCCTGGATAGTGTAGGTAATATATGTAGTATGGCTATGTGTCACATTACAGTAGACATATCTACTTATGTGCATGTACAGACCTGAGTATGTGTGGCATAGTGAGCAACAGTGTAATGTAAGTGAATTTAAGTATGTGTTGGAATGTGAAGTGGCAATATATGTATTACCTACCTGATGTTTCTTTCAACCGCTCATCACCACTGCGAAGAAACAAGCACTGACACACTTGAGTTAATTGTGCCAGGGAATGTATCATTGGTACGTGACCAAAATCAAAGTTCTACGCTTTTGGCCACATAAGTGGCCTTCCTCAAAAACCATTGTGCTTTCAGTGCAAACACATGTATACTCTACATGTCTCACTTCAGTGACTTATTGCCTATCCCATAGGAACGGAAGGAACTATGCATTGAATGTTCACAATGCATTTTCATTTCATTACATGTCTCCCAACTCATTATTATTGTACAGCCCCCTCTAAGTAAGGGTATATAAAACAGCAAATGTATATCACTTTCAATGTAAATGGTTCTAACATTCAAATGAAAATGAAATTAAAAAGTATATACAGAATTGAATCATATTAATTTAGTAACTGTTTTTTTCCAACAAAACGCCACCAGGCCTGCCAACCCAGATGGGTTACTGACCTAGATGAACAATAGTACCTATCACATTATTTTGTCCTGCAAAAAAGTTAGATAAATATTAAAAACAAGTCCATGCACAATTTAATTAATATGGATTATTCAATCATAAAATATACAACATAATGTTTATAACTTCATGACAATAAACCTAATATGTTGTAAAATAAAAAGAAAAGATACATTTAAGTGAGACTCTAACCAACTAATAACAAAACCCACATCAGCTTAAGCTGATCACAGTGTATCGATCTACCATCATGGAATGGACAGAAAGAAATGTGCAAATAACAACATCTTGTGCCTACAAATGGACATGTAGATCTTCCTCCACATTTAAGCCCATCAGGGCCTTTGTATTGAGCAGGAGAATGTAACTGGGTTCTAATCTTCTCACCTCCCGTTCCCTGTTACTACCCTGCACTCTTCTAGGAACTGCATCAAGCACAAAGTAACTCAAGTCAACTACCCAGCCGCCATGGCACTCCTCAAAATGTCAGCACCTGAATAATTATGGTCTTTATTTTTGATGGCTCTGATTTGTTGTAGAATTTGAAGGTGAATCTTTATTATTTATTAGGATGGAAATTGCTAGTGTGTAATATGGTATTTCCTGCTGTTGCTTTTAGAAACGTTCTGGTATGTATCCTGCCTTGTGTCACCTACCTTATGTGTGTACTTATCTGTTGTCCTTTGGAGTATGCAGACCTGAATGTTGGGACCCGTTTCTCCAAGGAGAAGTGACAACCCTGACCCGTCCCTTACCAGTAGTACACAATGTCACATAACCTTACTGCAGTGAATGATGATATCATAGGTGCCCTGGTCCCAGGTTGGTCAAGTGGTCCTACAACAGAATTGTCATATGTGTAGACCTACTACAACTAGCTGAAATGTGAAAAACAGACATCTTCCAGAGTGTGAGGTGACTTCAGATGGCCAGATTCCTGTTTTAAAGCAATTGCGTCAGTCCTTACGCCTGGTTTTTGGAGGTACAGGAATTTTGACGCATTGCAGGCTGTACATGAAACATCTTGAAGAAGCGTTGAATGAGGAAAATGTTGTAAATACCACTGCACCAGTTCTAAGTGGCTTTTTCCAATGGAATGCCCACTCTACATACAGGGAGTGCAGAATTATTAGGCAAATGAGTATTTTGACCACATCATCCTCTTTATGCATGTTGTCTTACTCCAAGCTGTATAGGCTCGAAAGCCTACTACCAATTAAGCATATTAGGTGATGTGCATCTCTGTAATGAGAAGGGGTGTGGTCTAATGACATCAACACCCTATATCAGGTGTGCATAATTATTAGGCAACTTCCTTTCCTTTGGCAAAATGGGTCAAAAGAAGGACTTGACAGGCTCAGAAAAGTCAAAAATAGTGAGATATCTTGCAGAGGGATGCAGCACTCTTAAAATTGCAAAGCTTCTGAAGCGTGATCATCGAACAATCAAGCGTTTCATTCAAAATAGTCAACAGGGTCGCAAGAAGCGTGTGGAAAAACCAAGGCGCAAAATAACTGCCCATGAACTGAGAAAAGTCAAGCGTGCAGCTGCCACGATGCCACTTGCCACCAGTTTGGCCATATTTCAGAGCTGCAACATCACTGGAGTGCCCAAAAGCACAAGGTGTGCAATACTCAGAGACATGGCCAAGGTAAGAAAGGCTGAAAGACGACCACCACTGAACAAGACACACAAGCAGAAACGTCAAGACTGGGCCAAGAAATATCTCAAGACTGATTTTTCTAAGGTTTTATGGACTGATGAAATGAGAGTGAGTCTTGATGGGCCAGATGGATGGGCCCGTGGCTGGATTGGTAAAGGGCAGAGAGCTCCAGTCCGACTCAGACGCCAGCAAGGTGGAGGTGGAGTACTGGTTTGGGCTGGTATCATCAAAGATGAGCTTGTGGGGCCTTTTCGGGTTGAGGATGGAGTCAAGCTCAACTCCCAGTCCTACTGCCAGTTCCTGGAAGACACCTTCTTCAAGCAGTGGTACAGGAAGAAGTCTGCATCCTTCAAGAAAAACATGATTTTCATGCAGGACAATGCTCCATCACACGCGTCCAAGTACTCCACAGCGTGGCTGGCAAGAAAGGGTATAAAAGAAGGAAATCTAATGACATGGCCTCCTTGTTCACCTGATCTGAACCCCATTGAGAACCTGTGGTCCATCATCAAATGTGAGATTTACAAGGAGGGAAAACAGTACACCTCTCTGAACAGTGTCTGGGAGGCTGTGGTTGCTGCTGCACGCAATGTTGATGGTGAACAGATCAAAACACTGACAGAATCCATGGATGGCAGGCTTTTGAGTGTCCTTGCAAAGAAAGGTGGCTATATTGGTCACTGATTTGTTTTTGTTTTGTTTTTGAATGTCAGAAATGTATATTTGTGAATGTTGAGATGTTATATTGGTTTCACTGGTAATAACAAATAATTGAAATGGGTATATATTTTTTTTTGTTAAGTTGTCTAATAATTATGCACAGTGATAGTCACCTGCACACACAGATATCCCCCTAACATAGCTAAAACTAAAAACAAACTAAAAACTACTTCCAAAAATATTCAGCTTTGATATTAATGAGTTTTTTGGGTTCATTGAGAACATGGTTGTTGTTCAATAATAAAATTAATCCTCAAAAATACAACTTGCCTAATAATTCTGCACTCCCTGTACATTAAACTCAGCTTGCGCAGCCAGATCCCACGCAGGTTTTTTTTGATGCAGGGCCAAGAAAAGTGACACATTTGGCCAAATGCATCACATTGTAAATATGGAAATAGCACAGCGCCGCCACAGCATAAAAAAAAATTATGCAATGGTGGCACAAGCTCCTTGTAAATAAGCCCCCAAGTGTTGGTATGCAATAGGATAATTCCTTTTTAGCAGTCTGTGGGATTCCCATACTTTAAAGTTTAGCCCTGAGGTTTTTTCTGGACACAAAGTCCAATGCTGACTTGACATCAACAAAATATCAATAGAGCAATGAGTGGTTGATCAGGGGTTTGTTAATTAATATCAATAAGGCCAAGAAAATGTGTCCATTCCCTTCCTGAAGACAGTTTGATTTAGTGGTAGCATCTTCTGCCCAGTGGCCCAGTGCACCAGGTCTTTGAGTAGTAAGCTCACGAAATACTTGGCCTCAATAATAAGTATAGATATTTGTCGGTAATTGACGGGGTCAGTGGGGTCTCCCACGTTAAATATTGTATGGATATTGGCCCAAGCCCAAGAATCAGGAACGTTTGTTTCACAATGTGTGATTGACGATAGGGGCTAGTTTGCTCACCCAAAATCTGTGCAGCCTTTAAAAAGTGCCTGGGGAAGGCTACTAGGACCAGGGGGACAATCTGACAGGCCCTTCTTTATGAATTGTTCTACTTCACACTCTGCATACTCTGGGCTTCCAACATATCCTGTGAGCCTGATTTCTCTAGAACTTAATTTTAATATCCACTAACTGCACTACTTATAGGCATCTTGGTAAGTTCACTCCCTCACTACTTTGGGTGCTTGAATACTGATTAAACCAGTTGATATATTTTTTTAACTTCTTCTCTGTTTTTCAAGAAGTTGATGTGCCAGAACTCCTTTGTGTTGCTTTCTTTACCAGTAGAGAAGAGCTTCACCCAGAAGATTTAGTTGTGCTGACTTTTGGCACCCACATGGCCTTTTTGTACTTTTGTCCCAGTACTTTGACAGCATCCATCTGAGGATGTGGTTGTAAGTTTTGTTTGCAATGTCTTAATTCTTGATTTAGTTCCTCATTCACCAGTCTTAAAGGAGGGGGAGAGTACCACCATTTTTGCCTTAGTGTGGAGTCAGTGCCTATGCTGTGTGGGTCTTGACAGTACATTGTGTATATTGTGTCTGTAAATGATTCCCAAACTTGCACTGCCTTGCTGGAAGTTTGTTGTAATTGTTAATACATAAGGGCACAGCGAGCTTCAATACTGTCACTGAGCGCCTCGTTCCAATTAATTTTTTTTAAATTTACATTGTGTGAGAGTGCCCCTAGTTTGGTAGTCTTTTGGTAGGGGAGAGTTCCTTCCCTTTGAGAGCACCACATGCTGTATGAAATGAGCACTTTCAGTTCAAAAAGTAATGGAGAAACTGTTATATATTTGATCAGGAACATCTTATGGATTTGTGGGGTCCAGGGCATGATACATTTTGGGGGCCCATTGTTTTAGAGAACCTTAGCATTTTTAGACCATTTTGGCTCATTCAAGCCCTTTCAGCAAAGGTGCTACACCTGTTTGTTGCTCCTATTGCAGGAAAAACATGCTAACGGTGACTTGTTAAATGTTTAGTGGACTCATGCATAATAATAAAGTAAAACATCTGCACATACAAGTAGAAGTTGTAACTTTAACTTTAAATCCTGAATACTAATCAAAAATATATTCCCTTTCACTACTGGCATCATTGCTGCAACAGTTAAAATCAAAGCAATGCTAGGAGGATTTTCACTAATCCATTGGTGAAAATCTAATAGCTTTTTCGTAATTTCTCTACCCCTGCCTTATTCTTGTCTTCTTTATGAGTGGGTACTTCTCTGGCAAGACAGTTACACATGACTCTGGTGTGAAAGCAAATTGGAACAGGGCAGGATACAAGAGATGTACAGGGGCATAAACAGAACAGCATAGCTAGGTGCATAAAGTAGAGGGGGAAGTGGTGTGAGAGAAGTGAAGTGAAAAAAGAAAGATGAGGTAGCCAGAGGGAAATATAAGGAGAGGTAGAAAGAGGGAGATCTATGCAAAGATGGAAAGGCAGCAAAAAGGTAAGGTGTTAGAGCGTGGTAGAGAGAAATAGGCAGAAGGAAATGTAAAGAGAGGCAAAGAAGTACATGACTCCAAGGGTTAATGTAGAAGAGGTGAATTATAGAGATAGAGACAGCAAATTGTAAATATAGACAGAGTTGAGACAAAACAAAGATGAAATGTAAAGATGGCGAACATGCGAAAAGGTATAGAAAACTTGGCCAAGTAAGAAGAGCAGTAGAAAAGAGAGAAAAGTTGAGAGGGGATGATGGGTAGTTGAAGAAATGTGGTGTAGAGTTAAAAGAGGAACTTGAGAGACAAGTGAAATAGAGAAAGTGGGGTGAGGCTTATACTGAAGTAGATAGTTGTGAGATAGAAAAAGAGGAAGTGAGGTAGTGAGGTAAAGATATCTATAAATAGAGTTATAGTTGTTGAGGGGGTGAGTTGAAATTGCGAAGGAGGTCTATCACGAGAGGTGTTTGTGGGAGGCAAAGGAGTTGATGCTAGAGAAAAAGAGGTATAAAATAGAGGTAGCCGGAAAGGAGCATAGTATTTACAGAGATGATGGAAAGGGAACAGAGGTAGGAAGAGACGCCAGCGATGCCATCATCCCGCTTGCTTTCAAATCTGAGCACTTCATCTGCCAGGGAGACCTCAATTTTCACCTGTACGATCTCACAGAGCCCAACCTTACCTACCTCCTGGAATGTATGGACAACATCAGCCTCACACAGTTGGTCTCAGACCATCATGCACAGAGCTGGACATACAATAGACCTCATCTTTACGTCCAACAACAAAATCAGAAACAGCCACACTATGGAACTTACCTGGTCCGATAACTCCATTGTACACTTCACCATCACTGGATACCCTGCACTACCCCCATCCGCCTCAGCGGCTCTCTGCGCAGCTGGACCAATGGACAGAAACCGTTAGCCTCTCCCAGCTCGACGTTTTCGTCAGCCTCAACCAAGCTATTGAGAATTTGCCTGGATTACCACTGCTCCTGACCGTGTCACCCCCACCAAACCAACCAGCTGGTACACCACAGAACTCAGTGCAGCTAAACCCACATGCAAACAACTAGAAAGAAAGTGGCGCTCCAGCAAAAAAGACAGTGACTCGACCACCTTCAAGTGGCCCTCAACAACTACCACCACCTCCTCAAAGCTGCAAAGAAGAAGGCCCTGACACACTGCATACAGGCCAACACCAACCAGACCAAGGAACCTTTTACCATTGTCAAAGTTCACCTGCCCTGCAGCCAGAACAAACACAATCATGTTCTCCCAACAACTCTGTGATGCTCTTGCAAATCACTACCATAACATAGCCACCATCTACAGAAACTTCGAGCCCCAAGCCACCGACCTCCTCAGCATCAGAAACTCAGCAGAAACAACTGCCGACAACCCACTCACCACATGGGAACAGCTCAACACTACGAACACCAGAGCCCTAATGAACTCCGTCCACTTAGGAGCACCGACAGACCCCTGCACCCATCAATACTTCAGCCCCGGAAGCAATCACCAGCTAACCACCATCCTCAACACATCCATCACCACAGCCACTTTCCCCAATGCCTGGAAACAGACAGAAGCCCGACCCCTCCCCAAGAAACTTTTCACAAACCCCAACAACCTACAGAACTATCACCCCATCTCACTGCTCCCGTTTCCTGCCAATGTCCTAGAAATTTACATCAACCACAAGTTCAATGAACACCTATAAAGATACAACCTGCTAGACCCCTCCCAATCAGGATTAAGAACCGACCAAGGTACTGAAACAACTCTGATCGCCGCGACAGATGACAGCCACAACCTACTCAACAGAGGAAAATCTGCCGCCCTGATCCTTCTCAACCTCTCTGCCTCCTTTGACACCGTCTCCCATCATACACTCATGAACTGACTGCATCAGTGTGGAATCAAAGACAACACCCTTAGATGTATGGCATCCTGCCTCTCGGGGTGCACACAGAAGTCCATTTCCATCCATTCACCTCTGAGCCAAAGCACACCATCTGCAGCATCCTGCAAGGCTCGTCCATCAGTCCCACCCTCTTCAACATCTACATTACGCCACCAGCAGACACCGTCAGAGGCCACAACATCACTATTATCCCCCATGCCGACGACAACCAGCTCATCCTCTCACTCTCAGCCGACCCGACCACCACGAAAAACAACTTTCACAACTGCATGAGGAATGTCGCAGCTTGGATGAAGAGCAACTGCCTGAAGCTCACCACAGACAAAACGGAAGTCCTGATCTTTGGTAGGTACACCTCTATCTGGAACAATTTCTGGTGGCCTTTAGAACTCAGACCCACTCCTACCCTGACAGATCACGCCTGCAACCCCTGCATCATCCTAGACAGCGACCTATCAATGATAAACAGGTCAACGCCACTTCCACACAATCCACATGCTATGCAGGATTTTTAAATGGCTTCCTTCCAACACCAAAAAAACAGTGACGCAGGCACTCATCACCAGCCATCTGTACCACGGCAACGCATTCTATGCAGGTCCTACCGGCGAACTCATGAAAAGACTCCAGACTATCCAAAACAGTGCAGCCAAATTGATCCTGAACCTGCCCAAAATAACCCACACCTCCACCACCTGAGAAACCTCCACTGACTCCTGATTCAGAAGAGATGCCATTTCAAGCTTCTGACCCACACATCCAAAACCCTCCATAACCAGAAACCATCCTACATGAACCACTGATAAAATTTCCACCAGCCACCCAGAAACCTCTCTCTGCCCACCTCGCCCTCACACAGACACCTAGCACCCACTGTTGTTGTACCAGAGGACGATCCTTCTCCCACCTCATCGCCAAATTCTGTAACGTCCTTCCCCTCCACCTTCATACATCACCCTCATTGGCAGACTTCAGGAAGGGACTCAAGACCTGGCTTTTCGACTGACACCCTCCGCCCAATGCCTGGATACCTTCATGGGTCGTGCTTTGCAAGAACTCATTGATTGATTGGTTAATTGATGAGAGAAAGAGGAGGTGGAGTGATGAGGTATTAAACTAATGGTGAGGTAAATTTAAAGGTTATGTAGTGAAAGAGGAAAGGAGTATAGCGAGGTGAGGTAGTGAGGAAGATGTGAGGAAGTGAGAAATTAGATAGAGTGGTGAGTCAGTGTGGTGCCATAGAAAAAGAGCAGAGAGAGGAGGAGGAATAAGGTAGCAGAAACACAAAGAGAGAGATAGTTGATATAAAGATAGAGGTTGCATGAGAAATTAAATAGATGGGGGAGAGATACAGAGGGTCAGATAGAAAAGTGCAGTGAGGTAGAGGGAAAGGGGTGAGGTAGAGAAAGAGAGAGAGTTATGGGAAAGGGAGGGGAATAAGGAATGACAGATGTAAATAAAGGCAGAGAGAGAGAGAGAGAAGCAAGGTCATAAGTCAAGTGAGGTATGTTGGGTATATTGAGAGAAGTGAGTGAAATACACCTGAGCTAAAGAGCGAGGATGAAGGTGCATAGGGAAGGAGAGGTAGAGACAGACAGAGGTCAAGAGACAGGGTTAAGGGAGATGACGTAAGATGAAGTAAGGAGAGACAAAAGACAGAGATCGGCTGAGAAAAGCCAATAACTCCCTGAGAGCAATGGTTAAGGTTGGACAGGCCAGGCATTCAAACAAATGGCATATTTATTTTTAGTGCAATGCAGGGCAGAAACCAAAGTTGCTTTCCTGAGTTACACAAGTAAAGCAGTGTAGAGCCATATTATTAACAAGCATTGACAAAGCCAATGGGTGACACCTTTATGATATTTAGTGGAGTGGAGTGAAGCAGCATGGAGTGGAGGACTATGGAGCAGAACGGCACTGAGTGGCGTGGCACTGAGCAGAGTGGAGAGGCATTGAGTGGAGTGGAGTGGAGTGGCATTGAAAGGTGTTGCATTGAGAAGAATGGCATTGAGTCGTATGGGAAGTTGCCCAAGTTGCCACTGACTTCCCTGATAATGCTTTAAAGTCTTGTGCTATATATGTGCAATTATAATCCAGTATGTTGCCAATTACCTTGCCCTATGAAGCCAACCAATGGTAAGTACTGGACAGGGTACAAACAACATATTGTCGCCAAGCAACAGCCCAAGCTCACTGCCTGCAGGCCTGATAATGGCCTGCTGCCCAACCTTCACACACTGGTTCAGAGGTGTGTACGTGCCCCCTAGCACAGGACGTATACTAGAAGCATGTAATGGAAGCATATCCTTCTAGTACAAAATCCTATGCCTTGTCACATTTTTAAATAGTCTGCACATTCTATGTGCACTGTACAGTGCAGCACATTTGCAATATGTGCAATTTTTGCTGAAATAAAGCATTTCTCCATGATGAAGTCTGCTTCAACCAGACATTATTGTCACACTAGACCACGTCTGGCTATCTTAAACAGATCAGTCTTTGTGTTAAAATAAAAAAAATACAATCTGTGCTTACGCTAATCTACCCATGCAATACTCCCTTTAAACAAAGACCAGCAGAAACAAGCAGGAAGTGCTTATAACTCTGGGAAAAATAACTTTGGTGCTTGAATTCAAATGTTTTGCAAGAGTTCACGCTGCTCTTTGTCACTTTGCTTTACTTTTCTCTGGTGTATATTCTTCGTAAATGCGGTCCTAAGTTTCCGCCAAACATGCTCGGATGTGAAATTAATAAAGAAGCTGTTCAGCAATGGTACTCTGGCAGGAAGTTTGATTGTCCATTGTTTTACCAGCGGCCCCTTGGAAGGTGGGGGACCTGGGCAATCGCCCACTTTGCCCAGGTCCTTAAAACATCTCTGACAAGGCCACATTATCCTCCACTTTGATCTGTGGAAGTGTAGAAACCTGGTGAGTGAAGTAGGGGAACCAGTTGGACATTCTCTGCTATGACATCAGAGAACAATCTGCAACAGGTTCTTGAGTTCCTGTTGGACCTGGCCCTTTTTGCAGGTTCATCCCCAGACTTTTTGCCTCCTTCTTCCTATTTTTTCTGACCTCTCGCTGTTGGCTCTAGGACACTGAGCACTTTATCACTGTTGATGAGTGCTAAAGTGCAGGTGCTCTCCCTTCTAAAGCTGGTATGATTGGCTTATAGCTGATTGGCATATTTATTTTACCTGTGAGTCTCTTGTACAGTGGTCTTTCTATATCCAGGACCTGTAAAATAAATGCTACTAGTGGGCCTGCAGCGCTGCTTGCACAACCCCAGAAGTAGCCTTTCAAACCTGTCTCAGGCCTGCTAGCGCAGGGCCTGCGTGCGCTTGTTTCTGCCACAGGTACCTGGCATCTAAATTTACTTGCCAGGCCCAGAACTCCCCTTTTACTACATGTAAGTCACCCCTAAGGTAGGCCCTAGCTAGCCCTATGGGCAGGGTGCTATGTATGTAGAAAGCAGGACATGTGCCTACTAGCGTGGCCTGTCCTGGTAGTAACAAACAGCCTATTTGGTTTCTCACTGCTGTGAGTGCTGCCTTCTCATAGGACTGCATTGGAAATGCCCTGCCGTATGTGTAGGGGGTATTGTCTGATTTATGAGGGATAGCATAGGCATGTTTGGTATGGTTGTAATGGTAGTGAGAAATGCTGCTTACTGATGTAGGTGGATTTTTAATTAACATTACAGAAATGCCACTTCTAGAAAGTGAGCATTTCTTTGTGCTTATGACTCTGGTGTTTTGCAGCTTGACTCCAATACACGTCTGGGCAGAGTGACAGTTGGGCTTTGTGCATACTTTTTAGACAACCTGTACACAGGGAGGGTAGAGGTGTCACAGAGGTGCATCTGCATTTTGACTGGTCTTCCTGGGCTGAGAGAAGGGGGAGGCGGGGCACATATGCATCGATAAAGGCTGTGCCCTGGCCTCACACAAAAGTGTCCTTTACCCCCAACTGATGTTTGGAGCCTGTGTTGGAGGAGAGAGGGGGCACTCCCAGAACCAGTGGTAACTGGTTGGAACCTCCTCTCCCTTTCTTTGTTAACCCACTGCAAAACTGAGTATAAGTACAGGGGATTTTTCCCCACAATTTGGGAACCCTTTGGAACTGAAACATACTTGTAACTGGACCCAGAATGCTTCTGGAGGGACTCACCAAGAACCACCTTGGACTGCTGCTGCTGTGCTGACCTGTGACCTGATGGGTCACCTGGAGGAACTGCCACTGACTGCAACCCTTTGTGTTGGCCTGCTGCTGGGCCCTGCCGCCCTGTTCTCCATCTGTGTGTCCCCCAGAGTCTAGGTTCTGTGGCCCCTGACTTCCGCAGCTCTGAACTTTCCAGCGCGAGGGCAGCGCTGTGCGGAATCCTCATGATGTGGCTGTAAGCGCTTTGAGAGTGCTTTTCTTCATGATCTAGCACCTTGAGAGCGCTTTCTCTTTATTGGTCTAGCGCTCTGGAAGCGCGTTGCCATGCATGAATCACCGCCGTGACCTGGGCGTGTGGTAAACGCGCTCCTCCTAGTGCCCAGGGGCACGAAGAAAGGGAGATCGGAGCGAGCACACTCCTATCGGTGACCCTGGGGTGAGGCACGCTCCAGGAAGCACCCCCGGGGCACCAGAAGGCCCTCACTTAGGCCTGATCACTGCTGCGGCCCGGGAGGTAGCAGAGACACTCACGCACCAGTTTGGGTGCAGGTGAGTGCACATCGGCGGCCCCAGGAGGAAGAAAGACCTCATCGGAGGTCTCCTTTGGACACAGGGGGTGAGGGGGAATCCCTCTACTCCGGTCCTCGCATTAGGAGCGTGATCACTCCCGTAATGTTCTTTCGGACTTGTGGCTTCCCCCGGCCCCCATCTGCACCCAGAGATTGCGGGTCTCATCGGAGGCCCCTGGCACCGCAAGGTCCGCTCTTTTGTCCCTCATCAGGGCTTTGCTCCCCCCCTTGGAGGGCCCGTTGTGGTCTATGGGGCCCCAGAGATCACGGGTCCCCAGGAGGGGCCCCTTTATAAAAATGGAGGGGGTGCATGCCTTCCCCCTACCCCCAAATCACTAGAGGGGCCCCTGTTTGGTGCAGAGGAGTCCCTGGGACCCCTTATTTTACTTCGTGGCACTGGAGGTGCCCACATCAATCAAAACAGGTACTGGCAATTCCTGGTAGGGGCATGCTGGGACTCGTAGGCAGCCTGTTTTCTATTTGACGTGCCATATATGTGCTTTTATGGGCATTACATGCTGATATTTTTTTATGACTTGCCATATGTTTTCGAATTATCCTGGTATGGGCATTTATGATATTTTTATGACAAGTACATTTCCGTGGTAATGTTTTCCTGACTACTGCTTATGTTGAAGAATAATAAGTAACCTGTGTGTTATGTGTGACTACTGCTGGTTTCTGCAGAGTAACAGTACTGTGTAATGTTCTGACAACTGCTTGGGTAGCAGGGTATGACTGACATGTTGTGTTTGGTCTAATAATCTTGTGTACAATACAGTTTATTTTTATATAACTTGGTGTTGTGTTTCCTTTGTGGTGGGGAAAGGGCATCACATGTGTTGTGTGTGTCCTGCAAACGCTCTACACATTGCCTCTGGGTTAGGCCTGACTGCTTGCACCAAGCTACAAGAGGGAGAGCAGGGGCTATCATGGATGAGTAACTCCTGGGCCCTGACTAGAGTGAGTGGGTTCTGCCTGGCATAGGCGCATACCCTAGCCAACCAGAAACCCCATTTCTAACAGTTCCCAATAAAGGCTCACTATTAGAGCAAGTACATTGGATTCTTACCTTGAAGCACCAACACTCGGACTTGGAACATTGGGTCAAAACCCCGGGTACTAATTCCACACTGGTAAATCCCAGCATCTTCCTCTCTGAGTCTGTGCATTTCCACCGTGAACATATGGGTGGCATGGTTGTCGTGGATTGAGAATCTGCCATGGGAATGCCGTGTAGACACCACAACCGTGCATAGACAAGTGCGTCCATGGCACCAGTACTTGGTGCTGTGTGTGTACTCTTCTTCATAATGGCACTGGACAGTGAGCGATCCTCCCTGGCGGCCACTGACCTCCTGTGGTCCAAACAGAGCTTCAGACCTGCCTGCAACATAAATGACAAAATAAGCCATACTCCTTTCATCCTGTATTCACCATCAATAAATCAGACATTCATAGAAACAATAATGGGAATACTTCTTCCAGTCCCAACTTTGATTTGTTTACAGCTTTTGACTGTTTGGGGCGCTCACAGACAGTGCCGGCTTTAAGGCGGTACATCCTGTGCCGTCTCACGGGGCACCAAGGTCAGAGTCATGTCCCCCACAAGACAGGCTGGACTGAGATGGGAGTTGCTTGCAGGGATCTGTGTGGGTGCTGCGTAATTTCAGGGGATAATTAAGGTATGGCCAATGTACATGAGAGAGAAATCTGCCAGTTGTCTAGTAGCAGTTTTGACTCATGGAGTAGCAGACAGGCGTGGGACAAGCAGATCACAGATTAGTATTTTATGTTAATAGCTCAGTGGTTTATTGATTTTGTCACAGCAATCATTTTGTTAATTCGAATACATAAGTAACAATGCTTCTAATACTTCACATTGAGCTATCAACTGACATCAAAGCGCCGCATGCAATTTGAAAGGCATATTCATTTTTTCCCCTCATCCATTAAGGTTGATAAAATGGGTTCCTTTGCACAGGAGTGCAATTTAATTAGTGTGACACCACACTCATTGAGGTATGTTCCTGGGGCGGATTTGCAAATACTTTGCAACTTGTTTGCATCACAAAAATGATGCAAGCCTGGTGCAAAGTGCTGTATTGGGGCTTATTGTTCTGTGCACATCCAGAATTGTGATAGACAGTGGTCCTAAAGTAACAGAAAATATCACTATGTATTACTTTATGTTAAGGGTGCCCACGATAGGTGATGCATAGACAAAATGCACTCACCCATGGATTTTGGCACTAATCCTTTGCAACTTTGGTAGGAAGGGGTTGGAATAAAAAAGATATATTTTCTCTTAATATTTCTAACTTGCCATGTGTGCTGCATTGTACAGCATACACACAAAGTGGTAGTGGTAAACTTTGTCAAAACATATACTTTTGTACTGCAAGAGTACTCTTCCAGTATAAAACCTAAGATTGACCTAATACAAACACCCTTGCACTATGGTTCAAGAGTTTGTGGATTGGCATAAAGGCACCCTAATGTATCCATCACTAGATGATTTGCAACACAGCACAGCAAATTTGCTTACTGTGCATTATAAAAAGTTAGTTAATCTGCCCCTTCATTTCTCCAGACGAAGCACTCCTAGCATATAATGCCTACCAGCTAGTTTGAAAGGTAACGCATATACCTTGTAGTACTCATTTTTAAGTAAAGTTTCCTATACATTGATTTACACACTTGTACGACTCATTGTCTCTGTATATTATGCTAGTGATGTAAAGCTCTCTGACTATTTACATTGGGATAAATAAATGTGAGTGAGGGTCTAAGGAGAGATGAGGGACGCCATTTGGGGGTGGTAGTGAGGGTACCCCAGAAGAAAGAGTTCATAACTGGGGTTGACAACAAACACTGTCGCACCACGTCCCGCCAATGCTAAAGCCAGCCCTGCTCACAGCAAGTGACATGACTTTATGAACCAAAGATGCTTTTATGTCACCATGAGAAGTAGACTGCTACCTTCTATGTGATGGCTTTGGTAGTATGTTCTTTAAATTTAATGTATGTATTTGAGTAACAATGTTTATGTTCTTGTAATTGTGCAGGTGTTTAATTGTAGGTTTAATCTATTTTAGCACATGGACCAATTGTAATGTTTCACCTTATAAGTTTACTGGTGCGCCAAATATAGAAGGTTTGTTCTTTTTTTGTCAAAAAATCTCTCAGTGTTTCTTAATATAAAGTACATATTTGTAATTTAGGGCCTCATTTACTAGGAAACGGTGTAGCTTGGTGCCACAAGCAATTTTGCTGTGCCAAGCTGCATCATTTCCAGAATTCAGGGATGTGCCGTATTTACAAAATATGTCGCAGCCTTGTGTTCCCCCCTGCCCTGGTGCTAAATTAGCTGCCTAGCACCAACCCTTGCGCCATAGTGCAACGGTGCCTGCATTGCAGGTAATGACTGTTTATGTGCATGAAGGTGTCCATTCCTGCACTTAAACAATCAATTATGGTGATTTGTTACTTCTATGTGTGGTGTAGATGCAGCACACATAGAAAGTAGAACATTTTCCTTATTTAGTGATTGTTTATGTGCAGGAAGGGGCCCCTTTCTGCACTTGAACAATCATTAATGCCGGTTTGCTCTTTATATGTGTGCTGCAAAATGAAGCACACATAGAAAAACAAAAACGAGGATTGAGGCACTCTAATGTCACCACTGGGGTGGTGTTTTATTTTTGGCGCTGCCTCAGCTTAATGATTTCTCATAAATCTGGGGCAGTGTCAAAATGCAATGGGTGTTGCAGTGGAATGCCCACAGCAGCACCCAATGCACGCCCCCTTCATGCAGTGATGTGTGTAAAGGGGCCATATTTACAAGGTGACGTTACGGCACAAACTGCTTAACCCCACCTTGTAAATATGGAAAAGTGTACCGCGCCACCAGAGTGTCACTGACAGTGATGCTCTGGTGCCTCTACGGGCTTGTAAATGAGCCCCTTAGATTTTGTGTTGACAGATGCCCAACCACAAAAAGGACTCACCAGTTGGTTGAACCAAGAAAAGAGACAATAGTTTTCTATTATTTGCCAATAGCTATATTTTATTGCTTGTTCCTTTGCACATTTTCTCTTTCCTGCACAGAGTAGTGATGCTTGGCAGGATGTAGTGAATGTGAGTGTGTGAATCCACCAGTTTATTTAGATAGACTAGCTGCTGAGCAGAAAGGTACTGATGCTCTTAATGGTCTGTTCTTGTCACTGCAGAACCTGTAACTCCATTAAAGAACAACATTTTATATACCTGCAGAAGTCCATCTTCTTGTATTCTGGACCTGTTGTTGTTTACTACACCAAAAGCCTAATATAACATTAGGTAGCAAGGGAAATTCCTCAAATTTCAGTAGGAACTGATCTATCCTCCATTGGGGTATTCTCTTCTTATACCTCCACCACAGGGAATGAGTGGTACAGATATGTTTACCAGAGGCTTCTTCCCCAGAGGAACATTCCTCAACAGACGAGAAGGCACATCATCCACTTATGAAACTTTTTAGTTTACCAATCAACTCTAAAACACTCCAGGCCACAATTCAGTCCATCATTTGTGTGCCCATTATATCACCTTAGACAGGAACCAGTCATATGCAAACTAACCTTGATCCTGCTCTAATAGGAAAAGTCCAACTCAAACTGTGACAACAAGTTGCTTTTGAATGGGAACACGAGCACCCACAGACCAGTTTTAATCTATTTTGACATTGTCAATGAGGTGCAGCTTGAGTTGTATATCACAGTGAGCATGGGGCCCACTTCTAGGCATTCCAATCATACCTATGGTGTTACACTGAGGAAATAAAAAAAGCGATAAATGAATAGCTTGAAATAATCTCAGATACTGGTAATTACACTGGCCCGCAATCCAATCGATCACTTTTTTGCCCACTGAGCCACTTCAGACAGGTACAAGCCAAATGCAGTCAAGCCCGAACTGCTAATCCTGTTCCCATCTGAAAGGGAATGCAAGCAACACTAGACCAATTTTGTCCTACTTGGGCCTCATCAGTAGGGTGCATTGTGGGTCCTATGGCACAGTGAGCACAAAAACCATGCCTGTGTATACCAGTTACACTTAGGGAGCCCCACTGAGAAAAATAAAAAATATGACTTTGACCCACAACCCAGTCAATCATTTTTTCCCACCAGGCCACCTCACATAGGAATCAACCACATGCAAATCAGTCTTGGTTGTTCTCCAAAACGACCAGTCCATCCCGAATACAAGCAACCACAGGCCAAGAAAGGCCTATTTGGTCCTCTTCAGTAAGGTTCAGCTTGAGTCTTATCAGTGAGCATGGAACCCATGTCTGGGCAGTCCCGTTTCACTTAGGTTTTTGTACTATTGTAAACAAAGACATGATTGATGGATTGTTTGAAATAATATCGGTCACTGGTAATTACTCTGAGGCCCAAACAATGACCAGTGACGAACATTAATTTAAGCATTCCTTCTATCACCTTATTGTTTTTTGCAGTAGATGCACTAGCTGCGATGAATATGCCTGTGCATTGGTCCCATATCCATTGTACCACAGGACTCTAGTTATACCTCACAGACAAGATCAAACTAGGTAAAAACTGGTGTGGGATGATGGTATCCTTGTGTGAAGGCACCTGGTTTCGCTGTTCGGTCTGCATTGTCCCTATTGTAGAAGGATAAAGACTAATTTGTATATGGTAGGTGTATGAATTGAGTGGGAGAGTGGGTGAAAAATAGTGTTCTAGAATGTGGCCCAAGTGATTGTCAGTGAATGTGAATAATTCAAGATCTCTTTCCATCAACCTGTTACTTGTCTTTGGGAGCATTAGGGAACCATATTGTTCACCATCATTTAGAGATTCAGTCTAAGAACTTTACTATTGCACCGTTAAAATGGTCCCTGGATTTCTCTAAGATTTAATACTCCGATGTATTTACAAGGGAGGCTACTCTAAATACTGGAGGTGTAATTGTGTCCAGAAGATATAGAGGACAATAGTAAATCTTTGCTTACCTCAAGACATAGGCTTCGGAAACTGAGTTTTTGCAGAAAAATTTAATATTGTCTATTTTAGCACAATTACAGTAAATTATGTGTTTGTACAAATCATGGACACCTTTTTCCCTTTGTTTATAGTAACAGAGTTTATTGTATTGTAGTTGTGAGGTTCTATCACGTGATACTCCTGATGAGGAACTGAGGTGCATCTGTGGATAGGTAGCACATTGTTCCATGGGAGTGTCATGGTAGATGAATCTGTTTCTGTCCTATAAACTATGAGTGGAGTGCCATGATGTTGGGCGTGAGGACTAAATTTGTGCTTTTATCTTGCTTCTCTGTGTACTCTTGTGTTTGCAGTGAAACAAAGGGGGAAAAGATAGGAAACTTACAGCCTGATTTATATTTCGGCAGGCAGGTTACGGATATCCCATCCTCCAAATTATTATATCCATTATATATTAAGGATTTTATATTTCAGCTGACTGGACACCCATCACCTCAGTGACGGAGTAACCCATCTGCCCAAATATAAACCAGGCCCTTTGTCCCATAAATCACTGGTGTGTCGATAGAGAGAAAAGTGTGACTAGAGTTTGGTTGATGTGGTTTTCAAGTTATACCAGCATGGCAGTCTCCTTATAATTTAGCTTGAACTATGCACCTGCATGTTTGTGAGCAATGGAGAAAAGAAGAGTGAGATATGGCTATTCCTGTGGGTGTTCCTACCATTTTTATGGTGTTTTATTACAGTGTTTAGTCGGTTTCATCCTGAATTTTAGTTGTCCATCCCATCCTGATAATGGCTGAAGTTCCTCTCTGCTCTTCATCGGATATTCATGGAAAGAGCTAAGGTCTAGCTGCCTCTCTGAACTCCAGATGGCCTTAAATGTTTCTGATGTTTTCCTGGAGTAGTTTTGCCACTTTTACAGAGGAGATTCCACAAATGTACTACTTATTGTCAGGAGCTATAGTGAGTTGGGGGAGGTCTGCTGCCTTAATCAGATCATTGATGTGCTTCTACCACTGCTGACCCTGAGGGTAATTCAGAGTGTCTTGATAATTGAACATCTGGTAATTGAAAGCCATTTTAGATTAGGAGGGCCAGTGAGATGTGGTCACGTAAATAGACGTGTAGGATTTATCTTGTTATGGCATTCAGGTTTTTTTGTTTCAGAGAAGAAAGACCTGGACATCCAAGTAGAGTTTTTGTAGCTTAAAGCCCCTGCGTGAAGCCCAAATATGAGCAAATAAAACATGGATGTGAAGTCACTAAATTGCCAGGGGTAGCAGAAGTGACATCACGTTCCCTTTGACACCACACAACATAATAGAAAGTGACATCACTTGAACTTTGACCTCGCATAGCACTGCAGGAAATGACATGACATGAACGTTGACGCTTGTGTTACTAGAAAAGTGATATCATGACATCACTCCACCTTTGAGCAAAAGATCTGTGGCAATGACATCTTGAAAGGGATAAACTCATATTAGATCCTTTTCACTGTAGCACTTAGAAAGTATGCTAAAATAAATACTGTTCACCTAGTTCTCAAATTGTTCCTATGAAAAGCCTGGATCAGTGTTCAAGGAATCATTACTAGGATAAATATGAAACACCAGACTGGTAAATTCATGAATGATAGTGGGGCAGGGGCTCCAGCAAAGGCACAATCTGGCCATTGGACCTCCTCTGTCCCTTCAGGAGAGTACAGTCAGTGCTCCCCCCAGAAAGACCACAGCCTCCTCAGCTCCCTAGATGCCGTATCCACAACCTGGCCACCAACCCCCAAATCCAAACAGACCTGCAGGCGTGGAGTCCTGTTCCTGTGAATGTATCTAATAATATTCTTTAATTCATTAGAATACACTGCATGGAATGATTAGTTCTGGCCCTGAATCTTCCCATAGAATAAACAGGGACCTCCCAATGGGAGGTAGATGTATGCGCCACAATATGTATTATTAATATGTAATATTATTGACACAATGTGCTTCAATTTTCAAAATAATTTTCAAAATGAAACCACTTTTAATCGACTTTCATGTCGACTGTCTGTCTCCTTTGATTTTACACCTTTTACATCTACTGGCAGGTGTCAGAATGTAAAAACTAAATGATGCCAAACCAGTGTAAAACAGGCTTATGCCTTAGTTTAAACAAATATCAGAAGCTCACACATTAGAGCTACTGACTACAAAGACTTTACAAGTGGAGATATTAGACATAGCCTTAAGGTTGCATTGATCCTGCAAACTCCGTCCTCACACTGAAGTACTAATGATGAAATATTAAATGTCTAGCTCAGTTGATGAAGTGCACCCACATGATTCAAAAACAACAACCATAGGGCAAACTGCTCTCTAGCACAAATTAAATGGCATCAGCAATATGTGTCCATAAACGAGCATGAATATTTTGAACATCAGTTTCTAAGTATACGAATGAAGTGCAAAAAAATGATGGCGGTCATTTTGTTCATAGCGGTTCAGCTCGCCATGCCGGCAGTGGCGGCTGAAGCCGCCAGCCGGCATGGTGGGCCGAACCGCCACATTATGAAACGGATGATGCCCTCCAGCGGCAGCCGTCACCCACCGCCATGCTCTGGAACTGTGGATAATGTTTCAAATGCTGCGAGCTTTTTCCCGGTGGGATATCCTGCCAGGAAAAGGCTGCCGGAGGGGGTGCCCCTGCACTTCCCATGCACAGTGCATGGACAGTGCAGGGGCCCCCGTGCAGGCCCCGTCGCACATGTCACTGCCCGATTTACGGGCAATGACATGCGCGACGGGTGCTGCTGCACCCGCTGCACACCAACATTGGCGGCGGCTCCATGAGGCCATGTTCCCCACCAGGCTGGCAGGCGGAGACACTGGCGGGGAAAACATTATACGGGAGGCTGGCGTTCGATGGAAAGACCGCCAGCCCGAACACGGCGGGAAATCCCACTGTGTTCAAAATGACTGCCTTAATTTTCTGAAAAAACAAGCACTTCTATCTAAATACAACTGTTATTTGCCTAAAAAAAATCAATTCTCCCTGCTTTTCATAGCAGTAAATCTATTAGTTTTTTTCCTAAACACCAGCCTCAATTTCTATCATGTACTCACATCTTCTACTGGACCATGTGAACAGAATCTGATTCATATGCTCATGTATCACATTCACAAGCTAGTGAGGCCAATGAGAAGGTCATGGATGCCCACCTTTTGCCAGGATGAACAACTGAATTAATGGGTAACCGCATTTGCAGTGACATTTACTGCTATGACTAGGATAATCACAATAATTCCTAGAATGATGACTATATTTTTATGTTGTCCATCGTATTCCAGGCCAGAGAAGACGACCATGATGCAGTGAATGATCAAAATAGGTCAATGACAGTTGCCCTAATTCATGACAACCATAATGCCAAGGATAACTAAAATGTACCAAGGTGAGCTGCCTCATGCCAGTGCCACTAGAAGCCCTCAATGATCACAATATGCAAAGAAGGTCTACTTTAAAAACATATTACACATCCATGCATCCGGTAGCGGTGGAGTCTTGTCCCTGTTCTGCACTAGTTGTGTGTCTGAAGAAAGATTGCACTGCACGGCTATTGCTTTGCCTGTTCGGTGGTTGGACCTAGCACTGTTGGCAATATGTGTGTTCTTGAGTGCCTTAAGATGCTGTGAGCTTTAGTTTTATAGGGAACACCTTATGGAGGTGTGGATGCCAATGTCCGGGGTGAGGTTATCTGAGCAGAAACTGACATTGGATTGAGGGCCTCTTGTGATTGTCATGGTGATGAGAGTTTGGTTAAGTCAATGAAAGAGCAGCATTATGATTTGGTGGGTTTCACTTAACAGTTGTGGATGGTTGATCCTTTGAGGATTATCATCAGGATGACAGGTTGGTCTGACAAACCCTAGGAAGACTGCATGGACTAGGCACTCAAAACCCCTTGCCCAGCCTCAAACCCCCACCCCTAAGGTAGACCCTAGGTGGCCCATAGGGCAGGGTGCTTTGTAACTACTCTGAGGCATCTCATAGGATAACAATGGGGATGCTTTATTCCATTTAATAAACTATAATTCCCGATTGGGAAGCAGTAGATGTCATGTTTAGTATATATGGCATTTTACTGAGAATTCCTCTTTAATGGTGAAGTCAGATGTATTGTTACATTTTTAAAAATGCCACTTTTAGAAAATTGCATTTTCCTGCTCTTAGCCATGTGTACCTGCAGCTTGTCTCCATACATATCTCGGGTGGGGTGACAGCTGGGCTTTGTGCATTCCTTCTAGACAGCCGCACAGAAATGGGGCTTAGGTGTGACTGATAGGTGTTCCACATCCTGATGAGCCATTCTGGGTAAGATAGGAGGAAGGAGCTGGCCACAGCCTCACACCTTTTTAGGCTCTGTCCTATTCCCACACAAAGGGCTGCATAACCACCTGCAATGAGTCTAGAGCAGCGCAAGAAGGGGGGACCTCTGTGCCCTTTTAAAGACCCATCTTTGAAGTTTCTCTCACTTCAAAGGCACCAGCAGGTATAAGTACCTGATGTCTCACAACACCACTTCAGTACACTTCTGGTTGCTTGCTGGCTTGCCTCCTGTTTTTTGAAGTCTCAGGTACACAAAAGAATTCCAGCTCATCACCTACAGCACCTGAGCTCTACCAACTGTGAGTCTCACCCTGCCAAGTGGCACCAATCCAGTCCTCGGCCCACAGAAGTGGGCATAAAGTGCCACTCCAGCCAGAATCAATGCATTGATGTCACTGTGGAGTTTTGTGCCCACTGCAAGGATTGAGGACATCACATCACCGACTGTGCAGTGCATGACCTCTATTTCTGACGAATCCCTGACTTTGTGTTGCTTGGAGCTGACACATCGTCTCCATCCCAAGGATCTACGATGACACATCACCTCCTCTGCTCCTTACATTCTCTTTGACGTCAATGCAAACAGGGTACTGTTTCAGCAGGCCCTAGATCCGTCTTGCCCTCCATCATAGTCAGCCTGACATTTGAGATTTGACCAGGTCCAGCATGATCAGAAAGCACAGGTTGGCACTTTATGCTTTTAAGCACTACATTTCAGTTTAGTCTTTAAAAGTTCATATCTCAAGATCTACCTATTGGACTTTTGTTGTTTAGGTCATGTAGAATTCATTAAATTACCCTCTATTTTTCTAACCAGGTATGATATATTTTTGTGTGATGTTTTTACTGATTTACTGGTTGAAGTGTTGCATAAGTACTTAAGACATTGCCTCTTAAATTAAGCCGGACTGCACTTCCTCAGGCTACCAAGGGGTGAGCACAGGTTAAGTTAGGGTGTATTTGTTACATACCCTCACCCGGATTGTGGTTCCTGTTTGCAGAGGGTGCATACCTTTGCTAACCAGAAACCAATTTCTAGCAGCGTTTTTATCCTTCTAAGTGTCCTGCAGAATGCAGCTTACTTAGAGAAAAAAACAATGAGAAATAAAGACATTGCAGCTCTGTTGGGAAGGTGTACAATTTTGACATATTGTCCTGGTAAATCTACAAATGTGACCACCATAGAACGTCAGCGGACGGAGAGGACAGGAATGAACAGTATAATGCTAAATATGGCACATTCCTGCCCTCTTGCGCAACGCAGTACTTCAAGGTGTCTTGATGCGTCGCTTGACATTCGAATACATCTGTTCCATGGTCCTTCACAGAAAACATTATCATTGCAGAACGAGAACCGCATTCTGAATGTCTTCCTTGACAGATATCTAACACAAACATGTTCACTACACAAGTAGATTCTCACCTGGTGAAGTGATAAGCAGCCAAACCCACAAAATGTGCATTCTGTTGATCCCAGGTGACCTCCCAGGTTGCCAGGACTCTTTAACTAGGGTTGAGGTGCTCATCTTGTCCAAAGGTAATTGAAGGATCCTTGTGGAATTTTCCATTCAGTGGTTCTTTTTCTGCATCTTAAATGTACGTATATGGTCCTGGGTAATCAGTCATCCCAGGAGCGGGCTCAGCAAACACCCACTACTTATTTAATCGCACTTCATGAAAAGCATCTGAGAAGCTGCTGTCCTCAGTGTGCCCCGGAGGGAGATCCTGTGGAATGTGTCACAAATCACTTTATGTCCAAAGCTTGATCAAGTTTGGGATGCTTTGAGATTCCATCTATGGATACACTTCTTCACTAGATCCACTACCCCCACTGTATACACTGCACCCACTGGATAACCCAGCCCCACTGAACCCACTCAATCCACTGCTGCACTGGCTATACTGCCCACTGGATACTCTGCCCCCACTGGATACAATACCTCCACTGGATACACTGCCCCACTGAATACACTCCTCCCACTAGATGCACTGCCCTCACTGGTTACACTGCCCCCACTAGGTACTGGATAAATTGCCCCCACGGAATACACTGCCACCAGTAGAAATACTGCCCCCACTAGATAGACTGCTGCACTGATACACTGCCCCTACTGGAAACACTGCCCCATTGTATACACTGCCCCCCACTGGATACTCTAATCCCAATAGATAAACTGCCCCACTAGATAAACTCTCCCTATCCCTATCGGATACACTGTCCCCAGTAGATAAACTCCCCCTGCTGGATAAACAGTCCCCACTGGATGCAGTTAATGCGGTGATGCTCTCTTAATCATCCAGGAGGAGGCTGAGCTGAACATCCACTGATGGCTCCTCTCTCTCACTGACCTTAGGTCCAAAGTCCAATAAATGAGGAATCCATCAGTGCTGGTACTTTTGTGAGAGAGATCGGTACCCCGGAGATGAAGGGGCTACGGTCAACATCCACTGGTGGCTCCTCTCTCTCACGGTCCTTGGATCAATGTTAAGTGTCGGCCTAATTGAACTGGTGAGCTGGAGAGGCAGCAATGAATGTGGAGCTGGGATGCGGCTGGATCTGATATCTCACCCACATGTTTTCTGTTGTCACAAGTTCCTTATTCTCTTGTCTGTGGTGACATGTATCTCTGTCTTCTTGCTTCATCATAGTCTCAGTATCACAAGGGGAAGTGCAAGGGGCACTCTTAGCTGCAGTCAGCAGTTGTGAATTTTTGCCTACTGCAGCTGTTTCTCTTCTCCTACAACCTCAGTGCTAGTTTGCCAGCGGGAAAAAACCCAAACATAATTACCTTAAGTTAAACAATCGGGTTGACCCAGTGGTGAGTTGTTCAGGTTATGTAACTGTCCACCTATTGAAACAGGAGTTTGAACATTCACATCACCTTATGACAGAAAACCTCATTAGACCCAGCTCACATGCAGAACCCTTGTAGCAACGACCACTTGAGCCAACAGGTCTGGATGTGTGTGCTAACATGTGCAGACAGAATTTGTGCAAGCTTGTGTTTGCATGTTTTAGAGTATTAAAGCCAGACTTATTGGCATCCTCAATGATGCAGACAGCTATTTTGCATGTTATAAAGATACATTTGACCTCTGAATAGTTAGAAACCCGTGACCCAGCCATTGATTCTCTCCTGTCTATTTTAACTCCCTCTTTCTAACCTCATGGTTTCTAGTTTAGACAACGTTCAGAATGCTCCAGCCTACTTACTACTCAGACAGAAGTGTGATAACTCTGCGTCTTCACCCTGCATTGACTTTCTGTGGATAAGAGAATGGTTTCAAGGTGGTGTGTAGTACTTGTGGGGACTTTTATAGGTCTCAAACTATTTGTTTTCATTTGAATGTTAAAGTTACAGTGCCCTTCTCATGTTTTGTGGTTTGTTAATGTGAGCTTCCCTGGGATAACTGATATCACTCAGGTAGGGCTGGGCTGAAGGATGTTCTCTCACCCACACAGAACTCAGGGGTATATTTAAGAAAAGTGGCGCTGCACACAGTACAGCACCACTTTTCTTGCACCCCTTAGCACCCCCCAATGCCACCATGTGTGTGCCGTATTTAAAATATGGCGCACCATGGCAGTAGTTAGGGGACTTGAATTTTTGATGTTAGTCCGGAGCTTTGCAGGACACTAATCCTGTAAAGTTCATTGAGGCTCATTGTAATCAATGATGTGCCTCCTTTTAATGCCTCCTCTGAGCAGGCAATAAATGTGCCAAAAAAAGATTGCAAGATTTCCTTGCACCATTGTTTTGACTCCCCCTAATAGGGGAAACACCACCTTTCCTTGCATTATGCCTGGCGTGAAACACTTTCTTAGTGTGCTGATGCAGAGTCTTTCTGTGTGGTAGGTGACAGCTCCCCCCCTCATCCTGACAGAGATGGACAATATTGAAAATCCCAATTTCCCCTTTGTCTCACTGTCTTGAAGCAATCCGCAAGGACCAGCTGTGAGCCACATCATGTGACGCAGGATACAGGCTGCATCCACCAATGATTATGACAAGTAAATGTCAATTTTCTAAACTGGCATTTTCAGGATTGTGACTTAAATCCAACTTTGCCATTAAGCAGGGTTTAAAACTTTAATTCTTCAGTAACCAGACTCAATTTTCCTACCTGTTCCAAATTGGAAGTTACTACTTATTAAATGGAATAACTAACTCAATGTTATGCTATGGTAAAGGCAGGTCTTCTGTAGTGAAAAACTAATTTAAGAATTTTTCACTACCAAGACATGTAACAGCTAAAACTGCATGTCCAACTTTTCAAATATGCTGCCCTATAGCTGTTCATGGCCTACTCTAGGGGGTGTTCATGGCCTACTCTAGGGGGTGACATATGTATTTAAAATTCTAGGCCTGGAAAAAGGTTTATTTTACCAGGTCATAATGGCAGTTTACAACTGCAAACACAAGCTGCAATGGCAGGTCTGACGTGTTTAATGCCCTACATAAGTGTGTGGCACAATCAGTGCTACAGTCCCATTAGTATCATTTAATTTACAGGCCCTGGGTAAATGTGCTACCAGTTTACTTGGAATTATAAGTAACTTAAATTTGCCAATTGGGTGTAAGCCAATTGCACCATGTTTGTAGGAGATTGCACAGGCACATTGGCACTTGTCCTCAGGCCTACAAAAACAGACTCAGCAAAACCAGGAGGAGTAAGGCAAAAAGTTTTAGGGAAGTCCACCCTGAGAGGTCTAACAGTGTTGGCAGGTATCTTGCCTCTTAAACCAAACACTGTGAAGATGCACATGTTTTGAAGCAAACCACCTGCTAATCAATGGACTGAAAATTCAAATTCATGCTCTTCCTTTGTCAGTAGACGCCGAAACTGCATTTTTGTATTTTTGATCTTACAGATGCAATGTAGGGTTATGCGCAGTAGGTGGCAGCATCTTGCCCGGATTTCAACAAACACAACAAAGTTTCACGTAGGGGATGTCTCCAATGATGAAACGCACACACACCCTGTTTTCATAGCCAGCAGTTTAATATGCACATAATTGCGAAACAATAAAAGATATTTAGATTTCATTGCAAATAGCTAAAATAATTTGGCTTTTATGAATACACATAGAGATGAAACTACAAATGACGACAAAGGCAGAACTTACTTGACAGGAGGGTGCCAGTTGTAACATTGGCCAGCTGGCAGCTCTGTACCAATCGTTATACGAATTTCTAAACAAGTTTTCACTTGTGCAATAAACATGGAAAGCTGTGGGTTGCAAATCTCCCAATTCATCAGCTGTCGATGAAGAGCCCAAGTGAGGGCTTCGAGTCTCAGGGGCGAAGGAACGGCTGAGATGAAGAGGCATTAATCCCCAGGGGTGGCTCCTCCGCTAGGGGTTAATCAGTTCCCCTTCCTATCCTGCAAAGAGAAGTGAATTTCTCACCATTATGTGATGGGAAAAGGCTTGGAGTTTGGGAATCACAAACCAAGCCAACCAACCAACCAAATCAAGTTATAGTCTGAGCATGTGACTCAGGTTTTAGTTATAAGCCTAGGGGTAACACATTAAAAATTTGATCTGATAGAGACTTCTAGCTGCAGATTCCTTACGCTTGAATTTCCTCAGGTGTCAGATTGGATCCAGAAATGTTTGCTCGAGCAATACCCCTGTGTGCACTGTTTAGTGTTTCCATTCCGCTCCGCATGCCTCCCTCCACTTTTTGGACACTGTTTTTGCTGGTTTTTAGACTATGCACACTTTACCACTGCTCACCAGTGCTAAAGTGCATATGCTGTCTCCCCTTAAACATGGTAACATTGGATCATACCCAATTGGACTATTTAATTTACTTATAAGTCCCTAGTAGAGTGCACCATATATACCCAGGGCATGTAGATTAAATGCTACTAGTGGGCCTGCAGCACTGATTGTGCCACCCACTTAAGTAGCCCCTTAACCTTGTCTCAGGCCTGCCATTGCAAGGCCTGTGTGTGCAGTTTCACTGTATATTCAACTTGGCGTTTAAAAGTACTTGCCAAGCCTAAAATCTTTTCTACATATAAGACATCCCTTAGGAATGCCCTTGCTAACCCATAGGGCAAGGTGCTGTGTAGACAAAAGGCAGGACATGTACCTATGTAGTTGACATGTCCTGGTAGTGTAAAACCCTAAATTCTGTTTTACACTGCTTTGTGGCCTGCTCCCTTCATAGGCTAACATTGGGGCTGCCCTCATACATTGTTTGAGTGGTAGCTGCTGATCTGAAAGGAGTAGGAAGGTCATATTTTGTATGGCCAGAATGGTGATATAAAATCCTGCTGACTGGAGAAGTTGGATTTAATATTACTATTTTAGAAATGCCACTTTTAGAAAGTGAGCATTTCTCTGCACTTAAATCTTTCTGTGCCTTACAATCCACGTCTGGCTGGGTTTAGTTGACAGCTCCTTGTGCATTCACTCAGACACACCCCAAACACAGGAAACTCAGCCTCACTTGCATACATCTGCATTTTGAATGGGTCTTCCTGGGCTGGGAGGGTGGAGGGCCTGCTCTCACACAAAGGACTGCCACACTCCCTACTGGGACCTTGGCAGATAGTATTGAACTGAAAGGGGACCTGGTGCACTTCTAAGCCACTCTTTGAAGTCTCCCACACTTCAAACGCACATTTGGGTATATAAACAGGGCCTCTGCCCCTTCCAACTCAGACACTTCCTGGAAAAGAAACTTGTAACCAGAACCTTCATCCTGCCAAGAACTGCCTGGCTTCCCAAAGGACTCACCTGACTGCTTTCTGTGAAGGACTGCTGCCTTGCTGTTGCCCTGCTGCCTTGCTGCTCTCTGGCTGTGGTAAAGAAGTGCTCTCCAAGGGCTTGGATAAAGCTTGCCTCCTGTTCCCTGAAGTCTCAGGACCAAAAAGACTTCATCTCTTCAAGAAGGACTCCTTGTGTGGTGAAATCCGATGCACAGCCTGCCAGAAACGACGCACAGCCTGCACTGCGGTGAAAATGTCACTGCATGCTGAACCTGGGCAACTCAGCCCGACTTCGCAATGAGAAGATCGACGCAGTGCCAGCGTGGCAAACGGAAATTCGACGCACGGCCCACTGGATCGACGCATAATCAAGCCGGAACGACGGAGCTCGACTTCCAGAGAGGAATTGACGCAGAGCCAGGATATTCATTCAGGTTATGACACAGATGTTTCGGCCTCTGTCCTGGGTTTCAGTGAGTCTGACTCTGAGTCTGCTAGACCTCCTGGGCTCCTGCATCGTGCTGATAAATCATGTCAGGTGGCATATGCAGGCTGTGCAGTGGGACCTGAAGTTCCAGCGGGAGCAGGATCAGGGAAATCTCTCCGAGATGGTTCAGATCTCGGAGGGAAGTGTGAAAGACCTGCAGTCGGTGATTATTGTAGGAGGCTGGCCTAGTGCGTGGTGGGTACCTATGGTACTTACACCTTGTACCAGGTCCAGGTATCCCTGATTAGTGTAGTGCAGTCAGTGTCTAGAAGCAGGGCTCTTTAGAGGTAGCTGTGGATGAGCAGCCAAGGCTTATATAGGAGACATGCAAAGCTCATGCAATACCACTGCAGTCACACTTAGTACTTACACACATGAAAGCAACACTCAGTGTTACAAAAATAAAGCTACTTTAATTTGGTGAGACAAATACCAAAAACACCATACAGGCTATTCTTCCTTAGGAGGTAAGTAATACACAAATGTTATACACTAGTATGCAGAAATAGGCATAAAAACAGGTAGAAAACAGTGAAAATAGTGAAAATCAAAATAGAGAGAGGGCACAAACCATATACAAAAAATTGGAATGCGAGAGTCGGTCCCCTACCTAGGTAAGTGGAGTGTGTAGAGGGGAGTTGGTAAAGCCCAAAGGTAAGTACCACAACCCACCCAGCGACCAGGAAAGCAGGAGTAAATCACTGTAAATTCCTCAGAACACCCACTTAGAAAGAAAGAAGAATTATGCAAAACCCAGAAACAACTGCAAGACACCAACAGTGGATTCCTGGACAAGAAGACCTGTGGAGGAAGGGGACCAAGTCCAAGATTCACAGCAGAGTCCAGGAAGGGAAGGAGCCCTTACCCACCAGACTGACGGTGCAGGAGGTAAGTTGACGGTGAAGAGGGAGAGTCAGCACTGCACCCAAGAAGACAAAGTTGAGTTCCTGGAGGATGCAGGTGATGTCCCACGCCAGAAGGTGGATTGCAGTCGGGTTTGTGTCTTTAAATTCTGCCAACAAGTCTTGGCACACGCAAAACTTGTGGTTAGCAGAAAGTGGAGCTGCCGGGGACCAGGAAGGGCCAGGTGGACTCTAGTCAGGAGGGGATGTCAGAGGGGGCCCTCAGAAACACAGGGAGCTCACAGAAGCCCAGGCAGCACCCACAGGAGTCCCACAGGACGGGGGCACGAAAGTAGAGGAAGAGGCCCATGCATCGTTACGAAGAAGGCTCCCACGCCGCTGGAGAACCTCTCCGGGAGCTGTGTGTCGCAGGATGGAGTGCTGAGAGCTGGATCTTCAGGATGCCCAAAGATCTCATGGAAAAGATGCCATCAAGGCTTGGCAGTGGCAAAGGATCTAGTGCACGGGGGTACTGTCCTGCGTGGGCAGGCAAGGGCTTACCTACACCCAAGTTGGACAGCTGGAAGAGAGGACTGTCGGGAACACTTCAGTCTACCACCTGTGATGCAGGATCCACACAGCTTAGCAGGAGATGGGATCCACGCAGCCAGTCATCATTACAGTTGGTGCCTGCAGAAGCAGGCAAGTGACTTCTTCACCCCAAGGGAGATTCCTTCTTCCTTCTGATGCAGGCTGAAGACGGGCTGGCCTTAGAGGATGCACAACAGGGAAAATGTTGCAATTGCTGGAAGGAGCCGTGCATACAATGTTGCAGGAGGCGTTTTGCTTCTTTGTTGCAGCTTGTTGGGTCCTTGTGCATCCAGTTTCTTTGGTCAGAAGTTGAATTGGAGGTTGCAGAGGAATCATCATGGGGTCTTGTAATCCCAATCTGAGGAACCACCCAAGAGAGAGACCCTGAATAACCCCTGAAAGTGGGATTGGTATCAGGAGGGGGCTCTGACATCACCGGCTGGCACTGGCCACTCAGATGCTCCCAGAGTTCCCTGCCAACCTTGAAACTATCACTCTGCCCACGTTCTTTGCTCCCCGCATCCCTCTAAGGAAGAGGAGTGACTCCATCAACTGGACCTAAAAAAAAGCATTGTCATTCTACCCTGACTGCACAAAAGTGCTCGGTTGATGGCCATATATCCTTTGTAGGATATATGGGAGCAAATAAGAGTCAGGCAATACAGAAGCGAACCACTTTGCGCTGGGTTGTTCTCTGTAAAAAGATCTGTGATGCCCTGGCTGAAAAGCAGCCTCCTAAGGGCTTATGAGCCCATTCCACCAGAGGAAAAGCTGCAACCACGGCACCAGCATGTGGAATCCCAGTCCTGGACATCTTTCAGGCAGCAATGTGGGCGTCCCTGCACGCTTTGCCAAACACTACTGCCTGGACAGTCAGGTCTTCAGGGATGGGCATTTTGGCTGTTCCGTCCTGCAAGACTTTCTAGTTTGAACAAATGTGTCCACAGCCCACTGCCAGGAGGATATGGCTTCAAAGGTCAGGAATCTGCAGCTAGAAGTCTTAACCAGATTAAGAAGTTACTTACATTCAGTAACGCGTTATCTGGTAGAGACTCTATCTAGATGCAGATTCCTTACAATCACCCATGCCTCCCTACTCAGCAGACTCATTTGCTGGGGTCAGGGTGATCCCTTTTTAGGGCCCTAGTTTAGACCCACATATGCACCAGTTTTTGTCATGGCGCTGCGCTCCTGGTGTGGAGGGTCATGATTAAAGTAACTGATGACCGCACGTCTGGGTGGTGCCTATATAGGTGACTGCGACAGCACTTCCAGTGCCAATGACGCTGGCGACACCACACGCAGCCAAATGGAGCCCCCCGACGGCCCGCACTGGGAAAATTCAGAGGTAAGGAATCTGCAGCTAGATAGAGTCTCTACCAGATAAAACATTAACTTGTTCATTAAGGTGCCATTGCCCTAATTTATAGAGTGTGTTTTAGTGAGGGAGGGTCAAATTATCTTGTTGGGGGGACCACATCATACACAGCAGGAGTATAATAGTGTAGAAATTTAGCTTGACAAAATACACTACACCCACCTATCATAGGCATGTTTAATTAGGAAAAGTGACAACAATGATAAAATGTGCCAGTTGGTGGCACTACTCAACAAGCTTTTGGTGGTTGCTTTCGGGAGGCACCTCCTAATGTTTTTGTTTTCTTGTTTTTCCCTCCCTTGACGATGCACTTCCCTATACATGATTTATTCCCACCCACCTATTGTTACAATTCCTAAGTAGAGTTGGACAGCCTCTTACAGTAAACAAATGCCTGAAAATCTCTATGGCCAGGATGAATTTTTCAGCGGCTGTTGGAGACTGGGGCATTTTTGGTCCATAGCTTAGTCACATTGTAGCCAAAGAAGCACCTTCCTCTTCTTGCTTTTTGAATGGAGGGAATCAGCCAGATGGGCATTGGATAATCAAAGGGATTAGTTGGGTGTGTAAGGGAAAGTCAACGGTCTAAGGGTTGAGGGGACTTTTTGCTGAAAAGCCCTGTGGGCGATGTTGAGGGCTTTGAATTTAACCGTCTGCTCAATGGGTAGCCAGTGCAGAGTGACTAGAGTCCGTCTAGCTGAGTTGTTTCTGTGGATATTGAGGAGGATTTAGGCTGCTGCATTTTGTACCACCTACAACTTGTTGGTCACAGGTTTTGGTCCTCCCATGTATATTGAGTCCCCCTAGTCGAGGTAGGAGATAATTAATGCCTGAGTCTCCTAGTGAAAGGGGAATCAAGTGGAGTATTTTATGGAGCATTCTTAAAATGCGGAAGCAGCAGGCGGAGAGTCTAATGGCTTGAACTTTCATGTTCAATGATTTGTCCAACTATACCCCTGGCTCTTTATAACCAACTTGGGGGTGGGGCTGTGCCAAAATATTTTAAACAGCCTATTTTAGGATTGGGGTTGAAGTTGCTTCCTATAAGCATGAGGTCTATTTTCATCCCATTAAGTTTGAGGCAAGCATCTGCCATTCATCTTGCTACTCTCTTCAGACATGGTCCATGTTTGGGTGACAAGGGTCCCGTTCATGGGTGAGAGAGAGAACCAGTTGGGTGTCATCAGTATACGACTCCAACAAAATGTTGTATGACAGGACAATTTCTGCTAGTGGAAACATATACATATTAAAAAGTTTTGGTCTCAGGGACAAACCCTGAGGAACTACACACTGTAAAAGGAAGGTGTCCGAGGAGCAAGAACCTGTCCTGTCTTTCAGGAAGGATGAGAGCCATTTCAGAGCAATTCCTGTGACTGCTATGCTATTAAATCTATAAGTGATGCTGTCATGGTTCACTGTGTTGTATGCTAAGCTAAGGACAACAAGTATGATGGCAGCAGTGCCACCATGGTCAAGCAGCATTTTTGCCTCAGCTGCAACCAACAGAATTGAAGTTTCTGTACTATGCTTGGGATCAGAATCTGGTAAGCGTTGGGTGTAAAACATGATTTGTTTCTAAACCTTCTGAGAGATGCTGATTGACCAGTTTTCTAGGACTTTGCTCAGACCAGGGAGTAATGAGATTGGTCTGTAGTTTCCTGGCCAAAGGGGGTCCAGGTTGGGGTATTTTAGGAAGGCTCTGAGCCTTTTTTCAAAGAAAAGTTGACCACCTACAACATCGAATAGAAGACCTCTGCTACTTTAGACAAAATAAGCAGTGGAGCTGGGTCACAGGGCGCCCCATATTTGACTTTGCTGATCAGCACTGTGAAGTTATGGGGGATGAGAGTGGGCAATTTAACGAGTTCTGCTTTCTTCAATGCCTGGTTGTAATTGAATGCATTGGGGATGGGGTGTGAGTGTCTGATCTGTGGAGTGCTAGGCATATATCTGGGATTTTTTTCAGAAACAATTTTGCAAGGTTATTGCAGGATACTGCTGTTGGTTCAGGGGAGATATTGTATTGTACTGGCTCAATTAGAGATTTTTAAATTTGGAAAATTTCGTAGTTCAAGAAAGTATTAATGCTTGCTTCATAGATGCTTGAGATTTTTAAATTTCTGAGTGATAGTTTCTCCTTCCAGGAAGGAGAAGAGTTCTAGTTTGCGAGTTGGCAGAAACCTGCAATTGAGCAGATCCATGTTCCAGTTGGTTGTAACCCTACTGGTTGCTTAAGGGGTTTATACTGTGAAGGGAGTGAATAGAGCAATTCCTGCTTTCAAGTGTGGTTGTGTGAAGATTAAGTGAGTGTAGACACTCTTTTTTGGTTGTTCTCCTAAGAGCCGGGAGTTGTTGGGAGGAGTAAGTCCCCTTACTTGGGTGTAGAGATGCAGGGTTCCTGGCCCCAGTCCCATTCGGGCATGGATGGGAGCAGAAAGGCTTGCGTGTGCTGCACCTTTGGTGCACCAGTGCCCTGGCCTTCATTTTATGCTGTTTGGGCCAAATTCTGAGCAACTGGAGCTCTAACCAAGATGGCGCCTCCTGAAGTCCCCATCCCTCTTATCAAGTATTATGCAAAGAGTAAACAAACTACAGTACAAAGGTAAGCATTTGTATTTGTAAAATCACATTGCAATTCTGATTCATGTTTTTAAACAAAAACATTAAAAGCATGTACTTCCTTTATTTTAAAAATCCAAGAACAATTCAGATGAACTCAATTTTAAAGCAGTTAAGAGCCTTAAGTTTTGGCAGCGTTCAAAAGACTTCAATTTTATTACAAGACCCAGAGGCTCCTGCTATGTTCAACTTTTCTTGCTTTATTTGAACAGCAGCCACGATAACTACGACTCCCAGCATACTTTGCTACAGTGACTACCAAATGATGTCCTAAAGAGAGGAATAATAAGCAACCAACCACGTAAAGCCAATGTAATAATGGTCTTGACTAAGAGCAACAAGTCCTCTTTTCTTGGTGCACGCAGTCAACATAAGCACCATTACACGTATTTTTCCTTTCACTACATTTTATAAATTTATTAATTTTACCTATTCAATTTGTGAGTGTATTAATGTTGTATACTTATAGCTGTTATAAAATTATTTCATCTGGGAGTTTTGATAATAGTTCCGCCCAACGTGTTTTCCCTGCGTGCTGTCCGTTACTCAGCGCAGCAGTGAGGTGAAATCATCTGAACATTACTGTGCATCTCATCTTTTCATTACTGGCCTGTTTGTAGCAACACACGACAGCTCTCCTCCTGCTTGAGGAATCGGATTACGTCAGTCTGTTCCCTTCGCCAGCCTTCGTCTGACTGGGACCCACCTTCATCCTTCAGGTCACACCTTCTGGCCCACCCATCCCCTTAGTAAACTCCCCTTGGCCTCGGCTGCAGCACTGATGGCTTTATCTGCCTGTCTTTTGTATGTTCTCCTAATGTCTTTGGGGAATATTTATTTTACACACTTTTTTACACATCTAATCTTCTGTAGAAAATACATTTATACATATATTTGGTTGCCCTCATTACTTATATTTACAATATTTTTATTTATTTCCCAAAAGAATGGAAAATTATTCTGATGATGAGGAGTTATTTAAGGACAATTTAAGTTCTTTCAAAAAGGATTCAGTACAACAGGTTATTTCAGCCTCCATGACAAACATATCTAAAACTCTTGAAGCTTCCATGCACAATTATTGGCCAATGAAACTAAAGGTGTTACTCAAAGAAAGGCCACAAAATGTGAGGCAGTTCATGCAAATGTTTATAATGAGTCTTTCTAAAAAACTTAAATTCCCTATTAATGTGACACAATTACGAGACACAAATGATGATATGGGTGACTCAGATAACGACATGGATAATGAGAATCCATACATAATGATCTGGTCCGTGCCTGTGGAGAACAGGCGTAAAACGTCTTTTAACAAATTGGGAGAGTCATTACATTTTTTTAACAATAATGGTTTTGATACACTACTAGACTTTTCAGGTCAACAGATGTTTCATCCTACGCTTATCCGTCACCCAAATTCCACAGAATGGTCACCTTGCGATCATGTGTCTCATTATGTTTTTAACAAACTTTGTCAGCTTTTAGAAAGCATTTCTCTCAACAGACTTTATTCAGAGTGTCCTCATCATTCTTTGCCCAACATCATCACTACCACAATGTCTATAGTTCCTAATATGTTATTATTTTTGCCAAATTTAGGGAAGGACCCGAAGAAGGTAGCTGCTAGTGCCTGGACTAATTGCCAGGATAGATTACTAGACCTTATAGGTCCTTTTACCAGAATGTTGGTTCTAGCAGAAGAGAAACAAATTAAGGGCACCAAAGTAGATCCCATAGCATTGTCCAGTTGGGGTCAGAGATCGATTTGTCTTTTTGGAAATGCCAATGTGGCCATGGCACAAGAAAGATGCAAAAGTTTGCTTTTAAAATTTACCCAAAATTGAGTACCTTGGCAACCAAGGAAGCAGGCCAGGAGGCAAATGTTTTTCTTTTTATTGACTCTTTCATCAAAGAACTGGTTAAATATGTGGCCACCTTTGCTTCCACAGACAAAGCCCAAACGTGTCTACAAAATATTTTTCATAATCAGGTTTTTGGCATGGCCGGCAAAGGCAGGAGCCACTTTGGCAGCTGCTACATCTCAAGAGCTGCATTTAATCAAACCAGAGGCTACTTTTGATGGCAACAAAAATTCAAGTCACAATTTTATGCCCAGGGAAACAGAGGAATACAGCGTGGTTCCTGGAACTGAGGATCCCAGAACTCAGGTAAGTGCTGTGTTTTTTGGCTGTCCTCTACTAGTAGGACGCACAAGACTGTTTATTTCCGCTAGTAAAATGATAACTTTAAATCCATGGGTTCTACAAACAGTAGAAGGGATTGTATAGAACTTTACACAACTCTGACCCAACACACAGTACAGAAACCTCTTTCCTTTTCAAAAGAGCAAGAGGATCTTCTGACTCAAGAGATCCACTCTTTTCTTCACAAAAAAGCCACATAAGTGTCTTCCCCCCATCCATCAGGGTTTGTAAGTACAATTTCTTGGTTCAAGAGAAAAACAACACATTTTGTCCAGTAATAAACCTAAAGTATTTTGACAATTATGTAGTGTATCATCATTTCAAAATTGAGCCTATGCTCCATCTCAGAGACTCTTTGTTGGAGAAAGACTGAGTGGTGCGCCTGGTTATTCAGGATGCATACATCTCAATTCCGATTCATCATTCTTTCAGAAATCCCTTCAATGTCAATGGAAAGTCAAATTTTATCAATTCACAAGTCTTTCCTTTGGACTGTCTTCAGCTTCATGGTGTTTCACCAAGGTTTTGAAGCTGATCATAACTCACATGAGAAGACACAGTGTCAGATTACTAGCTTATCTAGACTACCTCATTTTGTTGCATAAAGACAGTCTGACTAACAACACATTTGACAAACTTCATTCCTCTGTTACAAAGCTTAGGTTTTCTCATCAAGAAAGCAAGTCAGTTTAAATCCATCTTGAAAGATGCAGTTTTTAGGTTTCATGACAGATTTGAACAGTTCAATCCTTCAGCTTCCATAGGAGAAAGTTTCCCATATCAAAAGAGAGATAGCCAAGTTCCTAATCATTCCACTTTTACTCTCAGACATTTAGCTCGAATAATAGGTCCCCTATCCTCCTCAATTCAATCCATTTTTTGAGGCCCCTTACACTATCGAGTTCTACAGAGGCTAAAAATCTCACATCTTCAAAAGGGCCTCACTTATGGGGAGGTCATTCCTCTAGACCAAGACTCTCATACAGAACTCCATTGGTGGTTAGCTCATCTGAATGCTTGGAATGGAAGAGCAATTTTCTCTAAAGCACCAGATCTTGTTTTAGAATTGTAGTAAAGTACCATCTTGTCTGGCATTTTACCCCCATTTTTACTTGTGTGTCAGTTTGTTTTTGCCTGTGTCACTGGGATCCTGCTAGCGAGGAACCCAGTGCTCATAGTTTGTGGCCTATATGTGTTCCCTGTGTGGTGCCCAACTGTTTCACTGAGGCTCTGCTAACCAGAACCTCAGTGTTTATGCTCTCTCTGCTTTTAAAATTATCACTGCAGGCTAGTGACCATTTTCCCCAATTCTAATTGGCACACTGGAACACCCTTATAATTCCCTAGTATATGGTGCATAGGTACCCAGGGTATTGGGGTTCCAGGAGATCCCTATGGGCTGCAGCATTTCTTTTGCCACCCATAGGGAGCTCAGACAATTCTTACACAGGACTGCCACTGCATCCTGAGTGAAATAATGTCCACTTTATTTCACAGCCATTTTACACTGCACTTAAGTCACCTATATGTCTAACCCTCACTTGGTGAAGGTTAGGTGCAAAGTTACTAAGTGTGAGGGCACCCTGGCACTAGCCAAGGTGCCCCCACATTGTTCAGGGCAATTTCCCCGGACTTTGTGAGTGCAGGAACACCATTACACGTGTGAACTTTATATAGGTCAATACCTATATGTAGCTTCACAATGGTAATTCAGAACATGGCCATGTAACATGTCTAAGATCATGGAATTGTCCCCCCAAATCAAATCTGGTATTGGGGTGCCAATCCCATGCATCCCCGGGGCTTCAGCCAGGTAATGCCAAACTACGTCTCTGGGGTTTACTCTGCAGCTACCGCTGCTGCCAACTCTCAGACAGGTGTCTGCCCTCCTGGGGTCTGGGCAGCACAGTCCCAGGAAGGCACAACAAAGGATTTCCTCTGAGAGAGGGTGTTACACCCTCTCCCTTTGGAAATAGGTGTTAAGGGCTGGGGAGGAGTAGCATCCCTCAGCCTCTGGAAATGCCTTAAAGGACACAGATGGTGCCCTCCTTGCATAACCCAGTCTACACCGGTTCAGGGATCCCCCAGCCCCTGCTTTGGCACAAAACTGGACAAAGGAAAGGGAAGTGACCACTCCCCTGTCCATCACCACCCCAGGGGTGGTGCCCGGAGCTCCTCCAGTGTGTCCCAGACCTCTGCCATCTTGAATACAGAGGTGTGAGAGCACAATGGAGACCTCTGAGTGGCCAGTGTCAGCAGGTGACGTCAGAGACCCCTCCTGATAGGCTCTTACCTGGTTAGGTAGCTAATCCTCCTCTGAGGGCTATTTAGGGTCTCTCCTGTGGGTTTCTCTTCAGATAACAAATGCAAGAGCTCATCAGAGTTCCTCTGCATCTCTCTCTTCAACTTCTGCCAAGGATGGACCGCTGACTGCTCCAGGATGCCTTTAAAACTGCAACAAAGTAGCAAGACGACTACCAGCAACATTGTAGCGCCTAATCATGTCGGCTTTCTTGACTGTTTCCTGGTGGTGTGTGCTCTGGAAGCCAAGAAGAAATGTCCTGTAGGTTGACAGAATCTTCCCCCTAATGGAGGCATCAAACTTCTGCATCACCGGCCCTCTGGGTCCCCTCTCATCTTGACGAGCGTGGTCTCTGGAACAAAGGAGCTGGATCCAAGTGACCCCGACAGTTCAGTGGTCCTTCTGTCCAAATTTGGTGGAGGTAAGTCCTAGCCCCCACATGCCAGACAGTAATCCTGTGTACTGCGTGATCTGCAGCTGCTAGGGCTTCTGTGCACTTTTGCAAGGATTCCTTCATGCACAGCACAGCCCAGGTCCCCAGCACTCCGTCCTGCATTGCTCAAGTCGCTGAGTTGACCACCAACTTCGTGGGACCCTCTTTTGTTGTGTTGAGACGACCGCCGTGCTCAGATTTCTTGAATGCCTATTCAAGTGCTTCTGCGGGTGGTGCCTGCTTCTGCATGGACTCTCTCTGTTGCTTAGTGCCCCCTCTGTCTCCGCCTCCAAGGGGCGACCTCCTGGTCCTTCCTGGGCCCAGGCAACACCCATTATCTTCAACCACGACTCTTGCAGCTAGCAAGGCTTGTTTGCAGTATTTCTGCGTGAAAACAACTCTGCATCCTCCAGCACGCCGTGGGACATCTTCTGACCAAAGGAGAAGTTCCTGGCACCTTCCGTTGTTGCAGAATCTTTGGCTTTTTCGACTCTCAGGCAGCCCTTTTGCACCTTCATCTGGGGTTTAGTGGGCTCCTGCCCCCCTGGACACTTGCATGACTCTTGGACTTGGTCCCCTTCCTTTGCAGGTCCTCAGGTCCAGAAATCCGTCTTCAGTGCTTTGCAGTCAGTTGTTGCCTTTGCAGAATCCCCTATCTCGACTATACTGTCTTTCTGGGGTAGTAGGGTAACTCTACTCCTACTTTTCAGGGTCTTGGGTTGGGGTATCTTGGACACTCTTAGCTTTTTCTTACACTCCCAGTGACCCTCTACACACTACACTAGGCCTGGGGTCCATTCATGGTTCGCATTCCACTTTTGGAGTATATGGTTTGTGTTGCCCCTAGGCTTATTGTGTCCTATTGCATCCTATGGTATTCTACAGTGTTTGCACTACTTTTCTAACTGTTTACTTACCTGATTTTGGTTTGTGTGTATATTTTGTGTATTTTGCTTACCTCCTAAGGGAGTATATCCTCTGAGATACTTTTGGCATATTGTCACTAAAATAAAGTACCTTTATTTTTAGTAACTCTGAGTATTCTGTTTCTTATGATATAGTGCTAATTGATATAAGTGGTATAGTAGGAGCTTTGCATGTCTCCTAGTTCAGCCTAAGCTGCTCTGCTATAGCTACATCTATCAGCCTAAGCTGCTAGAACACTACTAATCAATTAATAAGGCATAACTGGACCTGGCACAAGGTGTAAGCACCACACGGTACCCAATATAAGCCAGGCCAGACTCCTACAAGAATCCCATGCAAGTCAGACTGGTTGGGGCGCAAGGTGTGGTCAGTTCTCGATTGGCGGCACATGGTCCCAAGAGGAGTCATCAATGCACATCAATTGTTTAGAGATGCTTGCAGGTTCCTTTGCAATCCAAACCTTTCTCAAAGACAGGATAAGTTATTCAATCCTACTTTGCATGGACAATGTATCAGTTGTTTGCTATATAAACCACCTGTGAGGTACAAAATGCGAACCTTTAACTGAGGTAGCTAGACATTTTTGGGAGTTCTGTCTCCAGAGACAGATCTTGGTCCAAGCGGAATATCTTCCAGGAAATATGAACACAATAGCAGATTGGTGTTCCAGACAACTTCAGTATTCAAGCGACTGACGTCTTCACCCATCAGTGTTCAAACCACTTTTTTCCATATTTGGCCTCTTCTTCATAGATCTGTTTGCTTCCCGTTTGAATACCCATCTTCCTTCTTACTACAGTTGGAGACCAGATCCTCAAGCATTAGTGACAGACGCCTTTCTTCAGGACTGGTCAGATCAGGTGAATTATGTCTTTCCACCCTTCATCATGAAATCTTTTGAGTCCTCACTCAAATTCAACATCGAAAAGCAAAAGCTCTGCTAGTTACCCCATTTTGGCAGGGCCAAGCTTGGTTCCCTACAGCTTTAGAATCGCCAGTGAGTTGTCTTCTTCTCCTGCTGAGATTTTCATTTTTACGCCAAAACCCTTCAGGGTTATTTCACTATCTGATTGTCAATCAGTCTCTCGTGTTGGTGGCATGGATGGTTCTGGGTCTTCCTGGCAAACTCCAGGAATTTCGTCAGAGGCTGCTCAGTTCATCCAACAATCATGGGCCCCAGGTAGTTCCTAAGCATACAAGTTAACCTGGAAAGTACAGGATAGCTGGTACATTGTTAGGGGTGCAGGTCGCTTTTCAGCAGATGTAACATTGATTATAAACCTCTTAGCTTCTTTAGCTTCTCAAGGGAAATCTTACAGAACGGTCAATACATATAGATCAGCAATATCAGCCGAGCACATTAGAGTGGATGGAAAACTTGTAAGTGAACACCCTTTGAAATGACATCTGTTAAAGGGAGTTAGGCTTTCTATTCCTCTTTTACCAAAATATAATTCAGTGTGACGTGTCAATATAATCTTACAATATTTCATTTCTCAACCTGATAACTCTTTCTTATCCTTAAAGCTTCTGTCTGCCAAACTGACGGTACTTCTATGTTTAGCTTCTCTAAAATGTCTTTCTGATGTCAAAGTTTTAGATGTTTCTTCTGTACATTATACTCCTTCAGGTGCCTTTTTTCAAGTTTGTAGACAAACTAAAACAAACTTAATGTCCGTGTTTTATCCTTAATTTTCTCATCAACCAAAATTATGTGTTGGGAGTTGCTTAAGAGAAGATATATATCCAAAACCAAAGATTTGAGAAAGTCATCAGATTTCCAACTTCCCATCTCCTTCAGAACTCCCCACAATTCTGTTTCTTCTCCCATCTTTACAGTTGGGTTAAATGGACCATGAGGTAAGTAGAGATTCACATTTTTACTTCGGAGCTCACTCTCCTGTGGGTGCTACGGCATCTACAGCATTTTGGGCTGCGGAGAGTCTGGATGACATTCTCAAATCTGCTGACTGGATGAATGTTTCTATTTTTAGAATGCTCTTTTGCAAACCATTCTCTCATGTTGCCAATACAATCATTGCTAAGCTTTGAACTAACATAATAGGAGTCTCTGGGTCTTGTAATAAAATGGAGATTTTCTTAGATTTAGTGAAAGAAAGTCTTGATTTTATTAAAGACACGGAGGCGAGTGTTATCCCTCCACTTTCTTTCTAACCCTCCCTTTATTTTCTTATAGGGTCAAATTCATCCACTACCCAGGCATCTTAAGAAGAACCTCCATTTACAAAATGTTCCAAGATCTTCTTTTTGTTCCGGTCTCTCCAATATTCCTTTCAATGAAGAGCGTCTGATTTATTTCAAGGACTTGGATCTTCAGTGGTTTTAGATTCTTATTTTTTTTTTTACTCTTTTAGTGTTTTCTCTTGTTCAAAATATAATATCTTTGTTTGAATATCCTTAACTGCTCCAGCAAGAAAAGAGGACTTGTTACTCTGACTGGTTGTTTATTTTACCTCTCTTTATAACAACATTTGGTAGTCACTGTACCTAAGCATGCTGGGAGTTGTAGTTATTTTGGCAGCTGTTCAAACAAAGCAAGAAAAGTTGAGCATAATACTCTCCCGCCATGTCTTTAATAAAATCAAGACTTTCTTTCACTGAAGCTAAGAAAATGTTCATGCCTTTCTCACTTTCAAGCGCACAGAGGGTGTATGTTGTGTTAGCCCAATGACAGTGCCCTGACCTTCATTCATGCTGTTTGTTTCAGCCATATTCTGAGCGACTGGAGCGCTTACCAAGATGGAGCTGCCTGGAGTGCCTGTCTCTCTTAACAAATATTCCTCTATCGTGCAAATATCAAATGAACTAAAGTACAAGGTAATCATTCATATTTATAAAATCACTGAGCAATTCTGATTTACATTTTTTTAAAACATTAAAAGCTTTTAATTCATTTGTTTAAAAAAGAAAACCTGTGCAATTCAGATTTACACAATGTTAGAGCAGGTAAGAAATCTTTGCTGTGTTTCAGCAGCTTTCAAAAGACCTCAATTACTTTCCCTCCTCGAACCGCACAGTGGTTGCATGTTGCATTGGCTGAGTGACAGCACCCATGCCTTTCAGATATTCGACATAGCATTAAGGTTACATTATTCCTGCAGTCTCAGCCCTCACACTGAAGTACTAATGATGAAATATTTAAAATCTATGTAAGGTCAGTTGATGGAGTGCAGGATTCAGGAAACAACAACCATAGCACCAAGTGCTCTCTAGCACAAAGTAAATGGAATCAGCAATATGTGTCCATAATTGAGCATGAAGATGTTGAACATTAATTTCCAAGTATACCAATGAAGTAAAAAATATTATATTCTCTGAAAAAACAAGCGTTTCTTCCTAAATGCATCTATTCTTTTGCCTAAATAAATTCAATCCTCCCTGCTTTTTATTGACAGTAAATCTATTAGTTTTTCCCCAAATACCATCCTGTCATTTCCATCATGTACTCACATGTTCTACTGGACCATGTGAACAGAATCTGATTCATTTGCTTATGTATTTCATTCACGAGCTAGTGAGGCCAATGCAAATGTCATGGATGCCCACATTTTGCCAGGATGAAAAAGTGAATTAATGGGTGACCACAATTGTGGTGACATTCACAGCTATGTCTGGGATAATCACAATAATTTGTAGAATGATGACTATATTTGTAGGTTGCCCCCCATTACAGGCCAGAGGAAGCGAGCATGATGCATTGGAAGCTCAAAATAGGTCAATCAGAGTTGCCCGAATTCATGACAACCATAATACACAGGATACCCACAATATACCAAGGTGGGCTGCCTAATGCTAGTGCCACTAGAAGCCCTCAATGATCAAAATATGCCAAGAAGGTCTACCAAACAAGAATGTTACACATATATGCCTTGTCCCAGTTCTTTGCTAGTTCTGTATGCCTGAAGAAAGAATGCACTGCACAGCTTTTGTTTTGCCTCTTCTATGGTTGGATCTAGCACTATTAGCAATGTGTGCGTTATTGAGCGCCGTAAGATGCTGTGCGGGTCAATTGCGATGGCCAGGGTGATGAGAGTTTGATTGAGTCCATGAAAGAGCAGCATTATGATTTGGTGGATTTCAATTAACAGTGGCGGATGGTTGATGCTACAAGGATTATCATCAGGATGACAGGGTGGCCTGACAAATCCTGAGAAGACTAAGGCCCTCATTTCAACATTGGCAGTAAGTGCCGCCTACCGCGGCAGTGACGGCCACCAAAAGACCACCACTGCTGATAACGTCTGCAAAAACATGACCACAGCTGGATTTCCGCCACAAGAAGGGCGGATATCCGGCTGTGGCCATTCTGGTGGCCGGTGTTAAGGTGGCGCTGCTACCACCAGCAGTGCCACACCAGTAGACCGCCACTAGCTGTATTATGTCAAATAATACGGCCTGGCGGTGTTCTGCTGGTAAGCAGTGCTGGTGGTAGCAGCGTCCCGTCCCGTCCCCTGCCGGAAGGCCCCCTGGATGTAGGTAAGTTGGGTTTCTGACAGGGGAGGGGGTGGGGTGTGTGTGGGGGTGTGTGCTTGAATGTGTGAGTGAGTGCGGCAATGTGAATGTGTATGTAGTATTGTTTGCGTGAGTGTGTGCATGTGTGAGAATGCGTGTATGAATGGAAATGTGAATGCGTGTCTGCATGTTAGTATGAATGTGTATACGGATGCGTGCGTGCGTGAGTGAATAGATACACGCATGTATGAATGCGTTTATGCCTGTGTGAGTGAGTGTGTAAATGCGTGGTGTGTGCCTGTGAGTGTGCATGTATGGGGGGAATTGGAAGGGGGAAGTGTGGAATTCCCTGTCACTGGTAGGGCCTACCGCCATGGCAGTGGGCAGGGTTAAAATGCTTCCGCCGGTACAGTAGTGGCCACCGCATTTGAGATTGTTATCTCCAGCCCAGTGGCTGCTACCGCCATAGCGGTCGGTGTGGTATATTAGCCAACCCGCCAATGTCATAATGTGGCAGTATGTACCGCCAGCCTGTTGGTGGTACTTACGCCACATTATCACCAACTGCCAGGGTCATAATGACCCCCAAAATGTTTGTGAGTGACACATTTACAACTTTGATGTTGGAGTGTTAGAATATGGGGTTTCAATGGGTTGTTTCATGAAGGCAGACTAGTGAGTATTTCAAAGTCTTAGTAGAAGTACAGCAAAGGGGTTTGAAGCCTATCAGAAGTGTACTGTTGCATTTGATAATTGATAGGATGCTGATGAGGTCTGCAATTTCCTTAATATTTTGTTTAGATTAGATTAGGTTTAAGGTTTTGTTTTAAGATGCTGAAAAGGCAAGAGGCTGGGGAGTAGTTATGCAGAAATAATAATGGTAGTCATTCCAGGAGACTTCATGGTCAGGAAACTCAAAGTCAAGCAAATATGTAAATGTTAAGACTATTTATAATTACATATTCTAAATCTGGGGTGCAAATACATATATCTGTGCCCAGTGGCCACAAAAATCCTTATTGTGCCTTTGTCATTCTGGGCTCACATGCTGCTTCCTCTATCATCAGCCATTGGAGATGTAACAAATACTAAACTGGTCTCTCTACTAGGTGTAGGATAGGTAAGGACAAGGGCTTATCTAAGGCCTCACTCTCATCCACTGTCACACCCTCTGGGACAGATTTATCAATATTTATGCAGCACAATACAGGAAAGAGAACCTGCACTGTGTCAAATGGAGAGAGCAGGAATATGGCACTTTCCTGCTCACTATCTGTGCTGGCACACTGTGTGCTAGCTACCACCAATGCAGACACTGCTGCGCCATGGTGCAAGAATGCCTGTGTTGCAGACAGGATCTTTTTTGCAGGGAGAGGCGCCTTCCTGCACAAAAAAGATCCTTATAGGTATGTGTTGGAAATGGCACTCTCTGTAAGGTCACACCCAAACATTTTGTCTATTTCCTTCCACTTTTTGCTGAATTTGTTTTTGTTGGCCTTAGGACACAGTGCTCTCTACCACTGCTTACCAGTGCTAAAGTGCTTGTGCTCTGTCTCTAAAACATGGTTTGATTGGTAGATGCTTAATTGGCATATTTAATTTCCTTACAAGTCCCTAGTAAATTGTACTACATGTCCCCAGGGCCTGTAAATTAAATGCTACTAGTGGACCTGGAGCACTACTTGCGACATCCACTTAGGTAGCACTTTAAAAGATGTACCAGGCCTGCCTTTACAGTCTAAATGCAGTGTTACACTGCAAGGAGGACTTGGCACTCAAAATCCTTTGCAAAGCCTTAATCCCCCCCTTTATTACATATACGTTACCCCTAAGGTAGGCCCTCAGTAGCCCATGGGGCAGGGTGCTGTGTAAATAAAAGGAAGAACATATATTTTTAAGTTTTACATGTCCTGGTAGTGAAAAACTCTCAAATTCACTGTTCACTACTGAGAGGCCTACCCCTCTCATAGGATAACATTGGGGATTCCTTTTTGCATTTATTAAGCTGTAATTCCTGATTGGGAAGGAGTAAATCTGTCGTGGTTAGTACCTATGGCATTTTAATGATAAATCCCCTTTAATGATAAAGTCAGAGTTATGGTTACATGTTTTAAAATGCCACTTGTAGAAAGTTGGCATTTTCCTGTTCTTAGCCATGTGTGCCTGCAACCTGTCTTCATACATGTCTGGGATGGGGTGACAGCTGGACGTTGTGTATTTCCTCTAGACTGCCACACACAAACAGAGCTTAGGTGTGACTGATAGGGGACCCACTTCCTGATGGGCCATCCTGAGGAGGATGGGAGAGAGGAGCTGGCCACAGCCTCACAGTTACACCTTATTAAGCTCTGCCCTGTCCCCACACAAAGGGCTGTGTAAACCCCTGCAGTGAGTCTGGAGCCAGTGAAGGAAGAAGTACCTATGTGCACTTCAAAGTCCCTTCCTTGATTTCTCCCCCCACTTCAAAGGCATCACTAGGTTGTTGCCCTGCCAAGTGGTGGCAATCCAGTCCTAAGCCCACAGAAGTGGATATAAAGTGCTGCTCCAGACAACTATCAACCATTGATGTCATTGCGGCATTCGGAACCCTTGCATCTCCATAAATGCAGACACATTGCAGATGCTGCAAGGATCAAGAACATTGCATTGCTGACTGTATGGCGAATAACCTTCATTTCTGAGGAATTTCTGACTTTGTGCAACTTGGAGCAGACACATCACTTTCATCTCAAGGATCGATGATGACGCATCACTTCCTCTGCTCCTTGCATTCTCTGACATCGATGAAAACAAGATACTATTTCAGCGGGCCAAGGCTGGTCCCTGGATCCGACTTGCCCTCTGAATCTGACCACATAGCACAGGTTAGCACTTTATGCTTTTAACTACTACATTTCAGTTTAGACTTTAAAATCCATATCCCATGTTTCTCCTATTGGATTTTTGTTGTTTAGGTCAAGTTTTATTCATAAAATTGCACTCTAACCAGGTATGATATATTTGTGTGTGATGTTTTCACTGTTTTACTGTTTGAAGTGTTGCATAAATATTTAAAATATTGCCTCTTAAGTTAAGCCTGACTGCTCTTCCTCAAGCTACCAGGGGGTAGGCACAGGTTAAGTTAGGGTGTGTTTGTTGCGTACCATCACTAAGATTGCGAATCCTGATTGGACAGGCTGCATATCTCTGCCAATCAATCAATCAATTTGTAAAGCGCGCTACATACCCGTGAGGGTTTCAAGGTGCTGGGGTGGGGGGGTGCTACTGCTTGAAGAGCCAAGTCTTGAGTAGTTTTCTGAAGGAAGGTAGGTCCTGGGTCTGTCGTAGATCGGGTGGGAGGGTGTTCCAGGTCTTGGCGGCGAGGTACGAGAATGACCTGCCGCTGGAATATTTGCGCCGGATGCGGGGGACGGAGGCGAGGGCGAGGTTTGTGGAGCGGAGATGCCGGGTGGGGGTGTAGAAGCTGAGTCTGCTGTTCAGGTATGATGGTCTGGTGTTGTGGAGTGCCTTGTGTGCGTGGGTGAGGAGCTTGAAGGTGATCCTCTTGTTGACGGGGAGCCAGTGAAGGTCTCTTAGGTGGGGGGTGATGTGGCAGTGGAGAGGGATGTTGAGGATGAGTCGGGCAGAGGCGTTTTGGATGCCAACCAGAAACCAATTTCTAATAACGTTTTTATCCTTCTGTGTGTACTGCAGAATACAGCATACTTAGAGGTAAAACAAGGAGAAATAAAGACATTTCTCCTCAATGCGTCTCTGTCGGGAAGGCGTACAATTTTGATGTAATGTCTTGGTAAATCTACAAATGTGCTAAATTACATGGATGAATGCGTGGTAACACCCACTCTCCTCAGGGGACTGTTTTGTGCAGGAAGGTGTCCCTTCTTACACAAAACCAATCCTGGCTGCATTGGCGCTAGGAAGCACATAGAGCGTTTGTGCAAGGAGAGGTCCGGAATGCACAGCATAATGTTAAATATGGCACATTCCTGTCCTCTCCCTCTCTCGCAACACATTTAGTTAAATCTGTCCCATAGTACTTCACTGAAAGCATTATCATTACAGAAGAAGCACTACAAACAGAAGGTGGTCCACACAGACCAATATTGTGCATTTGCTGGGGGTGAGGGGTATCTGTATCAAACAAACTACAGAAACCATGAATGGGAGGTGTACATATACAACCAATCAGTAGCAAACACAACAATACACATACATTTTCCTTACACACATCTACAATGTCAAGCACAGGGAGGTAGATGACCTTGGATCCAATGTAGCTGACCTTGGATCCAGTTCCCAAGAACCCAGTCTCTACAATGTCAAGCACAGGGAGGTCTTGCATGTGAAATGTCGTTGTCCCCTGAGTTGTCAGAGGAGCAGCAAAGGAAAGCCAATTCAAAGAATGTTTTCTCCTACCCATTAATGTTACTGATGTAAACACGCATCTAGTCATGTACAACACATGCTCTTAACAGCTCCTTCATCACAAACAGATGACTGTTGCATGAGTAGCAGTGAGCTGTTTGAACACATGAATCTGGCTTATTAGGGGCAAGCACAAAGCGCCCCGTCCCTCTTCTAATCTCTCTTTAGTGGGATTTTAACCACACCCATGTTACGTCAGTCACCTTCATTGGTTCGTGGGCTTGCCTTTTAAAATCTGCTTGTTTTCATTCGTGAAAGGCATGCATATGACATGCCTTTTCCGGTGTTTAGCCCTCCTCGAGAGCACCGGTAAACTACAGGAAACATACGAGGGTCTATTTTTTCCGTATGGTTTCTGGACTACTTTTTCTCTTTATTCCGCAGCGCGATCACGCTGTGTTTTACACAGCGCTATCAAGCTCGTTTTTTTTGTTTTCAGTTTAATGTGGCAAGAACAGTCCCACTAGGAGTTTACAACGCTAATAGCTCTAACTCGACGTAATGCGAGACCCATTGCATTGCAAATGCTTGTTTTTTGAGGTTATGTCTAGGAGGGTGTGTAGTCAATTTAGCAAAGAAAAATAAACACAAGTCCCACAATAAATGAAGATGTCACACTTGTGTACTTTTTTTTACTATTTATCCAACATATACCACGGTTATTCATATCACAAAACATCTGAAAAGTCTGATCACACTTTAAAAACGCCTTACCAGGGACAGTCAGTCATAATGCTCGAAGATGGACTACAAAAATCACATGCTCATCACACTCCACACAAATTCACATGATCAATATACGCAAGGGACAAAAACCCTTCAGAAATAAGAACACACTTGAGTATCATCATTAAGAGAGGATCATTCTAACATGTTAATGGATTAGCAGACACAAACCTTGCTTCCTCAGGGCAGATCTGGGATCCATTCTAAATGTGTTCCTTGGCAGATATCCAACACAAACATGTTAAACACACAAGTAGATTCTCACCTGGTGAAGTAATAAGTAACCAAACCCACAAAATGTGCATTCTGTTGATCCCAGGTGACCTCCCAGGTTGCCAGGACTCTTCAGCTAGGGTGGAGGTGCTCATCTTGTCCAAAGGTAATTGAAGGACCTTTGTGGAATTTTCCATTCAGTGGACCTTTTTCTGTCTCTAGACTGTAAGTATATGGTCCTTGGTAATCATTTGCCCTGGTGCGGCTCAGTAAACACTCAATAATTATTTAAACCCACTTCATGAAAAGGCTCTGTGAGCTGCTGTCCTCAGTGTCCCCTGGAGGGAGATCCTGTGAAATGTGTCACAAATCAGTCGATACGTCCACAGCATAACAAAGTTTGGGACTGAATTTGAGATTCCACTTCTGGGTACACTGTCTCTGCTGGATAACCCTACCCCCACTGTGCACACTGCTCCCGCTGAATGCACTGTCACACTGGATATACTGTCCCACTGGACAAATTTCCCCCACTGGAGACACTGCCACGAGCAGATATACTGACCGTACTGGATACACTGTCCCACTGATTCACTACTTCTACTCGAAACACTGCCCGATAGATAAGCCCCCCTCCCCCAAACTGGGTACTCCGCCCCCAGTAGATACACTGCCCCACTAGATAAACTCCCCCTACTGGATACACTGTCCCCACTGGACATACTGCCCGCAGCAGGTGCACCGCCCCCACTGGATGCAGTTAAAGCGGTGTTGCTCTCTTAATCATCCAGGAGGAGGCTGAGCTGAACATCCACTGAAGGCTCCTCTCTCTCACTGACCTTAGGCCCAAAGTCCAATAAATGACGAATCCATCAGTGCTGGTACTTTTGTGAGAGAGATTGGTACCCCGGAAACGAAGGGGCTACGGTCAACATCCACTGGTGGCTCCTCTCTCTCACGGTCCTTGGATCAATGTTAAGTGTCGGCCTAATTGAACTGGTGAGCTGGAGAGGCAGCAATGAATGTGGAGCTGGGATGCGGCTGGATCTGATATCTCACCCACATGTTTTCTGTTGTCACAAGTTCCTTATTCTCTTGTCTGTGGTGACATGTATTTCCGTCTTCTTGCTTCATCATAGTCTCAGTATGACAAGGGGAAGTGCAAGGGGCACTCTTAGCTGCAGTCAGCAGTTGTGAAATGTTGTCTACTGCAGCTGAACAACAATGTTCAGGAAGTAATTGTACTTAAAAACACACAATTGGGTTGACCCAGTGGTGAGTTGTTCAGGTTATGTAACTGTCCACCTATTGAAACAGGAGTTTGAACATTCACATCATCTTATGACAGAAAACCTCATTAGACCCAGCTCACATGCAGAACCCTTGTAGCAACGACCACTTGAGCCAACAGGTCTGGATGTGTGTGCTAACATGTGCAAACAGAATTTGTGCAAGCTTGTGTTTGCATGTTTTAGAGTATTAAAGCCAGACTTATTGGCATCCTCAATGATGCAGACAGCTATTTTGCATGTTATTAAGATACATTTGCCCTCTGAATAGTCAGAAATCCGTGACCCAGCCATTGATTATTTCCTGTCTATTTTAACTCCCTCTTTCTACCCTCATGGTTTCTAGTTTAGACAACGTTCAGAATGCTCCAGCCTACTTACTACTCAGACAGAAGTGTGATAACTCTGCGTCTTCATCCTGCATTGACTTTCTGTGGATAAGAGAATGGTTTCAATGTGGTGTGTAGTACTTGTGGGGACTTTTATAGGTCTCAAACATTTTTTTTTCATTTGCATGTTATAGTTACAGTGCCCTTCTCATGTTTTGTGGTATGTCAATGTGAGCTTTCCTGTGATAACTGCTGTCACTCAGGTAGGACTGGAGGATGTTCCGTCACCCACACAGAGTTCATATTTAAGAAAAGTGGCACTGCACGTAGTGCAGCGCCACTTTTCTTGCACCCCTTAGCGGCCCCTATCACTAGCATGTGTGCGCAGTATTTAAAATACTAATAATTAGGGGACTAGCATCCAAATTTTTTACGCTAGTCCGGATCTCTGCAGGATTGGCATAAAAGGTTGACGCTAATCCTGCAAATCTCATTGAGGGCCATTCCAATCAATGGTGTGCCTCCTTTTAACGCCAGCTCTGAGCAGGCGTTAAAAGTGCCGGAAAAAATTACGCAAAGAAATCTGTTACATTTCTTTGCACTATTTTTTCGGCTTCCCCTAATGGGAGAACGCCCTCTTTGCATACATTATGGCTGATGCAGGCATAATGTAGTGCAAAGGGTTACAAAGTGGCACAATACATGCATTGAGCCACTTTGTAAATAGGGCGCTGGGATTTTGGGCTCATTGGGCCACATATGTGTAAAACAAAAAAAATGTGACGCTAATGTGGCGCAAGGAGGCACCAGGGGATCTTAAGTATGCTCCTCAATGTGTAAAATTCCATGTTGGTTTGTACCCACCATATTCCGATTATTGAGTTTCATAGCAAATACTTAAAAGATGGATTTCCTCTGTCACTAATTGGTGTTGATGTTAATTAATTTACAAGAGGTGACATTTTGTGTTTGAAATTGCACACCAATAATTATTTCATTCATTGACATCACCTCAAATAATTATGCTACATACATGCCAACATGTGGGAACAAAGGAAGATTTACAACAAAAATAGAGGAAACTCATTTTGCCAGTAATTCATACTTAAGTACAGAATGTAGAAGCAGAAGAAGGATAAAATAAACATACTCTGTCTTTAAAAATGTAGAACCCTCCTACTTAAATCGTTAGTATGAGAAATTGGGATGTTGGTTGGGGGGGTGAACCCCTGCTCAAGCAAAAGCCACAGTCCTTGTCTGAGTGAACCACTAAAAGTCACCAAATAACCCTGTCCTTAACCCTTGGTACCTTACACAAAAGCAGGGAGGCATTGAGTAAGAGGTAAGGTGTAACATATTTATGCAGCCCACAGGAATAAAGTGAAGACACAACAGAAGAAAAATCTCACACCATAATAAATGTATTGACACCAAAATGACAAAAGTCCAAACAGTAAAACTGGAGTTCTGCAAAATTTCAGGTTTTGAAGAATTCAATAGCTAAGAAGCAAAAAGTGCTGAGCACGGTTATCGGGTCTCGGTGGACTGGGCCCAAGTCAAAAGTTTAGCCCTCCACATTGGTGCATGGGCTGGCTATACAATGGAGTTCAGTCTGATGACAGAGTATCTTGTGACCTGGGTGTTGAGATGCAGAGTCCTTGCATTGAGCTGCGAGCAGCATTGTTGAAGAGTTGTCGACCTGGAGCTGTGACACGAGGACTGGGGTGGAGATGCGTTATGAAGGTGCGGTGCTGATGAAGCCGTCAAGCGGAGCTTGCGAAGTAAGGCCTTGAATTGTTATTTCATGCTGCGTCTGTGCTGCGGACTTAGAGCATAGCATTGGCATAATGCCAGCCTCCAGGTGCGTCATTGTCGAAGAAGCCACCTGGGATAATGGTGCATTGCGCTATGACGCATCGGCACTGAGGACAATCTGTGTTGTGCTGGACCAGTGCTGGTGGCGAGCTGTGTCACACTGCTTTGAGACGTGAGGAGTTGTGTTGACCTTGAAGAAGCCTGTTTTGTCCCTGTGGTTTGAAAATGGGAGCAGCTGATTGACCTTGTAGATTATCTAGAGTTCTTCGCCCACACAGGCAGGCTGGATTCAACAGGGAAGTCCCCAGGAGCAGAAGAGTCATGATGCAGCATCGGCAATCCTTGGTCAGCAAACCAGAGTTTGTGCAGCATTGCAGTATTCTTAGCTAGGCAGTCCTTCCTGTCCACAGCTCCTGGAGTGATCAGAAGAGTTAGGTCTGGAGCCCCACTATGTATACCTAATGCCCACTTTGGAGTGAGTGAAGCTTTTAGAGTTCTCCCCCTACAAAGGTGTCTGGAAACCCTGCATTACTGCCCCCAGCGCAGGTTGCCTGGGGGCATAAAATACTAGTGCAAAACCCTTTGTGAGTGTGCTGATGCAGAGTCTTTGTGATGTGCGGTAGGTGACTGCTCCCCTCATCCTGACAGAGATGGACGATATTGACAACTCCTATTTCCCCTGTCTCACTGTCTTGAAGTAATCCACAAAGACCAGCTGTGAGCTACATTTGTGTCATGTGACGCAGGATACACACTTCCGGCACCAAATGGTTAGGACAAGCAAATGTCAACTTTCTAAAGGTGGCATTTACAGAATTGTGACTTAAATCTAACTTTGCCATTAACCAGGGTTTAAAACTGTAATAATTCAGAGACCAGACTCAGCTTTCCTACATGTTCCAAATTGGAAGTTGCTACTTATTAAATGCAATGAGCTAACCCAATGTTATGCTATGGGAGAGTCAAGTCTTACTGTAGTGAAAAACAAATGTAAGAGTTTTTCGCTACCATGACATGTAAAAGCTAAAACTGCATGTCCAACTTTTTAAATATGCTGCCCTATGGCTGTATAGGGCCTACTCTAGGGGGTGACATGTATTTGAAAGTTTGGGCCTGGAAAAAGGTTTATTTTGCCAGGTCAAAATGGCAGATTACAACTGCACACAAAGGCTCTAATGTCAGGGCTGAGGTGTTTAAAGCACTGCGTAAGTGTGTGGCACTATCAGTGCTACAGTCCCATTAGTAGCATTTAATTTAAAGGCTACTATTTTACTTGCAATTACAAGTAACTTAAATGTGCCAATTGGGTGTATGCCAATTGCACCATGTTTGGAGGAGATTGCACAGGAACTTTAGCACTGGTCCTCAGGCCTACAAAAAGAGACTCAGCAAAAACAGGAGGAGTAAGGCAAAAAGTTTGGGATAAGACCACCCTAAAGCTGAGAGGTCTAACAGTGTTGGCAGGTATTTTGTCTCTTGGACCAACCACTGTGAAGATGCAAAATGTTTTGAAGCAAACTACCTGCTAATCAATGGACTGCAAATTAAAAGCTATGTTCTTCCGGTGTCAATAGACGCGGAAACTGCATTTTTGTGTTTTTGTTCGTATTGATGCAATGTAGGGTTATGTGCAGTAGGTGGCAGCATCTTGCGCAGGTTTCAACAAACGCAACAAAGTTTCCCCAAGTTGGCACAGCTGCAAGGGGAAGTCTCCAATGATGAAAGGCACACACGCCCTGTTTTCATAGCCAGCTGTTTAAAATGCACAGCATTACGTAACAACAAAAGGTATGTACATTTAATAAAAAATAGTTAAATAATGTTGCTCTTATGAATACACATATCGCGTTCTCACTAGAGTTGAAACTACAAATTACGAAAAAGGCAGAACTAACTTGGTGGCAGGGTGCCAGATGTAAGACTGGCCAGCTGGCAGCTCTGTGCCAATCGCTCAATGAATTTCTAAACCGGTCCACACTTGTGCAATGAACACGGAAAGCTGTGGGTTGCAGATCTCCCAATTCATCAGCTGTGGATGAAGAGCCCGAGTGCGGGCTTCACAGGGGCGCAGAAAACGGTGGGATGAGGGGGATTAATCCCAAAGCGGGGAGCCGGTGTGATTGAAGAAATCCAGGCCTTCTTCCTGTACAGTGCTCAGTGTGAGGCCACCCACACTGCTCAGAAGTACGTCAGGAAACACAGACTGGATTGTGTTTTCACCCGCATGTTTTCCGCAACGTCATCCATTTCTTAGCTCCAAGAATCTTAAAGTAGGGCATACAGAGCAGTATTTTAGGAGAGGAAAGTGTGAGATAAAAAAAAAAAACATAATAATCGGAAGAATGTATTTCTCCATTGACATGTATTGAAGGGAAGGCAATTTCAGGCAGAAGACAGCCACAATTAAGCCAGTTTTTTTGCTTAAAGAATCGGGAGTCTCCCGCCTGCATCAGGCCTTTTGGCATGTAGCTAATTCACAAAAAGTTGTAAGTCTGCACCTGTAAAATTGCACCTGTATATGGGAACATATATCCTATTTTTAGTATTCACAAACATTCCCAGGAGTTTGCCTGCACCGGGCTCAGGTTTCCACACGTGCTACTGGGCGTGTCACATGACCTACTCCCAGACTCCTATTCCCCTGTGCGGAATTCTACACAGCCTAGAAATACACTCAGGGGGAATGGCGACCACCATGAAAAAGCAGTTTTCTTATTTTCCTTTTCTGTGGGAAAACAATTTCTTTTTTCCTGTTTAGAAAACAATTCCCCTGCACTCCCTTCAAATATGGGGTTGATCTGATCATCCTTCTGTCCTGGAAGAGGAGTTATTTCAGCACTGGGATGGACTAAATGTCTGACCATTGCATCATGGGAAAAGGCTGGGAGTTTGGGAAACAAAAGACAAGCCAACCAACCAATCAAACTAATGCTCATATTTATATTTTTTTAGCGCCGCATTTGCGTCTTTTTTTTACGCGAAAGTGGCGCAAACTTGCAAAATCCAATTATATTTTGTACGTTTGTGCCGTTTTTGCATCAAAAAGCAGCACAAATAAAGCGCTAAAAGAGTATAAATAATGGGTCTAAGTTATGGTTGAAGTATGTGACTTGGGTCCTGATTTAGATCTTGGTGAAGGGGAATACTTCATCACAAACGTGATGGATATCCTGTCCACCACATTATAATCCCATTATATCCTATGGAGAGCATAATACCGCGGGCGGGATATCCGTCACGTTTGTGACAGAGTATTCCATCTGCCGAGCTCTAAAGCAGGCCCTTGATTTTTAGTTATAAGCTCCGAGAGTTACAAATAGAAAAATTTATTCAGTCCCCGACTAAAATATAGCGTTATGTTTCATAAAGTGAGGGTCAATCTCTCTTTTTGCAGGGACCACATCCTACACAGCTGGAGTATAATAGTGTGGAAATTTAGCCTGATCAATTATACTACACTCACCTATAGTAGGCATATTCAGTCCGATAGGGTTCCCAGTTTGATTAGGAAAGTGCTAGCAATGACAAAATTGCCAGTTGGTGGCACTACCCAACAGGCCTTTGGGGGTTGATTTTCTAAGGCACTTACTATTTTTTTTTAACCAAATTTTTTTTTACTGTTTTGTCTTCCCGTGACACTGCACATTCCTTTACATGATATACAAGTTGTTCATCAACAGAGTTGGGCCTGTTCTTACAGCTGAAAACACCTGAGAATCCCTATAACCAGGATACATTTTACACCAGGTTATGGAGACTGAGGCATTTTTGGTTTGCGATTCTATGTGAGCATAGGGTTCCCATCGTCTGTTTCTTCCCTCTTTAACTTTCTTGGTTTTTTTTTCTGATAGATATTTGGCAATGCCAAAAAACATGAGAATGTTTCTGTAACCACCCTGGCAAGGCCCAATGCTGCTTCCCACCTCTGCTTGGTATTTACACCTGCAGATTTTTCTGCAATCCTAGTGGAGAAATCCACTGTAGTGGACCAGTTCATGTCTGCCGGGGTTCCTTCCCTCTGTAAACCACTGGCAGACTTAATGGTAGACATTTTCATCTGTAAATTTGCTGCTTTTGTGAATTTGCCCACAGTAAATTAAAAACTCCTGTGCACTGTCACATTTCTTTACTCTTAATCAGATATAGGGGGTCATTATGACCCCAGCAGTAGGTGTTAAGGTTGTGGTAGTACCGCAAACAGGCTGGCGGTACATACCGCCACATTATGACATTGGCGGGTTGGCTGCAACTAACCCTCCAATTTACCATTCATGCCGCCATGGCAGTATGAGCCGCTGGGCCAGGGATGTGAATCCCCAGCCCAGCGGCTGACAGAGTACCGCCCCGGCATTTGGAGCCAGCCTACTCCCATGTTTACTGTGGCATTAGCAACACCACGAAAACCATGGCGGTAGACCCTACCGGTGACAGGGAATTCCTTCCCTGTCACCAGTAGGTGGCTCCCCCACCCCCCAACACTCACCTGACACCCCCACCCCTGACATTCAAAACTCAGCCCCCACCCACCCATCCATACACACTCTAACCCCCCGACATCCAGACTCAGCCCCCACCTCCTCCGATCCACACACTTCCCCCACCCTCATACATGCACACACCCGCAGTCACGCACCACGCATACACCCAATCTTCCACACTGACATACACGCATAAATACACACACTCACACATTCATGCACATGCTCAAACACACACAACGCAGTTCATGATACAGCTGGTGGCGTTCTACTGGTGTGACGGTGCTGGTGGTAGCAGCGCCACCATACCACCGTCTGCCAGTATGACCACTGCCAGATTTCTGCCCTTATTGTGGCGGAAATCTGGCAGCGGTCATAATCTGGCGGATGGATGGTAGCCGCAGTGACGGTATTTTGGCGGTCGTCACCATGGCAGTAGGCGGTTTTTAACACCATTTTCAAAATGAGGGCTAATGCTTTGTCATTAAGATACAAAAAAGGAACTATAAGGCTTTGTTTGTGTTTTGTGAACTTGGGTAAATGACTTTGAACCTGTGCATATGTTCCCTTTTCTGCTCACAAAACAAGAGTGGCACAAGGCAATTCAGTTTGCAGTGTACACAAAACTGCGCAATGTTAGTGGTCATGTTAAGGCAATGAAAAGCTTGCTCAGACATCTCACTTTGCCCCATTCCATGTGAAATGAGTTAATCAAGTCTTAATTATGGTGCATGCACTGTGGTCATTGTAGTTAATGCAGTAAATGCAGGATTACCTGAAACAACAGGCAAAAACAGGACTGGATGGGTACTTAAGGCTGGCTTTCGACAACCTGATAACACAGAGGGTCTTATCTCCAAAGAATTTGCATGGGGCAGCAATGCAAGTCATTTTGCTGTGCTGTCCTCTGCCAATTTGAAAAGGGCAGGATGCACAGTATCTACAAGATGTGGTGCATTCCTGTCCTTTCAGCCAGCGCCGTTGCCCCAGTTGCAGCTGAGCGCCAACACAGGCACCCTTACACCAGGGTGCAAGGATGTCTGTGTTGTTGGCATTTTTGTTTTTGTGCATGAAGGGGCACAGGAGGTGTTTTTCTCATTCTATGTGTGCTGCAGAATGCAGCACACTTTGAAAGAGGAAAAACTAGGAGAAATGTACACATTTGTCCTCATTACACCTGCTCTGGGGATGCATACATTTTTACTACTGCCCTAGATTTATGCTATGTTGTAAATCTGCGGCAGTGTCAAAATCCATGGGTGTTGAGTAGGAACACCCATACAACGCCCACGGAATGCTCCCAACACATTGCCTTACACCATATCTACAAGGCCATATAAAGCCACGCAGGGTGGCTTTGCGTGAGGTTGTAGATATGGGTCTGTACTGTTTGCCACAAGAGCATCAAAACAGTGATCCTCCGGTGGTGCACTGGACCTTGTAAGTAAGCCCCTGAGTTCCCAACTTCTCTTTACTATGAAGGTGTTTGTATTCCACACACAGATCGTGATTACTCTCAGATTCTCAAATCTTTTGCAAGAAAATGGCTGCTGCATTCAGAGCTCCTCACTGAAGTCTTCATGGCTGAGGTGAATGGAGGCTGTCTTCACAATTCTAGATAAAGCTAAATTCTCCTCGTATGGTCCAGTCTCTTTCTCTCGGATGTATTTAAACAAGTAAACTAACATCTCTATGGGCAGTGGCATAACACAAAATGATAGGACCAACTTACAAATTGTGATGAGGTTGATTTGAGAATCTTACCAACATTGCTATTATTCTTAAGCAAATCCAACCAAAAAGATTCTCAATTGCTTTGCCATCATGATGGCAGTGCACTGACTGGTGACATATATATGCCCGGTAAGACACGTGTTGGAATCCTGGCATGAGAAACAGAACCTCATATTGTTCACCAGATGATAAATTGGCGACCATTACATTACATTAGGCCACGTGGACACCTGCCATGTGCATCACCTATAATTTGCTTGAATTGTGGTACTAAATTCGATACAGAAAATCAACCCATTATGAATTCCGAAGGAATTCTGACCTATAGCACTCAGAGCCTCATTTACAAGTCCCTAGCTGCACACTGACCCACTGGAGCATTATTTTTTTTACTCCAGCCACGCAAAGCCACATTGTGTGACTTTTCATGGCCTTGAAAATATGACCCCCCTTTCACATATAACGCTGCATGAAAGGAGTGGTCCAAGGGTACTGGATTCTGATGCATTTCCAGATTTACAAGTTTGGAAATCTGTCAGATTCCTACACCACCTCAGGGGTGGTTTAAAAGTGGTACAACAGGGAGAAATAACATTATTTCCTTCTGTGTTTTGCTCTTTCTATGTGTGATGTATTCAGCAGGACACATAGAAAGAGGAAAACACCATTAACAATTGTTTATGTGCAGGGAGGTGTCCGTTCCAGCACATGACCAATCATCCCTGCCACACAGACACCCTTGGACCAAGAAAAAGGGTGCCTGCATTGGCGCTAGGCAGCAGTTTGTGCACGAGCACAGATGAAAGTCCAGGGATGCGTCATATTTCTGTAAATACGATGCATCCTTGCACTTTCAAAATGATGTGGCACAATCTGGCTTGCAGCACCAATCTGCGTAATTTCTTTTTAAGTGAGCCCCTCAGTTTAAACGTGTCACTTTCTGGCCTGCAGTGTGCATTTAAGGCATTATTTCTATTTTGAGCTGAATTCTAGCCTACTCTCCTGTTGTGAGACTTCACATTATGGTGCTATAGGCTGCTGCTAATGTGTTGGATCGGTAGTTGTAATAAAAGACAACGCCTGGTCTAGTGCTACTAAAAAAGGTATATAGGGATCTGCAGTGAAAAATCTCAAGACATTTCGAACTTTGATTGTGTGCTGTAGTTTACCGTATACAAGTGTAATTAGAAACTTTGAGAAATTGAGTTGTTGGTTGAGGGAGATGTGAGCCCAATTGTCAGGCTGAACCATGAAAATCATTAAGTTAACCTGTGTTTAATCCTATCTGTAGTTTGGCCCAAACACAGTCAGGCTTAACTAGAGGCAATGTATAAAGTATTTATTCAGCACTCAAGCAGTAATAAAGTGAAACTACAACACAAGAGAATTCCACACGAATTTAGGAAAATAGAGTACAATTTAATACATTCAACTGACAAAAACCCTATAAGTAGAACCAGAGATATGTCATTTCAAAGGTTTAGGTAAGTACAGCACCTAAAAGCACAATACACCACTCATGGTCATGTGGTCATGTTAGAACGGAGGAAAGTAATAAGTTCAAGCAGACTATGATCCAAACATATCAAGTTAGCCTGAACAGTCATTGTGTAATAACTGTCTTACTTTGGAATGAATCATTGTCACAATTGTCATAATGATGAATCAATAAAACATATGCAATCATAATGAAAACCCCATAAATCATTTATCAGGAATAAACTTTGTGTGTGTGCATTATTTCATTTACTTGGCAGTAGATCAGAACAACCTTTAGAGAACATCACAGTGAAACAGCATTGTGAAAAAGCATTGCAGTTCAATCATACAATCAGCCGCTAGAGAACATAACCACTTGAAAAATGCATTATACATCTTTAGGCCTTCCAGACCTATTAAAAAGTTACCATACACAAAACCACTAAATAACAAAGCATTCCCAGCTATAGAGCAAAACCACCAGCCATGGGAGAGCTTAAAAAGTAGGATAGGTGATGATTTTGCCACCCCCCCAGCATAGGCTGCCCTAGAAAGTTACATGAAAAGCAAGATCACGTTGTGCTGAACAATTTGGTGTTGGTCCCATCGTCCTGGGACCACCAGAGGCTGCAAAATAGGTGAAAATGCTGTTAAAAATAAAAGGCCCCACAAAGCATTATGGGGCAAGTCCCTGAAAAGCAGTACATATTATAGTATTCCAGAGGAGCTGGAAGAGCTGTGCTGCTTTTTTCTTTTGTTTTGGTATTGTTTTGCAGGGGGGTGCCTGTTCCCACCGGAGCACTCCTTCATACCTCCTTTGTTGGGGGGAGCTCAGGGAGCCCACCCCTTGCTGTCCCTGCTGGCATTCTGCATGGGCAGCATCTCCTTTGCTGTCCGTGGGAGCTGGCAGCTCTTCTTCCCTGCCCGCTCCTGAGGGTAGGAATCACTATATATGTGCAGTAGCCACCGGCTCCCCCCAGACACTGGCATGCGGAGCAGGTCTGACCCACTGCAACTGGTGGGGGGGGACATGGCTGCAGGGGTGCGGGGATGGGGTTCCGATTCTCGTTTTAAATAAAAATGGTCCAAAGGATGGGGTCCCCGGTACATGAGAGAGTTTGCAGGTGGGGGCCCCATGCACGTCCCCTCCTTGCCTCCATTTAACCTCCTCAAGGTGGCCCACCCAGAGGGTAAAAAGTGAAATGCCTGCAGAGCCCCACACACTTCATAGCCATGCAAAAGGACGCCAAAACATATAGGGGGTCATTCCGACCCTGGCGGTAAAAACCGCCAGGGCCGCGAATGACGGAAGCACCGCCAACAGGCTGGCGGTGCTTCCTGGCCCCTTCTGACCGCAGCTGTAAAGCCGCCGTCAGAAAACCGGGTCCGGCGGTTTCCCGCCGGAATTCCACCGGCTGGCCGAATCCTCCGATTCTGACCCCCTTCCCGCCAGCCTGTTTCCGGCAGTTTTCACCGCCAGGAAGAGGCTGGCGGGAACGGGTGTCCTGGGGCCCCCTAACACGGCCCCATGAAGCTTTTCACTGTCTGCCTAGCAGACAGTGAAAAGCGCGACGGGTGGAACTGCACCCGTCGCACACCTGCAACACCGCCGGCTCCATTCGGAGCCAGCTTCAGTGTTGCAGGCCCCTTTCCCGCCGGCCCAGCGGGAAAGTCGGAATGGCCCCAGCGGTCTTTTGACCGCTGGGCGGCCAAATGGCGGTTCCCTCCAGGCGGGCAGCAACCGCCGCCTGCCGGGGTCAGAATGACCCCCATAATGCCATAACTCGAGCCCCGTTGGGTAGATATTGACGATCCTGGGATACTTTTACTCTCAGGGGTGAACTCTGTCCATCAGGGGCAGTTGCAGCAATACTCCTCATGTGACTACCATGGGTGAGCCATCAGTAGTTAGACTCACCCATCAGTAGTTAGACTCAGCTACAATAAAAATCAGGTGATCAGAAAAACAAAAAAAATCTGGGCATATTCCAGGGACAGAACCCAGTGCAAAATCCACCATCCACAAAAACACCATCAGTTTCAACAAATCCATCTACAGATCATCCTGCAACAAGGAACACATGTTATTCAAGTTCCACATCACAGCCAACGTCACCAAACGTGCACTGTCATCCACAGACCACTGGGCCATGCATCAACTTTACCAACTTCGTCACACCACTCTCCCTCGATGCTGGTGATTACAAACTACTCAGAAACCTGAACTTCCACCTCGGAGACCACACCAACCTCAACTCAAGAGCAAATTTTGAACACTTTGGAAGATAGGGCCTCTCCCAACGAGTAAAGAGACCTATTCACTTCGCCAGACATCTCCTGTACCCATGGTGCAAGTATGTCTGCATTGTTGGCAGGATTGTTTTTGTGCAGGAATGAGCATCTGTCCTTACAGAAACAATCTATGGAGGATTTTCCTCTTTCTACGTGTGAAAAACTGAGGAGAAATGAAGATATTTCTACTTGTTGCATGCTCCCCTGGGAAGGCGTATGGATCTGATGCATTCCCAGGTATACAGAGCCTTGGAAATCTGGGAATGCATCAAAACCCATGGGTGGTGCATGGGAAAACCCACTGCAACGTCACTGTAACACCCCCCTGATGCAGTGTAAAGCAACACAGTGACTTGTGCTGCAGTACCTTACACCTTATCGATGGGGCATGAAAACCCATGCAAAATGGCTTTGCGGGGCCTCATAGATATGAGTCTTCACTCTGCAGTACCAGTGCATCACAAAAAGAGACGAACCAACGGTGCAAGAGGTTTGTAAATATACCCCTGAGACTAATAAAACACAACTGCAAAGCAAATCGAGGTCAAATGGAGAATGAACCAGGAAAATACAGACAGGAGCACAATCAAATCCAACCTAAGGCACTACCACCATATGATCCCAACCACCAAATGTGCCGCTTTGACTGAACCTATCAATGCCAGCACCAACAGAAGGGAAGAAATCTTCACGAAGGTGAAATTTCACCTCAGCATCAGCCACCTCCAACCCAATCACCCCCTTGAAGGACTCCTGCAACAATCTTTCCAAATTATTCAGCAACAAAATAACTGCCATTTACAGCAACTTCAACACACAACTGGATCCGACAGGCCTCACCAAACACCTCCTAATTTTATCCAAAGAACCTATGGTAGCCACATGGCCAGTCATCGGCATAGAAAAAAACACTGCCACCATGAGGCCCATCCACTCAGGAGCCCTGCAGGAAATTGTGCTTCAGGATGGCAGAGGTATGCACTTTGTCCAAGCAGGAACCAAAGTTCTTGTCAGGGTAAGTCAGATACACATCCTAAATTAACCTGTGTTCACCCTTTGGTAGCTTGACACAGAGCAGGCAGGCTTAACTTAGGGGGCAATGTGTAAAGTATCTGTGCAAAATGTAAAACAGATAAACAGTGAAAACACCACATAAAAATAATTCATAGCAGTTTAGAAAAATAGAGCTTGGTTTAATGAACAACACAATACCAAAAAAGCAAAGTTCAAAAAAGTAGAATTTGAAATATGTATTTATAAAGAATAAACAACACTGTAGTGCTTAGAAACATAAAGCTGCAACAGGAGCTATTTGGTCGCGCTAGACTGGGTTAAATCCGAAAAGTTCGGCCAACGCGACGTAGTGTGGTTTGGATACAGGGACCAGCCTTGGTACACTAAGGGGGTCATTTTGACCCCGGCGGGCGGCGGTCGCCGCCCGCCTGGAGGGAACCGCCATATGGCCGCTCCGCGGTCGAAAGACCGCGGAGGCCATTCTGGCTTTCCCGCTGGGCTGGCGGGCGACCGCCAGAAGGCCGCCCGCCAGCCCAGCGGGAAACCCCTCCCCACGAGGAAGCCGGCTCCGAATGGAGCCGGCGGAGTGGGCATGTGCGACGGGTGCAGTTTGCACCCGTCGTGTATTTCAGTGTCTGCTAGGCAGACACTGAAATACACAGTGGGGCCCTCTTACGGGGGCCCCTGCCGTGCCCATGCCATTGGCATGGGCACGGCAGGGGCCCTCAGGGGCCCCGCGGCACCCCCTACCGCCATCCTGTTCCTGGCGGGCGAACCGCCAGGAACAGGATGGCGGTAGGGGGTGTCAGAATCCCCCATGGCGGCGCAGCAAGCTGCGCCGCCATGGGGGATTCCAAGGGCAGCGGTAAACCGGCGGGAGACCGCCGGTTTACCCTTTCTGGCCGCGGCAGAACCGCCGCGGTCAGAATGCCCTTCGGAGCACCGCCGGTCTGTCGGCGGTGCTCCCGTGGCCGGTGACCCTGGCGGTCACCGGCCGCCAGGGTCTAAATCAGGCCCTAAAATCAGTACCTTGGTTCGAGGTTGCGTCTGCGAGGGAGGATGCAAGGAGCAATGCAAAGAACAGCTAAGTAGATGTGTTGTTGTCAATCCTGTCAATGTGGGCAATGTGGGGGTAAGCCAATGTTATCCTATTTTAGGGAAACAGCACATGCACTTTAGCACTGGTTAGCAGTGGTATAGTGCCCAGAGTCCTAAAGCCAACAAGAACAACTTCAGCAAAAAGGGGAGGGAGAAGACAAAATGTTTGGGGGATGGCCCTGTACAAAGGGCCAGAGGACTGCAAGCCATCTGTGCCATCCTAACACCCATTCTGATTGCCCTCACCTCTCCAGTGACCTTCCCAGATGCTTGGAAACATTCACCTGTCCTCCCATAGTTGAAGAAATCCTCTGTGAATCCTTCCCTGCTCTGCAACTACAAACCCATTTGCCTGCTACTATTACCAGCCAAGATCTTGGAGAAAATTTTCAAAAGACACCTCACGGAACACCTCAGCAACCACCAACTCCACAACAGCACTCAGTCTAGTTTCAGACTCAACAATAGCATGGAAACTGCCCTTATCACCTCTATGGATGACATCCACATGACAAGAGGAGAAATGGAGGCCCTCATCCTCCTGGACCATTTTGCAGCATTTGACAGTCTTGTATCCCATCCTTATCCAATGCATACACAACAATAGAATGCAGATTTTCGCAAGGATTCTACCTGAGCATGACTCTCTTCAGTGCATACATGATCCCTCTAACCACCACGATCTGCTCTCACAACATCAATGTCCGCTCCTACATCGACAACACAGAACTCATTCTCTCCCTCACAGACAAGACGCCCAGCACAAGGATCAAGTTCAATGTCATCATGAGTGAGATCGTCCATTGGATGAAGAATTAGGGGTATGTTTAGTAGGATTTTATGCCGTGTTCGCATCACAAAAGTGACGCAAATTGATGCAAAATCTGCTTTACCTATTTACTTTCCAGTGCAAAAATAGTTTTGAGCTAGAGACTACCCTAAAAGTAAAGCAAAGCAGTGAGAATCACAGATTTGTGTTACTTAGTGCTAAAGAGGTGTTACATGGGAGGTAAATGTGCATTTCAATGCAACCACCCATGCTTTTTGATACAGACTCCTATCTACAAATAATAGTAGGTACGGTTTCCCGCCAAAAGTTAATGCCATGTGAAAGCAGGCATTACACGGAGAAACGTTTTCATTTCTTTTCTTACTTTGCATGTGTGCTGCACAGCACATATACAATGTAGTAAACGTTTTTAAGTGTGTCTACCCATAGTATTTTATACTGGAAAGGTACGCTTTTTGTACAAAACCTATGCTAGGCTCACGCACACACGCTTGGGCTATGGTGCGATGGTGTGTGCATGGCACAAAGCAGCTGAAATCAGCGCCATCACTAGGGAGAGGGGAGGAGAGAGTCATATTTCTGTAAATATGGTGTTCTCCTGCTCTCTCCTTTCATGTAGTGCTGAGGAATTGCACTGTGCTGAGTGACTATTTAGTAAATCTGGCCCTAACTGTGTAAAGATGAAAACCAACAAGAACAAAATTGTGATCTTCGGGAAGAGCGCATCACCAAAGGATTCCACCTGATGGCCAACAGAGCTTGGCCAACGCCAACCCCTACCAACAATGCCAAGAACATCAAACTTGACATGACCGCCTAAGTCAATGCTCTTACAGCTTTATGCTCCCATACCCAGAAGATACTGAGCAAGATTTTCAAACAGTACCCAACTAGCACCCACAACAATGCCACACACGCCCTGGTCCCAAGCAAGCTGGACTACTGGAACAACCTCTATACCGGGATCAACAAAAGACAAAAGGCTGCAAACCATTCAAAACTCTTCTAGAACTACTCTCAACCTATGTCTCACTCATATCACACCACACATGGAGGAGCTCCACTGTCTCCATATTCACAAATGAACACAATTCAAACTCTTCACCTACAATTTTAAAGCCCTATGTAACAATGCCACAGCTTGCCTCCAAAATCACATCTGCTTTCACAAACCTTCCAGACACCTTAGTCCACCCGGACTCCTAGTAGCATAAATCCCACGCATACAGAGAATCATATCCGGCAGTCGTGCCTTCTCCTACATAGCTCCCAAGGGATGAAATGACCTCCTGCTACATATAAGAGACTCCTCCTCACATCTTGAATTCTACAAGAAGCTGAAGACTTACATTTTTGAGTAGCCCCACTAGGTCCTGGGTGTTGCTAGACTCACACCTGCTCAGCGTAGGATATCTTTCCAAGTGATAGTTCACTCTACAAATATGCATAGCATACAATATCATAACCTAATGTTATCCTATGGGAAAGGTAGGCCTCACAGTAGTGAAAAATGAATTTGTGAGTTTTTTCCTTCCAGGACACATAAAATATAAACAGCAAGGGGCATATTTATACTCCGTTTGCGCCGATTTTGCGTCGTTTTTTTTAACGCAAATTCGACGCAAAACTAACTCCATATTTATACTTTGGCGTTAGACGCGTCTAGCGCCAAAGTTCATGGAGTTTGCGTCATTTTTTAGCGTGGACACCTACCTTGCGTTAATGAGATGCAAGGTAGGCGTTCCAGTCTAAAAAATGACTCCCAGGCCTGTGCGCCGTATTTACACTCCCGTGCAAAAATGGGGCACGGGAGTGGGCGGGTCAAAAAAAATGACGTCTAGCCGCGTTAGCGTCATTTTTTAACGCCTGCTCAGGGCAGGCGTTAAGGGGCATGTGGGATCGGAATGAGCCCACAGGTGCCCTCCCATGCCCCCAGGGACACCCCCTGCCACCCTTGCCCACCCCAGGAGGACGCCCAAGGATGGAGAGACCCACCCCAGGGACATTAAGGTAAGTTCAGGTAAGTATATATATATATTTTTTTGTGGCATGGGGGGCCTGATTTGTGCCCCCCTACATGCCACTATGCCCAATGACCATGCCCAGGGGACATAAGTCCCCTGGGCATGGCCATTGGGCAAGGGGGCATGAATCCTGTCTTTGCTAAGACAGGAGTCATGTTAATGGCGTCTGGGCGCCAAAACAAAAAAATGGCGCCAATCGGGTTGAGGCGATAATTTTGCCTCAGCCTGACTTGCCCCATTTTTTGACGCCCAAACTCCATTTTCCCCTACGCCGGCGCTGCCTGGTGTGTGTCGTTTTTTTTGGCACACACCACTCTGCAGCGCCGGCTAACGCCGGCTAACGTCATTGAATAAATACGGCGCCCGCATGGCGCTTCAGAATGGCGTTAGCCGGCGTTAACTTTTTTGACGCACAACTGCGTTGGCGCAGTTGTGCGTCGAAAAGTATAAATATGGCCCCAAATGTCCACCTTTTAAGTGCAATATACTCTTCCAATGGGTGTTAAGGGCCTACCCTAGGGATGACATATGTATTAAAAAGGGAGCATGAGTCCTGGTGAAAGGTTTATTTTTCTGAGTGAAATTGGCAGTTAGGTGACCGAATAAGAGCGGAGGCGCACTATTAGCATTTAATTTACCAACCCTGGGTATATGGTATATCACTTTACAAGGGAGTTAGCAGTAAATGACATATGTCAAACAAGTGTGTGCCATTTTTTACCATCTTTTAGGGAATGAGCTCAAGCACTTTAGCACTGGTTAGCAGTGGTAAAGTGGAGAAACTACTAAGGCCAACAAAAATGCATTCAGTACAACGGTGGTGGGGGGCAGAAAGCAAGAATTTTGGAAGGAGACCAATCTAAGCCTTGTACGTTAACTACCTCTGATTAAGTACATCCCTCCAGTAATTTGCTATCCTTAATATCTCAAACAAACACACCAAATCAGGAAGTATACCGTGACTTACCCACATACTCAATGGAATAAACTCTAGGTCCCATTAACTCGAGTAACTGATTTTTGGCTCGTACAATGTGCGTGCATAGAGTGAGTGAAAGCATATAACCCAGTACGAAAAAGAAAATACGTTTGTTTTTATTTGCAGAATGTGTCTTATTTTTAGAAGGATTTGGGTAAATGTGAAAGAAAAGTGTGGGCAAAAAGTAGAAAGACATGGACCCATACTATAGATTTCAAATTGAATTATGATATAAAACAAACTGGCTATGTAACCCACAAAACATGGTCTGTAAGACGATGTCACTGAAAGACTAAGGAACTACATCATACTAAACTATGTTTTGCAGATTAACCAACAGACACTACATTCCCCATAAGGCCCACAAATCAATAATGCCAATGACGCCTCCCTGAAACTGTTTCCTGGCTGTGGATCGCAGTGTGGTCCACAGGCCGGAAAACTCTCTAGGCACTTGGGTTGGGTTGGGTTGGCTGACCCGTCTACGGGGGCAATATTTTAAAACAAAATACTTTTTTTCCCCTGGGGGTATGATTGTGCCCCGGGGGAAATTAAAAAACAAGAAAAAAGCCAGTAAAATTGTCAGAAGGTCAGCCCCCTGATATACGAGCCTACCCCTTGTTGGACCCTCATTTTGTTTGGCAAGTGTTCTTTCCCTTGGGGGGGTTCACATTCCCTCCCCCCAAAAAAAGAAAATAAATGTAGGTGGGTATCAGTCCTGAAGACATGGGTTGACACCCTAGAGGGCTCATTTCTTGCACCCACTCGGGGAAAAAACACATACATAAAAAAAGACATACCATAAGTAGAAATATTTTAGAACAGGAAGGTAGGAGATTTTATTACCAGAATATATACCAAAAGTTAATAAAGATGTGGCGGTGTGTTTGCATTCACTGAGAGGCCCTACATAAAATGTTGACTGCTTATCTTTCAGTTGCTTCTTTTTGTATTTGGTTGTCCTACTGGTGGTAATGAGGTAAAATCTTTGCCCAGACAGATCATTAAGTTTTCCAATCAAAAAATAATAATGTAATATTATCAAAAAATGTGCTGTGTAATGCAGCATCATTTCACTTTTCTTGACACATAATTTAGTCAACCCTGTTCTATAATTTGGTGCTGTCCAGCCACATGATTTCAGTGACCCTGGTGATAACATGGTCTGTTTTCATAAAGAGCACACCTGCCCCTTCCAAATACCAAATACCAAATGCAAAATGTGATTCACTAACAAGTTACCAAATCACATTTTGTACATTAAAAAAAGCATCTGGCCTATAGTGCCCGTGTTTTAGTTTTAGTCAGTCTGCAGAGATGGCACCTCGGTGGATGCCTGCTGCTCAGTCCCTAACTCAGGATATGGGGGACAGCCCTGAGACAGAAACAGAGACTGAGGCAGCAGAAACAGAGACAACATCTAAGGGAGAGGAAAATTGAGCAGAATCTGGAAATGATTTTTCAGTCAGAAGAATTCCATCCAAAGACTCATCTTACATCGATTCTGAGGGACATGATGATGGCAGTCGTGCTTCCCCTTCGCAAGCACAATCAGTGCAGTGGAACAACCATCGCAGGTTAAACCAACCCAGAGAGCAGACATGTACAGCTGCAAGCACAGATAAAGTGCTCTCTTGGCAGCACTTCAATTTAGTTCAGCCCCAAATTCTCCCTTTCACTATCGACGCTGAATATAAAGCTGAAATGGTCAATTTGTTTGCCAACTGGCTACATCCATCTCTTTTTGGATGTTGACTTCCTTGAACAAATTGTGCAGACAACAAATTTGCGTGACAATTTCTGAGGGAGCATGGAGGTACTCTAGGGCCTCATTTTTGGGCAGACTGGTGGACTCCAATTTCACTTGAGGAAATGAAGATATACTGGGGCCCTGTGCTCAAAATGGCCTTACGCTAGTTTACTTACACGGTTTGGGTAACCCCCATCTTTGCACCATACATGAGCAGAGATCATTTTTTGATATTGGAGTGTATGATGCATTTCAATAATAATTCTGCTGTATAGCCCCACGACCATCCTGGCCATGACAGGTTGTTTGGAAATTCAGCCTATAGTACAGAATTTGTCTGCCAGGTTCCCAGAGATTTATACCCCTGGAAAGAATACAGAGATGAATAGGTCCTTGATCCTCTACAAAGAGCAGCTGCTACTCAGGCCAAACACTTTGATTAAAAGAGCTTGCTATAGAATCAGTTTGTACATGCTGTATGAGAGATGTGCTCCCTAAGTGAACAACTTGAGTGTATACAGGAAAGGACTCCACTCTAAACCCTGTGGTTTGCCCTCACATTCTAGGAGTCACAGGAAAGATATTCTGAAAACATGTTCAGCCACTACTTCCTAAGGTTATAAACGTATGTGGACATCTACTATACAGGATTAGAGCTGTTCAGTGAGTGTACAAAGCTGGCACTGTCGCATATGGTGCAATTTATTGTCACAGCAAAGGATGCCCCCAAGAGCTTGTTTGTAAGAAGCACTAGAAATCCCAAAGCGCTGCACTGTATTTCACTGAACTACCTGCAGTCAAGTTCTCTGATAGGAGTGATGTGTGCATGCTCACCACAGTTCATGATAAGAGCATTTTCCCATCACAGTTTGGGGTCAGAAGGCCAAAGTTCACAATCACACCTGTGTATTTGATTACAACAAGCACATGGGCAGAATGGATAGAAAGGACTAGGGGCCTGATTTATACTTTTTTAGCACCGCATTTTCGTCATTTGTTTTTACGCAAAAGCGGCACAAACTTACAAAATATAATTTAATTTTGCACCGCTTTTGCATAAAAAAATTATGCAAATGCAGCGCTAAAAAAGTATAAATCAGGCCCTAGGTTCTTTAGCCATCAATGTGAGTCGTAAAACCTGCACTTGGTACAAGAAACTGTTTACCCACCTGATCCAGATGACAACATACAATCTGTATTTTGTTTATCGTGAGACCACTACAGGAAGATTCATGTATTTCCTTGTTTTTCGGTTGACTGTCATTGAAAGTCTTACTGATACAGAATCAGCAGCCTCCGCTTCATATGCTCTGGGGGATGTGGCAAGGCTGTACGGTAGACACTTTGTTGATTGTATTCCTGAAAAAGCTAAAAAACTCAACCATGGTGTCTTTGTAGAGTCTGCTCTAGGTGTGAAAACAGGCAGGTGAGTTGTGTTTACTGTCCCCAATGCCCATCTCAGTCAGCCCTGTGTCTTTCTACTTGCTTTATGTTGTACCATACAAAAGTGAAGGACTGGGAAATCGACTGAGGTGGGGCTGCTGTAAGGTAAACCTTTCAATGGCTGTGCATGGATACCTGCCTTTCATGGGCTAATACTTGACTAGGCAAGCAGCTGTAGAGTTTGTGTTCCTCTACTTGAGGAAATCATGGACTATCTTATGGCCTGCTGAACAGCTTTATCCCCTGTCAGAATGTGGTAGATATTTTGTTCACCACACTGCACGTAATGGTGGACAAAGCATAAGCCACATTGTCACAGAGTACCCTCTGTCACAAAAATGAAAGGTTTTAAGTAGCTTTTGAGTTGCTTTTCAGGAAACTTATGTATACAACACAAGAACCACCATAATTGCCCACGATCACCAGAGTAACTGAAAATGTTCTCTGGGACTCATTCACAAATAAGTCAACTTGTTTAGAAAGTGTGCAATTTCAATTAGTAACTTGTATCATGAAAAAGGATACAGGACACAACTTCTTGCATGATGATGATTTATTCATTTTTGGAAGTGACAATATATATTTCAGTATGTATCAAAATGAGTACAGACGATGCAGTGCTCACACAGTGTAATAATATATGTACAACATAGAACAAGACAGTGAACAGATTCCAAGGTTCCATATGATTTTATAATAAAATAAATACATATGCAGAGATCTTGTCTGTTCATATATGGCATCTCCTGGCAAACCATAACATGTGTTGAAAGCAGCTTAGGGAGGGGATGTTGACTATTCAGCCTGTAGTTAGTTGTCAAGTCTTGTCAGGACAAAAATAATCTAACTAATGTTTCCTAGAAAAATTGGAATCTTAGGACGTTTAATTAGGCATCCTGTATTCAATACGTGCAAGAATACTTCAAGATAGAGTCTATAATGTATACCAGGCCGCTCATTTAGTCCGACAGTTCTGGTGGGGTAAACAAATTGGTAGAGGTACACCTTTGCATAGTAAGGAGAAAGTGGACATATCTTCCTGAGCCTCATGTGTCTGTCATGGGAGACACTATTAAAGATTCAATCTCACTAGGCAGCTCAATTGTTGACTCTGAACAAATTGGGTTCTTGGAGAACCTACAAACCCTATGTAGCCTCACAATCAGAAGGGTCTAGCGGATGTTAGGGTATATTGCTTTAGTAAATTATCCATTGTGACAAAAAGATACAGATGAAAACGTTGTAAGAAATGGCTGTTTTTTCTACTTATTATCAATATTTTGTCTTTCAAGAGATATTTTGTTTGGAAAAACCTCAAAGGATCCACACATAAAACCCCTTGCTTAACTCAGAATTGCATCTATAGTTCATAAATCTATAGCTTTCCAGGAACACCCATGGGTTTCACACTATTTTCCACCACAAACTGGAAGTAGGTTGCCAGCACAAAAAAACATAAGAATAAGGGCCATATGTACGAACACTTTTTCCCATAGACACAGAATGGGTAAAATCCTTTGCTACATCTGGCCCTAAATCCCAAAACTGTGGCACAAAATTAGTTTTTTGATTCACCTGTGCTTGTTCCTAAAAGCTGGGAAGACGGTGACTTTAGCACAGCAAACTGTTTGTTGGTACCATTTGTAGGAAAAAATCAACACTTGTATCCATAACAATTTTTTCAAATTTTTCTAAAAAAAACCCCAAATTTTGCTATTTGCTGTTTTCTCAGTCCCCTCCAGGGGAACTCATAATCCTTGGTTAGCTTTAGAATTCCCAGGATATTGGGAAAAAAAGACACACATTTGCATTGATATCTTATGTGGAAAAAAAGTTGTGGAGCCCTAAGCACAAACTACCCCAAATAGCCAGAAAGAGCTCAGCACTGGGAAGTAAAGGCCCAGAAGTTAAGGAGCTAATAGCAGTGTGTTTTTAAATGAAGGAAAGTCATTGACAACAGACCGTATGCGAGCAGAGCTGATCATCATCTTCATAAACAAGAATCAGGGTGCCCTGAGGAAAAGCGGATGTTTTTGGAGCACTAATCTAGGAGACAGATGTACTGACTGCAAAAAAGAAAATCAAAGTATAAACTTTGGTGACAGATGAAACCTCGACACACCTGCACTTTGAAATTAGTAATTCATGTAGCTCGTCATTTCTTTTCTCTCCACAGTGCAAATGACACTACAATTGACCAAATCAATGAGGTGAGAGCTTAGAATACCAACTTCACCACTGAGTATTTGGTAAATTGACAATAAGGTTGATAAGGCATTCAAAGTAAGCAACATAAATCCTCTTGTTTTTTCTTTGCAAAACAGATTACCAAGCCCCAATACCAAGGGAACTGGTAGATGCATGAGCTTGAATTTTAAATAAATAATTCCAAGAGTCTAAAGTTAGATTAACTGTCACCTAATGATCCTCCCTAGGAATGTCCGACTTGTCTTGGAAACAAAAAGCAACAACCATGATAAAGATCTCTTAAAACATATGTCCCCATTCAGATCAAAATGTGTTGGTTTAACCTTTCAAATGCTAAGGGGCTTTACTGTCAAGAGACCGAAAATGTATTGAGCCCCTGAGAACTAAGAAAGGGGACCTCTCTTAAGAAGAGGACATTTTCTTTCTTTCCCAAAAAATAAGACTGTGCTAAAAAAAAACCTGGTCATTGGTCAGAAATTATTTGAAAAATTGTATGCTATGTCTTAAATGATTGAAAATTACATCTATATGATATGACAAATGTCTTTTTCATGAACAATATAATGTTATTTGGAGCATACGCCCTGTTGTTTTGTAATTGTTTTTAATGGCACAAATTAACTAAATGTATTTAATACAATTACTTCATCTCTTAAAAATCTTTTTTGTCAATCAATACTATTTTACTGGGGCCACCTGGCGAGTTTCTTGAAAATATTTAACTGACTCCAAAAAACAGTAATAGCAGTCTACATATCAAGCATGCTAAACAAATTATATTAATCAATGGTCAATGAGGCTCACCTTATTTCAAATGCATGACATTTATTAAATTTCTTTAGTATCAGGTGTAGATTGGCATACAGAGCTATGGCTGCATCTGCACTGCCCAATCTCCTCTGGGAGACAAAGAATGTTGCCAGTGTTTGTTTTTAGTGAGTTCAACCAATCAACATTTTGTATCTTTCTTAAAATAAAGCTTTGTTTTCTCTATAGCTAAATATTCCAGGACAAATCTAAATAGGTGTGTCAATAAGAATCTAGAATATTGTATGCAAAATTAGTTTAAAAAAATTTGATTATCTATTGTTCGGTCTCTTCATAGAGGTAATAATATGCATCCAAATGGATGCAGAATTGAGAATCCAGATGTAGGTTATTCCCTGTAATTCCCAAGAGATGGGGAAGTCAAACAAAAATGCATACTCTCAATGGGAAATACGTGAAAAAATGTATAGGGTGAATAGATTCTTATAAGTAAGGCACCATGATAGCAATCCCAAACTAACAAAAATCTAAAAAAATAAGCATGCCATGTAGTACAACCAAAACTATGTCAAGAAACAATAAATTATTTGTGCAAACAGGTGTTTGGGAACAATTTTGCATGCTTTCTGCATCAGTTGCATTAACAGGATACATGATAAGCTTATGTCAGCCTTACATTAAATGTGGAAAATGGGGTGGGAGTCGAGTTAAGCTACGTGTAAAGGAATTTTACCCATCCCAACTTTCACAGGATAAACGGAGTAAAAATTTAATTTTCAGGTAAAAGTATTTTGCTTGATAGAAAAATTTTATTTCACATTGTTTTTAAAATAAAATGTGTCAACAACAATATTTACATCACTTACCATTCAGGTCCATTAATGAAATGTATACATTTATAAGACCTATACAAGGATTGCAAGAGGATAAGAGCAAAACTTATGTAGATCATAAGATATCTTACAATGGCCTAACCATTTTTGGGAATTCCAACAGCAGTCTTAAATTGAAATTGCTCTTACATTTTTCATTATATTCTCCTACATTTAAAAAAACTTAAGTAAACCAGCCTCATAATTAATATTATTTTCTAAAAAAATGCAAAGAGATATTCTGGATTTATGCAACCCTTATAAATAACATATTGATAATAAAGTGAATATTTATGAAATACAAAAATAACTAATACTAATATAAAAAAGAAAAAGCAATAGAAAATGAATCAAGAAGAATAAAAACTTAAACAAATATATATATTTTAAATTAAACATGTTCTAAATATCTTTAATAATATAGAACAATACATTGATACGTAGTAGCCTAACTGCAATTCTTTTTCAAATCAATAAAAAAAATTCAAATACACAACCCTAACTACAATCCTCAAAAAATTGTGGAAAATGCATAAAGTGGGCAGGTCACATTTACTATTTTAACTCCAACCTAACACACATTAGGCAATGTGCATACATGCAATATGGAGTGTAGCTGACTTCCACAATGTTGTTCTCATGTTTACTCCTTTTTTGTTTCTATATCTCTTGTGAATTGGTGGGCATGAGGGCCAGTGCAAGGTACTGAATTACTTACATTTACAACTTATTTGAACAATAATACTTGTAATATGTTTTTACAGTCAATTATGATTCTAAGAAGATCCAGCTTCTTGGTGTAAAGTTTTTTGTAAGTGGTACAAGACTCGGGAGCTGCATGTATTGTAAAGAAACCTCTTGTAATGCAATGTTACACCAACTAGTGCCCACCCCAGACACCAAATAAAAGCCATTCCATATGGTGAGATGGTTAGAATGAGTAGAAATTGTAGTTCAGATGAAGAATTCAAAATAAAATTTAAGAGACATCAAAAAGTGATTTGTCTTGAGGGGATATGACAAAAAGATTATAAAGAGCATCTAATACTGAACAGAGAACTTACACTCAGAGAGCATAAAGTTAATACTATGAGGTTCCCAGATAAGATCAGGCTTATAGCTACATATTGTAGAAACATTAGGGCAATCAGTAAGGTACTGAATAGACAATGATACCTCTTACTAGAGGAAAACAATAATAAACTGCCTACCACAAACCACCCTAGCATTACTTTTCGTAAGGGTATATCTTTAAGAAACCTTGTCAGTCCTAGCTACACTAGGGGTATACTACAAGACAATTGGTTATGGTCAAGTGGCCAGAACACCATGGAAAAAACACACAGATGCCCTCCCCAGGCCTCAGGGACACCCCCACTCACACTAGAGGGACAGCAGAGAATGGGAGACCCCATCCCAGTCAAGTATGGGTAAGTACAGGTAAGTATTGTTTTTAAGTGCCATTGGGGGCCCTGAAATGGGCCCCCTACATGGCACTGGGTGCAATGTCCATTCCCAGGGGACCCTGGTCCCCTGTGCTGTCCATTGGGGGGGTGGGCTTGACTCCTGTCTTTTATAAGTCAGGAGTCATGTGGTATGGATGGTTTTGCGTCACAAATGACTCTAGGCAGGTTAGAGTCTTTTTTTAACCTGCCTAATGTAATTTTTTGGTGCAAACTCCCCTTCTTCCATACCGCCAGCCCCACCTGACTAACGTAATTTATTTTTACGCTAGCCTACACTTTGCACCGGCTTGCACCATTCCATAAATATGGTGCCCATCTGGTGCACAGAAATGGTGCAAGCTGATGCTCAAGTTTTTGGTACAAAACTGCCTTAGTATAAATCAGGGCCTTACTTCATTCACCTATAACAATAGCCCAGTCTACCAAGTGAGAATGAATGTTAGTTGTAAGTCACATATTGTAGTCTATGTTCTGAATTGTAGATGTGATAAAATATATGCGGGTAGTACCATTAGATCTGTGACAGCAAGAATTGCTGAGCACTTCAGAGCAGGTACATTGGGGAATGAGAGATGCCCATTTTCCTTTCACACTCAGACCTGTGCATGGCAAGGTTTCCATAAGAGCTTCTTGTTTCATGGAATTGACACTGTGGTGGTAATTGAGAGTTACAGCTCCGACAACGTGAAGCACTGTGTTTTATGAGACTCAAAGCGGCAGAAGAGGGTCTCAATACAGATTATGAACTGCACTAATTCCTGGGAGATTGAGATATGTGATATGTTGTATCTGTACAGTACTTTAGATAGATAACATCAATACTCTGTAGTTATGTCCTTACTTTATTTTTCTGTACTCAAGAGTTTCAGGGTTTTTTATGTTCAACGATTGACCCACACGATTACTGGATGTGCCTAAGGTACATGAATAGGCGTTTATTGATTATGAGATTCATAAAGTATTATTTCATATTTGTGACACAGAAATAAAAGAATAAGGTCAAATATATTGTAAATTATGTAAATAATTGAAAATGTGTTCATCTTCTGCCCTAGTGATTTGTATTCTATTATTTCTGATTGATAAGTTTTACTTGACATCTGGAGTCCAACATAGATGGAATATTATTACAGGTGGAACATTACATTAATGATGTCTTTGACAGGTATACAAAACATTCTGATCTTTTACCCCTAACTGCTGTCTTGAGTTTGTGAACAATATCTCTATCTTAGGAGCACTGTGTTTTGCTGTGTTTTTTACACAGGAGACTTGATTCTACAAACTTGTATCTTCATATATTTTCGCCTAACTTACCTAACTCTGTAACCTTTGGCACCTGTATGAGCTCTAGGACTTATATAAATATACAGAAAACTTACAGTTGGTTGTTATTTGGGTCCCCTAACTTACAAGCAAGGCCCTGATATCACAGGATGGCTGGGTTGGGTAACTTTACTCTGTGTAATGCAGTTTAAAGATATGGGTCTCTCCAAACAATTTTCAATTGCTTAATGAGCATGTTGAGGATACTATTGAGATCCGTAGATGGTTATTATTTGGTATTCCTAACTTACAGGACAGGTGTGTATACAGAACAAGATGGCGACCAGTTTGGTTTACTTCTTTCTTTACATTTTCGGTGTGTATGTTGTGCATTGAAGCCTGTAGGTGGATGCGTATTATTACAAGTTTACATACTCCAAGATGGCGGTCGATTTAACCTTCCTGTTGCCCTACATTTATTTTAATGGCACCAGTGGAATCAGTTTTACGATTGACGTCTCACTCTCTATTGTTATGTATTGGAATTGTAGGGGGATCACAACATGGCGCCCAAGCTCCACTCTTTAGTTAACGGCCAGACACTAGGTTCAGTAGGGAGCACTCTCCCGGGTATGTTCTGAACTGGTTATGCACTGTGGTACCTGAAAAATATTTCCTTTGATTTATGTTTGGCACATAGTGGTTAGATAAAGTGCGATTGCACATGTGGGTCTTTATGAGTAAGGTTTTGAGTGTTTACTCCTACTGCGGCACCATAAAAATCTTGTCAGTGATTGAATCTGGGTATATGACAGTTATATTGATGAAGAGGGGTTGGATGTCAATCTATGAGATTGCGAGTGTTGTGTGCGTATGTACGTTCCGTGGTAGAATGTATGGCCGGTGACACGAGGGAATTCCATTGTCTACGATGCTGGAGTTCCCTTCGAGTCAGTTGAGCCTGGACGCACTATTGATCAGACCTGCTCCCTCATCGTACTGGCTTACTAATAAAAAAGAGACTTAACTCTCTCCGTGGTTCCTGTCTTGCTTCCACCGTCACCACTTCAACTTGGCAACGTGGATGGTGGGAGTGTAGCAGGTTGGAAGTTCCTCTACGGTGTTTTCATCGCTTCAGCCCACGCACACTGGTGGCGGTTGAACCTCCGCTCACCTTCGTGAAGAGCTGCACTTTGTTAGTTGATTTTTTTTTGTTTTTTGTGATATTTGGGTGAGGCACGAGGAAGCTGTTGTCTCCTCGTCTCGAGCGGCTGTACGCGCACTGGATAGCCGCGTGCACTCGTCTCGAGTGTTCTGGTGGAATCCAAGCGTCTCCATAGGAACGGAGATGCAACACACGCCGCACAGCCCGACGCGCGTTGGAGTGACATGTGCGCTCGGAGAGAAGCGTCTCCAAGAGAACATCTGACGCGTTACCCAGCATCATCTCCACGCTGTAACACGGCACTATGAACGAAGCGTCTCCAAGGCAACAGAGACACTCTGCACCTTATCACACAGTTTTTTTGTTAGTGCGCTGTGTGTGTTTAGCATTTTATTTCCTGCAAGAACACACAGTAATTTATATTGTAAGTAATTAAAAAAAAAAAAAGGAAGGTGCAAATTTTTTTTTCTAAGGGAGCAGGTCTGAGAAGTTATTACAGCCAGTTATTACATATTGTACTCAATTAACAGGACTGAGCATCTAAGCGCGGGAGACATGGCGCAACACAATTTTACTATCACTCATCCACAAGCATTTTGGGCAGCAGGAAGTTCCCCGCCTGTTAAATGGTCAGAATGGAAGGACTATTTATTGAACTACATAGGTGCCATTGACATGGAAAATAAAATGCCTGCGGAACAGAAGAAAAGGCTCTTACTACATATGTTAGGGCCCGTTGGATTGAAGACATATAATAAGATGCAGAAAAGTTCTGTGAGCGGAGATGGATGTGTTTTTAATGCAGCTATGCAAGGTCTCGACAAATATTTTGCACCAAAGGTTTGTGTTGGGATTACTCGCTACAAGTTTTTCCAAAGAAAGCAACAGAAAGGGGAGTCGGCGGACGACTATGTAGCGGACTTAAAGAAGTTGGCCCTTGACTGCAAGTTTGGCTCAATACATGACGACCTGATAAGGGATCAAGTAGTTGTGCATAGCAACAATCAATCCATCCAGGAAAGATTGTGGATAAATGGTGATTCACCGCTAGAGGAGATTGTGGCCATTGTAAGGAAGGCAGAAATTTCGGAGAGATGTGTCTCCGAATTAAGAGCAACCGAGAAAAGTGTTGACAGTGTTTACAAGGTGATTAATCATAGTACGTTGAAGGAACAGAGGTCCTCTCAAGGTAACGGAAGTGAGAGAAGGTGCTATAGATGTGACAGCAAGGAGCACTTGGCATACGCTAAGACATGCCCAGCCGTGAAACAGAAATGTAGCAAATGTGATATTGTGGGCCACTTTGCAAAGGTTTGCAGGAATAAAAAGAAACTTGTTAAGTGTATAGTGGAAAGTAGTGTTCACGCAGGAAGTGGGAACGAAGAATATACCTGTGAGTCCAGAGAAGTCGTGGAGGACGTGAATTTCATTTTGAACATCATCAATGCTGAGACCAAGGGGAAACCAATGTGTGACATGGAAATTGGTGGAATTCCTATAACGATGTACGCAGACTCTGGCTCACCCTTCACTATCGTGAATGAGGAAGTGTGGAATACAACGTTTGTGGGAAAAATAGGCAAACAATTGTTTCAACCGGATATTCAACCAGAAAGCTATACTGGTGATAAGATCGACTTGCTAGGGTTCAGATGGCTGCTATTCTCCTTCAAAAATAGAAGTGCCAGAGGAAAGCTGTATGTATCAAAAAAGGGGCCATCGGTCCTTGGATGGAAGGATCAGGGCAGACTTCAAATAGTCTTGTACCCTAACAGCAAAGAAAAAGTGTTGGTAGTTGGTGATGAGTGCTCTTTGGCTGTAGAAATGAAAAGAAGATTTCCCAGAGTCTTTGATAAACAGTTGGGAAAATTGGTGGGTTTCGAACATGAGATAGTCTTAAAGAAAAACACAATACCTAAAATTCATAAGGTGAGGTCAGTACCCTTGATGATAAGGGAAGATGTTTCAAAAGAATTGGAAAAGCTGACACGGATGGACGTTATTGAGCCAATAGAAAGCTCAGAATGGATTTCACCAGTAGTAATCGCTCGCTTGTGTGTTGATTTAAGATATTTGAATGAAAACATTGTAATTGACCGTTTCCCTCTACCGAAAATCACTGAGATGGTTTCCAATCTTAAGGGTGCCTGTTGGTTTTCCACTATTGACTGTCTACGTACCATCAAATTTCCCTGACAACGGAATCGAGGAAACTAACGGCCTTCATCACACCCTTTGGATGCTTCCAATTCAAGAGAATGCCATTCGGACTAGCGTCTGCGGCTGCAGTATTTCAAAGATTAATGTATAAGTTGTTTGGGAAGTCATTGGGAGTGATGTGTTTCCAGGACGATATTTTAGTTTTTGGATGTGATCAGAGGGTGCATGACGAGAGATTGAGACATGTGTTGGAGGTGTTGGAGAGTAAAGGGTTGACCGTTGAATTGAGCAAGTGTAAGTTTGCCAAGAGGAGTGTGGAATATTTGGGGCATGAAATCTGCGGTGAGGGAGTGAAAACGAAGGCGTCGTTAGTCGATGCCATTGTTGGTGCAGCGACCCCCACTACAAAGGAAGAAGTACGATCATTTTTTGGTATGGCAGAATTCTGTGAAAAATTCGGCCCAAATTTTGCGGGGAAGGTTTATAACTTGAGACACCTTCTTAAGAAAAATTCCAGATTTGTTTGGGATGAAGTATGTGAATGTGAATTTAAGAGCATAAAGTCTGATTTGAGCAAAGTAGCGAACTTAGAGAGTTTTGACCCCGAATTGGATACCTTGGTGACTACAGATGCTAGCAACAAGGGACTAGGTGCTGTTTTATCCCAGAGGGATAGGAATGGAAGAGAAAGGATAATATTTTTTGCTTCTAGGTCGTTATCGCCTTCCGAGGAGAAGTACTCGGTTATTGAGAAGGAGGCCTTAGCGTGCGCCTGGGCTTTGGAACACTTTCGTGCGTTCATATGGGGTAAGAATATCACGGTTCAATGCGATCACAAACCCTTGATTAAGTTACTCACATCAGAAGGTAGTGTGTTAGCATCTGTTAGAATATTGAGGTTATCCATGCGTATGAAGGATTTCATGTACCGCATTGAGTATGTCCCCGGAAGGTATAATTGTATGGCGGATTGTTTGTCAAGATTGCCGACTCCATTGGAAGTATGTGTGGATGATCCCTGGAGTGATTTTAATGTTGCCCTAATACATGATCCTGGTGGTTCTGCACTTGAGAAAGATTCTTGGGATAGGGAGATGGAGGAGGACTCTATTTTGCAATTGGTGTTGAAGTTTATTTTAGGAGGTTGGCCTAGGAAAGACCAACTTACGGAGCAGTGCAAGTACTACTGGGAAGTTAGGCATGAACTTTCTGTAGAGGGAAGTATCATTCTGAGAAGAGATAAGATCATTCCACGATGTGGTATGAGGAACATTGTGTTAAATTTGTGCCATGAAGGGCATTTTGGCATTGTTCTGACAAAATCAGTAGTTAAAGATTTATTTTGGTGGCCGGGAGTGGATAAAGCGGTAGAGAGGTTTGTAAGATCTTGTAAAGTGTGTTCCTCAGCAGTCAAAAGTTTGTATACCTTGCGACCACCTATGGATCAGACATTCTTGCCCAGACAACCTTGGGAATGTGTTGCTGTGGATTTGTTCGGTCCGGTGGGAGATGATCAAGAATATGTGGTTGTTCTTATTGATTTATTTTCCAAATGGCCTGAAATTGGTGTAATAGAGAGGGCAGACACTACTAATGTACTGGAGTTTATGGACAAGGTATTTTTGTCAGAAGGAATCCCTGCGAAATTGTTAAGCGACAATGGTGTGCAATTCGTTTCTGATGCAGCAAGGATGTACTTTGAGAGAGTGGGAATCAAACACAAAACTACATCCTTATATATTCCTAGTGGTAATGGAACTGTTGAGAGATTTAATAGGGTCATCAAAGGTGTAATTCAAAGTTTTATGGGGAAATGTGACTGGCACACTGCTGTGTTCAAGGTGGTGTGGGCTTAGAGAATCACTAAGTATGTAACTACAGGGCTGAGTCCTTTTGTTATCATGAGAGGTAGGAATCCCAGGGGCAAGCATAACCCTGCGTGGTTATGTGTTACGGGTGTTGAACATTGGTCAGTAGAGTTAGCAAGGGATAACTTGGACCAGTCGCAAGGGAAGAACAAGTTATATTATGATCAATCTCATCATGTGAAGCCGGTCAAGATTGTCGTGGGTGATTGGGTACGGGTTAAGAAACCCTACAAAGTTAAGAAGGGTGAGAGCCAATATTTTGAACCAGAACAAGTGGTGGAACATAATGCTGTCAGATTGAGTGATGGTAAGGTGTGGAATCTCAAACGCGTTGCTTTACTTAACAATGAGCAAAATACTATGCATGAGATCGGTGGTACTAGGAATAAGGAAGGTGGTTCTGTTTGGTTAGAGGATGAGTTGAGGGGTTTGAGAGCATCATGGGAAGGAGATGGCTCCCCTTCTTTGGTTCAACAAGGTTCCATCAGTGAGAGTGAGAAGATTATTAATGAGTGTGGAAATGGTGAAGTGTGTGAGGAGTTAACTAATGAGTGTGGTAGTAGTGAAGTATGTGGAAGTTGTGAATCTGATCTTGATGTGGAAGGTGCAGTGTGTGTGGAGAAAAGGAGAGTGTCTTGTCCGGGTTGGTTGAAGGATTATGTCTTAGGACATATAGCGGTTACTATTGCGGACACCGTGGGTACGTGATGGGAACTTCAGTATCTTTATTGTTTTTTTTTTTATTTGATTCAGTTGGATTCTTTCGTTATTTGTTTTTTTTCTTCTCAAATAAAAATAAATAAATAATAAGGGAGGGGGATGTGTTGTGTGCGTATGTACGTTCCGTGGTAGAATGTATGTCCGGTGACACAAGGGAATTCCATTGTCTATGACGCTGGAGTTCCCTTCGAGTCAGTTGAGCCTGGACGCACTATTGATCAGACCTGCTCCCTCATCGTACTGGCTTACTAATAAAAAGGAGACTTAACTCTCTCCGTGGATCCTGTCTTGCTTCCACCGTCACCACTTCAGCGAGTAATTAGATATTTCAATTTGGTGCCATTCATGCTACGCTGGGATATTGGGGTGAATATTGGATTAATATACATTATATAGTTGTTTTGTTATACATGTGACATTTTCTGGCAGTGAAACAATTGAAGAAAATGGATTACGTGCTAGTGGGACCAAAAGTGTTCAGGCCCTGAAGAAGTCAGCTGCAATCCATGCAGCTTTGACGAAACACATGTTGGCTTTGGCATGGGTATTGGATTTAAGTGGGTTATTCTTTGTGATTTATAAGAAGAAGAAATAACGCTGGAAATCCTATTTGTGAATACAATGTGGATTAATTCATTGTGTGTTCGAAATTGTTAAAAACAAGATATTTTATGTGTTGTGTTTATTAGTAAACAAAACCGGAAATTTAAGTGGTTTGTCATGGCTGTACCAAAATTGTAACTCAGGGCCTGATTCAGATCTTGGTGGTAACATTCCACCTGTTGATTTTTTTTAGGGAAATCCCGTCCGCCCACTAGGCAATCCGTCCACCCAATTTGGATGTTAATGGTCCCATAGCCGATAACCCAACCAGGTCCCGCTGACTCTACCAGAACTTCCCAAAAGCACTGATGGAACCATAGGGGAAAAGGCTGATGGTGGGACTCCATTCAGCCTTCCTGTCGAGCAGAATTGAATGTGCCTTTCTGCCAAGCCCACTGTGGCAGTGCTACCTCCACACCTGAGTTGGCAGTTTGGGGGAAAATGAGGTGAAAACCTACATTTTTTCCCGATTCCTCTTCTGTTTTCAACTGGACATGACTGGGCAAGACCTACCGTCGGTGCTGCCGCCGGACCACAGAGAAAACAGGACTGCCTCTGTCGTCAGGCTCGAAGGAGGGTAATCCTCATTACTAGTCTATGTTGTGTGGTCACTGCACATGGGCATGGGACCACTGCAGTCATATACATATCACAGTATTTTTTTTTTTTTATTACTGTGACATGCATATGTAAGACAATTGTGTCGGACATGGATGGTGACACACTGGTAAAAGGCACATGAAAGCTGGTACCACAATGATGTAACATTCACACTTGTCAACTCTGTCCAGGTGTGCACATGGCAAGAGGACCTGTACCTGTGATGTTGTGCTTCCAGTTGTGTAGGTGAGTCAGTATGTGTATGTGTGTGTGAGATGGAGGGACCTGGAGTGGGTGATGTGGTAGTGTTAGACTATGTGCCACTTGCTTATGGGTCTGATATAGTTGTGTTTGTTAGGTTGTTGGTTATGTTGCTGTGTGTAACATTCAGGTGAGTGCTGTTGTGCGGTGGTCGTTGTTATGATGTGTGTAGTTGTGCTTTTGTGTGAATGCGTTTGTGTCGATGAGTGTGTGGTTGTCTTGGATGTCCTCGTTGTGTCGTGTGTAGGTGTAGTGTTAATAGTGTGTGTATGTTGTATCATGGATGTTTAGCAATGGAACTTTCAGGCATGTATGTGTTGTGTTGTGGTCGAATGGCACTGGATAATAGCATGTATGTGGTGTGTTGTGTAGTGGGTAGTGCAGGGGTACACATATGGTTAAGGTACAGTGTGTGTGTGTGACTTACCTCTATTCAATAGCCACTGCCATTATTCGATGTCCATTGGTTCTGACGACGGCCTTCCTCTGTCAGCAATCTGCCACCACTACACCGCCTTCAGGACTGTAACATGTAAATATGGTCAGCTGGAACCTGACTGCTCGGAAGAGCACTTAGTTGTGGCAGTCGGCGGCTTAGCCAAAATACATCTAAATACGGTGGTCAGAACACTGGCTACTTGATGTCGTACTTGGGTCTGTCGCCATGGCGGATAGGTGGTAATACCGTCAAGATCGAAATCAGGCCTTCAGTTTTTAACCATAGTTATTTTGCTGTGAATTTCTTTGTCATTTGTTTGATGTCCTTTATTTCCATACCCTTTGGCTGTTTGCTGTAGGAGTTCAGCCGACCTCTTTTGTTAATACACTCATGCCTCACACAGCCTGTGTCATGCACAATGGTGGTAGGGTGCAGATTCTGGCCAGCAGTCAGGTCCTGCACCCATCATGTTTCAAGCGGCCAGGCCCAGAAATGTATTGTCTTTGGTCATTTGTACTACGAGCAGGTCTTTGTCTGTGCACTGGACAGGATAGGCATAGTTCCTGGCCTTCAACCAATTCATGCACCCTGTGCCCTTCTGTCAAATAGAGGCCATGTGCAGCAGGAGTTGGGAGCATGGCCTGGCCACAGATAATTTCTTATGCCAAACTCCTACTATCAGACCTCCTGCTATAGGTGTTGGGCACATTTTCAGGCCTGAGGCCAGACCCTTTGCTCAACCTTTTGCCATCAACCAGTCCCTACTACCCACAGCCCTATTGCGCTGCCTGCCAAACGGTCTGTCTTTTTTAACTTCTGTGACACTTGCAAGTCATACGTGATTCCTACTTTTTTACAAAATATAAACAAATTCACTTCCTACAGTGACATTCTTGTGATTACAATCTACTTTAGACATGCTTTGTTCTGCATTTTTCCAGTTATGGTATTCATATTTTCACATCTATGGGTTTCCCCCATAGTCCCCTTGGGGGGGGGGGGTAAGGTCAGACACCTCTGAGGATGGCCCATGATGACTGTGCAGATACATTATCCACAGTCTAAAACACACCGACAGCCAAAAATAATTCTAAAGCTTTATCCAGCCAATCAGCTATCTCAAAAAATTCAATATGTGATTGACAAGAGTCACAAATTATGAATTCTGATTTAGAACGCCACAGATACAAAAGTGTTAACCATGTTAAGCTCTCTCAGCAACGTACCTAAAAGCTTAGAACTCAAAACTGTCATAATGGATCTACACTAAACAAAAAAAAAAAGATTTCTAAGTACAGTTCCAGTTTCTTTCCAAGTTTGGGGTTAAACATTTCAAAATGTGATTGACAGGATTGACAGGGGTCACATGTCATGGTTTGCAAATTACAATTGCGAAAAGAACAGATAATGGACAGAATGCTGAACAGTGTTAAACATTCACCCCAGTCACACATCTGGGCCTAAATCCATTGTTTGTTTGCCTGGCTCGCCATTCCTTTTTGGACCAGCCATATGCAAATCAGTCTTGACCCTGCTCCCCGTGGGAACAGCCCTCTCACTGTACCACTGGAACCAAGCTATACCTGGCTGAGGATCACTAACCAGCGCAAACCGGTCCTAGGGTGCCTGTGTTCTGGTTCAGTGAGGACCTGGCCTGGGTGTTAGGCTCCCATGAAGAGCAGGGTCAAGAATGATTTGCATTTGGCTGGGTTCAAACTGAGGTGGCGAAAAATGCAAAAGAAATGATAGTTTGGGATGCTGCCCGCGCAATTGCCAGTGGCTAAGATTCATTCAAGCATTCCATCTATCACCTTGTTGTTTTTTCATTTGTAAGTTACAGTGGCAGTGATATACAAACTTGTTAATCCTCCAAAGCTCTCTGATCATCTTAGTTAAACACTTATGACTCAAATACTACTGAACATATTTACACTAAACTAAAAACGAATGATTTGTGAGTATAGTTCTACTTTAGTGCAAAGTTTGTTGGAACTCCGTTCAGCGGTTCGGGATGTAGGGAGATGCAAATATTCCACTGCCATCCAAATTGAAAAATACTTTATTTCATGCCCTTTTAATTTTGTTTTCCCATGCACAGATCTACCGCACCCCAGCTAAATACAGTAATGGGTTGCCAAACCTCATGCAAATCCATCCACTAGGTCATAAGTTATAGGCAAATCAAATGGAAAGTGTGACTGGACCATTACTACACAGTGCAACCACAAATGTTTAATATATAGACGTAGGGGCCAGCAGGGGGGGAGGGGTGACGGGGAAATAAAATAATAATTAACCAAAAAAAATGCTGCCGCCCCTGCCTGCTGCCTCGCTCCTCTGCTCTCATGGTGTCCCAGCAGTCCCTGGGAAACCAGCACAGGCTCCCTGTGCAATCCTGGTGCTGCTCCCATGCTGTACGTAGCATGAGGGCACCATCAGGATTGGTCTGAGCTGCTCGGTCTGCCACTCAGACAATGTACTGTGCAGTTTCTCCAACAGCCGGGTTACAGAGACCTAAGTGCGCATTTCAGGGCCGGCATAAGACGGCAGGCCAAATTGCCATTCACACTAGTGCACTCCACTCCTCCTTCCCCCTCCCCGTCCTTCCCTGCACATGCTAGCTGAGCCAGCCGATGAAAAATAAAATGATAGTAAAATATTGTTTTAATTTTCAGCTGCTGGCTCAGACAGTGGGGCAATGTCCTTCACCATTGTGGAAGAGCAGCCCCTTATGTGGACTCATTTTGGTATTGGGGATTTCTGGTGACATTATAAACCAAGCGACTAAAGGCTAATGGTATATACATGTCACCAGAAACATTATATGGCAATCTTTAGCCATATTACACTGTTATCTGCTATGTATTGTACATAACATGTTTATTTTGGGGTGGGCCAGCTTGAAAAAGCAGCTAACAATTGACTCTGATTGAAGATGAGGCATATCTGAAGGTGTATGTTTAGTCACAGAAGTTTTTTTCTCTGTTTGGCGGCGTTGATGAGTGAATGAATAGTTTAAAGTAGAAGGCGAAACCTATCCACTCCAGCAAGACTGAGACAATCTACTTCGTGCAAATCGCAACTTACAAGGTTGAGAATCTTGCCTTTGGAGTAAGTGGGGTGTTGAAGGTTATTTTTATGAGAAAAGCTTTTTAAGGGCCAGAGCATATATGTCTGCTGGATGCCTCAAGTTAACATTAACATCTGCAAGGTAGATACTTTAGCAATTCAGAAGTTGTAATCCAGTGACAAAGTTGGTAAAGTCTGCGAGTGTGGCTGGCCCCAGGCTGATGAGAGGTTATATGGTCGTAGCTGGCAGCATGCGGGGTGTCTCCATCCAACTCTGATGTGTTCATGTTACTGGAACTGGAAATGGGAAGGTAGGTTGTTGCCAAAGGTTTGTGGCTGCTAAAAATGTTGTGTTTCCTGTCCTTTCTCAAACAAATAGCACAAGTAACTCAAGAATGAGCGAAAGCTTAACCAAGTCGAGATGCTCGGGCAGGAGCTGTGATGGGTTTTTGAGTTTGACATATGTCTTGTGGTTTCATCCACACCATGCATGCAACTCTTTACAAGTCCATACATGTCACACAGCTGGGTACCATCTAGTGCACAACATCACTGTATTTTCAAAAGTCGGCACAACATTAACATTATTGTCATTTACACACATCTGCCATGTACTACGCCTGCTCCCCACACGGCCAGGTTATGTCTAGGACGGTGCGCAGTCCATGCAGTAAAGGAAAAGAAACTCAGGTCCCCACAATAAGTTAAGATGTTTCACTGCATTATACACTATTGTGTCCAACATTTCCGTCTGGTGGTTATTAAATATGTGTAGTTTACGAGCAGGCTAAGGCGTTAAGAACATTTTCCTGACAGTTTCCAATCACCACTGCAACTTTAAGAAGATATCACAAAACACCTTCAATATCTGATCACACTCTAAAAACGACTTAGCAGTGTCAGTCTGCAACTGAATGAGAATTCGCCCCGAAACCCTGGGAATCTGGGAAGTATATTAAACAACATACAAAAAAGGCTCCCTTAGGGAGTGTATAAGCCAGTGCTTAATTTGTGCTTGTTGTTTCCGGTGCTGAGCATTGGCACTTATTTGTGAGGGCCGGGGCTTATTCTACTGTCTCAAGCATTTGCTGCGAGCAAAACACACATATGGGAAAGACAGAAGAAGAAAAAACTAAAAAGCCACATAAAGGGAGTAAGTAGAAAGTTGCAGGATGAGCTGAAAGGGCAGGGGTGGCCGTAAATGGATTGAAGAGGTGGCTTCAGGATTACGCTGCCTCAGTATTCAGTGCTGGCAGATTTAATTACAGCAGTCTCGTGTTTAAGAGAAGGGCTTTGAGCACCGGCACCTCTTTATTTACAAATTAAGCACTGGTATAAGCCTATGCTCCCTGGACAATTCTTTTAAAGGATATCACATACACAAGCAACTGCATGTTCAATTCAACTGACTACTTTAGAAAAAAACATAAGATAATGTCCAAATAGGTGCTCCAAAGACAACAGCGGAGGGAAAGTGGTTTGTGACAAAGGAGCCTATTGGTGCACAAGCAATATTTCCAAAATATAACCCACAGTTGAGAAATGCTATGGTTCTATTAGCACAGAACTCATGTACATAAATTTCATTGTACAAGAGATCATTTTATTAACAGGCAACAATGGAGCGTGTCGATCTTTCGACCCCTAAAAGTGATTGTCATGGGGACTTAGTATGCATTGCACCATCGCCGTGAATTGGTCAATGTTAGAAATGGGGTTTTTGGTTGGCAGTCAGGTTACCCCCTGTCCAAGCAAAAGCCCTCACTCTAGTCAGGGTAAGTCACACACAATCCAAGATTATCCTGTGCCCACCCTCTGGTAGCTTGGCACGAGCAGTCAGGCTTAACTTAGAAGGCAATGTGTAAAGTATTTGTGCAATAAATCATACAATACCACCATATAGCACCACATAACTACACCACACAGGGTTTAGAAAAATATATAATATTTATCAGGATAATTGTAGGTCAAAAAGAACAAAGTTGTAATGAGAAATTGTGGAGATATCACTGAAAAGTGATATAAAGTGTCTTAAGTCTTTAGAATATAAACAAAGTCTCTTTCAAGCACAAGTACCTGGTTTAGCGTGGAAAAATCTCCTCAGAGGGCCACAAAAGAAGAGGTGCGTGGAAAAAGGGTGTGTGCGTCGATTTCTCCTCAGCACACACGGACTTGCGTCGTTATTTTCCACGCCGGGGAGTCGTGCGTCGTTTTCCGGCGCGCGGACAGTCTCTTTGTGTGGATCGCGGGGATTACCAGATGTCCCGGGTCTGTGCGTGGATTTTCCTGCTTGTTCTCCGGCTGCGCGTCGGTCTGCGGGCTGCGCGTTGAAATTACGATCTCACGGCAGGCGTCGCGTCGATTTCTCCTCTAGAGGTCGGGCGGCGGTGTCCTTGCAAAGCCGTGCGTCGGATTTTCGACCATCCCAAGAGTGTTGCGTCGATCAGCGTCGGCGTGCGGCGTTTTTCTTGCCGCTGAGCAAGCTGTGCGTCGAAATTTTCGGCGCACGGAGCGTCCAAGTAAAAGAGAGAAGTCTTTTTGGTCTTGAGACTTCAAGGAACAGGAGGCAAGCTCTATCCAAGCCCTTGGAGAGCACTTTCACAGCCAGACAAGAGTTCAGCAAGGCAGCAGGGCAACAGCAAGGCAGCAGTCCTTTGTAGAAAGCAGACAGATGAGTCCTTTGAGCAGCCAGGCAGTTCTTCTTGGCAGGATGTAGTTTCTGGTTCAGGTTTCTTCTCCAGCAAGTGTCTGATGAGGTAGGGCAGAGGCCCTGTTTTATACCCAAATGTGCCTTTGAAGTGGGGGAGACTTCAAAGAGTGGCTAAGAAGTGCACCAGGTCCCCTTTCAGTTCAATCCTGTCTGCCAGGGTCCCAGTAGGGGGTGTGGCAGTCCTTTGTGTGAGAGCAGGCCCTCCACCCTCCCAGCCCAGGAAGACCCATTCAAAATGCAGATGTATGCAAGTGAGGCTGAGTACCCTGTGTTTGGGGTGTGTCTGAGTGAATGCACAAGGAGCTGTCAACCAAGCCCAGCCAGACGTGGATTGTAAGGCACAGAAGGATTTAAGTGCAAAGAAATGCTCACTTTCTAAAAGTGGCATTTCTAGAATAGTAATATTAAATCCGACTTCACCAGTCAGCAGGATTTTGTATTACCATTCTGGCCATACTAAATATGACCTTCCTGCTCCTTTCAGATCAGCAGCTGCCTCTTCAACAGTGTATGAGGGCAGCCCCAATGTTAGCCTATGAAGGAGCAGGTCTCACAGTAGTGTAAAAACGAATTTAGGAGTTTTACACTACCAGGACATATAACTACACAGGTACATGTCCCGCCTTTTACCTACACAGCACCCTGCTCTAGGGGTTACCTAGGGCACACATTAAGGGTGACTTATATGTAGAAAAAGGTGAGTTCTAGGCTTGGCACGTACTTTTAAATGCCAAGTCGAGGTGGCAGTGAAAATGCACACACAGGCCTTGCAATGGCAGGCCTGAGACAAGGAAAAGGGGCTACTTAAGTGGGTGGCACAACCAGTGCTGCTGGCCCACTAGTAGCATTTAATTTACCAGCCCTATGCACATAAAGTGCACCTTACTAGGGACTTATAAGTAAATTAATAGTCCAATCAGGTATGATTCAAGGTTACCATGTTTTAAGGGAGAGAGCATATGCACTTTAGCACTGGTTAGCAGTGGTAAAGTGCGCAGAGTCTAAAAACCAGCAAAAATGAGGTCAGAAAAAGAAAAGGAGGAAGGCAAAAAGTTTGGGGATGACCCTGTCAAAAAGCCAGGTCCAACAGTCAACAAATACACTTGTGGTCACAGTGTGGGTTGCCCTTTGGCATTAGCAGAAATAAATCTTTGACCACATTTACAAAAAATGACACAGCGTGGTGCTGTAAGCTAGCTTGCTGAACCTCACCGCATCATTAGAGAAAGTGCAGGGATGCACTGTATTGTATCTGAATTTTCCTCTGTGCTGGCACACAACTGGCTGCCTAGTTCCTATCCAGATTGCAGCACACATAGAAAGAGCAGAAAACTAGGAGAAATAAAGTAATTTATCCTTGTTGCGGCCACTTTTACACCCCCTCCGGGTGGCGTATGAATCTGGCACATTTCCTGGTTTGTAAATCTCGGAATGCATCAGATTCCCTGGGTGTTGCATGGAAACTCCCACGGCAACACCCATGGAATGCCCCTTTCACACTGAGTTATGTGTGGAAGGGGGTCACATTTACAATGGCATGAAAAGCTACACAAGGTTGGTCTACGTAGCCTTGTAAATATGTGCGGGCGCACTGCCAGAGAAAAGAGACGCTCCAGTGGCGTTATTGTCCTGTTGTGCCCCCTTTCTTCTTCAGGGCAGATCTGGGAATGTTGTCCTTTGACAAACATTCAAAACACATTAACTATACACATATATAATTTAAAAACTCAGTGGACTCTTACCTGGCAAAATAATAAGCAACCAAACCCACAAAAGGTGCATTCTGTTGATCCCAGGTGACCTCACAGGTTGCCAGGACTCTTCAGCTAGGGTGGAGGTGCTCATCTTGTCCAAAGGTATTTGAAGGACCCTTGTGGGATTTACCATTAAGTAGGTCTTTTTCTGCATCTCGACTGAAAGTATATAGTCCTGGGTAATCAGTCATCCCAGGAGCGGGCTCAGTAAACAACCACTAATCATCTAATACCACTTCATGGAAAGAATCTGAAAAGCTGCTGTCCTCAGGGTGCCCAGGAGGGAGATCCTGTGGAATGTGTCACAAAACTTGACCAAGTGGATGCACTGCCCCCACGAGTTACATTGCACCCACTGGATGTGCTGCCCCAGCTGGATTCTCTGCCCCCACTGCGGCGAACATCCACAGATGGCTCCACTGTCCAGAGCCTTAGGTAACTGGGGCTCCACCCGCGCTGGTATTCCGTGACAGTGATGGGTCCCCGAGAGTCACCGATGAAGGAACAGGCCTCGGTGAACACCTACCGGTGGCTCCTGACTCCCACAGTCCTTAGATCTATGTAGAGTGAGGTTTCTTTATCGGAGAGGTCGGTGTGGAGGTCGGGGAGGTAGGTCCGCGATGATTGTGGAGCTGCGATGGGGCGGAATCTATTGCCTTACCCGGATGGATCCTCTTGTCTGCATGTTCCATGTTCTCCTTTGTCCGGAGTGAAGTTTATCTCTTGTTTGTCTTCTCTTCTTCCTTCATCGTGTCTTAGTGTGACCAGGGGAGGTGCCAGCCGCAGTCAGAAGTTGTGAAATGTGGTCTACTGCAGCAGTTTCAGTTCGCCTACGTCATCTGTGCTAGTCTGCAAGCAGGGGAAATCCCAAACATAATTACCTTTTGCTAAATAAACCAACAATGTTCAGGAAGTCATTTCAGGAAGAAAAAAACAGAGTGATCTATTGCTGAATTGTTCACGCATCGTGAATGACATCCTATTAATGAGGTCCAGCATTCACATTCCTTGTGACAGGAGAATCCTCGCGGCAGACCCTTGTTGCAGCATGGATTGCCTGAGCTTTGTGTGCCAACACGTGCAAACAGCATGTGTGCGAGCTTGTGTTTGCATGCATTAGTGCATCAATGCCACACCTATTAGTGAGGCCACTGGAATTATGTGGCAGGGGAGCACCGCATGATGTGACAGGGCTGAGTAAATTATGCGGCAAGAAAAGTCACACTATGTGGCATAATGCAGCACTTTCTATACTATTACCTCATTATTTTAGACTTTTTACACCTAGTAATACTGCCTGGGCACAGTTTTCACCTCATTAGTACCACGCTAGTAACTAAATACAGAAAAAAAAACGAAAGGGGACCTGTTAACCTTTTTGGAAGGGACTTCCACTGTGTGAGAACACATTGCAATGTTTTCTCTTACTTTTGATTTTTTGAGCCAGAAAAAAATGCTTTTTGTTAAAATTTGCAGATTATCCAGCAGATGAAGCATATTGTGACAAACACGCCAAAACCATAATTATGAGGAAAAACAGCCACGCCCGCGGAATCGCATAATTCCAGTTGCCCTGCCTATTGACTACCGGCGCCCTCCATGCGGGGAACCACCACCAGGCATGTTACCGCAGTAAGTGGTACCTCCGATTAGTCACAAATACGCGCTCCATCCCTTGATTCTTTTCCGTCTGCTCCAGCCCCTTCATCTGCATCTTTTAACCATATGTTGTCTAGTTTCGAGATTTTTTTAACATGTACCAGCCTTCTGACTGCTCACACTGAAGAGTAATAATCACCCTGTCTTGACCCTGCATTGGCTTTCTGCGGACAAGAGAGAGGTTCCAAGGTGACCTATAGTCTTTTTTCATTTTTATTTCAAAATGACTGCCTTCGCCGTGTTTTGTGTATGTCAATGTCGGTTTTTTGTGATACCTGACGTCACACAGGCAGGGTTGGGCAGGAGGGTGGTCCTTTGCCTATATGGAGCACAATGTTTTGAATACCATGCTGGTTTGTCTGCGCCTTACTTTGGATTGCCATTTTTTTAATGAAAATACCTCAAAAATTGGATTTACTCCCCTATTCCCTAACAGGCGTTATCCATACTTTGTCAAGGGTGACAGGCCGTATTCCACAAAGCGTGCCATTCATTCATTATTCACGGTGCAGTTAATGAGCCTCGCCAGTAGGTGGCAGCCTCCGGCCTAGGTTTCACCAAACAGGCAGCTTCACTCCGGTTGCCCGCAGCTCACAGGATGAAACGCACCCGCGCCCTGATTTCAGAGCCGCCTGCATTTAATATACACAGAATTGTATACCAGCAGAAGGCATGCCATGTATCTCGTTGTGACTCACACGAGAGAATTCAAATCTCCACACTCAGCAGTTGTTTGGAAGAGACCAACAGGAGAGCGGGCCGAGAGCTGCTGACGAAGGGACCGGGCGGAAAGAGGGCGGTTCACCGCACATTTTTGAGTGGGAGGGGATGGCACTGAGCTGAGGGCAGACTAGCTCTTTTTGCCGTGATTTAAAGCACCCAGGGCCGTATTTATACTCTGGTTGCGCCGAATTTGCGTCGTTTTTTTCGACGCAAATTCGACGCTAAACTAACGCCAACTAACGCCATATTTATACTATGGCGTTAGAGGCGTCTAGCGCCAAAGTTCCCGGAATGTGCGTCATTTTTTAGCGTGAACCCCTTCCTTGCGTTAATGATATGCAAGGGAGGCGTTCCCGTCTAAAAAATGACTCCCAGGCCTTTACGTGGTATTTATACTCCCGGGCAAAAATGACGCCCGGGAGTGGGCGTGGCTAAAAACGGCGCATTTGCGCCGCTTTTTAACGCCTGGGTCAGGCATGGCGTTAAGGGACAAGTGGGCTCAAAATGAGCCCACAGTGCCCTCCCCTGCCCCCAGGGACCCCCCCTGCCACCCTTGCCCACCCCAGGAGGACACCCAAGGCTGGAGGGACCCACCCCAGGGACATTCAGGTAAGTATTTTTTTATTTTTTTTTAATAATTTTTTTTGGCATAGGGGGGCCTGATTTGTGCCCCCCTACATGCCACTATGCCCAATGACCATGCCCAGGGGACAGAAGTCCCCTGGGCATGGCCATTGGGCAAGGGGGCATGACTCCTATCTTTACAATGATAGGAGTCATGTTGATGGGGGATGGGCGTCGAAAATAAATGGCGCAAGTCGGGTTACGACGATTTTTTCGACGTAACCTGACTTGCCCCATTTTAAGACGCCCATGCGCCATTTTCCCCCTACGCCGGCGCTGCCTGGTGTACGTGGTTTTTCTCGCGCACACCAGGCAGCGCCGGTCTGCTTGCGCCGGCTAACGCCATTCAATAAATACGGCGCCCGCATGGCGCTTCAGAATGGCGTTAGCCGGCGCAAAACTTTTTGACGCTAAACTGCGTTAGCGCAGTTTAGCGTCAAAAAGTATAAATATGGGCCCCAGTCCTTCTTCCTGTGCAATGCACTGTGTGAGGACACCCGCAGCTCACATGTTCCTTATGACTTTAGCAAAAACTAACAAAAATGTTCGGGAAGTAATTTTATTAAAAAAGAAGATTCAAAAAAGCAGTCAGGTCAACCCAGTGGTGAGTAAACATTTTTCTAGCATTCACGTTAAGAATTTTTCAATTCTATTAAGGACAAGGAGGCGAGGATTATGCTTCTCTTTCCATGATTTATTTTTAACAGCAGCCAATGAAAATCATGGAAAAACAAAAAACTACATATCCCAACACTTGATATGTCACGTGATGATCATAGAGGCGGAAGCCTACAAAGTGTTGCTTCCCACCCAGCCAATCCTCTTTCTTTGTCCAATATTCGCAACAGATAAATTTTATATCAGGGCCGGAGGCGAGGATTATGCAGATCTTTCTTCACTTTTTATTAATTAGCAAGTTCAAAGTTAAACACAAAATGAACAGAAAAACTACAAGTTCCATGAAGCCGCCGCCATGGTAACCAGCATCCAATGAGGACCCTTCAATCACGTCCATATAAATATTCCCAGGTGCGTCAACCGTCCTCTTTCTTCACTGCTACGAAGTCAGATAAGTGCCGTTTTTCTGCCTCCGAGTAGAGTTTGTTTGAAGTTTAATGTTTGTTTGCTGGCGCGTTAGCCTTTTTGCTTTCAGGGCTTGCGCGTTATTTTTTCCTTCGTTTATGGTTGTTGTAGCAACGTTGCTACGCGACCTCTGCTTTCAGAAGCGTTCCGCTCGGACGTTTCTATTATTATTATTTATAAATACACGTCGGGCCCACTAGAGGGCGCCCGAGGTGTATTTTTGCAGCGTTTTCGGGATTCGAGTGATTCTAAGCTCGACGCTCGAAACTACAGGGGTTTTTTGCAATATTTTTTGAAGTTGTTTGTAACTAAGTTGCTATTGCTTGGTTTTCCCTGCCCTGTGACACCTCATTGGTAGGATATTACCCCGAAGGGAAGTAATTTTGTTTTTTCTTCAAAAAATAATTTCTAATACGACAGAGGGGGTAGGGAATTACCCTTTATAATATCTATAGGGTGTTTTCTCTGTCATTATTTTTTGTATTCGTCTGAACCTCAGTATGCACTCCTCTCAGGAACATGAACCTTTCACCAACATGTCCCCAGGGGAGGGTCCCTCGCACAGTACCCTTCCCCCTGGGATGGACGCTTTGTTTTCACAGGCAATTTCACACGCGTTGGCCCCCCTTAGGGACACCGTCGCTAAACTGACGGAACAAGTCTCCAAGGGGACGGGCATGTTTGGTATGACGGGAGTGGAGGGTACTACCTCTACCCTTCCGGCTCCCAAGAAACAGCGCAAGCGCGACGCGGGGCACCTGGAGGATAGTGAATTTCTATCTCACTCCAAGAGTGCGTGCGCGCATAAGCGTTTACCCTCCCGGGAGGGCCGTTTGCCCGGAGCAATGGGTGATTTCAGTCACCACCTATGGAACCCTGATAGCGGGTCACCTAGAGGCATCTTGGAAGGTTCAGACGACGGGTCCTCTGGAGACGATGACTCAGGCCGTCCTTGGCGTCCTGGCGCTTCGCTACCAGATCCTTCGGAGCTGGGGGATTTGGACTCTGACATGTTTGAACCGGAGGGTATCTATCATCCGCGTTCATCAGAGTGGCGTCTTGACCACAGGGTGGCCGACTATGTGGCCAGCAAGATTAGGCAACCTTTGGACAAGGAAGTGCGTGCCCGTTTACGGGCGGAATGCCCACGCCCTTTTCTTTCCGATAAGGTTGCTTTTACTCCAGAAATAGACCCAAAAATGTGTACCTTTTTTGCCAAGTACACTAAATATCCCAAGAAGGGAATCGACCGCTCCTGGAGGGCATGCCAGGATAAACTTCTTGATATACTGGGCCCCCTCACTCAGATTATTCAATTGGCGGAACGCGCCAAGCAATCAGACACTCCCCTTCAAACAGACATTATCGCAGGATGGGCCCAGAGAGCAGTCTGTCTTCTGGGCAATGCGAACTGTGCCATTTCGGCAGAAAGACGCAGGTCTTTATTAATCAAGATAGACCCCAAATTAGGGGAGCTTTCTCACTCGGAGGCAGGGGCTGTTGCCCAGGGCAATTTATTTGGTGACCCTTTTGTTAAGGAGTTGGGCAAATTCGTGGCTACGTTTTCGGCTCTCGATAAGGCCCAATCATCCATAAAAAAGATTTTTCCAAAGAAGGTTTTTGGAGGGGCCGGACGAGGCAGGGGTCGCTCTTCCGGCCGTCCTTACCAACAAGACCCCGGTGCCTCCCGAAACAACGGCTGGCGTGACGGCAGACAGGGAACTTTCTTCCCCAACAGGGGAAGAGGGAGAGGCAGATCCTCTAGGATCGCACGTGGAGCAGCCAATGCCCCAGGAGGTCCCTCTGGTAAGGATTATCCCTTTTTCCCCTCGAGATTTCGGAGGGAGATTGCGTTTTTTCAAGAACAATTGGAGGCGCATTACATCAGATGCATGGATTCTACAGACAGTATCAGGGTTCCAGATAGAATTCTGGGGTTCCCCGTGTCAGGATTCTCTGCCAACACCGATAGTGTTCTCAGCAGAAAACTCCAGGCTTATAGACTTGGAAGTTCAAGATCTTCTGCACAAGGGCGCCATATCCTTAGCGTCCCTTCACCCCACAGGTTTCGTAAGCAACATCTTCTTGGTAGAAAAGAAAGACAAGGGGTTTCGGCCTGTTATCAATCTTCGGGCCTTCAACGATTGGGTCATTTACAGGCATTTCAAAATGGAGGGTATTCATATGCTCCGAGACCTCCTCCTGCAAGGGGACTGGATGGTGCGTCTAGACCTCAAGGACGCATACCTCACAGTCCCTATATTTCCCCCTCATCGCAGGTTCCTGCAATTTTTCTGGAACGATCAGGTCTTCGAATTCACCACTCTCCCTTTCGGGCTATCCTCAGCACCGTGGTGCTTTACCAAACTCCTCAAACCGGTCGTGGAAACCCTGAGATCGCAAGGCATACGTCTCATCATTTACCTGGACGACATCCTCTTAATGGACCAATCCAGGTCTCAACTGCTATTCAATCTGAACACAACTATTGCTCTTTTCCAGGATCTGGGTTTCGTCATCAATCAGCAAAAGTCGGAGCTCACTCCGACCCAGTCATTGATCTTCCTCGGTTTTCGCATTGATTCTCGGTCGGCGTCCCTCAGTCTTCCGACGACCAAGATATCCAAAATAAAAAAGGAAATCAGGAAAGTCCTTCGTCGCGACAGGATCTCGCTACGGCAATTAGCCAGAGTGGTCGGTCTGCTTTCTTCCTCAATTCAGGCCATTTTTCCAGGTCCCCTTCATTACCGGGCCCTACAACGCCTGACGGCCTTTCACCTTCGTCGAGTGGTAACGTATTCCGAGCTCATCTCCCTGTCTCAGGAGGCAAGCACGGAACTACGTTGGTGGCTGGATCACATGGAGGCATGGAATGGCAGAGCCATTTTCGGAGCTGCCCCAAACCTGGTAATAGAGTCGGACGCCAGTCGCCAGGGATGGGGAGCTCGATGCGGGGACATCTCGTTTGGGGGACGCTGGACCCCGCAGGAACTGACCATGCATATCAATTGTCTGGAGCTCCTTGCGGGATCGTTTGCGATCAGGTCTCTGACGAGGGACAGGGTCTCATGTGTAGTGCTACTACGGATGGACAATATATCGGCGGTACAATACATAAATCGCTTAGGGGGGACACGATCGAGAGCCTTAGCGGAATTGGCAAAGGATTTTTGGCATTTTTGCCTTCAACACCAAGTCTCGGTAATAGCGGAATATCTTCCAGGAGCCCAGAATGTTCGGGCGGACTGGAATTCCCGGTTTCTCACGGACTCCAGCGATTGGCAACTACATCTTTCAATTTTTCAGGCGATCATGGCCCGTTGGGGTCCTTGTTCGGTAGATCTCTTTGCATCCAGATGGAATGCTCATCTTCCCCTATACTTCAGCTGGCGCCCGGATCCAGGAGCAGCGGCAGTAGATGCGTTTCTCCAGCACTGGGGGACGCTTCAGGGTTATGCTTTCCCACCTTTTCTTCTTATCCCGCGGGTCGCAGCTCAGGTGCGTCGTCAGGAGGCGACAGTGATTCTAATAACCCCCTGGTGGAGATCTCAGGCGTGGTTCCTGACTCTACTGGAACTCTCTTGCGAGTGCCCTCTTCGTCTCCCGGTTTTTCCATCGATCCTCCGGGATCCGTCGGGGCTTTACCACCCCCTGGTCCTTCAGGGTCATCTTTTCCTCATGGCCTGGAAGATTTCAGGCATCGTTGGCAAGACAACCGACTTTCACAAGAAGCTAAAAACTTCATTGCACAGGCATGGGCCCCTGGGACATGCAAGCGATATAGATCTGCATGGAACAGATGGGCCCGTTGGTGTGTGGGCAAACACTGTGATCCCGTGGGGGCCAGTATTACAGATATAATGAATTTCCTCGCAGAATTAGCGGAGTCTGGTCTAGCTTATTCTACGATCAACTCTTTTCGTTCAGCCATCTCCGCGGGCCACCCCCCTCTGAACAATCACCCTATTGGGGAACACCCCTGGATTTGTAAACTTCTCAAGGGTATTAGACTCTCTAGGCCTCCACAACCCAGATACACAGAGCTATGGGATGTCAACACAGTTCTTAATCTGTTAACCTCTTGGCAGGATAATCACCTTTTGTCGAGAAAGGAATTGTCTGCCAAATTAGCCATACTTTTGTGCCTCATCTCATGTAAACGGGTAACAGATATCAGAGCTCTGGATGTTTCATCTCGAATCTTTACTCCAGAGGGAGTCACTTTTACTATCTCTCGGAGAACGAAAAATCTTACCAGGTCAGTATCCTATCCAGCTTTCCCTGATTCACCAAAACTATGTGTCGTTAGATGTCTTAAAGTGTATGAAGAAGTGACCATGGGTCTTAGGCCTGCAGGCGAAAATCAATTATTGATTTCCTTAAAGAACCCATTTAAGGCGGTTTCTTCTCCTTCCATTGCCAGATGGGTCAGATGGATTCTGTCTGAGGCAGGTATTAATATTCAGGTGTTTGGCGCCCATTCGGCTCGTGGAGCCATGGCTTCAAAGGCTGTACAGGTGGGTGGTAGATTAGAAGACATTATGCATGCGGCTGATTGGTCTTCTGAATCTACTTTTAAACGTTTTTACTTTAAACCAATTCATGAGGCAGCCTCTCTGGTGGTGAGTAAGCTTTGAACCTGCATAATCCTCGCCTCCGGTCCTGATATAGAATACGAAATTTCCTAGCTATCGTGAAGGAAAGTTTCAATTCTATTAAGGACACGGAGGCGAGGATTATCCCACCCACATACTACTCACGAGTCTGTTCCCACCCGATCTGGTCTTCTTACTGAGGTGGTATATATCTTTGCAATAATTTCTCTTATATTTGCTCTTATGTTTAGTTTCATTAAGGGGAATTGATAACTATTATGCTTGTACTTTGCATTACAGTTTCAGAAAGTGTATTGTTTCCATTCTTTTCTTAACTACACATTGTGACGTTTTTTTATCAGTATAGTCCTAATATCATCATCTTTTGTAGGTTCCGAGGCTACAACCAATTGATTCTACCAGGATTCCTTCCGCAGTGAAGTCGAGGACGGTTGACGCACCTGGGAATATTTATATGGACGTGATTGAAGGGTCCTCATTGGATGCTGGTTACCATGGCGGCGGCTTCATGGAACTTGTAGTTTTTCTGTTCATTTTGTGTTTAACTTTGAACTTGCTAATTAATAAAAAGTGAAGAAAGATCTGCATAATCCTCGCCTCCGTGTCCTTAATAGAATTGAAACTTTCCTTCACGATAGCTAGGAAATTTCGTATTCAAAGTCTTAAACATGAAACTTGTAAACGCAATCCTGAAAAAAGAAAGAACTGGAAACCAACTTGACTGGAAACTTGAACAGTGCCAGAACGGACCGAAATTTACTTCTCGCCATTTCCTAGGAAAAAAAAAGAAAATTCAGGCCATAAAAACTGAACATCATAAAATGATACTTATATCTACTACTAAATAGGGTGGGTTAGCACTAAAATACAGAAAACTTGTACATGAACTTCATAGCAATACTATGTACCACAGTATAACATATACAACAGTGCGGCTGGATAATCCTCGCCTCCATGTCTTTAATAGAATTGAAAAATTCTTAACGCGAATGTTAGAATTTCTTTATTCTATGTCAGGACCGGAGGCTCAGATTATGCTTGTTCAAAGCTGATTCACAACTACCGATGCAATATCCACAGTAGGTTTACAATAGAAAGTTTTAAAAGTCGAAGAAGACCAGTCTGCTGCCCTTAGAATGTCCTCTAAACGAGAACCCAAAGCAAAAGACTTTGAAGCCATAGCACCTCTGGAAGAGTGAGCACCACATCACGAAACATCAATGCCTGCTTCATTCAGTAACCATCGCATCCATCTAGCAAGGGAGGCCGATGAAACAGGATGGTAAGGCTTAACCAATGAAATGAGCAATTGACCCCCCATATCAGAACAAAACTCTTCTGTACTCACCTCGTAAGCTCTAAGACACTGCACAACACATAGTTTGAGGTTGTCCGCAAAACAGGGATAAGAAACGGACTTCAGTTTGCATTTAGTTCTACGTGAAATAGAAAAAGTAACCCCATCAGGGGAAAAAACTCTCCCAGCCAAATCCCGAACTCTAACATCTGAAACCCTCTTACATGAAATTAAACAAAACAACATTGTGAGTTTAGCTGAAAGTTGTTTCCTAGACAAAAATCTATTGGAAGGCCACGATTCCAAAAAACGAAGAACAATGTTCACATCCCAAAGGGAAGCATAACGAGGACGAGGAGGGTTTCCCAATCTGATACCTCTCATCAAATTACAAACAATGGGAGACTCCCCAATGGGCTTGCCCTCCACTGGTAAATGTCCTGCTGAAATAGCAGACCGATAATTATTAATAGAGCGATAAGCTAGACCTGGTGTCGCTAGAGAAGATAGAAAATTTAGGACCAGACAGCAATCTGCTGAAGAAGGATTCGCACCCCTAGAACTACACCAAGAAGACCATTGCTTCCAAGCTGAAGTGTATCTCTTGTGAGTACTGGAGGACCAGGAACCTGCAATGAACTCGGAAGACTCTTGCGAAAGTCCTGGGATGCTCCATCTTTCCCTGAAAGACGCCAAGCCACCAGGGATAGTTGACCTGACAGGATCAATGGATGCAAAAGACCCAGAGGGTCCTGGAGAAGATTCTCCCGGAAGGGAAGTAGGATCGGATGATCACAACTCAACTCAATTGCCAACGGAAACCATGCCTGAGATCTCCAAAGAGGTGTCACCAGAACCAACTCCGCTTGCTGACGTCTGATCTGAGCCAGTACCCTGGGTAGCATTAAGAAGGGGGTAAAGGCGTAACCCTGTTCTTGGGACCAGTCCTGGAGAAAAGCATCCGTCTTCGTTGCTTCCGGATCTGGCCTCCAACTGAAAAAACTTTTGACCTGTCGATTGAGGCGAGACGGAAATAGGTCTATCGAAAAGGGACCCCACCGAGCAGCAAGTGCCCGGAAAACTCGGGGGTGTAACCTCCAATTGCTGTAATCTCTCAGGTGACGCGAGTTCCAGTCCGCCACCAAGTTGCTGGCTCCTGGAAGGTACTCCGCAACGACTGAAATCCTGTGCTGAAGGCAAAAATGCCAAAACTCCTCGGCTATCTCCGCCAAGATGCGGGAATGAGTTCCCTCCAACTTGTTGACATATCTCACCGCCGAGATATTGTCCATGCGAAGGAGAACACAACAGTTCGCCCTGAGAGGAGAGAGACTCTTGATCGCAAATGAGCCGGCTATGAGTTCCAAACAATTGATGTGGAGGTTCAGCTCCGTGTTGGACCATCTGCCTCCCGTGAACACTGATCCGCAACGGGCTCCCCATCCCCATAACTGGCGTCAGACTCTATCACTACATCTGGGTAAGAACAATAGCTCTGCCGTTCCAGGCTTCCATATGTTCCAACCACCAATTCATCTCTGCACGAGATTCCTCTGATAGGAGAACCTGATCCGCATAGCTGAGACCTCTCTGAAGTTGGGAGATCTTTAAACGTTGCAGGGCTCGGTAATGTAAAGGGCCCAGAAAAATCGCTTGAATCGAGGAGGAAAGCAGGCCCACCATGTGGGCAATCGCCCTCAATGATACAGTCTGTTTGGATAATAGAGACCTCAACTATCTCTTGATCGAATTAATCTTCCCCAGGGGAAGCACGAATTGAGATTGTACTGAGTCTATCCGGAACCCCAGAAAATCCATCTGCTGAGAGGGAGTCAGAATGGACGTCTGGGCATTGATTATGAAACCCAGACTCTGAAGCAGAGACACTGTGCATTCCAGATGGGAAAGCAGCAGGTCCTGATTCTGGGCCATGATCAGGATATCATCTAGATAAATTATTAACCAAACCCCTTGGGAACGAACAAATTCCACGACTGGACGCATTACCTTTGTGAAACACCAGGGGGCAGAAAATAGACCAAAAGGGAGAACTTTGTACTCGTAATACTCGGTCTCCCATTGGAACTGGAGAAATCTCCGATGAGGAGGAAAAATAGGAATGGTCAGGTAAGTGTCCTTTAAATCTAAACGGACCATCCAGTCTCCCTCTGGAGAACATCTCTCAACAAATGGATGCCCTCCATCTTGAAATGACGATACAGTAAGAAACTGTTGAAGTCTTTTAAGTTTAGAACCAGGCGAGACCTGCCCCCTTTCTTGTCCACTAGAAACACTGGACTGACAAAACCGGAAGGGTGATGAGGAACCTTGACGACGACACCTTTCTTTACCAGAGCCACAATTTCTACGGAAATGAGACTGTGTTCTTGATGGGAAAAATATGCTGGCTTGGGTGGACACATCTGCAACGGGGACTCGTAAAATTCTAGTTTGAACCCCTGTACGGTCTCTAAGACCCAATAATCCGAAGATATCAGACGCCAAGATCCCAGAAAACTCTGAGTTCTGCCCCCCAACATTACATCTGAACTTACAACCAAGCTCACCTGTGCCTCCCGACTCCTGGGAGAAAGATTGATGACCTTTGGATCTCCCCCTGCGGAATCTGCCCCAACCAGATCTTGGCCTCGATGGGTAGAAAGGAGAAGAGGAGGAGTCGTACTCCTGAAAACCTCCTCTTCCTTGCTGGTAGTAACCTCGTTGAGGGCCTTGTTGGTTGAAGCGGCTGAAGGCAGGCCCTCTGTAGCGTCCGGCCCCTCTAAAAAGTGGACGCAGCACTCTTCTGATGGAACCTTGTGCCTTGTCCAAACTGGCGTAAGTAGAAACAAATTTAGAAAGCTCTTTCATAAAGGGGGATCCAAACAGCAAATCCTGGGCCACGGGCCTGATTCAGAGGTAGCGAGGTCTGCCAATTTGGGGTCTAACTTCGTCAATACTGATCTGCGACTTCAGAACATATGGTATAATTGGCATTGCCCAGGAAGCAAAGTGCTCTCTGAGCCCAACCCACTAGAATGTCAGGGTTGATAGGCTCACCTGACTCCTTGGCCTGAAAAGCCAACTCCAAAATCTTTGTTAATGGACCTGAGACGTCCAACAGCTTATCCTGACATCCACACCAGGCACGATCTATACCCTTCTTTGGGTCCTTTGCGGATTTCTTGTGAAAAGTGACCAGAGTAGGGTCTAATTCAGGAGTTTCAGTCACCTTAGAAGGGAAATCTGGTCCGGGACATTCAGACCTCAGCCTAGAGTGGACCTCCTTATCGAAACTGTGCCTAATGTGGGATTCCACATAATCCGCCACCTTGGGGTGGTAACCAAAGTGAAGACCTGGGGTGCACAATGTCTTCGGGCTTGAATGTCAGAACCTTAGGGGTAGGTGCTTCCTGATGATGAACCTTCTTCTTGCGTTTGTGAGCGGGATCATCTCCCTGCTCGGAGGATTGCTCAGAAGAAGAAGAAACTGGGTAACTTACAGCTTTCTTTTGTGATCCTGAATTATAATCATGTTCCCTTGCCATATTCCTGATAAGGGATTCAAAGTCTGCAGAATGCGGATTAGTACTCTGATTAGAAGCTTGGCTGTTCGCCGGAAGGGGAAGTTCCCCAATGGGTTGGATGGCTGACTGGGCTATCCAGCCTTGTTGCTCCACAAAACTCAAGAGATGGTGTTTAATGGGCTGAATGGCTTGAGCTAAAGCTTGATTAACAGTATGACGCACTCCTGCGTCAAGCGCATATTCCAAGTCTTGATCAAAGGAACCAGCCTGTTCATCCAGAAAATATAAATCTTCGGCTTGGTCTTCATAGCCAGCCATACTGTAATACAGCAGATGAGCTCCAAAGGAGCAGTATCAATAGCTGTAACAAGCAGGGCAGAAAAAAACAAATTTAGTTTAAGACGTGGAGGGAGCTGCCCTGAGATGACAAAAAACACACCCTTAGAGCAGGCCCAGCCTGAATAATAATTTATTGCAACCCCAGTGTACAGGCACTGGGGTGTAGGTGGGGAGCTGAGCCGGTGAAGTCTTATTTTTTAAAATAACGCTCCAGTCATGAGCGTGTAGACAAGGAAAAACCCCTTCAATCAGATGAAAAAACGCTCTAACGAGCGTGAAATTGTAAGAATAGGCTTAACTTTGCAGTCTTCAAAGTCGCTCCAACACGAGCGCTTGTTAAATGGGCCCCCAGTGCAAAGTAAACATCAAACTCGGCCCGGCTCACCAAACGCTCGGGACACGAGTGCAAGATATCCGGCCCCCTGGGGCAGAGTAAACGCTCTCGCGGCTCTGCTGCAGAGTCGGAGAAACGAAGCCTTCGGGGCACAACACTCTGTCACATAGACGCGCACTTAAGGGTCTGCGCGGACTCCGGGAAGACACGCTCACGCAGAGAGCGTGCAGGATATATATAATAAATTAAATTAAATGTACCGGCAATAAAGAAAGGACTGCACGGGAACTCACGAGTCCTCGCTCCCCTGCTCCCAACTCCACAAAGGTAAAAGCGATCCAAAACGGACGCTTTTAGGGAGGGAAACACCGCTCCCAGACACAAATCAATTAGCACACAACTCATGAGAGAAATAGGAAAAACCACTTAACTGGCTGCGAAGCAGCAAAGAAAGAGGAGTGGCTGGGTGTGAAGCAACACTTTATAGGCTTCCTCCTCTATGCTCATCACGTGACATATCAAGTGTTGGGATATGTAGTTTTTTGTTTTTTCATGATTTTCATTGGCTGCTGTTAAAAATAAAGCATGGAAAGAGAAGCATAATCTGAGCCTCCGGTCCTGACATAGAATTGTTCAGTTAATGTAAGCGTCCACCTATTCCAAGATGAGGTCAGCCATTCACATGCCCTCATCAGAGCAGTGCTTAATTTGTAATCCTGAAACCACCTCGGGCCTCTTCAATCCATTTACTGCCACTTCCTCCTCCTTCAGCTCACTCTCACAGGTTCCTGTTTTTCCCCTTTCTGACGCTTGTGCCGGCCCTCAGAAATAAGTACCGGTGCTCTGCACTGGAAACAACAAGCACAAATTAAGCACTGCATCAGAGCCACCTCACAGACGGAGCCCGGTTGTAGCATCGACTGTCAGGGCCATGTGGGCTGGCTGTCTGTGTTAACGCACTGCAATAGTGGTGTTTACATGCATCAGTGCATTAAAGCCAGACCGACTGGCAACCAGCACCATCAGTGCTGCGGTCTCCATTTTCCATGTTATTTGGAAATACTTAACAATCTGAATCTCCTTTACTATGATCTGATTGGTGTGATCGATACTTTCTTTATCAGCGGTGGCGGTTCGTGTTCCAAAAAACATACCATTCATTCATTCATTGACACCACCTCAAGGTCCTCTCCTACAACATTAGGGAACAGAGAGGGAGAGTTAGAAAACAAAATGTGAGGATATTCATTCACCACTAACTTACATTAAAGCAGAGACTTTTCACAGCAGGAGAAGCATAACATAAGCCTGCTGGCATGTGCTCTGTACCTTAAACCTGCACTGGATTAAGAAACTAGGGCCCATATTTATAATTTGTTTGCGTCACATTTGCGTGACTTTTTGACGCAAAAGCGGTGCAAACTTAAAAAATATGGGCCCTGATTTATACTTTTTGGTGCAAAACTGCACTAACACAGTTTTGCACCAAAAATGTTAGCACCGGCTTGCACCATTTCGGTAAACCAGCCGGGCACCATATTTATGGAATGGTGCAAGGCGGTGCAAAGGGTAGGCTAGCGTAAAACAAAAATGATGTTAGTCGACTGGGGCTGGCCGTATGGAAGAAGGGGGTTTTGCACCAAAAAATTACATTAGGCAGGTTAGATTAAAAAAAAATGACTCTAACCTGCCTAGAGTCATTTTTTGATGCAAAACCATCCGTAACACATGACTCCTGTCTTAGAAAAGACAGGAGTCATGCCCACCACCCCATTGGCCAGCACAGGGGACCAAGGTCCTCTGGGTATGGCCATTGCACCCAGTACCATGTAAGGGGACCCATTTCAGGGCCCTCAATGGTACTGAAAAAAAAAAATAACACTTACCTCTACTTACCTATGCTTACCTGAGATGGTGTCCCCTATCCTCCGCTGTCCCTCTTGTGTGGGTGGGGGTGTCCCTGGGGCCTGGGGAGGGCATCTGTAGGCTTATTCCATGGTGTTCCACCATGGAAATGGGCCCACAGGTCCCCTAACGCCTGCCCTGACCGAGGCGTTACAAAATGGTGCAAAGCAAGCACACGCACGCACATCCATTAACAACACTCATAACACTCAAACATGCATGCGCACACCAAACATTCAATTTAAAACATTACACACACACTTACCTTCAGCCTCCAGGTCCCAGGAGGGTTGGGACTGCTGCGGGAAGGCAGCAGTCCCAGTCTTGTCACAGAGTGGGATGGGGTCAGTGAGACTGCTGACCCCACCACACTCTGTGACGAAGTGTCACTGATTGACACTCACCCTGGGCGCTTCAGGGCATAAACCTGAAGAACCCAGGGCGAGTGTCAATGGGTGACGCTTTCCTCGTCACCCATGGAAGGGCCTCAAGGCATCTTTGCTGAGCCGAGGAGGTCACGCCCATAGGAGCTGTGAACTCCTCAGCCCAGAAAAGTTCAGCTCAGGCAGCCAGGAGGCTGCGCAAATCGCGCATGGCTCACTCCTGGCTGTCTGAGCTGAAAATGAAGAGTGTCTGTCAGGCTGACCTTTGTTCAGCCTGACAGACACTCTTCATGAGGGGCAAAAGGTGGGGGGGCGTGGCCCCTCCGCATTAAAGGACGGGCCACCACTGGCCTTAGAGTCATTTTTTGCCTGTGAACTCCTAGCTTGCATCTCATTGACACAAGGTAGTTTTCCACAGGCAGAAAAATGACTTTAACTCCAATATTTTGGCGCCAGACATGTCTAGCGCCAAAACATAAAAATGCAGTTAAGTTTGTGCCAGATTTGCGTAAAAAAATGACGCAAAATACGGCGCAGAGTATAAATATGCCCCATAATTGTATTTCGTATGTGTGCACCGCTTTTGCGTCAAATAGTGACGCAAATGCGGTGAAAAAAAAGTATAATTTAGGGCAAAAAGGCCATTAACTACCTTCTGAGCAACGAACCGCTAATTGTACCCAATGAACTCTGCTCTTCGTAAAGTGAAAACTGCATTTTGTGCTTTCATGATGCAATGTAAGGCTATGCCCAACAGGTGGCAGCATCCCGCCTCCAGCCAAGATTTCACAAGCGCAGCAAAGGTTCACCTCAGTTGTCAGCAGCTGTATTGGAAAAACACACACCGCCCTGGCTACCGAGCAGCTGAGAGCGTTGCATAATTGCAGAACATTTCATTGCGAGAGCGACACATTTGCCACAGTGACTCACACTGGAGAAGTCACCCAGGCCTTCTTCCTGAAGTGCTCAGTGTGAGTCCACACGCACTGCTCAGAAGCACACCAGGAAGCACAGACAGGATCGTGCTTTCACCCGCATGTTTCAGAAATTCAAACCTTACCCTGCAGCATGCGCTGGTCCACGCAGCGGGGTGCATTATAGACAGATCGGACCCCCTGCTGTCAGCATCATGGGATTCTTTAATGCAAGATAATTAATATTCATCAAATCAAGACATACTTCGCTTAGCTCACAAAACCTTAAAGTCACCCCTAGAAGGGGTGTGAATCGAAGGGGCGTGAATCGAAGGGGCGAAGTCACAAATAATAAACATACTTAGGGGGAGAGCTACCAACATTTTGCGATGGGTTTGCGTCATAAAAGGTAAGTCTTGTTTTGCGCTGAAAATGACAAAAATTAACTTAAAGTAGCGCGAAGAGCGGCTGTGCATTACTTTGCATCAAGGGGGCATTACAAATCAAATCAAATCAAATCATTAGCATTTATAAAGCGCGCTACTCACCCGTGCGGGTCTCAAGGCGCTAGGGACAAAGGGGGTGGTTATCGCTGCTCGAACAGCCAGGTCTTTAGGAGTCTCCGGAAAGCGGAGTGGTCCTGGGTGGTCCTGAGGCTGGTGGGGAGGGAGTTCCAGGTCTTGGCCGCCAGGAAGGAGAAAGATCTCCCACCCGCCGTAGAGCGTCGGATGCGAGGGACGGCGGCGAGTGCGAGGCCAGAGGAGCGGAGGGGGCGGGTGGGGACGTAGAAGTTGAGCCGTCTGTTGAGGTATTCCGGTCCCTTGTCGTGGAGGGCTTTGTGTGCGTGGGTGAGAAGTCGGAAGGTGATCCTTTTGCTGACTGGGAGCCAATGCAGGTGTCTCAGGTGTGCGGAGATGTGGCTGTTGCGGGGTACGTCGAGGATGAGGCGGGCTGAGGTGTTTTGAATGCGTTGCAGGCGATTTTGGAGTTTGGCGGTGGTCCCAGCGTAGAGGGTGTTGCCGTAGTCCAGGCGGCTCGTGACGAGGGCGTGGGTCACGGTTTTTCTGGTGTCGGCGGGGATCCAGCGGAAGATCTTGCGGAGCATGCGGAGGGTGAGGAAGCAGGCGGAGGACACGGCGTTGACTTGCTTGGTCATGGTGAGAAGGGGGTCCAAGATGAAGCCGAGGTTGCGGGCGTGGTCTGCGGGGGTCGGTGCGGTGCCGAGGGCCGTGGGCCACCAGGAGTCGTCCCAGGCGGACGGGGTGTTGCCGAGGATGAGGACTTCAGTTTTTTCAGAGTTCAGCTTTAGGCGGCTGAGCCTCATCCAATCTGCGACGTCCTTCATACCCTCTTGTAGGTTGGTCTTGGCGCTGGCGGGGTCCTTGGTGAGGGAGAGTATAAGTTGGGTGTCGTCGGCGTAGGAGGTGATGATGATGTTGTGCTTGCGTACGATGTTAGCGAGGGGGCTCATGTAGACATTGAAGAGTGTCGGGCTGAGTGATGAGCCTTGAGGTACGCCGCAGATGATCTCAGTGGGTTCTGAGCGAAACGGAGGGAGGTAGACTCTTTGGGAGCGGTTTACGAGGAAGGAGGCGATCCAGTCCAGGGCCTGGTCTTGGATCCCGGTGGAGCGGAGGCGGGTGATTAGGGTACGGTGACAGACGGTGTCAAAGGCAGCCGAGAGGTCAAGAAGAATGAGGGCGACTGTTTCACCGTTGTCCATCAGGGTTCTGATGTCGTCTGTGACTGAGATGAGGGCGGTTTCAGTGCTGTGGTTGGTTCGGAATCCGGTCTGTGAGGGGTCGAGCAGGTTGTTGTCTTCCAGGAAGGTGGTCAGCTGTTTGTTGACGGTCTTCTCTAATACTTTGGCTGGGAAAGGCAGAAGGGAGATGGGGCGGAAGTTTTTCAGGTCGCTCGGGTCAGCCGTAGGTTTCTTTAGTAGGGCGTTGACTTCGGCGTGTTTCCAGCATTCGGGGAAGGTAGCAGAAGAAAAAGAAGAGTTGATGACGGTCTGGAGGTGCGGGGCGATGATGTTGTCGGCTTTGTTAAAGATGAAGTGCGGGCAGGGGTCCGAAGGGGCGCCGGAGTGGATAGAGTTCATGATGGATTTGGTTTCTTCCGTGCTGATGTGGGTCCAGTTGTTGAGGGTGATGGTCGGGGATGTGGGTTCGGTGGTGTTAGGTTGGGTCTGGTGTCCGAAGCTGTCGTGGAGGTCGCTGATCTTGCGATGGAAGAAAGTGGCGAGGGATTCGCATAGATCCTGAGAGGGCGTGACGGCGTTGGCGTTGGCGCTGGGGTTGGAGAACTCCTTGACGATGCTGAAGAGTTCTCTGCTGTTGTGGCTGTTTTTGTCCAGTCTGTCGGTGAAAAAATTCCTTTTGGCAGTGCGGATCAGGTGGTGGTGTTTGCGGGTAGCGTTCTTGAGGGCGGTCATGTTGTCAGCGGTGCGGTCCTTGCGCCAGGCTTTCTCAAGTGCGCGACAAGTTTTCTTTGATTCTTTGAGGGTGTCAGAGAACCAGAGGGGTTTCTTGGTGTTGTTCTGTCGCTGCGAGCGTTTGAGGGGAACAAGGTTGTCTGCGCAGTTGGAGATCCAGTTTGTGAGGTTGAGGGCTGCGACGTTGGGGTCGGTGGTGAGGGTGGGTTGGTTGGTGGCGAGTGCGGCGAACAGTTGCTCTTCAGGGATCTTGTTCCACTGTCGGCGAGGGATGGGTTGAGTGCGGAGGTGGCGGGTCTCGCGTCGGAATGTGAAGTGGACGCAGCTGTGGTCGGTCCAATGAAGGGCGGAGGCGTGGCTGAAGAAGACGTGTTTGCTGGCGGAGAAGATAGGGTCGAGTGTGTGTCCGGCGATGTGGGTGGCAGTGTTCACCAGTTGTTTGAGGCCGAGGTTGGCGAGGTTGTCGAGCAGGGTGGTGGTGTTGGGGTCGTTGTTTTGTTCCAGATGGAAGTTGAGGTCGCCTAGGAGGATGTAGTCCGGTGAGGCGAGGGCGTGCGGGGAGATGAAGTCGGCGATGGTGTCGCTGAAAGGGGCGCGAGGTCCGGGAGGACGGTAGACGAGGGATCCTCTGAGGGTGGTCCTCGGGTCGGTGCGAATCTGAAAATGCAGGTGTTCAGCGGCAAGAGGGGAGTCTTCAGTGGAGGTGGTGACGCTGATGGAGTCTTTGAAGACGATGGCGATGCCTCCTCCTACTTGGTTGGTGCGGTCTTTCCTGGAGATCTTGTAGCCTTCGGGGATGGCGGTGGCGATGTCTGGAGCAGAGGAGGCGTTCATCCAGGTCTCCGTGATGAAGGCGACGTCCGGTGCTGTGGAGTCTAGGAGGTCCCAGAGTTCAACGGCGTGTTTGTGAACGGAGCGAGCGTTGACTAGGATGCACTTGAGGTGGTTGATGGCGCGTGGGCTTGTGGTCGTAGTTGTTGCGTGGTGGAAGATGCGTTTGCAGGAGTTGCAGGCGAAGGGTCCATGGGTGCGTTTGGGGTGAGCTTGGAAGCAGGTGTTGGAGCGTCCTGGGTTGAGGGCATGGAGGGTGGTGGGGTCATAGCGGATCATCGGGGCTTGGGAGCGCTGGGGACCAGGGGTCATGGCGCTGGGCGCGGGCCAGGCGCAGACGGGCGCAGACGGGCTTGCCTCTGGTGCGCCTCCGGCGCGCCAGCGGCGCACCCGCTGCACGCGCCCGCTGCGCGGTCGCACAGCGGCCGCCATATGAGGTAGGAGGGGGGGAGGGGTCAGCTGGGAGCGAATGGGAGCTGGGGGGCGGGGGTGTGCAGGAGGTCGAAGCGGGAAAGCGCGAGGGAGGGGGGGACAGGTAGAGTGAGAAGAGCTGGGGGAGGGGGGTTTAAGGGTGGAGGGGGGAGAGTGTTAGGAGGTTTAGGAGATTAGGGAGAAAGATAGGTGTAGGGTTGTGAAGATAGGGGAGGGGGGGTTGTAGAGGTGGGTGAGGGTGAGAGGTAGAGTGAGGGGATAGGAAGATAGGTAATAGAGGGGGTGGTGGGAGGGGGGGAGAGATAGAGAAATAGGTAGAGAGAAAAGGTAGATAGAGAAATCGATAGATAGGGAAAAAGATAGAGAGATAGGAAGATAGGAAGATAGGAGGAGGTGGAGAGTGAGGGAGTTGGATAGTGGGATAGAGAGATGGAGAGATAGGTAGATAGGAGGAGTGAGGGAGGTAGAAAGTGAACGGGTTAGATAGGGGAGATAGAGGGGGGGATGCGAGTGGGGGAGGGGGATGAGGCAGGAGCAGGAGGGCAGGCGCGGGGAGAAGAGGACGGAGGAGGCAGAAGAGCCGAAGGCAGAAGACAAGAAGAAAAGAAGAACAGAAGAAAAGAAGAACAGAAGAACAGAAGACCGGAAGGACTGAAGACCGGAAGAGCAGAAGACTGGAAGAGCAGAAGACACACAGAAGAACACAGAAGAACAGAGAGGAGTACAGAAGAACAGAGAGGAGTACAGAAGAACACAGAAGAATACAGAAGAAGACAGAGGAAGACAGAAGAAGACAGAAGAATACAGAAGAACACAGAGGGAGACAGAAGAACACAGAGGGAGACAGAAGAACACAGAGGAAGACAGAAAAACACCGAGGAAGACAGAAAAACACAGAGGAAGACAGAAAAACACAGAGGAAGACAGAAGAAGACAGAGGAAGACAGAGGAAGACAGAAGAAGACAGAAGAAGACAGAAGAACACAGAAGAACACGGAGGGAGATACAAAAAACGAAGAAACAGGGTGCAGAATACCACAGCAGAAGATGAGGAAGAAGAGAAGAGGAGAGAAGACGGGGAGAAGAGGAGTACAGAAGAAGAATACAGACGAGGAGCGAGGAGGAAGAACAGAGAAGAAGGAAAGAGGAAAAGAAGCAGGAGCAGGAGAGAGGGTGAGTAGCGCGGGGCAGAACGAGGGGCTGGGAGGTACTTACTGTGGGGTGGGTCTCAGGAACTCAGGAACCTGGAGGAGCTGCAGCGGCAGGGGGAGCGACCTAACCTTGGGTCAAAGGTCGCTACCACTGTCGCGCAGCGGCCGCCATATGAGGTAGGAGGGGGGGGGAGGGGTCAGCTGGGGGCGAATGGGAGCTGGGGGGCGGGGGCGTGCAGGAGGTCGCGGCGGGAAAGCGCGAGGGAGGGGGGGACAGGTAGAGTGAGAAGAGCTGGGGGAGGGGGGTTTAAGGGTGGAGGGGGGAGAGTGTTAGGAGGTTTAGGAGATTAGGGAGAAAGATAGGTGTAGGGTTGTGAAGATAGGGGAGGGGGGGTTGTAGAGGTGGGTGAGGGTGAGAGGTAGAGTGAGGGGATAGGAAGATAGATAATAGAGGGGGTGGCGGGAGGGGGGGAGAGATAGAGAAATAGGTAGAGAGAAAAGGTAGATAGAGAAATCGATAGATAGGGAAAAAGATAGAGAGATAGGAAGATAGGAAGATAGGAGGAGGTGGAGAGTGAGGGAGTTGGATAGTGGGATAGAGAGATGGAGAGATAGGTAGATAGGAGGAGTGATGGAGGTAGAAAGTGAACGGGTTAGATAGGGGAGATAGAGGGGGGGGTGCGAGTGGGGGAGGGGGATGAGGCAGGAGCAGGAGGGCAGGCGCGGGGAGAAGAGGACGGAGGAGGCAGAAGAGCCGAAGGCAGAAGACAAGAAGACAAGAAGACAAGAAGAAAAGAAGAACAGAAGAACAGAAGAGCAGAAGACCGGAAGGACTGAAGACCGGAAGAGCAGAAGACCGGAAGAGCAGAAGACACACAGAAGAACACAGAAGAATACAGAAGAATACAGAAGAATACAGAAGAAGACAGAAGAACAGAGAAGAATACAGAAGAACACAGAGGGAGACAGAAGAAGACAGAGGAAGACAGAGGAAGACAGAGGAACACAGAAGAACACAGAAGAACACAGAAGATCACGGAGGGAGATACAAAAAACGAAGAAACAGGGTGCAGAATACCACAGCAGAAGATGAGGAAGAAGAGAAGAGGAGAGAAGACGGGGAGAAGAGGAGTACAGAAGAAGAATACAGACGAGGAGCGAGGAGGAAGAACAGAGAAGAAGGAAAGAGGAAAAGAAGCAGGAGCAGGAGAGAGGGTGAGTAGCGCAGGGCAGAACGAGGGGCTGGGAGGTGGGGGGTACTTACTGTGGGGTGGGTCTCAGGAACTCAGGAACCTGGAGGAGCTGCAGCGGCAGGGGGAGCGACCTACCCTTGGGTCAAGGGTCGCTACCACTGTCGCGCAGCGGCCGCCATATGAGGTAGGAGGGGGGGAGGGGTCAGCTGGGGGCGAATGGGAGCTGGGGGGCGGGGCGTGCAGGAGGTCGCGGCGGGAAAGCGCGAGGGAGGGGGGGGACAGGTAGAGTGAGAAGAGCTGGGGGAGGGGGGGTTTAAGGGTGGAGGGGGGAGAGTGTTAGGAGGTTTAGGAGATTAGGGAGAAAGATAGGTGTAGGGTTGTGAAGATAGGGGAGGGGGGGTTGTAGAGGTGGGTGAGGGTGAGAGGTAGAGTGAGGGGATAGGAAGATAGGTAATAGAGGGGGTGGCGGGAGGGGGGGAGAGATAGAGAAATAGGTAGAGAGAAAAGGTAGATAGAGAAATCGATAGATAGGGAAAAAGATAGAGAGATAGGAAGATAGGAAGATAGGAGGAGGTGGAGAGTGAGGGAGTTGGATAGTGGGATAGAGAGATGGAGAGATAGGTAGATAGGAGGAGTGAGGGAGGTAGAAAGTGAACGGGTTAGATAGGGGAGATAGAGGGGGGGATGCGAGTGGGGGAGGGGGATGAGGCAGGAGCAGGAGGGCAGGCGCGGGGAGAAGAGGACGGAGGAGGCAGAAGAGCCGAAGGCAGAAGACAAGAAGACAAGAAGAACAGAAGAGCAGAAGACCGGAAGGACTGAAGACCGGAAGGACTGAAGACCGGAAGAGCAGAAGACACACAGAAGAACACAGAAGAACAGAGAGGAGTACAGAAGAACAGAGAAGAATACAGAAGAACACAGAAGAATACAGAAGAAGACAGAAGAACACAGAGGGAGACAGAAGAACACAGAGGGAGACAGAAGAACACAGAGGGAGACAGAAGAACACAGAGGGAGACAGAAGAAGACAGAAGAAGACAGAGGAAGACAGAGGAAGACAGAGGAAGACAGAGGAAGACAGAGGAAGACAGAGGAACACAGAAGAACACAGAAGAACACGGAGGGAGATACAAAAAACGAAGAAACAGGGTGCAGAATACCACAGCAGAAGATGAGGAAGAAGAGAAGAGGAGAGAAGACGGGGAGAAGAGGAGTACAGAAGAAGAATACAGACGAGGAGCGAGGAGGAAGAACAGAGAAGAAGGAAAGAGGAAAAGAAGCAGGAGCAGGAGAGAGGGTGAGTAGCGCGGGGCAGAACGAGGGGCTGGGAGGTGGGGGGTACTTACTGTGGGGTGGGTCTCAGGAACTCAGGAACCTGGAGGAGCTGCAGCGGCAGGGGGAGCGACCTACCCTTGGGTTTGCCCATGAAACCACTCACCATTTTTGATGCAAAACCCTATCTATCAAAAATGTGAAAAATGTGAGACAGGGTTATATAAAAATATAACGCCTTTTAAAACAAGGCGTTAAAAGGAGAAATGTCATTTCTCCTTCCTTCTCCTACTTTGCATCCGTGTCGCACTGTGCAGCACGCAGCACGCATACAAAGTAGGAAAAGTTTTAGAAGTTGTCTAGGCCTAGTATTTTGTACTGAAAGGGTACCCTTCCAATACAAAACCTATGCTAGACTCTCGCACACACCCTTGCACTATGGCGTAAAGGTGTGCGTGTGGCGCACAGCAGCTGAAATCAGTGCCGGCGCTAGGGAAATTGGGGAAGAGAGACATATCTCTGTAGATCTGGTGTTCTCCTGCTCCCTCCTTCTCTCACAGTGCAGATATTTTGGCTGCTGCACTGCGTTGTCAGGAAGGAAGGTAAATCTGCCCCTAAATCTACGCCTGTAAGGGTATGCCTGCAAAGCTGAACCTGATGGAAGTTTCCAGATGTACCACTAAGCATGTCATATGACACATGCCCACACTCCTGTGCCACCTGTGTGTAATGCTACCTAGCGTAGAATTACACTCATGGAAAATGTAGTCCATTATACAAATGCACTTTTTTTCTTTTTCTTTTCTATGGTGGGACGCTATGGTGTACAACTACTTCTAATGCTGCTCGCGCCCACTCCAGCACTTCTCACCCCCGATATTGGTGTCTGTGTTCAGGAAAGGGAAGGACTTCCTTTCTGCACAGTGGAACGCTAAACATACCAATCCTGGAGCTGCTGTCATGCTCATGTTTCTAGCTTGACAGCAGCTCCAGGACTGGTTGGAACAGGCTCATCCAGTGCTCATTTTGAGGCTGGGGGCCTGTGTCAGCAATGACCCAGCTGTTTCCAAGCTCTGGGATTGCTGGGTCTACAGTCCACACCAGCAGCTCAGGGCCTGTCAGGTGCAGAGGTCAAAGAGGTGCCCAAAACACATAGGTGCCTATGGAGAACAGGGGTGCTCCGGTTCCAGTCTGCCAGCAGGTAAGTACCTATGTCCTCGGGGGGCAGACCAGGGTGGTTTTGTAGAGCACTGGGGGGGACACAAGTAGGCACACAAAACACACCCTCAGCGGCACAGGGGCGGCCGGGTGCAGTGTGCAAAGCAGGCGTCAGGTTTTGTATAGGTGTCAATGGTGGGACCCGGGGGACACTCTAGCAGTGCAGGCAGGCACAGCGGGAGGGGCTTCTCGGGACAGCCACCACCTGGGCAAGGCAGAGGGTTGCCTTGGGGGGTCACTCCTGTATCGAAGTTTGGTTCCTTCAGGTCCTGGGGGCTGCAGGTGCAGTGTTGGTTCCAGGTGTCGGGTCCCTTGTTACAGGCAGTCGCGGTCAGGGGGAGCCTCTGGATTCTCTCTGCAGACGTCGCTGTGGGGGATCAGGGTGGGTCGCCTCTGGTTACTCACAGGCTCGCAGTCACCGGGGAGTCCTCCCTGAGGTGTTGGTTTTCTGCAGGTCAAGCCGGGGGTGCTGGGTGCACAGTGTAGAGTCAAACACATCTGGCGGGAAACGTGAAGTCCTTGGAAGTTGCTTCTTTGTTGCAAAGAAGTAGCTGGTTTTGAACTGGGCCGCTGTTCGCTGGCGTTTCTTGGTCCTGTAGTCCAGGGCAGTCCTCTGAGTCTTTAGGGGGTCACTGGTCCCTGTCGCATGCATAGCTGGAGCAGGTTTTCAAAGTTGGAGACAGGCGGTAGGGCTGGGGCCAAATCAGTTGTCGTCTTCCTCTTTCTCTGCAGGCTTGTAGGTCAGCAGTCCTTTTTCTTTCTTCAGGTTGCAGTAATCTGATTTCCTGGGTTCTTAGGTGCCCCTAAATACTACATTTAGGGGTGTGTTTAGGTCTGGGAGGGCAGTAGCCAATAGCTACTGTCCTTGAGGGTGGCTACACCCTCTTTGTGCCTCCTCCTTGTGGGGAGGGGGGCACATCCCTAATCCTATTGGGGGAATCCTCCAAAACCAAGATGGAGGATTTCTAAAGGCAGGGGTCACCTCAGCTCAGGGCACCTTAGGGGCCTTCCTGACTGGTGGGTGACTTCTCCTTGTTTTTCTCACTATCTCCCCTGGACTTGCCGCCAAAAGTGGGGGCTGTGTCCAGGGAGCGGGCATCTCCACTAGCTGGAGTGCCCTGGGGCATTGTAACACGAAGCCTGAGCCTTTAAGGTGTTACAGTTCCTGCAGGGGGGAGGTGTTAAGCATCTCCACCCAGTGCAGGCTTTGTTTCTGGCCTCAGAGAGCACAAAGGCTCTCACCCCAGGGGGTCAGAAACTCGTCTCTCAGCAGCAGGCTGGCATGGATCTGTCAGTCCTGCACTGAAGGATTGGGTAAAATACAGGTGGCATCTCTAAGGTGCCCTCTGTGTGCATTTTTTAATAAATCCAACACTGGCATCAGTGTGGGTTTATTATTCTGAGAAGTTTGATACCAAACTTCCCTGTATTCAGTGTAGCCATTATGGAGCTGTGGAGTTCATTTTTGACAAACGCCCAGACCATATACTTAATATGGCCATACTGTACTTACAATGTCTAAGAATAGACTTAGACACTGTAGGGGCATATTGCTCATGCAGCTATACCCTCACCTGTGACATAGTGCACCCTGCCTTAGGGCTGTAAGGCCTGCTAGAGGGGTGATTCACCTATGCCACAGGCAGTATTTTGTGTGCATGGCACTCTGAGGGGCGTGCCATGTTGACTTTGCCTTTTTCTCACCAACAACACACACAATCTGCAATGGCAATGTGCATGTGTTAGGTGAGGGGTCCTTAAGGGTGGCACTACACATGCTGCAGCCCGTAAAAACCTTCCCTGGTCACAGGGCCCTTGGTACCACTGGTACCTTTTACAGGGGACTTATTTGTGTGCCAGGGGTGTGCCAATTGTGGAAAAAATTGTACATTTTTAGTGAAAGAACACTGGTACTGGGGCCTGGTTAGCAGGGTCCCAGCACACTTCTCAGTCAAGTCAGCATCAATATCAGGCAAAAAGTGGGGGGTAACTGCAACAGGGATCCATTTTCCTACACATATTTACAAGGTGGTGCAAGCTAGGTTTGCTCCAGCTTGTAAACCCTTTGCGCCATACCATGCATAATATATTCAAGATTCCATTATGCCATTTCTAGCGTCATTTTTAACACCTGCTTCAAGCAGGCGTTAAAATGAGGGTCCCATTGAATTCAATGGGCCTCTTAACACTAAACTGCATTAGTGTCGTTTTTTTTAATGCTAATCTAGTATAGCATTATAGTAGCATAAAAAAATTACGCTATTGCCCCTAACATGCGCCATGGTGCACTGTATTGTAAATACGGTGCTACCATGGTGGTATTAGGGGACGCGAGGGGGGGACGCAAGAAAAGTGTTGCACCACTAGTGATGTGCCACTTTCTTGTAAATATGGCCCCAAGAGACAAACAGTCCTTTTTCCCATTTGCTTATATTGTCTGCACTTGGATGAATGACCTTGAACCTGGACCTATGTTCCCTTCTTTACCGAAAATAAAAGAGTAGTTTGAGGCAATTCCATTGGCAGTGTGCACTACACAATGAAATGTACTGTCCTCTTTGGGGCAATACAAACATTATTTTAAGTCGCCCCCTTCCCTGTGAGCAGTCATCTAGTCTTTTTTATTTTGTATACATTATGATGCCTGTGGCATTAAGACTGGATTTGGGCAATGTGTGAGCTCTGAGTTTCCAACTTACTGATGTCTGCGAGATTGCACGTATTTCTCCAGTAACCATCTTTCAGCAAGTCCTTCCAGTATGACGTGTTTCTGCAGTCAGACCTCTCGGCTCGGCTAGAGTGAAAGGAGGTTGCGTTGGAGGAGCCGAGGGCATTTCTATCTTCACCTCATGCGGTCCACTCTCCTTCTTTGGGGCAAACTCAGTCCTGCAAAGTAACACTGTGATGGGCAGTGGTATAACAGGAGTAGACCATCTTACAAACTGTGATCAGGTTCATGCCAGCCTGGCAACACTGCTTAAGGAAAAACAACCATCCTTCCCTCCTAAAAGACACTCTCTTGTTATGGACAGCATAAAGGTCGGGCATTTTATGCGCTCACTGGAAGCATCTGTAGGCCCTGCAGGACAAAAGATGACATTCTGGCAGGACAAACAGAGCATTTGATGCTTCTGAAGTTGATAAATTGGGTACCATTACATTGGGAAAGGTGACACCTGTCGCGTGTGTTACCAATAATTGGCAAAATTGGTTGTATTACAGAAAATCAGCCTGTTTTTAATTTTAATTGAATTCCTACCTGTAGCCGTCAGTTTATATGAGTGGGTGTTTGGCTTGCTGTGAGTGCCTATAGCCTCCTTTTTAATGAGAGCTGAACACTAATCCTCTCTCATTGTGTGAGACCCTCCAGGGGCGTAGCTTGCTCAGTAAGATTGGGGAGGGGAGGTGGCGGTGAGCTTCAGGTTTTCCGACAATCAGACTGGCATATAATGTAAAAATACATTATACAACAAGCAGGGTGCATTGGAGGGGCCTAAAGGGCAGTGGAAAGAGAGAGGAACAGGGATTGGTAGGGGTACTAAGAGAGGGAAAACTTAATGGGAATATTTACAAGAAAGTGGTGGCGCATCATAGATGATGCACCATTTTTCTTGCGCCCCTCCAGCGGCACATAACGACACCATGGTTGCACCGTATTTACAATACGGCGCATCATGGCAGTCATTAGCACAATAGTGTCAACGTTTTGACGCTATTGTGGCACTTTGCTACACTAGAGCCAAAAATGTTGACGCTAGTGCTGCAATGCTCAGGGAAACCCTTTGTGTAATTTACAAGGTTTCGCAGAGCCATTTTTACGGGCCTCCCAGGGGCGGAATGCCCCCCTTCCATACGTTATGCCTGGTGCAGGCATAATGTGTCGTAAGAGGTTATAAAGTGGCGCAATGCAAGCATTGCACCACTTTGTAAATATGACACATCGGAAATGCCTGCATAATGCCACATTAGCGTAAAAAAATGAAGATAATGTGGCGCAAGGGGCTTGTAAATATGCCCCAATATTTTGTAAAATTACCAATATTTTTGACAACTTTGAAAACTGAGAGGGAGAGAGTGTGTGTGTGTTTTTGTCTGAATTAATGTGAAAACTCCTAGGAAATCCAACAGACATCTCCCTATACCCTACTGAAAGCATCTGTACCCAACTATTTACAGAAAAGTAATGTATTAAAAGGGGCACACCACAGCCACAGCCAGGTGGGAGGAACATCATGATTGTATTTCAGGCACAAATGCTAATATCATATACACCCTCCTTTACACCCTCATAGACAACTGCGAAAAGGATAGTATGTATAATACCCTAGAACGTGCATAAAACCACAGAATGGTCTTCCCATCAGGCTTTGGCAAATCTACATCATATGGCAATGCAGAGAGGCCAATATTATGCATGTTCAAAACTCTGCCATAGCATTTTCCACAACACTCTATGGGCCAGATGACTGAAGCCAGTTTGCATTTCTTGACGGTCCGATTCACTCTTTCGGGTTGTTAAGAAATACAAAATGGGTTTTCTTATGTACAAATTCCTTTAAGGAATTGCAAATTGCAATTTCTACTATGTAGAAATAACAATTTGCGATTCCCGGAATAGGAAATCGCAAATAGGGATTTCCTATTTGCAATTCCCATTTTAATGTACCATTCATTTTCTAAATGTAACTCGGGAATTTAGGAGATGCAATTACCATTGAGTTAAAGTCCATGGTAACTAGGTGCAATAACAAAAACACCACCCCAAATAGCTTTTTAGGTCTCGGCTGTAAAAAGCGCACATGCGATGTCTCGATTCCGAGACTGCTGTATCTACATCTGTGGCTTCAGTCCACCCACAGCCTTCCTAGTTGCTTGCACTAGTGTATTGTTCTATTTTGCAGCATCCCCATTCAAGAAGAGCATGCACATGTCATGCTATTTCCTGTGTTCCCTGAGGAGGGCCTCATTATGACTCTGGCGGCCGGCGGTAAGCTGGCGGTAACACCACCAACAGGCTGGCGATGTTCCGCCAGCTATTATGACCGAGGTGCAATAGCCACGGCCATACCGTCAGCCCCTCCACTATCCCGCATGCCTGGCGGTCATAATCCCCAGGGCCTGGGAATTATGAGTCCCCGACTGCCAGCCTGGCCACGGCAGTAAACACCAAACACCACCATGGAAAGGCTGGAGGTAAGGGGGACTTGGTGTGCCCCTGGGGGCCCCTGCACTGCCCATGCACCTGGCATGGGCAGTGCAGGGGCCCCCAGGCATAGCCCAGTCGCACATTTCACTGCCCGAATTTCAGGCAGTGAAATGTGCGATGGGTGGTACTGTACCCGTTGCACATTAGCATTGCCACTGGCTCTATTACGAGCCAGCAGCAATGTTGATGTGACTTTTCCGCTGGGCCAGGGGACGGTAACACCGTTACCGTCCCCTGGCCCAGCGGAAAAGTCGTAATAAGGAGCCAGAAATACTGCCAGCACTGGCGGTATTCTGGCTCCCGCAGCCTCAGTGTTTTTTTTAAAAGACCGCCGAGGTTGTAATGAGGGCCACAGGGTCCATGTTTTAAGCATTGCTCCCGGACTACTTTTTTGGTTTTCAGTTTGTTCAGCAGATGGAAAGGCAGCAGTGGTGGTGTTGTCATTCGTAGGCTCTTAGCTCAGTTGTTCCCCCACCGCTGTGTGTGCCATGTTCTGTTTATAACATTTGATTCTTACATGTTTATCCAGCGATTTCTCCTAAAACAGAACAAAAGGCGAACAATTCCGACTGCCTGGACTGAAGCTTGCAGTCCCAACAAAAAAAGTGAATGTCTATTAAAATTCCTTCACGGTCTGAATTACTAATTGCCAGAATGACTAATTGTCATGTCTGGTTGACATTTCAGACTTGTGAATGTTTGCTTCATAGTGACTAGTTCTCATCGTGTTCATTTTGCTCTCGGTGGCCTCATATAGTACATATTTTTACTTAAATTTCATTCTTATTTTTATGTCTTTATGTACTTCGATAATTACATAGCTTTCACACCCTTTTCTATTATGTAAAGGTGTTAGTTTATATAAATCAAAAATGTGTGAGTGTGTTTATAAAAAGACATCTGTGCATGTGGATACTTGAGTGCATTTTTATGGGCACAGGAGAGCTGTCCTTGTGGGAGGATGAGGATACCTTTACCTCCTCCTTACCGGTAGACTGTGATTTATCAGCAGTCAAAAGGAATACTGGAACAAATAAACAAATAGTCTGGTTTCCTTACATCAGGCAGGATGCAATGATTGCTGCACTGGCTTTTTCTCCCTTTTGGGCAGTGCTCTATTTTGTTTTCTACTTGTTCTCTAAAATTTCGAGAGGACATTTTTAAAAAGAAAAAAAAACAATTTAGTTGGTTTAGTACTCCAAAAAGGTGAAAAGGAATTAAGGCAGTGATATGGTGGCAAGTAATTAGCAGGAAAACATTCCTTCATTGTAATAGTTTTCTTCATGATTGCTTCACTGATAACGTATTTGCTGTTACACACTGATCCTCCGTCTACACCCTCCTAGACAGTTCCTCTGGTCATGCCAATGGATGTCCTAGACCTTCTGTCTCCCCAATACAACTGGCCTTTCAAAACTGGACCCTTCCGCTTTGATCAAAGTGGCATCTTCTTTCAAAAACCTTTTTGGCCATCAAATAGGTCTAATTCACAGGCTTCAGGATTTTAGGTTTAGGCCTAACTTACAGGAGCACTTTCTTGTGATCATAAATATTGTAGTGAGTTATGATTCTCTGTCCTATCTTTGCTGATATTCATAGACACCGAATGTCACTGCCACCATGTGACATCTCATAAAACGTCTCTCAAGGGAAATATCTCTTTTATAACACTTAAAATATTAACACCTTGCACAACTTAATTTGCCCTCTTGAGCAATATGCTAGTCAGCTAGCAACTCTGATGGTGGGACGGTGAAAGTGGTACTCTATTTTAATTATCATGGCATATTTAAATTAGGATGCTAAATGGCAATATTTTATTTTTTGCTGCAGATATAGGAAGTGCTTTAGCTATATGCAGGGCCACTGGAAGTATGTGGCAGAGAGGAATGAATTATGCTTCAGGGTTGACAAATGTAAGTGGCAAGAAAAGTCCAGTCATACTTTTACAACACTAATAGCTCTAACTCAAACTAATGCAAGACCTATTGCATTGCAAATGCTTGTTTTAAATTGAAACAGAGCACACACATACCCCTTGGGCATATATGTGCTCTACAGGTGCACCCCAAGTTTTGGGGTGCACCAAGGGGGGCCTTTTGCCCATTGCCATCCCTAGATTTACATTTCCTAAATAGCAAACCCGGCCTACTGACTCAAATGCAATGGGATTTCTTAATAGCGATTTCCTAATAGCGATTCCTACTTTGTAGGGATCACTACTAAGAAATTGATAACTTTTTACATTATATTTTGCATTTCTTAAATATTGATTTCTATTAAGGAATGCAAAATTGCATTTTCATACATCTGGCCCTTTATTCCTAAAATTTAACCTCTTTAAGGTTGAATCACCAAACGAATCAACTAACTAACTAACTTTAAAATATGACTCAGACTACCTCCCACAATCACATCTTTACTCTTAAATAATGTGTGCTAAACTGCTCCATATTCATACCAGCTGCTTTCATACCCTCCATGACCCATCTTCATAAGGTAAGGGAAGACACTGAGGCCTAAAATATTTCAACCACTATGGATCACCTGGCTTTTTCAGATATGCTATTGTGGCTTCATATTATTTCAAACATCTCACCATACACAAATAACTGTGATCATCCTATGTAGGGTACAAATAGTCCTACAGATAGTCTTAGCATTTTTCTTGTACAAAACAAACCTGCCTGGCTGGTAACAGCTCATTGAACTCTCAGACCTTGCATCTAGAGGCGTTATAAATAGACACTTTTGACAGACCTTTTCACAAAACCATTCTGCCCAACTGGTAAAAGGTCTTCAGAGCTACACCCAGGAGAAATAGTTTATCCATAAATATTCATAGTACTAAAAGACACTCTGCAATGAAAAACCTCAGGTAAGAAATTCAGAATGTGTAATAAAGACGCCAATAGGGAAACCAGATTCCTTTTACTATGGTGAACACACCTCTTGTTTCCATGCCAACCTGTACCCAGAGAGCAGGAAACTTTGCGGAGGTCAGAAAAGAAGAATCCTTAGATAATCCTGGTGTAGGAAATCCACGTATTCTGCGAGGTCACTCCAGATTTTTTGCCTTTTTCGAAACCCTATTTTTGCTGGGTTTACATTTCACTGCATTTACCCCTGCTAACCAGGTGTAAAGTGCCTGTACTCCCCTTTAAACATGGTTGAATTGACTTATTCCTAAATTACACATTCATCATGCCTATACGTTCGTAGTATTAAGTGTAGAAAGTGTACACAGGGCCTGGAAGTTAACTCCTGTGGAAGGCAGCATCTATTGTGTCATTCACAGAGTGGGCCTACAAAACATGATTTTAGGCCTACAATTGTAGCCTGCCTGCTGATGTGTAAGTCCTGCAGTGCAACCTATCAAAATATCTCTGTTTTGAAAGGCAAACATCTCTATTTTAGATAATAATAAGTACGAGTGGGTGATAATTCCTCTTTGCCGGCAGAGTTGGAGGAATTCTGGCCATTCTGTGTTGTGCTTGTAACACAGAGTTGTGGCCAAATTCAGTAAACTGCAGTGCGGTGGAGTTTTTTTCTCACACATGGCTCGCCAAAGTGATTTGGCAAGTGTGAGCGAGAATTGGCATCCGCTAGCACATTTTTGGGCACTAGGAGGGCACCTGGTGAGATTTTCTCACTGCGAAGGGTCACGGGTGGCTGTGACCATTCACGGTGAGAAAGCTGATGCTTGAGAAGATAATGTACTCGAGAGGCAGTAAAATCAACCTGAGCAGCAGCACCCTGTCAGCCATGTGGTGCTGTTTACATTGATTTTTCAGTGCAGAATAATCTCTGAGAGCCAACAATCAGCACGAGCAGTGCAACGTGCTGATTTCTGCCCATTTGCGCAACTTTGTGGAATCTCAATGGAATTCTGTGGAGTGAAGCTTTGCAAGCTCTGCCCACCTCAATTAATAAGTCAGCTCTATGAAGCCTGGTATGGTATTTAATGTGGTATATATTGAAAATTAATGTCATCATGTCCCTACAGTGATATACAACTAAAACATATTTTCACTGTGGCAGGCCTGGCTGTCCTTTACAGAAAACCAGAGTATGAAACAACTGTTTTTAAATTCAGGCCAGGAATCCAGCCAGACTCTGCTCCCAACACCCATGAAGGCAGCCAACTGCCGCTGTGTCGCCTCTGACCATGCGAGAGGGCAAGGGGTTCGACTGTGGGCTTATCTCGGGCCAGGCCCAGAGCATAACCCCAGTTTACACCAGTTCTCCTTAGTGCCCAACTCAATAGGTATATATATTTATTGTTTTCAAATTTTCCACAGATCCTAACCGCTCCCGCAGTGCTGCCGTATATACTTCACTTTCACAGTATCACAGGACCATACATGTTTTACCCAGTGAAGTTTGCACAGTCCTGCCATGTCATTGAGGGGAAACCTGTGCACTGGCTCCTGAGGGAGTACCACTGTAACCACTAGGGCATCTGCTCTGGGTCGCGAAGGAGTACTACATTACTGGCAGCACAACTTATTACTTTTTTCATTTTTTGGGCCATAGGGGGGGAGTCACTCGGGTTCCCCCGAGAAGTGCCAGAGAGCTTGAGTGTACTTACCCTGTCCCCTCACAACACTTTTTACTAAGTTCTATATCCCACAGGGGCAGGTGCAGCATTTTTCTTAAAGTTTCACCTAGCCAATTAGATAGCTTGGCATGGTCCCAAAAGGCCAACAGAAGGCAACGCTCTTTTCGCTAATCAAAATCACTCCCTTTTTAAATGGATAGTACCACAGATTATCCAGAATTCCCAATTTTCGAAATCCTTTATGAGCACTCCTAACAGATCTTTAAACACCACTTTTTCCAAAAAGCTCTGAATGAACTTGCACCAAACAATATAAAATGCACTTTCTGAGTAAAGGTCTAACCTTTCTCCAAAATCTGATGTAATTCTGTTCAGCCATCTCTCCTCCATTGCTTCCAACATTTTCTTATAGGAATAAGCATGGCAAAACAATTTGGGGCCCCATCTTTTTCTTGGCCCCTGCTTGACGAATCATCCTAAAACTTTCCAGAAAGGTGTTGAGGTGGATAAACTTTCTTTTTGGAAAGATTCATGAAGAGTCGTTAAATGATACTTAATGTGTTAGTGACACAAAAAATGCTCTTCCAATAGAAACTCTGACTTAGCTATAACTACACTGCCACGTCTCCATACATTTCCATAGAACAAGGATTTTTGGTTTGCTTTTAACTTAGGCATCATTTCACAGATCTTTACGAAACTTTCCAAAAATGAAGTTAATCCACCTCAACTTATTCCTGGAACGTTTCAGAGTGATCTTACAAGTGGGGGTGGGAAAAAGGGGTTGATCTCAAAACATGTTTTTCCAAGCAATTTCTAATAGAAAAAATAAAAAACAATACCACAAAAAAACAGCTGGATGGAATTACACCACATTTGTCACAAAGCTATATCTTGACTCAGAAAGCATGCTTTCAGTGCTTTGGTGTAAATCCCGTCAGTAATTTTTGAGAAATTAAGGTTTCAAATTTATGTATATACAGTAATGGGAATCATCCATCCTCAGCCCTCAGCCCTAGCTAAACAATAAAACAAAACATATACGGGCAGACTAGGGATACCCCCACAGCTCCCAACACATACTATGTTGTTGGGTGCCCTGGGAGGGCACTCGCTCTAAAATAATGAACTGCTCCACCTGGCAATTAGTATGGGTGCTGGCTGGAGAGCTAGCAGGGACTGCGGAGACCTTGGAGCTCCCTCAACAGCATCCACCATATCAAAAAAGTGTGTACCCCAGTTGGAAGCCATGTCACCCACTGTAAACTAATGTCCAGTACCCTGCCGGCACACAGTATGGGTGCTGGCTGAGGAGCAAGTAGGAGCCGTGTCCCTCACGGCCCCAAAGGTATTATAAATTGTGTGTGTCCCTGGTGGAAATACCCATAGGAAAAAAAGAAAAGAATAATAAACGTACTGCAGGAACCACTCATTTATTGATAAGTGCTCCAAGTAAGAAATGCTCATATGCCTTATGAGACCATTTTAGTTATATCGTTGGAACCTGGTGGTGTCCATAGTAGGGCCTGACACCAGCAAGCATTTTTTTCATGTTGGGAAGGGCTGCAGTGTAGGCAGGAGCCCCCAGCAACTTCATAAAAAACACTGTCACTGTGCTGGGTCATTGAATCCAAGACACCAGGAGATCTTACTGTATTTTTGAAAAGCACCTAGAGCTGGAGCTGTTTGCTCTTCAGCTGGAGTTATAGGACCTCCATTACTGGTTCTATGACTGCACTCTGTAGCCTGAAAACTATTACAAAAAGACTCAGACATGTTTATTGTTTTTTCATATTTGCTTTATTGAAACTATTTTGTGACAATCACTAATAAAAATTGCAGTGTATGCATTTATAATACATTTAGGTATTTAGTTTTTGGTGAATTTTTGGCAAAACCAATACATCTGCTTTATATATGTTGATGTGCCGAGCCCTTGATAGTGCCACTGGACCTATTGCTTTTTATATGTTGGTGCTTTGACACTTTGGCAAAGCTAGTAGGTCTGCCTTACTTAAAATAACTCCCATTGTATTGTAACATGACATAATCAGCCATGCACAGCTGTGCGGGGCTAGGGGCCAGTGATGAGTTGGTTTCAGAACCAGTTCGCAGGCTGTGCCCTGTGCCCACACCATACCATCACTTTTTATGTTAAACTTTTTAAAACTGTATGTCTTAATTCACATTTTGTCACACACAAACACATACACACTTGCACACATATGTATATGTTTAAAAATAGAATAGGAGGGTTGAGGGATTACCTCTAATAAACAGAAAACAAACACACGCACAGATATGTATGTACCCTATATTTGCCAGCTCTGTTGTATGGTAAAGAGCATGTGGTAAAACAACACATTGTAAAAACTGTGTTGTAACATACCATGTGGGATTGGTGTGCGCATTAGGGTCCAATATTCATATGCTTGTAAGCTATCATGAGACAACTGGTTCAGCAAAGACAGATAATATCAGGGTTTGGAAGCCCAAGCTTAATGGCTGGATGCATATATAGGAATGTATCAAGAGCTTTAGGCTGTGCTTGAAGGAATTAGTAACCTCATGATCATAGCAACACAACAGAATATGCAGGATAAATTACGTAAACACTGTAAAGGAGAAAATCTTCTGATTTCTTATGCAAATGGTAGAAGAATGTAAACGTCTGCATGCTGTAAAGCCTCCTCAACCTGTCTATCAATAGATAATCCTAGGATCATATTTTCATTCTGGGATTTGAGAGAAATGTGTGATCTGTCTGGGTGCTTAGCCTGCATGGAGTGAGAAACTTGTTTGTGTGACAGGATCCCAAGCGGGCTGCAGACAAGAGCACTAGAGCACCAGGAAGTGAAGAGGATGTACACACCTTCAACCTGGGGACATCTAGGAGCTGTCTAGTTCCCACGAGGGTAGACTAAAGATGAAGGTGGACTTTGTTTGGACTAATAGTTTTTCCCATCGGATTAGGTCAAATGTGTGGTGAGGCTGTACTGAGGTGATTTGATCTTCACCAAAAAGGAACACAGATGAAATTTGCTATCGGACCTGGGGCATGATGAAACCTGTCTAGCTCTACCTTTCTTATCCTTTAGAGAACCACCTAATGCTAATATAAACATCTTAATTTGGGGACACAATAAATTATTTTGGGTCGCCACCCAACTTGTTGGGAACTTTTGTCCTTGCAGAAATTATGTATGAATTGCCCAACCTAGAGTCAGTGATACTCCACTATGTTGTAGAGGATGTGTTTGTGCAGGCCATCATGGCAATTGTGGCAGCATTTCACTAAAAGTACACAGAGAGCCTTGTTACAACCCTGGCGGTCTAATGACCACCAGGGTTGCTGTGGTGGTCGGACCACCACCAGTACAGTATGTTAGTGATACTGTTGTAAGTGCCTTTCTAAATCACACATTTGTTGGTAGAAATTCCACCATTAGACAAAAGCATTTGCAGATGTACTATCAGAAGATTCCACCATAAACCGACTCTCATCAAATCAAACACATCTACTTGTATTGAGAAACCTTAACCGCCTTGACAAAGCCGATAAACTTTGCAGATTTTCCTCAATAGTAAACAAAGAGACCACCATTTAAGTCGTAATGGCAATGAAAAGTCCTCTTCTTTTTGGAAGACCTTTGCTGAAGGATTTTCCTCTAGCGTCAAATCCACTGATTAAATTATGGAGGAGGAGGTAGTTCTACCAGCAGATTATCCAAAGGAGGATTATGCTCCTTTAGAAGATTTATCACTGCCTCTAGAAGTCAGAAGGGTCTTCGTTACCTCTTAAAACGTGCCTATAAGACTTTGACTTAAACTTATGAAACAATTGAAAAAGAAATGTAATTCAAAATTCAAGGTCTGTATTTGATGTTGACTTCTCTACACACAGAACAAGATCGGTTTTGGAGAAATGTTACCATTCATGTTGGACCTTTTCATTTCATACAAAATGGCACTTCTTCAGTGTCCAGATGTCTTGATCTTGGGAATGTCAAAGTGATTGTTGTTACTTGGACCTCTCGTACTTAGAACAAGGAAGTCCCATTTATGTATGGTACCATTGTGCTAAATGCAAATCAGTCTTGACCTTGTTCCAGTGGAAACAGTCCAGTCTGAACTGCCAAGCCGAGTCCTCCTTGAGCCAGAAGCATTGTGTTATTAAAGATGGAGATAACCCAGCAGTCACACAAGTCTGTTTGGTACATCTGAAGAGCTGTTTGGTATCTGACGATGAAGCCCTTCATGTCTGAATTGATTCTTCAGATGCAAAAGGAAGCTCATGACCGATTGTTCTATACTCTGACGGTGTCGTACTCACATTCTACAGAAGGATCTTTGCGGACGACCTCCATGTTGATGTAGATATCTTGCTGCTGCTTGGCGTCCCCAAATTGAATAAGTGCATAGTTGAGTCCCTGGCTCTCTGCAGTCTCCTGAAATAGAAACATAACTGGTTAGGACAGAAAAATGGAGGTGAATAGCAGGAGCCTGTAGGGAGTGTGCATATCAGCTTATGAAATTCAATACAGGCTAGAGGGGCAGTTCAGGAGTCATAAACAGAATTTATGGTGAACTTGCATTTGCTATATGCAGATGTCAGGGTGGTGTAGTCTTTTTTGTAAATGTTCACTTGTTGAACGCAGAGATAATGTTCGTGGATGGTGTAATCTTTGTTACAAACGTTTACTTGTTGAGGCCAAAGATACTGCACGATGCCTACATAGAAGTTCAGATAACATGCACCTCTCCTAATGAATGATCTGTTGAAGGAATTCTTACAAATATTTAATCATGAGTGAGGCACAGACTTTAAAAGGTTCAAACTGTCTTCGCCTCAGGCAGTCACCGTTGTTGCCTCAATTCAGTAAGGACCTTAAGACCTGGCTCTTCGACTGAAGCACAGAGGACCGACCCCCCCCCCTCAGCGCCTTGAGACCCTTACAGTGGAGTAGTTGCACTCTATAAAAACTATGATTGATTGATTGATAGGTGTTCGCAAGCATTTACTCTTGGCACATTTCCAGATTTACCATCACTGTTAGACTTGCGAATGTGTCAAAACTTACACTCCACTAGGTGAATTGTAACAAGGAAAAATATCTTTATTTACTTACTCATTCTGCAGCGCACATTGAAAGAGGAATATGCCTCAGGGGATTGTTTTTCTGCAGGTAGGTGTCCTTAAATTACACATCATGTTATTCACATTAGTGCTCCATCTCAGCTTAAAACAAGCATTGCCAAGGCCAAGAGGTCTGAGTTAAAACTGAAAGTGCCAGCCAGATGTGTTGGTTTTCCAAGTGTTTTAATTTGCATTCAGTGCTCATTGACAATGCATATTTGTCCTTGCTCGCTCCCTTCTTGTGCCTCTCACGTGCTATCTTTTACTCCCCTACTCCCATTCTTCTATGCGTTTATCCCATTCTCCATTCAATATGTTATTTATTTATTTTGTTTTGGACTCGGCAGCATGTGTGCTCCCAGGCTATGTGCTTAGATTTTTTTTTCACTTGTGCGTACATTGTTTCTCACTTTAAATTTACTGTCCTAAAATGGCTGTCCATCATCTAAGAATCATAGTCAAAGAACACAATAGCAAATCAGAATGTGGCAACGGGGGCTGCATCTTTTTGTAGTCACACGCATGTATGATGACCTAGGAGAAATGAAGAAATGATGCGTGTGCCATTTATTTTATTTTCAGATCCAGGATGGACCACAAGTAAAAAAAAAAACAATTTAATGCAACAGCATGAAAAAGTTTTTTTCTTTTTAAAGAGGAATGGCTAGCAATAATGTTGTGCCATCCAACTAAAAGTATGAAAAAAAAAAATAAGACCATGTGGGCTGGGGGAGGTAGCCAAATTCGGTCGAGTGACAGGGTTGGGGCTGTCAAAGGTAAAGTAAGTTAAAATAAAGGCGGGTGGTTGAGTAGGGTAAAAGCATCACACCAAGAAAGCTGCAACAAAGACTTTGGGAAGAGAAACACCTCAGGGAGAGAAAAACAAGGGAGTGAGGGGAAAATCACACAAGGTGAGGAGAAGCACATGGATGAGATAGATCAACGTGGTGCACAACAGCAGAGCAAGAGAAGTACACACCGGAGTCAGTTGGGAAACACATGCATAATTGAGTGCAGAACCAAAAAGTAAAAAATACCCCCCTAAAAATAGGCAGTATAAGAACACGTGAGGCAGTGGAGAGGATAATAAAAAGGCTATGTCTGAGAAGAGAGACGCACACAATATGGAACAAGATGGACAAGTAAAGCCATTGCATAAGAAGCAAGAAATTTAGAATGGCAATAAAGCCAAACATTGGTAAGCAATAGGATGACTTTAGGCTCACTGTAAGTTATTGTTAGGCCCACAAAAATTAAGTATGGCTACCACACATCACTATGTTTGCATGTAGATGTGTTAAGCCGCAGAAGCATGTTTGGCACATGCATTAGTATTGGTGTACACCTTTTAATCATTAACAGAAAATCCATTACAAAATTGCCAGCCACGCATCAGCATACATGTATATGCATCATGACGCATGTGTGTGCATGTAATTGCAAATAAAGAAGCATTGGCAATGCCATTAGCTCTGCCTTTTAGATGTGAGACCTCTTGACTTCACCAATGCTCATATTACACACAAGATGGACAAATACCTTAGCCTGGCACTTGTATGTTCATATAAAGCGAAAAAAATACATGTTTTTATTGGTCTAAATTATAGTTTCAACTATAAGAGAGGGCCTTTCTTTAATTTTTCCTCCCTGGCTGTGCTCAATTTTAGCCTTGTTATGCCAGAAATATGTTTTGTTTCTTGCTTAAAAAATTGTAGTTTCAGAAATGATTATCTCTTTAATTTTTCATCCTTCTCTCTCTTAACACTGTCTCCTTGTTAATCTTCATACCTATTGCTGTTGCATGTGCTTAGGAAAGAGGTGACGGTACACCCTGTCAAGAAATTGAGAAAAGGGTTGGAGATGCTCTCAATAGTGTACTCTTGAAATGTGAACAGCACAATCTTGAGAATGATCATTGGACTCAGACACTCAAAGGTGAATAATTGTTTGTTTATTTTTTAACTGAAAGCAGTTCACAAATCGTACTGCATGATTGCCCACAAAATGTAATAGAATGCAGATTAAAATTGAGAATATTTATTGAAAGGTATTTATTAATGTTATTTAAAAAAAACAGTCAAGCAGAAACATTGTTTTTCCGAGGAAAAAGACCAGAAAATACTAGTGAACACGCTCTCAAGCGCACTAATAATTAGAAATTGTGTGTAAAACGCTAGGAATTTTTTAATGCAAATGAATACCCCAGGATCTAGGAATTTCGATAAAGCCAGTCTGATACAAAATTATGAATTCATAGGAAAACAGTATATGATTTTGAACAGATGTCCTAACTAAGCCAGTTGAGAAATTGGAAGACTGATCTTTAACATTTAAGCTAGTTATAAGAAAAGAAGTTGGGTGAAATGTCTTGAAAAAAATGTGGATCTCTATTACCACAGTGTAAATTGAAGTAATTCAAAATAAATTTGTTTCATTCTCCTAACAACAGTTTTTATAATTTGGCAGACGTCTATGCAGCCAAATGTTTCAAACAAAATGAAAAGGCAGTTAACTGAAACTAATCCATCAATTTGATAAGTTAATAAGAGTTTAATAAGGGCAGACTGTCCTCTGTAAACAGAAAGGGCTGGAGACGGACAAGAAAGTTACCAAAATGGATTTCCAGGAAGTCTTCAGAGCCTTTGATGAGGGGCAGAGGTGGCAGTCCACCTCAGGAGATGATGAGGATGGGGGAGCATTATCAGTGGATGAGGAAATGATGGACCCAGTCCGGGATTCTGAGCTGCAAGGAGAGCCCAACTTAGCCTAAGGTGATGACCAGAAAGCCCAAGATGTTCAGGATGGAGCAGGGAGCAGTGTGTCTGCCAGTGGCCTGGCCCTAGTGGAGCTGGATGACAGAAAGGTGGAGAGGAAGCGTCAGGCTGGCCTAGATGTAGCTGGAAGCATAAGAGCGGAGGGCTGAGGCAGAAAGGGACTTAGCTAAGAAGAAAGCTTTGCTGTCACATGAAAGGAGACTTAAAGAGCTGGAACTGAAAGACAGGCAGATCCCAGAGACCAGCAACCATAATGACAGCATACCTGCAGTGTCCACTGTAGAGGTGATGGCCTACATCCCACAGGATCTAGTGCCCAATTATGTAGTGGGGATGATATTGATAAGATGTTCTCAGCTTTGAGGTACCTCTAAAGGAACACAAGGCACCAGAGGAGTACTGGGGGGTATCCTGAGGAGGTACATGCCTACAGGGAGGAGGCACACTTGAGGTAGAGGACCAGACCAAGTAACCCCCATAAAAAAATTTATTAACCTCTACATTTGGCCTGACAAATACCCTCAGAGTTTCAGAGACAGACACTAACTTCCAAATCGGTCTTGGGTGGACTTCATAGAATATTCCAGCAAGGCACTGAAGAGCTGGGCGAGGCTCAGCAAAGTGGATAATTTTGTTGGGCAGTACAACTTGATTCTAAGGGAGTGCATGCTCAATATCCATTTTACAGAGCTGCACCCACACCTGGTAGAGAGCAAGCAGACCGACACTAGGAAGCTTGCTGAGGAGGCCGACCTCTAGGTCAGCAACCAAGTGGCAGCAGTAGGTCACGATCCATAGGGAGAGTAGGGAGGCTCAGAGGGACACAGAAGCAAGTATGACTACTGCCAGGTGTCCTCTGGTGTCCTCAGAGCTGGTAATACCCAATACATTTCATCAGGTTATAGTAGCAGACAACTAAGAAAGACACTATTCAGTGTTTCTGATTCCCTTTGAATGAGGGGGGGTCTCAGGTCTTCTGAAAGCTGCTGTGAGTCCTTCCATCCCTGTGGACTGTCTGTTAGTGAATGACCTGGAGCACACTGCCTGAAAGGAGGCATGTGGAAGGGGCATGTGAAATCAGCTCCTGCATGTCCCATGGTACATGTGGGTGGGGCACCGGAGGAGGCCGCCCTGGAGCCTACAGGGAGGATATTGCCTCCCTAGGTGACATACCTGTGCTTGCTGGATGACAAGCAGAAGGGTGACCCACCAAGGAGGAGTGCCCAACCCTGGAGGGCATGAGGTGGCAAGCTGAAGCCCAGGCACCTGAGAATAACTCTGGAGATCACCTCATAAATCAGGAGAATGATCTCCTATATAGTGAGGATAAGGTACCTGTGCATGAGACAACACATGTGTTGGTAGTACCTCATTGTTACAGGACCTTCCTTCTGGGGCTGGCCCATGCAGTTCCCCTGGCAGGACATCTGGGGCAGGACATGACCTTTGCCAGGCGTGTCTGCCACTTCTATTTGCCCCAGATTAGGATAGCCTCAGATGCATTCTGCAGGAATTGTCTCACCTGCCATGGCAGTGGGAAAACAAGGAAAAAGCTGAAGGCCTTACCTGTCATTGGCACCCCCTTTGAAAGGGTGGGCATCAACATTTTTAGGTCCTTGGACCCAAAGACAGCCTTAGGCAAAAGGTTTATCCTGTCCATGTTGGCCCATGCTGCTAAGTACCCAGAGGTCATACCTCTGAGGACTGTGACTACCCCTGCAGTGTCTGGGGCCTTGATGGGTATTTTCACCCAAGTGAGGTTCTAATGAGAAGTGGTGTCTGACATGGGCATCACCTTCAATCCTGCGTACATGAAGTCAATGTGGAAGAAATGTGGGGTAATCTTTAATTTCTCCACACCATACCATCCACAAACCAACAGGGTAAATAAACAAATTGGCAAGATCCTAAAAGACATGATGATGGGCCTGAATGAGCCCATAATGTGGAAGTGGGAAGTTATCTTACCATGCCTGTTTTTTGGCTACATGGAGGTAGCACAGAAGAAAGTTGAGTGTAGCCCATTTGAGCTTCTGTATAGTCACCCTGTAAGGGGACTTCTCAGTCTAGCCAAGGAGGGGTGGAAGCAAGCTCCCTATATATAATGCCAGGATGTGGTTAGCTATGTGCTAGCTATCAGGAACCAGATTACCAAGTTCTAGAAGTGTAACATCTGGGCACAACCAATATTGCCTTGACTGTTAAGTCTTATTGAAGTGAGATGAGAATATCGTATACTAACTCCCTTTGCCACTCAAACACTGCAACAACCTGGGATTTTGCTAAACTCCAGACATAAACAACACCCAAGGGAAAGGGGGGAGTAGAGAACAAAGTAAAACAGAGAAAATTATGTCTTGGGGTCCCTTCAAGGTAATTGCTTCAGAAAACTACACCATAGAATTCAAGAACATTACCGCAACATACAAAAAGGTGACTTAAAATTACCTTTGTTGGAACATTTTGTTAAATGTCATCCCTACACAAGAACTTTTAAATTCTGCAGTCTTCGAAAACTAACACAACATCCTCGAGGGGGGGACCTTGAGTTAAAACTATGACAATATGAAAGCAGTCTTGTCATTCACTTCGATACAGTCCGTGAGGTCTCAACATAGATGCAAGATGGCACTACTGGCTTCTTTAATGAACTGGAATGGTTACATATATATGGGTTTTCTATGTCCTTCCATATCTTATTGCTTTTTCTATCTACAGATCCCCTCCAATTCATTTGAGCATATTCTGATTGACACCCCTACATGACTAAAATTCAGATCCTACTTTTTGCCATTACCTATAGCTAACTCTTAGAATTATTTAGACTATTACCTTATCCAGTCAATTCGTAAATACCTTATCCCCAGCACTTAGCTTATTTGGGGTGGAAATAGTTTCTTTACCAAATTTAGCAATAACTACAGCATACATCACATATTGATGTTACTCTACGTACATTGAGTCCAACTCTACATCTTCTCATTGCCATTATTTGGCTAATATATTCCTCTATGCTATTGCATGTCCCTTCGTTAGACAAACATACTTCCTACTGCAGAAGGAAGCACACTAACTTGTTTCCAACTGACAAACGCACATTGCCATCATTTGGCTAATATATTCCTCCATGCCATTGCATGCCCTCTTATTAGACAAATACACTTCTTACTGCAATAGGAAGTACACTTACTCACGTCCAACAGATAAATATAGTTCATTCTGCACAAGGAAGTTTATTGACACGCTTTCAATACGCTTACCCTTCCAATATGGCCACCGCTAAACATCATTAGTACGTCCTCAAGCAAAGTCTTGGTAAGGGAAGTAGGACTTCTCTGGATCTCTATAACATGGCACTGTACCAGCACGCAGTACTTTGCCTAACGGGATTTAACTCGACATACCCTGCCACCAACATGATCCTCAGATTGAAAAGACTGGTAAGTGTCTCGAACGCCACCTTTTATCATCCGCTTCATAGCGAAATGGATTTGATTGTATCTTCTCACTTTCCACACATTTTTGATTAGTAATTAGGTTGCCTGGGATGTACCTGAAAATTAACAAATATCGTTACACGTCCATGTGTCTCATCACATTTTCCCCCGAGGTCCAGTCCAACCTCCGACTTTTAGGAGGGTATAGTTACTGTCTTTTAATCGGGATGTCTGGGATCATTTAGAAATCTGTTTATGGCGATTTTGTTGCCAGACCCTTTCTGATAAATAGCATCTCTTTTTAACTCTGTATTTACAGGTTTCACCATTTCACACAGGGGCATTGTACTGTATACTTGTTGGGCTCCATTTACTTATTATCCACTCTTTGATACCGGCTCTATGGGGAAGAATACCATATTATGGAAATTATACTGTTTGTTTTTGATAAATGAACTGTCTGCCTTATTATATCTCTATGTGTAGGGCTGGATTACCTAACTTGTATTATTAATATTCGATTTACTCACTTGACAGCAATAGACCATGTATATTATATCTCTTTGATTGGAGCACTATGATCCGTTTTGTCATTTTCCCATACATAATATTTCCTTCTACTGATCCAAAGATATTTTTACATTGCAGAACTTTTTCATATGACTTACTACTAGGTATGTGCTGTTTGCTCTTTTATCTATAATCTTTACACCTAATAATCTGAAGTACATTCACCAGTGAATATTAAACATGTGATTCTATTACGTAACTTTGCCAGCACCCGCTCTTCGATAGACTGGTTTTCCTATCCTATAAAGTAATGATTTTAACTCACTGCTATCTCTTGATGCATCACACTTTGAACAATAATTTTCCGCACATAGGTTGTTAATTTTATTCTCCATCTTGCTCACCATTCACTGAATCACTTTGGTGATATCTTATTATACTTTCTTTCCTTTTTCTCTTCTTATCGCACTCAATAAACTAACACGTCATTTTCTTATAACCTCATTCAATTTTATGTATACCTTACAGCCTTGAAAAAGCCCCAGGCAGATTTGCCACAGGGGGCAAAACACCTCACAGATTCTATATTCATGTGGCATTGCTCAAAACCACAATAAAACACTTTTTTGAAGCACCTTTTTTGACTCAACATATATTATATCTCTACACATCTACAAATTTGAAACCTCAACAAGAAAATACATTGTGGGTTACACTTCTTTCTTTAAACCATAGACTCCCTCAGCTTTATAGCACTGTGGCACACCTACAACAGCATAGTATGGTGTTAGAACTATGCCCTCTTCATTCTGAACAAATATATATATATATATATATATATATATATATATATATATATGTATATATATATATATATATATATATATATATATATATATATATATATATATAAAACATGCTGGGCAAGTGTGTGTTTTTACCAAAATACTCTCCCTTTACCTCCTTTAAGAACAATTCTAAGACAATGAAATAAACAAAGTACAAAATGAGTACACGGAATGCTAGAATGTCTTGCTTAGAGTATAACCCTGTGAACAACAATAATTACCTATAACAAATAAACAAATGGTTCTAAAATAATCCGGAAACAGAATTACAGCATTCCCTCATGGCTAGGAAAGAATAAACATAGATGTGCAAAGTCCCTGGAACACCAAAATCAAATCTTTAGAAAATGTATTGAACTTCTTCCTCATGGAGAAACAACAACAAAATATAGAGCCTGATTTAGATTTTGGTGGATGGCTTACTCCGTTGCAACGGTAACAGATTGCCCGTCTGCTGAAATATAAACCTCATAGGATATAATAGGATTTATATTTCAGCAGACAGGCTATCAGTCACCGTTTTGACAGAGTAACCTATCTGCTGTAATCTAAATCAGGCACATAGGTGGTCATTCTGACCTCGGCGGTAAAAGGCGCTTACCGCCGGTCAGAAATCCTCCATAATTCCGCCGCGGTCGCGGTAATCCGACACGGTCATTCTGACCCGCAGCAGCCAAACCGCCGAAAATCCGACAGCCACTACAGACCGCCAGACCAGCGGTCGGCGGAAAAGTGGAGGCGACCAAACCTCCACCGTCACGCCAACAGAAATACGCCCATGCCATTCCGACCCACGAATCCACGCGGCGGTCTTTCAAACGCGGTAATCCATTGGCGGTACACACCGCCGCGGTCAGAATACCCACAAACGAACAAAACCCAGCCACATTGGACAATTTGAATCTCACACACCTGATACACATACACACACCACTCCCACACACACAATACAATATAAAACACACACCTACATCACCCACAAACCCCTACGACCAAAAAACCAAAAGAAGCACAGAGAGACACTGCACCGATCAGAGAACAACATCACACAGAGGCACACTACACCATCACCCACACAATCACCAAGCACAAAACAACACACCCCACCACACTCAACACACTTAACTACACATACTCCACCCCACACATCATACACACCACTCCATGGCACCCCAAAGACACCCCCGCTTCTCAGACGAAGAACTCAGGGTCATGGTGGAGGAAATCGTTCGGGTAGAGCCACAGCTCTTCGGCACACAGGTCCAACACACCAGCATTGCCCGGAGGACGGAGCTATGGCAAAGGATTGTCGACAGGGTCAACGCTGTGGGACAGCACCCCAGAAATCGGGAAGACATCAGGAAGCGATGGAACGACCTACGGGGGAAGGTGCGTTCCATGGTATCCAGGCACAACATCGCCGTGCAGAAGACTGGCGGAGGACCCCCACCTCAACCCCCACAATTTACAACATGGGAGGAGGAAGTCTTGAACATCCTGCATCCTGACGGCCTCGGAGGAGTCGGAGGAGGAATGGACTCTGGTAAGTTGAAGCTTCAATACTGCTTCCCCCCCACCTGCATGCCAACTCATACCCCAACCCTCACCCCCATCCCCACACTCACCCCCACCCCCATCCTCACCCCCATCCTCACCCCCACCCTCACCCCCACCCTCACCCCCACCAACATCCTCACCCCCACCACCATCCTCACCCCCACCCCCAGCACACCTATTCCCTGCCAATGTCTCACCATCACAACCCACACATCCCAAAACCTAGGCCTGCATGCGTCCACTAAGCATGGACACCCATCACCAAAGCATGCCCAATGCATATACACATCCCCCCCACAAGCCATCCTCACCAAAGCCCCCACACACGAATGCCAGCACTTGGGGACACGGGAACCCACACATTCACCCATATGGCACACATTGAAACTATAACCATACCTCTATACCCCTGCAGGACCCGACCGCCAACACACCGCCACGGAGGGCCCAGAATTCTCCACACCCCCCACCCAAGAGGCCGTCAGCGATGACAGCAGCTCTGTCGACCTGGAGTCTGATGACCAGCCCGGACCATCGGGGACCTCTGGACAGTCGGTTCCCCTCAGACAGCCACAGGCCACACCAGACCCAACCCCCTCTGGGAACACCAGCACAGCTCCCACCCAGCGGGCCCATGCCTCTGTCTCCAGGACGCGTCAATCAGCGGTGTGTCTACCACTACAGGGCACCCAGGATAACCCACCACCCCAACAACAACAGGGACCTGGGGGCAGTGGTAGTGGGCACACTGTCCAGGGGACAGAGGCCCAGGGAAACAGGGGAACTGGGAGGGCAGCTGTGCGACAGGGGGGGGGAGGGGCCCAGGGAACCCACTCTCCACGAGGCCCTCACCACCATCATGGGAGCATACAACCGCTCCCAGGAGACGATGGCGACGGTACTGGCCAGGTTCCAGGAGATCCAGGTACTGCAGGAGGAACACTATTGGGGGTACAGGGAGGACATCAGAGCCCTCACCTCCACCCTGGTCACCATGGTAGGGCTGCTGCAGCAACTCATCACCACCAGGACGGACACTCAACAACAACAAAGGGCCCCTGCCACTAGCCTCGAACAAGAACTGCCAACCACCTCCGCCGGCGCTAGTGGACAGGAGGCCCCCGCTCAACAGCAGCCCACCAGACCCCCACCTCCTGCAGGAGAAGAACCATCCCGCAAGAGGGCCCTGAGATCACGAAAGAAGACAGAGTAGGATGTCAAGACCCCCGCCAGCAAAGGATACCACCTGATGTCATCCCACTGTCCCACATTGGCACCATGTCCATCCTTGAAATGCCCCTGCTCCATCTCTCCACAGGCCTATGGACAATGCACCTGTGTGACTGTTACTCTGGACTCTACCATGGACATTCCATCACCATAGCCCCCACCCACTTGAAACCACCCATCCCATTTTGAGCACTGAAATAAACACCTGTTTTGCACAAAACTTTCAGGAGTCTGGCTGTGATTTCAAAATATTGTAATTGACATGACAGTGCAAATATGTCCTTGTACATAGTGAAGTCAACAAACCGCTGCCACACAGCTGTAGTCCATGGGCAAACGAAGCACAGGACTCGTAGTGGGGACCACAGATCTGAAATAGGGAGGGAAAAGCCACAACTCAGTCATCATACACTGGGGCAGATAGACAGGCAGCAGAGATGCAGTAGAGTAGTTTACATTTACTAAATAATCTTTGAATTGTTACCTGTGTCCTATTGGAAGTACTGTGCAATGATTCTGTCCCTGTTGTCTGTTTCAGCCCCGTCGTCTTCCTCCTCGTCACTCTCCACAGGTTCCACAGCTGCCACTACACCACCATCTGGACCATCCTCCTGCAGGAAAGGCACCTGGCGTCGCAAAGCCAGGTTGTGAAGCATGCAGCAGGCCACGACGATGTGACACACCTTCTTGGGTGAGTACATTAGGGATCCACCTGTCATATGCAGGCACCTAAACCTGGCCTTTAGGAGGCCAAAGGTGCGTTCGATCACCCTCCTAGTACGCCCATGGGCATCATTGTACCGTTCCTCTGCCCTGGTCCTGGGATTCCTTACTGGGGTCAGTAGCCACGACAAGTTGGGGTAACCAGAGTCCCCCAATAGCCATACACGGTGTCTCTCTAGCTGTTCCATCACGTAAGGGATGCTGCTATTCCTTAGGGTGTAGGCGTCATGCACTGACCCAGGGAACTTGGCATTTACATGCGAGATGTACTGGTCAGCCAAACACACCACCTGGATGTTCATGGAATGGTAACTTTTCCTGTTCCTGTACACCTGCTCACTTTCTCTGGGGGGAACCAAAGCCACATGGGTCCCATCAATGGCACCAATGATGTTGGGAATATGTCCAAGGGCATAGAAATCACCCTTCACTGTAGCCAATTCGCCCACCTCAGGGAAAAGGATGTAGCTCCTCATGTAGTTCATCAGGGCAGACAACACTCTGGATAACACCTTCGAAAACATAGGCTGGGACATCCCAGAAGCAATTCCCACTGTTGTCTGAAATGACCCACTTGCCAAGAAATGGAGTACTGACAGGACCTGCACCAGAGGGGGAATCCCTGTGGGTTGGCGGATGGGGGACATCAGGTCTGGCTCCAGCTGGGCACACAGTTCATGTATAGTGGCACGGTCAAGCCGGTAGGTCATGATGATGTGGCGTTCTTCCATTGTTGACAGGTCCACCAGCGGTCTGTACACGGGAGGATTCCTCCGTTTCCTCGCCAAACCCAGCGGACGGTGCCTAGGAAGGACAACATGGAGCACAGAGTCAAGCAACCCACAGGTACGTACTCACAGCTTGCACAGTACACGATTCTCTATGCAGTGAATGGCTTGTATGAGTGGCTATGCAAGGCCTAGGCCTGTGTGACGCACTAGAAATTGAGCCATGTGGGCCCGCGAAATGGCGGCTGCCTGACCTGTGAAGTGTGACAATGGGATGTGAGGTCAATGCGCCGGCGTGGCACACCGCGGCGGTCGGCGGTCGAAGACCGCGGCGCAAAGCCGCATTGGTTAACATTGAAGCCTATGGGTTTCAGGAGCCAATGGCGAAGGGCGCCGGCGGTCGCGGTACGCACCGCCGCGGTACGTCCCACCGCGGGCATGACCGCCATTTTCTATCTACTTCATCACTCGAGACTTGAACCTTCACAGGAGAGGACCTATACTGCAAGTGCTGCTGTGACCTCGGTCTGGAAGGGACAATGGCTGCTGCGACTGGGGAAAGGGCCCCTGCCTTCACAACAGAAGAGTTGGAGAAACTTGTGGATGGGGTCCTCCCCCAGTATGCGCTACTCTACGGTCCTCCAGACCAGCAAGTGAGTTCAATTCAATATGGATTAGTGGCCACTGGCTGGCCTGGGGTGCTGGCGGGGCTGGCGGGGGGCACATGGCGGGGATGGGGGGCATGTTGGGCCTGGCGGGGGGCACATGGCGGGGATGGGGGGCCTGGCGGGGCTGGCGGGGGGCACATGGCGGGGATGGGGGGCCTGGCGGGGGGCACATGGCGGGGATGGGGGGCCTGGCGGGGCTGGCGGGGGGCACATGGCAGGGATGGGGGGCCTGGCAGGGCTGGCGGGGGGCAAATGGCGGGGATGGGGGGCCTGGCGGGGCTGGCGGGGGGCACATGGCGGGGATGGGGGGCGGTGGGCCACTGCCAACGAAAATGCAGACAAACTTGAACGTGGTATTTCTCCCTCCCTGTACGTGTCACATAGGTCCGCGCCCATGAGAAGATCGGGATTTGGCGTGCCATCGCCAAGGACGTCCGGACCCTGGGGGTCCACCATCGACGGGGCACCCACTGCCGCAAGAGGTGGGAGGACATCCGCCGCGGGACGAAGAAGACCGCCGAGTCTCTGCTGGGGATGGCCTCCCAACGTAGGTGGGGTGCCAGCCGTCAACTGACCCCCCTGATGTTCCGGATCCTGGCGGTGGCCTACCCTGATTTGGATGGGCGCGTGAGGGAAGCACAGCAGTCACAAGGGGGTGAGTACAAGCACAATCTGCTCTGTTGGCGCGCAGTGGAGGTGTCTGGGTGGGGGAGGAGGGCTGTGGGTCCCCCTAGGCCAGGGCGAAATCTGTAGGCTAGGCCCCTCCGTATGCCCCTGTGTCCCCACCCACCCCCCTCAGTAGTGTGCCAGTACAGCCATCCCTGGGCCTGTGTCATCTATGTGTACAGCTGTCATCTCTAGGCGTGTAGGGCATGTCCCAGGGATTGCGTAGCGGACCCCAAGTGCGCGACGTAGTGCAGGGGTCATCTGTGTCTGTAATGTCCGCCGACGGTAGCGGTAATCCATGCACTCAAAATTTTCTTCATTTCTCTCCCCCCCCCTTTTTGTTTGTCTCTCTGTGCATGTGTGCATCAGCATCATCAGGCGGAGGAGAGGTGGCATCGGGGCAGGAGGGAGCTGCATCTCACATGGGCCAGGAGGGCCATACCACCGAGTCAGACTGGACCAGTGAGACGGAGGGCGAGGGGAGCTCCACAACGGGGACGACTGGAGCCTGCAGCGACACAGACACGTCCTCGGAAGGGAGCTCCCTTGCGGTGGCGGCAGCATCCGTGCCCCCCGCACCTACAGGTACAGCCGCCACCCAGCGCACCATCTCCGCCCTCCCAGCAGCCCCTCAGCTTAAGCCCCGTGCCCGCTCGCACACCAAGGCGGGCATCTCCTTCGCCCCAGGCACCTCAGGCCCTGCCCCTGTTACCCCTGCTGCCCTCAGTGAGGAGGTCATTGACCTCCTGAGAACGCTCATTGTTGGGCAGTCTACCCTTTTGAATGCCATCCAGGGGGTGGAGAGGGAGGTTCATCGCAGCAATGCGTACCTGGAGGGCATTCATTCGGGTCAGGCTGCCCATCAGCGGTCGTTCAACGCTCTGGCCTCAGCACTGACGGCAGCCATTGTCCCTGTCTCCAGCCTCCCTCTACTAACTCCCTCCTCCAAGTCTCCTGTTCCTCTGCCTGTCCCATCCACACCATCAGACCAGCCTGCACACACCTCAACACCCAAGAGCAGCTCATCCAAACATAAGCACCACAGATCACACAAGCATTCACCCCAGCAACATCCAGATGCACACATGCCAACAGTCACCACCACCTCTGTGTCCCCCACCTCCTCGTCTCCCTCCTCCCTCCCTGTGACGTCTACACTCACACCTTCATGCACCCCAACATCAGCCAGTGTTTCCATCACCAGCACACCATCCAGTACAGTCCGCACACGTGCAGTCACCACCCCCACTACCATTTACACATCCCCTGTGTCCTCTCCCAGTGTGTCTGTCACCCCCTCTGCCAAAGCACACAAACGCAGGCAGCCACCCACCCAACAGCCATCCACCTCACGACAGCCTCCAGCACAATCACCTGCACCCAAAGACAGCACACTTGACTCTCCTACAACCACATCCTCTTCCTTCACTCCCATTCCCACTACTCCTACCCGTCCCTGTCTTAACAAGCTAATTTTCCTTTCCAACCTTGACCTCTTTCCCACCACTGACCCCCCCCCCTCCATCTGGTAGGAGTAAGAAGAGCACCTCAGCCACCACCAGCCCTGCAGCACCCTTGAAAAAGGTGCAGGGGTATTGGAATCCCCCAGCTCCAAGCTCCGGATCCGCCCACAACAGCAAGGGGACATGCAGCCCACCCACTGGGAAGAGGAGCAGAAAAGGGAAGGCCCGGCGCAGGAGCCCAGAGTCACCAGCCCCCAAGGACACTACCCTGCCACCGTCACCTGCCACTGGTCGAAAGGGAGGAAAGGGCCACAAACCCTCAGGCAAGGAGGGCAAGGGCAGCAGGGCGTAGAAGTCAGGCAGCAGGCCCGCTGCCCAGGGTGGACCCAGCCCAGCTGGCCAGGAGGGACCCACAACCCACAGCCCAGGTGGGCATTGAGGGAGCCCCATCCCCGCTGCCCAGGAGGGGAACACCAGCCAATGGGCAGATGGCCTTAGGACGCCCGCCGTCTCAAGCACCGCTGAACTGGGCCCTTCATCTCAAGCACCGCTGAACTGGGCCCCGCCGTCTCAAGAACCGCTGAACTGGGCCCCGCCGTCTCCAGCACTGCTCCGCTGGGGACCGCCGTCTCAAGAACCGCTGAACTGGGCCCCGCCGTCTCCAGCACCGCTCTGCTGGGGACCGCCGTCTCAAGCACCGCTGAACTGGGCCCCGCCGTCTCAAGCACCGCTGAACTGGGCCCCGCCGTCTCAAGCACCGCTCCGCTGGGGACCGCCGTCTCAAGCACCGCTGAACTGGGCCCGCCGTCTCCAGCACCGCTCCGCTGGGGACCGCCGTCTCAAGCACCGCTGAACTGGGCCCCGCCGTCTCAAGCACCGCTGAACTGGGCCCCGCCGTCTCCAGCACCGCTCCGCTGGGGACCGCCGTCTCAAGAACCGCTGAACTGGGCCCTTCATCTCAAGCACCGCTGAACTGGGCAAGCACCGCTGAACTGGGCCCTTCAAGTCAAGCACCGCTGGCCCTTTGGCAGACGTGGCAGGGCAGGATCTGTCTCGGGCAGGGCTGTAGGATGTCCTCTGGGCAACATGCCTCCTCCAGTGGCAGTGGAGTCTGTTATGGACTGTATGGACTGTGGCTTTGCTCTCCCCAGGATGGCCCAGTGGGCAGGCCACCCACTGTATGGACTGTGCCTTTGCTCTCCCCAGGATGGCCCAGTGGGCAGGCCACCCACTGTATGGACTGTATGGACTGTGCCTTTGCTCTCCCCAGGATGGCCCAGTGGGCAGCCCACCCACTGTATGGACTGTATGGACTGTGCCTTTGCTCTCCCCAGGATGGCCCAGTGGGCAGGCCACCCACTGTATGGACTGTATGGACTGTGGCTTTGCTCTCCCCAGGATGGCCCAGTGGGCAGGCCACCCACTGTATGGACTGTATGGACTGTGCCTTTGCTCTCCCCAGGATGGCCCAGTGGGCAGGCCACCCACTGTATGGACTGTATGGACTGTGCCTTTGCTCTCCCCAGGATGGCCCAGTGGTCATGAAGTCCCCTCGTGGATCTGGCGTTGAGTACTCAAGTGGCTGAGGTGCCCCCCCTTCCCTTCCCCCTGAGGTGCCTGTCCTTTTTTCTTTCTGATGCCCCTGCAGTGTTCTCTCCGTGGAGTTCTTGTCGTGGGACTGGGCCTTGCCCATTTGCTCTGGACCCCTGTGGTCCACGGACAGTGGTTGGACTACATATAGTAGATGTATATATTTTGTACATAGTTTATTTATTTATTTGGATTACTGCTGTCCATTTTTCAATATATCTGCCCGTTTAAGATCTCTTCTTTTGGTCTTTGCATTATTTCGGAGGGGGGGGTTTGTGGGTTGTGACAGTGATCTGTGGGAATGCATTGATGTGTGTGTTGTAGTGGGTGTGGGTGGGTGGGTGTGTGCCGGTAATCTTTTCCCTCCCCTGTGTCGTAGGTGCAGTACTCACTGATGTCTTCCGCGCCGCCGGGCGTGCTCCTGGTACAGGAGCAGGTATAGGAGTGCGGGGATGACCTGTAACTCGGGTTCCATACTGCCGGAATCACGCGTGGAGTATGTGGAGGTGAGCGTTTTCCCGTTCGTAGTCTGTTTCCGCCGTGTTTTTATCGGCGGTGCTCCCGCCCCGGAAAAGGTGGCGGATTGGTGGGTCGTTATCGGGTAGGCGGTACATTGTCTCCCGCCGGGCTGTTGGCAGTGACCGCCAGGCTGTTTGTTTGTACCGCCGTGGCGGTCGGAGTGTTGAAGCGGCGGTCTCTGTTGGCGGTAACCGCCAGGGTCAGAATTCCATTTTTCGGACCGCCAGCCTGTCGGCGGTATGGCCGCGGCTTTAACACCGACCGCCAAGGTCGGAATGAGGGCCTTAGTCCTTTTCCTTCCTTTTATAGAGTAGTCAATGTCTGCATCCACAAATCCTGAGAACTTGGCAGTATGAGACGGTGGACGTAAATGCAACTGTAGTTTATACACATGCACCTTACCAATTCCAATTAAAGGGAAGCAATCTGCTCTTGGTAACCTGCTATCACCGCTAAGTATCTCCTCATGTCTCACAGTTTCACAGAGGTAACTGGTATCAAGAATCCATCAGACAGCTGTATCTTGTGGGAATAGAATCCCACTGCAGCTTGGAATCCAAACCAACAGAACGATCCAAAAAAATGCAGCTATCATGTACAACAAGTAAGTATCCAAGGTAAGTATTATAAATTACAAGTGCTGCAGCCGTCCCCCGAGTATGCTTATATAACGACACTCTGGAAAACCCAACTGCTTCTATCTTCTTTGGACTTCCCCAGTGGAGCCTATATAACCAGACTTGGGAAAACCCGACCACAAAATCTTCACTGCAACTCCATCCAGAGACTTCCGTACAATGACGGGCTCCCCTCAGACACTGCCTGCAACCTGGCCCCACTGAACCTTACCTTATCAGAACATTTTTCTTCAAAATTCTTCTATGTCTGAAAGTAAGTGCTGACCAGGCCCAATCCTCTTCTTGTATTCAAACCGCCCTCCATTGAGGAAGAGACATATTTTTCGACTTCGACCCAGTCTCGTGTGACTTGTTGTCCACGGTTTAAGCTTTGATCTTTTAGGTGTTAGTTTTTCTAAAAAAAATGAAATTTATAACTCCAGTTGTGCTGATTGGATTTTTTGTCTTTGTCTTAAAGACCTTAGTACAATTTACTATTTTTCCAAATTGGTGTGAGATTTTTCCTTTTTGTGTTTTTACTTTATTACTGTTTGTGTGCTGCATAAATACTTTACACATTGCCTCTAAGTTAAGCCTGACTGCTTTTTGTGCCAGGGGGTAAGTACATGTTAATGTAGTGAATTGTGTGGTTCACACAGCCAGGGATCGTGGCTGTTGCTGGACTGGGGCTCATGCCCTTTGCCTCCCCCCTTTTGCTTTACATTCACTGGTTGTTTATTTCCTTGTTTTCTCTTATTTTAAGGTAAGGTTTGTTATACCACTTACAAAGTATTAAAATTTTTATTGATTTGTCCTATATCAACTATTTATATCTTTACCACTAGGTTTATTAAACTTTTTATACTTACTTTCTGAAATGCTTTTTAAAAAACTTTTTGATGTATATATGAGACATACTGTTAGAAATGGGTTCTGGATAACAAAGGTAAGCACCCTGATCAAGCAGGAACCTTAATCTTAGTCAGGGTAAGGCATAAACACACTCTAATTATAACCTATGCTCACACTCTGATAGCTTGGAACAGAGCAGATAGGCTTAACTTAACTTAACGTGTAAAGTATTTGTGCAACACTTCAAGCAATAAACGAGTGAAAACACCATAAAATAAGACACCACATCTGGTTAGAAAAATACCAAAATGCCAAAAATCCAATAAGTAGAATTTGGGTTATGAATTTTTAAAGAATAACCTGTAGAAAAACGCTTAGAAACAAAAAGGGCTATCTGGCTGCGCTGGATCAGGACAAAGTCAAAGGTTCAGAGTGGCTGCGATGGAGAATGGGCCGCCTACAGGTACGCTTTTGAGCCCGTTAAACCAAAGTCCCTTAAATCCTAGTGCGGGCGTGTTTCGCTGGCTAGGAACCATTTATTGAGGAAATGTGTTGATTTTCCCCACGCAGTCGAGAAGATGCATCGACGTTCCCCAAGATGTGGTGGAGTTCGGTTCCGGCTGTATTGATGTGAAGGTAATGTGCTGATTCTGACGAGTGCAGTGACTGCGATGCAGTTTGTCATCATTGTCGAGGTTGTCGTTGATGGAGATGCAGGAACCTTGTGGCAAGGGATACACCACAGTACTGGTTCCAAATGCAATGTGCCAGTTTTGTCTATGCAACAGCAGTGATGCGCCAGTTCTGTTCATGCAACAATGGAGATGCTGTGGTTCTGCTGGAGCAGCATCTAAAGATCTACCTTGCAGGACCCAGATTGGGTTGGCAACACTTGGCAGGCCAGGCTCACAGCTGGCAGACTCCGGTTGCAATGTTGAGTTGCTTAGAGTTATTTTATGTCTCTAAGACTTCAGATGAGGAGACCAATCAGTTGGACCTTGGAGTCACTTTGGTTCTGGGTTGAAGAGTTGCTGGTCCAATCCTTCTCACCCAGGCATAGACGGCAAAAGGTAGCAGGTCAGCTGTGTCAGGCAGCAGTTCTTCCAGAGCAGCAGCCCAGCAGAGTGGCAGTCCTCGTAGCAGCACAGCATTCCTTCTTCCTGGCAGGGTATTCACAGGTCCAGAAGTTTAATAAAGTGGTAGGGTCTGAGGCCCAGTTCTTATACCAAGTGATGCCTTTGAAGTGGAGGGGACTTCCAGAAAGTCTTTGAAGTGCACAGAGGTCCTCCCTTCTTGCCCTGGCTCCACAGGGTATGTGGCCCATTGTGTGGGAATAGGACACAGTCCATTCAGAATTTAAGTGTGAGGCTGTGACCAGCTCCTCCCTCCTATCCTGTTAGGATTGCCCATCAAGGCCCATAACATCACACCTAAGCTCCCATTGTGTGTGGCTGCCTAAAGTGAATACACAAAGCCCAGATGTCACCCACCTCAAACAAGTGATCAGAGACACAGAGCTATGATCAGAAAATGACAACTTTCTAGACGTGGCATTTTCAAAATTATAACAATAAATCTGACCTTACCATTAAAGAGGATTTATTATTACAATTCCACAGGTACAAAACATAACATCCCTACCTCCTCCCAGTCGGGAATTGCAGCCTATTGAATGTAATATGTACTCCCCGATGTTGTCCTTTAAGGGGTGGGCCTCACAATAGTGAAAAAAGAATTGGGAATTTTTTTCACTACCAAGACATGTAAAAGTGACCTACCTTTTAATGACATAGTATCCAGCCCTATCAGCTCTTGTGAGCCTACCCTATGGGTGATCTGTATGTAATAAAAGAGGGGTTTAAAGCTTGGCAAGGAGTATTAAATGCCAAGTCGACATGGAAGTGTGACACTGCATTAAGGCTGCCATGGCAGGCCTGGGACATGCTTAAAGGGCTACTTAAGTGGGGGGGGCCACAATCAGTAGAATTTCATTTACAGGCCATATAAAGTAAATTAAAAATACCAATAGGATATATGGCAATCAAACATGGGCCTCATTTATGAGGAAGTGCACTGCACCAAAATTGGCAACTTCACACTCCGTCACTTCAGAAACACAAGGATGAACTGTATTTACAAAAATACGGCGCACCCCTGTGTTTCCCCTAGCGAAGGTGCTAAATTTATCTGCCTTGCACCAACACAAGCACCCTTGCACCATAGTGCATGGGTGCCTGCACTGCAGGGAATGATTGTTTATGTGCTCCTTCCTGCACATACACCATCAATGACGGAAATGCGCTAGTTCTATGTATGCTGCATTGTGGAGCACACATAGAAGTAGCAAATCGTAATTTTTAAATGATTGCTAAAAATGACCCTCCAGTTGCGCAAGGGCCTCATAAGTGAGGCCCCTTATTTTAGGGAGGGGCACAAGCACTTTACCACTGGTCAGCAGTGGTAAAGGGCACAGAGTCCAAAGGACATCAGAATAAAATTCTGTAAAATTGCAGGTAAGCAGACAAAATGTTTGGGGGAAGACCACCATAAGGCTGACAGGTCTAACACACATGTTAAGCTCAATAAAGGTTTCAAACTTAACACTAAATAAGTAAATACACAAACATTTGCTAGTTAGCTCACTCACCTGGTCAGGTGGCTGACTGGTTCCATTGTTCAGTGAGGAGGTTCTATCAAAGGCTAAAAAACAAGAAGTTATTCCAAGTAAGCCACAGTGACACGGAATCTAAGACTTGATAAAGCAGTTGGCAAATGAAAACTGGACTACGTCAGTGACTGAGGCAACCAGGTAATCAGCTCTGATTATAGCACTTCAGCAGCAGAATAAGGACATTGTCTACCAACATATTAACAGGACTTCAGAGCAAAGATCCACCCAAAGACCGACAGCTCTTCCTCTTACTCAGATCAAAGGCCAGCAAACAGGGACCATCATGCTAAAGATGGCAAACTGCTGAAGAAAGGCATTTTCCTGTTGTCATAGTCACAGAAAAGTGAAACTTTGTGAACTAGCAGAAGCGGATATATGCAAACTATATTTAGCAAATATATACGGGCATCAGATACATATGCATTCACAGTTAAAGTACTGTCACTATTCTAAGGAAGCTGGTGACGCCGGAGTGGGGAAGTGCACTGAGCACTGCGGATGTTGCAGCATTAGACAAGGATGCTACAGAAACTATGAACATAGATGTACAACGAGAAGTAACCCAGAGTCAAATTCGGAGGAACTTGTAAAGGATTAGGAAATAACATAACAAAAAGTGTAAAGTAAGAATGAATATTTTGTTTTAATTCTTGTATATTTCTGTATTCTTAGGAATCGTGGATTTACAGTAGTTATACAGAACATAGATTTCTTTTTTAAAAAGGACAGATGGATGGAGAAGGTAATTCACGTTTAAAGTTTCAACTGTCCTATAAATCTCTGTATGCCACATTAAAAAAAATGTGGCAAACATATTATCTACTGGGATGTAAAATGAATAGATATTCAACATTCCGTATAACTAAAGCCAATACTGTTACTCAGGGATAGCACACAGTCTGTTCATGTACCGTGATTGAATGAATCAACCAATGAGTGAGTGGTTGGATGGATGATTGGATGGATGGATGAATACATGGATAGATGGATGAAATGATGTATGAATGAAATAATATGTGTAATTGTCGTTTATACCCTAAGGAGTCTTGGCACTGTATGCCAATTTAGCCCACAGAGAAAATAATGGATCTGGCGGTTATGGTTTTAGCTGGAACAGCTAGATTGTAACAATTTTTCTGAAGAGCTGGTAGTTTATAATATTTTTAATGTTCCGAGAAAGGGTGTTCCAAAGTGTAGCTGCTTTGAAGGAAACAGATCTGCCTCTTTGGTTAGTCTGCTGGCAGAGATTCGTAGATTATACAGGTCTGCAGATCTTAGATTGTCTGTGGGAACATCCTACATAATAAATCCAGGTCTTTTCTTTGTGAAGAGCTTTATGAACAATGCAAAAAGCCTTCAACGTAGATGTCTTGTGTATAAGTAGCCAGTGCAGGATCATCAGAAGGGATGAACCAGAAAGGTGCACGCTGCAGCATTTGGTACAACCAGTAGCCTTTGGCTACGACATTGGTTAGCACCAAGGTACAAAGAGTCACTGTACTCTAACCAAGGGGACATTAAAGCCTGCATGATCATTTTATGAGATGATACAGGAATAAGCAGAACGTTTTCCGTAGGTGTTCACAAAATAAAGCGATATGAAGATGCAATTTGGTTACTCAGGCTGGCAAATGAAAGTTTGTTATGAAATATCTCCCAGATTTCTGGTGGAGGTGACTGTAAGTGAAGAATGCCTAGCTCCCCAGGACACTAGGATGCTAATAAGACAGTGGCCTGCTTGCCAAAGACGATGTCCTCTGTTTTGTTTCCATTCAGCTAAGTGCAGTTGGAGGTCCAGCGTGAGACCTCTCACATATAATTTCTGCAATTCACTTTAATGGTGACAAGATCCTTGGTGACAGTGACTATTTTCTAGGTGCCTGATGTGGAAGCCAAAGTATCATACTTGCTGTTGAAGAAGATCCATGGAATGGAAGTCAGGTCACTGAATGACGTGTTTCGGATAGGAAACAGTGTATCCACTTTAGAGCCTTACTGCAGATACCTAAGCTCGCTAGACAAGAGATGCTAACCGAATGAGATTCTTTGTTGAAGGCTGCAGTGACGACCAAAAGTAGAAGGGCTACCAACCCTCCCCAATAAAGGGTTAGTCTGATGTCATCAGTACTCTCTTGCGGCTCTTTCAGTGTGGTGGCCAGCCTGAAACCAGATTGAGTCGATATAGTGATTTGTTTGACAAATGAGGATAATTCGAGATGTATTGCCTTTTCTACCATCATAGGCAGAGGCTAAATGGATAAGGGCCTATAGTGCTTCAGATTAGTAGGATCAGAGGAGTTATATTTCCAGAGACTCCAGCCAGAGTTTTTTAATTTCCGATTTTGGAGGTGTAATAGGCCACTTTGATAGATGTAATTAGGAGCTTATAATTCCTGATAGCAAATCAATACCTAGCTTTTCCTTTATCACATGTTTTTCTCCAATTGTGTTTAAGCCATCTACACTGTGATTTAACAATTATAAGTTTATTGGGGACCATTGTGCTGAAGATGATCCTTTGGCGCAGGTTTATGAAAAATGGCGCACAACTGCACTAGCACAGTTGTGTCTCATTTTTTTTTATGCGAGCTAATGCCATTCCCTAACGCCATCTGTTCACCATATTTAAAAAATGACGCACAATGGCGCTAAGGAATGGCTAGCATCTAACAAAAGATGGTAACCAGTGAGGGATGGCGTTAAGGGTAATGGTGCTAATGGGTAAAAAATGACGTTAGGCTGATTAGCGGCGAAAAATCTGCTGCTAGTCAGCCTAGCTTAATTTCTGGACACAGAAGCAGCCAACAAATGACTCCTGTCTAAGTATAGACAAGAGTCATTATCACCACCCCAATACCCACCACAGGAGACCAGTGTCCAAAGGGCATGCCCGACATACCCAGTGCCAGCCAGGGGGCCCGATGTAAGCGGCGCCCAGTGGCACACTACTCACATATACTTACCTGCAACTTACCTGTGATGGGCTCCCTCCTCCTGTAATGTCCCTGTGGTGTGGCTGGTGGTGAATCTGGGGGTTGGGTGGCCATCTTTGTGCCCATTCCATGGTGTTTCCCCAAGGAAATGGGCCTACCAGCACATTAATGCTTTGTCTGACCAGGCGTTAAATAATGACGCTAATAAGGCATAGTGCCATTATTTAGGCTCGCCTCCTAGTTGCGCGTCGTTTCTAGGAAGGGAATGCCCACCTTGCATCTCATTGGTGCAAGGTGGGTTGGCACTTCCTAGAAATGGCGCTAAGTCCAATATTTTGATGCTAGATGGGTCTAGCGTCAAAATATAAATATGGAGTTAAGTTAGCGCCGCTTTAACGTCAAAATATATGACATTAAGGCAACGCTAACTCTTCCTAAATATGGGCCTTTGTGTCTAATAGCATGCATGAGGCGATGGAATCCAGAGAGTATGTAATCCAGCCATTAAAATGAGATGAGATGAATGTCTTCTTTAAAGCACAAGGTGTTATCTTCAAGTGCTTTGTTTAGAGAACTGTGTTGGGCTACAGTAAGTTTGAAAGGATCCACTGCATCATCAGGTTAGGCTAAAGGAAGTGGTCCATCAACCTCCAAAAGAATATGGTTAACAAAGATGGAGTCAGCGGTGTGACCAGCAGCATGAGTGGGAAAGACAACAAGTTTGAAACCCATAGCGCCCAATAAGTCCTATACTCTGTTGGTAGAGACCTTTAAAGGAAAAACCAATAGGGCATGAGACATTGGATGAACAACCGTGGGACCCCCTCCTGTTAATAATACCTATGTGATATCATTCAGCAGATTCCTTTCTAATGTCCTTTATTTTAGCACTAGAACCAGCCTATTTAAATGGTTGAAAGTGCCCATGATCCAGAAACCCTCTCTTCTCCGCCTACCAATTTGGTGATCCCTTTAAAATCTCACCTAGACAACTATGCTTGGCCTCAAACCTACCACTTCCAACCCATCAGCTGGCCCTTCGACCCTTCTTGTTAGTCCTCTATCACCAACCACTCATTTCTCATTCAAAGCCCAACAATGGTCCTCAGAACTTTATACAAAAAGGTTTACAGACTCCTGCCAGTATTGACCCTAAGAAACTTGAAATGCATTGAAGGTGTTTCAGCCAACAATGCAAAGCATTGCTGCCTTTTACAAAATGAAATTGGCATGTATATTTGAGTACTAGGAAAAAAATACACAATTATTACTGTACAAACATAAGACATATTAATGCATATCTAGTCATTAAAAGGCTGGACCTTCTTAATACAGTTCGCCAGTTTGGCCTTGAGAACCCACTCTACTGGTCGTCTGACATTTTGTTCACCCTTCTTAAAAAAAGCTTAACTTAATGTTTATTAGAATTACAAATATCATTGTGGGGCTGGGGCAGGGATTGGGGTGGGGGTTTGTGTATTTTTAAGGGATTAGGGTCGTGGTCGGTGTATTTTTTTTTTTTAGGTTCAGGGGTTTTGTTATTTTTTCCATTTAGCGCTTGGGGCGGTGTAGTTTATTTTCAAAGGGGTGGGGGAAGGTTTAGGTGAGGTAAGTGCGTCTCGGGCAGGGTTTCGGGTGGGTGGGTTTTCGGGGTGGGCTATTTTGTTTTTTTTAGGGGCAGGGTTTGGGGGTTGTGTATTATTTAGGGTGGGGGCACAGTAGTTTATTTGTAAAGGGGTGGGGGAAGGTTTAGGTGAGATAGGTGAGGCTGAGGCAGGGTTTGGGGTGGGTGGGGGTTTCGGTGTGGGTCATTTTGTTTTTTTTAAGGGGCTTGGGAGGGGGTTTGAGTATTTTTTTAAGGGATTAGGGTGGGGGTTGGGGTAGATTTTCTTTAGGGCTCAGGGCGGGAGGGGGTGTTGGCGTAGTTTTGTTTTATGGGGCAGGTGTAGGGGTCAGGGTAGGTTTTTTAAGGGTTCAGGGCAGGTGGGTGGTCAGGGTGCTTTAGTTTCTAAGGAAGGGGGTGGGGGTTAGTATAGTATTTCTTTTAGGGCTCAGGGTTGGTGGGGGGTTTCTGTAGTTTATTTTTTAGGGGCGGGGATAGGGGTAGTTTTGTTTTTATTGCTGAGGGCGGGTGGGGGTGTTGGGGTAGTTTTGTTTTGTGGGGCAGGGGTAGGGGTCAGGGTAGGTTCTTTTTAGGGTTCAGGGTGTGGGGTGTCAGGGGTACTTTCGTTTCTAAAGAAGGAGGTGGGTGGTTAGGAAATGGGTGATAGAACCTCGCATGCTGTTTCACAGGCCTTTTCCACACATGCCTTTACTAGGCATGCTTTTACAAAGAAATTAATTGTAAAGATATGCGTGGTAAAGGCATGCTTGGAAACAATGCGGTCGTGGTTCTGACCGCGTTGCTAAGGCATGCGTTGTTCTGGCATTCGTCGTTCCATCATACAACCATTTGGTATACAGTTGCTCGACCAGGAACAAAGGTAGAATGCTAATTTGCTGAACAACTTTGATATTTTCAATCCATAGACAAGGAGCACTAGCATTTGGGGGAGTGGAAGACTTATTATTATCATTCTGGATAAAATAGGAACACTGGTGGCCACAAGTCCATTATTCTAGGACACAAACAGGCTGACTTTTTTTTTACTAAAAGATAACAATACTTTGACCACAGCATAGTACAGATGGCACACAAATTCAAAATATAGCCACCTCTGTCTATACCTCAGAGAAATGTACATGGTCTGTGAGCAGCAAAACTGTTGAGCCTCAGTATGTGGAGTAATCAGTTATCCATCCTGTTGCCCCCTACTCATGTGTTCTATGCACTTCTTGCCCTCAAGAAACTTCCCCAGACTCTCGTTTCTCAGTATAACAAGTATATCTTAGATTTTGGCTCCGTAGACAGTGGAATGGAAATATTATACCTCAACAGTAATGCTGGTGAGGTCATCATCACCATAAGTGCTATACTGCAACACGCAGACATTATACTCAAAAATTATACTATTTGAGTATGCAGTCTATGAAGCTTGCTCACAAGCTCAGCCTAATTCATGACAGGATTATTCTTGATCACTGGATGTCTGATTCACAAAGGTAAACTTACACTTTTGTGTACGTTTACTAGTTTTCAGTATTCACTAACTACATGCAGAGATTTACGATTCTCCACTTCCTATACCTGTGTGTAAGGAATTCTCTGCCCCAACTGCCAACGGGTCTTGATCAGATGTGACACACCACATGTCAATGTCAGGCGAATAAAGCTAGCATATCTGCTTGTAATATCACCAATAGTTATAAGCCTTGATTTTAAGAGACATTTGCCTTTGAGGGTTTGCCTGCCTCTATTGCAGCTTGTTAGAAATGGGGTCTCTTGTTGGCAGTCAGTCTGCACTCTGTCCAAGCAGAGACCCTGATTCTAGTCAGGGCTGTGAAGATACACAATTAGATAACCCCTGCTCACCCTCTTGGTAGCTTGGCACAAACAGTCAGGCATATCTCAAAGGCAATGTGTAAAGTATTTGTACCACACACACAGAAATACAGTGAAAACACTACAAAATGGACACCACACCATTTTAGAAAAATAGGAAATAAAACTCTAAATCAAACAAGATCAAAACGACAAAACTCGAACATCCATAAGTCAAGATATGGATTTTTAAAATAAAAAGAGTTTTACTCTATAGAAAACAATGGAAATGCTGTTGTTGCACAAAGTACCTGGTTTGTGTAAAAAATAAAGCTGCCAAAGCGAGCATTCGTCGAAAAAGTCAGTGATGCGTCGTTTTCTCACTCGCAAGTGAGGCCATGCATAATTTTCTGGACGGTGCACCTCGAGTCCACACAGGTTTACGTTGATTTTGACGCCCAGCGATGATGCATGAGAAATCCAACCGCACGGTGATGGAAAACTGTACTGCGTGGGGTTTGCGTAATTTTCAGCAACCGCAAGCAGGTGTTGCGTCGTTCCTCCAGCCATGATGCAGATTATTTGTCGATTTCCCAGCAGTGATGCAGGTGATGTGTCAATTTCAGCTGCAAAATGGGTGGTGCATCATTTTTACAGTCACCTTTCTGGTGGTGCATTGAAATTTTCCTTATTTTGTGCATGGATTTCAGTCCTTGTTCTACCAGCTTCACCTTTCAAGGGTCCAGGGACTTTATAGGGCACCACTTGACAGGGCAGGACTATCAGCAGAGAGTCCAAATGCTGGCAGAGGAAGTCTTTGATGGCCCTGAGACTTAAAAACAGGAGGCAAGCTCAGTCCAAACCCTTGGAGATTCTTCACAAGCAGGAATATACCACAAAGTCCAGTCTCTGCCCTCTTTTGGGCAGAAGAAGCAATTGCAGGCCAACCCAGCAAAGAACAGTCACGTGCAAAGGGGCAGTACTCCTCCTCCAGCTCTTTAGCTCTTCTCCTTAGCAGAGGTTCCTCTTGGCTCCAGAAGTAATCTGAAAATTTGGGGGTTTGGGTCCACTACTTATACCCCTTTCTGCCTTTGAAGTAGGCAAACTTCAAAGGAAAGTCCCTGTTCGCAAGATTCTGCCCTGCCCTGGCCTGTCTCAATACTCACACCAGGGGGTTGGAGACTGCATTGTGTGAGGGCAGGCAGAGCCCATTCAGGTGCAAGTGACCACTCCTCCCTCCACTCTAGCCCAAATGGCCCATCAGGATATGCAATCTACACGCCAGCTCCCTTTGTGTCTCTGTCTAGTGGCTATTCACAAACAGCCCAACTGTCAGTCCGACCCAGACAGGGAATACACAAGCAGACAGAGATACAGAATGGTTTAAGCAAGAAAATGCTCACTTTCTAAAAGTGGCATTTTCAAAATGACAATTTAAAAAAAAAACTTTACCAAAAGATGTATTTTTAAATTGTGAGTTCAGAGACCCCAAACTCCCATCTGCTCCCAAAGGGAAAGTGCACTTAAAAGATAAAAGGCAGCCCTCATGTTAAACTATGAGAGGGATAGGCCTTGTAACAGTAAAAAACTAATTTGGCAATATCTCACTGTTAGGCCATGTAAAACACATCAGTACATGTCACACCTTTAACATACACTGCACCCTGCTCATGGGGTTATCTAGGGCCTACCTTAGGAGTGCTTTAAATGTATAAAAAGTGAATGTTTGGGCCTGGCAAGTGGGTACACTTCCCAGGTCGAATTGGCAGGCTAAAACTGCAGACACAGTCACTGCTGTCATGAATCCCTAAGGTGCCTCCAGCGTTATCTGTCAGCATCCCCAGGGATTAGGGTTAAATCATATCTCTGTTCTTAGTTAAACCTTCATGTTTCTGAGTAAACATAATGTGCTGTGTTACACAATTGGTTTTATCAATGCTTGTTTTACCAATGCTTGTTTGCTAATGTGAGCAGGTGTAGATATGTGCTTCTAATTGGGTGTGGTGTAGACATGTGCTTCTATTTGGGTGTGGTGACTCAGCCACATGTGGAAACTCAACTGCTTTCCTGATTGGCTATAAATAGCAGAGTGAAGCATGCCTCCCTGCTTGGCTTTGTTTTGCTTCCTGATCTCAGCATCTGATTAAGCAATCCAGCCCCTGCTGTCATCCTCGTATTCAGGACTTTTGAGGCAATTCTTTTCTTTGTTCCTATACCAGCTGACACCAGGCATTCCTCCAGCACTCGGGAAAAGACTGCAGCTAAGTGACTAATATTCTCCAGGGAGTTTGTTCTTTGAGTGCTGCGCTTTCCTAGAACAGCTGGTGTATTTCAGACCTTGTATTTTGGCAGAGTGCTTATCTTGAAGAGACAAATGCATTTCTGAACATTCTACATTATTATTGTAGTTAATTGTCTAAATATGTTTCAGGAAATCTGCTTGAGCTCAAGTACTACAAAAAGTGACAGTGCAATTTTAAAAGAGCATTTACGTGACTTTTCTATCTCTAATAGCATAACTCTTGGATTTAAATTGTGTCATTCATGCCTTTGTTCCAGGTTTGAGAAATTTGCTTTTGAAGGGTTTTTTACATACAGTGAAACCAAACCAAACTGTGCCGCCCGAACTGTTTAAACCCAGAGTGGACATTTGTATTTCTTGGATTGTTTTTGTTCTTTTTAGTTTAACCATATGCATGCAGGAAAGTTATATGTGATATAATTAATGCTCTTGTGTTGTGTCTCTTGTGCATGATAAGTGCAACCACAGTTCTAATTGTAGTGTGCAACAGTGAATCTCTGTGAAGCCAGCCCTAGTGTTACAGTACTTATTGTTATGATTCTTAGTTTGGGTTTTTGGTAATGCAGTGTTAGTAATCGTGCCAACAGTTATTATTATCCAAGAAAAGCGCTGGAGCATCCTGTTGTTCTTCTACCGCTCCCGTGCCCATATCAGAAAGAGAGATTCAGTTTCAAGGACGTTGAGTGCACTAACTCTATCACTCTGTCAACAACGGCCTGCTCCCCGAAGATACAGGGTGGCTGGCTGGACCGGCAAGATGTGGCAGTGTTTTGTCTCTTTCTCTTCCACTCCCCCTTTCCTTTTGGGACACCTGCCAGGGTTTCTGTGTCCACCAGGAAGTACCGAGAGATGTTCAAGGAGATAGGGGGGCATTCCATCGCCCCCTGCAGACATCCTGCTTTTCAGGTGAGTGGCCCGTCTTGACAACTGCAGAGGCAGGTCTAAGTCATGTTTACAAGGCTACTCATGAGGGTGGCACAACCGGTGCTGCAGTCTCACTAGTAGTATTTGATTTACAGGCCCTGGGCACCTCTAGTGTACTTGGGACTTACTAGTAATTCAAAAATGCCAATCATGGAAAAGCCAATTATACATACAATGCACACAGGGAGCCCTTGCCCTTTAGCACCGGTCAGCAGTGGTAAAGTGCCCAGAGTAACAAAAACAGCACAAAGTCAAAACATGGGAAGTAGAGGCAAAAAAGACTGGGGAGACCAGGCCAAGGATGCCAGGTATGCAACAGCTCCTTTCACTGACTACATGCGTGCTGTCTTTGATTGGATGGAGAGCAGTCAACTTAAATGCAATGCAGAGAAGACTAAAATAATCCCTTTTGGCTCACATGTGTCCAATTGGTGGGAAAACCTCTGGCTCCCTGCATTGCCAGCCCCACTGCCTCCCTACCTACAGGTCAAAAACTTAGGGGTAAAGTTGAATAACACCTTCTCCATCAGGGCTCAGATCTGCTCTATCAAGAAATTTCTCCCCTTCTACCTTTTGTGTTAGATCTATTCTGAACTTGCTTTCTGAAAAAAAATTAAAACCTGTTTTTTTCTGGGGGGAAAGGAAATTCTCTGCTATGGGGTTGTGTACATGGGCTATTCCTGTTAGCACCGGGACATTCTTCAAAGTAACTGTTCCCTCTACAAGTCCCTCATTCAGTCATCCATTCATTTGACCTAGTCCCTGTCACAAGCTGAAGAAAGTCTTAGATAAAAACACTGGAAAAGCTCTGGCCAGCAGGATCCTTTCCCGTTTGTGACTATGTTACCTCTTGAATGTGCTCTGCAACCCGTTTACGTGCTATGTGACCAGATTACGGTTGCAAAACACTGATACATCCCTTCATGAATTACTATTTGGAAAGGGGACCTTAAACATGCTACTTGCAAATAGCGATTTATGAATTTCTAAGCCAATTTTGCTATTTGCTAGCCATGTACCAAATTACAAAATGAGTTTGATACATAAGAAATAGATATTTTACAGTCACAAACCCTGTGATTTCATGAATCAAAGGCTTTACGACCACATAATGGCTTTGTACATCAGTCCCATAGGTTCTTTGTTGGACGGTGGATTATTAGCAGGGGTAAGTATGTACCTACCAATAGCAATAATGCCACAAACGCAGTATAAGGTCCAGTCAAGGTCTCAATACATTAGCCCCCTAGCTCAACTCTTGGACACCTGGCTGTGAGCAGGCAGGCTTAACTCAGGAGACATTTATGGAAAGCATTTAAAAACACCAATACATTAAATAAGTAAGACACAAAACACATTAAAAATCTCACACCAATTTTCAAAAATATGAAATATGGGGATGTTTAAAATGATACCAAAACAACAAAAAACCAATATAGGGATCCGGAGATATGGATTTTTGAAGATTGAACACTTTCTAGTGCTTAGAAACCTATAGAGGCATTTGGGATATCTGGTCACGCTTGACCGGGACAAAATCAAAGTTTGAGGCCAACCGCAAAGGAGCCCTTGTCAGATTCACTATTTTACCTTTGGACTTAGAAACATTTCTGGAGGATTTTCTCCTGACGTCGTGCGGTCCTCTCCAGCAGGCTTATTTCATTGCAACATCATCGGACCCCGGTCAAATCTTGGAAGTCTGGAGCTTTCAGTGGGATGAGCCTGAAATCCTGTCCGGGTTGCGATTGAAGGTAGTAGGCTTGACATCAGGTCGGTTCACTTATGGAGCTTTTTCTAAAAGTTACTCCAAACTGCTCCGAATTTCTGGAACTTCTTCCTGAAGCTCCCCTTGAGGGTTCAAAGTGTCCAAAACACACATCCAAGAGTCTAATAGCTCTGAAATGGTCCTTGGAAGTTTGGAACTACAGTTCCCACAATGCACCTGGCCAAATCCTTGACAGTCTACTGGTCCCAGGCTGGGGAATTCTTGAGGGAGATGGCGCATGGAAGCTATGTTAACCTGTTCCTTTCAGGGAGTCCACTTCTTAATCCTTTTGGAAACAAGACAAGGTCCTCATGGATGTCGTTCCCATTGCGGAGCAGGAGCAGTCCTTCAGAGTGCAATCCTTTGAGGTGCAGACCAGGGTTCAAGCAGGGCAGTCCTTCTTCTCAGACCTGAGTTGCTATGCAGCTCTTGCATATTTATTCAATGATCTTGGAGACAAGCAGGGGGACACCCCTGTCCATTAAGGTACAGGGTGCTATGTAATGGCATGACATCTTACTCCAAATTGTGGCATATTCTTGTCCCACAACACACTGCACTTTAAAATTCAAGATGGGGGATTCCAGGAGAGTAAGATCTGACTAAACCAACCTACTGGTGTGTTTCATTTCCATTAACACTCCCCCTCCAGACCTTCTGCAAATTCCATTCCTGGACTTGCCATCTGGCTCGGGGGTACAGGAAGAGGAGTTAGGCCTGCCTGACATTCCTTAATGTAATGCTCTCTTTGAACCCCAGTTTCATTTACCAAGTCACCATTCTGACCTGTTCTCTGCAGCTGCAGAGCTCCCCCCACCAGATATCCTCTGCTCTATGTAGGCGAGTTATCACCTTATCAAATCAGCTTGGCTAAGCATGTTAAGGCTGACCAATCAGGAGAGGATGCTAGGAGTTTGGGTCTCAGGAGATAAAGTCCTATAACTTCTCTTCTGTATTAGTTATGATAAATTCAACAGTGACAAGTTGTTGGATTTATCATTACTAATCTTTTAAGTCCTTGAATGATATTTTGAGCCACTTCCTATAACTTCTTCCTAACAATATTTATACTTAAATAAAATATACCAGTGTCCACGCTTATAGTTACATGGCACCCCACCCCTGGGGCACCTATGGGGGACAGCAGGTAACTCAGTAGTGCACGTTCCAGTAAATGAAATCTACTGGGCCTCCAAACTTCCCTATTATATACTAGGGACTTATAGGGAGTTTGAATCCCTCTTGCCTATTATATACAAGGGTCTTACAGAGGTCAGTCATTGCTAATTGTAATTATACCTAATTACCATATACCTTTTTAATCAGAGCACTGGCCCTGGACCTGGTAGCAGAGCCCAGGGAACAGTCAGAGTCAGTTACCACCAGTAACAGTCAATAAAATGAGGGTGAACAGGGCTAAAGGGATGACGCTGTCACATTCATCTAGTTTGCTATTCCTATAAATTCATGTTTGCATCAAATATACTCGGAATTTAGAAAATCCCAGATACATATTTTTTCAAATCTAATATTTTAAACCTAAAGTGAGATCTACTTGAATTATCTGATTTGATATATAATCAATATTCTGCTGCATAATTTGCAGATTTTAGCAAATAAATAATTTCTAGCTCAAATGCGGAAAAAGTTGCTAAAAGTTAGGCAATGTGTTACCACATAGTGGGTGTCCTTTCACAGTGGTAGATGTTGGAAATAGCCTTTCTGCAGGGTCACCCCCAGACCTTTTGCCTTCCTCCTTCTCTTTTTCTGACCTAATTTTTTCTGGCTTTAGGACTCTGCGCACTTTACCACTGCTAACCAGTGCTAAAGTGCATATGCTCTCTCCTTAAAACATGGTGACATTGGCTCATACCCAATTGGCTTATTTAATTTACTTGTTAGTCCCTGGTCTGTGCCCAGGGCCTGTAAATTAAATGCTACTAGTGGGCTGCAGCACTGATTGTGCCACCCACATAAGTAGTCCCCTAACCATGTCTCAGGCCTGCCTCTGCAGTGCCTGTGTGTGCAGTTTCACTGCCACTTCGACTTGGCATTTGAAAGTACTTTCCAAGCCTTAAACTCCCCTTTTTCTACATATAAGTCACCCCTAAGGTAGCCAATAGGGCAGGGTGCTATGTAGGTAAAAGGCAGGACATGAACTTGTGTGTTCTATATGTCCTGGTAGTTCAAAACACCTAAATTCGTTTTTACACTGCTGTGAGGGCTGCTCCTTTCATAGGATAGCATTGGGGCTGCCGTCATATACTGTTTGAGTGGTAGATCCTGATCTGAAAGGAGTAGCCAGGTCATATTTAGTATGGCCAGAATGGTGATACAAAATCCTGCTTAATGGTGAAGTTGGATTTTATATTACTATTTTAGAAATGCTACTTTTAGAAAGTGAGCATCCACTTCAATCCTTCTGTTCCTGCCAATCCACGTCTGGCTAGGTTTAGTTGACAGCTCCCTTGCGCATTCACTCAGACACACCCCAAACACAGGATATTCAGCCTCACTAGCATACATCTGCATTTTGACTCGGTTTTCCTGGGCTGGGAGGGCAGAGGACTTGACACTTACAGGTCAAAGGACAGTAGCCTGCCCTCACACAAAGGACTGCCACACCCCCTACTGGGACCCTGGCAGACAGGATAGAATTGAAAGGGGACCTTGTGCACTTCTAAGCCACTCTTTGAAGTCTCCCCCACTTCAAAGGCACATTTGGGTATTTAAGCAGGGTCTCTGACCCTACCAACTTAGACACTTCTGAGGTAGACACTCTATCTGACAAGACACTTCCTGGAGAAGAGAACCTGAAATCAGAACCTGCATCCTGCCAAGAAGAACTGCCTGGCTGCCCAATAGACTCACCTAACTGCTTTCTGTGAAGGACTGCTGCCTTGCTGTTGCCCTGCTGCCTTGCTGCCCTCTGGCTGTGGTGAGAAATGCTCTTCAAGGGCTTGGATAGAGCTTGCCTCATGTTCCCTGATGTCTCAGGACCAAAAATACTTCATCTCTACAAGAAGGACTCCTTGTGCGGCGAAAATCGCCGCACAGCCTGCCAGAGATGACGCACAGCCTGCACCGCAGTGAAAAATTCACTGCATGCCGAACCGGAATGATGCACCCCGACTTCGCAATTAGAAGATCGACGCAGTGCCAGCGTAGCGACCAGAAATTCGATGCACGGCCTGCTGGATTGACGCACAGCTGAGCTGGAACGACGCAGCCTGACTTCCAGAGAGGAATCGACACAGCACCTGCCGAGCGGTAGAAATTTCCACGCAATGCCCACTGGATCGACGCAACCCCTGTGACTTCATCCTGTCAGTGCCGGAAATCCACGCATCTACTCCGGGGCATCTGAAAACCCCACAAGCCGAAGATGATATACGACAGAGCACCTGAAATTGACGCAAAGCCGTCCCTGTGTGAAAACTAAATGATGCATCGCTGTGTGCGGCCCGAGAAATCAATGCTCACCCCCTTGTTTTCCACGCATCTCCTCCTCTGCAGTTCTTTGCGGAGATTTTGAACTCAAACCAGGTACTTTGTGCTTGAAAGAGACATTTCTTGCTTTTAAAAGACTAAAGACACTTCATATCACTTTTACAGTGATATCTCAACATATACGTATTGCATTTTAATCGTTCTGACCTGCATCTTATCAGATAAATATATATTTTTCTAAACACTGTGTGGTGTATTTTTGTGGTGCTATACTGTGTTACTGCATGATTTATTGCACAAATACTTTACACATTGCCTTCTTAGTTAAGCCTGACTGCTCAGTGCCAAGCTAGGAGAGGGTGGGCACAGGGTAATTTGGATTGTGTGTGACTTACCCTGACTAGAGTGAGGGTCCTTGCTTGGACAGGGGGTAACATGACTGCCAGCCAAAGACAGGAGACTTGTCACATCAGTTGTTTATTGCTGTATTTGGTTACTAATGTGTTATTAATGAGGTGAAACCTTTGCCTAGAAAGTGTTGCCTTGTGTACAATGACAAAAAATGAGCTAATTCTATCACAAAATAAGTGGCATTAAGCGGGTTAGTTTAGCTTTTCTTGATGCATCATATAGACAACTGTGTCACGTAGCTTAATCTTTCCATGTCGCTTATTTCCAGTGGCCCTGCTTAAAGTGTATGAAACGTACTAAAGTCTCGATTCAAGCTGTGTTGGTATTGAAGAAGGTGTGTTTAGGTGCCCTACAGAGTAAACCTGAAAACAAGACTTAGGGCCAGATTCAAGAGGGCCTAGGGCCATCTAATGACACATTAGCATCATGTGTTTACGCTAATGTGGCGTTAGATGGCCAAAAACGCTGCACCAGATTTACAAAGTAGCGCAATGCATGCATTGCGCCACTTTGTAACCCCTTGCGCCACATTATGACTGCGCCAGGCATAATGCATGCAACTGGTTCATTCCCCTGTTAGGGGGGGGCGGAAAAATGTTGCAAAGAAATCGAAAAGATTTTTTTGCGTCATTTTTATCCGCATTATTAATGCCTGCTCAGAGCAGGCATGAAAAGGAGGCTCCCATTGGTTTCAATTGGCCTGTGGGTGCTTTGCAAGATTAACTTAAACATTTTTTACGCTAATCCTGCAAAGCGCCAAACTAGCGTCAAAAATTCTGAAACTAGTTCCATAACTACCTCCATGGTGTGCTGTATTTGAAATACAGCGCACACAAGGCGGTGTTAGGGGGGGTGCTAAGGGGCACCAGAAAAGTGGAGTGGCACTAGGTGCAGCACCACTTTTCATAAAGCTGTCCCTTAGTACTTCAGTGGGATGTGAGGAATAAATGAGACACCTTTTTCACAAAAAAAGGGCCCATTCTAAACAAATGTTGTGTACAGCTAGACTGACTTTCTGATAAGTGTGATGTTGTATGTAGTTTACCCAATCAATTTCCCTCTGGGAGGTAAACAGGAAAATATGAAGGGCCTGTGAACCCTAAGCTTTCCACGGAGAGAACCCACATTGTCTGCCTTGATCGAAGGCTTTTCCACCAGCCCAATGGAGGAAGCTTTCACCCTAGTTAGGGTGAACAATATAATGTACTTTTTTTCTGCTCCTTCAACATCAAGTAAAACCTGTGAAGGACAGGAAAAAACAAATAATGAACCCCACATCCTGAGAGTCATTAAATTTTTTATTTTTCAGAAACATACTTAAGAGTTTGTGCCTGAAAAATAAGAAAGGTTTAAAAGAGAGGCTGTGCACCAAACCATACCATGATGGTGGTTCTTTTTAAGCTTTTTAAGGTACAGAAACGAACTCTGGGCCACCGGTCACCTCTAAATGTGACAGAGCACTGTTGGGGTGGCTGAGGTAATGTCTCCTGTCATCTCGATGGCTGCTTCTCCGTCCAAGTCTTAGAGCCTGATTTAAATTTCGGCTGATGGGTTACTCCTTAACAACGATAAAGGGTAGTCAGTCCACCGAAATATAAATCCCATCATAGCTTAATCAGGACCAAAATTTTCATTGTTGGTAGACATTATGTTGTGCTACTGAAGGGCAGTTTTCTTTCTTAATAAGCCTGTGTTTTTAGAGCACAGCAGCCACTATTGTATCATTGTGATAAAACTTTCACATTCACAAAAAGCAAGATAAATCGCTCTATGATGAGATGCATCGTGTGTTTAATGTAACCCTGTTGCAAAGGGTCCCTCCAGTAATGGGATGTTGTGTTTTTTTAAGGAGAATTAAGTCATGAGTGAGATATGTTGCTCCCTGTCATCCTTGTAGGTGAGCCAAAGAATGTATTTAATTAACCTAGGGACTGTTAGAAACACACACATAGGTTCCTAATACTTGTGAAACTATAATACTGTCCTACATGCATTACAAAGTGGAAGTGGAGCCGGTCAGTAAAGGACAAGATGTGTCTATTCAGCAGGTGCACCCTAACCTTTGACCTTTCTACCAGGCACCAGACATCTCTCAAGAATATGTTCCTGGTCCTTGAAACCACTTCGTTTGCAGTTGAGACCGGAAGTAACAAAAAATAACTTGAAATATACCGAGTTCCCCTTTCTGGGAACCAATTTACCAACAGTTTTACATTCTCACATTCACCACATTTTTATGCAACACCCTTCGCTGACACAAGCGCTGCTAAAGTTTGTTTTTTCTTTTTAAGATCCGTTTTCTATTTGTCTTCGGCCAATGAAAACCATTATGTTTTCAATGAGGATGTATTTCATATTTAAATAGTTATTGCATGTTTTTAGTCTAAATTCAAAACCTTGCGGCAGATTTATGGAAAGTGGCACTGCACCGATTGTAGCGCCACTTTCCCTGCGCCCCTTAGCGCCCCCCTGCCGCCACCATGTGTGTGTCATATTCAAAAATATGGCGCACCATGGAGCAAGGTAGGGGGCAATGGCGTCATTCAATGTGACGGGGGAACGCACCCTTTGCATACATTATGCCTGGTGCAGGCATAATGTAGCGCAAAGGGTTACAGAGCGGTGCAATGCATGCATTGCGGCACTCTGTAAATACGGCGCTGGGATTTAGGCCTCGTTGGGCCATATTAACATAAAAAATAATGACGCTAATGTGGCGCAAGGTGGCGCTAGGGGCTCATAAATATGCCCCCTTGACTTTTTACATTACATTTTGTAAGCCCATTTCGTAAACTCATTATGTAAGCTCATTTTGTAAGCTCACTATGTAAGCTCTGTGGCTGTGTCTATCTGAAACAGGTCTCTCAGTCTGTGGGACGCACCAGCTGGACACATAGAAATGTGCCTTGGAAGACACAGTAAGATGACTTGTTGAAGGAAGAGGGTCTGCCAAGCCAGCAGAGCAGCACACACTTTTTATGGCCAGTTTTCCCATTTCAGCTCCTTTTGGTACCTCCGTGTTTCATGCTTTTTATACCTGATGCTCGTGTTCAGAGTTAGCACCTGTCAGGGTCAGACTGGCTATAGGGATATCTGGCAGTGCCAGATGGGTTGGTCTCAAGGATCAGTGTGTGGGCTATTTTTGTGGGTGTTCATGGGCCTTTTTGTGGTCTGGTGGGCTGGTTTTTACAGCTGATTTCCCCGACATTACCACAAACACTGATGCAGCAAGCTCAAATGCATGCAGTCTCCCTACATAGAAAAGTACTTATACAGCTTGGGTAATATATTTTTATGACAACGAAGTCTCTTCACACGTGGTGGAGACTCCGCATATAAAATGATAGGGCTTTCCTACCTTTTTATGTCTGAAGCCATCACCACGAGTGCGGAGACTCCACAGTGGTAAAGATACTGCTCATAAAATATGTTTGTGAATAGCAACAAATTGTAAGTTTCCAATTTGAAAGTGAATCAATCCCTGCATCTTTAATCTCAAATAAAAAAAAGTGTATTAACACCGCTGCATCAATTTAATCCAGAATATTTCTTGCAAAATAGGACTGGCACAAATGAAATAAATGTGCTGCTGCTCCTATATCTATGGTCTAGTTAAACAAAAAAGACAAAACAATAACTAGGGCGCTTTTCAAACAAGCAGATGATATGTGACATGTTTAACAACCATACTGAGTGCACCTCAATAGCTCTAAAAGCTAAAATGCACTTGTTGGTACAAGATCTGCACCTGGCGCCTCACTCATTCTAGCTACCACTTCATTAGCAGGGGGTGACCTTCTCCCGTCACTTGAGCACTGACAGTAGAAGCTTCAAGATTTACCTTTCTTCTTGTTCCTCTGTGATCTGATCAGAAGCACTGCAGCCAGCAACAAAATAATGAGCAGAAAGGCACCAGCTGGAAGTAGGTAGTGCAAAATCCAATCAGAGGACCTACAAAAAGAACCAGAGTGTTTTAAAGATAATGTTGGATTACCATGTTTAAAAAAATATACATTTTGCTCATCATCATCATCATACCTTTATTTTGATCTCCAGGGTCCTAAAAGTACCATGAACATAAAAAGACATAAACATGTGGTACATGCAGAAATCTGCAAACTCTTCAATGCTTGTTGAGTGTTGGTAATAGAAGGCTGCATGTAGAACATAGAATGTAGAGATAGGATAGAGAATGTAGAATGAGGAACGACAAACAAGTGACGGTTGGGAGAGTCAATTGTACCTAATTCTTGAGGGGTGAAGTGCCTTACATAAATTCTCTGTGTTTACTTAGCAAACTTTGGATTTGGAACTTTTGTTACCTTGTTCCACTGGCGACGAGAGAGGGACATTATGGAGGGGGTGAAGGCACCTCATTGTCAGGAAGGTTTCAAACTTGGTGAGCTGCAGCGCTGGTGGTGGTTTCGCACTGGAACTGCCATGGAGAGTGAAGGTGTGGAGCAGTGTTCTGGAGCAGTTGCTGTTTTGCGGTGTCAGCATGAGCGATCAGCGCTCTGGGTGTTCTGCAATGCTTGCTAGACTATGATCTGTGACAGGGGGCAGGAGGAGTGCAGGAGATCTGAGCCGCACGATGGTGGAGAACCATCTCATGACGTCGTGAACGTTCAAAGAAACAAGGGAGATTCCCCTAAGATCTCATGTAAGGCAGTGAGTGTGCCACCATTTGGAGTAATTGGGCTGCGTTGGATGCAATGTTACCGTAGAGAAATTGATATGTAAAGCAAGGCAGATCTCTTCAGGGAAAAACATAAATCAGCGTGCATGCCACCATTTTGAGTCGGAAAATTACGGAACAAGTAAAACGAGTGCAGTTCAGCGGGAGCACAAATTTGTCTATTACGGTGACAGACACACCTATTTGCGGTAAAGTGACAAACTGTATGCACTTCAGAAGTAAAGTGCTTTTTGCCTCTTTTGATAACAAGCACACACGTTTGCAACGAATTGGCAAGGTTAACGGGTGTGTTTCAGAAATTGACAACATTCTGTGACAGGCACATCTACCTGACAGAAAGAACAATGTGAGAAAACAAATAAGTGGTAAGTGGCAAATGGAAAAGTCATATAGTTGAAAAAGTTATATACAGTTTCAAGCATTACGGTGACAGGCACACCATAACATTCAAACCTGTATTTCACTGTGAAAAAAGTTAATAGTTAATCGGAGTCTCACAAGAAGTCAAATGTCACATCCCTGTTGCTGGTTCTTTAGCACCCTGGTAGGTAGAATTATCAGAAGCATTTGTATTAATTGCTCATATTAGTTGCTGAAATAAGTTAAACCATGTTAATGGTTTATTGTAAAACTCAACCAATGCACATTGTTCAGGGCCATTTGTAGGAAAGTACCATCTTGCCTGGCATGTTACCCCCATTTTTCACTGTATATATGTTGTTTTAGTTGTATGTGTCACTGGGACCCTGCCACACAGGGCCCCAGTGCTCATAAGTGTGCCTGACTGTGTTACCTGTGTAGTGACTAACTGTCTCACTGAGGCTCTGCTAACCAGAACCTCAGTGGTTATGCTCTCTCATTTCTTTCAAATTGTCACTAACAGGCTAGTGACCAATTTTACCAATTTACATTGGCTTACTGGAACACCCTTATAATTCCCTAGTATATGGTACTGAGGTACCCAGGGTATTGGGGTTCCAGGGGATCCCTACGGGCTGCAGCATTTCTTCTGCCACCCATAGGGAGCCCATGCAAATGCTTCTGCAGGACTGCATAGCTTGGGGGGGTTTGAGCTTTTTGCCTTCTCCCCATTCTCGAACAGCTGCGGGCAGCACCGCTGAGGAGTGTGTGGCTGCAGTGGTGCCTCTTCCTTTGTTAGCGGATGCCTGCAGATGGCACTGGCTGCAGTGGGTGCTGTTGGCTGTTCTACATCTTGGAGGTTTCACAATGACTTTCAGGATCTTTGCAGCTGCAGTAGGTACCAGTTGTGTTTTTATCTACATCCTGGTTCTTTGCAATACCAAGTACAATGTTTACTGAGGGGCTTAAGTGACTGCTGGGCACGGTATTCCTACAGTCTTGAGTCCAAGGTTGGGGCTGATTGAACAGAGTAGGAACAGCAGCAGGAGCACTGCTCTAGTTAACTAGCAGTTGCTGGTTGGCACCACTTAGATGAGAATGAGTTGGATGGCGGTTGCACAAAGTGTGCACCTGCAGTGAATGTTTTTGGATTTTTTTAGCCCTAATTAAACCTGTCAAGTTGAATGACGGTGGTTGTGTAACAGTGCTCCTTCTTGCTTTCTTTAGTTTGTCAGTGACTTGGACTTGTCACCTCATGATTATGCACACTTACTACAAATGAGTCAGTTCCCGCCAGAGTGCTTATTTACAAATTTGAGGCCTTGTGTAGTGTAACTGATGGTCATGTAAAGCTCCTCAATGCCTTTGTTACATAGGAAATGACTCTGTTACTTACTAGTAATCTTCATTACTCTGAGTTATAGGCTTCCTCGTCACAGTCCTGACCTTTGAGCACCCTGTGTTTGGGGCACAGCATTCACCCATAGAAATAAATCCCCACTAAAAATGGTAACCTGACGGGATGTTCCTGTCACATTGGAAAAATAAGGTTGGGGTGAACCCAAACAACATCTTGTTATATGCAACAATCTTAAAAACCAACCAACTACTTTAAATGAGATATCAGTTATGAGACCCATCATTTTGCCCATTACTCATTTGATTTTTTTTCCATCCTCCAACTGTCATGGGTGAGAGGGAGGAATTTACAGGACTGTGAGGATGAAGACTATGACTTGGAGTAATGAAGATTACCTGTAAGTAACTGAGTCATTACCTTCCTCCTCAGTCTTCCTTGTCACAATTCTGACCTTTCGAGCGTATACCAAAGCCCTTGACGAAAAAATAAAACTACACCAATAAAGATACAAAGACAACTTTTATTTTAGATGTAAATAAATCACTGAACTGCAGTAAGAATGACCAAACCAAAATCCACAGAAAATACCTCCCCCATCTTCAACTTACAATAGAAGATAAAGGCATGAGGGGAAGATGATGTAGCTGCTGCTGCACAAATGGCCTCAAAGAGGCACCCTTACAAGATGCCCATGAGGAATCAACTCCCCTGGTTGAGAACCCCTGACTATAGCAGGAATAGAAATCGCTGAGTGAAGATAAGCAATAGAAATGGCAGACCTAACCCATGGAGAAAGAGTCACATTAGTAGGGCAATCACCTTGCTTGGCCACTCCAAAAGTAACAAAAAGAAAACCTACCTGACAAAATGAGGCAGTTCTTTCCAGATAAATAACAAGAGCCCTTGTTAGATCCAGAGTATGTAACAAAACGTCCGCTTCTGTAGAAGGGGAAGGAAAAAAAGAAGGGAGCATAATATCCTGAGCCAAATGGAGTAGGAAAGGAACCTTCAGAGGGAAAGCAGGGTCAGGGCAAAGGACCACTTTTCCTGGAAACAACCTGAAATAAGAAGGATGAGAAAGAAATGCACCTAGCTCCCCCAGATGCCCGCCTGAATTGCCACTATGAAAGAAACCTTAAGGGTCAGATATTCCAGGAATACCATAGAAAGTGGTTCAAATGTTAAGGCATTATTAACTTGTGGTAGATCCCATTGCGGAACAGGAGAGAAAACCACCGGTCTCTTTAGGTAGAAACTCCAAAGGAGGCAAAAGGCCAAGGACCAAAAGGGAGAAGAGAGGCTCCCCTGATAGCCTTGATTGCTGTCCACTGGTTATGCAGATTAGAAACTGATAGCACCTTGAAGAATCCATCACACCAGAACACTACAATAGTAACCCATTCACAGGAATCTGGAGATCCCCTTTGACAAACACGAGATAGAAAAAATGTTTCCAGTGCCTCTAATAAACACAACGAGTGCTGACCTTGTGAGAATTCTGAATTGAAAGGGCAAAAAACTTACTATCATCCTCCTTTCAATTTCCAAACCACCAATGCTAGCTTGCTGAGAGAACTCTGAGACAGATGAGGAAACCTGAGAGGAGAAGGGGGCATTGGAAACCTCCAAGGAGGAGCAATGGCCAGACTGTGCATTAGGGACACCATGGCTGTCGATTTCAAAATGTGACTACCAACAGCACCAGCATGCTCTCCCTCCTGATTGTCACTAAAATCCTGCTGGGAAGGGTAAAGGGAGGAAAGAAATAAAGCAGGCCCTAAGGTGAGGGGAATCTCATTGTGTCCACCCTCCAAGCCTCCCAGCAAGGAAAAAGGGAGCAGAACTTCAGTAGAAAGGCATCCTGCAGGAAGTCAAAGAGGTCTAGCCTCAGAACCCCAAACCTCTCCATAATCTGCTGGAAAATCAAAGTCGACAGGGACATAGACACCGAGGAAGGAAGTTGATGACTCACCCATTCTCTCTCCCCGGAAGATAAACCGCTGTGAGACCCAGTAGGTTGTCTGCCACCCAAGTACCTTTCTGATCTCCCAAAAGCATTAGAAGAGGGGAAACACTCTCCCCAATGAGTTTGATAGGCTTGAGTCACTTGATTGTCTGCACTGATTTGAACAATCGTGTTCTTGAGAAGAGAAGGAAAGTGCAAAGCTTTGAAAACTGCTTCTTGCTCTTTCCAATTTGAAGTCATCCAGCTCTCTGAGGTTGACCAAACTCCCTAAGAAGACAGAATCTCCAGAGTAGGTCCCAAACTCTAAGGGCTTGTATCGGTCACCAGGGACAAAGGCATCAGAGGATTCAAGGGCACTTCCTTTGCAAGGTTATTTGGCTGTAACCACCACTGAAGTTGCACAGCAATTTTGGCTGTTACTGGAGCCAATCCATCATAATCCTGGGTCATTGGGTTCCAGTGCATTGGCAGGTGGTAAACCAGATGGAAGAGATGCCTGTGAGCCAAAGGAACCAGGAAAAGGTATGCAGACATGTCCCTCTAAACCCTCAAAAAGTCCCTTGCTGAAGCTGACTGAGCCTGCAGGCGATTTCAAAGTGGAGTCATGAGGTGTTATTGACACACAGAAGGAAGAAAAACCCTTCCCATCTTTGTGTTGAAGATTACCCGTATGAACAGGAGTTCCTTAAATAAGAATGAGATGGGACGTGTTGAGATTCGCAATAAACACATGGTTCTCCAGGCAACCTCAAACCAACTCCACTGATTCTTGGTCCTTAGGGAAAAATGAGGTGGAAATGAAAGTACCCTCATACAATGTAAAAGTCCCACTAGAGGAGCCAGAGTTTTAGTGAAGACCCCGGGGCCCAAAGCAAGACAAAGGAAAGCACACAATATTGGAAATCCTGCCCTAATGCAAAAAATCTCAAAAACCTCTGTGAAAGTGGACAAATTGCGATTTGGAAATAGGATTCCAAAAGATCCAAAGAAGCCAGAAACGACCCAGAAGATATGTGGTAAAATATTCTGCAAACTCACCATCTTGAACTTTTGGTAAGCAACACAGGAATTCACTGGTTTCAGATCTAGCACTGGGTAATAATCCACTGCTGCTTTCTGAACAAGGAACATCAGAGAGTAACAGCCCTGGCTGATCAATGACATCTTTTGTACAAACAGAAGAGAACCCTCTGATTCGACCTCCCATTCTCCGATATTCATGCTTTTGAAGTGGAACTAGCAGGGGTGGAGCTTGCTGATTGCTACTGGGGTTTATCAGAGAAAGAAGTGCCACGGTCTCGTCCCCTCCCTTGAAAGGATAGAGCCTACCCCTTCCCAGCCATAGAAGAATTCCAAAAGCGCACATAAAGGAAAATCCCCAACTTCTAGCTGGAGGTCTCAGAGGTGTCAGAAACCTATGGTCTTCTACATACTTCTTTACCAACTCCTCTGGTTGAGGGCCTAAAAGTTTCACTCCTATATAGGGCAGATTAGAAAAGAGTACTTTCTGGGAGTACTCCGCCTTCCATGACCTCATCCCTATGTGGTGCCCAGCCAAGATAATGGACCTAGAAATGGCTGCTGCCGCTGACATGGAATAGAAGATAATATCTGATAGGAAGTGAACCTGTTGCTTCATAATAGATAGCCTACAGTTAATTTCCTCCCCCTGAGGAATTTCTTCTGATAAGGCCCGAACATGATTCAGGAGGGACTGAACAACATAAGTGGCATAAGCTCCTGCTCTGATTGAAAAGTTCCAGGCTGAATAGGTTCTTTGGGCTGCACTGTCTACTTTTTAATCAACCTGGTTGCTTGCAGCGGTGTTTTCAGAAAAAATGGAGCAAATGGAATCAAGGCATGCCATAGGATAATCCACTTTCACCTAAGGAGGAAACTCATTTTGGAAGCTTCTTAGCAAATATTGATGGTATTGAGAGAGAAAATCCTCCTCGCCTGGAAGATTTACTGTAGAAAAGGGTAAATTATCCATTAAATAGGTCATTGCTTCCTTCAACTTAGGCCCCTTTACCATGTATCCCCTTCATTTCTCATCCAAACCATTAGAATCTTGTTCAAGCTGGATGGACTGCGTTGAGATCCAAGGTGCCCCCCTCATCACCTAATGGACATTCAAGTCCTTTCCAACAGTCTGATGTGATGAAGCTGGGGCTGCCAGAGTATCTAACTCTAAGCCAGACTCTGAAGAATACCTCAGTTTTTAGGTTTCGCCTGCTCAGCGCTTATGAAATCTATTGCATTAAATACATCTTAAAGAGGGCTCATGTCCCGTCCCCTTGCTTTATTTGGTTCCTGTACTTGTCACTTACTTTTCCACCATTTCCATTGGCTGTAGCACTGTTTTCTTGCATTTACCAATGATGTTTGCGCTTGTTCCTTGTGTGCTTTTGTCTTATCAGTCTCCCATGCCCCAAGTACTAATTTACAACTGCCTGGTGTCGCTTTGATGTGTGAACTTTTTTTTCACTTTGATTGCAGCACAGCATTTATTGATTACCTTTATTTTATTTTCACTTCACTCAACGCATTCCTGGAAGGTGCAATGACTCCTTTTGAGCATTTTGTTGACCGCCTCTCACAATAATTACACGCATTTAAAGAAAGAAGATATGTGTGTTTCCTTCTTATGGAATCTGACTATGGTTTATTTATTACTGTGCCGTGGTGGGACTGATTTTAAACATTTTGTTGACTTTCACTGAAAAGAACTGCACGCATTTAAAGCGTCAAAGTTAGTTTTTTTTTAGTGAACACAAGCGGTATTTCATTTACTTTTACACAGTCCTTTTAACATTTGATTTTTGCTTGTTTGGGAATCTGAGTACGATTTCTTTATTACTGGGGCAAACAGATTGGCATTTTTTTTATTTCCTGAGACAAGCAGTGCACGCATTTCATGTGACATTTTACCCAGATGTGTTTTTTTTTTTTTTTTTACCAAAGATTGTTTTCCATTAGAACAACTGCACGTATTTAAAGCGTGATTTTTCATAGTTCTACTGTACTGGTTTTAACAAAAGTTTGCTTTGTTTTTTGCCATTTTCATATTCTCCTTACATTTAACTTTTTCTTACATCATCACATTTATTATATTCAACTACATGTCGGCTATTCGGATTTAATACAAACTCTTCTTCAAACACGCACTTCCTTCTTATCTAAGTTTCAGGCAGGAAATTCCTGTTGGCATCACTTTACTATATGCTAAGTTACAGTACTTCACGCTCTGCGCAAGACAGTTAGACCCATATTTATACTTTTTGACGCAAACTTGCGGTAGCAAAGGTTTGCTTCAAAAAGTATATTTATGGATTGTCGCTAGCCGGCGCTAAGGCCCAGTTAGGGTCAAAATTCCTGACGCTAACCACGTTGGGGAGTCGTGGGGGAAAATGGAGATTGTGCGTGATAGAATGGCGCTAGTCAGGTTAGAGTCAGAAAACTGACGCTAACCTGATTAGCGCAATTCTATCTATGCACAACTGCCATAGAGCTGACTCCTGTCTTAGAAAAGACAGGAGTCATGCCCCCCAGCCCAATGGCCATGCCCAGGGGACAAATGTTCCCTGGGCATGGCTTTTGGGCACAGTGGCATGTAGTAGTAAAAATACTTACCTGGACTTACCTGGGATGGGTCCCCCCATCCTTAGGTGACCTCCAGGTGTGGGTGCGGGTGGGTGGAGGTGTCCCTGGGGGCAGGGAAGGGCACCTGTGGGCTGTTTCCATGGTCTCTCACCATGGAAAAAGGCCCACAGGTCCCCTAATGCCTGCCCATACCCAGGCATTAAATAATGGCGTTACGCAGGCTTAGTGTTATTATTTAAGGCCCTCCTCCTTCTGTGTGTGAATTCAGCATGGGAGGATAAATATGGCGCTAGTGCCATAGCGTGGGTTTTTGCCTGGGAACTCCTACCTTGCAGCTCATTGTCGCAAGGTAGTTTGCCGCAAGCAAAAACCGACGCAAACTCCATAACTTTGGCACTAGAAGTGTCTAGCGCCAAAGTATAAATATGGAGTTAGGTTTGCGCTGAATTAGGGTTAAAAAAAAATGACACTCATTCGGTGCAAACCGATTATAAATATGGGCCTTATTGTGGAGACGTTGTTCTCATTCATAAAACATAACATCTCTTCACAGTGAGGAGACAGGCACATTGTAACACACAACAAAATATCTTTTGTTCCCACAGAGACTGCTCATCTGAAAGAAGTGTAAATGTTCAGGACGGGTTAATTTGCAAAGGGAGCGCAGAAGCTTGTATTGGCTTTTATTAATAGAATCATTTGAAGCTTTCTGATAACAGACATTTACCTTTTTGGAGTTGTGTTAAAAAAAGTTACTAACTGGCCTGTGAAGTGTGAGCTTTTTAAAAGGAGGTAACACATGCCCTACCACCAAAATGACTTCAGGTGTATCTGTGATCTACCCAAATAATTTCCACTGCCACTGCTTCCCTGAAAGAAATACATGTAGGAAAGTAGCCTCTTTCTAGCTTGGTTACCCCCACATTTTGGCCTGTTTGTCAGGGTGTTTGACTGTGTTCACTGGGATCCTGCTAACCAGGACCCCAGTGACTATACTCTCTTCTATAAAATTTGATTACTGGTGACATTTCATCCCACAATTGGCATCCTGGTGCCCCCATGTAAGCCCCTACTATATGGTACCTAGGTACCCTGGGCATTAGGGTTCCAGGGGATCCCTATGGGCTGCAGAAGTTATTCTGCAACCCATAGGGAGCCCATGCAAAGGGTTCTGCAGGTCTGCCATTGCAGTCTGTTTGAACCGGGAGCAGGCATCCGTTTTCACTATAAGTCACTGCACCAGGTTACTATAAGTCACCCCTATTGTAGGCCCTCTCAGCCCAGTGGGCAGGGTGCATGTACCTGTGTGTGAGGTCGCCCCTCCACTAGGAGAGGTACCCCCACAAACCCCAGACCCATTTTCCTGGACTTTGTGAGTGCAGGGACGCCATTTTACACGTGTGCTAGACATAGGTCACTACCTATCTTCAGCTACATAATGGTAACTCCGAACCTAGGCATGTTTGGTATCAAACATGTTCGAATCATACCCCAATAGTACTGGTTGTATGACTCCATGCCCTCTGGGGGCTCCTTAGAGGAACCCCAGCATTGCTGCCACAGCCTTCTGAGGGTTTCCAGGCAGCCCAGGCTGCTGCCACCTCACAGACAGGTTTCTACCCTCCTGTTGTTGAGCAGCTCAAGCCCAGGCAGCAGAACAAAGGATTTCCTTTGGGAGAGGGGTGTTACACCCTCCACCCTTGGAAATACATGTTACATGGCTTGGGAGGGATAGCCTCCCCAAGCCACTGGTATGCTTTGAAGGGCACATTTGGTGCCTTCTGTGGATAAACCAGTCTACACTGGCTAAGGGACCTCCAGTCCCTACTCTGGTGTGAAACTGGACAATGGAAAGGGGAGTGACCACTCCCCTGTCCATCACCACCCCAGGGGTGGTGCCCAGAGCTCCTCCAGAGGGTCTCTGGGTTCTGCCATCTTCAATCCAGGGTTGGCAAGAAGCTCTGGGAGCATCTGAGTGGCCAGGTCAGGCAGGAGACGTCAGAACTCCCTCCTGATAAGTGGTCACCCAGATATGTGACCAATCCTCCTTTAGGGGTTATTTAGAGTCTCTCCTTTGGGTGGTTCCTCAGATTCGGCTTGCAAGATTCCAGCTGGATTTGTCTACATCCCTTACTATGACTTCTGACCAAAGAAACTGCATCTGGACTCTCCAGGACCCGACAATCTGCAACAAAGACGAAGACTTTGCCTGAAATATTGTTTCTCCGGCTCCTTCCAGCTTTTGCAACATTTCTCTGGTCATGCATCCTCTAAGGACAGCCCATCTTCAGTCTGCACAGGAAAGAAGAAGGAATCTCCCTTGGAGTGAAGGAGTTGCTCCCCTACATCTGCAGGCACCAACAGCAATGGCGACCTGCTGCGTGGATCCCCTCTCCTGCTGAGCTGTGTGGATCCTGCAACACCAGTGGTGGTTGGAAGTGGTCCAACTTGGGTGGAGGTAAGCCTTGCCTTCTCACACAAGACAGTACCCCAATGCACCGTGTCCTTTGCAGTCGCCAAGGCTTCTTGCCACTTCTCCCAAGGGTCTTCAGTCTTCGTATAACTCCAGCTCCCAACTCTCTGAGTGACTCTCCTGCAGCATGGGACTTCTTTTCGGAGTGCTGTATGGGCTCCATTTGCACCTTCTGTGGGTCCCCATCATATGGGACTCCTGTGTGTGCTGCATGTGGTTCGTGGGCTCTCTGCGATACTGTGGGTCCCCTCTGGCTCTCCCGCCTGAGTTGAGCCCTTCTAGGCCTTGCTGGTCCCCAGCAACACCACTTTCTGCCAACTGTGAGTTTTGCCTGTGCCAAGGCTTGTTGGAATCTGGACATGCAAACCTGACTGCAATCTTCCTTCCAGCCTGGGACATCACCTGCATCCTCCAGAAACTCGACTCCAGCTCCAGGGCTGCAGTGCTGACTTTACTTCTGCACTGTTGACCAACTCCTGCAATCCTCAGCTTGGAGCCCCACTGGAGTCTGCTGTGTCTTCTGGACTTGGTCCCCTCTTTCCACAGGTCTTGGTCTTCAGGAATCCACCATTGGTTTCTTGCAGTCGTCTCTGGGATTTGCAATTCTCTTCTTTTCATCTAAGTGGGTGTTCTGGGGAAATTCCAGTAATTTCCTCCTGCTTTCCTGATTGCTGGGGAGTGTTGTGGTACTTACCTTTATGCTTTCCTGGTACCCCCAGCAACACTCTAGACACTCCTCTTACCTGGGTGGGTGTGACACTCTTGCATTCCATTTGGTTAGTATATGGTTTGTGCTACCCCTAGGTCCACTATTCTCTAATGTGTTTTACACTATTTGCACTGTTTTCTAACTATTCTTATGCCTATTTCTGACAACTAGTGTATATAAGTTGTATATTACTTACCTCCTAAGGGAGTATTGCCTCTTTAGTAACTTTGATGTTGTGTTACCATATTAAAGTACCTTTATTGTTGTAACACTGAGTGTATGTGCTGTGTAACTACAGTGGTATTGCATGAGCTTTGCAAGTCTTCTAGATAAGCTTCAGCTGCTCAGCTACAGCTACCCCTAGAGAGCCCAGCTTCTAGACACTGCCTGCATTTCACTAATAGGGGATAACTAGACCTGGTATAAGGTGTAAGTACAATAGTTATCCCCCCACACACCAGGCCAGCTCCCTACAATATAAATGTGCACAACAGGTTAATCTGCATATATAAAGGGAGCGCGGAGGCTCGTATTATCTTTAATAATGATTAGAATCACTCTGCGCCATTTTAGCATTCTTCTCCATGTACACGTGGGATCCAATGGTCAGAAGCAAATTAGAAAAGTAAAACAGTGATTCCTTCACCTTCACAAGGCAGTAGGTGGTGATACATACACTTAACACACAGCCCACCGCGCACATGTTTTAATGCTGCTCGTCTCTTTCATCTATGTGAATGTCCAGTTTTGCTAATTAAATGCCTTTACAGTATGCACTCAGCAGCACCTTCTAATTTAATATTCAGATACCATCTTCCCTGTTTTTCAGTGTGAGGGTGGGTTGGGTGTGAGGTATAAGTGGCATTTATTCTTCTAATATATAAAATCTGGGTACTTTTCAAAAGGGGTTTTAGGCCCTCATTTATATTGTAGCAAAAACGCTTCAATGGACAGAAAAGGCCCAGAATGACTTCAATACCAAGCTCATTGGTTGCAGACAATTCCAGGCGTCCACTATAAAAGTGCAGGCCATGTTTGGTGAGCACAACTGGGTTGATGTTTGAAAGGCAATCACTACTCCTACAGAATAAAAGGCCATTTTCAATAATTGTGCATGTGGGGTCCAACAGTCAAAGCCATGTTTGAAAAGTAAAACAGTGATTCCTTCACCTTCATAATGCAGTAGGTGCTCATTCAAAAATTTTACATTTATTATCCATTTGTTTTTTCTGATCAAAACACAATTACCAAAGCACACCTTTCAGTACAACTTTCTAATTTTAGTTTTTTCAAATGTACAAAAACAGCACTTACGCTAACCTACAATGCTTTTCCATCCTCCTTGTATCTGTTCTCCCCATAACTGCATCAAGTTCGAACCCAGAACACATAATTTTATCATAGTACTACCACATATACCTAATCATACCACTTTCTAATAAAATAAGTAATTCAGCACAATGTATGGCCTTTCTTAAAAAACAAAAGACTAACACTTCAAAAAACTTTCAATGATGTATATAACACAACTACTCACCAAACTACAATTTACAACAAAAAAACAACTTATTATTAATCACACAGGCAAAACCAAATGCATTCACTAATGCGGGTTCTAGAAGGCTTTCCCCTCCATGCCTGCAATTACCAAACAAATGCCAACATGGGTAAAAGCTCATTGCCTTAAAAGACCAATAAACTTTCATGTTTTCTTGTTGCCTAGCAACAGACCTGCGTAAGCAGAGGTGCAAAGCGATCCAGGCGGCTCCTTCCCGCGTCCTATGTTGCATAGCAACCAAAGGGGCAGAGGACGTTTGAAATCAGCCCGCTACTGAAAAATACTGAAGCAGTGAGGGAGCACTCATAGGAGCGATGGAAGGACAAAGGGAAAAGAAGCCATCCAGCCTCTAGAGCAGGCGGTGGGGTACTCACACCGGCTGTGGAAATAAAGGTAAATGAAGCAGCTGCTTCTAATCGCTTAACGTAGGAGTGGCAGTGTTTGAAAAACAGCACAGTCCACAGCTGCTAGAGCAGGTTCTGACTAGCCGAATGCAACCTGAACAAGCTGCTCCTAAATGCTCACTGCAGAAATATAAACAAAAACAAAAGACACAAAATAAAACAAGCATTTACAATGCAACGGGTCTCGCGTTTGCTCATGTTAGAGCTGATCGCGTTGTAAACTCCTAACCCGACTTTTCACCTATCGGGCAAAAGTGCATTTGTGTACACAACCCGAAAAAGTGAAATCAACTATGTAAAGCGCTCGACTTCTGCCAAGCGAGATTGTGCTCGTAAATTAGAGAAAAAGAAGTCCACGAGCCCGATGGAAAACAGCGAGCCTCGCATGTTTTCTGTACTTGGTCGATGCGCTCGAGGAGGGCTAGCCACCGGAAAAGGCACCACGTATGCTTGCCTTCGACTAATGAAAGCAAGCAGATTTTATTAGGCAAGCCCACGAACCAATAAAAAACACTGACGTGACGTCGACAGGGCTCCGAGCCCTTTTCTAAATACAAAAGCGTCTCGCTGCGATACGCATGCGCGAGCACATGCAACGCAGGCTCGACCCTAAAAAATAGGATGTTGTTTGGGTTTACCCCATTATTATAGGTCAATTGACAGGTCACAATTTTGGGTGGGGATTTTTTTTTCCCACAGGTGAATGCTGATTCCGAACACAGGGCGCTCAAAGGTCAGTACTGTGACGAAGAATGGTTGAAGAAGGTAATGAATGTCACCTTGTATAAGATGGTCATGTGAAGCTTTACAATACCTTTGGTACCTGGGAAGAGAATGTGGCCTTGTGTGGTGTGGCTTGTGGTCGTATGGGAGCTCCGATGTCTTTGGGTCCAGACTGCTCTGTGCAAAGCTGCAAAAAAGGAAAGAGAATAAAAGAGAAGGATAGCAGTATGCAAGGGATGTCCTTATTTTTTTATGGGGGCTGTGTGTGGCGCTATATATATTATTATATATATATATATGCTTACAAATATGTATTTCTTTTCCTTCCTCCAGAGCGCCATTTACATTGTTTTATTTCAGTTTCAGTGCAATTGTGATTGCTACGCACTGCGTTCTTACACTGAATTCTTGTCAGCGCTCTGTACACTGCATAGTTCATGGTGGCTATGCTATGGTTCCGTTGGTTTAATTTTATATTTTACTATTGGTAGCAGCTGTTCACCTGGCCTCCGGGTAAATAGTGACTTTTCTCTGCAATTTACTCGGCTGGCAGCTAAATAGTAGAAATGACTTACTATTTGGCCGGCGCCCTTGAAGGTAGCAGCAAAAGTTTGCTATTTATGACAGGTGGCTAAATCATAGCAATTTTGCACTGTTTGCCTGGCAGCCATAGAAATAGCAGAAAAACTACACTATTTACCCAGCTGCTGGCTATGTAGTAGAGATTCTGCACTGTTCAGCTCCTTCTGTGCAAATAGCATAAACCTAATTTTTACCTGGCCGCTGGCTAAATGTTAGAAATTCTGTGCTGCTTGACTGGTAGCCATGCAAATAAATAGGAGAACACATCAATATTATTCTGGCTGCTGACTAAACAGTAGAGATTCTGCAGTGCTTGGCTGTTGGCAGTGCAAACAACACCACCTGGCTGCTGTCTAAATAGTAGAGATTCTGCACTGTTCTGCGGGCGGCCGTGCAAATATAAGATTAATGTCACTATTTACGCAGCAGCTGGCTAAATAGTATAGATTCTGCACTGTTTGGGAGGCAGCCATACACATAACAAGGGAACTTCACCACTTACCCAGATGCTGGCTATATAGCAGAGGTTTTATGACATTTAGCCTGCAGTCAAGCAAATAAAACCTCTTCACTCACTACCGAGCCGCTGGCAAAACAGTACATATTTACAATTTACAACTAAGCCAGCAGCCACATAAATAACACATCCACCTAATTAATTATGTGGCTGCTGTTAAATAGCAGAAATTTAAAATCATTTGTCCAGTAGCCGGGCAAGTAGCAAAAACAAAAATTCTATATTTGCCTGGCATCAAGTTAAATAGCAGCAATTATGTACTGTATTGTTGTTGGCCTTGCAAATAACTTCAAAAGAAACATCTTTATTTAGCTATTGGCTGGCTAAATAATAGACAGTGTGTGTGACATGGTCAGTAGTCATGCAAACATCATGCCATGAAAACAGCATAGAAGCTTCACAGTTTACCTGGCTACCTCCTAGAAGGTCTACATTTTGTTTTACTATGCCTTATGGATATTTCAACAGGTTCTTACACCAGGTAGAACTGAAAACAAGGAGTGAACACAATTGGTATCCATCTTTTTATGAAAGTTAGGGTCCTGCTATATTACATCATTTGCAAAAAGCGGTTGTGAATTTCACACAAACATTTAGGAAATAGAATTACATTTTGGAAACCAACATATGTACTGTTGCTTAACTGACCTGCCTAATTAATATTCATTAGGCAGGTGCCTATTTGCAACCAGCTGTGATTGGCTGTAATCAAAGCAGCCGGTGTTCCTTAAAGGAATCGGTGCTGGTGTAAAAAAAAAAAAAACCTTTTATGGAAAATTCTACCTACTTAGGCTGCCAACATAATTCCAAAGGGAAAGGGGTCCTAAGGGAAACCATTCCCATTTACAAGCTAGTTACCATCCCAATTTGGGAGAGGGGGTCATTAGCTCATCAATGGTTTGCGACAGCAATTGAAATCACAAACCATCAATAAATTCCTTTCTGAATTAGAGAGAGGATGGAGGAAAACACTTTTATGAAGCCTCCTATTAGCAATTCAGAAGCGATTGCAAACATACTCTTACTAATATAAATAATTTTACAACTCATAAAAAGGGTTTTGTAAATAATGATAAGCATTTGTGTGGTCACAAACTCTGTGATTTTGTGACACAAGGCCCTTAGTGCTAAAACTGGCTTAGATGCAGGCACTAACATTTAGGGCTAAATGGCAGACATGTTTCAATGTTTACAGGTTATTTTGACGGTCACGTCACAGAATGCCCCTTCATTACACCATGGGACAAGGCATAGTGAATTGGGAGGCCCTTTATGTAGCTGTCTTGTGCTCTACATGTGCTCCTACGTCTTTACATTTATCTGCAGAGGTGACTAATGATAAAGATGTGTATAACCTTTGCAAGACTATTTTAAGCTGTTTAATCTTCTAAAGCTATGTACTCGCTCTTACTTCCAAAGCCATAGGAATGTACCAGGGCCAGACATAGAATTACCAAAAGACTCCAAATTGTCAGAACACATCTTTTCCAGCAGCAAATTTGGGCATTTTGGATTTATTAATTCTGGTTTAGTTCATCAGGTTAATTAAAGAAAACAGACTAAAACAGCTAAGAACAATGAATGGTAAAAGCGAAAACCAGAACTGGACAGCCATTGAGTATTTAACGTGATTTCATCTGATCCTTACTCTAAATCTGTTGGTCTGCTGGGTATCTACCTAGTCCTATTGTTCTGGGCCTCCTAGGGCTGGCACGTCAAGTCTTCCTAGTTTGGGCCATCCTTATTTTCATTGCCCTGGTCTTTGCGGTACGCCTGGTATTGCGTCTACTGGTCCTAATCCTCATTACATTCTCTTGGGTTGGACCTGGCCAATTTGTTCTGGTTTAGACCCATTTGTCCTCATGGCTCTGGTTGTCCTGGTTTCCCTGATTCTTGCCAGCCTGGTCCTAGTACCCAGTTTTTAGTCTTCCTGCTGCTTCTCCGTGGGCATCCACAGGGTGAAGCAAGGGGGAGGTGCTTGTCCCCCCTGGATTTAGGTACAGCCTGGTGTACAGGCTCACAGTGCAGCATAACACTACGGCCACTGTAGAGTTATGTTGCCTGCACTAGTACGGCCAATAACTTTAAAATGATGACCCCCCCCTTGAAAACATTTCTGCTGACACCCATGAACTCCACTTGGAACTTCAAGTCCTGGTCCCCTTGGTCCTGACTTCTCTGGCCCTCCTAGGTTCGTTCCAGGTCCTGATTATTCTGACCCAGCTGGTCACTTGTCTTAATGGTCCTTCTCCACCATTTCCTGGCCTGGTGTTGTCTAGGTCCTCCTCCTCGTGTTTCTGCTCCACGTGGTACTCTGGGCTGAGGTCCTATGGTCATGGTCCACGTGGCACTCCTAGGGCTGCTCCTCATCCTCTCAGTGTTTATCCTTCTAATCCTCCTCGCTCTGGTCCTGGCCCTTTCAGCTCTGCTCCCACTAATATTATTGCTATTGGCCCCTCGTCTTCCTTGCTTATTCTGGTCCCTTGGTCCTAATGGCAATAAATCTCATGCTCCCAATCTTTCTAGTTCTCCAAGATTAAGTCCTGGTTCTCCTGCTCCTTGTCCTCTTGCTTCTACACCAACTGATCAAGGTCCTCCTTGCTCTGCTCATCAAGATACTGGCCATCCTGTTCTTCATCTTCCAGGCCATCCTGTTCCTAGCCCTGCGGTGTGGACTTCAAGAGTGTGGTCATCCCAGTCCTGTTCTCACTGGTACTGATCTTATTTTTCATCCTCACACTCATCATCCTGGTACTCAAGGTCCTGATTTTCTTTGCCCTGGTCTTCCTCGCCCCCCACAGTCCTTTGTTTCCTAGTCCTCTTAGTTTTTTTCTTCTGGCTATGATTACCTGTACCCCTGGTCTCACCTCCCTGGCACTCCAAGCTATGGTTGTTTTATTCCTGTTTTTCATCTTCATTGCCTTTCTCACGATTATGTGCCAGTTGGTCCTGATCCTGTTGGTCCTTATATTTTGCTTCCATCTGGGCTTAGTTCTCTAGACCTGGCTCACCAACCATCCTAGCGTTGGTCTTCTTGGTTCTGGTTATCGTGGTCCTTCTTGTCGTATTGTGCTTGTAATCATAAACATTGCCTTTTACACATCTTGGCCCTCCTTGGTTCTCCCCGTCTTGGTCCATCTGGCTCTGTTCATTTCTGCTCCTCTTGGCCCTGCTCACTTTATCCTGGTTCTTCCCATCCTGAGCCTCCTAGCCCTGATACCACAGTTTTGTGTCCATGTGTCCATGTAGCATCTTGTGTCCTGCTTTGACTTGTCTTGGTCCTCCTGGGTAATTTCTATGTCCTAATGTGCAGCAATTGATCCAGATTCTCTCTGTTCGAGTCCTCCTGAGTCTGATCATTTTGGTCCTGTCCTTATGGCCACCACTGTTCAGTCCCCTTTCTCTGCCCACTGAGTAAACCCCTATGTCCTAATTTTCAGGGCCTTCTTGGCATTGGCATTATCATGATCTTTTTAATACACCTTGCCCTCTTTGCTCTGGTCTCCTAGGCGTCCGTAGTACCAATCAATTAGGTCTTCCTAGTCTCTTTCTTGCTTATCCTAGTTTATCCTAGTTTACTGGTCATAGTGGCCATTTTCCTCCAGGTGCTGATCTTCATAGTTCTCTTCAATCTATCCCTGATTCTCCTGGCCCTATTCGTCCTGCTTCTTGCCCTCATTGTTTTCATGATAGCCTGAGAACTTACTGATTCTGTACTTTGTGGTCATTCTGGTTACTTCTGCAGATAGTCCTCTGTATCCTGTTTCTCCTGTTTCACAGGCTCCTCGTCCTGACTTTTTGCCCCCTCATTCTATCATCAGTCATCAAAGTAATGCTACCCTGGTTTTTCTTTTACCCTGGTTTGCCTATTCCTAGTCCTTCTGCTCATGGTTCTCCTAGTACATGTAGTCCTGGTACATTTGATTCTCTTGTGCCAGTGTTCTGGTCCTACTGACCTTAACCCTTCCAGTCCCTCAGTTCTCCTGCCCCACCCTAGTCCACCTAGTACTCCTGGTTTGCCTGTTTTATTTTGTTCTTGTCATTCTGATCCTGATCCCCTCTATTATGGTCCTTCTAGTAATGGTCCTCCTGGGACTGGTCTTCCTCATCCCACAGACACTGCCTCTGTTTGTTGTTTATATATGAGACTGAATTGTAAATGAGAGAACCGGACGCAACCTGAGTGACCACTACTTCCCTGAGAAGCCTAGTATATCATGCGCTCGGCTGCCCAATCATCACTATCCTCTGGTAGAGATGGGGCACTGCTAGTTAGCCGTAGCAAAACCCGGATTTAGAGCGACAGGTGACATCCCGCAGTTGGTTAGACTCTGGGGGTCATTCTGACCCCGGCGGGCGGCGGTTGCCGCCCGCCTGGGGGGAACCGCCATTTGCCCGCTCCGCGGTCAAAAGCCCGATGGGGCCATTCCAACTTTCCCGCTGGGCCGGCGGGAAGGGTGGCCTGCAACACTGAAGCCGGCTCCGAATGGAGCCGGCGGTGTTGCAGGTGTGCGACGGGTGCAGTTGCACCTGTCGCGCTTTTCACTGTCTGCTAGGCAGACAGTGAAAAGCAGGCTGGGGCCCCCAGGGGCCCCAGGACACCCGTTCCCGCCAGCCTCTTCCTGGCAGTGAAAACCGCCAGAAACAGGCTGGCGGGAAGGGGGTCAGAATCCCCTGGGCAGCGCTGCCCTGGCGGATTCGCCCAGCCGGGGGAAATCCGTCGGTAAACCGCCGTACCCGGTTTTCTGACCACGGCCCAGCCTGTTGGCGGTGCTTCCGTCATTCGCGGCCCTGGCGGTCTTTGACCGCCAGGGTCGGAATGACCCCCTCAGTTTCCCACACCGTGGACAATTCTGCTGCTCAAAATCCAGTAGTCTCATTAGAATAATGAGAGCCTACGCGACAAGGTTACCCCCTGTCCAAGCAAGGACTCTCACTCTAGTCAGGGTAAGTCACACAAAAACCAAATTATCCTGTGCCCACCCTTTGGTAGCTTGGCACTTAGCAGTCAGGCTTAACTTAGAAGGCAATGTGTAAAGTATTTGTGCAATAAATCAAACACCGTATAGCACCACAAAAATACACCACACAGTGTTTAGAAAAATATATAATATTTATCTGGATAAATGCAGGTCAAAACGATCAAAGATGCAATAAGTAAATGTAGAGATATCACTGAAAAGTGATATAAAGACACTCATTATGACATTAGCGGTAAGTCCCACTTACCGCCATGCCGACTACTGCCAATATACTGCGACTGCAGCGGTATACCGCTAACCATATTATGACCCACACATGCCAATCTGTCACTATACAGACACAAACACAAGTCCGCCAGCCCAAAGGTCAGTGATAAAATGGCAGTAGCAAATCCCAAATGTTACGCCAACAGAACTACGCCCACAACATTATGACCCACAAATTACCGCAGCGGACATTCAACTGCGGTAAACCATTGCTCAAAATACACACACACATACAAAACAACACCACATTGGGAAATTCAAACTACACACACCTGAAACACATGCACACACCACACCCACACACCCACTTCACTATAAAACACACATTACCCACAACCCTTTATGACTACTAACCATTGACAACAGAGAGAGAGACACACACCAAGAGCACCCACAGAACCAGAGCCACAGAACACCATCACCCGTACACCATCCACACACCCCAACACATCACCCCACACACCCTCACACACACCACTCACACTACAACCATGGCATCACAAAGACACCCCAGGTTCTCAGAGGAGGAGCAAAGGGTCATGGTGGAGGAAATCATCCAGGAAGAGCCACAGCTATTCGGATCACAGGTGCAGCAGACATCCATTGCAAGGAAGATGGAGCTATGGCGATGACATCAGGAAGAGGTGGAACGACCTATGGGGGAAGGTGCGTTCCGTGGTTGCAAGACACCAGATAGCTGTACAGAGGACTTGCGGTGGACCCCCACCTCCTCCCCCACAACTAACAACATGGGAGGAGCAAGTCTTGGCAATACTGCATCCTGCGGGCCTGGCAGGAGTAGCAGGAGGACTGGACTCTGGTAAGTCAGTTCTCTATTACTATCACCACCCCTACCTGCATGTCATCACATACCCCCACCCCTACCCTCACTCCCATCACCCCACCACCTCACATACACCCCACCATCACAACCCACCCATCCCAATACCCAGCACTGCATGCAACAATAATGCATGAACACCACTCCACACCAGGCATGGACACCCATCACTACAGCATGCACACTAGAGAGAGTCACCCAGCCCACAAAACAACTACTCACACAAGGCAAAGTTGACAGGGCAGTCACAACCATACAGGGCAACACACCCATGCACAAGATGTCACACGCAGAAACAATAACACTACATTTACATCCCCACAGGTCCCACACCCAACGTCACTGGAGAGGAGGTGCCAGCAACAACCAGTCCCCCCCCAGAAGAGGTCCACAGTGATGACAGCTGCTCTGCTTGCCTGGATCTGGATGACCAACCTGACCAATCAGGGACCTCCGGACAGTCTGTTACCCAGCCACAGTCCCATACCACCACAAGGCCTCCCCCTTCAGGAAACATCACCACAGCACTCACCCAGCGGGCCCATCCCTCTGTACTTAGGACACATCAGTCAGCAGGGTGTCCACCACTACAGGGACCCCAGGACACCCCACAAACACAGCACAATCAAGGACCTGGGGTAAGTGACAGTGGGCACACGGTTGAGGGGACAGAGGCACAGGACAACAGGGAAACTGGGTGGACTGCTGTGCGACAGGGGGAGGACAGGCCCAGGGAACCGACTCTCCACGAGGCACTCACCAACATCCTGGGAGCATACCACCATTCCCAGGAGACGATGGGCCAGATACTGGCCACGTTGCCGGAGACCCAGCAGCTGCAGGAGTGACAGTACCTGGGGATCAGGGAGTATCTGAGGGACATCCACACCACCCTGGTCACCATTGCAGGGGTGCTGGAAGACATGGCCAACACCATGAGGGAGGCAGTGGCACACCAACGTGCCCCTGACACTAGCTAAAACCATGAACAGCCCTCCACCTCCGCTGATGCTAGTGGACAGGAGGCCCCGCCACAGGACCAACAGGCCAGCAGCACCCCTCCCCCTGCAGAAGGAGAAACACCCCACAAATGGTCCCTGCGATCCAGGCAGAAGCCAGAGAACATTGCCAAGACCCCCGCCAGGAAATAAGACTTTCCTGATGGTCACCCTTGTGTCCCACTCTGTCACCCTGTCCACCTTGAACTGCCATTGCTCCCCTTCCAATGCCCCCTTGGACAATGCATCTGTGATACAAATAGATTGGACTCTATCCTGGACTCTCCTCCACCATCCCTCAAGCCCATTGCACATTCCCATTTACTTCTCAGCAATTAAATAAACACCCTTTGAAAAGTATGCAGTATGTCAAATGATTTAAGTATGTGTTCCTTTAACAATCTGTAGACATTGATATTAGACTGTACAGCAATGTATACATAGGTATGACATGTATTGTGCGGCAGTCAATACACCAGGAGCCAGAGTAGGGCACAGATATCTGTGAATAGACATGTCAACGTGTACAGTAAGTGGCCATAGTAGTGGGAGCAGCAGCATGCCAGTGGAAATTTACAACACAAAACTGCAATGGAAGGTGAAGTTACAGTGTCTTACCTGTGTGTCACTGGAAGTACTGACAAATTATAGATTTTCTGTAGTCCACATCCTCATCCTCTGCCTCCTCTGCGTCACTGTCCACAGGCTCCACCGCTGCCACACACCCATCTTCAGCCTCATCTTCCTGCAGAAAAGGCACCTGGCGATGTAAGGCAAGGTTGTGCAACATGTCACGATGATCTGGCACACCTTCTTGTGTGAGTAGCACAGGGAACCACCTGTTAGATTCAGGCACCGAAACCTGGCCTTCAGGAGACCAAAGGTTCGCTCTACAATTCTTCTTGTTTGCCCATGTGCCTCATTGTAACGTTCCTCTGCCCTTGTTCTGGGATTCCTCACTGGGGTCAGTAGCCACGAGAGGTTGGGGCAACCAGAGTCACCTGCAAATACAAATGGATACTAGTTAGCCAGACACCAACCCTTAGGGCCAACCCCACACCCATATGCCAAAATACACTGGGTGGGGACCATGGGCTCACCTATTATCCACACCCGGTTCCTCTGGAGTTGAGCCATCACATATGGGATGCTGCTATTCATCAGGATAAAGGCATCATGCACAAATCCAGGATACTTTGCATTGACATGGGAGATGTACTGGTCTGCCAGGCACACTATCTGCTCATTCATAGAGTGAAAGATCTTTCGATTTCTGAACACCTGTTCTTTTTTCCAGGGGGGGGGATAAAGGCAATATGTGTATCATCTATTGCCCCAATAATGTTGGGGATATGTTCCATTGCATAGAAGTCATCTTTCACTGTGGCCAAATCCTCCACCTGGGGGAAAACGATATAGCTGCACATTTGTTTCAGCAGGGCACACAACACTGTGGTCAGCACGTCTGAGAACATTTGCTGTGACATTCCTGCTGCAAAGGCCACTGTCACTTGGAAGGAGCCAGTTGCCAAGAAATGGAGCACAAGAGGTGCACAAGAGGGGGGATCCCAGTGGGCTGACGGATAGCTGAGATCAGGTCTGGCTCCAATTGGACACACAGCTCTTAGGTTGTGGACCTATCAAGTCTGTAGGTGAGGATAATGTGACTATCCTCCATTGTTGGCAAGTCCACCAGGGGCCTGTACACGGGGGATGTCTCCATCTCCTATTCATCCTCAGCGGCTGTAATCTAGGGGGCAAAACGATGAGCAACTGGTCAGTTTCCGACATTTTCTCAATGTACAATGCATTGCATGTTGTGACAGAAACAGTTGATGTTTAGTCCCAAAATGTGCTTATGTCTGCTGTGATGGCCTGCCCCCCTTGAGTACCTCCGTGCAACTCCTCACTGGTTATCATTGGACCAGATGGGTTACAGTAGGCAATAGTGAAGTACGCCAGCGGTGATGGTACGCACCACTGCGGACGTGACCGCCATTCTGTTCACTCACTTGCTACCTGATCTTCAACAGGAGAGGACCTACACTGCAAGTGCTGCTGTGACCTGTGTCTGGAACCGACCATGGCTGAAGTCACTGGGGAAAGGGCCCCTACCTTCACAGCTGTGGAGTTGGAGAGACTGGCGAATGGAGTCCTACCCCAGTACCGAATGCTGTATGGACATCCAGACCAACAGGTGAGTACACTGTGAGCACTATGCATGGGGCATGAATGCATGGAGTGCTGTGTGTGAAGGCCTCATGTAAGGGGGGTGGTTAAGGGGTCATGGGCAGCGTGCTGCATGTAGGGTGGCCAATGTATGTGCGTAAGGGGATGGGAGGGATATGGTGGGCCATGACTGCAACAGGCCGGATGGTATGACTGATACCATTTTCTATTTTTATTTTTCTGCATGTCAGCGCCCCTCAGAAAAAGGGTATATGGCGTGCCATCACCAAGGACATGCGGACCCTGGGGGTCTACGGCAGGCGGAGCACCCACTGTCAGAAACGGTGGGAGGACCTGAGACGCTGGGCAAGGAAGACGGCGGAAGGCCCAGCTGGGGGTGGACTCCCAACGAGGAAGGGGTGCCCGTCGAACCCTGACCCCCCTGATGTTCCGCATACTGGCGGTGGCCTATCCAGAGCTAGATGGGCACGATCTACCGACGGTGAGGGCACCAGTGGGATGGAGGGTGAGTGGAGCACCACGGTGGAGACAGTTCTGAAAGTGATGCCTCCTCCGATTGAAGCTCCCTGCTGGTGGCGGACACCTCTGTGGCCACCCCAACTACAGGTACAGCCGCCACCCCCGTACCAGCACCGTCCTCCCAGCAGCCCCTCAGCATGTTTCCCACGCCTGGTCACCCAGTAGGGTGGGCATCTCCTTCGCCCCAGGCACCTCAGGCCCTGCTCAGGTAGCCCTGCTGCCCTGAGTGAGGAGGCTACTGACCTCCTGCGATCCATCTCTGTTGGGCAGTCAACCATTGTGAATGCCATCCAGGGCCTGGCAGGGTATTTGCAACATACAAATGCATTCCTGGAGGGCATTCACTCTGGCGTGGTGGCCCAACATAGATCATTCCAGACTATGGCCTCCTTCCTGATGGCAGCCATTGTCAATGTCTCTAGCCTTACCCTCAAACTTCCTCTACCCAGTCCCATTCCCCTGAACCCCAACCTATCCCAAGCACACATTCAGACCAGCATGCACCCAAGACAACACACAGGAGTGGCCCAGGCAAACACAAGCACCACACATTGTCCCACAGGCACTCACAGAAACACCATCCAGATGCAGAAATACCAACATCCACTGCCTCCACTGTATCCCCCTCCTCCTCCTCGTCCACCTCCCTCCCAGTAGTGTCTACACTCACACCTGTATGCACTACATCCACACCCACTGCCTCCATCACCATCACGCCTATCAGTACATGCCCCCTTACTGGCAGTCACCACCCCCACATCCATGCACACGTCCCCTGTGTCCTCACCCACTGTGTCTGTGCCCCCTCCTCCCAAAGTACACAAAGGCAAGCACTCAGACACCCAACAACCATCTACGTCACAACGGCCTCCAGCCCATGCACCCAAACACAGCAGATAGACACCTCCTATTACCACTCCCTCTTCCTCCACTCCCAAACCTTTACCCTCTTCCCGACCCAGTGTCCCTAAAAAGCTTTTCCTCCCACCCAAGGGGAAGGGCAAGGAGGCACCACCAGCTGCCAAGGGCAAGGGCAAGAAGGCACCACCAGCTGCCAAGGGCAAGGGCAAGGACGCACCACCAGCTGCCAAGGGCAAAGGCAAGGAGGCACCACCAGCTGCCAAGGGCAAGGGCAAAGGGCCTGCCCCTGCAGGCAGGAGGGACAGGAGGCCTGGTGCTGTGACAGGATCTGAGCCCCCGCAACCAACCATGGCGCTTCAGCAGTTCGAAGCTGCAGGGGAAGGGCTGGAGCCTCCCCCCACCACTGGCAGCACCTCCACCTTCACCACCATCAGCACCACCACTAGCACCACTGGCAGCAGCCCCAGTGGGCAGCTGTAGGAGGCTGCAGGGGAAGGGCTGGAGCCTCCCCCCAACACTGGCAGCACCGCCACCTGCACCACCATCAGCACAGCCACCAGCACCACTGGCAGCAGCAGCAGCCCCAGTGGGCAGCCGTCCGAGGCTGCAGGGGAAGGGCTGGAGCCTCCCCCCAACACTGGCAGCACCGCCACCTACACCACCATCAGCACAGCCACCAGCACCACTGGCAGCAGCAGCAGCCCCAGTGGGCAGCCGCCCGAGGCTGCAGGGGAAGGGTTGAAGCCTCTCTCCACAACTGGGAGCACTGACACCTGCTCCGGCACTGCCACCACTGTGCAGCCGTCGCCGCCGGTGGATGGACTGTAGTCCTGCCTCCATGGAGTGTTAGGTACCCTGCCCACTGCAAATCTTGTGGGTATGACACCCAGGTGAGAGACTGTGACCTTGCACTCCCCAAGTGCTGCATCACAGGGCACAAGGCCCCCTCCAGAACCAGTGGAAGAAGACATCCACTCACCACATCCTTGCCAGAATGAAGCACACTGGGCACAAGCCCCCCCCCCCAGAACCAGTGGAAGAAGGCATCCACTCACCCACTCCTTGCCAGGATGAAGCACACCGGGCACAAAGCCCCCTCCAGAACCAGTAGGAGAAGGTAATCCACTCACCCCCTCCTTGCCAGGATGAAGCACACTGGGAACAAGGCCCCCTCCAGAACCAGTGGAAGAAGGCATCCACTCACCTCCTCCTTGCCAGGATGAAGCACACTGGGCACAAGGCCCCCCTCCAGAACCAGTGGAAAAAGGCATCTACTCACCCCCTCCTTGCCAGGATGAAGCACACTGGGCACAAAGCCCCCTCCAGAACCAGTGGAGGAAGGCATCCACTCATCCCCTCCTTGCCAGGATGACGCACACTGTTCACAAAGCCCCCTCCAGAACCAGTGGAAGAAGGCATCTACTTGAAAGACTGTGGCCCTGCACTCCCCAGGACCAAGCATTTTGGCAAACCACCCACTAGAGAGACTGTTGCTTTGCACTCCCCAGGACCAAGCAGTGGGCAAAACACCCACTAGAGAGACTGTGGCCTTGCACTCCCCAGGACCAAGCAGTGGGCAAACCACCCACTAGAAAGACTGCGCCTTAGCACTCCCCAGGATCAAGCAGTGGGCAAACCACCCACTAGAGAGACTGTTGCTTTGCACTCCCCAGGACCAAGCAGTGGGCAAACCACCCACTAGAGAGACTGTGGCCTTTCACTCCCCAGAACCAAGCAGTGGGCAAACCACCCACTAGATAGACTGCAGCCTTGAACTCCCAGGAAATCGCATAGGGCATGTGGCCCCCTCCAGGACCAGTGGTGTTGTACCATCTTCTGGCTGAGGTGCCCCCCATTCTCCGTCCCCCTGAGGTGCCTGTGTATTTTTCACCTGAAGCCCCAGCAGTGTTTTCTCCGTGTTGATGCAGGAGTCAAGTGGGGCCTTGGCCTATGTGATATGGCCCTGTGGCCCACAGACATTATGGACTGGGCAGTGTCCCTCCGTTTGTATATCTGTGTGCATCTGGTGCAGTTCTCCAGAGTGCAGTGTCCAGGTGCAGGTCAGGGGTCCTGCAGGGTAGTCCTTCTTCTCCTGTAGTTCTTCCTTGTTGGAATCTGAAAGGGATCTGAGGTGTGGGTGCAGGTCTGCCAGTTTTATCCTTGCTCCTGGTTGAAAAACAGGGGGGTCCTGGTTCTCCAATCAGGAGCAGGGTCCTTCCCCCTGTGATGACCACTTCCTGGGATGTGTGGCAAAAATCAATCCCAGGGAGCAACGTTCCTCAAAAATCCATAATGGCTGAAAATGATTTTTGGAGGTTACATCTGGCTGAGCCCAACCACTGGTGTGGCTAAAAATCCTAAACACACACCTCTCATGCCCTCTCCTAATCTTATCAAGGGGGCACCTAATTGTCTGGGTTTGCAGGATGTGAGGTTGTCGCTGGGTTGCTCCAAATGTCCCTCTCGGCCTTTGAAGACCAGTTTGGCGCCCCCCCTTCCTTCTTCACCATCTGCTGAGGGGAGATGTCCTCCCCCAGGCACATTTCTTTGTGCTGAGCCAGGCCACTTCAAACCTCATCAAGGCAGCCTGGCCAGGCTGCCAGAGGCTGGCCAATCAGAGCACAGCAGCAAAAAACACTGCAGGGCTGAAGTTGGCAACTTTTCAGGTAAAGTTTAAAACTCTTTACCTGAACAAGTTATGTTAAATCCCACAACTGGAAGGTCAATTAATTTGATACCAAACTTCTTGTATCTGTTACTTAAGGGGATTTTTAAAATTAAAGTAAAGGCTCCCCATTTTAGCTATTGAGGCCATTCACTACAATGGGGGAAATACGAATTTGGCTGTTTTACCTCACCATGGCTTATAAAACTATTTTTATAAGGTCCCTGCTTATAGTTACATGGCACCCAGCCCTAGGGGCACATAGGGCACACCTTAGGGGTGACTTATATGTAAAAAAGGTAAAGACTTTGGAACTACTTTTAATTCCAAAGTCGAATTTGCATGTAACATTAATTTAAAAGCAGCCAGCAAGGCAGGCCTGCCTTTAAAATGACACTGGGCACCTCAGCAGTGCACCTAAGGGGGTCCCTAAACCTCCATGCCCTACCGTATACTAGGCACTTATAGGTAGGTTGACTGAGCCAATTATAATTAGCCTAATTTGCATACTGATTTTACACAGAGCACAGGCGCTGGGACTGGTTAGCAGTACCCAGGGCACCATCAGAGTCAGGAAAACACCAGCAAAAAGTGAAAAATGGGGACAAAAAGTTAGGGGGCCTCTGCAATCAGCCCTGTTCTCTCACAGCCATGTAGTGCAGCGCAGCAAGTCACCTTGCTGCACTGCGTGACAGAGAAAGGGCAGGTATGCACTGTATTTAAGGCAATACAATGCATTTCTGCCATTTTCTCTTCACTGGCCCTCTTTTGGCAGCTTAGCACCAACGTAGACACCCTTGCACCATGGTGCAAGGGTGCCTGCATTGCATGCAGGATTGTTTTGTGCAGGAAGGGACAAATCTGGGAATGTAGAAAAATTGATGGGAGTTGCATGGGAACACGGACGCTCCACCCATGGAACGCCTCCCTAGGGCCCAGTAGCACAATGAGTTGCACTGCGTTGCCTTACTCCAGATTTATGGAGCCACTCAGGGCCAAGCAATGTGTCATTGTGTGGCTTCATAAAGTTTACTTAAGGTTTGTGCTGCTCTTGCACCACATTTCATGGTGTAAGAGTGACACAAACCACCTCACAAATAGGCCCCTAACTTTTAAAAAAATCTGCTGCAAAGAAATGTGCAACAAGGAAAAATCTCTACAGCTTAATTTATCAAAAAAGGTTGCATTTTAAAATACCTTATGGGGTTAAGGCACCTTCTGCAGAAACCTTTCAGTTCCCAGCAAATCTCAGGGCATGATAACACTAAGGTAACTGTTCTTGTTAATACAGTTGCTTGAGATATCTTAGTTTTGTCTAGTTGCATAAATGGTTAGTTTGCCTCCTGCAAAGTACATTGCATAGCATGTAGAGCACAGATTGGTATTTTCAGTAGATGGGTAATTGGATTTTTGTTTTTGACACATTTCCTTTTATTATTTGTAGCTCATAAATTGCAATCCTTCTGAATTAGCACGGTGAGCTATGAATCAGCATCAACCAGCTGCTTGCAAAGTGCAAGTCATGGGTTTACAAACATATTGTTTTTCTCTTAATTTTTCATATATGGCTGCTAAAAAGGGTTGATTTACGTAGTAATAAAGTCTTAGAACTACAGACAATCCCAACCACTGGATCACATTTTAAATCCCAACTTTTTGTTTCTCTCATCTATGCATTCCTACCATATAATATACCCCTTCTTAAAGTACATGCATATTGCTTATACACAAGGGGTGAACAAAGTCAAAAACCGGCCTCTAATGTTTCTCTTAAGTCCTTGACTTCTAATGTAATAAGATGTGTGTCTTTGTTTCTCCTCTTTGCATTAGCATTTAGGCCTTAGGCTCCAGGTGGCTCCCAGGCAGGATCATTCTTGAACAAAAGGAGGTCTGGTGGCCGTTAATGGGCCTAATTGAAGTTGTTACTATGAAAACTTTCATCACCTGAATATTCCTGCTGGGAACAGGAAGCAGACAACTTGTGAGCACTGCTCAATGTGTCCCAGTGTAAGAAAATTACAATGGAAAAAATGTCAGCATATTTCACTGGGATCCAGCATGGATCCCAGTTCCAGCTTAATAATAACTGCCTCATCTTTCTAACTGCTTGATCCACACTGCTGTTCAAGTCCCGCACAGAGGATGTGCTGAAAGGTCCCGCACAGAGGATGTGTTGAGCAGCCTAGGTGATGCGAGTTCCTGATGAAGAGATGCTACGTGCAGCAGTGGTTCTGAGAGGCTGTGATGCAAGGTTCTGCATCATCGCCAAGGATGTCCTTTATGAGGGGCTTGCGATGCGAAGCCCTGTGTCAAAAATGAATAATGCACCGGCTGGCTCTTAAGAAGTTGCTGGGATTGCAATTTAGTGTTCTGCGTTGTCATCAATGATGCCATTGATGATGGGCTGGAAATGCAGAGACCTGCATTGAGGATGAATGATGTAGTGGTTTTGATGTAGAGTTTTGTGAGGCCATATGTCGGGTTGCAGTTCTATTGCAGAGTTTTGGTAGGTGATGTGTTGCGCTGCATTGGTTCTGCTGGCACCACAGCTGGACTGGCAGAGCTTCTTCAGGTCCATTTCCAAGGGTCCGGGACTTGAGTGACACCAATGGGGGTTCTAGACTCACAGTAGTCTGAGTCCAGGTGATAGGGCAAAATGGGTGACATCTGTTCTGTGCCTGAGGCTTCTGATCAGGATGCCCACCAACTGGCCCTTGGAGTCACTCTGGTATTCCCGGGTTCAAGATGCAGTTTCAGTCATTCACTCAGGAAGCAGGGTAGCATGTCAGCAGAGTAGTAGAACAGCAGTTCTTCTTGCACAGCAGCACAACAGTCCTTCTGTGTTTTCCATAGGTCCAGTGGTGTGCTGAAGAGTTGGGTAAAAGGGTTTATTATTTATCCATGGTCCCAGCTTTGAAGTAAGATAAGGTTCAGGAGACTCCCTACGCTGGCCCCAGCCCTTCTGAGATCATAATAGACTAGTGTCAAACTCTTTGTGAGTGTACTCAGGCATAGCTTTTGTGATGTACAAGTGTGGTAGGTGACAGCTCCTCCCCCTCATCAAGTGACAGAGGTGTGGAATTTTATAAAATATCTGCTAGTCTGTGAGACAGGTTGCTTCATAAATCTACTTGTCCTATTAAAAAATCCACTTGTCCCTTTGGTGCCATGTCATTCATAGGCATTTTATGGCAGCAATCTCATTGTGTAAGAGCTCTGATAATCAACTCTCTGATTATGCCAGGGCTCATACTATAGTAGGGCTTTACTAGCAATTTCCTTATTTTGCCACCTTTCAACAGATCTACAATCTGAGGATGGAGATAAGAGTAAGCAATAGTTCTAGGGTTGGAATGCCCTTTTGAGTCTGTGCAAACCTACTAGCACATTTTAGGAGTTTTCACCAGCACTTTTTTAATCTTTTCCCATACAGAGAAAGACTGAAAATGTAAACCTGACAAGGACAGAAGTAAACCTTCCTCCATGGCTGGGAAAAAGTGGTTGGAAGGTAAGTGAACTTGTAAACGCTCAGCAGAGTGTTGTATGAGCACAACTACACATGCATATTTGCTTTTTCTAAAATACAGTTCACAAATATTATCTAGGAGTACGATTTCCTGGCCTACTTCTGTGAATTATTAATGAAAGCTGTAAATCTGCCCTAATGCAAGGATATATACTGTGTGTGGATTTTTGTGATTTTCGTTAAGAATTGGGCCCCTAATTGGTTATCCAAGACCTTTTGTTTGTATTAAAATTCTCTCTCTCTTTCTCTCTCTCTCTCTCTCTCTCTCTCTCGCTGTTTACCGTTTGGCTTCACTTTGTGTTGCAACATTCTACTCATTCACAAGAAGCATATTGGCACAAAAAGTAGTTTTGTTCAGTGCTCTGAACTACAGTGGCATGGTGTGCTTTTGAGACCAAAATTATTTTTGCTTTTTGCTAATGTTTGTTATGAAGGTGAGGCTCCACCAGCTCCCACAACAATAAAGTTTTATGAAAACCACGTCGAAAGAAGACATGCATGGAGAAAACCAAAATGCTGACCAGCAATGTCAGACCTATTGGCTTTGTCAGTGCTTGTTTATCTTCATGTTTCCCATAATCTTGTTGGAACTGGTAATATTGATTTTTCCAGAATTTTTTTTTTTTTTGAAAAACTAGAATGCATCAACACATTTTATTGAATGATGGGTTAAAGAAATGGTACTTAAACTTCACAGTAGTTTATTTTCCCCTGCATGCATTTATTGTGAACATTTTATTCTGAAAGCAAACAATCCCCCATCTTTCTTTCAAGCTTCTGCAAATATTTGCATCAAACTAGAGAGCATACTGGGGGCATTATACATAGCCTCATATTGTTAAACTTTGCAAATGTGTACATTTTTATACTGGAACCACTGTCAGTAGTGCAGCCTAAGCTTAAAACATTTCTTTAGAGTGCTCACCCTAATTAAAAAGACTTTGCATTACTGAAACATAAATACACGTTTGAACAACATTAACTTTTGGACACAAATGTTACTGTAACTACAAACAGTGTCCTTCCTTGATCCATAATATGGGACTGTAAACTGGGGTTTGTGCTGCAGAGGGTTGGACCTACTTGTCCCTGGGACAAAATAAACATGAAAAATGTGTTGCCCTTGACCCCAAACAATATGTACTGGGCCAAAAGGTTAGGACAAGAAAACACCAACTCTTGAAAAGTGGCATTTTCAGAATTGTGACTTAAAATCCAACTTTACAATTACAAAAGGGCTTTTAATTACAATTCTTTAGAGACCAAGCACAAACTGCATACCTGCTCCCATTTGAAAGTTATTACTTATTAAATGTAATCAGTTAGCCCAATGCTATCCAATGGGAAAGATATGCCTCACCGTAGTAGTAAAAATTAATTTAAGAGTTTTCAACTACCGGGACATGTCAAACTTAAAGTGCATGTTCATTTTTTTAGATACACTGCACCCTGGCCTGTGATCTGTGTAGGGCCTACCCTAGGGGTGACTTGTATGTATGAAAAAGAGAGGTTTGGGGTATGGCAAGAGGTTTTTTCTTGCTTGGTAAAAATGGCAGTTTAAAACTGTGCACACAGGCTACAATGACAGGTCTCAGACATTTTTAAAGGCCCATTAGTAGCATTTAATTTACAAGACCTGGGTACATGTTGTACCACTTTACTACGAACTTACAGGTAAATTAAATTTGCCAATTGGTTGTAAGGCATCGTTATTATCTTTAAAGGAGAGAGCACAAACACTATAGCAGTGACTAGCAGTGATAAAGTGCACAGATGCCCAAGGAAACAAAAACCAGATCAGCAAAAATTATGGGGCATGGCAAAAAGTTTGGGAGAAGACTACTCTAAAGCTGTCAGGTCTAACACTGTTAGGAAGGAGTCATAGAACCCATCAAAGCTTCCGATTGCTTTCTCCTGTGGTTCTGGCAAAGAAAGCAGAAGGGGGGCTATAGGGTCCATATGGATCTAAGGGATCTAAATCAAAGCATCTTGATTAATCTGAATCCACTGCAGAATAAAAGCAAAATGTTTGCAACTCTCAAGAGGGAGACAGTAATTTCCACCTTGGATGTCTCTTATGCACATCACCAGAGAGCATTTAAAGACGATTTCAAACATTAAACATATTTTGCCACCCTGGAAGGTGCCTCCAGGTTTTGCTGCCAGCATCCACCTTTGCAGTATTTCAAACAGAGATGTTTTAAGGGATGGGCAACATGGGCAATTGCTGAAGGCCTCCACATTCCATTGGGCCCCTAGTAAAGTGAGTGGACAATTGAACGTTTCGCTTCAATAACAGCTGTTTTTAGTTTCATTTCCCAATATGTTTAGCAGAAACTTAGGGCCTTATTAAATAAGGATTTACACCAGGGAAAAGTAATGCAAAGGGACAAAAGCAGAGCAAACTCTTGCAACACATTTATTTTCCAGCACAAACGTTATTTCTTTGCAGGGAATGTTCCCTTTTTTAGCTTTACAAGTGCAATGCACTGCTTTGTGCCAATTTGTATGAAAGAAGCTTTAGTTGGTGGATTAGCGGAAGCTCAGATTGATTTTTTATATTGACACGAAGAGTGATCTAATAAAGGTATCCACACCAAACTTTGTCAAAATAACGCCTCAGTAAAGTGGGCTCTATCATGGAGAAATGTTTTCTTTCTGCAAACATTGCTACATAGCACATATATATTATATGGAATGTTTAAAAATGTGTCTAGGCATAGGTGTTAGCACTGGAAGGGTAGGCTTCCAATACATGCTTCCAGTATACGTTTCCAGTACACATGCTGTGCTAGACAGCACAAACACACCTGTGTACCATGATGCAACGGTTGTGCATGAGAAAAGGGGTAGTGAGCAGCAGCAGGCCATTTTTAGGTGTAAAAAATATAAAAGGAGAGATGTGCGGTAAGAACACCACACACTTCACTTAGGGGGGGTCAGGTAGATTAATTATACCCTCTTAGTTGACCCAGAGATTTAGAAGAAATACACTCTCCCTAAATCATAACTATAACCATGAAGTATTCTTAGTCCAAGCTACACCAGTGGGCCAGGTTCAATGACCCACACAACTAGATCTCACCCCACTACAGTAAAGACTTCCTTTTCCTTATGTTGACCCTCACCCACTCTATTAGTGGCATGCTTCATTATCGGGTCCACCTCAGCCCCTAAAAGCTCAGGTGCGCTCAACCGAATTTCAGGAACACTTATGGCTAGCCTGCCGGAGAGCTAAAGATTTAAAATACCTTACTATTCTCAGAGATAAACCTTTATTGGTTGTGATTGTGTGTATGGTTACAAATTAAAATTAATGATTGGGGTACACTAAGGTATTGTGGTCCTATGCCCCTCTTTTATATGTCATCAACATGTTCAGCCCTTAATAATGGCCCACAAGGTCCAGGTCTTTCATCAGAATGTAGGTTTGATAAGTAACCCTTGTCTCTGACCTACTTGTCACATCTGTAAGTGTATGTAGTGAAAATTCACACACATGAAGGGAGCAAATTAACTCACCTGGAGTAATACAGCACTATGGTAATTCCTCTGGTGAAGAAAAACCAAGAAGCAGAATATATCCATTGCAGTAAAAGTCTCATTGTGACATCTTAGCAGACCCTGATGACCTCACCAACTACCGCCCAATTTCGCTTCTCCCCTTCCCCGCCAAAGACACTGAAAAACTAGTGAACACCCACCGGTTTCACTTCCTAGAGAAAAGCAACACACTCAACGTCTCCCAGTCTGGATTCCGCAAGAACCACAGCACTGACACCGCCCTCATCGCTTGTACTGACGACATCCGTCACACTCATCCTCCTGGACCTCTCCGCTGCCTTCAATACTGTCTGCCACCAAATACTCTGCACACGCCTCCACAACGTATGTATTGGACACAAGGCCCTAGACTGGCTTGCCTCCTTCCTCACCGAAAGAACCACACTCGAGCTCAAGCAAAAACTCCAGAGGATCCAGAACGCAGCCGCCCGCCTCATCCTAGACTTCCCACGCCATGAACACATCTCCTCACAACTCAGAGCCCTTCACTGGCTTCCAATCGATTAGAGGATCACCTTCAAAATCCTCATCCACGCACACAAATCCCTCCACAACACTGGACCAACCTACCTCAACGAAAGAGTGAACTTCCACACCCCCACTCGGCACCTCCGCTCCGCTGACCTCACACTCGCCTCAGTCCCCCGCATCCAACGCGCCACCACAGGAGGCAGATCCTTCTCCTACCTCGCCCCCAAAACCTGGAACTCCCTCCCACCAACCTCCACAAAACTCAGAACCTCCTGCTCTTCAGGAAACATCTCAAGACATGGCTTTTCAAACAGTAATCGGCCTCCCCCACTACTTACCCCCTCCCAAGCGCCTTGAGACCCTTATGGGTGAGTAGTGCGCTCTATACATTTTTTGATTGATTGATTGATTGATTGATTATATATTCTTTTTGTGGGCTATAAAAGGAATAGTGGTCTTGTGAGAGGAATACACGTGTAAGCATTGCAGGACGAATCACAAACCCATGCGACATGAGGTCACATTCAGTGGTTTGCGTGTAAATCAAATCTCACGCCGGCTGAGTGATTCTGGTAAATTTTAGGTCTCTCTTGCTGGCAGTGGTCACTTGGAAACAATTTATTGTTTTAAAAAAAAAAACTCCAAAGATGCTTTTAGCCTGTCCATTGCATATCACTGGCTAGCTTCATCATCACTCCTCTATGCAGCCTTCTAATTGAGCAGAGTGTGCCAGGCATCCCTTCCTTTTCTGTAGTGCATGGACAAGCCACAGATTGATTCATCTTAATAAGTGTCCATCCACTGATAGCGTCCACTGACAGCACTGCAATTCAGGTTTTTTTATTTGCTGCTACCAAGTTCCATCGCCTTTATCCCAAACCAGTACAATATATGTTGCTCTGTCACCCACTATCCTCTCCCTGTCTAAAATTCAGTTATTTGTAAACAAACCAATTCTGGCAGAAGCGTTGCACATACCAGAGGCATAAAGCACCCCCTTGCAGAAATTGGGTTTCTGGTTTCCAGAGGTATGCACTCTGTCCAAGCAGGAACCACAATCCTAGTCAGGGTAAGTCACCACAAACTCTAAATTAATCTGTGCTCACCCTCTGCTAGCTTAGCACAGAGCAGTCAAGCAATGTGTAAAGTAGTTGTGCAACACTCAAATAGTAAAACACTGAAAACACCACACAAAAAGATACCTCACCTAGTAAGAAAAATAGAACTTGATATAATGAACAAGAGCAAAATGACAAAAATTTAATAAGTTTAACCAGAGGTATGAATTTTCAAAGACTAAACTGAAAAGTAGTGCTTAAAAGCATTAAGTACCACCTGGGGAAATCTGGTCCTGCTAGACCAGGTCAAATCTAAAAGTTTGGGTCGACCGGAATGGAGCGCGGGTTGGATACAGAGATCAAACTTGGCCCACTTAAAAATACCTTGGTTCTTTAGATGAGTCAGCATCAAAGCCTAGATGTGAAGAGTGAGGGGGTGATGCACCGTTGTCGATCCTTTCGATGTATGCAATGCATCAGGTTTGAGCCACGCAAAGTCAGAGATGCGTCAAAGCTGGAGGCGATGGCCCGTGCAGCCGGCAATAAGGTATCTGTGATCCTCACTGCAGCAGCAAGGCTTCAAAAGAGTTGCTCCAGTTTTGATCACCATAACGGGGTCAATATGTTGCTTCTCATAGATGCAGCACTTTATACCCACTTCCATGGGCCCAGGACTGGATTGGCAACACCTGACCGGGCAAGACATGCAGCAAGCAAAGTCCAGGTGCTGTTGTAGGATGATGAGACGTCTTTGATGTCCCTGAGACTTAGAACAGGAGGCAAGCCAGCATGCCCTTGGAGTCACCCTGTATTCACGTGAAATGCGTTGATTTCTTCCTCAGCAGTGCAGAGGGCAACAGACAGCAGGCAACACAGCAGAAAAGCAGTTCTTATAGACCAACAGTCCAGAGTAGCAGCACAGGAGTCCTTTTCCCCTGCAGAGTTCTTCACAGGTTCAGTGGTATACTGAGTTGGTAGAGTCAGATGTCTAGTACTTATACCCACTTGTGCTTTTGAAGTGTGGGGTGACTTCAAAGAAGGGTCTTTGAAATGCACAGAGACCCTTTCTTCCTGCCGCGACTCCATACTCACTACAAGAGGTTAAGTAGCCCTTTGTGTGTGACCCAGACACAACCTGTTCAGGGGCAAGTGTGAGGCTGTGTCCAGCTCCTCACTCTCATCCTCCCAGGAAGAGGCATGTAGTCCCACCCAGGTTCCCTTTGTTTGTGGCTGTCTTGAGGGAATACACAAAGTAAAGCTGTTGCCCAGTCAGTGATCAGAGACAGGCAGCAGTCACCAAATGCCTAAGAGCAGGAAAATGCCTAACTTTCTAAAAGGGTCATTTTCAAAATAGTAACAACAAATCTGACCTTGCCATTGAAGAGGATTTATCCTTCCCATTATATAGGAACTAAACATGACAGATCTTCATTCTCTCAATTGGGAATTACAGCTTTTAATTGTAATAAGGAATCCCCAGTGTTAACCTATGAGAGAGTTAGGTCTCTCAGTATTGAAAAAATAGATTGGAAGTTTTTCACTACCAGGACATGTAAAGCTTAAAAGTACATGCCCTACCTTTTAGTTACATAGCACCCTGCCCTATGGGTTACCTAGGGCCTACATTAGTAGTGATGAATAAGTAATAATGCAGGGGTTTTAAGGCTTGGCAAGGTTTTTAGTTGCTCATGGCAGAGAAATTGCACATACAGACTCTGCAGTGGCAGGCCTGAGACATGTTTAAGGGCTACTTGAGTGCAGTGCTGCAGACCTACTCGTAGCTTTTAATTTACAGGCCTTGGGTACATGTAATGCGCTTTTCTAGGGACTTATAAGTCCATTAAATATGGTAGTTGTAGATGTAACAATCAAACAATGTTTAGGAGAAAGAGGACATGCACATTAGCACTGGGTAGCAGTGGTAAAGTACTCAGAGTTCTAAGGCCAACAAAAAGAATCAGCAAAAATGTGAGGCAAGAAGGCAAATGGTTTGGGGAAAACCACCCTAAGTCTTTCAGGTCTAACACCCCACTCTAGCAGCTTAAGCAGGTCTCTCACTGGGCCTGATAAGCTGGTGAACTGGCCCCTCATAGACATTATTTGTTTATGGGCCTCTTATGCCTGCTAGTCTGCAGAAAAAATGCTAATATATAGCACTGCTAGGAAATACTATGAGAAAGGTGTAGGAGGCTTGCCTGGCTTATAGTGGGTACCTGATGGTACTTACACCTTGTGCCAGGTCCAGTTATCCCTTATTAGTAGATTGGTAGTATTCTAGCAGCTTAAGCTGATAGAGGTAGCTATAGCAGAGCAGCTTAGGCTGAACTAGGAGACTTGCAAAGCTCCTACTATGCCACTTATATCATAAGAATCACAATACTCACAGTTACTAAAAATAAAGGTACTTTATTTTAGTGACAATGTGCCAAAAATATCTGAGGATATAGTCCCTTAGGAGGTAAGTAAAATACACAAGATATACACACAAACAAAAATCGGGTAAGTAAACAGTTAGGAAAGTAGTACAAACACTGTAGAATACAATAGGATGCAATAGGCCTAGGGGCAACACAAACCATATACTAAGAAAGTGGAATTTGAACCACTTAGGGACCCCAGGCCTAGTGTAGTGTGTAGACAGTAGCTGGGAGTGTAAGAAAACACTAAGGGCGTCCAAGATACCCCACCCCAAGACCCTGAAAAGTAGGAGTACAGTTACCCTACTTCCCCATAAACACACTAAAATTGTGATAGGAGATTCTGCAAAGACTACAACTGACTGTAAAGCACTAAAGATGGATTCCTGGACCTGAGGACGTGCAAAGGAAGGGGACCAAGTCCAAGAGTCACGAAAGTTTCCGGGGGGGCAGGAGCCTTCTAAACCCCGGATGAAGGTGCAAAATGGTGGAAGAAGCTGAAGATTCTGCAACAACGGAAGATGCCAGGAACTTCTCCTTTGCACAGAAGATGTTGCACGGCGTGCTTGAGTATGCAGAGTTGTTTCCACGCAGAAAGACCACAAAGAAGCCTTGCTAGCTGCAAAGGTCGAGGTTGAAGAAAATGGGTGCTGACTGGGCCCAGGAAGGACCAAGAGATTGCCCCTTGGAGGAGGAGACAGAGGGGGTGCTCAGCAGCACAGAGAACCCACGCAGAAGCACTTGAACAGATGTTCAAGAAATCTGAGCACAGCGGTTGTCTCAACACTACAAAGGTGGGTCCCACAAAGCCAGTGGTCAACTCAGCGAGTTGAGCAATGCAGGACAGAGTGCTGGGGACCTGGACTATGCTGTGCACAAAAGATTCCTTGCAAAAGTGCATAGAAGTCCTAGCAGCTGCAGTTCACGCAGTGCACAGGATTACTGTCTGGCATGGGTAGGCAAGGACTTACCGCCACCAGATTTGGACAAAATGACCACTGGATTGTCGGGGTCACTTGGATCCAGCTCCTGTGTTCCAGGGACCACGCTAGTCGAGTTGAGAGGGGACCCAGAGGACCGGTGAAGCAGAAGTTTGGTGCCTGCGTTAGCAGGGGGAAGATTCCGTCGACCCACAGGAGATTTCCTTTTGGCTTCCAGTGCAGGGTGAAGGCGGACAGCCCTCAGAGCATGCACCACCAGGAAACAGTCAAGAAAGCCGGCAGGATTAGGCGCTACAATGTTGCTGATAGTCGTCTTGCTACTTTGTTGCAGTTTAGCAGGCGTCCTGGAGCAGTCAGCGGTCGATCCTTGGCAGAAGTAGGAGAGAGAGATGCAGGGGAACTCTGGTGAGCTCTTGCATTCGTTATCTGACGAGAAACCCACAGGAGAGACCCTAAATAGCTGTCAGAGGAGGATTGGCCACCTAACCAGGTAAGCACCTATCAGGAGGGGTCTCTGACGTGACCTGGCCACTCAGAGGCCTCCATTGTGCCCTCACACCTCTGCATTCAAGACGGCACAGGTCTGGGACACACTGGAGGAGATCTGGGCACCATCCCTGGGGTGGCGATGGACAGGGGAGTGGTCACTCCCCTTTCCTTTGTCCAGTTTCATGCCAGAGCAGGGGATGGGGAATCCCTGAACCGATGTAGACTGGCTTATGCAAGGAGGGCATCATCTGTGTCCTTCAAAGCATTTGCAGAGGCTGTGGGAGGCTACTCCTCCCCAGCCCTTAACACCTATTTCCAAAGGGAGAGGATGTAACACCCTCTCTCAGAGGAAATTCTTTGTTCTGCCTTCCTGGGACTGGGCTGCCCAGTTCTGCAAGGTTTTTCCCATGGGATAAATACGTTGTGGAACTTACCCCCAGTCTCAGGCCATTTTCCTTGTGGTAATTGCAATGTTTGCTCATTGACCAGACGTCTTGCCAAACTCGACTTGGAACCGATTGGTACATGGCGACTCGCCAAACATACTAACTGTAACACACTTAATTGTATCTATATGATTACTTGCCCTTGTGGTCTACGTTACATTGGCATGACCACTAGACCCGTCAAAATAAGGATTAATGAACACCGTAGTAACATTGGGTGTGGCCTCATTACTCCCAAGGTGAGTGCACACTTTTTGGAATTACATCACAGTCCAGATGGCATGTGGTGGGTAGTCTTGTATTCTCTGAGACACATCAGCATTGATTCCAATATTCTTTTTGAAACTGAGCAGCGGTGGTTTCTCAAACTGGAAAAACACCTCCACAGCCTCAATGATGACATTCCATGGTTACACTTTACCCAGTGACATGACCACTTGCTCCTCTTAACTGACCCCGTGCAAAGAGGTGATTGTTCCATCCTCGATTTGTCCCTTCTATGATTGAATAACATTCATCATAGGATGAACTATATTATATACCCCTGATGTGTGTCATGATGGATGCCTTTCCCCTCTTTGTTAATACCTGTCCTCCATAGATATAAAAAAGAATCAAAAATTTTCTAGCTTTCGCGTCAAGAATTTTCAATTCTATTAAGGACACGGAGGCGAGGATTATGCTTCTCTCTCAATGCTTTATTTTTACAGCAGCCAATCACAAGAGAGTAACTAAAAACAAAACATATCCCATCATTCAATGGAAGGCGTCATAACCATAGAGACCAGTACTGTATATAAGCTCACGAGGATAAAGCACTTCCTCTTTCTTTGCGGATGCTGAACAAAATTCAACAAAACAGTCAATAACAGTCAATAACTGGATCCAAATGAAATCCAAGAATCACGTTGAAAAGAGGGACCAGGAATCCAACGGAAAACAGACCGAGAATCCCACGAACGTCCAGATCCTCATAGTTTCTGTTCAAAACCTAGAGGACACAAACAAAAGCTAGTCATAGACCACGGAAAAGAGATCATAAACTCTTATACAAAGGGAGGGCATACAATTCAATCACAGTGAAAAGTAAAACATAAAAAATACTTAACTCTTAAGTATGTTAATCTCTGTAATCCGGGTGGGATAATCCTCGCCTCCGTGTCCTTAATAGAATTGAAAATTCTTGACGCGAAAGCTAGAAAATTTTTGATTCTATGTCAGGACCGGAGGCTTCGTATTATGCTAGTTCAAAGCTGACTAACCACAATTGACGCGATATCTACAATAGGTTTATAATAGAAAGTCTTAAAAGTAGACTCAGCGGACCAGTCTGCCGCTCTCATAATGTCTTCTAGTCTGGCTCCAAGAGAAAAAGCCTTCGAAGCCATAGCTCCACGGACCGAATGGGCTCCAAAAACGGAGACGTCAATGCCCGCTTCAGACAAAATCCACCTAATCCATCTCGCTAGAGTAGCAGAGGAAACGGGATTAAAAGGTTTCTTAAGAGCAATCAAAAGTTGACCCCCGGGGTCTCTCCGGAATCCCTCTGTAGACGCTTCATAAGCCTTCAGACACTGAACTAAACAAAGTTTAGTATTGTGCGGAAAAGAGGGATAGGAGATCGAAGAAGTACCTGTCTTAGTACGACGGGAAATCAAAAAGGAAACCCCAGAAGGAGTAAAACTCCTTCCCGATAGATCCAGAGCTTTAATGTCAGATACTCTTTTACATGAAACAAGACATAGAAGTAAAGTAAGTTTGGCCGACAATTGCTTACAAGATAAGAATTCATTGTCAGGCCAAGAAGAAATAAAAGACAGGACCGTGTTAACATCCCAAAGGGAGGAGTAACGCGGGAGGGGAGGATTAGTAAGCCGGATACCTCTCATCAGTTTACAAACCACAAAGTGTTCTCCTATAGGTTTACCTGACACCGGAACATGGCCCGCCGATATGGCAGATCGATAATTGTTAATAGATCTGTACGCGAGGCCTGCAGCTGCCAAGGAGGCCCGAAAGTTGACTACTAGATTGACATCTGCTTTAATGGGATCGGAATCCCGTTCCGAACACCAAGTAACCCAACGCTTCCATGCAGAGGCATAGCGTTTGTGTGTACCAGAGGACCATGCCTGGAGGATAAGCTTTGAAGCTTGTTCTGAAATACCTGGCAAAAGCCATTGTCTCCGGAAAGTTTCCATGCCACTAGTTGTAGCTGGCCTGACAACATCAGAGGATGAGGATTCCCCAGAGGGTCCAGCAACAGGTTGAGCTGGTGCGGAATCAACAGCGGAAAGTCGCACAACAGCTCGAGAGCTAGAGGAAACCATGCCTGAGCTCTCCAAAGGGGGGTCACCAGAGCAATCCCTACACGCTGGCGTCGAACCTGGGATAGAACTCGAGGAATCATGTTGAAAGGAGGAAACGCATATCCCAGATGGAGAGACCAGTCCTGAAGGAAGGCATCCGTGGCTGTCGCCTCCGGATCCGGCCTCCAACTGAAGAACAACGGAAGTTGTCGGTTCAGGCGTGAGGCAAAGAGGTCGATGGAAAAGGGACCCCACAACTGGTGGAGGTGACAAAACACCTGAGGAAGGAGCCTCCAGTCGCTGCCATCCCGCAGAAACCTGGAGTTCCAATCCGCCACTGTGTTGTCCACTCCTGGGAGATGTTCCGCAATCACAGAAATGCGGTGCTGAAGACAGAACTGCCAAAACTCCTTGGCAATCTGAGCAAGAATCGGAGATCTCGTACCACCCAGTTTGTTCACATATCTGACCGCAGATATGTTGTCCATCCTCAAAAGGATGCAACAGTCTGATTTCAGGGGAGACAGACTCCGAATTGCAAAAGAACCGGCCAGAAGTTCCAGACAATTGATGTCGAGGCGGAGTTCCTCCTGGGACCAACGACCGCCCGTGGACAGAGCACCGCAGCGTGCTCCCCAGCCCCACCTGCTGGCGTCCGCCTCTAGTATCACATCTGGCGAAGAGCCGAATATCGCCCGACCATTCCAAGCGTCCATGTGGTCCAGCCACCATTGGATCTCCGATCGGGCTTCCTCCGACAGAGGAATCTTGTCTGAGTACGATAGACCCTTCTGAAGGTGGGAAATTTTGAGACGTTGAAGGGCCCGGTAATGAAGAGGGCCCGGGAAGATGGCCTGAATCGAGGATGACAAAAGACCTACCATCCGGGCTAAGCTCCTCAAAGACACATACTGTTTCGACAACAGAAGACGCAACTCCTTCTTGATGTTGCGGATCTTCTGGGCCGGAAGGATCAGAAGGGAACGAATAGAGTCTATTTGGAACCCCAAGAATTCCATCTGCTGGGATGGGACAAGGCAAGATTTGGGCTGATTGATGAGAAATCCCAGACTCTGAAGAAGATTGATTGCCCAGGACAAGTGTTCCCGGAGAATCAACAGGTCTTGAGCCATAATGATTAGATCGTCGAGATAGACGATCAGGCGAACTCCTTTGGCCCGAAGGGATTCGACTACTGGGCGCATCATCTTGGTAAAGCACCAAGGTGCGGAGGAAAGCCCAAAGGGGAGAACCTGAAACTCGAAACATTGGTTCATCCAGAAGAACTGGAGAAAGCGTCGATGAGGAGGAAAGATTGGTATGCTTAGATAAGCGTCTTTTAAATCTAAACGAACCATCCAATCTGATTCCTGAAGAACATCTCTCAGGAGGTGGATTCCCTCCATCTTGAAATGCCTGTAAACTAGCCAGACGTTGAAATCTTTGAGGTTTAGAACTAATCTTGAACCGCCGCCCTTCTTTTCCACCAGAAAAATGGGGCTGATGAACCCTCGAGGATGAGGGTCTGCCCGACAAATAGCTCCTTTTTTGAGAAGAGCAAGAATTTCCGAATTCATGATTTCTTGGTCGGGACGGGAAAAACGGTGAAGGGGAGGGATAAAACATTGCACAGGGGAGCGATAGAACTCCAGTTTGAAACCTCGAGCGGTTTCCAACACCCAAGGGTCCTTGGTTATTCTCTGCCATTCCCCCAGACATGTTTGGACCCTGCCCCCCAGCAGTACCTCCGAAAAAGGAATAAGTCTCACCTGCAGAGGAGGCATCCTGGGAGTTTCCTTGCTGACCCTTGTAGGCGTTTCTACGGAAACGAGATCTCCCTGCGCGGGGGCGTGTGGGGTAAAAGGTGTTGTCTGCCTGCTGATCCCTGTAGAAACCCCTGCCACGGGAGAACGAGTCTCTTCTGGGGCCTTGATAGAAGGAACGGCCTGACGAGCGGCCCCGACCGCGTCCGGCCCTACGAAAAAGAGTCTCCCTGAATACCTTCTTAAGGGAAAGCTGCGCCTTATCCATGGAGCTAAATGTAGCCGCAAATCTGGATAAATCCTTGAGGAAGGGATCTCCAAAAAGGAGGCCTTGTGCGGCTTGCCCCGCTTCCAAAGAAGCTAGTTCGTTGAGTTGGGGATCGACACGCATAAGAATAGAACGGCGTCGTTCAGATGAAATCGCCACATTGGCATTCCCCAAAAGGCAGATGGAGCGTTGTGCCCAACCCATGAGAATGTCAGGATCAATAGGGGCATTCGATTCTTTAGAGACATAAGCCAACTCCAGGATTTTTGCTAGTGGGCCGGTGAGGTCTAGAAGTTTATCCTGGCATGATCTCCATGCCCGATCCAAGCCCTTCTTAGGGTCTTTAGCCCACTTCTTTAGGAAAGTCACCATAGTGGGGTCTACATCTGGGGTATCGGTGACTTTGCCTTCCAGCTCTGGTCTGGGGCATTCTGCCTTTAATCTCGCTCGAACTTCCTTATCGAAGCCGGCTCTAACATGCTCCTGCATGTACAACGCTACTTCTGGAGGGGGAGTCCAGCTGGAGGAACGAGGATGAACAATGTCCTCAGGCTTAAAATTAAGAAGACGAGGCGCCTTGGGGGCCTGATGTTTGGTCTTAGAACGCTTCTTGCGCTTAGTAGATGCTGAGTGGACGCTAGAATAGGAGTCAGAATCTGACGAGGCATTTGGAGAATTATTAGAAGAGGAGTCTGAATTCTGAACCTCTTGTAAATTGAGTGAGCTATAACCATGCTCAGAATGAATAGTGGCGGCCAGCTTGTCAAACAGCTCAGAATGCGCCCATTTTTGCCTTTTTGACTTGCCCTTGGAGGTGGAAGGGAGATTCTCAGGGGCGTCTTTATGGGCATCTTGATTCGGAGGGATGGGGGGAACCCAACCCTTCTGGCACGCAAAATTTTCAAAATGGTGAGTCAGGGGTCCCAAAGCCTTGGCCAAGGCTTTGTTAACGGATAGCTGAACGCTATTATCAAGGGCACCCACAAGGGACTCTTCTAAAGAAGGGGCGTCTTCGCCATAAGAATCCTCCTCGTCATATGCGAAGGATTGCGCCATGTTCAGGGCAGTATGGGTAACTGCAATCAGAGTAGCCCAGGACTACAATCAGGGGGAGTGCGGAACCCCAGCAGGCTATAAGGCACCAAAATACAATTGAGCGTGGAGGGAGCAGCCTGCTGCACTCTAGGCAAAGCCTATGCAAATTTGTTTCAACCCTGGGCCGACCAGATGGTCCCAGGGCGTCAGGGAGTATCACCAAGCCTGAAATCAGAGCAAGGTGGGAGTCACCGGCCAGGTATTGAGCGCAGCGTTGGTTAAATGGATGCAAAAAACGGGTGAAATCTGCCCGCGAGCACCCCGCCGAAATTTGCTGTCAGGCTCCTAAAAGCAGTACGAGCCGATCGGCAATTCAAACGGGATGAATCACGCGCCAAAGCGTGCGTGCGTGTGTGCGCGCGCGCGCGCGAGCCTGCGTGTGAGTGAAATAATAAATGAAATACTTGCTGCTGGTACTCCGATCGGATTCCCGATCCTCGCTAGGGGAGAGCCCCTCTAGCGAAACTCCCGCTCCCGCTCCACAGTGCCAAAAAACGAAGAGCGCGCGCAAGCTAACAATAACACCAAATAAGATCGAATATGAAAACACTTAACTGGCTCCGGCAGCAGCAAAGAAAGAGGAAGTGCTTTATCCTCGTGAGCTTATATACAGTACTGGTCTCTATGGTTATGACGCCTTCCATTGAATGATGGGATATGTTTTGTTTTTAGTTACTCTCTTGTGATTGGCTGCTGTAAAAATAAAGCATTGAGAGAGAAGCATAATACGAAGCCTCCGGTCCTGACATAGAATTCTTTGAAAATTAGTCTTCCACATATCCTCTTTAACCAGGATGTTTATGTCTTAACATTGTGGAGGAAATTGTTAGTTTGTATAATTTACTGATGGCTTGCAGGGTCTATATATGTCAACCGATAGCGAGTAGCAAGGTTGTTTCCTATGAATACACAGTCATTTCACAACAAACTCCAGATTTGTCCTTTTTTTATGTTGACTGCTAGTTGGGAGAAAATGTCCCTTCCAGTAGTCCGTCGTTAGTTCTGGCAGCAGGACCCATGTGACCCGGCATGTCCAACCAGATCACGTCTCCAGCGATTGACGTCCGGGTCGCTCTGCCTTTAAGTTTCCTGTCGGCCGCGCTTCTAACTATCTGTTTGGGAGCACGGCCATGGGTAGGTCCCATGCAGGGAACGGCGACGGAGATGTGAGTAATAGGATTCTCGCTAGAGTGAGCGAGGAGTTTCATATATTTTTTTGTGATTCAAAAGACTGTTGAACCTTGAGGGCACAGTGTAATCGAGTCGTGCTCTGTTTCTTTTTGGGGGGGCCTGTTTAAACCATCTTTAGCCTTTATTAAGTACATGGGCTTTCACATGAGGATTTTTTTATTAGCTGAAAGTTTGTGAGCTCAACTGGTGCACTCCCTTTACTTCATAGTGTGTGTACCCTTCCTCGGATTTGTGACTATTTGCACGTGTGTTATGTGACATTTGACTCCAGAGTTTTTGAGCCTCCATTACACGCTGAGTGTCCTATATAGAGAATAAATTTATATGTGATTACTTGTACGTATGTTGTGTGTCTTGACTTTTAACTCCTGGGTTCTGAGCCTCCTTTACACGCTGAGTGTCCTGCAGAGAGGATATCTTTACATTTGATTTCCTGCATCCCTGCCAGCATTATTATATTTTTGTAACCATGTGCTAAATTATTGTAGTGATTGAGCTTTCCGTCTGGCTTGTGCTTTCCTATGGAGCCGGATCCTAGTTGTGGGACGGTAAGCTATTATACTTCTGTTCCAGACACTACCACTGAACATGATTACACTGCTTGTTCACTGTGTGCCACTTCCATTACGTGTGAGCACCTACTGTTATGACATACTGCAGAGTTTAGTTGTGTGCCTTTCTTTTTCTTCACAGGTTGACCCTTGAGATAGACTAGCCTGACGTGCAATTTACTTTTAGTAAGTGACTGGAGTCTAATCAGATTGACAGTTGTTGACATATTGAGGTTTTGCCATTGAATTAATAGGAAAAGTGTTCAATTAAGTGTTTTGGTCCTGATGAAGTGTCGCTGGATCCATATGGACCGTTTAAGACATGAAACATGTTGACCTTGTTTTCAGGGGTTTGAGATAGTTTTCTACCCCCTATTTTGCCTGTTTTGAGAGAGTGTCTGAGCATTATCTCATTCCGCAATCTCCTTTCAGTGTTTTTATCACTTTGGCCACTACCCCTTTTTTGATCATTAAATTTCGGTGCCTTTTCTGGGTTCTGAGCCAATTTTAACTTCCCTTCGCTCTCCTACTTTTTGTAGTGCCTGAAGGTGGACATTGACTCTTTTTCACCATGGCACAGAGAAAAGATCTCCGGCAAAGAGCCCCCTTCCAGGAGTGCCCGTCAGACATTGCAGCGCCAGTCTGACGAGGAGCTTGCCCGATGATGAAGCATGACACCCTATTGGGTGTGTGAGGGCACTTGCTTCTAACATTAGGGTTACCCTGTGCTTTTTCCTTTTCTCTGGGAACAGTGTACTTATATTTTCAAATACTACCATCAATGGCCAGGATTCTATTCTCAGGAAGCTCTAGGATTCTAACTACTGGCAGTTGCGGACTAGTCCTCTGTGGGGTTACATGTTGTAACAGAGTTTCCCTTCAAATAAACACACCCCATAAATGTTGGGGTACATATCCTCATTTCACCCGGACCCACAAAACCTCTCAACTGCACTGCTTTATAGTTCCTCTTCTGTCATTGAGAAATCATGATCCCCTGAACTAGGCAGTAGTGACTGCTTGGCACTACTGCATATTTCAGTTTTTAATGGCTTTTCAAATCAAATCATTCATGCACCAAATATGAATAGTGTATGCACTGGGCATGTCAGAATGATGGTCATGAGGGCCCTTTCCTAAGCTGGATTCAGACAGCCATACCACATTGTTTGGGTGGTGGCATAACATAGGCCTCCGCAGCCCCCACCGTGAGTGGGGGCCTGAGCTCCAGGGGGCCCCTTCAGCACAGTACCTGGCCTGAGAGCTCCTAAGTCAGTGCAGAGGGGGGCCCTACATGTACTGCAGCCAAAACTAAGTTGATGCTGCAACTCTCTGCAGTAAACTTTTGGTTAAAGGGAAGGAATGTTTCATTGCAGGCTTGCTTACAGGACCTTAAATGATCCTATATTGCCACACATACATACAAGCACACACACACATACAAATCAAAATTAATTACCAACCTTTTATTTCCACAGACATAGGGAAATCAATATAGATGCCTTAGAGCACCCAGCCAAACATACACACAAAGGTTCCACTCACATCCTGCGCCATAGCGGAAAAAGCAAATATGATCACAAAGGTGGAAATAAAAGAACCCTGTTACGGGACATCAGGAGAATACTGTAAATAGAGAAGGACAATAAGCATATTCTCATAAAGAGAAAGATAAAAGGCCTTTCCCTTCACTATATTTAGCATTGCCACTACAGCAGTTCCACAAGTCTCAGGTAGAAAGGGGGTTATAGGCACTCCACAAAAGAGGGGTGTTCTTTGAGCTCTCCCTCATCCCCATAGCTGCCATTTGGGACCTCAAGATATTTAACATGTTGGCCAAGGCATCAAAAAAAGTGATGCATCAGTGGCACAGGCCGCTTGTAAATCTGGGCCTATGATTTCACAACAGGGCAAAACATCAGAGGGCAGGACAGCATGATCTCAAGAGTCACACTGAAATTTTGCATCTCAACAGAGCTGCTTCCACTTACCATTCCAGACTGATGCTCCTTCATCATGATCTGCTCATTACCTATGGCATGACCCCATTGACTACCAGTGTTGGAGAAATCTGTTACCTCCTCCTTCTTAGTCCCAAGTTCACATGTCAGACACCTTCCATGCTTTTTGCCTGTGTCCAAACTAGTGAAGATAGTACTGACTCCATATACTCCAGCCTGCTCAGCATCTTTGGCTCTTCCTGGGCCACGCATTGTTACTGCTGGGTTTAAACATGAGGCAGTACTGGCAGAAGAAAATGTGCATTGTAACTCATACTGTCTGCCCGCATCTCAACTCAATCATTCCTTGGTCTTCTAATCAGAAAAACGCATCCTATTTGCTACATATCCATCAAGTTGGGGGTAGGCTTTTCCCACCTGTACAATCAGCCTTTATGACCCTAGTAAGGGACAACCTGGATATTTGTAGTCACCACAGGAGGTACTAGCTCTAGTGCTATTGTTCATGTTATGTGAAACAAAGCACAATTCTTCGCATGACTTAACCCACACCATCAGCCCTATGGCCAGATTTTCAATGTTTTGGTGCAGGGTAGCTCTGCAAGCCTTCTTTCTGCACTGCCCTGCATCAAAATAAAAGGGCAGGAATGCACCTGCGTGCCAATGCAGGCACCCTTGCACCATGGTGCCTGCGTTACAGGGGTGATTGTTTTTCTGCAGGAAGGGGCACCTTCCTGCAGAAAAACAATCCCAAGAGGAGTTTACCTCTTTCTATGTGTGCTGGGAAATGGAACACACATAGAAAGAAGAAGAAATGGGGGAAAAAAAGATATTCCTCCCCATTGCGTCACTTCTATGCCACCCCTGGGGAGGCGACTTGTGCTGCGTTGCCTTACTCCATATCTACAAAGTTTGTAAAGCCACACAAAGTGGCTTTGCGTGGCCTTGTAGGTATGGGTCAGCAGTCTGAGCAGCCAATGCATCAAAAAAAGTGATGCATCAGTGGCACAGACCGCTTGTAAATCTGGGCCTATGTGTCCTCTCTCCCCATTCTTTAGACATAACAGCAACAGAGCTTTGATACAGGTGAATCCAATACTGACTTTACAAGAGGTTCTCGTAAGGAAATCAGACACAATTAATCAGGCAAAGAAAAGAGAGCAGCTTCAAGAATTGAGATGAGTCACTGCAGCAGATACAAGGTGAGAGAGCAGCAGGTCTGACTATGACTCCCACCAAGGACACAGCTAACTGAGGGAAGCGTCTCTAAAAGGGAAAAAGAAATAGGGCCAGATATACGACTCTCAGTGTTTGCGACTTGCAATTTGCATTTTTTGGAGACTCGCAAATTGCGAGTCACAAACACTGATCTACAACAGTGTCTGAGACACTGTTTGCGATTCCCAAATGAGTCACAAGGGACCTACCTTATTAATATTCATGAAGCAGGTCGCAATTTGTGACCAATTGGGAATGGCCGGCACTCACAGGGATGTTGGCCTGCCCGAGCGGCATTTCAATAATAAAAATGAAAAGTTTTCCTTTCACTGGGACCACTGCCAGCTTTGAAATAATGTTGGTGCCCCCATTAACAAAGGAGAGGGTGTCTTATGTGTAGGAGGCTGACCTTGTGGTACTTACACTTTGTGCCAGGTCCAGTTATCCCTTATTAGTAGGTTAGAGGTGTTCTAGCAGCTTATGCTGATAGAGGTAGCTATAGCAGAGCAGCTTAGGCTGAACTAGGAGACATGCAAAGCTCCTGCTATACCACTTTTATCTCTTAGCACTATGTCATAAGAAAACACTATACTTAGAGTTACTAAAAATAAAGGTACTTTATTTTAGTGACAATATGCCAAAAGTATCTCAGTGGATATACTCCCTTAGGAGGTAATTATTATACACAAGATATACACACAAACCAAAATCAGGTAAGTAAACAGTTAGAAAAGTAGTGCAAACACTGTAGAACACAATAGAATGCAATAGGAGACAATAAACCTAGGGGCAACACAAACCATATACTCCAAAAGTGGAATGCGAACCACGAATGGCCCCAGGCCTAGTGTAGTGTGTAGAGGGTTGCTGGGAGTGTAGGAAAACATTAAGGGTGTCCAAGATACCCCACCCCAAGACCCTGAAAAGTAGGAGTAAAGTTACCCTACTACCCCCAGAAAGACAGTAAAGTCAAGATAGGGGATTCTGCAAAGACAACAACTGACTGCAAAGCACTGAAGACCGGTTCCTGGACCTGAGGACCTGCAAAGGAAGGGGACCAAGTCCAAGAGACACGCAAGTGTCCAGGGGGGGCAGTAGCCCACTAAACCCGGGATGAAGGTGCAAAAGGGCTGCCTCCGGGTGGAAGAAGCCGAAGATTCTGCAACAACAGAAGGGGCAAGGAACTTCTCCTTTGGGTCAGAAGATGTCCCACTGTGTGCTGGAGGAAGCAGAGCTATTTCCACGCAGAAAGACCGCAAACAAGCTTTGCTAGCTGCAAGAGTCACGGTTGAGGATTTTGGGTGCTGCCAGGGCCCAGGAAGGACCAGGAGGTCGCCCCTTAGAGGAGGAGACAGAGGGAGCAGTCAGCAACACAGAGAGCCCATGCAGAAGCAGGCAGCACCCGCAGAACCACCTGAACAGGCGCTCAGAATATCTGAGCACATCGGTCATCTTAGCACAACAAAAGGGAGTCCCACGAAGTCGGAGTCCAACTCAGCGATTTGGGCAATGCAGAACGGAGTGCTGGGGACCTGGGCTAGGCTGTGCACAAAGGAAGTCTTGCAGAAGTGCACAGAAGCCCTAGCAGCTGCAGTTCACGCAGTATACAGGATTACTGTCTGGCGTGGGGAGGCAAGGACTTACCTCCACCAAATTTGAACAGAAGGGCCACTGGACTGTCGGGGACATTTGGATCTAGCTCCTGTGTTCCAGGGACCACGCTCGTCAAGATGAGAGGGGACCCAGAGGACCGGTGATGCAGAAGTTTGGTGCCTGCATTGACAGGGGGAAGATTCCGTGGACCCACAGGAGATTTCTTCTTGGCTTCCCATGGAGGGTGAAGGCAGACAGCCCTCAGAGCATGTACCACCAGCAAACAGTCAAGAAAACTGGCAGGATGAGGCGCTACAATGTGGCTGGTAGTCTTCTTGCTACTTTGTTGCGGTTTTGCAGGCGTCCTGAAGCAGTCAGCGGCCGATCCTTGGCAGAAGTTGAAGAGAGAAGTGCAGAGGAACTCTGGTGAGCTCTTGCATTCGTTATCTGAAGAGAAACCCACAGGAGAGACCCTAAATAGCCCTCAGAGGAGGATTGGCAACAGAGAAAGGTAAGCACCTATCAGGAGGGGTCTCTGACGTAACCTGCTGGTACTGGCCACTCAGAGGTCTACATTGTGCCCTCACACCTCTGCATTCAAGATGGCAGAGGTATGGGACACACTGGAGGAGTTCTGGGCACCTCCCCTTGAGAGGTGCTGGTCAGGGGAGTGGTCACTCCCCTTTCCTTCGTCCAGTTTTGCGCCAGAGCAGGGCTGGGGGGATCCCTGAACCGGTGTAGACTGGTATATGCAAGGAGGGCACCATCTGTGCCCTTCAAAGCATTTCCAGAGGCCAGGAGAGACTACTCCTCTCAGGCCCTTAACACCTATTTCCAAAGGGAGAGGGTGTAACACCCTCTCTCAGAGGAAATCCTTTGTTCTGCCTTCCTGGGACTGGGCTGCCCAGGTCCCAGGGGGGCAGAAACCTGTCTGAGGGTTGGCAGCAGCGGTAGCTGCAGAGAAAACCCCAGAGAGTTAGTTTGGCAGTACCCGAGCTCTATGCTGGAGCCCCGGGGATGCATGGAATTGCCCCCCCCCCCAATACCAGAATGGTATTGGGGTGACAATTCCATGATCCTAGACATGTTACATGGCCATGTTTGGAGGTATCATGGTGACGCTACATATAGGTATTGACCTATATGTAGTGCACACGTGTAATGGTGTCTCCACACTCACAAAGTCCGGGGAAATTGCCCTGAACAATGTGGGGGCACCTTGGCTAGTGCCAGAGTGCCCTCACACTAAGTAACTTTGCACCTAACCTTCACTAAGTGAGGGTTAGACATATAGGTGACTTATAAGTTACTTAAGTGCAGTGGTAAATGGCTGTGAAATAACGTGGATGTTATCTCACTCAGGCTGCTGTGTAAGAATTGTCTGAGCTCCCTATGGGTGGCAAAGGAAATGCTGCAGCCCATAGGGATCTCCTGGAACCCCAATACCCTGGGTACCTAGGTACCATATACCAGGGAATTATAAGGGTGTTCCAGTGTGTCAATAAGAATTGGTAAAATTAGTCACTAGCCTGCAGTGACAATTTTAAAAGCAGAGACGGCATAAACACTGAGGTTCTGATTAGCAGAGCCTCAGTGATACAGTTAGGCACCACACAGGGAATACATAGAGGGCACATACTATGAGCACTGGGGTCCTGGCTAGCAGGATCCCAGTGACACACGCAAAAACAAACATACATGCAGTAAAAATGGGGGTAACATGCCAGGCAAGAATGTACTTTCCTACACTACGGGGACCCCTTCATGTTTGCCAATTGGTTACCCTCTCCTTCAAGGAGTCAGTAAAGAATGAATGTTTTGCAACCTTATTCCCAGTCGCAAAACAATCAAACATAGTAGCATGACTCTCTTTTAGGAAGGGACGCCCTATAAACGTCCTTTCCTAATTGCGACTTGCAAATCCTATTTTGCGAGTTGGTAATAGCTACAGACTCGCAAAATAGAGTTGGTACATAGGGAAATGCATTTTGCCGATCACAAGCGGTCCAATGGGCAATTTGCAACTGGTAAAATGTGTCATACATCTGGCCCAGAGTCGCTCGCCTACTTGGCGCTGATTTTGGGTGCCTCGTGATGTGCGCTGCATAGCATATCCTGTTATCGTTACAAACAATACATCAATACATCTGGTTAATCTGGCATTGCTGAACTTTCTAGCACCTTATATCTATACGCAGCAGGATAAATTAGGCAAAGCATCTAACAGTACTCAATAAACTGCAGGCAAACAATACCGGTGGAAAACACTGCAACAGCTCTTTCCTCTAATAATTACATCAAATACTCCATTTAATATAGTCAAGAGTACTTTGCACATTCGTTCAAACGGCTAAGATATTCCATATATTTTGTTGTCAATTAGCTCACAGCAGCATGCATGATAATAAAGAACTTATGAAACTGAGTAAATATCTCAGAGCTGTACTCTAGGAAACAAATAACACTCAAGAGAATACATTAAGCAGAACACTAAACACACATACAATATAGCTCAGATATTCTATATAGCATCACCAAACTCACAACAGTACCACCTATCCAGCACAGTTCAGAGGCTCTACATAATTGGACTTCACTAAACTCACAATAGCATTACGCTGTTAATAAAAAATAAAATATACCACTCCAGGAGTATGTACATCACACTGAACCCATAGTTATGCAAAACCACCCCCAAAACTGACTTATTTGGAAACTGTGTACCCCAATACAACACCACAGTCTCAGCTACCTCATTCCAAGCTAGGGAAACGTACTTATCAATTCTACAAATATCTCGAACTCAGATTGCTAAGGATCTATGGCTACTGACACACCAAACAACATTAAACATTACAACACACTTGCAACCACGCACATCAAGACATCAGCTACACTCAGACTTTTGCTGATTCTACTCAACTAGAAAGGACTTTAATCTGTGATGAAATGCTCAAGAGTCAGGTATGAAAATATCCAGGTCACAGCAATGGCAATGCAGTGCTTTAAAAATCTGACTTTCAGAAAATCATATTTTCTGCTGGCATACACCTAGGAGTGAATTATTTTACTATTCATATTGGCCTTCAATGTGTTAGCAGTTTCTTCATGAATCAAATCACGTGGGTTTAAACTGTGATTGCCGGATGCAGCTAGCCCCACAAATTCTGGAGAAGTTAGTAAAAGGTAGTGGTAATGAACTGACAAAGAACCGACACCTGTAAAATCTAGGAGGTACCATGAGACTTACCCTGTACCTGAAGTCTCTGTGCTTGAGATGGAGGGTACATTACTAGATGCTGAAGGTTCTTGGGTTGGAAGAGAAGATGCTGTCTTCACTGAAATTGTAGTTGGCGGTGAGATGCTAGAAGCTGAAGATCAACAACAATAAATCAATCAATAGGCACACTGAACAATTATAACACAACGAAAATTCATTTTCCAAATGTGACACAATACTCTCACCTTGGAATGCGATAATAAACACAGGGCTTTAGTAAGGCTTTGTGTCCACCCGTGCACCATGCAAGGGGATGCAAGGGTGATGCAAAACCTAAGTGAGTTTTATCAAGCCACACAAGGCCACTGTGCTTGGCCCTGCATGACTTGATAAATGTAGAAAAACGCAAGGCAGCACAACACATTGCTCTTCCCCGGGAAACATTAGCTGTTTCCATACATTCACCCACAAACATTTGTGCATTCCCGGATTAACCATTAATGGTAAACCTGGGAATGCATCAAAATGCTACTCCTCCCAAGGTGAGGCGTAATGAGGAGAAATATCTTTATTTCTCCTCATTGTTTCCTCTTTCTATGTGTGCTGCATTCTGCAGAACACATAGAAAGAGAACAATGCATCTCAGGATTGTTTTTGTCCAGGAAGGGACCCCTTCCTGCACAAAAACAATCCTGCCTGCAATGCAGACACCCCTGCAACATGACACAAGGGTGCCTGCATTGGCAGTAGGCAGCCAAAAGGGCCCCAGTGCTAGGAACGGACAGGAATGTGCTGTATAATGGTAAATACAACATATTCCTGCTATTTCTCTTTCACGCATTGCAGCAAGATGGCCTGCCACATTGCGCTGCATGAAGAAAGGATTAATCTGCCTGACTTTATTTAGGTTTCATCCTGATCAATCACAGTATATCAGTGTAAGACATCACAGATGACCCCATTGTAGCAATGCTAGGCTGCAATGTTGCAAAGCAGTTGGAGGAGCGGAACCTTTTGAGGTTAATTTTGTTAATAATAAGGTTGACCAGCTCCTACAATTAGGGCATAACATGTACTGGTGATTGGATGCACAGAACTCTTTGACGGAAGAAGTGCTTCAGAGATGAACCAGTGAAATGACCTGAGCAATTATTTCAGTAGAAAGAGGGGAGGTCACGTTCAGTTTTAATAATCTGAAACATGGGCTTATACCAGGATATATATCACACTAAGAGACATCCATTTCAAAACAGTAATAGTATGAATATATTTAGGGGCATATTTATGGTGCTTTAGCACCACCTTGCGCCACATTAACGTCATTGTTTTTGATGTTAATGTGGCCCAACAATGCCGAAATCCCTGCGCCTTATTTACAGGGAGGCGCGATGCTTGCATTGCGCCACTCTGTAAACCTCTGAGCTACATTATGCCTGCACCAGGCATATTGTATTCAAAGTGGGCGTTCCTCCGTTAGGGGAGCCGGACAAATGGTGAAAGGAAACCTATGAGATTTCCTTACACCATTTTTTACGGTACTTTTAACGCCTGCTTAAGAGCAGGCATTAAAAGGGGCCTTCAATTTTTTAGAATGGGCCCCTGTGTACTCTGCAGGAGTAGCGCCAATATTTTGGTGCTACTCCTGCAGAGTACATCAATTGCGTCATGAAAAATTACGCTATTGCCCCCTACCCTGCACCATGGTGGCCATCTTTTAAATACGGCGCACACATGGTGGCGGTAGGGGGGTGGTAAGGGGCGCAGGGAAAGGGGCGCTGCTCTCGGTGCAGCGCCACTTTCCATAAACCTGCCCCTTAGAGTCCGTTTCAGGACTTCGGATTTTAGGAGCACTATGACAGATAGGTTAGTTAAAATAGTAAAAACTCAAGACAGTATTCCTCTTGTCAATGAGCATTAAGGCTGCTAGGTATTAGGGGACACATCCATAGATCAGAAATAAATACACATGAAATGTTTTGATAATGTTTTGAAACATGCTGGTGTTACTAGAAAGCGTATTTGTATTTTTGTAGAGTAGGTAGACCTAATGGATCATTTAGGGCTGGTTGCTAGGGTAAAATAGTGCGAACAGTATTTCCTCTGGTTTTAGTAACAGTGGAAATTGTGCTAGCTCTAGTTTTCGGCCAAGATCTTACACGCTGTTTTAAGCTCTGGCACTGGCGGTGCAGGAAGTAAAAAGTTGGGTATGTATGTGAATAAATCGGGGTCAAAAATGTTCTCACACATTTACGCAGCCCTTTTTACCGCCTAGGTAAATATCTGGTGCAAAAATACATCCGAAAACAGAGGTAAATGTTATTCACATTTTAACATGCTTGGGAATGATTTTATCTCCTGACTCTAAATGATGCTGATAATCTGATAATGGAAATACCGCTTCTAATGACTGTGTTGTAATTATTACAATAATTGAAGCCTGTGTGTCTTCTTTGACTATTGATGGGCTTGAAGAAGCAGGAGTTGAGAAGCGTGGATTGGGTGGTAACAGCTAATGTCACCCGAAATGAAACAATGAAAAGGAATATTATGCTATTTTTGCACACAATTTGTAATCTGACATATTTCCATTACACTGCGATGAGAAAAATAGCTAAAAGAAGCAGTTCATGTATATTATGAAATTAAAAATAGTACTACTGGAAGAGGTCACACAAATAATAAACGAGCAAATATAGAATGCATGTTAAAAATTGTATTCATCCTTTTTTTAAAATTCCGAAGCCCTTACTTAAAATTGAAGAGTACTAAATACATTTCTTGAGTTATAATTTACAGTCCAAAAACACATATTCAAATGTATCCAAAGGCATTCACGCAATTAGGCAAGACATATCCAGTTGCAGTGCACTATGAAGCGTTTCATAATGGTGCGCCAACACTGTTTACAGTTGCAGTGATCTGTAGGTGATTGCAATCAAGCTACCAAGGTGATACACAATTACATTTCACAAAATATTATCTCATGATCTACACTTTGTGCAGATGTCCTGAACACAGGCTTGATTAGTTCCATTAGGGCGCAAAGAATGACAGTTTCAGGAGACAAAGGACAAATACATTGTGCTGGTAAAAATGGATGTGAGAGAATATAAAAAAAGTGAGTTGGTATTTAACCTTTTCAAGGCAGGATATTCTTGAGAGTCTGTATATAGAATATGAACTAATTCACAAATATTATTCTGTCCTTGCATATCTTTCATAATTATGGACATTTTCTGTATGAATTACTAATAAATTTAATACATAAGATTTTTAAATTATTTCATTTGTTACTAGTCAACTGAATACATTCACCTAGGCCAACACACTACGAAGGTCGTGTAAATATAAAAAATGATTATATTAATAATTTATCGTAATTTAAAAATAAGGAGGAAGAGGAAAAGGGGGGTCATGTTACAAGTTTAGATAGTCAGTTTTTTTCTGCAGTGATTTAGGCCCATCTTTACGCTAATGTGGCATTGGAAGGGCAAAAACACTGAGCCATATTTACAAAGTGGCACAATGCTTGCATTGCACCACTTTGTAACCACTTGCGCCACATTATGCCTGCGCCAGACATGATGTATGGAAAGGGGGCGTTCCGGCACTAGGGAGCCGTAAAAATGGTGCAAAGGAATCTATGAGAGTCCTTTGCACCATTTTTATCGCCTTTTTTAATGCCTCCTAAGTGCAGGCATTACAAAGAGGCTCTTATTGTGTTCAATGGGCCTCTGCGTGCTTTGCAGGGTTAGTGTCAAAATGCTTGATGCTAGTCCTGCAAAGCACCTAACTATCCAAAAAATGATGATGCTAGTCCCCCTGACTACCACCATGGTGCCCTAGGTGCAGTGCCACTTTTAATGAATCTGGGACTTAGGGGGTTATTCCAACTTTGGAGGAGGTGTTAATCCGTCCTAAAAGTGACGGATATACCACCAGCCGTATTACGAGTCCATTATATCCTATGGAACTCGTAATACGGCTGGTGGTATATCCGTCACTTTTAGGACGGATTAACACCTCCTCCAAAGTTGGAATAACCCCCTTAATTTGGTAAAAACATGCCTTGTGTAATAAGTTATAGTTAAGTTGTTTTTTCAGTTTTTGGCAATAAGCATCCATGCAATTGACATAAGGCCTGATTTAGAGTTTGGCAGAGGGGGTTACTCCATCACAAATGTGACAGAGATTCTGTCTGTTGCATTATGGCTCCATTATGGCCTATGGACATCATAATACAGCGCATGAAATATCCATCTTCTTTGTGACAGTGTAACCCGTTTGCTAAACTCTAAATCAGGTCTTTAGTATAGTAAACAGAATTCATTTTGCTGGTGATGAGGGACTGAATGACAGTTCTGTGAGTGCTGATGGGGAGTCAGTTGAAGATCTTCTTGAAAATCTTGAGTGTGTGGAAGCAGGAGACGAAGACTGCATTCTCTTGGTTGGTCATGGTGAACTGGTTGTCAAATACTATTCTGAAGTTATTTGTGTGGATTGCTGGTAGGAATGCGGGTCCATGTTCAGCAGGCCACCAGATGGAGTTCCAGAGAGAGGTGTCTTTGCTGAAGATCACTACTTCCATCTTCTCTGTATTGAGTTTTAGGCAATTGGTTTTCATCCATCTGGATGATGCAGTCAGAGATATTGGCCTGAGTGTTCGGCGCCTTGTTGGAGAGGGAGAGTATGAGCTGTGAAATTATAATGGGATGTGATGTTCTTTCCGTGGGCAGGTTTGATGCTGGTAAGTGACATCTTGTAAATAGAAGAAAGAGAATAGCCTGCCTCCAAGCCACAGCTCTACACAAAGAGTCAAAAACACTTATTCATGGTTGGCAAAAACGTTTTCATAAACATAAAGTACGTCTTTTACTACTTTTTTGATTGGCCAACTCGAAGTCAAGGTCAATGTATGAAGACACAACATGAATTTATAAATGAAAAGAGTCGACCTATCCGCACTAATTAAAACCCAACATACTCACTTGCTTCATACATACCAATAATTATTCATACATCATCCAAGGAACATGTAAAAACTACATTCAGATGTCCCCCTTCGACCTGGAACAGTTCTAAATTGAACAAAATATATTTTCCACAATACTCAAAATCATAGTAAGGGATTGTTTGTTATACATATTGTGAACAATAACACCTCAAAATCAATCATAAACAATGTTTCAACATTTTCACATACAGTTTGTATTGATTGAACATTTTATCACAAAACATGAGGCCGAATTCAAGAAAAGTGGTGCTGCATCCAATGCAGTGCCACTTTTTTTGCACCCCCTGGTTGCCCCTCTTATGCCACCATGTGTGTGCCGTATTTAAGATATGGCACACCATGGTGGTAGTTAGACCAATAGTGTCAACATTTCTGACGCTATTGTGGCGCTTTGCTACACTAGCGGTAAAAAAATGAGAGAAAAAATGATGCAGTGAAATCTTTTAAATTTCACTGCGCCATTTTTTAGGGCCTCCTAACTGGGAAATGCTCCCCGTGTATACATTATGCCTGGCACAGCCATAATGCGGCACAAGGGGTTACAAAGCGGCGCAGTACATGCATTGCGCTAGTTTGTAAATATGGAGCGGGGAAAAGGTGTAAAAAAAAAACGATGCTAAGGCGGAGCTAAAGTGGCGCGAGGGGCTATTCATACGGACCCATAATCTCTGTAGCAATATTCATAAAAGTTCCATGTCTGGTCCGAGCGGAACGAACTTTAGTGCCGACGCACGTTTCAGTGGATGGTGATCAATTGGCCACCCACCTTCTTCAAGGCACAGGCTGGGAATTTCAATTTGCTAAAAACCGGGGTGGGGAGGGGAAAAGACAAGCAGGGTCAGATGTTGCCCATCGCTGTTCTAAAAATGAAAACGTGAATATGTGCCATAAACATAATATATCAAAGGTCCTCACTGAGTACATAAGTACTTCATACTTGACACCCAAATGAAAGTGCACAGAAAAAAACAGGCAAGTGCATTAGGTTTGGGTTAGACAATCCAAACCTAACGCAAAAAAAGAAGGGAACATAAAACAAAGAGCACAAACCATGACTGAAACATGCCATTGACCTGTGCCTCAAATACAACTAGAAATAATACACTTGCATGATAAGTGCCTAAAAATAATAATAATCCTGCAATCACCTGAGCCTACCAATAGCAAAAAAGGGAGGATAATAAATGTAAAATTCACCTGTAATGTCAGTAACCAGTCACTTATCGTCACTATAGGATATCAATAACATCTGGCAGCAAAGTATAGCCATTGAATTTCACCAAGGTCCCTAAAAACCGGAATCAATACCATTAAGATTCTATAAGGAAACCAGTCTCCCATAAGGCTGAAACGGCAATAAGGAAGGAAATATACCTATGTGGTTTTTGCCATTTCAGAAATTTTAGTGATGCTAGTTTTCCCAAATCGTCTGCATGACCACTTTACACACCCCTTTCCAGCAGGATATGGACATTAGTTCACCAAAATGCCTGGAGAAGGACACTGATATCATCATCTTTAGACTTCACAGGAAGTGACATAATATGATCTTTTGAATCCAGGAAGTGATGTCACATGACTGTAAACCAGATGACATCACAGTTATTTACATTGCTGAACTTCCACAATAACTGCATGAGTAATATAGCAGCTCAACAGCGGCATTGTCCGCTTAAGATACTATCTGGATCAGGATGCTGACGTGACATACAAGGGGATCATTTCTCATTTCTCTTTGTATTAATGAAACATTACATGTTTGACTGAGGGGGATCTATAGTGTCTCAAAACACCGAACAGTTCTGGGAACTTAAATGACTTACACCTCAAACTGTCATGATTTAGTACTGCCTGTTCACTACAGCACACAAGAAAATCAGAGGAATAAAATATATTTTAAAAAAGAACAGTAGCTGTTACTTTCCTATGTATTGATTGATATAGGCCATATAATGAATATGATCTATGTTATCGGCTTCAATTATTCCTTATTGTTAATACATTTTGATCTAGGATCATTTGTAAAGCACCAATATCACCAGTATGAAGTACAGAGATGATGTTTTTAACTAAACACAGCAATTTTCATGTAGTCACAATAATAAATCATGGCAAAAACGTGTTTATTTTGTGTTTGTTTTAGGTCATTTTTTCATTCAATCAGAACAGTGCGTGCTGCCCTGCTGACTTTATTTATTGTTAAAAACCTAAAATGTAATATCCCAGTCCCATCGAAAGCTACGAAAGGTAAACAGTGTGCAACAAAGCACTTTATACCTTCTGCTCTTACAGTGGTAACTGGTGATCATTGAATATGGTGGAGATTGTTTGCCCTGAAATGTGAGTGAAGAGAGGGCGCCCGTCCTTTTCTAGGGAAGGTTTAGAGATGGAATGGCTTCTCCCTCCCACGACATGCAAGGAAGGTAATTAAATATTCATGTCCTTTCAAAATGTGCCATGGGCCTCTGAAGCCAGGGGTTGCAAAGGGCAAGCAAGGGGTTGCAGTAGTGACACCTGGCTATACCTAAATGTTATCCGTGCTGCATGTTATCCACTCATCAGTTTGAATGGTGAGATTTAGCACCAAGGGGCAAATTTATACTTGTTTTGCGCCATTTTTTGTGTGGCAAATTTGGTGCAAAACTAACTCCATATTTATACTTTGGCGCTAGACTTGTCTAGCTCCAAAGTTATGGAGTTGAAGTAATTTTTGGGACGTGGAAACCTACCTTGCGTGAATGAGATGCAAGGTAGGCGTTCCTGTGCAAAAAATGATTCTATGGCCATGGTGCCATATTTATCCCCCTGTACTAAAATCACGCACTCGGGGAGAAGGGGTTAAATAATGATGCAAAGCTTGTTTTGCACCATTATTTAATGCCTGGGTCAGGGCAGGTGTTAGGGGACCTGTGGGGACCTGTGGGCCTATTTCCATGGTGGAACACAATTGAATAAGCCCACAGGTGCCCGCCCCAGGGACACCCCCACCCACACCAGAGGGACAGAGGAGGATGGGGGGCCCCATCCCAGATAAGTATAGGTAACTACAGGTAAGTATTTAATTTGATTTTTTGAAGTTCCATCGGGGTCCGTAAAATGGGCACCTCTACATGGCACTGGGTGCAATAGCCATGCCCAGGGGACATGCCCAGGGGACACTTGTCCCCTATGCTGGCCATTGGTGTGGTGGGCATGACTTCTGTCTTTTCTAAGACCGGAGTCATGTAGAATGGATGGTTTTGAATCAGAAAATTATGCTAGGCTGGTTAACATCATCTTTTGGTGCAAAACCCCCTACTCCCATACCGCCACCCCCACCTGGCTAACGTCATTTTAATTTTACCATAGCCCACCCTTTGCGCCGGCTTGCACCATTCCATAAATATGGTGCCCGGCTGGCACTCAGGAATGGTGCAAGCCGATGTAAAACTTTTTGATGTAAAACTGCGTTAGTGCAGTTTTGCACAAAAAAAGTGTAATATGCCCCCAAATTTGGTGCTGGGTGTTATGCCTATAAAGGTATTTCCCTCCCACTGCCATGTGAGCACAATTTCTCATCTCACTATTTTTTCCCTCCACCATTTATTCACTTGGGTAGACTGTATCAGCTGACCCACACATGAAGATATTGACTCAATCCCTCAGATTTAAACTGCTCATTGTTGTGTGTCACTACGACTCCCGGAAGTCATTGAAACCACAGTGGAGTTTATTGTGTTGACACTATCTGGTATAGTGGTCAAGCATCACTAATATGTACTTTTGTAACACAGCCAAGACTAAACACACCTCACAATGTCCAGTCCCAATGTGATCCCTTTCCTCTCAGGAACATGGGAAGGAAGCTATGGAAGCTTCCTAATAATGTACTTTTACGGGCAGCACATGATTTCACACGCCTTTATATCTTGCTGTCATCTTGGGACACCAATAAGCCTCATTCACTCTTACCTTTAATACTCCTCTTCCCAAGGGACCCTTGTGTGCTAATTCTGCCCATTTTCCCCTCAGCACAGCTGGTGGAATCATACTGAGCTTTTCCCTGACATTTCAGAATCTCTTCTCTCAATCTGTCACTTCCATCTGGTCAGCTTAGCCACACATTACTCTTTCTCATACTCTATGAAATTCCTCAATCGCCTAATAACTATTGTCCCACTTTTCTCTGACAGTGATAACACCTGCACCCTCAACATGGTGTCAAACTTTTCAAACCTCTAATCTTCCAATTTCTCAACAGGCAACCAAAACAGTAAACCATTTTGTTCATAATGTAAGATAGGTCCTTCCCCACAAATATAAATTGACTAATCGAAATCATTGACCCCACGTTTCTCAAGGTGGACCTAAGTGTACTCTTACATGAAAACACACAAGCTAAAAGCTTGTTAGCTGCCTTCACAAGTCTCTCAAAATGGATGAACACTATTTCTCCCAAAATATAACCTTCAAAGAAACACATTTTTTTCTCCTTTGTCTTACATCTCAGTCCATAACTCGCTAGCAAGTTTCTCCAACCTAATCATCAATCCCACACAGTCCCACTAAGAAATATGCCTTTGTTTCACTATCAATGGAAATCTCCTCACATGTCCAAAGAAGCAAAACAATGCTGAATTTCAGTTCCACCTTCTCAATACCTTACACCTTCATTCAACCTGAAAACTTCAGGACAACTATTAGACCCTGGTCAGTGGACCACAGGCCAGACAGGGATTGCTGGGCCCCAACAGTGTTGGTTGAGCTTGTGTCACTGCTCCTAAAATAATCATACATATTTCCTATGTAGGTGGCCCCAGTAACAATTAAAAGATACATGTTTTCAAAATCATGTTTCATTATAAATACACAATACTCGGTATTGTTTAATGGTGGGTATCATTACATTGTGATTAATCAGGTTGCTTGAATAAATTGTTCAATGTTTCTTTCAGTAGAGATCGATATCTTGATTTCCAGGAATCTTTTTCTAAGCAGTAAACAAGGTTTCAGATGAACATATGTAAGTGAAAGTGTATTAGGGACCCTATATTAATTTTTTTATATAACATTTAAGAAAGTAAGCAGAGTACATAAGCTGCATTAATAGTTATTGGGAGAGAAAAGGGATCTTGACTTCCAGGGGACAAGCTGAGGGATGTGCAGAAGAATCTGCAAACACATTTCCCCTTCTGAAGGCGAAAATAAGGTACATCGAACTCTAGACAGGCCTATCAGCCTGGCTGGAGACACCATAGCTACTGAGCATGGAGACAGGAACACAGTTATTGTTTTATGGATCAATACTTCTGTTGCTCCACAAAGGTATGTGGGTGAGAGCCAGGTCATCTAAGAAACCGCCACAGGCTTCTTTGAGTGCTAGAAGTAAATTAGTTAGAGAGAAAAAGAGTGGGGTCTTAATTACTGTTGAAATATTTTTTACTTTTTAGCTTGCTCACCAATATTGTCGCCACTATCTTATTTGTTTAATAGTATCCACTATTCATGTTATGTGCTCTAGCATATGTTTTTGGGTTTATTGAAATCATTCACAAGTGTGAATTCTTGAGTGTGTATATTTATGGTTAAAACAGAGGTCTGGAAACCACAATACTCCTGTGAGTCTCACAGGACTCTTCGTTGTCTAATATGCACTCTCCTCATGTAGTGCTCAGTGGGTTACAAGCGTTATGATCAACTGGGTTCTTTGTCTCGTGGTGGTATGTTGAATAAGTCTGTGCTGTTAGATGGTCTTGAGAATCCAAATCTTGAGTGCTATTCTTAAGAGACTCTAGAAAAATGTAATATTCTAGTCCTAATATGGCTCTGCAAATTAGGCCAAATGCAATACAAAATACAATAATTTCTGTACTTGATTATCAGAATATCGAGTGGAAGCAGTCTAGGGCTTTTGAGAAGGTTGTGTGAGGGGCATAAGCTCAGAACTGAGTAGTCAACAAATGGATAAAATAATAGTGCCCAGCCCAGTGTTTATATTTTAGTAAAAGCAAGTACTTTAACTGCATAGCAGAACTAAATATTGCACAATCCAGTTATGAATACACAATTGCATTGCAATCTTCAGATGTCACTAAACCATCATGCTATAATTTCATCTCCCCATTCCTATGATATAAAGGCACTACAGTCCCCAATATCGAGTGTCTTTGGCACAAATTATCTACAAGTGCAGATTATCACAGGAAGATTATCACAGCAACTCAATCACATGATATTACCTTTGGTTTGCTTTGCGTGGAAAGTCTCAAATCTGTGTGCTCATCTTCTTTTGAGAGCATCTAAGCCCATGTGCTACAGTCACAGAGGAAGCCTTGTGATGCCTGTAGGCCAGTTTTTATACTTTGGGCGGTGAGACTGGTGAAGCCCACACTTGCGATAGTCGCTCCCTGTAGTAGTATTGTGACCTAGCCTAGCCAGCAGAGGGGATTCTTAAGCCAGTCTGGCTCACAGTGGTGACATGCAGGTTTGGGCTTCTAGGTCAATTACATTCATAGTGGTGACATGCAGATACCTCCATCAGGGCTGTTAAGGCTCACAGCAATATGGGAAGCTGCAGTCCCCAAGGCTGATCACACTTACAGCACTGAGGAGCGGTTGCAGCCTCTGAGGCTGATCAGGATTACAGCAGTGAGGTGCAGTTGCAGTCTGACAGTGTAATGGTTGCAGTAAATATCATATACAGCCAAGCCTGGTTGATGCAACCTTTGGAGCAGTTCTCCATGATGAGACAGAGGAACTCCCTCATGATGTCAGTCAGTCCTGACTTTTCTCTGTGATATTGTCCACTTTCTCTGGGGACTGTACACATCAAGAACACAAGCCAGGCACATCCTCAGGCAGGATTCTAGGCAATAGGCTTGTCCTCAACTCCACAAGCTAAAAGTCAAGAGTTCAGGTGATGTCGCCTCAGCACCTTGATACTGGCTGTCAGTCAGACACCAGCCAAGAAAATGCAGGAGCTCTTTGATCACTCTGTTGAGAGAGCACTACCTTTCTTGATCAAGAAGAATTTGGGAATAACAAAGTGGAGTGGTTTGGATCCCATGTTCACACATATTTTCTAGAAGAAGGATGTGAATCATATGCCTCAATATTTGTTTGGGGTGATTCTCTCAAATGACTTGCCCTGATGCACTCCAAACATTGGGTTTGTGTAAAGTGGTACTCTTACAGCAGGCAAAACTAAGGCTGCCTCCAAGCTGGAGCATGCATCAACTGGAGACAATGAAATGTGAAACTAGTTCTACACTTCACCCCTAATATTCACCAATTGACAGTGCTCACAAGCACCTTCTTTACAACATGTTCATGTCATATCTAAAAGTACCCATGTCTCAATCTTCCTTGCTGCCGTGTCTGGATTGTCCCTTCTCCAGCCACAGGAACATATGCAATTCACTTCCAGTGTCAGGGGGCATCTAAAATGACTAAAACTCACACAAGAGCCTTACAACCGCACATGGATTATATGCTCCCTATTAATGAACAAACACACATGATGTCAGCACACGGTTCTGGGGTACACACAACAGCATAACCTGACACAAGAGAGGCCAATAAGCCACATTCACAATCATACAGATAAAAAGTTTGGTCGTGCTCTAAATCACAAAACACAGCAAGCTGTCACCACTGCTTTATGTGCGTGCTCATATAACAGGTGTGGCAGTTATCTGTCCACTTAAAGAGCATTGTTTGTGCTCTCCTCATTTTCACAGGATAGGCCCTGGGCCTCGTATTGTCAGGGAAGGACCTAGGCCTCTGGCATAAAGCTAATATATTTTAGATTATGCCAGAGACAAAATAAATTAGAATACCATATTCACAGTCAGGCATTCATGACAGAGGTCTATGCTTGTATACCTCACAAGGATATTCCTGTTCCAAGAACCACCATACAGGAATTGGTCCTCTCTCACCTTCATAGCAGTAACGTTATACTCACTGGTCTCACAACAGTGTTAGTGTCTTTTTGTTATCTTAGATGTGGTTACCTGCCTTGTCAAAGGCAACAAAAAATGAGAACATATCACCTTATCATGAAGTCCTTCAATCATGTTACATTTCTTTGTTACCTGTGAAGTGCTCATTGCTCACATGTCTAGGATTACTGATATAAATAGCTTTAATAAATAAATAAAACAATGGTGAAACTTAAAATTGATACAGTTGAAAGAAAGCAGTCATTCTGGAATTTTGTATTTATTAGGTTCTGTCTATGTGATGGGTCTCAGGATTCATACATACCATATAGTATTGAGCATTATAGATGTTTCCCTTTGTGGGTTTCTGAGTGGCACCATAGACAAAAAGATATTTGTCATCTCACATGGAACCAAAGGTGGAGAGTTCTGTTTCATGTATACCTACTAGATATGCAATATATGTATTAATTATGGTCAAATTAGCTTATTTCCTGGTAGAGTCACTGCCAGCATGTCTGTGAGATGTTTTGCCTGTCCTAGTCCCCACTCCCTCCAATTATCATTTGAAAGTGGTCATTCTCAATAGAGATAAAATCTTGATTTGTGTCTAACCAGGAGTTTACGCACAAATCTGGTACTGAGTGGTGCAGTAATCAGTGCATTTTTACCAATACACTGAATGGTTGAAAAACAGGTGAAACATTCAAAAGAACAGAAAACACTGACACCAAACTTTATGCCTCATCCCCTGGAGAGAACTCAGAACTTGGTAGGAATGTAGCACCCAGTCCTTCCTATCCATGTTGTACATTAATTGCATGTATTTGTCCAGTGGTTCAGTATCTCCAGTTAGGGGCATATTTATGAGCCCCTCAGTGTCACTCACGCCGAGCAGTGTGGTGTTGCATGGTGGAAGAATGACACAAGCCCAATGTCAGATTTTTGAAGCCACATAAGACTCTGCATTGCCCTGCTTGGCTTCATAGACCTGGAGTGACGCAATGTCTTCACTCCTGGTAGCCATGTGCCATGTTGGCCATTTTGGGTAGCCAGTGTGCTTTGCTTTTGCCATAGGCCTGCATGTGTTCTTTGTTGTCTATGCCTTCACCCCTGGTGGCTATGTGCCAGAGTGGACATTCAGTATAGCCAGAATACTTTGCTTTTACCATAGGCTTTTACATGTTGTTTTGTCTAGGCCTTCACACTTGGTTGCCATGTGCCAGGATGGCCATTTTGTGTAGCCAGCATGCTTTGCCTTTGCCAGAGGCCTTCATGTGTTTCTTTGTTGTCCATGCCTTCACCTTCAATGGCTGTGTGCTAGGGCGGCTATTTTGTGTAGCCATTGTGTAATCTTTTCTTTCACTCTTCAAAGCCATTTTCTAGGGACATTGATAGAAGAGGCCTATGGCTTTTTGTTGTTTTTGTTCATTTTTTTATTTATTTAATTGAAATATGTTAAAAGTGCTTGAGGTTGATTGTAGTAAGCATGCACAGTGTTTTTTTTTCATTTTTCCATTTTCCCTGGCCTCCTTGCCTCATGTAGGATTTCTTATGGTCCTAGGGAAACTTTATCAATATTGTTTTTTCACTGATTTGATTTTTACCTAAACCCCCTGCCTGCCATTGGCATCTCTGAAGGCCATAGGCATACAGCAGCAATAATTTTAAGGATGAATCAATTTTCCCCTGTGCCTGCCAGGTGTCTCATAGTTGTGTCAGTTGTAATTTGTTTAAGGTTTATTCCATTTTTTCCTGCATCCCTTGCATGCCGCAGGCTATACATGCACACCAGAAATTTTGTTTTTTTAAGAACTCTTTCATTTTTCCTCTGTACCCTTTGCCTGTCTTAGGTCTCATAGGTGCACACTGTGTTTTTTTTTTTTTAAAGGATCATTTAATTTTCCTTCGTCTGTCTCCAAACCCCCCAGGCCCCCTGCCACCGCCTGCCAATGGGTATAGACGGACACCAGCAATATATTTTCTAAGGCTTATTCAATTTTCTGCAGAATCATGCCTACCATAGGCCATAGACGCACACTAGCAAAATTAATTTAAGGATTATTCAATTTTCCCCTGCACCCCCTGACTGCCATAGACCATAGGCGCACACCAGCAACTATTTTTTAAGGATTATTTCATATTCCCCCGTACATCCTGCTTACCAAAGGCCACAGGCACACACCAGCAATATTTTTTTGAGGATTATTCTGTTCTTCCCCTGAACCCCCCCACCTGCTATAGGTCATAGATGCACACCAGCAAGAGTTTTCTTAACCATCATTCTGTTTTTCCCCTGCACTCCCTGTCTGACATAAGTATCTCATAGGCCTTGGAGGCACATAAAGTAAACTTTACAATCTGTATGTTATTGAAATATTATGTTATAGTTTGGAATAGGTACACTATTAATTATTTGTGATGACCTCACTAAATTATATTGTCTGTAGATTTTAACTGCAAATCTCATGTTTCATTGAATGCTTTTCTTGTTTGTTTGCTTTTACGTGCAGAAGAGACATCACACACAGTACTGCCAGACAGAAGGCTGGCAGTGATACCACCTGAGTCCTTCTCTGCTTGTGCAGCTAATCGGCCACTGCCAAAGCTAAGAAAAAACTTATAGACGGCCCCCATGAAGGGTGTTCCTGCCAAGAAAGTGGTCAGTAAGGAGGAGAAGAAGAAGGATATTGCTCCCACTGAAATGCCACCCTCCACCTTTTTCATCAAATGTGGTGTACCTGCTGCACTCTCCTCTAGGTGGCAAAAAGCTAGAAGCAGCACTTCTGCATCAACTGCACCAGGTTCAGCCCAAGTTGATGTCATTCAGTGATGAAGCCACTGGAGTCATGTTGACGAGCAGTGAGTCTTAACTGGATTTTTCCCAGTGACAAAGTACCCTATAGTTATAGGAAAGTGGAGAACAGGAGCTGCAGCCAGCAACAGTTCTTCCTGAAGTAGGAGCAGAACAGGGGGTTGAGCTTTCTACTAAGCAAGATGTTGCTCTTCAACCATTGGCTTTACAATCTCCAGCAGGAAAAAGATAGGGTATGCCACCATCTTCTCCAAACCCTCCTTCTGATGATCTGGACATGGATTGCACCCCCGCTGAGTCCAATACTTGCCCCGAAAGCGAAGGAAAAAGGAAAGTTGCTGAAAGCTTTAGAATTATGGAAAGTGACAGTGATTCCGATGAGTCAGTGACTATCAGTATAGATGGTGACTCAGAGGACACCAAGATGACTCCTCCTACTTAATCTGCTCAGAGGGATGTGGTTCCACCACCACCACCTTCCATATTGTAAGACCTCCACCAAGACCTGCATACACCAATACCACAGCCGAAGTATGGCCTAAAGAGAGGCAAACATCACAGCCGCCTACCTCCAGTTCTTCAGGCATTTGTAGTGGCACACTAAAAAAGTTCTTCTCCCCAGTTTGGGACTTGTTTGTGATTAGCAAGTAGCAGTAGGATAACATTGCAATATGCTCATTTGCCATGCAAGTGTTCGCCGAGGTAAGCAAGGTTCACACTTTGGTACTGAAGACCAAAAATCCCTTCTGAAAAACCATAACAGAATCTAGTGGGACAAGCAACTTAAAAAGATAAGTGCTGGAGGTGATGAGAGAGGGTAAGCAACTCAGTTCACAGTGATAGAAGAAGAAGGTGGTCATGAGGAAGAAGAGAATGATAACATTACACAAAGCAGTCCTATCCTCTGTAGTGTGCTAGCATCTACCACATCAGCAACCTCCAAATGGCACAAGACTCTGATGCAGACACCCCCTCATACAGTGATTCGCCTAAGATGAACATTGAGTCTACGACCTCCTGGATCTCTCCAGAAGTCGCCTGTGTCAGTGGCACCACTAAAGAAGAAAATCCAAGCTACTATGACAGGCATATTTAGGCAGGAAGTGCCCTACAAATGCAACCACCCAACAATATGTTTTTTTTTTCTTGTGGAAGGAGTGATATTTTTAGCATTTGTGGTGGCCATCTGACTTGTGCTCCATTGCAGTCAACCTGAACTTTTGGATTTACCCCAGTCTAGCGTGACTAGATAGCCCTGGTTGTGCTTTATGCTTCTAAGTGCTATATTGCATTTTAAGCGTTAAACATTCATAACTCAAGTTCTTCTTATTGTATTTGTGTTGTTTAGAATTGGTTTATACATAAAAGTAAGCTCTATGATTCTAACTAGGTATGGTGTCTTTTTGTCTTTTTGTGTGGTGGGTTCACTGTTTTACTGAAGTATTGCACAAATACTTTACAAATTTCCTCTTAAGGTTAGCCTGCCCACCCTGAGCCCAGCTACAAGATGGAGAGCACAGGTTAATTTATGGTCTGCATTTGACTTACCTTGACTAAGAGTGTGGTTCTTGCCTGGACAGGGTGCATACCTCTTACAACCAGAAACCCAATTTCTAACATTGACCATGATTAAAATGAACCAACACTTCATACCACAAGATTACCATTGTCCTGAAACAGCACAGGAGGAGGATGAGGGCAATCGGGCAGTCTCAAGTGTGTTAGCTGATGAATAGTTGGGTGAATCCCCTGAGTATGAGGGCAAATTCCACGTCCCTGACTAAGAACTAGGCCACAACAGAACTTGCATATATTATTGTTGTAGGAAGTTGGCTCTGTATATACTATTTCAAAGTAAGAAATCGTGTTCACAGAGTCCAAGGATTCCCCTTAGAGGTAAGATAGTGGCAAAATTTGATAATTCTATTGCTCTATTTTGTGGTAGTGTGGTCGAGCAGTAGGCTTATGAGAGGATAGTGTTAAGCATTTCTTGTACACTACCTGGCAGTATAAATGAGGAACACACACTCAAAGACTTACTCCAGGCCGATAAGTTTTTATATAGAAAAATATATTTTCTTAGTTAATTTTAAGAACCACAGGTTCAATATTTGAATTAAACACATAAAATTTAGGTAAGTTAGGAACTTTGAATAAAAGCAATATCATATACAGTCTTTGTTAAAATGGCAGGTAGCTATTTTAAAAGTGGACACAGTGCAAAAATCAACAGTTCCTGTGGGAGGTAAGTAAAGGTTAGATTGTGAGGTAAGTAAAACACTTACAAGTCTCTGTTCCTGGGCATAGGCAGCCCATCGATGGGGGTTCAAGGCAGCCCCAAGGTTACCACACCAGCAGCTCAGGGCCGGTCAGGTGCAGAGGTCAAAGAGGTGCCCAAAACAAATAGGCACCTATGGGGAACAGGGGTGCTTGGGGTCCAGTCTGTCAGCAGGTAAGTACCTGCGTCTTCGGGGACAGACTAGGGGGGTTTTGTAGTGCACTGTGGGGACACAAGTAGGCACACAAACCACACCCTCAGCGGCACAGGGGCGACTGTGTGCAGTGTGCAAAGCAGGCGTTGTGTTTCAGAAAGTAAATAATGGAGGGACCCGGGGGTCACTCTAGCGGTGCAGGCAGGTACGGGGGGCTTTTTGGGATAGCCACCACCTGGGTTAGGCAGAGGGTTGCCTGGGGGTCACTTCTGCACAGAGGTTCGGTTCCTTCAGGTCCTGGGGGCTGCGGGTGCAGTGCTGGTCCCAGGCTTCAGGTCCCTTGTTACAGGCAGTCGCGGTCAGGGGGAGCCTCTGGATTCTCTCTACAGCGTCGCTGTGGGGGCTCAAGGGGGTCCTCCCTGTGGTGTTTGTTATCTGGATCTCGAGTCGGGGGCGTCTGTTGCAGAGTGTGAAGTCTCATGCTTCCGGCGGGAAATGAAAGTTGCTTCTTTGTTGCAAAGAAGTTGCTGGTGTTGAGCAGGGCCGCTGCTCACAGGAGTTTCTTGGTCATTTAGTCCAGGGTAGTCATCTGAGGCTTCAGAGGTCACTGGTCCCTGTTGGATGCGTCGCTGGTTGCAGGTTTTCGAATCAGGAGACAGGCCGGTAGGGCTGGGGCCAAATCAGTTGTTGTCTTCCGTCTTCTCTGCAGGCTTGTAGGTCAGCAGTCCTTCTTGTTTCTTCAGGTTGCAGGAATCTGATTTCATGGGTTCTGGGCTGCCCCTAAATACTATATTTAGGTGTGTGTTTATGTCTGGAGGGTGGCTACACATCCCTAATCCTATTGGGGGAATCCTCCAAAACTAAGATGGAGGATTTCTAAAGGCAGGGGTCACCTCAGCTCAGGACACCTTAGGGGCTGTCCTGACTGGTGGGTGACTCTTCCTTGTTTTTCTCATTATCTCTTCCAGCCTTGCCGCCAAATGTGGGGGCAGTGGCCGGAGGGGCGGGCATCTCCACTAGCTGGGATGCCCTGGGGTGCTGTTACAAAAGGGGTGAGCCTTTGAGGCTCACCGCCAGGTGTTACAGTTCCTGCAGGGGGAGGTGTGAAGCACCTCCACCCAGTATAGACTTTGTTCCTGGCCACAGAGTGACAAAGGCACTCTCCCCATGTGGCCAGCAACATGTCTGGTGTGTGGCAGGCTGGCAGAAACTGGTCAGCCTACACTAGAAGTTGGGTTGGCATTCAGGGAGCATCTTTAAGATGCCCTCTGGGTGCATGTTACAATAAAATGCACACAGGCATCATTGTGCATTTATTGTGCTGAGAAATTTGATACCAAACTTCCCAGTTTTCAGTGTAGCCATTATGTAACTGTGGAGTTCGTGTTTGACAAACTCCCTGACTATATACTTTTATGGCTACCCTGCACTTACAATGTCTAAGGTTTTGCTTAGATACTGTTTGGGCATAGTGCTCATGCACATATGCCCTCACCTGTGGTATAGTGCACCCTGCCTTAGGGGTGTAAGGCCTCCTAGAGGGGTGACTTACCTATGCCACAGGCAGTGTGAGGTTGGCATGGCACTTTGAGGGGAGTGCCATGTCGTCTTAGTAATTTTCTCCCCACCAGCACGCACAAGCTGTGAGGCAGTGTGCATGTGCTGAGTGAGGGGTCCCCAGGGTGGCTTAAGACATGCTGCAGCCCTTAGAGACCTTCCCTGGCATCAGGGCCCTTTGTACCCGGGGTACCAGTTACAAGGGACTTATCTGAGTGACAGGGTTGTGCCAATTGTGGAGACAAAGGTACAGTTTCGGGAAAGAACATTGGTGTTGGGCCCTGGTTAGCAGGGTCCCAGCACTCTTTCAATCAAAACTTAGCATCAGCAAAGGCAAAAAGTTAGGGGGTAACCATGCCGAGGAGGCATTTCCTCACAATCGTCAAACTGTTTTTTTTTAAAAAAAAAGAAAAAAATAAGTAGAACTACATTTCTATATTTGTTGTCTGACTTTTGCATCCGCATTTATTTAGTCACATGTATGGCGTGGTCCAGTGTCCACACCAAAAACCTCACTAAGTACTTACAATACATAAGACAATGTCACCCTTCCCCATTATTCTTGTTTCATTCCCTAGTTGGGCTGGCAGTAAAGATCATTATTTATGCAAGGCTGCCTTTGAGTGCCCCTTCTATGGGAAAAGAGATATAATAGACACATTTTGACTACACTTGGAACAGGTAAGTATTGCACCAATGAGTGATATATTGAGTCGTTGATGACTTGTGTTGTGGAGAGAACGTGGTCATAACTAATTTTGTAAACTTGATTGCAAAAAAAGAGGAGAAATAAAAATATTTCTCCTTGTTGTACTTCCCCTGAAAATACATAAAATGTTGACACATTACCAGTTTTTTTTATTAGTAAATACAACCAAACAGAACACTCACCGAAACAGCAATCACAAGACATAATTGACACATTAGACAGACGACCCCAGTAGCAGTACTATGCCAATAGCCGGTCCAGCAACCCCCAGGAAGCCCCCGCGAGGAGAGGACCAATGGGCAGCCCCACAAACAATGGGATGACAGGTCTCAGTCTTGTGCGTTGTAGATCATGGCGGTGAACATCGAAAGAGTAAGAACAGAACAGGCGGAGAGGGAGGTACAGGGAAGAGAGGGAAAGGAGGGGGGAGGGTATAAGCAGCAGCCACATCTCCCCCACACCAGGGGAGTAGTATCTCCTCCCCCCAGTAGGGGGGACATCGACTATTCCACGACAATAGCTATGTGTTAGCAGCCTTGTACCACCCTGTGGCCTAGACTCAAGAAACGATCGCAGGGGGCCCAGATGTCTCGAGGCCAGTAATTTATCCACATCAGCTCCCAATAGACCATTAATTGTTCCTGGCAGTGCACAGCATTATTCAGCCATTCTCTGCAACAGGGTGTCTGTTTCCTCCCCTAGTACATCACCACCCTATGCTTAGCCAGCAGCAACAGCAGCTTCCTATGATCTGAAGGTACCTCCTTGACATATCCCAGGAGGCCACCCTTGGGGGAACTCGGCACCACACTCCCGATCACCTCCCCTATCGCCCCCAGCACCTCTGTCCAGTAAGCCTGTAGCACTCTGCAGTTCCACGCCAGGTGTAGAAAATCTGCCTCAGTAAGCCTCCATCGATGTCCACCACCCAATGAGGTCTGGACCTAGACTCAACAGGGGCAGCAGTTGTCTGCGTGCAGACATACAGGCCTGTAATGAGTCGTCGCGGAGATGGTGCTCTGTACATAAGCTCCAGCACACGGCATACCAGGGGAATCGCAGGGAAGGAGGGATACCGCACTTGAAAAATATCCTTGATTCTGAGGAAGAATAAGTGATACAGCACTGTATTATGTGTACGCCAAGTGCGGCCGAGATAAACTACCCCCCCCCTGGAAACCAAGACCCTAAGGTAGTCATATTCAAGTCACGTAAGCGTTCACAAAACTGTCCTTCCTCAGATATCCGCAGATCCATGATATCTCACACAGGCTTCGAAGGCGCGAAAAGCTCCCCAACCTCCACCTGCCTCAGGAGCACCTGCCAAGCCCACGCCGTGCACACCACAGTACCGACCCTCCCTGACCTAAGCCTGTGCGGCCCCCCAATCACCCCAGACTGAACCATATTCCGGCACCAGATGCGGTAAGTATCTTATAGGGTACAACCAGAAATGCTCAAAATAGGCCTGCATGCAATTATAGTAAAGTGCCAGACCCGGGGCCACCAGGCCGCTCATTTCAAATGGCAACGTCAACTGTTCCCATGAGATCGTGGGCTGTCTACCTTCCCAGACAAGAGGGGTATGTTAACGAATAGATAACGAAATGTAGGCAAAATCACATTAATATCAAAATAACCCACCAGTCTATCAGCCCAACAAAGGGGGTATCTTGAATAGCATTGCACCGTAGCAGCCGACAGAGACTTGGATCAGTTAATCGTGATCCCAGAAATCCGGCCAAACCGGACTGTCTGGTCTATCAACATATCAAGGTTTAACTGCAGGTCATGAACATATAACGCAACATCATTGGGCACTGTCTCAACGCCAGGCCCCTACCATAGCAGCGGCGAAAGAGGACAACATTGTCGAGTACCCCTAGCTATCAGAAAGGGATCCGAGACCATTCCATTAATTTGCAATCTGGCTATTGGAGCAGAATACAGCAAGCAAACCAATTTAATGAACCGAGGACTGAGCCCCACCCTAACCAGCAGCCCGAACATGTAAGACCATGCAAGGGAGTCAAACGCCTTAGTGGTGTTCAAGAACACCACTGCTGCATGCTCATTGGGCTCCACCATACGGGACACCGCAAAAAAAGTGCAAAGATTATACAAGGTTGAGCGGCCTGGCACAAATCCAGACTGATCCAGCAGTGCCAAAGAAGGGAGCAGAGGCTCAAGACTGGAGGCAATGAGTTTCGCCAGGATCTTATTATCTGTATTGATTAATGATAAGGGCCAATAGGAGTCGCAACTACACGGATTCTTCCCTGGTTTCAAGATTGTCACGATGATGGCCTCACGCAACGAGGGTGGGAGAAGACCGCCATCAAGCGCCTCCGCATAAACCTCTAGCAAATGTGGTGCTAATAGATCTGTGTATTCCTTCTAGAAAGCCAATGGCAGGCTGTCCAACCCCGGGCCTTATCACTCAACAACCTGCGAATAGTCTGAATAACATCTTCGACAGGAAAGGGAGTGTCCAAATATTGCCTTTGTGAGTTCTCAAGCCAGAGAAGGCTAATGTCCTCAGAATATTCAGCTTACGCTGCATGGTGCGCTACCGACCGGCATACAAAACGGAGTAAAAATCAGACAAGACCTGATCGATCCCCTCTGTGCCAGTATGGCGTACTCCAGCCGCATCCACCAACTCAACAATATAATTCCCTGCCCACGGCTGACGAAGCTTTGCAGCCAGCGTTTTACACGCCCTCAGGGTATCTCCTAGCCTTTTCTTCTTTTGCTTATAAAGCAAACCTCGCGAGTTGCCGCCTCCTCATACTGCAACAACGTCTTTCTGAGGTCAGCCAGGAGAGCGCCGGATCCCTCCATACAAATTAGTTTCTCCAGATCAGCCAGCTGAGCCTCTAAATCTTCTAATTCACGTTGGAGCGCTCTCAACACACCATGCTGCTTGGTGAGGCAAATCCCGCAAATAACTACCTTGAATACCTCCCACAGAGTGCCCCCCAAAGACACCGACCCCTGATTGACTATGAAATATTCCACAATGGGAGTACGAATCTCCTCCATAAAGGCCTGATCCCTTAACGCATCATGGGGAAGCTTCCATGAAAATCCGCGGCAAGGGCCCCCAGGGATCTGCAATTTCAATGTAACTGGAGAATGGTCTGACAAAGTGCGGGGCATGTGTTCGATAGACACCGTCCAAAGATCTACGTCTCTGGTACCGAGCCACTGGTCAATATGGGACCAGATGTCATGCATGGTGTTTAGGCATGTACCTTCCCTGTCCACACCATGTTTCACCCTCCATAGAGCCACCAAGGCACCCTCATCCATAATAAGGGATAGAGCCTTTGCGGCCACCATAAGCTGCCACCGAGCCCAGCTCTCTCTATGTGCCTCAAAGTCCAGCACAACATTAAAATCTCCACCCCATAACAGGGACCCAGAGCCCAAGGAGTTGATCAGTCGTCACACCTCCCCAAAGAACTCTGGATCATCAACATTGGGACCGTAAACTGATACCAGGACAAAATGGCCTATCCTGTAATGTACCCTGCAGCATGACATATTGACCCTGGGGGTCTGTAAGCCCTTTTTCTGTATGCCACTGCAAACCTTTTCGAAGCAGAATGGTCACCCCCTGGGAGTAGCTAGAATACACCGCCAAGTGACTCTCACCTATCTGGCCAGCCCACACACTAGACCTCGTAGCCTCAGTCACATGAGTTTCCTGAAGCATGCAGACATCTATTGCGTGGCACTGTATATAAGCTGACAACTGTCATCTTGCACCCATCATTTAGCCCCCGAATATTATATGTCAGGCATCTCACAGAAGTTGCACTGTTAGAAGCCATCTCATTATCCTAAGCAATCGCTCCACCCTCCTTCCACCCACACTTAAAGGGAATCAGCTGCAGGAGAGGGTAGGAGTAAGGCAAAGGAATCAGAACAGAAACAGCAAATCGAGTAACTCCCAATATGAGAACCACCCCCCACCCACTCAGGCCCCCCTACTGGGCCCGACCACCCCTCCGTATCCCACCCACAAATAGAACTCCTCTCAAAACCACAGCAGTATGCTTTGGACTCATCCATCAGGGCGCTGTCATGGCCGTCGAACTTCCCACCCAATATGGGTAGGTGGTAGGAGCCGCCAAGTAGTTCAAAACGGTTCAGTCATCAATGAGGTGCAGTTCGCATACAGGCCCACAAAGGACAAGGGGTTTTTACCAATCACTTTTTGCCTACACTGCAAAATCAAATCAAACTGTGCACCAGTTTTAGGTGGAAAAATTATGTGGGCAGGATGTGGGATATCAAGGAGACCACTTGTCCCTGCCACCACTGGGACTGCTTCCCCCACCCCTCCCTTTGAGAAAAGGTCTCTTTTGACATGGTTAGCCCACCACTCCCTTGACTCAACTGGGCTTCCTCGACCACAACTGGCTAGCTGGTGCTTGTGGTGGCACTGGTGGTCTGTGCACCTAGACAAAAACATAATGCACCCATTTTGGATATCAGATTAGCCACCAACATTATTATTTTGCACAAGGTACAATAGTAGCTATCAGTATCTTTTATCAAAAGTATCACTTTGGAAGGTTTGTTAGTTGACAACATTTTAAAAACCAGGTTGTCAAGTCAACCAAAACCTTTTTCTCTTAGTGAAGGTAGGGCTATGAATGGATAAGAATGAAATGCCATCGCCATGCACTGCTAATTACTCCAAATATAACAGTTCTCATGACATCTTTTATAATATTATTGATAATATCACTGTAACATTTGATGTAAAATTACTCATTAATTTTTTTTGTTGCATGGAATGGGTGTGAGTTGCAGTTACCTTAGAGCATAACTTGCAGGTAATAATAGAAAGGGGGGTTACAGGGCCCCCCTCCTAGGGCTTACTAAAGCCCGGGGACATCCGCCTTTCCATGGCAAAATATATATTAGAGGTCGGGGGCGTGCACTCCCTCCTCCCCGCACCCCAGGGACAACCCTCTCCCTGGGGCTAGTTTAAAAAATAAATAAAGGGGGGGGGTTCTATGGGCTATAACTCATTCCCGAAGGTCCCTAAACTTGCGCCATTGCCATGCACTACTGATTACCCCAGATATTACAACATTCATGACAACTTTTATAACATCATTAAAAATATCAATCACACATTAGCAGTAAAACTATTAATGAGATAACTGTGCATGGTGGGGGTGCGAGTTACAGTTACCTTAGGGTGCAAGTTATAGTTACTTGAAATAACTCTAACTATAACAGGTACATTTCTATGGTTTTGTACAGGCAAAATGAGGCTAACAATAACGTCCCTGCAACCTTTGTTTTTTAAGCAAATGTCTATGTTTTTCTTTTATTCTATTTCCTAACTATTACGTCCCTTTATATATATAAAACAGTTCCACAACTCTACCAGCCTCGTCCACCAAACAGGGCTGGTGCTGGCAAACGGGTGTAGATCCTATAATTTATAATCAAATCCTTCAGCAATATATCATCAGAAAGGAAAACCGCACTCAGCATGTCAACATCTTTTCAAAAGTTTTATTTACCTACGCTTTTCAAACCAGAAGGGTCTTCGTCATGGTCTGGTTTAAAGATTTGTGCCCAATTCACTGTAAATATATCTACACAAACATTACAAACATAGAAAACAAAAGGTCACCATTTTGGTTATGTACTTTGGCCCAATGCCTGGCAACAGGATAAGATACATCATTGTTCTTAACTGTTCCATACTGCTCAAGAACCCTCTTTATGACAGGACCAATAGTACTGCCCACATATTGATGCCCACAGGGGCACTGTAAAACATTAATACAATAATCAGACCCACAGGAGATACATTTGTTTATCCTTCTAACCTCGCCCAAGGCCATGTCACATGTGTTTACATTTCTCTTGCACGTCTTGCATCTCCCATCTCCCACGTTAGTAGAAACCTTTCTGATCATGTAGCTTTCCAATCTTTGTGCTTTGTACACTCAAGTGACTATGTACCAAAATATCTCACAAAGATCTAGGTTTGCGATGAGTGAACTGTGGAGAACAGGTCAAAGTCTTCCCAATCACAGGGTCCTGTTTAACCAAATGCCAGTGCTTTGTCACCATTCTCTTAATAGCTACACTCTCACAGTTAAAAGTTGATATTACTCTAATTTCATCATGTTTTTCTACAATATTCCCTCTTTTAACCAAAAGAGTTTCCCTGGTAATTTTTGGATGCTTTTTAGCTTGCTGCCCTGAGGGCTTTCATTGAATAACCATTGCTCCAAACCTACTGATCATTCTCCCCTATTCTTCATTATAGGTCTGTTGAGTGCTGCAGTTCCTTTTGGCCCTGACTAATTGTCCATAGTGGATACTCCATTTAAGATTTGCAGGGTGATGATTACTCGCATGGAGAATGCAGTTTCCTGCTGTACTTTTACGATGTAACTTAATTTGCAATTTCTCCCCACAACCTCTATTGACACATCTAGAAAATCCATTTGCGTTAGTTCCTTGTAAATATGGACCATGGTTTTCTAAGTGAATTTCTATGTTTTTTTAAATTCTATTTCCTAACTATAACGTCTCTGTAACCTTTGGTATTTTCAGTGAATTTCTATGTTTTTTTTAAACGTAAATAATTTTCAATACTACACGTTAATCTAACTACCGCCACCAACCCCTCTAACCACCCAACCCCATGCTGCGCAAGGCCCTTTGGTCATGCGTGGCAAGAGTTGGCCGCTGCCTTTTTCTTTGTGTGTGAGAATAGGTGTGAGACGTTATCTAGGGGTGAGAGTGGCTATGAGAGTGTCTGTCTGGGTGTCAGAGTGGGTTCATCAGTTATTTAGTGGGTGCGTCAGTGTCTGGCTGAGTCTGTAAGTGGGTGCATGAATGTCTGAGTGGGTCTGTGAGTGGGTGTGTGAGGGTCTGAGTGGGTCTGTGAGTGGGTGCTGAGTGTCTGAATGGGACTGAGAGTCAGTGAGTCAGTGTATAATGGTCTGGGTGGGTGAGTGGGAGAAAAAGATTGAAAAAGAGAAATAGACAGTGAGAGGGAGAGAGCTGGAGATTTTTTTAGGCTTTGGTGAATGATATGCTTAGAATGAGATATTTCTGTACAAATTGAAAATAAAAATGTATTTTTCAATTAAAAAGAGTGAGATCACCTTTCATTATGAACCTTAAACGTTTGAATTTCAAAGCAAATTAATGTAGGGAAATGACCCACCTGGATTAGAACCCTCAACTTTCAGTGGAAAGGTCTGAAACATTAACCATTATGTCACATGTGACTTCTTCCTGTGCTGTGTATATTTGAAGACATTGTATAGACAGACATTTACAATGACAATCTCTCTCCTTTTTTAATATATATATATATATATATATATATCCCAATCCCACTATGGGATAGAAGAGAGAGATTAACTGCACCGCAGGGAGGGCCTGAAGTCCCCCGGGGCCCTAGCCGGCTACCCACACTCTGTGGGAGCTGTCATTGCTCCCACAAGCAGGCAGCTTCTTTAAATAACAGATTACTGCTTTTGGGAGCAATGTTTTCCTCTGTTTCCTGCACACATATTTGTGTGCAGGGAAACAGATGAAAACTTCTCTTTCTGTAACAAAGCAGACTTTATTTGCTTTTGCTTGGTGGGAGCTGTCAGCTCCCACCAAGCAAAACACTATGGTCCATATTTATACTTTTTTAGCTCCGCGTTTGCGCCACTTTTTTACGCAAAAGTGGCGCACACTTACAAAAATACAATTGTATTTCGTAGGTTTGCGCCGATTTTGCATAAAAAAAATGACGCAAATGCGGCGCTAAAAAAGTATAAATATGGGCCTATGTCTCAGAGGTAGGCACCCCGGGACATAACAGGAGCCGACCCTGAGGGTTGGTGGTCCTGAGGGCCATCATTAGCTCTTCGAGTGGAAGCCATGGAGACCCCAGCATTCTATTTATTCAAAGCCACAGGGAGGTGGCAGTACCAGGGGCTGCAGGCGGCTGCACGGCCCCTACACTGTATTTATTTAAAGCCCCGGGGAGGTGGTAGTCCCCAGGGCTATGAAGGGCTTTGCGGCTATCTGCATTCAATTAACATTAATCCCCGGGTAGGTGGCAGTCCCCGGGGCTGCGTGCGGAGGTCCGAAACAGACCACTCTGATAATTTCATTTTTGTCCTATGGAGTTGGTGGTCTGCAGGGCTGTGGGGGGAGGAGCAGTCCCCACACATCAAATTAGATTGAAGCCCTGTAGAGATGTTGGTCCCCGGGGCTATGGCAAGGCCAGGAGGTGGCCTCATGCGCCCCACTCCTAACTTTTTCCTCATTCCCTGAGGACATAGCCCACCTGTGTGCTTCACAGAAAAGATGGGAAGCCGCCCGTTTTTTTAAAAAAAATGTTGGGAAAATCCGCAGATCTGAATCCACTGATATTTCCAACATTTAAACTTTTAAGTCCTGGTGGGGTCCCTCTGGGACCCCAGCACCAGAGCTAGGGGGTCAAGGGTCAAAGTGTCCCCCTTGCCCTTGCCCCTTTTCCATTTTTTTTATTTTTATTCCCTGTGACACGACTGAGGCTGAGTCCCAAGATGGCTTTCAACACTTCCTTGTTGAAGTGTTGGCAGCCAATCAGATATTTGCACGGGGACAGTCAGATCCGGGGAGGATCCGAGTCCCTATAAATCTATAGTTTTTGGCCTTAAATTACTCCAAAACTACTGAACGGGCTATCACCAAACCACAAAAGGCGTATTCTACGAAACAGCATCTACCTTCCTGCCAAAACTGATTTAATTCCATTCACCAGTATGGGCTATAGACGTGTCTAAAGACCCTATAGAAAAATGAATGGGGAGGTGTGTTTTGGGACCCCACCTTTTTCTAGGCCCCACCTTGGTGGATCACCCCAAAACTTTCAAGCCAGCAGCTGAACTGGCCACAGTATAAGTTTAAAAAAATTGGGAAGATCCGTCAAGTGGTGCCAAAGTTATTGGCAAAATAAAACACACATTGAAACTAGGTCCTAACTATAACTATCTAGTGGCAATGGCCACTAGGTCTCATATATACATTCAATGTAAAAGCCAAATAGTTATTTCAAGTAACTATAACTTGGGCCCTAAGGTAACTATAACTTGCGTCCTTGCCATGCACAGTTTATTTTTTCATCAATAATTTTATTGCAAATGTTGTAGTGATAATATGAATGATGCATTGAAGGTGCCATCAATGATAGAATATGTGAAGTAATTAGCTGTGCATGTCGATGGTGCAAGTTATAGTTACCTATTGCTCCTTTATGTGGGTTCAATTCTTTTACATTTAGCTTTATTGCAGATATATTTTTCTTTGTCCTTGACTTCTACATAAGCATACTTTTAGATTATCTTTCTAATCTGAAGAGGTTGACAAACCATGCAGATGAATAAGAGGATGCTTGCTAATCACATGGGAGCCTAATCAACTGATTTACCCCAAGTAAACAATTATTGGACAGGCCAAGCTGATCTGCTGCACTGGACCTGTAACTGGACCTCCTGAGCCCTGCTGACCTCTGCTGGAGTGAGTTCCTGATCCCCAAGCGGTCCTACCCCAGGTTGTGAGCAGTGTACCGGCATTAGATATGATCCTGTGATGAAAGAAGAATTTCTGAAGTTTTGGGCTCTTTGGATCTGCAAACAAGTCCATAGACTTTGCTGCCCGTGATGACCACAAACACGAAACTCCGGTGAACACAACTTTTTGAGCAACACGACCTTCAGCAATGACCAGCAATGCAATATCTTCATTTCACTTTACATCAAGGATGGTCTATGGTGATTGTCAATGCAAAGCTCCAACAACGACCATCGATTACTCGTGACCAAATCCTCACGCTACAGTGATGACCATCAACGATGCTAGGCCTGCTTTTCATCCAACAGCAACGACCATCTGCGATGCTCTCCCTGCTCTTTGCTGCCTCCTCCACCGTAAAATGGACTCTTTGCACTGGACTTTGAGAAGGTAATTTGTTCAGCTGATCTAATTTGACCCCTTTATCTGGACTCTCCTGAATCGCGGTCAGACTGCACTTGTGACTTTCCCCTAGTCTAGCATCCTCAGATGACCGCGAGTTGCGCTTTTTTCCAATTTTGTATTTTTTTTAATATTGAATTTTGCCAACATCTAGCAACTCCCAGAACAATGTTTTATATGAAATGTGGCAAAAAAAAATCAAACACTGACACCATCAAAAGCCTGGCAGACAACACCAGTCCGACTGGCATTGCCAGCATTTGATATGTTCCGAAATGTTTCTTGCATAGCTCATAGGATTACTCATAGCAAAAGAAAAATTCATTTGGGGCTTGAAATTACGGATCAATTTATGAATACAAAAAAAATATAAATAAATACAGGATGCCAGAAGAGAGGTAATAGGTAAAAGCAGGAGTGTTGCAACACAATATTGAACTTAAATTGTGACACAGAATAGTGAATCCCAAAAAGATAATTTAAAATATCGATGCATGAAAAGAATGCACAAAGTAGCTTAAAAAAAGTCAAGATGTGCATGCAAATTACCATGAAGCTGGAGTAGGTAACTTGGGGCCCTACTCCACATAGGGTGCAATTTTCCTGTTTTTTTTTTTTTTGTCACAGCTCATTTTTAAATAGATGTGCCTTACGCAAACAGGGAAAGTGTGTCATATTACAGTTAAGGACATGCTCCCAGGGCCACCGCAAAGTCGCGCTGCTTCAAAGCCTGTCCGTTTTTAACAGAACAGGAGGCAACCTGCCTACACTTTAGAGAGGGATTAGAAATCCCTTAAGAGGTAGGTGAAGTGAGTGTCTGTGGGACCCCCTTTCCACCGTCCAAAGGGCTGCCATCAGGGGACATACTGACAGTGCACCACCTTTTTGTGGCGCACTTGCAGTGCATTTCCTGACACCTTTTTTACCTTTGTGTCTGCATTCATAATATGGCGCGGGCACAGAGGTAAAGAGATTCCTTCATCTGCATGGGGCCTTGCCTCATGTAAATGAGGGAATGCCCTCTTGGGATAGCACTGGCGCTACATGAGTACCAGCGCTATATGTATTATGGGAAGGACTGCACAAGTGTCTGCTGCCCCTTCTCTAATACCAAAGTGCCCTGGGAGCACACAAAGTGGGCGCACAAGTCCGTTGCACCCCAAGGGCACTATCTGTAATACGGTCCAGGTGTAATCTATAAAAGATCCCCATTATTCATTTCTAGCATTTACCATACCAGAGCTCTACATGGCTGGGTGGTTACACACACTGACAGCACTGCATGGAGAAAAACACAGGAGATGATGTGTTGACAGAGAATCATGCTATTTGAGCAGACAGAGAAGGATGCGTGTGCTAGATACAAATAGAGGAAGAGTACAACATCACACCAGGTAAGGAAGATGGGGACTACTCTTGAGTGAGCATAAAGCAAAGAAGCCTTAATTAACACACAATCTCAAATAATGAGCTTTAAATTATCAATCTCTGTTTGCTCACAGTATCATGAAAATTACAAAAAAATGTATAAATGTCAAAAGTTGTGAACCATTAAACAAAATTCAAATAGGAGAATACATAGGAAGTTGTGCATCACCTCAAAACTGACATTTATCTTGTATTGCTTCTTACATCCTTTGCCCACATGTGCACCACCTCTTTGTATCTCATAATTCCAACTCTTAATGTGTATTCCAGCTCTTTCCTCAGTTTTCAAGCCCCGAAGAGTTGCTGTGCACCAACATATGGTGGATGTTGTTATGGCAGGTGTCTCAGCTGAATGATGAAATGTTTGTAGGTGGTTTTCTAAGGGATGTTGGTACTGTTCTGTCTTTGTGCATCTCTCTGTTCTGCTATGGCTCAAAACAGTGTGTGCGCAGGTTGTGACATGTCTGTCGAACCACATGTCATGGAATCAAATGCTTTGTGAGCAGTTCTCTGTAAGGACTTCAATCAGAGGGCCTAATTCACAAAGGTAAACGTACACTTTTGTGTACGTTTACGATTGTTTAATATTCACTAAGGGATTTACATAGTTACGATTGCTGAGTTTCCGTGCATAAAAAGACTTTCATGAAACCTCTGTAGCCCAGTGGCAGTGGGTGTAGGTATGACAATGATACTGGAAGTTGTGTTTGATATTTAGATGTCTTCATCTTCTCTAGCTTGGTGCAGTGACAGCCCAATGTCCCTGCCTGAACTACATCTGTGGCCATGTGGGCGATTTGGGAAGCTGGATCTGTTAGAGACAAGTAGGAGTCCATGCTGCGTCTGCAATGTTCCATTGGTGACTTACCAGGAGTACTAACTCATGGGACTGAAGTGTAGATAGTGTTGTCCTCTGTGATTGATTCCTGCTAGAATGTGCCTTACATAATCTCTTCCAGTAGTAAGGTGGGAAGGTTTTTTTTTTTAGAAATTGGGTCTCTAGTTGGCAGTGGTTAGCACCCTGTCCAAGTAGGGACCCTCACTCTTGTCAGGGTGACTCAGTCTAGTGAGGGTAAGGGAGTCACACAGCTAAGATAACCCCTGCTCACCCCACTGGTTGTTTGGCTCAAGCAGCCAGGCGTATCTCAGAGGCAATGTGTAAAGTATGTGTACACCCACACTGTAACACAGTGAAAACACCACAAAAGGACTCCACAGCAGTTTAGTCAAATAGCCAATATTTATCTGAGTAAAACAAGACCAAAGAGACAAAAATGCAACATACACAAGTAAGAAATCACTTTTTAAAGGTTTAAATGAATCTTGATCCGTAGGAATCAATTGTTGTATCTTTTTAACACACAGTACCTGGTATGTGTTAAAAACAAAGACAATGCAGTCCCGGAGGAGGTGAGGCACCGAAAAGCAAATCAATACATTAGTTCCTTACTGACAGGGTAGGTGATGTATCGATTCTTTCCTTGCAGGTAAGGCGATGCATTGATCTCCCGACATGCAGCCTCTCGGTTCCTGACTGTGGTGTGGGGTTGGTGAGAAATTGACACCCCATGGACAATGCGTGGAAAATCCAGACATACTGTGGTGGTAAAGCCGCAGGGAAACAGGTGCTGCATTGGTTCTGTAGCCGCGAGACATGCACTGTGTCAATTCTTCAGCTGTCGGACAGGCGATGCATCAATGTTTCTGCTGCTAAGCGTCGGTGCGTGGATTTTCTTCTTCAGGTCACCAGCTGACACTTCCAAGGGCCAAGGGACTGGAGTTGGCGCCACTTGGCAAGTCAGGATTTTCAGCAGAAGAGCCCAGGCACTGGCCGATGAAGTTTTTAATGTTCCCAAGACTTCTCAACAGGAGGCAAGCTCAGTTCAAGTCTTTGCAGAACACTGGAAAGCATGATTTAGAAAGCAAAGTCCAGTCGTTTCACTCCCAGGACAGAAGCAGCCAGCAGCAAGCAGCAAGCCAGCACAACAAAGCAACAGGCTGAGTGGCAGTCCCTCCTCCGACAACCAATTCTTCTTCCTGGCAGAATGTCCTCAGTCCAGAAGTGTCATAAATTTGTGGGGTCAGAGGTACAGTACCAGTCCAGTTTCTGTCTTTGAAATAGGCAAACTTCAAAGAAAAGTCTTTGTAGTGCACAAGACCCTGCCTTTCCTGCCCTGGCCCCAGACACACCCCAGGGGGTTGGAGACTGCTTTAAGTACAGAGACACCCCTATTCAGGTGCAAGTGTCAGCTCTTCCCACCACTCTAGCTCAGGAAGACCCATCAGGATATGCAGGGCACAGCTCTGCTCCCTTTGGGTGACTGTCTAAAGTGAATTCACAAGCAACCCAACTGTCATCCTGACCCAGTGGTGTATTCCACAGACAGGCAGAGGCACAGGATGGTTAAGCAAGAAAATGCCCAGTTTCTAAAAGTGGCATTTTCAAACTAACAATCTAAAAACAAACTTTACCAAAAGATGTATTTTTAAATTTTGAGTTCAGAGACCCCAGACTCCATATCTCTATCTGATCCCAATAGGAAACTACACTTAAAGGACATCTCAATGCAATCCTCATGTTATCCTATGGGAGAGACAGGCCTTGCAATTGTGAAAAATAAATTTAGCAGTATTTCATTATCAGGACATGTAAAACACGCCATTACATGAACTACCTTTTAAATAAACTGCTCCCTGTCTATGAGGCTGCCCTGGGCCTACATTAGGGGTGACTTACATGTAGTAAAAGGGCCTGACAAGTGGGCCGACATTGTCAGGCCAAAATGGCAGCGCAAGACTGCACACACAGACACTGCAGTCTTCCCACTCATGTGGGTGGCACAATCAGTGCTGCAGGTCCACTACTAGCATTTGATTTATAGGCCCTGGGCACACGTGGTGCACTATATCTGGGACTTACTAGTAAATCAAATACGCCAGTCAGGGATAAACCAATCTCCAATATAATTTAGACACAGAGCACTTTAGCACTGGTCAGCAGTGGTAAAGTGCCCAGAGCCCTAAAGCCAGCAAAAACGAAATGCAGCACACAGTCAAAAAAGATCAGAGGCAAAATGTGTTGGGATAACCCTGCAAAAAGGGCCATTTCCAACAGTTTTCTATGCAAAATTCTCCTTCTGTGGCTCAAGCCTCTGTTACTCCAACTGCTAGCATCTCCCAGGTATGTACTTCAAGGAGATTCAAAGCTTGTACATTTCCTCAGTGATCGTGTTTGTCACACTCACAGATTTCCTTTCCTCATGCAGCCTCAAATTATCTTTGTGTTGGCCTCTGGCTTGGTAAGGGAGAACTTTCCAAAGAGCTTGCTACTTTCGGCCATGGGCTTCTTCACCGTATTTTGAGTACTGCATCGCTAAATTTGCTTTTCATCTTGCACAAAACAACTTACTGGGACTCCTGACTCCCATAGTGCTCCGCTGGCCTGCTTCTGAGAATAATTCAGGACCAGTGCACCTCTCAATTCTCAACTCGTACTGCGCCTGGCTCACTTCCTTGGTCACTGGTGTCATCACAGACTGCTCTTGCGACATTCGTAGTTTGTGAATGGTATCATATTGGCAAATTTGACTGTTTGTTTTGCAAGTGGAAGTGGTTGGGCCCCAGTGGACAAGGAATCAGAAACATTAGTAACGGAAGCAGACGCAACTCTTTTTGTTAATGTTCCCAATAGTCCTACCTAAGCTTCCTTCAAGAGAGTATAAAAAGAGGGGTTAAAAGTTGAAAGAACAAATTCGTTCTTAAATAGTCTGCCTTACGAAATATCTAAAAATCCTGTTGATTTGATGCGCCGATATCAAGTGTTAATTTTATATATTAATTTACCAGGTTTTATAGAACATGGACAAGGCCCAGAAAGGCATCAATGTGCTGTAAAGCGAGCAGGAAACAGAGGACATAGTGTAGCTTTACTCACTAATAAACTGGATATATTCAAGCAAATACACGTGGACAGAATGAAATAACATTATTTTTTAATGACAAATTCTTAAAGACACGAATAGTTTATGAACGAATAGGAGAAGGAACTTATATTACAAAACAGCAAAAATGAATAGTTGAGCTCATAACAGCGTGAGTTAGTCCTAGGGATCTTCAGGACTTCAGGGACTTCAGGTACTGTGTTACGGAAGTGGCCCGAGGACTCAAGGGGTATTTGAGCCCATTTTGTGATTCCCCTTGTCACATGCGAATTACAGAAGGGCCAGAGACACAGAGATCAGACGAGCACAGTTATCAGAGCCTAGGAATGATGGAAGCTCCATTGAAGACCAGGAAGTGGCTCCGGGATGATAATCGTTGGCAGAAGGTTTCTAGTCCAACATTCCAGTGTTCGTCTTTTACCTTCTGCCTTTGTCAATTTAGGACATTCTAGCCTTAGTGGGTGGACTCTACTAATTACACTTCTTCTTGGGGCTTCACTGGTTCTTAAAGACCATCTCCCTTTTTAAGTCGGTTCAGGACCTCTAGCAACCCTTACATGCTAATGAAGAAATGTCTTTGCAACCGTATCCAGGGTGTATAACTGACACTATGTCAGTGGGTTGCTAGGGACAGAGGAAGTGAATGTGTTTCGCTGTTTGAAAGATTTTTTAACCGGTCGGATGTATTTGCACATACATACTTTGTGGGTATTTTTGCAGCACACATTTATGAGCCTTATCTTTTGTGAGTGTGTAGTTCTGGGACTGGTCGGAAAGGAGCCTTTGTAAATGTTATTTGTTGACAGTCCAAACGCAGAGACAGCCCAAATGATACTGGAGAAGAGTGAAGTGAACTCTTTGAATACACTGATGACATTGAATAGTGGTTGAAAACACAGAACACAAAAAGAGGTATTTAGTACTGTATAGTGTCTCTTTGAAGTGGTGTCACACATAGAAGAAAAGTATTTCTGATTGCCTTCCACACACCGGTTGTACGTGTTAACTGCTCGCTTCCATCACTGGGCGTTCATACCTGCGGACTGTACTGCTGCTTCGCAGCTGAGCTTGCTCTATTCAAGTACAATTGCAAACAAACATACATGCACAGTATCAAGCCATGAACCCCCATCCCCTACCAGCACCCGGAGACAGAGTGATCATTAAAGCTGTCAGAGAATGGACTCACCCGTGAGAACAACCACTGAGACTAGGAATAGGGGATCAAGCGAAACAGGTCTGCCTATTCCACACTGGTAGCTCCCAGCATCTTCCGGCCTCAGCCCTTCCATGACCACAGTGAATGTCCTGGTGCTCGGTTCATCTCTGATGGTCACTCGGTCCTTCCGCACCTCTCGCTCAGACATGGATGTTTCAACAACTTTCTCACAGGACCAGCCTGGTCCTCGGCACCAGTATTTGGGAGAGTCTCGGTATTCGGCCTCATAGCTGCATTCAACGGACACCGACCCTCCACGGATACCTGTGACCTCACGTGAACCGGTCAGAGCCTGACCCCTGGCTTTAAAGAGAAATCACACAGTAAAACATGAGCAAGGGCGCCCTGTCCCCTCAATGTAATCATTCACATGTTAAAAATAGATTTCTACTTAAATTAGATATGTTCGTGAACTGTGTTGTATATCTTGAAAGAGCAATAAAAGGAAACAAAATACTGCAATTAGAATAAAATATGCTGCAGATAATGTAATCACTGGGCTGTGCAAGTTAAAACAACAATACTCTTCAGTAGTGGACCCGTGCTCCGTTACTACCGAGAGGCCCTGGAAGGTAGTTTTTGCGTCCAGCTGAAAGCCATTGAGAACAGTTACATGTGCAAGAGTTTTCTGAAACGCATGAGGTTGGGTTCTGCAATGAGGCGGGGATTCATGGCGCCTCTAAATGGTGTTCTGTTAATGAGGACATTATTTAGATAACCCAGCGCTCCAGCAATCTCACGGGGTATTTTTGGTTCTTTCCAGCCAAACCATCCCAGAGTGTGAGCCTTCGAGCATTGAAAGAAACCTAAATGGCCAGATGCCTTGTAATGATCACTCCACGCTGAATTCCTTTAATCCGTTTATACTTAATTTCTTCGCCCCGAGAGACAAGCGGAGGAGCCGACGCGTTCCATCTCCCTCCGGCGGCTTTTTCCGCATGCATTCTAAAAGCGAACTTTTACACACACGATCTTCAGTTCATGGTACGGTGCCCCGAGCGATCTACACATTGCTCAACACACTACATGTTATATATATATCCTACTTCTTAACAAGCCTGTATGTCCATTTATGCAGTGCTCACTTGAAGAATTTAATTGACCTCGGAGAAAATCATTAGACGAGACATCAGATAGAAACCTATAACCCATTCTGGAGTTCCTGTACTGTAAAGGTACAAAGAAGGTCCAGAGCAGAGGTGCTGAAATGATTCAAAAGGGACACACATTTTTAACCTCTTGTGTGCCTGAGATGAGCTGGTCTCGGCCTTGGCCACAGCTGACGTGTGCCGAGGACAAGACCAGTTCATCCTGCACCTGGCCCACAGGGGTGGGCGCTAGCTCCCACCACACCCCCCAGTTAGGGATGGAAGGGTAATCACTTCCCCTTCCACCCCGAGCCCCCCCTCTGCAATCTGATGAAGTTGGCACTCTCACAGCGTGCCATCATCATCAAACGCTGCCAGGGATGCCTTTCACGTAAATCCTTCTCCGGGGGGGTGGGAGAGGGTGTTTTGGGAGGGAAAACAGACACAGGGGGAAAGAAAAGAGTTTTCCCTTTACCCCTGTGCCTGGTTTCAAAGGATTCCTGCTCCACGATCATAAGCAAGGCCCGCGATCATGAAGCAGGAATACACCCACTAGGCACAAGGGATGTTTTTTTGTTTATTTTGGGAAGGGACCCCTTAGACAAAGGTCGCTCTGTGTTTCAGCCACCTCTGGGGCCTAGAACTGCCGTTTTTTTGGCCGATCTGCCCCCCGGGGGGTTGAAACCCACTAGGCACCAGGGATTATTTTATAATGATCTTTTAGGGCAGCAACCGCTTGGGCAAGGGTCGCTGCCCTAGGGGCAAGATTTTTTTGTATGTTTCGGCTCCCCCTGGGGCTAGATCGGCCATGTTTTCGAATGGGGGGCTGGAACCCACTAACCCCCATGAATAATTGTGTGTGTATGTGTGTGTGTTTATGTGCTTGTTGTTTCTTGGGGCCACCCCTTGGGCAAGGGTTGCCCCCTCAAAAGGGGCATATGACTGATGGCCATTTCTGCCCCCAAGATGCCAGAGATTTTTTTCTTTGTTTTTTGTGTGTGTTGGGGTCGCCCCTTTGGGAAGGGTTGCCCCCCCCCCAAAGGGGACACAGAACTGTGGGCCATCTCTGTCCCCCTTGGGGGCAGATTGGCAGATTTTTACAGGGATCTTGTGTGTGTGTGTTTTGTGTTAGGGGCGGCCCCTTTGGCAAGGGTCACCCCCCAAAGGGGGCACATTACTGATGGCCCTTTCTGCCCCCCTTGGGAGCAGATCAGCATATTTGTTTTAGGCCCATCTGCCTCCAAGGGGGCAGAAGACACCAGGGATTTGTTTAAGATTCATTTTTTTTGTGTGGGGTGTGGCCCCTTGGGCAAGTGTTACCCCCCAAGGGGGGCACACAGCTGTTGGGGGGCAGGTCGGCCTATTTGTTGTAGACCCATCTGTCACCAAGAGGGGCAGAAGTCACCAAGACACCAGGGATTTTTTTAAAGTTTTATTTTTTTGTGTGTGTGGGGGCCCATTGGGCAAGGGTCACCCCCCAAGGGGGACATACAACTGTTGGCCATTTCTGCTCTCCTTGGGGGCAGTTCAGCCTATTTCTTGGGGGCAGAACCCACTTAGGCACCAGGGATCTTGGGTGTGTGTGTGTTTTGTGTTTGGGGCGGCCACTTTGGCCAGGGTCACCCGCCCAAAGGAGGCACATTACTGATGGCCATGTCTTCCCCCCTTGGGGGAAGATTGGCCTATTTGTTTTAGGCCCATCTGCCTCTAAGTGGGGCAAAAGACACCAGGGATTTTTTAAAGTTTTTTTTGTGTGGGGGTGGCCCCTTGGGCAAGCGTCACCCCCAAAGGGGGGCACAAAACTGTTGGCCATTTCTGCCCCACTTGGGGGCAGATCGGCCTATTTTGTGTAGGCCCATCTGCCCTCAGTGAGGGCAGATACTACTAGACACCAAGGAAAATGTCTAAATGTTTAGTGGCGGGGTGTTTGTCAACTGGCGAAGTATTTGCATTTGTGATTCTAACAGTTTATTTCTCCCTTTTGTTCTAGCTCAAAGCTTTTGCTTCCTTTGTTGTGGGTCCTTGCGGTTTTAGCAGTGGTTTGAGTAGTTGCATTTTTAAGGTAAGAAAAAACAATTTACTCCAAAAGAGTATTGTTGCCATGCATGAATGACATGTTTGTAGGTGGTGTACTAAATGCAGGATTGTGTGTAAAATTGTCCTTAGATTTGTGCACAATGATATTTGTGTTGTCTTATGTCTAATTTTCTTTTCTTTTTTTCTTTTTAGTGGGATATCATTGGTGATTGCTGTGTCGGTGCAGAGTAGTTGCTGGCGAGTCTAGCTTTTTCAGGCAAGTCAGTGGTCTAGTTTTGGGGTACATAACTCTTTTTGATAAACCACACTTTGTCTATTACTTATTTTAGACAGTGCTGGTTGTTGTCGGCACATTTGTCAAGTTACACTTCTTAGAAAGTATCATGGCTAGCAGCAGAGTGACTGCTCAGTAGGTTGTTGGTATGCTTTTTGAGTCATCTTATCATGATTTTGAGACTGACTCTGCATCTGAGGCAGAGGAGGAAGTGAGATATTCTGGCAGTGAATTTTCAGTTCGAGAGGAATCTTCTGATGAGGAAGCCACTCTCTGTGCAGATGAAGGGCCTGTTTTAGAGGAGGACACTGATGTGCCAATAGTGCAGCAGCCTGAGACTGAAAGGTTTCCCATTGGAAGACCTGAACTCTGGGTTGCCCCAAACACGAAGCAGCCAGAGTTGCCTGCCTTTACTGGTCGCCCAGGGTGTAGAGTGAATATAGAAAACGTATTGCCAGTCAATTTCTTTCAGTTGTTTATGGACAGTGTATTTTTGGAAGAGATTGTTGAGCAGACTAATATGATTGTGAAGCAGTGTTTGAGGGACAAATCTGCCAGACTTAGGCCACTATCTAGAGCTCTCCAGTGGATTCCCACCAATCTGGAAGAGTTGATAAAGTTCTTGGGTTTGACTTTTTTGCCGTCACTGGCTTCTTATTGGTCTACTAGTCCTTTGATGGTAACGGCTATATTTCCTGCAACCATGGCTCGTAATCGGTATTTGCTTCTTCTTCTGATGCTGCATTTTGTTGACAGTGCTTTAGCCGCGCCATAAGATCACCCTGATTCTGACCGTCTTTTTAAGATTAGGCCTGTCCTTGATCATTTTGTAGATTGGTATTCAGACGTCTATGTTCCAGGGAAAGAAATATCTGTAGATGGGTCTTTGGTCCTGTTCAAGGGGCGTTTGGTTTTTAAGCAGTACATTCCTAGCAAGAGGGCACGGTATGGAATTATTAAGATATAAATGCTGTCTGAAAGTAGTACCGGATATGTTTATAATTTTCGGGTCCACACTGGTAGGAATTCCAGTATTGACCCCCCTGGTTGTCCGTCCAGTTTTGAGTTAGTAAGAAAATTGTGTGGGAACTTGGTAGATGACTGTTTTACAAAGGTCACCATTTCTATGTACCCGGTGGAGTCCCCAAAGCAGAGTCAGCCTAAAAATGTATTAAAAAAATTGTGCTTATCAACTTGCTGTGCTATCGCCTCAATCTCTACCCATTTTTGCCCTTTTCCTGTTGCAGTCACCTGGGCCACCCACACAAGTGAGGTATCATTTTTAGCGGCAGACCAAGGGGAATATTGGGTAGTGGGGAATTTGTACGGGCACAGTGATCCTACCAAGAAAAGTGTGGAAAATGGGACTGTTTAAGCTATAATTGAGGTTTGCAGAGTAGCCTGGGTAAGAAAATGTTGGGGGATCCACAGAAGCCACACCTCCCTGGACTTCTCCGGGTGTTTAGTTTTAAAAAATGTCTGAATTTGGTAGGTTTCCCTAGATGGCCGCCGCACCTGGGACCAAAAATGCAGCCACCTGAAAAAACAGGTAGTTTTGTAATAGATCATTTTGATGTGTCCATGTTGTGTTTTGGGGCATTTCCTAACATGGGTACTGAGTCTACCCACACAAGTGAGGTACCATTTTTTTCGGGAGACCTAGGCGAATTTGGCGAGTTTGTGGCTCCCCTCAGATTCCAGAACTTTACGTCACCGAAATGTGAGGAAAAACTGTTTTCTTTTCCCAATTTTGAGGTTTGCAAAGGATTCTGGCCAATAGAACATGGTGAGAGCCACACAAGTCACCCCATTCTATATTCCACCAGGTGTCTAGTTTTCAAAAATACACAGGTTTGGTAGGTTTCCCTAGGTGCCGGCTGAGCTAAAGGCCAAAATCTACAGGTAGGCACTTTGCAAAAAACACCTCGGTTTTCTTTCAAAAAATTGGATGTGTCCACATTGCGCTTTGGGGCATTTCCTGTTGCGGGTGCTAGGCCTACCCACACAAGTGAGGTACCATTTTTATCGGGAGACTTGTGGGAATGCTGGGTGGATGGAAATTTGTGGCTACTCTCAGATTCCAGAAATGTTTATCACTGAAATGTGAGGTAAAAGTGTTTTTTGTGCCAAATTTTGAGGTTTGCAAAGAATTCTGGGTAACAGAACCTGGTGAGAGCCCCACAAGTCACCCCATTCTGAATTTCCCTAGGTGTCTAGTTTTAAAAAATATACAGGTTTGCTAGGTTTCCCTAGCTGCCAGCTGAGCTAGAGGCCAAAATCCACAGCTAGGCATCTTGCAAAAAACAGGTCAGTTTTCTTTGGGAAAATGTGACGTGTCCATGTTGTGTTTTGGGGCATTTTCTGTCGCGAGCACTAGGCCTACCCACACATGCGAGGTACCATTTTTATTGGGAGACCTGGAGGAACGTTGGTTAGAAGGAAGTAAGTGTATTCTCTCAGATTCCTGAACTTTCCATCACCGAAATATAAGTAAAAAGTGTTTTTTTTTGGCCAAATTTTGAGGTTTGCAAAGTATTCTGGGTAATAGAACCTAGAGAGAGCCCCACAAGTCACCCCATTCTGAATTTCCCTAGGTGTTTAGTTTTAAAAAATATACAGGTTTGCTAGGTTTCCCTAGCTGCCAGCTGAGCTAGAGGCCAAAACCCACAGCTAGGCATCTTGCAAAAAACAGGTCAGTGTTCTTTGGGAAAATGTGATGTGTCCATGTTGTGTTTTGGGGCATTTTCTGTCGCGAGCACTAGGCCTACCCACACATGCGAGGTACCATTTTTATCGGGAAACTTGTGGGAATGCTGGGTGGATGGAAATTTGTGGCTACTCTCAGATTCCAGAAATTTTTATCACCGAAATGTGAGGTAAAAGTGTTTTTTGTGCCAAATTCTGAGGTTTGCAAAGAATTCTGGGTAACAGAACCTGGTGAGAGCCCCACAAGTCACCCCATTCTGAATTTCCCTAGGTGTCTAGTTTAAAAAAATATATAGGTTTGCTAGTTTTCCCTAAGTGCCGGCTGAGCTAGAGGCCAAAATCCACAGTTAGGAACTTTGCAATAAACAAGTCCGTTTTCTATGGGAAAATGTGATGTGTCCATGTTGTGTTTTGGGGCATTTCCTGTCGCGGGCATTAGGCCTTCCCACACAAGTGAGGTACCATTTTTATTGGGAGACCTGGAGGAACGCTGGTTAGAAGGAAGTAAGTGTCTTGTCTCAGATTCCTGAACTTTCCATCACCGAAATATAAGGAAAAAGTGTTATTTTGGCCAAAATTTGGGGTTTGCAAAGTATTCTGGGTAATAGAACCTAGAGAGAGCCCCACAAGTCACCCCATTCTGAATTTCCCTAGGTGTTTAGTTTTAAAAAATATACAGGTTTGCTAGGTTTCCCTAGCTGCCAGCTGAGCTAGAGGCCAAAATCCACAGTTAGGCACTTTGCAAAAAACAGGTCAGTTTTCTTTGGAAGAATGTGATATGTCCATGTTGTGTTTTGGGGCATTTCCTTTCCTGGGCACTAGGCCTAACCACACAAGTGAGGTACAATTTTTATTGGGAGACTTTGGGGAATGCTGGGTGGAAGGAAATGTGTGGCTCCTCTCAGATTCCAGAACTTTCTATCACCGAAATGTGAGGAAAATGTGTTTTTTTTCTCCAAATTATGAGGTTTGCAAAGGATTCTGGGTAACAGAACCTGGCGAGATTCCCACAAGTCAACCCATTCTGAATTCCCCTAGGTGTCTAGTTTTTAAAACTGCACAGGTGTGGTAGGTTTCCCTAGGTGCCGGATGAGCTAGAGGCCAAAATCCACAGTTAGGAACTTTGCAATAAACAAGTCAGTTTTCTATGGGAAAATGTGATGTGTCCATGTTGTGTTTTGGGGCATTTACTGTCGCGGGCATTAGGCCTTCCCACACAAGTGAGGTACCATTTTTATTGGGAGACCTGGAGGAACGCTGGTTAGAAGGAAGTAAGTGTCTTGTCTCAGATTCCTGAACTTTCCATCACCGAAATATAAGGAAAAAGTGTTTTTTTGGCCAAATTTTGGGGTTTGCAAAGTATTCTGGGTAATAGAACCTAGAGAGAGCCCCACAAGTCACCCCATTCTGAATTTCCCTAGGTGTTTAGTTTTAAAAAATATACAGGTTTGCTAGGTTTCCCTAGCTGCCAGCTGAGCTAGAGGCCAAAATCCACAGTTAGGCACTTTGCAAAAAACAGGTCAGTTTTCTTTGGAAGAATGTGATATGTCCATGTTGTGTTTTGGGGCATTTCCTTTCCTGGGCACTAGGCCTAACCACACAAGTGAGGTACAATTTTTATTGGGAGACTTTGGGGAATGCTGGGTGGAAGGAAATGTGTGGCTCCTCTCAGATTCCAGAACTTTCTATCACCGAAATGTGAGGAAAATGTGTTTTTTTTCTCCAAATTATGAGGTTTGCAAAGGATTCTGGGTAACAGAACCTGGCGAGATTCCCACAAGTCAACCCATTCTGAATTCCCCTAGGTGTCTAGTTTTTAAAACTGCACAGGTGTGGTAGGTTTCCCTAGGTGCCGGATGAGCTAGAGGCCAAAATCCACAGCTAGGCACTTTCCAAAAAACACGTCAGATTTCAATGTAAAAATGTAATGTGTTCATGTTGCGTTTGCTGTTGGCGGCATTAGGCCTAACCATACAAGTAAGGTACAATTTTTATCGGGAGACTTCGGGGAACACAGAATAGAAGAACAAGCGTAAGTGCCCCTTGTCTTTCTCTACTTTTTTTCCTTCAAAATGTAAGACAGTGTGCAAAAAAGATGTCTATTTGAGAAATGCCCTGTAATTCACATGCTAACATGGGGACCCCGAAATTCAGAGATGTGCAAATAACCACTGCTTCTCAACACCTTATCTTGTGCCCATTTTGGAAATACAAAGGTTTCCTTGATACCTATTTTTGACTCTTTATATTTTACCAAATAAATTGCTGTATACCCGATAGACAATGAAAACCCATTGCAAGGTGCAGCTCATTTATTGCCTCTGGGTATCTAGGGTTCTTGATGAACCTACAAGCCCTGTATATCCCTGCAACCAGAAGAGTCCATCAGACGTGACGGTATATTGCTTTTGAAAATCTGACATGCAGGAAAAAATGTTACAGAGTAAAACGTGGAAAGAAATGGCTGGTGATTTCACCTAAATTTCAATATTTTTTGTATTTCAGCTGTTACTTTCTGTCGGAAAACCATGTAGGATCTACACAAATGACCCCTTGCTGAATTCAGAATGTTGTCTACTTTTTAGAAATGTTTAGGTGTCTGGGATCCAACATTGGTTTCATACCCATTTCTGTCACTAACTGGGAGGAGGCTAAAAGCACAAAAAATAGTAAATATGGGGTATGTCCCAGTAAAATGCCAAAATTGTGTTAAAAAATTTGTTTTTCTGATTCAAGTCTGCCTGTTCTTGAAAGCTGGGAAGATGGTGATTGTAGCACAGCAAACCCTTTGTTGATGCAATTTTTAGGGAAAAAACACATGCTTTCTTCTTGAGCACTTTTTCCATTTATTTGTAAAAAAAAAAATGAAATTTTAGCTGCATTTTGGCAAATTTCTTGGTCTCCTCCATGGGAACCCACAAACTCTGGGTACCTTTAGAATCCCTAGGATGTTAGAAAAAAATGACACAAATTTGGCGTGGGTAGCTTATGTGGATAAAATGTTATGAGGGCCTAAGTACAAACTGCCCAAAATAGCCCCAAAAATGCCTTGCAACTGAGGGGGAAAAGGCCTCGCAGTAAAGGGGTTAAAAAAATGTATGGCTAATTCAGAAAATCAGTTGCATACCCAAGTTCAACTTAGTGGTGAAAAAAGTGTCATCTGTCTACAACACACTGTGATAAAAGCACTGACAATACGGATCCCAAGACCCAACACTACTAGCGTCTTCTCACCTGCTGTGAATGCTAAGCACAGACTATTCTGTGTAGTAATTCACACACAGTAAGATACTTGCAAAAAAGAGCCCTACATGTGACAAGCAGACTAATACATGAGCATAAATCAGGGATTGTTCATATAGAAGCACAGTGCTTAATATCAGAAGGGTCAAATATATAATCTGTGTATTGTTACCATCTGAGGAAACCTATGCACTCAACATTAAGCATACTTTCACACAATGGGGTGGGAATACATATGGCTAGTCATAGAAAAGATCAAATTTGGTCCAGATTTTCCTAGCTGCGTCCAATGATGCCAGCGAGCTGGAAACACGAAAGAGGTACTAGATAGGGATGCCCTCAGCCCAAGATACTGTTTGCATTATCTATGGATCAACTAGCAGGTAAGGCATACCAAATTGTAGGTCGATGGAGGGGGTTTAGGTGGGGGAAGAGCTGGGTGATAAAACCCATGTGGTATTGATATATGCTAATGATATAGTGGAGCACTGAAGACACCAGAACTAATTAGTTCATCTTCTCTACAGGGAACTGGTCAGGTTCAAGGATGTATCAGCCCTACTGACTAACTGGGGATAACACAGTTAAACACATTTCAGAGTCTTCAATACCTGCATGAGCATGCCCTTTAGGATTTAGGAACATACTGGGAAACAGCATCTTCTATTACTTAGACATAAAAGGTATTAATAATAGCCAGCTCGTTAAATAGGGGAGGAGTTCTGGGGACTGATAGGCTCAGGAGAATTCTGGAAAACACTACCATTTTATATCATGGGAAAGATCTTAGTGGCTAAGATGGTCTTTACACACTGCAGACCTCTATATGACCAATGCCAGTTAAACTATTCAAGTAATTGGACATGCTTATGTGCTCTCTAGTCTAGGCATGCAAATGCAGCTGGCTTAAACTGACCACTCCTATGTTCTTGCTCTGTGGGCTGTATATGTACTATTAAGTATAAAACATGTTTTCTTACATGGAAAAGGCACAGTTCCTTTCCACGGGTCATTGCAGTGCATTTAAACTGGAGCCCAGCCAGTACGGATACCTTTGTCAAATATGTGAGTTGTGTAAATACACACTGCAGCCCACCTATGAGTTTTACATTTCCATGCCTGTGATGCACTTTAGACACCATTTAATATGGAATTATATGAAGAAGTTAAATAGGCTACTAGGGAGTTCCACTATACAGCACATGGTACTGCGGGGAAGAACAGGTACTATTAGCATTAGTAGGTAAAATGCACATAGTTCTAATACCACCAAAAACAGGGTCTGGCAATAGTGAAGAAAAGGCAGATTTGTTGCAAACTACAAACCTAGCTATCCTACTAACAGAAAATTGTTGCCTGAACCAAATCACTTGGCATCATCCATAACAGGTGTTTAAACTACAGAAATATCAAACCTTCCATTCCAACCTGACTTTTAAAATGTCATACAACCCCTAGTCTTCTCCAGACTGGACTATGTGAATGCACTATTCACAGGAGTCCCCAAAATGGAAATAGTTTCAGATTAAACTATGCTCAATATGGCAACAAGAATTGCACCTGGAGTAAGGTGCGTCCATTATATTACTTCTGTGTTGCATACTCTCAACTCACTTTCAATAGAAGTTATATGTGTTTTCAAAGTGGCTTGTATTAGTTGAAGAGCTCCACACTGTAGCACCCTAAAGAACGTGCCACATAAACCTGTCCATTGTAAGGCTTTTGTTCTCTCATAAGTGTTGCATCCCTTTTCCCTGAACCACCCAGTTTCAGGGAACAATAAACTATCTTTACATTTTTCCCAGGATGTGCTTCCAGGATTCGGATCTTATGCTTTACGGACCAATGATTCTTCCTTCAAAACCTTCAAGAAGAAAGGATCACTGACAGAATATCGAAACCAACAAAATCAAGATACAGAAATATAGGGGCATATTTATACTCTGCACTGAAAAAGCGTCATTTCTTTTAATGCTATTTCAGCGCAAACTTAACTCCATATTTATATTTTGAACCTAGACCAGTTTCGCGTCCAAATATTGGAGGTAAAGTCATTTTTTGCCTGCGGAAAACTACCTTGTGTCAATGAGATACAAGTTAGGCGCTCCTGGGCAAAAAATGACTCTAAGGCCCATGCGCCTTATTAATCCTAGCGTGCAAAAATGGTGCACAGAAGGGAGGCAGACCTAAGTAATGGCACTAGGCTTGCTTAGCGCTATTATTTAACACATGGGTCAGAGCAGGCGTTAGGGGGCCTGTGGACCAATTTGGGATTGGAGATGGATATTGCATGTCCCAGCCCTTTTAAAGCAAAGTCATCCTTTATACCAGTTATACATAGTGATGCTATAGAGGTTTTTGAAAAGGATGTGATTAAACAGCTTAAGAAAATAAGATATGGACCCAAGAGAAAGAAATATGACAACCACTCCCTCATGCAAACATTGGCTCTGGATAATTTAGCAAAGGATACCAGTATTGTGATCTGTGAATCAGATAAAGGTGGCAATGTTGTTGTCTTAGATAGAAGCCAATATTTACAAGAGGGGGAACGTCAGCTAAGGTACTCAGACTGCTATGTTGCAGCTGAACAGTCAGATCTAAAGATGTCTACTGTTAAATATCATGAGCTGTTAATGGAATGGAGAGAGAAGGGTTTAATAGAATGGGAAGAATATCAATTCCTGAAATGCGATTACCCTAGGACACGAATCCTGTATCTTCTGCCAAAGTTGCACAAAGATGGTCAGAATCCCCCTGGTAGACCAATTGTATCAGCAATAGGCTCCCTACTTGAAAATACTTCAAGATATAGTGATTATTTTTTAAGACCATTTGTGGAGAGTTTAACTTCTTATGTGAAAGACACAACACAGTTTTTGAAATTAATGGATGGTTTGAGATGGGAAGATGATTTTTTGCTCCTGACATTGGATGTTACAAGCCTGTATACATGTATTCAACATAGGTTAGGCTTAGTGGCGGTTAGACACTACATGAGAGCTAGATCTATCTCATATTTAATGCACACTGAAATGATCTGTGATATGAATTGGTACTGTCTTACTAATATTTCCTTTCTATGTGACAATCAAGTATATAGACAGCTACAAGGGACAGCTATGGGTACATCATCATTAACATTTATAAAGCGCGCTACTCACCCGTGCGGGTCTCAAGGCGCTAGGGGGGAAAGGGGGGGTTATCGCTGCTCGAACAGCCAAGTCTTTAGGAGTCTCCGGAAAGCGGAGTGGTCCTGGGTGGTCCTGAGGCTGGTGGGGAGGGAGTTCCAGGTCTTGGCCGCCAGGAAGGAGAAAGATCTCCCACCCGCCGTGGAGCGGCGGGTGCGAGGGACGGCAGCAAGTGCGAGGCCAGCGGAGCGGAGGGGGCGGGTGGGGACGTAGAAGCTGAGGCGTCTGTTGAGGTATTCCGGTCCCTTGTTGTGGAGGGCTTTGTGTGCGTGGGTGAGAAGACGGAAGGTGATCCTTTTGCTGACTGGGAGCCAATGCAGGTGTCTCAGGTGTGCGGAGATGTGGCTGTTGCGGGGTACGTCGAGGATGAGGTGGGCCGAGGCGTTTTGGATGCGTTGCAGGCGGTTTTGGAGTTTTACATGTTTCGCTCCCAGCTATGCAAACCTTTTCATGGGCTGGTGGGAGGAACAGGTATCCACTAATGTAGCCGATTGTGAGAACAAGGTTGTGTTGTGGTGTCGATATATAGATGACATTTTTGTAATATGGAAAGGTGATGAAAATTTGGCAATGAAGTTTGTAGCGGCTTTGAACAAAAATGAGTTCAATTTGAAATTCAGTGAGCAACATAGTAAGACATCAGTCCAATTCTTGGATGTGGAAGTAAGTGGTGAAAATGATCTTGTGAACACAAAGCTTTACAGAAAAGCAACAGCGGGTAATAGTTTATTAAATGCTAGGAGTGCTCCTCCACCAAATCTGATCAAAAGCATCCCGTATGGAGAGTTACTGTGAGATAGACGAATATGTAGAACTTGGGAAAATTACCAGCAGGAATGCACGATAATGTGTAAAAGATTCAGAGACAGAGGATATAGTAAGGATGTAAATAGTACAGCTATGGAGAAGGTAGAGTGCCACTCTAGAACAGACTTATTATATTCATACAAAAAATAAGTGATAATGATGAACAAATGAGATTTATTACGACTTACTCTAATCATGTTTCAAATTTAAGACAAATACTTACGAAGAGCTGGCACATTCTACAGACAGATCCTCATTTAATGACTTATGTCTGTAATATGCCATTGGTTAACTTCCGGAGAGGAAGATCCTTACGAGACAGTCATAATTTGGTGGTTAGCTCCAATAATGAGGATCATAACAGACCAAGTGTAACAGCGTTTTACTGTTGCAAACAGTGTAAAGTATGTAAGTATAGTACTAACTGCTCAAATGTTATACTGGGCAATGGACAGAGTGAGTATAGAATTAAAGGACATTATAACTGTAATACAGATTTTTGCGTATACTGCTTGAGATGTCCCTGTGATAAAATATATGTAGGAAGTACTATACACAAAGCAAAAAAGAGAATATTGGAACATATAAGAGCCATATGTAGTAATGATCGCAACTAGCCTGTAGCAAGACACTTCCAGGAAATACATTGGGGCAATGAGAAACTGCTCAGCTATTTGGTGTGTGATCAAATTATGCCTAATGTATGTGGGGGTGAGCGACAAAAGACATTACGAATATTGCAATCAAAATACATTATTAGATTTATGACTCTCTCCCCTGGAGGCCTTAATTCAAGTGAGGAAATGAGCAGTCATCTAGGAAGCTAGATCTGGGTATTAGATGACTATGGGCTGTTTTGGAGGTTGTACCGCCAACAGGCTGGCGGTACAAACTCACTTATTACGACCTCGGCGGAAGCACTGCGGTCGCATTGCCGGGACCGGCAGTTTCCCACCACGGTGGTCCCGGAGGTTTTAATCCGCCAGGGCAGCGCTGCTTGCAGCACTGCCCAGGGGATTACGAGTCCCCTTCCCGCCAGCCTTTTCATGGCGGTAGGATCCGCGATGGAAAGGCTGGCAGGAAGGGGAGTCGCGGGGCCCCTGGGGGCCCCTGCACTGCCCATGCACTCGGCATGGGCAGTGCAGGGCCCCCCAGGCACAGCCCCACACTGCTTTTCACTGTCTGCACAGCAGATAGTGAAAAGCGCGATGGGTGCATGTTTTTATTCATGAGGGGTGTTAGCTGATGAATATTCAAACATAGACTGTAGGGCCGCAGCAGTCAGTAACTGACAGTATGCAAAATTGAAAGTTTGGAAAGGTGTGTGCAACAAGAAGAAGGGAACTATCTAAATTCAATTGATATGTGTAGGGAATATTTGATATCATGTATTTGTTAAAACTGTACATAGGGTCATTTTTTAGAACGTTCTAACCTTATGATATTTTTGCTCAAACAAATGGGAACCAGACACCATTCCAATATGGCCACTGCCGTTATGAATAGTTTGTTTGTTTCTATTGCACAATTAGTCTGTTTTCTATGTTGGTGCATTGAGGTATTTAATGGGTTAATGTTTCTGACTTCCTTATCCGTGAAGAAGGCTTCGGCTGAAACTCGTTGGGAGGAATGAACTGTGTGACAGTAAATATATTTGCAACTGGCTGAAAGTGTCCTGACTGTTTTCCTTTTATGTGGCAAGGAAACGCTGTTTTATATCTCTATCTCTCTCTCTCTATATATATATATATATATATATATATACATATATATATATACACATATATATGTTATATATATATATTTATATATATATACATTCGTAGACATTCACTTAAAAAAACAAAGGTTACAGGGACATTCTAGTTAGGTTATGAATTTACTTGCACAAAACCGGAGAAATTCAGCAGTTACAGTTAGGGTTATTTCAAGTAACTATAACTCACACCCACGCCATGCACAGTTTTTTCCTCAATAATTTTACTTCTAATGTTTCATTGATATTTTTATTCTAGTTATAAAAGTTGTCATGAGTGCTGTAATATCTGTGGTAATTACCAGTGCATGGTGAGGGCACGAGTTACAGTTATAACACATATTAAAAATATATATTTCAAGTTATATTACATGTTTTGGGTTGTTCATGCTATAAAATAAAATATGTATTTCTGCTATAAAAATAATATATATACATAGATACATAAAACATTCAAAATGAACTCCAAAACATTACATACATTAACAAATTAATCAAATATACAAATCTATAAAATCCCAAAAAATACATTTACAATAAATATTATAAAATGTGTGTGAATATATATATATATATATATATATATATATATATATATATATATATAAAATATATAGTAACACAAAAGTTGCCCCAGAAATAGAGATGCCCTCACGTTCCGTTACACTTTAATGGCACAAATGGGACAACCGTTGTGTGACATTGTATACCGGCGGCCCAGCCGGAAAGACTGCACCACCGCAATGGAATGCGGGTCTAACTCGGGGGTTGATTGTTGGGCTGACTGTGTACGTAAAATGAGGAGGTGAATTTTAATAACAAATCCTATTGATGCAAAACTTCAACCCCTACTACAGGGTGATAATTGGACTGCGCTTACCAGGATGCATTCTTAAACTTACTAAGGAGCCCATTGGAGGGCAAGATGTTTAAAGTGGCAAATATGGTTCAGAGTTGTTGAAGTGCCGAACCCCATGAAGAAGGATGTGAGTTCGAAACGCATTGGGGAATTAAATGGTGGAGTCATTTCGCTTGGATTTGTTTGTACCATTAAAGTGGAACGGAACATGAGTGCATCTCTATTTTTGGGGCAGCCTTTGTGTGACATTGTATACTGGCCACACAGCCAGAGCGACTGCACCACTGCAAAGGAATGCAGGTCTAACTCGGCAGTTGATTTGTTGACCTAGTGTGAAGTTCTGTGAGGAGGTGAATTTTAATAACAAATCATATGAATGCAACACATCAACCCCTACTATATGGTTTTAATTGGACTGCACTTACCAGGAGGCATTGTGAAACCTACTAAGGAGCCCATTGGAGGGCAAGATGTTTTAAGGGACAAATATGGTGCAGTGTTGTTGAAGTGAGGAATCCCATGAAGAAGGACGTGAGTCTGAAAGATGTTGGGGAATTGAATGGTGGAGTGATTTCACTTGGATTTGTTTGTGTCATTAAATTGTAACGGAACGTGAGTGCATCTCTTTTTTTGGGGCAACCTTTGTGTGAAGATGATATATATATATATATATATATATATATATATATATATATATATATATATATACACTAATATATATGTGTGTGTGTGTATGCACAGTTTTCTCATCAAAATTGTATTGTAAATGTTGCAGTGATAATATCAACGATGCCATAGAAAGTGTCATCAATGATGTAATATTTGCATTAATCAGCTGTGCATGTTGAAGGCGTGAGTTATAGTTATGTTAGGGTGCAGGTTATAGTTGCTTGAGTTAAACATAACTTTGCTGAATTTCTATGGTTTTGTGTGAGTAACTATAACATCCATGTAAACTTAGTTTTTTAGTGAATTTCTATGTTTTGTTTTTAGTTCGCACATACTTAAATATAACAAGAGCCACACGCTGCTGGGGTTGGTAGCAGGGCCTGGCCCCTTACCAGTTCCGGCGGCCAACCCTCCTGCATGGACCCAGACCCAAGCTGTGCACATCCTTTGGCCGTTCGCAGTATGTGGATGGATGCAGTGGGTATTTTTTTTCAATTTTTCTCTGGATCCATGGATCCACCAATGGATCAGTGGATCGTAAAAAAAAACATTGGCCACATTTTTGCCCACAAGGGGTCAGTAAGGGCCTCCTCTATGTGCCCTATGGCGGATACACCTCCCTATAGCTCTATATTTTTAAATTCTAATATCTCAGAAACTACTGAACAGATTTACACCAAATGACAATAAGCGAGCTTTCCGGACCAAGAGCTTTCCGGACCTTTCTGCCAAAATTGGTGTAATTCCGTCCAGCGGTTTGGACTGCAGTCATGTTAAAAGTCCCTAAAGAAAAATGCTTTGGGAAAATGTGTTTTGGGACCCCCCTTTTCTCAGCCCCCACTTGATGGACCACCCCAAAACTTTCAAGACAACAGCTGAACCGACTGAACTACATGTTTTCAAAATTTGTCAGTCGGCGCCAAAGTTATTGACAAAATAAAAAACGCTCTCCCTATGGAAACTAGGTCCTAACTGTAACTACCTACTGGTGACTGCCATTAGGCAACATATATATGTGTACAAATGTATGTGTACATATATATATATATTATTATTATTATTTGTTTAGTTTTAAATATTTTGGTTTTATATATATATATATATATATATATATATATATATATACATATATATATATATATATATATATATATATATATATATATATATATATATATATATGTATATGTATATATATATATATATATATATATATATATATATATAAAACCAAAATATTTAAAACTAAACAAATAATAATAATAATATATATATTTAAACAATATTAAGAAAAGTTTTGAAGTCCGGGAATAATAGATATACTAATCTCACTCTAGTTTATGCAACAGTATTGAAAGCATAGGTTTTCAGAAAGATAAAATTTACTATTCCCACTCCAGTCTGTGCAACAGTGGAGAAAGCATTGGTCTTCGGAGAGGTAATATTAAGTATTCACACTCTAGTCTGTTCAACAATGGGGCAAGCATTAAACTTTGGAGGGGTAAGATTTACAATAGTAGGGAAAGCGTTGGACTTCAGAAGGGTAAAATGTATTATTCCTACGCCAGTCCATGCAACAGTAAGGAAAGGGTTGGACTTCGGAGGGATTCACTTTACCACTTCCTCTACTGTCTGTGCAATGATCTTACACATTTTGTTGAAAAAAATCACTGATATTTACTCAGCCTTTCAAGAGACTGATAGAGATTCGGACCCCTACAGAAACTGGGACAAGCTGGAAATGGGAAAAATGATCAATTTAGACTTCCCCTGTATGACCTACGATAGCTTTGCAGTGCTGTTCAACAAAGTTAAATCAGGATCCCTGCTTGACCCCGCTCTGCCACTCATTATCTCTAAAGCAGCAGAATACATATTTCTGGCACCACAGCATGTTTCCATGCAGGTGTACTGTTTCCTTTGACAACACAATTTCTACATGAGTGTGAATGTACAGATTAAAAAGCGTGAGGATCAATGAAGAGCCTTGTAGCACTACACACCTCAGTGGGAATATATCAGAGGAACAGGTTTTATCGAAAGACATGAAAAGTCCAGTTCTTCAGAAATGTGATAAGCCAATTCATGGCAAGTCCTGTGACTCCTGCACTTGTGATTCTTTCAATGATGATTTTGTGATTTACAGTATTGAATGCTGCACTTAGGTCAAGGAATATTGTGGCTGCCGTATCATCTTGGTCTAGCAGCATTTTTGATTCCTCTACTTCCGCTAGTAGGGCGGTTTCCATGCTATTTCCATGCTATGCTTTGGTCGAAAGCCCATCTGAGTTAGATGCAAGGCATTGTTTGCTGCAAAGAATTTAGAAAGGCAATGACTTACATGTTTCGCCAGTTTATTACTCAGTCCAGTGAACTGACGAGCTAGGTCTATAGTTCCCTAGACAGCAGGGATCCAGGGGAAGTTTTTTTCAGCGTGGCTCTTCATTGAGCCCCACTATTTTTAATCTATGCATGCCCCCTCTTGCAGAAATTATGTTGCTATACAGGGTATCCATGGTATCATATGCTGCTGAACGCTCTATTAGTGTTCTCCCATATCCCCGAACATAATTCTGAGTCTAATTCTTTGGGTCCCTGTTTTGAGACGGTATCTACATGGATGGCCAGGTCATGCCTCAAGATAAATGGGGATAAGACTGAGCTCATGATACTAGGCAACAACTTCAATTCCAGACCTGATGCTCGGCTAGCTGGACCACCTCGGCAAGCCTCCCACTCCAAAGTCAGTTATAAAAAGTCTGGGAGTATGACTGGACAAATCTTTGTCTAATGCAGTCTAGGCAACAAACATTTTGGCCAGCTTTTATGGCATACTCAGAAAGCTGTGTAAAGTTCTAACCTGGCTCCCTTCTCTTTCCAGAAGGCTTGTGGTCCAGGCATTAATTCTCTCCCATCTGGACTATTGGAATTTATTATATTGTGGTGCACATAATGCTCAAATCAAGAAACTTCAAGTTGTGCAGAATGCGGCAGCCTCTATCCTGCTCAATGTCCCCAGACAGAGTTCAGCCCGACAGGCTTGGGCCACCCTCCATTGGCTCCCAGTAGATCAGAGGTTACAATTCAAGGTGCTATGCAGAGCACCAAGGGCAATTGTGAAAAAGATCCCCCTATTCCTTGACCTCTGATCTCACCCAAGAACCCTAGCAGAACCCTTGGATCCTCCATGACTGAATGAATAAATACATGAATAAATATCCACATACCTAAATACATGAATGATCTGATTAAGTGCGCTGAAGCTCGTTAAATGGTTTCAGGATCGCTACCAGATAAAATAAAGCACAGAAGGTCCTTGGAACGGATGCACAAATGTGGATAAGAAAACCTGAGGAGGTGATTAGGTGCCTGGTATTCACAGACCACTATACATGTTTAACTACTTGATGTTACATATTTGAATTATTCAATGGCATATTTTAACACACATTGATGAAAAATATTCTAAAAATAAACTACAAACAGATCAATTCTCACCTGCTGAGAAGACGAGAACCAAAGCAATTACTGCGCGCATCTTGCTGCTTTTTACTGAACGTTGTTTTAGTTCACGGTCTCACTACTGATCTGCTGTGCAGAGTTTCTGCAAAAACATCCCGAGTGTTTATCCAGGGGTCCCCGCTTGAATTTTCCTCAGAGGTTACTTGCCTTTCCAGAGCCTGCGCCCGCCATAAACCGTGTGTGAACTGAGCATGGGCACCAGAGGAGTCCTCTTTTAGCAGGAACAGATACTAGTGATAAGCACAGCCACATCCAAGGATAGGCTGAGACGTGTCAGTAATGGCTGCCAACAGTCCACAGTAGTGACCAGACTCACACTGGATCACAACAGGCTTCGCTGGCAAGTCTGTGTTGAGTGCCGTCCGTTCTGTGTCTGTGGTGATGCCAGGGCTGATGTGCTTCTTCCTGTGAAAGGGGAAGGGCCTAGTTCCTGACTGGTCTGGTGCTGCACATCTGTTCTCTGTTGCTTCCTCATTTGTAAGACTGGCAGAGAATGGCAGCTGTGAGGAGGTGATAATACCTGGCAGAAGTAAAGTTGCAAAGCTTCAGGGAACTAGCTATCACCGGTGCAGCAGAACGTTCCCACAAGTGAAAATCTTGTTTCTCATCAATTATATCATTTGAGATGTCCAGTGATGTAATCTGTGAGGTCATAAGTAGGGCATGATGGGTCCAAATTACAACGAGTTCACTAATCTAAAAGGGGTAAATTTCAGTGTTTTTTTTTAACATTGGTTCTTTTATAATTTCAACATCTAACTATAACTTTAATCATTGTTTTTTGTGAATTTTCGTTTTTTTAACCTATATTACGATTTTATTGCCATGCCTAACTATGTCAGTATAATCTTTATTTTTTCAGTACATTTCTGTGTTTCTTGACCATATTCAAAGTTGACCATATGCATAAAACCCACATACAATAAACCCACACTGTCCACAGCTTTCAACTGCATTGCACCCATCGTATTGCAACCAAGCCATTTCAATCAGGGAAGCTTGCTCCTGGCACTAGAGTTTCCATGGTTGGACTCCCCCAGCTCCTCTGCAATTAGGGCCCTTGAATCTGGAAAGCTTGCATCCAGAGCAGGAGTTTCCATAAGTGGATGACCCCCAGACACTCCACGCATGGGCCCCTTGAATCTGGGCACCTGCATCTGTTGGCGTAGATTTCAGGGGTGGGCCAGCCTATGCAGCTGAGTCGAGGAAGGTTGCATCCATCAGTGGAGTGTCTGTGGATTGGTGATCCCCCTTCACACACAGGCGCCTTGAGACTGGGAGCTTCATCTTTCAGTAGATTTTGTGGGGATAAGTAAACCCCTCCAAAGTCAGTGATGCTTGTGCCCATTGTTGCATTGGGTTCTTCTCCAGCAGTATGCCCGTTTTTTGCTTTCTTGCTCACCCGGTTTTTGGACTTTTCACTTTATGTGAGCCTCATTACCAGTGTCAAACCCAAGGTAATCACACAGTAAATGGACTGTACATGGTTATCGCCAGCACTCAAGCATGTATGCAGGTGTTCACATGTACCCAGCAGCAGGAACAAAGGCTGCCCCCACACAAAAGAAGCAATTAGCATTACTTCTCCTTGCTCCTGAGGAGGAAAAGAGGTGGGGTGGAATGCCCTGTATCAATTACCCAGCTGTCACACTGCACCAGGGATGGGTCTTCCCAAGCCCCCTGAACAAAGGAGAGTGACCAGACAACCGGAACCAAACCAACGGGGGCCGCCTTTGAAATTCTAGTGTACAGATCCCTGGCAGTGTTGTCAGCAAAGAGTGGAGCTGAGACCCCAGGAGATGATGTGACCAGTGACTCCTTGATGAGGCTATTTTGGATTGTCCCAACATGCTGTGCAGAATGGTTGGGACAGAGGTGAGGCACCCCATCTAGGATTGGTTAGGGGTGTCTGTCTTCTGGGACCTTCTTCTCTTCTTTATAAACTCTTGAACAAGGGGGAGACTCACCTCTTGCCTGCAGATTTTCCACCCACCACGTAGCTGGATCCATGGAGAACTAGAAGGAGCAACCCCCTGACCCCCAGTCAGGACCCAGGACTCAGTCCAGTGGACCCCAGGAACAGTGGGTCACCCCAAGGGGAAGTGAGGCTGGTCCCCTTACTCCCCCTGAGAACCTTTTGGGTGAAGCTGTGGACTTTTCTGTACCCATCAATAAAGCCCAAAGGAAAATTGTCTCAGAGAGCCTGGAGGACCAACCTTTGGAGAACTAAAACACTTTGTAGGTGAGGAGGGCTGTTGTTATTGCTCCTGGTGGGTAGAGCTCGCCACTAGGGGTAAAATGAGCCCAGGATCGGCCCAACGCGGCCCGAGTTTTGGCATTTTAAAGTTTACAGACCTTTGACCTAATTCTCCTCTGATGCACTTGGGGCTCCACTGGCATTTGATCAACTTTCCCCTGGGGTGGACCAGGGCCCAGGGCATGGCACAAGAAAGCTGCATTGATGATGTTGAGTGGGAGGGTGTGTGTGGGGCCCCATCCCTGTGTTCCTAACTCCTCCAGTGACCCCATCCCCTGGCCGGATTCATATTGAAGGGGCCAGGACCCCACCGCCAGGTCCCCAGCACCACAAAGATGTGGGGCAGCACTATTGTGCTTCCCTGTTAGAGACAAGAGGGGTCCAGGACCCTATCCCTGGGAACCAGGATCTGGTGGGAAACAGCCACTATTAAACCCATCTGTCTGCTGGAGCGGGCAAATACAAATAAGGATTGCTAGCTCCTATGGCCACACGCAGAGGTGTGGGCCAGACAGGTAGCAGGAAAGGGAAGCCAGTGGTGGGCTCCCCATGCTGTCCTCCAACTGCAGCCACCTCTGGGGTGCTCGGGTGGGATTGGGCACCCCTCTCCCTAAATAATTAAAAGGGTAAATGCGGTAAAAGGCCTCCTTTTGAAGAACAAAAACAAGGGAAAATCTCAGCACTGCTTGCTTCGGCACAGCAGGAGAGCCAACAATGCACTCAGGGAACAGCCTAAAATGGTTTGTGGGCATTCCTTTTACAACACATGTTTTTCAATAGCCTGTGGTGGTCATAGGAAGACAGTACCACCATCAAAGGGTTCAGCACGATGTGCTTTCTCTCCCCGGATCACCTTTTGGGAGGGACCCTAAAATTCTCCCCAGCCCTTGTTTTACCTGCATTTTCAAGTTTTCCCATAGCTGGAGCTTTTGCTCTACCTCTGAGAGTGAATCATTTGATTGATGCCTTGTGTGTAATAACATTCTGGAAGGCTTGAAAATGTGTTATGCGCTATTTCCTCTAAGGGTGGAATGGATGAAGAGCAGCTGCCACAAACTCAATTCTGACAAGACGGAAGTCCTCATCTTCGACTCCACCCCCTCCGCATGGGATGAGTCCCGGTGGCCTGCCACTCTCGGAACCGCTCCGACTCCCACCAACCACGCACGCAACCTAGGATTTATCTTGGATCCCTCACTATCAATGACCCAGCAAGTCAACGCCATCTCCTCCTCCTGCTTCAACACCTTCTGCATGCTCCGAAAGATCTATAAATGGATATCCACTGAAACCAGAAGATCAGTCACCCAAGCCCTCGCAAGCAGCAAGCTGGACTACGGCAAAGCCCTCTACGCAGGAACCACAGCCATACTCCAGAAGAGGATTCAACGCATCGAGAACGCCTCCGCACGCCTCATCCTTGACATCCCCCACCACTGCCACATCACAGACCACCTGAAAAATCTACAATGGCTCTCAGTCAACAACAAAATCACCTTCAAACTCCTCACCCATGCTCACAAAGCACTGCACAACACCGGACCAGAATACCTCAACAGGCGACTCTCCTTCTACACCCCGACCTGGCATCTCCGCTCTGCCGACCTTGCCCTCACAACCATCCCACACATCTGCAGAACTACAACCGGTGGTAGATCATTCTCGTACCTCGTCGGCAAAACATGGAACACTCTACTCACCCACCTGCGCCAGGCTAAAGACCTCCTTACCTTCAGGAAACTTCTCAAGACCTGGCTGTTTGAGCAATAGCAGCAACTCCCCCTTTTCTCCCCCCCTCCTCAGCGCCTTGAAACCCTCACGGGTGAGTAGTGCACTTTAAAAATTTCTGATTGATTGATTGTTGTATGGTTACACTGAAATGTTCTTTGTCACTCTGTTTTCATGTAATTATGCCCTCTAGTGGCTGATTATATGTTCACATTGCAATGCTTTTTCAAACTGCTGTTTTTATTGAGGTGCCCTTTATGGGCTGTTCTGTCCAGTACAATTTAATGCCAAGTATATGAAAGAATCACAAGACTTATTTATGATAGATGCGTTATAGGGTATGCATGAAGATTGCATATGTTTAATTGATCCATCATTATTGCAATTATGACAATGATTCATGCCAAAGTAACATCATTATTACACAATGACTACTTGAACACACCTAATATGTTTGCTTGACCCTGCTCTGCGCAATGTCAGTGATGGCATGTTCTATCTGCCAATGTAGATTTGTAAATTACTGCGTAGTATTTAGTAGTATGTGCATAATAAATGTACTTCTTCAACCAAACAAACATTACTAGCTGGACAATCATTGATTGAGTATTATTATTGTGTGCCAGTGATTGGTGATTCCTAGCCCACACCACCTCCCTTGAGTTGGCCTTGGACTACTCTGCTTTGCTACCCTGTGGGGGTCAGGTGCTACAATGGGGTGTTTGGTCCCCACTGAGGACAATTGAGGAACTATTATTTGTGCTGACCACACAACTAATAGCCCAATGTTCAACACCAATCCACTGAGTTTCTGTGGGCACTTTCAAAGCCGGGTCCCATCAGTCAGAGTCTTGCACCCATCAATAGAGTTTGCATGAGCCAGCCAGTCCCGCTGCTGCAGGGCCATTTGAGTCTGGGAAGCATTCATCCATTGGCAAAGTTTCCATGGGTGAGTGAGCCTCTCTGCAGTTTAGTTTCCGTGGGTGGGGGAGCCCTCTGCAGCTTGGACCTCTTAAATTGTGGAACCTTGCACCTGACTGCAGAGTTCCCAGTCCCTTCATAGCTTGGATTCTTGAATTCAGATAGGTTATAACCATAATCAGTGTTTCCGGGGGCACTCGCCTCCAACCCTTCCACACCTAGCGCAAGTGATTCCAGGGTGATTCCACCCATTATCAAATAATCTGATGATGAACAAGCCCCTCTGCAGACAGCCCCTCTGATTCCAGGAAGGTTGCATCCAGTGTCCGGGCCAGGGGAGGACGTCCCACGAAATCTACAGCGGGGCCGCTTGAGTTAAGTAAGCTTGTAATCATCGGTGGAGCTTCGGGGAAAGGCAACCCCAGACTTTCCACTGCCAGAGCCCTGGAGTCTGGGAATCTGACACCCATCACAGAGTTTTTGTGATGGTTGAGCCCCTACCCTGGGAACTTGGATGTCTGCACTCAACGGCAGACTTTTCCAGAGTGCTCATGCCCATCCAAACTGAGCCTTGCACACAGGAAACTTATACCTGTTAGAGCAGATTCCTGGGGCAAGGGAGAACCTCAACAACACAGCCCCTTGAGTTCCAGAAGGTTGCATTCATTGGAAGAGTTTCTGAGGGAGGGCATGCCTCTGCACAGACAGGCCCCTTAACACCAGGACGCTTGCACCCAACATCGGAGTTTCAAGTGACTAGTTAGCCCCTCTGCACCTAGACTCCTTCAGTACTGGAAGTGTGCACCCATGGGCATAATTCAGGTTGGGGGCACCCTCAGGCAAGCCACAGCCTGATCCTTTGAATTCTGGAAGCTTGTACCCATCAAAATTGTTCTCTGAGGTAGGCAAGCTCCTCTGGAAATTTGAAACCATTGACTGAGTTTCTCAGGGCAGGCATGCTTCTCTGCAGTCAGGCACATTGAATCTGAGAAGGCTGTATCTATTGTTGGAGTTTGCTCTGCAGGTGTGTCACTGAGTCTGGGAAGCTTGCACATGTCAGTGTAATATTCTGAGGTTGGGCAGCCTCTCCTGTAGTCGGGTCCATTGAGTCTGTCTGGTGAGCTTTCATCTGTTAGCTGAGTTTCTGGGGGCAAACAACCCCAAACCTATTACAGCTGGGCACAAAGGGGAGAGGATGTGGTGCAATGGACAAAGCTACCGACTTTATAGCTGGGGAACCAGGTTTGAGTTTTGGCATCGCCTCAACATCCTGGGATTCTAGAAAAAATCACTTAATCTCCCCATGCCCACCAAAAATGAAACTGTCCTTGTGTAACGCAAATGGTGCACATGTATAGCTTCAGTACCTTTGGGTCGAGTTTGTGCTATACAAAGTGTCAAAAAATAAAAATAATAAAAAATAAAGAGACTGGAAAGCTTGCAAACATTGGTGGAGTTTCTGGCGGTGGGCCCCTGAGTTTGGGAAGCAGGCACCCATTTGCTGAGATTCCATAGGGAGATTAGTTCCTTTGCAGATAGGCTCCTTCAGTCTGGGAAGCTTGCACCCATTTGTTCAGTTTCCGGGGGAGAAGCTCACAGTGAGCTACTTCAGTCAGAGTGGATTGTATAGGTAGCAGATGGCTCTAAAATTTCAAGGAGGATACCAACAAATATAGGTTTAAAACAAGGCTGCGTTCTGGCCCCTCACCTCTTTAATCTCTTCATGGCGGATCTCTCCCCAAAGCTGGACGCGACCAACTCGCACTCTCCAAGGATGGAAAGTTTGTCTATATCGCATCTTTCGTATGCTGATGACATTGTTTTATTGAGCCACACGAAAATAGGGCTGCAGCGGCTGGTCAGCACCCTGGGTGACTTTGCAACGACAAACAATTTAGAAATCAACACCACAAAGACTAAAACTATGTCTATAGGATGCCCTTCTAATTTTGTAAACAAAATAAAGTTGAGTGGCATTTACCCTTGAAATGACTTGCTGCTACAAATACTTGGGTTTTACTATGGACAAGAAGGCTAACCTCGTGCTGCAAAAGCGTTACTTTGCGCAGAAGTGTAAAGCCCTGGCGGTCGCCTTCTGCGCTCTAGCCAAAAGGTAAAAGGGCCTTCGTACAAACCATTACTGTCTATAATGTCGGCCAAATTCCTCCCAGCTATTACATACGGAAGCTCAGCCCTATACGGGAAAGACGCCTTACTTCTGGATCAGCAACAAATAAAAACTTACAAGCAAGTCTTTAATCTTCCTCGTACTGCTTCCCCTGCACAGGTCAGGTTGGAATTTGGCCTCAAACAACAGCAGCTGGACAGGAAAGCTCATACAATAAAGATCTGGTATAAGATATGCAGAAACACTGCTAGCCCTTTAGTTGTGGCTTTATGGAATTCAGTGAGTATATAATCCAAAGTCAGTATACAATAGGTATTTGCAAAATTCCCTGCAAGAGATGCAAATGATGCACCTATGGGGCTCTAATATCTCATATCCCCTCTTGTGTTGTGTGTTAAAAAAGGAAATAGGTCATAATCCTTTCTAGATGACAAATCTAAATTTGCACAACACTCACATGCCTGGTTTCTAATGCACACTTACACTACCTTGGCACCATCGCAATACCTGATTTCAACTTTTGCAGTTCACATCAAACATCGCCTGCCTGCGCTTTGTTTAGGAGCTCTACCATCTAGAGCGGATCAACCATCGTGGAAGAATGGAGGTGAGACGTCTTGCAGGCTATGCAATGGTGCCAAGGAGGATATGGTCCAGTGAATATGTATTTGCCTGGCCTTAAAAGAAGCACATCGACAACTGTCACTAATTGTCTCTAGAGGCCGATTTATGGGCTGGGTTTGATATTTCTTGCCAGAGCAAATAGTTTAACAAGGTCGAGCAAGCATTTTTTAGGTTAGTCATTGATTTACCATGCCAAATTCCAGTCTAATTTGGGCAGGTGAAGCATTGCAAGGGAGGTGGAAGAGATATCTGTGGATCCTGAGATTTAGCACTGCATTATATGCAGTGCCACTTTTCTTCCACCCCCTAGCGCCACGCTAATGCCACCATGTGTGGGACATATTTAACATACTGCGCACAATGCCGCAGGTTAGGGACTATAATTTTGTACGCTATTGTAGTACATTGCAGGATTAACGCCAAAAATGTTGCAGCTAATCCTGCAAAGTACACATGGGCCCATTAAAAATAATGGTGTGCCCCCTTTTAATGCCTGCTCTGTGAAGGTGTTAAAAATAGCTGCTAAAAATTGCCATTTTTGTGTTCCCTCTAATGGGGGAACACCCCCTTGCATACATTATGCATTGCGCTACTTTGTAAATCTGGTGCTGCGAATTTGGCCACATTAGCATCATAAAAAATTACACTAATGTTCGCAAGGAGGCACTAGGCCTTTTTAAACCTGGGCCTAAGTGTCTCTAATGCCTCTCAACCACACAAAAGAGGGTTGGCAAACGTTTGGCATTCAGTACTTTCAGCAATGGAAGCATTGACCAGCCCCACAGACCCTTTGGAATGTGAAGAAAGATGACAATAGAGAAGCACTTTGGTTTTCATAGAGACTTTGTGAGCAGGAAAAGAACATCTGGAGTCTACAATGATACCATCCTGAGAAACTTTGAATTGTTTAAGTACCTGGGCCCCTTTGTCATGTTTCTGGTGAATTTTATCACCTTTGTCTTCCTCAATTGATTTCTAAGCAATGTTTTGCTGTACATTCACTATAGGTGTCTAATAATCTTTGCAGGCTGATTTTGGTTCTGCTCAACAATACTATTTTACCTGCATGGAGAATCCTAATTTCAGAGCATGGACATTTGCAAAATCCAGTTCAGTTGGAAGATCAGAAATAAAGACATTATATAAGCTCAAGGGAAGCACACAGCCCTGTTTCAGACTGATATACATGTTTACCTTCGGAGATATGCTTTTTCCGTCACCTGTTTTAATCCGAATTCGATTAGTGGTGTAAAACAGTACGATTGCTTACAAAGGTATTTCAGATATCTCCCAATTGGCTTTCTTGGGCCAAAGCAGTGACCTATCAACTCTATCAAAAGCTGTCCTTAGATCGACAAAACAGGCTTACGGTGTTGTTCTTGTTTGATAGATCTTGTAAAACCACTATAGTGAGGGCTGTTAGGTTTATTAAGAGGCCCATGTCATGACGGAATCTGTCTGATTGAACAGGATAATTTCCTGCTTGACTGCCCAAGATCACAGATCGTGTAAGAAAGGACTGGTATAGCATTTTGCCCCGTTGTCAAGTAAAGCAATTGGCTGATAATTCAGTGGATCTGATTTACAACCACCTTTAAAAATTGGATGAAAGTTTGTCCCTCTCCATGACTCAGGTATGGTGTCCTGCTTCATGATGTAATTGAACAATGTGCTAAGGGCTGCCACCCAGAACTCAGGGTCTAGCTTGGAAAGTGATAGTGGCAGCCCATGCTGGTTTTTGATTATAGTTTCAAATTGCAATACGATGAAAGAAGCCACCCGATTGCCCCGCCTGAGACAAAGCTGAAGTGATTTATTTGGGTTTATGCCTCAAAATGGTAGTAAGTGCTATATAAATGCAATCACAATTACAATTACTATGTGAAGGCTCCTTTCCCAAGCTGCTTACTGTCCTCCAGAAGTCTGTGGATTTTTTTGTTGCCCTACTAGTGTGGATCAATGTTGCCTAATGCTCATTATAGGCATCCCATTTCACAACCCAAGTCCGCTTTTGTACTTGTGACTAATAGACCTGAATTGTTCTGCAAGTGACTGGTTTCAAGGATTTTTCCTAAGGGCTCTTTGATTCCATTTTCCTTCTGTTTTTAGAAAGCAGAGCTCGGGCAGATCCCATCTATTTTGTTGGCTGAAATGTTTAGTGAGCCCCCTTTATGACACAAGGTGTTGGGGTAAAGATTGATTGGGTTTTCAGCAAAGTTCTTCCACGCTTTGGTTGAGGAGTATTTGGCTTGCTCTACTAAAACTTCGCATTGCTGTTCTAACTCATGACACAGGCGACCTTTCCATTTTAGTTTTTTATGCATTTTCTGAGGTGGCTGAAGTTAGCAGAGGTCTCACCTTCTAAAGAGACTGCGTCCCAGTAAGCAATTCTGTCACTTGTGGACATTGATCTATTTTGAAGGCATTTATTAAGCAGAACAGTCCACGTCTACCCATAGTAAAGTCAATGGGTGAGCCTGAATTAGCAGTAATGTGGGTATTTGCTAGTGGAAAATCAGTGACAAAACATCCATTGAAAGTCCTAAGACGAGTCGCCACACATACTGGCAGGCTCTCTTTGCCAAGATTGTTGGGTTTAGACTTCTTTAGGGGTCTGTTATATGAATCCTGGCATGTCAAATCTTGTGAGTCAATTTGGTCAATGCCATTTGGTAAAAGCAAAATATTTGTGTTGAAATCAGTTGAAAGGATGAATTCTACTTGGTTGTGACTGGCACTCAGGGTGGTCATTGGAGTGCTGGGTTACAGACCACTTTTTGAGATTTAGCCCCAATGAACAGGAAACATTTTAGCTTCAGATCAGTTATCTTGGCCTTATTATCTGTTGCTATGTATATCGAGAGACCAGTGTTTCATTGTCCTTTGACTTTAACTTTTCTGGTTAAATTGTTGAACACACAAAAATGGATTAATGGCACTGAATCTAAAGGCACATGTTTCTTGCAAGAGTATGACATTGACATTCTTTTTTGTTTGTTATTTGTTTGTCATGGGTCTTGTTCATCATTACGCTTAAGTTCCAGGAAGAGAGGGATTCAGATCAGATGTCTGTACCTGAGGATCCTGTTTTGTGGGCCTTCATTTATTATTGAGCCTTGCTGAAGACACATTGATATTTGATGTTTGAGTCCTCATGCAAGATATCGACCACCTTTTCAATCTGTTATGGGTTTTCTTATAACTTTCTTTAGTATGGAGAATACTGAGGATGTCCTCTTTTGTGTAAACAGTCTTGGTATTGGTTTTTTGTGCAATTCTATTTAGCTGTTTATTGCTGTATCAGAGAAAATGTTTCCTATGGAAATCACTGTAAGAAATTAAAGTATTGGCCGCCCCCACCACCCAGACCCACTCAGACTTGAGAATCCTCTAGTTCTTTTCCAGAGTAATTTAGCTCCCTGCACCTCAGTGACAAACCATTGGCATTACTACTACTTGATAGAGAGGGGTTTCTTAAATATCAATCTCCTAGTAAAATTATCAAAGAGATCCCCAACAAGTCGTAGGGACCTTTAATTGTCAACTTGAGGTGTAGGAAAAGAGCACACATTCACAATAATTTTCAAGTATTGTAAAACCATTGTGGCTCCACAAGAACAACAGAAAGGATAATGTTCACTCCTTAAGAGTTTTTCATACCAAAATTTAGTTCAGGTTACAAATAAAATGAATTGGCAATACTGAAGAAATAATATTGTAAGAGGATATATATTTAAGTAATATTACAGTCTGAATTTGTATATGATCAGTAAATAAAATACAAAATAGAATCACATACAGCAAACACAGTATCAACCAAGCAGGTTCCATAAAATATCAGATGTGCCAAGGGGAAGGTCTATGAGGGTGGAGTCAGCATCAGATTAACCCAGCTTTAGGGTCAAGAGGAAAGTATGAGTGTTCAGGCATGAAGTTCAATACTCTGTGCAAGGGAAATACATAAAGTCAAGAAGTCTTCTCCCAGAGAATTAAGGAGCGTCTGTTCAACTGTTCTAAAGATTATACAATTAAAGCCTGAAGGAAGATGCTAGAAGGCTTTTTCCTATCACTGTCCACCAAATCAACCAATCCAAAGACAGTGTTCTCTGGGAGCAAGTCGACTCCCTAGCTTCCTGGCTCTCAATTTGAACAATCCAATCTGCCTTGTACAGAAGGTCTCAGTCTCCATATCCGATGACAACTTCTAATTAAAACTCTAATTAAAAGTTCACAAGTTCAATAGTCTACTATTCTAATACAATAAACAATAAGTCTAATCTACATGATAATACAACTGCAGGGAAGAGAAAAACAAGACACTTGCAAGACATTGTATGAGAATGCAACATGTGCAACTCGGGTCTGGTTACATGTTAGGCCAACATCATATTCAAAATAGGTTCTAAATGAGCACAGTTCATGAATTTATCAAGTACATGCAAATAGAGTATACATTCCCTTTTATAACAAATACATTTATTATAATTCTGCTACAAATATACTGGTGACTCTCAACAACATGAATACAAAGCCACTCACTTCATCTAATGATACTCATAATAGTAAAGTTATACACACATTGATGGGCAGATTTATCATAGTGTGCATTGTCCATGCATCACTCAAGGTAACGCAAGGGCAACACAATAGTATAGTCAGACTTACAAAGCAATGCAAGGTCACCTTGCGTGGTCGTGCCTTGCTTGGTAAATCCGGAATAATGAAAGTCAGTGCAAGTCACTTCCTTGTGTTACTCTACACCACGGAAAGTAACTTTAGGCTACTAGTTATAGTTTCTTAACATAAGTATAGCTATAAGTATGACTATAACTGCTAGGTAGTTATAGTTAGGATCTAGTTCTATAGAAAAAAACGTTTTTACTTGCCTATATCTTTGGCGCCAGTTGACAAATCTTCACAAAAGGTTCCCCAAAAATATGATGCTCACATCAGCTGCTGTTCTGAAAGTTTCAGGGTGATCTGTCAAGTGGGGGCCAAGAAACTATTGGGGGAGTTCTAAAACGTGTTTTCTCCATGTTAATTTCCATAACGATTTTGTACAGGAATAGCGGCCAAACCGATGGATGGAATTACACTAAATTTGTCAAAAAGCTAGCTCTTGGGCTAGAAAAAACCCTTTTTGTTATTCTGTGTAAATCCATTTGGGGTTTTTGAAATAATTAAGAAAAAAACACATATGTATATATAGGGGTGAGAAGACTCCGTGAACACTGCCGATCTAGTGAGGAGATCTGATTGACCACTTCAACAAGGAAGTGTTGGCAGCCATCTTGGGGCTCGGCTGCAGCTGAGTCCCAGAAAAAAGACAAGATTAAGAAAAGGGCCCTCTGGTGCTGGGATCCCAGAGGGGGGACCACCCCAGGGCAAAAAAGTACTTTTAAAAAAATGTTTGCTGCAAATTTGCGAAGGGGTCACAAATCTGCAGCAAATTTTTAAAAAGAAAACAAACACGGTCTCCTGCGCTAGTTTTAAGAAAGCTCCCGGGTGAGCCAGCTCCTGGGGCATGTTAAAAATAATGGAAGGGATGCACGGGGCCCCTCTCCTGTGTTTATTTATGCCTGGGGGCCGCCACCCCCTCGGGCTTCATTTCAATAGTCTGTGGGGGTAGCCATGTGGCCCCCACACCTTGGGGACCACTACCTCCCCAGGGGAAAATGAGTGAAATAAGTAGGGGGGGAGGTCCTGCAGAACTTCCCCGGCAGTACCGGGGACCGCCACCTCCCCAGGGCTAATATTTTAATATATGTGTGGGCCACACGCCCCGCTTGCAGCCCCGGGGACTAGCATCTGCCTTGGGCGAAGTGTGTAAAATAAATAGGAAACTGGCCTGGTGTGTGGGGGACACCTATGGTCTTGTTACCTTATACCAGACCCTATTAGTGAGGTGTAGGTAGTGGCTAGAAAGCCAGGGCTCTTTAGCGGTAGCTGTGGATGAGCAGCCAAGACTTATCTAGGAGACATGCACAGCTTATGCAATACTATTATAGTCTCACTCAGCACAATTACACATGAAAGAACCACACAGTGTTACAAAACTAAAGGTACTTTATTAGTAACACATATACTAGAATATTGAATAGGCAATCCCCCAACTGGAGGTAAGTAAACACACTATCATATACACATTAGCAATCAGTAAAGAGCATAGAAAGTGATAGGCATTGGCAAAAGCAATAGAAAATAGTGTAGGCCTTAGAGGAGGGCCAACCGATATATTAAGAAAGTGGAATGCGAGATACAGTCCCCCAACTAAGGATGTGGAATTGTTAGAGGGGAGGTGGAGGAACTGGGAACCCGAGAGGTGAGTACCAGACGGAACCCCAGCGACCAGGAGAGCAGCGGTAAGTACTGGGTCTTCCCCAAACCCAACAGGAGGACTTTGGAAAAGGATTATGCAAGACCCGACCAAGACTGGAAGAACCCAAAGGTGGATCCTGACATAAGAGGACCTGCAAAGGAAGGGGACCAAGTCCACTTCGTGTTACAAATGTCTGGTAGTGGCAGGAGCTACTACCCACCCTTCTGTGGATACAGGACCAGGTCGACGGTGGACGAAGAAGGCCAACAGAGCAGCACTGGAGATAAAGAGGAGTCCCAGAAGTGATGCAAGTGGTGTCCCATGTCGGCAGTTGAGATGTAGTCCGTCAGTGGTGCAAGAAAACTACCAACAGGCCTTGGCAAATGCAATAGAGAGAGAAGAAGTTTTGCAAGCCTGAAGAGGACCAGCAAGACTCAGGGGACTTGACTCAAGGAGGGGAGTCCGGGGTGACCCTCAGCAGTTGGGAGAGTCACAGGAAAAGGAGGCAGCCCCCACAGGCAACCCACTGGCCGCAGGCACAACAGTCACAGTGAGGCCCACTTAGCACACCTTAAGAGTAGTCCCACGTCGCTGGAGCAGCAGATAGGAGACCGTGCTTGCAGGAAGGAGTGCTGGGGGCTGCAAGGAGAGGCAAGGGCTTACCTTCTCTCAAGGTGGACAGCTGGTAGAGAGGTAGAGGGGACCAAGGGGAGCACTCCAGACCACCACCTGCCCCAGGTTCTACCACTTCCTGGGGTAAATGCAACATTGGAGTGGGACAACGTAGCCCCCCTCGTAGAGACAGAGATAGCCCTAGGGACTGCTAACCCCCAGGGCCAGCCCCTGCTATGTCTCAGGGGGCCCACCCCCGGGACATAGCTGTTTGCTCTGACATGGCAGGTGCTTTAACAGCACCTGCCAAGTCTGAGCAAATTCTCCGGTTCCAGAAAGCGAAAGCTGTCCAACAGCTCTCACTTGCTGGAAGCAGAGGTTTCCTCTGCTTCCCCGATCGCAGACATGTGGACAGGGAAACGGAGGAAACAACTGCTCTCACAGTTCACTGTTCCCTGTCTGTGACAGCAATGCTAGCCCACGCAGTAGGCGCAGGTTACGACTCTGCAACAAAACAAATGTTTTTATTTTTTCAGCTTTCAATCTCACTTCCAGGACTTTTTCTCAAAAATCAGTTAAGCAGCTTGTCAAATCAGGTTATTTCAAAAGTCTCTCCTGGTTACTTTCAAGTGTCTTTTTTGCATTTTTTTCTGTTCTACTGTTTTACAAAGCTCAGTGCATTGATCTCTTTGACATGCTGAAGTATTGACCTGGAATTTCTGGATCAAAACAAAAAGACAAAAATTCACTCTGCCATTCACTTGTCATTGCATATGCCCATTAGGACCTGAGTACCTTCTGCTTGCAATTCGCTTTCTTTTCAATCTTCGATCTCCATTCAATTCTCCATCGCTCAAGTCTTCTCTTCTTGTTATGTCTATTTCTTCTTCAATTGTTGTCACTGTAATTGCTTCTTTCCTCTTGGCTTGTAATTTCCATATCATCTGTTATGTTTACCGCTCTGCCCATGAGGATTTCATGTGGTGACAGTAAAGTTTTCCTGTCTGGTGTGTTCCTCATACTCATCAGAACTAATGGCAGCGCATCTGGCCATTTCGTAGGTGCACACATCTTTGCAAGTCTTGACTTCAAAGTACCATTAATTTGCTCAACAAGGCCTGAGGCTTCAGGGTGGTAGCTACAATGCAACTTCTGCTCAATGTTTAACGCTGAACTATAGGAGGCTGGCCTGGTTTCTACTGGGTACCTAAGGTACTTACCCCTTATGCCAGGTCCAGTTATCCCTTATTAGCGAAATATAGGCAGTGTCTAGAAGCCAGGTTCTCTAGAGTTAGCTGCAGCTGAGCAGCCAAGGCTTATCTAGGAGACATGCAAAGTTCATGCAATACCACTGTAGTCACACAGTACTAACACACATGAAAGAAAATACTCAGTGTTACAACTACCAAAAATACCATATAGACTATACTCCCTTAGGAGGTAAGTAATACATACATTATATATAGTAGTATGCAGAAATAGGCGTAAAAACAGAAACAGTGCATTTAGTGAAAATCACAATAGTTAGAAATGGGCCTGGGTGAACATAAACCATATACTAAGAAAGTGGAATGCAAAAGTTGGTTTCCCACCTAGGCAAGTGCAGTGTGTAGAGGGGCGCTGGGAGTATTAGAAAACAGCAAAGGTAAGTTATAGAACCCACCCCAGACCCCAGGAAAGTAGGAGTAAATCACGGTAACTTTCCTAGAACACACAAGTACATGAGAAAGGTTATGCAAGAACCAGAAGAGACTGCAATACACCAACAATGGATTCCTGGACCTGAAGACCTGTGGAAGAAGGGGATTAAGTCCAAGAAGCATATAAGAGTCCTGGGAGAACAGAAGCCCCTGATAACCCAGATGACGGTGCAAAAAAAGAACCACTAGTGAAGAACAACAGTCAGTACTGCACCCACGAAGATGGATGTGGGTTCCTGGTTGGTGCAGATGATGTCCTACTCTGGATGGATGATTGCAGTCTGGTTTGCATCGCTGGATTCCGCCAACAGGCCACGGCACACGCAAAGCTCGCAGTTAGCGGAAAATAGTGCTGCCCGGGAACAGGACGGACCTGGTGGACTCTACCCAGGAGGGCGATTCAGAGGGGGCTCTCAGCAACTCAGAGAGCCCTTAGAAGACCAGGCAGCATGAACAGGAGCCCCCAGCATGGGGACAAAGGAAGTGCAAAAGGAGGCCCACGCAGCATTACAACAAAGGCTTTCACGCCACCGGAGAACCACTCAGAAAGATGTGCGTCACAGGATAGAGTGCATGGTGCATGAAGAACTTTGTGGAAGGATGCCAACAAGCCTTGGCAACTGCAAAACACATGGTGCATGGGGGTACTGTCTTGAGTGGGGAGGCAAGCCCTAACCTTCACCAAAGTTGGATAGTTCGACGTCAGGACCCTTGGGACCACTTCAGTCCACCACCCGTGATGCAGGATCCATGCAGCTCGTCAGGAGAGGGGATCCACAAAGGCGGTCTTCGATGCAGAGAGATGACTGCTGAAGCAGGGTAGTGGCTCTTTCACTCCAAGGTAGATTCATTCGCTCTTCTGGTGGAGGCTGAAGACAGGATGTCCTGTGAGGATGCACAACCGGGAAACCATTTTTTTGCTTCTTTGTTGCAGTTTGTAGAGTTCCTGGAGGGTCCAGATGCAGCTTCTTTGGTGAGAAGGTGAAGTAAAGGATGCAGAGGATTCTGCTGGAGTCTTTCAATCTGAATTTGAAGAACCACCCAAGAGAGAGACCCTAAATAGCCCAGGAACGGAGATTGGTCAGCTAAACAGGTAAGCACCTATCACACGACATCACCTGCTGGCACTGGCCACTCAGATGCTCCCAGTGTTCCCTCCCAACTTGGAGTCCAGGATGGTAAAACACAAGAACCCTGGTTCCTGCTCAAACAACAGGAGGGCAGAAACCTGTCTGAGAGGTGGCAGCATCTGGGGCTGCCTGGAAAACCTCAAAAGACTGGGATGGCAGTACTAGGTGTCCTCTAAGGTGCCCCCGGAGTGCATGGAATCATACAACCAATGCTTGCAAAAACATTGGGGTATGATTTCAACATGTTTGATAACAAACATGCCTATGTTCGGAGTTACCATTATGTAGCTGGACATAGGTAGTGACCTATGTCCAGGAGACACGTAAAATGGCGTCCATGCACTCACGAAGTTTGGGAAAATGGTCCTGGAGGTCGTGGGAGCACCTCTGCTACTGCAGGGGTGCCCTCACACACAGGTACTCTGCACCCTGCCCTCAGGGCTCGAGGGCATGGTATAGGGCTGACCTGGTGCACTGTAAATGGCAGTGAAAGGGTGCAGTCCTGCAGAAGCCTTTACATGGGCTCCCTATGGGTGGCAAAAGAAATGCTGCAGTCCATAGGGATCCCCTGGAATCCCAATGCCCTGGGTACCTAGGTACCATATACTAGGGACTTAAAAGGGGGCACCAGCATGCCAATTTCGGGTGAAATACTGGGTTACCAGTATGCAACAACAACTTTCAGAGGAGAGAGAGCATACTCACTGGGGTCCTAGTTAGCAGGATCCCAGTGAACACAGTCAAGCACACTGACAAACAGGCCAAATGTAAGGGTAACCATGCTAGAAAGAGGCTACTTTCCTACATGAACATAGTAATTTTATTACTTCATTGTTGAAGTGACTTCCTCTATCTGATCCTAAAGAGACGGGAAAACCAAAACAAGGTATCAGTTCCGTAAGCAATAACTTTGCTACTGTAAGGCTGTCATTTCTTTGTGTGGGGTAAACTTCAATCCAATGACTAAAGATACAAACAATCACCAACACATATCTCAATCTTCCACACACATGCATCTTGATAAAATCCATCTACATTCTGCTAAATGGACCGCCCGCTCTTCCAACGTGCCTCGGATTAACCACAGTCCTTTTTCCCACGTTCATCTGCTGACAGATGGTGCAATGATGGCAAATTGCTTCGGCAACCGGTCTAAACTTTGGATTGAACCAAACATGTTTAAATGTTAGAATCATGGCATCCATTCCAACATGTGCTTGACCATGATAATATCTAGCAACTTGAGTCAACAAACTTACGCCGTGTTGCGAGTACGCCGTGTTGCGAGTACGAACACGGCGTCAGATTGCTTTGAATGCCGGCTTGGATTCTCGTCGGAGGAACTCAGATATGCCTTGGAGTCATTAAACTAACGCATTGTGTGTATTCATTACATTGCGTTTTTCATTACCGATCACTGATAAACAACCGCCTTTTTTAGCCAGATTCGCACTGGACTATTTCATTTACAAGTTATGATGGAAATTTGAACTAGTGGAACATGTAAATAAGAAATGAATTATTAAAGTCAAGTGCCCTGAAGAAGTCGTTTGGGATGAGAGAAAACACTGTCCCGAGACGAAACACGTGTTGGCTGGCTTGAATTCTAAAAATAATCATGGCTTGATTTCTAAAAAATTATGTTAGAAATTTACTTGAATTATAAAACTTGATGGTCGAGCTACAGTGTGTGTTCAAATCAATTTTGAAATTTGTAATTATACCTAAGTATATCATTTAAGAACAATAATGAATGTTTTTGATTGTTTTTGGTGAAACTAAAACTTTCTGAAATGACTTTTTTCTGTGGGGAAGTGATTCTATTAAGATTAAAATCCATTTAATTGTTATATGAGAGGTACCGCACATTGATGTGATAAGGATTGAGGTTCTCTTTTGAACCTTTTTGAGGGTCGGGTGATTACCCTCGTGCAGGCATCCTCTTATCTTGAGATCAGTTGGTCCATTTGAATCCTGAGCGCCTTGGCAATCCTAGTTTTTCACCCCATTAGTAAGTTTTTTAAATATTTAATTATGTCAGGAGATGGCGCACCTGTTGCTGGGTCTCTCAGAGGTTCTCTTGTCGGCCAATCTGTACTCCTTTTGCACTCGACCCATAAACTACTATTTCCAACAGAGTGTTTAAACCCTCCCACAGACCTATCTGTTTGCTAGTACCATCCACTGGCTTTTCTCTCAATCTGGATTAATCATTTGTCACTTCAGCTCCAATGGACATGGACAAAATACATTGGTAAGATTTTTACGGGGTCCTCAACCTGCCGCACATTTGCAGTAAGATTAGCAGAATCCCTTTTCTTCTTGTCTCTTTTCTTCACCCATCTGCCTTCCCACTTATCTAATGCTCGGAACTAACTCCCTAATGTGAATTTTAATTCCTGGTACTCTCATGTTCTCGCAGTCCTTTGAGTCAGACTCCAATCTGTTACTCCTCTTTAAATGTTTTGTTTTCTCAAAATCTATGTCGCATTTCCCTGCCAGATCTGCTAATGTCTGATGTACTGTTCCCGCTTTGTTGGCAATTAGTGTGCACAAGTAATGCAACTCATCTTCACTGTATGAGTCAATTCTGTCTATCTCCATCTTTCCTTCAATTAGGTCTTCTGCCTCTATTCTAAGCCTGGTCAAATTCAGGACACTTCCTCTGCTTGAATCTCCTTTAGTGCTCTTCAACTTCTCCAACCATTCAGTTAACTGCTGAGCTGTCAAACCTTGTAATAAAATGGAGTATTACTAGCACCATGCCCTTCCTGTAATGTTAGGCTTGGGGTCTCAGGTGTCTTTGCAACTGGGTTAGGAACAAATTCCTGTCTTCCTAAATCATTCGGTGGGGTCCTAGGGTCATTCAAATCAATTAACGGACCTGTTCCATCAAATGTCAGTCTCTTGGGAGTCATCATTCTTGCGTTCTTAGTGAACCTCTCCCTCTCTACCCTTGGATTCAGGATTTTCTGTTCATTGCTCGTATTGTTTCCCTGGGCAAACAAGGGTATGACTGCACCTATGGTAACTGGTACTGACACTGCATCTGGATTTGCTCGGGCATTTGGATCTCTTGGGTACATTATTACTGTATTCTGACTTGTCAATGCAGACATCTCTGTCTGTGATCCTGTTATGGGGGTGCATCTCTGGATTGTCTGTGTTTGTATTGGGGACATCAAATTCGGAGTTGATTCTATCTGGATGAGCATCGGCTTCTGATAAACCTGTCTCATGTGGGCTGCCTGTCCTGCCGGCTATACCAAGTTTGTTACAGTATCTATAATAGGTACATCTGGATAAATTCTGGGTACGTCCATCTGCGTCATGGCTCTTTGAATCGCAGTTGGAACATTATGAATAACCTATATTTGGCTCTGGGTAGATTCAATTGGTATCGAAGCTGCAGGGTCTACACTAATGCTTGAACCTGACTCAGGTGCTGCATACGGTAGAGGACAATTTCTCAGTAACTGCCAAATAAACTCATCATCTGTGTCTTCATTGGAAGTCAAAGACTTCCTAGACTCATTGTATTTCTGCTCTCTGTCATCTGAAGGATACGAATCCCTCCTTTTGGTACTTTTCTTAGCTTTGCTCCCGCTCTCTTGTGTAATTACAGGAAACATTCAAATTCCCTGTAAAAGACACCGGTCTTCAAATTTTCTGCTCTCTATCTCACCTCGCTTCAGCTAAAGTTTTCTCAGCATTTTGCATCCTCCTCTCAAATTTCAGTTGCTGTTGCTGTCCAGCCACTAATTCCCAAATAGCTAATGCTTCGAATTGTGCAGGTCTCAGAGGAGGTTTGAATCATACAGTACTCTCCTCAAATTCCCTTATATATTCAAGTTGAATGTCCCATGGGTAGGAAACGCCAAGCTCCTTTCTTTCTCTGTCTACTTGCACCATTGCTCTAACCAATGGCATGCCGCAGCACCCTGTTCTCAAATATGATATAGACAGGTGTTACCTTACTGCAGGTGCAGTGCAATTTCTCCTATTCTAGTTGGAATTAATACATCACCCCTTAGGGCACTCTTTAAAGCTTTGAACATTTTACATAATTTACGCTCCTTTCAATCGAATCAGGAAGTGAACTTCAGCCCCAAAATCCTTTTCACCTACCTTCTTGACCAATTCCACTTCACAGTTGTCCCTATATCCGTTTGCAGCTTTTCACACTAACCAACCTATCTCAGCGTGCCTTCAATGAGATCACACGTACAGCGGCTAACAGCCTTTCGGCTTGCCTTTTTCAACTCGGATCCGTGCAAACTAACTGCAAATATTGCAAGCACTAATCAATCAATCAAAAAATTTATTAAGCACACTATTCACCTGAAAGGGTCGCAAGGCGCTGGGGAGGTGGTAGGGGGATGCCGTTTACTGCTCAAAAAGCCATGTCTTGAGGTTCTTTCTGAAAGTCAGGAGGTCCTGGGTCTTGCTTAGGTTGGTGGGGAGGGAATTACAGGTTTTGGAGGCGAGGTAGGAGAAGGATCTGCCTCCAGAGGTAGTGCGTTGGATGTGGGGGACTGTGGTGAAGTCAGCAGAGCGGAGTAGTCGAGTCGGTGCGTGGAAGTTCACTTGTTCGTTGAGGTAGGCTGATCCAGTGTTGTGGAGGGATTTGTGAGCGTGGATAAGGACTTTGAAGATGATCCTTTTGCTGATGGGCAGCCAGTGAAGGGATCTGAGGTGAGAGATGATGTGTTCATGGGGTGGGAGGTCGAGGATGAGACGTGCGGCTGCGTTCTGGATTTGCTGGAGTTTTTGCTGACGTGTGGCTGTGGTACCAGCGTAGAGGGCGTTTACATAGTCTAATCTGCTGCTGATGAGTGCATGGGTGACGGTTTTTCTGGTCTCTATGGGAATCCATTTGAAGGTCTTCCGTAGCATGCGAAGGGTGTTAAAACAGGAGGATGATATGGTGTTGATTTGCTGGACCATGGAGAGAGATGAGTCTAAGGTGATGCCGAGGTTGAGTGCGTGGGTTGAGGGTGTTGGGGGTGGCCCTAAGTCAAATCAACACACAACTTGTCTGATTACTACAGGTTGGTAACAAAATCGCTTCAGAAACCTTACTGATTTTTCACTGCAGCTTTTCACTCTGAGAGATACTCCTTCTATCTCAGTTTCCTTGACTCGCAAGCAAAATTCGGCCAGTAAATTTTACTCTCAACTGATCAATGGATCTCCCTGGTGCATATAGGACTCACCAAATCTGCGTCGAAAAGCTATCACTCCTTTAACACGCACCCTTGAATTTGTCAACCATGCCCGATTGACCTATTAATCAGACAAATTACATCAACCAAGTGCCACACATGTGAAGTTTGACGACTTCCCTACTCACACTTTGGAGTATGCAAACTCCCTAAACACTCTCAAGCAGCACAATTCACCTGAGATCTGCTTAAGCTGTGAAGGGCAAAACCTGTTCCTCTCACACTGTCACTGAAACCACTGAGAAAATCTCCAAACAAGCATTGGCAAACTCCAAGGTTCTGGGAAAGTCATGGTAGGTTCTCAGGGAGACATAGGCCCATATTATGACATTGGCGGTAAATGGCACTTACCACCGTGCTGGCGAATATCCGTTCACAATATTATGACACACAGACACACCAATCCGCCAGAATACAGCCACATACACAAATCCGCCAGATGAAAGGTCAGTGATAAACTGGCGGTCCCAAAACCCACACCGTTACGTTAGCAGAACAACGGCCATCACATTATGACCCACGAATCATCACAGCGGACATCCAACGGCGGTAAGCCAGTGGCGGTACATATCGCTGCGCTTAGAATGGACATCCACAGACAAAACAACATCACGTTGGCCAATTCAAACAACACACACCTGACACTCATACACACACCACACCACTATAAAACACACACCCACATTACCCACAACCCTTTGCCATCACCTATTGCCACCACAAGATTGAGAAGAAGAGCACAGAGACAACTAGACACACACACCACTCATACCCATACACCCCTCACGCACTCCACATCACACACCCTAAAACATTTCCCAACACACCCTCACCAACACACATCACACAACACCCATGGCACCACAAAAGCACCCCCGTTTCACTGAGGAGGAGTTAAGGGTCATGGTGGAGGAAATCATTAGGGTAGAGCCACAGCTCTTTGGAGCACAGGTGCAGCAGATATCAATAGCAAGGAAGATGGAGCTTTGGCGGAGAATCGTGGACAGAGTCAATGCCGTGGGACAGCATCCAAGAACAAGGGACGACATCAGGAAGAGGTGGAAAGATCTACGAAGGAAGGTACGTTCCATTGCAGACACCAGCTCGCTATACAGAGGACTAACGGTGGACCAGGTACTGGCAATACTGCATCCTGAGGGACTGACTGGAGTTGGAGGAGGACTGGACACTGGTAAGTCAACTTTTAACAATTATCACCCCCCATACTTGCATGCCATTACACACCCTCACCCTCACTCCCATCACTCCACTCCATCCCACACACTCCAACATCACATCACACTAATCCCAATGCCAAGCCCTGCATGCTGTACCAATGCATGGACACCCCTCCCAGCCCTGCATGGACACTCATCACTAAAGCATGCAGAGCATAGGGAAACTATCATAACCACTGTACACCAACATACACAAGCAAAAGCTGGCAGTGGAACAACAACCATAGATGGGAAGCTGCAGAAGTACAAATGTCAGACACCTGAGGCATAATACATCATTTACATCCCCGTTGGTACCCCAGCCAATATCACTGGAGAGGAGGTGCCACCACTATCCAGTCCCCCAACAGAAGAGGCCCACAGTGATGACAGTAACTCTGAACTTCTGGAACTGGACAAGCTACCTGGCCCATCAGGGACCACTGCACAGTCGGTCACCCAAGTCCAGTTACAGACCACCACAGAGCCTCCCCCATCAGGATCCAACACCACAGCACCCACCCAGCGTACCCACACCTCTGTCCCCAGGACACGTCAATCAGCAGTGTGCCTACCTGTACAGGGACCCCAGATCACACCTCGCACACAAGACAATCAGGGACCTGGGGTCATTGGCAGTGGTCACACCGTTCCGGGGACAGAGGCGCAGGCCAACAGGGACACTGGGAGGACTGTTGTGTGCCGGGGGAGGAGAGGAGCAGGGAACCGACTCTCCAGGAGGCACTCTCCGAGATCCTGGGAGCCTACCAACATTCCCAGGACACGAGGGACCAGATCCTTGACAACGTGCAGGAGAACAGGTGGTTGCTGGAGGGACAGTATCAGGGAATCAGGGAGAACTTGCAGTCCATTAACAACACCCTGATCTCCATAGCAGGGGAGCTGGCAGACATGGCCAACATAATGAGGGAGGCAACAGCACACCAGCAGGCCCCAGCCACTAGCCAGTCATCTGAACAGCCCTCCACTTCCGCTAGTGGCCAGAAAGCCCCACCACAGGACCAACAGGCCACCAGCACCCCTCCCCCTGCAGAAGGTGAACCACCCCGCAAACGTTCCCTGCGAACCAGACAGAAGCCAGAGACACTTGCCAAGACCACCGCCAGGAAAAGAGACTCTACTGATGGACGGGAACTGCTGCTGCTGCAAGGAGGTAGGGGCGGGCTCTGAGCCCCTTTAAACTTTGTTTGTATCGCGCTCCTGCCTCTCAGGACGCGCGGGAACTGCTGCTGCTGCCTCGAGGAAGGGGCGGGCTCTGAGCCCCTTTAACCTTTGTATTGCGCTCCCGTCCTTCGTCCGTCATCGTCAGGAATAGGCTGGGCCCCCTCCCCCCGACATTCACTTTGTTTTATCTGTGGTAAATGAGCGTGTGTTTTCCAGGAAGCCGCTTTAAGGTACTTGTACTTTGTTGGGGGGGCTCCCTGGCCTAGGATCCTTTGTGCCCTCGTGGGGGTGGAAAACATACGTTGAGGTTTGAAGGTATTGTTGTTGTCCTCTCTCTTTTAGGAGGCATGTGTGAAAAAAATTCAAAATGGGGAAAAGAAAGAACAGTCTCCAAAAGGAGGAAGGCGGGCCGGGCTCTTTAGCCCAAACTTCTATTACTAGCTATTTATCCTCTGTAATTGGGGCTATTGAATCTGAACTGGAGCACGTCGAAGAAAGGATTGGGGCTGTTCAAAAATCTGCCCAACAGCCTCCACTGGAACCTATTGTTCATATAATTACTAATTCAAAGGAGGGGTCATCTTCACTGGCTTCGTTTACCAATATTACACAATCTGCTCACTGTGAAATGCCTCCACAAGATTTACTAAAACCCCCTGTTCAAAGTGTTAATTCATCTTTGGAATGCTCCCAGGCACTTCCCCCCCATCGAAGAAGAGGAGAGCGGGTAAAAGGTTCCAAGAATATAAAAAATGTTTCGGGCCCTAAAAAGAGAATTCACACTTCACCGGCAATAACCGCCAATTAATCAGTTGTTTTGGTTTCAACTAGCGAACACCCAACAAACAAGGATGCTCTTAGTGACTCCTTTGGTACAATAGACCCCATACTTACATCCTTTTGTGTTACCCTAGAGGAGAAACTTATTACTATGATAACTAAAAGTGATTAGTACTTTTTCCTAGTTATTTAATTCAGGAGTATCAAGTGAGGGAAAGGTACCGAGTCGTGATGTGGTGATAAAGAAAATTCATTACCTATATCGTCATCTCAAGGCTCCGGCACACTCTTGGCCAATCCCCCGGTCATTCCTGGCCAAGGTAATACTGTGAATGAGTTGCCGCAAGTAATCTCTAAAGAAGTTATCTCCCTTGGGCCAAATTGTCCCCCATTTAATAAATCCATTAATCAAGCAGATTTATTGCACTTACCTCCTGACTATATTCCTTATGTTTTGTGTTAACAAATATGCCCCCTTTGGATAGTAACAAAAAAGAAGACACCCAAGCTTTGATTAGGAAGTCTGCTTACTGGCAGAAATCTCAATTTAAATCCAACTATCATCCAAATAATAAGATTCTTATGGCGCGTAGAGTGAAGCAGGTTGGCTACCTAAGAAAGGCGGATGACGGAGACTGTGTCGTAATTAATTTTGCTAATCCCTGTCCAGTTGATTACCTTCTGGCAAATTTAGATTATTCTAACAGTTCAGATAATGGGATCCAAATACACTCATTGTGCCATTTTTATGACAATTCCCTTTTTCCACCATGCTTTACTGTTGTTCCTAGCAATTATAGTTCAGTCCCAGTTAGGCCATATAGTCAGGTAAATGCTCCTATTAGTAATTGTTCTTTGTCCTTTAATTCCCTTGATGAGAATGATTGACTTACGGTTACCGTAAGCCCGGGTCCTAAAAACTTGTTGAGATTAATTGCCGACGATGATCATGATGAATTTATACAGGAAGAAAGAGAGAACATTTTTGATACCTCCCATTTTAATAATACTGATAAATTGGTGTAATATTTAGAACCAAAGCCCTTATCTTTGATCAGTTGGAACATTGCAGGGCTCCGGTCCAAAATAAATAACCCGGATTGGACGAGTTTTATATCATCTTTTGACATAATTTGTTTACAGGTAACTTGGTCAAAAGATACGTTCCTCTTGGATGGGTACACAACTTTTCACCAGCCGGCATTAACTTCTTCAATGGGAAGGGCACGAGGAGGTCTTTTAGTCCTTGTATCCCTACGACTACCATTATTGAAGGCGTCTTTAATTTGGTCTTCACCTTATGTTATGATTGTCTTACTATCCATTAGGGGGTGTAAAGGTATTTTGATTTTAAATTTCTATAACAATGTCCCATGTGGTCTCCTCAAGGGAAACCTAGAGGACCTAGTGGACTCTATTGATTCTTCCACGGAATTACAAGATGAAGATTTAGTAGTTTTATGGGTTGGTGATTTTAATACTCCCCTATGTTGTCAGGAAAATTTAGAACTGTGTGCCATTCCTATTGAAGGCAGAGAGTCGTCAACCCATTTTATTCATTCAACTGAAGGAGAAGCTCTGAACTCCTTTTTATGTAATTTTGATCTGGTTCATGTAATGGAGAAAGTGGCACTAGATTTTTTAAATGTCCCTACATTCACAGGGAATTCGAACGGGAGTACTATTGATTTTATTCTTATTGGCTCCCCAGATTATCACTTAATCTGTGACTTCAAAATAATCCCTCACTGTGCTAGTGACCACAATCCCTTATGTATTAACCTAGATTTAAACATTGACCAGGTCTCTAGGGATAAGGGATTTCATACAAATTCTGGCCTACGTCTGAAATGGGACAAAATAAATCCAACGACTTTCAATCAAGAAATTATAAGATCTAGGTTTGACTCCATTAATATTTGTTTGTCCCAGCAGCTTGACCATGACCATATAGTTCAAGAATTTGAACTATTAAGTAATGCTATTTCGCATGCCCTTGTGGTGGACAGGCCTTCCTTGGGTTTGGCCACCCATAGATGGTTTGATTCCACGTGTTCAACTGCTCATAAAAAACTAAAAGAAGCCCTTAAAACAGTCCCTCCTTCCCGTTATTTAATTAAATTAGCTAGGGCTGAGTATAAGGCCACCTTGGAAAAAAGGAAATCAGAAATAAGGACTAAGGCATGAGATGAGTTACAAGCTGCTTCCGATCTGAATGACACTTCAAAATTTTGGAAGGTGGTAAATCATTCATATTTCTCGGACAGTAACATTAAGGCTGATGATTCTCTTATTGCATAAGAGGTATAGTTGAATCATTTTAGGAAAGTATTTGACCCAGATAATGATTTTCTGACTAAGGAGGGTAATATTACCAACCAAATTAACATAGACCCTAATACAAATGCCCTAGACATTTCATTTCATCTACCTGAGATCCCTGGAGCCATTAATCGATCAAGGCAAGGGAAGGCTTCTGGCCCTGATGGTGTTCCAGTTGATATCTTTAAATCTATGCCTAATCTTTGGGGTCCCCTAGTTACAAATGTCCTAAGAAGCACTGCTAAAAGTAATATGCCCTCTTCTTGGAACCTGGCAACTATTATTCCTATATTCAAAAACGGCAATAGACAAGATCGTTCTTGTTATAGACCAATATCTTTGATTGATTCTACGACCAAGATTCTGGGCAGTGTGATTTTATCACGCCTGGAGGATTGGGTGTTAAAGGTACAGATTAGATCTTCAATTCAATTTGGTTTTAGACCTGGTTTGGGTACAGTTGAGCAAGTATTAAACTTGCATCTAATTCTTAGTAAATACATAACTGCCAAAAAGGAGTCCATTCACATGGCTTTTATTGATTTATCTAGCACTTTTGATTTGGTAAATAGGGAGAGGTTATGGCAAATCATGGAATCCCTGGGGTATGACGCGACCCTATTGGAGCTTATAAAGCACCTCCATACGGATTTAAAGGTTTCAGTTCAGTTTGGCCCATCGGGACAGAGAACCGCCCCCATTTCTTTATTTAGGGGAGTAAGACAGGGATGTATTTTAGCACCTTTTCTTTTTCTGATATATATAAATTGAGCTTTATGATTTTTGACAAAAAATGGGAAGGATGTACCAAAGATGGGTCAGAGATTGCTCCCAGTTTTATTATATGCAGACGATGCTGTACTTATTGCCCGCACTGCAAATGGTTTACAAGGCCTGTTGGACCTCTTTTTGAACTTCATGCTGGACCTTGATTTGAAAGTCAAAGACATTTGTTATGACATGTGGCCCTCGAAATACTAAGGCCCATACTTAAACCGCCCGGTGCAGTTTTGCGTAAAAAATATTACCGCTGGCTGACACCATTTCTGTGCGCTGTACGGGCGTCAAATTTATACTTTGACACACGGTGACGCAAACCACAGGTGTAAGTCATTTTTTTTTACGCACACCGCATCGTCAAGTCATAAAGCAAAACGGCGTTAACGCGGTGGAATTGACTGTGGGTCGATTTACAACACCACAAACCGGATATGTGACGTTTTTTGACGCAATAGCATCAAAATTCCCTGCGAACACAGCCATTTCAGCAGAGGAGAGCCAAAATGGATCCCAGATGCCTGTACAGACCCCAGGAAGATGACAACAGACCAGGAACTAGTCAGGAGGACCCACACAAGACCCAGAACAGTTTCAAGAAGAAAATAAAGTGTTGCTTCAGTGCAGAGGAACGGGGAATTCTGATTAAAGAAGTGACGGAACACCAGCACCAACTGTTTGTCACCTCAAAGTTGCCAATCAGTAGGAGAGAGGCAATATGGCAACAAATTGTTGACAAGATTAATAGTGTGGCAGAAGTACACAGAACAGTCATTGAGTGCAAGAAACGCTGGCATGACTGCAAACGCAGGACCAAGGAAAAGATGGCCAAGGAACAGGAAGGCAGCACTGCAGACTGGAGGTGGGAGTCCAGCACACCAGGAGGCCCTGGACCACATGAAGGAGATGGTCACAGCAGTCATCCCTGAGAAGATCCTCACAGGGATTCAAGGACAGGACAGCGCAGACTACCAGGAGACAACGCACATGCAGGGTAAATCGCATAGGGAATTAAATTGCACAAATGTTAACTGTAAGCAAGGGGGTGATAAGGACCACAAAATGCATGGAAGTCATCATATACATGGAGTGGAATGGGTAAAGGGGTATGGCATGGGGGCATGGCCTGCACAGAGAGAAGCTGGGGCACACCATTACACTGCACCAACAATAGTCCCATGGGGGCATGCTGCCATGCCAACGATGGAGCAAATGTAAAGCCACGCCAGGAGGGAAGGTCACGTCAAACTGACATCCCAGCACACGTCAGCCCCTATATACCCCCTACAATAACTAGGGCCCAATTAACAACCTCTAGTCAACTGGAATGTAACAGTGACAACAGTTGGCACTACCACCTCCGCTCAGTGTGCAGCTCAAGTAGCCAGTGGCAGTAACGTCCCATGGATCATACACACCTAAAAAAGTGGGTTGAGGCTGACAACTTCAACAAACCCCTGAAACAAATGTTCCAGTCCTGTAAATTGTGAATGCCCATAGTTGCCGCTAACATCAGCCAATGTCATAAACAGCAGGAGCTACACAGCACTAAGAACACACGCATGCTGCATATGTCAAGGTCCATCCTGTGCCGGGGTCACAATGCAACATCCCAAATGTCATACTGCTCAGACAACAGCATTGAGGGGGAGGACACATGTAACAGGTCGCTGACATACACCTGCACAGTCAGAGGATGAAAAAGGACACTGCTACGACAATCAGGGCAATCCAATCTCCACATATTCCCCAACATCAGCTGTACACATTACCAATGCTAACATCCATATTGTGCCATAACAATGCTATGCCTAGGATACGCTACATTTCAACTACATATAAGTGGATGTGAAAGATCAGAGACTAGGGCAGGTCCAGATTGCTAAGTGTGCTGCTAGTGCCATCAGAACACCCACAGCCAGTGAAAGGTCTCACCATGAGAATGGATGTAGACGGAGGCTTGAGTAGGACAAGAAGGTGGCAATTCATTATTTGGCCTAAAACAACACTAGAGGAGAGGATGCTGACACGTCTAATAACTTAATACAATACATGTGATATGCAAGTGGGCCATAGGCCTGGGAGAATGCCCATCTGAAAGACTGGGGCAATGAACAGGAAACAACATCACAATGTGAATTCATCACAAAGGCAGGCATGTCACATCACAAATGCCACAACACAGACACACTAATTGTACCCTATTTCATTGCAGAGGACGATAGATCTCCTGCGGATATGCCTGTCTAGGAATACCCTGATGACATGGATGACGAACTGACAAACATCCCCCAGTAGACCAATCAAGATGTCCTTGAACCCTCCAGACCCAAACCTTCAGTCGCAAGGAGGAACACAGAACAAGCAGCCATCGCAGAGGATCCACCCACCACCCCAATTGTAAGACCTGCCAGCTCCAATACAGCTTAGGACTCAGACGACACAGGCACCAGCTCTGAGAGAACTGTAGTTGAAGTACAGCAGGAGCTGGCCAATGAGGTGCGGGTGGGGATGCAAACTATGGCAGCCAGCCTAGAAGGGGTGCATTCGTCCATGATGTCAACTGAAGAACAGGCAGCAGCTATGCAAGGGCGAACAACTATCTTGCAGGAAGTAGAAAAAAGGCTGAAGAAAATCAGCACAGCTGTAATACAGTTGACTCAACACCTACAACACCATTCCTGTCAACACATGCACGAATGCATCATTGAACCCCTCAGGGCCGACCTGGCTGCCTACCATCTTGATGTGGCTGCTATTCTTAAGAATCAGCAGATCCTCCTTGCAGCAGTACTCCCCTTAAGACCTTCACAGGTAGCAGCGACCGGGATGTCTGACTCCACGTCTTCTAACACTGAGGTCACACACATCAGAAGAAGAAGACATGGAACAGATCACCTTCACACGGAAAAGTACCCGGAAGCACTAGTCCCTGCCACATGGCCAACTATTACCAAGGTCCTGCGCTTTGTAACATGCCAGTCTTACAACAACTGTACTCAATGACTGTTCTGCAAACCACTGTTAATATTGTCATCCTGCCTAGTGATTGTCTCTCACTTACTCATTGGCAAATCCTGTACCTCTGCACTGTCTGACAAATCACCCCAGCATGTCAAAAGCATTTTCCTTTACCACTTGTGTAGGATCACAATGGAAGATGTCATTATAATGGACTCACAATCATGGACAAAGTACATATAGCACTACAGCACTTTTCAATAAATAGCACTTACACAACAAATTTGTCTCTGTGTAATGTGATACCTCAACTGTGCAGTAGATAATTGAAATGGGCCTCCTGTCAAATTACTTAGCTTGTCAATACAACTGTCCTGAAATTATGTAGTCAGATAACTTTGCACAGTGGCCAGGATTGCATCATACTCTGCCCTTCCTGAGGGTAATATCTGATGAAGTGAGAAAACATACACCATCATGCTGTGTTGGACAGAATAATGCTTCCTCAAGAAGTATCTAAGTCATCAAATAGTGGCAGCAAAATGTTGTCACCAAGCACTACTAACACATATAACAGTGCCCACAAATCTAAGCAAACACTCCAAAAACTGCATGAATGAAGGTGTCTGAGTTTCCATCCAAACAAGTAATCATGCTGAACAGTGTCACAAATGATGTCTGTGAGTCATGAAGACGATACTACAAGACCACTCACCTTATAAGGGTGTCCTTGAACATCACACTGCAGTCAGACCTAAAACAGTTCCCCCAATACCAAATCTGGAAGCACTGTTTGTGACTTTGAAAACATACTTATTGACAAAAAAACGTTGGGATCCATATTAACTGTGATTGGTGGTTGCAATGAATGGTGGAATCTTTGCAAGGAAGCTCTGGGGTAGCTGCCAATCTTACAAATCAGTTGGGATTTGTTCGTATCATAGGGTACAAATGTAATAGAACAAAATTCATGTACACTGATGCCAAGGCCCTGATCAACAAGCATTTAACACATACTGTAAAGGGTTCACTAAATATTTATTAAACGGTAATAACAGAAGAGGAATCTTGGGGAAAAGTCTTACCTACCCTAATCTACCCTAGCTACTCATTACCCACAACTGTCCCTAACTAATCAAAGCTAAACTTACTTAACACATGTAACAAAATGTTCTAAACATCAATCCCCCACCACCCTTATGAGACGGGACATATGGAGGACAACAGATACTAACCTAAACACATATTATACTATCCTAAACAAATATATATATTTTTTAAATTTTTTTAATGTTTTATTTTTTTTAATTTTTTTAATTTTTTTTGTAAACACACAAGAACCCCAACATAGCCTCGTCACACCCACCCACACACTCAAAAAGAGGTTGGCCCTCCGGAGGGTCCGCTTTGTCATATGGCGAACATCCCGCTGCAGTTGACTAATTTTCTGGAGGACATGGTCCATGTTTCTTTCCTTTGCCTGAAAAGCTGCAGGGTAATCTGTAGCAGCTGGGGCAGTCTGGGTACCAGCTGAGGATGTGTTTGGGCGTATAGAGTCTATGCCTGTGGGCTGCCCTGAAGGTGTTCCACTGCTAGGGCCTGGAGCAACTGCAGACATTGTGACAACAGTCCCAGCTGTGGGTGGTGCCACCTGGGTGGAAGTGGTGGTTGTGCTGGTGGTGGCTGTCGTGGGCAAAGTAGGGCCACCCTGTGGGAAAGCCCTCCATGCTCCAGAGGCCCATTCGTTCTGGTATCTTCGGCCCATCCGTCTGAACCCCGACTCTACCAGCAGGATATGCTGTTACCTCATTGCCCACCTCTGGAACTCACAGACCTGGATGGGTGTCATGTTCGCAGCTGTGAAGACAAAGGCAAACAATTTACATTAGGAACTGCATTGTGTGAAATGGCACAAGAAGTAAATCAGACAGTACATCTACTGTACTTGTAACAGCTCATATCATCATACAGATCATTGAATGTCCCTGAGGAAGTACATGGCAGGGCAGCCTACAAAGGTCATATCACACATAGCACATCCAAACCCCACAAGATGGGTAACAACTGGCATTAATTTGGCATCAGAGTTCTGCCAGTTGTCAGCTAACAATCATGCTGCACATCCTCCACCAATGCCAGGGCTACAAATGTCAGTGTACGGGATGGAAATCTAAAGCCACATGATCTGCAACTTGTAATTGGACTTGCTAGTATAGTACTCATGTGCTATACCTGAGTGTTTATACTAGGTTCCGACCAAACATTCACTGATTTATATGTCTGTGTAACATACCGGTAGCATCAGTCCTAGGTACACTATTCACAAACCCATGCCTGTGTTTGAGGGTAGGGGGGTGGAGAAGCAACTAACAATTCCAAACAACATGGACACCCAGGAGTATATAGAAAGCTGGCTCTACACACACACCACAGTTAAGGTCTATCAACAAATAGGAGACAGCAAACCCTTGACCAATCCTAGCTCCATACATGTCAGGAAATGCAGACCTTTGTCCACATCATATACTTCCAGTAAGGCATGACTTACAACAGACACAGAATTGCAAGAACACCCATGATCATGATTTGCATGCACACCTAGGCCATTGCACTCAAGTGCCACATACTTGTGGCACTACATGTGGAGCTACATGCTGCTAGGAAGTTCAACCTACATTTTAATAAGTACTTTGGTGAATAGGGAAGCAGAAGTCTGTGGGTAAGCAATTTGCAGTCCCAATCTGGGAGAATGTGGGTCTGACAGGCAGACTAAGGGGGTCATTCTGACCTCGGCGGTAAAAGTCCCTTACCGCCGGTCAGAAGTCCGCCATTCTACCGCCGCGGTAAACCGCCACGGTCATTCTGACCACCAACTGTTAACCCGCCAAAAACCCGACATCCACGGAAGGCCGCCTCATCACCGGGCAGCGATAAACTGGAGATAACCAAACCTCCACCGCCACGCCAACAAAAATACGCCCATGCCATTCTGACCCACGAATCCACGCGGCGGTCTTTCAACCGCGGTATTCCATTGGCGGTACACACCGCCGCGGTCAAAATACACACACCCATACAAAACACAGCCACATTGGACATTTTGAAATACACACACCTGATACACATACACACAACACTCCCACACACCCAATTAACTATAAAACACACACCCACATCACCCACAAACCACTACATCCCAAAATATCTGAGCGAAGGCGCAATACACTGAGAGAGAGCACAGGGAACGCAAAGCACAACACACACAGGAACACAACATCATCACCCACACCACATCTACGCACACATCACCACACATCACCACGCACATCACCACAAACACCACCCCACACCTCATCCACACCACCCCATGGCACCCCAAAGACACCCCAGGTTCTCGGACCAAGAACTCAGGGTCATGGTGGAGGAAATAATCAGGGTAGAGCCCCAGCTCTTCGGCACACAGGTGCAGCACACGACTATTGCAAGGAAGGCTGAGCTATGGCAAAGGATCGTAGACAGGGTCAACGCTGTGGGACAGCATCCCAGAAATCGGGACGACATCCGAAAGCGATGGAACGACCTACGGGGGAAGGTGCGCTCGATGGTCTCAAGACACAACATCGCTGTGCAGAAGACTGGCGGCGGACCCCCACCCATTCCACCCCAATTTACAGAATGGGAGCAAGAGGTAGTAAGCATCCTGCATCCTGATGGCCTCCCTGGAGGACACGGAGGAATGGACTCTGGTAAGTCGAATCTCAACTACTTCACCACCCCCCCAATCACCAGCATGCCAACCCACAACCCCACCCTCACCCCCAATCTCAAACCCCCCAGCACACATCCTCCCTGCCAGTGTCCCACGAGCACAAGCCACCCTAAACAACACCAACCCCTGAATGCCAACACAAACCATAGACAGCCATCACCAATGCATGACCACTGCACAGACCCATCCCCCCCCCAAACCACCCTCACAACACCTCCCACAAGGGAATGTCAGCACTGGGGGACAAGGGCACTGACGATATGCACGCCATGGCACACACAAAAACAATGACCACACTATTTTACCCCTGCAGGGCCCGAACGCCAACACACCGCCACGGAGGGTCCAGATTTGTCCATCCCACCCCCAGAACAGGCCCCCAGTGAGGATAGCAGCTCTGTCGACCTAGAACTTGATGACCAGCCCGGACCATCGGGGACCTCTGGACAGTCGGTTCCCCACACACAGACCCAGGCCACACCAGACCCAACCCCCTCTGGGAACACCAGCACAGCTCCCACCCAGCGGGCCCATGCCTCTGTCTCCAGGATGCGTCAATCAGCGGTGTGTCCGCCACTACAGGGCACCCAGGCTGACCCAACACCCCAACAACAACAGGGACCTGGGGGCAGTGGTAGTGGGCACACCGTCCAGGGGACAGAGGCCCGGGGAAACAGGGCAACTGGGAGGGCTGCTGTGCGACGGGGGGGAGGACAGGCCCAGGGAACCCACTCTCCAAGAGGCCCTCACCACCATCATGGGAGGATACCACCACTCCCAAGAGACGATGGCGACGGTACTGGCCAGGTTCACTGAGATCCAGGCACAGCAGGAGGAACGCTACATGGGGTTCAGCAATGAACTCAGGAACATCGCTACCGCCATGGGGACCATAGTCCAGGCCCTCAACAGGATAGAAAACACATTGCGGGACCATGTGGCACCACAAAGGGCCCCTGTCACTAGCCAGGACCAGGAACAGCCTACCACCTCCGCCGGAGCTAGTGGACAGGAGGCCCCACCACAACGACAGGCCACCAGAACCCCACCTCCTGCTGAAGAACAACCACCCCGCAAGAGGAACCTGAGATCTCACAGGAAGACAGAGTAGGATGCCAAGACACCCGCCACCACAACATACCCCCTGATGTCATCCCACTGTCCCACATTGTCACCCTGTCCAATCTTGAACTGCCCCTGCTCCATCCTTCCACAGGCATATGGACAATGCACCTGTGAAACTGAGAACTGGACTCTGCCATGGACATTACTCCACCCCCTCCCATCACCGTTGTAATATCATGTACCAATATCTAGCACTAAAAATAAAACACTCATTGCACTGAAATCATTCAGGAGTCAGCCTGTATTATTTACAAATGTATTACACATTAATGTTCAATAATGGTCAGTCAATTAATGAAGACAACATACCGATGTCAATAACCATTAGTCCATGGGCTAACCAAGCAGAAGTCACGCAGTGGGTCATACAGCACTGAAAAGGGAAGGGAAAATCTAAAATCAATAAAAAAGAACTGGGGGGAAATACACAAAGTAGAGATGCAGGAGCCTTTAAGTAAATGTTAAATGGCGTGGGTGATTCTTACCTATGTGCTACTGAAAATACTGTTGGATGACTGTGTCCCTGTTGTCTGTGTCGTCCCCGTCGTCTTCCTCCTCTTCACTCTCCACAGGCTCCACAGCTGCTACAACACCACCATCTGGACCATCCTCCTGCAGAAAAGGCACATGACGTCGCAATGCTATATTGTGAAGCATACAGCAGGCCTCCATGATCTGGCACACCTTCTTTGGTGAGTACATCAGGGATCCACCTGTCATATGCAGGCACCTAAACCTGGCCTTGAGGAGCCCAAAGGTTCTTTCAATGATCCTCCTAGTTCTCCCATGGGCCTCATTGTACCGTTCCTCAGCCCTGGTCCGGGGATTCCTCACTGGGGTCAATAGCCAAGGCAGGTTGGGGTAACCAGAGTCACCTAATAGCCACACACGTTGTCTCTGTAGCTGTTCCATCACATAGGGGATGGTGCTATTATGCATAACATACGCGTCATGCACTGGCCCTGGGAACTTGGCATTTACATGGGAGATGTACTGGTCAGCCAAACAGACCACCTGCACATTCATAGAATAGTAATTTTTCCTGTTTCTGTACACCTGCTCATCGTCTTTTGGGGGTACTAAAGCCACATGGGTCCCATCAATTGCACCAATGATGTTGGGGATATGTCCAAGGGCATAGAAATCACCCTTCACAGTGGCCAAATCAGCCTCCTCAGGGAAAACAATGTAGCTCCGCATGTGTTTCATCAGGGCAGACAACACTCTGGACAAAATCTTGGAAAACATAGGCTGAGACATTCCAGATGACATGGCCACTGTTGTCTGGAATGAGCCACTTGCCAAAAAATGGTGGACTGACAGAACCTGCACTAGAGGGGGAATTCCTGTGGGTTGGCGGATGGGGGACATCAGGGCTGGCTCCAGCTGGGCACACAGTTCATGTATAGTGGCTCGGTCAAGTCGGTATCGTAGTATAATATGGCGTTCTTCCATTGTCGACAGGTCCACCAGCGGTCGGTACACGCGAGGATTCATCCTTCTCCTCGCAAGTCCCAGCGGACGGTGCCTAGGAAGGACAACATGGAGCACAGAGTCAGGCAAACCACAGGTTCGTTCACACAGCTTGCACAGTAAAAGAATCGCAATGCATTGAAAGGCGTGTATGTGTGGCAATGCAAGGCCTAGGCCTGTGTGACGCAGTTGAAATTAAGCCATGTGGGCCCTTGAAATGGCGGCTGCCTGACCTGTGAAGTGGGACAATGGGATGTGAGGTCAATGCGCTGGCGTGGCACACCGTGGCGGTAGGCGGTCGAAGACCGCTGTACGAAGGCGCATTGGTTAACATTGAACCCTATGGGTTTCAGGAGCCAATGACGAGGTGTGCCGGCGGTTGCGGTACGCACCGCCGCGGGCGTGACCGCCATTTTCTATCTGATTAATCACTCGAGACCTGATCATCCACAGGAGAGGACCTATACTGCAAGTGCTGCTGTGACCTCGGTCTGGAAGTGACAATGGCTGCTGCGACTGGGGAAAGAGCCCCTGCCTTCACGTCTGAAGAGTTGGAGAAACTTGTGGATGGGGTCCTCCCCAGTATGCGTTACTCTACGGTCCTCCAGACCAACAGGTAAGTACACTGGGTGCACATTGAATGGGCTATGCCTGTGTGGAGTGGGGTGGATGTAAGATGGTGGGGTGGGGAGAGAATGAGGAGTGCAACGCACGACAGATGAGAGCATGTGCCATATGGCAAAGTTGGGGAGGGGGGGGCATTCACATCTAACATGCAGAAAATTGATGAATTTTTCTTTCCCACCCTGTACATGTCAAATAGGTCAGCGCCCATCAGAAAGTCGACATTTGGCGTGCCATCGCCAAGGAAGTCCGGGCCCTGGGGGTCCACATCAGACGGGGCACCCACTGCCACAAGAGGTGGGAGGACATCCGCTGCGGAACCAGGAAGACCGCTGAGTCACTGCTGGGGATGGCCTCCCAACCTAGGAGGGGTGCCAGTCGTACCCTGACCCCCCTGATGTCCCGGATCCTGGCGGTGGCCTACCCTGATTTGGATGGGCGCTTGAGGTCATCACAGCAGACACAAGGGGGTGAGTATCAGCACATTCTGCTATCTTTACGCGCAGTGGAGGCGTCTGGGTTGGGGAGGAGGGCTGTGGGTGACATTAGGCCAGGGCGCTTTCTGTAGTGTAGTCCCCTCCTTTAGGCATGCCCTGTGCCCCCGCCCCCCACCTCTGTAGGGTGCCAAGTACAGCTATCCATGGTCCTGCATCACACATGTGCGCGTTTGTTGTCCCTAGACCTGTTGTCCTAGTCAGAAGTACTGAGTAGTGTACCCCGATTGCGCAGCTTAGTGCATGAGGCTCCTGTGTCTGTCCTCTGCGCCAACGGTGTTGACAATGCATGCACTCAACCTGTTTTTATTTCTCCCCCCACCCTTTTTCTTCATCTTCTTGTGCATGTGTGCACTAGCATCATCAGGTGGAGGAGAATTGGCATCGGAGCACGAGGGAGCTGCAAGTCACAAGGCCCCGGTGGGCCCTGGAACAGACACCGAGGGCACCAGTGATCCGGAGGGCGAGGGGAGCACCACAACGGGGACCGGTGGTGACACCAGCGACACCGACACGTCCTCGGATGGGAGCTCCCTAGCGGTGGCGGCAACATCTGGGCCCCCCGCCTCTACAGGTACAGCCACCACCCAGCGCACCAGCACCGCCCTCCCAGCAGCCCCTCAGCCTTCGCTCCGTGCCCGCTCGCCCAGGAAGGCGGGCATCTCCTTTGCCCCAGGCACCTCAGCCCCTGCCCCTGTTACCCCTGCTGCCCTCAGTGAGGAGGTCATTGACCTCCTTAAGACCATCATTGTTGGGCAGACTACCCTTTTGAATGCCATCCAGGGGGTGGAAAGGGAGGTGCATCGGAGCAATGCCTACCTGGAGGGCATTCATTCGGGTCAGGCTGCCCATCAACGATCGTTCACTGCTCTGGCCTCAGCACTGACGGCAGCCATTATCCCTGTTTCCAGCCTCCCTCTTCTAACTGCCTCCACCCTGTCTCTGTCTCCTGTTCCTCAGCCTATCCCATCCACACCATCAGACCAGCCTGCACACACCTCAACACCCAAGGGCAGCTCATCCAGACACAAGCACCACAGATCCCACAAACACTCACCCAAGCAACACCCAGATGCAGACATGGCAACAGTCACTACCACCTCTGTGTCCCCCTCCTCCTCGTCTCCCTCCTCCCTCCCTGTGACGTCTACACTCACACCTGCATGCACACCACCATCAGCCAGTGCTTCCATCACCAGCACACCCTCCAGTACAGTCCGCACACGTGCAGTCACCACCCCCACTACCATTTACACGTCCCCTGTGTCCTCTCCCACTGTGTCTGTCACCCCCTCTTCCAAGACACAAAACGCAGGCAGCCACCCACCCAACAGCCATCCACCTCACGACAGCCTACGTCACAATCACCTGCACCCAAAGACAGCACACCTGACTCTCCTACAACCACATCCTCTTCCTCCACTCCCATCACCACTACTCCTACCCTTTACCTTGGTCCTAAAAAAGTTTACCTCTCTAATCTTAACCTCTTTCCCTCCCCTGACCCACCCCCTCCAACTGCTAAGAGTCCCAAGAGCACCTCAGCCACCACCAGCCCAGCTTCGAGTGTCACTGTGGTGCATGGGTTCTGGAGTCCACCCTTTGGCAGCAGTGACACTTCTATCAGCAGCAAGGACACATCCAGCCCCCCCCCAGGCAAGAGGACCCGGAAACTAAAGGGCCGCCGTGAGAGGACTGACACGGCTGCCCCCAAGGAGCAAAGTTCGGCCACTTCACCTGCCACAACATCCAGGGGAGGCAAGGGTCCGAGAGCCCCATCTAAGGTGCGAAAGGGCAGCAGGGCGGAGAAGTCAGCCAGCAGGAGCGCGGAGCAGGAGGGCCCCACAAGCCCCATCCCAGGTGTTAGGGAGGACACCAAAGGGCCTAGGACTCCGTCACCGAAGGGTCCAGCAACAGCACGGTCGGAGGGCGACTGAGCAGGGAGTCCAGGCCAGGTCTGGCTCCCTTGACTTACTGGACGAGCACCGCTGAACAGGGCCCCGCCGTGAAGACAGGCACCGCTGAACAGGGCCCCGCCGTGCAGAAGAGCACCGCTGAACAGGGCCCCGCCGTGAAGACAGGCACCGCTGAACAGGGCCCCGCCGTGCAGAAGAGCACCGCTGAACAGGGCACCGCCGTGCAGAAGAGCACCGCTGAACAGGGCCCCGCCATGAAGACAGGCACAGCTGAACAGGTCCCCGCCGTGCAGAAGAGCACCGCTGAACAGGGCCCCGCCGTGCAGAAGAGCACCGCTGAACAGGGCCCCGCCGTGCAGAAGAGCACCGCTGAACAGGTCCCTTCCTGTCAAGCACCGCTCCGCTGGGCACCGCCGTCTCAAGCACCGCTCCGCTGGGCCCTTCCTGTCAAGCACCGCTCCGCTGGGCACCGCCGTCTCAAGCACCGCTCCGCTGGGCCCTTCATCTCAAGCACCGCTCCGCTGGGCCCTTCCTGTCAAGCACCGCTCCGCTGGGCCCTTCCTGTCAAGCACCGCTCCGCTGAGCACCGCCGTCTCAAGCACCGCTCCGCTGGGCCCTTCCTGTCAAGCACCGCTCCGCTGGGCACCGCCGTCTCAAGCACCGCTCCGCTGGGCCCTTCCTGTCAAGCACCGCTCCGCTGGGCCCTTCCTGTCAAGCACCGCTCCGCTGGGCCCTTCCTGTCAAGCACCGCTGAACAGGGCCCCGCCGTGCAGAAGAGCACCGCTGAACAGGTCCCTTCCTGTCAAGCACCGCTCCGCTGGGCACCGCCGTCTCAAGCACCGCTCCGCTGGGCCCTTCCTGTCAAGCACCGCTCCGCTGGGCACCGCCGTCTCAAGCACCGCTCCGCTGGGCCCTTCCTGTCAAGCACCGCTCCGCTGGGCCCTTCCTGTCAAGCACCGCTCCGCTGGGCACTGCCGTCTCAAGCACCGCTCCGCTGGGCCATTCCTGTCAAGCACCGCTCCGCTGGGCACCGCCGTCTCAAGCACCGCTCCGCTGGGCCCTTCCTGTCAAGCACCGCTCCGCTGGGCCCTTCCTGTCAAGCACCGCTCCGCTGGGCACCACCGTCTCAAGCACCGCTCCGCTGGGCCATTCCTGTCAAGCACTGATGGTTCACTGTGCCCACCATGCCTCCTCCTTGACCAGTGGAGACTGTAATCCACCTGATGGACTGTGTCTTTGCACTCCCTAGGATGGCACAGTGGGCAAACCACCCACTGTATAGACTTGAGAGACTGTGGCTTTGCACTCCCCAGGATGGTACAGTGGGCAAACCACCCACTGTAGAGACTTGAGAGACTGTGGCTTTGCACTCCCCAGGATAATGCAGTGGGCAAACCACCCACTGTAGAGACTTGAGAGACTGTGGCTTGGCACTCCCCAGGATGGCACAGTGGGCAACCCACCCACTGTATAGACTTGAGAGACTGTGGCTTTGCACTCCCCAGGATGGTCCAGTGGGCAACCCACCCACTGTAGAGACTTGAGAGACTGTGGCTTTGCACTGCCCAGGATGGCACAGTAGGCATGGTGGCCCCTTCGTGGATCTGGCGTCGTGGACTCATGTGGCTGTGGTGCCCCCCCCTTCCCTTCCCCCTGAGGTGCCTGTATTTGTGTCATCAGATGCCCCTGCAGTGTTCTCTCCAAAGGACTCAGGTCTCCTGTGTGGGCTTTGCCCTTGTGTTGCTACACTTTGGCCCACGGACAATTCGAATTTCGTAAGATGTGCAGGACTAATTGCCTCGGTTATCCATTGCAATGTATATAGAATTTTTTTAATATAAATATTTTCGCTAGTTGACCAATACTTATCAGAGGCTATTTTGTACATAAATTTTTATTCACAATTTAATTTTTTCATTGCATTTTTCAAGGGGGTTTGGGTGGTGTCACTCTGACTTGTTGCACTGCATTGGTGTGTACATATTTGGGGGGGTGGGGGTCGCATATGTGTGTTCCCGTAACCTTTCCTCCTCCCCCCTCCCGTGTGTCGTAGGTGCAGTACTCACCGTTGTCGTCTGCGCCGGCGTTCGTACTCGTGGTAGATGAGCAGGTAGACGAGAGCAGGTAGGATGTTTAATTCGGGTTCCATGCTGTCCTCCTTCCTCGTGGAGTGTATAGAGGTGAGCGTTTTCCCGTTCGTAGTCTGTTTCCGCCGTGTTTTTATCGGCGGGGCTCCCGCCCCGGAAAAGGTGGCGGATTGGTGAGTTATGATAGTGTGGGCGGTACATTGTCTGCCACCTGTCTGTTGGCGGTGACCGCCGCGCTGTTTGTTTGTACCGCCGTGGCGGTCGGAGTGTTAATGTGGCGGTTGCTGTTGGCGGTTCCCGCCAGGGTCAGAATTCCATTTTTTTTTTGACCGCCACCCTGTTGGCGGGTTGGCCGCCGCTTTATCACCGACCGCCAGGGTTAGAATCACCCCCTAAATCTGAGATGAGTTCTAGTGCGACTCTTGTTGATACAAGTGTTATCCATATGACTCACCCCCGTTCTCACTGCGGGCCTACAGGAATGACCTACAATCCCTAGATAATACAATAGGATAAGCATTGGCCAACTCAAAAATGGTGAGAAAATGAAATCCCACTCATGGAACAAGACAAATGATGGGCCAGCGCTTCATACCTTGCTATGTGTTTAACACACAGGAGTCCATCACACATCATCAGCAAACTCAACACATAACAGGCATATCAACACTTACTGGAGTTGTCGGGTCCTCAAATGAAGCCACCTCTCCCACAGTGTAGGGTGCCGGTCCACCTGTAAGGCATGGAAGGAAGAAATGTGCTCAAAATCTGTCTACTGACCAACAATTCCAAAGACAAAAACTATGTGTAAGATGACATAAGTAATTAAAGCCATTCAGACATGATGATACTGCATCCGATATAGCACGACTAACATGTACATAGCATGGGTCTCCTGTGACAATTACACACATATCTGCAAACATGCAGTGGCCCTAACTATCATGTGGTGGCAAACATGCTCCTTCATTAGTGAGCAGAAATAATAATGGAGTGTAATTGTCTCATCATGTGTATCCAATAGAGACATCAAAAGCCTGGTTACTTGAGGACTGCATTACCAGTCAAAAAGCCTATGTGGCCATGACACATTTATGACACATAGGTGCAATGTACAGAGGGGCAGGGACTTTTTGTAAGCCCTCATGTTGTTACAGTTTCTTCATTTGATGTGGCCCAGCAATGGTGATTTGCACCAAACATAGAGATATGAACCAATGTGCACACCTTTGGACTGCCATCTCTAAGTGGAATGTGGTACTACAAACTCCAAATACTAGTGTAAAATGTTAGCTGAGGGCACCTTACACCTTTTCCCGATGTTTTCAAATCCAGATCTGACATGTATCCAAAATGATGAAGGACCACAATAATCCCTAACATTCATAGAACTTCCAAAAACGCTTTCCTTACACACTCACCAGACACACATGAGACATATGTCTGGGCCACATTGCTATCATCAATTGACGTGAAGCCAGCACTCATTTTCTGCATCATGTAGCGTTTCTAAAGTCAGTCAACAAAGGTTGCCAATATTTTAGTAAATCTATACTTCACTGGCAAATGTGACCTATATAGACATAATTGGCTCCTATTTTGTGTTGCTGTCTGACACAAAGGCGGCACCAAATTACATTAAGCAAAAGTATTCAGTAAGTTTGCAGAGCACGTGCTTCCTGACAGCTAACAATTGTGGTCCTTCACATAGTCCATCAATGACCCTGTATGTTTCCACAGCATTCCTCAAAGTCAGCAACTTAGCCGGCAGATATTGTACAAATCATCTGATGTCACTATAGAGCTTTTAATTGTGCAGATTTACATGATTTGTAGTCATCAACAGGGCCACCAATCACTATTCCCAGGTGGTCCAGCAGATCTTGCTCCCTGGTGATGAGGTCAGCCCAGCGGGGCTACAGCTGGTGGTCATTCCTCTGGCTCCCATACTCGCGCTGCAAGTGATGCAGCACCTTTCCCCATCGGATTTGTCGCGCCTCAGTGTGATACCCCGGTATCACCCTGCCCCCTGCCATCAGTGGGAGGAAATGGCACACCAGCCATATAAACGCCCCCAAGCTCCTCCTCACCCATCTTGTCAAGACGTGGCCTACCCAACATCTCAGCACCAAAATGGGGACTAGGGGATAAAGAAGAAGAAAGGAGAAATGGGGGAAAGCAGAAGTACAAAAAATAAGTAAACTTAACAACTAAAAGAGCCCAACTATCCCCAAACTAGCACTACCCACAACAGACTCCCACAAACAACAAATACAATACAATTCCGGACAATTGTAAACAAAACACACTCAGACAGTATACAAAACAATATTTATTTCACAAAGTAACAAGTAATGTAGCACACAGGACACAAAAGCACGAAATTACTGGACAACACTCTGAACACAGCCACACAGTCTAGACGAATCACAGACTGCAAAGTGAAAGTGAAAGTACACCCACTGTACTTAATCTGTAAACAGGATATCCTATTACATCACTTCCTGCATAAAATGGCTGACGTTTTTATCATTATGCGTCATATTTTTTCATCCATACAGATTGTGCGTCATATTTTTCGATGCACAGGAGTGAAAATTAGGCTGCATCCAAATAATTGTAAAAACGTCAAAATTTCAGGGCATAAACTGGTTTTGGGTATTTTTTTCATTTTAATGTAATGTTACATTTGGGACACAACTGAGATAGGCTGATTGCACCCACTTTGGTGTTGATGGTGTATGTTCACATGTGAGACATCATTCTGCAGCGGACCATGACCCGCTACTTCCTTACCAGGATTTTGACGCTTGGCTGACGCACTAGATGGCCATATGTGTGGCCTTCATATATGTATTGCACAATTTGGGCATGTTTGGCATCAGGAGAGGATAGCAAGGTGACGCACATGAGTACAATACCTCAATGACTATGGCTCAATGTGTGTGCAGTGGCTACTAATGTATTAGTCGACCCAGTGTGTGTGCATCACAAGATGCAATTTTTCCAAATATGCTTGTAGGAATGTGAAGTCAATGTGTCTGTCTTATCCAGGTGACCGGTTCACACCTGTTCAGTATAAGTCAATAAGGGCGCTCACTGAAGGACCACATGCCAATTATGAATACAATTTAGCTTTACTAGAATTTCAGGTAAATGTAGGCATTTAGCACATTAACAATAGTGGAATAAGAATAGCAATGAAAAGCATCTATTTGTATATAAGTACACTACAAAGAGCATCTATGCATATATATAAGCAAAGAGTTCATTGACGGATATAAGCTTTGATTAACTGCATACCAAAATGCATCACACTACGATGTTCAGGAAGCAAAATATAAATGAGTTGAATACTTCAGATAAGCTTTGATTTACTGCACACCAAAATGCATGTTTCAATTACTGCAGCAGACTCACACTACGATGTTCAGAAAGCAAAATATAAATGGGCTGAATACTTCAGATTATAAACACAGTGCAAGCATAATAATCAATCATAATAATAGAGCAGAGAAACAAAGGCCTTTCATCCCTGTGTGGAACTTAACTTAGTCCACGAAATGCTGGGAAGCCCTCTACCGCCTGCTTGGACCTCTCTCCCCCTCAAGCATCACAGTCTCTGAACAGCAAAACAGGGAGGCAGCGCTGGGCCATGGCAGCTTTCACAACCCCATGTGAGAGCTTCAAATCCCTCACCCGCACTTCAGTGCTTAAATAACTCGAAGCTTGGATTCTATCTCTTTCTGGCATTTTCTAGCTATGTTATCAGCACTTGGCTGCTCTGCCCTTCCCCAGCCTTTGTTTTTATTCCATCTTCTCCCTGTACTCTCGTTCTCAAGGTTGAGACGGAGTCTTCTACACAAACAAGCTTGAAAATAATATCATGAACTTTTCCACGTTGTTCGGGGGTTTCACCAGGCATCACGCTCATCTACACTGCTCAAGCTAATTAACCCTTGGCGTCACAATGTCTTCCGCACCTTTCCCTATACTGATCACTCCACCCCTTATATGAGCACGATGCATGCGAAACAGATATCATTTACTTTGACATTCCGCTAGCTAGGTTGCTACTAATACTTGTTAGCATCATTCTAAGCACCTGCATCTTAGTATAAAGCTGTTTTGTGCATACATATAGTCTACATAGTATAGTCATTAGCGTAACACAAACAATCAATAACCAAATTAGCTGTTGTAACACTATATTTAGCGTCTTCATAGCTCCTAGTGCCCAGCCTAAGAAGAAGTTATACCAATGATGCTCAGTTATTTGCTGGATGCATGAAGCAGTGTGCATAAGCTGTTTAGCGTTTATGATCATCAGTATGGCTGTATCCTTGGTGTATTTAGCTGCCATATCAAATTTAGCAAAGGTAACTTGTGCGTAGTGCCTGATTACCTCTATTCTGGGTAGCTTTACAACAAGCAAGATGTTCCACTCTAATTGCGCACGCATTTGCGTCTGTAATGTGGTTATGGTTAACTTAGTCGGTCGGTACAAGATGTGAGTGCTCATGTCAATAATGCTGGTAATATTGCACATACACATTACTTGCTCTCCTGAAGTACTGGGTTTTTCAGAACCCAGCGGTGCCAGGGAACACACCCTAAGACTTCGAGTCCTTCCTGTTTCAGACTACAGAAACACAGAGTCTTCTTGGTGAAGTCAAAGATCTTGTTTATTGGCTGCAGCCAGTAACAGGTATCCTAGAAGTACAACACGGTGTATATTCTCAGGAGACTGCTCCCTTTGCAAAGCTAACCTTCTCTTTTATACAAAATATTATGCTGATAGGCAAACATTCCTTATTTTACAGTTGACCATTCACATGTTTTCACTACAAAGAAATAGCAGGTTTATGATGACAAGCCCATATTTCAGTTTGTCCAGCCCTCAATCAATTACCCGGCAAGGCTTAGTACTTTCATCAGATATCGACGGACCCCCAATATAAACAGGCACCTCCTCCTTGTAAAGCAAGTCATAAAGAAAGAAACAGAGACAGGTGTGTGTAAGATTAGGCATGGTTTGTGTGTGATGAAAGGTTTATGATGTGTTGTGCCTTGATACTAATCTCATTCGGCCACTGGGAAAGAAACTGGCCGAACAGGTTTGGCTTCAGGCAGTGGAGTCAGCTTGCCCAGGTCACAGAGGAGTCAGCAAAGGTGTACGTGTCCTTCAGACTCGTTTTCAGCATTAGGCATTGGCCTATGTGAGGGCAATCATAAAATGGCTGTCGTTTAAATGGAACACAAGGGTTCAAGACGGAAACTCTGATATTCGGGTGATTTCGTTACCCGAATATGAATACAATGCTTGTGCATACTATTCTAATCATTCCCGGTCTGCTGATACCAAAATCGTTGTGATACGACGATGTTTATAACACGGGTCCAGAATTTTCAGTACCACAGACCCTCCTTTTGCCCTTACATAGGCAATAACCTATACTCACGCTAATCTGAGTCCAGGTCTATATTCATAAAGTCGTTGAGATGTTGCTGTAGCATCATCCTATTACTTAGCTCGTCCCTTGATACAGGTTTCCTTACACACGATGTAGCACAGAGGCCACATATTGCAGGAGCACACTGTACACACAGGCAGGACAGGAAAAGAATGGCTAAGATCATCCCAATGACTACCAGAGTCTTCCATCCCCAGTCGGATATCAGCTCCCAGAACCACCCCATCAATGACCAATCTCCTTTATCCACGTGAATAGACTCGGAGATCTTATGCAGTTTGGAAATGGCCTGGTAGACTGTTGGAGCGTTATCTGGGATGAAAACACAGCAACTTGATTGGATCACTTTACATACCCCACCTCGGTCTGCAAGTATGACGTCTAATGCGACCCTGTTCTGAAGAGTCATAAGGCGATCCGACTGGAGCTCAGCAGTCAAATTACCAAGGGCACCGGCGGTTTCAACTACCGTGGATTCAACCACCTTTGTCAATTGCCTTATGTTCCTGCTGTTAACCATAGGGCCCCAAAACGGCAGAAAACCCTTTGCGAAATCTCCAAATTCTTGTCCGGTAGTGTCTTCTTTACTTATGACACCTCGAACCATCCTTGTCTTATGGTAATCTGCCGCTGCCGTGTAGGTGGGAGGTAACAGGAACGAAACAAAACATGTGCCTGAGAAGTCAGGAGGCAACCATGTATAGGCTTTATTATTGCAGATGAAATAGGTACCCTTAGCTGCCAAGAACGAAGGAGAAGTCTGAGACGCAAAAACATATGTTTCAGTGCAGATACTTTTCCCTAACTGAGCTCTGGGATTCTTGCCATTACCTTGCAGACATAGGTGACCCTGATGGGGTACAATCCAAATCGGGGAGGATCTCTTTGCTCGCTGGTTTCCACTCAGAGTAACTCCATATCCTGTTATGTTCCATCCAATATATGCTAGTGTCTCATCTCTCGGGATAGTCTCATAGGAAATATTTTCCCTAATCATATCTACTATACCCTTAGCTAGAGCACTATTCTTAGGATTATCTTTCACAGAACGTAGGGGGTTGGCTTCATACGCGTATATGAACACCGTTCTATATGCCCATACAGAACCATTATGGCTGAAAGGAAGGACCAGATAAGGGATACCTTTATCAGTAGTATGAGGCATAAGACCACACACCCAACAGTTAGTTGTGTTCACTACTAATTGGTGTTGGTGTAGAAGCTGAATGAATGAATTGTTGGCAAACTCTAATCTTCTGGCAGACTCGTGTTCAGGCAGGGGGTGAAATGAATGCGAGGAAACAGCAGAAGGAGGTATGGGCTGAGTAATGGGTGCAAATGTCACTTGAAAAGAGAATAAAACATATCCTATTAAAAACGTCATTACACTAAGCAACATGAAAATACATAATATCAAAAATTGTTTCTTTGTCATTATTATACCCATTCTGGCTATAAAGTCCATCTGTCTGGCAGGTCTCTCATTCTTGAAAAACTCCATCCTCTCTAATTGCTGCTCGTGGTGGTAGGGTGTTCTATGCTAGGGAATGCTTCTGTCAGTCCAGGGCAACTCCCTTAGACCGACCAGAACTGTCGACCTAACGTCTTCAGCTGCACTCCAAAGACTTGGGCAACCACGACCCTACAGCTGAACCCGGATGGCGGTTCGAAAAGAAAAAAAACAAAAATAAGAAAGTTTCTCAGATTAGAGAGCTGCACTTTAAAAAAAAATAGCAAAGGAACGGCAAAAAAATTATTTGTCCTTAGTTCTTGGTCTCAAGTTATAACGGCTTTTTCCAGGAACTGTCTGGTTCTGGAACAAGAGTTCAGGCTCTGTAGTGTTCAATCGAATTGACGGTGGCACAGCTTCTTGCAATTTATTGTCACTTTCTTGTTCAGAAATTGTTCCTTTTACACGTGCATCGCTAAATGGCAAAAAATGAGGCACAGTCTCAGTCTCAGAGTCAGCGATCCCCTCCTGGACCCACCGGTCGTATGGTAGAGGAAAAGGGACTCTCTTGCAGTGTACGCCGTGGATCCAGTTCTTTTTCCCTTCCACTCGAACAGCTGATCTTGTTGAGAGAAGGACGAGGTAGGGGCCGGTAAAACGGGGCTGGTCATTCTTTGTCCGCTGGAAGTTCTTGACCAGTACCCATGATCCAGGATCGATAAGATGTCCTGGAGCTTCAGAGACCTGAGGCAGAGTATCGTGAACCTGTTGGTGTAGAACACGTAATTTAGCCGTCAATTCGTACAAATAATCAAGCAGTACAGGGTGTTCGAGCTCACTGAATTTTGTTGGTCTTGGCACTCCCCATATGTTGGCCGGGCGGCCAAACACGATTTCATAGGGACTAAGTCCCACTCGCGAATGCACAGTCATTCTTGTTGATAGGAGTGCTAGAGGCAGAGCGTCAGGCCATTTAAGACCAGAGCTCGCTTGTATCTTTGCCAACTTCAGTTTTAGCGTGCCATTATAGCACTCTACTAGTCCAGCTGATTGGGGGTGATTTGCAGCGTGGAATTTTTGCTGGATACCTAGCCCTTCACATACTCTTTTCATCACTCGACCCACAAATTCACTCCCATTATCACTCCAGACCATTCGCTGCATTCCAAACCTAGGGAAGAATTCTTTGACAAAGGCTTTAGCTGTGGATAAGGCAGTGTTGTCTTTTAAGGGATATGCTTCTACCCATCTTGAAAAAGCACAAACAACAACGAGTACGTATTTCAGATTGTTGCACCTTTCCATGTGGAAGAAATCTAGCTGCAAAACCTCGAACGGATACGTGGGAGGCGCAAAATGACCAGCTGGAGTTGGGGTTCCCCTACCAGGATTGTATTTCAGACACACCATGCAATTCTTGACCACATTCTCTGCACATTTAGGAATTCCAGCATTTTGCCATACTGGAGCCAACAACTTACAAATCCCTTTCACACTGATATGGGCCATTCCATGAGCCATTGTCACCACTGCAAGCACATACGCATCGGGTAACAACCATCGCTGATGTTCTGACAAGTCAACCCAACAACCATTTTCATCCAATTTACCCGTACTCTCTTTCCACACGCTCAATTCTTTCTCTGAAGCTTCAGCTTGAATAGACTTCACACCCTCTATCGTATCTTCACATATTTCAACGTCACCAACCCATCTTGCGGGGCCTGCAACATACATTCGATTCATCACATCTTTTGCTGTTTCTTTTGCGATTTCGTCAGCAAATGCATTGCCACGACCGACATCATCAGTAACCTTCTTGTGTGCACTGCATTTCACAATCGCAACTTGTAATGGCAAGGTCAGTGACTCAAGAAGCTCATTCACCAACTGACCATGCTGAATTTTAGCTCCATGCGAAGTCAGGAACCCACGTTCTTTCCACAATCGTTCAAAACTATGGGCCACACCAAACGCATACTGGCTGTCGGTATATATGGTCACTTTCATTCCTTTCGATAACACACACGCTCTCGTAAGTGCAATCAGCTCTGCTGCTTGAGCTGAATTATGTGGTATACGTGCAGCTTCAACAATCGTATGCAAAGTTGTGACAGCATATGCTGCAGTCGTATCACCATTCGGAAGCTTGAAGCATGAACCATCCACCCATAAGGTACCATCACACTCTACAAGAGGAGTATCTTTAAGATCTACTCTCCCTTTCGTTTCTTCTTCTGTCCTAAGAAAACAATCATGTTGTTCAACATCATCTGTTTCTACTGAAATTGGCAATAACGTGGCTGGATTCAACATATTGCACCTCTTTATGTGCACATGACTCGCTAACAGTGTCAACTCGTAACCTGACAATCGAGCACTAGTTAAATGCTGTGTCTTGGTCCTGTTTAACAACGTGTCCACTGCATGTGGAACCATCACAATCAACATATTATTCATCACTAACCCAGCAGACTGTCGAATAGAAACAGCTGCTGCCGCTGTGGCTCTCAAGCAACTCAGCAATGCTTTAGCTACCGGATCCAAAGTCGACGAAAAATATGCGCATGGGCGCTGCTTGTCTCCAAAAGACTGTGTCAGCACTGACAATGCACAACCCTCTTTCTCATGGACATACAGTGTAAAGGGCTTACTGTAGTCGGGGGTACCCAACACAGGAGCCGAACACAATGCATTACGCAATTCGGAAAAACTTTTCTGACAATCTTCAGACCACGGAACGGGGTTTGGTGTATCTTTATAGGTCAATGCTACCAAAGGTTTGGCCAGCAAAGAAAAATTTGGTATCCATTGTCTGCAGTATGATGTAATGCCCAAGAAAGCACGTACTTCTCTCTGTGTCCTTGGCACACTCAATTTTGCAATTGCCTGAATTCTTTCTGAGGTCAGTTTCCTTCCCTCCTTCGATAAGAGATGACCTAAGTAGGTCACTTCTTGTCAACAATATTGCAGTTTTGAAAGGGACACTTTGTGATGTAAATCAGACAAATGACGCAACAACAACAAGGTGGCTTCTTTACAAATCTCTTCAGTATCTGTAGCGACTAGCAAATCATCAATGTACTGAATAACGGTAGCGCCGTCAGGTAAAAGAATTGCATCAAGCTGTGTTTTTAAAGCCTGACTATATATTGATAGACTTTCACAGTAGCCTTGAGGAGCGCATTTGAAGCGGAAACTTCGGCCTCCTAAACTGAATCCAAAAATATTCCTGTTCTCCTCGGCAATCGGGATGCTGAAGAAAGCATTCTTTAAGTCAATTACCGAAAACCAGGTGGCGGAAGCTGGAATCATAGTCAATATGGCAGTGATATCAGGAACAACTGGAAACTGTGGCACAACTATTTTATTTACCTCTCTAAGATCAATCACGAGCCTGTAAACAGGTGGCTTAGAGGGGTCAGTACGTTTCAAAACAGGCAAAACAGGACTATTACAAACGTTGCCGCTTGTCTCTTCAATTACATCTTTTTCAATTAAATCATAAATGATCGCTAGCAACGCCTTTTCACCTTCACTAGAGATCTTGTATTGTTGAATGCGTGGTAATTTAACATTGGCTTTCAATGTCACAACATAAGGCGGTATTTCCAAAAGACCCACGTCATTAGGACCAGTAGCCCAAATGGTATCAGGAAGAAATGACAATTCGGTCGGAAGTTTATCCTTCGACAAATACATTGGAGAGACCACTTTCCTACCCAGTGTAAGTTGTACTCCCGAAGGAGAACAATATAATGTTGCATACAATCTTTTCAACAAATCCAATCCTAACAAGTTTTCACCACAACCTGTCGTCAGAATAAGGGGTGCTTCCAATTCACAAGGTCCAACAGCAAGGGACATAGGACTAGAAATCGGGTTCCTAACCGGGGCGCCAGAAAAACCTACTGAAACATTCATCTCGCCAGACAAAGGTGCGCCAGGGAGTTTTGAGTGCATAATAGAACTCTTTGTAGCACCAGTATCCAACAGAAAAGGCTCCGACACACCTGATGTAATCACCTTAACATAAGGTCCATTCTGATCCACTGGAACTAAAAAAACTCCCTCTCTTCGTCTATGGCTGTCCTAGCAATTATTACCTTCCAAGTTCTCATCTTCTGCATAGTAGTCGTCAGCATAGTACTGAGCCGTCCTACCAGACGCGTTATGTTGCTGGTCAAAACTATTCATTAAGTTTTGAGACGGAAAGGAGCGCGTGTTCTGGGGGAAACTTCCACGTCCTCTACCTCTAGGAGCTTGTTGAACACCTCAACCTCTTGCGCCAGAAGCACCATTCGTACGCTGTAACAAAATAGGACAACTATACTTGAAATTACCCTCTTCTTTATAATATGAACACTGATTGGGACCTACAGGAACACGTGGTTGAGAAAACTCGAACCTTTGCGAGTTTCTCTGGAACTGCTGAGGTTGCTGATAGTTACTCTGACCACCACGTGGCAGATACGCCTGTTGTAAAAGAACCTTTGTCTTTAATTCTTTAGTTTTCTTGTCTGCTCTATCCTTCTCATCTTTATCCCTATTTTCGTAGTACTGTGCAGTAGCCAATATTTGTGCTGAAGAGGAAACGGCCCAAGAACTCTCTGAATCCTTCAATTTCTTACACAGCTCGGCAAGCAAATTGTGCACAAACTTGTCAACGAACAACCGTTGACCACCTTCTTTACTCATATCTTGACCACTGTGGTCGATAAACGTTTCCTCAAACCTGGTGAAGAAATCAGACACTGTCTCATCTTTCTTCTGCTTACACGCAGACAATTTATCCCAATTCACACGCATCGCAGGCATTAAAGTCTTCATGTAAGTAATGATTCTAGCAGGCAGTTCTGCTACTAAAGGCTCAGGCTTGGCACCACCAACTTGTCTATCATTTGCAGCACTAATATTAGCCCATGAGTCACCTAACTCTTGTGCATGATCTGTATGGCGAATCAATCCCCACAAAGGCTGTGGAACAACATTCCCAAATAACATGTCGGCTAAATTCATAATGCATGAGTCTGCAGTCTGTGATAATTCCTTATAATACCCTGCAGGGTTTTTACGGGGATCAGGCAAAGTCTGCTTAAGGGCTAAAACTTCAGCTCGCTTCCACGGAACATGTACCCAAACACGCTGAAAATGAGCTGGGACAGCATCAATGTGATTAGCATCATCAGCCTCAACAGCGTCCTTCCATACCGGAGGGACTTCTCTCATTGGGTACTGTCGCACCTTTTTTTTAACAGAGGAGTCATGTTGGAACAATGACTGAGAAGGACAACAACGTCGCAACTGCTGTCTCAACATCGGGACCCACAATCGTGCCCTTTGCAAACTCAAACCGTACACAGCACAAATCAGGCGGATTTGTTTCCAAATCATTATCTTCCAATTCCTCACAAAGGAAAGCACACATTTTCTCAAAAAACGTATCTTTGTTTTGGTGCTCCCCATTGACGGAAGACATCCATAACAGACTCTACATCGTATCTTAAAGGGTAAACAACCCATGTACGCGCCATATGGTCCAACGTTTCTTTCTCTTGAGAATTAGGCAGTTGACTACGCGACTGCTTACGCTCCGAATCTGGGGTCACACCAGACGACCCAAAGAGAGGAAATATAAGGCTGGCAACAGTATCTGTCATTCTCTGTCGGACAGAAGGAGAAGTTGATGAAAGAACAGGAGGAAAAACAGAGGGAGGCAAGGCAGACGCAGAAGCAGACGCAGAGGCAGTATCAGGAAGAACACCAGAAGAGGCAGTCGATGTAGTACATAAAGTTGTAGGAGGTACAGATGGAGCAGGTAGCGAAGTCGGCGGCCCTTGAAGGGGCTGCGCCATAGTAGTAGGAGCCAACTGAAAAGGAGCTGGCGGCTGTGGAAGAACCTGAGGCACAATAACCGGAGGTTGAACAGCTAAAGGTTGCGGAGGTGCTGTAGCATTCTGCGCATAAGGCGGTGGCGAACTCAACAAGTGTGACATTAAAGGATCTTTCTCAAATTCTTTTGCTGCATCTTGCTGAAGAAGCGGAAGAACTGGATAACATTTATCGGTCACCAATTTACGTTGCCTGTGCAACTGCTCATTCATCTATTCTTCTTCATCATCTTTAAACTGCATAGCAGCTTGCATTATCGAGATACCCTCTTCCCTCTTATTTCTCTTTGCTAATTTAATTTCCTTCTGTTTGGCTTCCTTACGCCATAGGCGGAAAGAGTCAAACATCGCCGGCCGGGCTTTCTTCTTAAAAAGTTTAACCTCCAGATTATTCAGAATCTCTGTGTCAAAACTACCATATTGGGGCCATTTTAAAACACCATCTTTCCTAGTGTATCGGATCCATACTTCATTATATATGATGGGGCCTATGCCATGTTTCACATATAGTTCATAGGTTGGAGTTCCAATCGGAGGAACCGGACACGAGTCCTCCAATCGGGAATCCCTATTATAACCAAGACAAAACAAATTTCCATATCTGCTCAGACCAGGCATCTTCGCTCTCTAGTCTAGCTTCAAACTTCAAAGGATTATCGAATACGATAGTCTCGTGAATACATGAATCCCTCGGCTTTGGTACTTGCAAGTTCCAAATCAAAGATCCCAAGGGGATACCAAACTAAGAACCAAACTAAGGACTGGGAGACGCTCCACTTATACTTAACTGAGGTATCGATGACGTCACCAGAAGACTCGTTTATCGTTTCGCTCTACCAAATCCTCAAGGGTCCAAAACAGGGCGATAGTCAGGGCAGCAGTCCTTCGTAGCCGTCGGAAAGCGGGGAACCTCGCAGCAAAGACTTTCGGACCACGTCGACATACAGGGGTCGATGAAGTGGCGGCCTTCCTCCAGAATTTTCACACGAAGCTCCTCACAAACCTCTGGCTTGGACTGGTACCGCTGAAATCACCCCACGTTGGGCGCCAAATGAAGTACTGGGTTCTTCAGAACCCAGCGGTGCCAGAGACCACACCCTAAGACTTCGAGTCCTTCCTGTTTCAGACTACAGAAACACAGAGTCTTCTTGGTGAAGTCAAAGATCTTGTTTATTGGCTGCAGCCAGTAACAGGTATCCTAGAAGTACAACACGGTGTATATTCTCAGGAGACTGCTCCCTTTGCAAAGCTAACCTTCTCTTTTATACAAAATATTATGCTTTAGGCAAACATTCCTTATTTTACAGTTGACCATTCACATGTTTTCACTACAAAGAAATAGCAGGTTTATGATGACAAGCCCATATTTCAGTTTGTCCAGCCCTCAATCAATTACCCGGCAAGGCTTAGTACTTTCATCAGATATCGACGGACCCCCAATATAAACGGGCACCTCCTCCTTGTAAAGCAAGTCATAAAGAAAGAAACAGAGACAGGTGTGTGTAAGATTAGGCATGGTTTGTGTGTGATGAAAGGTTTATGATGTGTTGTGCGCTTTAATACTAATCTCATTCGGCCACTGGGAAAGAAACTGGCCAAACAGGTTTGGCTTGGCAGTTCGGTCTGGACTGTTCCCATGAGGAACAGGGTCAAGACTGATTTGCATAAGGCTGGGTCCAAACTGGGGTGGCATGGTGAGCAAAAGAACGATGGATTAAACCCAGATCTATGACTGGGGGTGAGTGTTTGACAATGTTCAGCATTCCGTCCATCACTTGTTGTTTTTGCAGTGGAGTCAGCTTGCCCAGGTCACAGAGGAGTCAGCAAAGGTGTACGTGTCCTTCAGACTCGTTTTCAGCATTAGACATTGGCCTATGTGAGGGCAATCATAAAATGGCTGTCGTTTAAATGGAACACGAGGGTTCAAGACGGAAACTCTGATATTCGGGTGATTTCGTTACCCGAATATGAATACAATGCTTGTGCATACTATTCTAATCATTCCTGGTCTGCTGATACCAAAATCGTTGTGATACGACGATGTTTATAACACGGGTCCAGAATTTTCAGTACCACACTCCGGTGGTTTGTATAAATCAGTTAATAAGTAAAGGATGATTAATGACATAACATATGCTCTCTGTCCCTATCTGATATAAGTCTGTGCCATTTAATAGGAAAAGGTAACCATTCACATTCTCCCAGTATTGTGTGAAGACATGGATCTAGCACCTGTCCAGTGTGGGTACAAACCCTCCCTTTAGACCAATCTGCACATCTAGTGGGATCTACAGTGCGATTTGTTTAATCAATCCACTTTTTGCCAGTGTGAGGTATCCACCATTCTTTTACTTATCACTACGGGGAGCAATATAAAGGGGCACCATATGTCAGGAGGAAGATCACGTCTTGCTATATCAAAAAGAGCATGACACATTTCTTCATTACAGTGAAACTGTATGGGCTTTACCCATATTTCTTCAGGCAAATGCAATTGTTGTCTCCAATATTCACCCTGAAGCTGTCCCCATTCTGCTTTAAGGTCTGCATACTGTTGATTAGCAATGCTTTGACATAGTATGCACTGGATGCCCTTAGTCACTGTTTGTGTGTTTTAAAAGCTTTTTTTCCGAATTGTTCATAAGTGAAATTATGCCATTGCCAATCACGATACATCCCACGCAGGACTTTCCATACTTCTTGTGAGTGTGTGGGCCCTCATTGAGAAATTACTTTTATGGCCTCTCCTGTACTATATCCTGCAGAAGATAGCTTATTCCTAATGGCTTCAACATCAAAAGAATTCAGGGCCCCTACCCCGATTCTGGTGGCCCCAGCTATCAAGGACCCTAGATCTCTGCTAATGCGTAACTTTGGCAAGGGCCATAACTGTGGTATCCATGGTGCACATAATTGATCATACTTTGAGACATTCCCCTTGGCAATATTTATCTGTAACACAATACGATTAATTATGCTTGCATGAAGAGCTTGCTTACATCCTATTCTATATCGAACTATAGAACTGTTGCTTAAGTTGCTAACCATGCGTCTTTTGGTTAAATAAAACATGAATGCTGGTGGTTTGGAGTATTGAACTCCTTTGGTTCCATTGTTCATTGTAACAATCACCATATGTCCTGGTATCACAATATTTACATATCATGTTTAGCATATAACTCAAAGCCTGTACTGTTGCTGGCGTCCCCTGCAACTCGCTCAGTCCGTTGGCATGTCGGATTTGCTGTCCAGTTACCTTCCAGGTCACAGCTTTGGCAGCCATCCACTTGCCTCCAGGTACCTTCACGTTGCAAAGTGAAACATTTCCCTGGTCATCAGTTACGTTAGCGGCTTGAGGTGCACAAGTGACATGAAGGTCCGTAACAACATTCTCTGCTATCATTAACGCAGATGTCCTTGTTTATGACCATGGGGTAAGTCTCACTGCAGGTACAAATACAGGTACATTAGAGTTCTTTAAAAGTACAATATACATACTCCCCACCCCTTGACTCAATAGCTCTCCTGCCTCTGCCTTTTTCCCTGGATTGTTCACCCATACTTTTCTGCCTGTGCTTCCAAATCCTCCCTCACTTCTCTGGGTGTTATCGGGGGGGGGGGCAGATCTTTCTTCAATGTGCGCTTGTTGACAAATCAATTGGGGAAGTCTGTCATGTGCTGATAACTTTTTTAGCTGTTCTTTCACCAATCCGTTATATCTCTGAATCATGCCTGCAGCTTGTGGATAATAACTAAGGTGTAAAATCCACCGAATTCCCTGTTCCTGCGCCCAATCCTGCACTGTTTTCCCTGAAAAGTGTGTGCCCCTATCTGTTTGGATTTCATCAGGTACCCCATAATGTTTTATCATGTAGTTTAGCCCTCGCAAAGTGGACTTCTGATTTGCAGACTTACAGGGCATACCCAACATAAGGCCAGTGTAGGTGTCCACCATGGTCAATACGTAGCTTTTTCCTCCTTCCTTTGGTAGCGGCCCGATATAGTCCAATTGCCACACTGTAGCAGCTACGGTTCGTCTTCTGATATGTCTGCTAGGCTTCTTTTTCAGGGGCATTTGTTTTATCTGGTTGCATGTGGTGCACTCCTTTACTGCTTGTTGCACCTGTTCTTTAGTAACTGGAATCTGTTGTTGCTATGCCCATGCATAAGTGCCATTCTCTCCTAGGTGTCCAGATGTTGCATGGGTCCAGTTTGCTAGAGCAGCTTCAGCCTCCTCATTGATGACCACTGTTTGTGTTTTAGCCGTCTGATCTTCGGTGTTGTTGAATAGAGATGCAAGTGAGGTGTCCGATGGGCAATAGGCATCCACATGTCCCACATAGATTTCACATTTGTGCCCTTTCTCCCACATCTCTTCCCATAGTTGCTCGCCTCCCCAAATGGGGGTGCCTTTGATTTTCCATCCATCCTTGCGCCAAGTCGGGCCCAGCTTACTAGTCCTTGGTAAGTGGCCCAGCTGTCAGTGTACCCAAACGTTTTCTCTCCGATGGGGGCTTGTTCGATCACTGCTGCTACCCCCTGCAGTTCTGCAAGCTGGCTTGATTCATTATCCCCTCCTCGCAGTTACATCGTTTCTGTGGCAAGCTGGAATGTGACTGTTTGCCATTGTCTTTTTCCTTGATAGTACCGGGCGGTACTATCTGTGAACCATGCATTTTGCTGTTCTTCTTCAGTGAGTCGTTCAAAAGGTGGGGCTGTCTTAAATGGTGAGGGTTCCATTTCAGAGGGCTCTGGCGCAGGGGCCATTGCCTGCAAGTCCACTGCCCCTAGCGTATCTTCTTGTAACTTCAACACTCCTGCTGGTCCCGGTTTTGCCCTCTGCTGCAGATACCATTTCCACTTCACGATGGTAAACTCCTGCACTCTGCCTACTTTAGTGCCAACCCCTCCTTCTCTTGTCCAACCTAGTAAGGGGACCCTCTTTTTTCCCTGCCTCTGCCATAGTCTCCACATCACTACATCATCTACATCATCCTGTGCTATCATTTCCAGCTCAAACGGGTCTCCTTCTGTGATGGGACCTAACGTAAAAGGATTCTGTAATGCATATTTTGCTCCAGTGTCCCACAATCTCACCAACCATTTAAACAAAGGCTCTGCAGGCATTTGCCTAAACATACGGGTTATCTCCAACAACTCACTCTGCGTATAATCTGTCACCAAACGAGAATTCTGTATTTGCCCACCATTCACTCCCTTTGATTTGTTTTGCACGAGTGGGCAAACCTCCATTGCACTTCCTCTTCCACCTTCAACTTCACCTACACTTCCTTCTCCACTTTCAACTCCACCTAGTTCTGTTACACATACTTCCACCTCAACCTCCCAACTCCAGTCATCATTGTCTGAGACTGTTCCATCCCAAGTATATGGATCCCAATTTTCTTTGCGTACCAATGCCCTCACTTGCACAGTTGAGGGTATTTTAGGCTTCTGCCTACTCTTCTGTTTGCGTACCAGTGCCCTCACTTGCACAGTTGAGGGCATTTTAGGCTTCTGCCTTGCCTCCATTTGATCACTCCGAGTCACTGCACTTTCTATGGTCTCTTTTATAAGTAACTGCCTTTCCTGCAAGGCTGAAACCTCATCCTGCAGTTTTGTTTTCCTGTATACCATACGGAGCGCAGACAGGAAAAGCCATCCCACTTGCCCTGCGCTTTCAGCTCCAACTTCGCCCCTCTGAGTTTCACACTCTTGACCGCATCTTCCACTAAGAGAGGAGTCACTTTCTCATCTAGTGCTTCCCATAAAACCGGCACTGCCCACGGTTCAGGAGTCCTGCCACACCAGAGAACTTGTCAGTTGCTAACCACCCGGGAATGGATCTGGCTTCTGCCCCATGCTGCCTTCCGCTCTCTGCCCCATTTTTCTTACGTCCCCAAAGAGGCATTATTGACTTATACCTCACTTCTGGCACCAAAATGTCTTATCCAGGTGACTGGTTAACACCTGTTCGGTATAAGTCAATAAGGACGCTCAATGAAGGACCACACGCCAATTATGAATACAATTTAGCTTTACTAGAATTTCAGGTAAATGTAGGCGTTTAGCACATTAACAATAGTGGCATAAGAATAGCAATGAAAAGTATCTATTAATATATAAGTACACTACAAAGAGCATCTATGCATATATAAATATATATATAAGCAATGAGTTTATTGACAGATATAAGCTTTGATTAACTGTATACCAAAATGCGCTACGATGTTCAGGAAGCAAAATATAAATGAGTTGAATACTTCAGATAAGCTTTGATTTACTGCACACCAAAATGCATGTTTCAATTACTGCAGCAAGCTCACACTACGATGTTCAGAAAGCAAAATATAAACAAGCTGAATACTTAAGATAAGCTTTGATTTACTACACACCAACATACATGTTTCAATTACTGCAGCAAGCTCACACTACAATGTTCAGAAAGCAAAATATAAACAAGGTGAATACTTCAGATTATAAACACAGTGCAAGCATAATAATCAATCATAATAATAGAGCAGAGAAACAAAGGCCTTTCATCCCTGTGTGGAACTTAACTTAGTTCACGAAATGCTGGGAAGCCCTCTACAGCCTGCTTGGACCTCTCTCCCCCTCAAGCATCACGGTATCTGAACAGCAAAACAGGGAGGCAGCGCTGGGCCATGGCAGCTTTCACAACCCCATCTGCAAGCTTAAAATCCTTCACCCACACTTCAGTGCTTAAATAACTTGAAGATTGGATTCTATCTCTTTCTGGCATTTTCTAGCTATGTTATCAGCACTTGGCTGCTCTGCCCTTCCCCAACCTTTGTTTTCAATCCATCTTCTCCCTGTACTCTCGTTCTCAAGGTTGAGACGGAGTCTTCTACACAAACAAGCTTGAAAATAATATTGTGAACTTTTCCACGTTGTTCGGGGGTTTCAGCAGGCATAACGCTCATCTACACTGCTCAAGCTAATTAACCCTTCGCGTCACAATGTCTTCCGCACCTTTCCCTATACTGATCAGTGTCCAAACCTTAGATGCAAGTCATTGTGGAAATGAGAGAGGACATGTGCTAATCATACATGTAGCAACATCTGTTGTGTGCACTTCCAAGATTTTGAGTAACGTAGACACCACAAATGACAAAGCATGCACCAGATAGATGGCAGATGCATGTTCATGTCAATGGTCCACAAGTTGGCCATCCCATGTCCTAGATTTTTGGTAACTGCTTCCTAGGCACTTGTTGGTGAACCCACAGTGAGTCAGGCAAAGGTGAACCACAAATGTAATATGACGCCACAGTTGTGGTCATATGATGGAGCCACAACTCTCCAGTGGCAGTGGTGGACCAGCAGACGAGGCAGCATGTGTCTGCATATTTCCAGTGATCAATTGCACAGAGGTGTCTGGTTCATGTGTGTGGTCCAATGTTGATCCTGTATATTTTTAGGGCTGTATGTTGTCACAGTTACGTCCACGTCTCATGAGTCAGTGGCAGCTATTCCTGTATCTACTGAGCATCCTTCGGAGATCAATGTGAGTAAAGTCGATGAGGACATGAGAACCTACATGGGGATGGTCCCACCCTGTCACTGAAGACGTGTTATGAGACTGTCAACAGGGCAACCTTGGTGTGCTGAGTGAGATAATGTCTCAGGTGTCATGTTCCGGCATGTGTCATTACAACATTTGTACACAGGTTGGCCTCTAAAATTCCCACTGCATCATGGAACATCATAGCCTCTGTGCTGATTATTCTCGCAGCTGTTCACCACGCACGGCCCCTCAATATGTTGTGAGATATGTGATTCAGCGTGTGAACTGTCAGGGTCCTAACATGTGTGGACTAGTCATGGACATTATCAGAGGTAGTTGGTTCTGCTGGAGGCACTGTACCCAATCTCTGCATACGGCACTGGTACACTGTCACACTTTGTCGTTCATGCATACATGAGACCCAGACAAGGGATGGGCCATGATTTTGGTATTCAAAGACAATTTAACAAATATGGTACAATTAAAAGGCAGATGAATAGTATACAATACATTTGGGTATGCATTGATGAAGCACATGACAAAATACCCTCTGAAGAATGTGAGGTTTGGTAAAGCAAGTGTGGTACATATGTAGCTACAAGGAATCTTTAGGGTAATGCACAGACAGGTGCCAGTCAGGCTGACAGGATGCAGGGTATATCTGGATCCAGCAATTTCACAAGTTACATAATCATTGGTCTGACTAACACTGGTCGGAGGAAGAACAAGACAGTTGACATGGAAAACTGTGTATGTCCTGTGTTTTTGAAGGTGACACATGAACCCAAGGGCTGTGTTTCACAGCTTAATTACTAGCAATGCATAACAGTGTATTTGACAAAATGGCAACTTCTATGCTGTTCCAGGCATCAGCCGGGGCATTGCATGTTCAGATGGGTGATGTGCAGGGAGGTGATCACAGGTGTTTGCTGCATCTGTTTCTCACAAGTCCTGTATGTGAGTATTGAATTCAAATGGCCAACAGTACCTTTCACATGGGAAGCAATCTACAGGTGCTAACAGGGCTTAGTAACTACAAGCCAGTGTATTAATTGACCTGACCACCCACGCAGTCAGATGTACTATGACAATGGCATAACATAGGAAAGGGTGTAGCACACAGGATTACTATTGTTTGTCTGTGTGTGTGTAGAGGCGGGAATATCGGGGTACACATATTACTATTTGTTAGAAATGGGGTTTTTGGTTGGCAGTCAGGTTACCCTCTGACCAAGCAAAAGCCCTCACTCTAGTCAGGGTAAGTCACACACAATCCAAGATTATCCTGTGCCCACCCTCTGGTAGCTTGGCACGAGCAGTCAGGCTTAACTTAGAAGGCAATGTGTAAAGTATTTGTGCAATAAATCATACAATACCACCATATAGCACCATAAAAATACACCACACAGTGTTTAGAAAAATAAATAATATTTATCAGGATAATTGTAGGTCAAAACGAATAAAGTTGCAATGTGAATTTGGAGAGATATCACTGAAAAGTGATAGAAAGTGTCTTAAGTCTTTAAAAAGCAAACAAAGTCTCTTTCAAGCACAAAGTACCTGGTTTGGAGTGGAAAATCTCCTCAGAGGGCCACAGAAGAAGAGATACATGGAAAAATGGTGTGTGAGTCGATTTCTCCCCAGCACACACGGACTTGCGTCGTTATTTGTTACGTGGGTAAGTCGTGTGTCGTTTTCCGGCATGTGGTCTCTTTCTGTGGATCGCGGGGATTACCAGATGTCCCGGGTCTGTGCGTGGATTCTCCTGCTTGTTTTCCAGCTGCACATCGTTCTGCAGGGCTGCACGTCAAAGTTTTGCTCTCACGGCAGGTGTCGCGTCGATTTCTCCTCTGGAGGCCGTGCGTCGAAGTTCCGGTAGTCCCGAAGGCGTCGCGTCGATCAGCGTTGGTGTGCAGCGTTTTTCTCGCCGCGGAACAAGCTGTGCGTCGAAAATTTCGCGCACAAAGCGTCCAAGTGAAAAAGAGAAGTCTTTTTGGTCCTGAGACTTCAGGGAACAGGAGGCAAGCTCTATCCAAGCCCTTGGAGAGCACTTTCACAGCCAGACAAGAGCTCAGCAAGGCAGCAGGGCAACAGCAAGGCAGCAGTCCTTTGTAGAAAGCAGTCAGGTGAGTCCTTTAGGCAGCCAGGCAGTTCTTCTTGGCAGGATGCAGGTTCTGGTTCAGGCTCCTTCTCCAGCAAGTGTCTGATGAGGTAGGGCAGAGGCCCTGTTTTATACCCAAATGTGCCTTTGAAGTGGGGGAGACTTCAAAGAGTGGCTAAGAAGTGCACCAGGTCCCCTTTCAGTTCAATCCTGTCTGCCAGAGTCACAGTAGGGTGTGTGCCAGTCCTTTGTGTGAGAGCAGGCCCTCCACCCTCCCAGCCCAGGAAGACCCATTTAAAATGCAGATGTATGCAAGTGAGGCTGAGTACCTTGTGTTTGGAGTGTGTCTGAGTGAATGCACAAGGAGCTGTCAACTAAGCCCAGCCAGACGTGGATTGTAAGGCACAGAAAGATTTAAGTGCAAAGAAATGCTCACTTTCTAAAAGTGGCATTTCTAGAATAGTAATATTAAATCCAACTTCACCAGTCAGCAGAATTTTATTTTACCATTCTGGCCATACTAAATATGACCTTCCTACTCCTTTCAGATCAGCAGCTACCACTTCAATACTGTATGAGGGCAGCCCCAATGTTAGCCTATGAAGGGAGCAGGCCTCACAGTAGTGCACAAACGAATTTAGGGGTTTTACACTACCAGGACATGTAAACTACACAGGTACATGTCCTGCCTTTCACCCACACAGCACCCTGCTCTAGGGGTTACCTAGGACACACATTAGAGGTGACTTATATGTGGAGAAAGGGGAGGTTTAGGCTTGGCAAGTACTTTTAAAAGCCAAGTCGAGGTGACGGTGAAACTGCACACACAGGCCTTGCAATGGCAGGCCTGAGACAAGGCAAAGGGGCTACTTAAGTGGGTGGCACAACCAGTACTTCAGGCCCACTAGTAGCATTTAATCTACAGGCCCTAGGCACATAGAGTGCACATTACGAGGGACTTATAAGTAAATTAAATAGTCCAATCAGGTATGATTCAAGGTTACCATGTTTTAAGGGAGAGAGCATATGCACTTTAGCACTGGTTAGCAGTGGTAAAGTGTACAGAGTCTAAAAGCCAGCAAAAACAGTGTCCAAAAAGTGGAGGGAGGCAGGCAAAAAGTTAGGGGTGACCACCCTAAGGCTGTCCTGTCTAACACTATTCCAGGGACCTCTTCAGACACGTGGGTTGTAACCCGGAGCATGGGTGTGTCAGGAGTTAGGAAATGGGCTGACATGCACATGGAATGTCATGTACGCAATGCTTGTCATATGTGTGGCACTTGTGCTGTCTATGTTCTGCTTATATGGAACTCTAGTCACAGATAGTCCTTGCAAAGATTGGATGCGGTTGGACTTACTGCTGTCAAGGGTCTGGTCATACAGTCCTGTTACCAATGCAATAGCACATCAACTGCCTCATGTATGAGGCTTGTTTTACCCTTATTGAGTGATGGTGTCTTAGTTGTGTGCCATATGCTGTGATGAACCATGTTTCCAACATGTATGTGTGAAATAGGTGTGGTCTTCTGCTATTGCCCTTCAAAGGTGAAATGTACAGGATATATGTCATTTACAGTGTTTGTGTATGTGACTGTTGTATGATACGCATCACAATTGCTCTGGGATTTTCTGTGTCCTGATCGATATATATGCTCCATGAGGCTACACTCTTATTCCGATAGTTAGTGATAAAGGTGAGCAAAAATTATTAGCCAGACCATGATATGGTGATTATTATCGGTGTTTATTTACATTAGTTAATACAGTGGTGATGGTGAATATTTTTTAAAGAAATAGTTCACGATATGTTGGCGTCTACGCAATCCAGCAGCCGTGTTTTGTTGTTCCCCCTCATGTTGCAGGCCAGCATCCTCCTCTTCAGGCATGTATGGCTCTGGTTCCAAGAGGGGAATGTTCCTTCTTATGCAAATGTTGTGCAGGATGGCACATGTTAGAATGATCTTACAGACCATTTCACGGGAATATAGGAGGCGACCACCAGTGATGTCGAGGCACCTGAATCTCGACTTGAGGGTGCCGAAGGTCCTCTCGACTATGCTGCGTGTCCTCCTATGTGCGTCATTGTAGGCACGCTCTGCTGCAGTGCTTGGGTTGCCAAATGGTGTAATTATCCATGGCTGGATCCCATACCCCTGATCAGCTGAAAGAGAAAATGATTGGGATCATGTTGATGTAGCTTGCCCCAATAATATCACCTTGCATGGCAGTAGTTGTTTTGTGTTGTCTGTGACTCTTTTGTTTTATTGTGTTGCTTCATAGGCTTCTAGTATGTACCATCTGCATTGTGTTGTTTCCTTGGCTGAACAAGTGTTTGGCTGCTGACCGGTTGTCAGCAGTATGCTTTGGGATTTGCAGTACAGTGTGCACTCCCTAGCATTGTGACTTGTGATACAGGTGTCCCTGTGTCTTCACTGGGGGTGAGATGATAGTTCCATGCACAGATTCATTTTGACAGTGTTGTTAACACATTCACATCTATGTACCCTGGACATCCCATATCTTTAGACTTATGCAATGGATTAATTTAAACATAATTGAGATGCTTACATTTTGCAAGGTGACAATTAGGCAATTCCAAACGGTGTGATCATTGATGTCTTAACATTAGACTGCACACTCATTTCAGATATGAGACAGGTTCAATGCTGACCTATGAAACATAGTTAGCGATGTCACGACCTCAATGTGTTCCTGTCGACATGTTGCGGTGTATGTGTCGTGTGTCCTAGAGGGTTGCTGTGCAGTCTGTACATAACTGGGTTTCTGTACGTACCAACAAGTAGTCCATTGCCATACCGTCCATCCTGGAAGTGTTGATTGATGGTAGAGTGACGGAAGATGAATGAGTCATGGACACTCCCAGGATATTTTGCCACGATGTTGGTGATCAATCCTTGGTGATCGACAATGGCCTGCACATTGATGGAATGTGTGTGCTTCCTGTTGCGGTAGAGGTGTTCAATTGCATCAGGTGGCACAAGGCGTACATGTGTGCAGTCGTTTGCACCAAGGACATGTGGGAAGCCACTAATGAGGTAAAACACCTGTTTTGTTTCCTGCTGCTTCTGCAGTGTGTTAGGGAAGCAGGTGTGGCGGGGTGTGAGTCCAATGATGGCATCCAGTACTTTGGGCAAAAAGGCAGAGAATGATGGCTGTGATATTCTGGCAACTAGGGCACCAGTTGTTTGAAAAGAGCCACTTGCCAGCATGTGAAGTACGGCAAGCAGCTTGGTTTCTGTTGGGATGGTGCGGGGTGTCAGCAAGGTGGGTGCCAACTGTGGCTCTATGTTGTGCAGCAGCTGCTGAATGGCCTGCCAGTTCAACCTGTACCTCTGGATGATGTCATGTTCCCTGAGGCCATGAAGGGTTGTTCTGGTGCGGAATATCATCTCCTGCCTTCTGCGCTGCCCTTGGGGTCCCTGCTGGTGTTATGGTAGTTGCTGTTGTTGTTGCTGGGCTCTGCGTCTGCATGCACGCTGGCTGAGAAGCACCTCCATGTCTCCCTTTTGCTGCTCTGATGTTGCTTCTGTGTGTTCTGATTAAATACAGGTGTGTTTGCCCCATTTTAACACCTGCCCTGACCCAGGCGTTAATTTCTGACGCAAATCGGGCTGTGCGTCATTTTCCAGCTCCGATTCCCGGTTGAGCGTCATTTTTGCCCGAAAGCATAAATACGACACACGGCCTTTAAGTCATTTTTTTGGATGGGAACGCCTACCTTGCATATGATTAATGCAAGGCGGGTTGCTGCATCTAAAAAATTACGCACACTGCAGGATTTTGACGTCCGCAGGCTCAGGCGTCAAAGTTTAAATATGGGGCAAGGTTTGCGCTGAATGTGTGTCAAAACTTTTGACGCACATTCGGCGCAGACATAGTATAAATATGCCCCTAAGGCTAAACAACTTTCTATTTGGGGCACTATTATTAATAAAGTGAGGAATTTTTGTTACTTAGGTATGCATATAAGTTCTTCCATGTTATGGAATACTCACCTTAAATTTAAGACCCAACAAATGGCAAGGAATATTGAACCGATTTTTCGTTTTACTCGTAAACTTGGTCATAGACCGTCTTCTCAGATCATGATGCATTATAATTCCAAGTGTGTCTCAGCAGCCCTATATGGGGCAGGTGTCTGGGGTCACATCAAAGTACCCACTCTCCAACCTATTGAGAATAAATGTATGCATAGGTTATTGATGGTACCCAAGTGTATAGCAAACATCATTAGCCAGAGGAGGTGGGCCAATGATTTTTAGAGGACACAGTCTCTATTGCCCCCCTTTTGTTGTGGATTAGATGTTGGACGAGTCCAGCGGCAAGTCTTGTGCAGGAATTTATTACTGAGTGCTTACAGTTGGTTAATTCGAATTGGATTCCCTGGCTCTCGTATTTGCGATCATCTTTTGAAAAGTTGGGGCTTAGGTATATGTTTGAAGAACCACAATTGCTAACCACAGCTGCAAGGTCTCTGCTGAAATCATGTCATTCTGAGCATACTTTAGACTTAAGACTTCATAGTTGTTTGAAACTGAAATCTTTGGATTCCTATACTCAGATTGTTACGGCCTCATATATAGAACCCTATTTGACTTGGTTTTCATGTCCAAAATTATATATTCTCTTTTAACTCTATTTAGACTGAATTTGATTCATTTTAAGGTGGCCTTTCCCAATCAGTGTATCTGGCAAAAAGATTTACCACCTTGCCCCTGTGATGCTACTTCAAAGCAGAGTACTTCCCACTTTTTTTCTTTTTTGTTCTATTTACGCTACCCCTAGAAATGTTTTTATTTTACCAATTTTATGTAAATTAAGACCCATCCATTATAAGGAAGTTTTGATATACTTTCAGAAACTGGCAAATATCAAAATTTGTTTTTATGTATTAAATTTTATTAGATCATCTATTGCTATTAGGAACCGGTATTAACATTCTGTAATTTATTAATTTATTTATGCCATTTTTTTAAATATGTTTTGTTTAAAATGTTATACTTCATATGCGGTTTAGGATAGTCTTATTCTATATGGAGTAAGGATTTCTATTATATTTTAGGGTATTTAAAAAATGTTGGTATTATATTTTATGATATTAGTAAACGTTTTGATAAGAATTATTGTAATATTCATGAAAGGGGAATTTGGATTAGAGCATTTTGTGCTCTTCTATGTAATTTATGTATGATATTATCTTTTGAGCTGTGTTTTTAATTTGTTCTTTATTCTGTTGCCCGCTCATTTGGATATGTGATTTTATCTGTACTTTTATGGCAATTGCCGAATAAAGATCTTTGACTGACTGACTGACTGACTCTCCTGATTGTACCCCTTGCGTCCCCCTCAGTCACCTTGTCCACCTTGAACTGCCAATGCGCCCCTTCCTTTGTCTCCATGGACAATGCACCTGTGCTACAAACAGACTGGAACAATACCCTGGACTTTCCTCCATCATCACCCCATTCCATTGCACTTTCCCCCCTATGTTTTAGCACTACAATAAACACCCTTGGATAAAACTTGACTATTAGTATTTCATGTATTGCAAATTTGTATTGATTAAACAGCTACCATTGCAAATGAACTATACATAGAATGAGCATAGAATTAATGACCTGCAGCTGGCTGTTGTGATCCCACCAGGAGAATGTCATATCACCAACATCTGCAAAATGAATATCCAGAAGTAACAGTAAGCAGGGAAAGGAAGTGGGTAATGCCAGCATGCCAATGCCACACAGAATACACCAATACTGTCTAACCTGTGTGCCATTGGAAGTACGGACGTATCACTGATGTTCTATTGTCCACATCGTCATCCTCTGCCTTCTCATCCTCACTGTCCTCAGGCTCCACTGCTACCACAGGGGCATCTCCAGTCTCATCCTCCTGCAGAAAAGGTACATGGCTTCTGAGGGCCAAGTTGTGCAACATGCAGCATGCCACTACTATCTGGCAGACCTTCTTGGGTGAGTAGCACCGGGATCCACCTGTCAGATGGAGGCACCTGAACCTGGCCTTCAGGAGGACAAAGGTCTTTTCAATTATCCTTCTGGTTCGCTCATGTGCCTCATTATAATGTTCTTCTGCTCTTGTCCTGGCATTCCTCACAGGGGTCAGCAGCCATGATAGGTTTGGGTAACCAGAGTCACCTGCAAATACTGAGGGACAACATTTAGCCACACACTATCCTATATGGCCAACACCATATAATGGGTGGGAACCAGCGCTCACCTATTAGCCATACCCTGTGTCTCTGTAGTTGGGACATCACATTTGGGATGCTGCTATTCCTCAGGACAAAGGCATTGTGCAATGACCCAGGATACTTAGCATTGACGTGGGAGATGTACTGGTCCACTAGACACACCATTTGCACATTTATTGGGTGGAAACTCTTACGATTCCTGAACACCTGTTCATTCTGGCTGGGGGTACAAATGCAATATGTGTTCCGTCAATTGCCTCAATTATATTGGGAATATGTCCCATTGCATAAAAACCGTCCTTCACAGTGGCCAAATCCTCAACCTGGGGGAAAGCAATGTAGCTGTACATGTGTTTTATAAGGGCAGACAACACTCTTGTTAGCACAATTGAGAACATTGGCTGTGACATTCCTGCTGCCAAGCCCACTGTCACTTGGAAAGAACCAGTTGCCAGGATATGGAGCACTAATAGCACTTGCACAAGAGGGCGGATCCCAGTGGGATGACGGATAGCTGATATCAGGTCAGATTCTAATTGGGCACACAGCTCTGTGATTGTGGCCCTGTCCAGTCTATAGGTGAGTATTATGTGCCTGTCCTCCAATGTAGCCAAGCCCACCAGGGCTCTGTACACAGGGGTATTTCTCCATCTACTAATACTCTGCAGCGGTAGGTATCTAAGGGACACAAGAGTGAGTAGGCTGTCACAAACTGACAGTCCACAATGTGCAAACATGTTATGGGACAGTGTAATTAGTGAAGTATGTGCCTATTTATCCTGTGACGAAGCAATTATCAATAGGCCTGGTCACCCCCGCTGAAATGGCGACCGCCTGTCCTGTGTGTAGGGACAGGTGGAAGTGAGGTAATGCCGCTGACGTTGTGCGCCGTAGTGGTAGGCAGTCGTGAACCGCCGTGCAATTCCTCATTGGTTAATAGTGGGCCCTATGGAGTACAGTGGCAAATGGTGATCTACGCCGTAGGTGACGGTATGCACTGCCGCAGATGTGACCGCCATTTCCTATCTGATTCCTCACTTGTTTACTGACCTTCCATAGGAGAGGACCTACACTGCATGTGCTGCTGTAACCTGTGTCTGGAACCTACCATGGGGCGTGTGACCGAGGAAAGGGTCCCAGCCTTCACTTCTGAGGAGGTGGAGCGACTGGTGGATGGGGTCCTACCCCAGTACGAACTGCTGTATGGGCCTCCAGACCAACAGGCGAGTACGCTGTGGGCACGATGCATGTGACATGAATGCATGGAGTTGTGTGTGAAGGCCTTGTGTAAGGGGGGTGGGTGGACGTCCCCTTGGCAGTGTACATGTTGTGGGCTTGGGCTATGTGTGTGCCAATGTTGATGCAAACGGGTATGGTTGGTCACTTGTGTGACAAGCTGGACTGTTTGACTAATGGTGTTCTCGTGTGTGTATTACCTCTGCAGGTCCGCGCCCATCAAAAGAAGGGAATATGGCGTGCCAACGCCAAGGAGGTGCAGACCCTGGGGATCTATGGCAGGCGGAGCACCCACTGTCACAAACAGTGGGAGGACCTGAGACGCTGAGCACGGAAGACCGCGGAGGCTCAGCTGGGGGTGGCCTCCCAACAAGGAAGGGGTTCCGGTCGGACCCTGACCCCCTGATGGTCCGCATACTGGTTGTGGCCTACCATGAGCTGGATGGGCGCTTGAGGGCATCACAGCAGTCACAAGGGATTGAATACAGTGGCTATCATTACAACTTAGGGCTGGTGGGATGGTATCCGGGTGGTGGTTGTTTGTCCGTGGGTGACCCTAGCCCAGGCCAGACATAGCAGTATAGGTCCTCTGGTGGCTATGGGTTTGAATGTGAAATACAGCTTACCTAGCTTGTTAGTATTTGTTTCTGGGCAGGGCTCCGTGGGTCCCAGGTGTTCTGTAGTTGGCGGTGTGTGCCCCTCCTCATTCCTTGGTGACTAGCCATTTTACTGGTAGTGTCATGCATAGTGCGTAGACCTGTTCCCTGTGTGTTTGGGTGCTGTTTATGCCAACGGTGGTGTTGGTGCAGTCATTGACCCAGTGTATTCTTTGTCTCTATCCCCCCTTTTTGTTTTGTCATCCTGTCATTATTTGCATTAGCATCATCTGGCGGAGGAGCAGAGGCACCAGCGACAGAGGGAGCTGCATCCCACAGGACTCTAGAGGCACGAGTGGGACTCAGGGTGAGGGGAGCACCACAGCGGAGACTGGAGGGGACAACACAGACTCTGATACCTCCTCCGATGGGAGCTCCCTGGTGGTGGCTGTAGGACAGTACTATCTTGCCTGGCATGTTACCCCCATTTTTACTTGTGTGTCAGTTTGTTTTTTGCCTGTCTCACTGGGATCCTGCTAGCCAGGACCCCAGTGCTCATAGTTTGTGGCCTGAATGTGTTCCCTGTGTGGTGCCTAACTATGTCACTGAGGCTGTGCTATCCAGAACCTCAGTGCTTATGCTCTCTCTGCTTTTAAAATTGTCACTGCAGGCTAGTGACCATTTTTACCAATTCTGATTGGTACACTGGAACACCCTTATAGTCCCCTAGTATATGGTACCTAGGTACCCAGGGTATTGGGGTCCCAGGAGATCCCTATGGACTGCAGCATTTCTTTTGCCACCCATAGGGGGCTGAGACAATTCTCACACAAGATTGCCACTGCAGCCTGAGTGAAATAACGTCCATGCTATTTCACAGCCATTTTACACTGCACTTAAGTAACTTATAAGTCACCTATATGTCTAGCCCTCACTTAGTGAAGGTTAGGTGCAAAGTTACTAAGTGTGAGGGTGCCCTGGCACTAGCCAAGGTGCCCCCACATAGTTCATAGTTCAGGGCAATTTCCCCAGACTTTGTGAGTGCGGGGACACCATTACACGTGTGCACTACATATAGGTCAATACCTATATATAGCTTTACAATGGTAACTCTGAATATGGCCATGTAACATGTCTAACATCTCGGAATTGTCCCCCCATGCCAAATCTGGTATTGGGGTGCCAATCCAATGTATCCCCGGGGCTCCAGCATGGACCCCATGTACTGCCAAACCAGCTCTCTGGGGTTTTCACTGCAGCTACCGCTGCTGCTAACCCACAGACAGCCTTCTGCCCTCCTGGGGTCTGGGCAGCCCAGTCCCAGGAAGGCAGAACAAAGGTTTTCCTCTGAGAGAGGGTGTTACACCCTCTCCCTTTGGAAATAGGTGTTATGGGCCTGAGAGGAGTAGCCTCTCCTGGCCTCTGGGAATGCTTTGAAGGGCAGTGCCCTCCTTGCATAAACCAGTCTATACTGGTTCAGGGATCCCCCAGCCCCTGCTCTGGTGCCAAACTGGACAAAGGAAAGGGGAGTGACACTCCCCTGTCCATCACCCACCCCAGGGGTGGTGCCCAGAGCTCCTCCAGTGTGTCCCAGACCTCTGCCATCTTGAATGCAGAGGTGTGAGGGCACAATGGAGGCCACTGAGTGGCCAGTGCCAGCAGGTGACGCCAGAGACCCCTCCTGATAGTTGCTCACCTGGCTAGGTGGCCAATCCTCCTCTGAGGGTTATTTATGGTCTCTCCTGTGTATTTCTCATCAGATAATGAATGCAAGAGCTCACCAGATTTCCTCTGCATCTCCCTCTTCGACTTCCAAGCATCGATCGCTGACTGCTCCAGGACGTCTGCAAAACCGCAACAAAGTAGCAAGAAGACTACCAGCTACATTGTAGCGCCTAATCCTGCTGGCTTTCTTGACTGTTTCCTGGTGGTGCATGCTCTGAGGGCTGTCTGCCTTCACCCTGCACTGGAAGCCAAGAAGAAATTTCCTGTGGGTCGACAGAATCTTCCCCCTGCAAACACACGCACCAAACTTCAGCTTCACCGGTCCTCTGGGTCCCCTCTCCTCTTGACAAGCATGGTCCCTGGAACACAGGAGATGGATCCAAGTGACCCCGACAGTCCAGTGGTCCATCTGTCCAAATTTGGTGGAGGTAAGTCCTTGCCTCCCCACGCCAGACAGTAATCCTGTGTACTGCGTGAACTGCAGCTGCTAGGGCTTCTGTGCACCTTTGCAAGGAATCCTTCATGCACAGCATAGCCCAGGTTCCTAGCACTCCGTCCTGCATTGCTCAACTTGCTGAGTTGACCACCGGCTTCGTGGGACCCTCCTTTGTAGTGTTGAGATGACCACTGTGCTCAGCTTTCTTGAACCCGTGTTCAAGTGCTTCTGCGGGTGGTGCCTGCTTCTGCGTGGGTTCTCTGTGTTGCTGAGCACTGCCTCTGTCTCCTCTTCCAAGGGGCGACCTCCTGGTCCTTCCTGGGCCTGGGCAGTACCTATTTACTTCAACCGTGACCTGTGCAGCTAGCAAGGCATGTTTGCAGTTTTTCTGAGTGGAAACAACTCTGTGTCCTCCAGCATGCTGTGGGACATCTTCTGTGTAAAGGAGAAGTTCTTGACATCTTCTGTTGTTGCAGAATCTTCAGCTTCTTCTACCTGGAGGCAACCATTTTGCACCTTCATCCGGGGTTTAGTGGGATCCTGCCCCCCTGGACACTTTCGTGACTCTTGGACTTGGTCCCCTTCCTTTACAGGTCCTCAGGTCCAGGAATCCATCTTTAGTGCTTTGCAGTCAGTTGTGGTCTTTGCAGAATCTCCTATCATGACTTTAGTGTGTTTCTGGGGAAGTAGGGTAACTTTACTCCTACTTTTCAGGGTCTTGGGGTGGGGTATCTTAGACACCCTTAGTGTTTTCTAACACTCCCAGTGACCCTCTACACACTATACTAGGCCTGGGGTCCCAAAGTGGTTTGCATTCCACTTTCTTATTATATGGTTTTTGTTGCCTCTATGCCTATTGCATCCTTTTGTATTCTACAGTGTTTGCACTACTTTTCTAACTGTTTACTTACCTGATTTTGGTTTGTGTGTATATTTTGTGTGTTTTACTTACCTCCTAAGGGAGTATATCTTCTGAGATATTTTTGGCACATTGTCACTAAAATAAAGTACCTTTATTTTTAGTAACACTGAGTATTGTGATTCTTATGCTATAGTGCTATATGATATAGGTGGTATAGTAGGAGCTTTTCATGTCTCCCAGTTCAGCCTAAGCAGCTCTGCTATAGCTACCTCTGTCAGCCTAAGCTGCTAGAACACTACTAATCTACTAATAAGGGATAACTGGACCTGGCACGAGGTGTAAGTACCCTCAGGTACCCACTATAAGCCAGACAAGCCTCCTACAGTGGTGGACACCTCTGTGACTACCCCAGCTGCAGGTACAGCCGCCACCCCCGTACCAGCACCACCCTCCCAGTAGCCCCTCAGCGAGTTGCCCGTGCCCGCTCACCCAGGAGGGTGGGCATCTCCTTCACCCCAGGAACCTCAGGCGCTTCCCCAGTGAGCCCTGTGTGAGGATGTTATTGACCTCCTGAGATCCATTTCTGTAGGGCAGTCAACCATTGTGAATGCAATCCAGTCGCTGCCAGCTCCAGATGCAGCAATAAAATGCATTCCTGGATGGAATTCACGGTGGATTGGCGGCCCAACAGATATCGATTCAGGCTCTGGCCTCCTCTCTGATGGCAGCCATTGTCCCTGTTTCAAACGTTCCCCCTCCAACTTCCACTTTCCAGTCCAATTCTCCTCAACCCCAACCCATCCCAAGCACACAGCCAGACAAGCATGCACACAAGAAAACACCCAAGAGTGGCACAGACAAACACAAGCACCACACTTCATCCCACAGGCACTCACACAAACACCATTCAGTTGCAGACATGACAACATCCACTGTCTCCCCCTCCTCCTCCTCCTCCACCTCCCACCCAGTTACATCTACACTCACACCTGCGTGCACCACATCAATATCCACTACCAGCATGATCACCACACCAAGCAGGACACACACCTCACTGGAAGACAGCTCCACAACATCCATGCATGCATCCCCTGTGTCCTCTCCCACTGTGTCTATCCCCCCTCCTAAAGGACACAAACGCAAGCACTCAGACACCCAACAGCCATCCACCTCACAACAGCATACAGCCCATGCACCTGCACCCACATCGAGCAGTCATACACCTCCAACAACCACTACCTCATCCTCCACTCCCATTACTCCTCCCTCTTCCCACCCCAACATCCCTAAAAAGCTTTTCCTTTCCACGATTGACCTCTTCCTTACCCCTCCCCCATCCTGCATGTATAGGCAGGGTAGCAAGGACCCAGCCAAAGCCAGGCACTAAGCCACACATTCCACGGGCCCAGTGGCAGCACCACCTACTTGTGGTGGTAGGGATTCCAGACCAACAATACTGAAGAGGAAGGATCCTGCACCAGCTGCGAAGAAGGGGAAGGAGTCTGCACCAGCTGCGAAGAAGGGAAAGGAGCCCGCACCAGCTGGAAAGAAGGGGAAGGAGTCTGGACCAGCAGGCAGAGTGAGGAAGAGCCCATCCACCCCTGTCAGGAAAGGTAAGGGTCCCCAACCCATGACCAGGAGGAGAGAAGGCAATCTAAGCCAGCGGAAGCCATCAGCCAAACACCACCTCCACCAGCAGCTGTCACAGGCCCCCCACCGCCAGCCCTGGTTGTGCAGCCATCAGAGAGTGCAGGGGCTGAGCAGGAGCCTCCCCCAACCACCAACACAGTGCAGCCATAGGAGCATGCAGAGGCTGAGCAGGAGCCTCCCCCAATCACCACCACCATTTAGCCATCAGAGAGTGCAGGGGCTGAGCAGGAGCCTCCGCAGCTACCACCACAGTGCAGCCACCACCACCTCCAGGGGCTACTCTGCAGCCTGCCCCCTCTAGAACCAGTGGGCTAGACACCCACTCGAGAGACTGTGGCCTTGCACTCCCCAGGACAAATAGCACAGGGCATGTTGCCTCCTCCAGAACCAGTGGGCAAGACACCCACTTGAAAGACTGTGGCCTTGCACTCCTCAGGACAAAGAGCACAGGGCATGTTGCCCCCTCCAGAACCAGTGGGGAAGACACCCACTCGAGAGACTGTGTCCTTGCACTCCCCAGGAGAAAGAGCACAGGGCATGTTGCCCCCTCCAGACCCAGTGGGCAAGACACCCACTCAAGAGACTGTGGCCTTGCACTCTGCAGGAGAAAGAGCACAGGGCATGTTGCCCCCTCCAGAACCAGTGAGGTTGTTCACGCATCTGGCAGAGGTGCCTGCCTATTTGACAACTGATGCCCCTGCAGTGTTCTATCCGGATTGGTGCAGGATTCGAGTGGGGCCGTGGAATGAACCCTATGGCCATGTGGGCCCTTTGAACTATGGACTGGGCAGTGTCCCTTTTTTATACAAGTGTACACATCTGTTTCATGGCCAAATCGGATTGTAGATTTGATTGTTGGACTGATTGGTTGTGTGTATGGTGTGTGTGTGTGTGTCGGGTGTGTGTGGTGCGTGTGTGTGTCACTCTTGTTGTCCTCCCTCCCTCTCTTGTGTGCTAGGAGGCTGTACTCACCGCTGTCGTCTTCGCCGGCGTTGGTGTTACAGGTGGAGCATAACGTAGAAGATCATTGGGAAGACTTGCAGTTACATGGCGGCGTGGTTCTTCCCTGTGTCTCCAATGGTGAGTCCTTTGACTTTTGTGCTCTGTTTCCGCCAGGCTTTTTATGGCATTGGTACTGTCCCAGAAAAGGTGGCAGATTCTTGTGTCTTAATATGGTGGGCGGTACATTGTCTTCCGGCTGGGTGTAGGTGGATACCACCGTGGTGACTGTTGTTTCTGCCCTGGCAGTCGATGTGGTACATTGGCTGTCTATGGGAGTTATCACCGCTGTGGTCATAATTTGATGGTAATTACCACCAGCCTGTTGGCAGGATTACTGCTACTTTATCACCCACCACCAGGGTCGTACTGAGGGCCATAATCTTTTGTTTGCACTACCAATTCTGCAAAATTCTTGTGGCCTCACAAGAAGACTAACCATCCGACTCTGCTACCAATAACTGTGCGTCTGACCTTATTTGGTCTTTTATAATTTAATTGATAAGGTGACACGTCAAAGGTTTCATTGTCCTTTTGACTACGCTTGGAGTGATTCCACTAGGAACTTCACCTTGAAACACCACTCCTTCCAACATAATCAATAAATGAACATTTCATCTGGAGTCAATAATCTTTACGCATCTTGACCCATTTGGCCACGAATAACCACACCTTTTAGTAAAGGTTAAAAGTTTGTTTCCCTGTATTAACAATGCTAACATCACATACATTATTCTCAAAACCAAATAGTAAACACATATGAATAACACTGGCTGACCAAGTCTTCTAAAGAACCTCAATTTAAATTATGCACTTATAATCAAGCATTCAAGAATTACAGTACAAATGAATAGCAAAAATAAATGCACAATAGAAAAGAATAGATTCAAGAGGTGAACAACATCAACTCTTTGTTAATTGCAAAGTAAACAATTTCAGGGCTTCCTAGCTAACCTTTTGATTAGAATAGCATGTTTAGACTTCATGCAAAAACAATTTAGTCAAAAGTTAATTTGGCAAACAACCAAACTATAGCTCTATCAAAATAGTGGTTGGTATCTAGAAACAGAGAGTAATTACAACAATGGCAATAGCATTTTGATACACCTCTCGTCAATGGATCAACAGTTTGCGATTTCTCTTTGCCAGTTGAACATCCGTCCGGTCAGCTTCAGCAACGGGACAGGGCAAAGGGGATGAATCAGACATGGGGGATTCTAAGATATCTGAACCATATAAGGAGCAATTTCTATGGGATCAGCAATAACGTCAACGTTAAGAATTAAAGTAATCAGGAACTATTCAGGTCCTCAAAGTAGAACTACTACGGGGAAAGTCAAAATAGGAAAATGCTCTCTCTCCTCTGTGCAGCTGGGCTAAGTTAATATGTCCCCAAAAATCTTTCACAATGCATTGGTCAAATCTTGTATGTTCACAGTTAGTCCAATAAAAATACCCACATCTAAGATTTTACTAAGATGTCTTTCACTTGTCGATGATTGGCTCCTCTTCTCCTGTTCCTGTCGCCAGACTCGTCAGGTAACAATTTTGTTGCGAACCGTTCTCCAGTCTGTGCATCCATTGTTGGTTCCTGGGACTATGGCTGTCTCACGTATCAAACTTTACAAAATTGCATTTTCAAATACAAGATATTCTAGCAGACAGTTCTCAAAAGCTAAAGACATCTGCAAAATGTTCGGTCAGCACAATGTGAACAATAAAGGCATTCATTCTCAAATCATATGTTTCCCACTATTTTATTAGACAATGCAGCTTAATACGAGGCAGTGCAAACTAGACCCAAACCTCGCTAAATTAAGGCATATAGGTGGTCATTATGACAATGGCGGTGACTGTTAAAGTGGCAGTAATTACCACCAAATTAAGATCATGCGGTGATAACTCTCATACACAGCCAATGTACCACACTATCCGCCAGCGCGTTAACACCACTCATCACAGCGGCAGCTATCAACAGCCAGGCGGAAGACAGGGTACCGCCCACCAAATCATGACACAGCAAACCGCCATGATTTCCGGGGAAGAACCAACGCCATCAAAAGCCTGGCAGAAACACAACACAGAAGAACAAAGACTCACCATCAGAGACACAGAGAAGATCAACGCCACTATGGAACCGGAACTGCAAGTCTTCCTGATGCTCTTCTACGCCATGCTTCACCTGGAACACCAAGCCAGCGAAGACGATGACGGTGAGTACAGCCGCCTAGCACACAAGGGAGGGAGGGAGGAAAAAGCGAGTGACACACACGCACAACACACACCATTTGCACACACACCATACGCACAACCAGCTGTCATAGGACACACCTCATAATAATGCATGGACAACAGTAAGGTAGAATTGAAAATGTATTTGCATGCCAACACCCACCATAAGTACCGAACTGACAAAAAATATACATGAACAATTGTCCAGAAAGGGCCAATGCCCAGTCCAAAGTACAAAAGGCCCACATGGCCACAGGGCACAGTCCAAGCCCCAACTTGATCTTGACTAACTCCACACAAAACTGTGCACGGGCGACATGTTGGAAATGGACAGGCACCTAAGGGGGATGGTGGGCACCTCAACTGTAGTCGGGAACTTGCCCATTGATCCTGGAGGGGGCTCCATGCCCATTTGCCATTGCTGGGGAGTGTAAGGTCACAGTCTCTGAGGTGGGGAACTTTCCCACTGATCCTGGAGGGGACTCTATGCCAGTTTCGCATTGCTGGGGAGTGCAAGGTCAGAGTCTCTGAGGTGGGGAACTTACCCACTGATCCTGGAGGGGGGTCCTTGTACATCAGTCCCTGGAGGGTGGCCTGCCTGCCCTCTGCTGGAGGTGAGGGCTGCTGCGTCTTAGCAGGAGATAAGGGCTCGGTGCCCGCGAGGGTTGCATTTTCTCTGCTGGGGAAAGTGTTTCCTGGGACGCCTCAGCTTGAGGTGAAGGCTGCTGTGTCTCTTCTGGAGGAGGTGTCCCCTGGGCAGCTTCTTCTTGCAGTGAGGGCTCCTGTGTCTCTGCTGGGGAGGTGTCTCCTGGGTGTTGTCGGAACCTTTCCTTTCCTGGCTGGTGGGGTGGGATCCTTCCCTTTTCTGGCTAGTGGAGTGGGATCCTTCCCTTTCCTGGATGGTGGAGTGGGATTGTTCACTATCTTGCCTCCATGACTAGGGGGTGCCTCCACTGTTCCGGTGGACTGTTTGGCTAAGGTGCTGGGCTGGGTCGTTGTGACCCTGCTCTTACGGGCAGGACCGGGGGGGTGGAAGGGGAGGTAAGAGGTCAAGTTGGGCAAGGAAAAGCTTCTTAGGGACGGTGGGGCGGGATGTGGGAGGGGGGATGGGAGTGGATGCCCTCCAGGAATACATTACATTGCTGTATCTGGGGTGCCAGCGCCTAGATGGCATTCACAATGGTTGACTGCCCTACAGAGATGGATCTCAGGAGGGCAGCAGGGCTCACTGGGCAGGACCTGAGGTGCCTGGGGATCGAAGGAGATGCCCACCCTCCTGGGTGAGCGGGCACAGACAACTCGCTGAGGGGCTACTGGGAGGGCGGTGCTGGTACAGAGGTGGCGGCTGTACCTGGAGCTGGGGTGGTTCCAGAAGTGTCCGCCACCACCAGGGAGCTTCCATCGGAGGAGGAATCAGAGTCAGTGTTGTCGCCTCCTGTCTCCGCTGTGGTGCTCCCCTTGCCCTCCACCCCACTGGTTCCCTCGGCGTTGGAGGACTCTGCCTCCTGGATCCTGTGGGATGCAGCTCCCTCTGAAGCTAATGCATACATGAACAGGATGACAGAAGGAGAAAGGGGGTGAGAGAAAGGATGCACTTACAGCAATCAATTACTGCACCAACACCTCAGGTGGCATACACAGTACCGTCACACACAATGATCAGGACTGAACACTATGCATTGCACTGGCATTCAATTGGCTAGATGCCACAGCAAGATGAGGCCAAGCACCGCCAACTGCACCCCCCCTGGGACCCACAAAGCCCTGACTGACATGGAATGCAACCGAGCTAGGTTACCTGAATTTGCTATACACCTATTGCCCTTGAGCTGGATCACGCTGCAATGTCTGACCTGCCATTAAGGGGAACTCACTAACTCACACCCACCACCCGGATACCATGCCACCTACCAATTATTGTAGTAATGCCCACTGTACTCATCCCCTTGTGGCTGCTGTAATGCCCTCAAGCGCCCATCCAGCTCTCGGTAGGCCACTGCCAGTATGAGGGCCATCAGGGGGTCAGGTTCCGATGGGCACCCCTTCCTCGTTGGGAGGCCATCCCCAGCTGGGCATCCGCAGTCTTCCATGCCCAGCGTCTCAGGTCCTCCCACCTTTTCCTACAGTGGGTACTCCTCCTGCTGTTGACCTTCAGGGTCCGCATGTCCTTGTCGATGGACTGCCACAATCCCTTTTGATGGGCGCTCACATGCAGAGGTAATACAGACAGGAGGACAGCGTTACACATACAATCCAGCCTGTCACACATATGGCCCACAAATCACGTTTCCAACTCCATTGGCACACACATCGCCTGGCGCTCATCATGTACACTACCACCAGACATCCCCCCAAATGACACAATGCCTGCACACACATCTCCATGCAACCTTCCCACATGCATCGTGCCCAAGGTGTACTCACCTGTTGGTCTGGAGGCCCATACAGCAGTCCATACCGGGGTAGGACCTCATCCACCAAGCGCTCTAACTCCATCAAAGTGAAGGCAGGGCCCCTTTCCCCGGTCCCATGGGCCATGGTAGGTTCCAGACACAGGTCACAGCAGCACACACAGTGTAGGTGTTGTCCTGTACAGAGTCAGGAATCAAGTGAGGATTTGGGTGGAAAATAGCGGTCAGGTCCACGGCGGTGTACACCATCACCGCCGCCGCTGATCCCCATTGCCCATTGTACTCCATAGAGCCCCATATTAGCCAATTAGGAATTGCACGGCAGTGCAAGACTGCCTTCCGCCACGACGCCCAATGTCCGCGGAGTTACCTCACTTCCACCTGTCCCTAGATACAGGACAGGAGGTCGTCATTTCATGGTGGTGGACAACATTCAGATTATCCATAACTGCGTCATTGCTGAAAATTGCACATACATTGCCATTCCCACTGTCCCATCACATTAATGGTGTATGTACACTGAGGTGGTGGTTCCATTGTTTAAATTGTGTGACAGCCTACTCACTCTTGTGTCCCTTAGTTACCTACCGCTGCAGATGAATAGGAGGAGGAGACAAGCCCCCATGTACAGACCCCTTGTGGAATTGGCTACACTGGAGGACAGGCACATTATGCTCAACTATAGACTGGACAGGGCTACAATCACAGAGCTGTGTGCCCAATTGGAGCCTGACCTGATATCAGCTATCCGTCATCCCACTAGGATCCCCCCTCTTGTGCAAGTTCTATCAGCAACTGGTTCTTTCCAAGTGACAGTGGGCTTGGCAGCAGGAATGTCACAGCCAATGTTCTCAATCTTGCTGACAAGGGTATTGGCTGCCTTGGTCAAACACATGTGCAGCTACATTGCTTTCCCCCAGGTGGAAGATTTGGCCACTGTGAAGGCAGGATTCAATGCAATGGGACATATACCCAATATTATTGGGGCGATTGACGGTAAACATATTGCGTTTGTCCCCCCCTTGCCAGAATGAACAGGTGTTCAGGAATCGGAAGAGTTTCCACTCAGTGAATGTGCGAATGGTGTGCCTGGCAGACCAGTACATCTCCCACGTCACTGTCAAGTATCCTGGGTCGGTGCAGGACGCCTTAGTTCTGAGGAATAGCAGCATCCCAAATGTGATGGCCCAACTACAGAGGCACTGGGTGTGGCTAATAGGTAAGCCAGAGTCCCCACCCACTGTATGTCAGTGTATGCCTTCAGGTGTTATCCCCATAGCATTGTGTAAGGCTACTGTTTGTCCCTCAATACTTGCAGGTGACTCTGGCTACCCAAACATATTGTGGCTCCTGACCCCTGGGAGGAATGCCAGGAAAGGGCTGAGAATTGTTATAATGATGCACATAGGCGAACCAGGAGAATTATTGAAAGGACCTACGGCCTCCTGAAGGCCAGGTTCAGATGCCTCCATCTGACAGGTGGATCCCTGTGCTACTAACCCGAGAAGGTCTGCTAAATAGTAATAGCATGCTGCATGTTGCACAACCTGGCCCTCAGACGACATGTGCCTTTTCTGCAGGAGAAGGTGACTGGAGATGCCCCTATTACAGCAGTGGACTCTGAGGACAGTGAGGATGAGGAGGCAGAGGATGAGGATGTGGACAACAGAACATCAGTTATACGTCAATACTTCCAATGACACACAGGTGAGACAGTGGAACTGACCATTACTCTGACAATGGATTTAATCTGTGTGGCTGTTTCACTTCCTTTGCATCTCAACTTATTGTCACCTATGGCTTGTCATTTTACAGATGTTGATGATATGACAACAGTACCCTGATGTGATTACTACAGTCAGCTACAGGTCATTGATTATATGCTATCACAGTGTTCGGATCATTTGCACTAGATGTGACTGTTCCCATAAATGCACATTTTCAACACACAAAACAGTGTCACTCAAGTTGTGTTCAAGGGTGTTTATTGTAGTGCAAATAATTGAGGGAAATGTGCAATGGAATGGGGTGCTGGTAGAGGATAGTCCAGGGTATTGTTTCAGTCTGTTTGTAGCACACGTTCAGTGTCCAAGCTGCCATAGGAAGGGGAGCAAAGCCAGTTCAAAGTGGACAAGGTGGCAGGGTGGGACACAAGGGGGGCAATCAGGAGAGTCTCATTTCCTGCCGGTGGTCTTGGTCTTGGCAAGTGTCTCTGGCTTCTGTCTGGGTCGCAGGGAACGTTTGCAGGTGGTTCACCTTCTGCAGGAGGAGGGGTGCTGGTGGCCTGTGGGTCCTGACGCGGGCCGTCTTGCCCACCAGCTGCAGTGGAAGTGGAGGGCTGGTCAATAGACAGGCTAGTGATAGTGGCCTGGTGTTGTACTGTTGATTTCCTCATGATGTTGGCCATGTCTGCCAGAACCGCTGCTATGGAAATCATGTTGGTGGTGAGGGCCTGGAAGTCCTCCATGATCTCCTGATGGTGTTCCTCCTGCAGCCGCTTGTTCTCATGCATGTTGGTAAGGATCTGACTCATCGTGTCCTGGGATCGTTAGTTGGCCCCCAGGACATTGGTGAGTGCCTCCTAGAGAGAGTGGTTCCCTGGGCCTGTCCTCCCCCTAGCACTCAGCGTTCCTCCCAGTGTCCCTGTTGCCCTGTGCCTGTGTCCACTGAATGGTGTGCACACTGCCAATGACCCCAGGTCCCTGATTGTCTTGGTGGCAAGGTGTGGACTGGGGTCCCTGTACAGGTGGCCACACTGCTGATTGACGTGCCCTGGGGACACTGGGTGGGTGTTGTGGTATTGGATCCTGATGGGGAAGGCTCAGTGGTGGACTGTGACTTCTTGGCAATGGAGATTTGCTGTACCTGTGCTCCAAACAGCTGTGGCTCTACCCTGACAATTTCCTCCACCATGACGTGCAACTACTCATTTGTGAAACAGGGGTGCCTTAGTGGGGACATGGGTATTGTGTGGTGTGTGTTGGTGTGACGGTGTTGAGTAATGTGGTTAGATGTGTGATGTGGGGTGCATGAGGGATGTATGGGCATATGTGGTGTGTGTGTCTAGTTGTCTCATTGGTCTTGGTGTCAGTCTGGTGGCAATAATTTGTATTCGTAAAGGGTTGTGGGGAATGTAGGTTTGTGCTTTATAGTGCTGTGGGTCAGTGTGTATGGTGTGTGTATCAGTATCACATGTGATTTTTGTTTTGGCCAATGTAGTGTTGTTTTGTATTTGGGTGTCCATTCTGAGCTCGCCGGTGTGTACCGCCAATGGTTTAGCGGCATTGAATGTCCGCCGTTGTCATTCGTGGGTCTTGATGTGGTGGGCATTGTTTTGCTGGCATAACAGAATGGGTGTTGGTACCAACACTTTAACACTGGCATTTGGGCTGGCGGATTTGTATATGTGGCAGTAATCTTTCGGATTGGTGTGTGTGTGTCATAATATGGAGAACGGATATTCGCCACCGCAGCGGCTGTCACCGCAGCAGTAAGTGGGATTTACCGCCAATGTCATGATGAGGACCATAGTGACTTAAACAAATACATAATGTGAAATCATTAATAATGCATACTACTACAATTTTCTCTACATGTGTACCTCAACTATCATTAATATGCATTTATTAAAAGCATTTACATACATATTATGGTCACCCCAGTGGGCAAATTTTCCAAACTGCACATTATTTTCTATGTTAGGTTTTTCTATCCAAATTCTTAACCCATAACAAATGAAAATCATTAGAAATTAATTCAGCTCTCACACAACCCACCTCTTATCTCTTCCCTTTTCTGTACTATCTTCCCTTCCCATCCTCTTCCTTTCATTTACTCCCTCCCCTCTTTCTTTCTCTTTTACTTCTCCTTTTGCATCTACTCAATTCCGGTCCCCCTTTAGCTTACTTCTCATTAACAACGCTTCCATTTCTCATTCCTCCTCCACCCTCATTTATCCGCCTTCACTTTCTTCCCTCTTCTCCTCAGTACCTGCTCTCCCTCCACACTCCTTTATCCTCCTGTAACAGCAGCAGCCTAGGGTGGACCCCACCCTTTCCCTACTTGTCGAAGGGCGAAGTGGGGTTAGTGAGACTTGCCTATACCACTCCACCCTAGGATGAGCTGGGAAGCCTCGCCCTTGCTCATTGACATACAGGCTTTGTACTCACAAGACTGAAGCCTAAAGCTCCCAAGCTGCATGAGGCATATGTGTGTCACAGATTGCGTTACCCTACACCACTGACTGCCACAGGGGACCAGGGCTGAGAGCAGATATGCCCTGGAGCACCTGCAGCCACTCTGCCATGAGCACACGAGCAGGGCCAGCTTTAGCACTGGTGGTGCCCTGTGCGACAATCTTTTTTGACGCCCCCCAGCTACCCCCAATGACCTTCTCTTCAGAGTCCTGTATTATCACCCGGAAAAGGTGCTCCTCATCTTTCCACAGTACCTCTCTCACATACATTTCATTTGTTTTAAAGCATTGGTAAAGGTTGGCTTTACTAACCCACTCAGCTATTCACATAAATACAGATCTGTTGTTTACAGAAGGCATATTAACCCTCTGCGCTACTCTGTGGCGAATCAAAACTGCCACTGGTCAAAATTCTGACCTCTCTCAGTCTGGAAAATTAATCACAAGAGTTATCTTGACATTTTTATTGTTGCCTGACACCGGGTGCGCAAGGAACTTTGCTTCAGGTGCTTTTTAATTGTAAGTTATTGCTAAACACAGCAACCCCCCCCACCCCCTTTGAGATCAGCGCCCCATTCCAGGTCAGCGCCCAGTGCGGCCACACCAATCGCAACCCCCTAAAGCTGGTCCTGAGAATGAGCACAAGTTCCTCTTAAAAGTTCTGTGGCTGCAGAACCGCAGTGTGAGAGTTGGAAAGGCATAATTAGAACAGTTGCTGCTCTGACAATGGAAAAAAAATAATAGGCAGGAAATAAGGGGTGAAGCAGCATCACACAGATTAGCCATGCCCCTAGCTAGTCCCTACCTCCTCCCTGGGTCAGCACTGTGCCCTCCACAGAGCTTACATGATGTGCAGCACTAAGGCCCAGATTTATACTTTTTCGTGCAAAACTGCAGTGACGCAGTTTTGCACCAAAAAGTATAGCGCTGGCTTGCGCCATTCCTGAGCGCCAGCTGGGAATGGGAGGTTGTTTGTCTAAAAATTACGTTAGCCTGGTTAGAGGGAAAAGAAATGCCTCTAACCAGACTAGTGCCATTTCCTGGCGCACAACTACCAAAAACATGACTCCTGTCTTAGGAAAGACACAAGTCATGATCACCATTCCCAATGGCCAGCACAGAGTACAAGTGTCCCTGGGTATGGCCACTGCACCCTGTGCCATGCAGGGGGCCCCAAGTTAGGGGCCCCAATAGCACTTTCAAAAATAATGAATAAATACTTACCTTACCCTACTTACCTGGGATGGGGTCCACCATTCTCTTTTGTCCCTCTGGTGTGGGTGGGGGTGTTCATGGTGCTTGGGGTGGGCACCTGTGGAGCCATTCCATGATGTCTGACTATGGAAATGGGGCCACAGGTCCCCTGACGAATGGTCTTACTGAGGTGTTAAGTAATGGTGCTAAGCAAGCTTTGCTCCATTATTTAGCCCTGCCTCCCACCGGTGTGTCATTTTTGCATGGGGGATAGCACAATTTTTTGGACGCATGAAATGCAAGGTAGGTTCACACATTCAAAAAATGGTGCAAACTCCAATATTTTGACGTTAGACGTGTCTAGCATCAAAACATAAATATGGAGTTAAGTTTGCGCTGAATTTGCATAAATAAATTATGCAAATTTGGCGAAAACAGAGTATAAATATGGGCCTAAATTCACAGATCTTCACAGCTTACGCAGCTGTGCCATACTGCACAAGCCTCTGCACCTTCCGGTACTGCAGCTCACATAACTGGAAGTACTTAGAAGCAGAACACAAGCATTAAACTAGCGCTGTATAACTTTTGAACCCTTATATTAGCAAGTGCTACTATCACCCGCAGTGGCAGCCGAGCCCTCTTCTCAAGCCCCCACCATCTGTACTACTTTTCTGTACTGTGTGAGTACATTACAGATGGCTCACCAGGGAACTGATGCTTGTGCAATGGAAAATAACCGGTGAAGTTTAATCTTGAGGGTACTACAACCTGCCCCCTACAAGTGATTCATGTAAATAGGCTATTTGTGAAGCCCACCCTCCCTTTTACAGGTATTACTACACACGAATTGCTAGCTGGGTGGCCCCTGGGCCAGGACACCCTCCCTTACTCTTTCCACCCCTAGCACTGGGCACCACCTTCGATGACTCGTACTCCTATGTGGTTAACCTGAGCCTGGCCCCCACCTCCTCACTTGGCCAGCACTGTGCCCTCCATGCAGGCCTGGACTGCCTCAATTTCCCCTTTATTAAGGAGTGCTTCGCAGTAAGAGTAGGCTTAGGGTGACGAATGTAGGCACTATGACCTGCAATCTGGTCATCTCTCTACTTCTGGGTGCTATGTGCCACCCGGCCTCTATCACTCCTCAGGCATCTGGGTACTACAGAGCCTGACACTAACGACACCTCTGTAGTTTCTGAGTGCTATGTCTCACTGTGGCACTGCCCGTCTTCACAGCACTATCCTAAGTTTCCGCCATCACTATCTTCCCTTCTTCTGGGTGCTACAGCGCGCTGCTTCACTGTTACTTCATCTAAAGCCTGAGTTGTAGATAGTATTTTCTCAGGGTGACACCAGCCCTCAGTGGGTAGTGCGGATGCTAACAGTGGGGGGTAGCAGAACATGCACAACCTCTCAGATAGAGCTATGGTGAGCTATAGGACTTGTTTAGCACCAAGTGCCACCGAAGAGTCAAATAAAGGTGCACAAGTCTACTGTGCACTAAAACAGAAACATCATGTGTGGGCATAAAAATCTTTAAGTCATTCTAAGGGATTTCACAGTGTATATTGTTTAATTGGAATTAATGAATGAATCATTGTGGGGGTTGTAATACCAAGGTGTCTAGCTGCACCATAAGATTGTTTGCAGATAGAGAAAGGGAGGACACTTTAAATATCCCAAGTCCCACTTTCCCATCGTCATGTAGAGCAGACAAAATTGGAAAGAGCCTGTTAGGAGCTTTTAGGGGTAATGATTCCTTGACTGTAAATGAAAGACTGGATAAAGGTACCCTACACCACTGACTGCCACAGGGGACCAGGGCTGAGAGCAGATATGCCCTGGAGCACCTGCAGCCACTCTGCCATGAGCACACGAGCAGGGCCAGCTTTAGCACTGGTGGTGCCCTGTGCGACAATCTTTTTTGACGCCCCCCAGCTACCCCCAATGACCTTCTCTTCAGAGTCCTGTATTATCACCCGGAAAAGGTGCTCCTCATCTTTCCACAGTACCTCTCTCACATACATTTCATTTGTTTTAAAGCTTTGGTAAAGGTTGGCTTTACTAACCCACTCAGCTATTCACATAAATACAGATCTGTTGTTTGCAGAAGGCATATTAACCCTCTGCGCTACTCTGTGGCGAATCAAAACTGCCACTGGTTAAAATTCTGACCTCTCTCAGTCTGGAAAATTAATCACAAGAGTTATCTTGACATTTTTATTGTTGCCTGACACCGGGTGTGCAAGGAACCTTGCTTCAGGTGCTTTTTAATTGTAAGTTATTGCTAAACACAGCAACCCCCCCCACCCCCTTTGAGATCAGCGCCCCATTCCAGGTCAACGCCCAGTGCGGCCACACCAATCGCATCCCCCTAAAGCTGGTCCTGAGAATGAGCACAAGTTCCTCTTAAACGTTCTGTGGCTGCAGAACCGCAGTGTGAGAGTTGGAAAGGCATAATTAGAACAGTTGCTGCTCTGACAATGGAAAAAAAATAATAGGCAGGAAATAAGGGGTGGAGCAGCATCACCCAGATTAGCCAACTGCAAGTCACAGCCATGCCCCTAGCTAGTCCCTACCTCCTCCCTGGGTCAGCACTGTGCCCTCCACAGAGCTTACATGATGTGCAGCACTAAGGCCCAGATTTATACTTTTTCGTGCAAAACTGCAGTGACGCAGTTTTGCACCAAAAAGTATAGCGCTGGCTTGCGCCATTCCTGAGCGCCAGCTGGGAATGGGAGGTTGCTTGTCTAAAAATTACGTTAGCCTGGTTAGAGGGAAAAGAAATGCCTCTAACCAGACTAGTGCCATTTCCTGGCGCACAACTACCAAAAACATGACTCCTGTCTTAGGAAAGACACAAGTCATGATCACCATTCCCAATGGCCAGCACAGAGTACAAGTGTCCCTGGGTATGGCCACTGCACCCTGTGCCATGCAGGGGGCCCCAAGTTAGGGGCCCCAATAGCACTTTCAAAAATAATGAATAAATACTTACCTTACCCTACTTACCTGGGATGGGGTCCACCATTCTCTTTTGTCCCTCTGGTGTGGGTGGGGGTGTTCATGGTGCTTGGGGTGGGCACCTGTGGAGCCATTCCATGATGTCTGACTATGGAAATGGGGCCACAGGTCCCCTGACGAATGGTCTTACTGAGGTGTTAAGTAATGGTGCTAAGCAAGCTTTGCTCCATTATTTAGCCCTGCCTCCCACCGGTGTGTCATTTTTGCATGGGGGATAGCACCATTTTTGGACGCATGAAATGCAAGGTAGGTTCACACATTCAAAAAATGGTGCAAACTCCAATATTTTGACGTTAGACGTGTCTAGCATCAAAACATAAATATGGAGTTAAGTTTACGCTGAATTTGCATAAAAAAATTATGCAAATTTGGCGAAAACAGAGTATAAATATGGGCCTAAATTCACAGATCTTCACAGCTTACGCAGCTGTGCCATACTGCACAAGCCTCTGCACCTTCCGGTACTGCAGCTCACATAACTGGAAGTACTTAGAAGCAGAACACAAGCATTAAACTAGCGCTGTATAACTTTTGACCCCTTATATTAGCAAGTGCTACTATCACCCGCAGTGGCAGCCGAGCCCTCTTCTCAAGCCCCCACCATCTGTACTACTTTTCTGTACTGTGTGAGTACATTACAGATGGCTCACCAGGGAACTGATGCTTGTGCAATGGAAAATAACTGGTGAAGTTTACTCTTGAGGGTACTACAACCTGCCCCCTACAAGTGATTCATGTAAATAGGCTATTTGTGAAGCCCACCCTCCCTTTTACAGGTATTACTACACACTAATTGCTAGCTGGGTGGTCCCTGGGCCAGGACACCCTCCCTTCCTCTTTCCACCCCTAGCACTGGGCACCACCTTCGATGACTCGTACTCCTATGTGGTTAACCTGAGCCTGGTCCCCACCTCCTCACTTGGCCAGCACTGTGCCCTCCATGCAGGCCTGGACTGCCTCAATTTCCCCTTGATTAAGGAGTGCTTCGCAGTAAGAGTAGGCTTAGGGTGACGCATGTAGGCACTATGACCTGCAATCTGGTCATCTCTCTACTTCTGGGTGCTATGTGCCACCCGGCCTCTATCACTCCTCAGGCATCTGGGTACTACAGAGCCTGACACTAACGACACCTCTGTGGTTTCTGAGTGCTATGTCTCACTGTGGCACTGCCCGTCTTCACAGCACTATCCTAAGTTTCCGCCATCACTATCTTCCCTTCTTCTGGGCGCTACAGCACGCTGCTTCACTGTTACTTCATCTAAAGCCTGAGTTGCAGATAGTATTTTCTCAGGGTGACACCAGCCCTCAGTGGGTAGTGCGGATGCTAACAGTGGGGGGTAGTAGAACATGCACAACCTCTCAGATAGAGCTATGGTGAGCTATAGGACTTGTTTAGCGCCAAGTGCCACCAAAGAGTCAAATAAAGGTGCACAAGTCTACTGTGCACTAAAACAGAAACATCATGTGTGGGCATAAAAATCTTTAAGTCATTCTAAGGGATTTCACAGTGTATATTGTTTAATTGGAATTAATGAATGAATCATTGTGGGGGTTGTAATACCAAGGTGTCTAGCTGCACCATAAGATTGTTTGCAGATAGAGAAAGGGAGGACACTTTAAATATCCCAAGTCCCACTTTCCCATCGTCATGTAGAGCAGACAAAATTGGAAAGAGCCTGTTAGGAGCTTTTAGGGGTAATGATTCCTTGACTGTAAATCAAAGACTGGATAAAGGTACCCCTGTCCATTACACCTCTTGCTGTGGAAAGAGCAGGTCAAAAATAGACTGTTTACTTTACTCATTTTCAAAATTTCACTTTCAGATTTGGCTATATTAGGTATTTTCTAGAGTGACCACATATTAATATCTGTTGGACCTGCCCCTTTTTGCAGGGTCATCTCCAGACTTTTTGCCTCCTTTCTCCTATTTTTTTCTGACCAGGTTTTGTTGGCTTTAGGACTCTGGGCACTTTACCACTGCTAACCAGTGCTAAAGTGCAGATGCTTTCTGTCTAAATTGTAATTGTGATTGGCTTATCCATGATTGGTATACCTCAGAGGTGCCCAGGGATGGTAAGTCAAATTCTACTAGTGGGCATGCAGCACTGATTGTGCCAACCACATGAGTAGCCCTGTAAACATGTCTCAGATCTGCCACTGCTTAACCATTCTGTGCCTCTGCCTGCCTGTGGAATCCACGTCTTGGTCAGGCTGACAGTTGGGCTGTTTGTGAATTCCCCTCTAGACAGTGACACAAAGTGAGCTGAGGTGTGTCCTGCATATCCTGATGAGTCTTCCTGGTCCTGAGTGGGGAGGGAGGAGCTGACATCTGCACCTGAAAGGGCTATGCATGTCCTTACACAATGCAGTCTCCAACCCCCTGGTGTGTGTCAGGGGCCAGGCATGGGCAAGGCAGGATCTTGCACACAACAGATACTTTCCTTTGAAGTTTGCCTACTTCAAAGGCAGAAATGAGTATGAGTATTGAACCCAAAACCTCAGACTTTTAGAATACTTATGGATCAAGAGGAAACTCTGCCAAGGAGAAGAGCTGAAGAGCCGGAGGAGAAGTACTTTGCTGTTTTGCTTTGCTGTGTTGGCCTGCAGTTTCTGCTTCTGCCTTAAAGAGGACAAAGACTTTACTTTGTGGTGTATCCTGCTTGTGAAAATTCTCTAAGGGCGTGGACTGAGCTTCCTCCCTGTTGTGAAGTCTCAGGGCCATCAGAGACTTAATCTGCCAGCACCTGGGCTCTCTTGCTGAGACCCCTACCCTGCCAAGTGGTGTCACATCCAATCCCTGGGCACTTGAAAGGAGTAGCTGGTGAACCCATCGTGAATATCCACACACTGGAGCTGAGCGGCAGAAAAATCGACCTAGCGTCTGCACCGTGGCTGAACATTTGACACATCACTGGTAAAATCGACGCATTACCAGCTCAGCGCAGATTCATTGCTGCCGTGCATCCCGATTTTCCACGCATCATCCCTGAGCGTCAAAATCTTCAAAATCACCACATGAATCCGAGGCTGCTGGTCCGGAAATCAACGCCCAGCGGAGAAAGAATCACTGCACGGCTTCACTTGCGACTAAGGAATCAGCGAATCGCTTGCTTTTCTGATGCGCGTGCGGCATTATTTTTCATGCATATCAGGTACTTTGTGCTAAAACAACACATCCATTGATTTTTATGGATTAAGATTCTTTTTACTTTAAAGATTCATATCTTTGCTTGTGTATGTTGGATTTTTATCATTTTTGTCTTGTTTGTTTCAGATAAATATTGGCTATTTTTCCAAACTTGTGTGGAGTCCTTTTGTGGTGTTTTCACTGTGTTACTGTGTGTATTGGTACAAATACTTTGCACATTGCCTCTGAGATAAGCCTGACTGCTTGTGCCAAGCTACCAAGGTGTGAGCAGGGGTTATCTGAGTCTGTGTATCTCCCATACATTGACTAGAGTGAGGGACTCTGCTTGATAGGGAGTAAATTAATTGCCAACTAGAGACCTCATTTCTAACAATATCTTTTAACAATGATTTAGTCCCGCTGGATATCTTGCCCTGGAATCAGAAGGGAGATAAGCTACACTTTAGCACTGCCAATGGTAAGGTGCACAGGAATGTTTCCCATAAAAAAAATTTAAAGCGCCCTTACCCAATGTCTCAAAAGATGGCACAGAGAAGGGACTTACCATCTGCAAAATTTGAGGTAGACGTTTTGCATTACGTAGCAGATAAATTAGCCCCATGACGTTCCCCTAAAGTGCTTTTCAGTTCTAACTAAAAAACATGGTGCTTATTTGCAAGCCCACTGCACCACTTGTAAATAACCCCCATAGTTTGAACAAACTGATTAATAAATTACAAAGCCAACAATTGTATGTCTTTTTCAAGACAGAGAAGGAAATTAACCAATGTATTAAAGCTAAGGCTATAAAGATGTAAAGCCACTATAAAAAAACAACAGGCTGATAAGATATGTGTTAGACCGACAGCCTTAGGGTGGTCACCTCTAACTTTTTGCCTGCCTCCCTCCACTTTTTGGATACTGTTTTTGCTGGTTTTTAGACTCTGCACACTTTACCACTGCTAACCAGTGCTAAAGTACATATGCTTGCTCCCTATAAACATGATGACCTTGGATCATACCCAATTGAATTATTTAATTTACTTATAATTCCCTAGTAAAGTGCACTATATGTGCCCACGGCCTGTAGATTAAATGCTACTAGTGGGCTTGCAGCACTGATTGTGCCACCCACTTAAGTGGCCCCTTAACCATGTCTCAGGCCTGTGTGTGCAGTTTGACTACCAATTCGACTTGGCATTTAAAAGTACAGGACATGTACCTGTGTAGTTTACATGCCCTGGTAGTGTAAAACTCCTAAATTCGTTTTTACACTGCTGTGAGGGCTGCTCCTTTCATAGACTAACATTGGGGCTACCCTCATATACTGTTTGAGTGGTAGCTGCTGATCTGAAAGGAGTAGGACGGTCATATTTGGTATGGCCAGAATGGTAATACAAAATCCTGCTGACTGGTGAAGTTGGATTTAATATTACTATTTTAGAAATGCCACTTTTAGAAAGTGAGCATTTCTCTGCACTTAAATCCTTCTGTGGTTTACAATCCACGTCTGGCTGCGTTCAGTTGACAGCTCCCTTGTGCATTCACTCAGACAAACCCCAAACACAGGATGCTCAGCCTCACTTGCATACATCTGCATTTTGAATGGGTCGTCCTGGGCTGGGAGGGTGGAGGACCTGACACTTACATGTCAAAGTACAGTAACCTGCCCTCACACAAAGGACTGCCACACCCCCTCCTGGGACCCTGGCAGACAGAATTGAACTGAAAGAGGAACTTGTGCACTTCTAAGCCACTCTTTGAAGTCTCCCTCACTTCAACGGCACATTTGGGTATGTAAACATGGCCTCTGCCCCTACCAACTCAGACACTTCCTGGAGAAGAGAACCTGACCCAGAATCTGCAACCTGCCCAGAAGAACTGCCGGGCCTACCAAAGAACTCACCTGACTGCTTTCTGTGAAGGACTGCTGCCTTGCTGTTGCCCTGCTGCCTTGCTGCTCTCTGGATGTGCTGAGAAGTGCTCTCCAAGGGCTTGGATAGAACTTGCTTCCTGTTCCCTGAAGTCTCAGGACCAAAAAGACTTGGGGGGTCATTCTGACCCTGGCGGTCATTGACCGCCAGGGCCAACGACCACGGAAGCACCGCCAACAGGCTGGCGGTGCTTCCTGGCCAATTCTGACCGCGTCTGTAAATCCGCGGTCAGAAAAGGGAAACCAGCTGTTTCCCGCCGGTTTTCCCCTGGCCAAATGAATCCTCCATGGCGGCGCTGCAAGCAGCGCCGCCATGGGGATTCCTACCCCCTTCCCGCCAGCCTGTTTCTGGCGGTTTTCACCCCCCAGAACCAGGCTGGCGGGAACGGGTGTCGTGGGGCCCCTGGGGGCCCCTGCACTGCCCATGCCACTGGCATGGGCAGTGCAGGGGCCCCCTAACAGGGCCCCATAATGATTTTCAGTGTCTGCTTTGCAGACACTGAAAATCGCAACGGGTGCCACTGCACCCGTCGCACCCCAGCAACTCCGCCGGCTCCATTCGGAGCCGGCTTCATCGTTGCTAGGTCTTTCCCGCTGGGCGGGCGGGCGGCCTTTTGGCGGTCGCCCGCCCGCCCAGCGGGAAAGTCAGAATGACCGCCGCGGTCATTTGACCGCGGTGCGGTCTTTTGGCGGGCGGCGCCCGCCGCCCGGCGGGGTCAGAATGACCCCCTTGATCTCTGCAAGAAGAACTCCTGGTGCTGTGAAAATCGGTGCACAGCCTGACAGAAACGATGCACACCCTGCATCGCGGTAAAAAATTCAATGCACGGCCCACTGGATCGGTGCACAGCTGAGTTGGAACAACGCAGCCCCACTTCCAGAGAGGAATCAACGCAGCGCCTGCCATGCGGGGGAAATTTCAACGCAACGCCCACCAGATCGACGCAGCCCCTGTGACTTTGTCCTGTCAGTGCCGCAATTCCACGCATCGTCCCCAAGCGTCGAAAAATCCCGCAACCTGAAGAGGATCCAAGACGGAGCGGCGGAAATCAACACAAAGCCTCCCCTGCATGAAAAATAAAGGACGCATCGCCTTGTATGGCCTGAGAAATCGACGCAACCCTTCCTGTTTTCCATGCATCTCCTCCTCTGCGGTTCTTTGCGCAGATTTTGAACGCAAACCAGGTACTTTGTGCTTGCAAGAGACATTTATTGCTTTTTAAAGACTAACAACACTTTATACCATTTTTACAGTGATATTCCGAAATATACTTATTGCATCATAATCGTTTTGACCTGCATTTATCCAGATAAATATTATAGATTTTTCTAAACCCTGTGTGGTGTATTTTTGTGGTGCTATATTGTGTTATTGCATGATTTATTGCACAAATACTTTACACATTGCCTTCTAAGTTAAGCCTGACTGCTCAGTGCCAAGCTACCAGAGGGTGGGCACAGGATAATTTGGATTGGGTGTGACTTAGCCTGACTAGAGTGAGGGTCCTTTCTTAGACAGGGGGTAACCTGACTGCCAACCAAAGATCCCATTTCTAACAACATGGATAGACCTTTGTGAGGCTGCTTCCACAAAGACTCCAGATCTTTCTTGACAATATTGACAGTGGACTGTTGGAGCAACGTACAATCTAAAATCAGCACTATTTCAATTGAAGGGTGCTTATTGTATATTGCTAATCTTTACGCCAACATTTTCATCAATGAAGATGTTTCTTTCTCTGCAGGCCCCCTCATAATGAAGATTGGGATCTATTTGCCTGGCTAACTTGCAAGTGAGGCCATGCGTAGTTTCTTCTCCGGTCGGATAGGCGTTGCGTTGTTTTTCTCTCCTGCAAGAGAGTGATGCTCGATTTCCGGATGGGGCATTTTCGATCTGCAAAAGTTCCTGATCATAAATATGCACTTTACTAGGGACTTACTAGTAAATTAAATATGCCTATCATGAAAAAGCCAATTATGCATGCAATTTACACAGGGAGCACTTGCACTTTAGCACTGTTCAGCAGTGGTACAGTGCCCAGAGTAACAAAACCAGCAAATACAGAATCCAGCACATAGTCAAAACATGGGAAGCAGATTAAAAAAAAGACAAGGAGACTACGCCAAGGATGCCAGGTCAAACAATGGCTGCCATTGTTATGGTTATAAAAATGTTTTGATTTGCGTTATCAGTGCCACTGTGTGAAGGTATCACTATCAGCATTAAAATCAAGTGATGTACGTAGGTATTCACATCATGTCCCTTTCCCACTAACAAGTGACAGGAACATAATGTACTTTTGGTTGGAATTGTTTACATAATTGCAGCCACGTGCCTGCCCCCTTATCTATTGTTTGGGAACATTCCTTTGTTAGGGGTCCTACAAGATCTGTTCAAATACATCACCCACAGGCAACGTTATCAGAGGGATTCCTTCCAGATGCCATCTATGCCTTCTATGCTTCACGTCACCCTGCAGAAGAATTCAGCCTTCATGTCCCCAAGGAGTCTGACCAAGACCTTATTCCAAGGTAACGAGGGTTGGTGGGGGCGCTTCTCATGGACATGGTTTATCACACCTAGCTCCCATTAGGTTAGAGATTAGGTTCTCCATGCTAGGGATTTTACATTTCACGTTTATTGCAAGATGGTGGTGGTCTTTGTACTCACGACTCTAATCTTTACAATTATGCTTCTTTTATTATGCATTATCCTAATCATTGCAGCTCATGCATTTTACGATAGACTGCAGTCTTTTCAATAAACCTACTGAATACTCTCCTGCATCTTCTTAATGCCTGTGTGTGACTGAGACTTGTTGCTAACGTGAGAAAAGGGTAACTTCCTTTCCACCACCACTCCCCTGAGATATTGCAATCTAGAGTCCATGTGTAAGGCTGCCAGAAATCACCTTTTACTGTTTGGGTTCTGGTGAGGTGCTGCTTGTGAGCCAGGAGGTTTGGGCTGACAGTTGCGACTTGTTGTAGAACTGGCTTAGTCGCCTACAAACAAAAGTGTTGTCATCCCTAAACCAGCAGTTTCGCTAGGAGCGAGAGTCCAACTACGACACAGACAGGTTTTAAATCAAACAGCTCCACTCTTGATAGCATAGTTTTGCAGGTGATTCTGGAGAATGTGTCATCACACAGTATTCCTATATATGCAGTTCATAATTATTATTCTATGCATTCGACCTCGTGGACAGACCTACCCTGGGGCGAAAGCTTTGTGATTTGAAAGCTCCTGAACCACTTCTCAAAATTATAAGAGCACTCTTCTCTTTTACTTGGTGCTATATTTTATTCGGAGACGACTGTGGTCTATTCCCAAAAATGTTAACAAAATGGTCTCAGACAAGATTACATATTAGCTCCTTTAATATTTTCTTTGTATATTTCTGGTTTATCTGTGGCTTTGAGTGCAAACGGGGTAGATGACCCGAAGTTAGGCAACCACAATATAGGTGCATTGCTATATGCTGATGATATTGTGATATTAGACATCACTCCTAATGGCTTATTAAAATGGTTGGATTGCTTGCAAATATATACTGAGAGCCTTCACTTGTAAATTAACATAAAGAACAGTAAAGTGCTGACTTTGTGGCCTAAAGGTAGTAGAAAGTCCAGGTAATATATATTGTTTTTAGGGAGTGAGGAGATGGAAATGGAAATGGTTAACTGGTATCCTTATTTGAGAAAAAATTGTACCACCCACTAACATTTCAGATACAGAACATATATATAATATTTCAAGAAAAGTGAGGGCCCACGCAGATGCCCCTTCTTCATTTTATTGGCCTTCAGGGTGAAGACAGTACCATTCACTAATTTTCTGTACTTTGCATCAAGGGGGTGTAACATGGGTGGTACGTGGGGGTTCCCATGTAATAATCCATGAGTTATAATGCTTATCCCTATCTACTAAAATTGGTGGGCAAGGATTAGCATTAAAAAATTCTCCGAGGCAGACATAAATTTGCAGAAAACAAAAACGAAATTTCTAGTTTTGGATGTGTGTACCCTACCATGCAGTGTATATACAAAGTTTGGAAAAACCTTTACCTATTTTTAAGCTTGTTATTTTGTGCTTGCAAAGTACTCTTTGGGTACAAACCAATGCTTGACACCAGGCACACACCTTTGCACTGTGGTGCAGGGGTTCGTGCAGGCCACAGGGAAGCTGCAAGTGCCCCAGTGCAGTGGAAGAGAAAACAGCACCATGTCTTATTAGATATGGGGCTGTTCTTCTTTTTCCCTTTGACTCCAAGCAGCGAAGCCACTCTGGTTGCTGCACTGCGTTGTGTCACTTTTTAGTAAATTTGCCCCAGATTATATTTTGAGCACAAGTTGGCTCAGCATGTACATGGGAAGAAGAGCACTTTGGCTACAATCTGCCCCTGCTCCTGCTGAGACAAGAATTTACTTCTTGAAAAAATGCTTTCTAGTTCTTTTGGATATTGCTTTTCTCTTCTGCAAATTACCTTTATTCTCTCTTTCTTTACTCCTTCTGTTTTAACCCAATGTCTATTGCACCTTTCCAAGAGGGAAACACTTAGCGGGAAATTCAGGATACCTGCAGAAATGCACCAACTTTAAGATCATTTAGGCTGCGGTTCGTTTACCAAACATAAGGTTACAATCTGTGGCACATTTTAGAAGACACAGATGACAAACTACAAATTGTGTTGTTGGAAGTTGATAAAAACATCTTTTGATAGACACCTCAGCTCCCCCTCTCTCTTCCCCTCCCCTCTTATCTGACGTGGAAACACGCCCACTACAATCACCCGCATGGTGTCCATCACTGGCACTGATGGCAAAGTTCACTCACAAGCATTCTGTTGCAGCCACAGATAAAATGATATCATAGCATCTTACGTACATTGTAATAGGCATGATTAGAGGGGACATTGATTAGAGGCTTTTATGGCGAGCCAAGCTAATGCAGAACATACATACATAATAGTGACAAATATCACAATTGTAAACAAAATATGAAGAATTAAAAAAACATGATAAGCAATAAAATGATATTTTCCATAATTCCCTTTCCATATGAGTCACTTCTATAAATATTTAGGAGCAAACAGGTCTCGAATAGTGAGAGGTGGGATGCAGAAATCTCGTGTCTGTTTCCTAAGGGTAGGATGCCCTCAGCTCACACAGTCCAGGCTATGACAGGGTGCCTGCAGGGCCGGCTTTAGCGTTGGTGTTACCCAGTGCGACAGTCTTTTTTGGCGCCTCCCATGATCACCTTCCCCACAAAGTCCTGTCACCCTCCAGCACTCACCTCATCTCTCCAAGTCACTTCATCTCTCCATAGCCCCAACCTTTCATATCTTTCATTTTCTTATAGCGCTACTCATAGTTCAGTCACCCTCAGTTCTATGATGTGAATGATACACGTTCTTTGCAGCAGGCACAATAACCCTCTGCACTACTTTATGATGAGTCGAAACTGCCACGAGACAAAACTCCGATCTCAAAACGGCAGCAACAATGTCTTGACATTTTTATTGTTGCCAGAACACTACTGAGCATACAGAGAACTACGTAGTACCCGCTTCTAAGCCCATAAGTCATTTTAAACACAGTGCCCCCACTAAGGTCAGCGCCAGGTGCGTTAGCACCGGTCGCACCGCCCGAACGCCGGCCCTGGGAGGATGAATGCAGGATCGAGCCAACACTCCTCAGACAAAGGAATGCTCACCTCTGTCTCAGGCAGATCATGGCGCCCTGTTTGTAGTGCGCCTCAAGGCACTTCATCCAGTCCTGTATCCATGGGTACGTGCAAAGTAACGGTAGTGGGACTCAAAAATAGGAATTGCCATATTGAATATATATGCATAAATTACCGAAATGCGTTCCTTGATAATATACAAAAATAAACAAAAACATAGCATAACTCTAAAATATATATGTGTGCTAAGCTGACAAAATTGGTGATGAACCAGCTACGTAACAGGCCTGGCAACACAACACCAGCCGGGCAGCCCCTGCGCCTGAACAACGTCCTTGACAGCGCCGGGTGTAGTTCACTTGAAAACCGATTTGTAACGTAAGTATTCTAGTGTGGATGGTTTAGAATTCTGAGATGTGCTCACAGTTTTCACACCGAGCTGAAAGTTGTTTTTGTAGAAAAATTGTTTCTTAAAATAGCCTCAGCTGTTCAGCTGTTTTTATCTTCCTCATTCATGCTTCCTGTTCAGCCTTCTTCTTTCTAAGACTTTTGCACTGAGAGCTCTCGGGGGCTGAAGATGGGTTTCGCAGCGGCACGTGGGGCTTATTTTTATTCAGTTACTTAGGGCGTGGTGTTCTAAAGAGTGCCCATAAAAAATAGTATCCATTTGTGCGCCAAATTTTTGCAGCCAGTCTTTTGCGATGTGACCTGTGTACTATTAGACTGTGTCGTAAAAATCACCTGTCCAATGGGATCACAGAACAACCCGCCTAATGAATATTAATTAGATAAATTGCTATTTGATGAGCCTGGTGGTTAGACTCAAGCACATAGATGGCGGCCTAACAGGACCAGTAGATCACCATCCCTTGCTTGTATCAATCACGTATTTTTTTAATCATCCACTCTTCCTTAAAGGAATTTTTTTTAAAACAAAACTTCTATTTGGAAACACATTAGGGAGCAGGCGGTGGTCCCCATACACAATGACTGTTCACCCGAGATTGCCGGACATGAGTTCAAAAGGCAACGCTGTCCAAGGGGACACTTCCCCTGCACACATCAGCTGCCATCTCCTTCTGAAATTGTGAGCCTTTCACACTTCTTCCTTCCAAGTTACTATGGGTCAATAAACCCTCTCCATGTGACAGGAATGCTTCTCTGACTTACCATATGGGTTTAATACAAACCAAGACGCCCGTTAGATGAGGTAAACCTTGTCATTTTGTGGCCTCAAAACAGTTTGGTACATCAGACCCTTGCTTTTTCAGTTCGTACCTAGGCACGCCTTTAGTTATCTTGGAGCCTCTTGGTGTCCGCATATTTTATGATAAAAACCCATACATATATATACATAGAGGGGCTATTGGTCAACCTTCTCCATCCTTTGGTCTGTTCAAGTGCCAGTCATTTTGTTTCTGCCTATCAGGGCTCACTGCAAGGGCGATGGGTCAGCCCATTCCAGCCATTGGCTGGCATCGCTGTGAGTGATGGCACTTTGCTTCGACATATGTGCACATCTGTCTAAAATATATTCCCAGTATGTACCATTCTTTGCTGTACTTGCTGCTTATGATGTCTCATGTTTATGTCTTCCTGCATACATATGTAGGCCGTTTTAGATAGCAGCACGTTTGCTTTTAATAACATTAAAGTCTGTTATTGTCTATGGAGTATGTTTGCAAAACCTAAAACAAATGAAACATTTCAAGTTTGACAAGGCCTGGCCTATTGGCTTTGCACTAACAATATCCAAGTAGATGTAGGAGTACTGAACATCTAAGGGATGAAAGAGGGCAATCATAATAGCTCACAGTATGATTATATAGCATTTATACTTTACATACCTACCACGAGGCAGTCAGCGGTTACAGGTACACATCTGTTTGAGCATGCGTTCAGACTCTGAATGGAAAAAAGTGTGCATTACACTGGATTGACAGTTCATGATTTTGAATGAGGCAAAGGATGGGTCTTTCTTAGTGCTATTCCTTATCGGGTGAGAAAAACCTGGGAAGGATAGAATGATTAGCACAGCTCAGATGTCTGTGCTTCTCTCAACTCGCCCACTTCTTCCTTTGGTAGTGTGATGTGTTTTGTTTCAATACTTGGTGACTGAGCCATTTAAGTTCAACTAAGATTGTTATCACGTGTTCATATTTTCCTATTTCAGACACAGGTCTCACAGCATCGCTGAGGATAGCGGTTAGAGGGGCTGCCCTAACTTCAGCAAGCCCTGTGACTATGTTATATTCCGTTCGCTATATGAGTAGGGGTGGTTGTAACGCACCCAGGGCCAGGTTTATCAAAGTTTTCCATCGCCCTTGCGCCATGCAAGGGGATGCAAGTGCAACACTACACCTAAGCAGGAGTTGTCTTGATGTTTTAACACCTCTATGCTCGCTTTCACTCTATCATAACAGCTTTCCACCCATAGTGTCTTTGCTCAAAGTAAATGCATAAAAGTTAGGGAAAATGTATGCTTTGGATCAGAGTCTTGCCCTTATGAAATTAAATAAATAGTGTTCTAAATGCTGTTTTACCTAATTTGTTTTTAATGGGGGTGTTGTGTGTTTTTATGTTTCGTGCAACATCCATATTTTAGCCCTAAAATGGGTTAGGGTAATATTAGTAATCTGCTGATGTATTACAATATCGAAAAATTGCATCGCTAATCCTAAATACTGGAATATGAACTACACTGTTTGTTCTCTGACTCTCCTATACCCTTACCGTTCCCAAGTGTGTATTTTATGAGCGTTGTAAATGTCTAAGGCTCTCATTACAACCACCCAAGACCGCCAGGGTTGTTCCGGAGGAAGCACCGCCAACAGGCTGGCGGTGCTTCACAGGGCATTACGACTGCAGCGGAAGCGCCGCGTTCGCACCACCGGGGCCGGCGGTTTCCCGCCACAATGGCCCCGCCGGTTTTAATCCGCCAGGGCAGCGCTGCTTGCAGATTACGAGTCCCCCTACCGCCAGCCTTTTCCTGGAGGTTTGAACTGCCAGGAAAAGGCTGGTGGTACGGGAAGTCGCAGGGCCCCCGCAGCTGCACCCGTCGCAGGGCCGCAACACCGCCTGCTCCATTTGGAGCCAGCTCCTGTGTTGCGGGCGAGATCCCCGCTGGGCCAGCAGGCGGAAACTAGGTTTCCACCCGCCAGCCCAGCGGGGATCTCCTAATGGCCGCGGTGGGTGTGCGGCTGCATTGGCCGCCCACCAAGGTCGTAATGAGGGCCTAAATGTATAAAAATACGTTGTTTAGGGTTACGAATGTTAAGGCCTGATTATGGCGTTACGTAACAATGTACTTTTTAATTTTTTTTTCTAAGTAACGCAACCCTTGGTGGTAGGTAGCATTTTATTCTGCGCAGTTTTCAAACTGTCCATCGGTTTGTTTTAAAACGTGTAAAGTGCCCATGTTAAAAAGTGATGGTGTCCCTGAGACTTGTGAAACACGTGTTTGTAATATTTAATTAATGGTGCAAAGTGTATTGTGCAATGTTAATATGAAATGCAATCTGGTCTTTTTTCTAATGTATTACAACCACTCTTGCAACTTTAGTTAGCGCTTACAACTTGCGTACTGATGTAAAAGATTTGAGAGTGTTTTCAGTTTTCAATTTGTTATTGAAGGTGTTGATGCTCTACTAATCATAAATTATTTTAGGCAGCCAACCATGTTTAGAGCCGGTCAAAATAAATGCTGGAATTCTGCGCAAATGTTGTAACATGACACATTTGGGTTCTGATGTTTCTATTTTAAAAATGTTTTACTTAACGGTGTAGCCCTGTGTACAGTTATTGTTTATAACTTGTTTTACTCATGACTGGTCTCTAGGTTTTTATAAATGATGGGTTGTCAAAGCTTGTTGAGACCTAAAACCTACGGCTCTCATTAGATATATTTTAATGTCAAAATGTCTGGTCTGTACGTAGGATATCCCAGAACTAGCTTGGACATTTCAACAAACTGAAGCCTTCCAACAAGGTACAAGTATTTAGAGCTTTATAGCTTAGAGACCAATCAGCAACCATCAGTGATTTACACTAGGTGCTTCATATGGTAATTTTTCTAAAATGTTTTTACAGGTTACAACGCCGAAGTACAGGTTGCTGTGGATGCTCTACAGCAATCCTAGACGCTCAAGATGCCGTAAACAGAGTGCCACCTATTACAACTCTTGCAGGTAAATAAAATAGGGATTTGTTGCAAACGTTATGTTAACATTAGAATAGTCTAGGTTGAAACCCTCAAACGTTCTATCGGAACCAAACCTGTAATTATATTGTAAACGCTGCGCAGATGTTTTTTTTTTCTTCCTTTACAGTCGCCATGGAAGCGTACTTGGATCGCGTAGGACCTTTAAAGGTGGAACCCGTCGCTAAAAGGAAGAGTCAGAAAAGAAAGTCCAAGGCGACAGGCGAAGGGCCATCCACAAAGAAAGGAAAACCTCTGAGGAACAAGACAGGTGTGTCTTTCAAACAACTGTAGAGTTAAAAAGAACCCTAACATCTTTATCTCAACAGGTTACTAATCGATCGTAGAGTAAGGGTTGTAAAATGTATTGTAAAAAGTTAGAAGTGCGGTGCATGTAGATAGGGTGTGGTAATCATAAGTGACGTCTTATAATTTTTTCTAACACGTACTTTTATGTATTCACAGAAGAGACAGTGCAAGAGAACTCTGAAGGGGACCGGCGTAAGCGTAAATGAATGGTGACACCGCTCGAGGATATCACCATGAAGCTTCAAAACGTCCGGGTACTGGTTAGCGTTGAGAGCGACACAACTCTAAATGAACCAGGTACATCCTGCAGCAACAACACTGTTATCCGTGTGATACCTCCACAAGACCCTTTGAACATGCCTACATGTTTCACACTTCAGCAGCCCTCTATGAGTTCCGAAGATCGTGCGCTACCAAGGCCCAGCTTACATCAACAACAACATTGTAAACCTATTGAAAAAGGTCTCCAACCAGAAGTACAACCAAAAGTGAACAAACTTTCTAGGAAGTATAGGAGGCAGAAGCATGCCTACAAATAGATCCTCTAGTCTCATTATTAAAAAAGAACGTTACCGTTGAGGCAAACGCACAGAACCAGGGACTCTCAACTTGTTCAACACCTGTTGCGGATAATACATATGTTCTTCCCGGGGAAGTATCCCCAAAACCATATGTAAGTAACAATCAAGAACCAGAGGGTGATGATCCTGAAACAAACCAGACGGAGCAGAGACGGAGCAGACCTCTTATTTTCAATGTATTGACCTTCTCAAAGGGATGGAGGGTGGTCCTGAGAGTTCTGAAACCCCTTCAGCAGCTGCGCACGTTGTAGACCCCAAACAAGGGCAAACACAGGTACAGAGTCCCTACGAAGCCTACACCACAGAGGCCATGGGTTACTACGACAACCAATTAAGTTTCCCAGACCTGTTGTCACCTCCCACACCTCCTGGAGCGTACGACCCTACCAGCCCCGTGTCGAGGGTAATAATAATGTCATCAGCCTCAACATACCCTGACAGTAGCTTAGGTTGAAGCGAAGGCCGAAACCATAGTTTTGACACGTCTTTTAGCGACTCTCAGACCTCTGAAGTCCCAGGGTGTTCACATTGGGACACTGTTTTTTTTAATCCCCAGAGTCCCAATCAACACAAAGGTATTGTTGACAGTGACACAGCAGACGTCCCTAAACTTGATATTTTACACCCCAAGAATGTACTAGAGACATACATTAAAGACATCCAAGGGGCTGTCAAAAAGCTAAAAGCGTTGCTCCGGTCTAAGACGTTAAAACCGATGGAGGCTGGAGAAGGGAAGCGACCCCTGAGGGTCGTTCCGAGGGAGGTAATTCAGAGGCTAGAGCGGTGTAGAACCGAGGTTATTCAGGCCTGTGAAGCAGCCGCTACGGACATAGGGGTAATGCCGGCGTGAGTAGAACCGGGAAGCGCCCTATGGGACGACGGTTCAACATTCAAGGGTCCCAAATATAACAAAAAGGTTAGGGCTATACTAACTAAAGCCCTTCGCTTCTTACGCACTATCAAAACTAAAAATCATATAGAACACCTTCAAGTTCCAAAGATATTGCCAGCTGCGTCTAAAACACACCCTACATGTTGTCAAAAGATACAATACAGGGAGAACACAGGGACCATCACAAACTTCAAACCCCCTCTCCGACAGGTAGGACGACTCAAAGAACCCAAACACTTAAAAGATACATCTGAAGGACCTATAGTATCGTCCTCTGAGGGTTCAGCTCCAGAGTGTGTCACTGACTGTTGGACCTGGCTTTTTGACAGGGTCATCCCCAAACTTTTTGCCTCCTTCCTCCTATTTTTTCTGACCTGTTGTTGTTGGCTTTTGACCTCTGGGCACTTTACCACTGCTAACCAGTGCTAAAGTGCATATGCTCTCTGTGTAAATGGTACTATTGATTGGTTTATCCATGATTGGCTATTTAATTTACTTATAAGTCCCTAGTAGAGTGCACTATATGTGCCTAGGGCCTGTAGATTAAATGCTGCTAGTGGGCTTGCAGCACTGGTTGTGCCACCCACTTCAGTAGCCCCTTAACCCTGTCTCAGGCCTGCCATTGCAAGGCCTGTGTGTGCAGTTTCACTGCCACTTCGACTTGGCATTTAAAAGTACTTGCCAAACCTAGAACTCCCCTTTTTCTACATATAAGTCATCCCTAATGTGTGCCCTAGGTAACCCCTAGAGCAGGGTGCTGTGTAGGTAAAAGGCAGGACATGTACCTGCGTAGTTATATGTCCTGGTAGTGTAAAACTCCTAAATTCGTTTTTACACTACTGTGAGGCCTGCTCCCTTCATAGGCTAACATTGGGGCTGCCCTCATACACTGTTGAAGTGGCAGCTGCTGATCTGAAAGGAGCAGGAAGGTCATATTTAGTATGGCCATAATGGTAATATAAAGTCCTGCTGACTGGTGAAGTCGGATTTAATATTACTATTCTAGAAATGCCACTTTTAGAAAGTGAGCATTTCTTTGCACTAAAATCTTGTTGTGCCCTTCAATCCACGTCTGGCTAGGTTTAGTTGACAGCTCCTTGTGCATTCACTCAGACACACCCCAAACACAGGGTACTCAGCCTCACTTGCATACATCTGCATTTTGAATGGGTCTTCCTGGGCTGGGAGGGTGGAGGGTCTGCCCTCACACAAAGGACTGCCACACCCCCTACTGGGACTCTGGCAGACAGGATTGAACTGAAAGGGGGCTTGGTGCATTTCTTAGACACTCTTTGAAGTCCCCCCCACTTCAAAGGCACAACTTAGTATAAAACAGGGCCTCTGCCCTACCTCATCAGACACTTGCTGGAGAAGAAACCTGAACCAGAAACTACATCCTGCCAAGAAGAACTGCCTGGCTGCTCAAAGGACTCACCAGTCTGCTTTTCTACAAAGGACTGCTGCCTTGCTGTTGGCCTGCTGCCTTGCTGAACTCTTGTCTGGCTGTAAAAGTGCTCTCCAAGGGCTTGGATAGAGCTTGCCTCCTGTTCCCTGAAGTCTCAGGACCAAAAAGACTTCTCTCTTCCACTTGGATGCTCCGTGCGCCGAAATTTTCGACGCACAGCTTGTTCCGCGGCCAGAAAAACACCGCACACCGACGCTGATCGACGCGACGCCTTCGGGACGACCAAAACTTTTCCGACTTCCAAGGAGAAATCGACGCAACGCCTGCTGTGAGATCAAAACTTTGACGCACGACCTCGCAAGGACAACGCCGCCCGACTCCTGAGCAGAAATCGACGCAACGCCTGCCGTGAGATCGAAACTTCGACGCGCAGCCCCGCAGAACGCCGCGCAGCCGGAAAACAAGCAGGAAAATCCACGCACAGACCCGGGACATCTGGTACTCCCCGCGATCCACAGAAAGAGACTGTCCGCGCGCCGGAAAATGACGCACAACTTCCCGCGTGGAAAATAACGACGCAAGTCCGTGTGTGCTGAGGAGAAATCGACGCACACACCAGTTTTCCACGTATCTCTTCTCCTGTGGCCCTCTGAGGAGATTTTCCACCAGAAACCAGTGTTTCTAGAGAGCGTGAGACGTTATAGTCGCAACGTAGAGTGGTTTAAAGCTACAGAGCATTATGAGGAGTTTAGGTTCATTAACCTAGATCGTATAAACTCCTCTGATCAGGGTGTTATAGCTATCCACCAGGCTGTACAGACGCTCATAGAATGATTGTTACACAATGTGGAGCCTAACGATTTCTTCCAGCTATGTTTTCAGGGGCAGGGTATCAACAGTCCTCTGTTCACCAGACGGCCGTCTTGAGATGTGTTTGACGCTGTGACATTTCTAGAAAACCTGTCTAAGCTTTTACAGAGCAAGGCTGAATTGTTGGCTTATGGGACCTTCAGAATCATAGCCCTCGTTGTTAGGGGTCGTGAGGGCATTGCTTCTAGAACCTTAAAGAACGCCCTGTACAGTAAAATCATAGGCAAGAAATATCAGTGGTTGCTCGACTATAACACCGGAGCTACCAATATGTGCCTGGTGGCGAGCATCCTGGGTTTGTTGATGGACTGAGCTACCCCAGACGAAGTCATTTTGTCTATGGCGGCCGACGCCCACGCGGCGCTCCGAATACCGCCCGACAGACTGGTTGGTTTTGGGGACCTGGGACTTTTTGAGAAACATTTTGCCGTTACGGTAAAAGTTCTATACCACAGCGGTTCTTGGAAGTACTTCACTACCGATGAGCATGTGGAAAATAAGACCGTTTATGTGCTCCATCACGATAACCACTTTTATGGTATCTTGAACCTGAAGGGTTTTCTAGGAGCCAAGTACGTGTGCGAGCACTGCGACCACATATACAACAACCGGACCAGACACCAGTGTGAAATGCACTGTAAAATGTGCCAGAGGGACGGGTGCTCCTCTCAAAAGTTTAACTGTTCGACGTGTAAGATGTTTTGTAGGTCGCAAGACTGTTTGAACGTACACGTCAGACTCGCACAGTGCGAACGTAAATCGGACTGTCAGACATGCGGGCACTACAAGGCCTCCAAACACAATTGTAAATGTATGCAATGTCCCAGGTGTAAAGCGTATTTTATAGCCGGAACCCCACACAAGTGTTACATGCTCGAAGGCTTACCCCAGAAAAAAACTGAAAACTATATCGTATTCGATATAGAGTGCACCAGCCTACATTTACGCTCATCATCTAACAGTTGATGAAAACTGGGAGTCTGAAGGCAGTTCGTGCATGAACGATTTTCTCAACACGTTCATGCAGCCGAAATACCACGAGCATACCATGCTGGCTCACAACTCGAAAGCGTATGATTCGTTCTTTATTCTTCGGGACCTGATACATGAAAAAATGGCCGTAGAGCTCATCACCCAGGGTTCAAAATTGATGCTGTTAAAGGATGTACCTTTTGAAATTAGGTTCATAGACACCTTGAATTTTCTACCCATGAAGTTGAGTAAGTTGCCAAAAGCCTTTGGTTTTGAAGGCTGTAAAGGATATTTCCCACACTTTTTTAACACATGGGCTAACCAGAATTACATAGGTCCTATGCCTCCGCCCGACAGTTACGGTATCGAGTACATGATGCCATCTGAAAAAGAGAGCTTTCTGCAGTGGTACGATGAAAATCGTGAAAAACAGTTTCTTTTTCAATCAGAATTGAAAGCTTACTGTCAGGCGGATGTAATGATCTTGCGAAAAGCGTGCAACCTTTTTAGAGACGTTGAGGTGGAGATGACGAAACGGGTCAGGATTATAAAAAAAAATCCCTTAAGAGGAAAGAAATTGTGGAATACCTAGACCCCTTTAAGAACATAACGTTGGCTTCCATGTGCATGTCTAATTTTCAGCACATGTTTTTAAAACCTGAAACCATAGCTCTAGTACCGCCTGACCTCTATAACGGAAAACAGAAATGTTACTCCACCCCGTCTATTCAGTGGCTCATATACGTATTGGAGAAAGAGAACACCTTCATTCAACACGCGTTGCAAGGCGGGGAATACCGCTTGAGCCGTTACTACCTAGACGGGTATGCGTTAATTAAGGGAGCACCAACCGCCTTTGAGTTCAACGGTAGACCACAGGAGTCAAAAGGTTGGGAACCACTGCCCTAGACGAGTACTTTGGTCTCGTTAAGTGTCAAATCCACCCTCCGCGAAAGCTGTACTTTCCGGTTCTTCCGTACAGAGTTGACGGTAAGCTAATGTTCACCCTATGTCGAACATGCTCTGAAAGTAAACAGACTAGCGAGTGTAGACATAGTGATGAGCAAAGGCTGCTGGAGGGGACGTGGTGTACCATCGAGGTACAAACGGCACTCGAGAAAGGGTACCGCCTCGGTAAAATATTGGAAATTTGGCACTTTCCTCACACCACAACCCAACTCTTTTCTGAGTACATCAACTTGTTTCTCAGAGACAAACAGGAGGCATCGGGGTATCCCAACTGGTGCGTCGATGAGCCCTCGAAGCAAAAGTACATTGCCAATTACCACAATCACAAGGGTATTACGTTGAGACCGGAGTTCATTAAGGTTAACCCCGCCAGACGACATTTAGCTAAGCTCTGTCTCAATTCTTTATGGGGAAAATTCACACAGCGCACCAACTTGTCAAACACATCCGTAGTCATAGATCCAGATGATCTTTTTAAGTATCTATTTGTTCCGTCTTACGATGTGTCCAGTTGCAAATTTATCGACGATGAGGCAGCCGTTCTTTGCTGGAAATATGCCAAAGAGTACCCCACAACTTGTAACAATATAAACATTTTAATAGCATGCTTCACAACCGCTCACGCTCGTCTAGAGCTTTACAGGTTGCTGGATAAGCTTCAGGACTGCTGTTTGTACCACAACACCGACTCTGTTATTTTTGTTAGTAAAGAGGGTGATGAAGATCCTGCGCTAGGTAAATATCTGGGTGATTTGACCAGTGAGCTTGAAAGGGATGAATATATACTCGAGTACACCTCCTCAGGACCCAAGACCTACAGTTACAAAACCTCCAAGAACAGGGTTTGCATGAAAGTCAAAGGTATCACTTTAAACGTAAGCAATACGGTTAAAATACATTTTGACAGTTTGAAGGGTCTGGTGCACGAGTACTACGCATTGAACGATCGTGACAATAATAAAGCGATAGTCGTAAATCACCCCAGCATAATCAGGTCCAAGAAAAAATGGGAAATTACAACACAACCATTATATAAAACCCTACGAGTAGTGTTTGACAAAAGGGTCCCGACCGATGACTACAAAACACTACAAAACGGTTATTAAAAGACATTAGAGGGGTAGACACCCACCAGCTATGGACACCAGGCTGCAACACCCATTCTCCTGCATTTTAGCAGGTCCCTCGAATAGCGGTAAAAGTTATTTTATAAAGAAACTGTTCGAGAATGCTCCTGGTGTTTTATCTCAGATCCCTAACAACATCGTATGGCTTTATTCGTGCTGGCAAGATCTTTACACTGAACTATCCCTAAAGTTTCCGAACATCACATTTATAGAAGGCATCCCCAGTAATCTCAATGACAACGACCTGTTACCTACTTATTAACATGGTAATTGTGGACGATCTCATGCGTGAAGGTGGGGACCACCCCAAGATTGAGAGGGCTTTTACTCAATAGTCACATCATCGTAATCTAAGCATATGCTACATCGTGCAGAACTTGTTTTACAAGGGTAATAGCAGCCGTTCTATAACTCTCAACGCCTCATATCGGGTCTTGTTTAAAAACCCAGTGACAAGTTTCAGATAGCAATTATAGCTAAACAGATGTACCCCGGAAACACACAGTTTTTTATGGAAGCGTTTAACGATGCTACCGCAAAACCCCACGGTTACTTTCTGGTAGATTTAAAACCCAATACTCTAGAAGAGTACAGACTACGCTCTGGTATTTTCCCACCTGACTTCCCAGTCACTTACACGCCTAAAACAGTCCCCAAAGCGTATAAAAAGACCCATTAAAAAGACTTTTATAACATTTAGACTCTAAACCTTATAATATAAGGTCACTACCATGTCTGCGCGGATACGGTGTAATTTAGACTTCCTAAAATTGTTGGTCACAGCTAGCCCTCTGAAAAGAAAGGCTATCTTGTGTGCTGCTTCAGACGATTTAGTGGCTGCCATTTCAGAAATTGCCCTAAACACCCTAAAAGGTAATATCCCGATATCGACAAGCCAGTTCCTCGTGCTGAAGAAGAAGCGCCACATTATTAAGAAGCTCAGCAATAAAAGGGCATCGCTTCTTTCTAAAAGGAACCTGGTCAAACAGTCTGGAGGTTTTATAGGATCGCTGTTGGGTATAGCTATACCGCTAATTACCGGTCTCCTGCTGAGGACCTGATGGAGCACGCCCAAAAAATGTATCTTGTACCACGCCAACAGCTTGAACAGTTGGGCCCTTCTACAACCGACATCTGGGACATACGCAGAAACGAGACGCATCGTCTCGATGCTGAGATCAAAGCTATTTTGAACCGAACAGATTTAAAACCACATGACAAAGCAGGACTTTACTCAGGAGCCCTTCAAAACTTTTTACAGTATTACAAACAATGGAACACGGAAAAAAACAAACTGACTCTGTATTCACCCTACACGGAACAGCCGCTAGCAGACCCTGTAGAGCCTCAAGACCCAAGACCCCCAGCCCCCAAGGACGTCTTTGTCGAAGACCTTTTAAAAAATATAAGTCAGACGTATAGAGGGGCGGCGCAAATACTGCTCAGTAAAATGACTACTACTAAAGATCTGACCTCTTGGAATGACCGAGGTGAATTCGTTTACAAGGGGCAACCGGTTGCTGGATCAGAGAGGTCTCACACACAACAAAACCCTATCGACCCAAAACGCTCCTAGAGGATGGGAGCAGTTCCTACACGCCTCTGCAGAACTCAACATTCCTTCCACGATCATCGGTAACGCCGACAACGGTCGAAGGATTGAAAGTTTGAAAGATCCTAGCCCCGGTGTTTTTACCACAAGTCCCAACATGTCGACATCGCCTTTCTTTACGCAGCTACGCTCTAACTCTGGCACCTAAAAATAGACTGTTCAAAATGAACACTTGGCTACCACTCTAATGTTATCATGACATTTGAACCGTTGTACAGTTTTGTTAAAAGATTTGCATCTCGAAAGATTTTTACTTCATTTATTCACCATTGTAAATGATTGTGTTGAAAACTGTTTGTGATAAACACATTAACTTTTCAACAGTAGTCCGGCATCTTTTTAAAAATGGTATGAAAATGTGTGGCTTGTGAATAACAAATGCATAGTCTGAATTCGTGTTTAAAAATGTTTTTATTTTAGACAATCATCAGTGCAAATAGAAGCGTTACAATTCCTTACACTTTTGACAAACACTGTATTCTGTTTTAACAACACTCAAAATAGTCCTAGAGTTTTCATTCACATATTTCAGAACAATACCATAGTTGTTTACTAGATCTGTCGAATACAGATTTAAAAAATGTCTAAACTTGATACCCTCAGACATTTTACTAATAAAATATATACAATGTTCCCCGCATGTTATGGCTAGAGAATCCTGTACACGTAGCTTATTATACTCAACCGTGGGTGATGCTTTTTTTTACATATTTGAATATCGGTTTTGTATAAATGCTATACTCGCGGAACTCCGCTAAACTGTCAAACACTACAATCTTGTCTACATCCAGAAACATCGCCGCCCAATGTGTACCACCCTTGTAATGCGGGTCGGTGTTAAAGACGAGTGTGCGGGGTCTTGCTGGACTTATCTTCCCCGGTAGCCCGTCGCTAGGAAATACACCTAAAAAGTACTTCTTAGCGTATTTATGCCTGCTTAAGGAGTCACGTATCTGCACAGTGTCCATTTTACAGTCTTTTAATGATAGTCAAACATAATTTGGCGGGCGTGAATGACTTGGATGATGCTGTCGAATACAGAGAATACAATCATGTTCACGTTGGTAGCCAACGCTTGTGTAAAGCGTATTTCAGCTTTTAGATTTCCGTTCTTGATCAAGTTGTAATGGGCACCGTCTTCCATGGCAGGAGTCAGGTCGAACGCAAACAGCGTATAGCCGCTCCCATACCCCTCTCTCGAAACCACGACTCCTGAGTCACGCAGGTGTTTCCCCGTTATCGAGACCAGACCGAGATATTCCCTGACAAAATTGAATGTTCCAAAACTCGGGGTGAACGGTTTTGCAGGAATAACAGCACCCTCATGGACCAGAGCGGCGTAGTTGATATCGTAGTGTTTGAAGTTAAAAGGGTTAGAGGTATAGAGTCTGCTAAAAGCTGTATTGTCCACAAACCCTATGATGATGAGTTTCTGGAGTTGGCCCATAAATAGATTTTGCTGCTGTGTTAATCGAGTACCGGCAGGGATGCTGAATATCTTCAGAGCCACTCTTTCAATGGCGTACTTGGCATTCGTTAGTTGTAAAGACTCAGCGTGGGCCAGTCTGACGCTCAGTGACACTTTTACTCTCTTTACGTCCATGCTCGTGGCCAAAATAACCAGTTTATACTGCTCCGCATCACCGCTGATGAGACAAAACGCGTCCTTGTTGCGGTTGAGTTTGATCTTAAGATCGATACCGTTGACAAGAATCTTATCTTGGAAGAAAAGATCTGAATGTACGTGCCCCAGGAGGTCAAACTGTCTACTGCCTGCGGCCAACCAGGCCAACATTGCCACCGTCCTCAAAATGCACGTGAGTATCTTTGGAGAAGAGCCCCGCTGAAAGCTGTGTGTCCAGTGCTTCGCAATTGAAATTTAGAATACTCTCTATGTAGGCCCTGTAGGCGTACATGTTATCATTTTGCGTGACGAGTCGATCGTCCAGGTTGATGTCCACCTGATTAAACATGTTTGCAATGGGGTAGGCGATTGGCGCCACCTTAGCATCATCATCGATGTTGGCACCGTTCGCTTTTGTTATTTTGCAGACGAGGTGTAGTAGTGTATTGAGACGATCTAAATACACGTCCGTGGACCCAGACACAAAAAACTCCATCGGCGCCAATGGCATCAGAGCGGCTAGAGGCGATACTTCCATGAAAAAACTGTTCTCGATGCTGGTCTGTGTAGGCTTTAGAGAAAACTAATCTAGCTCAGATTTGGCACATTCACCCCAGGCGCAGTGTGCGAAGGCCATGATAGTTGATTTAAAAAATATTTGCACTAGAGTGTGTTCTCTTCTTCTTGAAAGATCTCTTCCGTCTTCTTTTGTGTGAACATTTTGAAGAAGTCCTCTGTTTTTTATAGGGCATTGGCGGACCCCGACGCCTCGAAGCCCTTCTCTTCCTTTTAATACCCGCGCGCACCTTGTACATCAACCTCGCTCGTTCTTGGGGTTGTTTGTTCATGCGCTCTGCGACAGCCGACGTTACAGAGCCCACAACGTCATGGGCTATGTTCGTAGCCCCTGCTTTAACGTGAGGTTTTGCAATTTCGACCCCTCTTCTGAAGAAAGGCATAGCTCTTCTAAACAAACTCCTAAAGAAGCCCCCCCAATCCTGCCCTGTACATAACAGGGAACCCTTGAAAGTAGGGCGCCGATCCGTCATAGCCGGCCTGAACTCTATAATAGTCTCTATACATGGAGGGGTCCCCGTATATGTTTTAACGCCGACCATCGCTACTGTCTAATACTCACCTTCACGGCGCGGCCTTAAATGAAGCTTGACAATAACTTTCCCGTATTTAAAGGCTATAGGCTCTGACTGATCGTCGTAGACCATGATGGTTATAGTGTCAAAACGTTTTTTAGAAACTGTCATGTAGTCGAGTTTGTGATGTATATTAACCATCGTGTTATTTTCTCCCTTCACCGGGACCCATCTCAACAACGGCGAATAACTATCCCCTATCCTCTGAGGTTCGACGATGTCGCTATACACGTAGAGTATATAGAAGCCTCTGTTAATATCGGGACACGTAGGGTCTGGATCAACCTGTCTTTTAGGTCCCTAAAACCCTATGTAATTTTCCCCAACAGTTCAATACTGCACTGAGCTCCGGGGCATTAAGAAACACTTTTTTCTAACGTTATCCAGCACTAGATATATATTGACATATGTTTCAATGCTACTTATAGATTTGTTGATGGCGTCGACCACCGATGTGACGGTTGGGTAATAGCCATGAGGAAATCCAACGTGGATGCTCACAGGATCCTGCTCACGCTTTATATTAAATTTAGCCTTGAGCTTTGTAAATGTATTCCACGTTCTTGGGTACTGTATCTCCGTTAGGGCCACCTCCCAGGACCCTTTCAGGTCCACCAGTTTAGCCAGTTTCACCGTATAATTCGAAATCTGATTGTCATGGAACATGTCCTTCGAGGCGTTGGACGGTAGCGTAATATAAAAAGGTGCAGTCTCCATCTCGATGTATACAGCGTGACCTCACACATCTTGCACGATCTGTCCAAAACCCAACTGTTAAATTTCTCGGGCCACCCCCTCCATTTCACCAGGGCCTGTCTCTTAGCTCCGCTACCTTTCGTTTTCAGAACCTTTTCAACCCCGTACACCCTGTCCGGATCATGGGCACCTTTTGCAACTCTTCGTTGTAAAAGACACCCGTTACCTTTTCCCCATCGTAGTCCTTCAACTTGTAAATATACACCCCTTCTTTAAACTCAATACTTTCCACTATAAATATCTCCTCGCTAAATGTCAGTTGGTAGCCTTTGGTAAAGACACCCTTCAACTTTGAAACCCTGACATGATCCCCTTCTTTTAAAGCAGGTTTCTTGACCCGCGCCGCAAGGCGACTCCCGTACACTGTTCTCCATACCATTAACAAATTATCAGCCGATACCTCTAAGGGAGCCATTTTGATGGTCCCATGATAACTGGCGTTATTAACATCTATAAAAGCCTGTAGAACATCCACGTATCTGTATGTATTGTTGGCTGTGAAATATTGCCACATCTTTGATTTTAAAGTTCTGTTAAAATGCTCTACAACCGCCGCTTTTACCTCGGTGTGCATTACAAAATGTTGAACAGCGTACTGCTTTAAGATTTTCTGAAAAGGCTTGTTTAAAAATTCTTTTCCAGCGTCTGTTTGAGGTTTTTGAGGTACTCAACCTCTCGCGAAGATTACTTTAAAGGCATCGGTGACGCTTGTACCACTTTTATCGTTTAACGCTTCTGCATAGGCGTACTTGGACAATACGTCTATGACTGTTAATATATACATGGCACTGTTGTTATGCATTGCTAGATCTTGAAGACTGATAATGTCAGCCTGCCATTGATAATCTAGTTGAGCGCTAACGACTGTGGCCCTCCTCTTAAAACGTCTCCTGGCCGGTTTGTAGAGTGAATATGCCTCTTCCCCCGATAACCAAGTCTCCACCCTTGATCGGTTTACAGATTCATTTTCAACTCAAGCCCTTCTAAACAGAGCTTCGGCTCTTCCGAAGCTTCCAACCCCTAGTGTATCATAATAAAGCTTCCTTAAAACAATCCCTGTCATGCTGTCACACACCTCCACCGCTAATTGAAAGACGTTTGTTTTGTGTAAGGTCGTTTTATTAAACATAAAAAATGGTAACAGTACATAAACACTACAGGCTTACAGTTTCCAGACACGCATCAAAGCCACTGTCAAACACTTTTGAGGTCTTTTCATTACGTATACATAACAAAACATTGTGTACAGACATTATGGGGGGTCTGACATTTAATAGCCGTCACGTGTTTTGCTATTTTCATAGATACAAATTCTATAGCTCTAGACACGACTGCCCTCTCACCTCTCATATAACTTTTCACATACAGGGTGCTGACACCGTTTAAAAGTTCGTACAGTTCTCACTTAGACAATGCAAAGCCTTTATCATTGAAATAATGTTCGTTTGCATGCTCCAGGGTTTTGCATAATCCGCTCGGCGGGTGTAGTCTTAAATCCAATGACCTTAGCCTGTATACACTCCGGTATTCACCACGCCTAAGGCACCACGCTTTGCTCCGCTGTTTAGCTACACACTCGGAACTGTCACACTGTTTCGTATCTGGTGGCTCACAAAACTGCATATGGCTCCTTGTTAGAGGCTGTATTTCAGCTATTCTTTCTTTGAGCAACGCATATAACATTTTTGTAATACAAGCATATCCGGGGTGTAATTCATAGCCATCTTGCACGACATCGTTCTGACCCCCTTCCTAAAAAAGTGAGTAAGTATGTTACGTTACATTAAATAATACCATTACGATACATTTTCAGGTTGTCTCATCATTCTTAAAACAGTCTACGAGGGGCTAAAGTAGTCGTTCTTCCGTTTTTAAAGTAAACATCACACATTCATCTTTCTACGATCCTTTCTACCATACTTATGTCAACAAGAGCAGCCAGACCTTGCATACTTTCAAGCTTTGAGCGCGGTTTGCACGCGTATCGGAGCTCACAGAGTGCTGTCGCCAACATTTTAATCATATCAGGTTGAACATTTTTCTTTAAAGTCGACATCACGTAAACCCATCTTAACAGTTTATACATTTTGTAAGGATCTAGCAAACTGCAGATGTGCCTGATTATTCTTGGGTCGTACGACGGGTCTAGAAATTTGTGACCCTCCTGTCCCACATCATTAATTTTGTGGCCGTAACACAGGGTGTAATAGTCACGTTTGACAGAAGCTTTCACAACCGTCGCTGCAAAACCTTTAACAGCCCAGAAGTTGGCGTAGGGGATGCTCGACGTTTCCTTTTCAATACTCGAGACATTGTAGGGACATACACCATTCTTACACAGTTCGTTGTTTTGGCTCGTGGAATTTTCACTCTGATTTGCACAGCAAAAGCAATTAAAATTTACGGCTTTAACCTTTGGTTGCATCTCCTCCACAGCTCTTCTTTTGGCCGATGACTCCTACGGTACAAAAGAAAGACAGCTATTAGTTAAGAATACATAAATTCTGGTATACATGCTAATTGTCTATAGACGGATCTTACTAACCTCAACACTTCCTCGAGACTCTATGGTCCCTCTTAAATCTTGAGAGCCGGCCAGTTCCATTGACGCATAACCAGAGTCTGAGCTCGGTTGCTGCACGAGGACAGACTCAGGGGCCTGGGTCGCCAAAAACTCCATGTCTTCATAAACAGGCAAATTATGCGGTTGCATAGCCTTTTCAAGATCTTCCATGCTTATTCCCATCCTCTACACCTCTACACAGGGCTTTGCTCCCACACCCATCACCCTTAATAGGTGATATCAACATAGGCACGTCCTTGAGGGGAAGCTTTTCAAACGGATTGTCGGTGTCCCTGTTAAACCCTGTGACGTCGCAACCCGCATCTTTAGGGGTGCCCGGCAGCATGTCCTTGCCCAACGTTGAGGGTGAATGGTTGTTATATTTAACGAAAGTTGTCACGCTGCCTTCGGAGGATGTCCTTCTGTTGATGGGATTGTACCTCTTCATATTGACGATCAAGGGCTCTTATTGACCAGGATACTCCAATACTCAACACTGCTCGCTTATGGGAACCTTATATATGGTCTAAGCGCTAAAAAGTGGGCGTACACATATTACGTAAGCTGTTAGAGCTTTAATTCTTCACAGCCCTTTGACAACCTGTACATGTCCGGGCACACAACTACACGAAGGCTCTTAGGGCTGTCAAGTCACACAGACATATGACAGGCATGGTGATTGATTAACAACCTAGGGGCTGGTCATACACCTCACTGCTTATGTCACTGCTCACGTCATCACGGGGCGTGGCACCTGTCAAAATAGTTTGATGGAAGGTATCCCCTTATACTACTCAGGTGTCAACCCAGGAGAGGTTTCTCCCACCACAGGAATGGTATCCTGAATGGCAGGTTGGGTAGGGGATACTTTGATGCGCTTTTTACCTGTTGTTGAAGAAGGATCCTGAGTTTTCAGTTTATTTTCTCTCCTTTGCTTTTTAATTTCAGCTGAAATGAGAGGAAGCAATTCCTCAGGGATACCCAGCATGGCTGCATGGGTATTAAACTCTACCTCAGCCCAACCTAAGGCCTCTCGGTAATTACCTAAGAGACAGTCTACAGGTAAGCTAGGTGATACTACCACCTGCTTAGGGGCAGTAACTCCACCCCAACTAAACTGAATTATAGCTAAGGGAAGAAACTTAGTGGAGTTATGGACACCAATAATCTTGTACTGTTGTCCAATGATGTGCTGTTCAGGAGACACTAGGTTTTCAGTCACCAAAGTGATACTGGCACCTGTGTCCCTGTAGGCCTGAGCCTCAACACAATTTATTGAAACTGTCTGCCTGTACTTATCCATAGTAAGGGGACAAGCAGCCAGTGTGGCAAGGCCAGTGCCACCAGGTGTGACAGAAACTGTCTTGGGACTGACTACCCCAGTTTCTATGATGGACCCATAAGTGAATCCAACTACACCCTTATTTTGACTGTTGCCAGCAGTCCCACCTCTATTACCACTACTGCTAGGACCACTAGAGTTTGATGTATTAGTGCTGGTTGGCTCAGGGGGTTTACCTGGGCAGGACTTATCACCTGGCCTATGGCCTTTATTTTTACACACATAGCACCAAGGCTTTTTAATGTGTGTGGGTTGTGAATAAGAGGAATAAGATGATTTATCCCCACCCCCTGAAGAGTGTTTAGGATTTGAAGAAGGATCTTTAGTTTTACCTTTATCCCCATGCTTATCCTGAGATTTCTCACCATCTTTCTTCTTGCCATCCTTGTCACCTCCTGTATGAACTTTTCTGTTCACTCTTGTTCTGACCCATTTGTCTGCCTTCTTTCCCAATTCTTGGGGAGAGGTCAGATCTGAGTCTACCACGTACTGGTGCAACAAATCAGACACACAATTGTTAAGAATATGCTCTCTCAGGATAAGATTATACAGGCTTTCATAGTCAGAAACTTTACTGCCATGTAACCTACACTCTAAGGCCTTCACTGAACAGTCAACAAAATCTGTCCAGTCTTGAGAGGATTCTTTTCTGGTGTCTCTGAACTTAATCCTGTATTGTTCAGTGGTTAAGCCAAAGTTCAAAACGTTGTAATTATTGGCATCTCTTTCTTTGACAGTAAGGAGCCTATCCCTACCCTTTCCAGTGAAAGATAGCCACAAGATGGCAGCCCACTGCCTTTGAGGGACCAACTGTACTATGCAGGTCCTCTCAAGTGCAGCAAACCACTTCTTAATGTCATCCCCCTCCTTGTAAGGGGGGACTATCTTGTGCAGATTCCTGGAATCTTGCTCTCTAACAGGATTGCTATCAGAAATACTGCTGCTGCCACCATGGGGACCTAACCCCATTCTCTGTCTTTCCCTCTCTATATCTAGGGATTCCGTGTCTAAGGCCAGCTGCTGCTGTTTAAGCTTCAGTCTGGTCTCTTCCAACCTCAGCTTTCTGAGTTCCCTTTCCATTAAGGTATCCTCAGGGTAGGAGGGTTGGGAATGTTTGGATACAGAGGAGATTTGGGAATTGGCAGAGAGAGACATGTCCCTAACTGGCTGGATCCTAGTAACCTGCCCTTTAGGAGTGAAAGATGCCCTACAAATGTGTGAACCTCTCTCACTACCAGTGGCACTAGGGGGCCTGCTAGAGGGCAGGACTTTGTAAGAACCCTCCCCAGCATCTTCAGGGACCTCCTATGAGTCTGACTGGAAAGCCTCCCCATTTTCCTCACTTTCCTGGGATGGGCCAGACTGGTTCTGGTCATCCTGTAAGAGCAGGTTAAAGAGAAACTCTTTTGTTGGATTCTTACCGATGCTTAAACCTCTATCCAGGCAGAGACCCCTCAAACTCTTGTAGTTTAAACTTATATAAGATTTCTAAACATCTTTGGAAGTAGCCTCTACTGAAGCCATGATAGAAAAAGGTTTAAGACAGAGAGAGAGAAAACGTTTTTGAACTTTTGAAAGTACAGAGAAAAACTTTTTCAAACTTTTAGAAAACTTATAAAAGTTTTCAGGACTTTTCAGAAACTTAGTAGTAAGTGTTAGAATAGAAAAGTAAACTGTTTTGGTTAAATGTACATATACTGAACTATTTGGTATAAGATTTTCTTGTGAAAAGCCCCAAATGACAAAGTGGTTACAAGTACTTATCCCACTGCTGCACCACCAATGTGGGAGGCTGGCCTGGCTTATAGTGGGTACCATGTGGTACTTACACCTTGTGCCAGGTCCAGTTATCCCTTATTAGTAGAACAGAGGTGTTTCTAGCAGCTTAGGCTGATAGAAGGTAGCTATGGCAAAGCAGCTTAGGCTGAACTCTTTTGTTGTGTTGAGATGACCGCCATGCTCAGATTTCTTTAACTCCTGTTCAAGTGCTTCTGCGGGTGCTGCCTGCTTCTGCGTGGGCTCTGTCTGTTGCTGAGCGCCCCCTCTGTCTCCTCCTCGAAGGGGCCACCTCCTGGTCCTTCTTGGGCCCGGGCAGCACCCATTATCTTCAACTGTGACTCTTGCAGCTAGCAAGGGTTGTTTGTGGTCTTTCTGCGTGGAAACAACTCTGCATCCTCCAGCGCATCGTGGGACATCTTCTGACCAAATAGGTTCCTGGCAGCTTCCGTTGTTGCAGAATCTTTGGCTTCTTCCACCCAGAGGCAACCCTTTTGCACCTTAATCCGGGGCTTAGTGGGCTCCTGTCCCCCCTGGCAACTTGCGTGACTCTTGGACTTGGTCCTCTTCCTTTTCAGGTCCTCAGTTCTAGGAATCCGTCTTCAGTGCTTTGCAGTCAGTTGTTGTCTTTGCAGAATCCCCTATCTCGACTTTACTGTCTTTCTGGGGTAGTAGGGTAACTTTACTCCTACTTTTCAAGGTCTTGGGGTGGGATATCTTGGACACCCTTAGTGTTTTCTTACACTCCCAGTGACCCTCTACACACTACACTAGGCCTGGGGTCCATTCGTGGTTCGCATTCCACTTTTGGAGTATATGGTTTGTGTTGCCCCTAGGCCTATTGCATCCTATTGTATTCTACAGTGTTTGCACTACTTTTCTAACTCTTTACTTACCTGATTTTGGTCTGTGTGTATATTTTGGTGTATATTTTGTGTATTTTACTTACCTCCTAAGGGAGTATATCCTCTGAGATACTTTTGGCATATTGTCACTAAAATAGAGTACCTTTGTTTTTAGTAACTCTGAGTATTGTGTTTCTTATGATATAGTGCTAAGTGGTATAGTAGGAGCTTTGCATGTCTCTTAGTTCAGCCTAAGCTGCTCTGCTATAGCTACCTCTATAAGCCTAAGCTGCTAGAACACTACTGATCTACTAATAAGGGATAACTGGACATGGCACAAGGTGTAAGTACCATCAGGTACCCACTATAAGCCAGGCCAGCCTCCTGCATTGGTGGTGCAGCAATGGGATAAGTACTTGTAACTGTGTAGGAAGTTGGCTCTGTAGTTACTATTTCAAAGTAAGAAAAAGCATGCACAGAGTCCAAGGGTTCCCCTTAGAGGTAAGATAGTGGCAAAAAGAGATCATTCTAATGCTCTATTTTGTGGTAGTGTGGTCGAGCAGTAGGCTTATCGGAGGGTAGTGTTAAGCATTTGTTGTACACACACTGGCAATAAATGAAGAACACACACTCAAAGACAATTCCAGGTCAATAGGTTTTTATATAGAAAAGTATCTTTTCTTAGTTTATTTTAAGAACCACAGGTTCAAGATTTACAAGTAATACTTCAAATGAAAGGTATTTCACTCAGGTATCTTAGGAACTTTGAATCAACACAATATCATGTACAGTTTTGGCAAAAATGGCAATAAGCTATTTTAAAATTGGACACTGCAAAATTCAACAGTTCCTGCGGGAGGTAAGTATTTGTTAGTTTTTCAGGTAAGTAAAGCACTTACAGGGTTCAATGTTGGGTCCAAGGTAGCCCACCGTTGGGGGTTCAGGGCAACCCTAAAGTTACCACACCAGCAGCTCAGGGCCGGTCAGGTGCAGAGGTCAAAGTAGTGCCCAAAATGCATAGGCTTCAATGGAGAAGGGGGTGCCCCAGTTCCAGTCTGCCAGCAGGTAAGTACCCGCGACTTCGGAGGGCAGACCAGGGGGGTTTTGTAGGGCACCGGGGGGGACACAAGTCAGCACAGAAAGTACACCCTCAGCGGCACGGGGGCGGCCGGGTGCAGTGTGCAAACAGGCATCGGGTTCGCAATAGGTTTCAATGTGAGACCCAGGGGTCTCTTCAGCGATGCAGGCAGGCAAGGGGGGGGCTCCTCGGGGTAGCCACCACCTGGGCAAGGGAGAGGGCCACCTGGGGGTCGCTCCTGCACTGGAGGTCGGATCCTTCAGGTCCTGGGGGCTGCGGGTGCAGTGTCTTTACCAGGCGTCGGGTTCTTTGAAGCAGGCAGTCGCTGAGGGGGCTCAGGGGTGTCAACTCTGGCTACTCACAGCGTCGCAGTCGCCGGGGAGTCCTCCCTGTAGTGTGGGTTCTCCGTAGGTCGAGCCGGGGGCATTGGGTGCAGAGTGGAAAGTCTCACGCTTCCGGCGGGAAACGTGTGGTCTTTAAAAGTTGCTTCTTTGTTGCAAAGTTGCAGTCTTTGTGGAACAGGGCCGCTGTCCTCGGGAGTTCTTGGTCCTTTCAGATGCAAGGTAGTCTTCTGAGGCTTCAGAGGTCGCTGGACCCTGGGGGACGCGTAGCTGTTGCTGTTTTTCTCGAAGTGGGGAGACAGGCCGGTAGGGCTGGGGCCAAAGCAGTTGGTGTCTCCGTCTTCTCTGCAGGACTTCAGGTCAGCAGTCCTTCTTCGTCTTCAGGTTGCAGGAATCTATCTTGCTTGGTTCTGGGGACCCCCAAATACTCAATTTAGGGGTGTGTTTTGGTCTGGGAGTTTAGTAGCCAATGGCTACTAGCCCTGAGGGTGGCTACACCCTCTTTGTGCCTCCTCCCTGAGGGGAGGGGGGGACATCCCTAATCCTATTAGGGGAATCCTCCATCTGCAAGATGGAGGATATCTAAAAGTCAGAGTCACCTCAGCTCAGGACACCTTAGGGGTTGTCCTGACTGGCCAGTGACTCCTCCTTGTTTTCTCATTATCTCCTCTGGCCTTGCTGCCAAAAGTGGGGCCGTGGCCGGAGGGGGCGGGCATCTCCACTAGCTGGGATGCCTTGTGGCGCTGTAACAAAGGGGGTGAGCCTTTGAGGCTCACCGCCAGGTGTTACAGTTCCTGCAGGGAGAGGTGAGAAGCACCTCCACCCAGTACAGGCTTTGTTCCTGGCCACAGAGTGACAAAGGCACTCTCCCCATGTGGCCAGCAACATGTCTGGTGTGTGGCAGGCTGGTAAACTAGTCAGCCCACACTGGAAGTCTACATCTCTAAGATGCCCTCTGTGTGTATTTCACAATAAAATGTACACTGGCATCAGTGTGCATTTATTGTGCTGAGAAGTTTGATACCAAACTTCCCAGTTTTCAGTGTAGCCATTATGGTGCTGTGGAGTTCGTGTTTGACAGACTCCCAGACCTACTCTTAGGCTACCCTGCATTTACAATGTCTAAGGTTTTGCTTAGACACTGTCGGGGCATAGTGCTCATGCACCTATGCCCTCACCTATGGTATAGTGTACCCTGTCTTAGGGCTGTAAGGCCTGCTAGAGGGGTGACTTATCTATGCCATGGGCAGTGTGAGGTTGAGATGGCACCCTGAGGGGAGTGCCATGTCGACTTAGTCATTTTCTCCCCACCAGCACACACAAACTGGCAAGCAGTGTGTCTGTGCTGAGTGAGGGGTCCCCCGGGTGGCATAAGACATGCTGCAGCCCTTAGAGACCTTTCCTGGCATCAGGGCCCTTGGTACCAGGGGTACCAGTTACAAGGGACTTACCTGGATGCCAGAGTGTGCCAATTGTGGAGACAAAGGTACAGGTTAGGGAAAGAACACTGGTGCTGGGGCCTGGTTAGCAGGCCTCAGCATACTTTCAAATCATAAATTGGCATCAGCAAAGGCAAAACGTCAGGGGGTAACCTTACAAACTGCTTTACCACTTTGTCATTGGTGCTTTTCGTAAAAAAAACATATTCCAAATACTTAATGTACACAGTTAACCTAAACAGTTTGACTTTCTTTCTATAAACTTTCTTAAAAGTTTCTGAAAAGTTTTCAAAAGTTTTGAAAAGTTTTTTTCTCTTTTCTCCAAAAGTTTCTAAACTTTTTTTTCTCTGTCCTAAACCCTTTCTTACAATCATGTCTGCAGTAGAACTTACTCCCACAGTTGTCCAGGCAACCTATGGTAGTTTAAACTTTAAAAGTTTGAGGGGTTTCTGCATAGAAAGAGGTTTAAGCATTGGTAAAAACCCTACCAATGATCTTCTCCTTAGCCTTCTCCTAGAAAGTGACCAGAACCAGTCTGGCCCATCCCAGGATCAGGAGGTATAGGAGGGGAGTACCCAACAAGAGTCAGAGGAGTCCCCTGAGGATGCTGGGAAGGGTTCATCCAAAGACCTGCCAGCTAACAGGCCTCCTAGTGACACTGGTAGTGGGATGGGGTCACACACTAGTAGGGCACCTTTCACTCCAAAAGGCCAGGTTACTAGAATCCAGACAGTTAGAGACAGGTCCACCTCTGCCAATTCCGACATCTCATCTCTGTCTCAGAATTCCCAAGCCTCCCACCCTGAGGAAAACACTATGAAAAGGGAACTCAGAAAGCTGAGGTTGGAAGAAGCCAGACTGAAGCTAAGACAGCAACAGTTGGCCTTAGACAGGGAATCTCTACATGTATAGAGGGAAAGGCAGAGGTTGGGGTTAGTTCCCCATGGTGGCAGCAGCAGTGTTTTTTATAGCAATCCTGTAAGAGAACAATATTCCCGAAACCTGCATAAGATATTCCCCCCTTAAAAGGAGGGGGATGAGATTAACAAGTTGTTTGCTGAACTTGAGAGGGCTTGTATGGTACAGTTGGTCCCTCAAAGGCAGTGGGCTGCTATCTTGTGGCTATCTTTCACTGGTAAGGGTAGGGATATGCTCCTTACTGTCAGAGAAAGTGATGCTAATAATTACAAAGTTTTGAAGGATGCACTCAGATGGATTTGGCTTAATCACTGAACAATACAGGATAAAGTTCAGAGATGCCAGAAAAGAGTCCTCTCAAGACTGGACAGACTTTGTAGACTGTTCAGTGCAGGCCTTGGAGGGTTGGTTACACTGCAGTAAGGTGACTGACTATGAAAGCCTGTATAATCTAATCCTGGGATATATATTTTGAACAATTGTGTGTCTGATTTGTTGCAGTAGTACTTGATAGACTCAGATCTGACCTCTCCCCAAGAATTGGGAAAGAAGGCAGACAAATGGGTCAGAACAAGAGTGAAAAGAAAAGTTCATACAGGTGGTGACAAGGATGGCAAGAACAAAGATGGTGAGAAATGTCAGGATAAGCATGGGGATAAAGGTAAAACCAAAGATCCTTCTTCACATCCTAAACAGTCTTCGGGGGTGGGGATAAATCATCTTCTTCCTCTTCTTCACAATCCACACACACTAAAAAGCCTTGGTGCTATGTGTGTAAAAATAAAGGCCATAGGCCAGGTGATAAGTCGTGCCCAGGTAAAGCCCCTGAGCCAACCACCACTAATACATCAAACTCTAGTGCCCCTAGCAGTAGTGGTAATAGTGGTGGGACTGCTGGCAACAGTCAAACTATGGGTGTAGTTGGGTTCACTTTTGGGTCCATCATAGAAACTGGGGTAGTCAGTCCCAAGGCAGTTTCTGTCACACCTGGTGGCACTGGCCTTGCCACACTGGCTGCTTGTCCCCTTACAATGGATAAGTACAGGCAGTAAGTTTTCATAAATGGTGTTGAGGCCCAGGCCTACAGGGACACAGGTGCCAGTATTACTTTGGTGACTGAGAGCCTAGGGCCACATTTATACTTTTTGACGCAAAAACATCAGTTTTGCTTCACAAATATTACCGCCGGCTAACGCCATTTTGGTGCGCCGTGAGGGCGTCAAATTTATACTTTGACGCACGGCGGCACAAACCACAGGTGGGAGTCATTTATTTTGACGCACACCGCAGCGTCAAGTCGTAAAGCAAAACGACATTAACGCTACAGAAATGACTGTGGGTCGATTTATGACCACGCAAACCGGATATGCGTCGTTTTTTGACACAATAGCGTCAAAAAACCCCGCAAACACTGCCGTTTCACCAGCGGAGAGCCAAAATGGATCCCAGATGCCACTACAGACCCCAGGAAGATGACAACAGACCAGGAACCAGCCAGGAGGACCCACACAAGAACCAGGACACTTCTAAGAAGAAAAGAAAGTGCTGCTTCAGTGCAGAGGAGCAGGAAATTCTGGTTAAAGAGGTGACGGAACACCAGCACCAACTGTTTGTCACCTCAAAATTGCCAATTAGTAGGAGAGAGGCAATATGGCAACAAATTGTTGACAAGATCAACAGTGTGGTAGAAGTACGCAGAACTGTCATTGAGTGCAAGAAACGCTGGCATGACTGCAAGCGTAGGACCAAGGAAAAGATGGCCAGGAACAGGAAGGCAGCACTGCAGACTGGAGGTGGGAGTCCAGCACACCAGGAGGCCCTGGACCACATGGAGTAGATGGACGCAGCCATCATCCCTGAGGAGATCATCACAGGGATTCAAGGACAGGACAGCGCAGACTACCAGGAGACAAAGCACATGCAGGGTAAGTCGCATGGGGAATTGAAATGCACTAATGTCAACTGCAACCGGGGGGGGGGAATACCTACTACACATTGCATGTATGTCATCATATACATGGAGTGGCATGGGTAAAGGGCCACGGCATGGGGGCATGGCCTGCACAGACAGAAGCTGGGGCACACCATTACACTACACCAACAACAGTCCCATGGGGGCATGCTGCCATTCCAACGATGGAGCAAAGGGAAAGCCACGCCAGGAGGGAAGGGCACAACGTCAAACAGACATCCCGGCACACGTCAGCCACCATACCCCCACATTAATTAGGGCCCTCTTAACAACCTCTAGCCATACCTACAACTGGAATGTAACTGCGACAACAGTTGCCACTACCACCTCCGCTCTGTATGCAGCTCAAGTAGCCAATGGCAGTAACATCCCCATGGATCATACCCACCTAAATTAGAGCGTTGAGGATGACAACTTCGACAATCCCCTGAAAAAAGACAAAGGCCCCAGTACTGTCAAATGTCAATGCCCATAGTTGTTGCAAACATCAGCCAATGTAAACAACAATAGGAGCTACACAGCACTAAGGACATACCCATGCTGCATATGTCAGGGTCCATCCTGTGCCTGGGTCACAATGTAACATCCCAAATGTCATACTGCTCAGACAACAGCATTGAGGGGGGGACACGTGTAACTGGTCACTGAAATACACCTGCACAGTCAGAGGAGGAAATAGGACACTGATACGATTATCAGGGCAATCCAATGTACCACACATTCCCAACATCAGCTGTACACATTACCAATGCCAACATCCATATCGTGACATAACAATGCTATGCATAGGATATGCTACATGTCAAATACATTTAAGTGGATGTGAAAGATCAGATACTGGGGCAGGTCCAGATTGTTAAGTGTGCTGCCAGTGCCATCAGAACACCCACAGCCAGTGAAAGGTCTCACCATGAGAATGGATGTAGACGGAGGGATGAGTAGGACAAGAAGGTGGCAATTCACTATTTGGCCAAAACGAACTCCTAGAAGAGATGATGCCGACAAGTCAAATAACTTAATAACATACATGTGACATGCAGGTGGGCCATAGGCCTGGGAGAATGCCCATCTGAAAGGCTGGAACAATAAACACGAAACAAGATCACAATGTGAATTCATCACAAGGCAGGCATGTCACATAACTCATGCCACAACACAGACACACTAATTGTACCCTGTTTCATTGCAGAGGAAGATGGATCTCCTGTGGATATGCCTGTCCCAGATTACCGTGATGACATGGATGACGAGCTGATAAACATTCCCCAGGAGACTATCCAAAAGGTCCTTGAAACCCTCCAGACCCTACCTTCAGTCACAAGGAGCACAGAACAAGCAGCCATTGCAGAGGATCCACCCACCACCCCAATTGTAAGACCTGCCAGCTCCAATACAGCTGAGGACTCAGACGACACAGGCACCAGCTTTGAGAGAACTGTAGTTGGGGTACAGCAGGAGCTGGCCAAGGAGGTTCGGTAGGGGATGCAAACTATGGCAGCCAGCCTAGATGGGGTGCGTTCGTGCATGATGTCATCTGCAGATCAGGCAGCAGCTATGCAAGCCCTAACATCTATCTTGCAGGAACAGCAAAAAACCCAGAAGGAAATCCGCACAGCTGTAATACAGTTGACCCAATACCTACAACAGCAATCCTGTCAACGAATGCACGAATGCAACATTGAACCCCTCAGGGCCGACCAGGCTGCCTACCATCGTGATGTGGCTGCTATTCTCAAGAACCAGCAGATCCTCCTTGCTGAAGTACTGCCCTTAAGACCTTCACAGGTAGCAGCGACCGGGATGTCTTACTCCACGTCTTCTAACACTGAGGTGTGTGTTGCCCCTTCACAACCACCACCACCAAGAACAGAGGAGGCAACACACCCATCAGAAGAAGAAGACATGGAACAGATCACCTTCTCACGGAAAAGTACCCGGAAGCACTAGTCCCTGCCACATGGCCAACAATTACCAAGGTCCTGCGCTTTGTAACATGCCAGTCTTGCAACAACTCTACTTAATGACTGTTCTGCTTACCACTGTATATCTTGTCAGCCTGCCCAGTGATTGTCTCTCTCCTACTCATTGGCAAATCCTGTCCCTCTGCAGTGTCTGAAACATCACCCCAGCATGTCAAAAGCATTTCCATAACCCCTTGTGTAGGATCACAATGTAAGATGTCACTCTAATGGACTCACAATCATGAACAATGTATAGATAGCACTACAGCACTTTTCAATAAATAGCACTTACAGAACAAATCTGTCTCTGGGTAATGTGACATATCAACTGTGCAGTAGATAACTGAAATGTGCTTGAAATGTGCCTACTGTGAAATTACGTAGCTTGTCAATACAACTGTCCTGATCTTATGTAGTCAGATAAATCTGCACAGTGCCCATGATTGCATCATACACTGCCCATCCTGAGGGACATATCTGATGAAGTGAGAAACCATACACCATCATGCTGTGTTGGACAGAATAATGCTTCCTCAAGGGATATCTAAGTCATCAAATAGTGGCCCCAAAATGTTGTCACCATGCAATACTAACACATATAACAGTGCACACTAATCTAAGCAAACACTACAAAAACTGCATGAATGAAGCTATCTCAGTTTACATACAAATAGGTAATCATACTGAACTGTGTCACAAATGACGTATCTGAGTCATGAAGACAAGAATACTAGAGTGCCTACGAGAACTCATCTTATAAGGGTGTCCTTGATCATCACACTGCAGTCAGACCTAAAACTGTTCCCCCAATACCAAGCCTGGAAGCACTGTTTGTGACGTAGAAAACACACTTATCAACAGAAACACATTGTGATCCATATTAACTGTGAATGGTGGTTGTAACGAAGGGTGGAAACTTTGCAAGGTAGCTCTGGGATAACTGCCAATCTTACAGCTCAGTTGGGATTTGTTTGTAGCATAGGACACAAATGTAATAGAACAACATTCAGGTACACTGATTCCAAGCCCAGGATCAAGTACCATGTAACACATACTGTTAAGGATTAACCAAATATTTATTAAATGCTAATCACAGAAGAGGAAACTGAGGGAAAAGTCTTACCTACCCTAATCTACCCTGACTACTCATTACCCACAACTGTCCCTAACTAACCTAAGCTAAACTTACTTATCACATGTAACAAAATGTTCTAAACATCCTCCCCCAACCCCCTTATGAGACGGGACACATGGAGGACAACACATACTAACCTAAACACATACTATCCTATGCTAAACAAATATATATTTTTTTGTAAAGTTTCTTTTTTTATATATTTTTTTTAAACACACAAGAACCCCAACATAGCCCCCACCCTCCCACCCACACATTTAATAAGTAAAAATGGAAACAATCAGGACCCCCCACCCCCCACCCACTAACACTAACTAAACTAACAGCCTATACTAACCTAAAACTAAGCCCACTAAGTATAAGAACAAGGAAAGAGGAGGGAGGAGAGGGAATCATGTCCATATCAAAAAAGTCTAGAGGTTGGCCCTGCGAAGGGTCCTCTTGATCGACTTCACCCGCCGGTTAATGTGGCGCACATCCCGGCTCAGATGGCTTAACATACGCAGCAAACGGTCCATCTTCCGTTCCATGTCGTGGAAGGCTGCAGGGTCAACAGATGGAGTTGGGGCAGTCTGGGTACCGGTGGAGGAGGTCTATGTGTGTGTGTGGAGCCAAGGCCAGTGGACTGTCCTGCACCTGTAGCAATGCTGGGGCCTGGCAGATGTAGGGACAACAGTTCCAGCTGTGGGTGGGGCCACCTGGCTTGAAGTGGTGGTTGTGCTGGTGGTGGCTGTGGTGGGCAAAGTAGGGCCACCCTGTGGGAAGGCCCTCCATGCCCCGGAGGCCCGTTCATGGCGATATCGACAGGCCATCCTCCTGAACTCCGACTCCACCAGCAGGATGTGCTGGTATCTCATTGCCCGCCGCTCAAACTCACGGAACTGGTCTGGAGTCATGTTTGCAGCTGTGAAGACAAATGCAAATAATCTACATTAGGAACTGCATTATGTGAAATGGCACAAGAAGTCAATCAGACAATACATCTACAGTACTTGTAACAGCTCATCTCACAATACAGATCATTGAATGTCCCTGAGGAATTACATGGCAGGCCACACTACAAAGGTCACATCACACATAGCACATCCATAACCTACAAGATGGGTAACAACTGGCTTTGACTTGCCATCTGAGTTCTGCCAGTTATCATCTAACAATCATGCTGCATATCCTCCGCCAAGACCTGGGCTACAAATGTCAGTGTACGGAATGCAAAACTAAAGCCACATGATCTGCAAGTTGCAACAGGACTTGCCAGTATAGTACCCATGTGCCAAACCTGAGTGTGTATACTAGGTTACAACCAAACAGTCACATTTTCACATATATGTGTAACATACTGGTAGCATCAGTCCTAGGTACCCCATTCACAAACCCATGCCTGTGTTTGAGGGTGGGGGGGTGGATAAACAACTATCAATTTAAAACAACATGGACACCGAGGAGTGTATAGAAAACTCCACACGTGTTTGGCTCTACACACACACCACATGTAAGGTCTATCAACAATTAGGAGTCTGCAAACCCTAGACCAATCATAGGGCCACACATGTCAGGAAATGCAAAGCTTGGTACACAACATATACTTCCAGTAAGGCATGACTTACATCAGACACAGAGTTGCAAGAGCACCCATGATCATGGTTAGCATGCACACCTAGGCCATTGCACTCAAGTTCCACATACTTGTAGCACTACATGTGGAAGTACATGCTGCTAGGAGGTTCTACCTACAGTTTAATAAGTACCTTGGTAAATAGGGAAGCAGAAGTCTATTGGAAAGCAATTTGCTGTACCAAGCTTGGAGAATGTGGGTCTGACAGGCTGACTAAATCTGAGCTGACTTCCAGTGCGACTCTTGTTGATACAAGTGTCATCCACATGACTCCCACCAGTACTCACTGTGGTGCCTACAGGAATGGCCTACAATCCCTAGATAATACCATAGGATACGCGTTGGCTAGCTCAAAACAATTGAGAACCTGAAATCCTACTCATGGAACAAGACAAATGATTGGCCAACGCATCACACCTTGCTATGCGTTCAACACACGCAAGTCCATAACCAGCAAACACAACACATAACAGACATATCAACACTTACTGGAGTGGTCGGGGTCCTCAAATGTAGCCACCTCTCCCACAGTGTAGGGTGCCGGTCCACCTGTAAGGCATGGAAGGAAGAAATGTACTAAAAATCTGTGCACAGACCAACAATTTCATAAACATATCCAATGTGTAGGCTGAGTAAGGAAATGGCAGCCATTCAGACATGATGATACTGCATCAAAATATCACGGCCAACTTGTACATAGCATGGGTCTACTGTGACAGTTACACACAGATCTGTACACATTGGCCCTAACTATCATGTGGTGGCAAACATGCCCCGTCATTGGTGACCAGAAAAAAATATGGAGTGTAATCGTCTCATCATGTGCATCCAAGAGAGACATCCAAAGCCTGGTTACTTGAGGACTGCATTACCAGTCAAACAGACTATGTGGCCATGGCACATTTATTACACACAGGTTCAATGTACAGAGGGGCAGGGACTTTTGTAAGCCCTCATGTTGTTACAGTTTATTCATTTGATGTGGCCCAGCTATGGTGATTTGCACCAACCATGGCAATGTGAACCCATGTGCATACCTTTAGACTGCCATCCCGAATTGGAATGTGGCACAACTAACTCCAACAAACATTCTAAGATGTTAGCTGAGGGCACCTTACACCTTTTCATGATTTTTTCAAATCCAGATCAGACATGTATCCAAAAAGATAAAGCACCAAAATAATCCCTAACATTCATAGTACTTCCGTGAACGCTTTCCTTCCACACTCACCAGACTCACATGAGATATATGTCTGAGCCACTTTGCTATAATCAATTGACGTGAAGCCAGCACTCATTTTCTGCATCATGTAGTGATTCTAAAGTCAGTCTAGCTATTGCGTCAACAAAGTTAGCCAATATGTTGGTACATCTTTACTTCTCTGGCAAATGTGCCCTAAATAGACATGATTGGCACCTATTTTGTTTGGTTGTCTGACACAAAGGCAGCACCAATTTACTTCATGGAAAAGTATCCTGTAAGTTTGCTGAGCACATGCTACATGAGAGCTAGCAATTGTGATCCTTCCCATAGTGCATCAAATATCCCAGTATGCTTCCCAGCATTACACACAGTCAGCAACTTAGCTGGCAGACATAGTACAAATCATCTGATGTCACTACAGAGCGTTTAATCGTGCACATTTGCATGATTAGTACTCACAAAAAGGGCCACCAATCACGATTCCCAGGTGGTCCAAGAGATCCTGCCCCCAGGTGATGAGGTCAGCCCACTGATGCTTCAGCTGGTGGTCACTCCTCTGGCTGGCATACACACGCTGCAGGTGATGCAGCATCTTTCCCCACCGGATTCTGCGCGCCTCAGTGTGATACCCCTGTATCACCCTGCCCCCTGCCTTGATCATCAGTGTCAAGAAATGGCACACAATCCATATGAAGCCACCCAACTCGTCTTCACCCATCCTGCCAAGACGTGGCCTACCAGACATTGTAGAAATGTGAAAGGGAATAGGGGGTTAAAGAAATAGAAAGAGGAAAAAGGGGAAAGTAGGGGTACAAATACAGAAGAAAAGTAAACTTAACCACTAAAAGAGCTCAACTATCCCCAAACTACCACTACCCACAACAGACTCCCACAAACAACAAAAACACTAGATAAATGGACAAATGTACACAAAACACAGTAGGACAGTATACACCAACAATATGTATTTCACAAATTGACAATAGAGACAGCACACAGGACACAAAGCACAAAATCTATGGACACCACTCTCTACACAGCCACACAGTCTAGAAGAATCATAGACTGCAAAGTGAAAGTGAAAGTACACCCACAGTACATGACCTGTAAACAGGATATCCTATTACATCACTTCCTGCATAAAATGTCTGCCCTTTTTTGCGTTATGCGTCATAATATTTTCACGCATACAGTTTGTGCATCATTTTTTTTTACGCACAGGAGTGAAAATTAGCCCGCATCCAAATAATAGTACATGGCCTGTACAATTATCTGGATGCGGCCTATTGTTCACTCCTGTGCGTAAAAAAAAAAAATGACGCAAATTCAGTATTGGTGTACAAAAAATGACGCATAACGCTAGCAATGTCAACATTTCAGTGCATGAAATGGTTTTGGGCTTTTTTTCTGTTTTTATGTTATGTTACATTTGGGACACATCAGAGATAGGCTGATGGCACCCACTATGGTGTTGATGGTGTATGTTCACATGTGTGACATCATACTGCAGCGGACCATGATCCGCTACTTCCTTCACAGTATTTTTACGTTGGCTGATGCACTAGATGGCCATATGTGTGGCCTACATATATGATTTGCACAAATTGGGCTTGTTTGGCATCAGGAGAGGATAGCAATGTGACGCACATATGTACAATACCTAAATGCCTTTGGCTCAATGTGTGTGCTGTGGCAACTAATGTATTTGTTGACCAAGTGTGTGTGTATCACATGATGCATTATTGCACATTTGCTTGTATGAATGTGATATCCATGTGTCCAAACCTTAGATGCAAGTCATTGTGGAAATGAGAGAGGACATGTGTTAGTCATCCATGTAGCAACATCCGTAATGTGGACTTCCAAAATTTAGGGTAACGTAGACACCACATATGACAAAGCATGCACCAGATAGATGGCAGACGCTTGTTCATGTCAATGGTCCACGTTTTCAACATCCTATGTCCTAGAGTTTTGGTAACAGCTTCCTAGGCACTAGTTGGTGAATCCCACAGTGAGTCATACATATGCATTGAGGAAGTGGGTACCATGTTGTTTGCCCAGACAGGGTGAATCACAAATGTATGATGACACCACAGTTGAGGTCATAGAAGTGAGCCACAACTCTCAAGTGGCTGTTGTGGACCAGCAGACGAGGCAGCACGTGTCCACATATTTCCAGTGATCAATTGCACATAGGTGTCTTGTTCATGTGTGTGGTCCAATGATGATTCTGTATATTTTTGGGGGTGTAATTTGTCACAGTTCGTTCCAGGACTCATCATGAGTCAGTGGCAGCTATTCCTGTATCTACTGAGTATCCTTTGTTGATCAATGTGAGTAAAGTGGATGTGGACATGAGAACCTACATGGGGATGGTCCCACCCTGTCACTAAAGACGTGTAATGAGACAGTCAGCAGGGCAACCTTGGTGTGCTGAGTGAGATAATGTCTCAGCTGACATGTTCCAGCAGGTGTCATTACAACATTTGTACACAGGTTAGCTTCTGCAATTCCCACTGCATCTGGGAACATCATAGCCTCTGTGCTGATTATTCTGGCAGCTATTCACCACACACGGCCCATCAATATGTTGTGATCAATGTAATTTTGTGTGTGAACTGTCAGGGTCCTGACGTGTGGATTTTTCATGGACATTTTCAGAGGTTGCTGGTTCTGCTGAAGGCCCCCTACCCAATCCCTGCATACGGCCCAGGGACACTGTCACACTTTATCATTCATGCATAAATGAGACCCAGACAAGGGATGGGCCATGAATTTTGGTTTTCATAGAGGATTTAACTCATATGGTACAGTTAAAAGGCAGATGATGCTATACAATGTATTTGGGTATGCATTGAAGGAGCACATGCCCAAATACCCCCTGATGAATGAGAGGTTTGCTAACGCAAGTTTGGTACATATGTATACACAAGGATACTTTAGTGTGACGCACAGACAGATGCCAGTAAGGCTGACAGAATGCAGGGTGAATTAGGATACAGCAATCTGACAAGTTACATTATCAGTGGTCTGACTAAGACTGTTTGGAGGATGAACTAGACAGTTGACTTGTCTAACTGTGTATGTCCTGTGTTTTTGAAGGTGACAAATGAACCCAAGAGCTGTGTTACACGGCTTAATTAGTATCAATTCTTAACTGTGTATTTGACAAAATGGCAACTCCTATGCTGTTCCAGACATCAGCAGGGGCAGTGCTTGTTGAAATGGGTGGGGTGCATGGAGGTGATCACAGGTGTGGGCTGCATCTGTTTCTCAGAAGTCCTGTGGGTGAGATTTGCATTCTGATGGCCAACAGACATTTTCACACGGGAAGCAATTTACAGGTGCTAACAGGGCTTGGAAACTAGAAGCCAGTGTATTAATTGACCTGACGTCCATGCAGTCAGATGTTCTATGACAATGGCATACCATAGGAAAGGGTGTAGCACACTGGATTGCTATTGATAGGCTGTGTGTGTAGAGGAGGGAATATCAGGGTACTCATCATAGTATTTCAGGGACCTCTTCAGACAGGTGGGTTGTGACCAGGTGCATGGGTGTGTCAGGAGTTAGGAAATGGGCTGACATGTACATGGAATGTCATGTGCGCAATGCTGCTCATATGTGTGGCACTTGTGCTGTCTATGTACTGCTTCTATGGAACTCTGGTCACAGATAGTCCTTGCAAATATTGGATGCAGTTGGACTTACTGCTGTCAAGGGTCTGGTCATACATTCCTGTTACTGATGCAAAAGCACATCAATTGCCTCATGTATGAGGCTTGTTTTCCCCTTGTTGAGTGATGGTGTCTTAGTTGTGTGCCATATGCTGCGTTGGACCTTGATTTCAACATGTATGTGTAAAATAGGTGTGGTCCTCTGCTATTGGCCTTCAAAGGAGAAATGTACATGATATATGTCATTTACAGTGTGTGTGTATGTGACCATTGTATGTTACGCATCACATTAGCTCTGGGATTTTCAGTGTCCTAATCGGTATATCAGCAATGCTCCATGAGGCAACACTCTTATTCTGAAAGTTAGAGATGAAGGTGTGCATAAATGATTAGCCAGACCATGATATGGTGGTTATTATAGGTGTTTATTTAAATTAGTTCATTAAAGTGGTGATTATATTTTTAAAAAATTGTTCTCGATATGTTGCCGCCTGCGTATACCAGCGGCCGTGTTCTGTAGTTCCCCCTCATGTTGCAGGCCAGCATCCTCCTCTTCCTCCTCTGCAGGCATGTGTGGCTCTGGTTCCAGGAGGGGAATGTTCCTTTTGATGCAAATGTTGTGCAGAATAGCACATGTTAGGACGATCTTACAGACCATCTCTGGGGAATATAGGAGGCTACCACCAGTGATGTTGAGGCACCGGAACCTTGACTTGAGGATGCCGAAGGTCCTCTCGACTATGGTGCGTGTCCTCCTATGTGCGTCATTGTAGGCACGCTCTGCTGCAGTACTAGGGTTGCCAATAGGTGTCATTATCCATGGCTGGATGCCTTACCCCTGATCAGCTGCAAGAGAAAATGAATGGGATCATGTTGATGTAGCTAGCCCCATTGAAATCACCTTTCATGGCAGTAGTTGGCTTGTGTTGTATGTGACTCTTTTGTGTTATTATGTTGCATCCTAGGCTTGTAGGATGTACCATCTGCATCGTGTTGTTTCCTTGGCTGAACAAGTGTTTGGCTGCTGACCGTTTGTCAGCAGTATGTTTTGGGATTTGCAGTACAGTGTGCCCTCCCTAGCATTGTGACTTGTGATACAGGTGTCCGTGTGTCTTCACTGGGGGTGAGATGATAGTTCCATACACAGATTCATTTTGACAGTGTTGTTAACACATTCAAATCAATGTACCCTGGACATCCCATACCTTTAGACTTATGCAATGGATTAATGTAAACGTCATTGGGACACTTACAATTTGCAAGGTGACATTTAGGCAACCCACTCCACACGTTGTGATCTTTGATGTCTTAACATTAGACTGTACACTAATTTCCAATGTGTGACAGGTTCAATGGTGACCTAAGAAACATGGCTAGGGATGTCACGACCTCAGTGTGTTCCTGTTCACATGTTGCTGTTGTGGTGTATGTGTTGTGTGTCCTAGAGGGTTGCTGTGCAGTGTGTATGTAAGTAGGTTTTTGTACTTACCAACAAGTAGTCCATTGCCATACCGTCCATCCTGGAAGTGTTCATTGATGGTGCAGTGACGGAAGATGAATGAGTCATGGACACTCCCAGGATATTTAGCCACGATGTTGGTGATCAATCCTTGGAGATCGACAATAGCCTGAACATTGATAGAGTGTGTGTGCTTCCTGTCGCGGTAGAGGTGTTCAGTTGCAGCAGGTAGCACAAGGCGTACATGTGTGCAGTCGATTGCACCAAGGACGTGTGGGAAGCCACTAATGAGGTAGAACCCCTGTTTTGTTTCCTGCTGCTTCTGCAGTGTGTTAGGGAAGCAGATTTGGAGGGGTGTAAGTCCAATGATGGCATCCAGTACTTTGGGCAAAAAGGCACAGAATGATGGTTGTGATATTCTGGCAACCAGGGCACCAGAGAGCCACTTGCCAGCATGTGAAGTACGGCAAGCAGCTTGGTTTCTGTTGGGATGGTGCGGGTGTCAGCAAAGTGGGTGCCAACTGCGGCTCAATGTTTCGCAGCAGCTGCTGAATGACCTGCCAGTTCAACCTTTACCTCTGGATGATGTTGTGTTCCCCGAGGCCATGAAGGGTTGTTCTGGGGCGGAATATCCTCTCCTGCCTTCCGCGCTGCCTTTGTGGTCCCTGCTGGTGTTGTGGTAGCTGCTGTTGTAGCTGCTGGGCTCTGCGTCTGCATGCACGCTGGATAAGAATCACCTCCATGTCTCCCTTTTGCTGCTCTGCTGCTCTGCTGTTGCTTCTGTGTGTTCTGATTAGATACAGGTGTGTTTGCCCCATTGTAACGCCTGCCCTGATCCAGGCGTTAAATTTTTACGCAAAGCGGGCTGTGCGTCATTTTTGCCCGAAAGCATAAATACAACGCACGGCCGTTTAAGTCATTTTTTGGACGGGAACGCCTACCTTGCATTTCATTAACGCAAGGCGGGTTGCCGCATCCAAAAAATGACGGACACGGCGGACTTTTGTCATCCGTGGGCTCGGGCGTCAAAGTTTAAATATGGGGCGACGTTTGCGCTGAATGTGTGTGCGAAAATTTTTGACGCACATTCGCCGCAGATGGAGTATAAATATGCCCCATAGTGTCTCCTGCACAACACCTCATTGGACAACAGTACACGATTATTGATGTCTGTAATTCCATTCAGTTCCTTCCCTTAGCTATAGTTCAGTTTAGTTGGGGTGGAGTTACTGGTCCAAAGCAGGTGGTGGTATCACCTAGCTTACCTGTAGATTGTCTCTTGGGTAATGACCTAGAGACCTCAGGTTGGGCTGAGGTAGAGTTTAATACCCATGCATCCATGGTGGGCATCCCTGAGGAATTGCTTCCTCTCATTTCAGCTGAAATGAAAAAGCAAAGGAGAGAAAAAGGCCTGACATCTCAGGATCCCTCTCCAACAACAGGTAAAAAGGGCATCAACGTAACCCCTACCCACCCTGCCATTAAGGATACGATTCCTGTGGTGGGAGAGACCTCTCCTGGGGTGGAACCTGTACCAGGACGGATTGCTGGGGACCTGGGCTGTGCTGTGCACGAAGGATTCCATACAAAAGTGCAGAGAAGCCCTAGCAGCTGCAGTTCACGCAGTACACAGGATTACTGTCTGGCGTGGGGAGGCAAGGCCTTACCTCCACCAAATTTGGACAGATGGACCACTGGACAGTCGGGGTCACTTGGATCCAGCTCCTGTGTTCCAGGGACCAAGCTCGTCAAGATGAGAGGGGACTCAGAGGACAGGTGATGCAGAAGTGTGGTGCCTGCGTTAGCAGGGGAAAGATTCCGTCGACCTACAGGAGATTTCTTCTTGGCTTCCATTGCAGGGTGAAGGCAGACAGCCTTCAGAGCATGCACCACCAGGAAACAGTCGACAAAGCCGTCAGGATTAGGCGCTACAATGTTGTGGGTAGTCGTCTTGCTACTTTGATGCGGTTTTGCAGACATCCTGGAGCAGTCAGCGGTCGATCCTTGGCAGAAGTCGAAGAGGGAGATGCAGAGGAACTCTGGTGAGCTCTTGCATTCGTCATCTGACGAGAAACCCACAGGAGAGACCCTAAATAGCCCGCAGAGGAGGATTGGCCACCTAGCCAGGTAAGCACCCATCAGGAGGGACCTCTGACGTCACCCGCTGGAACTGGCCAGTCAGAGGCCTCCATTGTGCTCTCACACCTCTGCATTTAAGATGGCAGAGGTCTGGACACACAGGAGGAGCTCTGGGCACCACCCCTGGGGTGATGATGGACAGGGGAGTGGTCACTCCCCTTTCCTTTGTCCAGTTTTGCGCCAGGGCACGGGCTGGGGGATCCCTGAACCGGTGTAGATTGGTTTATGCAAGGAGGGCACCATCTGTGCCCTTCAAAGCATTCCCAGAAGCCATGAGAGGCTACTCCTCTCTGGCCCTTCACACCTATTTCCAAAGGAAGAGGGTGTAACACACTCTCTCAGAGGAAATCCTTTGTTCTGCCTTCCTGGGACTGGGCTGCACAGACCCCAGGAGGGCAGAAGCCTATCTGTGGGTTGTCAGCAGCGGTAGCTGCAGTGAAAACCCCAGAGAGCTAGTTTGGCAATACCCGGGGATGCATGGGATTGGCACCCCAATACCAGATTCGGCATGGGGGAACAATTCCATGATCTTAGACATGTTACAAGGCCATATTCAGAGTTACCATTGTGAAGTAACATATAGGTATTGATCTATATGTAGTGCACACGTGTAATGGTGTCCCCGCACTCACAAAGTCCGGGGAAATTGCCCTGAACTATGTGGGAGCACCTTGGCTAGTACTGAGGTACCCAGGGTATTGGGGTTCCAGGAGATCCCTATGGGCTGCAGCATTTCTTTTGCCACCCATAGGGAGCTCAGACAATTCTTACACAGGCCTGCAACTGCAGCCTGAGTGAAATAATGTCCACATTATTTCACAGCCATTTTTCACTGCACATAAGTAACTTATAAGTCACCTATATGTCTAACCTTCACTTAGTGAAGGTTGGGTGCCAAGTTACTTAGTGTGTGGGCACCCTGGCACTAACCAAGGTGCGCCCACATCGTTCAGGGCAAATTCCCCGGACTTTGTGAGTGCGGGGACACCATAACACGTGTGCACTATACATAGGTCACTACCTATGTATAGTGTCACAATGGTAACTCCGAACATGGCCATGTAACATGTCTAAGATCATGGAATTGTCACCCCAATACCATTCTGGTATTGGGAGGACAATTCCATGACACCCCGGGTCTCTAGCACAGAACCCGGGTACTGCCAAACTGCCTTTCCGGGGTTTCCACTGCAGCTGCTGCTGCTGCCAACCCCTCAGACAGGATTCTGCCCTCCTGGGGTCCAGGCAGCCCTGGCCCAGGAAGGCAGAACAAAGGATTTCCTCTGAAAGAGGGTGTTACACCCTCTCCCTTTGGAAATAGGTGTGAAGGGCTGGGGAGGAGTAGCCTCCCCCACCCTCTGGAAATGCTTTGATGGGCACAGATGGTGCCCATCTCTGCATAAGCCAGTCTACACCGGTTCAGAGATCCCCCAGCCCTGCTCTGGCGCAAAACTGGACAAAGGAAAGGGGAGTGACCACTACCCTGACCAGTACCTCCCAGGGGAGGTGCCCAGAGCTCCTCCAGTGTGTCCCAGACCTCTGCCATCTTGGAGACAGACGTGTTGGGGGCACACTGGACTGCTCTGAGTGGCCAGTGCCAGCAGGTGATGTCAGATACCCCCTCTGATAGGCTCTTACCTCTCTTGGTAGCCAATCCTCCTTTTCTGGCTATTTAGGGTCTCTCCTCTGGGAAATTCTTCAGATAACGAATGCAAGAGCTCACCAGAGTTCCTCTGCATCTCCCTCTTTGACTTCTGCCAAGGATCGGGCTGCTGACTGCTCCAGGACGCCTGCAAAACCACAACAAAGTAGCAAGAAGACTACCAGCAACATTTTAGCGTCTCATCCTGCCGGCTTTCTTGACTGTTTCCTGGTGGTGCATGCTCTGAGGGCTGTCTGCCTTCACCCTGCACTGGAAGCCAAGAAGAAATCTCCCGTGGGTTGACGGAATCTTCCCCTGCTAACAGAGGCACCAAACTTCTGCATCACCGTTTCTCTGGGTCACCTCTCATCTTGACGAGTGCCGTCCCTGGAACACAGGAGCTAGATCCAAGTGACCCCAACAGTCCAGTGGCCCTTCTGTCCAAATTTGGTGGAGGTAAGTCTTTGCCTCCCCACGCCAGACAGTAATCCTGTGTACTACTTGATCTGCAGCTGCTAGGGCTTCTGTGCACTCTTGCAAGGATTCCTTCATGCACAGCATAGCCTCCATCCTGCAATGCTCAACTCGCTCAGTTGACCACCGACTTCATGGGACCTTCTTTTGTTGTGTTGAGATGACCGCCTTGCTCAGATTTCTTGAATGCCTGTTCAAGGTCTTCTGTGGGTGCTGCCTGCTTCTGCGTGGGCTCTCTCTGTTGGTGAGCGCCCCCTCTGTCTCCTCCTCCAAGGGGCGGCCTTCTGGTCCTTCCAGCACCCATTATCTTCAACTGTGACTCTTGCAGCTAACAAGGCTTGTTTGCGATCTTTCTGCGTGGAAACAACTCTGCATCCTCCAGCACGCCGTAGGACATCTTCTGACTAAATTAGAAGTTCCTGGCACCTTCCGTTGTTGCAGGATCTTTGGCTTCTTCCACCTAGAGGCAGCCCTTTTGCACCATCATCCGGGGTTTAGCGAGCTCCTGCCAACCCTGGACACTTGCGTGACTCTTGGACTTGGTACCCTTCCTTTACAGGTCTTCAGGTCCAGGAATCCGTCTTCAGTGCTTTGCAGTCAGTTGTTGCCTTTGCAGAATCCCCTATCTCGACTTTACTGTCTTTCTGGGGTAGTAGGGTAACTTTACTACTACTTTTCAGGGTCTTGGGGTGGGGTATCTTGCACACCCTTAGTGGTTTCTTACACTCCCAAAGACCCTCTACACACTACACTAGACCTGGGGTCCATTTGTGGTTCGCATTCCACTTTTGGAATATATGGTTTGTGTTGCCCCTAGGACTATTAGATCCTATTGTATTCTACAGTGTTTGCACTACTTTTCTAACTGTTTACTTACCTGATTATTGTTTGTGTGTATATTTTGTGTATATTACTTACCTCCTAAGGGAGTATATCCTCTGAGATACTTTTGGCATATTGTCACTAAAATAGAGTACCTTTATTTTGAGTAACTCTGAGTATTGTGTTTCTTATGATATAGTGCTATATGATATAAGTGGTATAGTAGGAGCTTTGCATGTCTCCTAGTTCAGCCTAAGCTTCTCTGCTGTAGCTACGTCTATCAGTCTAGGGTGCTTGAACACTTCTAATCTACTAATAAGGGATAACTGGTCTTTAAACCAGGTGAAAGCAATAGGCCTCACACGTATGAATGACACTTTGGTGTGATAGGCAGGGAAAGTTGTTATTGGCCCTGACAAAGTCTCCTAGGCCCGATTATTTTTTTATCTTGTTATCTTGGTTAGCTGCATTAAAGGTTAGTTCCAAAAAACTCAATTACTGGAAGAATGGTCCTGATAGTTGCGTAACTCTTGTGACCCAGTTACTATTGTGTGATAAAGATTGTATGTTGGGCGAACGTGACTAGGTAATATTCTCTCACTCTCAATTAGTGATAAGTATACTTAGTAGACATGTGTGTAAAGCTTTTAAAAACACCAGTACATTAATTAAGTAAGACACAAAACATAATAAAAATCCCACAGAAATTAATGACAATAGTGTTAGAAATGGGGTCTCTAGTTGGCAGAGGTATACACCCTTGTCCAAGTAGGGACCACAGTCCTAGTCAGGGTAAGTCACACACAATCCAAATAATCCTCTGCCCACCCTCAGGTAGCTTGGCACTGAGCAGTCAGGCTTAACTTAGAAGGCAATGTGTAAAGTATTTGTGCAATAAATCATACAGTAACACAGTGGAAACACCACAAAAATACACCACACAGGTTTTGAAAAATATATCTGATATTTATCCGAATTAAATAAGGTCAAAATGATAAAGATCCAATAAGCTCAAGTTCAGATATCACTTTTGCAAGTTTAAAGAGTCTTAAATCTTAGAAATCCACAGTTGCCTCTTGATTACACAAAGTACCTGGTTTGCGTAAAAAAATAACACTCATGGAGACCGCAGATGAGGAGATGCGTAGAAATATATTGTATGCTTCAGATTTCCTGACATGGCACAGACAATGCTTCGGTTCTTTCCACGCTGCAAGGGGTTTGCGTCGTTTTTCGGCACGCAGTCTTGGTTCCTCACTGTGATGCGGGGATCTTTTGATGGGTGATGCGTGGAAATCCTGGGTGCGCTGGAAGAAGTCACAGGCATTGTATCGATCCAGTAGGGCAATCCGTTGAATTTTCTGTTGCACGACAGGCGCTGTGTCAATGTTCCACTCAGGGAATCAGCTGCGTCGTTCCGGTTCATCTGTGCATTGATCTGGTTTGGCTGTGCGTCTAATTTTCTGTCACAAGGCAGAGACTGCTTTGAATTTCCAAGTCAGACTGCATCTTTCCAGTTCGGCTGTGCAGTGATTTCTCTGTCAAAAGACAGGCTGTGCTTTGTTTCCGGCAGGCTGTGCTTCGATTTTTGGCACACAAGGTGTTTCCTGAAGAGATGAAGGCCCTCATTACAACCCTGGCGGTCGGTGATAAAGTGGCGGTATTACCGCCAACAGGCCGGCAGTAAAAAATATGGGATTTTGACCACAGCGGAAACTGCCATCACAGGCAGCCACTTTAACACAACGACTTCCACGGCGGTAGCAACAAACACCGTGGCGGTAACCGCCAACAGCCAGGTGGAAGACAATGTACAGACCACCCTATTATGAGAGGCCTATCCGCCACTTTTCCGGGGCGGTACCAATGCCATCAAAATCACGGCAGAAACAGAACACTGAAGGGAAAGGACTCACCTCTCGACACATAAGGAAGAACCATGACGCCATGGATCCCGAGCTGCGGCCACGGTTAGTACTGCACCTAGCACACAAGGGACAGGGGAAGGAAAAACAGAGTCACACACACACGCAACAAGCAACGCCCCCACCCCCATCCCCAACAACATGCACACAAACACATGTGACAACATTACATAAACAACGCGTAACCCTCAGGAATAATGCAATGACAAAAGGAATGGAGTAAAATGAGTGTAATAGTACAATAGAAGATAAATACGTGTAAAAAAATAAACTGTATGTACAATATATACAAAAGGAGGGACAATGCCCACTCCAAAATGTCCGTGGACCAATGGGCCAAAACACACAGGCCAAGGCCACACTTGACTTCTGCCTCAATACGGAGAGAACACTGCAGGGGCATCAGGTCCAAAACACACAGGCACCTCAGGGGATGGGGAAGGGGGGCACCTCAGCCAGAAGATGGGACAACACCACTGGCCTGGAGGGGGCTACATGCCGACTGCTTGTTCCTGGGGAGTGCAAAGCCACAGTCTCTCAAATGGGTGGTTTGCCCACTGCTTGGTCCTGGGGAGTGCAAGGCCACAGTCTCTCACGTGGGTGGTTTGCCACCTGCTTGGTACTGGGGAGTGCAAAGCCACAGTCTCTCAAGTGGATGGTTTTCCCACTGGTTGGTGGTCCTTGGGAGTGCAAAGCCACAGTCTCTCAAGTGGGTGATTTGCCCACTGATTGGTCCTGGGGAGTGCAAAGCCAGTCTCTCAAGTGGATGCCTTCTTCCATTGGTTCTGGAGGGGGCTTTGTGCCCAGTCTGCTTCATCCAGGCTTGGAGGGGGTGAGTGGATGGCTTCTTCCACTGGTTCTGAAGGGGGCCTGGTGCCCAGTGTGCTTTATCCAGGCAAGGAGGGAGTGAGTGGATGACTTCTTCCACTGGTTCTGGAGGGGGCCTTCTGCCCAGTCTGCTTAATCCTGGATGAGGCAAGGTCACAGTCCCTCACCTGGGTTTCACACCGTGTGCAGTTTTAGGGAAAGTTGCGGAAGACATTGTAACGCGAAGGGTTAATTAGCTTGGGCAGTGTAGATGAGCTTGATGCCTGTTGAAACCCCCTCCCAGACATCGTGGAAAAGTTCATGATATTATTTTCACACTTGTTTGTGTAGAAGACTCCGTCTCAACCTTGAGAACGAGTACAGGGAGAAGATGGAATGTAAACAAAGGCCGAAGCAGAGCAGAGCAGACAAGTACTGATAACATTAGCTAGAAAATGCCAGAATGAGATAGAATCCAAGCTTCGAGTTTTTAAGCACTGAACTGTGTGTGTGAGGGATCAGGAAGCTCGCAGATGGAATTGTGGAAGCTGCCATGGCCCAGCGCTGCCTCCCTGTTTGCTCGTGGTGCTTGAGGGGGAGAGAGGTCCAAACAGGCGGTAGAGGGCTCCCCTGCATGTCGTGGATTAAGTTAAGTTTCCACACAGGGATAAAACACCTTTGTTTCTCTGCTCTATTATTATGACTGATAATTTATGCCTGCACTGTGTTTATAACCTGAAGTATTGAACTCGTTTTTTTTATTCTGCTTTCTAAACCTATTAGTGTGAACTGCTGCAATAACTGAAACATGCATTTGGGTGTGCAGTAAATCAAAGCTTATCAGAAGTATTTAGTTTGTTTATATATTGTCTCCTGGACATCGTAGTGAGAGCCTGCTGCAGTAATTGAAACATGCATTTTGGTGTGCAGTACATCAAAGCTTACCTGAAGTATTCCTGAATATTGTAGTGCAATGCATTTTAGTGTACAGTTAATCAAGACATATCTGTCAATTAATTCTTTGCTATATATATATATAAATAGATGCTTTTTCATTGCTATTCTTATTCTACTATTATTAATGTGCTAAATGCTTACATTTTACCTGCAATTCTAGTAAAGCTAAATTGTATTTATAATTTGCGTGTGGTCCTTCATTGAGCGTCCTTATTGACTTATACCGCACAGGTGAACCAGCCACCTGGATAAGACACACCGTCAGGGGTTTCAGGGGCCAGGACGCACTGCAGCCCATGTAGTCACCAATACACACTGCTCGCCAGCGGTGACGGCTGCTCAGTGGATGCTAGTTGTGCAGCAGGTGGCAGTGCTGTCAGTGGTGAGGGGGAGGCCCCAGCCCTTCCCCTGCAGCCTCAGACGGCTGCCCACTGGGGCTGCTGCTGGCAGTGGTGGTATTGGCGGTGCTGGCAGTGGTGGTGGTAGCCTCCAGACCTTCACCTGGAGCCTCGGACGGCTGCCTACTGGGACCGCTGCTGCTGGCAGTGGTGCAGGTGGGGGTGCTGGCAGCAGGGCAGGTGGCAGTGCTGGCGGCGGGGCAGGTGGCGGTGTTGTCCACGGTGCAGGTGGCGGTGCTGCCTGCGGTGCAGGTGGCGGTGCTGTCAGTGGTGGGGGGAGGCTCCTGCTCTTCCCCTGCAGCCTCAGACGGCTGCAGTGCCATGGATGGTCTTATGTGCCCCTTCCTGCCCTTGGCAGATGTTGGTGCCTCTTTGCTTCTGGCAGCTAGTGCACCCTTCCTGCCCTTGCTGACTGGTGGTGCCTCCTTCCCCTTGCTGACTGGTGGTGCCTCCTTCCCCTTGCTGGCTGGTGGTGTCTCCTTCCCCTTGCTGACTGGTGTCCCCTTCTTGCCTTTGCTAGGTGGCAGCCCCTTCTTGCCCTTGGCAGGTGGTGCAGGCACACTGGCTGTTCTGACGGATGCCACCTTTGCCTGGGTGGCTGAGGTGCTAGGCTGGGTTCTGGCCACCCTGGCCCGAGATGAAGGATGAGGGAAGGGGTGGGGAAGAGGTCAATTTTGGTGAGGAAAAGCTTCTTAGGGACACTTGGGTGGGAAGAGGGTGAAGGTTTGGGAGTGGAGGAAGAGGTGGGTGGTGTTTTGAAAGTCTTTGCATGGATTTTCAGTTCTTAGCTGCCATCTTCACCTCTCAATGGCCCAGGGACTGGATAGAGGACCACTTAGTAGGGCAGGAGTCTTAGCATATAGTCCACGTAAGTCTTTGATGGCCCTGAGACTTCAGCACCAGGAGGCAAGCTGAGTTCAAGCCCTTCGCGATTCTTCTTGAATGCAGGAAATGCACAAGAAAGTCCAGTCTTTGTCCCCTTTCACAGGTAGAAGCAGCAACTGCAGAATAGCTCAATAAAGCACTATCACAGGAAGGGGCAGCACTTCTCCTCAGCTCTTAAGCTCTTCTCCTTGGCAGAGGTTCATCTTGATTCCAGAAGTGATGTAATTTTCAGGGGTTTTGAGTCCACTACTTATACTCCTTTCTGCCTTTGAAGTAGGCAAACTTCAAAGGAAAGTCTCTCTTGTTTGTAAGATCCTGCCTGGCCCAAGCCAGGTCCTAGACACACACCAGGGGGTTGGAGACTGTATTGTGTGAGGGCAGGCGCAGCCCTTTTGGGTCTAAGTGACCACTCCTCCCCTCCCTCCCAGCACAGATGGAAGTGGGGAGCAACTACTCAACCTCATGGGAGTTCTCATCACTAAGGAGGAAGAATCTGGACAGACCAACAGCATTGGCGTGTTCTGTACCAGGGCATTGTTCCACCGTAAAGTCCATCCCCTATAGGGAAATGGACCACCTCAACAAATTTTGGATTCTCACCCCTCCTCTGCATTAACCACCCCAGGGGCCTGTGGTCGGTCTGAACCCAGAAGTGAGTCCCAAACAAGTAGGGTCTTAGCTTCTTCAGCGCCCAGACCACAGCAAAAGCTTCACGCTCAATTGCACTCCACCTACGTTCCCTGGGAAGTAAGCTCCTGCTAATGAAGGCTACAGGTTAATCTAGGCCCTCTTCATTAATCTGTGTGGATATTGCTCCTATACCATGCTACAACAAATTCCTTGAAATAGTCACATGCCTTCAGCATAGGTGCTGTGCACATGGTATCCTTCAGGGCATCGAAAGCGGTCTGGCAAGCCTATGTCCAGATCACCTTCTTTGGTTGCTTCTTAGAAGTCAACTCATTCAAGGAGGCAACAACGGTGCCATACCCCTTGACATACCTCTGGTAATATCCAGTGAGGCCTAAAAAGGCCCTCACCTCAGTCTGGTTCTTGGGAGGTTCCCAAGCCAGAATGGTGTCACTTTTTGGCTGTAGAGGTGCCACCTGTCCACTCCCTACCTGATGTCCCAAATACACCACGGAACCCTGCCCTATTTGGCACTTGCTTGCCTTAATAGTAAGGCCTGCCTTTTGCAGGGCCTCTAGGACTCTGCAGAGGTGCTGCCAGTGTTCATCCCAAGTGGAACTGAACATTGCAATGTCATCCAGCTATGCTGTGCTGAAGTCATCCAGCCCAGTCAAAACCTGGTTGACCAACCTCTGGAATGTGGCAGGGGCATTTTACATCCCAAATGACATCACTTTCAACTGGAAGTGTCCTTCTCGGGTAAAAAATGTTGACCTCTCCTTAGCCCCCTCAGGGCAATCTGCCAATACCGAGACGCCAAATCAAATGTGCAGGGGTATTTGGCAGCTCCCAAATGATCTATGAGCTCATCAGCTCGGGGGATGTGGTACGCGCCAGTTTTAGTGACCGCATTGAGACCCTGGTAGTCCACACAGAACAGGAGTTCTGGGGTGGCACCAGGAGCAGCAACCTTTGGGACCAGTACCACAGGGCTGGCCCAAGGACTGCTAGAAAACTCAATCACCCCTAGGGATAACATCTTAGACACCTCATCTTTGATGCTAGCCCTGACCTTAACAGTCACCCTGTAAACCTTCTGTTTAATGGGTGGACTGTCCCCAGTGTCCACATCATGTGTACACAAGTGTGTGACCCCTGGGATCGGGGGAACAGTGAGGCAAACTAACCCAATACCTGTCAACAGTCCCTCTGTTGTTCTGAGGTCAGTGAGGGGGTGACCGATCTTTCTCTCCAGCAGACAGGAGGTCAGTAAGAGGCTCACTCTCTTCCTCCACCCTATCATCTGTTGCTCGGAGCATGGACAATTCAGTCTGCTCAAAGTGTGGTTTAAGACGGTTCACATGCAGGACCCTTAATGGTTTCCTGGAAGTCTGCAAGTCCACCAAGTAGGTGACTTCGCTCTTGCTCTCCACTACCTCATATGGCCCAGTCCACTTGTCCTGAAGCGCCTTAGACTCCACTGGTGCCAACACCCACACTTTTTGCCCAGGCTGAAACTCGACCAGAGGGCATTCTGGTCATACCACCGTTTCATGTCTGCCTGGCTTGCTTCCAAGTTCTCTTGTGCAAGAGCTCTGAAGCGGGCAGTCTGGTTTCTGAAGGCCAGTATGTAGCTATATACAGAGGGAGGTTTACTGGGGGCTTTCTCTAAGCCATCCTTCACCAGACTCAAAGGTCCCCTGAAAGGGTGGCCATACAGTAACTCAAAAGGACTAAATCCAAGCCCTTTTTGAGGCACCTCCCTGTAGGCGAACCAAAGGCATTGCAAGAGGACGTCTCAATTCTGCCTCAAGGGCTCTAACAGGCCCATGATCATGCCTTTCAAGGTGCGGTTGAACCTTTCAACCAGACTATTGCTTTGGGGGTGTGAAGGAGTGGTGAACTTATATGTTACCCCACACTCCTGCCACAGAGACTTCATATACGTAGAAATTAAGTTGGTACCCCTACCAGATACCACTTCCTTGGGGAACCCCATGCAGGTAAAAAACCCCATCAATGCACCACAGGGGAAGCGATTGACCTCAGAGGAATGGCTTCTGGGTACCAGGTGGCATGGTCCACCAAGACCAGGATGAACCTGTTGCCTATGGCTGTCTTGGGATCCAGAGGCCCCACAATGTCAATACCAACCCTTTCAAAGGGGGTACTAACCACTGGAAAAGGTTGGAGGGGAGCCTTACATTTCCCCCCACTCTTGCCACTTGCGTAAAAAGTATGGCAAAACCTGCAATGAGCATCTGAGTGCCTGCGCATTAGGGGCCAGTAAAAGTGGGTGACAAGCCATTCAAAGTATTGTCCTGCCCCAAATGTCCATCATGAGCCAGTCCCAACAGGAAGGCTTTGAAGCACTGGGGTACTACCAGCACACGGGCTGACCCAGGCTCAGCAACCCTAGGCTCACTGTACAGGAGGCCGTCCTCCCAATAAATCAGGTGAGACCTTGGCTCCTTGCCAGCTGCCTGGCCTGCAGCCAGCTGCTGCAAACCCACTAGAGTAGGGCATGTCCTCTGTGCCTCACAGAATGCCTCCCTGGTGGCTCCCCCTTCCTGCTGCCACTGTGACAGCTCAGGGACCTCTGCTGCTCGGCCACCTGTTCCCCTGTGAGCTCTGGGGCATCACCCACAGGGTCCATCTCCTCCCGGACAGTGGGAACTTCTGGGGCCGGTTTCCCATGTCCCATGACCTTCCTCTTTTTGCCTGTCTCCTAGGCCACTGTTTCAGGCTCCAGGGGCTTCTGACCACCCTGATGGGCTGCCATTAACCTGGTGGATACACATACCCACCCAGGAAGACCCAACATGACCGGTGTTCCACCTCCTTCCAAGGGGAATCCTCCAGGTCATTGCCAAGCAAGCAATCCACAGGCATGGTTGAACTCACAGCTAGCTTCAAGAAACCTGAGACCTCCTATTGAAAGGGAACCTGCGCCACTCTGCACAGGTGCTCTGAGTTATCCACTGCAACTACTCTGTGAAGTACATGGGGATCTATCTTCTCTTCCGACACCAGGTGACTCCTCACTGTAGTCACACTGGCTCCTGTGTTTCTCAGAGCCTCCACCCTCTCTCCATTAATGGTCACCCACTGCCTGTACTTTTTAGTGTTTATGGGCACTAGGGTTCTCTGGACCATCTCACTGTCAAGGGTCATCTCAGGTGGCTCCCACCCACCTGGAACCAACTCCTCCCCAAGCCCTACGCTAGCCAAACCCAGGGACTGAGTTCAAGTATGTACCGGTGTACTCTTGGGGCATTTGGGGTCCACTCTCACCTGACCCACCTGGTCACTTGCATAACACTTACGCACGGGACCCCGTTCCACAGGTTTCCCTTTGGAGAACCATGGTTTATTTTCACTGGGGGGCTGGAAATCCTTACCCTGGAAACTAGGTTGGGGCCCTTTAGAGAACTGTTTACCCTTACCCCCCCTTTCTACTGAGAGGGACCCTTCCCACCCTTGGCGTGGTCTCCCCCACACCTCTTCTAGACCCTAGTGCTCTCCCAGCGGTCCACTTCCTGCGCAAGCTCCCTGGGGTCAGTCAGCGTGCTGTCAATTAGGTGCTGGCGGAACTCTGGAAAACATAAACTGTACAAGTGCTCCCAAGCAATTAATTTGTAAAGCCCCTCATACGTTGTCACCTTACTGCCCTTCACCCAACCATCCTGTGACCTGCAAAAAGAATCAACTCACTCCAACCATGTTTGGGATCCCTTCTTCCTATAGGACCTAAACGTTTCCTTATACTGCTCAGGGGTGAAACCATACCTTGTAAGTAGGGCATCCTTCATGATAGAGTAGGTGAGCCCCTGAGGAACCCCTAAGGATGTCAGAGTATCCCTCCCCTCTACCTCAAAGTGCTGCCACAGACCTGGCACCCAATGAGCTTCAGGAACCAGATTCATATGGAGAGCAGACTCATACTCCTTGAACCACAATAATATGTCATCCTCCCTTTCGTAATCCTTCACATATTTAGGAATGTGCACCCTCCTCTTATGCTGCACTGTGATATTGCTGCCACCATCCCTACTGGACTGGCTTCTCTGATCCAGCTCCCTCAAGCTGAGTAGCTTATTTTCTTCTATGGCTATCCTCCTTTCTTCCATCTCCCTTTGCAACCTAAACTACTCCAACTTGTGAGCCCTTTCTGCCTGTCTGTCCTATAACTCTTTAGGAGTTAGCCTCTAGGATGACACACTGCTAATTGCCCTGGAGACTCTCTCACTGGGCCTAACAGTCCCACCCACTATAGCATTGTGTATGGATTGCACCTCCTCACCCACAACCTCCACCTCCTCCTGTGTGTGCCCCTCAGCTTCCTTGACTGTCACCGAGGCCTTCAGTGCCTTCTGCAGCTCCTCCTTCCTGGTGGAGCCCTTAGTGGGACAGGAAAGATTTTTGCAGAGCTGCCTCAACTGAGCAACTGTAAAGCTCTCCAGTTTCCCTAAGTCAAAAGCAGCTCCAGCTTCTGCATCTCCAGATTGAGAGATGATGAAGAATCAACAAAAGTGCAAAGGCCAGATTTATTAAAAAGTAGCGCAGTGCGGTGCTGCACCAAAATTGACAGCGCCACACTGCGTCACTTTAGAAACGCAGGGATTCACTGTATTTAAGTGAATACAGCGCATCCCTGTGTTTTGTCCAGCGCAGGCGCTAAATTTAGCTGCCAGCACCAACGCAGGCATACTTGCACCATTGTGCAAGAATGTCTGTGTTGAGGGGTGTGGTTCTTTATGTGCGGAAAGGTGTCCCTTCCTGCACATAAACAATCACTAATGGCGCTTTGGCACTTCTGTGTGTGCGGCACAATGCAGCACACACAGAAGTCGCAAAGCTTCATGTCCAAATGATCGTTTATGTGCAGGAAGGGACACCTTCCCCCACATAAAGAATAATTTCTGGCAGTTTGCTTTTTCTACGCGTGGAGCAGAATGCAGCACGCATAGAAAAAGCAAAAAACGAGGAGGAATAAAAGTATTCCTCCTTGTTGCGCCCTGCTAGCGCCACCCATGGGGGTGGCGTTAGATTTTGGCGCTGCCTCAGATTTACGTGATTTCAAAATGCAATGGGTGTTGCTGGGAAGGGGCCATATTTACAGGGTGGCGTTAAGCCTCATAATGTTATTATGACATTGGCGGTAAGTCCCGCTTACCTCCATGCTGACTGCCACCAACACACCGCCTGCGCGTCGGATTACCGCCACCCATATTATGACACACACATAGGAATCCTCCACTATACAGCCACACACACAAGTCCGCCAGCCCAAAAGTCAGTGATAAACTGGCGGTACCAAAACCCACACCGTAACGCCAACAGAACTACTCCCTCAGCAATATGACCCACGAATCACCAAGTACACACACACATACAAAACAACACTACATTGGACAATTCAAACTACAAACACCTGACACACATACACACACCACCCCCCCCACACACACCAGTATAAAACACCCACCCAGATTACCCACAACCCTTTACCATTACAAACAGTTGCCAACTGAGAGGGATAGATCAACAGCACCCACAGAACCAGAGCCACATAATACCATCACCCATCCACCATCCATGCACCTTACAGCACACACTCCAACACATCACCCCACACACTCTCACACACACCACCCACACTACACCCATGGCACCACAAAGACACCCCTGGTTCATAGAGGAGGAGTTAAGGGTCAGGGTGGAGGAAATCATCCGGGTAGAGCCACAGCTATTTGGACCACAGGTGCAGCAGACATCCATCGCTAGGAAGTTGGATATGGCGGAGAATCGTGGACAGGGTCAACGCCATGGGACAGCACCCCAGAACAAGGGATGACATCAGGAATAGGTGGAGCGACCTACGGGGGAAGGTGCATTCTGTGGTATCAAGACATCAAATAGCAGTACAGAGAACTGGCGGTGGACCCCCTCCTCCTCCTCCACAACTAACAACATGGGAGGAGCAAGTCTTGGCATTCATGCATCCTGAGGGCCTGGTAGGAGTAGCAGAAGGACTGGACTCTGGTAAGTCAAATTTTTATTACTAACACCCCCCTACCTCCATGCCATCACAAACCCCCACCCGTACCCTCACCCCCATCACTCCACCACCTTCCACACACCCCACCATCACAACCCACCCATCACAATACCAAGCCTTGCACGTAACACCAATGCACGGACTCCCATCACAGACCTGCATGGACACCCATCACTAAAGCATGCACACTAGAGACAATCACCTAGCCCACCAAATGACTACTCACACAAGGCAGAGCTGCCAGGGCAATAACAACCATAGAGGGCAACACACCCATGCACAAGATGTCAAACGCAGAAACAATAACACTGCATTTACATCCCCACAGGTCCCCCACCCAACGTCACCGGAGAGAAGGTGCCAGCATCATCCAGTCCCCCCCAGAAGAGGCCCACAGTGATGACAGCAGCTCTGGACGCCTGGATCTGGATGACCAACCTGGCCCATCAGGGACCTCCGGAGTTGGTTACCCAGGCACAGTCCCATACCACCACAGAGCCTCCCCCCTCAGGAAATACAAGCACAGCACCCACGCAGCAGACCCATACCTCTGTCCCCAGGACACGTCAGTCAGCAGTGTGTCCACCACTACAGGGACCCCAGGACACCCCACAAACACAGGACAATCAGGGACCTGGGGTCAGTGGCAGTGGGCACACGGTTCAGGGGACAGAGGCACAGGACAACAGGGAAGCTGTGAGGGCTGCTGTGCGACGGGGAGGACACGCCCAGGGAACCGACTCTCCAGGAGGCACTTGCAGGGATCCTGGGAGCATACCACCATTCCCAGGAGGCGATGGGCCAGATACTGGGTGAGTTACAGGAGACCCATCGGCTGCAGGAGAGACAGTACCTGGGGATCAGGGAGGACCTGAAGGACATCCACACCACCCTGGTCACCATTGCAGGGGTTCTGGCAGACATGGCCAACACAATGAGGGAGGCAGTGGCACACCATTGGGCCCCTGACACTAGCCACACTGATGAACAGCCCTCCACCTCTGCTGCCGCTAGTGGACAGGATGCCCTACCACAGGACCAACAGGCCACCAGCACCCCTCCCCCTGCAGAAGGAGAACCACCCCGCAAACGGTCCCTGCGATCCAGGCAGAAGCCAGAGACTATTGCCAAGACCACACCAGGAAATAAGACTCTCCTTATTGTCAACCTTGTGTCCCACTCTGTCACCCTGTCTACCTTGAACTGCCATTGCTCCCCTTCCTATGTCCCCTTGGACAATGTACCTGTGATACAACTAGACTGGACTCTATCCTGGACTTTCCTCCACCATCACCCCAGCCCATTGCACATCCCCCTCTACTTATTGGCACTGAAATAAACATCATTAAAAAGAAATACAAGCATGGAGTGAGGAAAATGATTGAACTATGTATTAGTTTTACAAGCTTTAAACACTGAAATACAACTGTATAGTAATGTATACATAGGAATGACCTGTAGTAGGCTGCGGTCAACACAGCAGGAGCCAGAGTGGAGCACAGATATCTGAAGGTAGAGATGCCAAAGAGTACAGTAAGTGGCCATAGAATTGGGAGATTCTGCCTGCTAAGTACAATGTCAAACACAGAACTGTCAATGTAAAGTGAAGTTACAGTGTCTTACCTGTGTGTCACTGGAAGTATTGTCGTATTAGTGCAGTTCTGTTGTCCTCATCCTCTGCCTCCTCATCTTCACTGTCCACAGGGTCCATTACTGCCACACGGCCATCTACAGCCTCATTCTCCTGCAGAAAAGGCACATGGTGTCACAAAGGCCAGGTTATGCAACATGCAGCATGCCACAATGATCTGGCAGACCTTCTTGGGTGAGTAGTACAGGGATCCACCAGTTAGATGGAGACAATGAAACCTGGCCTTCAGGAGGCCAAAGGTCCTCTTGATAATCCTTCTTGTCCGCCCATGTGCCTTATTGTAACATTCCTCTGCCCTTGTCCTGGCATTCCTCACTGGGGTCAGTAGCCATGAGAGGTTAGGCTAACCAGAGTCACCTGCAAATATAGAGGGACAACTGTTAGACACACACTAACCCGTAAGGCCCACACCATACCCATACACCAACATCCACTGGGTGGGAACCAGGGCTCACCTATTAGCCACACCCTTTGCCTCTGGAGTTGAGCCATTACATATGGGATGCTGCTATTCCTCAGGATAAAGGCATCATGCACAGACCCAAGGTACTTTGCATTGACATGGAAGATGTACTGGTCTGCCAGGCACACTATCTGCACATTCATCGAGTGAAAGCTCTTTCTATTCCTGAACACCTGTTTATTTCTCCGGGGGGGGCAAATGCAATATGTGTACCATCAATAGCCCCAATAATGTTGGGGATAAGCCCCATTGCATAGAAGTGAGCTTTCACTGTGGCCAAGTCCTCCACCTGTGGAAATACTATGTAGCTGTGCATGTGTTTTATTAGGGCAGACAACACTCTGGTCAGCACGTTTGAGAACATTGGCTGTGACATTCCTGCTGCCAAGCCCACTGTCACTTGGAAGGAGCCAGTTGCCAGGAAATGGAGCACAGGTGGGAGTTGCACAAGAGGGGGGATCCCAGTGGGCTGACAGATAGTAGATATCAGGTCAGGCTCCAATTGGGCACACAGCTCTGTGATTGTGGACCTGTCAAGTCTATAGGTGAGGATGATGTGCCTCTCCTCCATAGTTGCCAAGTCCACCAGGGGTCTGTACACGGGGGGAGTCTCCATCTTCTATTTATCTGCAGCGGTTGTAATCTATGGGGCAGAACGGTGAGCAGCTGGTCAGTATTCCACATTTCCAAACACTACACTGCATTGCATGTTGTGACTGTAACAGGTATATTGTTGTAAAGGACCAAATGGTGCATATGTGTACTGTGCTACAGTTAGATGGCATGCCTGCCCCCCCTGAAATGACGTCTGCCTGTCATGAATGGAGGGACATGTGGAAGTGAGGTAATTCCGCTGACGTTGTGCACCGTAGCGGGAGGCGGTCGAGTACCGCTGTGCAACTCCTCATTGGTTAATATTTGGCCCTATGGGTACAGTGGCCAATGGTGATGTATGCCAGAGATGACGGTACGCACCACTGCGAACGTGACTGCCATTTTCTATCTGTTCACTCACTTGCTACCTGACCTTCAACAGGAGAAGACCTACACTGCAAGTGCTGCTGTGACCTGTGTCTGGAACTGACCATGGCTTGTGTCACTGGCCCCTGACTTCACCACTGCGGAGTTGGAGAGACTGGTGGATGGGGTCCTACCCCAGTAACGAATGCTGTATGTTCCTCCAGACCAACAGGTGAGTACACTGTGAGCACGATGCATGGGGCATGAATGCATGGAGTGCTGTGTGTGAGGGCCTTGTGTAAGGGGGGGGTTGGTGGAAGGGTCCTGGGCAGCGTGCTGCATGTATGGTGGGCAATGTTTGTGCATTAGAGGATGTGAGGGCTATGGTGGGACATGTGTGTAACAGGCCGGACGGTCTGACTGATCCCTTATTCTATGTGTATTTTTCTGCAGGTCAGCGTCCATCAGAATAAGGGTATATGGCGTGCTATCGGCAAGGACGTGCGGACCCTGGGGGTCTATGGCAGACGGAGCACCCACTGTCGCAAACGGTGGGAGGACCTGAGACGCTGGGTAAGAAAGACGGCAGAGGCCCAGCTGGGGATGGCCTCCCAATGAGGAAGGAGTGCCTGACCCCCCTGATGGCCTGCATACTGGCGGTGGCCTATCCGGAGCTGGATGGGCGCTTGAGGACATCACAGCAATCACGAGGGGGTGAGTACAGTTCACCAATATACGACCTGTGCGTGGTGGGGTGGTCTCCGGGTGGGGGTGTGGGCTTGTGGGTGCCCCTGGGCCAGGCTGGACATTGCAGGGTAGGTCCCATGATGGGCAGGGTATGATGTGAACCACCTCCAACCAAGCTAGTAGGCATCCACCACTGGGCAGGGGTCTGTGGGTCACAGGTATGCTGCTATTGCATTAGGTATTCCTGTCCATGGGCTGGTGACTAGCATTGTGACTGTTAGTGCATTGCCTAATGGTAGGGCTGCTCCCTGTGTGTGAGTGTGTTGTGTACGCCAACGGTGGTGTTGGTGCTGCCATTGACCAAGTGTATCCTTTGTCTCTTCCTTCCCCTTTTTGTTTTGCCACCCTGTCCTTCTGTGCATTAGAATCATCTGGCAGAGGAGCAGAGGCACCAGCGACAGAGGGAGCTGCATCCCACATGGCCCAGGAGGCCGAATCCACCAACGGTGAGGGCTCCAGTGGGACAGAGGGCGAGGGGAGCACCACAGCGGAGACAGGAGGGAACAGTTCGGACAGTGATACCTCCTCCGATTGAAGCTTCCTGGCGGTGGCGGACACCTCTGGGGCCACCCCAACTACAGGTACAGCTGCCACTCCCTTACCAGCACCGCCCTCCCAGCAGCACCTCAGCGAGTTTCCCGTGCCCGCTCACCCAGGAGGGTGGGCATCTCCTTCGCCCCAGGCACCTGAGGCCCTGCCCAAGTTGGCCCTGCTGCCCTTAGTGAGGAGGCTATTGACCTCCTGCGATCCTTCTCTGTTGGGCAGTCAACCATTGTGAATGCCATCCCGGGGGCTGGCAGCCCATTTGCAACAAACAAATGCATTCCTGGAGGGCATTCACTCTGGCATAGTGGCCTAGCAGAGATCAAACCAGGCTCTGGCCTCCTCTCTGATGGCAGCCATTGTCCCTGTTTCTAGCCTCCCCCCTCCAACTTCCTCCACCCAGTCCCATTCCCCTCAACCCCAACCTATCCCAAGCACACAGTCAGACCAGCATGCACCCAGGACAACACACAGGAGTGGCTCAGGCAAACACAAGCACCACACATCATCCCACAGGCACTCACACAAACACCATCCAGATGCAGACATGCCAACATCCACTGTCTCCACTGTGTCCCCCTCCTCCTTGTCCTCCACCTCCCTCCCAGTACCGTCTCCACTCACACCTGCATGCACTACATCCTCATCGACTACCTCCATCACCAGCACGCCTATCACTACACACCTCTCACTGGCAGTCACCACCCCCACATCCATGCACACGTTTCCTGTGTCCTTTCCCACTGTGTCTGTGCCCCCTCCTCCCAAAGTACACAAACGCAAGCTCTCAGACACCCAACAGCCATCCACCTCACAACAGCATCCAGCCCATGCGCCTGCACCCAATCACAGCAGACTGACACCTCCTACAACCACTTCCTCTTCCTACCACTCCCAAACCTTCACCCTCTTCTCACCCCAATGTCCCTTAGAAGCTTTTCCTCTCCACCGTTGACCTCTTTCCTATCCCTGCCCCCGTCCTTCACGACGAGCCAGGGGGGTCAGAACCCAGGCGAGCACCTCAGCCATCCAGTCCAAGGCCACAGTAGTGTCGACAGCTACTGCAGGTGGGAGAGGATCCTGGGAACCAGCCAGCAGCACAGAAAGTGTGCCACCACCAGGTGCACCAAGGAAGGGCAAGGAGGCACCACCAGCTGTGAAAGGGAAGGAAAAGATAGCACCACCAGCTGCGAAAGGGAAGGGCAAGGAGACACCACCAGCTGCGAAAGGGAAGGGGAAGGAAGCACCACCAGCTGCGAAAGGGAAGGGCAAGGTGTAGGAGGCTGGCCCGGCTTGTAGTGGGTACCAATGGTACTTAAACCTTGTGCCAGGTCCAGTTATCCCTTATTAGTAGAGTGTAGTAGTGTTCTAGCAGCTTAGGCTGATAGAGGTAGCTATAGCAGAGCAGCCAAGGCTGAACTAGGAGACATGCAACGCTCATGCAATACCACTTATATCATATAGGTACGATATCATAAGAAAGACAATACTCATTACTAAAACTAAAGGTTCTTTATTTTAGTGACAATGTGCCAAAAATATTTCAGAGGATATACTCCCTTAGGCGGTAAGTAACATACTCACTACACACAACTAACCAAATCAGATAAGTAAAACAGTCAGAAAGTAGTGCAAACACTGTAAAACACAATAAGATGCAATAGGCCTAGGGGCAACACAAACCATATACTAAGAAAGTGGAATGCTCCAAACCACGCATGGAGCCCTAGGCAAGTGTAGTGTGTAGAAGGTCGCTGGGAGTGTTAGAAAACACTAAGGGTGTAAGGGAGAACCCACCCAAGACCCTGGAAAGTAGGAGCAAAGTACTACTATTTCCCCAGAAACACACTAAAGTCATGATAGAGGATTTTTGCAAGGACCACAACAGACTGCAAAGCACTGAAGATGGATTCCTGGACCTGAAGACCTGCAAAGGAAGGGGACCAAGTACAAGAGTCGCTAAAGTGTCTGGGGGGCAGGAGCCCACTAAACCCCGGATGAAGGTGCAAAATGGCTGCCTCCGGTTGGAAGAAGCTGCTTGTTTTGCAACAACGAAAGGAGGTAGGAAGTTCTTCTTCGTGCAGAAGATGTCCCACGGCGTGTTGGAGGATGCAGAGTTGTTTCCTTGGCAAAATACCACACACAAGCCTTGCTACCTGCAAGAATCGCAGTTGGAGAAAAAGGGTGCTGTCCAGGAAGGACCAGGATATCACCACTCGGGAGAGGAGACAGAGGGAGTCCTCAGCAACGTAGAGAGCCCTTGGACAGGAAGGAAGCACCCGTAGAAGTCCTTGAACACTGAACATGGCAGTTGCCTCAACACTGAAAAGAGAGGGCCCACGACACCGGAGGTCAACTTAGGGAGCTGAGCATCACAGGAGGGGTGCTGGGGACCTAGGCTCTCGCAGTGCATGCAGGATTTCATGGAAATGTGCACAGAAGCCCTTGTAGCTGCAGATCATGTGGCGCACAGGATTACTGTCTGGGTAGGGGAGGCAAGGACTTATCTCCTCCAAATTCGGACAGTTGGACCACTGGACAGTCTGGGTAACTTGGGTCCATCACCTGTGTTCCAGGGGCCATGCTCGTCAAGATGAGAGGGGACCCAGAGTACCGGTGAAGTTTGTTGCCTGCTGAAGCAGGGGGAAGATTCCGTCACCCCACAGGACATTTCTTCTTGGCTTTCAGTGCAGGGTGAAGGCAGACAGCCCCCAGAGCATGCACCACCAGGAAACAGTTGAGAAAGCCAGCAGGATTAGGTGCTACAATGTCACTGGTATTCTTCTTGCTACTTTGTTGCAGTTTTGCAGGTGTCCTGGAGCAGTCAGCGGTCGATCCTTGGCAGAAGTCGAAGAGAGAAGTGCAGAGATACCCTGATAAATTCTTGCAAGTCGTAATCTGAGGAAAAGCCCACTTGAGAGACCCTAAATAGCCCTCAGAGGAGGATTGGCCACCTAGTCAGGTATGCACCTATCAGGAGGGGTCTCTGGCGTCACCTGATGGCACTGGCCACTCAGAGGCCTCCAGAGTGCCCCCACACCTCTGGAAACAAGATGGCAGAGGTCTGAGTTAAACTGAAGAAGCTCTGGGCACCACCCCTTGGGTGGTGATGGACAGGAGAGTGGTCAATCCCCTTTCCTTTGTCCAGTTTTGCACCAGAGCAGGGACTGGGGGTTCCCTAAACCGGTGTAGACTGGCTTATGCAAGGAGGGCACCATCTGTGCCTTTCAAAGCATTTCCAGAGGCTGGGAGAGGCAACCCCTCCCCAGCCTTTAACACCTATTTCCAAAGAGAGAGGGTGTAACACCCTGCTCTCAGAGGAAAGGCTTTGTTCTGCCTTTCTGGGACTAGGCTGCCCAGACCCCAGGAGGGCACAACCCTGTCTGTGGGGTGGCAGCAACTGTAGCTGCAGAGAAAACCCCAGAGAGCTGGTTTGGCAGTACTGGTGGTCCATAGTGGAGCCCACAGGATGCATGGAATTGGCTCCCCAATACCAGATTTGGAATGGGGGACAATTCCATGAGCTTAGACATGTTATATGGCCATATTCGGAGTTACCATATTGCCCTATATGTAGTGCACGCGTGCAATGGTGTCCCCGCACTCACAAAGTCCGGGGAAATGGCCCTGGACTATGTAGGGGGACATTTGCCAGTGCAAGGGTGCCCTCACACTTAGTAACTTTGCACCTAACCTTCATCAAGTGAAGGTTAGACATATAGTTGACTTATAAGTTACTTAAGTGCAGTGAAAACCCCAATACCCTGGGTACCTAGGTCCCATATACTAGGGAATTATAAGGGTGTTCCAGTATGCCAATTGAAATTGGTAAATGTAGTCACTAGCCTATAGTGACAAATTTAAAGGCAGAGAGAGCATGAGCACTGAGGTTCTGATAAGCAGAGCCTCTGTGACACAGTTAGGCACTACACAGGGATACACATTTAGCCCACAAACTCTGAGCACTGGGGTCCTGGCTAGCAGGATCCCAGTTAGACAGGCAAAAACATACTGACATACATGTAAAATTGGGGGTAACATGTCGAGAAAGATGGTACTTTCCTACACAAGGAGACACCACCAGATACGAAAGGGAAGGACAAGGAGCCACCACCAACTGCGAAAGGGATGGTCAAGGGGCCTGCAGGCAGGAAGGACAGGAGGCCCGGTGCTGGGACTCATTCAGAGCCCCCACCACCAACCATGGTGGTTCAGCTGTCCGAGGCTGCAGGGGGAGGGCTGGAGCCTCCCCCCACCACTGCCAGCACTGCCACCAGCACCACTGCCAGCAGCAGCAGCCCCAGTTGGCAGCCATCCGAGGCTGCAGGGGAAGGGCTGGAGCCTCTCCCCACCACTGCCAGCACCGCCCCCAGCACCACCACCAGCACCACTACCAGCAGCAGCAGCCCAAGTGGGCAGCCGTCCGAGGCTGCAGGTGAAGGGCTGGAGCATATCCCCACCAATGCCAGCACTGCCACCAGCACCTCCACCAGCACCTCCACAGGCACCACTGCCAGCAGCAGCAGCCCCAGTGGGCAGCCCTCTGAGGCTGCAGGGGAAGGGCTGGAGCCTCCCCCACCACTGCCAGCAGCAGCCCCAGTGAGCAGCCATACGAGGCTGCAGGGGAAGGGCTGGAGCCGTCCCCCACCACTGCCATCACCACCACCAGCCCCGCCACTGCCACCACTGAGCAGCCGTCACCGCCGGCAGGCAGTGTGTAGTCCTGCCTCCATGGGCTGTAGTACGTCCTGGCCCCTGCAAATCCTGTAGGTGTGACACCCAGGTGAGAGACTGTGACCTTGCACCCCCCAGGATCTGCATCACAGGGCACAAGGCCCCCTCCAGAACCAGTGGAAGAAGCCATCCACTCACCCCCATCCTTCCCAGAATGAAGCACACTGGGCACAAGGCCCACTCCAGAACCAGTGGGCAGACCACCCACTTGAGAGACTGTGGCCTTGCACTCCCCAGGACCAAGCAGTGGGCAAACCACCCACTTGAAAGACTGTGGCCTTGCACTCCCCAGGACCAAGCAGTGGGCAGACCACCCACTTGAGAGACTGTGGCCTTGCACTCCCCAGGACCAAGCAGTGGGCAAACTACCCACTTGACAGACTGTGGCCTTGCACTCCCCAGGACCAAGCAGTGGGCAGACCACCCACTTGAGAGACTGTGGCCTTGCACTCCCCAGGACATCGCACAGGGCATGTAGCCCCTTCCAGGACCAGTTGCGTTGTCCCATCTTCAGGCTGAGGTGCCCCCCATTCCCTGTGCCTGTGTATTTTCGACCTGATGCCCCTGCAGTGTTCTCTCCGTGTTGTTGCAGGAGTGAAGTTGGGCCTTGGCCTATGTGATGTGGCCCACGGACATTGAGGACTGGGCCATGCCCCAACATTTGTAAATATGTATATACGGTTGTATTTTGCTGCACTTCATGTTATTTTATCGTATTACACTCATTTTCTTCCAATCATTTTGTCCTTGCATTATTCCTGAGGGGTGCGGGGTGTATATGTAATGTTACTGCATCTGATTATGTGTATGGTGTTGGGGGTGGGGGTGTTGCCTGTTGCCTGTGTGTGTCACACTCTTTCCCCCCCCTCCCTTGTGTGCTAGGCGCCAGTACTCACCACGGTCGTCTTCGCCATCGTTGGTGTTCATAGTGCAGGAGAAGGTAGACTGCCATGGGAAAAATGTGCAACTCGGGCTCCATGGCGTCGTGGTTGTTCCCTTTGACTTCTGTGTTCTGTTTCCGCCATGCTTTTGATGTTGTTGGTACCGCCCCGGAAAAGGTAGCGGAGAGGTGTGTCATATTACTGTGGGCGGAACATTGTCTTCCCCCTGGCTGTTGGCGGTTACCACTGTGGTGCTTGTTGATACCGCCGTGGCAGTTGGTGTGTTAAAGTGGTAGTCTGGGCGGTTTCCGCCGTGATCATAATTCCATTTGTTTTCCCGCTGGCTTGTTGGCGGTATTACCGCCACTTTATCGCCGAGCGCCAGGGTTGTAATGAGGGCTAAAGTGGCTTAACTGCACCTTGTAAATGCGGCGCTGTGCTTAGCGCCACAGGAGCGTCACAAAAAGTGACGCTCCTGTGGCGCTAGGGCTGTATGATTACGGCCCCTAGTTCCGAGGCAGAATAAAGTTCCCAATGAAGTTCAAAAGTCACTAAAGGCTCAGCAAAAATGTGAAGTTAGGGAAAGATCCAAAAAGAGAAAACGCAAAAATGAGCAGTATGAGGTCACGTAATGGTCTGCACTGAAAACAGTAGTGCACACTTAGGCGGTCATTCTGACCCTGGCGGTCAAAGACCGCCAGGGCGGAGGACCGCGGGAGCACCGCCGACAGGCAACTGCACCCGTCGCACAGCTTCCACTCCGCCGGCTCGATTCCGAGCCGGCTTCATCGTGGAAGCCTCTTTCCCGCTGGGCTGGCGGGCGGCCTGAAGGCGACCGCCCGCCAGCCCAGCGGGAAAGTCAGAATTACCGCCGCGGTCTTTCGACCGCGGAACGGTAACCTGACGGCGGGACTTTGGCGGGCGGCCTCCACCGCCCGCCAAGGTCAGAATGAGGGCCTTAATCTCTATATGTCAAGTTCAAATGCGAGTCCAAACCTCACAATGTTAGAAATGGGGTCTTTGGTTGACAGTCAGGTTACACCCCTGTCAAAACAAAGACCCTCACTCTAGTCAGGGTAAAGGAGAATCACACTCAATTAACACCCGCTCACCCCCTTGGTAGCTTGGAACGAGCAGGCAGGCTTAACTTCAGAAGAAATGTGTAAAGTATTTGTACCAACACAAACGGTAACTCAGTCAAAACACTACAAAATGATACAACACAGGTTTAGAAAAATAGATAATATTTATTTCAACAAAACAAGACTAAAAGGACAAAAATCACACATACACGAGTCAAGATATGGGTTTTTAAAAGAATAAGAGTTTTAGGTGGTCATTATGACATTGGCGGTAAATCCTGCTTACCCTTGCGGTAAAGGCTGTAGGAGGCTGGCCTGGCTTATAGTAGGTACCTTGTGGTACTTACACCTTGTGCCAGGTCCAGTTGTCCCTTATTAGTAGATTAGAAGTGTTCTAGCAGCTTAGGCTGATAGAAGTAGCTATAGGGGAGCAGCTTAGGCTGAACTATGAGACATGCAAAGCTCCTACTATCCCACTTATATCACTTAGAACTATATCATAAGAAACACAATACTCAGAGTTACTTAAAATAAAGGTACTTTATTTTAGTGACAATATGCCAAAAGTATCTCAGAGGATATATTCCCTTAGGAGGTAAGAAAAATATACAAAATATACACACAAACCAAAATCAGGTAAGTAAACAGTTAGAAAAGTAGTGCAAACACTGTAGGACACAATAGATTGCAATAGGAGACAATAGGCCTGGGGAAACACAAACCATATACTCCAAAAGTGGAATGCGAACCACGAATGGACCCCAGGCCTAGTGTAGTGTGTAGAGGGTCGCTGGGAGTGTAAGAATACACTAAGGGTGTCCAGGATACCCCACCCCAAGACCCTGAAAAGTAGGAGTAAAGTTACCCTACTAGGACAGTAAAGTCAAGATAGGGGATTCTGCAAAGACAACAACTGACTGCAAAGCACTGAAGACGGATTTCTGGACCTGAGGACCTGTAAAGGAAGGGGACCAAGTCCAAGAGTCACCAAGTGTCCAGGGAGGGCAGGAGCCCACTGAACCCCAGATGAGGGTGCAAAAGGGCTCCCTCCGGGTGGAAGAAGCCAAAGATTCTGCAAAAACAGAAGGTGCCAGGAACTTCTGCTTTGGTCAGAAGATGTCCCACAGTGCTGGAGGATGCAGAGTTGTTTCCACGCAGAAAGACCGCAAACAAGCCTTGCTGCTAGAAACTCTTTCTGATTCCTGAACACCTGTTCATTGTGCCAGGTTGGTACAATTGCAATATGTGTTCCATCAATCGCAACAATAATATTTGGTATATGTCCCATTGCACAGAATCCTGCCTTCACAGTGGCCAAATCTTCAACTTGGGGAAAGGGATGTAGCTGCAGATGTGTTTGACCAAGGCAGACAAAACCCTTGCCAGCACGATTGAGAACATTGGCTGTGACATTCCTACTGCCAAGCCCACTGTCACTTGGAAAGAACCAGTTGCCAGGAAATGGAGCACTGATAGAACTTGCCCAAGATGGGGGATCCCAGTGGGATGATGGATAGCTGATATCAGATCAGGCTCCAATTGTGCACACAGCTCTGTGATTGTGGCCCTGTCCAGTCTATATGTGAGTATTATGTGCCTGTCCTCCAGTGTAGCCAAGTCCACAAGTGGTCTGTACACAGGGTCTTGTCTCCTCCTCCTATTCCAGCGCAGTGGTAGGTATCTAAGGGACACAAGAGTGAGTAGGGTATCACAAATTGAACAATGGAACCACCACCTCAGTGTACATAGAGCATTTATGTGATGGGACAATGTGAATGTCAATGTATGCAATTTACAGCAATGACACAATTTATAATTTCTGAATGTTGTCCAATACCATAAAATGGCGACCGCCTGTCCTGTAAATATGGCCAGGTGGAAGTGAGGTAACTCCGCCGGTGTTGGGCGTCATGGTGGAAGGCGGTCTTGCACTGCCGTGCTATTCCTCATTGGCTAAAATGGGGCTCTATGGAATAAAGTGGCCAATTGGGATCACTGACGGAGGTGACGGTGTACACCACCGCGGACGTGACTGCCATTTTCTGTCTAAAAACTCACTTTATTCCTGACTTTCCACAGGACAACACCTCCAGTGCGTGTGCTGCTGTGACCTCTGGCTGGATCCTGCAATGGCCTGTGTGACTGGGAAAAGGGCCCCTGCCTTCATTTCAGAGGAGTTAAAGTGCTTGGTGGATGGGGTCCTGCCTCTGTATGGACAGCTGTATGGGCCTCCAGACCAACAGGTGAGTACACCATGGGCACGATGCATGTGACAAGGTTGCATGGAGATGTGTGTGCTAGTAGCGTGTCAGTTGGGTAGCATGTGATCCTGGTGGTGGGTTTCAGTTAGTGGATGCCCCTTAATGCCAGCTTAGCCATTGCTGCGTGATCCAGCTGAAGGTAACTGGTTGTATAGCAAAATCTAGTAACCTAGCTAGGTTGCATTCCATGTCAGACATGGCTTAGTGGCTCCCAGGAGGGGTGCAGTTGGTGGTGGTTGGCTCTCATCTTGCTGTGGCACCTAGCCAATGGAATGCCAGTGTGATGCATAGTGCACAATCCTGATCCCTGTGTGTGATGGTAATGTGTATGTCAACTGTGGTGTTGGTGCTGTAATTGACACAGTGCTGCCTTTCTCTCTTCCCCCGCTATTTTCTTCTGTCATCCTGTCCATGTGTGCATTAGCATCCTCTGGCGGAGGAGCAGGGGCACTGTCGACAGAGGTAACTGCATCCCACAGGACCCAGGAGGCAGAGTCCACTGACGCGGAGGGGACCAGTGGGACAGAGGGTGAGGGGAGACAGAAGGTGACAACACTGACTCTGATTCCTCCTCCGATGGAAGATTCCTGGTGGTGGCGGACACCTGTGGAACCACCCCATCTACAGGTACAGCTGCCACCCCGTACCAGCACCACACTCCCAGTAGCCCCCCACTGAGTTGCCCGTGCATGCTTACCCAGGAGGTTAGGCATCTTCTCGCCCCAGGCACCTCAGGCCCTGCCCCAGTGAGCCCTGCTGCCCTCAGTGAGGAGGCTATCCCAGATGCAGCAATGCAATGGATACCTGGAGGGCCTCCACGGTGGGTCTGTGGACCAACAGAGATCGTTCCAGGCTCTGGCCTCCTCTCTGATGGCAGCCAGTGTCCCTGTTCCTACCGTCCTCCTTCCAACTACCACTTCACAGTCCCAGTCTCCTCAACCCCAACGCATCCCAGGCACAGATACAGACAAGCACGTGCACAAAACATAACACAAGAGTGGCACAGTAAAACACAGGCAGTACACTTCAGGCCACAAGCATTCACAGACAGTTGCGCACACAACCACATCCACTGCCTCCAATGTCTCCCCCTCCTCCTCCTCCTCCTCCTCCCACACAGTCAAATCCACATGCAACACAAATGCAGCGCTACAAAAGTATAAATATGGGCTAAAGTGTCTAGAAGCTCTAGGATGAATTTTGGGATGTTGGGACGACATTTCCCAGAATGCACCCGGCTAATACCTTCAAATGCCATTAGAGACTGTCCAGCTGGGGTCTTCTTGATAGAGATGGTGTAGGTGAAGCTCTGTTAACCTGTTTCTGTCAGTGAGTCCACTCCTTCACTTCTTGAAGCCAGGCTAATTCCTTAGAGCTGTAGTGCCTCAGTGTGCAACGGGTGCAGTCACGCAGAGTGCAAGACCTTTGGGGTGCAAACCAGGGTTTCAGCAGGGCAGTCCTTCTTCCCTTTGTAGTTTCAGGCAAGGATTTGAGTTGCTGGCAACTCCCATCTTTATTCAGTGTTCCTGGGCTAGCAAGCAGGGGGGCACCCCTGACCAATGGGGTGTAGGGTGCCACCCTCTGGGGTGACCACTTCCTGTGAAGTGTGGCAAAAATCAATCCCAGGAAGCAGTCTCTCCTTGGGGTTAGTATCTGGTTACACCATCCCACTGGTGTGGCCTAATTTTCCTAACACTCCCTCTTCATCTCCTCTGCTAATCTAATTACTGGGGCTCCCATCTGGCTGGGGTGACATGATGTGGGGGTGAGCCTGGGTCCTGTCTAACTGGCATTCCTTCTTTGAAGATCAATGTGGCTACCCAGCCCCCTTCCTGCATTTTGCCTTGCAGTTTGCAGATCTCCACCCATCACATGTCCCCTTGTCTTAATGCAGGCCACTTCACACCTCATTAAGGCAGCTTGGCTCAGCCTGTCAGAGGCTGCCCAATCAGAGAAGAGCAGATGGGTTTTGGCTCATCAAATCAAGCAAATTCTATAACTACTTTTTTGTGATAGTTATAATACATCTAACAGTGGCAAATTGTTGGATTAATTTTAACTATCATCGTAAGTCCAAGAATGAAAATTGTATCTCTTTCCTGGCGATAGTTATATTTGAACAACACTCTCCTATATTTTCATATGGAGCTACTGTACTACGATGGGGAAATACAAAATTGGCAGTTTTTCCCTCACCAGGGCATATAAATCATCTTTTACATTATCCTTGTTTATAGTTACATGGCACCCTACAACTGGGGGACCTAAGGGGGATCTTGGGGGTGACATATGTACAATTAAGGTAGTTTGAGACTTTGGAAGCACCTATATTTCCAAAGTGGAATTTGCATATAATGTACTTTTAAAAGCAGTCTGCAAAACAGGACTGCCTTTAAAAATGACAACTGGCACCACAACAGTGCACTCCCAAATGCATTAAATCCACTGGGCATCCAACCTTCCATGCCCTATTATATACTAGGGACTTACTGGTAGATTGTCATGCTAATTACAATTGTGCCTAATTTGCATACACTTGTAATCAGAGCACAGGCCCTGGGTCTGGTTAGCAGAGCCCAGAGCACCCTCAGAGTTAGAATACAAGCATCTAAGGGTTACATATGGGGACAAAAGTTGGAGGCACACTTCAAAAAGACCTGGTTCCTCACACTGGTATACATTGCATTTCTCATTCAAACTTTAAATTACAGTTAATGTAAAACAAAATAAAGTGTTAATACATGTCATTAAGTATAAAGTGGAACTACATTTTCTCAACGTTAATCAACAATATTTAGAGTACATGTAAAGTAAATGGTTATCATTTTAAGAATAAACTCTTCTGTTTAGCATGAGGATGGTTTTAGAACCCCCATAAATGATTACCTTTCAATTAACAAGGTTGTACCACACACTATTTGTCACCTGCCACTACAGCAAATCCATTTAATTATATGCGTCAAGTGCACCTCTTTCCATTTAATATTCTATTGGTTCATATAATGCGGTTAAGATATTGTGGCATCTGGTGTGGTAGCAATTTACACTGTTCCAGTCCTCCCTCTGATGGCAAATCAAGCCATCACATCAATCTAAAATCTTGGGTTGTCAGTGAGACAGATCAAAATCCCAGAGGTCGATCCAGGAAAGATCTTCTGGACTCCTCTAACTGCTTAATGTCAAGAATGTCACTGTAATAGACATTACGTCTATTCTTGAGAATCATCTCCTTTCTTCTCCCTCTGTTTCCATTCTTCATCTAAAATACCCCTTGTAAAGTCAGATAGAGTCAGCACACAAAGAGCAATTATCAGCAAAGGTCTCAAGTTAACTCCAACAATTTCACTTCCAGGCTTCTGAACCATTTTCCAATAGCTGAAATGCCATCATGCAAAAAGTGACACTTGTCCTGCCCCGAAATTGACGTCACTTCCTTTACCAGGACTTCCAGGCCCTCAGGGGCCCTCTCCAGAAATGGTGTCACTTCCGTTAGGATCCCTTGACCGTGTTGGTTCACATATATTGTGACATCACCCTAGTCACGTGTTAGTCACATGCTCATGGCCCTAACCACGTTTCTAGGTTGTTGTCTCAGGTAAAATTGCAGCATTAGGTGTGAATATATCCTGGAAGTCTCTAGTCTGGAGGCAGCTTGTGTGAGGACAAGGCCCATTACTATGCAGCTTTTTGTGGGTGCCGGGGGTTTGTCAAATAAGACAAAATTGCTGTATTGTATTATGCAGCGTAATCGTCAGCCCTAGGGTTTGGGGAAAAATAGAGCTGGGAGTGATGGGGAAGAGAGGCACATCGAGAACGTAAGAAAGAGGGGTGTTAGAAGAGGTGTGGGGCATGAAAATGAGAGAGAGAGAAATATTAACTTTAAAAAAACATGTTTGTCTAAGCTGTAGCCTGGTATGAAGAGAAGCCAGAGCCCCTCTCAGAATACACTACCCAAGGATTCATGGCACGTAGCTTAGCAGTGCAAGAATCCTTGGTGAAACCGTGGGAAACCACCACTCCTCTGGCGCTGCATCATGAAGTCAGATTTGTTTCTGACTTTATTATGTTTTTTGTGCTAGATGTTTAGACATGTTCATTAAAAGATTCCGAGCTAATATCAATTGGTACACAAACGCAGAGGTGGGGTCTAGACCCCACTGCAAAGTAGGACTGGAATCATCAACAAATCACAAAAAATTAGATTTTACTAACTCAGTTGTTGAAAATGTCTAGATATACTCACAGGCTTTGGAGCTGTGGAAAACAGTGCATTATTAGCAAACCCTACTAGGCATAAAATGCCGTTCATGGGAGACTCCAGCCAGAAACAGACCTTCACACCACTCATTTTAAGTCTGCCTACAACAGGGATTACAGAGCAAAATGGATGAAAGGGTTGAGATGTACATTGGTGAGCAAGCCATAGCCACGAGACCGGACTTTCTATAGGTAAAACAATGTTGTCTTTTATCTTTTACAAGATTTTCGCTGATATAAAACTGTGTATAGAATTATTAGTTGTTTAAAGAGAGTTAAGGGATTCTGTATGGCTAGAAACAACAAGTGGAGTTAACAAATGAGTGATTTCTAATATGCTGAGCTGTTTTTTAAGTAATGTACAAAGTGAAAATGTTGGGAATTTAGGCATCTGTAATACCCTGTGATACCTGTTTACCAGATAGCCATCTGAAATGCCGGGCTGTTCTTTACAAAGTGCCCCATGGCTAATGTCCTTAGAATGCATGTGATGGAACCCGGCGATGATTTCATTGTGGCAATGTCGCAAATAATGTGCCCTTTTGAAAGGCTCTCTGGGGAAGTGACCTCTTTTTTTGGGAGCCACGTACATGTACCCATTGCAAAATTACAACTATACCTTTGTATAAAACCTTGAACGCATTATTGGATTGAAAAGGGTCGTGACTGATTACCAAAAAACCCTCCCGTATGGTTATTAAAGGTGCATAAGAGTCTCACAACCCTGACTAAGGACATCAGGCTGCAGCACCCATTCTCCTGCGTTTTAGCAGACCCCTCAAATCGCGTTAAAAGCTATTTTATAAAGAAACAATTAGAAAGTGCTCCTAGGGCTAGATGTAGGAAGAAAAATAATTGTGAGTCGGAAATAGCGACTCCTTGCGAATCACTATTTCTGACTCGCAAAACTAGATGTTGGAAAAAATCGCAATACCAAATTGCGATTCGGTGCGGAGACGCACCGCAATTTGCAACCTCGCAATTTGAGAAATCGCTAATTGCACACAGATGGAAACAAAATAGTTAAAATCACACTGCCTGGTTCTGAGTGATGACATGGAACAGGGAGGAGCCTACCCAGCACAAACAGCAGAGTCACACCTAGCTGAGAGGAGCTACTACAACCATGGCATCTCAGGACAGGGAGACAGCCAGTGCTGGAAAGAAAAGTAAACTGAAGTTTTCTGAAAAAGAGCTGGAGGTCCTAACAGAGGAGTGCTGCCTGCACCATGATGTCTTGTTTGGAAATGCAACAATGAGTGTCCTTGACACCCAAAAGAAGAAAATCTGGCATGACATCCTTACCAAGATAAATGCCATTGGAGTCAGCCATCGCACAATAGATGAGGTCCGCAAAAGATGGTATGACCTCTGGGTCAGGACCAAGGAAAGGGTGGCCGAGCATATGAGGGAGATGCATGGCACTAGAGGAGGACCATCTACAGTACCACCCTCTACAGCCATAGAGACCATGGTGGAGACCACTCTGGAGCCGGAGGCAGTATTCGGAATTGGAGACCTTGACAGTTCTGCTGCGGGAACATCCAAAAGTAAGTACCAAAATTAACTTATTAACACCGCTCTATGCACCATGCACACAACCACAGTACACATAAGCATGCATCCTCCAGATTTGCTCCATGCCTATGTTGCAACCTATAGAACAGTGCATTATGGGCAATGTATAACAGCAGTCCAAATTTTGAGAAATATTTATTCTAAGACATCAAACATATGTGAGGCACTGACAGTGTATCCCCTGTGTCCCACAGGTCTCCCACAAGGACCCACCAACAACCCCACTGTGCAGGGAGATGAACCAGCCACACACACAGCAGACAAGGCAGCCACAGAAACTGCTGGGGAGTGCATGACTACACCACCCGTCCAACATGTACCAGAGAACATGGATGAGACTGATCTGGGTCTTGAGGCAGGCAACCTGACACCGGGGCCACTGATGAGGGAGAGTTGGCCACATAGGTCAGCTGGTTCTGTGCGGAGACGGCAACGCCCAATGCAGTCAGCGAGTGAGGAGGAGGTCACCGACGAACAATTTTTAGGACTGGGGGCATCCTTACTGCAAAGTTACCGGCTGCAAAACAGACACATGCGGGTGATGAATAGGAACCTGAACAGACTGCAGCAGACACTCTTCCAGGGTTTTGCCAATGTGGACAACCAGTTTACTGCCATGAACACAAACATGGCAAACCTTACAAGCTCCATAAACAACTTGGTCAGGGAAATGGTGGCAGATAGGGCACATGCAAGGTGCAGAGAGTGCAACACTGCTGCCCGTTTGGACAGACTGAGTGTATCAATTGGGCGGCTTGCAACCACAACAACCTGCCTGTCAAGTGGCACAGTGAAGCTGCAGGTGGAACTTGGTCATTTTGCTGTGGATGAGGCAAGAGGACTAGGGCGCATCAGCTATGCAGTGGACCTGATACAGACCAGCGAGGCAGCAAGGGGCATTGGCGATACCCCTCAGGATAGCGAAGAGATCTCCAGTGTCAGCAGTGTATCTGCTTCTGATACATGGATCCTGCGGTGTAGCAGTGCCCGGCAAGGATCAGGGGACCAACCTGGATTGGGCCATGGTGGTGATGACGCAGAAATGAAGGTTTTACATTTATTAGCGCATAAACGTAGTGCCGCAATAATCAAGTGTGACTTTAACCAAACTAATGAAGATTGTATGGGGACAAATGTGCCCTCAGAGTAGTTCGCCAACATTTATAAGCGTGCTTTATATAACGTGATGTATTAGAATTGTACTAATCTGACATAACCGTAAACGTGTGCCATGATTTGCTTGTTTGAAATGTTTTAGCTTAGCGTAACTTTAGTGGAGGCTTTGGCCTAATTGCCTTGTCTCACGGTTTAGATGCTCGTGTTTTTCTAATGTGATAATAAAATGTGTATTCTTGCTTGAAGCTGTACTTTTCCAGTGAGATCGTTCACATGCTTATCTTTAAGGTTTCGTGCCAGCCTGGCATCTTCTTCTTTGCTCCAAGGTCAATCTGCAGGTGCGGACAATGGAAGCTCTGAGAGTGAGTTAATTGGTAAAATATGTTGCAACTTACGTTCCCGACTCCAAGGATAATGTATGCCTAGGTAGAAGCTTGTGAACTGTTGTTTTTGATTGGACAATTTGAAGCCAACCTATGAACCCTCCAATGGAAGACCCTACTGGATCTGAACTGTTGTTTATTTAAACCCGGTGCACAAGAAGAAAGCAGCCATTATTGCCCATTGCGGACATTAGCCATTATCGGACATTGAACATTTGCCCATTAGACATTACCCGCCATTTGCAGGACATTGCAGCCATTATGGCCCATCTTGCCGACTTCGTCATTTTGCCATCTCCTACGATGCCAACTGATGTTCGATGAGACTTTGATGCTTTCTCTAATCGAGAGAAAGAGACTTTAAGTAATTCTCGCCCTAGAGACTTTAACTTTGATTTGCCCCTTTGCATGAAGTAATAGTTTTGTCCTTTTATCTTGCCGCTGTGAGGCAATTGCCCCGTCCACCCTGCCCCTTTGCCCCGTCCCATGCTGATCGGAAACCGGTACCTGTGAGACGAAGACTTCCTTGAATGCTGATTGAATTTGGTAAATATGAAAGGAAAATGTACAATTGCATTGTGTTTCTTTTTAGGTAACCAACTGCTGATTTTTGATAAGAGCCCTAGTTAGGAGTTTTCCAAATTAATGTTGCTAAATTGTTTTCGCATGAAGTCCCACATGCAGATGCTAATTTGAGGTTAGATGAGGATTCATTTGTTGCACGATGCAATTTGAGACCTTGTTATGCTGACTAATGTATGCAATTAGCTCATTACAGATTATAGTTTTAGTGGTTTGCGTTGCTATTATTGAATGCATTGTTATTCAAATGCTGCATAGATTGCATCTTTTTCGCCGTTATGGACAGCTATTAATGTTCATTTACATATATCATTTGGTGTTGAGACACATTTATATCGTGCTAGCTTTGTTAATATAGGGAAATAAATGCATTAACTTTGAATAAACTGGTGTGGTTATCCATGGCCGAAAGGTCATGGTTCGCCGAAATGTTTTCTGGATTAATTGTGAAGTGTTATGTTGATCAGGGCATTGCTTATGTTCGTTATTGATTATTGATTTGATTAAATTGATTACTCTCGGGTGAAGAGAGCCCCACTTGGTCAAAAGATTCATCGACCCAAGAGCGTCCAAATACAGGTAATTTATTAGGTCGGAACGCTCTATCAGTAGATGGTAGCAGAGGATGGTTTCGCCCTTTGGGACCCCCACTCGAGAGGTATATGGTGTTGAATTGACGATTACGCCCTTTGAGACCCCACTCGAGAAGTTGAATTAGATTTTTCTTGGGTAAAACAGATTGAGAAAATGATGATGGGCTAAGTCCCCCGCGACTTTCCCGGGATCTCGGAGCTTGCGAATGGAGAGAATGGAGGTGTGAGATCGGCGTTGGCGGTACTAGTGATGGTATGAGTGAAGTTAGGATTTTGCGCTTGCACAGCTTATTGCCGCAGATTGTTTGAAAAGGTTGCGAGGATTTTAGAGAATAGCGGAGGTGCGACTCCGAGTGTGAGAGTAGGGAAGTCGTCCAACTTCATGTGCATGTGGCGCTTTGTGCAGAAAAAGGTCCACGTGGTTGTTGTTGTTGAGACGGGCCCTGCGAGGTCAAGAGACTCCGGAGTATGTTGAAAAGTGTATGAGACACTTGTTTTATGTTGTGGTCTGGGCGGTTTAATAGGTTGACCGGGCGTGGTCAACAAGTCGGTACGTGTGTTAAGGGAGTGAAAGAAAACTTCGACTTCGGGCTTTGACAAATTCTAAGTGCACTAGAATAGATCATTGACAAGTTGAGAGCAGAGTCTGCGGGCCAGAATTTGCTTGCGAAAGTGGGGACCGAGAAAGATGGAATAACTGCTGAGGCTAGTGAAAAATCCCTAAGGTCCTGAAGCTATTGTGTTACCCTTCCTGTAGTAAACCGACAGATCTGTTTTATTATTATTTGGTTGCTCGCGATACATGCTAGAAGTTGTTACGAGAGGAGCTGAGTGAAGGAGGACAAGCCGCAAGGCTTTGTCAGCCGCAGAGTGTGTGAGTGTGACGTCACTAGGAGCCGCGCTGGGATAGGTTGGTTGCAGCGAAGGGTCGCGCACGGATTGGACGCAGTCCGTGGGGCTCGATTGGAAGGGGAAAGGCAAGCGAAGAGTATTCCGGGAATTAAAGTCACTTATTGATTACAAATTTTGTGTAATAAAAGACGAGAAAATGAAATTTTTTAAAGCATTAAAGAGTGCGATGAAGGGGGAGTCTTACATTAAAGCGAGCGTAGGAGAGGAGACGCCACCCGAGGGTACACCAGCTTACATTGTAATGGAGGAAAAGGGGGTAGCTCTGTGCCTTTGGCTAAAGTAATGGCACAAGCTGACAGAGAAACATGGGAGCGTAGCGTTCCCGATCCATGGGACATTCAATATAAGGATCCTAGAGAATTTGAGATTCGCGATGTACGACTTGAAGGAACCTCCAAGGCCAGCACAGTTTGAGGCTCTAGCGATTTGGGAACTAATGGCTAGACAGCAACAGCAAAAGAAGTTCGAGAACAGGATAAGAAAGGTAGAAAAGACACTAGCGGACGCTAGGTGGGATAATGCACAGAAGGTGTGGAGGTCAGATATATTGCAGGGGATAAAATTGTTTCCCGCAATTGCTAAGGAAGAAGAGGCGACAGGCAAGAAAGCTACCTGCAAGACAAACAGGAGGTGTTCCAAAGATAGAGAAGACGAGTTAGATGATGAGGAGTTCATCATGCAATTGCTGAACGACCGTCCACCACCTTATGTAGAGAGTGAACGCGGTCCAAGTACCAGTTCTGCCCCTCCGGCACCGGTACAGAATAATGAAAATCCGAATTCAGAAACGCCATCGGGATCTAAGGACCCGAGTTTACTGTTCACCCTGCAGATACCGCAGGTTAGGAGAATATATCCAGATGTGCCTATATTGAAAACAGCAGAAAATTATCAGCCGCAGGTCCCAAGGTACTACAGCAGTGACAACAGTACGGGAATGATTCTAGATCCAACCGTAATGGGAGTACAGAATGGTCGCAACCCAACATTGGCACAAGCTGAGTCAACCCAGCTTTTGATGCCTCAAAAGCAGATGCAGGGGGGAACCGCACATGCTCAGATGACGGGGAGTCAGACGGGCATGCCGGCAATGATGACCCATAGTGTGGGAATGAACATGCCTCAGAACATGGGGAATGGACAGAACCCAGATGCGATATCCCTACCCATTACTGTAGGTCCACCGGTACCTTTGTACATTCAGCCTAATTCAGGTATGAGCGGTCAAGGATCAATGGTGCAGAATGGGACGGAAAGGAGGTGCATAGAAAACACTCCAGAGACAACTCCGATAGCGGCTCAGCCAACTGGATCTGGGTCCTTGATGGAGTTTAGTCCCATATGTGCTCAGTCAACAGTGGTGAGGTCGAGTCCCCCACTGATGATACCGCTATCATCGAACACTGAAAAGTTGCCGCAACCATCAATGGCAGTCGATGTGAATGCTACACTGATGGGGTTGAATGCGCAACAGCTGACACAATGGTTCAACAGTCTGGATTCCACACAAAGCTCAGCCAGTGGGAAGGGAGAGGACTATCTGAATAGGGTAAGGTTGAACATGGAAGCAGAAGAATTGGTGGAAGGGACTATGGGTTTGAATAGGTTAGAGTCCTATTCGGAAGAAGAGCTGAGGTATCTATGTCCCAGGATTACGAGAGAAGTGAACAAGGTACATAGAAGGTTGCAAGAAATAGCTGACAAAAACGGGGTTGAGATAGACAAGACAAAACACTTGAGCAGGAGCTATAGATTGGATTTCGGGACCACAGACTTTGAACACATGAGGTCAGCAGGCATGAAAACGCACCTTAGAGAATTGCTGCAGAGTGCACAAGTGTGGAGGTGCTTAGACAAATGGGAAAGCAGATGGGCAAAGAAAAAGGAAAAGAAGAAAGACAGTGTCCCAGAGCATAAGGAGAAAAGGCCACAGAGTAGTGATGCAATAACCATGTTACCAATGAGGGAGACAGCAGTGGGAAAATTAATACATGTGCCATGGCATAGAAGCGACATTCAGTCTTTTACGGATGATTTTCCCACACTGAGAGAGAAACCGATTGAATGGTATCAACAGACTGATAGGTTTGTGAAGCTTGCGAAATGTCTTTGGGAAGACCTGAACACCCTCTTTGAGATTGTGGTTCCGGCAGATTTGTGGGAAGACTGCAAAAGGGCTGTAGGTTGGCCGACAAGTGAACCAGAGAGAGACAGGGATACGAGTGCACCGTCACCTATGGTAATGAGCTTGTACTATAAGGTGATTGAGCATTTGAAGACGAAGGTTGCCGCGAAAAATGTGGATTGGCAGAAGATTGATCGAACTGCCCAAGAGGCTAAAGAGTCGATTCATGGTTACTATGAGAGGTTGTTGAAGGCGTTCAAGAACTACAGTGGCACGGAAACAATAGAGGCGAAGGACATGCTTCATTTTGTGTTTAGATTTGTGGAAGGGCTGAGACCAGAGATAAGTCAGATGATAAAGACGCATTTGATTTGTTGGCAGTCGAAACCGATTGATGAGGTGTTGAATTATGCGAAATACTGTAGCGACGAAATTGAAGTGAAACAGAAAAGGTTGAAAGAGAAAGTGATGATGATGCAACTTAAAGCAGCTCAGACAGGTTTGCAAGGGTTGCAAGGGTTCCAACAGCAGATACCGCAGCCGCAGCCGCAGGGAAATATGGTGATTCAGCCACAGGCGAGAGGCAGAGGCAGAGGAGGTTTTGGGAGTAATGGTCCGGATTTGAACACTGTTGCGATTCCGAATGGTGTGCAGGCAATGAAAAGGGTGATGCCGTGTCACGTGTGCGGAATCGTCGGACATTGGAAACGCGAGTGCCCGATGGTGGTGCAGGAAGGTGCAGGTGTTGGTCAGCAAAACAATGATGCCAATGCATTCCAGACAATGAGGGGACCGAAAATGAGAGGTCCAAACCCAAATTTCCAGACCATAAATCAGCTGCAGGGATTACAGCCCATGCAGCCGCAGCAGATGCAGATGCCCCGTATGCAGATGACGCAAATGCAGCCAATGCAACAGCAGTTTCCCATGGTACCTAATCAGCAAATGCAAATACCTTTGGCACCAGTGAGTCAGCAGCAAGTGATGGTTCCTCCACAGGTCTCGAGACAGGTGATGAATACAAATGGCACAGTACAACAGTTCCCATTACACAGTGAGAATGGAATAAACAATGTATGGGAGAGTGAAAGTTCAGATGAGGAGGGAAATTGTGTGCTTGCAGCATCCTTGGAAGTTGATCAAAAGGGTCCATACGTGGAAGGAAGAGTTATGGGTCATCCTGTTTCATTCTTGGTTGACACAGGAGCCACACGTTCAACTGTTAGGAGCATTGAAGTACCAAATTTGCCACTCTCAGGGAGAACAGTTCAAGTAGTGGGAGTAGCAAACAGGCACCTGACGAACCCAATCACAGATCCAGTACCAGTCAGAATTGGTAACTATCAAGGGTCACATAAATTTGTGGTATGTGACTCAAGCCCGATAGCACTGTTAGGGAGAGACCTATTGTGCAAATTGGGATGTTCGATTATGTGTTCGGACGATGGAATTAGAATTCAGACGAGCAGTGATGGGGAAGAAGAAGACAGTGTAGAAGGGGATGAGATGGAAACTGTCGATGAAGAATATCCTCTGATTAACCTTTTTCCGATGATAACTGAAGAAGATATTCCAGCTGAATTACGGGAAACAGTCGGAAAAGAAGTGTGGGATATGACAGGAAAAGAGGTGGGATTGGTGAAAGGAATGGAACCAGTGAAAGTGACCATAAAACCCAATGTAACCTTTCCCCAGACCCCACAATACCACATGGCACAGGATACCCTCATGAAAGTCGCCCAACTAATTGACGAGTTTGTAAAACAGGGAGTACTGAAAGAAGTGTTAAGCAGTCCATGTAATTCACCAATCATGGGACTAATAAAGCCGAGTGGAAAGGTCCGAATAGTGCAGGACTTGAGGAAAATAAATGACATCATAGTTAAGTGCTGCCCTGTAGTACCGAATCCAGCTGTGATAATGTTTCAAATCCCTTGCGATGCCGAGTGGTTCTCAGTCATCGACTTGTCACAAGCATTCTTTTCGGTGCCTCTTCATGAGGACAGCCAATTTCTCTTTTGTTTCAAATTCTTAGACAGAGTTTACAGTTGGTGTTGAATTCCTCAAGGGTTTTCTGAGTCACCGTCAATTTTCAATCAGATTCTAAAGAAAGACTTGGAAGCGTTAGAATTGCCATTCGAGTCAACCCTAGTACAGTACATTGATGACTTACTGATTGCATCTAAGACAGAAAGTGGCTGCACAGCCGACACCATTGCGTTACTGAACCATTTGGGAAAGAATGGACACAAGGTGTCTCCTTCAAAGTTGCAGTTCTGTCAGAGGAAAGTGAAATACTTGGGTCATCAAATAGAGAAAGGGTCACGAAGAATAATGAAGGAAAGAATAACAAGTGTACTTCAAATGAGTCCACCAAAGACAAGGAGGGAGGTGAGGAAGTTTTTGGGAATGGTGAGCTACTGTCGCCAATGGATTCCCAACTTCTCAACTCTAGCAAAGCCTTTACTGAAACTGACCCAGAAGGATGCATTGGATGAAATTGAGCTGAAAGGAGATGAGATGGATGCTTTTATTGAATTGAAAGAATGCATGTGCAGGGCTCCAGCTTTAGGTATGCCTGATTACACAAAGCCTTTCACATTGTTTTGTCATGAACGTGATGCATGTTCTTTGTCTGTCTTGACCCAAGCCCATGGTGGCATAAACAGACCAGTAGCGTATTTTTCAGCTACTTTGGATCCGGTCGCAGCAGCACTGCCAGGGTGTTTGCGCGCCGTAGCAGCAGTTGGTATCAGCCTCACTCAGAGTGAAGGAATAGTGATGGGACATCCATTAACAGTCATGGTCCCTCACTCAGTTGAGATACTTTTGACCCGCTCCCGAACGCAACACATGACTGGAGCAAGACTCACAAGGTATGAAACAGTAATTCTGGGCTCACCGAATGTGCAGCTGAAAAGGTGTACTACGTTGAATCCAGCAACCTTGCTTCCCGGTGAAAATGCTAAAATTGAGAACGCTGAGGACGTCGAGCATGACTGCCTTCAGGTGACTGAATTTTGCACAAAACCCCGACCTGACATTAAGGATACTAAGCTTGATGAAAATGACCAAATTGTTTTTGTTGATGGTTCATGTCTAAGAGATGCATTGGGAATATTGAAAGCAGGATATGCTGTATGTACTGTGACAGGTGTCTTGGAAGCGTCCTGGCTTCAAGGAGTCTATTCCGCACAAGTAGCAGAGCTTGTAGCCCTTACAAGAGCATGCCAACTGTCTACCTTGATGAAGGTTACCATTTACACTGATAGTCAGTACGGGTTTGGAATTGTGCACGACTTTGGGCAACTATGGTCACAGAGAGGTTTCCTGACTTCTTCAGGGTCCCCAGTGAAAAACGGGGAGAGAATAAGGGAATTGTTACACGCCATTCAAATGCCAGCTGAAATTGCAGTGGTAAAGTGTAGTGCTCATACAAAAGGACAGGACTATGTTTCCCTGGGAAATGCATATGCGGATCAAGTCGCAAGATTTTGTGCCTTGAACTGTATATTGCTCAGGGATGAATGGAATTTGATAAGTGAACCAGAGCTTGAACCAGCTGAAGCATTTGCCTTGAAGGTCGTGGATACAATGGATGAACTAAAAGCATTACAGAATAGCGTCAGGGAGGATGAAAGAGCTTCCTGGATTAAGTCACAATGTACAAAGAGAGAAGATGAGTTATGGGTTTCAAATGAGGGAAAATTTGTTTTACCAAATTGTCTCTTATCGCAGCTAGCGCGGTTCTATCATGGGCAGGCTCACCTAGGGAGAGATGCCATGATAAGATTGTTCAAAACTGATTGGTTTAACCCCAGATTCCGTCAAGTTGCAGAAGCAGTTTGCCATCGTTGTGTCATTTGTCAGCAGATGAACCCAGGAAAGGGAACGGTTGTGAACGTGAGCCACATTGGTAGGGCGGGTGGCCCGTTCAGCAGAATGCAGATGGACTTTATTGAGATGCCTGTGCATGGAGGTCTGAAGTATGTGTTGGTGATTGTGTGCATTTTTAGTCACTGGATTGAAGCATACCCCACACGTAGAAATGACAGCTTTACAGTTGCAAAACTATTGTTGAGGGAGTTGATACCACGTTTCGGATTCCCGATCTCTTTAGAATCAGATAGAGGAAGTCACTTCAATAACGAGGTGATAAAGTTACTTTGCGCAGCGCTGAACATTGAGCAAAGGCTGCATTGTAGCTATCGCCCTGAAGCCTCAGGACTGGTGGAGCAAATGAATGGTACACTGAAATCAAGAATGGCGAAAATATGTGCATCGACAAATTTGAAATGGCCTGACGCATTGCCTTTGGTGTTAATGTCAATGAGAAACACCCCTGACAGAAAGACTGGATTGTCCCCGCACGAAATTCTCATGGGCAGGGCCATGAGACTTCCTGCAGTTCCCGCAAACGCGCTTTTGAATATTACAGATGATGTGGTGTTAGACTACTGCAGGGGTCTGGCTGACGTGGTTCGCTCTTTCTCTCACCAGGTGGAAGCAACCACCTTGCCACCGATCCAAGGTCCAGGACACACACTGAAAGCAGGTGACTGGGTTGTGATAAAGAAGCACGTGAGGAAGTCGTGTCTGGAACCCCGTTGGAAAGGCCCTTTCCAAGTGATCCTGACGACCACTACCGCTGTGAAGTGTGCGGGAGTTCCCAACTGGATTCACGCCAGTCATACAAAGAAAGTGTTGTGTCCCACAGATGAGGAAGTTGAAGCGCTGAAACTGCCAGTTCCTGATAACAAAGTGCCGAGCGCTGAGACAGAGCAAAACAGAACTAGAAGCGAACAGGCAGAAATAGAGGAGAGAGAAATATTCTCTGAGGATGAAACAACCGATTCACTTGGGGAAGACCAAGGAGAAACCTCAGACAGCGACGAAGCAGCTGAAGGCAACAGAGAGCCTGAAGCAGCTGAAGGCAACAAAGAGCCTGAAGCAGCTGAAGGTGACAAAGAGCCTGAAGCAGCTGAAAGTGACAAAGAGCCTGAAGAAAGTAACGGTGACAAAGGGCTCGAAAAAGGTGAAGAAGCAGGAGAGCCTGATCAGAGGAGGGCTTTCCCAGAAGCAGACGGTACAGAAAAAGAAAAGGAAAACCTGATTGACTCCCCAGAAGAAGGGGACAAGGCAGAACAGAACGAAACTGTTCAAACTTCCTCAGAAGAGATCGCAGGTCCATCGAGTGGGCACAGTGCAAAGAGGAGACCAAGTATATCACCAATAAAACTAAGAACTAGAGAAAAGTTGAACGACAGTGAAGGGCCAAGAGTGAAAGAGAAAAGAAAGGAGGTGTCTGTCGTGGTACCAACGTCAAGTGAAGGAAAAGACTTGGCCAAAGAGGAAAGTACCAGTGAGGCAGAATCAAAGAGAGACGCAAAATTGAAAAGGAAAAGGATACCAAACAGGAGATATTCCGGTCCAGAATGGGCATATGTAGTCAATGACGATTGGACCGACAAATTTGTATCTCTTAGCCTCGAGAACGAAGAAGAAGAGATACCAATAGAAAAGAAAAGTTTTATGGACACTATTGACTGAAAAAAAAAACTGATAAATGATATTGCTTGCTATAATCTAACGTGATACAACCAGCTGAGACATTGCTAAACCGGATGAGACATTTGCTAACTTGATAAGACTTTGATAACCTGATTGACTCTTAAACCCGATTTGAGACAACGTTGAACTGATAAAAGACTGAGTTATTGATTGAACTGAAAAAAAAAAAGAAAAAAAAAAAAAAGGACTGAGTTATTGCCGAATTGAGACAAATGCTGCTAACCGATAAGTGACAGCTCCTAAAGAAAACTGTGTGAACATTGCGCTCGTTCAGCTTTGTAACTGATTGCTAAATCGTTTCTTTATAGGTGCTTCTAGCTCTCTGATTCTATACAGATCATGACACAAAACATTAGAGTGAAATATTGTAAATATGTGTGTATAGGCTTGATAATTGCATGTGTACTAATAATAATGGCAATAGTGCTTGCAACGCGTGGTAAGAGTGAGAATGAGAAAATTGATGCTTCTACTTCTGCTCCTGTTACTGTCACTGAACTAACCGCATTGAAAAGACTAGAATTAGATGAGAGACACTTGCATGATAAGAAGGAACTTTCGTATAATGTTTTCTATCGTCTACTAACAGAATATGTTGAGACTATGGATGCGAAAGATTGTTATGTGTGTACACAGATACCGACATCGGTAACGGAAGGGGTGACTTATCACCACATGCCTCTTACATATGGGATTACATGTAGTATAGTAACTTCTAGATTTTATGGTCAAACTAGCATACAGTATTTTTACTCAAATTATGATGTTACCTTTGCATATGTTCCTATAATAACGCAACTAAGCCAGATTGCTAAAGATTGGGATGCTAAAATAATGAGGGAATTTTTCGAGCCAATGCAACCTTTTGAAACAGCTCACGCTCATAGGGAAAATCTTACCTGCTCGCTCACTGCAGTAGAAATAAGCTTTTTAGATCGCACAGATGATAGAAGGGCACAAATGAATGCGAAATTAGAAAAAGAGCTAAGTAAGAGGACTTCAGTAGATAATTATGCTTTTGCCGCAATAAAAACACAAGGGAGAATAGCTTTAGATGCTTGGCATGTAGGGAAATTTTGTATATATCGTGGTGAATCTTATTATGATAACATTTTCGTGGGAGCGAGTGAATGTAAACATACATTTATCTTTAAGGCCAAATGGACATTCATGCTGAACGGACTTGACCCTGTCATACCTGGTGTATATTACATTTGTGGGCATAATGCCTATTATCGTCTTCCAAAGGGATGGTGGGGGAGATGTTATTTGGGTATAGTGTTCCCAAAGGTTTATCAACTGGATGACCTATCGGTGATTCCAAAGACGTCTGGATCTCATCGTATCCAGAAAAGAGAGACCGCAGCTGCTGTGGTAGGAGATATATTTGGAGCCATGATTCCTTCATTGGGAGTTGTGTTGAATTCCATCAAAATAAGAAAGTTGTCTACTATAGTGGATAACATGTTGACAAAGTTTTCAGGTGCTATAATCCTGATGGATGCTGAACTTGCAGCAGAAAGAGCTATGACTCTTCAAAACAGGCTTGCCCTAGACATTCTTTTAGCAAAGGATGGCGGCGTTTGCAAAATGCTTGGTGCGCGTCACTGTTGCACGTATATACCAGACAACATTGTGAAGATTAAAACAATGCTTGCAAATCTAACAAAAGAGAGTGCAGACTTGAAGGAATTGAAAGAACCAGGAGTTTGGGAGAAGGTTGGAAAGGGAATTGCTTCAGTGGGAAATTGGCTTGGTTGCATTTGGAATGGAATATTACTAAAAATAATACAGGGAATACTAATAATACTAATTTGCATTTTTGGGATTTGGGGAATAAAAAGGGGAATATTAATGATCATGGCAAGAATTAAGAGAAGGAAGGAAGAGAAAATGATGAAAAGAATGGCAGAAGAATACAAGGCAAGAACAAGGGGAACTAAAAGGCAAAGAGAACTGACAGAATTTTAATGGAATAAAATTTGTGGGAATAGTTTTGTGTGATGACAAGTAGTCATCAGAGGAGGGATTGATGACGCAGAAATGAAGGTTTTACATTTATTAGCGCATAAACGTAGTGCCGCAATAATCAAGTGTGACTTTAACCAAACTAATGAAGATTGTACGGGGACAAATGTGCCCTCAGAGTAGTTCGCCAACATTTATAAGCGTGCTTTATATGACGTGATGTATTAGAATTGTACTAATCTGACATAACCGTAAACGTGTGCCATGATTTGCTTGTTTGAAATGTTTTAGCTTAGCGTAACTTTAGTGGAGGCTTTGGCCTAGTTGCCTTGTCTCACGGTTTAGATGCTCGTGTTTTTCTAATGTGCTAATAAAATGTGTATTCTTGCTTGAAGCTGTACTTTTCCAGTGAGATCGTTCACATGCTTATCTTTAAGGTTTCGTGCCAGCCTGGCATCTTCTTCTTTGCTCCAAGGTCAATCTGCAGGTGCGGACAATGGAAGCTCTGAGAGTGAGTTAATTGGTAAAATATGTTGCAACTTACGTTCCCGACTCCAAGGATAATGTATGCCTAGGTAGAAGCTTGTGAACTGTTGTTTTTGATTGGACAATTTGAAGCCAACCTATGAACCCTCCAATGGAAGACCCTACTGGATCTGAACTGTTGTTTATTTAAACCCGGTGCACAAGAAGAAAGCAGCCATTATTGCCCATTGCGGACAGTAGCCATTATCGGACATTGAACATTTGCCCATTAGACATTACCCGCCATTTGCAGGACATTGCAGCCATTATGGCCCATCTTGCAGACTTCGTCATTTTGCCATCTCCTACGATGCCAACTGATGTTCGATGAGACTTTGATGCTTTCTCTAATCGAGAGAAAGAGACTTTAAGTAATTCTCGCCCTAGAGACTTTAACTTTGATTTGCCCCTTTGCATGAAGTAATAGTTTTGTCCTTTTATCTTGCCGCTATGAGGCAATTGCCCCGTCCACCCTGCCCCTTTGCCCCGTCCCATGCTGATTGGAAACCGGTACCTGTGAGACGAAGACTTCCTTGAATGCTGATTGAATTTGGTAAATATGAAAGGAAAATGTACAATTGCATTGTGTTTCTTTTTAGGTAACCAACTGCTGATTTTTGATAAGAGCCCTAATTAGGAGTTTTCCAAATTAATGTTGCTAAATTGTTTTCGCATGAAGTCCCACATGCAGATGCTAATTTGAGGTTAGATGAGGATTCATTTGTTGCACGATGCAATTTGAGACCTTGTTATGCTGACTAATGTATGCAATTAGCTCATTACAGATTATAGTTTTAGTGGTTTGCGTTGCTATTATTGAATGCATTGTTATTCAAATGCTGCATAGATTGCATCTTTTTCGCCGTTATGGACAGCTATTAATGTTCATTTACATATATCATTTGGTGTTGAGACACATTTATATCGTGCTGGCTTTGTTAATATAGGGAAATAAATGCATTAACTTTGAATAAACTGGTGTGGTTATTCATGGCCGAAAGGTCATGGTTCGCCGAAATGTTTTCTGGATTAATTGTGAAGTGTTATGTTGATCAGGGCATTGCTTATGTTCGTTATTGATTATTGATTTGATTGAATTGATTACTCTCGGGTGAAGAGAGCCCCACTTGGTCAAAAGATTCATCGACCCAAGAGCGTCCAAATACAGGTAATTTATTAGGTCGGAACGCTCTATCAGTGGCCATAGTCGCAGGAGGCTGTGAGCTACCAATCTGTGTAATGACTGAGGCACATGAACTTAATGTGTCAGACATTACTTTTTGCGCTTTCTTCGTGCATTTTCTGCATTATATTCCTGAAATTAAAGAGATGATTTGTTGTACTACACAACTGGGCTATGTGTGTCTTACATTAGTGAGTGTTGTCACGGTTGCCACGTACCTGCCAAAGTAGTGGGTTGCAATGTGGTTCCGTCTCTGTTAGCCCTCCATTGCGATGCTTCCATCCCCAGGCTGTCGGTGTGGTTGCTCTTGCTCCTCATTCTCCAAATCTGTGTCGTCGGGGGTGACATATAGCCCACTTCTCGTGGCAATGTTGTGGAGGAAGGCACAGGTTGCAACGATCTTGCATACAGTTTCTGGAGCATACTGGAGTGCCCCTCCACTTTTGTGCAGGCATGAGAAACGTGACTTCAACAAGCCGAACATCCTCTCAATGACAGCTCTGGTCCGCCGATGTCCTATGTTGTATCGCCTCTCAATCTGATTGCCAGGTGTTAGGTATGGGGTGAGTATCCATGGTCTCAGGGCATATGCACTGTCACCTGTGTGACAAAAGAGCCAAAATTAGCGGGCATCACAGGGTTACACAGTGGCATGTATTTAAGGCATCAGAGTGTCCCCGACAGTCCCTAATCAATATCCTTCACCAAACTCCCCACGTTCTAGGAGTTGATGGATCCCACTGTGCCTGAATATGTATGCATCATGTGTACTCCGTGAATATTTAGCCACAATGTCAGTGATGACATTATGGGCATCACATACCACCTGGATGTTTAGTGAGTGGGTACATTTCCTATTGCGGAACACATATTCCAGATTTGCTGGTGGGCAAATTGGTATATGTGTCCTGTCCACGCACCCTATTACATGGGGGAAGATGGCAATTCTGTAGAACTGTAACTTGGTGCTGTTAATTTCCACCTCATTCCTGGGAAGGTATATATATCTGGACATGTGTGCGAGTATGGCATCTAGGAAACGTCTGAAAAATCATTAGAGGGCACTTTGGGATACCCCACCTGCCACTGCAATCACCCCCTGATAGCTACCCAAGGCCAAGAGGTGTAGTGAGCAGAGCACTTGCACATTTGTGGGAATGGAGCAGCTGCGCATTGTCTGGCGTTCAAGCTGAGGTTTCAGCAGTTCAATGATGTCTAGGATAAATGCGCTTCTCAGTCTGTATTTATCAGAAATCTCATCCTCAGTTTGTTGAAATAGTGTCTGCCTGGTTCGGCATATCCTCTCCTGTCTCTGCCTCCTCCTCCTCTGCTGGGCAGCCTGGACTCTCCTCCTCCATGGAACCACATATAGTGCAGCCATTTTGAGAAACACAGATGCCTTCTGTGTCTCCTTTTATACTTTGATTCTGGATACCACCTGTTCGGAATCAGTGCTAATCTGGGTGTGCAAAACGGGATTTTTGCGACTAGTCGCAATTTGCGACTCCCTTGTGTATTCAGTTTGCGACTCACAATTTGCGACTTCGTACTTGCGAGCCGCAAAATCGGGTCGCAATGTTTGCGAGTCAGTAATGGGTTGCATCGCTATTTGGAACTCCGAAATGGCATTGGTACATACCATTTTGCTTTTTGCGAGGTCGCAAATAGCGCTGTGACTCATTTGCAACTCGCAAAACTTTTGTACATCTGGTGCCTAGTATTTTATCCCAAACCCCCAACAAAATTGTTTGGCTTTATTCGTGCTGGCAAGATCTTTATACAGAACAATCCCTAAGGTTCCTTCACATCAAATTCATAGAAAGCATATCGAGTAGTCTCAAGGATGATGCATTGTTATCTACTAGCCTTTTAAACATGGTAATTGTAGACGAACTTATGAGCGAAGGCAGAGATCAACCTGAGATAGAGAAAGCTTTCATTCAATATCCACACCATCGCAATCTAAGCAAATAGTACATTGTGCAAAACCTGTTTTACAAGAGTAGGAGCAGTCACTCTATAACTCTCAATGCCTGGTTTTATTTAAAAACCCCCATGACAAACACCAGATATCCATTATAGCTAAGCAGATGTACACTAGAAACACATAGGTGGTCATTACAACCCTGGCGGACGGTGTTAAACGTGCAGTAATACCGCAGTAAGGGAATTGCGACCCTGGCGGAAACCGCCAACTAGACAGCCACTTTAACACACCGCCCGCCACGGCGGTACAGACAAACAGCGCGGCGGACACCGCCAACAGACAGGCGGGAGACAATGTACCGCCCACACTATCACAACACACCAATCCGCCACCTTTTCCGGGGCGGATTCACCGTGGATAAAAACACGGCGGAAACAGCTTTTGCTATAGGAAAACGCTCACCTCAACACATCCCACGAGGAACGAGGACACCATGGAGCCGGAACTACAAATACTCCCTGCCCTTGTATTCCTGCACATCTACGACCAACAGCGACGTAGGTGCAGAAGATACCGGTGAGTACTGAACCTATGACACGGGGAGGCAAAAGTAAGGGGGACACCCACCAAACACCCCCATCCCCACCCTCGCATTAGACAACATACACACCAATGCAGTCACAAAAATCACAGTAACAACGCACAATACCCCCGGAAGAATGCAAAGACAAAGCGAATTGTCAAACTTTGTATTGTGCCAATATACTACTCATACAAAAATATACTGATATATATCACTAAATCTGTCAAAATTAAATATACAATACAAGAAGTAGTGGAGATATGTACACAACAATGTCCGTGCACAAACAGTCCAAAAATGCATGGGCGAGGCCCACAATAGATACCTGACCAAAATCCGAGAGAACACTGCCGGGGCATCTGATAGAAACAATACAGGCACCTCAGGGGGAAGGGAAGTGGGGGGCACCTCAGCCAGATGAATGCGAAGCCAGATCAACGACGGGGTTACATGCCCATGTATGCCATCCTGGGGAGTGCAAAGCCACAGTCTCTCAAGTCTATACAGTGGGTGGCTTGCCCACTGTTCAATCCTGGGGAGTGCAAAGCCACAGTCTCTCAAGTCTCTACAGTGGGTGGGTTGCCCACTGATCAATCCTGGGGAGTGCAAAGCCACAGTCTTTCAAGTCTATACAGTGGGTGGCTTGCCCACTGGACCATCCTGGGGAGTGCAAAGCCACAGTCGCGCAAGTCTCTACAGTGGGTGGTTTGCCCACTGAGCCATCCTGGGGAGTGCAAAGACACATCTTCGCAAGTAGATGCAGTTCTCTACTGGCACTGGGTGGGACTGGTGCCCAGACTGGATGAGTCTCCCCGTGAAAGTATGTCTTGTCTCTGTCCCAGCTGCACATGGGAGAACGATGCCTGATGGGCCGGACTATTCATACCCACACGGTCTTTGCCCTGTTCAGCGGTCTTCACCATGGCGGTCTTTGCTCTGTTCAGCGGTCTTCACCATGGCGGTCTTTGCTCTGTTCAGCGGTGCTTTGCCATGGCGGTTCTGGTACGGACATTGGTGTGTGGCATGACGAACTCCACACTGGACATTGGTGTGTGGCATGACGATCTCCACACTGGACATTGGTGTGTGGCATGACGAACTCCACACTGGACATTGGTGTGTGGCATGACGATCTCCACACTGGACACTGGTGTGTGGCATGACGATCTCCACACTGGACATTGGTGTGTGGCATGACGAACTCCACACTGGACGTTGGTGTGTGGCTTGACGTTCCATCATTGCCCAGCGGGGCTGTGGGATCCTGGAGCCTCCTGGGCTGTGACTCCGGCAGTGGTGGTGGTCTCTGGACCAGTAACGATACTTGAGCCCTCCTGGGCTGTGACTCTAGCGGTGGTCTCTGGACCAGGAACGATACTTGAGCCCTCCTGGGCTGTGACTCCGGCGGTGGTCTCCTGACCAGTGACGATACTTGGGCCCTCCTGGGCTGTGACTCCGGCGGTGGTCTCCTGACCAGTGACGATACTTGGGCCCTCCTGGGCAATGACTCCGGCGGTGGTCTCCTGACCAGTGACGATACTTGGGCCCTCCTGGGCAATGACTCCGGCGGTGGTGTCTGGACCAGTGACGATACTTGGGCCTTCCTGGGCTGTTTTTCTGGCGGTGGTCTCCTGACCAGTGACAATACTTGGGCCCTCCTGGGCTGTGACTCTGGCGGTGGTCTCTGGACCAGTAACGACAGTGCTGGCAGTTGTGTCAGGACCGCCGGAAATGATGGCGCACTTCTCCGCTGTGACACTCACAACAGGTTGGGGAGACTTCCTCGGGACCTTCCCCACCTTCTTTGGAGTTACAGCTGACTCACCAATTGCCTTGGATCCCATTTCACTTTTTGTCCCACCAGGAGTCTTGACACGGTCCCGTCGTCCACTCTCCAATTTCAGAGCCTTTACAGGGGGTGGGCTGACAGTGCCTTGGCTCTGGGTCCTACTGCCTGCCCTGGTGGACGGGGCACTCCAAAAACCTGGAACACGCACCACTGGTACTGGAGGCTTTTTGGCTGAGGCGCTACGACGGGACTGATGAATTGGAGGGGTGGGGTGGGTGCAAAAAGGTCAATTTGACATAGGGACAGTTTCTGACGTACACTGGGATGGGTAGCTGGAGGGGCTCTGGGAGTGGAGGAAGTGTCACTTTAGCTGTTTTGGGTGCAGGAGCAGGTACAGGAGGCTGTAATGAGGTGGATGGATGTTGGGTGAGTGATTGCCGGCGTTTGTGTACTTTGGGAGGGGGCGTCACAGACACACTGGGAGAGGACACAGTGGACGTGTATATTGCAGTGGAGGTGGTGAGAGCAGGTGAGCGGCTTGTGGTGCTCGGTGTCCTGGTGCGAGTCCTAGTGCCTGTAGATGTGGTGCATGCAGGTGTGTGTGTAGACGACACTGGGAGGGAGGAGGGAGAAGAGGAGGAGGGAGACACAGTGGAGATAGTGGATGTTGCTGTATCTGTATGGGTCTGATGCTTGTGTGAGTGCCTGTGGTGTGTGTGGTGCCTATGTTTGCTTGAGCTACTTGTGTGTGTTGACTTGTGTGCATGCTGGTCTGTAGGTGTGCTTGGGATGGGCTGGGGTACAGGGGATTGGGTCAGTGCTGAGGCCAGAGATTGCAGGGTTTGCTGAAGGACAGCCTGACCAGAATGAATGCCTGACAGGAATGCATTACCGTGTTTCAACTCTCGTTCTACACCCTGGATGGCATTCACAATGGTAGACTGCCCAACAGTGAGTGACCTGAGGAGGTCAATGGCCTCCTCACTGAGGGCAGCAGGGGTGACTGGGGCAGGGCCTGAGGTGCCTGGGGCGAAGGTGATGCCCACCCTCCTGGGTGAGCGGGCACGGGGCGAACGCTGAGGGGCTGCTGGGAGGGCGGTGTTGGTAGGGGAGGTGGCGGCTGTACCTGTAGAAGTAGGGCGCACAGATGGTGCAGCCACCACAGGGGAGCTCCCATCGGCGGACGAGTCCGTGTCGCTGGTTGGTGATCCTGTGGCCGACGTGAAGCTCCCCTCGACCTCCGTCCCACTGGTGAATTCAGAGTCTATGGTGTGGCCCTCCATGGCCATGTGGGATGCAGCTCCCCTGTGCTCCGGTGTTACTGTACCTCCGCCTGTTGATGCTGATGTACAGAAGGACAGGGAGAGCAGAAAAAGGGGGTAGACAGAAGAAAGAGAGTTTTAGTGCATGGCATACCGCTACCGTTGGCGGAAAAGACAGACGCAGCAGCCCCATGCATTACGCAGTGCTCCTGCCCTCTGCACATGCTATTTCTGGGATATGGCCTACATGGCAATGGTAGAAATCTGCCCACATGGATGGCAAAGGGGCAACTATACATCAATTTGCCTTTTTTTTGAGCTGGGGTAGAGTGCCACATGGCCTACATAACGGAGGGGCCTTGCCTACCTAACTCGCCCTGGCCTAGGGACACCCACAGCCCACCACCCCCACCCAGACAGCTCCACTGCACGCAAAGTCCATAGGATGAGGTTGTACTCACCCCCTTGTGTCTGCTGTGATGTCCTTAAGCGCCCATCCAACTCCGGGTAGGCCACCGCCAGGATCCGGAACATCAGGGGGGTCATGGTGCGACGGGCACCCCTCCCACGTTGGGAGGCCATCCCCAGCTGAGCCTCTGCCGTCTTCTTGATGCAGCGGCGAATGACCTCCCATCTCTTCCAGCAGTGGGTGCCCTGTCTTTGGTGGCCACCCAGGGTCCGGACTTCCTTGGCGATGGCACGCCAAATGTCCCTCTTCTGGTGGGCGCTGACCTACATGACATGCACAAGGAAAGAGGAACAGTCATTACCTACTGCACCGTTGTTGTAATTCGGCCCCTCCCAACTCTATCCCTGTGGCCCATTCATCCCCATGCATGACTGTTCTATGTACTCTGCCCCCTTCCCTCATCCACCCAGCCCTCTCCACTCAGGCCTAGCACATACAACGTGCTCCCTGTGTACTAACCTGTTGGTCTGGAGGACCGTAGAGTAGCGTATACTGGGGGAGGACCCCATCCACAAGTTTCTCCAACTCCTGTGCAGTGAAGGCAGGGGCCCTTTCCCCAGACGCAGCAGCCATCGTCGCTTCCAGACCGAGGTCACAGCAGCACTAGCAGTGTAGGTCCTCTCCTGTCGAAGGTCAGGTATCTAGTGATTGAAGAGATAGAAAATGATGGTGACGTCCGCGGAGGTGACATCCGCGGCGGTGCGCATCATCACCACCAGCGCACCTGTTCATTGGCTCCCGGGACCCATAGGGTCCAATGTTAACCAATGCAGCATTGCGCCGCGCTCTACGACCGCCTACCGCGACGGTGTCCAACGCCAGCGCAGTTACCCCGCAATTCCATTGTCCCAGTTTAGAGGTCAGACAGCCGCCATTTCAGGGGCCCACATGGCTTCAATTACTACTGCATCACACATACCGAGGCCTACACTCAAAACCTTTCCCGGATGGGTTAATTGTCTGGTGTAGTCTTGTGTGTGACTGTGGGTACATACCTGGAGGAATGCTGACAGTTTCTTCGCTGTTGTCCTTCTTGGGCACCGTCAGTTGGGACATATTGGAAGATGGCGGAATCCGCCGGTGTACCGACCGCTGGTGGACCTGTTGACAATGGAAGAGCGACATGTCATCGTGACCTACCGGTCTGACCGTGCCACAATCCAGGAACTATGTACCCAGTTGGAGCCAGACCTGAAGTCACCAATCCGCCATCCGACTGGAATCCCCACTGACGTGCAGGTGCTGTCAGTGCTCCATTTCCTTGCAAGTGGGTCTTTTCAGACAACAGTGGCCATGGCATCAGGGATGTCCCAGCCTATGTTTTCCAACGTGTTGTCCAGAGTGTTGTCTGCCCTGCTGAAACACGTAAGGAGAAACATCATTTTCCCTGAGGTGGCGGATTTGCCTACAGTGAAAGGTGATTTCTATGCCCTTGGACATATCCCCAACGTCATAGGTGCCATTGATGGGACCCATGTAGCTCTGGTCCACCCCCGCAGGAATGAACAGGTGTACAGGAACAGGAAGAGTTATCATTCGATGAATGTCCAGATGGTCTGTTTGGCAGACCAGTACATCTTGCAGGTAAATGCAATGTTCCCTGGCTCAGTGCATGACGCCTACATCCTGCGGAATAGCAGCATCCCTGATATGATGGGTGAACTCCAGAGGCACCGTGTTTGGCTATTGGGGGACTCTAGTTACCCCAACCTGTCATGGCTACTGACCCCAGTGAGGAATCCCAGGACCAGGGCAGAGGAACGGTACAATGAGGCCCATGGGCGGACTAGGAGGGTGATCGAGCGGACCTTCGGCCTCCTGAAGGCCAGGTTCAGGTGCCTCCATATGACAGGTGGGTCCCTATTCTACTCACCGAAGAAGGTGTGCGACATCATCATCGCCTGCTCCATGCTCCATAACTTGGCATTGCGACGCCAGGTGCCTTTTCTGCAGGAGGATGATCCAGATGACGGTGTTGTTGCAGCGGGTGAGCCTGTGGAGCCTGTGGACAGTGATGAGGATGAAGCTGATGAAGATGAAAACGACAACAGGGCGTCAGACATACAGCAATATTTTCAGTGAGACACAGGTGAGTACATTTTCATGTTTCACATAATATAAAATTTCACACGTCTACCTCTATCCTGTACCTACATTTCACTCCCTATTTGTTAACTGAGTTGTCCCCTTCCATTTCAGTTTCAGTAATGTGGTAACCTACGTGTCAACAGCTTGCACCCTTGAAAGGCTTATGATGTGTGACATTGGTATGTTGACCTTCCAATGGGTAACCTTTTTTAACACTGTAATTGACAATACAAAGTTCACAATCATTGACTGACTCCAATATTATTAAGGTTTCAAGGGTGTTTATTTAAGTGCATAAAAATGTAGGGGGGTTGTGAAATGGGGATAGGTCATGGTGGAAGAATGTCCATGGCAGAGTCCAGTCTATTAGTCTCACAGGTACATTGCACATCTGGCCATTGAAAGTGGAGCTGGGGCAGTTCCAATGTGGACAGGGTAACAAAGTGGGACAGTGGGGGGACAATCAGGGTAGTCTTATTTCCTGGCAGGGGTCTTGCCATCTTGCTCTGTCCTGTTCCTGGATCTCAGGGACCGCTTTTGTGGTGGTTCTCCATCTGCAGGGGGTGGGGTGCTGGTGTGTTGGTCATGTTGCGGGGCGTCCTGTCCACTGGCGCCGGCGGAGGTGTCAGGGGCCCCTTGGAGTGCCACAGTGTCCCTCAAGGTCTTTTGAATGTCCGTCAGCACCCCTACGATGGTGCCCAGGGCGGAGCCTATGGTCCTGAGCTCTTCCCTGAACCCCAAATACTGCTCCTCCTGCAGACGCAGGGTCTCCTGCAACTTGTCCAGGACCGTTGCCATCGTCTCCTGGGAGTGGTGGTATGCTCCCATGATGGAGGAGAGGGCCTCGTTGAGAGTAGGTTCCCTTGGCCTGTCCTCCCTCTGTCGCACAGCAGCCCTCCCATTTCCCCTATGTTCCTGTGCCTCCGTCCTCTGGACCGTGTGCCCACTACCACTGCCCCCAGGTCCCTGTTGTTGTTGGGGTAGTGGGTTAGCCTGGGTGCCCTGTAGTGGTGGACACACCGCTGATTGACCTGTCCTGGGTAGAGAGGTATGGGGCCCGCTGGGTGGGTGCTATGCTGGTGTTACCAGAGGGCGTAAGCTCGGTGTTGGGCTGTGGCTGGGCAAGGGGAACCGACTGTCCTGAGGCCCACAATGGTCCGGGCTGGTCATCAAGATCCAGTAGGGCAGGGCTGTGTTCGTCACTGTGGGCCTCTTCTGGGGGTGGAGTGGTGTTGTCTGGACCCTCTGGTGTGGTGACGTTCCTTCGGGTTCCTGCGGGGGTATGAGTACAGGATTATTGCATGTGTGTGTTTCATGATGTGCAATGTTTGGGTGTGCGTGTACCCCAGTGCTAGCATTCCTGTGTGGGAGCTTGTGTGCTGATGGTTGGGGGGGTGTTCTGGGTCTGTGCAGTGGGCATGCTTTAGTGATGGGTATCCATGCTTAGTTGTGTCATGAAGGTCTTGGGGTTGGGATGGGTGGTTGGTGTTATGCGTACATTAGTGAGGAGTTAGGGTGTTAGTGGAGGGTGTGAGGGTGGGGGTGTGTGATAGCATGCAGGTAGGGTGGGGGATATGATAGTTGAGATTTGACTTACCAGTGTCCGTCCCACCAACGACTCCTGCGAGGCCCTCAGGATGCAAGATGGACAAGACTCGCTCCTCCCATGTTGTTAGTTGTGGGGGAGGAGGTGAGGGTCCGCCGCCAGTCCGCTGTACCGCGATGTGGTGCCTGGATACTGTTGAACGCACCTTCCCCCGTAGGTCGTTCCACCTCTTCCTGATGTCCTCCCTATTTCTTGGGTGCTGTCCCACAGTGTTGACCCTGTCCACTATTCTTTGCCATAGCTCCATCTTCCTGGCTATGGATGTGTACTGTACCTGTGAGCCAAATAGCTGTGGCTCTACCCGTACGATTTCCTCCACCATGACCCTGAGCTCCTCCTCGGAGAAGCGGGGGTGTCTTTGACGTGACATGGGGTGGTGTGTGTGATGTGTGGGGTCGTGTATGGGTTGATGAGTGTGGTGAGTGTAGTGGTATGTGGTGTTTTGTGCGTGGATGTTGTGTGGGTGATGGTGTAGTGTGCCTCTGTGTGATGGGGTTCTCTATTCTGTGCTGTCTCTCTCTGGCCTTTATCTCTAATTTTTGGTCATAGGGGTTTGTGGGTGATGTGGGTGTGTGTTTTATATAGTGTTGGGTGTGTGGGAGTGATGTGTGTATGTGTATCAGGTGTGTGTATTTTGAATTGTCCAATGTGGCGGTGTTTTGGAGATGTGTGTGTATTTTGAGCGTGGCGGTGTGTACCGCCAATGGAATACCGCGGTTGAAAGACCGCCACGTGGATTTGTGTGTCGTAATAGCATGGCCGTGTTTCTGTTGGCGTGGAGGTGGAGGATATGTTTTCGCATGTTTATCGCTGACCTTTGGTGTGGCGGTATTGTGTGGGTGCCTGAATTTCGGCGGATTCCGTAATGTGTCTCATAATAGCTGTGGCGGTCTCCCGCGGCGGGCAGTGTATTGGCGGTCTTCTGCACGGCGGTAAGCGCCTTTTCCCGCCAAGGTCGTAATGACCCCCATAGTTTTTCTTGGAAGCCTTTAACAACGCTACAGAGAAAACCCAGGGTTACTTACTGGTAGACCTAAAACCTAATACACTGGAAGACTACAGACTGCATGTGTGTGTTTTCCCACCTGTTCTCCCTGTCACTTACACACTTAAAACCAAGTCCAAAACCTATAAAAGGAATCATTAAAAAGACTCCAGGAACAGTAACAATCTAGACCTTATAATACAAGTTATTTAGCATGTCGGCACATCTACACCGAAATGTAGCCCTCCTAAAAATTCTAGTCATGGCCAGCCCCCAGCAAAAAAAAAACATCAAAAGATGTAGTTGCTGCCATTTCAGAGATCAACCTAAACACCCTAAATGGTAATGTCCCTATAACAGAGCACCAGTTTTTTACAGGGCATGTTTTGAAGAAGAAGCTCCACCTTATCAAGAAGCTCAGTAATGAACAGGCTTCCCTCATTTCTAAGAAGAAACTGGTAAAGGAGTCAGGAGGTTTTATAGGTTCTGTGTTGGCCAAAACTATTCCCCTTATCACCAGCCTCCTAAGCAGGACCCAAAAGATGTATTTGGTGCCACGGCAGCAGCTGGAACAGTTGGGCCGTCCACGGTCGACGTCTGAGATATACAAAATAATGAGGCACATCACCTGGATGCCGAGATTGAAGACATTTTGAACCTAAAAGCAGGGCCATCCAGTAAATTCCTTCTTTGTAGTGTCAATCCGTGTTAAAGATGAGAGTGCGTGGTCTTTCTGGGCCTTTTTCCGCTTGGAATTAAAAAAAAAAAAGTATTTCTTGAAGTATTTCTGATGGTTTAAGAAATCCTGAATCTGAAAAGTGTCCATTTTACAACATTTTAAGGATAGTCAAACAAAATCTGTCGGCATGATTGATCTGACAGAAGTTGTTAAGTACAGTATGTTTTTGCAGGCAGGGGTTGTCTAAAACGTATTTCAACTTTTAGATTTCCGTTTTTGATCAAGTTATAATGGTCGCTTGTAGGAAAGTACCATCTTGCCTGGCATGTTACCCCCATATTTCACTGTATATATGTTGTTTTAGTCTATGTGTCACTGGGACCCTGCCAGCCAGGGCCCCAGTGCTCATAAGTGTGCCCTGTATGTGTTCCCTGTGTGGTGCCTAACTGTCTCACTGAGGCTCTGCTAACCAGAACCTCAGTGGTTATGCTCTCTCTGCTTTCCAAATTTGTCACTAACAGGCTAGTGACTAAATTTACCAATTTACATTGGCATACTGGTACACCCATATAATTCCCTAGTATATGGTACTAAGGTACCCAGGGTATTGGGGTTCCAGGAGATCCCTATGGGCTGCAGCATTTCTTTTGCCACCCATAGGGAGCTCTGACAATTCTTACACAGGCATGCCAGTGCAGCCTGAGTGAAATAACATCCACGCTATTTCACAGCCATTTTCCACTGCACTTAAGTAACTTATAATTCACCTATATGTCTAACCTTCACCTGGTGAAGGTTGGGTGCAAAGTTACTTCATGTGTGGGCACCCTGGCACTAGCCAAGGTGCCCCCACATAGTTCAGGGCAAATTCCCCGGACTTTGTGAGTGCGTGGACACCATTACACGCGTGCACTGTACATAGGTCACTATCTATGTACAGCGTCACAATGGTAACTCCGAACATGGCCATGTAACATGTCTAAGATCATGGAATTGCATTGGGGGGACAATTCCATGATCCCCCGGGTCTCTAGCACAGAACTCGGGTACTGCCAAACTGCCTTTCCGGGGTCTCCACTTCAGCTGCTGCTGCTGCCAACCCCTCAGACAGGTTTCTGCCCTCCTGGGGTCCAGGCAGCCCTGGCCCAGGAAGGCAGAACAAAGGATTTCCTCTGAGAGAGGGTGTAACACCCTCTCCCTTTGGAAATAGGTGTGAAGGCTGAGGAGGAGTAGCCTCCCCCAGCCTCTGGAAATGCTTTGATGGGCACAGATGGTGCCTATCTCTGCATAAGCCAGTCTACACCGGTTTAGGGATCCCCCAGCCCTGCTCTGGCATGAAACTGGACAAAGGAAAGGGGAGTGACCACTCCCCTGACCTGCACCTCCCAGGGGAGGTGCCCAGAGCTCCTCCAGTGTGTCCCAGACCTCTGCCATCTTGGAAACAGAGGTGTCTGTGGCACACTGGACTGCTCTGAGTGGCCAGTGCCAGCAGGTGATGTCAGAGGCTCCTTCTGATAGGCTCTTACATCTCTTCGTAGCCAATCCTCCTTCCTAGGTAGCCAAACCTCCTTTTCTGGCTATTCAGGGTTTCTGCTTTGGGGAATTCGCCAGATAACGAATGCAAGAGCTCACCAGAGTTCCTCTGCATCTCCCTCTTCACCTTCTACCAAAGGATCGACCGCTGACTGCTCAGGACGCCTGCAAAACCGAAACAAAGTAGCAAAGACGACTACTAGCAACCTTGTATCGCTTCATCCTGCCGGCCTTCTCAACTGTTTCCAGGTGGTACATGCTCTGGGGGTAGCCTGCCTCCTGTCTGCACCAGGAGCTCTGAAGAAATCTCCTGTGGGTCGACGGAATCTTCCCCCAGCAACCGCAGGCACCAAAAGACTGCATCACCGGTCCTCTGGGTCCCCTCTCAGCATGACGAGCGTGGTCCCTGGAACTCAGCAACTCTGTCCAATTGACTCACACAGTCCAGTGACTCCTCAGTCCAAGTTTGGTGGAGGTAAGTCCTTGCCTCCCCACGCTAGATTGCATTGCTGGGTACCACATGATTTGCAGCTGCTCCGGCTCCTGTGCACTCTTCCAGGATTTCCTTTGTGCACAGCCAAGCCTGGGTCCCTGACACTCTAACCTGCAGTGCACAACCTTCTGAGTTGTGCTCCGGCGTCGTGGGACTCCCTTTTGTGACTTAGCATGGACTCCGGTTCCGCTTATTCCAAGTGCCTGTTCAGGTACTTCTGCGGGTGCTGCCTGCTTGTGTAAGGGCTCCCTGACTTGCTGGGCGCCCCCTCTGTCTCCTCTTCTAAGTGGCGACATCCTGGTCTCTCCTGGGCCACAGCAGCATCCAAAAACCCTAACCGCAACCCTTTCACCTAGCAAGGCTTGTTTGCAGTCTTTCTGTGTGGGGACACCTCTGCAAGCTTCTTCACGGTGTGGGACATCCATCCTCTAAAGGGGATGTTCCTAGTCCTCTTCGTTCTTGCAGAACACCAAGCTTCTTCCAACAGGTGGCAGCTTCCTTGCACCCTCAGCTGGCATTTCCTGGGCTCCTGCCCACTCTCGACACTGTTGCGATAGGGAGCTCTGACAATTCTTACACAGGCATGCCAGTGCAGCCTGAGTGAAATAACATCCACGCTATTTCACAGCCATTTTCCACTGCACTTAAGTAACTTATAATTCACCTATATGTCTAACCTTCACCTGGTGAAGGTTGGGTGCAAAGTTACTTCATGTGTGGGCACCCTGGCACTAGCCAAGGTGCCCCCACATCGTTCAGGGCAAATTCCCCGGACTTTGTGAGTGCGTGGACACCATTACACGCGTGCACTGTACATAGGTCACTATCTATGTACAGCGTCACAATGGTAACTCCGAACATGGCCATGTAACATGTCTAAGATCATGGAATTGCATTGGGGGGACAATTCCATGATCCCCCGGGTCTCTAGCACAGAACTCGGGTACTGCCAAACTGCCTTTCCGGGGTCTCCACTTCAGCTGCTGCTGCTGCCAACCCCTCAGACAGGTTTCTGCCCTCCTGGGGTCCAGGCAGCCCTGGCCCAGGAAGGCAGAACAAAGGATTTCCTCTGAGAGAGGGTGTAACACCCTCTCCCTTTGGAAATAGGTGTGAAGGCTGAGGAGGAGTAGCCTCCCCCAGCCTCTGGAAATGCTTTGATGGGCACAGATGGTGCCTATCTCTGCATAAGCCAGTCTACACCGGTTTAGGGATCCCCCCAGCCCTGCTCTGGCACGAAACTGGACAAAGGAAAGGGGAGTGACCACTCCCCTGACCTGCACCTCCCAGGGGAGGTGCCCAGAGCTCCTCCAGTGTGTCCCAGACCTTTGCCATCTTGGAAACAGAGGTGTCTGTGGCACACTGGACTGCTCTGAGTGGCCAGTGCCAGCAGGTGATGTCAGAGGCTCCTTCTGATAGGCTCTTACATCTCTTCGTAGCCAATCCTCCTTCCTAGGTAGCCAAACCTCCTTTTCTGGCTATTCAGGGTTTCTGCTTTGCTTCTTCACGGTGTGGGACATCCATCCTCTAAAGGGGATGTTCCTAGTCCTCTTCGTTCTTGCAGAACACCAAGCTTCTTCCAACAGGTGGCAGCTTCCTTGCACCCTCAGCTGGCATTTCCTGGGCTCCTGCCCACTCTCGACACTGTTGCGACTCTTGGACTTGGTCCCCTTGTTTTACAGGTACTCAGGTCCGGAAATGCACTGTTGTTGCATTGCTGGTGTTTGTTCTCCTTGCAGAATCCCCCTATCATGACTTCTGTGCTCTCTGGGGGTTGTAGGTGCACTTTACACCTACCTTTCAGGGTCTTGGGGTGGGCTATTTTTCTAACCCTCACTGTTTTCTTACAGTCCCAGCGACCCTCTACAAGCTCACATAGGTTTGGGGTCCATTCGTGATTCGCATTCCACTTTTGGAGTATATGGTTTGTGTTGCCCCTATACCTATGTGCTCCTATTGCAATCTATTGTAACTTTACACTGCTTGCATTATTTTTCTTGCTATAACCTGCATAACTTTGGTTTGTGTACATATATCTTGTGTATATACCTTATCCATCCTCATACTGAGGGTACTCACTGAGATACTTTTGGCATATTGTCATAAAAATAAAGTACCTTTATTTTTAGTATATCTGTGTATTGTGTTTTCTTATGATATTGTGCATATGACATCAGTGGAATAGTCGGAGCTTTACATGTCTCCTAGTTCAGTCTAAGCTGCTTTGCCATAGCTACCTTCTATCAGCCTACGCTGCTAGAAACACCCCTTCTACACTAATAAGGGATAACTGGACCTGGCACAAGGTGTAAGTACCTCTGGTACCCACTACAAGGCAGGCCAGCCTCCTACAACGCTGTCTTCCATGTCAGGAGTCAGATTGAAAGTGAACAGCGTGTAGCCCGACCCATATCCTCCTCTTGACGCGATGACTCCCGAATCACACAGGTGTTTTCCTGTTATGGAATCGAAGCCCATATATTTCCTATAAATTTAGCATCACCAAAGCTGGGTGTTTATGGTTTTGCAGGAATCACAACTCCTTCGTGGAAAAGCACCACATAGTTGATATTGTCATATTTAAAGTTGAATGGGTTTGAGGTATAAAAGAAACTAAAAGACATGTTATAGACAAAACCTGTGATAATAAGTTTCAGTAGTTGTTCCAAAATAAAATTTGCTTTTGGGTTAATCCGATGCTGGCTGGGATGCTGAATATCTTCAGAGCCACGCTCTCAATGGTGTACTTGGCATTTGACAGCTGTAAATCTGTGATGCAAGCCGTTCTGATGTTTGGGGACACTTTTGCTCTCTTTACAAACAAATTAGCAGACAGTATGACCATTTTATACTATTCCGCATCACCGCTGATGAGACAGGAAGAGTCCTTGTTGCAGTTAAGTTTGATTTTAGGATCAATACAATTGATGAATAGTTTATCTTGGAAGAAAAGATCTGAATGTATATGACAGAAGAGGTCAAAGTGTCTACTGCCAGTGGCACTGCTTGCTCTTTTTACAAAACCTTTGTCACCGTCCAGCTCCTGCTTGCAAAAGTATCCTTGTAACAGAGTCCTGTCAAATGCCAACAGAGTCCTGCAGAAAGCTGCATATCCAGGGTGTCAATGCGGTAATTTTAAACACTCTTGATGTAGGCACTGAAGGCACACGTTATCACTCAGCGTGATGAGTTTGTCACTGAGGGAAATGTCCACCTGGTTAAACATGGTTGTGATGAGGTAAGTGATCATCATCACTTTAGCGGCGGCCAGCATGTTAATACGATCCACTTTTGTGATTTTTCAGACAAGATCCAGATCCAGATCCATTGGCCGTGGCACAAAAAAACTCTATTGGTGCCAAAGACATCAAAGCAGCTGGAGGCAATACTTCCATGAAAAAAACTGCTTTCGATGCTGGTCTGAGTGGGCTTTAGAGAAAACAAGTCTAACTCTGATTTGGCACATTCTCCAGATATGCTGTGTATGAAGGCCATGGTTTCAGGTTATTCATGTTAGACGGTGTTCTTTTGTTCTTCGAGGCTCTCTTCCACCTTACGGATCTTCTATTGTGAGCCGCTTTGGAACACTGCCTGCTTTTTTTAGAGGGCACCCACAGCCCCATATGCCTCAAAGCCCTTTGCTTCCTTTTAATACCTGTGCTTGGTCTGGACAAAAGTCTGTTTGTTCATGCATTCAGTGACAGCAGAAGTCACAGATCCCACCACATCCTGGGCAATGTTTGAGGCCGCCGCTTTAATGTCTGGTTTTGCAATTTCGTAGCCTCTTCTCAAGAAAGTTATAGCTCTTTTAAACAAACTACAGAAGAAACCTCCAAGTCCCACTGCATGCATAACAGGGAACCCGTGAAAGAATGATGGCCTTCCATACCCAGCCAAGTGTCTGTAATAGTCCCTGTACAGAGCAGGGTTGCTGTATGTTTTCATGATCACCATGATGACTTCTTAATAAGCGGTGTCACATTGCGGCCTTAAGAGCTTAACAATCACTTTCCCGTATTTAAAGGACACCAGCTCAGAGTGGCCGTCGAAGATCATTATCAACATAGTGTTGAAATGGTTTTTAGAAATTGCTACATAGTCTGGTTTGATATATTGAATATTAACCAGTGTTATTTTCCCTCTTCACTTGCACCCATCTTAACAATGGTGACTAACTATCCCCGACCCTCTGTGGCTCTACAGTATTGCTATACACATAGAGTGTATAGAGCCCCCCATTAATATTGGGGCACGAGGGGACTCGTTCTACAGGACTTTTTTATATGTTGTACTTACTGTGCCTAAAACCCTTTTTAATTTACCCATGCAGCTAAACTCTTTATCGCACTTTGGAGCTTTAAGAAACACCTTCCTTCTAATGTTATCTAATTCCAGCTGGATATTTGAATACGTTTCGATGCTGGCTATGGATTTGTTGATGCCCTCAACCACCGCCACAACGCTTGGGTAATAGCCATGAGGAAAGCCTGTGTGGATGATCAACTGGTCCTGATCACGCTTTCTAGTAAATTTGGCCTCAAGCTTGATAAATGTATTCAAGGTTCTTGGTTATTAGATTTCTGTTACTGCTACCGCCCTGTCCCATTTTAGGTCCAAGGATTAGAGAGTTTCATGGTATAATTAGAAATTTGATTGTGGGGAAAGATGTCCTTTGAAGTGTTGGATGCCAAGGTGATATAAAATGAAGCCGTCTCCATATTGTCGCCTTCAGAACGCACCATGCTCACACATGCTGCAGGGAGCTGGGAAGCACCCAACTGTTACATTTTTCAGGTCACCACCTCCATTTGACAAAGGCTTGTTTGTTAGCCCTGCTACTTTTCCATTTCTGAATATTTTCAAACCTGGACACCCTTTTTGGATCATGCAGGACCTTTTGCAACTCTTCATTGTAAAAGACACCTGACACAGTTTCACCGTCGTAGTCCTTTAATATATACACCTTCTTTAAGCTCTACACTCTCCACTATAAATATTTCATCTCTAAAACTGTCTGCCGGTAGCCCTTCAAAAATACCACTTTCAACTTTTACACCCTAACATGCTTACCTTCTTTTAAAAGAGGCTTCTTGCCGTCATCAGTGAAACTGCTCCTCTATACCGTTCTCCACCACTCTAAGGAATTATCAGGTAGACAATTTGATGGTTCTGTGGTAATTGGCATAATAAACATCTATAGACGCCTTTAGAACATCCACATAGGGGTATGTGTTGTATGTAAGCCGTGAAGTATCTCCACATCTTAGATTTTAAAGTTTTGTAAAGAGGCACTATCACAGATGCTTTTACCTCTGTGTGCATGATAAAATGCTGAACTGCAGGCTGTTTTAATAATTACTGAAACCACTTGCTTAAAAAATTACTTTCTGGCATCTGTTTGCAGTTTTTGAGGGGTTTGCCCTTTCCTGAAGATGGCTTTAAAGGCTGTGGTGACTCTAGTCCCAGTTTTATCTCTTAGCTCTTCTGCAAAGGAGTACTTGGACAATGCATCTATAACTGTTAATATATATCAAGCTCCGTTATTATACTCAGCTATATCCACCTGCCATTGGTAATTTAACTGTGCATTAACAATGGTCGGTCTCCTCTTAAAATGCTTCCTGACTGGCTGACTGGCTTACGGAGTGACTAAGCCTCTTCCCCAGATAACCACATCTTCACCTGTGCTCTGTTTACAGGCTCATTTTCAGCTGGAGCCATTCTAAACATTGCTTCAGCACTTCTGAAGCTTCCGACCCCTCTTGTATCATCATTAATCTTCCATAAACCGCCAACGCCATCCCATAAAATGAAAGACAACGGTTTTGTGTAAAGTTATTTAATTAAAAATAAAGAATGTTAGCAACACTTAAACAGGGCAAACTTTACAATTTCATGGTACACAGTAGGTTGGTGTTGGTGGTGAGGATGCAGCCTTTCACTGGTATATATAATATGACACTGTACAGATAATAATTGGTGGCCCTATAGATAATTTGTCGTGGGGTCACAAGTTTTGACATATTTACAGCTATAAAGTCAATGGCTCTAGATATGACTTCCCGATCATCCCTCCGATAACTTTATACACTTAGGATACTGATTGCATTCAAAAGATCATACAGTTCTCTGTCATACAATATAAAATCTTGATTTCTGAAATAATCTTCACATGTTGTTTGTACGTGCTCCAGTATTCGTCTGTTGTAGGAGGCCACGTTTTGATCCACCAGTTGTCTATGCAGATAGGACTGTCACACTGCAACACCACCAGTGGATCACCAAGCTTCAGATAGCAGCGAGTTGCAGGTTCTATTTTGTCTATTCTTTCTTTAAGCAACACATATTAATCTGGCAATACATATGTATCCCGGACCTAACGCAGAATCAACTCGTGCATCAACTTTCTGATGCTTGTCCTAGAAGTGAATAAGCATGTAATGTTAAATAATACATCAATCACGTGCTACCGTTGGGATTCATCATTTTTAAAACAGTTTTCATGGGGCTAAATAGCCGACTTGTTGTCTATTTTTAAAATAAATATCGCACATTCGCCTTTCTATAGCCCTTTCTGCCATCCTTCTAACAAAATATGTACACAAGCATTGCATTCAACCGAGTTTTGAGCTTGGCTTGCATGCGCATTGGATCTCTCTGAGTTTAGTCAACAAGATCTTCATCATATCGGAGTGGACATTTTTCTTTACTTCTGACAAGGCATATGCGAACCTTAACAGTTTATACACATTTGACCCAATTTATAAAGGTAAACTTTACACTTTTGGTCTAAGTTTAGACCAAAAGTGTAAGTTTACGACTTTTAGGTATTCACAAAGGTAAATTACAAGTAGTATCTTTACGTCCGCACTTGGGGTGGATCATCCGCACTCGGGTGGATCATCCACACTAGGGGTGGATTATCCACATTCTGGCTGGATCATCCGCACTCAGGCCGGATGAGGCAATAATGCATGATGACACACCTCTTCATGCATTTTTGCCTTACCCGTCCCTACCCAGCTTCAGCTGAAACACCTCAGCCCACACACAATCCCAGCCTTGCCACACAAATAAAGGTAAAGCTGCCACAAACAAACCCATTCAGACCTTGCAATATGTCGCTAAATGTGATTGTTGGTTTGCCCCTTGCAATGCAACAGGATTATTTGAGGAGAAGGTGGAGGAGGAGGAGTGTAGAGAGGATCTTCAGAAAAAGGATAAACCTCTTTGGGATGTCCAGTCAAGATGTCATGGCCAGTTACTGTTTCCCCCCTTATATCATCTTGGAGATGGTTTGAGAGTGGGCGCAGAATCTTGACTCTGTGACCTGCTGCTCCCACACCATCCCAACCCATGTCAAGATCCTGGTAGCTCACCATTTCTTTGCTACAAGGCATTCCAGAGGGTCACCGATGACCTTCTGGGCATCTCCCAGGCAAGTCAATCCCGATGCCTGCATCAGATACTGAGCTGCATCAAAAGGAGAACCCATCAGTACATATGAATGCCCCACACACAGGCCAGTAGGCAAAGGGTAGCTAGGGATTTTTACCTCATTTCCCAATTCCCACGTGTGCTGGGTGCAATTCATTGCACTCAGGTGTCTCTCCAGCCACCTTGCCACAATGCACACATCTTCTGCAACAGACACCGCTGGCATTCCATCAATGTGCAGGGTGTCTGTGATTCCAATGGTAACTTCAATGATGTGCACTCATTGTTCCCAGATAGTACCCATGACAGATATGTATTCCAAGGGTCACCTCTTTCCCGGCGGATGGCAGTGGGAAAATTTGGCAACATGTGGCTACTGGGTATGTACAAAGCACCACAAAAGTATGATATGTATCATTGTGTATGTACATGTGCACAGCCATTAGACAACGCTGATACTCATGCCACATTCATTCCCCCAACAAACACAGTATGTACTATCACATACAGCATGTACTGTACAGATGCATGAAGGACATTTACAAATATCACTCCATTTCCTTCCTCGGATGATGCTGCATTTGCACTCTCCCCTCATCTCCTGACATTCTGAGTCATCCTCTGCTACAGACAGGATCCTCTGCCATCCTGCTGCTCAGTCCACCCTTACTGCCCCAACATGGCTAAGGGAGTTGAGGAGAGAAGACCCCCCTTCTGTGAAAGTGAAGTGGCCATCTTAGCTCGGGGGTTCTGGACCACTACCCTCAACTTTAATGTGGCCCGAGGACCAGTTGAGCAATGTAGCACAAGCCAGGATCTGGGAGCAGATTGCTCAGTGCTGCAGTGCAGGGGGTGTATACCACCGGAGGGCCTGGATGCGCTGCAAGTGCTGGGAGGACCTGAAACATTGGGCCCGTCTGAGGGCACAAGAACTGTTGGGGCAGTCCTCCCAACCCCACATGCACCAGCCCCACCTCATGCTAATGTACAAGAGGGTCCTGAGCACAGCCTCACTGACCTCGCATGCTCAGCTGGAGGAGTTGGAGCAGGACAGATCTGGTGAGGGCATCGCCTGCATGCTGTGTCTGGTAAGATCATGTGAGTGGTAACAGAACTGTACAAACAGGTATCACATGTTATTGTGTACAGAATCTGGGCATTTGTTGTAGCAGTCATAAGGCCAATGCCCCCAAGGGATCACTTTGGAAACACTGACCAAAGTGCATTCTGGGACTTGTAATGTGCTGGACACTACAAGGGAAATAGCCATCACTCATGCTTTTATGTGAAGAAATGCAATGCCTTCACCATGACTGGGGAAGCATGGGCCTTAGCACTGCTGGGTGCAATGCCACAAATATGGTCGAGACACTGTCCAGTGTGAGGTCAGATGGTCACATTTCTTGTGTCGAATGTTGTGACTTGCATGCCTTGGTTATGTGTCTCATCAGTGTAAAATATCATTTTTTTGCATCTTCAATCAATCAATCAATCAATCAAGAATTTGTAAAGCGCGCTACTCACCCGGAGGGTCTTAAGGCGCTTGGGGGGGGGGACCGCTACTGCTCGAACAGCCAGGTCTTGAGTTGCTTCCTGAAGGAGAGGTGGTCTTGGGTCAGACGGAGGTGGATGGGGAGGGAGTTCCAAGTCTTGGCTGGCAGGTAGGAGAAGGATCTTCCTCCCATGGTGGCTTTTCTAATGCGTGGAACGGCGGCGAGGGCGTGGCTGGTCGATCGTAGCTTGCGGGTGGGAGTGTAGAAGGTCAGGCGGTTGTTGAGGTACCTGGGGCCCAGGTCGTGGAGGGCCTTGTGTGCGTGGGTGAGGAGGCGGAACGTGATTCTTTTGCTGACGGGGAGCCAGTGCAGGTCTCTCAGGTGTCCGGAGATGTGGCTGTGTCGGGGGATGTCGAGGATGAGGCGTGCGGAGGCGTTCTGGATGCGTTGGAGTCTTTTCTGTAGTTTGGTCGTGGTTCCGGTGTAGAGGGTGTTTCCGTAGTCCAGTCGGCTGGTGACGAGAGCCTGGGTGACCGTTTTCCTGGGTTCGGTGGGGATCCATCGGAAGATCTTTCGGAGCATGCGTAGGATGTTGAAGCATGATGATGAGACGGCGTTGACTTGTCTGGTCATCAAGAGGGAGGAGTCCAGGATGAAGCCCAGGTTGCCTGCGTGGTCCGTTGGTTTGGGTGCGCATCCCAGGGCAGGGGGCCACCAGGAGTCGTCCCAGGCGGAGGGTGATGATCCAAGGATGAGGACTTCCGTCTTGTCTGAGTTCAGTTTCAGGCGGCTGTTCAACATCCACTCGGCTACGTCTTTCATCCCTTCGTGCAGGTTGGTTCTGGCGGTGGCTGGGTCATTGGTGAGGGAGAGGATCAGCTGGGTGTCATCGGCGTAGGAGATGATGTTGAGGTTGTGTTGGCGTGCGATGGCTGCGAGGGGGCTCATATAGACGTTGAAGAGGGTGGGGCTGAGTGACGATCCTTGTGGTACGCCGCAGATGACTTCGGTGGCCTCGGATCTGAACGGGGGGAGGCGGACTCTCTGGGTTCTTCCGGCGAGGAACGAGGTGATCCACTCTAGTGCCTTCTCTTGGATTCCGATGTTGCTGAGGCGCTGCACTAGGGTGTGGTGGCAGACAGTATCGAACGCTGCGGGGAGGTCCAGGAGGATGAGTGCCGCTGTTTCCCCGTTGTCGAGCAGGGCTCGGATGTCGTCAGTGGCTGCGATGAGAGCGGTCTCGGTGCTGTGGTTGGCTCGGAAGCCGGACTGCGAGTGGTCGAGGGATCCGTTGGTCTCGAGGAAGGTGGCAAGCTGTCTGTTGACGGTCTTCTCGATGACTTTGGCAGGAAACGGGAGGAGCGAGATGGGGCAGTAGTTCTTGAGGTCGGTGGGGTCTACTGAGGGTTTCTTCAGGAGGGCGCTGAGTTCGGCATGCTTCCAGCTCTCCGGGAAGGTGGCGGTGTTGAAGGAGCAGTTGATGATGTCCCGGAGGTGGGGTGCGATGACGGAGTCGGCCTTGTTGAAGACGTGGTGGGGGCATGGGTCGGTTGGTGATCCGTAGTGGATGGTGTTCATCGTGTGGATAGTGTCTTCGGTGCTGACCGGGGTCCAGGCGCCGAGTGTGGTGTTGGGGGGCGTCGGTTTGGGGGTTGGGTGCGTGGTCTGTGCGCCGAAGCTGTTGTGTATGTCGGCTATCTTGCGGTAAAAGAACGAGGCGAGTGAGTCGCAGAGGTCTTGTGAGGAAGTGATGTCGTTGTTTCCGGCGCTGGGGTTGGAGAGCTCTTTAACGATGTTGAAGAGTTCCTTGCTGTTGTGTGCGTTGCTGTCTAGTCGTTCTTTAAATGCTGTCTTCTTGGTGGTGTGGATCAGCTGGTGGTGTTTGCGGGAGGCGTGCTTGAGGGCGGTCATGTTGTCTGTAGTCAGGTTTTTTCGCCAGGCTTTCTCGAGGGTGCGGCAGTTCTTCTTGGAGTTCTTGAGGTCGATGTTGAACCAGGAGGCTTTCTTGCTGTTGGGCTTGATGTGATGGGTTATCAGCGGTGCGAGGTTGTCGGCGCAGTTGGTGATCCATTGTGTGAGGTTGTTGGCTGATTGGTTGGGGTCCGCTGAGCTGGCGGGAGGGTTCTGGTTCAGTGATGTGGAGAGCTGGTCGGTGGTGATCTTGTTCCAGCTCCTGCGGGGAGCCTGGTGTGGGTGGTGGTGAGTCGTGGTTCTTCTGAAGCTGAAGTGGACGCAGCTGTGGTCTGTCCAGTGGAGTCCGGTGGAGTGGCTGAAGGAGATGTACTTGCTGGAGGAGAAGACTGAGTCAAGCGTGTGTCCGGCGTAGTGGGTGGGGGTGTTCACCAGTTGCTTGAGTCCGCGGTTGGCGAGGTTGTCCAGCAGGGTGGTGGTGTTGTTGTCGTTGTTCTCCAGGTGGAAGTTGAGGTCCCCTAGGAGGATGTTTTCAGCGGAGGGGAGGGCGTGTGGGCTGATGAAGTCTGCGATGTCTTCGCTGAATTGTGTGCGGGGTCCTGGGGGTCTGTAGATGAGGGTGCCTCTGAGTGTAGTCTTGGGGTCGGTGTGTATCTGGAAGTGAAGGTGTTCGGCGGCTGTGAGGGTGTCGTCGGTGTTGGTCGTGATTCGGATGGTGTTCTTGTGGACCATGGCGATGCCTCCTCCTGTCTGGTTGACGCGGTCCCTCCGGGTGATCTTGTATCCGTCCGGGATGGCGATGGCGATGTCGGGCGCTGAGGAGGCGTTCATCCAGGTTTCTGTGAGGAAGGCGACGTCTGGAGATGTGGTGTCGAGCAGGTTCCAGAGTTCCACGGCGTGTCTGTGGATGGAGCGGGTGTTGAGCAGGATGCACTTCAGGTGGTTGCTGCTGGTGCTTGGTTTGGCGGGTGCGGTGCGGGTCTGGATGCAGGAGAACTTGCAGGATTGGCAGGTGAAGGGACAGTGGGTGTGTCTTGGGGCGGCATGGCAGCACCCGGGGATCCGGCCGGTGTTGAGTGCAAGGAGGGTGGCGGCGCTGTAGGTCTTGCGGGTGGGCTGGCCTCTGCGGGGGCCAGAGGGTCAGGCGCTAGGCGCGGGCCAGGCGCGGACGGGCGCAGACGGGCTTGCCTTAGGCGCGCCTTCGGCGCGCCAGCTGGGCAGCCTCCATAAGAGAGGGAGACGGAGGGAGGAGCAGCTGGGAGGTGGGAGCGGGGCGGCCAATGGGGAGCGAGGGGGGCGGAGCTACGGGACGCAGTGGCGGGAAACAGGGGGAGACGCTGGGCGCAGGGACCCAGAAACAGGACCAGACTGGGCAAAAGCAGGTGAGGATAGCAAAAAAGGCGGCAACAGGACACAGGTATGGAGCAGCGGTCAGTGGTCACACAGGGGCTGCGTGGCGGTGAGGGGAGCGACCTGCCTGGTGAACAGGGTCAGAGGTCGCCCTTGATCTTGGAGTGATGGCTGAATTTGGAATACCGGTCTCACACAAAATGGTTCTGGAATTCCCAAGGATGAACAAATGCACGTCTTTACAGTGGCTTTTCTGTATCATTTAACAGCTAACTAGCTGAACCAACTTTACACACATGCCAGCTGGTGTGTAGCACCAACAGGCATTCTTGAACTGCCAAATTTGGCACGTAGTTGCAGGCACTACCCAATGCATATACTCACAGCTTAGCAAAGGTCAGGCCTGGTTTGCACTTGCACCCCCATTCAAGCATTTATATGGAATCAGATCATGCTACACAGCAGATGAAGTCTGCACTTGGCAGGGTGATCACTGACACATGGGGCCCTACTCACAAAGGTTAACTTAGACCAAAAGTCTATTTTTAGACCACAAGTCTAAGTTTAGACTTAAAGTCTAACTTTACTCGTTGTAAACCTAGACTTTTGGTCTAAGTTTAGACTTTTGGTCTAAGTTTATCTTTGTGAATTGGGCCTGGGCCTTTGGGGCGGACAGCTCCATCCAGAAAATGTTCCATCTCCCCTTGTAGACTGACTTGTGAAGAAGACTAGGTAGTGAGGGCAGGAAACCCTTTTCCCAATATCTTTGGGTAACTTGAACTTCAGTTCATTAATTCAAACGTACAGCTTTTATGGCCGTTGAGAATCTGGACAAGATTGTTAGGTTTCACTTAAGGTTAAGCTTTGTCACTACAGTAGGGTATACCCCCCACAATTGTAACAGATGTCAATGTGTGAGTTATGTCTGGGCATATAATTGATAGTACGCTTTCTATTGGGAATCAAAGTCACCTGGAATTGGTCAGTGAGATCAAAGGTAGACAAAGTCAGCTTTTGCTTCAGATACTCTCGTGCCTTGCCATGATTTGGACACCAACTACATAATGTTCTCACTTCCATTTCAGCAGACCCGGCTGGCCAGGAAGGCCAAGGAGAGAACCAGGGACCAAGGAGAGCTACCTGGGGAGGACAGTGGGCACGACCTCTATCGTCTACTGAGGGAGAAGAGAAGGATTAACATCTGTATCATCTATAGGCAGGGTAAGTGCACCTACCTGGACAGACTCTGAGGACAATGCCTGTCTAGAGTCTGTGAATACTGATTGGGAGCCTTTGATCTGAACACATGTGGCCGGGGTGGGGAGGATTTTGCCTCTCCCCTGGACATTGAAGACCTTGATCAGCCAGAGGTGTCCCCAGAGCCGCAATCTCTAACATCTGTGTCTGGCTCTGTCCCCTCCCTAGAACCTGAAGCCCCAAGTCCAACGGGGCCCCTAGGTGCCACCTCTGCCAACAGACCTCCTCCATGTACCTGCCCTAATCCCATTGGGAGGTCGGTTGTCCCCAACACCCCACATCCCTCTTGTGTTACACAAACACCTCCCTATGTTGTGACCCCTGTGGCTGTAATCCAGGAAGGGATGGTGGCATCTGAGGGGGAGCGGGTCAACCTCTTTCTGCTCCTACAGAAGTTAATAGAAGAACAGAACATACGATTTTGGAGCACTACAATCCTAGCAATTTGGAGCACCTCAGTAATATTCCCAAGTGCCAGAGCTGCCTGATTGGTAACAGCTTCCACAACCCTAGTCAATCGTCTCACTTTCCTACTGTTTAACGCAGCACCCACAAAGGAGAACAACCGTAAATTAAAATCAACATATTGTTGCAGCCTAGTATCCGTTTGGTCTACCTCATTTGTACTTATTGTCCTTTTAAATATACATTTTTAATGATGTCATTGAACAGTTTAAAATCTCGGTGATATGATGCAGGGACCAAAAACACAGGGGGTAATAGAAAAGATAGATAACACACACCTCACCACCCAACAGGTAGTTGGTAATATCCATAGTTACCACAAACAAAATATGTATTATGTGAAGCTGTAAAACTACTATTATTTACACCCTAAATAGGTACAATCAAGGTACAATCACTTATCCCTATTGGAATTCGCCCAATGCTACGTATACATAAATCTGCTTTAGTTTTTGTAACAGAAATCACAAATTGTTCTTTCTTGTCAGAGTCTCTTATATTTGTGAAGACATATTGTATTGGAACATTGTCCGGTTGATACTCTTCCCATTCCCATTTAGTTCCTTTGGCTCAGGGATACCCATCTTTGTCTTGGTAGCATACTTTATTAAGGCGAAAAAGAAGTCCGCCCTCTGTACGTTTTCCTGATGCAAACAAAAGCGTATACCAAGCTTGATAAGAACCATTGGGTGAAAAAGGAAGAGGAATGAATGGTGTTCCTCCTTTCTTTTGATGCGCAGGTATCATTCCACATACCCAACAGTTAGTAGTATTTGTAGCATTATGAGTATGATGCAACATCTGAATGAAAGTATTATTGAAGTACGATTGACGGTGCTTCTGCTCCTAATAGGGAAGCGTAAAGTAATAGTGATCCTCTGGTACTGGAGTAGTGGCAACAAAAAACTCACGAGCAGGAGCCTTCTTTTCAACAAACCACGTGATTATTGCTATAACCACCAAAACAACAACAAACCCCATAGTACTAATGATCAGTTTGTTATTCATTTTAGCAACAGTGATAATCAACCCTTTCAGAAATTAATTAAAAATAACAGTTGGAGCTCTTATCCCTGGGCAGCCGCTGATTTCTTCACCACGGGCCGAGACGGGTGTCACTACACTAATGCATCGCTGATTCCCCCCCCTTGCCACATTGGCTCTCCGTTTCACTAACCCAGGGCGGTAGCTCTACCAGTTTTCTCCAGCTCTACGGGGTCTTTCCTCAGTCTCAAATTATATTGCGACACTCCAGAAATCATATGGTCCGGGAAGAACTCCGCAGATTCATCAGGTGATATAGCACGGCCTTTCTCCGTAGTCAAAATCTCTCGATGATCGGTCAGCACAGCAGGTTCCACCAAGGTAGGTAGCACTCTCTTGCAGTGAGTTCTATGGACCCAGTTCTTTCGGTTCGTCACCCGAACTGCTGTCCTTGTCGCAAGGAGCACCTGTTCTGGGCCTCGCCACCTTGGTTCCAAGCTGCTTGATCTCTCAAAGGACTTAATCATCACCTGGTCACCAGGTCGGAGTTCATGGCCTTCACCTGTAGATCTGTCAGGAAGTGCTTCTCGAACCTGTTGATGAATAGAAACCAAATTGTCGGTTAACTGTGCCAAATAATCATTCATCAGGACACAAGGTACATCATATACAGAATTTGGCTTAGGAACTCCCCAAATGTTCATTGGCCTTCCAAACACTATTTCGTAAGGACTAAGGCCGATTCGAGAGTGTGGCACTGACCTAATAGACAATAATGCCAACGGTAATGCATCCGGCCAAGTTAAGGATGTGGAAACCTGTATCTTCGCTAACTTCAGCTTCAAAGTAGCATTATACCTTTCCACCAACCCTGCTGATTGTGGGTGGAAAACCACATGGAACTTCTGTTTGATCCCTAATCCTTTCAGGACATACTTAATAACTTCCCCAACAAAATGAGGTCCGTTATCATTCCATAAAAGTCTGCAAACACCAAACCTAGGGAAAAATTATTTCAAAAGCACCTTCGCTGTGGTAATGGCAGTGTTATCCTTTGTGGGGTACGCCTCTATCCATTTACGGAAGGCACATACCAACATCAAGACATACTTTAAACTGTTGCAGCGTTCAAGCTGAATATAATCCATTTGTAGAACTTCAAAAGGTGCAGTTGGTGTAGCAAACCCTCCTGCAGGAGTATGTGTCCCTTTTCCAGGATTGTGTTGTAAACAGATCAAACAAAACTGTACTACTCTCTTAGCTGTACTGGAAATTTCTGGATGCTCCCAAACTTGCGTAAGCAACTTTGTTATTGTTGAAGCTCCCACATGTGCCAGCCCATGTGCCATCTGAACCATAGGTTGTACAAAAGCTATAGGCAATTTCCATTTATCCATCTGCTTATTCCGCCAACAGCCCATATCATCCAATTCTCCTTCTTCAGACCATTGCTCACGTTCTTTCACAGAAGCAGATTTCTGTATATCTAATACATCTTGTCTAGCATTATGCCAACATTCAGCTTGTGACTTCACTACATACATAGAAGTAGTACTTCGATGCATCGCAGTCTCACGTGCTACGCGGTCCGCAAGGGCATTCCCTTGCCCTATCTTATCAGTCACTTTCTTGTGTGCACTACATTTCACAATAGATAGTTTCTTTGGATATGTCAATGCAGTCAAGAGGTTATGCACTAATTCTCTGTGCATTATCTGCATCCCGTGGGATGTGAGAAAGCCTCTCTCCTTCCAAAGCAAACCAAAATCATGAGCCACTCCAAAAGCATAGCGGCTGTCTGTGTAAATGTTCACACATAAGTCAGTACTAAGCTCACATGCTCGTGTCAAAGCTATTAGTTCAGCTGCTTGAGCTGACTTCTGTGGTATACGAGCTGTCTCCACTACCGTGTGTATTGTGGTGATTGCATATGCAGCTGAGGTCGTACCGTCTGGCAACTTCAAACAAGACCCATCAACCCACAATTCCCCGTCTACATCTGGAAGGGGCGTATCTTGTAAATCAATACGACCCTTTGTCTGTTCTTCGGTAAGGAATATACAATCATGTGTTTCTTGTGACTGAGGCTGAGTCACCGGATATGGCAACAAAGTGGCTGGATTTAGTGTTGCACATCTCTTCAGTGTAATGTGAGAAGCCAGCAATGTCAATTCATATCCTGTTAGACGAGCGCTGGTTAAATGTTGTGTCTTTGTTTGATTTAAAAGAGCATCAACCGCATGGGGTACTAACACCAACAGCTTATGTGACAAAACTATCCCTTCACTCTGATGTATTGACACAGCTGTTGCGGCAACTGAACAAATACACCCAGGCAACGCTTGAGCGACAGGATCAAGTACTGCTGAAAAATATGCACAGGGACGCTGCTTATCCCCATGTGTCTGTATTAAGACTGACAATGCACATCCATCTTTCTCATGTACGTAAAGTGCAAAAGGCATCATGTAATCTGGAGTACCTAACACTGGTGCTGAACAAAGGGCTTGTCATAGCTGCCGGAAAGCAGTCTCACATTCATCTGTCCATGGGAGGGGCATTGGAGTATCTTTAGTCAAAAGTGCTAGCAAAGGTTTGACAATGTGTGAAAACCCTAATATCCATTGCCTACAAAAAGAAGTAAGACCAAGGAATGTACAAACATATTTCTGAGTAGAGGGTACTGGTGTGTCTAAAATTGCTTGAATACGATCTGATGTAAGTGCACGGCCCTCCTTAGACAAAAGTGACCTAAATAGGTTATCTTTGGTCTACAATATTGCAATTTCTTTCGTGACACTTTATGATGGTGTGAAGCAAGAAAAGAAAGTAAGGACAAAGTGCACTTTTCACATTGCTCAGGGGTATCAGCTGCCAACAAAATATCATCGACATATTGTATGAGAGCCACACCTTTAGGCACAACAAAAGAATCAAGTTGTTCTTTTAACGCTTGACTATAAATACTAGGACTCTCAGTGTAGCCTTGAGGAACTCTGCAAAATCTAAATGATCGTTTATTCAAAGTAAAACCAAACAAATATCGGGTGTTAGGATGAATAGGGATCGAAAAGAAAGCATTCTTCAAGTCTATCACAGAGAACGTAGTTGCTGTCCGGGGAACCAAAGTAAGAAGTGTCGTGATGTCAGATACCACAGAATATTGTGGTATCACAATCTTATTGACTTTTCTTAAATCAATAATGAATCGGTAAATCCTGGTATCAGTATCCTTTTTCAGAATAGGAAGAATCGGACTGTTATAAACATTATACAGAACTTCCTCAACAACTCCAACTGCAATAGGATCATGCACAATTCGTGTGAGTGCTTCTTCGCCCTCCTGTGAAATTTTGTATTGAGGCAAACGTGGCAATACAGCTCCCTCCTTGACACTTATATGTACCAGTGGAATAATCATTTGTTCCACATCAGTATCTGAAGTAGCCCACAAAGTACTAGGGAGTGAAGCTAATGCAATATCCTCTTTAACAAGACAAACTCTTTCCATCACAGAATGATTATCATTTAAAATAACACGCACCCCTTCAGGAGAGCATCGTATTGTAGCCCTGAAATACTTGAGCATATCAAGAACCACAATATTGTCTGGTGTATTTGGAGAAAGCAAAAATGGACATGGAGCAGTAAATGTATCAACATGGAATGCAAGTGGTTGTGACAATGGGCTAGGGGAAGGTGTTCCATCGAAACCTATCGATGTAATGGTTAAGCCAGACAGGGGAGACCTTGGAATCAATTGTTTAGACAAGGCACTACGAGTAGCTCCTGTATCAACCAGAAACTGATCAGTAGAACCCAAAACATGTGCTGTAACATAGGGACCCCTCTGATCTACTGGAACTTCAACTGATTCCTTACCCCATCCTAGGTAATCCTATGCATAAGCAGAATCTTGGAAATCAGGCTGCACATAGTTAGACATCTGGTATTGGTTCCGTCTATCAAACGTGTTAAACCCATCCTACCCTCGTATATTAGCATCAACCCAAGCATAATCATTCGTGCTTCTTCTAGACTCTGAATATCCTGAGCGATTTCTCATTTGTCCCCGACCACGTGAACACTGCTAACACGTAGTGCTGGACAATCGGCAGCCCAATGCCCAAATTTCTTACAATACGCACACTGATCAACAGACAAATTCGAACGAGTGTAAGAAGAACCATAAGATCCACGTCCACCTCTATCACTACCTCTAAAAGGAGGACCATAAGCTTGAGCCAACATAACCTTTGTCTTTAATTCTTTAATCTTTTTATCCTCGCTACCTTGTGCTTCTAATTCCTGACTTTCATAATACTGAGCCATAGTCAAAAGAGAAACCGGAGTAGAGGTAGTCCATGAACTTTCACTCGCTTTTAGACGACTAGCTATTCCTGGTAACAGATTTGCAACATATTTATCGACAAACAAATGTCTGCCCATATCATCTGACAATAACTGACCGCTAAAATCATGAAATGCTTCTTCAAAGCGTGTAAAGAAATCAGAGAGCGATTCATCTGCCTTTTGCTTACAAGACGCTAAAACAGTCCAATCTATCTTTTTAGGGGGAATAATCATTTTTAACTTAACTAATATGGCTGCGGGAAGATCTAGAATCAACTGATATGGCTTTTTCGCAGGTTCCCTATCCCCATCCATCTGTTCTAATTCTTTCCATGATGCCCCAAAAACTACAGGATCACCAACTTTACGAACAGTTCTCCACATATCTGGCGGTAATATCAATACGAAAAATAAATCTATGTCAGCCAAAGTCATAGTACAAGAACTAATTGCTCCCTCAACTTCCTCATAAAAGGCGGCTGGATTTTTCCGTGGGTCAGGTAATGCTGTTTTAAGTGCCATTACCTCTGCCATATTCCAAGGAGTATACACCCAATTATAAATAAAATAACCCTTAGCATCAACAGAAGTTTTATCATCACTTGTACCCAATCCTTTAGGAGGAACATACAAAGGCGCGGCCTCCCGCATTGGTTTCACATGAACTATCATAGTCTTATCTATTCCGAAGATGGAAGCTTGCACCCCGCCGGTCTGAGACGTACGTGCAACTACGTCCACAGCCCTTTTCTCCTCTTGCAAACGGACTGCCACAACACATAATTTCACCAAACGCCTGATTGCATTAGCCACCTGGGAGAAAACAAAAAGACCATCACGAATTTGCTTATAATCAGCTGCTACATCATCGGGCTCTAACTCATCAGAATATTTCCGATATAGTTCAATAACTTCTGTGCCAAATGCCTCAGTAAAATATAGCTGCTCCTTTTCCGTCCACCCTTTCATGATGTCTAAAAGTCCAGAAGCAGAGACAATGCTACAAATTGTTTTACGAGCAATAGATCTAAGCTCAGACGCACGGTCAGCAGGCAACATAGAGCGACTGTCTCGTATGTTCAGTTGCTCCGAACCGGAGACCTTAGCTAACTCATGAGGGGCAGAAGGAACGACATACGGAGGTGGAGGGCGAACTAGTAACAAAAAATCATCGTGTGGTTTATTAAGGATAGGATAGAGAGGTTACCTAACGGTGTATTGGCCAGTTACCTGTAATGTACGTTCTTTCTCTTCTAGCTCCTTTAAGTCATTTATTTCTTTCTTTCTTATTTCCAATGCTTTCACATATGCATTCTTCCGCAGCTCTTTCTCAAGCAAGGCTTGCTCACACTTCACTCGTCCACGTACTTCTTTCTCCCACATTCGTACACAGTCAAACATATCTTGCCTAGACCTTCGCTTACGCATACATTGTTCCACATACTCAATCTTTCGCAAATCAAATGACCCATGCATAGGCCAACGTAACTCAGGATCCGCACGAGTGTATTTATTCCATAATGTGCTGTACATTATAGAAGAAAGACCATGTTTAACATAAATATCTCCATTGGGCGTCCCCTCTGGGGGTGCCAGTTGCGATTCTTCCAGTCTCAAATTGGTACCATTACAAAAGCAACACATCCTACGAAGTGCGCTAAAAACAGGCATGCCAAAAATAGTGCAGAATATGCAATATTATAATCAAATTAGCACTTAAGGTGCCATTCAAATCAAAATTAAATTTGAGAAAATTCTCCTCATTACCTGCCTATATAAATTGCAATTTATATATCAATTCAAAGGACACAGATTGACTAGTCACCCAAAACACGAAAGCAACAGTAAGTAGTGCTAAACTTCATTACCAAACAAAGGCATCAAAACCCACAGCAAGTGCCGTAAAACGGCTCTTACCAATCACAGGGTGTCCAGGTTCCAACTGCCAAGTTCTAAAATCGACTAAATGGTCACTGCGTGACGAATGAACAAAAAGGATCTCAGTCGAGGACTGGCGCCACCTGGATGGTCAAATCAGAAAGATGGGAAAAATGCCGTGGTTGATAAGACTCGGGTCTCCTCAGGCATTGATCGTCTGCAGTGAGATCCCAATCCTTCGTCGCGACCAATCCGTTGGGCGTCCGAGTCGCCGATGAGTCCCTGTTTGGGCACCAATTTGTTGAAGTAAGCCTCAGCAAGGCCTACTTGTGCAAGGGGTTCACCCTTCTCTGCACAAAGTCCTCAGACCATGTAGGAAGAAGTTGGCACAGAAACTGAAATAAAAGACAAAGTTTATTAAACCTCATGAGGTGGTACTACAGTTCCAGCAGCACCCTTCGGTAATGTTTGAAGTAGCACACTGAACTAAGAGAGCATGGTCCTTTTATACCCACGCACGGGCTAAAAGAAGGTGGTACAATTATAGAAGCAAGACTTACATACATGTAAGGTCATATGGAAATGCACAGTCGACAGGTAGGAGGGGCTAACAGTTTCAAGGACTAGTTGACACATTACTGTCTGTTACTGATTACTAACAGCTGCAGATCTTACTGGGCATGTGCGAAAGTGGGAGATGCTAAATATAACTTGTCACTAGACAGATTTTCAGGAGCAGTTAACAGAAAGGTAGGACAGAGCACATGGCGAGCACATGGCAGAGAAAATGGCTGCCATGAATACAAAATGGATTCCGCCAAATGTTCACAATAGTTGCTAAATACAAGATGTCTTCTGCTAATGCTTAATCTAATCGCTATTAAAATACAACAGCTGCAGCCAGGATGTCTGTTAAACCCCTGGATGGTGTCATCCTTATCACCAAATTAGTCATGACAGCAGCTGTAATGTAACATATATATCCATTACTGATGGAAAAGGATGATGGTGATGATTCCACATGTACATGTCAGAGGTATGGACCAGTGATCTACAAGTTACACGTGGCCCCAGATCAACCAGATTTCACACTTACAAGCAAACATGTATTTGGATATTACTGAGAGCTTAAGGATAGAAATGACTAGGGTGCCCTGCACAGGCTACCTCTGGAAACACCTACACCTTCATTGGCATTATTCATCCTATGTATAATGTGGTATGTGCTAATTTGTAAATAAGTCTTACAGAATATGCAGCACTGTTTAATCTTTGTACATCGGATTTTGTCAGCACATTGACAGGTACATGTTTTATATACACAGTTATCAACTATTAGACCAGGTAGCCTTAGGGTGGTCATCCCTAACTTTTTGCCTGCCTCCCTCCACTTTTGAGATACTGTTTTTGCTGGTTTTTAGGCTCTGCACACTTTACCACTGCTTACCAGTGCTAACGTGCATATGCTCTCTCCCATTAAAGATGGTAACATTGGATCATACCCAATTGGGCTATTTAATTTACTGATAAGTCCCTAGTAGAGTGCACCATATGTGCCCAGGGCCTGTAGAATAAAAGCTACTAGTGGGCCTGCAGCACTAATTGTGCCACCCACTTAAGTAGCCCCTTAACCTTGTCTCAGGCCTGCCATTGCAAGGCCTTTGTGTGCAGTTTCACTGCCAATTCGACTTGGCATTTAAAAGTACTTGCCAGGCCTAAAACTCTCCTTTTTCTACATATAAGTCACCCCTAAGGTGTGCCCTGGGTAACCCCTAGGGCAGGGTGCTGTGTAGGCAAAAGGCAGGACATGTACCTATGTAGTTTATATGTCCTGGTAGTGTAAAACTCCTAAATTCGTTTTTACACTGCTTTGAGGCCTGCTCGTAGGCTAACATTGGGGCTGCTCTCATACATTGTTTAAGTGGTAGCTGCTGATGTGAAAGGAGTAGGAAGGTCATATTTAATATGGCCAGAATGGTGATACAAATTCCTGCTGACTGGTGAAGTTGGATTTAATATTACTATTTTCGAAATACCACTTTTAGAAAGTGAGCATTTCTCTGTACTTAAATCTTTCTGTGCTTTACAATCCACGTTTGAATGGGGTTAGTTGGCATCTCCTAGTGCATTCACTCAGGCACACCCCAAACACAGGATACTCAGCCTCACTTGCATACATCTACATCTTGAATGGAACTTCCTGGGCTGGGAGGGTGGAGGGCCTGCCCTCACACAAAGGACTGCCACACCCCCATCTGGGACCCTGACAGGCAGGATTGAACTGAAAGGGGATCTTGTCACTTCTAAGCCACTCTTTGAAGTCTCCCCCACATCAAATGCACAGTTGGGTATATAAACAGGGCCTCTGCCCCTACCAACTTAGACACTTCCTGGAGAAGAGAACCTGAACCCGAACCTGCATCCTGCCAAGAAGACCTGCCTGGCTGTTCAAAGGACTCACCTGTCGGCTTTCCGTGAAGGACTGCTGCTTTGCTGTTGCCCTGCTGCCCTACTGCTCTCTGGTTGTGGCGAAGAAGTGCTCTCCAAGGGCTTGGATAGAGCTTGTCTCCTGTTCCCTGAAGTCTCAGGACCAAACAGACTTCGGCCCTCATTACGACCCTGGCGGTCGGTGGAGAAGTGGCGGTAATACCGCAAACAGGCAAGCAGTAAAAAACTGGAATTACAAGCATGGCGGTGACCGCCATGCAAAACCGCCACTTCTCCACTCCGACCGCCAGGGTGATAAAGAACGTTGGGCTGGAGACTTCGGACTCCAGCCGGGCGGCTGTCACTACACCGCCGGCGGTATCACGACCCCATGGATTTCACACATTCCCCATACACACAACACCCCTGCATGCATACATGCACTCACACACCCCCTCTACACACTCACACCCCCATGCATGCACACACCACACAACACCCCCCACCCCCCTCCCTTAACGGACGATCACCTTACCTTGTCCGGTGATCCTCCGGGAGGGAACGGGATCCATGGGGGCTGCTCCGCTGCCAGCTCCCTGTCACCAGAACACCGCCACACCGAATCATGGAAAGTGATTCAGTGGGCGGTGTTCTGATGATGTGGCGGTGGAGGTGGAGCAGCCTCCACTTCACCGTCGACCGCCAGTATGGCTGCTGGCGGCTCTCCATCCAAAAAAGGGTGAAGGGCTGCCAGCAGTCATAATACGCTGTGCGGAAAACCACCTGCACTAGCGGTCTTCAGCACGAGGTCAAAATGAGGGCCTTCATCTCTACAAGAAGGACTCCTTGTGCGGCGAAATTCAATGCACAGCCTGCCAGAAACGACACACAGCCTGCATCATGGTGAAAATGTCACCGCTCGCCGAACCGGAACGACGCAGCCCGACTTCGCAATGAGAAGATAGACACAGCGCCACATAGCGACCACAACTTCGACGCAGAGCCTCACCGGATCAATGCATAGCTGAGCTGGAACGACACAGCCCGATTTCCAGAGAGGAATCAACGCAGTGCCTGCCGTGTGTTAGAAAATGTAACGCAACACCTACTGGATCGATGCAGCTCCTGTGACTTCGTCCTAGCAGCCCTGGAAATCCACGCATCCTCCCCGGGGCGTCTGAAAACTCCGCAACCCGAAGATGATCCATGACCAAGCACCGGAAATCGATGCACAGCCGACCCTGCGTGAAAAATAAATGACGCATCGCCGTATGCGGTCCAAGAAATCGGCACACACCCTTTTGTTTCCATGCATCTCCTCCTTTGCTGCCCTTTGCGGAGATTTTTCACCCGAACCAGGTACTTTGTGCTTGAAAGAGACTTTGTTTGCTTTTAAAAGACTTAAGACACTTTGGCCCTCATTACAACCCTGGCGGTAAATCCCACTTACTGCCGTGTTGACAGCCATCAAGATATTGTGGCCACGGCAGAAATCCGCTACAGGTATTACAACTCACATCTCGTAATCCACCACAATGCAGACACCCACACAAGTCGGCCACACCAAAGGTCAGTGATAAACTTGCAATAGCAAAACCCACACCGTTACGCCAACAGGAATACGCCCACAGTATCACGACCCACGAATCAACGCGGCGGTCATTCAACCACGGTAATCCATTGGCTGTACACATGCTGTGCTCAAAATACAGACACATTTACAAAACACAACCACATTGGACAATTCAAAATACACACACCTGATACACATACACACACCACACCCACACACTCACACCACTATAAAACACACACCCATATTATCCACAACCCCTTACAACAACATTTTTGGAAGAAGCAGAGAGAGAGAGAATAGGAAACAGAATACCAGCATCCACAGGCACACAACACCATCACTCATACAACAACCACGCACCTCAAAGAACACACACCAACACAACACATCACACAGCACAACAAACATCACCTCACACATCACCCACACAGCATTATGGCACCTCAAAGACACCCCAGGTTTTCTGAAGAGTAGCTCAGGATAATGGTGTAGGAAATCATCCGGGTAACAGCCAGAGCTATTCGGATCACAGGTGCAGCAGACATCCATTGCTAGGAAGATGGAGCTTTGGCGGAGAATAGTCGACAGGGTTAACGCAGTGGGACAGCATCCAAGAACACAGGATGACATCAGGAAGAGGTGGAACGACCTACGGGGGACACCAGGTAGCCGTACAGAGGACTGGCGGTGGACCTCCACCTCCTCCCCCACAACTAACAACATGGGAGGAGCATGTCTTGGCGATCATGCATCCTGAGGGCCTCGCAGGAGTAGCAGGAGGACTGGGCTCTGGTAAGTCAAATCTTTACTACTTTATCGTCCCCCACCCTACCTGCTTGCTATCACAAACTTCTACCCCAACCCTCACACCCATCACCCCAACACCCCACAGATACCCCACTATCACAATCCACACATCCCAAAACCAAGCCCTGCATGTAACACCAATGCATGGACACCCATCACCAAAGCATGTCCAGTAGAGATACTCACCCAGGCCCCAAAATCACCAATCACACAAGGGCCAAGACAATAATGCAAGCTCAGGAGTAGAGGGTAACTCACCCATTGCACATGATGGCACACATAGATATAATAACTATCCATTTACACCCCAACAGGACCCCCTACCCAACGTCACCGGACAGGAGGTGCCAGCCATATCTAGTCCCCCCACAGAAGAGGCCCACAGTGATGATAGCAGCTCTGCACGTCTGGGTCAAGATGACCAACCCGGCCCATCAGGGACCTCTGGACAGTCGGTTCCCCTGCCACAGTCACAAACCACCACTGAACCTCCCCCCTCAGGAAACACCAGCACAGCACCCACCCAGCGGGCCCATCCCTCTGTCCCCAGGACACGTCAATCAGCAGTGTGTCCACCACTACAGGGACCCCAGGCAACCCCACTAACCAAGGACAATCAGGGACCTGGGGTCAGTGGCAGTGGGCACACGGTTCAGTGGACAGAGGCACAGAATAACAGGGAAGCTGGGAGGACTGCTGTGTGACAGGGGGAGGACAGGCCCAGGGAGCACTCTCTCCACGAGGCACTCTCCAACATCATGGGAGCATACCATCATTCCCAGGAGACCAGGGGCACGGTATAGGCCAAGTTTCAGGAGACCCAGCGGCTGCAGGAGGAACAGTACCTGGGGATCAGGGAGGACTTGAAGTCACCATTGCAGGGGTGCTGGCAGACATGGCCAACACCTTGAGGGACACAGTGGCACACCAACGGGCCCCTGACACTAGCCAGAACGATGAACAGCCCTCCACAGCCGCCGGCGCTAGTGGACAGGAGGTCCCGTCACAGGACCAACAGGCCACCAGCACCTCACCCCCTGCAAAAGGAGAACCAGCCCGCAAACGGTCCCTGAGATCCAGGAACAAGACAGAGAACATTACCAAGACCCCCGCCAGGAAATAAGACTCTCCTGATTGTCACCCTTCTGTCCCACTATGTCACCCTGACAACCTTGAACTGCCATTACTCCACCTCCTATGCCCCCTTGGACAATGCACCTGTGATACCAATAGACTGGACTCCACCATGGACATTCCTTCACCATCACCCCAGCCTATTGCACATACCCCTCCACTGAATAGCACTTAAATAAACACCCTGAATTACAAAACGACCTGGAGTCAGTCTGTACTTTCAAAATTCTATTATTATAACCTCTCTGAAAAATAGCAATGTCAATGTTAATTTTCACATACCAATGTTAGACAGTTGTTGGGCAGCAGTAAACATAGCAGAAGGCAAAAAGTGGTACCCATATCTGTGAAATGGAAAGCCAAAGTGAACTGTCAGGGTCCATACATAGAGGTAAAAAGGCAGAGTCATGCAATGTCCTACTGTAGTCTGATATGAGAGGAGCGTTGCCAGTCTCTTACCTGTGTCTCACTGGAAGTATTGCATGATGATTTTGTTTCGGTTGTCTATATCTTCTTCTTCTGCCGCTTCCTCACTGTCCACAGGCTCCGCAGCTGCCACAAGACCAACATCAGGCCCATCCTCCTGCAGAAAAGGCACCTGGCGTCGCAAAGCCTGGTTGTGCAACATACAGCATGCCACGATGATCTGGCACACCTTCTTTGTGGAGTAGTATAGGGAGCCACCTGTCAGATGGAGGCACCGGAACCTGGCCTTCAGGAGGCCGAAAGTCCACTCTATTATACTCCTTGTTCGCCCATGTGCCTCATTGTAGCGTTCCTCTGCCCTTGTCCTGGGATTCCTCACTGGGATAAGTAGCCATGACAGGTTGGGGTAACCAGAGTCCCCTGCAAATATTGAGGGACAACTGTTAGACACACACCAACCCTTAGGGACCCTACCATACCCAGACACCTATTCAAACTGTGTTGGGACCTTGGCCTCACCTATTAGCCACACACGGTGCCTCTGGAGTTGGCCCATCACATAAGGGATGCTGCTATTCCTCAAAATGTAAGCGTCATGCACTGAGCCAGGATACTTGACATTCACATGGGAGATGTACTGGTCTGCCAAACACACCATCTGCACATTCATGGAATGGTAGCTTTTGTGGTTTCTGGACACCTGTTCATTCCTGTGGGGTGGGACAAATGCCACATGTGTACCATCAATTGCACCAATGATGTTGGGGATATGTCCCAGGGCATAGAAGTCACCTTTCACTATGGGCAAATCCTCCATCTGAGGGAAAGTGATGTAGCTGCGCATGTGTTTCAGCAGGGCAGACAACACTCTGGACAACACGTTGGAGAACATTTGCTGTGACATCCCTGATGCCATGGCCTCTGTTGTTTGAAAGGACTCACTGGCCAGGAAATGGAGGACTGACAGTACCTGCACTAGAGGGGGGATTCCTGTGCGATGGCGGATAGCTGACATCAGGTCTGGCTCCAACTGGGCACACAGTTCATGGATTGTGGCACGATCTAGTCTGTAGGTGATAGTGATGTGTCTGTCTTCCATTGTCGACAGGTCCACCAGTGGCCTGTATACCGGAGGATGACGCCATCCCATCACCTGCCCCAGTGGACATGCCCAATGGAGGAGAAGGGTGAGCAGAGGGTCATACACCACATAGCTTGCGCAAGGGTGTTTTGAACAATTGTTATGTAATCGGTGTGTGGCGCTGTCTGTCCATATTCCTGCCCAAAAGTGCTGTGATGCAGTTAGGTGCCATGCCATGTGGCCCCCTGAAATGGCGGCTGCCTGACCTGTAAGGAGGGACAAGGGGAAATGAGGTAACTGAGCTGGCGTTGTGCAGCGTCGCGGTAGGCGGACGAAGACGGCAGCGCAATTCAGCATTGGTTATCATTGGGCCCTATGGGTTCCAGGAGCCAATGACGATGTACGCCGGCGGTGACGGTACGCACCGCCGCTGACGTAACCGCCATTTTCTATCTGTTCACTCACTTGATACCTGACCTTCAACAGGAGAGGACCTACACTGCAAGTGCTGCTGCGACCTGATTCTGGAAGCGACAATGGCTACACAGCAGAGGAGTTGGCCAACCTGGTGCCTGGAATCCTCCCCAGTACATGCTACTTTACGGTCCTCCAGACAAACAGGTGAGTACACTGTGAGCATGATGGATGGAAGAAACTAGGGGGGCTGAGGCCAGCATGTCAGGATGGTCAGTGTATGTGGTTCTGGGCCAGGGTGGGAAGTTGTGGCCAATGAGTAAGAATAACTTGACTGGGGAGTAAAATCCATTCTTACTTCACTTTTCCTCTAGGTCAGCGCCCACCAGAAGAAGGGTATTTGGCGTGCCATCACAAAGGAAGTGCGGACCCTGGGGTCTACCATAGACGGAGCACCCACTGCTGCAAAAGATGGGAGGACCTGCGCCGTTGGAGCAAGAAGACGGCGGAGGCCCAGCTGGGGATGGCCTCCCAACGTGGAAAGTTTGCCTGTCGCACCATGACCCCCCTGATGTACCGGATCCTGGAGGTGGCATATCGTCATTTGGATGGGCGCTTGAGGGCATCACAGCAGCCACAAGGGGGTGATTACAGTCTCATTCAGCTGACTCGCTGTATGAGGTGTCTGGGTGGGGGAAGTGGGCTGTGGGTTCCCCTAGGCCAGGGAAAACATGCCAGGGTAGGTCCATTGTTATCCAGACTCTATGGCAATCCAACCCCAAAAGTGGTAGTGGCCATCTACACCCAGTCAGGCTCCTGTGGGTTCCAGATGTGCATCAAATGGGCTTAGGCACAGTCCCCCATTGGCAGGTGATGTTCCCATGAACTGTCATTGCATGGCCTAGTGCATAGGGTTGCTCCCTGTGTGTTGTGTCCGTCAACAGTGGTGTTGTTGCTGACATTGACCATGTGTCTCCTCTGTCTTTCCCCCCCTTTTTGTTTTGTCACCCTGTACTTGTGTGAATTAGCATCATCTGGCGAATGAGCATTGGCACCTGAGCAGGAGGGAGCTGCAACCCACATGGCCCAGGAGGGTGAATGTACGGAGTCTGAAGGCACCAGTGGGACTGAGGGCGAGGGGAGCTCCACGACGGGGACAGCAGGAGACACCAGCAACAGCGACTCCTCCTCTGATGGGAGCTCCCTGGCTGTGGCGGGCACCTCTGTGCCCACCGCAACAACAGGTACAGCCGCCACCCCCCCTACCAGCACCGCCCTCCCAGCATCCCCTCAGCTTGTGTCCCGTGCCCACTCACCCAGGAGGGGGGCATCTCCTTCGCCCCAGGCACCTCAGGCCCTGCCCCAGTCAGCCCTCGTGCCCTCAGTGAGGAGGCTACTCATCTCCTGAGATCCCTCACTGTTGGGCAATCAACCATTTTGAATGCCATCCAGGGTGTCGAGAGGCATTTGCAGCAAACAAATGCATACCTGGAGGGCATTCATTCTGGCGTGGCAGCCCAACAGAGAGCATTTCAGGCTCTGGCCTCAGCACTGATGGCCACCATTGTCCCTGTGGCAAGCCTCCCCCTCCAACTTCCACTACCCAGACCCAATCCCCTCTACCTCAGCCTATCCCAAGCACACCATCAGACCAGCATGCACACTCATCAACACCCAAAAGTGGCTCAGACGAACATAAGCACCACACATCCCACAGGCACTCACACAAGTACCATACCCATGCAGACACACCAACATCAACTGCCTCCACTGTGTCCCCCTCCTCCACGTCCTCCTCCTCCCTCCCAGTCTCGTCTTCACTCACCCCTGCATGCGCTACATCCTCAGCCACTACCTCCATCACCAGCACGCGCACATCACCACATACCGCTCACGTGCAATCACCACCCCACTAACATTCACATGTCCCCTGTGTCCTCTCCCAGTGTGTCTGTGAGCCCTCCTCCCAAAGTACTCAAAGGCAGGCACACACCCACTGAACAGCCATCCACCTCACAGCAGCCTCCAGCCCATGCACCCCCACCCATACTCAGCAGACGTTTACCTCCTACAACCACTACCTCTTCCTCCACTCCCAAACCCCCTCCATCTTCCTGTCCCAGTGTGTCTAAAAAACTTTTCCTAGCTAACATTGACCTCTTCCCTACACCTTCCCATCCCGTCCTTCCCCTAGTGCCAGGATGTCCAGATCCCAGTCCAGCACCTCAGCCACAAAATCCTCAAGCACTGTGATCCCTGCAAGTCCAGTAACATCGCGGTGCGGCACCCATCAGGGCTGCCAGTGTGCCACCTAGTGAGGCCAAGGATCACCCTATTTCGCCACCTGCCAAGGTGAAGAAGGGGCCCACATGCCATAGGGAAAAGCTGCACCAACCAACCAGCAAGGCCTCCTACAAGACAAAAGAGGACAGTGCCAAGGTCCCAGCAGTGACTTACAAGGTGGAGAAAGGACACAAGGGTAAAGGGAAGTCAGCTCAGGGCACGGAGCCTCCAGGTGAGGGACTGGTGTCACCCCTTCTGCAAGACAGAACAGCAACCTGTACAGGCGGTGGTCACCGCCGCACCACCACCACCTGCACCGCCACCTGCACCGCCGCCTGCACCACCACCTGCACCGCCAATTGCATGCCTGCTGCCTCTGCTACAGTCCCCAGCATCATCCCCAGTGGGCAGCCATCTGAGGCTGCTGGAGACATCCTGCTGTCTCCCTCTACAGGTGCTGACACCTGTACCACCAGCAGCATCTCCGCCGCAGACACCGCCGCAGCCACTGCCACCTGCCGAGCGACATGCCCAGCCAGTGCCACCACAGCCGACATCAACATCATCCCCAGTGGGCAGTCATCTGAAGCTGCAGTAGACGTCCTAGACCCTGCACAGACTACATGAGGCACCCCAACCAGCACTGGCAGTACCAGCAGTTGGCAGGCTAAGTCATCACAGGGTGGAGTGTGTCTCTGGCTCCATCAGGTATCATGCTACCTGTTCCCAGATAATCTTGTGGCTCAGACACCCAGGTGAGGGAATGGGAACTGCCACACCCCATGTGCAGCACTCTGGGCACCAAGCCTCCTCCCGAACCAGTGGAGAACAGCATCCGTTACCTCAGTCCTTGGCAGGATGAAACACTCTGGGCACAAAGCCCCCTCCAGAACCAGTGGAGAACAGCTTTCACTACCCCAGTCCTTGGCAGGATGAAGCACTCTGGGCACCAAGCCCCCTCCAGAACCAGTGGAGAACAGCATCCACTACCCCAGTCCTTGGCAGGATGAAGCACTCTGGGCACAAAGCCCCCTCCAGAACCAATGGAGAACAGCATCCACTACCTCAATCCTTGGCAGGATGAAACACTCTGGGCACAAAGCCCCCTCCAGAACCAGTGGAGAACACATCCACTAGAGAGACTGTAGCTTTGCACTCCCTAGGACCAATCAGTGGGCAAACCACCCACTTGAGAGACTTGTGAGACTGTGGCTTTGCACTCCCCAGGACTAATCAGTGGGCAAACCACCCACTTGAGAGACTTGAGAGACTGTGGCTTTGCACTCCCCAGGACCAATCAGTGGGGAAACCACCCACTTGAGAGACTGTGGCTTTGCACTCCCCAGGACCAATCAGTGGGCAAACAACCCACTTGAGAGACTTGGGAGACTGTGGCTTTGCACTCCCCAGGACCAAGCAGTGGGCATGGAGCCCCATCGTAGAGCAGTGGCGTCGTCCCATCATCGGCTGAGGTGTCCCCCCTCCCCTTCCCTCTGAGGTGCCTGTTTTTTTTTTTACCAGATGCCCCAGCAGTGTGCTCTCCGTTTTGAGGCAGGTGTCATGTGTGGGCTTCGCCCATGCATTTTGGGACCATTGGTCCACGGACATTGAATGGAACAGTATCCGGACTTGTGTAGTTGCTGTACATATTTTTATATACTGATCTTTTAAAGTTATATTGGCCTATCTGGATTTTCGATGATTACGCTAGTTACAATCATTTCATTTGGTCCTTGTGTTCTTCCAGGGGTTTACAGGGGGTAAATGTAATCTTGCTGCATGTGTTTCTGTGAGCGTTGTTGGGGGTGGGGGTGTTGCGTGTGTGTGTGTCACTCTCTTTTTCCTCCCCCCCTCCTCTGTGTGCTAGGTGCAGTACTCATCGTGGTCGCCGCCGCCGTCTTTGATGTTTATGGTAAAAGAGGAGGTAAACCAACATCGGCAGGACCTGTAACTCGGGCTCCATGGCGTCCTGGTTCCTGGTCCCAGATTCTTTGAACTTGCATTGCCATTTGAAACAGTTTACACAGATACAAGTTGAAAAAGGTATAGGAGTACGAGTTTGGGGACGAGAAGAGATTGACAAACTGGCTGTAGGAAATCAAACTGCTTGACCCTGGATTGGAAACATGTAGAGAAATTTTGTGCATTTAGACCCAAATCGAAAACAGACACCATATATGTAAGAAAGAATGAGTGTAGACATGTGTTTGAATTTAAGAGTAGTTGGACATTTATGTTAGCTGGACAAGATCCTGCCATTCCTAAAGTGTATTTCATAGGTAAGAATCATGCTTATTTTGGATTGCCTAAGGGATGGTATGGTACATGCTATTTAGGAATAGTTTTTCTAAAGATCTGTGGGAGTGATCTTGAACGACATCAAGATAAGGAAGCTGTCAATAGTGGCAGATAGGCTGTTAGCAAAGCTGGAGGATTCTTACTTGTGGATACTGAGATGGTTTCTATGAGATCCATGGTTTTGCAAACAGGCTTGCGCTAGATATCCTTCTCATGAAGGAGGGCGGAGTCTGCTGGATGTTAAGCGTTCAACAATGTTCTCCTCACATCCCTGACAACAGTAAGGAGCTGAAAAGTATATTAGGAACATTACTAACCTGAAGGGAGACTTAAAAGAGTTAAAAGCGACTGGTGCTTATTAAGCAGTAGAATAAAGGAATACCTTTTGTCATTGTGCAAAAAGTTACAGTTGTCCAGCCCCGGAAGTGACATTACTTCTGTTACCAGGACTTCTGGACCCTCAGGGGCCTTCCCTGGAAATGGCATCACTTCCGTAGGGATCACATGACCATGTTGGGTCATGTGCTTTATGAGATTAACCTATCTCACGTGTTAGTCATGTGCTCATGGCCCTACCACGTGTCTAGGGCTATGCGGCAAATCCCAGCGAACCAGAGCCCCTGGAGGTCATGTGAACACGTGGTGATGTAGAAGAGGGCACCCCCCTTTTTGACGCACAGAATACACATATATTATGTATATACTTATATATAGATATATAAAATACATTTAAAGCAACCTATGCCAAACCCTTGAACCCCCCCTCCAGAAAGAAATCATTCGGTCGTTATGAAGAGAAACAGCCACGTCACCAAAAAGGCATCCACTGATGCTGTTTTAAACACTATAGATAGATATTATCATAGACTGACACCAGCAACAATGGTGCAACACATGCAGCAAAGCAGTCTTAAAGTGGGTGGTCAGGATATCACTAGTTTTGACGAGGAGCTCTGCCGGTTTGAATCATTCAACCTCAAGAATTGGCTGCAAATGAAATCCCTCCCCTTTTAAGGGCTCCAGCAGCAGCAGCAAAGCCTTGAGTACCAAAACAAGGGCTGACAGCAATTTAATCGAAATTGAAGATGGTGAAGAATCAGCTCCTAAGTCACCTGCCTATGATAGGTTTTCTGGAGGAACCGTCTCTGGAGGCTGTCGTCGTGCCTCACCCATGCGCAAACTCCGATACCCATTATGCCTCGATTGACCTCAGCCACTCTCCAGATTTCAGAGCCGCCCGAGTCCGTCGTAAAAGGACCAGGTTAGTATAGATCATTATAGACACTTACTTACACTGTATATATGGCTGTATTTTATTTTTTAAATAATGGTTTGTCTTTCTTTCTTTTTTGAACCATAGAAAGCATGAGCAAAAAGCGCTGCAGTAGAGGGGACGCCGTCAGCGGTAAATGCCGTAAACGTTTGCTGCTTTAACTGTCACAACCAGTCTAAAAGCTCCACAATTCCAAAAAAGTTCCTCGTAAGAAAGGGGTTTGTACATACAATATTGCAGATTTTGAAAAGGAAGCCCCAGGAGTACCCTATGATGACATATGACCTGTTAAAGGTTTTGATGCAATTGCTGTGAATGCTTGTCTCAACCTGACTTTTCTATTCTCTTTTACGGGCATAAAATTAATGATCAACAGCAAGAGGCTCACAAGTGTCTATACATTCATACATGTCAAAAAAAATTAATCATGTATGTAGCTTGCTAGACTTGCACATCGGGCCCAATTCACAAAGGTAAACTTGAACGTTTGATCCAAGTTTAGACAAAAAGTGTAAGTTTACGACATTTAGGTATTCACAAAGGAAAGTTACAAGTTACACGTTTAAGTCCGCACTTAGGGCGGATCATCTGCACTCGTGCCAGATAATCTGCACTCCTGTTGGATAATCAGCAATCGGGCCGGTTCATCCAATCCTGGGCTGGAATCATTATAATTACATGCACCTCCCCATTATCAATCCCACCTGCAACCCAGATCCAAAAACCAGACAAAAGCAACACACAATCGAGGGTCTGGTTTCTTGGCAACCTCACTGTGCCTGCCTGTGCTGCATATGCTGAAACCATGCTGCCCACTAGGAGGTAAAAAACTACATAGAGCAGGAGACCACCATAATCCTGAAATCTATTTTGAGGAGCTACAAGAGACTGCATGGTCTCCAGCCCTACAGCAGCAGTTCCTCACAGAATGCAGCTTTATGGCATCAGCTGGCCACGGCAGTCACTACATTAGGGAAGAACATCCTGACCATGAATGACATCAAGAATAAGTGGCAGGATGAGAAGAGGAGGGTGAAGGAGAAGTACACCAGGATCGAGGTGGACAGAGCTCTCAAAGGTATACAATTTGGAGCCAGCCTCCGACTCACCCCACTTGAGATGTTTGTCCTGTCCACCTAGACCCCCAGCTGTCTCCATGGGCTGCCTGTGACTGAAAACCGCAATGTGATGCCAGGTAATATGTTATGATACTAACAATGACTAATGTTTGTGATACTCTTAAAATGTGATGATGAATGTTGTCCCAAGTAAGTGCAATCTGCATGGTTTCTCGGCTAGTCCATTACACTACAAGTACCAGAATTCTTTGTGATGGAAAGTTAAATTTACAAAACCTTAGCCCCAAACACTGATCCATCGCTACTGCCTCATCCACTTCTCACTGGTGTATGGCAATAGAAAATGGCCCTCATACATTTACCACTGCTGTTGGCTTGCAGGTGCAAATGTGTAGTTATATCCCAGGTTGCACTTAATCAAATATTTTGGTCATGTCTGATAACCTTTTCATTCTGCTGCTGAATACAGACAGAGAACACACACTGGAGCACAAGTCCCTCCATCATCAGGGAGGCAACGTCATGGAGCTCAACAACCCATTTCATTAAAACAAACTGGTACGTAAATATGTCTAGGGGAGGGCAGTCACTCATACACTGTTACCAGTCAATTCATAGTTAATACACATGGAATGCTTGAACTGTGGCAAACATGTGAAAGAAACTATGTGATTTTGTGTATCACACGAGTCAACTAGTATGTTAACTGAACACACACATAACATTGTAGGCCCTTTAACACACTCCTCGTTGAGTGTCGAGAGGGGAGTGGTTTCCGTTCTAAGTACTGTTTCCGCCGTGCTTTTGTTGGCGTTGGTACCGCCCCGGAAAAGCTGACGGATTGGTGCCTTTTAATACTGTGGGCAGTACATTGTCTTCCGCCTGTCTGTTGGCGGTTGCCACTGCGGTGTTTGTTGCTACTGCCGTGGCGGTCGAAATGTTAAAGTGGCTGTTTGTGTCCATGTTCTTGGCTTCTGCAATTTTGCTCAAATGTTTCATGATAGAGGCAACTGAAAATACTACAGGTCTGAACTAGATATTGATGGATGGGTTACTCCATCATCACACTGACTGATATCCTGGCCTCTGAAAGTGAAATCCCATAGGACGGAGTAACCCATCCGCCCATATCTAAATCAGGCCCAAAGTCATAGTTGAAGTAATATTACTCAGAATATTCATGTTCATATAAAACGTCAACAACAAACTACAAGTGATACCATAAGTCAGGGGAAGACTATGATATGTAATTCAAACACTAGCTGAGGCAGGCAAGTGCATGCATATGTGGAAATGCTTTGCACCCATAGTATCAATGTACTCATAAAGCAACTTATAATACCTGTTTAATTAAAGATCTCCTCTAGAAGTATCTATATGTAATTCCTTCTTGTCTATTCGATGATTTCGATTACTAGCAGAAACTGTGGTAATAGGGGCAACTATAGATATTTAACGCCTGGGTCAGGGCAGGCCTTAGGGGACCTTTGGGCCTTTTTCATGGTCAGAGACCATGGAAAGAGCCCACAGGTGCCCTTCCCTGACCCCAGAGACACCCCCACCCACACCAGAGGGACACCACAGGATGGGGCACCCATCCCAGGTAAGTCCTGTTAAGTACATATATTTTTTTTTCCCACACGGGGCCCTTATTAGGGCCCCCTGCATTGCTCTGGCCCCAATGGCCATGCCCAGGGGACATTCATCCCCTGGGCAAGGCCATTGGGGTGGTGGGCATGGCTCCTGTCTTTAATAAGACAGGAGCCATGACCATGGGGGTTGTGTGCCAGGAAATGGCGTTACACTGCATAGAGGTATTTTTTTGCCTCTAAACAATGTAGCGCCATAATTCTGTGCACAAGCTCCAATTTCTCCTACGCCTTTACAGGGTCACTAACAGGGCTTTAGCACCGGCTAGCGCATTCCATAAATATGGCACCCGGACGGTGACCAGGAATGGCGCTATACTTTTACTCGCACAACTGAGCTAACGCAGTTTTGTGTGTAAAAGTATAAATTTGGGCCTAAGGGGCTAATTTATACTTGTTTTGTGCAGAATTTGGGTCTTTTTTATTTGTACACAAATTCAGTGCAAAACTAGCTCCATATTTATACTTTGGCGATATACCCATCTAGCGCCAAAGTTATGGAGTTAAAGTCATTTTTTTGGACATGGAAACCTACTTTGCGTCAATGAGATGCAAAGTAGGCGTCCCTGTGCAAAAAAATGACTCTATGGCCTTAGTGCCATGTTTATCCCCTGTGCTAAAATCACACACGGAGGGGAAGAGGTGTCAAATAATGGTGCAAAGCTTGCTTTGCACCATTATTTAACGCCTGGGTCAGGGCAGGCATTAGGGGACCTCTGGGCCTATTTCCATGGTGGAAAACCATGGAATAAGCCCAGAAGTGCCCTCCCCAGGCCCCAGGGACACTCCCACCCACAACAGAGGGACAGCGGAGGATGGGGGACCCCATCCCAGGTAAGTATAGGTAAGTACAGGTAAGTATAAGTTTTTTTTTAAGGGCCAGACATGGCCCTGAAACGGGCCCCCCTACATGGCACTGGGTGTAATGGCCAGGCCCAGGGAACCCTGGTCCCCTGTGCTGGCCATTTTGGTGGGCATGACTCCTGTCTTTTCTAAGACAGTAATCATGTGGTATGGATGGTTTTGCATCAGACGCTAGGCTGGTTAGAGTCATTTATTTTTTTTACTCTAACCTGCCTTATGTAATCTTTTGGTGCAAAATCCCATTCTTCCATACCACAAGCCCCACCCGGCTATTGTCATTTTTTTTAACGCTAGCCTACCCTTTGTACCGGCTTGAACCATTCCATAAACATGGTGCCCGGCTGGTGCTCAGAAATGGTTCAAGCCGGTGCTAAAAGTATAAATCAGGGCCTAACGCTGTTAACTACCTGCTGAGAAATGAACTGAAAATTGTACTTAATTAAATCTGCTTGAGGTAAAGTGAAAACTGAATTTTTGTTCTTAAATGCTGTAATATAAGGCTATGCCCAACAGATGGCAGCATCCCCCTCCCTCCAAGATTTCACAAGCGCACTAAAGTTTCACCTCAGTTGGCAGCAGCTGTCTTGATAAAACACACACACCCCCTGGTTACAGAGCAGCTGCAAAGCATTGCATAAATCCAGAACATTTCAATGTGAATGGTTATGATAATTTTGGTTTTTGGGAGGACACATATCCCGTCATACCCACACTAGAGAAGTCACCCAGGCCTTCTTCCTGAAGTGCTCAGTGTGAGTCCACATGCACTGCTCAGAAGCACACCAGGAAACACAGACAGGATTGGGCATATTTATACTCTGTTTGCGCCGAATGTGCATCAACATTTTGACGCACATTCGGCGCAAACCGTGCCCCATGTTTATACTTTAGCGCCCGACCCCGCGGACGTCAAAATTCCACCATGTGCATCATTTATTGGAAGCAGAAAATTGTCTTGCGTTAATGATATGCAAGGTAGGCGTTCCCTTCTAAAAAATGACTTTAAGGCCTGTGCGCCTTATTTATCCCCCAGCGTCATTTTGACGCACAGGAGGGGATGGACCTTAAAAAATGGCGCACAGCCTGATGTGTGCCATTTATTAACGCCTGGGTCAGGGCATGCGTTAAGGGATCTGTGGGCTCGGAAGGAGTCCAGAGGTGCCCTCCCCTGCCCCCAGGGACACACCCTGCCACCCTCGCCCACCCCTGGAGGACACCCATGGATGGGGGGACGCATCCCAGGGAAGTAGAGGTAAGTTCAGGTACGTATTTTTAAACTTTTTTTTAAGTGGCATAGGGGTCCTGATTTGGGCCCCCCCACATGCCACTATGCCCAATGACCATGCCCAGGCAGGGGACAGAAGTCCCCTGGGCATGGCCATTGGCCAAGGGACATGACTCCTGTCTTTGCTAAGACAGGAGTCATGTCAATGGGGATTGTGCGTCAAACAAAATGGCGCAAGTCCGGTTTGAGGCCTGGTTTTAGCCTCAGACCTGATTTGCACCATTTTTTGACGCACAACCCCCATTTTCCCATACGCCGGCGCTGCCTGGTGTGAGTCATTTTTTTTAACTCAGACCAGTCCGCAGCGCCGGATAACGCCATTCCATAAATAAGGCGCCCCCATGGTGTGTTGGAATGGCGTTAGCCGGCAGTGACATTTTTGAACCACAACTGCGTTGGCGCACAGCGCATATATTTTGGCTGCAGCACTGCGTTGCAGGGAAGGATGGTAAATCTGCGCCTGTAAGGGTATGCCTGCAAAGCTGAACCAGACTGAAGTTTCCAGATGTACCACTGGGCTTGTCATATGACACATTCCCACACTCCTGTGCCACCTGTGTGTAATGCTACGTAGCATAGAATTACACTCATGGAAAATGGAGTCCATTGTGAAAAATGCACTTTTAAAAATTTTTCTTTTCTGTGGGAAAATTGTTTTTTTTTCCTGTGGAGAATGCACTTTCCCTCCACTCCCACCAAACATTGGAGGTGATCTTTTTCCTTTCCATTATTGCCAGGGGAGTCAATTCAGCACTTGGAGTAACTCTTTCAACATTTGCAAGATTTTAAGTTTGTGGTCAGCTTTCTACCCTTGTTTGGGACTTACTACTGCAATCTTGGAATTAAAATCCTCACCAGTAGAACCATTCACACCTGCCAAGATTCCCTTTGTGAATTTCTAGTGATCAAAATGTAGACATTTCCAGCTGTAATTGGAGGTCTTCTTCCACAAATGGCTTTGTGACTTTGCTCTGGGGCATTTGCAAATTCCTTTACTGCGGTGGCGGCTCGCAGTGCAAAAATATGGTGGGGCGCAATGCCGCAAAACTCACCATTAATGCTTCTCCCACCCAGTGTGGCACTTTCCTTCCCCAATACTGGTTTCCATAAGCAGGAAAGGGAATGACTTCCTTACCGCACAGTGGAACGCAAGTCATACCAATCCTGGAGCTTCTCTCATGCTGGAAACAGCATGAGAGCAACTCAAGAATTGGTTGAAACAGGCTCACCCAGCACTCATTTGGAGGCTGGGGGCCTGTGTCAGCAATGCCTTGGCTGTTTCTCAGCCCGGGTTTGCTGGGTCTAGAGTGCGCATGTCAGACTGGCTATCGCAAGATAGATGGCCAGTTTGACATGCGCACAGTAGACCCAGCAGTCATCTTGCAGTCGCAGGATTCAGCTCACCCTTTCCCTCACACTTGTGCTGCCAAACCGGTGGCAATTATAGTGTCATGACTATTTTACTTATTTGTGTTTACCTGTTGCGCACACAGCAGACGGGGTGACGCTCCTTCACCCTTTAGGAGGCACCCCCCCTTGCAGTACCACCTCACATTTCTCTATTTTCTCTAATACTTTACACACACATCACAAAGGTTCTCTTGCTAAAACTGACATCAACTGGAAAAAACTTGAAGAAACACAGAACCCACACACTCTATGACAACAATTAGCAGTGGGAAAAAGAAACCTGCAAAGTCTAGAGGACAAAGTGGTCTTTTCTGATGAAAAAGTCAGGACTGAAATAGGGTGCAAAATCTAACCTGGAGCCATCAGGAAGCATTTTGAGCATCACCCTGCGAATGCACAAAATGTCCCCACTTGTGCAATGAACATGGAAGGCAGTGGGTTAACATTATCCCTAGTTAAGATATAATCACTGAGATGCAAACCCGGGAACTAAGGGTCAGATTTACAAGGCCCCTGAGCCCCTTAGAACTACATTTGCAGCAACAGTTTTGCCGCAATTGTGATGCTAACAGGCCCCTACCATAGTGCTATATTTATAAGGTGGCGCAAACTAGGTTTGCGCCACCTTGAAAACCCTTTGCGCCACATCATGCATAATATATGCATGATGTATGCAAAGAGGGCGTTCCCTCATTAGAGGGTCACTAACAATGTTGCAATGGAATCTATAAGATTCCATTGTGTCATTTCTAGTGGCAATTTTAACGCCTCCCTAAAGCAGGCGTTAAAATGAGGCTCCCATTGAATTCAATGGGCCTCTTAACACTATACTGGATTAGCACAATTTTTTAATGCTAATCCAGTATAGCGTTACAATAGAGTAGAAAAATTACGCTATTGCCCCTAACATGTGCCATGGTGTGCCATATTATAAATATGGCGCTACCATGGTGGTATTAGGGGACGCAAGGGGGGACTCAAGAAAAGTGTTGCACCACTAGTGATATGCCACTTTCTTGTAAATATGGCCCCAAGGGACAAACAGTCCTTATTCCTATTTGCTTATATTGTCTGCACTTGGATGAATGACCTTGAAACTCGGCCTATGTTCCCTTATTTACCTAAAATAGTTTGAGGCAATACAATTGGCAATGTGCACTACACAATGAAATGTTCTGTCCTCTTTGGGGCAATGCAAACATTATTTAAAGTCGCCCCCTTCCCTGTGAGCAGTTCATCTCGTCTTTTTTATTGTGTATACATTAGGATGCCTGTGGCACTTAAGACTGGATTTGGGTAATGAGTGAGCTCTGAGTTTCCAACTTACTGATGTATGCGAAATTGCACGTATTTCTCCAGTGACCATCTTTCAGCAAGGCCTTCCAGTGTGACATGGTTTCTGCAGCCAGAGCTCTTCACTGAAGTGTGCTCGGCTAGGGTGAAAGGAGGTTGCGTTGGAGGAGCTGAGGACATATCTGTCTTCAGCTCATGTGGTCCACTCTCTTTCTCCACTCTCTCTTTGGAGCAAGCTCAAACCTGCAAAGTAACACTGTGATGGGGAATGGTATAACAGGATTAGACCATCTTACAAACTGTGTTCAGATTCATTTAACAGACATGCGAGCCTGGCGACACTCCTTAAGGATAAACAACCATCCTTTCCATCTAAAAGACACTCTGTTGTTGGGCATTTATGCAGTCGCTGGAAGCATCTGTAGGCCCTGCAGGACAAAAGATGACATTCTGGCAGGGCAAACAGAGCATTTTATGCTTCTGAAGTTGATAAATTGGGTACCATTACATTTGGCAAAGGTGACACCTGTCGTGTGTATTACCAATAATTTGCAAAATTGGTTGTATTAGAGAAAACCTGTTTTTAATATCAATGGAATTCCTACCTGTAGCCATCAGAGTGGGTGTTTGGCTTGCAGTGAGTGTCTTTAGCCTCCATTTTAATGAGAGTTGAACACTAATCCGCTCTCATGGTGTGTCCCCCTCCAGGGGCGTAAGATTTAAGGGGGGGTGTCAGGTTTTCCAACAATCAGACTGGCATATAATGTAAAAATATATTATACGACAAGCAGGGTGCATTGAAGAGTCCTAAGGGGCAGTGGAAAGAGAGAGGAATGCGGATTGGTAGGAGTACTAAGAGAGGGACAACACAATGGGAATATTTACAAGAAAGTGACGCATCATAGAGGATGCACCATTTTTCTTGCACCCCCATACCGGCACCTAATGGCACCATGGTTGCACCGTATTTACAAAACGGCACTTAGTGACAGTCGTTAGCACAATAGCGTCAGAGTTTTTTACGCTATTGTGGCACTTTGCTACAAATAGAGCCAAAAATGTTGAAGCTAGTGCAGCAAAGCACAGGGACACCAATTGAACATAATGGGTGCGTCATTTTAACGCCTGCTCTGAGCAGTGACATTTACAAGATTTCACTGAACCATTTTTACGGGCCTCCCAGTGGTGGAACACCCCCCTTGCATATATAATGCCTGGCGCAGGCATAATGTGGCGTAAGAGGTTAGAAAGAGGCGCAATGCAAGCATTGCACCACTTTGTAAATATTGTGCATCGGATATGCCTACATAACGCCACATTAGCATAAAACAGTTATGCTAATGTGGCACAAGGAGGCGCAAGGAGGCGCAAGGGGCTTGAATATATGCCGCAATATTTTGTAAAATTACCAATATTTTTGACGACTTTAAAAACTGAGAGGGAGAGAGAGTGTGTCCGTTTTTGTCTGAATTAATGCAAAAACTCCTTGTGAAATCTGGAAGACATCTCCCTATACCCTACTGAAAGCATCTGTACCCAACTATTTATCAGAATATTTGTTTGTTAAAGGGGTACACCACCCCCCCTACCCTGCCACCCCCAAAGCTACGCCCATGAGACCCTCACTGGTCGTAGAGTTATAGGCTGCTGCCGATATTTGGGACTAGTCATTGTAATGAAGGAGAAAATGGAGACTGAAAGTATCTGTACCCAACTATTTAGCAGAACATTTGTTTGTTAAAGGGGTACATCACCCCACACCCCTCCTCCCCTACCTCCCCACCCTCAAAGCTACGCCCTTGAGACCCTCACTGGTCATAGTGTTATAAACTGCTGCCGATGTTTGGGACTAGTCATTGTAATGAAGGAGAAAATGGAGCTTTTCTCATGTATAAAGCCCTTTAATGAACCTCAAATATCAATTTCTACTACGTGGAAGTCACAATTTATGATTCCCAGAATAGGAAATCGCAAATAGGAATTTCCTATTTGCAATTTCCATTCTGATGTACCATGCATTTCCTAAATGTGACTTGGGAATTTAAGAGATGCAATTATCATCAACTTGAAGTTCACGGTAACCAGGTGCAATATAAAAAAAGCACCCCAAAGTGCTTTTTTCAAATGTAACAGAGAACACACATGCCCCTTAGGCATATGTGTGCTCTAAAGGTGCACCCCTATTTTTAGGGTGCACCAGGCCCTTTGCCTATTGCCATCCCGGGTTTTGCATTTCCTAAATAGTGATTTCCTAATAAGAAATTGCTATTTGGGAATTGCAAAACCGTCCCATTGACTCAAATGCCATGGAATTTCTTAATAGCGACTTCCTAATAGCGATTCCTACTTTGTAGGAATCGGAATTAGGAAATCAATATCTTTGTATTTTCCATTTTGCATTTCTTAAATATCGATTTCTATGAAGTCACTATTTAAGAAATACAAAATTGCATTTTCGTACATCTGGCCCTTTTTGCCTCAAATAGAACCTCTTTAAGGTTGAATCACAAAACTAATCAGCTAACTTCAAAATATGACTCAGACTACCTCTCACAATCACATCTTTACTTGTCATTCCCTCTTAAATAGTGTGTGCTAAACTGCTCCATATTCATACGAGCTGCTTTCATACCCTCCTTGACCCATCTTCCCAAGGTAAGGGAAGACACTGAGGCCTAAAATATTTCAACCACTATGGATCACCTGGCTTTTTTCAGACATGCTATTGTGGCTTCATATTATTTCAAACATCTCACCATACACAAATATCTGTGATCATCCTATGTAGGGTAAAATAGTCCTACAGATAGTCTTAGCATTTTCCTTGTACAAAAAAAACCTGCCCGGCTGGAGCCTGAACAATACACACTGTCCTGTAGCAAATCAGACAAAGACGAATAGACAGCATCAAAGATAAAGATACCAACTCTAAAACATCTATCTTTTCTCAGTTCTGCAGCATTTGTAACATCTTACTCACGTTCCATGAAGAATAAGACCTTGCACCTGGAGATGCTTATAAGCATACACTTTTCACAGACCTTTTCACCAAACCATTCTGCACAACTGCTAAAAGCTCTTCAGAGCTAAACCCAGGAGAAATGGCTGATCCATAGATATTCATAGTACTAAAAGACACTCCGACACAAAAATCTTCAGGTCATAATGTGTAATACAGAAACCAATAGGGGATCCTCTTGTTTCCATGACAACATGTACCCAGTGAGTCGGAAACTTTGATGAGGTCAGAAAAGAAGAATCCTCAGATAATCCTGGTGTAGGAAATCCACCTGTCCTGCATGGTCACTCCAGATTTATTGCCTTTTTCGAGACCCTATTTTTGCTGGTTTTACATTCCTCTGCATTTACCCCTGCTAACCAGGTGTAAAGTGCCTGTACTCCCTTTTAAACACAGTTAAATTGACTTATTCCTAAATGATACATTCATCATGCCTATGTGTTTGTAGTATAAAGTGTAGAAAATATACCCAAGGGCCTGGAAGGTAACTCCTGTGGAAGGCAGCATCTATTGTGCCCTCCACAGAGTGGGCCTACAAAACATAGCCTTAGGCCTACAATCGTAGCCTGCCTGCTGATGTGTAAATCCTGTAGTGCAACCTATCAAAATAACTCTAATTTGAAAGGCAAACATCTCCATTTTTGTTATTAATAAGTAGGAGTGGGTGATAATTCCGTTCTGCCCGCAGAGTTGGAGGAATTTTGGCCATTCCACGTTACGCTTATAACACGAGTTCTGGCAAAATATTTATTTATTTGTTAAACTTTTTCCAGAGGTCCTACCACTCCCGCCGTGCTGCCGCATATACACAGTATCAAAGGACCATACAAGTTTTACCCAATGAAGTTTTCCCAGTCCTGCCATGCCCCTGAGGGGAAACCTGTGCACTCGCTCCTGAGGGAGTACCACTGTAACTATTAGGGCATCCGCTCTGGGTCACGCAAGAGTACCACAGTACTGGCAGCATAAATTATTATTTTTTTCAATTTCTGGGCCATAACGGGGTCCCTCGGATTGCCCCCACAAGTGCCAGGGGGTTGGGGTGTACTTACCATTTCCCCTCACCGTATATGTTTTCTTTTACTTTTTTTTTTTTACTAAGTCCTTTATCCCGCAGTGGCAGGTGCAAAATTTTTCTTCACGTTTCGGCTAGCCAATCAAATAGCTTGGCATGGTCCCAAAAGGCCAACAGAAGACAATCACTTTTTGAATGTACGGAACCAAAGATCATCCAGATTTCACAATTTTTCTAAACCCTTTAAGACCCCTCCTAACAAATCTTCAAACACCACTTTCTCCAAAAAGCTCTGAATGAACTTGCACCAAACAATATAAAATGTGCTTTCTGAGTAAAGTTATAATCTTTCTCCAAAATCTGATGTAATTCTGTTCAGTCATCTCTCCCCATTGCTTCTCCTGTAGGAATGAGCATGGTAAAACAATTTGGGACCCCTCTTGTTCTAGGCCCCTGCTTGACGAATCATCCTAAAACTTTCCAGGAAGGTGTTGAGGTGGATAAACTTCCTTTTTGGAAAGATTCATGAAGAGTCGTTAAATGGTACTAAACATATTAATGACACCACAAAAAATGCTTCCCAGGGAAACTCTGACTTAGCTATAACTACACTGTCATGTCTCCATACATTTCCATAGGACAAGGATTTTTGGTTTGCTTATAAGTTAGGCACCATATCACAGATCTTCACTAAACCTTTCAAAAAGCAATTAATCCACTCAACTTCTTCCTGAAAAGTTTCAGGGTGATCTTACAAGTGGGGGTGGGAAAAAGGGGGAGATTTCAAAGCATGTTTTTCCATGCAATTTCTAATAGGGAAAATAAACAATAATACAGCAAAAAAAACTGCTGCCTGGAATTACACCAAATTTGTCAGAAAGCTAGATTTGGACTCAGAAAGCATGCTTTTAGTGCTTTGGTGTAAATCTCTTCAGTAATTATTGAGAAATTAAGGTTTCAAATGTATGCATATATGGTAACCGGAATTATCCATCCTCAGCCCCCGGCCTAGATAAAGAATAAAACAAAGCATGGTAGGGATACTCAGCCCTCCTAGGCCTGGTGGGAGGAGGGTGATAGAGGGACCCCCTCACATCCAAAAATGTATTTGTATCTGACATACAGCAGATCGGAAAAGGATACTCAGTGATGTAAAAAAAAAAAAAGGACTTTTTTTGCCCTTCTCAGTTTTAATCCCCCGGGGAAGCAGGGTAGGCCACTGTCAAGTCAGGGTAGGGGACCTGGGACCACAACACCGGGCCTGAAGACAGCTGTGCCCTGAGGGCCCCATCACCAAGACGCTACTGTTACCTCCCACGTAGAGAGCTGGCAGAAAATACAATTTAATTCCGTGCCCACACTCTCCCGGTCAGGGAACACAGCTTTGTTCCCACTGAGACAGGAGCAAAGTGACAGAGCCAGCTCTCACCAAACCCAGGTTGCGTGTTGGCTGGGGAGTCACAAGGGGCTGTGGGGACCGTGGAGATTCCCTCACAGCTTCCAACACATGCCATGTTGTTGGGTGCCACTGGAGGGCACCAGGGCACCCACTCTAAAATAATGGCCTGCTGCAACTGTCACCCAGTATGTGTGCTGGCTGGAGAGCTAGCAAGGGCTGCAAAGGCCTTAGGGCTCCCTTAAAAGCACCCACCATATCGAAAAAGGTGTGTGCCCCAGTTGGAAACCATGGCACCCAGTGTAAAATAATTTCCAGTACCTGTCTGCACACAGTATGGGTGCTGGCTGAGGAGGCAGTAGGAGCTGTGGAGGCTTTGTGGCTGGCCCCACGGCCCCAACATTATTATAAATTGTGGGTGTTTCTGTAGGGACCAGAACACCCATAGAAAAAAAGAAAAGAATAATAAATGTACTCCGGTAGTCACTCATTTATTAATCACTGCTCCAAGTAAGGAATGCCTCATATGCCTTGTGAGTCCTTTTTAGTTATACCTTTGGATCTTGGTGGTGTTCGTAGTAGAGTCAGACAAAAGCAAGCATTTTTTTTTAATGTTGGGAATGGCTGAAGGGTAGGCAGAAGTCCCTAATAATAATAAAAAAACACTGTCAATGTCCTGTGTCATTGAATCCAAGACACCAGGAGATCTTACCATATTTTTTAAAAGCACTGTGAGATGAAGCTGTTTGCTCCTCAGCTGGAGTTCCAGGACCTTTATGACTTATTCTATGACTGCACTTTGTAGCCTGAAAACTATTAGAAAAAGACTCAGACATGGTAATTGTTTTTTCTAAATGCTCTGTTGAAAACATTGTATGACAATCACTAATAATAATTGCAATGTATGAATTTATAAAATATACGTTGAGATATTTAGTTGATGGCGACTTTTTGACAAAACCAATATGTCTTCTTTATATTTGTTGATGTGCTGACCCCTTGATAGTGCCACTGGGCCTATCGCTTTTTATATTTTGGTGTTTTGACACTTTGGCAAAGCCAGTAGGTCTGCCTTACTTAAAACGACACCCATTATATTGTTAGATGACAATGTTTCAGAACCAGGTCACAGGCTGTGCTCTATGCCCACACCATACCAGCACTTTTATATGTTAAACTTTGAAATTCACTGAAAAACAAAGGTTAAAGTGACATTATAGTAAATAAATGTAAGAATATCCTACTTTACATTAAAAAAAAAACATTAGAAATTTACTGAAAAAAACAAAGATTAAAGGGATGCTATAGTTAGGTGAAGATTTCAGTTAAAACATACCATTTAAACTAAAAGAACCACTGAAATTAACCAGTTATATTTATCTCAAGTAACTGTAAAGCCTCATGTAAAGTAATTATAACTTCCACCTTCACCATGCACTGCTGATTTCCTCACATATTACATTATTCATGAAATGTTATATGACACCAATAATAACATAAATGAAACATCTAAAATGACATACATGATGACACAAGTGTGCATGGGGTGCAATTTATACTTACTTTAGGGAACAAGTTATAATTACTTGAGATGCATATAGTTGGTGAAATTCATTGGTTTTGTTAGTTTAAAATTTTATGCCTCAATTCACATTTTGTCACACACAAACACATGCACACAAACACACATATGTATATGTTTAGAAATAGAATAGGAGGGTTGAGGGATTACCTCTAATAATCAGAAAACAAACACACACGCACAGATATGTATGTACCTTATATTTGCCAGCTCTTTTGCATGGTAAAGAGCATGTGGTAAAACAACGCATTGTAGAGGTGCAACACGTTGTAAAAACTGTGTTGTAACATACCATGTGATATTGGTGTGCGTCTTAGCATATAATATTCATATGCTTGTTAGATACCAGTAGACAACTGGTTCAACAAAGGCAGATACTATCATGGTTTGGAAGCACAAACTTAATGGCTGGAAGCATATACAGGAATTTATCAAGAGCTTTAGGCTGTGCTTGAACCAAGTAATAACCTTATGATCATAGCAACACAACAGAATATGCAGGATAAATTTTGTAAACACTATTAAGGAGAACATCTTCTGATTTCTTATGAAAATGGTAGAACAATGTAAATGTTTGCATGTTGTAAAGCCGCCTCAAGCTATCTATCAATAGATACTCCTAGAATCATATTTTCATTCTGATTTTTGTGAGAAATGTATGCTCTGTTAAGATCCGAAAATGTTAAATCTATAACCAAGTATGTTTGAGTGCTGAGCCTGCATGGAGTGAGTACATTTTTTGTGTGTGTGTTGTGTGGATCCCAAGCAGACTGCAGACAAGAGCACTTGAGCACCAGAAAGTGAAGAGCTTGTACACACCTTCAACTTGGGGACATCTAGGACCAGTCTAGTTCCCACGAGGGTAGACTGAAGATGAAGATGTCTTTCATGCAGGTACGAACTATTGCAAACTAAAGAAAAAATCCAGGTGGAGCAGGATTGAGCCCAAAAGTAAGGCAAGTAACTTCACCTTGACAATGACAAGGAAAGACCCTTGTGCTGCATGCCTGCTGCAAGGATGTGCCAATCGTAGCACACTCCAAACAGTTAGCACAAGGTGCTGTGCCTACCAGTGCTTAATTTGTGCATAAAACCGTGCCGAAACATGCGGCTGCTGCATTAAAATATGCGAACACAGAATACTGAGGCAGCGTAATATTGAAGCCATCTTGGGCCTCTTTAATCCATTTACAGACACTCCCTGCCCTTCGGCTCAATCTTGCAGCTTCCTTCTTTCTTCCTTTGTGACGCTTTTCCATTTTTCTCTTCCTTTGACTTTCCCATTTGTGTTTTTTGCTTGCAGTAAATGCTTGATGCAGAAACATAAGTGCCATACCCCAAAAATAAGTGCTGGTGCCCCAACCAGCAACCACTGGCTCAATTTAAGCAGTGGTGTATTCCCACATTTATTGCAGCATCGCAATACAGCGTGTGAGGGCAATACGTTGGCAGCCATCCTTGTCTGAAAGCAACACATGCCTAAAGAGCCACCAGCAGCAAGAGCCTCTGAGAACCTTCAGGCTTGAACTAGGCATGTGTATAACTATAGTAACAATATTAATGTGTTCATATGGAAGGCATGGAATGTTTCAGAACAAATAAGTACATTAAGTAAATGACAAACACCTAGAGCATTCAGTGCATGTTTTCAATAACATAGCTGTTCTGTTTGGAATATCACACTTGACGTAGTGACGTCATTACTTCATGGTGTTGATGAAGCATCATGACAGATGATTGTGACATTTGAAAGAACAGGATCTTCTGCCAGTTTTTCCCTTTGGGACCACAGACATGTAATGAAAGGAGAGGTCCTATCCGCGACACTGCAGTTTTACCTCTTTCAATGGTCTTTTCTACAGATGCTTTGATCCAAGAGTTAAGTGAGTCTTGTGTTTTTGAACATTTTGCACTGGTTTTCAGCTAATCGCACAACACTTTCTGTGATAGTCAGATAGACCATATATCAAATAAAAACATAGCACTAGGAAAAAAGACAGTGGTGTTGATGCCAAAATAAGTAGTTATCCAATGCACTAGTTTTGGAACTCTATTGGATAAACGTGTACCATTTGCAGAACCCAAAGAACATGTGTTAATTCTCTCCATCTCTCTACTAACTGGGAAAGTAGGCCACCCATCCTCACAGGAGGAGAAATAAGGCCTCTGATTAAGCCTACCTGTTGCTTCTGTGAGGTTTCTGTCCCATATGACGCTTCGTGTCTAGGGAATTAAACCAGATTGTTGAAAGGTTTTACATCTTCTTACAAAGGATGTGTGAGTAGTGCTGTAACCTCAGCTAGAGTATTGCTCCTGCATTCTCCTATCCTCTCCAAAAACCTTCTTTATGTCCTTCTACACCTTTAGGGTGTAATTTAAAGTGCCCACATATCTGGACATATCTTTTACAAAATCGTTACCAGATGAGATCCATTCACAAGATGCTCCACCCTTCTTGCTAGCCAGCTCCATTCACTTTTTGTCTGTCTTCATAAGGATGCTCTTTCTTTTTTCTATGTAGTTAGCTGCATTAGCATTTCCCAAAAAACACACGCCCAAATTTAAGAGGGCTTAGGGCCAAAGATCCCCACATTAGCGCCATTATTTTTTACGGTAATGTGGCAATAGGGTATCAAAAACATTGCGTCATATCTACAGGGTGCGCAATTCACCCACTGCACCACTTCGTAAACCTTTGCACAGCCTTATGCCCGAGCCAGGCATAATGTATGCAGGGAGCGTTCTCCCGGTAGGGGCCCGTTAAAATGGCGCAGTGGAATCTATGAGATTCCACTGCATCATTTTTAGTGGCATTTTTAAAGCCTGCACAGAGCAGCTGTTAAAAGGAGGCACACCATTATTGTTAATGGGCCTCTTTGTACTTTGCAGGATTAGCACCAAGATATTTGGTGCCAATCCTGCAAAGTGCAATAATCGCATCACAAATGATGACACTATTGTCCCTAACCTACGCCATGGTACCCTGTATGTTAAATACGGTGCACCCATGGTGGCATTAGGGGGGCGCAATGGGCCGCTAGAAAAGTGGCGCGTCATTTTAAATCTGGGTCAAAGAGTTGTTGTGCCCCCTAATGTAACTCCACCACATCTATGAATGTGTTGAGCATCTTCTGACACAGAACTAATTCTGGTCATTGGGCCTAAAACATCAAGAGGCCTGTTTTGGTAACGTTTAATCCCTTTACCTAGGCTTTTTCTCAGATCAAAACCTGACTTATTAAAAAAACCCAATCTAATTCAAGTGTTACAGGCACTCTCATCACCTCATCTCATTCTTGTTCTTTCCTCGTTATCTATGCGTTCACCTATATGTTCAGTTTGTGCTACAAATGTATACATGGCAGTAGACTCGATTCATGCGCTAGACTCCCGATTTGTGAAACCCAAAATGGAGTAATTTTGATCTCTCTCCTGCCTGAAATCACCTGGGCTTCAATACTAATCAATGGGGAAAATCCATTACCCCGATTTATTTCTCAAAATCTCTCACTTACCTGTTCTAAAATGTTGGTATGCATGCAACAACCCTGTCAACACCTTCTAGAATTTTCTTCTATTATTCAAAACTTTGTTCTACTAACTAGAAATCTCCAGTCGCTAGCCGACTACTGCAAACATATCTATTCTGTACCAATCTTGTCAGGCACTCTTTTCTTCACCTTCCTTTGACTGCCTGGGTCATCTCACAAAATCCTGTTGGATTCATAAGTCTAATGACTCAAAATATGGCCCCCAAAGCCTTCAGTGCATTCAAATGGCCTCAGTTGTCTCACCCAAGAGAGTCATTGAATGCACAATAATATTTCTGTGTAAGGCGGTCTACGAAGGACAACATTGCTTTCTGGTATGGGCTTCTCTCCTAAGAGAAATGTATCCTCATGCCAGCCACATCCACACACAGCTGCCTTGCTGTGCAATCTCCTCATGCAGGAGGGCATCACAACAGCTTTGCAACCTGTGCAATGCCAAATTCTTCTGCATCTCCTGAATGTAAATTTATACTCCGTGCAACTTAACACAGAAAATAATGCACCCTAAACCATTATGCTATTCTTAAAAACATACACTCTACCAAAAAGGAACACAGACAAAACTTGCTATCGCTATGGGGCATTTTAACCTATCTAGTTCTACCTTTCTTATCCTTTAGAAAACCACCTAATGCTAATATGAATATCTTAATTTGGAGACACAATAAATTATTTTGGGACTCCTCCCAACTTGTCGGGAACTTTTGTCCTTGCAGAAATTGTATACGAATTGCCCAACCAAGATCCAGTGATACTCTACTATGTTGCAGAGGATGTGTTTGTGCAGGCCATCATGGAAAGTGTGGCATCATTTCACACAAAAGTACACAAAGAGACTCATTACAACCCTGGCAGTCTAAAGACTGCCAGGCCGCCCTGGTGGTCGGACCAGTGCCAGTACAGTATGTTAGTGATACTAGATATGTGACCTCTGAAAATGTATCTTTTTGTTGTAAGTACATTTCCAAATCACACATTTGGTGGTAGAAATTCCACCATTCGACAAAAGCATTTGCAGATGTACTTCCAGATGATTCCACCATAAACCGGCTCTCATCAAATCAAACATATCTACTTGTATTGAGAAACCCTAACTGCCTTGACAGAGCCAATAAACTTTGCAAATTTTCCCCTGCTACCTTGATGGAGGAGGATGATTTCCTACAATAGCAAGCAAAGATACCACCGTATAAGCCCTAATGGCAATGAAAAGTCCTTTTCTTTTTGGAAGACCTTTGCCGGAGGATTTTCCTGTAGCTTCAAATTCACTGATGAAATTGTGGAGAAGGAGGTAGTTCTACAAGCAGATTATCCAAAGGAGGATTATGCTCCTTCAGAAGACTTATCACTTGCTCCAGAAGTCAGAAGGGTCTTTTTTGCCTCTTAAAACATGCCTAAAAGACAATGACTTAAACTTATGAAACAATTGAAAAAGAAATGTAATTCAAAATTCAAGTTCTGTACTTGATGTTGACTTCTCTACACACAGAACAAGATTGGTTTTGGAGAACTGTTACCATCCATGTTGGACTTCTTCAGTATCCAGATGTCTTGATCTTGGGAATGTGTAACTGATTGTTGTTCCTTGGACCTGTCATTCTTGTAACAAGGAAGTCTCATTCATTTATGGCAGCATTGTGCTTAATGTAAATCAGTCTTGACCCTGCTTCAGTGGAAACAGTCCAGTCCGAACGGCCAAGCCAGGTTCTCCTTGAGCCAGAAGCATTGTGTTATTAAAGATGGAGATAACCCAGCAGTCACACAAGTCTGTTTGGTACATCTGAAGAGCTGTTTGGTATCTGACGATAAAGTGCTTCATATCTGAATTGATTCTTCATATGCAAAAGGAAGCTCATGACCGATTGCTCTATACTCTGATGTTGTAGTACTCACTTTCTACAGAAGGATCTTTGTGCACGACCTGCATGTTGATGTAGATATCTTCCTGCTGCTTGGCGTCCCCAAATTGAATATGTGAATAGTTGACTCCCTGGCTCTCTGCAGTCACCTGAAATTGAAACATAACTGGTTAGGACAGAAAAATGGGGGTGAACAGCAGGAGCTTGTAGGCAGTGTGCATATCAGCTTGTGAAATTCAAGACAGGGTAGAGGGACAGTGCAGGAGTCATAACTAGAATTTATGGTGAACTTGCATTGGTTATATGCAGATGTCAGGGTGGTGTAGTCTTTGTTGAAAATGTTCACTTGTTGAACGCAGAGATAATGTTTGTGGATGGTGTAATCTTTGTTACAAACGTTTACTTGTTGAGGCCAGAGATATTGCAGGACGCCTAAGATGATAACATAGGAGAAGTTTAGATAACATGGATCTGGAACCTCTCCTAATGAATGATCTTTTGAAGGATTTCTTACAAATATTTAATCATGAGTGAGGCACAGACTTTAAAAGGTTCAAATAGCTTTAAGCTTAAAAACAGTCACACCACAGTCACAGACAACTAACTTAAGCTCTCTTTAATAACTCAAAAACCTAATCTGTATTCCACCGTTTTGTCCTTTCCATCTAATATCTACTGTAATTATGTCCATTTATTGGACAGTCTGCAAGGACGTGAATAGTAATGGGTGGCTACTACAAGCCCAATTCTGACATGGGAAGGTTTGATGAGCTGCCCTCACCTACATCCACAAGCCTCTGATGAAGGAGTGTAGCTCACTTATACTATTGTTGATAACAGATTGTACCTGTACGCTCCTTGTAGACTACACCTTGGTAGACATACTGTCATGTCTGAAGAAATTACAGATTCCCATTTGATAGCAAAATTAGAAGGAGGTTGGGGAAAGCATGCTCAAGATTGGTACTTAAGTGAAATAATAGAACCTTCACTCTTAATCAGTACTGCCAGCTGTCTCACTTGTAATTTGTACTATTGCCATCTGTTTACTATACCGCATGGCCCAGCCTTTGACTATTATGTCCTCACCTGCATAGCCTCTTGTCCCAAGTGACTGTGTTTGGCCCTATTATTGTTAGATAGGCTATTAGGTACAAAAGCCCTACTCTGATTTATCCTGCTCGTATGCTTTCCTTTAAACCTCTACCACTCCTTCTCATATATTAAATTCTAACTATATTCTTTACCAAGGATTCATTGATGCCTTCTCACTTTGGTTTACTGGTAGCAACCAATTCTGTCTGCTGCACAAACACTACATCTGGGAGGGCCATATAGGCCCTGTACGGTGGTGTTTGAGGATTTCTTTGGGTTGCACCATAATTCTGAGTAGATGCATAGACTCTATAAGGTTGTGACATTGCCTCCCTTAGGTTCAAGCATCACACCTAGGTGCATGCCGAAGACCCTATTACTATTATGTCTCTTGATTTCCTTAGGTTTCTCCACCACCACTACTGGGTGGAGATAATTGACCTATATTCTGTGGTGGCTGTTGACAACTTTGGGTTTTGCCACTTCCACTTCTGAGTGAATCTTCATGGACCTATATAATGAAGTGACTGTTGCTTCCCTTGATTTGCACCATGCATTGCTTCTAGGTGAACTAAACTCACCCATAAACTGGGCTGTTTGTTGATTTGCTTGTGTTGCTCTACTCAGCTTGCATTATCACTGGTTCTGGACCAAAGACAGACACATATCTTGTGGTGTTTGTTAATTTGCTTGGGAAATACCATTGCTCCAGGCACATCTGCAGATAGCTAGAAAAAAGATAGAGAAACGGCAAGTCCCCGGAAGACCTTGCGACCTTTATTCCCGCCAACAAATCCCCCACCACCTCATCAGATCCACCAGGAAAGCCGCCCTGCAGGACCGTATCAGCACCGAAGAGCTCTTTGCAGTGGTCAAGGAGGGTGCCAAACCACAATCTGAAGTGTCAAACATTCCTCCACCTCAGGACCTCTGTGACAGACTAGCCACTGTCTTCCACCAAAACATCAAATACATCTACAAAAAATTCAGACCCCAAGTGCCTCAGAGCCCACCAACAACACTCAAGCTCAGACCCTCTAAACCTTCACATATCCTGCACTGCTAGACCACATTCACCACGGACGAGACCTGCTACATCATGAGCAGCATCAACTCTGGAGCCCCTACTGACCCCTGTCCTAACCACATTTGCAACAAAGCCAACACCTCCATTGCACTTGAGCTCTGCTACACTCTCAACTGTTCAATAGAGATGGCTATCTTGCCCGAGTACTGGAAGCATGCAGAGATCTGCCTGATCCTGAAGAAACCCACGGCCAACCCCCTGGACCTCAAGAACTACCTCCCCATCTCTCTGCTGCCTTTCTAAGCCAAGGTCATCGAAAAGGCCCTCAGCTCCGCAAACACATTGAGGACAACAACATCCTGAACATCTGGCAATCAGGAGCACCCACAGCATGGAGACCACCCTCCTCGCCGCCACATATGAAATCCGCTCACTCCTTGACCATGGCCAACCAGCAGCCCTCAGCTTCATCCTGGATTCATCGCTCACCATGACCCGCCAAGTCAACTCTGTCACATCCTCCTGTTTTCACACACTCTGACTTCTCTGGAAGATCTTTAAATGGATCTCAACTGACTGCCACAAAACTGTAACCCACCCCCTGGTCACCAGCAGACTCGACTATGGCAACCCCCTCTACGCTGGCAGCACCCAGAAGGCCTGACCCCAGAGGAACTGGAGTACAGGGAGGCGGAGAGGAAGCGCAAAGCTGTCCTAGATGTAACTGGAAGCATATGAAAGGAGAGCTGAGGCAAAAGGGACTTAGCTGAGAAGAAACTTTTGCTGGCATATTAAAGGGGACTTAAAGAGTTGGAACTGAAAGCCAGGCAGTTCCTAGAGCCCATCAACCATGGTGACAAACCATGGTGACAGCTTACCTGCAGTGTCCACTGTAGAGGTGATGGTCTGCATCCCACAGCATCTAGTGCCCAATTATGTGGTGAGCGATGGTACTGATAAATGGTTCCCAGCTTATGTCGTACCTCCAAGGGAACACAAGGCCCCAGAGGAGTGCTAGGGGGTATCTTGAGGAGGTACATGCCTACAGTGGTGAGGCAAACGTGAGGACCAGACTAATTATGCCACCATAAAAAAACACCCTTATCTTTTAAATTTGAGCAGAGAAATACCATCAGAGTTTCAGGGACTGCCACTTACTCCCAAGTCAGTCCTGAGTGGACTTTATAGGTTATTCTAGCAAGGCACTTAAGAGCTAGGTGAGGGACAGCAAAGTGGACAATTTTGTGGGGCTGTATAACTTGATTCTGAGGGAGTACATGCTCAATATCTGTTTTACAGAGCTGCACTAACACCTGGTGGAGAGCAAGCTGACTGACCCTAGGAAGCTTGTTGAGGAAACCAACCTCTGGGTCAGCAACCAAGTGACAGCAGTGGGTCACCATCAATAGGCAGAGTAGGGTGGTTCGGAGCGACACAGGGGCTAGTATGACGACTGTCGGGTGTCATCTGGTGTCCTCAGAGCTGGTAATGTCCAATACATTTCACCAGGTTATAGGACCAGACAACTAAGAGAGCCACTACTTAGCGTTTCTGAATCCCTTTGAATGGGGGGGGCTCAGTTGAGACCTTCCACACCTGTGGACTGTCTGTTAGGGAATAACCTGGAGCACACTGCATGGAAGGAAGTGGAACTCTGGTCACACCTGTAAATGGTGAAGTTATCTCAGTGGGCTGGGGTGACCACCAAGTTCATGGCTGCCCAGAAGGAGAGTAAAGGAGGTCTGGAGCCTTGAAAATGACCAAGACAATTGCAAGGAGAGGGAAGACCATGGTACAGGTAGGTGGGGCACCGCAGGAGGCCACCCTGGAGCATACAGGGAGGAGATTGCCTCCCATGGTGACATACCTTCTTTAACAGCTTTAACTCCTCGCCCCCTCACCACCACAGCCACCACCAACCCCGACGCACCCAGCCACACCAACCTCCTCCTCTCCTGGAGCCACATCAACGACAAGGACACCATCAAAACCATGAGCACCATCCACTCCGGATCTCCCTCCAACCCCCGCCCCCACCACGTCTTCAACAAAGCAAACCCCATCATCGCCTCCCAACTCTGTATGATCATCAAAAGCTCCTTCCCAGAGAGCTGGAAGCACGCTGAAGTCAACGCCCTGCTAAAGAAACTCAAAGTGGACCCCGAAGAACTCAAGAATTACCGACCCATCTCCCTCCTCCCCTTCCCGGCGAAGGTATTGGCGAGCCAGCCAGGAGCTCTACTTTGATCTCACCAACTGCTGAACTGGGGTCCCTGCCTGTCTCCACAAGGTGATTTGTGCACATTTTTAAGAGGTAAGGGAGATGCCAACATTTATGTAAAAATCTCTGATTTCGTGGGGACAGATGGGTCTCAGTGGAAGGTAGTGAGGTGGACAAAGTACGAGGTCTGTTCCTTTTATTTTATAAAGACATTTACAATTTTGACACTGTAATATATGTAATTTTTGTGTTTGCATGCAAGATTGTGTATGAATTGAGATAATATTAAGGGATCCCGGTGGTAAATCCGGAAGATACAGGGAGCTTGACTAAGTAAGTCAAAAGTGGTCAGGAGTAGTGTTGGGCTTGGGGGCTGAGCAATCAGTGTATGTTTTAAAGAACACTCATGTCAACCTAACCCAGATATTAAATCTGGAAGTCACTTTTTTTGTTAAAAATAGTGAAAAGTTGTCCCCTCTATGAATCCAGAGGGAAGTGACCAGTAGTATTTTGTTTGCCCTAGTATGAAATTAAGAATTACTGTGTATGTATATTAAAATTTACTGTGTATGTATATGCATGTATAGACAGAAATGTGGCCACATAATAATGTCAATATATAAGTTTGTTATTTAGTGTATAATTTAGGAATAAGTATCAGACCTCCTATTTTTATGAAGGTTAAGTTATAATAGTATACTCAAAAGTAAAGTAATTGACTGGATTGGGCAGGTCCCAAAAAGTCAACTAATTAATTCCACATCCCTGAATTAATTATTCATTTTTATAACAGTCAGGCTGTCGCCCTCTGCAACAGAACTGACCTTAGTAGATTAGCAATATCAATACCATAGAATCATTTTTTAAGTCAGAAGTTTATGAATGCCTAGGTATTTATAGCATATCACCTCTAGGCCTTAAAACAACCTGTATTGACATAAGAGAAATGCCTGTTAGACAATTATAAATAATTATTAAAAGAACTAATACAAGGACATTATCCTCCAAGTTAAAAGTAGTGTACTAGCCTCATAAACCCCATAACAAATATTGACACTACTATTGTCCCCATTATGAAACTATAGAGCCTTAAGATTGGAGGCTAGATGAATTATCAAATAGTATAGACTGGGACATACACACATATATTGAAGATATACAAATAGAAGGAGAATAATCAGCTACTATACATACAAATATATTTAACTACCTTTCAGATAAATGTGAACAGGATCTTCACATAATTAGAATAAAAGAGTTTATTTTGAAATGTACAAAACCTGTTGCAGTTGTCTTTCCAAGAGAAAGGCACTCATTTGAAGGCCTCTAAAAATAAATACATTTTGTTTGAATCTTTTCATGTGTGACACTGGAGCCACATTGTGGCCAGAAAGTGAATATATTGAAGTTACTGCAATTTTTCTGTGGAACCATGGGCAACAGTCACATGAATTCCCTGCAATAATAAACAGACTCAGATTTAGTATTAGACCTCCTACTGTATGCATTTATTAGGGACCTCCCAGGGTGGAATTTAGGATATGAGTAATTAATAAACATGTATATAGATCACAATAACATTATTGTTTGTTGTGTCAGGCAAACAAACCACTTAGGCCGCACATTAAAGCACCTACCCAATATATATGTAAATGAACAAAGTTGTTAAAGAGATTAGGGATATATATACATATATCTGATGTTCACCTTCACAGCCTAATAATAGTTTATGTGAAGTCTGGAAATACCATAGGAAGTAAATAGAAGCCCATTTAGAGTGTAAAACATAGAGTACAAAATATTAAGTTCACTAAAGAGACATGGGGTCTCCTTTAGAACACATGGTTAAAGTGTTCTCAGGAGACAGGGAAAGGATAGGAAAATACTGTAAGGAATGGCACAAAGCAGCATTAAAACTTGCACATGCGTGGCCTCACAGAGGGAACATTTGATAATACAACAATAGAACACAAGGCCACCTTCCTACAGAGTAAATACAAGGGAAATAAACTAGAGAAAAGGAAGATCACAGTAGACATATGGAGGGTCTTTTGTGAAACAAATATGAATGAGTCAAATACAAAGCCTCAGACCCTCCCTTCGGCTCCTCCATCCCCCTATCAGGATGTGCAATTAAGGTTAGGCAGTGCAAAAGTACAGGGCATGTATACGTTGCAACCTGGTGCCCTACACTCTTTACCCACCTCTTCACATCCCCCTGCTGTGGGATATACAGACCCAGAGTATAGCCCACCATTAGAATCTTTTTCTAAACATAGAGAATATGTTCACCCATCTCCATGTCCTCAAATGGCCAGTACACCACGGGAAATGTCAGGTGGGGACAGTACTAAATACATAGGGACAGTAGATGCCACATTTACACTTCATTTGGAGGACGAGATGTCCCCCACTAGAAAAAATAAAGGTATACCTAATGAGGGATCAAGAGAGGCACAGAGAATGGATGGGGCTAGAAAAAAGGAAGGTGTTTTGAAAAAAAAAAAACGAGTACCAATATTAAAAATAAGGCAAGAAGGTTAGCTTTCACACCAGAAAGGTCTCCCACAGAGTACTGGAGGTTCATGCACCCAGGAGCAGAAGAGAATAGTGTAGGCAAGTGGATCACAGAGCAGGAAGATGGACGGGTAGACAAAAGAGCGACTTGGGAAAAGGAGGAAGGGCCCCTGAGGCAGTCAAGGGCCCTCACTAGGCCACAAATGATTGAACAAGAAGGACTAGATGACACAGTCTCCACACACAGCAGCTTAGGTGAAAAAGATCTGGATTTAGAAAAATCTTACAAAGGATCAGAGGGGGCATTAGATGACATCACTGAACATGTTAAAAGAATGTCCCTTCTTGAGGACCATAACAAGGAATAGTCACAATATGCCTGTGAGGGAGAAGAAAACAATAAGACAGGACAGACTTTACAAAAGAAGCCAAGAGAATTACAGAGATTAGTATTTGATGGGGTGAATGCACGCCCATATGAGAGAAAGGGAACATTTGATAAGGCAGGAAAAATGACACTGAGGAAAGACATGGCACATGCATTCCCTGTATGCCCTGTCAATAATTTGTCGCCCAATTAAATAGTAGCTGAGTATGAAAATAGTTGGTATAATGTTGTCCCTTTTACTGACAACCTAGCAGGTTGGACAGAAGGATTGGCATCACAGATGACACCATGGCCGCAAGAGGGTTCCTTTGAACCCCGAGACATGGCTAATGCAGAAAGGTGCATTTTTCAGGGTGCAGGGGATCCTTACTGGGATTATCCCTATATGCAGAAATGTTTAAGAGTGTGGCAGAGATATGCTTGTAAATATGACTCTCGTCACCCTACTGGCAATAGGAATACAGTCCTGTCACAACTGCCCTTGATATTCAAGAGCCCAGGGGTGCCTCAATATATACCATGGCCCCAGATGGACAAAGAAAATCTTTAAAACAATTGCCACAACATTTTGAGGGTGCTTGAAAATGGATAGCAGCTCTGGAGAAACATACTGCAGGGATTACTCTTGCAATAGGGGACATTAAGAGTTTACTAAGTTCCCTTATAGGAGATGACACAGACACACTGTTCACAAAGGCAGGAGTAAAGGATGTGACATTGACTAACCCAAAATGTGATGGGGCACCCTTTAATAGAGTAAGGGGAATTGTTTGGAAACAACTGAGGAAAATGTATCCAGACAGGCCAGACATTGGGTCCCTTATGGCACAAGCAATGCAGCCAAATGAGGACCCAGCCCAATTCCTTAGCAGAATGAAGGAAAAATGGACACAGGAAGTGGGGGAGAGTTGGGATGTCACTGGACAGAATGCAATACTATTTTTCAATATAGTGAAAAAGTGTCTGCCAGTTGAAGTACAGGATAAATTAGATAATATAGCTGCCTTGGAGGCCAAACCATGGACAGAGATACAAGCACACATAATACATTTTTGTAAGAAGAGACAAGAAAAGGAAAAGAGAGAGAAAGATAAAATAGAGAAAGCAGCAGCTAAATTGGTCCAGCAGAAACTAGCCAAGAAAACAGAGGAAGGAATTGCCACCGTAATGGCCAGGTGATGACGGCTGTCCTCACCCAAAAGTATCCTTTAGGCCACAAACCAGTTGCATATTTTAGTGGCCTACTTGATTCTGTCATGAAAAGTAATTACCCTTGTGAACAAGCACTAGCCACAGCAGCCTTTGTAGTAGAGAAAAGTGCTCCCATTGTCATGGGTGCACCCTTGACCCTGTATGCTGAACCTGCTGTATTTGCAATAATTCAGAAAGCTAAAACAACATTAACAACAAGGAGAGTATCAGGCTATGAGATAATATTATCACTAACATCCTTGAAGGTGGTTAAATGCCACACAAATCAATCCTGCTACCTTCTTTGCACACCCCATTTCAGACACTGATGATGATGCCCATGATTGTGCCACATATTCTCCAGATGAGTGTAGCCAAGCAACAGAAGACCCCATTCCAGGTAATGTTGTATATGTTGTGGATGAAACTTCCACAATAGATCAGGACACAGGAGTAAGACATACAGGTGCTGCAGTGGTCAGAGCGATGTAGCACAACTCTTTAGACACACTGCAGATAACTGAACAGATAACTTTGCCATCTCAATATTCCGCCCAGGCTGCTGAATTAGTAGCTTTAGGGGCAGCTCTCAAACAAGGGGAAGGAGAAACAATAACAGTATACTCTGGTTCAGCCTATGTCACTACAACAGTGCATTCCAGCATTATGCGGTGGAATAGATGGAGATTTCTCAAGTCTGATGGAAGCCCTGTCATGCACCGCCCCCTTTTAGAGAACTTGATACAAGTTTTAACACTGCCACATGCAGTTGCAGTAGTGAAATGCGCAGTCCACACTAATGCTCAGATTTTGTGTCCCGTGGAAATGTCCTGGCTGATTGGGCAGCCAAAGATGCAGCAACACACCCTCTTAGTGATACACATACCACAGTTTTGTTAGCTAGTGAAACATTGACACCTTCAGACCCTTTGAATGCATCCAGACATTACACAGAGACAGCTTGTCTGCATATAAGAGAGATACAAGAAAATGCACCAGAGCATGAGAAACAGTTGTGGGAAGCCAGAGTATGCACACAGACAGGAACAGATTTAATATACAGACAAATATCAACAGGGAAGCCTGTCATGTCCTAAGCATTGCTACTGATAGCTCTAAACCAGCTACATCTTCCTTCACATACTGCTAGAGACATTATGTCCCTCCAAATACGTCAGGATTGGTTTGTCCCTTACTTACATGAGATTATTATAATGTACACACACACCTGCACAGTGTGCCAGCAGTATTCACCAAATCCCACCTCTAAGGTAATAGCTTCCCCAATACCTCGCCCACAAGGTCCCTTTAAGGAACTGCACATTGACTACATTGATATTATTGTCTGATGCAATCATTATCGCTATCTGATAGTTGTAGTCTGCCCATTCTCAAGGTGGATTGAAGCAGGACCTTGTGTTCACCATAATGCCAAGTCTGTTAACCCTCTTTGCTTTGAGAAATACCCCAGGATCAGAGCACTATCTGACTCCTCATCAAATAGTGACAGGTAGAACAATGAGCACATTTGTGCCACCAACCAGACATAAGTTGGAGACTGAGAGTGCACCTGAAGTTGTACAAACTGAAATGAATGAATACATGTCTGAGCTAACCAAAGTTGCAAAGTTCTTCTCTAAACAGGTTACACGTGCAGCCAAGAAGCGCGCCAACGCATCTCCTGTAAAGGATCAACAAACACCATTACCTTTAGGAACTTTAGCAATTTTGCAAGACAATGGAAGAACTGCAAATTTAATGGACCCTTCCCAGTGCCATCCATCCCTTTGGACAACGAGCAGGAAAAAGAGGGGGGAGAACAGGAGAAGCAACCGGAGTAAAGCCTCCCTCTAAAGCCTCAATCTTAGACAATTCTTCTTTTCAGTTATGTATTTTATGTTTATTTTTCCTCCTCGTTGCACTGATATTGCTGCTTTTAGCCCTTGGATATTTTAATTTTTTTGATCCTATATCAATTATTACACGCATGCGTAGAACTGTTGATAATGATACTGACCATCACCCTCTACATATTGCTTTGTTTGACAATGTGTGGTATCAGCACATGTACAGTATAGGCACATCCACATCCAACACCAGTTGTTATGTATGCTCTCTCATCTCCCATGCTGCTGGAGTAGATAAATTGCATCTCCCTAAAGAAGTATCCCCAAACATTACACATTGTCTCCTGCACCTATTTTTATGCAGAATGAGAGCACAGCTACAGCCAACTCATGTTAGTCCTTCTACTGCACGAGTTAACACAACTAGATTTGACACCACCCCAGAAGTCCTACATGTCCTGACAGAAAAACAAGAGATAATGGAAGAGATATCAAGAATGAAGGAAGCAGGGCAAACAATGTTTCACCCAGATTGGGAAAAATGGGTATTACGTCAAGGTATTTTTGGAAGGTCTTACCCATTATCTGAATGTAGTAACTATTTAGCTAAACCCCTGCTTCCTGATTGCGCAGGCAGGCCAGTTCTTAGTATCACAGGATCAGTATTTGCCCATGACAAATGGTACCAAGACACAAGGTCCACTAAGCTTTAATGAGATAATAAGCCAATGTCAGGAAATATGGGATGCGAACATACAGAGATATACATGGACAACCATACACCCTAGAATAGCAATGAAATTAACACACTTTTCTCTTTGTTTCAGAGGGAAAGGGACAGTGAAGGTGGGGAGTAACCTCAACTGCAACATCACCACCTACAACGCTGATATGCAGGGCGGCACCTCCAGCCTGATGGATCACTACTGGATGTGTGGGGCCCGGCTCCACATGCAACTACCCCCAAACTGGAATGGCCTCTGTTCCCTAGTGACTTTGCACATCCCCTCCCTGGTGATACCAGGTGTGGACATCTCTCAGTTACATGACCATCCCATGAGCCATCCAACAACCTTGCTTCACCATTATCGGACAAAACGAGCTGCTGAGTTTCTTGGTACTGAAGTGTGGAAAGACGTTCCACAGGAACATAGACTATTTAATGATGCCCAAATATTTTTTGGTAGCATCCTACCATTCATTCAGGTGAAGGCAACTGCACGCTGGCTGCAGATCACGCACTTTGAATTGATGAAGACCATAAATGCAATTGAAGATGGGTTCAATGCTATCAAGGAAGAACTTTGAGCCCTTAGGCTGATGTTAATGCAACACAGATATGTATTTGATTTAATGATGGCCATGGAAGGAGGGGTGTGTAAGAAGATTGGAACTTTATGTGCCAGCCAATGATGTGGACAATGGGACATTAACTCAGGCTATTCAGACATTGCATGATCTACAAAAGAAAATGATCGATGAGGGGGGTGCCCCTGATGAGGGGTTCGAGGGCTGGATCGAATGGGTGCCGTCCTGGATGTCGGGGTTGTTCAAGGCCTTGTTGCCTTTGATTGTGTTGTTGCTTTTGATGTGTCTTATTTTTCAGGTAATAATAGCATGTTGCAAAAGGATGACAGCTAAATTGGGAGGGACCAAGTAGTAGGTATGTGATGATTCCCCTAGTTTCATTAGTAGATGGGAAGGTAGGAAAAGTAGTTGAATAATCAACTAGAGGGAGGAATGATGTAGGAAGAATAGGAATACATCACATACAAACAAACATAAGTTCCCAAATCCCAATACAAACATTTTAGGCTAGATAGTTGTAAACCAATGTAAGTAGTGAAAGGTTTAATACATGACATGTTAAAAAAGACAGACTGTGGGTTCAATAGAAAAGGCAGGTCATATTTAGGACAAACAAACATTTATTAGTTAGGAAACATATATACATGCTGCATTGTTAAGTTAGCTGTGCTGAAACACACAAGAGGCCCCAGCCACATTAGAATGAGAGTTTTTCTTTAAAGCTGCACCAACTGTTGCTTTCATAATGTTCACTCAGCATGAACAGGGTGGAACAGAAGGGTGTATCCTTCCTTAGCACAGGGGTCCTAAAAACCACAAGTCATTCATATCGTGTTAAGGGGAACTGTGTAAAGGGTCAGATAAGTATTTGCAAGGGAGGGCTACAATGAGCAGCACGCAACATATAGGGGGTGATTCTAACCCCGGCGGTCTTAGACCGGCGGGGCCAGGGTCGGCGGGAGCACCGCCGACAGACCGGCGGTGCCCCGCAGGGCATTCTGACCGCGGCGCTTTGGCCGCGGTCAGTGCAGGAAAACCGGCGGTCTCCCGCCGGTTTTCCGCTGCCCGTTGGAATCCTCCAAGGCGGCGCAGCTTGCTGCGCCGCCGAGGGGATTCCGACCCCCCCTACCGCCATCCAGTTCCCGGCGGTCCGCCCGCCGGGAACCGGATGGCGGTAGGGGGGGTCGCGGGGCCCCTGGGGGCCCCTGCAGTGCCCATGCCGCTGGCATGGGCACTGCAGGGGCCCCCGTAAGAGGGCCCCTAAATGTATTTCACTGTCTGCTGCGCAGACAGTGAAATACGTGACGGGTGCAACTGCACCCGTCGCACAGCTTCCACTCCGCCGGCTCGATTCCGAGCCGGCTTCATCGTGGAAGCCTCTTTCCCGCTGGGCTGGCGGGCGGCCTGAAGGCGGCCGCCCGCCAGCCCAGCGGGAATGTCAGAATTACCGCCGCGGTCTTTCGACCGCGGAACGGTAACCTGACGGCGGGACTTTGGCATGGCGGCCTCCGCCGCCCGCCAAGGTCAGGATGAGGGCCATAATCTCTTGTTGTGCAGAAAGATAGATATGGTGAATGACGTCAGTGTAACTTACCCATCCATGAGGCCAACAAGAGCATGTGCTTCTTTCCAGAGGCACCTCATTATCTTATCTGTACTGCTTGTAGTTGCTTACGTCAATGGTGAACTCTTCACCACAGTTTTTTGTGGTTTTTACAATATAAATGCTACTGGTGTTTGAACCAGAACTTTGAACTTCAGTCATGGCCTCTATGTGAGACTGCCTGTTGTTCCCAGCTGAAAATCGATTAAACCTATATTATTGTGTCAAAATGATTTGTTTTATTTTATTAACAGATTTCCCTCTAACAAAGGTCATCGAGAAGATCGCCATCGGCCAACTAACCCACTTCCTGGAGGACAACAACACGCTGGACATCTCCCAATCTGGATTCCGTAGGAACCACAGCACCGAGACTGCCCTCATCGCCACACCCGACGACATCAGGACCATGCTCGGCAAAGGCAGAACTGCGGCCCTCATCCTCCTGGACCTCTCAGCTGCTTTTGACACCGTCAGCCACCGCACCCTCTGCACTCGCATCTACGATGCCGGGATCCGCCACAAGGCCCTGGACTGGATCACGTCCGTCCTCTCTGGCAGAACTCAGAGAGTCCACCTCCCTCCCTTCCTGTCAGGAGCCACCAAAACCATCTACGGCGTACCCCAAGGGTCTTCTATCAGCCCAACTCTTTTTAACATATACATGGCACTGCTCGCCAACATCGTCCGATCCAACAACCTCAACATCATCTCCTACGCCGACAACACCCAGCTGATCCTCTCACTCACCAAGGACCCCGCCACTGCCAAAACCAACCTCCACAACGGACTGCATGCCATCGCCAACTGGATGGAGAAGAGTCGTCTCAAACTTAACTTGGACAAGACAGAGATCCTCATCCTCGGCTCCAACCGCTCCGCATGGGATGACTCCTGGCAGCCAGCCACCCTAGGAACCGCACCAACACCCACGCACGCAACCTAGGTTTCATCCTAGACTCATCGCTCACCATGACCCAGCAAGTCAACACCGTCTCATCTTCCTGCTTCAGCACCCTCCCCATGCTTCGCAAGATCTTCAGATGGATCCCCACCGAAACAAGAATGACAGTCACCCACGCCCTCGTCAGCAGCAGACTGGACTATGGAAACACGGTCTATGCAGGAACCACAGCCAAGCTCCAGAAGAAACTACAACGTATACAGAACGCCTCTGCACGCCTCTTCTTTAACATCCCACGCCACGACCACATCTCAGCCCACCTCAGAGACCTTCACTGGCTTCCCGTCACCAAGAGGATCACCTTCAAACTCCTCATCCATGCCCACAAAACTCTTCACAACACGGGACCGGCCTACCTCAACGAGCGACTCACCTTCCACACTCCCACCCGCCAACTCCGCTCCGCCAACCTTGCCCTTGCCTCCATCCCTCGCATCCATCGAACTGCAGCCGGCAGCAGATCCTTTTCCCACCTCACCGCCGAGACCTAGAACACCCGCCCCATCCACCTACGACAGACCCAGAATCTCCTGTCCTTCAGGAAACACCTCAAGACCTGGTTATTCCCTCCCCCCTTTCTGCGCCTTGAGACCCTAGCGGGTGAGTAGCGCGCTTTACAAATGTTTGATTGATTGATTGATTGACCTGAGCTTGCTTGATGGCAAGCAGAAGGGGGACGCACCAGGGAGATCTGCCCAATCCTGGAGGGCATGAGGTTGCAAGCTGAAGCCCAGACTCTGGAGATCACCTCATATATTGGAAGAATGATCTCCTGTATAGTGTGGATAAGGCACCTGTACATGAGACAACACATGTTTTGGTAGTACCGAATGTTACCGGACCTTCTTACTGGGGTTGGCCCATGCAGTTCCCCTGGCAGGACATATGGGGCAGGATAAAGACCTTTGCCAGGCGTGTCTCTCACTGCTATTGACCCCAGATTAGGATAGCCCAGGATTTATTCTGCAGGAATTGTCTCACCTTCCATGCCAGTGGGAGAACATAGGAAAAGCTGAAGGTTACTCTGAATTCCTGAACTGCTGTTGGCACCCCCTTTGAAAGAGTGGCCATCAACATTGTTGTGTCTTTGGACCCCAAGAAAGTCGTAGGCAACAGGTCTATCCTGGGCTTATTGGCCCATGTTGCTAGATACCCAGAGGCCATACCTCTGAGGATTGTGACTGCCCCTGCAGTGTCTAGGGACTTGATGGACATTTTACCCAAGTGAGGTTCTCAGAAGAAGTGGTATCTGACAGGGGCACCAACTTCATGCCTACGTACATGAAGTCAATGTGGAAGGGGTGTGGTGTAATTTATCATTTCTCCATACCCTACCATCCACAAGCCAACAGGATTATTAAACAATTTAATGATACCATAAAGGGCATGATTATGGGCCTGAAAGAGCACATAAATTGGAAGTGGAAAGTCCTCTTACCATGCCTGCTTTTTGTCTACAGGGAGGTACCACAGAAGAGAGTTGGATGTAGCCCCTTTGAGCTTCTGTAGGTCACCCTCAGTCCAGCCAAGGAGGGGTAGAAGTGTGCTCCCAAGAAACAATGCCAAGATGTGGTTAGCTACATTCTAGCTATCAGGAACCAGGCCAAGTTCTAGAAGTATAACATTTGGGCACAAATAACATAGCCTTGGCTGTTCAATCATATGGAAGTGAGATGAGAATATTGTATGCTATCTCCCTATGCTACTCAAGCACTGCGACTACCTGGCATTTCGGATAAAACCCAGACATAAACAGCTCCCAAGGGGACGAGGGGAGTAGAGGACAAAGAAAAACAAAGAAAAATGATGTCCCTGGGTCCCTTCAAGGTAATTGCTTCAGCAAACTACACCATGGACTCCATCAACTTTATAACATATATGTATATATGGAACATGATGGGCAAGTGTGTGTTGTTACCAAAATACCTGCCTTCTACCACCTTTAAGAATTGTCAATGGGAGTCCCTGTAAATGTAGTGAACAATCGTAGGAAAATGAAATAAACAAAGTACAAAACGAGTACACCAAAGGCTATAATTTCTGATGGATACAACTACCTGTGGATTCCTCACCTCATGAATACTCCCATGGCGCCAGCATTCTACGGAAATCTTCTTACTAGTCTCTGCACGTCGACGAGGACGTCACTGTCTCGCACGCGACGCCGTCTGACGTCATACAGGCAATAAGAGGTCCTCGACGACGTGCGGACGTCAGTTCCCTTTTTTCCGTGCATTCGAAACGGTTATCTTCGAGGGAGCAACTGTTACTCTTGCGGTTACAGTGTATATCTTGCTGCGTACTCTTTCTCTGTGGAAATAATGTCGCAGAGAAAGTCTGGATTTAAGCCTTGTCGTGAGTGTGGAGGCAAGATGTCGGTGACGGATCCTCATTCCGATTGCCTTTGGTGTTTGAGCTCCGACCACGACGTCTCGACTTGTGATTCGTGTCAGCACATGAATCCGAAGGCCATTAAAGAACGCGAGGCGAAGCTGTTTATGGCCAAGTCAAAGGAGAAGCATCACAAGAAAAAGTCTTCTCCAAGACATCGGCGTCATCGAGACTCCCGGCGCCGTAGAGAATCTCGGCGTCATTCAAGGGAGGCTCGTTCCAGGTCTCCGGATCGGCGCCGGAGGACATGGGAGGTCAGCCCCACGGTGACGCCGCATCCTTCGACGCCGTTGCTCTCTCCGACGTCTCCAACTTCGCCTGGACAGGCGTCGGTGATTGAGGTATTGGAGCCTCAGGTGTTTTCTCCGGCGCAGACGCCGAGGCCGGCGTCGGGGTCGCCTCCGAGTTAGGCACCCCAGTATCCGGCTTTTCCCACCCCTGGAGCCGATAGTTCCGCATTCTTGAATGCGATGTATGCCATCTTCCAACAGATGGCTCCAGGGGGTGCTCCGGCTGGGCCTTTGGCCTTTTCTTTGGGTGATCCTGCGCCTCTTCGGCCGGCACCCTTTATGCCCTTTCTCCCGTTTGGGAACGTGGGCTCGGCGCCAGTGTCGGCGCCGGTGGCCGCTCCGATGGCCGCTCCGATGGCTTCGGAGGGATTGGCCCCAGGGATTTCCATCCCGTCGACGTCGAGATTTCGGCCTGTGACTCCGGTGGGTCCATCCGTTTCATCTGCTCTTCAGTCGGCGCCGAAGTTACCTGTGGCGCCGGATGCGGCGTCGGTGGCTTCGGAAGATCGGCGCCGATCTCCGACTTCGGCGGAGGTGTTGTCGACTCCGCGGATTGAGCAACGACTGCATTCAAGGAGGCGTGCTCTCCGGGTACTAGAGGAGCAGGAGTACCAACGAGCCCTAGAGGAAGGAGAGCTAGAGGACTCGGGTGATGGGCTGCGTGGACTGGAGTCGGCCAGTGGGCTGGACACTTCCCCTGAGTGGGACCTTTCGTCCCCGGGGGAATATACCGAGGAAGCTGCTTCCTTTCATACAGTGGTACGGAAGGCAGCTAGTTTTTTGGACCTACCTTTGCCGGTGGTGGAGGCGAAACAAAACCTTTTGACAGAGGTGTTGCATCCGGCCTCAGCCGCGGCGGAGCCTCTATTACCTTTTAATGACGCTCTGCTGGATCCGGTTTTAGAGGTGTGGAAGAAGCCGGCATCTTCCCCAGCAGTTCACAGAGCCGTGGCCAGGAGGTATCGGACGGCTCCAACTGATCCTGGTTTCCTATCTAGGCACCCTACGCCGGAGAGCTTGGTTGTGCAGGCCTCCTGTTCGTCCAAATCAGCGCCTGGTTCTTTCCCGACGGTGCCTGGGGACAGAGACTAAAAAAAGCTAGAGGCGCAGTCGAAGAAGATTTTTTCGTCCTGCAGTCTGGCGTTAAAAGCCACTAATGCGACCTGTATCCTGGGAGGTATATTCATGCTCTGATGGATGACATCTCCTCTTCGTTTACAGAGCTTCCCCAGGGTCTTTTGGATCTTGTCTCTGATGCCCAGGCTGCTGCGACCCAAATTATCCAGACGGGACTGGATACCACCGACTCGGTAGCCAGAGCAATGGGCACAACTGTGGTGGAAAGGAGACAGGCCTGGCTACGTAACTCGGGCTTTTCGGCAGATGTACAGTCCACATTGTTGGATCTCCCGTTTGATGGGGACAAACTGTTTGGGGCTAAGGCTGATTCGGCCTTGGAACGTTTTAAGGAGAGCAGGGCCACGGCTAAGTCGTTGGGACTCCAAGCTCCTTCTTCCACGGCCTCTTCCAGATTCTTCAGGAGGTTTCGTGGATTTGGGCGTGGCTCTTCCTCCTCTTCCTTTCGGGGAAGATATCAGCAACCTGCCTCTTCCCACCCCTATAGATCTTTTAGGGGGAGGGGTAGGGTCCGCACCAGGGGAGCCTCTCAGCAGCACTCTGCCTCTTCCTCATCCTCTGGCGGGGTGCAGCAGGGGAAGCAGCCTTAGGCTTCCACCATTTCCCACTCACTCCTCTCCTGTAGGGGGAAGATTACAGCATTTTCTCACCAAATGGGAGACTGTTACGTCGGACACTTGGGTTCTCAGTGTTGTGGGAAAAGGCTACACCCTTCCCTTTCGGGAGTTTCCGCCCCTCATCCCGCCCCGCCCTTCGTATTGTTCACAAGAACACCTCCTGTTGCTAGAACAGGAGGTGGAAGTCCTCCTTTTAAAGGGCGCGGTGGAGTTGGTCCCGGAGCAGGAAAGGGGTCAAGGAGTTTACTCAAGGTATTTCCTGATTCCCAAGAAGGATGGTCGTTTGAGACCAATTCTGGACTTGAGGATCTTGAATTGGTTCCTCAAGCAGGAAAAGTTCAAGATGCTGACCCTAGCACAGGTGCTTTTGGCGTTGAACATGGAAGACTGGATGGTGTCTGTCGACTTGCAGGATGCTTACTTTCATATCCCGATACTCAAGTCACACAGGAAGTATCTCCGGTTTGTGGTGGGATCGCAACACTACCAGTTTGCGGTCCTTCCGTTTGGTCTTACTTCAGCACCTCGAGTCTTCACGAAGGTGATGTCGGTGGTTGCGGCAGAGCTCAGAAGGAAGGGGATAGCAGTATTCCCTTACTTGGACGATTGGTTGATCAAAGCCAAGTCCCCGGAGCTTGTGTTGCGTCATCTGCAGTCAACAACCCAGTTGTTGTTCGACCTGGGCTTTTCGGTGAACGAGCCCAAATCTCACCTGGAGCCCTCTCAGCGCCTCCTGTTCATAGGGGCAGTACTGGATACGACATTGGGTCGGGCCTTTCCTCCGCCTCAGCGGATTCAAGATATTCAGGATTTGGTTCCAATGTTTCGAAACGGAGCGGTAGTTCCAGTCCTCAAGGTCCTTCGTCTGCTCGGTCTTTTTGCCTCCTGCATTCTGTTGGTCACGCATGCTCGCTGGCACATGAGGGCTCTTCAGTGGTGCCTCCGAAGGCAGTGGTCTCAACACAGAGGGGATCTAGAGGGTACTGTCAAGATCTCCAGAGATGCTGCTGTGGATTTGAAGTGGTGGATTGCAAGCAACAATCTTTCACAAGGAAAACCGTTCCAGCAGTCGCCACCAGTGGCCACAGTCATAACGGATGCTTCCACTCTAGGGTGGGGAGCTCATCTGGGGGATCTGGAGATCAAAGGTCTTTGGTCTCCAGAGGAACAGATTTTTCACATCAATCTGTTAGAGTTACGGGCTGTACGTCTGGCTCTCAAGGCCTTCCTCCCTTCCCTTCGTGGTCAGTCGGTACAGGTCCTAACGGACAATACTACCACGATGTGGTACATAAACAAGCAGGGAGGAGTGGGGTCGTACCTTCTCTGCAGAGAAGCTCTTCGACTATGGTCCTGGGCAAAGGACCATCGGATTTGCTTGATAGCAAACCATCTGGCCGGAGTCTTGAACGTGCGTGCGGACAGTCTCAGTCGCCACTTCTCGGCAGACCACGAGTGGCGTCTCCATCCAGATCAAGTCCGTTTAATCTTCCAGAAGTGGGGGTTTCCTCGGGTAGATCTGTTCGCCACTCGAGAGAACGCGCATTGTCCGTTGTTCTGCAGCCTTCAGTATCCGATGCAGGAAGCATTGGGGGACGCGTTTCAAATGACCTGGTGCGGCCAGTTGCTTTACGCGTTTCCTCCCATACCCTTGATTCCTCGAGTATTGAGGAAGATTCGCCAAGACCGGGCTCTAGTAATCGTAATAGCTCCGGATTGGCCAAGGAGGGTGTGGTACTCCGACCTTCTCCAACTCTCAACGTGCCCGCCGCTCCGTCTCCCTTTCAGGGCAGACCTCCTCTCGCAGTCGCAGGGGCAGGTTCTACACCCCAACCTCCAGAGTCTGCACCTACATGCCTGGAGATTGAACGGGGCAACCTGAGTTCCTTCTCTCTCCCGCCTGAGGTAGTGGATGTTATATTAGCGGCCAGGCGACACTCCACTAAATCTATCTACGCTAATAGGTGGTCTAAATTTGTTGCGTGGTGTGGAGAGAGGCAGATTGATCCTTTACAAGCTCATCTATCGGACGTTTTGTCTTTTGCTCTATCTCTGGCGCAGAAAGGTTGTGCAGTGGCTACCATTAAAGGTTATTTATCGGCCTTGTCAGCCTTCATATGTCTTCCAGACCAACCATCTTTATTTAAATCCCCTATTGTTATCAGATTCTTGAAAGGTCTTCTAAATCAATATCCTCCAAAGCCATTCGTTATGCCGCAATGGGATTTGTCCTTAGTCCTGACTTTCCTTATGGGGTCCCCTTTTGAACCTATGCATTCTTGCCCCTTAAGGTATTTGTTTTTAAAAACAGTCTTCCTGATAGCTATAACATCAGCAAGGAGAGTGAGTGAGTTGCAGGCCTTATCAGTAAAACCCCCTTATACAACTTTTTATGGGGATAAGGTGGTGTTGAGGACCAAGGCTGCTTTCCTCCCGAAGGTTGTTTCACCCTTCCATTTGGCTCAGGCAATTACTTTGTCCACGTTCTATCCTCCGCCTCATCCTTCCAAAGAGGAAGAAAGACTGCACCGTCTGGATCCAAAGAGAGCGTTGAGCTTCTTTATCAATAGAACAAAGGATTTCAGGCTGGAGGATCAGCTGTTTATTGGATACGTGGGCAAGAGGAGAGGAAAGGCAGTCCACAAGAGAACACTATCCAGGTGGGTTGTTCTTTGCATTAAAATATGTTACTCTTTGGCAAAGAAGGATCCTCCTGAGGGCATTAGAGCTCATTCCACCAGAGCTAAGTCGGCCACTTCGGCCTTAGCCAGAGGTGTTCCTGTGGTCGACATCTGCAAGGCCGCAACTTGGTCGTCCCTTCACACTTTTGCAAAACATTACTGTTTAGATTCTGAGGTTAGAAGGGACGGCCATTTTGCACGGTCAGTGCTGCAGGATTTCTTGGTTTGACCATTTAGGCACCCACCGCCGGGCGTGGTACTGCTTTGGGACTCTATTCATGAGGTGAGGAATCCACAGGTAGTTGTATCCATCAGAAGAACGAGTTACTTACCTTCGGTAACGACTTTTCTGGTGGATACATTAGCTACCTGTGGATTCCTCACGGTCCCACCCGCCTCCCCGTTGCCTTTATGGTCTTGCCAAGTAATCCTTGAGTGCGCTCCTCTTGATCTTTGAGGGTGCAATAGATGTATATATATAATATATTTATATATATATATGGGTATATGTGTATATATCTTTATGTATATACTTGGTGTGTGTATATATTTTTAAAAGAAAGAGTTTTATATATATATATATATATATATGTACATAAAAAAGATTTACAGTTATTCATACAATGTGGTGTATTTTTACAATATAATGGATGTTGCTTTGTTCTTTCATTGCATTGCCTGGTTGTTCTCATGCACGTAAAAAATGATTGGTACTGACGTCCGCACGTCGTCGAGGACCTCTTATTGCCTGTATGACGTCAGACGGCGTCGCGTGCGAGACTGTGACGTCCTCGTCGACGTGCAGAGACTAGTAAGAAGATTTCCGTAGAATGCTGGCGCCATGGGAGTATTCATGAGGTGAGGAATCCACAGGTAGCTAATGTATCCACCAGAAAAGTCGTTACCGAAGGTAAGTAACTCGTTCGTCTTGCTCATAGAATACCCCTTTGAAAACCGATAATCACCTGTAACAAATAAACAAACGGTTCTAAAATAATCCAGAAACAGAATTACAGCATTTACTCATGGCTAGGAAAGAATAAACAGAATTGTGCAAAGTTCTCTGAACACCAAAATCAAATCTTTAGAGAGTTTCTTGAACTTCTTCTTCATGGAGAAACAACAATAAAATATAAGGCCTGATTTAGATTTTGATGTATGGCTTACTCCATCACAACGGTGATAGATTGCCTGTCTGCTGAAACATAAATCTCATAGGATATAATGGGATTTATGTTTCGGCAGACGGGCTATCAGTCACCGTTGTGACGGAGTACCCTGTCTGGCAAAATCTAAATCAGGCCCATAGTCTTTTTCCTTCCTTTTATAGAGTAGAAAATGTCCACAAATCCTGAGAATTTAGCAGTATGAGAACGCGGACACAAATTCAACAGTACTTTATACACATGCACCTTACCAAGTTGAAGGGAAGCAATCTGCTATTGGTCACCTGCTATCACTGCTTAGTATCTCCACATGTTTCATAGAGGTAACTGGTATCAGGAATCCATCAGGCAGCTGTACTTTCTGGGAATAGAATCCCACTGCAGCTTGGAATCCAAACCAATAGAAGAATCCAAAGAAATGTGCCATCATGTACAACAAGTAAGTATCCAAGGTAAGTATTATGAATAACAAGAGCTGCGGCCGTCCTGAGTATGCTTATATAACTGCACTCTGGAAAACCCAACTGTATATAACCAAACTTGAGAAAACCAAACCACAAAACTTTCACTGTAACTCCATCTAGAGATGCAATGAGTCTGAAAGTAAGTGCTGACTGGGCCAAATCCTCTTCTTGTATTCAAACTGCCCTCCATTGAGGCAGAGCCATATTTTTCGACTTTGACCCAGTCTCGTGTGATTAGTTGTCCGCGGTTTGCGCTTTGATCTTTTAGGTGCTAGTTTAAAAAAATAAAAAAGACATTCATAAATCTGGTTGTACTGATTGAATTCTTTGTCTTTGGCTCAAATACTTTTTACACAGTTTACTATTCTTCTAAATTGGTGTGGGATTGTTCCTTTATTGTGTTTTTACTTTATTACTGTTTGTGTGCTGCATAAATACTTTACATATTGCTTCTAAGTGAAGCCTGACTGCTTTTTGTGCCAAGCTAACCAAAGGTAAGTACACGTTTATGTAGTGGCTTTTGTGGTTCACCCTGCCAGGGATTGTGGCTCTTGCTTGATTAGGGTTCATACCTTTTGTCTCCCCCTTTTGCTTGCTACTCACTAATTGTTTACTTCCTCATTTTCCCTTATTTTAAGGTAAGGGTTGCTAAACTGCTTACAAAGTATTAAGGCCCAGATTTAAAAACAATTGACGCAGTTATGCGTAAAAAAAATTACAGTGAGCTAACGCCATTCCCTAGCACCATCTGTGCACCATGTTTACAAAATGCTGCTCAAGGGCGCTAAGGAATAGTTAGCGTAAAAAAAATGGTGCTAATCACTACGACATGCAGTACGAAAAAATTACACTAATGCTGCAAAAGTGGCGTTACAATTTTTTACGGCACGTTTTTGGACGCAAAACGGGTTAGCACCATATTCAACAGCATTAGTGTAAAAAAAAAACGTGGACGCAGGAAGAAAACATTTGGGAAGATAGCATGGAGAATGCAGGCCAGGAGAGACCCTTGGAGATCCCAATCAGCTAAGTACCAGCCAGGAGAGTCCAGAAAAGTCCCAGGAGAAGGCGAAGAGGAAGCAGAAGTGTCGCTTTAGTGAGGAGGAGCATGACGCTTGGTCAGAGACACCAGCTTTTCGTCATCTCCAAATTGCCAATTGGTAGGAGGGAGGCTATGTGACAGGCAATAGCAGATAGAGTCAACAGCGTGGCTGAAGTGAAGAGGACGGTCACCGATTGCAAGAAGTGCTAACAGTCCCACACCCCAGGAGGACTTGGATGAGCTGGTGGAGATGGTGGCAGCTCTTATCCCAGAGGAGATGGCCATTGCAATTGCAGGACAGGACAGTGCAGACTACCAAGAGATACCACAAATGCAGGGTAAGTTGCAGGGAGGAACTATCTGGAATCTCACGAATGGCAGAAGGGTGAGGCACATAGGACACACTCAATGCATGCTAAAGGGTTGCATCGGGAGACATAGGGCCAGAATCAAAACGCCCCATCGACACCCAAGGCTCACTTTTAGTGATGCTCTGCTGGGCAATGCACTCCGACATATACACAAAGTGGTCTTAAGCCACTTAATGTGGCTTTACACTACCTTGTAAATATGCAGCACATTACCTGGAAGGGGCGTGCAATTAGTGTGGCTGTTCCACAAAAACACCCATTGCATATTGTTGTTGCCCCAGATCCAAGACAACATGTTCACCAGAGACTGTGACTGAAGTCAACACCACCCCATGGGTTCTGTCAGGATGGTGCAACAAGGCAAAGTGCTTTCCATCCTCCTCGTGCCATTGCCCTTCTCATGTGTGCTGCATCCTGCAGCACACATAGAAATGCAACCTTGCCATAATATATTGTTTATGTGCAGGAAGGCACACCTTCCTTCATATAAACGATCCATCCCCTTACCTCAGGCACCCCTTCACTCTGGTGCAAGGATTTCTGTATTGGTGCAGAAAGACCAAATCTGCGCATGTGGTGGCGGAAACACAGGGGTGTGCCGTATTTCAGGAAACTTGCAACATCCTTGCATTTTAAAAGTGGCGCAGCACCATGCATCTAATATTACTGCTGCATCGAGCTGTGCCACTTGAGAAAAAAGCATGGCCTAAGTGTGTAACCTGTGGAACGCAAACTGCACAGGGTGGACCAACAACAACTATCACACACCTTCATGAACCATTTGGTAATGGGCACAAAATTGAACACATACAACACATGGGGCATGTCTGTGACCATCATTTGTAGCTTCAAAGTCACCATCTAACAAGGTTGTCAGTGTTGTGTGAATGGTTGGTGTTCTGAATTAAGGGACATCTACATACATAAGAACTGGCACAAGTGGCATCAATGTTGCTCTACCGTCACAATGTCACTAGCTCATAATGCAACTGTACCATCATACAAATAGTTGCTCATGTGTATGCAAGCTGCACATTCCCCTTCTGCCACACCAACAAAGTCTCAAAATGCATGCATTTCATCCATATTCTACATCATTTCACCAACATATGCCTATGACAGATATACTGTATGAAAGGAAATGTCCCAAATGTAGGGACGGCAAACTAATGGTGCAGAAAACCCATAATGGTTGCACTGTCCCATCCAATTAGCACATGTGTGGGGCCCGCTAAAGGCAAATAACAAAGTAACACAAGCATTGTAAGCAATGGACCTAACTGGGCTTTGCTGCACTAGTGCCATCATTCATAGTGCTAATGCATTATAGCACCAAAAAAGTGACAGCAACATTACACTACTGTGGGAATGTCCACCATGGTGAATAGGAAGGTAAAGGACGTGCTACCATGGCGTCAGTTGCAGGGGCAAGGGGCCTGCAAGGAAGATGGTGGTGTAGGATCAATGCACAAAATACCTTGGAAGGTTGTCCCATGTGTGATGCACATTGCACCACATAATTATCAACTACAACCTGGGGTCTGTAACATCCCTGAGCTTTCAGTAGCAAGTGAATGATGAGCCATTGCAACAGCCACTACAGGGAAAGATTGGCATTTCACTATCTCATTGCAGAGGATGACGCCTTGCATCTTGCCGACCTGCCTGTCCTGGATTTTACAGATGACATGGATGACCAGCTGCCGAACATCAATGAAGAGACTCTCCAGGATGTCCTAGGTTCCCTTTAGAAACCACCTCCAGTTGCAGGGAGGACACCCAGTGTTGCGGGGTCTCCACATGAACCACCAGGCTACCAACACAGAGCACCAACCAGTCCTGCCACAGCCCTGGACTCTGAGGACCCAGACATCACCTTTCACAGGACAGTGGTAGCAGTCCAGCGGGAGCTGGCCAAGCAGGTGTGGGTGGTGATGGAGACCATGGCAGGCAGCCTGGAGGGAGTGCAGAGGTGTCTCAGTCAAAATAAGGACAACTCAGCTGCCATCAGAGGCATCCACTCCCCGCTATGTGGACTCCAGCAGTCCCTGGCCGAGATAGCTGCTGTCATGAGGCAGAGGCTTCAACAATTGCCCTCCCAATGTGGCAGCAGCATGATAGCAACAGGCTGGGGGCTATACAGAATACCCTGGAGTCCATACTGCGGGAAGTGGCCTCCCTCAGGGAAAACATGGCTGCCTATCACCATGATGTAGCTGCGGTGTTGAGAAATCAGAAGTTCCTCCTAGCTGCAGTGATGCCTTGTGTGTTCCCACAAATGGCAGCTGCTGGGATCTTTGATTCCACATCTCTATCCCCTGATGTGTGTGTGGCCCCTCAACTTCAACAACAGCACCGTCCATGGCACAGGAAGCACCACACACATAAGAGGATGAAGATGTGGAAGGAACAACATTCACACAGAAAACCGCATGGTAGCACCAGTCTGTGCCACATGGACAGTATCTCCTTAGTTCTGTGCTTAAGAGCATGCCAGTGTTGTGACAGCTGGTAATGTGTCCTCTTCCTCAACCACTGTAGACTTTTCTGCTATAGACTGTCATTGTCTCAATTCCTACCTATTACCTATGTAGACACCTCCTCACTAATGCACTCCTTTCCTACCCAGGTCTGATGACATGTCCCTCATTCTTGGACTCTGAATGTACAACAAATGGCTCAGAATCTCTCATGGGGTCTGTGAACTGGACATTGTATTGCATTGGAATATACACTTGCACATTTAAATATAAATAAATCTCCATATGCACATGTATCATGTCAACTTTTACTGTGATCCATTAACACATATAAATGTATGGATTGTGTGAAGCCATGTCAATGAGAACAAAACCTAATTCCATGTGAGGCTTACTGTCAGACACAAAGCCGCACACTAGGACTGTAACATGAAACAGGTGACTGATAGTGTTGTGGGCTACAGCCAACTTACAGAACCGTAAAAACATGTACTGAACATATATCTATGCAAGTTGACTTATGGCATTTATGGGTCAGAACAAAGTGTATGGAATGTTCCAAGATGAGAGCACCAGTACAACTAATATGTGTTGAACAGAAGAGCTACAGTTCATCAGTGATGGGCTGCTGTCAGTGTGCCAGGATACATACCCTAAATTAGTTGATGTAATATGTGCCACACTTTCCAACATTATATCTGCCAGACCTCAGTGATGACAGTTAAAGTTCCATACTTACCTGTCAAAGATTCTGTATACATACACAATGTGAATGTCTGGAACTGGGGATTACAATTGTTTTGAGTAGCCAATGTCATATTGCAGCCAAACTGACAGCTTCTTGGTCATATGGGATACACATTGTCATACATGTAGATCAACACAGAAAGCATACCCTAAGGCATTCCTCTAACTTGGCCAGTGCACACATGAGAACACCCAGACGCTCAGTCAACATGGAGACATAATTGTCTAAAACTAACTGGAATTATTTAAACATTAAAAGAACACCTTATTAAAACCTAACCTAAACACTACCCTACACTAAACTAACTTATCTTAACTTGCTCCTACACCTATCTATCCTAATCTAAACTTATCTTAAACATTAAACGCCACACACTAAACTTGTCCTCTCAGCCCCCTTAAGAGACAAGATATGAGTAGGACAACATAAACTAAGGTTACACATATAATAACTTGTTTTTTTTTTATAAACATAGAAACCCATACAAAACCCCCCCACCCAACCATCCCACAAAATAGTAAAACCCTCCCCCCAACTATACTTACTCTATCCTACAACTAACCTAATCTAAATAACTAACCTATCACTATCCACCAAAAACCCACTAAAAACTATAACAATGTAAAACGGGAAAAGGGAAGGAACTGGAAGGCTGTGCAACAACATTTTTACATCTTCTTAAGTTTTGTTTGCAATACTTCAACAACTTGTAGTTCCTGGCATTACCAGTCTCAAGTTGGTCCAACCTTGACATTATGGGTGCCATGTCCCTCCTCATGTCCGCCTCAAATGTTGATGATGTGGCTGCTCCAGTTGACAGTTGCGGTGCCTGTCTACTGATAGGTACGAAGTGGAGGGGGTTGAACCAGTGGAGTCCCCCCTGAACCGAAATGTGGCCGATGTGGCCTGCACGATTGCAGACTGTAGCGGAGGTCCCCCATATTGGAAGGCAAGCCATGCCCCTGAAGGTCTCTCCCGTTGATACTTCCTGCCCATCTTATAGTATCCGGCCTGTACCTCCGTTATGGGGCAGAAACATTCTGCCCTTTTTTGAAAGCACGTTTCTGTTCTGTGGTCATAGTGGCAGCTACAAAATGAGGAGAACATGGCAGCATTGGGTAGAGGTTGAACAAACATGCAATTTAAACAGCATCCTCAGATGAAACATGCTGTCTACCAGACATTCCACAACAATGTCAATCTCCAAATCAAGACTAAACTTCATACCAGCCATCTATGATATCATGTACATGTCACTGGGTCAACGGCTGTCCATTGTTGACCACTGGGGCCCAGAGATAAAAGGACGACTGCGTCCTTGTGCAACATTTATGTCATCATACTAGTGAGGATCAAGTGGCCCAACAATTCCCAAATCCCTGTGCAATAGTCAAAAAGCGGTGCAATGAATGCAAGCCAACACTTTGACACCCCTAGCGCTGCATCAAGCCTTGGCCAGGCATCATGGATGCAAGGTGGGGTTCATCTGGTAGGGGGACAAGAAAATTGGCAACAGGAATTCCAAGGAATGCCAATGCATCATTTATGTGTGCTTGGGTTAACACCTGCTCAGAGCACGCAATACAAGGGGGCACACCATTGCTAACAATGGGCCCCTCTGTACAGTTCAGGGTTAGTGCCCATATAGCTTGCCCTAAGCCTGAACCGTACATCTATATTGTCTACAGATTTTGTACCTATTGTCCCCTACCCTGTGGTATGGGGTGCAACATGTCAAATGCAGTGTACATATGGTGGCTCTATGGGTGCCCTAAGGGGCACAGGAAGAGTGGCACTGCACTGGTTGCAGCTACAGTATTCCTTCTTATTGAACTACCAGTGCACATGCATTTCTAACATCTCTTAAGTAGCAGGTAGACACTCAGCATTCACATTCTATGCACATGTGATGTGACCAAGCTCACTCACAATTATCATGATGGGTAGATCATGTTGGTAAATCTGAACACATCTAGTTTGTTACAATCCGTAGATATGTTCCACATCCACCTGGTCCCTCACTCTAGTCAGGGTAAGAGGATCACCCTCAGCTAACCCCTGATTACCCCCTTGGTGGCTTGGCAGAGCAGTAGGCTTAACTTCAGAGTGCTAGGTGTAAAGTATTTGTACCAACACACACAGTAACTTAATGAAAACACTACAAAATGACACATTACCAGTTTAGAAAAATAGGAAATATTTATCTAAACAAAACAAGACCAAAACGACAAACATCCACAATACACAAGTTATCAATTAAAAATCAAAAAGAGTCTTTAAGTAGTTTTACTGCTGCTAGCGTGAAAATGTACCTGGTGCGCGTCAAAAATAACCCTGCACGGGTGAGCGTGCATCAAACATAACCCCACACGGCGGTACGTGGGTTGGAAATCCAGCCGCACGATGATCCAAAAACCCTGCAGCGCAGGTTGTGATCTCCTAGCCTCTGTCAGCGAAGCTGCGCTTCGTTTCTCCTGCTCCGTGCGTCGATTGTCTGGTCGCGTTTCCTGCGAGCGTCGTTTCTCAGCTGCGGAGCCGGCGGAGTGTCGTTTTTTCAGCCGCAGATCGGAGTCGCGTCAATCCTTTTCCCGCACAGCGCTCTTTGCGTGGATTTCCTTGTCTTTAGGCTGCCAGCTTCTCCTTTCAAGGTCCCAGGAACTGGATGGGCACCACAGGGCAGAATAGGAGTCTCTCCAGATACTCCAGGTGCTGGCAGAGAGAAGTCTTTGCTGTCCCTGAGACTTCAAACAACAGGAGGCAAGCTCTAGATCAAGCCCTTGGAGATTTCTTCTCAAGATGGAAGGTACACAAAGTCTAGTCTTTGCCCTCTTACTCTGGCAGAAGCAGCAACTACAGGATAGCTCCACAAAGCACAGTCACAGGCAGGGCAGCCCTTCTTCCTCAGCTATTCAGCTGTTCTCCAGGCAGAGGTTCCTCTTGGTTCCAGAAGTGTTTCTAAAGTCTGTGGTTTTGGGTGCCCTTCTTATACCCAATTTCTCCTTTGAAGTAGCCCTACTTCAAAGTAAAGTCTCTTTTGAATGTGAAATCCTGCCTTGCCCAGGCCAGGTCCCAGACACTCACCAGGGGGTTGGAGACTGCATTGTGTGAGGGCAGGCACAGCCCTTTCAGGTGTAAGTGACCACTCCTTCCCTCCCTCCTAGCACAGATGGCTCATCAGGAAATGCAGACTACATCCCAGCTCTCTTTGTGTCACTGTCTAGTGTGAGGTGCAACCAGCCCAACTGTCAAACTGACCCAGACAGGGAATCCACAAACAGGCAGAGTCACAGAAATGGTATAAGCAAGAAAATTCTCACTTTCTAAAAGTGCCATTTTCAAACACACAATCTCAAAATCAACTTTACTAAAAGATGTCTTTTTAAATTGTGAGCTCAGAGACCCCAAACTCCACACATCCATCCGCTCCCAAAGGGAATCTACACTTTAATCAGATTTAAAGGTAGCCCTCAATTTAACCTATGAGAGGGGCAGGCCTTGCAACAGTGAAAAAACGAATTTAGCAATATTTCACTGTCAGGACATATAAAACACATTACTATGGGGGTTATTCTAACTTTGGAGGAGTGTTAATCCGTCCCAAAAGTGACGGTAAAGTGACGGATATACCACCAGCCGTATTACGAGTTCCATAGGATATAATGGACTCGTAATACGGCTGGTGGTAAATCCGTCACTTTTCCGTCACTTTTGGGACGGATTAACACCTCCTCCAAAGTTAGAATAACCCCCTATATGTCCTACCTTAACCATACACTGCACCCTGCCCTTGGGAATACTTAGGGCCTACCTTAGGGGTGTCTGACATGTAGGAAAAGGGAAGGTTTAGGCCTGGCAAGTGGGTACACTTGCCAAGTCGAATTTACAGTTAAAACTACACACACAGACACTGCAATGGCAGGTATGAGACATGATTACAGAGCTACTCATGTGCGTGGCACAGCCAGTGCTGCATGCCCACTAGTAGCATTTGATTTACAGGCCCGGGGCACCTCTAGTGCACTTTACTAGGGGCTTACTAGTAATTCAAATATGCCAATCATGGATAAACCAATTACATACAATTTACACAGAGAGCATATGCACTTTAGCACTGGTTAGCAGTGGTAAAGTGCTCAGAGTTCAAAAGCCAACAGCAACAGGTCAGGAAAAATAGGAGGTAGGAGGCAAAAAGAGTGGGGATTACCCTGCATAAGCAAAAAAGTCCAACACCCGCACAATAAGGTTCCTTGCACAGCCGCTGTGAGTGAGGCACAAGTGGTGCAAGTGTCTCCTACATAAGCCCCATAGAGACCTCACCTCCATTTGGCTGTTTGGCTGTTGTTGCCATTGAACTTACCATTGCCTTGATTTGAATCTCTTGCCAACGGATGAATAAAATCCTTTTGATGTACCATATACTTGCTTCACACACTGACTTACAAGCATAGAAAAGTCTGGACTACTTAGACTTTTTGGGTGTGCCCCGGTACATATTCTTCACAGAGTAGGTGTTAGGCAAGGAGCAACAATAGTTGTGAATGGATACCTATTTACTGTGCATGAAATGGTCAGGTATTCTCAGTACTCCAACAAAGTCCTACTATGGCATCCAAGATCTTGACACTATTGCCCCTAGTCTGCACCATGGTGTGCTATTTGTTGTATGCAGCGCACACCTGGTGGCATTAGTGGGGCAGGGGGGCAGAAGTAAAGTGGCACTGGACTAGGTGAAGTGCCACTTTTTATATATTTGCCCCATGGTCTTTCATGGCTAGCAATGTTGTATTCTTATGTGTGTGGCACAATGCACCATACAGCTGAAGGTGTGCAGAATGGGTATTTCTGGTATGTTTTGGTGATATGTAGTTGGTGATGGGAACACTTGGATGGCATTTGATATTGATGCCGCCGGAGGCCTCGACAGCATGACAAATGTTGGACTGTGCCTATATGTGACTTTCTTTACATTGACATGTCCAATGCCATTCTCACAGCTGAGATATTCATTGTTACGTGTTATGTGTGTGGGATTTGTATTTAGTTGTCAACCAGTGAACACGTGTAGATATATATGGGTGAGTGTGTGATGTGGAATGAATGCGGTGTAGTGTTGCATGTGGCATATGTGTTGTTGTCTGTACAACTGTGTTCCCCGTGTTCTTGTGTGTTTAGTGCAGTGTATGTATTGTCCTACAAGGTTGGTGTATTGTCTGTGTAATGATTGGTATGGTGGCTTTCCTACAAGTAGACCATTGCCATATTGCTCACCCTGGAACCGCTCATTGATGGTGGAGTGCCAGAATATGCAGGCATCATGGAAACTGCTGGGATATTTGGCTAGGATGTTTGTAATGAGCCCAAGGTGGTCATCAATGACCTACATATTTATAGAATCGGTGTGTTTGCAGTTTCTGTAGAGGTGTTCAAGTTGGACATGGGTGCAGTCCATTGCACCCTCACATGAGGGAACCCAGCAATTTGTTAGAAACCTAGTTTGGTCTCCTGCTGCAGTTGCTGGGTGTTGGGGAAGCAGATGTGGTGGGATGTGAGGTGGATGATTGTGTCCAGAATCTTTGGTAGGAAGGCTGAGAAGGATGGCTGGGAGATGCCAGCCATGTGAGCGTCCATTGTCTGGAATGTTCATGATGCCAGCATATGGAGGACAGCCAGGAGTTTGCAGTGATGTCTGGCGCAATGTGGTGCAGTAGGCGTACAATGGGCTCCCGCTTCAGACGGAAGGTTCTGATGATATCTTGTTCCCTGAGCGCAAGGATGGTTGAACGCTGTCGAAATATCCTCTCCTGCCTTCTACGCTGCATTTGTGGGTGCTGTGGTGGTGTTTGGGGTTGCTGCAGTAGTGCTGGTGGGACCTATTGTCGTTGCTGTCATCTGCGGCGTGTGCCAAGCTGGCGCATTAACAGTTCCATGTTGTCTAAGGGGTTGCCAATGCTCCTTCTGTGTGTTTTCCATAAGTAGCAGCGTGCACTGTTTTTGCGTCGTAAGGCCTACACCAAAGGGAGTTCTTAAATAAAAACCACTGGATAAAGTCAGGGATCCAGATGTTGGTTAAAAATACCTCCTGGACTACTGGTGTCCTTCACCTTTATTCGTGGTGTCCAAGGTTTTAGTTTTTAGGGATCCTCAGCACTGACGAAAGCCCCCGACTGATTTAGGCTCATAGAGTGGGCAGAAACATGTCGACTAGAGTAGAAGGGTTAATGTAATTAGGCTCTTAAAACTGTCCTAGAGTGGTTTTAATCATACCCTTGCACACCACAAATAAAAGTGAACAACACCAGGTAGTCCAGGAGGAATTTTCTACAAAGATCTGGATCCCTGACTTTATCCAGTAGTTTTTATATTAGAACTTCCTCTGGTGTGGGCCTTACCAAGAGTCTGCCCTGGTGGTATTGTCCTACCAGGGTGGGGAGAGGTGGTCAAGGATGAAGCATGACCCTATAAGTGTGTGAGACCACCTCTTCCATTAAGGAAATATTCTGGTTGCTGGATCACTGCTACATTCTCTAGACAATCTATGGACGCGACAAATGGTTTCTCTTATCAGAAGTAGACGAAACATAATTCTTTGAGTTTTATGCCACCACACCATTTGTGATTATTGATTTTTTTAGGGAGGATGTGTGGTGTGAAGCATTTTCCTCTCTTTCTTGCTCTCTGTGTTACCACCTTTAACATACACTGCACCCTGCCCACGGGGCAACTTAGGGACTACCTTAGGGGTGCCTTACATGTACAAAAAGTGCAGGTCGAATTGGCAGTTTAGAACTGCACACACAGACACTACAGTGGCAGGTCTGAGCCATGTTTACAGGGATAATTATGTGGGTGGCTGTGTGTGCAGACAACCAGTGCTGCAGGCCCACAAGCAGCATTTGATTTACAGGCCCGGGGCACTTCTAGTGCACTTTACTAGGGCATACCATTTACACAGACAGCATATGCACTTTAGCACTGTTTAGCAGTGGTAAAAGTCCCTGATTCCTAAAGTCAATAAAAACTGGTCAGAAAAAAATAGGAGGGAGGAGGCAACAAGTTTGGGGATGATCCTACAAAAAGGGCCAGGTCCAACACACTGCATTCAGGCTGCCACGGCAGGCCTGGGGCATGTTTGAAGAGATACTTAAGTAGGTGGCGCAATCAGTAGAATTTCATTTACAGGCCATGTGCACATGTCATGCAATTTACTAGGGACTTCTAAGTACATTAAAAATGGCAATTGGAGACATGCCAATCAAACCATGGGCCTCATTTATGAGGAAGTGGAGCAGTGCAGTGCTGCACCAAAATTGGCAATGTCGCACTGCGTCACTTCAGAAATGCAGGGATGCGCTGTATTTACAAAAATATGGCGCATCCCTGTGTTTCACCTAGCACTGGTGCTAAATTTAGCTGCCTAGCACCAACACAGGCACCCTTGCACCATACTGCATGGATGCCTACATTGCAGGGAATGATTGTTTATTTGCAGGAGGGTGTCCCTTCCTGCTCATAAACAATCTAAAAATGGAGATTTGCTAGTTCTATGTGTGCACAAAGAGTTATCAAATCGTCATTGTTTAATGATTGCTAAAAATGATGCTCCGGTGACGCAAGGGACTTGTAAATTAAGCCCCTTGTTTTAGGTAGAGAGCACAAGCACTTTACTACTGGTTACCGGTGGTAAAGTGCACAGAGTCCAAAGGCCAACAGAAACAAATTCAGCAAAATTGCAGGTAAGTAGAGAAAATGTTTGGGGGAAGACCACCATAAGGCTGACAGGTCTAACACACATGTTAAGCTCAATAAAGGTTTCAAACTTAACACTAAATAAGTAAATAAACAAACACTAACTAGTTAGCTCACTCACCCGGTCAGGTGGCTGACTGGTTCCATTGTTCAATGAGGAGGTTCTATCAAAGGCTGAAAAACAAGAATTGTTTCCAAATAAACCACAGTGACACGGAATCTAATACTTGATAAAGCAGTTGGCAAATGAAAACTGGACTACGGCAGTGACTGGTGCAACCAGGTAATCAGCTCTGATTATAGCACTTCAGCAGAAGAAGGACATTGTCTTCCAACATATTAACAGGACATGAGAGCAAAAATTCACCCAAAGACCAACAGCTCTTCCTCTTACTCAGACCAGAGACCAGCAAACAGGGACCATCATGCTAAAGATGGAGAACTGCTGAAGAATGTCATTTTCCTGTTGTCATAGTAACAGAAAGTGAAACTTTGGTAACCAGCAGAAGCGGATATATGCAAAATATATTTAGCCACAATTAGAGTACTGTCACTATTCTGAGGAAGCTGGTGACGCCGGAGTGGGGAAGTGCACTGAGCACTGCGGATGTTGCAGCATTAGACACGGATGCTACAGAAACTATGAACATAGATGTACAACGAGAAGTAACCCAGAGTCAAACTTAGAGGAACGTGTAAAGGATTAGGAAATAACATACCAAAAAGTGTAAAGTAATAATGAATATTTTGATTTAATTCTTGTATATTTCTGTATTCTTAGGAATCGTGGTTATACAGTACTGTTACACAGAAAATCGATTTATTTTTTTAAAAGGGTAGATGTACGGAGATGGTAATTCGCGTTTAGCGTTTCAACTGTCCTATAAATCTCTGTATGCCACCTTCAAAAAAATGTGCCAAAATATATTATCTACTGCGATGTAATATGAAGAGATATTCCACATTTAGTATAACTATAGCCAATGCTGTTGCCCGGGGATAGAACACACTCCGTTCATGTACCGTGATTGAATGAATGAATGAATAAATGAATGAACGGATGAATGAGTGGTTGGATGGATGATTGGATGAATGAATGAATGGGTGGATGGATGTTTGGATGAATGAATGAATGGATGGATGCAGTGATGGATGAATGAAATAATATTTGTAATTGGTGTTTATAACCCCAGGAGTCTTGGCACTTCCTGCCCATTTAGCCCAGAGAGAAAATAACAGAGGTGGTTTTAGATGGAACAGCTAGATTGTAACAATTTTTCTGAAGAGTTGATAGTTTTTAATATTTTTAATATCCACAGAAAGGCTGTTCCAAAGTGTAGCTGCTGTGAAGGAAACAGATCTGCCTCTTTGGTTAGTCTGCTGGCAGTGATTCATAGATTATACAAGTCTGCAGATCTTTGACTGTCTGTGGGAACATCCTACATAATAAATCTAGGTCTTTCCTTTGTGAAGAGCTTTATGCCTTGTGTATAAGTACCCAGTGGAGGATGATCAGAAGAGATGAACCAGAAAGGTGCATGCTGCAGCATTTGGTACAACCAGTAGCCTTTGGCTATGACATTGGTTAGCACCAAGGTACAAATAGTCACTGTAGTCTAACCGTGGGGACATTAAGGCCTGCATGATCATTTCATCAGATGATACAGGAATAAGCAGAAAGTTTTCCCTAAGTGGACACAGCATAAAGAAATATGTAGATGCAAATACTACTCAGAGTGGCAAATGAAAGGACACTAGGATGCTAACAAGGCAGTGGCCTGCTTGCCAAAGAGGATGTCCTCTGTTTTGTCTCCATTCAGCTAAGTGCAGTTGGAGGTCCAGCGTGAGACCTCGCACATATAATTTCTGCAATTCACTTTAATGGTGACAAGATCCTTGGTGACAGTGACTATTTTCTAGGTGCCTGATGTGGAAGCCAAAGTATCATACTTGCTGTTGAAGGAGATCCATGGAATGGAAGTCAGGTCACTGAATGGAGTATTTCGGATAGGAAGCAGTGCATCCACTTTAGAGACTTACTGCAGATACCTAAGCTCCCTATACAAGAGATTCTAACCGAATAAGATTCCTTGTTAAAGGCTGCAGGTAATTCCAAAAGTACAAGGGTTACCAACCCTCCCCTATAAAGGGTCAGTCTGACGTCATCAGTACTCATTCAGTGTGGTGGCCAGCCTGCAACTAGATTGAGAACATCTGATAGAGTGAGTTGTTTGACAAATAGGGATAATTCCAAATTTACTGCATTTTCTACCATTCTAGGCAGAGGCAAAATGGGTAAGGGCCTATAAATTAGTAGGATCAGAATAGTTATTTTTCCATTGAGACTCCAGGCACATTTTTTTAATTTTCAATTTTAGAGGTGTAATAGGAAATGTTGATAGATGTAATTGGGAGCTTATAGTTCCTGATAGCAAATCAACACCTTGCTTTTCCTTCAGCACGTTTTTCTCCATTTTTGTTTAAGCCATCTACACTGTGATTTAACAGTTCTAAGTTTATTCAAGGACCATTGTGCGGAAGAAGATGATCCTTTGGCGCATATTTAAGAGCCCCAGTGCCTCCTTGCTCCACATAAGTGTATTTTTTTCTTTTTACGCTAATGTGGCCCAACAAGGCCAAAATCGCCATGCCATATTTACAAAGTGGCTCAATGCATGCATTGCACCACTTTGTAACCCTTTGTGCTACATTATGCCTGCGCCAGGCATAATGTATGCAAAGGGTGCGTTCCCCCTTTAGGGGTGCTGAAAAAATGGCGCAAAGCAATCAAACAGATTTCTTTGCATCATTTTTTACAGCTCTTTTAATGCCTGCTCAGAGCAGGTATTAAAAGGAGGAATACCATTGTTTTCAATGGACCTCAAAGGGCTTTGCAGGATTACCTTGAAAATGTTCACTCTAATACTGCAAAGCGCCGGACTAACGTAAAAAATTATGACTCTAGCACCCCTGACTACTGCCACTGTGCGCCGTGTTTTAAATATGGCGCAAACATGGTGGCGTTAGGGGGGCACTAAGGGGTGCAAAAAAAGTGGCGCTGCAATTGGTGCAGTACCACTTTTCATAAATCTGCCCCTGTGTCTAATAGCATGCATGAGGCAATAGAATCCAGAAAGCATGTAATCCACCCATTAAAATTAGATGAGATCAATGTCTTCTCTAAAGCACAAGGTGTTATCTGGAAAACTGTTTTAAGCTATAAGAAATTTGAAAGGATCCACTGCATCATCAGGCTAGGCTAAAGGCTGTGGTCTATCAACCTCCAAAATAATGTGGTTGACAAAGATGGAGTCAAGAGTGTGACCTGCAGCATGAGTGGGAAAGTCAACAAGTGTGAAACCCATAGCACCCAATGAGTCGTATACTCCGTTGATAGAGACTTTTAAAGGAAAAATCAATAAGGCACTGAGACATTGGATGAACCACCGTGGGGCCCCCTTATGTTAAATAATATCTATATGATATCATTCTACAGATTCCCTTCTAATATCCTTTATTTTAGGTCTAGAACCAGCCTATGTAAATAGTTGAAAGTGCCTATGATCTAGAAAGCCTCTCTCCTCTGCCTACCCATGTGGTGATCGCACTTTAAAATCTCACCCAGAAGCTCTGCATGGCCCCAAACTTACCCCGTCCAACCCATCAGCTGGCCCTAGACCCTTCTTGTTAGTCCTCTATCACCAACCACTCATTTCCCATTCAAAGCCCAACAATGGTGCTCAGAGCTTCATACAAACAAATTCACTGCCTCCTGCCAGTATTGACCCTGAGGAACTTGAAATGTATTGAAGGTGTTTTTAGCCAACAAGGCAAAGCATTGCTGCCTTTTACTCAATGAAATGTGCATGCATATTTGAGTTCTAGGCAAAAGAAAAAAAAAGCACAATTCTTACTGTAAAAACATAAGACATGTTAATACAAATTTAGTCATTAAAAGGCTGGACCTTCTTAATACAGTTCGCTAGTCTGGCCTTGAGAACCCGCTCTACTGGTCGCCTGACATTTTGTTCACCATTTAAAAAAATGCTAACCTGAAGGTTTATTAGAATTACAAGTAGGATTAACAAATCAGCACAGCAGCCATCGGTAGTGTACTAATATTTGCCAGCAGTACAGGAGGGGTGATTTATTGTATACCTGCAGGCATCTAGTCAGGAACCCATGGTTTACTGCACAAATAATATTAATGCCTTGCCTAGCATGGTCTAGCACTTATTGGGGAGAGAGAATTATTGAAAAGCCAAACTCCAGTAACTCCTCCTGTCATTTACCTAAACCAGCCAAACAGGACTGGAGGGATTTAGCCTTCAACCATAAACTATCCTTTATTGCCAACCAATCTGAAAACACTTCATTCACCTTCATCTGGTTTCTTTTTACTAAGAAACTGATGGTACCCCTCACTCACACTGAATGACATGCTTCATCTTTGGGGCTTCCTTTACCAGAACCTTATTGATACTGTGTGGGCTCATCCTGCCCTCTTTTGATAAATGTAGAAGGTAGTGTATCTTATCAATTAAATATTTATTAGGGCAGGAAGTAATCACTTTATTATATTATAGGAGTGGGCTAGAGGAGCTATTATTAGAAGGCATGTTTCAGTCCTGTTGACATACCTGGGAGCCTTGGTTTCCTTTAGGACCTCAATCACACTCTCAAACTCTTCCTTCAAATTTGTATCCAGATGTAAGAACAATATTGATTCACAGTACCTATCTGCATGTTCTGAACCAGGGACAGCTTTAGCGCTGGTGGCGTCCGGTGCAAAAATCTTTTTTGGTGCCCCTTCCATGACCACCCTCTCAGATTCCCTCACTACCACCCGACAAATTTGCCCCTCATCTCTCCATAGTCCCTTCATCACATACATTTGATTTTAAGCACTGGTAAAGAGTTATCTTTACATTTTTATTGCTGCCTGAAAGCTGGATGCACAAGGAACTCTGCAGCAGATGTTTTTAAATCGTAAGTTATTGCTAAACACAGCCACCCTGGAGGTCGGTGCCCCCCCATCCAGATCGGTGCCCATTGTGGTCGCACTCATCGCAGTGCCCTAAAGCTGGCCCTGCTCTGAATCACTTAGCATGGAAACCTGTAAAGGACATCACCTCGAAGGATATGCATGATCATGAGCAGGTTTACAGAAGTTTAATATGCATCATGGTAGGTGCTTCATCATCCTGCGTAACAGAGCATGTACATCACTGCCTCTGTGAACCTATTATCACATACGTAGAGGCTCAGAGTCTAACACTTGCTCACGTTACTGCAAATTTGTTCCAAAAGGTTTTCAGCTGTGCAAAATCTTGTAGCATTAAAGGGCGTATTTCGGAACTGCCATTACAAGCTGGCGAATCCATTAGCCTGGAGGATCTTGTGAGGACTTTTGGTGTGATAAACGTCCTAAACAACGCGTCCTGGATGGCGCAGACATTTTCAACACAAGCGTAACCAAGCTTGCCTGAACAACGTGTGGCTTTTTCTGTGCCTTAACCACGTGTGTGCTGAACTACTCACATGAGTGGTTGAGGCACAGAAAAAGCTGTGCGGTGTTCGGGAGAGGGCGCGGTGAGGAAAGTGGGGATGGGGCAGGGATTGGGGTGAGGTTTTGGGTATTTTTTTAAGGGGTTAGGGTCGGAGGCTGGGTATTTTGTTTTAGGAGCGGGGTGGGGGAGTTTGGTTATTGTTTTTATTTACAGTGGGGACGGGTAGTTTATTTTTAAAGGGGTGGGGGAAAGGTTTAAGGGGCACAAGAAAAGTGACGCTGCACTAGGTGAAGCACCACTTTTCATAAATCTGCCACTTAGTGCTTAAGTGGGATGTGAGGAATACATGAGACACCCTTTTTCACAAAAGTTGTGTACAGCTAGACTGACTTTCTGGTAAGTGTGATGTTGTAGGTGGTTTACCCAATCAGTTTCCTTCTGGGAGCTAAATAGGAAAATGTGGCCTTCCTGTACATCCACACAAGGGCCTGCGAACCATGAGCTTTCCACGGACGGAGCCCCCATTGTCTGCGTTGGTGGAAGGCTTTTCCACCAGCCCAGTGGAGGAAGCTTTCACCCAAGTTAGGGTGAACGATGTAATGTACTTTTTTCTGCTCGTCAAAATCAGGTAAAACCTGTGAAGGACAGAAAAAAACAAAGAAGGAACCCCATACACTTAGAGTCATTATTTTTTTGTTTTTCAGAAACATACTTAGGAGTTTATTACTGAAAAACAAGAAAGGTTTAAAAGAGAGGCTATACACCAAACCGTACCACGATGGTGGTTCCTTCTAAGGTACAGAAACGAACGCTGGGCCACAGATCATCTCTAAATGTGACAGAGCACTGTTGGGGTGGCTGAGGTAATGTCTCCTGTCATCTCGATGGCTGCTTCTCCGTCCAAGTCTTAGAGGCTGATTTAGATTTTGGCTGATGGGTTACTGTGTCACAAGGTGACGGATATTCAGTCCACCGAAATGTAAATCCCATTATAGCTCAATTAGGACCACAATTCTCATTGTTGGTAAACATTATGTTGTGCTACTGAAGGGCAGTTTTCTTTCTTAATAAGCTTGTGTTTTTAGAGCACAGCAGCCACTATTGTATCACTGTGTTAAAATGTTCACGTTCACAAATAGCAGGATGAATCGCTCTATGATGAGACACATCGCATGTTTAATATAACCAGGGTCCTTCCTGTAATGGGATGTTGTCATCTTTTAAGGAGAATTAAGTCATGAGTGAGATATGTTGCTCCCTGTCATCCTTGTAGGTGAGCCAAAGAATGTATTTAATTTACCTAGGGACTGTTAGAAACACACACATAGGTTCCTAATACCTGTGAAACTATAATACGGTACTACATGTATTACAAAGTGGAAGTGGAGCCAGTCAGTAAAGAACAAGATGTGTCTATTCAGCAGATGCACACTAACCTTTGACCTTTTTACCAGGCGCCTAACATCTCTCAAGAATATGTTCCTGGTTCTTGAAACTAGTTTCGTTTGCAGTTGAGCCCGGAGGGAACAGCAGATAACTTGAAATATACGGAGTTCCCCTTTCTGAGAACCAATTTACCAACAGTTTTGAACTCTCATAATTCTCACATTTTCATGCAACACCCTCCCCTGACAGAAGCGCTGCTAAAGTTTATTTTTTCTTTTTAAGATCCGTTTTCCATTTGTCTTCGACCAATTAAAATCATTATGTTTTCATTGTTTAGCATTCATTTTGTAAGCTCATTTCGTAAACTCATTACGTAAGCTCATTTTGTAAGCTCTGTGGCTGTGTATACCTGAAACAAGTCTCTCAGTCTGTGGGACGCACCAGCTGGACACAGAGAAATGTGCCTGGGAAGACACAGTGAGATGACTTGTTGAAGGAAGAGGGCCTTCCAGGCCAGCAGAGCAGCCCAAACTTTTTTTTCCAGTTTTACCATTTCCTCTCCCTTTGGTACCTCCGTGTTTGATGCTTTTTATACCTTATGCATGTGTTCAAAGTTAGCACCTGACAGGGTCGGACTGGCCTATCAGGACATCTGGCAGTGCCAGATGGGTTGGTCTCAAGATCAGAGTGTGGGCTATTTTGTTGGTGTTCTTGGGCCTGTTTGTGGTCTGGTGGGCTGAGTTTTACTGTTGGTTTCCCTGACGTTACCACAAATATTGCCTGCAGCAAGTTCAAATGAGTACAGTCTCCCTAGATAGAAAAGTACTTATACTTATACACGCCTCTCACTTTCAGTGGTTATGGTCTTGCCTTTTAGAATCCGCTTGCTTCCATTAGTGAAAGGCTTGCATACGTCATGCCTTTTTCGGTGTTTAGCCCTCCTCAAGCACACTGGTCAACAACTACTGTGCACATACAGTATGAGGCTCCATGTTTTCAGCATGTTTTACGGACTACTGTATCTTTTTATTTTTCACGCAGCGAGGTCGAGCTGGGATTTACAGAGCACGATTGTGCTCGTTTTTTACGCTTGTTTTTTTCCATTTAATTTGTGTGGGAAGAAAAGTCCGGTTAGGAGTTTGCAACGCTAATAGCTCTAACTCGATTTAGTGCATACTCTGTAGTTGTTGCTTTTTTGCCTCGTGATGTGGTAGTGGAGACATTTCTTATTTTTGCTCTAAGTAACCCTGATACAAAATAATCCTGTAAATGCCACGTGTTTCTAGTTCAGAAGAAAAGGACCAGAAAGGCTTGACTAGCAAGGGTTTGTGTATTTTTTCCAGAAATATAATCCATGCAGTGTGTGTGCGCGCGCAAATTCTGAAGTCATGCCTGTCTGCTACAGGTCGCGAGATTAAAAGCACCAGCAATTTTCCACTTTATATCCTGTAATTAGGCAATTGGCTCGTGCAGGCAGGCGCGCGCTGACTTCCTTCTCCCAGACAATGCGGCCTTTGCCTGGGGTGGCATTCCGCGAGCCGAGGAGCGCGCGCCCACAAGATGCCGTGCTCTTGGCAGTAGGTGCAAGCTGATCCGAGCAGCTGCCATTATTTTGTCAGAAGCGGTGCAAACGTTGAACTTGCTGATTAAGGTCTGTCATGCTTTCTCAAGACGGTTTTATTTTCAGGAAGTTTTCACTTTTAACTTCTTCGGACACCCAGCTCATTGTGTAGGGAGAGCGGTTGAAAAATAGGAAAGTAGTTGTACTGGCACGCACGGTTTTTCTGCTTGAGTCCACATGCTAAATTGTGTTGCAGAGGTAGCTTCTGCTGAGTCCATGAACTAGCAGGTAGATGACATAGGTCATCTACAGAGTAGGTTGACCATGTCTGTCTATATGCTCCTGGTAGGGTGAACACGGGATGTTACATACTGAAGGTATGCAAGATTCAGTTAAACCTGTGTTAGATAGATGCACGACATCACTGACTTGGATTACTTTAAAGTTTTTCACATTTATTTAGATATTTATCAGTGTTTTTACCAGTGAGGCTAAGGACATGACTATAGGGAATAATTGGGACCCATTTCAATGTTTGCTTTTTGGGCCAGAGTACAAAACTTTTTGCATGTCACAAACAGCGAATTTTGCTGTTTGCAACATGCAAAAAGCACATTGCAATGCCCAATCCCTGTTTTGCGATTCGGTAACCTGGTTACCGAGTCGCGAAACGGGACTGCGAGTGGCAATTAGGAAGGGGTGTTCCCCTTCCTAATTGCGAGTTGCAGCGCGATGTTGTATTGTTTTGTGACCGCGATCGCAGTTGCAAAACAATCGCAGTTAGCACCCATTTCAAATGGGTGCTAACCCATTCGCAAAAGGGAAGGGGTCCCCATGGGAATGGAATTAAAAACATTTAAAACCTTTAAGGAAAACGGGCTGCATTACAAAAACAAAACGGCATCATTTAAAAGCAGTCACAGACATGGTGGTCTGCTGTCTCCAGCAGGCCACCATCCCTGTGAGTGCCACAATTCTCAAGGGGGTCGCAAATTGTGACCCACCTCTTTAATATTAATGAGGTGGGCCTTTGCGACCCCCATGTGAATCGCAGATGGTGTCAGGGACACCATCCAACATTATGAATTGCGACTCGCAAATTACGAGTTGGTCTGACATGCTATTTGCGGGTCGCAATTCAGATTTTTGCTACATCTGGCCCTAAATTACTACAAAGTCTGGGACCTGGAGGGAACCTGTCCACTTAAAGCCCCACATTGTCTTTGTGGATGTACCCCACACAGTTTTGTATGAAGTATCTCTTTTCAGAAGGCATGCTGTATATCATGGATCTGGTGGCAGTTTCCCTTCCCGTGTATATGTTGGGTTCTTGTACCTTTAATACATAACCTTCCAAATCCGTAGTCTTTACAGTGCTTTAAACCTCCAAAGCCTTAGCCTTAGCACTGCAACATTGTACTCAATCTAAGACATTTCCTTTCTCTGCCTACCTGCCCGCATTCATTTGCACACAATCTTTTTGGTAAAAAAAATGGCCTCTACTGCCTTCAAGAAAATGTTGACCACACCATTCATTGCTCTGTTGTAAAAAAAAAAACACTACACAATTTCTACAATATCCTGTATTTTAATGTGTCATGATGGTCTGTTAGAGAGATGCTAAAAAATAAACTTGGAATGCTGCTCAATACATCATAACCCAGAAAGTCCCTTTCTTTGCAACCCTATTACAAGGTGATAGGGCACAAGAAACCTAATATCGCTGTAAAGAGGCCTAAATACAGAGCACATGCAAAGTGATGCAGATTAAGGGCACTAGGCATGTTGGTTCTACTTCTTTTGTTAGCATCTCTACTCCCTATATAGCTTTGCCTTAGCTTTCCACTCCATTTTGCCACCGTTTGAGAGGCAATGTTTTTCTTTTAATTCAGTGGCCATCTTTGATTTACTTTTATTTTTTTTAATAATGTTTTATCATTCCAAGACATCCAACATTGTAAAGGTAACACGTTGCCCATCCTGAAAAGGTAAAGATTGAGGGGAAAACAATCTTTACTATTCCAATATAGCTAACACTTTCATTTCTAATACAGTAACAATCTTGGAATGTTAAAGCATTAGAAAAACACAAAACAATGATTAATGACGTGGTCATACATTAAACAAGGCCAATCCTATTTGCTAGGGTAACCATTTATAATTCAACAATTGTCCCGTGAGACTCATTCCACAGGGAGACCTCATGTGTACATCTGAGATATCAAATTTACTTGTAGATGTATATCAATCTTAATTGCACAATGGAAATGCTTAGTAATAGGAGCAGGACAACCAATGTAGTTAATCACATTTTTTCAAAGCAAGGTGTAAAATACACAGAAAGTGATCCTAGTGCAGACGATGCAGTATTCAAATCGTGAAAATATTTAGAACGTGTATAAAACAAAACACTACATTTCCCAGTGGTTGAACAATAACTTCAAAATAATTTAAAATGGAGACAGTGTCAGTTTGTTCACAATATCTCCTGGCGTTATAACGATTTAGACAACCAAAAGGGAGGGGTTTTGTTAACTTTTCAACCTCAATGACTATTAATGGTTCATGAGGACATTGTCTTCTGACTTACATACCACTTGAAAAATGAGTGCCTGGGTGCCTCCTGACTTCATCAAGTGCCAAGGTCAAGTATTCTACACTCAAGATATCTTTCTCCCAATGCCTCTATCTGTCAATTGGAGCGCCACATTCAGCAGACATCTGAAAATAGTCCATCTGTTTACACATGTTCTCCTCTCTCTGTCGCTGCCATCATTCTGGTGGTCAGAAGGTGTACACAAGCATGGCAGCTTTCTTTGAATTTTTTTTAAAAAAAGTATTAAGATAGCTGTTCGTTGAAAGAAACACTTTGTCCATCTTAGTATACTTAAGTGGAAAAAATGGCAAAACTAATAGTTCTGATGCTGCATCTTTCAGGTTAGAACTATTGGCTTTGCCAGTGCTTTTTAGGTCGAGCATAGCAGCGTGCAAGTGCTGCTTTTCCGGCGTGTTGGTACGTATCTGGGCTTTTAACTATCACCTTTTCACTATCACTCGTTCATGGGCTTGTCTTTCAAAAATCCTTTGATGACATTGGTAAGTGGTTTGCGTTTGTCCTTTCTTGGTGAGGTTTTGTTACCGCCTTGGCCATCGCCCCAGTTAAACGACTCATTGCTCTTTTGCGAATACAATTGTCTGCAAGAGAAATTCTTTTTTTCCTTCTGTGTGTCTCTTCACGCTGATGCTCATGGCGTGCGTAGCACTGTGAATCGGCTCGCTTGTCAACAGTTTTTCTTTTAATTTTCAGTTTATGTGGCAAGAAAAGTCTGGTTAGGTGTTTACAATGCTAGTAGCTCCAAAAGAGTGACCTCTGACCTGCTTTTAGGGCTAGAGCTCGCTCCCCACGTGCCCAGCTCCACCAATGTGTGCCGTGTTTCTCAACCCGCCCATGCTGCTGTCGCGTGTTCGAGGCCCTCCACCACAAGTAGGCACCCGCCTGTGCCTCATCCATGGTGTCTAGTGGGCTGCTCTGGTAAGCGTTCCTAGAAAAGTGCTTTATTTTCTGTGCTTTGTTTTTATTGTGCCTTATTTCCACAGTTTTTATTTTATTCTGTGCCTTTTTGCCCCTTGTTCCCTCCGTGCCACTTGCGCTCTGTTGCCGGCTCTCCTTGAGCCGTTTCTGCCTCTCTGCCTTCCCGCCGCTGCGTCCCTGCGGCCCTGCCCCCCTTGCACCCTCATTCGCTCTTCCCTCCCGCCTCCCAGCTGCTCCTCCCTCCCACCTCCCCTTCTTAATGGCAGCCGCTGCGCGTTGCAGTGAGTGACCTCTGACCCACTTTTAGGATCTAGAGCTCGCTCCCCACGTGCGCAGCTCCACCAAGTTGTGCTGTGTCCCTCACCCCGCCCACGCTGCTGTTGCGTGTTCGAGGCCCTCCACCACCCGCAGGCACCCACCTGCGCCTCATCCCTGGTATCTAGTGGGCTACTCTGGTTGTGCTTTATTTTATGTTCTTTGTTTTTATTGTGCCTTATTTCCACTGTTTTTATTTTGTTCTGTGCCTTTTTGCCCCTCGTTTGCTCCATGCCCCTTGCGATCCGTTGCCGGCTCTCCTTGAGCCGTTTCTGCCTCTCTGCCTTCCTGCCGCTGCGTCCCTCTGCCCCTGCCCCACTCGCGCCCCCATTCGCTCTTCCCTCCCGCCTCCCAGCTGCTCCTCTCTCCCACCTCCCCTTCTTAATGGTGGCCGCTGCGCGGCTGGCGCGCCAGTGGTGCGCCATAGGCAAGCCCGTCAGCGACCATCCGCGCCTGGACCGCGCCCAGCTCCAGCCTCCTGGCCCACGGGGCCCCTGCACCACCAGACGACGCTACACAGCCAGTGACCTCCACGCCCTCAATCCAGGACGCTCCTCTGTCTGCTTCCAGTCCACTCCAAAGCACACCAAAGGGCCTTTTTCCTGCAGAGCCTGCAGCTTCACCTGCACCCTAACTACCAAGCACCGCTACAGACCCACCGACAACCACCTCAGCTGCATTCTCCTCAACACCCGCTCCGTCCACAAACACGCATTTGAACTCTGGGACCTACTGACCTCATCATCTCCTGACGTTGCATTTCTCACCGAAACCTGGATGAACTCAGCTCGGAACCAGAAATAGCCATAGCCATACCTGAAGGCTATAAGATCACAAAAGGAGACTGCACCAACAAATCAGAAGTCTCTACCAGCACCCACGACACCCTCAACTGCACCGAGCACCTCCATTTCAAAGTTCACGTCAACGCCAACACCACGCTCAGAGGAACACTGGTCTACAGACCACCGGGCCCGACCTCACTTCTGTGAGGCCATCGCCGACATCATCAGCGCCCAAGCCCTCGCCTCAATTGACTACATGCTCCTCGGCAACCTGAACTTTCACTTAGAAAACAACAACGATATCAACACCACCAACCTACTCAACAACCTCGCCAACCTCGGCCTTAAGCAACTCGTCACGTCGCCCATCCACACCGCAGGACACACACTCGACCCCATCTTCTCAGCCAGCAACCATGTCTCCTTCAGCCACACCACTGAACTCCACTGGACCGACCATTGCTGCATTCATTTCTCCTTCCAGAAGCCGGTCACTCACCACCACACCACTCAACCCCCCTGCCGCTCCTGGAACTAAATCTCGACAGAGCAGCTGATCTCCACCCTCACCCAGGTACCACGTCCTAGGACCCGGGACCCCAACTCAGCCGCCACCAACCTGCATCAATGGATAGACTACTGCGCCAACACCCTTGCGCCGCTCAAACAACTCTCAGGCATCCACCACAGAACCAAGGCCAGCTGGTTCACCCCCAACCTACAGACCTCCAAAAGGGAATGCCGAAGAATGGAGAAGACCTGGCGCCATGAACCTACCGAATCCAACCACATCGCCTTTAAGACTGCCATCCACAAACATCACCAGCTGATCCACACCACCAAAACAACCTACTACAAAAGCTGCGTAGACACCAACGCTCACAACAACAAAGAGCTCTTCGGCATCATCAAAGAGCTCTCCAACCCCAGGCCATGCTCCTATGAACACCCGCCATCACAGGGGCTCTGCAATTCCCTCTCCACTTATTTCCGTTGAAAGATCGAAGACATACACAACAGCTTCAACCCCCAGACCCACTAGCCAACCATAGACAGTCACGATCCTAACGCACCAAGTGACACCAACCTCCTATGCTCCTGGACCCACGTAAGCAATAAAGACACCATCAACACCATGGCCTCCATCCACTCCGACTCCCCCTCGGACCCTTGCCCACACCAGATCTTCAATAAAGCCAGCGACATCATCGCCCCCCACCTCCACACCATCATCAATAGCTTCTTCAATACAGCCACCTTTCCGGATAGTTGGAAACACGACAATGTCAACGCCCTGTTGAAAAAACCCCAGGCGGACCAGATGACCCAAGAACTACCAGCCCATCTCTCTCCTCTCCTTCCCAGCAAAGGTCATTGAGAAAATCGTGAACAGCCAACTATCCCGCTTCCTGGAAGACAACAAAGCGCTCGATACCTCCCAATCAGGATTCCGCAAGAACCACAGCACTGAGACCGCACTCATCGCTGCTACAGATGACATCAGGACCATGCTCAATGAAGGCGAAACCGCAGCGCTCATCCTCCTGGACCTCTCCGCAGCCTTCGACACTGTTTGTCACCCCACCCTTTAAACACGCCTCCACAACACCGGGATCCGTGGCAAGGCCCTCGACTGGATCTCTTCATTCCTCTCCGGCAGAACCCAGAGAGTCCGCCTTCCGCCTTACCTGTCCAAATCTTCCAAGACCATCTGTGGTGTCCCCCAGGTATCCTCCCTCAGCCCAACGCTTTTCAATGTTTACATGGCCCCCCTCACCAACACGCACAAACTCACCACATCAACGTAGTATCCTACGCAGACGACACCCAGCTAATCATCTCCCTCACTTAAGACCCTACAACCGCAAAAAACAACCTCCACAATGGACTTCACGCCATCCCCAACTGGATGGAATCAAGCCGCCTCAAGTTAAACACCGACAAAACAGAGATCCTCATCTTTGGCAGCAACCCCTCTGCCTGGAACGACTCCTGGTGGTCGACCTCCCTAGGAGCCGCACCCACACCCACCACTCAAGCACGAAATCTGGCAATCATCCTGGACTCAGCACTTAGCATGACTCAGCAGGTCAACGCAATCTCCTCTTCCTGCTACAACACCCTTCGCATGCTCCGCAAGATGTTCAAGTGGATTCCCGTTGAAACCAGGAAAACAGTCACCTACGCCCTAATCAGCAGCCGACTGGACTACGGAAATGCACTCTATGCAGGAACTACGGCCAAGCTACAAACGAAAATGCAACGTATCCAAAACGCTTCCGCCCGCCTCATCTTCGACATCCCACGCCGCGACCACATCTCTGCTCACCTCAGAGACCTACACTGGCTACCTGGATCACCTACAAACTCCTCACCCACGCACACAAAGCCCTCCACAACACAGGGCCGGCCTACCTCAACAACAGACTCACCTTCCATACCCTCACCCGCCATCTCCGCTCCGCCAGCCTCGCCCTCGCCTCCGTCCCCCGCACTCGCCACGCCACCGCCGGAGGAAGATCCTTCTCTCACCTCGCTGCCAAGACCTGGAACTCCCTACCGCTCCACCTACGCCAAACCCAGGACCTCCAGACATTCAGGAAACACCTCAAGACATGGCTATTCGATCAGTAGCTCTTCCCCCCAACGCCTTGAGACCCTGATAGGTGAGTAGGGCACTTTACAAATTACTTGATTGATTGATTGATTGATTAACTTGAGCAAATTCAAGACCCATCGCATTGTAAATGCTTGTTATGTCTGAAGTCTCCACCACAAGTGCGTAGGCTCCACAATGGTAAAGATACTGCTCATAAAATTAGTTTGTGAATGGCAAAAAAATTTACGTTTACCTTTGTGAATAAGTCCCTGCATCTTTGCATGTTTTAAAACTGCCCCGATTTGCAAATGGGTGGCACTTCTAATTATGTGCATGGCAGCCAAGGGACATTCTGGCAGTGTAGTGTATGCAAATGAGTGCAGGAACACCTAGCACAGGACACAAATGGTTTTAGACGCAGTCTCTCGATTACAAAAGTATTTTTCGTACTGGTCAGGAAAATGCAATAGTGTATTACCACCGCTGCATCAAGCTAATCCAGAATATTTCTTGCAAAGTAGCACTGGCATAAATGAAATAAATGTGCTGCTGCTGCTCCTACAACTATGGTTTAATAAAACAAAAAAGACAAAACAATAACTAGGAATTTAAATTCCGACGACGTCAGAGCACTCTCTAACGAGAAGCTGATATTTGACATCTTTATCAACAATACTGAGTGCCTTATTGGACATGTTGAAAGCTAAAATGCATGTGTTGGTACAAAACCTGCACCTGGTGCCTCATTCATCCTAGCTACCACTTCATTAGCAGGGGGTGACCTTGTCCTGCCCATTGAGCACTGACAGTAGAAGCTTCAAGATTTACCTTTCTTCTTGTTCCTCTGTGATCTGATCAGAAGCACTGCAGCCAGCAACAAAATAATGAGCAGAAAGGCACCAGCTGGAAGCAGGTAGTGCAAAATCCAATCAGACATCCTAAAAAAGAGCAAATGATGTTCTAAAGATAATGTTCGATTACCATGTTAAAAAAAATATACATATTGCTCATCATCATCATGATAACTTTAATTTGATCTCCAGGGTCATAAAAGTACTACACACATAAAAAGACATAAACACATGTGGTATATTCAGAAATCTGTCAACTGTACAATGCTTGTTGAGTGTTGGTTTTAAATGGTTGCTTGTAAAACAAAGAATGTAGAAATAGAATAGAGAACGTAGAATGAGGGACAACAAGCAAGTGACGGCTGAGAGAGTCAATTGTCCCTGGTTCTTGTTGGATGAAGCGCCTTATGTAAACTCTGTACTTTTACTTATCAAACCTTGGATTTGGGACTTTTGTTACTGTGTTGTACTGGTGATAAGCCAGGGACATTTTGAAGGGGGTGAAGGCACCTCAGTGTCAGGAAGGTTTCAAACTTGGTGAGCTGCAGCGCTGGTGGTGGTTTCGCACTGGCACCGCCATTGTGATTGAAGGTGTGGAGCAGTGTCCTGTAGCAGTTGCTGTTTTGCGGTGTCAGCATGAGCGATCAGCGCTCTGAGTGGTCTGCGATCCTTGCTGGGCTGTGACCTGTGACAGGGAGCAGGAGAAGAGCAGGGAGATCCGAGCAGCACAAAGGGGGAGAACCATCTGATGACATGGCGAACGTACAAAGAAACAAGGGAGATTCCCCTAAGATATCATGTAAGGCAGTGAGAGTGCCACCATTTTGAGTAATTGTGCTGGTTTGGATGCAATGTAATCGTAGAGAAATCGATATGTAAAACAAGGCAGATCTCTTCAGGAAAACACATAAAACAGTGTGTGTGCCGCAATTTTGAGTCCGAAAATTACAGAACAAGTGAAACGAGTGCGGTTCAGCAGGAGAACATATTTTCTCTGTTATGGTGACAGACACACCTATTTCCGCAAAAGTGCCAAATAAACTGTATGCACTTCAGAAATAAAGTGCATTTTGCCTGCTTCAGTGAGAGGCACACATGTTTGCAGCAAAGGTACAAGAATAATGGGTGTGTTTCAGAAACTGACAATATTCGGTGACAGGCACACCTAACTGACAGAAAGAACAATGTGGGAAAACAAATAAGTGGTAAGTGGCAAATGGAAAAGTCATATAGTTGAGAAAGGTATACACTACTTGAAGCATTACGGTGACAGGCACACCATAAAATTCAAACCTGTATTTCATTGTGAAAAAAGTTAATAGTTAATTGGAGTCTCACAAGAAGTCAAATGTCACATCCCTGTTTAGGGTAATTCATTGAGAGTTATCAAAAGCATGGTTTGCATGGAAACCTAAAGCATAGTAGCACAGAGTATTGGTAATATTGATATATATTGTTATTATAGTTACTTGAATATATATGTCTTACCTTAGAGTGAACTGTGCATAATGTAAAACAACCACCTTTCTTTTTAAGTAGCCCAGGTGAAACAACTGTAAAATGGAGCAAATGGAAAAGTATATTTGGGCATTGTGCTAAGGTGTGTGGAACTCCACTGAGTGAACAGCGTAAATGTGTACTTTTATTGCAGTGCTTTGGTGGGTAAGGACAAGACATTTCGGAAAATTTACCAGAATTAGGTGAGGATTAACAAAGGGATCTAAATGAATATGAAAGATGTTTATTGAGACTTGATTGTCACTACTTGCCACGCATTAGTACTATTCTTGAGACATACTATTTTGGCCTTGGAGAGCAGGGCAAGGATGAGTCTATTGGGGAACATGTAACAGCACTCAGTAAATTGGCATCAACATGCAAATTTGGGGAGTTTACAGAAGAAAGAATAAGGGCCCAACATGTGTTGCGATGCAGAAGTGATAAAATTAGGGAAGAACTTTGGTTCAACAATGAGCCACATTAGGAGGAGGTTATATTAGTGGCAAAACGGGGTTGGGCACACGATGAAATGTGTTTCCGAACTAAAAGTAAACAAGAATAAAGTATCAGAATCTGTACCATCAAAGACGGTTGAGGAGGTTGTCTGTGAGGTGAAAAAACTTTGGGTGAAATTTGCGGGAGAAAGTTATCACTGTGGTAGAAGTGGGCATAAAGCTAATGCAAAAATTGTCCAGCTGTGAATGTGATGTGCCAAAGCTGTGGGCAAAAAGGACATTTTAGCAAGTGTTGCAAGTCAAAGTTAAAAAGACCACAGCAAGGAGGTTAAAACAACCAAACATAACGTAGTATTTCGAATCAAGGACTCCGAGAAGGAGCATCCAATTGAAATTTTGTAAATTTATTGTACAAATGTAACAACGAAGTTTGATTCTTTTTGACGCTTACCAATTATTTCAAATTATACATACAGCCAATGATCTGAAGGTGAAATTAAGCTACAAGCCACGGATGTAAGTACAGGTGGATAAGCTAGCTAACCTATTAGTATGTGTGGTTATTTTAATCTATCCATTGAACTGAAGTATAGATAATTTCTTGGAAAGATATATGCTTTGAAAAAAGGAGACCATTGAGTAGTCTCATCAATTTTGACTAGGAGTTACATTAAATCCTAAAACTGAACCTCATGTACAAATACAAGAAATGGGATCAAATGCAGTAGAATTTGTGCCAGATTTGTTTAGAAAAAGGTTAGGAGGTTCGATGGGGTACATATTAGACTTTCCGTAAATTTTAGAGCACTAAACTAAACAAAGAGGTTATTGTTGGCAAATTTCCTCTACCATGTATTGAAAAAACAAAGGAAACAATAAAAACACATTTCTGGTGGCTAGGAATAGATCTAAGTATTGCATGTAAAGTAAGGGATTTTGTGGATTGTAAGAGTAGTGGCAAAGTGTTGACACCTTGACAAATGCCATTAGTGTCTCGTAGATTACCAAATTACCTGTGGCTGGAGGTTGCAATTGTCATTGTGGTCTCTTTGAAAGGGGAACAAGGCATGCTTTATCTTATTCTATTGATCAACTTATATTCATGGTGTGTGGAAGTTAGGTTGCAGGTGGTAACTGCAAGTGTAGTCATTACATTTCTAAGTGAGATATTTAAAAGAGAAAGTTTTCCTATATCGCTTCTCTTAGACAATGGTCCTCAATTTCTATCAGGAACTATGGAAGAGTTTTTATAGTCGTGTTGTATTATACGTCTGAAATGTGCTATTTCTCATCATTCAATGAATCAGGATTTATAAAGTGTGGCTAATCACCCAATAGGGTATCCAGGTGCTTGCAGGTCCCAGAGGTTTATTCGAACAACAAGGTCTCATCAAAAATCCTGTGTCAATGAACCTCTACTAGTTGCAATTAACTGGTTGGTAGGAAAGTCCCAATATATTTCTTTTTACCAAGTTTTCACAATTAGATAGATCCCTTTGGGATAAACGCAAAGATTCACCAGCCTCAATTTCCCCACTAACAAGCTTACAGAGTTCAGACGTGGGATTTTACATACCCATACAGGGGACATAAGATCTGTTAGGCACACACAATATGAGCTTAACTCTACAGTTGAACACAATTGATAGCAATATAAAAGCATTCTACAGTTAGCATTATAGGTGATATGGGTAATATGTCCTTAGCCAAATCTAGACATGGTGGAATCATCAGAGTACTTATGGGTAGCCCTAGGAGAGATCTAATAAACATACTTAGGCCCATATTTATACTTTTTTAGCACCGCATTAGCGCCGCTTTTTGAGGCAAAAGCGGCGCAAACTTACAAAATACAATTGTATTTTGTATGTTAGCGCCGCTTTTGCATAAATGACGCAAATGTGGCGCTAAAAAAGTATACATATGGGCCTTAGTACTTGCATATCCCCAAATTTCACAGCCATACAAAGCTACACCTAGGGCCTTTGCATTATAGATTTCTAGGGCCGTTGCTGCACTCCTGGAAATAGTACGGCTATGGGTTTTGGCTATACAGGGTGTGTGCTGGATTAGAACTGAATATGAATTCCGAAGTTGCAAGCCCCAGTTTAGGTTTGGACCCTGTCTAAACAAAATGCATTGAAATTGTTTAAAAGCTGCTGGAGACCCTGGGGAGATTGCGATTGTGAAAGTCACTCGCAAAGATTAGGGCTGGCATCTTTTAGCTACCCACCTTTGGATAGTCACACCCATCCTTATTCAAGTACTTCACCAACCCATTAATGAACAATAAAAAAAAGTGTAGGAGCCAGGGCAAAGCCCTGTCTACGCCTTCTTTTATTCTAAAGGGCTCTGTCACTTGCCCATGTTTGCCCCACCTCACTTGTGCATAATTTTCTGTGTGGAGCTGTACCAGTATATTCAATAGGTTTGAGGGGATATCCATTTCTTCAAGGACCTTCCAAAGCTTGGCTCTAGGAACCAGGTCAAAAGCAGCTTATAAATCAACAAAGGCAACATAGAGTATGTCAATTACTGCTGTTTCCCGATATGTACATGAAAAGCAGAAATCACTGCACTGAGTATAATCATAATCTAAAGGAAGATCTAGACCATCCTGACCATGTGAACTGCTAACCATGTAGAGGTTACTAAAGTGAGTGTCCCTGTGGTGTGGTGGGATGCAAAATGTGAAGTTCCTTTTTTGTACATACTGCAACAGTTTTCCAAAAGACTTTATTATTTTTGGATGACAGAGCACCTTGTACTTTTTCCCAAAAGGTAATCTCCCATTCTCTTTTTGTCTTCACCTGTTCCCACCTATAGGGCAATCTACACTTCACCAGGGTGCCTCTACAAATAGATTTAGCTGATTTTAAGAGCTTAGCTTTAGCTTCCCTGCATGATTTATACCATGCCACCTCATTAGAAACGTAATTTAGAGGTGTGTATTCTCAGCTCTCCTCTTGATAGCTAACAATCCTCTAATCTGCATATAGAGCAAGCCCTGCTCTTCCTACAGCACCTTTTTTTCTACTTTAAGGGGCAAGATCAGCCATATTCTCTACTATCTCTTTGACCTTTTTTAAGACTCCCTCAAGCACAACGGGGTCCCTGGCTACCCAATACCACTTGATTGTTTTGCCATTGTTGGAATGCGACACAACCCCACATCCCTTTGGGCTATACACAGGAGCTTAAGTGTCAGACTGCCTTCCAATGTTAAGGGCAGCACATTATTATTGCTGTCCTTCCTATCCAGAACTTCATTATCCTTTAGGAATGGCCAAAGTCTAACATTAATTAAAAAGTAATTCTACTCAAGTGATCTCCTCTATTATAAGTAACTTTACCGTTTCTATCCAAAGATGTCCTTCCATTGGCAGGCCCTAAGGTCTAAGCTGAGCATCAGTGTCATTGCTTCTGCTGCTCTACTTGTCTACTACAGAGGTGGGAGTTCTATCTGTGGGATCTGTCACTGGGAAACCTGTTCTAAAATCAACACTGGGGCACATGCCAATAAAGGCTCCATAGTGGGGTTAAGGTCCCCAGCTACTAATACATAAGAATCACCTGGAAAATCTGCCAGTGTGCACTCTAGCTCTGTTATTACTATTGAATCAGCTGAACTTCCTTTCACCCGGCTATTGACATTACAGATTTTGAGAGTTGTACCTGATGGAAGCTTCAAGCTGATTGCTAAGAAACCTGGTGAGGCCATACTGATAGGAGTTATTACAAATTGGAGAGAGAACTTGACCCAGATTGCTTGGCCCCCTTATGGTCTGCCACTTCCTTGCTGTACTGCATTTGCACAAAAAGAAGTATACCTATTCCTTTAGATAGGGTCAGTACTCCATGGGGGTCATTCTGACCCCGGCCGGCGGCGGAAGCCGCCGGCCTGGCTGGAACCTCCAGAATACCGCTGCGTGGTCAAAAGACCGCCGCGGGTATTCTGAGTTTCCCACTGGGCGGGCGGGCGACCGGCAGAAGGCCGCCCGCCCGCCCAGCGGGAAACCCCCTTCCATGAGGATGCCGGCTCCGAATGGAGCCGGCGGAGTGGAAGGGGTGCGACGAGTGCAGTTGCACCCGTCGCGATTTTCAGTGTCTGCCACGCAGACACTGAAAATCTATGTGGGGCCCTGTTAGGGGGCCCCTGCAGTGCCCATGCCAGTGGCATGGGCACTGCAGGGGCCCCCAGGGGCCCCATGACACCCGTTCCCGCCAGAACCAGGCTGGCGGGAAGGGGGTCGGAATCCCCATGGCGGCGCTGCAAGCAGCGCCCCCATGGAGGATTCCCTTGGGCAGGGGTAAACCGGCGGGAAAGCGTCGGTTGCCCTTTTCTGACCGCGGCTTTACCGCCGCGGTCAGAATTGCCCATGTAGCACCGCCAGCCTGTTGGCGGTGCTACCCCCGGCCTCCACCCTGGCGGTCATAGACCGCCAGGGTCAGAATGAGGCCCCATGTGTCTTGAAAGAGACAGATATCATGGGCCTCAATGAACTGCCCCCAATCAGATTCTGACAGCTTACGTCTTATCCCCACCACATTCAATGACAGTAATTTAATCCTATTTAGTTGACCTTTTCTGCAGTCCCCTCCCCCTGTCCTAACATTCCTAATATTCCGGGTACCGTCCAGACTTTGCATTACTTCTATTGAGGTATATCCAATAACTTCTACCTCATCCTTACTACGGATCGTATTTTCAGAAGTTTTAGATGAGCTCAGTCTTCCAATTCATTTAGGTCTACAAGGTGCTACTGTTTCAGAATTGTTTATATTTCTTAGGTTGGATTGAACTTGCATGTCATTTGACAATCTGTAACTGAATTTGGTGTTCATATTACAAATCGTAGGTGCATCTATTGACATTAAAACTACCACCAAATCCATCATGGTGAGGGATACCTTTAGGTCATCAAAAGGTCCCCCTGTGAGATTGATCCTCTCGACACTAATGATGTCACACCGGATGATAGCATAACAGTGCTTTACTTCACAGAGCCAGAATGTCAACTTATTAATTGGAGAATTTTCGTCCTCCTTAGCACCCACAGACAATTTGGGGATGTTAGAAATTGGGTCTTTAGTTGGCAGTCAGTTTGCACCCTATCCAAGTAGGGATCCTCACTCTAGTCAGGATAAGGGAGATACCCGCTCAGATAACCCCGCTCAACCCTTTGGTAGCTTGGCACGAGCAGTCAGGCTTATCTCAGAAGCAATGTGTAAAGCATTTGCACATAACACACGGTAACACAGTGACAACACTACAAAAGGACGCCACACCAGTTTTAGAAAAATAGCCTATTTTTATCTGTATAAAACAAGACCAAACCGAGAAAAATCCAACATACAGTAATAAAGATATACATTTTGTAAGAATTACTGAAAAATACAGTTCCTTGAAGTCAATAGTTCCACCTGGGGCTATCACGGCGTTGTGATCAACAAGGCCAACAGTTCAGGCTGTGGCATTGAGGGCTAGATACGGTTTTAGGAGGACCCGCAAATAGTACCTTGGAAATGCAGGGCGGCGTGATCCTTGCGATGAGATCCGGAGAGCAGCGTTGCTGGTGTTGCAAGCGTTGGTTCCGGAGGTCAGTGCAGGGGTCGTCGGGCCCTTGAAGGCACACGCATTGCAGATCGAACTTCGGGCTGATGAAGTCAGGAGCACTGGAGTGAATGGCGTGGGGACTGTGGTGCCCACAGGACACGATGCAGGTAGCGGCTCGGTGACGGCGCCCAGTGGCGTTGGTGAGATAAGGGCTGCGGTGTGAAGTGGGGCGGTGTGACGTGCGGTGTCACCAAGTCACAGTGCTGGCAGCAGCGTCATCATTGTTGAAGTGCAGTCGTAGGTAGGCCCAAGTCGGTGCGGGGTGGACTCCGTGCGGCATCTATGGGTCACGGTGCAGACAGGGACGTCGGTTGACAACAATGGAGTCGATGGTGCTGGCGTCAGTGGGCCGGGGTTGTAGTGCGGGACGGGACAATGCTTTGTGTACCTCACAAGCTGTGTCCACAGGCCACGGTGCAGGCTGCGGCACCAGTGTCAGCAGCAGCGGTGTTGTTGGAGATGCCCAGGCTGCGGTGTCAGCAAGGCAATGCCGGAGTGTGGGGCCCACATATAACGGTACAAGCAGCGGCTTGGTGGCGGCATCAGGTGGCGGCATCAGTGAGACAGGGTTGCAGTGTGAAGCAGAGCAGTGTGACTCCGTGTGGAGTCGGACGATCACAATGCAGGCCAGCGCCATCGTTAGCAGCATCGCAGTGGTTTTTCTTCTTGAACAGCACAAAACACACAGTGCTGTAAGCAGATGAAGCTGAAGTCTTTGATATCCCTGAGACTTCCAACAGGAGGGAAGCTCTACTCCAAGTCCTTGGAGAACTCTCTCAAGCAGTTTACCCTTTGCTCTCTTTTAAGGCAGAAGCAGCTACTGCAGGCCAACACAGCAAAGCAACACAGCAAAGGGGCAGTACTCCTCCTCCGGCTCTTCAGTTCTTCTCCTTGCAGAGATTCTTCTTGATCCAGAGTCCTGGGTTTTGGGTCCGCTACTTATACTCATTTTTGCCTTTGAAGTAGGCCTACTTCAAAGGAATATCTCTGTTGTTTGACAAGATCCTGCCTTGCACAGGCCACGCCTTAGACATTCACCAGGGAGTTGGAGTCTGCATTGTGTGAGGTCAGGCACAGTCCTTTCAGGTATAAGTGACCACTCTTCCCGCTACTCTAGCTCAGATGGCTCATTAGGATATGTAGGCTACACCCCAGATCTCTTTGTGTCACTGTCTAGAGGAGAGGTGCAAACAGTGCAACTGTCAAGCTGGCCAGACAGCTAATCCACAAACAGACAGTCACAGAATGGCTTCAGCAAGAAAATGCCCATTTTCTAAAAGTGGCATTTTCAAACTAAAAATCCAAAAACCAACTTCACTAAAAGATGCATTTTTAAATTGTAAGTTCAGATACCCCAAACTCATATTCTATCTGCTCTCAAAGGGAAACTACACTTAAGGATAATTAAAGGCAGCCCCCATGTTAACCTATGACAGAAATAGGCTTTGCAACAGTGAAAAACAAATTTGGCAGTATTTCACTGTAAAACACATCAGTACATGTCCCACCTTTCACATACACTGCCCCCGCCCTTGGGGCTACCTAGGGCCTATCTTAGGGGTGCCTTACATGTAATAAAAGGGAAGGTTTGGGGCTGGCAAGTGGGTACACTAGTCAGGTCGAATTGGCAGTGCAAGACTGCACACACAGACACTGCGGTGGTAGGTCTGAGACATGTTTACAGGGCTATTTATGTGGGTGGCACAATCTAGGGACTTACCAGTACATCAAATATGCCAATCATGGATAAACCAATCAACAGTACAATTTATATAGGCAGCACTTGCACTTTAGCACTGATTAGCAATGGTAAAGTGTGCTGAGACAATAAACCAGAAAGAACAGAGTTCAGTATACCATAAAAACAGGTCAGAAGGCAGCAAGACATGGGAGACACACCAAAAAGCTGCCAGGTCTAACAGGGGACCTGGCTTAAGAAGATTGCAGTTTAATTGGCGTGGCCCCTCCTCAATGAAGTAAACCCCATCATATATCCTGCCCCTTAGAACTGGTGCATTTTCAGTACAAATAGGTTAACAAGGGAAATGGGTTTGTAAGTGGATTAATTTCCTGATTAAACCTTCCTCTGCCCCCTCTTCACCCACCTGGAGTGACTGCTGCGTGTGTAGTCCATCTGGTGGGACCCAGAATAAACTCCCCCATGATGCAACACCTCAACTTGCATGTTTATCGGGGGAGAAAGACATCTTGGTACAGCATATTTAGGTTGGACAATAGGACCACAAACCTTGGGTGCTGGAATCCCTGACCTTTTTTTCAAAACCTTTGACTGTTTTTTGAGGGAGGAAACTTCATCTTTCAAGCCATTAATCTGGTCAAAAACACATTCAATAGTTTTAGGGCCCCATACAGGAGCTCCCCCTCTTGTCAGTCATAATCCCCACTTCCTGATTTGTTTCGTTACTGAAAAGTGCTGGTAACTGGTTATGGCACACCACTACTAAAATATCATGCTCCACAATCGCAGCTCCTGAATCTTCAACCTGCACATTGGTCTTCCAAGGGATTCTAGTTTGGTTAGCAGTTATTGTGACTGTTGTAACTTTCTCAAACATTTTTGGTATATGCTTGTTACAGGCACTTGGAGGTGGGGTTGGTGAAAAGGAAGAATAGTTAGTGTTTCCTGAATGAGAAGCATTGATAATTTCATTACATTAGTCAAGTAAGAGTATCAATTCTAACTAATACGTAGTTATCTCCTGCTGATCTCAAAATTCTTTTGGGCTCTACTCATGCTTTTTGCCCCCTCCATTGTCTTCCTTTTGCCCATTGGTTGAGTTTTACAATAAACCATTAACACTGCTTAACTTATTTCAGCAACTAATATGAGCAATTAGTACAAACACTTCTGACAATCCTTCTTCGAGCAGTGCTAAAGAACCATCAATCCTTCACTTGGAATCTCCGTCAAGCACAATATCATATAAAAATCAGTCAAAAATCCCACCTAAAAACAAATAAAATGTGATACCAATTGGTAATTTGGTGGTTCTAATCGCTTAGCGTAGGAGTGGCAGTTTTTGAAAAACAGCACAGTCCACAGCAGCTAGAGCAGGCTCTGACATGCTGACTGTAACCTGAAAACGCTGTTCCTAATTGCTCAGCGCAGAAATATAAATAAAAACAGAAGACACAAAAGGAAAAAGTAGGATATTGTTTGGGTTTAGCCCATTATTATTGGTCAGTTGACAGGTCACCATTTTGGGTGGGGATTTTTTTTCCCATAGGTGAATTCTGTGCCCTGCACACAGGGTGCTCAAAGGTCAGGACTGTGACGAAGACGATGGATGAAGAAGGTAATGAATGTCACCTTGTGTAAGATGGTCATGTGAAGCTTTACAATAACGTTGGTACCTGGGAAGAGAGTGTGGCCGTGTGTGGTGTGGCTGGTGGTCGTATGGGAGCTCCGATGTCTTTGGGCCCAGACTGCTCTGTGCAAAGCTGCAAAAAAGGAAAGAGAATAAAAGAGAAGGCCCAAAGCGGTTTCGGTACCAAACTCACTGGTTGCAGACAATTCCAGGGGTCTACTACAAAAGTGCAGGACATGTTTGGTGAGCACAACTGAGTGGAGGTTTGAAAGGCACAATATGAATAGTGTATGTCAGAATGATGGACATGAGGACCCCTTCCTAAGCTGGTTTAGACAGGATTCAGACAGCCATACCACATTGTTTGGGCAGTGGCATAACATAGGCCTCCGCAGCCCCCGCAGTGCAGGGGGGGCTGAGCTCCAGGGGGCCCTTTCAGAACAGTACCCTGGCCTGAGAGCTCCTGAGTGAGTGCAGAAGGGGGCCCTACATGTACTGTACAGGGTGTCCCCCTCAAGTTTTGTTACTCCCCAAAGTTTGGGACACAGAGGAAGCAGGCACAGATGGCAGAGCTAGAAGCACTCCAAAAACGGCAGCCAAAACTAAGATGATGCTGCAACTCTCTGCAGTAAAATTCTGGTTAAAGGGCAGGAATGTTTCATTGCAGGCTTGCTTACAGGACCTTGCATGATCTTCTATTGGCATACATACATACAAGCACACACACACATACACACTCTCTCACACACATACAAATCAAAATTAATTACCAACCTTGTAGTTCCTCAGACACAGCCAAACATACACACATAGGTTCCACTTACATCCTGTGCTATAGCGGAAAATGCACATATGATCACAAAGGTGGAAATAAAAGAACCCTATTATGGGACATGAGTAGAATATTGTAATAATAGAAGGACAATAAGCATATTCTCATAAAGAGAAAGATAAAAGGCTTGTCCCTTCTCTGTATTCAGCATTGCCACTACAGCAGTTCCACAAGTCTCAGATAGAGAGGGAGTTAGAGGCACCCCACAAAAGAGGGGTGTACTTTGAGCTCTCCCTCATCCTCAGAGCTGCCATTTGGCACCTCAATACATTTAACATTTAGGCCATACAATGAGGGACAAAAAGAGATTTCACAACAGGGCAAAGCATCAGAGGGCAGGACAGCTTGATCTTAAGAGTCACCCTGAAATGTTGCATCTCAACCTAGCTGCTTCCACTTACCATTCCAGACTGATGCTTATTAATCATGATCTACTCATTACCTATAGCATGACCCCATTGACTACCAGTGTTGGAGAAATCTGTTACCTCCTCCTTCTTAGTCCCAAACTCACATGCGAGACACCTTCCTTGCTTTTTGCCTGTGTCCAAACTACTCAAGATACTACTGACTCCATATACTAAAGCCTGCGTAGCATCTTTGGCTCTTCCTGGGCCACTCATTGTTATTGCTGGGTTTAAACACAAGGCACTACTGGTGGAGCTGGAGAAGAAAATGTGCATTGCATCTTGTACTGCCTGCACCCATCTCAACTCAGTCATTCCTTGGCCTTCTAATCAGAAAAGCGCATCTTTATTTGTTACATATCCATCAAGTTAGGAGTAGGCTTTTCCCACCTGTACAATCAGCCTCTATGACCCACGTAAGGGACAACCTGGTTACTTGTAGTTACCACAAGAGGTATTAGCTCTAGTGCTATTATACATACTATGTGAAACAAAGCAAGATTCTCCACAGCTGCACCATATCAGTAACATAGAACACTCATGATTAGTTAACCCACACCATGGACCCTATGGGCCAGATTTACAATGTTTTGGCACAGGGCAGCACCACAAGCCTTTTTGCTGCATTGCCCTGCGTCAAACCAAAAGGGCAGGAATGCTCCGTATCTATGAGATATGGCGCACTGCTGTCCTTTTCCCCTGCACTGCACACACATTGCCGCCTGTGCCAATGCAGGCAACCTTGCACCATTTAACTTTACAACACGCCGGCAACCACGCACATCAACAAGACATCAGCTACACTCAGACTGCTGCTGATTCTACTCAACAGAAAGGTATTTGATCTGTGATGGAATTTTCAAATACCCAAAGCTAACTGTGGTGACTGGTCACATCAATGCAGTGCTATAAAAATCTAACTTTCAGAAAATATTTTCTGCTGACATACACCTGGGAGTGAATTATTTAACCAGTCGTAATGGCCTTCAGTTTGTTAGCAGGTTCTTCATGAACCAAATCACGTGGGTTTAATCTTGGTGATTGCCCGATGCAGCTAGTCCCACAAAGTCTGGAGAAGTTAGTAAAATGTAGTGGTAATGAAATGACAAAGAAGCACCAAAACCGGTAAAATCTAGAAGTTACCATGAGACTTACCCTGTAACTAAAGTCTCTGTGCTTGAGAAGGAGGGAACATTACTAGATGCTGAAGGTTCTGGGATTGGAAGAGAAAATGCTGTCTTCTCCGAAATTGTAGTTGGGGGTAAGATGCTAGAAGCTGAAGATCAACAACAATACATCAATCAATAGACACAAACTGAACAATGATAACACAACGAAAATGTATTTTCCAAATGTGACACAATACTCTCACTTTGGAATGCGATGATAAACACAAAGCCTATATATGTCAGGGCTTCGCGTCATTCTTGCACCTTGCAAGGGGATGCAAGGGTGATGCAAAACCTAAGTGAGTTTCATCAAGCCACACAAGGCCACCTTGCTTGGCCCTGCATGACTTGATAAATGTAGAATAACGCAAGGCAGCGCAACGCATTACTCTGCCCCAGGGAAACATTAATGGGTGTTTCCATGCATTCGCCCATGAATATTTATGTATTCCCAGATTTACTATTAATGGTAAACCTGAGAATGCGTCAAAATGCTACTCCTTCCCAGGTGAGGCGTAATGAGAAGACATATATTTATTTCTCTTCATTGTTTCCTCTTTCTATGTGTGCTGCATTCCGCAGAACACATAGAAAGAGGGCAATGCATCTCAGGATTCTTTTTGTGGAAGAAGGACCCCATCCTGGACACAAATAATCCTGCCTCCAATGCAGACACCCCTGCAACATGGCACAAGGGTGCCTGCATTGGCAGCAGGCAGTCAAAAGTGCCCCAGTGATAGGAACAGAGAGGAATGTGCCCTATATTGGTAAATCAGATGTATTCCTGCTATTTCTTTTTCACAAATTGCAGCAAGATGGCCTGCTGCATTGCGCTGCATGAGAGAATGCTAAATCTGCCTGACAGCATTTATGTTTTCCTGATCAATCACAGTATATCAACGTAAGACATCAGGGATGACCCCATTGTAGCAATGCTAGGCTGCAATGTTACAAAACAGTTGGAGGAGTGGTACCTTTTGAGGTTCATTTTGTTGATGATAATGTTGACCAGTTCCTACAAATAGGGCATAATGTGTACAAGTGATTAGATGCACAGAGCTCTTTGACGTAAGAAGTGCTTCAGAGGTGAACCAATGAAATGACCTGAGCAATTATTTCAGTAGATGGAGGGGTGGGGGCATGTTCAGCTTTAATGATTTAAAACATGGGCTTGTAACAAGATTTATATCAATACAGTAAGAGTGTGAACATATTTAGAGTGAGTACAGTATTGCGCTTGTCAATGATTAAGGCTGCTAGGAATTAGGGGATACATCCATAGATTAGAAATAAATAGACATGAAATGTTTTCATAATGTTTTGAAACATGCTGGTGTTACTAGAAAGTGCATTTGTATTTTTGTTGAGTAGGTAGACTTAATGGATCATGCTGAAGCGGATGTTTTATCAAGAATTATTAATGAATTTTCATGTATTCTGAGTGTTGAAATTGCGTAGAAAATGTTATAACGTAGGAATAAATAATGCATGCATTTGAAATGTGCCAACGTGAAGTGGTAGCCAATGTTCACGAAGTGTAATATTAATAGCTTACTAAAATGTAATATTGAGCTTATGTTTAGTTAAATGTAGTAATATATCATATTTAGGTTTTGCATTATGTATTAGTTCTATGAATTGAAAAACTTTAACTTAGCAAAGGTCTTGGCCTAAGTTGCACGGCCTCATGTCAAACTGTATTTCTTAAATGCGTAAAATAATATATGCTTGGAGAATTAAACTGTGATTTTCATTACATTGTTCATGTGAACATAGCTAGAATGCTTTCTCATGAGAACTGCTTGCTAGAAGATGCTGTTCTTGAAATTTGTAACATAGTTAATGTAATGTGTGTAAGGCTGACTTTTTCAGGAGGAGAACTATGAATACGCTGACTGGAGTGTAAACTGCAACAATAATGTTACCTGATGAGCCGGATGATGAGGACATGAACAACAGACCAATCCTAAACATGTGAACCGTGAACTGGAATGATCCACGGATTTGAAATATTAGTTTTATTGGACAAAATGCTAACATGCGATCCCTTGACCAATAGGGAATTGGGGAATAGTTTTAGGTAATTTGACTTAAAAGGACTCCACTGAAGGTTATTGATTTTCGAGCGCCTTGAAGGATGCGTAACTTTAATGCTTAATGACGTTTGCTCGTTCTGAACTTTGCCTGATGCTTTGCTGACGAACTGATGCCCTGAGGACGAAAACTGGCACTGCTTGCTGATCCACCCTGAGGATTAGGTATAACATTGTAATGATGATTTTCATTTATGCTTGATTTTCTTTCAAGGTATCAACCACTACATTTTGGTAGAGCCATAGTTAGAGGTTTTCCAAATTTGTGTTGACTAAATTGTTTTACATGAAGCCCAACATGCTGATGCTAATCTGATGTTAGTTGAGGAGTTCACTAATGAAGCTTGCTATATGAAATAACAATTGAGATCTTTTCTTTGCTGAAACTAGATGTACGTGATATCCTTTGTGCAGATATTCTTGTTATTAATTTGCACCACAATATTAGAATGTGTTGAAGCACAAGCCTTGATTAGATTGCGATTCTTCTGCAGATTCAGACCGCCAGTGCTGTTTCTGTAAGTCTATCATTTGATTGCGGGATTAATTTACGTGACATTAGCATTGTTAATATAGGGGAATAAATATTCTAACTTCTAATTAAAAGGTGTGGTTATTTATGACTGAACGGTCATGATGCGTCAATTACTGACTCCTATTGAGTACTAATGATATTGATTATTGTTGATAACTATGATAAGAATTGATTATTGATTTGTGATAGTCTGAGCCTATATAGTGAGAACATCTCAAGCGTTGGTTAAAATGTTCATCGACCTATTCATGTCCTCTTATAAGTTTATTTATTAAGGTTCTGACGCGCTATCAATCATTTAGGCCTGGTCGCTAGAGTAAAATAGCACGAACAGTATTTCCTCTGGTTTTAGTAACAATGGGAATTGTGCTAGTTCCAGTTTTGGGTCAAGCTCTTATACCATATTTTAAGTTGTGGCACCTCTCAGTGCAGAAAGTGAAAAGTTGGACATTTATGTGCATAAATCGGGGTTAAAAAATATTCTGACACTTGCGCAGCCCTTTTTCCCGCCTCCGTAAATACCTGGTGCTAAAATACATCTGAAAACTGAGGTAAATATTATTCACATCTTAATATGCTTGGGAATGGTTTCATCTCCTGACTCTAAATGATGCTGATAATCTGAAATGGAAATACCGCTTCTATTGACTCTGTTGTAATTAATACAATATTTGAAGCATGTGTGTCTTCTTTGACTATTGATGGGCTTGAAGAAGCAGAAGGAGTTGAGAAGCGTGGATTGGGTGGTAACAGCTAATGCCACGCGAAGTGAATCAACGAAAAGGAATATTATGCTATTTTTGCACACAATTTGTAATCTGACATATTTCCATTACACTGCAATGTGAAAAATAGCTAAAAGAAGCAGTTCACGTATATTATAAAATTAAAAATAGTACACAAATAATAAACAAGCAAATATAAAATGCATGTTAAAAGTTGTATTCATCCTTTTTTTTTTATTCTGAAGCCCTTACTTAAAATTGAAGAGTACTGAGCACATATCTTGAGTCATACTTTACAGTCCAAAAACACATACTCAAATGTCTCTAAAGGCAATCACGAAATTAGGCAAGACATATCCAGTTGCAGTGCACTATAAAGTGTTTCATAATGGTGCTCCTTCAGAGGATTGCAATCAAGCTACCAAGGGGATACACAATTACATTTCAGGTCACACAATAGAATTTCATGATCTACACTTTCTGCAGATGTCTTGAACATTGAGGAAGGAAAATAGGTTGATTATTTTCTTTATCATGCAAGGGATGACAGTTTCATGACACAAAGGACAAATACATTATGCTGGTAAAATTGGATTTGAGAGAATATAAAAAAGTGAGTTGGTAACCTATTCAAGGCAGGATATTCTTCAGGGTCTGTATGTAGGATATGAACTCATTCACGAACATTGATGTGTCCTTTCTGCATACGTTTCATAATTACAACATTTTATGTATGAATTTCTAAATACATTTACTATGTAAGATTTTTTAAATTATTTCCTTATTTATTAGTCAGCTGAATACATTAATATAGGCCAGCACACTACGAAGGATGTGTAAACATAAAAAAATGATCACATTCATAATTTATCGTAAATAAAAAATAAGGAGACCGGAGAGGAAAAGGGGGGTCATGTTACAAGTTTAGATAGTCAGTTTTGTTCTGCAGTGGTTTAGTTTTGTAAAAGTGCCTTGTGTAATGGCAATTTGATGTTGCCATTCTTAAGACTCGTTGAAATCTTTCCACCATTCAAAATAAGTTGTTTTTCAAGTTCTTGGCAATGAGCATCCATGCAATTGACCTACGGCCTGATTTAGAGTTTGGCAGAGGGACTTACTCCATCACAAATGTGACATAGATCCCGCCCGTTGTATTATGACTCCATTATAGCCTATGGACATTGTAATACGGCGGACAGAATATCCGTCTTGTTTGTGACAGTGTAACCCGTTTGCTAAACTCTAAATCAAGGTTATAGTATAATAAAAAGAATTAATTTTGCTGGTGATGAGGGACTGAATGACAGTTCTGCGAGTGCTGATGGGGAGTCAGTTGAAGATCTTCTTGAAAATCTTGAGTGTGTGGAAGCAGAAGACGGAGACTGCATTCACTTTATTGGTCATGGGGAGCTGCTTGTCAAATACTATTCTGAAGTTATTTGTGTGGATTGCTGGTAGGAATGCGGGTCCAAGTTCAGCAGGCAACCAGATGGAGTTCCAGAGAGAGGTGTCTTTGCTGAAAATTACTACTTGCATCTTGTCTGTGTTGAGGTTCAGGCAATTGGTTTTCATCCTTCTGGATGATGCAGTCAGAGAAATTGGTCTGACTGTTTGGCACCTTGTCAGAGAGGGACAGTATGAGCTGCTGTCATTAATATACAATATGATGTTGTTTCCAAGGGTGCATATGATGCTGCTAAGTGACGTCTTGTAAACAGAAGAAAGAGAATAGCCTGCCTCCAAGCCACAGCTCTACATAAAGAGTCAAAAACACTTATTCATGGGGTCTTTGGTTGGCAGACAGGTTACCCCCTGTCCAAGCAAGGAGCTTCACTCTAGTCAGGATAAAAGAGAATCACCCTCAGCTAACCCCTGCTTACCCCCTTGGTAGCTTGGCATGAGCAGTAGGCTTAACTTCAGAGTGCTAGGTGTAAAGTATTTGTACCAACACACACAGTAACATAATGAAACCACTACAAAATGGCACAACACAGGTTTAGAAAAATAGAAAATATTTATCTAAACAAAACAAGACCAAAACAACAAAAATCCACAAAACACAAGTCAAGTTATCACTAAAAATGCAAAAAGAGTCTTTATGTAATTTTAAACACACACAAATGCTGTTAGCATGAAAATGTACCTTGGGCGCGTCAAAAATAACCGTGATCGGGTGAGTGTGCGTCAAAAAGGGCTTGCGATGGGTCAATTTTAATCACGAGTGTGACCTTGCGCCATTTCCCCTTTCGTCGGGTTGGCGTGCATTGTTTCTTCTCTCCGCAGGAGAGCAATGCGTCGATCCGGTCAGCACTCGGGTCCGGGCAGGTGTTGCAACGTTTTTACATGCCCAGCGGTGTTTGGGTTGGAAATCCAGCCGTACGATGATCCAAAAACCATGCAGCGCAGGATGAGATCTCACTGGTCTCTGTCAGCGATGCTGCACGTTGTTTCTCCAAGCCGCGGGCGTTGATCTTCTAGTTGCATTGCAGGTGAGCGCCAATTTTCAGCCGCGAAGCCAGCGGAGCATCGATTTTTCAGCTGAAGATCGGAGTTGCGTTGATCTTTTCCCCACACGGCGGTCTGTGCATGGATTTCTCATTCTCTTGGGCTGCCAGCTTCTCTTCTCAGGGTCCCAGGAACTGGATGGGCACCACTTGGCAGATTAGGAGTCTCTCCAGAGGCTCCAGGTGCTGGCAGAGAGAAGGCTTTGCTATCCCTGGGACTTCAAACAACCGGGGGCAAGCTATAAATCAAGCCCTTGGAGAGTTCTTCACAAGAAGGAAGGCAACACAAAGTCCAGTCTTTGTCCTTTAGCTCCAGCAGAAGCAGCAACTGCAGGATAGCTCCACAAAGCACAATCAAAGGCAGGGCAGCTCTTCTTCCTCAGATCTTCAGCACTTCTCCAGGCAGGGGTTCCTCTTGATTTCCAGAAATGTTCTAACGTCTGTGTTTTTGGGTGCCCTTCTTATACCCAGTTTCTCCTTTGAAGTAGGCCTACTTCAAAACAAAGTCTCTCTTCATTGTGAAATCCTGCCTTGCTCAGTCTAGGCCCCAGACATTCACCAGGGGGTTGGAGACTGCATTGTGTGAGGGCAGGCACAGCCCTTTCAGGTGTGAGTGATCACTAAACTATAGTACAACAAATTGAAGAAAAGTGGTGCTGCCGCCAATGCAGCATCACTTATCTTGCACTCCCCTTGCGCCCCCCTAACGCCACCATGTGTGTCCTGTATTTAAGATACAGTGCACCGCAGCGGTAGTTAAAACAATAGTGTCATCATTTTTTATGCTATTTTGGCGCTTAGCTCCACTAGTGTAAAAAATGTTGACACTAGTGTAGCAAAGTGCAAGGAGGTCAATTGATTTAAATGGGTGCATCAATTTAACACCTGCTCTGAGCAGGCTCTAAAAATGACAGCAAAAATGGCTCAATTAAATATTTTACATTTCACTGCACCACTTTTTCGGGCCTCTTAACTGGAAAATGCCTCCCCTTGCATACATTATGGGGGTCATTATGACCCCGGCGGACGGCAGAACACTGGCGGTAATATCGCCAACAGGCTGGCGGTGTCCCGCTGGTTCATTATGACCGTGGTGCATTCGCCAAGGTCATACCGCCGGTCACGCCAGTATACCACCAGGCTGCAGCCGGGCGGTCGTAATCCACCAAGGGGATTATGAGTCCACAACCACCAGCCTGTCCATGGCTGTAAACACCGCCATGGAAAGTCTGGCAGTAAGGTGGACTTGGGGTACCCCTGGGGGCCCCTGCACCTCCCATGCACCTGGCAGTGCAAGGGCCCCCAGGCACAGCCCGAATTACGGGCAGTGAAATGCGCAACAGGTCTGCTGCACCCGCTGCACATCAACATTGCCGCCAGCTCGATTACAAGTCAGTTTCAATGTTGATGTGACTTTTCTGCCGGGCCAGAGGGTGGAAATGCTGATTCCATCCACTGGCCCAGCGGAAAAGTCATAATAGGTGGCCAAGCATACTGCCAGCACTAGCGGTATGTTGGCTCCTGTGGCTTCGGCTGGATTTTGACAGGACCGTTGAAGTCGTAATGAGGGCCTATGTCTGGCGCATGCACAATGCAGCGCAAGGGGTTACAAAGTGTAGCAATGCATGCATTGCGCCACTTTGTAAATATGGAGCGGGGAAAAGGCCGCCTTAGTGTAAAAAAAAAAAATGACGCTAAGGCAGCACTAAAGTGACACAAGGGGCTCTTCATTCTGACCCATAATTTCTACAGCAATATTCATCAAAGTTCCATATCTGGTCAGAGAGGGACAAACACTAGTGCCGACGTGCATTTCAGTGAATGGTGATGAGTCAACCACCCACCTTCTTCAGGTCACAGGGTGGGAATTTCAATTTGATAATAACAGGGGTGGGGTGGGGAAAAGACAAGCAGGTTCAGATGTTGCCCATCGATGTTCTAAAAATGAAAACATGATATTTGCCATGTACAAAAAATATCAAAGGTCCTCCCTGAGTACAAAGGTACCTCATACTTGACATCCAAATGAAAGTGTATAGGAAAAAACAGGGAAGTACATTAGGTTTGGGTTACACAACCCAAACCTAATGCAAAAAATAAAAAGGGACCATAAATCAAAGTGCACAAACAAACCATGACTGAAACATGCAATTGACCTTGTGCCTCAAATCCAATTCGAAATAATACACTTGCATGATAAGTGTCCATAAATGATAATCCTGCAATTATCTGTGCCTACTAATAGCAAAAAAGAGAGAATGAAATAAATGTAACATTCACCTGTAATGTCAGTAACTAGTCACTGTTTATCACTATAGGATATCACTAACATTGGGCAGCAAAACCTGTAGTATAGCCATTGAATTTCACCAAGGTCTCTCAAAACCAGAATCAACACCATTAAGGTTCTATAATAAAACCAGTCTCCTATAAGGCTGAAACAGCAATAAGGAAAGAAACATACCTATGGGGTATCTCCTCAATCATCCCTAGGCAGGCTGCATAAAAAGTGTTTTCAGTGGGGGAAGCCACAAATATCGCGGTCAGATAGCACTCTCAAACATCTCTAAAACAAGACCAACATAAAATAAAGGATAAACCAAGGTGTATGCGAACCTCCCTAGCCTCTCAAAAAATAGCCATGTAGGGCTTATGGTCCCTAAGAAGGTCCAAGGGACATCACTCAGGCGGATGGGCAATCACCCAAAGACCTCCATAAAGAACAAGGAGGGGAACAAAAGGGGCCCACAATGAATGAGGTAAGTCCCTACATGGGGGACTACTGTAAAAACCCTGTGCATCATGAAGGGTAACTGGGAGATGCCAAAGGGTGTCATCCCATCCCATAGACGTTGATAACAATCGCCCAACTTAAAAAATATTTTTGAACTAACCTGGGTGCACTTCACACATCTTCATTTTTTACCATTACCACATTCTTCTTCATATTCTTTATCTTATGGTCTATAAACTTAAAGAAAAAAATCAACATGTCTAGGAACCTTCATATTCACTGCCCCTCCCCCCCACTTTGCCATTTCCTTTCTTCACACCATGTTTTTGTCATTTCAGGAATTTTAGTGAAGCTAGTTTTCCCAACTCGTCTACATCGCAACTTTGTGATACACACACCCATATCCAGCAGGTTATGGACATTAATTCACCAAAATTCCAGGAGCTGGATACTGAAATCACTATCCTTAGACAGTCTATGATCTTTTGAATACTCCCAGGAAGTGATGTCACATGACTCTAAACCAGATGACATCAAGGTTGTTGACATTGTAGAATTTCCACAATAACTGCATGAGTGAGATAACAACACAACAGAGACATTTTCTATTTAAGATACTATCTGGATTAGGGTGCTGACATGATATACAAGGGGATCATTTCCCATTTCATTTCACATTTATCTTTGTATTCATGAAACATTTTGGGCCTCATGAGTTTGGCGCACGGTTTGGCCCGTCCGGTAAACTTCCGACGGGGAGGTTGCCACTATTGTGGCTACCTCCCCACTGGGCCCATTACGAGTTGCTGCTGGGTCGGTGGGCAGAAACCTGAGTTTCTGACCGCCAGCCTAGGGGGAAACACCCTACAGCATTGTGTCCGGCTCATAATCCAGCCAGCAGCAATGCTGTAGGATGCAGGGTACACCAGCACCCTCGCAATGTTCATTGTGATGGTGCTGTCCAGGGGGGCCCCTGCACTGCCCATGGCAAGTGCATGGATAGTGCAGGGGCCCGCCTGGGGCCCACTGCACCCGTTCTCTGCCAACCTTTTCATGGCGGTGTTACCGTCATGAAATTGCTGGTGGAGAATGGAGCCGTAATCCCACTGGGACAACTAATCCTGATGGTGCTGGCGGTACCGACCGAAGCACGACCGACGTGGTCATAATGTGTTGTTCAGACTGCCGCATTGGTGGTGGTCGGAATGCCACCACGAGTCTGGCAGTCAAGAGACCACCAGACTCGTAATGACCACCTATATGTTTGTCTGAGCAGGATCTATAGTGTCTCAAAACACAGAATAACTCTAGGAACTACCTGTACACTACAGCACACAAAAAATATCAGAGGCTTAAAATATATTTAAAAAAGAACAATAGCTGTTACTTTCGGATGTATTGATTGATGTAGGACAAATATTGAATATGATCTATGTTATTGGCTTCAATTATTCCTTATTGTTAATACGGTTTGATCTATGATCATTTGGAAAGCACCAATATCACCAGTTTGACGTACAGAGATGAACGGTTTAATCAAATACATCAATGTTTATTATGTGTTTGTTTTAGGTAATTTTTTAATTTAAACAGAACAGTGCGTGTTGCCCTGCTGACTTTATTTATTGTTATTCATTTTTAACGTAAAATGTAATATCCCAGTGCCAATGAAAGCTGCGGAAAGTAAACAGTGTGCAACAAGGCACTGTTTGCCTTCTGCTCTAACAGTAGTGACTGGTGATCAGTGAATATGGCAAGGCTTAATGCTTGCCTGGAAATGTAGCAAGTGAGTGAAGAGAGGGAGCCAGTCCTTTTCTAGGGAAAGTTTAGGGATGGGAGGGCTTCTCCCTCCCAAGACATGCAAGCGTGGTAAGTAAATATTCATGTCCTTTCATGCTTTGCCATATCCATGAAACCTGACACTCCATTCGAGTTGGGCCCTAGTTTTTTTCAAAATGTGCCATGGGTCTCTGAAGCCAGGGGTTGTAAAGGGCAAGCAAGGGGTTGCAGTGGTGACCCCTGGCTATACCTAAATGTTGTCTGTGCTGCAGGTCATCCACTCATCAGTTTGAATGGTGAGATTTAGCACCAAATGTGGTGCTGGGTGATATACCTATAAGAGTATTCCCCTCCCACTGCCATTTGAGCACCATTTCTCATCTTACTATTCTTTCCCTCACTTTCTTTCACTTGGGCAGACTGTATTCCCTGACCCACACAAGCAGCAATTGACTCAATCCCTCAGATTTAAACTGCTAATTGTTGTGTGTAACTACAACTCCAGGAAGTCCTTGAAACCACAGTGGAGTTTATTGTGCTGACACATCAGCTATCTGGTATAGTAGTCAAGCATCACTAATATGTACTTTTGCAACACAGCAGAGTCCAAACAAACCTCGCAATGTCCAATTCCACTGTGATCCCTTTCCTCTCAGGAACCTAGGCAGGAAAAAATGGAAGCTTCCTATTATTGGACTTTTACTGGCAGCACATGACTTCACACACCTTTATATCTCGCTGTTCTTCTTGGGACACCAATAAGCATCATCCACTCTTACCTTTATTACTCCTCTTCCCAAGGGACCCTTGCGTGCTAATTCTGTCCATTTTCCCCTCAGCACAGCTGGTGGAATCATATTGAGCTCTTCCCTAACATTTCAGGATCTCTTCTCTCAGTCTGTCACTTTCATCTGGTGAGCTTCGCCAAACATTTCTCTTTCTCATACTCTATGAAATTCCTCAATCGCCTAATAACTATTGTTCCACTTTTATCTGACAGTGCTAACATCTGCACCCTAAACATAATATCAAACTTTTCAAACCCCTAATTTTCCAATTTCTCGACAGGCAACCAAAACAGTAAACCATGTTGTTCACAATGTAAGGTAGGTACTTCCTCACAAATATAAATTGCCTCATCTAAGTCATTGACCTCACAATTCTCAAAGTGGGCCTAGCTGTACTCTTACATGAAAACACACAGGCTAAAAGCTTGTGAGCTGCCTTCACCACAAAGTGCAAACTACTTAGGAAATCACAACATTAAAAGAACAATATCTCCTACTGAAGAAAAACACATGGAAATCTCTCAACATGGATGAACACTATTTCTCCCAAATTATAACCTTCAAAGAAACATATTTTTTTCTCCTTTGTCATAGATCTCAGTCCATAACTCGCTAGCAAGTTTCTCCAACCTAATTATCAATCCCACTCAGGTCCCCTAAGAAATATGCCTTTGTTTCACTGTCAATGGATGTCCAAAGAAGCACAAACATGCTGATTTTCAGTTCCACCTTCTCAATACCTTACACCCTTCATTCAACCTGAAAACTGCAGGACAACTGCTAGACCCTGTTCAGTGGACCGCAGGCCAGACATGGATTGCTGGGCCCCAGCAGTGTTGGTTGAGCTTATGTGTCACTACTCCTGAAATAATCATACATATTTCCTATGTAGGTGGCCCAGTAACAATTAAAAGATTCATTTTTGCAAATGCATTTTTTCTTATAAATACACAATACTCAGTTTTTTTTAATTGTGGTTATCATTACATTGTGATAAATAAGGTTGCTTGAATAAATTGTTCAATGTTTCTTTCAGTAGAGATCGATATCTTGATTTCCAGGAATCTTTTTCTAAGCAGTAATCAAGGTTTCAGATGAACATATGAAAGTGAAAGTAAGCAGAGTATTTAAGCTGCATTCAAAGTTATTGGCAGAGAAAAGTGATCTTGACTTCCCTTCCAGGGGACAAGCTGAGGGTCATGCAGAAGAAATCTGCAAACACATTTCCCCTTCTGAAGGCCAAAAGAAGGAACATCCAACTCTAGACAGGCCTATCAGCCTGGCTGGAGGCACCATAGCTACTGAGCATGGAGACAGGAATACAGTTATTGTTTTATGGATCAATACATTTGTTGCTCCACAAAGGTGTGTGGGTGAGAGCCAGGTCATCTAAGAAACCGACACAGGCTTCTTTGATTGCTAGAAGTAAATAAGTTAGAGAGAAAAAGGGTGAGGTCCTAATTACTGTTGAAATATGTTTTACCTTTTAGCTTGTTAACCAATATTGTTGCCACTGTCTTATTTGTTTAATAGTATCCACTAGTTATGTTATGTGCTCAAGCATATGTTTTTGGGTTTATTGAAATCATAAAATATACTCCAAGTGTGAATTCTCAAGTGTGTGGAAACCACAATACTGTGAGTCTCACAGGACTCTGCGTTGCCTAATATGCACTTTCCTCATGTAGTGCTCAGTGGGTTGCAGGGGTTATGATCAACTGGGTTCTTTGTCTCGTGGTGGTATGTTGGCTAAGTCTGTGCTGCTAGATGGTCTTGCGAATCCAAATCTTGAGTGCTATTCTTAAGAGACTCAAGAAAAATGTATTATTCCGGTCTTAATATGGCTCTGCAAATTAGGCCAAATGGAATCCAAAATATAATCATTTCTGTACTTGATTATCAGAATATCGAGTGGAAGCAGTCTAGGGCTTTTGAGGGAGGTTGTGTGAGGGGCATAAGCTCAGAACTGAGTAGTCAACAAATGGAAAAAATAATAGTGCCCAGCCCAGTGTTTGTCTTTTAGTAAAAGCAAGTATGTGAAAAGTGCATAGCACAACTAAATATTGTACAATCCAGATTGTATTGCAATCTTCAGATGTCACTACACCATCATGCTATAATTTCCTCTCCCCATTCGAGTTATATGCAGGCATTACAGTCCCCAATATCGAGTGTCTTTGGCACAAATTATCTACAAGTGCAGATTATCACAGGAAGATTATCACAGTTACCCCTCTTGGACTTGGAAGTGCAACTCAATCACATGATCTTACCTTTGGTTTGCTTCAGTGGAAAGTCTCAAATCTGTGTGCTCATCTTCTTTTGAGAGCATCTAAGCCCATGTGCTACAGTCACAGAGGAAGCCTTTGCGATGCCTGTAGGCCAGTTTTTATATGTTGGGCGGCGAGACTGGTGAAGCCCACACTTCCGATAGCCGCTCCCTTGATGTAGTATGGGTCTGAGTATAGTGACCTAGCCTGGCCCGCAGAAGAGATTCTTAAACCAGTCTGGCTCACAGTGGTGACATGCAGGTATGGTCCTCTAGGCCAATTGCATTAATAGTGGTGACATGTAGATACGGACGTCCGGGCTGATCAGGCTTGTAGCAATATGGGCAGCTGCAGTTACCAAGGCTGATCACACTTATAGCACTGAGGAGCAGTTGCAGCCACTGAGGCTGATCAGAATTACAGCAGTGAGGTGCAGTTGCAGTCTGACAGTGTCAGGATTGCAGTAAGTATCATACACAGCCAAGCCTGTTTGATGCAGTCTTTGGAGCAGTTCTCAGCTAGGAACCATGAAGAGACAGATACACTCCCTCATGATGCCAGTCAGTCCTGACTTTGCTCTCTGATATTGTTCACTTTCTCTGGGGGCTATACACATCAAGAGCACACAGGGATTCTTCTCCTGTAGGGCCAGGCACATCCTGAGGCAGGATTCTAGGCAATAGGCTCATTCTCAACTCTACAAGCTGAAAGTAAAGACTTCAGGTGATGTATCTTCACCACTTTGATACTGGCTCTCAGTCAGACACCAGCCAAGGTTATCCAGGAACTCTTCAATTATTCTGTTCTTGATCAAGAAGAATTTAGGACTGACAAAGTGGAGTGGTTTGGATCCCACTTTCACTCATATTTTCTAGAAGAAGGATGTTAATCCAATGCCTCTGCCTTTGTTTGGGCTGATTCTCTCAAGTGACTTGCCCTGATGCTCTCCAGACATAGTGTGTGTGTAAAGTGCTGCTCTCACAGCAGGGAGAACCAAGGCTGTCTCCAAGCTGGAGCATGTATCACCTGGAAACAATGAATTGGGAAACTGTAGTTCTACACTTCACCCCTAACATTCACCAATTGACAGTGCTCACAAGCCCCTTCTTTGCAAAATGTTCATGCAATATCTATAAGTAGCAATTTCTCCATCCTCCTTACTGCCTTGTCTGGATATTTCCCTTCACCAGCCACAGAAACCAATGCAATTCACTTCCACTGTCACAGGAAGATTTCCCCATCCTGTGGGGCATCTAAAATGTACCAAAAGTCAGACAAGATTCTTACAACTGCACATGCATTATAGGCACGCTATACATGCACAAATACTGAACATACACACTTGATTGCAGCACAAGATTCCGGGGTACCCTCAACAGCATAAACTGACATAAGAAAGGCGAGGAAGCCAAACTCTCAATCATACAGATAAAAGAGTTTGGTTGTGCTATAAATCACAAAACACAGTAAGCTGTCACCACTGCTTTATATGCTTTCTCATATAACTGAGGCAGTAGTTATTGTCCGCTTAAAGAGCATATTCTGTGCTCTCCTCATTGTCACAGGACAGGCACTGAACCTTGGATTGTCAGGGAGGGGCCTAGGCCTCTGGTCTAAATTTTAATCTAATGCAGATTAGGATTATCCCAGAGTCAAAATTAAAGTTAGAATACCATTATCACAGTCAGGCATTCATGACAGAGGACTATGCTTGTCTACCTCGCAAGGATATTCCTGTTCCAAGAACCACCATACAGGAATTGGTCCTCTGTCACCTTCATAGCAGTAATGTTATACTCACTAGTTTCACAACAGTGTGAGGGCCTGATTTATACATTTTTCTGCAAAACTGGGCAAATGCAGTTTTGCGGCAAAAAGTATACGCCGGTTTGCGCCATTCCACAGCGCCAGCTGTGTGCCACATGAAAGGAATGGTGCAAGCCAGAGCTAAACTTGGGCTAGCGGCTTAAGAAAAGACGCTAGCCAGGTGGGGATGGAGGTAGAGAAGGAGGGGGTTGTGTGTCAAAAAACTACGCTAGCCTGGTTAGAGGCAAGAAAAATGCCTCTAACCACACGAGCGCCATTTGCTGTGCACAACCACCAAAAACATGACTCCTGTCTTACGAAAGATAGGAGTCATGCCTACCACCACAATGGCCAGCACAGAGACAAGTGTCCCCTGGGCATGGCCACTGTACCCCTGCACCCTGTGCCATGTAGGGGCCCCCAAATTAGGGCCTCCGATGGCACTTTTTAAAAAAGTTAAAAAATACTTACCTATACTTACCCTACTTACCTGGGATGGGTCCCCCATCTTCTGGTGTCCCTCTGGTGTGGGTGGGGGTGTTGCTGGGGTTTGGGGGGGGCACCTGTGGACCCATTCCATAGTGTTTAACCAGGGAAATGGGTCCACGGGTCCCCTAATGCCTGGTCGGACCCAGACGTTAAATAATCGTGCAAAGCAGCTTTTGCACCATTATTTGGCCACTACTCCCACTTGTGTGTCATTTTAGCACGGGTGATAAATATGAGGCTATGGGGATAGCACACCTTTTTAGATGGGAACGCCTACCTTGCATCTTGTTGACGCAAGGTAGGTTCACGCATCCAAAAAATGGTGCAAACTCCAATATTTTGAAGCTAGATGTGTCTAGCAGCAAAATATAAATATGGAATTAAGTTTGTACCGAATTTGCATAAAACAATTATGCAAATTCAGCGTAGAGTATAAATATGCCCCCTAGTGTCTCTCTGCCACCTTAGATGTGGCTACCTGCCTTGTCAAAGGCACCAAGAAATTAAAACATATCACCTTATCATGAAGTCCTTCTATCATGTTGCATTTCTTTGTTACTTGTGAAGTGCTCCTTGCTTGCAACTCTTGGACCACTGGCATAAATACCTTTAATAAATAAAAGAATGGTGAAACCTAAAATGGATACTATTGAAAGAAAGCAATCATTCTGGCATTTTGGATTGATTAGGTTCTGTATATGTAATGGGTCTCAGGATTCATACATACCAGATAGTATCGAGAATTATAGATGCTTCCCTTCGTGGGTTATCGAGTAGCACCATAGACAAGATATTTGTCGTCTCACATGGAACCAGAGGTGGAGAGTTCTGTTTCACGTATACTTACTTGATCTACAATATGTTTAGTAAGTATGGTCAAATTAGCTTATTCCCTTGGGAGAGTCAGGACTAGCATGTCTGTGTGATGTTTTGTCAGTTCTTGTCCCTCCCACCAGTTATCATTTGAAAGTGGTCATTCTCAATAGAGATGAAATCTCGAATTGTGCGCAAAGAGAAGTTTATGCACAAATCTGGTACTGGGTGGTGCGGTACGCAGTGCATTGTTTACCAAGACACATTCACATGTAATATTATGACAAAATTGCCTAAATGAAATGGTTTTAAAAAAGGTGAAACATTCAAAAGTACAGAAAACACAGACACCAAACTTTGTGCCTCATTCTTTGGAGAGAACTCAGAATGTGGTGGAAATGTAGCACCCATCATGTCCCACACAACAAGGAAATGTAATTAGGAAGTGCTGTAAATACTGCACTATTTTGTCACTGCTTGAAATTGGCATTGTAATATGAAAACATAAACATTTTGTATTGTGTCAAGTCCTTCCTATCCATGTTGTAAAAGACCTGCATGGATTGGTCCAGTATCTCCACTGAGGGGCATATTTATGAGCTCCTCAGCGTCACTCTTGTGACACGCAGTGTGGTGTTGCAGGGTGCAAGAGTGACGCAAGCCCAATGTCAGATTTATGAAGCCACACAATGGCCACTGTGAGTGGCCCTGCTTGGCTGTATAGACCTGAGCAATGCAATGCAGTGCAACTCACTGTGCTGTATTAATCTGCCCTGGAAAGCCATTCCATGGGTGTTGCTTGATGTTCTCACTCAACTCACATGGATTTGCATACAGATGTACCTGGGAATGTGCCAAAATTCTACACCATCCTAGGGGAGGCGTAATGAGAAGAAATACTGCATTTCTATGTGTAATACATTCGGCAGCACACATAGAAAGAGGAATATGCACCCCCGGGTCATTTTTGTGCACGAAGGTGCCCCATTCTACACAAAAGCAATCCTGCATGCAATGCAGGCACCCTTTCAGCGTGGTGCAATTGTGCCTGCGTTGACACTGAGCAGGTCATTTTGTGCAAGCACAGGGGGAAAGGACTGGAGTGCACTCCATTCTCTACATACAGTGTATTCCTGCCCTTTCCTAGTGACGTAGTGCAGCGCAACAAGATGACCTGCTGCTCTGCGCCACATTTCTCATAAATTTGCCTGTAAGTATTTACTCCTCGTTTTTGGGGTGTAGGGTAAGTACCCAAATAAGTACAGTAAAGACATATGTTAGGAATTGGAAACCCTCAAAAGTAGCAACTTCCAAATGGAACTGACCAATTTTTGATCTGTACACACCTTGCATACTTTTCATCCCTGGATGTAAAACATACCTTTGTAAATTGCAAGAACCAAATGCATGAGTAAATCATGTGCATGCATATGCCACACTTAAAGTAATTAGTTGGGAATGGTGAACTGCGGAATATTCTATGTCTGTCACTACAGAGTACTGAATCCAGTTGGTCATTTTTGTTTGCCTAATGGCTGAATTTAGGTTTGAGGTATGTCAAGATATGCATTTCTGCATTTACACAAAGGTCCATGGCAAATTTGGAAATTAACCACATTTTCTTGGAATTTGAATTGGTTCTTCTCATGAACTACTTTTAAAAACAGTATCCCTAAGTTATCTGTTGCTCTTTTGTAAAGCCATAGAGAAAATTAGGCGTAGGCAGATTTTTAATTTTGCTTGCAGACAAATCAGAATTTGATCAATCTATGTTACTCTTGTGATGCAGATTTCCAGCCAAAATTCTGCCATTCGCAACATGGGGTAATTTTGCTTGACTTCAAGTAACGCAATGACAACGGGAACGATGTGAGGCATCATCAAATGGACTGGCGAGAGCTAGCGAGATGTGCTGTCTTCTAGTGTGACATTTCGTCGCTCGGAAGCCTTCCGTCGCCATTTTCTAAAGTGGGCGGTGGCAAGAGGTCTCCTTCAGAGTGCCGCTTCTTGAGTAGATTTTCTTTTAGAGAAGTAGCTAAATGAACATCGGAAATGGGTATTTCTGCACGAAAAGAACGGTTCAGCTAGTTTTTTAGCTTGAAATATTTTTTTATTTCACTTTTTTTATCAGGAAAGAAGTGACACAGAGACTGCAACTTTTGCTTCCTGTCATGACGGCTCCTTCCGACTGTTAATCCCTTGGTCACTTTTCATTTGAATTAGAGGTGAAAGGCTCACTCTCTTGTCTGCATCCCCTGCGAAAGTGGGTGTTTGCAAGCAGTCACGTTCAGAGGGATGCTTCTTGAGTAGATTTTCTATTTGAGAAGCAGCTAATTGAACATGGAAATAGGTTATTCAGTAACTATTCTACAAGAAAAAGACCTTTACGCTAGTTGTTTTAGCTTGAACCATTTTTTACTCTACTTTCTTTCAGCAGGAAAGAAGTGACACAGAGACTGCAACTTTCTCTTCTTGTCAAGAAGGCTCCTCCCAGTGCTTTGTCCATCCCTTGGTCATTTTTCATTTTGAGTTAGAGGTGAAAGGATCACTCTTTATGACTGCATTCCCTGCTGTTAAATCACAATTTGATTCTAAGGACTTTTGAGTGAGATATTGTTAGAAGTAGGGTCTTTGGCTGACAGTCAGGTTACCCTCTGTCCAAGCAAAGACCCTCATTCTAGTCAGGGCAAAGGAGAAACACACCTGGTTAACCCCCACTCACCCCCTTGGTAGCTTGGCACAAGCAGGCAGGCTTAACTCAGAAGCAATGTGTAAAGTATTTGTACCAACACACACAGTAATACAGTGAAACACTACAAAATGGACACCACACCAGTTTAGAAAGATAGGAAATATTTATCTAAATCAAACAAGACCAAAACAACAAAAATCCATCATACACAAGTTAAAATATGAACTTGCAAAAGAATAAGAGTCTCACTCCATAGAAAACAATGGAAACGATGATTTTGCACAAAGTACCTGGTTTGAGTCAAAAATATAGCCACATGGGCGAGCCTGTGACGGAAAAGTCAGCTATGTGTCAATTCCTTCCTCGCAAGTGAGGCCATCTGTCGTTTTTTCTCCTGTCAGGTCAGCGATGCGTTGTTTTTCTCCCTCACAAGAGAGCGATGCATCGATTTCCAGACAGGGCACCTCAAATGCGCACAGAGTTGGGATGACTTTAACGCCCTGAGATGTTGCATGGAAAATCCGGTTGCATGGTGTTAGGAAACCATGCTGCGCGGGGTTTGCGTTATCAGGAGCCGCAAAGATTTCAGCCGCTAAGCCGGCCGTGCATTGTTTATCAGCCACATTGCAGATGGTGCATCAAACATTTCGCTGCAAGGTGTTCTGTGCATGGATTTTCAGCTCTTGTTCTGCCACTTGGCAGGACAGGAGTCTCAGCAGAGAGTCCAGGTGCTGGCAAAGGATGTCTTCGATGGCCCTGAGACTTCAAAACAGGAGGCAAGCTCAGTTCAAGCCTTTGGAGAGTCTTCTCAAGCAGGAATGCACAACAAAGTCCAGACTTTCTCCCCTTTCACAGGCAGAAGCAGCAACTGTAGGATAGCCCAACAAAGCACCGTCAAAGGCTGGGGCAGCACTTCTCCTTGGCAGAGGTTTCTCTTGAATCCAGAAGTGATCTTGAAGAAATCTAAAGTCTGGGGTTTTGGGTCCACTACTCAAACCTCTTTCGGCCTTTCAAGTAGGCACACTTCAAAGGAAAGTCTCTGTTGTTTACAGGATCCTGCCTTGCCCAGGCCAGGCCCAGACACACACCAGGGAGTTGGAGACTGCATTGTGAGAGGGCAGGCACAGCCCATTCAGGTGCAAGTGACCATTCCTCCCTCTACTCTAGCATAGATGGCCCATAAGGATATGCAGGCTACACCCCAGCTCCCTTTGTCTCACTGCCGAGAGGGGATTCACAAACATCCCAACTGTCAAACTGACCCAGACAGGGAATCCACAAGCAGGCAGAGTCACAGAATGGTTTAAGAAAGAAAATGCCTACTTTCTAAAAGTGGCATTTTCAAATTAACAATCTAAAAAACAACTTTACTAACAGATGTATTTTTAAATTGTGAGTTCAGAGACCCCCAAACTCTATATTTCTATCTGCTCTCAAAGGGAATCTAAACTTTAATATTATTTAAAGGCACCCCCCCATGTTAACCTATGAGAGTGACAGGACTTGCAACAGTGAAATCCGAATTTGGCAGTATTTCACTGTCAGTCCCACCTTTAACATACACTACACCCTGCCCATGGGGCTACCTAGGGCCTACCTTAGGGGTGCCTTACATGTATAAAAATGGAAGGTGTGGGCCTGGCAAGTGGGTATGCTTGCCAAGTATAATTGGCAGTATACAATTGCACACACAGACAGTGCAGTGGCAGGCCTGAGCCATGTTTACAGGGCTACTTAGGTGGGTGGCACAACCAGTGCTGCAGGCCCAGTAATAACATTTGATTTACAGGCCATGGGCAGCCCTAGTGCACTTACTAGTAAATTAAATATGCCAAACATGGATAAACCAATTACACATACATTTTACATAGAAGCACTTAGGGGCATATTTATACTCTGTTTGCGCCAGATTTGCGTCTTTTGTTTAGGCAAATCCTGCGCAAACTTAACTCCATATTTATATTTTGACGCTAGACCCATCTGGCGTCAAAATATATAGGAGTTAACGTCATTTTTTTTAGATGACATAAGTCCACTGGGCATGGCCATTGGGCAGGGGGGCATTACTCCTGTCTTTGCCAAGACAGGAGTCATGTCCATGGGGTTTGTGCATCAAAAAATGACCCTAGTCAGTTTAGAGTCAATATTTTTGACGCTAACCTGACTAGCGCCATTATTTGCTGCACAACCCTCAGTCTTCCCTACGCCTCCCCTGGCCAGTTAGCGTCATTTATTTTGACGCTTACTGAGCCTTAGCGCCAGCTAGCCTCATTCCTTAAATATGACACCCAGCTGGCATCTAGGAATGGCGGTAGCCGGCGTTAAACTTTTTAACACACCTGCGCTAGCGCAGGTGTGCGTCAAAAAGTATAAATCAGGGCCCTACACTTTAGCACTGATTAGCAGTAGTAAACTGCTCAGAGTATCAAAAACAGTAAAAACTGAGGCCAACACATACTAACAACCTGGGAAGCAGAGGCAAAACGTAGACCACGTCAACAGATATCAACTCAAGTAAGTAAAAACAAAAATTGATTGTGGCTGGCCTGGAGTTGCTGTAGGGGGCTATTTTGCATTAATATGTTTAGGGGCATATTTAGGAGCGCCTCCTTGCGCAGCATTTGCGTAATTTTGTTTGACGCTAATGTGGCCCAATGAGGCCAAAATTACAGCACCAGATTTACAAAGTGGCACAATGCATGCATTGAGCCACTTTGTAACCTCTAGCGCTACATTATGCCTGCACCAGGCATAATGTATGCAAGAGGGCCTTTTCCTCGTTAGGGGAGTAGAAAAAACTGCACAAAGAAATGCAAATGTTTTCTTTGTGTGCTTTTTTTTTTACCATTTTCAATGCCTGCTCAGAGCAGGCGTTAAAAGAGGGCATGCCATGGTTTTCAATGGGTCCTATGTACTGTTCAGGGTTAGCGCCAACATTTTGCTGCTAACCTAGAACAGTACATCAATAGGGTCAGAAATTCTGATGCTATTGTCCCCTGCCCTGTGCCGTGGTGAACCGTATTTTAAATATGGAGCACACATGGTGGCAGTAGTGGGGAGCTAAAGGGTGCAAGGAAAGTGGGGCTGCACTAGGTGCACTTGTCTTAAATCTGCCCCTTAGTTTTTTTGTAAAGAAAAAAGTATACACAGTTTTGTGAGAGCTAGGCATGATTGTAAAACTTTTAAAGTACTTTTTCTTCACTTTCTTGTGTGTTATTTGTGAATTTAGCTACTTTTACTGTAGGGTCTAGTCTGCCCACGGTCCACGGCCAGCCAACCATTACTAGGTGTTGAGCATATATTAAACAACTGTTTCTGTGGTATTTGTTTTTTTTAAACATCTATTGATTAGGGGTGCCCTTATATTAAATTTCAATTTTTTTTAATTTTTTTTTTGTATCATACGTTTTTCTGCAAAGTGTTGAAGTGTATTTTGGTGGGGTCGTGACATCTGTGGTTGGTCAATTTTTAAAGATGACATAGTTTGCTGAATAAATGGTAGTGTTTTTTTCTTTTTTTCCATGCCTCCTTTCTTTGCTGGCCAAGTGGCCATTGTTTGTGTGGCCAATGTGTGTGTGCCATAGGACACATTTTTTGTCTTTGTTTTCCTGCTATGTGGCAGGGTGGCCATGCCTTCTTGCTTGTTGTTTGAATATGTGGCCAGCAGACATTTTTTGTACTAAGTGTGCTTTTGCCATAAGCCTGCATATATTCTCTTTGTTGTTCATGCCTTATTGCTTGTAATTTGAACATGTGGCAGGGGGACATTTTGAGTAGTCAGTGTGCTTTTGTCATAGGCCTGCATGTGTTCGTTGTTGTCCATGCCTTCACCCTTAGTGGCCATGTGCCAGGGTGGCCAATTCTTGTAGCCAGAGTGCTTTGCCTTTGCCATAGTCCTGCATATGTTCTTTGTTGTCCATGCCTTCATGTTTGGTGGCCATGTGCCAGGGTGGCCATTTAATATATTCAGAATGCTTTGCTTTTGCCATACATCTTTATGTGTTCTTTGTTGTCCTTGCCTTCGCCCTCAGTGGTGATGTGCTAGGGCGGCCATTTTGTGTAGCCAATGTGTGATCATTTTCTTTCACTTTTCAAAGCCATTTTCTAGGGGCATTAATTGAAGAGCCTATGCATCTTTTGTTGATTTTTGTTAATTGTTATTTTTTTACCTGATACATGCTTAAAGTGATTGATGATGATTGTAGTGTGCATGAACAGTTTTTTTATTTGCATTTTTCTATTTTCCCTGTCCCTCCATGCCTTCTGTAGGATTTATTTTAGTCCTAGGGAGACTTCAGCAATATTGTTTTTTCACTGATTTTAATTTTCTCTGAACCCTCTTCCTTCTACGGGTGTCTCTCAAGGCCATGGGTATACACCAGCAATACATTTAAGGATTGTTCAATTTTTCCTGTGCCCCCCTCCCTGCCATAGGTGTCTCATAGTTGCACATCAGCAGTAACATTTTTAAGGTTTATTCAATTTTTCCACTGTAACCCCTGCCTGTCTTAAGTCTCATACGTGCACACCAGCAATTATTTAAACGATCATTCCAATTTTTCCCTGCCCCCCTGCCTGCCATAGGCCGTAGGCCCACAGCAGCAATATATTTTTACAGGATTATTCAATTTTCCACTACGCTCCATGCCTGCCATAGGCATACACATTAGCAATATTAATTTAAGGATTATTCGATTTTCCCCTGCACCCCCTGCCTGCCATAGGCCATAAGTGTACACCAGCAATACATTTTTTTAAGGATTATTCCATTTTCCCCTGCACTCCCTGCCTGCTGTAAGCATCTCATAGGCCTTGGAGGCACATAAAGTAAACTTTTCAATCTGTATGTTATTGAAGTATTATGCTATAGCTTGGAATAGATGCACTAATAATTATTTGTGGGGACCTCACTAAATTATATTGACTTTAGATTCTAACCGCAAATGCCACGTTTCACTGACTGTGTTTATTGTTTGTTTGCTTTTACATGCACAAGAGAAATCACACAAAGTACTGCCAGACAGAAGGTTCTCCACTGCTTCCGTTTGTGCAGCTAAGTGGCCACCTCCAGAGCTAGGAAAAAACTTGAAGATGACCCCAAAGAAGGGTGATCCTGCTAAGAAAGTGACCAGTAATGGAAGAGAAGAAGAAGGATATTGCCACCACTGAAGTGCGGCCCTCCACCTTTTTCATGAAATGTGGTGTACCTGCTGCACTCTCCTCTAGGTGGCAAAAGGCTGGTAGCAACACTCCCCCATCAACTGCACTAGGCTCAGCCCAAGCCTATGTCACCCAGTGATGCAGCCACTGGAGTCATGTTGATAAGCAGTAAACCTTAACTGGATTTGTTCCAGCAGCAAAGTACCCTATCGCCAAAGGAAAGTGGACAATAGGTGCTTCAGAGAGCAATGGTTCTTCCTGAAGTAGGAGCAGAGCCATCCTTCTGATGATCTGGACATGGATTGGACCACAGCTGAGTCTGAGACTTGCCCTGCGAGACAAGGGAAAAGGAAAGTTGCTGAAAGCCTTAGAATTATGAAAAGTGACAGTGATTCTGACCAGTCAGTGACAATCAGTATGGATGGTGACTCAGAGGACACTGAGATGACCCCTCATACTTAATCTGCTAAGAGGGATGTAACTTCACCACCACCACCACTGGCTTCCACATTGTAAGACCCCCACTGAGACCTGCATACACACTAACACAGCCACAACAAAAATCAAACTCAATCCACTCCTATATACGTAAACATATAGATGGGACGTGTGGCGTTATGTGGATGAAGGCTTGATATCAAAATTTGTGACGAATGTAAGTATTGTTTTTAATGGCGAGGCAGCAGCATAATTATGATGTTTACGTGTATAAGAGTGGATTGAGTTTGATTCTAGTTTTTTGTGATTGCTTTGATTAGACCCCTATTGTTCTAGTCCTGATGAAGACCCTGATGTGAGCTCGGACTTAGCCCGTGATTTGGATGGGTCGAAACGTCGATGATCATTTTTTGAGCCTGGATACAATGATTTGTTTGGACAATATTGAGGACTGGTTATTTCCTGTCTTAATGATTCAATGTGGTGAAAGTTTGAAACAAAAGGCTCCATGTTTGTTGGTGAAGTTATGTATTGGTTGAATGGGCTTCTCTGTCCTCTTTCTCTGATAATCATGTGCACTTTATTCTGTCCTGTATATTTTTAGGTTATGATGGGGGGGGTTAGACTCTTGGATGTAATTGAATTGTTATGTATTAATAATAAATGATGTGGTTTCTTTTCCAAACGTATTGTGCTGCTGTGTATTAATCTTGTAGAAAGTTAGCATTTTCCTGCTCTTAATGCTGTGTGCCTGCAGCCTGTCTCCAATACATGTGTGGGCTGGTGTAACAGCTGGGATTGTGTATTCCCCCTTGATAGGCATACACAAAGGACCTTAGGAATGACTGATAGGCAGGAAAAAGGGCTGCTATGCTGCTACAAGGACTGCTATTCTACTGAACTGCTGTTCCAGAAGAACTGCTATTCTGCTGTACTGATCTGCTGCCTCTGCTGTCTCCTGCCCTCCTGACCTGGGGATGAAGAACTGGACCTGCAACTCATCTTCAACCCAGAACCAGAGTGACTCCAAGGTCTTGTTGGCTTGCCTTCTGCTCTTCTGAAGCCTCAGGGACACATACGGCTTCCAAATCATCAGCGACAGCTTACGGACCTGCCTTCATAAGCTCATGAGTCCCAAGAGGCACCTTTCAGGTACTGGGCCCCTGGAAATTATTTTGGGATCCTGAAATCAAGCTTTTGGACTGTTTGCAACCGCAAATGGGCCAATTTGATCTGGTACCATACCACTTGCTCGAAAAATCAGTGTGATCTGCTGCAAGTCTGTCTCTCTGCACAGCAAGCATCGCCGAGGCTCCAGTCCACCTGTCTGCAATGCCCGGCCGACTGTTCGTGCCGGCAAACCACCACCAGCGATGCTGTCCTTGCTCCTGGCAATCTTCTCCTCCGTGAACGTGACTCTAGGCCCAATTCTTGAGAACGTCGGACTGTATCCAACTCTTGCTCCATTGCGATCAGCATGAACTTTTATTTAGCCTAGTTTAGCGTGACCAGATAGCCCCGGTTGGCGCTTTATGTTTCTAAGCACTATATTGCATTTTAATCTTTGAAAAATCATAACTCAAATTCTACTTATTGTATTTGTATTCTAATCTTGTTTATTCATAAAAGTAAGCTCTTTGTTTCTAAATAGGTATAGTGTCTTTTTGCGTGTGGTGCTCACTGTTCCACTGTTTGAATTGTTGCACAAATACTTTACACATTGCCTCTTAAGGTAAGGCTGCCTGTCCTATGCCAAGCTACCAGAGGTGGAGCACAGGTTATTATATGGTGTGCATTTGACTTACCTTGACTAGGATTGTGGTTCTGCTTGGACAGGGTCTATACCTCTGCCAACCAGAAACCCAATTTCTAACACTGACCATGATTAAAATGAACCATCAATACATACCACAAGATTAGCCTGTTCCTGACACAGCATAGGAGGAGAATTAAGGCAATTGGTTGGTCTCAAGTGTGTTAGCTGGTGAACGTCTGTGTGAATCCCCCGAGTTTAAGGACAAACTCTACTTGCCTGACTAAGTACTAGCCACAACAGAACTTGCATATATTATTGTCAAACTGCTTTAAAAAAAATAGAATGAAGTATGTAGAAGTACATTTATAAATTTGTTGTCTGACTTACATATGCAGCCCATTTATCTAGTCACATGTATGGAGTGGTCCAGTGTGCACACAAGAAACCTTAACAAACGCTTACAGGACATAAGACAATGTCACCCATCCCCACTGTTCTTTAATTCCCTAGTTGTGCTGGCAGTAAAAATCATTAATTAATTAAGACTGCCTATGAGTGTCGCTTCCATAGGAAACGAGATATAATAAACAAATGTCGACCACACTTGGAACAGGTAACTATTGCACCAATGAGTGATATATTGAGTTGTTGATGATTCTTGTTGAGGATGGAAGGCTGTTGTAACTAATTTGTAAACTTTATTTATAATGTCTTGGGGATAATTCTGCTTGAGTGATTGCCTTGCTTGCTTTCACATTTTTAATTACTTCCATGGCTCTCTCCTTGTGAGTATTGTTTTCAAGTTTTTCAGTATTGTTTCAAAGCTCAACAAACTGCTCAAATGATTTTCCTTTTCTGTTTCAACACTACAGGTCTATTGCATTTGGAATGGGAGTCGGGAGAGTACTACCACAACAGCCAGAAGAATGAAGTTAGGAACAAGGCCTTTCTACTTCAATGGGAAAAAAGAAACATGACTTGAGAGGCCTACTCTAGTGGACTGGAGAATTGTGGGTTGAATAGGCAAATGCAGAGTAGTGGGCTGACTCCAATACCAAACTCTAAATAAATGGTGTAGTTTTGAGGTGGTTTCATTGTCACTGGACACACATCACATGATGGACATACACATCTAAATGTAATTGACATTTGTGAGACTGATCAGCTAGGCACATGAGGCTACCTGCTTGTCTGGCATTGGTTGTAAAAGTATATTCTCACATTTCAGCTGATCACACATGACTGCACAAGCCTATGCTCTATCCTCTAGATCCTTATCCACAATGAGCCTTACCCTGACTCTACAATATTGACATTCAGTGGATTTTTACAACCCCCGTGCACAGGGCAGTGCAGCAAGTAACCTTGTTGCACTGCCGTGCACCACAGGCAAAGGGCAGAAATGTGCTGTATGTACAAGATATGAAGCATTTCTGTCCAATCCCCCCCTGCGCTGGTGCACAGTGGGTGCCTAGCGCCAATGCTGACACCCTTGCACCATGATGCAAGGATGCCTGCATCTCAGACAGGATTGTTTCTGGGCAGAAAGGGACACCTTCATGCATAGAAACAATCCATGGATTATTTTTCCTCTGTCTATGTGTGCAGCAAAATGAAGCATACATAGAAAGAGGAATAAACAAAAAAAACTAAAGATATTTCCCATTGTCGTGTCTCCCCTCAGGAGGCATAAGATTTTGACACGTTCCCAGGTTTACAGATTTTTGTAAATCTGGAAATGCGTCAAAATCTATGGGGGGTTGCATGGGAAAACCCAATGCAACGATCCATGGAATGCCTCCCTGAAGCAGTGTAAGGCAATGCAGCAACTTGTGTTGAATTGCCTTACATCATATCTACAAAGCCATGAAAAGCCATGCCATGCAAAGTGGCTTTGGGAGGCCTTGTAGATATGACCTTGACTATGTGCTCACAATTGCTCACTGTGCCATTAGATAAAAGCTGGGGTGATACCCTGAAACCAGTCCCAGGATGCTTGTTTTTGGTCCAGGGAGAACCTGGCCTGGCAGTTTGGACTGGACTCTTCCAATGGGGAACGGGGTCAAAACTGATTTGCATATGGCAGAGTCCAAACTGGGGTGGCATGGTGAGCAAAAGAACAATGTGGTAAACCCAGATATGTGACTGGGGGTAAGTGTTTGAAAAGTTTCGGACTCTGTCCAACATCCTTTTGTGTTGGTAAAGTAACCCTAAGTGGACAGGGTATGCTCAGATGCGGTCCCTTGCTCACTGTGCCACTGGATTCAAGCTAGCCTGGCTGATAGCCCGAAACCACTCCCAGGATGCTTGTTTCCAGTCAAAGGAGGCCCTGGTCTGGTAAGTCAGGTTGAACCGATTTGCATATAGCTGTGTCCAAACTGATTGATGTTGTGTTGCTTGCACTATGCGCCACCAGTGTGTCACAAAATTTGACACACGTGCAGCACACAGGGTTTGTAAATAAGCCTTTCAGGTTTTTTCATTCCGCAGTCCTTGTCTGCTTCTGCAGTAGAGTTCCATAACACTCCTGCTTACAGGACCGGTTCAGCCCTGCTCACGAGATGGACATTCTGATATGAAGAATGCAGATCCTGTGTACATTTTGGCATTTAGACAGTGTACGCTTTCTTTTCTTAACAATAACATTTTTCATAACTGTGTGGGTTTTCCCTATTTTGTATTTTTCAACCCTATGTAACATAACAATTAGATAACTCAGGACTCTGTTTGCATTTGTTAACTGAACTGTGTCATTCTTTGCACAACAGATGTGATGACGATGTGCTTTTCATCGACTTGATATATATTGTGTGTCTCTTTGGCTCACCTTTCTCCAACTCCTTTCTATCTATCTATTCAGGAAACCCCAAATCCACTTCCCCCATGTTGTGCAATCTATTGCGGTGTGGCTTAATAATGCACACACTTGGCAGGCCAGATATAATTAGAGCAACAGCATCTTTTACTGGATCTTCTTAGCTAAACAATAGCCGACGTCAGCCCTACAACCCAACCATTCACAACAATGGGGTCATCCAAAAATAATCCACAGGACCTGGGTATTTCATGGTAAGAAACAATAGTGGTACACTAAAGACAAATCTGCTCTACGGATCTAATATTTTGTCTAATCTCATTATCAATGAAAAAAAAAACAGACCAAAAGGCTCAAGAATAGGGGTAAGCAATTTTTCACAATATTAGGAGAGAATTCTTATGCTTCTGTACAGTTGCAACATCACATGCAGAAAAATGATAAGATACATAGGCCCTCATTACAACCCTGGCAGACGGTGGTAAAGCAGCGGTATTAACGCCAACAGGCCGGCAGGAAAAGAAATGGAATCACAACCATGGCGGAAACCACCAACATAGACAGCCACTTTAACATTCCGACCGCCACTGTGGTACAAATAAACAGCTTAGCGGTCACCGGCACCAGACAGACGGAGGACCAAGTACCGCCCACTGTATTCTAAAACACCTATCCACCACCTTTTCCGGGGCAGATCCAACGCTTTCAAAAGCACGGCGGAAACAGTACACAGAAGGGAAACCGCTCACCTCTTGACACCCAAAGAGGAACCAGGTCGCCATGGAGCCAGAGTTACACGTACTGCCCATGCTGGTCTTCCTCCTGCTCTATCAGGAGCAGGACAGACGCCGTCGACGACCACGATGAGTACTGCACCTACAACACAGGGGAGGGGGGGAGGGAAAAGAGAGTGACACAAATACTCAACACCAAATACCCCCACGCTCACCCAAAACACCATACACGCAAACATATGCAGCAACATCACATAAACAACCCCCCCCCCTGGAAGAACGCAAGGACAAAAGGAAATGATTGTAATGATTGTAATGATTGTAATCATGAAAAATCAGATAGGGAAAGTTCAAAAATCAGTATATACAAATCTGTACATCAACTATACAAGTCCGGATAGTGTACCTGTCAAGGCCCAATTCCTCGGAGTCTGTGCGTTGATGATTTAGAGGCCCACCTCCAGGCAGCACCAACTCAGAATGCTGTAATAGCACTGATGATTGGAGCGGCCAGGCGTGGGGGAGGGAATTAGGATGGGAACAGCCAGGAGGGAGACCTAAAAGGAAAAACTGTTAGACATACCATAGAACAACAATCACAGTATTTATAAATCAAACAATATAAAATTGTAAATATGTTTTCCATCAAACATATTAAATAAACTAAACTCCCTATTCTCACTTGACAATCTAATAATTGGCACTCCAAACCAACACCATAATGTACCAGAGAGCATATGTCAGAAACTCAGAAACTCAAGAGAAATAGTAAGTCCCAAAATAGAAAATAGGAAATCAAGGGTTAATATCACAAGAAAATCGTTCTAAATAGAAGTCCACTCGTTTTCTTTTTAGTGATTACAAGAACGAACGAGATGCTGCAAAGGAAAACTATTACAAGGTCAATTCTCTTATTCTATTTAACGTGTGTAAAACAAATAGCACAAGCAATCCAAAAATCAATAAACAAGAACAAATGTTATTCTTTAGCAAAATGGCAGCTATTTGGAAAATCAATAAACAAGAACAAATGTTATTCTTTAGCAAAGCGGCAGCTATTTGGAAAATCAATAAACAAGAACAAATGTTATTTTTTAGCAAAGCGGTAGCTATTTGGAAAATCAATAAACAAGAACAAATGTTATTCTTTAGCAAAGCGGCAGCTATTTGGAAAATCAATAAACAAGAACAAATGTTATTCTTTAGCAAAGCGGCAGCTATTTGGATACTTTGTATTCAAGGCAACATTCCAAACAATGTTGCCGGTTAAATAAAGCCGCGCGCTAAGTCAACATGCAATTTCTCAACTCCTAAGGTCGGAGATGAGATCGCAACTATTACAGTTGCTTAGTAACTGATACAAACACCATTAGGGAAAACCCCAATGGAACGGGCTCACGTGAACGACTTGGAACACTCGTTATTAGTTTCTCTAGCAGAGTCTGGAAACGGAGTCAGCTTGATGAAGGCTCCAGAATAGTGTGCACTGGAGATTGGGTGTGGCTGGTTTATATAGCAGAGCCACACCCTAAAAATGGCTATCCTTGAGGGTTGCTGGGATATGTAGCCCCAGATACAATGTGTGAAGGGTGAATGGAAGTCAGCCACCACCTAGTGCTTCCACCTGGTCAATGAACCTTGCCACAAAGGGGGCGGGAGGAGAACCCTTTGTGTTTAGACAGAACGGAACAAGTACATAGTTTATCCTCCGATAACATGTGATTGAAACCGCGCCAACACCGGAGTCTGACAGTACCAATCATTGTCCGTAGTCCCAAAAAGCATGGGCGAAGCCCACACAGGATACCTGACTCGAAAAGGAGAGAACACTGCAGGGGCATCAGCTCGAAATGAAACAGGCACCTCAGGGGGAAGGGGAGGTGGGGCACCTTAGCCGGATGAATGCACGACGCCACTGCTCCTCGAGGGGGCTCCATGCCCATTGCTGTATCCTGGGGAGTGCAAAGCCACAATCTCTTAAGTCACTCCAGTGGGTGGTTTGCCCACTGCCTTATCCTGGGGAGTGCAAAGCCACAGTCTCTCAAGTCACTCCAGTGGGTGGTTTGCCCAATGCTTTAACCTGGGGAGTGCAAAGACACAGTCTCGGAAGTCTTTCCAGTGGGTGGTTTGCCCACTGCTTTATCCTGGAGAGTGCATAGCCACAGTCTCTCAAGTCTTTCCAGTGGGTGGTTTGCCCACTGCTTCATCCTGGGGAGTGCAAAGCCACAGTCTCTCAAGTCACTCCAGTGGGTGGTTTGCCCACTGCGTTATCCTGGGGTGTGCAAAGCCACAGTCTCTTAAGTCACACCAGTGGGTGGTTTGCCCACTGCTTTATCCTGGGGAGTGCAAAGCCGCAGTCTCTCAAGTGGATACCAGTCTCCACTGGTTCTTGAGGGGGCCTTGTGCCCAGAGTGCTTCATCCTGCCAATGACTGAGGTAGTGGATGTGATTTTCCACTGGTTCTGGAGGAGACCTTGTGCCTAGAGTGCTTCATCCTGCCAAGGACTGAGGTAGTGGATAACAGTCTCCACTGGTTCTGGAGGGGGCCTTGTGCCCAGAGTGCTTCACATGCAGTGTGGCTGGTCCCTTTCCCTCACCTGGGTGTATGTGACACGAGATTGCCTGGGAACAGGTAGCATGATATGCCATGGAGTCAGAGACATACCCCACACTGCTGCGGCTTCGCCTGCTACCAGCAGGTGCAAACAGTGATGAAAGTCATGCCTCATGGAAGTTGGGCAGGGTCCAGGAAGTCTCCTCCAGCCTCGGAAGGCTGCCCACTGGTGATGGTAGCCATATCAGCTGTGGTGCCACTGTCCGAGTATGTCACAGGGCTGGTGGCGGTGCTTGCAGCGGTGTCTGTTGCGGTGGTGCTGGCCGTGGTGCATGTGTCAGCATCTGTTGAAGGACACAGCAGGACGTCTCCTGCAGCCTCGGATGGCTGCCCTCTGGGGAGGATGCTGGGGATTGTTGCTGAGGCTGCAGATGTGCAGGTGGCGGTGCAGGTGGCTGTGCAGGTGGCGGTGCAGGTGGTGGTGCTGGTGGCGGGGCAGGTTGCGGTGTTCGCCGCTGTACAGGTTGGTTTAGTCATCGACAGAAGGGGTTACACTAGTCCCTCAGTCGGTGCCACCGTGCCCTGTCCTGACCTGCTCTTCTGCTTTTGTCCCTTCCCCACCTTTGATGGTGCCGCAGGTGTCTTGCCACTGTCCCCTTTTGTTTTGTCGGAGCCCTTGGTGGCTGGTAGGTGCGGCTTCTCTCTCTGGGATGTGGGCATCTTCTTCACCTTGGCAGGTGGCGGAATGTCCTTGGCCTCGCAAGGTGGCACACTGGCAGCCCTGATGGGTGGCGCCCTCGATGACCCCGCAGTTGCTGGTACTACTGTGCCTGGGGATTTGGGGGATGAGGTGCTGGGGTGGGACCTGGAAAGCCTGGCCCTAGGGAAGGACAGGGGGGATGTGTAGGGAAGAGGTCAAAGTTAGCGAGGAAAAGTTTTTTAGACACACTGGGACAGGAAGATGGAGGGGGTTTGGGAGTGGAGAAAGAGGTAGTGGTTGTAGGAGGTCTACGTTTGCTGAATTTGGGTGAAGGTCTATGGGCCGGAGGCTGTTGTGAGGTGAATGGCTGTTGCTTGGGTGTGTGCCTGCGTTTGTGTACTTTGGGAGGAGGGCTCACAGACACACTGGGAGAGGACACTGGGGATGTGTGAATGGCAGTGGGGGTGGTGATTGCACGTGAACGGTGTGTGGTGATGGGCGTGCTGGTGATGGAGGTAGTGGCTCAGGATGTAGTGCATGCAGGTGTGAGTGGAGACGAGACTGGGAGGGAGGAGGAGGACGGGGAGGAGGGGGACACAGTGAAGGCAGTAGATGTTGGTGTGTCTGCATGGGGATGGTGCTTGTGTGAGTGCTTGTGGGATGTTTGGTGCTTATGTTTGCCATGTCCACTCTTGTGTGTTGATGAGTGTGCATGCTGGTCTGATGGTGTGCTTGGGATAGGCTGAGTTACAGGGGATTGGGTCTAGGTAGAGGAAGTTGGAGGGGGGAGGCTGGACACAGGGACAATGGCTGCCATCAGTGCTGAGGCCAGAGCCTAAAATGCTCTCTGTTGGGCCGCCTGCCCAGAATGAATGCCCTCCAGGTATGCATTTGTTTGTTGCAAATGCCTCTCAACACCCTGGATGGTATTCAAAATGGTAGCTTGCCCAACTGTGAGGGATCTCAGGAGGTCAGTAGCCTCCTCACTGAGGGCAGCAGGGCTGACTGGGGCAAGGCCTGAGGTGCCTGGGGCGAAGGAGATGCCCACCCTCCTGGGTGAACAGGCACAGGACACACGCTGAGGGGCTGCTGGGAGGGCTGTGCTGTTGGAGGGGTGGCGGCTGTACCTGTTGATGCGGTGGGCACAGAGGTGCCCACCACCGCAAGGGAGTTGCTGTCGCTGGTGTATGCTCCTGTCCCGTTGTAGAGCTCCCCTCGCCCTCCGTCCCACTGGTGGCTTCAGACTCTGTTGCTTCACCCTCCAGGGCCATGTGGGTTGCAGCTCCCTCCTGCTCCGGTGCCAATGCTCCCCCGCCCGATGATGCTAATGCACGCAAGAACAGGGAGACAAAACAAAAAGGGGGGGAGACAGAGGATACACATGGTCAGTGCATGAAACACCACTACCGTTGGCGGACACAACACACAGGGAGCAGCCCTATGCCCTAAGCCATGCACTAACAGTTCCTAACAAATTCACATGCCCATGGGGGACGAGGCCTAGGCTCAATTGCTACACACCTGGAAGTCACAGGACCCTGACTAGGTGTAGATGGCTATTACCAGTAGTGAGGTTGGGGTGCCACAGAGCCTGTCTAACAAGGGACCTAGCCTACCAAGTTCGTCCAGGCCTGGGGGAACCCACAGCCCACTTCGACCACCCAGACACCTCGTAAAGCGCGCTGGGTCAGCTGAAGGAGAGTGAACTCACCCCCTTGTGGCTGCTGTTATGTCCTCAAGCGTCCATCCAAGTCCGTATAGGCCACCGCCAGGATCCGGTACATCAGGGGGTCATGGTGCGACGGACACCCCTTCCACGTTGGGAGGCCACCCCCAGCTGGGCCTCCACCGTCTTCTTGCTCCAGCGGCGCAGGTCCTCCCATCTTTTACGGCAGTGGGTGCTCCGTCTATGGTAGACCCCCAGGGTCCGGTCTTCCTTGGTGATGGCACGCCAAATAGCCTTCTTCTGGTGGGGGCTGACCTAGAGGAAAAGGGAGTTAAAAATGGATGATTCTATCCCGTACATTTCATTTCACGCATTGCCAAACAGCTCCCACCCTGGCCCAGACATACATACACACACAATCCTGACATGCAGGCCTGTCCCCCTCCCCACCCTCTTCCATTCATGACACTCCATACACTTAGGTGCTATCCACCATGCTCACAGTGTACTCACCTGTTTGTCTGGAGGACCATACGGTTGCGTGTACTGGGGGAGGACCCCATCCACTAGTTTCTCCAACTCCTCCGCAGTGAAGGCAGGGGCCCTTTCCCCAGACACTGTAGCCATCGTTGCTTCCAGACACAGGTCACAGCAGCACTTGCAGTGTAGGTCCTCTCCTGTTGAAGGTCAGGTATCAAGTGAGGGAACAGATAGAAAATGACGGTCACGTCCACGGCGGTGCATACCGCCACCGCCGGCGTACATCATCATTGGCTTCTGGGACCCATAGGGCCCATTGTTAACCAATGCTAAATTGCGCCACAGTCTCCGACCACTCACCGCGATGGTGTACAACGCAAGCGCAGTTAGCTCTTTTACCCTTGTCCCACCTTACAGGTCAGGCAGCAGCCATTTCAGGGGGCCACATGGCATGGATAAAAACTGCGTCACACCTCTTTAGGCCTGGAATATGGACAGATGAAGGCACATTGCGATTTTCCAACGTTTTACCAAATAACACATTGTGATACCTAAGTGTTGGATGACCCTCTGCTCGTTGTTCTCCTCCATAGGGCACGTCTGCTGGGGCAGGTGATGAGATGGCGGCATCCTCTGGTGCACAGACCCCTGGTGGACCTGTCGACAATGGAAGAGAGACACATCATTGTCACCTACAGACTTAATCGTGCAACAATCCTGGAACTTTGTGCCCAGTTGGAGCCAGACCTGATTTCAGCTATCCGCCATCCCACAGGAATCCCCACTCTAGTGCAGGTTCTGTCTGTACTCCATTTCCTGGCCAGTGGGTCTTTTCAAACAACAGTGGCCATGGCATCAGGGATGTGCCAGCCTATGTTCTCTCTCGTGTTGTCTAGAGTGTTATCTATCCTGCTGAAACACATGTGCAGCTACATCGTTTTCCCTCAAGTGGAGGATTTGCCCACAGTGAAAGGTGACTTTTATGCCCTGGGACATATCCCCAACATCAATGGTGCCATTAATGGTACACATGTGGCATTTTGAGGAATAGCAGCATCCCTTATGTGATGGGCCAACTCCAGAATCACTGGGTGTGGCTAGTAGGTGAGCCAAAGGTCCAAATACAGTTGACATAGGTGGCTGGGTATGGGGTTGTCCATAATGGTTAGTGTGTGTCTAACAGTTGTCCCTCTATATCTGCAGGTGACTCTGGTTACCCCAACCTGTCATGGCTACTGATCCCAGTGAGGAATCCCAGGACAAGGGCAGGGGAACGCTACAATGAGGCACATGGGCGAAGTAGGAGGATTATAGAATGCACTTTTGGTCTTCTGAAGGCCACATTCCGGTGCCTCCATCTGACAGGTGGATCCCTATACTACTCACCGAAGAAGGTGTGCCAGATCATCGTGGCCTGCTGTATGTTGCACCACCTGGCTTTGCGACGCCAGGTGCCTTTTCTGCAGGAGGATGGGCCAGATGGTGTTCTTGTGGCAGTTGCAGAGCCTGTAGACAGTGAAGAAGAGGAGGCAGAAGAAGAAGATGTCGACAACCAAAACAACATCATCATGCAATACTTCCAGTGAGACACAGGTAAGAAGATGTAACTGCTTCTCACATCTCATACTATTGTTGGAGCAAGCATAAGTCTGTCACTTTCACTCAGTGTATGGGCCCTGACTTGTTACTTTGCCTTTCCATTTCACAGATCTAGGTCCCACTTTGTGCCCTATGCTCTGTTTACTGCTGGCCTACTGCTGTGTAACATTGGTATGTGAACAAGTACATTGACATTGCTATATTCCTGAGATTTTGTTATTACACATTAATGAAAGCACAGACTGACTCCAGATTGTTTTGTGATTCAAGGGTGTTTATTTCTGTGCAAATAAGGTGAGGGAGGTGTGAAATGGGCTGGGGTGATGGTGGAGGAATGTCCATGGCAGAGTCCAGTCTATTTGTTTCACAGGTGCATTGTCAAATGGGGCATAGGAAATAGAGCAATGGAAGTTTAAGGTAGACAGGATGTCAAAGTGGGACAGAAGGGTGACATTCAGGGGGGTCTTATTTTCCTGGCGGGGGTCTTGGCAATGTTCTCTGTCTTGTTCGTGGATCTCAGGGACCATTTGCAGGGTGGTTCTCCTTCTGCAGGGGGTGGGGTGCTGGTGTCATGTTGTTCCTGAGGCGGTGCCTCCTGTCCACTAGCGCCGGCGGAGATGGAGGGCTGTTCATCGTCCAGGCTAGTGTCAGGGACCCGTTGGTGTGCCACTGTGTCCCTCATGGTGTTGACAAGGTCTACCAGCACCCCTGCAGTGGTGATCAGGGTGGAGCGAGGCTCTCCCGATGCATTATTGCCAAGACTTGCTCCTCCTATGTTGTTAGTTGTGGGGGAGAAGAGGGGGGTCCACCGCCAGTCCTCTGTACAGCAATCTGATGTCTGGATACCACGGAACGTACCTTCCCCCATAGGTCCTTCCACCTCTTCCTGATGTCCCACTACGTTGACCCTGTCCACGATTCTCCGCCATAGCTCCATCTTCCTTGCAATGGAGGTCTGCTGCACCTCTGCTCCAAATAGCTATGGCTCGACCTGGACGATTTCCTCCACCATGACCTTGAGCTCCTCCTCAGAGAACCTGGGGTGTCTTTGAAGTGCCTTGATGTGGTGTGGATGATGTGTGAGGTGCTGTCTGTTGTGATGTGTGAGGGGATGTGTTGGTGTGTGTTGTTTGAGGTGCGTGGATGTTGTATGAGTGATGGTGTTGTGTGTCTGTTGATGTGGGTGTTGTGTTAGGTAGTCTCCCTCTCTGGCCTTCTTTCAGAATTTTGGTTGTAAGGGTTTGGGGGTGATCTGGGTGTGTGCATTATTTTGGATTGGGTGGGTGGGTGTGGTATGTGTATGTGTGTCAGGTGTGTGTATATTTCGAAATGTCCAATGTGGTTGTGTTTTGTAAATGTGTGTGCATTTTTAGCGCAGCGGTGTGTACCGCCAATGAATTACCGCAGTTGAATGTCCATCGCATTGATTCGTGGGTCGTGATACTGTGGGTGTATTCCTGTTGGCGTGATGGTGTAGGTTTTGGTATCGCAAGTTTATCACTGACCTTTGGTGTGGCGGACTTGGGTGGGTGTCCGAGCTGTCAGTCGTAATACCTGTAGCAGAAATCCGCTGCCGCAACAATATGTTGGCGGTCTTCTGCACGGCGGACAGCGGGATTTACCGCCAGGGTTGTAATGAGGGCCATAATCTTTTATATTTTCATATATTATATACATGTACAGTTGATCCAAGAATTAAAAAAAGGGGAAAGAAGCGCTCCAGATAAAAGTGTTCATGTGTAAAGTGGGTAGGCATAAGAAAGTAAACCTATTATATATATTCTTTTTGTACAATAGCCTGTATTTACATATTCATTTCATCCACTTAAGTACTGTCTCATCACAAATAAGACAATTGTATCATTCACATTTGACCCTCTGTGGAATCAAATAATAATCCAGCTTGTAAAGGATGTTGACATTTCGACTCAACAGAGTGTGGATGTGGGGCCAATCTAAGCCTCAATGCCGGTCTCCATCAGGACAGTAAAAACCATCTAAAATTAATAAACAACCTAATAGAAAAAAAGGACAACCGTCCCACTCATTAAAATCAATAATAATAGTGCGTGTGTAAGAACATCCCTAATGAGGACAAGTCCTCACCTGAAGACTTCATCCATTAGGACTCACACTTTATCAAATGGGTTGTTTAATGCAGATAGGTTTAATCCAAACCACAAGGAAAAAACTGTGAATATTCGATAACCTTGCAGCAATTAATGGAATTCTAGGCTGTAAAAAGGAAAATATATTAAGGGGTTAAAAGTCTCTTTAGTAGTAAAAATTACTAACCCTCATTTCAACCCAATTACGAGAACAAAAATGAAACAAAAACTCACTGAGCCAGTACGGTACTGATTTAATCCCTTAGGCCTTTATTTGCATCTAAAATGTCAACGATCTGAAACAAAGTGGAATTAAAAATTGACTACTACAAGTTAATTATTAACGAGTATTTTTCATCCCTAGGGACTGTGTCCCGTTACCTAAAATGGCAGCCGCAACTTTCTGTCCAGGTTACGGCTGGCCAATCACAGCATTCCAGTTGGCATGCTGTCATTGGCTAGCAAATAAGCAAAAGTATAATCTGCAAAAGCATAATCTGCATACCCAAATCCTACCTTTCTGCTAAATTTGGTGTAATTCCATCCAGCGGTTTCGGCTGTGGTCATGTTCAAAACTCCTATGGAAATTAACATGGGAAATGCACGTTTTTTGACCCCCCATTTTTCTCAGCCCCCACTTGATGGATCACCTGGAAACTTCCCATGCACAATTAGAATTACAGGTCCACTTTCTTTGAAAATTTTGTGAAGATTTGTCAAACGATGCAAAAGATATAGGGAAGTCATATAGGGGGTCATTACGACCCTGGCGGCCGCTGGTACACTGGCGGTAACACCGCCAACAGGCTGGCGGTGTACCGCCAGTGTATTATGACCATAGCGCATTAGCCATGGTCATACCGCCGGCTCCTCCACTATACCGCCAGGCTTTCTCCAGGCGGTCATAATCCCCAGGGCAGCGGTGCTTATGAGTCCCCAACCGCCAGCCTGTCAATGGCGGTAAACAACGCCATGGAAAGGCTGGCGTTAAGGGGGACTTGGGGTGCCCGTGGGGGCCCCTGCACTGCCCATGCACTTGGCATGGGCAGTACAGGGCCCCACAGGCACAGCCCCATCATGCATTTCACTTCCTGAATTTCGGGCAGTGAAATGCTCGACGGGTGCTGCTGCACCCGCTGTACATCAAAATTGCTGCAGGATCTATTATGGGCCGGCTGCAATGTTGATGTGACTTTTCCGCTGGGCCAGTGGACTGAAACACTGCTTCCGTCCGCTGACCCAGCGAAAAAGTCATAATAGGGAGCCACATATACCGCCAGCACTGGTTGTATAGTGGTGCCTGCTGCTGCGGCAGTCTTTTAGTAAGACCGCCAAAGTCGTAATGACCCCCATAATGTTTTTGTATGGAAATATGGTCCCAACTATAACTACCTACTGGCAACCGCCAGTATATCTATATATACATATATATACTAAAAACTAATAATATTAGAAAACAAAAACACTACTCACTGAGCCCCACAACCTTGATGCCTAGCATGTCAAGCATGTCCTTTTTCCTATTCAGGATGCCCGCCCAGTGGTGTGTCAGTTGCTGATGGGTACGTAGAACACCAATGGTGTGGCGCATGCAGTGCTGCACTCTCCACTAGAACACCAGACGCTCCTGCAGGGCGTACCCTTTCCCACATTTTGCTGCATGAGCACAACCCTGAATATCTGCAGAGCCTAGGGAATAATGCCCCCTCTGCTCCTTCTTTTGACAACCCTGATTATTGCTCTCTTCTTCAGGAAACCAATCCATTGGCCTCTGGATAAAGCCATATTAGCTATGCTTGGAAACTAGATTAGTGGGTGTGTTCCACAGTGGAGCTTTAGATATATGTAGTTCCTAATTCTTTTAAGGATGATACTAAATATTGTTTCTTTATATGGGTTCAATTATTTTACATTCAGATGCATAGCAAATATTTTTTTCTTTGTCCTTGACTTTTTCATAAGCGTACATATAGATTATCTTTCTAATCTGAAGAGGTTACCAAACCATATAGATGAATAGGAGAATGCTTGCCAGTTACATTTGATGAATTGATCTGCCCCTTGTAAGCAATTTTTGGATGTGCCTAGCTAACCTGCTGCACTGGACCTGCTTCGACCTGTAACTGGACCTTCCTGAGCCCTGCTGGCCACTGCTGAAGTGAGTTCCTGATATCCAAGCGGTGCCACCGCAGGTTGTGGGCCATTCACTGGTGTCAGATAAGCTCCTCCTGTGAAAAAGAGGAAATCCTGAAGTTCTGGGCACTTTGGATGTGCAAACAAGCCTATTCACACTTAGACACTGCTGCCTGTAATGACCACCAATGCGAAGCTCAGGAGAACATGATTCTTTGTGCAATGCGACCGCCTACGACGACTACAATGCAAGATCTAGAATTTCACTTGACAGCAATGACAGCCCATGGTGATTGTCAATGCAAAGCTCCAACAACGACCGTCCAGAACACCTGACCAAATTGTCACGCTACAGTGATGAACATCCATAATGCTAGGCCCACTCTTCACCCAACAGCAATGACTATCTGCAATGTTCTCCCTGCTCTTCGCTGCCTCCTCCACCGTGAAATGGACTCTTTGCACAGGACTTTGAGAAGGTAACTTTTCCAGCTGATCTAATTTGGTCCCTGTATCTGGCCCATCCTCATTCGCGGTCAGCCTGAACTTGTGACTTTCCCCTAGTCTAGCATGACCAGATGACTATGAGTTGCGTTTTTTACCAATTTTGGATTTTTTTTAATATTGAATATTGGCAACAGCCTGACAACTCCCACAAAAAAGTTTTATATAAACATGACTAAAATAAAAAAGCACCAACAACATTAAAAGCCTAACAGGCAACCCCAACCCCATTAAAAGCCTAACAGACCACATTTTTATGTTCTGAAATGTTTCTTCTGTAGCTCGTACGATCACTCACAGCAGAAGCTTGATGTTACAAATCATTGTCTGAACACAAAAGTCGATACATAAATAAAGGATGTCAGAAGTGAGGTAATTGATAAAAGCAGCAGTGTTGTAACACAATATTGAACTTAAATTGTGACACAGAACAGTGAATCCCAAAAAGATAATCAGAAATATTGATGCACAAAAAGAATATGCAAAGTAGATGCAAAGAAGCCAAGTTGTGCATGCAAATTACCATGAAGCTGGAGAAGGTTGTACCCTTGTGGCCCTATTGCACAAAGAGCACAATATTTCTGTTTGTGCCACGGCGCACATTTAAATAGATGTGCCTAAGGCAAACAGGAAAAGTGCATTCTATTACAATGAATACCCTGCCCCCATCACCACCGTGAACTTGCTTGGCCTTAGGGGCAGAGCATTCAAGTGAAAGACTGAGTGGCTGCTTCAAAGCCTCTCAGTATTTAACAGTGTAGGTGGCAACCTGCCTGCACTTTAGCGAGGGATTAGAAATCCCTTTGGAGGTGGGTGCAGTGAGTGCACCCACCTGCAAGTGGAAGTCTGGGGGGGGGTCTATGGCACCCCCTTTCCACCCTTCAGAGGTCTGCCATCAGGGGACATACTGACAGTAGGTCACCTTTTTGTGGCACACTTTCAGTGCTCCTCCTGACACCATTTTTACCTTTACATCCACATTTATAATATGGCACTGGTGCAGAGGTAAAGAAATGTCCTCATTTGCATGGGTCCATGCCTCATGCAAATGAGGGAAAGACCCCTTGAGAGCACTGGTGCTACATGTGCACCAGCGCTATATGTATTATGGAAGGGGCTGCACAAGCATCTGCTCCCCCTTCTGTAACACCAAAGAGGACACAAAGCGGGCACATATGCCCGATGGACCCCCTGGGCACTTCCTGTAATATGGTCCAGTTGTAATCTATAAAACATCTCCATTATTCATTTCTAATATGTACCATAGCAGAGCTCTATGTGGCAGGGCGTATTTGCGCACTGACAGCCCTGCATGGAGAAGAGCACAGGAGAGGATGTACTGACAGTTAATCAGACTATTTGAGCGGACGGAGGAGGATGCGCATGCTAGATACAAGTTGCGCAAGAGTACATCATCACACCTAATAGGGAAGACTAGTCTTGAGTGAGCATCAAGCAAAGCGGCCTTAATGAACACGCAGTCATAAATAACGAGCTTTAAATGATCAATCTGTTTACTCACAGTATCATTGAAATGACAAAAAAATGGATAAATGACAACAGGTGTGTAATGTAAATTCACAATCAGAACATACATAGGAAGTTGTGCATCACCTCAAAATTGAATTTATCTTGTATTGCTTCTAGCAGCCATTTCTCACATGTGCACCATCTCTTCGTATCTCATAATTCCCACTGTTAATGTGAATACCAGGTCTTCCCTCAGTTTTCAAGTCCAGGTAATTTGCTGTGCACCAACACATGGCAGATGTAGTTGTGGTAGGTCTCTCAAATGAATGATGAAATGTTTGTAGGTGGTTTTCTCAGGGATGTTGGTACTAGTCTGTCTTTGTGCATCTCTCTCTTCTTGTATGACTCAGCAGAGTGTGCACAGCTTCCGACATGTCTGTCACACCAAACGTCGTGGAAAGCAAATCTTTTGTGAGCAGTCCTCTCTGAGTTCTCCAACCAGAGGGCCTAATTCACAAAGGTAAACTTCTACTTTTGTGTACGTTTATGATTGTTTGCTACTCACAATATGAATGCGGGGCCTCTGTGCATAAAAGACTTTCATGAAACCTCTGTAGCTCAGTGGCAAGGGGTATAGGTGTGACAGTAATTTGCACAGTTTTATTTGATATTTGGATGTCTTCTTCTCTCTGTGCAAGCATGTGCCAGGCCTCTTGCTTGGTGCGGTGACAGTCCAATGTCCCTGCCTAATCCATATCTGAGCACATGTGGGTGATTTGCGAAGTTGTATCTGTTAGAGACAAATAGGAGTCCATGCTCCTTCTGCAATGTTTTTGAGCTATTGTGTGCTTGAGTGAGTGATATCTAATATATGTGTGCCATTGCCTACCTTTTTCACTTGTGCCCCAAACCTGCTCTATTGATGTCTTAATAGGAGTGCCGACTCAAGGGACTGAAATGTAGATGGTGCTGTCTCCTGTGATTGATTCCTGCTGGAATGTGCCATAAATAATCTCCTCTGGTAGTAAGGTGGGAAAGGGTTTTGTTAGAAATGGGGTCCCTAGTTGGCAGTGGTTTGCACTCTGTGCAAGTAGGGACCCTCACTCTAGTCAGGGTAACGGAGTCACACAGCTAAGATACCCCCTGCTCACCCCTTTAGTAGCTTGGCTCAAGCACTCAGGCTTATCTCAGATGCAATATATTTGTACACCCACACAATAACACAGTGAAAACATCACAAAAGGACTCCACACCAGTTTAGAAAAATAGCCAATATGTATTTGAGTAAAACAAGAACAAAATGGCAAAAATCCAACATACACAAGTAAAAATATCACTTTTTAAAGGTTTACATTTTAAACAAGTCTTAATCCATTGGAATCAATGGTTGTACCTTTTTAACACAGTACCAGGAGTATGTCAAAAACAAAGATCATGCGGGCGACACAGGAGGTGACGCGCTATAAAGCAAAGAGATGCATCGGTTCCTTAGTGCACAGGGTGTCACGTAGCCTCTCATTATTCTAATCAGACTAATGGATTTTGAGTGGCAGAATCGCTTGCGGTGTGGGAGACTGAGTTCTACCCACTACAGGTGACACCTGTCATTCCAATCCGGGTTTTGCTCTGGCTAACTAGCAGTGCTTCATCTCCACCCAGGGGCGGGATGATTGTGCAGCCGAGCGCATGACATAATTGATTTCTCAGGGAAACCGTGGTCACTCAGGTCTCATCTGTTTCTCTCAGTTGCATTAGTCTCAGATACACAATGACAGACAGAGGCACTATATGTTTCAATATTGGTTTAATGAAGCAACTGCATCTTAGATAGCAAAGCATGGGCCGCAATAACCAGGATGATACAGCATGACAAGATTAAGATTGTGACAAGGAGAGTAAAGCATAGAAATAACAGTACCATATTGTCACTAGAGTCAATAGACAAATTCCTACCTAGGCTATAATAGAGTACAGTGTGTTAAGCACTAATTCTGCCCTTCAGGTTCCCCTGGGAAGACATCATCCCCCATAACTGAGCAAAGGACTGAAGTCTGCAGCAGCAGCTCTAGCGAAGCATTCAGCAATCAGCATACAGTCGTGGTTCTCTGGCTGGAATTTATAATAAAACAACTGATGTTCTGAGAAAATGTCCCCATGTAAGGATGTGTGTTTTCTATGAATGTCAGAGACAAAACGTTATACCACATTTACCGGCAACCTATCTTACTGCAGCCTTGGAAGCACAGAGTGAGCAAGAATGTCTTTTTTGAGAACAGAGTGCTGGCCTAGGCAAAAACAGTTAGATAGAAAGAAAATAAAACAAGTCAGTAAAAGTGGATATTGTAACAATAATAAAGCAAAGCCGAATAAAATATATCTGGGATAAAGTGCACAGCGGCAGGCCTAGTATGTTAAAATAACGTGCATGGAGCTATAACTAAAATGGCTACACAACACGGGGAGGTGATGCGTTGATTCTTTCCTCACAGGAGAGGCGATGCTCCAGTTCCTTACTGGAAGTGGACATTATGCGCTGATTCTTTCCTCGCAGGAAAGGTGATGCATTGATTGCCAAACATGCATCCTCAGTTCCTTCATGCGGTGCAGGTTGGTGAGAAATTCACACCCCTGGGACGATGCATGGAAAATCCAGATGTGCTGTGTTGATGGAACTGTGGGGAAATGGATGCTGTTTCCGTTCTGCAGCCACGAGATAGGCACATCGTTGATTCTTCAGCAGCAGGACAGGCGCGTTGGTGTATGCATTTTCTTCTTCAGGTCACCAGCTTACACTTCCAGGGGCCTAGAGACTGAAGTTGGCACCAGTTGGCAATTCAGGACTCTCAGCAGAATAGTCCATGCACTGGCAGTTGACGACTTTGATGTCCCTGCGACTTCTTAACGGGAGGTAAGCTCAGTTCAAGCCTTTGAAGAACCTTGGAAAGCATGATGTAGAAAGCAAAGTCCAGTCCTTTCACTCCCAGGACAGAAGCAGCAAGCAGCAGGCCAGCACAACAAAGCAACAGGCAGAGTGGCACACCCTTCTACGGGAACCAGCTCTTCTTCCTGGCAGAATGTCCTCAGTCCAGAAGTGTTGTAACTTTGTGGGGTCAAAAGACCAGTACTCATACCCATTTCTGCGTTTGAAGAAGACAAACTACAAGAAAAGTCTTTGTAGTACACAAGACCCTTCCTTTCCTGCCCTGGCCTGGCCGCTGGGGTTGGCAGTCTCCAACCCTAGGGGGTTGGAGACTGCTTTGTGTAAGTACAGGCACAGCCCTATTCAGGTGCAAGTGTCAGCTCATCTCACCACTTTAGCTCAGGAACACTCATCAGAATATGCAGGGCACACCTCAGTTCCCTTTGTGTGACTGTCTAGAGTGAATTCACAAACAGCTCAACTATCATCTTGACCCAGACTTGTATTCCACAGGCAAGCAGAGGCACAGAATGGTTAAGCAACAAAATGTCCACTTCCTAAAAATTGCATTTTGAAACTTACAATTTAAAAACCAACTTTACCAAAATATGTTTTTTATACTTGTGAGTTCAGAGACCGCAAACACCATATCTCTATCTGCTCCCAAGGCAATCCCTATGTTACCACATGGGAGAAATAGGCAATGCAGTAATGAAAACCACACTTAGCTGTATTTCACTATCAGGACATGTAAAACACACCATGACACGTCCTACCTTTTAAATACACGGCACCCTGCCCATGGGGCTGTCTTGGGCCTACCTTAGGAGTGACATACATGTAGTAAAAGGGAAGGTTTGGGCCGGGCAAGTGGGTGTACTTGCCAGGTCAAAATGGCAGTTTTAAAACTGCACACACAGCCACTCACGTGGGTGGCTCAATCAGTGGCAGGCCCACTAGTAGCATTTGATTTACATGCCCTGGTTACACGTGGTGCATTATACCAGCGACTTACTGGCAAATCAAATATGTCAATCATGGAGAAACCAATCGCCAATGCAATTTAGACGTGGAGCACTTGCACTTTAGCACTGGTCAGCAGTGGCCAGAGTGCTAAAGCCAGCTAAAACAAAATGAAGCACAGAGTCAAAAACGGGAGGTCAGAGGCAAACGTTTAGGGATAATCCTACACAAAGGGACACTTACAACAGGTTTCTATGCAACATTTGTATCCTGTGGCTCCAGCCTCTGCTACTCTAACTGCTAGTCTCGCCTAGGTATGTACTTCAAGTGGAATCAAAGCTTGCATATTTCCTCATTCATCCTGTATGTCACCCTCACAGAATTCCTTTCCTCATGCAGCTTCAAATTATCTTTGCAGTGGCATCTGGCTTGGTAAAGGAGAACTTCCCAAAGAGCTTGCTATTTTCGGCAATGGACTCCTTCACTGTATTTCGAGTTCTGCATCACTAAACTTGCTTTTCATCTTGTATGAAAAAACTTACTGGGACTCCTGACTTCAATTAGTTCTCTGCTGTACTGCTTCTGAGAATAATTCAGGATCAATGTTCCTCACAATTCTCAACTCATACTGCGCCTGGCTCACTTCCTGGTTCACTGGTGTCTTCACAGACTGCTCTTGCAACATTCGTAATTTGTGAATGGTATCAATTTGGCAAATTTGACAGCTTTTCTAGCAAATGTAAGTCATAGAAATTTGCCTCTGATAATGCTTGTGGAGTGGTATATCTCAATTTAAGAGTTGGTAATTTTTTCAAATTACAAATCAGAATTTTTGCTGTTTGTTAGACTTTTCATCCTTGGTGTGGCATCCCTTAACTTTTTGCCTCTGTTTCCCAGGTTGTTTATGTATGCTGGACTCTGTTGTTGCTGTTTTTGTTACTCTGGGCATTTTACCACTGCTAACCAGTGCTAAAGTGCAAGTGCTCCTATACCAAGTGTGTATGTACTTGGTTCATCCATGATTGGCATATTTGATTTACTAGTAAGTCCCTAGTACAGTGCGCTAGAGGTGCCCAGGGTCTGTAAATCAAATGCTACTAGTGGGCCTGCAGCACTGGTTGTGCCACCCAAATAAGTAGCTCTGTAATCATGTCTCAGACCTGCCACTGCAGTGTCTGTGTGTGCAGTTTTAACTGTCCTAAACTGTCCCTTTTCTTGCATATAAGACATCCCTAAGCTAGGCCCTAGATAGCCCCAAGGGCAGGGTGCTGTGTATTGTTAAGGTAGGAAATATAGGGGGTCATTACGACCCCTGGCGGATGGTGGAGAACCATTCCGCCCGCCGGGCTGGAGACCCGGGTCTCCAGCCCGGCAGCCGTCACTATACCGCCAGCAGTATTTGGAGTCGGCTTACCGCCGTGGATTTCCTGCACAGGCGGTCTTCCGCACGTCGGTCCCTCGGCGGTCTTGAAAAAAAGAACGCCGAGGTCGTAATGACCCCCATAGTAATGTGTTTTATATGTCCTGACAGTGAAATATTGCTAAATTCGTTTTTCACTGTTGCAAGGCCTGTCCCTCTCATAGGTTAACATGGGGGCTAACTTTAAATATGATTAAAGTGTAGATTCCCTTTGGGAGTGGATAGACATGTGGAGTTTGGGGTCTCTGAGCTCACAATTTATAAATACATATTTAGTAAAGTTGATTTTAAGATGGTGTGTTTGAAAATGCCACTTTTAGAAAGTGAGCATTTTTTTGCTTAAACCATTTCTATGACTCTGCCTGTTTGTGGATTCAGTTTGACAGTTGGGCTGGTTGCACCTCTCACTAGACAATGAGGCACTAGTCTGCATTTCCTGATGAGCCATCTGTGCTAGGAGGGAGAGGAGGAGTGGTCACTCACACCTGAAAGTGCTGTGCCTGCCCTCACACAATGCAGTCTCCAACCCTTGGTGTGTGTCTGGGGCCTGGCCTGGACAAGGCAGGATTTCACAATCAAGAGAGACTTTCCTTTGAAGTAAGCCTACTTCCAAGGGCAAAATGGGTAAAAGAAGGGCACCCAAAACCATAGACTTCAGAACACTTCTGGAAACCAAGATGAACCTCTGCCTGGAGAAGAGCTGCAGATCTTAGGAAGAAGAGCTGCCCTGCCTGTGACTGTGCTTTGTGGAGCTATCCTGCAGTTGCTGCTTCTGCCTGAGCTAGAGGACAAAGATTGCACTTTGTGTTGCCTTCCTTCTTGTAAAGAGCTCTCCAAGGGCTTGATTTAGAGCTTGCCTCCTGTTGTTTGAAGTCTCAGGGACAGCAAAGACTTCTCTCTGCCATCACCTGAAGTCTCTGGAGAGACTCCTACTCTGCCAAGTGGTGCCCATCCAGTTCCTGGGATCCTGAAAGGAGAAGCTGGCAGCCCAAGAGTAAGAAATCCATGCACCGACTGCCATGCGGGGAAAAGATCGATGCAACTCCGATCTGAGGCTGAAAAATCTATGCGCCGCCAGCTTTGCAGCTGAAAATCGACACTCGTCTGCAACGTGACCTAAAGATCAACGCCCTGGGCTGGAGAAACGACGGACAGCATCGCTGACGGAGGCTGGTGAGTTCACAACCCGCGCTGCGTGGTTTTCGGATCATCATGCGGCTGGATTTCCGATACAAACACCGCTGGGCATGTAAAAGCGACGCAAGGGCTGCCCGGAGCCCGAGAGTGCTGACTGGATCGACGCATCGCTCTCCTGCGGAGAGAAGAAACTACGCACACTGACCCGACTAATGGAGGAATGACGCAAGGTCTCGCTCATGAGTGAAATCGATGCATTGCAAGCCCTTTTCGACGCGTACTCGCCCGTGCAGGGTTATTTTTGATGCGCCCAAGATACATTTCACACTAACAGCGTTAGTGTGTGTTTAAAATTACATGAAGACTCTTTTTGCATTTTTTGTGATAACTTGAATTGTGGATTGTGGATTCTTGTCGTTTTGGTCTTGTTTTGTTTAGATAAATATTTTCTATTTTTCTAAACCTGTGTTGTGTCATTTTGTAGTGTTTTCATTGAGTTACTGTGTGTGTTGGTACAAATACTTTACACTTAGCACTCTGAAGTTAAGCCTACTGCTTGTGCCAAGCTAACAAGGGGGTAAGCAGGGGTTAGCTGAGGGTGATTCTCTTTTACCCTGACTAGAGGGAAGGTCCTTGCTTGGACAGGGGGTAACCTGACTGCCAACCAAAGACCCCATTTCTAACACTGTTTATATATCACAGCCTTGGTCTTGTATCTGATATAATAAAATGGGGTCTATCACTGCATCACTTGTCAGCATCTCTACAGGCATGTAATTCTCCCCAGGATAATATCCATACAACTTTCCAAATGGGCCTTTCCCTGTGCAAGAGGAAAATTATTGCTTTGATATAAAAATGTTATGCTATATTATGCTGAAGTGAATTTGCGAAGTAAACTTACACCAGTGACCTGGTCTCTCAGCACTATGATACATATTTGGAGTTAAACTCTTACACCCAGTCAATAATCCCTTCAGCACACCATCATTTTAAAAACGAGTTTAGATGTGGATCAGGCTTTATGCCTAAGGGGACTGTCAATGAATTCTCTTTTCCAGGTCAAGCAATTTCGACAGGAAATAAGAGCCAGTAAGTATTTTAGGATAACCTATGGGTAGCAAGAGTGTTATCTGGTCATCTAGTATTTCCCTGTAGAAGAGAATTAGAAAATAGACCTTATCTTGGATTGGGCGAGAAGGGGCTTGATCGTCTGAAGAGAAACTTGAGGGACATCCTAGTTGGGAGTTTTTGGACATGTGTTCTGTGAATCTGACGTGTGCGTGTGGTAAAACTGTATGAAGTTGGAAAGAAGCCTTTCAGGGGCTGTAAGACAGAAGTACAACTTCTGTTTTGTGGTGAAAGACTATTGGATCTGATTTGAGAGGTTGTAAATTCAAGTAGAAATCTAGAATTGTATTGCTCAGAGGCAGCTTTCCAGCCAACAGACGATGAATGTAGATTAGATTTTTGTGTGAAACACGCAAGATTCAGGAGGTTCCAGTGGAAGTGGTTGGGCCCCAGTGGACATTGAATCAGAAAGATTAGTAACGGAAGCATATGGAACTTTTTTTTATTATTCCCAATAGTTCTACCTAAGGTTCCTTCAAGTAAGTATGAAAAGAGGGGTTAAATGTTAAAAGAACAAATGCATTCTTAAATTGTGTGCCTTACAAAATATCTAAAAATCATGTTGATTTGATGCGTCGATATCAAGTGTTAATTTTATATATTAACTTACCAGGTTTTATAGACCAAGGACAAGGCCCAGAAAGGCATCAATGTGCTGTACAGCAAGCAGGAAACAGAGGACATAAAGTAGCTTTACACAGTGATAAACTGGATATATTCAAGCAAATATACGTGTACAAAATGCAATAACTGATTATATTATACAGGAAAATGCTTAAAAATATGAACAGTTTATGAATGAATAGGAGAAGGAACTTATCATTACAACACAGCACAAATGAATAGTTGAGCTCATAACAGTGTTGGTTACTCCTAGGGATCTTCAGGACTTCAGGGACTGTGTTACAGAAGTGGCCTGAGGTATCAATGGTCATTTGAGCCCATTTTGTGATTCCTCTTGTCAATTGGGAAATACTGAAGGGCCAGAGACACTTGTGTGCGAGATCAGACGAGCACAGTTATTAGAACCTAGGAATGATGGAAGCTCCATTGAAGACCAGGAAGTGGCTCAGGGATGATAATCGTTGGCATAAGGTTTCTAATCCAACATTCCAGTGTTCATCTTTTAGCTTCTGCCTTTGTCAATTTAGGACATTCTAACCTTAGTGGGTGGACTCCACTAATTACACTTCTTCTTGGGGCTTCACTGGTTCTTAAAGACCATCTCCCTTCTTAAGTCGGTTCAGGACCTCTAGCAACCCTTACATCCTAATGAAGAAATGACTTTGCAACCGTATCCAGGGTGTATAACTGACACTCGCCCAGGGGTAAAATCGGTCAGTGGGTTGCTACGGACAGAGGAAGTGTATGAGTTTAGCTGTTTGTTAGATTTGGATTTCTTAACTGTTCGGATGTATTTGTACTTACATACTTTTGTGGTCATTGTTGCAGCACACGTTTGTGAGCCTTATCTTTTGTGAGGGTGTCGTTTTGGAATTATATTGCCTAAAGTTTTGACCTTGGTCGGAAAGGAGCCTTTGTAAATGTAATTTGTTGACAGTCCAAACACGGAGACAGCCCAAGTGATACTGGAGAAGAGTGAAAGGAACAAAGGAGTAATTTGAATACATTGATGACATTGAATAGTGGTGGATACCAGTGAATACAACAAAAGAGGTAATGAATGCAGTGGCTCTTTGAAGTTGTATCACACACAAAGGAAAATTATTTCTGATTGCCTTCAACACAGCAGTTGCACCTGTTAAGTGCTTGTTTCGATCATTGGGCGTTCATACCTGTTGACTGCACTGCTGCTTCCCAGCTGGGTTTGCACTATAGAAGTACCATTGCATACATACATACATACATACATACATACATGCACTATATCAACCCATGAAACTCTCATTCCCTTGCCAGCACCCCGAGATAGAGTGATCATTAAAGCTGTCAGAGAGTAGACTCACCTGTGAGAACAACCACTGAGACTGTGAGTAGGAGATCAAGCGAAGCAGGTGTGTCTATTCCACAGCGGTAGATCCCGGCATCTTCCGGCCTCAGCCCTTCCATGACCACAGTGAATGTCCCGGCGCGCGGTGCATCCCTGATGGTCACTCGGTCCTTCCTCACCTCTTGCTCAGACATGGATGTTTCAACAACTTTCTCACAGGACCAGCCTGGTCCTCGGCACCAGTATTTGGGAGAGTCTCGGTATTCGGCCTCATAGCTGCATTCAACGGACACGGACCCTCCACGTGTACCTGTGACCTCACGTGGACCGGTCAGAGCCTGACCCCTGGCTTTAAAGAGAAATCACACAGTAAAACATGAGCAAGGGCGTCCTGTCCCCTCAACGTAATCATTATCATATTCATAAAAATACATGTTCTGACTAAATTACATATGTTTGTGAACTGTGTTGTATAGCTCGAAAAAGCAATAAAAACAAACAAAACATTGCATTTAGAATAAGATATGCTGCAGATAACGTAATCACTGGGCTGTGTAAGTTACAACAACACTCTTCAGTAGTGGACTCGTGCTCCGTTGCTACCAGGAGGACTTGGAAGGTAGTTTTTGCGTCCAGCTGAAAGCCATTGAGAACAGTTACATGTGCATGAGTTTTCTGAAACACATGAGGCTGGGTTCTGCAATGAGGCTGGGATTCAGGGCGCTACAGAATGGTGTTCTGTTAATGAGGACATTATTTAAATAACCAAACAATCCCAGTGAACATGTTTGATTCTTTCCAGCCAGACCATCACAGAGTGTGAGCTTTCGAGCACTGAAATAAACCAAAAAATCCAGATGCTTGTATGTCCATTTACGCCATGCTCACATGAAGTTGTCACCCCAGAGAAACTATTAGTGAGATATCAAATAGAAACCTTTAAGCGAATCTGCAGTTCCTGTAGTGCAAAGGTACAAAGGTGGTGAAGAGCAGAGGTGCTAAAATGATTAAAAACGGACACACTGATTTTTAATGGATGGCCAATTCAGAAAATCTGTAGCCAAGTTCAAATTAGTGGTGAAAACACTGTCATAGAAGCACTGGTAATAGGGATCCCAAGACCCAACACTGTTAGGGCCAGATTTACGTACCATTTTTCCTGTCGCAAATGGCCCGATTCGCAGAATCTGACCGTCTGTGACAGGAAAAAAACATTTTGTTATGTATAGACCCTATTTTGCGGTTAGGTTATCTATTTACCAAATCGCAAAAAGGGTGTGTGAATCACAATTAGGAAGGAGTGTTCGCAGTCCAATGCATGACCGCGAATGCGGTCACAAAACAATCGTAGTTAGCACCTGTCTCAAACTGGTGCTAACCCATTCTTAAATGAGAAAGGGTCCTCATGGGACCCCTTCACCTTTGTGAATGCATGCAAAAACATTTTTTCAGAGCAGGCAGTGGTACCATGGTCCACTGCCTGGTCTGAAAAAATGTAAAGAAATCTTTTCATTTTTGTTTTTCAAAATGCATTCCGTTTTCCTTTAAGATTTAAGAAAAACGGGCAGCATTTAAAAAAAAAAAAAATACTGCTTTATTAAAAAGCAGTCACAGACATGGTGGTCTGCTGACCCCAGCCGGCTACCATCCCTTGTGGGTGCTGCCATTCCCAATGGGGTAGCAAATTGTGACCTACCTCATGAATATTCATGAGGTAGGTCATTTGCGACCCCATTGCAAATCGCAGACAGTGTCGTTGACACTGTTGTACATCCGGTTTTGCGACTGCAAATTGCAAGTTGCTAAGACTCACAGTTTGTGAGTCGCAAAACCGGATCTTCGTACATGTGGCCCCTACTGTCTTATCGCCTGCTGTGTATGCTAAGCACTGACTATTCTGTGGAGTAATTCACACTCAGTAAGATACTGGCAAAAATTGCCCTGCATGTGACAAGCACAATACACGAGCATAAATCAGGGGTTGTTCCATATAGAATGACAGTGCTTAATATTAGAAGGGTTACACATATAATCTACGCATTGCCACCATCTGAGGAAACCAATGCACTCAATATTAAGAATGCATTTGACAAAATGGGGTGGGAATACATATGGCTAGTCATAGAAACGATGGAATTTGGTCCAACTTTTCCTAGATGCGTCCAACGATCCCAGCGAGCTGGAAACTCAAAAGAGGTACTAGACAGGGATGCCCTCAGTCCACAATACTGTTTGCATTATCTCTGGATCAACTAGCAGGTAAGGTACACAGAATTCTAGGTCGATGGAGGAGGGGGTGCGGTGGGGACAGAGCTGGTTGATAGAACCCATGTGGTATTGTTATATGCTAAGGAAATATTGGAGCATTTAAGACAACACAACCAATCAGGGAACTTGTCAGGTTCAAGGATGCATCAGCCCCACTGACTAACTGGGGGAAAACAAAATTATACCCATTTCAGAGTCTTCAAATCCTGCATGAGCGTGCCCTTTAGGATTTAGGAATATACTGGGGAACAGAATTGTCTATTACTTAGACATAAAAGGTACTAATAATAGCCAGAAGCAATGCTTATTAAATTTGGCAGGGGTCCTGGAGACACTCAGGAGAATTCTTGAAAACACTACCATTTTATATCAAAGGAAAGATCTCAGTGGCCAAAACGGTCTTTCTCCCACAAGCCTTTACACGTTGCAGACTTCTATATGCCCAATGCCAGCTAAACTATTCAAGTAATTCGACATGCTTTTGTGCTCTGAAGTCCAGACATGCAAATGCACCTGGCTTAAACTGACCACTCCTCTGTTCTGTCCCTGTTGGCTGTATCTGTACTATTAAGGGGTGACATGAATATATAAAATATGTTTTCTTACATGGGAAAGGCACAGTTCCCTTCCACGGGTCACTGCAGTGCATTTAAACTGGAGCCCAGCCAGTGCATAGTGTTGTTTTCATTAGACGTATACCTTTGTCAGATATGTGAGTTGTGTAAATACACACTGCAGCCCACCTATGAATTGTACATTTCCATGCCTTTGGTGCACTTTAGACACCATTTATTATGGAATTATATGAAGAAGTTAAATAGGCTAACTAGGCAGTTTCAAGGTACAGCACATGGTACTGCGGGGAAGCACAGGTACTTTTAGCAGTAGCAGGTAAAGTGCATATAGCGCTAATACCACCAAAAACAGGGTCCAGATTAGTTGCAAACTACAATCCTAAATGTCCTACTAACAGAAAGTTGTTGACTAAACCAAATCACTTGGCATCATCCTTAACAGGGGTTTAAACTGCAGGAATATCAAACCTTCCATTCCAACCTGACTTTTAAAATGTCTTAGAATCCCTAGTCTTTTCGAGACTGGACTATGAGAATGCACTATTCATAGGAGTCCCCAAAATGGAAATAGTTCCAGATAAAACTATACTCAATATGGCAACAAGAATTGCACCTGGAGTAAGGTGCTTCGCTTATATCACTTCTGTGTTGCTTACTCTCAAGTCACTTTCAGAAGAAGCTAGATGTGTTTTCAAAGTGGCTTGTATTACTCGAAGAGCTCCACACTGTAGCAAAGTAAAGAACGTGCCACATAAACCTGTCCATTGTAAGGGTTTTGTTCTCTTAGAAGTTGCATCCCTTTTCCTTGAACCACCCAATTTCAAGGAACAATAAACTACCTTTAAATTTTTCTCAGGACGTGCTTACAGAATTTTGATCTTTTACTTCACGGACCAATGATTCTTCCTTCAAAACCTTCAAGAAGAAAGGATTACTGACAGAAACCAATAATATCGAGATACAGAAATATAGTGTCAAAAATATTGATTTCTAAAATACTGTTTCAATAATGTCAAGTGCAAAAATACAGAAAAAATATTGTTTCACCATAGTATTCTTCAAAAACATACACAAATAAAGTTTTATATATATATATATATATATATATATATATATATATATATATATATATATATATTAAAATGGCAAATATTAAATAGTTAAATTTATAACATTAATATGATTTAATATGATGTAAATAATGAACTTAAATAATATGTGATACTCTATACAAAAATATACCGATATAAACACACAAAAACTACTTAAATTACCATATTATTTACAAATAAAAACTATAAATCCCCCAAAATACGTTTCTGAAAATATTATAAAATGTAAATGTATATATATTTATATATATATATATATATTTATACACACACACATTCTTAGAAATTCACTGAAAAAAGCAAAGGTTACAGGGACATTATAGTTAGATTCTGCATTTACTCGCACAAAACGGGAGAAATTCAGCAGTTGCAGTTAGGGTTGTTTCAAGTTACTATAACTCACACCCAGCCATGCACAGTTTTTTATTCAATAATTTTACTTCTAATGTTTCATTGAGATTTTTATTCTAGTTATAAAAGTTGTCATGGGTGCTGTGATAGCAGTGGTAATTAGTAGTGCATGGCAAGGGCACGAGTTATAGTTATAACACTTATTAAAAATTTATATTTCACATTATATTACATTTTGTGGGTTATTTCTGCTATAAAATAAAATATATATTTCTGCTATAAGAATGATAATTATATATAAAACATACAAAATGAACTTCAAAACATTACATAAATTACCAAATTAATTAAATTTATACATACAAAAACTATATAAAATCCCCCAAAATACATTTAAAGTAAATATTATAAAACGTGGTTGTATATATATATAGATATATATATATATATATATATCTCCCAAACACAAAAAGCCCAGGCGCCAGTCCACGTTAAAATCCAAGCATTTAATTTAATAGTATGTCTGAGCAGCAAGACAAAGAATCCTGATGCGTTTCGGCAACAGCATGCCTTGTTCACAGGTAAGTAAGAGCAGGTGTGAGTGAGCCAGTGCTTTTTAGATACACAGTCATGTGACTTCAATAACCAAACTCCAACTCCCATAATGCACAGTTCCATATAGATAAGATCCAGAGCTGGAGCGCTTAATTTCCATATAGCTGCAATAGCGTCACAGGCACTTCAGTTCACCATACAAATATTCTTATGTGCATTAGGTATCTATTACTTGATAGTCCACTTGCTTTTGCAATTGCTGCTCAACAAGGCATGCTGTTGCCGAAACGCGTCAGGATTTTTTGTCTTGCTGCTTAGAAATGCTATTAAATGCTTGGATTTTAACGTGGACTGGGCTTTTCGTGTTTGGGAGATATTTTCTGTGGGATGCTTCGCCCCAGTAACCCAGGCCGCCCTGCAGGGTCTGTGGCCCCTTACCGAGCAGGAGGTGACAATGATATATATATATATATATATATATATATATATATATAGTCGTCACACAAAAGTTGCCCACTTGTTCCACTTCAATGGTGCAAAGCGATGGAATGCAGGTCTAACTTGGCGCTTGATTGTTGCGAACTTTCTGTGAGGAGGCAAATTTTACTAAAGTTCCAACCTTGCTCCCCCCTCTTTGTAGAAGGCTCATGGTCCATGCAATAATTCTCTCCCATCTGGACTATTGGAAATTATTTTACTGTGGTGCACATAAAGCTGTAACCAAGAAACTTCAAGTTGTGCAGAATGTGGCAGCCCCTATCCTGCTCAATGTCCCCAGACACAATTCAGCTCGACAGGCCTGGGCCACTCTCCATTGTATCCCAGTAGATCACAAGGTAAAATTCAAGGCCCTATGCATAGCACCCAGGGCAATTTATAAAACGCCCCCCCCCTGTTCCTTGACCTCTGATCTCACCCTAGAACCCTAGCAGAACCCTTGGATCCTCTATGACTCGACTGGCAATGGTTCCCTTGATTTGGACAGAGAGACGTGGAGTGCGTTCCATTAGCTGCAATGTGGCCAAACTATGTAACGCTCTCCCTCATACCATACGACTCATTGATAATGAATTGACATTAAGGTAAATCCTAAAATCCTGGCTGCTTGATACCTAACTCCTCTTGAGTGTACGGCTTAGCCATGGACTCTATAAATGTGCATAGAATAGAATAGACTTCAGAGGGTTTACATTTACTATTCCCAGTCCAGTCTGTGCAACAGTAGGGAAAGCGTTGGACTTCAGATGCGTGAAATTTACTATTAAACAATTTACATGGTTACTAAACATCTTAACAATTCAATCGCAATTAAAAAACAAATATTTATTACTCAATTAATTTTCCACAATGTAACTCCACAAACCTAGCAGCACAATCTTAAAATAGAACTGAAATAAATATGTGTAACACAATTTACATAATTAATAATCAATTGAATAATTAATAAGGTTATTGTTAATTAACTATTACTTAATGAACTTCCAACCCTATACCTCTACAAACCCAGCAGTCCGCATCTAGTATGTTTCTTATTGTTAGTTAATTATGATTTAACTTCCCACTGTATACTCCCACAAACTCAGGCCCGTATTTATACTTTTTTTAGCGCCGCATTTGCGCCGCTTTTTGATGCAAAACGGCGCAAACCTACAAAATACAATGGTATTTTGCAAGTTTGCGCCGTTTTTGCGTCAAAAAACGACCCAAATGCGGTGCAAAAAAAGCATAAATACGGGCCTCAGTAACCCATTCTGACACTATAAATTACTGTTAGCAATGAAAGTAAACATTATAAATTACTTATAATAGTAAACTATATGTGAAAGTATATTTAAAAATTATACAAACAATAATAACAGTTCAAAATAAATATGAGGTAACATAAAAATTAATAAAAGTATTTTTTTACAACTACATTATTGAAAATTATATTAACAAAAACAATATTAAAAAAATGATATTCTTGACAACAATCTCTCTGAATCACAATATTTTTTTCTGATATTTCTGTAGCGCAATATTAAAAAAATAATATTTTGCCCAAATACTAAAAGGACGTAAAACACTTGGAGCCTGATTACAAGTGGGTTAATAATTTCTGACCCCTGCGTATACCCCTATTTGTGCAGGGGTAGGAAACAAGATTTGACTGTTATTTATTACATCAGATAATTATTGGATGCGTTAAATAACTCCACCTTTGTTAAATTGTTGAATTTAGGGAGATCAAACCTGTCCACATTTAACACTGAAAATTGCATGGTGTTTACAGTATCATGTGTGACACACCAAAATCTGCAGGTGCTATATATCGCACACAATAACGTACCTGTGGTATCATTATCTACCATGTGCGATGGATAACACCTAATCTCGAAATCAGGTCCTTACTGATTGAAAAAATACCTACTAAATTAAGTTTTTGGACTCTTTATTTGCTCTAGAAATATGATCTTCATTGCTTTTCTGTCTTACTGATGTTTATTTACTTAATCTCTTGATTGACCTCTCTCCTATTGTATTTCCTAATGGGTACTGCACTCGAGGGTTTGCACTACATAAAACTGCAACTGAATAAATAAATACATGAATGAATAAATAAATATCCACATAACTAATCAAATTAATGATCTGATTAGGTGCACTGGATCTCATTAAATGGTTTCAGTATCTCTACCAGATCAAATAAAGCACAGAAGGTCCAGGAAACTGGTGCACAAGTGTGGAAAAGAAAGACTGAGGAGATAAAGTATTGATGTTTTTTGATTCAAGAGTCACAATAGACTAGCACTAGTCTCTCCTACTCACCGGCGCAGAGAAGGGAATAGTGATTAGGGGATTAGGTGCCTGACATTCATCACAGACCCCTCTACATATTTAACTACTTGATGTTACATATTTGAATTACTCAAAGATATTGTTTTAGCACACATACATGAAAAATATTCCAAAAATAAACTACAAGCAGACCAATTCTCACCTGTTGAGAAGATGAGAACCAAAGCAATTAGTGCGCTCATTTTGCAGCTCATCTGGTTCTTACTAGTTAATAAACGTTGTTTTAGTTCACGGTCTCACCACTGATCTGCTGTGCAGAGTGTCTGCAAAACAATCCCCAGTGTTCATTCAAGTTTCCTCAGAGGTTACTTGCCTCTCCAGAGCCTGAGATGGCCATAAACCGAGTGTGAGCTGAGCACGGGCACCAGAGGATCCCTTCAGTAGCAGGAACAGACACTAGTGACAAGCACTGCCACATCCAAGGATAGGCTGAGACGTGTCAGTAATGGCTGCCTCCAGTCCACAGTAGTGACCAGACTCACACTGTATCACAACAGGCTTCGCTGGCAGGTCTGTGTTGAGTGCTGTCCGTCCTGTGTCTGTGATGCTGCCAGAGCAGATTTGAAAGGCTTCTTTCTGAGAAAGGGGAAGTGCCTGGTTCCTGCCTGCTCTGGTGCTGCTCCTCATCTGTAAGACTGACAGAGAATGGCAGCTGTGAGGGGGTGATAACACCTTGCAGAAGTAAAAGTTGCAAAGCTTCAGGGAATTAGCTATCACCGGTGCAGCAGAATGTTCCCACAAGTGAAAATCCTATTTCTTATCAATGATATCATTTGAGATGTTCAGTGATGTAATCTGTGAGATCATAAGCAGTGCATGATGGCCCCCTCCCTTTGTTCTTAACTCGTCCAGTAACCCCATCCCCTGTGAGGATTCATATTGAAGGGGCCAGGACCCCATCCCCACTATTGTGCTTCCCCGTTGGGGACAAGAGGGGCTCAGGACCCTATCCCTGGGACCCCGGATATGGTAGGAAACAGCCAATATTAAACCTGTCAGACACAAATAAGGATTGCTGGCTCCAATGGCCACACGTAGAGGTGCGGGCCAGGCAGGGACTGGAAAGGGTAGCCAGGGGTGTCCTGTCCTCCAACGGCAGTCACCTTTGGGGTGCCCGGGTGGGATCGGGCACCCCTCTCCCTAAAAAATAAAAAGGGTAAATGCGGTGCAAGGCCTCCCTTTGAAGAACCAAAACAAGGGAAATTCTCGGCATGCCTCTCTTCGGCACAGCGGGAGAGCCAATACTACAATATTCACTGCACTCGGGAAACTCAGCCCAAAATGCTTTTCAGGCATTCCTTTTACAACACATGTTTTCCAATAGCCTGTGGTGGTCATAGGAAGACAATTCCACCATCAGAGCGTTCCGTACGATGTGCTTTCTTTCCCTGGATCATGTTTTGGGAGGGACCCCAAAATTCTAACCACCCTTTTTTTTACCTGCATTTTCAAGTTTTCCCATAGCTCGAGCTTTTGTTCTACATCTGAGAGTGATTCATTTTCTTGAGGTCTTGTGTGTGATAACATTCTAGGAGGCCTGAAAATGTGTAATGCGCTATTTCCTCTAAGGGCTGATTGTATGGTTACACTGAAATGTTCCTTGTCATTCTGTTTTCATGTGATTATGCCCTCTATTGGCTGATTATGTGGTTACATTGAAATGCCTTTTCAAACTGCTGTTTTATTGAGGTGCCCTTTAGGGGCTGTTCTGTCCAGTACAATCTAATGCCAAGTATATGAAAGAATCACTATGCTTATTTATGAAAAATGCGTTATTGGGTATTCATGATGATTGCATATGTATAATTGAGCCATCATTATTGCAATTATGACAATGATTCATGCCAAAGTAATATAATTATTACTCCATGACCATATGAACACACCTGATATGTTTGCTTAACCCCGCTCTGCGCAGTTTCAGTTATGGAATGTTCTATCTGCCAATGTACATTTGTAAAGTACTGCCTAGTATTTAGTAGTCTGTGCATAATAAATGTACTTCTTCAACCAAACAAAAATTACTGGGTGGACAATAATTGATTAAGTGTTATTGTGTGCCAGTGATTGGTGATTCCTAGCCTACACTGTGGCCCGTGTGTAGGCCTTAGACTGCTCTGCCTTCCTCCCCTGTGGGAGTCAGGTGCTACAATGGGGTGTTTGGTTCCCACTGAGGACAAATGTGGAACTATTATTTGTGCTGGCCTCACAACTAATAGCCCAATTTTCTTCACTGAGTTTCTGTGGGCAGGCAAGCACATCCACAGCTGGGTCTCATGAGTCAGAGAGTCATGCACTCATCTACATAGTTTGCATGGGCAAGCCAGTCCCTCTGCTGCAGGGCCACTTGAGCCTGGGAAGCATTCATCCATTGGCAAAGTTTCCATGGGTGAGTGAGCCTCTCTGCAGTTTGGTTTCTGTGGGTGGGTGAGTCCCTCTGCAGCTTGGACCTCTTAAATCGTGGAACCTTGCACCTGTCTGCAGAGTTCCCAGTCCCTTCATAGCTCGGCTGCTTGAATTCAGAAAGGTCATAACGATAACCAGTGTTTCTGGAGACACTTGCCTCCAGTCCTTCCACACCTAGGGCAAGTGATTCCAGGGTGATTGCACCCATTAGCAAATAATCTGACAATGAACAAGCCCCTCTGCAGACAAACCTCTTGATTCCAGGAAGGTTGCATCCATTGGCAAAGTGTCCAGGCCAGGGGAGTACGTACCACAAAATGTATAGCTGGGCCTCTTGAGTTAAGGAATCATGCATCCATTGGTGGAGCTTCAGGGAAAGGCAACCCCAGACCTTCCACTGCCAGACCCCTGGAGTCTGGGAATGTGGCACCCAAGAGAAAGTTTTTGTGATGGTTAAGCCCCTACGCTGGTAGGTCTCTTGAGCCTGGATGTCTGCACCCAACAGCAGACTTTCCCAGAGTGGTCATGCCAATGAAAGCTGAGCCCTTGCATACAGGAAACTTACACCTGTTAGAGGAGATTCCTGGGGCAAGGGAGCATCTCAACAACACAGACCCTTGAGTTCCAGAAGGTTGCATCCATTGGTGGAGTTTCCGAGGGTGGGTATGCCTCTCAACTGCCAGGCCCCTTAAGAGCAGGATGCTTGCACCCAACATCGGAGTTTCAAGGGACTAGTAAGCCCCTCTGCACCTAAACTTCTTCAGTACTGGAAGTTTGCACCCATGGGCATAGTGCAGGTTGAGGGCACCGCCAGGCAAGCCGCAGCTGGATCTTTTGAATTCAGGAAGCTTGCACCCATCAAAATTGTTTTCGGAGGTAGGCAAGCTGCTCTGGAGTGGCCCCTAGTTCAAGGAAATTTGAAACCATTGACTGAGTTTCTCAGGGCAAGCAAGCCTCTCTGCAGTCAGGCACATTGAATCTGAGAAGCTTATATCTAAGTGACTGCATATGTGTCACTGAGCTTGGGATGCTGACACATGTCAGTGTAGTATTCTGGGGTAGGAAACCTCTCATGTTGTCGGGTCCATTGAGTCTGGTGAGCTTACACCTGTTGGTTGAGTTTCCAGGGGCAAACAACCCCAAATCTACTACAACTGGGCACAAGGGGGGAGGGGGGAGATTGGTGTAATGGTCGACTTTGGTGCTGGGGAACCAGGTTCGAGTCTCAGCATCGGCTCAACATCCTGTGATTCTGGAAAAACTCACTTAATCTGTGTACTGCAACTGGTGCTCATGTATAGCTTCAGTACCTTCGGTTCGAGTTTGTGCTGTGTAAAATGGCAAAAAAATACAAATAATAAAAAATAAAGAGACTGGGAAGCTTGCAAACATTGGTGGAGTTTCTGCATGTGAGCCCCTGAGTTTGGGAAGCAGGCACCCATTTGCTGAGATTCCATAGGGAGATTAGCTCCTCTGCAGATGGGCTCCTTTAGTCTGGGAAGATTACACCCATTTGTGGAGTTTCCAGGAGCAAGGTCATAGTGGGCTACTTCAGTCAGATTGGATTGTACAGGTTGGTGGCATTTCCTGGGGCAGTGAGCTATTCCACAGTTGGAGCTTTTAAGTATTGGATGCTTGCACCAGTCTAATTTGTGTTGCCAGGGTCCCCATTTCCTCTGCAGCTAGGCCTCTGAGCCTATTGGTGGAGTATCCATGGGCCATTTAGCCCCTTTGCTCTGGGCCCCTTGAGTCCAGTGAAGCCTGCCTTTATTAGATAAGTAGTGGAGGGCAAACCTCTCTGCAGCTGAGCATTTAAGTCAGAGAAACCCGCACCCATCAGCAGAGTTTCCAGGGGCTGCCACTTAGCAGCTGGGATCCTTGAGTTTGGAAAGGTTTCACTCATTGACAGAGTTTCTGGATGTGGGAGGGCACCTCTGCAGGTGGTCACTTGAGTCAGGGTGTCTTGCACTTGCTGATAAAGATTGCTGGGGCAGGTTCTCCCAGCTGTTCTACAACAGGGCCCTGGGTTGAGTGAGCCATTCTCGATTTGAGCCCTTGAGTTTTGGAAGCTTCCACATCTAGGCCGAGTTTACTGGGTTAGTGAAGTGCAGGTAGTTTGCTCCCATTGGCAGAGTCTCTGGGGACAGATGCCCCCAGGCCTTCCGCAGCCAAGCCCCTTGTGCACTGGAAGCCTGCACCTGTTGGTGGATGTTAGAAATGGGGTCTTTGGTTGGCAGTCAGGTTACCCCCTGTCCAAGCAAGCACCCTCACTCTAGTCAGGGTAAGTCACACACAATCCAAATTATCCTCTGCCCACCCTCTGGTAGCTTGGCACTGAGCAGTCAGGCTTAACTTAGAGGGCAATGTGTAAAGTATTTGTACAATAAATCATACAATAACACCATACAGCACCACAAAAATACACCACACCGCGTTTAGAAAAATATATAATATTTATCTGGATAAATGCAGGTTAAAACGACTAAAATGCAATAAGTATATGTTGAGATATCACTGTAAAAGTGACATAAAGAGGGTCATTCTGACCCTGGCGGCCGGTGGCCGCCAGGGCCACCGATCACGGGAGCACCGCCAACAGGCTGGCGGTGCTCCAACGAGCATTCTGACCGCGGCGGTTCAGCCGCGGTCAGAAGCGGAAAGTCAGCGGTCTCCCGCTGACTTTCCGCTGCTCGTTTGAATCCTCCATGGCTGCGGAGCGCGCTCCGCAGCCATGAGGATTCTGACCTCCCCTACCGCCATCCTGTTCATGGCGGGAAAGCCGCCATGAACAGGATGGCGGTAGGGGGGGTCGCGGGGCCCCTGGGGGCCCCTGCCGTGCCCATGCCAATGGCATGGGCACGGCAGGGGCCCCCGTAAGAGGGCCCGCAAAGTATTTCAGTGTCTGCCTTGCAGACACTGAAATACGCGACGGGTGCCACTGCACCCGTCGCACCTTCCCACTCCGCCGGCTCGATTACGAGCCGGCATCCTCGTGGGAAGGTCGTTTTCCCCTGGGCTGGCGGGCGGTTTTTCAGCAACCGCCCGCCAGCCCAGGGGAAAACTTGTAATACCCGCTGCGGTCTTTTGACCGCGGCGCGGTATTTTGGACGGCGCCCGCCAGGATCATAATGAGGCCCAAAGTGTCTTAAGTATTTTAAAAGCAAACAAAGTCTCTTTCAAGAACAAAGTACCTGGTTCAAATGAAAAATTTCTGCAAAGAACCGCAGAAGAGGAGATGCTTGGAAACAAAAGGGTGTGAGTCGATTTCTCAGGCCGTACACAGCGATGTGTCATTTAGTTTTCACGCAGGGACAGCTGTGCGACGATTTCCGGCGCTCGGTTGTGGATCTTCTTCAGGGTGCAGGTTTTTAGACGCCCCGAGGACGATGCGTGGATTTCAGGCGCTGGCAGGATGAAGTCACAGGAGATGCGTCGATCTGGTGGACGTTGCATCAAATTTTCTACCACACTGCAGGCGCTGCATCGATTTCTCTTTCAAAGTGGGGCTGCGTTGTTCCAGCTCAGCTATGCGTTGATCTGTTGAGTCGTGCATCGCATTTCCGGTCACTATGCTGGCGCTGCATTGATCTTCTCGATGTGAAGTTGGGCTGCATCGTTCCCGTTTGGCGTGTGGTAAAATGTTCACCGTGGCACAGGTTGTGCGTCGTTTCTGGCAGGCTGTACGTCGAATTTCACCGCACAAGCAGTCCTTCTTGTAGAGATGAAGTCTTTTTGGTCCTGAGACTTCTTCACCACAGTCAGGGAGCAGCAAGGCAGCAGGGCAACGGCAAGGCAGCAGTCCTTCACAGAAAGCAGACAGGTGAGTCCTTTTGGGCAGCCAGGCAGTTCTTCTTGACAGGATGCAGGTTCTGGTTCCAGTTTCTTCTGCAGGAAGTGTTTCTGTTGGTAGGGGCAGAGGCCTTGTTTATTTACCCAAATGTGCCTTTGAAGTGGGGGAGTCTTCAAAGAGTGGCTTAGAAGTGCACAAGGTCCCCTTTCAGTTCAATCCTGTCTGCCAGGGCCCCAGTAGGGGGTGTGGCAGTCCTTTGTGTAAGGGCAGGCTACTGTCCTTTGACATGCAAGTGTCAGGCCCTCCACCATCCTAGCCCAGGAAGACCCATCCAAAATGCAGATGTATGCAAGTGAGGCTGAGTATCCTGTGTTTGGGGGGTGTCTGAGTGAATGTACAAGGAGCTGTCAACTAAACCCAGCCAGACGTGGATTGTAAGGCACACAAATACTTAAGTGCAGAGAAATGCTCACTTTCCAAAAGTAGCATTTCTAAAATAGTAATATTAAATCCAACTTCACCGGTCAGCAGGATTTTGTATCACCATTCTGGCCATACTAAATATGACCTTCCTACTCCTTTCAGATCAGCAGCTACCACTCAAACAATGTAGGAGGACAGCCCCAATGTTAGCCTATGAGGGGAGCAGGCCTCACAGCAGTGTAAAAACGAATTTGGGAGTTTTACACTATCAGGACATGTAAACTACACAGGTACATGTCCAGCCTTTTGCCTACACAGCACCCTGCCCTATGGGTTATCAAGGTCATACCTTAGGGGTGGCTTATATGTAGAAAAAGAGGAGTTTTAGGCTTGGCAAGTACTTTTAAATGCCAAGTCAAATTGGTAGTGAAACTGCACACACAGGCCTTGCAATGGCAGACCTGAGACAAGGTTAGGGGCTACTTAGTTGGGTAGCACATTCAGTGCTGCAGGCCCACTAGTAGCATTTAATGTACAGGCCCTGGGCACATATAGTGCACTCTACTAGGGACTTACAAGTACATTAAATAGTCCAATTGGGTATGATCCAATGTTACCATGTTTATAGGGCGAGAGCATATGCACTTTAGCACTGGCTAGTAGTGGTAATGTGCAAAGAGTCTAAAAAACAGCAAAAACAGTACCTAAAAACTGGAGGGAGGCAGGCAAAAAGTTAGGGGTGACCACCCTAGAGCTGTCAGGTCTAACAGTGGAATTTCTAGAAGCAGAGGAGGCCCACCACAGCTGGGCCCTTGGAAACTGGTTAAGAAGACTTCCATCAGCAGAGTTTCCAGGGAGGGTGAGCCCTCCACATCAGGGCAGCTTTAGCCTGGGTAGGTTGCAGCTGTCAGCAGATTTTCCAGAGGTGGATGACGCTCTCCACAGTCACACCCTTATTACAGGAAGCTTGTACCAGTGGCATTTGCATGTGCAGCTGAGTCTATCCATATGCCAGCCTCTTCACAGCCAAACCCCTTGAGTCTAGGAATCTTGTACCTGTTGCAGAACCATATATTTTAGATGTCAGCAGTAATGAAATACGTGAGGTCATAAGCGGTGCATCATTGCTGTGCATGTTTCATGTGTCACTTACCTACAACAGGTGAATTTCAATGATTTTTTGGTTTTAAAACAGTAGTTTTCTATTATTATAAGATCTACTTAAAACTCCACTTTAATTTCTGTTTTTTTTTTCAGTGAAATTGAAAGCTTTTTTTTAACGTAAGTTAAAGTCTTACTATCTCACTTATGTATAACTCCACTGTAACCTTTGTGTTTTTTCACTCAATTTCTATGGTTTCTTAAATGTGAAACAATATCTTATGATAAGGCATAAGCATAAATGGCAAGCAGTGTGAAATCCTGCTCCCAACCCCCCACAAGCAACACAACCACTGCAAAAAGCAAAGTGGGGCTGGTTGCAGGGGGTGCAACACCCCCACAAATAGCGAACATGCCACAGATCTCCACCTCACTCAGTCGTTTGTCCTTCAAAAATAAAAAAAAATAGAAGTAATGATCAGGGTAGGCATACTGTGGTCACCTAGGCAAGGTGGGCAACAAATATTTTTTTTTTACAGTGTTGCTGTAAATTCATAGAGGATTCATGAATCTGCAACAAAGCTAAATTTAAAAAACATGGACTCCTGCAATATAAAATCAAAATACCCTATGGGGTAGACCAAGGCCCAAGGGGCAGCACTATTTAATATTTAGGAGGGGGACAAATGTGGCTTCTTTTCCAGAGGCTCTAGGAGACCCCAGGGACACCATCCCCCAGGGCCGACATAATTAGAAAGGGGAGAAGCGAGGGTGGCACCCTTACCTGAGCGGGAAAAAGCCCTCTGAACAGCATCCCCCAGGTATAATTTTAAAAAAAGGAGAGGGCCCGCTCCCCAGCATGAAAAGGCCTTGGGGACCCCATAACCCAGGGCCAACATTAAAAGAAAGGTGAGAGGAAATGTAGGCCCGTGACCCATCCCCCGAGGCCAGCTCACTAACTGTGTCCCAGGGGGCCTATTCCATGGTATGTCTACTCCCACTGGATGGATGCATACCAAGAGATGGGTGACCATGGCGTCCTTGGGGCTCTCCCAACTGTGTTGTGTGGTATTGCAGGGAGTAAGTCTCCTGGGTCATTACATCCACAACCGCAGGAGAACGCGAACCATATTTTTTTAAAGCACTCCAAGCTGGAGCTCTGTGCTTTTCAGCAGGATTGCAAGGCCCTCCTGTGAATGTTTTTATGCAAAAGGACTCAGCGATATGTAGGTTTTACTTTTAAAAAGTTTGAATCTTTCTTTTAACATTTTTCAGGCCAAAGAATCACAGATTTCATATTTTTTTATTAAAACTTTATTGATTATTTTGATAATAATCACAGTTAGTAAACATTGCATTGTGTCAATTACTGAAATAAACATTTGATTTCCAGTATTGATAATATTTAAGAAAATATGATAGATCTTTTAATGTATATGTTGATATGGTCACCCCTTTATAAAGCCAATAGACCCACTTTTATGTTTTGACATTGGGTCCCTTTGACAAAGTCAGTACGTTTGCCTGAGTGTGGCCAGGAATTGCTAGCCCAAATCCACGCTGCGCATGTCAGAAGGCCATACAGGGTGTGTGGCTGGCTGCCTGCAGGGGGTTGGGCACAGGGCCTGGTATGGCGGGGGTTGACTTTATGCAGGTAACACAATATTACTTTACATTAACCCCTTTCTCACCATGGACGTAATGGTTACGTCCATGGTAGCGCCCGTGTGGCGCCATGGACGCAACCATTACATCCTGGGACTGGCCGTCGGGGGAAGCGCCAGCGCTCCCCCGAGGGTCGTCCCCCACCCCCTCAGGCCAGGGCTGAAAGGGGAATCCCTTCCCCCCCACCCCCCATGACATCAGCGCGCGATCGCGCGCTGATATCATGAAAGGGGGAAAGACGTGCTGGAAGCCATTTGCTTCCAGCGCGTCTAAGGAGAAGGTGAGTTTTTCACCTTCATGCGGGGCGGGGGGATGCCTCTGAAAGAGGCATCGAGGGAAAGGAAAGGGTTTTCCTTTCCCTTGATGTCTCTTTGAGCATTCCTGATGCCCGATCGCAATGTTTGTGTGTGTTTGTTTTTTAGTGTGGGGGAGCGACCCCTTGGGCAAGGGTCGCTCCCCTTTGGGGGCCAATGTATTTTTCGTCATTTCTGCCCCCCTTGGTGGCAGATTGGACTTCTTTTAGGCCAATCTTCCCCCAAGGGGGGCAGAAGGCCACTAGACACCAGGGATTTTATTGTTGTTTTTTTTTTTGTGTTGGGAGGCGGCCCCTTGGGCAAGGGTCGGCCCCAGGGGCCCATATGTATTATTGGGCAGATCTGCCCCCCCTTGGGGGCAGATAGGCCTATTTTTTTAGGCCTTTCTGCCCCCAAGGGGGGCAGAATCCTAATAGCGCCATTGATATTATATGTGTGTATGTGTGCTTTGTGTGGGGGGGGTGGCCCCTTGGGCAAGGGTCGCTCCCCCTGGGGGGCCAATGTATTTAGCACCGTTTCTGCCCCCCTTGGGGGGCAGAAAGCCACTAGACACCACGGATTTTATTGTTTGTTTTGTTGTGTTGGGGCGACCCCAGAGGCCCGTATGTATTATTGGGTAGTTCTGCCCCGCTTGGGGGCAGAGAGGCCTATTTTTTTCAGCCCTTTCTGACATCCAAGGGGGGCAGAATCCCCATAGCGCCAGGGATACTATATGTGTGTGTGTGCTTTGTGTGAGGGTGTGGCCCCTTGGGCAAGGGTCGCTCCCCTTGGGGGGCCAATGTATTTATCGCAGTTTCTGCCCCCATTGGGGGCAGATTAGCCTTATTTTTAGGCCAATCTGCCCCCAAGGGCAGAAAGCCACTAGACACCAGGGATTTTAGGATTATTTTTTTTTTTGTGTTTGGGGGCGGCCCCTTGGGCAAGGGTCGGCCCCATGGGCAAAAATGCATTATTGGGCAGTTGTGCACCCCTTGGGGGCAGATAGGCCAAATTTGTTTTTTAGGCCTTTCTGCCCCCAAGGGGGGCAGAATCCCCATAGCACCAGGGATAATGTATGTGTGTGTGTGCTTTGTGTGGGGGGTGGCCCCTTGGGCAAGGGTCGCCCCCCAAAGGGGGTAATGTAATCTGGGCGATTTCTGCCCCCCTTGGCAGATTGGCCTATTTTTTGTAGGCCCTTCTGTCCCCCGGGGGAGGGGGGGGCAGAAACCATGAAGATGCCAGGGATTTATTTTTCTTTCTTTTGTTTTATTTTTGTGTTGGGGGTGCCCCCTTGGGTAAGGGTCGCCCCCAAGGGCCAAAAAGCACTATTGGGCAGTTCTGCCCCCCCTTGGGGTCAGATCGGCCTATTTTCTTTTTTTTTAGGCCCATCTACCCCCAAGGGGGGCAGAATCCATTTAGCGCCAGGGATCATGTGTGTGCTTTGTGTGGGGGGCTTGGCCCCTTGGGCAAGGGTCACCCCCAAAGGGGGCAATATATTCTATGGCATTTCTGCCCCCCTTGGGGGTAGATTGGCCTATTTTTTTTTTAGGCCCATCTTCCCCCAAGCAGAGAACACTAGACACAAGGTAAAAGTTAAAAATGGTTGGTGGCGGGGTGTTTGTCAACTGGTGAAGTATTTGCTTTTATGATAATAACAGTTTTTCTCCTTTTTGTTCTAGTTCAAAGCTTTTGCTGACTTTGCTGTGGCTTGTTGCAGTTTTGGCAGTAGTTGTCCTGTGGTTTGTGTAGTTGCATGTTTTAGGTAAGTAAATAAATTTACTCCAAGTGAGTATTGTTGCCATGCATGAATGACATGTTTGTAGGTGGTGTACTGAATGCAGGATTGTGTGTGAAATTGTCCTTAGATTTATGCACAATGATTATTGTGTTGTCTTATGTCTAATTTGCTTTTTCTTTTTCTCTTTTTAATGGGATATCATTGGTGATTGCTGTGGCTGTGCAGAGTAGTTGCTGGTGAGCCAAGCTTTTTCAGGCAAGTGAGCAGTATAGTTTTTGAGTTTATAACTCTTAGTGATAAAGCTACACTTTGTTACTTATCTTACACAGTGCTGGTTGTTGGTGGTGTATTTGTCCAGTTAATTTTTGTAGGAAGGATCATGGCTAGCCGTAGGATGACCACTCAGCAGGTTGTTAGTGTGCTTTTTGAGTCATCTTCTGACCATGAATATGAGACTGACTGCATCTCAGGCAGAGGAGGAAGTGCAGGATTCTGGAAGTGAATTTTCTGTCAGAGATGAATCATCTGATGATGAAGCCACTCTCAGTGCTGATGAAGGGCCAGTTTTAGAGGAGGACAGTGATGTGCCGATGGTGCAGGAGACAGCGGCTGAAAGGCTTCCCATTGGAAGACCTGACACGTGGGTTGCACCAAACATGGAGCAGCCACAGTTGCCTGCGTTTAATAGTTTTCCAGGGTGTCGAGTTAATACGGAAAGTTTTTTGCCTGTCAACTTTTTTGAGTTGTTTATGGACAATATATTTTTGGAAGAGATTCTTGAGCAGACTAATTTGTATGCAGAGCAGTTTTGGGGGGACAACGCTGCCAGACTTAGGCCACACTCTAGAGCTAGCCGGTGGATTCCCACAAATCTGGAAGAGTTGAAAAAGTTCTTGGGTTTAACTTTTTTGATGGGGCTGATAAGGAAGCCATTGCTGTCATCATATTGGTCTACTAGTCCCTTGATGGCAACTGCTATATTTCCTGCCATCATGAGTTGTAACCGGTATGAGCTTCTTCTTCAGATGTTGCATTTTGTAGATAATGCTTTAGCCTTGCCACGAGATCATCCTGATTCTGACCGTCTTTTTAAGATTAGACCTGTCCTTGATCATTTGGTAGATCGGTTTTCAGAGATCTATGTTCCAGGCAAAGATATATCTGTAGATGAGTCTTTGGTCCTGTTCAAGGGTCATTAGGTTTTTAGACAGTACATTCCTAGCAAGAGGGCACGGTATGTAATTAAATTGTATATGCTGTCTGAAAGTAGTACAGGATATGTTAATAATTTCCGGGTCTACACTTGTGGGAATTCCAATATTGACCGCCCTGGTTGTCCACCCACTTTTCGAGTTAGTGAGAAAATTGGGTGGGAACTTGGTAGATGACTGTTTAACAAAGGTCACCATTTATATGTAGATAACTTCTACACTGGAGTTCAGTTGTTCAGAGTGGACACTGTTGCTTGTGGCACAATCTGCTCTAATCGGAAAGGCTATCCAAGAGAGCTTGACTGTAAAAAACTTGAGAAGGGACAGTGCAGTGCCTTGCGGAATGATGAGCTGCTAGCTCTGAAATTTGTAGACAAGAGGGATGTATACATGCTAAGTACCATCCATGATGAGAGTACTTCACCTGTGGCTGTTTGGGGTCAGGTTGCCTAAGTGCGCAAACCTGTGTGCATCTTAGACTATAATAAGAACATGGGTGGTGTTGATAGAGTAGATCAGAGGTTGGAACCTTACACTGCTGCTCGTAAGTCCTATGTTTGGTATAAGAAATTAGCGGTTCACTTGTTCCACTTGGCAACTTTTAATGCTTTTGTTGTGTTCAAGGATAGTTCTCCAGAGTCAAGGATGACATTTGTGAAATTTCAGGAGTCTATCATAGCTAGCCGTGTTGTGCTGGAACAGGCAAGAGTGCCTAGAGAAGCAGTGGTGGAGGATGTGGCTAGATTGAAAGATCGTCACTTTGCTGAGCACATTCCTCCCACAGACAAAAAAACTTTCCTGCTAAGAGATGTAGAGTCTGTGCTCGAAGAGGTATCAGGAAGGAGACTAGGATGTACTGCCCTGATTGTCCTTCAAAGCCTGGGCTGTGTGTGGGTGGCTGTTTCAGGAGCTACCACACACAGAAGAATTACTGGGAAATTCCGTGAGTGTAAACTGCTGTTTTATATTTTTATATGTTCAGTTTCACGGTTGGCATTAGTCATGTATTCAGTTAGGGCTCTTGTGTTTGTAGTTTTGTACTTATTTATGATTAGTGGTTTCTTTGTTGTTTAAAAACAAAAAAAAGGGATGGTATGTGTGGGGTGGCACTTGGCTGGCGGTGTGCGTGGGGTGACGCTTGGCTGGTGGTGTGCGTGGGGTGGCGCTTGGCTGGCGGTGTGCGTGGGGTGGCGCTTGGCTGGCGGTGTGGGTGGGGTGGCGCTAGGCTGGCGGTGTGCGTGGGGTGGTGCTTGGCTGGCGGTGTGCGTGGCGTGGCGCTTGGCTAGCAGTGTGTGTGGGGTGGCGTTTGGCTGGCGGTGTGTGTGGGGTGGCGCTTGACTGACGGTGTGTGTGGGGTGGCGCTTGGCTGGGGGTGTGCGTGGGGTGGCGCTTGGCTGGCGGTGTGCGTGGGGTGGCGCTTGGCTGGCGGTGCCAGCCAAACGCCAGTACACACACATCAGTTGGTGTGATTGCTGTATCAGGCATGTGGGCGTATGAAAGTGATGGGCCCTTGAGTGGCGCTGTCTGTCGATGTGAGTGTTGTAATGTGCTGGGATCGTGGCTGGTGGCGTGAATGGTCTTGTGCATGTCATGTATGAAAGGTGTGTGAATGGACTGTAAAGCGGTTGGTGCCTTGCCGTGGCTTTACAGCTCACGAGCTGTGAGTCATTGGTTCAGTTTTTTGGCCTTTCAGTTATTAACAGTACATTTCACTTTTGTGAAATCTCTTGTTAATAAAATTTGATCTGCTGAACCATCACTCACCCTCGTGCCAAATCCAACCAGTATGTGTGGTTAAAAATGACAAAACCTGCTCCGCTGTAATCAGGTGTCCCAGCACACTTGTGACACGCTAGGTGTCTCAGGTGGGACCCCAATGATGAAGCATGCCACCAACTTGATTGGTGGGTGAGGGGTCTTTTTCACATAACCTAAGTGCATTTCTTTTCACAATTTTAGTGTTTGGCACATCACAGACTTATGTGGACACATCAAAATGATATATTACAAAATTACCTGTGTTTGGGGGGGAAGGGGCACCTATGTTTTTGGTCTTGGGTGCGGCCTTGATCTAGGGAAACCTACCAAACCCAGACATTTTTTTAAACTAGACACCCCAAGGAGTCCAGGGAGGTGTGGCTTGTGTGGATCCCCCAACATTCCTTACCCAGACTCCTCTACAAACCTCAAAATGTCTTAAAAAAGTATATTTTCCTGACTTTTCTTTGTACGATCACCGCTCCAGCACAAAATTCCTACTCCCCAGCGTTCCCCTCAGTCTCCCAAGTAAAATGGCGCCTCACTTGTGTGGGTCCCCAAAGCAGAGTCAGCCTAAAGATGTATAAAAGAAGAATGTGTGCATATCAACTCGCTGTGCTATCCCCTCAATGTCCACAAGTTTTTGGCCTTTTTCTGTTGCAGGCACCTGGCCCACCCACACAAGTGAGGTACCATTTTTATCGGGAGACCTGGGGGAACGCTGGGTGGAACGAAATTTGTGGCTCCTCTCAGATTCCAGAACTTTCTGTCACCGAAATGACAGGGAACATTGTTTTTTTGGCCAAATGTTGAGGTTTGCAAAGGATTCTGGGTAACAGAACCTGGTCAGAGCCCCACAAGTCACCCCATCTTGGATTCCCCTAGGTGTCTAGTTTTATAAAAATGTGCAGGTTTGCTAGGTTTCCCCAGGTGCCGGCTGAGCTAGAGGCCAAAATCCACAGCTAGGCACTTTGTGAAAAACAGCTCTGTTTTCTCTCTGAAAATGTGATGTGTCCACGTCGTGTTTTGGGGCATATCCTGTCACGGGCGTTAGACCTACCCACACAAGTGAGGTACCATTTTTATCGGGAGACTTGGGGGAACGCTGGGTGGAAGGAAATTTTTGCCTCCTCTCAGATCCCAGAACTTTCAGTCACCAAAATGTGAGGAAAAAGTGTTTTTTTGGCAAAATTTTGAGGTTTGCAAAGGATTCTGGTTAACAGAAACTGGTCAGAGCCCCACAAGTCACCCCATCTTGGATTCCCCTAGGTGTCTAGTTTTCAGAAATGGGCAGGTTTTCTAGGTTTCCCCAGGTACCGGCTGAGCTAGAGGCCAAAATCCACAGCTAGGCACTTTGTAAAAAACAGCTCTGTTTTTCTTTCTGAAAATGTGATGTGTCCACCTCGTGTTTTGGGGCATATCCTGTTGCGGGCGCCAGGCCTACCCACACAAGTGAGGTACCATTTTTATTGGGAGACTTGGGGGAAGGCTGGGTGGAAGGAAATTTGTAGCTTCTCTCAGATCCCAAAACTTTCTGTCACCAAAATGACAGGAAAAAGTGTTTTTTTTGCCAAATTTTGAGGTTTGCAAAGGATTCTGGGTAACAGAACCTGGTCCGAACCCCACAAGCCACCCCATCTTGGATTCCCCTAGCTGTCTAGTTTTCAAAAAAGTGCAGGTTTGCTAGGTTTCCCAGCTACCGGCTGAGCTAGAGGCCAAAATCCACAGCTAGGCACTTTGTACAAAACAGCTTTGTTTTCTTTCTGAAAATGTGATGTGTCCACGTCGTGTTTTGTGGCATATCCTGTCGCGGGCGCTAGACCTACCCACACAAGTGAGGTACCATTTTTATCGGGAGACTTGGGGGAACGCTGGGTGGAAGGAAATTTGTGCCTCCTCTCAGATCCCAGAACTTTCTGTCACCAAAATGTGAGGAAAAAGTGTTTTTTTGGCCAAATTTTGAGGTTTGCAAAGGATTCTGGGTAACAGAACCTGGTCAGAGCCCCACAAGTCACCCCATCTTGGATTCCCCTAGGTGTCTAGTTTTCAGAAATGGGCAGGGTTGCTAGGTTTCCCCAGGTACCGACTGAGCTAGAGGCCAAAATCCACAGCTAGGCACTTTGTAAAAAACAGCTCTGTTTTCTTTCTGAAAATGTGATGTGTCCACGTCGTGTTTTGGGGCATATCCTGTTGCGGGCGCTAGGCCTACCCACACAAGTGAGGTACCATTTTTATTGGGAGACTTGGGGGAAGGCTGGGTGGAAGGACATTTGTAGCTTCTCTCAGATCCCAGAACTTTCTGTCACCGAAATGACAGGAAAAAGTGTTTTTTGGACCACATTTTGAGGTTTGCAAAGGATTCTGGGTAACAGAACCTGGTCAGAGCCCCACAAGCCACCCCATCTTGGATTCCCCTAGGTGTCTAGTTTTCAAAAAAGTGCAGGTTTGCTAGGTTTCCCAGGTACCGGCTGAGCTAGAGGCCAAAATCCACAGCTAGGCACTTTGTAAAAAACAGCTTTGTTTTCTTTCTGAAAATGTGATGTGTCCACGTCGTGTTTTGGGGCATATCCTGTCGCGGGCGCTAGACCTACCCACACAAGTGAGGTACCATTTTTATCGGGAGACTTGGGGGAACGCTGGGTGGAAGGAAATTTGTGCCTCCTCTCAGATCCCAGAACTTTCTGTCACCAAAATGTGAGGAAAAAGTGTTTTTTTTGGCAAAAGTTTGAGGTTTGCAAAGGATTCTGGGTAACAGAACCTGGTCAGGGCCCCACAAGTCACCCCATCTTGGATTCCCCTAGGTGTCTAGTTTTCAGAAATGGGCAGGTTTTCTAGGTTTCCCCAGGTACCGGCTGAGCTAGAGGCCAAAATCCACAGCTAGGCACTTTGTAAAAAACAGCTCTGTTTTCTTTCTCAAAATGTGATGTGTCCACGTCGTGTTTTGGGGCATATCCTGTTGCGGGCGCTAGGCCTACCCACACAAGTGAGGTACCATTTTTATTGGGAGACTTGGGGGAAGGCTGGGTGGAAGGAAATTTGTAGCTTCTCTCAGATCCCAAAACGTTCTGTCACCAAAATGACAGGAAAAAGTGTTTTTTTGGCCAAATTTTGAGGTTTGCAAAGGATTCTGGGTAACAGAACCTGGTCCGAACCACACAAGCCACCCCATCTTGGATTCCCCTAGGTGTCTAGTTTTCAAAAAAGTGCAGGTTTGCTAGGTTTCCCAGGTACCGGCTGAGCTAGAGGCCAAAATCCACAGCTAGGCACTTTGAAAAAACAGCTCTGTTTTCTTTCTGAAAATGTGATGCGTCCACGTCGTGTTTTGGGGCATATCCTGTCGCAGGCGCTAGGCCTACCCACACAAGTGAGGTACCATTTTTATTGGGAGACTTGGGGGAAGGCTGGGTGGAAGGAAATTTGTGGCTTCTCTCAGATCCCAGAACTTTCTGTCACCGAAATGACAGGAAAAGGTGTTTTTTTGGCCAGATTTTGAGGTTTGCAAAGGATTCTGGGTAACAGAACCTGGTCAGAGCCCCACAAGCCACCCCATCTTGGATTCCCCTAGGTGTCTAGTTTTCAAAAATGCACAGGTTTGCTAGGTTTCCACAGGTACCGTCTGAGCTAGAGGCCAAAATCCACAGCTAAGCACTTTGTAAAAAACAGCTCTGTTTTCTTTCTGAAAATGTGATGTGTCCACCTCGTGTTTTGGGGCATATCCTCTCACGGGGGTTAGGCCTACCCACACAAGTGAGGTACCATTTGTATCGGGAGACTTGGGGGAACGCTGGGTGGAAGGAAATTTGTGGTTCCTCTCAGATTCCAGAACTTTCTGTCACCGAAATGACCGGAAAAAGTGGTTTTTTTGGCCAATTTTTGAGGTTTGCAAAGGATTCTGGGTAACAGAACCAGGTCAGAGCCCCACAAGCCACCCCATCTTGGATTCCCCTAGTTGTCTAGTTTTCAAAAATGGGCAGGTTTGCTAGGTTTCCCCTGGTGCCTGCTGAGCTAGAGGCCAAAATCCACAGCTAGGCACTTTGTAAAAAACAGCTCTGTTTTCTTTCTGAAAATGTGATGTGTCCACGTTGTGTTTTGGGGCATATCCTGTCGTGGGCGCTAGGCCTACCCACACAAGTGAGGTAGCATTTTTATCGGGAGACTTGGGGGAACACAGAACAGCAAAACAAGTGTTATTGTCCCTTTTCTTTCTCTACATTGTTTCCTTCCAAATGTAAGACAGTGTGTAATAAAGACGTCTATTTGAGAAATGCCCTGTAATTCACATGCTAGTATGGGGACCCCAGAATTCAGAGATGTGCAAATAACCACTGCTTCTCAACACCTTATCTTGTGGCCTTTTTGGAAATACAAAGGTTTTCTTGATACCTATTTTTCACTCAAATGAATTGCTGTATACCCGGTATAGAATGAAAACCCATTGCAAGGTGCAGCTCATTTATTGGCTCTGGGTACCTAGGGTTCTTGATTAACCTACAAGCCCTATATATCCCCGCAACCAGAAGAGTCCAGTTGACGTAACGGTATATTGCTTTAAAAAATCTGACATCGCAGGAAAAAGTTACAGGGTAAAATGTGGAGAAAAATGGCTGTCTTTTTTACCTCAATTTCAAAATTTGTTCATTTCAGCTGTTGTTTTCTGTAGGAAACCCTTGTAGGATCTACACAAATGACCCCTTGATTAATTCAAAATTTTGTCTACTTTTCAGAAATGTTTAGCTTTCTGGGATCCAGCATTGGTTTCACAACCATTTCTGTCACTAACTGGAAGGAGGCTGAAAGTGCAAAAAATAGTAAAAATGGGGTATGTCCGAGTAAAATGCCAAAATTGTGTTGAAAAATTTGGTTTTCTGATTCAAGTCTGCTTGTTCCTGAAAGCTGGGAAGATGGTGATTTTAGCAACGCAAACCCTTTGTTGATGCCATTTTCAGGGGAAAAACCACAAGCCTTCTTCTGCAGCCCTTTTTTCCCATTTGTTTTAAAAAAACTAAATTTTCACTGTATTTTGTCTAATTTCTTGGTGTCCTTCAGGGGAACCCACCAAGTCTGGGTACCTCTAGAATCCCTAGGATGTTGGAAAAAATGGACGCAAATTTGGTGTGGGTAGCTTATGTGGACAAAAAGTTATGAGGGCCTAAGCACAAACTACCCCAAATAGCCAAAAAAAGGCTTGGCACCTGAGGGGGAAAAGGCCTGGCAGCGAAGGGGTTAAAAACAACCTTGGAAATTCACTAAATAAAACAAAGGTTAAAGAAATGTTATGGCTAGGTAAAAATGTCAGTTAAAGCACTGCTTTAAATTAACAAAACCATTATATTTACCAGTTATAGTCATCTCAACTAACTATAAATCATGCCCCAGAGTAACTATAAGTCATGCCTTCACAATGTTCAAAAGAACATCCGTCGGACTAACCATCTAAATTTACCTAAACTTTTAACCCATTTGAGCCAACCCCAGCATCTCTTTAAATGCTATTTCTCTAAAATGGCTACACAGACTTCCGCCAAATCCCTAAAATTAGGCTATTACCTCAAATTTTTATTGCACAGTCAATTAAAACTTTTACAAAACAAGAAACACAGGTGCTCATTGCGAGTCTGGCGGTCCTAGGACCACCGGCACTGCCAGGTTGCTGCCAGTCGACAGCCTTGGCATGGGCAGGGAGGGGGCCCCCATGGACAGCCCTCTCACGCTTTTCACTGCCCGAATTACGAGCCTGCGTTAATGTTGAGTTGAGTTTCCCTCTGGGCCTGCGGGAAACTCATTATAGGTCCAGCGGGCAGAAAACCGGAGTGGTTGTTTTTCAACCCTAAAAGGCCGCCTGCCAAACTCTTAATAAATACCATAATGTTAAAATAACAAGTCAAAATATAGGATAAAACATGTGAATCAGACACAGTATTCAAACAAACTTTTATTACAATCCTTAATTTACTTTAAAACCTGATGTGATTAAAGTGCCAGTGTGCCAGTGCTGTAAAAGAAAGTGCAAGTGTGATCGTGTGCCTCCTGTCTTAAAGGGCCTGTTTGTTAGAAGCTACTTTGTTGTAGGTGAAAGTCCTTTTGCAGCAGTGGTTAAATGTTTGATGGTGTGGGTGTTGAGTTTAGTGCTGTTCCCATTATAACACTCAATAACAGCTTGTCTACAACTGCTCACTCCCAGAAAATTAAAATTGAGTTGCAGCAGGACCTTGCTCTTTACAAGAAGTGCTGGGCAGATGCTTATGACATGCAATATGGATTCCTTTTCTTGATGACACCATGTGCATTTTTTTTCGGTGGGCTTTTCCAGCCATTTGGGCTAAAATTTCAGAGTGGCCAGGCCACCCAAGCACTGGCTCATAAGTTGAATTTTAGTGAATTTTAAATAGCAACCGTCCAGATAAGGCCTGCCAAACTGGCAGTAACTTATTTTTGTAATCCAAGCATGACATCTCTTTTCGAGCCTGTTTTTATCCTTAAGGAAAGAAATTAGTACATGCAGTTATTTTGTTTTCAAATATTTCAGATGATAGAGACAGATTGTAGGAGGCTGGCCTGGCTTGTAGTGGGTACCAAGGGGTACTTACACTCTGTACCAGGTCCAGTTATCCCTTATTAGTGTAGAAGAGGTGTTTCTAGCATCTTCGGCTGATAGAAGGTAGCTATAGCAGAGCAGCTTAGGCTGAACTAGGAGACATGCAAAGCTCCCACTATACCACTGGTGTCATATGCACAATATCATAAGAAAACACAATACACAGAGATACTAATAATGACAATATGCCAAAAGTATCTCAGTGAGTACCCTCAGTATGAGGATGCCAAATATACACAAGATATATGTACACAATACCAAAAATATGCAGTAATAGCAAAACGAAGTAATGCAAGCAATGTAAAGTTACAGTAGATTGCAAAAGGAGCACATAGGTATAGGGGCAACATAAACCATATACTCCAAAAGTGGAATGCAAACCACGAATGGACCCCAAACCTATGTGAGCTTGTAGAGGGTCGCTCGGACTGTAAGAAAACAGTGAGGGTTAGGAAAATAGCCCACCCCAAGACCATGAAAAGTAGGTGTAAAGTGCACCTATAACACATAGAGCACAGAAGTCGTGATAGGGGGTTTCTGCAAGGAAGACCAACACCAGCAAAGCAACAACAGTGGATTTCCGGACCTGAGTACCTGTGGAACAAGGGGACCAAGTCTAAGAGTCGCGACAATGTCGAGAGTGGGCAGATGCCCAGGAAATGCCAGTTGAGGGTGCAAAGAAGCTGCCACCGGATGGTAGAAGCTGTGGATTCTGCAAGAACGAAGAAGGCTAGAAACTTTCCCTTTGGAGGATGGATGTCCCACGTTGTGAAGAAGCTTGCAGAGGTGTTCCCACGCAGAAAGACCGCAAACAAGCCTTTGCTAACTGCAAGGGTCGCGGTTAGGGTTTTTGGATGCTGCTGTGGCCCAGGAGGGACCACGATGTCGCCACTTGGATGAGGAGACAGAGGGGTGCCCAGCAAGTCAGGGAGCCCTCACAGAAGCAGGCAGCACCCGCAGAAGTACCGGAACAGGCACTTGGAAGAGGAGTGAACCGAGTCCACCCGAAGACACAAAAGGGAGTCCAACGACGCCGGAGGACAACTCAGAGGTTTGTGCACTGCAGGTTAGAGTGTCGGGGACCCAGGCTTGGCTGTGCACGAAGGAAATCCTAGAAGAGTGCACAGGAGCCAGAGCAGCTGCAAATCATGCGGTATCCAGCAATGCAGTCTAGCGTGGGGAGGCAAGGACTTACCTCCACCAAACTTGAACTGAAGAGTCACTGGACTGTGGGAGTCATTTGGACAGAGTTGCTGAGTTCCAGGGACCACACTCGTCGTGCTGAGAGGGGACCCAGAGGACCGGTGATGCAGTCTTTTGTTGCCTGCGGTTGCAGGGGGAGGATTCTGTCATCCCACGGGAGATTTCTTCAGAGCTCCTGGTGCAGAGAGGAGGCAGGCTACCCCCAGAGCATGCACCACCAGGAAACAGGCGAGAAAGCAGCAGGATAAGCGATACACGGTTGCAGTAGTTGTCTTTGCTACTTTATTGCGGTTCTGCAGGCGTCCTGAGCAGTCAGCGGTCGATCCTTTGGCAGAAGGTGAAGAGAGAGATGCAGAGGAACTCTGATGAGCTCTTGCATTCGGTATCTGAAGAATTCCCCAAAGCAGAGACCCTAAATAGCCAGAAAAGGAGGTTTGGCTACCTAGGAAGGAGGATAGGCTAGTAAGAAAGGTAAGAGCCTATCAGAAGGAGTCTCTGACATCACCTGCTGGCCCTGGCCACTCAGAGCAGTCCAGTGTGCCAGCACACCTCTGAATCCAAGATGGCAGAGGTCTGGGGCACGCTGGAGGAGCTCTGGGCACCACCCAGGGGAGGTGCAGGTCAGGGGAGTGGTCACTCCCCTTTCCTTTGTCCAGTTTCGCACCAGAGCAGGGCTGGGGGATCCCTGAACCGGAGTAGACTGGCTTATGCAGAGATGGGCACCATCTGTGCCCATCAAAGCATTTCCAGAGGCTGGGGGAGGCTACTCCTCCCCAGCCCTGACACCTATTTCCAAAGGGAGAGGGTGTAACACCCTCTCTCTGAGGAAGTCCTTTGTTCTGCCTTCCTGGGCCAAGCCTGGCTGGACCCAAGGAGGGCAGAAACCTGTTTGAGGGGTTGGCAGCAGCAGCAGCTGCAGTGAAACCCCGGGAAAGGCAGTTTGGCAGTACCCGGGTTCTGTGCTAGAGACCCGGGGGATCATGGAAATGTCCCCCCAATGCCAGAATGGCATTGGGGTGACAATTCCATGATCCCAGACATATTACATGGCCATGTTCGGAGTTACCATTGTGACGCTCTACATAGGTAGAGACCTATGTGTACCACACGTGTAATGGTGTCCCCGCACTCACAAAGTTCGGGGAATTTGCCCTGAACGATGTGGGGGCACCTTGGCTAGTGCCAGGGTGCCGTCACACTAAGTAACTTTGCACCCAACCTTCACCAAGTGAGGGTTAGACATATAGGTGACTTATAAGTTACTTAAGTGCAGTGGTAAATGGCTGTGAAATAACGTGGACGTTATTTCACTCAGGCTGCATTGGCAGGCCTGTGTAAGAATTATCAGATCTCCCTATGGGTGGCAAAAGAAATGCTGCAGCCCATAGGGATCTCCTGGAACCCCAATACCCTGGGTACCTCAGTACCATATACTAGGGAATTATAAGGGTGTTCCAGTATGCCAATGTGAATTGGTGAAATTGGTCACTAGCCTGTTAGTGACAATTTTGGTATACAGAGAGAGCATAACCACTGAGGTTCTGGTTAGCAGAGCCTCAGTGAGACAGTTAGGCATCACACAGTTAACACATACATATAGGCCACAACCTTATGAGCACTGGGGTCCTGGCTAGCAGGGTCCCAGTGACACATAACAAACATACTGAAAACATTGGGTCTTCACTATGAGCACTGGTCCCTGGCTAGCAGGATCCCAGTGAGACAGTGAAAACACCCTGACATATACTCACAAATAGGCCCAAAGAGGGGGTAACAAGGCTAGAAAGAGGCTACTTTCTCACACAGATCTTATAACTGCTGAACTTGGAGATACTTCAAGCTGTTTGGAAAATCGTCTCTAAAGGTTGATTTATGGGCTGGGTTTGATATTTCTTGCCAGAGCAAGTATTTTAACAAGGTTGAGCTATTTTTTTTAGGTTAGTCATTGATTTACAAGGCCAAATTCAAGTCTAATTTGGGCAGGTGAAGCATTGCAAGGGAGGTGGAAGAGATATCTGTGGATCCTGAGATTTAGCACTGCATTATATGCAGTGCCACATTTCTTGTGCCCCCTAGGGCCACACTAGCGCCACCATGTGTGGGCCATATTTAACATACAGTGCACAGTGGCACAGGTTAGGGACAATCCTGTCATAATTGTTTACACTATTGTAGTACATTGCAGGATTAACGCCAAAAATGTTGGCGCTAATCCTGCAAAGTACATACGGGCCCATTAAGAATAAAGGTGTGCCCCTTTTTAACGCCTGCTCTGTGAGGGTGTTAAAAATAGCCACTAAAAATGGCCATTTTTGTGGTCGCGCTAACGGGGGAACTCCCCTTTGCATACATTATGCATTGCACCACTTTGTAAATCTGCCGCAGTGAATTTGGCCTCGTTGAGCCACATTTAGCATCATAAAAATGACGCTAATGTGGCGCAAGGAGGCACTAGGCCTTTTCTGGGCCTAGTGTCTCTAATGCCTCTGGACCACACACAAGAGGGTTGGCAAACATTTGACATTCAGTACTTTCAGCAATGGAAGCATTGACCGGCACCACAGACCCTTTGGAATGTGAAGAAAGATGACAATAGAGAAGTGCCTTGGTTTTCATAGAGATATTGTGAGCAGGAAAAGAACATCTGGAGTCTACAATGATACCTAGATACTTATACTCACCATCAAACTTTGAATTGTTTAAGTACCGGGACCCTATGTCATGTTTCTGATTAATTTTACCACCTTTGTCTTCCTCAAATTGATTTCTAAGCAATGTTTTGCTGTACATTCACTGAAGGTGTCTAATAATCTTTGCAGGCTGATTTTGGTTCTGCTTAACAATACTATGTTACCTAAATGGACAATACTAATTTCAGAGCATGGGCTTTTGCAAAAGCCAGTTCAGTTGGAAGCTCAGAAATAAAGACATTATGGTGGTCATTACAACCCTGGCGGTCGGTGTCAATGCGGCGGTAAGACCGCAAACAGGCTGGCCGAAAAAAAAGTGGAATCACGACCGTGGCGGTTACCGCCAACACAGCCAGCCACTTTAACACTCCGACCGCCACGGCGGTACAAACAAACAGCATGGCGGTCACCGCCAACAGACAGGCAGAAGACAATGTACTGCCCACACTATTATGACACACCAATCCGCCACCTTTGCCGGGGCGGATTCAACGCGAACAAAAGCACAGTGAAAACAGGACTTGGAAGAGGAAACACTCACCTCTACACAACCCACGAGGAACCAGGACGCCATGGAGCCAGAACTCCAAATTCTCCATGCGATAATATTCCTGCTCCTCTACCAGGAGCACGAAAGATGGCAGCGACGACCACAGTGAGTACTGCACATACAACACAGGGAGGAGGGAGGGAAAAGGGAGTGACACACACACGCAACACCCCCACCCCCACCCTCACACACAGCAACATACACACTAATACATGCTGCAACATTATATTTACACACCCCCACTGGAAGAACGCAAGGACAAAAGGAAATGAGTTGACCTATTGGAATCAATCAAAATCTAGTACTCCAAACTTTAAATACAGTATAAACAATTATTTACACCAACTAAACAAGTCCGGATACTGCACCATTCACAGTCCATGGACCACTGGGCCCAAAATGCATGGGTGAGGCCTACACATGATACCTGACTCCAAACAGAGAGAACACTGTTGGGGCATCAGATCGAAAATACACAGGTACCTCAGGGGGAAGGGAAGGGGGGCACCTCAGCTGGCTCCACGAGGGGGCCCCATGCCCATTGATGTATCCTGGGGAGTTCAGAGCCACAGTCTCTCAAGTCTCTACAGTGGGTGGTTTGCACACTGCTTTATCCTGGGGAGTGCAAAACCACAGTCTCTCAAGTCTCTCCAGTGGGTGGTTTGCCCACTGCTTTATCCTGGGGAGTGCAAAGCCACAGTCTCTCAAGTCTCTCCAGTGGGTGGTTTGCCCACTGCTTTATCCTGGGGAGTGCAAAGCCACAGCCTCTCAAGTCTCTACAGTGGGTGGTTTGCCCACTGCTTTATCCTGGGGAGTGCAAAGCCACAGTCTCTCAAGTCTCTACAGTGGGTGTTTTGCCCACTGCTTTATCCTGGGGAGTGCAAAGCCACAGTCTCTCAAGTATCTCCAGTGGGTGGTTTGCCCACTGCTTTATCCTGGGGAGTGGAAAGCCACAGTCTCTCAAGTCTCTACAGTGGGTGGGTTGCCCACTGCGTTATCCTGGGGAGTGCAAAGCCACAGTCTCTCAAGTGGATGTCAGTCTCCACTGGTTCTGGAGGGGGCTTGTGCCAGGAGTGCTTTATCCTGCCAAGGTCTGAGGTAGTGGATGTATTTCTCCACTGGTTCTGGAGGGGGCTTTGTGCCCAGAGTGCTTCATCCTGCCAAGGACTGAGGTAGTGGATGCCTTTCTCCAATGGTTCTGGAGGGGGCCTTGTGCCCAGAGTACTTCATCCTGCCAAGAACTGAGGTAGTGGATGTATTTCTCCACTGGTTCTGGAGGGGGCTTTGTGCCCAGAGTGCTTCATCCTGCCAAGGATACGGTGAGTGGACGCCTTTCTCCACTGGTTCTGGAGGGGGCTTTGTGCCCAGAGTGCTTCATCCTGCCAAGGTCTGAGGTAGTGGATGTATTTCTCCACGGGTTCTGGAGGGGGCTTTGTGCCCAGAGTGCTTCATCCTGCCAAGGACTGAGGTAGTGGATGTATTACTCCACTGGTTCTGGAGGGGGCTTTGTGCTCAGAGTGCATCATCCTGCCAAGGATAGGGTGAGTGGATGCCTTTCCCCACTGGTTCTGGAGGGGGCTTTGTGCCCAGAGTGCTTCATCCTGCTGGGGACTGAGGTAGTTGTTGTGACACTCCACTGATGGTGGTGCAACATGCAAGCTGGCCAGGCTCCTGGAACTGACCACCAGCCTCGTACGACTGACCACAGGGGATGTCAGACATGTCTGCAGTGGTGCCACTGGCTCAGGATGTCGCAGGGCCGCTGCGGTGCTGGCGGCGGTGTCAGTAGAGGTGGTGCTTGCAGCGGCCTCTGGGGCATCGGTGCTGGTGGCGGCCTCTGGGGCATCGGTGCTGGCGGCGGCCTCTGGTGCATCGGTGCTGGCAGCAGCCTCTGGGGCATCAGTGCTGATGGCGGTCTTTGTTGTGGCGGGGCTGGTGGTGGTCTTTGTGGCGTCGGGGCTGGTGGCGGTCTTTGTGGCGGCGGGGCTGGTGGTGGTCTTTGTGGCGGCGGTGCCAGTGGCGGCGTCACAGACTGCGTTGCTGGTGGCGGGCTCACTGACTGGGGTGCTAGTGGTGGTCTCACTGACTGGGGTGCTGGTGGCGGTCACACTGACTGGGGTGCTGGTGGCGGCTTCAGTGTCTGCGGTGCTGGCGGCGGTGTCTGTGGCGGTTTTGTCCGCCATGCAGGTTGGCGTCGACATGGACCTGCTTTTGAAATGCTTGCCCTTCCCCACCTTGGATGGTGGCGCAGCTGTCTTTCCACCTTCCACCTTTGTGTTGCCTGAGCCCTTGATGGCAGGTGTTTTTGCCTTCTCCCTCCGTGATGTGGGCAACTTCTTCTGTTTTGGAGGGGTCGGGATGTCCTTGCCGTCACTCCTTGGGACAGTTGCAGCCCTGTGGCCTGGCAGACTCCAAAATCCCACTATTGCTGGCACCACTGTGCCCGGTGATGTGGTGGCTCAGGTGGTGGGTTGGGACCTGGAAAGGGGGCCCCTCTGGGCCTGACGGGGGGAGGTGTAGGGAAGAGGTCAACATGAGATAGGAAAAGCTGTTTTGATACACTGGGACGGGTAGATAGAGGGGGTTTGGGAGTGGAGGAAGAGGTAGTGGTTGTAGGAGGTGTACGTTTGCTGGCTTTGGGTGAAGGTGCATGGGCTGGAGGCTGTTGTTAGGTGGATGGCTGTTGGGTGGGTGTGTGGCTCCGTTTGTGTACTTTGGGAGGAGGGCTCACAGACACACTGGTAGATGTGTGAATGGTAGCGGGGGTGGTGATTGCATGTGAGCTGTGTGTGGTGATGGGCGTACTGGTGATGGAGGTAGTGGTTGAAGATGAAGTGCATGCAGGTGTGAGTGGAGATGAGACAGGGAGGGAGGAGGGAGACGTGGAGGAGGGGGACACAGTGGAGGAAGTGGATGTTGGTGTGTCTGCATGGGTATGACACTTGTGTGAATGCCTGTGGGTTGTGTTGTGCTTATGTTTGCCTGAGCCACCCTTGTGTGTTGATGGTGCATGCTGGTCTGACGGTGTGCTTGGGAAAGGCTGAGAGACAGGGGATTGGGTCTGGGTGGAGGAAGTTGGAGGGGGGAGGCTGGACACAGGGACAATGGCTGCCATCAGTGCTGAGGCCAGAGCCTGAAATGCTCTCTGTTGGGCTGCCTGGCCAGAATGAATGCCCTCCAGGTATGCACTTGTTTGGTGCAAATGCCTCTCAATACCCTGGATGGCATTCAGAATGGCAGATTGCCCAACAGTGAGGGATCTCAGGAGGTCAATAGCCTCTTCACTGAAGGCAGCAGGGCTGACTGGGGCAGGGGCTGAGGTGCCTGGGGCAAAGGAGATGCCCACCCTCCTGGGTGAGCGGCCACAGGGCACACGCTGAGGGGCTGCTGGGAGGGTGGTGCTGGTAGGGGGGGTGGTGGCTGTACCTGTTGATGCAGAGGGCAAAGAGATGCCCTCCACTGCAAGAGAGCTCCCATCAGAGGAGGAGTCGCTGTCGGTGGTCTCTGTTCCTGTCCCCGCCTTGGAGCTCCCCTCGCCCTCAGTACCACTGGTGGCTTCAGACTCCATTGTCTCGCCCTCCAGGGCCATGTGGGATGCAGCTCCCTCCTGCTCCGGTGGCACTGCTCCTCCGCCTCATGATGATATTGCACACAGGAACAGGGAGACCACAAAAAGGGGGGGACAGAAGAAAGACATGTTGAGTGCATGCAATACTGCTACCGTTGGCGGACACTACAGACACACAAGCCCTCTGCACTAGGCCATGCACTTACAGTTCCCTAAATAATCACAGGGAAATGGGGTACAAGACCTATGCCCAATTGCTGCACACATGGAGGTCACAGGAGCCTGACTAGGTGCAGTTGGCTCTTACCACTGGTGGGGATGGGGTGCCACATAGTCTGCCTCATGAAGAGACCTTGCCTACAAACTCTCCCTGGCCTAGGGGATCCCACAGCCCACCTCCCCCACCCAGACACCTCATAATGTGCGCAGAGTCAGCTGAATGAGAGTGTACTCACCCCCTTGTTTCTGCTGTGATGCCCTCAAGCGCCCATCCAACTCCGGGTAGGCCACCGCCAGGATCCGGAACATCAGGGGGGTCATGGTGGGACGGGCACCCCTCCCACGTTGGGAGGCCATCCCCAGCTGGTCCTCCGCTGTCTTCTTGCTCCAGCGGTGAAGGTCCTCTCATCTCTTCCGGCAGTGGGTGCTCCGTCTGTGGTGGACCCCCAGGGTCCGGACGTCCTTGGCGATGGCATGCCAAATATTCTTCTTCTGGTGGGCGCTGACCTACAGGAATAGTACAGGGCAAAAGGAAATCTTTAACCGTCTGGACCGTCACAGTCATTGGCCCACGTTCCCACCCTTGCCCTGACGCACATACACTCACCGTCCGATCATGCATGGCTCAGTCCTTCCCCCATATCTTCAGTCCACACCACTCCAAACTGGCATTGCCCATACAGCATGCTCACAGTGTACTCACCTGTTTGTCTGGAGGACAGTAGAGTAGTGTGTACTGGGGGAGGACCCCATCCACTCGTTTCTCCAACTCCTCGGAAGTGAAGGCAGGGGCCCTTTCCCCAGACACTCAAGCCATCGTCGCTTCCAGACACAGGTCACAGCAGCACTTGCAGCGTAGGTCCTCTCCTGTTGAAGGTCAGGTATCAAGTGAGGGAACAAACAGAAAATGGCAGTCATGTCCGCGGCGGTGCGTACCGTCACCGCCGGCATACATCCTCATTGGCTCCTCGGACCCATAGGGCCCAATGTTAACTAATGCAGGATTGCGCCGCGGTCTTCGACCGCCGACCGCCTACCGCGACTGTGTACAACGCCAGCGCAGTTACCTCATATCCCCTTGTCCCACTTTACAGGTTAGGCAACCGCCATTTCAGGGGGCCACATGGCATTCATTTTAAATACCTCACACCTATCTAGGTCTTGCATACACACAGTGAAAGGCACATTGTGGATTGACAAATGTGTGCAAAAAATTATTTTTTCAATACCTCAGTGTTGGCTGACTCTGTGCTCGCTGTTCTCGTCCATAGGGCACGTCCGCTGGGGCAGGTGAGGAGATGGCGGCATCCTCCGGTGTACAGATCGCTGGTGGGCCTGGCAACAATGTAAGAGAGACATGTAATAGTCACATACAGATCGTGCCACAATCCAGGAACTGTGTGCCCAGTTGGAGCCAGACCTGATTTCAGCTATCCGCCATCCCACAGGAATCCCCCCTCTAGTGCAGGTCCTGTCAGTACTCCATTTCCTGGCAAGTGGGTCTTTTCAAACAACAGTGGCCATTGCATCAGGGATGTCCCGGCCAATGTTCTCAAACTTGTTGTTCAGAGTGTTGTCTGCTTGCTGAAACACATGCGCAGCTACATTGTGTTCCCTCATGTGGAGGATTTGCCCACAGTGAAAGGTGACTTCTATGCCCTGGGACATATCCCCAATATCATTGGTGCATTGATGGGACACATGTGACATTAGTACCCCCCCCCGCAGAAGTGAACAGGTGTACAGAAACCGGAAGAGCTACCATTCAATGAATGTGCAGATGGTGTGTTTGGCAGATCAGTACATCTCCCAGGTGAATGCCAAGTTTCCTGGCTCAGTGCATGACGCTTACATTCTGAGGAATAGCAGCATCCCTTATGTGATGGGGCAACTCCAGAGGCACCGTGTGTGGCTAATAGGTGAGGACAAGGACCCTTTACCCTGTGAATAGTTGTCTGGGTCTGGGATTCTCCCTACAGGTTAGTGTGTGTCTTACAGTTGTCCCTCTATCTTTGCAGGTGACTCTGGTTACCCCAAGCTGTCATGGCTATTGACCCCAGTGAGGAATCCCAGGACAAGGGCAGAAGAACGCTACAATGAGGCACATGGGTGAACTAGGAGAGTGATAGAAAGGACCTTCGGCCTCCTGAAGGGCAGGTTCCGGTGCCTCCATATGACAGGTGGTTCTCCCTACTACTCAGCAAAGGAGGTGTGCCAGATCATCGTGGCCTGCTGTAGGCTGCACAACCTGGCTTTGCGACGCCAGGTGCCTTTTCTGCAGGAGGATGGTCCGGAAGGAGGTCTTGTGGCAGCTGTGGAGCCTGTGGACAGTGAAGAAGAGGAAGCAGAAGAAGAGGATATCGACAACAGAAACAACGTTATCCAGCAATACTTCCAGTGAGACCCAGGTAAGAAGACATCACTGCCTACTACATCTGATACAATTGTTAGTCCTCTCATATGTCTGTCACCTTCAGCCAGTGTATGGACCCTGCCTTGTCCCTTTGCCTTTCCATTTCACAGATGTGGGTCCCACTGTATGACCTCTGCTATATTACCGCATGTACTAGAGCTGTATGACATAGGTATGTTGACAATACAATGGACATTGCTATTTCCCTTAGTTTTAGCTAATAAATATTTCTGAAAGCACAGACTGACTCCAAATTCTTTTGTGATTCAAGGGTGTTTATTTATGTTGAAATAAGTGGGGGGGGGGGTTGAGAAATGGGCTGCAGGGGTGGTGGGGGAATGTCCATGGCAGAGTCCAGTCTATTTGTTTCCCAGGTGCATTGTCCAATGGGGCATAGGAAGTGAAGCTAGGGCAGTTTCAGGCTGGACAGGGTGACAAAGTGGGACAGAAGGATGACATTCAGGGTGGTCTCATTTCTTGGGGGGGTATTGGCATTGTTGTCTGTCTTTGTCCTGGATCTCAGGGACAGTTTGCGGTGGTTATCCATCTGCAAGGGGTGGGGTGCTGGTGTCGTGGTCATGTGGCGGTGCCTCTTGTCCACTAGCGCCGGCGGAGGTGGTGGGCTGTACATCATTGAGGCTAGTGTCAGGGGCCCCTTTTTGTGCCACAGTGTCCCTCCTGGTGTTAACAAGGTCCTGCAGCACCCCTTCAATGGTGACCAGGGTGGTGTTGATGGACTTGAGTTCTTCCCTAATCCCCAAGTACTGTTTCTTCCTGCAGCCGCTGGGTCTCCTGAAACTTGGACAGTACCGTTGCCATCGTCTCCTGGGAATGATGGTACGCTCCCATGATTTTGGAGAGGGCCTCGTGGAGAGTGGGTTCCCTGGGGTTGTAAAACCACTATAGTGAGGTCTGTTAGGTTTGTTAAGAGGCCCAAGCCATGACGGAACCAGTCTGACTGAACAGGATGAATTCCTGCTTGACTGCCCAAGATCACAGATTGTGTAAGAAAAGACTGGTATAGCATTTTGCCCCATTGTCAAGTAAAGCAACCAGCTGATAATTCAGTGGATCTGATTTACAACCACCTTTAAAAATGGAATGAAAGTTTGCTCCTCTCCATGACTCAGGTATGGTGTCCTGCTTCGTGATGTAATTGAACAATGGTATAAGGACTGCTACTCAGAACGCAGGGTCCAGCTTGAAAAGCGATAGTGGCAGCCCATGCTGGTTTAATTTTTTGATAATAGTTTCAAATTGCAATTCGGTGAAAGAAGCCACCTGATTGCCCCACCTGACACAAAGCTGAAGTGATTTATTTGGGTTTAGTGATCAAAAACATTAAGCAACTCTAAAATGCCTTTCAAGGTGGTGAATTCACTCTGGGTCTCTAATATTGGAATTGTGGGTGATATTTGCTCTTTCTAATCACCCTTTCTTTCTGTTTTTAGAGAGCAGAGCTCAGGCAGATCCCATCTAGTTTGTTGGCTGAATTTGTAGTCAGCCCCCTTTATGACATAAGGTGTTGGGGTAAAGTTCAATTATGTTTTCAGCAAAGCTCTCCATGCTTTGGTTGAGGGGTATTTTGGCTTGCTCTACTAAAACTTTGCATTGCTGTTTCAGCTCATGACACAGACGACCTTTCCATTTTAGTTTTTTTGCATTTTCTGAGGTGGCTGAAGTTAGCAGAGGTCTCACCTTCTAAAGAGACTGTGTCCCGGTACTCAATTCTGTCACTTGTGGACATTGATCCCTCTTAAAGGCATTTATTAAGCTGAACAGTCCACGTGTACCCATAGTAAAGTCAATGGGTGAGCCTGAATTGGCAGTAATGCAGGTATTTGCTGGTGGAAAATCAGTGGCAAAACATCCATTTAAAGTCCTTAGACGAGTGGCCACACATACTGTCAGGCTCTCTTCACCAAGTTTGTTGTATTTTGACTTCTTTAGGGGCCTGTTATATGAATCCTGACATGTCAAATCTTGTGAGTCAAATTGGCCAATAACATTTGGTAAAAGCAAAAGATTGGTGTTGAAATCAGCTGAAAGGATGAATTCTGCTTGGTTGTGACTGGCACTCAGGGTGGTCAATAGAGGGCTGGGTTAATGTAGATATTCAATATGATTAAGGATTTTTTGTTTCAGCAGACCACTTTTTGAGATTTAGCCCCAATATACAGGAAACATTTTGGCTTTAGTTTAGTTATCTTGGCCTTTTTATCTGTTGATATGTATATCGAGAGGCCAGCTTTTCCTTGTCCTTTGTTGAACACACAAAACTGATTAATGGCACTGAATCTAAGGCACATGTTTCTTACAAGAGTATGACATTGACATTCTTCTAATAATTGATCATTTGTTTGTCATGGGTCTTGTTCATCATTATGCTTAAGTTCCAGGAATGGACTCATAGCGATTCAGAGCAGATGTCTGCACTTGAGGACCCTGTTTTTATGAGCCTTAATGTAGTCTTTAGCCTTGCTGAAGACACGTTGATATTTGATGTTTGAGTCCTCATGCAAGATATCGACCACCTTTTCAATCGGGTATGCGTTTTCTGATAGCATTCTTTAGTATGGAGAATACTGAGGACATCCTCTTTTGTGAAAACAGTCTTGCTATTGGCTTTTGGTGCAATTCTATTCAGCTGTTTTTTTCTGTATCAGAGAGCAAAGTTTCCTATGGAAATCACTGTAAGAAATTACAGTATTGGAATCCGCCCGCCCCCCTCCCCCACCACCACCCAGACCCACTCAGACTTGAGAATGCTCTGGTTCTTTTCCAGAGTAATTTAGCTCACTACGCCTCAGTGACAAACCATTGTCACCACTTGATAGAGAGGGGTTTCTTAAATCTCAATCTCATAGTAAAATTATCAAAGAGATCCCCCACAAGTTGTAAGGATCTTTAATTGTCAACTTGAGGTGTAAGAAAAGAGCAAACATTCACAATACATTTCAAGTACTGTAAAACCATTGTGGCTCCACAAGAACAACAGAAATGATAATGTTCACTCCTTAAGAGTTTTTCTTACCAAAATTCAGTTCAGGTTACAAATAAAATAAATTGGCAAAATTGAAGAAAGAATATTGTAAGATGGTACATATTTAAATCATAATACAGTCTGTATTTGTATATGAGCAGTAAAAAAATACAAAATAGAATCACATACAGCAAACAAAATATCAACCAAGCAGGTTCCATAAATATCAGATGTGACAAGGGGAAGGTCTATGAGGGTGGAGTCAGCATCAGATTAATCCAGCTTGAGGGTCAAGAGTAAAGTATGAGGGTTCAGGCATGAAATTCAATACTATGTGCAAGGGAAATACATAAAGTCAAGAAGAAGTCTTCTCCCAGAGAATTAAGGAGAGTCTGTTCAACTGTTCTAAAGATTACACAATTACAGCCTGAAGGAAAGTGCTAGAAGGCTTTTTCCCATCACTGTCCACCAAATCAACCAATCCAAAGACAGTGTTCTCTGGGAGCAAGCCGACTCCATAGCTTCCTAGCTCTCAATTTGAGCAATCCAGTCTGCCTGGTACAGAAGGTCTCAGCCTCCAAATTCGAGGACAACTTCTAATTAAAACTCTAATTAAAAGTTCTAACGTTCAGTAGTCTACTAGTCTAATACCATAAACAATAAGTCTATTTTACATGATAATACAACTGCAGGGAAGAGAAAAACAAGACACTTGCAAGACATTTTATGAAAATGCAACATGTGCAACTCGGTCCTGGTTACATGTTAGGCCAACATTTGATTCGGAAAAGATTCTAAACGAGCACAGTTAGCATACATTAATTTATCAACTAAATGTGAAAAGAGTATACATTCCCTTTTATAACAAATACATTTATTATAATTCTGCTAAATATATACTAGTGGCTCTCATCAACATGAATAGAAAGCCACTCACTTCATTTGATTAATAAATGATACTCATAATAGTAAAGTTATAAACACATCGATTTATCATAGTGTGCATTGTCCTTGCATCACTCCAGGTAACGCAAGGGCAACACAATAGTAAAGTCATATTTACAAAGCAAGGAAAGGTCACCTTGCGTGGCTGTGCCTTGCTTGGTAAATCCGGAAAAATGCACGTCAGTGCAAGTCACTTCCTTGTGTTACTCTACACCATGGAAAGTAACTTTAGGCTACAAGTTATAGTTTCTTAACATAAGTATAGCTATAAGTATGACTGTAACTGCTAGGTAGTTATAGTTAGGATCTAGTTCTATAGAAAAAAAAAGTTTTACTTGCCTATATCTTTGGTGCCGATTGACAAATCTAAAATACGAAGCTCACATCAGCTGTTGTTCTGAAAGTTTCAGGGTGATCCGTCAAGCGGGGGTTAAGGAAATTCTTGGGGGGATTTCTAAAACGTTTTTTTTCACTGTTCATTTTCATAATGATTTTGTACAGGAATAATGTCCAAACCGATAGACGGAATTACACAAAATGTTAGCAGAAAGCTGGCTCTTGGTCCAGAAAAAGCCCTTTTTGTTATTCTGTGTAAATACATTCAGTAGTTTTTTAAATAATTAAGAAAAAAACACGTATGTATATATAGGGGCGAGAAGGCTCCGTGAACACTCCTGATCTAGTAATGAGATCTGATTGGCCACTTCAACAAGGAAGTGTTGGCAGCCATCTTGGGTCTCGGCTTTAGCTGAGTCCCAGAAAAAAGACAAGAATAAGAAAAGGGGCCAGGGTAGGGACACCCTAACCCCTTACCTCTGGTGCTGGGATCCCAGAGGAACCACCCAAGGGCAAAAAATAACTTTAAAAAAATGTTTGCTGCAAATTAGCGATGTGGTCACCAATCTGCAGCAAAAATTTTAAAAGAAAACAAGCACGGTCTCCTGCACTTGTGTTAAGAAAGCTCCCAGGTGAGCCAGGTCCTGGGGGCATGTTAAAAATAATGGAGGGGACGTTCAGGGCCTCTCTCCTGGGTTTATTCAGGCCTGGGGACTGCCACCTCCCTGGGGCTTCATTTCAATAGTATGTGGGGGAGACATGCGGCTCCCGTGTTGCGGGAACCACCATCCTCCCAGGGCAAAATGAGTGAAATAAGTAGGGGGGTCCTGCAGAACTTTCCCGGCAGTACCGAGGACCTCCACATGCCCAGGGCTAATATTGTAATATATGTGGGGGGGTCATACGCCCCACCTGCAGTCCTGGGGACCACCATCTGCCTGGGGCAAAGTGTGTAAAATAAAAAGGAAGCATTAGGAAGCTGGCCTGGTGTGTGGTGGACACCCATGACGTTGTCACCTTACACCAGGTATCCCCTATTAGTGAGGTGTAGGCAGTGACTAGAAAGCCAGGGCTCTCTAGCGGTAGCTGTGGATGAGTAGCCAAGACTTATCTAGGAGACATGCAAAGCTTATGCAATAGTACTATAGTCACACAGCACTAATACACATGAAAGAACCACACAGTGTTAAAAAATAAAGATACTTTATTATAGTAACACAAATACTAGAATACTGAATAGGCAATCCCCCAACTGGAGGTAAGTAAACACACTATCATATACACATTAGCAATCACTAAAGACCATAGAAAGCGATAGGCATTGGCAAAAGCAATAGAAAATAGTGTAGGCCTTAGAGGAGGGCCATCCATATATTAAGTAAGTTGAATGCGAGATACAGTCTCCCAGCCAAGGATGTGGAATTGTTAGAGGGGAGCTGGAGGAACTAGGAACCCGAGAGGTGAGAACCAGACTGAACCCCAGCGACCAGGAGAGTAGAGATAAGTATTGGGTGCACCCCAAACCCAACAGGAGGACTTTGGAAAAGGATTATGCAAGACCCAAGCAAGACTGGAAGAACCCGAAGGTGGATACTGACAGAAGAGGACCTGCAAAGGAAGGGGACCAAGTCCAGTTCGTGTTGAAATGTCTGGTTGTGGCAAGAGCCACTACCCACCCTTCTGTGACCAGAAGGTGGACGAAGAACGCCAACAGTGCAGCACTGGAGATCAGGAAGAGTCCCAGAAGTGACGCATGTGGTGTCCCACGTCAGCGGTCGAGATGCAGTTGGTGAGTGGTGCAAGAAAAACGCCAACAAGCCTTGGCAAAAACAAGAGACAGAGAAGACGTGTTGCAAGGCTGAAGAGGACCAGCAATGCTTAGGGGACTCGACTCAAGGAGGAGAGTCCGGGGTGACCCTCACCAGTTGGGAGAGTCACAGGAAAAAGAGGCAGCCCCCACAGGCAACCTACTGGCCACAGGCACAGCAGTCACAGTGAGGCCCACTCAGCACACCTGAAGAGGAGTCCCACGTCGCTGGAGCAGCAGACCGGAGACTGTGCTTGCAGGAAGGAGTGCTGGGGGCCTGCAATGAGAGGCAAGGGCTTACCATACCCCATGTTGGACAGCTGATAGAGAAGACCAAGGGGACCACTCCAGACCACCACCTGCATTGCAGGATCCAAGCAGTTCCTGAGAAGAGCCAATCCACGCAGCTGGTCGTCATTGCAGTTGGTGCCTTCATATTCAGGGGAGTGACTCCTTTACTCCAAGTAAGATTCCTTCTTACTTCTTGTGCATGTTGAAGACTCACCATACGCGATAAGTTGCATGGGCTGCTATGATTAGGATAATGAATAATGCAAGAAACAGAATTGTGAAGACGAGAGGCATTATTAAAAAGACCCCCACCATCTTGCAATGCATAGAAAAGACATACGAGATGTAATATGCCCTAATACCCTAATGTGAGAGGCCTAACCTGCTACCTAAAGGAGAGCTGGGTTTGCTAAATATAATCTGCTAATGCCATGTCCATGAGAGGAGCCCCCAACCCTTGTTATCTTGGAATGAGGTCTCTATCTCAGACTCCGCAGGGACACGAAGACTGGGTCAGTGCCAAGACGAAGTGCAGCATCGGTATCAGCGATGGTGGCGATGCCCTCTGGTCAGAATCCCTCTGATTATCTGTCTAAAGTGCGATGTATTTATACAGATCTACCAGGACCCCTGACGTAGGTGTGTTCCCAAACAATAGATAACAGACATGCTTGGGACGGCAATTAATATAAACAATCCCTCGAAAGTATAGAGAGGGAAAATCCCTAAGTGTGAACACCTACTGTTTGTTTGTCTTTGTTGCTTGATCTTGACGCCTTAGCGCAGTGGCACTGATAATGCAAAGCATAACAAGTGGCCTAACTATAAACAAGGCAGCCATCTTAGAAGAATTAAATAATTAAATAGGCTAAGGCAGAGCAAGCTAAGTAGGTTAAAAGTCACTAGGTGATGGGGGCACGAGTCTGCAAGCCAGAGGCTAAGCTAACTCCTGTTATCCCATTAAAACGAACTAGGATTCACTACAGCAGGTGCTGGAAGGAGCTGGAGAAACAATGTTGCAGAGTAGAGTCATCGCTGTAGGTGCAGATTGTTAGGTCTTGGATGGTCCAGTTGCAGTTCTAGTGGCCAGAAGATAAAGTGAACGATGCAGAGGAGTCCTGCTGGAATCTTGCATGTTGAATCTGAGGACCCACTCAAGAGGGGGAGCCTAAATAGCCCAGAAAGAGAGATTGGTCTCCTAGCAAGGTGACCACCTATCAGGAGGGTGCTGTGACATCACCTACCTGACCTGGCCACTCAGATGCTTGGATTCAAGATGGAAGAATCAAGTGGCCACTTGGAGGAGCTCTGGCCACCACCCCTAGGGTGGTGATGGATAGGGGAGTGGTCACTCCCCTTTCCTTTGTCCAGTTTCGCACAAGAGCAGGGACCAGGGCTCCCTGGACTGGTGAAAACCAGTTTATGCAAGCAGAGGTCTACTGGCGTGGCGCTGCTGGTGGTAGCAGCGCGACCTTACCGCCATCTGCCAGTATGGCCACAGCTAGATTTCCACCCTTCTTGTGGCAGAAATCCGTCTGTGGTCAAAATATGGCGGGCGGCTTCTAGCCGCGGAGACAGTCTTTTGGTGGCCGTGGCCGTGGCTATAGGGAGTTTTTACTACAAATGTTATAATGAGAGCCATAGTGACTTAAACAAATTATAAACAAATAATGTGAAATCATTAATATGACATCCTACTATAATTTTCTCTACATGTGCACTTCAACTAACATTAATATGCATTTATTAAAAGCATTTACATATTTTATGATGGTCACCCAAGTGGGCACATTTTCCAAATCGCACAATATTTTCTATGTTAGCTTTTTATATGCAAATTCTTAACCCATAATAAATTAAGATCATTAGAAGTTAATTCAGTTCACACACCACCCACCTCTCATCTCTTCCCTTTTCTGCATTATCTTCCCTTCTCCTCCTCTTCCTTTCATTTACTCCCTCCCCTCTTTCTTTCTCTTCTATTTCTCCTTTTGCATCTAGTCAGTTCCAGTCCCCTTTCAGCTTACTTCTCATTAACAACGCTTCCATTTCTCTTTCTTCCTCCACCCTCATTTATCCGCCTTCACTTTCTTCCCTCTTCTCCTTGGTACATACTCTCCCTCCACACTCCTTTATCCCCCTGTAACAGCAGCAGCCTAGGGTGAAACCTTACTTTTCCCTACTTGTCGCAGGGCGAGGTGGGGTTAGTCAGACTTGCCTATACCACTCCACCCTAGGATGAGCTGGGAAGCCGCGCCCTTGCTCATTGACATACAGGCTTTGTACTCACAAGACTGAAGCTCAACGCTCCCAAGATACATGAGGCAGATGTATGTCACAGATTGTGTGACCCCACACCACTGAGTGCCACAGGGGACCATGGCTGAGAGCACATATGCCCTGGAGCACCTGCAGCCACTGTGCCATTAGCACACAAGCAGGACCAGCTTTAGAACTGGTGGCGCCCTGTGCGACAAACTTTTTTTGCACTGCCCTTCCCCCAAATGACGTCCTCTTCGGAGTCCCATATTATCACCTGGCAAAAGTGCTCCTCATCTTTCCTTAGTCCCTCTCTCACATACATTTCATTTGTTTTAAAACTTTAGTAAAGGTTGGCTTTACTAATCCACTCAGATATTCACATAAAATACAGATCTGTTCTTTCCAGCAGGCATATTAACCCTCTGCGCTACTTTATGGTGAATCAAAACTGACACTGGTCAAAACTCCTACCTCTTTCAGTCAGGAACTTTAATCACAAGAGTTATCTTGACATTTTTATTGTTGCCTGACACCGGGTGTGCAAGGAACTTTGCTTCAGGTGCTTTTTAATTGTAAGCTATTGCTAAACACAGCGACCCCCACACCACAGCGACCCCCACACCACCCTTTGAGTTCAGCACCCCATTCCAGGTCAGCGACCAGTGCGGCCACACCAGTCGCATCCCCCTAAAACCGGCCCTGAGAATGAGCACAATTTCCTCTTAAAAGTGCTGTGGCTGCACAACCACAGCGTGAGAGCTGGAAAGGCATAAATAGAACAGTTGCTGCTCTGACATTGAAAAAAAAAATAATAGGCAGGAAATAATGGGTGGAGGAGCATCACCCTGGTTCAGCCAACTTCTAGTCACAGCCATGCATGCACAGAGCTTACGTGATGTGCAGCACTAAGGCGCAGATTTATACTTTTTGGTGCAAAACTGCGGTAACCCAGTTTTGCACCAAAAAGTATAGCGCCAGCTTGCGCCATTCTTGACCTCCAGCCAGGCACCATATAACTGGAATGGTCCAGGCTGGCGGTAAGCTTGGGCTAGTGTCAACTAAAATGACGCTAGCCGGGAGGGGGTGGTGTTATGGGAGTGGGAGTTTGTGCACCTAAATATTACGTTAGCCTGGTTAAAGGCAAGAAAATGCCTCTAACAAGACTAGTGCCATTTCCTGGCGCACAACCACCAAAAACATGACTCCTGCATGAGGAAAGACACGTGTCATGACCACCACCCCAATGGCAAGCACAGGGGACAAGTGTCCCTGGGCATGGCCGTTGCACCCTGTGCCATGTAGGGGGCCCCAAGTTAGGGCCCTGATAACACTTTCAAAACTAATGAATAAATACTTACCTTACCCCACTTACCTGGGTTACCTATCCTCTGGTGTTCCTCTGGTGTGGGTGGGGGTGTTCATGGGGCTTGGGGTGGGCACCTGTGGACTCATTCCATAGTGTCTGACCATGGAAATGGGTCCACAGGTCCCCTAATGGCTGGTCTGACCGAAGCGTTAAGTAATGTAGATCCATTATTTAGCCCTGCCTCCCACCTGTGCGCCATTTTTCTCTATGGAGATAGCACCATTTTTTGGATGGGAACTCCTACGTTGCAACTCATTGACGCCTGGTAGGTTCACTCATCTAAAAATGGTGCAAACTCCAACATTTTGACGTTAGATGTGTCTAGCGTCAAAATTTAAAAATGGAGTTAAGTTTGCGCTGAATTTGCTTACAAAAAATGACGCTAATTTGGCGCAAACAGAGAATATATATGGGCCTAAATTCACAGATCTTCACAGCTTACACTACTGTGCTATACTGCACAAACCTCTCCACCTTCCGGTACCGCAGCTCACATAACTGGAAGTTCTTAGAAGCAGAACACAATCATTAAACTAGTGCTGTATAGCTTTTGAACCCTTTATTACCAGGTGCTACTACCACCCGCAGTGGCAGCCTAGCCCTCCTTCACAAGCCCCCACCATCTGTATTACTTTTCTGTACTGTGTGAGTTCATTACAGATGGCTCACCAGGGAACTGACGCTTGTGCAATGGAAAGTAACCAGTGCATGTTTACTCTTGAGAGTACTACGACCGTCCCCCTACAAGTAATTCATGTAAATAGGCAATTTGTGAAGCCCATCGTCCCTTTTACAGATATTACTACACACAAACTGCTAGCCGGGTGGCCCCAGGGCCAGGAAACCCTCCCTACCTCTTTCCACCCCTTCCCAGCACTGGGCACCACCTTCGATGACTCTTACTTCTATGAGGTTACCCAGAGCCTGGTCCCCACCTCCTCCCTTGGCCAGCACCGTGCCCTCCATGCAGGCCTGGATTGCCTCAATTTCCCCTTCGTTAAGGAGTGCTTCACAGTCAGAGTTGGCTTAGGGTGACGCATGTAGGCACTATGACCTGCAATGTGGTTATCTCTTTACTTCCAGGTGCAATGTGCCACCCGGCCTCTATCACTCCTCAGGCATCTAGGTACTACAAAACTGACACTAACCACACCCCTAAGGTTTCTGATTGCTATGTCTCTATCCTAAGGTTCTGCCATCACTACCTTCCCTTCTTCTAGGTGCTAAAGTTTGCTGCCTCACAGTTATTTTATCTAACGCCTGAGTTGCAGATAGCAGGTAGTGCGGAAGCTAACAATGGGGATGAGCAGGACATGCACAACCTCCCAGATAGAGCTATGGTGAGCTATAGGACTTATTTAGCGCCAAGTGCCACCCATGAGTCAAATAAAGGTGCGCAAGTCTACTGTGCATTAAAACAGAAAAATCATGTGTGGGCATAAAAATCGTTTAGTCATGCTAAGACATTTCACACTTTATATTGTTTAACTGGAAGGGCGTTGAAATTGTGGCAAAGTGCTTTTCATTTTGTTAAACTGAATCCCCCCCAAGGTTCCAAATGTGATGCTCTTATTAAATCCTTTAATTTTATTCATCAGGTAGCAGAAACAGAGAACACCAATAAATGAATCATTTTGGGGGTTGTAATACCAAGGTGTCTAGCTGCACCATAAGATTGTTTGCAGACAGAGAAAGGGAGGACACTTTAAATATCCCAAGTCCCACTTTCCCAGATAAAAGTGGAAAGCGCCTGTTAGGAGCATTTAGGGGTAATGATTCCTTGACTGTAAATGAAAGACTCGATAAAGGTGTCCCTGTCCATTACACCTCTTGTTGTGGAAAGAGCAGTTCAAAAATAAACTGTTTATTTTCCTTGTTAGAAATGGGGTTTTTGGTTGGCAGTCAGGTTGCCCTCTGTCCAAGCAAGAACCCTCACTCTAGTCAGGGTAAGTCACACACAATCCAAAATCAGCCTGTGCCCACCCTCTGGTAGCTTGGCACGAGCAGTAAGGCTTAACTTAGAAGGCAATGTGTAAATAATTTGTGCAATAAATCATACAATACCATAATATAACACCACAAAAATACACCACACAGTGTTTAGAAAAATATATAATATTTATCTGGGTATTTGCAGGTCAAAACGATTAAAGATGCTATATGAATTTGTAAAGATATCACTGAAAAGTGATATAAAGTGTCTTAAGTCTTTAAAAAGCAAACAAAGTCCCTTTCAAGCACAAAGTACCTGGTTTCTGGTGGGAAATCTCCGCAGAGGGCCGCAGAAGGGAAGATGCGTGGAAAAATGGTGTGTGCGTCGGTTACGCCCCTTCACACACGGACTTGCGTCGTTATTTTTCACGCGGGGAGACGTGCGTCGTTCTACAGGAGGAAAAATGGTGTGTGCGTCGGTTGCGCCCCTTCACACACGGACTTGCGTCGTTATTTTTCACTCGGGGGAAGACGTGCGTCGTTTTCCGGCACGCGGACCGTCTCCTTCTATGGATCGCAGGAATTACCAGATGTCCCGGGTCTGTGCGTGGATTCTCCTGCTTGTTTTCCGGCTGCGCGTCGTTCCGCGGGGCTGTGCGTGGAAATTTCACTCTCACGCCAGGCATCGCGTTGATTTCTCCTTGGAAGTCGGGCGGCGTTGTCCTTGCGAGGCCGTGCGTCAAAGTTTCGGTCATCCCGAAGGCGTCGTGTCGATCAGCGTCGATGTGCGGCGTTTTTCTCGCCGTGGAACAAGCTGTGCGTCGAAAATTTCGGCGCACGAAGCGTCCAAGTGAAAGAGAGAAGTCTTTTTGGTCCTGAGACTTCAGGGAACAGGAGGCAAGCTCTATCCAAGCCCTTGGAGAGCACTCTTATAGCCAGACAAGAGTTCAGCAAGGCAGCAGGCCAACAGCAAGGCAGCAGTCCTTTGTAGAAAAGCAGACAGGTGAGTCCTTTGAGCAGCCAGGCAGTTCTTCTTGGATGTAGTTTCTGGTTCAGGTTTCTTCTCCAGCAAGTGTCTGATGAGGTAGGGCAGAGGCCCTGTTTTATACTAAGTTGTGCCTTTGAAGTGGGGGTGACTTCAAAGAGTGTCTAAGAAATGCACCAAGCCCCCTTTCAGTTCAATCCTGTCTGCCAGAGTCCCAGTAGGGGGTGTGGCAGTCCTTTGTGTGAGGGCAGGCCCTCCACCCTCCCAGCCCAGGAAGACCCATTCAAAATGCAGATGTATGCAAGTGAGGCTGAGTACCCTGTGTTTGGGGTGTGTCTGAGTGAATGCACAAGGAGCTGTCAACTAAACCTAGCCAGTCGTGGATTGAAGGGCACAGAAAGATTTAAGTGCAAAGAAATGCTCACTTTCTAAAAGTGGCATTTCTAGAATAGTAATATTAAATCCGACTTCACCAGTCAGCAGGATTTTGTATTACCATTCTGGTCATACTAAATATGACCTTCCTGCTCCTTTCAGATCAGCAGCTGCCACTTCAACAATGTATGAGGTCAGCCCCAATGTTAGCCTATGAAGGAAGCAGGCCTCACAGTAGTGTAAAAACAAATTTAGGAGTTTTACACTACCAGGACATATAACTACACAGGTACATGTCCTGCCTTTTACCCACACAGCACCCTTCTCTAGGGGTTACCTAGGGCATACATTAGGGGTGACTTATATGTAGAAAAAAGGGGAGTTCTAGGCTTGGCAAGTACTTTTAAATGCCAAGTCGAAGTGGCAGTGAAACTGCACACACAGGCCTTGCAATGGCAGGCCTGAGACAAGGTTAAGGGGCTACTGAAGTGGGTGGCACAACCAGTGCTGCAGGCCCACTAGTAGCATTTAATCTACATGCCCTAGGCACATGTAGTGCACTCTCCTAGGGACTTACAAGTAAATTAAATAGTCAATCATGGCTAAACCAATCAATAGTATAATTTACACAGAGAGCATATGCACTTTAGCACTGTTTAGCAGTGGTAAAGTGCCCAGAGGTCAAAAGCCAACAACAACAGGCCAGAAAAAATAGGAGGAAGGAGGCAAAAAGTTTGGGGATGACCCTGTCAAAAAGCCAGGTACAACATTCCTCATTTTCAAAATGTGTCTCACTTTCAAATTTGGATATATTAGGTATCTTCTGGAGTGACCACAAATTAATATCTGTTTGACGTGGCCTTTTATACAGGGTCATCTCTAAGCTTTTTGCCTCCTTTCTCCTATTTTTTCTGACCAGGTTTTTTTGGCACTGGTAACCAGTGCTAAAGTGCATATGCTTTCTGCCTACATTGTAATGGTGATTGGTTTATCCATGATTGGCATATTTGGTTTACTTGTATGTCCCTAGGAAAGTGCCCCAGAGGTGCCCAGGGACAGTAAATCAAATGCCACCAGTGGGCCTGCAACACTGATTGCGAGACTTCACAACAGGGGACAAGCCCAGTCCAAGCCCATGGGGAATTTTTACAAGCAGGATACACAGCAAAGTCATGTCTTTGTCCTCTTTAAGGAATAAGCAGCAACTGCAGGCCACTCAGCAAAGCACACACAGTAAAGGGGAAGTACTCCTCCTCCAGCTCTTCTCCTTGGCAAAGGTTCCTCTTGATCCAGAAGTATTCTGAACATCTGGGGTTTTGGGTCCACTATCATACTCATTTCTGCATTTGAAGTAGGAATACTTCAAAGGAAAGTATCTGTTGATCACAAGATCCTGCCTTGCCCATGCCTGGCCCCAGACACACACCAGGGGGTTTGAAACTGCATTGTGTGAGGACAAGCATAGCCCTTTCAGGTGTAGGTGTCAGCTCCTCCCGCCCAAATCTAGACCAGGAAGACTCATCAGGATATGCAGGACACACCTCAGCTCACCTTGTGTCACTGTCTAGAGTGAATTCACAAACAGCCCAACTGTCAGCCTGACCCAGACGTGGATCCCACAGGCAGGCAGAGGCACAGAATGGTTAGCCAAGAAAATGCCCACTTCCTACAAGTGGCATTTTCAAACTGACAATTTAAAAAACAACTTTACCAAAAAGGTGTATTTTTAACTGTGAGTTCAGAGTAACCAGGTTCCACATCTCTTTCTGCTCCCAAAGAGGAAATGCACTTAAAAGTTATTTGAAGGCAGTCCCATGTTAACCTATGAGAGGGATAGGCCTTGCAACAGTGAAAACCGAATAGGTCAGTATTTCCCTGTTAGGACATGTAAAACACATCAGTACATGTCCCACTTTTAACATACCCTGCACCCTGCCCATAAGGGTACCTAGGGCCTACCTTAGGGGTGCCTTACATGTGTAAAAAGGGAAGGTTTGGGCAATTATCCGTTTAAAGCTGAGCACACAGACACTGCAGTGGAAGGTCTGAGCCATGTTTACAGGGCTACTCATGTGGGTGGCACAATCAGTGCTGCAGTCCCACAGTAGCATTTGATTTACAGGCCCTGGGAACGTCCAGTGCACTTTATTAGGGACTTACTAGTACATTAAATATGCCAATCATGAAAAAAGCCAATTATACATGCAATTTACACAGGGAGCCCTTGCACTTTCGCACTGGTCAGCAGTGGTACAGTGCCCAGAGTAACAAAACCAGCAAAAACAGAATCCAGCACACAGTCAAAACATGGGAAGCAGAGGCAAAAAAAGACAGGGAAGACTACACCAAGGATGCCAGGTCTAATACTGGCTGCCATTGTTATGGTTATTTAAATGTTTTCATTTGCGTTATCAGTGCCGCTGTGTGAAGGTGTCACTATCAGCGTCAAAATCAAGTGATGTACGTGGGTATTCACAACATGTCCCTTTCCCACTTACATGTGACAGGAACATAATGTACTTTTGGTGGGAATTGTTTACATAATTGCTGCCACAAGCCTACTTCTTTTATTATGCATTACCCTAATCATTGCAGTTCATGCATTTTACAGTAGAATGCAGTCTATTCAATAAACCTATTGAAAACTCTCCTGCATCTCCTTTATTGAGTGTGTGTGACTGAGACTTGTTGCTAACGTAAGAAGAGGGTAACTTCCATTCCACAGTCTGTGTGTAAGGCTGCCAGAAATCACCTTTTACTGTTTGGGATCTGGGGAGGTACTGCTTGTGAGCCAGGAGGGTTGGGCTGAAAGTTGTTACTTGTTGAAGGACTAGCTTAGTCGCCTACAAACAAAAGTGCTATCATCCCCAAACCAGCAGTCTCACTAGGAGCGAGAGTCCAACTACGACACAGACAGGTTTTAAATCAAACAGCTCCACTCTTGATAATATTATAATTTTGCAGGTGATTCTGGAGAATGTGTCATCACACAATATTCCTATCTACGTGGTATATAATTATTATTCTATGCATTCGACCTCGTGGACAGACCTGCCCTGGAGCGAAAGCTTTGTGATTTGAAAGTTCCTGAACCACTTTTCAAAATTATAAGACCACTCTACTCTTTTACTTGGTGCTATGTTTTATTCGGAGACAACTGTGGTCTATTCCCAAAATGGTTAACAAAAATTTCCAGTTTTGCATGTGTGTAAACTACCATGCAGTATATATACAAATTTAGAAAAAACTTTACCTATGTTTAAGCGTAGTATTTTGTGCTTGAAAAGTACTCTTTGGGTACAAACCATTGCTAGACACCAGGCACACACCTTTGCACTATGGTGCAGGGGTTTGTGCAGGCCACAGGGAAGCTGCAAGTGCCCCAGTGCAGTGGAAGAGAAAACAGCACCATGTCTTATTAGATATGGAGCTGTTCTTCTTTCTCCCTTTGACTCCAAGCAGCGAAGCCACTCTGGTTGCTGCACTGCGTTGTGTCACTTTTTAGTAAATTTGTCCCAGAGTATACTTTGAGCACAAGTTGGCTCAGCATGTACAGGGGAAGAAGAGCACCTTGGTTACAATCTGTCCCCGCTCCTGCTGAGAAAAGAATTTACTTCTTGAAAATATGCTTTCTAGTTCTTTTGGATATTTTTCTTCTCTTCTGCAAATTACCTTTGTTCTCTCTTTCTTTACTCCTATTGTTTTAACCCAATGTCAATTCCGCCTTTCCAAGAGGGAAACACTTGGCAGGTGGGAAATTCAGGATACCTGCAGAAATGCACCAACTTTAAGATCATTTAGGGTGGGGTCCTTTTACCCAGAATAAGATTACACTCTGTACAACATTTTAGAAGCAACTAATGACAAACTACAAATTGTGCTGTTGGAAGTTGATAAAAACAACTTTTGATAGACACCTCAGCTCCCCCTCTCTCTTCCCCTCCCCTCTTATCTGACGTGAAAACACGCCCACTACAATCACCCGCATGGTGTCCATCACTGGTACTGATGGCAAAGTTCACTCACAAGCATTCTGTTGCAGCCACAGATAAAATGATATCATAGCATCTTAAGTACATTTTAATAGGCATGATTAGAGGGGACATTGATTAGAGGCTTTTATGATGAGCCAAGCTAATGCAGAACATACATAAATAATACTGACAAATATCACAATTGTAGAGGTAAAACAAAATATAAAGAAATTAAAAAAACATGATAAGCAATGAAATTATATATTCCATAATTCCCTTTCTATATGAGTCACTTCTATAAATATTTAGGAGCAAACAGGTCTCGAATAGTGAGAGGTGGAATGCAGAAATCTCATGTCTGTTTCCTTATGGTGGGATGCCCTCAGCTCACACAGTCCAGGCTATGACACGGTGCCTGCAGGGCCGGCTTTAGCGCTGGAGGCTCCCAGTGCAACAGCCTTTTTTGGCGCCTCCCATGATCACCTTCCCCTCAAAGTCCTGTCACCCTCCAGCATTCACCTCATCTCTCCAAGTCACTTCATCTCTCCATAGCCCCAACCTTACATACCTTTCATTTTCTTATAGCGCTACTCATAGTTCACTCACACTCAGTCCTGTGATGTGAATGATACACGTTCTTTGCAGCAGGCACAACAACCCTCTGTACTACTTTATGATGAGTCAAAACTGCCACGAGACAAAACTCCGATCTCAAAACGGCAGCAACAATGTCTTGACATTTTTATTGTTGCCTGAAAACTACTGGGCATACAGAGAACTACGTAGTACCCGCTTCTAAGCCCATACGTCATTTTAAACACAGTTCCCCCACCTAGGTCAGCGCCAGGTGCGTTAGCACCGGTCGCACCGCCCGAAAGCCGGCCCTGGGAGGATGAATGCAGGATCGAGCCAAAACTCCCCTAAGGAATGCTCCCCTCTGTCTCAGGCAGATCATGGCGGACTGTTTGTAGTGCGCCTCAAGGCACTTCATTCAGTCCTGTACGTGGGTAAGTGCAAAGTAACGGTAGAGGGACTGAAAAATAGACAGCGCCATATTGAATATTTATGCATAAATTCCCGAAATGCGTTTCTTGATAATATACAAATGTAAACAAAAACACAACAACATAGCTCTAAAATATATATGTGTGCAAAGCTGACAAAATTGGTGATGAACCAGCTACGTAACAGTCCTGGCAACACAACACCAGCCAAGCACACCCTGTGCCTGAACAACGTCCTTGACAGCGCCGGGTGTAGTTCACTTGAAAACCGATTTGTAACGTAAAACTTCGAATGTGGAAAGTTTAAAACTCTGAGATGTGCTCACAGTTTTCACACCGAGCTGAAAGTTGTTTTTGTACAAAAATTGTTTCTTAAAATAGCCTCATCTGTTCAGCTTTTTTTAGCTTCCTCATTCATGCTTCCTGTTCAGACTTCTTCTTTCTAACACTTATGCACTGAGAGCTCTCGGGGACTGAAGATGCGTTTTGCAGCGGCACGTGGGGCTTATTTTTATTCAGTTACTTAGAGCCTGGTGCACTAAAGAGTGGCCATAAAAAATAGTCTCCATTTGTGCGCCAAATGTTTGCAGTCACTGGTTTGCGATGTGCCCTGTGATCTATTAAATAAAAATCACCTGTCCAATGGGATCTCAGAACAACCCGCCTAATGAATATTAATTAGATACATTGCTATTTGATGAGCCTGGTGATTAGACTCAAGCACATAGATGGCGGCCTAACAGGTCCGGCAGGTCACCATCCCTTGCTTGCATCAATAACGTGTATTTTTAATCATCCACTCTTCCTTGAAGGATTTTTTTTTTTAAATCAAAAATTATATTTGGAAAGACATTAAGGGAGCAGGCGGTGGTCCCCATACACAATGCCTGTTCGGCCGAGGTTGCCGGACATGAGTTCAAAAGGCAAAGCTGTCCAAGGGGACACTTTCCCCTCCACACATCAGTTGCCATCTCCTTCATGAAATTGTGAGCCTTTCACACTCCTTCCTTCCAAGGTGCTATGGGTCAATGCACCCTCTCTATGTGACAGGAATGCTTTTCTGTCTTAGCAAATGTGTTTAATACAAACTGAGCCATTTAGACGCAGTAAACCCTGTAATGTTGTGACCTCAAAACAGTTTGGTACATCAGAGACTTGATTTTCAGTTAGGACCTGGAGACCACTTTCGAGGGGCTATTGGTCAATCTTCTTCATCTTTTGGTCTGTTCAAGTGCCAGTCATTTTGTTTCTGCCTATCAGGGCTCACTGCAAGGGCAATGGGTCAGCCCATTCCAGCCACTGGCTGGCTTCGCTGTGAGTGATGGCACTTTGCTTCTACATATGTGCACATCTGTCTAAACTATAGTCCCCGTATGTACCATTCTTTGCTGTACTTGCTGCTTTCTTTTCACGTTCTAATTTTTGAGTATGATGTCTCATGTTTATGTCTTCCTGCATGTAGGCCGTTTTAGATGGCAGCACGTTTGCTTTTAATAACATTAAAGTCTGTTATTGCCTATGAAGTATGTTTGCAAAACCTTAAACAAATGAAACATTTCAAGTTTGACAAGGCCACGCCTATTGGCTTTGCACTAACAGTATCCAAGTAGATGTAGGAGTACTGAACATCTAAGGGATGAAAGAGGGCAATCATAATAGCTCACAGTATGATTATATAGCATTTATACTTTACATACCTACCACGAGGCAGTCAGCGGTTACAGGTACACATCTGTTTGAGCATGCGTTCAGACTCTGAATGGGAAAAGTGTGCATTACACTGGATTGACAGTTCATGACTTTGAATGAGGCAAAGGATGGGTCTTTCTTAGTGCTATTCCTTATCGGGTGAGAAAAACCTGGGAAGGATAGAATGATTAGCACAGCTCAGATGTCTGTGCTTCTCTCAACTCGCCCACTTCTTCCTTTGGTAGTGTGATGTGTTTTGTTTCAATGCCTGGTGAGGGAGCCATTTAAATTCAACTACAATTGTTATCACGTGTTCATATTTTCTTATTTAAGACATAGGTCTCACAGCACCACTGAGGTTAGCGTTTAGAGGGGCTGCCCTAACTTCAGGAAGCCCTGTGACTATATTATATTCCGTTCGTTATATGACTAGGGGTGGGTGTAACGCACCTAGGGCCAGATTTATCAAGGTTTCCCCTCGCCGTTGCGCCATGCATGGGGATGCAAGTTCAACACTACACCTAAGCAGGAGTGGCTCACGCAAGCAGAAGGGTCGGGGCGGCGCACATGGGGGGGTGGGGGAAATTAAAATAACATTAAAAATAATTTTAAAAAAGAACACTTACCTTTACGCCACACACTGCGCACCGCTCCACACCTCCGTCTCCTCGCTGCAGGCACAGGCTCCCAGCCTGCCCTGCAGCCAATCCTGACACTGCTTAGAGCAACGTCAGGATTGGCTGGGAGCACCCAGCCAGGGTGCTCCCAGGCAGACTGTGAGCTTGTGCAGGATCTCTCCAGCCGAAAGAGCCTTCTGCACATGTGTGTTCGGCTGGCCCGAGACGGCTGGCCAAACATACATCTGCAGTGAGGGGGAGAAAAGTTTATTATTATTGTTTTATTTTAAAGGTTTTGCAGCTGCAGCTGCTGGGGGAGTGGGGGGGTGACGCTCCTCTGCCTTAATGGAGGAGCCGCCCCTGAACCTAAGTGACATTTATCAAGCCATGCAAGGCCACCTGCTGGTGGCTGTTTGTTTTGGTTTTGTGGGTTCCTCCTTGGCTGCTGTGGTGTGTCTGTGGGGGGCTTCACAGCTGGGTCCACCCTCCATCCAGATGCCCCCCTCTTGTCTGTGGTCAGGGTGTTCCTTCACAGTTGGGTTTTAAGGGGCTTCTTCCCTGCTGGCTTGTTATGTTGCTTTGGGTTGCTGGATTCCCTGGACTTTGGTGGGATGCATTTTTGGTGCTCTTCACAGACCTTGTTTTCCTCTAGTCGTATCTGCATGTGATGTTGTCTTTCGGGTATTCTCCTTTTCTCCGGTTGGTAGTTTGGATTTTACATTTCTTTGTGCGGCTCTGGTTCTTTCTGTTCTCTGCCCTCCTGTTTGGTCTATTGGGCTGTATTGGGTTGTGTTTGGTTGGGATTCGTTTCTGTTTCCTCTGTGTTCATTTTCTGATTTCTGACATCTGGGCTGCCCTCTTGTGGTATTCTGTCTGTGAGATAAGAATATCTCACTAATAATAAATGGGATGAGGATATCAGTACCAGTAGTAATGAAGATTAACGGTAAGAAATAGGACATTTCGGTATTCTTGGTTTAGAGGACGTTAATATATTCTTTGGATTCCTGCTCCACTTGTGGCTTACTCCAGTGAACTTTATGATGGAGTCCTCTGATCAGTCCACAATGACTGCTATGAGGCTATTTATAATGAAATCAAGGACAGCTTCTTTACAACAAGAGGTTGTTTGTGATAAAATATGATAAACTATCACGTAGTAAAATTAAGGTGAGTGCAAATTTTGTACCACCCTTAATATTCCAGTGCTAGTTCAAGTTAACCAGATGTGGAAGATCTTTGAAAGATAGTCGAGTATTCATAGTGAGATTGATAATTTCAGATATAAAAGCTTTATTGTCACCTGGTAGGTGATGCATGAGTATGTCCCAGTATTCAAAAGCGTGTTGTGAAGTGGCATGCATGCTGCATCTGATGTGGTCCAGATTACGCATTCTTAGTCAGCCAGCTATTCTGTCATCTCTGTCTCTACACGGAATTTGAGATCCCTGAAGATGCAGCATATCCATGACAGAGGGGGACCTGAAGGGGGTCTGAGTAGAGAGCCGTGTCTCTGCTAGAAAGAGGATGTCATGATTCTGTTGTTTGATCAACTTTCTGATAATAGGGACATTACATTGTATCTGAAGTATAGTTAAGTATGTATTTGATTTTGACTGTTATCATATTTGTGAAAGCATTCTTGTCTTTACTCTGTGTTAACTCATAGAGATTATTTAGGTGTATTCCTATGGAATTAATTAACTTATTATGGTTGTTCGACGAGTGAGCCTGATTTCTGGGATAATAGTGCTGTTTTTGATTTTCATAATCTGAGTGACCCTGAATTTAAGGATGATAGCCTTGGATAAGTATTTAGGAAGATGTTACATCTGTGTTGTATGATCTACTTTAAAAAGCAGTGCTCCAATAGGATCTACTGCTCAATGGTTAGGCTTCATAGGCTGGTCCCCAATGACTCTCACTCGACTGCCAGCAAAAAGACACAGGGTAGCTTAACATGATAAAGGGATTCAATAACTACTTCATTAGCAATTTTGTTTTTTAGGAGTGACATGTTCAATGTTTGAGGTGCATGAGTTTGAGGTTAGTTAGGTATACATGCTGAGTTAGGTGAAGATGGTTTCCTGATTTCGAGATTTATCTGGAGAAGGTGAGTTGGATGGAAGCAGTGTGCTCGTATTTTCTAGGTCATTATCACTTGCCGGTGTATTTTCTAAAGGTGGATGTGTAGATAAATATGCTGTTTTCATAACTTAATGGATATTGGTGTGTGGGATGGTATAATATTCATTAATACATTCTTCATATCAGTGCCATGCAGTTTTATGTCACAGAGTGATAGTGCAGTAAGCTTGGACAGGGTTGGCAGTTAATTCTGAGTCTTGCAAAAATCTTGAAGAAAACATAGAGGTTGATCTCAGTAGAGTGAATCAAGGTTTTACCATTGTTTTAGATTGTGACCTGTGATGAAGCAGAAAATGAAGGTTTTGATTTATTTACGCATAAACGTAGTGTGAAATAATCATGTGTGACATTAACCGAACTAATAAAGATTGTACGGGGACAAAATGTGCCCTTAGAGTAGTTTGCCAACATTTATATGCGTGCTTTATATAACGTGGTGTATTAGAATTGCACTAATCCGACATAATCATAAACGTATGCTACGATTTGCTTGTTTGAAATGCCTTAGCTTAGCATTACTTTAGCGGAGGCTTTGGCCTAGTGGCCTGGTCTCACGGTTTAGATGTTCGTATTTTTCCAAATGTGCTATTAAACGTGTATTTCTGTTTGAAGCTGTACTTTTCCACAGAAACTGTTCACATGCTTATCTTAAAGTTTCGTGCCAGCATGGCATATTTTTTCTTTAATTCAAGGTCGACTTGCAGGTGCGGACAATGGAAGCTCTGAAAGTGAGCTAATTGGGAGACAATGTTGCGATTTGCGTACCCATCTCCAAGGATAATGTATGCTTAAGTAAAAGCTTGAGAACTGTCGTTTTGATTGGACAATTTGAAGCTAACCTATGAACCCTCCAATGGAGACCCTACAGGACTTGAACTGTTGTCTATAAAACCCAGGTGCACGAGAAGAAGGTAGCCATTACCAGCTCGATACCCGCCATTTTGCAGACTTCGTAGCTATTATGGCCCACTTTGCTGCGACGCCATTTTGAGAGACTTTGATGCTTTCTCTAGTCGAGAGAAAGAGACTTTAATGATTCTTGCCCTAGAGACTTTAACTTTGATTTGTCCCTTTGCATGAAGTAGTAGCCTTAACCTGCCGCCGTGAGGCGATTGCCCCGTTCACCCCTGCCCCTTTGTCCAGTCCCATGCCGATCGAAACGGTGCCCATGCTGACCGAGAAACGATACCTGTGAGACGAAGACTTCATTGATTGCTGATCGGAATTGGTAATTATGAAAGGAAATTGTAAAATTGCATTGTGTTTCTTTTAGGTAACCAACTGCTGATTTTGATAAGAGCCCCAGCTAGGAGTTTTCTAAATTTGTGTTGCTAAATTGTTTTTGCATGAAGTCCCACATGCCGATGCTAATTTGGGTTAGATGAGGATTCCATATGTCGCACGATGCAATTTGAGATCTTGTTATGCTGACTAAATGTATGCCATTAGTTCATTACAGATTATCGTATTAGTGATTTGCATTGCTATTATCGAATGCCTTGTGATTCAAATGCTTCATAGATTGCACTTGTTTCGACGTTATGGACAGCTATTAATGTTCATTTATGTTTATCATTTGGTGTTGAGACACATATATATTGTGCTAGCTTTGTTAATATAGGGAAATAAATTCACTAACTTTGCAATAAACTGGTGTGGTTATTCCTGGCTGAAAGGTCAGGGTTCGCCGAAATGTATTCTGGATTAATTGTTAAGTGTTATGTTGATCAAGGTATTGCTTATGTTCGTTATTGATTATTGATTTCAGGAAATTGATTGATTAAGAGTACAGAGAGTTCCCACTTAGTCAAAAGATTCATCGGCCTAAAGAGCGTCCGAACACAGGTAAATTATTAGTACGGACCGCTCTACCAGTAGATGGTAGCAGAGGACGGTTTCGTCTTTTGGGACCCTGTACTAGTAGAGTACATGGTGTTGGATTAACGGTTACGCATTTTTGGGACCCCACTCGAGAAGTTGAATTAGATTTTCTTGGGTAAAACAGATTGACAGAATGATGATGGGCTAGGTCCACCGCGACTTTCCCGGGATCTCGGAGCTTGCGAATGGAGAGAATGGAGGTGTGGAATCAGCGTTGGCGGTACTAGTGATGGTATGAGTGAAGTTAGGGATTTGCGCTTGCACAGCTTATCGCCGCAGGGTGTGTGAAAAGGTTGCGAGGATTTTTCTTTTTTTAGAGGATAGCGGAGGTGCGACTCCGAGTGTAGAAGTAGTGAAGTCGTCGAACTTCATAGAAATAACGGAGGTGCGGCTCCGAGTGTGAGAGTAGGGAAGTCGTCGAACTTCATGTGCGTGTGGCGCTTTGTGCATAAAAAGGTCCACGTGGTTGTTGTTGTTGAGACGGGCCCTGCGAGGTCAAGAGACTCCGGAGTATGTTGATCCATGTTGTGGTCTGGGCGGTTTAGTAGTTTGATCGGGCGTGGTCAACAAGTCGGTACGTGTGTTAGGGAGTGAAAGAAACTTCGACTTCGGGCTTTGACAAGATTCTAAGTGCACTAGAACAGATCATTGACAAGTTGAGAGTAGGTCTGCGGGTCAGATTTGCTTGCGAATGTGGGGACTGAGAAAGACGGAATAGCGGCCAGAGGCTAGTGAAAGGTCCCGAGGCTAGTGAAAGGTCCCTTAGGTCCTGAAGTGATTGTGTTACCCTTCCTGTAGTAAACCGACAGATCTATTTTATTTTTTTGGTAGCTCGCAATATATGCAAGAAGTTGTTACGAGAGGAGGTGAGTGAAGGAAGACTAGCCGCGAGGCTTTGTCAGCCGCAGTGTGTGTGAGTGTGACGTCACTAAGAGCCGCGCTGGGATAGGTTGGTTGCAGAGAAGGGTCGCGCACGGATTGGACGCAGTCCGTGGGACTCGATTGGAAGGGGAAAGGCAGGTGAAGAGTATTCCGGGAATTAAAGTCACCTATTGATTACAAACTTTGTGGAATAAAAGTGACCTATTGATTATAAACTTGGTGAAATAAAAGACGAGAAAATGAAATTCTTTAAAGCATTCAGGAGCACGATGAAGGGGGAGTCTTACATTAAAGCGAGCGTAGGAGAGGAGACGCCGCCCGAAGGTACACCAGCTTACATTGTAATGGAGGAAAAAGGGGTAGCTCCGTGTCTTTGGCTAAAGCAATGGCACAAACTGACAGAGAAACATGGGAGCGTAGCGTTCCCGATACATGGGACATTCAAGATAAGGATTTTAGAGAATTTGAGATTCACGATGTATGACATGAAGGTGCCTCCAAGGCCAGCACAGTTTGAGGCTCTAGGAATTTGGGAACTAATGGCCAGACAGCAACAGCAAAAGAAGTTCGAGACCAGAATGAGGAAGGTAGAAAAGACACTAGCGGATGCTAGGTGGGATAATGCCCAGAAGGTGTGGAGATCAGATGTATTGCAGGGGATAAAATTGTTCCCCGCAATTACTAAGGAAGGAGAGGAGACAGGTAAGAAAGCCACCTGTAAGACAGACAGGAAGTGTTCCAAGGATAGAGAGGACGAGGAAAAGTTGAGAAGAGAAGAGGAGTTAGAGGATGAGGAGTTAATAATGCAATTGCTGAACGACCGTCCACCGCCTTATGCAGAGAATGGACAAGGTCCAAGTACCAGTTCTGCCCCTCCGGCATCGGTACAGAACAGTGAAACCCAGAGTTCAGGAGCATCATCGGGACCAAAGGACCCGAGTCTGCTGTTCACCCCGCAGATACCGCAGGTTAGGAGAATATATCCAGATGTGCCCGTGTTGAAACCAGCAGAAAATTATCAGCCGCAGATGCCAGGGTACTACAACAGTGATAACAGTGCAGGAATGATTCTAGATCCAACCGTAAGGGGAGTACACAATGGTTACAACCCAACAATGGCACAAGCTGAATCAACTCAGTTTTTGATGCCTCAAAAGCAGATGCAGGGAGGAAACGCACATGTTCAAATGACGGGGAGCCAGATGGGCATGCCGGCAATGATGACTCATGGTGTGGGAATGAACATGCCTCAGAACATGGGAAATGGACAGAATCCAGATGCGATATCACTACCCATTACTGTAGGTCCACCGGTACCTCTGTATAGCCAGCCTAACTTAGGTACGAGCAGACAGGGACCAATGCTGCAGAATGGGACAGAGAGGAGGTGCATAGAGAACACTCCAGGGATAACTCCGATAGCGGCTCAGCCAAGTGGATCTGGATCCTTGATGGAGTTTAGTCCCATATGTGCTCAGTCTACACTGGTGAGGTCGAGTCCCCCACTGATAATACCTTTAACATCGAATACTGAAAAGTTGCCGCAACCATCGATGGCAGTCGATGTGAATGCTACACTGATGGGGGTAAATGCGCAACAGCTGACCCAATGGTTCAACAGTCTAAATTCCACACAAAGTTCAGGCAGTGGGAAAGGAGAAGATTACCTGAATAGGATGAGGCTGAACATGGAAGCACAAGAATTGGTGGAAGGGAATATGGGTGTGAACAGGTTAGAGTCCTACACGGAAGAAGAGCTGAGGTATCTATGTCCCAGGATTACGAAGGAAGTGAACAAGATACATAAGAGCTTGCAGGAAGCAGCTGACAGAAACGGGGTTGACATAGACAAGATGAAACACTTGAGCAGGAGCTACAGGTTAGATTTTGGGACCACAGATTTTGAACACATGAGGTCAGCAGGCATGAAGACCCACCTTAAAGAATTGCTGCAGAGTGCACAAGTGTGGAGGTGCTTAGACAAATGGGAAAGCAGGTGGGTAAAGAGGAAGGAAAAGAGGAGGGACAGTGCTACAGAGCACAATGAGAAAAGACCGCAGAGTAGTGATACGGTAACAATGTTACCAATGAGGGAGACAGCAGGGGGAAAATTAGGACATGTACCATGGCACAGAAGCGACATTCAGTCTTTTACGGATGATTTTCCCAAACTAAGAGAGAAGCCGATCGAATGGTATCAACAGACTGACAGGTTTGTGAAGCTTGCAAAGTGTCTCTGGGAAGACCTGAACACTCTCTTTGAGATTGTGGTTCCGGCAGATTTGTGGGAGGATTGCAAAAGAGCTGTAGGTTGGCCGATAAGTGAACCAGAGAGAGACAGGGAGACAGGTGCACCATCACCTATGGTGATGAGCTTGTACTATAAGGTGATTGAGCATTTGAAGACTAAGGTACCCGCGAAAAATGTAGATAGGCAGAAGATTGATCGAACTGCCCAAGAGGCCAAAGAATCGATTCATAGTTACTATGAGAGGTTGTTGAAGGCGTTCAAGAATTACAGTGGCACGGAAACAATTGAGGCGAAGGACATGCTCCATTTTGTGTTCAGATTTGTGGAAGGGCTGAGACCAGAAATAAGTCAAATGATAAAGTCACATTTGATTTGTTGGCAGTCTAAACCGATTGACGAAGTCTTGACTTATGCGAAATACTGTAGCGACGAAATTGAAGTGAAACAGAAAAAGCTGAAAGAGAAGGTGATGATGATGCAGCTTAAAGCAGCTCAGACAGGTCTGCAAGGTTTGCAAGGGATGCAAGGGTTCCAACAGCAGGTATCGCAACCGCAGCCGCAGTTGCAGGGAAACATGGCGTTTCAACCACAGGCCAGAGGCAGAGGCAGAGGAGGTTTTGTGAATAATGGTCCGGATTTGAACACTGTTGTGACGGGTGTGCAGGCAATGAAGAAGGTGATGCCGTGTCACGTGTGCGGAATTGTAGGTCATTGGAAGCGCGAGTGCCCGATGGTGGTGCAGGAAGGTGCAGGTGTAGGTGTTGGTCAGCAAAACAATGATGTCAATGCATTTCAGACAATGAGAGGACCGAAAATGAGAGGTCCAAACCCAAATTTTCAGACCATAAATCAATTGCAGGGATTACAACCTATGCAGCCGCAGCAGATGCAGATGCCTCGTATGCAGATGACGCAAATGCAGCCGATGCAACAGCAGTTACCTATGGTACCTAATCAGCAAATGCAAATACCTTTGGCACCAATGAGTCAGCAGCAAGTGATGGTTCCTCCACAGGTAACGGGTCAGGTAATGAGTACAAACGGCACAGTACAACAGTTCCCATTACACAGTGAGAGTGGAATAAACAACGTATGGAAGAGTGAAAGCTCAGAAGAGGAAGGAGATTGTGTGCTTGCGGCATCCTTAGAAGTTGATCAAAGGGGTCCGTACGTAGAGGGAAGAGTAATGGGTCATCGTGTCTCATTCTTGGTGGACACGGGAGCCACGCGTCCAACAGTTAAGAGCAGTGAAGTACCAAATTTGCCACTCTCAGGGAGGACAGTTCAAGTGGTGGGAGTAGCAAACAGACATCTGACGAACCCAATTACAGATCCGGTACCAGTCAGCATCGGTAACTATCAAGGGGTACATCAGTTTGTGGTGTGTGACTCAAGCCCGATAGCACTGTTAGGGAGAGACCTATTGTGTAAATTGGGTTGTTCAATAATGTGTTCAAACGAAGGAATAACAATCCAGACGAGCAGTGATGGGGAAGAAGAGGACAGTGTAGAGGGGGATGAGATGGAAACAGTCGACGAAGAGTATCCTCTGATTTGTCTTTTCCCGATGATAACTGAAGAAGATATCCCAGCAGAATTACGAGAAACAGTCGGAAAGGAAGTGTGGGACATGACAGGGAAAGAGGTGGGATTGATGAAAGGAGTGGAACCAGTGAAAGTGGCTGTAAAGCCCAATGCAATCTTTCCCCAGACCCCACAATACCACATGCCACAAGATACTCTCATGAAAGTTGCCCAACTCATTGACGAATTTGTAAAGCAGGGAGTACTGAAAGAAGTGTTAAGTAGTCCATGTAATTCACCAATAATGGGACTAATAAAGCCAAGTGGAAAAGTCCGACTTGTGCAGGACTTGAGGAAAGTAAATGACATCATAGTCAAATGCTGCCCTGTTGTACCGAATCCAGCTGTGATAATGTTTCAGATCCCTTGCGATGCCGAATGGTTCTCAGTTATCGATTTGTCACAAGCATTCTTTTCTGTGCCTCTTCATGAGGACAGCCAATTTCTCTTTTGTTTCAAATTCCTAGACAGAGTATACAGTTGGTGTCGAATTCCTCAGGGGTTTTCTGAGTCACCGTCGATATTCAATCAGGTTCTAAAGAAAGACTTGGAAGAGTTAGAGTTGCCATTCGAGTCAACCCTAGTACAGTACATTGACGACTTACTGGTTGCATCAAAGACAGAAAGTGGCTGCACAGCCGATACTATTGCCCTGTTGAACCATTTGGGAAGAAACGGACACAAGGTGTCTCCTTCCAAATTGCAGTTCTGTCAGAAGAAAGTGAAATACTTGGGTCACCAGATAGAGAAAGGATCACGGAGAATAATGAAGGAAAGGGTTACAAGTGTACTTCAAATGAGTCCGCCCAAGACAAGGAAGGAGGTGAGGACGTTTTTGGGAATGGTGGGTTATTGTCGCCAGTGGATTCCCAACTTCTCGACTCTAGCGAAGCCTTTGCTGAAATTGACCCAGAAGGATGCCTTGGATCAGATCGAACTGAAAGGGGATGAGATGGATGCTTTTGTTGAATTGAAAGAATGCATGTGCAGGGCTCCAGCTTTAGGTATGCCTGATTACACAAAGCCTTTCACATTGTTTTGCCATGAACGTGATGCATGTTCTTTGTCTGTCTTGACTCAAGCCCATGGTGGCGTAAACAGACCAGTAGCGTATTTTTCAGCTACTCTGGATCCGGTTGCAGCAGCACTCCCAGGGTGTTTGCGCGCCGTAGCAGCAGTTGGTATCAGCCTCACTCAGAGTGAAGGAATAGTGATGGGACACCCAGTAACAGTCATGGTCCCTCACTCAGTTGAGATACTTTTGACCCGCTCCCGAACGCAACACATGACTGGAGCTAGACTCACAAGGTATGAAACGATTATTCTGGGCTCACCGAATGTGCAGCTGAAAAGGTGCACTACGTTGAATCCAGCAACCTTGCTTCCTGGAGAAAATGCTGAAATTGAGAACGCTGAAGACGTCGAGCATGACTGCCTTCAGGTGACTGAATTTTGCACAAAACCCTGACCGGACATCAAGGATACTAAACTTGATGAAAATGACCAAATTCTTTTTGTTGATGGTTCATGTCTAAGAGATGGGATGGGGATTTTGAAAGCAGGATATGCTGTATGTACTGTAACAGGGGTTTTGGAAGCGGGATGGCTTCAAGGAGTCTATTCTGCACAAGTAGCAGAACTTGTAGCCCTTACTAGAGCATGTCAATTGTCTGCATTGATGAAAGTCACCATTTACACTGATAGTCAATACGGGTTTGGGATTGTGCATGACTTTGGACAACTATGGTCACAGAGAGGTTTCCTGACTTCTTCAGGATCCCCAGTGAAGAACGGGGAAAGGATAAGGGAATTGTTACATGCCATTCAAGTGCCAGCTGAAGTTGCAGTGGTAAAGTGCAGTGCTCACACGAAAGGACAGGACTATGTCTCTCTGGGAAATGCATATGCAGATCAAGTCGCAAGATTTTGTGCCTTGAACTGTATATTACTGAGAGATGAATGGAACTCAATAAGTGAGCCAGAACTCGAACCGGCTGAAGCATTTGCCTTGAAGGTCGTAGATACAATAGAGGAACTAAAAGCATTACAGAATAATGTCAGGGAGGATGAAAGAGATTCCTGGATCAAATCACAATGTATAAAGAGACAAGACGAGTTATGGATTTCACATGAGGGAAAATATGTTTTGCCAAATAGTCTCTTATCACAGCTTGCGCGGTTCTATCATGGGCAAGCTCACCTAGGGAGAGATGCCATGATAAGATTGTTCAAAACTGATTGGTTTAACCCCAGATTTCGTCAAGCTGCAGAAGCAGTTTGCCATCGATGTGTCACTTGCCAGCAGATGAACCCAGGAAAGGGAACGGTCGTGAACGCGAGTCACATTGGTAGGGCAAGCGGTCCTTTTAGTCGAATGCAGATGGACTTCATTGAGATGCCTGTGCATGGGGGTCTGAAATATGTGTTGGTGATTGTGTGCATTTTTAGTCACTGGATTGAGGCATACCCCACACGTAGAAATGACAGCCTTACAGTTGCCAAGCTATTGTTGAGGGAGTTGATACCACGTTTCGGATTCCCGATCTCTTTAGAATCAGATAGGGGAAGTCACTTCAACAACGAGGTGATAAAGTTACTCTGCGAAGCACTGAACATTGAGCAAAAGCTGCATTGTAGCTATCGCCCTGAAGCATCAGGACTGGTGGAGCAGATGAATGGTACGCTGAAATCGAGAATGGCAAAAATATGTGCATCGACAAATTTGAAATGGCCTGACGCATTGCCCTTAGTGCTAATGTCAATGAGAAACACTCCTGATAGAAAGACTGGATTGTCTCCGCACGAAATTCTCATGGGCAGGGCTATGAGACTTCCTGCAGTTCCCGCAAACATGCTCTTGAATATTACAGATGATATGGTGTTAGACTACTGCAAAGGTCTGGCTGACGTGGTTCGCTCTTTCTCTCACCAGGTGGAAGCAACCACCTTGCCACCGATCCAAGGTCCAGGACACGCACTGAAAGCAGGTGACTGGGTCGTGGTAAAGAAGCACGTGAGAAAATCGTGTCTGGAACCCCGTTGGAAAGGCCCTTTCCAAGTGATCCTGACGACAACTACCGCTGTGAAGTGTGCGGGAGTTCCCAACTGGATTCACGCCAGTCACACAAAGAAGGTGCTGTGTCCCACCGATGAGGAAGTTGAAGCGCTGAAATTGCCAGTGCCTGATAAAACAGTGCCGAGTGTTGAGATAGAACAGAAGCGAACTGAAAGCGAACAAGCAGAAGCAGGAGAGAAAGAGATATTATTGGAGGGCGAAGAGTCTGACTCACTTGGGGAAGACCAAGGAGAAAGTTCAGACAGCGACGAAGGAGCTGCAGGTGACAAAGAGCCTGAAGCAGCTGAGGGTAGCAAAAAGCCTGAAGCAGCTGAAGGTGACAAAGAACCTGAAGCAGCCGAAAGTGATACAGAGCCTGACGAAAATAACGGTGACGAAGGGCTTGAAAAAGGTGAAAAAGCAGGAGAGCCTGATCAGAGGAGGGCTTTCCCAGAAACAGACGATACAGAAAAGGGAAAAGAGAACGTGATTGATTCCCCAGAAGGAGGGAACGAGGCAGAACAAAAGGAAAAAGTTCAAGATTCCACAGAAAAGATCGCAGGTCCATCAAACGGACACGGTGCAAAAAGAAGACTAAGTATTTCACCGATAAAAGAAAAGGGTAAAGAAAGTTTGAACGAGGGAGGAAGGCCAAAAGTGAAAGAGAAAAGAAAGGAAGTGACTGTCGTGGAACAATCGTCAAGTGAAGAAAAAGACTTGGCAAAGGAGGAAAGTGCCAGCGAAGCAGAGTCGAAAAGAGAAGCAAAATTGAAAAGGAAAAGGATACCAAACAGGAGGTATTCTGGTCCTGAATGGGCATATGCAGTCAATGACGATTGGACTGACGAGTTTGTATCTCTAAGCATCGAGAACGAAGAAGAAGAAGAGATACCAATAGAAAAGAAAAGTTTCATAGACTCTGTCGATTGAAAGAATAGTAAATGATATTGCTTGCTACAATCTAACGTAAAATAAACAACCAGCTGAGACATTGCTAAACCGGATGAGACATTTGCTAAACTGATAAAGACTGAGTTATTGCTGAATTGAGACAAATGCTGCTAACCGATAAGTGACTGGCCTTTTGAAAAAGACGGTGTGAACCTTGTGCTCGTTCAGCTTTGTAACTGAATTGCTAAGTAGTTTCATTTATAAGTGCTTCTAACTCTCTGATTCTATACAGATCATGCCTAGGTACGCTATGCAGAATAATAGAAAGAAATATTGTAAATATGTGTGTATAGGCTTGGTAGTTACATGTGTAATAATAATAATGGCAATAGTGCTTGGAATGCATGGAAAGGGTGAGAATGAGACTATTGAGGCTTCTACTTTTGTTCCTGTTACTGTCACTGAACTAACACCATTGAAAAGATTAGCATTGGATGAGAGGCTCTTGCACGATAAGAAAGAGCTTTCGTATAACGTTTTCTATCGCTTACTAACAGAGTATGTTGAGACTATGGATGCGAAAGATTGTTATGTGTGTACCCAGATACCGACATCAGTAAAGGAAGGGGTGACTTATCACCACATGCCTCTTACATACGGGATTACATGTAGTATAGCAATGTCTAGGTTTTATGGTCAAACTAACATACAGTATTTTTACTCGAATTATGATGTTACCTTTGCTTATGTTCCTATAATAGCACAGCTAAGCCAGATTGCTAAAGATTGGGATGCTAAAATAATGAGGGAATTTTTCGAGCCAATGCAACCTTTTGAAACGGCTCACGCTCATAGGGAAAATCTTACCTGCTCACTCTCTGCAGTAGAAATAAGCTTTTTAGATCGCACAGATGATAGAAGGGCTCAAATGAAGGCGAAATTAGAAAAGGAGTTACATAAGAGGACTTCAGTAGATAATTATGATTTTGCTGCAATAAAGACACAGGGGAAAATTGCTTTAGATGCTTGGCATGTAGGGAAGTTTTGTATATATCAAGGTGAATCTTATTATGACAATATTTTTGTGGGAGCGAGTGAGTGTAAACATACGTTTATCTTTAAGGCCAAATGGACATTCATGATGGACGGACTTGACCCTGTCATTCCAGGTGTATATTACATTTGTGGGTATAATGCCTATTATCGTCTTCCAAAGGGATGGTGGGGAAGATGTTATTTGGGTATAGTGTTCCCAAAGGTTTATCAACTGGATGACGTATCGATGATTCAAAAGACATCTGGATCCCATCGTATCCAGAAAAGAGAGACCGCAGCTGCTGTGGTAGGTGATATATTTGGAGCCATGATTCCTTCATTGGGAGTTGTGCTGAATTCCATCAAAATAAGAAAGTTGTCTACTATAGTGGATAACATGTTGACAAAGTTTTCAGGTGCTATAATCCTGATAGATGCTGAACTTGCAGCGGAAAGAGCTATGACTCTTCAAAATAGGCTTGCTTTAGACATTCTTTTAGCAAAGGATGGAGGCGTTTGCAAAATGATTGGTGCAAGACACTGTTGTACCTATATACCTGATAATAGTGTGAAAATTAAAACTATGCTTGCTAATCTAACAAAAGAAAGTGCAGATTTGAAGGAATTGAAAGAACCAGGAGTGTGGGAGAAGGTTGGAAAGGGACTTGCTTCAGTGGGACATTGGATTGGGGGAATTTGGAATGGAATATTATTAAAAATAATAGAAGGAATATTAATAATAATAATTTGTGTGTTTGGAATTTGGGGAATAAAAAGGGGAATAATAATGATTATGGAAAGAATTAAAAGAAGAAAAGAAGAGAAAATTATGAAAAGAATGGCAGAAGAATATAAAGCGCAAACTAGGGGAACTAAAAGGAAAAGGGAGCTGACAGAATTTTAATGGAATAAAATTTGTGGGTTAAATTTGTGTGATGACAAGTAGTCATCAGAGGAGGGATTGATGAAGCAGAAAATGAAGGTTTTGATTTATTTACGCATAAACGTAGTGTGAAATAATCATGTGTGACATTAACCGAACTAATAAAGATTGTACGGGGACAAAATGTGCCCTTAGAGTAGTTTGCCAACATTTATATGCGTGCTTTATATAACGTGGTGTATTAGAATTGCACTAATCCGACATAATCATAAACGTATGCTACGATTTGCTTGTTTGAAATGCCTTAGCTTAGCATTACTTTAGCGGAGGCTTTGGCCTAGTGGCCTGGTCTCACGGTTTAGATGTTCGTATTTTTCCAAATGTGCTATTAAACGTGTATTTCTGTTTGAAGCTGTACTTTTCCACAGAAACTGTTCACATGCTTATCTTAAAGTTTCGTGCCAGCATGGCATATTTTTTCTTTAATTCAAGGTCGACTTGCAGGTGCGGACAATGGAAGCTCTGAAAGTGAGCTAATTGGGAGACAATGTTGCGATTTGCGTACCCATCTCCAAGGATAATGTATGCTTAAGTAAAAGCTTGAGAACTGTCGTTTTGATTGGACAATTTGAAGCTAACCTATGAACCCTCCAATGGAGACCCTACAGGACTTGAACTGTTGTCTATAAAACCCAGGTGCACGAGAAGAAGGTAGCCATTACCAGCTCGATACCCGCCATTTTGCAGACTTCGTAGCTATTATGGCCCACTTTGCTGCGACGCCATTTTGAGAGACTTTGATGCTTTCTCTAGTCGAGAGAAAGAGACTTTAATGATTCTTGCCCTAGAGACTTTAACTTTGATTTGTCCCTTTGCATGAAGTAGTAGCCTTAACCTGCCGCCGTGAGGCGATTGCCCCGTTCACCCCTGCCCCTTTGTCCAGTCCCATGCCGATCGAAACGGTGCCCATGCTGACCGAGAAACGATACCTGTGAGACGAAGACTTCATTGATTGCTGATCGGAATTGGTAATTATGAAAGGAAATTGTAAAATTGCATTGTGTTTCTTTTAGGTAACCAACTGCTGATTTTGATAAGAGCCCCAGCTAGGAGTTTTCTAAATTTGTGTTGCTAAATTGTTTTTGCATGAAGTCCCACATGCCGATGCTAATTTGGGTTAGATGAGGATTCCATATGTCGCACGATGCAATTTGAGATCTTGTTATGCTGACTAAATGTATGCCATTAGTTCATTACAGATTATCGTATTAGTGATTTGCATTGCTATTATCGAATGCCTTGTGATTCAAATGCTTCATAGATTGCACTTGTTTCGACGTTATGGACAGCTATTAATGTTCATTTATGTTTATCATTTGGTGTTGAGACACATATATATTGTGCTAGCTTTGTTAATATAGGGAAATAAATTCACTAACTTTGCAATAAACTGGTGTGGTTATTCCTGGCTGAAAGGTCAGGGTTCGCCGAAATGTATTCTGGATTAATTGTTAAGTGTTATGTTGATCAAGGTATTGCTAATGTTCGTTATTGATTATTGATTTCAGGAAATTGATTGATTAAGAGTACAGAGAGTTCCCACTTAGTCAAAAGATTCATCGGCCTAAAGAGCGTCCGAGCACAGGTAAATTATTAGTACGGACCGCTCTACCACCTGTATTACCAATTTTTAGTCTTGACACCCTGATGGAGACAAAATATGACTGTAGAGTATATGGTTATTGGTGATAACTGCAAGTAAATTAGTTATGCAAGAGGTCTAGGTTAAAGGGCCTCCTGTAATGACTAGCAGATCTATTTCTATTGCTCCATGACAATGGCTCCCATGGTTGTCAGCAACTACATCATCGTGTAAGCAATGAGAGTGCGGTATTTTAAGTGTTCTTTGAGATGCTTGAAGGATGGATAAATTCAAATCTATTATAGGTGGTGTCTAAGTTTTGTGAGGTATTTTGATTTTCTGACTTTTAGAGGAGATGTGATTGCAGGCAGAATGAATGATGGGGGTGTTGTCGAGTAATAGATTATTGGTAATTTGAAAATAAAGCTCAGAACAAAGTAAAGATGTAGGCTATCTAGAGATATAAAAACTCAATACAAATATGAGCATCTTATTGAGACTATAAAAGTATGAAAGCAAATCAAGGCAATATTAGATACTAATTAAAGAGTAATTCCAGAAATATCCTATAGGAACTTTAAGCAGCAATACAAACATTATTCTAGATGCTGGTAACACAATGACATAAAATATTCTAGGTGCGGTATGCAAGAATACAAAAAAGACTAGTTGAATGCTATTCAAGTTATTCAATGATGCATAATTATAATGAAAGAAGGTTAAATAATAATAATTATATTAATACTATTAATAATGATGGTAATACTATTCTTATTTTTAATAATAATAATAATATCAATACTTCTAGTTGCTGATAACGAAGCAATGGACCAATGAAACGTATCACTAAAGGCCACAGTAGGAATAAGAAAACTAACGTTGCAAGTTATACAAAATTACAGAAATGTAGGAAGACAGAGAGTGAATGAGAATTTGCAGGAGGTGCATGTGAGTGCTCTATTTGGTGTGTTAGCAGTGCAGCAATTACCAGCTGGGGTTGAGAGCACCAAGGAGTGCAGCATGGTAGCCGTGAGTAGGGGAGAACCAGGGTTTACTAGGTGCGGTCAAGGCGTGGATGGGCACAGATGGGCTTGCCTTTGGCAAAGACCATTAGGTAGGGCTTGAGAGAGGGAGGAGCACAGAGTACCATGGGCAGGAATCCAGTGATGTAATTTCTTTTTCATACGGATGATGGGAAATCCAGTGATGTTGGTTCCTATGCAGCTCGGCCATGGGAAATTGAGTCCTCTTGCTTGGAATCTTCTTTTTAATACTCCATTGGCTGATAACTCAGAGATGTCACTTTCTGTGCAGATGGATGATAGGAAATCCAGTGATGTCACTTCCTGTGCAGATGGGTAATGAAAAATACAGTTATCTTTTTTTGGCTTCTTCTTTTAAGGACTGCTTTGGCAGGTAAATAGAGCTGTCATTTCCTGCACAGATGGATAATGGGAAATCCAGTGGTGTCACTTCTTGTACAAATGGATGATGGGAAATCCAGTAATGTCACTTCCAGTGCAGATAGGTGATGAGAAATGGAGTCCTGTTGCTAATGACTTTTTCTTTTTAAGACGGTTTTGGCAGGAACCCTGAGCTATCACTTCCTGTGCTGATGGATGATGGAAAACCCAGTGATGTCACCTTCTGTGCAGATGGGTGATGGTAAATCGAATACTCTTGTTTGGCTTCTTCTTCTTCCATTTTTTTGCAAGAAATCAGAGATGTAATTTCTTGCGCAGATGGATGATAGGAAATCCAGGGATGCCACGTCCTGTGCAGATGGATGATGAATATATTCTTTCAAAACATAATCTTGTTTGTTGCATATATATAACAATGCCACATCGATTGTTATCATGTGATAGATCTCTTAGCGGGGAATATTTTGCAGATTGGTTTCCCGTAGGTGCACAATGCTGGTTAGAAGAAGAAGACATTGACATCGTATCACCATAGGAGAGAGGTAAGGAACCAGGGCCTGGAACAAAAATACTGGTAGCCCCCCTGTAGGAGGGAGGCATGGTTTGTAATAAATAAAGGATGGCATTATGAGAAGCTCTGGTTCCGTCGGTAAGTACCTTAGTCACAAAACTCTGACTGCATTTTCACTTAGTGATACTAAATATTAAGAAACTTGTTTAATCGAAAGCACCAAGAATAGCCCTGGGTTGTTCACTTTCTAAATCGTCAGACGCTTACAAGGGGACTCAGAGGCAGTAACTCATGTCTCTGTGTTGATGATATTTGCATTACAGACAATCTTTTAAATGTACACTGATTGTAGGCAATGTTGCCACTAAGCTACTCAACACAACTTAGGATGTCACATTCATTTTAGTCCAGAGCTGCTCTTCTAAATGTCTTTTTGTGTTATGAATTAACCAGTGATGGAAAAAGGCCTGGACTCAGATTTGTTTGAAAAGATTGCAAAGCTCCATCCTACCAATAATTTCATAACCCACAAACCTTGATAGACTTTTTTTTTAAATGCCTGCTTGCCACGTTATGAAAAACGTGTAAGGCTTCCTCAGGAGAGTTCTAACGATATACAACGGTATAAATAAATATGATAAATAGATCAACTATTCCTACAATTTCAGGCAAAGACTAATCTGTTGAACATAAGGTAATTTTGGAATTTTAGAGGATGATATGACAAATGCATCCTACTTACAGACCAGTGATCACAACTGTGTTTGATCTAGGTTTTCAAGTGGTAACAAACAGAGCAGTAGTGAGATACCTTTTTATATAATGGGGGATAAACAACTACTAAACATACAATTGCCATCTCTATTCTTCAGTAAAAGAGTGATTTTAAGTAGGGTTTAAGATAGTAGACATTGAGAGGTCAAAGGAAGAAAATAGTATTGTTTGGCCAATTCCCACTGAGGCAGCTGCTGTTACAGCAAAGATACAAAATTCCACACCTCTTTGAATAAATGCAAATTTCAATACAAAATAATGATTTCAAACCACTTGCAGTCAAACTATTTGATGAGAAGCAAGTGTAATTCACCTTAAAATACATTTTTAAACTAATCACATAGAACTGATTGAAAGTGTGAGGTAAGGGATAACTGTCTGTTACAGCAGAAGACAACAACTATTAAACACATCTGCTGACAGCTCATAGTGATTTGTGATACAATAACTGGTGAAGAGACCCAGGGTGGTCTAACTCCTGCCTTCAGGAAACGACCACAGTGTGGCTCTATTGTAGAGAGCTGTGTACCTTAATCAGAGGTGTGGTACTTTAAGCAGCATCCTATGTTTGTTCACAACTCTGTTCACATGTGGCATCTAGAAGATCAATGGGATCCCTCTGGCTCTGAAAGGATTTGTAATTGTAGACCCATCTTCTAACCAATACATGACCTAGACAAATACTACAGTAAGTTCCAAATAATGTTTGTGATTTATGTGACTTTGCTAGGTTCCTTAGTGGCACCTCAGTGAGCAGCAGGTATGCACGATGAGTGTCCCAGGTTTGCAGAGACAAAGGTTTCCAGAATATCAACACTCTAACCTGCATCCACCACATGTTCAACCATTACATACATTCTATTGTTTTGTGTGACAACAATAATCTAATGCATTTGCAGCAGTACAAGGTATGTTGAGAATTCAAAATACAGCAGACTCCCAACAAAGCTATAATGGTTTCTATTGCACAAACTAACCTAGAATAATGTATCACTTGACATCCATCAAAAGTAGATGCCTGCATTCTGAATCTGAAACCTGTCTTGGGTTGCTCGCAGCACTTTCACACTCAGGGTTCTAACATTGACCTAAGACCTTGGAATTCCAATAGCTACTGGGCTTGCATTGCTATTTGTCAGTGCCAGTCGCCATTAGGGCATCTTCAAAATGCATCAGTGTCAGAACATTTGCTCTGTAGGGAGCATAGAAGCTGCCCTTGATGTCAAAGTGGCTGTTGAAAATCAGTTATTACAAAGTTACAGTCTAGGTTGACATTAAACAAGGGCATTTTATGATAACCATTACCCACTTTCACGATTCCTAGCTAAGTATATTTGCTCTCTGGTTTTCAAAGGTGCACCTACTGTCTTGGTCTGGGGAGGGGAGGACCAACAAGAAAAAGTGAGGTTGGACTTCATTAAGATGTTGATCCACACCTTCAAATTCCTCCACAACCAGGGACCAGCATAGGTCAACCACCGGCTGAACTTCCATCTTCCCACCAGATACCTGCACTGGGCCTCCTGTTACCTTGCTGTCATCCCGCATCTGCTGCAGTTACAGTGGTGAACACTCCTTCTCCTACCTCGCTGCAAAGTACTGAAATGACCACCCATTTCACCTATGGGCTTCACCATCTCTGCTGGAATTCAGAAAACTGCTTAGGATCTAGATGTTCAACTGAGCTCCCTGCAGCAGTACTTTCAGCACCTGGATACCCCTAGAGGTGATTAGCCGCACCATATAAATTCAGATTGATTTTTTGATGAAAGCAGTCCATGGAGTGATAGCTTCTTCCCAGGCTGGCCTTTTTACCAATACCTTTGCTGTGATTCTGAGTGATACTTGTGGCTTCTCTTGTCTAAAGCTACCCAACAATATGTTTTCAAGTGTTAGGTTTGCTGAACAATTAAACCATGCACCATAGCAGGGCCACTACCAGACATTCTGAATAAAGCACTGGCCTCCTTCTGGGTAGTCTATATTGGTGGCATTAGTCCACTGCCCTGGTCATTCAATACAAATGATTAGTTTGTGATGATTCTTGTTCTTGGTGTATGTAGATTTGTCTGCAGTATCAAGTGATGGACCACCCAGAAATAAAACACCCACTGTTCTTTGTTGAGTGCTAGCATGCATAATTCCACACAAACCTTCCTGAGAAGCCTCTGACTGCTAGCCTTAGCTGCCACTGGGACTCAAGTGTTGAAATGGTTGTATTTGGTCCGGTTTGTAGAATCATAATAGGAGGCCCTGGAGCAGCAGAGGCAAATCACTCCAGCCTCCCTGTACCCCAGTATTCCTTGCCCAGCCTATGACCTCCTGAATGGGGTCTGACAAATGAATCAAAACTTCATGCCACTGCTAGAATATTCTGGCTCTCTTCGTGTTTCCATTTACCACTTACCCCTTAGTGACTAATGGATCGCAGGCAAGTTTGCAATGAACCATCAACAATGCAAATTTGCAGGTTACTTTTAGATTCAACCATTTGATTAAAATGTTGCATGTAGGACTGCAATGAATCTCCAACTCCATCCACTGCTAAGTCAGTGATGTTAAAAATTCAGTGTCTAGTTGGCAGAGCTATGCACCCTGTCAACATAGGGACTACATTCCTAGTCAGAGTAAGTCAGATACACATCCTAAATTAACCTGTGTTTCCCCTCTGGTAGCTTGGCACAGAGCAATCAGGCTTAACTTGAGAGGCAAAATGTAAAGTATTTGTGCAACACTTAAATTACAGTAACACAGTGAAAACACCACTAAAAGACTCCACACCAGTTTAGGTAAATAGAAAATATTTATCTGAGTAAAACAAGACCAAAATGATAAAATCCATTAAGTAGAACTCAAGATATGAATTTTTAAGGAATAAACTGCAATGTAGTGCTTAGAAGTGAAAAGCGCTAAAAGGTTACTTGAGGTCGTGCTAGTCCGGGGTAAATCAAAGGTTCAGGCTGACCACAATGGAGGGCTGACCAGCTACAGGACCCACACAGGGCAGGCTAAAAAGGACAGTGGATGGATGGTTGCACCTACATTAAGGAGGCAATGCTAAGGTGATACATCAGTTCCAATCTGTGCAGTCTGGGGGATGCATCGTTGTCGAGCCACGGAGTCATCAAAACTCTCTGCGGTCAGAGAACTCACACACTGACAATTGTTGACGTAACCCTGAAAAACAACAGGTGCTCTCTAACAATCAGATTGAACAGCCCTTCAAAATGGTCTACTATGCCCCCCTTCACCCATCCATCTAGTGCCATGAAGCAATCCTCAACGAACTCCTCTCAAGACTGGTGGGACAGTTTCTTACAGCCCCTGAACCTCTTTCTGTGTTCCTCACATACTTCATAATCAGGGTGTCCTTCATGGTGGAATACCCCTTCCTGTTACTCCATTCCAGAGCCAATAGGGTATCCCTCCTCTCCTCAGGAATATAGCTCTCTAGGCCGGTCCCTCAATCCTTCTCAGGGATCTTGCTCTCTACCAGAGTCCTCTAATATTCCTTCAACTACTGATGTATGTCACCTCCCTCTTGGAACTGAGGTACCAGATTTGTGGGTATGTGAGGATCATCTTTGCTACTGCACTCTCCATTGCTGCCACCACTGGACTCCACCTGCAGCACTGGTGAGTCCAGACACTTCAGACTGCGCTCAACAGCGGGTCTTTCTCTGGCAAAGGCACTCTCTGCCATCCTCTCCTGCATTAAAGTGTTTTCCACCTCAGCCTTTCTCTCCTCCACATCCAGATGGCCTAGCTGCATCTTCAGGTCCCTCTCTTCCCGCCCATCTCTAGGCTCATCAGGCAACAAGGAATGAGAGGTAGCCCTGCATATTACATTGGACCCAGCAAGGGACTCCTTACCATTGGGGTCTTCCCTGTCAACTGGCGTACCCGTCCTGTCATTCTCACCCTCCTGGTCAGTCTCTTCACCACTCTCTAGAGATGAGGTCTGGGAGCCCTCCCATTGGGAATCCTCACTACACTCAGGATCCTATGGGTACCCCCTAAGAACACTCTTTCCCTGGGTATATGTCACACACCTTTCAAAGAAATTCAGGGATCTCCTGAGGTCCCTGCTTTCTGGCAGTCCTCTCTCTCTACAGAACCGCTTTAATTCCTCCTGCCTGTAAAATGGCAGGTCCTCTAGGTTAAAGGTTGGCCCCATCTTGAAAAGATACAGTAAACACAAGTGTGACAACCCAAATACCCAAGCGTAAGAACTGAAAACAAGAAAAATGACCAATGAGAGAAAGTTAGGATACACAAAACATGTGATGGTCTAAAATACAGTTTGTGGAAGTGCAAGTCCTATCCTCACCGCTGACAACCAATGTTAGAAATGGGGTTTCTGATTGGCTAAGGTATGCACCTAAGCCAGGCAGAGCCCACACACTCTAGTCAGGGTGAGGGAGTTACACACCCAAGATAACCCCTGCTCACCGCTTGGTAGCTTGGCATGAGCAGTCAGGCTTATCCCAGAGGCAATGTACAAAGCATTTGTACAATGCACACAACACACGTGATGCACTAACTCCACCACAAAGGAAGCACAACACCAAGTTATATTTAAAAAAAACTGTATTGTACACAATATCATTAGACCAAACACAACATGTCAGTAATACCCTGCTACCCAGTTGTCAGAACATCACACAATACTATTACTCTGCAGAAATCAGCAGTTGTCACATATAACACAAAGGTTACTTACTATACTGCAACATAAGCAGTAGTCAGGAAAACATTACTATAGAAATGCACTTATCATGAAAGTATCATAATTGCCCATACCAGGAACATTAGAAAACATATGGCAAGTCATGAAAACATATTAGCATAAAGTCCCCAAAAAAAGGAAAATTATATGGCACATAATAAAAGAAACAGGTTATCATACAATGCCCATAATGCCCATAAAAGGAATTTTAGAAAAGTATATGTCTATTAAAAAGTGCCTGTTTTTCTGAAGAAGGCACCTCCAGTGCCATGAAGAAAAATGGGGCTCCTCGGCGCTCAAATGGGGGCAGTCTTGTGATCGGCAAGGGGAACGGCACGCACCCCCTCCGTTTCCTGTATTGGGACACCTATAACCTCTGTAACCCCCCTCAGGCCACTACCGGCCCTCCCAGGGGGTGCACAGTAAAAAACAGAACAGGGAGGCCAAGCAGTGCGGGGGCCTCCAATGAGGCCTCCTCCCTGCCCGCAACCTCCTAACAAGATGCAGGCCAGGTGGGGTGGGAAAACCTCAGATGAGGCTACCTCCCTGCTCCCTCCCCGACCATTCTTCACAGAATGAGGGCCAGGTGGGATGGGGACCCTCAGATGAGGCCTCCTGTCTGCACTGCTCAAAGCGGCTGACTCGTATGCACCCGACCTGGTGCGCGGGTCAGCTGCAGCTCTCCTGGGCCGCAGTGGTGTCTCCAGGCACAAGTTTGTGCCGATTGGTGCCCCGGCAGCGCTCCTCAGAGTGTGCGTCACCACGGGGGCACCGCTAGGAACACACTCACTCCAGGTTGCTTTTTTTCAAGCCCCGGGGGCACTAAGGACAGAGCGATACGACGTGCTCAATGTGGCAACCCTCCTTGGCTGTGGTGGTGATTTCCTCCACCCAGCAACACACCAAAGCACTTTCAAGGGTCTATCAACAAGGCTCCAAACCGCTCCCAAGGTGCTACAGCAAAGGAATCCAAAGCACTCCCCAGGCACAATAAGCAATAAAAAGGGAGAGCTCCTCCCGCGGTGTAGCAGGTGATGGAAGGGATCAAGGTTCACAGCACCTAGCCCATGAGGGACACAAAAGATGGAGCACTGGGTGGCAGGGCCCAGCAGGAGGCAGGTGATCAAGCAGCTCACAGGTCAGCAGCAGCAGTCCAAGGCGGTTCCTGGTGAGTCCCTCTAGCAGCATTCTGTGTCCAGTTACAAGCATGTTTAAAGTCCAGAGTGTCTCCAAATTCTAGGGTAAATCCCCTGTACTTTACCCAGGTTTGCAAAGGTTTAAAAAAGATGGGACAAGGAGGGTTCAACCAGTTACATCTGGTTTTGGGATTGTCCCCTCTTTCCTCCAGCACAGGCTCCATGCATCAGTTGGGGGTAAACAAGTCCTTTGTGTGAGGCACAAAGCCCAACTGTCACTCTGCCCAAAAGTGGGTTGGAGCTGCAAAACACCAGAGTCATAAGCACAGAGAAATGCTCACGTTCTTGAAGTGGCATTTCTGTAATGATAATAAAAAATCCACCTACATCAGTGAGCAGCATTTCTCACTACCATTACAACCATACCAAACATGCTTAAGCTACTCCTCATAAATCAGACAATACCCCCTACATATAAGGCAGAGCATTTCCAATGCAATCCTATGAAAAGGCAGCACTCACAGCAGTGAGAAACCAAAAAGGATGTTTGTCACTATCAGGACAGCAACGCAAGCAGGCATATGATCTGTCTTCTACATACATAGCACCCTGCCCACAGGGCTAGCTAGGGCCTACCTTAGGGGTGACTTACATGTAGTAAAAAGGATTTAGATGCCAGTTGGCTATGGCAGTAAACTGTGCATGCAGGCCCTGAGCTAGCAAGCCTGAGACAGGTTTGAAAGGCTACTTCAGTGGGTGGCGCAAGCAGCGCTGCAGGCCCACTAGTACCATTTAATTTATAGGCCCAGGGTATAGGGATACCACTGTACAAGGGAATTACAGGTAAGTTAATATATGCCAATTAGGTATAAGCCAATCATGCCAACTTTAGAAGGAAGGAAGAGCATCTGCACTTTAGCACTGATCAGCAGTGATAAAGTGCTCAGAGTCCCAGAGCCAACAGAAAGAGGTCAGAAAGAATAGCTGAAAGGAGGCAAAAAGTCTGGTGATGAACCCGCAAAAAGGGCCATGTCAAACAATATATTTTCCCAATAGGGAGTTACACTCAAATACTGTTTCAAGGTAATCCCAATGTTAGACTGTGTGAGAGATAGACCTTGCAGCAGTGAAACACATCCTTTTAAATACACTGCATCCTGCCCTTTGGACTGCCTAGGGCCTATCTTAGGGATGATGTACATGTAACAAAAAGGAAGGTTTAGAACTGGCAAGTAGGTGCACTTGCCAGGTCAATCTGGCAATTTAAAATTGCACGGATAAACTCCAGTGGTAGGCCTGAGAGCATTTATTTTACGGGGCCAGTGTACATATAGTGCACTTTACTAGGGATTTACAAGTAAACTAAGGGGCATATTTATACTCCGTTTGCGCCGAATTTGCGTCGGTTTTTTCGACGCAAATTCGACGCAAAACTAACTCCATATTTATACTTTGGCGTTAGACGCGTCTAGCGCCAAAGTTCATGGAGTTAGCGTCATTTTTTTGGTGAACACCTTCCTTGCGTTAATGAGATGCAAGGTAGGCGTTCCCGTCTTAAAAAATGACTGCGATGCATATGCGTCGTATTTATACTCCCGGGCAAAAATGACGCCCGGGAGTGGGCGGGACTAAAAAACGCGCATTTGCGCCGCATTTTAGCGCCTGGGTCAAGGCAGGCGTTAAGGGACCTGGGGGCTCAGAATGAGCCCAGAGGTGCCCTCCCAAGCCCCCAGGGACACCCCCTGCCACCCTTGCCCACCCCAGGAGGACACCCAAGGCTGGAGGGACCCATCCCAGGGAAGAAAAGGTAAGTTGTGGTAAGTATTTTTTTTTATTTTTTTTGTGGCATAGGGGGGCCTGATTTGTTCCCCCCTAGATGCCACTATGCCCAATGACCATGCCCAGGGGACAGAAGTCCCCTGGGCATGGCTATTGGGCAAGGGGGCATGACTCCTGTCTTTGCTAAGACAGGAGTCATGTTAATGGCGTCTGGGCGCCAAAAAAAAATGGCGCAAATCGGGTTAAGACGATTTTTTTGCCTCAGCCTGACTTGCCCCATTTTGGGACGCCCAAACGCCATTTTTCCCTACGCCGGCGCTGCCTGGTGTACGTGGTTTTTTTTCACGCACACCAGGCAGCGCCGGTCGGCTAACGCCGGCTAACGCCATTCAATAAATATGGCGCCCGCATGGTGCTTCAGAATGGCGTTAGCCGGCGCTAATTTTTTTGGCACAAAACTGCGTTAGCGCAGTTTTGCGTCAAAAAGTATAAATATGGCCCTAAAGATGTTAGTTGTGCATAACCCATTGTCACTATGTTTTAGAGTACCGGGCACCTGTACTTTAGCACTGGTTAGCAGTAGTCAAGTGCACATAATCATAAGGCCAGCGAAAATGAAGTAAGCAAAACAGAAGGTCAGAAGGCAAAAAGTCAAGGGAAACCATGCCAAGGATGCCAGGTCTAGCAAGTGATGTTCACATTATCATTACATGAGAACCCACTCCAGAAAACCGATTCACTGCAGACTTTCCTACAGTGAATCACACTTGGAAGTCACTACCACATAATTGCAGAATCTGCCATCTGTCTAGTAACTATTGACACTAGATTGTTAATACACTCCAGGCAATGGAATCATCAGCCCAATCCACTAGAATGTGTTAAATCTGTACAATTGTATCAGTTTCACATGTTAAATATTAATTGAATGCCACAACAGCGTATTTCACAAAAAATGTTGGGTTTCATCTAGAAATACCACCTTCAGAGATTTTCTGGCACATAAAGCATGCCAGAAATAGTACAAACCTGGCACAATGGCATGCACCTTGAGGCTTTTAACCCTGAATTTCACTAAATGCCAAGGCTCTTGGAGTACCCTTGAACTTGGCCTTACCCTCAAGGAAGACAATGCCAAGAAAAAAAAGACTGACTAGTACCACCTCTCTCATCTAGAGATAGTGAAATAGTTTCTTACAGAAAGTAACTTCAGAACTCCTGTTCTAGCTCTCACACTCTTGCATCTCAATAGTGGACACACTGCTTCATGGCCTACACGCTCCACATTTGCACCTTTAAAGAGCATCCTACGCGCCATTGCATGTCTCTTCTAGGGCCTGGAAAATATGATCATTACACCCCCATCCTGATGGAACTCAGTTGGCTCCTCTGCCATGCCATGCCATTTTTAAGACCCTCTGCATCAATTAAAAAGACATTGCAACCATCACCCTCAGTTAGTTTGCAGAGAAGCTCACCATCTCTGGTGGTTCTCAGCACACATGAGCCACAACACCATCAAATTGCAACTAAGAAGTGTAAAAAATAAAACGCACAACAGGAGGTCATTTCCATAGATGCTCCCAGGATTAGGAACATCATCCCTTTATCAATAGGACTGCCCCAATACTTCTTCATTTTTGAGATGACGTATGGAAGACAAACCTCCTTAAAGAACACTACATCACAATTATTAACATTCCATGCACCTGTAAGTAAATTTGAAATAAACAAGGTAAATACGTTTGTTGATAACACAGACACGACCTATAAGATCACCTATCTGGTATATATGTGCTGCTATAATTAAATGTGGATGTAGTATGATTTACAGTTTGTTTAAACTTGGATAGAACAAGAATTTTGAAGTCTTACTAGATGTATGGCATGATGATAAAAACATGTAGACTTTGCTGGAGCACCCACCTGTTATACTTTGAACTAGGTCAACAAATCTTTGAGTCCATGTTGATAGACTGTGAATTACTCAACAATCCATCCCCATAAATTTAGACATGGTGACCAATGTGGCTACAAACTGAAGACCCAAATCAGAAATCAAGATAACCAGTTCTGTGCATCTGACTGCCGGGAGTTATTGAAGAAGGCTGGCCTGGTTTGTAGTGGGTACCTAAGGTACTTATAACTTATAACAGGTCCAGTTATCCGTTGTTAGTGAAATGTAGGCAGTGTCTCGCAGCTTAGGCTACCTAGGGGTAGCTGTAGCAGAGCAGGCAAGGCTGAACTAGGAGATATGCAAAGTTCTTGCAATACTACTATAGTCACACAATACTTATACACAATAAAAGACAATACTCAGTGTTACCAAAAATAAAACTTTATTTAGGGGACACAAGGCAATACTCCTTCTGGAGGTATGTATTATACACAATATATACACTAGTAACCAAAATCAGGTAAGTAAACACTCATAGAATACTGCAAACGGTGAAAAACACAATAGATTGCATTGGGCCTAGGGACAACACAAACCATAGACTAAAATAGTGGAATGCAAAAGTCAGATTCCCCCCTAAGCAAATGTAGTGTGTAGAGGGGTGCTGAGAGTGTAAGAAAACACCAAAGGTAGGTAAATTACCCCACCCCAGAGCCCAGGAACACAGGAGTAAAGTACAGCAAGTTTCCTCAGAACACACTAGAAGTTGTGGTGAAGGATTATGCAAGAACTAAGCAAGACTGCAAGAAATCAACGATGGATTCCTGGACCTGAAGACCTGTGGAGACAGTAGACCAAGTCCAGAAGTCAATGAAGAGTCAAGGAAATACAGGAGCCCCTGCCAACCTGGAAGAAGGTGCAAAAGTGGATTCTATGGTTGGAAGAAAAGTACACAAATGCGCTAAAAAAGATAGCTGCGGGTTCCTGCTTGGTGCAAGATATGTTCCACATTGAGTAGTTGGATGCAGGCTGTTTGTGTTGCTGGATCCCTCTAACAAGCCTTGTTTCATGCAAAAATGCTTTTTGCATCAAAGAGGAGCTGCCTGGACTCAGGAGAGACCTGGGGGTCTCAACCCAGACTGAGGAGACAGAGAGGGCTCTCGGAAGACCAGACAGCACCCACGGGAGTCCCAGGAAATGAGGACAAAGGAGTTGCACAGAGATCCCACGTCGCTGGAGAACAACTCAGGGAGTTGAGGGTCGCAGGATGGAGGGCTGAGGACCTGGGCTACATTGTGCATGAAGAACTTTTGGAAGAACTGCACAGAAGCCCAAGGAGCTGCAGAGGACGCAATGCACATGGGTACTGTTAGAAATGGGGTCTTTGGTTAGCAGTCAGGTTACCCCCTGTCCAAGCAAGGACCCTCACTCTAGTCAGGGTAAAAGAGAATCACCCTCAGCTAACCACCGCTCACCCCCTTGGTAGCTTGGCATGAGCAGGCAGGCTTAACTTCAGAATGCTAGGTGTAAAGTGTTTGTACCAACACACACAGTAACTTAATGAAAACACTACAAAATAACACAACACAGGTTTAGAAAAATAAAGACTACTTATCCAAACAAAACACGACCAAAACGACAAAAATCCACCATACACAAGTCAAGTTATTAGTTAAAATGCAAAAAGAGTCTTCATGTTCTTTTAAACACAACGCTCACGCTGTTAGTGTGGAAATGTACCTGGGTTGCATCAAAATAACTCGCACGGACGAGCGTGCATCGGAAAAGGTAAGCGGTGCGTCGATTTCTCACCCTCAAGCAGGCTTTGTTTCTCCTTCTCCGGTCTGATTGGCGTGCATCATATCTTTCCCCGCAGGAGAGAGATGCGTCAATCTGGACACAGCACCTTGGGTCTGGGCAAGCTTGCGTTGGTTTTCCGCACCCAATGATGTTGCATCATTGCAGCCTCCGTGAGCGATGCAGAGTGTTGTTTCTCCAGCCGGGTGCGTCGATTTCATAGCTGCACTGCAAGCGATGCATCAATTTCAGCCACGGAGCCGGTGGCTCATCGTTTCTTTAGCCGCTCTCGGAGATTGCATCGGAAATTTCCAACCTATCAAGGCCCCAGGAACTGGATAGGGCACCACTTGGCAGGGCAGGAGTCTCAGCAGAGGCTCCAGGTTCTATCAGAGAGAAGTCTTTGTTGTCCCTGAGTCTTCAACAACAGGAGGCAAGCTCAGTTTCCAGACCTTGGAGAGTTTGTCACAAGCAGGAAGGCACACAAAGTCCAGTCTCTGTACTCTTGCATAGGCAGAAGCATAGCTCCACAAAGCACAGTCACAGGCAGGGCAGCTCTTCTTCCACAGCTCTTCATCTCTTTTCCAGGCAGAGTTTCTTCTTGGTTTCCAAAAGTGATCTAAAGTCGGTGGTTTTGGGTGCCCTTCTTATACCCATTTTGCCTTTTGAAGTAGGCTTACTTCAAAGAAAAGTCTCTCTTGTTTGTGAAATCTTGCCTTGCACAGGCCAGGCCCCAGACACACACCAGGGGGTTGGACACTGCATTGTGTAAGGGCAGGCACAGCCCTTTCAGGTGTGAGGGACCACTCCTCCTCTCCCTCCCAGCACAGATGGCTCATCAGGATATGTAGGCTACACTTTCTAAAAGTGGCATTTTCAAACACACAATCTTAAAACCAACTTTACTAAAATATGTATTTTAAAATTGTGAGCTCAGAGACCCCACACTCCACATGTCTATCTGCTTCCAAAGGGAATCTACACTTTAATCATTTTTAAAGGCAGCCCTAATGTCAACCTATGAGAGGGATGGGCCTTGTAACAGTGAAAACCAAATTTGGCAGTATTTCACTGTTAGGACATATAAAACACATAAGTATATGTCCTACTTTAACCATACACTGCATCCTGCCCATGAGGCTACCTAGGGCCTACCTTAGGGGTGTCTTACATGTACAATCCATACGTTCATGCACACATCCCATTCATATCCATAATTAGTCCATCCAATTCCGTAGAGTAAATCCACTTTTCTTGCGTGATGTTTATTTCCTCCAATAATTCTCTGCATCCAAGCCAACACGTGTTTCATCAGGGAAATCTCCCAAAAGACTTCATCAGGGTTATAATTGACCATAAGATAATAAAAAGTTCAATATATCATGACATCACTTAAACCCTTGTTACACCTCTGTGTAAGTTTGTGGAAACCAATACATCTGATACATCTACCTTATCTTCCCTTCCTTGTGAGCAGAGTGATCACCAATCTACTAAATTGTTATTTCCAAATCATTATACATTCATATTCCTTTGTCTTATTCCCATTTCACAATGTAAATCACCCTGTGTACACGCACACACTAGCTCTCTGGGGTTTTCTCTGTAGCTACCGCTGCTGCCAACCCTCAGACAGGTTTCTGCCCCCGGGGCTTGGGCAGCCCAGTCCCAGGAAGGCAGAACAAAGGATTTCCTCTGAGAGAGGGTGTTACACCCTCTCCTTTGGAAATAGGTGTTAAGGGCCTGGGAAGAGTAGCCTCTCCTGGCCTCTGCAGATGCTTTGAAGGGCACAGATGGTGCCCTCCTTGCATAAACCAGTTTACACCGGTTCAGGGATCCCCCAGCCCCTGCTCTGGCACAAAAGTGGACAAAGGAAAGGGGAGTGACCACTCCCCTGTCCATCACCACCCCAGGGGTGGTACCCAGAGCTCCTCCAGTTTGTCCCAGACCTCTGCCATCTTGAATGTAGAGGTGTGAGGGCACAATGGAGGCCTCTGAGTGGCCAGTGCCAGCAGGTGACATCAGAGACCCCTCCTGATAGGCTCTTACCTGGTTAGGTAGCCAATCCTCCTCTGAGGGCTAGTTAGGGTCTCTCCTGTGGGTTTCTCATCAGATAATGAATGAAAGAGCTCACCAGAGTTCCTCTGCACTTCTCTCTTCGACTTCTGCCAAGGATCGACTGCTGACTGCTCCAGGACGCCTGCAAAACCATAACAAAGTAGCAAGAAGACTACCAGCAACGTTGTAGTGTATCATCCTGCCGGCTTTCTCAACTGTTTCCTCGTGGTGCATGCTTTGCGGGCTGTCTGCCTTCACCATGCACTGGAAGCCAAGAAATCTCGAGTGAGTCAACAGAATCTTCCCCCTGCCAACGCAGGCACCAAACCTCTGCATCACCGGTCCTCTGGGTCCCCTCTCATCTTAACGAGCCTGGTCCCTGCAACACAGGAGCTAGATCCAAGTGACCTTGACAGTCCAGTGGTCTCTCTGTCCAAATTTGGTGGAGGTAAGTCCTTGCCTCCCCACGCCAGACAGTAATCCTGTGTTCTGCGTGACATGTAGCTGCTAGGGCTTCTGTGCACTTTTGCAAGAGTTCCTTCATGCACAGCATAGCCCAGGTCCCCAGCACTCCATCCTGCATTGCCCAACTTGCTGAGTTGACCTCCGACTTTGTGGGTCCTCTTTTGTTGTGCTGAGACAACTGCCATGCTAAACTTTTCTGAATGCCTGTTCTGGTACTTCTGCGGGTGCTGCCTACTTCTGCATGAGCTCTCTGTAATGCTGAGCACCTTCTCTGTCTCCTCCTCCAAGAGGCAACCTCCTGGTCCTCCCTAGGCCCTGGCAGCACCCAAAACCTTTAACCACAAATCTTGCAGCTAGCAAGGCTTGTTTGCAGTCTTTCTGCGTGGAAATGACTCTGCGTCTTCCAGCACGCCATGGGACATCTTCTGACCAAAGGAGCCGTTCCAGGCCCCTTCCGTTGTTGCAGAATCTTTGGCTTCTTCCACCAGGAGGCAGCCCTTTTGCACCTTCATCCGGGGTTTAGTGGGCTGCTCCCCCCCCGGACACTTGCGTGACTCTTGGACTTGGTCCCCTTCCTTTGCAGATCCTCAGGTCTAGGATTCCATCTTCAGTGCTTTGCAGTCAGTTGTTGTCTTTGCAGAATCCCCTACCTAAACTTTACTATTTTTCTGGGATAGTAGGGTAACTTTACTCCTACTTTTCAGGGCCTTGCGGTGGGGTAACTTGGACACCCTTAGTGTTTTCTTACACTCCTAGCGACCCTCTACACACTGCTCTAGGCCTGGGTTCCATTCGTGTTTCGCATTCCACTTTTGGAGTATATGGTTTGTGTTGCCCCTAGGCCTACTGTCTCCTATTGCATTCTATTGTTTTTCTCACCTGATTTTGGTTTGTGTGTACATTTTGTGTATATTACTGACCTCCTAAGGGAGTATATCCTCTGAGATATTTTTGGCATATTGTCACAAAAATAAAGAACCTTTATTTTTAGTAACTCTGAGTATTGTGTTTTCTTGTGCTATAGTGCTATATCTTATAAGTGGTATAGTAGGAGCTTTGCATGTCTCCTAGTTCAGCCTAAGTTGCTCTTCTATAGCTACCTCTATCAGCCTAAGCTGCTAGAACACTACTAATCTACTAATAAGGGATAACTGGACCTGGCACAAGGTGTAAGTACCACAAGGTACCCACTATAAGCCAGGCCAGCCTCCTACAACAACAAACTCCTTGGAGTAGTCAGGTGCCTTCAGCACAGGTGCATCCTTCAGGGCATCAAAAGCGGTCTGGCAAGCCTCTGTCTAGATCACCTTCTTTGGTTGCTTCTTGGAAGTCAACTCATTCAAGGGTTAACAATGGTGCCATACCTCTTGACAAACCTCCGGTAATATCATATCCAGTGAGGTTTAAAAGGGCCCTCACCTCAGTCTGGGTCTTGGGAGGTTCCCAAGCCTGAATGGTGTCAACTTTTGGCTGTAGGAGTGCCACCAGGCCACTCCCTACCTTTTGTCCCAAATACACCACTGAACCCTACCCTATTTGGCACTTGCTTGCATTTATAGTGAGGTCTGCCTTTTGCAGGGCCTCTAGCACTCTGCAGAGGTGCTGGAAGTGTTTCTCCCAAGTGGAATTGAACATTGCAATGTCAACCAGGTATGCTGTGCTGAAGTCATCCAGCCCAGTCAGCACCTGGTTGACCAACCTCTGGAATGTGGTAGGGGCATTTTCCATCCCAAATGGCATCACTTTGAACTGGAAGTGTCCATCTGGGGTAGAAAATGTTGACTTCTCCTTAGCCCCTTCAGTTAGGGAAATCTGCCAATACCCAGACGTCAGACGTGTAGAGGTATTTTGCAGCTCCCAACCGATCTATGAGCTCATCAGCTTGGGGGATGGGGTGAGCGTCAGTTTTATTGGCCGCATTGAGACCCTGGTAGTCCACCCAGAACCGGAGTTCTGGGGTGGCACCAGGAGCAGCAGCCTTTGGGACCAATACCACAGGGCTGGTCCAAGGACTGCTAGAAAACTCAATCACCCCTAGGGATAACATCTTAGACACCTCATCTTTGATGCTAGCCCTGACCTATCAGTCACCCTGTAAACCTTCTGTTTAGTGGGTGGACTGTCCCCAGTGTCCACATCATGTGTACACAAGTGTGTGACCACTAGGATCAGGGGGAACATGGAGGCAAACTGACCCAATACCTGGCGACAGTCCCTTTGTTGTTCTGAGGTCAGGGAGGGAGCGAGGTTCACTCCCTCCACAGACCCATCTTTCTCTCCAGCAGACAGGAGGTCAGGAAGAGGCTCACTCTCTTCCTCCACCGTATCATCTGTTGCTAGGAGCATGGACAATTCAGTCCGCTCAAAGTGTGGTTTGAGACGGTTCACATGCAGGTCCCTTAAGGAGTTCTGGGAGTCTGCAAGTCCACCATGTAGGTGACTTTGCTCTTGCTCTCCACCACCTCAAATGGCCCAGTCCACTTGTTCTGGAGCGCCCTAGGCTCCACTGGCTCCATCACCCACACTTTTTGCCCTCGCTGAAACTCGACCAGAGTGGCATTCTGATTATACCACAGTTTCGTGTCTGCCTGGCTTGCTTCTAAGTTCTCTTGTGCAAGAGCTCTGAAGCGGGCAGTCTGGTTCCTGAAGGCCATCATGTAGATAAACACATGGGAAGGTTTACTGGGGGCTTTCTCTAAGCCCTCCTTCACCAGACTCAAAGGTCCCCTGACAGGGTGGCCATACAGTAACTCAAAAGGACTAAATCCAAGCCCTTTTTGAGGCACCTCCCTGTAGGTGAACCAAAGGCATGGCAAGATGACATCCCAATTCTGCCTCAAGGGCTCTGACAGACCCATGATCATGCCTTTCAAGGTATGGTTGAACCTTTCAACTAGACTATTGCTTTGGGGGTGGTAAGGAGTGGTGAACGTATACGTTACACCACACACCTGCCACAGAGACTTCATATACGTAGACATGAAGTTTGTACCCCTATCAGATACCACTTCCTTGGGGAACCTCCATGCGGGTGAAAACCCCCATCAATGCACGACCCACCATAGGAGAAGTGATTGACCTCAGAAGAATGACTTCTGGGTACCGGGTGGCTTGGTCCACCAAGACCAGGATGAACCTGTTGCCCATGGCTCTCTTCGGATCCAGAGGCTCCACAATGTCAATACCAACCCTTTCAAAGGGGTACTAACCACTAGAACAGGTTGGAGTAGACCTTTTCAATTCACCCCACTCTTGCCACTTGTCTGACAAGACCTGCAATGAGCATCTGAGTGCCTGCGCATTAGGGGCCAATAAAAGTGGGTGACAAGCCGTTCTAAGTCTTGTCCTGCCCCAAATGTCCAGCTAAAGGTGCATCATGAGCCAGACCCAATAGGAAGGCTCTGAAGCACTGGGGTACCACCAGCACATGGGCTGACCCAGGCTCAGCAACCTTAGGATCACTATACATGAGGCCGCCCTCCCAATGAATCAGGTGAGATCCTGGCTCCTTGCCAGCTGCCTGGTCTGCAGCCTGGTGCCGCAAACCACTAGAGTAGGGCATGTCCACTGTGCCTCACAGAATACCTCCCTGGTGGGTCCCCCTTCCTGCTGTCACTGTGACTGCTCAAGGACCTCCTCCAGCTCAGCATCACCCACAGGCTCCGCCTCCTCCCGGACAGTGGGAACTTCTGGGGCTGGTTTCACATGCCCTCTGCCCTTCCTCTTTTTGGCAGTCCCCTGGGCCACTGTTTCAGGCTGCAGGGGCTACTGACCACCCTGAAGGGATTCTACTGACCTGGTGGATACGCATAACCATCCAAGCAGGCAAAACATCTCCAAGTGTGACCGGTGTTCCACCTCTTTCCAAGGGGAATCCTCCAGGTCATTGCCAAACAAACAATCCAAAGGCATGGTTGAACTCACAGCTACCATCAAGGAACCTGAAACCCTCCCTTCAAAGGGAACCTGCACCACTCTGCACAGGCTCTCTGAGTTGTCCACTGCAACTACTTGGTGAAGTAAAGGGGGATCTATCTGCTCTTCAGACACTCCTCGCTATAGTCACACTGGCTCTTGGGTCTCTCAGAGCCTCCACCCTCTGTCCATTAATGGTCACCCACTGCCTGTACTTTTTAGTGTTCTCCTGCACTAGGGTTCTCTGGACCACCTCACTGTCCCCTAGTGAGACAAGAGTCATCTCAGCTGGCTCTCACCCACCTGGAACCAACTCCTCCCCAAGCGCTACACTAGCCAAACCCTGGGACTGAGCACCAGTAGGTGCCAGTGTACTCTTGGGGCATTTGGGGTCTCCTCTCATATGACCCATCTCGTCACATGCATAACACTTACACGGGGGACCCCGTTTCACAGGTTTGGAGAACCATGGTTTCTTTTCACTGGGGGGCTTGGACTCCTTACCCTGGAAACTAGGTTGGGGCCCTTTGGAGAACTCCCACTGTTTACCCTTAACACCATTTCTTCTGTGAGGGACCCTGCCCACCCTTGGTGTTGTCTCCCCCACACCTCTTCTCCATCCTTGTGCTTGCCCAGTGGTCTGCTTCCTGCACAAGCTTCCTGGGGTCAGTCACCTTGCTGTCAATCAGGTGCTGACGGAGCTCTGGAAAAAATAAACTGTACAAGTGCTCCCAAGCAATTAAATTGTAAAGTTCCTCATACTTTGTCACCTTACTGCCCTTCACCCAATCATCCACTGACCTGCAAAAAGAATCAACACACTCCAACCATGTTCGGAATTCCTTCTTCTGATGGGAACTAAACTTGTCCTTATACTGCTCAGGGGTGAGACCATACCTTGTGAGTAGGGACTCCTTCATGATAGAGTAGGTGAGACCCTGAGGATCTCTTAAGGATGTCAGAGTATCCCTCCCCTCTACATCAAAGTGCTTCCACAGACCCGCCCCCCAAAGAGCTTCAGGGGCCAGATTCATATGGAGAGCAGACTCATGCCCCTTGAACCACAAGAATATGTCATCCTCCCTTTTGTAATCCTTCACAAGATCTTTAGGAATGTGCACCCTCTGCTCAGGCTGCACTGTGATATTTCTGCAAACATCCCTAATGGTCTGGCTCCTCCGAACCAGCTCCCTAAAGCTGAGCTCAGGAGCCAGTAGTATCTTCTTTTCCTCTATGGCCATCCTGCTTTTTCCGTCTACCTTTGCATCCTAAACGTCTCCAACTAGTGAGCCCTTTCTGCCTGTCTGTCCTGTAACTCTTCCGGAATTAGGCCCTTGGAAGGCACACTGCTACTTGCCCTCAAGACTCTCTCACGGGACATAACAAGCCCACCCACTATACCATTGTGTATGGATTGCACCTCCTCACCCTCATCCTCCTCCTCCTCCTCTGTGTGCCCCTCGGCTTCCTTGGCTGTCACCCAGGCCCTCAGTGCCTTCTGCAGCCCCCCTTCCAGGTGGAGCCCTTAATGGAACAAAAAAAATGTTTTGCAGAACTGCCTCAACTGAGCAACTGTATAGCTCTCCAGTTTCCCTAAGTCAAAAACAGCTCCAGCTGAGACATCTCCAGATTGAGAGATGGTGAAGAGAATCAACAAAAGTGCAAGTTCCAAGGCAGAATAAAGAGTTCCCAATGGAGTTCAAAGGTCAATAAAGGATCAGCTAAAATATTAAGTTAGGGAAAAATCCCAAAAAGAGAAAATGCAAAAACAAGCAGAATGAGGTCACGTAATGGTCTGCACTGAAAATAGTAGTGTACACTTAATCACTGTATGTCAAGTACAAGTCCAATCCTCACGGCTGATCACCAATGTTAGAAATGGGGTCTTCGGTTGGCAATCAGGTTTCCCCCTGTCAAAGTAAGGACACTCACTCTAGTCAGGGTAAAGGAGAATCACACTCAGTTAACCCCCGCTTGCCCCTTTGGTAGCTTTTCACGAGCAGGTGGGTTTAACTTCAGAAGCAATGTGTAAAGTATTTGTACCAACACACACAGTAACTCAGTGAAAACACTACAAAATGACACAACACAGGTTTAGAAAAATAGATAATATTTATCTAAACAAAACAAGACTAAAACGACAAAAATCCCACATAAATGAGTCAAGATATGAATTTTTAAAAGAATAAGAGTCTTGGGTGGTCATTATGACATTGGCAGCAAATCCCGCTGACTGCTGCAGTGATGGCCGCCAACATACCATAGTAGAAGCAAACATCCGTTCGCCATAATATGACACACACACACTAAACCAACAGAATACTGCCACAAACACAAATCCGCCAGATCAAAGGTAAGTGGTAAAGTGTCGGTACGAACACCCACACCATCACGCCAACAAAACAACACCCTCCACATTATGACCCACGAATCACCACGGCAGACATTCAACATCGGTAAACCATTAGTGGTACACACCAGCGCGATCAGAATGGCCACCCAAATACAAAACAACACAACATTGGCCAAAGCTAAAACCACACACCTGACACTGATACACACATAACACCCACCCACCAACAGCACTATAAAACACACACCCATATTACCCACAACCCTTTACGAACACAAAAAATAGCCAAGGGACAGACACGCAAATCACAGACACAACTACACACACCACTAACACCCAGCCATCCGTCAAGCACCCTACACCTCACCACATTAGTCAACACCCACTGCACAACACATAACGCCCATATCCTCACAAAGGCAACCCCTGTTTCACTGAAGAGGAGTTGCGGGTCATGGTGGAGGAAATAGTCAGGGTAGAGTCACAGCTGTTTGGAGCACAGATACAGCAAATCTTCATTGCAAGGAAGATGGAGCTATGGCGGAGAATTGTGGACTGGGTGAATGCTGTGGGACAGCATCCACTAACAAGGGACAACATCAGGAAGAGGTGGAATGACCTACGGGGGAAGGTACGTTCCATGGCAGCAAGGCTCCAGCTTGCCATCCAGAGGACTGGTGGTGGACCCCCATCTCCTCCCCCACAACTGACAGCATGGGAGAAGCAAGTCTTGGCAATACTGCATCCTGAGGGACTCACTGGAGTTGCCGGAGGACTGGACACGGGTGAGTCAACATTTACTACCTATCATCCCACATACCTGCATGCCATCTCACCCCCTCACCCTGACTCACAACACTCCATCCACACAATGCACCTAAACAAATAACTAACCCCAATGCCAAGATCTGCATGCCATACCCACTGCATGTACAGCCCTCTCAGCCCTGCATCTACACCCACCACCTATGCATGCACAACATGGAGAACTAACAATCCCATAATACATCACTATACACAGACAATGGGTGCAGGACAACAGCAAAGAAACAGAAATCAGCACATCCACACCCCCCACACCACGTCAGATTGCACTAGTATCAGAGCGGCATCAGGCGCACTGAGCCTTCCAGAAAGAAACCAATTTGAAAAAGTCAACTATTTTGCTGACAATATACCATGACCAGATGGACTCAGCCACAATATACATATACATGTCAAATCAGGAGGCACTTCAAGCCAAAAGATGAGATTCTTTTCATAGCGTACCAATAAGTTAGTAGTGGGAAAATGTTTTTGCATGCATAGTCAGTTTACTGAGACACGCTTTGAATAATAGGTTCTTGTACTGAATTCCGTGTCTGACCCTAGAAACAACGTATCCTCACAATGGCCAGCACAACTCTTCCTAGCACTCCCACAATATCCAGCAAGTTTCCATCACGCCCTCGACAAGAAAATCTTCAGCTGGAGACACGACCAAAAGGAATGGCTCCTCTTCTCAGGTTAGAGCATACCATTGATCCTGACAATATCTTCCTCACTCTGTTCTGATTTAGTCGGAGTCAGATCCATTCTCACTTTCTTTTGATCCTTCTTATTTTCCCATTGTCCTTCCCATCTGTCTAATTCACCCCACTTTCGGATGCAACTGATTAATTCCTTTATCTGTCATTTCAGCCCAGGCTGCTCCCAAGTTGGTAATGTCCCAAACAGTAAAACCTAAGTGATAACTTTTCTGTAATGTTTTAGAGTTTTCTAAATCAATTTCATACTTGTGGGCTAAATCAGCTAGTCTCTCATAAACGTTTTCTGCATGTCTTTGCACAAACTATAGTTAATCATCTCTGTAAGTGTCTAATTGAACTAAACCAATGGATCTGAGTATCATCTCATTTAATTCCGCTTCAAGTTTGGATACTGTAGGAAAGTGCCCTTTTTTTACATGGTCACCCCCCACTTTTTGTCTGGTACATGATGTAATTTTGACTGAAAATACACTGGATTCCTGCTATCCGGGTAACCCAGTGCCAGATCTCTTTCCCTAAAACTGTACAATAGTTCCCCAATTATCAATACCTTTGGTACCCGCGTAAGTCCCTAGTAAATGGTAATCCAGGTACTTAGGGTGTGGGCACCAAAGAGGATCCCCAAGGGCTGTAGCATATGTTGTGCACCCTCATGGGCCCCTCACCTCACCCATGCAGACTGCCATTGCAACTAAAGGTGGAAACACAACATGTCCCTTAAAACAACATGCAATATATGTAAGCCACCCCTACAGCAGGCCTTACAGCCCTAAGGTAGAGTACATTATATTACACGTGTGGACATATCTGTAAGAGCAGATATGCCCCTGCTATGTGTTTGTTGTTTTTTTAGACACAGTGAGTGAATAGGGAAGCCATTTTAAATGCATGTGCTGTACAATGGTCACTACAAGCTCCCCAGCTACATGATGGCTTCACAAAACTTAGGTATCAAACATCTCATATTAATAAATTCTCACTGATACCAGTGATGGATTTAAGTACTGGTGTGCTAACTGACTAGTTTTAGACAGCCTGCCAACAAGAGGCATGTTTCTGACCCCCAAGTGTGAGAGCCTTTGCTCTTGGGCGGCCAGGAACAAAGCCTGGTCTGCAAGAGGTGTTTACACACCCTCCTGGACAGTATGACCTTCCAAGGCAGGGGGCTTCAAAGCAGCCTGCCACTCTTGATATGCAGATCTGGCTTATCTCAGAAGGGAGAAGCCGACCTCCCTGCCCTAGGGTCCTTTTGGGACCTGGACAGGCAGATACATTAGTAGTCAGGAGGCATGCCCACTCTCAGTCTAGTTCCATCCCTAAGGTGGGCTACCTGACATGGACACGAAATTTCGAAATCTGCCACCTTGGAGATGGCAGAACTAGGAACTCTGGGACAGTGTTGTGCCCACTTCAAACAGGAAGTGGTCATATAGGAGCATAGTGAGCCCAGGGGTAGGCAGCCCATTGGCCACTACTCTACACTCCCCTAAATGTCCCACTAAATTCAGTATTTAGGGCATCCCCTGGCACCAGGAGCACAGATTTGTGCTGTCCTATGAAGAAGGACATGCAGGAGCTTCAAAAACAAATACTGAGGAAGAAGCCATTGATTTGGCACCAACCTTTCCGGCCTGTCTGCTGTTCTTACGGAATTGCGGCAAAGTCACCTCTTCCTGCAACCTTTTGTACCTCCAAAAGCCTGGGAGGGCTTTCTACCTTCAACAAAGACCCAGGTAGCCCAGTGGAGCGAGGGAGCTGCTTCCCTGCATCCTACAGGCATCCCTAGAGATCCGAGAGGGCACCAGACTGCCAAAACCTAAACCCGGAAAGCACCAACGCATCTGTGCCACCAAGCCAAAGCTTAAGTGGACAGCGGTGTCAGCGTGCTCCCCTGGCCCTCCAGAGACAAAACCTACCTTGGACTTGCCCACTGTGGACTCACCAACATCACTTGCAGTCTCTGTTTGCAGGCCCACTCGACCGTGAGTGCTCCCAGTGACAAAAAAAAACAATGCCTCAAGACAGCTCTGCACCCATCACCCCTGGACCTAAGGTGTACCCACATCCCTAAGTATTGTGAGAGCTGAGCTCACTTGCTGCTTCAGCTCGAGTGGCCTCCCAATCCAAATATGCACCCTCTTTTTAACTAGACCGATCCCGATTGATTAACATTGGGCACCCAATGCTGTATTGCACCTCTGCGCTGGCCACCAAGTGCGGCCCGGTGTGACCTGTTTTTGTGACCTTGGATTTTGCTGCACACTTACCTTAAGTCCAGGAGATTGGTCCTGTAAGTTGCTGTGAAGGGCCCAAATGCAGTACATGTTTTTCCATGCAAGGATAACATTCAGCACCCAACGCTGAAAAGCACCTCAAGACTACAGGAAGTCTTCTTATTGCTATGCCATTTTAATTATTCTGATTAACTGAGGTATTACTTCCTATGGGAACAATCAGAACAGTTAATATATGTGCATTCTTTCCTGTCACTCCTGGACCATGAAATGGAACAACAGGACCTCTTGTCACCTCCTCTAAGGTATCCCCTCTGTTTGGACAGCATTACTTGGAGATTGGGGGCTTAGCAGTAATTTATTTATGAAATAATTGTCCAAATCACTCTTACGATTCTCACCCTTATTTTCACTATCACCTCTTATTTCCTTTTCTGCTTATTTAGACTACACCTCATCTTCATCTTCATTGGTTAGAGCAGGATAGCACCCTTGATTATGTCAGATCTTCAAGCTTTCTGTTGATTATCCCATTAAGCATATGCACAAGTTTCAACATAGTTTTCTTTCTGTTTCTGATGCTATGTGTGCCAGCATATACAGTGCCTCAAATTGTACAGCTCTAGGAGGTAGTTTCATCTCATATAAAATTTGTCACAAATGTTCATTAATTCTCAAATTGTGTGTTCCATTGCATGGTAATGCTAAGGCACCCTCTTTCTCAGTAACTCTCTGCCATTGTTCTAACCACAAACATGCATAAAGACCTATGTTTGACATTACATAATGACCTGGCACACAGTTGGTTGGAGTCTCCACTCACTCTCCAACCAGAATAAATGTATCACCTTTCACCATAATTTTCAGTGCCTTAAAAAATTTCATTTTTCAAAATAATTTACCACAATTGACTTTTTGTTTACAAATCCGGAAGTAATTTTTAACCCATAATCCTCTATTCAGTGTTCACAACCATTACCAGAGTGACTCTCAAATGGTTTAGTCTACCAATACCATTGCAGCTTTGCACCATCGGACCTATACCAGCGCAGCACAATGCAACGTCAACCTCCCTCCTTACAGCAGCTCAGCCTTCTTCACAATTTCTTTCGCAACCACTTTTTCACTCACACCTTAATGTAAAAATAATACAAGCATTTTCAAAAACAACAACAACCTTTTCTTTTCTGCTAAAGGTTTAGGACAATCAACCACTTCGAAAACCGGTATGATGATACACTTTCCGACATAATCGCATCTTAATTTACTTTCTAATGAGATTTGAACAGCTGACTTCACTTGGATGGAGTTCCTCTTTATGCACTCAAGATTCACTTATACCAACCTCTCACAATCACACAAAAGTATTTCCCAAACAGCATTGCTCAAACAACATACAAGTACGACAACTCCAAGTGTCTTCTACACTTGTGTGGTAATCATCTCAAGTCTCTTCTTAGCAGTAAGTGTCACATTCACACAAGCATTTCAAAATGTTCGTAAAACACTTCAACATCACTGCACTTCACCGCAATCTTAAGCATAAGTAATGCACAGCACAACTCTATTAATACTCACATATTTGCTGCTTTGGAATGATGCTGGGTCTGGCAAGTTCATCATGGGATACCCTAAATTCTCTATCTCTAGCACCCTTAGGAGTGCACCATCCTCTGCTACCAACTTTGATGGAGCATTTATCTGTTATGCTCTAAACAAGGTTGACAAATTTATGAATCCATGGAAATAAGTCAACAATCCATCCACATACATTTAGACAGTGTAACCAATGTGACTACACACTGAAGACCCAAGATGGAAATCAAGATTTAAAGGGGTTTATTACAAATCTATACTGAGGTTAATGTAAACAAATCTCAAAAACATAATGTAAAGTTACAGAATTGCAATCGGGTGGCCGAACCTGTGGAAGAAATGCATACGGATCAGCATAAGGCGAACAAGTATCTCAAAGACTGCTACTGGAAACATCAACAGAATTATTTGGTGCTTTGAGAACAAACGCTGGTTCACTCTGTCACACATTAATGCAACCATAAAGCCATCTAGCTCAACTAGCTAGGGCAAAACAGAACCTATAGAAAAGAGGATGTCCCAATGTAATGGAAACAAGGGAAAAGGGTAAAAAGCCAATACAGGATAAAAATAATTTGGCAAAACGTCATCATTGGCTAAAAGAGAACAACTAATGAAAGTGAAAAGTAGACAAAAAGTAAAGGTTTCAGCATATCAGAAGCTTGGTCGAGAATCTTCTGAGAGAATGAAGTGTATGCTAAAGCTGCACTCAGCAAGCAAGGGCACTGGGAAATGTCAGAGGTCTGTACCTCTAAAGTCCATCTGTCCTACAATCAATCGGTGAAAGTTCTATTTAAAGTCCCAATATTACAAATTTGTAATACCTCCTCTGATCCAGCAATATCCAGTTCCATCTTCTCACATCTCACGGGGTAACTTTGAAACAAGTCCATGGTTTCCCAAGACAGTCCTGGGAAGGTAACTGTTCTTGGTCTCCTTTACAATGATTGCAACATGTGTGAATACAGGCAGTCGGTCACTCCGTATACCTTTCCAAAGCTGCTTTCTCAAACTCTCAGTGAATAGGACAATAGCACAATAACCAAACTAACATTTTCTCAGTTAAACTACCAGCAATGAAATGACAGGTATGCAGAAAATGAAAAACAGTTTCCCACTTTATGGGGATTTGGGCCTAACGAGATCAGGAAATACCATGTCAAAGGGACATTTAACTCACATTGCCTTGTAAAGTTAGCTTCTGTATTACATGATTATAATAGCATTTCTCATTCAAACTTCAAGTTACAGTTTATGTGAAACATTATAAAGTGTTTTTTTCCACAAACTTTATTGCACTTTAATAAACAGTTACAGTTACACATTGACACACGGTTATGTAATCGTACGTAGTGCTTCCTACACTCACAAGGCCATTTGTCTCTTACATTTAGAAATCGTATAACTGTGTTAGCAATCATTCCTAAACACCCCTGCCTCCCACTAACTTCCCCAACTAGCAAGAGCAGTTCATTGTTTCCTACATTTGTCCATTGAGATCCCATTTGAAACCACCGTCAGAAAACAAAATAAAGGGGGTTATTACAACTTTGGAGGAGGTGTTAATCCTTCCCAAAAGTGACGGTAAAGTGACGGATATACCACCAGCCGTATTACGAGTTCCATAGGATATAATGGACTCGTAATACGGCTGGTGGTATATCTGCCACTTTACCGTCACTTTTGGTACGGATTAACACCTCCTCCAAAGTTGTAATAACCCCCAAAGTGTTATTACATGTCATGAAGTATATTGTGGAACTACATTTTCTCAGCGTTAATCAACAATATTTAGTGTACATGTAAAATAAAATGCTATTGTTTTAAGAGTAGACCCTTTTTGTGTAGCATGAGGATGATTTCAGAACCACCATAAATGGTTACATTTCATTCAATAAGGTTATACCACACTCCATTTTTCACCTCCCACCATGGTGATTGCACATTATCAATGAGCCAAGAGCACCACTTTACATTTAATGTTCTATTATATTCTGGCAGTATCATTTTGTGGCTGTTATAAAAATTAGCAGAAAATGGGATCCGCCCTTGGATGACCACTACATAAACAACAGAAATCATGACAATTTATTGTACCAATCAAATCAATTTTAATGGTGATGAGAACATATAGACTTAATGAGATGTAATTCATTATTAGAGAAATGAGGGTTACCGGACACTTTGAGAATTTGTGAGGAGACACTTGACTTTGAATAGTCAAGGGAACTTATTCTAAGATTTATATGTGGTCCTATCAGTTTGGTAGAGTTTATCAGTAATGGGCAATGGGTCCTGAGATGACCAGCGGATAATCAACAGAAACAAAAATAACTTGGTGTACCAAGCCAACACATTTCAGTGGACAACTTAGATGGTATTCCATCATTAGCTGCTATTCTTCTGATATTGCACGTCGCATCTTGATTGCACCAATAAGCTTTTTCCACGTTTTTCTTTTTGTTTTTTTATGCTTGACGTTCGTTTTCACATGCTTGCCACTAATAACGATGCCTTTACTGCTATGTGCGTATCTTAGATTTTATGTTCCTTGTTGCTATTGACAAAACTGGCAATATTTTTGCACTTTGCACTTTATTTGAATCAGTACTTTCTTTTATTCCTCTATCTTGATGTCTGTGTTAGCACGTTTTGCAACTCATAACAATGTTCTTCATTTGAGGACTGTATAATTGTCTCCCTGAGTTTTAAGTTGTTAGCAAAAGTGGTAATATTTTCAGCAAATTTCACTTTGCTTTTAGAGATAGGATGACAGCTCAGCCAATTGTCATAAAACCAGAAACACAACTGCGACTTTTTGACACAATTATGTGTTTATTGCACGGCTTGCCTTCCTCTTACCTTGTAAAACGTGTGCTTCTTACTCTGACTGCCCATATTTATACTTTTTTAGCGCCGCATTTGCGTCATTTTTAGACGCAAAAGCAGCGCAAGCTTACAAAATACAATTGTATTTTGTAAGTTTGCACCGCTTTTGCGTCAAAAAGTGGCGCAAATACGGCGCTAAAAAAGTATAAATACGGGCACGTTTTAAATATAAGCCTGTGTCTTTGTTAAACTTGTAAAGTTTTTTAAGAAGCCACACAATAAATAAATATTAGCAAGTAGAAGTTCAATTTTAAATTAGCGACTATAGTTTCAATATGTATTTCGGATTGTCTAAATATATCTGCTCTTCTATATATAAACGACCGTGTATACTGTCTGAGCTTCATAGTTAATATTTCTGTTTTTACAAATTGCTACAGGATACTAGCTCCCATTATTCATTTTCGGCCTTATGTTTACACATAAAATATAAGCGGCCACTTATCTATGACCAATATAAGAAGGCAGGCCTTATGAGCTTTTGTATGTGAATGGTATACAGAGGGCAATATTTAAGAGTAAGTCAGGCAGTGCAGCACTGTAAACTGCGCATGCACAACATGACAGGGAAAGGGCAATAATAGCTGTATTTAAGGCAATACAGCACAATCCTGTTATTTCCCTTGTGCTGGCACACAATGGGCTGCCAAGAAACAACACAGGCATCCTTGCACCATGGTGCAGGACTTTTTGTTGTGCAATAAGGGTGACAAAACAATCCCCAAGGCCATTTCCACACATAGAAAAAGAAAACAAAATGAGGAGAAATAAATATATTTTGCCTTGGTACGCCTCACTTGGGTAGGCATATCTTTTTGGCACATTCTCAGGTTTACCTGTTCTGGAAAATCTGGGAATGCATCAAAATCCATGGATGTTGCATGAAAACACCCAGGCAACACCCATGAAAAAGCGTCCCTGGTGTGGAGTAATGCAACACAGCAATTTGCATTGCGTTACATTACTAGAGATTTATGAAGCCAGACAGGGCCGAGCAAGGTGGCCTTGGGTGGCTTCATAAATCTCATTTTTGTGGTGCAAGAGCGATGCAAAGCAGCTCATAAACATGCCCCTGAATTCTTATTGTATACTTGTGCCGACTGTAAAGTTGCCACTGTAAATTAAGGGTAAAATTTTACAACATAGGCATTCCTTATCTTTGGACAATAAAATTGGGTAAAATGCATTGGGCATATTTATGAGTGGTTTGCGACATGCTTGAACCATGCAAAGTGTTGCATGCATGCCGCAAACCACTAGGTGACTTTGAATGGCTTTGAAAATTCGAAACAAGGAAATGCAGTCCAAATCGCTGCGTTGCCTTACTCTGCCTTAAGAATGCATTCCATGGGCATTGCATGGATGTTGCCATACCCCTCCCATAGTTTTTGATGCATTTCCAGATTTTCCAACCCTGGCAAACCTGGGAATGTGCTAAAAAAATATTCCTGCCCTGGAGAGGTGTAACAAGGAAAACTATCTTTATTTCTCCTAGTTTTTCCCTCTTTCTATTTGTGCCACATGCTGCACACATAGAAAGAGGAAAACACACTTCAAGATTGTTTTTGTCTAGGAAGGTGTCCCTTCCTGCACAAAAACAATCCTGCATGCAACACACGCACATTTGCACCATGGTAAAAGGGTGCCTGCATGGGCGCTAGGCAGCCAAAAGGCATCTGTGTAGGGGGAAAGGGAAAAATTGCACCATATTGGATAAATACGGTGCTTTACTGCCCTTTCCCTGTGACGCAGGGCAGTGCACCAAGTTGACTTGCTGCACTGTCTTGCATCACTCATCTCATAAATATGCCCCTAAGTGTCAAAATCTTTGTATGGCTGCCTGTATAGATATATTTAGTCCTAATGAATATGTGTCGGCGCTAAAAAGGACTAATCTGTGTTCTAGATCAAAGCTAGCCTTCTTCTTTTCAAGTTATAAGAGTATCCATTATTGTAAGAGGTTCAACAAGGTATGCTATGGATTTTTCTTGTACTGAGTTGATAGCACTCAGGATACATACAGAATATTTTTTCTTCCAGAATACGTGTTTGAAGGGATGCAATTGAAATCATCATAAAAACAGAATGCTATGCAGATTTTAGAATTAAGTAAGCTTGATGACTAAGAGTAAACCCTCCTCTCCCCAGGACAGGTTATAATATCTATGTGAATGAGTTATCTAATGGCGTACTGTATTAGGTGTTTTTCTGTGTTGTTTTCAGTATAGACTCATATTACATGGACTAATCCAATTTGGTGATGTACCGGATGTACCAATGAATTACTCCTTTTGTATGATGTTGATAGATAAGAATATTTTAATGTCATAAAGCATTGTGATCGCAGGAGTCTTGTTTAAAATGGCTGCACAATAGTATAAAGAACTGAGACAAGAAAATTAATCAATCAATCAATCAGGAATTTGTAAACGCACTACTCACCTGTTAGGGTCTCAAGGGGCTCAGGTGGTGAGCGGGGAGGTGCTGCTACTGCTCGAACAGCCAGGCCTTGAGAAGTTGCCTGGAGGTAAGGTGGTCCTTGGTCTGACGCAGGTGGGTGGGAAGAGTGATCCAGATCTTGGCGGCCAGGTGCAAGAATGACTTGCCACCGGTTGTAGTTCTGCAGACGCATGGGACGTTGCAAGGGCAAGGTCGGCGGAGTGGCGATGCTGGGTCGGGGTGTAGAAGGAGAGCCGTCTGTTGAGGTCTTCTGGTCTGGTGTTGTGCAGTGCTTTGTGAGCATGGGTGAGGAGTTTGATAGTGATTTTCTTGTTGACTGGGAGCCAGTGCAGATCTCTCAGATGGCCTGTGATGTGGCAGTGGCGGGTGTCCAGAATGAGGTGTGCGGAGGTGTTCTGGATGCGTTGCAGCCTCTTCTCGAGTTTGGCCATGGTTCCTGCGTAGAGGGAATTGCTGTAATCCAGTTTGCTGCTTACGAGGGCTTGGATGACTGTTCTTCTGGTTTCGGTGGGGATCCATTTGTAGATCTTTCGGAGCATGCGGAGGGTGTTGAAGCAGGAGGAGGAGATGGCGTTGACTTGCTGAGTCATGGACAATGAGGAATCCAAGATGAATCCTAGGTTGGGTGCATGGTCGGTGGGAGTTGGAGCAGCTGCAAGAGTGGCAGGCCACCAGTCATCATCCCATGCGGAGAGGGTGGAGCCGAAGATGAGGACTTCCGTCTTGTTGGAATTGAGTTTGAGGCAGCTGTTCTTTATCCATTCGGCGATGGCCTTCATTCCTTCGTGGAGGTTGGTCTTGGCAGAGTCCTTGGTGAGGGAGAGGACCCGCTGGGTGTCGTTGGCGTATGAGATGATGTTGAGGTTGTGGGATCAGGCGGTGTTAGCGAGCGGGGCCATGTAGACGCTGAGGAGGGTCGGGCTGAGAGACGAACCCTGGGGTACGCCGCAGATGATTTTGGTGGCCTCCTGAGCGGAATGGGGGGTGGCGGACTCTCTAGGTTCTGCCAGTGAGAAAGGAGGTGGCCCAGTCCAGGGCTCTGTCATGGATTCCTGCATTGCTGAGGTGTGTGTAGGGTGTGGTGGCAGATGGTGTTGAATGCAGCCGAGAGGTCCAGGAGGATGAGGGCCGCGGTTTCGCCATTGTCCAGTATGGTTCTTATGTCATTGGTGGTGGCGATGAGGGCAGTTTCGGTACTGTGCTTGCTGCAGAATCCATATTGGGAAGGGTCCAGGGTGCAGTCCTCCTCGAGGAAGCGGGTTAGTTGTCTGTTGACAGCCTTCTTGATGACTTTTGCCAGGAAGGGAGCAGGGAGATAGGCCAGAAGTTCTTGAGGTCCTTTGGGTCTGCCTTGGGTTTTTTGAGGAGGGTGTTAATCTCGGTGTGTTTCCAGCTCTCCGGGAAGGTGGCAGACTTGAAGGAGCTGTTGATGATCTTCCCTAGTTGGGGTGCGATGACGGAGCTTGCTTTGTTGAGGATGTGGTAAGGGCAGGGGCCAGATGGTGAGCCAGAGTGGATGGGTTTATGATTTCAATGGTGTTATTTTCGTTGATGGGGGACCAGGAGAGCAGGAGGTTGGTCGGAGGTGAATCTGTGGTGTTGGTGGTTGCTGGGGGGGTCTGGGTGCTTAAGCTGAGGTGGATGTCTGCAATCTTGCGGTGGAAGTAAGAGGCTAGGGAGTCGCAAAAGTCTTGAGATGGCAGGATGTCGTTGGCGTTGGAGCTGGGGTTCGAGAGTTCCTTCACGATGTTGAAGAGCTCCTTGTGGCTGTGTGCGTTGTTGTTGATTTGGTCTTTGAAGGCGGTTCTCTTGGTGGTTTGGATGAGTTGGTAGTGTCTGTGGATGGCATTTTTGAAGGCTGGGTGATCTTGGGGCCACTTTCTTTCAAGTCTATGGCAGGTTTGTTTAGATTCATGGAGACCGGTGGTAAACCTGAAGGCCCTTCTGTCGGTGCATCAGTTGGAGGGATTTTTGCTTGGGCAAGAGTATTTGCACAGGTGTCGATCCATTGCCTGAAGTTGCTGGCAGCTGGGGTGCTGAGGGTGTCTTCGGTGCTGGTTGTGTTCCTGAGGCTGTTCAGTGGATGATGGCGATTCCTCCTCCTGGTTTGTTGGAGCGGTCCCTGCGGGTGATCTTGTAGCTGTCCGGGATGGCTATGGCGATGTCAGTCGCTGAGGAGGAGTTCATCCAGGTCTCGGTCAAGAAGGCGACGTCTGGTGAGGCTGAGTCGAGTAAATTCAATATCTCTACTGTGTGCTTGTGGACGGAGAAAGTGTTGAGGAGGATACATCTGAGATGGTTGCGTCCTGCCTTGGTGGGTGGGTCATTGGTGTGGAGGCTGGTGATGGTGGAGTTCCGGCAGGAGAAGGGTCCACGGGTTGTCTACCGGGAAGGCAGGCGGGAGAACGGCCAGTGTTGAGGGCGCGGAGGATGGCGGCGGTGTAGTGAAGATGTACATGGTGATGGTGCGGGGAACAAGAATCAAGGGTTCTGGTGCTGGCCGTGGTCCAGGCGCAGACGGGCTTGCCTTTGGCGCCCCTTTAAGTAGGGAGGTGTGGGGAGGAGAAGACCGCTGGGAGGTGGTAACGGGGGCAAAAAATGGCGTGAAAAAAGGGGCGGGCAGCAGGGGCAGCAGCGGTGGGGGAGAGAGAGGGGGAGAGCGAAGTGAGAGAGAGAGCAGAGTGAGAGAAAAATAGGGAAGAGTGAACACGAAGCAAAAGGAGCACAAAAAGGGACAGACACAGAAGTGAAGGCAGAACGGAGAGCAAAGCAGGACTGAGAGCTAAGGAGAAAATAGGAGAAGAGAGGCAGAGGGCAAAAGGAGCACAAAAAGGGACAGACACAGAAGTGAAAGCAGAACGGAGAGCAAAGCAGAAAAAAGGAGGAGAGAGGCAGAGGGCAGCCTAGTAGGAAAGCAGAGCTCTCCCACTAGACACCATTGATGAGGCACCGGCAGAAGCCTGCGGGTGGAGGAGCGAGGGATGAGGGCTTTACTTACCAGGTGGAGCCACAGGAGGCAGAGCAGTGCACTGATATATTTAAATACATTATTTTCAGTGGCGTCTTCATTTCAGATATGTCAAAAAACAGACTGATTTCGAGGAGATCTTGAAAAGTTTGAATAAGACTTGTACAACAATTTCATAATATGAACGTGGAGCAGTTCGCCATGCAAGGACATCTTAAGAATTTTTGGGGCCCTAAGCTGAAAGTATTTAGGGGGCCATGTTCGTTGAATTTATGATCCAATTTCAGTTCTTTGGTGCCCTCGCTGGCCAAGTCACTGACAGTGTGCAGACACTGTGACACAAATTCTAAATGTATTTACATATAATCTGTGGCGGCTGACACTGAACAGGGGTGTCAGGGAGGAACAGGGCGCAAAGTGATGAGGGGGTGTTTTAAAAAAAAAACACTTACCTTCGAGGACGCGTTTGTCGCCCCTCCGTCCTCTTCCTGGTTGGTCTGAGCGGCCTGCTTCGCTGCTCAGACTGGCAGTGGCAGCCTGTGCACGTTCTCCACTCTGTTGTGCTATACATCTCGGTAGAGAACATGCAAAGTGCGCATGTCTTTTGGGCGGCCGAACACGGGTGGCCAAAAAGACATGTGCACTTTGGGCCGTATTTATAGGCCCCTAGTGCCACAGGAGCGTCAGTTTTTGTGACGCTCCTGTGGCGCTAAACTCAGCGCTGTATTTACAAGGTGGCGTTAAGCCACTTTTTGTGGCTTCACGCCACCTTGTAAATACGGCCCCTTCCCACACAGCACTGTGCGTGCAAGGGGGTGCAATGGGTGTTGCTGTGGGCATGCAACAGCAACACCCATTGCATTTTGATGCTGCCTCAGATTTATGAAATCTCATAAACCTGAGGCTGCGCCAAAATCTAACACCACCCCTACGGGTGGCATTAGCAGGGCAAAACAAAGAGGAATACTTTTATTCCTCCTTGTTTTTTGCTTTTTCTATGCATGCTGCATTCTGCCGCACTCATAGAAAATGCAAAATGCCAGAAATGATTGTTTTTTTTGTTGTGGGATGGTGGCCCTTCCTGCACATAACCAATCATTTGAAAATGATGCTTTGGCACTTCTGTTTGTGCTGCATTGTGCATTGTGCTGCACACACAGAAGTGCCAAAGTGCCATTAGTGATTGTTTATGTGCAGGAAGGGACACTTTCCCGCACATAAACAATTACACACCTCAACACAGACATACTTGCATGATGGTGCAAGGATGCCTGTGTTGGCACTGGCAGCGAAATTTAGCACTAGCGCAGGGGGAAACGCTGGGGTGCGCTGTGTTTCCGTAAATACAGCACATCCCTGCATTTCTATAATAATGCAACACAGCGCTGCCAATTTTGGCATAGCACCGTGCTGCGCCACCTTTTCTTTAAATCAGGCTCTTTGTGTGCAGATAGCCCTCCTCTGGCCCCCTCCTTCCAGCCCAGCCCTGCCCGTCCTACAAAGAAAAATAAAATGATAATAACGTAATCGTTATTATCATTTTATTTTTCCTTTTTGGAAGAACTGTCATGTAGGCTCTTGTCATTCTAATGAGACTACTGGATTTTTAGCAGCAAGATCGTCCACAGTGTGGGAGACTAAGTCTGACCCACGCTAGGTGACACCTGTCGCTCCAAATCCGGGCTTTGCTTCGGCTAACTAGCAGTGCCTCATCCCTCCCGAAAGGTAGAGATGATTGGGCAGCCGAACGAATGACATATTGTACTTCTCAGTGAAGTCGTGGTCACTCAGGTCGCATCCGGTTCTCTCATTCACGATTCGGTCCCATACATAAATGACAATAAGAGCAGTATAAGTTTTAAAGATTGGTTTAATAAAACAACTACATTTTAGATAGCAAAGCGGGAGCTGCAATAACCAGAACGACACAACACAACAATATTAAAATGGTGACGATGAGAGTGAAGCATAAGAATAATGCTATCATATTGCAACTAGAATCAATGGACTGTTTCCTATCTAAATCATATTTTGAGCATGACATGTTAAGCTCTAATCCTGCCTTTCAGGTTCCCCTGGGAGGACATCAACCCTCATACCTGAGCAAAGGCCTCTAATCTGTGTCAGTATCTGCAGCGAAGCATTCAGCATACCGTTGTGGTTCCCTGGCTGGAATCTCCCTCTTGATGTGTAATGGGACTAGAAAGTGTTTTCTATAATTAACACAACTGATGTTCTAAGAAAATGTCCCTCCGTGGGGTTTGTGTATTTTCTACGAATGTTGGAGACTAAACTTCTACCACGTTTACCGGCAATGTACCAGACTGTAGCCTTGACTGAAGCACAGAGTGATCAAGAATGTGTTGTTTGAGAACACAGTGCTGAACAGTTAGATAGAAGAAATTAAAACAAGTCCGTAAAACTGGTTATTGTAAAAAATAACAATGCAAAGAAGAAAAAAATATATCTAGGTCAAGGTGCACAGTGGCCTAGTGTATTAAACTATTGTGCATGGAGCTATCACTACAGAACCAGTGAGGGGACGCTCCTCCGCCTGAGCGGAGGAGCCGCCCCTGCATCTAATATTATAGCTATAGTATTTTATAGTGACGTGTGTTTTCAATATTGTAACACAGCAGCAGCTCACTTATATTACTATAAATAACCTATGCGACACCCTTCCATTTCTCATATGTGAGCTCCTGTTTTGATCTAAAGAAACTTTTTTATGGATGTCGCATGAAACGTAAACAAAGCATTTCTCTTCAAAATGCCTGTTGTAGACTCTCACACATCAACCACATTAAAAATAAATTAAAGAAATACGGTATTTAAAACAATCTTTCAAGAATTATTCAAGGTCATCAGGGCATGACTCTGTAGAACTGACCTGGCTCTGTCAGGGGGCCCCTTGCAAGGCTGGGGCCCTGTGCCGGAGCCCACTTTGCCCATGCCTTAAAATGTCTCTATAGTCATGTAATGTAGTGTCTAGAATACTTTTGCATTAGGTAATAAGATATTGTACCAAAACAGGAACATGGATGTTTGCTGCATTTATCTTCCCTCATACAATATAGGCGCTAGGAGTTTTTATTGTCATAAAAATCTTATGTATGTATGTGAATAAATGTTGTTAGATTGTAGTGGTTTGGTAGCTGTCATTTTCTTTGCATTGCAGCCCCGAGAAAATTCCCCATGTAGGGATGAAACATGTTGAGTGCATGTAAATATGAGAAGATGTTTTGAATAAAGGATTCTAAGGAAAGACGCATATGTTGAGCTCTTCTACGTTCTCAATTGGACATTCCATCACAGAAAACTAAAAAGAGGGATTGAGGAGTACTAATTTTTGAATCCAGAAGCCTTAGGTATTATCAAATTTGTGACTTTAAGAGCACTCATTATGAGGAAAGAGTTGCAAAGTTGCCTATCCATATTCGTATAATGGTCCTCAAACGAGGTACCTCACCAATCATCTGTTGACTTTATGATGGATTTGACCATTTGCAGGTCTCAATTGCCTTTTGGTTTGTTTCACACTACAGAAATACCACATACATACATAAATACCTAAAGGACAGATTTCCAAAGGTTTTGCATTGAATATACATTATTTTTGTAATGCAGGCCCGACCAAAATCCTTTTCAGGATTTTATCAAAAACTAATGCAAATTGGTATTTGCCTTGGTTTTGTAAGAAAAAGTAACGCAAACCAAAGCAAAGCACTGCTCAGCATTACCTAGTGTCAAGGGCATGTCCCATGGCTAGTACATTGGCGTTCCTGTTCAAACACCCATGGTTTTTGATGCAAAATCCTATCTTCTGGAATTAGTAGACATGATTTAGCACCATAAATTAACGCCACTTTAAAGCAGACATTAAAAGTAAAATTGTTTTTATTTATCCAACCTTCTCCCACTTTCATGTGTGTTGCACTGTACAGCACACATCCAAAGTGGAAAAAATATTAAAGTCAGTCTGCGCCCAGAAGGGAAAAGCCTGCTCAGTCTAAAAATCTATATTTGAGAATGTATCAGTTGTCGAATTATGTTACTTTACCAGCAGTGCCTAATTTGTGCTTGTTGTGTCCTGTGCTGAGCACCGGCACTTATTTTTTAGGCCCGGGGCTTATTCTTCTGCCTCAAACATTTGCTGCGAGCAAAAAACACATATGGGAAAGAAGGAGGAAGGGAAAAATGAAAAAGCATCATAAAGGGAGAAAGTAGAAAGCTGCAAGAGTGAGCTGAAGGGGAAGGGAGTAGCTTTATGTGGATTGAAGAGGCCCAAGATGGCTTCAGGATTACGCTGCCTCACTATTCCGTGTTCACACATTAAATTGCAACAGCCACGTGTTTAAGAGGAGGGCTTTGGGCACCGCCACATTTTTATTTACAAATTAAGCACTGCTTACAGGACACCAGTAGGTGTAACTATCTGAAATAAACAATAGGCTACTAAATAGTGCTTAACTCTATAGAAGACAGCTTGAATGATACAACATAGAAATGCATACTGTCTGTTTCCTGGTTCAACTCTACTATCCTGCCAGTCTCTCATCACTGCTGCCAGTGGTGCTTTCCTTTAATTCTATGGGCAGCCGGGTGGGAAGGGAGACTAGAGAATTACAGGACAGACATAGCCATGTTGATTTAAACCCAGCCATGCTGAGGGTCCTGTTCCATTAAAAATAATCCTCAAATTGGCAGGCCGCACATCTAACCACCTTCACCTACCAGTGCTGGCATAGCAATGAAATTCCTGTATTCCCCTTTTCAAAGGAGATTTTCTCCTCCCAAATAAATTAAGAGTTAAATAATAATCTGGATTACACACCCTTTTGTGGGATGGGTGTAACACTTCACCCATTAGTACTCAGTGATTCCCTCGGGGTTCCTGCTGGTATTAGCACATGTACCACAAGTTGATTGAAACTTGGGAAATTCATGGACTTCTGGTAGGGGAAAATAGGCCTCCCTCTATCTCAGAGTGGTGGGTCCCTAGATCCACACCATCACCTTACTGTATTACTATCTGGCCATGCCAGAATCAGATATCAAGTAGCACTGCCTCAGCCTCTTGTGGGGGGAGATCAGCAGGATGCTATCAGTGGCCTCTGTGCCTTGAACATTGCATTGTAATTCATGGCATTGTCAGCGATAGCCTAATTTATGCTTCTCCCAAGGTCTAACCAGAAGCCTAGGGGGAATGTAATGAAGCTTACAGTCAGACGATTACAGCACTTGCAGATCCCAAAATTTAAAAAAACTAAAAGCATAAAGAATGCAGAAAATAACAATTTATAATGAGAAAAAAGTGACAGCACGGAGAGGAAACAGACATTTATTGCTATGAGTAAACATGTGTACTGCAGGGTAGTAATACTGATTTTTTGTGAATCCAAAGATCTAAAAGATATTGACATGTGCATATAACAAAGAAAATAGAAAAACATGATAATGAACTTATATAATATTGTGCAATTAGCACTATATAAGTGAAAATGCTTCTACGCAATGCATTATTATTCCAATGGCATATAATAATTCTGTGACCGTCAACATTTAATTTAGATTTATATTCTTAGTTGTACTTAGCCTTCTAGAAGTCTGCTAGCTGTCCTATAGCTGTCCTTTTGGTACGATCTGTATGTTTTTTACATTAAGAAAAACCTACAATATCAACATTATACACTAAAACAACTTTATTTTTCTAACTAGAGACTTCTGTTAACTGCTATAGGTCCTTTTGTATTTTCATTAGGCTTGAGCAGAATGATGTAACATTTGGGAAAGAACATACAGCCAAGCAGTCCAGCACAGGAAGCCAAGACAGTAAAGATCTCCACGGCCACCATGTACCTCCCTTTGGTGCTGAGGTAGGCTGGGATGAAGGAGACCCAGACGCTGCAGAACACCAACATGCTAAATGTGATGAACTTGGCCTCATTGAATCTATCAGCTAGGTTTCTGGCTAGGAAAGGCACAATGCAGCTCACAAAGGCCAATAGGCCCATGTAACTAATCATGCTATGGAAGGCAGTGGTAGAACACGGACACATTGCAGGATCATTTTCACAATTTCGTATTGAGTATCAGTGTAATTGATCAATCAATCAAACACATTTCCTAAGCGCAGTACTCACCGGTAAGGTCTCAAGGTGCTGGGGGGGGGGGTTACTGCTCGAAAAGCCATGTTTTGAGGTGCTTTCTGAAGGTTAGGAGGTCCTGGGTCTTGCGTAGGTTGGTGGGGGATGAGGTGGAGAGGTGAACATCCAAGTGAGAGAACTTACTGCTTCCCCCATTGTGCACAAGGTGACCATAGAAGCAGACACACGTGATCCCAATCATTTGGTTAAATTGCTGCCGGACTTGGTGCTATGAAAGGCAATGACAACAGTGAAAGTTTTTGCTAAAACACAAGACACAGCAACAGTAAAAATAATCCCAAATGCAGCCTGTTGAATCAGACAGGTGAATGTCACAGGGCGTCCAATAAACAAGAGAGAGCAGAGAAAAGCCATCATAAGGGAGACAAGGAGGGTATAACTCAGATCCTTGTTATTAGCCTTCACTATTGGTGTCTCTCGGTATCTGACGAAAATTCCCAACACTGCAGTTGTGGTTATTGAGAAAACAAGGGCTAGAGAGGCCAAGCTCACACTGAGGCTATCGTTGTATGAAAGAGAAACTCTCCTTCTAGATGCGGTTGTCCTTCCTGGGGTAGGGCCATCGATCATTAGGACATTTCTTGCAATTTTCCACATCTAAAAGAAAAACACATATTTGTGACTTGTGATAACAAGAAAGGTCAGGAGATCGTTGGTCAAAAAAGTAGAATCTGTTAATAGAGCACATTCACATCACAGTTCCCTCAAAGAAACAGAAAGATTTTTTATTATCATATAATCTTGGAACACATTTGCACTGACCTGTTATAGAGAGATTTGCTCTTTGATTATGCTTCTTTTGATTTCAAAGTTAGATGTGAAATCAACTAAACACTGAAATATACAGCTGAACTTAATTGTACTATATCTATGAACTCTCATGTGAAAGATATGTTTGGTTGTAAGGGGCATTATTGTTAGCAAGTCAGCATTTAGAGTGTCAATTTAAGTGCAATCAGATTTCTGTCACAATGTATTTAATTCACTAAGGCGCAGGTTAAAACAGTGTAGCAGAAACATATAAAGGGGCCAATCACAATGACAGTTTTGACTTTGAGTAAAGTTATGTTCATCACATAAGCAAAAGTTACTTTTACCCAAGTAAATTGGAAAATAACAATGTGACATAAGAGTTTTTAAGAATTAATTTCATTTGTTATGCAAAATGTAATGGAAAATGGGTATAACAACATGTAAAACACCAAGTTAAATTAAAATGATAAGTGAGTGTTACGTCAAAAAAATTGCAAAAGTAATCTAATCACACTTGCAAATAAACACACATTTAAATTGGAAGAGTTGCCGTGAGAGTTGCCAGAAACAAGTAAGAAGCCCTTTCAACATAGACTTTACAAGTGACGTACGAGAAAGACATAAAGGTGTTCAAGGCATTCTATGCAATGACCTTTGTTTTATATTTATGCTCTATTGTGTGCCCCCGCCTTTCCTTGTTACTTGCCTATCATTCACTAGCCACAGTCTGGCATGATATGAGCACAGGCCCACCACCACACTAATTAGCATGGTTCCAGAAAATGTTCATCAAAGACACACCTAGGGATCTCCACCCTGCACACAGCTACCTCCCAGTACAAACAGTACAGCTATTCCATAATCTCAAATCCTACATGATCCTTGTGTGTCCCTTTCATGTTTGTGAACCTACACTTCAAATTTTCCCAAAGGTCAGACGACTGCCTGCTTCATATCAGTGCCAAGATGTGTTCTCCAATTGACGTGCAGGCATTGACAGTGTGCCACTAGCACTTTTGAGACACAAATTGTTAGACCTGACATCCTTGGCGTAGTTTCCCCTGTCTTTTTGCCTCTGTTTCCTGTATTTTAGAATGTGAGCTGGAATTAGTTTTTACTGATTTTGGTACTCTGGAAACTTTACCACTGCTGACCAGTGCTAAAGTGCAAGTGCTTCCTGTGTAAATTGTGGTTATGATTGGTTATCCCTGATTGGCATTTTTTATTTACTAGTAAGTCCCTAGTAAAGTGCACTAGAGGTGCTCAGGGCGTATAAATCAAATATTAATAGTGGGCCTGCAGCACTGATTATGAGACCCATATGAGTAGCCCTATAAACATGTCTTTGACCTGCCATTGCAATGTCTATGTGTGCAGTTTTAAACTGCCAGTTTGGCCTGGCAAGTATACCCACTTGCCAGGTCCAAACCTTCCTTTTTACTACATATACGTCACCCCTATGGTAGGACCAAGGCAGCCCCATGGGCAGTGTGCAGTGTATTTAAAAGGTAGGATATGTACTAGCGTTTTTTACATGTCCTGATAGTGAAATACTGCTAAATTTATTTTTCACTATTGCAAGGCCTATCCCGCCCATAGGTTAACATGGGGATTGCCTTGAAATATCTTTTAAGTGCAAATTTTTATTGGGAGCAGATAGAGATTTGGAGTTTGGGGTCCCTGAGCTCACAATTTAAAAATGCATATTTTTGGTAAAGTTGTTTTTTCGACTATCTGTTTGAAAATGCCAGTTTTAAAAAGTGAAAATGCAGGCCCTCACACAACACAGTATTCAACCCAGTAGAGAGTGTCTGGGGCATGGCAAGGAAGAGGTTGGGTTGTGTGAACTACAAAGTCTTTCCTTTGATACTTCAAAGGCAGAAATCAGTATAAGTATTGGACTGCTGACCCTAGACTTTTATAACACTTCTGGATCAAGAGGAGAAGACTTTAAGAGCTGTGAGTAAAAGTACTGCCCCTTGGCTGTGTGTGCTTTGCTGGGTTGGCCTGCAGTTGCTGCCTCTGCCTTAGAGTGGACAAAGACCAGACTTTGCTATGTATTCTGCTTGTGAAGTTTCTCCAAGGGCTTGGACTGAGCTTACCTCCTGTTAAGAAATCTCAGGAACATTAAAGACTTCATCTGCCAGCACCTGGGATCTTTTGCTGAGACCCCTGACTTGCTATGTGGTGCCACATCCAATCCCTGGGCCCTTGGAAGGAGAAATAATTAACACCTGAGAGAAAATCCACGCAGCAGAGCTGAGTGGCAGAAAAAGTGACACAGTGCCTGCACAGAGGCTGAACAATCAATGCAGCGCCAGTGAAATCGACGCATCGCCACCTCAGCGTGGATTTATTTTTGCTATGCGTCTGGATTTTCCATGCATCATCCCTGGAGGTCAAATCTTCAACATCACCTCACAGACTGGAGGCTGCTTGTCCGGAAATCATGCATCTCCTCCCTGCGAGGAAAGAATCGACGCATCGCTTACTCAGCGGAGAAAGAATCTGCATATGGTGTCACTTGCGAGCAAGGAATCAACGCATCGCTTGCTCTTCTGATGCACCTTCGTCTCTGCAGCTTTATTTTTGACGCATACCAGGTACTTTGTTCTAAAATAACACATCCATTGATTCTTCTGGATTAAAACACTTTTTACTTCAATAATCGTTATCCTTGCTCATGTATGTTGGATTTTTGTAGTTTTGGTCTTGTCTGATTTAGGTAAATATTGCCTATTTTTTTCTAAACTGGAGTGGAGTCCTTTTTTGGTGTTTTCACTGTGTTAGTGCAGAAGAATGAAAAGCAAAGTCCTATAATTACAGAATATCATGAATTTTATTATTATAACACCTAACTATACCATCACTTTAACCTTTGATTTTTCAGTTAATTTCTAGTTTTTTTTTTATCGTACATTAAGAGTTTACTTTTCTTAACCAACCTTTGTTTTTTTTCCAGCCATTTTCTGGGTTATTTGAGCATAATCACTCAACTCTGCTGCTTAGCACAGATTTTGGCTTTTCCGTTGTAGATTGGACGCAGGAAGTGGCCTCTGGCCACACCTATACTCCAATGCACTCAGGCAACCAGCCCCAGGCATGCAGCTAACACCTGCCATAATTTTTTATTTTGCTCCTGCGGTAGTCTGGCTGGGACTCTCCCACATGTGCTAGGGTGACTGGGTATCCCTTCTCTGCCCCCTCACACTTCATTTTTCAACTAAATTCAGGAAATGGTTCCTGAATCCAGTAACATTTTCCTTCAGATTGTGTCCACCTAGTCATATCGCTCATCCCGCAAGACCTGTGCTGCTTGACTAAAACAACCAAAGAGAAGATGGTATCACTGGACTTTTGCATAGTTAAACATCCAAATGTTCCTTTTTTCAAACCCCTTTATTATCATCATGTACCTCTTAAACAGCAGTTTCACAAAAATGGCTGAACAGATTTGCATCAAATAAAAAGCACACTTTCTAAGTAGCATTCGAACTTTCTGCCACATTTGGTGTAATTCCATTCACTCATTTTTATGTGTAGCATTTCCTGACATTTCCTATGGAAATCAACATGAGAAAACAATGTGTTCCCTGTCCCCGCTTGATGGATCACCCTGTACTTTTCCAGGAAGGGGCTGAGGTGGATAAATCTTTTTTTTGAAATTTCTTAAATATTCACTAAGTAGTACAAAAATATTATTTAGCAAAACCCTGACTGAACTGTAACTATAATTAATTTATCAAAAACATCAGATAATTCTAGGAGTATTGCTACCCCTTATTCACCCCTGACCACCCACAATCAATCTAAGATCATCAGTGGCTGACATTATTAGCACTTGTGTCCTGAAGCTGGTGCAGAAGCCTTGTGTAAGTCCAAGTAGCCTTTTCTGTTCTATGTATGTTTTTTGTTGCTTTATGAATGGTTTTGTGGGAATATGGCCATGTATGGCATAAGGGAAATAGGGCCAGGTGTGCTATTTACTGGTCGGAGAATAGTGATCCGTTTCTAAGCCCATTTTAGGAGTCATAAAAAATGTACAGACTCCTAGAATTAATTTTTGCTGTTTCTAATTTTTAATTAGAACATTTGCATCCATAACAATATTTTGCACATCTGTCCCTTAGGTCCATAATTGTTTTTTTTTTTTTCTTCACAATAGGTGTCACAATAGCTAGCGTTATGTTTTCTAGAACATTGCCTATAGCAATAGCAATTTAGGTCACCTTAGGGGTAATTATTAGGCCAAAAGTTTTAAGTTAGGCTACGGGACTGTCATCTGAGGGGTATGCTCAATTTGATAAGTTTGAGACACTAGTCTTCTCATTTGGAGAGAGCAATGTTTTCCCAAAGTGAAGAAGTCATCATTAATTTCTTGTTGAAAGTTTTTTTAAGGTGTTCACATATAGTACTGATTGCTTTGTGTAACTATATAAGCTAGATATTTAACAAGTGATTGTGTAGCATTACAGAGCTCATCTATTAATTTTGACAATTCCATGTAACTGTTCATAGCTTGGAAAAGTTTATTGGTGAAGAAACATCTTTTAGCTTTCGTATGCACTGGATTGTATATCCACATTTTTGTCCTGTAATTCATTTTTTTCTGATGGCTGTATTTTTTATTTTTGTCATTTTGTTCTCTTATGCTACATGGTGAGTAAAGTGAAGGTTTGACAGATATTGCGCTTTTACTCAATTATTTATAGGAGGGGCTATATTATGAATAGTTTTATTGATAAGGGAGTAAAGCTCATCAATCAAATTATCAACAACATCACTAGTTTTGGTGATGCTTGTTGGATTATTGAAAGTAGTATTAAGGGGGGGGAAGCTAACTACAGAGGAGCATGGCAGCAGCCTTATAAAGCTCCTGGCTAATGTGGCCCTGGTTGGCGATTCCGGGGACACTCACCACCAGAACATGCCGCTGTGACATGCTGCCTCCTGCGACCTGCCAGCAGTTGTCAAGCAGGTACTAGGTGGCCTGCTGCTTGGCTGAGTCTTCCTATTCAACATGCAGAGACAGCAGCTGCTGTTAGCGTGTGAGCCCGCACTGGCCTCTGATGCCCAAGGTTTATTTGAGGCCTGTTTAATCTTCAGGCCTGGAGGACATGTGTGGCATGGCTGCCCCGCCTTGGTGATAACCTTTATTCCCTGCATGGGGGCCCTCTGACAGCACAGAGACCTTGGCTCAGGGCCACGAATGTTGTGTATAGACTGGGGGTGAAGGGCAGAGGGGCTTTGAGGCCTGTTTGCAACTGCAGCTGGAGCTCCGTTGTCCTCTGGGTGGACATTTTCCCAAAAAGGCCACAAGGGGGTGCTGCAGGACTACGGTACCCCTCCATTGACCCTCATGTCCTACCTGGCCCTGGAAGCCCTGGAGATCTCACAGGTTGGACATAGTGAGGCCTGAGCTGTGTGTGCCTCCTATGGTGAGGGGCATTCCTAGGACTCTACTGAGGACAGTACATGGTGTGAGGTGGTGGAAGCACCACCACGGTGCCTGGGACATTTCCAGATGCCACAACTTATGCTTAATGGATGGGGCATCCTGCTCAATTGCATCAGCCCCCCACCATGCTAGGATTAGCAAGGGGACAGCAACAACATTGGGTACCCTTCTGTTGGATTGGGGTTGATCCGCTTATCCTCCTCCTTTGTGCTATTCTACTGGCCCTGTGCTCTCTGCACCCTGCTGACCCAGTGCCCTTACCTTTGGGTAGCTACTCCCGGGTCTGCCTCTGAATTTCGGGCCTACCATTAATGATTGCACAATCCTGGAGCACCTTTTATAGCGGCTGCTCTGGCATTGGTGAGATTACAGCGACTGGCAAGACTGCTGCCTGATAAGCGGAAACCCGTTACAGAGGCTGGGGCTTGCCTTACTTCTGCTCCCTGGGGGGGGCTGACTCTCTGACAAATACTAATAGAGGCCTGGTTGTAGTGTTCCACACTTGCGGTGCACCCCTCCGCCTGCCTGCCTCAAAGAGATTCGTGCTCAACGACTCTGGCGCTTCATGGCAGCTGCTTCTTATCTCTGAATGGGGCCTGACTGTGGCCAATGTCCAAGATCAAGTCAAAGTCCATGAGCCAACTCCTATTCTCGGAGGCTGTTTCTACGTTGAGGTGTCCTGGTGATTTGGAAGCAGAAGACATGGTGCAGACATTGCCATCTTTGTTTTCGCCGGTTATGGACACCCTGCTTTGTGAGCTATTCGATATCAAGGTCTCCATGGGTTCCATTGGCCAAGCTGTCATGAAAATGGCGGAAGACATGCAGTCGATCCGCATTGATATTGCCTCCTATTATCAGCTGCTTGAAAACACAGAGATGTGCCTCACAGGGTGGTCTAAGGAGGCGGCTGTGTTACAGAGGAACGTGATTGATCTGGAGGAAAGGAGTAGAGGAGACAATGTTTGTATCTTCGACCTGCCAGAGAAAATGGAGGGGCTTACATGATCCTGTTCCTTTGTGCCTTGTTGGCAAAACTGTTGTATCGATCCTTTGTCCTTAACTTGGAGATATAGCAGACACACAGGGTCCATTCCTTCACCTCTTCCTCCTCCACAAAGTGACCTAGGCTTATTTTGACTTGCCTTCTGCAGCATCAGCAGGCAGGACAGATTATTATGGCGGTGAAAAAACATGGCCCTTACCAGTGTGAAAACCACCAGATTTTCATCTCGGCCAACTTCTCCCCGATACTAATCTTGTCAAGAAGGGATTTCTGGCCTTGCGGCCCACCTCCAGGAAAGAGCGACATCCAATATGGACTTCTAGAACGAGCTGTGATGCTGATCACTGTGGATGGCAGGAATCTGGAATATGATAACCAGAAAAGATTCCTGGACGCCATGGACGTCTCTGACATGGACACCTGAGAATTGCTTGCTGGTCCATCAGCTGCTGCCATGGTGTGGGAGGGTTATCCACTTGATGATCAGGAGGAGAGATGACAGCTAGAGAGATTCACCCAATGTTGGTCTTCGGACAGGGGCAACCACCTCCACAAGTCTGTGGGTGGCACTAGGGAGACATTATGCTTGCCACTCAAGGGTTAGAATGTTTGCTTATCTGCCTTATGGCTCTCAGGATTACATTCAGCCTTCCTACCATTTACCTTGTTTCTGATGATCTCGAGGGTGCACTTGCTGGCAGTCCACTGGTGATACCCGGCTGCTGCTGCCTGATTGGTGCTGGGTGTAATGATATGGGTCTCCGCAACTGCCTGCCAACCTGCTCACTCAGATGGCATCTATGGGGACTTGCTGTTGGACTACTGTGCTGAGCTTTGCAGGGACTGTCCCTGTGTAGCAGTAACATACTATGAGCCAGATGTATCAAAATATTTTGCACCCGCAAACGGCGAAATCGGCCATGTGCGAGTGCAAAATCGTGGTCTGCAATGCATCAAAGGCATTCGCAGACCACAAAATAGAAATCGCAAAAATTCTGATTTTTAGCGTTGCAACCTGGATTTTGCGAATCGCAATTTGCGATTCGCAAAATCCAGGTCGCAAGGCAATTCTGCAAAAAATCGCAAATTGCGATTTTTCGCAGAATGGTATTTTGCACATGCAAAATACCATTGTCTGCAACCAGGTGGTAACCTGGTGCAAAATTAAAAAATGCAGTAAAACTGCATTTTTACATTTAATATGTAAAGCACACATGCCCTTTTGGCATGTGTGTACTTTACATGGTAAAAAAATAATATTTGGGGTGCAGGAGAGGGGGCCTTAGGCCCCCAGCACCCTGCCCTTTCGCATTTCCCAAATTGCGATTTCTGGTTCAGAAATCGCAATTTAGGAAATCCCCAAAATTCGCAGCTATGGGCCAACAGGTCCATAGCTGCGAATGGGGCCATTATCGCAATTTGCGATTCGGTAATTGCATTTGCGATTATTAAGAAATCGCAATTGCCGAATCGCAAATGTGATACATGGCCCTTTGTGAGTCGGTAATTGCGATTTCTTAAAAATCGCAATTACCGAATCGCAATGGGCCAGAATTATACATCTGGCCCTATGTCCTTTGTTCATACATACTATGTCCTTTGTTCATTGTATGAGGTTATATATTTGCATTTTCATTTTTTAAAGTTTTTCCTTTGTTAGGCTTCCAGGACGATTTGCGTACCTTGACTGTTCTTGTCTGTTCTATCTTAGATGGGGAGTCCGGTGGCTAAGGTTCTAGGTTTAGGGCCCCTCTTAACATGGGTGGCCACTATGCGGGTATGAGACCACAGGCGTATATATACTGTCATCACTTAGATTGGGGCCTGCAGCTGCAGATCAGTGGTTTTCCTCCATCCAGGATCTACAGCCTTCGTTGTTCCTACTCCCCAGAGATAGAAGTAGAGATGGTAGTGGGCACATGCATCTCTGGGCTATAGTTTAGTCCTACTCATCCCTGCCAGGGGATTTGGTGTGGGCATCTAGGATGGTTACTGGTTCTACCTAGGTTCTTGCATTCTGATCTCCCTTCCCCACCTCGCGCTTCCCCTCGGGGCCTTACACATGCCCTCCTCCCAACCTAGATGACCCATCCTCTGGGACTAATCTACCTCAATCTCTATGGCTATGACATTGGCGACTACAGTAGCATCATTGGGGGGGCACCTTTGCATGGCAGACTGATTGTCTGAAATACAAGCTGAATAGTGTTCTCTCTCAGGTGGTATGTGATAACATCGCTCCATTCATGGACGAGGTACAGTCGGAATTCACCACCTCCCTGGAATTGCATCTGTCTTTGTGGAGCTAGCTTAAAATTATTAAAATGAATGTGATGGCAATATTTAATTACATATTGGGATGCAACCCATGAATATCCCCTGTAGCCTGCTTGGGGTGATCAACAGGATGATCAGGACTTTTGTGTGGGAGTGGCACAGATATCGTCTCAAGGCCACTAAACTCCATGCTAAAGCCACCGCAGGGGGCTCTGATTTCCCTGGACAGTCTTACTGGTTGTCCTCACAACTGTTGCAGGTAATGCAAGTGCTGAAGCCAGTGAACGAGACACCTACATGGGTCTGTCGGCATCTGCTACAACCAAAGGGAGAACATATAGGGTCTGATTTAAGTGCCCCTAACGCCATCCTAATGACACATTAGCATCATGTATGTAAAGGGGTCATTTCCCCATTAGGGGGCTGAACAAAATGGCCCAAGGAAATCTAAGAGATTTCCTTGCACCATTTTTTTCATCACTTTCAATGTCTATTCAGAGCAGATGTTAAAAGGGGGCATGCCATTGCATGCAATGGGCCCCTATGTACTCTAGAGGAGTAGTGCCAACAATTTGGCACTACTCCTGCAGAGTGCATCAATAGCGTCAAAAATAATGACGCTATTGCCCCCTACCCTACATAGGGTGGCAGTAGAGGGGCACTAAAGGGCGCAAGGAAAGTGGCACTGCATTGGGTGCAGTGCCACTTTCCTTAAGCTAGGCCCATAGTTCATTACACAGATTACGGACTACCTGGCCACCTGGGTAACTTGATTATACATGCCAAGCACTATGCATGGTGTCATGCTCAACAACTGCTTTGTTCCCCGTGTACACTTCATCTTAAGGTGCCACTGTGGCGGAACAGGGATATTAAGATTGGGGAAGGCCACAGGAACCACAGTACCAAAACTGCCCTCATGGCTGCCACCGACGACATCAGAACCATACTGGACAACGGTGAAACCACAGCACTCATCCTCCTGGACCTCTTGGCCATGTTCAACACCGTTTGCCACCACACCCTACGCACACATGCCTCAGCAATGCAGGAATCCACAACATAGTCCTGGACTGGGTCACCTCCTTTCTCACTTGCAGAACCCAGAGAGTCCGCCTCACCCCATTCCACTCTGAAGCCACCAAAATCATCTGCGCGTACCCCAGGGTTTGTCCCTCAGCCCGATCCTCTTCATTGTCTACATGGCCCACTCGCTAACAACCTCAACATCATCTCGTATGCCGACGACACCCAACTGATCCTCTCCCTCACCAAGGACTCCGCCAAGACCAACCTCCATGAAAGAATGAAGAACATTGCCGAATGGATAAAGAACAGCTGCCTCAAACTCAATTCCGACAAGACGGAAGTCCTCATCTTCGGCTCCATCCCCTCCCGCACGCTCACAAAGCACTGCACAACGCCAGACCAGAATCCCTCAACAGACGGCTCTCCTTCTACACCCTGACCCAGCATCTCCGCTCCGCTGACCTCGCCCTCGCAACTGTCCCATACGTCTTCAGAACGACAACAGGCAGCAGATCATTCTCACACCTCGCCGCCAAGACGTAAAAAATAATGACGCTATTGCCACCTACCCTACATAGGGTGGCAGTAGAGGGGCGCTAAAGGGTGCAAGGAAAGTGGTGCTGCATTGGGTGCAGCGCCTCTTTCCTTAAGCTAGGCCCATAGTTCTTTACACAGATTACAGACTACCTGGCCACCTGGGTAACTTGATTATACATGCCAAGCACTATGCATGGTGTCATGCTCAACAACTGCGTTGTTCCCCATGTACAGTCCATCTTAAGGTGCCACTGTGGCGGAACAGGGATATTACGATTAAGGGAGGCCACAGGAACCAAAGTACCAAAACTGCCCTCATCGCTGCCACCGACAACATCAGAACCATACTGGACAACGGTGAAAATGCAGCACTCATCCTCCTGGACCACTTGGCCGCGTTCAACACCATCTGCCACCACACCCTACACACACACGCCTCAGGAATGCAGGAATCCGCGACAGAGTCCTGGACTGGGTCACCTCCTTTCTCACCTGCAGAACCCAGAGAGTCTGCCTCCCCCATTCCACTCTGAAGCCATCAAAATCATCTGCGCATACCCCAGGGTTCGTCCCTCAGCCCAACACTCTTCATCATCTACATAGCCCCGCTCGCTAACAACCTCAACATCATCTCATACGCTGATGACACCCAACTGATCCTCCTCATCACCAAGGACTTCACCAAGTCCAACGTCCAAGAAAGAATGAAGGCCATCGCCGAATGGATAAAGAACAGCTGCCTCAAACTCAAATCCGACAAGACGGAAGTCCTCATCTTCGGCTCCACCCCTCCGCATGGGATGACTCCTGGTGGCCTGCCACTCTCAGAGCCGCTCCGACTCCCACTGACCATGCAAGCAACCTAGGATTCATCTTGGATTCCTCATTATTCATGACTCAGCAAATCAACTTCTCTTCCTGCTTCAACACCCTGTGCATGCTCCGAAAGATCTACAAATGGATCCCCACCGAAACTAGAAGAACAGTCTCCCAATCCCTCGTAAGCAGCAAACTGGACTACATCAATGCCTTCTACGCAGGAACCACAGCCAAACTCCAGAAGAGGCTGCAACGCATCCAGAACTCCTCTGCACGCCTAATCCTGGACATCCCCTGCCATTGCCACATCACAGGCCATCTGAGAGACCTGCACTGGCTCCCAGTCAACAAGAGAATCACCATCAAACTCCTCAAGCACTGCACAACACCGGACCAGAATACCTCAATAGACGTCTCTCCTTCTACACCCCGACCCAGCATCTCTACTCTTCCGACCTCGCCCTCGCAACTGTCCCATGCGTCCTCAGAACCACAACCGGCGGCAGATCATTCTCGCACTTCGCCGCCAAGACGTGGACCACTCTTCCTACCCACCTGCGTCAGACCAAAGACCTCCTTACCCTTCAGGAAACTTCTCAAGACCTGGCTGTTCGAGCAGTAGCAGCACCTTCCCTTTACCTTCCCCCCCCCCACCTCAGCGCCTTTAGACCCTCACGGGTGAGTAGTGCGCTTTAAAAATTCCTGATTAATTAATTGATTGGAGAGGAGGTTGACTGTCTTGGTGGAGGTCCCTGGGGATTCGCTGTGTGAATGCCATTGTTCAGAACGGTAAATTGGTCCATTTTGCTGCTCTCAAGCACAATCATGGGCTGTCCCAATCCCAAAACTGGCTGCTATGACAGCTCACATACAGTCTACGACTCGAGCTGGGTGCCTCTTCATGATATAGCACCTGATATGCTATTACATTACAAAACCTGATACGGTAAGGTTTTGGGGGCAGTATGGTGGGTCTGTGTGCAACACTGGTGGACAGGAAGTTCTCGCATCCTGCAGCCCATAATTTGTGCTGTTGGTAGGAACAGAGGCTCTACCTCTTCATTTCGGAAGGTGATTTGCATGACCTCAGGGAAGCCCAAGTTGACATTTTTCTATTTCAAGTCCTTGCACCCCTGACACTGCATGCCAGACTGACTGTGTAGAGGGCAAATGTTAGGGCACTCTAAGTGCTGGAAGTGTGATGCATTGGCCTGTGATATTGTACATGTGCCTTGGCACTGCGCAGTGCTCTTGCACTACTGGGACACCATGGCAACGAACCTGGGAGTGGTCCCTCGCCTGATGGCCCACCTAATTTTACTTCATGACATGTCTATATTCCCAGATTTGTCGCACCATGGCAAGTGCTGGTTGGCACAGCTCTGCCAGTGGCAAAGGTAGAAATATTGCACAACTGAAAATCAGCTGTGCTGCTGTCTTACCCGCAAGGCATGGCCTCCTACGAGTGACGTCTGGGGTCCCTTCTTCCGTGAGTAGCTGAGGGCATTGACATTACTCGGCTGGACTCCACACTTCCCACCTGTCCCTTGGCTGTCCCAAAAGGGGTAGAGGATTTAAGAGGGTGCGGCTTGGGGGAGGGGTCTGACACCATGATTTACGTGCCTGATTCCCCTCCCTTTTGCCCAACCCCTGGCCCTCCCTCTTGGTTCCAAGCAGACTTGGTTATGTGTTATGGTTTGTGACCTATTTTTCGGTCGAGCGTTACCATTCGGCCTGCTGTATACTAAAGTATACAATAGAGTGAGCTCCAGCATTTTGATTTGTTAGTTGCACTGCCTTCAAAAATTCTTGCTTGCTAGTGGTCAGTTCTGCCTCTTTGTCCTGTCTTTTTTCACTTTGGGAGCAGCACAAAGTACTGTGTAATTACGCTACATCCTGTTTAGCCCTTCTGAAGGGGACTTTTTCTTTCAGTATTGGCCTGTTTGCCTTGCACTGTGGGTGTGTGTTCAGTCCCTCCCCCCCACCAGCTCCCTCTGTAAACATAAACCAACATCAGAGGGGGGCTTTTCCAGGACCAGCTCACTCTTGCTCTCTTTCTCTTGTTATTTTCAGTCTGTGTGGCAATAAAAGCCCAGTAGGTAATTTACAACACTATGAGCTCTAACTCGAGCAAACACAAGACTATTGCATTCCAAATGCTTGTTTCTTTTGTTTCTGCAAGCAACAGGGTAAGGCTGTCTGATCGCATAGCTGTTTCCCCACCCCCACCTTTCGATTTCCAGCGCATTTGAAAACAGTCCTGTAAATCTTGTCAGAGCGCCCCCTTTTCGTTTTATTAGGTTCCTGTTACTGATTTATTAGCGAAGCAAATTATGCGTTCTGAACATTTTAGCCTTCCACGTTTGAAGGGCGGTTACCAAATTCCTTCACACACTAAACAAACGGTCACTTAATGTACTGCCCCTCTTTCCGCTTTGTTGTTCCTCAGAACTGAACAAGAACAAATTGTCACCTAATAAAACATCAAAGGCTGGGAATTTTTTTAGGGAAAGAAACAACGTTACTTGTTTTTAACAATAGCCTCTGGCAAATGAAAGGAGTTGAAATACAATGCACAACTTAACCGAGAAAGATCTGTCATCGATCTGTTTTTACACTGATTTTCATGAAGTAAAAAAAAAAATGTTCTCTTGCTGGGGACTTGTTCAATCTTGAGAATTTGGGGGTAGATGGGAGTCCCGCCAGGAACGGACGCCGCATGATGGCTGCTTCGAGTGGACGGGAGGTAGACAAGCTGTGACTAAAATTTTCTTCCCTCTCAGTGTTTGCATCAGACCCTAAATCCTGCACAAGGAAGGGATTGCTCTGACTCGTCAGTAGATAGTATTTCCCCAAAGAGCTGAACACTTACACAGGAATTGCCCATGGTTGCAAAACTAATTCCGGTGACTTTCTCAAAAGGTCATGTTTTTTCACACCACACCACTTAGCCCTTCTTGAAATGACATTGAGCCTTTATGTCTTTCAGACTGCTATCTCAAACCACAAAACTGAATTGTGTGATGGGATGTTTCATGTAAGCAGCCTTAACCAAGTTTCCCGGGTCCATCTGTGAAGGGTACTGTTCCAGTCCTGGTTTTATCTTTGAATTCTGGGACTTGTTCTAAGTTATTTTAGTGTGCTACAGTGCAGCAGAGCTTACTTTGTTTCTGTGGTTCCGGGTGATGTATTTAGCCTTACAGAGGCCGCAGATGCCTTCTTCTGATCCGAGATAAAACACCTTTGATTAGTCCACTCCAGTTTGGTACCTAAACATTCCATCTCACTAATGATCTATGGCAGCGGAAGGGGGTGATTCCCACAGCTATTTGCCCCTTCACGCTTAATTCCCATTTAAAATTAGATGCTTTTTTCGAGCGTAACCTTGGTTCATGTTCACAAAAGATGAGTTTGCACTAATTAAGAGACCTAAAGCCAAATAAAGCCAAGAAAACAATTGTAATGTGCACCTGCAGACATTGATATTTGCATATTAGGAAGCAACCGATCTGATCTGCAAACCTGGGAAAGAGATGTTACTTTTCTGAGTTTTGCATCAGCATTTCCTCAGTGTGGAATTTAACGTCGATCCCCATAGTTGCATGACATTCACTCCAGTATCATATTTTAATGAGAAGTGATAATATGCAAGGGTAGCAGGACTTATAAGCATTAGATTACCTCAGTGCTTAATTTGTACATTGAACCATGCCAAAAGCCCCTTTGAAACACGCGGCAGCTGCACTTAAACGTGTGACCACTGAGTGCTGAGGAATCATAATCCTGAAGCCATCTCTGGCCTCTTTAAACCTTTTACAGACACTCCCTGCCCCTTCAGCTCACTCTTGCAGCTTCCTACTTTCTCTGTGACGCTTTTTAGTTTTTCTCTTCCTCCGTCCTTTCCCATATGTGCCTTTTGCTCACAGTAAATGCCTGATGCAGAAAAATAAGCGCCGGCCCTCAAAAATAAGTGTTGGTGCCCTGCACCGGAAACCACCAGCTCAAATTAAGCACTGGATTACCTTTACCGAATGCTTAGCAGTTGTAAATCCTGTTCTAATGCTTGTAAAATTGTGCTACAAGCACAAATGGCTTTATGAATTGGGTCCTTAGACACAATGGTTTTTTGTGAGAAAATCCACTGCCAGGAGTGGGGGTGAGCATTTCAGGACTTGAATACCATGAAAGTTTGCCAACATACATAAGTAACGTGTTTCTGGTGATTCACAAACACTATCCATTTCCACCCAGATGGAGATTTCAAGGCTGAATTAAATCAATTTTCAGGGTGCAAGAGGCAGAGAATACCCCTAAATCTGTCCACGTTTTAGGGTAGAAGTTTCTTCATAAGGAAAAAATATTTGCCCCATTGTAAAAAAAAAGTTAGAAAGGCACATGGGAGTTGCACAAAGATTTTTGCATGAGCAACTTTACTCATTTAGCAAGTGTACTTTTGGAAACTGGGGCAAGAGGTTACTGGAAGCCTTTGTGGATTCCAAATTTTAAAGGCAAGAGGTAGCCTTCAGATGTAATTCTCAGACACCTGGACTCTAGATGGTGGATATTTATCAAAGCAATCCAAAATGTAGCCGGCATTGTGCAATGTACAACAGCCATGCTTTGGCTCTGTTCCAGATGTTTGCAACGTGCACACCATTAAACTGACCTGCAGTCACTGAAGGTGATGAAAAGCCAAACCCCTGGCATACAAATGGTTATAAGTCTCAAAGAGAGACCACTTCTTACAACAGCATTCTGGGAATATTGAAACTATTCAGTAGCAATTTCTTCATGACTCAGTACTACACTCAGGATATTTTTTATACAACCATAATGCCAATTAATCCTGATTATGAGGTTTTACCTTTTTTGCATGTGTTGTTTTTCATCTAAACAAACTAACTATTCCTCTCTATCTTCCTTTATATCTATTCTGTGCAGGATCCACCATTCTACATCGGTCCACTACACAAATACACTCCACAACACACAATTCCACAACTAACAATTCCAGTACAACCCATATAATTCCACTCCACTCCAAATACATCCACTACACTCCAAACCAAAACACATACATAAAAGACATTGGCCTTCATTACAACATTGACGGTAAATCCCACTTACCGCCGTGCAGAAGACCACCAACACACCGTTGCGGCGGCAGAATTCCGCTACAGCTATTACGACCCACAGCTCGAAATCCGCCATAATCCAGACACCCACACAAGTCCGCCACACCAAAGGTCAGTGATAAGCTGGCAATAACAAAACTGACACCGTCACGCCAACAGGAATACGCCCACACTATCACGACCCACGCCGCGCTCAAAATACACACACATTTACAAAACACAACCACATTGGACAGTTGGAAATACACACACTTGATACACATATGCACACCACTCCCACACACCCAATCCAATATAAAACACACACCCACATCACCCACAAACCCTTACTACCAAAATTTCAAAAGAAGGCCAGAGAGAGACACCACCAGAAACAACACTAGCATCCACAGACACACAACATCATCACTCACACAACATCCACGCACCTCCAACACAGCACAACCCCTCACACATCACAACCGACACGACCTCACACATCACCCACACCACATCATGGCACCTCAACGACATCCAGGTTCTCTGAGGAGGAGCTGAGGGTCATGGTAGAGGAAATCGTCCGGATAGAGCCACAGCTATTCGGATCACAGGTGCAGCACACCTCCATTGCTAGGAAGATGGAGCTATGGCGCAGAATTGTCGACAGGGTAAATGCAGTGGGACAGCATCCAAGAACTAGGGATGACATCAGGAAGAGGTGGAACGACATACGGGGAAAGGTGCGTTCCGTGGTGTCCAGACACCAGATTGCAGTACAAAGGACAGGCGGTGGACCCCCACCTCCTCTCCCACAACTAACAACATGGGAGGAGCAAGTCTTGGCAATACTGCATCCTGAGGGCCTCGCAGTAGTAGCAGGAGGAATGGACTCTGGTAAGTCAACTCTTATATCCCCCAACCCCACCTGCATGCCATCACATACCCCCACCCTGACCCTCACCGTCATCACTCTAACTCCTCCCATATGTCCCACTATCACAAACTACCCATCCCAACACCAAGCCCTGCATGCAACTCCAAAGCATGGACACCCATCACCAAAGCATGTCCACTACAGATACACACACAGACCCCAAACCAACTATCACACAAGGACCAAGCCAAGAATGCAAGCACTGGAGTACAGGGTCACTCACCCATTGCACACGATGCACACAGATGCAATAATCATGCCTTTACACCCCTGAGGGACCCCTACCCAGCGTCACCAGACAGGAGGTTCCAGACATACCCATTGCCCCCCACAGAAGAGGCCCACAGTGATGACAGCATCTCTGCACAACTGGATCAAGATGACCAGCCCGGCCCATCTGGGACCAAGGGACAGTTGGTTCCCCTGACACTGGCACAAGCCACCACAGAGCCTCCCCCCTCAGGAAACACCACCACAGCACCCACCCAGCGGGCCCATCCCGCTGTCCCCAGGATACGTCAATCAGCAGTGTGTCCACCACTACACGGAACCCAGGCAAACCTACCACCCCAAGAAAATCAGGGACCTGGGGACAGTGGCAGTGGGCACATGGTTCAGGTGACAGAGGAACAGGAAAACAGGGGAACTGGGATGACTGCTGTGCGACAGGGGAAGGACAGACCCAGGGAACCCACTCTCCACAAGGCCCTCTCCAACATCATGGGAGCATACCATTATTCCCAGGAGACAATGGCAACGGTACTGGCCAACTTTCAGGAGACCCAGCGGCTGCAGGAGGAACACTATCTGGGGATCAGGGAGGAACTCAAGTCCATTAACACCACCCTGGTCACAATTGCACGAGTGCTGCAGGACCTTGTCAACACCAGGAGGGACACTGTGGCACAACAAGGGGCCCCTGACACTAGCCTGGATGATGAACAGCCCTCCACGTCCGGCGGCGCTATTGGACATGAAGCACCGCCACAGGACCACGACACCAACACCCCACTGCCTGCAGATGGAGAGCCACCCCGCAAACGGTCCCTGAGATCCAGGAACAAGACAGAGAACATTGCCAATACCCTTGCCAGGAAATGAGATCCCCCTGAGTGTCACCCTTCTGTCCCACTTTGTCACCCTGTCCATCCTACAACTGCCCATGCTTCACTTCCTATGCCCCTTTGGACAATGCACCTGTGAAACAAATAGACTTGACTCTGCCATGGACATTCCTCTACCATCATCCCTGCCCATTTTACCACCCCCTCCACTTATTTGCACAGAAATAAACACACATCTATCACAAAACAATCTGGAGTCAGTCTGTGCTTTCACAAATGTGTAATTGCAATAACTATGGAATATAGCAATGTCAATTTAATTGTCCACATACCGACGAAACACAGCTGTAGGGCTGGAGGAAATATAGCAGAGGCCACAAAGTGGGACCCACATCTGTTAAATGGAAAGGCAAAGTGACAAGTCAGGGTCCATACACTGAGTGAAAATGACAGACTCATGCTAGCTCCAACAATAGTATGAGACGTCTTCTTACCTGTGTCTCACTGAAAGAATTGCTGGATAACGTTGTTTCTGTTGTCGATATCCTCTTCTTCTGCCTCCTCTTCTTCACTGTCCACAGGCTCCAAAGCTGCCACAAGACCTCCAGCTGGACCATCCTCCTGCAGAAAAGGCACCTGGCGTCGTAAAGCCAGATTGTGCAGCATACAGCAGGCCACGATGATCTGGCACACCTTCTTTGGTGAGTAGTAGAGAGAACCACCTGTCATATGGAGGCACCTGAACCTGGCCTTCAGGAGGCTGAAGGTCAGTTCAATCACCCTCCTAGTTCATCCATGTGCCTCATTGTAGCATTCCTCTGCCCTTGTCCTGGGATTTCTCACTGGGGTCAGTAGCCATGACCGGTTGGGGTACCAGAGTCACCTGCAAATTTCGAGGGACAACTGTTAGACACACACTAACCCACAGGGACAACCCCATACCCAGACAACTATTCACACCGTATAGGGTCCTTGTCCTCACCTATTAGCCTCACACAATGCCTCTGGAGTTGCCCCATCACATAAGGGATGCTGCTATTCCTTAGATTGTAAGCGTCATGCACTGAGCCAGGAAATTTGGCATTCACATGGGAGATGTACTGGTCTGCCAAACACACAATCTGCACATTCATCGAATGGTAGCTCTGCCGGTTTCTGTACACCTGTTCACACCTGTGGGGGGGTACCAAGGACACATGTGTCCCATCAATGGCACCTATGATGTTGGGGATATGTCCCAGGACATAGAAGTCACCTTTCACTGTGGGCAAATCCTCCACTTGAGGGAAAACGATGTAGCTGCGCATGTGTTTCAGCAGGGCAGACAACACTCTGGACAGCACATTAGAGAACATTGGCTGAGACATCCCTGATGCAATGGCCACAGTTGTTTGAAAAGACCCACTTGCCAGGAAATGGAGTACTGACAGGACCTGCACTAGAGGGGGTATCCCTGTGGGATGGCAGATAGCTGACATCAGGTCTGGCTCCAACTGGGCACACAGTTCATGGATTGTTGCACGATCAAGTCTGTAGGTGACTATTACGTCTCTCTCTTCCATTGTCGACAGGTCCACCAGCGGTCTGTACACAGGAGGATGCCGCCATCTCATCACCTGGCCCAGCGGACGTGCCTTATGGATGAGAACAGAGAGCAGAGAGTCAGCCAACACTGAGGTATCACAAAATGTCACATTTATTAATCCGCAATGTGGCTGTTACTTTGTGCATGCAAGGCCTAGATAGGTGTGACGCAGTTAGTATTAATGCCACGTGGCTCCCTGAAATGGCGGCTGCCTGACCTGTAAGGTGGGACAAGGGGATATGAGGTAACTGCGCTGGCTTTCTACACCGTTGCGGTAGGCGGTCGAAGACCGAGGCGCAATCCTGCATTGGCTAACATTGGACCCTATGGGTCCCAGGAGCCAATGACGATGTACGCCGGCAGTGACAGTATACACAGCCGCGGACGTGACTGCCATTTTCTGTCCGTTTACTCACTTGATACCTGACCTTCAACAGGAGAGGACCTACACTGCAAGTGCTGCTGTGACCTCAGTCTGGAAGCGACGATGGCTCATGTGTCTGGGGAAAGGGCCCCTGCCTTCACTTCAGAGGAGTTGGTGAAACTAGTGGATGGGGTCCTCCCCCAGTACATACAACTGTACGGTCCTCCAGACAAACAGGTGAGTACACTGTGAGCATGCTGCATGGGCAATGCCTGTTTTGAGTGGTGTGGATGGAAGATACAATGGGGGGGGGACTGAGGCCTGCATGTGTGGATGGTGAGTGTATGTGCATCAGGGCAATGGTGGGAACGTGGGCCAATGAGTATGACGGTCCGGACGGGTAAAGATTTTCCTTTCCCCCTGTACTATTCCTCTAGGTCAGCGCCCACCAGAAGAAGGATATTTGGTGTTCCATCGCCAAGGACGTCCGGACCCTGGGGGTCCACCACAGACAGAGCACCCACTGCTGGAAAAGATGGGAGGACCTTCACCGCTGGAGCAAGATGATGGCGGAGGCCCAGCTGGGGATGGCCTCCCAATGTGGGCGGGGTGGCCGTCGCACCATGACCCCCCTGATATTCCAGATCCTGGCGGTGGCATATCCGGAGTTGGATGGGCGCTTGAGGGCATCAGAGCAGCCACAAGGGGGTGAGTACAGTCACATTCATCTGACTCTGCACGCATTACGAGGTGTCTGGGTGGGGGAGGTGGTCAGTGGGCTCCCGTAGGCGAGGGCGAGCTTGATAGGCAAGGTCAATTGTGAGGCAGGTTCAGTGGAACCCCAAACCCACTAGTGGTTACTGCCATCTACACCTATTCAGGCTCCTGTGACTTCCATGTGTCCAGCAATCGGGCTTAAGCCTTGTACCCCATGGGCATGTGAATAATCTAGGAACTATAAGTGCATGGTGCATAGCAGAGGGCTGCTGTGTCTGTAGTGTCCGCCAACGGTAGTTGTGTTGCATGCACTGAACATGTGTTTCTTCTGCCTTTCCCCTCCCTTTTTGTGGTCTCCCTGTTCTTGTGTGCAATAGCATCATCAGGCGGAGGAGCAGTGGCACCGGAGCAGAAGGGAGCTGCATCCCACCTGGCCCTGGAGGGTGAAACAACTGAGTCTGAAGCCACAATTGGGACGGAGGGCAAGGGGAGCTCCACGGCGGGGACAAGAGGTGACAGCGACTCCTCCTCTGATGGGAGCTCCTTTGCAGTGGCGGGCCCCTCTGTGCCCCAGCATCAACAGGTACAGCCGTTACCCCCCAACCAGCACCACCCTCCCAGCAGCCCCTCAGCGTGTGTCCCGTGCCCGTTCACCCACGAGGGTGGGCATCTCCTTCACTCCAGGCACCTCAGGCCCTGCCGCAGTCAGCCTTGCTGCCCTCAGTGAGGAGGCTATTGACCTCCTGAGATCCCTCACTGTTAGGCAGTCTATCATTCTGAATGCCATCCAGGGTGTTGAGAGGCATTTGCAACAAACAAATGCATACCTGGAGGGCATTCATTCTGGCCAGGCAGCCCAACAGAGAGCATTTTAGGCTCTGGCCTCAGCACTGATGGCAGTCATTGTCCCTGTGTCCAGCTTCCCCCCTCCAACTTCCTCCACCCAGACCCAATCCCCTGTACCTCAGCCTATCCCAAGCACACCATCAGACCAGCATGCACACACCTCAACACACAAAAGTGGCTCAGGCAAACAAAAGTACCACACATCCCACAGGCACTCACACAAGCATCATACCCATGCAGACATACCAAAATCCACTGCCTCCACTGTGTCCCCCTCCTCCACGTCTCCCTCCTCCCTCCCAGTCTCGTCTCCATTCACACCTGCATGCACTACATCTTCAGCCACTACCTCCATCACCAGCACACCCATCACCGCACACCGCTCATGTGCACTCACCACCCCCTCTACCATTCACACATCCCCTGTGTCCTCTCCCAGTGTGTCAGTGAGCCCTTCTCCCAAAGTACACAAATGCAGGCACACACCCACCCGACAGCCATCCACCTCACAACAGCCTCCGGCCCATGCAAATTCAGCAGACGTACACCTCCTACAACCACTACCTCTTCCTCCACTCCCAAACCCCTCCATCTACCCATCCCAGTGTGTCTAAAAAACATTTCCTGGCTAATATTGACCTCTTCTCTGCACCTCCCCCCCAATCCGTCCCCTAGGGCCAGGCTTTCCAGGTCCCAACCCAGCACCTCAGCCACCACATCCCCAGCCACAGTGGTGCCAGCAACTGCGGGCTTTTGGAGTGCGCCAACCATCAGGGCTGCCAGTGTGCCACAGAGCGAGGGCAAGGACATTCCACCACCTGCCAAGCTAAAAAAGTTGCCCACATCACGAAGGGAGAAGCAGAAAACACCTGCCACCAAGGGGTCAGGGAAAACAAAAGGGGATAGTGGCAAGACAGCTGCGCCACCATCCAAGGTGGGGAAGGGCCAGAAACTGAAGGGCAGGTCCGGAGAGGGCATGTTGGCAACGACTGAGGGACCAGTGTCACACCTTCTGTCCACGTCGACAGCAACCTGTACGGAGGAGAAGACTGCCACCTGCACTGCCGCCTGCACCGCCACAGACCCCGCAACCAGCACCGCCGCCACAGACCCCGCAACCAGCACCGCCGCCACAGAACCCGCAACCAGCATCGCCACCACAGAGCCCACTGCCAGCACCGCTGCCACAGAGCCCACCACCAGCACCCCCGCCACAGAGCCCGCAACCAGCACCGCCGCCACAGACCCCACAACCACCACCTCTGCCACAGAGCCCGCAACCAGCACCGCCGCCAGAGAGCCTGCCGCAAGCACTGCTGGCACAGAGCCCGCCACCAGCACTGCCGCCACAGAGCCCGCAGCCAGCACCGCCGCCACACAGCCTGCAACCAGCACCGCCGCCACAGAGCCTGCTGCCAGCACCGCCGCCACAGAGCCAGCAGCCCCGCGACATCCTGAGCCAGTGGCGCCACCACTGACATGGCTGCCATCCCCAGTGGTCACTCATCCGAAGCATCCCTTTCAGTGGAGAAGACATCCACTAACTCAGTCCTGGTAGGATGAAGCACTCTGGGCACCAGGCCCCCTCCAGAACCAGTGGAGAGATACATCCACTACCTCAGTCCTTGGCAGGATGAAGCACTCAGGGCACCAGGCACCCTCCAGAACCAGTGGAGACTGTTCTCCACTTGAGAGACTGTGGCTTTGCACTTCCCAGGATAAAGCAGTGGGCAAACCACCCACTGAAAAGACTTGAGAGACTGTGGCTTTGCACTCCCCAGGATAAAGCAGTGGGCAAACCACCCACTTGTGAGACTTGTAAGACTGTGGCTTTGCACTCCCCAGGATAATGCAGTAGGCAAACCACCCACTGAAAAGATTTGAGAGACTGTGGCTTTGCACTCCAAGGATAATGCAGTGGGCAAACCACCCACTGAAAAGACTTGAGAGACTGTGGCTTTGCACTCCCTAGGAAAATGCAGTGGGCAAACCACCCACTGGAGAGACTTGAGAGACTGTGGCTTTGCACTCCCCAGGATACATCAATAGGCATGGAGCCCCCTCGTGGAGCAGTGGCGTTGTGCGTTCATCAGGCTGAGGTGCCCCCCTCCCCCTCTTCCTGAGGTGCCTGTATATTTTCGGTCTGATGCCCCTGCAGTGTTCTCTCCGTTTCCAGTCAGGTATCTAGTGTGGGCTTCGCCCATGCATTTAGGGCCCAGTGGTCCATGGACAATGAGTGGTGAACTATCTGGACTTGTGTGGTTGGTGTACATAATTGGATATACTGTACTTTGAGTTTTGACTACAGGATTTTTATTGATTACAATTGTTCAATTCAATTCAATTCCTTTTCAAGTCCTTGCGTTATTCAAGGGGGGTGGAGGGTGTATATGTAATGTTGCAGCATGTATTTGTGTGTATGGTGTTGTGGGTGAGGGTGGGGCTGGTGGTGTTGCGTGTGTGTGTCACTCTCTTTTCCCTCCCCCCTCCCCTGTGATGTAGGTGCAGTACTCACTGTGGTCATTGCCGCCGTCGTTGGAGCTCCTGATAGAGGAGCAGGAATACCATCGTCGGCAGGATCTGCAGTTCTGGCTCCATGGCGTCCTCGTTCCTCGCGGGGGGTAGAGAGGTGAGTGATTTCCCCTTCTGTATACTGTTTCTGCCGTGTTTTTATTCGCGTTGGTTCCACCCCGAAAAACGTGGTGGATTGCCGTGTTGTGATAGGGTGGGCGGTACATTGTCTTCTGCCTGTCAGGGCCTGCCTGGAGGTTACCGCTGCGATGTTTGTTTCTACTGCAGTGGCGGTCGGAGAGTTAAAGTGGCTGTCTATGTTGGCGATTTCCGCCGTGGCTGTGATTCTATTTTTTTTTTCGCTGGCCTGTTGGCATTATTACCGCTGCTTTTTTAACACCGACCGCCAGGGTTGTAATGAGGGCCACGGTCATTTACCAAAGCCAATAGCTCTAACTCTCGCAAATGCGAGACCTATTGCATTGCAAATGCTTGTTCATTTTCTCACTGTCTTTTCAGGTGTTCTCATTTATACAATGTCTTGGACACGCCTGCTCTACCATTTTGAATCACTGACTCATGATATATGTATCTGAAAATGATGTGCACCTTCAATAAAGAATTGAGATAAAAAAAATAAAAAAAAAGTATTATTGCACATTAGAGAAGAAATTAGTTTCCATTTGCTTCTATTGAATTTGGTCCCTTGGCAACATTGTTATTGTTGCAGTCTTTTGAGATAATAAAAGACAAAAAGTTTTAAAATAATGAAAGAGGCAAAATAATATTCTCTGCCATCGGTGTGGGTATATGTATCAGATGCATGATTGTTGATAAGTTTAATGATATAGGCCGTCTAAATGATTTTAATCTGAATAGTTATTAGGTGAGACAGTCCAGATATGAAAATCATCCAAGGTCAATAGCTGAGGAAAATGGTTTGAATATAAATTATTGGTTTCCTGAAATCAGAAGAAATATCCTCCCATAGTGGGACAATATACTAAAATAAAATACAGCCTAAACAAGAACAGATTTCTAGATATATACAGGGCAAAGGAGTTTCAGTTTCTTGAACCAATACGCAGGAGTGTTTAAGGAAGTATGATGGAGAATCCGGCCAGCCTCTCGATCCCATGTAATATTAAAATCACATCTCATTAGTCTATAATTAACAGGCATTAGGTCGTTCAGTATGGACTTGCAGCCCGATCGATATATTGCTTCTGGTAGCATGGCAAGACGCCTCTGGGTATGGACGGGCGCGGACGTGTTTGTTTGAGCCCGCCCGTGGTGTTTCTTAGTAGCAGCAGCATGGAAGACAAGGAAGGGAAGAAGGCCGGGTTCCTCCCTATACCAGGCAGAACTCAGACACAGGAGTAAAAATTCACTCAAGTGCCACAAGAATGAACTAAAGAAGTGAAAGTAACTTTACATCTGGGGTCGTTAGCACGAAAAAACTGGTTTCTTCAAAGTGAAGTTAAAAATGACCACTGACTGCAACTAGAATGCTTAAGATGTGTTTTCATTTTATGAATATATTTTAGCTACAAAAATGACAGTGTTGAATGCCAGTGCAAATATGCTTTTCTTTGGCTGCATCATTAAAAGCATAATTATACACTGACTAATAGAATTTGCCACACAATTTGCCACAAAATGTGTATCATTTTTAGATTACGCAAAACAAATTGCTCATCCCCAAAATGGATCAAATTACTGAACAGAGAATGTGTGCCATAATTTTCATTGTTTTATCACATCATTTAGATAGTTTTGCATTATAGTTGGTCATCCATTTTTTCCACGTAGCCTAATCCGGGCGGTCACCAGTAGGGAGTTATAGTTTGGACTGAATTTCCATAGGAAAAGCATTTTTTATTTTGCCAACAATATCTCTCTCTCTCTCCCTCTCTCTCTCCATATATGTGTATATATATATATATATATATATATATATATACATATAAGTAGCTATAGTTAGTACCAAACTTTCCTAGGAAAAGGGCTTTTTGCTATGGGAATAATTTTGGTGCCGCTTGAGGAAACTTCACAAAATTTTCCAAACTAGTTTGCCACTCTCTTCAGCTGCTTTCTTGAATGTTTTGGGGTGATTTATCAACAAGCGGGGGCCAAGAAAAAGGGAGGGTCCCAAATGCGTTTTCCCACATGCAATTTCCGATAGGGATTTTGAACACAACTACAGCCCAAACAACTGGGCAGAATCACGCCAAATTTGGCAGAAAGGTAGGTCTTGGTCCAGAAAGCACCATTTTTATTTGGTGTAAATCCATTCAGTAGTTTTAGAGATATTAATGGAAAACCAAGTTTGTATATCTAGGGACACAAGACGGTCTGCGGGTCCCAGAGATCTCATGCTGAGATCTGATTGGTTGCAAACACTTCAACAAGGAAGTGCTGGCAGCCATTTTGGGACTTGGACTGAGCTGACTCCCTAATTTTTTTTTAAACTGAAGGGAGAAGGGAATGAATACTCTGAGCCCCTAGCCATGGTGCTGTAGTCCCCCAGGACCCCACCAGAACAAAAAAATTTTTTTACAAATGTTTCAATGAAAATTGCAGAGGATCCATGAATTTGGCAAAATTAAAAAAAGTAAAAACAAGCATGCTTTCCCGCGCTTGTATTTTTTATAAGCTCCCAGAGTGAGCCAGGTTCCAGGGGCATGCGTTTATTATGGGTAATGAGAAGAGGGGCTCAAGCGGTTTTCCTTCCAAATGGGAGATTTCACCCAGTGTCCAACATCTCTCCAGGGCTTATTTTGATCATAGGAGGGGGCGCGCAGCCCCGCTCCTCAGTCCTTTAAAGGCCCTAGGGACTACCACCTACTCAGGGCTTGTGAACTATTAAAGGGGGGCGTGCAGACCCTCCTTCTGCTTCCTAATTGCCCCAGGGACCACCACCTCGCCAGGACACAACATGTCTCAATTAGGATGACTTGAGAGATGGAAAGAACTGTTTATACATTAAAAGATAGCATGCATTATCTACATACTTTATTGGCCTAGCCCAGGCAGATGACTTGAAATATGGAAAGCACTGTTTATAGGTTTGCACTATACAAATCTACGATAAGATAATGCCTAATAGAGTTATTGTACCTTCTTAAATTAGGGAAATGCATTTGAAGATAGCATCCATTACTTACACACACACACATTGTTATATCCCCGGTGGATGACTTGAAGGATAGATAGAGCTGTTTATGCATCTGCTCTTCTACTCTTTTCATTGATTTTAGGCTTCTATGACAGTGCATGACAGGGCACCTTGTTTTAACTTTTCATGCTGGTGGGATTGTCAAGAGGTTTATATCCTATAGGGGTTAGCTGATTTCCGGCACTTTGCTAATATTGCAGTATGTTTACTCTCGATGCTACCACATTTTTTTGTCTTTTTCCATTGACCATTGATAAGGTAGCTACATCAAGTTGGGGTACCCTTGACTGTTTACACATAGGCATGGGGATATATGGTGATTTTTTATTTTGTTCTATCTGTGCAATATAGTGTATTATATATATGATAATATGAGTTTTGATGCTGGAATGTATTGTAACGTTTGCTTGTGCAGTGATTTTAAGTAATCACTCATTAAAATTTACTACCACCAATTAGAGGGAGGGGACCACATGACCCCCCCCCATATTTGGCCCCTGGGGACCACCACCTCTCCGGAACATGGCCAAATGCAAAGTGTGAGGGGGTACCATGTGGCCCCAGAACTCACCACCTCTACGTGGCCAACCCATGCCAATTGAAATGGGGGGGGCTGCACGGCACTCTCTCCTGGAGCCACTTGAGACCCTAGGGCAGGCTCCCAAGCTTCAGGGGTGCCCACTCTCAGGACAGAGCAGTTTCCTTTCACTTGGCAGGAGCTTTGACAGCTTCTTCCAAGTGAGAGCAAACTGTAAGTCTGCTTGCAGCAGGCCGGAGCTGGAAAACTGCTACAGCACTCTGGGAGCAGACTGCAAGGAGATACATTTTTTTGCAGCTCCCTACATGCAGGAGCAATTCTGGCTCTCTCAGGATGCGGGGAGCCAGCAGGAACTGCAAGGGCATTCAGCATCCCCCCACGGTCCCTCAAGGAGAGGAATATAAGTACATCTCCACCAAATAAATAAGCACTAATTTTTGCTATTGCAGATTTCTGTATGTAGACACTTGAGGAACTATCACATTGCCAAAAGTACAGACACACAAGATCACCGGAGACATTACCTCGGCATCCTTTATGCAGCTATAGTGTAAAATATGCACTATACATTTACCCAACAAGGTAGCAGTTACTAATCACTCAGTACTCGTGCCCTAATATAACTTTAACTCGCGCCATTGCCATGCACAGCTAATTAGCCCAAATATTACATCGTTCATGACACCTTCCGTGGCATTATTGATATTAGCACTGCAACATTTGCAATACAGAAAACTGTGCATGGTGAAGGACCAAGTTAAAGTTAACTTGCACGAGTCATAATTACTTGAAACAAATCTAACTATAACAGCTGAATTTCAATGGTTGTCTGTGTGTAAATTTTGAAAATAGCTATAATGTTCCGGTAATCTCTGGTTTCTTTATATATATACATATAGTATTTAACATCAACACTCACACATCCTTAAGCAGGTTCTATTTAATGTGGTCCAATAGCATACATTTTCATTAGGTGATGGTTCCGCAGAAAAAATGCCATCTTAGAATTAATGCAGTCCTTGTGGCTAGTGCCAAACAGACACCATATCATGTGAACTCTTCGCTCACCAGTGGAGTTTGAAAACTCTCCTTCTGCACATTGCACACAGTCATAGCAGCAGATGGTCTTCCCTTTAATGTGAGCCTTCCAGAACCCTGGGAGGCAGCTCTCACTGCAAACAGAGTGAGGAGTCTGTAAAAAAAGAGGGTGATAAAGAAATATCAAGGACCAAGCACAATGCTAAACATGTTTTCACCTCTCAGAGCAACTTACCTGCAAACAATGCCCTCAACCTGTGTATCTGTATCCTGAGAACACGCTGAATATCTACAGGTAAAACTAAAAGGCTGCTGTAGGAGAACTGCTTGTGGGCTTCACAAGAACAGCAACATCAGTGCATTAAAATTAGTTTGAGCCTGAAACCTGCATCTTTATATGCAGTGGGGAGAAACCTATGCTTAGACCTTGGAGCCTAATGAGTAATCCAGGGGTAACACATGCATATGAAATGTAGCTCATCTGAGGGGCAGGTTTGTAAAGGAAACAAACAACAACCTAAATGTATTGTGCTGTGACCGTTTTCTATTCACCTAAACCCCTTCACGCAGGCTCACACAGATGTGGGCCAAAGCCTTCATTGAATGGCTCTTAACTCACCCCTGGGTTGCAGTAATTACTCCTTTAGGTAAACTATACTGAATGTAAGACTCAGCTCTTCTACAAGTGCTTTTGGGTACAGTAATAACGCAAAAATCACAATACCACACAGAAACAAAAACTAACATCCTCGGATATTATCCAAGATTGCTATATTAAATGTAAGTTTGGTAGTCACAACTAATAAGTCAGTGATGAAAGCTGAGACCTTTGTTCTTTTTACTTTAAACAATATTTTTTGTTTTACACTACAACAAGCAGTTGTCCAGTCAAGGAGGTCTGGATAACCATCAGGTCATTATTGACGTACAAAGCATATTTTGCCCAATGTGAGAAACCAGGACTGTTTTGCAGTGTCCCCTCACTTTTTGCCCATTTTGACTACTAGATACTGGTTTTGTGACTTTGATTGTGCCCCTGGCTCTGCTAACCAGACGCAAAGGCCTTTCCTTTCCTTTCATGTCTCTGCAAGCGATGCAATCGGGCAGCAGAAATACCCACTAGACACCAGGGATTTTTTTTTTTAAAGGACATAAGGGGAGTGGCCCCTTGGTCAAGGGCCGCTCCCCAGAGGGGCAAATAATTTTTAGGCCATTATTGCCCCCCCCCCCGGGGGAAGATAACCCCTAGACACCAGGGATCTTTTTTTTCTTTTTTTCTTTTCTTTTATGTTTAGGGAGCGACCCCCTCAGCAAGGGACGCTCCCTGGGGGGCCAAATTGTTTCTAGGTCATTTCTGCCCCCCTGGGGGCAGATCAGGCTGATATAATTAGGCCGAAACCACTAGACACCAAGGAATTGTTTTTTATCTTATACTTATTTATGAGGGTAGCGGCCCCTTGGGCAAGGGATGCTCCCCGGGTGGGCAAAATATTTTTAGGCCTTTTCTGCCCCCCCTTGGATGCAGATAGGCCTAATATAATTAAGCCGATTTGCCTCCGGGGGGCAGAAACCTCTAGACACCAGGGATATATATATATTTTTATTTACTTTATGTTTTTTTATGTATGAGGAGCGAACCCCTAGGCAAGGGTCGCTCCCCTGGGGGGCAAATTGTATTTAGGCCATTTATGCCCCCGTGGGGGCATATCAGCCTATTTTTGTTATGCCAATCTGCCCCCCAAAGGGGGCAGTAATCACTAGACACCAGGGATTGGTGTGTGTGTATGTGTGTGTTTTGCTTGGGGGGGGTGCCCCTTGGGCAAGAGTCGCTCCCCATGGGGGCACATTACTGTTGGCCATATCTGCCCCCTTTGGGGGCAGATTGGCCTATTTTGGGAAGGCCCATATTCCCCCAAGGTGGGAAGAAAGCCCACCAGAGACCAGGAAAGATTTTTTTTTTCAAAAGAAGATGGTGAGGGTATGGCCATACCCCCACCCCAAATAAATGGGACCAAAGTTGTTCTGCCCCCAGTGGGCAGGTGGAGCAATTACCCCCGATCCACACCCCGGAGGGGCAGAAAGTCTACTAGATGGCACGGAATAAAAAATATAAAAAATAGTGGGGTGGTGGCTACCAATCAGTATGGGCCTGGTTATGCCCCCACCCCAACTGAAGGGGGTAACAGTATTTCAGCTCTCCCCTGCACACTAAAACATCCTATCCCACGACAAGTAAGAAAACATTTGATTATTTTGGATTTTGGTTTTACATTTGGGCCATGAGAGCTTGGTAACACTCAAAATCGTCCCACTTGGAATGGTGAGGGCTGCACTTTTTGGACTTTGAGACGCTGCTATGTAGAAAAATCCACAAGACCCAGACACACCTGAAAACTAAACATCTGGTTGATTCCAGGGTGGTGTGCTTCACATGCACCCCGCACCATTTTCTTACCCACAAGGCCCTGCAAACCTCTAACTTTGCTGGAAATCACACATTTTTGCCACATTTTTGTGATGGAACCTTCCGGAATCTGCAGTAATCCACAAAATTCCTACCACCCAACATTGTCCCATCTACACCAATAAAAATTCTGCTGCACTTGTCAGCCTAAAAATGTTTTTTTTCAAACTGCCCTTTTGGACCCGCTTTGGTTCCCCCTCAATTCTGACATGTTTTTGGCTCTTCCCTGTCACAAGCACTTTGCCCACCTACACAAGTGAGGTATCATTTTTACTGGGAGACTGAGGGTAACGTTGGGTGGTAGGAAATGTGTCCTGGTGCTGTGATCCCACACAGAAATGTGGGGAAAAAGTGATTTTTTTGCTAAATTTGAGGATTGCTGAGGATTCTGGATAAGAAATCATTGGGGGATCCACTCAAGTCACACCTCCCTGGACTCCCTCGGATGTCTAGTTTTCAGAAATGTCTGGGTTTGGTAGATTTCACTAGATGGCTGCTAAACCCAGGACCAAAAACGCTGGTGCCCCTCCCACCCTCCCAAAAACAGGTAGTTTTGCATTTGATAATTTTGATGTGTCCATCTGGAGACTTGGGGGAACGCTGGGTGGAAGGAAATTTGTGGCTCCTCTCAGATTCCAGAACTTTCTATCACCGAAATGTGAGGAGAAAATGTTTTTCTAGCCATATTTTGAGGTTTGCAAAGGATTCTGGGTAACAGAACCTGGTGAGAGCCCCACAAGTCACCCATATTGGATTCCCCTAGGTGTCTATTTTTCAAAAATGCGCAGGTTTGCTAGGTTTCCCTGGGTGCCGGCTGGGCTAGAGGCCAAAATCTACAGCTAGGCACTTTGCAAAAAACACATCAGATTTCAATGTAAAAATGTGATGTGTCCATGTTGCGTTTCCTGTCACAAGCATTAGGCCTACCCACGCAAGTGAGGTACCATTTTTATCGGGAGACTTGGGGGAACACAGAATAGCAAATTAAGTATTATTGCCCATTGTCTTTCTCTTGATTTTTTCCTTCCATATGTAAGACAGTGTTAAAAAAGACTTATAATTGAGAAATGTCCTGTAATTCACATGCTAGTATGGGCACCCCAGAATTCGGAGATGTGCAAATAACCACTACTTCTCAACATCTTATCTTGTGCCCATTTAGGAAATACAAAGGTTTTCTTGATACCTATATTTCACTTTTTATATTTTAGCAAATGAATTGCTGTATACCCGGTATAGAATGAATACCCATTTCAAGGTGCAGCTCATTTATTGGCTCTAGGTACCTAGGGTTCTTGATGAATCTACAAGCCCTTTATATCCCCGCAACCAGAAGAGTCCAGCAGACGTAACAGTGTATTACCTTAAAAAATCTCACATCACAGGAAAAAGTTACAGAGTAAAACATTGAGAAAAATTGAAGTTTTTTTACCTCAATTTCAATATTTTTTATTTCAGCTGTTATGTTCTGTAGGAAACCCTTGTAAGATCAACACAAATGACCCCTTGCTTAATTCAAAATGTTGTCTACTTTTCAGAAATGTTTAGCTTTCTGGGATCCAGCACTGGTTTCTGAAGGAGGCTGAAAGCACAAAAAATAGTAAAAATGGGGTATGTCCCAGTAAAATGGAAAAATTGTGTTAAAAAATTTCTGATTCAAGTCTGCCTGTTCCTGAAACCTGGGAAGATGGTGATTTTAGCACCGCAAACCCTTTGTTGATGCCATTTTCAGGGAAAAACCACAAGCCTTCTTCTGCAGCCCTTTCCCCATTTAAAAAAAAAAAACTAAGGGCCATATTTATACTTTTTGACGCAAAACTGCGCTAACGCAGTTTTGCGTGAAAAAAATTAGCGCCGGCTAACGCCATTCTGTATCGCCATACGGGCGCCGTATTTAATCAATGACGTTAGCCGGCGTTAGCCGGCGGCACTGCCTGGTGTGCGTGGAAAAAAACGACGTACACCAGGCAGCGCCGGCGTAGGGGGATATGGAGCTTGGGCGCCAAAAAATGGGGCAAGTCAGGCTGAGGCAAATTTTTCGCCTCAACCCGATTTGCGCCATTTTTTACGACTCCCAACCCCCATAGAAATGACTCCTGTCTTAGCAAAGACAGGAGTCATGCCCCCTTGCCCAATGGCCATGCCCAGGGGACTTCTGTCCCCTGGGAATGGTCATTGGGCATAGTGGCATGTAGGGGGGCACAAATCAAGCCCCCCTATGCCACAAAAAAAAAAATACAAAAAAATGACTTACCTGAACTTACCTTAATGTCTCTGGGATGGGTCCCTCCAGCCTTGGGTGTCCTCCTGGGGTGTGCAAGGGTGACAGGGGGTGTCCCTGGGGGCATGGGAGGGCACCTCTGGGCTCCTTCACAGCCCACAGGTCCCTTAACGCCTGCCTTTTCCAGGCGCTAAAAAACGGCGCAAAAGCGGCCGGATGTAATTTTTTTGGACCCGCCCACTCCCGGGCGTGAATTTTGCCCGGGAGTGTAAATACGGTGCACATGCCTCGGAGTAAATTTTTTAGACGGGAACGCCTACCTTGCATCTCATTAACGCAAAGTAGGTGTCCACGCTAAAAAATGATGCAAACTCCATGGACTTTGGCGCTAGACGCGTCTAACGCCAAAGTATAAATATGGAGTTAGTTTTGCGTCGGAATTGCGTAAAAAAAACGACGCAATTCCGGCGCAAACGGAGTATAAATATGCCCCCAAATCTTTGCTGTATTTTGGCTAATTTCTCTCTTTCAGGGGTACCCACAAAGTCTGTATAGCTCTAGAATCCCTAGGATGTTGGAAAAAAAGGACGCAAATTTGGTGTCGGTAGCTTATGTGGACAAGAAGTTATGAGGGCCTAAGCGCAAACTGCCCAAAATAGCCAAAAAAAGGCTTGGCACCTGAGGGGGGAAAAGGCCTGGCAGCGAAGGGGTTGATGAGGTGTGAACTGGCCTGCATAGAGACAGAAGGACATCTGGTGGGTGGAGATCTGCAAGCTGCAGAGCAAAAAGCAGGAAGGGGGATGGGTAGCCAAACTGGTCTTCAAAGAGAGGATGACAGGACAAGACACAGGCTCTCCCACACCTCTTGCAACCCCAGCCAGATAGGAGCCCCTGTAATTGAATTAGCAGAGGGCCTGGAAGGGAAGTGTTAGGGAAACTTAGCCACACCAGTTGGGTGGCTAGCCAGACCTTAACCTCCAGAGGACAGTTTCTCTCTTTGGATTTTAAAGGAATAGTGATGTCTGGGACAAGAATATGCCACACTTTGGAGGAATTTGTCATACTTCTGGGTGTCACTGTGCACCCTGTTGATCAGTCATGCTCCCCTGCTAGTTGTCCAGGAACACTGAATAAATATGGGGAGAGATGCCAGCAACTTAGATCCCTGCTTTAAAACTACAAGGGGAAGAAGGACTGCAGAAGAGAGGACTGCACTCTCAAGGAATGCACCTGCTGCACACTTTGGTTTTCAGCCCAAAAGGGATTTTTCCTTGCTTTGAAAATGGAAGGAGTGGACTCCCTGTAAGCAACAGGTATGAAGTTGCTGCAAAGAGACACCTTCATCAACCTCTGGCAGTAGAGCCTAGCTGGACAGCATTCAGTGGACTTTTAAGGGATGGCCGAGTGCATTGTGGGATTTGTAGTCCCAATGTCCCACCAAGCTACTCAGAGATTCTGGAACCTTGGATTAGTGTTGTGGACCCCCAAAGACCTAAAAGAAACAACTGAAGAAGAAGGTCTGCTCTGATAGACCCTTGGAGAGGATTGCACTCATAAAAACAGCACCTGCAGCACTCACAAGGCTTCACAACAAAAGTAGTTTGTCTGTCTTAAGGGATGAAGAGTGGACTCCCTGATCGGCAACAGGCAGAAAAGTGCTGGAAGGGCTACCTGCAACATCAACAACAAGGACAACTCCAGCAGAAACGCTTCAGCTGGATTTTACTTGGATTGACCATGTGCATTGTAAGAGTTGTAGTCCCAGACCCCAAGAAGTAAACCAGAGATTCAGAACCCTTGGATGGTGCTGTGAACCACTTTACTGCATCAAGAAACACTTCTGGAGGTAAGTGTAAATACGTTACCTCGGGGGCGGGCAGAACTTTTGACTTTGTCCCAGTTCAGTGCGACCTTTTTAGGGTTGAGCGCATAAGCACTCTAGAGCCTGTTGTAATCTCTCTGTGGGCTTTTAACCACCCACACTCTTGCAATTTGTTATTTGTTGTGCTTGTCTTAAATGCTTCATTTTTATTGATGCATTTTGTGAAATGCCCCTCCTTTGTGTGCTGAGTTCCCTCCCCTGGCGTATTAACTAAGTGAACATTCCTGAACATTTCTGGCCCCTTCTCCGGTTTCGGTTTACCTTTCATCCCAGCTGCGATCCTTTCTAGACATTCACGCAGGGAGCTAATAACTCTCACGCTCATGGTGGCGGTGGTGCTTTGGATCGGTTCGCTTCTGTCAACTGTTTACACTTCGTTTTCAATTTATGTGGAAAAAAACATCCAGTTAGAAATTTTCCATATGTCAACATCCATACCTCTTGACTCTCTTCATACCCATGATCATTCTCATTAAGACCTTGTTTTATACGCTTCCCATGCTGTGTAAATTAGAATGTTATGTAACTTCACATTTGATTTGCCTTATGGTGTAAAACCTTTAATCCCTGAAGTACAGTTTAAACAAAGTGCCACGCTATGGAGCATAAACAATCCTATGAACACTGACTGAAGTGTGCGTCGAACGACAGTCACAGATTTTGTTTGCTTCACCTCTTCTAGCCCTTGCATCAAGGCTGTGGAATTTTGTTTAACATAATGGCCGAGTCTGTTATACGTCGTCACGTTGCAAAGGCATCCATGCCATCAAGCGCTTTCACTTTCGGGGCCCCTCCCTGCCAATCCTCACAACATGCACAAGCTGCTTATTAAACAAGGTAATGTCTTGTTCACAGAGAACGATCCACACTCACCAACATGAGTAAACTTTGCTTGGGCTCTTAGCTCTAATCAAGTCATGAACGTGTGGGGTCGCAGCTGACCTTGTTGCTTTTAACATCAAGGGCCAGATGTAGCAAAGGGTTTTACCCATTCTATGTCTATGGGAAAATGTGTTCGTACATATGGCCCCAAATTTCTAATGTTCATACTATTGCACTTTGGGTTTTTCCGGCCTTCACAAAATGAAAGGTACATTGCAGGAACACTGTACTTTGTATCCGCTCCTAAAGCCGTAGTTTTAAGACTGCACACACCTTTGCAGCGGATGTTAGCTCTCTCAGCTGTCTCACCAGCTCAAGGCGTCACTTTCTGAGAGGTGAAACAAACAAGGGCTTCAAGAACTTCGTGTCAGCGCATACAGCTTGGTCATTCCATTTTTAGTCGCTCCGACTTCAAAACGGCCGTAATTCTTGTCTCTCTCTTTCCGCTGGTGACACTCACAGTGTGCAGTTGTTCTGTCTTTTGCGTGCGCAGCGTGCATGGAAGTGCACCGGCCGATCGGGGCTTTACATTCTGGTAAGTAACGCGCGGGCCGCAAACGCGCAGTTGAAATGACATGGACACGGGACACACAGGTAGATCGTTACGCTTCCTCGGCCGGGGGTCTTAGTCCCACCCACCTGCCGAGTCAAACACTTTATTAGCTCCCTTGCGTCACGGCGCCCATTCCATCTCGCTCACATAAACAGGGAGGTTGGAACCTTCCGGCATGCACGGGGTTTAGACATACAAAACACCCCTGTGCGCCGAGAACTGTGGGGCGCCCCCCCCAAACATAACATTCCTCCTCAACTATAAATTAACTTACAACTAAACAGCAGTGTGTTCTTCCTTGAATACGTGGCTGTAACCTTGCACACATTGACTTTTCCACTAGCATTTCGACCACCATAATACACACCCCTTACAGTGTCCACTTTACTCACACACATAGTCCTTCAGCCGCTCTGGGGGTGATACGCGGGACCTCAGATAATACCTTCCTTCTCATCTTCTTTGACTCACCACCCGGCTGTCTTTCTCCACCAGGCCCTCTGCAGATAGGCTCTCCTCAACCGGGGTTGACACCCCCGTAGGTGCCAGATCTCCCACTCTGACATCCTCCCCGTTGCCGGTATGACTAGTCTCAAGTTCACTCCCCAGGAAAAACCCTGGTCGCTCTATATCTTCATCTTCTACCTCATGGCTGCGATCACTTTCGCTCCTGTGATGAATAAAATGATCTCCGTGGTATTTTTTGAAACAAGAAATGTTCCTGGTTACCATCTCGCTTCCTCGGGTGACGGTCACTAGCGTCCCCTTTACTCGAGTGACAGTCCACAGGCCCGATTCGAAAGTTGTTCTGAACTTCCCGGCCAGATGTCGATTTTTCATGAGTACCACATCCCCTATACTCAGACGTCTGGGATGCGCTCTCCTTTTCCTTGACATTCTCTCATTTTGGACCTGTCTCTGTCGTAGTCTCGCTTCCACTTGTTTGTGCCTATTCTTTGATTGTCCTGATGCCTCGGTGAGGGTTTCCACCTGGGGAATGGTATCCCTTATTTGTCTTGGCATGCAGATCTGGCTCGGGGAGACACCAGTTGTACTGTGAGGGGTCAGTCGATACTCTCTCAAAAACTCAAATATCGCGCAGTCTATATTTTTCTCCCTCGCTACCGCAATCCGCAATACCTTATTGAGGGTCCTCATAAACCTTTCGGCCTCACCATTGGCTTGAGGCCATCGTGGAGTAATTTTTCTGTGGTGGATGCCATGCGATGCCAGATATGCTGCAAACTCATTGCTCGAAAATGGGGGACCGTTGTCAGTCCTTAGTTCCTGCATCAAACCATGCGTAGCCATTATTTTCTCTATACATGGTATGACCTTTTCCGTGACTGTCGATTCTAAAACTTCGACCTCCGGATATTTGGAGAAATCGTCAATCACAACTAGCATGTGTCTTCCATCCGGCAAACTTCCAAGATCCGCGCTGGCTCTTTGCCAGGGCTTTGCCGGGATGGATTCGGTGATGATGGGGGGCGGCGGATCCGTCGGCCCTCCAATTTGACATGCGTGGCACCTCTGTATGATCTTCTCTACCCAGATGTCTAGGTCAGGGAACCACACTTTGCTCCTCAGTCGAGCTTTTGTTTTAACCACGCCCTGGTGAGCACTGTGGGCCAACTCAACAGTTCTTTGTCTCATGCTGTCCGGAATAACTAACCTACTTCCTCTCAGCAGGCAGTTTTCCGACGACACGGCCAGCTCTTGCCTGACTCGAAACAAGGCCTGCATATCGTGGTTGGCTTCCTTGGTTCTTAGATTCAGATTCTGCTTCAACAAATGCCATCTCCCATCGCTTACACAGGATATTGCCAATTGCAATACCTCATCTTCCTTTGTTGCCTCTTGTATTTCTTTTAGGGACATGGGCAGTGGCCTCGACCTCTCCACTATCAAACTCACGTACTCCTCCGTACTCTCGATCTCCTCCTTTTCCCGTTCAGTAAACGGTCTTGCATGCCGAGACAAATAATCTGCTGGGTTTTGTGCCCCTGGGTGATATACCACTGCAAACTGATACCCTTGCAACTGGAGAATCCATTTTTCAATTCTAGGGGGAGGCTGTGAGGCTGTCTTGTTGAATAATGGTATCAGCGGCTTGTGATCGGTGTATACCGTGAATGGGTGACCATATATATATATATGATAGTGGCGACAGGCCCAGTTGACTGCTAGTGCCTCCTTTTCTATGTGTGAATATCTTTGTTCCGTTTCTGTCAATGCTCGACTGGCATATGCCACAGGGGTCCAGTCACCTTCCTTTTTCTTTTGAGACAACACTGCTCCAAGACCTGTTGGGCTCGCATCCACTGATATTTCTGTTTCTTTTGCTGGGTCAAAGAAAACTAGCGTTGTCTCTGCTGATAGTGCCTGTTTTGTGTCCTGAAATGCCTTCTCTTGTGTCTCATTCCACTCCCATGGAGTGTGGGCCTTAGTGAGCTCCCTGAGGGGGGCCGTGAGGGAGGTTAGATTGGGAATGAACCTCCCGCAGTAAGTTACCATCCCCAGGAAACTTCGCACGCCGGTGACTGAAGTGGGTGGTTGTGCTGATTTTATGTCTGCTACTTTCTCTGGGTCCGGCCGAACTCCTTTTTCTGAGAAATGATACCCAAAGAAAGCAACGTCTTTTCTCAAAAACTCGCACTTCTCGCGATGCAAAGTTAGTCCATTTTCCTGCAGTCGTTGGAATACTGCCCGTAATCTCTGCATGTGTACCTCCACTGTGGGTGCATGTACCAAGATATCGTCACTCACGTTTATGACTCCCTCCAGGCCAGCTAGAACTCCTCTGATTGTGTCCTGGAAGACTTCTGCTGCGCTGGCAATCCCAAAACTCAAACGTCGGTACCGGCGTAGTCCCACATGGGTAGAGAACGTAGTGATCGCTCTAGACTCCGGAGCCAACATTATTTGGTGGTATCCTGCTCGTAGATCCATTTTTGAGAACCACTTGGACCCGCTGACCTCTGCCACTATATCGTCTACCGTCGGGGTGAGGTGGCGCTCCCTCTTGATGGCTACGTTTGGGAGGCGCATGTCTACGCATATGCGTACCTCCCCTGGTTGCTTCGGCTTTCTAGTGACCACTATGGGTGACACCCATGGGGTTGGCCCTTCTACTTTCTCAATTATGTCCGCCTCTTCCAGTTTTTTTAGTTCCGCCTCCACTTGTGGGCGGAGATGAAATGCAATGCGTCGGTGTTTCAGCGCGACTGGTTCTATTGATTTATCTATATGTAGCTTTATTTGGCGGCCTTTTAGGCAGCCAATTCCTTGGAAGATGTCTGCGTATTCTTCCTGTAGACTGACTAGCCCCCCGACGTGAATGCTAAATGCGAACGTCACTAATTTCAACTCTTCTGCAGTGCGGCAGCTAAGCAGCATTCCGGTTCCTATTTTGGTGACGTACACCTTGGATTGTACCTTTTCTTCCTCATTATTGATATCCGTCACGAAGACTCCCGCCATTGGGAGAGGCCTGGTTGATCCGAATGCGAAGACTTGTACCATGGTGCGTTGCAAAGGGGGGCGACATGGCATTTTATCGAAATCAGATTGTGCCAGTATATTTATTGACGCCCCTGTGTCAATGAGGGCCATAACCTGGTGTCCCGCTACTGTGACTTGGCATCTGGGAATTTTTTTCCGGCTTGTACCGCCTGATTTCGTTGCATGGATTATGTACACAGTGTCTTCTGGCTCATCATCATCATCCATGTCAGGACTGAGATCCGGTGGTTGTATCGCCTTGGCCCCTTGACTTGTCTTTTGTCTCTCTCCTTTTGTTCTGGTGTTTGATCGACAAACTTTTGCAAAATGATTCAGCTTTTGACAATTGGCACATTGTTTCCCTTGAGCTGGACATTTTCCTTGGTGTGGGAATGATCCTCCACACATGTAGCATGATCGTTGCGCCCCTGTCAGTTTTGTTCTGTCTTTCTTTTTTGTCATGCTGTTTGATGCTATGACGTTTACCGGTTCTGTTTTTATAGTTTGTGCAAGCGCTGTTTCCATGTGTGCGGCTCTTACCCTGGACAGTTCTTTTGACCTGCCCATCGTCAGCATGTTCGCCATCGTCATGCCTGGGACCTGAAGGATGTGCTCTCTTAGCTTTGTTGAGTGGCATCCTTGGATAAATTGTGCTCTTATCTCATCATCTGGGTCAGGCAGTGTGCACGTGCTTGCTAATTCCTTTAACCTTGCATAGTATGTATCTACTGATTCATCTGAGCTTTGTTTGGCCTGGCGCAGGAGGAATCGTTCATAGTCTGGATTTGCCATTGGTTCAAAATATGCAGTTATTGCCCTTTTTAGCGTTCGGTACGTGAATGGGGGCCCTTCTTCAGCTACTGTCTTGCTGACTCTGTGCAGCATCGCTCCTCCCATGTGCAGAAGCATTGGTCTTTGTCTATCCGGGTCTAGTGCAACCGCTGCAAAGTAGTTTTCTAACCGTTCCACCCATGATTTCCACTTTGCTGCCTGTGCTGATGGGGGTCCTTCCATAATAAAAGGCTCTATGACCGGGAATGTAGCCATTTTTTTTTTTTTTTTTATATATGTGTCCCCTCTTTATGTCCTTAACGTTTGTCCAACTTTTCCGGCCTTTTATTGTTGTTCCCCTTTTGTTTTCTCAAAATATGCTTTGTTTTTCTTTTCCTGTCCCTTCTTCTGTTAATTCGACGTTTATTTTTATTTATTTTTTTAATTTATTGAAAACCCAGATGTCTGTGCCCCTTCGTTCGTGAGCCGTACTCTCTCTCACCTCCTTTCTGTGCTCGGGCTGTCGACCAGTCTCCACAGGCCGTTGTATTGTCTTAGGACACCGTCTACTTTCTTTCTTGCTGAGCGCGCGTTTCTCCGGGGCTGCAGCTCACTCCAGTATGGGCATGTGGAGGATTAATTTCGCCTCGCGCTGATTTGCTTCAGCGGCTCTTTTTTTTTTCACAACGCCGCTTTCGCCACGTGGGTTCGCCGCCTCGTCGCCAATTTGTTCTGTCTTATGCGTGCGCGGGCTGCAAACGCGCGGTTGCAATGACATGGACACGGGACACACAGGTAGATCGTTACGCTTCCTCGGCCGGGGGTCTTAGTCCCACCCACCTGCCGAGTCAAACACTTTATTAGCTCCCTTGCGTCACGGCGCCCATACCATCTCGCTCACATAAACAGTGAGGTTGGAACCTTCCGGCATGCACGGGGTTTAGACATACAAAACACCCCTGTGCGCCGAGAACTGTGGGGCGCCCCCCCCAAACATAACAGCAGTGACCTGGTGACTTCTGCCTGTGATCGAAAACTGAACACGCTTGTGCAGATCTCTGTGGTGCACCCAGACACGGCATTTTTAGTTTTAAAACAAACAGTTTCTCTCAACATTTAATAAGGCAATGTGTAAATGATTAGACTTTAAACATTTTTGTATCTGTATGTTTGTTCTAAAAGAAGATTCAGTTTTATTTAAAATATTTGTTTGCTCCATGGAAGTGTATGGCTGCAAGTGGACGCAAGTCTAGGAGAGACAGGCAGAGGAGTGAGTGTGTTTTCACCTTTCATCTACCTGACTGGTGCTTTCCAAGTCCGAGCTAAATTAGGCAAATACCTGGACCCCTTGTTTAATAATTCAATGGGACGTTCGGGCAGTTTTATCCACACTTCAAGGACTTGCTGCCCCTTCCCTCCCCCAGGGATGTACTGAGCAGCTGAGGCCATGCAGTTTGATCCCCCACATGCCTGCACACCTCCACTCACACAGTGGAGTCCTTCAACATGTCCAGCGTTCTTCCTGAAGAGGATATACTTGCTTACATTGTGTGGGGGTCAGCACAAACTGTTACAGGATTTACAACACATACTGGTTTTTGGTTTAAAATTTAATTTAGTTCACTCATTAGTTCCCAAGTGACTCCACGTCTTGCGTTGCACCGTCAAACCGTCTTGGTTTTTGAGCCCACAACATTTTTCATGCTTGTATTTTTAAGTCAATACTAATTCTGGTAAAAAGGAAAATATTAGCCCGAAAATGCTAAGGGGTGTTGGCTTAAAGAATCATGCACAGGCTGGAAGTATCAAAGTTAGTGATAGTATGTTATGCACATGTGTATTTGTTTCAAATAACCGATTGTTTACAAATAAGAAAAATTAGAAACTAGTGAGATATCATAGTACTTTGACTGAAAACCATCATTTCTTGGACTTTATTTGCTCTCCACAGTTTGTAGCGATGGCACTTTAAATCAGCTTGCTTATGTAAAACTGTATCACTTTTCATTTTCAATTTATGTGGCAAGAAAAGTCAAAGCTAATAGCTCTAAATCAAACAAATGCGAGACCCATTGCATTGCAAATGGTTGTTTAACCCTTTGAGTGCTATTTGCTTCTAAGTGCTAGTTTTACTTTTAATCTTTCAAACATTATGGGGGTTATTCTAACTTTGGAGGAGGTGTTAATCCGTCCCAAAAGTGACGGAAAAGTGACGGATTTACCACTAGCCGTATTACGAGTCCATTATATCCTATGGAACTCGTAATACGGCTGGTGGTATATCCGTCACTTTACCGTCACTTTTGGGACGGATTAACACTCCTCCAAAGTTAGAATAACCCCCTATATCTCTTGTTCCCTACATTGAATTTTTGTCATTTTATTCATTGAAATATAAGCAATTTTATAAATTGGTGTGCAATTTGTACTGTGTTTTGTGTCTTATTAAAGGTAAGCTGCAAGGGTCGAGCAAGTACTAATTTATTGAGACCTTGACTGGACCTTATGTGTGATTGTGGCTTTATTGTTTGCTGTAGGTACTACCTGCATCTACTAATAACCTACCTTCCAACACACAACAGTGATAATCAGATGACTGTTAAGTATACAGTATGGGTGCTGTTAACATAAAACACAACCGGGGGACCTTCCTCCCTATATCCCATCCCAACGTCCCTCTAGCAACTCGTACTCTTCCCCATGTCCACATCCATTGCATATATACTTCGAATCATGGTAGCCAGATGCATAGTCATAGATATCCTTCCCAATGTCTTTTTTAAATCTTTTTATTAAGTTTTATTGACCATGCAAGTGGATAAAGAGAAGAAAAACATAGCAAAAAGAGAAACATTCAAGTGTAGCCGCAGAATTAATGTGACAGTACTAGGAGAGGGGATCGGGAAAGTGGAAGTGTCCCATGGAGAGGTGGACAGAGTGCTGACAGGGGAACAATGTGCTTCTTTAGAGGGTGTGGAGCTACTTAGTATGCTTGAATAACAGAGACTTGGAGACAGTACATTCAGCAAGAATATGTCGGCAGAAGCTTAAATGTTTAAAATAACTCGCAGGTGTTGGGAGCGCCTTCAGTCTAAAGTAAGGTCACCCAGTGGGCAGTAATAGCAGAGGGACTGAGTGGTGGGGTGGGACAGCCGTGGGAGGTACTCCATGAGGGGGTTACTAATGGCCCAGGAGGTGCAACAGGTGGTGACTTCTGATCTTACAAGGAGAGATGTAACTTGATATTTGTAATTACATCAAGCAGCTAGATAACATACTGCACACATTATGTGTAGGAAAGTATCCTCTTTTTGCCATGGTTACCCCCATTTTCTGCATGATGTCAGTGTGCTTGACTGTGTTCACTGGGATCCTGCTAACCAGGATCCCAGTGCTTATGCTCTCTCTCCTCTAAATGTGTTTGTTGCATACTGGTAACTCAGTATTTCACCCAAAATTGGCATACTGGTGCCCCTTATAAGCCCCTAGTACATGGTACCTATGTACTCAGGGTGTTGGGGGTCCAGGGGGTCCCTATGGGCTGAAGCATTTGCTTTGCCACCCATAGGGATCCCATGCCAAGGCTTTCAAAAGACTGCCATTGCAGCTTACGTGAAAATGTGCAGAATACCTGTGTGTGAGGGCACCGATGCACTAGCAGATGTGTCCCCACGACCTCCAGGACCATTTTCCTGGAGTTCGTGAGTGCGGGAATGCCATTTTACACATGTACTAGACATAGGTCACCGCCTATGTCCAGCTACATAATGGTAACTCCAAACATAGGCATGTTTGGTATCAAACATGTTGGGATCATACCCCAATGCTTTTGCAAGCATTGGTTGTATGAATCCATGCACTCTCTGGGCTACTTAGAGGACCCCCAGTATTGCCATTCCAGCCTTCTGAGGTTTTCCAGGCAGCCCCAGCTGCTGCCACCTCTCAGATAGGTTGCATAATCCAGTCTACACCAGTTCAGGGACCCCAAGTCACTGCTCTGGCACAAAAACTGGACCCAGGGTTGGTGCTCAGAGATCCTCTTGAGGGTCCCTGGGTTTTGCCATCTTGGATTTCAGGTTGGCAGGGAACTCTGGGAGCATCTGAGTGGCCAGTGCCAGCAAGTGACGTCAGAGCCCTCCCATGATAAGTGCTTACCTGTGTATCTGACCAATCCTCCTTTCAGGGCTAATATGGTCTCTCTCTTGGGTGGTTCTTCAAATTCGGATTGCAAGACTCCAGCAGAAATCCTCTGCATCCTTTACTTTGCCTTCTCACCAAAGAAACTGCATCTGGACCCTCCAGGTCTTTTGCAACATTGGGGGTGATTCTAAGTCTGGCGGGCGGCGGAGGCCGCCCGCCAGACTTCCCCCACCAAAATACCGCTCCGCGGTCGAAAGACCGCTGAGGGTATTTTGGGATTTGCCCTGGGCTGGCGGGCGACCGCCAAAAGGCCGCCCGCCAGCCCAGGGCAAATCAACCTTCCCACGATGACGCCGGCTCAGAATTGAGCCGGCGTAGTGGGAAGGTGCGACGGGTGCAGTGGCACCCGTCGCGTATTTCAGTGTCTGCAAAGCAGACACTGAAATACAAAGTGGGGCCCTCTTACGGGGGCCCCGCGGCACCCCCTACCGCCATCCTGTTCCTGGCGGGAGACCCGCCAGGAACAGGATGGCGGTAGGGGGTGTCAGAATCCCCATGGCGGCGGAGCGCGCTCCGCCGCCATGGATGATTCACAGGGGCAGCGGAAAACCGGCGGGAGACCGCCGGTTTTCCTTGTCTGACCGCGGCCGAACCACCGCGGTCAGAATGCCCTGTGGGGCGCCGCCGGTCTGTCGGCGGTGCTCCCGCCGACCCTGGCCCCGGCGGTCTCTGACCGCCGGGGTCAGAATGACCCCCATTGTATCTTCAGCTCCTGCCAGCAATTGCAACTGTTTCCTGGTCGTGCATCCTCAGAGGACAGTCTGTCCTCAGCCTGCACCAGAAGAACAAAGGAAACTCCCTTGGAGTGAAGGAGTCACTTCCCGGCTTCAGCAGGCACCTCTCAGCATCAACGACCGGTGGCGTGGGTCCCCTCTCCTGATGAGTTGTCTGGAAACAGCAAGCTTGTTGGCAGACTCCAGTGACGCAAACCAGACTGCAATCTTCCGTCTGGCGTGGGACATCATCTGCACCAACCAGGAACCCGCATCCATCTTCTTGTGTGCTGTACTGACTGTTGCTCTTTATTGGTGGTTCTTCTTTTGCACCTTTATCTGGTTAGCAGGGACTCATGTTCTCCCTAAATCTTCTGTGCTTCTTGGGCTCGGTCCCCTTCATCCACAGGTCTTCAGGTCCAGGAATCCACTGCTGGTGTCTTGCAGTCTCTACTGGTTCTTGCATTATCTTCTTTCTCGTGTTCTAGTGTGTTCTATGAAAGTTACTGTGATTTACTCCTGCTTTCCTGGGCTCTGGGATTGGTTCTATTTCTTACCTTTGGTGTTTTCCAATACTCCCAGCATCCCTCTACACATTCCACTTGCCTAGGAAGGAAACCGACATTTGCATTCCAGTTTCTTAGTATATGGTTTGTGTTCCCCCAGGCCTATTTCAAACTATTGCGATTTTCACTATTTTCCTATTGTTTTTACACCTGATTTTGCATACTGGTGTATATATTTTGTGTATTATTTACCTCCTAAGGGAGTATAGTCTCTATGGTATTTTTGTCATTTGTGTCACCAAAATAAAGTACCTTTATTTTTGTAACACTGAGGGGGTCATTCTGACCTCGGCGGTAAAAGGCCCTTACCGCCGGTCAGAACTCCGCCATACTACCGCCGCGGGCGCGGTAAACCGCCACGGTCATTCTGACCACCAACTGTGAATCCGCCAAAAACCCGACATCCAAGGAAGGCCGCCTCATCAGCGGGCCGCGGAAAACTGGAGATGACCAAACCTCCACCGCCACGCCAACACAAACACGCCCATGCCATTCTGACCCACGAATCCACGCAGCGGTCTTTCAACCGCGGTATTCCATTGGCGGTACACACCGCCGCGGTCAAAATTCACACACAGCTCCAAAACACAGCCACATTGGACAATTTGAAATACACACACCTGACACACATACAAACAACACTCCCACACATCCAATCAACTATAAAACACACACCCACATCACCCACAAACCCCTACGACCGAAGATCAGAGACGAAGGAGAGAGAGACACATCACAGAATAGAGAGCTACATCACACAGAGGCACACTACACCATCACACACACCACATAGAAGCACAAAGCACCACACACCAACACACTCTTCACCATATACACCACCCCACACCTCATCCACACCACCCCATGGCACCCCAAGGGCACCCACGCTTTTCGGACCAAGAACTCCGGGTCATGGTGGAAGAAATCATAAGAGTTGAACCCCAGCTCTTCGGCTCACAGGTGCAGCACACCACTATAGCCAGGAAGGCGGAGCTATGGCAGCGGATCGTGGACAGGGTAAACGCGGTGGGACAGCATCCCAGAAATCGAGACGACATCCGCAAACGCTGGAACGACTTACGGGGAAAGGTGCGCTCGATGGTCTCGCGACACAACATCGCAGTGCAGAAGACTGGCGGGGGACCCCCACCCACTCCACCCGAATTCACAGCATGGGAGCAAGAGGTACTAAACATCCTGCATCCTGATGGCCTCGCTGGAGTACACGGAGAAATGGACTCTGGTAAGTACAATCTCAACTACTTCACCCCCCCCCAAGCATGCTAACCCCCACCACCACCCTCACCCCCAACCCCCCATCACACATCCTCCCTGAGAATGTCTCTCCAGCACAACCCACCCAACACCAACCCCTGCATGCCACCACAAACTATGGACACCCATCACCTAAGCATGACCACTGCACATCCCCACCCCCCAAACACCCCCACAACACCTCCCCCAAGGGAATGACAGCACTGGGGGACAAGGGCACCCATAAACCGCACACAATAGCACACACAGAAACAATAACCATACTCTCTTACCCCATGCAGGACCCGAACGCCAACACACCGGCCAGGAGGGTCCAGAAATGTCCATCCCCCCCCCCCGGAAGAGGCCCCCAGTGATGACAGCAGCTCTGTCGACCTGGAACCTGATGACCAGCCCGGACCATCGGGGACCTCTGGACAGTCGGTTCCCCACACACAGGCCACAGCAGACCCAACCCCCTCTGGGAACAACAGCACAGCTCCCACCCAGCGGGCCCATGCCTCTGTCTCTAGGACAGGTCAATCAGCGGTGTGTCTGCCACTACAGGGCACCCAGGCTAACCCACCACCCCAACAACAACAGGGACCTGGGGGCAGTGGTAGTGGGCACACCGTCCAGGGGACAGAGGCCGGGGGAAACAGGGCAACTCGGAGGGCTGCTGTGCGACAGGGGGGGGAGGAGAGGCCCAGGGAACTGACTCTCCAAGAGGCCCTCACCACCATCATGGCAGCCTACCACCACTCCCAAGAGACAATGGCGACGGTACTGGCCAGGTTCCAGGAGATCTAGGCACAGCAGGAGGAACGCTACATGGGGTTCACCAATCAACTCACCAACATCTCTACCGCTATGGGGAGCATAGTCCAGGCCCTCAACCGGATAGAAGACACGTTGCGGGACCATGTGGCACCACACAGGGCCCCTGTCACTAGCCCGGACCAGGAACAGCCTACCACCTCCGCCGGCGCTAGTGGACAGGAGGCCCCACCACAACGACAGGCCACCAGAACCCCACCTCCTGCTGAAGAACAACCACCCCGCAAGAGGAGCCTGAGATCCAAAAAAAAGACAGAGTAGGATGTCAAGACCCCCGCCAGCATGAGATACCCCCTGAAGTCATCCCACTGTCCCACATTGCCACCCTGTCCAACCTTGAACTGCCCCTGCTCCATCCTTCCACAGGCATATGGACAATGCACCTGTGAGACTGAGAACTGGACTCTGCCATGGACATTACTCCACCCCCACCCATCACTGTGTTAATATCATGTACCATTATCTAGCACCAAAAATAAATCACTCAATGCACTGAAATCAATCAGGAGTCAGGCTGTATTATTTACAAATGTATAACACTTTACCGATCAATTATGTTCTGTTAACTTTGTGCTGAACACATACCGAGATCAATAAGCATTAGTCCATGGGCTAACCAAGCAGAAGTCACGCAGTGGGTCATACAGCACTGAAAAGGGAAGGGAAAATCAAACATCAGTTTTAAAGAACTGGGGGGTCATAGACAAAGTTGAGAAGCAGGAGGCTTTCAGGAAAAGTAAAATGGCGTGGGTGATTCTTACCTGTGTGCTACTGAAAATACTGTTGGATAACTCTGTCCCTGTTGTCTGTGTCGTCCTCTGAGTCTTCCTCCTCTTCACTCTCCACAGGCTCCACAGCTGCTTCAACACCACCATCTGGACCATCCTCCTGCAGGAAAGGCACCTGACGTCGCAATGCCAGATTGTGAAGCATACAGCAGGCCACGATGATTTGGCACACCTTCTTTGGTGAGTACATCAGGGATCCCCCTGTCATATGCAGGCACCGAAACCTGGCCTTCAGGAGGCCAAAGGTCCTTTCTATGATCCTCCTAGTTCGCCCATGGGCCTCATTGTACCGTTCCTCAGCCCTGGTCCGGGGATTCCTCACTGGGGTCAATAGCCAAGGCAGGTTGGGGTAACCAGAGTCACCTATTAGCCACACACGTTGTCTCTGTAGCTGTTCCATCACATAAGGGATGCTGCTATTACGCATCACATACGCGTCATGCACTGAACCAGGGAACATGGCATTCACATGGAAGATGTACTGGTCAGCCAAACAGACCACCTGGACGTTCATAGAATGGTAACTTTTCCTGTTTCTGTACACCTGCTCATCGTCTTTTGGGGGGACTAAGGCTACATGGGTCCCATCAATGGCCCCAATTATGTTGGGAATATGTCCAAGGGCATAAAAATCACCCTTCACAGTGGCCAAATCAACCTCCTCAGGGAATATAATGTAACTCCGCATGTGTTTCGTCAGGGCAGACAACACTCTAGACAAAACTTTTGAAAACATTGGCTGAGACATTCCAGATGACATGGCCACTGTTGTCTGGAATGAGCCACTTGCAAGAAAATGGAGGACTGACAGCACCTGCACCAGAGGGGGAATTCCTGTGGGTTGGCAGATGGGGGACATCAGGGCTGGCTCCAGCTGGGCACACAGTTCATGGATAGTGGCACGGTCAAGTCGGTATCGTAGTATGATGTGGCGTTCTTCCATTGTTGACAGGTCCACCAGCGGTCGGTACACGCGAGGATTCATCCTTCTCCTCGCAAGTCCCAGCGGACGGTGCCTAGGAATGACAACATGGAGCACAGAGTCAAGCTAATCACTCGTACGTTCACCACAGCTTGCATAGCACACGGTTATCTATGTATTGAAAGGCGTGTATGTGTGGCAATGCAAGGCCTAGGCCTGTGTGTCGCAGTAGAAATTATGCCATGTGGGCCCTTGAAATGGCGGCTGCCTGACCTGTGAAGTGGGACAATGGGATGTGAGTTCACTGCGCTGGCGGAGCACACCGTGGCGGTAGGCGGTCGAAGACCGCTATACGGAGCCGCATTGGATAACATTGAAGCCTATGGGTTTCAGGAGCCAATGACGATGTGCGCCGGCGGTAGCGGTACGCACCGCCGCGGTACGCACCACCGCGGGCGTGACCGCCATTTTCTATCTGCTTAATCACTCGAGACCTGATCATCCACAGGAGAGGACCTATACTGCAAGTGCTGCTGTGAACTCGGTCTGGAAGAGACAATGGCTGCTGCGACTGGGGAAAGGGCCCCTGCCTTCACGTCTGAAGAGTTGGAGAAGCTTGTGGATGGGGTCCTCCCCCAGTATGCGTTACTCTACGGTCCTCCAGACCAACAGGTGAGTACACCGGGTGCACATGGAATGGGCGATGCCTGTGTGGAGTGGGGTGGATGTAAGTTGGTGGGGTGGGGGGCGAATGAGGAGTGCAACGCACGACAGATGAGAGCATGTGCTATATTGCAAGGTTGGGGAGGGGGGGCCAATCACACCTAACATGCAGTAAGTTGATGAATGTTTCCTTCCCACCCTGTACATGTCACATAGGTCAGCGCCCATCAGAAAGTCGAGATTTGGCGTGCCATCGCCAAGGAAGTCCGGGCCCTGGGGGTCCACGTCAGACGGGGCACCCACTGCCGCAAGAGGTGGGAGGACATCCGCCGCGGAACCAGGAAGACCGCTGAGTCACTGCTGGGGATGGCCTCCCAACCTAGGAGGGGTGCCAGTCGTACCCTGACCCCCCTGATGTCCCGGATCCTGGCGGTGGCCTACCCTGATTTGGATGGGCGCTTGAGAGCATCACAGCAGACACAAGGGGGTGAGTATCAGCACATTCTGCTATCTTTCTGCGCAGTGGAGGCGTCTGGGTGGGGGAGGAGGGTTGTGGGTGACATTAGGCCAGGGCGCTTTCTGTAGTGTAGTCCTCTCCCTTAGGCATGGCCCTGTGCTCCCGGCCCCCACCTCTGTAGGGTGACAAGTACAGCTATTGATGGTCCAGCCTCACACATGTGCGCGTTTGTCGTCTCTTGACCTGTTGTCCTAGTCAGAAGTACTGAGTAGTGTACCCCGAATGCGCGGCTTAGTGCATGCGGCTCCTGTGTCTGTCCTCTCCGCCAACGGTGTTGACATTGCATGCACTCAACCAGGTCTTCTTTTTTCTCCCCCCACCCTTCTTCTTCATCTTCTTGTGCATGTGTGCATTAGCATCATCAGGCGGAGGAGATTTGACATCGGAGCACGAGGGAGCTGCAAGTCACAAGGCCCCGGTGGGCCCAGGAACAGACACCGAGGGCACCAGTGATCTGGAGGGCGAGGGGAGCACCACAACGGGGACCGGTGGTGAGAGCAGCGACACAGACACGTCCTCGGATGGGTGCTCCCTAGCGGTGGCGGCAACATCCGTGCCCCCCGCCTCTACAGGTACAGCCGCCACCCAGCGCACCAGCCCCGCCCTCCCTGCAGCCCCTCAGCCTACGCTCCGTGCCCGCTCGCCCAGGAAGGCGGGCGTCTCCTTCGCCCCAGGCACCTCAGCCCCTGCCCCTGTCACCCCTGCTGCCCTCAGTGCGGAGCTCATTGACCTTGTGAGGACGCTCATTGTTGGGCAGACTACCCTTTTGAATGCCATCCAGGGGGTAGAAAGGGAGGTGCATTGGAGCAATGCCTACCTGGAGGGCATTCATTCGGGTCAGGCTGCCCATCAACGATCGTTCACTGCTCTGGCCTCAGCGCTGACGGCAGCCATTGTCCCTGTTTCCAGCCTCCCTCTTCTGACTGCCTCCACCCTGTCTCTGTCTCCTGTTCCTCAGCCTATCCCATCCACACCATCTGACCAACCTGCACACACCTCAACACCCAAGGGCAGCTCATCCAGACACAAGCACCACAGATCCCACAAACACTCACCCAAGCAACACCCAGATGCAGACATTCCAACAGTCACTACCACCCCTGTGTCCCCCTCCTCCTCGTCTCCCTCCTCCCTCCCTGTGACGTCTACACTCACACCTGCATGCACACCAACATCAGCCAGTGCTTCCATGACCACCACACCCTCCTGTACAGTCCGCACGCGTGCAGTCACCACCCCCACTGCCATTTACACGTCCCCTGTGTCCTCTCCCACTGTGTCTGTCACCCCCTCTTCCAAGACACACAAACGCAGGCAGCCACCCACCCAACAGACATCCACCTCACGACAGCCTACAGCACCAGCACCTTCACCCAATGACAGCACACCTGACTCTCCTACGACCACATCCTCTTCCTCCACTCCCATCACCACTTCTCCTACCCTTTACCTTGGCCCTAAAAAACTTTTTCTGGCTAATCTTAACCTCTTTCCCTCCGATGACCTACCCCCTCCATCTGCAAAGAGTCCCAAGAGCACCACAGCCACCACCAGCCCAGCTTCGGGTGTCACTGTTGTGCATGGGTTCTGGAGTCCACCCTTTGCCAGCAGTGACACCTCAATCAGCAGCAAGGACACATCCAGCCCCCCCCCGGCAAGAGGACCAGGAAACACAAGGGCCGCCGTGCTAGGACTGACACGGCTGCCCCCAAGGAGCAAAGTTCGCCCACTTCACCAGCCACAACATCTAGGGGAGGCAAGGGCCCGAGAGCCCCATCTAAGAAGCGTAAGGGCAGCAGGGCGGAGAAGTCAGCCAGCAGGAGCGCGGAGCAGGTGGGCCCCACATGCCACATCCCAGCTGTAAAGGAGGACACCAAAGGGCCCAGGACTCCGTCACCGAAGGGTCCAGAAACATCACGGTCGGAGGGCGACTGAGCAGGGAGTCCAGCCCAGGTCTGGCTCCCTTGATCTACTGGATGTGCACCGCTGAACAGGGCCCGCCGTGCAGAAGAGCACCGCTGAACAGGGCCCGCCGTGAAGATAGGCACCGCTGAACAGGGCCCGCCGTGAAGATAGGCACCGCTGAACAGGGCCCGCCGTGCAGAAGAGCACCGCTGAACAGGGCCCGCCGTGCAGAAGAGCACCGCTGAACAGGGCCCCGCCGTGAAGATAGGCACCGCTGAACAGGGCCCGCCGTGCAGAAGAGCACCGCTGAACAGGGCCCCGCCGTGAAGATAGGCACGCTGAACAGGGCCCGCCGTGAAGATAGGCACCGCTGAACAGGGCCCGCCGTGCAGAAGAGCACCGCTGAACAGGGCCCGCCGTGCAGAAGAGCACCGCTGAACAGGGCCCCACCGTGAAGATAGGCACCGCTGAACAGGGCCCGCCGTGCAGAAGAGCACCGCTGAACAGGGCCCCGCCGTGAAGATAGGCACCGCTGAACAGGGCCCGCCGTGAAGATAGGCACCGCTGAACAGGGCCCGCCGTGCAGAAGAGCACCGCTGAACAGGGCCCGCCGTGCAGAAGAGCACCGCTGAACAGGGCCCCGCCGTGAAGATAGGCACCGCTGAACAGGGCCCGCCGTGCAGAAGAGCACCGCTGAACAGGGCCCGCTGTGCAGAAGAGCACCGCTGAACAGGGCCCCGCCGTGAAGATAGGCACCGCTGAACAGGGCCCGCCGTGCAGAAGAGCACCGCTGAACAGGGCCCCGCCGTGAAGATAGGCACCGCTGAACAGGGCCCGCCGTGCAGAAGAGCACCGCTGAACAGGGCCCCGCCGTGAAGATAGGCACCGCTGAACAGGGCACCGCCGTCTCAAGCACCGCTCCGCTGGGCACCGCCGTCTCAAGCACTGCTCCGCTGGGCCCCGCCGTCTCAAGCACCGCTCCGCTGGGCACCGCCGTCTCAAGCACTGCTCCGCTGGGCCCTTCCTGTCAAGCACCGCTCCGCTGGGCCCCGCCGTCTCAAGCACCGCTCCGCTGGGCCCTTCCTGTCAAGCACCGCTCCGCTGGGCCCAGCCGTCTCAAGCACCGCTCCGCTGGGCACCGCCGTCTCAAGCACCGCTCCGCTGGGCCCCGCCATCTCAAGCACCGCTCCGCTGGGCCCTTCCTGTCAAGCACCGCTCCGCTGGGCCCTGCCGTCTCAAGCACCGCTCCGCTGAGCACCGCCGTCTCAAGCACCACTCCGCTGGGCCCTTCCTTTCAAGCACCGCTCCGCTGGGCCCCGCCGTCTCAAGCACCGCTCCGCTGGGCCCCGCCGTCTCAAGCACCGCTCCGCTGGGCACCGCCGTCTCAAGCACCGCTCCGCTGGGCCCTTCCTGTCAAGCACCGCTCCGCTGGGCCCCTCCGTCTCAAGCACCGCTCCGCTGGCCCCGCCGTCGCAAGCACCGCTCCGCTGGGCCCTTCCTGTCAAGCACCGCTCCGCTGGGCCCCGCCGTCTCAAGCACTGCTCCGCTGGGCCCCGCCATCTCAAGCACCGCTCCGCTGGGCCCCGCCGTCTCAAGCACCGCTCCGCTGGGCCCCGCCGTCTCAAGCACCGCTCCGCTGGGCCCTTCCTGTCAAGCACCGCTCCGCTGGGCCCCGCCGTCTCAAGCACCGCTCCGCTGGGCACCGCCGTCTCAAGCACCGCTCCGCAGGGCCCCGGCGTCTCAAGCACCGCTCCGCTGGGCCCCGCCGTCTCAAGCACCGCTCCGCTGGGCCCTTCCTGTCAAGCACCGCTCCGCTGGGCACCGCCGTCTCAAGCACCGCTCCGCTGGGCCCTTCCTGTCAAGCACCGCTCCGCTGGGCCCCGCCGTCTCAAGCACCGCTCCGCTGGGCACCGCCGTCTCAAGCACCGCTCCGCTGGGCCCTTCCTGTCAAGCACTGTTTATGGTTCACTGTGCCCACCATGCCTCCTCCTTGACCAGTGGAGACTGTCATCCACCTGATGGACTGTGGCTTTGCACTCCCCAGGATGGCACAGTGGGCAAGCCACCCACTGTAGAGACTTGAGAGACTGTGGCTTTGCACTCCCCAGGATGGCACAGTGGGCAACCCACCCACTGTAGAGACTTGAGAGACTGTGGCTTTGCACTCCCCAGGATGGCACACTGGGCATGGTGGCCCCTTCGTGGATCTGGCGTCGTGAACTCATGTGGCTGTGGTGCCCCCCCCTTCCCTTCCCCCTGAGGTGCCTGTAGTTTTTTCATCAGATGCCCCTGCAGTGTTCTCTCCAAAGGACTCAGGTCTCCTGTGTGGGCTTTGCCCTTGTGTCGCTACACTGTAGCCCACGGACTGTTCTATTTAACTTTGATGTAGAGGACTAATTGCCTCGGTTCTCCATGGCAGTGTATATAGTATTATTTTGTTATGGATATTTTGCATAGTTGACCGATACATATCAGAGTCTATTTTTTATATAAATTTTTCTTCACAATTTAATTATGTCTTTGCATTTTTCAGGGGGGTTTGGGTGGTGTCACTGTGCATTGTTGCTCTGCATTGGTGTGTACATAGTTTGGGGGGGTGGGGGTCGCATATGTGTGTGCCCGTAACCTTTCCTCCTCCCCCCACCCGTATGTCGTAGGTGCAGTACTCACCGTTGTCGTCTGCGCCGGCGTTCGTACTCGTGGTAGATGAGAAGGTAGACGAGAGCAGGTAGGATGTTTAATTCGGGTTCCATGCTGTCCTCCGTACTCGTGGAGTGTGTTTTGGTGAGCGTTTTCCCGTCCGTAGTCTGTTTCCGCCGTGTTTTTATCGGCGGGGCTCCCGCCCCGGAAAAGATGGCGGATTGGTGAGTTGTAATACTGTGGGCGGTACATTGTCTGCCGCCTGCCTGTTGGCGGTGACCGCCGCGCTGTTTGTCTGTACCGCCGTGGCAGTCGGAGTGTTAATGTGGCGGGTCAGAATTCCATTCTTTCGACCGCCGGCCTGTTGGCGGGTTGGCCGCCGCTTTATCACCGACCGCCAGGGTTAGAATCACCCCCTGAGTATTTTCTTTCATGTGTGTGAGTACTGTGTGACTACAGAGGTACTGCATGGGCTTTGCATATCTCCTAGATACGCCTTGGCTGCTCAGCTACCTCTAGAGAGCCTGGCTTCTAAACACTGCCTATATTTCACTAATAAGGGATAACTGGACCTGGTATAAGGTATAAGTACCTTAGATACCCATTACAAACCAGGCCAGCCTCCTACATTATGGAGTCATGATGTTGTTTTGTGTTCATGGGGGGATGTGTATAATTTTTTGCCTCCATTTTTATAATTAATGTGTTCCACAGTTCACTGCCACCGCATGCTAAACCCTTTCCTTCAGCATACGTAGTACCCCTGTCTTGGCCTGTGACCACTGCAGCCATTTGTGTGATGAAAGACACCTTCCAGTGTGTGGCAATGAGGCGCTCAAATGTTTTAAATGCCAGGTCTATGAATCTATTAAGGTGTTTGTCACCACTGGCCTTGTGGCTCATGCCCAGGAGGCAGGATTCCGGGTTAGGTGACAGAGCACGGTTTGTTATGTCGGCTGTAGAGTCGACTACCTGTTGCCAGGCATTGTGTAAAGAGGGGCATTCCCAGACCATGTGAAAGAAACTTGCTTCAGACAATCCACAGCGTGGGCATTTGGGGTCAGCTGTCAGGAACATATTCTTGATGCGGTGGGGGGGGATAAGATTGGTGCAAGTAATTAAACTGTGTATAGTAGAACCAAGGGTTCCGCGATATCCCTTTAACAATGGGCAGAGTTGTCGACCATGACCTCTAGGACAGAGGTGTAGTGAGCACTGCATCCAAGCAAGCCTAAGCGCTCTCCATGTCTGGACAATTGGTGGTGTTTAAGATATTATATAATATGGAGATCGCTTTCCTAGTCCCCAAAGCTGATAGCATCAGTATAAGTAATTGCGACGGCTGTGGTTCTGCCTCACCATTGTGCCAGGCGTCCTGTTTGAGATGTCTTACTGCTCAGGATGATAAGAATAAGTCAGCGTGTAAACCACTGGTTTCTTTAATTTCGTCAAACATCCGCAATGTGCCCTCTGCAAAATAGTCTCCCACTGTCTTAAGCTTCGCCACCTGCCACGTGGGTATGTTATGTTGCCTGAGCACGGCCTGGGCAGTTGGCAAATGTGTCACGAGAATCAGTGGCAAGTACCGTATACTGGGACTTTTGTTGTGTATAAATCTATGCTAGCAAGCTCTGGCCATGTCCGTTGGAATATTACCATGTGTGGGGGTGCATGTTTTGTCTGTCAGCCAGGTGTATACTGGGATCAGACCGAGGAGATTGGATACATTAATTTTTTCTAAATTCTGGGTCTCACCCAACCACCTGAGCGGCCATTGTAATTGAGCTGCAGTATAATATAATTAAAGGTTAGGCATGCCAAGGCCCCCTTTCTGTGGAGCACTGTGTTGTGGCACCTATCTTTCCCTCAAAGCAGATCAGTTAATAAACTATGTTGTGTTTTGAAAAACGATGTGGGGAGAACAACTGGCAGTGCAGCAAAGTACTACAGCAGTCTAGGAAGAACTAGCATTTTGGCTATGGCCACCGCAGGAGCGAGCCCCAGAAGGGGAGTGAGCCTCTGGTGGATCTGACAGCACGGTCCAGGTTGCTTTCCTTCAGGTCTTTTATGGAGTGATATATTTGTATCCCCAGTTATTTAAAAGTGGTGTGGCACCGTGGCAGGCGGTAGCCCAGGAGGGCGAGTTGCTCATCCGTAGGGACAGGAGCAAGATTTTGACCACTTTACTTCCAGCCCTGATATTGTAGCAAAGGAATCCAGTAAAGACATAACCCCCAGTACAGATACTGTGTGGTCACGTAAATATACTAGAACATCATCAGTGTATAAGGATATGATGCGATATTCGGTATACCCCAGCGTTGTGTGATCTGCCGCAATCAGGCTGCCAATATTTTGATTGTTATTGCAAACAATAATGGGGAAAGTGGGCATCCCTGACTTGTGCCCCGATGTATTGGAAGATAATCAGAGATAATGTGCCATGTCCTGACTAGGGCTATCGGGTTATAGTACAAAGTGTTTATCCAATACAGGAAACTAGGCCCAAAGCCCATCTGGTGCAGAGTCTCATTGAGGAAGTCCCAGTTAAGTGTATCAAATGCTTTTTCTATGTCAAGTGAGATAGCTACACTACCGTGTGCTGTCCTAGATTTGCTGTGGAGGAGACGTATCAATCTCCTGATGTTTTAAAAAGTGCTCAGACTGTGAATAACACCAGACTGGTCCTCATGTATCAATTGAGGAATTAATGGGAAGACTCTGCTAGTCAGTATTTTAACCAGGATTTTACAATCTATGTTTAATAAGTAGCGCGGTATGTAAGAATGCACATGCAAGGGCTCACTGCCAGGTTCGGGCAGTACTACTATGAGGGCCTTGCACATTGACCCTGGCACTTGGCCTGTTGTGCATGCTTCAGTGAACATATCGAGCATGGGCTGGAGAAGGTGATTTGTGTTAGCGGCGTTATATTCAACGGGTGGACCATACACGTCTGGGACTTATTGCAGGCCAATTGATCCAGGGCCGTGCAAATCTCCTCTAAACGGATGGGTGTGTCTAATTCATCTCTTTGAGTGTAGTTGGGACAGAGGGAGCATGTCTAAAAAGGCAGACAGTTGTGTGGATGTAGGTGCTGGGGTAGCCGCGTACAGTGACTGTTAATAGTTTTTGAGTGCTGCGTTTATGGCCCCATGTGTGTTAATTACCTCACCTGAGTCCAGTCTGATTGCTCCTATGGGGATTTGCTGTGGAGAATCCCAAACTAGCCACGCCAGTAGACAACCCAAATGGTCATCCTCAGCATATTGTCGTGTCAAATAATGCCTATAGTCGCGTCCACATATTCTAGAGTCTGTGTCTTTGTATTTTCTATGGATCTTGCGGAGAAGCTCTGTGGCAGCAGTGCGGTTAGCGACGGCCACTTCCGCATCCCGTAATTTAACCTCCAGTACGGTCACCTCACGGTGTAACACCTGCCGAACACGCAGGGACGAGGACATGAAGTATCCTCACACCACCACCTTCAGCGCGTCCCACTCAATGGCGCAGTTGGTCGTAGAATTGTTATTATGTTCACAGTATGTGGAGATACATTTAGCCAGTTCCTGATGAAAAGGGAGATCTGATAATGTCGGTGCCAAGTCGGTATCTTTGTGAACAGTCTGCCGCATTGTAGAACCAACTACAGAGGACAGTGATCAGACATGGTACGAGCTAAGTATGCGGAGTTCAGGACTCTGGGGGTGATTCTCACCCTGGCGGGCGGCGGAGGCCGCCCGCCAGAGTTCCCCCCTCCAAAATACCGCTCTGCGGTCGAAAGACCGCTGAGGGTATTTTGGGATTTGCACTGGGCTGGCGCCCGCCAGCCCAGTGCAAATCATCCTTCCCACGTGGACGCCGGCTCAGAATTGAGCCAGCGGAGTGGGAAGGTGCGACGGGTGCAGTGGCACCCGTCGCGTATTTCAGTGTCTGCAAGGCAGACACTGAAATACTAAGTGGGGCCCTCTTATGGGGGCCCCTGCAGTGCCCATGCCATTGGCATGGGCACTGCAGGGGCCCCCAGGGGCCCCACGACACCCCATACCGCCATCCTGTTCCTGGCGGGCGAACCGCCAGGAACAGGATGGCGGTATGGGGTGTCAGAATCCCCTATGGCAGCGCAGCAAGCTGCGCCGCCATGGGGGATTCCCAGGGCAGCGGAAAACCGTCGGGAGACCGCCGGTTTTCCCTTTCTGGCCGCGGCTGAACCGCCGCGGTCAGAATACCCTGTGGAGCACCGCCAGCCTGTTGGCGGTGCTCCCTCCAACCCTGGCCCCGGCGGTCCATGACCGCCGGGGTCAGAATGACCCCCTCTGTATCATAGCTGCTGGAGCCAGAAACAGGTCTATTCTAGTGTGAAAGTCTTGTACTGGGGAGTAAAAGGAGTACTCGCGTGCCGACGGGTGACCCGCCAGCCATAGATCGTAGAGTCCTCTATCTGATCTCCAGGTTACAAATCCTTGGGAGGTTTTGCTACTCAGTGCTCCTGGTAATGGTGGGTGGGAGCAATCCAGATTAACGTCAGGTATGCCGTTAAAATCACCACCACAGAGACCTGTCCGCATACGGGTCCTGGGCCAATCCAGGTGTTAATGTATTTAAAAAGCTTCCATGATTTATGTTGAGATCATATATTCCCACAAGTGTTAGTAGCATACCATTTAAGAGGTCTTCTGTGATCATATAGGGGGTTATTACAACTTTGGAGGAGGTGTTAATCCGTCCCACAAATGACGGTAAAGTGACGGATATACCACCAGCCGTATTAGGAGTCCATTATATCCTATGGAACTCATAATACGGCTGGTGGTATATCCGTCACTTTACCGTCACTTTTGGGACGGATTAACACCTCCTCCAAAGTTGTAATAACCCCCATAATGTCCTTCGGGATCACTATGTGTGCGTTCCGTTTGTATGGTACACCCAGTGCAACCCACACCAACACTCTCCGGGCAAATGTTGATGCTGCAGTGCTGTGAACCCTTCCCTTCCAGCTAGAGCCAAGATTTTTGAGTTCGGCTTCTGAGAGATGAGTGTCTTGGAGCATGGCTATATGTGCCTAAGAGCACTTCAGGTATGCGTGAATGCGCAGTCTTTTCGACGATGACGCCATGCCCCTTACGTTCCATGTAAAGATGTTGTAGTGTGTTAGGGATGGTGATGAGTGTGTACTCTTGTATAGTTGTGATACCAAAATTGTAGAAGGATTTGGTTCCTCTTACCCATGACACTAGTGTGTCCCCTCTGTGTCACGGATCAAACCCCCTGTGTCCTCGTCCCACCCCACCCCGACCCACTATTGATGTGCTGCAACACATATATAACAGTGATAACACAACCAATCAAGGATGGCAACAGGCCTAAACAAAAAGTAGTACAACACTTCACAAGCAATATTGAGTTATGACTATGTAAACCGTAGTCATACACAAGGGGAAACTGGTCCATACAGTAGTTTTCATGGGGGGCGGGCGCCCAGTGTGGCTTGACACGCACGCTCGGCCCAAAGGATACAGCGATGTTCCCCCATCCTTTTCCCCGCAGAAATGTAGGATCCTGTTTCCGAGTTAAGGTCATGATGCTCATATGACACGTCTGATGATTGCCTGATTAAGGTTTCATTGATGGTTGGGCTGCAGGACATTTGATTAACATGGTCAACCTATGTCTGCCACCACTTCCAGGGAGCCCTTTTATTGTGACCTGCGAGGGTCCAGCTACTTAGGTAGATTGCACAACAGGGTCTGGGTAGGTGATCCTTAGCTAAACTATATCTCCTGGTGGGTGTGTATAACCTCAGAAATCATCGGCAGAGCAGGGATTGATGATGGGGCTGCTAAACAATTCAACAGAGTTGCTGTGGTTTACTGGTTTGGAGTTTGTGTCTGGGGACATCTGGAGTACTGCAAAAGGGTTTGATGTGAGCTTTTTTGCTTCGAGCAGTACCCTGTCACATTCCTCCACAGCCTGTGCTATTGTATGTTTAGCCCTAGAACCTGTGCGCCATTTGTGTTTATGCTTAGGGGTCGACCATTGTGCTGCTGTTTCTTTCTTTTGATGTGTTTGGGCCAAGTTTTGACGTGGAGCCACGTCCAGGTGTACATCCCAGGGGGACGTCCTTTCAGTGCGCCCCCCTAAAGGCATGTTTACCCCGTGCCCATGTCGATATTAGCGCAGTGGCAATGGGATTCCCTCATTTGCATGGGGCCACAATACCATGAAAATGAGGGAACAGCCTCTGAGAACAGCACTGGTACTACAGGTGCACCAGCACCATCTGTATTACGGAAGGGGCCGCACAAATGTCTGCTGCCCCTTCTGTAATGCCAAAATGCCCCAGGGGCAAGTAAAGCTGGCGCAAATGCCTGTTGATGTCCTGGCAAACTTCGTAGAATACAGCCCCAGGGATTACAACTTACAGCTATAGATACCTTGAAGTACTGGGTTTTTCAGAACCCAGTGGTGCCAGGGAACACACCCTAAGACTTCGAGTCCTTCCTGTTTCAGACTACAGAAACACAGAGGCCCTCATTCGGACCTTGGCGGGCGGCGGAGGCCGCCCTCCAAAGTCCCGCCGTCAAAATACCGTACCGCGGTCACAAGACCGCGGCGGGTATTTTGACTTTTCCCCTGGGCTGGCGGGTGGCCGCCGAAAGGCCGCCCGCCAGCCCAGGGGAAAACGACCTTCCCACCATGAAGCCGTCTCGTAATCGAGCCGGCGGAGTGGGAAGGTGCGACGGATGCTACTGCACCCGTCGCGTATTTCACTGTCTGCTATGCTAAGCCCATATTTCAGTTTGTCCAGCCCTCAATCAATTACCCGGCAAGGCTCAGTACTTTCATCAGATATCAACGGACCCCCAATATAAACAGGCACCTCCTCCTTGTAAAGCAAGTCATAAAGAAAGAAACAGGGACAGGTGTGTGTAAGATTAGGCATGGTTTGTGTGTGATGAAAGGTTTTATGATGTGTTGTGCCTTGATACTAATCTCATTTGGCCACTAGGAAAGAAACTGGCCGAACAGGTTTGGCTTCAGGCAGTGGAGTCAGCTTGCCCAGGTCACAGAGGAGTCAGCAAAGATGTACGTGTCCTTCAGACTAGTTTTCAGCATTAGACATTGGCCTATGTGAGGGCAATCACTAAATGGCTGTCGTTTAAATGGAACACGAGGGTTCAGGACGGAAACTCTGATATTCGGGTGATTTCGTCACCCGAATATGAATACAATGCTTGTGCATACTATTCTAATCATTCTCGGTCTGCTGATACCAAAATCGTTGTGATACGACGATGTTTATAACACGGGTCCAGAATTTTCAGTACCACAGACCCTCCTTTTGCCCTTACATAGGCAATAACCTATACTCACGCTAATCTGAGTCCAGGTCTATATTCATAAAGTCGTTGAGATATTGCTGTAGCATCATCCTATTACTTAGCTCGTCTTTTGATACAGGTTTCCTTACACACGATGTAGCACAGAGGCCACATATTGCAGGAGCACACTGTACACACAGACAGGACAGGAAAAGAATGGCTAAGATCATCCCAATGACTACCAGAGTCTTCCATCCCCAGGCGGATATCAGCTCCCAGAACCACCCCATCAATGACCAATCTCCTTTATCCACGTGAATAGATTCGGAGATCTTATGCAGTTTGGAAATGGCCTGGTAGACTGTCGGAGCGTTATCTGGGATGAAAACACAGCAACTTGATTGGATCACTTTACATACCCCACCTCGGTCTGCAAGTATGACGTCTAATGCAACCCTGTTCTGAAGAGTCATAAGGCGATCCGACTGGAGCTCAGCAGTCAAATTACCAAGGGCGCTGGCGGTTTCAACTACCGTGGATTCAACCACCTTTGTCAATTGCCTTATGTTCCTGCTGTTAACCATAGGACCCCAAAACAGCAGAAAACCCTTTACGAAATCTCCAAATTCTTGTCCTGTAGTGTCTTCTTTACTTTATGACACCTCTAACTATCCTTGTTTTATGGTAATCTGCCGCGGCCGTGTAGGTGGGAGGTAACAGGAACGAAACAAAACATGTGCCTGAGAAGTCAGGGGGCAACCATGTATAGGCTCTATTATGGCAGATGAAATAGGTACCCTTAGCTGCTAAGAACGAAGGAGAAGTCTGAGACGCAAAAACATATGTTTCAGTGCAGATACTTTTCCCTAACTGAGCTCTGGGATTCTTGCCATTACCTTGCAGACATAGGTGACCCTTATGGGGTACAATCCAAATCGGGGAGGATCTCTTTGCTCGCTGGTTCCCACTCAGAGTAACTCCATATCCTGTTATGTTCCATCCAATATATGCTAGTGTCTCATCTCTCGGGATAGTCTCATAGGAAATATCTTCCCTAATCATATCTACTATACCCTTAGCTAGAGCACTATTCTTAGGATTATCTTTCACAGAACGTAGGGGGTTGGCTTCATTCGCGTATATGAACACCATTCTATATGCCCACACAGAACCATTATGGCTGAAAGGCAGGACCAGATAAGGGATACCTTTATCAGTAGTATGAGGCATAAGACCACACACCCAACAGTTAGTTGTGTTCACTACTAATTGGTGTTGGTGTAGAAGCTGAATGAATGAATTGTTGACAAATTCTAATCTTCTGGCAGACTCGTGTTCAGGCAAGGGGTGAAAAGAATGCGAGGAAACAGTAGAAGGAGGTATGGGCTGTGTAATGGGTGCAAATGTCACATGAAAAGAGAATAAAACATATCCTATTAAAAACGTCATTACACTAAGCAACATGAAAATACATAATATCAAAAATCGTTTCTTTGTCATTATTATATACATTCTGGCTTTAAAGTCCATCTGTCTGGCAGGTCTCTCATTCTTGAAAAACTCCATCCTCTCTAATTGCTGCTCGTGGTGGTAGGGTGTTCTATGCTAGGGAATGCTTCTGTCAGTCCAGGGCAACTCCCTTAGACTGACCAGAACTGTCGACCTAACGTCTTCAGCTGCACTCCAAAGACTTGGGCAACCAAAAAAAAATGATTTGTCCTTAGTTCTTGGTCTCAAATTATAATGGCTTTTTCCAGGTACTGTCTGGTTCTGGAACAAGAGTTCAGGCTCTGTAGTGTACAATCGAATTGACGGTGGCACAGCTTCTTGCAAATTATTGTCACTTTCTCGTTCAGAAACTTTTCCTTTTACACGTGCATCGCTAAATGGCAAAAAACGAGGCACAGTCTCAGTCTCAGAGTCAGCGATCCCCTCCTGGTCCCACCGGTCGTACGGTAGAGGAAAAGGGACCCTCTTGCAGTGTACGCCGTGGATCCAGTTCTTTTTCCCTTCCACTCGAACAGCTGATCTTGTTGAGAGAAGAACGAGGTAGGGGCCGGTCCAACGGGGCTGGTCATTCTTTGTCCGCTGGAAGTTCTTGATCAGCACCCATGATCCAGGATCGATAAGATGTCCTAGAGCTTCAGAGACCTGAGGCAAAGTATTGTGAACCTGTTGGTGTAGAACACACAATTTAGCTGTCAATTCATACAAATAATCAAGCAGTACAGGGTGTTCGATCTCACTGAATTTTGTTGGTCTTGGCACTCCCCATATGTTGGCCGGGCGGCCGAACACAATTTCATAGGGACTAAGTCCCACTCGCGAATGCACAGTCATGCTTGTTGATAGGAGTGCTAGAGGCAGAGCGTCAGGCCATTTAAGACCAGAGCTCGCTTGTATCTTTGCCAACTTCAGTTTTAGCGTGCCATTATAGCACTCTACTAGTCCAGCTGATTGGGGGTGATTTGCAGCGTGGAATTTTTGCTGGATACCTAGCCCCTCACATACTTTTTTCATCACTCGACCCACAAATTCACTCCCATTATCACTCCAGACCATTCTCGGCATTCCAAACCTAGGGAAGAATTCTTTGGCAAGGGCTTTAGCTGTGGATAAGGCAGTGTTGTCTTTTAAGGGATATGCTTCTACCCATCTTGAAAAGGCACAAACAACAACGAGTACGTATTTCAGATTGTTGCACCTTTCCATGTGGATGAAATCTAGCTGCAAAACCTCGAACGGATACGTTGGAGGCGCAAAATGACCAGCTGGAGTTGGGGTTCCCCTACCAGGATTGTATTTTAGACACACCATGCAATTCTTGACCACATTCTCTGCACATTTAGGAATTCCAGCATTTTGCCATACTGGAGCCAACAACTTACAAATCCCTTTCACACTGATATGGGCCATTCCATGAGCCATTGTCACCACTGCAAGCACATACGCATCGGGTAACAACCATTGCTGATGTTCTGACAAGTCAACCCAACAACCATTTTCATCCAATTTACCCGTACTTTCTTTCCACACACTCAACTCTTTCTCTGAAGCTTCAGCTTGAAGAGACTTCACACCCTCTATTGTATCTTCACATATTCCAACGTCACCAACCCATCTTGCGGGGCCTACAACATACATTCGATTCATCACATCTTTTGCTGTTTCTTTTGCGATTTTGTCAGCAAATGCATTGCCACGACCGACATCATCAGTAACCTTCTTGTGTGCACTGCATTTCACAATCGCAACTTGTAATGGCAAGGTCAGTGACTCGAGAAGCTCATTCACCAACTGACCATGCTGAATTTTAGCTCCATGCGAAGTCAGGAACCGAAGTTCTTTCCACAATCGTCCAAAACTATGGGCCACACCAAACGCATACTGGCTGTCGGTATATATGGTCACTTTCATTCCTTTCGATAACACACACGCTCTTGTAAGTGCAATCAGCTCTGCTGCTTGAGCTGAATTATGTGGTATACGTGCAGCTTCAACAATCGTATGCAAAGTTGTGACAGCATATGCTGCAGTCGTATCACCATTCGGAAGCTTGAAGCATGAACCATCCACCCATAAGGTACCATCACACTTTACAAGAGGAGTATCTTTAAGATCTACTCTCCCTTTCGTTTCTTCTTCTGTCCTAAGAAAACAATCATGTTGTTCAACATCATCTGTCTCTACTGAAATCGGCAATAACGTGGCTGGATTCAATGTATTGCACCTCTTTATGTGCACATGACTCGCTAACAGTGTCAACTCGTAACCTGACAATCGAGCACTAGTTAAATGCTGTGTCTTGGTCCTGTTTAACAACGTGTCCACTGCATGTGGAACCATCACAATCAACATATTATTCATCACTAACCCAGCATACTGTCGAATAGAAACAGCTGCTGACGCTGTGGCTCTCAAGCAGCTCGGCAATGCTTTAGCTACCGGATCCAAAGTCGACGAAAAATATGCGCATGGGCGCTGCTTGTCTCCAAAAGACTGTGTCAGCACTGACAATGCACAACCCTCTTTCTCATGGACATACAGTGTAAAGGGCTTACTGTAGTCGGGGGTACCTAACACAGGAGCCGAACACAATGCATTACGCAATTCGGAAAAACTTTTCTGACAATCTTCAGACCACGGAACGGGATTCGGTGTATCTTTATAGGTCAATGCTACCAAAGGTTTGGCCAGCAAAGAAAAATTCGGTATCCATTGTCTGCAGTATGATGTAATGCCCAAGAAAGCATGTACTTCTCTCTGTGTCCTTGGCACACTCAATTTTGCAATTGCCTGAATTCTTTCTGAGGTCAGTTTCCTTCCCTCCTTCGATAAGAGATGACCTAAGTAGGTCACTTCTTGTCGACAATATTGCAGTTTTGAAAGGGACACTTTGTGATGTAAATCAGACAAATGACGCAACAACAACAAGGTGGCTTCTTTACAAATCTCTTCAGTATCTGTAGTGACTAGCAAATCATCAATGTACTGAATAAGGGTAGCGCCGTCAGGTAAAACAATTGCATCAAGCTGTGTTTTTAAAGCCTGACTATATATTGATGGACTTTCACAGTAGCCTTGAGGAGCGCGTTTGAAACGGAAACTTTGGCCTCCTAAACTGAAGCCAAAAATATCCCTGCCCTCCTTTGCAATCGGGATGCTGAAGAAAGCATTCTTTAAGTCAATCACCGAGAACCAGGTGGCGGAAGCTGGAATCATAGTTAATATGACAGTGATATCAGGAACAACTGGAAACTGTGGCACAACTATTTTATTTACCTCTCTAAGATCAATCACGAACCTGTAAACAGGTGGCTTAGAGGGGTCAGTACGTTTCAAAACAGGCAGAACAGGACTATTACAAACGTTGCCTCTTGTCTCTTCAATTACATCTTTTTCAATTAAATCATAAATGATCGCTAGCAACGCCTTTTCACCTTCACTAGAGATCTTGTATTGTTGAATGCGTGGTAATTTAACATTGGCTTTCAATGTCACAACATAAGGCGGTATTTCCAAAAGACCCACATCATTAGGACCAGTAGCCCAAATGATATCAGGAAGAAACGACAATTCGGTCGGAAGTTTATCCTTCGACAAATACATTGGAGAGACCATTTTCCTACCCAGTGTAAGTTGTACTCCCGAAGGAGAACAATATAATGTTGCATACAATCTTTTCAACAAATCCAATCCTAACAAGTTTTCACCACAACCTGTCGTCAGAATAAGGGGTGCTTCCAATTCACAAGGTCCAACAGAAAGGGACATAGGACTAGAAATCGGGTTCCTAACCGGGGCGCCAGAAAAACCTACTGAAACATTCATCTCGCCAGACAAAGGTGCGCCAGGGAGTTTTGAGTGCATAATAGAACTCTTTGTAGCACCAGTATCCAACAGAAAAGGCTCTGACACACCTGATGTAATCACCTTAACATAAGGTCCATTCTGATCTACTGGAACTAAAAAAAACTCCCTCTCTCCGTCTATGGCTGTCCTAGCAATTATTACCTTCCAGGTTCTCATCTTCTGTATAGTAGTCGTCAGCATAGTACTGAGCCGTCCTACCAGACGCGTTATGTTGCTGGTCAAAGCTATTCATTGAGTTTTGAGACGGAAAGGAACGCGTGTTCTTAGGGAAACTTCCACGTCCTCTACCTCTAGGAGCTTGTTGAACACCTCGACCTCTTGCGCCAGAAGCATCATTCATACGCTGTAACAAAATAGGACAACTATACTTGAAATGACCTTCTTCTTTACAATATGAACACTGATTGGGACCTACAGGAACACGTGGTTGAGAAAACTCAAACCTTTGCGAGTTTCTCTGGAACTGTTGAGGTTGCTGATAGTTACTCTGACCACCACGTGGCGGATACGCCTGTTGTAAAAGAACCTTCATCTTTAATTCTTTAGTTTTCTTGTCTGCTCTATCCTTCTCATCTTTATCCCTATTTTCGTAGTACTGTGCAGTAGCCAATATTTGTGCTGAAGAGGAAACGGCCCAAGAACTCTCTGAATCCTTCAATTTCTTACACAGCTCGGCAAGCAAATTGTGCACAAATTTGTCGACGAACAACCGTTGACCACCTTCTGTACTCATATCTTGACCACTGTGGTCGATTAACGTTTCCTCAAACCTGGTGAAGAAATCAGACACTGTTTCATCTTTCTTCTGCTTACACGCAGACAATTTATCCCAATTCACACGCATCGCAGGCATTAAAGTCTTCATGTAAGTAATGATCCTAGCAGGCAGTTCTGCTACCAAAGGCTCAGGCTTGGCACCACCAACTTGTCTATCATTTGCAGCACTAATATTAGCCCATGAGTCACCTAACTCTTGCGCATGATCTGTATGGCGAATCAATCCCCACAAAGGCTGTGGAACAACATTCCCAAATAACATGTCTATGTCGGCTAAATTCATAATGCATGAGTCTGCAGTCTGTGATAATTCCTTATAATACCCTGCAGGGTTTTTACGGGGATCAGGCAAAGTCTACTTAAGGGCTAAAACTTCAGCTCGCTTCCACGGAACATGTACCCAAACACGCTGAAAATGAGCTGGGACAGCATCAATTTGATTAGCAACATCAGCCGCAACGGCGTCCTTCCATACCGGAGGGACTTCTCTCATTGGGTACTGTCGCACCTTTTTTTTAACAGAGGAGTCATGTTCGAACAATGACTGAGAAGGATCCTTATTCCTAAAGGACAACAACGTCGCAACTGCTTTCTCAACATCGGGACCCACAATCGTGCCTTTTTCAAACTCAAACCGTACACGGCACAAATCAGGCGGATTTGTTTCCAAATCATTATCCTCCAATTCCTCACAAAGGAAAGCACACATTTTCTCAAAAACTTATCTTTGTTTCGGTGCTCCCCATTGATGGAAGACATCCATAACAGACTCTACATCGTATCTTAAAGGGTAAACAACCCATTTACGCGCCATACGGTCAAACATTTCTCTCTCTTGAGAATTAGGCAGTTGACTACGCGACTGTTTACGCTCCGAATCTGGGGTCACACCAGACGACCCAAAGAGAGGAAATATAAGGCTGGCAACAGTATCTGTCATTCTCTGTCGGACAGAAGGAGAAGTTGATGAAAGAACAGGAGGAAAAACAGAAGGAGGCAAGGCAGACGCAGAAGCAGACGCAGAGGCAGTATCAGGAAGAACACCAGAAGAGGCAGTCGATGTAGTACATAAAGTCGCAGGAGGTACAGATGAAGTAGGTAGCGAAGTCGGCGGCCCTTGAAGGGGCTGCGCCATAGTAATAGGAGCCAACTGAATAGGAGCTGGCGGCTGTGGAAGAACCTGAGGCACAATAACCGGAGGTTGCACAGCTAAAGGTTGCGGAGGTGCTGTAGCATTCTGCGCATAAGGGGGTGGCGAACTCAACAAGTGTGACATTAAAGGATCTTTCTCAAGTTCTTTTGCTGCATCTTGCTGAAGAAGCGGAAAAACTGGATAACATTTATCGGTCACCAATTTATGTTGCCTGTGCAACTGCTCATTCATCTGTTCTTCCTCATCATCTTTAAACTGCATGGCAGCTTGCATTATCGAGATACCCTCTTCCCTCTTATTTCTCTTTGCTAATTTAATTTCCTTCTGTTTGGCTTCCTTACGTCATAGGCGGAAAGAGTCAAACATCGCCGGCCGGGCTTTCTTCTTGAAAAGTTTAACCTCCAGATTATTCAGAATCTCTGTGTCAAAACTACCATATTGGGGCCATTTTAAAACACCATCTTTCCTGGTGTATCGGATCCATACTTCATTATATGTGAGGGGGCCTATGCCATGTTTCACATATAGTTCATAGGTTGGAGTTCCAATCGGAGGAACCGGACACGAGTCCTCCAATCGGGAATCCTTATTATAACCAAGACAAAACAAATTTCCATGTCTGCTAAGACCAGGCATCTTCGCTCTCTAGTCTAGCTTCAAACTTCAAAGGATTATCGAATACGATAGTCTCGTGAATACACGAATCCCTCGGCTTTGGTACTTGCAAGTTCCAAATCAAAGATCCCAAGGGGATACCAAACTAAGAACCAAACTAAGGACTGGGAGACGCTCCACTTATACTTAACTGAGGTATCGATGACGTCACCAGAAGACTCGTTTATCGTTTCGCTCTACCAAATCATCAAGGGTCCAAAACAGGGCGATAGTCAGGGCAGCAGTCCTTCGTAGCCGTCGGGAAGCGGGGAACCTCGCAGCAAAGACTTTCGGACCACGTCAATATACAGGGGTCGATGAAGTGGCGGCCTCCATCCAGAATTTTCACACGAAGCTCCTCACGAACCTCTGGCTTGGACTGGTAACGCTGAAATTGCCCCACGTTGGGCGCCAACTGAAGTACTGGGTTTTTCAGAACCCAGTGGTGCCAGGGAACACACCCTAAGACTTCGAGTCCTTCCTGTTTCAGACTACAGAAACACAGAGGGGGTCATTCTGACCCTGGCGGTCAGTGTTAAAGCGGCGGCCACCCCGCCAACAGGCTGGCGGCCTAAAAATTTGAATTCTGACCCTGGCGGGAACCGCCAACACAGGCCACCGCATTAACACTCCGACTGCCACGGCGGTACAAACAAACAGCGCGGCGGTCACCGCCAACAGGCAGGCGGCAGACAATGTACGCCCACCCTATCACGACTCACCAATCTGCCACCTTTTCCGGGGCGGGAGCCCCGCTGATAAAAACACGGCGGAAACAGACATCTCCAATGGAAAACGCTTACCTCGACAGACTCCACGCGGAATCGGAACAGCATGGAACCCGAACTCCACATCCTCCCAGCCATCGCCTTCCTGCTCTTCTTCCAGGATCACGAACCTCGTCGCAGACGACAACGGTGAGTACTGCACCTACGACACAGGGGAGGGGGGAGGAGGAAAGGTTACGGGCACACACATACGCCACACACCCACCCCCACCCTCACCCCCATCGAAATACCTACACACCTATGCAGATAAAAAAGTCAGAGTGACACCCCCAACCCCCCCAAAAAAAACAAAGACAAAAGGCAATGAATGTAAAAGTAGAACCATATTATTGCAACAATAAAGTATAGCGACCTTAGCAATATATGAAGAATGAATACACATCTAGAACTATATCCATACAAGTAGCAAAAGTCCGGCCCAGTCATTCAACGTCCAAATGTCCGTTGGCCAATGTGCAGCAACACATGGGCAAAGCCCACACACGAGATCGAGTCCATTGGAGAGAACACTGCTGGGGCATCACCAAAATAAAAAGACAGGCACCTCAGGGGGAAGGGAAGGGGGGGCACCTCAGCCACATGAGTCCACGACGCCAGATCCACGAAGGGCCTCCATGCCCACTGTGCCATCCTGGGGAGTGCAAAGCCACAGTCTCACAAGTCTCTACAGTGGGTGGATTGCCCACTGTGCCATCCTGGGGAGTGCAAAGCCACAGTCTCACAAGTCTCTACAGTGGGTGGATTGCCCACTGTGCCATCCTGAGGAGTGCAAAGCCACAGTCTCACAAGTCTCTACAGTGGGTGGATTGCCCACTGTTACATCCTGGGGAGTGCAAAGCCACAGTCCATCAGGTGGATTACAGAGACCACTGGTCATGGAGGAAGCATGGTGGGCAGAGTGCTTTGTGAAGGCCTGCCCGACACAGAACCAGGACTGCCAATGGGCCAGCGGTGCTTGACAGGAAGGGCCCAGCGGAGCGGTGCTTGACAGGAAGGGCCCAGCGGAGCGGCGCTTGACAGGAAGGGCCCAGCGGAGCTGTGCTTGACAGGAAGGGCCCAGCGGAGCGGTGCCTGACAGGAAGGGCCCTGTTCAGTGGTGCTTCTCACGGCGGGGCCCTGTTCAGCGGTTCTGGTCACGGCGGGGCCCTGTTCAGCGGTGCTCCTCGCGGCCGGGCCCTGTTTAGCGGTTCTGGTCACGGCGGGGCCCTGTTCAGCGGTTCTGGTCACGGCGGGGCCCTGTTCAGCGGTGCTCCTCACGGCGGGGCCCTGTTCAGCGGTGCTTCTCACGGCGGGGCCCTGTTCAGCGGTTCTGGTCACGGCGGGGCCCTGTTCAGCGGTGCTCCTCACGGCAGGGCCCTGTTCAGCGGTTCTGGTCACGGTGGGGCCCTGTTCAGCGGTGCTTCTCACGGCGGGGCCCTGTTCAGCAGTGCTCCTCACGGCGGGGCCCTGTTCAGCGGTTCTGGTCACGGCGGGGCCCTGTTCAGCGGTGCTCCTCACGGCGGGGCCCTGTTCAGCGGTGCTTCTCACGGCGGGGCCCTGTTCAGCGGTTCTGGTCACGGCGGGGCCCTGTTCAGCGGTTCTGGTCACGGCGGGGCCCTGTTCAGCGGTTCTGGTCACGGCGGGGCCCTGTTCAGCGGTGCTCCTCAAGGCGGGGCCCTGTTCAGCGGTGCTTCTCACAGCGGGGCCCTGTTCAGCGGTGCTTCTCACGGCGGGGCCCTGTTCAGCAGGTCTGGTCACGGCGGGGCCCTGTTCAGCGGTTCTGGTCACGGCGGGGCCCTGTTCAGCGGTGCTTCTCACGGCGGGCCCTGTTCAGCGGTTCTGGTCACGGCGGGGCCCTGTTCAGCGGTTCTGGTCACGGCGGGCCCTGTTCAGCGGTGCTCCTCACGGCGGGGCCCTGTTCAGCGGTGCTTCTCACGGCGGGGCCCTGTTAGCGGTTCTGGTCACGGCGGGGCCCTGTTCAGCGGTTCTGGTCAAGGCGGGGCCCTGTTCAGCGGTGCTCCTCACGGCGGGGCCCTGTTCAGCGGTTCTGGTCGCGGCGGGGCCCTGTTCAGCGGTGCTCCTCACGGCGGGGCCCTGTTCAACGGTGCTCCTCACGGCGGGGCCCTGTTCAGCGGTTCTGGTCACGGCGGGGCCCTGTTCAGCGGTGCTCCTCACGGCGGGGCCCTGTTCAGCGGTGCTCCTCACGGCGGGGCCCTGTTCAGCGGTTCTGGTCACGGCGGGGCCCTGTTCAGCGGTGCTTCTCACGGCGGGGCCCTGTTCAGCGGTGCTCCTCACGGCGGGGCCCTGTTCAGCGGTGCTCCTCACGGCGGGGCCCTGTTCAGTGGTTCTGGTCACGGCGGGGCCCTGTTCAGCGGTTCTGGTCACGGCGGGGCCCTGTTCAGCGGTGCTCCTCACGGCGGGGCCCTGTTCAGCGGTTCTGGTCACGGCGGTGCCCTCTTCAGCGGTTCTGGTCACGGCGGGGCCCTGTTCAGCGGTGCTCCCCACGGCGGGGCCCTGTTCAGCGGTTCTGGTCACGGCGGGGCCCTGTTCAGCGGTGCTCCTCACGGCGGGGCCCTGTTCAGCGGTTCTGGTCACGGCGGGGCCCTGTTCAGCGGTGCTCCTCACGGCGGGGCCCTGTTCAGCGGTTCTGGTCACGGCGGGGCCCTGTTCAGCGGTGCTTCTCACGGCGGGGCCCTGTTCAGCGGTGCTCCTCACGGCGGGGCCCTGTTCAGCGGTGCTCCTCACGGCGGGGCCCTGTTCAGTGGTTCTGGTCACGGCGGGGCCCTGTTCAGCGGTTCTGGTCACGGCGGGGCCCTGTTCAGCGGTGCTCCTCACGGCGGGGCCCTGTTCAGCGGTTCTGGTCACGGCGGTGCCCTCTTCAGCGGTTCTGGTCACGGCGGGGCCCTGTTCAGCGGTGCTCCCCACGGCGGGGCCCTGTTCAGCGGTTCTGGTCACGGCGGGGCCCTGTTCAGCGGTGCTTCTCACGGCGGGGCCCTGTTCAGCTGTGCTTCTCACTGCGGGGCCCTGTTCAGCGGTGCTCCTCACGGCGGGGCCCTGTTCAGCGGTGCTTGAGATGGCGGGCCCTGTTCAGCGGTGCCTGTCTTGTGTTTCCAGTGAACCACACCTGGCCAATACTTGCCGCTCAGTCTGCATCGGATCTTTCCGTTGCGGGACCCTCCTGTGATGGAGTCCTGGGGCCCTGGCTCTCCTCCGATACCCGCGGAATGGGGCTGGTGGGGCCCTCATGGCCAGGTCGGCTGCCCTTGCCCTCCTTGGCAGACTGTCCGTGGCCCTTGGCTCCCTTACCCGATGTGGCAGGTGACGGTGCAAGGCTACCCTCCTTGGGGGCAGGCGTATCAGGCCTGTCGCGCCTTCCCTTCAGTTTTTTGCTCCTCTTCTCAGGGGGGGGGCTGGCTGTGCCTTTGCTGCTGGACGATGTCCCAGCCCAAGGAAAGGGTGGACTCCAAAAACCAGGCACGACGTTCTTGGGAGTTGCTGGGCTGGTGGTGGCTGAGGTGTTTGTGGAACTCTTACGGGATGGAGGGGGTGGGTCAGGTGAGGAAAAGAGGTCCACTTTAGAGAGGAAGATTTTCTTTGGAGCCATGGGAAGGGTGGCTGGAGTGGGTATGGGAGTGGAGGAAGAGGATGTGGTTGTAGGAGAGTCAAGTGTGCTGTCTTTGGGTGCAGGTGCTTGGGCAGGAGGCTGACGTGAGGTGGATGGCTGTTGTTTGGGTGCCTGCCTGCGTTTGTGTGGTTGGGAAGCGGGGGTGACAGACACACTGGGAGAGGACACAGGGGACGTGTACATGGCAGTGGGGGTGGTGACTGCACGTGTGCGGACTGGTCTGGAGGGTGTGCTGGTGATGGGTGCAATGGCTGATGGTGGTGTGCATGCAGGTGTGAGTGGAGACGTCACAGGGAGGGAGGAGGGAGACGAGGAGGTGGGGGACACAGAGGAGGTAGTGACTGTTGGCATGTCTGCATCTGGATGTTGCTTGGGTGAATGCTTGTGTGTCCTGTGGTGCTTATGTCTGGATGAGCTGCCCTTGGGTGTTGAGGTGTGTGCAGGCTGGTCTGTGGGTGTGGATGGGATAGGCAGAGGAACAGGGGAGTGGGACTGGGTGGAGGGAGTCAGAAGAGGGAGGCTGGAGACAGGGACAATCGCTGCTGTCAGTGCTGAGGCCAGAGCGTTGAACGATCGTTGATGGGCAGCCTGACCCGAATGAAGGCCCTCCAGGTATGCATTGCTTTGATGCACCTCCCTCTCCACACCCTGGATGGCATTCAAATGCCCAATAATGATGGTCCTCAGGAGGTCAATGACCTCCTCACTGAGGGCAGCAGGGGTGACTGGGGCAGGGCCTGAGGTGCCTGGGGCGAAGGAGATGGCCGGCTTCCTGGCCTTGCGGGCATGGGCCGAAGGCCGAGGGGCTGCTGGGAGGGCGGAGCTGGTGCGCTGGGTGGCGGCTGTACCTGTAGGATCGGTGGGCATGGATGTTGCCGCCACCGCAAGGGAGCTCCCTTCCGAGGACGTGTCGGTGTCGCTGACGTCTCCACGGGTCCCCGTGGTGGAGCCCCCCTCGCCCTCCGTCTCACTAGTCATTTCGGAGTCCGTTGCATGGCCCTCAGGGGCCATGTGAGATGCAGCTCCCTCTTGCGCCGATGCCACTTCTCCTCCGCCTGATGATGCTAATGCACACATTCACAGAAAAACAAAGAAAATGGGGGGGGGGGTAGAAAACATAAAGACAAGTTGAGTGCATGCATTGGGGACACCGTTGGCGGAGAGGACAGACACAGAAGCCCCCTGCACTACGCTGCGCACTTGGGGTACACTACTCATTCACTGGGACATGCCCTACAAGCCTATGGGCGACAACTGTCCACACAGTATACACTGGTCCATGAATCGCGTTACTAGGCACCCTACAGAGGTGGGGGGCGGGGGCACAGGACCATACCTCACGGACGGGCCTATCCTACAGAAATCGCCTTGGCCTAGGGATACCCACAGCCCTCCTCCCCCACCCAGGCACCTCCACTGCGCGCAAAATAGCTGAATGTGCTGGTACTCACCCCCTTGTGTCTGCTGTGATGTCCTCAAGCGCCCATCTAAATCGGGGTAGGCCACCGCCAGGATCCGGGACATCAGGGGGGTCAAGGTACGACTGGCACACCTCCTAGGTTGGGAGGCCATCCCCAGCAGAGCCTCTGCGGTCTTCCTGCTCCCGCGGCGGATGTCCTCCCACCTCTTGCGGCAGTGGGTGCCCCTTCTGGTGTGGACCACCAGGGCCCGGACGTCCTTGGCGATGGCACGCCAAATGTCAATCTTCTGATGGGTGCTGACCTATGTGATATGTACAGGGGGGGAAGAGAAACATCATCACTTTTCTGCATGCTCGATGTGAGTGGCCCCCCCTCCCCAACCTTGCCATGTGGCACATGCTCTCATCTGTCGTGCCATGCATTCGTCATTCGCTGCCCTCCCCTCCATCGTACATCCTCCCCACTCAGCCCAGGCATTGGGCACTATGCATTGCCCCCGTGTACTCACCTGTTGGTCTGGAGGCCCGTAGAGTAGCGCATACTGGGGGAGGACCCCGTCCACGAGCTTCTCCAACTCCTCGGAACTGAAGGCGGGGGCCCTTTCCCCAGTCGCAGCAGCCATTGTCACTTCCAGACCGAGGTCACAGCAGCACTTGCAGTATAGGTCCTCTCCTGTGGATGCTCAGGTCTCGTGTGATCAAGCAGAGAGAAAATGGCGGTTACGGCCGCAGCGGTGCGTGCCGCGGCGGTGCGTACCGCGGCAGTGCGTACCGCGACCGCCGGCGCTCACCACCATTGGCTCCTGAAACCCATAGGGTTCAATGTTGTCCAATGCGGCTTTGCGCCGCGGACTGCGACCGCCTACCGCCACGGTGTGCCACGCTTGCGCAATGACCTCACTTCACATTGTCACACTTCACAGGTCAGGCAGCCGCCATTTCAAGGGCCCACATGGCTTCATTCCTACTGCGTCACACATGGCTAGGCCTTGCACCGACAATCATACTAGCCGTTCGATTCTGAGAGATTCGTGTACTGTGCATGCTGTGGGCACTTACCTGTGGGTTGCTTGACTCTGTGCTCCATGTTGTCCTTCCTAGGCATCGTCCGCTGGGACTTGCGAGGAGACGGAGGAATCTTCCCGTGTACAGACCGCTGGTGGACCTGTCGACAATGGAAGAAAGACACGTCATACTCACCTACAGACTCAACCGTGCCACTATACAGGAACTGTGTGCCCAGCTGGAGCCAGACCTGATGTCACCCATCCGCCAACCCACAGGGATTCCGCCTCTAGTGTAGGTGCTGTCAGTACTGCATTTTTTTGCCAGTGGATCATTTCAAACTACCGTGGCCATTTCATCTGGGATGTCTCAGCCTATGTTTTCAAAGGTGTTGTCCAGAGTGTTGTCTGCCCTGATGAAATACATGCGGATCTACATCATTTTCCCTGAGGTGGGTGACTTGCCTACAGTGAAGGGTGATTTCTATGCCCTTGGACACATTCCCAATATCATTGGTGCCATTGATGGTACCCATGTGGCTTTGGTTCCCCCAAAAGACGATGAGCAGGTGTACAGGAACCGAAAAAATTATCATTCGATGAATGTCCAGGTGGTCTGTTTGGCTGACCAGTACATCTCCCATTTAAATGCCAAGTTCCCAGGGTCAGTGCATGACGCGTACATCATGCGAAATAGCAGCATCCCTTATGTGATGGAACTGCTAAAGAGACACCGTGTGTGGCTAATTGGTGACTCTGGTTACCCAAACCTGCCTTGGCTATTGACCCCAGTGAGGAATCCCAGGACCAGGGCAGAGGAACGGTACAATGAGGCCCATGGGCGTACCAGGAGGGTGATCGAGCGAACCTTTGGCCTCCTGAAGGTCAGGTTCAGGTGCCTCCATATGACAGGTGGATCCCTATTCTACTCACCAAAATCGTTGTGATACGACGATGTTTATAACACGGGTCCAGAATTTTCAGTACCACAACCTGACCAGAACTGTGAAGTCAGTTTTCCGATAAGGATTTATAGAGCATATCGTTTGCTACTCCAGCCAGTCCCAAGGTGTAGTAGGTGTAGGAGTGCAAAGAACAAGTCTTCTGACCCCTGCATTAGGCATGTCTTATAATTGACAGCCCTCTTGCTCTAAGCTTCTGTAAAATAGTCAGTGTACACTGGTCTATGCCTGAACTGAGTAAATCACTGTGTATGCTGAACAACTTGGACATATCAGACATAATAGATGTATGTCCTTTGGAATGCATTAACAGAAAACACAGTCAGAGGATATGGTTATCGTATCAGGAGAATAATCATTGCTGAGTTACAGTCGCAGCTAGAGCCCTAACTACCATGCTATCTCTGCTTTGTCCATCAGAATTTCAGTGGATAAATAGTTGATTAAAAAGGCGGTGGAAAATGGAAAAGCAAATTGGAAAACATTTGACTGGCAGTATATATTGAATAAAACCAACCTAAGAAAGCATAACATAGCAAGTTATCTGATGTCTTGAACTATAATGTTATAGTGTTTGGAGCGAAAGATATTTATAATATCTGAGACAGGAAAATTATATGCGATTGTCGATATGAAACATAATGCATAAACTAAACTTGTTAAGATTAAAGACCACTGAATTCCAGAGAGCTTGGTTGATGAAAAGTTGATGACCGGGGGGAGCTGATGGGTCAAAACTTCCAACCTGTACATCTCGTATGGTTCCATTAGGATAGATTCCCACAGTTTACTATATCATACTGAGCTGGCACCTCTCCTTTGTCTTTAAATACTATGGGGGTCATTCCAACCTTGGCAGTAAAAGGCGCTTACCGCCGTGCAGAAGACCGCCAGAACACCGCCGCGGCCGCAGTAAACCGCCACGGTCATTCTGACCCACAACAGGCAAACCGCCAAAATACAGACATCCACAAAAGTCCGCCACACCAAAGGGCAGCGAGAAACTGGCGATGACCAAACCTCCACCGTCACGCCAACAGAAATACGCCCATGCTATCACGACCCACGAATCCACGCAGCGGTCTTTCAACCGGGGTATTCCATTGGCGGTACACACCGCCGCACTCAAAATACACACACTTCGACAAAACACCACCACATTGGACAATTCGAAATACACACACCTGATACACATACAAACACCACTCCCACACACCCAACACAATATAAAACACACACCCACATCACCCTCAAACCTCCACTCCAACAGAATCGTGAACACGCACAGAGAAAAGAGTTCCGAGCACCCAGATGTGCATTTTACTGTCACCCAGCAATATTACCACGCACTTCACACAACACACCAATACACATCACCACACTTAGCACCACACAATCCACCCCACACATCACCCACACCACCCCATGGCACCACAAAGGCACCCCAGGTTTTCTGAGGATGAACTCAGGGTCATGGTGGAGGAAATTGTACGGGTAGAGCCACAGCTCTTCGGGACACAGGTGCAGCACACCACCATTGTCAGGAAGATGGAGCTATGGAGCAGAATAGTCGATAGGGTCAACGCTGTGGGACAGCACCCAAGAAATAGGGACGACATCAGGAAGCGGCGGAACGACCTACGGGGGAAGGTGCGTTCAATGGTATCCAGGCACAACATCGCGGTGCAGCGGACTGGCGGCGGACCCCCACCTCCTCCCCCAGAATTTACAACATGGGAGGAGCAGGTCTTGGTGATCCTGCATCCTGTGGGCCTCGCAGGAGTAGGTGGAGGAATGGACTCTGGTAAGTCTCATCTTCACTACTTCATCCCCCCCACCCCATCAGCATGCCAACTCATACCCCCACCCTCACCCTCACCCCCATCACACCTACTCCTTGCAAATGTCTCACCATCACAACCCACCCATCCCAACACCAAGCCCTGCATGCGACCACAAAGCATGGACACCCATCACCAAAGCATGCCCACTGCACATACCCATCCCCCCCACCAAACCACCGTCACAAAAGCCCCCACAAGGGAATGCCAGCACTGGGGTACACGGGCACCCACCCATTGCACGCTATGGCACACACAGATGCAATAACCATACTTTTATACCCCTGCAGGACCCGAACGCCACATCACCGCGCAGGAGGGTCCACAAATGTCCACTCCACCCCCAGAAGAGGCCCACAGTGATGACAGCATCTCTGTCGACCTGGATCTAGATGACCAGCCCGGCCCATCGGGGACCTCGGGACAGTCGGTTCCCCTCAGACAGCCACAGGCCACAGCAGACCTTCCCCCCTCTGGGAACACCAGCACAGCACCCACCCAGCGGGCCCATACCTCTGTCCCCAGGACACGTCAATCAGCGGTGTGTCCACCACTACAGGGAACACAGGCCAACCCACCACCCCAACAACAACAGGGACCTGGGTGCAGTGGTAGTGGGCACACGGTCCAGGGGACAGAGGCCCAGGGAAACAGGGGAACTGGGAGGGCTGCTGTGCGACAGGTGGGGGACAGGCCCAGGGAACCCACTCTCCACGAGGCCCTCACCTCCATCATAGGAGCCTACCATCATTCCGAGGAGACGATGGCGACGGTACTGGGCAGGTTTCAGGAGGTCCAGCTCCTGCAGGAGGAACAGTATATGGGGTTCAGGGAGGAACTACGAAACATCAGTTCCACCCTGGGCACCATCGTAGGGGCTCTGAATCAGGTAGTCACCACATTGCGGGACACTGTGGCACCACAAAGGGCCCCTGACACTAGCATGGACCAAGAACTGCCTACCACCTCTGCCGGCGCTAGTGGACAGGAGGCCCCGCCACAGGACCAACAGGCCACCAGCACCCCACCCCCTGCAGAAGGAGAACCACCCCGCAAGCGGGCCCTGAGATCCAGGAAGAAGACAGAGTAAGATGCCAAGACACCCGCCAGGAAAGGATACCTCCCTGATTGTCATCCCACTGTCCCACATTGTCACCCTGTCCATCCTTAAACTGCCCCTGCTTCACTTTCCACAGGCATTTGGAAAATGCACCTGTGATACTAATAGTCTGGACTCTTCCATGGACATTCCTCCACCATCACCCCTCACCGATTTGCAACCACCCACCAATATAGAGCACTGTAATAAACACAGTTATTGCACAAAACAATCTGGAGTCTGGCTGTGATTTTGAACAAATGTATTAGACATGACCGTGCCAAAATGCTTATTTACATTGTGATGACAACATACCACTGTCACACAGCTGTAGTCCATGGGGAAACGCAGTGGGGCCCACATCTCTGAAATCGGAAGGGAAAGTCACAACTCAGTTACCATACACTGGGGGAAAAGGTCAGACAGTAGAGAGGTAGTAGTCTTTAAGTAAATGTAATATGCCTGTGTGGATTCTTACCTGTGTGTCATTGAAAATACTGCTGTATTACTGTGTTCCTGTTGTCTATGTCATCCTCTTCAGCTTCCTCGTCTTCACTCTCCACAGGCTCCACAGCTGCTACAACACCACCATCTGGACCATCCTCCTGCAGAAAAGGCACCTGGCGTCGCAAAGCCAGGTTGTGAAGCATACAGCAGGCCACGATGATCTGGCACACCTTCTTTGGTGAGTAGAATAGGGATCCACCAGTCATATGGAGGCACCTGAACCTGGCCTTCAGGAGGCCAAAGGTTCGCTTGATCACCCTCCTAGTTCGCCCATGGGCCTCATTGCAGCGTTCCTCTGCCCTTGTCCTGGGATTCCTCACTGGGGTCAGTAGTCATGACAGGTTGGGGTAACCAGAGTCACCAATTAGCCACACACGGTGCCTCTGGAGTTGACCCATCACGTAAGGGATGCTGCTATTCCGCATGATGTACGGGTCATGCACTGACCCAGGGAACTTGGCATTAACATGGGAGATGTACTGGTCAGCCAAACACACCATCTGTACATTCATGGAATGATAACTCTCCCTGTTCCTGTACACCTGTTCACTCCTGCTGGGGGGGACCCAAGCAACATGTGTCCCATCAATGGCACCTATGATGTTGGGGATATGTCCAAGGGCATAGAAATCCCCCTTCACTGTAGGCAAATCCCCCACCTCAGGGAAAACGATGTAGCTCCGCATGTGTTTCAGCAGGGCAGACAACAAACACTCTGGACAACACCTTGGAAAACATAGGCTGGGACATCCCTGATGCTATGGCCACTGTTGTTTGAAATGACCCACTTGCAAAGAAATGGAGTACTGACAGAACCTGCACTAGAGGGGGGATCCCTGTGGGTTGGCGGATTGGTGACATCAGGTCTGGCTCCAGCTGGGCACACAGTTCGTGAACAGTGGCTCGGTCAAGCCTGTATGTCAGTATGACATGTCTTTCCTCCATTGTCGACAGGTCCACCAGCGGTCTGTACACTGGAAGATTCCTCCATCTCCTCGCATGTCCCAGCGGACGGTGCCTATGAAGGACAACAGCGAGCACAGAGTCAATCAACCCACAGGCATGTAACTACAGCTTGCACAGAACACGATTCCCAATGCATTGAATGGCTTGTATGAGTGTTGATGCAAGGCCTAGGTATGTGTGACGCAGTAGAAACTAAGCCATGTGGGCCCTTGAAATGGCTGCTGCCTGACCTGTGAAGTGCGACAATTGGATGTGAGGTAAATGCGCTGGCGTGGCACACTGTGCCAGTAGGCGGTTGAAGACCGCGGCGCAAAGCAGCATTGGTTAACATTGAACCCTATGGGTCTCAGGAGCCAATGACGATGTGCGCCGGCGGTCGCGGTACGCACCGCCGCGGGTGTGACCGGCATTTTCTATCTGCTTAATCACTTATCTTCGACAGGAGAGGACCTACACTGCAAGTGCTGCTGTGACCTCGGTCTGGAAGAGACAATGGCTCATGCGACTGGGGAAAGGGCCCCTGCCTTCACTGCTCAGGATTTGGAGAAACTTGTGGATGGGGTCCTCCCCCAGTATGCGCTACTCTACGGTCCTCCAGACCAACAGGTAAGTACACTGGGACCATGCTTTGTGGGCAATGCCTGTGTTGAGTGGGGTGGATGAAAGATGGTGGAGAGGGGAGCGATTGAGGCATGCATCAAACGACGGATGAGAGCATGTGCCACATGGCAAGGGTAGGGATGGGGGGCCACTAACATTGAGCATGCAGTAGGTGATGACTATTTTTCTCCCCCTGTACATGTCACATAGGTCAGCGCCCACCAGAAGATCGATATTTGGCGTGCCATCGCCAAGGACGTCAGGACCCCGGGGGTCCACCACAGACGGGGCACCCACTGCCGGAAGAGATGGGAGGACATCCGACGCTGGAGCAGGAAGGCGGCGGAGGCTCAGCTGGGGATGGCCTCCCAACGTGGGAGGGGTGCCAGTCGGACTTTGACCCCCCTGATGTCCCGGATCCTGGCGGTGGCCTACCCCGATTTGGATGGGCACGTGAGGACATCACAGCAGACACAAGGGGGTGAGTACACTCTAATCCTGGTGACTTTGCGCGCAGTGGAGGTGTCTGGGTGGGGGAGGAGGGCTGTGGGTATCCCTAGGCCAGGGCGATTTCTGTAGGCTAGGCCCCTCCGTAAGGCATGGCCCTGTGCCCCCGCCCCCCACCTCTGTAGGGTGCCAAGTACAGCTATTCATGGCCCTGTGTCATCTATGTGTGCAGATGTTGTCTATAGGCTTGTAGGCCATGTCCCACGGATTGAGTAATGGACCCCACGTGCGCGGCGTAGTGCAGGGGGCTTCTGTGTCTGTCCTGTCCGCCAACGGTGTCGCCAATGAATGCACTCAACATGTCTTTATTTCCCCCCCCCCTTTTTTGTGGTCTTCCTGTTCATGTGTGCATTAGCATCATCAGGCGGAGGAGAAGTGGCATCGGAGCACGAGGGAGCTGCATCCCACATGGCCATGGAGGGCCATGCAACGGACTCGGAATTCACCAGTGGGACGGAGGGCGAGGGGAGCTCCACAGCGGGGACTAGTGCAGATATCAGTGACACGGACTCGTCCTCTGAAGGGAGCTCCCTTGTGGTGGCGGCAACATCTGTGCCCCCCGCAACAACAGGCACAGCCGCCACCCACCGCACCAGCACCGCCCTCCCAGCAGCCCTTCACAGTTTGCCCCGTGCCCGCTCACCCAGGAAGGTGGGCATCTCCTTCACCCCAGGCACCTTAGGCCTTGCCCCAGTCATCCCTGCTGCCCTCAGTGAGGAGGTCATTGACCGCCTGAGGACGCTCACTGTTGGGCAGTCTACCATTTTGAATGCCATCCAGGGTGTCAAAAGAGAGGTGCACCAGAGTAATGCATACCAGGAGGGCATTCATTCTGGTCAGGCTGCCCTTCAGCGATCGTTCAAGACTCTGGCCTCAGCATTGATGGCAGCCATTGTCCCTGTCTCTAGCATACCCCCTCCAACTTCCTCCACCCATACCCTATCACCTGTACCTCTGCCTATCCCAGACACACCATCAGACCAGCCTGCACACACCTCAACACCCAAGGGAAGCTCAGCCAGACATAAGCACCACACATCACACAGGCATTCACACAAGCAACATCCACATACAGACATACCAACACCCACTGCCTCCACTGTGTCCCCCTCCTCCTCGTCTCTCTCCTCCCTCCCTGTGACATCTCCACTCACACCTGCATGCACAACATCTTCAGCCACTACGTCTATCACCAGCACACACACCAGAACCCCCCGCACACGTGCAGTCACCACCCCCACTACCATTTACACGTCCCCTGTGTCCTCTCCGAGTGTGTCTGTGGCCCCCTCTTCCAAGATACACAAACGCAGGCAGCCACCCACCCAACAGCCATCCACCTCACGACAGCCTCCAGCCCAAGAACCTGCACCCAAAGACACCAGACTTAAACCTCCTACAACCACAACCTCTTCCTCCACTCCCATACCCACTACACCTACCCGTCCCACTGCTCCTAAAAAGCTTTTCCTGTCCAAACTTAACCTCTTTCCAACAACTCCCCCACCCCGTCCATGTCAAAGGACTCCAGTCAGCACCTCAGCCACCACAAAACCGGGCCCTGTCATGACAGCCTGCCATGGACTGTGGAGTCCCCCACCCTCAAGGGCAGCCAGTTCAGTACGGAGCCAAGGCACGGGCAGCCCACCACGGTGAAACATCCGAAGATAGGCAGTGGCCGGCGCGAGAGGGTGAAAACACCAGGGACTAAAACCTCTACCATGGCTCCGGCAGGAAGTGTGGAGCCAGCTGGCACACCGCCCAAGGTGGTGAAGGGCCACAGGCGACAAGGGAAGGCTGGGAAGGGCAGCACGCCCGACAAGACCGGCATCAGCCCAGCTGGCCAGGAGGGCCCCGCCAGCCCCATCCCAGGTGGGCAGGAGGACACCAACAGGCCCGGTACTGCAGCCCAGGAGGGCCCCGCCAGCCACACGACAGATGGGCAGGAAGCCCCGCAAGCCACAGGACAGGTGGCAAATGACCTCCACGCCATGGCCGGATCCGCTGAACTGGGCACTTCATCCTAAGCACCGCTGAACTGGGCACCGCCGTCTCAAGCACCGCTGCACTGGGCACCGCCGTCTCAAGCACCGCTGAACTGGGCCCTTCATCTCAAGTACCGCTGAACTGGGCACCGCCGTCTCAAGCACCGCTGGCCCATTAGCGGCAGGGGCAGGCCCGCATCTGTGTCGGGCAGGGCTGCACGAAGCACTCTGGGCACCAGTCCCCCTCCAGAACCAGTGGAGACTGTTATCCACTTGTGAGACTGTGGCTTTGCACTCCCCAGGATGGTAGAGTGGGCAACCCACCCACTGTAGAGACTTGAGAGACTGTGGCTTTGCACTCCCCAGGATGTAACAGTGGGCAGCCCACCCACTGTCTGGACTTGTGAGACTGTGGCTTTGCACTCCCCAGGATTGAACAGTGGCCATGGAGGCCCCTCGTGGATCTGGCGTCGTGGACTCATCTGGCTGAGGTGCCGCCCCTTCCCTTCCCCCTGAGGTGCCTGTAGTTTTGCTATCTGATGCCCCTGCAGTGTTCTCTCCGTTGGAGGTATCCTGTGTGGGCTTTGCCCATGTGATTTGGGCCCAGTGGTCCACGGACAATGCCTGCTACAATGCTCGGACTTGTACATTTATGTATATTAGAGTTTTTGATGTGTTAAGCCAATAATATAATATATTCCAATGTTTAGAATCATTTCCTTTGGTCTTTGCATTCTTCCGGGGGGTTTGGGGGGGGTAACTGTGATGTATTGCTATGCATTGATGTGTGTGTTGTAGTGGGGGTGGGTGTGTCGCGTATGTGTGTCCCCGTAATTTTTTGCCTCCCCCCCTCCCCTGTGTCATAGGTGCAGTACTCACCGTTGTCTTCTGCGCCGGCGTTCGTGCTCCTGGTAGAGGAGCAGGAAGACTATCGCTGCGAGGATGTGGAGTTCGGGTTCCATGCTGTCCAGATTCCTCGTGGGGTGTATGGAGGTGAGCGTTTTCCGTTCAAAATGGCTGTTTCCGCTGTGTTTTTATCGGCGGGGCTACCGCCCCAGAAAAGGTGGCGGATTGGTAGGTTGTGATAGGGTGGGCGGTACATTGACTCCCGCTTGTCTGTTGGCGGGGACCACCGCGCTGTTTGTTTGTCCCGCCGTGGCGGGCGGTGTGTTGATGTGGCGGTCTCTGTTGGCGGTTTCCGCCACGGTCGTAATTCCATTTTTTTTACCGCCAGCCTGTTGGCGGTTTAGCCGCCGCTTTAACACCGATCGCCAGGGTTGGAATGACCACCTATGTCATAGCCATCAGGAATCTTGAAATGAATCCTCTGGGGGAATTTATTCAGCTAATAAAATAGAGAATACCATCTTACAAACAATCTTTAAAATGAATTATCATACAGTGGTTATCCTAACAAAGGTTAGAGTGGGCAGAGTCACCAAGCCATAGGAAATGAGGCTGCATGTTGTCCTGATAGCTCGAGGTGGAACCTCCCTCTTCCTCCAGCCAGACTAGAGAATCCTATATTAGTGGTCTCTCCATTTAGATGGTAATTCGACCATCAAGAAAATATGATGATGACAATTGAAGATCAGCAGTTTAAAAATATATAATTCCTTTCTAGAAAGTTCAGCTGTCGTCATTGAGTTTGTTTGAATATATTATAAACAATATGGATTAGAAGAGACTGAGAAGTGTTAGAAACATTGCACAGACATTGCAATATCAATAAATGAATATCAAGATTAACACACTGAGAAAGCCAATAGCCATGGATTTTCAATAGGTCACTCACACATAGGTTCACTAAATACTGCCACACATATACAGAAATTACTATTGCTAGACAGTTCCATAAAGCCCATCAGACATGCATACACCCACATGCAAAGGCAAATATTCACACATGCAATAATGCACTTAGAGAAACAGTTAAGCTTACCCTGTGCAGCAGGATTACCATTGTGAGCAAGAGGCAAAGATAGAATTCACAAAGGGAGCAGAGCATCTTTGCATCTTGCTTCTTGAAAGCACCTGAATTCTCAGAAAGAGACTTTCCATAATGCCTTTGCACAAAGGAATATAAAATTCCCAGACAATTAGGTAAAGAGTTTTTTGTAGAACGTTTCACCATGGGGAACTCACCTATGCACACAACAGTGGGTGAGATCTCCTCATCTAGGAGTATTTAGTTAATTATACTGGGCATTCCCATCTATTACCCTCAGCTTACCCTTTTTTGTGCTGCCCTACCCTGGAACCCTTCTTTTTATCCGTGCCAGAATGCGAATGGGCCAGTGCACACCTTCAGGTAGCTGCGAACTCAAGTTTTATGTCTCTTTTTCTTGGGGTGCCCTTATAACACTACCTTACCCACTGACCTCAACCCTGATGTACATGTGGAGAGTATGTGGAGTATAACTGTGGCATTGAGAAGAGAGTACAGGGCAATGTTAGATGAACAATATTTTCTGTACCAAATGGATTGTCTCCCAGAAGTTCCTCCTGCGACGCATCACGTTAAGAGAACAAGGTCTTTGTGGGAGATACTAGCAGAAACAAATTGGCTTTAAGAGATGCCTACTAGTCCGCAGCAGAGGCCATAGAAAGTAATTATTTAAGTGTATAATCTGTAAACATTGGTGACATGTAAGCGTACACGCCTTCACTGAGACTCCGGCAGGATCAAGATAGAACCATGACACTGGAACAAAGAAGAATTTAAACACTGTTTTTGACGTATTGTGACTACTAATTCTTGGAAATTTCCTGAAAGGCCTTGATGAAGTCATAGCAATTATTTTTCACAAGACGAAACACGTGTTGGGTGGCTAGAGTGCTAATGGAAAAATGACTGAAATGTTAATGGACAGCTTGGGACAATTGAAATATGGTCAAAAGTTGTGAAGAACCACGATTCCGTGTCAAACAGGAAATCTGAAAAGCATGAAATAAAAAGAAGTGGAATTGGAGAATAAACAGGATATTGATATTGACTTTTAATTGATTTGAGACGTGTGCCTTGGATTTATCTAATCAGTTATGACCCGATAGGGGAATCCTTTTGGGGGAGTTGGTGGTTCTTCCCTTCCAGGAGCACCGTATACACTTAGATATATTTAGACATTGGAGGGATATCGTAAGCGCCATTACATACTAATCACCCTTTCGTATTTTCTATTCAAGTCATAACCTTGCCTGCTGAAAACACAGCTTAACATTGTTAAAAAAAAAAAAAAGTATTATTCTCAAGATACATGGGCCCAGATTTATCAAACTTTTATGCATCACAATGCAGCAAGACACCCCGCTGTGCTGGATGGAAGGTAGAGGGCAGGAATGTGTTGTATTTAACATTAAGCTGTGAATTGCTGTCCTCTCCTTGAGCTGGTGTACAATGTTTTGCCTTGCACCACCACAGGCCCACTTGCGCTGCGCCGTGGTGCAAGGATGCCTGAGTTGTAGGCATAATTGTTTTCTGCAGAAAGAGCCACCTTTATACATGAACAGAATTCACTGCACCTTTTCCCATTTTCTACATGTGCTGCAGAATGCACCATGTGTAGAAAGAGGAAAAAACAAGTAGAAATAAACATATGTTTCCTTGCACGCCACTATTCTTAACTCCACATCTGCATACCTTGAAGGTATATATATATATCATTAATGTACATATATGTGGAGTTATATAAGGTAAACCTTTGCTTTCTTATAGAACCTTACCTTCACAATATTTTTGTATTCGATATTCTTGACATAATATTTTGGCCCACGTTATTTTTGTTTCAGATATTCTGTCCAAACACCTAAGCCAGCACAAGGTCTTCCGTAAGAAGCCCAAAAAAAGCCCAGCCCTCAAAAATCATCAACGTATCAGAAACATTAAAAAAAATGATTTGCAGGAGTGAAAAAAACATTTATGTCACATACTTTAAAACCATAATCATTTTTCTTTGTAGACTGCCAAATGCTTCTAGACTGCAGCACAATATATGTGTGCCATATCCAAAAGCTCCTAAAACAGAAGTTTGATTTGTGCATTTCTTATTTAAATATTGAAATAACAAGAATGTTTTATGCAAAATTAATTTTAGTTTTGTTCATCTATAAACATCTTAACTTAAGCCATACACATATCTTTGCACAAATTATTGTACATTTGTACATGAACTTACTTTCAAATAGCTCCTACATGTTGCACCCCCATTACATATTTTATTCATGGCTGGCTAAATAAATACATCAGGCCTGATTCACAAAGGTAAACTTAGATGTTTGGGTGCTCATTACGACTTTAGCGGTCTAAGCAGAAGGCTGCCGTCTGTGCATGGGTCAAAAGACCGCCAGTGTTGGCGGTCTCACGACCACCGTATCATGAGTCACAAATTGCATATCGGCCGAAATCAGCCAAAAATCTGGCACCACTGGCCTGACCGAGAACGGGAGAGAGGCAGTTCCACCACCTGCACCACCATGCCAGCAACATCCTGCCCTCCAAATTACAACCCAGAAATCAGCACAGTGGTCTTTGCACAGCAGTAATCCATTGGTGGTCTGAACCACCACGGTCAAAAACTCAACTCCACTGGAACACAACACCGCATTGGATAGTACGAATACACCATAACTGACACACATACACACACCACCCAAACCTGATCACTGCACTATAAACCACACCCCCACAACCCCTTACATCCTGAATTAGTCACAGAGAAATGGAAGAACGTACAAATAGAAGACATTACACCTGGATACCATAGGCACCACCACACCTAACACACAGCACACACTACACAACTGCACCCCAACACACAACGAACACATTGCCACCGCACACAACCACCACATAAAACAAGCACACCACACCACACAGCCCTACCTCACCAAACAGCACACCCCTCACCCCTGCACATTACACACCCCACTAACCCTAAGACATCCACCATGTCACAGCAGAAACACCCACGATTCACAGACGAGGAGCTGAGGGACTTACTAGAGGAAATCGTCAGAGTGGAGCCACAACTATTTGGAGCACAGGTCCAGAATACATCCATAGCCAGGAAAACAGTTATGGCAGAGGATCGTCGACAGGATGAACACAGTGGGAAACCATTCACGCACAAGGGAGGCCCTCAGGAACAAGTGGAACGATCTACGTGGGAAGGTCAGGTCCATGGCAACAAGATACCAGGGCGCTGCTCCCCCACCTCCTACCCCAGAGTTAACATCATGGAGGAGAAGGTCTTGGCCATCCTTCACCCAGGGGGCCTGACTGGAATACTAGGAGGACTGGGCTCCCCACCACTCATACACCCCCTCACTGCACACTTACATGCACCAATCCACCATGAACCCAATACCCTCCCTTGCATGCCACACCTCCCCACTACCACTAATCCCACACAGGCTTACCAAGTGCACAGATATCTCCCACTGTAGCAGGTACTACAACTACCACAAAGCAACACTCCCAACCCTTATAAGACTGCTTATTCCACTCCACAATAATTCACCTGCATGTATAACCATGTCACACCCCTTCACCTACAGGATACTTGGACTGCTCACTAGTACATGGCAATGACAGCATTGATGACCACAACCTACTATACTACAAGCACATAACAGCACTATCCATCAGCCCTTAAACATTGCCAGTGATCACACAGCTGTCATTGGGGGAATGAAATCCATTGCCGATTGGATGAGAAACAACTGTCTGAAACTGAACTCGGACAAGACGGAGGTCCTCATCCTCGGACCCACCCCCTCCACCTGGGACGACTCCTGGTGGCCCACTGCACTAGGAACCGCGCCGACACCGTCCGACCACGCTCGCAACCTGGGCTTCATCCTCGACTCCTCCCTCACCTTGTCTAAACAGGTCAACGCAGTTTCCTCCTCCTTCTACAACACACTCTGCATGCTCCGCAGAATCTACAAGTGGATCCCGACAGAAACAAGAGGAACAGTGACACAGGCCCTCGTCAGCAGCAGGCTGTACTACTGCAACGCACTCTATACAGGCATCCCAGCAAAAGACCTACTACGCCTCCAACGTATCCAAAACGCCTCCGCCCGGCTGATCCTCAACGTACTCCGCCACAGCCACATCTTCCACCACCTGAGAAACCTTCACTGGTTCCCCGTGGACAAAAGGATCACTTTCAAGCTTCTTACCCACGCTCACAAAGCGCTTCACGACACCGGACAGCCTACCTAAACAACAGACTCAGCTTCTACACCCACACCCGTCAGCTCCGCTCCACTAACCTCGCCCTCGCCGTTGTCCCCCGCATCCGAAGAAAGACCTCCGGCGGCAGATCCTTCTCACACCTCGCCGCCAAAACCTGGAACACCCTCCCCACCAACCTTTGACAGACTCAAGACCTACTCACCTTCAGAAGACTCCTCAAGACCTGGCTCTTCGACCAGTAACACCAGCTCCCCCCCACCCCCTCAGCGCCTTGAAACCCTCACGGGTACGTAGCGCGCTTTATAAATTCAATCATTGATTGATTGATTGATTGCCATCACTGGAAAGCATACCAAGGCTATGATTGCAAACAACCATCTGAACAACAAGTACATTTCAACAATGTAACATACTTCCTCTCCATCCACAGTTATCACTACAACTGTGACCCAGCAGAGGATGCCAGAGACAGACAGTCAGCCTGTGGAAGTAGGCCCAATTGAGGACTACAACTCTGGATGCCTAGAAGGGGAACTCTTCACCTGCCCCAACCGGGATGACTGGTCAGTGCACCACCACCAGCCTCATCCTGCCCACATCTGAGTCCCCCACCCCCAGTACTACAGCACAGGAAACTCTTCCTCCCCAAACCTGTGTCCCAAGAACACATTCATCTATAGTGTGCCCCACAGTATAGGGACCTGAGTCAACTCCTAACATTCTAGACGATCAAGGTCCTGGTGTCAGTGGGAGTGGGCACACATTGCCAGGGTCACAGGCACAGGGGTAAAGGGGCAGAGAGAGGGCAACTGTGGGTCAAGGAATGAGACACCAACGGAGCATACCAGCAACCCCAGGACAGGATGTGTCAAATACTGACAACCTTGCAGGAGAACCAGAGGCTTCAGAGGAAATACCACTAGGAGGCCATTGAGCAGTTGCAGGCGCATAATGCCACCATGGTCTCCATTTGTGAGGTGCTCACTGAACTTACCAGCATCCTGCGTGCATCCACCACCCATCAGCAGGTCCCCACCAGTAGCCAATCAACACCTGTGCCATCTACATCTGCCACAGCTACTGCAATGGAGGCCCAGCCAGGGGACCCACAGGTAAGCACCTCTGCCCCTGCAGCGGAGGTTTCCCCTCATAAATTAAGTCATCCATCCAGGCATCCTGCAGGACCTGAGGCCAGGACCAGAAAGACCACCAAGAAGTGATCTCTCTCTTGTACATTCTTCCTTTGGTGCCACTGAGACACCCAGTTGACTGTCCACTGCCAAAACTCCATTTCCCCATGGCCCTTGGAAACTGGACCTGTGAAACCTTCAGCTGGGCCACCTAATCTGATTCATTCAAACCCTATGACCCCACTCCTCAGAAAAGGCACTTTGAATAACAATAAAGACATTTCAGCACAGTAATGGCTTACGTGTCATCACTGTCACTGGTACTATTTAATGTGAAAGATATTAATTGAAATGTACATATAGATGTCAAGAAGTCTGGCAGATGGACTGACGTGGCAGGAATGTCCTGCAGGTTGGTCGTGACATCCCTCCTGTACTGTAAGCCTATGCCAAGCGTGCCAACAGTCATGTCAGAAAGCAGAGTGTAACCACACATCTAACGTGAAGATAGAACAAGACAGGGTAAACTTCAATGATGTCTCCCATGTTGCTTATCCAATACACATAGAGGCCATAATGCAATCCACAGGAATCATGTTGCAGTGGGGAGGTCACCACATGTCTACAAGGTAGGTCTGTAGGTCACACACATGGAGAGTAAAAGAATAGAGCTGACTGTGAAGTGAAGTTGCACAAAAGTTAGACATAGACAATGGTACACTTACCACCAAGCCAGGCCCTCTCTCTCTGTAGTTGCAACATCATTTGTGGGACACTGCTGTTCCTCAAGATGTAAGAATCATGTACAGATCCAGGATACTTGCTGTAACAGGCGATATGTATTGTGGGCAAGACACACCACCTGCTCATTGGCCCTGGGAGGAACTATAGTGATGTGGGTGCCATCGATGGCACCTATTACATGCGGAACGTGTGCAATTTCATAAAAGGCAGACTTTGCAGTGTGCAGATCAGCATGTTGTGGGAACCTGATGTAGCTGTTCAAGTGCTTGAGTAAGGCATCCAGTACATCCTGTATCTCAAAACTGAACATCAGCTGTGACATTCCTGTAGCCAGTCCCACTGTCACATGAAAAGATCCTGAGGTGAGGCAATGTAGGATAGATAACACTTATACTGTTGGTGGGATGACATGTGGATTAAGTATGGCTGGCAGGAGATCAGGCTCCACCTGGATACACAATTCCATGATGGTCTGACAGTTCAGACAATATGTCTGTATAATATGTCTTTCTTCCATGGTAGCAAGGTCAACTAGGGACCAGTAGACCGGTGCATTTCTCAATCTCCCCATTGGATGTTATCTAGTCATAGGACAGAACACATTTATCTGTTACACTGTTGTTACTAAAGTACACCATAAAAGTGGAAAACAGGACAAGTCATGCCAGGTATCTGAAACCTGGCACAGGGAAACAGCTATTCACAAACTACACAACTGTGACATCCTGGCTGTCAATTCCAATATAATATATATATAATTCAGATATAGTAAACTCGTCCCTAAGTCGGATACAGTTATCAAATGTCCACACTTTTAAATGATTATACATCAGACATTTTGGTAGGTGACACTCACTTCACTATTGAGTTCACATGAGTTGACATCATACATGAAGCAACTAGTGATAAACATCATGCTATGATGCACTAGGATGACATAGATATCTTAAAAGATATGTAAAATGGTATCCGTCTGTCCTGCATGTAGAGTACAGATGAAAGTGACCTCATTCTGCCGGCGTTAGTCTTCATGGCGGGAGGAGGTCAGAACCGTTGTGCAACTCCTCATTGGTTAACATAGATGTCTATGGGAAACTGGGGCTAATGATGATCACAGCCGGCGGTGATGGTCATGACTGCGGCAGCCGTGACTGCCATTTTTTTATAACCAAGTTCTTGACTCCTGACACTTGAGCAAGCAAGCAAGCAAGACCTCCACTGTGTGTGCTGCTGTGTTCCTTATCTCGAAGCCAGTCGCATGTCCTGGAGGAGATAGGGCCGGGCCTTCACCCGGGAGGAACTGGAGAAACTGGTGGAAGGGGTCCTACCCCTGTATGGACAGTTGTATGGGGCTCCAGATAAACAGGTCAGTACAATGTGGTATTTTTATCAGCTAGGATGGTGTTTGACGGCAAAGGTGTGTGAATATAGACATGGCATGATTGGCTGCTGGGGTTATGTTGTATGAATGAAAATGGCATATTGTGGACTCTGTATGAGCATGTGCTGTGCATGCTTTGTGTAGGCCACTCCTGTAGGTGTACTGTAACTCTACATGAATATCTTCTTTTGTATGTGTCAACCATGCAGGTCAGCACCCATCAGAAAAATAGGTTATGGAGAGCCATCGCCAAGCAAGTGCGGACACTGGGGGAAAGCGGTGGGAGGACCTGAGACGCTCAGCCCTGAAGACCGCGAAGGCCCACCTAGGGACTCCTTCTCAATGAGGGAGGGGTTCCGTCAGGCCCTAAACCCTCCTAGTGCCCAGTATGTTTGCGGTGGCCTACCCGGACATAGATGGGCGCGTGAAGGCAGCACAGCAGCCACCAGGGGGTTTGTACAGACTGTTTAATATCAGTTGAATAGGCTTCTATTGTGTCAGTTAGATTACATAGGTACTAATGAGATGTCTGTACATTAGATAGGTTCATAGTCCTGGCTATTATTTCCACTGTTCAGAAGTGGTGTGAGTTCGCTTTTAAACACCATGCAAGCAGTAATATGCTGGTGCTATACCTCCTTGTCCAGTTACGATTAGACACACTCCTCTTTTGAGTAATTTTCATACCTTATTTCCCTATCCCTGAGTCTGCTTTAGATAGCCAATGGCATCTAGATAGGGCTGATATTGGGTAATAAGTCCTGTGAGTGGAGAACTTCTACTGTGATATCATTGCATGCTCAATGGACTTCTGTACATCATGAGTCCTTTACCAACCTGTCTTATATTTTGTGTGCAATGTACCTATCCAGTTAAAAGTGTCAGATTGGTAAGTTTATGTGGGTAGTTGGTTGTTTTTACCATTGTAGAACGACTGATGACAGACTGCAGCACGTCCAAACTAGTCATTTTGTTTGAACTAGGAGGTAACAACTTGCATGTTTTGTTGTCTTCATGACCAATATTTGGGAACATTGTTTCATAGCCATTCCTTTCCACGCCAGAGGAGGAGTAGATTACTTGTTGGTATGTGTATTAGATCGGTAGATGTTGACCCTTTTCTCCCTTTCTTTCTCTCCCACCCTCTCTCCATGTCCTTTTCTGTTCTTGTGTGTATCAGCATCATCAGGCGAAGGGGCACAGGTGAGTGGGGAAGCTGCAGCCCACGGGACCCAGGAGGCAGAGTCCATCGACGGAGGGTGAGCTGAGCACCACGGGGGAGACCGGTACAACAACATCATCTTCAGATTCCTCCTCTGATAGAAGCTCCCTGGTGGTGGCAGACCCTTCTGGGTCCATCTCAGCACCATCCGTTTCCACCACCCCCCTTACGAGCACCACCCTCCCTACAGGTCCCCACCCAGTTGCCCATGCCCGCTTACCCAGGAGGGTACGGGTCTCCTTCGCCGCAGGCACCTCTGCCCCTGCCCGTCAGCCCTGCTGCCTTCAATTAGGAGGCTATTGACCTCCTGAGGTCCATCTCCGTGGAGCAGTCAACCATCGTTTCAGGCTCTGACCCTCTCTTTGATGGCAGCCAGTGTCCCTTCATCTTCCGTCCCCCCTCCAGCTACCTGTGGCCAATCCAACACCCCTCACCCATCCAGAGAACACATACAGACCAGCATTTACCCACTACAACAGACAAGGTGCGCAAAGGCAAACACAGGCACCACAGGAGACACCACATCCATGCACACAGTCAACACACACCTGCAGACATTGCAACAGCCATTGCCTACAATGTCTCCCCCACCACCTCCTCATCACAGTCATATCACCACACCAACACTCCCTGATCCTGCCACCAGTCCTGTCATACCCCCAGACACCACAAGAGCAGACCCACAGACATCCACCCCACATACCACATCTGCACTCACCACGACAACCATCACAACCACATGCAGCACATCCACCTTACTTGCAGCCACCACCCCAACATATACTTACACATCTTGCATACCATCTCCCTGCATCTCTTCCCCCTCCTCCCAAAAAACATAATCACCCTCACTCACTCAACCAACATACACCCTCCACACACAAGCACACATTGCACACACCAGTATCCACGCCCAGCACACCAACACCTCCTCCAACCAGTCCTTCTACCTTCACTCTTAAACCTTTTAACTGCGACTGCCCCGTTACCTATTCCCTTCTCATGTGCCACCCTGTGATTCCCCTAAGCACCATGTCTCCCTGCCTCAACCCAGACCTTCCCCTCCCAGTCCTCCCATGCCCCTCCCCCTGCAAAGAAACCACCTCCTCCAAAGCCTAAGGTCCCTGCTCCTGCCCCAAAATCCAAACCCCCTCCCCCACAATCAAAATCTAAGCCTAACACCCTCTCCCAAAGAAAATCCTTTGTTCTGCAGGAGGGCAGAAACCTGTCTGGGAGGTGGCAGCAGCTTGGGCTGCCTGGAAACCCTTATGAGGCTGAGATGGCAATACTGGGGGTCCTCTAAGAAGCCCCTAGAGGGCATGGGATCATACATCCAATGCTTGCAAAAGCAGTGGGGTATGATTCCAACATGTCTGATACCAAACATCCCTATGTTCAGAGTAACCATTATGTAGCAGGATATAGGTAGTGACCTAGGTTCAATACACGTGTAAAATGGCATCCCACACTCAGAAAATCCAGGAAAATGGACCTAGAGTTTGTGGGGGCACCTCTGCTAGTGCATGGGTGCCCTAACACACAGGTACTTTGCACCCTGCCCTCTGGGATAGAACGCCTACCATAGAGGTGACTAATAGGTGACCTGATGTAGTGAAAAATGGTAGTCAAAGGGTGCTTGCACCTCTTCACATAGGCTGCAATGGCAGTCCTGCAGAAGCCTTTGCATGAACTACCTATGGGTGGCAAAATATATGTTGCACCCCATAGGGCTCCCCTGGAACCCCAATGCCCTGGGTACCTAGGAACCATATACTAGGGATTTATAAGGGAGCACCAGTGTGCCATCTGTGGGTGAAATACAGACTTTGGGGAGAAAGAGCATTATCACTGGGGTCCTGGTTAGTAGGATCTCAGTGAACAAAAACACACTGACATCAGGCAGAAAAAACTGTAACCATGCCAAGAAAGAAGGTAGCTCGTCAGGACCTGCTCAGTGGGGTTGCACAGCAACCACCATTAAGAAGGTCCTACGGTGGATGGGGCATGGTGGGGGAGGATGGTTCAGGAGGCGAAGAGTAGGAAAAATGGCTGGGAAGGCGGCAAGGGCCTGAAAGAAACTGGTGCAGCAAAAGGAGCGGGGAGGCAGTGGGGGCCTGAGAGAAGCAGGGGCAGCACAAGCAAGGAGCAACAGACCAGGCAAGCGCAGCAGGCCAGGGAAGCACAGCAGGCCAGGCAAGGAGCAATTGATGGCAAGCGCAGAGCCAGGGAGCTGGTCAAGACCTGCTCAGTAGGGTTGTGCAGCGAGGCCTTTAAGTAGGTCCCGGGGTGAGAAGGGCATGGTGGGAGAGGGCAGACGGAAGGCAAGGAACAGGAAAAATGGCAGGAAAGGTGGTGGGGGCCTGAAAGAAGCCAGGACAGCAAAAGGAGCAAGGAGGTGGTGGGGGAAGCAGGGGTAGCACAAACAAGGAGCAACAGACCAGGCAAGCACAGCAGGCCAGGCAAGGAGTAAGGGCTGGCAAGCGCAGAGCAGGAAAGCTGGTCAGGACCTACTCAGTGAGTTTGCTCAGCAACTGCCATAAAGAAAGTCCTGGGGTGGGAGGGGCATGTTGGGGTGAGGGCAGGCAGAAGGCAAAGAGTGGGAAAAGCCAGGGCAGCAAAAGGAGCAGGGCAGTGGGGGCCAGAGAGCAGCAGGGGCAGCACAAGCAAGGAACAGCAGGAGCAGCAGGCCAGGCAATCACAGCAGGCCAGGCAAGCACAGCAGACCAGACAAGGAGCAAGACCTGGCAAACGCAGAACAGGGGAGCTGGTCAGGACCTGATTTGTGCCCATAGTTAGGGATAAGCTGCCATATGGGGCTAAATCTTAAATATTTGTAAAAAATCCTTCAACTGCAGTAAATCATTTGTCATGGAGTTCCATTTTTGGTGTTTCCATCCCACACTCCACAGAGGAAAAAGAGTCAGAGAAGGTGTCATACATTTTTATTAAGGTGGAAAGACAAGACTGAATATTTGGCCATCTGACACCTCTCCTGTTATTAGAAATATCAGGCTCCAAAGTGCCAGTAAATTTGTATTTAAAAGTAAATCTAATGCATTATTGGGCATATTTAAGAGCCTGTATCATTTTCCTGCGCCACATTAGCATAATTTTTATGATGCTAATGTGGCCCAACGAGGCCAAAATCCAAGCGCCATATTTACAAAGTTGCGCAATGCATGCATTGCGCCACTTTGTAAAACTTTGCGCTAGATTATGCCTGCGCCAGACATAATGTATGCAAAGGGGGCATTCCCCTGTTAGGGGGCCAACAAAAATGGCGCAAGGAAATCTCACAGATTTCCTTGCGTCATTTTTTTTAGCACTTTTAATGCCTGCTCAGAGCAGGCATTAAAAGGGGGCACATCATTGTGTACAATGGGCTCCTATGTACTCTGCAGGAGGAGCGCCAAAATGTTGGCACTACTCCTGCAGAATACATCAATAGCGTCATAAAAAATTATGCTATTGCCCCCTAACCTGTGCCATGGTGCGCCGTATTTTAAATACAGCGTACACTTGGTGGTGGTAGGGGCGGCAAAGGGCGCAAGAAAAGTGGCACTGCACAAATATGCCCCTATATACGCTATCTGATTGGGAGAGCAGATTTGCTCAAAATCTAGTGTCAATGATGAAATGGTCAATACAGCTTATATTTTCACCTCTCTTGAAGGTATACTTTCTAGTTGTGTCTGAAACTGATCTAACATTTTTACAAACCCACAGGCAACAGAACAAAGTTAAAGAGGCCAATTTTAAAGCAGCAGTAGACCAAGAAGTGAGGAACTTGCCCCCCCAGAGTAGAAATGTCTAACCTCTCGTCCTCCCATTCTGTTAAATTAGTCATACAAGACAATAGTTCATAGGTTGTGTTAAAGTCCCCTGCAAGCACTATTATAGGACTATTTGTTGCCCGCGCTAGATATCTGTCCCAAATTTTTAGCAGTAAAGTCTGTTTGTTATTAGGAACCGGGTGATTATTCAGCCATAACTTGGTGACAGTTGAGTAGTGGTTTGGCCAGAGTTTAAATTGCTCTCTGTGATTAGAGGAGCTAGAAGTTCAGAAAAGGTGCTTACCTGTGTAGTGGTCTGAGCTTGTGGCTTCAACTTCTTGGGGATAAAGTTATTGGTTGTAGATCGCTCCCCTTCCCTTGGTGTTAAAATGCTATTATATCTTTCAATAGTTCCTCTGGTGGAGTGGGGTTGGTTGTGAGCCCACCAAGTGATTTTCCAGAGAGCCCAGCAGATCGAGTATTTAAAGCATAAAGGCAGTACGTCAATTTTCCAACAGGTCCAGCCTAGTACATATGGTATTGTACAAATTATCCCCCTCCTTAAATAATACCTTATCGAGAACTGAATCAACAGGTCCATTCTTTTGGGGGATAGAAGCAGAGGCCCCATTCACCTGGGCCGCATGGAGACATATACATCTGATCTAAGTGCTAACTGGTATGTAAAGTGTACTGGATTCATGTAATATTATTTTTTTATACATAGTCATCCTTTTTTCCATCTTCTTTAAAGATCAAATTATTAACAAGGTGACAACATTTTTAAGACTATTATGTGCATTTAAATGAACAATAAGCTTACTGACACCTATTTCTGCAAAGAGGAGGGAGGCAGATGAGCCCACTAAAACAACAACCAATCACACAGAAACTGACCACAGTCAAGTCTCAACCAAAACTACTGGATGTCTTTAACATTATGAAACATTATGTCCTGGGAAGCAGTTACTTGCTAGATTTCTCTTGTCTCTAGATGTAATCCTTGTTGCAGGCTGGGAGAACCAGCTCACTTTAACTATTTCATCACATCTCACTCAAAGGCAACTCCTACACATTTCAAAATACTTAACTCACAATTTCTGTCAAGAGCAGGTCTTCTTGAAGTTGAGGACAGAAGTAGGCAGATGTCTTGAGAAACAAACCTAGGAAAACTTCAGTACCTTAGAGGGAAATACTTTGTATCGACAAAAAACCTTCAGGAGAAGCAGGCAGAGTAGTAATATTAAAATAGGTTTATGAAGACAATTATATCTGTAAAACATCAAAATACAAAATAAAATTGTCACAATTACGCTGAATATTGTGTAAGACTACTTGCAAATGTTAGCATCTAAAAAATGCGTATTATCTAAAAGATATATACCCACTTGCCTCGTCAGAGTGAGATACATTTTAAAATTACAGTTTCTGCATGTGAAATTGAGCACCTGGTGATATAATCAACATAAATCTACTGAGCATAACCCAAAAAATGCTTGGAACAAGCACACATCCTTGAAGACCATTGTGGGTTTTGTTCCTTCTTTAGAGAGACGCTATAAAATATTTATTTCTAATTCTTCCCAGTTAAAGGTATGGAGTAGCTGAATTGTTTATAATAAGGCAACAGTGTTTTTAGGCCCTCAGTTTCACCTATAGATATGCTCAGACTACCAAATACCATACCATTCGGAGGTCTACAAAACTGCAACATGATCTTTGATTTGTCACTGAAGTGATTTCTTAACATGGGACTATAGTGTAAAGCAGTGGTCCACTGTGAATTGGGTTTCACAGAGGCCTCCTTGTTCAGTAGATATTAGACCATTGTCAAGTCAAAAGTTAAGGCTGACTGCAATGAATTGTTGGTCTGTTGTAGGGACCCAGCTCCTCCGGGTTTTTGACTGTAAATGTTATGGAGGTAAAAGGTATTCTGTGTGGCCAAGCAGCAGAATAGATCTGAGGAAGGGCTCAACGATGACAAGACGTATCTGCATGAGATCTCAGAGTCCAGTCAGTCTGCTGATGATGGTTGCCTGGTTTGCTTGGATGTTGCATAGAGTCAAGTTCGCTGAAGCTGTTGATCAGGTGCTACAGAGCATTGTGTATGGGGAAGCCTTTGATGAAGTTTATCCGTGTTAAGTCCAGTGCAGCTTTCAGCTAGGCAGAGGGAAATGCACTCGGTCCACATAAGGGTCCAGGACCTCACTCCCACAAAGGCTACTGGGAGCTACCAGGTGAGGTTCAGTTTGAACAAGTCAACTGGAAACCAGGAAAGGTCCTCTGTAAGTTAGATGTAGCCATGTAGCTCAACACGAGGACAGCCAACTGACCCTGGGAGTTTCTTCTGGGGTCCTGCATTCAAGGCAAGTAGGACCGGTTTTCAGTGTTCAGAGAAGGATTTTGGGGATGACACATTTTTGCTCACTGCCAGCCTGTGGTTGGAGCAGCCCTGGTAACTGCCTAAACAATGGGTAAATTTTCCAACTTTTTCAGCATGTCCTGTGTGTTTTAATGTAAATATTCCCACAGTGCTGCTGCTTCCCTAAAACCAACATGGCAGAACCTTTCTTCCCCCATTCAGATCTCTGTGTGCCCATGTAGAGGTGTAGCTAAAGAAATGGGCAACCCTACAACTGTGGTAATGTTAACCTAGTTCTGGGGCAGCTCCCCATTCCCCTCTAGGTGTGGAGGCAACCTGAGGTGTAGGCTACATATGCCAATAACAGGAAAGTCCTGTTTGAAGTGCATAGAGGGGATTGGCACAACCCTTGGGCTATCCTTCCAAGAGGACAACTCTGCATATCAAAGGCCAATTGTCCTTGTCCTGGAAGCATCTCACACCTCACCATGGCAGAGCCATCAACCAGCCAGGTGACAGTTGAAAACTGACTGAGAGGCTTTAGAGGTTTTAGGCATGACAAAGTCAACTTTGTAATAGTAACTATTTCTTAGTAGTAAGAAAAAATCCATTCTGTCAGTTTAAAAACTAAATAATCAGGCTGCAGTGACAGGCATGTCAACACTGCTTACAGTGCTACTGTCGTAGGTGGCACAATGAGTTCTGCAACCCATTAGCAGCATTTAATTTACAGACCAGGGGTACATGTAGTACCACATACTAGGGACATTAAGAAATGCACCAATAATGTGTATGGCAATTTCAATATGTTTTATGCGATAGCACAGTACTTTATTGCTGGTTAGCAGGGGTAAAGTTTTGAGAGACTGAAAGCCAACAAAACAGTAGGCCCGTGCAGAGTGCACAGAGTAGCACTACACAGACCTCTGCAAAGTAAAAAAATAACTCTGCTGTGGTTAGCAGAATTCCACGAGCAAGTGGCGATCTCTGTTGCGCCCATTTGTGTTGCATTTGATGCAAAACACAATGCGAAGTATGTGCTCACAATCAAAATCACACGTGCACTGCACCACACATTTCCCATGGGCCTAGCCATCTTATTTTTCACTCTGTTTATGGTGCTGGTACTTGTTTTTTAATCCCCAATTTATCTTTGTAATCATTCACCCTCCTAATTAATCTACCCCTTATTTTTATTTCTTGTATTATCGTGTCTTTGTGTGCCTCTGTATTCTCATGTTTTTTCAAATTTGTTTGTGCTTTATAGTGAATTTTTGTATTTTTGTTTATTTTTCCCTTTTCTTCCTTTCTTCTCCCTATAAATTATTTTCTTCTTCACCCAGCACCATGGCAGAGCAGGCTGGCACCTGCGACCAGGGAAGCGGCAGCCAGCAGCCACCTTCTGTGTGAGCTGCGGTGCCACCAAGGGGTGCAACCCCATCCAATCTTTTCTGAGAAGGAAGTGGCACCATTGTGTTTTTTATGTGTACTGTGACCCCCCTCTATGCTGGCAGCTGGTGGTGGGCCTGCATGAGATTCAACTGAGTTGGTCTAGGGTGCGCTGGTGTGCCATGCCACCAACCAGGTCCGCACCACCCAGCAGCTGATGCACTTCTGGGCAGATATAATTGACCACGAGCAGGACCTGCTTGACGTGCTAGGCGTCAAGATTCCGGGCTTGGTGAGTATTATATTTTTGTCTTTCCACAATGCTATTTTGTTTTTCCAAATAGCATGCAGCTTGCACTCAGAGGTAAGAAACATTTAGTTTACGGTAAGAATATTATTTATTATATGACCCAGTAATAGCTGGGCAGGTGCTTGGCGCTACATCATCGTATTTGTAGGCACTCACTTTGGCTGATTATTTAAGAAGCCATTGCAAGGCAGACTCCTCTATCCTCCTGTCTCTATAGTGAATTAATGATATTAGCTTATACAGTCCCAAGCAATTTCACAGTGATGCGACTATGCATCATTGAATTGCAAAAATAGGAGACTGAGTTGGTCCATCAAGTGGGTTGAGAAATGAGAATAGAATCAAACATTGTTTATTGGAATGCATTTGTTCTAAATGTATTTTTTGTTAAGAAACTTTGAAAGGCGTATAGCCAACTCAACGATGGTCAATCATACTAGTACCATAGGCAATCTGATTTAAGTACCATGTTATTGCATTTGTCTGTTATATAATAATTTTGTGGAGATTAACGGTACCGCTAATATATTTTTGTATTTTCTTTATTTCAGCACCCAGAGGCAAGAAGAGTGGCACTATATAGGCAGGTCCGGCAGGAGCTGGGGAGGTGCCGACCACCAACACTGATGGCTCTGCGCATCCCATTAAGTTATATTATTTAATATTATTAGTACTATTTTTATTATTTCCCTAACTTTTACCTCTCCCCACTTTCACACTACTTTTAATTGTGACTTGTTTACTGTTTTACTTTTTTTATATTGTCTCCAATTTTTTTCCAACTCCCAGTTTAAATCCTGTGATCTCTGCATTATCTTTTTTCTGTCTTTCATTGACCATTTTGTATTCCACCCCTTTATTGCATTTCAATGATACTGAGTCATCATCATCAAAGGCCATAGCTATGCCCCTCCATTACGCAAAGTTTTGGTTGGCTTGACTACCTGGCTTTTCCAACATTCCAACAAAATGCCCTGAGTAATACGTTTGATAGAAGATACTGCAGTGCTAACTGAACTGTAACGATGCATTGCGGTTACATTTGTTTGATTAAAAAAATTAAGAAGGGGAGGTGTACCTGGCATCTAAAAACTGTATACTGTACTATTTTTTTCTAACCATACCAACCAGTGTGACCAGTGGAGCCAGCTCAAGTTCCACCGCTGCAGGAGTAGATGGGGCAGGGGGAGACTAGGCGGAGGGACAGGCATGGTAAGTCACTTTGCTTGCTAATTGACAATTACTATCATTCACTATCTACAAGGGCAAGAGTGAAAGGAAAGGAAGCATGGATGAATGAAAAAGGATGCGTGGGTGAGTATTGGGTAAATGGAAGAATGCATCAAAGGATGATTGAAAGGGTGGATAGTGGGTATTATTAGATGGATAAAGGATTGTGAATTTAGGTGAAAGACTCAAAGAGCGAAAGTAAAGCTTAAATCATGATGGCTATGGGTGAATATAGTAGGAAGAATGGAAGGATGATTGAATAATTGCTTGGATGAATAAAGAAGGGAGCTCTTCTGTAGAGTGGCATGCTGCTCACCTACTTCACTTACTTTGTGTTTGATCATTTATGGTCATCAAAGCTATGGTTTGAAGGGGGGGTATTTTATTTTGTAATCTAATCCTTTGGCCCACTGTATTTGTTAAATGAGGCAGATATGAAACCCATCATCATTCATCAACTCCCTCCCTTCATATGCCTGTTTAGATTTTCCCTTTTGACTTTCACTATAAGGTGACTGAATAGGTGAAAGCTTAGGCACATGATGAATCGATGATCAATAGTGCCCCTCTATTTTTCAACAACAAAAGCTCTACCTATCTGCCTAATCACTCTGCCTTACTCTGCAGTAGAGTAAGTCAAGTTTTCTTTCCTTACTGCCCAGAGAATTAACTTATTAGAAAGAATTTGGTGGTGGGTGAGGTCAGTGAGTAAAGTGGGGCTAGTAAGTGTCTGATTTGATTTCAAGTTTAGTGTAAGGGATACTCTGTGATGAATATACCAAATACAATCTATATAGCCCATTCCTTTCCCTGTAGTGCAGTGCATTGTTTTCCCCACCATCTACTTCTGCAGACAGGATAAATATATCTACATTTTATACATGACGTGTGACATATCTTATTTATTCATCTCCCTCAATGGAGTCAGAAACCATTTCTAGATGAGCAGGGCCATTGGAAATAAAGACAGATGATTATCAGCTACAGGTGCCCCAGCTGCAGTCAGTAGCAAAGTACTCAAAGAGCTGGATAGCATGCCTCCAATAATTTGGCAAAACAACTTGTACTCCATAGTGCATAATGCCTTATTCATCATGTATAAGATGTAATTCACTTTTATTTTTCCACTAAATACGTCTGTTTAGCTACTAGCTAAGCCTTTAAAAGAAAAGAAATGAAATCAATGTTTTTTTAATCTGATGTTATTCAACCTTCATTCTTTTCTACCAGACAATCAGTGCTTTTCATATGAGGCATATGTGGGTAAACTAATAAAAAAATGGCATTGAGACTCTCCTAATCATAATTACATCAAATTCCAATGCCCCTAGGGGACCAGCAATGTAGTGCTATTGTGCCACCCACTACCTATTTTTGAAGAATTGTTTGTCCAGAATGTTGTTTACAATTTGTCTTTTTTATTCTTCTTTTTCTTGATACAGCTACTCCTGCTTGACCACCACCACCAACCAGGCAGGAGACAGTGGCCCATCTGCTGCGGCAGAGGCTGGGGAACATCCAGGCCAAATACCAGCAGCTGGTAGTCCTGGAGGAGGAAGAGGCTGAAATGGCTGCAGTGGACCCTGTGGACCCAGGACCCAGCACAGCAGCATGCCAGGGCCCAGCCTCCTGGCCAGTACATCACTGGCACCACCACCAGCAATCAGGGTCCCTGACTGCACCTGCTGCTGCACCCTCCCCCTCCAACAGGGCATTGCTGAAATGCATCCTGCAGTGGATGGACCGCATGGAGAGCCGGCTCACCAGGATTGAGCAGAGCATTGACCAGCTCTGGACCCATATTGACAGTGCTCTCTTCTAAGTCCTTTTTAATGTTTTTTTGTTTTGGTGGGAGGGACTGGTTGCGAGTGGAGAGGGTAGGGAGGGACTTGGAAAGGACTTTGGACTTTTCATTTGACTTTTTGGAGACAGGGTTATTATTTGTTCTGGGAGAGGGTGGGACTGGTATGGGTGGAGAAGGAGGGTTTTCTATTTGTAAATAAGTAAAGGGGATTTTGTTTAACTCAATTTGTGCCTCAAATCCGTATTTTCATGTTTTAGTTTGTACCGCTGTCTTTTAGTGTGGCCTGTCTTTTTAATCTGCTAAAAAAGTGTATGTCATTTACTTATACCCTAGCTCTCTTGCCCTCTGCAACTATATATTAACCACTAGAGGATGATTGACATTGCCTCTTTTGCCTACAAAAACTTAGTACACACAGACAAACTTCTTCATTAGGAGTTAATTACTAACTAAACAAATTCACTTCAATCCATCGTTCTTCTCTTACCTGAATTGATGAAGCGAGAGAGTCTTCTTACTGTAGGGATTTTCCTAAGGTGGCACCTTAAAGAGGTGATAGGTAGTAGCAGGCTAGCATGCAAAGAGGGAAACCAGAAAATGCCACTCCAACATATGCAAACTCCCACTGCAGGATTAATCAAAGGGTTATCCAACACTGTCAACTAAATTGAAAGAAAACAGAGATTTAGTGGGTCATATATCATGACTTTAGGAGGACTGAGACTACCACAATGACAGCCTTAGACACACAACAAAGAAGACCTGATATGATAATACAATCTAGCAATGTCAATTTCTTCTGAGCAATGGTAAGGAGCTCTAAAACTAAATTTAGGAAATTAAATTATGGAGCCAGGAGAAGTGGGCTCAGACTCAAGAGTGGTTGGAACAGGTTAAGCATTTATGGAACACACACACAAGGTATGAATGATGACGTTGATAGGGCCAGTGTGGAATATTGCTCAGATAACAGAAGAAGGTCATGCATTGATTTGGTGTTGCTTTCAACACATCGGCCACAGCAAGTCTGTGATTCATTTATGGTGTAAAATTAAGTCACACCTCAATAAATCACACAGCCCAGGAAAAGATGGTTATGGGCTCAGTGAATGGACAGGACAGAGGATTTTGGGACAAAGACAAAAAAACTATACAAAAGAAACCATGACAATTTTCATTGGGGTGCTGAGCAGCACACCATCATCAATCTGCTGTGGATAGAAATTATTAGATAAGTATTACACAATTCAGTTAAACAGTCATTCTGCCCCAAAGAGACCCCAGATAGTATATACTAAACGTTATGTCTTCTAGTTTTGAAAAATAATAATTATGAAAGATTGAAGTGAACCCACCCAATTCTAAAACTTACGATTGTTAAAAGGAAAAAGATACTGTATTGCCATATTAGGCAATGCATCTCCATTCTTCTTGGAATATCCATCACTCTTGGGTCTCTGTCTGAATCTCTCCTGTTGGTAAGCTGGAGTCTTGATCTTTCCCCAAATTTTGTTCATGCAAGAGAGGACTATGAGATAGCCTGCATATTGAAAAAAAACAGTAGTTGTATTATGATATATAGTAAAGGAGAGGGACAAAAGGAACAAAGGTAAGCTTCATAAGGAGTCAGGACTGTACCAATAAGACTCAGAGCAAGAACATAAGAGGAGTTTCACGTTTGAGCCAACAAGTCAGCAAACACATAGCAGCATTTTCAAATCAACACACCTATCTCCAGTTCACAAAGCTGAATGTGTACTAGGCCTCAGAGTCTTTGCCATCATCATGATTTCTCTTTGAAGTTGATAACTTTGTCCTTCTAGCTGTTGAGGAAGTCCCTCCCTGAATCCTTCCATCCTCCTCCTCCAGATTCTGAGTAACTCTGTCCCAGTCCTAAAACGAGTAAGGTAGACCTGTGAAGTGCACTGATGTTAAAGAACATATAGAGAAACAGAACTGGAGTATTATTTGTAGATTTTTGTTTGGTAACTAAAGTGGCTTGTCTGTTCTGAAGAACCAGAAAAAAAGGAGTAGACCCCTCAGGTAATGATCATCCATTAGCCCCTAAACATTGCAAATCATCAGAAGCAACTCTAGAAATTTGTTGAACTCCCTCCCTCACTGTCAGCCACCGCATACATCAGTCATTACTCATAAATTCACAGTCTCTCAATGTATCACTACTCACTGGTGCAATAGGTATTTAGTAGTTCCCTCTTCCAATCCAAGCACAGTGGTTGAACAAAACATCTCCTCTTTGATGATGATATCAACACAATGGAATTTTGCATTGGCACTGTGTAGGAAGGTAGACTCTTTCTAGCTTGGGTCCCCCCACATGTTGCCTGTTTTTCAGTGTGTTTGATTGTGTTGACTGGGATCCTGCTAGCCAGGACCCCAGTGACTATGCTCTCTCCTTTAAATTTGGTTGCTGGCAACTGTTTCTTCCCACAGTCGGCATATTGGTACCCCCATGTAAGTCCCTAGTATATGGTACCTTTAGTCCCAGGGCATTGGAGTTCCAGGGGACCCCCCCCATGGGCTACAGCAGTTACTCTGCCACCCATAGGGAGCCCATGCAAAGGGTTCTGCAGGTCTGACATTGCAGCCTGTGTGAAACGGGTGCATTCACCTGTTTACACTACAGATCACTACACCAGGTCACTATAAGTCACCCCTATGGTAGGCCCACTCAGCCCAGAGGGCAGGGTGCCAGCAATTGTGTGTGAGGGCACCCCTGAACTAGCAGAGGTGCCCACACAAACTCCAAATCCATTTTCCTGGACTTTGTGAGAGCGGGGACGCCATTTTACGTGTGTACTGGACATAGGTCACTACCTATGTACAGCTAAATAATGGTAACCCCGAACTTGGGTATGTTTGGTATCAAACATGTTGGAATCATATCCCAATACTGTTGCAAGTATTGGAAGTATAATTCCATGCACTTTGGGGGCTCCTTAGAGTACCCCCAGCATTGCTATCACCAGTCTTACATGGTTTTCTGGGCAGCCCAGCTGCTGCCACCCCTCAGACAGGTTTCTGCCCTCCTGCTGCTTGATCTGATCAAGCCCAGGAAGGCAGAACAAAGGCTTTCCTTTAGGAGAGGGAGGTAACACCTTCTCCCTTTGGAAATAGGTGTGATTGGCTTGGAAGGAAAAGCCTACCCAAGACACTGGTTTGCTTTGAAGGGAACATTTTGGTGCCCTCCGTGCATAAGCCAGGTCACACCTGTTCAGGGACCCCCCAGTCCTTCCTCTGGCACGAAACTTGACAATGGAAAGGGGAGTGAGCACTCCCCTGTCCATCATCACCCTAGGGGTGGTGCCCAGAGCTCCTCCAGAGGGTCCCTGGGTTTTACCATCTTGTTTCCAAAGTTGGCAGGGAACTCTGGAAACATCTGAGTGGCCAGGCCAGGCAGGTGATGCCAGAGCTCCCTCCTGATAGGTGCTTACCTGGTTAAGTGACCAATCCCCCTTTCAGGGCTATTTAGGGTCTCTATCTTGGGTGGGTCATCAGATTTGGCTTGCACGATTCCAGCAGGACGTCTGGCCTCCAGAACTGTGACCGGAACCCCCAGGACCCAGCAAGCTGCTTCCAAGAAGAAAGGACTCTTCAGCAACATTGTTTACAGGGCTCCTGCCAGCTTTGCAACATTTCCCTTGCTGTGTATCCTCAGAAGACTGCAACTCTTCAACCTGCACAAGAAGATGAAGGCATCTCCCTTGGAGAGAAGGAGTCACTCCCCTGCAACTGCAGGCACCTACAACAAGCGACGACCGGCTGCGTAGATTCTCTCTCCTGCTGAGCTGCATGGATCCTGCATCATGGGTGGTGGTCCAGAGTAGTCCCCTTGGTCCTCTCTGCCAGCTGTCCAACTTTGATGGAGGTAAGCCTTTGCCTTCCCACGCAGGACAGTACCCCCGTGCACTGCGTCTTTTGCAGCTGCCAAGGCTTGTTTGCATCTCCTCCAAGGGATCTTCAGGCAAAGTGTAGCTCCAGCCCACAGCACTCCATCCTGCAAAGCACAGCCTCCTCCGTGGTTCTCCTGCGGCGCGGATCCTCTTTTGCAGTGCTGCATGGGCTTCTTCTGCGACTCCTGTGTCCCCATCCTGTGGGACTACTGTGGGTGCTGCCTCTGCTCTTGTGGACACTCTGCGACGCTGAGGGTCCCCTATGACTCCCCCTCCTGAATTGAGTCCTCCTGGGCCTTGCTGGTCCCCGGTAGCACCTCCTTTCCACTAACTGCGAGTTTGCCAAGGCTTATTGGTGGAATTCCAGCCTACAATCTTCCTTCCAGTGTGGGGCTTCATCTGTATTCATCAGGAACTCCGGCTCTAGGCCTGCAGTGCTGACCTGTTTTTCATCACCGACGACCAACTCCTGCATCCACAGCTGGGTGGGTAGCACTACTCCTCCTGGACTTCACTGTGGCTCTTGGTCCCCTCTCTCCACAGGTCTTCTTTCTTCAGGAACCCACTGCTGGTTTTCTTGCAGGCTTCTCTAGCTATCTTGAAGAAAATCCAGTGTTTTACTTCTGCATTCCTGGTCGCTGGAGGCTACTGTGTTACTTACCTCTGTGGTTTTCTAGTACTCCCTACTCCCCTCTACACAATTTACTCACCTAGGTGGGGGTACCTTGTTCGCATTCCATATTTTTAGTGTGCTTCCCCTGATGTCACTATTGGTTATTGTGATTTGCACTGTTTTCTAACCTTTTGTATGCCTGTTTCTGAGTACTAGTGTATATATTTAGTGTATTACTTACCTCCTAAGGGTGGGTTACCTTTCTAGTATTCTGTGGCGATTTGTTCCAAAAATAAAGTATCTTTTTTTTGTACAACTGAGGGTTTTCTTTCATGTGTTTAAGTGCTGTGTGACTACAGTGGTAGTGCATGAACTTTGCATGTCTCCTAGGTAAGCCTTGGCTGCTCATCTGCAGCTACCTCTAGAGAGCCTAGCTTCTAGACACTGCCTACACTTCACTAAGAGAGGGATACCTGCACCTTGTACAAGGTGATAGTCTTTTAATCAATGATCTTCTAGGGCAGCCCTGCTAGGTAATGTAACAAATAGGATAAGCAATGGCATGTGAGGGAGGCAGGCATTGACTCCAATGTTCTGAAGGGTATGTGGGGGGTTCTTCACTGCACACAAGTCTAACTCCAATATGGGCTTATATGTGACTGTACAATGGTGGCCAGCATAAATCTGAGACAAACAAAATGTTTCACTAACATTTTGTCTTTGGCAAAGAAAGAAAGAAAAAAAGAAGGTCAATGAGAAATAATTAAACATTTCTATGGTGGCACTGGTGTATTCAGTCCAGGAAGTAGATTTCCTCCTCAAACTCTGGTGGTTCATCCAGAAGTTGGTCAGCTAACACACTTGATTCTGACCAATGATCCTCTTCCTCCTCCTGTGATGCCTCAGGGACAGTGTAATCAGGTTTTATAAAATGCTGCTTCATTTTTATCATGGTTAATCTCTCTACGTTTGGAGGTAAGAGACTGGTCCTTCTCACTGTAACAACTCTACCACCTGCGCTGAACACATGTTTACCAGCCACCCTGGCTACAGGACAAACCAGAATCTTTATTCTCAGCCTGCTGAGCTCTGGCTATTGGCATATCTCCCCATGCCAATACATCAATGGGTTTTGATCCACAGACAACTCTCTTGGGCCATCCAGGTACTCCTGGAACATCCGCTGAAGTGTCATTAGTGCTGCCACTTTCCTGACCTCTTGACTTTGCCTCTGCACTGGACCTAAGACCATTTGAAACCAAGCTAATGCAAAGGTTGGATCTGATTCTTCTAATGTTATTGTTGCCGGTGCTCTTGTTGCTGGTGTTGGCTGCTGTGAGACAAGACTGCCCTCTCTGGGAGTTGAAGGCGGCACCCTAGAACTGTGGAGTGGGACTCTAAGTTCCAGCCATTCTTCTTCCAGTTTTCCAGCTTGCTCAACAATTGCTGAAACATCCCCTTCAGAAAAATGAATGAAAGAAGAAAGATTTTTTTGTAGCTTGGATTAAGTAGGGTGGCACAGATGTACTCATTGGATAAGATAATGTCATTTTTCAACCTTGCATTACAAAGCTATAGCTTGGGCTCTCAACTAAGGCATGTGCTTCTATGTTTTCATGTACACCTCCAAGAGTGAACCTTTCAGACACCTTCTTTAGCTGGTCCTGTAGCAGATGCAACAATGAGAGAGCTTGGCCCATCGTACTGCCCTCCTTGCTAACTTCCCACATTAAAACCTCAAAATGGAGCAGCATCTGTGTCAGGCATTTGCTAAGGCCCCGTTAGTCTGCATACATGCTCATAGCTTTCCCAAATGCATTCCCTCCTCTTAAAAGGACATAGTCATTGATCCGTCTGTACTGCTCAAGCAGACTTTGCAACATATAATAGGTTGAGTTACAACGTGTTGGCAACTCATACTTTAACTGGTACTCTGTTACCATGCTGCATAATCCGCAATTGTTTCCGGGCTTTAAAAGAATGGCTGAAATGAGTGCAGATTCATCGGCAGGTTGTCAGAATGTTGCTGACTATGTCTTCTTTTTTTATAAAAGTCTTGCACAACCAGGTTGATGCAGTGCACCAAACACAGGAACCTGAAATAGTAACCATCTGTCCTGGCCTTGACTATATCACTGCCATTGTCCATGGCAACAAATCCAATTCTGAGTCCTCTGGCGAACATGACTACTGTTGCATGCCGCCGAATGCTCTTAAAACTTTCTTGAGGACCAAGACCTGTAAATAGTTTTTGCTTTACCCCCACAAAAGAGAGCCATTGTGCAGTGATGCACATGCAGTCTGTCACCTGAAAACTGGTCCACACGTCTGCTGTCAGGTGGATAGTGTGGACAACACTTTGCTGCAAAGCTTATCCATGCAGAACCTCATGATGTAGCACTGGAACAGCGACTCTGGGGAAATAGATCCAATTTGGAACATTCCATTTCAGGCGGATAGCTGCCACAAATTCTAAGAATCCCACTCCTTATACCAAAGAAAAAGGGAGGAGGTCCAGCTCTAACATTTTTGCCAGCTTCCCATTGTACAAACGTGCCATTGGGTGGTTGCGGTTGGAAGGCCCATCCTGCCTAAATGTGCTCTTAATTCTACCCTGGATTTTCTTCTTTTGTGGGCCACTGATGCAGGTGACTTTTGAGATGTAGGTGGTGGCAGTGTCAATGTGCATCGTGGTGCAATCAGTATATGCCATGGTGCCTCCATCTAACTCTGAGCTTTTCTGTGCCATTGTGAGATCAGTGAGGGAGGTGATTCTGACGCACTGCTGTGGACAGGGATGCTTTGCGTGAGAATGTTACCCTCTTCTTCCTCACCTTCCACCATGATTTGACTGATTTTTTCCTTGCTGTCCTCACCTTCACCACTGCAACCACGTTCAGAATTTTTTTTAAAGTGCTCCTCACACCGGATTGCATGATGTTTTGTCATATGCATTGTCGGCCTCCAGTACCATAGTATAAACCAGGCTTATATCGACAAACACTTGTGTGGCAAATGGAGCATATTGTAATGTTCTCCTCCTGTTTGCTACTTTCTTATTTGGCCAATGCCTGAAGAAGAACTGGAGGTTGGTGGGTGTGCTGATTGACTCTCTGCAGTGCATACTTCTAAAGAGGTACAGGTTGGTGCAGGTCTCTGCTGGGGCCTTATAAATGTGGAAGCTGGTGGTGCTGCCTGTGTCACATTGCTTGAAGCAGATTAGATAATAATGTGGGACTCCATTGTGCCAGCTTACACAATTACTGGCTCGTCATCAATCCTCCTTATCATCATCCCCTTTCATGATTTTAAGGCTTTCTGCTACTTTTATTTTCCTTTGCCTTTCCTGGCATCTTCCTGACTCTGCTGGAGTCCAGTCCATGTTCCTGTCATCGTCATCAGAAGTAGTGTTTGGTGAAGATGGTCCAGTAGTACGCTTCCTTTTTCTTGCTGGAGGTTTGGGAGCCATTGATTCTAAAAGATTAGGTTCTTGCTTGTCAGGAAGCTCAACCTCCTGTACTGCTCCAAATTCGGGAAGATCTACATTTGCTCACTGAGGCTGCTGTCCATTTTGCTCTGTTTCCTGAAATGATTGGGTACTACTTCGTGAAAGGGACAAATCCAATTCAACTTCACTGCTCATTGGCGTTGCCGTGACTACAGTGGCTGCCTCACTGACAGACATGGCCTTAGGCTTCGGTAGGGATAGTGATGCTCCCAGATCCTCCCCGGAGCCCAGTGTGGGAGGCACCTGTCTCCCGAAAAAGTTTGCAGTTGGCACACCATTGGTGGAAAGCTGCTTTTTCGCATTGGCCACTTTCTTTGGAGCAACTTTCTGTTAAGCTCTAAGTTGGCAGTGGCACTAAGATGCACAAGGGAAAGAGTTTGGAGGACCGAAGTAAGTGTAAGGCCTTCTCTTGAGCAATACTGCAGATGATGTGAAGTCTCTTCTGTTGTGCACTTAAAAGCAGCTAAGCAAGAAAAACATGTACTTAGTGCAGCATGAGAATGTTGCAGGTTGAAATAATACAGACAAATGCAATATTAGTGCAGTTGGTAGCTTATGTAATAAATATCTATTTAATCAAACATTTTAAAGTCAAATCACACCACCACACCATAACATTTCAAATCAGGCAGCACAACATGCAGATATAGCTCTTTGCTTTATCTCCATCTGTTTCAAAAGGGACACGTGGGGTAGTCATGGAGAGGTGCATGGGTAAAAGGAGTAATCCTTTAAAAAACCTATGGTGGCAAGGTGGTCCTGGGAAAATGGAATAATCATTAAAAAATGAATCATGATGCTGATTTGTCTGCAGTGCTCCACAGCCAGGGGATCCAGGAGGAAATGGAATTGTTATTCACCTGAAGAAAAAAACTGTGCAGCTGTGCATCTTTGGTGGATGGTCGGAGGAATGGATGTAGCTGAATGGATCAAGGCAAAAATGTAGAATTAAATAAAATGAAAATTAAAAATTAAATTTTTTTAAATAAATTAAAATAAAATAATTGCTAAAAAACAAGGAATTTGAAAAATAAAACTAAAAATGAAAATGAAAACATTAAATTAATAAATTAAAATAAAAATTAAAATAAAATACAATTAAAATTAAAATGACAGTTCAAATAAAAAAGAAATAAACAATTGAATTAAAAATAATGCAAGTAGAAAATGAAAAATAAAAAATTAAAGTAGAAATGTAAATTAAACAAATGATTGATAATTAACTATGTTTGTTTGTGAGCCCATTGCAAAGACACACTGGCTGGATTCACACAATGGCTACCAGCCACATGGTCAAACAACAAAAAGACTCAAGGAGGCATCGAAAACAAAGAACACATGCAGGCCTATGGCAAAGACAGACTGGCTGGTTGGACAAAATGGCCGCCAGTCACATGGTCAAACATCTACAACAAGGAGCAAGGAGGCATGGCAAACAAAGTCCTATGGCAAAGGAACTCTGGCTGCATGCACAAAATGGCTGCCAGCCATATGGTCAATCAACAACAACAAGGAGGCATGACAAATAAATAAACAACACATGCAAGTCTATGGCAAAAGATCACTGGTTGCATGCACAAAATAGCTTCAAGCCACATGATCAAACAACAACAACAAGGAGCAAGGAGGCATGGAAAATAAAGAAAGAACACAGAAAGAAAGGATGAAGGAGAACAAAGAAGAACACATTCAAGCCTATGGCAAAGACACACTAGCTGACTGCAGGAAATGGCCTCCAGCCACAAGCTCAAACAACTGTGAACAAGGACGCATGGAGAACAAAGAATACATGCAATCCTATGGACATAGACTACACAAAATGGCCCCGGTCACACAGCATGGAGTACAAAGACAAATGGTGGATGATGACAAACAAACATACACTCACACACACACTGGCCTTAGGAGGCATAGTGGTAACACTGACATTAACTCAGCAATGCAAAACAAGACAAATAACTCAGCTATAACAATTTCATATCAACAGTACACACATCCTCGGATGCCATCAAATATTACCACACAACATATAAACTTTTTGCGAAACAAATGAATTGCACAAAAATAGCCAACATTTTAAATGTAAGCCAATGCCACCCCTGCCCTAAATCAAGTTTCAAAAACATATATCACCGAAACATTTATTTCATGCACAGATAGCTACGACTACTGGGCCTACTGGCTAGCTAGCTCATTGGATATTTAAGCCACATTGTAAAATAATATTGCAAATTTTACAAACATGTAGAAAAGGTACTGAGCTGTGGAAAAATTTCCTTTTCAAAAGATGAAACATCAAATGAAAAATAAAATAAACAAATAGGCCCATACTTAAACTCCAGGCATACCCACCTCTATAAAAATTGTAAAATCAAATTTAAATACAAAGAAATACTGGTATATGCCCAAGCAAACAAACTGCACTCTTATTTAGTAGTTTTTTTACTTACATGTGTGATTTCACAAAACCAAAGTCCCTAAATAAAAAGGCAGATCCAGGAGAGAAAGAGAGTGATCCTTCTACCTAGACATCCAAGTGAAAAGCGACCAGGAGATGGACAAAGCACTGGGAGGAGCCTGCTGGAGAGGAACAGGAAGTTGGAGTCTCTGGGGCACTTCCTTCCTGTTTGAAGAAAATGCTTCCCAATCTAAAAACAACTTTAAGGATCCATGGGAGAAGAAAATCCACTCAAAAAACAATGTTTATCACATAAATGCACCTGGAGTAGAAAATCTACTCCAGGTGCATTCACGCTCATGAGCATGACTGTTTTTTTACCGTTGCGGCTTAAGCAGTGCATGTGACTGTGAAGTCTTGTGCCCGTGGCTGGAAACAGTGCGAACAAACGCAAAATCTCATGCGTGCTCCCCAGCGGCCTGGGATTATAGTGGCACTCACAAGAGATTACCAAAACCCAATGTTGCACACACTAACAAACTCTGCTCCAGCACCAGAATGCAGAATTTGGGAGTGCTCCAATTCTGCAAACTCCGCCGTGGAGTGGATTTCTATGCCTGGGCCTACAAAACAGATCAGACAAACAATCTTGGGAAATACCCCACAAAAGGTGGTAATTTCCAACAATTTTCTGTCTTTTTAACATTGAAGTTCTTTTCTTGCCATTCCTTATAAGTGAGCATCAACACCAGATGCAATGATGATAATGGACTTCAGCCTTTAGGTGGGGGGGCAATAAAAAGAGCCCCGTCCACCAATAAGGAGGCGGGCCATTCGCTATTAAGGAGGGTATACCTTTCTATGAGAATCACTTGCTCACAAGCTGAGAGACTCATGGTCTATGATGTGGTAACTACATGTCCGGAAGAGTCTTACAACATGGGTCCTCCTCAACAGCAAGAAGATGCATTGTGGTGTTTCAGGAGCCGGGCCCTTTTTGATCAAAGCCTGAAGCTAAACCATCAACCACTCATCCTGCAACTACAGGTACCCACCATCAAGATCTGTAGTTTAGGGTAAGATTCACTGCTGAGACCATTGACCACTCACATTGTGTTCCACCCCTGGCCACTGAGTCTGTGAAAATGGTTGCTTTCAAGAATGATGGGTAGCAGCTGATTTCTGGTCATGAGGGTCATCAGAAGGCACTCCAAGAGGCTCAGGCTGACCAGCATTGAGAGCTCATTCTGTCTCCCATCTCTCCCTAGTGTCTCCCAGTAGGTCCCCATCCCTAAACCTATGCTAGTGTCTACAGGTTTTCAGGTTCACTGGTCCCATCCCACAATCTCAAGTATTAGTTCCTAAGGATGAACTAATGGTGGTCATAATGTCTGGGTAGCACTTATGACACCCCATCCGGGTTGGGGAATTGATTTTAATTTTGTGTTAGACTTTGGATTTTTAATATGGATTTCAACATTATTTCTTGACATTTGCATTTGCATTTGATTAGGACTATGGCCCTCATTCTGACCCTGGCGGTCGGCGGAGAGGCGGCGGTCGGACCGCGAACAGACCGGCGGTCAGAAAAATGGCATTCTGACCGCGGCGGTCACCGCCGCGATCGACCGCCACTTCCCCACTCCGACCGCCACGGCGGTCATGACCGCCGGGCTGGAGTTTGCGCACTCCGGCCCGGCGGTCGTCCCAAGACCGCCAACGGTATCATGACCCTGCCTACCGCCGCGGTTTCTTGCGGTCGGGAACCGCCATGCGAACCATGGCGGTAAGCACTATCGGGGCCAGGGAATTCCTTCCCTGGCACTGATAGGGGTCTCCCCCACCCCCCACTACCCACCCGAGTCCTCCCCCCACACCCTCCACCCCCCTGCCACCCCCCAGAGGTGGTACGAACCCCCTCCCCACCCCCACCCCGACATGCACATACATGCACCCCGACATGCACACACCCCCAACATGCACATATACACACCCCCTACACACACATACACAACGGGGACACATACCCGCACACATACATGCAGACATGCGCACCTGCCGAACAGCACACATTACCCATAGACACAGCAGCACCCCCCGCCCGCATACACGCACTCACACACCCCCTCTACACACTCACACGCACACCCCCATGCACGCCCACATCACACAACACCCCCCCTCCCCCTCCCCTCACGGACGGTCAACTTACCTTGTGTGTTGGTCCTCCGGGAGGCGACGGGAGCCATGGGGAGTTGACCGCCAACAGAACACCGCCAACAGAAGACCGCCACACAGATATGTGGGTCGTAATTCTGTGGGCGGTGTTCTGCTGGCGTGGCGGTGGAGGTTGACCAGTCTCCACTTTTCCGCCGACCGCCAGTGTGGCTGCTGGCGGTTTCCCGGCGGAACGCTCCCAGCGGTCGGAATGCGCACAGCGGCATACCGCCGCGGTCGGCGGTCTTCACCGCGGCGGTAACTCGGCGGTCTCGCGAAAAGACCGCCAAGGTCAGAATGAGGGCCTATATTTTTTTTACAAGTTAATTCATTTGTGAAGGTGGTGGTTTCTGTTCATTCCCACCAGTGAAGAGTAGATTGGTTTATTCTACTCCAATGTGATGCATTGGTTTCTGGTCACGCAGCCTCAGGGACTGGCACCACTTGCCAAGTCTGCAAGTCAGGACTTTCAGCAGAAGAGCCCAGGCACTAGCAGATGATGTCTTTGATGTCCCTGAGACTTCTTAACAGGATGCAAGCTCAGTTCAAACCTTCGGAGGAGCTTTGAAAACAGGATGTAGAAAGCAAAGTCTAGTCCTTTTATTCACAGGACAGAAGCAACAAGCAGCAGGCCAGCACAACAAAGCAACGGGTAGAGTGGCAGTCCCACCTGCAGCATCCAGCTCTTTTTCCTGGGAGAATGTACTTAGTCCAGAAGTGTCTTACTTTGTGTGTGCCAGAGGTCCAGTACTTATACACATTTCTGTGTTTGAAGTAGGCAAACTTCAAAGAGAAGACTTTACAGTGCACAAGACCCTGTCTTCTCTGCCCTGGCCCCATACACACTCCAGAGGTTTGGAGAATATTTTGTGTAATAATAGGCACAGCACTATTCAGGTAAAAGGGTCAGTTCCTCCCACCACTTTAACTCAGGAAGGCCCATCAGCCTGGTAATAGGCCATCAGGCTATGCAGGGTACACCTCAGCTCCCTGTGTGAGACTGTTTTGAGTAAATGCACAAACAGCGCATCTGTCACCCCGATCCAGACATGTATTTCACATCCAAGCAGAGGCTCAGAATCTTTAAGCAAGAAAATGCCCACTTTCTAAAAGTGGCATTTTCAAACATACAATTAAAATACTAACTTTACCAAAATATGTATTTTGGAATTGTGAGTTCAGAGACCCCAAACTCCACATCTCTATCTGCTCCGAATGGGGAATTACACTTAAAATGTATTTCAATGCAATGACCATGTTACCCTAAGGGAGAGACAGATCTTGCAATAGTGAAAACAGAATTTGTCAGTATTTCACTATCAGTACATGTAAAACAGACCAATATATGTACTATTTTTTTAAATAAACTGCACCCTCCCCTTGGGGTTTCTTTGGGGGTTAATTTAGAGGTGACTTACATGTAGTAAAAGGGAAGGTTTGGGACTGTTAAGTGGATGCACTTGCCAAGTCGACATAGCAATTTAAAACTGCACAGGCCTGAGACAGGCCTGAGACATATTTGAAGAGCTGCTCATGTTGGTGGCACAATCAGTGCTGCAGACCCACCAGCAGCATTTGATTTACAGGCCCTGGGCAAACATGGTGCACTATACTAGGGACTGACTAGTAAATCAAATATGACAATCATGGATGAACCAATCACCAAGGACATTTATAAGATGTTGTGATCTCTAGGGCCAACAATCTCTTAAGCTTTTTGATCTTTGGAGGCCATTAGTGTTGCAGCTAGTAAGAGCATAGGGTGCGTGCTGTCCTCTGCTCATAGACAGTATCAGATTGTCCTCAGTCTCTAGTTCTCGAGGAGCTATGAGAAAATGGTAATATAATAGGTGTGTTTTATCTTGCACTTATTTTACAACCCTAGACTAAATATATTGAACATTTCTTGTAAAAAGAAGACACTTTACCTGGAACATATGACATCAGCTTGTAATGCTGCTTGTAATAAATGCTTATGCAAATGCAATATGGGTCTTTCTGCTCTTGCCATGGATGCTTCCATTGGTAAAGAACCCTAGATATCAGGTGCTAAAGCAATCTCCTTGATTGTAATGGATGACATGTGTTCCTTGATTCAACAGTTGGTGAAAAAAGTCAAGACAAACTTTACAGTTGTGAAAATAAGAACAAGGTAGGTGACTTTGAAATGGTATTAAAGCGGAACATGTTAGATATATGACATATTTCAGTCAAATAAGAAAACCGGCTACTGGATAGACATGTGTTATAACTAGTGTTCATGGTGGTGAAACATTTCTCAAGCACCAACTACAATTCATGTCACAGTAAAGTCACAAGCAAAACCTAAATTAACCTGTGCTCAACCCTTGGGTAGCTTGGCACAGTATAATCAGGCTTAACTCAGAGGCAATGTGTAAAGTATTTGTGCAAAACCTCAAACAGTAACTCAGTGAGAACCCACTATGGAAGGATCCGACAACAGAGATGAAAAATTTAGCAATTTTCAACAAGACCAAAATGACAATCATCCAGTTAATAGAACAGATTTTTGTGACAATAGTGCCAAAACCATAAATCGCGAACTGTGGATATTTGGGTGTGCCAGACCAGGAAAAATGTACAAGTCCTGGCTCACAGTGATGTACAGTGTGGGCCAGCTACAGGGACCCAGTTGGGCCCACTGAACAGATTATCTTAAGTCCCGGTTTGCTGAGCATTTCGTGAATCCACACTGAAGATACGTTGAACATCCGAAGCGATTAAGTGCCAGTTTCTGATGTGTCAATACTGAAGATTCCGGCTACAAGTGCTTGCATTGTGAATTCTGAAGTCAAGGATATGTTGCACACTCAAGAAGATGCGTTGATTATGAGGAGCTGCGAGGTTGCAATGAAGATTCTGTCATTGTCATCCAGGCTGCTGTTGATGAGGGATGCGTCAGCTCTGTTTGGGATTGAGCCACACAGCAGAGGAGATGCTTTGTTTCCACTGGATCCACAGAGTCGGGCAGAGCACGTTAGGCCCAATTCCATGGGTTAAGGACTGTGGTCGTTCACCCACAGACAGTGTGGTCACTTTCAGGATAGACTTACAGATGGCAGAGTCTAGGTGTAGGAGCAAGGTTGTGGGAGATTTTTGTCCATGAGGCTCGAGTCAGGAGGAGGCCAGCCAATTAGCCCTTGTAGTCACTCTTGGTTCCTGGGTCCAAGAGATGCAGGTCTAGTCCTTCTCACCCAAGCAAGAGCGCAGCAGGCAGCATGCCAGCACAGCAAGGTGGCAATCCAGCAAGGCAGTAGTCCAGAAGGTTAGCAGACCAGCAGAGTGGCAGTCCTTCGGTGGCATAGAGGTCCTTCTTCCTGGCAGAGTATCCACAGGTCCAGAACTGCACTGAAGAGTTGGTATCTGAGGTCCAGTATTTATACCCATTTTGCCTCTGAAGTACAAGCTTCTAGAGGTTTCCCTTTGAAGTCTCCAGTCATCTTGCCTTCCCTTTTCTGGCTCGTTACTAACTACAGTGGGTATGGAGCCCTTTGTTTGGAGTCAGGACACAGTTTATTCAAGTGTAAGTGGGGCTGTGCCCATCTCCTCCTTCCCATCCAGCCAGTGATGGCCCATCCATCCACAATAAAGCTCCCTAATATGTGTGTCTGTCTAGGAGGAATACACAAAGCTCAACTGTCAGGCACATTCAATCACATGACACAGATACAGGCTACAGGTACTAAATGGCTAAGGCAGAAAAATGCCAGCTTTTTAAAGTAGCATTTTCAAAACTGTAATTTAAAATCTGACTTCATCAGAAGTTAGAGTTTTTATTTACAATTCCAAAGACACCAAACATGAATTGACTACCCGCTCCCATTTGGAAATTACTGTTTTTTAAACGCAATCAGGTAACTCCAATGTTAGCCTATGGGAGAGGTAGATCCTGCAGTAGTGAAAACCTTTCACCAGGACATGTAAACATTAAAAGTATATGTCCCACCTTTTAAATACACATCACCATGCCCCTGGGCTGCCCAGGGCCTACCGGATGGGTCACTTATATGTTTAAAATGGAAGGTTTGTGCCTAGCCAAAGGCTTATTTTTCCAGATCGACACAACAGTTCAAAACTGCACACACAATCTGCAATGAGAGGCCTAAGAAATGTTTAAAGGACTACTTAAGTGACTAGCACAATCAGTTCTGTGTGCGCACTAGTATCATTTAATTTATTCTACGGACTTACAGGTAAATTAAATATGCTGTAGTGTAAATGAAATGAGTAATCCAGGAGGAGATCACAATCCAAGATGAACTCCAGCCATGGCTGAACCTGGTGGAGTCAATATAACAACAATGTCTATCCATTTGAACACAAACAATCTTGATAGACCAAACCATGATCAGATGACACAGGTAAGTATTGCTACCTACCAAGAAAGCAATGCAAATAATAATAATCAATACCACACATGCCAGTTGGTGAGAAGTCAATATTAGCATTCTTTAAGGAGTGAGCATGTGCACTTTAGCACAGGTTAATAGTGGTGAAATGCATAGAGGTCTAAAGCCAGCAAAAGCGTGATAAGCAAAAAATGAAGGAGGAAGGCAAAAGATTTTGGGGGAAAACCGCCCTGAGGCAAAATGTAAAAATCAATTACAAATGTAACTAGTGTAACCTGAGCAATGGATAATGATTGCAGATGCAATTGCTGCTTGCAGGGTATACCACAATGTCATGTAGTCAGTGAGGCATATTGTTATTACTAGGAATAGTTGTATCACTGAAGCTGTGGATCGAAACACATACTGAGCATAGAAATATCTTAATGTAAATAATATCCTTGTATAGTAATAGATAGTGATGCACAGTACATGAACATCATTAAACAACTCTTAGGTCATAATTAGTTGGATTAAGGCAGATGGTAGGCATGCACTCAAAAATGTGAGATAGTGTTAAGTACTGTTGCAAAGGACATGTCACTCGTTTGTGTGCAGTGAAAACATGGTTAGAAGAAAGGTCTATATATATATTTACTAGTGAAGCAGCAGAATGGAAGGATGTTTAGTAACATAAGGGTGGAGGTACTTTCATACTTTGAATGAATAGGTTTACTGATTAGAAAATGTATTTGACACTTGCTGATCAATTGAATAGTCTGTTAAAGGTGTGATGACTTATGTAGAGAGCAATATGCTTGGATTGAGTAAAATCGTTCTGGCTGCAGATTTACCAGTCTCTTCCACCTGTCTGTTGCATGTGGGCAGTCTGCATGTTGGCTCACTGGTTGAAACAGAAGAGGGAGTAGGGTTAGGTGACAGACAATATAGGGGCTTCAAAGTAAAAGAAGGCTTGAGCTGAATGAGCATGCTTATAGCCTATTCAGTTGCAATATTTGCATGTTTTTCATATAGTTGGCCTCATTATACATAAGGTAGATACATTCTTGGCAGAGTATATTATGACAAACAGTGATATCTAAATCTTTACAGTATTGTAGTGAAATTAATAGCAGCTGCATCTAGACATGGAGTCTGGTTGTCACTCTGACACATTAGAATCTTTGTACTTGATGTGGGTACTGTATAAAGAAATCAATGTGCATGAAGATTATGAAGATTATTATAATCAATTTACACTCACAAGAGAGTGGGATATCTGTTTCTGAGTGATGTGTGAATAATGTTACTTTAAGGCCTGCTTTGAGCAATATTTCTCTGTGCTATTTTTGCGGTCCATTTAACGCTGGAACGCCCCCCTGCCTACATTATGCCTGATGCAGGCATAACGTGGCCAATGCATGTATATGGCATACCTAAAATTGCCTCTTGAGCCACATTAGTGTAAAAATAAAATACACTAGCATGGCACAAGGGTAAATCTTGCCCAAAGCCTTTGACTCATGTGCAGCATACAGATTGCTTGCCAATGGGTGTGCTTCAAAAGCAATGAGCAGTACCTCTATATGCCCTCTCTATTCACAGTAAGGTGAACATGTAACTGAGTACTCAGACACTTACAGCAATACATTAATGCGCACTTACTCTTCACCACACAGAGACTAGTACCACCAGTGAAGGTCGGTGAACCTTCAAAACAGTGGGGTGTAACTGTTTTCTTGAATTCTAGAGAATGAGTCACTTGAGCAAATGTGACTACTTATAAGAAGTTTAGTGGGTTCTCTCCCTGGGGAGTTCTGGGAAATGGGTAAAATAATGCATTTAAAATACACATTACACATATATTTGCTCAAAAGCAATCGGAACTGAAAGGACATATATTAAATACTCAAATATTTTCATAGAGTGCCAAGTCTATAAGGCCTGACACTCCCCAGGAATTGACCCAGTTTGTGTGAAAAAATGCATTGCTCCCATATGTAAACAATTATTTATACTATGGAAAGGACAGCATGTTGTCAAAAGGTGGATGTTTATTTTTGCCAAGCATTACATACAATATTTTGGTGCCAGAATCTTTCCACTGGTTTGATCCATGGATGATCCATGTCACAACAATATCTCTAGTATGCCATCAACAGTATTGTATCAAGTTTACCTGGCCCCCTCCACCTCATATGCCACTTTGTCACCCATAGTGGCAAGAATTACAACCATCTAGCCAGCATTATGCTGCTGGTTCTTTAGGACAAGATTTATGTATAGTTTGCTAGTGCCAACAATTTTCCACAGATACCACTTATGCCAAGAATAGTCTCTAATATGGAAAGCCAGAATTTTAACATGGGTACTCCTATATACCCAGAATTACATAGGGTGCCTGCTATTCCACAATACACCTCTAGTGTGCTGCCAACTGCATTTTGTCCCATATCAGAAATTACCACCATTACCACCATTATACCAGGAACCACATTTCACAATGGATAACTCACAATCACTCAAACACAGTATACCACAGTCACACTTGTTCTTACTCTGATGCACTCATTTTTTTCTTACTCTCATTCTTGCTTAATTTCCCTGTCAACCAATGTCAGGCACTTCTTTTCACTCACACAAACACACACTTACAGTCTAACTCAGTAACATGCTCACGCACTATCTCACTCAATTTCTCACACTTTCTTCATATGTTCTCATTCACTCACTGTTACACACACTGTTACATTCACATACTGTTTCAATCACTCGCATACTGTCTCATTCACATGCTACCTTAATATCTCCTGCACATGTCACACAGTCCCACGCACACACTGACCTCACTTGTACATTTGCATGCAGTCTACTCAAATATTCACTCATGTCTTACTCACAGTGTATCCTACACTGTCTCAGTCAGTCACACACTCACTCTGCTCACTCATATACTGTCTCACTTACATGTTCACTTGCTGTCTTACCGACTGCCTCACTCATGCTGTCGCAATGACAGTCTCATTCACAATGTGTCACTCACACTCTGCTAACTCACACACTCACAAACTGTCTCAGTCACAAGCTTGTGTACTGCCTAATTTACATGCAAACTCACTCACACTCACACTCTCACTCTCAGTTCCTCTCACTCACTCTCTCATATACCAAACAAACAGACACAAAGGCACACACACATTCTCACACACACACACAAACATCCACACACATGCACACCCACAACCACACCCCGCACACACCCCCCACACAGTCTCTTAGCCCCATGTATACACACAACATTTCAAAGCATTGCTTTATTTACCATGAACTGTCTGTGATGGTCCACTTTGGCTTCCCAGTTGCCAGAGCATGGACCCTCAGGGCGAGTACATAGCTCGTTCCTGAATCAGGCTCTGAAGGAGGAAAGTGGAAGATGATACCTGTGTGGTACTTAAGAATGCAATAACCGGCTTCAACTTTCAGTTTCTTACTTTTTGAATTCACCCTCTCCTATCTGTAGCAGAGTGGAGAAAGTCATTGGGCCTCCTGATGCCATCCCATCCTGTGGCGAGGTGGGAGAGTGAGGCTACAAATTTAAGCCTCAAGTGCCTGGATCTACCTGTAAAAGTGGACTTGCAGTGCATCATTACAAGGTAACATCTAGTTGTGTCAGACCTGACAACCTGAGGATGCTTTTAATCTTTGCTTGCAGTGAGGGCCAGCATTTTTTCATTGTATCAATAGTGAACAATAGGTTATCATTCACTATTGGTATATCAATGCACTAAAAACAAGGAGGATATAATGGCTATAAGGACAAGCCACCAATGCTATCTGTGCATGGTACCACTGTCAGTGACAATTCAGGCGAAATTACCAAGGGTACAATATTGGTGGTCATTACTAGATATCACTATGCAGCTTCATAGAGACCATTTGAACTGCATGATGCTACTCATCTTTCAAGTGCATAATTGATTTTAGTTTTTTTTGTTGGGGGGGTCCTACACTGCCTCTTTTTCTGCTACACAGATAGGAGATCATGATGCCTTGATCCCAAATGTTGTAAAATATTTTTCCTATTATGGAAAGCAGAGATCCTCCAAATGGTTTTATTTAAGCTGTTAGACTCAAAGTTATTAGCATACCAATAAATCCATTTTCCTATAGAAGTCTCCTCCCAACACCAGCTTGAACAGCTGTCAGCTCTGTAGTTAAAACCCCTATAAACTAGGAAATCATGTTTTTTGCATTTTAATACCCTTGCCCTCATTAGGAAATAGGGGCCATATGTACGAACACATTTTCCCATTGACACAGAATGGGAAAAACCCTTTGCTACATCTGGCCCTAGGTTCCGAAGTTTGCACCGGGGTCTCACCTTCACTCTTTAAAAATGAGTGAAGTTTAATAATGAGGGCTCCAATGTCATCTGCTAGATCCCGATAAATGATGTTTTTGTATTTGACATGAAATTAACCAACAACAGAAAGAAATTGAATAAAAATATATGAAAATACATTAAACAAAAAAGGCTTATAGTTGTGAGCTCCATCTGTGTGCATTTATTTCCTGCTGAACTTGCTGCCATTTGTTATTATCAAAACAGTGTTTCTCCATTATACATGCATGTGTTTAATTTTTGTAATGCCGATTAAATGGCACGTTTCAGTGTTATTTAATTGTTTGAGCCCTGAGCATAACTCAGGTTTTAACTGTGTTTTACAGTGAATACCATTGATTTGTTTCCTTGCTGCCAAAATCTGTGCAGATTAAATAGTGTCCGATTTATTAGTTACCTCTCACACAGGTTTGCTCGAAACTTGACTAACCACCAGTAAGTCTAGCCCTCTAATCCTTTGCCAAGTTTTGTGTAGATTCATTAAATAGGGCAACATTTATTAGCAGATGAATATTTATTTCATTCCCTCGTTCAGAGTCTGTGTGGGAACTGAGCAAAAAAGAGTTGACCAAACAAAGTAAGTCCTGCCAAAATTGTGCAGATCCATCGCACAGTGCTAAAGTTATTAGTAAATCTAAATTGTTTTCAACCCTTCATGAAGTTCTTCCTTCCCCACTGGATCTGCACAAATTGTGAAATATCTAATGGATGTAACTTTCTGACTGGCTGCCACATTGATGCATATTTATCAAACAGTGCAACATTTATAAGCAATTGAAAATGTTATGCCCTTTTTAACTTTGACCCTTTACTTGACAGATTTTCACAAAATCTGACAAACCTTTCAAGCTGCTGACACATGTTTTACCACACATTTTGACTTATTCTCTCGTCCCATCTTGTTAGGTCGAGCATAGCAGCACACAAGCTTGATCTAGGTATCTATGTGGGCTTTTAACCACTACCACTCCCACCTCACACCCTTGACTGTCACTCGTTTGTGGGCTTGCCTTTAAAAAATTATTTGTTATCATTGGTAAATACTTTACGTTTGTCCCTCCTTGGTTTTGTTACCGCCTTGGGGACCAATCCTCTTACATGGATAATTGCACGTTTGCTGATATGTTTGACTGCGAGCGATTTTCTTTTTCCTTTTGTGTGTCTCTTTCCCCCCTCACGCTCATAGCGGCCGTGGTGTTTTGAATTGGCTCACTTATGTCAACCGTTTTACTTTTCAATTTCAATGTATATGACAAGAAAAGTCCAGTTAGGAATTTACAATGCTAATAGCTCTAACTTGACTAATCTTCAGTGCAGTGTCTGTGTTTATCTTAGAAATGGAGCTTGAAATATCTCAACAAGAAATTAAGGGCCTGATTCTAACTTTGGAGGACGGTGTTAAACCGTCCCAAAAGTGGCGGATATACCACCTACCGTATTACGAGTTCCATAGGATATAATGGACTCGTAATACGGTCGGTGGTATATCCGCCACTTTTGGGACGGTTTAACACCGTCCTCCAAAGTTAGAATCAGGCCCTAAGTTTTTTTTGTTGCTGAGATGTTTAAGTCACTGTTTTACCACATTGCACGCTTGCTTGTTTTCATTTACGAGTCCACCTGGTATATAGTTCTTGAATCAACTGCTCATACTGATTGCACCACCCTCATCTGATGCTGAGCTGGACTCACATGGAAGGTGCTCATGATTTGGTTAAAAAATCTTTTTACAAAGCTGCGTCTTATTGTGTTGCGGTTGGTTAGGAGGTGTACTTTCTCTGGTTTTAATGTGTGTGAACTGCAGATTTTGACTTGCTGCTGTGCCATTTTAAAAGGGCAAGTGTGACAAGCAACGGAACAGGTGGCGTTTGACTTTTATCATTTGGCTGTTATGACCTCACATATTACATCACTCATGACATTGTATGACTCCATTGATAATATCACTGATCACTGATGTAACACTGTGGCGGTCATTCTGACCCTGGCGGTCAAAGACCGCCAGGGCGGAGGACCGCGGGAGCACCGCCGACAGGCCGGCGGTGCTCCAATGGGGATTCCGACCGCGGCGGTAAAGCCGCGGTCGGACCGGCACCACTGGCGGGCTCCCGCCAGTGTACCGCCGCCCCATTGAATCCTCCACGGCGGCGCAGCTTGCTGCGCCGCCGAGGGGATTCCGACCCCCCCTACCGCCATCCAGATCGCCGGGATCCGGATGGCGGTAGGGGGGGGTCGCGGGGCCCCTGGGGGCCCCTGCAGTGCCCATGCCACTGGCATGGGCATTGCAGGGGCCCCCGTAAGAGGGCCCCTAAATGTATTTCACTGTCTGCTGCGCAGACAGTGAAATACGCGACGGGTGCAACTGCACCCGTCGCACAGCTTCCACTCCGCCGGCTCGATTCCGAGCCGGCTTCATCGTGGAAGCCTCTTTCCCGCTGGGCTGGCGGGCGGCCTGAAGGCGACCGCCCGCCAGCCCAGCGGGAAAGTCAGAATTACCGCCGCGGTCTTTCGACCGCGGAACGGTAAGCTGACGGCGGGACTTTGGCGGGCGGCCTCCGCCGCCCGCCAAGGTCAGAATGAGGGCCTGTGCGTGGCAGTCATAGAACTTGAGATAACTATGACTTTTAATTTTTATTCATGGTGAATATTACATTTAAAGTGACATATTCACATAATTATAACATCCCTTTAACCTTTCGTTTTTCAATCAATTCACTGAAAAAACAAAGATTAAAGGGATGTTATGCTTAGGTGAAAATGTCAGTTACAACATGCCATTTTAGACAAACAAAACAACTACATTTCATTTCACCAGTTATAGTAAATGCAAGTAACTATATTGCATCTCATAAAGTAACAATAACTCACTTCTCCACCATGCACAGTGTTTTTTATCAATAATGTAATTTGAGAAGATGCCCAGATGCCATAGAACATTGCCATAGAACATAGAACATTTCATGTATGATGTAATATGGTAAATAATTAGCTGTGCATAGTGGTGTGGGCACTCAACCTCAATCTTCAGCCACATGCCACATGGGGTGGGGTTGAGCACAGGTGCAGACACCCAGCTACCAGCCTGCAGGCAGGCCCTGTACTAACCCTCTCCCATCCCCCACGAGCACCCAACACCCAGCTATGGACAGCCTGTAGTATCATGCTTTGCGGTATGTAAATTTAAAACATGCTTCATTATTTAGGCCCTCATTATAACCCTGGCGGTCAGAGGTAATATGGTGGAAAGTGCTGCCAACAGGCTGGAGGTACTTTCCCCCATATTATCACATTGGCGGTTTGGCGGAAGCCAAACCCCCAATGTACCACCCCGACTGCCAGGTCTTCCCCATCCCTACCCCCTCCCCAGATTCCCCCCCATTCCTTCCTCTCCAAACCCCCCCTTCATTCATGCCCCTCCCTTCACACACGCATACACACACCCATACCCACATTCATCCACGCATGCATACATCCATTCACACACACATCCGCACACATTTTCATACATACATGCACACACGCATTCACAGAACACAACATACACGCACTCACACATTCATACATGCACACACATAACGACACGGAACACACACCCTCAGACACACACGCACAAACATTCACCCACACACACACAACACCCTCCTCCCCTGTCAGAGCACCCACTTACCTGTGTTTAGGGGGTCCTCCGGCAGGAGACGGGACGGGGCGCTGCTTCCAGCATCAGTGTCTGCCAGCAGAACACCACCAGGCCGTATTATTTCTCATCCTTCTGGCAGAAATCCGGCTGTGGTCATGGTATGGCGGATGGCTGGTAGCCGCGGCGATGGTCTTTTGGTGGCTGTGGCCACGGCGGTAGGTGTTTTTTACCGCCAATATCATAATGAGGGCCTTAGTCTTCAATCAATAAAATTAATCTTTGTTTTCTTTATTATAAGAGTATATCCCTTGAATTGAGTACTTTTACAAGACAAATTGGGTAGAACGACAACGGAGGAAAAGCACCTTAATATTGTACTGTGCCTTTAGGATTTTAATTGTAGAACTGACTCTCTGTTCGATCACATCAGAAATGGTGGGCTGCTTACCAAATGCTGTACAGAGACAGAGGGGGTTATTCTAACTTTGGAGGAGGTGTTAATCCGTCCCAAAAGTGACGGAAAAGTGACGGATTTACCACCAGCCGTATTACGAGTCCATTATATCCTATGGAACTCGTAATACGGCTGGTGGTATATCCGTCACTTTACCGTCACTTTTGGGACGGATTAACACTCCTCCAAAGTTAGAATAACCCCCAGAGTACTACAAAGGTTTATGAAATGGAGAAATATTAACACAAATAAAGACAATATATTTACTTTCTGATGAGAAGGTATTCAGACAATATATTTTACGTTCCAGGGCAACACTCCAAAATGTTGGTTACCATTAGCAGTAACAGGTTTTTGTAGGAAGTCAGAAGAAAGCAAGTCATGTAAGTCATGTGCCAATGCATAGACAGCTGCATAAGCACTGTAAGTGAATTGAAGGTTAGACACATCATAGTCAAGACCTTTGAACGTTTCAGTTCCTGAACAGAGGGGAAGCTGAGATATATGTTGAAGGTAACCATTCATCCGATGATCGTCACCCATCAATTTGCATTCAAATGTGTTCTGCCATAGATGAAACAGATCTTTATTATCTAGAAACGTTGATGGTGTAACACTGTGGAGAAAATCCTTCAGTCCAAAAATGTTCCTTTTCCTAATAGAAAATGCTAGAGTATTATTCCATTTTGTCAAATACTTTCCAACACTACTGTCAGTAAAAAAGGCCAGAGTCACTGATGCAATTCACATTCTATGAGAGACCGATGACCAACCATTGTGCATGAAATATTGTGTTAAAGATGTTCCTGTGCTATAGAGAATGATCACCTGTGCAGCAGTATCCCTCATAGCATTAATATTCCAGTGTTTTTTTGGGATGCCAGGAACAGTTACCTCAGTGGGTATCATAAAGTAAAATTCAATGAAGCCTCCATTCTGGGTGATCATTGCTGTCAGTTGTTGAGGAGCTCTCTTCCCACAGTCATCATCTGAGGCCAGGATCCCAACCCAGCTCCAGGTGAGATGTTGTAACAACTGTGCGATTCCTGCGTATTGTGAGAGCTCATTTGCTACAGTCCGATCAAAGGACGGGAATCTTGTTTTGTCATTAAACACAGGATCGAAAGCCACAAAACTGATCTGCAAGCAAGTGCAAATTATTTACATGAGACATAATATGAAATATTTTAGCACATTGTATCAAAGGTGGTCCTCGGTTTGTAACGAGGTATTACATTATCATTTTCAGTGATTCAGGGTCCTATTAATTAAGTTAAGCCTCAATTGGGAAGGTGCAGCATTTTGACCCACTCCTAGTTTTACCATTAATGGTAAATCTGGGAATGTACAAAAATCCATGAGTGGATGCGTGGGAACACCCTTGCTTCACCCAATGAATGTCTTCCTGGCGCTGCCTTGTGTTACTGTAGATTTATCAAGCTATACAGGGCCATGCAAGGTGGCCTTACATGGCTTGCATCACGATTGCATCCCCCTGATATTGCACAAGGGCAATAGAAAACGTTGATAAATATGGGCCAAAGAGTTTATGTTAACATATGACGTCAGAATTTAACATAAATACGAGTACAGTAAAAGCTACCTTAAAAAAGCACATTAAATAAAAATATGCAGACATCGGCAATTCTAATCTTCAAAGTGGCGGACATAAATCTAAAACTCATAGCATCCCTCATCAATTATTATTGATGGCCTAATGATGAGAGCATCAGGTTTACCTATTTACTCCAAGGAGCTTCATAAAGAACAAGTGAATACAACAATGATTTGAGGTCTCACCACAGTGACAACACAAAAAAGACATATACAAAAGTACAATACTATTGAAACAATAATTTGATTTACATGTCCTTATATAACATAAATATAACATAAATATAACATAAGTAAGAAAAATAATTTGAATAATTAAAAACAAAAATATTAAAAACAGTATACTAATGATCAGTATCTGCCTCCATTTTTGCAGTCACACAATGTTCACCACAATATTATGATCACACACATATTTGGATTCAATAATTCACTATCCATACCAAATGTGAGTTGAAGGAGGTCACTAATTAAGAGAAAGAGCAACACCACTCATGACCTACTTACAATAATAGATTTCAGTGTCATGATTTTTTATCCCAAAGACATCGGGCCTGATTTCGACATTGTTGGTTGACTTTGCTGACCACCAGAGCCGTGTTGAGGAGATTGCTGTTGAGGTAGTGGTCTCCCCACCGGCCCTATTATGACTTTCCAACAGGGCTAACTGGTGGAAACCAAGGTTCCCGCCCGTCAGCCAAGTGGGAATGGTGCAGCAGTATTGAGCCGTCGGCAATGCTGCTGAACACAGGGAGCACCAGCACCCTACAAATGCGCACAGTCTGCACGGCAGACCTTGACATTTCGAGGGTGATGGGCAGAGGGGGCCTTGCACTGCCCATGCTTTTGGCATGGGCAGTGCAGGGGCTCCCCTATGCCCCCGGCACTTGTTCTCCTCCAGCCTCTTCATGGCGGTTGAACCACCATGAAAAGACTGGCGGAGAACAAGGTTGTAATCAGCAGGGCAGCGCTGACTTCAGAGCCGCCCTATCTGATTACAACCTGCACCGCCGTCGGGTTCGGAGATCCTGGTGGACACGGCAGTAGGTTGGCAGGTCTGTCACCAACCTTGTAATGCGGTCGTCCGACTGACACCTCGAGCCTGGTGCTCTGTTGACCTCCTGACTCATAATAAGGCCCATAATCTTTGATTCAGCCACGTTTGCATTAAAATCTGCTTGTTTCACAACACTACTCACTTCATGACCAAGTGCTCAGTTGCTATCAGATTCCTAGACAACAAAACAGCTTTGCCCACATAAGACATCTCTGCTTAGCAATCCTGGTGGCTTTGATGTAAATCAAAAGGATCCCTTCTTCTCAACCACTGATATACAATGACAAGAGGTCTGAAGCAAGCACACACACCCGTGAAAATCCTTGTCTGACTCAAGCATTAGGGTAAATTGATCAATGGGGCCATAGCAAACAGTTAATCGTAGAGCTATGCTGGTTTAGCAGTAACATTACCAATCCTGGCTCTAACCCATTCTCGCACATTATCTTCCATAATTTTGACTTATCAACACTTCCATAAATACTAGGGGACAGTTTTACTAACATTGTGTGCTGGTTTTGTGTTACAAAAGTGATGCAAACCAGCACAAAATGCTTTTATTAATTTTCTTTCTAGTGGAAGCAGGGTTTCGAACAGAAATTAGTCTGAAAGTACTGCAAACTAGAGCAAAACACAGCTTTGCATCACTTAACGTCAAGCGCATGATCCGTGGATGATGCATGGCAGTTCCCATGCAACCGGACATGTTTTTTTATGCAAAACCCTATCTACCAAAAATTTGAGACAGGTTTTTGCTTCAAAAAGTAACGCCACTTGAAATTAGAAATGTTTTAATTTCTCCTTTTTCAGAATTTTTGTGTGTGCTGCACTGTACAGCACACATGCAAAGAAGGAAACATTTTAAAAGTTGTCTAGGTTTGTTTTTTTGTACTGAAAGGCAACCCTTCCAGTATAAAATCTATGCTAGATTCATGCAGACACCCTTGCGCTATAGTGTAAAGGTGTGTGCGTGCGGTTCAGCAGCAAAATTCTGCGCCGGGTCTAGGGAGAGCGGAGGAGCGGGCCACATCTCTGCAGCTATGGCGTTCTCCTGCTCCCTCCCTGTCAAAAAGCGCAGCACACAATCACTCGGTGTTGGAGTGAACAAATAGGGATACACCTTATGGGAAGGCCAAAAGAATGAGTTAGTCTCAATGGACTAAAACACACACGCAGTAAACAGTCAGGAGATAGAAGGAGTTGGCATCTCCATACTATTCTACTAAACTACTTGTCCCCCTCACCTATGAACGAACTCTGGAACTACTGTTCATCCAAAAGGGATAACTGAGGCTGATGTGTTCTGGTGTTCCACTCAGAGAAAGAACCATAGACTAGGTGTGCTTTGAAAAGTGCAACGAATGCATTGAAAAAACGTTTTGAAGTAAAATCTGTTTTTCAAAGATTTCATGGAATGTCAAAAAAGGCTGATGTCATGAAAGTACTGGCAGCCGATGGAAGGGAAGCAGAAGTGGCAGAAGCTGTGGAAAGGTCACATAATCCCCCAGGAACACCAAATACATTTTTCAAAGTCAGAAGGCTCCGAAGCATTACTACTAGTAGCTGGTGCACATGTTTCCATTCAAACGTGACAGGGAAGTCTTGTGCATGTGGGTGTTGACTCTTGGAGCCTGTGGCAACTAGTAGACAAGAAGCATGATCCCTGGGAGCTGTCAGAAAAAAACTTCAGGAGGTGTGGCTCAATGCTATAGACTCAACTGGTACAGGTGAGTGATACCTCAAAGCTACTCAACCTGAGCCCATTTCATGAAAGGAACTGCTTGCAGATCTCAACATGTGTTGGCATTGTGTTAATTGTTTTATGCAAGATATAGGGCCATCTTGGATACCTCTGTATAATGTCTGAAAAACTGTTATTGTACCAGATTAAAGTATTACCAAAGAATTTTTATTATTTCTCATTAACACAGACTTGTACTACTATTTTGTATTTAGATTTTTACACTGCACATTAATCCTGGCTGTTCAAGTGAGCATGATCTTGTTTTGAAGTTGGTAGTTTGCAGAGACAAGTGAGAAACCACAGAGTTAGGGCCTGATTAAAAGTTTGGCAGATGGGACGGGAAGGTTGCCGCCACACTGGCTGCCTCCCCACCGGACCCATTACAAGTTTCCCACTAGGCTGACAGGTGGAAACTGACGTTTCCACCCATCAGCCTAGTGGGAAACTGGTGGCAGCATTGTCTCTGGGTCTCAATCAAGCCAGCGGCTATGCTGTCGTCTGCGAGGTGAACCAGCATCCTTGCAATGTTCATCGTCTGAGCATTAGACAGTGAACATTGTGAGGGTGCTGGGCAGGGGGACCCCTGCACTGCCCATGCCAAGTGCATGGACAGTTCAGGGGCCCCCTGCAACCCCTGCACCTGTTCTCTGCCAGCTTTTTCATGGCGGTAAAACAGACTTGACAATGCTGGCAGAAAGCGGGGTCGTAATCAGTAGGGCGATGCTGCATGCTGCATCGCCCTGGCTAATTGTGATCTCCGCCCATCGGGTCACCGAACCCGGCAGAGATGGGGGTACTCTGGTGGTCAGACCACCAAGGTCCTAATGTGGCGGTCTGACTGCCACAGCAGCGGTGGTCCTGACCACGACCGCGAGGCTGACAGTCTCAAGATCGCCCGCCTTTGTAATGAGGCCCTTACTGATGTCAACTTTGTTCCATACCCCATTGCATCTAAGGATTTATCACAAGAGCTAGGTACCTGCTTGTTATGTTGTGTTTCAATAGAAACCATGGACCAGATTTACAAGGCCCCTACACCACCGGAGCATCACATTTTGTGATGCTCTGGAGATGCTGTGCAGTGCACCAAATTTACTAGGCGATGCTAAGCCACTTTTTGTGGCCTAAATCTGTCTTGTACATTTGTGCCCCCAGACGCATTTTTTGGCGTCCCAGGGGCGTGCAATAGGTGACATGGGCTCTCTTGCTGCCATCGTCAGAAGCCACGGTATGAACATCGTGTCATATGCAGATGACACACAAGTCATCATTTCCCTCACCAAATACCAGGACACGGCCAAAGGGAACTTTCAATCAGGAATTAAAGCTGTTGCCACCTGGATGACAGAAAGCTGCCTCAAGGGGTGTGGCCGGGCCACGAAGAAAGATGGCCACCTAGAACTCGAGCTCCGTGCTGCGGTAGTCCTGGGGGGGGGCGACGGGGCATGGAGACAGCCGAAAAAACAACCACACCCGGCGCTAACTCTCATTAAAAGTGTTGAGCATCAGGCCCACGCCGGGAGAACCGGCGAAAACGAGCCTGAGGGACTGTAGCCCGGGATCTGTCCCTCGCAACGAAGTACTGCCTGGGAGGCGGACCCGCGCTTGCCGAACGCCACGGCTGGTGCACCTACAACGGCTGCAGGGCAATTCAGCATACCTTGAGCACCACGGAGGTCCCTCACCACGTTTGAACTCCCGATCCCTGGCGGACAGGGAAACCTGCGCCGGGAGAACCAACAAGCGCGAGCCTGAGGGTTTGCAGCCCGCGACCCGCTCCTGGCACAAAAGGGCATGCTGGGAGGCGGAACCACGCTCACTGGAGGCTGCGACCGACGCGTCCACGACGGCTATGAGGCGGCCTAGCAGGCCGCGGGAACCACGGAGGTCCCCCTCCCTACCCCTGAACTCCCGGTCCCCGGCAGGCAGAGACAGTGAGACCCACAGAGGCATTGAGAGACCACAAAGGAAGGGAAACAGGAACAGAGGCTCTACTGGAGGGGCGGGGCCGCACCCCTCGAGCCCACTGTGGAGAAGCCTCACCAGCAGAGAACATCACTGAAACAGAGGTACAACTCCCTCCCCTCCCTCTCCTCTACAACGATAGGAGACGCAACATCACCCTAATAAAATCCACCTCTGGAACATCGAATCCATCCCCTCCTCCCCCCCTTTCTTTATAAAACAGACAACATCAACAAAACAGTAAACACAGAGGAGGAGGAGGGAGAGGGTGGAAAAAGAGGGGAGGAGAGGGGAGGAAAAAGGGAAAAGGGAGGAAAACAAGAAAGAAGCAGGAACAGGAAGGAAAGAGGGGGAATAACAAAGAGGGGACCAAAAGACAATGGGGGTGCACTAACAATGTCCAAAGCTAAGAGGGATTAAAAACAAAAGAAGGACGAGACAAGAAGACAAGAAAAGATACCCAGAAAAGAAAGCCACGCAAGGGGTAAGTGATCCAAGCTAGAACCCTGAGACGGGCTTTAACATCACTTACCTCTCTTCTCCTACCCAGGCCATTTAGGCCCAGAAACAAAAGCCAACACCTCCGTTGGAATGCGCACACTATAGGGGGCTACCGGCGACTACAGCCAGAGAGCACAGTCAGACCAGTCCTCAACCAGATCACGCTGGATAGCTGGCAAACGACTTGGCAAAAGGTACGCACCCCCTATCTAACACTCTTCACAACCCACCACAAACGGAGGAGAACTACATAAGACGAATAAGGGACATAGGCCCTCATTCCGACCCTGGCGGTCCAAGACCGCCAGGGCAGCGGGCAACGGAAGCACAGCCAACAGGCTGGCGGTGCTTCATTGCCCATTCTGACCGCAGCGGTAAAGCCGCGGTCAGAAAAGGGGATCCGGCGGTTTCCCGCCGGATTTCCCCTGGCTGGGCTGAACCTCCATGGCGGCACTGCAAGCAGCGCCACCATGGGGATTCCGACCCCCTTCCCGCCAGCCTGTTCCTGTTGGTTTTTACCGCCAGGAACAGGATGGCGGGAACGGGTGTCGTGGGGCCCCTGGGGGCCCCTGCACTGCCCATGGCACTGGCATGGGCAGTGCAGGGGCCCCCTAACAGGGCCCCAGCATGATTTTCACTGTCTGCATAGCAGACAGTGAAAATCGCAACGGGTGCAACTGCACCCGTCGCACCCCTGCAACACCGCCGGCTCCATTCGGAGCCGGCTTCTGTGTTGCAGGGCCTTTCCCGCTGGGCTGGCGGGCGCTCCCTTGGCGGGCGCCCGTCGGCCCAGCGGGAAAGTCTGAATGGCCTCCGCGGTCTTTTGACCGGGGAGCGGCCAAATGGCGGTGACCGCCATAGTCCTCTTAACTTTCTGGACTGCAATATGCCTTGCACCGATCCCACTGCAGTGGAACTCTTACTGACGTAACTTTCCCCCCGCCTAAAGACAATGACAGCCGGCTACAATTCAAAATAGACGCTAAATGGACATAGCGAAATAAAGGGGGAAAAAGAAAGAGGGGAACAATAAACTGGTGGAAACAGGGAGGGGGAGAAGGAAGGGGAAAAAAAGGGAGAGCCGGGACAGAGACGAGTATTGTTTGGTACAGAAAACATATGCCCATATTGGACCTCGGGGAAGGAAAACCCAGGCTTTAATTGGGCAGCTTCAGTAGACTGCTAAGGCGATGCCCGGTAACAAACCATAAACCCGCCAGCAAACCGGCACAACAGCAGCTGTTTTCGGAAGCGCTCCAGCATAAACGTTCGACCTCTACAACAACAGGTTCTCATGCATCGACACCTCCAACCGAACCTATCATGACATCCGACAAAGACCATTCTACAACTATGGAACAGATACTACAGGAGATCACCACTGTCAGCCGCTGCATAGAGGGCATGGACGCCTCCATAACTTCATTAACATTAGAGACTAAATCCATGCGATCTGACATTGCAGGTTTCCAGTCTAGAGTGACGGGACTGGAACAACGCATAGGTTCACTAGAAGCACAGGCTACCGTGGCCCAGGACCGAGATCAAGACCTCCTCTACCTTAGGAGTAAACTAACTGACTTGGAGGACAGGAGTCGGAGAGATAACATTCGCCTACTTGGGATCCCGGAAAATGAAGAGGGCACAGATATGCAGGCCTTTTTGAATTCCACTCTCTCAAAACTGACCTCACCGCTGGAATTCCAACGGGCACATAGAGTAGGCCCAAAACGCTCCGACAACTCCTCAAGGCCCCGACCAATCATCGCATGCCTACTACGGCACAACCAAACCCGCCAAATACTTCAAGCAGCGCGTAGCCATGGTCCTTTCCGAGTAGATCAGCATGATATCCGAATAACAGCAGACTACTCCAAAGAGACCAATGAACGCAGAAAGGCTTTTCTAGCCCTATGACCCCGGCTTCGTCAACTAGAGATGAAATACGGCCTATTCGACCCTGCAAGAATGTGGGTTACCAAAAACGGAGTATCCAAGGACTTCTACAATCCCGAAGAACTGAGGCTCTTTCTTGACTCCTTCCAATCTCAGCCCAAGGACTCTACCAACTCCACCAACTCAAACCGCTCGCACAATATCGTAGGAGACGACAAAGGTAACGGAACCGTCCCCTCAGGAAAGGAGAAAGCAAACACGCCCTATACAACTCTGATGCCAGTCAAAGAGGCAGAGATATGGAGAGACTGGCCAGATCGAACGACGACAGGGGTCAGGTCCTGCACGCAGTGGTAACCCATACTCAGCTATCGGAAAGAGACAAATCCCGTTCCCCTCTAAAACCAACGACCGCATCCCCCTGAGAAGGCGATGCAACAATGTTTTATATATGAGAGACAATTGTTTGAAAGCTGAAACACAGCCGCCGCCGACCCTGAAGACGGATGAGTACCTATCCATATGTTTTTTTTTTTGTTTTTTTTTTTCTCCTTCCCATTACTGTTTAAAGTCTTACTGCTGTGGTTAAAGTTAGACAGTTAATAAGTTCATATCCTCTATAATGTGATATAAGGCCTTACAATGTGAAGCTATCAAGTGAATGGTAATTGGTCTTAAGTGTAAAATAGAATATATACGCCACTTCATGGACCAGACTTTACAGACCCCCATAAACTACATATATGTTAAGACCAGGCCTTACAATATTAGACAAGGATTATCAAGCAACTATTATAGAAACTGACATGCCTTTATTGAACTGCAGAATCCCCTTTAACAGCAAGCAAAGCAGTATACCTTAAACCCACCCTAACATACAACACACACGACCAACGCCGATATCAGAACTAATTAACCTTTGTAGCTACCCCAGGAACTGAGATTATGTCAAAAGAAGACAAACTAACCCAAACCCTCGGATACATTACATAACACAACGCGATCCACTGTGCATTGTCATTCCCCTCTAAAACCTAAAACACAAAACAAAACAAAACAACACAAAACAAGACAAAATAAACAAAAATAAAATAGTATAACATAAAATGACATAACATGGCATAGTACACTGCAATACGATGCATCATTTGGCGATAACACAACATAAATAGTTATTTACCCCCACCTAACACATGCACCTGACCCCAACCTAAGCATCACCGACACACGCACTCTTCATACAGGACAGGGTGATCAAGATGGTACTACAGGTTAAACTAATAAACTGACAATATATGAATACATTCCACCTTATGGTATTATGATGCAGTAATACATAACGAGGTACCTCGAATAGAGCGAGACGCACATCGTCCGCGCACGGCCCAGGGCTCGACAGCCCTCACTACCTACCTACCCTACGATAAACTGATCGACACTTAGTCTACCAGTGAATAATATCACAGTGTGAAAAGGCATTAGGACGTATTAATATGTTATTAGAATCCACAGGTTACAGAAATGCTGTAGTGTGTGATGAAGCGAAGTTATAGGGGAGAAGAAGCATCCAAAATGTACGGTATCCATGTTTTTATGTACCTTCACATGTACTGGAACTATGTTGCTCCTCCCGCCCCTCCCCTCCTCTCCCCCCACCCCCCCGCTTGAATGCCCCCCTTCTTCTTCTTCTTTTTCTTCTTTCCGTTCACTCAGCCCTGCCTTCACCTCACAACACTATCTTACAATCCCGTAATATGCCTCCACCTTCTGCACCATCATACTTTAAGCATCACGCATCAAGCTTCAACCTTTTTCTCATCAACCCTCCGACACGATCAATAAAACCTCACGACAGCAGCCTCAAAGCGCGACAACTACCAACTATCCCTTATCTCAAAACGGCAATCACTTTAGTTATATAACCACTACAACTATCAACTATCAATATTCACAGCCGGACAGACCCGCTTCTGTCACAGCCGTGACCTCTCCACCCCTTTTCGTCATCGTCATAATAATAGGCGGCTGTCTGTCGCCCTCCCCCCCCTCGCCCCCCTGTCAAGGACCGCCTCGACGGAACAGGAGTTGCGAGAGGAACCGGAACCGCCGCTTACAGATCCCACTAAGGAGATTGGACTCCTAGCTTCCCCATACCTCTCCCCCTTATCTCACTCTTCAACACCCTCATCCGTTATCTTATTAATCTTGATATATATATCGATCTTTATAGTTCCTTTCCTTTCCTTCGCTTCCCTTTCCTTTTCCTCTCTTCTTTCCTCTCCTCTTTAAGTTTTCCCCCTGCTCCTCCTCTATCTATTTTGTGTTCTTCTCCTCTATTCCTCTCTCCTCCTCTCTCTCTTTTTCCCCCCTCACCTAGGGATCACCCTGGCCCCCGTCAGCTGCCCCCCCCCACAAGGCATTGCACCATAACAAACACAATCCTCACTCGAACAGTTGAGTTAACTCCCCCCTCTTTCCCGCCAGCATCCCCCACGGAACCGGTGTGGTTCTGCACAACCACCCAGAATGCCGGGGAACGTCTCCCAAGCAACTCAACCACTACGGATTCTCTCCTGAACGTACATGGCAGGACGAGTTATGTTAAACGAAAAAAGATACTGTCCTATCTCCAACCAAAAAAAGCAGATATCGCCCTGATCCAGGAAACCAACCTTGACATTCTGGAATCCAGTAAACTTAAACGGGATTGGGTGGGGAAAATTGCTTTCAGCTGCTGCCCAGCGAACCAAGATCCCGGAAGCAGCACATCCCGCAAATGTGGAGTGGCAATACTAATGCATAAGTCCCTCCCGATCACAATCATTAAAACATGTAATGATACAGAAGGGAGATATGTATTTGCCAAACTAAAACTTAGGAGTACTTTTTTATGCGTGGGCTCCGTTTATGCACCACCCGGCCCAAAACGCCCATATTTTCTACAACTTAATCGTCTCCTGACAGAAATCGGAACTGCCGGTTATATAATCGGGGGGGACTGGAATCTTACCCAAGATGCTATAATGGATAGGACAGGCCAGATAGACGTAGGCAATAATCACGACAGGGCACTTCTTGCGGATATAACCACAGATGTTGGTCTGATTGATTGCTGGAGAGTACAACACCCGAAAGATAAGGAATATACGTTCTTATCTGCTGTCCATGGCACCCAATCGCGACTGAATTACTACAGAGTTTCGCACTCTGTAATCCCTCATATGTTAGACACCTGTATTTTAGACAGCGGTCTCTCAGACCATTCCCCAATACTACTCCTGGTCCAGATAGGTCTATCATCCCCCGGCCGAAAACCATGGCGCTTAGCGGTACACAGATACCGCTCCCCCCAGGGGAAAGAGCAATTAAGAGCCCACGTATCCACATATATGACCGAAAACACGGGTACTGTGACATCCAAAAGGGTCCTATGGGCGGCAGCAAAGGCGACCCTAAGAGGGAATATGATGGGAGACGCAGCAATAGCCAATAGGGACAGAATAGCACACCAAACTATCCTAGAAGCCACAATTCAAAGTCTCACCAAACAATATACTGCCCAACCATCTCCCAGTCTACGCTGCTCCTTAGAACAGTCCCAAATGGCACACAATTAACTTTTCACATCTCAGTGGGAATATGCACTGCAACAATTATGTGGCCGCTGTTACGAACAAGGAGAGAAAGCTGGATGCCTCCTTGCGTCTCAACTTCGGCAAAGGGAGGAGGCCTCTGCCATCCCGGACATAACATCTTCCTCAGGAACAGTATTAACCCGCCCGCAAGATATTGTGAACGAATTTGCCATGTACTACTGTCATCTTTATACCCCTGAGGTAACGATGGACCAGACACGGATGGAAACATTCCTTAATGCGGCTGACCTACCTTGTTTGTCAGAGGCAGGTAGAGCTCTCCTAGACGGTGATATAAGAAAGGGAAGAAATAACACAAGTCATAACAAACCTCCCCTATCCTAAATCCCCGGGAGAAGACGGATTCCCTGCGGAATTTTACAGATGGGCAGGGGAAGAGGCAACCACTGCGGTACATGAAGCACTAGCAGAAGCATGCCAGGAAGGCTCTCTAGGCGCTTTGTCCAACAAGGCCACGATTTTCGTTCTGCCTAAACCAGGGAGAGATCCTCTTCTGTGTGGCAGCTACCGCCCAATCTCTCTTCTGAATGGAAATGTTAAACTTCTAGGCAGTGTTCTAGCAGCACGCCTACGCAGTGTGATACTGTCCCTAATCCATAATACCCAGGTGGTGTTTGTACCGGGCCGCACCTCCAGAAACCATATGTGCACTCTCTGTCATACACTACTGGAATCCCTACAAATACCTGAAGAAGCCCTAGCTCTATCTCTAGATGCGGAGAAAGCATTGGACCGCATTGAATGGCCTTACCTGTTCACTACTATGAAACACTTTGGCCTCAGAGAACAATTTATCTCCAAAGTGCATCTATTGTATAACCATCCCACGGCACAGGTTAACTGTGGGGGTTTCCTATCAGACCCATTCCCTATAGGAAGAGGCACATGCCAGGACTGCCCCTTATCACCGCTCCTATTTCGATTGGCCATGGAACCCCTGGCAGCTACCATACGGAACTCCCAACAGATAAAAGGCGTCCAGATAACTGGAGGCGTATCCAAAATGTATCTCTACGCAGACGACATTCTATTAGCCTTATCTGACCTAGAAACATCCCTGCCAGCACTGCTCTTTACCATAGAGGATTTTGCATCATTTTCCGGATATCGGATAAACTGGGACAAAAGTGAAGCACTACCACTATCCTGCATAACGACGAGAGCCGCGATACACGGCCTCCCATTCAAATGGACCCCGACCCGCCTCAAATATCTAGGAACGTTCATTAATAGAGGCTTAGAACACATGGTCAGGGACAACCTAGATCCCCTTATATCTAGAATGAAGCAAGACTTTGCCAAGTGGGCATTACTAGGCATGTCCATGTGGGGCAGGACACAGGCAGTCCGAATGGTTACCCTGCCACGATTTACATATATATTAGGCATGCTCCCCTTATTGGTACCCCTCTTTTTGCTCTGCTCGATTGATGCATCCATAAGGACCTTTGTCTGGGGCTCCTTACACCGAAGGCTGAAACCCACAACAATCCTGGCACGACGACCCTATGGGGGCTTAGGCCTACCTTCAGTAGAACAATATTCATTGGCCTTACACCTGTCACAGTTAGCCTATACACTCCCAAATATACCAGCCCCACTGCAATGGGTAGCCACAGAGAAACTTCTAAGAGGACAAAACACAGAGACAGGAGTGATATACGTTGATTACCCCTCCTCATCTAATCCCATCCTCACGGCCACAAATACAGCATGGCTCAGAGCCCAACGCTTTCTCGGCGTACACCCCTCCCTGCATGCTCAGGCTCCTATAGCAGGGAATAAAAACATAAAAATAGGGGGAAACCCTCTCAGATGGCCCCAATGGCACGAGGCAGGCATCCATAATATATCTCAAATCATAACTGGAAATAACTTCTGCACTTTCGCCTCCCTCAAGGAAGAGTTTGGCATCCACAGTAATCAAGAGTGGCGATATATGCAGCTCAAGCACTGTGTGCGTAGAGCACTAGGAACCCCCCCATGGATGCTTAAAACCTCTCCCATTGTCACCTACCTTCAGAAATGAGGACGTCACAGGGGCGTCATGGCTGGTCTATATGCAGAATTGACAAACCATCTCTATTCGCAGCCTCTTCTTGAATGGCTACGTCTAAAATGGCAAGACAGACTAGAGATTGCTTATACAGAAGAAGAGTGGTCGGACGCATTAGAGGCCCTTGACAGAGGAGTAAGCGAAGCCCGCCTAAATTTTTGTCTCTTTAAGGTTCTTCAAGAAAGGTACTGGACCCCCGTCAAACTTCTCAGGGATGGCTTGATGCCCCACGCGAAATGTTGGAGATGTATAGAACCCAATTGTGATTTACTGCACATCCTATGTCATTGTCCGACGATACAGCCTTTATGGGATGCGGTACGCCACGCCCTGACAGACTTCATATAGATGCCAAACCTGACCCCGCCATTGCTTATCCTTTTACATGATACACGCACATATCCTTCCCTATCACAAGCCCAAAAACGGTTGCTCCATACGGCAATCGCCACAGCCAAAATATGTATACTCCGGCATTGGAGGACCAGTATTGCCCCTACACCGACAGAGTGGATGACAGCCATGTTCCAAACTGCCACCCACGAGCGGGTAATTTACAATCTGCAGGATCAAGCAGAGCTATTCATAGAAGTCGGGTGCCCCTTCCTACCAAGATCATGAAGCAGCTGACGGACGGCCAATGGCCAACGGGTGATGAACATCAACCACCCTCTTCGAATTCTTTGGCCCGTATTTATACTTTTTTTAGCGCCGCATTTGCGCCGCTTTTTGACGCAAAACTGCGCAAACCTACAAAATACAATGGATAATTTGCAAGTTTGCGCCGTTTTTGCGTCAAAAAACGACACAAATGCGCCGCTAAAAAAGTATAAATACGGGCCTTTGTTTTTCTACCCCTCCCCCGCTCCTTATCCCCTCCCAGATATCCTTCCTCCTCCTCTCTCTTTCTCTCTCTTCTCAGACTCTTTAGAATCCCTACTTTGGCAAACGCCTTGGACCTCGGACAGAGCAGTCAGACATCTCTTCTTCTCTTTTTACCTGACCAGTATATGACAATTTAACATATATAAGAAGAACTCGCCCCCTTCTCTAAACGCACTCACTTCAACATACATACTCCTATGGACAATCAGCTATCCACACCTTTCCTGGCACTTTCTTTTCTTACGTGTATGAGCCCTTACCTTTTACTCTGTCTTGTATCACAGCAACTTAGACGCTTATACTACATTGTCCATCCCCATACGATATCACATATTAGAGGGGGAACAGTAGAACTATGTACACTCTAGGCCCGCCAGGTTAGCCCCAGAGCTCCTAGCCTCCTCATCTACACATTGATTCACTTATATATTACTCATGTACCCGCTGAACATGAACATTTACTGGACTGTATAAGTTTACATATCTACTATGGAGCCTGCTGATGATGTTAAAAAATGCTTTGAAAATCTGAACATTTGAAAGTTTGAAAGTATGTATTTTCATATTTTTATATATCATGTATCATTCCATATTCTCAATAAAACAATTCAAACAAAAAATAAAAAGAAAAAAAAAGAAATTTCGGCAACATGTAGACGCAAAAAAAAAATCTTAGGTCAAGTGGAAATTGAGCACCTGTTTAGAAAACTAAAATCTGAAATGGCAGCCACTTCTACCCATCTGGAAGAACAAAAAAACAAAGTCATACCATGGTACAAAAGAAACATGAGAAATCTAGTCCAAGTGTACTGCCAATTCTTCATCTGAATTTAACCCAAAATGACTTATCTGTATTGAAGTCTATTAATATTCTATTGCCTCCTCTTATACAGGGAGGGATTCTGTTAAAAACAAAAAAAATATTTAAGAAAAAAAAAAAAAAAGCTGCCTCAAGCTCAACTCTGACAAGACAGAGTTCATCATCTTTGGAAACACCACCTCAGCTTGGGACTATTCCTGGTGGCCCACATTCCTCAGGGCCCCCCTTGCACTGACAGAGCATGCACGCAACTTAGGAATCATCCTCGACTCCTCCCTATCCATGACCTGCCGGGTAAACTCTGTTGCCTCCTCCTGATGGCACACACTCCGCAAACTTCGGAAGATCTTCTCAGCTGACTGTCCCAGGAAAGTCACCCACGCTTCAGTCACTAGCAAGCTCGACTATGGCAATGCCTTCTACGGCAACACCTCAACTAGGAACATCCAAAAACTTCAACTCATCCAGAATGATGCTGCCAGACTCATTCTGAACCTGCCTCACCGAGAACACATCTCCCAACATCTGAGGACCCTCCACTGGCTACCGGTCGAGAAGCGGATCACCTTCAAGCTTCTCACCCGTATGTACAAGGCCAAACACAACACAGGACCAGCCTACCCGAACCACAGTGTCTCTTTCCATTCCCCCACCAGATCCCTCTGCTCTGCCCAGATGGCCCTGGCCGCTGGCGCTCACATTCGCAAAACCACTGCTGGAGGATGATCTTTCACCTACGCTGCAGCAAAGAGCTGGAACAACGCCCCTCTGCAGCTCAGACAAAGACTGTCACTCACCATCTTCAGGAAGAACCTCAAGATGTGGTTCTCTGGACAAGACCCCACCCCTTAGCACCTTGAGACCCTGAAAGGTGAGTAGCCGCGCTTTATAAATATTGATTGATTGATTGTTGATTTGGGCATTCCACTGAAACACCCATTGCTTTTGACGCTGCCACAGATTTACTAGAAGGTGTATGAGCAATGAGGAGAATCACTTACATTTTTCCTTGTTTTTGCTTTTTCTATGTGTGCTGCATAGGGACACCTTCCTGCACATGAACAATCATTCCCTGCAATGCATTCATCATTTCACTATGGTGCAAGGGTGCCTGTGTTGATGCTAGACAGCTAGATTTGGCATTAGTGCAAGGGGAAACACAGCGCATCCCTACATTTCAGGAGTGAAGCAGTGTGGCATTGCCAATTTTGGTGCAGCAACACGCTGCACCACTTACTTGTAAATATGCCCCAAAGTTTAACAATTAAGTGAATTTAGCAGTGTATGCTCAAATGGCAAAGATGACACAGCTTTGATCTGATGACATTTCTAATTTGCACTAAGCATCAATATTCCTTTTCATCTTAAGAACTTGGGCCCTCATTCTGACCTTGGCGGGCGGCGGAGGCCGCCCGCCAAAGTCCCGCCGTCAGGTTACCGTTCCGCGGTCGAAAGACCGCGGCGGTAATTCTGACTTTCCCGCTGGGCTGGCGGGCGGTCGCCTTCAGACCGCCAGCCAGCCCAGCGGGAAAGAGGCTTCCACGATGAAGCCGGCTCGGAATCGAGCCGGCGGAGTGGAAGCTGTGCGACGGGTGCAGTTGCACCCGTCGCGTATTTCACTGTCTGCGCAGCAGACAGTGAAATACATGTAGGGGCCCTCTTACGGGGGCCCCTGCAATGCCCATGCCAGTGGCATGGGCACTGCAGGGGCCCCCAGGGGCCCCGCGACCCCCCCTACCGCCATCCGGATCTCGGCGGTCCGACCGCCGGGATCTGGATGGCGGTAGGGGGGGTCGGAATCCCCGCGGCGGTGCAGCAAGCTGCCCCGCCGCGGAGGATTCAATGGGGCCGCGGTACACTGGCGGGACCCCGCCAGTGGTGCCGGTCCGACCGCGTCTTTACCGCCGCGGTCGGAATCCCCATTGGAGCACCGCCGGCCTGTCGGCGGTGCTCCCGCGGTCCTCCGCCCTGGCGGTCAAAGACCGCCAGGGTCAGAATGACCACCTTGATGTATTGTGTGCCAAAGAGTGTGTTAATTCGAAAACTGTGGGAGCAAACACTGTACTCAAGTCCACATGATGATCACAGGTGTCAAGGTAAGGGAGAATTGTTTCCAGTGATGCTGAGCTGCAGCATGACCACATGGCCCATTGCTGGACACAGTGGTGTGGCCAGGCAGTGTAAGAATGCTGAAGTAAACAAAGGTGAAGTCTGATCATATTTATTAATTGTTGCTTTGCTTTTTTCATGTGACATGTCATGATGGACCAAAGTGTCTTCTGCGTAGGACTGGTTGCATGAGTAGTGATTGAAGGAGTCCCATAGAAGAGTTGGTGTGTGTACTGAATGGTTAAGAGTGTGAAGGATCTTGAGAATAGTGCAGACACAGAGGAATAAGCAGGACCTGAAGCACTGACCATTGAAAGAGAAATTTGGGAAAGAGACTCTTTGATCTAGCTTCACCGGCTCCTTTGTTATGCCCTCTAGGTGCACTACTGAAGTCCAACTAAAAGCACAAGGTTCTTTGACTGAGAGCTCACAGTACCTTTACTCGTTCCCTTCTATGATATCAGTTACCTAAATTAACTTTACCCAACATTTTGGGCCTTATTATGATCTTGACCGAGGGGTTTTCCTCCATCACAAATGTGGCGGATATCCCCTCTGTTGTATTATGATCTGATTATATTCAATGAAGATCGTAATAGGGTGGACATGATATCCATCGCTTTTGTAATGGAGGAAACCTCTCTGTCATGGTCATAATGAGACCCTATGTTTCCTTCCCACTTCCTCTACATGATGCACTGCAGCACAAGTTCAGCAGGCTTTCTTGTTTTCTGTGTATGATGTGAAGGAGAAGCTGTGGGAGACAGACAAATGTAAGCATAATCAGCCACATTGTTAGGGACTCCTTCCCGTGCCACGTGCCATCAGTATGGTAAAGACACATTCAGATTTTTGAAACAATGATTGGGACAGATCTATGAGGATGGAAAGAAAGCAATACCTTCAATTTGGATTATTTAAATAATTTGAAAAACAAAATTAGGCAACTTTAAACATAAGGTGGATGCAGAACAAAGTCAAACATTTTTGTAGAAGCAAACAAATTCAAAAATGAACTTTAAGTCTCTGATATGAAACAGACTCATGAGAGACTAGAATACCAAGTAAGCTAACTACACTGCTTCCTCCCTACCGAGTTCCTCTGATCACTGAATCACAAGAAAAAGAGAGTGAGGACAGAGGCAGAGGATTTACTCGATATTTTAAAATTCCCTAAACCTGCCGATGATGCAGGGAGTGTGCCAATGGATGCAACTAAAAATGAGGCAGTGGGACCGAAAGTGGAATAAGCACAATAAGGTAATGCACAAGTGACCGCAAAGGAGAGCTAAAATGTGAGCGACTAACAGTAGGATGCTAGAAGGAGGCAAGCAGAAATTATGACAAGATGCAGATTCCATTACTGTGGACAGATCCAGTCATAGATTGTGTTCAGTTCAGTTCAGTATATCATGGGCCACAGGGCAGATGTCTAGTGGTATCATTCTAAAAGAGACAGAAGATGCCTCCTCTCACTCTATTGGTGCATCTGCCAGCCATGAACACTCTCTCTTGGTCCCTGTGATAGAGTTACTGTTCATGTCCCCTGGACCTTTTCTGATTAAACGAGTATAAATAAACATTATCCTAATATTTGAGAAAAACAAGTACAGTTCTGTGTAGAAGTTGCAAAGTGGGTTTAAACTGCAGGGGCCTGATTCACAAAGGTACTTTTGAGAAAATCTGCTACTATTCAGTATTCACAAACTCTTGGCCTGATTCACAAACTGCATTCTGTAGTATGGTTAGAAAACTACTATAGTACTACAGTAATACTACAGAGTACTACAACATGGTATTCACAAACTTCACTTCAGAAAGTACTTCTGCAAAACTGTAGTGAGTCCACCAGTAAAACAAAAAGCCAACCGCTGGTCCTGAAACATCCTACCATTGAAAATAATGGAGGTAGGGAGTTAGTCAAAATTATAAATAAATATAAATTGAATGCTCTACAAATATAAAAACACATATAGAAATTACAATATATTTATTAAAAAGTAAGTGACTCAATCACATGTATTCATTTAGTTAGTATTTTTATGATTTTATGACTGAAATGGGCATACAAGATCATATTCAGCATGATGATAGTAGCAAGGTACTTCAAGTATACAAATTGCAGGTTCAGATTTTCAACCAATAAGATGCAAAAATATAGTAAATCCATACTTGATAATTACCAAAAAAATGATTAAATAAAGTACACATTCATGGAAAACTGTCCCAAAGGATAAAGTGCAATATATTAAATATATACTCCCCTAACACACCTATATGATTAAGAAACTCCTACTTAACCTTGAGCCTCCTAAGTGTTAAAGTTCATTTAGATGATGCCCTGAGATCCCCAGACAATAATTAGAGGCCTTTAGTCACCCGATCCAGGTAATAACCCAAGACATAGGCCCTCATTCTGACCTTGGCGGGCGGCGGAGGCCGCCCGCCAAAGTCCCGCCGTCAGGTTACCGTTCCGCGGTCGAAAGACCGCGGCGGTAATTCTGACTTTCCCGCTGGGCTGGCGGGCGGTCGCCTTCAGACCGCCCGCCAGCCCAGCGGGAAAGAGGCTTCCACGATGAAGCCGGCTCGGAATCGAGCCGGCGGAGTGGAAGCTGTGCGACGGGTGCAGTTGCACCCGTCGCGTATTTCACTGTCTGCACAGCAGACAGTGAAATACATGTAGGGGCCCTCTTACGGGGGCCCCTGCAATGCCCATGCCAGTGGCATGGGCACTGCAGGGGTCCCCAGGGGCCCCGCGACCCCCCCTACCGCCATCCGGATCCCGGCGGTCGGACCGCCGGGATCTGGATGGCGGTAGGGGGGGTCGGAATCCCCGCGGCGGTGCAGCAAGCTGCGCCGCCGTGGAGGATTCAATGGGGCGGCGGTACACTGGCGGGAGCCCGTCAGTGGTGCCGGTCCGACCGCGGCTTTACCGCCGCGGTCGGAATCCCCATTGGAGCACCGCCGGCCTGTCGGCGGTGCTCCCGCGGTCCTCCGCCCTGGCGGTCTTTGACCGCCAGGGTCAGAATGAGGGCCATAGTCTATTTTAAAACCTTAAAGTACTCTACTACCATAAATGCATCGTGGCACATTCTGTCTCAAAGAAAGGTTCCCTAGCTGTAATTCCTGATACACTTCAAGACTCGTGACCAGATTAGCTCTCCTAGTTTCTTAGCCTTCGGGCCTTTATATTTGTATATGCCCTTCCCCATATTATATATTGCTAAGTATTGTGACCTCCATTCCTTTAATATATTGTTGGATCTAAACATATCCATCCGGAGGCAATACAAATGTAAGCACCCACCATAGCTGCAGAGACCAGATACATTTCACCTTTGGCTAACCTATCATCCTCACTAAATCACAACAACACAACCTGAGGAGTGATGCTGATTGGTTTCCCAAGGATCTTTCCAAGAAAATCCTCAACCTCTTGGCTGCAGCTATTTAGCAATGGGCCTGTGGACGCCATATTTAAAGATTTGTGCTTCATCAGCTCCACACTTATGGCACTTAGCATCAATTTTCCTGCCCAAATTTGGGGCCAGATGTAGCAATATTGCAAATTGCGAGTTGCAATTTGCGAGTCCTTCCGACTCGCAAATTGCAACTCGCAATTTGCAATGCAGAACGGTGTCTCAGACACCGTCTGCGAGTAGCTATGGGGTCACAAAGACCCACCTCATTAATATTAATGAGGGGGTCGCAAATTGCGGCCCCATAGCGACTATGGGCACTCGCTAACATGGAGGCCTGCTGTAGTCAGGAGGCCTCCATGTTCGTGAATGCTTTATCAATAAAGCAGTTTTTTTTTTTAAGTGTAGCCCGTTTTCCTTAAAGGAAAACGAGCTGCACTTAAAAAAAATCCGAAACCTTTAGTTTCAGAATTTTTTCAGGGCAGGTAGTGGTTCCTTGGACCACTACCTGCCCTGAAAAAATATTGTGTGGTCCATTCACAAAGGGGAAGGGGTCCCATGGGGACCCCTTCCAATTTGCGAGTGGGTTACCATCCACTTCAAGTGGATGGTAACTGCGACACCATTTGCGACCACATACGCGGTCGCAAATGGTATTGCATACCACTGCGAATCGCAAATAGGAAGGGAACACCCCTTCCTATTTGCGATTCGGAAATGCATTTTGCGAGTCGGTCCCGACTCGCAAAATGCATTTCTGCATAGGAAACTAGGATTTGCGACTCACAAACAGCAATTTTTGCCGTTTGCGAATCGCAAATTGTTTCTTACATCTGGCCCCATGTTTTAAAATGCTGGCTCTTCAGACCTATTTTTAAGCGGGTGTTAGAGGACGGTTCTGACCATCAGGACTGCCCTGATTTTTCGATTTTTGACCACCTGGTTTTTGACTGTTTACTGTGAGGAAGCCTCCTATGAGGTGACTCCCGCACAATAAACACATAGTAAAATGGACTGCACATGTTTACCGCTGGTGTCGCCGTGCTAAGGAAAGGCTGCTGTGGCGCAGCAAGGCAGGAGGCCCCAGGCAGGTTACATGTGATCATGTGTGCGCATGGATGTGCACCCATGTGAGGGCTGTGGGAGGAGGATTCCTAGTGTGCGCAGCCCTAGAACTGCGTTTAGGTAGTCCTGGTGCAGGAGGAACTATGCAGAGTGGGTGGTGACCTGGAGTAGGTCTCATGAGAGGGGTGTATACATGTGAGGGAGAGACAGTGTGCTTACTGTCTTTTCACTGTAGGGACACCCAGTTCAATGCCAATGTCAGGGTGCTAAAGATATTTGCATTGGGGGGATACTCCATTGAATGTCAATGGGAAAGGAGGGCCTAGGGTGCAACTCCAGTTCTCTGGGGTCCACCGAGACCAGAGTCACACCAAAGTACACTGTAACCTGTAAGAAAAGAATGATGCAGTAGGTTACAGGAGCATAGTTGTATACAACTTATGCGTCATCCAGGGATGTCATCTTTCTCTGCCTCAGCTCAGGATTAGGGCCAATTACTGCTCTGTCCAGTTGCTGGAGCAAGGCCTAGTATCAATCAGCCAGCTGCCATTCCGTGCCAGGAGCAGGCTGGAGAAGCCCTGCGAGGAATGTCAGGTAGGAGGGGCTGAGAGTTTCAGAGCACATGTGGCAACTAACTCCTGGAGGATGCCATCTTGAGCTATCCCAGAAGACTGTGCAAGAAGGAGGGGACGGGGGCAAGGAAGTGATGTGGCACATCTGGATAGGCCAGAGGTGCAGACCTGCTGGACACTTCCGCCCCCACTTAAAAGGTCCTGCACAGGGGAGAGCTCTCTCTCTTGGCTGTGTTTCACTGCTGGACACTGTGACTGCAGACGGGCCTCATGGACAACTGGAAGGAAGAACCTCCTGACTGCCCCGGGGCAGGGACTCTGCCCCTGAAGGATCCCAGGCCAGCGAGACGAATGCCAGGGCCAGGCAAGCTGGTCCCCTTACCCCCCCCAGAGGACTAGTTGGGGGAAGGACTGGGCTAGCGCAAGGAGAGCGCGCTGCCCAGAAGGAAAAGAGGGAACCCAGAGGAAAGATTGGCGCAGGAGTCAATGGAACTGGCTCCCTGATGATCTGGGACCCTTCCAGGCCGGCAGGCCTAAGGAGAGTTCTCCTGGTGGCAAGGGCTTGTCACCAGGAGCGGAACGACACAAGAATGAAGAAAATCGGCCCTTGGGGGCCTGAGATATCACAGGACAAAGAATGGCGACCTTTGACCTTTGAAAAAGCAGCTACGAAGTGTGTGGAGCTCTGCAGCTGCTTGCGACTGTGCCCCCAGGGTGGGCCAGGGCCTGGGGGCTGCCCAGGGAGAAGAGGAGAACAGGGGAGTGTCGTCGCACTCCCCCTCTCTGAAGAAGAAGGGGCCCCGGACCCCATCCTGGGGCCCGTGAAGCCTGGTCCCGTGTTGGACGATCAATGGGGGGGGGGGGCGCCGTCGCGCACCGCTGCCGCTGTGGAATGGGGACCCCGGACCCCATCCCGGGGCCCCCGGCAGCGAAGACAAGCCGGGGAGCGCCGTTGCGCTCCCCGTGAAGAAGGGATGAATGGGGGGGCGCCGTCGTGCACCCCCCAGCAGAAGGGAAGTCGGGGAGCGCCGTCGCGCTCCCCGTGAAGATGGTCAAATGGGGCCCCGGACCCCATCCCGGGGTCCCGAGAAGAGGCAGGAGTGGGGGTGCGCCGTCGCGCACCCCCAGCCAAAGAGAAGTCGGGGAGCGCCGTCGCGCTCCCCGTGAATGCGGCCATCGGGGCCCCGGACCCCATCCCGGGGCCCCGAACAGAAGAGGGCCTGGGGGAGTGCTGTCGCGCTCCCCCCTATGGAGGAGAGGGGCCCCGGACCCCATCCCGGGGCCATGAGAAGAGGAAGACTCCAGGGAGCGCCGTTGCACTCCCCGTTGCAAGGAGGAGAGGCCCCGGACCCCATCCCGGGGCCCCGAAGACGCGAGGAGGAAGGGGGAGTGCCGCTGCACTCCCCCCGCGCGGCCCGAGCGGCCGCCAGCATCCCAGAGTCTGCCCGCTGGAGCGGGCAGACTCTAAGGCAGCAAGCCGGTTCCCGCGGCAGCACCCGCAGGTGCTGGCCGTGCGGGGAGCTGGCGGGGGCGGCCAGGGGTGGGCTCCCTGAGCCGCCCTCCAACGAGGGATCCTCTTTTTGGTGCGGGGGTGTCCGGGTGGGACCGGCACCCCAAAAAGGAAAGGAAAAAAAAGGAAAGGCACAGCGGCTCTCCCCTCGCAGCGGGAGAGCCGCTAATCATTTATGCAGCCGCTCCAGCATGCTTTGCGGGGCAGGGGCTGTTGTTGGAGCCTCTAAAACGCCTGTGTTGGTCCCAGGGCGATGGGGGCCACCACCAACTGAGAACTAGGAGACAGGGGGAGCTGCAGGAGCAGCGCAGCCTCCCCCCTACATCTGTTGGTGTCCCCACCCTAGGTAGGGTGGGACACATGAGAGATAACCCCTCAAGGGTTGGATGGATTTTTGAAGCACAAGCTTCAGTGAACTTTTGATCCTGGTTGTGCAAGGGTGCTTACCATAGGTGTAGGTTGGTATGTTCCCATGTATTCTACTGTTAATTCATGGCTAAATAGGAATAATCCAAATGTAATCTAAAAGTAATCCTGATGGTTATAATGCTAGAATTTGGTTTCTTATGTTTCCTGACTGTGCTAATTTGAATAATGATACTTATAGTTATCGCTTGGCAAGATGAAAGTATTTAATCACAACTGTAGATGTCATCATTGCAATGTAGTGTTGAATACTGTCAAAATGTTCAAATGTTACAAGGGGGGCACTGGGATTGTTTTGCCATGTGGATTGTTGGATTATATTCTCCCTTAAGGAGACCTCAAAGATTACATACTGTTGGTTCAGAGTGATTTTATCACTTTGTATATATTTGTAGATTGTTGCATAGTATTGAGTAGTGTGTGTGAATAATAAATGTACTTTTACTTTATCAAAAGAAAAAGCACAGACTGGACATTCATTTATTAAGAGTCATGCTTGCATGCTTGTGAATGGGGATTACTAGTCCACACCACCTCCCTTGAGTAAGCCTTGGACTGCTCTGCAACGCTACCCTATGAGAGTCAAGCACTACAATGGGGTGTTTGGTTCCCAGTGGCGGTCGTGTGCGGACTCGTTACTTGTGCAGGCCACACAAGAAATGACCCACCTTCCAACATTTGGTGTTCAGCGGCGGGAAACATAGTATCCCATTCCAGTATGCATTTATGGTGCTTGATAAGTCCAGTTTTACCACACATTGCCTATGCAGTAATGAGCAAATATGAGAGCGTAAGGCTCTAAGAAGGGTTCAAAGGTTTGGTCATGTGAACTCGAGGTATGAGAAGGGAAAGCCCTGTGCACACATATGTCAAGTGAGAAAATGAAAAGTAAGGGTTTTAACTGTGTTGTTAGGACTAGTTTGTTTGCACAAAGTGACCGGGCGCCGGGAGGAAGCTTTCCAAGAAATGTTCACAAAGTGTTATAGGCCAGAGGTTATCCTTTTGAACTCTTAACACTACACACACTGGGCCCGCACGAGGAGGGGTTTTCTCTAAAGGTTTAGGGACAGCAACTGATACCCACATCACAGACTGGGATTGTAGGGTGGCCTGACTTAGTGGGTCAGGAAGTGGTTAGGGGGGCCCCGGGAAATTCTTATGCTTTCTGAGGATAAGACCAGTTTCCAAAGGGAGGGGGCCCCAGCTAGTCACTCTTCCTGAAGAGATTTTGTTTACCCGCCATTGGCGCAGGCTAAATCCACTGGAAGGGTGGAGGCAGAAGATTTCAAACCCACAGGTAGTGACACCCCCAAAGAGTTCCCGGAGGAGGGAACCCAGACAGGTGTTCCCATAGTGGTGGGAGGGTGCAAGGAAGTTGTGATTCCCTTGATCCCCCTACGTTATCTGGTGGGGAGGGTGAGTGACCGCGGGGTGACCCATGGTAATGGGAGGCCCCAAAGGAAGTGCGGTGTTAGCCCCTAGGTTCCCTAGGTGGGCTAGGTGACTAACCCTGAAGAGTCAGGGGGGTTCAGCAGTGGACCCTGAGATGTCAGGGTAGGGTAGGAGACTACCCAAGGAAACGGAAGGATGTCATCCTGGAGTAAGGAGGGTTGAAACCTGAGGTGGTGGTTGGGGTGATGCCCAACCGCCTGACCAGTCAGGTAGGTCCTGTGGGGTCAGGCCCCGGGACAAGGGAAGGGGGCAGGGAGCCACGTCTGTTAGGGGGAGTCTGAGCTGTCGATGAGTGACGGGCGGCAGAGGCCTTTACTTAGCGGACCCCTGCGTGGTACACCGTTGGTGTCCCAGCCCCAGGGCGTGTCCTGGGGTCCGTAAGGTGGCAAGGGCTGGGCAGGGTGTCCCCTCAGCCGGGTGCCACGGGCGGGTCCGCCTGCCGTGGTACTGTTAGCTGTCACCTGGAGCCAGGTGGGGCCTATCTTAAGTGAAGGGACCCTGTGCTCCCGTGCAGGGTGGCGCTAGCGAGCCAGGAATCTGGAGGGGTCCTGGGAGGTCTCCTGACTTGAGGCTGGGAGACGTGGGAGGGCCCAAGGAAGTGGGCCTGGGTGAAGCTGACCCAGGGCTCACGGGTCCTCCAAGGGTGCTCTAGGGGGTAGAGCTCATTCCCTAGAGATGGCGGGGGCGTAGGTCCTGTTCTCACGGAGGAGAACAAGGTAGGGTCTAGGTTCTCGGGTGGGTTCCATGCGGAGCTACCAAGAGGGGAGGAGGGACCTGGGGGTTGCCTGACTAGGTACCCACAGTGCTCCTCCTCCAACGCTACCCGTGCGGTAGTAAGGCCGGACTGGTGACTTTTCTGGGAGCCAGACCCGGGCCAGTGGTGCTTCTCTGTGAGGGAGACGTACCAAGAAGTTCAGAGTGGGCTGTTCTTCCGCGAGGGAAGGCAGTCGTCCCGAAAGGGTGGTGGCTGCAAAGACCCCAGCTGCATGCTGAGGGAGAGGGTCCGATGAGTCTGCATTTTTTTCAGGATGCAGGGATCCCAAGGAAGGTTGTTACTGGGTGGAGTAAACTCCAGAAGGGGGACCAGCCAGTGGCCCGTGGAGTAGGCTCTACACCTACTCAAGGTGGAGGCCGCAGTGCTGAGGCATTGTACACTTGTCCAACGGAGTGAGGGGCGTAGTGTTGCGTGACCCCGGGCAAGGGTAGGCCTAGTGTTGCCCTGACCATGTAAGGTGATCTCATGGTTGGGCCTAGGAGATGGTCCTAGTGGCCGATGACCAGCATCAAGTGTTAGAGGTCGCGGACAGTTGGCGAGGAGGGTGTTTGGTCAGAACTCCTCGTCACTTGTTATCGCTGACCAGGTGAAGACTACCCACGTATGGTGGCTGCGTCTTCCCCGTAGGAATCAGCTGGGCGCGGCTTGTGTTAGAGGACGGTTCTGACCATCAGGACTGCCCTGATTTATCGATTTTTGACCACCTGGTTTTTGACTGTTTACTGAGAGGAAGCCTCCTATGAGGTGACTCCCGCACAATAAACACATGGTAAAATGGACTGCACATGTTTACCGCTGGTGTCGCCGTGCTAAGGAAAGGCTGCTGTGGCGCAGAAAGGCAGGAGGCCCCAGGCAGGTTACATGTGATCATGTGTGCGCATGGATGTGCACCCATGTGAGGGCTGTGGGAGGAGGATTCCTAGTGTGCGCAGCCCTAGAACTGCGCTTAGGTAGTCCTGGTGCAGGAGGAACTATGCAGAGTGGGTGGTGACCTGGAGAAGGTCTCATGAGAGGGGTGTATACATGTGAGGGAGAGACAGTGTGCTTACTGTCTTTTCACTGTAGGGACACCCAGTTCAATGCCAATGTCAGGGTGCTAAAGATATTTGCATTGGGGGGATACTCCATTGAATGTCAATGGGAAAGGAGGGCCTAGGGTGCAACTCCAGTTCTCTGGGGTCCACTGAGACCAGAGTTACACCAAAGTACACTGTAACCTGTAAGAAAAGAATGATGCAGTAGGTTACAGGAGCATAGTTGTACAACTTATGGGTCATCCAGGGATGTCATCTTTCTCTGCCTCAGCTCAGGATTAGGGCCAATTACTGCTCTGTCCAGTTGCTGGAGCAGGGCCTAGCATCAATCAGCCAGCTGTCATTCCGTGCCAGGAGCAGGCTGGAGAGGCCCTGCGAGGAATGTCAGGTAGGAGGGGCTGAGAGTTTCAGAGCACATGTGGCAACTAACTCCTGGAGGATGCCATCTTGAGCTATCCCAGAAGACTGTGCAAGAAGGAGGGGACGGGGGCAAGGAAGTGATGTGGCACATCTGGATAGGCCAGAGGTGCAGACCTGCTGGACACTTCCGCCCCCACTTAAAAGGTCCTGCACAGGGGAGAGCTCTCTCTCTTGGCTGTGTTTCACTGCTGGACACTGGGACTGCAGACGGGCCTCATGGACAACTGGAAGGAAGAACCTCCTGACTGCCCTTGGGGCAGGGACTCTGCCCCTGAAGGGTCCCAGGCCAGCGAGGCGAATGCCAGGGCCAGGAAAGCCGCCCCCCTTACCCCCCCCCAGAGGACTAGTTGGGGCCCAGAAGGAAAAGAGGGAACCCAGAGGAAAGATTGGCGCAGGAGTCAATGGAACTGGCTCCCTGATGATCTGGGACCCTTCCAGGCCAGGAGGCCTAAGGAGAGTACTCCTGGTGGCAAGGGCTTGTCACCAGGAGCGGAACGACACAAGAATGAAGAAAATCGGCCCTTGGGGGCCCAAGATATCACAGGACAAAGAATGGCGACCTTTGACCTTTGAGAAAGCAGCTATGAAGTGTGTGGAGCTCCGCAGCTGCTTGCGACTGTGCCCCCAGGGTGGGCCAGGGCCTGGGGGCTGCCCAGGGAGAAGAGGAGAACAGGGGAGTGTCGTCGCACTCCCCCTCTCTGAAGAAGAAGGGGCCCCAGACCCCATCCCGGAGCCCCGTGAAGCCTGGTCCCGTGTTGGACGATCAATGGGGGGGTGCCGTCGCACACCCCTGCCGCTGTGGAATGGGGAGCCCGGACCCCATCCCATCCCGGGGCCCCGAAGATGCGAGGAGGAAGGGGGAGTGCCGCTGCACTCCCCCCGCGCGGCCCGAGCGGCCGCCAGCATCCCAGAGTCTGCCCGCTGGAGCGGGCAGACTCTAAGGCAGCAAGCCGGTTCCCGCGGCAGCACCCGGAGGTGCTGGCCGTGCGGGGAGCTGGCGGGGGCGGCCAGGGGTGGGCTCCCTGAGCCGCCCTCCAACGAGGGATCCTCTTTTTGGTGCGGGGGGTGTCCGGGTGGGACCGGCACCCCAAAAAGGAAAGGAAAAAAAAGGAAAGGCACAGCGGCTCTCCCCTCGCAGCGGGAGAGCCGCTAATCATTTATGCAGCCGCCCCAGAATGCTTTGCGGGGCAGGGGCTGTTGTTGGAGCCTCTAAAACTCCTGTGGTGGTCCCAGGGAGATGGGGGCCACCACCAACTGAGAACTAGGAGACAGGGGGAGCTGCAGGAGCAGCGCAGCCTCCCCCCAACATCTGTTGGTGTCCCCACCCTAGGTAGGGTGGGACACATGAGAGATAACCCCTCAAGGGTTGGATGGATTTTTCAAGCACAAGCTTCAGTGAACTTTTGTTCCTAGTTGTGCAATGGTGCTTCCCGTAGGTGTAGGTTGGTATTGCCCCATGTATTCTACTGTTAATTCATGGTTAAGTAGGAGTAATTTAAAAGTAATCCTGATGGTTATAATGTTAGGATTTGGTCTCTTATATTTCCTGACTATACTAATTTGAATAATGATACTGATAGTTATCTCTTGGCAAGATGAAAGTGTTTAATCACAACTGTAGGTGTCATCATTGCACTGTAGTGTTGAATACTGTCAAAATGTTCAAATGTCATAAGGGGGACACTGGGATTGTTTTGCCATGTGGATTGTTGGATTATATTCTCTCTTAAGGAGACCTGAAAGATTACATACTGTTGGTCCAGAGTGATTTTATCACTTTGTATATATTTGTAGATTGTTGCATAGTATTGAGTAGTGTGTGTGAATAATAAATGTACTTTTACTTTATCAAAAGAAAAAGCACAGACTGGACATTCATTTATTAAGAGTCATGCTTGCGTGCTTGTGAATGGGGATTACTAGCCCACACCACCTCCCTTGAGTAAGCCTTGGACTGCTCTGCAACGCTACCCTATGAGAGTCAAGCGCTACAAGGGGGTGTTTGGTTCCCAGTGGCGGTCGTGTGCGGACTCGTTACTTGTGCAGGCCACACAAGAAATAACCCACCTTCCAACAGCGGGTTTCTCTGCCAATGCTGAGAGAGCACTGAAGCAGTGGGCCTGCCACCCCCAGTCTCTCTTCCCACCTGATATCCTGGATTTCTAAGACATCCGGTAGGGCCTGAATTAATAGACTATAAATCTGCCCAATACAACCTTGCTATGCAGCCTCAATGATGGGAGTCTATGTAAGCAAAATGTGTTTCCTGTCCAGTTTAGTGATAAACTCCATCACCTGCAGATATTTAAAGAATGTATCTCTAGTCAGGCCAAATGTATCCTGCAGTTCACTAAACGATTACCGCTTATAACTTTATAACAATTCTCCCATTCTCAAATCTTTACCAGCACTATCATGAAATATGGCTGGTAGATCAGATGATCCCCGATAGAAGCATACATTAAAATCTGTTGTTCCTTAAATGGAAATTCATTTTTTAACTTGAGCCTGGGGGAAAAAATCAGTTTAGCATATTTTAATCAGTGAAAGATTTAAATCAAACTTAATTAATTAATTATTGTGATAGCATATTTGTTTGTTCTATAATTACATTTCAACTGTAAAATGAATTTACATTAATATTTAATATAAATACATTTATAATATTTACTTTCAAGTTTAATTACAATAGAACAAGTCTCACCTGCTGAGAAGAATGAACAATCATCTCAGAGAAGAAGAGGTAAACACTCTGCTAGTACACTATCAGAGCACATAGAAAACCTTTCATGAAACAACATCTGACATCCTGATCGTCAAGATATGTAACTACAACAACCGGAAACACAAAGTGCTACAAACCAACCACAATGACTTGATCCTGATCACAACAAACACAATGCCCTTCACAGTAACTCACACAGCAGTGACAAACCTGAAACGCATGCTGCACAATTGCAGATTAGCTGCAAAACTCACAACTGATATAGCAGACATGATCTCAGCACATAATTTGGACATTCTCTTCTTAACTGAATCTCGGCTCAGCCGAACGGCAGCTCCAATACTTGACTTTCTCATTTCCCCGGGTTTTGCCACCATACGTCTAGACTGCACATAGAAGCATGAGGGATGTCTTGCTATAATTTACAGAAACTCCCTAACCAAAAACTCACTTTCCCTAGAAGACAGATCATCACTCAAACTCTTTGGAGCTTAAATTGAGCTTGAAAAGCAACTGCTAGCAAACGCACTCCTACTATACCTTCCACCTGGTGACAGTACAGTCTTCTTGAAACAGCTTATTGAACCAATCACAACTAATGTTACCGCACACTCCAATACAGTCCTATTAGGAGATTTCAACTTGCATTGAAACAATTACAAATACACAGTGGCCACACTCGACAATCTGCTTCTTGACCTCAGCATGACTGAAGCATGCATGGGACCACCTCATAACAAAGGAGCTACACTAGACCTCATTATTGTTAAACCAACAACATTGAACATACTAGCCATTAAGTCAACAGACTGGTCAGATCTCCAAGTTCCTTTCCAAATATTATCACAAGAAACTCAAATAAAGGGTCAAAGAGAAGGGAAAAACTTGGGTGACGGTTTACAACCTCATAAATAGAACTGAATTGGTGGTTCCGTGTCAGACCACCTTGACATCTTTGATTGACCAAACATCTGTACAGGAACTGATGCATCGTTACAACAGCAGAATGACTGACATAGTTCAGAAGGCTGCTCCATTATGTCTTAAAAGGCAAAAGGGAAAACCTTCAGTGCCTTGGTTTAACCAAAACATAAATGATGAAAGAAGACAACTCATACATCTGGAACAACTATGGAAGCAGGGCTTAAACATCAGCCATCTCGAACAGCTGAGAACGCACAGAAATTCAAAACAACTAGACAGGGAAAAGACCCAGAAAACTCTTCAATACAATAAAGTACTGGATCTGCTCCCTGCCACCCTAACAAGAACAATTACCTCAATAAGGCTTTTCAAAAAGGAAATTAAAGCCCTTATATTGAGAACACATGTCATAAGAGAACTCTTTTGGAAATGGACATTTACACTACTCTGTGTTGTATCCTATTGTTTTCTTCTTCAACATCAATGTACAGCGTATCATAAGAGGATTTATTGGAGATAGATGCCTTATCCTGTGTGTTCCTATTGTTCTGTAACCCTCATTAGCAATCTCTTTGTACAGAGCTCTCCTACCCTGGTTTTCATGTTCACAATTTGCAAAATACTGTAAATGTAATAAACACATTATTATATTTCCATTCTATTTGCCATAGGACGACACATCTCACCCTGCTTCTCTAATGCCTACTGATGAGAAGGGAGAATCTCATGATTCTGCTGCAATAACTGACCATGTAACAAACTCCCTGCATTGATATGACATATGCTTTTATACCGAATTGTGAAAACATCTATTTTGTAAAGAGATCATTTCTCAGAAATGATTAATGCAAGCATGTTGCTGGATAGGCCGTAAGCACTATATATTAGATTATTGAAAGCTGCCTCCTACACAACATGAGTTCTGTCTAGGTTGCTGAGTTGTTTCCCTTACAAGATTTTAGATCCTTGTTGTGAAAAAGACAATATCATGATCAGCGAGTCAAAATATGCGCTTACAGTTAAGCATGACTTTGGGTGTTTCAGAATATAGAGTGTTTTTCTAACTTGTCCTGGACCCAACTTAGAAATGGCCTTTATGCAAAAATCTTGCTGAGCAGTTTGCTTTTGCCGCTCAGAATGAATACGTTTAAAATGCTAGCCACCAAACGCCATGTGATGAAGTTTTTCATGGACATACACTTGCAGATTCTACTGGTAAATAGGTTGCTTTAATTCAAAATAGTGAATCTTCTAGTGATGTTCATTCTTTATAGGATGTGTCTTTGTAACAGGAGTATAATATAGAAGTAAAAAACTATATTGAACAAAGAAGAATTGTACAAGGGATCCAGAAGGAGTGTGAAGAGACCGTTCATGGCATGTGCTTTGCAGAAATTTCTAATATCCTACCACTAACAGTTCTAACATGGAGCTGCCCATATCTAAAGAGATAGTATAATTCATACTGCAGCAATCCACTGGTATGCCCCGTTCATTTTTTCTATAATCCATAACTATTGTCCCTCCTATGTTATCAGCGAGTCACACTTCCTTTCTGATGTAGATCAGAAGATTTGTAAATCTTTACCGATTGAAATTGTAATTATAATTTGATTTATATAGTTCCTCCTACCACTGATGAGGCACTTTATGGTGGGGAGCATGTGACTCTGGAACCCAAGGTTAGTGGTAACTCTAGTGGTTATTTTTTTTTTCTGCGGTTAGTCATCTGCCCTCAACAAAAATCACCAATACTTTTCCTACGTTTATCACCTTGTGACAGCAGAGAGAGTTGAGCGCAATAATAGCATACTTAATACGAAGGTACCAAAAATCTGTTCTGAGACCCAACTGAAATGGACTGCTGCATTGCAGTTGTCTTTCAGGTCAATTAGGGCCACTCAAACTCAGTAGGATAAATTGAGCCTAACAGAATAGTTAATGGGAATCTCTATGATGTTACCTTCAAGTCCACCTGATGATGATGCAGCTGTTAAGTACTGTCAAAAATTGATTCACTATGTCTAGATTTTGTGATGTCTGGTTCACGCTTCCTTAACTCCCTATTCATCTGAGGCCCACCACTCCCTTCAGCCAAATAGTTAGGCCTTCATCATGGTGCACTAGAGATGGTCTGCCATGCAGCACCGTTTGAAGAGGCTTTACCTTGTGCTACTCTTCACGAACACAGCTGTGAAGTATTTTAGATTGCTGATGTGGATTTACTACAAACCCGAACCACCCTCATCAGATACCTACCTACCAGTACCCATCTCTGTTCCTGCACTGCTCCAAAAACCAGGGCCACTTGCTGGAACTGTTCCTGCTTCTGCCTTTTCTACAACTAGATCAGACACCCAAGGCCACTATTCCTGTTGGGAACCACCCTCCCATCTTGCTCCCCTGTAGCCGCACAATGGTGCACATACACTTTCTCATGATCACCACTTCTTTCAGAGGTGAACCACCTTCTTCTAGTCACTGGGTTTCTTGTAAACTACTATCTTTTGTGTGGTATTCGCCCAGATTTTTTTGGGACTGTTTTTGTTGGCCAAAGGACCTGCTAACTAGTGGTAAAGTGCTGTGCTCCCCTTTTATACCTTCTGAAATTGATGTACACTTGATTTCCCTGCAGCAAATCCATTTCAGCTGGACCACCTTGAATGTGCACTTTGGCTATTGTTTTGCTTTCCTTATCTTACGACCGAGCTGACAAAACTTCTCTGGAATGCACTTCTTAGTTTAAAGAAGACATTTATTATTACTTCACCACGAGGTTCCTGAGAGATGAGATTAGTAGGTTGGAAGCACACATTTAAAAGTAGTCACAGCAATGAAAGCAAAATATATCAAAGTACTTCTCAATTGCAATGTACTCAGCAAATACATGTGATTGTATTATAGCATAACTTCAAAGCAAAGAATAAAAGTCAAAATTCATCACTGTAGGGCCTATCACTGCTCGTCATTGTTCTCATGCCAGCAAGTTGATGACTCCTGTTCAATTGCGAGAAAGAGATTTTACACCCAAACGGAAGGTCAGGCAGCTGACGTGCGCTGCTGACTGATGCCTTGGAAAATTCCCCCTTGCTGCTGCCCAGGGACATCATCTTATAATGCAAAACATGCAGAGTTTGGAAGTAAACAAGCCAATGGAGATTGTCCAAATCTCCTAAACCTCGCCTCTTCCCAAGGCTGAGTAGAGAGGAAAACACAAAATATAAGCTCTCTTATCACGCTAGGGTTCGGTGTGAATTCAATACGAAAAACACAGCTTGGTCTACCATGTGGAAAAACACAGCTCATCTGCAATGTCTCAATTGCAATGTCGAACTCCACGATAAAGCCAATAGGCAGCTAACCTAAATACAAAATGTAATGTCTAATGCCACGTTAAAGCCAGAAGGGAGCTAAACTGAATACAAAATGTAATGTCTAATGCTATGTTAAAGCCAATAGGCAGCTTAACTGAATACAACATGTAATGTGCTACTGGTGAACATTGAACAACTAATATGTGCAGTGGTCAAACACAAAGTCAGTGGTCAAACACAATTAATGGCATAACATCTCCACCCAATGACCAATGACTTTTGTTTACATTCCTCTTATTTCAAACAAACAAAGAAACAAACAAACAAACAAAAACAAAAAAAACATTATAAGCAAATCAGATTTGAATGATAAAAACAATCACTGTAAAGCAATGGAAGTAGATTAACATAATGATCTCATAACCTTTCACATCAGATACATCTACAATGAAAAGACTGAAGCTTATTTTGGTCATTTGAGGATTCAACCCACACCTTAGCACTGAGGTTTGTATCTTCTGCACCACAGCGTCCCTTTCCTTGCACTGTCAAAAGGGCTGGGGCAGACTCCTTCTTTACCAAACCTCCATTCACTGCCCTTATGACAAGTTTAGCAATTCTTTCTCCAATCTGTATGAATAAATCAGATTCTCTTCCAGTTATCAGAATAATTTTGATTTCTCCTTGCTAATCTGCAGCAATCACTCTCCTAAAACCTGATCAATTTGCCATATCTGTCCTGGTAACTTTCCTCTCCCATAGTATTGAAACCGCTTTATTACCAGTTCTAGATGACCTTGCAATAATGACTGGCAGAAATTACCCATGTGCTTTAATACTATTAGACCTCTCAGTGGCATTTGACACCACTTATCATAACTACTTGGAGTCCAGACTGGAACAATATGTACCAAAGGCACTTGCCTTGAGTAGTTTACCTCTTTCCTTTCTGATAGGTATAGACATATTACGTTGAACAATTTTGTCTCTCTCTCTCTGTCAATACTAATGCAGGTGTCTTTCAGGGACCCACACTTCTGGTGTATATATTTATGTCTTATTGCTAAGTCATATGGTTAGGATTTTTTGGGAATTTGTTTTAGAACTCTGAAGATGACACCCAACTAATTTCCAAGCGTAGAGAGCTGGATCTCCAATCTGATCCCTTAACAAGTTGTTTCAGCAAGGTAAAGAATTGGACAGACTGTTAGAAATGGGGACTATGGTTACCCCCTGTCCAAGCATGGACACCCACTCTAGTCAAGGTAAAGGAGAAACCCACCTGGCTAAACCCCACTCACCCCCTTGGTAGCTTGGCACAAGCAGAAAGGCTTAACCCTGAAGCAATGTGTAACGTATTTGTACCAACTGACACAGTAAATTAAAGACGCACGGGCGAGTGTGCATAAGAAAAGTCAGCAATACATTGAGTCCTTACTCGCAACTGAGGCCATGTTTCTTCTCCAGTCGGGTCGGCAAAGCGTCAATTTCCAGACAGGCACCTCGGATCGATGCAGGCTTGCATCGATATTTCATGTTCATTGATGTTACGGTCAAAATCTGGTTGCATGGTTTCAGAGAACTGCGATGCATGGGGTTTGCGTTATTATCAGCAGCTGCAAGTGGGTGTTATGTCGTTTCTCCAGCTGCAATGCTTCAATCTCTGCAAAACGTGGAGTAGCGATTTTAGCCGCCGAGCGGGTGGCACGTCAATTATCAGCTGTGTTGCAGATGGTGTGCCAAAAATGTCCCCGCACAGCAGTCTGTGCGCAGATTTCTATCCTTTTCCACCAGCTTTACCTTTCAAAGGCCAAGGGACTGGATGAGGCACCACTTGGCTGGACAGGAGTCTCATCAGAGAGTCTAGGTGTTGGCCGGATGAAGTCTTTGATGGCCCTGAGACTTAAAAACAGGAGGCAAGCTTAGTCCAAGCCCTTGGAGATTCTTCACAAGCAGGAATATACCACAAAGTCCAGTCTTTCAGGCAGAAGCAGCAACTGCAGGCCAGACAAGCAAGGCACAGTCATAGGCAAAGGGGCACTACTCCTTCTCCAGCTCTTCAGCTCTTCGGCTGTTCTCCTTGGCAGAGGTTTCTCTTGATTTCAGAAGCAATCTTGAAGAAATCTAGTATGGGGCTTGGGGTCCACTACTTATATCCTTTCTGCCTTTGAAGTAGGCAAGCTTCAAATGAAAGTCTCTGTTGGTCACAAGATCCTGCCTTGCCCAGGCCAGGCACTGGACACCCACCAGGGGACTGGAGACTGCATTGTGTGAGGACAGGCACAGCCCATTCAGATGTAAGTTGCCACTCCTCCCTCCACTCTAGCCCAGATGGCTCATCAGGATATGCAGGCTATACCCCAGCTCCCTTTGAGCCACTGTCTATAGGGAATTCACAAACAACCCAGCCAAACTGTCAGTCTGACCCAGACAGGTAATACTCAAGCATGGAAAGTCGCAGGATGGTGTAAGCAAGAAAAGGCCCACTTTCTAAAAGTTGCATTTTCAAACTGACAATCTAAAAAACAACTTTACTAAAAGATGTATTTTCAAATTGTGAGTTCAGGGACACCAAACCCCACATTTCTATCTGCTCCCAAAGGGAAACTGACTTAAAAGTTATTTAAAGGCAGCCATATGTTAACCTTTGGAGAGATTGGCCTTGCAACAGTGAAAACCAAATTTGGCAGTATTTCACTGTTAGGACATGTAAAATACATCAGTGTATGTCCCACCTTTAACATACACTGCACCCTGCCCATGGGGCTACCTAGGGCCTACCTTGGGGGAACCTTACATGTGCAAAAATGGAAGGTCTGGGCCTGCCAAGTGGGGACACTTGCCAGGTCGAATTGGCAGTGCAAGACTGCACACACAGACACTGCAGTGGCAGGTCTGAGACAGATATGCAGGGCTACTCATGTGGGTGGCACAATCAGTGCTGCAGGTTCACTAGTAGCATTTGATTTACAGGCCCTAGGTACCGCTAGTGCACTTTACTAGGGACTTACTAGTAAATCAAATAAGCCAATAATAGATAAACCAATCACCAATACAATTTACACAGAGATCATATGCACTTTTGCACTGTTTAGCAGTGATAAAGTACCCAGAGTCAACAACGAACAAAAACTGGTCAGAAAACATAGGAGGAAGGAGGCAACAAGTTTGGGGATGACCCTGCCAAAAGGGCCAGGTCTAACACAGACCATCATTGGTCAATATGGACAAAACATGGGTCTTCATAGTTGGAAATCACCGCTCTTTGTCTGGCATCTCTCATGTGGCCTAAGCCTCTGTGTATATGTTTTGTTCATATTCCCAACACAACTGCAAAGTGGCTGGATGTCAGTTTGGAGTCTCAGCTAAAGCTATGTTCTTAGACTAAAAAAAGTCTCCTATATATTTAGAGGCATACTTATGAGAGGCTTGCACCGCCATTGCATCACTTTTTGTAATGCAGCAGCGGTGCAAGCCTTTCAACCATATCCATAAAGCCATGCAAGGCCACTCTGTATGGCTTTGGATGGCCCCATAGATATTAAATAAGGCAAGGCAGCGCAAATCATTCCATTGTGGTATTTTGCTTTAGAAAGGCATTCCATGGGCATTGTTGTTGGTGTTCTCATACAGCACCCATACATTTTGAACCTCCCTCTATATCATTAGACAGTGGAATGCCTTATAGGAAAACTTAAAGCTTTACCAGGGTAAATGCATATCATTGTTTGAAAGATCTTTCTAGGCAAGACTTGCACTTTTGGGCCTGTGGTATGTCGATAGGTGTCATTAGATATTAGTAGCTTTCAGTCTTTATGGTCATTTGCCTGGTATGACTACAATAGGTAACCAAAGTATACTTAGTGGAGACCATCTGATTATTTAGGAGCCTATGGATCAAGAAGAGGGTTATTTTAAAGACCTACATCACATTTTGTTTATCTTGGATGATACACTTGAGAGAGTATGTTATTATTATCTGTAGAAAACTTTAATTCTTTGGACTGCCAAACTGGTGGCGGTCGGACCGCTGCAATCCTGGTGGTATGACCGCCCGATTACAATTCTGACAGACGGACTGCCAGGAGACGGCAGGCAATGCCAGGATCTGGGACCCGATGGGTTGGTGGCAATCAAAGTCATGGTCAGCCACAGTAGCGCAGAGTTTCAGCACTGCCATGTTGACTTTGCTTTCTGACAGCCTTATAATGGCTGGGTCCCCGCCATGAAAAGGCTGGGGGAAAGGCAGTGCAGGGGTCCCCACCAGCTTCCTCAGAATGCACACTGTCTGCTACAGCAGACATTGCGAATTCCGAGGGTGTTGTGTGAGCCAGCATTGGCCTCGGCTTCCTTAGGGAGCAGTAGCCAATACCACTGCACTCTTTCAACCGGGCTGACATGTGGAAACGTCATAATTTCCGGTGGTCAGCCCGGTGGAAACATTGTAATACGACAGCTTTGGTGGTCCGACAGTTGGACCACCAAAGTCGTATTCAGGCACTAAATTTGCATAAAAAGCTCACAGGAAAGTATCAGATTTTCATTATTATATACACTATGATTGTGGCTATCATCATCTGTCAACAGACATGTAGCCAGTTAGCTCTCAGACTCACAATAACATGTTGTACTTACATGGTGTCTTAAAATACAATTCCTGCATTTCATGCATATTAAAGTTGTGGGAGTGTTCATAAAGTCATGGTAATTGTGACCTACAAGTTCAAAGACCAACTGTGTTTACTGTAATGGCGCCTTTTCCTCCCTAGCTGACTTGCAAGTTTTACATGTGACTACAATGTGAGAGGCCCTCCTGCTCAGCTGCAACATCCTTGTTTCTTGTTTCTTGATGGTGTCTGTTTCCCGCAGTCTTCTGCTTTCAGCATCTGTGTCACTTATCCAATCACAGTTGATCTCCTTCACTGAAACATTAGCAATATCACAAAACCTGCATCAGAAGGTACTGGCCAGTGAGAAGTGTGACCTTCTAGAGCCAATATATTTGTATTTATGTATAAATGCATGTATGCATATATAGGTATGTATGTATTTCTGTCTGTCTGTATGTATGTATGTATGTATGTACGTATGTATGTGTGCATGTATATATGTTTGTATGGATGTATGTATGTATATGTTTATGGTATTGCTGTATCACAAACTGTAGGAGGCCGGCCTGGCTTATAGTGGGTACCTGATGGTACTTACCCCTTGTGACAGGTCCAGTTATCCCTTATTAGTAGATTAGTAGTGTTATTGCAGCTTAGGCTGATAGAGGTAGCTATAGCAGAGCAGCTTAGGCTGAACTAGGGGACATGCAAAGCTCCTACTATACCACTTATATCATACAGCACTATATCATAAGAAACCCAGGCCCGTATTTATACTCCATTTGAGCCGAATTAGCGTTGTTTTTTTCGACGCAAATTCGACGCAAAACTAACGCCATATTTATACTTTGGCGTTAGACGCGTCTAGCGCCAAAGTATGGGCAAATAGCGTAATTTTTTTGCGTGAACGCCTTCCTTGCGTTAATGAGATGCAAGGAAGGCGTTCCCGTCTAAAAAAATGACGGCGACGCAAATGCGTCGTATTTATACTCCCGGGCAAAAGTCACGCCCGGGAGGTGGCGGGTCAAAAAACCCCGCATTTGCGCCACTATTTAACGCCTGGGTCAGGGTAGGCATTAAGGGGCCTGTGGGCTCAAAATGAGCCCACAGGTGCCCTCTCCTGCCCCCAGGGACCCCCCCTGCCACCCCTGCCCACCCCAGGAGGACACCCAAGGATGGAGGGACCCACCCCAGGGACATTCAGGTAAGTTCAGGTAAGTATAATTTTTTATATTTTTTAATTTTTTTTGGGTGGCATAGGGGGGCCTTATTTGTGCCCCCCTACATGCCACTATGCCCAATGACCATGCCCAGGGGACATAAGTCCCCTGGGCATGGCCATTGGGCAAGGGGGCATGACTCCTGTCTTTACTAAGACAGGAGTCATTTAAATTGCGTCTGGGCGTCGAAAATAATGGCGCAAATCGGGTTGAGGCGATTTTTTTGCCTCAACCTGACTTGCCCCATTTTAAGACGCCCTAACGCCATTTTCCCCCTACGCCGGCGCTGCCTGGTGTACGTGTTTTTTTTCCACGCACACCAGGCAGCGCCGGTCTGCTAGCGCCGGCTAACGCCATTCCATAAATACGGCGCCCGCATGGCGCTTCAGAATGGCGTTAGACGGCGCTAAATTTTTTGACGCTAAACTGCGTTAGCGCAGTTTAGCGTCAAAAAGTATAAATATGGGCCCCAATACTCGAGTTACTAAAAATAAAGGTACTTTATTTTAGTGACAATGTGTAAGAAATATCTCAGAGGATATACTCCCTTAGGAGGTAAGTAAAATACACAAAATATACACACAAACCAAAATCAGGTAAGTAAACAGGTAGAAAAGTAGTGCAAACACTGTAGAATACAATAGGATTCAACAGGCCTAGGGGCAACACAAACCATATACTCCAAAAGTGGAATGCGAACCACGAATGGACCCCAGGCCTAGTGTAGTGTATAGAGGGTTGCACGAGTGTAAGACAACACTAAGGGTGTCCGAGATACCTACCCCAAGACCCTGAAAAATAGGAGTAAAGATACCCTACTACCCCAGAAACACAGTAAAGTCGTGATAGGGGATTCTTTAAGGACAACAACTGACTGCAAAGCACTGAAGACAGATTCCTGGACCTGAGGACCTGCAAAGGAAGGGGACCAAGTCCAAGAGTCACACAAGTGTCCGGGGGGGGGGGGGGGGGGGCAGGAGCCCACTAAACCCCGAATGAAGGTGCAAAAGGTCTCTTTTTGGGTGGAAGAAGCTGAAGATTCTGCAACAACTGAAGGTGCCAGGAACTTCTCCTTTGCACAGAAGATTTCCCATGGTGTGCTGGAGGATGCAAAGGTGTTTCCACGCAGAAAGACTGCAAACAAGCCTTGCTAGCTGCAAGAGTCAGTGTTGAAGAAAATGGGTGCTGCCTGGGTGCAGGGAGGACCAGGAGTTCGCCCCTTAGAGGAAGAGACAGAGGGGGCACTCAGGAGCACAGAGAGGCCATGCAGAAGCAGGCAGCACCTGCAGAAGCACTTAAACAGGCATTCAAGAAATCTGAGCATGGTGGTTGTCTCAACGCTACAAAGGAGGGTCCCATGAAGTCGGTGGTCAACTCAGCAGGTTGAGCAATGCAGGACATAGTGCTGGGGACCTGGGCTATGCTGTGCACAAAGGATTCCTTGCAAAAGTGCACAGAAGCCCTAGCAGGGCTTTGTACACAGTACAAAGGATTACTGTCTGGTGTGGGGCGGCAAGGACTTACCTCCACCAAATTTGGACAGAAGGACCTCTGGACTGTCGGGGTCACTTGGATCCAGCTCCTGTGTTCCAGGGATCACGCTCGTCAAGATGAGAGGGGACCCAGAGGACCGGTGATGCAGAGGTTTGGTGCCTGCGTTAGCAGGTGGAAGATTCGGTCGACTCACGGGAGATTTCTTCTTGGCTCCCAGTGCAGGGTGAAGGCAGACAGCCCTCAGAACATGCACTACCAGAAAGCCGGCAGGATTAGGCGCTACAATGTTGCTGGTAGTCATCTTGATACTTTGTTGTGGTTTTGCAGGCATCCTGGAGCAGTCAGCGGTCGATCCTTGGCAGAAGTCAAAGAGGGTGATGCAGAGGAACTCTGGTGAGCTCTTGCATTCGTTATCTGACGAGAAACCCACAGGAGAGACCCTAAATAGCCCTCAGAGGAGGATTGGCCACCTAAGCACCTATCAGGAGGGGTCTCTGATATCACCTGCTGGCACTGGCCACTCAGAGGCCTCCATTGTGCCCTAACGCCTCTGCATTCAAGATGTCAGAGGTCTGGGACACACTGGAGAAACTCTGGGCACCAGCCCTGGGGTGGTGATGGACAGGGGAGTGGTCACTCACCTTTCCTTTGTCCAGTTTCGCGCCAGAGCAGGGGCTGGGGGATCCCTGAACCGGTGTAGACTGGCTTATGCAAGGAGGGCACCATCTGTGCCCTTCAAAGCATTTCCAGAGGCTGGGAGAGGCTACTGCTCCCCAGCCCTTAACACCTATTTCCAAAGGGAGAGGGTGTAACACCATCTCAGAGGAAATTCTTTGTTCTGCCTTCCTGGGACTGGCCTGCCCAGACCCCAGGAGGGCAGAAGCCTGTCTGTGGATTGGCAGAAGCAGTAGCTGCAGTGAAAACCCCTGAAAGCTAGTTTGGCAGTACCCGGGGTTCATGCCGGAGCCCCGGGGATGCATGGATTGGCACCCCAATACCAGATTTGGCATGGAGGACAATTCCATGATCTTAGACATGTTACATGGCCATGTTCGGAGTTACCATTGTGAAGCTACATATAGATATTGACCTATATGTAGTGCACAAGTGTAATGGTGTCCCAGCACTCACAAAGTCCGGGGAAATTGCCCTGAACAATGTGGGGGGACCTTGGCTAGTGCTTGGGTGCCCTCACAATTAGTAACTTTGCACCTAACCTTCACTAAGTGAGGGTTAGACATATAGGTGACTTATAAGTTACTTAAGTGCAGCGTAAAATGACTGTGAATTAACGTGGACGTTATTTCACTCAGGCTGCAGTGGCAGTCCTGTGTAAGAATTGTCTGAGCTCCCTATGGGTGGCAAAAGAAATGCTGCAGCCCATAGGGGTCTCCTGGAACCCCAATACTATGTACCATATGCTAGGGAATTATAAGGGTGTTCCAGTGTGCCAATCAGAATTGGTAAAAATGGTCACTAGCCTGCAGTGACAATTTTAAAAGCAGAAAGAGCATAAACACTGAGGTTCTGGTTAGCAGAGCCTCAGTGATATAGTTAGGCACCACACAGGGAACACATATAGGTTACAATCTATGAGCACTGGGGTCCTGGCTAGCAGGATCCCAGTGACACAGGCAAAAACAAACTGACACACAAGTAAAAATGGAGGTAACATGCCAGGCAAGATGGTACTTTCTTACACACACCTAGCCAAAAAGATGTGGGGTACTAAAGCAATCAAACAAGTGCATAGCATAAGGATTTTTTTTGGAGTTTATATATAATAACGTTTATGATATATTTATTTCAAGTTAATAAAGGAATATGTAAATTTACCTTTCTTAATTTGTGTGGTTTGTTTCCAAAAAATATACTCAAACCGCATCTGAATATTGGTATAAAATGTGATTATGTATAACACATCCCTTACATTCTGCAGCTTCTGATTCTAGGATATTCTTTGATCTCTTCTTCTTATTGATCTTTCATTTTTCTTTAAACCTCATTGTCCATGTCTCTATTCTTCCAGAGCCCACTAAGAAGTAATTAAAACAGGCTACGTTTTCATTGACAACAATTACATATGAACTAGAATCTCTCTGAACCAAAGGAATCAAACTAAAAACTGTACAGGACCATCCACCACTCCCCCTTCTTCCTCTCCTTTTGTCAAATGTGCTCATTTGGCCATCTTCCTTCCATGAACAGAATCCTCACCTTCCTAAACCATAGTCACCAAACCTACCACAATAGAACTGCAAAAGGTGAGACTGGAAAACAATAAAATGTAGTATGTGAGATAGGGGTATGCAACAATTTACCAATGTTTCTATGTTACTGTCAGACGTACATTTTTGTTAACAAAAACACATAGAAAATAAACTAGCACATTATATGAACACTATTTTGAACATTACAGATGTGTGCGAGCTGTGTTGTTATTAAATGATCTTTTACAATTAACCATTTATTGCCTGTGGATACTTGTAGATTTCTAAAAGTTGAGCCATTTGGTATGAGGTTGCTGATGAAACGTCCCCTATGAAACCCACCAAGGGTCCCTTCCTTTGGCAGCTGTAGTTTGGAGTAAGTTCTGTAGTCCATGACAATGGGTTCATCGTGGCCATCAGGGCTCTCTTCACACTGGAGCATGATCATAAATTGTGTAACCAAGTGTGAGGTTTGTTAAGAGTTCAGGGTTTCTGTTGATTTCCTCTATAGCATAGATTATTGCCATGGAATGTCGAAAGTAGAGTAAGGAAATACTGAAAGTTATAAGTTAGATCTGTATTATTGTTAATAATGCATTCAACAGAGACCATCAATTTTATAAAATCAAATGCATTATCCAATGGTTAGTGATAAGAACAACAAAGTATTTTAACTGCAGCAAACATCAGGGCCCGCTTCTTGATCAGTGGACCACAGCACAGCAAATGTCATTTTGCAACCAACTTTTGATGGGGGGGCCACCAAAACATCAAATACCAGAGAATAGTATGCACATAAAAAATCTGAATTATCTTGCTCTTGCATTACATCAAATTATTCAGAAATTCAGATTATTGCAATTTCAGTTTGTCCTACTCTTGTCTCATGACAACATAATTGATTTCTTATTGCCAATCAAACACTTAGAGATGTTGACCCTATAACTTTAAATTTCCCACCATTAAATTTAGGGACTCTAGTAAAAATACTTGTAATTTAGAAATATGCTTTGATATTGAACAACTCTTTACAGAAAGCAGATTTACTGAGTATATTAGTGAACCATTGCATATATTCTACTCGCTGATTATTCCAGGATGTAAAGATGGTGTGTTTGATGGATGAATACGTGTCACCTGCAACAAAATACAATGTTACAGCTCTATATGGTGGTATTTATTTATGACACCGAAATATGATGCTTGTTGAGTCAGCTGAAGGATACTGACCTCAACAGAGTCCAAGACAAGAAGAAGGGTTCTTCCTGTTAAAATATTTCCACTGATGGTAGAAAGAGTTGATACATTTCTAAAAAAACATTTAATTTGTGATTGTGGAGACAGGCCATTGTTTTTGTGGACCACTGTAATGTGAGTCTGGAGAGGTCCACTGGGTGATAACTGGATTTGGTGTCACCAGCACAAACCTGGTACTTGCAGGCTTCTAGTGTTCATGAGAAATGGCACATGTCAACCCTCCCATGTTTGATTTCATCATGAAGTGGACACATGGCATAAAAATAGAGAGTAATGCAATGGTCTCAAGCTTAGTGGAACCTACTTCCTATCATTAAAACTCATTCTGAGCTACTTCTTAAAAGACAGCTATGATCAGGATACATAAATGACAGGTAACCTAACAATTATCCAATAGTATCCCACTACTGCCCTTGCGAGGTAATAGTAGAAATGGTACACAAGCTTTATCTTTAAAAGTGTACCTGTGAAGTCCCCAAGAATCACAAGAATCAATTTTCTCTTTTTGCAAAAATATATAAATGACCTGTGATAGGTGGGAATTTTACTATGTGGCCCTGAGGACCATTCTCTGATGTTCACAAAGAAGCAAATTCTATTTTTATATATATGTTGAACCCCCATGCAGATTGCAGACTGTATAGCTCTCTACAAATAAACATTTCTCTGCAGGCATACCTGCTAGGAAAATTATGACACTAATGAGAAAGAAGGCAAGACAGCAAGAAAGAAAGAATGAAACAAAAACAGAGAAAGAAGGGACAGATAGAAATAAAGAGAAGGGGTGAAAGAAAAAAGGACAGAAAGAAGCAAAGAAATGATGGGGAAATTAAATTGAAAATAATGAAAGAGATTAGGAAAGTCGAGGTTTAAAGAGAAAGAGAGTGAGATCTTAAGACCAGAGAAGGAAAGGAGAATAAGAAAGAATTACCAGAGAAAGACATGGAAGACTAAAAAGTAAGAAAGAACAAGAAAAAGAAGAGAAAGAAAGAGATAGAAAGGGAAATTGGAACAGATAATGAGAAACATGAAGAAGGAGAGTGAGGAAGGAACAATGAATGAAAAAAAAAGTGGAAAGGAGTGAAAGAAAGGTGAGAAATAAAGAAAATGGAGTGAAAGTACAGAAAAGAGAAATAAAGAGAAAATAAAAAATCTGAGAAAAAACAAAAATGGAGAGAAGAGAAAGTAGGTAGGATCAGAAGAGAAAAGGAAGCATAAACAAAAAGGAGAGAAAACAAAAGCACAGTTAAAAAGAAGAAAATAAATAATACATTAGAGAAAGGAACTGACAGCAAGAGATAGAGAGGCACGGAAATACAAATGAAAGAGAAGCAAATCAGAACTGGGCCACACTATTTTAAAATTAAGTCTTAGCATGTGTGTGACTTTACAGGCTCAAACCTTCTGACCAGCAATTATCACTTGCTGGTGAGTCACTGGCAAGCTATTCCATGGCCGCCAGAGATTTTTTAGTAGCTCATTGCTGATCTGTTAAATTTCTAATTCTTTTTATAGATTTTAAGTAGATTTTTCTCAATTGTAAATGCAGAAAAATCTCAGAGTCAAAAGGCTGTAACACTCTAAACAACCTCTATAATTTCAAAGTAATTACTTAAGTAAAGCATAACTTATACTTGACAAAAAATAATTAAATATCCTTTTATACACAAAATAAAATACAATTATAAAAAATATATCTGCAAAGCACAGGCAAAAAACTGAAAAACAATGACATCAAGCAATGCAAAAAGAAGACCAAGCCCAAAATTATAATAACATCATGTTTCAATGAATAAGTTATTGACCTAAATTCTTAATCACACTAATAATCTTGGGTTTCTTGACGCCAAACCACAGTTTCTACAGAGGACCAAACAGCAACAAGAAGATAAAAAGTATAAATAGATCTCTAAGATATAAACAGTCAGGTTTTAAAAGCATTTCTACATTGAATATGGCTATGTAAAGAGTTAATACATAAAGGCAAACCATTTCAAGATTTTGCAGCCATCAGAGATAAATTCCTACCATCCCATCTGTGATGAGTTGTTGCAAAGGCTCTCATTATCCTAATGAGGCTGCTGGATTCGCACAGCAGAATCCCCTGAGTTATGGGAAACTGAGTCCGATCCCACACCATTTGACAACGGTTGCCCTATTCCGGGTACCGGTTAACTAGCAGCGCCTCACCCTGCCCCAAAAAGAGGGGTGATTTTTGGCAACCAGGGGCATGACAAGAATGACTCACAGAAATCATGACGTATCAGATCTCATCTTTTTCTCTCAGTTACATTAGTCTCACACATGTAAAGATGAACAGATTCAGAGCACAATTCAATAAGGTTTATTGAATTAGCTGCATCTTAGATAAACTGGCATGAATTGCAATAACTAGGATGATAAACCACGCTAGAAACAAAATGGTGACAAGAAGAGTGAAACACAGGAAAAGTCCCACCCTGCTGCAACAATGCGTAATATATGTGGTTCCTACCTAAGCTATGTGAGAGCACACTGTGAAAAGCCCTAATTCCTCCTTCAGGATTTCTCCCCACCCCCCCGGGAAGACATCATCCCCTTACCTGAGCAAGGAAGCCTATTGTCTAGAAAGACACAATCCCCATGCAGGCCAGGTATTTGGTAGTCTAAGCATGCAGCTGTAGCGAATGCAATTAGCAATCAGCATGCGGTCATGGTCATCTGGCTGGAATCTCCCTCTAACTTGTGTGGGACATCAAAGTGCTTTTATAATAAAACAGCTGATGTTCTGAGAAAATGTACCCACGTAAGAATGTGTATGTTTTCTTTCAATGTTGGAGACACTGTCTACCACTTAGCCGGCAACCATATCTCGCTGCAGCCTTGAGGAAAGCACAAAGTGAAAAGAATATCTGGCTAAAGATGCAGTGCTTTTCCTAGATGAAAGAGCAACTAGATAAAGAAAATAAATCAGCACCGAAAATGTGGCCTATGCTAAAACAATAAAAAGAAGCTCAATAAAATGTAACTGGGCTTAGGGGCACAAGCGTCAGGCCTACTTGCTAAAATATTGTGCCTAAAAACATGGCTTTAATGTCTATATAACACCCTCCCTTTGCCAGATCAAAAGCAACCAAAAGCTATTTATTAAAACATAGATACATAAATGTAAATAATGACAAGTTAAAAGACACTTAAGCATATAACATTTTTTGAAAAGGGGTCAATTTAGAATGTCAACAGTGGCGCCAATAAAACCAATAAAACCAAATTTAGAATTCAGTGTCATTTTTAAAATCACCAATTACATCCAAGACATTGAAGCCAGGAAATGTTCCACATCGGCAGGTGGTAAGATAGCCAACTTGTTGCCAACTAAAACCAAAGAGCATTCAAGTTCCAAAGCCTGAGCTCCGACTGAGGCAGCAGCATTCTGTGTTGTGCCCAATGTTAAGTCAAGAGCTACATAATCCACGAAGGGCAGCTCATCAAAACCTTCCTGCAGCAAACACACCCTCAACGTGCATGTCTGGTAATGAGCCGTTAGCAAGAATTTCAAGTAGATCAGTGTCCACTGAAAGTAAACGTTGCGTAGAAGGGCCAACTTTCAGTTTTCAAAAGGCACCAGAGGCATCAAAACATAGTCTGCACATGATCCAAAACCATTCTGAATAACAGAGACCAGTTACACTCCAGTTCCTCCTGGAGTGGTGCTCCGAAGTACTGCATCATATGCGATCATGAAACAGTTGCACTGGTGAAAGCGCTTTCAGTCCTCCGTATTGTGAAAGGACACGCTTTGGGAATAAAAAACTGCAAGATGCCACCTATTATAGTCAAAGTAATTGGAAATCCCCTGAAACTACTAAAAAATATTGAGTGTATGGCTGAAGGTATTATGCCAAATATAGAGGAAAAAGTGTGAATGAAACCAGAAGCAACAGCCTTAAAGAAACGTGCAATCCCAGTTGTCGTGGATTTGTTAAATATTCATTCCATGAGTTCACCAAAGTGTCTCTGGAAGCTTGTACTGTATTTCTGCAGACGGACTTGTAACTTGAAGCGCATAGGTCTTGCATGCAGATGTAAGCACCACATGCTTTTGAAACAATAAAGCCTTGAGTCCGCTTAACTTGTCAAAATTCACATTTGAAGTAGCTATGTGAGGCCCAATAACTGCTACTTTCGTCTGTTGTGTAGGAGGAAAAAGAACATTCCCGCAGCAGGTGACAATTTGGGAGACCGAAAAGGTATAAGATATTCCAGCTCTCATTTCTTCAAAAGCTTTCACTGTTAAGAAGCACATAGCTTCCATTTCAGAGCACCTGGAAAGCAGGTCTAATCAAGAGGACTGTAACTCTCTTTAGATAGCAAGCTACATCCGCTGTTGAAGTGTTACACGCCCCGTGCAAGGACAGCTGCTTACAAACCATAGAATGGCTCACAAAAGTTTCACATTCACTGCCGCTAAGAAAGACCTCTTTCATGCCATTGAAACATTTGTGCAAAAAGGGAAGCTCCCATACTTCATGGATGTGATTATTACCTAGCCTCTCATATCTGCCTACTGGGATGTGTTTCATGCAGATTAATAACTCCATGTATTAGCCATTTAGCACATGGTATTTCAGCCAAGGCAACTTTTCTAATTTCTCAATGTTTTTTATGACATAAGTTGCTTCCTTTTTAGCCATTATTTGTTCTTGTCACATTAAATTAAATTAAATGTTGAAAATATGTCCCTTGCTCTAACATATTGCCAGGGAACACAACCTGTTTTCAGTGTTTGTAGTGTCCAACCTAACTGCATAACGGACCGTAGCTGGCTCTGTCCATGTTGTAAAGATGATGTGTCACTTTGCACAATATTTATTGGAGAGGAAACAATGTTGTTTAAAGTGTATATGTGGGCAGACAAGGCGTTAATCCCATTATCTACAACAACTAATGTTTCCTGGAAATTTTCCTGATCAATTTGCCTAAACCCGGCAGCATCTTCTTGTTGGGAATGTTTTCAAATTTCATTATGTACTGTGTCTAAGAAGTACATTTTATGTGTCTTCTTGGGCTTAACAGGAAATGCTGCAGATCTCTATCATTGGACGGGAGACTGAGGTGTTCTTTCACAGCATCTAGTGAGGACATTTTTAACTATTGATGGCATAATTTCCCTATACTGTATGTTGTTACTATCCCAAAATGCTCTGATGACACATAGTGAGGATCTGGCCTATTTGCTCTAAAATCCCCCATGGAGTTTACAAAACGTGCATGACAACCATTAGTGTCTAAGGGCCAAAATAACCACCCAGCAGCACATTAAAGTGATGTGTCAAATGTTCCATTTTGGACCTACTCATGAAACTGATCCTCAGTTGCATTAATGGATTTTTGCAATTTGTAATTTTTTTAAAATTTAGCAGGGGCAGGGATACTGGGTGCATTCAAATCCTTAAGCCTAAACAACTCGTCTGTTGTACAGTTTCATTTAAAAATATAATTTGAACAGGTATCAGGCATGCTCTAAATAAAGCTCCCTTTCCCCTTATTTGCCAGTGTTCAGTTCCCTATTATCTTTTTAAGTCAATCGACTTCAGGCAATATTCATAGCCTTCTATAGCCAACCAGGAAACAAAGGAATCAGAATAGATACATTTTGTGTCAGTTAGTAAGATATGTTGACTTTCCATCACTGGCAATTTAAAATAATACGACTGAGCATGTTTTACATTGTGCCCAGAAAAATATGCAAACGTTTCAGAATCTGTTTCGGAACTCCCCACTGGTGGAGTTGGACAGTGTTCCCGTTATGTAGAATTAAAAATAGTCTTTGGGGTACTTGCTCTGTGAATAAAAGTCTGTCTATAATAATTATAACAGATCATATCTCCATAATGTTCTCGAATTATAAACATCTTTACTTTCATATACAGTAAAATATTCTAAATCAGACATCATAAAATCAACTGTTTTTACATCTCAATCATCAGAAACAACTCCAGGTGTTAATACATCAATCATGGAATGTTTAAACACATATGGAATTTGGATGACCTCCATCTGGCAGTACTTTATCCCAAACAATCCCATCAGGAATTGATATAGCTGAAATAATTCACTAGGGGCAAGTCTCTGCGGACCTTATGGGAGGAAAATGTAGTTTTAGGACCTTATTCACCAATTTGACAGTAAAGCATTCAGGACAGTAATGAACATGTAATGGTAAAAATAAGATGAGGACAAACCCAATCCAAGGAACGAAGGCAAGTACAGTTAATAGAAGCCACATATAGTTCAATGGAAGAATGAAATATTTACTTTTGAGCCAAATTGTCAGTTTAAGTGCTCTCAACAGTTGTGTTGCAGAAGAGGCAGATGAGACAGTGAAACTGACGTTGAAATCGTCAAAGTATCCAGAAGCAGCTTGTGAAAAATTTGAGCCGTGTTTGGAAGGGGAGAGCTGGCAGAAGTCTCTGTTAGTGGTTCATAATAGGCTATTCCATCTGTTTGTGGAGAATTTGAGCAGATGCTCTCAAAGTTGTTGGCATCACTTGTGGCAGAAGAAGTGAATGGGACTAATGAAAAATCATTTTCCACCCTCCAAGCTTGGAGAGGTGTCAGCATTGCTTCTTAAAACCCGTACAGGAACATCCTAGTGTGTAGTGAGAGGGATTCGGGTACTACCCAGGAGTTCTCTAGGTCTGCTGTGAAGAATCGGCCATGAGGTGTAGCTTGATATTGTCTATGGATACATAGGTTTTCATTAGAACCAGGCAGTGGTGGTAGAATGACAGTTCTGGCACTGTGGCCCATATTTATACTTTTTGACGCTAAACTGCGCTAACGCAGTTTAGCGTCAAAAAATTTTGCGCCGTCTAACGCCATTCTGAAGCGCCATGCGGGCGCCGTATTTATGGAATGGCGTTAGACGGCGCAATCAGACCGGCGCTGCCTGGTGTGCGTGGAAAAAAAACACGTAGACCAGGCAGCGCCGGCGTGGGGAAAAAATGACGTTAGGGCGTCTTAAAATGGCGCGTCAGGTTGACGCCAAAAAATCGTCTTAACCCGATTTGCGCCATTTTTTCGACGCCCAGACGCCATTTCATGACTCCTGTCTTAGTAAAGACAGGAGTCATGCCCCCTTGCCCAATGGCCATGCCCAGGGGACTTGTGTCCCCTGGGCATGGTCATTGGGCATAGTGGCATGTAGGGGGGCACAAATAAGGCCCCCCTATGCCACAAAAAAAATACAAAAAAAAAAAAATTATACTTACCTGAACTTACCTGTACTTCACTGGGATGGGTCCCTCCATCCTTGGGTGTCCTCCTGGGGTGGGCAGGGGTGGAAGGGGGGGTCCCTGGGGGCAGGGGAGGGCACCTGTGGGCTCATTCTGAGCCCACAGGTCCCTTAACGCCTACCCTGACCCAGGCGTTAAATTCAGGCGCAAATGCGGGTTTTTTTGACCCGCCACTTCCCGGGCGTGATTTTTGCCCGGGAGTATAAATACGACGCATTTGCGTCGCCGTCATTTTTTTAGACGGGAACGCCTTCCTTGCATCTCATTAACGCAAGGAAGGCGTTCACGCTAAAAAATGACGCTCTTTCTTCATACTTTGGCGCTAGACGCGTCTAACGCCAAAGTATAAATATGGCGTTAGTTTTGCGCCGAATTTGCGTCGAAAAAAACGACGCAAATTCGGCGCAAACGGAGTATAAATACGGGCCTGTGTATTCCCAGGACTGCAATCAGTGCATGATAGGAAGGACCAAACTCCATTTTCACAGCAATATTTTCATGTACTTGATCCCCAACGTTAGGAATCCAGCTCATAGGTGTTATTGGTGCATCACTTATTCCCAAGGAGGCGGCACTGATGTGGAGACAAATAATACAGTTGGACCCCTAGTGAAGCCATGGCATCCCTGAATGCCCTTGAGGTGAAAGAAGGGCCCTGGTCCAAGTGGAAAGCCGCAACTGCATATCTGCTGACTTGCAAATCTTTAATAACAGTCAGAGCATCAGCATTGCGTTGTGGCCAATCCCATAGAAATCCGGAGCAGGAGTCAACAGCGACAAGGACGTATTTGTATGCAGGTGTCAGGGGATCACAGTGGTCCAAGTACACACATTGGAAAGGTTTGTTGGAAATTCCCTCATGCACTGCTTTAATCAATTCACGTCTTTGATCTTTGTTGGGGATCACAATGTCACCTATATCTGGTACTGTTACTAGGGTGGTATTGAGGCTTGATATGTGGTAGGAATATTTTGCAGGGTATGCCTTTGGCATAGGCTTGCTGTCAGCCAAATCTTTCACAGCAACCAGTGTTTCATCATCCAATTTTGTCCAAGAACGAGTTATTGTAGCAGCAAAAGCCATAGCTACTGCTGACTTGGCTGCTTCATCAGCCAAGGTATTGCCAGTAACGTGTATTCCAACACGTTGATGTCCCAACGTATGAACAACGTGGTCAATAGGTAGCATATCCTTCATATCCATTACTTTCCCCCAGAGGAGTCTGTGTTTAATGTGTTGCCTTTTGAATCTCTGAACCCATTCTGGCACCAGTAATGCAGATATTCATTGAAAGACATTAGGATATAATAGTACAAATCACAGACGATTAATGTGAACTGTTCTGAATTCATGTGTTCCAGTGCCATCACCAGAGCCTTGAGCTGTACTAACTGTGCAGTGCAGTCACCTAAGATCTGCGCATAAGTGTGTTGTGTATGGAATTCACCATCTTTTACTGCACAAGCGGCAGAGCACTGTTGTGTTGTGCCTACTGCAGGCTGGGCTGAGTCGTCAGTGTACATCATTTCTTGGTATTGTTCGATAGGCAATGTGTTTGCAGGAACAGGCTATTGAAGTTCATATTGGAAAAATTCTTGTGCTTGTAATTTTGGGTCAAAGACATAGTCAACATCAGTGGCCGTCAGAGACGTTGCCCATTGAATCCAACGTGGATGTAGTGCTTTTGTATTAGGAACACTAGCTTTAGTGACAGCCTGAAGGGCTGGGATCGGAGATACAAAAATAATTTGTTTCCCCTGGGCTAGAGGTCTCTCTTTAATGACAGCCATCTGAACAGCAGTGAGGAGTTTCTCAGCGAGAGCAAATTGTTGTTATGCTGTAGAATATAAATGTGATTTGTATGCAATCAGGATAATTTCACCCTCATTGAATGTTGCTTAGGTGAAACCTATGGAATGGTCCAGTACTCCTATCTACTCACCACTGTGTTGGGTTGAATGTCTGTCGCATGTAACCTGCAAATCTGAGCTAACACTTTGGCATTTCAGAACATATCTACAAAATTAGTACTGGAGTTGTCATATGTGTAAATAAGGCTGCCTTTGTAAAACAATGTAAATGACACAAAGGCTCAATCAGTCCATCTCACTCTTTCTAGATTTTAGGTGGGGCCTTTTGTAAACAAAGCCAAATGAAAGGCACAAACAATAATTTAAAAACATATCCTCTGTAACCTTCACAGGTTCACCCAGCAGGCCCAGTGCAGCATTGTCTGCCGGCCAAGACACCTCCATTCCAGGTCAGGAGTCAAACTCAGGCCACAGCCACACCTCCCAAAACCTCAGCCTTAGGATCCCTCCCTTTCTCGCACCGAGAACCAGCGCACCAATCCTGTGCCCCAGCCCTGGATACTGTTGAGCCACCAACAACTCAGCCTCCAATGCTGCCAGGACACAGTGGTTTGGAGCACACTTCAAGGACACAGGCTAGTGGGGTTAGGGGTCCTGGAGGGGAATCTGTGGGCCAGCAATGGCAGGCAGCTGTGGTGTTAATTAGCCCAGACTACCTTTGACAAAATCTTGGTATCAATATAAAAATCCAAAGATGTGATAGACAGGTCCTAAATGAGCAACATTAAGCAGGTGCAAGGGGAGAACAATGCAGTGATACACAACATCAATGTGTGCTCCTAAACTGGGGTTATGTATGACATTTACCACATTATGCACAGGGTTTTTTCTAGTCCATCTACCACTGTCTGTGGTCCCTCAACATCTGGGCGAAGTACAGCACTGCCAGCCACAGACAGGAAGGCCCTGCCACTGGATGAGCCTGCCCCTACCACCTCAGTCCCTGCACCTGTGCCCTGCCTCCTCCCCAGAGGGGACAGTCATATGGAACAGTGACAGAGGATGCTAAGACCAACACCAACACCCCCAACAGACACCAAACTTAATTTCCTCCTTGCATGCCTACCATTCACTATGTGGACTGTTTCATGGGCACATTTACCTTTCCAGAGGACAGTAGTATTTTGGACTTTGGACTTCAAACTCCATTTGGCTCTGCTACCATGTTATTATGTTTCCATCTACCATGATAGACTGCTCTTAGTTTATTTCATCTTATTTTATTTCACTTCACACTTGTCTTTTACAACAGAATAAATGTGTTGGACTCAGAGTACAAGACTCCTGTTTGATTATTTGTTGCATTTTCTTTGTTATGTCCATCTTCCAACATCATGTTGGGGAAACTATTGACCCTCCAACAAATTTATTGAAAGTGCACAAACACGACTGAGAATGTATGTGGAACACACTCATGTTATAAACAGGTCCTTGTAGAAATGGAGTCTGGGTTAAAACAAAACACTCCTAAACCCAATATCTATGACATTTAGAGGTATATACTCCACTACCTTGATACCATGGAGGAAAGGGAACATGAAATTGGAACAAATTAAACAGACAAACTATCACTGATGCATGACCTCAGTTAAAGCGATACATTCTGCCTTCAGAACAGGGATCCCAGATCAATAACACAAATAGGCCACATCATGGCAGTGACAACATTTAAGGTCATATGACCACTACAGGACACTGTGGTAATATCTATCGCAATGACACATTCACATTTCAGTGGTGTGTTAACAAAAAAACAAAAAGTCCTATCACCTATGATGAAAGACATCAACAGCTACCTCTGCAGTCCTCAAATTGAAGATCTATCCAATGTGAAGGGAGGACAGTATGCTAGGGCTTGACATACATATGTGGTTTGAGCAACTCAAGTGGCAGATATTGCCTAGAAGGCACCATCACACAGAAAACAGGTCAAAAACAGTCTTCAGAACATCCATGCTATCAGAGTGCAAGCTGTCTTTGGAAAATATGTATTCATCCCAAGTAGGGTCTGTCCCGGGATCAACACATGTACACTATGTACTTCAAAACAGCAACACATCACAGTAAATGTCACAACGCTGAAATGTCCAAATGAAAATGACACGGGGAAGGACCCTGAAACAGAATAACAAGGGAAATATAATTTTACCCTAGAGTAAATTGAACTCAATTGACAAGTCATGAGAACACACGTACTTAGCACAAGCACATTTCATCAATGTCAATGACCGCATTACTCAATGTAAGGAAACTCTGATCCACTAACATATTTCCTTGAACTTTTCTGCACTGGCCATTCCTAAGAAATTACCATAGCAGATAGATATATTCCCTAGGTCACAAGTTGTACTGACAGTGGTGCTTAAAATTTGTAAAGGCATACTTGCACTCAGGTGAAGAAGTCGGCAGTCACTTCTTGACATAAGTAAACTCCTTCTTCACCACTGTCACATTCATGGGGCATTTCAACATCCTCAACCGGGGGCTCATCATGGTCTCCTCTGCAATTATAGGGATGTCTCTCCTTAGGGAGATGCTATGGAGAATACAACAGGCAACCCTGTTTTGGCACACCTCATTAGGTGATTAGAGGAAGGCTCCACCAGCCTTGTCTAGGCACCTAAACCTGGCCTTCGGGAGCCTGAAAGCCCTCTCCACTGGACTTTTGTGTTCATCCATGGGCCTAATTGAAGCGGACTTCCCCTGGCATTGTTGGATTCCTCAGAGGTGCCAATAACCGTGGTCAGTTAGGATACGCTGAACTCCTACACAGAAGAAACACATCAACAGATTACTCACATATCATACTATTTTCCCTTCCTAAACTAGGATTCAGCCAAAAGATCAACAAGTCATGTTGCACATACCAACTAGCCAAGCCCTCTCTAGTCCAAGTTGTGACATCTGCTGTTCCGTAGTATGAGTGAATTATATGTTGACCCAGAGAAGTCTGGTAAGCAGTCAACTTGTACATTCATGGAATGGAAGTTCCTCTGATTGTGGTACACCTGTTCTCTGTTGTGTGGTGGCACCAAAGCAATATGCGTGCCATCTATTGCTCAAACCGCATGTGATATTCCACCCAAAGCATAAAATTCTCCCTTTACGGTGGCCAAATCCCGTTGACGTAGGAATTGGATGTAGATGTCTTGTAGCACACCCCTGAGGCCCTCATTATGACATTTGGCGGTAAATACTGAATACCGCCATGGTGACTGCCGCCAACATACCGCTGCTAAGGCGAACATTTGTCTGCCATATTATGACCCAAACACACAAAACCGACAGAAATCAGCTACAACCACAAATCCGCCAGACCCACTGAATGCAATAAAATGTCAGAACTACCACCCATACAGTTATGTCACCAAAACAATGCCCTCGAAATATTGACCCACGAATCACCACAATGGACAGTCAACAGCGGTAAACCATTGGCGATGCACACTGCCAAGGTGGGAATGGTCACCCAAAAACAAAGCAGGAAAACATTGGCAAGAACAAAATAACTCACACCTGACTCATATACACACACCCCACACACTCCCCAACAGCACTATAAAACATCACCCACAAACCTTTGCAAAAACGAGAAGACCGTTACATCTTGCCACAGCAATCATAGAGAGAACTGCACACACATGCCACAACTACCCATTCATAAGTCACACACCTCACACCACACACCCCACTACATCACACATCACCTTCTGCACATCACACACACCACACACCATCCATGTCCCCACAAAGGCACCCCTGTTTCACTGATGAGGAGTTGCAGGTCATGGTGGAGAAAATAGTCAGGGTAGAGCCACAGCTGTTTGGAACACAGATACAGCAGGTATAGCAGATCTCCATTGCAAGGAAGATGGAGCTATGGCGGTCAATCATGGACAGGGTGAACACTGTGGGACAACATCCACGCACAAGGGACGACATAAGGAAGAGGTGGCATTCCATTGCAAGGCACCAGTTCGTCATCAGGATTACTGGCGGTGGGCCCCCACCTTCTCCCCCACATCTGACAGCAGGGGGGACCAGGTCATTGTAATTCTGCATCCTGAGGGACTCACTGGAGTAGCCAGAAGACTGGACACTGGTGAGTCACCATTTTCAACCTATCACCCCCATACCTGCATGCCATCTCAACCCCTCACCCTGATTCCTTTCACCCCACTCCATCCCACACAGTGTACTACCCAATTGCCACACTATATGCCCACCCCTGCATGCCATACCCACTGCAAGCAGATCCCTCCCAGCTTTGCATGCACACCCACCACCAATGCATGCACAGCATGTACAACTACCAATTCCACAAATCAGCACCACACAATACCAAAGTAGGAGGACAACACCATTATCATTGGGAAAGCTAAGAATGCGGAATATGTCACAGACAAGTACCCTAACACATCACTTACATCTCCACAGGTGCCCCAGCCAATGTCAGCGGTGAGGAGGTGCCACAGCTGCCCAGTCCCCCCCCAGAAGATGCCCTCAGTGATGACATTGCCTCTGGATGTCTCAAGCTGGATGAACTCCCTAGCCCATCAGGGACCACTGGTCAGGTAGCTACCCCATGCCACAGCCAGTTCACTACAGAGCCCCCCCCAAGAATCTAACACCACAGCAGACAGCCAACGCCCCTGACCGCTGTCAATCAGTAGTGTGCCCACCTGCACAAGAACCTGAGTCCAACCCCCACAGGCAAGACAATGAGGGTCCTGGTGTCAGTGGGAGTGAGCACACTGTTCAGGGAACACAGGCACAGGGGGACAGGGACACCCAGAGGACAGCTGTGCGCAAAGTAGAGAACAGGCCCAGGGAACCGACTGCCCAGGGGGCACTCACTAATGTCCTGAGGGCATACCAACAATCCCGGGACAGGATGGGTCAGGTGTCAATATCATGCAAGAGAAACAGCGGCTGGAGGTCAAGCAAGAATTGCAGGCCTTGAATACCACCATGGCCTCCATTGCAGGGGTGCTGGGTGACATGGCGACCATCATGAGGAAGTACACAGGACACCAGCGGGCCCCTACCACTAGCCAGTGCACTGACCAGCCCTCCAAATCTGCTGCAGATAGTGGACAGGAGGCCCTGCCACAGGACCCACAGGCCACCATCACCCCTCCCCCTGCAGAAGGTGAACCACCCCGCAAACATACCCTGACAGACACCAGAGACAGTTGCCAAAACCAAGACCACCGCCAGGAAATGAGCCCCTCAATAATGTCCCCCTTGTGTTCAACTGTGTCCACTTTGAACTGCAATTGCTCCTCTTCTATGGCTCCTTGGACACTGGACTTGTGCTACAAACAGACTGGCCCACTACACTGGACTTATCCCAACCATCACCCCACAATATTGAACATTCCATTTTTTACTTGAATTATAAATAAACACCCTTGGACACAACTTGAGTACTAGTGCTTTATCAGAAGATGTACAATGTACTGGACTGTATTAAACTGCATGATCCTGTGGACATGTTATGTAATGTGTTCATCCATCCTACAGATGTCTCAGCAGTCTGCACACATCACAGCAATGCACTGTAGTAACCACAGCAACATCTGCAAAAAGGGAAGACAGTCATTTGGGATGCAAAGGTTGTGACTGGCATTATACTACAGCCACACAGCACAACACTTAAATGTAGAAATTTATAGTTCAATAGTCTTACCTGAGTGTCATTAGAAGTACTGCTGTATTATATGTGTCCTGTTGTCCACACCCTCCTCCTCTTCCTCCTCCTCACTGTCCTCAATTTCCACAGCTTCTACAGGTGCAATGTCACCCCCTCTTCCTGTAGACAGGGCACATGGCATCTAAGGGCCAAATTGTGCAGCATGCAGCACACCACAACAATCTTGCAGACCTTCTCAGGGGAGTAGACTAGGGATCCACCCGTCAGATGGAGGCACCTGAACCTGGCCTTCAGGAGATCAACGGTTCATTCAACAATCCTCCTGGTACACCCAAGAGCATCATTGTACCTATTCTCAGCCCCTGTTCTCGGATTCCTAACAGGGGTCAAGAGCCAGGACAGGTTTGAATAGCCGGAGTCACCTGGAAGAAGTGAGGGACACACATTAGTCTTGCACAATGGAATGGGGTATGACTCCTGTAGGTATACACTGACATACACTGGGTGGGGACTCAGGCTCACCTATAAGCCACACTCTGTACCTCTGTAGTCATGGCATCAGCTGTGGGACGCTGCCTTTCCTCACGACAAAGGCATCATGCACAGACCCAGGATGCTTGGCAGTGACGTGGGAGATGTACTAGTCTGCAAGGTACACCATCTGGAAACTGAGTGATTGGAAACTCTTCCTATTCCTATATATCTGCTGATTGACCCGGGGGGGTGGCTACGGCAAAACGGGTGCCGTCAATGGCCCCAATCACATTTGGGATGTGTCCCATTTCACAGAATCCAGCCTTCACAGTGGGCAAATCATCAACCTGGGGAAATGGATGTAGCAGCACATGTGTTTCAGCAAGGCAACCAAAACACTTGCAAGCACAATCGAGAACATTGGCAGTGACATTCCTGCAGCCAAGCCTACTGTCACCTGGAAAGAGCCTGTTGCCAGGAAATGGAGCACTGATAGTACTTGCACAAGAGGGGGGATTACTGTGGTGCAACGGATAGCAGGAAGCAGATCATGCTCCAATTGTGCACACAGCTCTGGACACAGAGCATGTATGTATGTTGGATACTAGAATTGTCTAGGTGTGTACAGTCAACACCAAAGACGCATTTTAATCAATACATTGTACTAGCAGTAGGAAATGGCAACCGCCTGTCCTGTATGCAGGGACAGGTGGAAATAACCTCACTCTGCCGGTGTTATGAGTCATGGCGGAAGACAGTCTGCACTACCGTGCAATTCCTCATTGGCTAACCTGGGGCTCTATGGAGTACAGGAACCAATGATGATCAACGCCGGCGGTGACGGTGTTCACCACTGCAGACGTGACAAACATTTTCTTCCTACTACTTTACTCGATTCCTGACTTTCCACTGGACTACATCTCCACCGCGTGTGCTGCTCTGACCTGTGTCTGGTACCTGCCATGGCCAATGCTAAAGGGGAAAGAACCCCAGCCTTCACGTCAGAGGAGTTGGGGAGGCTCATGGATGGGGTCCTACCCCTGTAGAGGCAATTGTATGGGCCTCAAGACCAACAAGTAAGTACATAATGGGTATGTTGCATGCAACATGGCTGCATGGAGATGTGTGTGTGTGCTGGCAGTGTGTCATTTGGGTGGTATGGTTGTAGGCAATGTGAGTGAAGAGGTACGGGTCATGTGTGTGCTTGATGTGTGGCAAATGCTGGATGTAGGCCATATGTGTGACAGGCTGGATTGTATGGTTCATGGTATCCCTCTGTCTGTGTTTCCTCTGCCGGTCAGCGCCCACCAAAAGAAAGGGGCTGTGGCATGCCATCACCAAAGATGTGCAGACCCTGGGGGTCCACATCCGGCAGAGCACCCACTGCAGGAAACGGTGGGAGGATCGGAGACGCTGGGCCCAGAGAACCTCAGAGGCCCCACTGGGGACGGCCTCCAAACAAGGGAGGGGTGCCCGTCGGAGTATTGACCACCCTAATGGCCCCCATACTGGTGGTGGCATACCCAGAGCTGGATGGCCACTTGAGGGATGCACAGCAGCCACAAGGGGGTGGTGTGATGAAATAAGCCCATTAGTCTCCAGAAATGTAATGTAGGTCCCTTTATTAGAATATCCCATCCACCATCAAGCAAGTACAACAGCTCTCTCCTCTCTGATCTTCACCTCTCCTCCCAACATTCCACATTCTACTATTATGTCATTGATGACCTCAGCCCAAGGCAAGGCTAAATCAAATCAAATCATTAACATTTATAAAGCGCGCTACTTACCCGTGCGGGTCTCAAGGCGCTAGGGGGGAAAGGGGGGGTTATCGCTGCTCGAACAGCCAAGTCTTTAGGAGTCTCCGGAAAGCGGAGTGGTCCTGGGTGGTCCTGAGGCTGGTGGGGAGGGAGTTCCAGGTCTTGGCCGCCAGGAAGGAGAAAGATCTCCCACCCGCCGTGGAGCGGCGGGTGCGAGGGACGGCAGCAAGTGCGAGGCCAGCGGAGCGGAGGGGGCGGGTGGGGACGTAGAAGCTGAGGCGTCTGTTGAGGTATTCCGGTCCCTTGTTGTGGAGGGCTTTGTGTGCGTGGGTGAGAAAACGGAAGGTGATCCTTTTGCTGACTGGGAGCCAATGCAGGTGTCTCAGGTGTGCGGAGATGTGGCTGTTGCGGGGTACGTCGAGGATGAGGCGGGCCGAGGCGTTTTGGATGCGTTGCAGGCGGTTTTGGAGTTTGGCGGTGGTCCCGGCGTAGAGGGTGTTGCCGTAGTCCAGGCGACTCGTGACAAGGGCGTGGGTCACGGTTTTTCTGGTGTCGGCGGGGATCCAGCGGAAGATCTTGCGGAGCATGCGGAGAGTGAGGAAGCAGGCGGAGGACACGGCGTTGACTTGCTTGGTCATGGTGAGAAGAGGGTCCAAGATGAAGCCGAGGTTGCGGGCGTGGTCTGCGGGGGTCGGTGCGGTGCCGAGGGCCGTGGGCCACCAGGAGTCGTCCCAGGCGGACGGGGTGTTGCCGAGGATGAGGACTTCCGTTTTTTCAGAGTTCAGCTTTAGGCGGCTGAGCCTCATCCAATCTGCGACGTCCTTCATACCCTCTTGTAGGTTGGTCTTGGCGCTGGCGGGGTCCTTGGTGAGGGAGAGTACAAGTTGGGTGTCGTCGGCGTAGGAGGTGATGATGATGTCGTGCTTGCGTACGATGTCGGCGAGGGGGCTCATGTAGACATTGAAGAGTGTCGGGCTGAGCGATGAGCCTTGAGGTACGCCGCAGATGATCTTGGTGGGTTCTGAGAGAAACGGAGGGAGGTAAACTCTTTGGGAGCGGTTAGCGAGGAAGGAGGCGATCCAGTCCAGGGCCTGGCCTTGGATCCCGGTGGAGCGTAGGCGGGTGATTAGGGTGCGGTGACAGACGGTGTCAAAGGCAGCCGAGAGGTCGAGGAGAATGAGGGCGACTGTTTCACCGTTGTCCATCAGGGTTCTGATGTCGTCTGTGACTGAGATGAGGGCGGTTTCCGTGCTGTGGTTGGTTCGGAATCCGGTTTGTGAAGGGTCGAGCAGGTTGTTGTCTTCCAGGAAGGTGGTCAGCTGTTTGTTGACGGTCTTTTCTATTACCTTGGCTGGGAAAGGTAGAAGAGAGATGGGGCGGAAGTTTTTCAGGTCGCTTGGGTCAGCCGTAGGTTTCTTTAGTAGGGCGTTGACTTCAGCGTGCTTCCAGCATTCGGGGAAGGTAGCAGAAGAAAAAGAAGAGTTGATGACGGTCTGGAGGTGCGGGGCGATGATGTCGTCGGCTTTGTTAAAGATGAAGTGCGGGCAGGGGTCCGAAGGGGCGCCGGAGTGGATAGAGTTCATGATGGATTTGGTTTCTTCCGTGTTGATGTGGGTCCAGTTGTTGAGGGTGATGTCCGGGGAAGCGGGTTCAGTGGTGTATGGTTGGGTCTGGTGTCCGAAGCTGTCGTGGAGGTCGCTGATCTTGCGATGGAAGAAAGTGGCGAGGGATTCGCACAAATCCTGTGAGGGCGTGACGGCGTTGGCGCTGGGGTTGGAGAACTCTTTGACGATGCTGAAGAGTTCTCTGCTGTTGTGGCTGTTTTTGTCTAGTCTGTCGGTGAAAAAGTTCCTTTTGGCAGTGCGGATCAGGTGGTGGTGTTCGCGTGTAGCGTTCTTGAGGGCGGTCATGTTGTCAGCGGTGTGGTCCTTGCGCCAGGCCTTCTCAAGGGCACGACAAGTTTTCTTTGATTCTTTGAGGGTGTCAGAGAACCAGAGAGGTTTTTTGGTGTTGGTCTGTCGATGCGTGCGTTTGAGGGGAGCAAGGTTGTCAGCGCAGTTGGAGATCCAGTTTGTGAGGTTGAGAGCTGCGTCGTTGGGGTCGGTGGTGAGGGTGGGTTGGTTGGCGGCGAGAGCGGAGAAGAGTTGCTCTTCAGGGATCTTGTTCCACTGTCGACGAGGGATGGGTTGAGTGCGGAGGTGGGAGGTCTCGCGTCGGAATGTGAAGTGGACGCAGCTGTGGTCGGTCCAGTGTAGGGCAGAGGTGTGGCTGAAGAAGACGTGTTTGCTGGCGGAGAAGATAGGGTCGAGCGTGTGTCCGGCGATGTGGGTGGCGGTGTTCACCAGTTGTTTGAGGCCGAGGTTGGCGAGGTTGTCGAGCAGGGTGGTGGTGTTGGGGTCGTTGTTTTGTTCCAGATGGAAGTTGAGGTCGCCTAGGAGGATGTAGTCCGGTGAGGCGAGGGCGTGCGGGGAGATGAAGTCGGCGATGGCGTCGCTGAAAGAGGCGCGAGGTCCGGGAGGACGGTAGACGAGGGATCCTCTGAGGGTGGTCCTTGGGTCGGTGCGAATCTGAAAATGCAGGTGTTCAGCGGCGAGGGGGGGGTCTTCGGTGGAGGTGGTGACGCTGATGGAATCTTTGAAGATGATGGCGACACCTCCTCCTACTTGGTTGGTGCGGTCTTTTCTGGAGATCTTGTAGCCTTCGGGGATGGCGGGTAGCGATGTCTGGAGCAGAGGAGGCGTTCATCCATGTCTCCGTGATGAAGGCGACGTCCGGGGCTGTGGAGTCCAGGAGGTCCCAAAGTTCAACGGCGTGCTTGTGGACGGAACGAGCGTTGATCAGGATGCACTTGAGGTGGTTGATGGCGCGTGGGCTTGTGGTCGTGGTAGTTGCGTGGTGGAAGATGCGTTTGCAGGAGTTGCAGGCGAAGGGTCCATGGGTGCGTTTGGGGTGAGCTAGGAAGCAGGTTTTGGAGCACCCTGGGTTGAGGGCGTGGAGGGTGGTGGGGTCGTAGCGGATCAGCGGGGCTTGGGGGAGCTGGGGACCAGGGGTCGTGGCGCTGGGCGCGGGCCAGGCGCGGACGGGCGCAGACGGGCTTGCCTCTGGCGCGCCTCCGGCGCGCCAGCGGCGTGCCCGCTGCGCGCGCCCGCTGCGCACTCGCGCAGCGGCCGCCATAAGAGGTAGGAGGGGGGGGAGGGGTCAGCTGGGGCGAATGGGAGCTGGGGGGCGGGGGCGTGCAGGAGGTCGCGGCGGGAAAGCGCGAGGGGGGGGGGGGGACAGGTAGAGTGAGAGGAGCTGGGGGAGGGGGTTTAGGGTGGAGGAGGGTGAGTGTTAGGAGGTTTGGAGATTAGGGAGAGAGATAGGAGTAGGGTTGTGAAGATAGGGGAGGGGGGGTTGTAGAGGTGGGTGAGGGAGAGAGGTAGAGTGAGAGGATAGGGAGATAGGTAGTAGAGGGGGTGGCGGGAGGGGGGGGAGAGATAGAGAAATAGATAGAGAAAATAGATAGAGAAGTCGATAGATAGGGAAATAGATAGATAGACAGGTAGGTAGGTAGGAGGAGGTGGAGAGTGGGGGAGTTAGATAGTGAGATAGGGAGCTAGAGAGATAGGAAGATAGGAGGAGGTAGATAGCGAACGGGTTAGCTAGGGGTGAGAGAGGGGGAGGCGAGTGAGGGAGGGGGATGAGGAAGGAGCAGGAGGGCAGGCTCGGGGGAAGAAGACGGAGGAGGTAGAAGAGCCGAAGACAGGAGAACAGAAGACAGAAGAACAGAAGACAGAAGAACAGAAGACCGGAAGAGCAGAAGACAGAAGAACAGAAGAACAGAAGACAGAAGCACAGAAGATCGGAAGAGCAGAAGAACAGAGAAGAACAGAGAAGAACAGAGAAGAACACAGAAGAACACAGAAGAACACAGAAGAACCGAGAAGAAGAACACAGAAGAACACAGAAGAACAGAGAAGAAGAACACAGAAGACCGGAAGAACACAGAAGAACAGAAGGGAAGAACAGAAGAACAGAAGAGAAGAACAGAAGAACACAGAAGAAGATTGCAGAGGGGGAGCGAGGAGGAAGAGACAGAGAGGAGGAAAAGAAGCAGGGGCAGGAGAGAAGGTGAGTGGCGCGGGGCAGGGCGAGGGGCTGGGAGGAGGGGGGTACTTACAGTTAGGTGGGTCTCAGGAACACAGGAACTCGGGAACTTGGAGGAGCTGCAGCGGCAGGGGGAGCGACCTACCCTTGGGTCAAGGGTCGCTACCACTGTCGCGCAGCGGCCGCCATAAGAGGTAGGAGGGGGGGGAGGGGTCAGCTGGGGGCGAATGGGAGCTGGGGGGCGGGGGCGTGCAGGAGGTCGCGGCGGGAAAGCGCGAGGGAGGGGGGGGGACAGGTAGAGTGAGAGGAGCTGGGGGAGGGGGTTTAGGGTGGAGGAGGGTGAGTGTTAGGAGGTTTGGAGATTAGGTAGAGAGATAGGAGTAGGGTTGTGAAGATAGGGGAGGGGGGGTTGTAGAGGTGGGTGAGGGAGAGAGGTAGAGTGAGAGGATAGGGAGATAGGTAGTAGAGGGGGTGGCGGGAGGGGGGAGAGATAGAGAAATAGATAGAGAAAATAGATAGAGAAGTCGATAGATAGGGAAATAGATAGATAGACAGGTAGGTAGGTAGGAGGAGGTGGAGAGTGGGGGAGTTAGATAGTGAGATAGGGAGCTAGAGAGATAGGAAGATAGGAGGAGGTAGATAGCGAACGGGTTAGCTAGGGGTGAGAGAGGGGGAGGCGAGTGAGGGAGGGGGATGAGGAAGGAGCAGGAGGGCAGGCTCGGGGGAAGAAGACGGAGGAGGTAGAAGAGCCGAAGACAGGAGAACAGAAGACAGAAGAACAGAAGACAGAAGAACAGAAGACCGGAAGAGCAGAAGACAGAAGAACAGAAGAACAGAAGAACAGAAGACAGAAGCACAGAAGATCGGAAGAGCAGAAGAACAGAGAAGAACAGAGAAGAACAGAGAAGAACACAGAAGAACACAAGAACACAGAAGAACCGAGAAGAAGAACACAGAAGAACACAGAAGAACAGAGAAGAAGAACACAGAAGACCGGAAGAACACAGAAGAACAGAAGGGAAGAACAGAAGAACAGAAGAGAAGAACAGAAGAACACAGAAGAAGATTGCAGAGGGGGAGCGAGGAGGAAGAGACAGAGAGGAGGAAAAGAAGCAGGGGCAGGAGAGAAGGTGAGTGGCGCGGGGCAGGGCGAGGGGCTGGGAGGAGGGGGGGTACTTACAGTTAGGTGGGTCTCAGGAACACAGGAACTCGGGAACTTGGAGGAGCTGCAGCGGCAGGGGGAGCGACCTACCCTTGGGTCAAGGGTCGCTACCACTGTCGCGCAGCGGCCGCCATAAGAGGTAGGAGGGGGGGGGAGGGGTCAGCTGGGGGCGAATGGGAGCTGGGGGGCGTGCAGGAGGTCGCGGCGGGAAAGCGCGAGGGAGGGGGGGGGGACAGGTAGAGTGAGAGGAGCTGGGGGAGGGGGTTTAGGGTGGAGGAGGGTGAGTGTTAGGAGGTTTGGAGATTAGGGAGAGAGATAGGAGTAGGGTTGTGAAGATAGGGGAGGGGGGGTTGTAGAGGTGGGTGAGGGAGAGAGGTAGAGTGAGAGGATAGGGAGATAGGTAGTAGAGGGGGTGGCGGGAGGGGGGAGAGATAGAGAAATAGATAGAGAAAATAGATAGAGAAGTCGATAGATAGGGAAATAGATAGATAGACAGATAGGTAGGTAGGAGGAGGTGGAGAGTGGGGGAGTTAGATAGTGAGATAGGGAGCTAGAGAGATAGGAAGATAGGAGGAGGTAGATAGCGAACGGGTTAGCTAGGGGTGAGAGAGGGGGAGGCGAGTGAGGGAGGGGGATGAGGAAGGAGCAGGAGGGCAGGCTCGGGGGAAGAAGACGGAGGAGGTAGAAGAGCCGAAGACAGGAGAACAGAAGACAGAAGAACAGAAGACAGAAGAACAGAAGACCGGAAGAGCAGAAGACAGAAGAACAGAAGAACAGAAGAACAGAAGACAGAAGCACAGAAGATCGGAAGAGCAGAAGAACAGAGAAGAACAGAGAAGAACACAGAAGAACACAGAAGAACACAGAAGAACCGAGAAGAAGAACACAGAAGAACACAGAAGAACAGAGAAGAAGAACACAGAAGACCGGAAGAACACAGAAGAACAGAAGGGAAGAACAGAAGAACAGAAGAGAAGAACAGAAGAACACAGAAGAAGATTGCAGAGGGGGAGCGAGGAGGAAGAGACAGAGAGGAGGAAAAGAAGCAGGGGCAGGAGAGAAGGTGAGTGGCGCGGGGCAGGGCGAGGGGCTGGGAGGTACTTACAGTTAGGTGGGTCTCAGGAACACAGGAACTCGGGAACTTGGAGGAGCTGCAGCGGCAGGGGGAGCGACCTACCCTTGGGTCAAGGGTCGCTACCACTGTCGCGCAGCGGCCGCCATAAGAGGTAGGGGGGGGGGAGGGGTCAGCTGGGGGCGAATGGGAGCTGGGGGGCGGGGGCGTGCAGGAGGTCGCGGCGGGAAAGCGCGAGGGAGGGGGGGGACAGGTAGAGTGAGAGGAGCTGGGGGAGGGGGTTTAGGGTGGAGGAGGGTGAGTGTTAGGAGGTTTGGAGATTAGGGAGAGAGATAGGAGTAGGGTTGTGAAGATAGGGGAGGGGGGGTTGTAGAGGTGGGTGAGGGAGAGAGGTAGAGTGAGAGGATAGGGAGATAGGTAGTAGAGGGGGTGGCGGGAGGGGGGGAGAGATAGAGAAATAGATAGAGAAAATAGATAGAGAAGTCGATAGATAGGGAAATAGATAGATAGACAGATAGGTAGGTAGGAGGAGGTGGAGAGTGGGGGAGTTAGATAGTGAGATAGGGAGCTAGAGAGATAGGAAGATAGGAGGAGTGAGGGAGGTAGATAGCGAACGGGTTAGCTAGGGGTGAGAGAGGGGGAGGCGAGTGAGGGAGGGGGATGAGGAAGGAGCAGGAGGGCAGGCTCGGGGGAAGAAGACGGAGGAGGTAGAAGAGCCGAAGACAGGAGAACAGAAGACAGAAGAACAGAAGACCGGAAGAGCAGAAGACAGAAGAACAGAAGAACAGAAGAACAGAAGAACAGAAGAACAGAAGACAGAAGCACAGAAGATCGGAAGAGCAGAAGAACAGAGAAGAACAGAGAAGAACACAGAAGAACACAGAAGAACACAGAAGAACACAGAAGAACCGAGAAGAAGAACACAGAAGCACCGAGAAGAACAGAGAAGAAGAACACAGAAGACCGGAAGAACACAGAAGAACAGAAGGGAAGAACAGAAGAACAGAAGAGAAGAACAGAAGAACACAGAAGAAGATTGCAGAGGGGGAGCGAGGAGGAAGAGACAGAGAGGAGGAAAAGAAGCAGGGGCAGGAGAGAAGGTGAGTGGCGCGGGGCAGGGCGAGGGGCTGGGAGGAGGGGGGTACTTACAGTTAGGTGGGTCTCAGGAACACAGGAACTCGGGAACTTGGAGGAGCTGCAGCGGCAGGGGGAGCGACCTACCCTTGGGTCAAGGGTCGCTACCACTGTCGCGCAGCGGCCGCCATAAGAGGTAGGAGGGGGGGGGAGGGGTCAGCTGGGGGCGAATGGGAGCTGGGGGGCGGGGCGTGCAGGAGGTCGCGGCGGGAAAGCGCGAGGGAGGGGGGGGACAGGTAGAGTGAGAGGAGCTGGGGGAGGGGGTTTAGGGTGGAGGAGGGTGAGTGTTAGGAGGTTTGGAGATTAGGGAGAGAGATAGGAGTAGGGTTGTGAAGATAGGGGAGGGGGGGTTGTAGAGGTGGGTGAGGGAGAGAGGTAGAGTGAGAGGATAGGGAGATAGGTAGTAGAGGGGGTGGCGGGAGGGGGGGAGAGATAGAGAAATAGATAGAGAAAATAGATAGAGAAGTCGATAGATAGGGAAATAGATAGATAGACAGATAGGTAGGTAGGAGGAGGTGGAGAGTGGGGGAGTTAGATAGTGAGATAGGGAGCTAGAGAGATAGGAAGATAGGAGGAGTGAGGGAGGTAGATAGCGAACGGGTTAGCTAGGGGTGAGAGAGGGGGAGGCGAGTGAGGGAGGGGGATGAGGAAGGAGCAGGAGGGCAGGCTCGGGGGAAGAAGACGGAGGAGGTAGAAGAGCCGAAGACAGGAGAACAGAAGACAGAAGAACAGAAGACCGGAAGAGCAGAAGACAGAAGAACAGAAGAACAGAAGAACAGAAGAACAGAAGACAGAAGCACAGAAGATTGGAAGAGCAGAAGAACAGAGAAGAACAGAGAAGAACAGAGAAGAACACAGAAGAACACAGAAGAACCGAGAAGAAGAACACAGAAGCACCGAGAAGAAGAACACAGAAGAAGAACACAGAAGACCGGAAGAACACAGAAGAACAGAAGGGAAGAACAGAAGAGAAGAACAGAAGAACACAGAAGAAGATTGCAGAGGGGGAGCGAGGAGGAAGAGACAGAGAGGAGGAAAAGAAGCAGGGGCAGGAGAGAAGGTGAGTGGCGCGGGGCAGGGCGAGGGGCTGGGAGGAGGGGGGTACTTACAGTTAGGTGGGTCTCAGGAACACAGGAACTCGGGAACTTGGAGGAGCTGCAGCGGCAGGGGGAGCGACCTACCCTTGGGTCAAGGGTCGCTACCACTGTCGCGCAGCGGCCGCCATAAGAGGTAGGAGGGGGGGGAGGGGTCAGCTGGGGGCGAATGGGAGCTGGGGGGTGGGGGCGTGCAGGAGGTCGCGGCGGGAAAGCGCGAGGGAGGGGGGGGGACAGGTAGAGTGAGAGGAGCTGGGGGAGGGGGTTTAGGGTGGAGGAGGGTGAGTGTTAGGAGGTTTGGAGATTAGGGAGAGAGATAGGAGTAGGGTTGTGAAGATAGGGGAGGGGGGGTTGTAGAGGTGGGTGAGGGAGAGAGGTAGAGTGAGAGGATAGGGAGATAGGTAGTAGAGGGGGTGGCGGGAGGGGGGGAGAGATAGAGAAATAGATAGAGAAAATAGATAGAGAAGTCGATAGATAGGGAAATAGATAGATAGACAGATAGGTAGGTAGGAGGAGGTGGAGAGTGGGGGAGTTAGATAGTGAGATAGGGAGCTAGAGAGATAGGAAGATAGGAGGAGGTAGATAGCGAACGGGTTAGCTAGGGGTGAGAGAGGGGGAGGCGAGTGAGGGAGGGGGATGAGGAAGGAGCAGGAGGGCAGGCTCGGGGGAAGAAGACGGAGGAGGTAGAAGAGCCGAAGACAGGAGAACAGAAGACAGAAGAACAGAAGACAGAAGAACAGAAGACCGGAAGAGCAGAAGACAGAAGAACAGAAGAACAGAAGAACAGAAGACAGAAGCACAGAAGATCGGAAGAGCAGAAGAACAGAGAAGAACAGAGAAGAACAGAGAAGAACACAGAAGAACACAGAAGAACCGAGAAGAAGAACACAGAAGAACACAGAAGAACAGAGAAGAAGAACACAGAAGACCGGAAGAACACAGAAGAACAGAAGGGAAGAACAGAAGAACAGAAGAGAAGAACAGAAGAACACAGAAGAAGATTGCAGAGGGGGAGCGAGGAGGAAGAGACAGAGAGGAGGAAAAGAAGCAGGGGCAGGAGAGAAGGTGAGTGGCGCGGGGCAGGGCGAGGGGCTGGGAGGTACTTACAGTTAGGTGGGTCTCAGGAACACAGGAACTCGGGAACTTGGAGGAGCTGCAGCGGCAGGGGGAGCGACCTACCCTTGGGTCAAGGGTCGCTACCACTGTCGCGCAGCGGCCGCCATAAGAGGTAGGAGGGGGGGGGAGGGGTCAGCTGGGGGCGAATGGGAGCTGGGGGGCGGGGGCGTGCAGGAGGTCGCGGCGGGAAAGCGCGAGGGAGGGGGGGACAGGTAGAGTGAGAGGAGCTGGGGGAGGGGGTTTAGGGTGGAGGAGGGTGAGTGTTAGGAGGTTTGGAGATTAGGGAGAGAGATAGGAGTAGGGTTGTGAAGATAGGGGAGGGGGGGTTGTAGAGGTGGGTGAGGGAGAGAGGTAGAGTGAGAGGATAGGGAGATAGGTAGTAGAGGGGGTGGCGGGAGGGGGGGAGAGATAGAGAAATAGATAGAGAAAATAGATAGAGAAGTCGATAGATAGGGAAATAGATAGATAGACAGATAGGTAGGTAGGAGGAGGTGGAGAGTGGGGGAGTTAGATAGTGAGATAGGGAGCTAGAGAGATAGGAAGATAGGAGGAGTGAGGGAGGTAGATAGCGAACGGGTTAGCTAGGGGTGAGAGAGGGGGAGGCGAGTGAGGGAGGGGGATGAGGAAGGAGCAGGAGGGCAGGCTCGGGGGAAGAAGACGGAGGAGGTAGAAGAGCCGAAGACAGGAGAACAGAAGACAGAAGAACAGAAGACCGGAAGAGCAGAAGACAGAAGAACAGAAGAACAGAAGAACAGAAGAACAGAAGAACAGAAGACAGAAGCACAGAAGATCGGAAGAGCAGAAGAACAGAGAAGAACAGAGAAGAACAGAGAAGAACACAGAAGAACACAGAAGAACACAGAAGAACCGAGAAGAAGAACACAGAAGCACCGAGAAGAACAGAGAAGAAGAACACAGAAGACCGGAAGAACACAGAAGAACAGAAGGGAAGAACAGAAGAACAGAAGAGAAGAACAGAAGAACACAGAAGAAGATTGCAGAGGGGGAGCGAGGAGGAAGAGACAGAGAGGAGGAAAAGAAGCAGGGGCAGGAGAGAAGGTGAGTGGCGCGGGGCAGGGCGAGGGGCTGGGAGGAGGGGGGTACTTACAGTTAGGTGGGTCTCAGGAACACAGGAACTCGGGAACTTGGAGGAGCTGCAGCGGCAGGGGGAGCGACCTACCCTTGGGTCAAGGGTCGCTACCACTGTCGCGCAGCGGCCGCCATAAGAGGTAGGAGGGGGGGGGAGGGGTCAGCTGGGGGCGAATGGGAGCTGGGGGGCGGGGGCGTGCAGGAGGTCGCGGCGGGAAAGCGCGAGGGAGGGGGGGGACAGGTAGAGTGAGAGGAGCTGGGGGAGGGGGTTTAGGGTGGAGGAGGGTGAGTGTTAGGAGGTTTGGAGATTAGGGAGAGAGATAGGAGTAGGGTTGTGAAGATAGGGGAGGGGGGGTTGTAGAGGTGGGTGAGGGAGAGAGGTAGAGTGAGAGGATAGGGAGATAGGTAGTAGAGGGGGTGGCGGGAGGGGGGAGAGATAGAGAAATAGATAGAGAAAATAGATAGAGAAGTCGATAGATAGGGAAATAGATAGATAGACAGATAGGTAGGTAGGAGGAGGTGGAGAGTGGGGGAGTTAGATAGTGAGATAGGGAGCTAGAGAGATAGGAAGATAGGAGGAGTGAGGGAGGTAGATAGCGAACGGGTTAGCTAGGGGTGAGAGAGGGGGAGGCGAGTGAGGGAGGGGGATGAGGAAGGAGCAGGAGGGCAGGCTCGGGGGAAGAAGACGGAGGAGGTAGAAGAGCCGAAGACAGGAGAACAGAAGACAGAAGAACAGAAGACAGAAGAACAGAAGACCGGAAGAGCAGAAGACAGAAGAACAGAAGAACAGAAGAACAGAAGAACAGAAGACAGAAGCACAGAAGATCGGAAGAGCAGAAGAACAGAGAAGAACAGAGAAGAACAGAGAAGAACACAGAAGAACACAGAAGAACACAGAAGAACCGAGAAGAAGAACACAGAAGCACCGAGAAGAACAGAGAAGAAGAACACAGAAGACCGGAAGAACACAGAAGAACAGAAGGGAAGAACAGAAGAACAGAAGAGAAGAACAGAAGAACACAGAAGAAGATTGCAGAGGGGGAGCGAGGAGGAAGAGACAGAGAGGAGGAAAAGAAGCAGGGGCAGGAGAGAAGGTGAGTGGCGCGGGGCAGGGCGAGGGGCTGGGAGGAGGGGGGTACTTACAGTTAGGTGGGTCTCAGGAACACAGGAACTCGGGAACTTGGAGGAGCTGCAGCGGCAGGGGGAGCGACCTACCCTTGGGTCAAGGGTCGCTACCACTGTCGCGCAGCGGCCGCCATAAGAGGTAGGAGGGGGGGGAGGGGTCAGCTGGGGGCGAATGGGAGCTGGGGGGCGGGGGCGTGCAGGAGGTCGCGGCGGGAAAGCGCGAGGGAGGGGGGGGACAGGTAGAGTGAGAGGAGCTGGGAGAGGGGGTTTAGGGTGGAGGAGGGTGAGTGTTAGGAGGTTTGGAGATTAGGTAGAGAGATAGGAGTAGGGTTGTGAAGATAGGGGAGGGGGGGTTGTAGAGGTGGGTGAGGGAGAGAGGTAGAGTGAGAGGATAGGGAGATAGGTAGTAGAGGGGGTGGCGGGAGGGGGGGAGAGATAGAGAAATAGATAGAGAAAATAGATAGAGAAGTCGATAGATAGGGAAATAGATAGATAGACAGATAGGTAGGTAGGAGGAGGTGGAGAGTGGGGGAGTTAGATAGTGAGATAGGGAGCTAGAGAGATAGGAAGATAGGAGGAGTGAGGGAGGTAGATAGCGAACGGGTTAGCTAGGGGTGAGAGAGGGGGAGGCGAGTGAGGGAGGGGGATGAGGAAGGAGCAGGAGGGCAGGCTCGGGGGAAGAAGACGGAGGAGGTAGAAGAGCCGAAGACAGGAGAACAGAAGACAGAAGAACAGAAGACAGAAGAACAGAAGACCGGAAGAGCAGAAGACAGAAGAACAGAAGAACAGAAGAACAGAAGACAGAAGCACAGAAGATCGGAAGAGCAGAAGAACAGAGAAGAACAGAGAAGAACAGAGAAGAACACAGAAGAACACAGAAGAACACAGAAGAACCGAGAAGAAGAACACAGAAGCACCGAGAAGAACAGAGAAGAAGAACACAGAAGACCGGAAGAACACAGAAGAACAGAAGGGAAGAACAGAAGAACAGAAGAGAAGAACAGAAGAACACAGAAGAAGATTGCAGAGGGGGAGCGAGGAGGAAGAGACAGAGAGGAGGAAAAGAAGCAGGGGCAGGAGAGAAGGTGAGTGGCGCGGGGCAGGGCGAGGGGCTGGGAGGAGGGGGGTACTTACAGTTAGGTGGGTCTCAGGAACACAGGAACTCGGGAACTTGGAGGAGCTGCAGCGGCAGGGGGAGCGACCTACCCTTGGGTCAAGGGTCGCTACCACTGTCGCGCAGCGGCCGCCATAAGAGGTAGGAGGGGGGGGGGAGGGGTCAGCTGGGGGCGAATGGGAGCTGGGGGGCGGGGGCGTGCAGGAGGTCGCGGCGGGAAAGCGCGAGGGAGGGGGGGGACAGGTAGAGTGAGAGGAGCTGGGGGAGGGGGTTTAGGGTGGAGGAGGGTGAGTGTTAGGAGGTTTGGAGATTAGGGAGAGAGATAGGAGTAGGGTTGTGAAGATAGGGGAGGGGGGGTTGTAGAGGTGGGTGAGGGAGAGAGGTAGAGTGAGAGGATAGGGAGATAGGTAGTAGAGGGGGTGGCGGGAGGGGGGGAGAGATAGAGAAATAGATAGAGAAAATAGATAGAGAAGTCGATAGATAGGGAAATAGATAGATAGACAGATAGGTAGGTAGGAGGAGGTGGAGAGTGGGGGAGTTAGATAGTGAGATAGGGAGCTAGAGAGATAGGAAGATAGGAGGAGTGAGGGAGGTAGATAGCGAACGGGTTAGCTAGGGGTGAGAGAGGGGGAGGCGAGTGAGGGAGGGGGATGAGGAAGGAGCAGGAGGGCAGGCTCGGGGGAAGAAGACGGAGGAGGTAGAAGAGCCGAAGACAGGAGAACAGAAGACAGAAGAACAGAAGACAGAAGAACAGAAGACCGGAAGAGCAGAAGACAGAAGAACAGAAGAACAGAAGAACAGAAGAACAGAAGACAGAAGCACAGAAGATCGGAAGAGCAGAAGAACAGAGAAGAACAGAGAAGAACAGAGAAGAACACAGAAGAACACAGAAGAACACAGAAGAACCGAGAAGAAGAACACAGAAGCACCGAGAAGAACAGAGAAGAAGAACACAGAAGACCGGAAGAACACAGAAGAACAGAAGGGAAGAACAGAAGAACAGAAGAGAAGAACAGAAGAACACAGAAGAAGATTGCAGAGGGGGAGCGAGGAGGAAGAGACAGAGAGGAGGAAAAGAAGCAGGGGCAGGAGAGAAGGTGAGTGGCGCGGGGCAGGGCGAGGGGCTGGGAGGAGGGGGGTACTTACAGTTAGGTGGGTCTCAGGAACACAGGAACTCGGGAACTTGGAGGAGCTGCAGCGGCAGGGGGAGCGACCTACCCTTGGGTCAAGGGTCGCTACCACTGTCGCGCAGCGGCCGCCATAAGAGGTAGGAGGGGGGGGAGGGGTCAGCTGGGGGCGAATGGGAGCTGGGGGGCGGGGGCGTGCAGGAGGTCGCGGCGGGAAAGCGCGAGGGAGGGGGGGACAGGTAGAGTGAGAGGAGCTGGGAGAGGGGGTTTAGGGTGGAGGAGGGTGAGTGTTAGGAGGTTTGGAGATTAGGTAGAGAGATAGGAGTAGGGTTGTGAAGATAGGGGAGGGGGGGTTGTAGAGGTGGGTGAGGGAGAGAGGTAGAGTGAGAGGATAGGGAGATAGGTAGTAGAGGGGGTGGCGGGAGGGGGGGAGAGATAGAGAAATAGATAGAGAAAATAGATAGAGAAGTCGATAGATAGGGAAATAGATAGATAGACAGATAGGTAGGTAGGAGGAGGTGGAGAGTGGGGGAGTTAGATAGTGAGATAGGGAGCTAGAGAGATAGGAAGATAGGAGGAGTGAGGGAGGTAGATAGCGAACGGGTTAGCTAGGGGTGAGAGAGGGGGAGGCGAGTGAGGGAGGGGGATGAGGAAGGAGCAGGAGGGCAGGCTCGGGGGAAGAAGACGGAGGAGGTAGAAGAGCCGAAGACAGGAGAACAGAAGACAGAAGAACAGAAGACAGAAGAACAGAAGACCGGAAGAGCAGAAGACAGAAGAACAGAAGAACAGAAGAACAAAAGACAGAAGCACAGAAGATCGGAAGAGCAGAAGAACAGAGAAGAACAGAGAAGAACAGAGAAGAACAGAGAAGAACACAGAAGAACACAGAAGAACACAGAAGAACCGAGAAGAAGAACACAGAAGCACCGAGAAGAACAGAGAAGAAGAACACAGAAGACCGGAAGAACACAGAAGAACAGAAGGGAAGAACAGAAGAACAGAACAGAAGAACAGAAGAACACAGAAGAAGATTGCAGAGGGGGAGCGAGGAGGAAGAGACAGAGAGGAGGAAAAGAAGCAGGGGCAGGAGAGAAGGTGAGTGGCGCGGGGCAGGGCGAGGGGCTGGGAGGAGGGGGGTACTTACAGTTAGGTGGGTCTCAGGAACACAGGAACTCGGGAACTTGGAGGAGCTGCAGCGGCAGGGGGAGCGACCTACCCTTGGGTCAAGGGTCGCTACCACTGTCGCGCAGCGGCCGCCATAAGAGGTAGGAGGGGGGGGGAGGGGTCAGCTGGGGGCGAATGGGAGCTGGGGGGCGGGGGCGTGCAGGAGGTCGCGGCGGGAAAGCGCGAGGGAGGGGGGGGACAGGTAGAGTGAGAGGAGCTGGGGGAGGGGGTTTAGGGTGGAGGAGGGTGAGTGTTAGGAGGTTTGGAGATTAGGGAGAGAGATAGGAGTAGGGTTGTGAAGATAGGGGAGGGGGGGTTGTAGAGGTGGGTGAGGGAGAGAGGTAGAGTGAGAGGATAGGGAGATAGGTAGTAGAGGGGGTGGCGGGAGGGGGGGAGAGATAGAGAAATAGATAGAGAAAATAGATAGAGAAGTCGATAGATAGGGAAATAGATAGATAGACAGATAGGTAGGTAGGAGGAGGTGGAGAGTGGGGGAGTTAGATAGTGAGATAGGGAGCTAGAGAGATAGGAAGATAGGAGGAGTGAGGGAGGTAGATAGCGAACGGGTTAGCTAGGGGTGAGAGAGGGGGAGGCGAGTGAGGGAGGGGGATGAGGAAGGAGCAGGAGGGCAGGCTCGGGGGAAGAAGACGGAGGAGGTAGAAGAGCCGAAGACAGGAGAACAGAAGACAGAAGAACAGAAGACAGAAGAACAGAAGACCGGAAGAGCAGAAGACAGAAGAACAGAAGAACAGAAGAACAGAAGAACAGAAGACAGAAGCACAGAAGATCGGAAGAGCAGAAGAACAGAGAAGAACAGAGAAGAACAGAGAAGAACACAGAAGAACACAGAAGAACCGAGAAGAAGAACACAGAAGCACCGAGAAGAAGAACACAGAAGAAGAACACAGAAGACCGGAAGAACACAGAAGAACAGAAGGGAAGAACAGAAGAACAGAAGAGAAGAACAGAAGAACACAGAAGAAGATTGCAGAGGGGGAGCGAGGAGGAAGAGACAGAGAGGAGGAAAAGAAGCAGGGGCAGGAGAGAAGGTGAGTGGCGCGGGGCAGGGCGAGGGGCTGGGAGGAGGGGGGTACTTACAGTTAGGTGGGTCTCAGGAACACAGGAACTCGGGAACTTGGAGGAGCTGCAGCGGCAGGGGGAGCGACCTACCCTTGGGCTAGTGAGCATTCCAATCAGGCTGATCTCATCCAACACATATACCACAATCTTCCCTCTTAACATTGAATAAATACAAAAGAAAATTAAAAAAACAAAAGAACGATAAAATGATTACTTCCCCTTAAATTTAACTACTCTATTAAGGTTCCATATTCTACCATCCTTAATTTTAACAGCATTTCTAAACAGTTTGATAACCTCAAACGGTCCCAAAAATGTACTTCCACTTTTACACAAAGTTGGCTTTCTTACCATAACTCGATCACCAACATTTACACCAAGAAGATGTGCACCTCTCTTATCATCAAAGTACTCTTTACTTTTCCGCACACAGACTTTCTCAAAATCATTCTCTTAACCAACAACACTCCTACACTCTGCAACATCCTTACTCCAGTACACCCACGAAGGTGAGAGAGAGGTATTGGCTTTCCGACCTCTGAAAAGATCAAATGGGACCTTACCCGTTGTGGAATGAGGTGTGACTCATTTTTCAAACCCTCCTTCCAGTCTCTATTAGACCCAACCTCCAACTGAATACACTCCTTCACACATCTGTTGAACCTCTCTACCGCACCATTCCCTTCTGGATGATACAGAGAACACTTTCTATGTTTGATCCCATTTTTTTGGAGAAATTCTTCCATTTCTCTTGATTCAAACTGCGGTCCATTGTCCGTCACTATAGCTTCAGGAATACCTTCCCGACCAAAAACATCTTTAAAGAAGTCAATAATTCTTCTGGACTCAGCGGAACCATATATACCAATTTCAGCCCACCTCGAGCATTGATCAATTAAAACTACTAAATAATTGGAACCACTTCTTCCACCTATAGGTCCAACAACATCTACCGCTACTACTTCCCAAGGTTTTCGTGGTATATCCCTCACACACATAGGAGGCACCTTAGTCTTGTAAATTTTGTCACAGCAACAACAGTCTGTAAACTCCCTTACAAATCTTTCAACCATCAAATCCATTCCCGGCCTCCAATAATCTAAACGAATCCTTGCCTTCGTCCTGCTCATACCTTGGTGTCCCTCATGTCCTTGCTCAATGATTTTGTTCCTCAATACTGTAGGTACGACTAACCTTAGTCCGCGTGAAAGGATACCATCCTCCACTGACAATTCATCTTTTACTCTCCAGAAACTCACAAGATCCTTGTCCTGTTTAACCTCATTCCTCCAGCCACACCTGATCTGTTCACACACTCGTTGCAAAATCTAATCCTCAGACAGAACTCTTACCCACTCAACTTGTTTTATCACACTCCCAGTAACCATGCACACAGAAACATTATGCTGTAACTCCTTCTCAGGTAACTCTTCTATTTATGAACTCAGTCTGGAAAGGCAATCTGCAACTTTATTATATGACCCAGGAACATAGTGCACAGTATAATCATAGTCCTGAAGACTGACCACCCATCTAGTAATTCTACTGGAGATCAAATCTAGACCTTTTTTCATAAACACCTCTACCAGAGGTTTGTGATCAGTAAGTATTTCAAACTCTTTACCCCACACAAAATTCCTCAACTTAATAATCAACCAAAATACACATAATGCCTCTTTTTCTATAGTGGAGTAGTTGACCTCTGCTCCCCTTAATGTCCGAGAACAAAATACTATGGGCTTAGGAATTCCATCATCCATATTCTGTAACAACACTGCCCCCAGTCCAGTCTCACAAGCATCAGTCATGATCACACATTTTTTGTTAGGATTAAACGATTTCCATGACCCAATTGAGGATAACTCTGCTTTGATACTATCAAACTCTCTCTGACATTCTTCTTCCCACACAAACTCAACATTTTTCTTAATCAGTTTCCGCATGCTCAGTGTCTTAGATGCTAAGTTAGGAAGAAATTTAGAATGAAACTCTAACATTTCAAAAAACGATAACAATTCTTCCTTTTTTTCGGGAGCACGCAGGGTCAAAATGTTCTTTACTAACCCTGCCTTGGGACACAATCCTTCTGCCGTGATTTTATGTCCAAGATATTCAACCTCTGTTTTCCCAAAAGAACACTTCTTTGGCTTGAGGGTCAGACCATGCTCTCTGAGTATACTTAGAACTCTTTTAACTCTCAAATTATGTTCATCTTCATTCCTCCCATGTATCAAGATGTCGTCCTGATAACACTTTAAACCAGGTTCCGAACCAAAAAGATTATACATGAGACGTTGGAACACAGCAGCCGCTGAGACTAGGCCAAATGGCATTCTTATGAACCTGAATGTTCCAAACGGAGTGATAAACGTGGTATAATTGCGTGAGTCTGGGTGTAATTTGATTTGATGATACGCAGAAGTTAAGTCAATTTTACTGAAATATTTAGAACCTGAAAGCATTGTGACCATCTCTGTGATGTTCAGTAAGGGAAATTGATCGCTGACTACACATTTGTTGAGGTTCCTCAAATCTATGCATAGCCTCAATTCTCCTGAGGGCTTCCTACAATCAGTTGTAGGAGTTGGAGGGCTACTACAATCGGTGAAATCCACTCAGCTGACTCGACTGGCTCAATGATATCCTCCTCACAAAGTTTTAATTTCTTTCTCCACATCATCTTTTAAGGAGATGGGAACAGGACGCACCTTGGATGCTACTGGAATGGAGCCTTTTTTCAATTTTATTTGATGAGAATATTTCTTCAGATAGCCTAACTTCCCACTAAAAACTTCTTTGAATTCTTCAATCAAATCAGGTAAAAGCATTTTCCTCTGTACCTGCAACTCATCTATGCGATGTAGAGAATTAACATAATCTTCCTTAATCATGACTGGTGAAGGAGAATTTGGATCCAGTATGACTTTCAACTCTCTCTGATGAGGCCAGCTTAAAACACTGTCCCTTTTCACAGGAACATAAACTTTTCCAAAGATGGTGTTCGTCTGGAATGTGATCTCGGCCTCAAAATAACCTCTGAGATCGATGGTCTGGCCACCATAGCCACCTGGAACAACATCTGGATCCTTTAACACAACCTTATGTTTGAGTTGTTCATCAAAGATTTTGTTTGATATCAACGTTAACCAGGCCCCAGAGTCAAATAACATTTCATTTGGCACTCCAAGAATGGTCACAATGTCCTTAGGATGTCTTTTCTTCTCAATGCCCATGGAGACCGTCAAAATGCAGTCTTCAACCACCTTCACTGAAGTCTGACTCTTAGGAAATCTGCAACATTTTGCAAAATGCCCCTTTTTGCCACACAACCTGCAAGTTGAGTTCACCGCTGGGCACTTTTTATAGGATGCATAATGTCCAGTGTTCCCACAAGGGAAACATCTAGCATCCTTGTAACGTGCCATCATAGCAAGATCTCCTTTGCCCTCCTCATATTCGAAGCTGTAATTCTTTGTAGTATTTGGTTCTTGTTTTGTTGTAATTTTGCTCACATCTATTTTCTCTACCTTTCTTTCTCCAGTTCATCAACACATGCCATGGTATGCTCCACACTTTTAGCCAGAACAATCACCTCTTGTAAAGTTGGATCATCTTTGCTCCACAACTCTTGTCTGATCTTATCACTTGCACACTTCAACATGAATTGATCACGGATCCTTTCTTCAATCGTACTCCGAAATTTACATGTTGATGCAAGTTTCCTAAGTGCAGTAACATACTCTTCAATATTTTCACCAGGTCTCTGCTCCCTCATGCCAAAATGAAAACGCTCCAAAATAGTACTTATCTTAGGTAGAAAATGCAGTTCAAGTTTTCTTAAACACATTTCAAACTCATTGAGATCTGTAGCTTCTTCACCAGGATCCGGCAGAGTTTCAAATATCTCTTGGCCTTCACAACCTAAGCAATGCATGAGGAGTGCTGTTTTTCTCTCACTGGATAGATTTGTTCAACATACTCTCGAATAGTGCAAAAATGATTTTTTCCACTTGGACCATTTTATTGGTGGTTCACCAGTTGAAGTTAAAAAGAAAGGCGGTGGCGGAATATTTTGCTTTAAAAGTTAAACTTTTCCAGTTGTTGTAATGTTGACTTCTAATTACATCAGTGTGTCTAATAAAAAGTATATTCGCAGTTAATTTAGATTTTCCATTTCATCTTTAAACACATCCATGTATTTTTATTTTGTTCTGTATCATGCATGTCGTTATAAATTTTTAAAGTTCTTTACTCTTTATAATTAAAATTGCTCTTCCGATTGAGAATGGAGCTGGCTAAACGCGAGTTAAATAGTTTCACAATAAATAAAAGGGTGCGTTGTTTGTTTATGAATTAGATACACGCGCTCGTGTTGAAGAGTGTGTGAAAACTGAAGCTGTACAGCTCATGTTTAGAAGCGCGAGAAGCGTGCATGTAACTTTGTTTAATTATGAACAAATGCACGCGCTCGAGTTGAAGACCGTGCGAAAGCCTAAGTTGTACGGCTCGCGTTTAGGAGGGCACTGCACACAGATACATGCGCGCTTGATTTAAGAGCGTGCCGATGTGCGCGTGAAAGAGCCGTTGGAGCAAGGCTGGATTAAATGAGTAAACAAACGCTTAAAATGTACCTTTAAGTCCAGAAACCCCAGAAATCAGATTACAGCCAGTTAAGATGAAAACAAGAAAATATCCAGATCTTGAGACAAAGAAAATATATCACAGCAAAAGTTTGTAGAAATTGCAGGGATTATTCTTGAGATAGCCTTCTGTGTTGGGATGCTCTACAGACCCTCGTCACCAGTGTGATGAAATAAGTCCATTAGTCTCCAGAAATTTAATGTAGGTCCTTTTTTAGAACATCCCATCCACCATCAAGCAAGTACAACAGCTCTCTCCTCTCTGATCTTCACCTCTCCTCCCAACATTCCACATTCTACTATTATGTCATGGATGACCTCAGCCCAAGGCAAGGCTAGTGAGCATTCCAATCAGGCTGATCTCATCCAACACATATACCCCAGGTGGCTACAGTGTGTGTGACATTCATCATATGTTGCCTGGCATGGGATTTGAGTGCAGGGATCTAGATAGTGGATACCCCAAGATGGCAGTGTAGACATTGCTGCTTGGTCCAGCTTTTGGGTGTTGGGTGGTATGCTAATTCATAAATGCTAGATAGCTGTCTTTCCATGGAAGACAGGGCTTAGTTGTTCCTAGTAGGTGTGCAGATGGCAGCGTTTGGCTCCTACATTCTGTAGTACCTAACCAGTGGTATGCTAGTGGGGTCCATACTACCCATTATTAGTCCCAATGAGTGACCTTGATGTGTATGCCATCTGTACTGTTGGTGCTGTGATTGACCCTGGCTCCCTTTCTTACTCCCCCTCTCTCCTTTTGTCATCCTGTCCATGTGTGCATTAGCATCATCTGGTGAAGGAGCAGGGGCATCGGAGAGTGAGGGAGCTGCACCCCACGGGACCCAAGTGGCAGGGTCCACTGACACCGAGGGGACAAGTGGGACAGAGGGTGAGGGGAACACCACGGGGGGCAGAACCAGATACTACTGACTCTGATTCCTCCTCTGATTGGAGCTCCCTGGTGGTGGCAGACCCCTCTAGGACCAGCCCAGCTGCTTCATCTTCCACCAACCCCAGTACTGGCTCCGCCCTCCTAGTAGCTCCCCACCCTGTTGCCTGTGCCCGCTCACCCAGGAGGGTGGGCGTCTCCTTTGCACCAGGCACCTCAGACCCTGCCTCAGTCAGCCCTGCTGCCCTCAATGAGGAGGCTATTGACCTCCTGAGATCCATCTTTGTAGGACAGTCAACCATAGTGAATGTCATCCAGGGGCTGGCATCCCAGATGCAGCAATGCATTGCCTTCCTGGAGGGTATTCATGTTTGCTTGGCGGCCCTACAGAGATTGTTTCAGGCTCTGGCCTCCTCTCTGACAGCAGCCAGTGCCCCTGTTCCTTCCATCCCCCTCCTACTACCTCTTTCCAGTCCCTGTCTCCTCTTCCCCAAGCCATCCCACGCACACATTCTGACAAACATGCACCCAAAACAATAGTCAAGTCTCGCACAGATAAACACAGGCAGCACACTTCAGTCCACAGGCACACACACAGCCAACACACAGATGCACACACAACATCAGCCACTGCCTCCACTGTCTCCCCCTCCTTCTCCTCCCTCACAGTCACATCAACACTCACACCTGCGTGCACAACATCAACAGTCCCAGATCCTGCCACATGCACAACCTTGCCCACAGTCACCACGACAGAAGACCCGCAGACATGCACCCCACACACCACGTGTGCAGTCACTACCACCACCACCTCATTCAGTACACCCACCTCACCTGCAGATACCACCACAACATCCATCCACACATCCTATTTGACCTCCCACACCCTGTCTGTCCCACCCCCTCCAAAGACACACAAGCGCTTCCACTCAGACCCCTAACAGCCATCCACCTCACATTTTCACACTGTCCATGCACCTGTACCCAAGTCCAGCACACCTCCTCCTCCTCCAAACACTCCCTCTATCTCCACTCCCATCCCTCCTCCCACACTCTGCCCCATTGGTTCTAAATAGCTTTTCCTTTCCTTCCTTGACCTCTTCCCTCCTCCATGCCCCTGTCCTGACTGTAAGAGGAAAGTTCAAACCACCCACCCCAGTACTTCCAGCACCAAATCCAGCCCTGTTCCTCCCCCTAAGACATCAGAAGAGTGGCACTCAGGTCCCCCACCCCAAGCCCACTCCTCTGCCCCTAAATGAATGGGTAAAGAGCCGCCCCTCCAAAACCCAAGCACAAGGACCCCCTCCCAAAAAGAAGAGCCTTCCACCACCCCCACCACCCCCTGCCTCCTGAGGTACCTGCCTATTTACAACATGATGCCCCTGACCAGTGGAGTCCTGTTGTTGTCAGGAGTCATGTTGGGCCTTGGGCGTTGCCCAGTAGCTATTGGATGACTTTGGACTGCCCAATGGCCCCTTGTATATAGTTGCCTCAGAAGTTGTGGGTACAGGTCCAGCGAATACAGATGTTGGACCTAAAGGTATGTGTGCTGACTTTCTTTACTTCTGGATGATGTTGCTGTTGTACACTCTGCAGATTGTTCTGGGTGTGTGGTGTGTGTATAGTGTGTTTTGTGCATGTGTGTGTGTGTGGCACTCTCCCCTCCCTCTCGTGTGTACTAGGTGGCTGTACTCACCGTTGTCATCTTCGCCGGCGTTGGTGCTCCTGGATGGCCCATTACTCCAGGTATCCTGTAGCTGCTGCCATACCCTTTTGTCCTATCACCCCAATTCATGGTGTGGCTGTCCTTCCCAATCTTTCTAAGTGTAAGTTGTTTCTTATATGGGCACAGTATGGCTTTTGTTACAGCCCTGGGTGGGGATTTGTTGTTGGATAAGTTTTGATTCATTCCTATTTCTGCTTAGTTCACATAGGGGCCACTGATACATTTGGTCCCGTGGACCCACACAAAGCGGACTAGTATGTGGCACCCAGACATGGCATCTGACACCCACAGAAACCACCTTACCTGGCCCGAAGTGGGATCTCTTCACACATCCAGACAACACCATGCTCCACTTCATCACCTATAATTCATAACACTGTACCTGCATGATGTCCTAATATACCTGTGAAAGTTGGTCAGAGCCTGGATCAGGTCCTGGCATCGCTGTACTCTTTCAAGGGATTCTCAGGCCTCTGAGTCAAAATTGCCAAATCTTGCATATTTATGTGATTGGAGCCCTGTGTGCATTTTTGGGGAAAGAAGACCACCCATCACACATTCAAATATCGGGGTGTCCAGGTCTCTCACAAGATTTTGATGCTGTGGGCGCGGGTAACCTCAATACGCAGAGAGCATCCCTGAGACAGTCCTTAACATTCTGGCTATCACTGTCCCTGATGGGACGGACGGTTCTGTCCAGGACGGTAGCCCTGTATACCAACATAGCTGTTTGTCAACCTTCCATTGCTCGTACACAACTGAATGTCTGATCTAATATGGGTGAAAGGCAGGCACAAGGTAGCCCCAGACAAACTGTTCTTTTGCTAGACGCTGGTGGACTAGGAGCTCCTCATTGTAAATCATATTATATGGCAACGCAGCTGCAATGGCTGATGACCTGGATGGCTCTTGATGCACATTTGGGCAAAAGTGTCCCACATAAGTGCCCTGCGAGTTACTTTGCAAAAGGCACAATGCACTCTGTTACTGTGCATGATTCAGCACTGCTGGTCCAGATATCTTTGCCGCAAATTGTGCAAAGCTGCACACTCACCAGGCCTGCCTATCTGGAGTCTCCCAAGAGTATATTGAACACAGGCCATACGTCACTCAGGAATGACAGAGTCGGGCACAAATCAACACCATGGGACAACTGCATGGATCCAGGAAACCACTCCAATTTGATGAGCTCTGCGCAGTGCTGGCTCTACTGCTGGGGCTACACCTTACATATGCTGCCATCCTGTGATTGAAATGGAAAAATAGAAGTGCAGGTACTCTGTATCAGAACAGATGCTTGTTTCTGAGAAGTGCTGGTACTCTTCTAATAAACGTATTCCATTTTCCGTGAGAAGTGCAGGTATTCTCCCTCTCAAAATAAAAAAGTGGCGGTACTCTGTACCGGACAGTACCGGCCCATTTGAAGCACTAGGCAAGAAGTCAAATTCTGGACAGTAACAGTAAACATTCAGGACAAAGACTCAAAATTCAGGACAAAAATTCAGGACAAAAGGTCATTTTTACGGACATAGGTTTATGTTCTTTAGTTTGTATTACACCTTGGAGTGTTGAGCAAACATTCACGAACAGATGGACAGATCTAAAGACGAAAAAAAGAAGTCAACACATACACTCCAAGCAGGATCTGACAGTCAACATAAGAAGCAGGCTTCACAATTTTACCCCAGTACCATGAATGATCGTGCCAGAAGAAGAGCTTTGTTGATGAACATAGACTTAGAGTTCACAGAAGGTAGCACTAGTAGAGAGTGAAAAACGAGGGAAATGATGGTGAGAAAGGAACGAGGGCAATAGACAGAGAAGGAGAGACAGAAGGTAGGAACAGTGAGAGTGAACAGTGAGAAAAGAGGAAAGCAGATGCAGAGAGATGCTGAGGATGATAGAAAGAAGGTTGAAAAGAAACAAAAGGGAGAGAGGGCATGCAAAAGGCAAGGTAGTGGTAACTAATGGCTAGGTAGAGGACAGGAGGGAAGAGATAGTAAAGAGAGAACTGAGAGAGGAGTTTGAATAGGGAGCGAAGTGATGTGAGGGTTCGCTTTGTAACTTGAACGTCAGACCTTTCCATTTCAATTCCAATGCACCATATCTTCGAAAATCCGGTGTTACCGTCCTCTTTCCCTTTCATGCAGCACAGCAGCTTCACTTACTGCTCTGTGTTGTGTGAGATGTTAGTAAATATACCCCTCAATAATTTGGCTCAAGTGTCCAGACTTAAATTTTGTCTTGGAACTTGTACGGTGCCCTGCTGCCTTTTGGATAGTGTTGCACTAGTGAAACAACATATACATACATACAGGAAGGAAATAAGTGCTTCTTTCAAAAAGGCAGTTTCACAGAATGGGGGAGAATACCATCCAAGCTTCCAGCTCAGAGCATTTGTCCAGCTGGTTACATTGTGGCAATAGAAGATTCATTCTGGGAATAGAACACTTTGGTCATGTTATGTAGGCCTTTCTAATTGTGCTCTTCATTCTCCGTTAACTGGAAATGTTGAAATAAATACTTCAAGGAAACCTGATTATAATAAAATCGAATACCTCTATTCATACACTATGACATCCTACCAGTTGTCCACAATTAGATGCTGAAGTGCTTTTACCTCAGGTTCTAGGGCACCTCAGGTTCTAGGGCACCTCGGAGGCTGTAGGAATGATAGCTAGGCCCCTGACAGGACCAGGTTTAGTGCTAGTGCCTTATGATATGTGAATATTTGTTGTGCCCTGATCCAATAAAAAAAACTCCTTCTTTGAGGATTCCAATCAGTACCACCCTCCAATGGTGCCCCTCATCTCTACACAGACCTGCTCTTGTGTGTAGTTAATTTCTTTTACAGAGCTCCTCATTCCAAGTGAACAGAAGGTAGCACTAGTAGAGATTGTGAAAAAAGAGGGAAATGATGGTGAAAAAGGGTGTCAGAATGCATTATATCACACACATATTGTGCAGACAAAACGGCTTGTATAAGTTTGTAAGCCAATGCATAGGAAATGTTCTTTGAGACCAGGGCCATTGGAATTATACATTTCTGAGGCTGCTGCGATTTTCGTATTATTATAGATTTGCTGCATTTGCCACATAATCCATCATCTGCCCCATATTCCATAGATTTTACTCAAATGGTTAAAAAGAAACTAAAAACGCAGCAGCACATGTTTCACTGCAGTAGAAGACACTTTACAAATCTGGACTGGTCACCTTTCTGTTACCTATTGCTATATTTGGGTGTAAAACTGGTACTAATGGGGAGCAACCAATGCCCAGAGTGTGTTAACAAGTCTAAAAATGACAAAATAATTAAGCAATACTATAACAAAATAAGCCACATTACGCCGCATAATTTGCCTTTTCTTGACAAATAGTTTACTCAACCATGTTGCATAATTTGGCTCTCCTCTGGCGCATATTTCCAGTGCCCCTGCTCACGCAAACAGGACCACAAAGTGTAGGAGTCATGTGTCATAAATACTGGTAGGCAAATGTCAAGAGTACTTAGTCTGGAGAATTACATACTCAGGATTTAAAACATAACAATGATTGGAGTTGTTTTTACTAATAATTAAACATTATTATCAAAAGGAATCCTATTTAGCAACCTTAGAATAGTTAAAAATGAAAATAAAACAGTAAAAGATGTAAACCCATGCATTTTACATGATGCTATTTGATTTCGGTTCACAGCTCTCTGTGTTATATCAGGATTGTATCTTATCAAGTGTCCCTGTGACAAAAAAACAATAAGCCACTTAGCTGCCTACATAAAAAAAAAAATATTTGAATTGCATGTCACACATTGTGCTATGCTGGAAGCATACTGTAACTTTGTGCTACTTTATGGAGAATCAAAACACAGGCAAGCCAAAACTCAGATCTCTCAGACATATACTCTAATCACTAAAGTTAAAACTGACGTTTTTATTATGGCCTATAGAAGGCAGGCACATAATCTTATGTCTGTGCCCCTGTTCGGTCTGTTACCACTAGGGACTGGTCTTCTGTAGAGGCTTCCGAAGAAGATGTAGAGCTGTGGCCTCCATGCCAGTCCCCTTTCCCCTCTGTGCCACTGTAACACTATGTTTCTGCACCTGAAACACAGTGGCCAACTGCTTCCCCACTTCATGACCAATGTCTCCTTTGCCTGCTCTTGATGATGCTGAAAAGACACAGGCAACATTCTTAGTATATCTTTGTAAATAAACATTTTCATGAGGTTCAATAAGAAAACATTGTATTATTTCACCTGCTGCAAGGAAACTTGACCATTACCCTATGCATGTTGGGAACATAATATTGACTCATTTGCTCATAATTATAATAAGTACCATCATTGCTACCATCCATTTTGGATCAATTAACTTAGGCACTTTGAATTTCTCATGGAATTTTATGTAACTACTGAATGGGTCACATAGGTTGTTTTGAAGAGTGAACTCATGTCACAAAATTAAATATCAAGCAAGAAAGCTTTGTAACATGTACTTTGTATTGTCCATCTGTAGAAGTCCATTTTAATAACCCCTTTCCATGAATGTTGATTCATTATCAAAGGATACATAACAAAGGACACATACATTTTGTTTGTCTACTAAATTTATGTTTGTTGAAACAGACTGGCCTACATGCTTGTGAAGAAGGAAGGCTTCATTCCAATTGGCTGCTTTCAACATAAACTGACTTGAATCTTGCAGTGAAACATTTTAATTACATTATTAAATGTATTTGCTCAAAAATATTGGCATTGTACTCATGTTTCTAGTCATTTTTGACGAGATGATCAATATTGTTTGATCATAATAACAACTTACCAATGTGAAGTCAGAAACATATACTGTACCATAAGTGCATTGTATGCCATGTCACATGTAATAGGGCCAACATTTTGTAGCATCACACCTTACAGAATCTTCAATTTGGCGCCTGTGTAGTACTACTGTTCCTCATAACATAGACAAAAACCAGGTACCTTTCTGTTCTTAGGTAGGCATGTCTCTGTTCAAAACAGTACGTTGGTTGTCATAAGGAATCTAGTGGCATCCTTTAACACAAATCCATGCACAAAACACATCATCACACACCTTATGCAAAACTTACAATCCTCTTGTGCCTTGGATGTGTGTCGACCTTTATGATGAGCCCATAAATCATGGCTGCAACAAAAAAATAGTTAAATAACAATAAAACAAACTTACCCCCTGATGCTGCTTTTGGGCTCTCAACTGCCGATCAAGGTCCGGATAGGCCATCGCAAGTATGGAAGCCGTTGGACTGTCACGTGCTTTACATGTTTAGAGGACTGGCTGAGCTAGACATCATTTGATTTCTGGGTCTAGTGTCGTAGGTCCTCCCACCTCTTGCGACAATGAAGGCTGTGACGCTTGTAGGCCCTCAGGGTCCGCACCTTCCTGGAATGACCTTCCGAATCGCCTTCCTCTGATGGGATTTGACTTGTATGGATCTGAACAATGAAAGAAAAGTATGTTTTGTGAGGTTTAGTTTGACTGTATTGCTGCAAAGCATTTTGTAACATCTCTCACAACCATTTCTAAAAGGTTAGTACAGATGATTTACCAACATTTTAATTTTCGTAGGAAATAATAATGTGTTTGGACTGTTGCGTACCTTCAGCACTTTCAATGTCCTCATATTACAAATCAAGGCCACAAACATCATCCTGGCCAGCGACCTGAAATGTTTGAAAAGTTTAAAAAGTGGGAGCTGCTTCTGAGCAGTTCAAATCATTGTGAACTACTGAGGGCTAAACAGCTTGCATATTAGCACACAGCCCCATGCACAGCTACATTGTCTTAATGCCTAATGTTTTTAGAGCCGGATGCTATAGTTTGAGCCACATACAATGACTAAGGGCAGTATGAAAGAGCTGCCATGTGTGTTCATGACAGCATGGTTTTTGGTGATGTATGAACTAGTGTGCGTAAGAGAAGAACATACTTCTATGGGTAATTGACACTGTATCATATGTATTTGCAGCACATTTAATGGGTAAAACATACTGATATTCATTATTCTGAAAATGGGATACAGATAAAGTGAAAAAAATATTCTGACAAGTACGTAACTTGAAAGTGTTTTTATTGCACTTTACATTTCTCTCATTTCACATACGGCTGGGTTTTAAATTTATGGTACAGTGTCTACTGGTGACTGGAAGTAAGGGTAATGCAGGTTGTAAATTTAAATCTTGATTTGTGAGGAAACAGAAATGAAAAGCCACCTTATTCATTGAGATGACTTTTCATTTCAATTTACAGACATTTGAAACATTGTTAAACATCATTATGTCTCCTGCCAAATTATTGAGTTGACTGCACTCCAATCACAGCACTTTACTCAGGAACTAAAAGGGACAAATTAGCCTGTGTTTTTAAATAAAGTTACTTAGAAATATATTTTCCATTCAAACATGTACCTGCTTCCCTAGCTTCCCATACAGCTGGCTATAGAGGGACAGGGTCTCCGTGGTGGGGAGTTCCACTTCCTCATGGGAGAAGTTAGGAGCCCTTTCACCTGCTTTGAACAGCATCCTTGGTCCCAGTGGTCGATGACAGCAGCGGAATTATAGGAGGTGTTGTTGGCAGACGTTTTAGGAGGCAGGTGAGCTTTTTCTTAACTCCGCATGAATATATACGATGTATTTGATCCACGACAGAGATGGACATAGCCATTGGCTTTTGTGCATTGCCGTCACACACATTAGCCTATATCTGTGTCAGTCCTAGATAACTTCTGCAGAAAGCCATCAGATTGCCAATGTCCTGATACAAGGTCAGGCTGCTGCCATTTTGAGGATGTGAACCAATGTATTTTAAAATGTGAAGGGCATCACCACCACTCAAAATGGTGGCTAGTTTGTTTGCCAGTGTAAAATATGCTAACAAAAAGGGGAGAAGGAGGGTTGATGGGACTGGGACGGTCCTACTTACAAATTTGGTAATTGAACAAAAAGGCCCAGTTCGAAGGGACTTGCACTGGGAGAAGTGTATGAAAAACCCTCACCCACTAGTAGTAATAGTGATTTCAATAGTGGTAGGTGTACAAGGAGTGACAGTAGGGAGTTCACTAGGGAGTTCACCTTGGTCCTGATGATTGTAGCAGACCAGGAGAAAACCCAGTGATGAAGCATGCCACCAAGGGGTAGCCCTGGTGGGTGAAAGTTTTTCATACAAAAAAACTTTGTTTTCTTTTTTTTTCTCCCTCTGGAAGTCCCTTCATACTGGGCCTTTTTATACAATTACCAGTGTAAAATAAGAACAACACTGTTTTTTGATAAACTTGACACATAATAATGTTGCACATTATTATGTTTAAAAGCGCTGGTGATGTGGTATGTTTTATACTTCCGTTGAAGGGATTTAAAAAAAGAATACTGTGTAAATAATATATTTCAAATGTATTATTTACTCAGTATTTTTAAAAAAAGTTAAGACATAAGAAAATATTGTAATTCTACGTTGCAACCTCAATAAAAAATGTCTGTGTACAATTATGTCACAAAAACATATGTAATTTTACAATGCATGAGATGTTGTGGATTATAAAGGTTTTGTATGACCTTTTCCAGACCTTGCCACTATGGAAGAAAGGGACATTACAAACAAATTCATATTGAATAGGCAAACATTCTTGGATTTATGTCATCAGCTGGAGCCGGATGATCTGCCTCACAATAGGAATCCCACAGCAATAACACCAATAGTGAAACTCATGGCAGTACTCCATTTTGTGGCCACCAGATCCTTCCAATCCACTGTGGCAGTATCTGGAGACATGTCACAACCATCTTTCAGTGTTGTGCTACAAGAGGTACTTTCTTCAATGATGAGACGCATCAACAGCTTCATCCAGTTCCCATGACTTGAAGATTTTGCAAATGTGAAGGTAGATTTTTATGCTTTGAGTGGCATTCCTCATATGGTTGATGCAATTGAGGGCACACATGATGCCACAACACACTAGGAAACAGATCTACTGCACTCAGAAGGACTTCTGTTCAGTCAATGTGCAAGTTGTCTGCTTACCAGATTTGCACATTTTAAGCATGTGTGCCCATTTCCCAAAAGCAACACATGATTCCTTTGTACCACGTAACAGCAGCATACCCTTGCAAATGTCAGAAGTTGGACCTGAGAGGGCCTGGCTTGTTGGTAAGCATAATATGACAATTGGATCATTTGTTTTTTTTACTATAATTTAGGAATGTTCAGTGGAATGAGAATGTATTGCTAAATATATTTATTTACTTCATATAGGACACACCCTATCATCCTAGCTAACGATGGTTGTTAGTACTGCTGAGAAATCTGATAACGCCAGAGGAAATCCTCTTCAGTGAGGTCCATGGAAGAAACGGAGGCCAGTGGAGCTGGCTTTTGGGCTCCTGTGGGGCAGATTTCGCTGTCTGGACAAGACAGGTGGAGCCCTCCGCTATGCACCCGATAAGGTGTGCCAAATCACCATTGCCTGCTGCATGTTGCACAACATAGCCCTGTGATGGAACATCCCATAAATAGCAGAGGCTGGAGACCATGAGGATACACAATATGAGGATCTTGTGATGGGCATATCCATATGTGCTTGAAATTCTTTAGGAATGCATAGGTCTGTAAAATTCCTGGGCAAGGATGTTTTGTTGATCAAAGGTTTAACACATTGACTACTGTGTTAATGTACATTGATTATCTTTGATTGATTTACATGATTGTATCCTCGTGTAGTATTACTTGGAAGCTGTCTATTCTGTTAGGAAAATAAATAAATGTCTTCTTGCTCTTCTGTTGTAGGATTCTTCACCATGTCATCTTCATTTGGACATTTCAAAGTTGTGCATTTGCTGGTATATGCTACTGTTGCCAAGTACAAAGAGAAAATGTGTTCATCTTGTGAAAGACACACACTTTGGATGTACAAATCTTGTACAAATACAACTTGCACATTGACCGTAAAAGAGCTGTTAGTATTGTATTAGCCTTGTTTTCTGTTCTATGTTGGCACCAAGGCAATATGTGTTGATTCACTTGCTCTAACCACATGTGGTATGCATGTCCATTCACATTTGCTAAATCCTCATTCTGTGTTGAGTGTATGAAGCTGTTGATGTGCCTCATCATTATAGGGGGAACGTCTTGAGGCAAACTACTGTAAGTTGGTTGGGGAATTTTACCAAATACTTACATAGTGTATTGGATTGCTCGTGTGTCCACTAAAGTGAGTTCTGCCATGATGTGGGATTCCTCTTTTGCAGTATTTCCGACTGTACTTGTAATGATGGTACAGAAGATTTGGTTCATGCCAAAATTGTACTTTATTTTCTTTTGTGTGACCAACAAATCTTTATTGGAAATGGATGTAAGTGATACATCAAAGTTTGTGCTGCTACTAAATATGTTACTGTGAGAAATGGGTTGTTGGTTGACTGAGGTATGACCTCTGGTCAAGCAACATCCACAATCCCTTGCATGGTGAACCACTAAAAGTCACCCATTTAACATGTATTTAACTCTGGGTAGCTTGGTACACAAAGCAGTCATGGTAGACTTAATGGCAATGTGTTAAGTATGTATGCAATACAGAAACAGCAGCGCAGTGAAAACACAACACAATAGAAAATTCCAAACCAATTTAGCAAAATAGAGAAAATTGTATTAAATTATTTGCCACTAAAACCATCAAAATCCAATGAGTAAAACGAGAGTTATGAATGTTTATGTGGTTCAAAATAGCAAGTCCTCAATTTTAGAAAACAGCCACCAGGGCACCCTTAGTACCACAAATAAGGATCCAGGAGTGGATGGAGACCTCTTGGGAGTTCAGGGCTCACCCAGGCAGGGTCCAGGTGCAGGTCCAAGATGGTGTGAGCCTATAATGTTCCTATGTACCTGAGCAGGAGGGCAGATAACCTAGTCCTTGGAGTCATGGGTGCAGACGAAGATGCATGGCTCCAAAGCAGAGCTGGCCTTCTGCCTCTGAAGGTTCAAGGCAGGCACCAGCACATTAGTCCTTCCAGGTCCAGCAGCAGTCTGACAGAGGGCACAGCAGGTCACAACAGCAGGCAGTCTTCTGATAGTCCTTCTGCAGGTCCAGTAGTGAACTGAGAAGCAGGTCTGAGAGGCCTATTTTTATACCCTGTTGCTCTGCGCCTAGATGGATGACGAGTTGAAGAAGGGTTCCAGGAGTTTCCTGCCTCCCTTATCCTGGCTCCTAGCTGGCTGCACTGACAATACAGGATTGTTAATCCTATTGTGTCGCGGCAGAGTCCAGCCTTTTTATCTGTAAGTGGGGCTGTGCTTAACTCCCACCCCCCATCAAGTCAGTTAATGTCCCATTCTGCCTCTGCTAATTCTACTATTGTGTGACTGTATAAGGGTGAATTCACAAAGTCTCAACTGTCAGTTACACCTAGTCATGTGACCTAAGGCCGGAGGCAGGAAAATGTCAACTTTCTAAAAGTGGCAATTTCAAACCTGTAATGATAAATCTGACTTTACCATTCAATAAATAGGGTTTATTTTTATAAATTCATAGATACCAAACGTGATATATCTACTACCTCTTGATTAGGAATTACAGCTTATTAAAAATAATAAGAAGAAGTAGTCCCAAATTTTATCCTATGCAAGGCGTATGCCTCACAGTATTGAAAAAAACTAATTTGGGAGTTTTTTAATACTAGAACATGTAGAAATAAAAAGTATGTGTCCTACCTTTTAATTGCATAGCATCCTGCTCTATCAGCCACCCTACTTTAGAGGTGGCATATGTAATAAAAGAGTCGTTTAAGGCTTGGCAAGGGGTTTTAAATGCTGAGTTGACATGGCAGTGGGACACTGCCTTCAGGCTGCCAACGCAGACCTAAAACATGTTTTAAAGTGGGTGGTACAATAAGTGCTACAGGCCCACTGGTTGCATTTAATTTACAGGCCCTCGGTGTATGGCATACCACTCTACAAGGGACTTATATATAAATTAGGGCCAGATTTATGTTAAAGTGGCGTAGCATGGAGCTGCGCCAAAAATAGCAATGCCGCGCTGCACCACTTTTGAAACACAGATGTGCGCTGTATTTAGAGGAATACAACATACCTCTGCATTTCCCCCTGCACTGGCGCTAAATTACGCTGCCCAGCGCCAATTCAGGCATCCTTGCACCATTGTGCAAGGGTGTCTGCATTGAGAGGATAGATTGTTTATGTGTAGGAAGGTGTCAGTTTCTGCACCTAAACAATCTATAATGGCGATTTAGCACTTCTTTGTGTGCTGCAATATGCAGCACACATAAAGGTACCAAAAGCGTAATTTTGAATGATAGTTTATGAGCAGGAAGTTGCCCCTTCCTGCACGTAAACAATCATCCATAGCATTTTGCTTCTTCAATGGGTGTTGCAGAATGCAGCACACATAGAAAAAGCAAAAACATGATGAGGAATAAAAGCATTCCTCCTTGTTTTGCCGTGCTAATGCCATCCTTGGGGTGGCATTAGTTTTTGGAGCTGCCTTAGGTTTACAACAACTTGTAAATCTGAGGTAGCATCAAAAGCAATTTATGTTGCAGTGGAACGCCCACAACAACACCAATTGCACACCCCTCTGACACAGAAAACTGCTCCAGAGGGGCTCATATTTACAGTGAGACTTAACGTTACACCTCCTTGGAAATATGGAGCGGTGCTTAGAGCCACCGGAGCGTCATGAAAAGTGACACTCTGGTGGCGCTAGGGGCTCTTATATATGCTAATCAGGAATATGCCAATCAAATCAAGTTATAAGGAGAGAGCACAAGCACTTTAGCACTGGTTAGCAGTGGTAAAATGCACAGAGTCTTAAGGCCAATTAGCAAAAGTCTAGCAAAAAGAAGGACGAGTAAGGCAAAAGGTTTGGGGGTGACCCTGTAGAGAGGGCCATTTACAACAGTTACAAGTTTGTAAATGGGAGAAACATTACCCAGATATAACAATTTGTTTCAAACTATTTTTTTGTTTTCTGATTTTTTCCAAACATTATGGAAGTAAATAAAATCAAAACAATTATACCACAAGAAAAGCAATACCAGTCTTTGAATTTGAAAAACTCAAACAGGATGAAAACAATGTACAAATGGAAACGGAAAAACAAAACAGTCAGTCGAGTGGAATGAAACCATTTTTGAAATGGCAACATTATTTTAAGTCCAATGTAAGGAATATAACTGACCTCGAAAAGGTAAATGTGACCAGAATTAGTCCACAGAGTGAGTGGTAGTTGCACCCTGGAGGAAATAAGGTTTGCCTCTCCTGGTGGTGGACATCTTGGCATGCTCTCCTGGTTATCTAGGTGAATGTTGCAGGGACTGATGTGGTTGCAGGTCTTTCTGCATGTGGCAGGGCATCCCTTTCCATGGCTGAGGCGGGTGTATTGGGGCCAGATGTTGTAGGGCCACAGAAAGGGGTACATGTTCCAGAAAAAGCCCTGCACATATGATTGGCCAGTCAACGAGCTCATATTGGAGGTGTGATTCTCCTGTCCCATCATGTTTTGGGATTGATGTAGGACTCCCAAGGCTTGATCAGTGGTGGCCTGGGTGACAGTGTACTCAATAGTCTCCCTTTGCTGCCTCACAGATTCTCTCCCACAACCCCTACTCCCACTACTCTGTGCCTTTGAGCCAGTGTGTCCCGTCCCACTGGGTACTGGCTGAAATGGAGGTGGTGGTGGTGGTGGTGGTGTTGGTGTTGCCTCCATGGGAACTAGGAGGGGGGGCACAAGATTTGTGTGATATTACTCTGGACATAGGAAGTAGAGATGCCAGGTGTTGTAACAGCTGAGGTGGGAGGTGTAATTGTGGACAGAGCTAGGCTAATTGGAGTTGGCTGCCCAGGCAGTTCAAGTGGACCAGGCAGCTCACCTTCAACTGGACGTGCAGGAGTGAAGTCCTCACTATAGGCTTGATCCTTGTCTGGAGTGGAGGTATCCTCTGTGGCTGTTGGCTGGCCATGTATTCTTAGTGTAGATCCTATGATATATTGCAAGAAAATCATATTGTAAGAGCCTGGATTATGACTGAAATGGCCTTTGAGCTACATATGAAGCAACCTGAAGGGGATAATTTTTCAACTAATGGTATGATTAGACCTTTCAGTATTTGTGGAAATATACACACATATTAGTATTTACACTCATGCTAACTTAAAAAAATACTGCATCTAAACAGATGTCTTGGAAAGTAATACTTACTTAGGAAGGGTACATGTAATATACCACACAGTCAAGCTAACTCAGTAGAGAGGAGAAGTGTGAAAGAAACCATTCCAAGGCCTAGCATGGTAATAATCAGAATCATGCGACTTGGTAGGATTTCTGGAATTAGCTACATCATTTAATATCATTATAAAGTATTTTCTGCATGCAACATGACTATTGAGTAAACCTTTCTATCAACATACTTTGATTTGTGGGGCCAATTGCATCAATTTAATGTACTGACAAGCAAGAGACAACATACAATATTGACAATCATGCCATTTTCATTAATTGCATCAAATAGGGTTTGTCTCATGTGTGAGACTTTAAAACATGAGTAAATATGTTAAAAAAGAGAGGATGAGAAACATTACAGTGCAAAACTGTTTTCCAGATAAATAAACAAGACATCATGGTAGTTGGAGTCATTTCAACTCAATCACCAACACTTTTAAAAATGTTATTTATACATTCCTACTGAAATATGTGCTGTGTAGATGTACACACATATGCAAAAGAACACCATATGTGAAATATGTTGATCACAGAAGAAACACTTAGACTCACAGTCACCGTACCTTCATGTTCTAATAGATGAGATAGAGTGTATCTATTAAATAGATAGAGTTTGGAACCTGCTATCTTAAGTAGAACAAAATACATTTAAACAATCAAACAAACAAGCAAATGCAAGAAATGCACATATTAACCACACATATTGCCCTGTACTGAAATGAGAGACAGTAACATACAACTACTATTGTGATGATGACATTATATTTGTGAATTTTAAATGTGGATTGATAGGTTTTACAAATGCGGTAAACACATTATCAACAGTAAACATAAGAGCTAGCACTACATTTCTATTTCTTGAGACACTGATATGTGTAACACACCAGTCTCCACTTCACCAGTGATTCCACTAAAGCCTTTAGAATGTAGGTTCTGCAAAACCTTCTCCTCCCAGGAACAAAATTGTAATGGGGGGTTGGGAGAACCACCATCAGTCCTCTGGGCCTCTAGATGACACTTGGAGGACAGGGAATGCACTCTCCTTGTGTAGGTTGTTCCATCTCTTCCTAATTTTCTCCTGTGAGCGCAGGTTGTTTACTACAGCATTCACTCTGTCAACTATTCTGCCCCACATTTGCCTTTTCTGAGCTATGGTTGTATTTTGTGAACAACCAGGTATAGTGTGATGCAAGGGTTTACAAACTGACAGATTGGGCAGAATGTGTCAGTTTGTAAATCTGGAGCAGTGTAAAGCACTGCTACCTCCTCCGCTGTATCAAAAGAAATTGATGCAACAGTGGAGCAAAGGCCTTGTATAATAGGCCCAGTGTGTTTTTTGAGATGGGAGAATGAAGCTTTGGTCAGAGAGTGGGCTCCCCTATCCAAAATTGCATCCCCCAGTGCATAGGTGACACTGCACCTGAGTGTGGGGTTTTATTTCCATCCAAAGGCAAACTCAAATGCTGACTGATCCCTACTGTCATATGGGGCTTGATTTTTATTTTTTTATTTTTTTTGCATTAACAGTGCCATGTCTGTTCCTTTTATTTGATGTGCTTGTAGTTATCCGTAGGGCCAGACATCCAGAGGCATATTTGTGATAACTGACGCTTCCTGCATTGCATCAGATTTGCATCCAAAAAACGTTCGCTGTGTAGCACAAGTTACATGTGCCATGGATGCACTAGATTTATGATTTAGTGCACTAAGTTGCAAGCTCCGAAGGTGCATCAAAAACCTTGAAGCATTTTCAAAACAATGATGCAACGTGTCATCAGTAAACTGGCCCCTAATTGACGCAACACTCATTTATATGTCATAAAGCACTTGTAGGTGCTGCAAATGAGCATTGGATTAATTGGGAGTGCATTGCGTGGCGGGATGCATCCTAAAACACTGAGCAGCAGAACAAAAATTAACTTTAAAAATGGAGGGAGCACCATGTACAGTGCTAGAGTTGAAGAAGAGGTGGCATGACCATAAGTGCAGGACTGAGTAAAAACTGTTAAGGAACCTTAGGGCAGCCATGAGGACCAGAGGTGGACCTGATGTCCAGGAGGAGTTGGACCCATTGGAAGAGCAGTTGCCATCACTCATCCAAATGGAGTTGGTGGCAGAAGTTGCTGGACAGAACAATACTGCGGTTGAGGACCTGGACCAACTACAGGGTAAATGACAACAAGGTACCATGCAAGATATTTATGAGATTTGTAACGCAATTCAGAAAGTCACTTTGCTGCTTTGCAGTGTGTGCATGTGAAAGGCAGGAATGTCTCACATATAAAATCATGCATAACATAACTCTGTAATAATTGCCCTGCCACATATGTTTATCTCCAGCTCTGGAGGTCTAATCTACAACATAACATACTTGGACTACAAATCCCACAATACAAAGCAAAACTCTGCAACTGGAGCAGACAGATAAGTGTCAATGCTGGCTCTCTTGCACCTTGTAACAAGTGTGCCTGTCTTGAGTCTACACAGCCAAGTTTTGAATGGATTGGAAGGTTTAGTAATGTGTTTTGCCAGAGTGCTAACTTCTCATCCAAGAGGTTATCAGGTTCTGTGTTTGTGCCGGGTCATCAAGTAGGATTACCTGAAGAGTCAGGTGTACAGTCATTTGAATGAAACCATTTTGCACCCAGCTGTCCTGATGTGCTGGAGGACGTTTTCACAGGTTTTGCCTGCCATATAAGAGATCACCATACACCACTTGTCTTGTTCATATGTCATTTGGAGGAGGGTTGATGCACAGCAGAATTCCATGGTTCTTTGTTGGAAGCAAGGATAGTGTGTGAGCTAGATGGGATTTGGATAGTGTAATGCCTTGGCGGTATGATGGATCAGATTGAACTGGCTGTGTCTCTCTATGGGGATACATTATTGTATTATATCTCAAGGAGACAATGGGTAATGTGTGCAGTGCAAGGTAGGCTGAGTATTAGTCAGGTTTTGCTTGTATGCTACTTTAACACTTGTGTTGCAGCTGTGCGTAAATGCTGTGGTAGAGAGAATTGGTGCACTATAGACTACATGTAATTAGGGCCTGGAGGATGGAGTCACAGGTGGCAGGACGGAGCTAGAAGAGTATTCTGACTATGCAACACATGTAAAAGCAGGTGGAATTGAAGCAGGGATTTGTGAATTGGAAAGGTGATAAAGGTGTCCAGGATGATGGTCAGGTGTCTAGAATGGCCATAGGGTTAGGGTTTTGGGCCTAGTTGTGTGGGCAACCATGGTAGGTACATATGGCAGATTATCCTCACTAACATCTACTGAGGTTTAGTATAACCCATTATTCTTACATACAGGTAGCATGCTAGACTATAGCATTATGTAACAAATGTTAGTGGTGTTTGTGTCTCCTGAGAGCCATTGTATGATATGGGTGTCATCAGTGTGTAAGATTAAGTAGAGTGTCTGGGTCTGAGTGATGATTGATTGACGGGTCTTGTATAAGTATAACAGTCTGGCTGAGTGAAGAGATCAGTGGGACTCTGCAGATGAGTATCTTGCGTTCTGACTAAATGGACTGAGCATGAAATGTTGCATATTCCCAATTTTGATTGTGGCAATCCCATTCAGAGATTGAGTCAGTGTTTGCTGTTCTGGATTCCGAAGATGAGTGTGTGCCAGGAAACTACTGGATATAAAAATAAACTTGAAGTATGGTATATTCATGTCCTTACTCGTTCCTACAGTGTAGCAAGGTTGCTTGGTGAAAAGAGTTACATAGCTGACTGACAAATATGCACCTATGCCACACAAATTGGTACAGTTGGAAGCAAGAGAGTACAGCTTGGCAGATTATTTTGCCTTACTGTGTGCAAGACAGAGAGCAGGGTAATTTAGGAAACATTTCTAAAAAACATGACTTGGACACTGCTTTTTGGTATTGAGTTCTGGTTAGAGAGAATGCGGGCACCTTGGTGACATGGTGTAATGATCTAAGCAGTGGGGTGAAGAACCTAATGTAATAGTGAAGGAACAAACCACAAACACGTTCAATGTAAAATGTGCCCTTTCCTGCACTCACTCTTTCAGGCAGGGTAGGCCAGCAAGCTACTAAGCTACAGTGTGTTGTTTGTCATTAAACAAATGGTACCCTTTGTTTATACAGAGTTTGTGTGAACAATGTTAAGGTTCTACCATGTGAAAGGCAACAATAGTCTAACATGGCCTCAAATACTTCTAGTAACATATGTTCCACCTATCCATGTGAAATTGAAATAGAAATAAATCAGTCTGAATGTTAGTAAAATCACTTATGTCTACATATATCATGGATCATTATTGACATATACCTATCTTTTTCCTGAGGGACTAACAGCACCTCCTGTAGAGCTGTCCTTGAGGGTAAACCGGTTTCAGACACCATCCTACTCCCCAAGGATGATGACACCTTTCAACATACCTGGACTCTATTGAATCACCTTCTCCAGTCTTTCCAACTGAAGGCAACGTTGCAGGTTCTGCGCAGTTCCATCTGAGAACTTCGAGGACCCCCAAGTTGAATTTCATTAGTGAGTGGTAGGAGTCTAGCAGCAAATGGCTAATGAGGTGCCGGCAGGGATAGAGACCACAGCAGACTCCCTAGAAGGAATCCATAGGAGTCCATAGGTGTCTGAGCTCTAATAAGGGTATGGCTAAGGCTATTACAGACATCTACACTTGGCTGCAGGCCATGAATGAGCCCTGGCGGACATTTCTTGTGTCATGATGAATTGGGAACAACATCATCCCTCTACTTCAAACACCAGTAAAGTAGCAGCACAGTTGAGAGCCATCTGTAACATCATGGAATCCATGGATCAAAAGTTGGACTCCTACATAACAACAATAGGTGACCTCAATCGGATCATTGATTTGTTGGCAAGCAACCAGATCCTGGCCAGGGATTTCTAAGCTGCCTTATTGGCACTGATAAAGATTCATTGGGCAAGAGAGCCCCATCTTCTGCCCCTGATTTACATGTGCCTCTGATGCTTCCCATACAAACATCATTACCTACAGAGGAGGCACAAAACCCATCAGAGAAGTAAGATCTAGACTTCATCAGCTTTGGCGGTGATCTGCTGATGTCATTTGTTATTGCCTCTTGGCCAGTTTCATAGTGGTCCTGTGATTCCCTCCTCCTTTGTCACCCAGTACTATACTCTTTGTGCATCTGTTGATTTTATTCACTTTTTTACTTTAAAACTATCATACCTTTCTTAATGGCAATTTGTACCTCTTCACTGCAATTCTCCTTACCTCCAAATGTTGCATGCCATGTCTCTCAACCGGACTCTGTCTGGTCATCTCTGCTTATGAAAACTGTTGATGTTGGTAGAAATTGGAGAATGGGATTCCCAGGAAAAGATTGTGAGGCACCAACAATCTTAAAACAATTTCCATCCTACTACAAATATGTACTAAACCTCACATAGCAGTGTATGTATTTTTTTGTTGAAAGGACTAGATACACCATGGTGGAAGAGTACATTCATAACCCACTTGTTTGCATCACAAGAAGAGTGAGTGAAACTCACATGCTCCTCTGCAGGTTTAACTTCTGCAATGGTATAATGAGCAATGTGTTCTCTCTCAAGGGAATTTCAGTGTGTCACAACAAGGTGCAGTCACCTGAATGAGTGAGAACCTGCTCCTAATCACAGTAATACTTACCACCTATAAATGGGAAATGTGAGCCCATAACACTGTTCCTCTCATCCACATAAACGTTGCTTAGTGAGAAGGTCATATGTTAATAGGGTTGTGCTAGAGGCCTTTGAACCTCTTCACATTGTGAAGCAAGACGTGGAAAATTCACTTCTTGTCAACTGTGGCCAGATGCAGTATGCCTTACAATCTGCCTTGACACATAGATATCAAAAAGCTGCATACATGTACCTATTACACTTGCTGGTAGCTTTGTGGTCTCTGAAGCTGTTCACCTCACCCTGCGTCTATGGGTGGTGACCACAAAAAGACAAATATTTGGACATTGCATTGTAAACAGTGCAGTTACACACAGTCAAAATTTAATGCTAATGACCATGTCATCCCTGTATTTCTGCTCAATACAACACTCTTGACACACATATGTATACATTGTATTAATATGGGATGCAGCTAGTCAGTTTGCGGGGCTGAGCTTGCTGCATGTTGAAAGTCAGAGGTTTTTTTCATCACATGTCTGAACCATGCCTCAGGCATGTGAATTTTTTGGTTATGCAGGTAAGGATCATGCCGGGCCCCAGTGTACCATGACATATGGGTGACACCATTGTCCTTAGACAGAACAAAGTATTGCTGTGATGTGAAAGGATAAGTATACACCACATGTGGCATTGTAAAGGCCATATCATATTTTTAATGCTACTGGTGCACATTTGTCAGAAGCCTATTAAACTGTGTACGTGTACAGAACAATGCAGCACACATGGAACATGTTACACTAATGGCACTTCCACATATATGTTCTGCTTAGCCAGCAATGGTGAAGCTCTGGCATTTTGGGAATGCTGCCTGGTCAATCACGTATGTTAAAGAAGGGAATGCTCATAACTCCATGCATTTTCATTATATACAATCATCCACAGCCCACTGATCTGCCCCTTGTGCCATGGTATGACAACACAGCTATAGCCACTTGTTTCACTTTATGCTGGCTGAGACACACAAACTTCCCTTAGGCAGATTTATTTCTTTACATTAATTAATTGCAATGCACATGTTGTACATTGCATGACGCAAGGTGAGAACATAACAAATCAAACAATGTCCCTAACAATGTTTACATTTTGCGTGACTGCTATAATTACATTACAACATGCAGATGGTAAATACATACATATCTACTGGGTCCACAATCTCCAGTGTGAACAATTCTACCAGCTCTGCCTTCCGTCCCACCACATCAGCCCAATGATGTTTTACTTGGACGATGGTCCGATCTTGGCCAAAGTACTCCCACTTGTCCTTTCTGTCTTTGGGTGGGTACCTCTGGTTGACCCTACCCTCGAAGGTCAGCATCCTGGGCACATAGTGCACAATGAGCCAGAGGAGCTCATTTAACTCTCCCTCTGAAAAAAATCTTTACCCTACCCCTTCTCAACATGTCCCTGCCCTCGCTGACACCAAAACCCCAATGAAACACTATTAACACTATATCAACACCTAATTTACAAACCCCCTAAACAGACACACACCCAACAATACAAAGACAAATATTTATACCATAGAATATTAAACAACACAAAAGGTATACAAAGCATACAACACAGGGACAAATCAGACCCCAACAAGACCAAAATACATTCACAATCACAGCCACCCCCCAAATCACCTCCAACACCTACTTCAGTGATGCACCACCTTTGCGACTGATTTGTTACCAGGTCTTGCCAGTAGAAGTCACTTCACACCCTGGAAGATGACTGTTTGTATTTGGTCTACACATGTGCCAATCATGTTGTAGCAACCCTTGACCAACCTGGGATCATGGCACTTATGATCCCATCATCCACTGCAGCAAGGCAATGTGTTATTGTGTACTTTTTGCAAGGGACAGGCCAGGATTGTCACTTCTGCAAGCAGGAATGGGGTAGGTAATACACATTAAGCTATAACTCATGCCCTACAGTAACTATAACTCCCTCCCCTGCCATGCACAGTTATTTCTTCAATAATTTGTCCTCTAATGTTTCATTGAGATTTGTATTAACATTGTTATAAGTTGTCATTTGTGTTTTTATATCTGGGGTAATCAGCAGTGCATGGCGAGGGTGTGAGTTATAGATACCTTAGAACAGGAGTTATAATTACTTGAAATAATGCTTACTATAACTGCTGAATTTCTCTGGTTTTGTGTGAGTAAATTAAAAACCTAACTAAAACATCCCTGTAACCTTTGCTTTTTAAGTGAATTTCTATGTTTTTTAATTTAACATAATATAATTTTCATTACTATACAATATTCCAACCACCACCATGCATGGCTTGTCCCTCTGGGTGTGAAAATAGGTGTGAGAAGGTGTCTCTGGGTGTGTGAGTGGATGGAAAGTGTCTGTTGGGGTGTGAGAGTGAGTGTGAGAGGGTCAATGTGGATATGAGAATGGGTGTGGGAGTGTCTGTCTGTGTGTCTGAGTAGGTGTAAGAGGGTGTCTCTGGGTGTGACAGTGAGTGTGAAAGTGTCTATAAGAGTGGATGTGTGTGAGTCTGAATGGATCTGTGAGTGAATGTATGAGTGGGTCTGTGAGTGGGTGCATGAGTGTCTGAGTGGGTCTGCAAATGGGTGTGTGAGTCTCTAAGTGGGTTTGTGAGTGGGAGTATGAGTGGCTAAGTAACTGTCTGAGTGTGTATGTGAGTGGGTATATGAGTGTCTGTGTGGGTGTGTCAGTACCTGGGTGAGTGACTCTGCCACAAAGGAACATTACCTGTCCTTTTATCCAACAAGAGTCCAGAGCTTGCATGCAATATCTACCCAAGTGAAATTCTTTCTGCCTCCTTGAGTAAACGTCCAGTATACATTCTACACTATAGCTGTATATTGGAGCACAAGTAAATGTTACCAGTGACCTTGTGTTTGTTTTGGCAGCATAATTGTTCTGGTTGCCTGTGCCTCTAGAACTCTGTGATACAATGAATCCACAGAGACCAATTAGACTATAGAGATGTAAACCTCCACCAAACCAGGGTCTTTTCTCTCATCTACATGAAGTAGGTGATTCTTTGTTTTGTGAAGATGCTCTCATATTCCTCAGCACGTGTCATCAAAAATCAGCGGGAAACAGACTGGGGTGCCCTTTGAGAAGTTGTACATCATCCTGGTAAAATGGGGGATGACATGCATGTTGCTAAGGTGGACAGAGCAGGGCCAAGTGCGCGCACCTTCCAGGTGATTTGTACATTTGCATATTCTTACCAATTTGATAGAAGAACCACTGACTCCCGTGGCCATTTTCGGTCCTGGGGACCCCATCCCATCAGGCCCATCTCTATTCAATGAGGAGGAGGGCCATGCATTCCCCCTCCTTGGGCTGATCTCGACCAGGACCTCATACCTTGGGGCCCAGCCTTAATTAAATGGAGGAGGGGGCAATGCAGTCCCCTCCTTGGGCCGATTGTGGCCCAGGGACTCCATCCCTCGGGTTCTGACCATTTCTCTTGGGACCTTCCGGGTGAGTCTCAAGGTCCCCGCAGTCCTAGCCGGCTCCCCACCTCCCGTGAGAGCCGGCATTGCTGTCAAAGCTCCTGTCAAGTCAGAGAAAACAGTTATGTCCCAGGGGTGAGGACCCAGGGACATAGCAGGATTCAGGGCTTAGGGGTGGTAGTCCCCAGGGCCTTTATTGGGTCCTCAAGGGGGGCCAAGCCACCTCCTCCAACCTTTAAACTTTGACCCGGTGGGGTGGTGGCGCCCCGGATCAGGGGCCTGCAACAGACCGACTTCATTATCTAATTTCAGCCCCGGGAAGATGGCACAGTTTTTTCTTGAATAATGTGACTTCTAATATTTCATTGATATTTTTATTGACAATATAAAAGTTGTCATGAGTGCTGTAATATCTGGGGTAATTAGCAGTGTATGACGAGGGCCCAAGTTATAGTTACTTAGGCCGCAAATTATAGTTATTTGAAATAACTCTTGCTATAACTGCTGAATTTCTCTGGTTTTGTGCGGGTGAATTCGTAACCTAACTATAAAGTCCCTGTAACCTTTGTTTTCTTTTTAAGTGAATTTCTAAGGTTTTTTTGTTTCTATTTCCTAACTATCATGTTTATTTTTGTCAGTAAATTCCTAACCCACGCAACTCCACAGTACACACGGTCTTTGGCCATGCAGAGCAGAAGTTAGCCGCAGGGCCTGTCTCTCTGGGTGTTAGAATAGGTGTGAGAGGGTGTCTCTGGGTGTCAGAGTGGCTGTGAAAGTGTCTATCTGGGTGTTGGAGTGGTTGTGAGAGGGTCTATGTGGGTGGTGTAAGATTGTCTGATTGTGCTCCAGTAGATACAAGATGCATTTCAAATCATTTTTCAATATGGAATCACTGAGTAAGCACACTTGCTTTGCTTTCGCCAAGCCATGAAGTTAGGATCATTTCAGTTTGGGCCACCTGCTACGTTTATATTTTTAAGAGATTCCTGTTGAGGTTTAATTTCTGTAAAATGAGCATCATGGCCAGACGAAAGCTCACCTGCTCATTTATCCAACAAGAGTTCACAGATTGCACAAAATGTCTATCCAACTGGAGTACTTTCTTCTGGTTAGTGCTAACTCATTGGGTAAATGTCCAGTGTGGGGGAGAAGGGGCCCCATCCCCCTGGGCCCACTGCAATTTCATGAGGGGCATGTGGGCCCCCTCCCTGGGCTAATTCAGTCCCAAGGTACCCCATCCACCTGGGCCGAGCTTCAATAAAGGGAGGAGGGGGGCTGAGCAGCCCCTTCATCCATCTGATTTTGGCCCTAGGGAGCCCGGGGCAGGCACCTCGGCACATAGCAGCAGTCACACCTGGGGGGTGGTGGTCCCCATGGCTGCAAGGGGCTGTACAGCTCCTCACACATAATTGAATATAAGCCCTAGGGAGGTGGTGGTCCCCCAGGCTGCAGTGGGCTGCATGGGCCCCCCCTGTGTTAAGTACATTTTTAGCACTAGGGTGGTGGCAGTCCCCAGGGCTCTGGGGGAGGCATACGGGCCTCCCCAATATCAGAATATTGTTTTGTCCCGGGGAGGTGGTGGTCCCAGGGGTCTGGGGGCAACAGTGCCCCCGCATTTGTGCCTTTGATCCCCCCAGGGAGTCCCAGGGGCTAATATAAGCCCTAGATAGGGGGCCGCATGCACCCCCTCCTTTTTAAAGCCCCCAATGCTTCTGAGACCTGACCCACTTGGGACTTAGCAGAAGCTGAGTCTCAAGATAGCTGACAAACACTTCCTCCTTGAAACGTTGGCACATAATCAGATATCAGCACAGGGACAGTTGGATCTGCAGATTATCCGCATCCCTAGAATTCTATATTTTTTAACCTCCAATTACTCCATAACTACTGAATGGATTTACAGCAAATAACAAAAAGTGTGCTTTCTGGACCAAGAGCTACCTTTCTGCCAAATTTTCTGTAATTTCCTTTAGCGGTTCAAATATTTGAAATATCATAGTGACGTAGAAAGCGTAAAATCGTTTGGGATCCCTTGTTCTTCTTGACCCTCACTTGACGGATCACCCTGAAACTTTTACTACAGAAGCTGAACGGACTGAAATTTATGTTTTCAGAATTTCATGTAAATTAGTCAAACGGCACCAAAGTTATTAGCAAAACAAAAAATACTCTGTCTGTCTATCCTAACTAGTGGCGACCGCCAGTAGGTAATCTACATATACACAGTAAATTTTGAATACCCCCGGGACCTGGCCCACCCAGGGTCCTATAACAAAAACAAGCGCAGGAGTCCTTTAAAAATGTTGTCCTCAAATTTGCAAATATCTTGAACTTGTGGCAAAAAAATAAAATTAAAAAATGTTTTTTTGACCGGTGCTAAGGGGTCAGGGTGTCTCTACCCTGGCCCCTTTTTTTTATTTGTACTTTTTTTCTGGGACTCAGCTCAAGCCAAGACCCAGGATGATAACCAACACTTCCTGGTTTGAAGTGTTAGCATGGAATAAAAGCTGTGATTTTCCCTGCATGAGCTTATCTTTATTCGCGAATACTTTGTGGCCAGAGATATACAAATTTGAATTTACCTAAATTTCTCAATAGCTGCTTAACAGATTCAGACCAAATAACCAAAAGCATGACTCTGTGTACCGACAGCTAGCTTTCTGCTAAATTTGGTGTAATTCCGTCAAGTGGTTCGGCCTGTATTGTTTCTAAAGAATTCTATGTAAATTAACATGGGAAATGCAACCTTTTTTGAGAACCCTTTTTCTCGGCCCCGCTTGACGTATTACCCCAAAACTTTCAAAGTGCAACATGAATTACTGCAACACTTTTTGGGAAAATTTTGTGAACATTCGTCAAATGGTGCTAAAGATGTAGGCAAGTCAAAAAACACTTTTTCTATGGAAACATGGTATAACTATAACTACCAACTGGTGATCGCCAGTAGGTAATATATATAAATGTTTAAGCTGGGGCCCAGTGGATGGGATCCCCAGGGCTGCGATCGGCCTGGGACGTACCGTGCAGGGTTAGGTTGTTAAAGGGGTTGGCCGAAGTGACTGGCCGCATGCCAGGCCCTGTGGCCAAACCCTGCTGTCAGCCGTGTATGGCACAGGGTTGGGTTGTTATAGGGGTTGGCTGCAGGGCTTGGCCGTAGGCCAGGCTTTGCGGGTCAATGCTGCTGTGCACAGCCTTCAGCCGTGTGCGGTGGTGGTTGGATTAACGTATAGTAATGAAAATCACATTACGTTAAAAAAAACATAGAAATTCACTGAAACAAAACAATGGTTACAGGGTTGTCATAGTTACGAAATAAATGTACACAAACCTTAGAAATTAACTGAAAAAAAACATAGAATTTCAGCAGTTATAGTTAGAGTTCTTTCAAGTAACTAAAACTCGTGCCCTAGGGTAAATATAACTCTAGAACTATAGACATTTGTTTTTATTTTGGTGAAACATACTGATGAATGTCATTACTTCAAAATATGCAGCTGATCTGTGTCACACATCTACTGTAGAACAATACAGGAATCATGATCTGAACCTGTGGCTTGGAGGTAAAATCGACCCATTGTTACTCAAATATTTCAATGTAACTGGTCAGTGGGTTTATACATCCCCCCACCCAGGGCTTGCTTTGAGGACTTTGGTGGTACACTGGCTAATTACGTAAAACAGATTCTGACAAAATTAATTCTGAATGTGAAGCCTTCGTTTTGAAGTGTTGTCTATGTATTTTTGAATTTAGAAGTATGCCATGGGGTACAGATGTTTTCCAGTTCTGCTGTTTTACCCAGAGCCAGCACTGTGCCTTTTGAAAAAAAATGTTTACAGAAGAGGCTTGCAGCTGGTCCCATGTTCATTCCTTATTTAGAACTCCTGAGGGGTGTCTGCCATTACCTACCTTTTACTTTGATGTGTTAACGAGTTGTTGCATCCACACAGCACACTCCCCATTGGGGGATTCAAGCGTCCCTTAGACCTGAGGTCACATAGAAATCTGTGCCAAATGTTCTAACACTCTTCTGGCATTCAGCAGAGTTCCCCCTCCACAAACACAAGGGCCTTTGCTGTGTGAGGTGGTCACTGCTATCCTTACAGCCCACATGGCCTTAGGTGATGTTCTTGTTACCAGCCCCAATGGACCTGGACTGTAAGAGTGCTGAAGGGGTCTTGACAGCTGCAGCTTTAAGACTAAGACATCAACTATAACCCCTCATAGTTTCTGTCCACTCCGAGGAGAAGTGGGTGATGTAAAGCCTGGGGTTACCAGAGTTCGCCGACAAAGACTGAACTGAAATATTCACTGATATTTTATATCCTAATATATTTACTAATAGAGAACACAGATCCATAGCCTAATATATTTTCTAATAGAGAACATGGAGTAAATACCACAGCTCCATGTCTTAATGCATTTTCTAATAGAGAAGGTGGTGTAAATACTGCAGCTCCATGTCTTAATGTATTTATTAATAGAGAATACAGTGTAAATATCACAGCTCCATGTTTTAATATGTTTACCAATAGAGATCATGGAGAAAATACCACAGCTCCAAGTCCTAATGTTTTTACCAATAGAGAACATGGTATAAATACTACAGCTTCAAGTTTTAACATATCTAATAATAGAGAACATGTTGTTAGTACCACAGCTGCATGTATTAATATATTTACTGATAGAGAACATGGTGTAAGTATCACACATTCATCTCTTCATATATTTACTAATAGAGAACACTGTGTAAATACCCCGGCTCAATGTCTTAATGTACTTTTTTTTAAATATACAGTGTAAGATAGACCATAGTATGAATACCACAGTTCCCAGTCATACTATATTTACTAACAGAGGAATCACAGTGCAAATAACACAGCTCCATGTCTTAATATATTTAATAACTGAAAAATCACAATGCAAATGTCACAGCTTCAACTCAACATATTATATTTACTAATAGAAGAACACAGTGTATTTACTTATTGTGAGACACATGGGCTGATTGCAGAAGCCCCCTCACTTTTTTCCCCATTTTTTATTAATACTGGTATTTTTGACTCTGATTGTGCCATGGGCACTGCTAACCAGTCCCAGGGTCAGTGCTCTGTTTAAAATAGTTTATGCCTACCTATACGTCCCTAGTATATGGTAGGAATTGTAGGTTTAGGGCCCCAGTGTAATCAGGGCACCCACTGGTGCACTGCTGTGGTCTATGGTGTCATTGTAAAAGCAGGCCTGCCTTGCTGGCTGCTTTTAAAGTAAAGTTAACCCCAAATTTGACTTTGGGGTTAAACGTACTTCCAAGCTCTCAGACTACCTTATTTTTACATAAAAGTCACTCCTAAGGTCTGCCCTAGGTGCCCCAAGGGTTGGTTGGGGGTAAATATCAGCAGGGACTTTAGAAAAGGTGTTTTATAAGCCCTGGTAAGGGGAAAACAGACACATTTGTTTTCCACTTTGTAGCTCTATAGGCTAACATTAGTTGGAATTATTAGAACTAACACAGGTAGAGAGTTTTAGAACTTTTTTTTAAAGTAACCCAAAATCAGCCCTGTAGTGCACTTTCCTGATTGGTCAGTCTCCGGCAGCCTGAGCCAAGCTACTTTAATGAGGTGTGAAGTGGTCTGGGCTGAAACAAAGGAAGCATCTGGTGGGAGGAGAACTGCTGCAGCAGATGGAAGGGCAGGAAGGGAGATCAAGTAACCAAACTGGTTTTCAAAGGAGGGAAAAGAATCTGGGAAATAAACTAGACCTCCCCTATTTCCTGCTCCCTCAGCCAGTAGTGAACCCCAATAATTAGATTAGGAGAGGGGCTTGAATGGGTGTGTTAGGAAAATGTAGCTACACCAGAGGCAACACCAGTGGCATAAGCAAGAAGAAACCTCCAAGGAGAAATTTTTTCCATGTTGGATTGCTGAAGAATGGTGCTTTCTGGATTGATTTTTGACACACTGCTCAGGAAGTGGTCATTCCAGAGGGTGGCACCCTGCACCAGATTGGTCAGGGGTACCCTCTTCTTGTCAACACAGAAGCAAAGATTAATAGGGCAGAGCTACCCAGCAATTTGGATCCATGCTGGAAGGATACACTGGAGGAGGACTGCCCTTCTAATCCCCTGGTCTGCACCTGATAGACTGCACCCACAAGAACTGCACCAGCTGGACACTTTAGGTTTCACCAAGAAAATAACTTTGCATTGCATCTGCTACTCCACAAGTGGACTCCTTGTAAGCTACAGGTACAAAGCAGCTAACAATAGTCCCCTGCATCAAGTCCTGCAAGAAGAGCCCAGCTGACCAGCATCTAGTGACCATTTGAGGATTCTGACCAGGTGCATTCTGGGAATTGTAGCCCCAACTCCCAAGGAGCAACTCAGAGCTTCTAGAACCTTGGATCAAGCGTGGACACTTCAAGAACCCAAAAAGGATTTCTTGAAGAAGATCCAGAAGTTTGGAGCAACTTTGTAAAAACTCTTCATAGGTGGAATAACCCGATGTTGTGAGTCAAGCTGGCTACCTTTAACTGTGACCCAGCCTGAATTTCAGGCTCATCCTGCTGAAAGCTCCGGAGCTTCCAACTTCCAGGATTTGACCGGGTTCTTGCAGAAAGGCAATCTGACAAAGTTGCATCAATCTCAGCCTGCTGGAAAGGACCGCACCATGTCGAGGGCAAAAAGCTCTAGAAATATTTCTAAGTGTGAAGGTAAAACTTTGATCGAGGCCTCCTGCTTAGTTTATCCGTCGCGGTTTGCCTAAACTTTTGACTATGAGTAAAGTTAGAATTTAAGTCTAAACTTAGACTGTTGGTGTAAACTTTGACTTTTGGTCTAAGCTTACCTTTGTGAATCGGGCCCATTGTATGTATCTTTCATAGACAGGATTAGAAAGCACCCTTTTAGTCATTAGCGTTTTGTGCGGAATCAGGTAAGTTAATTAAATATACATTTTAAAGTTTCATAAATATTTATTGGTAGGGACAATAAAAGCAGTGCAGCTTTTTGCATTAATTCTTATCCAAATTTCAAAAGGGTCATACAATATTTGTGGTAATTAGTGGCAAGAACATTGTTTAGGTTGTGATGAACAGATTCACTTAAGAGAGTGCAAAGGTACAAACATGCAGACGTGCACATATTTTTCTACAAACGTGCAACCATTCAAATAATCCTATGCAAACACCTCTGAACATTCCTATGGAAATATTCCTATGAAAACTGTCAGCTCATAGGCACTCCTGCTGTCTGCTGGACACTGATAGGCACTTCTTTACAAGACTGTTGCCCACTCATAGACACTTCTGCACCTGGCTGCTGTCCAATAACAGACACTTCTGCACCTGCCCACTGCACACTCATAGGCACTTCTGCACATCGCTTTTGCCTGCTCATAGACACTTCTGCACCTGACTACTGTCCACTCATAGACGCTTCTGCAACTGACTGCTGCCCACTCATAGGAACCTCTGCACCATACAATTCCGCACTCATAAGCACTTTTGCATCTGACTACTGCCCACTAATTATTTTTATGTATGTGACTACTGCCTACTCATAGGCACTTCTGCTCATGGCTGCTGTCCACTCATAGACACTTCTGTGCTTGCTAATGACTGCGCAGAGACAGCTCTGTATCTGACTATTGCCTACTCATAGACACTTTTGCGCCTGACTACTGCCTACTCAAAAACTTCTGCAGCTGACTACTGCACACTCATATATACTGTTACACCTAACTGCTGCCCAATGATAGAAGAATCTGAACCAGACAACTGCACACTCATAGACACTTTTGCACCATTGACAACTAAACATTCATTGGCACATCTGCACCTGCCCACTGCCCACTTATAGACACTTCTGCACCTAACTACTGCACACTCATAGATACTTCTACTGTTGCCCACTCATAGAAGAATCTGAACCAGGCAACTTCACACTCAAAGACAGTTGTGCACATGACTACTGCCTTCTTATAAGCACTTCTGCACCTGCCGTCTGCCTACTCATAGACACTTCTGCCTCTTAAAAACTGAACACTCTTAGAGTCTTCTGAAACTGAGTACGGAACACTCATAGACACTTTTCCATCAGACTACGGCATACTCACAGACAGTTTTGCACCTGACTACTGCCTACTCATAGACACCTATGCAACTGACTTCTATCCACTCTGACAACTGAAAACTCATAAGAGTTCCTGTACCTGCCTACTCCCCACTTGTAGACATTTCTGTATCTGAGTACTGCACACTCATGGACACTTCTGCTTACCAACAGACACATCTACTCCTGAATGTTACTCTCTCTTAGTCCGCCTAAATAGCTTACTACTGCCCCCTTGTAGACACTTCTGCCCCTGAGTACTGCACACTCATTGACACTTCTGCACCCAACTACTGCCAACTCATAGTCACATCTGCCTTCAACAACAGAACACTAATGGACACTTCTGCTTACCAATAGACACATCTACTCCTGAATGTTACTCTCTCTTAGTCCGCCTTAGTAGCTTACTGCTGCCCCCTTGTGGACACTTCTAACCCTGAGTACTGCACACTTATTGACACTTCTGCACCCAACTACTGCCAACCCATAGACACATCTGCCTCCTACAAACCAGAACACTCATGGACACTTCTGACCTGACTACTGTCCACTTATAGACACTTCTGCACTTGAGTACTGCACACTCATAGACACTTCTGAACCTGACTACTGCCTCTCATAGATACTTCTGCACCTGACTACAGTACACTCATAGATATTTATGCACCTGACTGCTGCCCACCTATATACACTTCTGCACATTAATACTACACACTCATAAACACATCTGCACCTGACCACTGCCTACTAATAGGCACTTCTGTACCTGACTACTGCCTACTCATAGATATTTCTGAACCTGACTACTCTGAGACTCTTCTGCTTCTGACAACTAAACACTCATAGGCACTTCAGCACCTGACTATTGCTCGCTTATAGACACTCCTGTACCTGACTACTGCACCCTTATAGGCACTTCTGGATGTGACTACTGCCAATTCTTAGACACTTCTGCACCTGAGTGTTTCACACTTATAGCACTTATGCACGTGACTGCTTCCCACTCAAAGGTACATGCACACCTGACTGCTGCCCACTCATAGACACATCTCAACATAACTACTGCACACTCACAGACACTTCTGCACCCAAATGCTACCTTCTGTTAGAAGATTCTACTTCTGACAACTGAACACACCTCACTACGGCCCACATGTAGATATTTCTGTACCTTAGTACTGGACACTCATAAACACTTCTGAACCCACTACTGCCCACTGCTAGACACTTCTGCCTCTGACAACTGAACACATAAAGGCACTTCTGCACCTGACAACTGCCCACTTATACACACTTTTGTACCCGGGTACTTCACATTCATAGACACTTCTGCACCTCACTACTGCCCAATCATAGACACTTCTGTATCTGACTACTGCACATTCATAGACATGTCTGCATCTGACTGCTGGCCACTCATAGAAACCTCTGCACAAGACAAGTACACACTCATAGACACTTCTGCACCTGACTAATGGCTACTCATAGACACTTCTGCACCTACTTCCTGCTCTTAGACACTTCTACCTCTGAGAATTGAACACTCATAGGCACGTCTGCACCTGACTACTGCCCACTTATAGACAATTCTGCACATGAGTACTGCACATCCATAAACACTTCTGCACCTCACTACTGCTCACACAAATGCACCTCTGTTTCTGATAAATGAATACTCATAGGCACTTGTTCACTTGAATGCTGCCCATTTATAGACACTCCTCACCTGACTATTGCCCAATCATAGGCACTTCTGCACCTGACTACTGCATACTAATAGCAACACAGAAAGGTGATGGACAAAGTGCCACAACACACACCCCCAGTCACAGATGTGGGTAAAATCCCTCATTCGTTTGGACTCAGCCACATGTAAATCAGTCTTGATCCTGGTCCCCAATTGAACAGTCCAGCCCGAGCTGCCAGGCTATGTCCTCCCTGGATCGGACCAAGCAACCTGGGATTGGTTTCAGGGTATCACCCCTCATCAGCCAGAATAGCTTGAATCCAGTGGCACAGTGATTAAGGGACCCACATCTAGGTATAACCTGGCAACTTAGGATGTCTACAGCAACAGAAAAAGAAGATGGAAGGAGTGCTTTTCAGATGCTCATCCCTAGTCACAGATCTGGGTTTAGTCCATTGTACTTTTGCTCACCATGCAACCCCAGTTTGGACCCATCCATATAAAATGCAGCCTTGACTCTGCTCCTCATGGGAACAGTTCAGCCTGACCTGACAGGCCAGGTCCTCCATTGACATATCTACTCCTGACTGCTGCCCACTCAAAGTAACTTCACCACATGAATGCTGCCCACTCATAGACACTTCTGCACATGACTGTTGCTCTGCACCACACATAAAGGGCAGAAATGCACTGGGTGTCATTTACAAGGATTGATGCTTCACTGTATTGTGGCACCGATGTGCCAAAATTTGTTGAGCTGCGTCTTTACAAGTGGCACCACCATGGATGCCTCGTATTTACTTGACTTGCTCATGCTCATTGGATTGTCCAACAAAGCCCTCACCATAGGTCCTCCTAGATTGACCAAAATATTCCACCCATTTATTGTGCTTCAGTGACTTAGCTCTGCCCCTCCATTGCAAAACCTTTGCAGTTGATTTGCCTACCTGTCTTTTCTAACATAATTACAACAAAATTCTTAAAGTGAATGATAGAAGAAGAAATAACTGGAGTGATCTATTGCAGTTATATTTTGTTGAAATCTGAAATGTGTAATGTTTTTTCCAGTCGCACCGACCACCAGTGCATGAGCCAATGGCAGCACCAGTGCGCCAGATGTGGCAGCGGTCGTAGGGGGAGAACCGGCGGCAGCAGGGACGGGTTTTGGTAATTCATATTGCTCTTGCAAGGGCGTTGCTTGTGATTCCCCCGGTTTAGCAGCTATGTTGGGGTTGAGGCCTTAATGGCCTCTTCTCTTTGCAAATCAGCAAGCAAAAGCTCATAATGAACGGATGCTACATATGATGGCTTGATGGAAGAGTGAACAAAGAATGGACAGCTAAAAGAAATAATGGGTGAAATGGTATATGAGTGAAAGGATGTGTAGGTGAGTGATATGAGATGCACGGGTGGGTGAAAGTATTGATTAAAGGGGTGAAAGGATGCCTCAGTGGGTGGTGGGTGAATAGGTGAATGGATGCTTGGGTGGGAATGGATAGATGGTAACAAACAATGCTTGGTCAAATGGATGGATAAAGTGATTGAAAGGGTGTACACTGGACAGGTGAGTGTATGAACGGATGGGTGGATATATGGATGGCTGGACTGGAATGGTGAAAGACTGGACGAGAGACTGTAAAGCTTAAATGGTGGGTATCAAAAGAGTAAATAGAACAGATGGACAAAAAGATGAATGGATAATTGCTTGGATCAAGAAATAAGTGAGCTATTCTGGAGAGGGACCTGTCTGTTCCCCTTTTTCACTTGGTGTGCATGGTTATCAAAACTTTGGTTCAAAGTGGGAGTATTTTAATTTTCTGTCTAGTCACTTAACTCACTGTATTCTCCACCCCCTAATCATCATACCTCCTACCCTTTTAGTCACCCATGCTATAGCGACATAACTGCTGCGTGGTTTAGGTCAACAGTACAATAGTGTTGTTTGTGCAGTGTGCCTCTGCTTCAGTTAATGCTGCATTTACAAAGTTGTCAACGCATTGCAAACTTAACACAAGGTGTGTTTCTCTTCTCTCCCTGTGCCCACTCTGTCACCTTCTAGAACATCAGTCTTTTATTCTTTCCAACGTTCTGTCCCAGCCAGCCCAAAAGATTATAAAAATCCCTTTTGGAATGTGCCACATTTATGTGCAAGTGATTAACATTTCATGGCTTCCATAATGGATTCATTCTAGTTCAAATGTTACCATTTTAACATTCGTCACCTATAGTGAGGCATGTGTGGTTAAAAAAATGTCCCTGTGACTCATATTCAGCCACATTAAATTCCAGTTGGTCCTAGGGGCCCAGCAATTTACTGTGTCTGTGCTGCTCTACTTTAAAAAAAAATGTTTGCACAGAGCACTGTTTATAATTTGCCATTTTTCCTTTTCTTTCTTGCTATAGCTACTCCTGGTGGACATCCTACTCACCAGGAAGTGGCAGCAGAGGCTGGCTGGTGGCTCTTCAGAAGGAGGAGGACAAGGCCCAGGCAGCTGCCAACATGCCTAGCAGTCTCAGCTCCTTCTACCAGCCGCCAGCTCCTCCAACCACCTAGCGGCACCATCAGTGCTGTGGTCAGCTGGCATCAGCCCATCCGCGTCCCACCACTGCTGCCCCCGCTCATGCTTGGACTGCAATTTCCAGTGTTGCAGGATGCAACACTTTGCCCACCTGGTCAACCGGGGGGCACACATCGAGGCAACTTCTTATTATATCTGGACCGACATCGAGAACACCCTTTATTCGACCCTTTTACAAATTTTTTGTTTTAGTTGGAGAGACACTTATTGTGGTTGGAGAGGGTGAGAAAGGGAGTTGGGACTGGATTTTTTTCACATTGGACTTTTTCTTTGGACTTTCATTGTAGGCGTTTTTGGTTGACTTTCGTTGGGGATAGGGCAATTTGTTTGGGGAGGGGGTGCACTTGTTGTGGGTGGAAGGGGTGGGTTTTCTACTTGTAAATAACAATTTACTTTACTTAATTGATACCTCAAATCTTTATTTTGGTGCTTTAGTTTGCACTGCTGTATTTTAGTGTAGCCTATTTTTAAAACTGCTATGTCAGTTACTTGTATTCTTGCTGTACTGCACTCTGTAACTATACTGATCACTAGGGGTTCATTGCATTATCTATGTTGCCTTCTTCAGTAGAAGTTAATTCCTAACTAAACAAGTTTACTTCAATCCATAGTTCTTCTCTTACCCGACCAGATTAAGCAAGGGCTGATTCCTCAGTATTCATGCTGCAGGGTTTTCCCAATGTGAGATCTCATCATAAGGTGGTGGAAGTAGTAGTAGCAAGCTAGTCTGCTAACACAGCAGGCTCAAGGTGCCACTCCCAACTATGCGAATTACAGCTGCAGGATTAATCAAAGAGTTATCCATCATTGTCAACTATATTGAAAGAAATCAGAAGGGTTAATGAGTTGAGACCAGAGCGCCGCGCTGTGTCACTTTAGAAATGCAGGGATGTGCTGTATTTAAGGGAATTTGGCGCACCCCTGCGTTTCCCCCTGCGCTGGCGTTAACTTTCACTGCCAGCGCCAATGCAGGCATCCTTGTACCATCATTCCTGTCCACTTTGCTCTGTTTCCTGAAACAATTGGGTACTACTTTGCAAAAGGTGCCACTCCCAACTATGCGAATTACAGCTGCTGGATTAATCAAAGAGTTATCCATCATTGTCAACTATATTGAAAGAAATCAGAAGTGTTAATGAGTTGTATTATATCATATTTTAGAAAGACTGAGACCAGAGTACCACGGAGACAGTAATTGACACACAACAAAAAAGACCTGATATGATAATAAAAACTAGCCACATCAACTTCTTCTGAGCAATGGGAAGCTTGTATTTCATGAAAACTAAACTAGGAAATTAAGGCCCTGATTTATACTTTTTTTGTGCCGCACTAGCGTAATTTTTTGACGCAAAAGCGGCGCAAACTCACAAAATAGAATTGTATTACGATAATGCGGAGCAAAAATGTATAAATCAGGGCCTAAATCCTCAAGTCAGGAGAAATGGCCTCAGAGTAAGGAGTGGTGGACAGGGCTAAGTTTTTTATGCAACATACAACACCATGCCTGAATAATGATGTTGAATGATGCGTGGGTAAATAGGTCTGGCAAGGAAAATTGTTCAGGTAATAGAATGTCATGCAGTGAGATGGTGTCGCTTTCACCACATCCACCACAGCAAGTGTGTGGTGTAAAATTAAGTCACGCCTCAATGAATGGATGGGAAAGCAGATTTTAGAAAAAGCGTCACAAAACAAGCACTACAAACAAGAAACAAAAATACTCATGGGGGTGCTGAGCAGCACACCATAATCAATTTGTTGTAGAAGGAAATGATGAAGGGATGAGTATGATGCAGTTCAGTTAAATGCATTGAAAACAGTCCTTCAGCCCCAGCTCTAAATGTTCTGTTTTCTAGGTTTGAAAAATACAAATTATGGAAAATTGAAGTTTACCCACCGGGTTCTAAAATGTATAATTGTTAAAATGAAAATGATACTGTATTGCTGAATTGGGCAGATTCATCTCCAGGTGGCCATTATGTTGCCGACTACATCTTCTTTCTTGAGAAACTCTTGAACAACCAGGTTGATACAGTGTGCCAAACACAGGACCCTGAAACAGCAACCATCTGCCCTGGCCTTGACTATGTTACTGCCATTGTCCATGGCAACAAATCCAATTTAGAGAACTATGGGTCGCAACCATTCACACACTTTGCTATTAAATTTGTCCAAGATGTTTGCAGCTGTAAGTGATTTCTCCATGGCAAACATGGCAACTGTTGCATGCCGTTTCATTAGTCAGGGTTAAGACCTGTAGTCAGCTGTCTGTTAACAGATTGAAAGTGTGAACAACACTGTGTTATTAAGCTTATCCGAACAATTGCAGCACATCGTGATACAACACTGGAACAGCAACTCTGGCAAAATGGATCAACTTGGAACCTTTCATTTCGGTCAGATGGCTGCCTAAAATTCGAGGGGCCAGATTTAAAGAAAAGTGGCGCAGCGTGGTGCTGCGCCAAAATTGGAAGCGCCGCGGTGTGTCACTTTAGAAATGCAGGGATGTGCTGTATTTAAGGGAATTTGGCGCACCCCTGCGTTTCCCCCTGCGCTGGCGTTAACTTTCACTGCCAGCGCCAATGCAGGCATCCTTGTACCATCATTCCTGTCCACTTTGCTCTGTTTCCTGAAACAATTGGGTACTACTTTGCAAAATAGAAACATCTAATTCAAGACAGACATGGCCTTGGGCTGAGGTTGGGGTCATCCTGTTGATGCTGGAGTGCTGCTCCAAAGTTCCTCCCTGGAGGCAGGTGGGGCAGGCACAGATCCCCTGGAAAATGCTGTGTGCAGCAAACCACTGATGGAAAGCTGCGCTTCTCACTGAACACTTTCTTGAGAGCAACTTTCTTTGTGGCCATCTTTAACCTCTCAGTTGGCAGTGGCACAAAGCTGCACAAGCGGAGAAGATTGGAGGACTAAAATCACTATACAGGCCTTCTCTTTGGCAGTACTGCGGGTGATGTCACTTCTTCTCTTGTGAACTTAAAAGCAACCAAGCAAGACATGTTGTTAGTCACACATGACATTGTTACAGGTTGAAATAGTAAAGACAAATGCAATATTAGTGTGGTTGGTTGGTTACTTAAGTAGTAAATACAAATGTAATCAGACATTGTGAAGTCAAACCCCAGCACCACAGCATACATTTTCATTTCACATCAGGGAACACTAATGCAGATACAGCTCTTTGCTTTATCTTCATCTGTTTTAAAGGAGACACCTGTGGCTTTCAGAGAGAAGTGAATGGGTAAATTGAATAATCCTTAAAAAAACTATGACGGTGAGGTGGTCCAGGGGAAATGGAATAATCAATAATGCTGCTGATGTGTCTGCAGTGCACCACAGGCAGGATGTCCAGGAGGAAATGAAATTATATACCTAAGGAACCTGAATGCTGTAGCACATCTGTGCGCCTAAGGGGGATGGATGGATGTATAGATGGAGGAGTGGATAGAATGATGGATAGATGGGTAAATGGATGGTTGGATCAAGGCAAATGCAGAATTAAATAAATTGAAAGAATAAAAAACAAAAAATCAAAAGTCAAAAGTCAAAAACAAAAACACAAATTGAAAGTAAAATTAAAAGAAAAAACAAGAAACTAAAATTAAAAAATGTATATGTTTAAAAAAATGTAAGGAATTAAAAACTAAAATAAAAAAATGCAATATAAACTTGAAATATAAACTTAAATTAAATAACTAATAAAAGATTGCTATTTGTTTGGGAGGACAAGAACAAAGAATGTATTGTGAGGCAAGGGGAAAAGAGACGCAAAATAAAAAATGGAAGAGAAGCATTGGCAAAGCCAATAGGTTTTGCGTATCTGACTTTTAATAACTTTGTTATTTTTTTCCTTGATTTTATGAGTTATAACTGAGGTGCAGCTCATGCCCAGACAGGATCACCAAGTTTAAAAATGCTGAATGAATGTAGCAATAGCATTACAAAATATGCATTATGCCGCATAATTTGCTTTTCTTGCTGCATAATTAACTCAACACTGCCACATAATTTGACTCTCTCCTGCTGGATAATTCCAGTGGCCCTGATAAAAACGCCCCAATCTGAGGAATGTAGGAAATCTATGCAGTAGTATTTAATTGTGGCAGAACGGAGAAGTGAAGTAGATAAATTGACAACATGCAACAAATATGAAATGCAAATGCGGACAACCAGAGGGAAATTAGATGAAAGATGAGTCCAAAAGCAAAAGCACTTACAGTCACTGTTAGACCTTACTGCCTTAGGGTGGTCACCCCTAACTTTTTGCCTGCCTCCCTCCACTTTTTAGACACTGTTTTGCTGGTTTTAAGACTCTGCGCACTTTACCCCTGCTAACCAGTGCTAAAGTGCATAAGCTCTCTCCCTTTAAACATGGTAACATTGGATCATACCCAATTGGACTATTTAATTTACGTATAAATCCATAGTAAAGTGCATTATATGTGCCAAGGACCTGTAGATTAAATGCTACTAGTAGTCCTGCAGCACTGATTGTGCCACCCACTTAAGTAGCCCCTTAACCTTGTCTCAGGTCTGCCATTGCAAGGCCTGTGTGCGCAGTTTCACTGCCAACTCGACTTGGCATTTAAAAGTACTTGCTAAGCCTAAAACTCTCCTTTTTCTACTTATACGACACCCCTAATGTATGCCTTAGGTAACCCATAGGACAGGGTGCTGTGTAGGCAAAAGGCAGGACATGTACCTATGTAGTTTACATGTTCTGGTAGTATAAAACTCCTAAATTTGTTTTTACACTGCAGTGAGGCCTGCTCCCTTCATATACTAACATTGGGGCTGACCTCATACATTGTTTGAGTGGTAGCTGCTGATCTGAAAGGAGTAGGAAGGTCGTATGGCCAGAATGGTGATAAAAAATCCTGCTGACTGGTACAGTTGGATTTAATATTACGATTTTAGAAGTGCCACTTTTAGAAAGTGAGCATTTCTCTGCACTTAAATCTTTCTGCGCCTTACAATCCACATCTGGCTGGGTTTAGTTGACAGCTCCTTGTGCATTCACTCAGACACACCCCAAACACAAGATACTCAGCCTCACTTCCATACATCTGCATTTTGAATGGGTCTTCCGGGGCTGGGAGGGTGGAGGGCCTGCTCTCACAAAAAGGACTGCCACACCCCCAACTTGGACCCTGGCAGACAGGATTGAACTGAAAGGGGACCTGGTGCACTTCTAAGACACTCTTTGAAGTCTCCCCCAATTCAAAGGCACATTTGGGTATATAAACAGGGCCTCTGTCCCTTCCAACTCAGACACTTCCTGGAGAAGAAACTTGTAACCAGAACCTGCATCCTGCCAAGAAGAACTGCCTGGCTGCCCAAAGGACTCACCTGACTGCTTTCTGTGAAGGACTGCTGCCTTGCTGTTGCCCTGCTGCCTTGCTGCTTTCTGGCTGAGGTGAAGAAGTGCTCTCCAAGGGCTTGGATAGAGCTTGCCTCCTGTTCCCTGAACTCTCAGGACCAAAAAGACTTCATCTCTTCAAGAAGGACTCCTTGTGAGGTGAAATTTGAAGCACAGCCTGCTAGAAACGACGCACAGCCTGCACTGTGGTGAAAATTTCACTGCATGCCTAACCCGAACAATGCAGCCCAACTTTGCAACAAGAAGATCGACGCAGCGGCAGCATATCGACCGGAAATTCAACGCATAGCCAAGCTGGAACGACGCAGCCCAACTTCCAGAGAGCAATCAATGCAGTGCCTGCTGTGCTGTAGAAAATTCTACGCAACACCCACCGGATCGAAGCAGCTCCTGTGACTTCATCCTACCAGTGCAGGAAATCCACACACCATCCCCGGGGCATCTGAAAACCCTGCAACCCGAAGAGGATCCATGACTGAGCACCGGAAATTGATGCACAGCCATCACTGCGTAGGAAGCTAAATGACGCATCGCCGTGTGCGGCCCCAGATATCGACGCACAACCCTTTTTTTGATGCATCTCCTCCTCTGCGGCCCTTTACGGAGATTTTTTGACTCAAACCAGGTACTTTGTGCTTGAAAGAGACTTTGGGGGTCATTACAACATTGGCGGTAAAAGCCGCTTACTGCCGTGCAGAAGACAGCCAACACACCGCTGCGGCCGTGGAATTCCGCCACGGCCATTATGACCCACAGCTCGGAATCAGCCAAAATCCAGACACCCACACAAGTGCGCCACACCAAAGGTCAGTGACAAACTGATGATAACAAAACCTCCACCGTCACGACAACAGGAATACGCCCACACTATCATGACTCACAAATCCACGTGGCGGTCTTTCAACTGAGGTATTCCATTGGCGGTACACACCGCAGCGCTCAAACTACACACACTCTTACAAAACACCACCACATTGGACATATTGAAATACAAACATCTGATGCACATACACACACCACTCCCACACACCCAATACAATATAAAACACACACCCACATCACCCACAAACCCTTACGTCAACAATTGCGACAGAAGGCCAGAGAGAGACACCACCATCTACAAACTAGCATCCACAGGCACTCAACACCATCACTCACACAACATCCAAGCACCTCACACAACACACCTCTAAATATCACCCCACACATCACAATACACACCACCCCACACATCACCCACACCACCCCATGGCCCCGCAAAGACACCCCAGGTTCTCTGAGGACGAGCTCAGGGTCATGGTGGAGGAAATCATCCGGGTAGAACCACAGCTGTTCGGATCACAGATGCAGCACACATGCAGAATCGTGGACAGGGTCATTGCAGTGGGACAGCACCCAAGAACTAGGGGAACGACCTATGGGGAAGGTGTGTTCCGTGGTCTCAAGACACCACCTTGCAGTTCAGAGGACTGGCGACGGACCCCCACCTCCTCCCTCAGAACTCACTACATGGGAGGAGCAGGTATTGGCTATACTGCATCCTGAGGGCCTCGCAGGAGTAGCAGGAGGAATGGACTCTGGTAAGTCAAACCTTTAACTACTTCATCCCCCACCCACCTGCATGCTATCACATACCCCCACCCTCTCCCTCACCCCATCACTCCAACTTCTCACGTATGTCCCAATATCACAAACCACACATCCCAAGCCCTGCATGTAACACCAAAGCATGGACACCCATCACCAAAGCATGTCCACTGCACATACCCATACACCCCCCTAAACCATTATCACACAAGGTCCTACACAGGAATGCAAACACTGGGGTACATGGTCACCCACCCATTGCAAACTATGGCACACACACATGCAATAATCATGCCTTTACACCCCTGCAGGACCCCTACCCAACATCACCGGACAGGAGGGTCCAGATATGTCCACTCCACCCACAGAAGAGGCCTACAGTGATGACAGCAGCTCTGTCCAACTGGATCAAGATGACCAGCCCGGCCCATCTGGGACTTCGGGACAGTCGGTTCCCCTGACACTGGCACATGCCCCCACAGAGCCTCCCCCCTCACGAAACACCAGCACAGCACCCACCCAGCGGGCCCATCCCTCTGTCCCCAGGACACGTCAATCAGCAGTGTGTCCACCACTACAGGGAACCCAGGCTAACCCACCACCCCAACAACCCCGGGGACCTGGGGGCAGTGGCAGTGGGCACACGGTTCAGGGGACAGAGGCCCAGGAACACAGGGGAACTGGGAGGGCTGCTGTGCGACGGGGGGAGGACAGGCCCAGGGATCTCACTCTCCACGAGGCCCTCTCCAACATCATTGGAGCCTACCACCATTCCCAGGAGACGATGGCAACGGTAATGGCCAACTTTCATGAGACCCAGCGGCTGCAGGAGGAACAGTATTTGGTGTTCCGGGAGGAACTCAAATCCATCAATTCCACCCTGGGCACCATTGTATGGGTGCTGAAGGAACTCGTCAACACCAGGGGACACTGTGGCACAACAAGGGGCCCCTGTCACTAGCCTGGACAATGAACTGCCCACCACATCCTCTGGCGCTAGTGGACAGGAGGCACCGCCACAGGACCACGACACCAGCACCCCACCCCCTGCAGTTGGAGAACTACCCCGCAAGCGGTCCCTGAGATCCAGGACAAAGACAGAGAACAATGCCAAGACCCCCGGCAAGAAATGAGACCACCCTGATTGTCATCCTTCTGTCCCACTTTGTCACCCTGTCCATACTTAAACTGCCCCAGCACCACTTCCTATGCCCCTTTGGACAATGTACCTGTGAGACTAATAGACTGGACTCTGCCATGGACATTCCTCCACCATCACCCCTGACCATTTTACAACCCCCTCCACTATTTAGCACTTAAATAAACACCCTTAAATCACAAAACTATCAGGAGTCTGTCTGTGCTTTCGAAAATGTGTATTAGCAATAACAGTGGCAAAATGCTATATCAAATGTAATGTCAACATACCTATGTCACACAGCTCTAGTCCATGCGGAAACAAAGCAGATGTCACACAGTGTGAACCACATCTGTGAAATCATAAGGGAAAGTGACAACTCAGTGATCATACACTGGGTGAAAATGACAGACAGATGAGAGGTAGTAGAATTAAATCAGATGTAGCAGGCAGTGTTGTCTTCTTACCTGTGTCTCACTGGAAGAATTGCTGGATCACCGTGTTCCTGTTGTCTATGTCCTCTTCTTCTGCTTCCTCGTCTTCACTGTCCACAGGCTCCACAGCTGCCACAACACCTCCATCTGGACCATCCTCCTGCAGAAAAGGCACCTGTCATCACAAAGCCAAGTTGTGAAGCATACAGCAGGCCACGATGATCTGGCATACCTTCTTTGGTGAGTAAAATAGGGAACCACCTGTCATATGGAGGCACCGGAACCTGGCCTTCAGGAGGCCGAAGGTCCACTCTATAACTCTCCTAGTTCTCCCATGGGCCTCATTGTAGCGTTCCTGGCATTCACATCGGAGATGTACTGGTCAGCCAAACACACCATCTGCACATTCATAGAATGGTAACTCTTCCGGTTTCTGTACACCTGTTCACTCCTGCGGGGGGACCAAGGCCACATGTGTCCCATCAATGGCACCTATGATGTTGGAGATATGTCCCAGGGCATAGAAGTCACCTTTCACTGTAGGCAAATCCTCCATCTGAGGGAAAATGATGTAGCTCCGCATGTGTTTCAGCAGGGCAGACAACACTCTGGACAACAAGTTGGAAAACATAGGCTGGGACTTCCCTGATGCTATGGCCACTATAGTTTGAAAAGACCCACTTGATAGGAAATGGAGTACTGACAGCACCTGCACTTGAGGGGGGATTCCTGTGGGATGGTGGATAGCTGACATTAGGTCTGGCTCCAACTGGGCACACAGTTCCAGGATTGTGGTACGATCAAGTCTGTAGGTGATGATAACATGTCGCTCCTCCATTGTCGATAGGTCCACCAGCGGTCTGTACACCGGAGGATGCTGCCATCTCCTCCCCTGCCACAGCGGACGGTGCCTATGGAGGAGAACAGCGAGCAAAGAGTCAACCAATTCTGAGGTACGTAAACACAGCTTAATCGGAAAGTCTTTTGCAAATTGACATATGGCTGTACTAGTGTTTAAGCAAGGCCTAGATATGTGTGACGCAGTCCAAAATAATGCCATGTGGGCCCCTGAAACAGTGGCGGCGCGACCTATAAAGTGGGACAAGGGATATGAGGTAACTGCGCTGACGTTGGACACTGTCGCAGTAGGCGGTCGAAGACCGCGGTGCTATCCTGCATTGGTTAACATTGGACCCTATGGGTCCCAGGAGCCAATGACGATGTACGTTGGCGGTGATGGTACGCACCGCCGCGGACGTGATGGCCATTTTCTCTCTGTTCAATCACTTGATACCTGATCTTCGACAGGAGAGGACCTACACTGCAAGTGCTGCTGTGACCTCAGTCTGGAAGAGACAATGGCTCGTGTGTCTGGGGAAAGGGCCCCTGCCTTCAGCACAGAGGAGTTGTAGAAACTAGTGGATGGGGTCCTCCCCCAGTACATGCTACTCTACGGTCCTCCAGACAAACAGGTAAGTACACTGTGAGCATGCTGTATGGGCAATGCCTGTGTGGAGTGCTGTGGATGAAAGATGGGGGGGGTGAGAATGAGGCGTGCATGAAACAACGGTGAGTGCATGTGCGTCATGGCAAAGGTAGGGATGCGGGCCAATGACTGTGACGGTGCGGACGGTAATATCTTCTCCTTTTCCCATGTACTATTCCTGTAGGTCAGCACCCACCAGAAGAAGGACATTTGGCGTGCCATCGCCAAGGAAGTCCGGACCCTGAGGGTCTACCACAGACGGAGCACCCACTGCTGGAAAAGATGGGAGGACATTCGCTGCTGGAGCAAGAAGACGGCGGAGGCCCAGCTGGGGATGGCCTCCCAACGTGGGAGGGGTGCCTGTCGCACCATGACCCCCTGATGTTCAGGATCCTGGCGGTGGCGTACCCGGTGTTGGATGGGCGCTTGAGGGCATCACAGCAGCCAAAAGGGGGTGAGTACACTCTCATTCTGCTGATTCAGTGCGCATTGTAGGTGTCTGGGTGGGGGAGGTGGGCTTTGGGTTCCCCTAGGCCAGGGCGAGTTTAGTAGGCAAGGTCCCTTCTTAAGGCAGGCCCTGTGGCACCCCACCCCACCTGTGTACACCTAGTCAGGCTCCTGTGACATCCATGTGTGCAGCAATCGGGAATATCCTTGTAACCCATGTCCCTGTGATTGATTAGGGAACTCCAAGTGCATGGCATAGTGTAGGGGGCTTCAGTGCCTGTAGTGTCCGCCAACGGTAGCGGTATTGCATGCACTCAACATGTCTTTCTTCTGTCTCCCCCCCTTTTTGTGGTCTCCCTGTTCTTGTGTGCATTAGCATCATCAGGCAGAGGAGCAGTGGCACCGGAGCAGGAGGGAGCTGCATCCCACATGGCCCTGGAGGGCGACACAACGGAGTCTGAATTCACCAGTAAGAAGGAGGGAAAGGGAAGCTCCGCGGCGGGGACAGGGGCTGAGACCAGCGATTCGGACTCCTCCTCTGATAGGAGCTCCCTTGCAGTGGTGGGCCCATCTGTGCCCCCTGCCTCTACAGGTACAGCCGCCAACACCCTAGAAGCACCGCCCTCCCAGCAGCCCCTCAGCATATGCCCCGTCCCCGTTCACCCAGGTGGGTGTGCATCTCCTTCGTCCCAGGCACCTCAGCCCCTGCCCCTGTCACCCCTGCTGCCCTCAGTGAGGAGGCCATTGACCTCCTCAGGTCCCTCACTGTTGGGCAGTCTACCATTTTGAATTGCATCCAGAGTGTAGAGAGGCAGTTGCAACAAACCAATGCATACCTGGAGGGCATTCGTTCTGGTCAGGCAGGCCATCAGCGAGCTTTTCAGACTCTGGCCTCAGCACTGACGGCAGCCATTGCCCCTGTCTCTAGCCTCCCCCCTCCAACTTCCTCCACCCAGACCCAAACCCCTGTACCTCAGCCCATCCCAAGCACAGCATCAGACCAGCATGCACACACCTGGGAAACTCTGGCAAACATAAGCACCACACATCCCACAGGCACTCACGCAAGCATCATACACATGCAGACACACCAACATCCACTGCCTCCACTGTGTCCCCCTCCTCCTCGTCTCCCTCCTCCCTCCCAGTCTCGTCTCCACTCACACCTGCATGCACTACATCCTCAGCCACTACGTCCATCACCAGCACACGTGCAGTCACCACCCCCACTACCATTTACACAACCCCTGTGTCCTCTACTAGTGTGTCTGTGAACCCACCTCCCAAGGTACACAGACGCAGCCACACACCCACCCAACAGCCATCCACCTCACGACAGCCTCCAGCCCATGCACCTTCACCCAAAGTCACCAAACGTACACCTCCTACAACCACTACCTCTTCCTCCACTCCCAAACCCCCTCCATTTACCCATCCCAGTGTTCCCCAAAAACTTTTCCTGTCCAACTTTGACCTCTTTCCCTCACCTCCCCCACCCCTTCAGTCTCCTAGGGCCCACCTCTCCAGGTCCCAACCCAGCACCTCAGCCACAACATCTGCGGGACCAGTGGTGCCAGTAGTAACCGGCTTCTGGAGTGCGCCAGGCAGCAGGGCAGCCAGCGTGGCAAGGAGCCAGAGCACGGACAGTCCCCTGCCTGTAAAGCACTAAGAGTTGGCCAGTGCCCGGCGGGAGGGAGGAAAGAAATCAGCCACCAAAGCCGCTCCCAAGGGTACAGTTGGGAGTGTGGAGACAGCTGCGCCACCATCCAAGGTGGGGAAGGGGCACAGTAACACCGGCAAGTCTGGGAAAATCTGCACGGCGGGCAAGACCAGCACCGCTGCCCAGGACACCGCCGCCACCAGCACCGCTGCCCAGGACACCGCCGCAACAAGCACCGCTGCCCAGGACACTGCCGCAACAAGCACCGCTGCCCAAGACACCGCCGCAACAAGCACCACAGGCCAGTGAGCGCCAAAGCTTCCGACGCTACTGAGGCCGCCACGACCAGGATGAAGCTCTCAGGGCACCAAGCCCCCTCTAGAACCAGTGGAGAGATACATCCACTACCTCAGTCCTTGGCAGGATGAAGCACTCTGGGCACAAAGCCCCTTCCAGAACCAGTGGAGATTCACATCCACTCACACAGCCCTTGGCAGGATGAAGCACTCTTGGCACAAAGCCCCCTCCAGAACCAGTGGAGACTGTTATCCACGTGAGAGACTGTTGCTTTGCACTCACCAGGATTGAACAGTGGGCAAACCACCAACTGTAGAGACTTGAGAGACTGTGGCTTTGCACTCCCCAGAATTGGACAGTGGGCAAACCACCGACAGTTGAGACTTGAGAGTCTGTGGCTTTGCACTCCCCAGGATAAAGCAGTGGGCAAACCACCCACTGTAGAGACTTGAGAGACTGTGGCTTTGCACTCCCCAGGATTGAACAGTGGGCAACCCACCCACTGTAGAGACTTGAGAGACTGTGGCTTTGCACTCCCCAGGTTTGAACAGTGAGCAAACCACCCACTGTGAGACTTGAGAGACTGTGGCTTTGCACTCCCCAGGATTGGACAGTGGGCATGGAGCCCCCTTGTGGATCTGGCATCGTGCACTCATCCGGCTGAGGTGCCCCCCCTTCCATCCCCCTGAGGTGCCTGTTTTATTTCTATCTGATGCCCCAGCAGTGTTCTCTCCGTTTTGTTCGGGTATCTTGTGTGGGCCTCGCCCATGCATTTTGGGCCCAGTGGTCCGCGGACTATGATGGTGGAATCCCTTGGACTTGTATTCTTGGTGTATATATTTGTTTATAGTGTGAATATCTTTGTCTATGTATATATTTTTGATTCATGTCTTTGAATATATTACAATCATTCGACTCATTTCCTTTTGTCCTTGTATTCTTCCAGGGGGGGTTGGGAGGTGTAACTATAATGTATCATGAACTATTAGTGTGTGTGTTGTTGTGGGTGAGGGTGGGGGTGGGGGTTTTGCGTGTTGCGTGTGTGTTTCACATTTTTTTCCCTCCCCCTTCCCCTGTGTCGTAGGTGCAGTACTCACCGTGGTCTTCGTCCCCGGCATTCGTGCTCCTGGTAGAGGAGCAGGAAGATAAAGGCTGGAAGAATCTGGAGCTCGGGTTCCATGGCGTCCTGGTTCCTCATGGGATGTGTACAGGTAAACGTTTTCCCTTCCAAGTCCTGTTTCCGCCGTGTTTTTGTTCGCGGTGAATCCGCCCCGGATAAGGTGGCGGATTGGACTGTTGTAATTCTGTGGGTGGTACATTGTCCTCCGCCTGTCTGTTGTCGGTTACCGCTGCGGTGTTTGTTTGTACCGCCTTGGCAGTCGAAGTGTTAAAGTGGCTGTCTATGTTGGCGGTTTCCGCCACGGTCGTGATTCCATTTTTTTTCCGCCGGCCTGTTGCCAGTTTTACAGCTGTTTTAACACCGACCACCATGGTTGCAATGACCACCTTTGTTTGCTTCTAAAAGACTTAAGACACTGTGGGTCTCATTACAACCCTGGCGGCCGGCGGTAAGCTGGCGGTAACACCGCCAGCTATTATGACCGTGGCGCAATAGCCACGACCATACCACCGGCCCCTCCGCTATACCTCCAGGCTTTCATCTGGTGGTCATAATCCCCAGTGCAACTGTGCAAGCACCGCTGCCCTGGGGATTATAAGTCCACGACCGCCAGCCTGGCCACGGCGGTAAACACCACCATGGAAAGGCTGGCGGTAAGGAGGACTTGGGGTGCCCTTGGGGGCCCCTGCACTGCTCATGCACTTGGCCTGGCAGTGTAGGGGCCCCCAGGCATAGCCCCGTCACGCATTTCACTGCCTGAAGTTTGGGCAATGTTGATGTGACTTTTCCGCTGGGCCAGCGGACAGTAAAACAGTTACCATCCACCGGCCCAGCGGAAAATTCATAATAGGGAGCCAGAAATACCGCTGGCACTGGCGGTATTCCGGCTCCCGCAGCCTCGGCGGTCTTTTTAAAAGACTGCCGAGGTTGTAATGAGGGCCTTTATATCACTTTTCAGTGATATTTCTACATTTACTTATTGCATCTTTGACCGTTTTGACCTGCAATTATCCAGATAAATATTATATATTTTTCTAAACACTGTGTGGTGTATTTGTGTGGTGCTATATGGTGGTATTGTATGATTTATTGCACAAATACTTTACACATTGCCTTCTAAGTTAAGCCTGACTGCTCAGTGCCAAGCTACCACAAAGTGGGCACAGGATAATTTGGATTGTGTGTGAATTACCCTTAGTAGAGTGAGGGTCCTTGCTTGGAAAGGGGGTAACCTGACTGCCAACCAAAGACCCGATTTCTAACAGTCACTAAACATGCTTGTTCACAAATACCAAAGTAATTCTGAAATGCGTAAGACAATCAGAGGGAAATGACATGAAAGGCGAGGCCAAAAGTAAAAGCACATGCAGCCACAAAACACGGTTGCTCCCAAATAAAGTAGTTCCGTTATGAAAAAGCAGATGAAAAGGAGTACTTCTACCAAGCAAAAGTTCCAGGTAATTTTGGCGCTATATAAATGTAAACTTAATTACAATTCTAAAAAGCAGGCTTCTGTGTGAAGGTGATTTCAGGGGTGTGTGGGATCTGGGCAACAATAGTTCAGTGGGTGCAAACTTCTGCATGCAGGAGGTACACAGGCTACTTCCAACAAATGCAGACAGTCACGGACAGTGGAGGGGAATCCCATGAGTTGAAGGCATTCTTCAGTAAAGTAAAGTGTCATATAGGGAGCTTCAATACCTTTGTGTGGTGTTGTTACTATATAATACAGCACCGATCTTAAAACAATTGTAAACATCAAAGTAACTTGACAGGACCTGAAGCACTGTATACATGCAACTATAGCACAATGCCTCTGCCAGACCTTGGTATGTTTTCACACCCTGGATGAAGTCTGCTTTATTCAGGGTTGTTTTTAAACTCGGCTCAGTGAAAAGCGCTCTTAAATCTAGTGAAAGGTCTCACTTGACATCACCTTCCGAAGTCTAGCTATCTTGCTGTTCTTGCGAATCTTTTAAACCGTCACTGGTCCTTATGTGTTTTTTTCTAACTGCATGTCAACACAGTTTAATACATAATTGTCTCATATACAAGAAACAGAAGGAATACAAGCTGCCTTTGATACGGTTGACCATGATGCCCTAACTCAAAGACTCCATGAAGCCGGCATACAAGGGATTGCTCTCGACTGGATTACTTCCTATCTTTAAAAAAGAGCAAATATCATCCACTCGCCCCCCTTCTCGTCCGAACCCTACCTCACAAAAGCAGGGGTCCCCCAAGGGTCAATCATCTCACCTTTGCTTTTCAACATCTACATGATATCTTTACCAGAACTAATCAATGATTTCCATCTCACATGCTACAACTATGCAGATGACACACAAATACTACTTAAATTAGAAGACCCCAAAAACATTGAAAACTCACAAATCTTCAGTTGCCTCAGAGCCGTTGATCAGTGGATGACCTGGAGCCATCTCAAACTAAATACCTCCAAAACAGAAATACTCATATGTGGTGACTGGAAAAGTTATGACCCTCTGTGCGTCTGCCCTGACGATCTCGGACCACCTCCTCAATTATCCAAGGAAGTTAAAAACCTAGGAATCACCATGGATTCCAAGTTAACTATGAATGCCCAAGTAGACAAATTAGCACGCACAAGCTTCATCACCTTAAAGACTTTACGACGCATCTTCCCCCACCTCGGATTTCCACACAGGGTGCAAGCTACCATCTCACTTGTACTATCCAAACTGGATTATGCCAATAGCCTCTACCATTGATCATCTCTATCTGTTATGAAAAAACTACAACGTATCCAGAAATCCGCAGCCAGGCTACTACTACATATAAAGCTGCAAGCCCACATATCCCCTGCCTTGAGAGCACTACACTGGTTACCCGTTGCCAGAAGATGCACTTTCAAGCTGCTTTGTATCACCCACAAAGCTATACATGGAACAGGACCGCTTTTTATCAGAAAGAAAATGACCAAATACATCCAACAAAGAACCCTCCGCTCAAGACTGGAACCCCGCCTTAGAACACCACCATAAAAGAAAAAGACTATAGGTGGTACATCCTTCTCCGTCCAAGCAGCCAAACTATGGAATTCATTACCCCCAACTATAAGAGCCACAGATAACTTTCTTGTCTTCAGAAAACTACTCAAGAGTTGGCTCTTTCCTTCATAACCACCTTTTTCAAACAACTATGAACTGCATATGTCTATGTGGATAAATATTTTTTTCAGATTATATGTATATTTCTATTTATTTATAGTTTCTTTGGAAAATATGTATTGCTACTATGTCATAACAATAAAATACACACACACTCTTTAAACCTGTCTGACTAAGTATTTTTTTACCCATGATTCTAATTATGTATTGTATGTGCATATGTGTGTGTGTGTGTGTATATATATATATATATATATATATATATATATATATATATATATATATATATATATATATATATATATGTATGTGTATGTGTATATGTTGTTTCTGTGCTTGGCATGTTCGTGGATCATTGCATGGCTCCTGTTTTTTTTGGGTTGTTATACTAGATATCTATGAATTCCTGTTCTCATCTTATCACACGTATCTACTCATCACTCTTATGTCATGTCTCTATCAAACTATCCTCCATTCTCACTCTGACTCCCAAATCCCTTCTACCACTTTCATCTCCTAAATATTTCTGCCTAAGCTCTTCCCTCCACATCTAACTCACCAAACCTAACTCTACCTCCGTGACCTCCCACACAACCCTACTAAATTCTCCTGCATTCATCTCACCCTGCTACTATGCTCTCCCTAACCCTTCCACATACTCTTCCCCCTCCGCCCCCCTTTACTCATCCCAAGCCTTTGGGTTGAGTAAATGAAGGATATACTCCCAATTAACACCTCTGGATTTATTTCCTCCTCCACCCCTCCATTACTCCAGTCTAACTAACAAACTCTCATATCTGCGGCTCAAATTAACTCATAATAATACTAAAACTGTACTCATTATTTAACAATACTAATCCATCACTAATTCTTGTTGGGTTCCGGAGTAGCGTGCTACTCATCAAAAAGCACTTAGACGCCTCGTCAGGGGTAGTAAGCGCTATATAAATACGATTACAATTACAATTATACTGTCCAGATCCCTGAATGCATTTGTACGACACCTGAAGTCCTATGTGAGGTTTCCCGAAAATGCTGACCTCCCTGCCATCAAGTCGGACTTCTATGCCTGTGCCAACATCCCCCATGTGATAGGTGCTATTGATGGCACCCACATAGCTCTCATCCCCCCAAGAGTCAGTGAACAGGTGTACAGAAACAGGGAGAACTTTCACTCCATGAACAGTCAATTGATGTGTACTGCAGGCATATCCAGACAAGCTTCCTCAGGGAGGGGATGAGAGTGATGGTGATGATGAGAAGGGGGAAGATGTACATTCCAGGAACCAATTGATTCAACTTTACTTACAGCAACTATGTGGGACTATTTGATGACGTTGCTGTCTGTGCAGCATACTGTCAATGTGCCTTCTCCTCTGTGGGGTGGGTCTACAGACATTGTCACTGTGACTAGGTTTGCATGGGACATGTGACATTATGGACAAATTGTTTGACAATTCTGTTGGCACAACCACATGTTATGCGTGGGGTGCAATTCCTGCAACTCAGATAAATTAATAAATGATTTCATTTTCATCCACACTTCCTTTTGTTTCAACATAATGACAGGGGACATTGACATTGGTGAACAGGTGTTTTATTTGGTGCAGAGATGCCATCTTGCAGTTTACAGTGATGGGAGTGGGCTACTGCTGGATGTCCATATTGGCTACATGGTCGCAGCGTTGGTTGGCAGGGGTTGTTATTGCATGGCGTGGAAGGTGGTTCAGTGGCACACTTGGAGGACAGTTCTTGTCAGAGCCACTTCTGTGAGGGGGCCTTGGTCTTGGCAGGTGTTCCAGTGCCATATCTAGGTCTGAGGGACTGTTTGGGTGCATGGTGTTGGCCTGTACGGGTTGAGATGCAGGTCTCCTGTGTGTCCTGAGATGGTGGCACAAGTCTAGTTGCTGCTGCTGCTGTTATTGGCCGGTCTGTATCTTGGCCTGTAGTAGGGGCTTCCTGGTCTGTGCGGGTCTCAGGCTGGGTTGGGACAAGATGCAGCAGCGCACCTGGTATGGTGGCCATGGTGGCATTGTTTAGTTTCCATTGCTCCATGGTCTCTTGGTGGTGTGCTACCTGCAGCCTCTACTCCAGGGTGGAAACAATCTGGGCCAATCTGTCCTGGGTATGGTGGTATGCTCCCAGGACCTCAGAAATCACATCTTGGGCTGCAGCATCCATCCTGTGGCCTCCCCCCTGGGCCAGTGATACCCTCCCACTGGGCCTAGCCCCCTATGCCTGTGCCCCCTATACAGGTCTTGCGGTACCACTTGTACTGGGGCCAACGTCTTCCTGCCTGTTGGTAGGGGGTGATTGTGGCCTCTGTCCATGTGTTCCACCAGTTTGTGGCCTGGATACACCGGTGTGGGGACGGTTTCCTTGAGCTGATGTTGTTGGCTGTGTGGTAGGTGTGTCAGTGGTGTCCTGGGTGGGGTTGCTGGATGGTAACAGTCCAGGCCTGTGTGAGGGACCAGGGTGTTCCTCACTGTCCAGGGTTCCCTCTCCAGTGTCCTGGGTGGTGCCTCTGTCTACATGTGAGACACTGCCACTCCTTGTCCTGTCTGACAGGGTGGCAAGACTGGTGGTGCCTGTTGGGAGAATGGTCAGGGCTGGGCTGTTTTGTGCAGGTTTTACAGGGTGCCTTTGTGAGGTTGCCATTGCATTTTGCTTAGGATGTGGAGGTGCATTGTGGGTGGTTCCTTGCAGGGGTGGGTGGCTGTGCACAGGGGGAGGGATGTGGGCCTGTTAGTGGGTTTGTGGGCATGCAGGGTGTCTGGATGGAGTGCTTTTGGCCTGGGTGCGGTAGTGGTCCTGGTGGCTGTTGGAGGGGTGGGGTGGTCCATGCATTACAGGTGTGATGGATATGGGGTAATTGTAGACGACTTGCCTGAGTCCATTCCTCCAATGAGTCCAGTGAGTCCCTCAGGGTGCAGGATGGCCAGTGCCTTTTCTTCTCAGTCAGTTTAGTCGGGTGGTGTTGGTGGAGGTCCTCCCCCAGTCATCTGGACTAAAATGTTGTGCCGGGATGCCATGGACCTCACCTTCCAGCGTAGGTTGTTCCATCTCTTGCGGATGTCGTCCTTCGTGCGTGGGTGGTGTCCCACTGAATTGACCTTGTTCACTATTGTCTGCCACAACTCCATCTTCCTGGCGATGGGTATGTGCTGGACCTGTGCCCCGAATAGTTGTGGCTCGACCTTCAGTATCTCTTCCACTTAGAACCTTTTCTGTGAAGGGTGGGTGTTTGGGGATGCCGTGGTGTGTGTTGTGAGTGGTGTATTGTGTGGATCTAGGTGAGGGTGCTGTTGTGTGGTTGGGTGTATGAATTGTGTATTGTGGCATTCAGTGTTTGCTTCTGGAGTTCTCCATATCAGTTGTCCTAATGTTGTTGCAAAGGATTGTGGGGTGTGTCTGTGAGTGTTTTATAGTGTTGCGGATGTGGGTCAGGTGTGTGGGTTTCAAACTTGCCAATGTGTGCAGTTCTTACTGTTGGGCCCCATTGCTGGCCGTGGTGGTCTGTATCACCAATGGTCGTTCGACTTCCACTGACCGCCGCAGTGATTTGTGCATCATTATTTGGAGGGCGGGTGGTTTGTGTGCTCGGCGGTGGCGGGGTGGGAGGTCTTGCATTTCTACTGACAAGGTCCTGGCGGTGACTGGTGGCTGGAACTTTTTTGTTGGATTCTGATTTTTGCATCTTTATATGGAGGGTTTCTGTTCACCGCCAATGGTGGTCTTCTGTTCACTGTTGCAACGATGGGCAACGGTGTTTCCCGCCACATTCATAATGACCACCAAAGTGACAAGCAGGCTGCTTGTTCATGAGAAGAGATCTTATCGTATAATTTAACATCTCCATAGTGAATGGTGCTGAAACAGTGTTAATTAGCATAAATCAACATCTCTTTAGGTTGAGGAAAAAAATTAAAGTGAATTTGTGCTTTCAAATGTGAATCCTGTAAACGTATTTTTCCATTATGTAAAAAAGTGATCTAATATATATTATACAGGCTCATTAAATGGAATGATGCCTGTAAATAAAGAGCACACAGCTAACTCAATATCATTCTTGGTGGAAAACAAAAATACACTGAAAATTCCTAATATTAAAGTGAGGCTGTGACCACACTAATGGTTAAAAAGAATGAAGTTTGTGGTTTTATGATAACAAAATAGAGAGCCTCGGACAGAAGAGGTGATTCCCCTTAATTTAGGACATTCTTCAGTTCGGCGGGTGCAAACTGTGGTGTGAGGGAGGTAGACATGCTACTTCAAACAAACACAGCTGACCATGGACAGAAGAGATATTCCCCTGAGTTTAAAGCGCCTCAATACCTTTGCAACCATTAACGTGCAGAATATATAAAGGCAACGAATAACAAATTTGGGCAGCTTTTAGGAGATTAAATAATTCCCCTGAATTAATGATGTGCTACTATAAACTATAACTGGTGGCAATGTAAATCCCTGCAATACATCCAGGTGGTGTTGGCCCTATGTAAATTTCACCTAAAACTAAATTCTAATCAGATTTGTGTGTGAAGGTGATTTTGGGGGTGTAGGGAATCAATGTAAAAAATCTGGCAGATTTCTTTGCATCATTTATTCGACCCCCCTAACAGGGGGATGTCCCCTTTGCATACATTATTCCTAGTGCAGACATAATGTAGTGAAAAGGGTTACAAAGTGGCGTCATTCTTGCGTTTTTGGATTTCTAACGCGACATTAGTGTAAAAAAATGACACTAATGTGGCGTTAGATGGCACTGGGGGCTCTTAATTATGCCCCTATGGCAGTGCTTAAATTGTGCTTGTTGTTTCCGGTACAGAGCACCAGCAATTATTTTTGAGGGCTGGTGCTTATGTTTCTGCCTTAAGCATTTACTGCAAGAAAAAGACATGTATGGGGAAGGCGGAGCAAGAGAAAAACAAAAAAGCGTTTTTTTATGCTAGTCCGGTGCTTTGCAGGATTAGCATAAAAAATGTTGATGCTAATCCTGCAAAGCACCCAGATGCCCACTGTAATCAATGGAAGCCTCCACTTAATGGCTGCTCTGAGCAGGTGTTAAAAGTGCTGGGAAAAAATTCTGCAAAGAAATCTGTCAGATTTCTTTGCACCATTTTTTTAGCCCTCCCCAAAGGGGGAATGCCATCTTTGCATATGTTATGCCTGGCGCAGGCATAATGTAGCGCAAAGCAATACAAAGTAGCGGAAGGGATGGATTGCGCCACTTTGTAAATAAGGCATGGTGTTTTTTTCCCTTCTAACGCCACATTAATGTAAAAAAAAGAGGCCCCTGTATTGTATGTGGCTAGCTGAGTGGATTAGTAAAGCCAGCCTTTACAAGTGCTTTAAAACACAATGGGGGTGATTCCAACCCTGGCGGTCGGTGATAAAGCGGCGGCCAACCCGCCAACAGGCTGGCGGTCCAAAAAATTGAATTCTGACCCTGGCGGGAACCGCCAACAGAGACCGCCACTTTAACACTCCGACCGCCACGGCGGGACAAACAAACAGCGCGGCGGTCACCGCCAACAGGCGGGCGGCAGACAATGTACCGCCCACCCTATCACAACTCACCAATCCGCCACCTTTTCCGGGGCGGGAGCACCGCCGATAAAAACACGGCGGAAACAGACTACGAACGGGAAAACGCTCACCTCTACGCACTCCACGAGGACGGAGGAGAGCATGGAACCCGAATTGAACATCATACCTGCTCTCGTCTACCTGCTCATCTACCACGAGTACGAACTCCGGCGCAGACGTCAACGGTGAGTACTGCACCTACGACACACGGGAAGGGGGGAGGAGGAAAGGTTACGGGCACACACATATGCGACCCCCACCACCCCCCCAAGATGTACACACCAATGCAGAGCAACAAGTCACAGTGACACCACCCAAACACCCGTAAAAAATACAATGACATAACCAAATTGAGAATAAATATTTATGTACAAAATAGTTTCTGAAAAGTATTTATCAACCATCACATTTTTTTTCATATAAACAAATTATTTACACAGCAGTGGATAACTGAAGCAAGTAGTCCTGCACATCTTACGATTTCATCATGTCCGTGGGCCAAAGTGTAGCGAAACAAGGGCAAAGCCCACACAGGAGACCTGAGTCCTTTGGAGAGAACACTGCAGGGGCATCTGGTGACAAAACTACAGGCACCTCAGGGGGAAGGGAAGGGGGGGGCACCACCGCCACATGAGTCCACGACGCCAGATCCACGAAGGGCCCACCATGCCCACTGCCATATCCTGGGGAGTGCAAAGCCACAGTCTCGCAAAGTCTCTACAGTGGGTGGCTTGCCCACTGTGCCATCCTGGGGAGTGCAAAGACACAGTCTCGCAAAGTCTCTACAGTGGGTGGCTTGCCCACTGTGCCATCCTGGGGAGTGCAAAGCCACAGTCTCGCAAAGTCTCTACAGTGGGTGGCTTGCCCACTGTGCCATCCTGGGGTGTGCAAAGCCACAATCCATCAGGTGGATAAATGTCCCCACTGGACAAGGAGGATGCATGGTGGGCACAGTGAACCGTGAACAGTGCTTGAGATGAAGGGCCCAGCGGAGCGGTGCTTGAGACGGCGGTGCCCAGCGGAGCGGTGCTTGACAGGAAGGGCCCAGCGGAGCGGTGCTTGACACGGCGGGGCCCAGCGGAGCGGTGCTTGAGATGAAGGGCCCAGCGGAGCGGTGCTTGAGACGGCGGGGCCCAGCGGAGCGGTGCTTGACAGGAAGGGCCCAGCGGAGCGGTGCTTGCAGGAAGGGCCCAGCGGAGCGGTGCTTGCAGGAAGGGCCCAGCGGAGCGGTGCTTGCAGGAAGGGCCCAGCGGAGCGGTGCTTGAGATGAAGGGCCCAGCGGAGCGGTGTTTGAGGCGGCGGGGCCCAGCGGAGCGGTGCTTGACAGGAAGGGCCCAGCGGAGCGGTGCTTGCAGGAAGGGCCCAGCGGAGCGGTGCTTGCAGGAAGGGCCCAGCGGAGCGGTGCTTGAGACGGCGGGGCCCAGCGGAGCGGTGCTTGACAGGAAGGGCCCAGCGGAGCGGTGCTTGAGACGGCGGGGCCCAGCGGAGCGGTGCTTGACAGGAAGGGCCCAGCGGAGCGGTGCTTGCAGGAAGGGCCCAGCGGAGCGGTGCTTGACAGGAAGGGCCCAGCGGAGCGGTGCTTGCAGGAAAGGCCCAGCGGAGCGGTGCTTGAGATGAAGGGCCCAGCGGAGCGGTGCTTGACAGGAAGGGCCCAGCGGAGCGGTGCTTGAGAAGGCGGGGCCCAGCGGAGCGGTGCTTGACAGGAAGGGCCCAGCGGAGCGGTGTTTGAGACGGCGGGGCCCTGTTCAGCGGTGCTCTTCTGCACGGCGGGCCCTGTTCAGCGGTGCTTGTCTTCACGGCGGGGCCCTGTTCAGCGGTGCTGTTCTGCACGGCGGGGCCCTGTCGAGCGGTGCTTGTCTTCATGGCGGGGCCCTGTTCAGCGGTGCTTGTCTTCATGGCGGGGCCCTGTTCAGCGGTGCTCTTCTGCACGGCGGGGTCCTGTTCAGCGGTGCTTGTCTTCATGGCGGGGCCCTGTTCAGCGGTGCTCTTCTGCACGGCGGGGCCCTGTTCAGCGGTGCTTGTCTTCATGGCGGGGCCCTGTTCAGCGGTGCTCTTCTGCACGGCGGGGCCCTGTTCAGCGGTGCTTGTCTTCACGGCGGGGCCCTGTTCAGCGGTGCTCTTCTGCACGGCGGGCCCTGTTCAGCGGTGCTTGTCTTCATGGCGGGCCCCTGTTCAGCGGTGCTTGTCTTCATGGCGGGGCCCTGTTCAGCGGTGCTCTTCTGCATGGCGGGGCCCTGTTCAGCGTTGCTTGTCTTCACAGCGGGGCCCTGTTCAGCGGTGCTCTTCTGCACGGCGGGGCCCTGTTCAGCGGTGCTTGTCTTCACGGCGGGGCCCTGTTCAGCGGTGCTCTTCTGCACGGCGGGGCCCTGTTCAGCGGTGCTTGTCTTCACGGCGGGGCCCTGTTCAGCGGTGCTCTTCTGCACGTCGGGCCCTGTTCAGCGGTGCTTGTCTTCATGGCGGGGCCCTGTTCAGCGGTGCTCTTCCAGTCAGTGTAGGGAGTCAGACCTGGCCTGGACAACCTGCTCACTCGCCCTCCGAACGTGCAGTGTCAGGCCCCTTCGGAGACGGAGTCCTAGGCCCTTTGGTGTCGTCCCTTGCAGCCGGGATGGGGCGTGTGGGGCCCTCCTGCTCCGCGCTCCTGCTGGCTGGCCTCTCCGCCCTGATGCCCTTCCGCTCCTTAGATGGGGCTCTCGGGCCCTTGCCTCCCCTGGCTGTTGTGGCAGGTGAAGTGGCCGGAGTTACCTCCTTGGGGGCAGCCGTCTCAGTCCGCTCACGGCGGCCCTTCACTTTCCGGGTCCTCTTGCCTGGGGGGGGGCTGCCAGTCCCCTTGCTGCTCAGTGAAGTGTCACTGCCGCCAAAGGGTGGACTCCATAATCCATGCACCACTTGTACCTTAGTAGCTGGGCTGGTGGTGGCTGAGGTGCCTTTGGGACTTTTCCCAGATGGAGGGGGTGGGTCAGGGGAGGGAAAGAGGTTCAGATTGGAGAGATAATATTTCTTTGGACCAAGGTAAAGGGTAGGAGTAGTGGAGATAGAAGTGGAGGAAGAGGATGTGGTTGTAGGAGAGTCAGGTGTGCTGTCCTTGGGTGCAGGTGACTGGGACGTAGGCTGTCGTGAGGTGGTTGGCTGTTGTTTGGGTGTCTGCCTGCGTTTATGTGTCTTGGAAGAGGGGGTGACAGACACAGTGGGAGAGGACACAGGGGACGTGTACATGGCAGTGGGGGTGGTGACTGCACGTGTGAGGACTGTAGTGGAGGGTGTGCTGGTGATGGAAGAACTGGCTGATGTTGGTGTGCATGCAGGTGTGAGTGTAGACGTCACAGGGAGGGAGGAGGGAGACGAGGAGGAGGGGGACACAGAGGTGGTAGTGACTGTTGGTATGTCTGCATCTGGGTGTTGCTTGGGTGAATGCTTGTGTGTTCTGTGGTGCTTGTGTTTGGATGAGCTGGCCTTGGGTGTTGAGGTGTGTGCAGGCTAATCTGATGGTGTGGATGGGATAGGCTGAGGAACAGGAGACAGAGAAAGGCTGGAGGCAGTTAGAAGAGGGAGACTGGAGACAGGGACAATGGCTGCCGTCAGTGCTGAGGCCAGAGAAGTGAACGCTCGTTGATGGGCAGCCTGACCCGAATGAATGCCCTCCAGGTAGGCATTGCTCTGTTGCACCTCCCTTTGCACCCCCTGGATGGCATTCAAAAGGGTAGTCTGCCCAACAATGAGCGTCCTCACGAGGTCAATGAGCTCCGCACTGAGGGCAGCAGGGGTAACAGAGGCAGGGGCTGAGGTGCCTGGGGCGAAGGAGACGCGCGGCTTCCTGGGCGAACGGGCACGGAGCGAAGACTGAGGGGCTGCTGGGAGGGCGGTGCTGGTGCGCTGGGTGGCGGCTGTACCTGTTGTTGCGGGGGGCACAGATGTTGCCGCCCCCGCTAGGGAGCTCCCAAACGAGGACGTGTCCGTGTCGCTGGTGTCTCCACCGGCCCCCGTTGTGGTGCTCCCCTCGCCCTCCGGATCACTGGTGCCCTCGGTGTCTGTGTCAGTGCCCACCGGGGCCTGGTGACCTGCAGCTCCCTCGTGCTCCGACGCCTGATGATGCTAATGCACAAGAAAACAAAGAATAAGGGTGGGGGGAGAAATAAAACAAAGTTGAGTGCATGCCTTGTCAATAGCCTTGGCAGAGAGGACAGACACAGGTGCCTCATGCACTAGGCCAACAGGTCTAGGGACAACAGATGCGCTCATGGGTGATGTTGGACCATGGATACCTGCACTTGGCACCCTACAGAGGTGGGGGGCGGGGGCACAGGGCCATGTCTAAGGGAGGGGACTACACTACAGAAAGCGCCCTGGCCTACTGTCACCCACAGCCCTCCTCCCCCACCAAGACGCCTCCACTGCGCGTAAAGATAGGAGAATGTGCTGATACTCACCCCCTTGTGTCTGCTGTGATGTCCTCAAGCGCCCATCCAAATCAGGGTAGGCCACCGCCAGGATCCGGGACATCAGGGGGGTCAGGGTACGACTGGCACCCCTCCTAGGTCGGGAGGCCATCCCCAGCAGTGACTCGGCGGTCTTTCAGGTTCCGCGGCGGATGTCCTCCCACCTCTTCCGACAGTGGGTGCCCCGTCTGGTGTAGACCCCCAGGGCCCGGACTTCCTTGGCGATGGCACGCCAAATATCGATTTTCTGATGGGCGCTCACCTGTTTGACATGTACAGGGTGGGAAAGAGAAAACGTCACATTTCTGCATGTTAGATGTGAATGCCCCCCCCTCCCCAACCTTGCCATGTGGCCCATACTCTCATCAGTCGTGCGTTGCATTCCTCATTTTCTCCCCACCCCACCAACTGACAGCCACCCCACTCCACACAGGCATTACCCATTCAATGTGCACTCAGTGTACTCACCTGTTGGTCTGGAGGACCGTAGAGTAGCGCATACTTGGGGAGGACCCCGTCCACAAGTTTCTCCAACTCTTCAGACGTGAAGGCAGGGGCCCTTTCCCCAGTCGCAGCAGCCATTGTCACTTCCAGACCGAGTTCACAGCAGCACTTGCAGTATAGGTCCTCTCCTGTGGATGATCAGGTCTCGAGTGATTAAGCAGATAGAAAATGGTGGTCACGCCCGCGCCGGTGCGTACCGCGGCGGTGCGTACCGCGACCGCCGGCGCACATCGTCATTGGCTCCTGATTCCCATAGGGTTCAATGTTAACCAATGCGACTTCGTACAGCGGTCTTCGACCGCCTACCGCCACGGTGTGCCACGCCAGCGCATTGACCTCACATCCCATTGTCCCACTTCACAGGTCAGGCAGCCGCCATTTCAAGGGCCCACATGGCTTAAATTCTACTGCGCCACACAGGCCCAGGCCTTGCTTTTGCACACATACAAACATAGCAATCCATACATTTTCGTGTACTGTGCAAGCTGTGGTGTACGTACCTGTGAGTTGATTGACTCAGTGCTCCATGTTGTCCTTCCTAGGCACCGTCCGCTGGGACTTGCGAGGAGAAGGAGGAATCCTCCTGTGTACCGGCCGATGGTTGACCTGTCGACAATGGAAGAACGCCATATAATACTACGATACCGACTTGACCGAGCCACTATACATGAACTGTGTGCCCAGCTGGAGCCAGCCCTGATGTCACCCATCCGCCAACCCACAGGAATTCCCCCTCTAGTGCAGGTTCGATCAGTCCTCCATTTTTTGGCAAGTGGGTCATTCCAGACAACAGTGGCCATGTCATCTGGAATGTCTCTGCCTATGTTTTCAAAGATTCTGTCCAGAGTGTTGTCTGCCCTGATGAAACTCATGAGGAGCTACATCATATTCCCAGAGGAGGGTGATTTGCCTACAGTGAAGGGTGATTTCTATGCCCTTGGACATATCCCCAACATCATTGGTTCCATTGATGGGACCCATGTGGCATTAGTACCCCAAATGACGATGAGCAGGTGTACAGAAATAGGAAAAATTACCATTCTATGAATGTGCAGGTTGTCTGTTTGGCAGACCAGTACATCTACCATGTTAATTCCATGTTCCCTGGGTCAGTGCATGACGCGTATGTTATGCGTAATAGCAGCGTCCCCTATGTGATGGAACAGCTACAGAGACAGCGTGTGTGGCTAATAGGTGACTCTGGTTACCCCAACCTGCCGTGGCTATTGACCCCAGTGAGGAATCCCAGGACCAGGGCAGAGGAACGGTACAATGAGGCCCATGGGCGTACTAGGAGGGTGATCGAGCGGACCTTCGGCCTCCTGAAGGCCAGGTTTAGGTGCCTGCATATGACAGGTGGATCCCTAATGTACTCACCAAAGAAGGTGTGCCACATCATCGTGGCCTGCTGTATGCTTCACAACCTGGCTTTGCGACGCCAGGTGCCTTTCCTGCAGGAGGATGGTCCAGATGGTGGTGTCGTAGAAGCCGTGGAGCCTGTGGAGAGTGAAGAGGAGGAAGACGACGGGGAGGAAACAGAAACAGGGAAGCTGTCATACAACAGTATTTTCAGTAGCACACAGGTAAGGTTCAGCCACGCCATTTCCCATTTACTTAGAGCCTCATGCATCTCAACTTTATGTATTTCCCCCCAGCTCTTTTGAATAACATATTCTTTTTCCCTTCCCTTCTCAGTGCTTAATGACTCAGAGCCTGACTTCTGCTTGGTTTGGCCATGTACTACAGCGTATTGACATTGGTATGTTGTCATCACTAACTGACTGTGAGAAGGTAGCCTCTTTCTAGCCTTGTTACCCCCACTTTTGGCCTGTTTGTGAGTGTATGTCAGGGTGTTTGTCACTGTTTTCACTGTCTCACTGGGATCCTGATAGCCAGGCCTCAGTGCTCATAGTGAAAACACTATGTTTTCAGTATGTTTGTTATGTGTCACTGGGATTTGCCACCCATAGGGAGCTCTGACAATTCTTACACAGGCCTGCCACTGCAGCCTGAGTGAAATAACGTCCACGTTATTTCACAGCCATTTTACACTGCACTTAAGTAACTTATAAGTCACCTATATGTCTAACCTTTACCTGGTAAAGGTTAGGTGCAAAGTTACTTAGTGTGAGGGCACCCTGGCACTAGCCAAGGTGCCCCCACATTGTTCAGAGCCAATTCCCTGAACTTTGTGACTGCGGGGACACTATTACACACGTGCACTACATATAGGTCACTACCTATATGTAGCTTCACCATGGTAACTCCGAATATGGCCATGTAACATGTCTATGATCATGGAATTGCCCCCTCTATACCATCCTGGCATAGTTGGCACAATCCCATGATCCCAGTGGTCTGTAGCACAGACCCTGGTACTGCCAAACTGCCCTTCCTGGGGTTTCACTGCAGCTGCTGCTGCTGCCAACCCCTCAGACAGGCAGCTGCCCTCCTGGGGTCCAGCCAGGCCTGGCCCAGGATGGCAGAACAAAGAACTTCCTCTGAGAGAGGGTGTGACACCCTCTCCCTTTGGAAAATGGTGTGAAGGCAGGGGAGGAGTAGCCTCCCCCAGCCTCTGGAAATGCTTTGTTGGGCACAGATGTGCCCAATTCTGCATAAGCCAGTCTACACCGGTTCAGGGACCCCTTAGCCCCTGCTCTGGCGCGAAACTGGACAAAGGAAAGGGGAGTGACCACTCCCCTGACCTGCACCTCCCCTGGGAGGTGTCCAGAGCTCCTCCAGTGTGCTCCAGACCTCTGCCATCTTGGAAACAGAGGTGCTGCTGGCACACTGGACTGCTCTGAGTGGCCAGTGCCACCAGGTGACGTCAGAGACTCCTGCTGATAGGCTCCTTCAGGTGTTAGTAGCCTATCCTCTCTCCTAGGTAGCCAAACCCTCTTTTCTGGCTATTTAGGGTCTCTGTCTCTGGGGAAACTTTAGATAACGAATGCAAGAGCTCATCCGAGTTCCTCTGCATCTCTCTCTTCACCTTCTGATAAGGAATCGACTGCTGACCGCGCTGGAAGCCTGCAAACCTGCAACATAGTAGCAAAGACGACTACTGCAACTCTGTAACGCTGATCCTGCCGCCTTCTCGACTGTTTTCCTGCTTGTGCATGCTGTGGGGGTAGCCTGCCTCCTCTCTGCACCAGAAGCTCCGAAGAAATCTCCCGTGGGTCGACGGAATCTTCCCCCTGCAACCGCAGGCACCAAAAAGCTGCATTACCGGTCCCTTGGGTCTCCTCTCAGCACGACGAGCGAGGTCCCTCGAATCCAGCGACTCTGTCCAAGTGACCCCCACAGTCCAGTGACTCTTCAGCCCAAGTTTGGTGGAGGTAAGTCCTTGCCTCACCTCGCTGGGCTGCATTGCTGGGAACCGCGACTTTGCAGCTACTCCGGCCCCTGTGCACTTCCGGCGGAAATCCTTTGTGCACAGCCAAGCCTGGATCCACGGCACTCTAACCTGCATTGCACGACTTTCTAAGTTGGTCTCCGGCGACGTGGGACTCCTTTGTGCAACTTCGGCGAGCACCGTTTCACGCATCCTCGTAGTGCCTGTTTCTGGCACTTCTCCGGGTGCTACCTGCTTTAGTGAGGGCTCTTTGTCTTGCTCGACGTCCCTTCTCTCTTCAGGTCCAATTTGCGACCTCCTAGTCCCTCCTGGGCCCCAGCAGTGTCCAAAAACGCCAAACGCACGATTTGCAACTAGCAAGGCTTGTTGGCGTTCTTTCGGCGGGAAAACACGTCTGCACGACTCTCCAAGGCAAGAGGGATCCGTCCACCAAAGGGGAAGTCTCTAGCCCTTTTTGGTCCTGCAGAAACCTCAGCTTCTTCTGTCCAGTCAAAGCTTCTTTGCACCCGCAGCTGGCATTTCCTGGGCATCTGCCCATCTCCGACTTGCTTGTGACTTTTGGACTTGGTCCCCTTGTTCCACAGGTACCCTAGATTGGAAATCCACAGTTGTTGCATTGCTGGTTTGTGTCTTTCCTGCATTATTCCTCTAACACGACTACTTTGTCCCTAGGGGAACTTTAGTGCACTTTGCACTCACTTTTCAGGGTCTTGGGGAGGGTTATTTTTCTAACTCTCACTATTTTCTAATAGTCCCAGCGACCCTCTATAAGGTCACATAGGTTTGGGGTCCATTCGTGGTTCGCATTCCACTTTTGGAGTATATGGTTTGTGTTGCCCCTATCCCTATGTTTCCCCATTGCATCCTATTGTAACTATACATTGTTTGCACTGTTTTCTAAGACTATACTGCATATTTTTGCTATTGTGTATATATATCTTGTGTATATTTCCTATCCTCTCACTGAGGGTACACTCTAAGATACTTTGGCATATTGTCATAAAAATAAAGTACCTTTATTTTTAGTATAACTGTGTATTGTGTTTTCTTATGATATTGTGCATATGACACTAAGTGGTACTGTAGTAGCTTCACACGTCTCCTAGTTCAGCCTAAGCTGCTCTGCTAAGCTACCATTATCTATCAGCCTAAGCTGCTAGACACCCTATACACTAATAAGGGATAACTGGGCCTGGTGCAAGGTGCAAGTACCCCTTGGTACCCACTACAAGCCAGTCCAGCCTCCTACACTGACATCACATATTGTGAACTGTTATGTGTTGTACACTTTTTTGAGAATACAGCATGACTCCAAACGGTTTTCTGTGCAATAATTGTTTTATTTTGTGTGCTTAGATAATGGTACATTATATTAAAACGGTGATGGGTGGGGGTGGAGTAATCTCCATGGCAGAGTCCAGTTCTCAGTCTGACAGGTGTATTGTCCATATGCCTGTGGAAGGATGGAGCAGGGGCTGTTTGAGTTTGGACAGGGTGGCAAGTTGGGACAGTGGGATGACTTCTGGGGGTATCTCATGCTGGCGGTGGTCTTGGCATGCTACTCTGGTTTTTTATTTGATCTTAGGCTCCTCTTGCGGGGTGGTTGTTCTTCAGCAGGAGGTGGGGTTCTTGTGGCCTGTCGTTGTGTGTGGGCCTCCTGTCCACTAGCGCCGGCGGAGGTGGTAGGCTGTTCCTGGCTAGTGACAGTGGCCCTGTGTGGTGCCACATGGTCCCGCAACGTGTCTTCTATCCTGTTGAGGGCCTGGACCATGGTCCCCATGGCGGTAGCAATGGTGGTGAGTTGGTTGCTGAACCCCATGTAGCGTTCTTCCTGCTGTGCCTGTATCTCTGTGAACCTGGCCAGTACCGTCGCCATCGTCTCTTGGGAGTGGTGGTATGCTCCCATGATGGTAGTGAGGGCCTCTTGGTGAGTGGGTTCCCTGGGCCTCTCCTCCCCCCCCTGTCGCACGGCAGCCCTCCGAGTTGCCCTGTTTGCCTGAGCCTCTGTCCCCTGGACGGTGTGCCCACTACCACTGCCCCCAGGTCCCTGTTGTTGTTGGGGTGGTGGGTTAGCCTGGGTGCCCTGTAGTGGCAGACACACCGCTGCTTGACCTGTCCTAGAGACAGAGGCATAGGCCCGCTGGGTGAGAGCTGTGCTGTTGTTCCCAGGGGGGTTTGGGTCTGCTGTGGCCTGTGTCTGTGTTTGGGGAACCCACTGCCCAGAGGTCCCCGATGGTCCGGGCTGGTCATCAGGTTCCAGGTCGACAGAGCTGCTGTCATCACTGGGGGCCTGTTCCGGGGGTGGGATGGACATTTGAGGACCCTCCTGACCGGTGTGTTGGCGTTCGGGTCCTGCATGGGGTGAGAGAGTATGGTTATTGTTTCTGTGTGTGAAATAGCGTGCGATTTATGGGTGCCCTTGTCCCCCAGTGCAGGCATTCCCTTGTGGGTGGTGTTGTGAGGGTGGTTTGTGGGGGGGGATGGGTATGTGCAGTGGTCATGCTTAGGTAATGGGTGTCCATTGTTTGTGGTGGCATGCAAGGGTTGGTGATGGGTTGGGTGGGTTGTGCTAGGGAAACATTCTCAGGGATGATGTGTGATGGGGGGTTGGGGGTGAGGGTGGGGGTGTGGGTTGGCATGCTGGTGGGGTGGGGTGGATGAAGTATTTGAGATAGGACTTACCAGAGTCCATTCCTCCTGGTACTCCAGCGAGGCCCTCAGGATGCAGGATGTTTAATACTTCTTGCTCCCATGCTGTGAATTCTGGTGGGGTGGGTGGGGGTCCTCCGCCAGTCTTCTGCACTGCGATGTTGTGTCGCGACACCATCGAGCGCACCTTCCCCCGTAGGTCGTTCCATCGTTTGCGGATGTCGTCCCTATTTCTGGGATGCTGTCCCACCGCGTTGACCCTGTCCACGATCCGCTGCCATAGCTCCGCCTTCCTTGCTATAGTGGTGTGCTGCACCTGTGAGCCGAAGAGCTGGGGTTCGACTCTTATGATTTCCTCCACCATCACCCTGAGTTCTTGGTCCGTAAAGCGTGGGTGTCTTTGTGGTGCCATGGGGTGGTGTGGATGAGGTGTGGGGTGGTGTATGTGGTGATGAGTGTGTTGGTGTGTGGTGCTTTGTGCTACTATGTGGTGTGTGTGATGTTGTAGTGTGCCTCTGTGTGTCTGGCTCTCTATTCTCTGATGTGTCTCTCTCTCCTTCGTCTCTGATTTTTGGTAGTAGGGGTTTGTGGGTGATGTGGGTGTGTGTTTTATATTGTATTGGATGTGTGGGAGTGGTGTTTGTATGTGTATCAGGTGTGTGTATTTCAAATTGTCCAATGTGGTAGTGTTTTGTAAAGGTGTGTGTATTTTGACCGCGGCGGTGTGTACCGCCAATGGAATACCGCGTTTGAAAGACCGCCGCGTGGATTTGTGGGTAGTAATGGCATGGGCATATTTCTGTTGCCGTGGCGGTGGAGGTTTGGTCATCTCCAGTTTACCACTGGCCGCTGATGTGGCGGACTGCAATGGAGGTCGGATTTTTGGAGGTTTGGCAGTTGTGGGTCAGAATGTCCGTAGCGGCTAACCGCGGCCGTGGCGGTATTGTGGCGGTCTTCTGACCGGCGGTAAGCGGCTTTTACCGCCGAGGTCAGAATGACCCCCAATGTATTTGAAAGGGGAGCAATGGAGAGATGAGGGGCACATTTGCCGGGTGTTAGTGAGTGAAACTGAGGAGGAGGTCATGGGGTGGGGGGGTGCCACAATAAACTATCGCACAGGGCGTTGCCTGGGTTTACCCCTTAATGATCACCTCAATTGTGCAAAACAACTACCACAAGTAAAGTGTCCCTGAGACAACAAGGACGTGAAATCAGGTAACTGGTCAAGCCGGCATTAACTGCCTTTTAATCCAATGTATTGGCAACAAGCATGTATGGTGCAGAAATGTGGAACTAAAGGAAGCTGTCGGCCTTACAAACTACTGAGAACTCTGCCTTGAGTTGAATGCTTTCTATAAGCTTAGGAACCCCATTGGCAGCATTGAGATCAGGACTGGGCGTGGCCAAAATGGAAGATCATACAGTCCCTAGACCTGTTCATCACTGGTCCCATGTGTGGGCCAACCCTGCCCTGGCAGTGTTGCAGAAAGCCTTTCTAAATTGAATTCAGGAACCTGGAAATATGCCTCTTGACCATGGTTTGAGCTCATTAAGAATACTCTTTCCGCAACTGGGTGTAAATATCTAAGTGTTAAACCTGAGGAAATGAACAAGGATGCTCTACAGACTGAAAAAAAAAAATGGGGCCATTGTGAAGCTAAAGAATGTACAGGGAAAAATCCTCTACAATAGTTATGTAAATCACAAACCAGTGCCTGGATTTGAGCCTTATATTGATATGATCTTTCCAATAGAACAAAGATCTCTACACATTAGATTTAAGCTTGGTAGTCTACAGGTACTGTTGCTCATCAAAAAATGGTCAAACTCTGTGGACAATATCTCAAACACCTGTAACTACGGCCTGGGAGGCGCAGAGACAATAGCCCACTTCATGCTCATATGTACCAACACCTTGCCATACAGAAGGGAGACTTATGTTCCTTCTTCTTAAAATATACACAATTTAAACATTCCCCATATTTCAAGTATGCAAATTATGATAATCACTGGACCTTGTATTATTTTCAATAGAATCTCTTTCCCAATGTTGCAGTAGCAGCATATATTTATTCAGCATGGAAACCAGCCAACATCTCACTTGAGATAACCCAGGATTATGAGGCTGCTGAAGGGTATGTTTTTCCTATGGCAGCCTTTTCAGAAACCAATAAAAAGTATGAATGTACACAGTTAAATCATGAATACCTTATAGTTGTTTAGTTTTTTATTTGCTGGGTGGTTATAACATGAAATTGGCTTTAACAACTAAGATTGCCTTATTAGATGTTTCACATGAACAGCACTTTTATAATTTTCTTGAATTCAATATTTAATGGAGTTTGTGCATTTGCATTGTGACAAGTGTCACAAACGTTTTATGCACTTTATAAATTATAATGCATGTTTTTATTGTATGGCTATTTGTCTGAACAAATAAAGATACTTTGACTTTGGCTTGTGATTATTTATGACCATATAAAGAATTGCAGGCGTGCCTGATTCTTGCTGACCCTGAAGAATTCCAGTAACATCTACCACATAGAGTTCCATGAGTACCTGACTTCTGTTGACCTTATAGAGAGTTCTGACTAAGTGCAGAGTCCCATGAATATCCGACTTTTGCTGGCACTATAGATAGGTCTGTGTTTGTCAGCCATCCATTGACCCTATAGAGTCCCATGAGTTTGTGTCATTAGAGTCTCATGAGTGTCTGACTTCTCCTGACATTATAGAGAGCTCCATGAATACCTCTCTCCCACGGACCCTATGGAGTGCAATGAAGGTCTGACTCCTGCCAGCTGTATAGTGTTTGTACCCAATAGAGTCCCTTTAGTGTGTACTCTAGAGAGTTCCTTGAGTACCTGACTAATGCTCATTATATAGATAATTCTATTAGTGTCTATTCACTGATGACCTTTTCTAGAGTTCCATGTGTCTGACTCCTGCTGACCCTATATAGTCCTCTATCATTGTCTATCATCTAGTGAATGTGTGCAGTCACTTGAGTGTCCTACTCCTGATGACACTATAGAGAGCTGTATCAATATCTGTGATCTGCTTACCCTGTACAAAGTCCCATGAATGCCCAACATCAGTTAACACTATAGAAAGCTACATGAATGATTACCTTCCACTGACCCTATAGAGTATTATGAGCATCTGCTATAAACAGCACCATGAGTGCCTGACTCCTGACTACGCTATAGAGATCACTATTAGCGTCTATCATCTGCTGCCCCAGTAGAGTTCGATGAGTATCTGACTCCTGCTGACCCTATGGAAAGCTCTATCAGTGTCTATCATCTGCTGGTCCTGTAGAAAATGCCATGAGTGTCTGATATCTGCTTACACTATAGAGAGCTCCATAAACTCCTGCCTCCTACTGACATAAAGTCCCTTAGATCTGACTCCATCTTGGTTCATGGAAACTGCTTTCATTCCTAACTCAAACAATGGAAGCCACCAAATTCCCTGATTTATGCAGAATTAATGTCATGTCTGCCTTTTAACGCAGACGTGACCAGATCTTATCTTTCTAGGAACTGTGATACTGCCAAGTTCTTCAATTAATGACATTGATACATCTGAGCTGCCATTCGTCTGTGCCAATTGCATCCTTTGGACCATGTCAAGGTTAATAAGCACATATAGACATATAACAAGAGTAATGTAGTTAAAAATCCCAATATTTGATAAGATTTAATATATAAGCATTGCCACTTGGCCACTTGTGAGGATGGGTCCTTCATCCAGATTATCACTCTAGGTTCTGCTACAGAAGATCTCACCCACTGCCAGGGCATTTCACACATTGCAGATTATACATCTCACCTGAAGACCGAACCTCATAAAGCCTAGTCTGGAGAAAGATCGACTGACTGTTACTGTAGTGCGTGGTTGCCCTTCATGCTGAATACTGTCTTCACGCATCCGTTGATAAATTCAGCCTTTTGCTGTCAACAAGGTATGCAGTGCGTGCCTCCACTCTATGAAACTCTAGATTGCCTTCAGTTGTCTTGTAATGTAGCACATAGAAGTAGGCATTAGGGTGTTAGGTTCCAGATGAAAATAAATTTGGAATGATGGGGATGTTCATTTTGTTCTCATTATTTATAAAGTGTCTTTTTGTTTTCAAAATATTCTCTGCTTGACCTGTCCTAGAGACAGAGGCATGGGCCCGCTGGGTGAGAGCTGTGCTGTTGTTCCCAGGGGGGTTTGGGTCTGCTGTGGCCTGTGTCTGTGTTTGGGGAACCCACTGCCCAGAGGTCCCCGATGGTCCGGGCTGGTCATCAGGTTCCAGGTCGACAGAGCTGCTGTCATCACTGGGGGCCTGTTCCGGGGGTGGGATGGACATTTGAGGACCCTCCTGACCGGTGTGTTGGCGTTCGGGTCCTGCATGGGGTGAGAGAGTATGGTTATTGTTTCTGTGTGTGAAATAGCGTGCGATTTATGGGTGCCCTTGTCCCCCAGTGCAGGCATTCCCTTGTGGGTGGTGTTGTGAGGGTGGTTTGTGGGGGGGGGATGGGTATGTGCAGTGGTCATGCTTAGGTAATGGGTGTCCATTGTTTGTGGTGGCATGCAAGGGTTGGTGATGGGTTGGGTGGGTTGTGCTAGGGAAACATTCTCAGGGATGATGTGTGATGGGGGGTTGGGGGTGAGGGTGGGGGTGTGGGTTGGCATGCTGGTGGGGTGGGGTGGATGAAGTATTTGAGATAGGACTTACCAGAGTCCATTCCTCCTGGTACTCCAGCGAGGCCCTCAGGATGCAGGATGTTTAATACTTCTTGCTCCCATGCTGTGAATTCTGGTGGGGTGGGTGGGGGTCCTCCGCCAGTCTTCTGCACTGCGATGTTGTGTCGCGACACCATCGAGCGCACCTTCCCCCGTAGGTCGTTCCATCGTTTGCGGATGTCGTCCCTATTTCTGGGATGCTGTCCCACCGCGTTGACCCTGTCCACGATCCGCTGCCATAGCTCCGCCTTCCTTGCTATAGTGGTGTGCTGCACCTGTGAGCCGAAGAGCTGGGGTTCGACTCTTATGATTTCCTCCACCATCACCCTGAGTTCTTGGTCCGTAAAGCGTGGGTGTCTTTGTGGTGCCATGGGGTGGTGTGGATGAGGTGTGGGGTGGTGTATGTGGTGATGAGTGTGTTGGTGTGTGGTGCTTTGTGCTACTATGTGGTGTGTGTGATGTTGTAGTGTGCCTCTGTGTGTCTGGCTCTCTATTCTCTGATGTGTCTCTCTCTCCTTCGTCTCTGATTTTTGGTAGTAGGGGTTTGTGGGTGATGTGGGTGTGTGTTTTATATTGTATTGGATGTGTGGGAGTGGTGTTTGTATGTGTATCAGGTGTGTGTATTTCAAATTGTCCAATGTGGTAGTGTTTTGTAAAGGTGTGTGTATTTTGACCGCGGCGGTGTGTACCGCCAATGGAATACCGCGTTTGAAAGACCGCCGCGTGGATTTGTGGGTAGTAATGGCATGGGCGTATTTCTGTTGCCGTGGCGGTGGAGGTTTGGTCATCTCCAGTTTACCACTGGCCGCTGATGTGGCGGACTGCAATGGAGGTCGGATTTTTGGAGGTTTGGCAGTTGTGGGTCAGAATGTCCGTAGCGGCTAACCGCGGCCGTGGCGGTATTGTGGCGGTCTTCTGACCGGCGGTAAGCGGCTTTTACCGCCGAGGTCAGAATGACCCCCAATGTATTTGAAAGGGGAGCAATGGAGAGATGAGGGGCACATTTGCCGGGTGTTAGTGAGTGAAACTGAGGAGGAGGTCATGGGGTGGGGGGGTGCCACAATAAACTGTCGCACAGGGCGTTGCCTGGGTTTACCCCTTAATGATCACCTCAATTGTGCAAAACAATTAAGGGCTCAGTGACATGCAGAAAAAGAGAGGCTGGGAATGTAAGGGGCTCAGTGGCATGCAACAAAAGAGAGGCTGGGAATGCAGGAGGCTCAGGGACATGCAGAAGAAAAGAGGTTGGGAATGTTGGGGCTCAGTCAAGGCAGAAGAGAGGCTGGGAATGCTGGGGCTCAGCCAGAGCTCAGGAAGAGGAATGCAGGAGGTCTGTGTCATATAATAGATGGGTGCTGGGAATGCCAAGGTCTTAGTGGGATGCACAAGAAGAGAGTATGACAGTACCATATGCTCAGTGGCATGCAGAAGAAGAGAGTCTGGGAATGCGGGGGGGCTCAGTGGCATGAAAAAGAAGAAAGACGGGGAATACTGGAGTCTCAGTGACATGCAGAGGAAGAAAGGCTAGAAGTGCTGGCGGCTCAGTGACATACAGAAGAAGAAAGACTGGGGATGCAGGGTGCACAGTGACATACAGGAGAGGGACACTGAGGGACACTGATATTTCCACAGGCTCAGTGATATGCATAAGAAGAAGGACTCAAATGCCTGGGGCTCCATCACATGCAGAAGTAGAGGAGTTCAGAATGCTGGGGCTTAGTGACATGCATTAGAGGGATACTGGGAATACAGAGGGCTCAATGACATACAGTAGATGGATGCTGGGAAGGCCACGAGCTCAGTGACATGCAGAAGAAGAGTGGCTGGGAATGCAGGGGTCCCAGCCTCTCTTCTGCCTTGACTGAGCCCCAACATTCCCAACCTCTTTTCTTCTGCATGTCCCTGAGCCTCCTGCATTCCCAGCCTCTCTTTTGTTGCATGCCACTGAGCCCCTTACATTCCCAGCCTCTCTTTTTCTGCATGTCACTGAGCCCTTATAATGCCACTGAGCATTGTCATTCTGAACGTCCCTCTACTGTATGTCACTGAGCCTCTACAGTCCCAGCCTCACTTCTTCTGTCTTGTAGTACTCATTGTAAAACATGCAGGTTATCTACATTTGTTTGAAGATCTCAGGCTTCCATTTCACCTCTTTAATAATAAATTGCCTATACGGAAGATCATGAATGGATTAAAAGGAGATGAGGGCAGTAAGCTCGAAATAGAGAAGGCTCTAATACTGCTGTGCCCAAACTAATATCAGTGTCTTGTGGAGGAGGAGGAGCCAGTTACGGGTGAAAGTCTAACAATGGTGTACAGGATGGAGGTTCAGGCGCAGGCTACTTGCGAATCTGGTAGCATCCAGAAGACCCTAGGTGAAGATAAAAGCAGAAAAGGAGACCAGGAACCTCCACAAGATACTTTCAACATGGAAAGCAGTAGTCTGCAGGATCTCCAGGCCAGTTCACTGGAGCAGCTACTGAAGTCCCTAGCAAATGAATGCAGAAGTGGTTTCGCCACTTCCCTTGCAAATCAAAAAGTGATACAGGGAGTGTGCAAAGGGGTAGAAGAAAAGTTGGATGTGTTGTCTCAAAGAACCTGAGCTTTGGAGGTCTCAGTAGATGAACTAATGGAAGCCATATCCCGGGATAGGAAGAGGTAGATAGATCGGAGGCAAAGTACAAAGAGAGCTTGGTCAAGCTTGAATCCTTGGAAAATTATGCAAGGAGGAACAATACCAGATTGATGAATGTGCCGGAAGGACAGGAGAGGGAGGATATAAAGGCACTAGTTGTGTAGTTATTTACATGCAGCAGTGCCTGGGAAGGCCCAGGGGAGACACTGGTTAAATGTATTCAAAGAGTACATTGCATCGGTTTCAACGGGTGGCTAATAAGAGTAAGCTCCGTAGGATCTTAATGAATTTGCTTACATACTCCCTAAAGCTGGGTTCCTTGAATGGGAAGGACTGCTCTTTTGAAATTAGGTGAGATATTTCACACGCCACTTCAAATAGACAGTGGGACTTACGAAAGAGGCTGGACGAGTTCAAGAAGTTGGTGGATCAGCCCAGCTGAAATTCCCAGCAACTTTAAAGGTTATGATGAACAAAAAAAATTACAATCTGAAAGACTGTGAAGAGGCGGATAAGCTACTTGAGATGTTTAGATCAAGCCATTTGAGAAATCACATTAGGGCACTTTTGTTCCTTTATCTGTTGTTGATTTGCCAGCTGTCATTCTTGTTTTGTTACCTTTGTCTCGGCCCTCTACTTTTAGTTTTTTTTTTTCCAAATGCACCTGGACAGTCCGATAGTGCCCCAAATGGCTAGCATAGCCAAACAGGAATTGGGAGGGGTTCTCCAGGGGGGAGGGAAGGCACAGGCAGGGGGAAGGGAGCACAAGGTGGGAAGCATCAAGTGAAAAATGTAAACAAAATATGTTCTATAATATATTGGGATCTCTTGGAAGGTGCAATTGCCAAATTCAGATCTTAGGTTAAAAAAAGAATGAAGGACGATAGGAAAGAAGTCCAAAATTTATCTTGGAATGTGAATGGACTTCGTGTAAGGTCTGGGAGGAAAAATAGTGTTCAATACTTAAGGGATGCACTTGTCAATTTACAAGAATCACACCTCACAAAAAATGAATGCATTGATATTTTTAGATCTCAAAGATGGGTGAAGCAGATGATTTGCAATGATCATACTGGTCATTCGAACGGGGTGCTTATCCTTATTAAGAATCAGTCAAATGCCTCAATACTGGATTATAAAAATGACAGATAGGGAAGATGGGTTATACCAAAGGTCTAAGGGACATATTTATATTCTGGTTGCGCTGGATTTGCGTCATTTTTTTACGTAAATTCTGCGCAAAACTAACACCATATTTATACTTTGCCGCTAGACCCCGCTAACGTCAAAATATCTCAGTGTGCGTCATTTTCTGGATGCGTGAAACCGCCTTGCGTTAATTACATGCAAGGTAGGCGATCCCGTCCGAAAAAATGACATAAACACCTGTGCGCCATATTTTTCCAACCGTGCAAAAATCCTGCACTGCTGGGAGGCGGAGCTGAAAAATGACGTAAATCCCTATTTGCGTCACAAATTAACGCCTGAGTCAGGGCAGGCGTTAAGGGACCTGTGGGCTCTTTTCCAGGGTGGGAGACCATGGAAGCAGTCCACAGGTGCCCTTCCTTGCACCCAGGGACACCCCCTCCCACACTAGTCCACCCCTGGAGGACACCCATGGATGGGGGGACCCATCCATGGTGAATGCAGGTAAGTATAATTTTTTTTTTTTTTTTAGAGTGGCATGGAGGGCCTAACTTGGGCCCCCCTACATGCCATTGTGCCCAATGGCCATGCCCAGGGCACAGAAGTCCATTGGACAGGGGGGCATGACTCCTGTCTTTGCTAAGAAAATAGAGGAAGGACATAGTTCGATAAAAAAATAATTAAAATATCTGGGTATTAAGATCTGTGGCACTTTGGAAGAAACCGTTTAATTAAATTTTGGCAGTGTCATGAAAGACACAAATAGATTGCTGTTAAGTGGGCCCACCTACCTCTATCACTGTACAGAAGGGCCAACCTGATAAAAATGTCTATCTTGCCGAAATTCACTTTTTTTAAAAATATGAAGCCCTTGCATTTTCAGAAGCCCTGGTTACAAAAATTACAAGGGAAAGTAAACTATTTTATTTGGGCATCGAAAGGAGCTAGAATTGCAAGAAGGAAGTTGAGACAGTGGTATAGCTCTTCCAGATTTCCAGCTACATGTTTGGGCCTTCCAACTAACAAACTCTATATTCTGATCGGAATGGGTCGGGAGAGATCGGTTAAGGGAAACTATGCTGAAGGAGGTGGGGGGGAGTCGAAATGCATGTATAAATTTGGTGACCCATAATCTTTGTTAAAGGGTCAGACTGAAAGTCCTACAAGAAGCTGCGCAGCCGTGGGCCCAGAGAAGCAGAGAAACAAATTTGGCATATTATAGTAACCATGCTCCTGTGTGAGACTCCCCCAGCATCCAGAGAGCTTCAAAGATAGTTTAGCTGTACCCCTGCAAGAAACAGGTATAACAGAGTGGGGCCAGATCTTCCAAAACAGCAGATTTTGTTTATAGGAGGAATTTCTGGTAAAGATACAGGGGAAGTTATCTAAATTTAAATGCTTTAATTGCAAAGTTTGGCTTGGTCTCGGGGAGAGGAAGGTACTGATACAAATACGTTGTAGGAGATGCTGGTAAAGGGCCACACCAGAAGAAGAATGTGGTGGTCTGGTATGAACTCTTGGATATTTCAGATTAACATCTTGACCTCCCTGATACTCTGTGGGGGATACTATGCCAAATTTATAGCAAGCATCCTGGCACCTTTTATATTGAGTGGTAAAGACTGTGCACTTAAGAAGAAATCACCTTTTCTCCCTCCACAGGGTTTACTGGTCTCCAAAGAAATTAAGGGAAGCAGAGAACATGTGTTGCAGAAAATATAGTTTATTGAAGACTGACGACCTCCATATGTTTGTGCTCTGTCCCAATATCCAAGAAGTTTTGTGAGAGGTCAGTAAGGTGCTGAATGGGGTCTTTCACTCGCAGGTTGAGGTAAACCCGGAATTAATCTTTTTTGGGTGGTCACCTAATGTGGGTATCTCACATGGCTAAAGTTGAAACCGGTTGTTTTACCTGGTGCTACTGGGTAGAAGTGAAATATGCAAAAAATGGATATCTCCAGTCCCCCCCTCAAAGACTGAATGTTTGAATGCAGTGATTTATGCCTGTAAAATGGTTTTAACCCAAACATACAAAAAAGGCTGAAAAGTTTTGGACCCCCTTGATAAAGTGGTTCATAGGGGAAAGTAGGGTATACAACTTGGTTGTAATGAAAGTCCAATGATTACAGCAACATGGGATGAAGATGTGGTGGCTGGTGGACAACACCCGTAAGTTAGTATCCCCTTCTTCCCTAGCTGAGAATCCTGGATCATCCCGAGGTCACTCCATACCAGTAGAGAAAGATCTTGGAGGTCAGCCTAGAAGCATATAATTAAATTTTTTTAAAGTTAAAAGATTTGTAGCCATGACTGACTTAATAACTCACAGCACTTACACACCACACTCTGCCCTCAAATTGTGCTTTTTAAAGTAAAATACTGGAAATAAAACTGTTACCATACTCAAAAAAAATTATGCCTGATCGAAAGTATTGCTATTCATGTGGCAATCCCAATTATCTAAAAAAGTACTTTAAAACTTTAATGCCACTTTTTTATCACCCACAATTACAGTATTAGTTTTCTATCTCTTACATTTCTGTGGCACAACTTGGCAGATTTTCTGAGGGTGCAAGGTGACACTAGGCTCCACTTTGGAGTCTGGCACACAACAATTAACCAGTCCTTTATTTCTTGACAAAAGATTATTTGTGAGTCATGTGTCCTGATCGAGAAAATCACCCCTTTTGTGCTAATCTTGAAGACAATGCAGTTTCACATTGTACATTCAAAGATCATGTTTCAGGAATGCTATCATTATTTTAAAGCCTTCTATAGATGATGAAGAGTTAATGGAAATGGATTGGGGATATTCAATCCTCCTTTGCTTTCCACGCCAAACAAAGTGTACATTTATCTGATGGAAGGGAAGGCCGTACATCGCTCATTGTACATTCTATATATACACAAGGCTCTAACGTCCCCATGCACTAGGGGCCAGATTTACAGGAAATTGGTTCAGCATGGTGCTGTGCCAAAATCAGCAGTGCCACACTAAGCCAGTTTTGAAATGCAGGGCTGCGCCGTATTCCCCCTTCATGGCTCTAAATTAAGCTTCCTGCATCAACACATAGTGCAAGCGAGTCTGCATCGAGGGGAGCGATTGCTTATCTGCAGGAAGGTATCCCTTCCTGCACATAAACAATCTACATTGGCAATTTGGCACTTCTATGTGTGCTGCAGATTTGAGCACACAAAAAAGTACCAAACCATCATTTTTCAATGATTGTTCATGTGCAGGAAGGGACACCTCCCTGCACATAAACAATCATCTATGCCATTTTGCTTCTTCTATGTGTGCTGCAGAATGTAGAATGCAGCATACATGGAAAAGCAAAAGACGAGGTGGAATAAAAGCATTCCTCCTCGTTTTGCCATGCTAACACCATTCTGGGGTGGTGTTAGTTTTTGGCGCTGCCACAGATTTATGATTTCTTGTAAATCTGGGGCAGCGTCAAAAACAATGGGTGTTGCGATGTAGCACCAATTTCAACACCCATTGCACATCCCTCCGATGCAGAAAACTGCATCAGAGGAGCTCATATTTACAAGGAGGCATAACGCCACAAAAAGTGGCATTACACCTCCACGTGAACATGGAAAAGTGGTTAGCGCAACCGGAGCATCGCAAAAAGTCATGCTCTGGTGGAGATAGGGCCTTGTAAATCTGGCTGAGGGGCTTTAATATTTGCAAACCCTAGATGCGGTAACTCAGAAGCTTTGTGAACACTAAACACTTTTTCAAATCTGCTCAGCTCAGTTAATGTTTCAGAATCGTCAAATGGGTTTAAGAAACCGTACCGGAATTAGCATTTTAGAGGCTTCCCTTCCTAATACACATGCCTCATGACATGTATTAATGTTCAGTGGCTGAAATTCAGTAGCAAAACATTATAAATTTACCAAAACCACAAAGGTGATAATCCATTCACAAATCTAAAGTAATTTCCAAAAAACTCCTTCCCCTTTGTGAATGTTGACAAAACCATGTTTAGGAGCAGGCAGAGTTCCATGGGAGTACTGCGTATTCCTAAAGAAAGTTTCTAAATCTTTTTATTTATTTATTTTTAATCACATCCCATATTCCTTTAAGAAAAACAGCCTGCATTTTAAAAAACATTTTTTAAATATTGTTTTATTTATAAGCATTCACAGACATGGTAGTTGGCTGACCTCAGAAGACCACCATCCCTGTGATTGCAGCAAATTGTAGTGGATCACAAAATGTGACCTACCCCATTAATATTCATCAGGTAGGTCCAATTGCAACCCACTGTGTTTCTTAAAGTCAGTGCATAAATTTCAGACAATTTTGCTGAATGCATTTTTAGGCCCTAAGGGTTATATGGTATTTTGCATTTCCTAATGCTGCATATCACAATTTCAGCCTTGTAAGAAATGCAAAATGCCATTTGAGTATGTACGAAAGGTATTTGCAGTGTTGCAAACAGCAATTTCTTCCTAGTAGTTATCGCATTTTGGAAATCACAAATAGGATTTCCTAATTGCATGTCCATTTAGGAAATGTAACTGTCATTGATTTCGATCAGGTGGTACACATGTCCAAACTATAAAAAGGCACCCAAAATGCATCAGGCTCTTTCACAATGGCAATTGTGCATGCTCTGGTGAGGAGGATGATGATTTTGGCTGGTAGGCAGAGAAGGAGGAGTAGACATACTGAGTAGTTTTATGCGAGGTACAGACTCACTACTGAGGTAATTCTTGAGTTAATTAATAAGTTGCAACCTCAGCTACAGGTCCCAACACTCAAAAGCAATGCAATTCCACCATGTGCAGGTATTGTGTTGCCTTAGCCTATTCGCTTTGGGCAGTTACCAGAGGCTCACAGCAGGAGGTGGTCTCACAAAACAACTTTTTCATATTCTATCACAGGTTCATGGACATCATAGTAAAGTTAAACAATATATATCTTTCTCCAATACTTCCCACTTTGCATCAAACCCAATTGATGTTCTACTCGGTAGCACAGGTCCCCAGTGTCATTGGCTGTGTTGATGGCACACATATTGCCATATGTCCCTCTTCTGCATCTGAATTCATATACAGGAACAGGAAAAACTCACACTCATTCAATGTGCGGGTAGTGTGTGAGGCACCCTATATCATGACAGACCGCATGGCTAGATTCCCAGGCAGCACCTATGACTCATTCATGTTCCGCCCCAGTGGAACACAAAACTGACTGTCACAGGATGAATTTGGTGATGGTTCTTTACTAGGTAAGAGAATTGCAGACTCAATTAATACAATCGCCAGGAGGATGTGTGTAATGTGACCTAATGGTTTTCCTTTTCATTCTCTTAAGGTGACAGTGCATATGCCTTGTGTCCCCGGATATTGCAATGTAGAAGGGTCTGCACTCTGATAATAAATTACCATCACTACATGTGCAGTAGGAGGGTACATGTGCAGCAGAGGGACAAGAATGATGCACAGAGATCACCAACAACTATTTCTGATGTAAGAGTAATTAAAACAGCTAATAAATAGACATCACACGTGATGGTAACGCCCTCCAACCCACTGGTCTGCCTCAGAGGATCCGTGGGCCACTGCATCCCCACTTGCCGGTGCCTCAGCTCCCTCACCAAATGATGCTGATGTACACAAACAATACAAGAGAACAGGGTTGGGGAGACAAAACAGGAGAGACTCTTGTAAATAGCTGAAAGGAGTGAACATAGTGGCCAGACAGGCAGCCACCCAGAAGACCCCCCCCAATAGGCAGCCCCTTCCACTATGCCCATGGCCATGCCCCTGACTAGTGACCAGAACCCTGCTCTACACCCATCCTCTGAACTACCTAAAGACCCGACGTGTAGAATACCTGACCAAAACACCCCTACACCCTACAGGGGCCATCACATAGATGGACTTCAGTGAGAGTCCCTGGTACTAAGAAACATAAACCCTAATGCACACACAGACATCCATCAAGGGCTAAGATTGTGACATGAGAACTCACCCCCTTGTGACTGCTGTGTAGCCTTCAAACGCCCATCCAGGTCTGGTTACGCCACCACCAGGATGCATAGCATGAAGGGGGTCAGTGCCCGACGGGCACTCCTTCCGCATTGGGAGGACTTCCCCAGCTGGGCCTCACAGATTTTTCGCACCCAGCGCTGCAGGTCCTCCCACCTCTTCCTGCAGTGGGTGCTCTGCTGGTCGGCACCTCCTTGACAATGACATGCCAAGTGCCCTCTTCTGGTGGGCGCTGACCTAAAAGGGAGACACAGAAATGTAACACAGAGGTCAGGCACTTGGAAAATATGTACAGCTGGCTATACATCCACTGCAGGACATATGCACGCAGCATGGCATGAACCATGGCCCATGCAGGCTCAGAGGTGCACACATATGTACTTACAACACCATCCATTACACCCAAACAATGCCCCGAACCCCGACTCACCTGTACCTCTAGCCGTCCGTAGAGCTTGCCATACAGGTGCAGGACCCAGTCCACTAGCCTCTCCAATTCCTCTTGGGTGAAGGCCGGGGCCCTTTCCCCTGCAACATGAGCCACTTCCATGACCAGAGGCAGGACACAGCAGTACACTCAGTGAGGTACCTGCTCGCACAAAATTAGGGAGTCAAGTGAAGTTGGGGTGACAATCTTCGCGCACGTGCCATGGCGGTGTGCACTGTCCCCGCCGGCGGCGATCATGATATGCCAGGATTCCCCATTGGCATCCATGTTAACCAATGACGGTACGAACTGTGGTAAACACTGCCTTACGCTGTTATGTCAACCGCTAGCGGTATGAGGTCACTTCCACAGTGACAGTTCTGGATTACAGACATTTTGGCCTTAACTACGCATTAATAAAAATGAAAAGTGCACAATGCAGGCCCTACTGTTCACCTAAAACACCTATGCATGTGACCATTAACAATACCACACATAACAAACACTGTTCACTCATTAAGGTCTAGATGAAAATCTGTCAAGAACATGTTACTTTTGAGCCCCCACAATCAAGTAAGCAGTGCACAATGAATGGCAATGTGTGTCTATGTATGTGTGTTCCTCACACATGTTTCAAATCCCTCCTAGGTACCGACCCTTGTGGCGAGGAAGGACCCCATTGGTGTACAGACCACTTGTTGATTTGCGGACCATGGTGGAGTGTCACATCATAATCAATTACAGACTCACCCGTGCAACTATTTTCGAACTTTATGCATTACTGGATCCTGCACTAACTTCGGCAAATCGTAATCAGCATGCCATCCCTACTGAAGTGCAGGTGCTCTCTGCACTCAATTTCCTGGCCACAGGCTCATTTGAAGTGACAGTGGGCATGGGTGCAGAATTTTCACAGCCCATGTTCAGCATGGTACTGACAAGATTTCAAAATGCATTTGTACGACACCTGAAGTCCTATGTGAGGTTTCCCCAAAGTACTGACCTCCCTGCCATCAAATCTGACTTCTATGCATTTGCAAACATACCCCATGTGATCGGTGCCATCGATGGCACCCACAGACCTATAATCCCCCCAAGAGTCAATGAACAGGTGTACAGAAACAGAAAGAACTTTCACTCTATGAACATCCAATTGGTATGTACTGCAGACCAGTACATCTCACATGTGAATGCCATGTTCCCCGGTTCAGTCCTTGATTCCTTTGTGCTGAGGAACAGTAGTGTGCCACAGAAGATGGAACAACTACAATAGGACAAAGGGTGGATCATATGTAGGTGTTTCTGTCACTAACTGCCACCTAGCAGACAGCCAGGCTGTCTGACTCAGAGGCTTGACAATGACTACTCTGTTTTGCACCTTTTTCTAGGTGTTTCTGGCTATCTTAACTTGTGTTGGCTCCTGACACCAGTGAGGAATCCTGGGACAGATGTAGAGAGGAATTACAATAAGGCCCATGGATGTACTAGGAGGGTGATATAGCGCACAATAGGTCTCCTGAAGGCTAGATTTCATTGTCTACATATCTCTGGGGGTTCCCTGGCATATGGGCCTGAAAAGGTGTGCAGAATAGTGGTGGCCTGCTGCATGCTGCACAACGTGGCAGCGAGAAATTCTATCCCCCTCTTGGAGGTAGATGGTGCTGTATATCCTGACCAGCTTCCTCAGAGAGGAGAGGAAAGTGATGGTGATGATGAGGAAGGGGAAGATGTCAATTCCAGGACCCAATTGATACAACTCTACTTCCAATAACTATGTGGGACTAAGTGCTGACATTGGTGTTTGTGACACATACTGTCAGTGTGCTTTGTCATCTAGGGGGGGTTTGAATCTACTATTTGCAACTGGGTCCAGGTCTGCATGGTACCAAATACAATTTAGTGGTTTTTTTTGGACAACTTTTAGGCACACAGGTGTACTTTCATGCTACGCATTACCAATAAAGTAGTTATCTGCCAGTTGCATCCATACTTCACTTCGTTCACACATTATGACAGAGGCCAGTGTTACAGGTGTGATATGGGTTTTATTGGTAGCAGAGATTGAATAGTGCAATTTACAGTGATGGCAGTTGGTCATGGGTGGTTGTCCTTAATGCCAACATGGTGGCAGCCTTGTTGGTAGTATTGATGGGTCCATTAACGCTTACATGAGTTCTTATTGATTGTTAGCACTGTTTGGTAGTTGATTGTGTGGGATGGTTGGAGTGTAGATCGTTGCAGAGTTACTTCTTGAAGGGGGCCTTGTTTTTGGCAGGGGTTCCAGTGCCTTATCTTGGGCTAAGGGTCCGTTTGGGCTCCTGCTGTTGACCCATAGGGGATGACACGGTTGATCCTCGTGTTTCCTCTGAGGGTAGTTCCTGGGATGTTGCTGCTGATGGTGTAATTGTCCAGTCTGTCTCCTGTGCTGTATTGGGGGCCTCCTGTCCTGTGTGGGTCTCAGACTGGGTTTTTTACCAGCTGCAGCAGTGCTTCTGCTTTGCTGGCCATTGTAGTGTTGTGCTGTTTCCACTGTTCCATGGCCTCTTGGTGCATTCCTGCTGCATCCTCTGACTGTGCTCCAGAGTGGATACTATCTGTGCCAATCTGTCATGGGTATGCTGGTAGGCCCCCAAGACCTCAGAGATCACGTCCTGGGCTGCAGCATCCATCCTGTGCACCCCCCCCCCCGGGCCACTGAGGCCCTACCACTAAGCCTAGCCCCCTGTGCCTATGTCTCTTGCACAGTTCTGGCGGTACCACTTGTACTGGGGCCATCGTCTTCCTGTCTGTTGTTAGGGGGTGACCGTGGCTCTGTACCTGTGTTCCTCCAGTCTGTGGCCTGGATACACTGGTGTGGGGATGCTTGCCCTGGGCTGATGTTCTTGCCTGGTTGGTAGGGCTGTCAGTGGTATCTTGGGTGGGGCTGCTGCATGGTGACAGTCCAGGACTGTGTGAGGGGCCAGCCTGCTCATCAGTGTCCAGGGATCCTTCCCCAGTGTCCTGTGAGTTGCCTCTGGGAGGCACTGCCACTCCTTGTCCTGTCAGTCTGGGTTGCATGGGAGGTGGTGCCTGTTGGGGGAAATGGACATGTCTGTTACAAATGCATGATCGGATGGGGTGCACATGGCTGGGCTGTTTTTAGCAAGTGTAACTTTTTGGGGCCATGCAGGGTGCCTTTGTGAGGTTTGCACTGCAATTTGCTTAGGATGTGGAGTTGAATGGTGTGTGGTGTAGTGCCACTGTGAATCCTTGCGGGGGTAGGTGGCAGTGAACAGGGGGAGGGATGTGGGCCTGTTTGTGGGTTTGTGGTCATGCAGAGGGGGTGGATTCAGTGACTGTGGGCTGGGTGGGGTAGTGGTCCTGGTGGGTGTTGGTGGGGTAGGGTGGTGCATGCATTCCAGGTGTGATGTATATGGGGTAAATGTAAACGACTTACCCAAGTCCATTCCTCCAGTGAATCCAGTGAGTCTCTTAGGGTGTAGGATGGCCAGTACCTTTTCCTCCCATTCTGTGTATTCGGGTAGTGTTGGTGGAGGTCCTCCCCCAGTCTTCTGGACTGCAATGTGGTGCCTAGATGCCATGGCCCTGATCTTCCCCCGCAGGTCATTCCATCTCTTGCAGGTGTCGTCCCTGGTGCATAGATGGTGTCCCACTGCATTGACCCATTGACCCTGTTGACAATTGTCTGCCATAGCTCCATCTTCCTGGCGATGGGTGTGTGCTGCACCTGGGCCCTGAATATTTGTGGCTCCACCTTCAGGATCTCGTCCACCATGGTCCTTAGCTCCCTTTCTGTGAAGTGTGGATGTTTGGGGGATGACATGGTGGGTGTGGTGAATGGCGTCAGGACTGGAATCACGGTGAGGGTGCTCTTCTGTGGGTCGGCGTGAGTCTCATGCATAGCGGCGTTCGATGTCTGCTTCTGATGCTCTCTGTCTTTGTTGGCCTAGTTTTGTTGCAAAAGATTTGGTGGGGTGTGTCTGTGGGTGTTTTATGGTGTTGTGGATGTGTGTCAGGTGTGTGGGTTTCTAGCTTATCCAATGAGTGCACTTCTTGCGATTGTGTCCACTTGCCGCCCGTGGCGGTTGACACGGCCAATGGTCGTTCGACTTCCACTGACCGCCAAGGTGATTTGTGCATCATTATTTGGAGGGCGGGATGTGGGTGTGCTCGGCGGTGGCGGGGTGGATGGTCCAGCATTTCTGCCAACAGGGTCCTGGCAGTGACGGGTGGACTGGTCAGGATTTTGGTTCAGTATATGTCGGGTTTCTATTCACCACCAACGGCGGTCTTCTGTTCACCGCCGCCACTGCGGTCAGCAGTGTTTACTGCCATGTTCATAATGACCGCCATAATGTTGCAGAGGTCGTCTTTGCTTCTTTGTTGCAGTTTCTAGAGTTCCTTGAGGGTCCAGATTAAGTTTCTTTGGTAAGAAGGTGAAGTAAAGGATGCAGAGCATTCCTGCTGGAGTTTTACAATCCGAATCTGAAGAAACAGCCGAGAGAAAGACCCTAATAAGCCCTGAAAGGGAGATTGGGCAGCTATACAGGTGAGCACCTATCAGGGGAGGGCTCTGACGTCACCTGCAGGCACTGGCCACTCAGATGCTCCCAGAGTTCCCTGTCACTTTGGAATCCAAGATGGAAAAACCCAGGGACCTTCTGGAGGAGCTCTGTGAACCACCCCTGTGGTGGTGATGGAGAGGGGAGTAGTCAACCCCCTTTCCTTTGTCCATTTTCGCACCATAGCAGGGACTGGGTGCCCCTGAACCGGTGTAGACTGGATTATGCAAGGAGGGCACCATTTGTTTCCTTCAAAGCATTTCCAGAGGCTCTGGTAGGCTATCCCTCCAATGCCTGTAACACCTATTTCCAAGGGAAGTGGGTGTAACACCCTCTCCCAGGGCTTGAGCTGCTCAAGCAACAGGAGGGCAGAAACCCATCTGTGAGGTGGCAGCAGCTGGGGCTGCCTGGAAAACCTCAGAATGCTGGTATGGCAATTATCGAATTGTAAAACCAATACTAGAATCAGTATTGGGATACTTTTTCCAGGTGTTAGACAATTTACGTGGCCATATTCGGAGTTACCATTGTGAAACTGGCCTATTGACCTATTCCCAGTGCACACGTAAAATGGCATCCCCGCACTCACGAAGTCCAGGAAAAGGGTCCTGGATGAAGTGGGGGCACCTCTGCTAGTGCAGGGGTGCCCTCACACATAGACACTTTGCACCCAGCCTTCAAGGTTGAAAGGCCTGACATATTGGTGACTTATAAATGAACTGGTGCAGTGAAAATGCCAGTGAAAGGGTGCATGCACCATTTCACGCAGGCTGCAATGGCAGCGCTGCAGAAGCCTTTGCATGGGCTCCCTATGGGTGGCAAAAGTAATGGTGCCGCTCATAGGGATCCCCTGGAACCCCAATGCCCTAAGTACCATATACTAGGGACTTATATGGGGTGACCAGTATGCCAATTTGGGATGAAATATTGGGTTACCAGTATGTAGTGACAAATTTGGGGAAAAAGAGAGAGCATTAGCACTGGTGTCCTGGTTAGCAGGATCCCAGTGACACAGTTAAGCACACTGAAAAACAGGCCAAAAACCATAAGCATTGGGTCCTGGCTAGCAGGATCCTAGTGACAAACTCAAACACACTGACAAACAGGCCAAAAATAGGGGTAACCGTGCTACTTTCTCACATCTTGCACCTCTTTGACGCAAGGCAGGTTCATACATCCAAAAAATGTTGCAAACTCCTATATTGTCTAACGTGTCTAACGTCAACATATCAATAAGGAGTTAGGTTTGCGACTAATTTGCTTTAAAAAAATGAGTATAAATATGCCCCAAAGTACTTTGCAAAACAGACAACCAAGGCAACCTCTTGAATGATTTTCTATTCTTTGGAGAAGAGAGAATGCTATGTTTTTTTTAATTTTTAAAATGTACTTAGGAGTAATTTCGCATTTTTTGTGACGGGTCAACATTATCAATGAATTCCTGACCTGGACTAATGGTTAGCGATTCTGGTTTCATAACGGGTGACACAGGGGCTCTTGACTTTCAGTCCCAATGTTCATAAAAGTGAAAATGTACATGTTGAAAACTTAAAAGAGCTGGTCCCCCAAAATGTCATGCACACTGAAATAGATATCTTGTTTCAGAAGAAGAAAACTCTCACGTTGGAAAAACGCAACTATGCTGGTCAAAATTATAATGGGCTCATGAATGATGTTTTCCCAATGGAATTCCATGTCATAAAATATATAATCCTCCGTTTTGGTTGGGGGTTTGAGTTTTCTCATAAAGCACAGATGTGAATCAATCAAGCATACCAGGGCTTTACAGTCCATATGAAACGCACAATTTTATAATGTGACAATTCACTTTCCCCACCACAAATAATGCACAGTGATGCTCTAAATGGTCTTTAGACCTGGAAAACAGCCGGCACTGTGGATATCTTTGTAGAGTAATGGTAAGACTGGAGCTTTTGTTTTTAATGCAAACCTTGCAAAAGTCAGTGCAAGAGCGGGTATATTTGTGGGTATAGCTAGAACTGCAATATTCTCCGTACTACCTAGCAACAATTGATTGTTGATGTATTTTACATCTCTTAAAAACTGTTTTCATGCCCTCATTATGACATTGGTGTTAAATCCCACTTACCGCCATGCTGACTGACGCCACCATACCGCCATATTATGACACACACATTCCAATCTGTCACTATTCAGCCACACACACAAATACGCCAGCGGAAAGGCCATAAACTGGCGGTATCAAAACCCACACTGTTACGCCAACAGAACAACGCCCACAACATTATGACCCACGTATCACCACGGCAGACATTCAATGGTGGTAATCCTATGGTAAATACAGCCGGGCTCAAAATACACACACACTAACAAAACAGCACCACATTGGACAATTCAAACTACACACACCTGACACCCATACACACATACCAGGATGCGCTGGGCCAGATCCTGGACAAGATGCAGGAGAACATGCAGCTGCAGGAGAGACAGTACCTGGGGATCAGAGAGAACTTGAAGTCCATTAACACCACCCTTGTCTCCATTGCAGGGGTGGTGGCAGATATGACCAACAGTATGAGGGAGGCAGTGGCACACCAGCAGGCCCCTGACACTAGCCAGACTACTGAACAGCACTCCACCGTCGCTGCCGCTAGTGGACAGGAGACCCCACCACAGGATCAACAGGCCACCAGCACCCCTCCCCTGCAGAAGGAGAACCACCCCACAAACGTTCTCTGTGATCCAGGCACAAGCCAGAGACTATTGCCAAGACAGCCGCCAGGAAATAAAACTCTCCTGAATGTCACCCTTGTGTCCCACTCTGTCACCCTGTCCACATTGAACTGCCATTGCTCCCCTTCCTATGCCCCCTTGGACAATGCACCTGTGCTACAAATAGACTGGAGTCTAACCTGGACCTTCCTCCATCATCACCCCCAGCCCACTGCACTCCCCCCTTTTCGTCAGAGCACTGTAATAAACAAACTTACATTACTGTACAGTAATGTTTACTTAGGAAAATCCTGTAGTTGCCTGCAGTGAACACACCAGGAACAATAGTGAGGCACCAACATCTGCAAAAGAGATGCCAATGGGTACAGTGAGTGGCTATAGAAGTAGGAATTCACAGGCTGCCAGTGACAATGTCACACATCAAATTGTCAATGATTTGTGAAATAACACTGTCTTACCTGTGTTTCATTGGAAGTACTGAACCTCTGTTGCTCTCATCCTTATCCTCTGCCTCCTCATCTTCACTGTCCACATGGTCCACTGCTGCCACACGGCCATCTCCAGCTTCCTCCTCCTACAGAAAAGGCATATTGCGTCTCAAGGCAAGGTTTGCAACATACAGCATGCCACGAAGTTCTGGTAGACCTTCTTGGGTGAGTAGCACAGGGATCCACCTGTTAGATGGAGGCACCAAAACCTGGCCTTCAATAGGCCGAATGTACCTTCAATAATCCTTCTTGATCGCTGTTGTGCCTCATTGCAACGTTCCTCTGCCCTTGTCATGGGATTCCTCACAGGGGTCAGTAGCCATGAGAGGTTGGGGTAACCAGTCACCTGTGAATATCAAGGAACAACTGTTAGACACACACTATTCCATAGGGCCCACACCATATCCATACACCAACATCCACTAGCTGGGAACCAGGGTTCACCTATTAGCCACACACGGTGCCTCTGGAGTTGGGATATCACATTTGGGATGCTGCTATTCCTCGGTATAAAAGCATCATGCACGGAGGCTGGATACTTAGCATTGACATGGGAGATGTACTGGTCCGCCAAATACACCATCTGCACATTCATAGAGTGATAACTTTTATGATTTCTGAAGACCTGTTCATTTTGCCGGTGGTGGGGAAAATGCAATATGTTTTTCCATCAATCGCACCAATGATGTTGGGGATATGTCCCATTGCATAGAAGTCAGCCTTCACTGTGGCCAAATCCTCCACTTGGGGGAAAACAATGTAGCGGCATATGTGTTTAATCAGGGCAGATAACACTCTGGTCAGCACTATTGAGAACATTGGCTGTTAAGCCCACTGTCACTTGGAAAGAACCTGTTGCCAGAAAATGGTGGCACTGATAGAACTTCCACAAGAGGGGGGATCCCAGTGGGGATCACGGGTAGCTGATATCAGATCAGGCTCCAATTGGGCACACAGCTCTGTGCTTGTGCTTGTGGCCCTGTCCAGTCTATAAGTGAGGATAATGTGCCTGTCCTCCATTGTTGCCAAGTCCACCAGGGGTCTGTACGCAGAGGGATGTCTCCATCTCCTATTCATCCGCAGTAGTTGCAATCTATGGGGTAAAATAGTGAGCAGCTGGTCTTTACCTGTACATTGTAACCACTTCTGTTCAATGTATATTGTGATTGTTACAATATTTTGGTGAAATATGTCCAGAATGTGAAATTGTGAACTGTGATGCAGTTAGGATCCATGCCCTCCCCCCTTAGAAATGGTGTCTGCCTGTCCAGTATAGAGGGACAGGTGGAAATGAGGTAATTCCGCTGACGTTGTGCACCATTGCAGGAGGCAGTCGCGAACCGCCATGCAAATCCTCATTGGTTATCATTGGGCCCTATGGGGTACAGTGTCCAATAGTGATCTACACCGGCTGTGACGGTACACACCACTGCGGATGTGACCACCATTTTCTATCTGTTCACTCATTTGCTACCTGACCTTCAACAGGGGAGGACCTACACTGCATGTGCTGCTGTGACCTGTGTCTGGAACCTACCATGGCGCGTGTGACTGGGGAAAGGGAAGATTAGTGGATGTGGTCCCTGGGCAGCGTGCAGCATGTATGCTGGGCCATGTCTGAGCTAATAGGGATGGGAAGGGGCATGGTGGGCCATGAGTATAACAGGCCAGACGGTCTGATTAATACCTTTCCCTGTGTGTATTTTCTCTGCAGGTCAGCACCCATCAAAAGAAGGGTAAATGGCGTGCCATTGACAAGGACATGAGGACCCTGGGGGTCTACGGCAGGTGGAGCACTGACCGGTGGGAGGACCTGAGATGCTGGACAAGGAATACGGCAGAGGCCCAGCTGGGGATGGCCTCCCAACGAGGAAGGGGTGCCCGTCCAACCATGACCCACCTGATGGCCTGCATACTGGCAGTGGCCTATCCGGAGCTGGATGGGCGCTTGGGGGCATCACAGCAGCAACAAGGGAGTGAGTACAGTGTCCTTCATTTCTACTTACACCTGGTGGTGTGGTATCCGGGTGGGGGATGTGGGCCTGTGGTTGCCCCTAGGCCACGCCTGCCATTGCAGAGTAGGTCCCATGTTGGCCAGGGTTCTGATGTGAAATTCCCCCTACCTAGCTAGTAGGCATCCACTACTGGGCAGGGGTGTGTGGGTCTCAGGTATGCTGCAGTTGGCGGTATGTGTCCCTACCCATGGCCTGGTGACTAGCATTATAACTGGTAGTGCATTGCCTCGTGCGTAGGGCTGTTCCCTGTGTGTGAGTGTGTTGTGTACGCCAACTGTGGTGTTGGTGGCGCCATTGACATACCAAGTATGCAGACATACCAACATCCACTGCCTACACTGTGGCCCCCTCCTCTTCGTCCTCCACCTCCCTTCCAGTTGCATCTACACTCACATCTGCATGCACTACATCCTCATCCACTACCCCCATTATCAGCACACCTATCAGATCACCCACCTCACTGGCATTCATCACCCCCACATCCATGTGCATGTCCCCTGTGTCCTCTTCCACTGTGTCTTTGCCCCCTCCTCCCTAAGTATGGGAACGCAAGCACTCAGATACCCAACAGCCATCCACCTCACAACAGCATCCAGCCCATGCACCTGCACCCAAACATAGGAGACTGACGCCTCCTACAACCACTCCCTCTTCCTCCACTCTAAAATCTTCTCCCTCTTCCTGCCCCAAGGTCCCTAAGAAGCTTTTCCTCTCCACCGTTGACCTCTTCCCTAGCCCTCCCCCCGTTCTTCACATCAGGCCAGGGTGGTCAAAACCCAGGCAAGCACCTCAGCCACCCAGTCCAGTGATGCAGCCATACGAGGCTGCAGGGGATGATCTGGAGCCTCCCCCCAACAGCAGCAGCACCAGCAGCAGTGGGTAGCCGTCAGAGGTTGCAGGGGATGGGGTGGAGCCTCCCCCCCCCCACCACCACCAGCTTTGCCAGCAGCACCACCACCAGTACCACCACCAGAAGCATCAGCACCAGTGAGCAGCTGTCCGAGGCTGCAGGGGATGGGCTGGAGCCTCAACCCACCACCAGCTCCACCAGCAGTACCGCCACCAGCACCACCAGCAGTAACAGTATCGTCAGTGGGCAGATGCAGAGGATCCAGGAGATGGGCTGGAGCCTCCCCCACCACCATCACCAGCAGCAGCACTGCCACCACAAGCAGTGGGCAGCCATCTAAGGCTGCAGGGGCTGGAGTCTCCCCCCACCACCACCAGAAGCACCTGTGGGCAGCCATCCAAGGCTCCAGGGGATGGGCTGGAGCCTCACCCACCACCACCAGCTGCAGCAGCACCACTGCCACCACTGAGCAGCCGTCACCACCAGCGGACATTCTGTAGACCTGCATCCATGGGCTATTGTGCGGCCTGCCCCCTGCAAACCCAGTCCCACCTGAGAGAATGTGACCTTGCACTCCCTAAGATCTGCATCACAGGGCATGATGCCCTCTCCAGAACCAGTGGAGATGCCATCCACTCACCCCATCCTCCCCAGGATGAAGATCACAGGGCACGATGCCCCCTCCAGAACCAGTGGGCAGGTCACCCACATGAGAGACTGTGGCCTATCACTCCCCAGGACAGAGTATTGGGCATGTTGCCCCCTCCAGAGCATGTCTGAGTCTGAAGGTAGAAATCTTCACTGAGGTCTCTTGTGACACGTATCCAAAGGGGGCTCCATGGAGGTCGGATCAGATTGGTGACTTTGTCCCCCTGAAGAAAATCTTCAAGAAAAAGTCAGAAGGTAATCTTTTGACCAAGGCCTCCTGCTTGCTGTAGCCAAGCAGGGCTTCATCCCTGTCGGGCTCAAACTTTCACTTTGCCCTGGTCTAGTGTGACCAGATGACCAGTTTGGCGCTTTTAGTTTCTATGAGGTAGAAAACATTAAGGGCCTGATTACAACTTTGGAGGACAGTGTTAAACCGTCCCAAAAGTGACGGATATACCACCTACCGTATTACGAATTCCATAGGATATAATGGACTCGTAATACGGTAGGTGGTATGTCCGCCACTTTTGGGACGGTTTAACACCATCCTCCAAAGTTGTAATCAGGCCCTAATTCTTTTAAAATTCATATCCCCTGTCCGATTTTAAATGTTTTGGTGCCATTTTAAAGAGAAAAAATATACTATATTTTTATAAATTAGTATTGGATTTTTCTTGTGTTTTGTGTTTTATTCATTCACTGTTTTGTGATTTTTAAATGCTTTACACACCTGTCTCCTAGGTTAAGACTTGTTGCTTTGCCAAGCTACCAAGGGTTGAGCGGGGATTAATTTATTGAGACCTGACTGGACCTAGTGGGGGTTAGTTGCCTATTTCTAAGTCTAGGTACTTACCTGCCCTTATCAATAATCCACTTTCCAACAATATGAGCATAATTTCAGGGTGTATACTGGTAGGGATTCTTCAACTCATTCTTTGGGGTTCCTTCAGGTTTTAGAGTTAGTGAAAAAATTGTGTGGGGACTTGCCATAACACTTTTTCACAAAGGTCACATTTTTTTTATACATTGACAATTTCTAAACAGAAGTGTAGTTATTTATAAAATTGTTTAATGTGGGCACTGTGTCATTTGGCACAATCCACTCTAACCATATAGGTTACCCTAAAGGTCTTGTCTATGGGCACAGAGAAGTGAACTCCTTGTTTTGCAATTTTCAGACAGACAAGATGTCCACATGCTCACAATGAAGTACTTCACTGGTGACTGGAGTCAAGTAGCACAAGTACACAAAGCGGTGTGCATGCTAGACTACAGCCAGCACATGGGAAATGTAGATAGAGCACATCAAAAGTTGAAGGCTTATACTATTGCTCAAAACTCAGACTTCGAGCGCAAGGATTTTTATGTCCATTTGTTTCATTTGGCATCCCTCAAAGCTTAAGTTTGTTTTCAAAGATAGTTTCCAAGATTCCTAGATGACTTTTGTACATATTGAACAGTCCATAATAGGCAGTGTTGTTGCAGTAGAGCTAGCAAGTTTTCCTAGAATCACAGTGGTTAAGAGTGTTGCTAGGTTGAAAGATTGTCACTTTGATGAATACATTCCTGCAACTCCCAAAAAAGAATTTACTTGTCAGATTTGTACAGTCTGTGCCTAAAGAGGAATATGACTAGTCATATGTACTGCCTAAGTTCCCTTCTAATCCTGGCCTTGGTGGCCATGTGTTTTAAATTGTACCATATGCAAATCACTATGAACTATAGTGCTACATATTTTCTGTTTTGACTCCAGGGGCCAAATTTATTAAAAGATCACACAGCACAACGCAGTACAACAGTTTGCTGCAATGCATGACAGGGAGAAAGCAGAAATATGCCATATTTACTAACATATGATGCATTTCTGCTCTCTACATGGACTCGCCCACTGAGTGCAGCCTAGCACAAACACAGTGCGGGAAGGGTGCCTGTGTTACACCCAGGATTGTTTTTCTGCAGGAAGGATTTTTACTCTTTTTACGTATGCTGCAGAATGCACCACACAAATAAAGAGGAAAAAAATGAGAAGTACAGATATTTCTCTGTGGTTGCTACTCTCCTGGGAAGGCCTGGTATTTTGTAATGCCTTCCGCGGTTTACTAGTGTTAGTAAATTGGGGAATGCACCACAAAGCATGGGTGGATAAATATGAACACCCACTCTCCACCCATGTAATGCCTTCCTGGCTCAGATTACCACCTGTTGTGCATGCAAGCAAAGGTGTTTTTTCATCTTCTGCCAATATGTGCATAATTTTAAATTTAAAAATAATAAAATTAATTTGGCGTCTTTCGTTAAATGTTCATTTCTTTCTGTATCTGCTTTATGTGTGTGATCTGTTAATTCTGGTAGTGTTTTAGAAATGAAAGTGGCGTGGAGCTTCATCGGGATATTTGAGTGACAGTTGGCTGGCAGAATGTGGTTGTGTTGGTGGCTAACTGGTAATGTATGTAGTGATGGTTGATTGGTGGTTTGTGTGTTTAGTGGCAGTTGACTGGCAGTGTGTGCATGTGTGTGTAGTGGTAGTTGACTGGCAGTGATTGACTAGCTTTGTGTGTATTGTGGTAGTTGACTGGCAATGATGTGTGTGTGTGTGGTGACTGCCTGCTGGCAGTGTGTGTAGTGGCATGTCAGTGGTATGTTTGTAAGTTGGTTGATGTCTGGGTAATTGGTGGTATGATTGGGGTATCAGTCCTGTGAGCATATGAAAGTAAAGGGGCCTTTAATGGTTCCATATGTCGATGTGAGTGTTGTATTGTGTTGAGCCAGCAGCTGTCACTGTGAATGGCTTTCTGTGCATAATGTGTGAAAGGTGGCTGAATAGCCTGCATATTTGTCGGTGCCCTGCCGTGGCACTATAGCTCATGAAATAATTTGTTCATAAAACCTACATTTTGAGCTTTTCTCTCTCCCTCATGCTAAATCCAACTAGTAGCGGCTGGATGTATAATAATATTTGTCTTTTTTTGCCAGCAAGGGTGTATATTGTCTCTGGGGAAAACTTACTAACCACAGATGCTGTGATATAAACTTATAGAGTCCACAGGAATCGATAAAGTTATGACCACCTAGTCTCTTGTCTGGCTTGGTGTATTACCTGCGACAGGAGCGGATGAAACTAGGATCAATAGCAATAATTGTGAGGTAACAAAACCTAGTAGAAGCCACTCAAGTAAAGCCATCTTGGACTCCCCTAGGTGACTAGTCTTCAGAAATGTATGGGGATAGTAGGATTCCTTAGGTGCCAAATTGCAAAAAAAAGGTGGATTTTCAGTGAAAGAATTTGAAGTATCCATGTTCTGTTTTGTGCCCAGTTCTATCATGGGCAACATGCCCAGCCACATAAGTGAGGGAGGGCTGGGTAATAGTACATTTGTGGCTCCCCACATAATCCAGACGTTTCCCTCTCAGAAATATGAGTAAATATGTGTATTTAGCCCAAGTTTGAGATTTGCAAGAGCTTCTGGGTAAGAAGACCTCAGAAAAACTACCCACAGAAGTATCACCACCCTGGAAACCCCTGGCTGTTTAGTCTTCGGAAAGGACCAGCTACGTTAAGTTTCACTGTGTGGTGGCTGAGCTAGGGCCCAAAATGAGCAGCTACTTACATTGTAAAAAAGTGTTCATTCTGATTTGAGAAATATCGGCCCATATTTATACTTTTTGACGCTAAACTGCGCTAACGCAGTTTAGCGTCAAAAAATTTTGCGCCGTCTAACGCCATTCTGAAGCGCCATGCGGGCGCCGAGTTTATGGAATGGCGTTAGCCGGCGCAAGCAGACCGGCGCTGCCTGGTTTGCGTGGAAAAAAACCACGTACACCAGACAGCGCCGGTGTAGGGGGAAAATGGCGTATGGGCGTCTTAAAATGGGGCAAGTCAGGTTACGTCGAAAAAATCGTCGTAACCCGACTTGCGCCATTTTTTTTCGACGCCCATCCCCCATCAACATGACTCCTATCATTGTAAAGATAGGAGTCATGCCCCCTTGCCCAATGGCCATGCCCAGGGGACTTCTGTCCCCTGGGCATGGTCATTGGGCATAGTGGCATGTAGGGGGGCACAAATCAGGCCCCCCTATGCCACAAAAAAAAATTGAAAAATAACAAAAATTATACTTACCTGAACTTACCTGTACTTCACTGGGATGGGTCCCTCCATCCTTGGGTGTCCTCCTGGGGTGGGCAGGGGTGGCAGGGGGGTCCCTGGGGGCAGGGGAGGGCACTGTGGGCTCATTTTGAGCCCACTTGTCCCTTAACGCCATCCCTGACCCAGGCGTTAAAAAGCGGCGCAAATGCGCCGTTTTTGGCCACGCCCACTCCCGGGTGTCAGTTTTGCCCGGGAGTATAAATACCACGTAAAGGCCTGGGAGTCATTTTTTAAGACGGGAACGCCTCCCTTGCATCTCATTAACGCAAGAAAGGGGTTCACGCTAAAAAATGACGCTCACTCCGGGAACTTTGGCGCCCGAAGCGTCTAACGCCATAGTATAAATATGGCGTTAGTTGGCGTTAGTTTAGCGTCGAATTTGCGTCGAAAAAAACGACGCAAATTCGGCGCAACCAGAGTATAAATACGGCCCATAATGTCACATTATTGGGCATTTTGGGTCGCAGGCGCTAGGCCCAGCCAAACAAGTGGGGGTAATGTTTTATTTGGATACTTGTGGACACACAAAATAGTTGTTATTGTTATTTCAAATTTGATTTCCTTGCATGTGTGGCTTCGAAATTTAATCCAGTGAGCAAGAATGTGATACTTTGGATAAGAACAAATTCAGAGATCATTGTAAAGTGCAGCACAGTTGTTGCCTCTGAGTATTGCAAACTATTGAGGAACCTACAAGCCCTATATATTGCTGCAACCAGAAGGGTGCAACACACTTAACTGTTTTGCAAATCAGCCATTGTGACAAGAATTTACAGATGAAAATGTAGTCACAAATGTAGTAGTATAGGCTAATTTTCCAACCATTTTTCAATATTTTATTTTAACAGTTGGTTTGTTTAGGAAAACCTTGCAGGATCTACACAAATGCCCCCCTGATGAATCTACAATTGTGTCTACTTTTCTGAAATGTATACCTTTCTGTTATCACCCATGGGTTTTGCACCTGTTTCCATCACAAAATACAAATAGGTTAAAAGCACTAAAATTAGGAGAAATGGAGTATCTCCGAGAAAAATACAAACACCTTAGTAAAATATTGTTTTTAGATATAGTGGTGCTAAATCCTGAAAGTGAGAAGAAGCTGGTCCATTTTTAGACAAAAAAGATGCTTTCTTTTGCAGCATTTTGTTCCCATTTTTCATTAAGAAAATCCCCAAAATGTAGCAATATTTTGACTATTTTCTCAGCCCCTCCCAGGGCATTCACAAACCGTTGGTACCTTGTCAAGAGTGTTGGAAAAAAAGGACACAAATTTGGCGTATATTCTGTTGTGTAGCCATTTTAGTTATAGCTCCATGCACGTTAGTTTAATACACTAGGCTGCTGTGCACTGTGACCTAGATATATTTTATTCGGCTTCGCATTGTTATTTTTACAATAACCAGTTTTACGGTCTTGTTTTAATTTCTTCTATCTAACTGTTTTGCTTAGCCCAGCACTGTATTCTCAAACAAGACATTCTTGATCACTTTGTGCTTCAGTCAAGGCTACAGTTTTGGGAAATTGCCGGCGAACGTGGTAGAAGTTTAGACTCCAACATTCGTAGAAAATACACATCCTTACATAGGGACATTTTCTTAGAACATTAGCTGTGTTATTATAAAAACACTTCTGAGACCCATTACAAGTCAAAAGGGAGATTCCAGCCTGGGAACCACAACTGTATGCTGAATGCTTTGCTGCAGATGCTAACGCAGACTACAGGCCTTTGCTCAGGTATGAGGGTCGATGTCCTCCCGGTGGAACCTGAAGGGCAGGATTAGAGCTTAACATGCTGTGCTTAAATTAAGACTCACATAGAAAATAGTCCATTGATTCTAGTGGCAATATGATAGCGTTATTCTTATGCTTTACTCTCATCGTCACCATTTAAATATTGTCATGGTGTGTCGTTCTGGTTATTGCAGCTCATGCTTTGCTATCTAAAAGGCAGTTGTTTTATTAAACCAGTCTTTAAAACTTATACTGCTTTTATTGTTATTTATATATGAGACCGAATTGTGGAGGAGAGAACCGGATGTGACCTGAGTGACCACGACTTCCCTGAGAAGTATGATATGTCATGCGCTCGGCTGCCCAATCATCTCTACCTTTCAGGAGAGACGAGGCACTGCTAGTTAGCCAGAGCAAAACCCGGATTTAGAGCGTCAGGTGTCACCCACAGTGGGTCAGACTCAGTCTCCCACACCGTGGACGATCTTGCTGCTCAAAATCCAGTAGTCTCATTAGAATAATGAGAGCCTACGCGACACTACCATATGTGGGAAAACATTATGATGGCACAATTGAGAAGTGCACCAAACAGCAAAACAAGGGGCTTAGCATTCTAGGGCAAAAAGGCTTAGCAGTCACAGAATAAAACTTTGTGACCCCAAAATGTCAGCATTGCGTTTCATCATTTCAACAACCTAGTTTCAAGAAATATGAGGAATTTGCGTCTTGATATTCTGCCTGGGTTTGTCACCCCATCCCACCACTCAGGCAAATTTGCAATTAATCATTGGGGCCCATATGAGGAGCCATTCAGTTGAGCAGTTGTTGAATAGAGCTAACCACTTCTTCTCGTGCTTGTTTAATATAATATGGAATTTAGTATGTGATATAGCACTCATTTGTTTTATAACTCTTGACATTGACAAACGCTTTCTAAGAACACTGGTGTAGGTTTGTTACTAGAATTAGATTTCCCATGGTGACTGAGGGTCTCTGAAGTGGGCATCTTGCAGTGTAGGACACTGTGATAAATATAGATATCTGCCATTAGCTTGAATATTATGGCATATATTTCTTAATCAGATTTTGGCTTTTTTAGGTTTGTGACTAAAAACTTTCTGAATACTTTGGCAGATGTTTTCTTTACACTGTCACATTGTAAACTTTAAATTGTAATTGCATTGATATGGCACTTTCTGCCCCTGAAGAGGCATTGAAGCGCTTTCCACAAGGCAGCACAATGCTCTGGAACCCAAGGTTTGTGGTTAGTCCAGTGTTATTGGTTATTGTTAGTTAGGAAACCGTTCCATTAAGTCATTCCGGGTTTCTTATCATGGACTATGTTAGAAGGGGTTAGTTATGATCATTAGGAGTGAGCTGATGCACATGCTTGGTGGGATTAATAGAAGAGTTAGAGGAGATCAGGTATTGACAGTTTGCATAGGTATGACTTTCAGAGGGAGTAGGAGAGATTGCGATTTTGTAAATGAGTTGTGGGCAACTTGCAGAAATACAGTAATGGAGAATAAGCAAATAGGCATGCGTCAGAGCAGGTTGTGCTGAGATAGGAGGCATGCAAAGGATGGGAGGGAAGAAGAGGGACATTTAAAAGAGAAAAAAAGAGAGTAAACAATCGGTAGCTTTGTTTAAAAGTCAGTTTTTCAAACCAGTTTTAAGTAATGTAGAGAATATATTTGAGACATCATTCCGTTTGAGGATGCCAGAATGTAGACAGAAACAACATTAACTAATTGTGAAGATTGTGTAATATTAGGTACTTTCAATAGACACTTTAATCCCAATAATTTAGAATGTGGTACATTTCTAGGCCTCAAGTATGAAAAAGGAGTGTGAGAGATAGAAAAAAAGGAAGTAAAAAAGAAAGGAAGTAAGAAAGATAGAAGAAAAGGAAGAAAGAAAGAAAGAAAGAAAGAAAGAAAGAAAGAAAGAAAGAAAGAAAGAAAGAAAGAAAGAAAGAAAGAAACAGGAATAAGAAAAGATGGCTTCAAGATCCGTGGAGGAAACAAACATTCTTGTTAGGGTATGGAGTTAGGGAATGGAGCATGATATGGTCTTCAAGTATAAATTTGCACAGAAAGAGAGAATAAGTTGTGTGGGAGTGTCGCACGAGTCTCATGTAGAGGCCCGGGATTAGCGCAGGGGAGGTTTAATGGCCTAAAAAATTAAAAGGGAGGTCCATGGCTCTTTTTGTCTTTTAAGAATAGGGGCCATACCTGTTCATAAATGTTGTTTGTCTGCAAACGTTTACATAAGCTTCTTGTAAGAGGCCATTTTGAACGTCTCAGCACAAAAAAGAGGGTGGGGGTAAGCAGTCAGGTTTAACTTAGAGGCAATGTGTAAAATATTTATGAAGTACACAACCAAGAACAAAGTGAAAATACAACAGAAAAAGCATCTCACATCAATTTAGAAAAACCGAATACAATTTAATAAATTATTTGACACCAACACAACAGAATTTCAAATAATAGAACTGGAGAATGCAATTTTAAAGATTTTGTCAAATTAGTGCTTCAAAGCACAAAGCGCCAACTGTGGTTATCTTGTCATTCCAGACCGAGAAAAAATTCACAAGTTAAGGCCAACCACCATATAGTTCAGGCCAAATACAGGTACCAGGTTAGGCTTGCTGAAAACTGGACCTTATGTCACTGAATTGGGTTTTGTGCCGCATGATGGTAGTTCCAATGAGCAATGCAGGGTCCTATTTTGAGTTGCATAGTACTACGTTGATTCCGATGAAAAGCTGTAAGGGCTGTCTTGTGGGGGTCTGTGTCGAGTTATGTTACGGTGAGTCGGTTTCAGTGAGGAACTGAGAGGTCTGCAATGAGAGGTCCCCGTCAAATTGTGTTTTGCAGCATCGGTATTGAAAAGGAGCTGCAAGTGTTGCATCATAGTATGTCACGCTGTGTTGGTTCTGAAGGGGACCACAGCTGGACTATCACAGCACCTTTATCCCCACTTGCACAGGGCCAGGAATGGGGAGGCACCACTTGGAGGGGTGAAGACTCACAGCAAGCAGAGTGCTGATGCAGGGTTCAAATAGTTTTGGTGCGTTTTGTGTCCCTGTTGCTCAGAACAGGAGACCAACCATCTAGCCCTTGGAGTCACTCTGGTGGTCCTGGGTTTAAAGTGCAGGTTCAGTCCTTCTTCCCTAGGTAGCATGGAAGCAGAGAAGTCCCTTTGGAAGGCATAGCTCAGCAGTTTTTTCTCTTGCAGTTGAGCAGTAGGGCAACCGAACATTCCTTCTTCTAAGTCTACCACTGGTCGAAGTGATCTGAAGAGTGGGCCACCTTTTTATACCTAGTGCCCACTTTGAAGTGGGAGGATCTGATGGAGTTGCCCCCTGTCTGGAATCTTCTGCCTCCCTGCCGTGGTCCGAGACAATCTTTGGGAACAATGTTCTAGTTTGAAGTTCTTTATGTTTGAGCTAGGTTATAGACTCTGAGATACAATTGTGGTAGGCGACAGATCCATCTTCCCATCCTGTTAGAGATGGTCCATTCTGTCAAAAGTCAGATCTTCCAATGTAATACTATCTGGGAGTATTACACAAAGGTTAACTACCAACTACACCCAGGCATGTGAACCACGAATAGTCTGCAGGCACCAAATGGTTAGCACAACAAAATGCTAACTTTCTAAAGTTGCATTTTCAGAAATGTGACTCAAATCAGATTTTAACATTAAAGATGATCTTTAATTACAAGTTCTCAGACACCAAACATGAAAAGTCCAGCTGTTCCCAATCAAAGGTTAGTACTTATTAAACGTAAAAAGGAAACCTCATGTTATCCTACAGGAGAGATAGGCCTCACAGTATGGAAAAATGAATGTAGGAGTTTTTCAATACCAGGACATAAAAAACACAAAGGTAAATGTCCAACTTTATGAATCCACTACACCTTGCCCTATGGGTTGTTTAGGGCCTACCTTAGGAGTAAACTATATGCATTCAAAAGGGAGGTTTAGACTTGGCAATGAGGCTATATGCCAAGTTGAATTAGCAGTTTAAAATTGTTGGCAGGCTACTTCGGTAGTTTTCCTAAAAAGGCTAGCTTTAGACCATTTAAGGTATGTTTTTTACTGATTTCAAGTTGGGATGTTATCTTCAGGTTGGATTCAACTAGACTTCAGACAAATTAACAAAGCTAAGAGATTACGATCACTCAATGTCACAATTAAGCATCACAGAAAACTCTAGGTAAATTGAACAAAATTCCTGTGAGAAAATGATCTACAATATATCCCACCTGTAAAATTTTGAACCAATGGTTGGAGTAATAGACATAAATCAAAATCAAAAGAGAGATTAGATATAGGTATAAGGATAAATGGGCATTAAAATCTCCCGTCTACAATAACGACCGATCAAAACTCTTCTGAGAACTATGCTTAGATTAATTATAATCGAGTGCCTTTATTATTTTGCAATTATTGTGATTAAAATTATTATTTAAAAAATTCACCACTGAAATAATCCACACCCTCCAAATAGACCAACTGACAAAAAGTGAAATCCAAACAGTGCCATGAAGCATCGTCGGCTACAGATCAACTACTCTTAGTCCTGCCTACACTTGAAGGAATTGCAGGGTAATTGCTGGGGAGCCCAAAGTGAAGTAGCCACAAATAAAAGGACCCTGCTGGCTGGGAGCCAGATTTGTGAAGGGATTGCATTGCCCTTGCATCATGCAGCATGTTGAAAGAGCAAAACAATCCCTAAATCAGATTTACCAAGCAACACAGTGCCACCTTGAGTGGTCCTGCATTGCTTGGTAGATCAGGAGTAAGGCAAGGCAGTACAAGTCACTGCCTTGCTTTACTCTGCTCTGGACTGGCATTCCATGGGTGGAGGGTGGGTGTTCCTATGCATCCACCCATGGGTTTTGATCCATTCCCACGTTTACCAACACTAGGTCAAAAAGCTATACCTTCTGTAGGAGGCACAAAGAAGAGAAATATGATTATTTCTCTGTGTTCTTTCCTGTTTCGACATGTCCTGCATTCTGCAGCAAGCATAGAATGAGGAAGTACCTCATAAGATTGTTTTTTGTGCAAGAAGTTGTCCCGAGGGTGCCTCCATTGGCACAAGGCAGCACATTGTGCACTAGCACAGGCAAGTAGAAGGAATGTGCAATATATTGATAAAAATGGTACACTCCAGCCCTCTCACTTTCATACAGAGCGAGTTGCCAAGCTGCCCTGCATTGCAAGTAAAAATGATAAATATGACCCTAGGTATCTTGTAACCAGAATCCCCAAGTCAGATATACCAGGCTGTGCAAACCACCCTTTGTGGCTGCTTGGTAAATTTGGAGTAATGCAATCCAACGCAAGTCACTGCTTTGCATTTCTCTGTCCCAGGAAGGCATTCCATGGGTGGAGCGAGGGTGTTCCAGTGATAGAGCGGTCCATACTAATAATTTTACCTGTGTTCGGACGCTCTTTAGGCCAATGAATCTTTTGACTAAGTGGGACTCTCTGTACTCTATATCGATCAACTTCCTTAAATCAATAATTAATAACGAACATAAGCAATACCTTGATCAACATAACACTTGACAATTAATCCAGAATACATTTCGGCGAACCCTGACCTTTCAGTCAGGAATAACCACACCAGTTTATTCAAAGTTAGTGAATTTTATTTCCCTATATTAACAAAGCTAGCACAATATAGATGTGTCTCAACACCAAATGATAAACATATATGAACATTAATAGCTGTCCATAACGGCGAAACAAGTGCAATCTATGTAGCATTTGAATCACAAGGCATTCGATAATAGCAATGCAAATCACTAAAACTATAATCTGTAACGAACTAATTGCATACATTTAGTCAGCATAACAAAATCTCAAATTGCATCGTGCGACAAAAAGGAATCCTCATCTAACCTCAAATTAGCATCGGCATGTGGGACTTCATGCAAAAACAATTTAGCAACATTAATTTAGAAAAACTCCTAACTAGGGCTCTTATCAAAATCAGCAGTTGGTTACCTAAAGGAAACACAATGCAATTTTACAATTTCGTTTCATATTTACCAATTACGATCAGCAATCAAGGAAGTCTTCGTCTCACAGGTACCGTTCTTCGGTCAGCATGGGTACCGTTTCGATCAGCATGGAACGGGGCAAAGGGGCAGGGGTGGACGGGGCAATTGCCTCACGGCGGCAAGGTAAAACTACTACTTCATGCAAGGGATTAAATCAAAGTTAAAGTCTCTAGGGCAAGAATCATCTAAAGTCTCTTTCTCTCGATTAGAGAAAGAATCAAAGTCTCTTTCAAAATGGCGTCGCAGCAAAGTGGGCCATAATAGCTGCAATGTCCTGCAAAATGGCGGGTATCGAGCTGGTAATGGCTACCTTCTTCTCGTGCACCTGGTTTTTATAGACAACAGTTCAAATCCAGTAGGGCCTTCCATTGGAGGGTTCATAGGTTAGCTTCAAATTGTCCAATCAAAAACGACAGTTCTCAAGCTTTTACTTAAGCATACATTATCCTTGGAGATGGGTACGCAAGTTGCAACATTTTATACCAATTAACTCACTTTCAGAGCTTCCATTGTCCGCACCTGCAAATCGACCTTGGAGTAAAGAGAAAATATGCCAGTCTGGCACGAAACTTTAAGATAAGCATGTGAACGATCTCAGTGGAAAAGTACAGCTTCAAGCAAAAATACACGTTTATGAGCACATTGGAAAAATACGAGCACTTAAACCGTGAGACCAGGCAACTAGGCCGAAGCCTGCACTAAAGTAATGCTAAGCTAAAACATTTCAAACAAGCAAATCATAGCACACGTCTACGATTATGTCGGATTAGTGCAATTCTAATATACCACGTTATATAAAGCACGCTTATAAATGTTGGCAAACTACTCTGAGGGCACATTTTGTCCCCGTACAATCTTTATTAGTTCGGTTAAAGTCACACATGATTATTGCTACTCTACGTTTTAGCGCTAATAAATGTAAAACCTTCATTTCAGCTTCATCAATCCCTCCTCTGATGACTACTTGTCATCACACCAAACCATGCCCACAAATTTTATTCCATTAAAATTCTGTCAGTTCTCTTTTCCTTTTAGTTCCCCTAGTTTGCGCTTTGTATTCTTCTGCCATTCTTTTCATAATTTTCTCTTCTTTTCTTCTCTTAATTCTTTCCATAATCATTATTATTCCCCTTTTTATTCCCCAAATTCCAAATATGCAAATTATCACTATTAAAATTCCCTCTATTATTTTTAGCAATATTCCATTCCAAATTCCCCCAATCCAATGTCCCACTGAAGCAAGACCTTTTCCAACCTTCTCCCACACTCCTGGTTCTTTCAGTTCCTTCAAATCTGCACTCTCTTTTGTTAGATTAGCAAGCATAGTTTTAATTTTCACACTATTGTCAGGAATATATGTACAACAGTGTCGTGTACCAAGCATTTTGCAAACGCCACCATCCTTTGCTAAAAGAATGTCTAAAGCAAGCCTATTTTGAAGAGTCATAGCTCTTTCCGCTGCAAGTTCAGCATCTATCAGGATTATAGCACCTGAAAACTTTGTCAACATGTTATCCACTATAGTAGACAACTTTCTTATTTTGATGGAATTCAACACGACTCCCAACGAAGGAATAATGGCTCCAAATATATCTCCTACCACAGCAGCTGCGGTCTCTCTTTTCTGGATACGATGGGATCCAGATGTCTTTTGAATCATCGATAGGTCATCCAGTTGATAAACCTTTGGGAACACTATACCCAAATAACATCTCCCCCACCATCCCTTTGGAAGACGATAATAGGCATTATACCCACAAATGTAATATACACCTGGAATGACAGGGTCAAGTCCGTTCATCATGAATGTCCATTTGGCCTTAAAGATAAACGTATGTTTACACTCACTCGCTCCTACAAAAATGTTGTCATAATAAGATTCACCTCGATATATACAAAATTTCCCTACATGCCAAGCATCTAAAGCTATTTTCCCTTGTGTCTTTATTGCAGCAAAATCATAATTATCTACTGAAGTCCTCTTATGTAGCTCCTTTTCTAATTTCGCATTCATTTGTGCCCTTCTATCATCTGTGCGATCTAAAAAGCTTATTTCTATTGCAGAGAGCGAGCAGGTAAGGTTTTCCCTATGAGCGTGAGCCGTTTCAAAAGGTTGCATTGGCTCGAAAAATTCCCCCATAATTTTAGCATCCCAATCTTTAGCAATCTGGCTTAGCTGCGCTATTATAGGAACATATGCAAAGGTAACATCATAATTTGAGTAAAAATACTGTATGTTAGTTTGACCATAAAACCTAGACATTACTATACTACATGTAATCCCGTATGTAAGAGGCATGTGGTGATATGTCACCCCTTCCTTCACTGATGTTGGTATCTGTGTACACACATAACAATCTTTTGCATCCATAGTCTCAACATATTCTGTTAGCAAGCGATAGAAAACGTTATACGAAAGCTCTTTCTTATCGTGCAAGAGTCTCTTATCCAATGCTAGTCTTTTCAATGCGGTTAGTTCGGTGATAGTAACAGGAGCAAGAGTAGAAGCATCAATTCTCTCATTCTCAGTCTTACCATGTATTCCAAGTACAATTGCCATTATTATTAGTACACATGCAATTACCAAGCCTATACACACATATTTACAATATTTCTTTCTACTGTTTTGTGTAGCGTACCCAGTCATGATCTGTATAGAATCAGAGAGCTGGAAGCACTTGTAAATTAAACTATTTAGCAATTCAGTTACAAAGCTGAACGAGCGCAATGTTCACACAGTTTTCTTCAAGAGGCCAGTCACTTATCGGTTAGCAGCATTTGTCTCAATTCGGCCATAACTCAGTCTTTATCGGTTTAGCAAATGTCTCATCCGGTTTAGCAATATGTCTCAGCTGGTTGTTTGTATCACGTTAGATTGTAGCAAGCAATATCATTTATTACCCTTTCAATCGACAGAGTCCATAAAACTTTTCTTTTCTATTGGTATCTCTTCCTCTTCTTCGTTCTCGATGCTTAGAGATACAAACTCGTCAGTCCAGTCGTCATTGACTACATATGCCCATTCAGGACCGGAATATCTCCTGTTTGGTATCCTTTTCCTTTTCAATTTTGCTTCTCTTTTTGATTCTGCTTCGCTGGTACTTTCCTCTTTTGTCAAGTCTTTTTCTTCACTTGAGGATTGTTCCACAACAGTCACTTCCTTTCTTTTCTCTTTCACTTTTGGCCTTTCTCCGTCGTTCAAACTTTCTTTAGCCCTTTCTTTTATTGGTGATATACTTAGTCTCCTCTTTGCACCGTGTCCATTTGATGGACCTGCGATCTTTTCTGTGGAGGCTTGAACTTTTTCGTCCTGTTCTGCCTTGTCCCCTCCTACTGGGGAATCAATCACGTTCTCTTTTTCTTTTTCTATACCGTCTGCTTCTGGGAAAGCCCTCCTCTGATCAGGCTCTCCTGCTTTTTCACCCTTTTCGAGCCCTTCGTCACCGTTACTTTCGTCAGGCTCTTTATCACTCTCAGCTGCTTCAGGTTCTTTGTCACCTTCAGCTGCTTCAGGCTCTTTGCTACCCTCAGCTGCTTCAGGTTATTTGTCACCTTCAGCTGCTTCGTCCCTGTCTGAACTTTCTCCTTGGTCTCCCCCAAGCGAATTGGTCTCTTCGTCCTCAGAGAATATCTCCCTCTCTCCCGTTTCTGCCTGTTCGCTTTCAGTTCGGTTTTGCTCTGTCTCAGCACTCAGCACTGTTTTGTCAGGCACTGGCAGTTTTAGCGCTTCAACTTCTTCATCTGTGGGACACAACACTTTCTTTGTGTGACTGGCGTGAATCCAGTTGGGAACCCCCGCACACTTCACAGCGGTAGTTGTCGTCAGGATCACTTGGAAAGGGCCTTTCCAACGGGGTTCCAGACACGACTTTCTCACGTGCTTCTTTACCACGACCCAGTCACCTGCTTTCAGTGCGTGTCCTGGACCTTGGATCGGTGGCAAGGTGGTCGCTTCCACCTGGTGAGAGAAAGAGCGAACCACGTCAGCCAGACCCTTGCAGTAGTCTAACACCATATCATCTGTAATATTCAAAAGCGCGTTTGCGGGAACTGCAGGAAGTCTCATAGCCCTGCCTATGAGAATTTCGTGCGGAGACAATCCAGTCTTTCTATCAGGGGTGTTTCTCATTGACATTAGCACTAAGGGCAATGCGTCAGGCCATTTCAAATTTGTCGATGCACATATTTTCGCCATTCTTGATTTCAGTGTACCATTCATTTGCTCCACCAGTCCTGAGGCTTCAGGGCGATAGCTACAATGTAGTTTTTGCTCAATGTTCAGCGCTTCGCAAAGTAACTTTATCACCTTGTTATTGAAGTGACTTCCCCTATCTGATTCTAAAGAGATCGGGAATCCGAAACGTGGTATTAACTCTCTCAACAATAGCTTTGCAACTGTAAGGCTGTCATTTCTACGTGTGGGGTATGCCTCAATCCAATGACTAAAAATGCACACAATCACCAACACATACTTCAGACCTCCATGCACAGGCATCTCAATGAAGTCCATCTGCATACGACTAAAAGGCCCGCTTGCCCTACCAATGTGGCTCGCGTTCACAACTGTTCCCTTTCCTGGGTTCATCTGCTGGCAAGTGACACATCGATGGCAAACTGCTTCTGCAGCTTGACGAAATCTGGGGTTAAACCAATCAGTTTTGAACAATCTTATCATGGCATCTCTCCCTAGGTGAGCCTGCCCATGATAGAACCGCGCAAGCTGTGATAAGAGACTGTTTGGCAAAACAAATTTTCCCTCATTTGAAACCCAGAACTCGTCTGGTCTCTTTATACATTGTGATTTAATCCAGGAATCTCTTTCATCCTCCCTGACATTATTTTGTAATGCTTTTAATTCATCTATTGTATCTACGACCTTCAAGGCAAATGCTTCAGCTGGTTCTAGTTCTGGCTCACTTATTGAATTCCATTCGTCCCTGAGTAATATACAGTTCAAGGCACAAAATTTCGCGACTTGATCCGCATATGCATTTCCCAGAGAAACATAGTCCTGTCCTTTTGTATGAGCACTACACTTTACCACTGCAACTTCGGCTGGCATTTGAATGGCGTGTAACAATTCCCTTATCCTTTCCCCATTTTTCACTGGGGATCCTGAAGAAGTCAGGAAACCTCTCTGTGACCATAGTTGTCCAAAGTCATGCACAATCCCAAACCCGTACTGACTATCAGTGTAAATGGTAACTTTCATCAATGCAGACAGTTGACATGCTCTGGTAAGGGCTACAAGTTCTGCTACTTGAGCAGAATAGACTCCTTGAAGCCATCCCGCTTCCAAGACCCCTGTTACAGTACATACAGCATATCCTGCTTTCAAAATCCCCATCCCGTCTCTTAGACATGAACCATCAACAAAAAGAATTTGGTCATTTTCATCAAGCTTAGTATCCTTAATGTCCGGTCGAGGTTTTGTGCAAAATTCAGTCACCTGAAGGCAGTCATGCTCGACGTCTTCAGCGTTCTCAATTTCGGCATTTTCTCCAGGGAGCAAGGTTGCTGGATTCAACGTAGTGCACCTTTTCAGCTGCACATTCGGTGAGCCCAGAATTATCGTTTCATACCTTGTGAGTCTTGCTCCAGTCATGTGCTGCGTTCAGGAGCGGGTCAAAAGTATCTCAACTGAGTGAGGGACCATGACTGTTACTGGGTGTCCCATCACTATTCCTTCACTCTGAGTGAGGCTGATACCAACTGCTGCTACGGCGCGCAAACACCCTGGGAGTGCTGCTGCGACCGGATCCAAAGTAGCTGAAAAATACGCTACTGGTCTGTTTACGCCACCATGGGCTTGAGTCAAGACAGACAAAGAACATGCATCACGTTCATGGCAAAACAATGTGAAAGGCTTTGTGTGGTCAGGCATACCTAAAGCTGGAGCCCTGCACATGCACTCTTTCAATTCAACAAAAGCATCCATCTCATCTCCTTTCAGCTCAATTTGATCCAAAGCATCCTTCTGGGTCAGTTTCAGTAGAGGCTTCGCTAGAGTCGAGAAGTTGGGAATCCACTGGCGACAATAACCCACCATTCCCAAAAACTTCCTCACCTCCCTCCTTGTCTTTGGTGAACTCATTTGAAGTACGCTTGTTATTCTTTCCTTCATTATTCTCCGTGACCCTTTCTCTATCTGGTGACCCAAGTACTTCACTTTCTTCTGACAGAACTGCAATTTGGAAGGAGACACTTTGGGGGTCATTCTGACCCTGGCGGCCGGTGGCCGCCAGGGCCACCGACCACGGGAGCACCGCCAACAGGCTGGCGGTGCTCCCACGAGCATTCTGACCGCGGCGGTTCAGCCGCGGTCAGAAGTGGCAAGTCGGCGGGCTCCTGACGACTTACCGCTGCTCGGGGGAATCCTTCATGGCGGCGGAGCGCGCTCCGCCACCATGAGGATTCTGACAGCCCCTACCGCCATCCTGTTCATGGCGGGAAACCCGCCATGAACAGGATGGCGGTAGGGGGTGCCGCGGGGCCCCTGGGGGCCCCTGCCGTGCCCATGCCAATGGCATGGGCACGGCAGGGGCCCCCGTAAGAGGGCCCCGCAAAGTATTTCAGTGTCTGCCTTGCAGACACTGAAATACGCGACGGGTGCAACTGCACCCGTCGCACCCCTGCAACTACGCCGGCTCAATTCACTTATCGGTTAGCAGCATTTGTCTCAATTCGGCCATAACTCAGTCTTTATCGGTTTAGCAAATGTCTCATCCGGTTTAGCAATATGTCTCAGCTGGTTGTTTGTATCACGTTAGATTGTAGCAAGCAATATCATTTATTACCCTTTCAATCGACAGAGTCCATAAAACTTTTCTTTTCTATTGGTATCTCTTCCTCTTCTTCGTTCTCGATGCTTAGAGATACAAACTCGTCAGTCCAGTCGTCATTGACTACATATGCCCATTCAGGACCGGAATATCTCCTGTTTGGTATCCTTTTCCTTTTCAATTTTGCTTCTCTTTTTGATTCTGCTTCGCTGGTACTTTCCTCTTTTGTCAAGTCTTTTTCTTCACTTGAGGATTGTTCCACAACAGTCACTTCCTTTCTTTTCTCTTTCACTTTTGGCCTTTCTCCGTCGTTCAAACTTTCTTTAGCCCTTTCTTTTATTGGTGATATACTTAGTCTCCTCTTTGCACCGTGTCCATTTGATGGACCTGCGATCTTTTCTGTGGAGGCTTGAACTTTTTCGTCCTGTTCTGCCTTGTCCCCTCCTACTGGGGAATCAATCACGTTCTCTTTTTCTTTTTCTATACCGTCTGCTTCTGGGAAAGCCCTCCTCTGATCAGGCTCTCCTGCTTTTTCACCCTTTTCGAGCCCTTCGCCACCGTTACTTTCGTCAGGCTCTTTATCACTCTCAGCTGCTTCAGGTTCTTTGTCACCTTCAGCTGCTTCAGGCTCTTTGCTACCCTCAGCTGCTTCAGGTTCTTTGTCACCTTCAGCTGCTTCGTCCCTGTCTGAACTTTCTCCTTGGTCTCCCCCAAGCGAATTGGTCTCTTCGTCCTCAGAGAATATCTCCCTCTCTCCCGTTTCTGCCTGTTCGCTTTCAGTTCGGTTTTGCTCTGTCTCAGCACTCAGCACTGTTTTGTCAGGCACTGGCAGTTTTAGCGCTTCAACTTCTTCATCTGTGGGACACAACACTTTCTTTGTGTGACTGGCGTGAATCCAGTTGGGAACCCCTGCACACTTCACAGCGGTAGTTGTCGTCAGGATCACTTGGAAAGGGCCTTTCCAACGGGGTTCCAGACACGACTTTCTCACGTGCTTCTTTACCACGACCCAGTCACCTGCTTTCAGTGCGTGTCCTGGACCTTGGATCGGTGGCAAGGTGGTCGCTTCCACCTGGTGAGAGAAAGAGCGAACCACGTCAGCCAGACCCTTGCAGTAGTCTAACACCATATCATCTGTAATATTCAAAAGCGCGTTTGCGGGAACTGCAGGAAGTCTCATAGCCCTGCCTATGAGAATTTCATGCGGAGACAATCCAGTCTTTCTATCAGGGGTGTTTCTCATTGACATTAGCACTAAGGGCAATGCGTCAGGCCATTTCAAATTTGTCGATGCACATATTTTCGCCATTCTTGATTTCAGTGTACCATTCATTTGCTCCACCAGTCCTGAGGCTTCAGGGCGATAGCTACAATGTAGTTTTTGCTCAATGTTCAGCGCTTCGCAAAGTAACTTTATCACCTCGTTATTGAAGTGACTTCCCCTATCTGATTCTAAAGAGATCGGGAATCCGAAACGTGGTATTAACTCTCTCAACAATAGCTTTGCAACTGTAAGGCTGTCATTTCTACGTGTGGGGTATGCCTCAATCCAATGACTAAAAATGCACACAATCACCAACACATACTTCAGACCTCCATGCACAGGCATCTCAATGAAGTCCATCTGCATACGACTAAAAGGCCCGCTTGCCCTACCAATGTGGCTCGCGTTCACAACTGTTCCCTTTCCTGGGTTCATCTGCTGGCAAGTGACACATCGATGGCAAACTGCTTCTGCAGCTTGACGAAATCTGGGGTTAAACCAATCAGTTTTGAACAATCTTATCATGGCATCTCTCCCTAGGTGAGCCTGCCCATGATAGAACCGCGCAAGCTGTGATAAGAGACTGTTTGGCAAAACAAATTTTCCCTCATTTGAAACCCAGAACTCGTCTGGTCTCTTTATACATTGTGATTTAATCCAGGAATCTCTTTCATCCTCCCTGACATTATTTTGTAATGCTTTTAATTCATCTATTGTATCTACGACCTTCAAGGCAAATGCTTCAGCTGGTTCTAGTTCTGGCTCACTTATTGAATTCCATTCGTCCCTGAGTAATATACAGTTCAAGGCACAAAATTTCGCGACTTGATCCGCATATGCATTTCCCAGAGAAACATAGTCCTGTCCTTTTGTATGAGCACTACACTTTACCACTGCAACTTCGGCTGGCATTTGAATGGCGTGTAACAATTCCCTTATCCTTTCCCCATTTTTCACTGGGGATCCTGAAGAAGTCAGGAAACCTCTCTGTGACCATAGTTGTCCAAAGTCATGCACAATCCCAAACCCGTACTGACTATCAGTGTAAATGGTAACTTTCATCAATGCAGACAGTTGACATGCTCTGGTAAGGGCTACAAGTTCTGCTACTTGAGCAGAATAGACTCCTTGAAGCCATCCCGCTTCCAAGACCCCTGTTACAGTACATACAGCATATCCTGCTTTCAAAATCCCCATCCCGTCTCTTAGACATGAACCATCAACAAAAAGAATTTGGTCATTTTCATCAAGCTTAGTATCCTTAATGTCCGGTCGAGGTTTTGTGCAAAATTCAGTCACCTGAAGGCAGTCATGCTCGACGTCTTCAGCGTTCTCAATTTCGGCATTTTCTCCAGGGAGCAAGGTTGCTGGATTCAACGTAGTGCACCTTTTCAGCTGCATTCGGTGAGCCCAGAATTATCGTTTCATACCTTGTGAGTCTTGCTCCAGTCATGTGCTGCGTTCGGGAGCGGGTCAAAAGTATCTCAACTGAGTGAGGGACCATGACTGTTACTGGGTGTCCCATCACTATTCCTTCACTCTGAGTGAGGCTGATACCAACTGCTGCTACGGCGCGCAAACACCCTGGGAGTGCTGCTGCGACCGGATCCAAAGTAGCTGAAAAATACGCTACTGGTCTGTTTACGCCACCATGGGCTTGAGTCAAGACAGACAAAGAACATGCATCACGTTCATGGCAAAACAATGTGAAAGGCTTTGTGTAGTCAGGCATACCTAAAGCTGGAGCCCTGCACATGCACTCTTTCAATTCAACAAAAGCATCCATCTCATCTCCTTTCAGCTCAATTTGATCCAAAGCATCCTTCTGGGTCAGTTTCAGTAGAGGCTTCGCTAGAGTCGAGAAGTTGGGAATCCACTGGCGACAATAACCCACCATTCCCAAAAACTTCCTCACCTCCCTCCTTGTCTTTGGTGAACTCATTTGAAGTACGCTTGTTATTCTTTCCTTCATTATTCTCCGTGACCCTTTCTCTATCTGGTGACCCAAGTACTTCACTTTCTTCTGACAGAACTGCAATTTGGAAGGAGACACTTTGGGGGTCATTCTGACCCTGGCGGCCACCGCCGACCACGGGAGCACCACCAACAGGCTGGCGGTGCTCCCACGAGCATTCTGACCGCGGCGGTTCAGCCGCGGTCAGAAGCGGCAAGTCGGCGGGCTCCTGCCGACTTACCGCTGCTCGGGGGAATCCTTCATGGCGGCGGAGCGCGCTCCGCCACCATGAGGATTCTGACAGCCCCTACCGCCATCCTGTTCATGGCGGGAAACCCGCCATGAACAGGATGGCGGTAGGGGGTGCCGCGGGGCCCCTGGGGGCCCCTGCCGTGCCCATGCCAATGGCATGGGCACGGCAGGGGCCCCCGTAAGAGGGCCCCGCAAAGTATTTCAGTGTCTGCCTTGCAGACACTGAAATACGCGACGGGTGCAACTGCACCCGTCGCACCCCTGCAACTACGCCGGCTCAATTCTGAGCCGGCGTCCTCGTTGCAGGGGCATTTCCTCTGGGCCGGCGGGCGCTCTTTTGGAGAGCGCCCGCCGGCCCAGAGGAAATGTCTGAATGGCCGCCGCGGTCTTTTGACCGCGGTGCGGTCATTTGGCGGCGGTACTATGGCGGACGGCCTCCGCCGTCCGCCATAGTCAGAATCACCCCCTTTATGTCCATTCCTTCCCAAATGATTCAACAGAGCAATGGTATCGGCTGTGCAGCCACTTTCTGTCTTTGATGCAACCAGTAAGTCATCAATGTACTGTACTAGGGTTGACTCGAATGGCAATTCTAATGCTTCCAAATCTTTCTTTAGAATCTGATTGAAGATTGACGGTGACTCGGAAAACCCTTGAGGAATTCGACACCAACTGTAGACTCTGTCTAGGAATTTGAAACAAAAGAGAAATTGGCTGTCCTCATGAAGAGGCACCGAGAAGAACGCTTGTGACAAATCGATGACTGAGAACCATTCGGCATCGCAAGGGATCTGGAACATTATCACAGCTGGATTCGGTACTACTGGGCAACATTTGACTATGATGTCATTTATTTTCCTCAAGTCCTGCACGAGTCGGACCTTTCCACTCGGCTTTATTAGTCCCATTATTGGTGAATTACATGGACTACTTAACACTTCTTTCAGTACTCCCTGTTTTACAAATTCGTCAATAAGTTGAGCAACTTTCATGAGGGTGTCTTGTGCCATGTGGTATTGTGGGGTCTGGGGAAAGATTGCATTGGGCTTTACAGTCACTTTCACTGGTTCCACTCCTTTCATCAATCCCACCTCTTTCCCTGTCAAGTCCAACACTTCATTTCCGACTTTCTCCCGTAATTCGGCTGGAATATCTTCTTCAGTTATCATCGGGAAAAGACAAATCAGAGGATACTCTTCATCTACAGTTTCCATCTCATCCCCCTCTACACTGTCCTCTTCTTCCCCATCACTGCTCGTCTGTATTGTTATTCCTTCGTTCGAACACATGATCAAACAACCCAATTTGCACAATAGGTCTCTCCCTAATAGTGCTATCGGGCTTGAGTCACATACCACAAACTGATGTACCCCTTGATAGTTACCGATGCTGACTGGTAACGGATCTGTTATTGGGTTCGTCAGATGTCTGTTTGCTACTCCCACCACTTGAACTGTCCTCCCTGAGAGTGGCAAATTTGGTACTTCACTGCTCTTAACAGTTGAACGTGTGGCTCCCGTGTCAACCAAGAACGAGACACGATGACCCATTACTCTTCCCTCTACGTACGGACCCTTTTGATCAACTTCCAAGGATGCTGCAAGCACACAATCTCCTTCTTCTTCTGAGCTTTCACTCTCCCATACATTGTTTATTCCACTCTCACTGTGTAATGGGAACTGTTGTACGGTGCCATTTGTACTCATTACCTGACCCGAGACCTGTGGAGGAACCATCCCTTGCTGCTGACTCATTGGTGCCAAAGGTATTTGCATTTGCTGATTAGGTACCATGGGTAACTGCTGTTGCATTGGTTGCATTTGCGTCATCTGCATACGAGGCATCTGCATCTGCTGCGGCTGCATAGGCTGTAATCCCTGCAACTGATTTACGGCCTGAAAATTTGGGTTTGGACCTCTCATTTTCGGTCCCCTCATTGTCTGAAATGCATTGACATCATTGTTTTGCTGACCAACACCTACACCTGCACCTGCACCTTCCTTCACCACCATCGGGCACTCGCGTTTCCAATGACCTACGATTCCGCACGCGTGACACGGCATCACCTTCTTCATTGCCTGCACACCCGTCACAACAGTGCTCAAATCCGGACCATTATTCACAAAACCTCCTCTGTCTCTGCCTCTGGCCTGTGGCTGAAACACCGAGTTTCCCTGTAACTGCGGCTGCAGTTGCGGTACCTGCTGTTGGAACCCTTGCAACCCTTGCAGACCTTGCAAACCTGTCTGAGCTGCCTTAAGCTGCATCATCATCACCTTCTCTTTCAACTTTTTCTGTTTCACTTCAATTTCGTCGCTACAGTATTTCGCATAATTCAACACTTCGTCAATCGGTTTCGACTGCCAGCAAATCAAATGCGACTTTATCATCTGACTTATCTCTGGTCTCAACCCTTCCACAAATCTAAACACAAAATGAAGCATGTCCTTCGCCTCTATTGTCTCCGTGCCACTGTAGTTCTTGAACGCCTTCAACAACCTCTCATAGTAACTATGAATCGACTCTTTAGCCTCTTGGGCAGTTCGATCGATCTTCTGCCAATCCACATTTTTCGCGGCCACCTTCGTCTTCAAATGCTCAATCACCTTATAGTACAAGCTCATCACCATAGGTGATGGTGCACCCGTCTCCCTGTCTCTCTCTGGTTCACTTGTCGGCCAACCTACCGCTCTTTTGCAATCCTCCCACAAATCTGCCGGAACCACGATCTCAAAGAGAGTATTCAGGTCTTCCCAGAGACATTTTGCAAGCTTCACAAACCTGTCAGTCTGCTGATACCATTCAATCGGTTTCTCTCTCAGTTTGGGAAAATCATCCGTAAAAGACTGAATGTCACTTCTGTGCCATGGTACATGTATTAATTTTCCCCCTGCTGTCTCCCTCATTGGTAACATAGTTACTGTATCACTGCTCTGTGGTCTTTTCTCACTGTGCTCTGTAGCACTGTCCCTCCTCTTTTCCTTTCTCTTTACCCACCTGCTTTCCCACTTGTCTAAACACCTCCACACTTGTGCACTCTGCAACAATTCTCTAAGGTGTGCCTTCATGCCTGCTGACCTCATGTGTTCAAAATCTGTGGCCCCAAAATCCAACCTGTAGCTCCTGCTCAAGTGTTTTGTCTTGTCTATGTCAACCCCGTTTTTGTCGGCTATTTCCTGCAAGCTTTTATGTACCTTGTTCACTTCCTTCGTAATCTTTGGACATAGATACCTCAACTCTTCTTCCGAGTAGGACTCTAACCTATTCACACCCATAGTCCCTTCCACCAATTCTTGTGCTTCCATATTCAGCCTCATCCTATTCATATAATCTTCTCCCTTCCCACTGGCTGAGCTTTGTGTGGAATTCAGACTGTTGAACCACTGTGTCAGCTGTTGCGCATTCAACCCCATCAGTGTAGCGTTCACATCGACTGCCATTGATGGTTGCGGCAACTTTTCAGTGTTCGATGTTAGAGGTATTATCAGTGGGGGACTCGACCTCACCAGTGTTGACTGAGCACATATGGGACTAAACTCCATCAAGGACCCAGATACATTTGGCTGAGCCGCTATCGGAGTTATCCCTGGAGTGTTTTCTATGCACCTCCTTTCGGTCCCATTCTGCAGCATTGATCCCTGACCGCTCAGACCTAAGTTAGGCTGACTATACAAAGGTACCGGTGGACCTACAGTAATGGGTAGTGATATCGCATCTGGGTTTTGTCCATTTCCCATGTTCTGAGGCATGTTCATTCCCACACCATGGGTCATCATTGCCGGCATGCCCATCTGACTCCCCGTCATTTGAGCATGTGCGTTTCCCCCCTGCATCTGCTTTTGGGGCATCAAAAACTGAGTTGATTCAGCTTGTGCCAATGTCTGGTTGTGACCATTCTGTACTCCCCTTACGGTTTGTTCTAGAATCATTCCTCCACTGTTGTCACTGCTGTAGTACCCTGGCATCTGCGGCTGATAATTTTCTGCTGGTTTCAACATGGGCACATCTGGATATATTCTCCTAACCTGCGGTACTTGCGGGGTGAACAGTAAACTCGGGTCCTTAGACCCCGATGATGCTCCTGAACTCTGAGTTTCGCTGTTCTGTACCGGTGCCGGAGGGGCAGAACTGGTACTTGGACCTTGTCCATTCTCCGCATAAGGTGGTGGACGGTCGTTCAGCAATTGCATTATTAACTCCTCATCCTCTAACTCCTCTTCTCTTCTCAACTTTTCCTCGTCCTCTCTATCCTTGGAACACTTCCTGTCTGTCTTACAGGTAGCTTTCTTACCTGCCTCCCCTTCTTCCTTAGTAATTGCGGGAAACAATTTTATCCCCTGCAATACATCTGACCTCCACACCTTCTGTGCATTATCCCACCTAGCATCCGCTAGTGTCTTTTCTACCTTTCTCATCCTGGTCTCAAACTTCTTCTGCTGTTGCTGTCTGGCCATTAGTTCCCAAATCGCTAGAGCCTCAAACTGGGCTGGCCTTGGAGGCACCTTCATGTCGTACATCGTGAATCTCAAATTCTCTAGGATCCTTATATTGAATGTCCCATGTATCGGGAACGCTACGCTCCCATGTTTCTCTGTCAGTTTGTGCCATTGCTTTAGCCAAAGACACGGAGCTACCCCCTTCTCTTCCATTACAATGTAAGCTGCTGTGCCCTCGGGCGGCGTCTCCTCTCCTACGCTCGCTTTAATGTAAGACTCCCCCTTCATCGCACTCCTAAATGCTTTAAAGAATTTCATTTTCTCGTCTTTTATTTCACAAAGTTTGTAATCAATAGGTGACTTTATTTCCCGGAATACTCTTCGCTTGCCTTTCCCCTTCCAATCGAGTCCCACGGACTGCGTCCAATCCGTGCGCGACCCTTCTCTGCAACCAACTTATCCCAGCGCGGCTCCTAGTGACGTCACACTCACACACACTGCGGCTGACAAAGCCTCGCGGCTAGTCCTCCTTCACTCGGCTCCTCTCGTAACAACTTCTTTCATGTATCGCGAGCTACCAAAAACTAAAACAGATCTGTCGGTTTACTACAGGAAGGGTAACACAATCGCTTCAGGACCTTAGGGACTTTTCACTAGCCTCGGCAGTTATTCCGTCTTTCTCGGTCCCTACGTTCGCAAGCAAATCTGACCCGCAGACCTACTCTCAACTTGTCAATGATCTATTCTAGTGCACTTAGAATCTTGTCAAAGCCCGAAGTCGAAGTTTCTTTCACTCCCTAACACACGTACCGACTCGTTGACCACGCCCGATCAACCTACTAAACCGCCCAGACCACAACATAGAACAACATACTCCGGAGTCTCTTGACCTCGCAGGGCCCGTCTCAACAACAACAACCACGTGGACCTTTTTATGCACAAAGCGCCACACGCACATGAAGTTCGACGACTTCCCTACTCTCACACTCGGAGTCGCACCTCCGCTATTTCTATGAACTTCGACGACTTCTCTACCTCTACACTCGGAGTCGCACCTCCGCTATCCTCTAAAAAGAAAAAATTCCTCGCAACCTTCTCACACAATCTGCGGCAATAAGCTGTGCAAGCGCAAAACCCTAACTTCACTCATACCATCACTAGTACCGCCAACGCCGAATCCACACCTCCATTCTCTCCATTCGCAAGCTCCGAGATCCCGGGAAAGTCGCGGTGGACCTAGCCCATCATCATTCTGTCAATCTATTTTACCCAAGAAAAATCTAATTCAACTTCTCGAGTGGGGTCTCAAAGGGCGTAACCGTTAATTCAACACCATGTACTTTAAGAGTACGGGGTCCCAAAAGACGGAACCATCCTCTGCTACCATCTACTGATAGAGCGGTCCGTACTAATAATTTTACCTGTGTTGGGACGCTCTTTAGGCCGATGAATCTTTTGACTAAGTGGGACTCTCTGTACTCTATATCGATCAACTTCCTTAAATCAATAATTAATAACGAACATAAGCAATACCTTGATCAACATAACACTTGACAATTAATCCAGAATACATTTCGGCGAACCCTGACCTTTCAGTCAGGAATAACCACACCAGTTTATTCAAAGTTAGTGAATTTTATTTCCCTATATTAACAAAGCTAGCACAATATAGATGTGTTTCAACACCAAATGATAAACATATATGAACATTAATAGCTGTCCATAACGGCGAAACAAGTGCAATCTATGTAGCATTTGAATCACAAGGCATTCGATAATAGCAATGCAAATCACTAAAACTATAATCTGTAACAAACTAATTGCATACATTTAGTCAGCATAACAAAATCTCAAATTGCATCGTGCGACAAAAAGGAATCCTCATCTAACCTCAAATTAGCATCGACATGTGGGACTTCATGCAAAAACAATTTAGCAACATTAATTTAGAAAAACTCCTAACTAGGGCTCTTATCAAAATCAGCAGTTGGTTACCTAAAGGAAACACAATGCAATTTTACAATTTCCTTTCATATTTACCAATTACGATCAGCAATCAAGGAAGTCTTCGTCTCACAGGTACCGTTCTTCGGTCAGCATGGGTACCGTTTCGATCAGCATGGGACGGGGCAAAGGGGCAGGGGTGGACGGGGCAATTGCCTCACGCCGGCAAGGTAAAACTACTACTTCATGCAAGGGATTAAATCAAAGTTAAAGTCTCTAGGGCAAGAATCATCTAAAGTCTCTTTCTCTCGATTAGAGAAAGAATCAAAGTCTCTTTCAAAATGGCGTCGCAGCAAAGTGGGCCATAATAGCTGCAATGTCCTGCAAAATGGCGGGTATCGAGCTGGTAATGGCTACCTTCTTCTTGTGCACCTGGTTTTTATAGACAACAGTTCAAATCCAGTAGGGTCTTCCATTGGAGGGTTCATAGGTTAGCTTCAAATTGTCCAATCAAAAACGACAGTTCTCAAGCTTTTACTTAAGCATACATTATCCTTGGAGATGGGTACGCAAGTTGCAACATTTTATACCAATTAACTCACTTTCAGAGCTTCCATTGTCCGCACCTGCAAATCGACCTTGGAGTAAAGAGAAAATATGCCAGTCTGGCACGAAACTTTAAGATAAGCATGTGAACGATCTCAGTGGAAAAGTACAGCTTCAAGCAAAAATACACGTTTATTAGCACATTGGAAAAATACAAGCATTTAAACCGTGAGACCAGGTAACTAGGCCGAAGCCTGCACTAAAGTAATGCTAAGCTAAAACATTTCAAACAAGCAAATCATAGCACACGTCTACGATTATGTCGGATTAGTGCAATTCTAATATACCACGTTATATAAAGCACGCTTATAAATGTTGGCAAACTACTCTGAGGGCACATTTTGTCCCCGTACAATCTTTATTAGTTCGGTTAAAGTCACACATGATTATTGCTACTCTACGTTTTAGCGCTAATAAATGTAAAACCTTCATTTCAGCTTCATCACCAGTGCATCCAACAATGGATTTTGATGCATTCCCAGATTTACCAACACTGGTAAACATGGGAATGTGTTAAAATGCTACCCCTTATAAGGGGAGTCATGAAGAGAGACATATGTTTATTTCACCATGTTTTTCCTCTTTCTAAGTGAGCTGCATTTTTCAGCACATGTAGTAAGAGGAAGAAGTGTCAGAGGATTGTTTTGTATAGGAAGTTGTTCCTTCAAGCATAAAAACAATCCTACCTGTAACTCAGGCTCCCTGCACAATGGCTAAAGGGTGTCTCCGTTGGCGCAGGGAAGGACATTGTATGCTAGTGCAGACGGAGTGCATGAATGCACCACATATTTGGTAAATATGACACATTCGTCCCCACTCCCATTCACGCATTGCTGCGCAGCAATTTGTATTGCTTCACTGAGTTACATGAAATAATGATAACTATGGCCCTATGTCTCATGTACAAAAATATATCTAATTTCCTAATGAAAGGTCAGTCAACCAAGATTAGTCATCTGAGTGGTAATTTCTACCACAGTCCAAGAAATGCAATGAAACCCATTATGAGGAATAGATTTAACAGTTATTTGTACTCAAATTCACCAGCCTAAGGAGCTTGCAACAAATCAATATGCCAATATTGTTACGGTAGTATTGAACTGGATTGGCAGGGTCTGCCCTTATTGTCAACATTAAAATCGGGACGTACAAGTCAATCGCCCAATCTAAATAGTACAAATTAATTCATATCCGGGTACTTTGTAAAACAATGGTTGCTAAAGGGTCTTACCCTAAGGGCGGACCACATTATGTAGTCAAATACTAACCAAGGGTCTACAAAAACATCCTAGAGGAAGTGCTTTAATGTGCCCAATACTCAGAGATGAATTAACCAACCTATGCAGTACAGCAGCTACTGCAGAATCAGAAAAGAAAAACTGATGTTTTAAATTAAAATTACGAATAAAGCATCTCTTCCAATGTTTAACTGACTTTTTTAATTTATGCATTTCTGTCTTTATAAACTGAAAATATTAATTTGCTTTTGGGCGCTTAAAAAGAGTCATAAAAAGATTTGGTGTAACTGAAGGAGTTTTCTGCTAGGTTGAGCATTAAGATGGCTGGTCCGCAAGACTCAAGCACTACAATACTTCAAGGAATAAGTATGCACGCATGTGGTGTGTGCAGTGTCCTTGTGCCACAGCCTTCTTTTTTTAAATCGCAGGAAGCCCTAAAATTGACTACAACCTATCTTTTCTTACATCCTCCTCCCACCCAGGGGACCATTGTAACCATAATAGAATCCTCATAATATGGTCCAGGGCTGCATTCCTCGTTATCCAGTGAAACACCTTTTATTTGGTTGTATGATGGAACCACTCATGCTGGAACCACGCATGCCTTAACACCGAGGTTGGAGTAACGACTGAGTTGTTTCAACACATGCCTTTACCACGCATGCCTTTACAACTATTTTCATTGTAAAAGCATGCCTAGTAAAGGCATCTGTGGAAGTGCCATGCAAAACGGCATGTGTGGTTCTATAATACCAATGAGGCCCAAAACTACCCCCACCCCTAATACCTAAACTACCCTGACCCCCCCACATGCCCTAAAAAATAAACTATTCCAACACCCCACCCTCACCCATATAAAATAAAGTACCCGAACCCCCCAACCGCCCTAAATGTAAAAAAAAACTATCCTGACCCCCACCCCATAAAAGTCAACTACCCCGACCCCCCACCCATCCTGAGTCCTAACAAAAAACCTATCCCAACTCCCCCACCCCCTAAAAATAAACTACCTTGGCCCTCCCACCAGCCCTGAGCCCTAAAGAAACTACCCTAACCCCTACCCCTAAAAACTAAACTACCACAACATGTCCACCTGCCCTGAGTCCTAAAACCTTGCCCCCTAATAAGTAAACTATGCCGATTAAGCCCTAAAAAAAAAGAATAAATTATCCCCACTTCCAACCCAGCCCCTAAGAACTAAATCACCCCAAACCGCCCCACCCACCATGAGCAGATGTTAAAGCTTTGTCATTTTGCACCAATAAAGCTTTCAGTCGGCTTAACTTATTAAAGTTAATATTAAAAATAGGAACTGTTAACCACAAGATAACTTTTCAATATTGTGGGTTGGTGGAAATAATACGCTATTACAGCAAGTCATGACCTTGGAAACCATTACCACATAAGGGTCACCTAGCTTCATCCCACAACATTGGTCATTCAGGATCAATCAATTTCCATTTAAAAGTAAGTGAAACACTGGCTAAATCAAGGATACTGTGATGGCCTTCAAATAACCTGCTAAATTAGCCATGGAAGCATTGCATGCCCCATGAAGTGTCACCCCATGAATGTCAGACAAAACGTTTCACATTCATTTCCATTAATGAACACTTCAGTCTCCCAACTCAAACATCTGTAATCAGAGGACAGAAACCTGGTTTCATAGACAAAACTCTCCCCCATCAATTTACATCTGCCTACTTGAAAATGTTGAAGGCAAGATGAAAAATGAAATAATGATATTAGTAACAAAATGAGCTTGTAAATTAACCACACAGCAGCTTGTGTTTCAGCTACTGTAAATAGCAATTCCTTTTAATGCTCTATGTTTAACATTGTATACATTGCAGCTCTCTTTGCCACCAGTCTTTCTGTGCATGCTAATAATAAGACAACAACCCTGTTGCATTCAGATACTTCCATGGCACACGGTTTGATTTTAAAACCTGCAATGCTCAACTCAATGGCATAATTGATCTTATCTTACATTGCTCATGCTGGAAAAAATACATCATTCTGTTTGATATCAAATGTAGATGATACAATATTGTTCAAAGAATAAACCTGAGTCAACAATGTATCGATGTCATTATCCACAACAGCCAATGTTTTTTCCAAATTAGCGTTGTCAATTTGTCTCAAGTGCTCAGCAACTTTTTGCTGAAAATTTTTCCACAGATCATACAAGTGGCAGATATCAAATGTTTAGAAGGTGGTGATCTAGGACCTAACAATAAATCTTGTAAATCCATGTCATCGGAAAGGAGAGATAAATGTCCCTTAACTGTAGATACTTTTGGAATGTTGCAACCATTGCTGGCATAACTTTCCTATGCTATCGGTGTAACCACCCTTGAATGTACGGACTATATATACTGGGGAGTCTTATCTGCTTTCCTTAATTTGTGTCACCTGACCACAGTAACCACTCTCCTGAATCTGAAAGTTGTACCATTCTATATATTAATACTTTTATTCTTAAATAAAACCAGACAAGTAGTTTTCTGCACTGTTTTGTTCAGAAAAATAATTTGCCATGGCATCAGACAAGCTCTAAGTAAAGTATTAATGCCCTGGACCTGCCAGTGTTATATGCCCCAAATCGATTTCAAATCAATGTTTTCTTTCCAATATTCATAGCCCTTTATGGTCGATTGGGTAATAGAGGAATCAGAATATATTAATGGTGTCTGGGTCAGCATATTTGTCTTCGCTGGGGAAGGGGTAAGTTTATAATAAAAGGAAACTGGGTTTAAAGGATCATGACCAGAAAAATAAGCAAACTTTCTCAAATATGTTATCACTTATTGGTGGTGTCAGGCAATGTACCTATTGTGTGTAACTGAAAAGAGCACGGGGAGTATTACCACTGTGTAAACAGTGATAGGCACAGTAATGATAAAATATGTATCCATAATTTGCAGAAATAAATACAAATCCTCAGTTTTGAATACTGTTTAGAATTCTAATTCAGAAAGCATATTTTTTACAGTTTCTACATCCCATTCATCAAAAATGAATCTAGGAGTAATTATTTCATCCATAGGAACCTTAAACATGTAAGGAATCTGTAAAGCTTCTGTAGGACCAACAATATCAAATGGGACCTTATCCCAAACAATTCCATCAGAGAGAGGAAAAGCAGAAATGTTCACAAGCGACAGGTCTCTTCACATTTTGTGAAGACGAATGAGGCATCAGCATACCTCGGCTACCAGTTCAGGAGCAGAGCATTCTGGAACGTAATGTCCATACAGAAGTAAAACGAAAACAGTAACAAATCCACTTCAAATGAAGAAGAAAAGCAGTGAAATGTAAATCCATATATAAGACCATGGAGGAATCAGATAAGCCTGTTTCATCCAAAGAAAAAATGCACATACACAGTGCAGTGAACTATGAGAGGAATCTGAATAAAAATAATCAATGTTGACAGAGTAGCCAGAGGCAGTCTGTGGAAAAACAGAACTTCATTAGGGTAAGGGGAACAGGTAGATGACTCAGATGGTGGTTGGTAACAAACAATTTAATTATTAGGAGTAGCAGTGGAAAAATGTGTACTCCATCTGATGTCTTTTTTGTATTAGCTGAGGCAACAGCAACAAGTGAAAGTTCAGCATCTGAAGTTCCAAGCCAGGGAGTAGTAATAGTGGTATTACTTAATGCTTGTAGAGGGATCTCCTGTATGAAACTGAGAGGACACAGGTAACTATGCAGGAGCCCCTGTGGCCTACTGTATAGGACTAGCCACATGATATAACTTGCTCAAATAGGAAGCAGTAGAAAAATAATGGTTCTGCTACCTTGAGTTTCAAGGAATGACACCGGTGTTCATTATGATGGGCTGAACTCTTTTCTTTCTAAAATCTTCTCCTCAAATAGATCCCCAACTTTTGCTCCCTCACTTTGTCAGTGGCAGAATGCTTGCAAATTACATTTGAGCACTCACCCCTGAAGTCTTGTAGTTTCTGTAAGCCATTCAAAAGACATATTTGTCATTACTGTGCAAGGGTCATCATAATCTAAAATGTACTTCTGGATTCCGAACAAGCCCTCCTAGGGGGTTTGGCCAATGAAGGATCTTCTAGGCCACCCAAGGAGTTCTGTACTCAATATAAGTGATGGGTCCAACTAATACCTGAACCTTGTACATAAGCGGTTAAGGAGAACTTTAAGTCATGGTTCTTCCTCTCCACTATTAATTTTCCCTCAGGATGATGGGGAGGAGAATAATCAATAGCAACACCCAGGGTGCCCATGGTGCCTCTGTAAGCCTTAGAGGCAAACGTCGGTCCATTGTCTGAGTGGAATGCTGCTATTGCATTTGACAGATAAAGACCTGCAAAACTTTAATAACAGTTCCAGCATCAACCAATGGATGTGGCGACACCCATAGAAACTGAGAACATGAATCACAGGCCTATAAAATAAATTTGTATTCACCATCTGAGGTAGATGTCCCCAATGATCTAAATAGACACTGTTAGACCTGACAGCCTCATTGTGGTCTTCCCCCAAACTTTTTACCTGCTTCCCTCCATTTTCTGACCTCATTTTTGCCGGTTTCATGATTTTGTGCACTTTACTACTGCTAAACAGTGTTCAAGTCCTTGTGCTCTCCCCCGAAATCATGGTAACAATCCTAACCCAAAATGGCATATTTAATTCACTTATAGGTTCCTAGTAAAGTTCACTACCTGTGCCCAGGGACTGTAAATTAAATGTTCCTTGTGGGCCTGCAGCACTGATTCTGCCACCCACTTAAAGAGCCCTCTAACCATGTATCAGGCCCACCATTGTGGAGTCTGTGTGTGTAGTTTTGCACTGCCACACTGCATGTCAACCTGGCAAAGTAAATTTCCCTTTTTATTGGCCCCATTAGACCCACAGGTCAGGGTGCAATGCATTTAGAAGGCAGAACATGTATTTCTAAGTTTTACTTGCTCTGGTAGTGAAATAACTCCAAAATGTGTTTTTCACTACTGCAAAGCCTATCACTTCTATAACATAACATTGGGATTTACTTATTACATTTCATAAGTGTAATTTCCAATCAGAAATAGATGTTTGGTGACTCTAAACTTACATTAGAAAATCACAGCTTAGTGAAGTCGAAGTTTAAATTGACGTTCTGAAAATGGCACTTTTAGAAATTGGACATTTTCCTTATCTAACCGTTCTGTGCCTTCTGCCTGTCTCCAATACATGTCTTGGGTGGGTGACAGCCGGGCTTTGTGAATTCCCTCCAGAAAGCCATATACAAAGGGAGCCTAGGTGTACCTGATGGGCCCTTCACTTCCTGATGGCCCATCACTAGGCTGATGGGTCTTTCTGGGCTGGATGGGAGGGGGGAGTTGATACTTGCACCTGAAAGGGCTTGGTGTTTCCCTCTACAAAAAGATCTACATACCCCAGTGTAGTGAGTCTGGAGCTAGGACAGGAAGGGCAAGGACTTTTTTCACTTCAAAGCTTTTCTTTAAAGTCTTCCCCACTTCAAAGGTGCAACTGAGTATAAGTACTGGACCCCTGACACCACCAACTAAGTACACTCCTGGACCTGTGGCCTCTCTGCCAGGAAGAAGAACTAATGTGCTGAAAGGACTGCTATTCTGCTGGACTGCTGCTTTGTTGAACTCTGCCTTACTGTGGTCTTGCCTTGCTAAGCTGCCCTTCTGCCTCATGTTTCCCTTGCCTGGAAGAGAAGGACTAGACGTACATCGCGTGACCCCAGAGTATCTCCAAGGGCTTGTTGGCTAGCCTTCTGTTGCCTAAGCCTCAAGGACGCAAAAGACTTAGGCCCATATTTATACTTTTTTTGCGACGTATTTGCGTCACTTTTTGATGCAAAAGCGGCGCAAACTAACAAAATACAATTGTATTTTGTAAGTTTGCGCCGCTTTTCTGTCAAAAAGTGACGCAAATGCGGCGCTAAAAAAGTATAAATATGCGCCTTAGAACTCTCCTATTCTAGCACTTGGGCTCATCTGCTTGTGAGTCTGTGCTGCTAAGTGGTGCCACCCCAGTCCTGGTACCTTGGAAGTGGACCTAGGGGTTTGCTTCAGTGGAAACAATGCATCACACTTGAAACCGCTGCATCCCACTCTGAAGCACTGCTCTCTAACCAACGCATCACTGCCACTGCTTGGAGAAACCTGGTGCATTGCATTTGGAACCATCGCACATTGAAACTGATACATTGCTCCCGACCTGAAGTATCTCCACAGTGGCATGGAGAAATTCTGTACAACACCTCAACTGCATGGGGATCACCAACGCATCTCATTCTATGACAAAGACGAATGTGCTTTTTGTTCAGTGGGTCCTGGACAGGTCCTGTATCTGGCCTGTGCTCTATCGGGAGCAGCTTGAACACTTGACTTTGTCCCAGTCCAAAATGACCAAGTAAAGCTCTAAGCACTATTTGTTTTTAAGCACTATACTTGCATTTAATCCTTATAAATTCATATTTCAAATTCTACTGGATAGATTTTTGTTGTTTTGGTATTGTTTTGGTATTGTTTTATTTATAAAATCATATTCTATTTATCTAAACTGATGTGGAGTCTTTATGTGGTGTTTTATTGTTTAAGTATTGCATAAATACTTTGCACATTGCCTCTTCAGTTACGCCTGACTTCTCTGTGCCAAGATACCAGAGTGTGAGCATAGGATAATTATGTGTGTGATGACTTACCCTGACTAGGATTGTGGTCTTGTTTGGACAGGGTGCATACCTCTGCCAACTAGAGACTCAGGGGGTCATTCTGACCCTGGCGGCCGGTGACCGCCAGGGTCACCGACCACGGGAGCACCGCCAACAGGCTGGCGGTGCTCCCAAGGGCATTCTGACCGCGGCGGTTCAGCCGCGGCCAGAAAGGGTAAACCGGCGGTCTCCCGCCGGTTTACCGCTGCCCTACAGAATCCTCCATGGCGGCGGAGCGCGCTCCGCCGCCATGGGGATTCTGACACCCCCTACCGCCATCCTGTTCCTGGCGGGTCTCCCGCCAGGAACAGGATGGCGGTAGGGGGTGCCGCGGGGCCCCTGGGGGCCCCTGCAGTGCCCATGCCAATGGCATGGGCACTGCAGGGGCCCCCGTAAGAGGGCCCCACAAAGTATTTCAGTGTCTGCTTTGCAGACACTGAAATACGCGACGGGTGCAACTGCACCCGTCGCACCTTCCCACTCCGCCGGCTCAATTCTGAGCCGGCGTCCTAGTGGGAAGGTTGGTTTGCCCTGGGCTGGCGGGCGGCCTTTTGGCGGCCGCCTGCCAGCCCAGGGCAAATCCCAAAATACCCTCAGCGGTCTTGCGACCGCGGAGCGGTATTTTGGAGGGGGAACATTGGCAGGCGGCCTCCGCCGCCCGCCAATGTTAGAATGACCCCCTCAATATCTAACAAAACCATTATAATGATTTGTTAGAAACTAAAAGTGGTGTCTGCAGTGAGCATACTGTTGTGTAACTATTAATTTACTGACAAATGTCACAACTAAGGATATACGATTTAGTCTGTCTTTACAGACCATTTAGTAAAGAAACTGTGGCCACCACACCTGCATAAACACACTCTAATGCTTCCTTTTCAGCAATAATTAATTTGAGCATGCAGTCTTGGTTAGGCATAACTCCAAGGCAGACAGAAAGGACCTCAAGAACTTCTGGCCAACCTCTCTGCTCCCCTTCCCGGCAAAAGTCATAGAGAAGATTGTCAACAAACAACTGACCTGCTTCCTCAAGGAAAACAACACTCGGCACTTGTCCCAATCTGGATTCCGCAGCAACCAGAGCACTGAAACCACCCTCATTGCCACCACCGACAATATCAGGACCCTGCTTGACAATGGCAAAATCGAGGCCCTCATCCTCCTGGACCTCTCGGCCGCCTTCAGCACCGTCTGCCACTACAGCCCACGCACACTCCTTAACAACACAGGGATCTGCGACATAGCCCTGGACTGGATCACCTCCTTCCTCACCAGCAGAATCCAGAGAGTTTGCCTCCCTCCATTCCACTCTGAAGCCACCAAGATTATCTGCGGTGTACCCCAGAGGTCATCCCTCAACCCGACCCTCTTTAACGTTTACATGACTTCGCTCGCAAACATCACCTAATCACACGACCTCAACATTGTCTCATATGCTGATGACACTCAGCTGATCCTCTCCCTCCCCAAAGACCCCGCCATCGACAAAACCAACCTCCACGAAGGAATGAAGGCCATTGCCGAATGGATGAAGAACAGCTGCCTGAAACTGAATTCTGACAAGACTGAGGTCAACCCCCTCCACCTGGGATGACTCCTGGTGGCCTGCCACACTGGGAACCACACCAACACCCACTGACCAAGCCCGCAACCTGGGGTTTATCCTGGACCAACTGCTATCAATGACCCAGCAAGTCAACGACGTCTCTTCCTACTGCTTCAACACCCTCTACATGCTTTGGAAGATCTACAGATGGATTCCCAACTAAACCAGAAGGATGGTCACCCAAGCTCTCGTAAGCAGCAGACTGGACTACGGCAATGCCCTCTATGCAGGAACCATGGCCAACCTCCAGAAAAGACTGCAATGCATGCATAATGTCTCCACACCCCTCATCCTGCACATCCCCCGCTACAGTCACATCTCAGCCTACCTGAGAGACCTGCACTGGCTCCCTATCAACAAGAGAATCACGTTCAAGCTCCTCACCCACGCTGACAAAGCACTGCACAACGCCGGACCAGAATACCTCAACAGACGACTCACCTTCTTCACCCCGACCCGCCAGCTTTGCTCCGCTGACCTTGCCCTCGCCACCGTTCCACGCATTCACAGAACGACTGCCAGTGGCAGATAATTTTCCCACCTCGCCGCCAAGACGTGTAACACCCTTCCTATCCACCTGCGACAGACACACAACTCGCTAACCTTCAGGAGAGACCACAAGACCTGGGTGTTCGAGCAGTAGCAGCGCCCCCCCCCCAGCGCCTTGAGACCCTCAGGGGTGAGTAGTGCACTTAAAAAATGCTATGACTGATTGATTGATTGATTGATTGATTGATTGATCAACCACCCTGGGAATGTGGGAAAACAGTACATTTTGAGCACTTAGCAGAGAGTATTTAGCTGGATATTGTTTGGTAATGAATTGCCACTTTGCAAAGCAGTGACAGCAACGATGATGTCATTACCCACCCCATGTGTAAACGAGTAATTGCAGCTAAAACAGCAGTCTGTACTGCTTCTTCATTAGTCAGTAAATTCCTTGCAACAGGTACTCCAAAACATTAATCAATTAACGTATGAATTATATGAGCCCGTGGTAAGCAATCTTTAAAATGCACCACTTTTCCCCAAAGCAATCTGTGCCTAGTAACATTTCTTTTAAAATCTCTGAATCCATTCAGGCATCAATAAGGGAATTTTTTGTTAAAGGAATGGACACAATAATATGTATCACACATTATGAGTGTAGGGAATTCAGGAACTGTATTTTCCAGTGCCTGAATCAAAACTTTAAATTCAACCAGCTGAGCGCATAATCCCACAATGCCCCAGAGATTCTGTAAATGTTTTTATAGGCTGAAATGTGCCATCTCTCATGAAACTACATGCTGCAGGGCATGCAACTGAGTATTGTTGTTTGTGCCAACAGCGGACTGAACTGAACCATCCTGTCTATTAGGGGTGGGCAGAACTCACGTTACAGAAAAATAAATGGCTCACACTGTAAAGGTTATGATTGCAAATGTATCATTCAGCACAGTGCCTCCTGCTGGAGACATCGCACAAAGCTGCTCCACATTATTGATAGGCTCTGGAGGGTTTATTTTTTCATCCACTTTTATTTCCTCCATTAATCTTGTAAAGTGTGTTTAAATAAATGTTATTTATTCTGCCTCTACTCACTGATCCTAGAGATGCTTCTCTCTCTCTCTCTCTTGGGGACCTTAATTTGCATTTCAGACTTTTTTTATCGGTGTGACGGATGTACTCCATTTGCAGAAGTGGTTATGAGGCCTCTAGTCAATCATTTGTTTTTCAAACACCACATCAAAGAAGGAGATATCAGGCACCAGGCAATGACGGTGTCCAGCAATAGGGTTCAAAGAAGTTCACTGGCAATATGTGGTATTGGTCTCAAACTGAAAGCTTGCAGTGGGTGACATGGAGAGGCTGTCTGCCCTTTAATAGAGGGAAGGCTGCATGTGGGAAACAATCTACATTGTCTCTTTCACTTTTGCACCGATTTATAATTGCAGTGTATTTAAAGGAAGAAGTGCAAATACAATTCTACTTAGACAGCACAGTAATTTTGCAGTCTGTTAATGCAAACAATTGCTGAAAAAATTCAGGTGAATGCAGTGCTGACCAGTACTATGGAGTGAAAACATGGTGAAAAGGTAAGGCATACAAGCAGCACTGTGAGGAAGGTGTCTCCACTGCAGACACCTAGGGCCAGATTCCCAAGAAATGGATGCAGCGAGGTGCTGTGCCAATATTAGCAGCGCCACACTGCACCAGTTTAGAAACGCAGGGATGCACAGTGTTTACAAGAATGTGGCACACCAATGGATTTTCCTCTGCACTAGCACTAAAATAAGCAGCCTGCACCAAGTCAGGCATCCTTGCAACACAGTGCAAGGATGTCTGTATTGAGGGGTTTGATTATTTATGTACGGGAAGGTGTCACTTCCTGCACATGACAAACAATCACTAATGGCAATTTGGCACAGAAATGCCTAAGCATAATTTTTAATGATTGTTTATGTGCAGGAAGAAACACCTTCCTGCAAATAAACAACCATTTCTGCTATTTTGCAGCACACATAGAAAAAGCATAAAACGAGGAGGAATAAAGGTATTTCTTCTCGTTGTGTCACACTAACGCCATCCATGGGGTGACGTTAGATTTTGGTGCCGCCTCAGGTTTAAGAAAACACATAAATATGGGGCAGCTTCAAAATGCAATTGGTGTTGATATGGCACACCACGATAGTGCAAGGATGCCTGCGTTGGAGATAGGCAGCTCAATTTAGCACCAGCGCAGGGGGAGACACAGGGTGCATCGTATTCTAATAAAAATAGCGCATCCCTGCATTTCTAAAGTGACGCAGCACTGCGCTGCACCATTTTCTGTTAAATATGGGACTTAGGCCCTCATTACAACCCTGGCGGTAAATCCCGCTTACCGCCATGCTGACGGCTGCCAACATACCGTGGCCGCAGCCAAAATCCGCTACAGGTATTATGACCCACATTTAGAAATCCGCCACAATACAGACACCCACACCAAAGGTCAGTGATAAACTGGTGATAGCAAAACCCACACAGTCATGCCATCAGGAATCAACGCGGCGGTCTTTCAACTGCGGTAAAACATTGGCGGTACACACCGCCGCGCTCAAAATACACACACATTTACAAAACACAACCACATTGGACAATTCAAAATACACACACCTGACACACATACACACACCACACCCACACACCCAATCAAATATAAAACACACACCCACATTACCCACAACCCCTTAGAACGAACATTTTGGAAGAAGCAGTGAGAGAGAGAATAGCAAAGACAACACCAGCATCCAGAGGCACACAACACCATCACTCATACAACATCCACGCACCTCAAAGAACACACCTCAACACATCACAGCACACATCACAACAAACATCACGTCACACATCACCCACACCACATCATGGCACCTCAAAGACACCCCAGGTTTTTTGAGGAGGAGCTCAGGGTCATGGTGGAAGAAATCATCTGGGTAGAGCCACAGCTATTCGGATCACTGGTGCAGCAGACGTCCATTGCAAGGAAGATGGAGCTATGGCGGAGAATTGGCGACAGGGTCAAAGCAGTGGGACAGCACCCAAGAACACGGGATGACATAAGGAAGAGATGGAATGACCTACAGGGGAAGGTGCGTTCCGTGGTATCCAGACACCAGGTAGCCGTACAGAGGACTAGCGGTGGACCCTCACCTCCTCCCCCACAACTAACAACATGGGAGGTGAAAGTCTTGGTGATCATGCATCCTGAGGGCCTTGCAGGAGTAGCAGGAGGACTAGACTCTGGTAAGTCAAATCTTTACTACTTTATCCCCCACCCCACCTGCATGCCATCACAAACACCTACCCATACCCTCACAACCATCACACCAACACCTCACAGATACCCCACTATCACAACCCACACATCCCAATAACAAACCCTGCATGTGACAACAATGCATGGACACCCATTACAGACCTACATGGACACCCATCACCAAAGCATGTCCAGTAGAGAGACTGAGCCAGGGCACACAATCACCACTCACACAAGGGCCAAGGCAATAATGCAAGCACAGGAGTAGAGGGAAACTCACCCATTGCACAAGATTCCACACACAGATACAATAACTATGCATTTACACCCTAACAGGACCCCTACCCAACGTCACCAGACAGGAGGTGCCAGCCATATCCAGTCCCCCCACAGAAGAGGCCCGCACTGACGACAGCAGCTCTGCACGCCTGGATCAAGATGACCAGCCCGGCCCATCAGAGACCTCTGGACAGTCGGTTCACCTGCCACAGTCACAAACCACAACTGAACCTTCCCCTTGAGGAAACACCACCACAGCACCCACCCAGCTGGCCCATGCCACTGTCCCCAGGACACGTCAATCAGCAGTGTGTCCACCACTACAGGGACCACAGGCAAACCCACAAACACAGGACAATCAGGGACCTGGGGTCAGTGGCAGTGGGCACACAGTCCAGGGGACAGAGGCACAGGACAACAGGGAAGCTGGGAGGACTGCTGTGCGACAGGGGGAGGACAGGCCCAGGAAACCCACTCTCCACGAGGCACTCTCCAACATCATACCACCATTCCCAGGAGACCATGGGCACGGTACTGGCCAAGTTTCAGGAGACCCAGTGGCTGCAGGAGGCACATTACCTGGGGATCAGGGAGGACTTGAAGTCCATCAACACCACCCTGGTCACCATTGCAGGGGTGCTAGCAGACATGGCCAACACCATGAGAGAGACATTGGCATACAAACAGGCCCCTGACACTAGCCTGAATGATGAACAGCCCTCCATGTCTGCCGGCGCTAGAGGACAGAAGGTCCCACCACAGGATCAACAGGCCACCAGCACCCCACCCCCTGCAGAAGGAGAACCACCCCACAAACTGTCCCTGCGATCCAGGCACAAGACAGAGAACATTGCCAAGACCCCCACCAGGAAATAAGACTCTCCTGATTGTCACCCTTCTGTCCCACTATGTCACCCTGTCCACCTTGAACTGCCATTGCTCCTCTTCCTATGCCCCCTTGGACAATACACCTGTGATACAAAGAGACTGGACTCTACCATGGGTATTCCTCCACCATCACCCCAGCCCATGGCACACCCCCCTCCACTTATTAGCATTGAAATAAACCATCCTTGAATAACAAAACAATCTGGAGTCAGTCTGTACTTTCAGAAATGTGTTATTACAACCTATCTGACAAATATCAATGTTAATGTTCATTTGCACATACCAAAGTATGACAGTTGTTGGGCAGCAGTGAACATAGCAGAAGGCAGAATGTGGTACCCAGATCTGTGAAAAGTAAAGGCAAAGTGAACTATCAGGGTCCATACACAGTGGTAAAAAGGCAGATTTATACAATGTCCTACAGTAGTCTGATATGAGAGGAGCAGTGCCAGTCTCTTACCTGTGTCTCACTAGAAGTATTGCATGATGATGTTGTTTCGGTTGTCAATATCTTCTTCTTCAGCCTCCTCTTCTTCACTGTCCACAAGCTCCACAGCTGCCACAATACCAACATCAGGCATATCCTCCTGCAGAAATGGCACCTGGCATCTTAAAGCCAGGTTGTGCAACATACAGCATGCCACGATTATCTGGCACACCTTCTTCAGTGAGTAGTATAGGGAGCCACCTGTTAGATGGAGGCACCGGAATCTGGCCTTCAGGAGGCAAAAAGCCCGCTCTATAATCCGCCTAGTTCACCCATGACCCTCATTGTAGCGTTCCTCTGCCCTTGTCCTGGGATTCCTCACTGGGGTCAGTAGCCATGACAGGCTGGGGTAACCAGAGTCACCTGCAAATATCGAGGTGTGTTTGTTGACATACACCAACCCTTAGGGACTCTCCCATACCCAGACACCTATTCAAACTGTGCGGGGACCTTGGGCTCACCTATTAGCCACACACAGTGCCTCTGGAGTTGGCCCATCACATAAGGGATGCGGCTATTCCTCAAAATGTAAGCGTCATGCACAGAGCCAGGATACTTGGCATTCACATGAGAGATTTACTGGTCTGCCAAACACACCATCTGCATAATTAATTGAATGGTAGCTTTTATGATTTCTGTGCACCTGTTCATCCTGCGGGGTAGGACAAATGCCACATGTGTACCATCAATGGCACCAATGATTTTGGGGGTATGTCCCAGGGCATAGAAGGCACCTTTCACTGTGGGCAAATCATCCACCTGGGGGAAACGATGCAGCTGCACAAGTGTTTACAGCAGGTCAGACAACGCTCTGGTCAACACATTAGAGAACATTGGCTGTGACATCCCTGATGCCATGGCCACTGTTGTTTGAAAGGAACCACTGGCCAGGAAATGGAGCACTGACAGGACCTGCACAAGAGGGGGGATTCCTGTGGGATGGCAGATAGCTGACATCAGGTCAGGCTCCAACTGGGCACACAGTTCATGGATTGTGGCACGATCAAGTCTGTAGGTGATAATGATGTGTCTGTCTTCCATTGTCGACCAGTCAACCAGGGGTCTGTACATCGGAGGATGACGCCATCTCATCAGCTGCCCCAGCGGATGTGCCCTATGGAGGAAAATGGTGAGCAGAGGGTCATATACCACATAGGTTGCACAAGGATGTTTTGCACTATTGTGATTTAATTGGTGTGTGACGCTGTCTGTCCATATTCCTCCTCAAATGTGCTGTGACGCAGTTAGGCGCCCTGCCATGTGCCCCCCTGAAATGGCAGCTGCCTGACCTGTAAGGAGGGACAAGGGGAAATGAGGTAACAGCGTCGCGGTAGGCGGTTGAAGACCGTCGCGCAATTCACCATTGGTTAACATTGGGCCCTATGGGTTCCAGGAGCCAATGACGATGTACGCCGGTGGTGACGGTACGCACTGCCGCGGATGTGACCGCATTTTCTATCTGTTCACTCACTTGATACCTGACCTTCAAGAGGAGACAACCTACACTGCAAGTCCTGCTGTGACCTGAGTCTAGACCAGACAATGGCTACAGTGTCTGGGGAAAGGGCCCCTGCCTTCACCGTGGAGGAGTTGGACAAACTGGTGGATGGGGTCCTCCACCAGTACACGCTACTCTACGGTCCTCCAGGCAAACAGTACACTGTGAGCATGATGGATGGGACATGAATGTATGGAGTGGTCTGGATGGAAGATACATATGGGGGTGTGGGAGGCTGTGGCCTGCATGTGAGGATGGTCAGTGTATTTGTTTCAGGGCATGGGTGGGAAGTTGTAGCCAAAGAGTAAGAAGAACCGGATGGGGGAGTAAGTTCCATTCTTTCCTGTAGGTTAGCGCCCACCAGAAGAAGCGTATTTGGGGTGCCATTGTCAAGGAAGTGCAGACCGGGTGGTCTGTCATAGACGGAGCACCCACTGCCGCAAGAGATGGGAGGACCTGCGCTGCTGGAGCAAGAAGACGGTGGAGGCCCAGCTGGGGATGGCCTCCCAACGTGGAAGGGGTGCCCATCGCATCATGACCCCCGTGGCATATCCAGAATTGGATCAGCTCTTGAGGGCATCCAGCAGCCACAAGTGGGTGAGTACAGTCTCATTCAGCTGACTCTGCATGCTGTACGAGGTGTCTGGGTGGGGGATGTGGGTTGTGGGTTCACCCAGGCCAGGGCGAACTTGCTAGGGTAGATCCCTTATTAGGCAGGCTTGGTGACACTCCATCCCCAATAGTGGTAGTGGCCATCTACAACTAGTCAGGCTCCTGTGGGTTCCAGGTGTGCAGCAAATGGGGTTAGGCATAGTCCCCCAGGGGCAGGTGATTTTCCTAAGAACTGTTAGTGCATGGGATAGTGCATAGGGCTACTCCCTCAATCATGTAATTTGTAAAGCGCAGTACTCACCCGTCAGGGTCTCAAGGCACTGGGGGGAGGGGGAGCTATTGGTCGAATAGCCATGTTTTGAGGCGTTTCCTGAAAGTCAGGAGCTCCTGGGTCTGGCATAGGTAGAGCAGTAGGGAGTTCCAGGTCTTGGCGGCGAGGTAGTGTTGTTGCTGGCATTGACCATGCGTGTCCTCTGTCTTTCCTCCCCTTTCTGTTTTGTCACCCTGTCCTTGTGTGCATTAGCATCATCTGGCGGAGGAGCAATGACACCGGAGCAGGTGGGAGCTGCAACCCACATGGCCCAGGAGGATGAATGTACAGAGTCTGAAGGCACAGGAGGGGACACCAGCGACAGCAACTCCTCCTCTGATGGGAGATCCCTTGCGGTGGTGGGCACATCTATGCCCCCTGCAACAACAGGTACAGCTGCCACCCCCCTACCGGCACCGCCCTCCCAGCAGCCCCTCGGCATGTTTCCTGTGCCCGCTCACCCAGGAGGGTGGGCATCTCCTTCGCCCCAGGCACCTCAAGCCCTGCCTCAGTCAGCCCTGCTGCCCTCAGTGAGGAGGCTATTGACCTCCTGAGATCCCTCACTGTTGAGCAGTAAACTATTCTGAATGCCAGAGAGGCATTTGCAGCAAACAAATGCATACCTGGAGGGCATTCCTTCTGGTGTGGCAGCCCAACAGAGAACATTTCAGGCTCTGGCCTCAGCACTGATGGCAGCCATAAACCCTGTGTCCAGCCTCCCCCCTCCAACCACCACTACCCGACCCAATCCCCTCTACCTCAACATATCTCAAGCACACCATCAGACCGGCATGCACACACATCAACACACAAAAGTGGCTCAGGCAAACACAAGCACCACACATCCCACAGGCACTCACACAAGCACCATACCCATGCAGACACACCAACATCCACTGCCTCCACTGTGCCCCCCTCCTCCGCATCATCCACCTCCCTCCGAGTCTCGTCTCCACTCACACCTGCATTCACTACATCCTCAGCCACTACCTCCATCACCAGCACACCCATCACCACACACCGCTCACGTGCAATCACCACCCCCACTACCATGCACACATCCCCTGTGTCCTCGCCCAGTGTGTCTGTGAGCCCTCCTTCCAAAGTACACAAATGCCAGCACACACCCACTCAACGGCCATCCACCTCACAATAGCCTATAGCCATGCACCTTCACCCAAACTCAGCAGACGTACACCTCCTACAACCACTACCTCTTCCTCCACTCTCACACCCCCTCTATCTTCCCATCCCACTGTGTCTAAAAAACTTTTCCTGGCTAGCATTGACCTCTTCCCTACACCTTCCCCCCATCCCTCCCCTAAGGCCAGGATGTCTAGATCTCAGCCCAGCACCTCAGCCACCAAATCCTCGTCCAGTGTGGTCCCTGCAAGTCTGGGCACATCTAAGGGGTATGCAGGGGTAATCTCTTAGAGCTGTCTCCCACAGACAACCAACACAAGAGCATTGTGTTCCATGCATGCAGCTCTGGAACTGAGGGGCATTTTTATACTCTGTGCTGAAATAGCATCATTTTTTTACGATATTTCAGCGCAAACTTAACTCCATATATATATTTTGACGCTAGACCCATCTAGCGTCAAAATATTGGAGTTAAAGTCATTTTTTGCCTGTGGAAAACTACCTTGCGTCAATGAGATGCAAGGTAGGCGTTCCCAGGCAAAAAATTACTCTAAGTCCCATGCACCTTATTTATCCTCCCGTGCAAAAATGGTGCACGGGAGGGAGGCGAGCTTAACTAATGGTGCTAAGCTTGCTTAGGACCATAGTTTAACGCATGGGTCAGGGCAAGCGTTAGGGGACCTGTGGGCCTCTTTCCATGGAATAAGCCCACAGGTGCCCTCCCCAGGTCCCAAGCTGCACCCACACCAGAGGGACAGTGGAGGATGGGGACCCCATCCCAGGTAAGTATAGGTAAGTAGAAGTAAGTATATTTTTTTTAAGTGCCATTGGGGGCCCTGAAATGGGCCCTCATACATGGCACTGGGTACAATGACCATGCCCAGGGGATCCTTGTCCCCTGTGCTGGTCATTGGGGTGGTGGGCATGACTCCTGTCTTTTCTAAGACAAGAGTCATGTGGTATGGTAGGTTTAGCATCAAGAAATGATGCTTGGCTGGATAGAGTCATCTTTTTTTACTCCTAAGCCTCATGTCATTTTTTGGTGCAAAACCCCCTTCTTCCATACTGCCAACCCCACCCGGCTAACGTCATTCTCCATGACGTTAGCTCACCCTTTGCCCCCGGATTGCACCATTTCATAAATAAGACGCTTGGTCAGTGTTTTAGAATGGCGCTAGCCAGCGGTATACTTTGTGATGCTAAACTGCGTTAAAAAGTATAAATCAGGGCCTGAATGTATAGACTACTGGATGGCACTGTGCATAAGAAATAAGCACAACCTTCTGCTAATTGGAAAAGATGTAAAAGCCACCATTTAACCCCTCTGCTGCTGGGCCTACCCTGCTCCCTAGTGCTAAGCCATTTTTGGTCATTCGGGGTAGATCGCGCTTAGTTTGAAATAACTTTTTGTCTATATTAGCTATCCATGCCAAATTTGTGTCCTTTTTTACCAAAATCCTTGGGGATTATTAAGGTACCTGGAGTTTGTGGATTCCCCCTAGAGGGAACTGAGGAAGTAGGAAAAATATAGCTTAATTTTTAGTTTTTGGGGAAAAAAATGTAAAAAGTGCTGCAGAAGAATGTGTCTATGTTTTTCCTGCATACAGCATCAATGAAAGGTTTGTGGTACTAAAATCATCATCTTCCCAGCTTTCAGGAACAGGCACATTTAACTCAGAAAACTCATTTTTTCAATATAGTTTTGACATTTCACTGGGAGGCAGCCAGTGATTTCTATTTTTTTGTGTTTTCAACCTCCTTCCAGTTTGTGGTGGAAACAGGTGTAAAACCCATGGTACATCCCAGAAAACATTACTTTTCTGAAAACTAGACAAAATTCTAAAATCAGAAAGGGGCCATTTGTGTAGATCCTTCAAAGTTTTCCCACAGAAAACACGGGCCCAGAATAGATCTTGGCAAGACTTCCATCATGCTTCCACGGTGGAGTTTACAAGTACATCACCAAGCTGACAGAAATATGACCACTGTATTTAGATGTGTGGGACTGAATCCACGTCAACAGAGTATATTCCAGCCTGTAAGCGGTTTCCCGCTGCCAACACAGAAGACTCCTATGGTGGCTAACATTACTCTTGTGCTGAGCATATTTAGACCTTACATTTGTGCTGTATTTGTTCTGGTAGCAGAGCCCTGACGGCAGGATTCTGTTGCAGGACACATTCAATATGGTACTATGTCTGTGGCTATTGGATGGATCTTAGCAGCGCACACCTGATGTAGTTTGGCTAATTGATAACACTAGCCTACCACAATATAAAACACACTCATTTTCAGACCATGATCCTTTACCATTCCACTGCACAACACCATTTTGTTGCAGAAATTGCCACTCATAAATCAGGTTTCTATTTTTCTCCCTCTGTTTATTTTTTATTTGGATTTTATTATTCCTTAACTTTCGGGTCATCTAATTCATTTAATTTTAAATACATAAAATTGCAGGGAGGAGAAATTCCCATTTCACAGATAGAGAATTGTCAGTCATGGTGGATAAAATCAATGAAGTAGAGCCAAAGTTGTTTGGAGCCCAAGTCCAAAATGCAATCATATCTCAGAAAAAGCAAGTGTGGGCCATAATAGTTGCAGCAAACAACTTGCGCACACAGAAGGACATTAGGAAGAGGTGGAATGACCTGTGGGGGAGAGTGCTTTCCTTGGTCTGCAAGCATCACCTGGAGGCCCAGAAGACTGGTTGTGGTTCTCCCAGCACTTCCTTACAACTTTTTCCTTGGGTGGAGAAGGTCTTGCATATCCTACATCCTGAAGGATTAGTAGGAATTCCTGGTGGATTGGAAACTGGTAAATTAGACTTCTGAATGTCCACTATATATAAATGTTGTTTTTTTCTTCCAATGTAACTGTTGATAATGTGTTTTACACCTTTTTCAAATGTATAACTCTAACTTATTAATTTACCTTTCTATGCAAAGATTTAGCATTATTTTTGTTTCTCCTGTTTAACTAATGCTTAAAATGTTTTTGTCCCTTGTTTGTTTGAATGAATGTATTCATTTAAGATTACAGTTTTCAATCTCCATCAATGTTTACAATATGTCAAGGTGCAAATAAGTGTTTCTACACCTCTGAACTAATTACTGATATGTGTTCCATATAGGTGAAGTCAGTTTATTTCTACTGCATATTTTTACTAGGTGTGCTACACTTACAAATTGACAAGTGTTGTCAGAGTTTCTAGTGGCTACCACTATCATGATGCCTTATTTTTGGTGGTTACTAATATTATTGCAAATTGTAATAAATCTCTCTCATCTTACATATATTCACATTGTTTAAAGTGTAATATTTTTTGCAATCACTATATGATGCTATTTTGTGAAATGTGATGTGGTTTAGTTTGCTAGTTCACATTTACATGATACTTAGTTGACTTGATTGCTTCTATCTCACTAACCAAATGTTTAAAACGACAAATGATTAATGTATGTCAATATACAGGATGAATAGAAGATCTTAAGTAAAAAAAATTAGCCTACCCTCTTATGTTCAGGATACTAAGGATTTTTTAGGTAAATTGGAAGGCATTATTTGGGAAGATTATTTTTTACTCATATCCCTAGATGTAAATTCCTTATATACTATAATTGATCATGAGAAGGGCATAAAAGCTTGCAGACACTTCTTACATACAAGATCTTTAAGATACCTAGCACATACTGATATGATCATCGAAATGATAACATACTGTTTAACTAACAATATTTTTTTATTTGATGGTAAGTTGTATAAACAAGTCCTTGGGACCGCAATGGGAACTTGTTTTGCTCCTACTTTTGCTTGCCTGTTTTTGGGCCTGTGGGAAGAAGACATTTTTAAAGATGAAGACAAGTATCCGGAGATTAATCAGGTCACATTGTGGCTCAGATATATTGATGACTTGTTTATAATTTGGAATGGTTCTGAGAATGAGGCTATACAGTTTATTAAGAAACTTAATGACAATGATCACAATATTAGATTAACATATAATATTAGCTATTCTTCTATTGAATTTTTGGATACTAAAATTAAGATCAAAGATAAGATGATTCATACTTTTTCGAAAAACTACAGCAGGAAATAGTTTATTGCATGCCACGAGTGGACATCCCGATAAACTCAAATGGAGTATCCCAAATGAGGGCCAAACAAATAAGTAACACAGATGAGGCATTTGAAAGAGAACAGAAAGATATGGTTATCAGGTTCAAACAAAGGGGTTAACCGGATTGGGTAATCAAAAAGGCTACAGAAAAAATTAAGAAGGTTGAAAGAATCCAGACCCTTTTTGATAATACGGCGGTAAATGAGAGTAATGATGATATCAGATTGATCCTGACCCATAATGAGGATACTACTCAGATTAAAAAGATTATCTCTAAACATTGGAAGATTTTGAAGAGTGATCCAATTATTGGTAAAGAAATTCAGAGATGGCCTTTTATTACTTATAGAAGAGGACGTAATCTTCATGATATGTTGAGATCAAATGATGCCTCTTCTATTTCTCGTGTCAAGGAGCACAATTTACAAGGATTCTTTCCCTGTGGTCATTTCAAAGCCTGTCGAAATAGTGTGGGAAGAAATGAGTATCCCATAAAAAAAACAGGGACGAATAGACAAATGAAGCAGTTTTTAACCTGTAGTACTCCATTTACCATTTATGTACTGGAATGTCCCTGTCATTTGTGGTACGTAGGAAGTACAAAACACGCAGTGAAAAAACTTATTCTTGAACACATGCATGCTATTAAATCAAAAGATCCACACTATCCAGTAGCCAGACATTTTCAGGATTTTCATAATTCTGATGTTACTTTAATATCCTATTTTGGCATTGAACATGTGCCATTACACTAAAGAGTTGGTAACAGAGAGTTGATTTTACGTACAACAGAATCCAAATATATTGTGGATTTGGAAACTAAGACACCGGGAGGATTGACTATTGGTGAGGAGCTTAATACTCCCTTATTTGATGATTAATTTGAGGAATTGATTAAAATGGAAGGAACTATAGTTCATTGTATATTTAGTGGTACTGTTAGATTGTAATCAGCAGTGCTTTTTTTACTATTTCCTATAATTTTAATGTATTCATTTTAATTATGTCTTTTCAGAATGGAGGGGTCCGGATGGATTCCTGATTCAGGATTACATTTGTGCTTGTGTCTCCACAGGGTGTCAAGGGTATGAGTTACATAGAAACAGTGTTGATTGTGCTTTGGTACTATGAGCGGAATGGAAAAGTGGTTTCTATTTTTCCATGATAAGAGAATACCAGTAATTTGGGTATGGATTTAGGGAATATTGAATATGTGAATCGGAATGCTTCAAGTAGGAGGAATGAAATTTAGATATTGGTCTCTGTTTATATATATGTAAAAAAAAATAAGAATATATAATTTTTTGTAAGAATTTGTTTTACAGAAAATATATATGAGCCGTATTTATATTTATATTTATATCTACAGCGAGTTAGTTATTACCACCAAGTATAATTAGGCTTTTATGATATTATAATCTAATAATTTGTCATCTATGAGATAAATTATCTTTTTATATATGGATAAATATTTATTTATTTATTTATATTTAATGAGCCTTGTCTATTTAATGAGCCTTGTTTATTTCGTATTGATTTATTTCCATACTCGAAAGAAAATGCCAAATATGTAGTCCTGTTTCTATGTCTGCACCTGGTGTGTATTTAAACTTGGTGCACATTGGTTGAGCTATACACGTGAACAAGGCTGCTTGACAGCCGAAACGCATTGTGTTAATAAATACTATTAGCTTTTGCGAATTCCTGAGTGTGCGTCTTCACTGTGGAAGTGTTGGCATTTTTCATACACACATATATATATATATATATTTTTTTTTTTACATACCAAATAAAAGTGATTTGTGCAATGAGTATAAGGGGAAAATACAGCAAGTGCAGAAAAGTGTTCAATATCATGAACTTTTTTCAAAATTATTTTTATGCACTTTAGATTTCTCCCATTTAAAAATAATTTGTTGTGTTATACATGTATCTGTGCCACATATGGGGAAAGGTTTGTCCTGTGCTGCAAGTACATTAAATACAGAATCACCTTTAAAAATATATCCCATTCATATGCACACATGTTCATAGATACTCAAAGACCACACTCTCTATGACACATATGGCAGCCCTTTCATAGTGCTCTTAGTCATAGCATTAGGTACAAACCACAGTATCTGGCTCTATAGACATTAGGATCAAAGTCAAAGAAACTGTGTGTGGGGGGAGGAGTCTGGTAACAAAGTGCAAGTTGTTTACTCCTCAGTAGCTCACAATGAGTTTGAACTGATCAGAAGTAGCTCACACAACAAAAATGTTGGAGATCCCTGGCCTAGATGATGTAAATGGCTTGGATTATTAAATAAGGACATGAGAAAGATAAGGGTATTAACAGGTCACTTCAAATGTTAAGTTTTATGTAGGAACAATTAGGAAATTATTATGCTGTTCCAAATTGTTCAAAATGATTGTGATTGTATTCTAAAAATTGTGTTACATCAATACAAACAAACAAAAACATAATTTTTCAGGTCCATACAGATCAACGTCCATCAGAAGAAAACCATCTGGAAGGCCATCACAAAGAAGGTGCAGACCTTGGGGATCTATAAGAGGCGTAGCATCCATTTTCACAAAGGATGGGAGGACCTACAATGCTGAACCAAGAAGTCAACAGAAGTCCAGCTTGGCCAGTCCTCCCAACATGGGAAGCCCCACACCCTGACAGCCCTAATGGCCCACTTACCTGTGGGGGCCTATCCCCCAGCTTAATGGGCAGTGCAGTTGAGAGCCCAACAGCAGCAGCAAGGGGGTAAGTTCTTTTTCGAGTTCTTCTTGTTTAATAACTATTTTTCATTACAGCAACAAATTATTACATCAACATAAAGGTTGACACACGTACAATGCACAAGACGAGTTATAGAGGGTGTAAGTTTTGCATAAGGTGTATGATGATGTGTTTTGCATATTTTCTGTTGTTGAACATGATACCAATTTATTTATGATCAGTATCAAAGGACTGGTTTGATCAGACACATGCATGCCTATAAAAACATGGTACATGAGTTTGTTTGATGTTATAAGGGACAGTTGTACCAAACAGGACACAATTTATGATTGTGTCAGCTGTGATGCTCCATCGCAAATGTTAAGGAGGTTATGCTGGCCATATAACAGGTGACAAGGCATAAAATGCACTTATGATACAGTAGGTGTTCCAAATATCACAATGATGAGTTAGTAGTATAGACAAACAATAGTGAACATGTGAGCCATGAAGACTAGAAACCTGAGAAGAAATGGCAAGATGTTTTGTAAAAACATATTTAAAAAATGTTTTACTAATAAATACCATTCAATTTATGTTAAAAAGATTTGCATAATATCTTACCCCTTCACACATTTTTATGCAAACTACTCTCTTTTTTGAAAAATGAATTTGATAGGCAAACAGTTGCTTAATAAAACAGACATGAATATGTCCACTTGGGTGAAAGAGTAACATACCCAAAACAACTTTTTTATGTCCTTTGTGTCCAGATGATAAATACATATTGAAGAAAAACAGATTAGTTAAAATAGGCTATTTCAGATGGGCAATGCACAATGTACAAAGGTTTTTTTTTGTGAATATGTTCACTATCAAAAATCAACCAATCAGAACCATTCAGAAGTGTTAAACAAGTCCAAGAGAAAATAAGTGAAAATACTTTAGAAAAAGTATCATAAATAATAAGGGAGGAATAATAGAAAATGTAAGAACTGGGACCAAATGGTTTCTGAGCAGTTCCCTAAATGCATGGGATAATGGAACCTAAGTTCAAAATCCTTGAAGCAGGTGAAGTATGTAAATTTGGAAAATGTTTTTAGAAAAACCGTCATGATCTGTTCTCTTCGCACAGAAACAATAATACTATTATATATGTCGTTCAGCATGTTTGGGAGCAGGCCAAGGGGACAATGGCTACGAAGGCAGCGAAGCAGCTAGCCACTGTGTATCGGATGGTGAGAGTTTGGATATGAATGGACACAGTGGCATGGAGGGTGATGGGACAGGAATGGAGGCTACCAACTCTTCATCATCTTCGGAGGCCTCCACAAGAGACCAATCACTAGAGGTGGTGGGCCACACAGGAACTGTTCCATCTGCATTCTTGTCCACCACCCAAGGACCCATCTCCACCCTATCTCTTGCTTCCCCCCGTTCGTTAAACTCGACCCCCTAAAAGTTCTGTGGTCTCCTTTGCTGCAGGCACCTCATCTCCTCCCTCTCAGCCTCCAGCTGCATTGAGTCGAAAGGCCATTGACTTCTTACGCAGCATCTCTGTAGGGTAGACAGCAATCGTGAATAGTACCCAGGGCCTTTATTGCCAAATACAACAAATGGCTGCATTTCTGGATGCTATTCATAGTTTGATGTGTGGCATGCAGAACTCACTTACTAAATTAGCCTCTGTACTCACTTCAGCCCCAGAATCACCCAACCTTGTCCTCCAAATCAGGTCCCTCCTTCATCCCAAACTCCACCCCTATTTTAAGCACACTCACTTCTTTGCATGCACCCCTCCAATAGACACAAGCAGCACACTCACACACACATATAAACACACACAGAAACACAGACACCCAAACAACATACACACACTACTGATAGTACACCCACAGACATCACACTCACCACCTCACACACAAGCACCACAACTACCACCACACCCACAACCACCACACCCACAACTGCCACCACACCTACAAGCATCACAAACTCCAACACACCCACAACCATCTGCAAACACACAACCACATCATCTACAAGCACCACAACAACACCCTGAACAGCACACTTATACAAACACACTCACAAAAAAGCACACCTACAACAACTCCAAACAAACACAAATTCACACACTCATCCAAACAACAAACGCCTTCCAATAAATACACAACATGCATCCCCCACATACAACTACACAACAAACACACACACATCAACCACTCTCTATCTCCCAAAGCCAATCATCCTCTCCCACCTCTCCTACCCACACATCTCCACCTGAATTCACTTCTTATCTGTCCCTGACCCCTGTATAACACAAACCCACCCCTTCCAAGAAGGATCCTTGAGGTGCCTGCTCTGTGCCTACTAGCTGCCGCCCTCCTGAGGAGGTTACCTCTTAGCAGTCTATTTAGGAGGCAAGGTCTGTGACAAAAACCCATAAGTGGATGCTGTGTGCCATCCCTGTTTTCAAAATTCTATTTCATTATTAATAAAGGTTTTGAGAGAGGTATCTTATTTTGTAACAAAACAATTTTCTTTTCACAAAGTTTGCCCTGACATTATTTATTTACAAGCCATTAATTTGTAATAATGTTAGTTATTAAGATGTAAGATATATAAACTTACTTACATTTATGACAGTAAACACAAAAGCTTTTCTAAAATAACATATTTGTACAGTGCATAGATTAGTGACAAACATTTGCAATGAACATGGTAATTTTGGTGCAAGCATCCATCGTGATAATGGACATTTACACCTAAATTATAAATTTTTATTTTTTATATGTTAATACAGGTGTGTTAATTTTAAATTGATGTGATGAAACTAAACACATATGCATTACACATTTAAACAATTAAGAGTAAATTAAAATGTATTTATGTACAGAACATACACTAGACACGGGAAATGTAACCTAAATAAATATATAGGATGTTTTAGGTTTTGCACAAACATTTTGCCTTGTCTAGTACAATTTCAACTTTTTATCAAACGTGTATTATTTAAAAAATGTGTAATGCCTATGTATATGCTTGGATAGTGCATGTCAAATGATTAAACACACCTGTATGGACACTTTTGGATTTGGGATTAATATCATTCTTTGTGTAGGTGCCCATTAGCATGAATTAGTATGAAGGCAGCTTGCACTAAATAAATGAAAATTAAATAGGTGTGTTTCTTTACATTTTTTATACAACTACATTATGCACATATGCACTGCACAGTAGTAAAATATTGTTTGTAAGCATGAAGTAAAATTGATTGCGTCCAGGGCTAATGTAAACTGACAATTCAAAAGGTAAAAAACACACTTACCTTTGGTTCCGGTGACAACCTGGTTGATTTGCTTTGTGGCGAGTTGCAGTAGCAAAGGAGTGACACAGACAATTGGGTTTATGATGGAAAGAGAAGCTTATATCCCTTCTAATCTGCCAACTCAGGTGTGGAGGTTTACCCTCTACAGTTATGTCAGTGGGAAGGCACATTGTAATTGGCCCGGCCAAAAAACTGGCTGTACTCCCTCTGACAGCCACTTTTGCCCATGGCACCATAAATGCAGAAGAAACATTCTGACGGCAATGGCGGCACTCCGACTGACTTTTGTTCATTGACCCACCAGCATCTAATTAGAGCGGGCTGATTACCTAGTGGATGAATAGAGAAACCAATGGAAAAGTTACAGCGGGACCAGATCTGCCAAAATCTAAATCAAGAGTTGAAATAAAAAAAATACTGAAACTTAGTAAGAAAATCGGGTATTTGTTACAATGTTTTCATTTCTAACTTCTCATCACGATGGCCGATTTACAAAACCTGTATACCATTACATCTGCTAGATCATTTTAGTTGTAGGGATATATAGGGTTTGTTGGTTTTCCAAGAACTCGAGGTATCCAGAAACAGTAACTTGAGCTGCACCTTGCAATGGTTTTTCATTGTTTACCTGGTATACAGCAATTCATATGGTAAATATAAAGACTTAAAGATAGCTATTAATGAAACCTATTTATTTCTAAAATGACTCAGAGATGGAGTTTAGAAACAGTGGTGATTTGAACACCTCTGAATTTGTGGGTACCCATACTACTAGCATGTCAGTTAGAGGATGTTTCTCAAAACGTCCTTCCTACATTTGGAAGACTTACATTTGGAAGGCACAAATGCAGACAAATACATTTGGCAATAACACTTGTTCTGCTTATATGTTTAGGCCTAATACCTGCAATTAGAAAGGGTCCAAAATGTAAAAGGGAAAAATCACATAGAGCAATTCATATGGTACAAAATAAATAGTGAAAAGTAGGTATCAAGGACACTTATGTGTTTCAGAAATGGGCACAAGATATTGCGTTTAGAAGCAGGGGTTATTTACACATTTTTGAATTTGTGGGTACTCATATAAGCATGTGAATTAGAGGGCATTTTTCAAAATGACATCTTTCTTAAACATTGTCTTAAATGTGAAAAGTGCAAATACAGAGAAATACAATTGCTAATAGCATATATTCCTCTATTCTGCGTTTCCCTAAGTCTCCCGATAAAAATGGTACCTCACTTGTGTTGGAAGGCATAGAGCCCATGACAGGAAAAGGCCCAAAACACAAAATGACACATTACATTTCTCCACACAAAGATATCCTTTTTTGCAGTCAGAAGCTGTGGTTTTTCGAGCCCTAGCTCAGCCGGCACCTAGAGTGCTAAGCAAAACTGTACATGTTTTGAAAACTAAACACCTAGGGAAATCTAGGATAGATAGACCTGCATGACTCTCACCAGGTTGCATTACCCAGAATCCCTTGCAAACCTCAAACTGGAATCTGCAGAGAGCCACAAACCTTCTTCCACCCACTACTTGTGTGGGTAGGCCTTGTGCCCGTGACAGGAAACAGCCAAAAATACAACATGGATTCAAAAACAAATTCACTCAAAATATACCCGTTTTTTGCAATGTCAGTAGCTGTGGTCATGACTCCTAGCTCATCTGGCACCCAGGGAAACCTAGCAAACATGTACATTTTTAAAACCTGGCTTCCATCAGGTCGTTTTACCCAGAATCCTTTGCAAACCTCAAACCGTTGACTGAAAACACACATTTTCCCTACATTTCTGTAATGGAAGCTTTTGGAATCTGCAATTATCTGAAAAATTCCTACAACACAGCATTGCCCCACTTCTGCTGATAGAAATGCTGCACCCCTTCTGTGGCAAGGCCTAGGGCCAGTGAAAGGAAAGGATCAAACAAAGGATAATGTGAGTCCTTGCATGGGGACTCCTATTAACCTCACTTGGATCCGTTTCAGTCGCTGGCACTAAGCCCTTGTGTCTTTCGTGTTTTGATGTATTTCTCTATATGGATTCCAAGTCACTTGTTTCATTTTGTTCATTGCTTTTAAGTTGACAAAAGAACCATTTGTGTATGCAAATACTATATGCTTAGAGAGACCTTTCTTTTTTTTAAACTTCCTAGCGATATATTAAAATTATTATTTTTTGCTAAATCAAAAAATTGCATTGTGTTATGTTTTAATATGTCTATTACTTATGACAAATTATTGCCTGAACTATTTCTATTACCAATGGCCAAGTAATTTGAAGAATGGCTGCATACAGAAGAACATAAGGAGATTGTTTGTCTTTACCACAGTGGTACCCTTGGTGTGAGTTTGGTCTCCATAGCCATTGTTTGCTCTGTAATCACAGCTGGGGTGTTGGGAATCTTTCTTAGAAACTGGGATACACTAATAGTGAAGGCTAATAACTGAAATATTAGCTACACTCTCCATGTGCCCTTAATACTGGCCTTCCTCTCCTCCCACTTATTCATTGGACACCCTACGACATTCACCTGTCTGATCCAACATACTGCATTTGGGTTTATTTTTACTGTTGCTGTGTCATGTGTTGTAGCAAAAACCATCACTGTTGTCATTGCCTTTAAACAATCAAGCCTGGGAGCAGGTTGAACACATTGCTGGTGTATCAGGTGTCTGCATCTATGGTCCTATTGTACACAATGGGTAAAGTAGTAATGTATCTCTCTTGGCTGCTCACCTACCTACCTCATCCAGGCATGGACACAAAGTCTGAAATGGACTGGATGTGTGCCCAGGGCTCTACCAATGCCTTCTGCAGTGTGATTGGTAACATGTGCCTATTGGCCCACCTAAGCTTCATTGTGGCTTTCCTAGCCAAGAACCCACCTGATAGATTCAATGAGGCAAAGCTCATCACATTCAGCATGTTGGTGTTCTGCAGTGTCTGGGTCTCCTTCATCTCAGCCTACCTCAGCATCAAAGGCAGATGCATGGTGGCTGTGACTGCTTGGTTGTTTATTCTTTCCCAAATGCTACATCAACCTACTCAAGCCAGATGCAAACAAAAAATAATATAGGAGTTAGTTGCAATTTATAGTTATAAGAATATTTTAGTTAGATTGCAAATATGTATTTTAGAAAGGAGGCATGCTCAGGAGCTGTAAGCTCCATAAAATACTATGTACAACTATGTATGAAAATAAACGCAAAATGAATATTACAATTCACATATGTTAAAAATGGGATCTTCTGCAAGGAGTAATGATCAAGAATAGACCATTTTGAATTGTAGGCTCATAATTTGATTGTAGTTTGGATTGTGGAAAATTGTTCTTGTTCTGGGCTCAATTCAAGACTGGCAGACCCAACCTGGGGGCCTTTTGCAGAATCATTTGACATTTGTATAATTCAACATACATGGAGTATGACTCCAGCCTACAGGTCTGGGTTTTAAATGTTTGGTGTGAGGCAATATTACAAGGAGAAGGGTGCCCTGTGGGTGGTCTTATATAGCCTTAGAACCCGCCGTAGCGGGCTCTAACGGCTATTAAAGGCCCGCTCCCCGCGTTAAATGCCCGAGCCGAAGGCGAGGGCATTTAACAAGGGAGAGGGACTTTAATAGCCGGTATAGCCCGCTACGGCGGGTTCTAAGGCTATTAGAACATTCTGCCACACAGGGCAGAATGTTCTATTAAAAAAAAAAATGTTCACGTAGCCCGAGGGGATTTAAATCCCCTCGGGCTCCGTGAGGCTTTGTTCACAGCTGTTGCTGTGAACAAAGCGAACATTGGAATGTTGGCGCTGCGGGCTTTTACCGGCCTGTAAAAGCCCGCAGCAGTCCATTGTCTTCAATGGACATGCCAACATTCCAATGTTCTAATAGTATAGGTGAAAACCTCAATTGCAGGATTAAAAGGTTAACCTTAGACTCCCCAATATATTTGGTCTGATGATTTCTTGAATACAAGTATCTTTATATTTTTAGGCTGACATTTACAAGAATCTGGCGCATCAATACTGATACGCCAGATTTCACTCGGCCACCCACCCCCACCAACCAACACCATGGGTGCACTGTATTTACAATACAGCGCACCATGGTGCACTTTAGGCCAATAGCACCAAAAAAGTTGATGCTATTGTGGCGCTTTGCTACACTAGCATCAAAAATGTTGACTCTAGTGGAGCATAGTGCAAGGAGGCCCATTGATGTCAATGGGTACGTCCTTTTAACGCCTGTTTTGAGCAGTAGTTGAAAAATTATAAATTGTGCAATGAAATCTCGTAGACACCTCCTAATGCTGGAACGCCCCCCCTTTCATACAAGATGCCTGGCACAGGCATAATGTGTCTCAAGGATACGCAAAGTAGCGCAATGCATGCATTGCTCCACTTTGTAAATATGGCGTGGCGATTTTGCCTTGTTGAGCCATGTTAGCGTAAAAAGAAAATTATGCTAATGTGGCGCGAGGAGGCACTAGGGCCTTGTACATCTAGCCCTTAATATCTATAACATGCCAGTAAGTCAAAATCATGACTTGGGGATACCTCAATTAGATCTTACACTGTTGAAAAGGAGGTCTTCTCTAGCCATCACAAGCGGCTGAGGAAGGGGCCCTAATAGGTGATATTATAGATCTCTCCCTTTGACGAATGTGTGACTATAAGGGGCATCTCCCCCTTCCCCAGACCAGGGGCCACCTGCCCTTATTGTTTAGGGCCTCCCATATTTGAGTTATTACTCAGGTAGGCCCAAAATGTGTTAAAGCATTTCTCCTCTGATCACGTGGAGGGGGCAAGAGAGGTATGAAAGGAGAGGAAAGGCATTTTCTCTCCTTTCATGTCTCTCTCAACATTTCGGCTGCCCAATCGCAATGCCATCGGGCAGCAGAAATGCCCACTAGACACCAGGGAAATTGTTTTTCTATTTTTGCTTAAGTGGAGCTGCCCCTTAGGGAAGGATCGCTCCCCGAGGGGCAAATTATTTTATGCCATTTCTGACCCCCCTGGGAGCCAATTGGCCTAATATAATTTGGCTGATTGGCCCCCGTAGCAGCAGAAAACCCTAGACAACAGGGATCTTTTTTTTTAAATTATTATTATTATTTTCATTTAAGTGGGGAGCGACCCCTTTGGCAAGGGTCGATCCCTTGGGGGCAAAATTAGCTGTAGGCCATTTCAGCCCCCCTTTGGGGCAGATCGGCTTATTTTTATTAGGCCAATCTGCCCCCAAGGGAGGCAGAAACCACTAGACACAAGGGATTTTTTTTTTTTTGTCAGTCTAGGTGAGGGGAGAGACCCCTTAGGCAAGGGTCGGTCCCCTGGGTGGACAATTTTATTTTAGGCCATTTCTGCCCCCCCCCTTGGGGGCAGATCGGCCTATTGTAATTAGGCTGACCTGCCCCTGGGGAAGCGGGGGGGTCCAGAAACCCCTAGACAACAGGGATTTTTTCTCTTTTGTTTATTTTATTTTTTTATATGTGGGAAGCGACCTCTTAGGCAAGGGTCGCTCCCATGGGTGAAAATTGTCTTGAGGACATTTCTGCCCCCCTTGGGGCCGATTGGCCTATTTTTATTATGCCAATCTGCCCCCAAGGGGGGCAGAAACCACTAGGCTCTGGGGATTTTTTTTGCGCCAATTTCACGCAAGGGGAGCGACTCCTTAGGCAGGTCACTCGCCTGGGGGTCAAATTTATTTTAGGCTTTTCCTGCTCCCCTTGGGGGCAGATCGGCCTATTTCTAGTAGGCCAATCTTCCCCTGGGGGCAGAAACCACTTAGGCACCAGGGATTGGTGTGTATGTATGTGTGTGTTTTGTTTGAGGGGACAGCCCCTTGGGCAAGGGTCACTCCCCATGGGGGCACATTACTGTTGGCCATATCTGCCCCCAAAGGGGGCAGATTGGCCCTTTTCTGAAGGCCCATCTGCCCCCAAGGGGGGCAGAAAGCCCACCAGAGACCAGGGAAGATTTCTTTTTCAAAATAAGAGCGTGGGGGTAAACTAAATGGGGCCAAAGTTGTTCTGCCCACCAGTGGGCAGATGGGGCAATTACCCCAGATCCACACCCCGGGGGCAGAAAGTCTACTAGATGCCAGGGAAATAAAAAATAAAAAAATAGTGGGGTGGTGGCTACCAACTAGTATGGGCCTGGTTATGCCCCCACCCCAACTGAAGGGGGTAACAGTTTTTCAGGTCTCCCCTGCACAATAAAACATCTTATCCCACGGAAAGCAAGAGGACATTTGATTATTTCGGGTTTTGGTTTTGCATTTGGGCCATGAGAGCTTGGCTGACTCTCAAAATCGTCCCACTTGGAATGGTGAGGGCTGCACTTTTTGGACTTTGGGACTCTGCCATGTAGAAACATCCACAAGACCTAGACACATATGAAAACGAAACATCTGGGTGATTCCAGGGTGGTGTGCTTCACATGCACCCGCACCATTTTCTTACCCACAATGCTCTGCAAACCTCCAACTTTGCTAGAAATCACACATTTTTCCCACATTTTTGTGAGGAACCTTCTGGAATCTGCAAGACCTACCTACCACCCAGCATTGTCTCATCTATACCGATAAAAATTCTGCCCCACTTGTCAGCCTAAAAAGGTTTTTTTTCAAACTGCTCTTTTGGACTCGCTTTGGTTCCCCATCAATTTCGCCATGTTTTTGGCTTTTCCCTTTCACAGGAACTTGGCTCACCTACACGACTGAGGTATAATTTTTACTGGAAGACTGAGGGGAACGTTGGGTGGTAGGAAATTTGTCCCAGTGCGGTGATCCCACACAAAAATGTGGGAAAAATGTGATTTATTAAGCTAAATTTGAGGTTTGCTGGGGATTCTGGGTAAGAAAACACTGGGGTTCCACGCAAATCACACCTCCCTGGACTCCCTCGGGTGTCTAGTTTTCAGAAATGCCTGGGTTTGGTAGGTTTCCCTCTATGGCTGCTGAGCCAAGGACCAAAAATGCAGGTGCCCCCGCAAAAACAGGTAGTTTTGTATTTGCTAACTTTGATGTGTCCTGATAGTTTTTTGGGGCATTTCCTTTCGCAGGCTCTAGCCTACCTACACAAGTGAGGTACCATTTTTATCGGGAGACTTGGGGAACGCTGGGCGGAAGGACATTTGTGGCTCCTTTCAGATTCCAGAACTTTCTGTCACCAAAATGTGAGGAAAAAGTGTTTTGGGGCCAAATGTTGAGGTTTGCAAAGGATTCTGGGTAATAGAACCTGGTGAGAGCCCCACAAGTCACGCCATCCTGTATTCCCATAGGTGCCTAGTTTAAAAAAATGCACAGCTTTGGTAGGTTTTCCTAGGTGCCGGCTGAGCTAGTGATCAAAATCCACAGCTAGGCACTTTCCAAAAAACACATCAGTTTTCAATATGAAAATGTGATGTGTCCATGTTGCGTTTCCTATCGCAGGTGTTAGGCCTACCCACGCAAGTGAGGTGCCATTTTTATCAGGAGACTTTGGGGAACACAGAATAGTAGAACAAGTGTTATTGCCCCTTGTCTTTCTCTACATTTTTCCTTCCAAATGTAAGACAGTGTGTAAAAAAGACATCTATTTGAGAAATGCCCTGTAATTCACATGCTAGTATGGGGACCCCAGAATTCAGAGATGTGCAAATAAACACTGCTTTTCATCACCTTATCTCCGTTTTGGAAATACAAAGGTTTTCTTGATACCTATTTTTCATTCTTTATATTTCACCAAATGAATTGCAGTATGCCTGGAATAGAATGAAAACCCATTGCAAGGTGCAGTTCATTTATTGGCTCTGGGTACCTAGGCCGATATTTATACTTTTTTAGCGCCGCATTTGCGTCGTTTTTTGACGCAAAATCGGCGCAAACTTACAAAATACTGTATTTTGTAAGTTTGCGCCGATTTTGCGTCAAAAAACGACGCAAATGCGGCGCTAAAAAAGTATAAATATCGGCCCTAGAGTTCTTGATGAACCTACAAGCCCTATATATCCCCGTAACCAGAAGAGTCCAGCAGACGTAACGGTATATTGCTTTAAAAAATCTGACATTGCAGGAAAAAGTTACAGAGTAAAACATGGAGAGAAATGACTGGTTTTTTCACCTCAATTTCAATATTTGTTTTTATTTTATCTGTTATTTTCTGTAGGAAAACCTTGTAGGATCTACACAAATGATCCCTTGCCGAATTCAGAATGTTGTCTACTTTTCAGAAATGTTTTGGTTTCCGGGTTCCAGCATTGGTTTCACACCCATTTCTGTCACTAACTGGAGGGAGGCTAAATGCACCAAAAATAGTAAAAATGGTGAATGTCCCAGTAAAATGGCAAAATTGTGTTGAAAATGTGGTTTTCTGATTCAAGTCTGCCTGTTCCTGAAAGCTGGGAAGCTGGTGATTATAGCACCGCAAACGCTTTGTTTTCAGGGAAAAAACCCCAAGTCTTCTTCTCCAGCCCTTTTTTCCCATTTATTTTTTTAAAAACCGAAATTGTCGCAGTATTTTGGCTAATTTCTTGGTCTCTTTTCAGGGAACCAACAAACTCTGGGGCCCATATTTATACTTTTTGACGCAAAACTGCGCTAACGCAGTTTTGCGTCAAAATAATTAGCGCCGGCTAACGCCACTCTGAAGCGCCATGCGGGCGCCGTATTTATTGAATGACGTTAGCCGGCGTTAGCCGCCGGCGCCGTCTGGTGTGCCTTAAAAAAAACGACGTACACCAGGCAGCGCCGGCGTAGGGGGATATGGGGCTTGGGCGTCAAGAAATGGGGCAAGTCAGGTTGAGGCAATTTTTTCGCCTCAACCCGATTTGCGCCATTTCTTTTCACTCCCAACCACCATTGAAATGACTCCTGTCTTAGCAAAGACAGGAGTCATGCCCCCTTGCCCAATGGCCATGCCCAGGGGACTTATGTCCCCTGGGCATGGTCATTGGGCATAGTGGCATGTAGGGGGGGCACCAATCAGGCCCCCCTATGCCACAAAAAAAAAAAAAAAAAAACACTTACCTGAACTTACCTTAATGTCCCTGGGATGGGTCCCTCCAGCCTTGGGTGTCCTCCTGGGGTGGGCAAGGGTGACAGGGGGTGTCCCTGGCGGCATGGAGGGCACCTCTGGGCTCCTTCAGAGCCCACAGGTCCCTTAACGCCTGCCTTTTGCAGGTGCTAAAAAACGGCGCAAAAGCGTCCGTACGTCATTTTCTTTGACCCGCCCACTCCCGGGCGTGAATTTTGCCTGGGAGTATAAATCCGACGCACATGCCTCGGAGTCGATTTTTTAGACGGGAACCCCTACCTTGCATATAATTAACGCAAAGTAGGTGTCCACGCTAAAAAATGACGCTAACTCCATGGACTTTGGCGCTAGACGCGTCTAACGCCAAAGTATAAATATGGAGTTAGTTTTGCGTCGGAATTGCGTAAAAAAAAACGACGCAATTCCGGCGCAAACGGAGTATAAATATGCCCCTGGGTACCTCTAGAATTCCTAGGATGTTGGAATAAAAGGATGCAAATTTGGCGTGGGTAGCTTATGTGGACAAAACGTTATGAGGGCCTTAGCGCGAACTGCCCCAAATAGCCCAAAAAAGGCCTGGCACCTGCGGGGGAAAAGGCCTGGCAGCGAAGGGGTTAAGAGGATAATATGTTATGATGTGCTTGGGGTATGCAGCCTATGACATGTGAGGGAATGATCTTGCGATGTGGAATTATGACGTGTACATTCTACTATCCCAAACAAAGCAGTTGGGTTCCTGGCTGTGTCTTGGATTTCCTTTTTTGAAATAAATGACTTACAACTGACACAGTGCGAGGAGTACTCTCATTTATCACACCAACTGGTGATGATACATCAGGCAATTATTTTGCAACCTAAAATCCTCAAATCGCTGCAAGCGGAGGCCCTGGCGCACACTGACATTCCTTTGCAGTATTTTCCAGGCATTGTAATCATTCTTTGCCCATGGCATTCTGAACTAAGCCACAACGCTATTTACAAAAGGCCTACCTTACCCCCTCGAGAATTATACTTTACTCGGCCTCCCAGCTGCCACAGTGCTACACATAGCTTCAAGTATATGATGTTTTCCAATCTCAAGCTCCAGCCTTCTCAGTTGATGCTGCACTGCCACCTAGTGATCAATTGTAATAGTTTACGTTGCATTGCAATTTACGGTTCAAAACCTTCTAACAGACTGTAAGGGCAACTTGAAAGCATGGGTATAAATAATGCTATTGTAACTCCCCCTGCCTCATGATACCTGGAGATCCACCAACTGAGTGGGAGTATTCATACTTTTGAAAATTTTATGTTGGGGCTTGATGGTTTACGCTTATCTGCTAAAACAGAAAAACACTGTCATTGAGCTCCTGAGACAGAGAGGGCCAACATGTACTTAAATACCTCCCTCCACTGCATGATGACCACGGTAATGAGATACAAGGCATGTATAAAGAAGATAGGGTGCACCTCCAAGGCAGATTTGCAAACCAAGAGCATGTGGGAATGCACTGCACAAGTTTTACACCCAGCCACAACGACCTTCTGAATCATTTTGTAGCCAGATTAAGCGAATCAACAGACACATTTCAATTTGGTCAGATGACTGAAGAACTGGTAAGACATCAACTAATACTGCAGTTGCAGTAGCAAATAAATGCAGGAATGGCTGTGGACAGCTGGCAATCCCACGCTAAAAGTTGCCATTGCCATAGCCAAAGTGGTGGAAGAATCTGAAAAGTGCATGCAGGAGATGCACAACAGCATAATGGTAGGCAAAACCCCTCTGAGACTGTTCAAGTTGTTGATGAATCATACCTGGTTAATGCAGTCAGAAAGAAAAAGTCAGCCTCCAGTGCCAATACCAGCAAAAACAGTGCTTCAAGAGATCCAGGAATATCCAATTTATTTGGGGAGGTGGCATCCTGTGTATGTCACAGGTATGGGAGCACCCACCATTTGGCAGACACAAAGGGCTGTTTTGCAATTGGTAAAGACTGTCGTGGAGGTGGAAAAAAGGGACATTTTGCACTCATGTGTAAAACCTGCAGGAAAAATGTGGCCTCAGTAGACGATGATGAACATGAACACAGGGGGCCTCATTCTGACCCTGGCGGACGGCGGACGAAGATGTACTTTTTTTGATCTTTTATTTAATTTTAATGTTTGTATTTTTTTCTTTTTTGTTCTTTTTGCATTTTGCCCTCAATCAATTGATCCACCCCCCTGACTGCCATAGGCACACAGCCGCACAACATCATTTTTCAAGTATTATTCCATTTCCTATTGGACCCCCTACCTGCCATAGAGTAGTTTCACTGCAAAAACCAGCATCAGTCATTGTTGTAATTATTATTCCATTTTTGCCTGGACCACTTTCCCTGCGATAGACACACATTAGTCTTCATTTTTTTAAGGATTATTCCGCTTACACATGCACCACCTTGACTGTTACAGGTATCTCCAGAGTCCAAGAGATGCCAGGAGAGGCAAGAGAAAAGAAAGGCTCCTAAAAGCCTTAGAATTATGGAAGGGGATGATGAGGAGGATGACGACGAGCCAGTCATTGTCATGGAAGTGGGCTCATATGATTCTGACATTACCCCCTCATTCATAATGACCCATATGTAAACAGATAACACAAATGGGTGGAGGAGCACCTGAATGCAGTGATGGTGAAGGTGAGGAGCACTGGGAAACATCAGTTCTAATCACAGTGGGGGGTCATGAGGAAGAAGAGGGTGACATCTGTAAGCAAAAACAGAGGATGATCTTTAAGCAAAGCAGCCCTGTCCACTGCAGTTCACTAGTATCACTATATTATCAGCTCAGCAACCCCAAAGTGACACAAGACTCAGAGACAGATGGAGACACCACTGCATACAGTGACTACCCCAAAATGCACATTGAGTCTACCAACTCCTACTTCTCAGAAGTACCTTGGTCAGTGGCACTGGAAAAGTAGAACATCCAGGCTACTATTATGGGATTTTTGAGGCAGGAAGGGCCCTACGACTGCAACCACCCAACGGTGCACTTGTATAATGGGAAGCTGGCTAAAATATTGGTGCTGGACCTCCTCCCGTTTTCTTTTGTGGAAGTAGTGGGACTTTTAGAATTTATGTCAGCTAGCTGCCTGAAATGGAAGATTCCAAGTCAGATCTATTTTGCTAGAGTTGCTTGTCCAGTGCTCCATCACAATGTGCTGCAATCGGCTATCCATCTGACGACAGACATGTGAACCAGTTGACAAGCGATTGATTGCATGTGTATCATTGCACACTGGATCTCTTTTGCAAAGGTAAGGCAACAGCTGTTTCCAGGCCGTGGCCATGAAGAAGATTTAATGAGCCCTTAGTGGCATGCAACTGTAGCCCTGTTCTCCATGGAAAAATCCCATACAGCTGCAGACATATTTGACAATTTGAACAGCAAGGTGTGAATGGCTGAAACACAAAGGTCTCAGAATTTTATTTGTTGTCATTAACAATGGCAGTGATACAGTCAAGGCCATGGCAGATGGTGACTATTTCAGGGTCTTTTGTATGGTGCATTGCATCAACCTGGTTGTGCAGGAGTTTCTTAAAAAAGAAGAGATTGTCATCAACATATTGACCACCTGCAGAAGAATCTCAACTTGTTTTAGCCATTCTTTTAAAGCCCGGAAGCAGATGAGGCCTATACAGTGTGCTAATAGAGAACCAGTAAAATACATCATACAGGAGGTGCCAACAGATTAGGAATTGATCTATTACTTGTTGTAACATCTATTTGAGCAGTACAGACAGATCAACTAGATCTAGACAGATTTAAAGGGATGTAATTGGGAAAGCTATAACAATGGATGCAAACAAATGGGGCCTAGTCAAATGCCTGACACAGATGCTACTTCCTTTTGAAGTTTTCACACGGGAAGTTAGCAAGGAGGACAGCACAAAGTTACATCTGCTACAGGACCAGCAAAAAAAGGTGTCTGAAAGGTTTGTAGGCATGAACGAAAATGCAGAAGTGCATGCCATGATTGAGAGCTTAATTCTTTGCTTCACTTGTAATGCAAAACAGCAAAATGGCATCATGTTGTCTTAAGAGTACATCTGTGCCACACTACTTGATTCATGTACAAAGAATTCTGGCCACTTTCTTTCCTTTTTCTGAAGGGGATGTTTTAAAATAAAAGAGGTGGATTGTTGAGCAAGCTAGAGACATGGAAGAAGAATGTCTGGAAACTACTAGAGTCCCGCTCCCGGACAGCAGGTCTGGGGTGCCTCCTTTAACTTTCAAAGAGGACAGTCTTGTCTCACAGTAGCCAACATGAGCAACAACAACAATGCCAAAAAACACAACTGCATGCACAGAAGAATTGGCCCCTAAACTCTGCCTTGGCTTCATTTCAAGTATCAGGTCTTAAGGTCACTGCAGATGTGAAAGCAAAAGAGGTTGAGCAAGTGGCAGTCCCAATGACCTTTGAGAGTATGTTCCTAGACTATTTGGGTGACCCAAAAGAGGTCTATGTGGATCAAAACCCATTGGTGTATTAGGATGCAATGATGCACCAATGGCCATTGCTCAGAAGTCTGTCAATAAACTATCTGGCTGACCCTCTTTCAGCTGAGCGTGTGTTCAGTGCAGCTAGGCATGACCATGATCAAAATTAACCAACATTTCATAGGACACGATTACACAGTTCCAGAAACCACACAGGAGGCAGAGGAGCATGATTGGTCGGAATCAAGTGAGTTAGCTGACCAACCTTTGGACCACCATAATAATTTTTAATTATTTAATGTCAAACTACTTTTTTTGCCCCCCAAAAAGATTCAGATAATGGAACGGTATGTTTGTTTATAATTTATGCTGCCCCACCATTTTTACTTCCATGTATGACCGGATTGGAGTTTGACCAGTGTGCAGTGAAGAAGCCTCTACATCCCTTTCATGATATTTGAGACAATACCTGCCTCCCTCACATTCCTATCTTTTTTTGCATCACCTAACAGGGCTGCCCCAGAAGATCATTGATTTATTAGACTGCCAATGCCAAATTCCAATGTATTGCTTGCATCAAAGATAAGATACAGTTGTGTACCTACCACTGTGCTGGGATTAGAAGAAGGAACTACAACTAATGCGCCAATGAGTGATGATATATTATTGAGTGATTGTGAGTGATTGATGATTTATATGGTGGCAGAGAGAGAGGGAAGGTGTTCAACTAATCATTAAACTTTGTTTTGATGATTTTCAATGTTTAGTGCCTGAAGGGGGATTATTTTTCCTGTAGGTGATTGGCCATTTCAAACTTAGTGAAAATTTATATTCAGGGTCCACTCCTTTTTTCAGGATCTTCAGAGACCAGACCAGTCACTTTAGTTAACATACACAAATCTACACAAAATACTCCAATTCTGTTTATCTACTTGTTCTTCAACAGCACTACAGGTGTATCTTGCTTTGGTCGGGACAAGGTTTCTCGGAGTCAGGAAGAGGACGGAAGGACTCAGGGCAGAGTTACATAAACAGCTAGAAGAAGGAAGTTATCAACTTCAAAGGGAAACCATGTTGATGAGGGCACTGAGGCCTAGTACTCAGCTATGTGGACTAGAGATAGGTGAGTTGATTTGGGAAATTCTGATGACGGTGTGTGTGGCACTGCTGGCAAATGTGTTTTTGCGCTGCCTCTTCTCGGTACAGTCCTCATGAAGCTTACCTTACGCCTGTCCTTCTCCTAGACTCTACAGTGTATTTTTCGTTTTACAATCTGCAGGCCTTCTCCTCTCCTGCATGAGCAAAAGGCGAACACTGAGCTCAACACTACTGCTGTCTTACTGGACCCGTTCATCCATGCACCCAAGAGTGATGGACATTTCGAGAAGAATGCAGAGGCACCACCCAATTTGGCAATATAGTACCAATTTTTCAAACCGAGATGACAGAACATTTAGATATCTAATAACTTTGGGCTGTGGAGCAGAAGGACTGTTTGCGATGCATTTAACAGAACTGTGTCATAATCATTTCTTCATTATCTTCCGCAACAGATTGATGATGATGTGCTGCTCATCATCCTGATGAATATTGTTATGTTGTGTTTGTCTTTGTCACACCTTTCCCCAAATCTTCTTTCCCATTCATTCATCAAACCACTAACCCTCACCCCTTAGGCTGTGTGATTTATTGAGGTGTGACTTAAAGTTGCACCATAAATAGATCCCAGACTTGGTGGGGCAGTGTAAGAGGCTGGCCCAGTGTGTAGTGGGTACCTATGGTACTTACACCTTATAGCAGATACAGTTATCCCTTATTAGTGAGAAGTAGGCAGTGTCTAGAAGCCATGCTTTCTAGAGGTAGCTTCTGATGAGCAGCCAAGGCTTATCTAGGAGACCTTCAATGTTCATGCTATACCACTGTAGTCACACAGTACTCACACACGAAAGAAAACACTAAATTTTACAAAAATAAAGGCATTTATTTTGGTGACACAAATAACGAAAATACCATAGAGACTGTACTCCCTTAGGAGGTAAGTAATACACAAATTATCTACTCTAGCATGCAGAAATAGGCACAAAAACAGTTAATAAACAGTGCAATTAGTGAAAATCACAATAGTTAGAAATGGGCCTAGGGGAGCACAAACCATATACTAAGAAAGTGGAAAGGCAACTTTGGTCTCCCACCTAGGCAAGGGTAGTGTGTAGAGGGGAGCTGGGAGTACTAGAAAACCCCAACAGTAAGTATTAGAACCCACCCCAGTGACCAGGAAAGGAGGAGTAAAACATGGCACTTTCCCAGAACACACACAGAAACGAAAAGAAGGATTATGCAAGATCCAGAAGAGACTGAAAGATACCAACAGTGGATTCCTGGACCTACGAAAGAAGGGGACCAAGTCCAAGAAGCAAAGAAGAGTCCAGGGAGAACAGGAGCCCCAGCTATCCCAGATGAAGGTGCAAAAGAAGAACAACGGTGAAGAAGAACAGTCAGTACTGCACCCAAGAAGACGGAGTTGGGTTCCTGGTTGGTGCAAGTGATGTTTCATGCTGAATGGAGGGGTTGCAGTCTGGTTTGCATTGCTGGAGTCTGCCAACAAGCCTTGGCACACGCAAAATTTGTGGTTAGCGGAAAATGGCGCTGCTCGGTATCAGGATGGACCAGGTGGACTCTACCCAGGAGTGGTGATGGACAGGGGAGTGGTTACTCCCCTGTCCTTTGTCCAGTTTTGTGCCAGAGCAAGGACTGGGGGTCCCTGAACCGGTATAGACTGGTTTATAAAAGCAGGGCAACATCTGTGCCCTTCAAAGCATTTCCAGTGGCTTGGGGAGGCTACCCTCCCCAAGCCTGTAACATCTATTTCCAAAGGGAGAGGGTGTAAAACCCCTCTCCTAAAGGAAATCCTTTGTTCTGCCTTCCTGGTCTCGAGCTGCTGGAGCAACAGGAGGGCAGAAACCTGTCTGTGAGGTGGCAGCAGAAGGCTGTAACGGCAATACTGGGGGTCCTCTAAACAGCTTCCAGAGTGCATGGAATCATACAACCTATACTTGCAAAAGTATTTGGTTATGATTCTGACATGTTTGATACCAAACATGCCTAGGTTTTATAGTTACCATTATGTAGCTGGACATAGATAGTGACCAATGTCCAGTACACCCATAAAAAGGCGTCCCTGCACTCACAAAGTGCAGCAAAGTGGTCCTGGAGTTTGTGGGGCACCACTGCTAGTGCAGGGGTGCCCTCACACACAGGTACATGCACCCTGCCCTCGGGACTGAGAGGGCCAACTACAGGGGTAAACTGGTGTAGTGACCTATAGTGAAAATGGGTGCACACAGTCTGCAATGGCAGGGCTATAGAACCCTTTGCATGGGCTCTCTATGTGTGGCAGAATAACTGCTTCAGCCCATAGGAATCCCCTGGAACCCGAATGCTCTGGGTACCTAGGTACCATATACTAGGGACTTATAAGGGGGCACCAGTATGCCAATTGTAGGTGAAATACTGTGATAACAGTGAACAACAGCAAAACCTAAGGGAGAGAGCATAACAGCTGGGGTCCTGGTTAGCAGGATCACAGTAGACACAGTCAAACACGCTGACAAACAGGCCAAAAGTGGGGGTAACCAAGCTAGAAAGATGCTACTTTCCTACAGGCAGATTTTGTGAAAACAACTCCAACTGATTGCAGGATCGTCTATTACCTGAGCACTTGCCCCCACCGACTCCATTTGTCCACCTACATATCATTTGTCAACATCATCATTTAGGCCTTTTGTTCTGTTGCTTAAATACTTAACCTTGTACATGTCGCTACTGACTCTGAGTCCACTTCTCCTGACTCAAGGACTTCAACGTTTATTTTTAATGAAATACTAGCTCCTCATTGCTCTGAAGAAGTCACTATCGCTAGATTTTGTTATTACATCAGGTTTTCTTTGTTGTGTCATGGTGGTAGTCTGGCCTCAGTTTCAATAAAGTAATGGTATAAGTAAGATAACCCATTAACTCCCTGTTTTTTTTCATTGTAGTTGCCTGTGATGGACAATCCTTTGATTAATCGTACAGTTGAAGTTCACCTAGGTGGGAGTAGAACCTCACTTATGATGTCTTCCCACCCTAGCCTGCTATGACTATCAGCACCAACATGGCACCTTGGGAAACCCTGCAGTAAGAAGACTGAGAGAGGAAGCAGCTCTCGTTGCATCTATTTAGGTAAGAGAACTATGGAGTGAAGTGAAATAGTTTAGTCAGTAGCTAACTTCTACTGAAGAGATGCTGTTTGTGTGCATCTAGGTTGTTGTAGGCAATATAGGCAATGGCAATATCCCCCTCTTTGTCAACATAGTTACAGAGGGTAGTGGGACAAGGGTATAACTAACCGGCTTACACTTTTTAAAGCAGATTTTTAAAAAACAGGCTAAGTTAAAAGACAGCAGTGTAAAGTAAAACACCAAAAGAAGGGCCATATTTATAGAGCCCGTGCCTCGTTCAAACGCCGCGTTAGCCTCAATTGTTTTGACGATCATGTGGCATTAGAAGGGGAAAAACACTGCACCATATTTACATAGAGGCGCAATGCTTTCATTGCACCACTTTGTAACCCCTTGTGCCACATTATGCCTGCGCCAGGCATAATGTATGCAAAAGGGTGTTCCAGCTCTGGGGGGCCATAAAAAAGTCTCCTAGATTCCTTTGCACCATTTTATCAGCATTTTTAATGCCCGCAAAGTGCAGGCGTTAAAAAGAGTCTCCCAATGATCACAATGAGCCTCTGGGTGCTTTGTAGGATTACCGTCATCATTTTTTTATGCTAATCCTGCAAAGTGACGGACTAGTGTAACAAATTATGATGCTAGTTCCCCTGACTACTGCTATGGTGTGCCATATTTTAAATACAGAGGTACCACTCTACCACTGTGGCGTTAAGGTGGCACTAAGGGGCTCAAGAAAAGTGTGCTGCACTTTTTTATAAATATGCCCCCTAAAGATTTGAGGTATAAATACATAAATTATTACCCTTGAATTTTTTAACAACTATAAAACCTACCCTTTCCACTCACAACATGTCCATCCCTCTCCTCAAACAAATCGTGGCGTCCCAAACCAATGTCCAATGTACAAAGGTCCAAAGTGTAAACTGGTCTAAAACCGAGTCCCAGCTCTCTTTCCTAGCCTATCCACTCACAACAAAGGTGAATGGGCTGCTGCCAGCTGGTGGCATCACTGCTGGTTTTGTTGCTTACTGGGAGGTGCTGGCAGCTGGCTGGAGAAGCTGGGTCCTGCAGGTGAGACAGCTGCCTTGTTCTCCTCTTCCACCAGCAGAGCCACCAGCCACTTGTACTCTAAACGGATGCCCTCCAGCCTCTGCCACCGCATCCAGGCTGCTATGTCCTGGAGCATAGGTGGTCCACCAGGGGTACCTATATCAAGAAAGAAAAAAAAAAAGAAATTGTAAACAGTAGTCTGTGCAAACACTTGTTTAAAATTGGAGTGTCACAGTAACAGTACATTGCTGGTCCCCTGGGCCATTGTAATTAGATGTGGCTGATCACAAGTTACAGGGCCATTTTTTTTTACCCACACATGCCTCTCTGTGGTTGACGAATGTCAAAAAAATTAACTGGCATGAATATTGTTTGTCTTTGTCACACTTTTCCCATTATGAAAGCCAGGATAAATATGAATCACTAGTTCAGAAAAATGTGGAAGATCCCAAAAAGGGATTTTTCAATTTGTTTGGGTGGCTAGGACAGGATTTAGTAAATCAAAAAGGACGGAAGTACTAGGAAATAACGGAATGGGCACTGGGAGGGAAGGGAAACACAGCTTGTTTTCAGTTTGCAATGCATTGAAAACTTTTTATATGCTGCATTACCTGAAGTGGATGCACATTGCACAGACAATACTATTGTACTGCCAAATTGAACCATTCTGCATTGCAATCATGGGCAGGGTGGCGATGAATGATGATGGGTGGGTGGATAGATAGCTGCCTTGCTTAATAAACGCAGTGAGTTAAGGTAGTGGACAGGAAATTATAATACGCCCCATTTTGAACCAAAGGTTTTATAACCAAGTGAAGGAGGCGAAGTAGGTGAACACATCACTCTTCAGAAGAACTCCCTTATTTCTTCATCTAAGCGACTACCCATTCATCCTCCCATTGTTCTAGTCACCATTTGATAACCACCATTTATACTTTACATTCTCTCATCCAGTCTTTCACCGTTCCAATCCATCTATCCATATGTCCATCCATCCATCAGTCCATCCATCCATTCACCTATCCATCCATCCACCCTTTCAAACAACTTTTCACCCATTTATCCATTTACCCAATGCATTGTTACCCATCCACCCATCCTTTCCCCCACCCAATCATCTTTTACCTATCCACCCTTCACCCACTTAGCCACCCTTTCACCCATATACCATTTCATCTATCATTTTACTCACCCATGCATCTCCTTTCACCCACCTGCACGTCTGCTCCCTCATATACCATTTCACCCATCTTTTCTTTTAACATGTCATCCTTTTTTTCTTTTTCCATCAACCCATCATTTGTGGCATTCATTATGAGCTTTTGCCTGCTGAGTTGCAGATAGAAGATGCAATCAAGAACTCCACCCATGTGGTACCTGCTAAAGCAAGGGGTTTACAAGCAATGCCCTTGCAGTGAGTATGCTTGTAATTGTCAAGAAGCAAGCAATATGATTTACCAAATCCCATCCCTGCTGCTTATGGTTCTCCGCCTCAGACGATGCCACGGCTGGCGCATTGGTGCTGCCTCTCGTTCCATCCCTGGAGGCCAGTGTGATTCTGGAGAATCACAGTTTGGATGTTAGTGCATTTAGAAAAGCATTTTTGTCATTGTAAATGGCCTGCTTTTGGAAATTGGGCCATTTGTGATGACAAAAATGCTTTGTACATATGGCCCAATGTCACTTTAACTTTTAGATTTTTCAGTGACTTTCTAGAGTTTTTGTAATGATAGGGAAGATCATTTTACCACACCTGACTATAACATATATTTAACCTTATTTCAGTCAGTGTCCAGGGTTGTTTTTAACTTATTCAACCAACACCTCTACCCTTCGGCCATTCGCAACTGCAGGTTGGCACAGGCTCACCCCTTGCTGATGGCCAACCCACCGCAGCCTGCCCTTTGTGGTCAGCATGTTGCCCGTGCTCTCCTCCTTCTTATCCTCTGTTCTCCATTCGCATGCTCCTGGCCCACCTCCTGCCTTCCATTGTCAGATTGGGATAGGCTGCCCTCCTACTGCCACCCTGTGTTCTTGGTCTGCATGCTTCTGTGCATCCCACCTGCCCTCTGTAGAAGGCTTGCTGCCTCACCCCCTCCCCACTGCCCTGTCTTCTCCGTAAGTGTGGTTCTTGCCCTCTCTTCTGCCCTCTGTGATCCATTGTGGTGCTCCTGCTGGCCTGCCTTCTGTGTTCAGCTGCTTATTCTGTCCCTGCTCACTCCTTCACTTCTCTCTCCATGTTCATTCCCCTATGCCTCTCTCCTGCTCTCCGTGGTTTATTGTTTAAAAGATCCCAGTGGTAAATCTTCCCACTTTTGCAGCATTTCCAGTGTGTCTTTCTGCAAATCCCACAGTATCGCTTTCTACCTAAAACCAAGAAGGTAGAACCTTTCTTCTCCTGTGGTAAGCTCATGTTCCCAACCCAGAGGTGTGGCCCAGGGAATGAGCGGCCACTCTCCTGTGGTCATTCTAAACCAGTTCTGGGAGCTGCTACCCTCCCACTTGGATTCATGCCTGACTGGCTAGTGATGCAATAGGATGGGGCAGGCCCAGCTGTTAGCCTGCCTTTGACAGGTTAGTCATATTTGAAGCTTATCAAGCTCTTGGACACAGCCCACAGGCCATGCTGTTAGGGAAAAAACAAAACCTCCCAACTCCGAAAGCCTTTGTCACACCTCACCACAGGATTCATTCAGCTTCTGGGTGACAGTTGGTTTAAGCAACTAGACATCAAGAGGCAATAGGAAAGGAAAAGTTGATTTTCTAAAAGTACACTTTCCAAAATATTTATTACAAATCCAACTTTAGCAATAACATTTTAAATAGGTCCAAGAATGAACTGTGTAGCTGCTTCCCAGGCAAGGATATCAATATTAGATTCAATATTGTTTCCCAATGCTTTCCGATGGAACAGCTAACCCTGCTACAGTGGACCAGTTTTAGGGCCGTTTCACAGTGTGTGCAATACAAAATATTAAATAAGTCTTATCTGCCATCAGGTGTGAAAATCCTTTTTCCACTGTGATGACGTGTTTAACATTAAACTTTTACATATCCTGCCTGCCTTATACTAATTTGTGAAGTATTAACATTTTAAAGGTTTAGTCCTGACAGAGGGGGTAATTTGAATTGTAATTTAAAGTTGTACATTGCAAACATAGGCCTGCAGTCATGTTTGTGCTGTCACTGAAGGGAGTGACACAAAGGATGCTGTAGCCCACTAGTGACAGTTAACTTACAGGCCATGTACCATATATAGTAAGGACTTCTAGGTACGTTAAATATGGGGTATGCCAATTTCTTAATGATAAAAGGGGGAGCACAGGCACTTTACTGCTGGTTATAAGGAGGTAAAGTGCACAGATTTCTACAATCATCAAAACAGTTAAGACACAAATCTGAGGCTACACCATAAAATAGATGGTCATTTCCAACATAAGTCCCAACCACCAGAATGCAGGGAGACCAACCCACCACCATAGGAGTTTTCATTGTTAACGCAAAAAACCCAGAAACACTAAGGGGCATATTTATACTCAGTTTGTGCCATTTTAGAGTCATTTGGTTTTACGCTCAAACTTCGCAAACTGTGACCCATATTTATATTTTGATGATCAGTGAGGGCAATTTTATCCTTATCTACTGCCATCTCTTGGTGATAATTAAAATGCCCTAGAATAATCAAATTGGATTTGTGAATAAAAGGTTCTAATAAAGAATCTAATGAATGTATAAGATAATTACTTGGCCCTACATATGCAAAAGGTACAGTGTTCCAAAAGGGAGAAAGAAGAAGACACAGGGTAACCTTATTGTTAGAAGCAAAATCCCTCACACATCGGTTTACTGTAGATGTCATGCTTCATCATTGGGCATGCTCCTCATCACACTGGTGCTGCAATATCTGATGGGCTCCCCAATACGGGGGCTCTTTGCAGGAGATCTTATTCCCAATGCCTCTGTGCCATGAGAAATAATCAGACGGACGATGCCGCCTTACAAGCACAAAAAGAATAGGAGAGCAAAATAATGATAAAATTGGCTCAAAACCACTCTTTTAGACTTAAATTTATTAGATCTGTCCACGGTTAGGGCCAAGATTAAAAATGAAAGCGGAGAGTGGGGGTAGAGGTAATGCTCAATCACTCTCTCAATCAAAACAAAAAGAGGGGAAGGACACTCCCTAATTCCCTCTCACAGTGGGTCAACATGTTTCGCGTCTCATGGCTCCAGAATGATCCAACTACTCTTCTTCAGGACCAAAGCAATACATACTTCTCCTTATATAAAGAAAAAAAGACCTAAGTGTGTCTAGAAACGTCAGTCAGCTAGGCTGCAGTCACTTACTTTCTCAAAACTGCGCATCAGCTAAGCTGCGGTCACATTTCTTTATACAAACAAATGTGTGAGGGCTTTTGCTTCTAACATTAGGGTTACCCTTTGTCTTCTTCTTTCTCCCTTTCAGAACAGTGTACCTTTTGCATCTGTAGATTATAGACGGGAGGCTGTACACTGGAAAATTAATCTCCCTGTCCTTCTTTGTTGAAGTTAATTACTTGGCCCTGATAGTCTATCACAGAAGGTGTTCAATTCAGTAGAGAATTCAGCTGCCTCACATAGTGGGAATCCCACTCAGTAATGGAACATTTCAGCTTGTGTTTAAAAAACACTGTTATTCCGCCCCCATCTTATTGCCCCGTTCTTGTCGGATGATCACACAGTGCATTGGGGATCGCAATGGGTAAGTCATGACCAGAAGAATCTTGTAACCAGGTTTCACGTAAAAATACTATCCCCAATTTATGTATATTCAGGAACTTTCAGAACTCAAAACTGTGCCTAAGCAGTGAATAACTCTTAATCAGAAAGCAGGTGATATATGTTGATTACCATTGTTAACACATATGTTACTGAACTAGACACTATCAAATTTGTGGGGAGTGCGGGTAAAAATGCTCAGACCCCTGTTTCCCAGTCAGTAGTTGGCCAATTTGATACTGTCATAGCTGTGCAGCACATATTTAAATTTAATAGGGTTTGCTTTGAGTAAGTTGTCAGTTTTTAGGGTTGAGCGCTCAAGTGCTCTAGTCTGTTGTAATCTCTATGTGGGCTTTTAACCACACCCACTCTTGCTATTAATTCTCGGTTGTGCTTGTCTTAAATGCTTAAATGCATTTTTAGTGGTTGATTTTGTGAAATGTCCCTCATTTGTGTGTCCCTACCCAGGTGTTTTAACTATGTGAAAATTTCTGTTGGCCATCACACTACATCATGCTTCCTTCTGTTACAGCGTGTAATGCCCCCCCCTCCGGTTTCTGTTTGCATTTCATCCCAGCCATGATCCTTTCTAGACATTCACACAGGGAGCCAATAACTCTCTTGGGGGCGGTGGCACTTTGAATCGGCTTGGTTCTATCAACTGTTTTACTTTTCATTTTCAATTTATGTGGCAAACAAAAGTCTGGTTAGGAGTTTACAATGCTGATAGCTTTAACTCGAGCAAATGTGAGACCCATTACATTGAAAATGCTTGTTTAGAGTGTGGAGTGAGAGAGCCAGGAGTTTTGACCCTAAGTGCTGTCCGAGCCAGTACGGGCCAGTAGAGGCATGGATGGAGGCAGATGAGCTTGCCTTTGTCTGCATGGGTGAGCTCCTCTGATGTTTAAAAATCCTACCATGAGCAAGGGGTGCGGCTTCCACTATAATGTGGCACGTCTCGAATAAGGTAAGGTTGGCTAAATATAAATGTGCAAAACAGGAGTTACTCTGACTGTCCCTTTATGGCTTCTTCTTCAATGGAGTCTACTGGAAAAAGAATACAAGCAAATTCAAAGCATGAAACAAGTAAAACAAAAAGAGAAAGACCCTTTATTGTGGTGCAAACTTAACGGGGGCATCTCCTAAAACAATACTGTTGTAGCGTAATATCAGGAAATGAAAGATGGGTGGTCGAAGCATGCACGGAGTCAGAGAGTCAATCCTCCATTCTGCTAGTGGTTGTGCAGACACATTACTTAGTTCTTTAAAGAGCCCGCCCTTAGCAAAGAGTTGGCTTCCTCCATGACAGTGCATGTTTTCTCTCTAACAGACACAGCGTCATATGTGATCATGGGTAAGGTGTAGTTGAAGTGGTTGGAAGCTGTATTTTTAAACTTGTTGTTCCATGTACCTTAGAAGTCTGTCAGATAGACACATCCCCAAGACATCATGGTTGAGATTTCTGGTGGGGATTTTCCACAAGATTTCTTACTTGGCCATGTCTAGTTGAACACCTTTATCTAGGGAGTCATTTCCAAACTGGCTTAGTCTTTGTTTCATGAGCGGAGGATATTCTAGAATTTTTTTATGGTTGGGAGTTTGTCACACTCATGTTCAGAATTCTTTTATAAGGTGCATTGATACACAGGCAGCAGTGTCAATGTCTTTGCATGGAGAAAAGAAGACGCTCTAGCCTGATTTGGAGTTAATGTGTTATTTATCACACATGATAAATAATAATGCTAGGGGATACACTATTTATTGAGCGTGATAAATACTGCCTATTGTGAGTTGTTGGGAAATAACATGCAGATGTTGGTGTTCAACACACCGGAATCACATGACACAGTGAATATCATATGGTTTTCCCGAGTTACATTTTGGTAGGTTTGACCTGCAAAGATTTAATGAAGGTTGAGTTGCTTAACCCATCTGGAAACTATCTGATATGTTAAATACCTAACACCTCTTAATTCCAACCTTGGTATTAACTGCCCAATTTATAATAAGGCCTGTAATGAGGATAAGGCTAGTGGTACGGTCTGGGTATGGTATTCCCATAGAGGAAATGCCTCCAGTGAATTTCTTTGATGTTGAAGGATGGGTACACTCTGGAGGATGAGGAAGCGAGGTCTGGATTTGTTGTTCAAATCAAGGGAATCATGGGCTGAGAATTTAATATTTAGAACCTTCATTTCTGAGGAAAGTGATTTTACAGTTTCTGACAGGGTATTACAAGAATAGCATTGAGTTGGCAACTGAACAGGAATGTGTGCATGCACTTTTAACAAAAAATACATGAGAGGGGGATTATATTCTTTGCAATTGCAATTTGCACATAAGGAAAAGAGTTTTTGCATGGGAGAATTGTTGTATGAGTGTTGTAGGGGTACATGAGAATCAGCAGGGATGGGGATTCTGGGTGGGAGTTTCAGAAGAGGCAGCAAATTTAGCGGCCCAGGAAAATAAAGCAACATTAGGCAGGAGAGCTCTAGCCTAAATAGAAAGGGCTTCAAGGCTGTTGGGGCCATTCACAGAGACAGGATTTCCAATACTGGTCTGGCGGAGTGGTACAATGAAAAAGTAGTTGAGGCTAAGTCAACAACCTGTCTGTCCACTGTGAAAAGGTTCAGGTAACTAAACCAGGGTGAGTGGTTAATAGCAGCGACTGCCGCAAATGTCAATGTGGGGTGGGGGCCATGACAAAGATGGGAGAAACAAAAGAAAAAACAAGACACTTACCATTTTTATTGTTACCGTCATCACCTCCAACTCCTGCCACCTCGATCCTCTTCTGGTGTTCCAGCATTTATTGGGACACCAGCACAGGCTCCACAGCAATACTGATGCTGCTTTTATGCTAAACCTAGCGCGTGAACGCAGTGTCAGGATTAGCCTGAGCGGCTTGGACTGCCACTCAGACACAACCCTGGGGTCTGTGCATGTCACTGTTAGAAATGAGAAGGCGTGCATTTCACACACATTAGCATTGATAACATTAATAGCAAAAAATTATTGCTATTATCTGTGGCTATGCCTGTGGTGGCAATGGTGGTGAGGGGTGTGGTGTTTGTATGTTTGTATGTATGCCTGTATTTTTTGTTGGGTCTGTTTTTGTGTGTAGATGAGTTGCTTGTGTGTGTTGTATTGGGTGTGTGCAAAGAAGTGATTGTGCTTTAGACAGGGCTGGCAATCTGAAATTGGGATGGGGCAGGTGTTGTGGCATGAGGTTGGGAAGGTTGAGAGGCTGCGGTCAGTGAGGAGGCCAGAACTTTGAACAACCTCTGTAAGCCAGATGTTGCACTATAAATGCCGTTAGTGTAAATTAACATCTGTTGCATTCCGCAACTAAGCCCCTAAATGGAATTCAGTAGTGCAGTCTGTCCTACAGTGATGTTCTTCAAGAGGCCAATAGCCTCCTCCCTCAGCACAACTGGGGGAACAGGGGGGGAGGGGGAGGTGCCTGCAGAAAATGAGACAACACCCCTTTTAAGGGGCCGGGTTTGGGGTGGCAAGAGGGAGCGTGTAGATGGTAATGTGGGTGGCAGACAAGGATGCAGATAGTAAAGTCGCAGTTGGGTCTGCCACCACTGGGGATTGGTCTTCTGTTGAGGCCTCGGAAAATGATGTTGATGAACACATGGCCTTCATGCCAGTCCCTTCAGTCACCTTAACACTGGGTCCCTCGCTCTTGCTGGTCTCAGCTCCCGAACCACAGTGGTCAGCTGATTCCCCACCGACGTGGCCAAGGTCTCATCCGCCTGTCCCCGATGTTGCTGAAGTTACAGATACAGTAGTTTGAGTGTATTTGTGTAAATAGAATTGAACATGAACACTGATCACAAAACTTTTGCCAAGTCAACATGTCTTCCCAGCTTCAAGGCTCTCAGCTTGGCTTGTTTATGATCAGTATCTCATGAATGTGGCAACATTTCAAAAACCATTCAGTCACATATTTTTAAATAACCCATGCTAGCTCCATTATCATGTATGACCTTGGGGGTCATTCTGACCCCGGCGGGCGGCAGGAGCCGCCCGCCTGGAGGGAACCGCCAGAATACCGCTGCGCGGTCAAAAGACCGCCGCGGGTATTCTGGGTTTCCCACTGGGCTGGCGGGCGACCGCCAAAAGGCCGCCCGCAAGCCCAGTGGGAAACACCCCTCCATGAGGATGCCGGCTCCGAATGGAGCCGGCGGAGTGGAGGATGTGCGACGGGTGCAGCAGCACCCGTCGCGAATTTCAGTGTCTGCTAAGCAGACACTGAAATTCAGGGTGGGGCCCTCTTACGGGGGCCCCTGCAGTGCCCATGCCATTGGCATGGGCACTGCAGGGGCCCCCAGGGGCCCCACGACACCCCATACCGCCAACCTGTTCCTGGCGGGCGAACCGCCAGGAACAGGATGGCGGTATGGGGTGTCTGAATTCCCATGGCGGCGCAGCAAGCTGCGCCGCCATGGAGGATTAAGCAGGGCAGCGGAAAACCGGCGGGACACCGCCGGTTTTCCTGTTCTGACCGCGGCCATACCGCCGCGGTCAGAATGCCCTGCGGAGCACCGCCAGCCTGTTGGCGGTGCTCCCGCCTACCCCGGCCCCGGCGGTCCTTGACCGCCGGGGTCAGAATCACCCCCCTTGTCTCTTATCCAGTTTAAGCTCTCTGCACGAACTATTTCACACCTCTGATTACTAGGCTTTGTTGTTTAGAATAGTGAACATATGCCAAAAAAAAGATATAAACCAGAAATACATTTGTACAGAGTGTTTACAAGGTTAAATAATCTGCATAATTTCCATCAAATAAAGTAAAATATGAATCAATGTGTGTCCACAATTACTGCAATGTTGTACCAATGTCTATAAACTAAAAGCCTGTTTCATTTGTCTGACTATTTCACTAAGGTAACACTTACGTCAAGTAACTAAAGTGTATTGTAAATGTACAAAACATTACATATAACACTTATAGTACAAAATATTATATGGAGTCTGTACTGGAGTAGCATAGCAATTTATCACACACTATGTGCATACCTATGCTGTTGAAGATATTTTTTTAAACATTTTTATGGTAGATTGACAAATGGTTTCAACAGCATAAGTAAATACATAGACCTTGGTACATTTATAATCCTCTTCAGTCCAGAACAAAAATAATTTTCACATTTCCAAAACAGTCATATTTTAGGCCTGAGATTGACTTTTCAAGATGGGATACTCAAACATATATGTGATGTAACCTTCAATCTGCAAATGTCACTTTAAGCATCATATTTCTCACCATCATTGATTTCTCATCTGGACATGACTAAGGACGCTAAAGGCCTGATTTAGATCTTGATGGTGTTATCACCAAGCCGCATCAGCGGTAGACCCAAAAAGATCATCAAATGGACGATGTTCTGCCTGCTATATTTAGATGTTATAGCTCTGCAAGCGAATGAATGGCAACAGACTGCTGACAGAGGGAGACATCGGCGGTACCCAATGGACTTCGTACTATGACAGGGGCTATGGAATAGAGGTAAATGACACACACGCACTGTACAGTAGCCACATGTGTCCCCCGTACTACATACTAGACACCACCCATAGCAGAAAGCCCTCATCTCTACCAAGAAACACCACCGTGTCAACGGCGGGATAGGGAAAAGTAAATGCCGGCAGGACCCCTGCCATCCATCCCGCTGAGTAGATTTGGATGTCCATTACTGCCAAGCAGAAAGTGGTGGTCCAATCTCTATTTCTGAGTTGCCCAATTAGGGAGGAAGGGGTGAAAACTAACCTTTCTTCCCCATTACACCTCTGTCTACAAATGGACATGGCTGGACAACACCTGATGTCACTGATGCCACCTTCCCATGAAGGAAACATGACCCCCCGTCACCAGACTTGCAGGTAGGAACGCCACATTGCCAGGGTATGTAGCATGGACACGCACAAGAGGTTGGAACCACTGCAAGCATATACATGTGACAGTCATTTTTTTAAAATCACTGTGACGTGCATATGTCAGGGAGACACTTTTGTCACACATGGCTGGGGACACACTGGAACAACATGCATATCACACACATACACCACTGTCATTCTGGTATCATCATTCCTTGCCAAATGGATGCTGACACACAATAATGGTACACATACACTTGACAAAGTTGTCCATGTGTGCACATTGCAAGGAGACCTGTACTGGTAGGTTGTGCTATCTGTTGTACATGTGAGTCAGTATCTGTATGTGTATGTGTGTGTGTGTGCGGATTGACTGGTTGAGGTGGAGGGGGCTGGCGTGGGTGGTGTGATTGTGTGCTACCTGCATGTGAGATGGATGTAACTGTGTATCTTGTGTTTCCGTGTGGCACACTCAGGAGAGTGTTGTTGTTGAGTGCTGGACATTGTTGTGATGTGTATAGTGGTGCTTGTGTGTGAGTTTGTTTGTGTAACTGAGTGTGTAGTTGTGTAGGTTGTTCTGGTTGTGTCATATGTGGGTGCAGTGTCAATGGTGTATGTTGTGTCATGGATGTATGTCAATGTGTGTTTTCGGCATGTACGGGTTCAACAATACGTTTATTTTTATTTATGATACGAACTCCCATGGAGTTCCACATAAAACAAACATATTAAAGAAGACCATAAAAATAAAAAGTAGAAAACATCATATACAATTTACATTTCCCACTTTTTTTAAAAAGAAGAAATAATTTAAAAAATAAGTTCATACAAAGGTAAAAAGCATTTAAAATAATAAAAAAATCTATAGCAAAACATTTTGATTGGGGAGCAGAGAAGACCTGTAATAATTCTGAGGCAGTGTGTAGGGAGCGTTTGAGACAAATAGGATGTAACCATCTACGGCGGAATAGCAACAAGGCCTGACATATGAAAACAACATGATTCAGGTCTTGAGCACCATTTTGACAGAGATTACAAGTAGCTGAAGATCCATGCCATCTAGCCCGTAATGTATTGAGAGGGAGCGGCCCCTGTCGCAGTCGGAGCCAGAATCTTCTGAATCCATGAGGCAGGTTCCAGCTAAGGTAGGGCTGCATTACCTTCAATCGTATAGTGTCAGTTACAGATTGGAAGCCCTGCCTATGTGCACAGGCATTTGTTATCCAGGCGGAGGCTTGCAGTCCAAGTTAATTGCAAAATTATGGGTTTAAGGTGCGGAAATGGATGTGGGATCTAACTGTAGGAGATCTGTGGCATATGTAAAATTCCTGCCAATGGCGTATTTCATTCCGCTGCCGGACAAAATTAATTTTTTTACCAGTGACCTCAAAGAGTCACCACCCAACGTATGAACCTGCCCAGCCCTTGAACAAATGTGCTTCGCAAACCCATCTCAAGCCTTAAGGTTGCTGGAGAGAAGGCAGAGTTTACAGATATAATATTCTTCAAGACGCGGCCCTCTAGCTTATCAAGAAAACCCCATTTAGAAATGTCAACATGTTCTAGGCCATACAGTAAAGACGGAGGAATCTTTGCCCGGTTAATCCTGTAAGAGTTGTTTGAAATGTCTCCTACCGGTTGCCCTGTAGAGGGCGTTTGAGCTATTAGCTTGGGATAGAGCCTTGTGTTGGTTATGTTCTATGTGCTCCCTGTCACTGCCGTTCCCACAAACAATTTTACCCAAAACAGTGTAGGAATTTACCCTTTCAAGTTCCTGAGCTCCCAATGACCAGCGGAAACTATCGTATTTAAACCTTTTTTACAGTGAAAACACAAGATTTTGGAACAATTTATTTTTAAGAAATGGGCTTCAGTAAGTTGCCCAAGGACTTGGAGGTGATTGTTTAGCACTTTTGGGGTGTGATCCAGTATGATTATATCATCGGCGTATAGCAAACAGCGTATTGACCTTCCTCCTAATATGGAGGCAAAATCCTCCAAGTTAAGTGGGTGGGTAAATCCGAGATGTACAAGAAAAAAAACAATGGGGCTAGCATGCAACCTTGTTTTAAACCGTTATGAGCTGGAATTTTGTGGGACAAGCCTCTATCTCCTCCCAACAAAACCATACACGAGGTTGAGGAATGGAGGCCATAGGGATAATTGTGTTCCTTTCTGCCCAATCACTAATCTGAGAAAGCAAATACTTGCCAAATATGTTGCCAACAGCATCCAGCAGAGGAATATGACGGTAGTTCTCAGGACAGTTGCGGTTCCTTTTCTTATATAGGATAACAATAATACTACCCTTCCAAGACGGAGGGATTTTCCTGGTTTCATAGCAGCACTGAAAGACCTGGGACGGGATTTTACTCTGGGTGAGAATATCATGTTTTATAGCCAGTACAGGGATTTTATCAGGACCCTTTGCAGCCGAGCTATGCATGCCTCTAATAACGTACTCAATTTCTTTTATAGTGGGGTATGTATATGAAGAGTCAGCACCAGTTTGAGGAAGCTCCACGGAATTCCCATTGGATGCATAGAGATCAGATTTGAAAGTGGACCTGCTTGATTCATTGATGGTTATTGGAAGAGATCTAGTTCTCGTGCCACACCCATCCGCTACCAATGACCAGAAGTGCCTTGAATGACCGCTAAAAGCTGCTTCCCTTACATCGATCCAGAATCCATCAGGAGTATCTCTTTTTAAACAAGCACTTAAACGCCTCCTTCTTCTGTTTAATAAGCCCAACTGATTATGCCTTACTGAAGTGTATTCCCTGTATTGCTTGTGAGTAAGGGCATTGATTTCTCTGTTCAGTAAGAGTAGGGGGCGGAGTTTTTCCGTATGCTTGCACTGGACCTTCTCGCAGGTGATCGTAATTAGCTGCTGCATAAACTCAGAGATTTTCTCCAGAACATTTCCTTCCCAGTTTTCAAGATTGCCGAAGACGGTCTCTAAAATACCTTCAAGCCCCTTAAACCTGTCGGAGGACCAATGCGTTCTACCAGTTTTAATATTAAACTTTGATTTCAACCCCTCCAGGCTCCAGGAATCAGCAGGAGAACTTTTGAATTAATGGGAGCTACCAGAGTATTATGATCACTGAGGGCAGTTTCTATCACTTTTATGTCGTGTACCAAGGAGAATGTCTGATAGCTGGTTACCACATAATCTAGAACAGCAGTACCCCCTCCAAAGATGTGTGCATGTAGTGGGCTGGTGAATCAGAGGGGAGTATACCATTTGCTATGATACAGTGGCTTGTCTTCAAGTGCTCAAGGAGAAGCTTCCCACGCTTATCAGTTTTTATTTTACAGGGAAAGACACAAGTGGGAATCCCAAATGCTTCCTCTTTTTCCTCGTCCCAGAATTGTAAGAGGGCTGGATTAGACATTTTACAGTTTAAATCCCCAACCATGATAATTTGAGTTGCTGGCTCCCTATCACAAAGCTTGTTGATAAAAATAAATATCTTAGCTAAGAGGCTATTGGGGGGGCAGCAGAGGGGTTGTAGGAGTTTACCAACACCAGAGGAGTTGCATTAGATCCTTCACCAACACTATATAGATTATAGCCAATAACAGATTGCTGGGATATCTATAACATTCGTAACACCAGTGAAGCTTATTAGTCAGCAAGCAGGCTACCTCTCCTTTAGCACGGCATCTCTTTGAGGGGGTAGCGTTACAGCAAAGTGAATAATACTTGTTGCACAAGAGCTCCCCAGTGGACCAAGTCTCTTGTTGGCAGATTATATCAGCATTTCGAGTTTTCAAAAACTAAATGTTCCCCCTTATTGTTTATGCCAGCAATGTTCCAGGATACAATAATGAGCTCATTGCTACTGTGATGGTGCTGTTGGACTGGATATTGTGAAGGAGCTGCTTAAAGCAGCCTGTAGCCAATTCCAAGAATAGGTATTGACACTTGATTCTTGGGGTCGGCTCATCAGGGGGTCCATAAGTGACACTTCCCTACTGCATTTCCCAAGAAAGATTTTTAAACCTGTTGACCGTAGTTGTCGGGGTTAATTAGGGGCATGGTTGTATGTTTTCTACCACCTTTGTGGGGATACTGTAAATCATTACCGGCTTTCATGCTCCCTGCCTCGTATAAAACAGGGACAGCACCAATATCTTTACTTTGTATCCATTCAGAATCATTACACATTTTGTTGGCAATCAATTTCAAGTAAAAAACACTCTTATTTTGGGGCCAAAACCCGAGTCCTCTAAAGAGACCAAGGGCCATATGTATGAAGAAACCACTTTGCGAATCTCTAATAGCGATTTTTAAGAAATCGCTATTTCTGATTCACAAAATGGTATGTATCATATTTACGATTCGGTAATAGCGATTTCTTAAAAATCGTATATGCTATTACCGAATCGCAAATAGCGATTCTGAGCCCATTCGCACCTATGGGCCTGTAGGCCCATATTTGCGAATTTTTTGCATTTCCCAAATTGCGAATTCCTAACTGGAATTCGCAATTTAGGAAGTGCAAAGCCCCAGGGTGCTGGGGGCCCAAGGCCCCCTCTGCTGCACCCCAAAAAATATCTGAGGACATGTAAGGTGCACACATGCCAAAGGGGCATGTGTGCGTTACATGTCAACTTTAAAAATGCATTTTTTATGCATTTTTAAAATTTGCACATGGTTACTACTAAGTTTTACTTGGTGGTAATTGCGATTCCTTAATGCCCAATTCGCATTAAGGAAAAGCTTGATACATGTGCTTAAGAAATCGCAAATTAGGATTCCTTATTTGCGATTTCTTATTTAGAGAATCGCAATTTGCGATTCTCTAAATGGCCTCGCAATTTTAAGGAGTCGCTATTTTAGCGATTCATTACAACTGCATAGCAAATGCCTTTCATACATAATGAAAGGCATTTTTGCATTCGCAAACGGCCATTCACATCGTTTGCGAATGCAAATTCGCTTGATACATCTGGCCCCAAGTGTAAGTCATTACTTTCAATTAGGCCAAGCAACTTAACTTCTGAAAAACACTTTAGGAGTTGAGATCTATTTAAGAAAAGGTCTGTGTCAAACAGAAGTATGAACTCTAAAGCCAAAGTGTCCACATGGTTTCGACTTTTCTCCCTTCTTGTGAGTGGCGACCGGTCCAGCTGAGGCTTGAGCCACGTTGGAACCCCAAAGGGATGTGCTGGGGGATTTAAAGGTAACATACTTGACTGTGATGTAGGCGTATTTTGGCTCAAGATTGGGCCTTCCGTGTATGGCTTGCAGGGAGGACATAAAGGAGCGTCCTTTACTCGAGATTTAGTGATTGCAGTATGGTGTTGTGGAATGGGAAACTACGGGGTTAGAGGTTACTTTCTCCAATCTTTGGAAAACCTTTGATTTCGTTTTTTAACCCTTTTAGGATTTTTTTTTTTGCACATTTGGCTTTTGCATCGATAGACAGGGTTCTCTGGTCATGGTTTTGCCTTTGGCCAAGCTTTAAAGATCTGAAATACTTCATGTGCTTGTACTTTGGAGATAAAAATTGTGGCTTTTTTTCTGGTGAAACATCACTCAATACAAATCTGATTGAGTCTACCGGGCTCTCATTAAAAGCTGAGTTTGTGGGTAGTATCTTAATCTGAGGCTTACCAGCCTGGGTGCAGAAGTCGATTCTGGGATGAGTACCCATGTTCACTGCCACAGAAGGCCATGCTGAAGCTTCTTCTTGTTGTAATGTGGGTGATTCGGAGTTACCCCCTTTGTTGGCGATTAGTTATTTTAGTATGGCTGTAAAAGTGTTGAAGTGTTGGAAAATGGGTTATTGGTAAGGGCAGGTAAGTACCTACACTTAGCAATAGGCCACTAACCTCCACTTAGGTCCAGCCAGGTCTCAGTAAATTAAACCCAGCTCAACCCTTGGTAGCTTGGCAACGAGCGACAAGGCTTAACTTAGGAGACAAAGTGCAAAGCATTAGAATATCAAAAAACAGTAAGTAAATAAAACACAGGAAACAGTTTAAAAATCCAAAATCAATTTTTATCTTTAAAATGACACAAAAATGAATATAATCGGATAAGGGGAAACGGAGAAATTAATTTTTAAAGAATTATTATTTTCTAGCGCCTAGAAACAAAAAGCACCAATCTGGTCGCACCTCGACCGGGGCAAAGTCAAAGTTTAAGGCCGACTGCGATTTAGCCCAGCTCGGCTACAGTCCGCAGAAGGCCTCGGTCAAAAGTTATACCTTAGGACTTAGTCGTTTTTCTAAAGATTTTCTTCAGCGGGACGAACCTGCCAGTCCAATCCGACGTCCTGGAACTCTTCCTCAGATACTCGTTGCGGGAGCCCTTGGTAGAGATTTGTACCTTCGGACTTAGTCATTTTTTCGAGGTGAAAGTCCTTCGACCGGGGCAAACCTGGATCTTGATCCGACGTCCTTAGAGCCCTCCTCGGATACGCTGGCTTGGAGGTCCCGGTCAACTTCCTACGTTTGGACTTAGTCTCTTTTTTGGAGATTTTCTTCACCGGGACGAACCTGCAAGTCAGGCCGGGTCGCGGTTAAGGCAAGGCAGCTAGAGTTGCTGCAGCGGGTCGGTCCCTCTATGGAGCTTTTTTTCAAAAGTTCTCCAAAGTTCTCCAAACTTCTGGATCTACTTCCAGATGTTCTTTTAAGGCTGTTTTGGGGTCCACAGCTCACCCCATGGTTCCAGAATCTCTGAAATGCTCCTTGGGGGGTGTGGAATACTACTCCCAGAATGCACCTGTTGCAAACTCCTCTTTGGCCACTGGTCAGCTGGTGGGTTTCTTCAGGAGTTGGTGCAGGGGACTCTGGTTAGCAAGTTTTCAACTGTAGCAAACAGGGAGTTCCTCCTTCAACCAGTTGAAGCCAGGCAAAGTCCTTCTTGTGGTGAAGCCCAAGTGTGCAGCTGGTGCAGTCCTTCAGAGTGCAGGGTTCAGGTGCAGGCCAGCGGTCCAGCAGGGCATTCCTTGTTCTCCTGTAGTTCTTCCTTGTTGGAATCTGTTGGGGATCTGAGGTGTGGGTGCAGGTCTGCCAGTTTTATCCTTGCTCTCGGGTGAAAAACAGGGGGACCCTGGTTTTCCAATTAGGGGCAGGGTCCTTCCCCATGTGATGCGCACTTCCTGGTAAGTGTGGCAAAAATTAATCCCAGGGAGCAACATTCCTCAAAAATCCATCATGGCTGAAAATTATTTTTGAAGGTTACATCTGGCTGAGCACACCCACTGGTGTGGCTAAAAATCCTAAACACACCCCTCTCCTGCACTCTCCTAATCTTATCAAGGGGGCACCTGTTTATTATAACAATTAATTTGATACCAAACTTCTGGTATCTGTTACTTAAGGGGACTTTTAAAATTAAAATAAAGTCTCCCTATTCTAGCCTCTGTAGGCCATTCACTACAATGAGGGAAAAACAAATTTGGCTGTTTTACTTCACCAGGGCCTATAAAACTATTTTTATAAGGTCCCTGCTTATAGTTACATGGCACCCATCCCTAGGGGCACATAGGGCACACCTTAGGGGTGACTTATATGTAAAAATAAGCTAGTTTAAGACTTTGTAACTACTTTTAATTCCAAAGTCGAATTTGCATGTAACTTTAATTTAAAAGCAGCCAGCAAGGCAAGCCTGCATTTAAAATGACACTGGGCACCTCAGCAGTGCACCTATGGGGGCACTACCTATGCTGGGGTCCCTAAACCTCCATGCCCTACCGTATACTAGGGACTTATAGGTAGGTTAACTTTGCCAATTGAAATTAGCCTAATTTGCATATCCACTTTACTCAGAGCACTGGCCCTGTGACTGGTAAGCAGTACCCAGGGCACAGCCAAGAGCCAGTAACCACCAGTACCTGTCCAAAAGGTTTTAGGGTGACCAGGGCGAAAAGGAGGACTTTCCTACACGAAGATACAGTCAGATCCCCCCACAAATTTTTCTAAAAGTTTAGAATAGATGATAGAAGTCTCTCTAGGCCAAAGAGAGAGGAAGAAACCTGTACTTTTTGATCCGGGGATTACTTGGGAGATTGACATTTAAGCTCAAGTAGGAGTCACTGAAAGATGTGAGCATAATGAAGAATGGTTAGAAGGGGTATTGCTAAACAGCTGCAAGCCCGTGGACAATGGCAGGGGAGAAGGCTGGAGAGTATTCTCTCCCTGATGAGGACCATATCTTTTATATAACTCAAGTCCAGATCTGCAAGGGTCAAGTCATCCAAATGACTTTCCAAGCCAGTACTCTGGGGGAAGCTTCTTTAACAGCTACTATGGGCGGGACCACCCATGTGGGGGCAGAAGAAGCAAAATTATAAGCTGAAGGGAGAATGGCACTAGGGGATGATGAGGCAACTTTGCAGTAATCATGAGCCTTAGCATGAGAGGAGGATACTAGGGATGCAGGGGAATCCCAAATGGCTACATCAGAGACGTTAATGCGTGCTAACTCCTTGAAACTACAATGCTGTGGTTCTGCTGGCGGAGGTAGGACCCTGCCGACGGGGGTACTGGACTCCGAGGGATCAGAAGAAGCCTTCTCTTTGTCCCAGAGATAAAAAAATGTATATCTACATTTTAGTCCCAGGGTAACTGCGCCCTTGTTGCGGAGAGGGTTGGATTTGGTTTTGGAACAAGACCTCCCCAGAAATCGACAGCCAGATGTCAGTATTTTGGCAATCATAGTGGCTTTTCGATGCTTACAGTACACAGTTACAGATGAAATTTTACAGTGAGCAGATAATTCTGCTAGGAGGATTGGGGAGTAGATGACAGCCTGACCAAAGAAGAATTGCGCCGCCGAAGATTCTAATTAGGGGTATATTGACAGACAAGGTGGCAATACATGGTAGGCTAGGCGAACGGAAGGAGAAAGGAAGAGGAAGGCAACAAACCAGGCCACGAGGAATCCACTGCCACTTCCGTTGCCTTGGTACTGTTGACCTCTCCTGTAGGAAACCTCCCGTCAGTTGCTCTGGGGGGCCCGGTGGACCATCCAAGCCTCCCAACTCTTTTCTGGATGTTATGAACCCGGGTTGCTGCTTTCCTAGTATGGTAGGCTACGCCAACACGGGCCCACTGTATGGCCTAGGTATCCTGTATGCCTCCCTCAATGGAGTCCTGCATTGGTTTGGGGTCAGCCGCCCGGCTGCCTGAAAGCGGCGGCACCCTGCTGGCTAAAATTCTAGGCCACCCGGCCTGCTGATCTGTGTCTTAGTGCCCAACTGGGGAGGGGGAGCGCCTTATGATGTACTGTGCAGTCTTAGCGCTGACCGGGGCACAGTCTGTGGCCTGCGAGGTCCTTTCCAGTGGCAGGGTGCTTGGGTGCCAGGGGAGACCCTGGGGGGTAGTGTCCTACAGACCTGCAGTCCTCCGGCAGAGCAGGAAGTCAGTGGGGCCCCTTTGCTGTGCAGCGTGGTCTCCTCTGCAGGGCCCTTTCCAATGGCTGGGGGCTTAGATGCCAGCCGAGGGCTGGGTGAAAAGTGTCCTGTGGACCTGCAGTCCTCTGGCAGACCAGGTAGTCAGCGGGGCCTCCTTATTGTGAGGTGCGGTCTCCATTGTGTCTCCTGTGCGAGGACCCAAGAGGGAGGAGGGTTGGGGGGCGCCGAAGAACAGGAGGACACCTGAACTGCACCCACTTCTTATTCCAACCTCTGACTTCCGCTGCGGCGACCAAAATTCTGTCTCTGTGCCATCCGGCACTAAACACGCCGCACTGCAGCTCCGGCAACTCTTCATAGATGCAGCCAATGGACGGCTGGTAATCTGCCTCCGATCAGACTCCCGGGGTCCCTGGGTCCCAGATTCCGCGGCTTCTGCTGCCCTGTTCAGGTCAGCCGCTCGGGATAGCGGGCTCGCGGCTTCCGATGACGTCACACCAAGCTGCTGTTTGAATCACTACGAAGGGTATAGGTTCTGTTGTGTTGGAATTGTAATGGTATGTCACCTAAAGCATAGAAATATTCCTTCACATTGCCAAAATCCTGATGTCTTGAGAACTAGATGAAGCTGTTGATGTGTCTCATCATTATAGGAAGAACTTGTTGCAGCATACCACTGTAATTTGGTTGTAAAGTGCCTCCAGATACTGTCACAGTGTATTGAAATGATCATGTGGCCCCAAATTGTAGTGCCATGATTTTGACTATTGGGGTAATTGATGTGGAATTCCTATTGTAAGGCAGGATGTCTAGCTCCAGCTGATGACAAGAATTAATAATAGCTTTCCTATTTAATATGCTTATTATGAATATTTTCCTTCCTTCCATGGTGTCATAACATTCTACATGGCATAAACTATTTTGGTTATGCATGTGTTGTAGAAATGTCTCTAAAATTTTGGGAAAGAATTGTTACTTATAAATGTATGATGCTTTTAAGAAATGGAACTTATAGTTCATTTTTGTAAAAAATGATGGTGGAAGGAAGAGATAAAAAAATTAATACCACAATGAATACCACACCAGTCTTTGACTTTGTATTATGTCAAATCATTTTATAACACAAATTAACCCAAAAAAGTTTGAGACATAAGATCAAAGGAAAAATAAATTATGTTGATCATGGTGGATGGAACTATTTATGATGAGTTTAAATTGTTTGGAGTGCAATGTACATAATACAACTTTACACAAAAAAGGTAAATGTTTCCAAGAAATAGTCCTCAGAGTAAATGATAGACACACACTGGAATAAATTAGATTTGGCGTCTCTTGGAGGTGGTAGAGGAGATCTTGCCATCTTCTCCAGGTTGTCCAGATGAATATCCCCTGTTGGTGTTGGAGGTGTTGGAGGCGGCATGTTCTGAATGGCTGAGGTAGGACCCCAGCCAGGCATAACCCTCCCCTCCCATCAAGGGTGAGTGAATACACTTACTGTATAACCTGTGCTTATCCTTGAGTAGCTTGGCACAGAGCAGTCAGGCTTATCACAGAGGCAATGTACAAATCAAAGACACAGCACTTCACCCTCACAACCATGCTGCGCGACACAAATCAGACATCACACACAGTGTATGTATAGAACAAATTGTAATTAACACACACAGTCAATACAGCATGATTATAAGGTAACTCTGGGCCCATACCCCAATTAGCAAAAAAAGCCACAATATGAGGCCCAACTGTGTTAAACACTAGTTACTGTATGTACGAATGAGGAAAACAGTACATTTCCTCACCACACCCACATAAGGTGCAAACGTTGACAGCAAAAGACCTACCCTAGAATTACCCACAATCATTGTGACACATAAATTCAGGGGGCACCTGTTTCCCAATGTTAGCAGCAAAATGTAAATAAAATGCATACAACACTTTCTCATAGCACTGTGGCTGCAGGCGCACTAGTAAGACCTAAAGCAAACTGTACAAACTTCCTGAGAGGATAAACGTGACCAACAGCACCACGGTACTGCCTTCGGATTCACCCATACTCACTCCCACATATCTACTGCGCACCGCCGTGCAGTGGCAAGGGTATCAGCCAACGCGTACACACGCTCACTTGTACGCACTCACTCCTGGCACCCTAATTTGGTGCCCTGATACCCAGATACTGGGTGCCACTGTGTTTGCGAGCACCCTGGGTCCCAAACTGCACTTCACCCACCAACCAGCTACAACTGTCCTGCCCCTCCACAAACCAAAGATTTCATATACCTTTCCCTGATTACTGGACCCTTGTGGCTAGTCATCAGTCTAGGGGTTCCGGGTCAAGGTGGGAGAAAGGAAAGACACCAGCCGATAAACAATTAGGGAGGAGACAGGAGCTTCACTCAGAGGTCTCAAAAACAGGAGGGTCACTGGGGCCACTATTAGACACTGAGGTGCCCAGCCAGACAGTTCAATCTTACCAAATAGTTGCTAATTTCAGCACCTCCAAAAACTCAGAGGCGCAGTCAGAGCTTGTTGATGTGAGTTGCCCTCAACACATCAGTTGCACAAGACAAGCTACTAGGTCTGTACCAGGAGATGCCACATCTGGGGCACGAAGACTCCAGTGACTCCAGATGCCTCAATTCCATGTGAACAGTGGTCGGTGCTGTACTTCTGCAAAAAGGAGGCACAACGTCAGGGGTCCGATGATCTGAGTTGCCCTGACCATACGTTCACTCGCACTCACAAGTCAATTTCCAAAGTGGTACCTTCTTTAGAAACAGGGACTAGTCGGAAGTGTGATGACTTGAACCACACCAGACAGTCCCTGACTCTCCCATGAAGGATGTAAATCCCACACCTCTCTGGAAGGCACGCCATATATCACTCGATGACTTGAGTCGCACTAGGAACTTGATTTTCACACCCCTCAGGAATGGGGCACACTGTCCAGTGTGCAATGGCTTTAGATGCATCAGACTCCTCGGTCACACACTTTGACACAAGTTTACCCTTACCATACAAGGCCAAGTACAGTACAACTCAGGATGCATCCTTGACTCTGAGGGACACAGCCAATTGACTGGTCACCTCACACACTGAGCAGACAGCAAGGGCTCGCACAAGAGAAATGTGATGACAGTAGTAGGCCCCGCAGGGTCCCGCACCGGGTGATCCTGTTCACACCAACAAGATGTTTCAGAGTTCAGTGGTCCCCACCATTAAGGGCCACTCATCTGAAATGTGAACAGACCTTGGCAAGCTCTACACCAGGCAATTCCGGTCTCTAGACACAATACTTAGGCAACACTAACACAACTGCTGCCAGGTGAAGTCCAGCAAACTATATAGATGAAGCAAAGGGCACTGCTCTCCATATATTACTGGACATCAATATAAGCCCCTCTCAGGTGGTCTTTGATGTCCCTGAGACCTCCTCTGAGAATCAGGGGCAAGCCAACATGCCCTTGGAGAGTTACCCGTCCGGATGCTACACAGCAGTAGGCAATCAGCCCCAGAGCAGTTTCTAAGCAGGAAGGGGAGCAGATCCCCTCCTCGGATGTTATGTTCCTGGGCACAACACATTCCTCTGGCAGTGTGCCCACACTGTCCAGCAGCACTGGTCCAGCATCTCTGTAAAGGTAACTTTGCCTTGCATACGTTGAGTATCCCTAGTTATACTGGATGGTTCCTTTGAAGTTGGGGGTGTTTCAAAGGATTCTCCTTTGACTCGCAGATGTTTCCCTTAAATTTCCTCCCTTTCCATCCTGAGGCTCTGGAATGTAGATAGTTTTCATTAGTGGGGCCATGCCCTGGCTTCAAGAGGCCAAGTGTCACAAACCTCTCCCCCTAATCTATCTATCCAGGCCTCAAGTGGCAGGGACCGGTTGTTATGGATGCCCGAGTTTTATAGCAGACACTTGGGGAATGCATAGATGTGCTCTACCCCAGTGACCCATAGAATGGTGTCTAATTTACAGGATACCAGAACTATTTTAGAACCTAGAAATGTCCACTTCCTAGAAATGGCATCTCTAGGGCATCGATGACAAAACCACCTTCACCATTCGAAGGGGTTTGCCATTCTGAATTCAACAATACTAAACATCATGAGGCTGCTCTCCTGCAATCCACTATTGCATCCAGACTTAATAAGAATCATTCTCTCATGTTACCTTATGGATACATATGCCCTGGTGCACAACCATGCCCACTAGGAATATGGGACACTTTCGCTAAAGCCACCATGAGGTGCAAGTGCACCTCTACTGGCCTGTTCTATCAGGCTCAGAATCTATCTTAGATTATCTGTGCGCAAATGTACACACCCTGGCAAGAAATGTCAGCTCCAGTACCTACATAGGAAAACCACCCTGGCACAAGTATGCATACACGGGCGAGTGTTACTTCTAAGTGGATGGAAGGATGGAAACAGCACTTTCTCATGGGGCTTCCAGTGGGAAAATGGCAAGGGCCAGTAGGCCTTTGCAAGAACCAGCAAAAACATTGTAGAAAACCACTACCTCCACATTTCAGATCTAACAGAGGGTCATCGGTGCAGAGTCTAGGGTGCATGGAACAGTTTTCTGTTGTGGCAGGATCTTCCTGGCTGTGGCTGAGGAAGGTGTATTTTGTCCTGATGTTGAAGGACCTCAGCCAGATGTAGATCGTACAAGAAAAGCCCTGCACATATGACGATAAATGTCAAACATCACCCCAGTCAAGGAGCACAAATTGGAGTTTATGCATCTCAACATTGTGCTCTGCACCTGCTTAATGTCCAGGAGATCTGTTGGACCTGGCCCATCAAGTTTTGGGACTGCTGTAGTGCTCCCAAGACTTGGTCGATGGTGGTCTGAGTGACATTTATCCCAGTGGCCTCACTTTGCTAGCCTGGAGATTCCCTCCCATGACCCCTACACCCACTACCCTATTCCCTTGTGGCATGGCTTCCCATCCCACTGGGTCCTCGCAGAACTGGAGGTGGTTTTGGCTTAACAGCAACCAGGACTGGGGGTAAAACGTGGTTGTTGTACCACCAGAGTACATATGTAATTGGTCCTTTGTCATTGGATATTGTTCCACAGAATACAGAGGTAGGCTTTCTCTAGTAGGCCAGGTATAAACATCAGGGCTCTCTTTAGTAGACAATAGTGTTTTTTCAGTTGACTGGGCCATGTTTCAGCATAGAGGCTTGATTTTACAAGTGGTGGTTTGATATTGCTCAGTATGTCTTGTTTCTGTAGAGGACTGGCAATGCAGTTGGAAGCAGATGGGACTATTTTCAGGGTTGGTGGTCTTGTTTTGTAAAGCAAGAATATTATTTGGTAGTTAGGGCCAATACTTAAGGTCACCTAAAGTCCTTCTATTATTTCATTGTTTTCCAGGACTAGATGATATTCTTTTGCCATTCCATTAGTCTACTGACAACCTCTTTCTCTCTCTCATGGACCCCAAGTCATTTTTTTTCTATAATTTTCAGCCTCGAAAAGGAGAGGAAAAGATGACTACTGACATTTGCATGAATAATAGGAGGGTGTGGCTGCCAATGTGGTTTGAAGGATAGTCTCAGGGAATGCCAACACCAGGGTCAATAGTTGCTGCTAAGGCCACCCAGTAAAACTTCCTGTGAAGAATGGCTTAGTGTTAGCACCAGGAGGATCACGTCACTATCTGTGCAGCAGCCAGAAGATAAAAGGGCCCTGTAGAACACACAGGGGCTCACCTGTGCCAGAAGCCTGCGCATGTCAGGACTTCTCATTCTGAAGCATTCTGAAGCAGAGATAACCTGACACCTTTCTAATCTTCTAGGGCTAAGTAAGTTTTCCTAACAGATTCTTCAATAGCTGTGTAGCTGTCTAGTTGCTTTTTTCTCATTCCCTTCTTGTTGCAAATATGAATAGGAGGGATTTGCTTTGATAGTGATCCCACGAACAGGAAGCTTGTTACAGACCTCCCATGTTGTCGTCCATCTTGGTATTGATTATTTGTATGCATGCATAAAGTCAGGAGGTATTACTTGCCAACTAGATTCTTTATGGGGCATGGATTATAAAAGAAAGGTGATGCTTTATTCTACTAATGACAATTTCCAACACTGTTTACAAAATATATACCCAAAGTATGTAAAAATAGATTACAGCAAAATAGACTGAACATTTGTGTGAAGAAGATTAGGAAGTCAAATACGGGCTGGGTGGTGGAAATTAAGGAAAAGCTGGGAGAAACATACACAGCATTCAAAGCACCTATCGGAAAAAGCATATGTCATGGAAGGAACCTGACAGTAAACAATTTAAAACATTTTTTAGATACTCAGAGCCTCTCAAAGCAGTTACCTAGAATTCAAAAGAAGCAAGAGGTGTGCCACTTATACTTTTTGCATATATCAGTTGGATGTTCACTCTGATGATTATGCAGATATGGACTGTTCTTTCTGAATGTGAAGATTGCTGCAAGAGCCAAAAACCTTCACTCAGAGGATATAATGACTAAAGAGCATGATATATATGATAATGCCAGTCTTCTGGGTACTGACACTGTTCTGTTTTCCACACCAATAGTTCAGCTTTGCAGGATCAATTGGGAAACTTGTCTTCCAAGTACTCCTGTTTCACCTACAGTTGATAATTGTTCCTCTTGCATTTTCTTGAGCTATGCACTAAATGTAAGTTATACAATTGTTAAAAAACAACCCAGCACTGAGGAACTCTCTATGGATACAAATTATGTTGAGGTTTTATAAGAATTAATTTCTTTTTTTTTACTTGTTCCAGATTCCAACGTTGTGGTGTGTTTCAGAAATAATCACTATTTCTCCAGAGATTGGTGAAGAGGTCATTTTAGGTCCCTCTTTTTATGTACATAGACTCCACAGTTGTAAATATTCTACTTGTAAAATACCATTGTAAATAGTAAAGAATTGTAAACTTACAAAAGTGCATTTTTACCTTTGTGAATCATGCTCTAAGTTTAAGAATATTATTTGCCCAACTCCTAATTTGGGGTTAACCATTGTATGATATAATTCTATGGATATTCTGCAATATTTGCTCTTTCTTCCTCATTGGCTTTCCCTTGGAAGACAAAAATAGAGTAAATTCAACTGATAGTCACAATTGTTCTACTATTCTATGTGCGCATGTTTTTTGCCTATAAAAATGATACCTCACGTGTTAGGCTGGGCCTATGACATACACAAGGAAAAGGACAAATATACAAAATGGAAACTTGAAGATTACGCCTTGTTAAATTGACCCATATTTGTGATGAGATTAGCTGCGGTGTTTGGGTTCAGGCTTTACAGCCACCAAGAGAAACCTGCCAAACTCTGGGTTGATGTACTAACTACTGCTCACAAAAATCCTGTTCTACCTAAAAAAACACTTAAATAACAGACATATATATACTAATACGTTGGCAAGTCCTGTAATATCTCAATCAAATAATTTAAGGATTGTTTTTGGTGCACAGCATGGGTTAATGTAGATATTTTGAAAATACATGCAATTTCAGTGTCTTCATCTCATAGCACACTGTAATGACAGAATATAGGTGCAATCATTATTTTTGATTCTCAATTTGAAAGTATCATTTTGAATACACAGATAGCGAACCCTCAAGCAGGTTTCCATTCTTTCATTGATTTTTCCAGTGGTAGCTGGATAAACCTTAGATATGAACAAATGAGGAACTTGAATGTACCATATCTTCTGTAAGTAAATGATACTGTATTCATTAACAAAGCTCAAAACAGACACAGTTGATTATAACTAACTACAACCACACACCTTCAATGAGCAGCATGCCTCAATACCATTGAAAGCCTTTCTCATGTAAACTCTTTCTGCATAGAAAAGCAACTCTAATAAGTGGTTACCTCTTTCCTGGAAAATATGATGGTTGCTAGGAGGCCCAGGTTAAATTTAACTTACACCCTTCCAATTTGCATAATTTTTGGAATTTCACATTACTCTTGTTACAGGAAATTCTTGAAAATATGCCATTATGCTGTGTCATGTAGTTGACCTTCAGTTAACAACAGAATTATAGTGTTGGAAAGTGGGAAGAATGTGGACAATCAGAATTCAAGAAGCTGTTGTTCCTGTTGCTCACGACAATTGTGTTTTTGTGCAATTATTTTAGCACAAAATGCATGCTCCCATGAAAAATTTACGTGAAGACATGTTTGCGCTAAAATATGGCTTTAAATGACAGACTGCCTTTCTTCTAATCATGTGCAATTTCATAAAACGTTCATAACATTATAATAGAGCAAATTAAGTGAATTTTACACAACTGTAGCTGCTGGTCAGGACCAATCACCATCATCATCCATGTTTCTTGACCTACTCAAAGGGTAGGATCAATTGGCTTTTAGTGAAGAGAAGATTAAGTGCTGAGACTAAGGGCCTGATGTAGATCTTGGTGGAATCGGTCCAGCTATCAATTTTTCATCAGATTTCCCATCTGCCGCCTTGGTGATCCATCCACTCCATTCAGATGTTTGTTGTCCCATAGACAGAAGACTGCCGACAACCACTGTCACCACCAGGATTCTTCACCCGCGTCAATGGCGCCATAGGCAAAAGGGGAATGTGATGGGACTCCAGCTACTTTTACTGCCCAACCAATCATGATATGCTTTCCTGCTGATGTGACTGTGGCAGCTAAACCGCCCCACCTGAGTAGGCGAATTGGGAGGGATATAAGCACAAAACGTACCTTTGTCCTACTTTTCCTATGTCCTGCTTCCATGAACCAGATCATACAAGTCCTACTTTTGCTGCTACTACGGGACCAAGATGAAAATCAACCCCATCATCGCTGGAACTGGAGATAAGTCACTGTCTTAAGTGTTACTATTAGAATTGTGTACATTAGCACTGGACTCATGCATGTCTAAAAAATACTTACAAGCATGGTATATGTGTGTAATGTGGTAGTTACAAAAACGTAAAATAAAACACCACAACATATCATTAACACTCACCAATCTGGTACCAACAGCCTGCATGCAATGGACATCTACACAAAAAGTAAAAACAATCCCAGAAAAGGGAATATGTCCATACAGGTGTATGTAACCGTTTAACTGAAACTACCATATCATATACATAAACAGATCACATGATTATAAATACATAAAGCCAATATAATGCAGTATTTGTGCTACAAAGTGAAGCAAGTGGGTTTACCCAGAGTATACAACCAATGTAACTTGTCAGAGATGTATGACGGTTATGTGTCCCCTTGGTTTGTGCAATTTCTGCTATACGTTAGATGTCATTTAACTCTAAAGTGTCATATGCCCTATGTAATGCATATATGTGGATCATCAACACATCATGTTTAAATAAACAAATATGCATTCTCCAGTCACAAAAATAGAAATGTTTATAATTGTGGTGTAACTGCCCAGTAACATGATGAATGCTTTTACCAAAATTATCATGTCCATCACAAATATACAACACTAATGTATGCACTATAGAAATACGCAAAAGTAATACCTGTGCATGTCACTGTTAGAAATGAGAAGGAGGGCATTTCACACCATTAGCATTGATAACATTAATAGCAAACAATTATTGCCATCTTATGTGGGTATGCTTGTGGTGGCAATGGTGGTGAGGGGTGTGGTGTTTGTATGTATGCCTGTGTTTTTTGTTGTGTCTGTGTTTATGTGTGGATGAGCTGCTTGTGTGTGTGTTGGAGTGGGTGTGTGAAAAGGAGTGAGTGTGCTTTAGACAGTGCTGGGAATATGAAATTGGGATGGGGCAGGCATTGTGGCATGAGGTTGGGAAGGTTGAGAGGCTGCGGTCAGTGAGGAGGCCAGATCTTGGAACAACCTCTGTAAGCCAGATGTTGCACTATGAACGCCTTTTAGGTAAACTAACATTTGTTGCAGTCCGCAACTAAGTCCCTGGATGGCAGTCAGGAGCGCAGCCTGGCCTACAGAGATGTTCTACAAGAGGTCAATAGCCTCCTCCCTCAGCACAACTTAGGGGGACAGGGGCAGAGGGGGAGGTGCCTGCAGGAAATGAGACACCAATCCTTTTAAGGGGCTGGAATAGGGGTGGCAAGAGGGAGGGTGGAGATGGTAATGTGGGTGACAGACAAGGATGTCGTTAGTAAAGTCGCAGTAGGGTCTGTCACCACTAGGGATTGGTCTTCTGTTGAGGCCTCGGAAGATGATGTTGAAAAACACATGGCCTTCGTGCCATTCCATTCATTCACCTTAACACTGGGTCCCTCGCTCTTGGTTGTCTCAGTTACCGAACTACAGTATCATTTCTTTTGCCACCCAGAGCTCAGACAATTCTTACACAGGACTGCCACTGCAGCCTGTGTGAAATAACGTCCACGTTATTTCACAGCCATTTTACACTGCACTTAAGTAACTTATAAGTCTCCTATATGTCTAACCTTCACTTGGTGAAGGTTAGGTGCAAATTTACTTAGTGTGTGAGCACTCTGGCACTAGCCAAGGTGCCCCCACATTGTTCAGGGCAAATTCCCTGGACTTTGTGAGTGCGGGGACACCATTACACATGTGCACTATATATAGGTCACTACCTATATGTAGCACCAAAATGGTAACTCCGAACATGGCCATGTCTAGGATCATGGAATTGTCACCCCAATAACATTCTGGTATTGGGGGGACAATTCCATGCATCCCCGGGTCTCCAGCATAGAGCCTGGGTACTGCCAAACTAACTTTCTTGGGTCTCCACTGCAGCTACTGCCCCTGCCAACCCCTTGGACAGATTTCTGCCCTCCTGGGGTCTGGGCAGCCCAGCCCCAGGAAGGCAGAACAAAGGATTTCCTCTGAGAGAGGGTGTTACACCCTCTCCCTTTGGAAATAGGTGTGAAGGGCCTGGGAGGAGTACCCTCTCCTGGCCTCTGGAAATGCTTTGAAGGGCACAGATGGTGCCCTCCTTGCATAAGCCAGTCTACACCGGTTCAGGGATCCCCCCAGCCCTGCTCTGGCGCAAAACTGGACAAAGGAAAGGGGAGCGACCACTCCCCTGACCAGCACCTCCCAGGGGAGGTGCCCAGAGCTCCTCCAGTGTGTCCCAGACCTCTGCCATCTTGGATGCAGAGATGTGTGGGCACAATGGACAACTCTGAGTGGCCAGTGCCAGCAGGTGACGTCAGAGACCCCTCCTGATAGGTGCTTACCTTTCTTTGAAGCCAATCCTCCTCTGTGGGCTATTTAGGGTCTCTCCAGTGGGTATCTCACCAGATAATGAATGCAAGAGCTCACCAGAGTTCCTCTGCACTTCCGTTCTGCCAAGGATCGACTGCTGACTGCTCCAGGACACCTGCATAACCGCAGCAAAGTAGCAAGAAGTCTACCAGCAACATTGTAGCGCCTCATCCTGCCGGCTTTCTCAACTGTTTCCTGGCGGTGCATGCTCTGAGGGCTGTCTTCCTTCACCCTGCACTAGAAACCAAGATGAAATCTTCTGTGGGTCGACGGAATCTTCCCCCTGCCAACGCAGGCACCAAACTTCTGCATCACCGGTCCTCTGGGTCCCCTCTCATCCTGACGAGCGTGGTCCTGGAACACAGGAGCTAGGTCCAAGTGTCTTCGACAGTCCAGTGCCCTTCTGTCCAAATTTGGTGGAGGTAAGTCCTTGCCTCCCCACGCCAGACTGTAATCCTGTGTACTGTGTGAACTGCAGCTGGTCTGGCTTCTGTGCACTTTTGCAAGACTTCCTTTGTGTACAGCCTAGCCTGGGTCCCCAGCACTCCATCCTGCATTGCCTAACTCGCTGAGTTGGACTCCGACGCCGTGGGACCCTCCTTTGTGACTCTGAGTTGACAGTTGTCCTCAGATCTTCTAAGTGACTGTTCAGGTGCTTTTGCGGGTGCTGCCTGCTTCTGCGTGGGCTCTCCGTGTTGCTGAGCACCCCCTCTGTCTCCTCCACCAAGGGGCGACCTCCTGGTCCTTCCTGGGCCCTAACGACACCCAAAATCGTCAACCGCGACTCTTGCAGCTAGCAAGGCTAGGTTTGCGGTATTTCTGTGTGGAAACAACCCTGCATCCTCCAGCACGCCGTGCAACATCTTCTGACCAAAGGAGAAGTTCCTGGCACTTTCCGTTGTTGCAGAATCTTTGGCTTCTTCCACCCGGAGGCAGCCCTTTTGCACCTTTATCCGGGGTTTAGTGGGCTCCTGCCCCCCTGGACACTTGTGTGACTCTTGGACTTGGTCCCCTTCCTTTACAGGTCCTCAGGTCCAGGAATCCGTCTTCAGTGTTTTGCAGTCAGTTTTTTTCCTTGCAGAATCCCCTATCTCCACTTTTCTGTCTTTCTGGGGTAGTAGGGTAATGTTACTCCTATTTTTCAGGGTCTTGGGGTGGGGTATCTTGGACATCCTTAGTGTTTTCTTACACTCCCAGTGATCCTCTACACACTACACTAGGCCTGGGCTCCATTTGTGGTTCGCATTCCACTTTTGGAGTATATGGTTTGTGTTGCCCCTAGGCCTACTTCTTCCTATTGCATTCTATTGTGTTCTACATTGTTTGCACTACTTTTTTAACTGTTACTTACCTGATTTTGGTTTGTTTCTATATATTTTGTGTATATTACTTACCTCCTAAGGGAGTATATCCTCTGAGAAGTTTTTGTCATATTGTCACTAAAATAAAGTGCCTTTATTTTTAGTACCTCTGAGTATTGTGTTTTCTTATGATATAGTGCTATATAAGTGGTATAGTAGGAGCTTTGCATGTCTCCTAGTTCAGCCTAAGCTGCTTTGCCATAGCTACCTTCTATCAGCCTAAGCTTCTAGAACACCTCTAATCTACTAATAAGGGATAAGTTGACCTGGCACAAGGTGTAAGTACCACAAGGTACCCACTATAAGCCAGGCCAGCCTCCTACAGTATCTGTGTAAATAGAATTGAACATGAACTCTGATCACAAAACATTTGCCAAGTCAACATATCTTAGCAGCTTCAACGCTCACAAACTTGGCTTGTTTATCATCAGTATCTCATGAAGCTGGGAACATTTTCAGAAATCATTTCGTCACAGTTTTTTAAATCACCATGCTAGCTTCTATATCATGTATGACCTTATCTCTTATCCAGTTTAATTTCTCTGCAGGAACTGTTTCACACCTCTGATTACTAGGCTTTGTTGTTTAGAATAGTGAACATATGCCCAAAAAAATGGTATAAACCAGAAATACATCTGTACAGTGTGTTTACAAGGTCAAATCATCTGCATCATTTACATTAACAAAAAGTAAAATATGAATCAATGTGCGTCCACAAATATTGCAGTGTTGTACCAATGTCTATAAACTAAAAGCCTTTTCCATTTGTCTGACTATTTCACAATGATAACACTTATGTCAGGTAACTAAAGTGTATTTCAATTGTACAAAACATTACATTTAATACATATAGTACAAAATATTATATGGAGTCTGTACTGGAGTAGCTTAGCAATTTATCACACACTATGTGCATACCTATGCTGTTGAAGATATTTTTCAACAGCATGAGTAATCCATATGCCTTGGTACATTTATAATCCTCCTCAGTACAGAGCAGAAATCATTCTCAGATTTCCAAAATAGTCATATTTTAGGCCTGAGATTGACTTTTCACGATGGGATACTCAAACATAAATGTGATGTAAGCTTCAACCCGTAAATGTCACTTTAAGTATCATATTTCTCACCATCATTGATTTCTCATCTGGATATGACTAAGGGCACTAAAGGCCTGATTTAGATCTTGATGTAGTTGCCACCAAGCCAAATCAATGGTGGACCCAAGAAGACTGTAAAATTGACTATGTTCTGCCTGCTATATTTAGATGTTACAGCTCTGCAAGCGAAGGACTGGCAACAGATTGCTGATAGAGGGAGACTTACCTTTTTTCCACAGTCCACCTCTGTCTACAACTGGACATGGCTGGACAACACCTGATGTCACTGCTGCCACCTTCCCATGAAGGAACCACGACCCCCTGTCACCAGACTTGCCAGTAGGAACGCCACATTGTCAAGGTACGTAGGATGGTCACTGCACAGGAGGTTGGAACCACTGCAGGCAAATACATGTGACAATTAAAAAAAAAAAATCACTGTGACATGCATATGTCAGGGAGACACTTTTGTCACACATGGCTGGGGACACACTGGAACAATACACACATCACACACATATACAATTGTCATTCTGGTATCATCATTCATTGCCAAATGGATGCTGACACCACAATGATGGTACACACACACTTGACAAAGTTGACCATGTGTGCGCATTGCAAGGGGATCCGTACTGGTAGTTTGTGCTATCTGTTGTACTTGTGAGTTAGTATCTGTATGTGTGTGTGTGTGTGTGTGTGTGTGTGTGTGTGTGTATGTATGAATTGGATGGTTGAGGTGGAGGGAGCTGGAGTGGGTGATGTGATTGTGTGCCACTGAGTGTGTAGTTGTGTAGATTGTTCTGGTTGTGTCATATGTGGGTGCAGTGTCAATGGTGTGTGTTGTGTCATGGATGTATGTGAATGTGTGTTTTCAGTATGTACCGGTTCAACAACAAAATTATGTTCATTTATGATATGGAACTTCCATGGAGGTCCACATAAAACAAACATATAAAAGAAGACCATAACAATCAAAAATCGAAACCTTCATATGCAATTTACATTTCCCATTTTTTTTTAAAAAGAAGAAATAATTTGAACAATAATTTAATACAAAGATAAAAAGCATTTAAAATAAAAACAAAATCTATAGCAAAACATTTTGTTTGGAGAAGCAGAGAAGGCCTGTAATAATTCTGAGGATGTGCGTAGGGAGAGTTTGAGATAAAAAGGAAGTAACCATCTACGGCAGAATAGCAACAAGGCAGGACATATGAAAACAACATGATTCAGGTCTTGAGCACCATTTTGACAGAGATTACAAGTAGCTGAAGATCCATGCCATCTAGCCTGCAATTTATTGAGAGGGAGCAGCCCCTGTCTCAGTAGGAGACAGAATTTATGACCCCATGAGGCAGGCTCCAGCTTAGGAAGCGCTGCATTACCTTCAATTGTATAGTGTCAGTTACAGATTAGAAGCCCTGCCTGTGCGCACAGACATTTCTATCCAGGCGGAGGCTTGCAGACCAAGTTAACTGCAAAATTATGGATTTAAAGTGTGGGAATGGATGTGGGATCTAACTGTAAGAGATCTGTTGAATATGTAAAATTCCTGCCAGTGGCATATTTCATTCTGCTGCCGGCCAAAATGTATTTTTTTAGCAGTGACCTCAAACAGTCATCACCACAAGTCATCAGGCTAACCACCCAGCGTATGACCCTGACCAGCCCTTAGACAAATGCACTTTGCAAGTCCATCTCAAGCATTAAGGTTGCTGCAGAGAAGGTGGAGTTTACAGATATAAGATTCCTCAAGACATGGCCCTCTAGTTTATCAAGAAAACCCCATTTAGAAATGTCAACATGTTCTAGGCCATCGAGTAAAGACGGAGGAATCTTTGCCTGGTTAATCCTCTAAGAGGTGTTTGAAATGTCTCCTACCAGTTGCCCTGTAGAGGGCGTTCAAGCTATTAGCTTGGGATAGAGCCTTGTGTTGGTTATGTTCTATGTGCTCCCTGTCACTGAGGTTCCTGCAAACAATTTTACCTAAAAAAGTGTAGGAATTTACCCTTTTAAGTTTCTGAGCTCCCAATGACCAGCAGAAACTATCGTATTTAAACATTTTTTACTATGAAAACACAAGATTTTCCTTTTGGGACAATTTATTTTTAAGAAATTGGCTTCTGTTAATTGCCCAAGGGCTTGGAGGTGATTATTTAGCCCTTTTGGGGTGTGATCCAGTATGATTATATCATTGGCGTAGAGCAAAAAGGGTTTTGGCCTTCTCCCTAATATGGGGGCAAATTTCTCAATCCGAGTTAAGTGGGTGGGTAAGACCTATATGTGCAAGGAAAACAGCAATGGGGCTAGCATCCAACCTTGTTTTAAACCATTCTGAGTTGGAATTTCATGGGACAAGCCTCTATCTCCCCCTAACAATACCCTACACCAGGTGGAGGAATGGAGGGCAATCACCAGATCTAAAAAGATACCAGGCATGCCTAATCTTAAAAGCTTTTTTCACAGCATGGCCCAATCCACTTTATCACATGCCGTAGAAAAATTGATAAAGGCTGCGTAAATCACCTCCCGTCTCAAGGAGACATATTTCTTATTTATTACCGGAAGGGCCGAGATGTTATCAATTGAACCATCCTTATCTCTAAAGCCTAATTGCTCCAAAGGGATAATTTTGTTCCTTTCTGCCCAATCACTAATCTGGGAAAGCAAATACTTGGCAAAACGTTTGCCAACAGCATCCAGCAGAGCAATCTGGCGGTAGGCCCAAGGACAGTTGCGGTTCCTTTTCGTATATAGGGGAACTATAATACTACCCTTCCAGAACTGAGGAATTTTCCTGGTTTCATAGCTGCACTGAAAGACGTGGGACAGGATTTTACTCCAGGTGAGAATATCATGTTTTATAGCCATTACAGGGATTTCATCAGGACCCTTTGCAGCTGAGCTATGCATGCCTCTAATAACATCCTCAATTTATTTTATAGTGGGGTATGTATATGAGGAGTCAGCACCGGTTTGAGGAAGTTCCAAGGAATTCCCATTGGATGCATAGAGATCAGATATGAAAGTGGACCAGCTTGTTTTGTTGATGGTCCTTGGAAGAGATCTAGTTTTCGTGCCACACCCATCTGCTACCAATGACCAGAAGCGCCTTGAATGGCAGCTAAAAGCTGCTTCCATTACATCGACCCAGAATCTATCAGTAGTATCTCTTTTTAATAAGCCCAACTGGGTATGCCTTACTAAAGTGTGTTCCCTGTATTGCTTGCGAGTAAGAGCATTGATTTCTCTGTTCAGTAAGAGTAGGGGGTGGAGTTTTTCCGTATGCTTGCTCTGGGCCTTCTGGTGGGTGATTGTAATTAGCTGCTACAAAAACTCTGAGAATTTCTCCAGAACATTTCCTGCTCAGTTTTCAAGATTGCCAGAGACAGTCTCTAAAATACCTTCAAGCCCCTTAAACCTGTCAAAGGACCAATGCGTTCTACCTGCTTTAATATTCAACTTTGATTTCAACTCCTCCAGGGTCCAGGAATCAGCAGGGAGAACTTTTGAATTAATGGAAGCTACCAGAGTATTATGATCACTGAGGGCAGTTTCTATCACTTTTATATCAGGTACCAAGGAGAATGTCCGATAGCTGGTTACCACATAATCTAGAATAGCAGTATCCAAAAAATATTTGTGTGTGTAGTGGGCTTGTGAATCAAAGGGGAGTCTACCATTTGCTATGATACAGTCACTTATCTTCAGGTGCTCAAGGAGAAGCTTCCCACGCTTATCAGTTTTTATTTTATGGGAAAAAACACAAGTGGGAATCCCAAATGCTTCCTCTTTTTCCTTGTCCCTGAATTGTAAGAGGGCTGGATTAGAAATTTTAGTTTAAATCCCCAACCATGATAATTTGAGTTGTTGGATCCCTATCACAAAGCTTGTTAATAAAAATAAATATCTTAGCTAAGAGGCTATTGTGGGGGGTACCAGGGGGTGTATAGGAGTTTACCAACGCCAGAGGAACTGCCTCAGACCCTTCACCAACACTGTATAGATTATAGCCAAGAACAGATTGCTGGGATCTCTGTAACATTCGCAACACCAGTAAAGCCTATTAGTCAGCAAGCAGGCTACCCCCTCCTTTAGCACGGTCTCTCTTTGAGGGGGTAGTGTTACAGCAAAGCGAATAATACTTGTTGCACAAGAGCTCCCCAGTGGGCCAAGTCTCTTGTAGGCAGATTATATCAGTATTTAGGGGGTCATTCCGACCCTGGCGGCCGGTGGATTGCTGGCGGGAACACCGCCAACAGGCTGGCGGTGTCCCGCCAGCAAGTATGACCGTGGCGCAAAAGCCACGGCCATACCGCCGGCCCCTCCATTTTCCCACCAGGTTTCAGCCTGGCGGGCATAATCCCCAGGGCAGCGGTGCAAGTACCGCTGCCCTGGGGATTATGAGACCCCGACCGCCAGCCTGTCCAGGGCGGTATACACCGCCATGGAAAGGCTGGCGGTAAGGGGACGCACGGTGCCCATGCACTTGGCATGGGCAGTGCAGGGGCCCCCAGGCGTAGCCCCGTCGCGCATTTCACTGCCCGAATTTGCACCCGCTGCACATCAACATTGCCGCCGGCTCTATTACGAGCCGGCGGCAATGTTGATGTGCCATTTGACGTTACCGTCCGCTGGCCCAGCGGAAATGTCGGAATAGGGAGGCATGAATACCGCCGGCAATGGCGGTATTCTGTCTCCCCCGGCCTTGGCGGTCTTGAAAAAAGACCGCCGAAGTCGGAATGACCCCCTTAGAGTGTTCAAAAACTACATTTTTTCCCCCTTATTGTTTATGCCAGCAATTTTCCAGGATACAATAATTAGCTCATTGCTACTGTGATGGTGCTGTTGGATGGGATATTGTGGAGGAGCTGCTAAATGCAGCCGGTAGCCAATTCCAAGAATAGGTATTGATACCTGATTCTTGGGGTGGGTTCATCCCTAAGTGACACTTCCCTACCATATTTCCCTAGAAAGGTTTTTAAACCCTGTTGACCATAAGGGTATTTGTCGGGGTTACTTAGGGGTATGGGAGTATGTTTCCTAGCACCTTCGTGGGGATACTGTGAAATCTTACCTGCTAGTACGCTCCCAGCCTGCTCGAAACAGAGACAACATCAATACCTTTACATTGTAGCCATTCAGAATTATTTAAAATTTTGTTGGCAATTTCAAGTAAAAAAAACACTGTTATTTCGGGGCCAAAACCTGAGTCCTGTAAAGAGACCAAGTGATGACTTTTAATTGGGCCAAGCGACTCCGAAAATCACTTTAGGACTTGAAATCTATATAAGAAAAGGATGCGTCGAACAGAAGCATGAAGTCTAAAGCCAAAGAGTCTGCATGGCTTTGACTCTTCTCCCTTCTTGTGAGTGGTGACCGGTCCAGCCGAGGCTTGTGCCATGTTGGAACCCCAAACGGATGTTCTAGGGGATTTAAAGGTAGCATTCTTGACTGTGATGTAGGCGTATTTTGGCTCAAGATTGGGCCTTCCATGTCTGGCTCACAGGGAGAACATAAAGGAGAGTCCGATACTCGAGATTAAGTGATTGCAGTATGGTGTTGTGGAATGCGAAACTCCGAGGTGAGAGGTTCTTGTGGTGCAGCTGGAGCCTAAGAGAAACGCACCTTTCTCTGACCTTTTTTGGAAAACCTTTGATTTATTTTTTTAACCCTATTAGGACCTTTCCTTTTGCGCATTGGCTATTGCATTAATAGACAGGGTTCTCTGGTCACTGTGTTTGCCTATGGCGCAGCTTTAAAGGTCGGAAATACTTCCCGTGCTGTACTTTGGAGATCAAAATTCAAGCTTTTTTAAGGTGAAAAATCCTTCAACACAAATCTGATAGAGTCTACCGGGCTCTTGATAGAAACTGAGTTTGTGGGTAGTATCTTAATCTTAGGCTTACCGGCCTGGGTGCAGAAGTCAATTCAGGGATGAGTATCCATGTTCACTGCCGCAGAAGGCGGTGCTGAAGCTTCTTCTCATTGTAATGTGGGTGATTCGGAATTAACTCCTTTGCTGGCGATTAGTTCTTTTATTATGGCTGTAGCAGTGTCGAAGATACACCCAACAATTTTTTCTAAAAGATTTAGAATAGATGATAGAAATCTCTCTAGGCTAAGGAGAGAGGAATTAACCTGTACATTTTGATCCAGGGGATTTCTTGGGAGATTGACATTTAAGCTCAAGTAAGGAGTCACTGAAAGATGTGAGCATAATGAAAAATGGTTAGAAGGGGTACTGCTGAAGAGCTGCAAGCCTACGGACAATGGCAGAGGAGAAGATTGGAGAGTATTCTCTCCCTGTTGAGGACCATATCTTTTATATATTTCTAAGTCCAGATCTACAAGGGTGAAGTCATCCAAACGATTTTCCAAGCCAATACTTTGAGGGGGAGCTTCTTTGACAGCTACAATGATCAGGTTCTCCCTTTTGGGGGCAGAACAAGAAAAATGATAAGCTGAAGGGAGGATGGCACTAGAGGATGACGAGGCAACTTTGCAGAGACCATGGGCCTCATTATGGGAGGAGGATACTAGGGATGCAGAGGAATCCCGAATGGCTTCATCAGAGACGTTAATGGGTTCTAACTCCTTGAAACTAGGATGCTGTGGTTCTCCCGGTGGAGATATGACCCTGCCGCCAGGGCGTCTGGACTCCGAGGGATCAGAAGAAGCCCTCTCTTTGTCCCAGAGAGAAAAAAATGTATATCTACATTTTAGTCCACGGCAACTGTGCTCTTGTAGCGGAGATGGTTGGATCTGATTTTGGAACAAGACCACTCCCCGGAAATAGATGGCCAGAACTCAGTTTTTTGGTGGTCATTGTGCGCAGATAATTCTGTCAGGAGGCTTGGGACGCAGATGACAGTCTGGCCACAGAAAAGATGCGCCACCAAAGATTCTAATCAGCAGTATTTTGACAGACAAGGTGGCAATACCTTGTGGGCTAGGTGAACAGGAGGTACAAGGGGAAAGGAAGAGAAAGGCAACAAGCCGCACCACGAGGAATCAGCGGCCGCTTCCGTAGCCGTGGCACTGTTGATCTCTCCTGTAGGAAACCTCCCCTCAGTTGCTCTGGGGGGCCCAGTAAACCAATCGAGCCTCCCAGTAGACTTTTAACTCTTTTCCCGAAGTTGTGGACCCATGTTGCTGCTTTCCTAGTATGGTTGGCTACGCCAACACAGGCCTGCTGTATGGCCCAATTAGCCTGTACGACTCCCTAAATGGAGTCCCGTGTTGGTTTGTGGTCTGCTGTCCGGCTACCCTTCTGGCTAAAAGTCTAGGCCTCACAGCCTGCTGATATGCGTCTCAGTGTCCTACGGTTGAGGGTGCCTTATGATGTACTGCTCGGTCTTAGCGCTGACCGAAGTGCAGTCGGGGGTCTGTGTAGTCCTGTCCAGTGGCAGGGAGTTTGGGCGCCAGGTGAGACCTGGGGGGGCATCCTACAGACCTGCAGTCCTCTGGCAGAGTAGGAAGTCGGCGGGCCCATTTGACGTGCGGCACGGTCTCCTCTGTGGCTCCTCTGCAGGGCCCTTTGCAGTATCAAAGAGCTTGGGTAGTCGGCATGGACTCCTTGTCAAGAGGTGCGGTCTCCACTGCGTCTCTTCTGTGAGGGCTCCACAGGGAGAAGGGCACTGAGGGGTGCCGAGGAACAGGAGGACACCTGAACAGCACCCAATTATTGTTCCAACCTCTGACCTCTGCCACGGCGACCAACAATCTGTCTCTGTGCCACCCGGCACCAAACACACAGCACTGCAGATTTGGCAACTCTACACAGATGCGGGCGATGCATGGCTGGTAATCTGCCTCCGATCATACTCCTGGTGTCCCTGGGTCCCGAATTCTGCTTCACTGTTCAAGTCAGCCGCTCAGGATAGCCAGCGAGTAGCAGTCAACAATCCATGTCGCAGGCTTGCCACTTCCGATGATGTCACAGCACAGCACGTCTCAGCATCTCAGCATCCTCTCAGCATACTAAGATGCTGTTTGAATTACTACGAAGGGTACAGGTTCTGTTGTGTTGGAATTGTAATGGCATGTCACCCAAAACATGGAAATATTCCTTCACATTGCCAAAATTCTGATGTCTTGAGAACTGGATGAAGCTGTTGATTTGTCTCATCACTATAGGAAGAACTTATTGTAGCATGCCATTGTAAAATGGTTGTAAATTGCCTCCAGATACTGCCACAGTGTATTGAAATGATCATGTGGCCCCAAATTGTAGTGCCATTATTTTGACTATTGGAGTAATTGATGTGGAATTCTTTTAGTAAGGCAAAATATCTGGCACCAGCTGATGACATGAATTAATAATAGCTTGCCTATTTAATATGCTTATTATGAATATTTCCCCTCCTTCCATGGTGTCAAGGTCTTGGAGCGTCAGATTATACATGGCACAGATTATTTGGGTTATACATGAGTTGCAGAAATTTCTATAAAATTTGGGGAAAGTATTGTTACTTATAAATGTATGAGGCCAATACATTGACATATTGTTTTTTATGTGTTTAAGAAATGGGAAACGCATAACCAAATTGTTATATTTTATTTTTGTTTGAAACTTATTGTTCCATATTGTTAAAAAATGATGGTGGAAGGAAGACATAAAAAAGTAAATACCACAATGAATACCACACCAATCTTTGACTTTGTATTATACCAAATCATTTTATCACACAAATTAATCAAAAAAGGTTTGAGACATAAAATCAAAGGAAAAAAAAATTATGTCCATCATGGTGGATGAAACTATTTATGTTGAGTTTAAATCATTTGGAATGCAATGTGCAAAATACAACTTTCCACGAAAAAGGTATTTGTTTCCAAGAAATAGTCCACAGAGTAAATGATAGACACTCACTCCTGGCACCCTAATGCGATACCCTGATACCCAGATAGCGGATGCCACTGTGTTTGTGAGCACCCTAGGTCCCAAACTGACCCAAACCTACCAACCAGCTTCAACTGTCCTGCCCCTCCATGAACCAAAGATTGCATCAACCTTTCCCTGATTACTAGACTGCTTGTGGCTAGTCATCAGTCTCAGGGTTCCGGGGTCAAGGTGGGAGAAAGGAAAGACACCAGCCGGTAATAATTAAGGAGGATACGTTCCGGCTGCCCACAGGAGATTCACTCAGAGGTCTGCAAAACACAGTTGGGGGGTCACTGGGGCCGCCGTTAGATACCGAGGTGCCCAGTCAGACAGTTCAATGTTACCAATTAGTTGCTAATTTTAGCATCTCCAGAACGGAGAGGCGCAGTCAGGGCTTGTTGATGGGAGTCACTCTCGACACTTCAGTGGCAAGCGACAAGCTCCTTGGCCTGTACTTCCCGTACCAGGAGCTGCTCCAAATGGGGCACGAAAACTCCAATCACCACAGATGGCTCAATTCCATGTGAACAGTGGGCTGTGCTATACTTCTGCAAAAAGGAGGCACAACGTCAGGGGTCAGTTGATCTGAGTCGCCCTGACCATATGTTCACTCACACTGACAAGCCAATTTCCAAAGTGGTACCTCCTCGGAAACAGGCACTAGTCTGAAGCATGATGACTTGAACCGCACCAGACAATCCCAGACTCTCCCATGAAGGGTGTAAGTCCCACACCCCTCTGGAAGGCACATCTATCACATGATAACTTGAGTAGCACTCGAAACTTAGTTTCCGTACCCCTCTGGAATGGGGCACTGTGTCCAGTGTGCAATAACTTAAGATGAACCAGATTCCTCGGTCACATACCTCAACCCAAGTTTAGCCTTGCCATACAAGGCCAGGTACAGCATAACTCAGGTTGCACACCTACCCCTGAGGGTTGCAGGCAATTGACAGGGGACCACAGACACTGAGCATGCAGCCAAAGCTCGCTCAAGAGAAATATGAGAACAATAGTGGGAACCCACAGGGGCCCACACTGGGTGATCCTGTTCACACTAACAAGATGTTTCAGAGTTCAGTTGTCCCCACGATTAAGGGCCACTCATCTGAAATGTTAGCAGTCTTTGGCAAGCTCCGCACCAGGCAATTCTGGTCTCCACACACAATACTTAGGCAACACTAACGCAACTGCTGCCAGGTGAAGTCCAGCAAACTATATAGATGAAGCAAAGGGCACTGCTCTCCATATATTACTGGACATCAATATAAGCCCCTCTCAGTAGGTCTCTGATGTCCCTGAGACCTCCTCCAAGAACGGGAGGCAAGCCAACATGCCCTTGGAGAGTTACCCTTTGGGATTCTACACAGCAACAGGCAATCAGCCCCAGGCCAGTTTCTAAGCAGGAAGGGGAGCACAGATCCCCTCCTCGGATAGTTATCTTCCTGGGCACAACAGATTCCTCTGGCAGTGTGCCCACACAGTCCAGCAGCACTGGTCCAGCATCTCCGTAAAGGTCACTTTGCCTTGCATACGTTGAGTATCCCTAGTTATAATGAATGGTTCCTTTGAAGTTGGGGGTGTTTCAAAGGATTCTCCTTTGAATCGCAGATGTCTCCCTTAAATTTCTTCCCTTTCCATCCTGAGGCTCTGGAATGTAGATCGTTTTCTTTAGTCAGGCCATGCCCTGGCTTCAAGAGGCCAAGTGTCACAAACCTCTCCCCCCCAATCTATCTATCCAGGCCTCAAGTGGAATGGATCTGTTGCTCCGGATTCCCGTGTTTTATAGCTGTCCCTTGGGGGATGCACAGATGTGTTTTACCCCAGTGACTTATAGAATGATGCCTAATTTACAAGATACCTTAACCATTTTAGAGCCTAGAAATGTCCCCTATCTAGAAGGGGCTTCTCTAGGCATCGATGACAAAACCACCTGCACCATCTGAAGGGGTTTGCCATTCTGAATCCAACAATACTAAACATCATGAGGCTGCTCACCTGCAATCCACTATTGCAGCCAGAATTAAGAAGACTCATTCTCCCATGTTACCTTATGGATACATAAACCCTGGTGCACAACCAGGCCAGGCAGGTATTTGGGACACTTTCGCTAAAGCCACCACTAGGTACAAATGCACCCCTACTGGTCTGTTCTATCAGGCTCAGTTCCCATCTTAGATTATCTGTGCGCAATTGTACACACCCTGGCAAGTAATGTCAGCTCGAGTACCTACATAGGAAAACCACCCTGGCACAAGTATGCACACACGAGCGAGTGTTACTTCTAAGTGGATGGAAGGACGCCGCCAGTACTTTGTCACTAGGCTGCCAGTGGTAAAATGCCCACGGCTGATAGGCTCTATGCGAGAACCAGCAAAATCATTGTAGAAAAAGGCAAAAGGTTTGTGGGAACCACTACCTCCACATTTCAGATCTAACAGAGGGGCATTGGTGCAGAGTCTGGGGTGGGTGGAGCAGTTTTCTGTTGTGGCAGGACCTCCCTGTCTATGGTTGAGGAAGGTGTATTTTGTCCTGATGTTGAAGGACACACAGCCAGATGTAGATCGTACAAGTAAAGCCCTGCACATATGACGATAAATGTCAATCATCACCCCAGTCAAGTAGCACAAATTGGAGTTTCTGCATCTTAACATTTCGCTCTGCACCTGCTTAATGTCTAGAAACTCTGTTAGGCCCTGGCCCATCAAGTTTTGGGACTGCTGTAGTGCTCCCAAGATTTGGTCGATGATGGTCTGAGTGACATTTATCCCAGTGGCCTCCCTTTGGTGGCCTGCAGATTCCTTCTCAAGACCCCTACCCCCACTAACCTGTTCCCTTGTGGCAGGGTGTCCCATCCCACTGGTTCCTGGCAGAACTGGAGGTGGTTTTGGCTCAACAGCAGCCAGGACTGGGGGGCAGAAGATTAGTGTGATGTTCCTTTGGCCACAGGAATTGGAGTTATCCTGAGGCTGAGGTGTTTGTTCAGCTAGAGTGTGCATTGTAGGTGCAGACCGAGAGAAACGCACTGTAGCTGTCTGCCCAGACAGACCAAATAGACCAGGCAGCACCACATCTGAAAAGCAGCAAGAGTGGTGTCATCACTGAAGTCTTGATCCTGGTCTGGAGTGGAGGTCTCTTCAGTTGTAGACGGTTGTCCACTGGCGCTGGGTGTTGGACCTAACATGAATCACAAACAATATGAAATTAAACGTCTGGATGGTACCTCAATTGTACCTTGTCTTCAGCTACAAATGAAGCAACCTAAACATTTAAATTATGGTTAATAGAATGATTAGGCATTTGTGTGATTTTCATTATTTTACACATGCAGGCTGATGTACACAAATGTAAACTTCAGCAATGATGTTGAAGAGATGTCCTGAAATGAAAAATGTTATTTATAAAGTGCATGTTACTCAGTACTGAGAAGAATTGAATAGTGAACCATTCCAAGGCCTAGCAGGCTAAACAATACTGTAGTACAACTTTTTGGAGGAATGGCATTGGCCATCATATGGACACTGCAAAGTAATTTGTGCTTCAATACTACTTATATTCAGCATGCCACATAACATGATTTCAAATATTTGATTCAACAAACTATGATTTATGAAAGAAATTACATCATTTCAGTGGAGTAAAAAGGGGACAATGTGCTGGATCAACACAACAAATGACATTTTCACACATAGCATGAAATGGTGAATGACAAATGTACAACACTTTGACATATGTGCATATATAAAAGTAAGGGGAAGATGAGCAACATCAGATTGTACTATTGTTTTGAAGGGACAAAAACAGGGCATCATGGTAGCTGTATTCATTTGTTAACACTACTGACAATACTTGTTAAATAAAAGTGAGTTACATGCATGTTTAAATAACTACAGTGAAAATGAACACACATTTACAATATTATACTAGTTGAACACAGAGCAAAAACACAGTCTTTAATCGGTCTGTTGACAAAACAGGTTTGTTTATTGCTGATAACGAAATGTTTGGTAATGCAACATCAGGTATGCAATATACAAGCAGAAAGCAGCCTACAATTGTTTTTTCCTTAGACAACTTTTTCAAGGCTAAGATTACAGTTGAAATCAAGGTAATCCTAGAGTATCCAACAGGGGAAATCTAAGGTTCATTCCCTTATAAAGTCAGCATATCAGAAGATCTGACTTTAAACATGAGAAATTCTGTTCTCTATATTATAACCCCGTCCTGTCAGTTTGGCTGTAAAAGCCGTAGATGACAGTTTGTGTGTTTGTGGTTAGTTCTGGTCCTAATGTACCCAGTACGTTGAACACAAACCACATATAAAATAGAGGCAAAATAAACCACTGAATAGCACCAAAATCAGCGTGGGTTGCCTCTTGACTCAGTGTAATGAAACAGGCACCCCAACCCTTTTGCCTTCCTCCTCCTATTTTTGTAGGATTTTTGCTTCTGTTGGCCATCCGATTTAGGGACCTTTGTTCCTTTAAAAGATTAGGACTCTGTGCAATTTTCCATTGCTAACCAGTGCTGAAGTGCTTGCGCTCTAACCCTAAAATATGGTTTCGTTGGTATATACCCAATTGGTATATTTAATTTAATAGTAAGTCCCTTGTAGAGAGGTATACCATATATACGCAGGGCCTGTAAATTAAATGCTACCAGTGGTCCTGCAGCACTTATCGTGCCACCCACTTAAATGGCCACAGGCCTGCCATTGCAGCCTGAATACAGTGTCCGACTGCCATGTCCACTTGGCATTTAAACCCCTTTCTAGCCTTAAACTCCCCTTTTATTGCATATGTCACCTTAAGGTAGGCCCTAGGTAGCCCGCAGTGTAGAGTGGTGTGTAATTAAAAGCTTGGACATGTACTTTTAAGTTTTACATGTCCTAGTAGTGAAAAACCCCCAAATTTATTTTTCACTACTGTGAGGCCTACCACTCCCATAGCATAACATTGAGGATTCCTTGTTAAATTTAGTAAGCTGTGATTCCTAAATGAAAGGAGGCAGATCTATCATGATTGGTACCCTTTGACTTATGATGATAAACCCTCTTTAATGATAAAGTCAAATTTAACATTAAAGTTCGAAAAATGCCACCTTTGGAAAGTCAAAACAGATAATGGGGATAATGCTGAGTAATGCACCATTCACCCCCAGTCACAGATCTGGGTTTAATCCATTGGTTTTTTTTCTCATTATGCCATCCGAGTTTGGACCCAGCCGTATGCAAATCAGTCTTGACCCTGTTCCCTATGGAAACAGTCCAGCCAGAACTGCCAGGCTAGGTCCTTCATGGACCGGAAAAAAGCATCCTAGAACCATTTTCAGGGTATCACCCCTCATCAGCCAGGAAAGTTGACATTTTCCTGCCCTTAGCCCTTTGTGTCTGCAGCCTGTCTTGGGTCAAATGACTGGGTGTAGCTGACGGTTAGACTTTCTGAATTCCTCCCAGACAGTCACACAATAGTGGGATTAGCCTCAATGGGCTACTGACTGGCTTGATGGAGGGGCAGAATTAAACACAGTCCCACTTGCACCTGAAAGGCTGTGTCCTGTCTCCTCACAATAGGCCTAATGACCCTGTATTGTCACTGCTGCCAACTTGGAGCCAGGGCAGGGGAGGTAGGAAACTCCCAGGACTTCAAAGAACCTTCCTAGACACTTCTCCCATCTTTCATGAGAAAAACACCAGGGTATAAAAATAGGGCTCTCAGACCCACCGTTCAGTTCAATACTGGACATGTGGAAGGACTCTCAAAGGACTGCTTGCTGCTGTGACCTACTGTGCACACTGCCAGATGTCTGCTGTACCTGGAAGTACTGCTTTGCTGCCTGGAGCCTACCTTGAGGCCTCAGATGACAGCTGTGCTCTCAGGACTTCCAAACATGACTCCAAGGGCTAGTTTGCTAGACTCCTGTTCCGAGCCACAGGGAACATAACAGGCTCCCACCATCTCAGACCCACACCTGGACCCAGCCTGAGTGAGTCTGGAACCCCAAATAGTCTTCATCTACTCCTGGACCCTTGCTTGTGGTGCTAAGTATGACCAAATGTCTGCAGTTTGCGCTTTTATATTTTAGGTGCTATTTTGAAGCTTAAACTTTACAAAATTCATAACTCTGGTTGTACTGATTGGATTTTTTGTTGGTTTGGTGTCAAATAGTTTAGTAAAATGTACTCTATTTTTCTAAATTGGTTTGGGATTTTTATTAGTTTTTTTTTTACTTTATTATTGTTTGTGTGATGCATAAATACTTTACACAATGCCTGTCTAAGTTACGCCTGACTGCTTTTTGAGCCAGGCTACCCAGGGTTAAACACAGGTTAATTTAGTGACTTTATGTGGTTAACCTTTGCAAGAAATTGTGGCTGTTGCTTGAACAGGGCTCACAACCCAGTCACTCAACAACCTAATTTCTCACAATGTTCATTTCTAGTAACTGACTGCTTATCCCTCTCTGTTTTCCTTAGTCTCTGTCCCTATCCCCTGCTTTCCTACATTATCTCTGTATTTGCCCCCCCAGTCCACTCTGCTGGTGGATAGTGCACATGATAAAGCAATTCTCTACTGGAGTCTCATGAGAGACATGTTTGGAAGGTTGTTGATGTCCCAGAGGCACTGGGTGATGATCACTGTGCAGGATTAAGTTCGCTAAGGCAAGCAACATCTGACGAGAAGACAAATGGTCTTGGTGACCTTGGCGCTAAGAAGACCAAGATTACCAATGAACCTGCAGCTCAGGACATAAATTGACCTGGCAGGCAGTGATAGAGGGGACACTGATTGGTTACGGTGGAGAAGGAGGGTTAGCATAGGCAGTGCACGAGCATACAGGGTTTGGCCTATTCTGCCCTAAAGTCAGCAGGTGCACAGAGGCCTTTTTAGTCCACTGAATCTCTTTTAAGATTCTATCCACACCAATGCCTTCTCATAGCAAATCACCTATCAGGATAGACATGGCTGGCTTCTTCCCTGAGGGAGGATGGGGTTTTATTTGTTATCATATGTCTGAATTTTCCACCTATTAGAAATTCCAGAATGCTCTCTATTCTAGACTCTATGGTTGATGGGTTCCGTATACATTTGTTCCTGATTAGTCTAAACATTTATGGAGTGGCAGTGATGGCAATTTATCTGAAATGTCAGATATTGACGACTTTCAGACTATGTCTGGCTGTTGCAGTCAGAAATACTGTCAATAATGCTGCCAGTTGGCCTGTGTGGCATGAGTTCAGAGATGCATCATTGCAACCTCACTAGGGGTCAGATGTTCAAATATTAGGAATACTGATTCCTAATTGTGATTCTTTCAGAGTCATAATTAGGAAAGTGGTATTCCTAAAGTATAAAACTCATTGAGTTTCGTTTAGGGATTCCCTTGGATTGCAAATTGACCTAACTAATGAATGAGGTGGAAAACCCCTTCCTGTGATTGTTTTTCTGGTGTCTCTTCCTGCACAAAAACAATCCTCGCCACAAAGCAGGCATCCTTGCACCACGGTGCAAAAGAGCCTACATTGGCACATGGCAGCAATATGTACACCAGCTCAGGGGATAAGGAAAGGAATGCACCGTATTTTATAGATACTGGGCATTCCTGCCCTTTTGTTTTGATGCAGGACAGCACAGCAAAAAGGCTTGTGATGCTGCCCTGCGCCAAAAACATTGTAAATGAGGCCCTTAATGTGGTGCAATCAGTGTTTCAACAGTCTCAGTGCAGGGAAGAAAGTGGTCTCCCTCGCTGCCGCTATTTGAACTGTGAATGCAGCTATAATAAGGGTTCAGTGGCCCCGTAGGACTCTGCTTTCATGCCACTGCACCTACTGCATCATTAGAAGCTGCTCTCCTGGACACTTTGGCCCAGGTTCACTAAGGAGATGTGTTAGAAATGGGGTCTTTGGTTGGCAGTCAGGTTACTCCCTGTCCAAGCAAGGACCCTCACTCTGGTCAAGGTAAAGGAGGATCTCCCTCAATAAACCCCCACTCACCCCCTTGGTAGCTTGGCACGAGCAGGCAGGCTTAACTTCAGAAGCAATGTGTAAAGTAGTTGTACCAACACACAGTAACTCAGTGAAAACACAACACAGGTTTAGAAAAATAAGAAATATTTATCTAAACAAAACAAGACCAAAACGACATACATCTGACACACACAAACCAAGTTTTGAATTTTAAAAAGAATAAGATTCTTAATCCTTAGAAAACAGTGACAACGCTGTTCTTTCACAAAAGTACCTGGGAAGCTAGCGTCAAAATAAAGCTGCACGGCCCAGTGTGCGTCGAAAAAGGCCAGCGATGCATTGATTTCTCACCCGCAAGCAAGAACATGCAACTTCGGTCAGGTCGGCTTGCGTTGTTTCTTCTCTCCCGCAAGAGAGTGGTGCCTCGATCTAGGCAGGGACCTTGGGTCCGGGCAGGCTTTGCAATGATTTTCCACGCCCAGCAATGTTGCTTTGAAATCCGGTAGCACGGTGTCAAGAAACTGCGCTGCGTGGGGGCTTGCGTCATTAACAGCAGCCACTGTGGGTGTTGCGCATCGTTTCTCCAGCCACGTTGCGGCAATCTTCCAGCTGCAATGCAGGTGAAGCGTCAATTTTAGCAGTGAGGCCGCCGGTGCGTCATGAGGCAGGTGGTTTGTCAAACGTTTACCCGCACAGCGGTCTTTGCGTGGATTTTCAGTTCTTAGCTGCCAGCTTCACCTCTCAAGGGCCCAGGGACTGGATAGGGCACCACTTGGCTGGGCAGGTGTCTCAGCAAAGAGTCCAGGATGCTTGGAGGAGAAATCTTTGATGGACCTTAGACTTCAACAACAGGAGGCAAGCTCAGTTCAATCCCTTGGAGATTCTTCTCAAGCAGGAATGCACAACAAAGTCCAGTATTTGTCCCCTTTCACAGGCAGAAGCAGCAACTGCAGGATAGCCCAACAAAGCACAGTCACAGGCAGGGGCAGCATTTCTCCTCAGCTCTCCTCCAACTGTCAAACTGACCCAGGCGGGGAATCCACAAACAAGCAGAATCACAGAATGGTTTAAGCAAGAAAATGCCTACTTTCTAAAAGTGGCATTTTCAAACACACAATCAAAAAACAAGCTTCACTAATTGATGTATTTTTTAAATTTTGAGTTCAGAAACCCTAAACTCCACATTTTGTAATTGTATTGTATTGTAATAGTATTTATATAGCGCTTACTACCCCTGACAAGGCGTCGAATCGCTTTTTCGGCGAGTGGAACGCTACTCCGGAACCCAAAAGGAATTAGTGGTGGATTAGTATAAGGAAATACGAGTAGTTTTAGTATTATTATGAGTTAATTTGAGCCGCAGATATGAGAGTTTGTTACTTAGAATGACTGAAGTAATGGAGGGGTGGAGGAGGGAAAATCCAGAAGTGTTAATTGGGAGTATATGGTAATAGGATTTAGGCTCGGGATGAGTAAAGGGGGGACGGAGGTGGGAAGAGTCTGTGGAAAGGGTTAGGGAGATCATAGTAGCAGGGTGAGATAAATGAGGGAGAATATAGCTTATAACATTTTATCTCATTAGATAAACATTTCTTTTTTATTGTACTCGCAACAGGTGGAACTGAAAGTTTTACATGCAAGGCTTTGAATTGCCGCACATACGTAAGCTGAGAACCTGGAGGTCAGGTGACCCTGCTAACAAACAGGAGCTCGAAGCATGTGCCCTCAGTCGAGTTCCACACTTGGCGCAGCGCTGCCTGCTCATTTCATCTCACTTTAGACAGGAGTCGTCAGGCAATCTCAGAAAGTAACTTTCCCATTCAAAATGGGCTGGCTTCCCCCTTCTATCTCTCAACGCTCTTTATCACTGCCACGCCCCACCTTAACAGCCCGCCCACTGATAACATTTCCTCTCACCATCTTTCCCTACCCTGCACCCCCCAACGCTCTGCCTCCTTTGAGAATATATCACTTCCCTCACTACCCTCCCCTCTCCTCCACCCATGCATTCACCCACAGCCCAAACAGGAGCTCGGTCTTCCCCAGCAACTGCCTAATTCACTAGTTACCTCCCATTTACTTATACAACAAACACGTGCTCATATGTACCAATAAGTCTTTTCACCAAATTCCAAACAGTAGTGGGTCGGAACCCTCATCAATATTCATGAGGTAGTTCATACATCCAGACTAACTACACTTGATAGCCATGGCAGGGATGGTTACCTGCTGGGTTAGGCAGAACAGATCTCTTTTTATGTATGTATTTATTTGTTAAATGCATCTCGTTTTCCTTAAAGGACACAGGGCTGCTTAAACAAAATGCATACTTAAAAAAAAAAAAAAGTACGTTTGTGATCACTGCCTTCTCCCAAACAAACTTTATTTTACATTCACAAAAAGAAAGGGGTGTCAAGTACCCATTACCCTTATGCTAATGGCATACCACTAGTCGCAAAATACTGATATACATATTCTAAAACCATGATTCTGTAATCGGTTAAAGAATTTCAAAATAGGTTTAGTACATTTCAAAAAGCCATTTGGCCTTCACAACCCTTGTGTTTGGCAAATAGCAGGATTTGTGATCACTAACAAGCTTCTAAATCTGACCCAATGCTACTTATTCCATTCAACTGTTGCAATGGGTCAGAAAAAAAAACTTACTACAGGACTGCATGAATGTGCCTCGAACACTGATGACTCTTCCCGACCACAACCCCACATCACGCCCGTCCTCAGTGTTGTCAGTAGAAAGACACCACTTCAACCATAACCTTACAACATACAGTAATTGGGAACTTTACCATAAAATGCCATTTCCTAATTAAATTATAATGGTTTATGTATGGAGCATCAATTTAGTGACGACAAACTTTGAAAGGTCTGAGCCAGCTTTACCAGGATGAAACCGTCAGCCTGTAAAATGAATGTAGCCAGTGTTCAACCAATTACACTACCTGAGCACACTGGCAAAGAATATGGCAATGTCGGCATATGGCATATAGCTGGAAAAGTTTAATTTGAAATGCACTCAGATTGAAACTTTTAATTAAAAAATAAGGTGGAAACGTGTTTTTCGGAAACTCAAACTTTAACCATTGCCACAATTTATCAAGCTCTAATCTAGCGCACAAACTGTGTATGCCTGGAGTTAGAATAGTTGCAATTATGACACAAAAAAGAAAACGACAAGAACAAAGACATGGCCAGCTTGGAGTTGAAAGAAAACAAAAATCAATTTCACAAATGAACAGAGAAAACATCCTTCTGCGGCTGTTTGGTCCAAGACATCTCGCTGTTCTTCCCACCCAACTGTCCTAGCCTGTGCCACAACTCGGTGGACGGTATCAAATAGGGAGTCACCATCATTTCTCAGGAGACAGTAAAAATTAAATAGATTTACGCTGCCCTTTTCTATATGGTGGATGCAGCACTCTGAAAACAGACAATAGCCAACACTTCCTTTTATGTAAATCGGTACTCTACAAACCTCTCATAACAAACAGGGGATGATAGGTTAAAAAAAAAAAAACACAACTGCTAAATATCCAAAGTCATCTGAATTGATGGATTTTAAACATGAGTGACCTGATTTAATGGCAGAAAAAGGGCAGGCGGAAGGGTCCTAAGTGGTGGCATACAGTTGATGACCCTCCTGCACAGTAGGGTGTGTTTTAGATTTCTTTACTTGTAATGACAGGGCTATAAAAGATCTCAAAATGACCTCTTGGAAAAAGCCAACACCAATTAATATAAGGTCATCCTCATAATTAGTGTAAACCTGAAGAAGCAGGAACCTGAGTAACCTTACTTTGGAAAACATTCACCCTTTGCTGAATGTGGACTTGGCTTTCACCTACAAAAAACAAAGAAAATTGGCAATTTCAATAAAGAAATGAACAATATTACCAACCTTCTAGAGATGAGTGTTTCTGTTTTTTTCTCTAGTTTTTTCTTTAAATAGAGCACACCAGATGACATCCATTTAGGGTTTGATGTACAAAATGAAAGCCTGAAATATTTTAAGTTCTCCTTAGTGGTCTGTTTCGTAATCCTCATATCCTCTGCAGTTTCATATTGCATTAAAAAGTCAAATATAGATATATTTTTCTTCAGTGTATATTCTGCTCGTTTTTACCTAAGATGCCCACGGTCTTTTAAGAGCGCCATCCCTTCTGAGTGCCCTCCTGTTTCCTTGCTACTTTTTTGGTTTCAGACACAAATGAGGCTGCAGTCCCAATAACCCCTAATTACAAAATCCTTCCCAGATTCACAGGCTTATATATTTTCTTTTATCTATGAGAATCCTAGTTCTGCTCCTCATCCTCATCCTCCTCAAATATCATCATTGGTCAAAAAAATTGTACGTCTACAGTTGAGCCAATGGAAACTAAAACTCACATCTAAGATATAACTAAACTATTTTTCACACGTCGATGATTGGCTCCTCTTCTCCTGTTCCCATCGTCAGATATCTCCTCTGTTGCAATCCGTACTCTAGTCAGTGCATCCATTGTTGGTTACTGGGAACATTTCAATTTCACGCCTCAAGTTAAAATTTGTATCTTTGAGAAAGTTAAAGACATCTGCAAATTGTTTGGTCAGCACAGTGAGAACAATGAAGCATTAATTTTCTGGTCATATATTTCCCACTATTTTATTAAACATTGCAGCTTGATATGAGGTTTTGCAAACTAAGCCCAAACCTCGCCATATTATGGCCTAAGGTTAATAAACCAAATACATAACATGAACTTGTTAATGTGACATACTAACACATTTTTCTCTACATCTACACAATAACTAATACTAATATGCATTCACTAAACCATTATGATTTATGGTGACCACTCAAGTAGACACTTTTTCCAAGTTGCACGTTATTTTCCATGTTAGCCTAATTCCATGTAAATTCTTAACCCATAATAAATGCAAAATGATTAGAAATTAATTCAGCTTTCACACACTCACAGTCACATAAGACAAACCTTCTGAGGGTCATGACCATCACCCAGGTTTGTACCAGTGCACAGCAATAAACCATTACCAACTCAATAGGCAATGAATACATGAAGAAATAAGCCACATGCCGCTCACTAACAAAGGACTTTAATTTAGTCAACCACTGCAGGGCCTAATAAACTGCATACTGGAGGGGGGGATATTCACCAAGGTAAACTTACACCTGAATAAATCTAGATGTTGAGTTTACTCTTACACTTTTGAGCAACTTTACGACTCTTGACTATTCAGCATTTCCAAGTGTATAGTTAATCAAAAATGTTGACTTACGTATCTCCACCCACTGACACAGGGTGTGGAACCACATTTACGAGTGTAAAGTTACTACAGCCAAAAGGTAGTAGTAGTAAGCCAAATAACACACTTGGCCAACTACTGATACTGCAACAGCCGCCAATAGAAAATAATGTGTGTGTTAAAAATTTAATAATTTTGAACAAAATTATTTTATGATAAACTATTCCAATAACTCTTTAAATTAAAAATAAATTACATTTTAATTTGTAAAAAATATAATTTAAATAATTTTAATTGTTTCTACGTATCTTTCTGTGCTTTTAAATAAACATAAATATAAACATTTTACTTTAGGTTGGATTTATTTGATTAATAAAGCTACTAAAAATAATTATAATTTAACATATTTGAAATAAGTGTTTAATTCAAAATGTAGTTAATCGTGAGGTCGTTTTTTTTGTTGTCTTTTTTAAAGTATAATACACTTTTAGATTTTTTCCCTATACTCTGCCATGGGGAGCTCTCCGCCCCAGGGGCCCCCATGATCTTACCGCAGGATCATACCCTAGTATCTCTGCGACCGCAGAGTAGCCACTTGCAGCACCAGACAAATACCATTCTTGTTGTAAAAAAAATGTAGAAACAATAATAATAAACAATGATAAACGCCGCAACTACGATAATTAGAGACCATTTTCATTGGTGCTTATGAAATGTCTGCCCTACACACCAATAGGAAGCGCCATCTAATTGGTCACTATTTGATTTTACACCAATCCGAAGCTCGCTAGGGTGGGAACTAATCGGACTTCTGTGCCACTATCACGTAAAATGCACGATCCGACAGAGGGGCATATTCGGTGTAAGTCGCGTAGAATGTAGATCAGTAGCTACTATGAAAGAAAGAAAGAAAGAGGATTGCATCGCAAATTTAAGTCTTCTTACCAAGAAGGGCGAGGGAAGCGGCGGGCATTGTCTCTGCGGGGATTTTCCTTTGAACAGCACCTGTGGTTGTAAATTCTCTGAGACGCTTGTCAGACCGACATTTGCGCCCACAGGTTCAGAGCGGTTGTTATGGAGTCGGAGTAAACTTCCGGTATCATGTATATCTGTTCCCAAAGGGAATCTACACTTTAATAATATTGAAAGGTAGCCCCCAGGTTAACCTATGAGAGAGATAGGCCTTGCAACAGTGAAAACCGAATTTGGCAGTATTTCACTGTCAGGACATGTAAAACACATGAGTACATTTCCCCCCTTTAACTTACACTGCACCCTGCCCATGGGGCTACCTAGGGCCTACCTTAGGGGTGCCTTACATATATAAAAAGGGAAGGGCTAGGGAAGGAATTGGCAGTTTATAACTGCACACACAGACACTGCAGTGGCAGGTCTTAGCCATGTTTACAGGGCTACTTATGGGTGGCACAACCAGTGCTGCAGGCTCACTAGTAGCATTTGATTTACAGGCCCTGCGCACCTCTAGTGCACTGTACTTAGGACTTACAAGTAAATCAAATGTGCCAATCATGAAAAGTCAATTACACATATATTTTACATAGGGGCTGTAGGACTCTGGCTCTGTATATACTATCTCAAAGTGAGAGGGGTTCCCCTTGGAGGTTGATAGTGGCAATAATAGATAATACTAATGCTCTATTTGTGGTAGTGTGGTCGAGCAGTTAGGCTTATCAGAGGGTAGTGTTAAGCATTTGTTGTACACACACAGGCAATAAATGGGAACACACACTCAAAGACTTAACTCTAGGCCAAGAGGTTTTATATAGAAAAATATTATTTTCTTAATTTATTTTAGAGCTACAGGATTCAAATTGCAGCTAAGCACATACATTGTAAGGTACTTGGCATAGGTAAATATAGAACGTTGAATCAAAACAGCAATGTACACAGTTTAGCATAAAATGGCAATAAGCTATTTTAAAAGTGGACACAGTGCAAAATTCAACAATTCCTGGGGGAGTGTTCTGCTTTCCTGCTCTTATCTCATGACCGAACTTACAGAACCTCTCTGGAATGCACTTCTGAGTTTAAAGAAGACATTTATTGTTATTATTACTTCACCACGAGGTTCCTTAGAGATGAAATTAGTAGGTTGGAAGCACAGGTTCAAAAGTAGTCGAAGCATTGAAAGCAAAATATATCAAAGTACTTCTCAGTTGCAATGTATACAGCAAATACATGTGATTATATCATAGCATAACTTCAGAGCAAAGCATAAAAGTCAAAATTGCATCACCGTAGGGCTTATAACTCAGCTTCATCTTTCTGGGACTTCAAGTTGCTGACTCCGTTCAACTGCGAGAAAGGGATTTTCTAACCAAACGGAAGACAGCAAACTGACGTCTCCGTTCCTGTCTGAAGTCAAGATAGTTTCAATCTAACTAACTCTGCCGTTGCCCAGGGCCATTGTTCCAAAAATGTGCCTCCTCCTCTCATGCTCGGGAAAACTAAGCAAGCTTTTGGAGACTGGCCAGATCTCCTAGACCAGTGGTTCCCAACATTTTGACATCTGTGGACCCCCACTTTATCATTACTGGAACCCAGGGACCCCCGCTGAATCATTTTTGGAATCTGGGGACCCCCCCACTAAGTCATTACTGTTAGCTGAGGACCTATTCTGTTAATATAATTTCATTTTGCAAGCAGTCACGGACCCCCTGAGGCGGCTTCGCAGACCCCCAGGGGTCCCCGGACCACAGGTTGGGAACCACCGTCCTAGACCCCTCCTCTTCCCAAGGCTGAGCAGAAAGGAAAACACCAAATGTACTCTCTCTTATCAGCTATAGTCTGTTGTGAAAAACACAGCTTGGTCTATCATGTGGAAAAACACAGCTTGGAAAAATACAGCTCATCTGCAATGTCTCAACTGCAATGTCTAACTCCACGTTAAAGCCAATAGGCTGCTAACCTAAATATCAAATGTAATGACTAATGCCATGTCAAAGCTAATAGGCAGGTCAACTGAATACAGAATGTAATGTCTAATGCCATGTCAAATCCAATAGGCAGCTAACCTGAATACCAAATGCAATGTCTAATGCCATGTTAAAGCCAATAGGCAGCTAAACTGAACACAACATGTAATGTGCTACTGGTGAACATTGAGCAACTAATATGCGCAGTGGTGAAACACAAAGTCATTTGTCAAACACAATTAATAGCATCACAGGGAGGTAAGTAAAGGTTATCTTGTCAGGTAAGTAAAGCACTTACAAGTTCAGTCTCTGGGGCATAGGCAGCCCACCGTTGGGGGTTCAAGTCAACCCCAAACACCCAGCACCAGCAACACAGGGTCGGTGAGGTGCCTGAGGTCAAAGAAGGGCCCAAATAACATAGGCGCCTATGAAGACTAGAGATGCTCCAGTTCCAGTCTGCTAGCAGTTAAGTACCTGTGTCCAACGGGAGCAGACCAGGGGGGTTTTGTAGAGCACGGAGGTCCCAAACAGGCACACAAAATTCACCCTCAGCTGCACAGGGGCGGCCTGGTGCAGTGTGCTAGCAATGCGTCGGATTTGGTATTGGAATCAAAGGAGGGATCCGGGGGTCACTCTGGCGATGCAAGCAGGGCACAGAGGGGCTTCTCAGGACAGCCACCAACTGGGCAAAGATGAGGGCCGCCTGCTGGTCACTGCTGCACCAGTAGTTGGTTCCTCTCAGGCCTGGGGGCTGCGGGTGCAGTGCTTCTTCCAGGTGTCGGATTCTTAGTTACCGGGCAGTTGCGGTCAGGGGAGGTCCTCTGGATTCTCTCTGCAGGTGTTGTCATGGGGGTGCAGGGAGGTGGCCTCAGGGTGGTCACTTCGTTGGAGTCACCTGGGGGTCCTCTCTGCGGTGCTGGTTTCTCTGGACACGGGCCGGGGCGTCGGGTGCAGAGTGGTGCGGACTCACTCTTCAGGAGTGAGGTGAGAGTCCCTTTAAAGATGGTTTCTTCTTGTTGCTCCGGACAGAGCCGCTGTCCACGGGAGTTCTTGATCCTTTTTAGTTGCAGGGCAGTCCTCTGAGTCGGCAGAGGTCACTGGCCCCGTCAGATGCGTCACTTGTGCAGTTTCTCTGAAATTGGAGACAGGCCGGTAGGGCTGGTCCCAAAACAGTTGTCGTCTTCCTCCTTCTCTGCGGGGTTTTCAGGTCAGCAGTCCTTCTTCTTGTTAGGTCATCAGGAATCTGATTTCCTGGGTTCAGGGTTGCCCCTAATTACTAGATTTAGGGGGGTGTTTAGTGCTGGAGGGCAGTAGCCAATGGCTACTGTCCCTGAGGGTGGCTACACCCTCCTTGTGCCTCCTTGTGCACAAAGAAAGTCACCCCATGTGACCAGAAACTAGTCTGGTAGTGGCAGGCTGGCACTTACCGGTCGTCAGCCTAGCACTAGCAGTTGGGCTAGCATTCAGGGGGCATCTCTAAGATGCCCTCTGTGTGCATTTCTCAATAAATCCCACATTGGCATCAGTGTGGATTTATTGTGCTGAAACATTTGATACCAAACTTCGCAGTATTCAGTGTAGCCATTATGGAACTGTGGAGTTTGTGTATTAAAAACTCCCAGACCATATACTCTTTATGGCTACCCTGCACTTACAATGTTTAGGAATATGCTTAGACACTGTAGGGGCATAGTGCTCATGCAGCTATGTCCTTACCTGTGGTATAGTGCACCCTGCCTTAGGGCTGTAAGGCCTGCTGGAGGGGTGACTTACCTATGCCACAGGGTGTGGGTTGTGGGCATGGCACTCTGAGGGGAGCAGCACACTCAAGCTGTGAGGCAGTGTGCATGTGCTGAGTGAGGGGTCCCCAGGGTGGCATAATACATGCTGCAGCACTTAGAGGCCTTCCCTGGCCACAGGGCCCTTGGTACCAGAGGTACCTTTTACAAGGAACTTATCTGTGTGCCAGGGCAGTGCCAATTGTGGAGACAAAGGTACAGTGTCAGGAAAAGAACACAGGTGCTGGGGCCTGGTTAGCAGAGTCCAATCACACTTTCAGTCAAAGCTGGCATCAACAAAAGGCAAAAGGTTAGGGGGTGACTATGCCAACAGTCACATTTTCCTACAGGGGCACTTGCACTTTAGCACTGCATAGCAGTGGTAAAGTGAGCAGATTAACGAAAACAGCAAAAACAGAGTCCATTATACATCAACAACCTGGGAAACAGAGGCAAAATGTTAGGGGAGATAACGTCAAGGATGCCAAGTCTAACAAGTTGAGTTGCCTTTTCATGACGCAATTCACCGTAAGGCAATGCAAGTCCTTATTTGGAAGTTGCTGATCCATGCAAAGCCACTTCATGAGGCTTCATCTGGTTTAATGAATACAAAGTAACACAACGCATAGCACTGCCTTGTTTTACTTTGCATCAGGGAGGCTTTTCATGGATAGAGCATAGGCCTTCCCATGCATCTACTCATGGATGTTGATGCAATCCCAGATTTAATAAGATCAGTAAACCTGGGATTGCACCAAAATGGTGCACATCTAAGACCCAGGAGTAAAGAGGAGGGCACAAAAACAATCCGGCCTGTAACGCACAAGGCGGCACGCATTGGCACAAGGCACTCTCAGGTGCACGAGTACAGTAAGGGAGCAGAAGCACATCATATCTCGGTATATATGCCGCATTTCTGCTCTTTCCAAAGCAGTTGTCATCATCTGGGTTCTTAGTTGAGTGCCTGACTCCTAAATCATCATTATGCATTTTACATGTGTGAATTTCCGTGTGGTATTACTGTTGATGCAACTTAGAGCTGAATGGAACTTTGGTATCACCTTATTCTGTAATGACTCTGGCGAGGATGCCTGGAGAGGATGTAATGCCCCGGTTATTCACTAGTAATCTTCATTACATTACATTACTCCGAGTCAGTCTTCCCCACCACAGTCAAGTTTCATATCATTCCCTTCACTCCTTTTTTCATCTTCATGATCTTTTTTGAGGCATGTCAGAGTACAGGATGTGGAAGGGGTGGGATTTCCTTTTCTATCAAGGATGAAGAGGAAATCGGCCATCTTGGGGAGGGATGGGAGTAACTTGTATGTGTTTTCTTCTGACTTGGAAGGTTCTGGAGGGGGAGCTGGAGCTCGTTCTGTAAAGACTGTGGCAAGGAGGACTTTGGCTCGGAGTAAAGTCTGGTTCTCATGTATAGTGTTCTAATTCCCTTAGGTGTGGTTAGTGCTATATATGAATATGAGGTTGAGAAAGGCCAAGGAGCTCGATCGTTATGGTGACATCTCTGAGTTTGTATCACAGTGAAGCGGAACATAAGTGCCTATTTTACTGTGACAAGGCAGGCCAGAGGGGTTGGGTCCCTCCTTCAGGTAGCTCTCAGTAGTGCAACAGGTGCAGGCGCACCACTGCCGAGGGATATGAAGTGCCCACTGCAGCCTTATAAAAGCTTTTTTCTTACATACTAGGGGAAGGGGCCCATTTTCCGTGCTTGCTTCAGAGCCAATGGCACTGCAAACATGTCCCTAAGTGCTGCTCCCGTGGACAGATGTGCCACATTGCCCCTTGGTCCAAGAGTGACCAGTGTTAAACTGATGACGGCCACCGGCGACCTGAGATGGCACCCAGGGTCAAGGTGCGGTCTCACATTCACTTGTAGCTAAGCCCTCCGTTCCAGAAGTCTATGAAACAGGCACCCCTTCTCTCTGTAGAAACTCCCAACTCATGGCATGCCGGGGGTTCAACTGCGCCGGTCACTTTCTGAGCTGTTTTGATGCATTTAATTAAAAGAAAGTGTTTTTCTTGTTGCAAAAAGTGTTTACAAGGTTAAAACCACAATAAATCGTGTTTTACCTGCAAAGGATGTCTCTGGAAAACAACTGAGATTTAAAGCCTTTAACATTAATATTTGTTTCATGTTTTTAAATTAAATTCACTGATTGTGTTTTTGCTTTGAAAAAAATGTACGGTCAGTGACAAGACCCATGGGCTCACATCTATATATAAGAGTAACACAGGTGTGTAATTATAATGCAGTGTCACGCCAAACCGGTTCAACAGTCCCTATAAAAAGAAGGCTTGGAAAGTGACTTGTGCTGTCATTCCCCTAAGACACGAAGGCTCACTGTGTTTCATCTTCAGGAGAGCGGAATACCAGGGACGGGGGGAGCTGGGTTTCTTTCAAGGTGAGGTTAAAAAAATGCATAGAGGTGGTCGGTGTGAACCAGTCAGTTTCTCTTCAGTGCTTGGGAGGGTGAAGACCAGTGCTTAATTTGTAAATAAAAACGTGCCGGTGCCCAAAGCCCTCGATGTGCGAAAACGGAAGACTGAGGCAGCATAATCCTAAAGCTACCTCGGGCCTCTTCAATCCATTTACAGCCACTCCCAGCCCCTTCAACTCACTCTTGCAGCTTTCTGCTTTCTCCCATTGTGACGATTTTTCGTTTTTCTCTTCTTCCATCTTCACCGTGTGTCTTTGACTCGCAGTAAATGCTTGAGGCAGAAAAAGAAGTGTCTGCCCTCAAAAATATGTGCCAAGCACAAATAAACACTGAGTGTAAGTGGAAGGATTGTACACTCTGACACTCTGACCTAAGCCCCTCCATCTCTGACCTCCCCGTCCCCCCCACGCACACACATCTCACCTGCCTCCAGTGGCTGTAAGGAAACTTATAGGAGGGAGAGGGGGGGCAGGCAGCAAAGTACATAGAGCCCTCCACCCCCTCCATCCGGAATTACTCGGGAGCTCTCAGACATGGGTACTCTGCCGACGGGGCCCCCTGGAGCTCGTCATTCCCCCCTGCCTCCCCCAGAACCGCAGGGGCTGCGGGGGCCTTTGTTACCCTGCCTGCCTCAGGAGCTTCGCTCTCCTCCCGGGGCGTCTCTGCTTCTGCTACATAAAACAATCTCTCTCGAGCTGAACAAGCGCCCGCTCCGTCTCTAGTTTATTCCTGATGTCTCTTTGGTCCTCAGTGCCTCCATCACCAGGCGGTCGCTTTGTCACGCCCCAAGCCCCTCAGCAGTGTGTGGAATGACCAACATTGAAAGTGAACAGGTCTGTGAAACTGCTTCTCATCCTGCCCCCGTGATCCCTGAGAAAAGCCGGGAGCAGCAGCTGCTTCAACCCACTCACTACATAATTGGTAGAATAACATTTAACAAACAACTTTTTATGCAACATTTGACCCTTCCACCAATACGGCATCCTCTGCATATATTCTCCTTCTTTCGTCATCCTCTCTCCCCCCTGTCGTACCCTTTACATTTTGGAATATTGCTCTTACATTCAGTTTTGAAGTATGACCGATCTGATCATTACATCCTCACCTGCCCTTCTGTCTTCCCGAATTCCAAGTGTTAACACACGTGACGCCCTTTCTATCAACTCTAAAGCACTCGAGCCCCTTAAGCAAGTGGACACCACCTAATGAAATATTTTGTGATAAGTTCTACTTATCATGTTAGTTCATTTCCATTTCTTTTTTCTCATTTCTCGGAGATCTGTCTTGTTTTTTCTAAATCGTGGACCGCAACAGGGCTTCTGAAACAACGTCGTCTCAGAGGCCGCACTAGTACCAGGTATCCCTTCCATAAAATCCTACCGACCGCTCTGCTGCCTCGGACAGAGCTTCACTCAAGAGCCTGCTCTGTGGGTGAGCCAGAGAGCACCCCTAGTCCGGCACACATGAGCATCATATTGAATTCTGACCAAGAGGCCGCCACCTCAGTGATGCCATCACAGGGTTATGGTAGGAAACAAAGTGCCCTTGTATCTGGTGCATTTCACAAAACCGTAACACCCCAAAAACAAAGTTTGCTCAATTTCAGCAACACTTAGGGATCAGGGATATGCTGGACACAATGCCCCGTGCCCGTCAGCTGTACCCTTACACATGTGCCTTGTGGTGGTCCCTCCTCTGCGCATGCCCGATGCCAGCTAACAGGGGCTCCTGGCACACCTGACCACTTGATTGGGGGTCATCAGCTGAGGGCTGTGGTGTTTTAGCTTCATTTACTTATAATTTAAGGGGGTGCTAGCCACAGGGGTAGGCATGCTGCCCACTCTGCTTGATCTTTTTATGGTCCTTCTAGTGACATCCTAGGATTCTCTGTTTGGGGCTTCACGGGAGGGAGAGAATGCCTGGGTGCAGGGGTGATGCCAGGTCATTCATGTTTCTGGCAAATTTAAAAGGGCATTTAACAGAGTATCCTGTTGACCCGCAGGACTGGAACAGTCTTGTACTATCAGGAGACTGAGAACTAACTCTGTGTACTTCTTAAACTGCAACACTCCAGAATCACCACATATCATGCAAAGTCAGAATTCAGCTGTCTCTTGCTGTTTGAAGGTCAGGGAAATGTGTTTTTTTAAATGAGGATATTTTATATGTGTTTCTTTTATGGAACTGAACATTTTCTATGTGGCTTAGATATTACCTTGTGCAAAGATTATAAATAGTTCTGTTTAAAAAAGTACCAAATACTTCAGAAAAGGGCAGCACATCTGTCAGTTCTCCCTTTTAAACATTCATTTAAGAAGCTGTCAATTTAAATACTGGGGCTGGATTCCAATGTAAGGGCTGCACCGCGTCCTCTTTCTGCCATACATCACTCAATGTACATGTCTTTCTCCTTTTTTTTTTAACTCTCCAGCTGTAATCTGCAGACATGAGAATTGATATATACACCGCTGTTATCCTCCTTATTCAGCTATAAGCTCTACTGACCTCTTGATCTGTTCCAATATTCAGGGTTTGGTTTTCACTAGAGAAAACTATAAATAAATAAATCCTCTTCTGGTCCCTGTTTGATCTTTGCTTCCTTTGGACAATATGGACTCTGAGCTGTGTTCTCTGTTTTGAGATGTGCTCTGCAGTGCATCCTTCCCTCTGCAGACCTCCAGAGAGTCTGAACTCCCAGCCCAGGCAGTCCTTTATTAAAACTCTTACAGCAAAATGCATTGCCTTTCACGCCCTGCCTTGACCCTCCAACTCTATCAAACTTCAAAGAAAGTACTAAAGCGCCCCCCATGTAGGAAAGAAGCTAGTTCTACCCAGCCCAGGATTGGTACTCAGGACAGACAACTGGCCTTCAGGGAAAGGCCTTATTTAATGATGTCTGCTTGGGACAGTGGATGGTCTAAGGCATTTTCTTACAATAATCACTGAATGGCCCTGGAAGGGAAAAATAAAGTATTTGTCCCTCTTCTTCTCCGTAGTTCATGCTGAAATGTAAATAAATCCTATTTTGAATGCGAAATTGTATTTCTCGAAGGGGAGGGGAATAGGAATGCAGGAGGGCTACATTGCACCAGAAGAGAAAAAATTAAAACAAAACGTGGAGAGTAAAGAATGATAAAAAAAGAAATAAAAGAAATAATATAAAAGAATAAAATAAATAAAAGAATAGATACATACAAGAATAAAAAAAGAAACCACGGTCAGCGAAGTAGGAAGAAGACTCACACAGTAGAAACGGTAATAAAAAATGGAACAAACTCCCCAGACAGACTCGTGAAAACTGACTATAAAGACATGGTGTGTGCATCAGTGTTTTTTATATTTCTATTTAACTTCTAGTCTGGGTGCTGCTCTTAATTTTAATATCGTGCATATAAACGATTGCTTGTTAGTGTATTCTAATTGGTCAACGTTTTTACACTGTTTATTTTCTGAGATTCTGGCGCCGATTCAAGATGTAGTAGCGCTGTGAGAGGAGGGCAGGAGACCATCAGGGCGCTAGGTCTGTATTGTGGACGTTTGGACCGTCCTAGTTCATCTAGGCACTTTTTGGTCACTTGCTTTAAAATTACTCGCAATTCATGGGGCAGAGCAGCACCCCCAGGGAAAGTAAAGGAGGCTTTATGTGCGTAATGCTGTACAAAAATACTGCTGAGGTCTAACACACCTGCACAAGACCACTGCCCTGCTGTTTCCATGCATCTAATATATACACATTTGGCCCTCGGTGCCCCGTGACTGCAGGGCAGGTAATGAAAAAACAGCAGCAGCATACACGGAATTACAGTGTTAGTAACTGGTGCCCATTTCATGTCTGAGAGGCACCGTGGGATTGCCTAGGATGCTCCATGGAGTTACGAAGGCCGGTAGTTGTGCTGGTGGTTTGTCAGCATGCAGTGTATTTGAGTGGGGTGTTTGGCTGCCAAGCCTTATATTTCCCGTCAATCCAAGTTATTTGGGCAGTCTTGATTTGTGAGTGTCCTCAAATATGTAAACCGCACTGAAAGTGATACTTATGGTGAGACCAGGGTCACCCGAGGCCAGCCACCTTCACAACGACAGAACTGGCGAAGGAGAATGATGCATATCAACCTATATTTCACAATATTTGAGTCAAGGTTGAGATTCTGGTCCAATATCAAGCAAGACCGGGCTTGTGCACTGGAGTTACCTGGAAACGTGTTGTTCTGTTTCACTGCTCATTCGTGCTTATGAATTAGAAAATGACGTTCAATTCATTGGTCTTGTGCAGGGGAAATTTACAAGCATTTTAGGACTGTCACATTCGCCTGTATCTGTATTTTTGTTGTTTTCAGAATGGCTACTGACTGCCAGAACATACTCTGGGCTGCCTGCTAAGGGCATCGCCGCCGTCAACTCCTGCCTGTTTAAAGTGCACAATTTAACTCGGCAGATTTCACCATTATTTGCACTAGTGATGCTGTGGCTCCGCTTGGTCTTCCTGGTGAAAGTGGTTCGCTGTGCTTCCTGGGACGTTCCGAAGCCTGCCCCGGGCTGTGCGCTGAAATACAGCTATGAGCCTGTTGCCTCCAAGGAGGGAGATGTCCTGATTGCAGGGATCCTGCCGCTGTATTATTTGACAATTCCTTGGGTGCCAGACTTCACACAGCTTCTAGATGTGGAGCCCTGTGGACTGTAAGTAGATCCGAAATGGAATCCGTTCACCGGCACCACCGCTGGCTTCCTAATAGATGCGCATGCAGAATGTGCCAGAACTGTCACGTCTACTTCTTTACCCTGAGGCCTAGATTTAACGATGCGTCACTCTTTCTAATGTGCTGGCGGCGCAGGCTGCACACCCATATCTACAAGGTCACGCAAAGCCACTTGGCTGTGTCAGGCAGTGGCGGAGGATAATTTTAGGAGGGAGGGGGTGGGTGGGAAGCACACACACTCATACTTATTCATTCATGCACGCATGCACATCCATTCACAACACTCATCAACATTCAAACATAAACGCACGCACCAAACACATTTAAAAAACACACACACACACTTACCTTCAGCTCGGAGGACCCAGGAGGGTTGGGACTGCTGCCTTTCCTCTCTGGCTGACCTTAGGTCAGCCAATAAGGGAAGGCAGCAGTCCCAACTGTGTTGCAGAGTGGAAGGGGGTCAGTGAGGCTTATGACCACACCCCACTCGGTGACGAGGTGTCACTAATTGACATTCGCCCTGGGCGCTTCAGGGCTTAAACCTGAAGCGTCCAGGTCGAAGTCAATCAGTGACGCTTCCTCTCGTCACCAAAGGGAAGGGCCTCAAGGCATCTTTGCTGAGCTGAGGAGGTCATGCCCATAGGAGCTGTGCCTCTTCAGCCCAGCAAAGTCCAGCTCAGACAGCCAGAAGTTTGCACAAATTGAGCATGGCTCGCTCCTGGCTGCCTGATCTGAACATGAAGAGTGTCAGTCAGGCTGACCTTTGCTCAGCCTGACAGACACTCTTCATGAGGGGCAAAAGGTTGGGGAGGGGGGGTGTAGCCCCTCGGCCCTAAAGAACCAGCCGCGGCTGGTGTCAGGAATTCGTTTCCATGGGTGTGCCATGGATTTTGACTTATTCTCAGATTTACAAGGTTTTGTAAACTTGGGAATGCATCACAATGGGGAGCATTCTGCGGCAAACATAGAGAGAGGAATACTCCTCTTGAGATAATTTTTGTGCAGGAAGGTACCCCTTCCTGCACAAAGAACAATCATACCTGCAGGGCAAGGGTGCCTGCATTAACGCACAGCAGCAATTTGTGAGCCAGCACAGGAGAAAAGGACAAATGTGCCGTATCTAGTAGATACAGCACATTCCTGCCCCTTTGTTTTGATGCAGAGAGGCGCAGCAAGAAGGCATACGGTGCTGCCCTGCACCAAAACATTGTAAATCTGGCCTTGAGAGCTAAGGGGGGGACCGATTACAAAAAACACGACGCATCACTCCTCCTATCCTGGCTTTTTTTCTGAGCCACTCTGGCTCAATGTCTGACTGTGTGGCTGTGAGTGCCTAGTCTGTAAAAAAAAGCAGGTGTGTGGAAACTTCATGGGAGATATCACAATGACTGTTTTGTCAAACGATGACCTTGAGTTGAGATTTGTAGACATGACAGTGTCCTATGAAAGTACTCTCAGGTGTGTCCACAGCTGGGGAGATGCTGGTTAAAACCACAAGGAGTCGCATCTGTGCTGCACCACGCATGACCAATGACAGTAAGACATCACCATGCATGACCAGTGATCTCTTCAAAAGCTGTGACGACCTCAAACACTGGTTCCGGATCCAGTCAAAGCCTCTCAGCGAGGTCGTCTCAGCAACAAATTATATAGTTATACTTGTGTTTGACCCACAGCATTTGGTGGCGGCTTAGCAAAACTCAACACCAACTGTTGGTGGTGAAAACAGAGGAGAGAAAATCTAACTACCAAAATATTGAGGATATAAGTGTATATAGGCAAGTGTATATGCTTAACTCCATACCTACGTACCTTGCATGTCAACAAGCTATGTACAGATGGAGCTAAGTGTAGTAAAGCTATAGAGAAGCTACACTAATACTTTTGTTTACAATATTAATATACTATGATAGTCTCTCCTCGATATTTCATACCTCCACTCTCAAGGTAAAACACAGAATAGCAGCAGTTTACTATTGCTTGCGCGTAGATGTGCAGTAAATGTGACATTTCTCAGATCATTTGCATAGCCACATTAGTCCTTTCTTTCACCTCATTATATTCACACACTTTTAGTGATCCACCTTTAGTGAGGTAGATGAGATTACTATTAATGTTCACTCGACAACACCCAGCTTGGACCCTTCACATATGAGACAGCATTGTTGCCACAAAGATAGGTTATATGTGGTCTACAGGAGAAGCTGTGCAGGCAAAGAAGTGTTGTGAACCTGTTTTATTTGCAAGAGAATGCATTTCGTACATTTATTGCTGTGCCCATAGGAATATGTTATTTTATGTTATGTTACATTATATAGGGGGTCATTTTGACCTCTGCGGTCTTTTTTGAAGACCGCTGAGGGACCGCCGTGCGGAAGACGCAGACACTGTGTTGACTTTTGTGGTTATGTTGAGTTTGACAAATGATAAACACCCACCATAAATAGTCAAGCACTGTTCCTATATTCATCTGACTCCAGTGACGTGCACTTTGTGTGCCCAGTATATTTTATTTAAATTTCTTATACAGGTCAAAATGGGTGTGTTGGTGCTAAAACTAAGTTGAAGAAAAAAAGCAGAAAAACTTACTACTAAATGCCAAAGCCAGGGAAACAGCTTCTGAAAGATCAACAAGTTTGTATCATGGCTAACAAAAGTATGTTACATCTGCTAGCAAGTGCTACAATAATGTGTCTACAAACTGATGTGCACCAGAATCTAGGCACTATTAGGTTGCAGAGTGAAGCGGATCTTCACAAGTGGGAAGTGTAGGAAAGTACCCTCTTTTTGGCATGTTACACCCAATTTCTGCCTGATGTCAGTGTGTTTGACTGTGTCACTGGGATCCTGCTAACCAGGACCCCAGTGTTTATGCTCTCTCTCCTCTAAATTTTGTCACTGCATACTGGGAATCCAGTATTTCATCCCAAACTGGCATAAGCGTCACCCCTTATAAGTCCCTAGTATATGGCACCTAGGTACCCAGGCCATTGGGGTTCCAGGGGATCCCTATGGGCTGCAGCATTACCCATGCAAAGGCTTCTTCAGAACTGCCATTGCAGTTTGTGTGAAATGGTGCATGCACCATTTCACAGCCATTTACATTGCACCAGGTCACTTATAAGTCACCCATATACTAGGCCTTCCAACCCTGAAGGCTGGGTGCAGAGTACCTGTGTGTGAGGGCACCCCTGCACTAACATAGGTGCTCCCATGTCGTCCAGGACCATTCTCCCAGACTTTGTGAGTGCGGGGAGGCCATTCCACGCGTTCACTGGACGTAGGTCAATACCTATGTCCAGCTTCACAATGGTAACTCCGAATATGGCCACGTAAGGTGTCTAACATCTCAGAATTATACTCCAATGCTGATTCTAGCATTGGTTGCATGATTCCATGCACTCTGGGGGCTCCACAGTGGACCCCCAGTACTGCTATACCAGTGTTCTGAGGTTTTCGAGGTAGCCCCAGCTGCTGCCACCTCACAGACAGGTTTCTGCCTTCCTGTTGCTCATGCAGCTCGAGCCCTGGAAGGCAGAACAAAGAATTTCCTTTGGGAGGGGGGTGTTACATTCTCTCCCTTCGGAAATAGGTGTTACAGGCATGGGAGAGGTAGCCCAGAGCCTCTGGAAATCCTTAGAAGGGCACAGATGGTGCCCTCCTTGCATAATCCAGTTTACACCAGTTCAGAGACCCCCAGTCCCTGCTTTGGCGTGAAACTGGACAAAGGAAAGGGGTGTGACCACTCCCCTGTGCATCCCCACCCCATGGGTGGTGCTCAGAGCTCCATCAGAGTGTCCCTGGGTTTTGACATCCTGCATTCCAAGTTGGCAGGGTACTCTGGGAGCATCTGAGTGGCCAGTGCCAGTAGGTGACGTCAGAGACCTCCCCTGATAGGTGCTTACCTGTTAGCTGACCAATCCCCCTTTCAGGGCTATTTAGGGTCTCTCCTCTGGGTGTTTCCTCAGATTCGGTATGCAAAACTTCAGCAGGAATCCTCTGCATCCTTTACTTTACCTTCTACCAACAAAACTGCATCTGGACCCTCGAGAACTCTACAAACTGCAACAAAGAAGCAAAGACACCTTTTGCAACATTGTATCCTCAGCTCCTGCCAGCAACTGCAACTGTTTCCAGGTCGTGCATCCTCTGAGGAATGCCTGTCTTCAGCCTGCACCTGAAGAATGAAGGAATCTCCCTTGAAGTGATGGAGTCACTCCCCTGCTTCAGCAGGCACCCCTCTGCAGGATGACTGGTGACTTGGGCCCCATCTCCTGAAGAAGTGCGTGGATCCAGCAACATGGGTGATGGACTGAAGTGGTCCCGACGGTCCTGAAGTCCAGCTGTCCAACTTTGGTGGAGGTAAGAGCTTGCCTTCCCACGCAAGAGAGTACCCACATGCACTGCATGTTTTGCAGCTGCCAAGGCTTGCTGGCATCCTTCTATGAAGTTCTTCGTGCACTGTGCAGCTCTGTCCCCCAGCACTCCTTCCTGCAATGCACAGCCTCCTCTGTGGTTCTCTGGTGGCGTGGGATCCCTTTGTGTAGTGCTGTGTGGGCCTCCTTTTGCATCTTTTTTTCCCCCATGCTGAGGGACTCCTGTGGATGCTGCCTGGTCTTCTGAGGGCTCTCTCAGTTGCTGAGAGCCCCCTCTGTCTACCCCTCCTGGGTAGAGGCCACCAGGTCCCTTCTGGTCCTGGGCAGCGACATTTTCCGCTAACTGCGAGCTTTGCGTGTGCCAAGGCTTGTTGGCAGAATCCAGTGACGCAAACCAGATTGCAATCATCCATCCGACGGGGGACATCTTCTGCACCAACCAGGAACCCGCATCCATCTCCTTAGGTGCAGTACTGACAGTTCTTCTTCACCGGTGGTTCTTTTTTGCACCTTCATCCAGGTAAGCAGGGGCTCCTGTTCTCCCTGGACTCTTGCAGTGCTTCTTGGACTTGGTCCCCTACTTCCACAGGTCTTCAGGTCCAGGAATCCATCGTTGGTGTCTTGCAGTCTCTTCTGGTTCTTGCAAAATCTTCTATCACATGTTCTTGTGTGTTCTAGGAAAGTTACTGTGATTAACTCCTGCCTTCCTGGTCTTTGGGTGGGTTCTATTACTTACCTTTGGTGTTTTCTTACACTCCCGGCACCCATCAACACACTACACTTGTCTAGGTGGGGGACCGACTTTCGCATTCCACTTTTTTAGTATATGGTTTGTGTTCCCCCTAGACCCATTTCTAACTATTGTGATTTTCACTATTTGCACTGTTTTCTAACCGTTTTACAGCTATTTCTGCATTCTAGTGTATATACTGTGTATATTACTTACCTCCTAAGGAAGTATTGTCTCTGAGGTATTTGTGGCATTTGTGTCACCAACATAAAGTACCTTTATTATTGTAACACTGAGTATTTTCTTTCATGTGTGTGAGTACAGTGTGGCTATAGTGGTATTGGATGAGCTTTGTGTGTCTCCTAGTTAGGCCATGACCGCTCATCCACACTACCCCCAGAGAGCCTGGCTTCTAGACACGGACTACATTTCGCTAATAAGGGATTACTGGACCTGGTATAAGGTGTAAGTATCTTAGATACCCACTACTAACCAGACAAGCCCCCTACAGGATGGCATTGAGCAAACCAGACAGAGAGCTTTAAAAATGATCCTTTCCCTGTCTTGCAACTAATGTAATTGGACCAGCACTGAGTAGATGTGAGAACAATTGAGCAAGTCCCATGCTAATCTACCATCTTAAATTTAGACCATTTGTAATTTATAGATGAGACTACCGGACAGCTCAAGATAGATTGCATTGCTGCAGTCCATTTGTGATGGTACCAATGTCGAATTAGAACTTTCTATGCAAGTGTCAAGAGGTACAGGATACATCTCAGTCAGTGCAGCTGAAACATACAAGATTTGACAATAGCCAACATCTGTCCAGTTAATGGTACATTGGCATCAAACAACACTAAGATTTTTAACAAAAGAAGTTGAACAGTCTGAAATAGCTCAAAAGCTACCGGGCCAGATGTCTTTGGGGGTGGGGCAGTACATTTTTCAGCACAGAGAATTACAGCTTTTGGGCCATTCCATTTTGGTTCTGTTCCAACTTTGGTAATAAATTACTGTCATCTTCAAACCTAGGAATTACCTACATACATAAAGCAAGGAGGTCCAAAACATTTGATACATTTTGCCAAGGGCACCAAATATAGGTTAAATAATAAAGAACAGTAAATGAACCCTGAAGAATACTTCAGGGGCAGGCCCTGGACAAAGAGGAAAGTGTGGTTAAAATCTAAAAGGGCAGAACAGTAAGCACTTCTGCATCAGCTGCCATTCTAAGATCATCAAGTACATAAGCAACATTGGTTCTGGGCTATGGCCTGAAAAAAAATAGATCAGGGTGGGATGGACGAGGCTATTATTAGAGACAAACTTGGCGAGCTATTGGAAAACTGCTCTTTCAAGGAACTAACCAAGAAAATGCATTTGAGAGATAACCTGATAATTAGATATCACCTTGGAATCTAGTAATGTTTTTGTCAGGAGTGGGCCCCATGGGTCATTTTCAAGGTCCCTGGAACCCACCCTTTTGATACTGGGGGTTAGTACTTGCTATATCCCAGCTAAGGACAAACACCAGATAATCTTGATAACGTCCTTCAGGAAGATGTTCAGCTGGAGACCTCACTAGAGGCAAGGAAGGCAAAGAGATCACTTTAAGAGAGTAGGGTAAACTAGAGTAACAAAGGTTTGAAGATGCTCAATGTCTTGATGCATCACTTTAGACAGACCTCCCCAGGATATTGTGGCATGGATTAGAAAATTTTGCAGCACAAATATGAAAATTCAGCAACACAAATCTGGAAATGTGTTATTTTTGCGGCACGTTATTTGGCTGCCCTGGATTACGAAATGCCCCGCTGGGCCTGCCACGCACCCAATTTGCGCTGTGCCCTAGATTTTATTAAAAAAGATTGCCCCTGCACCTGATGCGGGCCCTGGATTTATTTAAAGAAACGTGCCACCTGCACCCACAGCGTTCAATAATTCAGTCAACTGTTTTTAAATGAACCCTAAAACAGGCAGAGGGGATAGGCCACCAGACCCTGATTTGGTAGTTAAAAAAATGCATATATATATATATATATATATAGAGAGAGAGAGATCCACAATCTGTCCAATCTATCCTTTCTTGAAAGGAAAAGCCGGCGATCCAGATTTCTTAGGTCCAATGAATTTATTTCTCTTTCAACATATGCTGTATTGTCCCTGAACAATACATCCTTTAGCACAGAAGGCCACTATTACTACAAAGGTGGAGTTTAGAGACTATTCATAATGTACTGTGCTCTCTGTAATAGGTAAATCACCCTTCTATACAGGTAATGCTTATAGAGATTATATATATATGGTGATCGCGATTCTGTGATTGTGGTCACTGTCATTATTCCAGCAAATATTGGTTGAAATGTATGTTTGGCACACTTTGATCAATTGGTTTTGACTAGAGGTGTGCGGGGAGCTCTGCTCTACTGGTGGAGCTAACAGAGTTTTTGGAACTCTGTGCTCCACTTGGCCATTGCACAACAGGCCTGGCAGCTTCTGTTGCCTATTGCCCTGGCCTGAAATAAGCCTGCCATTTTATGCCTCTTGTACCCCAACCTGCCCCGTGTGCACAGCACACAGGACAGCCCGGTGCACAAGAGGCCTGAAACAACAGCTTTCTCTGCCTACGGCCCTCCTGAATGTGCCCAATCTCTGAAGGCCTAAGCAGGGTCAGGCCTGGCTGACCAAGCCTGACCCTGCTTTGCACGTCTGAGATGGGAGCTTTCAGTAGGACTCCGTACGGCACGGAACTCCAGCTTTGCGGAATTCCAAAGAGTTTTTTTTCAACTCTGGTAAATTCTGTGAATTCCATGAAACTGGACTCCGTTCACTCTACCCAGGCCACGTTTTTGACCCCCCCTCACCTCAATCTAGCATTGGTGCCCTTAGTGCCATAAAGCTTCCTCATTGGTAGTTTCCTCAGAGGCTTGTCAAGGTAAATGATAATATATTCATAAACCACGGAATCTCACTTGCCTCAGTGACAGAGTTTTGTATGTTTAAAACTTTTTCATCAGTGACGTTGTGGTCATAGATCATTGATCTGCCTGTCCATCTGTCCAGACCTATGCTGTGTTTAAAGGGTGTGTGGTGGGGAACTGATTTCAGCATGCTAGTGCACCGATCAGAGGTTCTCTGCCCCAGCCATGCACATTGTACATCTATTGTGACAATAAGAGTGTTTTCCCATTGTACAAGTTTTATCTCCCAGAGAGGGCGGATTTTCAAATAGAGAGCAGCCCCCAACCATAAATAACGTGCACAGACAACCTGGGTGTGCTTGTTGTACAAGGTTTATATAGCCCAGAGATTGAAACCTGCACTCCCTGGGATATAAAACTTGTGTGATGAGAAAATACCTTCACTGTCATGGTTGTAGCCTTTACTACACATGCATTACAACAAGAATGCTTTAACAATGCATAACTTTAACCACGCATATGTCACAACGAATATGCATTTACCACGCATGCTTTTACAACTCATTTTGTTGTAAAAGCATGCATGTGGCTAAGGCTTTCCCTGACCTAAACACTAAGGGCCAAATGTAAGAAATGTGGCTCTGCGTCATATGCAGCGCCACTTTTCCTGCGTCCCTTAGCGCCCCCCCTAACACCACCATGGTTGCGCCATATTTAACATAGTGCGCACCATGGTGGTAGTTAAGGAACTAGCATCAACATTTTTTATGCTAGTTTGGCACTTTGCAGGATTAGCATAAAATTTGTTGGCGCTAATCCTGCAAAGCACCTAGGAACCCATTGAAAACAATGGGAGCCTCACTTTAACGCATGCTCTGAGCAGGAGTTAAAAATGCCGAAGAAAATTATACAAAGAAATCTTTCAGATTTCTTTGCACCATTTTTTCAGCCCCCTTAACTGGGGAACGCCCCCTTGCATACATTATGCCTGCCGATGGCATACAGTTGTGCAAGGGTTTACAAAGTGGTGCAATGCATGCATTGTGCCACTTTGTAAAAATGGTGCATTGGAAAAGCCACTTTAGTACCGTCTTAGTGTAAAAGAAACTATGCTATGGCAGCGCTAAGGTAGCGCTAAGGTGGAGCTAGGGGCTCTTAAATATGCCTCTAAATCTGCACCCCTGCGACCTCCCCCACCCACAGCCATTAAAAAAAAAATACTGAACACTGCCCTAAACCCTAAAACTACCCGCCTGAGCTGTCTTCTTTTACTGTTATAGTGTTTCCTATCAAACTGTTTTCACTGTCACTCATTAGGAGCCGACGCGCATCAAAACCCAATGTACTCAACACATTTGCGGTGATCTTTAGCAGCATGAAACGTATCATAATAGCTTGAGATTCAGCCTAAAACATTGCCCCCACAACCACTTCATCTTAATGAGGCCTTAGTGTTTTTTCTTAGCAATTACATAATCTCAAAAAGAAAGGAAAATGTGCTCTGATGCCTGAGAGCTCCCCACCCGCCCACAGTCCTATAAAAAAAACATTCCGAACCCTGCCTTAAACCCTAGAACTAACCCCCTAATTCCTAAAGCCAAACCCCCTGTCCTGAGCCCTAACATCGGAACCCAGTGCAACCCTGTTAGAAATGGGGTCTCTAGTTGTCAGTCAGTTTACACCTTGTCCAAGTAGGGACCCTCACTCTAGTCAGGGTAGGGGAGATACACAGCTCAGATAACCCCTGCTCACCCCCTTGGTAGCTTGGCACAAGCAGGCAGGTTTATCTCAGAGGCAACGTGTAAAGTATGTGTACTAAGACTCACAGTAACACAGTACAAATATCTCAAAAGGACTCCACAGGACCAAAATGAGAAAAATCCAACATACACAAGCAAAGATGTGAATTTTCAAAGTAAAAAGAGTCTTAATCCATACAAATCATTGGATGCGTTGTTTTAGCACAAAGTATCTCATATGCATCAAAAATAAAGCCAAACGGGCAAGCATGCATCAGAAAAGCAAGCGATGCGTTGATTCCTTACTCTCAGGTGAGGCCATGCATCGATTCCTTCTCCGGTGGTCAAGCGATGCATCAATTCTTTCCTCATAGGTAAGAGATTTCCGGAGAAGCAGCCTCAGGTCGGTGCGGTGTTGTTGCAGTTTTTGATGCCCAGAGATGACGTGTGGAAAATCCAGATGCATAGAGAATCCGTGCTGAGCTGGCGATGCGTCGATTTCAGCAGCACTGTGTTGATTTTTCATCCACGCTGTAGGGGCTGCATATATTCTTCTGCTGTTGTCTCCGGTGGGTGGATTTTCACCTTGGGTTCCCAAGCTTCTCCTTTCAAGGGCCCAGGGACTGGATGTGGCAAAACTTGTCAGGGTAGGGGTCCAAGCCCTTGGAGAATCTTCACAAGCAGGATATACAGCAAAGTTCAGTCTTTGTCCTCTTTAAGACAGAAGCAGCAACTGCAGACCAGTCCAGCAAAGTACACACAGCAAAGAGGCCGTACTCCTCCTCCTGCTCTTCAGCTCTTCTCCTTGGCACAGGTTCCTCTTGATCCATAAGTATTCTAAAGGTCTGAGGTTTCGGGTCTACTACTGATACTCATTTCTGCCTTTGAAGTCAGCAAACTTCAAAGGAAAGTCTCTGTTCTTGACAAGAGCCTGCCTTGCACAGGCCTGGCCCCACACACACACCAGGTGGGTGGAGACTGCATTGTGTGAGGACAGGCACAGCCTATTCAGGTGTAAGTGTAAGGTCCTCCCTCCACTCTAGCTCACATGACCCATCAGGATATGGAAGCTACACTCCAGCTCCCTTTGTTTCACTGTCTAGTGGAGATTCAAAAACAACCCAACTGTTAGCCTGACCTAGACAGGGAATACAGAAGCAGGCAGAGTCATAGAATGGTTTAAGCAAGAAAATGCCCACTTTCTAAAAGTGGCGTTTTCAAACTTACAAGCTAAAAAACAACTGTGTGTTTTGGTACAAATACTTTACACATTGCTTCTAAGTTAAGCCTGCCTGCTTGTTCCAAGCTACCAAGGGGGAGATTGGGAGTTAATTAGTTTTGTTTCTCTTTTGCCCTGACTAGTGTGAGGGTCCTTGCTTCTACAGTGGGTAATCTAACTGCCAACCAAAGACCCCATTTCTAAGAAGGGGGATGACCTGATGGGTCCACCACCACTAGGGAGTGGCCACTGGAGGAGGAATCTGTTGATGATGATGTTGACGATGTCCAGTTCTCCCCTATGGCACTCCCCTACCCTTCTGGGCTACTGGCTTCCTCTAGTGATGTTTTGACCTGAGGTCCTGTGGCCAGATGCTTCTCCACTTGGCTTGGCCCGTCTCCTTCACTTGCCTGTGCTGATGCTACAAATACAAAGAGAAATAGGGTATTAACATGTACATGATAATGCTTGAACCACAACTCTAATTGACAGACAATGCCATTTTGTCAAGTAGGCCCCAGCAAAAAAATTGGACCTAAGTGGCACATACATGTGCCTTAACATATGCATTCATGCAACCAGGATTTGCAAAAGTTGCCCATAGGGAAATCAGGATCTCAGACAACTACAATTTCATGGCTGAAGTCTTGCAAACACAATAACCATTCAGTGACTAGGAGACCTCTCCATCCTCAAAGCTGTGCCACATGCAGCAGACCTCAGTTAACTTTTGGCAAATAGTAGTATCCCATTTAAAAGTCCATTCATACTTTTTACACCCAAGGTCATTCACACAACTATTTGGTATATACATAATGTACCAACAATGAGAAATGATGTCATAAAATCCTGCTATGTTGCTTACAAAGTCCAATATCCTGGAGTGTGTGACATGGAAATAATCCATGTCACACTGGAAACATTTCAACATTGTACACTTCACCAAGTGACATCTGTCCCAATTGAGTCAAGGAAGTAGTACTAATGTCACACAGATAGGCCTCACATTGAAAGGAACACTATTGATTTTGTGCTTAGTATGTCAGGGAGAGATGTCTCCAGAATACTCAAAACAATGAATTAGCATGCCTCCGGCTAGTCACCACTAATAGCATACACCCTTTACAATGACATACTCTGAGTGTTTCTGTAGTATCCATCTTTGCATGTTGGGAAGACACAGAACTTTCAATGACTAATAGAAGGCCCTCAACCTGTTGCCCAATGAGAAGCAACATCACTATCCACATCTTGGACATACCAACCCTGATGTATGTCTGTGGATGAATGCTTGTGCCCAAACATATATGATTTCAACACTTCAACCCACTCCATGATGCATGCCAACAGTCAGGGACACTTCTTAACCATTACACCTGTGCGTTGCACTTTTCCAAATGATTCCACATCAAAGACATAGATGGACACAAAGTGGGTCCAACCCTAACCTCTAGGCCTTCCTGTCATCTCTCTCATTGCTACTGCAGTTCCGCATGCCAAATGGCATATTATGATGCATGAAGGTATCTGCAAGACACTAAACAATGGTGACACACTCCTGTCTGTGGCACAACATCAAATGTACCGCCATTGTAACTGCACTATTCCACAAACATGCACATATATGTGAGGGAATACAGACATCATCCCATCAACATGAGTAAAATATATGAAATTGCAGATTAAGAATGTTTCCTAAAGAAAAAGGGACACATGCTGACATGTACGCACGAAGAATGTTGGCAACAGTCATTAGACAGATTTGATGTCAATGGACATTCCCCGCTTACAAAGGGAAAGTATTTTGCTACGTCTGCAAACAATTAGCCATGTGAGTCATGTCACATGTATGTTGGACACCTACACATCACAGACTGCAGTGAGATACCAGCACCATCATACACTGAAGATAACTAGCTTCTGGGTAGCAGAGGGCTACATACACATATACCTAGACACATGACAGTGATCCATAACATACTTACCTTTGGCCTGTAACATTTAGGAGTAGTGATCTGTTGGATAGAAATTACACCCACTACAACAAACAGTACATGCATAATCACTGTTAACAGCCATTTGTGGTTCCTGCAGAGCAAGTGGTTTGAGGAATCATCCCAGTTTTGTCCTCTCCCATCCACTGTGTGACACACAGCTCATTCCTCATTGTCAGGGGGAGCAGTCAGTTCCTCAATCAGTGACCTGGCAAAGGGACAGGTAGGAATTTGTTGTGTATTCACCCCCTTGTGGCTGCTGTGCTGCCCTCAAATGCCTATCAAGCTTTGGGAAGGCCACTGACAGAATGCAGGCCATTAGGGGGGTCATGGTCTGACGGGCACCCCTCCGCCATTGGGAGGACAGCCACAGCTGGGCTTCCACAATCTTCAGGGCCCATCATCTTAGGTCCTCTCACCTCTTGCGACAGTGTGCGCTCCCCCTGCTGTTGACCCCCAGGGTCTGCATCTTCTTGGCGATGGCTCTTGTTATCCCTTTCTTCTGATGGGTGTTGACCAGCATGGGTGCAAAAGAGAAGACAAGATATAATGTCCACAAGTCCCATCGAAAAGGGCTGAGTCACATACATGTCAGTACACTTAGCTAAGAACATTCTTTTTTGCCCAAACTGCCTTATTGTGGCCCACACTAGCCATTGAGTACAGGGACAGGACCACCCACTTCTTAATCTGCAGAGCAACCCACCACCCTGCTCAGGTCCTGCGCTGACTAGGTAGGTCACCTGACATCTTGTGGGACATGCTCCAGCAATCTGACTGAGATCTGAGAAACTATGGGACACCTCACACCTGTGGCTTCTGAAAGGTAGGCTCCTTAGGCAGCATGAATGCATTAAAACATATACTCTGTGAGAATGATTCTCTGCATACATTCGAAAAAGGCTACAGCCAGAGTACAAACTCAAACTTTACACATGGGGAACAATGAATGTGATTGGCATGGGGGGTACAGAAACTGTCTATCCTGTCCATGTGTGGACATGTGTCCTATTATGTGTCCTAACAAATGCAGACTCATGGCACCTCAGGTGGTGGGGTTCTCTGTCATGTCCCTGTACCACAGAACATGCTGTTCGATATATGTGTCCATCCTACAGAGTTGGCATCTAACAAACAAAGGCATGCATTGTCCAGTTTTGGCCATGTGACCAAGCTACTGAGTCACATTTCTTGGGTTCGCAGGAATCAACACACTGTCTGCACTGTGGGACTATCATTTATGCAAAAAGCCTGCACAGGACAAGTGTTACCTGTGTGAAGGTGACAACAGGGCTGTGTGAGTAAGGAACCTGTCAGGGGTCAGAAACACACATTGACAATGATGCAAAATGCAGATTGGTCACAGATCATTAACTCTCTCCTAAAACCATTTACTTCATCATCAGAGGAAAGAGCCTCAATAAGCTGCATATTAGCACAAAGTCTAGATTTGGCCACATAACAGGATCTGCTGGGATACTGGCAGTGGGCACAGTGCCACTGTGACATAGCAAAAGTAAGTCAACAGCAGCACAGACTTGGACTCATACAGTGGGATCTATTTGACAGGTCCTGGTCTCTGCAGGCTGATCAGAAAAGACCTACATGCAATCACTTCTTTGCATGACAGTAGCTCACGTAGCCAACTGCAATTTGGCATGTGGTGTATATGTGAAACCTGAAGGGCAGAGTGAGTCGGATATGCCTTTAAAACAACAGTTTCCCGAGGGCCGATGTGCTATGAAATCTCTGTGCCAACATACACATAGCTCACTTTACACACAACTGACACATAAAACATGCATGCACAGCTCATGCTGTCATGCAAATACATGCTGTCCCACATTGACAACATTCATGAGTTAAGAGATTATGGGGATGGCTGTAATCTCACCTCACCTAGTTATGTGCATCCAACATAAGGTGGATCAGGGTACACTCTAAAAACACACACACCACAATGTATTAGGACTCATAATCTGGCAACGAACACAGATAGATGCACAATTACTCTCCCATTTATGCCTCACCGACTGCACCTACATGGCCTACATTTGCAGAACATGGCATCATGTCTGCCACAAACACGGTCGTCACCGCCAGTGGACACAGCCATTGGCCTGTGATCGCCGCTGGCAACAACGCTATGGCTATGTCCTCCGCGGTTGCAACCGTCTACCGCAATGACGACTTCCGCCGACTGTCGGAGGCAGTTCCTAATATCCAGTGGTGTAGGTCAGGTAGCCGCCATTTTAGATGCCTGAAATGCGTTATAAGTCTCCGAACAATGCGTCACATCTCTGAAAATGTTTTTTTTTTCCAATGATAAGTGCTTGTCCTGTCCTGTCATGTAGACCCTACTCCTCAGACACCATTGTTGTACATTGCTAGGCACATGGCAATTTGCTTTAGGGCACAGATCCCCCGGCCCTGACAAAGGTCATTTAAAAGCTTGGGACATCAAGTCACAGTCTGAGTGGCATTTTAAATTCACAAATTGTTGCTAATCAGACACATGATGTGTACACATGTGTGGCAAAGCAGGTAGGTAACATGTTACGTCTGTGTGATTATCAGTTGTGATGTGTACTGTGTATCATGTCCACACCTTATGACATGCCTTGTCACAGTTTGTCATTGACATGCATCCTGTATGTTGCAAGGGACAGATTGAATGATGGCAAAACTAATCTCTTGTCATTAATACATACCGGGGGGGATCAGATAACCTCCTGTCTATTGTCCACTGCCAGACCTGGAAGAACATCACATCATCCAGATCTACTGTCTGAATCAGCAAACAATCTTGGATCTATGTTGTCAGTTGGAGCCAGATCTGATACCCGTCATCCGTCATCCAAATAGCAAACCACTCTTTGCACAAGTAATGACAGTGTTGTACTTCCAGGCCACAGGGTCCTTCAAAAAACACAGTTGCCCTATCTGCTCGGATGTCCCATCCTATGTTCAGTCTTGTTTTGAAGGATGTACTCTCAGCAATATTGAAACACCTGGACATGTATATCCAGTTACCTCAACCATGTGAAAGCTGACCCATGTGAAAGCTGACTTCTATGGTTTGGCACACATCCCACATGTGGAGGGAACCATTGATGGTACACGTTACCTTAGTTCCACCGAATAGCAATGAACAAGTGCACTGCAACCAAAAGAACTTCCATTCCATCAATGTCCAAGTTGTTTGTTTGGCTGATCTCTAAATTTCACAGGTCTGTGCCCGTTATCCAGGTTCAGTCTATGATGCCTTCATCATGCGGAATAACGCAATTTCCCAGCTGATGTCACAACTGTACCAAGAGAGGGCCTGGCTGGTTGGTAAGTCACGTATGTCATGTTTGTTTGTGTGCAGTATCTGCTGTAACAAATCAGATGAGAGGGACCCATAGTTGCACATATGTCCCATTCCAAAACAGGGAACTGTGCATACCCAAACCGTCCGTGGTTGTTGATGCCGGTGAGGAGCCCAACTACTGCAGGGGAAGTCTGCTTCAATGATGCCCAGGGAAGAACATAGCATAAGGTGGAGTGGGATTTTGAGCTCCTGAAGGCCAGATTTAGGTATCTGGACAAGACAGGTGGAATCCTCCTCTACTCTCCCAAAAAAATGCGTATGATCATTGTGGCCTGTTGCATGCTCTACAACATTGCCCCGCAGAGGAATATCTCTTACGTTCCAGAAGGGGGAGCTAGCAGTGCCATCTGATGAGAATCCTGAAATGCCAAGTGAGGATGACAGTGATGAGGAGGAAGGTGAAGACTTGCAGGCACATTTTATCAATCACTACGTTACCTGAGTATATGTATGTAATTACTGCAAGAGGAACTGTAGTTGTCAGGATGTGTGGAGTAGGGTGTTTATCCGAAAAGATTGGGGATCTTATGCTTTGCAGTAAACAGCCAAGGGGTGTTTGCTAAATCACACTTGAACATTTCACTATATTGATTATCAGCTTTGTTTGTTTTAGTCTCATTGCAATGTAAATGGATCTACTGATGTGTGATATGTGCTTTTGGACTTAGGTATAATTTTCAAGCCTAAACTCCTTGTATTGTTTTTATCCAGGTACTTTCACCATACCATCCTCATGTGAGTATTTCAGAGTTGTGGCATTGGCAGGTATCTGATGCTGTTCTGTCATATGAAGTGGAAATTGATTTATCCAGGTAATGTTAGTCACAGATCTATGGTGTACAAGTCATGTGCCAAAGCAGCTTGGACACTGGGTGGGTGGAAAACTGAAGTGCACAATACACTGGTTTGATGTGGTGAGTTTGTCCAATTGTCTCAAGTGTGTGATCAAATGGGCTTGATATATGTTCAAAATCAAGTGCAATCCAGGCATTCTACTTTCCCAGTGTGTGACAATGATCCTGTATGAGCTCTTTGTAGCAATAGACGTGTTTCCTCATTGCAGGACACAGTGCCTGTGCCACAACACTGACATAGGTTTGTATCATATCACCAGATGCTTGGTAATTGTAAAAGGATGGACCTATACTCAAGGACTGTTGTACTGCCCTCTGTCTGTGCCCTGGCTTAGGTTATGTTGGTAGACCTGGTTTTGGTATATGATAAGGCTCAAGCTGATGACAACATCCACTAATCTGTTAGCCTATTCTACAGGACAAGGTCCGACAAAGGCCTTTCTTCTGTGGCTTGGGGGAAGGTACCTTGGTATATCTAGCCTAACTCAATGTGGTTCAGCCATTCTTGGCTATGGCAGTCCAGACATCTTGGCACCCTATGTGCTGTGCAGTGCAGTAAAATATTTGGTGTGACCAGACACTTGTATCATTGTGTTGCTAGTAATCCTCAGCATGACACTACCTGTGACATATCCCTCCTTCCATTACCGTCTTGTATCTTCCTCATGTGCATCACATGGGCTTACATCTCAACATTTCAACATGTGGAACAGAAGCAAGCAGGCAAGGTTTTTCAGATTCGACAGAAAAGGAAAATGAGGGAATCAGTCATGGTGGATGAAATCATATTAGTAGATGCCACATAATATGAAGTCCAAAGTCCAGTGTCCACCTACCATAGAAAATGGAAGGTAGTTGAAGAAGAGTCAACAGAGTGAATATGTAGCACACAAAGGAGTTCCTTCAGGAATAGGTCACTGGCTGGCAGTGGTTGGTGTCTTGCCATCCGATGCTCCTGGATTCTTGGTTGGACATCCCCACTTTGGGGGGTGGGGGGTGAGGGGTTCTGCAGCTACAGAGGCAGGGGTGTCTGAGGCAGGTCCTTCCCATGACAGGACCTCCCTTCGAGTGGCTGCCACAGATGTTGAAGTAACTGATGTTGCTTGGGCAAAGGAATGGGTTTGGTGTTGCTCACGGTCCCTGGTCAGGGTACTGCTTATCTCTCCGAACACCCCTGATAGGGAGGCCAGGATGGTGTTGATGGCCTCCCACTTTTCCAGGGACTCCCGATGGAAGTCCCACTGCAGCTGCTTGATTTTCCTGAGTTTAGTAAGTACCTGGCCCATCACGCCTTGGGATTCTTGATAGGCTCCCAAGACTTGGCTATGGTGTCCTGGCCAGGATCATTCCCAGTAGCCTCATTCCCCTGGCCCACAACATCCCTCACATGCACTCTACCTCCACATGCCTGCATCCTTGGCACAGTTTGCCCCCTACCAGTTTTTCCAGCACCATCATTGTCGGAGGTGTGTTGCTGTGATTCAGGATCCTGGACTGGGGGCAAGAAATGGTTGCTACTGTCCTCGGGACACAAGTTGAGAGGCGAATGGCTGCCTGCGATGTAGATGCAACCAGGATGAAAGGCCTCGATGGGGTCACGGCGAGGCTCACTGGTGTTGTCTGACAAGGTTGCCCTGAATGGGCCAGAACCGTCCTCAATATCCAATTTTCCAAGAGTGTTGTCCTCATGGAGGGCTTCATCCATGGTGGTAGTGGCAGTCTCTTCAGTTGTCTAGATGTTCCCATTGGCAGCTCAACCTGTTGATGTGAGAGATACACTTTTACAGGCTGTATTGCAACATCTACGTCCAGTAGTTTACAGTGACATTCAGCAAAGACTGTGTACAAGATGGATTTGCAGGGTTTCCTTCTATGACTGCTACACATGCTATCAATTGTATTGACCTGTCTTTGTGCAAAATACCAATTCCATTTCAGTCAACCAGCTTCAGAATATATGAGTTCACTAACACTTTGGTGAATGGGCATAGAATTACATCTTGCCAGCAATGCAGGCAAAACAGTGGCTGGGGTGGATGTGGCTTGGATCATTTTAAGTCCTATTTGACTGTTATGCAGGCTGACCCTAGACTTTGTTGTACATGTGATTGTTGTCATCATGTGGTCAGTGCATTGTAAATGTGTCTGCTGCCAATACTATTCAGGTGATGCATATTGAGGCTTTTCGTTATTTGTTTCACACAGGTTGAGCTGTCCTTCCTGTCCACAATATCTTCAACTTGGCTTAGCTGCTCAAGATGGATCTAGGCGGTTAGCCACATCACAGAGTGTACCATGATCTGTATCTTGGTCCTTCCCAGGTGGGTGAACTTCATTTGCGAGTTCACAGACAGATGCACAATGGCATATGGACACTGTTCTGGTTATATGAGTTACAAGGACTGGCCCTCCTAGGATTTACAGTCATGTTACTCCAAGTACTACACACAGTATAGTATACATTAGTTATACTCCTAGGTGAGTACACTACCATAGCAAGTTAACAAATAAGGACATTTGGACAGATACACAGTTGCCTTGTGTTTGGAGTTGGGGAGACAGAGCCTCTGGGCCTTAGCAGTCAGGTCACTCCATGTACATCATGCACTTGTCATCCAGGTGAGTACACGTCATGTGTGAATTCCCAAAGAAGGGTATTTTGGCCAGTGTGCATTGGGCTAGTGTTTGGAGTGACACCAAGGGAGCCACCTGTGAGTTGCAGCCATGTGACTTCCTGTATTAAACACACTTTATTGATGCTTGCCTCCCAGGTGAGTACACTTCAATGATGATTTGCTACAAAGGGCTATTTTGCGGGAGGACACAGTTTATGGGTTTATAGTCGGGGGAACAGTGCCTGCTGTGACTTGCAGTCCTGTCACTCTCACTGCTTCACAATATCTGACAGATGCCAACTCCTCCAGTGAGTACATATCATATGAGATTTGAAATACTATTGTCTTCAGGGAAGTGGATACTGTTCTGGTGTTTGTTGTGACAGTACTAGTACCTCCTGGACTTAGTAGTCCTGTCAGTCCCTGTACTACCTACACACTTTACAAATGCCATCCTTTCAGGTGGGTACACTTCAATGTACAGATGACAAGCAAGGCAATGTTAAGAAGGATTCACTGTTCTGGTTTTTGGAATGGTAGAACAGTGCCTTCTGGGACCTTTAGTGCTGTCAATCCCTGTACTACGCCCACTATACACAGATGTTGTTTCCCCAAGTGAGTCTAGTTCACATGTGAGATGCCAGACAGGAGTCTATTGACAGGTGGACACTGGGCTGGTGAGTGGGGTGACAGTGAAGGTGGCAAAAGGTGAACAGTGAGCATGCATGGCAATACATTTTGGTGACATAATTGTGTGTTGTGACTTACCAGACTCTACTCCCCCGGTACTCCTGTCATGCCTTCAGGATGCAGGGTGGCCAAGACCTTCTTCCCCCAAGAAGTGAGTTGTGAGAGAGGAGGTGAGGGACCACACTAATCTTCTGGACCTGCAGCTGGTACCTGAATGCCATGGAATGAACCTTCCCCCTGAGGCCTTTCCACCTCTTCCTGATGCCGTCCTTTGTGCACGGGGTACGACTATCATTTTCCACATTTCCATTTTCTGGCGATAGTAGTGTTTTGGACTTGGGCTCCAAACAACTGTGGCTCTACTGTTATGATTTCATCCACCGTGACTCTTAACTCATCTTCAAAACGGGGATTTTTCTGGGGTGAGATGGTGGTGATAAAAAGAAGTAATGGGAAATTAAGAGGTGACAGTGAGTTAATGAAGGTGGGAATTGCAAATGAATGTTATTGGAAATAAAAGTTGGTTGAGGGTGTGGGATATGTGCTTAGGGGCATTTTGGGGGATACCTATTCAATGGTTTGATAATTGTTTGGTGGGCTCTGGCTTCTGTGTTTGGCATTGTAGATGCAAAGAATTGTGGTGTGTGAAGGGGTGTGTCTTGTGTGGCAATGTGTGTCAGATGTGTTGTTTTCAAATCAATCCAATGTGGTCTTTTACTTTGTTGAGCGTGAACCGATGTGGTTCAGACCGCCATGAATGAACTGCCACTATGACTTAACTTGTGATACGGTCGGAGGTTGGTTGACAGGCTGTTAGTGCTGGTGGTCGGACCGCCTATTTCCTGCCTTCTACAGTACTGGTGGTGTGTTTTTTTTGGCTGGCTTCTGCCGGTCCTGCTTATGTAACTCGTAATACGGTTGTCTGTATGATTACTAACATGGCGGTCTTTTGGCAACTGCCATTATGACAGTCTGGAGGTCTGACCACCAAAGTCGTAATGAGGCCCCTAGTTTAGAGACAAGATGCTTCAAGCGGGAAAAGGCAACAGTTTTCTTTGCCCCTTCATTGCTGTCCATGCCACAGTGGCCATGTTCTAAACAGAGTGGTTGTGTTTTTGTAGGTCACCATTTTTTCGTGTGCTTCTTGCCTGATACTCTGCTAGCAATGTGTTGGTGGCCATTTTGTAAGGCCTATGTGTTTGTGTCGGCAAGGAAAAAAGCCACCATAGAATTTTCCAGGAAGCATCTGAATCACATCTAGAACTTCTAACAAAGTCAGTACACTGAACCTTTTAGCGCAAACCGCATGGTTGATACATTTGATTAAAACAAAGACTCAGAACTTTGATCAAGACACTAAAACTAAGTGTGTTTAGAAACCTAAAACTGTTGCTTGCTACTTCGGTGTCAAGTCAGGGACTCATATTCTCCATGTGATTAAATAGGAAAGGACTACCCCACAGAGAACGTGGTGCTCATACTCTCTATGCTTTGATAGAGGAGCTCATGCCTACCTTGTAAAAAGCTCATTGGTAAGACGTTCAGCAGATAGGTGGAACAAATGCTCGGTAGGATGGGATTTGCAGTAAATGTGTATCAATAACTAGCGTTTAACATTTGCACTTATACTGTGATTAATGAGGGGAATCTAGCAGACAAGAGATCAAGCCCCCTGAGGCAGAGCATGTGTCCAGTCCACAGAGAATTCAGAAGTTTCTTCAGACTCGTCAATGCACCCTTCTCTCCTAACCCGAACCACCCCCTTCCACTGGAGGTCAATTGCCAACATCCTTGCTGCATTGTATGTTAAGGGTCTATCTCAGGAGGATTGATGGACCCTCTTCACTCCTGCAGGACCCCTGGTCTTCAGGTGAGTGGTATCTTGACAGGTAGATGCAGACAGGTTGCCCACTATTTGTTTTTTGGGTGCCCCAGTGCCCACCCACATCTTCAAAATACATTGGGAGCTCAGGATGCAGTCCCACTGCCTCTGCAGCCCCTCCCAGTTTCCCAGCCAGTATCAATCTGCAACGGGAGCAAACATTTTCCCTGCCAACACAGCAAAAGTAAATGTTGTCTCCTGCTCAGCCACAGAATTACTGCTCCTAAAAGAGGCAGGAACCATAAACACAGCCCTGGGGGATAGGGTCATGGGGCCGTAGTATGGCTGTGGGAGGGAAACCACACACCTATCCTTAAAAAATCAAACAGGCCATTGTGCCACTGCCCCTCCCTTCTGCCCATTATGCTCTGTTGTGCTGCCATAGCATTGCTCGCCTGTCCCACATAGTTGGATTGCTGTCCCTTTCCCCAGCTCTTCTGCTCTCCATGGTTTGTTGTTCTTCTACTACCCTCCACCCTCCCTACATGGGTCATTGTGCTGCCACGGCCCCTCCGGCCTTCTCCACGTAGTCAGTTTAATGCCTCTGTCCACTCGAAACCCCTGACCTCCGTTGCTCGATACCCATGCTCCCTTACCCCCACACAGTGTTCTATTGAACAACTGGAGTTCTAACATTCTTTATTTTTGACAAAAGTGTAGCACACCAGAAATCTTGATAAAATCAAAACGGTAAAACCTAAATTGTTTCCTTTAGAAATTAACAATATAGGGTGGTTCTTTTTTCAAAGAAATTGTGGTTAGTGCTCTAGAAAACTAAAGTGGCACTTTTTCTGAGCTCTCAGTTAGCAACAAAGGTCTTTTACTCTAGTTGCTAATTTTAAGAATTGTATGCAGTTGATCACATGACTTGATCATGATTTGTACAAGTTACTTAAGTGTTTGCACACTTCCGTTATTGGCCTACAGTCTTGTTAAATTTGGGTGATATCTGGGCTGTGTTTTCTCAGGCACCATCTTGGAAGACTAATTTCTTCATTTAATGCAGTTTAGTCTGTAGGAAATACTTTTAATGTTAAAAATTTGATTCTATCAAGATGGCATTCATGGTACCACACGTTTGTCATAAATACAGAATGTCATCACTATAGGTGTTCATGAGAACACTGTGGTAAAGATGCAGGGATTTAACTCACCGGCTGCTGCTGGTGTTGAAAGTATATGCTTCAGTCTGCATGTTAGAATGTTTTAGTGAAATGGATGAGGAATGTGTTTGAGAACGCATAGAAAATGTCTCCTAACTCTGCTTTCTACAGCACCTGACATAGGCCCTCATTACAACCATGGCGGTCGGTGTTAAAGCAGCAGTAAGACCGGCAACATGCCAGTGGTAAAAAAATTTGAATCACGACCATGGCGGAAAACGCCAACATAGACAGCCACTTTAACACTCCGACCGCCACAGCTGTAGAAACAAACAGCGCGGCGGTAACCGCCAACAGACAGGAGGAACACAATGTACCGCCCACAGTATCATGAGAGGCCAATCCGCCACCTTTTCCGGGGCAGATTCGCCACGAACAAAAACACGGCAGAAACAGGACTTGGAAGGGAAAACGCTCACCTCTACACATCCCACGAGGAACCAGGACGCCATGGAGTCTGAACTTCAGATACTCCCTGCCATTGTGTTCCTGCTCCTATACCAGGAGCAACAAAGACGGCGGAGACGACCACGGTGAGTACTGCACCTACGACACAGGGGAGGTGGGAGGGAAAAGAGAGTGACACACACAAACAACATGAAAAAACCCCACCCCCACCCTCACCCACAACAACACACACACTAATACATGCTGCAACATTACTTTTATACCCCCCAACCTCCCTGGAAGAACGCAAGGTCAAAAGGAAATGAGTTGAATGATTGTAATCAATAAAAATCCAGTAGTCAAAAATATATATACATTATAAAAAAATATATACACCAAGAATTCAAGTCCATGTACTGAACCTACATAGTCCGTGGACCACTGGGCCCAAAATGCATGGGCGAGGCCCACACATGATACCCGATCAAAACGGAGAGAACACTGCAGGGGCATCAGATAGAAATAAAACAGGCACCTCAGGGGGAAGAGAAGGGGGGGGGGGCACCTCAGCTGGATGAGTGCATGACGCCAACTCCACGAGGGGAGCTCCATGCCCATTGATGTACCCTGGAGAGTGCAAAGCCACAGTCTCTCACGTCTCTCCAGTGGGTGGGTTGCCCACTGCTGCATCCAGGGGAGTGCAAAGCCACAGTCTCTCAAGTCTCTCCAGTGGGTTGTTCGCCCACTGCTGAATCCTGGGGAGTGCAAAGCCACAGTCTCTCATGTCTCTCCAGTGGGTGGTTTGCCCACTGCTGCATCCTGGGGAGTGCAAAGCCACAGTCTCTCAAGTGGATAACAGTCTCCACTGTTTCTGGAGGGGGCCTGGTGCCCAGAGTGCTTCATCCTGCCAAGGACAGAGGTAGTGGATGCCTTTCCCCAGAGTGCTTCATCCTGCCCAGGACAGAGGTAGTGGATGCCTTTCTCCACTGGTTCTGGAGGGGGCTTTGTGCCCAGAGTGCTTCATCCTGCCCAGGACAGAGCTATTGGATGCCTTTCTCCAATGGTTCTGGAGGGGGCTTTGTGCCCAGAGTGCTTCATCCTGCCAAGGACTGAGGTAGTGGACGTGACACTCCACTGACAGTGGGGCAACATGGAAGCTGTCCAGGCCCCTGGAACTGACCACCAGCCTAGTATGAACACCAGCCTCGTACGAATCACCACTGGGGATGTCAGCCATGTCTGCGGTGGTGCCACTGGCACAGGATGTTGCGTGGCTGCTGGCGGTGCTGGCGGTGGGCTCAGTAGCGGAGGTGCTAGCAGAGGTCATTGCCCGGCTGTGCTGGTGAGGGGCTCAGTGAGCGTGCTGGTGGCGGCGGTGTCCTGGGAAGCAGTGCTGGTGGCGGCCGTGTCCTGGGAAGCGGTGCTGGTGGTGGCGATGTCCTGGGAACCGGTGCTAGTGGCGGCAGTGTCCTGGGCAGCGGTGCTAGTGGCGGCGGTGTCCTGGGAAGCGGTGCTAGTGGCGGCGGTGTCCTGGGAAGCGGTGCTAGTGGCGGCGGTGTCCTGGGAAGCGGTGCTAGTGGCGGCGGTGTCCTGGGCAGCGGTGCTAGTGGTGGCGGTGCATGTGGCGGGCCCAGTGGCGGTCTTGTCTGCTGTGCAGGTTGGCTGCGACTTCCCTTTCTTTCTCTGCCCCTTCCCCATCTTGGATGGTGGCGCAGCTGTCTTGCCACTCCCAACTGTAGTCCTGGGAGAGCCCTTGGTGGCAGGTGTTTTGCCCTTCTCCCTCCGGCCTGTAGCCAACTTCTTATGTTTCTGAGGTGGGGGACTGTTCTTGGCCTGGCTCCTTGGCACATTGGCTGCCCTGCTGCCTGGCGCACTCCAGAAGCCGGTTACTGCTGTCACCACTGTTCCTGGTGATGTGGTGGCTGAGGTGCTGGGTTGGGACCTGGAAAGGCGTGCCCTAGGGTACGGAAGGGGTGGGGGAGGTGAAGGGAAGAGGTCAAGGTTTGACAGGAAAAGTTTTTTAGGCACACTGGGACGGGTAGATGGAGGGGGTTTGGGAGTGGAGGAAGAGGTAGTGGTTGTAGGAGGTGTACGTCTGCTGAATTTGGGTGAAGGTGCATTGGCTGTAGGCTGTCGTGAGGTGGATGGCTGTTGGGAGGGTGTGTGACTGCGTTTGGGTAGTTTGGGAAGTGGGCTCACAGACACACTGGTAGAGGACACAGGGGATGTGTGAATGGTAGTGGGGGTGGTGATTGCACGTGAGCGGTGTATGGTGATGGGCGTGCTGGTGATGGAGGTAGTGGCTGAAGATGCATTGCATGCAGGTGTGAGTAGAGACATGACAGGGAGGGAGGAGGGAGACGAGGAGGAGGGGGACACAGTGGAGGCAGTGGATGTTGGTATGTGTTCATGGGTATGATGCTTGTGTGAGTGCCTGTGGGATGTGTGGTGCTTATGTTTGCCAGAGCTACCCTTGTGTGTTGAGGTGTGTGCATGCTGGTCTGATGGTGTGCTTGAGATAGACTGAGGTACTGGGGACTGGGTCTGGATGGAGGAAGTTGGAGGGGGGAGGCTGGACACAGGGACAATGGCTGCCATCAGTGCTGAGGCCAGAGTCTGAAAAGCTCGCTGTTGGCTGCCTGACCAGAATGAACGCCCTCCAGTTATGCATTTGTCTGTTGCAACTGCCTCTCTACACCCTGGATGGCATTCAGAATGGTAGACTACCCAACAGTGAGGGATCTGAGGAGGTCAATGGCCTCCTCACTGAGGGCAGCAGGGCTGACTGGGGCAGGGCCTGAGGTGCCTGGGCCGAAGGAGATGCCCACCCTCCTGGGTGAATGGCCACGGGGCACACGCTGAGGGGCTGCTGGGAGGGCGGTGCTGGTAGGGGGGGTGGCGGCTGTACCTGTAGATGTGGTGGGCACAGAGGGCCCGCCACCTCAAGAGGAGGAGTCTGCGTCGCTGGTCTTGCTGGTCTCAGCTCCTGTCCCCGTCGTGGCGCTCCCCTCGCCCTCCGTCCCACTGGTGAATTCGGAGTCCGTAGTCTCGCCCTCCAGGGCCATGTGGGATGCAGCTCCCTCCTGCTCCGGTGGCACTGCTCCTCCGCCTGATGATGCTAATGCACACAAGAACAGGGAGGCCACAAAAAGGGGGGGAAAGAAAGTAGAAAGACATGTTCTGTGCATGCAATACCGCTACCGTTGGCGGACACTACAGACGCAGTAGCCCTCTGCACTACGCCATGCACTTAGACTTCCCTAATTCATCACAGAGACATGGGGTACAATCCCTATACCTGATTGCTGCAAACATGGAAGTCACAGGAGCCTGACTGGGGTAGATGGCTCGTATCACAGGTGGGGTGCCACATGGCCTGCCTTACGAAGGGACCTTGCCAACAAAACTCACCCTGGCCTAGGGACACCTCCAATGCGCGCTGAATCAGATGAATGTGGATGTACTCACCCCCTTGTGGCTGCTGTGATGCCCTCAAGCGCCCATCCAACTCCAGATACACCACAGCCAGGATCCGGAACATCAGGGGGGTCATGGTGCGACGGGCACCCCTCCCACGTTGGGAGGCCATCCCCAGCTAGGCCTCTGCCGCCTTCTTCCTCCAGCGGCGAATACCCTCCCATCTTTTCCGGCAGTGGGTGCTCTGTCTGTGGTGGACCCCCAGGGACCGGACTTCTTTGGCGATGGCACACCAAATATCCTTCTTCTGGTGGGCGCTGACCTACATGAACAGTACAGGGGAAAAGGAGAAGATATAACCGTGCGGACCGTCACAGTCATTGGTCCACGTTCCTACCCTTGCCATGACGCACATACACTCCCCGTCGTTTCATGCATGCCTCATCCCCCCCCAATCTCCCATCCACACCACTCCAAACACGCATTGCCCTTACAGCATGCTCACAGTGTACTCACCTGATTGTCTGGAGGACCGTAGAGTAGCGTGTACTGGGGGAGGACCCCATCCACTAGTTTCTCCAACTCCTCCGATGTGAAGGCAGGGGCCCTTTCCCCAGACACTTGAGCCATTGTCGCTTCCAGACTGAGGTCACAGCAGCACTTGCAGTGTAGATCCACTCCTGTCGAAGATCAGGTATCAAGTGAGTGTACAGAGAGAAAATGGCGGTCACGTCCGCGGCGGTGCGTACTGTCACCGCCGGCGTACATCGTCATTGGCTCCAGGGACCCATTGGGTCCAATATTAACTAATGCAGGATTGCGCCGCGGTCTTCGACTACCTACTGCGACGGTGTACAACGCCAGCGCAGTTACCTCATATCCCCTTGTCCCACCTTACAGGTCAGGCAGCCGCCATTTCAGGGGGCCACATGGCATTAATTGTTAATACGTCACACATATCTAGGCCTTGCATACACACTAAGACAGGCACATAGCGGATTGACAAATGTTTGCAATAAATATTCTATTTAATACCTCAGTGTTGGCTGACTCTCTGCTCGCTATTCTCCTCCATAGGGCACGTCTGCTGGGGCAGGTGAGGAGATGGCGGCATCCTCCGGTGTACAGACCGCTGGTGGACCTGTTGACAATAGAAGAGCGACCTGTCATTGTCACCTACAGACTTGATCGTGCCACAATCCAGGAACTCTGTGCCCAGTTGGAGCCAGACCTGATGTCAGCAATCCGCCATCCCACAGGGATCCCCCCTCTAGGGCAGGTGCTGTCAGTACTCCATTTCCTGGCAAGTGGGTCTTTCAAACAACAGTGGCCATAGCATCAGGGATGTCCCAGCCTATGTTCTCCAGCGTGTTAGCCTGCTGAGACACATGCACAGCTGCATCATTTTCCCTCAGGTGGAGGATTTGCCTACAGTGAAAGGTGACTTCTATGTCCTGGGACATATCCCCAACATCATAGGTGCCATTGATGGGACACATGTGGCCTTGGTACCCCCCGCAGGAGTGAACAGGTGTACAGAAACTGGAGGAGTTACCATTCGATGAATGTGTAGATGGTGTGTTTGGCCGACCAGTACATCTCCCTTGGGAACGCCAAGTTTCCTGGCTCAGTGCATGACGCTTACATTCTAAGGAATAGCAGCATCCCTTATGTGATGGACCAACTCCAGATGCACCGTGTGTGCCTATTAGGTGAAGACAAGGACCCTATACCGTGTGAATAGTTGACTGGGTCTGGGGTTGTCCCTAAGGGTTAGTGTGTTTCTAACAGTTGTCCCTCGACATTTGCAGGTGACTCTGGCTACCCCAAACTGTCATGGCTACTGACCACAGTGAGGAATCCCAGGACAAGGGAAGAGGAACACTACAATGAGGCACATGGGCGGACTAGGAGGGTTATAGAGAGGACCTTCGGCCTCCTGAAGGCCAGGTTCTGGTGCCTCCATATGACAGGTGGTTCCCTATACTACTCACCAAAGAAGGTGTGCCAGATCATCGTGGCCTGCTGTATGCTGCACAACTTGGCTTTGCGACGACAGGTGCCTTTTCTGCAGGAGGATGGTCCTGAAGGAGGTGTTGTGGCAGCTGTGGAGCCTGTGGACAGTGAAGAAGAGGAGGCAGAAGAAGAGGACATAGACAATAGAAACACCGTGATCAACCAATACTTCCAGTGAGACACAGGTAAGAAGACATCACTGCCACCTACATCTGATAACATTGTTCGACCTCTCATCTGTCTGTCACTTTCACCCAGTGTATGGACTCTGATTTGTCACTTTCCCTTTCGATTTCATAGATGTGGGTCCCACTGTGTGACCTCGGCTATATAACCTCATGGACTAAAGCTGTGTGACTAAGGTATGTTGACAACACAATGGGCATTGGTATTTTCCATAGTTATACCTACTACACATTTGTGAAATCACAGACTGACTCCAGATTGTTTTGTGACTCAAGGGTGTTTATTGAAGTGCAAATTAGTGGATGGGTGGGTATAAAGGTCAGGGGTGATGGTGGAGGAATGTCCATTGCAGAGTCCAGTCTATTAGTCTCACAGGTGGATTGTCCAAAGGGGCATAGGAAGTCGAGCTTGGGCAGTTTAAGGATGGACAGGGTGACAAAGTGGGACAAAAGGATGACAATCAGGGTGGTCTCATTTCTTGGTGGGGGTCTTGGTATTGTTCTCTGTCTTTGTCCTGGATCTCAGAGACTGCTTGTGGGGTGGTTCTCCATCTGCAGGGAGTGGGGTGCTGGTGTCTTGGTCCTGTAGCAGTGCCTCCTGTCCACTAGCGCCAGCAGAGGTGGTGGGCAGTTCATCATCCAGGCTAGTGTCAGGGGCCCCTTGTTGTGCCACAGGGTCCCTTCTGGTGTTCACGAGGTCCTTCAGCACCCCTACAATGGTGCCCAGGGTGGTATTGATGGATTTGAGTTCCTCCCTGAACCACAAATACTGTTCCTCCTGCAGCCGCTGGGTCTCCTGAAACTTGACCAGTACCGTTACCATCGTCTCCTGGGAATGATGGTAGGGTCCCATGATGTTGGATAGGGCCTCGTGGAGAGTGGGTTCTCTGGGCCTGTCCTCTCCCTGTCGCACAGCAGCCCTCCCAGTTCCCCTGTTTTCCTGGGCCTCTGTTCCCTGAATTGTGTGCCCACTACCACTGCCCCCAGGTCCCTGCTGTTCTTGGGGTGGTGGGTTAGCCTGGGTTCCCTGTAGTGGTGGACACACTGCTGCTTGACGTGTCCTGGGGACAGAGGTATGGGCCCGCTGGGTGGGTGCTGTGCTGGTGTTAGCTGAGGGGGGAGGCTCTGTGGTGGCCTGTGCCACTGTGAGGGGAACCAACTGTCCCGAGGTCCAAGATGGGCCAGGCTGGTCATCTAGATCCAGTTGGACAGAGCGACTGTCATCACTGTGGGCCTCATCTGGGGTGGGAGTGGACATGTCTGGAACATCCTGTCCGGTGATGGTGGGTAGGGGTCCTGCAGAGGTGTAAAGGCATAGATTTAGTATCTGTGTGTGCCATGGTGTGCAAAGGGTGGGTGAACCTGTACGCCAGTGCTTCCATTCCTGTGTAGGAGCTTGTGTGATAATTGTTTAGGGGTCTGTGTGGGTATGTGCAGTGGTCATGCATTGGTGATGGGTGTCCATGCTTTGTTGTTGCATGCAGGGCTTGGTGTTGGATGTGTGGTTTGTGATGTTGGGACATATGTGAGGAGTTGGAGTGACGGGGGTGAGGGTGAGGGGTGTATGTGATAGCATGCAGGTAGGGTGGGGGATGAACTAGTTAGAGTTTTGACTTACCAGAGTCCATTCCTCCAGCTACACGTGCAAGGCCCTCAGGATGCATGATCGCCAAGACCTGCTCCTCCCATGTTGTTAGTTGTGGGGGAGGAGGAGGGGGTCCGCCGCCAGTCCTCTGAACTGCAATGTGGTGTCTTGAGACCACGGAACGCACCTTCCGGTGTAGGTCGCTGCACCTCTTCCTGATGTCATCCCTAGTTCTTGGGTGCTGTCCCACTGCGTTGACCCTGTCCACGATTCTGCGCCATTGCTCCATCTTCCTAGCTATGGTGGTGTGCTGCACCTGTAATCCGAATAGCTGTGGCTCTACCCGGATGATTTCCTCCACCATGACCCTGAGCTCCTCCTCAGAAAACCTGGGGTGTCTTTGAGGTGCCATGGGGTGGTGTGGGTGATGTGTGAGGTGGTGTGTGTTGTGATGTGTGGGGTGATGTTTAGGGGTGTGTGGTGTTATGTGCGTGGATGTGTGATGGTGTTGTGTGCCTCTGTATGCCGGTGTTGTCTTTGCTTTGCTGTCTCTCTGGCCTCCGTCAAAATCTTTGGTTGTAAGGGTTTGTGGGTAATGTGGGTGTGTGTTTTATATTGTATTGGGTGTGTGGGAATGGTGTGTGTATGTGTGTCAGGTGTGTGTATTTGGAATTGTCCAATGTGGTTGTGTTTTGTAAATGTGTGTGGGCGTATTCTTGCTGGCGTGACGGTGGAGGTTTTGTTATCTCCAGTTTATCACTGACCTTTGGTGTGGCGGACTTGTGTGGGTGTCTAGATTTTGGCGGATTCTGAGCAGTGGCTCGTAATAGCTGTAGCGGAATTCCGTCCCTGCAGCAGTGTGTTGGCGGTCTTCTGCAGGGCGGTAAGCGGGATTTACCACGAATGTTGTAATGAGGGCCATAATGTCTATGAAAAATTGATCTCCCTCATTTTCGTAATTTGTGAAGGGAAGGTTTTGAGTTTTACAGCTTCAATTCAGCCAAGATGGTTTCAGATGTCCTCTTTTATTGTCATAAATAAGCATGTCAGCACTCTAGGTGTTCATTAGAATACTGTGGGAGACTGCAGTGAACCACCTGGGAATCAACTGAGAGGCGGTAGCTTCTGTTGGATGTAAATATTTTACTCAGCATGTCAGAATTATTTCTCACCTGGCTAGGGAAATAATGTGAATTTACATACACATTTAAGCTTCTGCAGCAACTTCCATATCCTCTACAAGGGAATAATGGGAGAAAATAGTCCATCCTCAGGCATGGTCAATCAAATCCTAGCAGTGGATAACCATTTTACACAGGCTAAAATCACCTTAGAATACACCTCAATTCCCAAAATGAGCATGCTACGACTATGATTTATATTTTGACTAATAACTGTCATCACATTATGGGGGTGATTCTAACCCTGGCGGTCGGTGTTAAAGTGGCGGCCAACCCGCCAACAGGCTGGCGGTCCAAAAAATGGAATTCTGACCCTGGCGGGAACCGCCAACACAGCCCGCCAACTTAACACTCCGACCGCCGCGGCGGTACAGACAAACAGCGCGGCGGTCACCGCCAACAGGCAGGCGGCAGACAATGTACCGCCCACACTATCACAACTCACCAATCCGCCACCTTTTCCGGGGCGGGAGCACCGCCGATAAAAACACGGCGGAAACAGACTACGAACGGGAAAACGCTCACCTCTACGCACTCCACGAGGACGGAGGACAGCATGGAACCCGAATTGAACATCATACCTGCTCTCGTCTACCTTCTCATCTACCACGAGTACGAAGTCCGGCGCAGACGACAACGGTGAGTACTGCACCTATGACACACGGGAGGGGGAGGACGAAAGGTTACGGGCACACACATATGCACCGCCCCCCCCAATCATGTACTCACCAATGCAGAGCATCAAGTCACAGTGACACCACCCAAACACCCCTGAAAAATGCTAGGACATAATCATATTTGGAATAAATATTTATGTACCAAAAAGCTCCAGAAAATGAGCGTACAACCATGAAAGATATCCACAACAAAACAAATGACATACACATCAGTGTATAACTGAAGTACCAAGTCCTGCACATCCTACGAATTCAGCATGTCCGTGGGCCAAAGTCTTGAGAAACAAGGGCAAAGCCCACACAGGAGACCTGAGTCCTTTGGAGAGAACACTGCAGGGGCATCAGATGTAAAAACTACAGGCACCTCAGGGGGAAGGGAAGGGGGGGGCACCACAGCCACATGAGTCCACGACGCCAGATCCACGAGGAGCCACCATGCCCACTGTTCAATCCTGGGGAGTGCAAAGCCACAGTCTCTCAATGTCTCTGCAGTGGGTGGATTGCCCACTGGACCATCCTGGGGAGTGCAAAGCCACAGTCCATCATGTGGATGACAGTCTCCACTGGTCAAGGAGGAGGCATGGTGGGCACAATGAACCATCAACGGTGCTTGAGACGGCGGTGCCCTGTTCAGCGGTGCTTGAGACGGCGGGGCCCAGCGGAGCGGTGCTTGAGAGGAAGGGCCCAGCGGAGCGGTGCTTGAGAGGAAGGGCCCAGCGGAGCGGTGCTTGAGAGGAAGGGCCCAGCGGAGCGGTGCTTGAGACGGCGGGCCCAGCGGAGCGGTGCTTGAGAGGAAGGGCCCAGCGGAGCGGTGCTTGAGAGGAAGGGCCCAGCGGAGCGGTGCTTGAGACGGCGGGGCCCAGCGGAGTGGTGCTTGAGACGGCGGGGCCCAGCGGAGCGGTGCTTGAGAGGAAGGGCCCAGCGGAGCGGTGCTTGAGACGGCGGGGCCCAGCGGAGCGGTGCTTGAGAGGAAGGGCCCAGCGGAGCGGTGCTTGAGAGGAAGGGCCCAGCGGAGCGGTGCTTGAGAGGAAGGGCCCAGCGGAGCGGTGCTTGAGAGGAAGGGCCCAGCGGAGCGGTGCTTGAGACGGCGGGGCCCAGCGGAGCGGTGCTTGAGACGGCGGGGCCCAGCGGAGCGGTGCTTGAGAGGAAGGGCCCAGCGGAGCGGTGCTTGAGAGGAAGGGCCCAGCGGAGCGGTGCTTGAGACGGCGGGGCTCAGCGGAGCGGTGCTTGAGACGGCGGGGCCCAGCGGAGCAGTGCTTGAGATGGCGGGGCCCAGCGGAGCGGTGCTTGAGAGGAAGGGCCCAGCGGAGCGGTGCTTGAGACGGCGGGGCCCAGCGGAGCGGTGCTTGAGAGGAAGGGCCCAGCGGAGCGGTGCTTGAGACGGCGGGGCCCAGCGGAGCGGTGCTTGAGAGGAAGGGCCCAGCGGAGCGGTGCTTGAGAGGAAGGGCCCAGCGGAGCGGTGCTTGAGACGGCGGGGCTCAGCGGAGCGGTGCTTGAGACGGCGGGGCCCAGCGGAGCGGTGCTTGAGACGGCGGGGCCCAGCGGAGCGGTGCTTGAGACGGCGGGGCCCAGCGGAGCGGTGCTTGAGACGGCGGGGCCCAGCGGAGCGGTGCTTGAGAGGAAGGGCCCAGCGGAGCGGTGCTTGAGACGGCGGGGCCCAGCGGAGCGGTGCTTGAGAGGAAGGGCCCAGCGGAGCGGTGCTTGAGAGGAAGGGCCCAGCGGAGCGGTGCTTGAGAGGAAGGGCCCAGCGGAGCGGTGCTTGAGACGGCGGGGCCCAGCGGAGCGGTGCTTGAGAGGAAGGGCCCAGCGGAGCGGTGCTTGAGAGGAAGGGCCCAGCGGAGCGGTGCTTGAGACGGCGGGGCCCAGCGGAGCGGTGCTTGAGAGGAAGGGCCCAGCGGAGCGGTGCTTGAGAGGAAGGGCCCAGCGGAGCGGTGCTTGAGAGGAAGGGCCCAGCGGAGCGGTGCTTGAGACGGCGGGGCCCAGCGGAGCGGTGCTTGAGAGGAAGGGCCCAGCGGAGCGGTGCTTGAGAGGAAGGGCCCAGCGGAGCGGTGCTTGAGAGGAAGGGTCCAGCGGAGCGGTGCTTGAGACGGCGGGGCCCAGCGGAGCGGTGCTTGAGACGGCGGGGCCCAGCGGAGCGGTGCTTGAGAGGAAGGGCCCAGCGGAGCGGTGCTTGAGAGGAAGGGCCCAGCGGAGCGGTGCTTGAGACGGCGGGGCCCAGCGGAGCGGTGCTTGAGAGGAAGGGCCCAGCGGAGCGGTGCTTGAGAGGAAGGGCCCAGCGGAGCGGTGCTTGAGACGGCGGGGCCCAGCGGAGCGGTGCTTGAGAGGAAGGGCCCAGCGGAGCGGTGCTTGAGAGGAAGGGCCCAGCGGAGCGGTGCTTGAGACGGCGGGGCCCAGCGGAGCGGTGCTTGAGAGGAAGGGCCCAGCGGAGCGGTGCTTGAGAGGAAGGGCCCAGCGGAGCGGTGCTTGAGACGGCGGGGCCCAGCGGAGCGGTGCTTGAGAGGAAGGGCCCAGCGGAGCGGTGCTTGAGAGGAAGGGCCCAGCGGAGCGGTGCTTGAGAGGAAGGGCCCAGCGGAGCGGTGCTTGAGACGGCGGGGCCCAGCGGAGCGGTGCTTGAGAGGAAGGGCCCAGCGGAGCGGTGCTTGAGAGGAAGGGCCCAGCGGAGCGGTGCTTGAGAGGAAGGGCCCAGCGGAGCGGTGCTTGAGAGGAAGGGCCCAGCGGAGCGGTGCTTGAGACGGCGGGGCCCAGCGGAGCGGTGCTTGAGACGGCGGGGCCCGGCGGAGCGGTGCTTGAGAGGAAGGGCCCAGCGGAGCGGTGCTTGAGACGGCGGGGCCCTGTTCAGCGGTGCCTATCTCCACGGCGGGGCCCTGTTCAGCGGTGCTCTTCTGCACCGCGGGCCCTGTTCAGCGGTGCCTATCTCCACGGCGGGGCCCTGTTCAGCGGTGCTCTTCTGCACCGCGGGCCCTGTTCAGCGGTGCCTATCTCCACGGCGGGGCCCTGTTCAGCGGTGCTCTTCTGCACCGCGGGCCCTGTTCAGCGGTGCCTATCTCCACGGCGGGGCCATGTTCAGCGGTGCTCGTCTGCACCGCGGGCCCTGTTCAGCGGTGCCCATCCAGCAGGTCAAGGGAGCCAGACCTGGCCTGGACTCCCTGTTCAGTCGCCCTCGGACCGTGACGTATCTGGACCCTTCGGGGACGGACTCCTGGCCTCCTTAGTGTCCTCCTTCCCAGCTGGGATGTGGCATGTGGGGTCCACCTTCTCCGCGCTCCTGCTGCCCTTCCGCTCCTTTGATGGGGCTCTCGGGCCCTTGCCTCCCCCAGATGGTGTGGGTGGTGAAGTGGCCGCACATTGCTCCTTGGGGGCAGCCCTGTCGGTCCTCGCACGGCGGTCCTTGGTTTTGCGGGTCCTCTTGCCGGGGGGGGGGGCTGGACGTGTCCTTGCTGCAGCTCGATGTGTCACTGCTGGCAAAGGGTGGGCTCCAGAACCCAGGCACAACAGTGACACCCGAAGCTGGGCTGGTGGTGGCTGCGGTGCTCTTGGGAATCTTTGAAGATGGATGGGGGAGGTCATCGGGGGGAAAGAGGTTAAGGTTAGCCAGGTAAAGTTTTTTAGGGCCAAGGTAAAGGGTAGGAGAAGTGGAGATGGAAGTGGAGGTAGAGGAGGTGGTTGTAGGATAGTCAGGTGTGCTGTCATTGGGTGAAGGTGCTGGTGCTGTAGGCTGTCGTGAGGTGGATGGCTGTTGGGTGGGTGGCTGCCTGCGTTTGTGTGTCTTGGAAGAGGGGGTGACAGACACAGTGGGAGAGGACACAGGGGACGTGTACATGGCAGTGGGGGTGGTGACTGCACAAGTGTGGACTGTACTGGAGGGTGAGGTGGTGATGGAAGCACTGGCTGATGTTGGGGTGCATGCAGGTGTGAGTGTAGACGTCACAGGGAGGGAGGAGGGAGACGAGGAGGAGGGGGACACAGGGGTGGCAGTGGCTGTTGGCATGTCTGCATCTGGGTGTTGCTCGGGTGAGTGTTTGCGGGATCTGTGGTGCTTGTGTTTGGATGAGCTGCTCTTGGGTGTTGAGGTGTGTGCAGGCTGGTCTGATGGTGTGGATGGGATAGGCTGAGGAACAGGAGACAGAGACAGGCTGGAGGCAGTCAGAAGAGGGAGGCTGGAAACAGGGACAATGGCTGCCGTCAGTGCTGAGGCCAGAGCAGTGAACGCTCGTTGATGGGCAGCCTGACCCGAATGAATGCCCTCCAGGTACGCATTGCTCTGTTGCACCTCCCTTTGCACACCCTGGATGGCATTCAGAAGGGTCGTCTGCCCAACAATGAGCGTCCTTACCAGGTCAATGAGCTCCGCACTGAGGGCAGCAGGGGCAACAGGGGCAGGGGCTGAGGTGCCTGGGGCGAAGGAGACGCGCGCCTTCCTGGGCGAAGCGGCACGGAGCGAAGACTGAGGGGCTGCTGGGAGGGCGGGGCTGGTGCGCTGGGTGGCGGCTGTACCTGTAGAGGCGGGGGGCACGGATGTTGCCGCCACCCCTAGGGAGCTCCCATCCGAGGACGTGTCGCTTTCGCTGCTCTCACCAGCGGTCCCCGTCGTGGTGCTCCCCTCGCCCTCCGGATCACTGGTGCCCTCGGTGTCTGTTCCTGGGACCACCGGGGCCTTGTGTCCTGCAGCTCCCTCGTGCTCCGATGCCATATCTCCTCCGCCTGATGATGCTAATGCACACATGCACAAGAAGATGAAGAGAAAGGGTGGGGGGAGAAAAAAGAAGACCAGGTTGAGTGCATGCAATGTCAACACCGTTGGCGGAGAGGACAGACACAGGTGCCTAATGCACTAAGCCGCGCATTCGGGGTACACTACTCAGTACTACTGACTAAGACAACAGGCCAAGAGACGTCAAACGCGCACATGGGAGATGCAGGACCTTCAATGGCTGTACTTGTCACCCTACAGAGGTGGGGGCCGGGGGCACAGGGCCATGCCTAAGGGAGAGGACTACACTACAGAAAGCGCCCTGGCCTAATGTCACCCACAGCCCTCCTCCTCCACCCAGACGCCTCCACTGCGCAGAAAGATAGGAGAATGTGCTGATACTCACCCCCTTGTGTCTGCTGTGATGTCTTAATGCGCCCATCCAATTCAGGGTAGGCCACCGCCAGGATCCGGGACATCAGGGGGGTCATGGTGCGACTGGCACCCCTCCTAGGTTGGGAGACCATCCCCAGCAGTGTTTCTGCGGTCTTCCTTGTTCCGCGGCGGATGTCCTCCCACCTCTTGCGGCAGTGGGTGCCCCGTCTGTTGTGGACCCCCAAGGTCCGGACTTCCTTGGCGATGGCACGCCAAATATCGATCTTCTGATGGGCGCTGACCTATTAGACATGTACAGGGTGGAAAGGAGGAAATCATCAATGGCCTGCATGTTAGATGTAATTGGCCCCCCCCCACCCACTTTGCCATATGGCACATGCTCTCATCTGTCGGGCGTTGCACTCCTCATTCGCCCCCCACCCCACCCCACCAACTTACATCCACCACAATCCACACAGGCATAGCCCATTCCATTAGCACCCGGGGTACTCACTTGTTGGTCTGGAGGACCGTAGAGTAGCGCATACTGGGGGAGGACCCCATCCACGAGCTTGTCCAATTCTTCAGACATGAAGGCAGGGGCCCTTTCCCCAGTCACAGCAGCCATTGTATCTTCCAGACCGAGGTCACAGCAGCACTTGCAGTATAGGTCCTCTCCTGTGGATGATCAGGTCTCGAGTGATTAAGCAGATAGAAAATGGCGGTCACGTCCGCGGCGGTGCGTACCGCGGCGGTGCGTACCGCGACCGCCGGCGCACTTCGTTATTGGCTCCTGAAACCCATAGGCTTCAATGTTAACCAATGCGGCTTTGCGCCGGCGGTCTTCGACCGCCTACCGCCACGGTGTGCCCCGCCAGCGCAGTGACCTCACATCCCATTGTCCCACTTCACAGGTCAGGCAGCCGCCATTTCAAGGGCCCACATGGCTTAATTTTGACTGCGACACACAGGCCTAGGCCTTGCATTGCCACACATACACGCCTTTCAACCCATTGCCATTCTTTAACTGTGCAAGCTGTCTGTACGTACCTGTGGTTTGGCTGACTCTGTGCTCCATGTTGTCCTTCCTAGGCACCGTCCGCTGGGACTTGGGATGAGAAGGAGGAATCCTCGCGTGTACCGACCGCTGGTGGACCTGTCGACAATGGAAGAACGCCATATAATCCTTCGATACCGACTTGACCGTGCCACTATCCATGAACTGTGTGCCCAGCTGGAGCCAGCCCTGATGTCCCCCATCCGCCAACCCACAGGGATTCCCCCTCTGGTGCAGGTTTTGTCAGTCCTCCATTTTTTGGCCAGTGGGTCATTCCAGACCACAGTGGCCATGTCATCTGGAATGTCTCAGCCTATGTTTTCTAAGATTTTGAGCAGAGTGTTGTCTGCCCTGATGAAACTCATGCGGAGCTACATCATTTTCCCCGAGGAGGGTGACTTGCCCACAGTGAAGGGTGATTTCTATGCCCTTGGACATATCCCCAACATCATTGGTGCCATTGATGGGACCCTTGTGGCTTTGGTACCCCCAAAAGACGATGAGCAGGTGTACCGAAACAGAAAGAATTATCATTCGATGAATGTCCAGGTGGTCTGTTTGGCTGACCAGTACATCTCCCATGTAAATGCCAAGTTCCCAGGGTCAGTGCATGACGCGTATGTGATGCGAAATAGCAGCATCCCCTATGTGATGGAGCAGCTACAGAGACAACGTGTGTGGCTAATAGGTGACTCTGGTTACCCCAACCTGCCGTGGCTACTGACCCCAGTAAGGAATCCCCGGACAAGGGCAGAGGAACGCTACAATGAGGCCCATGGGCGTACAAGGAGGGTGATTGAGCGAAGCTTTGGCCTCCTGAAGGCCAGGTTTAGGTGCCTGCATATGACTGGTGGATCCCTAATGTACTCACCAAAGAAGGTGTGCCATATCATCGTGGCGTGCTGTATGCTTCACAACCTGGCTTTGCGACGCCAGGTGCCTTTCCTGCAGGAGGATGGTCCAGATGGTGGTGTTGTAGAAGCCGTGGAGCCTGTGGAGAGTGAAGAGGAGGAAGACTCTGAGGACGACACAGACAATAGGGACAGAGTGATACAACAGTATTTCCAGTAACACCCAGGTAAGAATCACCCACGCCATTTCACAATTGCTTCTAGCCTCCTGCATCTATACTTTCTGTAGTTCCCCACAGATGTTTTTTATTAATTTATGCCTTTCCCTTCCCTTCTCAGTGCTGTCTGACTCAGTACCTGACTTCTGCTTGGTTCGCCCATGAAATACAGCGTATTGACATTGGTATGTTGTCATGACTAATTGACAGAACAGAAATTGAACAGTAATATGTTATCCCTTTGTTAATAATACAGCATGACTCAAAACAGGTTTGTGTGCAAAATGTGATTTATTTACAGTGCTAGATACTGGTACATGTGATTCTAAGGGTGATGGGTGGGGGTGGAGGAATATCCATGGCAGAGTCCAGTTCTCAGTCTCACAGGTGCATTGTTCTTTTGCCTGTGGAAGGATGGAGCATAGGCAGTTCATGGTTGGACAGGGTGGCAATGTGGGACAGTGGGAAGACTTGAGGGGGTATGTCCTGCTGGCGGGGGTCTTGACATCCTACTCTGTCTTTTTCTTTGGTCTCAGGCTCCTCTTACGGGGTGGTTGTTCTTCAGCAGGAGGTGGGGTTCTGGGGGGCTGTCGAGGTGTTGGGACCTCCTGTCCACTAGCGCCGGCGGAGGTGGTAGGCTGTTCCTGGTCCGGCCTAGTGACAGGGGCCCTGTGTGGTGCACCATGGTCCCGCAACGCGTCCTCTATCCTGTGGAGGGCCAGGACGATGGTCCCCATTGCGGTCCCGATGATTCTCAGCTCCTCCCTGAAGCCCATGTAGCGTTCCTCCTGCTGTGCCTGGATCTCAGTGAACCTGGCCAGTACCGTCGCCATCGTTTCTTGGGAGTGGTGGTAGGCCCCCATGAGGGTGGTGAGGGCCTCTTGGAGAGTGGGTTCCCTGGGCCTCTCCTCCCCCCCCTGTCGCACAGCAGCCCTCCGAGCTGCCCGGTTTCCCCCGGCCTCTGTCCCCTGGCCGGTGTGCCCGCTCCCACTGCCCCCAGGTCCCTGTTGTTGTTGGGGTGTCGGGTTAGCCTGGGTGCCCTGTAGTGGCAGACACACCGCTGATTGAGCTGTCCTAGAGACAGAGGCATGGGCCCGCTGGGTGGGAGCTGTGCTGGTGTCGGCAGAGGGGGTCGGGTCTGGTGTGGCCTGTGTCTGGGTGAGGGGAACCGACTGCCCAGAGGTCCCCGATGGTCCGGGCTGGTCATCAGGTTCACTGTCGACAGAGCTGCTATCCTCAGTGTGGGCCTGTTCCGGTGGTGGGATGGACACTTCTGGACCCTCCTGGCTGGTGTGTTGTCGTTCGGGTCCTGCATGGGGTAAGAGAGTTTGGTTATTGTTTCTGTGTGTGCAATAGCATGCGTGTTGTGGGTGCCCTTGTCCCCCAGTGCAGGCATTCCCTGGAGGGAGGTGTTGTGAGGGTATTTAGTAGGGGGGAGGGGTTAGTGCAGTGGTCATGCTTAGGTGATGGGTGCCCATGGTTTGTGTTGGCATGCAGGAGTTGGTGTTGGGATGGGTGGGTTGTGTTGGTGAGACATTGTCAGGAAGGATGTGTGCTGGGGGGTTGGGGGTGAGGGTGGGGGTGTGGGTTGGCATGCTGGTGGGGTGTGGGGGATATAGTAGTTGAGATGGGACTTACCAGAGTCCATTCCTCCGGCTACTCCTGCGAGGCCCTGAGGATGCAGGATGGTCAAGACCTCTTGTTCCCACGATGTAAATTCGGGAGGGGTGGGTGGGGGTCCGCCGCCAGTCTTCTGGACTGCGATGTTGTGCCTCGAGACCATCGACCGGACCTTCCCCCGTAGGTCGTTCCATCTTTTGCGGATGTCCTCCCTATTCCTGGGATGCTGTCCCACCGCGTTGACCCTGTCCACGATCCGCTGCCATAGCTCCGCCTTCCTGGCTATACTGGTGTGCTGCACCTGCGAGCCGAAGAGCTGGGGTTCCACTCTTAGGATTTCCTCCACCATGACCCGGAGTTTTTGGTCCGAAAAGCGTGGATGCCTTTGGGGTGCCATGGGGTGGTGTGGGTGAGGTGTGGGGTGGTGTATGTGATGAGGAGTGTGTTGGTGAGTGGTGCTTTGTGCTACTATGTGGTGTGTGTGATGGTGTAGTGTGCCTCAGTGTGTCTTGCTTTGGATTGTCTGCTGTGTCTCTCTCTCCTTCTCTCAGTATTTGGGGTCGCAGGGGTTTGTGGGTGATGTGGGTGTGTGTTTTATAGTTGGTTGATTGTGTGGGAGTGGTGTGTGTATGTGTATCAGGTGTGTGTTTTTCAAATTGTCCAATGTGGCTGTGTTTTGGTGATGTGTGTGTATTCTGACCGCGGCGGTGTGTAGCGCCAATGGAATACCGCGTTTGAATGACCGCCGTGTGGATTCGTGGGTCGTAATGGCATGGGCGTATTTCTGTTGGTGTGACGGTGGAGGTTTGGTCATCTCCAGTTTATCGCTGCCCGCCGATGTGGCGGGCTGCAGTGGAGGACGGATTTTTGGAGGTTTGGCCGTTATGGGTCAGAATGACCGTGGCGGTTGACCGCGGCCACGGCGGGGTTATGGCGGTCTTCTGACCGGCGGTAAGGGCATTTTACCGCCGAGGTCAGAATCACCCCCTATATGTATTCTCCTTTCTGTGAGCCTCTATTGCAGGCTTACTCTGCAGTGCGTTCCATTATAGACCAAGTCCCAGAGTCCTAAAATGGCTGCCACAATATGTTGTCCTTGTTTTGGCCAGGAGAGGTTATTTTGGGTCCCCCAAGACATATGCCCTTTGGGCTCAACCTGCCCTCATGGCCACTGAAGAAATCAAAAGTTAAAGTAATGTTACAGATATGTCAAAAAATTAATGAAACATATAACATTTTCAATGTACAGAATCACCAGAGCTGTTCCCTAGGATCAAAACAGCTGGAGAAAACTGCCTCTTAAGCTTGTTTCCCAAAGGAGACTGGGCAGGAAATGAGTACAGAGAGCATTGCTTGGAAATCCTAAATTCCCATTAGGAGGCCCAAGACCCCAGGGTTCGCATATCCTCATTTTATTTAATTACCAAGGAAGGGGGCATTCTTGTACCCCACTAACCAATATCATCTATGGTCCCATATACCCCATTACCTGGGGCCCCACACATTGAAATTGCCCCAGAGGACAATGAAGGTGTAGTATTTAGTTGTGTATAGATATGATAAAAGTATTTTCATTTTTGTAAGGGCAATGATTTATTGAGATCTGCTGTAGCCTACGAATAAGCTGGGAATACTAAACCACACCAACTCCCCTGAGAAGGCTCTTGGATTGCTCTGCTTTGCTACTGTAAGAGACTCAAGTTCATAGGTCCCAGGCTCACCTCTCCCCATCCTGCTGCATTGCTCCTGCTCCTGTCTTCCCCTTGCTTCTTCCCAGTTTTCTGAGCTCTTTCTTCTTGCCGTCATTTGTCAATTCTTTTTCCTTCCTTTCCCTCATTTTCTGAATTTTTCTCCTTGCTTTTCCTTCATTTTTCACTGCTTTCTCCTTCATTTTCCTCCATTTTCTGAGTGCCTCCTCCTTGTATTTTTCATGTTTTGAGTGCTTACATCTTGCTTTTTCATTTGTTCTCACTGCTTTCTCTGTGCTTTCTCCCCAGCTTTTGAGTGCCTTCTCCTTGCTTTCCCCATGTTTTCATTGCTTTATTCTTCCTTTCCCTGTTTTCTGAGTGTTTTCTCCTTTCTTTTCCCTCATTTTTCACTGCTTTCTCTTTGCTTTCCCTCATTTTCTGAATGTTTTCTACTTGCTTTTTTTGCCTTTCTCTGGCCTTGATTGTCCTCGCGTGTTCCTGCTTGTTGACTTGTGCCCCAGGCCCCATCTCCTTTTCCACGCTGTTTTTGTCATCTGTTTCCTGCTCCCTCGCCTGTCCTCCTCCCTCCTACCCTGCCCTCCCCAAGACCTACTTAATAGTGGTTGTGTGCAGTGGGCTCGCTGCTGGCACACCACCAAGACGCCAAAGGCAAGCCTGCCTGCACCAGGACCATGCCCAGCGTCAGGGTCCCTGGATACACAGCCCAATGCAGCTACACCTCCCACGAACTCCAGTACCTCAGACCAAAGACCCAGAAGAACAACTGCCATGCACATTTTACAAAAGGACCCTTCTCCTACCTCAACTGCCGCTTCACCTGCAACTAAGGAACCACTACAACCCCACACAGCAGACTCCCAGCCACAACTCCATTGCGCCCTACTGAATGTCTGTTCACTCTGCAAGCAAGCCATTGAAATCTGGGACACTATCACCACCCTAGCCCCGAAATAATGTTCATAACAGAAACCTGGTTCACCGCCACACCATACATCGCCACCACAATGCCCCCCGATACAAGATGATCCACGGCAACTGCCCCAACAGGCACAATGGTGGCATCACCATTATACACAAGGACTCAATCCACTGCACCACCGCGGAAGACATTACCACACCAATCATGGAACACCTCAACTTCCAGATCAAACCTGATGCCAACACCACCATAAGAGGAACCCTCATATACAGGCTCCCGGGGCCCGCCTCAACTTCTGCAACGTCATTCCTGACTACATTACCCCCTGGAAACCGACTCCAACCACTACATCTTTCTGGAGTACCTGAACTTTCAGCTAGAAGACCCGAGCTGCGCAAATTCCACCTCACTCCTCAAAAACGTGAGCATCATCGGCCTCACTCAGCTGGTCACCGCTCCCACCAAGAGCGCAGGACACACACTGGACCCCATTTTCTCTACCAGCAACAGAGTCAAATTCTCCCATACCACCAAATTAACATGGACTGATGTAGGAGGCTAGCCTAGTTTGTAGTGGGTACCAAAGGTACTTACACCTTATACCAGGTCCAATGATCCCTTATTAATGAAATGTAGTCAGTGTCTACAAGCCAGGCTCTCTTGGGGTAGTATGGATGAGCAGCCAAGGCCTAACTAGGAGACATGCAAAGCTCATGCAATACCACTGTAGTCACACAGTACTCACACAGATGAAAGAAAATACTCAGTGTTACAAAAACAAAGGTACTTTATTTTGGTGACACAATTGCCAAAAATACCATAGAGACTATACTCCCTTAGGATGTAAGTAATACATAAATTATATACTCTTGTATGGAGAAAACAGTGCAAATAGTGAAAATCACAATAGTTAGAAATGGGCCTAGGGGGAACCCAAACCATATACTATGAAAGTGGAATGCGAAAGTTGGTTTCCCACCTAGCCAAGTGTAGTGTGTAGAGGGGCACTGGGAGTATTAGATAACACCAAAGGTAAGTCATAGAACCCACCCCAGAGCCCAGGAATACAGGAGTAAATCACAGTAACTTTCCTGGAACACACAAGAACACGCGAAAGAAGATTATGTAAGAACCAGAAGAGACTGCAAGACACCAACAATGGATTCCTGGACCTGAAGACCTGTGGAAGAAGGGGACCAAGTCCAAGAAGCACTGCAAGAGTCCAGGGAGAACAGGAGCCCATGCTAACCAGGATGAAGGTGAAAAAGAAGAACCACTGGTGAAGAACAACAGTCAGTACTACACCCACGAAAATTGATTCAGCTTCCTGGTTGGTGCAGAGGATATCCCACGCTGGATGGATGATTGCAGTCTGGTTTGCGTCACTGGATTCTGCCAACAAGCCTTGCCAAACGCAAAGCTTGCTGTTAGCAGAAAATGGTGCTGCCCGGGACTAGGAGGGACCTGGTGGACTTTCCCCAGGAGGGGTAATCAGAGGGGGCTCTCAGCAACTCAATCAAGCAATGAAGGATTTATAGAGCGCACTAATCACCCATTAGGGTCCCAAGGCGCTGGGGGGGGGTGGGGGGGGTGGCTACTGGTCGTAGAGTCATGTCTTGAGGCGTTTTCTGAATGTCAAGAGGTCTTGGTTCTGGCGAAGGTGGAGCGGTAGGGAGTTCCAGGTCTTGGTGGCTAGGTGAGAGAAGGATCTTCCTCCGGCGGTGGTGCGGCGGATGCGGGGGATGGAGGCGAGGCTGGCGAAGCGTAGTTTGCCGGTGGGGGTATGGAAGGTGAGTCTGTCATTGAGGAAGGCTGGGCCTGTGTTGTGGAGGGCCTTGTGTGCGTGGATGAGGAGTTTGAAGGTGATCCCGTTTGATACTGGTAGCCAGTGAAGGTCTCTGAGGTGGGGGGAAATGTGGTAGCGGCGTGGGATGTCCAGAATGAGGCAGGCGGATGCATTCTGGATTCTTTGCAGCTTTGTTAGGAGTTTTTATTCCTGAATGTAGGGCGTTTCCGTAGTCCAATCGACTGCTGACCAGGGCATGAGTGACAGTTTTCCTGGCTTCGATGGGAATCCACTTGAAAATTTTGCAGAGCATGCGGAGAGTGTTGTAGTAGGAAGAGGAGATGGCATTGACCTGCTGAGTCATGCTGAGTGTGGAGTCCAAGATGAAGCCTAGGTTGCGTGCGTGGGTGGTGGGTGAGGGCACAGTTCCTAGGGAGGTGGGCCACCAGGAGTCATTCCAAGCTGAGGGGTTGGTGCCAAAGATGAGGATTTCTGTCTTGTCTGTGTTTAACTTGAGGTGGCTTGATTCCATCCAGGTGGCGATGGCATGAAGTCCGTTGTGGAGGTTGTTCTTTTCAGTTGTAGGGTCTTTCGTGAGGGAGAGAATGAGCTAAGTGTCGTCTGCGTAGGAAACTATGTTGATGTGGTGGTTTTGAGCGATGTTGGCGAGGGGGGGCATGTCAACGTTGAAGAGCGTGGGGCTGAGCGAGGATCCTTAGGGAACGCCACAGATGATTCTGGAGGCTTCTGACAGGAACGGTGGGAGGCGGACTCTGGGTTCTGCCTGAGAGAAATGACGAGATCCAGTCAAGAGCTTTGTTGCGGATTCCAGCGCTGTGGAGGCGTGTGCGGAGAGTGTGATGACTTACCGTGTCGAAAGCTGCGGAGAGGTCCAGGAGGATGAGTGCTGCTGTTTCTCCTTCGTCGAGCATGGTCCTAATGTCGTCTGTGGCAGCAATGAGTGCAGTCTCGGTGCTGTGGTTTCTGTGGAATCTGGATTGGGAGGTGTTGAGTACCTTGCTGTCTTCCAGGAACCGGGATAGTTGGCTGTTTACGATTTTTTCGATGACCTTGGCTGGGAAGGGGAGGAGGGAGATTGTCCAGTAGTTCTTGGGGTCATCTGGGTCTACCTTTGGTTTCTTCAGCAGGGCGTTGATTTCTGCGTGCTTCCATCTTTCTGGGAAAGTGGCTGACTCGAAGGAGCTGTTGATGGTTTTGCAGAAGGGAGGGGCGATGATGATGTTTGCCTTATTGAAGATATGGTGTGGGCAGGGGTCCAATGGTAATCCGGAGTGGATGGAGGCCATGGTGGTGGCGGTGTCCTCTATGTTGACGGGGGTCCAGGTGTGGAGGAGGTGGGTGTTGCTTGGAGCGTTGGGTTCTTGGGTGTTTGTAGTCAGCTGGTGGGTCTGGGGTTTGAAGCTATTGTGGATTTCTTCTATCTTTTGACGGAAGTGGGTTGCCAGTGAGTTGCAGAACTCCTGTGATAGCAGGGGTTGGTTGCAGCAGGGAGAGCCCTCTGAAGACCAGGCAGCATGCACAGGAGTCCCACAGCAAGGGGGACAAAGAAGGTGCAAAAGGAGGCCCATGTAGCACTACACTAAGGGATCCCACGCCACCGGAGAACCACTCAGGAAGCTGTGCGTTGCAGGAAGGAGTGCTGTGCGCGGAGCTTGCTTTTCCCTCATTCTCAATGCTTTCTGATTGCTTTTTCCAGATTTTGAGTGCCTTCTTGCTTGCCAATGTTTGCATTGCTTTCTCCGTGTTTTTTCCCTCATTGCCTCTCCTACCTGAAGTCCTTTTTCCCGCCTCCTACCGAGCCCCATCCACCACCTCCTAGCAGCCCTCCCTCCTCTCAGGACCTACTTAATGGAGGAGGCAAAGCAACTCCATTGAGCAGGTCTCAGGCCCAGCTCTTCCCGTGCTGCTGATCTTGTCTTCTCCTTGCTTCTTCCCCTTTTTCTGAGTGCTTTCTCTTTGCTTTACCCTCATTTTGCACTGTTTATTCCTTCCTTCCTCCCGTTTTCTGAGTGCTTTCTTCTTGGTCTTCCGTCATTTTTCACTGCTTTCTCCTTGCTTTCCTCCCACTTTCTGGTGCTTTCTCCGTGCTTTTCAGTCATTTCTAATTGCTTTCTCCTATCTTTCCCTCCATTTTTTGACTGCTTTCTCCTTGCTTTCCCTCAATTTGTATTGCTTTCTCCTTCTTTTTCCCCTGTTTCTGAGTGCCTTATCCTTCCTTTTAGGCTCACCACTAAGCAGTTAGCAACTACAGCATCTTGAGACCCTAATAGGTGATTTGCTACACTTTATAAATCCTCAATTGGTTGATTGGTTTAAGTTGGTTACAATGGATTCTTGGTTGCCACTAATGTGAAAGTTATGATCTTATTATTTGTGAAAGACTTACATCTTTGGCAACTAACAACCCAATGCTTTACAGACACTACTCAAAAAAGAAATTGTAAGTCATCTGGTGAGAAATATGCAACATAATTGTACCCCTTTTTAATGCAAACATGCATTAAAACTAACTTATGTGCAATTTTACAGACTGCTGTCCCTGCACACCTTCACTTCTTAAGATATACGAGAAATGCAGCACTTTGCTTCAACCTGCATGTAAGAATCCACATCACTAAATACTAACATGATTCGAAAGCAGTGGTGTGCTTCATACGTTGTGTAATAAAACGTGTCCATCTCTATGCAAAATGCAAACAAATGCAGGCTACTCATAGGTATTTCTAAGCAGCTCATGCTCATAGTCTCCAGAGCCCCACAGTGGACTTACCACTCAGGCTGCTATAGGCACCCTAATCAGTGGATCTAGTTTTGCTTCAACAGTGGGCTAAATGTTATGTATGACTTCACTCTAGTTGTCTAGCTGATGTCATTCAGAACCCCTCAGTAAAAAATATCCCTATAATTAATCAACATCTATAATTCTGTATATGGTACATCACAGTCTTTTTATGAATGATGCTGTTATATGAACTTAATAAGTATAGAAGGAATTGGAAGATCATATGTAGAACATAACATGGCAACAACTGCACATTATTACGTGACCATAACTGCTTTATTCTATGTGGGATAAAAAAAATCACTAAAAGTCCCTGATTATAATATTCTTGGTGGTATATTCAGCAAATGATGGAACACTAGATAGTTATGATGTCTTACGCCTTGGCCAGGACCTCCAGTTCAGGTTCCTTCAACATCTACTTCCTTTCGCAGCTTGGGTCCATGACTGAAGACTTTGAAAGGTTTCTGTGTGTTATGTCTGTGTGATATCAGAGGATTACAATGGACTCTGTTTGTCTTGTTTAAAGGTGTTGTCCACACAAAATGAATGCTGCATGCTCTGGTCACACAGGAGGGATTAGTTGGCATACTTTGGGTGTCTCTTGAGGTCCTTCTGTGTTTCTGCTCCCCAGGAATTACTTTTGTCAATCCAGTTATTGCTCATGCTTTAAAATGTTTTTTTTGTGCATGATCTATTTATCAGGTGCTCTTGAGGTAAATAGTGATTAATTGGTACATTGTAAAACCCATAGGTAGTCTTATTTAACGCATGCTATTTATTAAGCCGTAAGTAATCAGTATTTTTCACCATCACTCCCATGTCTGATTGGATGCTCAGCATTCCTAAACCTACCGGTCTAAAAGCATCTACAATTCAAGAGAGGCATTAGATGAGCTTCACTTTGGGAGACGGAATGTCCATAGTTTAATGAGAGGTTAGCTGTGGTGCACATCTCGGCTAAGGTGTTCACGGGAAATTGTGTGTGACATGTGACGCAGTTTCGCACACATATGAGTTTATGGTGTGGGACCTTTGCCTGTCTTATGTCTGAGCACTGTATAAATTTCTATTGAATGCAGCATTCCTTTTTAACAAAGATTTACAACTCTGCAGTGTTTAAACTCGTTTTACACTTTGGGTCGAACGTGTGAAATCAGTAACTTTAGATTAGCACAAGATACAAAGATCATTGATGTCTCCTTGAATTTACAATTATTCATGAATCTAGAATCCATCTGTGAGATCTAAATAGTTGTAACCATATCCCTTTGTACATTAACATGTTGTGCATGTTCCTCTGAGTCTAACTTCAATGGAATTCTGTTTTTAAATTAGTCTGGGCAAAATTTAAATCCTGGAGGTAGAGTTTGCATAATTACAGAAGTTTCTTATTACATTAAATTCCTGTAACTACGCCATTGTGCCGCTTTGCATAATAACATGCCATTTGCAGTACAAATTTACCACAAATGCACAGGAACAATAGAACATGAGTGTTAAGTACTTTACATTCTAACTAGTAGATCAAAGACCCAAGTGAGCAATATGCCCATTTCCTTGAGAGTAATACTGCATCACTAGAAAAAGGTTTTATTACCTAGTAGCCAAAACTCTCTGTTACCTCAGAAAATGTTCCTCTCTACCACAGGAGGAATCTTTGTATCATGTGGATGTGACCAGGTTTGTTCAGGCAGTAACAGGTGCAGAGAGGAGATGTGCCATGATTTTGGAAAGGTTGTATCTTGTATTTTCAACACAATCCTGGACAATGTTTCTGTCCGAAATAGTATCAGGAATAAGTTGAGGAATGTTCCACCTCATATAGTAGAGTCGTGAATAGATGAAAAAGAGTCCACACAAGAAGGAGTAAGGCTTATGAACCTCTGAAATGTATACATTTAGATCATAGCAGCATCTCGCTGACTGTATTCTTGGATCAGACCAGTAGAGAGTAGGCTGACCTAGCAGCTCTGAGAAGGGAAACCTGTCAACCAGTGGACACGTGTTGGATTCTGGCTCTGACATACAGTCAACACACAAAAGGGCGGTACATGAAGCACAGAAAAGGTGATTGGAGGCTGCTTGCAATACGTCTAATCACTGTTTCATAAATCCGGGTCAAAAATGTGGAGGCATGATGTGAAAAAGAACGATGGACTGGAGTGCTACACTGAGCTATTTCCAGTGGTGAGATGGTGAGTGGTGGGATGTATTGCAAGCAGCCTCCCATTACAATGTGTGCGTATCTGACCTACAGTCACGCTGTGAAAAGATGAAAACCAGACTGCTCGTCCATAAATGACCTTCCTAACGAAAAGATGCAGGAAAGGATTTCACTAGCGCAGAGCAGGAAGAAGTGTTTGGAAAAAATATTGGAAAAAAATTGTGATGCAAAATATAGTGCCAAGAATATCGGAACTTCAAAAATATCATCGATAGGAATAGCAAACATGAAAATATTGTTTCAACTAAAGTTTTTTATATAGTTGTAAAAAATTAAGTTGTAAAAATACTGATGTAAAGAATATCATTGTATGTAATATTGTGTGTAATTGTAATAAGTATGTAATTTATTGTAGTGTGTTTAATTCTTATTTATATTTGTGTTTTCAGTAAGATGATTTATTAGTTTGGAAATTTGTATTTCTAGTTGTGGTAATGCATATAAATAATGATTTTATAATTTGTTTTACTATATTGGGTTTTTAGCGTATAAGGGAGATTTTTTAAAAAGTGTATACTTTAAAGAGAATTTTCTGATGATTAGTTTAATAAGTAATACACAATTTTTTAATTTATTTATTTGCATTCTTAATTTTGATACATTTTCATTTATAACTAATTAGAAAATATATTATTGGTAGTTGAATTTTTCTGAAATAATAAACAATGCACATTATGAAAAATAAAAATATATAAACAGTTATTTTAATAAAGTAAAACAGAATTTTTGGATATGAAGGTTTTAAATTTGACAATTATTGTTGAAAATAAATGTAAATTTGCTTTTTTTTTTTTTTTTTTAATTATAATCTTTGAGTAAGATATCAATGATATAATATGTGAATTAATTAGGTGTGCATGGCGAAGACGTGACTTATAGTTACCTTAGGGTGCGAGTTTTACTTACTTAAAATAACTCTAACTATATTTCTATGGTTTTTGTACAACAAAATTCAGAAACTAACTATAACATCCCTGTTAAGCACCCTGAGACCCTGTGGGTGATTAGCCACACTTTACAAATCCTTGATTGTTTTACTGACTGTAACCTTTGTTTTTTTCAGTGAATTTCTATGTTTTTTTAAAGTATAGTAATTTTCATTGCTACATGTGAATCCAACCATGGTTGGGCCACGGCGCCTGGCCTGCACATGCACGCCTTCTCCTGTGGGCAGTAGGGGTTGCCTGCAAGGGGTTACCTACAGCCAGTTCCTGGGGCCAACCTGATGTTGTGCAGCCCTTTGCGCATGCACAGCGGAAGTTGACTGCTGCATCTCCGGGTATGAAAATAGGTGTGAGAGACTGTGTCTAGGGGTAAGAGTGGCTGTTAGAGTATCTGTTTGGGTCTGAGAGTTCATACGTCCGTGTTTTAGTGGTGAGTCAGTATGTGCGCGGGTCTGTAAGTAGGTCATGGTGTCAGTGAGTCTGTGAATGGGTGTGTGATGTCTGAGTGGGTGTGTGATGTCTGAGTGCGTGTGTGAGTCGGTGCGTAACTGTCTGAGTAGGTGCATGAGGGTCTGACTAGACTGTTAGTGAGTGCAAGAGGGTCTGAGTGACTCTGTAAGTGGACATGTGAGTGTCAGAAGGGGTCTGTGTGTGCGTGAGTGTCTGAGTAGGTGTGTGAGTGGGAGAATTGATTGAAAGAAAGACAGAGAGAGTGAAAGAAAGTGAGAGGGAGAGAGATAGAGGTTTTTAGGCTTTGATGTCTGATATTTTTAGAATGAGTTATTTGTCTCCAATTTAAAATAAAAACAGAAATGAGTCTGCAACCTTCACACTCAGCTGTTTAAAAAAAAACAACAATAAAAACAGCTGTTTATGGGCTGCCTGGGACCGTGGGTGAGCCCCCAAGGGCTACCCCACGGTCCCTCCTTATGTTTCTTTGTTTTTAATTTAAAAGAAAAGCCCCTTACAGGCTACCTGGCACTGTGGGGGAAGCCTTAAGGCTTCACTCACAGTGAAATTGCTTCAGCAAGCAAAGAGCTGCTTTGACAGCAGTTCCGTGCTTGCTGAAGCAATTCATGTCTGTCCACTGCACCCGTGCAGGAGACAGAGACGAAAGCTTTGGATTTTGACAGTGGGACCTGCTTTACAGGTTCCCCTGTCAATAACCAAAGTGTTTGCTGTAGCTTGGCTGCAGCTGCAGAGCTGCAGCCAAGCCACAGCAAACAGCTATGGCCCGAGGGTGAGGACCCTGGGACTATTCAGGATCTGACCCTGACAGGGCCCCCCTTCATTGAAATTAGCCCTAGGAATTGTGGTCCCCTGGGCATGGGTGGCCCAAAGGGGCCCCCTTTGTTTTTTAAAATATTTGCCCCAGGGGGTGGTGGTCCCTGGAGAATTGGGGGGAGGCATGTCCCCGCACATAAATTACTTTTTGCCACAGGGCAGGGGTTCCTGGGGTGAGGGAGGGCCACAGGTACCCACATTAATCACATTTATTGCACCGGGGTGTTGGCCTTCAGAGTTGCGGGGGCTTCGGGCCAACCCGCATATATAAAAATGAAAGCCCTGGGGAGGTGGCTGTTCCCAAGGCGGTAGGGGGGGCAAATTCCCCGTGCATTTTAAGAAATGAAAACCCTGGGGAGATAGTGGCTCCTGGAGCCTGGGCTTGTTTTTTTATTTTTCTGCGGTGAATTTGCGAATATCGTAAATTAGCGGAAAAAATACATTTAGGAGGTAAGGGGTCAAGGTGTCCCTAACCTAGCTTCTTTTCTTTCTTTTTACTTTTTTTCCGGGACTTGGGTCACACCAGGAAGTGTTGGCAGCCAATCAGAGCTGTGCATTTCCCTGCATGATCTTGTCTTTGTTCGCGAATACTCCACGGCCAGAGATATACAAATTTGAATTTCCCTAACTTTCTCAAAAACATCGGAATGGATTTACACCAAAAAGTGCTAGCGTAATCTACATAACAACAGCTAGCTTTCTGCCAAATCTGGTGTAATTCCATCATGTTGTTCAGGCTGTAGACGTGTCTAAAGGTCCTATGGGAATTAACATGGGAAACTCAACTTTTTAGTCCCCGCCTTTTTCTCTGCCCCTGCCTGATGCATCACCCAAAACTTTCAATGTGCAACAATAATCACTGCAACACTTTTTTTGGAAGATGTTGTGAAGATCCGTTAAATGATCCCAAAGATATTGAGAAGTCAAAAAAACACTTTTTCTATGGAAACATGGTCCTAACTGTAACTACCTAGTGGTGACCACTACTAGGTAATATATATATAGTAGGTGGTTATAGTTAGGACCTAGTTTCTATAGAAACAGTGTGTTTAGTTTTGCCTATAATTTTGGTGCCCCTTGATAAATCTTTATGAATTTTTCAAAAGTATACTAAGTTCAGCTTCTGTCTTGAAAGTTTCAGGGTGATCTGTCAAGCGGGGTCCGAGAAAAAGGTAGGGTACCAAAATGTGTTTTTGCCATTCATTTTTCCATAGGGCCTTTGGACATGCCTACTATCCGAGCCACTGAACGGAATTACACAAACTTTGGCACAAAGCTAGATTCTGTTCCGCGGATCACTTTGTTTGTGATTTGGTGCAAATCCATTCAGTAGTTTTAGAGAAATTTAAGGCCATAAAATATCGATATATGAGGATGCGGATTCTCTGCAGATCCACCGCAGGTCGATCTGCAGATCCACGTGCCACAGTAAGAATCTGATTGGCTGCCTACAACCTGAGAGAACTGTTGCGGTCACCATTTTCTTTCCTATGTATACGGTCCCCGGGGCTGAAATTTGGGGGGCCATTGAGTTGATGGGGTCTGGGTTCAGGTCCCCTGACCACATGGGGGTGATATAGTTGTGCTGATGGGACAAATAAGGTCTTTGAAATGCGGAAAATGATTTCTTTATGCCTCACAGGATCCGCAGATCCACCAGTGGTGTGAACCCGCGGTTGGATCCGCAGAGCTTTGGAAACATCAAAAAAGAAATTCTAATACAGACAATCTCACATTTAGTATTACTCACAGAGAGACACTCTCACTCCCAGTCTGACATGCAGGCAGGCAGACACTGTCACACCCACTCTCACACCTACAGAGATGCTGTTACATCCACTGCCACATGTGCACAGACACTCTTACACTTACTCACACTCAGAGAGACACTCTCACACCCACCCTCACATCCAGGCAGACACTGTTACACACCCTCTCACACCCAGACACAGACTCTCCCATTCAGTCTCACAGTAAAATAGAGACTCTCACATGTAGTGTCAAACCCAGAGTCACACTCTGACACTCACACCCAGACAACTACTCTCGCACTCAGCCTGACATCCAGGCAAACACTGTTACAAGCACTCTCACACCTACACAGACAGTCTCACACTCACTCTCACACTTAAAGAGACACTGTCACACCCACCCTTGCATCCAAAAAGTGAATTTTTCCTTTTACCAGGTCTGCAAAGCCATTTGCGGATCCGTGCGAGATCTGAAAAAAAAAAGAAGTACATAAATAGAAATATATATGGGCAATAGATTGGCCCTGAAAAGAGCCTTTGTGTTTACAATGTGGAGATGATCACTACACATGATAGAGGATACAGCCTCTTACGTTATGCAGGAAAAGTCTGCTGCTTTTCTCTGTTAGGTGAACTCCGTCATTCCTGTATGTACCCTCCATATCAAATTGTAAGTTCTTGTCGTATATAGAAATCATGTTATGTTCCCTGAGGAATGCAGAAACAGTTTTAATGATGTTTTCTGTATTTCTGTATTTGTAGGCAGAGCTGAGTTGACCAGTTCCACTTCTGCCTTTGGCAATTGTTTGAAAAAACAAAAGCAGTGTGTAGGAAGAGTGTCATTAATTTTCCAAAGGTTTCTTTCATTAGGATTTCAAAATCAACTCCTGTGACTACACCTAGGTCATTGCCACCACAGTGCACAATCATAAGATCTTGATGTTGGCAATCCTGAATAGTTTCAACCAAAGGAAGTCATTGATGCCACTTAAACCCTCTCTGGCAAATCTAAGTAATATCCATATTAGACAAACCTAGGTCCCTGTCAATACCACTTCGGTTTGCACTCTCACTGGCTTAAAACACAAAGCTGTGACCCACAATCCATACTCTGAGCATCTTGGAGGTAATATGGAGAGGCACACAGGAGATGGCTGCAGCTGAATGAGGCTGGTATGAAATGAAAATAAGTTGAAATGTACGGTAGTAGGTACAATCTGGAACAAGTGATTCCATTGGCTGTTGTAGATATTTTTTTTGGTGAAGGTAGGTAGTGAGGTTATGTGAATTGTAAGTATATGCTGGATTGGGTTTAGAACAATTGGAAAACATTACAAATAGCTGTGATATGTTTACTCTGAAAGATTCAACCACACCTGCTAAATGTGGCTTGAAACTAAGCATGCTCTAGTCAGAAACTGTTATGAACTTGTGACCTGGTGCAGCAGAATGTAATATGTGAGGTCATAAGCAGTGCATTACGGGAGAGCAAATTAATCATTTTATTGTTTTATCATTTTATTTCCCAACTATAAAGTCCCTCTAACCTTTGTTTTTTCAGTGAATTTCTATATTTTTTTTAACTGAAAGTAATTTTAATCACTGTACGTTAATCCATCCACCGACATGCATATCGACCAGGCCCTGCAGCCAACACCCATAACCGCCCAACCCCGCAGCCCTCGGGCCAATTTCGCCCTGGTGACCCCATCCACATACTAAAATTGAGGAGGGCGGCCACGACAAACAATACAGAAATAATTGCATTAGTATGTACATAGACCTCTAAATACAATTTGAATACAAATGCTCAGTGTAACATAAAAAAACATAGAAATCATTTATTAGTTTGTTACATTGTCTTTAAAATAGGTAGGAGTCTTCCTCTCCTCTCTCTCTCACTACGTCACAACGCTGTAGCCACACAGCTCTCATCATGAAATGCCTCATCCACTGCATTGAGGGCACTCTCAAATAAGTACCCATTACGCTCCTCCGACCACTTCTTATCTTCCTTACTCTCCACCCTAGAATCCTCCCTCCTATATATTGACAAGCACCTTATATTCCATACTCTACCATCATCCAATTTCACTGCATTTCTCAAGATGTTAACAATTTTCCTTGGTTCAGACCATTGTGGTTTCCCCTTATCAACAATTCCAGGTATTTTAACAGGACACTTTACCCCACCTTCAATCCACTCATACTAGATATGACATTGTGACACAATATAGTGCTCAATTGATAATCCTATACCTTATTCTCATTTCCTTATTACACTCAACCCCAAATTTCACTTGATTTCTCTGCATTAACCACCATGGAACGAAGCCAGTAGACGGTTTTCTTCCTCTTAACAATTCAAAAGGCATCTTTCCTATCACAGAATGAGGAGTAACCTGTATGATGAAAGCATATTCCTTAAGGAATGTTTCCACAGGATACCAGATTTAAGGGCCAATTGTGTTGTTTCTTTAACAACTCTTTTGAATATCTTGACCCGACCATTCCAAGAAGGGTTATATAAAGTAACCTTTGCATGTCTGGTACTATTCTTTTTTAAGAATTCAGACATTTTCGTAGAAGTGAATTATACACCATTGTCCAATACAAGAATTTCTGGTACCACCTCCCTGGAAAATATATTTTCCAACAATTCTATCACTCTCTCCGTGGAAATTTTGCTCACAAATTCCACTTCAGGCCATTTAGAAAAATAATCAATCAATACTATGGCATATGCTTCTCTTGCTGGCAAAGTAGAAAATGGACCCATTAAATCAATTGCCAGGATCTTCCAAGGCCTATCAGGTAACTCAATGGCGCAGGACGTGTTTTCACACTCTTATCACTCTGGGCACAAATAGCACAGTTTCTTACAAATCTGTCAATCATCACATCCACACCAGGCCACCAGAAAAATTATTTCACTTGCCTCTTATTCCTAGACATGCCACTATGACCAATATGACTTTTTCTTACAATGATATCACGCATCCCCTTCGCAGGAATTATTCTGTCACCCCTTAGAATTACCTCACCACCTAAACTAAGTTCGTCCATTAATTTCCATAAAGCAGCACTTTCACCTCTCAACGCACGTTCACTAGGCCAACTGTTAAGTATGTATCCCTTCACCATTTGCATATCATTATCTTTCATCATTTCTTGATCCCATTCCTGTTCAGTTAAAGTTGCTTGTTCTGATTCCTCATGCAATTCGAGTCCCGACAATACATCCTCATACGTAAATGCCACATCAAGCTCTGTATCAATACTCCTATCTTCAATAGGTAATCGGGACAGACCATCAGCAATACAATTGCCCCTTCCAGGTATATATTTCAAGTCTTGCAAGTCTTGGTGATAAATTCTTCCCACCACAAGGTTGCAAAATATTAACCAAGGGCTTGTGGTCTGTACATAACTTGAACTTCCTTCCCCATACATAAATCTTTGTACAGCCCATGAAGCTGCTAGCAATTCCTTCTCAATCACCGAATAATTTCTTTCGGATTGCGATAGCGTCCGCGAAGCATACGCTACAATCCATTTTTCATCTGATAAGAGCCCTAATTCCATAGTTGCTTGCATCAACTGTAATTACACAGTCCGTATTTGTTTCAAACGGTTTTAAACATGAAGCTTGTACTATTTCACGTTTGACACAATCAAAACATTCAGACTGTTCCTTCCCCCATACAAACATAATATTTTTCTTTAAGGGTTTTCTCAAATTCTCTACTTTGGTTGCATAGTTCTCTATAAAACGTGAATAAAATTCAGTACGGCCTCAGAATTACATCAATTGCTCCTTACAACTCATCTCAGGAGCATGAACAATAGTCTTCACATGGCTTACCTTAGGACGAATTCCTTCATATGAAATGATATGACCCAAATATTCCACTTGAGTTTGACCAAACCTACATTTCTCTTTCCTTATTGTCAACCCATTCGCACAAAGTATGACTAGTACATCCTTTAAAACTTTGTCATGTTCTGATCTGTCCTTACCATATATGAGGATTTCACCCTGGCATTCTTCACACCACTGAAAATTCTATTCATTTCTTTTTGGATAGTAGCAGATGCACTAGCAAGGCCAAAAGGCATCCGTCTGTACTGAAATGCACCCTCTGTTGTTATGAATGCAGTATAATGTTTGGAGCTTTCAACCAACTCAATCTGATGATAAGCGCTAGATAAATCTATGGTGGAAAAAATTGAGGCTTGGCACACAGATGACACCAATTCTTGTAAATTCGGTAACGGAAATGTATCAATCCACATCTCTTCATTCAAGGACCTCAAATCAACAAACAATCTGAGATCCCCATTCCCTTTTAGAGATATCACCACCGGGGATATCCAATCCGAACTCTCAATTGGTTCAATGATATTTTTCTCACACAAATTCTTTAACATTTCTCTGAGTTTAGGTCTATAATTCACAGGTACATTCCACATTTTGAGTAGGAGAAACTACAACGTGAGCTACAATAATCATATATGTTCTGAAGATCGGATAGTCTTCAGAGGTGACGCCCTATTGGGCTTGATAGATACATAAATGAATGGAGGTTAATGAATTGAAATCATTAAAAGAAGTAATACCGGACTGCTGAACCAAATCAAATAATGACACAGAAAAACAAAAAACACAAAATCACAACAAGAAAAACTTTAATAGAATGCTAAAAATACGCACATAATAGTAAAAGAATGATAAATTGTTAAACCCTAATGTTCTAATTCAGACACTCAACAATCAGGCTAGACAACAATGAACAATATAGTTAAATCAGAATTTTCTTGCACATATGACAACATTGATAAGCCAATACATAAAAAGTACAATAAATACAAACATATAAAACAATACTTAGACAATAGATAAATACACATACATTGATGATGATACGCGCGTTTCGGTGTTCCTAATGGTTATAGGTCACCTTCCTCAGGGCCATTCCCATTGATAAAAGACGAAAAATAATTTTTTGAATTCTAGCAGCCAGGTTCTCAGATCGATTGATCAAACTTTGGGTAGTTGATGTACTAAGGTCACATAGGGGGTGATTCTCCGCCGCCCGCCAAAGTTCCCCCAGCCAGAATACCGCTGCGCGGTCAAAAGACCGCCGCAGTAATTCTGAGTTTCCCGCTGGGCGGGCGGGCGACCGCCAGAAGGCCGCCCGCCCGCCCAGCGGGAAACCCCCTTCCACGAGGATGCCGGCTCCGAATGGAGCAGGCGGAGTGGAAAGGGTGCGACGGGTGCAGTTGCACCCGTCGCGATTTTCAGTGTCTGCCTAGCAGACACTGAAAATCTTTGTGGGGCCCCCAGGGGCCCCACGACACCCGTTCCCGCCAGCCTCGTTCTGGCGGTGAAAACCGCCAGAACCAGGCTGGCGGGAAGGGGGTCGGAATCCCCATGGCGGCGCCGCTTGCAGCGCCGCCATGGAGGATTCCCTGGGGCAGCGGGAAACCGGCGGAACACCGCCGGTTTTCCGTTTCTGACCGCGGCTGTACCGCCGCGGTCAGAATTGCCCTGGATGCACCACCAGCCTGTTGGCGGTGCATCCGCGGTCCCCGGTCGGAATGACCCCCATAGTCATGTCATCTAATGGAAGAAAAGATCGAAAATTATATACTTTTATGGTATTGTTAACTGTCCTCAAGTTATCTCTTTTTATTTATATGTGCAAACCTATGCATCTACGCATAAAAGTATATATAGTGATAATAAACGTGCCCGTTATCAATATAGAATAAGAATCTAAAGACAAGAAGCTAGAAGTTTAAAAGAAAATCCAATATTAAAAGTGAAAATTAGAAAAGTAGAGCTATAGAGATACACGATAGCCAGAAACACCTATAAAAGTACAGTGTAGAGATCCAGATGGATAGTTGTCAGCTCTTAGGTTAATTATAATGATTAGCACAATGTTTAAAATATATATAGTATTTGAAGTGTAATAAATGTAGTGCTTTATATGGTGGTACTTCAAGCTGATATCCCGTGTCCATAAGCACATGCATCCATGCACATTGTGAAATTAGTTCTATTTGGCAAATATGGACTAGCTTCCTTCAAATGTCTATGTTGATAGTTCTAACAGTATTGTAATCACTTATTGTACCGGACCTCTATGTGGGCATGGTAACATCTGATGTGGCGGAGAAAATTGAATTGGCTATAAGGGCGAAACAATGAATAAATATAAAAACTAAAATCTATACACTGCTTACTTCATAAAAATATTTCACTACTAAAAAGTCTATACAAAATAGTAAAAATATAAATATTAATCATGCTGGTTCTAAAATCTATTGCTCGGTACAGGCTTTATAACAGAAGTATAGATACTTATGTTTACCTGCCAGGGATGGAAATATATTTTATGCTGATGTCCTATGTTTGGTAGTCTCTGCAGAAGTTTCAAACTGATACGGCTTCAAAGAGAAAAATCCTGTGCCAATAAAGATAATGGTTGTGGTAGCACTCACGGAAAATGGTGAAAGATAAAAGCAAAAACACTCGTTTTATCTAATGGAGTTTCTCAGTGTGGGCCAGAAATGGTCCACGGAAACTTTATCGTAGGTAGAGTATTAAAAACTTGTCCGAGGGTAACAGAGTAAAAACTCACCGCTTCGCCGATATGCTCTCCGGAGCTTGATAAACGACGACGGCTGCGGCACCCGTTGGTTTAAATAGAGTGGGTGATAGATGCGACATGCTAAACTAGTCCGTAGCCTCTTAGAGTGATCTTGCAGACTTAAGTAGCCGCCATATTGGAATTCCGCGGTCCTAAGCTTTACAATGCGACGCAATAGAAATCTATCACACCAATTGGGTGCTGTGCACCACTAAAATAGACCAAGGATTTTAACTAACCGAAGGATGGATATTGTAAGCACTAGTACCCTATAGATTTTTGCGTAATGTAACTCGTAATGATGGAGTAAGTCCTTAACTTGAAAAGATATTCAGATTGAGTTCAAGTAAGAACAAAGGACACTCTATTTAGTTTCCAAAGGTATAGATGTACTGATGTATAGAATAATACAGGAGGAGAAGCATACATAGATATAGCGATGGAAATGGGTATAGGGAAATCAAAGGAAAGGCAATGAGTTAAAGTCATATAACCAAATATACAGTTAAGGATAGGAGAAACCTAGAATACAGGATGGAGAATAACTCAGAGAAAAACAAAGGATAGCTTATAAACAAAAAGAAGGGTGACTTATAGAAAAGAACAAGTACTTATATATATAGAATACATGAAGAGAGGAAAGATGATAAAGATAAGAATGAGGATGAAAGTGCAAATAGACATGAGACTAATAAAGGGTGAAAGTGAGGGATTAGAATACTTATATAGGGGAAGGCAGAGAAAGGCTTCAATCCCCATATGGATATATATCTAGAAGTAATGGAATCATTCAGAGCTCAATGGGGCAACAGAATGTGAAACAATAATTTGGGGGGGATAGATATTAATCAGATAATGGCGTTTTCCCAAGGAATCTGTTCATTCAGTCCTTCTGAATATCTTTTCAAGTTAAGGACTTACTCCATCATTACGAGTTACATTACGCAAAAATCTATAGGGTACTAGTGCTTACAATATCCGTCCTTCGGTTAGTTAAAATCCTTGGTCTATTTTAGTGGTGCACAGCACCCAATTGGTGTGATAGATTTCTATTGCGGCGCATTGTAAAGCTTAGGACCGCGGAATTCCAATATGGCGGCTACTTAAGTCCGCAAGATCACTCTAAGAGGCTACGGACTAGTTTAGCATGTCGCATCTATCACCCACTCTATTTAAACCAACGGGTGCCGCGGCCGCCGTCGTTTATCAAGCTCCGGAGAGCATATCGGCGAAGCAGTGAGTTTTTACTCTGTTACCCTCGGACAAGTTTTTAATACTCTACCTACGATAAAGTTTCCGTGGACCATTTCTGGCCCACACTGAGAAACTCCATTAGATAAAACAAGTGTTTTTGCTTTTATCTTTCACCATTTTCCGTGAGTGCTACCACAACCATTATCTTTATTGGCACAGGATTTTTCTCTTTAAAGCCGCATCAGTTTGAAACTTCTGCAGAGACTACCAAACATAGGACATCAACATAAAATATATTTCCATCCCTGGCAGGTAAACATAAGTATCTATACTTCTGTTATAAAGCCTGTACCGAGCAATAGATTTTAGAACCAGCATGATTAATATTTATATTTTTACTATTTTGTATACACTGTTTAGTAGAGAAATATTTTTATGAAGTAAGCAGTGTATAGATTTTAGTTTTTATATTTATTCATTGTTTCGCCCTTATAGCCAATTCAATTTTCTCTGCCACATCAGATGTGACCATGCCCACATAGAGGTCCGGTACAATAAGTGATTACAATACTGTTAGAACTATCAACATAGACATTTGAAGTAAGCTAGTCCATATTTGCCAAATAGAACTAATTTCACAATGTGCATGGATGCATGTGCTCATGGACACGGGATATAAGCTTGAAGTACCACCATATAAAGCACTACATTTATTACACTTCAAATACTATATATATTTTAAACATTATGGTAATTATGGTATAATTAACCTAAGAGCTGACAACTATCCATCTGGATCTCTACACTGTACTTTTATAGGTGTTTCTGGCTATCGTGTATCTCTATAGCTCTACTTTTCTAATTTTCACTTTCAATATTGGATTTTCCTTTAAACTTCTAGCTTCTTGTCTTTAGATTCTTATTCTATATTGATAACGGGCACGTTTATTATCACTATATATACTTTTATGTGTAGATGCATAGGTTTGCGCAAATAAATAAAAAGAGATAACTTGAGGACAGTTAACAATACCATAAAAGTATATAATTTTCGATCTTTTCTTCCATTAGATGACATGACTATGTGACCTTAGTACATCAACTACCCAAAGTTTGATCAATCGATCTGAGAACCTGGCTGCTAGAATTCAAAAAATTATTTTTCGTCCTTTATCAATGGGAATGGCCCTGAGGAAGGTGACCTATAACCATTAGGAACACCGAAACGCGCGTATCATCATCAATGTATGTGTATTTATCTATTGTCTAAGTATGGTTTTATATGTTTGTATTTATTGTACTTTTTATGTATTGGCTTATCAATGTTGTCATATGTGCAAGAAAATTCTGATTTAACTATATTGTTCATTGTTGTCTAGCCTGATTGTTGAGTGTCTGAATTAGAACATTAGGGTTTAACAATTTATCATTCTTTTACTATTATGTATTACGTATTTTTAGCATTCTATTAAAGTTTTTCTTGTTGTGATTTTGTGTTTTTTTGTTTTTCTGTGTCATTATTTGATTTGGTTCAGCAGTCCGGTATTACTTCTTTTAATGATTTCAATTCATTAACCTCCATTCATTTATGTATCTATCAAGCCCAATAGGGCGTCACCTCTGAAGACTATCCGATCTTCAGAACATATATGATTATTGTAGCTCATGTTGTAGTTTCTCCTACTCATATTTTTCCCTGATTGAGCTACTAGCATCTTTTTAGGGAACCCCCTTATTGTTTCTCACTCACATTCCACATTTTGGCCCTCATTACAACCCTGGCGGTCGGTGTTAAAGCGGCAGTAAGACCGCCAACAGGCTGGCGGTAAAAAGAATGGAATCACGACCGTGGCGGAAACCACCAACATGGACAGCCACTTTAACACTCCGACCGCCAGGGCGGTACAAACAAACAGCATGGCGGTCACCGCCAACAGACAGGCGGAAGACAATGTACCGCCCACACTATTATGACAGGCCAATCCGCCACCTTTTCTGGGGCGGATTAAACGCGAACAAAAGCACGGCGAAAACAGGACTTGGAAGGAAAAACACTCACCTCTACATACCCCACGAGGAACCAGGAAGCCATGGAGCCGGAACTCCAAATACTCCCTGTGATTGTCTTCCTGCTCCTCTACCAGGAGCACGACAGACGGCGGCGACGACCATGGTGAGAACTGCACCTTCAACACAGGGGAGGGGGGAGGGAAAAGAGAGTAACACACACACGCAACATGCAACACCCCCACCCCCACCCTCACCCAGAACACCATACACACAAATACATGCTGAAACATTACATTTCCCCCCACCCCCCCTGGAAGAACGCAAGGACAAAAGGAAATTATTTGAACGAATGTTATCAAGAAAAATCCATTACTCAAAAATATATATACACTATTAACAAATATGTACACCAAGAATTCAAGTCGATGTACTGCACCTATATAGTCCGTGGACCACTGGGCCCAAAATGCATGGGCGAGGCCCACACAAGATACTCGATCCAAATGGAGAGAACACTGCATGGGCATCAGATCGAAATAAAACAGGCACCTCAGGGGGAAGGGAAGGGGGGGCACCTCAGCCGGATGAGTGCACGACGCCAGCTCCACGAGGGGGCTCCATGCCCATTGATGTATCCTGAGGAGTGCAAAGCCACAGTCTCTCAAGTCTCTCCAGTGGGTGGTTTGCCCACTGCTTTATCCTGGGGAGTGCAAAGCCACAGTCTCTCAAGTCTCTCCAGTGGGTGGTTTGCCCACTGCTTTATCCTGGGGAGTGCAACGCCACAGTCTCTCAAGTCTCTCCAGTGGGTAGTTTGCCCACTGCTTTATCCTGGGGAGTGCAAAGACACAGTCTCTCAAGTGGATGCCTTTCTCCACTGGTTCTGGAGGAGGCTTTGTGCCCAGAGTGCTTCATCCTGCCAAGGAAAGAGGTAGTGGATGTGATGCTCCACTGGTTCTGGAGGGGGCTTTGTGCCCCGAGTGCTTCATCCTGCCAAGGACAGAGGTAGTGGATGTGAGACTCCACTGGTTCTGGAGGGGGCTTTGTGCCCAGAGTGCTTCATCCTGCCAAGGACAGAGATAGTGGATGCCTTTCTCCACTGGTTCTGGAGGGGGCTTTGTGCCCAGAGTGCTTCATCCTGACAAGGACTGAGGTAATGGATGCCTTTCTCCACTGGTTCAGGATGTGGCGTGGCCATTGGCGGTGCTGGCGCTGTGCTCAGTAGCGGCGGTGCTTGCGGTGGTCATTGGGCAGCGGTGCTGGTGGGGGGCTCACTGACCTCTGTGCTGGCAGTGGTGTCATGAGCGGCAGTGCTGGTGGGGGGCTCACTGCCCTCTGTGCTTGCGGCGGTGTCATGAGCGGCGGTGCCGGTGGGGGGCTCACTGACCTCTGTGCTTGCGGCAGTGTCATGAGCGGCGGTGCTTGTGGGGGGCTCACTGACCTCTGTGCTTGCGGCGGTGGCATGAGTGGCGGTGCTGGTGGCGACGGTGCATGTGGCGGTGGCGGTCTTGTCTGCCATGCAGGTTGGCGGCGACTTGCCTTTCTTTCTCAGGCCCTTCCCCACTTTGGTTGGTGGCGCAGCTGTCTTGCCACTCCCAACTGTTGTCTTGGCTGAGCCCTTGGTGGCAGGTGTTTTGGCTTTCTCCCTCTGGGATGTGGGCAACTTCTTCTGTTTTGGAAGAATTTGGGGGAATGTCCTTGGCCTCCACCCATGGGACACTGGCATCCCTGCTGCCTGGCGCATTCCAGAATCCGGTTACTGCTGGCACCACTGTGCCCGGTGATGTGGTGGCTGAGGTGCTGGGTTGGGACCTGGAAAGGCAGGCCCTAGGCGACGGAAGGGGTGGGGGAGGTGAAGGGAAGAGGTCAAGGTTTGACAGGAAAAACTTTTTAGACACACTGGGACGGGTAGATGGAGGGGGTTTGGGAGTGGAGGAAGAGGTAGTGGTTGTAGGAGGTGTTCGTTTGCTGACTTTGGGTGAAGGTGCATGGGCTGGAGACTGTCGTGAGGTGGATGGCTGTTGGGTGGGTGTGTGACTGCGTTTGTGTACTTTGGGAGGAGGGCTCACAGACACACTGGTAGAGGACACAGGGGATGTGTGAATGGTAGTGGGGGTGGTGAGTGCACGTGAGTGGTGTGTGGTGATGGGCGTGCTGGTGATGGAGGTAGTGGCTTAAGATGTGGTGCATGCAGGTGTGAGTGGAGACATGACAGGGAGGGAGGAGGGAGATGTGGAGGAGGGGGACACAGTGGAGGCAGTGGTTTTTGGTATGTGTGCATGGGTATATGCTCGTGTGAGTGCCTGTGGGATGTGTGGTGCTTATGTTTGCCAGAGCTACCCTTGTGTGTTGAGCTGTGTGCATGCTGGTCTGATGGTGTGCTTGGGATAGGCTGAGGTACTGGGGATTGGGTCTGGGTGGAGGAAGTTGGAGAGGGGAGGTTGGACACAGGGACAATGGCTGCCATCAGTGCTGAGGCCAGAGTCTGAAATGCTCGCTATTGGGCTGCCAGGCCAGAATGAATGCCCTCCAGGTATGCATTTGTCTGTTGCAACTGCCTCTCTACACCCTGGATGGCATTCAGAATGGTAGACTGCCCAACATTGAGGGATCTTAGGAGGTCAATGGCCTCCTCACTGAGGGCAGCAGGGCTGACTGGGGCAGGGCCTGAGGTGCCTTGGCCGAAGGAGATGCCCACCCTCCTGGGTAAGCGGCCACGGGCACACGCTGAGGGGCTGCTGGGAGGGCGGTGCTGGTAGGGGGTGGCAGCTGTACCTGTAGAAGCGGTGGGCATAGAGGGGCCCGCCACCGCCAGGGAGCTCCCATCAGAGGAGGAGTCGGTGTCGCTGGTCTCTGTTCCAGTCCCCGCCGTGGAGCTCCCTGCCCCCTCTGTCCCACTGGTGAATTCTGACTCCATCGTCTTGCCCTCCAGGGCCATATGGGATGCAGCTCCCTCCTGCTCCAGTGGTACAGATCCTCCGCCTGATTATGCTAATGCACACAAGAACAGGGAGACCACAAAAAGGATGGGAAAGAAAGTAGAAAGACATGTTCAGTGCATGCAATACCGCTACCGTTGGCGGGCACTACAGACACAGCAGCCCTCTGCACTACGCCATGCACTTAGAGTTCCCTAATTCATCACAGGGACATGGTGTACATGGCCTTTGCCCGATTGCTGCACACATGGAAGTCACTGGAGCCTGACTAGGTGTAGATGGCTCTTACCAGTGGTGGGGTTGGGGTGCACTTAGCCTGCCTCACAAAGGGTCCTTGCCTACAAGGCTCGCCCTAGCCTAGGGGAACCCACAGCCCACCTCCCCCACCCAGACACCTCCAATGCGTGCAGAGTCAGATGGATGTGACTGTACTCACCCCCTTGTGGCTGCGGTGATGCCCTCAAGCACCCATCCAACTCCGGATACGCCACCGCCAGGATTCGGAACATCAGGGGGGTCATGGTGCGACGGGCACCCCTCCCATGCTGGGAGGCCATCCTCACCGCCGTCTTCTTGCTCCAGCGGCGAATGTCCTCCCATCTTTTACGGCAGTGGTGCTCCATCTGTGGTGGACCCCCAGGGCCTGGACGTCCTTGGCGATGGCACGCCAAATATCCTTCTTCTGGTGGGCGCTGACCTGGAGGAATAGTACAGGGCAAAAGGAAAAACTTTAACCGTCTGGACCGTCACAGTCATTGTCCCACGTTCCCATCCTTGCCCTGACGCACATACACTCACCCTCATATCATGCACACCTCATCCCCCACCATCTCCCATCCACACCGCTCCAAACAGGCATTGCCCATACAGCATGCTCACATTGTACTCACCTGTTTGTCTGGAGGACCGTAGAGTAGCGTGTACTGGGGGAGGACCCCATCCACTAGTTTCTCCAACTCCTCCAATGTGAAGGCAGGGGCCCTTTCCCCAAACACTTGAGCCATCGTCGCTTCGAGACTGAGGTCACAGCAGCACTTGCAGTGTAGGTCTTCTCCTGTCGAAGATCAGGTATCAAGTGAGTGAACAGAGAGAAAATGGCGGTCACGTCCGCGGCAGTGCGTACCGTCACCGCCGGCGTACATCGTCATTGGCTCCTGGGACCCATAGGGTCCAATGTTAACCAATGCAGGATTGTGTCACGGTCTTTGACCGCCTACCGCGACTGTGTACAATGCCAGCGCAGTTACCTCATATCCCCTTGTCCCACATTACAGGTCAGGCAGCCGCCATTTCATGGGGCCACATGGCATTAATTTTATATGCGTCACACATATCTAGGCCTTGCATACACACTAAGACAGGCACATAGCAGATTGACAAATGTGTGCAATGAAGTTGTCTTTTACGTACCTCAGTGTTGGCTGATTCTCTGATCGCTGTTCTCATCCATAGAGCACGTCCACTGGGGCAGGTGAGGAGATGGCAGCATTCTCTGGTGTACAGACCGCTGGTGGATCTGTGGACAATGGAAGAGCAACATGTAATAGTCACCTACAGACTTGATCATGCCACAATCCAGGAACTGTGTGCCCAGTTGGAGACAGGCCTGATGTCAGCTATCCGCCATCCCACAGAAATCCCCTCTTTAGAGCAGGTCCTGTCAGTACTTCATTTCCTGGCAAGTGGGTCTTTTCAAAGTACAGTGGCCATAGCATCAGTGATGTCCCAGCCTATGTTCTCAAACGTGTTGTCCAGAGTGTTGTCTGCCCTGCTGAAACACATGCGCAGCTACATAGTTTTCCCTCAGGTGGGGCAGATGATGAGATGGTGGACATCCTCCGGTGTACAGTGCCCTGGTGGACCTGTCGACAATGGAAGACAGACACATCATAATCACATGCAGACTTGATCCTGCCACAATCCAAGAACTGTGTGCCCAATTGGAGCCAGACCTGATGTCCTCTATCCGCCAGCCCACAGGTATAACCCCCTTGTCAGTGCTCCATTTTCTGGCAAGTGGCTCCTTCCAAATTACAGTGGCCATAGCATCAGGGATGTCCCAGCCTATGTTCTCAAACGTGTTGTCCAGAGTGTTGTCTGCCCTGCTGAAACACATGCGCAGCTACATCGTTTTCCCTCAGGTGGAGGATCTGCCTACAGTGAAAGGTGACTTCTGTGCCCTGGGACATATCCCCAACATCATAGGTGCCATTGATGGGACACATGTGGCCTTGGCCCCCCCCGCAGGAGTGAACAGGTGTACAGAAACCTGAAGAGCTGCTATTCGATGAATGTGCAGATGGTGTGTTTGGCTGACCAGTACATCTCCCATGTGAACAGCAAGTTTCCTGGCTCAGTGCATGATGCTTACATTCTGAGGAATAGCAGCATCCCTTATGTGATGGGGCAACTCCAGAGGCACTGTGTGTGGCTATTAGGTGAGGACAAGGACCCTATACAGTGTGAATAGTTGTCTGGGTCTGGGGTTGTCCCTAGGGGTCAGTGTGTCTAACAGTTGTCCCTCGACATTTGCAGGTGACTCTGGCTACCCCAACCTGTCATAGCTACTGACCCCAGTGAGGAATCCCAGGACAAGGGCAGAGGAACGCTACAATGAGGCACATGGGCGAACTAGGAGGGTTATAGAGAGGACCTTCGGCCTCCTGAAGGCAGGTTCCGGTGCCTCCATATGACAGGTTGTTCCCTATACTACTTACTAAAGAAGGTGTGCCAGCACAACTTGGCTTTGCGACGCCAGGTGCCTTTTCTGCAGGAGGATGGTCCTGAAGGAGGTGTTGTGGCAGCTGTGGAGCCTGTGGACAGTGAAGAAGAGGAGGCAGAAGAAGAGGACATAGACAATAGAAACACCGTGATCCAGCAATACTTCCAGTGAAACACAGGTAAGAAGACATCACTCCTACATCTGATAAAATTGTTCGACCTCTCATCTGTCTGTCACTTTCACCCAGTGTATGGACCCTGATTTCTCACTTTCCCTTTCGATTTCACAGATGTGAGTCCCACTGTGGCCTCTGCTATGTTACCTCATGGACTAGAGCTGTGTGACATAGATATGCTGACGATACAATGGACATTGCAATTTCCCTCAGTTATTGCAAATACACATTTGTGAATGCACAGACTGACTCCAGCTTGTTTTGTGATTCAAGGGTGTTTATTTAAGTACAAAATAGTGGAGGGGGTTGTGTAATGGTCAGGGGTGATGGTGAAGGAATGTCCATGGAAGAGTCCAGTCTATTAGTTTCACAGGTGCAGTGTCCAAAGGGACATAGAAAGTGGAGCTAGGGCAGTTTAAGGATGGACAGGGTGACAAAGTGGGACAGAAGGATGACAATCAGGGTGGTCTAATTTCTTGGTGGGGGTCTAGGCATTGTTCTCTTTCTTTGTCCTGGATCTCAGGGACCGCTTGCGGGGTGGTTCTCCATCTGCAGGGGGTGGGATGCTGGTGTCTTGGTCCTGTGGCGGTGCCTCCTGTGCGCCGGCGGAGGTAGTGGGCTGTTCATCGTCCAGGCTAGTGTCAGGGGCCCCTTGTTGTGCCACAGTGTCCCTCCTGATGTCCATGAGGTCCTTCAGCACCCCTACAATGGTGCCCAGGGTGGTATTGATGGATCTGAGTTCCTCCCTGAACCCCAAATACTGTTCCTCCTGTAGCCGCTGGGTCTCCTGAAACTTGGCCAGTACTGTTGCCTTCGTCTCCTGGGACTTATGACACGCTCCCATGATGTTGGAGAGGGCCTCGTGGAGAGTGGGTTCTCTGGGCCTGTCCTCCCCCTGTCGCACAGCAGCCCTCCCGGTTTTCCTGGGCCTCTGTCCCCTGAACCTTGTGCCCACTACCACTGCCCCCAGGTCCCTGCTATTCTTGGGGTGGTGGGTTAGCCTGGGTTCCCTGTAGTGGTGGACACACTGCTGATTGACGTGTCCTGGGGACAGAGGTATGGGCCCGCTGGGAAGGTGCTGTGCTGGTGTTTCCTGAGGGGGGGGAGTCTCTGTGGTGGCCTGTGCCAGTGTGAGGGGAACCGACTGTCCCAAGGTCCCAGATGGGCCGGGCTGGTCATCTAGATCCAGTTGGACAGAGCTGCTGTCATCACTGTGGGCCTCTTCTGTGTGTGGAGTGGACATCTCTAGAACCTCCTGTCCGGTGACGTTGAGTAGGGGTCCTGCAGCGGTGTAAAGGCATAATTATTCCATCTGTGTGTGCCATTGTGTGCAATAGGTGGGTGACCCTGTACCCCAGTGCTTACATTCTTGTGTCAGACCTTGTGTGATAATTGTTTAGGGGTCTGTGTGGGTATGTGTAGTGGACATGCATTTGTGATGGGTGTCCATGCTTTGTTGTTGCATGCCGGGCTTGGTGTTGGGATGTGTGGTTTGTGATAGTGGGACATATGTGAGGAGTTGGAGTGATGGAGGTGAGGGTGAGGGTGGGGGTATGTGATAGCATGCAGGTAGGGCGGGGGATGAAGTAGTTGAAGCTTTGCCTTACAGAGTCCATTCCTCCAGCTACTCCTGCGAGGCCCTCAGGATGCAGTATAGCCAAGACCTGCTCCTCCCATGTTGTTAGTTGTGGGGGAGGAGGTGGGGGTCCACCGCCAGTCCTCTGAACCGCAATCTGGTGTCTTGAGACCACGGAACACATCTTCCCCGGTAGGTCGTTCCACCTGTTCCTGATGTCATCCGGTGTTCTTGGGTGCTGTCCCACTGTGTTGACCCTGTCCACGATTCTGCGCCATAGCTCCATCTTCCTAGCTATGGTGGTGTGCTGCACCTGTGATCCGAGTAGCTGTGGCTCTACCCGGATGATTTCCCACCCTGAGCTCCTCTTCAGAAAACCTGGGGTGTCTTTGCAGTGCCCTGGGGTGGTGTTGGTGATGTTTTGGGGTGTGTGGTGTTTTGTGCATGGATGTGTATGTGTGATGGTGTTGTGTGCCTCTATCTGCTGGTGTGGTCTTTGCTTTGCTGTCTCTCTAGCCTTCTTCCAAATTTTTGGTTGTAAGGGCTTGTGGGTAATGTGGGTGTGTGTTTTATATTGTATTAGGTGTGTGGGAGTGGTATGTGTATGTGTATCAGGTGTGTGTATTTCGATTTGTCCAATGTGGTGGTGTTTTGTAAATGTGTGTGTATTTTGAGAGCTGTGGTGTGTACCGCCAATGGTTTACCGCGGTTGAAAGACCGCAGTGTGGATTTGTGGGTCGTGATAGTGTGGGCGTATTCCTGTTGGCGTGACGGTGTCGGTTTTGTTATCGCCAGTTTATCACTGACCTTTGGTGTGGCAGACTTGTGTGGGTGTCTAGATTTTGGTGGATTCTGAGCTGTGGGTCGTAATAGCTGTAGCGGAATTCCGCGGCCTCAGCGGTGTGTTGGCGGTCTTCTGCACGGCGGTAAGAGTGATTTACCGCCAATGTTGTAATGAGGGCCTTTATGTCTTACAGAACTTACATTTTCTCATAATACAATTTTGTGTTTGAATTTTTTACGTTTACCTAAAGATTTATAAAACACAGTAGGAAAACTTTTGTCCAACTCATCATAATTCAATCCAATGAGAAAATCACGCTCAAATACCACATACACTGAAGAAACGTTTGTAGAGTCAATCTTAATGCCCAATCCCTTAATATGAGGCCATCCTAAAATTAACTGACCCTTCTGAGCTACGTACAACTTGCCCTTACACTGGCTACTTCCAAACTCAATCTGTACATTAGTATACCCCACTATAGGAATTCTGTGGCCTGTATAGCTTCCTGGATTCACATCTGTAGGAATTAACTTTCTACTAGGCCATAACTTATTAAAGATTTCCACACACGTAGTGATCCAGGCACAAGAGTCAACCATAGCAATAACCTCAATTCCATCTATAAGTAGCTTGCAAGTTGTTAAACCCGATGACCTACCCACAATACCATCATCCTCCTGTAACACACTCAAACAATACTTGGACTCAATTGCCATCAGTGTCATCATGCCCAGAGACATAACTTATACTTATCATACCACTCTTGAATACTCTACTGAAGTTGCCAATTTTTTTTACACAAATTACACATCTTGTTTAGTGCCGGGCATTTCTTAATATTGGCTAAATGACCCCCAGCACTACATCTATAACAAATATTTGTACCACCTTTCCTCCATTTTGTCTTTTTCTCAAATCCTTTAGAATCCTATGTCACAGAACTAACACAAATCACCCCAAGTTCAGAATCAGTAACATTTTTTCTCACAGTTTGAATATATTTCTCAGACACTTCAATCTTTCTCGCAACCGCAATTGCGCTCTTCAACGTTAAATCACTACCGCATGACCACAATTTCTCCTGTATCTTGCGTGATTTTGTTTTCATTAATAGTTGATCCCTTAAAACCTGGTAATAAGATATTTGTTCAAAGTTACAAGTAACCTCCAATCCTCTAAGAGCAGCTACAAATTGGTCCATAGATTCGTCATCATGCTGTGTACTCGAATAGAATTTATAGCACTCTAATAGCACATACATTTTCCTGCCATAACATTCCTGAAGTTGCTTCTTGGCAAGCTGGTATTGCCAGCATTATCAACTCGTGGTACATTCTTAAACTCTCTTAATCCAATTGCACCTAACCTGTGCTTCAGCAGGGCTAAATATCTGTCAGGTGAACATTATTGTTCTTCTAAAACCTCCACATAAGCCTCAAACAAGTCAATCCATAATTCCCATTCTATAGCAGGCTCACCAGGCTCTGCTAGAAAAAATGGCGGTGGCTGAATGTTCGACATAGTAATAGTCTGAACTAATGCTGGTTATCAATTAGATCAAAATAGTGACTCCAAAATTACACAACAAGGTAAAAGTTACACAGTTTAAATTTGGTTGTCAAGTAGGTGTGAGAATCACCTAAACTCTCTTTCTAACTGCACGATTTTTTTTTGTTGAAAAAATCGTCATAGATACTTATAAGGTGTGTGAATCACTGAGATCCACTATTAATTAATAGGCATTTGCAGAACTGGAACCACTTCAAGAAGGCCGCCGAACATGTACATAGATATCCTGAATGTTTTTCAGACAACGCTGATGCCGATCCTGTAACTGCTTTGACGATGGCTGCACAGCGTGTACACGAAGACGCCCTGTAATGTTAATAGGACAACACTGACGCTGATCCTGCAATTCCTTTGAAGATTGTTGCCACAGTACATATGCAACTCTAGTTCACGTTACCAAGGCAACAATGATGCACGGGAAACGAGGCGTCAATACGCTGCTGCTTACAGGCGTATATATTTTTTTTTTCAAAAAGTAATCGCAATATTACAACCGTGATACAACCTGGCGCTGAAATCCTGCACAACCTGATAGACTACACACGCCTCACCAGCCTTGAAGCACCTCACGAATGTCAAAGCCTCCTGACTGTGGTGGCACCGCTCCATGAATGATACTTGCACGTACCGCTCCCGCTCGTCGCCAATGTTAAGATAAGCAGCTGACGTGGTAAGACCTTCAGTGATATTATTTATTCCTGAATCCACAAAAAGAGCGGTGCCGACCACTCACACCGTCTGTTTCCCGTTCTCTCCCAACCGTCACCTCCCATGTTCTCTCTTCCCTCCTCGCTAGCTCCTACATTCTACGTTCTGACACAATACCACACTAAAATTGAGGAGGGGGCCCTGGGGCCCTCCCCTTTGGGCTGATTTTGGCCCCTGGACCCCATCCCCTGGACCCCAGCCTTATTTAAATAGACGAGGTGCATATATGCCAACCCTCCCAATTCAGGTGAGAGACTACCAATTGCAAGGCTGGCCCCGCCTCCTGCTTCTTGCATGTAAAAACCTGATTTCCCTGTGGGCTTCAGCTGACAGAGCTCGGTCTTGTGTAACTTGGAGTATGCACTGCCAATAACCTGCTCCTGCAGGCCAGTGTACTGCACTTGCATCATGCCCTCTCCGCCTGCCATAGAGCTTTCTCCATGCTCCTGATAGGTAAGGAAAAAAAACATGCATTTGCGTATCTAATATCCAATTCCATACATAACAGTAACCCGATTCAGTCCCAAATAGAAGCCAATGGTGGAAATGCACTCTCCCAATTTTTTTCTAGAAATCTCCTACTTTTCTCTTCTAAAATGTTGCAATGTATGGAGGGGGCCATACCCGCTGGGGCCCAGCTATCTGACCTGGGTGCCTCCCATGGCACCCAGGCCCTCATTACGAGTTTGACCGCCGCGGTGGAGGCTGCACCACCCCAGGCCTGGAGGAGAAGACTGCCATATTATGAGCATGGCAGTGTTCCTAATGGGATGCAGCCAATGGACCGCCAGTGCGGACGGACAACTGCGGCTGGCAGCAGACACCTCCAGTCCGGCGGGGACCATGTTACAGCCGCGCATATTACAAGGTTGAACACCACCAGGATTTCCGGCGTGGTCGGACCACCATCAAATCCCTGGTGGAAACGAACTCTATAAAAGGAGCCATTCACCTTCAGGAACACAGACACGTGCAGAGTCACCATGGAACCTGAACTTGAAGTCTTCCCACTGCTCCTGCTCACCGTACGACTCCAGTACCAGTGACGGTGACTAAGACAACAACCGTAAGTACACCCACATAGCACACATTGGAGGGAAACGCATTAGTACACACCCACACACAACACACACATCCGGGATGGATAGCGACGACCACACATGCAAACTAACACCCGTACCAACACACATACAAATACCAACATACACAAACACACACACACAAACTACACACACCATGGTCAACATACACGTGCCATCCACACACCACCCCGCACACACACACATCACCGCCAATGTCTAAACCAAACATAAACAACACCGCAGACTCACACAACGACATCACTACCGCAAATACACAAAGCAATTGGCAAGGAACAACACATTACACCTCCACATGAAAACACATACTGACAGCAAAACGTAACAACCACATACACCAACACATCACAAAACACTCACTCAACACAATGCACATGACAAATCCATCACCACACACATGCAAGAACGCACAATAACCACAAAATGCCACATAACACCATGACAACACGTCACACTGAGATTAATGCACAAGGAAACAACACAACACATGCTGCAACACAATCCTATCACATACATAAAACTAACACAAACCAAATCACACTACTACAACACATCCATCATGAAGGAGAGGCAGGACAAGTATGCCTCCATCAAGACCAACAGGCGGTTGGCCCCTATATAATATAAATGTACATATTAAAATAGCAAATACAAAATGGGGCAACTGGCCAGTCCAAATAATCCAAGTGCCACCAAGCACATATGGCACTTGTGAATGCCCCAACTTGACTCCTGACTGCAAAGTGGCCCTCACATGGTAGGGGCATCAAGGGGACAGCCAGGCATCTCAGGGGTGATGGGGTGGTGGTCAAGGGGGAGTTTGGCTTTGGGAGGGGGTCCTTTGGCTTCCCCCTGTGTTTGGGGTAGGGGTCCTTGGGCCTTGGGCTTGGCTTTCACCTTAGACTGTGGCTCCTTAGGTTTGTCCTTGGGAGGGGGAGCTTGGGTTTGGTGGGGGTTGTATCTTTTGCAGCAGGAGGGGCATGGGCAGTACCAAGGGGGCATGGGAGGACTGGGAGGTTGAAGAACTGAGTTTGGAGAGGGTAACCGGGCACTTGGAGGAACCAGAGGCTGGCACAATGGGAGGGAACAGGGGAAACTCATAAAGGAATCCTTTGTTAGGGACATGGGAAAAACGTTTGGGACTGGAGCAAAAGGTGTGTCTTGGTATGTGTGTTGGGTGCTGGTGTGGGGGTGGAAGCCATGCATGTGCTGGGTGTCTGTTGGTGGGTGAGAGTGGGTGTTTAGGTGTCTTGGGTGGAGGGGGAGGCGATGCAGGGTAGATGTGTGAGTGTCTGTTGGGGTGGTGCCTGAAGTTAAGGTGGATGTGCTGCATGTGGGGGTGTTGGTAGTCTTGGTGAGTGTCCATCTGGTGTATGAGGTGGATGTATGCGGGTCTGCTATTGTGGTAATGGTGGGTATGATGGGACTTGTGGCTGGATCTGGGATTGATGATGAGGTGATAGCAGGTTAGAGTGATGTAGTGTCTGCGAGGGAGGAGGTGGTGGGGGAATCTGTGTAGGGAGTGGATGTTGTTGTGTCTGCATGTTTCTGTTGTCTGTGTGCATGGCAGTGCGGGGTCTTGTGGCACCTGTGTTTGTCTTTGAGAACCGTGTCTGTTGAGGTGGATGAATGGTGGTCTGGCTGTGTGCTCTGGATGGGTGTGGGGAGAGGGGTGTGGGATTGGGCACTGGTAGCTGGAGGGGGGACAGAAGAAAAAGGGACACTGGCTGCTGTCAATGAGGAGGCCAGAGCCTGAAAGAATCTCTGCAGGCCAGTCAGGGCACCGTGAATGCCTTCCAGGTAAGCATTGGTCTGATGCATCTGTGATGCCAGTCCCTGGATGGCATTCAGGATGGTTGAATGTCCCACAGAGATAGATCTCAGGAGCTCAATAGCCTCCTCATTGAGGGCAGCAGGGCTGACTGGGTAGGTGCAGAGGTGCCTGTGGCGAAAAACGCCCATCCCCCTGGGTAAGCAGGCACGGGCAACTGGGTGGGGAGCTATATGGAGGACGATGCTGGTAAAGTGGGTGGCAGACAAGGATGGTGCTGGGATTGTTCCAGATGGGTCCGCCACCACCAGGGAGCATCCATTTGAGGAGGAATCCAAAGAGGATGTTGAAAATCCGGTCTCCCCTGTGGCATTCCCCTCGCCCTCCATCCCACTGGTCACCTCACCTCCGCTGGTGTCAGCCTCCTGGGTCCAGTGGGCTGCAGCTTCCCCACTTGCCGGTGCCCCTTCTCCTTTGCCTGATGATGCTGATGCAAACAAAGACAGAGGAGGAGAGGGAAGGGGTGGGAAAGAAAGAAAGGGTGATATGGGTCAATACCTACCCATCATTCACTCAGAGTAACAATGTATTTTTCTGCAGGTATGCCATGGCAGGGCATGCCTTTACAATGACATGCATAACTCTGGAAAATCATTTAGGAAACAAAAGCTATGCTGAAAAAACCTACTAATGTGGGAACATTGGCACTCATTGACTTGATGAAGGGTCTAACAATGAACAGTTGCATAGTACTTGGCACATTTCTATGGTCGTTTCATAGACATATCCTGGACTCTTTACTCAATGAATCCTGATTGGTAAGGTAGCATCCCCACAAATCCATTAACAATGTGATCAGTCATTTCTTGGCCCCCTGCAACCATCTACACATTCAGTAAAAGAAACTGATTGAGAACTCACATATTACCTCTGTCATAGTGGCAGACTAATAGTGATGGCAATGCCCTAACACCTCAGGTATACTGATGTTGATGGAAGGAGCGGGACTGTAGATGTAAAGGGTGTCCAGACAAACACATGGAATTAGTCTCCTCATAAGTCACTATCTGCAAGGTATTGGCACACATAATCGATACAAATCCTGCCAGGGTGGCTGATACCTGTTAGACTTGGAATCATTGGCGTGGTCTCCCTTAACTTTTTGCCTCTGCTTCCCAGGTTGTTGATGTGTGCTGGACTCAGTTTTTGCTGTTTTTGGTACGCTGTGCAGTGCTAACCAGTGCTAAAGTGCAAGTGCTCCTGTGTAAAATGTATGTGTAATTGGCTTTTTCATGATAGGCACATTTGATTTACTAGTAAGTCCCTAGCAACATGCACTAGAGGTGTCCAGGGCGTGTAAATCAAATGCTACTAATGGGCCCGCAGCACTGGTTGTGCCTCCCACATGAGTAGCCCTGTAAACATGGCTCAGACCTGCCACTGCAGTGTCTGTGTGTGCAGTTTTACACTACCAATTTGACTTGGCAAGTGTACCCACTTGTGAGGCCTAAACCTTCCCCTTTCATACATATAAGGCAACCCTAAGGTAGGTCCTAGGTAGTCCCATGGGCAGGGTGCAGTGTATGTTACAGGTGGGACATGTACTGATGTGTGTTACATGTCCTAACAATGAAATACTGCTAAATTCAGTCTTCACTGTTGCAAGGCCTACCTCACTGTTGCAAGGCCTATCTCTCTCAGGTTAACATGGGGGCTGCCTTTAAATATTATTAAAATGCAGATTCCCTTTGAGAGCAGATTGAAATTTGGAGTTGGGGGTCTCTAAACTCACAATTTAAAAAAAGATCTTTTAGTGAAATTGGTTTTTAGATAGTTTGAAAATGCCACTTTTAGAAAGTGGGCATGTTCTTGCTTAAACCATTCTGTGACTCTGCCTATTTGTGGATTGCCTGTCTAGGTCAGTCTGACAGTTGGGCTGTTTGTGCATCCCCTCTAGACAGTGAGACAAAGGGAGTTGGGGTGTAGCCTGCATATCCTGATGAGCCATCTGTGCTAGAGTGGAGGGAGGAGTGGTCACTTACACCTGAATGGGCTGTGCCTTCCCTCTCACAATTTAGTCTCCTACCCCCTGGTTTGTGTCTGGGGTCTGGCCTGGACAAGGCAGGATCTTGTGAACAACAGAGACTTTCCTTTGAAGTAAGCCTCCTTCAAAGGCAGAAAGGGGTATAAGTTTTGGACCCAGAACCCCTGAAAATTAGATCACTTCTGGATTCAAGAGGAACCTCTGCCAAGGAGAAGAGCTGAGGAGAAGTGCTGCCCCTGCCTGTGACTGTGCTTTGTTGGTCTACCCTGCAGTTGCTGCTTCTGCCTGTGAGAGGGGACAAAGACTGGACTTTGTTGTATATTACAGCTTGTGAAGAATCTCCATGGGCCTGAACTGAGCTTGCCTCCTGTTTTGAAGTCTCAGGGCCATCAAAGACTTCCTCCTCTAACATCTGGACTCTCTGCTGAGACTCCTGTCTTGCCAAGTGGTGTCCTATCCAGTCCCTGGTGACTTGAAAGGTGAAGTTGGCAGACAAGACATGTAAATCCACGCACAAAGCTCCGTGCACGAAACAATTTGATGCACCATCAACAACGCAGCTGATAAACAATGCGCCACTGGTTTTGCAGCTAAAATCGATGCCCCACCTGCATTGTGGCTGGGAGATCAACGTATCACACCTGGAGAAACAACGCGCAACACCCGCTTGCAGCTGCTGATAACGTCACAAACCCCACACAGGGCGTTTTTCTAATACCATGCGACCGGATTTTCCACACGTCATCCCTAGTCACCAAAGTCATCCCGACTCTGTGCGGATCCTAGGTGCCCTGTCTGGAAATCGATGCATCCCTGTCTTGCGAAGGAGAACAACGACGCATCGCTGACCCGACCAGAGAAGAAACGACGAACAGTCTCCCTTGCGAGGAAGGAATTGACGCATCACTGCCTTTTCCAACGCTTTCCAACGCACGCTTGCCCGTGCGGCTTTATTCTTTAAGCTAACCAGGTACTTTGTGCAAAATCAACGTTTCCATTGTTTCCATAGTAAGACTCTTATTATTTTGAAAATTCATATTTTTACTTGTGTATGTTGGATTTTTGTTGTTTTGGTCTTGTTTGATTTAGATAAATATTGCCCATTTTTCTAAACTAGTGTGGTGTCCATTTTGTAGTGTTTTCCCTGTATTACTCTGTGTGGTGGTACAAATACTTTACACATTGCTTCTGAGTTAAGCCTGCCTGGTTGTACCAAGCTACCAAGAGTGGGGATTAACTAAGTGTGTTTCTCCTTTGCCCTGACTAGAATGAGGGTCCCTGCTTGGGCAGGGGGTAGCATGACTGCCAACCAAAGGCCCCATTCCTAACAATATCCATAGTCGATGTGCATCTACCAATGATCTACACTACATCTTAACACTAGTAGGCTACCCAAATCCATACAAGCCTAACATTAGCAAGGTGTGAGTGTATACTTATCCCCTTGTGGCTGTTGTGCTGCCCTCAAGCCCCCATCCACCTCAGGGTAAGCCACCGCCAAAATGCGGTCCATTAGGGGTATTCACACATCAGACACATCTCCTGCCCACACTAACGTGTCTTAACAGCAGAAAAGCACCGACTCCATTGCCACCTGCATGCATCCACTCTGTATGTGTCGTCACAATATCTTTCAGCCTAATACCCACGGCTATCAGACAGGACAGTAACATTGGACTCTCCTGCTGCTGTGGGGCCCCATACAACTATCCATACAAGGGTAGGACCCTGCCCACTACCTCCTCCAGCTCCTCCTGGGTGAAGGAAGGGGCCCTATCTCCTGAAGGATGTGGCATTATGGCTCCAGGGACAGTACGCATCAGCTCATTCATTGGAGGTCTTGCTTGCATGAATTTCAGGAGTCAGGTGACCTATGGAACAGAAAATGGTGGACACGGCCGCCGCAACATGAGCGTCACCGCCGGCGGTGATCATCATTGGCCCCAGTCTCCCATAGGCAACAATGTTCTCAAATGAGAATTTGCACTGTGCCTGTGACCGCCTACACCATGATAACTAACACCAGTGCAATGAGGTCACTTCAATCTGTCCTGTGCATGCATGGCAACGGCTGCCATAGTATATAAAGTTAGTGTATTGTAGGTGAAAATTAAGTGCGTCATGGATGAATTGTAGTGACATGTGCATGGATTATCTATGTTGACACATCAGAGCTGGGTTCACACCTGCGACATTCATGGACAGTGTAGTTAGATGTACTGATGACTATGACAGGACATGTGCAGTCACTTGCTGCCCATAGACGGAGTAACCATTTCTGTATGTTAAAAAGTGACGTACACCTTATTACCTGGGGGAATAGGGTGTTGTCACATGGAAGTGTCACATGTTTTGTTTGTGGCAAGTTGTTTGTCTGGGGCTGCAACTATAATCTAGGATGGCATACACATTCAATCTACATGACCATATGGATTTTGTATACCTCAGCATTATGGCCACAGTACTATTGTGTGCTACAAGTATAGTTTTAGGTGGCATGTGACCTGTCGACATCAACTTGTGGCTTTTCCTCTCTCCTATTTCTAGATATCATGCAATGGTGAGAATGAGACATGCACGGGTGTACCGGCCCCTAGTTGACCTTGCTACCCTGGAAGAGAGGCACATCATCCAGACCTATTGTCTGAATTGTCAGACCATCATGGAACTGTGTACCCAGTTGGAGCTGGACCTCTTGCCTGCCATACGTAATCCCTATGCCATCCTTCCCACAGTACAGGTCTTATCAGTGCTACACTTCCTTGCCTCATGTTCATTCCAGATTACAGTGGGCTTGGCAACAGGGATGTCACAGGCAAATTTCAGTCTTGTGTTAGAGGATGTACTGTGTAATTTACTCAAACACCTGGACAGCTACATCAGGCTCCCCCAACTAGCGGATTTGCCCACTGTTGAAGCTGACTTCTATGATATGGGACAAGTCCTTCATGTGATTTGAGCCATAGCTGGCACCCACATTGCTTTGGTTCCTCCCAGGCCCAATAAAACAAGTGTACAGGAACAGGAAAACCTTCTACTCCATAAATGTCCAGGTGGTGTGTCTCACTGACTAGTATATCTCCCAAGTGACCACCAAGTTTCCTGGATCTGTGCATGACTCCTAATTTCTGAGGAACAGCAATGTCACACACATGACGGCACAACTACAGAGAGAGCGGGCCTTGCTCAATGGTACGTATCCAATAGTATGTGAGCAACTGTAATGTCACCTCTCTTCACATTCTGCCGGTATTGTGATAGGTCCAACTTTTGTGCACACAGATGACTCTGGCTATCCTAACCTTTCGTGGCTGCTGACACCAGTGAGATACCCGACATCAGATGCGGAAAACTGTTTCAATGAGGCCCACGGCAGGACGAGGCGTGTCATCGAGAAGACCTTTGGCCTACTGAAGGCCAGATTCCAGTGCCTACACGTCTCAGGAGGGGGCCAACTCTACAAACCACTAAAGTTCTGCCAGATCATTGTTGCCTGCTGCATGATACACAATCTGGCCCTGAGACATCACATACCATTACTGGATATTGAGGAAGTGGCATCTGGATAGGTGGCTGATGATGAGGACACATAAAGTGATGAGGAGGCAGAAGATGAGGATGCAGCTGATTCTAGAACATAGTTTATCCACCAAAACTTCCAATGAACTTCAGGTATGTGTTAACTGTATTGTATGTGAACTGTACTCCTGTCTGCCTTGTGGCATTGCTTCTCCTGGCGTGTGCCATCAGTGGAGGTGTTAAGTGCATCTATTCTCCCAGTGTGGGTTTAGGGGGGAGAAATATTGCCCATCAGGGGAGGTGTTACTGTTCAAATGTAAGAGCTATGTTTACTATGGTGTTGGCTAGCATCACATCTGCAAAGGATTGGGCATCTTGCATGTTCCAAGTACTGCTATGTCAACTGCTAAAGGACTGCCAACGAAAGTTGTGTTATCTGTATTTTTACTTATACTCACTATATACAATGGACGATTATAGAACCTAACTTATACTGACAGTGGAACTTGGCTTTAGTTGGGTAATGTCAGATGTGAGGGACGCCACTGGGAATGCATGTCTTGAAAATGTGGATCGGCCATGGTAATATGTGCTAGCATTCCACTTGCCAATTCGCAATAGGGAGTATGACAATGTACTGCATGTGCGTTGAGTGGCCAACATTGACTCCTACCATGATGCTTGTCCCTGTCTTGGTCTATTTGCAGATCAGTTAGGTGGTGCTACTCTGGTTCCTGGCTTGACTGGTGGCTCCCTTGACACAGGATTTAAGAATATATCTGTTCTACTATCATACTTCCTGCACATTGCTCCCCCTTCATCTTACAGACTTTTGCTGGTCAATGGGTTACTTGAAATGACATATTGTACTACAGAAAATCGTACTTGTTACAATAAAAACACGTAAGCGGTAGCTGTGATCAATGGTATTTAATGTGATTTTCAAGTGCAATGGGTGATGAGTGGGATCATGGTGGATGAAATCATCAGAGTAGTTGGCCCAGCTGTAGGTAGTACAGGTCCAGTATCCAAGGGCCATGTGAAAATGGAGACATGAAGTGGACAGTCAACAGGGTGTCTCAGTGGCACACAAGGGAGAATGTTAAGGAGAGGGTCTCTTCCTGGCAGCGGTTTTGTTCTTGGCATTAGGACCTGCAGGATGTCTGGATGGATGACCTTGTTTGCATGAGGGATCCTCAGCAACAGAGGGAGGGGTGCTAGTGGCCTGTGGGTCCTCTGGCAGGGCCTCCATTCCATTAGCTGTGGAAGAAGTGGATGGCTCAGATGGTATGTGGCTATAGGAAGGGTCCTACTGCTGGGTGGAGGATGCACGCAGGATGGTTGTGAGTTCCTTTAGCACTCCTGCTATGGAGGCTATGGGGGCATAGTGAGCCTTCCACTGCTGCATGGCCTCCTGGTGGTATTCCCTCTGCAGCCTCTGGTTCTCATGCTAGGTGGAGAGTATCTGGCCCATCTTGTCCTAGGATTGCTGGTATGCTCCTAGGACTTGGGACTTGGGAGATGGCCTCCTGGCTAGTCGTTTCCCTTGGGGGCCCCAAGCCTTGGCCCACAGATGCCTTCAAACTGCCCCTTGCCCCCTGTGCCTGTGCCCCTGGCACGGTGTGCCCACTCCCAGTTATACCAGGACCTTCCTTGTCTTGGGTGTGAGGGGTAGACTCTGGTCCCTGTACTGTGGGACACACTTCTGATTCGCCAGTCCTTGGGACACATGTTTGGGGACAAGGGTTGGCACTGCTGTTGTTGCCACAGGGGTGTGAGGCTCAGATGTGGTCAGGGTGAGGCTGGTTGTGGTGGACTGACCAGTTGTCCCATATGTACCAGGTAAGTAGTCAATGCCCAGACATCCAGGGTAGTAGCCCTCACTGGAGCCTTCATCCCGGGGAGGGCTGTCTATCTCTGGCATCCTCTGCAGGGTGGCAGTGGAAGGAGTACCTGTGGATGGAGAGGCAGAGGGTTACATTGTGGAGGTGTACTTGTTTGTATCATAGTCTGATGCATACAGTGGCTTGACTTGCTTCCCAGTGATGGCAATGACAGATGCGGCACTGAAGAAATTATTTGTGGGTGATGGCTTGTGACATTGGTTCCATGTTCCTTTGAGGGTTGTGGATAGTAGACAGCATTGTTGTCATTGCTATGTAGTATTACACAGTTGAAGCATCCAGTTGGTGTAGCTGGTGCAATGGTTTTTACGTGGAGGTGTTCCACTGTGAAGTGGGAATAACAGCTTTTCATGTGTAGGGAGTAATGTATTGTCAGAGTTGTAGTGCTTGCCATTGTGAGTGATATCCGCACACTAGGACTGTATGGGGATGGTGGCAGTGGGGTCATGTCGCATGCAGGGGAGGGGCATTAGGTGATAGGGTGGGGGAAAGAAGTGTAAGATGGGGTGAATTGGGGAGTGATCGACTGGTGGGGATGCATGCTGTACAGGAGTTGTTGGTGCCAGGGGAGTGTTAGTGACTTACCAGAGTCCAGTCCTCTGGTTATTACAGTCAGGCCATCAGGATGCAGGATGGCCAAGACCTTCTCCTCCCACTCTGTGGGACAAGGTGTGGTCCCACTGCCAGTCTTGTTGATGGTGTTGTCAAGCCATGGAACGCATGGAACGCACCGTGCTCCGTAGGTTGTTCCACCTCTTCCTGATGCCCTCCCTTGTGCATGGATGGTTGTCCCTGTCGACAGTCCTCTCCATCCTCCATTTTCCTGGCTATGGATATTTGCTGGACCTGTGCTCCCAACAGTTGTGGCTCTACCCTGATCATTTTATTGGCCATGACCCTCAACTCTTCGTCTGTGAATCGTGGGTGCTTTTGAGAGGACATTATTTGGGGGGGTGTGGTGCACAAGGGTGGAGTGTTTGGTGCTTGATGGGTGTGTGCAGTTGTGATGTTTGTATAGTAGTGATGGTGCAGTTGTGTGGTGTGTGCAGAGTGTGAAGTGTATATGTGCCTATGGGGTATCTGTGCTAAGTAATCGGTTTGTGGGTCCTTGCTGTATCTGTCTGTGGTTGTAGTTGCAAAGGATTGTGGGTTGTGTGGGGGTGTGTTTTATAGAGGTGTGTGTGTCTAATATGTGTATTTGTCTCAGGTGTGGGGTAATAGTACTGTCCAATGTGGTGTTGGGTTCTGGGAGAGGTGATCTTTTGACTGCGGCGGTTCGCACCATCAATGGGTTTCTGCCGTGCAATGACAGCTGTACTGCTTTGTGGCTTGTTATATGGAGCGTGGAATGTGTTCAGTGTGGCCGTGCTGGTGGTGGGACAAACTCTCTCTCCCACCCTCGTTTGGGCTGGCAGTCTCAGATTTGTGGCTGGTTTTGGGTGGTCTTTAGTATGTGACTCGTAATACAGTGGTTGGGATACTACCAACGCTGTTGGTCATTTGGCAGCCACCACCACAGCGGTCTTCCCAAAAGATCGCCAAACTCAAAATGGGGGCCCCAGTGTGCAATGGCACCACTGGGGGAGTCTCAAGGCCCCTGAGGTCCCAGCCAGCTTCCCATCTCCTGTGGGAGCCGGCATTGCTTTTGCACACAGGGAACTGCTAAACATGGAGCTCAATGTCTGCAAAAGCAATTGTTTCATCTCTGCGGGCAGGGAAAGAGATGAAACCTTTGCTTCCAGCAGGTGAGAGCACTTTGAGAGCTCTCGCCTGCTGGGAGCAGAGTGTTTTCCCTGACTTGGCAGGAGCTGTCAAACCTCCTGCCTAGTTAGAGCAAACAGCTATGTCCCGGGGGTGGGCACCCCGGGAGATAGCAGGAGCTGGGCCTTGGGGGTGGATGTCCCCAGAACCATTATCGTGCAGTCCCCTTCAACATTTGATTTATCCCTGAGGTGTGGTGGTCTTCAACGGTTATCCCCCTTTTCATCTTATTTCAACCCTGGGGAGGTGGTGGTCCGAGAGGCTCTGGGGGGCAATATAGCCCCCTCTTATTGGCAATCAATTGCACCAGGGGGGTAGTGGTTCCCAGGGGCGGTGGTGTGCAAAGGACCCTCTTCATCATTTTATTTCAGCCCCAGGGAGGTGGTCGATCCCCGGGACTGTAGGGAGGGGGCACACGCCCTCTTTATTTGCAATCAACTGCTCCAGGGAGGTTATGGTCCCTGGGGCCAGAGGTCTGTAATGAACCCCCCATCATCATATTATTTTAGCTCTGGGGAGGTGGAGGTCCCTGGGGCTGTGGGGGAGGCTGTGTGAGCCTCCATCCTTAAAAAGAACTGTTTTGCCCCAGGAAGGTTGTGGTCCCCAGGGCATGGGGGCCTCCTACATACTTATTTAATAAAGCCTTGGGGAGGTGGTGCCCCCCGGGGCTCCTAGAGCTTTTGTTAAATATTTAAATAATGCCTCCAGGACCTGACCCACCCAGGGTTTTTCTAAAACAAGCACGGGAGACCATGCTTGTTTTTTTTTCCCCCAGATTCATGGATCCGCTGTGATTTTTTGTGCAAAAAATGAAAAATACGTTTTTTTTTGCCTTGTTAGGGTCCCTCTGGGACCCAAATACCAGAGCTAAGGAGTCAGGGTGTCCCTACCTGCTCCCTTTTCTTTTTTTTAAACAATTTTTCTGGGATTCGATTGATTCCTAGTTGAAGTGTTTGCAGCCAATCAGATATCAGCACGAGATCTGGAGTATTCATGAAGCCTCTAGATATGTATATTTCATTGTTGTATCTCAAAAACTACTGAACGGATTTACACCAAACAATATAAAGGCTTCTTTCAGGACCAAAAGCTACCTTTTGCCAAATTTGGTGTCATTACGTACAGCAGTTCGTGCTATAGTCGTGTTCAAAATCCCTATGGGAATTATAAAGGAAAACACATTTTTTAACCACCCTTTTTCTTGGCCCCCACTTGGCAGGGTACCCCGAAACTTCCCATGTACAACAAGATTCTTGGGAACACTTTTTTTCAAAAATGTTGTGAAGATTCAGCAAACTGCACAAAAGATATAGGTAAATCAAAAAACACTTTTTCTATGGAAACAGGGTCCTAACTATAACTACCTACTAAATTTAATTTTAGTTTATTTTATAGATACAATTTTGTGTGTGATTATGGAGTATTGATTGTGTACATAAAATGTTTAGTTTATATTACTGTATATAAAATGTTTTGGATTGTAGTGGAAATATAACATTTCACCTCTTTAGTGACAATACTTTCTTCAAATGGACTTAGGGCCTCATTACGAGTGTAGCGGTCTGAGGACTGTCACACTCATGTTGATGGTCAGACCGTTGCAATACTAGAGGTCCAAATGACAAATTACAACCTTGGCGGGCAGACCCGCCAGGGGATCAGTGTACCCGCTGGGAACATGGTTCCCGAAGGCATGATGGCAATGAGGCTTGTAACCAGCCAAGGCAGTGCTGAATGCAGCGCTGCCTAGCTGATTACAACCTCTCTTTCTGCCAGCCTTTTCATGGCAGGGACCCTGCCATGAAAAGGCTGGCAGAAAGCCAGTGCCAGGGTTCACAGGGGGGCCCTTGCACTGCCCTTGGGATGGGCAGTGCAGGGACCCCGCTGTCTAGCACCAATGAAATGCTCACTGTCTGCTTTGCAGATAGTGTGCATTCCGAGGGTGCTGGAGTGTTAGGATATTGGACTTGGCTCCCTTTAAAGATTCAAGACCAATATCCTAGCACTGTTGCGGCTGGTCAGCCCGGCGGGAATGCGTAATACAATGTTCCCGCCGGTCAGCCCAGCAGGAACATTGTAATACGTTTGGTGGGACGTCACCGGTATGACTGTGGCATCCTCCCCATGGCTTTGCCGGTCTGCTTTTAGGACCGCCAAAATCGTAATGAGGCCCTTAGGGCCCAATTTTAAGTTTGGCGGTTGGACCACCAAGACACTGCCAATATGGCGAGTGGGAGAATGCCTCCAAGCAGATGGCCTCTCAACCCCTGTATTACGATAGTACCACCAGGCTGGCAGTAGTGTCTGTAGCAGTGTCACTGCGGTGGCATGCTTCAGCCTGAAGCACATGCCACCACAGTGCAGAGCCAGATGTGCCATGGCTGCACTGTTGCCATTTACAATGTTGTGCATAACAACAGTGTGCACCCACAGTGCTAGCATAGCGGGGCAACATGTGCCCCCAGCTACACTGCCCAATAAGCAAAATCGCCCTGTTTGGGGCCCCTTTCTTGCCTTTCCGCCGAGCTTTTCATGGTGGGGTTCCCACCATGAAAAGCTCAGCAGAAAGGCAGTTCGTGATCAGCACGGCGGTGCCAGCATCTGAACCCACGTGATTGACCACAGCCTTTACCACCTCCACCGCAGCGGGATCCAAGATCCTGGCATTTGCGGCAGTCTTGAGCGATTGGACCACCACCACCGGTACAGCAGTCCCATGACCACTGTACTCATAATCAGGCCCTTGGAATGAAGTGGGAAGAGTACATTTCACCTTGTTAGTGTCCAGCACTTTCCCTAAATTTATATAGATTGGAGTCTGCATTATAAATATCACTCATTGCGTGTCCAAAACCTTTCACAAATTGGTTTAGATTAAAATGAGGATGTAAATGTCAGTCATTTAGTGTCCAACACATTCCCCGAATGTGGTTAGATTGGAGTGGGAATAGTAAATGTCACCCTTTTAGTGTCCAACACCATCTTCAAATTGTTATAGATTAGAGTGGGAATAGTAAATGCTACCCTTTTAGTGTCCAACACCTTCCCCACATTGGTAAAGGTTGGAGTCGGAATAGTAAAGGATACCCTTTTAGTGTCCAACACCTTCCCCAAAATGATTCAATTGGAGCAGAAATAGTAAATGTCACCCCCTTTAGTGTCAAACATTGTCATCAAATTGGTTTCAGAATGGAGTTGGGATAGAAAATATCACCCCAACGCTTTCTTACTGAGGGCCTCATTACGAGTCTGGTGGTCAGACAAACTGAGCGCCAGACTCGCAGTAAGGAGACAGTCACAGTGCTGGTGGTCTCCCCACCACCCCCATTAAAAGGTTTCCACTAGGCTGAAGCCAAGGTTTGCACTGGTCAGCCCAGTGGAAACTTTGCAGTGGCACTGGCTTCGGCTCCACATGGAGCTGAGGCCAATGCTGTCGCACAGGGGGGAATCACCCAGCACCCTTGAAATGAGCACTGTCTGCAAAACAGCATTCTTTCTTGCAGATGCATTCTGGATGGTCTAGAGTCTGTGGGTTCTGTGTAGGAGTTGTTTGGCATACATAGTTTTGCTATAGTCTACCCTAATGGTGATGAGTGCTTGCATGATGGCCCGTCTGGTCATCTGAGACAACTACTTGAAGATATTTTTGAGCATGCATAGAATGTAGAAGCTGGAGGTGCACACAGCATTGGCTTGAGCGCCATGTTGAGCTTGTCATCTAGGATGACCCCTAGATTTCTTTTGTGGTCTGTGGGTGGTGAACCTAGCTCCAACTGCCACCTGGTGGAATCACTTGGGGAAGTTTTGTTTCCAAAGACCAGTAATGCTGTTGGTGAAGTTGGTTCTGGTGGTGTTTGTCTTGTCCACCAGGGAGAGGATGGGAAAGGTGTTATTGGCGTAGGAGATGAATGTGATGTGTTGTGGTGGAATAATGTTGGCAAGTGGTGTCATGTATATGTTGAAAAGAGTGGGGCTGAGGGAAGATCCTTGTGGGCCACCACATATCAGTTTTCTTGGTCTCTGATGTGAAGGGTGGCAACCTGACCCTTTGGGTTTTTCCTGTGAGGATGGAACAGGTCCATTTGAGAGTGTTTTCTTGTATTACAATCTCATAGAGTCGTCTAGGTGTTGTGGGAGACAGCGTTGAAGGCTGTGGAGATATTAGGCAGGATAGGGCTGCTCTTTCTTCTCAGTCCAGCATGTTTCAAATGTCGTCAGTGGCCATGATGAGTGCTGTTTCAGTGGTACGGTTCTTTCTGAATACTGATTTATGTGTAATCCATAAGATGGTGAAGTTTTAGGTGGGTTGTGGGTTGGCATTCTCAATTGCTTTGGCTGGATAAGGGGGCAGGGAGACATGTCAGAGGTTGCTCAGTTAATTTGAGTCAACTGTGGGCCTCTTGAAGAGGGCATTGTATTCTACAAGATACCATTTGCTCCAAGAAAGTAGCTGGTGTCAAAAAGGTGTTAATGATGATGTGGTGCTAATTAGTGATGCTCCCAGGTTGTAGATATGGTGGGGGCTTGGGTCTGCTGGGGCCTCTGAGTCAATTGTCTGCATGATCTCCACTGTGTTGTTTCTGGAGAGGGTTGTCCATTCAGTCAGGTGGCTATCTTGGCTGGTGGTGGGTAGGTTAGCAATGCATTCTCAAGGGGTGGTTTGTGTCTGAGATTGTTGTAGATGTTTGCGATTTTGGTGTGCAAGAAATTGGTTAGGTTGCCGCAGAGGTGTTAGGAGGCAGCAAAGTTGTTGACAGTGGCTAAAGGTGAGGTGAAATCCTTGAAAATCGAGAAGATCTTTCAGCTGTTGGAGCTTCCTTCAATGCAGCCCACTAGTACTTTTTTCTTGGTGTCTAGAATTTGCTGGTGATGGTGTCTGAGTGCAGCCTTGTAGGTAGTTATGTTGGTGGTGTTGTGGCTGGCTCTTCATTTCCTTTCCAGTTGTTTACAATGTTATTTGGTGTCTCAGGCGACTTCTGTGTATGAGCTGGCCTGCTGGTTTGATTTACTATGCTTGTTGGATTTGATGGGTGTGAGGGAGTCAGCACAGTTTTTGATTAATGTGTTGAAGTTGGTGATGTCTTTGTCTAAGTTGTCTATGGGGCTAGGATGATCAGTGCTGAGGGTGCAGAACTGGTCTGCTTCTATGATTTTGCCCCACCTGCTTCTTGGAGTGCTGAACCTTTTAGGGGTGTTGACTTGAGTTATGTTGATTTGAAAGTGAATGATGGAGTGGTGGTCATTCCATGTGAGCTGTGTGGTGGAGTTGTATTTGATGCTGTCACTTGTGGTGAAGACGGGATCCAGTGCTTGTCCTGCTGTATTCTTTTGGTTCTGTGGTGAGATGAGGGAGTCCGATGTTGCTCAACCTTTTAAGAAGTGCTGTGAAGCAGGGGTTTTTGCTGTCTTCCCGGTAAAAGTTGAGGTCGCAGAGAAGAGTGTAGTTTCTGAAGTAGGTAGGGAGCAGTGCAACAAAGTCATTGAAGAAGTTGGTAAAGGTGGCTTATTGTCCAGGTGGTCAGTAGGAAGGGTTCCGTTCAGGGTAAAACTTTCTGAGATTTTCAGCTTGAAATTAAGGTGTTCCATGATGGAGGTAGTTTATCTGTGGATGTTGTGCATTTGATGGATTCCTTGAGGATGATAGCGAGTCCTCCTACCTTGTGAAGGTGTTCCTGTTGAGCGATCCTATAGCGCCTGATGTAGTGATGTCTGGAGCAAATGAGGGGTTGAGTCATGTCTGTGTGATGAAGAGGATTTGGTGGCATCGCTGCTCAGAAGGTCCCATATTTTGGTTGTGTCTCTGCTGAGTGATCATGTGTTGAGAAGGCAGTGGGGGAATGGTGTCCAAGGTCTAGTGACCTACAGAGTATTGTTAGGTCGTGATCGGACCAGGGTTTCCAATGGTGAACGCAGTGCAGGACACACACAGGCAGAGATGAGTATGCCTTCAGCATATCAGCAGCGTGCCAGAGGGAACAAGTCCATTGGACATCCATGTTGCAGCTGTCATTAAGCAGGTCCTGGGAGGGAGGACGAGTCAAGGGGGCCATGATGTATTATCCTGTACTGATGCATACAGGGAAATGGAGGCCTCTTGCTTGGCTTTATTTTTTAAAGATTGTTTTGGTTCAAAAACCGGTAATGTAACTTCCTGTCCAGGTGGATTTTGGAAAATTTAGTGACATGACTTCCTGTGCTGATGGGTGGTGGTAACGTGTATAAAATATTTTAGGTGTATTTGAAAAAATGTATTTATGTAAAAGGGATTTTTTTTAAATCAATGATAATATCATTATTTTGGCAATATTATTGCAGTCTACATTGTGTGAATCAATATTTTTGACACATAATTTGTTTATTGGAAGATGACGATATTTTTCTTTCTGATATTTTTAACAACGTTTGTGTTCTCAATATTTGTGGTTTTAGGAAGTCAATATTTTTGTTATCAAAATGTACTTTCTGTTTTTGTTTGGTTTCAATATTGTATGTTTCAATATCATGTCAGTGATCCTTTAGAGGGCAAGCCGAGAACTCTTACTGATAAGCTTCTGCATTTAAAAGAGGAGAAAGCTGTGATATCAGAGGTTGTGAGGGGCTATAGAAATCCTAAAGAAATGTTCTGCCCAAGAAGGACCCTAGCAGCTGGCACAGCAGCTTGTGCTGGAACTTTAGATCAGAAAACTTCTCACTGTAAAACAATTATCAAGAGGGTTCTGAGGTTCCACATTTAATCATGCTGGTCATGTGTGAGGCATTTTGTCATCTACTGGACCTGTAAATTCCTGTACATGATAAAAAGCATATCTAGAGCTCTAAGAAATACAATTGCTCAGTAAAGCAAATAAACAGAAAATAACATTTCATCCACTGCCAACCATTATTTTGTTATCCTCCATTAAAGTTGTGGGTCACAGTCCTTCTTTCCTATAACTAGAAGAGACTAGAGCAGTTACTCCATCTCCCAAGTGCAGAACTTGAGCCTCACCACACAGCCTTGTGAGTTTGGACCACGGTATAGCATTACAGACATCAGGTTCATCATCTGTCAGCATTCTGGCATGTTGAGGCCCTGGGAATTAAAGGGATGTTACTGGAAGAACTGAAGTGAGACTACTGTAGCACAAGGAAAGATTTGTACCACCAGTCCATGCGGTAAGGCCTTGTGACCATGGTTACCCTGTATTAAACCCATGAAATGAGAACACTTACTCCCTGTAATTGTTCTTTTGTTGAGGCATTTGGACCATTTCTCTGGCAAGTCAGCATAGACCTGGAGAAATTTGGCTGACAAGGTCCACAATGAAAAATTAAAGGAAGATTTGCTCACTAAAGATCAGAACTCTTTCTCCCACTTGGGCAGTATTGTCACAATGGGTGGCTCTTTGTTTTATTTCAATGGTGGGTTTGCATAAAGGGCTAAGGAAGACATATGGCCCATCTGCAATCAGAGCAAGAGGCATATGAAGGTGCTTGTGTCAGCAGTGCAATGTCAATTAAGCTGGGGCAGAGTTAACAAAGCCTATCCCTCTGGTTTGTATGTGGATGTACATGAAGAAGAGGGCCACCTAAACCCCTGGTCATCAGAAGTGTGTGCAGCCAACAACTGACTCCTAAAGCTAAAGGATGAAATCCAAAGATGGCAGTTGTTGCAACAGACACTGGACAATTGACATGTTGAACTATATAACCAAGCCATATACCTTTCATGGACATTAGTGCTCAGAAGAGTGTCAGGATATTACAGCCTACTATTTTCTCTGGGAGCAGTATGTCCTGTTTTACATTGACTTTATTTGACCAATTTCTTGTACGTTAGATAGGGCCTCATTCAGAGTTTGTCAGATAGAACGGTTGTTATTCCGTCCTTCTTTGTCAAGGTGCATTATGGCCTGTGGCACATGTCATACAACATTCAGGACATGTGCCAAACTTTGATGGAGTATCATGTCCATCAAAATCTTAATAAAACCCACACTCTTGGATATCACAAAAAAATTATAGCCAGTGACTGCTCTCTAAATAGAAGTGTGTGCATTACTATACAGTAAGTAATTATTCTCAATTAAAAGTACGCTTTCCCAGGATGTATTATTTCCACAATGGCTGATTGAGGTCTTAGGCCCTCATTATGAACTTGGCGGCAATCACCTCTGACCGTCGTGCTGATGGTGAACAAAAGACCGCCAGTGGCGGTGGACTGCACACCGCCGTAAAATGATGGCAAAAAGACAAACCTCCAAAAATCTTGCAACCTCCACCCACCGGCAGGGCCAATAACAACGGAAACGAAGTACACCTCACCCTGCAACTGTCATGCAGACAAATCCTCCCCCCACCAAATAATGATGCACAAGTCAGCTCGGCGAACAGTGAATGTCGAACGATCATTGGCGGTACGGACCACCTCGGCCAGCAATGGGACCCGCCAACAACAAATGCACACATTGGCAAGTTCAAAAAGTACGCACCTGACACACATCCACAGCACTTTAAAACACACACATACACACTCCACAATCCTTTGCAACACCAATAGCACGACAGATACTGACACCACAACATGCATACACTGAACTAATCATCACACAAGTCACACATACAGAACCACCAAAACTCATACATTACACACCCACCATCACAAGCCACACACCCAACCACACAACAGCACCCTCAACAACACACCACCCACAACACACACCATGGCACCCCCTAAGCACCCCCGCTTCACCAAGAGGGAGTTAAGGACCATGGTAGACGAAATACTCAGGGTCGAGCCAAACCTATGCGGGTGGCAGGTGCAGCAGACACCCTTGGCCAGGAAGATGGAGCTATGGCAGAGGATAGTCAACAAGGTCAACACAGTGGGAAACCATCCACGCACAAGGGACGACATCAGGAAGAGATGGAACGACCTGCGGGGAAGATGCATTCCATGGCATCTAGGTACAACATCGCTGTACAAAAGACTGGTGGTGGTCCCCCCCTTATCCCCCCTAAATAAACCGACTGGGAGGAGAAGGTCTTGGCTATCCTGCACCCGGAGGGCCTCACTGGACTCACTGGAGGACTGGACTTGGGTAAGTCAACTACAATACACTAACAGTCACCACACCTGTAATGCATGTATCAGCCCATCCCTCTCACTACCACCAGGACCCCATCCCCTACCCAGTCCACAACACCCACAGATTCATATCCATGTCACCTGCATGCCCACAATCCCCCATGCAAATCACCATCCACCCCCCTGTGCACAGTCACCAACCCATGCATAATCTCAGGAGCAACACAACACCCACAATGTACCATCTCCCCTCAATGAATGCATCAAAAAGAACACAAAGGGACCCTGCATGCCACTACATTGGAATCCAACCACCAATTACTGCTGGCCAGTGCTGCAGTTGACAAGAATGTGCAGGACACCCACATCTCAATTCTCTCACACACAGGCACCACCATCCATGCCACCCGGAGGGAGACTTTGAGGAGTGCCAGTCCTCCACCTGAAGATGAAGGGCCCACTCAGGAGAGTGCAGATGGATGCATGGACACAGACAAAATCCCTGGCCCATCCCACACCACTGGACAGTCACCCTCCAGAAGCCCCACCCAGGACACCACTGACACCTCTACCAACCAGCCACCACAATCAACTCTGGTCCAATGCCCGCACACCAGTGTCCCCAGGCCACAGACTGGCTGCACTCATGTACAGAGGCCCGAGTCCCCACCCACCACCACGCAGGATGATGAAGGGCCCTTCCAAGTTGGACTGCCAGACCTGTGCAGGGGACACAGGCACAGGGGGCTAGGATCAGTGGGAGGGTATCAGTGGTCCAGGGGGGTGGCCCAAGGAGGGATGCTGCTACCCAGGAGGCCACTGTTGAGGTACTGGAGCATACCACCATTCCCAGGACAGGATGGGCCAGATCCTGGCTACCTTGGAGGAGAATCAGAGGCCTCAGGTAGCACACCACCAGGAGGCCATGGAGCAATGGAAACAGCTCATTGCTACCATGACCACCACTGCAGGGATGCTGCAGCGCCAGACAAACATCCATCCTGAGTTATCCACCCACCTGCAGGCCCCTTCCACTAGCCAGGACACTGACCTGCCATCTACATCTGCAGCAGCTACTGGATGGCGGTGAGATGAGCCCTTTGGGGAAACTGGACATAACTTTGCAGGTGTTGCACAAATCCATTCAGGAAATTGGCAGGATGTGGCTGAACATTGGCTGAGATACCCCGGCAGCCATGTCCACTGTCACTTGGAATGAGCCTGTGGCCTAAAACTGTAGCACTGATAGTACCTGCACAGTTGTAGGTATGGCATGGGGATTCCTATTAGCTGGCTTCAGAACAGGCTCCATCGCTGCACAGAGTTCCAGGATTGTAGCTCGATTCAGGCGGTAATTTATGATGATGTGACATTCCTCCATGGTGGCCATCTCTAGCAGGGGTCTGTAAACAGATAGGGCCTCCCTCGGCACATGGGTCTGTACCTATGGGGGAGGAAGGAAGACACATTGAGTTGGGACATACACTTGCATCACAGGGTGACAGAATTCATGTTTTACATGTCAGGCTAATGTGTGGTGAGGAGTGTCAGTCATAATGGCATCACAGTGTAGACACACTTCCCACCATGATTCCATGTGGAGGACCAGTACTCGACGAAGGGGGGAGGGAATGGGGCCATGGATGAGGCCCCCGTCCAGGCTGTGGAGGTGTGGTGGATGCAAAATAGCAGCCTCCTGCCATACGGGTAATGTAGTGTGGAAGTGACTTAATTCTGCTGGCGTTACTCGTCTTGGCGGTAGGCGGTGTTCACTGTGCACCTGATCATTGGATAACATGGTTGTCACTGGGGAAGCTGGGCCAATCATGATCCCCGTCGGCGGTGACGGAGCACACCGCCGCTGTATCTACCGCAATTTTGACATGCCCTTGACACTTGACTCCTGCACTACGAGAAGGGAAGAACTCTACTGCTTGTGTTGCTGTGTCCTGACTCTGGTCCCTGAGATGGCACGTGTTACAGGGGAATGGGCCCCGGCCTTCACTGCTGAGGAGCTGGCGAAGAGCGCATATTTAATGTGTGAAAAGCTTTGCATGCAGTCTAGTCATAGTATTTCGTGTTGGAAGGGTACCCTTGCAGTACAAAACCTATGCCAGACATAATCCACAGACTTTTGCACTATGGTGAAAAGGTGTGAGCATGGCAATAGTCAGACTGTTTGTGTCTGAACACCAGGCAAGATGGTAGCAAAGCCATATCTTACTAGATATGACTCTGTGTTACACTATTTCCAATAGATCAGCACCAGGGATTGAAAAGATATGATATCCTCACAAATTATTTAACAGTGAATGAAAGTTATCACAAGTGAAAAGATTGATGTACAGTGCAATATTATCTTTGGTTGATGAGAGAAGACTAGATGTAATGCATTTGGAAACAAGATGTTCATTTTTTTGTAACATGATAAAGTGTGACTATTTGACAATTAAAGCTGCTCTATACTTATGGACCGGCAAAATGGTTTAATGACACAAAGTGCACATAAAATGTTTTTTAGAAGCCCAAGGTCGACCAGGGATTGCTGGTCTTAGATTGTATCAATTACATCTTTTTACCAGCAGTGACCCTGGGCTTTACTTTACCGTGACATCCAAAACTTAGCAAAAAGTACAATTCTTCATTTGGCTCTCAGAGTTGGGAAGTCAACCAGTCAAAGGCTTTTCAGGGAGGTTGTGTGGGCTTGAGACTAAGGGGGTCATTATGAACATGGCGGTAAACACAGCACCACTGGTGGTGACAGTAACGACCGCCATCAGGCTGGCGGTCCAGACCACCAAATAATGAAGTACATGAGAAGCAGGCAGCGGGCCATCCACCCACCGCCATTTTGGTAGTGCCACAGACAACGGGGAGGTCATCTTCAGCCCGGCGGAAAGACCCTACCCGCCCACCAAATAATGAAACACCACACCGCCATCAGTTCCGTGGCGGGAACCACCGCCACCAAAGCTTGGCAGAAACGATCCATATAAAGGGAAACACTCACCAGAGGCACACAGAACAGGCCGATGCCGACATGGAGCAAGAGTTGGATATAATCCTAGTGCTTCTCCTTGCCATATTCCTTCAGGACCGTGACCGACAACGAAGACGACGATGGTAAGTACCACAGCCTAGTACACATGGGAGGAAAGGGCACAGTTACACAACCAACCAACCACCCCACCCACACCGCAACCCCTCCCACCATCCCAAGCCAATCATACCATAACAAGATGTACTTACCAGACACAAGCCAACAAATACCTGCACCAATGCACACACCTGTACACACCACACCCCAACAGTGAAACACTGCACGACGGGTCAATATTGTGCCAACAGGACTGCTGGGCAATAAAATTTACTTCAACTGGATTAAAAATTAATGTACAAACAAGGCCATAGACTAGTCCATATATACAGGTCCCTGAAGGGCAAATATAGGCAACACTTGACTCCTACGATGGCAAAGGAAACTCCACTGAGAAGGGGGCATCTATGAGGCAGCCAGGCAACTCTGGGATCAGGAGCAGTTGTGGCAGGGGTGGTGAGTCATGTTTGGAAGGGGGGGGGGTTGGGCTTAGGTTTAGGAGGTGGAGGTGAAGAGGGTTTGGGCTTGCTCTTGGAAGGAGGTGGAGTGGGTCTGGACCGTGGGAAGGGCAGAGGGACCTGGGGCAACACAGGGCTTCTTCCTCCCTGGGGAAGGTGCATAGGAATGGGAAGTGCAGACTGTTGAGGACTTTGAAGAGGAAGGAGTGGACTGGGTGAGGGTATGGGAATGTTTAGGGACAAGACGAGGTGGGCCAGTGAGTTCAAACAGGTCAACACAGGAGAGGAAAAGCTTCTTAGGTGTAGTTCGAGTGGCTTTGGAGCCAGGTCTGGGAGTGGGGGTTGAGGGAGTGGTTGTATGAGGTGTAGGTGTGCTGGACATGGATGCAGTTGCCTGTTTAGTCTACTTATGTATGGTTGCTGTGTGTGGAGTGGATGAGTGTGAGCATTTGAGTGTTTTGGGAAGGAGGTGGACACAGTGGGAGAACACATGTTGCCAGTGTATATGGATGTTGTGTGGGTGTCTGCAGGTCTGGTGAGTGTGCTGCAAGTGTCTATGAATGTAGTCGTGGTGAGTGCAGGTGTGGTGTCTGGGGGTACATGACTGGATGTCAGCTGTTGTGGTGACTGCAAGAATGAGGACAGCAGCAGTGACTGAGGGTGCAGTGCATGTGGGTGTGTATGGTGAGTTGACAGACAGGTAGGCGGGGAAGGTTGACACAGTGCGGGAGGTGGATGTTGTTCTGTCTGCTTTGGTATGTTGGGCGTGTGCCTGCACGTGGTGGGAAGTGTGGTGCTTGTGTTTTTCTGTGTGCTTCTTGTGTTTTGAACTGTGTGCATGGCTGTCTGTATGTGTGCTCGGGATGGGTGAAGAGAGTGGGGTGCTGGAAGGGGTAAACGTGGTGGGAGGGGGGAACGGAGGGACCAGAGACACTGGCTGCCATCAAAGAGGAGAACAGAGCCTGAAAAGATCTCTGTAGGCCAGACATAGCACTGTGAATGCCTTCCAGGTATCCATTGCATTGCTGCATCTGGGATGCTAGTCGATGGTTGTCTGCCCTACAGAGATGATTCTCAGTAGGTTAATAGCCTCCTCCATGAGGGCAGTAGGGCTGCCTGGGGCAGGAGATGAGGTGCCTGGGGCGAAGGAGACTGTAGGAGGCTGGCCTGGCTTATAGTGGGTACCTTGTGGTACTTACACCTTCTGCCAGGTCCAGTTATCCCTTATTAGTAGATTAGTAGTGTTCTAGCACCTTAGGCTGATAGAGGTAGCTTTAGCAGAGTAGCTTAGGCTGAACTCGGAGACATGCAAAGCTCCTACTATACCACTTATATCATATAGCACTATATCACAAGAAACACAATACTCAGAGTTACTAAAAAATAAAGGTACTTTATTTAAGTGACAATATGCCAAAAGTATCTCAGAGGATATACTCCCTCAGTAGGTAAGTCAAATACACAAAATATACACACAAACCAAAATCTGGTAAGTAAACAGTTACAAAAGTAGTGCAAACACTGTAGAACACAATAGAATGCAATTGGAGACAATAGGCCTAGGGGCAACACAAACCATATACTCCAAAAGTGGAATGCGAACCACAAATGGACCCCAGGCCTAGTGTAGTGTGTAGAGGGTCGCTGGGAGTGTAATAAAACTTTAAGAGTGTCCAAGATACCCCACCCCAAGACCCTGAAAAGTAGGAGTAAAGTTACCCTACTGCCCCAGAAAGACAGGAAATTCGAGATAGGGGATTCTGCAAGGACAGCAACTGACTGCAAGCACTGAAGATGGATTCCTGGACCTGAGGACCTGCAAAGGAAGGGGACCAAGTCCAAGAGTCACGTAAGTGTCCGGGGGGGGCACGAGCCCACTAAACCCCGCATGAAGGTGCAAAAAGGGCTGCCTCTGGGTGGAAGAAGCCAAAGATTTTGCAACAACAGAAGATGCCAGGAACTTCTCCTTTGGTCAGAAGATGTCCCACGGCGTGCTGGAGGATGCAGAGATGGTTCCACCCAGAAAGACTGCAAACAAGCCTTGCTAGCGGCAAGAGTTGCGGTTAAAGGTTTTGGGTGCTGCTAGGGCCCAGGAAGGACCAGGAGGTCGCCCCTTGGAGGAGGAGACAGAGGGGGCGCTCAGCAACACGGAGAGCCCAGGCAGAAGCAGGCAGCACCCGCAGAAGCACCTAAACAGGCGTTCAGAAGATCTGAACACGGCGGTCGTCTCAGCACAACAAAAGGGAGTGCCACGAAGTCGTAGTCCAGCTCAGCGAGTCGGGCAATGCAGGACGGAGTGCTTAGGACCTGGGCTACGGTGTGCATGAAGGGAGTTTTGCAAACGTGCACAGAAGCCCTGGCAGCTGCAGTTCACGCAGTACACAGGATTACTGTCTGGCGTGGGGAGGTAAGGACTTACCGCCACCAAATTTGGACAGAAGGGCCACTAGACTGTCGGGGACACTTGGATCCAGCTCCTGTGTTCCAGGGACCACGCTCGTCAAGATGAGAGGGGATCCAGTGGACCGGTGATGCAGAAGTTTGGTGCCTGCATTGGAAGGGGGAAGATTTTGTCGACCCACAAGAGATTTCTTCTTGGCTTCCAGTGCAGGGTGAAGGCAGACAGCCCTCAGAGCATGCACCACCAGGAAACAGTCGAGAAAGCCAGCAGGATGAGGCGCTACAATGTTGCTGGTATTCTTCTTGCTACTTTGTTGCGGTTTTGCAGGCGTCCTGGAGCAGTCAGCGGTCAATCCTTGGCAGAAGTCAAAGAGGGAAGTGCAGAGGAACTCTGGTGAGCTCATGCATTCTGATGAGAAACCCACAGGAGAGACCCTAAATAGCCCTCAGAGGAGGATTGGCTACAGAGAAAGGTAAGCACCTATCAGTAGGGTTCTCTGACGTCACCTGCTGGCACTGGCCACTCAGAGGTGTCCATTGTGCCCTCACACCTTTGCATCCAAGATGGCAGAGGTCTGGGACACACTGGAGGAGCTCTGGGCACCTCCCCATGGGAGGTGCTGGTCGGGGGAGTGGTCACTCCCCTTTCCTTTGTCCAGTTTCATGCTAGAGCAGGGCTGGGGCGATCCCTGAACCGGTGTAGACTGGCTTATGCAAGGAGGGCACCATCTGTGCCCTTCTAAGCATTTCCAGAGGCCAGGAGAGGCTACTCCTCTCAGGCCCTTAACACCTATTTCCAAAGGGAGATGGTGTTACACCCTCTCTCAGAGGAAATCCTTTGTTCTGCCTTCCTGGGCCTGGCCTTCCTGGGCCTGGCCTGCCTAGGCCCCATGGGGGCATAAACCTGTCTTAGAGTTGGCAGCAGCAGTAGCTGCTGAGAAAACCCCGGAGAGTTAGTTTGGCAGTACCCGGGCTCTATGCTGGAGCCCCGGGGATGCATGGAATTGTCACCCCAATACCAAAATGGCATTGGGGTGACAATTCCGTGATCCTAGACATGTTACATGGCCATGTTCGGAGTTACCATGGTGAAGCTACATATAGGTATTGACATGTATGTAATGGTGTACCCGCACTCACAAAGCCCGGGGAATTTGCCCTGAACAATGTGGGGGCACCTTGGCTAGTGCCAGGGTGCCCTCACACTAAGTAACTTTGCACCTAACCTTCACTAAGTGAAGGTTAGACACATAGGTGACTTATAAGTTACTTAAGTGCAGTGTAAAATGGCTGTGAAATAACGTGGACATTGTTTCACTCAGGCTGCAGAGACACTCCTGTGTAAGAACTGTCTGCGCTCCCTATGGGTGGCAAAAGTAATGCTGCAGCCCATAAGGATCTCCTGGAACCCCAATACCCTGGGTACCTAGGTACCATATATTAGGGAATTATAAGGGTGTTCCTGTGTGCCAATGAGAATTGGTCAAATTAGTCACTAGCCTGCAGTGACAATTTTAAAAGCAGAGAGAGCATAAACACTGAGGTTCTGGTTAGCAGAGCCTCAGTGATACAGTTAGGCACCACACAGGGAACACATACAGGGCACACTTTATGAGCACTGGGGTCCTGGCTAACAGGATCCCAGTGACACAGGCAAAAACAAACATACATAAGTAAAAAATGGGGGTAACATGCCAGGCAAGATGGTACTTTCCTACAGATCTTAATAGCAATGTGACCATACTCTGTAATCATAGCGTCTATAGATGAAACACGTATAGGCTCCATGAATTTTGTGGCCTCAGTGATAGGAACAAATGGCCAGGGTTGCTCTTGCTCTGCGATGCATGAAGATAGATGTACTCTGCCTGCAAGAGACACACATCCCCTGGGACAAACGTATCTGGTTAGGGGATCTGGGTCTCTCCTGCCTAGCAACCACACATCAGGGCTTCTCATCAAGAGGGGTTGCGATTCTGGCTAAGAAAACATGGTGCGTGTGTAGGAAGGTGTGTAGGCAGGTTAAGGAGGACAAATGGGGTTGCTGGATGATTATTCAGTGTGAAATACATGGAAAGGTTCTGACCATCTGCTTGATTTATGGCTCTAACACTGACGAGGCAGATGTTTTAGATTATATGAATATAGAATTAACCCTTAAGTGTTTTGCAGTGATTTTTAAATGCATCTAGGTGTACAGGCAGACTGGCTCAGGATGGATCACCATTATTCTGGGAGAAAGGCAGGTGTATACAAGGCACTGCAGAGTCTGGTGAAGGATCACGGCCTGGTAGACATATGACTTAAGCACAAAGCACCCGAGTCGTGTTATACTTTCTATTCTATCCTTAATAATAAACTAGTCTGTTTAGACTCCTTTTTTTACATCATCGTCCCTAGCTGGGCAAGCTGTAATCAAGATCTTACCTAGGTTTTTATTACATCACAATCCACTAATTTTGGCAATTCCTGCTGCAAGTGGAGGGAGTTCATGGTCTTTTGATAGGAAACTATTGTTAGATCAGACATATAAAGATAAGGGGCTTGATTTAAGTGAAAATGACAGTGTGCCCCGCTGCGCCAAATTTGGCAGCGTCGCACACCGTTATTTTCAAAATGCAGGGATGCATCGTCTTTACTTGTGTATAAGTACTGTGGAACTATAAATGGTATTGCATGAGCTTTGCATGTCTCCTAGTTCAGCCTAAGCTACTCTGCTATAGCTACCTCTATCAGCCTAAGCTGCTAGAATACTACTACATTCCACTAATAAGGGATAACTAGACCTAGTATAAGGTGTAAATACCCAAGGTACCCACTACAAATCAGGCCAGCCTCCTACAACCAGCGTGGCTTTCCTTGTGAAACTCCCTTAAATATTCTGATGGTGTTCAGGGAATTTTGTTCGACTTTATATACCGGAGTGCCCCTTCCCGCCGAGAACTTCCTACATCCAGGGTGGACGAAGGTCAGAAGGATAAGCTAGATGCCCCCATAACTACAGAGGATATTTATGAAGCCATTTGTTTGTTAGCTTCGGGGAAAGCTGCTGGCCCAGATTTCATCCCAGTCGAGTTCTATAGTGTTTTTTGGGGCAATTCAGCAAGATACGCTGGCTACATTCCAACAGGCTCAGGTGGGAAGGATTCTGAGTTATTGGGAGACCAGTAGCATTGTGATATGTAGAAAGAAGGGAAAGCCCCCAGAACTCTTAGGTTCATACAAGCCAATTTCTCTCATAAACTGTGATGGAAAAATCTATTTGAAATACAGGCAGGTAGACTTGGGCGAATGATTACCCCATCAGTGTCTTCAAATCAGCATGGGTTCATCCCCGGTAGAAGTACAACTGACCATGTTTGTAGAGTGATTACATTATTTGATATAGTATCTGCGAAAGGGATACCTGCTAGGACTTAAGTTACTTGACACAGAGAAAGCTTTTGATTGTGTATTATGGCAGTTTCGGTGGGTTGTGTTATGCTGAAAAGGCTTAGGTTATACATTTATTCAATCTGTCAGCCACGTATGATATTCCCAGCGATAGGGTCAGATTTATAGGCACGAGTCTGATACCTTTGCTATCTCAAGAGGGACACAACAGGGTTGCCCCTGTTCTCCGCTCCTGTTTGCACTGTACATTTTATTTAGAAACCTGAACAGTGATCCAAAATCAAACCTGTTATAATTCATCAGATTAGCCATAAGACTCTCGTTACGAAGATGATATTACTGTTCTTACAACAGAACCCAATTCGGCTCTCCCGGAGCTTGAGTCACAGGCGCATCTATTTGGACACCACTCAGGCTATAACCTAAACAAATCTTAGACACAAGTATTGTGCTCAGAGTGTGTAACTTGCAGGATACACGTGTAGTGGTAGGGGCAATGTACTTTGGGGTGAGACTGTCATCTGATGTAGGTAGAGCAGTTGAATTAAACATGGCATCCTTGCTACTTAAAATTGAGGGCGACCTGGAAAACATAGATTGTCTGTATTTCATGTTTTTTGGGCGGGCACATGTACAGAAAATGCCCATCCTCCCTAATGTTCTATATTTCTTAGAACAATCCCTTTAGAATTTAATAGACAATGGCTGTCACGTCTGGACAGTATTTGTAGCAAGTTTCTTTGGGGGTATAATAGGCCTAGGAGGGCAGCTAAATGGCTGATTTTACCTAATCTTCAGGGGGGGTGGGCCGCCACCAGCTTTAAACTATACCATTAGTGCTGCATGCTTCTACACCTGAGTATTTTACTCTCCGATTCATGGAAGAGGGTTAGTCCTGCCAAATCATCTACGATTTATGAGGTCAGTCTTGGGGATCTCGCCAGTGGTTATTTTCAGCGGGAGTTTGAAGAAGTTACTACAAAAAGGCCAGATTTAAAACCATAGGTGCTGCATTTAGAATATGGCAGAAAGGTAATGCGTTTTATAGATACTCCAAAGTTTAACTTACATACGTCTATGACAGCTGACCTCCTTCTTGCACCGGTCTTACAAGACTTTATATCTATCAAATGGGTTTGGTCTGTCGTGGCTTCACTGGGAGAGTTCTACAATATTGGGCATATGAGCATGTTCATTGACCTCCAAGACCGGTTTGATCTCCCAAAAGCTGAATTTTTAAAGTACATATGGCTTCAGGACTTTTTGTTGAGAGATCTAAGGGACCCCCAAATTGGTTACTAAGATACCATTATTGGAAGCTATTAAGCAGAAAGCCAGGATTGGTGGTATTTATGGTGTCCTTCTCCAGCTATGTCTGGATGACCTCACAGAACTCTAAGTGGGAATTATGTTTTGGGGATAGAAGGTCCTCTATTACAAGTATCTTTGGAGCTGGAAAATAGGGCATTTCTAACAGCTAATCTAAAGAGCCAACATTATATGGCAAATTTTAACCTTCAGTATACCCTGACAAAGGTGGCGAAATGGGGTGGTAGGTTCAGGGGTAAATGGGATAGCTGTAGCAGATGTGGGGTTCAGGAGGCAGATGCCCTGCATATGTTATGTGATTTTTTTTGCTGATATTCAAACCTTTTTGAGCCAATTTTTTTTGGGGGGGGCTCTTCATATCACCCTAGCCCTGATGATTCTAGGAGTGATTGAACCCACTGAGGAGAACAAGAGGCTGAAATCTAATGCAGGGCTCCTGTTTGTGGCAATAGCAATTGCGCGTCTGTGCATCGCCTCTCAATGGCTCAATGCGGACCCTCCTCTGTTTTTCACTTGGAGGGCCGGGTGTTTGTCAATCTATTATATGGGGAGCTCATTATATGAATGTAAAGGGGCTAAAAAAACGGTGGGTTCTTAGACTATGGGCTCCGATCTCCAATTGGTTGTCGAGAATATCTAGTTAGCACCCTCCTTGCTGAATCAGCCGATAGATAAAACTCTCATGGAGCTGTTTGACATTTTTTTACATAAACTGCTTATGTTTTGTGGTATGTATTTATATGTGATACATCATGATGTACTGTGAATTTGATTCTGAAGTGATAATTTTATTCTTAGATTAATTTGATGTCATTGATGGTACAGTGTGAATAAAAAAAAAAGTTTAAAAAAAAAGAATGTAACCGTAAACATTCCAAGTCATAAACCTCTTTTGTCTAAATTACAATTGTTCCTCTTTGTCAGTAGGTTTAATGCTGGTGTTCTGCTTAAGTTCCTATATGGCATCTACCTCGGGTCTGGTGAAGTTTTGAAAGGGATATTCTGTCATCTCCCTAATTTCTTCAACCTCATGTATCACTTCCTGTTCAAACAACGCCACTTCTAGTGGTAATTGGGACAGCAGTGGTGAAAATGTAGAACTAGGGAGAAGGTTTGTGTTCCCTTGTTGTGTCAATGCCTCCTCTTTATTGTCAAAATACACTCCTGAGTGTATTCTCCTAAAGAATTCCACCAACTTCTGAATTTGAAAGTATCAGCTACATTAGTGGGAATAAAACTCAGGCCTCTAGCCAGGACCTTCTCTTGAGGAGTTGATAGGGTCATATCTGACAAATTCAAAATCAAATTTAATCCCTGCTGGTTCCGGGCAGGAATTCCGGGGACATGCTTCTGGTTACCCTTTAATTTAGGTCCTCCCACTGGACACGTTGTTTGTTTCTTTGTCTCAGCTTTCCTATTGCCCTGCCTCTACCTGAGAAAGGGTACTGATTCTGTTGAAATTTTAAAGGTTGTAAAGGCTGTACATGTGGGAACATTCGTGGCCACCCATTATTTGGACCCATATGTGGAGGTAGGAGTGGGGAATCAAACAGATGTATCTGTGAATGTCCTCTCTGAAAACATCCACTATCCCCCTTCTCCTTGGTCCATATTCCGAGTCTCACTCCCTGAACTTGAGGTACCATTATCTCTCATCCCCATCTGTCCTCCTTTGTTGGTCACAGCCTCCTTCTGTTTCACGTATTTATCCGTAATATAGGAGTAAACCTTCTCTTAAGAGAATTGTTTTAAATCCTTCTGTACTTTATTAATTTTAGATTGTATCAATAATTCTTTATATTCTGCAACTCCCTTATAAGCTTCCTCTAACTTGGATATCTGTTTTTTAAATACTTGTTCACTAGCCTGGACTTGGATCAGCAAAACGTCTGAAGTTTTTTAGCCAATCCCTAGTACACTTCCAGGCTATTAAAGCCCAGTCCCGTCTGGATGATGCATCTTCCAGAAAGATTAAGGGATTTGTTGGTGACCAATAGTCCCCTTGAGCTGTATTGGCTCCTAAACATTCTGTTAATATAGGTCCATGCAAAGTATTTTTCACTGGTGTCTTTTCAAAATGTCTAATAGGGTCTCCCAAACCTCTACCCGGGTTGGGAGACCTGTGAAGATGTGAAGCTATACCTCTTCAAACGAGAACAGAGGTGGATTTATTGAACCTGTAGCCTTGAAAAGTGATTAAATGATGGCATACCTTGGCACCAATTCAACTGTCTTTAAAGATCACCAATTTAGAGCTGGTGTATTTTGAATCCACTTTTTCAATCCACCCGTCAATGTTATAATGGAGATAACCAGAGTAGTGAGTTTTGTATCTCATCTATGAATCACCACCTACATAAGGAATGCGTAGGTTCACAGAGGGTGGGTGAGAGGAAAGACACACTTGAGTTATCAAGTGCAAATTCTGACTTCTAGTCCCCTGGTAGTTTCGAAGTAGTATTGATTTAATATGTTGCAGCTGTTTGTATATTTGTATATTGTATACTTGATTCCAAAAAAACATTCTTTGGACTAGGACCTTCTAGATTTTTCTCATTGCATAATAACAAGATGGGCATTGTAGGAAGTTGGCCTAGTGTGTGGTGGTTACCTAAGGTACTTACACCTTATACCAGGTATCCCTTATTAGTGAAATGTAGGCAGTGTCTAGAAGCCAGGCTCTCTAGAGGTAGCTATGGATGAGTAGCCAAGGCTTATCCAGAAGACATGCAAAGCTCATGCAATACCACTGTAGTCACACATCACTTACAAACATGAAAGTAAGTGTTCAGTGTTGCAAAAATAAAGGTACTTTATTTTAGTGACACAACACCAAAAAGTACTAAGGAGGCAACCCTTCAGTAGGAGGTAAGTAACACACTACGGCCCTCATTACAACCCTGGCGGTAAATCCCGCTTGCCACCGTGCCGACGGCCGCCAACATACTGTGACAGCGCCGGTATTCCGCTACGGGTATTATGAGCCACACAGAGAAATCTGCCACTAAAACACACACCCACATTACCCATAACCCTATCAATGAACATATTTGAACAAGCAGAGAGAGAGAAAAGCAAAGACCGCACCATCACCCAGAGGAACAGAACACCATTACACGTACACCATCCATGCACATCACATAATACATCACAACACAGCACCCCACACATCACCTCACACATCACTCAGACCACATCATGGCACCTCAAAGACACCCCAGGTTTTCAGATGAGAAGCTAAGGGTCTTGGTGGAGGAAATCATCTGGGTAGAGCCACAGCTATTCGGATCACAGGTGCAGTAGACGTCCATTGCAAGGAAGATGGAGCTATGGCGGAGAGTCGTGGACCGGGTCAATGCCGTGGGACAGCACCCAAGAACAAGGGATGACATCAGGAAGAGGTGGAATGACCTACGGGGGTAGGTGCGTTCCATGGTTTCAAGACACCAGATTGCTGTACAGAGGACTGGCGGTGGACCCCCACTAACTCCCCCACAACTTACAACATGAGAGGAGCAAGTCTTGGCGATCATACATCCTGAGGGCCACGCAGGAGTAGCAGGAGGACTGGTCTCTGGTAAGGCAATTCTTTACTACTTTATCCCCCCTACCTGCATGCCATCACAATCTCCTACCCCTACCCTCACGCGCATCACTCCAACACCTCACATATACCCCACTATCACAACCCACCCATCCCAATACCAAGCCCTGCATGCAACAACAATACATGGACACCCATCACAGACCTACATGGACACCCATCACCACAGCATGCACACTCGATAGACTCACCCAGCCCACATAATCAGCAATCACACAAGGCCAAGGCAACAGTGCAAGCACATTTATACAAGGAAACACACTTATTGCACAAGATGGCACACAGATACAATAACAATGCATTTGCATCCCAACAGGACCCCTACCCAAAGTCACCGGACAGGAGGTGCCAGCTATATCCAGTCCCCCCACAGAAGAGGCGCACAGTGATGACAGCAGCTCTGCACGCCGGGATCAGGATGACCAGCCTGGCCCATATGGGACCTCTGGACAATTGGTTCCCCTGCCACAGTCCCAAACCACCACAGAACCTACCCCCCTCAGGAAACACCAGCACAGCACCCTCCCAGCGGGCCCCTGACGCTGTCCCCAGGACATGTCCATCAGCAATGTGTCCACCACTACAGGGACCGCAGGCAACCCCACAAACACAGAACTATCAGGGACCTGGGGTCAGTGGGCACACGGTTTAGGGGACAGCGGCACAGGACAACAGGGAAGCTGGGAGGACTGCTGTGCGACAGGGGGAGGACAGTCCCAGGGAACCCACACTCCACGAGGCTCTCTCCATCATCATGGGAGCACACCACCATTCCCAGGAGACCATGGGCATGGAACTGGCCAAGTTTCAGGAGACCCAGCGGCTGCAGGAGGGACAGTACATGGGGATCAGGGATGACCTCACCAAAATATATACCATCTTGGTCACCATAGCAGGTGTGCTGGCTGACATGGGCAAGACCATGAGTGAGGCAGTGGCCCAACAAAGGGCCCCTAACACTAGCCAAACCGAGGAACATCCTTCCACCTCTGCTGGCACTAGTGGACAGGAGGCCCCGCCACAGGACCAACAGGCCACCAGCACCCCACCCCCTGCAGAAGGAGAACCACACCGCAAATGGTCCCTGCTATCCAGGCAGAAGACTGAGAACATTGCCAAGACCCCCCGCCAGGAAATATGACCCTCCTGATTGTCACCCTTCTGTACCACTACGTCACCCTGTCCACCTTGAACTGCCATTGCTACCTTTCCTATGCCCCATTAGACAATGCACCTGTGATACCAAGAGACTGGACTCTACCATGGACCTTCCTCCACCATCACCCCAGCCCGTTGCACATACCCCTATACCCATTAGCACTTAAATAAACACCCTTCAATCAAAAACCAATCTGGAGTCAGTCTGATCCTTCACAAATCTATTATTACAACTTTAGCAACAAATTGCTATGTAAATGTTCATTTACTCATACCAATGTATGACAGTTGTTGGGCAGCAGTGCACATAGCAGGAGGCAGAATGGGGTACCCAGATCTGCAAAAAGGAAATCCAAAGGGAACAGTCAGTGTCTATAGACAGAGGATAAGAGGCTGACATGTACAATGTCCTAAAGTATACTGAAATGTGAAGAGGAGTTACAGTCTCTTACCTGTGTGTCACTGGAAGTACTGCATGATGATGTTCGTTCTGTTATCAATATCTTCTTCCTCTGCCTCCTCTTCCTCACTGTCCACAGGCTCCACCGCTGCCACAAAACCATCACCAGGCTCATCCTCCTGCAGAAAAGGCACCTGGAGTGTCAATGCCAGGTTGTGCAACATACAGCATGCTACGATTATCTGGCACACCTTCTTCGGTGACTAGTACAGGGAGCCAGCCACCTGTTAGATGGAGGCACCGGAATCTGGCCTTCAGGAGGCCGAACGTCCTCTCAAAAATACACCTAGTTCGCCCACGTGCCTCATTGTAGCGTTCCTCTGCCCTTGTCCTGGCATTCCTCACTGGGGTCAGTAGCCATGAGGGGTTGGGGTAACCAGAGTCACCTGCAAATTTCGAGGAATACCTGTTAGTCACACACTAATCCTTAGGGACTACCCCATACCCAGATACATACTCATACTGTGTGGGGACCTTGGGCTCACCTATTAGCCACACCCGGTGCCTCTGGACTTGGGCCATCACATAAGGGATACTGCTGTTGCACAAGATATAGGCATCATGTACAGAGACAGGATACTTGGCATTCACATGGGAGATGTACTGGTCCGCCAAACACACCATTTGCACATTCATCGAATGGTAACTTTTCTTTTTCTGTACACTTGTTCATTTCTGCGGGGGAGACAAATGCCACATGTGTCCCATCAATGTCACCAATGATGTTGGGGATATGTCCCAGGGCATAGAAGTCAGCTTTCACTTTGGCCAAATCCTCCACCAGGGGGAACACGATGTAGCTGTGCATTTGTCTCAGCAGGGCAGACAACACCCTGCTCAACACGTTAGAAAACATTGGCTGAGACATCCCAGATGCCATGGCCACTGCAGTTTGGAAGGAGCCACTTACCAGGAAATGGAGCACTGACGGGGGGGTATACCTGTGGGCTGGCGGATAGAGGACATCAGGTCTGGCTCCAATTGGGCACACAGTTCTTGGATTGTGGCAAAGAATGTGTGCAAGTCTGAAAGTGATTATGATGTGTCTGTCTTCCATTGTCGACAGGTCCACCAGGGCACTGTACACCGGAGGATGCTGCCATCTCATCATCTGCCCAGTGGTTGTATCCTATGGAGGAGAACGGTGAGCAGAGGGTCATTTACCACATAGGTAGCACAACTGTGTCTGAAGTAATGTTAGAGAATCCGTGTGTGAAATCGTGAGTCCGTATATGTTCCAATATGTGCTATGACACAGTTAGGTGCCATGCCATGTGTACCCCTGAAATCGCGGCTGCCTGCCTTGTGAGGAAGGACAAGGGGAAATGAGGTAACTGCCCTGTTATTGTGCAGCGTTGCGGTAGGTGGTCAAAGACCACCGCGCAACTCAGCATTGGTTATCATTGGGCCATATGGGTTCCAGGAGCCAATGGCCATGTACGCCGGCAGTGAGGGTACGCACCGCCGCAGACGTGACCGCCATTTTCTATCGGTTCACTCACTTGATACCTGACCATCAACAGGAGAGGACCTACATGGCAAGTGCTGCTGTGACCTGAGTCTGGAAGCGACAATGGCTAGAGTGTCTGGGGAAAGGGCCCTTGCCTTCACGGTGGAGGAGTTGGACAAACTGGTGGATGGGGTCCTCCCTCAGTACACGCTACTCTACAGTCCTCCAGACAAACAGGTGAGTACGTTGTGAGCATGATGCGTGGGCAATGCCTGCTTGGAGTGGTGTGGATGTAAGCCACATGTTAGGGGATGGGCTGAATGCTGCTTGTGAGGATGGTCAGTGTATGTGCGTCAGGGCATGGGTGGTAACTGGTGGGCAATGAGTATGACGGTCTGGACTGGTAAGTAATTTCCTTTCCTACTGTACTTTCCCTCTAGGTCAGCGACCACCAGAAGAAGGGTATTTGGCGTGGCATCGTCAAAGAAGTGCGGACCCTGGGGGTCTATCACAGACGGAGCACCCACTGCCACAAGAGATGAGAGGCCCTGCACTGGTGGAGCAAGAATACGGTGGAGGCCCAGCTGGGGCTGGCCTCCCAACGTGGAAGGGGCGCCTGTCGCACCATAACCCCCTGATGTTCTGCATCCTGGCGGAAGCCTATCCAGAGTTGGATGGGCGCTTGAGGGCATCACAGCAGCCACAAGGGGGTGAATACAGTGTCATAAAGCTGACTGCGCGGTTTAGGAAGTATGTGGGTGGGGGTTGTGGGCTGTGGGTGCCCCTAGGCCAGGGCGGTCATTCCAGGGTAGGTCCCTTGTTTGCAGGATCAGTAGCAACCTTACTCCTATGGTACAATTGGGCAGCTACTAGTGTGCAGGGTCCTGTGGGTGTCAGGTGTGCATGTGTTGGCATTAGGCATTGTACCCCATGGGGTGGTGACTACCATAGTGACTGGTTGGACATGGCCTAGTGCATAGGGCATCTCAGTGTGTGTTGTGTCCACCAACGGTAGTGGTGTTGCTAGCATTGACCATGTGTGTCCTCTGCCTTTCCCCCCCTTCCTGTTTTGTCACCCTGTCCTTGTGTGCATTAGCATCATCTGGCGGAGGAGCAGAGGCACCGGCAACGGAGGGAGGTGCGTCCCACATGGCCCATGAGGGTGAATCCATGGAGGGTGAAGGCACCAGTGGGGTGGAGGGCGAGGGGAGCTCCACGATGGGGACAGGAGGCGATACCAGCGACAGCGACTCCTCCTCTGATGGAAGCTCCCTGGAAGTGGCGGACGCCTTTGCGCCCACCCCAACTACAGGCACAGCCGCTACCCCCCTACCAGCACCGCCCTCCCAGCAGCCCCTCAGCGTGTTTCCTGTGCCCGCTCACCCAGGAGGGTGGGCATCTTCTTCGCCCCACGCACCTCAGGCCCTGCCCCAGTCAGCCCTACTGCCCTCAGTGAGGAGGTTATTGACGTCCTGAGATCCCTGACTGTTGGGCAGTCAACCATTCTGAATGCCATCCAGGGTGTCAAGAGGCATTTGCAGCAAACAAATGCATACCTGGAGGGCATTCATTCTGGTGTGGCGGCCCAACAGAGAGCATTTCAGGCTGTGGCCTCAGCACTGATGGCAGCCATTTTCCCTGTGTCCAGCCTCCCCCTCGAACTTCCACTACCCCGACCCAATCCCCCCTACTTCAGCCTATCTCAAGCACACCTTTAGACCAGCATGCACACACATCAACACACAGAAGTGGCTCTGAAAAACATAAGCACCACACATCACACAGGCACTCACACAAGCACCATACCCATGCACACATACAAACATCCACTTCCTCCACTGTCTCCCCCTCCTCCACGTCCTCCACCTCCCTCCCAGTCTCGTCTCCACTCACACCTGCATACACTACATCATCAGCCACTGCCTTCATCACCAGCACGACCATCACAACACACCGCTCACGTGCATTCACCACCCCCACTACCATTTACACATCCCCTTTGTCATCTCCCAGTGTGTCTGTGAGCCCTCCTCCCAAAGTACACAAATGCAGGCACATACCCATTCAACAGCCATCCACCTCACAACAGCCTCCAGCCCATGCACCTTTACCCAAACTCAGCAGACGTACACCTCCTTCAACCACTTCCTCTTCCTCCACTCCCACACCCCCTCCATCTTCCCGTCCCAGTGTGTCTAAAAAACTTTTCCTAGCTAACTTTAACCTCTTCCCTACACCTCCCCCCCGTCCGTCCCCGAGGGCCAGGACGTCTAGATCCCAGCCCAGCACCTCAACCACCACATCTGCGTCTGCTGTGATCCGTGCAAGTCCAGGTGGATCGAAGGGGGCCCCCGTCAGAGCTGCCAGTGTGCCACCTACAGATATGAAGGACCATCCGATTCGCCACCTGCCAAGGTCAAAAAGGGGCCGGCTTCCAGCAGGGAAAAGTCACACCACCCACCCAGCAAGTTCTCACCCAAACACAGAGAGGACAGTGCCAAGGTCCCAGTAGCGACTGCAAAGGTGGGGAAGGGACACAAGACAAAGGGCAAGTCACCTCAGGGCACTATGCCTCCTGGTGAGGGGCTGGTGACCACCATTTCCTCAGGGATGCCACCGCCGCAACGATCGCCACCTGCACCGCCACTGCCACAACGTCAGTCTGCAGCATCTTCCTCAAGGATCAGCCAACCGATCCTGCCAGAGACTGTACGGTGTCTCCATCCACCACAACGGACACCTGCACCACGGCCAGCACCAGCACCATCTCAGCCGCAGCCACTGCCGCAGTCACTGCCACCGCCACCGCCACCTGCACCACCATCTGCACCGCGACATGCCCAGCCGGTACCACTATATTGGATGTCAGCAGCACCACCAGTGGGCAGCCGTCTGAGGCTGCAGGTGACGTCCTGGACCCTGGACATGCCACTCGAGGCACCACCACCAGCACTGGCAAGACCAGCAGTTGGCAGCCTAAGTCGCCGGAGGTTGGAGTGTGGCTCTGCCTTCATGGAGTATCATGCTACCTGTTCCATGCACATCTCTTGGCTCAGACACCCAAATGAGAGGATGTTGACTGCCACACCCCGGCGCACCATCACTGGGCACCGTTCCCCCTCCAGAACCAGTGGAGAGATGCATCCATGTAGGAAAGTACCATCTTGTCTGGCATGTTACCCCCATTTTTCACTGTATATATGTTGTTTTAGTTGTATGTGTCACTGGGACCCTGCCAGCCAGGGCCCCAGTGCTAATAAGTGTGCCCTGAATGTGTTACCTGTGTTATGACTAACTGTCTCACTGAGGCTCTGCTATCCAGAACCTCAGTGGTTATGCTCTCTCATTTCTTTCCAACTTGTCACTAACAGGCTAGTGACCAATTTCACCAACTCACATTGGCATACTGGAACACGCTTATAATTCCCTAGTATATGGTACTGAGGTACCCAGGGTATTGGGGTTCCAGGAGATCCCTATGGGCTGCAGCATTTCTTTTGCCACCCATAGGGAGCTCTGACAATTCTTACACAGGCCTGCCACTGCAGCCTGAGTGAAATATCGCCCACGTTATTTCACAGCCATTTACCACTACACTTAAGTCACCTATATGTCTAACCTTTACCTTGTAAAGGTTGGGTGCAAAGTTACTTAGTGTGTGGGCACCCTGGCACTAGCCAAGGTGCCCCCACGTTGTTCAGGGCCAATTCCCCGGACTTTGGGAGTGTGGGGACACCATTACACTTGTGCACTACACATAGGTCACTACCTATGTGCAGCTTCACAACGGTAACTCTGAATATGGCCATGTAACATGTCTATGATCATGGAATTGCCCCCTCTATGCCATCCTGGCATTGTTGGCACAATCCCATGATCCCACAGGTCTGTAGCACAGACCCGGGTACTGCCAAACTGCCTTTTCAGGGGTTTCACTGCAGCTGCTGCTGCCAACCCCTGAGAAAGGTTTCTGCCCTCCTGGGGTCCAGCCAGGCTTAGCCCAGGATGGCAGAACAAATGACTTCCTCAGAGAGAGGGTGTTACACCCTCTCCCTTTGGAAAAAGGTGTTAAGGCAGGGGAGGAGTAGCCTCCCCCAGCCTCTGGAAATGCTTTCATGGGCACAGATGGTGCCCATTTCTGCATAAGCCAGTCTACACCGGTTCAGGGACCCCTCAGCTGTGCTCTGGCGCGAAACTGGACAAAGGAAAGGGGAGTGACCACTCCCCTGACCTGCACCTCCCCTGGGAGGTGCCCAGAGCTCCTCCAGTGTGCTCCAGACCTCTGCCATCTTGGAAACAGAGGTGCTGCTGGCACACTGGACTGCTCTGAGTGGCCAGGGCCAGCAGGTGATGTCAGAGACTCCTTCTGATAGGCTCCTTCAGGTGTTGCTAGCCTATCTTCTCTCCTAAGTAGCCAAACCCTCTTTTCAGGCTATTTAGGGTCTCTGCTTTGGGGATTTCCTTAGATAACGAATGCAAGAGCTCATCCGAGTTCCTCTGCATCTCTCTCTTCACCTTCTGCCAAGGAATCGACTGCTGACCACGCTGGAAGCCTGCAAAACTGCAACAAAGTAGCGAAGACGACTACTGCAACTCTGTAACGCTGATCCTGCCACCTTCTCCACTGTTTTCCTGGTGGTGCATGCTGTGGGGGTAGTCTGCCTCCTCTCTGCACTAGAAGCTCAGAAGAAATCTCCCGTGGGTCGACGGAATCGTCCCCCTGAAACCGCAGGCACCAAAGAACTGCATCACCGGTCCCCTGGGTCTCCTCTCAGCACGACGAGCTAGGTCCCTTGAATCCAGCAACTCTGTCCAAGTGACTCCCACAGTCCAGTGACTCTTCAGTCCAAGTTTGGTGGAGGTAAGTCCTTGCCTCCCCACGCCAGACTGCATTGCTGGGAACCGCGTCTTTTGCAGCTACTCCGGCTCCTGTGCACTTTCCGAGGGAATCCTTTGTGCACAGCCAAGCCTGGGTCCAAGGCACTCTAACCTACATTGCACGACCTCCTGAGTTGTCCTCCGGCGGCGTGGGACTCCTTTGTGCAACTTGGGGTGAGCACTGTTTCACTCCTCTTTGTAGTGCCTGTTCCGGCACTTCTGTGGGTGCTGCCTGCTTCTGAGAGGGCTCCTTGTCTTGCTGGGCACCCCCCCTGTCCCCTGATGCAATTGGCGACATCCTGGTCTCTCCTGGGCCACAGCAGCATCCAAAAACCCTAACCGCATGACTTGCAGCTAGCAAGGCTTGTTTGCGGTCTTTCTTCAGGAAAACACTTCTGCACGACTCTCCATAGCGTGGGACATCCATCCTCCAAAGGGGAAGTTTCTAGCCCTTGTCGTTCCTGCAGAATCCTCAGCTTCTACTGTCCAGTAGCAGCTTCTTTGCACCCACAGCTGGCATTTCCTGGGCATCTGCCCACTCTCGACTTGATTGTGACTTTTGGACTTGGTCCCCTTATTCCACAGGTACTCTCGTCTGGAAATATATCGTTGTTGCATTGCTGGTTTTGTTCTTTCATGCAGAATTTCCCTATCACCACTTCTGTGCTCTTTGGGGAACTTTAGTGCACTTTGCACTCACTTTTCAGGGTCTTGGGGTGGGCTATTTTTCTAACCCTCACTGTTTTCTTACAGTCCCAGCGACCCTCTACAAGGTCACATAAGTTTGGGGTCCATTTGTGGTTCGCATTCCACTTTTGGAGTATATGGTTTGTGTTGCCCCTATCCCTATGTGTCCCCATTGCATCCTATTGTAACTATACATTGTTTGCACTGTTTTCTAATACTATACTGCATATTTTTGGTATTGTGTACAAATATCTTGTGTATATTTGCTATCCTCATACTGAGGGTACTCACTGAGATACTTTTGGCATATTGTCATAAAAATAAAGTACCTTTATTTTTAGTATATCTGTGTATTGTGTTTTCTTATGATATTGTGCATATGACACTAGTGGTACTGTAGGAGCTTCACTCGTCTCGTAGTTCAGCCTAAGCTGCTCTGCTAAGCTACCATTATCTATCAGCCTAAGCTGCTAGACACCCTATACACTAATAAGGGATACCTGGGCCTGGTGCAAGGTGTAAGTACCCCTTGGTACTCACTACAAGCCAGTCCAGCCTCCTACATTGGTTGTGCAGCGGTGGGATAAGTACTTTGCAACTACTTACCACTTTTGGCATTGTACTTTTCATAAGAGAAAAATATACAAAACAAGTTCAGTGTATGTACACCTAACCAAAAAGTTTTGCTTTTCTCCTTTCACTTCTTTTCTAAGTGCTGAAAAGTACCTCTAAACTTTCTAAAAAGTTCTTAAAAAGTTTAAAAAGTGTTTTTTTCTGTCTTTCAAAAAGTTCTGAAAAACTTTTTCTCACTTTTTCTATCACTTAAACACTTTCTAAAATGTCTGGCACAGGCCAAACTGTTGATCTGTCCAAACTTGCTTATGATCACCTTAGCTGCAAAGGAGCAAGGAGTCTCTGCATAGAAAGAGGTTTAAGTGTAGGGAAGAATCCCTCTAGAGAACTGTTAGTTAATATGCTTGTTGAACAGGATAAGGCCAGAGGTGCCACTTCTGTTGAGAAATTAGCTGATGGTTCCCAATCTGACCCTGGGGCACCCCTAGCAAAAGATTTAGAAAGGAAACTTCCTAGCCTGCCCATTATCAGACAACCTAGCATAGCTGGTACTGATGTAGAGTCACACCATACTGATAGTGTTGTCTCACATCACAGTAAGAGTATTCCTTCTCATCATAGTAGAAGTGATGTTTCTGTTAGCCAAGCTGTTAGGGTGCCATCTGTTAGGGACAGGTCTCCTTCTGTTCATTCTCACCATACTTCTGTTTCAAGTCATGTCCCACCCACCCACCCTGATGACAGAGTGTTAGAAAGGGAGCTCAATAGATTGAGAGTGGAACAAACCAGGCTGAAGCTCAAGAAGCAACAGCTGGATTTGGATAGACAGTCCTTAGAAGTGGAAAGAGAAAGACAGAAATTGGGTTTAGAAACCCATGGTGGCAGCAGCAGTATTCCCCATAGTCATCCTGCAAATGAGCATGATTCTAGGAATCTGCACAAGATAGTTCCCCCTTATAAGGAGGGGGATGACATTAACAAGTGGTTTGCTGCACTTGAGAGGGCCTGCGTTGTACAGGATGTCCCTCAAAGGCAGTGGGCTGCTATCCTATGGCTATCATTTAGTGGAAAAGGTAGGGATAGGCTCCTTACTGTGAAAGAAAGTGAAGCCAATGATTTCAAAGTTCTTAAGAATGCACTCCTAGATGGTTATGGCTTACCCACTGAACAGTACAGGATGAAGTTCAGATAATCCAAAAAGGAGTCTTCACAAGACTGTGTAGACTTTGTTGACCATTCAGTGAAGGCCTTGGAGGGGTGGTTACATGGCAGTAAAGTTACTGATTATAACAGCCTGTATAACTTAATCCTGAGAGAGCATATTCTTAATAACTGTGTGTCTGATTTGTTGCACCAGTACCTGGTTGACTCTGATCTGACCTCTCCCCAAGAATTGGGAAAGAAGGCAGACAAATGGGTCAGAACAAGGGTGAACAGAAAAGGTCATACAGGGGGTGACAAAGATGGCAAGAAGAAGGATGGTAAGTCTTCTGACAAGGGTGGGGACAAATCTAAAAATGAGTCTTCACCAGGCCCACAAAAACACTCTGGTGGGGGTGGTGGGCCCAAATCCTCTTCAAATCAAAACAAAGAAAAGAAACCATGGTGCTATTTATGTAAAATAAAAGGCCATTGGACAACAGATCCCAGTTGTCCAAAGAAAAGCACCAAGCCTCCTACCACTACAACCCCTGCTGCTACACCTAGTGCCCCTAGTAACAGCAGTGGTGGTGGGAGCAAACCTACTAATAGCGAATCCAAGGGAGTAGCTGGGCTCACTTTTGGTAACTTAGTTGGGGTTGGTCTTGTTAGGGAGACCACAGAGGCTGTGTTAGTCTCTGAGGGGTCTATTGATTTAGCCACCTTAGTTGCTTGTCCCCTTCACATGGATAAGTACAAGCAACTACCCCTAATAAATGGTGTTAAGGTTCAGGCCTACAGGGACACAGGTGCCAGTGTTACAATGGTAATAGAGAAACTGTTCCACCCTGAACAACACCTACTTGGTCACCAGTACCAAGTAACCGATGCTCATAACAACACCCTTAGCCACCCCATTGCTGTTGTGAATCTCAACTGGGGGGGGGTTACTGGACCAAAGAAAGTTGTGGTTGCCTCAGATTTACCTGTAGACTGTCTATTAGGGAATGATTTAGAGACATCAGCTTGGTCAGATGTGGAGTTGGAGGCCCATGCAGCAATGCTGGGCATCCCAGGGCATAGTTTTGCTTTATCCAGGGCTCAGGCCAAAAAGCAAAAAGGACAGGGTGACTTGGATCCTGGAAGAATGGACCAAGTGCTCCCTAAAGCTAGGGCTAGTAGAAGTAAATCACTACCTACTATCCCTCCCTCTACAGTGGATTCTAATTCTGAGAAAGAAGAATCTCCACCCTGTGCAGAACCTACACCAGAGGAGCTGGAAGCAGACACTGCTGAGCTTTTGGGTGAAGGGGGGCCTGCCAGGGAGGAGCTGAGTGTGGCACAGCATACCTGTCCCACACTAGAGGGTCTAAGGCAGCAAGCTGTCAAACAAGCAAATGGGGATGTCAGTGACTCTCACAGAGTTTACTGGGAGGACAACCTCTTGTACACTGAAGCAAGGGATCCAAAACCTGGAACTGCCAGGAGATTGGTGATTCCGCAGGAGTACAGAAAGTTCCTCCTAACTCTAGCCCACAACATTCCCTTAGCTGGACATTTGGGGCAAATGAAAACTTGGGACAGGCTTGTTCCCTTGTTTCATTGGCCTAGAATGTCAGAGGACACAAAGGAATTTTGTACGTCCTGTGAAACCTGTCAAGCCAGTGGCAAGACAGGTGGCACTCCAAAGGCACCCCTTATTCTACTGCCTGTGGTTGGGGTTCCCTTTGAAAGGGTAGGGGTTGACATAGTTGGCCCCCTTGACCCTCCTACTGCTTCAGGTGGTAGTGGACTATGCCACCAGATATCCTGAAGCAATTCCTCTAAGGACCACTACAGCTCTTGCAGTGGCAAAGGCCCTCCTGGGAATCTTTTCCAGGGTGGGCTTCCCAATAGAGGTGGTATCAGACAGGGGAAGCAATTTCATGTCTGCTTACTTAAAGGCCATGTGGAAGGAGTGTGGTGTTACATACAAGGTTACCACACCCTATCATCCACAAACAAATGGACTGGTGGAGAGATTTAACAAAACTCTCAAAGGCATGATTATGGGACTCCCTGAAAAACTCCGCAGGAGATGGGATATCCTATTACCTTGCCTCCTTTTTGCTTACAGGGAAGTACCCCAGAAAGGAGTGGGCTTCAGCCCCTTTGAACTCCTATTTGGACACCCCGTGAGAGGTCCTCTAACACTTGTTAAGGAGGGTTGGGAACAACCTTTAAAAGCTCCAAAGCAAGACATAGTGGACTATGTACTTGGCCTCAGATCAAGGATGGCTGAGTACATGAAAAAGGCCAGTAAAAACCTTCAGGCCAACCAAGAGCTCCAAAAGCAATGGCATGACCAGAAGGCTGTTTTGGTTCAGTACCAGCCAGGGCAGAAAGTGTGGGTCTTGGAGCCTGTGGCCCCAAGAGCACTCCAAGATAAATGGAGTGGACCCCACATAATTGTTGAAAAGAAGGGTGAAGTCACCTACTTAGTTGACTTAGGCACTGCCAGGAGTCCCCTTAGGGTGCTCCATGTCAATCGCCTGAAACCCCACTATGACAGGGCTGATCTCACCCTGCTCATGGCAACAGATGAGGGACAGGAAGAAGAGAGTGACCCTCTCCCTGATCTCTTCTCTTCCACAGAACAAGATGCTCTAGTGGAAGGTGTAGTTTTGGCAGATTGTCTTACTGCTGAGCAGAAAGACCACTGCATAAATCTCCTAGGTCAGTTTTCTGAACTCTTCTCTACTGTGCCAGGTACCACTTCTTGGTGTGAGCACACTATAGATACTGGAGACAGCTTGCCTGTCAAAAGTAAGATCTACAGGCAGCCTGACCATGTCAGAGACTGCATAAAGCAAGAGGTGCAGAAAATGCTTGAACTAGGAGTGGTTGAGCACTCTGAAAGTCCATGGGTTTCTCCTGTGGTACTTGTACCAAAACCTCATTCCAAGGATGGAAAGAAGGAAATGCGGTTTTGTGTTGACTACAGAGGTCTCAACCAGGTAACCAAAACTGATGCTCACCCTATACCCAGGGCAGATGAGCTCATAGATACACTGGCATCTGCCAAGTATCTAAGCACTTTTGATTTGACTGCAGGGTATTGGCAGATCAAATTATCAGAAGATGCAAAAGCAAAAACTGCATTTTCAACCATTGGAGGCCATTACCAATTCACAGTAATGCCTTTTGGATTGAAAAATGCACCTGCCACTTTTCAGAGGTTAGTGAATACAGTCCTGCAAGGGCTGGAAGCTTTTAGTGCAGCATATCTAGATGATATAGCTGTCTTTAGCTCCAGCTGGGATGATCACCTGGTCCACCTATGGAAAGTTTTAGAGGCCCTGCAAAAGGCAGGTATCACTATCAAAGCTTCAAAGTGCCAGATAGGGCAGGGGAAGGTGGTTTATCTGGGACACCTGGTAGGTGGAGAACAGATTGCACCACTTCAGGGGAAAATCCAAACTATTATAGATTGGGTTCCCCCTACAACTCAGACCCAGGTGAGAGCCTTCTTAGGCCTCACTGGGTACTATAGGAGGTTCATAAAGAACTATGGCTCCATTGCAGCCGCTCTTAATGACCTCACTTCAAAGAAAATGCCTAAAAAGGTATTGTGGACAGCTAGCTGTCAGAAAGCTTTTGAGGAGCTGAAGCAGGCCATGTGCTCTGCACCTGTCCTGAAAAGCCCCTGTTACTCCAAAAAAGTGATTGTCCAAACTGATGCATCTGAATTAGGGGTAGGGGCAGTCTTATCACAACTTAATTCTGAGAGCCAAGATCAACCTGTTGCTTTTATCAGCAGGAGGTTGACCCCTAGAGAAAAGCGTTGGTCTGCCATAGAGAGGGAGGCCTTTGCTGTGGTCTGGGCCCTGAAGAAGTTGAGGCCATACCTGTTTGGCACTCACTTCATTGTTCAGACAGACCACAAACCTCTACTTTTGCTAAAACAAATGAAAGGTGAAAATCCTAAATTGTTGAGGTGGTCCATATCCCTACAGGGAATGGACTATACAGTGGAACATAGACCTGGGAGTACCCACTCCAATGCAGATGGACTCTCCAGATATTTCCACTTAGACAATGAAGACCCATCAGGTAATGACTAGTCTTATTGTCCTTCGTTTGGGGGGGGGGGGGTTGTGTAGGAAAGTACCATCTTGCCTGGCATGTTACCCCCATTTTTCACTGTATATATGTTGTTTTAGTTGTATGTGTCACTGGGATCCTGCCAGCCAGGGTCCCAGTGCTCATAAGTGTGCCCTGAATGTGTTACCTGTGTTATGACTAACTGTCTCACTGAGGCTCTGCTATCCAGAACCTTAGTGGTTATGCTCTCTAATTTCTTTCCAAATTGTCACTAACAGGCTAGTGACTAATTTCACCAATTCACATTGGCAGCCTGGAACACCCTTATAATTCCCTAGTATATGGTACTGAGGTACCCAGGGTATTGGGGTTCCAGGAGATCCCTATGGGCTGCAGCATTTCGTTTGCCACCCATAGGGAGCTCTGACAATTCTTACACAGGCCTGCCACTGCAGCCTGAGTGAAATAACGTCCACGTTATTTCACAGCCATTTACCACTACACTTAAGTAACTTATAAGTCACCTATGTGTCTAACCTTTACCTGGTTAAGGTTAGGTGCAAAGTTACTTAGTGTGTGGGCACCCTGGCACTAGCCAAGGTGCCCCCACATTGTTCAGGGCCAATTCCCCGGACTTTGTGAGTGCGGGGACACCATTACACGCGTGCACAACACATAGGTCACTACCTACGTGTAGCTTCACAATGGTAACTCCGAATATGGCCATGTAACATGTCTATGATCATGGAATTGCCCCCTCTATGCCATCCTGGCATTGTTGGCACAATCCCATGATCCCACGGGTCTGTAGCACAGACCCGGGTACTGCCAAACTGCCTTTTCAGGGGTTTCAATGCAGCTGCTGCTGCTGCCAACCCCTCAGACAGGTTTCTGCCCGCCTGGGGTCCAGCCAGGCTTGGCCCAGGATGGCAGAACAAAGGACTTCCTCAGAGAGAGGGTGTTACACCCTCTCCTTTTGGAAAAAGGTGTTAAGGCAGGGGAGGAGTAGCCTCCCCCAGCCTCTGGAAATGCTTTCATGGGCACAGATGGTGCCCATTTCTGCATAAGCCAGTCTACACCGGTTCAGGGACCCCTCAGCCCTGTTCTGGCACGAAACTGGACAAAGGAAAGGGGAGTGACCACTCCCCTGACCTGCACCTCCCCTGGGAGGTGCCCAGAGCTCCTCCAGTGTGCTCCAGACCTCTGCCATCTTGGAAACAGAGGTGCTGCTGGCACACTGGACTATTCTGAGTGGCCAGGGCCAGCAGGTGACGTCAGAGACTCCTTCTGATAGGCTCCTTCAGGTGTTGCTAGCCTATCTTCTCTCCTAAGTAGCCAAACCCTCTTCTCAGGCTATTTAGGGTCTCTGCTTTGGGGATTTCCTTAAATAACGAATGCAAGAGCTCATCCGAGTTCCTCTGCATCTCTCTCTTCACCTTCTGCCAAGGAATCGACTGCTGACCACGCTGGAAGCCTGCAAAACTGCAACAAACTAGCCAAGACGACTACTGCAACTCTGTAACGCTGATCCTGCTGCCTTCTCGACTATTTTCCTGGTGGTGCATGCTGTGGGGGTAGTCTGCCTCCTCTCTGCACTAGAAGCTCTGAAGAAATCTCCGTGGGTCGACGGAATCATCCCCCTGCAACCGCAGGCACCAAAGAACTGCATCACCGGTCCCCTGGGTCTCCTCTCAGCACGACGAACGAGGTCCCTTGAATCCAGCAACTCTGTCCAAGTGACTCCCACAGTCCAGTGACTCTTCAGTCCAAGTTTGGTGGAGGTAAGTCCTTGCCTCCCCATGCCAGACTGCATTGCTGGGAACCACGTCTTTTGCAGCTACTCCGGCTCCTGTGCACTTTCCGAGGGAATCCTTTGTGCACAGCCAAGCCTGGGTCCACAGCACTCTAACCTGCAATGCACGACCTCCTGAGTTGTCCTCCGGCGGCGTGGGACTCCTTTGTGCAACTTCGGATGAGCACCGTTTCACTCCTCTTTGTAGTGCCTGTTCCGGCACTTCTGCAGGTTCTGCCTGCTTCTGAGAGGACTCCTTGTTTTGCTGGGTGCCCCCTCTGTCCCCTGACGCAATTGGCGACATCCTGGTCCCTCCTGGGCCACAGCAGCATCCAAAAACCCTAACCGCACGACTTGCAGCTAGCAAGGCTTGTTTGCGGTCTTTCTTCAGGAAAACACTTCTGCACGACTCTCCATAGCGTGGGACATCCATCCTCCAAAGGGGACGTTTCTAGCCCTTGTCGTTCCTGCAGAATCCTCAGCATCTACTGTCCAGTAGCAGCTTCTTTGCACCCACAGCTGGCATTTCCTGGGCATCTGCCCACTCTCGACTTGATCGTGACTTTTGGACTTGGTCCCCTTATTCCACAGGTACTCTCGTCTGGATATATATCGTTGTTGCATTGCTGGTTTTGTTCTTTCATGCAGAATTTCCCTATCACGACTTCTGTGCTCTTTGAGGAACTTTAGTGCACTTTGCACTCACTTTTCAGGTCTTGGGGTGGGCTATTTTTCTAACCCTCACTGTTTTCTTACAGTCCCAGCGACCCTCTACAAGGTCACATAGGTTTGGGGTCCATTCGTGGTTCGTATTCCACTTTTGGAGTATATGGTTTGTGTTGCCCCTATCCCTATGTGTCCCCATTGCATCCTATTGTAACTATACAATGTTTGCACTGTTTTCTACTACTATACTGCATATTTTTGGTATTGTGTATATATATCTTGTGTATATTTGCTATCCTCATACTGAGGGTACTCACTGAGATACTTTTGGCATATTGTCATAAAAATAAAGTACCTTTATTTTTAGTATATCTGTGTATTGTGTTTTCTTATGATATTGTGCATATGACACTAGTGGTACTGTAGGAGCTTCACTCGTCTCCTAGTTCAGCCTAAGCTGCTCTGCTAAGCTACCATTATCTATCAGCCTAAGCTGCTAGACACCCTATACACTAATAAGGGATACCTGGGCCTGGTGCAAGGTGTAAGTACCCCTTGGTACTCACTACAAGCCAGTCCAGCCTCCTACAATCCACTCCCCCTATCCTTGGCAGGATCAAGCACTCTGGGCACAAGGCCCCCTCCAGAACCAGTGGAGAGATGCATCCACTCCCCCTATCCTTGGCAGGATCAAGCACTCTGGGCTCAAGGCCCCCTCCAGAACCAGTGGACCATGTCACCGACTTGAGAGACTGTGGCTTTGCACTCCCCAGGACTAAGCAGTGGGAATGGAGCCCCCTTGAGGGGCAGTGGCATTGTACCATCTTCTGGCTGAGGTGCCCCCCTCCCCTTCCCCCTGAGGTGCCTGTGTTTTTTTCGACCTGATGCCCCTGCAGTGTTCTCCGGTTTTGAGGCAGGTGTCATATGTGGGCTTCGCCCATGCGTTCTGGGACCACTGGTCCACGGACATTTACAAGGGACAGTGTACGGCCTTGTATATATTATGTGGACTTTTGTATATACTGATTATTGGATTTTCTCTTGCTATTTCTGAATGTTCCAATATAATACTGGTTAGACTCATTTCCTTGTGTCCTTGCGTTCGTCCAGGGGGTGACTGGGTGTATCTGTATTGTTGTTGGATGTGTTTGTGTGTATGTTGTTCTGGGTGAGGGTGTGGGGTAGGGGTGTTGCGTGCCGCATGTGTGTGTCACTCTCTTTTTCCTCCTCCCCTCCCTGTGTACTAGGTGCAGTACTCACCGGCGTCGCCACCTTCTTTCTACTTCCTGGTGTATTAGTAGATATACCAACATGGGGAGGATCTGCAATTCGGGCTCCATGGCGTCCTGGTTCTTCGTGTAGTGTTGGAAGGTGAGTGGTTCCCCTTCGTTGTACTGTTTCCGCAGTGCTTTTGATGTCGTTGGTACTGCCCCGGAAAAGCTGGCGGATTGGCCTCTCATAATAGTGTGGGCGGTACAATGTCTTCCGCCTGTCTGTTGATGGTGACCGCCGTGGGGTTTGTTGCTACTGCCCTGGCGGTCGGAGTGTTAAAGTGGCTGTCTATGTTGGCGGTTTCCGCCGTGGTTGTGATCTCCTTTTTTTTACCGCCGGCCTGTTGGTGGAGTTACCACCGCTTTAACACCGACCGCCAGGGTTGTAATGAGGGCCTATATATATATATATATATATATATATATATATATATATATATATATATATATACACTAGTTTTCAGCAATAGGTATAGAAAGTGATAGAAAACAATCCAAATGCAATTAGACAATAGTGACCTGGGGGAGCCCAAACCATATACTAAACAAATGAAATGCAAAAACAGGACCCCGCCTAGGTAAGTGGAATGTGTAGATGGGAGCTGGGAGTAAGTTACTACTTTTTCCCTAAACCACCCAAAACGAAAAAATGAAGAAAATGCAACACCCAGACAAGACTGCAAGAAAACAATGGTGTATTCCTGAAGAGAAAGACCTGCGGAAAAAGGGGACAAAGTCCAGAAGTCACAGAAGAGTCCAGGACGAGTAGGAGCTACTAGCCACCCAACTACAGATGCAGTTTGTCGACGGTGATGTGAAGAGGGTCAGGACTGCAGCCCTGGAGTAGGTGAAGAGATCCTGAGAAATGCAGGCGCTGTCCCATGCCGGAAGAAGAATTGCAGTCGGGTGTTAGTGCAGGAATTTCACCAACAAGCCTTGGCTAAAGCAAATGTCACAGTTGGTGAAAATGTGGCTCTGCTGGGGACCAGCAAAGCCTAGGAGGACTCAACCCAGGAGCAGGAGCAGGAGTCACAGGGGACCCTCTGTGACACAGAGAGTCCACAGGAGCAGAGGCAGAACCCACAGAAGTCCCACAGGATGGGGGGACAGGAGTTGCAGAAGAGCCCATGCAGCACGACTTGAGAAGGATCCCACGCCGGAGGAGGACCATGCAGAGGGCTGTGCATCACAGGAAGGAGTGTAGTGGGCTTGAGCTACACACAGCCTGACGATCCCTTGGATGAGATGCAAACAAGCATGGGCAGCTGCATGAGATGTGGTGCACTGGGGTACTGTCCTGCATGAGAAGGCAAGGGCTTACCTCCACCAAAGTTGGATTGCTGACAGAGAGGACCTAAAGGACCACTCCAGTCTACCAACTGTGACGCAGGATCCACTTAGCTCAGGATGAGAGGAGATCCACACAGCTTGTTTTCGTTGCAGTAGGTGTCTGCAGATGCAGGGGAGGGACTCCTTCACTCCAAGGGAGATTTCTTCTTCCTTCTCATGCAGGCTGAAGACTTGCCACCATCAAAGGACACACAGCCGGGTAAATGTTGCAGAAGCTGGATGGAGCCGTGGAAACCGTATTGCAAGAAGAGTCTTCTTCGTGGATGAAGATTGTCGGTTCCTGGAGGGTTCAGTCGCGGCTCCAGTGGCTAGAAGTCAAAGTAAGGTTGCAGAGGAGTCCTGGTAGAATCTTGCAAGCCGAATCTCTGGACCCACCCTAGAGATAGACCGTAAATAGCCCTGAAAGGGCGATTGGTCACATAGTCAGGTAAGCGCCTATCAGGAGGGGGCTCTGGCCTCACCTGCCTGACCTGGCCACTCAGATGCTCCCAGAGTTCCCGGCCAACCTTGGATTCAACATGGCAGAACCCAGGGACCCTCTGGAGGAGCTCTGAGCATCACCCCTGGGGTAGTGATGGACAGGGGAGTGGTCACTCCCCTTTCCACTGTCCAGTTTCGCGCTAGAGCAGGGAATGGAGGTCCCTGAACTGGTGTAGACTGGTTTATGCATGGAGGGTACCAAATGTGCCCTTCAAAGCATACCAGTCACTTGGGGAGGGTACCCCTCCCAAGCCATGTACCACCTATTTCCAAAGGTAGAGGTTTTACCCCCTCTCCCAAAGGAAATCCTTTGTTCTGCCTTCCTGGGCTTGAGCTGCTCAAGCAGCAGGAGGGCAGAGATCTGTCTGAGGGATAACAGCAGCATGGGCTCCCTGGAAAACCCTGGAAGACTGGTAGGAGCAATGCTGGGGGTCCTCTAAGGAGCCCCCAGAATGCATGGAATCATACTTCCAATACTGGCAACAGTATTGGGATATGATTCCAACATGTTTGATACCAAACGTGCCTAGGTTTGGAGATACCATTATGGAGCTGGACATAGGTAGTGACCCATGTCCAGTGCATGCGTAAAATGGCGCCCCTGCACTCACGAAGTCCAGGAAAATGGAACTGGAGTTTGTGGGGGTACCTCTGCTAGTGCAGGGGTGCCCTACACATAGGTACTTGCACCCTGCCCTCTAGGAGGGCCTGCATTAGGGGTGACTTACAGTGACCTGTAGTGAAAGGGGTGAATGCACCCTTTCATGCAGGCTGTAATAGCAAGCCTGAAGAACACTTTGCATGGGCTCCCCATAGGTGGCATAATAAATGCTGCAGCGCCTGGGGATCCCCTGGAATCCCAATGCCCGGATACCTGGGTACCATATACTAGGGACTTACATGGGGGCACAGTATGCCAAATGTGGAGTGAAAATGGTACAAGTTACCAAGTTAGAAGGGAGAGAGCATAATCACTGGGGTCCTGGTTAGGAGGATCCCAGTGAACACAGTCAAACATACTGACAAACAGGCAAATAGTGGGGGTAACCATGCTAAAAAGAGGCTACTTTCCTACAGACACAATGTGTCACATGCAGCCATTTACTTGCTATTTCTTTTATGGGTTTTGGTGCACTGGTTATTAAGTTATGCTAGCATCTTTGTATATTACATGAAGTTGAAAACGACTTCTGCTCCTAAATAGATTTCTCAAGGATAGAGAATAGGGTATATTGAAAAAACCTGACAACAGCGTATTATCCCCTAATTTAAACAATTCATGATAAACAAGGACTTTTGATGTTTTTAGGAGTAGTTCAACCAGAGGGGATTAGATATTTTAAGGTGGCAGTTCTGCTGTGGGGTTGCATCATATGATATGTGACCAGAGCACCCTAGCGAGCATGTGACGGGGGGACAGGAGCAGGGACAAGAGATTAAAGGAAAGACCCCAACCATACTCCGGCATCTCATCAGAGCTGCGAGTGGCAGCGGTAGGAGGCGCCGGTCCTTGGACAAAGTGAGTGTTGGGTTAAGGACCCTTTTTTGTGGGCAGCTGCAATGCGAGAGTCATCTCTAACACAGGGGGTTATACTTTTTAAAGGGAAGGATAGTTTGGCTGTGAACTATGTTTTTGTATATATGGGAGCAGGCGTGGCACGTCCTTTAGGGTGGAGGGCCATGCCCCCCACCTTTTGCCTCTCATGAAGAGTGTCTGTCAGGCTGAGCAAAGGCCAGCCTGACAAACACTCTTCATGTTCAGGTCAGGCAGCCAGGAGCAGACATGTGTGATTTGCGCAGACTCCTGACTTCCGGAGCTGAACTTTGCTGGGCTGAAGAGGTCACAGCTCCTATGGGCATGACCTCCTCGGCTCAGCAAAGGTGTCTCGAGGCCCTCCCCCGGGTGACGAGGGAAAAGTCACCCATTGACTTCAACCTGGGCGCTTTAGGCTTAAGCCCTGAAGCGCCCAGGGCGAGTGTCAATCAGTGACACTTCGTCACAGAGTGGGGTGGGGTCAGCAGTCTTACTGACCCTATCCCACTCTGTGACGAGGCTGGGACTGCTGCCTCCTGGGACCTCCGAGGCTGAAAGTAAGTGTGTGTGATTGTTTTAAATGAATGTTTGGTGCCTGCATGTATGTTTGAATGTTGATGAGTGTTGTTAATGGATGTGTGTGCGTGCATGCATGTGTGTGTGTGTGTGTGTGAAAGTGTGAGTGTGCTTCGCCCCCGTCAAAACTGCCGGCCACCACTGTATGGGAGCTGAGATGGGGAACGAGAACAGAAATGCCATTGATATTAGTTAAGTGGTACCATTTGATGCATGCCAGACCGTACCGAACCAGACTATTAATGAAGGATTGAGTGCTGCATTGACTGTTGTGGAAATCTATGCGATTATGTAAAGCAATTTAGTGTTTTATTGCTCGTCGTTCTAGTGTGTGACTACAGGGAGGTGCTCCCACCAGGACTCCATTTTAAGTAGCAAGGGTAATGAACCTCGGTAAGCAACCGCATGAATTTTTAAATGACTTGTTTGGGGTGGAGTGCATTGGTGATGGTGGTATGACTACAAGAGAGGTGATACACAGGTGAATACCAGGGAGTCCTGATTGGGAATTCTCCGGTTTAGTTTGCTACCTACTGTGAATGATTAGTTACTAATGGGTGCATGAGATATGTTGGAGTGAAACCCGTTGGGTCTGTTTTATGTGTACAAAATTATTTGTTTGTTTCCATACCTACTTTGATAATTTTGAGTGTGTACTGGTAAGGGACCACTGAGTCCAAAATATCCTGTTATTCAAATTTTCTACAATGCACAGATATAGGGTATTGGTGAAGGGATCCAATGTCCTGATGAAGGCAACCTGACGTAAAAAGGCAATGTTGATTGGCTGAAACATGTCGACACAATAGCAGATAACAAGAGGTGAATGGGCAATAATTTCCTAGTATCACCACCGTGACATATGATTTTAATCCTATCCAGCGGATCTATGAATAAAAGTTGGTTTTTGGATACCCATGAGGTAGTTTTCACTGGCATATGTGTTTTGCAGAGTAGGTCCTAAGGTGTATGTTTTGTATTGTCTATGAGCCCTTCCCTTATTACTCTTTCCCTGATGTTGGCTTTCGTGGGGATGATGAAGCAAAGCCCGAAGATGAAGCACGCCATGATGAGTGATCGGGGGCCTGTGTTGTTTCCTGACTAGGTGGAGCTTTGATTATGTCTGTGAGCATCAGCCATTTCCTCATTGTCCTATTTTGTTTGTGATAGTTTGAGTATTTAGGGAGGATGTGTAAGGAGTTATACCTCTCTCCCCTCTTTGGTGTTTTTGACTCATGTATAGCACCATCCACACATAACATCCTGAGAAACTACTCTTGCACTCCTTTGATGTCATGTCCAAAACTGTAATGTATGGGGTCATTATGACCCTAGTTGTCACTAAACCGCCAGGGTCACGGTGGCGGTTGAACCGCCGCTGTCATGGCTGTCCAACCGCCACATTATGACCGTGGCGGAGTCTCCACTGTCCAACCGCCAACACCGCCAGGCTGCTACCAGCCTGCAGCCTGCTGGTCGTAACCACTGAAAGCGGCACTGCCCTGGGGATTACGCTGCCCTGGTGGATTACAAGTCCCCATCCACCAGCCTATCCATGGTAGTAAACACCGCCATGGAAAGGCTGGTTTAATGGGGGACTCAGAGGGTCCCTGGGGGCCCCTGCACAGCCCCATCACACATTCCACTGCCCTAATTATGGGCAGCGGAATGCACGGCGAGTGCTGCTGCACCACCTGCACTGCAACATTGCAGCCGGCTCCATTGGAGCCTGCTGCAATGTTAAGGCCCCGTTCCCCGCTGGGAAAACTGGCGCAGTGGGAAAAACAAATGGGGCCGGCAGGGTTCAGGCCACACAGGCGGCCTGATGGCCGTATGGCAGTGGCGGCAATGTCATAATGAGGCCCATAATATTCCTGTGCTAACATATCAATCACTTTTTCCTGCAGAGAATACATTTTATAACTATGTTCATCATTCACATACTTTAATATAATAATTACAAGCAAATTCATAATATCACGCATGTAGTGTGTGGACAAAAACATATAAAATATGCAGGATTATATTAACACGAAGTCGTACTCACATGCATCTACCTAAATCTATTATTAAATTATAAACTTCACATTTCAATGTGTAGACCACTATAGAGACTTTCACAACCTCAGAAATATGTTCCCCTTCTTTTTCTGTATATACCTATTTAATCTGCCTACTTAGAGGACTTCTCCTCCTTCCCTGTGTAAGTGGAAACACTGTGCCCTACTGTTAAACAAGATATACTAGGCATGGACAGGAAGTTGGCCATTTCTGAGATATTGAAGGACCACCACACAACCCTACTCAATTGTACTCCTTCTTTTAGTACTAAAACCCCCAAAAAGCTGAGGATAGAGATGAGGTGGGGAATCACAGGCTAGCTGCCCTACACTTGATTGGCAAGATAGCTGAATAACCCATTTTTCATGCTCAGTTAAAGGCCCTTGAGTAGCAGCAATGTGGTAAGTCCTATTATATCATCAGTTCAAATGTTAACTGTGATTTAGTATTATCATAGCTAATGTTTTAGTTTACTGTTTATGTCCATGTTGTTTTATTGAAGGTGTACCTCACATTTTCCCTATGTCCTTCGCAATTGGAATAAATGCCTTTCTACTGCTCCAACAATAATAATTAAGGTAGAATTTGTCCTGTCAGACACACATCTTAGTATGTTTTACATCTTAGATTTTTTCAGACACATAACATGGTTATGGTCATGCACTCTACAAACAATGTACAATTACAAGAATCAGTAATCATATCTTCAATCAATAGTCAGCTTCAAATCAGGAGTGTATTCCTTTTTACTGTTTCAAGATAATGTCAGTGTTAAATTGTCTTATCCTTCTAGTCATTCTATAATCTAAGGTAACAACTCCATTTATATATCATGCATAGATAATAATGTTAGTTGGGAAATATGTGCTTCGTTTGCAGCTTTGAACCACTGTTAAAAGTGGCATGCAGAATACCTACCATGGCAAAGGGGAGTGGGTTCTGTTTCATTGTTCACATGGGCACCTCTAGGTCACAAAATATTGCTATCACCTATAGAGCCCCCCAGGGCTTCATACTGTCTCCTACTCTATTCGGTTCTATAACAAGAGAGCTAGAGGTCTAATTGCTGTACATCACTAAACCACAACATGTACAGCAAATCCTGTATTCCTACAATGAATCTGGAATAATAAGACTGTGTCTTAAGGAAAACAAGAGCCCAAAAAGAGGATTTGGAATGGAATGGCCTCACCTAGTTTTAGTGGCATGCTTCATCATCGGCCAGTCTCCCCCACCATGGTGGTCTCAACCTTGCTAGGGAGGGAGATCAGAATAGATGTTTTCTGGCCTTATAAGGTGTCCAGATATTTATGTAAAACAACCTCAGTGCAAACTTAGGTATTTCCTTTATTTGTAGATACACAGGGCTGGATTACAAAAAACAGAAAGATGTTACCGGTAACCTATGTCTCGAAAATCCTTTCTAATTGTCATTTACCAACATGTTTCGTCCTCTGTAAGATCCCTCATATGAGGGTATAAGGCCTTTGTCAGGGCAGTCAAAGGTACCCATACTGTCTGTCTTTTCTTTATTAACTTGTGCATGCAAGTAAGACTAAGTCTTACCTGCCTGTCCACCGCTTCTCACCTTAGTGTTGTCAGGTTTTTAAGCTGCTGCTGTTGCACTTCATGCAGTTTGGCTCATGTTTTCATTAAGATACAATCTTGTTATTCCTGCTATATTCAACCTTTATGTGGACCTGGTGCTCTAATCACTGATAATATCATCAGGATTCACTATTGTGCCAATGATACAGAACTCTACTTGAAACGCTCATCTGCTTCAGACATCCAATGCCACAGTCACTGATTGCACATCATCCCGACCTAGACCCTATTTGAAGCTCAACTCAGCCAGGGCAAAATTCCTGTGTTTTGGAAATAACAATAAACAAGAATCAGGACACACCAGGCTCAATGACATGAACATTGACGGCTTCGAACCATAACTTTCACTGAATGCCAAGTCACTTGAATTCACACTGGACACCAATCTCAACCTCAAGTAATAGATTGCCGAAAAGAAGAAAAAGAAAACCAAAGTCAGCCTCTGTTGGATGTGTCCCTCTCTGCAAGGTCACCGCAAACGTTTTGCCATGTTCCCTCCACTTTTTGCTGAATTCGTTTTTGTTGGCATTAGGACTCTCTGCACTTTACCACTGGCACCCAATGATAAAGCACTGTGCTCACTCCTCAAACATGGTTACATTGTCTTGTACACAGTTGGCATATTTAATTTACTTAGCCATTGTAAAGTAGTATAGCATAAAGCCAGGACCAATAAATTGTTACTAGTGGGCCTGCAGCACTTATTGTGCCACCCACTCGATTAGCACCCTAAAACATGTCCCAGGCCTGCCATTGCAGTCTGAGTGCAGTTTCTAACTACCCTGTCAACTTGCCATCTAAACCCCCTTGACAAGCCTTAAACTCCCCTTTATTACATATGTCACCCCTATGATTGATTCCAGGTAGGCCATAGGGCAGTGTGCCATGTAATTAAAAGGTTGGACATGTACTATGAAGTTTTCAATGTCCTGGTAGTGAAAAACGTCTACATTTGTTTTCCACTACAGTGAGGCCTACCTCTCCCATAGGATTACATTGAGGATTCCTTATTACATTTAATAAGCTGTAATTTGAAATTGAGAGCTGGTAACCATGGAATGGTATTAAAGAGCACTATTTAATTATAAAGTCTGTTTTTGATTACCATTTTAAAAATACCACTTTTAGCAAGTTGGCATTTTTCCGACCATAGCCCTTTTATGCCTGTAACCTGGCCTAGGTCACCTGAGTGGGTGTCACTTACAGTTAGACTTTGTGAATTCCTTCCAGACAGTCACACATTGGAGGGATTAGGTATGCATGAATGAGCCATTTGCTGGCAGTATGGGGGACAGGGTTAAACAGAGCCTCACTTGCAACTGAATAGCCTGTGTTCTGCCTTCACACAAAAGGCCTAACAACCCCACATTGTCACTGCAGCCAGCTTGGAGCCAGGGCAGGGGAGGCAGGAGATTCCATAATCTTAAAAGGCACTATCAAGAAGCTTCTCCAACCTTTCAGAATCTGGGCAGCATGATATAAATAGAGAACCTAAGACACCAACTCTTCAGTGTACTTCTGAACCTGTGGATATTTGACTAAGGAGAAGGACTGCTGAGCTGCTGAGAGGACTGTCACTTTACTGGACAGCTGACCAGATGCTGCCTTGCTGAATTGCTGCCCTTCTGCCTTGCTGCCGTCTTGCCTAGGGAAGAATAACTGGACCTGCACCTTCATTTTGAACTAGTTACCAGAGTCACTCCAAGGGATAGTCTGCTGGCCTCCTGATCTGAGCCTCAGGAAAGCTCCCTAACATCCTAAACGTGACCCTGGACCCATCAGAAGTGTGTTCCTGGTCCCCAAGTGTTGCCCCTCAGGTCCTGGACCCTTGTTGTTACTCAGAGACCTGTAATCAAGCTTTTGGCCTCTTCGTGAATAGGCCTGTTAGCGCTGAGACCTTGCCATTCTCACTGCGATTCAACGTGAAGCTATGGCAGCTGCCTCTTTGTGCTACAGTATTGACAGCTCACATGGGCCAGCAACTCGAAGCTTCAGCAATGCCTGTCCATAATGCCTGCCCTGCTTTTCCTGTCATGCCAGAAGCCTCATACAGTGCTCTCCCTGATCCTCATGGCCCCCTCCCCTGTGAACAGGACTCTTGACCTGTATCTGAGAAGGTAAAATGTGAGCGGGTATAAACTGGTGGCTGTAGCTGACCTGCGGTCCATCCTGGTCACCCTGAACTTGTGACTTTGACCCAGTCCAGCACAACCAAATATTCATAGTTGTTGCTTTGTGCTTTTTGGCACCATTTTATCTAAACAGTTTATGCGTTAATGACTCGGTTTCTTCTGATTAGATTCTTGTCATTTTGGTGTCAAACTATTTATTAAAATGTACACTATTATTGTAAATTAGTTTGGGATTTTTCTTGTATTGTGTTTTCACTTTGTCAATCCTAGTGTGCTGCATAAATAATTTACAAATTGCCCCTAAGGTAAGCCTAACTGCTTTTTTGCCAAGCTACCCAGGGTTAAGCACAAGTTAATGTAGTAACTTTTTTAGTTCACTCTGAAAGAGCAGGTGGCTGTTGCTTGACCAGGGCTCACACCCCAGTCAACTAACAACCTAACAACATAGTAATAGTAGTGATCTCTTCTAAAGAAAGACAAAACATTTCTTCCAGAAAGTGACAGGAATTTCTATTCATGCCTTCATACTCTGGTATTAAAGGTTTTAACTTTTAACGGCCATTCCATCACCTCCCATACTCCACACTGGCACCCTTAAAATTATATTACCTGCTGCAGCATATCTTAATTTAAGTCTAAACAAATATGATCATATCACGACTATCCTTTGAAACGCGCTGCATCATTTTGAAAGCCTCCACTTATTTTGCAGACAAACACATCATATTTGATGGATCCCAGCACACCCACAGCAAGGACACCTTAGGCTAAGAAGTGAAAATAGTAAAACCAAGACAGCAGGAATTTTGTGTCTATGTACCTAACATCTGAGTCAACATCCCTATACCCATCAGGACTACCCAACACCAGTTCAACACCAGGAAGAGTTCAAGACACGCCTATACAAAGAATATTGCATACAAATGTATTACCAGTCACAACTCATCTTCCTTTCATCTTACTTGTTGAATTTAAGCTTGTCTTTGACAGTATACAGTGCTCTCCTACTTTTTGCATAGGTTCCAACTCTAGAAATATTATGTTCATAGATATATTGTCATTCTTTGTCACATTTAATATTGAACTTGTTTTTTTATTCATATGAAGCAGTGAACATATGCACTCTCGATTTTTTCTTGTCTTTTCTTTTCAGCAAGCAGCCAAGATTAAAGTGGGGAACAGTGAGATTAGGGGCAAGGATGAAGGAGGACATGGCCTGCTACAAGTGCACAGTTACATCAGAGCAACATCCACCACAAAAGAAGTTGCATGTACCAACAGGGAGGGTGCATCCACCTGGAGAATCACTTGCTCACAATCTTAGTGACTCCGGGTGGAGATGGGGAGATAAACTAAGAGGGCAGTCAATCAGGACACCACATTCAGGGTGGAGGACACAAATAATTGTACTACCCTGGCCAAAAACAACTTACACTTCTTGTGCCCTAGGAATAGGTACATCCTAGACCAGTCAAACATTCCCCACAAAAATCAAGTCTCCATTTACACCCCTGTATCCTTCAACCTACTGCTTACTCTCACCTGGAACCTTAGTGGATTAGGGTGCGATATTCCCCTAACAAGCCTGAGCACTCACAAAGTGTCATCACCTTCAGCTGTGAGTATCAATCAATTAATCAATCACTTGTTAAGCATGCTACTCACCCGTTGGGCTCTCAAGGCTCTGGGGGGGTTGCTACTGCTCGAATAGCTAGGTCTTGAGTAATTTCCTGAAGGTCAGGAGGTCCTGGGTCAGACATAGGTTGATGGGGAGGGAGTTCCAGGTTTTGGTGGCGAGGTGGGAGAAGGATCTGCCGCCGGTTGTGGTACGGTGGATGCGAGGGACGGTGGCGAGGTCAAGGTTGGTGGAGCGGAGCTGGCGGGTGGGAAGGTGGAAGCTGAGATACTTGTTGAGTTAGGCAGGGCCTGCATCGTGGACAGCCTTGTGAGTGTGGATGAGGAGTTTGAAGGTGATCCTCTTGTTGACCGTGGGAGGTTGAGGATGAGGCGTGCGTAGGCGTTCTGAATGCGCTGAAGTTTCCTCCGGAGCTTGCCCGTTGTTCCCGCATAGAGTGCGTTGCCGTAGTCCAGTCTGCTGCTGACGAGGGCGTGGGTGACCGTTCTAGTTTCAATGGGGATTCATCTGAAGGTCTTGTGAAGCATGCTGAGGGTGTTGAAACATGAGGATGAGACGGCGTTGACTTCCTGGGTCATGGTGAGTGATGAATCTAGTTTGAAACCGAGGTTGCTTGAGTAGGTGGTGGGAGTTAGTGCGGCTTCTAGTGCGGCAGGCCACCAGGAGTCATCCCATGCTGAACGGTGGGAGCCGAGGATGAGTATCTCAGTCTTATCCAAGTTCAGTTTGAGGCGGCTTATCTCCATCCAGTTGTCGATGGCATGAAGTCCGTTGTGGAGATTGATCTTGGCGGTGGCGGGGTCCTTAGTGAGTGAGAGCATCAGTTGGGTGTCATCCGCATAGGAGACGATGTTGAGGCCGTGGGATCGGACGATGTTGGCGAGCGGTGCCATGTAGATGATAAAAAGGGTTGGGCTGAGAGAGGATCCTTGGGGGACTTCGCAGATGGTCTAGGTGGCTTTCAACAGGAAAGGAGGGAGGCAGACTCTCTGAGTTCTACCGGAGAGGAAGGATGTGATCCAGGCCAGGGCCTTGTGGCGGATCCCGGCGTCGTGGAGGCGTGTGCGGAGTGTGTGGTGACAGATGGTATCGAAGGCTGCTGAGAAGTCAAGGAGGATGAGGGCCACGGTTTCCCCTTTGTTGAGCATGATCCTGATGTCGTCGGTTGCGGCGATGAGAGCGGTCTCGGTGCTGTGGTCCTTGTGGAAGCCGGATTGGGAGATGTCCAGCGAGCTGTTGTCCTCCAGGAAGTGGGATAGTTGGCTGTTGACTATCTTCTCGATGACCTTCACTGGGAAGGGGAGGAGGGAGATGGGCCGGTAGTTCTTGAGGTCTTCGGGGTCAGCCTTGGGTTTTTTGAGCAGGGCGTTGACTTCGGCGTGTTTCCAGCTCTCTGGGAAGGTGGCGGTCTCAAAGGAGCTGTTGATAATAGCACGGAGTTTGGGGGGCGATGATTTGGCTGGCTTTGTTGAAGACATGGTGAGGGCAGGGGTCGGCAGGTGATCCGGAGTAGATGGTGCTCATGGTCTTGGTGGTGTCCTCGTCATTGGTGTGGGTCCATGCCCTCAGGAGGTTGGTGCGGGTGGGTGCGTTGGGGTTAGTGTTGGCCGCGGTGGTCATGGGGATTGGGGAGGCGAAGCTGCCGTGGATGTCCGTGATCTTGCTGTAAAAAAGGGTGGCGAGGGAGTCGCAGAGGTCTTGCGAGGGGAGGGGGTCGATGGAGCAGGACTTGGGGTTGGCGAGTTCTTTGATGATGCTGAAGAGCTCTTTGCTGTTGTGTGCATTGTTGTCCATTCGGTCTTTGTAGAATGATCTTTTGGTAGTCCAGATGAGCTGGTGATGCTTGCGGATGGCTGTTTTGAGGGCAGGGTTAACAATGCTGTGTTCCAGGAACTTAGGAGGCAGCTGCTTGCTGGCCAGCAATCACTCTCTGAAAGATATGAGATATCAGTAAAGGTGAAGGCTGGTGAAGGCACACTGATGTGTAGATGCTGAGCAGAACAGAGTGCTACTGCCTCTTACCCCCTGCACCATAGCCTTTTCTACTAGATCTTTGTATCATCACTCCCTATGATGGTCTTTGGTGTCCCACAGTTTATCCTTCCCCTCTGTCCCTAAACCTACCCTAGCATCCTCCTCCTTTGACATGCAGAGATGTTCATAGTGTAACTTTGCAGCATTTTGGAGATATTTCTCAATGTTCTCACATACAAAGGTCTCATCCTTTGGACCTATTCCAGGTGGCTTCTGAAGGTATGGGTGTTCCCCTGGGTTATGCCCCTGCACAGAGGGCCATTTGAGACAAATAGGGGCAGATTTATGGAAAGTGGCGCTGAACCTAGTGCAGCGCCAATTTTCTTGCACCCCTTAGCGCCCCCCTAACGCCACCATGTGTGCACCGTATTTCAAATACGGCGCACCATGCGGTAGTTAGTGTGGCTAGCGTCATAATTTTTTATGCTAATCCGGCGCTTTGCAGGTTTAGCATAAAAAATGATGATGCCAATCCTGCATAGCACCCGGAGGCCCATTGTAATCAATGGCATGTGTTAAAGAAAATGCTAATAAAAATGGCGCAAAGGAACCTCATAGATTTCTTTGCGCCATTTTTCCACCCCCCGAGCGCCGGAACGCCCCCCCATGCATACATTATGCCTGATGCAGGCATAATGTGGTGCAAAGGGTTACAAAGTGGCGCAATGCAAGAATTGTGCCACTTTGTAAATATGGCGCAGCATTTTTCCCCTTCCAATGCCACATTAGCATAAACAAATTACACTAATGTGGCGTTGGAATGGCGCACAGCCAGCATACATCTGGCCCTTAGTGTCTAGGCAGATTTGATCATGTGGAAGACAAGAAGAGTAGAGTTAAAATTCCACATTGGAGGGCCACATGAAGCTTAATTTCCTAAATACTTAAAGGATGCTTCCATTATCTGAATGGGGTTTCCTCCTTATCTTTGTTTAGTTGATTTGGTATGCATTCTATGGAATGCAAGGTAGGAACATAAATGGGTTGGTTGTGATTTGGTCTGGGTTGCCTGTGGTGTAGAATTGAATAATTGGTGAACGCATGATTTATTAAAACTTTGGGGTCGTGAAATGTTTTCAAATATATCGTAAATGTATCATGGTGGCAATTGTTACTTTACTGGGGAAACTGACAGTTACTTATAAGCTATATAGAGGGCCTGTTCCTGAGACTTCACATCCCCTTTTCAATGTGGGTCTTTTTGTCTTGCAACTGTGAACTTAAATGTGCACATCGGTCTCATTTAAGGTATCTAAAACACATTCTAATCAAAACATTTAAATGAGTTTCTCTAATGATGCACTGATAGCGGTTTGTGGTTGAATAGCCATAGTGCTCAGCATATTCCAATGCAGCTTATGGATGGGCACACAGCAAGGAGCAGTAGGACACCTGAGATTGTAGCACACAATGAAAAGATAAAACATAAAAAAAGAACATAATTATAGTTAGAAATGGGGTCTCTAATTGGCAGTCAGTATACACTCAGTCCAAGTAGGGACCCTCACTCTAGTCAGGGTAAGGGAGTCACACACCTAAGGTAACCCTTGCTCTCCTCATCTCCTCAATGGTAGCTTTGCACAAGCAGTCAGGCTTATCTCAGAGTCAATGTGTAAAGTATTTGTACAAACACACATAATAACACAGTGAAAACTCCACAAATAGACACCACCAGTTTAGTAAAATAGCCAATATTTATCTAAAGCAAACAAGACCAAAACAACAAAAATCCAACATACACGAGCAAAAATATGAATTTTTAAAGTATAAAGAGCCAGATGTAGCAAACGTTTTGCATGGCGCAAACAGCTAATTTAGCTGTTTGCGACATGCAAAAAGCACATTGCAATGCCCAATCTCCTTTTTGCGGGTCGGTAACCTGGTTACCGACTCGCAAAACAGGACTGCGAGTCGCAATTAGGAAGGGGTGTACCCCTTCCTAATTGCGAGTCGCAGCGCGATGCTGCATGCTTTGTGAGAAGAGAATAAAATGGTAAAACCAACACCGAAGAAAGGATATACAGCAATGCTTCTCCCATTGCCTATTATTATTCTGATATTACTCTGATATCGACATGACACAGCTGTCAAGCCAGTACACAAGGTTTTTCACAAAAATAGAAATGTGAGTTGAGGTTGAATTTTTGCCTTGTTGGTGAAGCACTTTGATAATCTGGTGATTAATATCAAGGTTACACAGAGCGTCATGGGTATTACAGACAAAGGAGAGGAATACAAGGACAAAATGTTTGTACTACTCCTAACACTCTTAATATAACTCCAAGACATCAGTATTTCTACATGTATTTGTTGGACCTGTCCAAATCTAAAGAAAATAACAATGTACTAGATGCACATAACCCTTGGACTAGCTGAAGCATTTGTAGATGAAAAATACAAACTGTGTGAAACATACGTTTTTACCATTGTACTTGTACTGCTTAATGCAAGCTGTACACCAGTAGAATATTCATTATCTATCTATCTATCTATCTATCTATCTATCTATCTATCTATCTATCTATCTATCTATCTATCTATCTTCACTTAACTGGGAAAAGATTAGGGGGATGTTATAGTTCGGCTAACATTTTAAACACACGAAACAATAGAAATTCAGCTGCTTTATTTAAAGGTATTCAAGTAACAATAACTAGTGCCCTAAGGTAAATAGAACTCGTGCCCCCGCCATTCACACTTTTTTTCTCAGTAGTTTTACTGCAAATATTACATTGATATTATCAATGATGTTATCAAAGGTGTCATCAGTGCTGTAACATGTGGGGTAATTGGCTGTGCATGGCGATGTGAGCCTAACTATAACATCCCTAGAACCTTTGTTTTTTTAATTCTATTTCCTAACTATAACTTCCTTGTAAACTTTTTTCAGTAAATTTGTATGTTTTTGTCATTATAAAGTAGTTTTAATTACTATACGTTAATCCGACCATCACTGTGCATGGTCTGCGGTCAGGCCTGGCGGCCAAACCCCTACAACCACCCAACCCCACAACATTTACGGACAGCAACCAGGGCCTGTGACCAACCGCCTATAACCACTCAACCTCATGCCATGTGCCACATTCCCAGCATTACCTAAAAAAAAGAATCAGGGGCCATGTGGAGACTCCCAGAGGCTACATAATAAAAAATGTTGGGGGCCACACAAATGCACTTGGACCCTGGGAGCCACCACCTCCCCTGGGCTACCTAATAAACATTGTTGGGGAGGCACAGGGTGAGAAGGAGGGAGAGAAAGAGAGAGAATGATAAGTGGGAAATGTGAATTACAAATTTGGTATAGCCCTTACTGGTAGCATTGTCAACTTGTTACATGAGCCAACCTTTAATTTCATTGGTAACATTTTATGACGTGGAAGAAATGCAAATGTAAAGAAATAGCTTGGGTTTGTCTAATATTCAACTTTTGGTGATCTACAAGACATCATACAAAACATGACATTCAGAGACAAAGCAATATTTGTAAGTAGCTACAACAACTTGTATGAAGAAAGGAAGCAGACAGGTTTGAAAACTCTCATGTATTTATGTGTGGTATAGTCCAGTGCCAAAATGTGGCTTTCCTTCCTTTCCTACAACTTCATAATAAGGCCTAACAAGGCTGGATATCCACCAGTGGTTAATGAGGAGGCATTCAAACTAGATAATAAAAAGAATGTCCCACCCACATATAAATTTCTACAATACCATGACATCCCAACCTGTCAAAGTAGGTGTAGAAATAAAAGGACCCTACATTTGTGATGAAATGACACAGTCAGGGTGAGGAAAGACACAAAACCTTTTGACTAAGACAATGAAGGTACTAACTGTCCCTTTTGTTTTTAGTGCTGCCACAAAGAGCCTACCTTAGGTAATAATGGCGCTGTAATCGCGAAACATATGATCACTAGCTCCCAGATAAGAATTGCATCATTTTTGTACCGTGTCCCCTACACACACACTTACACACTTATATACTTGAAGCAAAGTGCTTTAAGGCAGGGCACATGGCCAATGATAAAGCATAAAACATAGTGTGGGTGAGGGCACAGCATTCCTTTAGGGAAAGTACACCTGATAAGCAAATCCCTGTAGTTGGTGGATACTGATTTTCTCTTTATTGGGCATATGGACATCCTCCTTTTTTCCTAAACATTGGTACCACTGAGGTAATTCCTAAGATTATGTCATAAGGATGATATTTGATCTTAACTGACAGTGACTTTAACAATAATATTAATTCTGTGTTTTAACTTTCAGTGTTTTTATACGATATTTTTGCATTTTCATGGCATTTTTCTATGCCGCAGAGGAGATCAACAGCAATCCTGAACTATTGCCAAACCTCACGCTCGGTTACCAGACTTATACATCATGCTCACATGTGAGGAAAGCTCTATTGGCCACTATGAATGCACTGTCCCAAACCAGGGAACTGGTTCCAAACTACAGCTGTCAGAGGAAGGGAACCTTGGTGGGTCTCATCGGCGACTTCGCATCAGAAACATCATACCAAATCGCTCAACTTCTAAGTATTTATAAATATCCACAGGTATGGACTGCGAAGGTATATTTGCAGAATGTAAATCACTTAAGTTAATCAATTAATCATGCATTTCATACATGACTATCATTTTCACTGCAGAGGCCTGAAAATGTCTTCATGCCCATCAATGGCACCAAACAATGACACACATCTGTATGTATTTGTCTCTTTCAACATAACATCTTCTTTGCCAACCATCCGTTCCTCACCTTTTTGCATAAGTCCAGAATTAAAGGCTTATATTATTTTTAACCAGTTGAAGGGTGAAAGTGTGTCAAATAGGGTTACCGTATTAGGAGTATTTGAATGGATGTGGTTTTAAGAAAATAGAAAGCAAGAGCATGGAGTACATATGAAAAGGGGATGGGAGAGTATTCAATTTTTCTGGCTGATATATAATATGGTTGATTCCAGATTAGATACAACTGATTTGAGTCAAGGAATAGGCTGCTTGTATAGTACATGTCTGTTGACTCTGGGACAAAGATGACTTGTATAAGAGAAATCAAGATAAGTGAAAGAATCCATAGGTAGCAAATGAAATTCTTGTAAGAGCAAAATTAGATTAGGAATGATATATCTCAGATTCAAAAGATGATTAGGGAGACCGAAAAATGTCAGGCATAATAATGATATTGCCAACCTTAAAATGAATATTACGTGTTTATTGCATCAAATAAATCAAGTAAACAAAAACAAGTTAACAGTTTTCTCATGTTAGCATATAATGTGCACATCTTGAGATAAAAAAAATGTGATTAAAATACATTATTTTATCTGGTGGACCCCTAACGTCATAATTTCCATTTCCATTGTGCCCTCCACAGTATCCTCCAAAAAAGGACACTTCAATCTGAGTTTCTTTAAAAAATGATACAGATTGTTAGAATAGAAAGGCCCAAATCATCTCCAAATGGTAGATTGTTAGAGAACAACTAATGCTATCTCAGAATGTCATCAGAGTCTGCCATTCAAGTCTTTTAACACGCTTGCCAGTATGTTGGAGTATGATACTACAGATACTCAACTCAAAACCCAAACACACAGGCAAACAGACACATGCACCCAGACACACAAACACACACACACACACACAAACACAGATCTTGCATCCATCTGACCTTTCCATCTTGTCTAAAACGTTTCCAGTCATATTTAGTGGAGAGGATCCCAACTAGCTCATCATGGAGTGAGTGTAACACAAGTTAATTTTTCAGCTACTAATACACACTGATGTGGACAAGCTGTGAATAGTCTTCCAGTTTCTGCCCAATGTTATTATTCAAGTGTGAATTTGAATTTTGCATACTATTATTGGAAATTAGAGAAGTTTAATGATTACTAATTTTTACTAGCAAACCTAGGGCCATATTTATGAAATGTGAATGCCGTGCAGCACAACAAAACACCTTGCTGCACTGCACTGCGGGAAAGACGGGGGGGGGAAATGCACTGGTGCATTCCTGTCCTCTGCCCATGCTGAAACACAATTAGCAGTCTTTGGCTTATGCATGCACCCTCGCATCATGGTGCAAGGGTACCTACGTGGTAGATATGTTCCTCTTTTTCTTTGTGCTGCACAATGTGGGACACATGGAATGAGAAAGCATTGATGAGAAATAAAGATATTTCTCCGCTTTAGACCTCACCTGGGGAGATTTAGGATTTTGACGCATTCCTATGTCTATCAGTAATGGAAAATCCGGAGATGCACCTAAATCCATGGTTGGATGTGTGAAAAACACCCACACTCCACCCATGGAATAGCTCCTTGGGGCAGAGTAATGCAGCAATTTGCACTGTGTTGCATTACTCTAGCTTTATGAAGCCACGCAGGGCCACACAAGGTGGCCTTATGTTGCTTTATAAATCAAACTTAGTAGTTGCATCGCCCTTTCACAGCCTTGCATTGGACAAAGGCAATGCATCTCTTCTATAAATATGCCCCTTACTGTCTAAGTCACTCAAGTAGTAAGGAATATTACACAGCGCAGCAAGTCACCTTGCTGCACTGCATTATAGGAAAAGGACAGGAATGCAGACAAGATACTCTGCATTCCTGTCTCCCTGTGATGGCACAATGGTGCAAAGGAACCTGCATTGAAAACAGGGTTGTTTTTGTACCAGAAGGGACACCCTTGTGCACAAAAACAATTCTGGGAGGCGTTTTCCTCATTCTGTGTATTCTGCTGAACGGCAAACTAAAGGTGTTATGCTGCACTGCATGACAACAAGAGTGCAGGAAAGTTCCATATCTACAGAGTGATGGCACACATCCAGGCAGATAAGTGTTACACACACTTCTTTGCAGGATAAGGCAATGGTGTCTGCCTGAGTATTGCATAGGTTGTGTACCAGAAGGGCACCATTCCAGTGCAAAATACTATGCTCAAACTAGCTTTACAAATGTTCCTACTTCAGATGTCTGCCAGTGTTAGGAAAAATAAAATAATTTCTCCCTTTCAACACCTGCTTCAAAGTGGCATTATTATTTTTTGGCACAAAACTTGTCTACTGTTATTAGTAGATAGGGTTTTGTGTAAAAAACCAAGGGTGGTCGCATGGAAACACCCACATACCATTCATGGACCATCCCCTTGAGGTTACCTTGGGTTACTTTGAGGTAACCTTCCATTACAAAAACATTTTCTGCAGATTTTCATCAATTGTGTGGCTCAGACCCAGTGCAAAATGTTTGTTAATCTGGGCCACAGTGTTTTAGGAATGGTCCCACAAAACACATTTTACTCGATTTATAGCAGACTGAGGTTCCTCACAGAATTTTATCTTGACTAGCCATTGTCCGTCAGGGATGATGGGCATGTGTTATTCAGTTTCATCACCGCTGTATCTCCACATTTGAGGGAAGTCGGTCAGTCAGTGCTTCTGTATCAGCATCAACATAAATGTTTCTTTAATAGGGACATCATCATCAACATAAAGTTGCTTCTACAGGGACATACAGGTACTTATCAGTGGACAAGTGGGGACACTGATTTCCAAACAGTGAAACACACACTTTTCAGCACTTGCTGGTGTGTCAATTGGATCAATGATAGGCAGACACACATATCTATATGTATTGCATGTGTGTCATTGAGACTCGCTCTTTGCTGACACGCACTCTGTATTTTTTCTCTTTGTTGTTATAATCTTATTTTTTTAGATTGTCTAGTATGCAGTGTGAGAATTCAACACCACCTTTCCTTAAAATACCTGGTGTACCACCAATACAGGAGAAACAATGGCAGGATGTATTTTAAATGTTCTTAGGAGCCATTGGTGCATCTCTCTTCAGACCAGAAAGAAAACAATTCTGCTACTTAGGGCCCGATTAAGCTCTTGGCAGTAAGAGTTCCCCTGCCGAAGTTTCGACTAGAAACCCCTCCCTCGCCATCATGGTCTGCCCTTCGCATTTAGGTGTTGGCAGTCCCATAGTCAAAAGCCTGAATTGGACTGCCCCTCTCTGCCAAGAAATACCTCCTGCGTCAATGGCAGAAGAGGGAAAAGGAAATGCCAGTGGGAACCCAGACACTCTTTCCCCCATGCAGACTTGGATGTGTTGTACCACCAAGAAAAAAGTAGCTGTCCAACCTTCATGTCTGATTTGGTGTATTGGGGGTAAAAAGGGTGAAAACTCTACTTTCACCCGATTCCACCCCGTCTCTGACTGGACATGACTGTACAACACCTCTCATCAGTGCTGCCACTGACCCACAGACAGAAACATGACCCCCTTCACCAAACTCGAAGGTAGGGGCACCGCAGAGGCATAGTATGTTGGGTGGACACTGCATGAGAGTTCTGGACCACTGCAGGCATATACATATCACAGTGATTTTTTTTAAAATCACTGTGACATGCATATGTTGGGGCCATGAGTGGGTCAGACACGAATGGGTACACACCTGTACAAAAAACATATCGCACACATTCACAGCCATCATTATGGTGCCAGTATTCATTGACAAATGAATGCTGGAACCACAGTGATGATACATTCACACATGTCAACTGTGTCCATGTGTGCACATTGCCATGGGATCTCTACCTGTCATGTTGTGCTGCGAGTTGTGTTTGTCAGTCAGTACATGAATGTGTGTATGAGATGGAATTGGCTGGCGAGAGAGAGGGAGATGGGAATGGGTGATGTGATTGTGTCTGTATGTGTGTCACTCGCATGTGAGACCGATATTGTTCTGTATGTTGTGTTGCCATGTGACACATTAAAGTGAGTGTGATAGGTGTGTAGCAGACATTGTCTGGATGTGGTAATTGTGCATGTGTGTAAGTGTTTGTGTAGCTGAGTGTGTAGTGGTGTTGGTTGTTGTGGCTGTGTCATGTGTGGGTACAGTGTCAATGGTTTGTGCATGCTGTGGCATGGATGTGTGTCAGTGTGTGTTTTCGGCATGTGCGGGTTTTGTCACAATGGCAATGGGTTGTGTGGATGTGGTGTGGTGGATAGTGTGTAGTGCAGGGGTACACTTATGGTTAAGGGACAGTCTGTTTGTGTCACTTACTTCTCCTCCATTGCACAAAGTCCATTAGGTTCCACCACTATCTCTCTCTGTCAGCAATCCGTCGCCATTCAATATGCCTACAGTGCTGTAACATCTAAATATGGCAGGCCAAAGACCGTTGACTTGGTGGTCTTTTCAGGTCCGTGGCAGATGTGGCTTGACGGTGCGACTGCTAACATCTAAATCAAGCACTAACCTTTTATGTTTTGAAGGGTAGGGTGACTTTCAAACATCTCACAGAGCTTGTGTTATTTAAATGTGAAGCACTGGATGATTACCAAGAAGAGTTAAGAAATTAGAAAATAGGTTTGATGTACAGGCTTGTTTAGTAGTTTTGTGATGCCATATTATGAAAACACAAACACAAAGCAAAAATGTAGATACCTTAGTGCTCTCCACAGACTTAGGGGCATATTTATGTCTTTGTCAAGCAGTGCAGCAGTCATCTTTATACATTGCACTGCTTGACAGGGAACATATTTAAAAGAACAAGGCGATTTTTGGCATTTTACCCTGTGCTGGTGCCATTCTGGCTGCCTAGCGTCAATGCAGGGTTCCTGTGTTTCATGCAGGATTGTTTTTGTGCAGGAAGGGGGACAATCCTGAGAGGAAAATTCCTCTTTCAATGTGTGATGCAGAATCTTCAGGCCACATCTGCGACTTGACATGCCACTTGATTGATGTAAAAATCATTCCTCTTTTTTGGAAGAATGAGTAATAAAATTAGAGACCTGATTTTAGAGGCTATATTGTAGATGAACTTCAGATTTAATTGGTTACATTTAGATTATTTTGAGAAACTGCAAATACACCTTAGACCTGATTATGAATAAATGTGCCTTTTATGGCATCTCATCAATAGCAATACCCTGGAGTATGTCATTTAACAGATAAGATAAATAGTGCCTATTATTCTATGGAGTAGCATGCAGAATTTAGTATTTAAAACCCTAAAATCAACATCTGCTATAAATAATATACACATTTCCCCTGATACAATTCGACAGATTAGATGGGCCAAAGTTTAATGAAGGCTGAGGTATTTAATGTATCCAAAAATTGTTGGATGCACTAAAACAATCAAACTTGTAATTCTGACCCTTGTGCAAACTGGTGTGTATGCAGGCGTCAGAAAACAATAACTGTAAAGTTGTGACAAACATTTGATAGGTCAATTACATTTGATCAACACATGAATCAAAACTGCATGGACTTCAATCAGGCTCCAACATTGGCATAAGCACCTTATAGTTAGAGGCAGGTTGTGTGAAAGGTGTTGTACAAAAGGAGACTTTCATTAGACATCGACTAACAAGACAGCTAGGCATGGTAAAGCATAGGGCAGTGGTTCCCAACCTTTTGACTTCTGTGGACCCCCACTTTATCATTACTGGAGCCCGGGGACTCCCTAGAGAGTCATTACTGAAAGCTGGGGTTCTAATCAGTTAATATTTAATTTTCCAAGCAGTTGCGGACCCCCTGAGGAGGCTTTGCGGACCCCCAGGGGTCCTCGGACCACAGGTTGGGAACCACTGGATTAGAGCGTTATGTTTTTTCCCCAGCCTTTCATTATCCTAATGTTGCAAAAAGGGTTCATTTGGGTAGAAATCAGTTCTTATTATTAAAGAGAACCTCCAACCATGGCATTACATTTTAAATTATGAGTTTAAATATAAAACAATATAGAACCGGCAGTTTACCCTCACAGTAGTTCCCAATAATTCTTTTGGGTGTGGTAGCTTCTGAAACAGCCGGCCACACCAAGCCCAGGCTTAGAAGGACAATCGAGGCAGTACATACGAGTGTCCCTCCAGATACCTCTTCGGGCACACACTCTACATTACTTAGTGTGAAAGTTATTTCTGGGAGTAGGGAGGAATCTGATCAGGAAAGAGGCTATCTTTCAATCTAGGTACATCCCCCACCACTGCTACTCCATGAACTCTTGCCTGTTCCACTCCAATAAGGTTCTCTATCACTGACTCCTGCAATGTAACAATTTTCATCCTTTACTCAGAGGAACAATCCTTGAACACAATAAAAGCATAAAAAGTTGCTAAATGGAACAAATGTATAGCCAACTTTGTATACCAAATGTGAGACTTACGAACAGCAGTGTAAGATTACAGCCTCTGATCTACTCTATCGACACCACCCATGTGCTTATTGTAGTCCAAAATGCACGCACGTCTGCGCACTTCGGCAACCTGGCCACAAACAGTCACAGGGGAAGTACGCTCATCATGGATGGTAGTCAGCAAGTATACATCCCTCCTGTCTGCAAATTTCAGAGCTAGCAGCTCATCACTACCCAAGGTACTGCAATGTCCCCTCTCAACTGTTTTACAGACAAGATCCCTTGGATAGCCTTTCTGATTAGAGCGTATTGTGCCACAAGCAACAGTGTCCACTCTGAACAGTTCCCTGAGCAACTGCACTCCAGTGTAGAAGTTATCTACGTACAAATGGTGACCCATGTTAAACAGTCATCTACAAAGTTACCACATAATTTTCTCACTAACTCCAAAACTGGGCAGACAACCAGGGGGGTCAATAATGGAATCCCTACCAGTGTAGACCTGGAAATTGTAAACATATCCTGTACTACTTTCAGACAGCGTATACATCTTAATTCTATACCGTGCCCTCTTGCTAGGAATGTAATCCCTAAAAACCAAACAGCCCTCGAACAGGACCAAAGACTCATCTATAGATATTTCTTTCCCTGGAACACAGACCTCTGAAAACCGATCTACAAAATGATCAAGGACAGGCCTAATCTTAAAAAGACAGTCAGAATCAGGGTGATCTCGTGGCAAGGCTACAGCATTGTCAACAAAATGCAGCATCCGAAGAAGAAGGGTTGCAGGAAATATAGCCGTTGCCATCAAGGGACTAGTAGACCAATAAGAAGCCAGTGACAGCTTCCTTATTAACCCCATCAAAAAAGTCAAACCCAAGACCTTTTACACCTCTTCTGGATTTGTGGGAATCCACTGAGTAGCTCTAGACTGTGGCCTAAGTCTGGCACTGTTGTCCCTCAAATACTGCCCACATACAAATTTGTGTGCTCACCAATCTCTTTCAAAAATACATCATCCATAAACAACTGAAAGAAATTGATAGGCAAAAAGTTTTCCGTATTAACTATACACCCCCCGAGATCAGTAAAGTCAGAAAACCCTGGTTGCTCCATGTTTGGGGCAACCCAGAGTTCAAGTCTTGCAATAGGAAACCTTTCAGCCCTAGGCTGCTGCACTATTGGCACAACAGTGTCCTCCTCTAAAGCAGGCCCTTCATCTTCTCTGAGAGTGGCTTCCTCATCAGAAGATTCCTCTCGGACAGAAAATTCACTGCCAGAGTCTTGCACTTACTCCTCTGCCTCAGATGCAATCAGTCTCATAATCATGATCAGAAGACGACTCAAAAAGCAAACCAACAACATGCTGAGTGGTCAAGGTGTGGCTAGCCATGATCCTTTCTAAGAAAAGTAACTTGACAAATGCGCCAACAACAACAAGAGTTATATACTCAAAAACTATACCACTCACTTGCTTGAAAAAGCAAGACTCACAAGCAACTACTCAGCACAGAGACAGCAATCACCAATTGTTAGAAATGGGATCTTTGGTTGGCAGTCAGGTCACCCCCTGTCCAAGCAAGGACCCTCACTCTAGTCAGGGTAAGTCACACAAAATGCAAATTATCCTGTGCCCACCCTCTGATAGCTTGGCACTTAGCAGTCAGGCTTAACTCAGAAGGCAATGTGTAAAGTATTTGTGCAATAAATCATGCAATAACACAGTTTAGCACCACAAAAATACACCACAGTGTTTAGAAAAATATATATATTTATCTGGTAAAATGCAGGTCAAAACGATTAAGATGCAATAAGTATATTTTGAAATATCACTGTAAAAATGATATAAAGTGTCTTTTGTCTCATAAAAGCAACAAATGTCTCTTGCAAGCACAAAGTACCTGGTTTGCGTTCAAAATCTCCGCAAGGAACCGCAGAGGAGGAGATGCATGGAAAACAGAGAGGTGTGCGTCAATTTCTCAGGACGCACACGGCGATGTGTCGGTTATTTTTCAGGCTGTAGGATTTGCACCGATTTCCAGCGCTCGGTCTTGGATCCTCTTCGGGTTGCGAAGTTTTCAGACGCCCCGGGGACGATGCGTTGAAATCCGGTGCTTGCAGGACGAAGTCACAGGGGCTCCGTCGATCCAGTAGGAGTTGCATGAAAATTGCTACCTCACGGCAGGTGCTGCGTCGATTCCTCTCAGTAAGTTGGGCTGCGTCGTTCCGGCTCGGCTTTGCGTCGATCCAGTGGGCCGTGTGTCGAAATTCTGGTTGCTACGCTGGCGCTGTGCCGATCTTCCCTTTGCGAAGTCGAGCTGTGTTGTTCCGGTTCGGCTTGCAGTGAATTTGTCACCGCAATGCAGTCTGTGCGCCGTTTTCTGCAGGCTGTGTGCCAATTTCTGCCTTCACAGGAAGTTCTTCTTGCAGGAATGAAGTCTTTTTGGTCCTGAGACTTCAGGGAACAGAGGGCAAGCTCTATCCAAGCCCTTGGAGAGCGCCTATCAGCACAGCCAGAGAGTAGCAAGGCAACAGGGCAACAGCAAGGCAACAGTCCTTCTCAGAAAGCAGTCAGGTGAGTCCTTTGGGCATCCAGGCAGTTCTTCTTGGCAGGTTGCAGGTTCTGGTTCAGGGTTTCTTCTTCAGGAAGTGTCTGTGAAGTAGAAGTTTCTACCTCAGAAGTGTCTAAATTGATAGGGTCAGAGACCCTGCTTAAATACCCGCATGTGGCTTTGAAGTGGGGGAGACTTCAAAGAGTGGCTTAGAAGTATGCAAGGTCCCCTTTCAGTTCCATCCTGTCTGCCAGGGTCCCAGTAGGGGGTGTGGCAGTTCTTTGTGTCAGGGCAGGCTACTGTCCTTTGACATATAAGTGTCAGGCCCTCCACCCTCCCAGCCCAGGAAGACCCATTCAATATGCAGATGCGTGCAAGTGTGACTGAGCAACCTGTGTTTGGGGTTGTCTGAGTGAATGCACAAGGGAGCTGTCAAGTAAACCTATCCAGACATGGATTGGAAGGCACAGAAGGATTTAAGTGTAGAGAAATGCTCACTTTCTAAAAGTGCATTTCTAAAATAGTAATATAAAATCAAACTTCACCATCAAGCAAGATTTTGTATCACCATTCTGGCCATGCTAAATATGACCTGGCTACTCCTTTCACATCAGGATCTACCACTCAAACAGTATATGAGGGTAGCCCTAATGCTATCCTATGAAAGGACCAGGCCTCACAGCAGTGTAAAAATTAATTTAGGAGTTTTACACTACCAGCACATATAGAACACACATGCTCATGTCCTGCCTTTTACCTACATGGCACCTTGCCCTATGGGCTACCTAGGACCTACCTTAGGGGTGACTTATATGTAGAAAAAGAGGAGTTTAAGTACTTTTAAATGCCAAGTCGAAGTGGCAGTGAAACCGCACACACAGGCACTGCAGAAGCAGGCCTGAGAAATGGTTAGGGGGCTAATTATGTGGGTGGCCCCACCAGTGCTGCAGCCCACTAGTAGCATTTAATTTACAGGCCCTGGGCATATGTAGTGCACTTGACTAGGGACTTACAAGTAAATTAAATAAGCCGATTGGGTATGAGCCAATGTCACCATGTTTTAAGGAGAGAGCATATGCACTTTAGCACTGGATAGCAGTGGTAAAGTGTGCAGAGTCCTAAAGCCAGCAAAAATTAGGTCAGAAAAAGAGGAGGAAGGCAAAAAGTTTGAGAGTGACCCTGCAGAAAGGCCATTTCCAACACCAATACTATCCCACTAAAAAGAAAAAAGAAAAGAAAATTAGACATAAGACAAAACAAATATTGTTCACACATCTAAGGACAATTTCACACACAATCCTGCATTTAGTACACCACCTACAAAAATCTAATTCATGCATGGCAACAATGCTCTGTTGGAGTAAATTGTTTTTTCTTACCTAAAACATGCAACTACTCAAACTGCAGGTCAACCACTGCCAAAACCACAAGGAGTCACAGGAACGGTAGCAAAAGCTTTGAACTAGAACAAAAAGGAGAAATTAACTGTTTTAATCACAAATGCAATTACTTCACAAGTTGACAAACACCCCGCCCCGCATTCAAAACAGGCACAGGGGGAAAGGAAAAACTCTTTACTTTCCCCTTTGTCTGTTTTCCCCCTAAACCTCCCCCCAGGAGAAGGACTCACCTTGAATGTGTCCTCTCTCCAAACGCACTGAAGGAAAATGGCTTCCAGTGCGTCCCAGGCAGCATGTGATGATGTTGTTGCACTGTGAGCGCGCCAACGTCATTGGATCGCTGAGGGGGAGGGAGGCCCACGGGGGAGCGCGATCTGGTCTCGTCCTCGGTACACTGGAACCACGGCCGAGACCAGCCCGTCCTAGGCACTCGAGGGGTTAACAAATAATCATAATAATCATGGTTTATTATTGTTTCTTTGTGAAAGGTTTGCAGTGGCTGCTGCTGGCAGGGGGGCAACTCTCCTCCCCATAGCAGAGGAGCCGCAAATGCTGGCTATATTTCACAGCAGGCTAGTGTATGATGGACTCTGCACCAACACAATAGGTTAATCAAAGCACAATGCCATATTGCAACCTGGAGTTTCCTGATTGTACATTGCTTCTGAATGGCTGATGGTTTTAGATAGTGACAACCACTTGTGTATCAGGAATAGGAAAGGCCATGCAAGTTGGTGGGTTAAGAACAATATGACGTGATGTCCTGTACAGTTGGGCAATCTTTTCACACAGCAAATTCTTGTTTGACATAGAATATGTAAAAAGGTGGGAAGGGAGTTCAGCTAATGCCAATTGAATTACTGGCCTCTCAGCTGTGACTATGAGCTAGTGTTGGTATCAGCAGTTCCTCACACACAACACTGTCATCCCTCAATGGTCCATCATACCCTCTCTATTTTTTCAACAGCTATCTAACCCCCATACCAAATCTGGTTAAATAATTCAACCTCACCTGTTAGAACTATGCAGATGACTCCCAAATCATTTTAGAATTAGATGGTCTGGAAGACCTTAATATTTGAAAAACTAATGACTGTTTTAGACTATAAAAATATGGGTGATGAATAACCATCCAAAGCTAAATACTGCCAAGGCAGAGATTATGATCAATGTACAGTGGCAAAAATACAAGCCTATTGCCATATGGCCAAAGGAACCTGAGGCCCCTCTAACATTATCAAGAGGAATCATAAACTTAGGGGTAGCCATACATTTAGACCTATGCTTGAAACCACATATTAATAATGTCAGAGTACCTTCTACACAAGGAAAACATTACGTTGCATACCCCCATACCTTGGAAACTAACAGAAACTCAAAGTCATCCTTACACTCGTAATCTCCAAGCTGGACTATGCCAAAAGCCTATACCTTGGTGTACTTGCATTCATCATATGCAAAGTTCACCTAAGAGAACACAGCTCCAGTCTTGCAATCGCTACCTATAGCAAGATGGGCAATGTTCAAGATACCCTGTACTGTCCCACAGCCCCAAAGGAAAAGTACCACTATGTCTACAATATAAATTCAAACAAATCAGGGCACTTCACTGCAAGCTTGCACCACTTTTTATTAAACCACCTTACCATAAGAAATTCGTGGGAGGCACTGCTTTCTCAGCACCAGCCTCCAAATTCTGGAACTTACTGCCAGCCAGCATTTGAAGCATCCAGGGACATATATATTTCAGAAGACAGTAGAAAACAAGGCTAGTTCCAAGACAACTACACCACCATACATTCTGCTAACAGAGCCTAGAAAGACAGTCAATATCTATAGGTCAATCTTCAGCTTACAATTGGAAACAACCCAGCCATAATACTGCTTTCAATAGGCAGGTAAGTAAGCAAGGTTGACCTATGGTTTGCAGGGTTATTATATAATTATCTAACTTTGCAGATAACATTTCTGGCACATTAACAGAAATATCGAAACACGTGGATGTCTGCAGCCAACTGTAACTTACTCCTCTTACATTCACATAAGGCATATCTGATATGAGGTGAGCATCACTAGTACTGGAGCCAATAAACCAGCAAACACAAAATGAACAGATTTGGAATAACAGATGCGCCCTGACATGCACTGCATGTCAATAGGAGGACTTTAATCTAGTGTACAACTGCAGGCCCCTACTATCTGTACACCATGGCAGCTTCTTTACATCTCACAGTGACACTTAGGGGGTCATTCTGACCCTGGCGGTCTTGGACCGCCAGGGCAAGAATGACGGAAGCACCGCCAACAGGCTGGCGGTGCTTCCTTTCCCATTCTGACCGCGGCGGTAAAGCCGCGGTCGCACCGCCGATTTTTCCCCGGCGGTGATAATCCGCCAGGGCAGCGCTGCAAGCAGCGCTGCCCTGGGGATTATGACCCCCTTACCGCCAGCCTGTTTCTGGCGGTTTACACCGCCAGGAAGAGGCTGGCGGTAAGGGGTGTCCTGGGGCCCCTGGGGGCCCCTGCACTGCCCATGCCGCTGGCATGGGCAGTGCAGGCGTCCCCTAACAGGGCCCAGGGCGGCTTTTCACTGTCTGCTTAGCAGACAGTGAAAAGCGCGACGGGTGCAACTGCACCCGTCGCACCACCGCAACACAGCCGGCTCCATTCGGAGCCGGCTCCTGTGTTGCGGCCCCATTCCCGCCGGCCCAGCAGGAATGTTAGAATGCCGCCAGCGGTCTTTTGACCGCATGGCGGCAGTTTGGCGGTTCCCGCCGCCCGCCAGAGTCGGAATGAGGGCCTTAGATTTGGGATGACAGTAACACTGCACATCCCACAGATCTGTCCACTTCTTTCTCCCTCCAACCATGCCAATTCAGGCGCACTACTATATACACAATCTCAGATTAGACAACCCAGTCCAGTAACCAGCTAACTAGACTATAATCATAAAAACACTATTAATGGTCCGGCACAGCTGGTCAGAGCTTCCAGTGTACTGAAAAACAAACTGCATCTCTGTGTCTCTCACACCTCATCATCCATCACACTGCAGTGCTGCATCCCATAACACGATAACCCCACCTCGGTGGTCATCACGCACAACCAGGAAATACTTCCGACACTGGATCATAAAATGAAGACAGCACACTTTCAACCACATACCACTGTACATGGCGTTGATATCTTCCCATGTAGTGAGTGCTTTAGTGCCCCACATATGTTTAATAAGTGCTATACAAATGCTGCATTACAATTCAATACAATACAGTATTTACCATTTGTACATCACCAAGATTTATTTTGATCCATCACACTTCAGAATTACAAAGCAACGTGTTCTTTATTTGTGTTTTTATAACTGCTGACATGTTGAAATATTTGTACAGTTAATTTACAGGCATTTACACTTTTGTGTGTATTAGAAACAAATTGACACATTACAGTCTTTCTTTTCGCACACCATGTACAAAGGTCCACTGGAGTTCTGTGATTCTGCACCTGAATTTGCTGCGTTTGCCACATTATCCACCATCTGCTGCATGATTTGCAGATGTTAACTAAACATTACAAAAAAAATTAAGTAATGCTATTACAAAATGGGCTGTATTATGCCACTTAATTTGTGTTTCTTGTTGCATAATTTAGTCAATACTCTGGGCCTTCCCTGCAGTGGCCCTGCCTGAATCCCAGTGAGATTGTCACACAACTCACTTTCCAAAATTCTCTCACTTTGCAATCAGAGGAAGAAAAATAAACAGCATCTCCATTTAAAAGATTAAGGCCCTCATTACGAGTTTGGCAGTCTGTTTGGAAGACGGCAGTTGTGGCGGCCGGCAAAAGACCGCCAGTGTTGGCGGTATCCCGACCGCGTATTACGAACCACATAATGAAGACTGCCAAGAAACAGCCACAAATCCGAGACCGCCAGCATGACCAAGGGCAGGAGAGAGGCAGTCCCACCACCAGCACCGCCACACTGACAACATTACGCCCTCCATATTACGAACCACAAATCAGCACAGCGGTCATTGCACAGCAAAAAACAATTGATGGTGCGAACCGCCACAGTCAAAAACACACCTCAGCCTGAGCTCCACACCACATTGGACAGTACAAATACTCCACACATGAGACACGTACACACATTAGACACACCCACACACCACTATAAAACACGCCCCACACAAACCACAATCCTTTGCAACTACAACCACAGACAGACACAGCGAGAACCCGATTACTTAGCACTGATACCCATAGGCACATAACACACATATCAACTGCACACAAACACCACAACACACCAGCACACAAACCTAAGCCTCCCCCCACACACCATCAAGCACCAAACACTCCACCCTTGCAACCAACACCCGCCCAGAGCACTTCATTACCACCATGTCCCCTCAAAAGTGCCCATGATTCACAGACGAAGAGTTGAGGGTCCTGGTCGATGAAATCGTCAGGTTAGAGCCACAATTGTTGGGAGCACAGGTCTAGCAAACATTCATAGCCAGGAAAATGGAGTTATGGAGGAGGATCATCATCAGGGTGAACAAATGGGCACCCATCCATGCACAAGGGAGGACATCAGGAAGAGGTGGCACAACCTACGGGGGAAGGTGCATTCCATGACAACAAGACACTAGATTGCTATCCACTGTCCACAACCCTTAATGGAACATGGAACCAATGTCACAATCGTTCACCCACAAACAATGTATGCAGTGCTGCATCTGTCATTGCCATCACTGGTGAGCAAGTTAAGCCACTGTATGCATCAGACAATGATATGAACAAGTACACCTCCACAATGTAACTCACTCCCTCTGCATCCACAGGTGTCCCTGCTACTGTCACCCTGCAGATTATGTCAAAGACAACCAGCCCTCCCCAGGATGAAGGCCTCAGTGAGGACTACTACTCTGGATGTATGGGCATTGACGACTTACCTGGTCCATCTGGGACAACTGGTCAGTCCACCACCACCAGCCTCACCCAGCCCACATCTGAGCTCCCCACCCCTGTGAGAACAACTACACAGCCAACCCCTCATTCCCAAACCTGTGTCTCAAGGACTGGTCAATAAGCAGTGTGCCCCACAGTACAGGTACCAGAGTCTACCCCTCACACCCAAGACAGTGAAGGTCCTGGTGTAACTGGGAGTGGGCACACCATGTCAGGAGCGCTGACAAAGGGGGCCAGGGGCAGTAGAAGTGCACCTGTGGGCCAAGGGACAGGGCTCCCAAGGGAAACAACTGGGCAGGAGGCCATCTCCCAAGGCATGGGAGTATACCAGCAATCCCAGGACAAGATGGGCCAGATAGTCTCCACCTTGCATGAGAACCATAGGCTGCAGAGGGAGTACCACCAGGAGGCCATGCAGCAGTAGCAGGCTCTCACTACCAACATGGCCTCCTTTGCAGGGGTTCTCAAAGAGCTAACAAACATCCAGCGTGTGTCGTCCACCCACCAGCAGGCCCCTTCCACTAGCCACATACCAACTGAGCCATCAATCAATCAATCAATCAATCAATCCACGTCTGCCGCAGCTAGTGGAATTGAGGCCCTGCCAGAGGACCACACAGGCCACTAGCACCCCTCCCTCTGTAGATGAGGAACCCCCACGCAAATGAGGTCATCCATCCAGGCATCCTGCAGGACCTGATGCCAAGACCAAAAACACTGCCAGGAAGTGACCTTCTCCTGAAAATTCTCCCTTGTGTGCCACTGACACACTCTGTTGACTGTCCCCTGTCATATCTCCATTTTCCCATGGCCCTTGGATACTGGACCTGTACTACCTGCAGCTAGGCCACCTGCTGTGATGATTTCATCCACCATGACCTCACTCTTCATGCATTGCACTTGAGTATCACCTTAAACACCATGGAGCACAGCTACTGGTTATGTGTCTCTATTGTAACAAGTGCGAATTTCTGTAGTAAAACATGTCATTTCAGTTAACCAATTGACCAACAAAAGTCTGTAAGACTGACAGAAGGGAGAGCTCTGTGCAGCAAGTTTGATAGTAGAACAGACATCCTCTGAAACCTTGTGTCAAGGGAGCCACCAGTCTAGCCAGGAACCAGAGTAGCACCACCTAAGGGACCTGCAAATGTACCAAGACAAGGACAACCATCATGATAGGAGTCAATGTTGCCCACTCAATACACATACAGTACATTGTGGCCCTCCCTAGTGCGAATTGACAAGTGGAATGTTAACGCAAATTACTATAGCAGATCCACATTTGCAAAACATGCATTCCCAATCTTTAGATCCTTCACAGCTGACATTACACAACTAAAGCCAAGTTCCACTGTCAGTATAAGTCATGTTCCATATTCGCCCATTGTATACAGTGAGGATAATTAGCTATAATGATAACACTACTTTGGTAGGCAGTGCTTTTGCAGTTGACAACCTAGTTACTTACCTTCGGTAATGCTTTTTCTGGTGGATACAGTATCTACCTGTGGATTCCTATCCTTATGATTTCTTCCAATGCGCCAGCATTCAAAGGATATTTTCTTCCTAGCTCTTCACGAGGACGTCACAATTGCACGGCTCCGCACCCAACTCAGTCTGACGTCATTGTGGCAATAAGAAGTCTTGGCCGGCGTGCTGACGTCAGTTTCACCATTTTGTACGTGCCTTCGATGCCAACAGGTGAATACCGACCTCACAAGAACCATATATATATATATATATATATATATACCTATACATATATATGTATATATATATCAATCCAAATACAAATATAAACCACAATATTTGTTTATATAAAAAACACAAAAAATGTATATACATTTATAGTAAAAGAAGTCTTGGTATGACCAGACAGGAAAAGGGGGTTGCGGGTCATACTGTGAGGAATCCACAGGTAGCTACTGTATCCACCAGAAAAAGCGTTACCAAAGGTAAGTAACTTGTTTTTGTGATGTATACAACTACCTGTGGATTCCTTACCTTATGAATAGAATCCCGAAGCAGTCCTGCACTCAGAGGTGGGTGCCTGACCGGTCACACCAAGAAATCCTACAAAACAGAACACGCAAAATGGCCGTCCCTCCTAACTTCCGAGTCTAAAAAATAATGCTTCGCGAAAATGTGGAAGGAAGCCCAAGTTACGGCCTTCCAAATTTCAGCAACTGGGACACCTCTAGCCAAGGCCGAAGTAGCAGACTTAGCTCTGGTGGAATGGGCCCTAATACCTTCAGAAAGAACCTTCTTTGTCAGTGAATAACACATTTTTATGCAAAGAATGACCCACCTGGAAAGGGTTCTCTTGTGGACGACTTTACCCTTCGTCTTGCCCACATATCCAACGAAGAGTTGATCATCAACACGAAAGTATCTTGTCCTTTCAATGTAAAAACTCAGAGCCCTTCTTGGATCTAGGCGATTAAGTCTTTCCTCCTCCTTTGAAGGATGGGGAGTAGGGTAAAAGGACAAGAGTGTCATAGATTGCCCCATATGAAAGGGAGTGACAACTTTAGGAAGGAAAGCCACCCTGGTTCTCAGCACCACCTTGTCAGCATGAAAGGAAGTAAAAGGAGGTTTCACACAAAGAGCCTGGAGCTCACTCACAAGCCTAGCAGATGTGATTGTTGTGAGGAAAACGGAGTGGGAGGAAACTTGTTAGTCAAGCCTTTCAAGAACCTAAAAACTATAGGGGACTTAAATAAGGAAGGCTGATCTGAAAGGCCGACAGCGCTGATAAATAAGCCTTCACAAGAGCAAATGAACATCCCTTCTGTGCCAAGGAAAAGGAAAAAAGCAAAACATCAGACAAATGGGCCTTTAAGGGATAAATTTGCTTCTCTCCACACCAAGCAACACATTTTGTCCATCTGTTAGCATAAAAAGTCTTGGTGGAGTGTTGCCTGTCCGATAAGATAACATCCACCACTTTAGGAGGGAGAGAAAAGGAACTCAGATTGCCCTGTTCAATCTCCAAGCCTGTAGGTGCAGGCTATGGAGGTGGGGGTGTAGAACCTGCTCCTGCAAGGGGGTCTGCCCTGAGAGGGAGACGGAGCTGAGGGCACAGTGAGAGTTGGAGAAGGTCTGTGTACCACACCCTTCTTGGCCAATCCGGGGCCATTAAAATGACTTGAGCCCGATCTTTGAAAATCTTCCTCAGAACCCGAGGAATCAAGAGTATGGGGGAAATGAGTAAAGCAACTGGTCGCACCAAGACAATTCGTCCCCCAGCGCTCCCTGCACCGGATACTGGAGGCTGCAGAACGACGGGCAGTGTGCGTTCTCCCAAGTGGCAAACTGGGCTATCTGTGGAAATCCCCACATCCGGAAGATGTGAAGAACCAGGTTGTGATCGTCTGAGAATTGGCGACTGAGACGGTCCGCACGTACGTTGAGAACTCGGGCCAGATGGCTTGCTACTATGCAAATCCGAAGGTCCTGTGCCCAGGACCAGAGCCACAGAGCCTCTCTACAGAGAAGATAAACCCTATCCCTCCCTGCTTGTTGATGTACCACATCGAGGTAGTGTTGTCTGTCAAGACTTGAACTGACAGACCGCAAAGGGACGGGAGGAAGGCCTTGAGAGCTACACGTATCGCCCGTAATTCCAACAGATTGATGTAAAACATCTGTTCTACTGGACACCAATGACCTTTGATCTCCAGGTCCCACAGATGAGCTCACCGCCCTAGAGTGGAAGCATCCATTATGACTGTGGGCACCGGAGAAGGTAGACAAAACGGCCTTCCTTGGGAAAGGGTGCCGTCCACAGCCCACCAGCGTAGATCAACTGCAGCGTCTCTGGAGATCGTTATCGACTCCTCTAAATCCTCTTTGTGTTGAAACCAGTGCTTGTGGAGGCACCACTGGAGAGCCCTCATGTGCCAACGTGCATGAGTGACCAACAGAATGCAAGAAGCAAACAGACTGAGCAGACGTAAGACCTTGAGGACTGGAACAGCTGCTCCCCTTTGAAACTCTGCTGAGGCGGAGGATAGGCCAGATTCAATGTTTGTACCAGTACTCCCCCGATGAACAAGAGGCGGTGAGAGGGCTCCAGGTGAGACTTTGGCCCGTTTACTGTAAAACCAAGGTTGAACAACAACTGTGTTGTCATTTGCAAGTGATGCAGCACAAGCTCTGGGCAATCGTCCAGGTAAGGGAATACATATACTCCTTTCCTTCTGAGGTCCGCTGCAACCACCGCCATCACCTTCGTGAAGACTCAAGGTGCGGAAGTAAGACCAAAAGGAAGGACTGCAAACTTGTAGTATTGCGACCCTTCTACAAACCGGGGATACATCCTGTGCGACTTCAGAATGGGGATATGAAAATAAGCATCCTGCAAGTCGACAGACACCATTCAGTCTTCCTTGTTCAATGCTAGAAGCACCTATGCTAGAGTCAGCATTTTAAATTTCTCCTGTTTGAGGAACCAATTCAGGTCCAGGATAGGCCTCAATCGGCCAAGCTTCTTGGGAATCAGGAAATATCTCGAATAGCATTCCTGACCCCTTTCCTGCTCTGGAACCAACTCCACTGCACCCTTTAACAAAAGGACTTGCACATCCTAAAGGAGATGATCTTCCATGCAAAACGAATGATGGGGAGGGATGGGAGAGTTAAACTCCCGAAAAGGAAGGGCATAACCTTTCCTCACAATATTCAGCACCCAAGAGTCCGATGTGACTAACTCCCACTCGTGGAGAAAATGAAATAGCCTTCCCCCTACGGGAGAAGTATGATTCAAGATCGAGAGAAAACTAGGGCTGCTTTCCTTGTTGGGTACCCCCAAAGGAAGAAGATGAGATGGGAGGCTTCTGAGTAGCTCCTCGTGTTCTAACCTCCCCCACCCTCTATAAGACCTATAGAGAGGGTTGGCAGCCTGCTGCATGCTGGACTGTGGCCTTCCACAAAAAGAGGACCCACGACCAAACCCCCTGAACCTCCGAAAAGATCTAACGGGTGTAGATGCTGAAGCCTGGAGTCCCAAGGACCTTGCAGTAGCCCTGTTGTCTTTAAAACACTCCAAAGCAGAGTCAGTCTTGGATCCAAACAACTTCTAGCCATCAAACGGAAGGTCCAACAAAGTTGTCTGAACATCTGTGGAAAAGCCAGAAGACCTAAGCCATGCATGCCTCCTGGTCGCCACCAAAGTGCCCATTGGCCTGGGTCAGCCGTACCAAAACCCGAGTGGATAACCTGCTTAGCCGCTTGAGTGCCCAACAGGAGCTCATCAAACTGCCCCTGCACATCCTGAGGCAAGCTTGGCACCACAGCTCTTGCCGTGTCCATCAGGGCATGAATATATCTCCCCAGCACACACGTAGCATTGACCGACTTCAAGGCCATACTGGATGAGGAGAACCTTTCTTAGCTGCTAGCTCCATTCTCTTAGACTCTCTAGTCGATGGAGTAGCAGGGAATGAACCAGGTGCAGATCGGGCAGAACAAGATGCTTGCACTACCAAGCTCTCAGGTGATGGATGCTGAGACAAAAACTGTGGATCCCCAGGAGCAACTCTGTACCTCCTTGCCACGGAAACCACTGGATTTGTGACAGGTTTCCTCCAAATGTCTAAAATGGGCTCAGCAAGAGCATCATTAAAAGGGAGTACGGGCTCCGCAGACGTAGAGGAAGGATGCAACACCTCAGTCAAGATGTTTGTATTCACCTCCGATGCTGGCAAAGGAAGTTCCAAGAATTCAGCAGCCTTACTTATAACACTGTGATAAGATGCTGCCTCCTCTGTGAACTCGCCAGGGGATGAAAGATCCCACTCAGGGGATGTATCTAGGCCATTTGCAGAGTCCAGACCCTGAAGTTCCTCCATAGGCTCAGGAATCTCCTAGGCTCAGGAATCTCCCCTTCCTCCAACAGCTGTTGCCGATATTCCTGCTCCTCCAAGAGCATCAAGGCCCTCCTTCTTGACCTCAGTCTGGCCTCCAACCGCAGAGTCGACAGAGAATTAGCTGACATCAAAAACGCTGGTTTCAAAGCAGATGGACGCTCTGGCGGAAGAGATAGTGGAGATATACTTCGTCCCGATCGCGATCCATCCGGCGCCAGCTTCGACTCCATTGCCACCGTCGGCAACATCATCTGGGACACCGACGTCATTGCGCCAAACCAGCACCTTCAGCTGGATATAAGGGAACAAACGGGGCCTGTTTGCATGGTGCCAGCGAACCCAGAGAGAAAGCTAATGGACGCATGGGACCAGCCGGTGCACCAGCAGGGGCCATAGCTCTGTTGAAAATGCTAAACATAGCATTAAGGCATGCCACAAGATCCCTCTCCCGAAGTCGGGAAGGCAGGAAACCTCAGCTCATTTTGAGGTGCTTGGGCCGAATCCAAAGCTTGTGCCACCAGCTCCTGAGTTAACACAGGTGAAAAGTGAACCGGAGTGCTCGCCGGGGACTTGAAGACCTCAATCAACTACGGCGCCGGAGAAGCCTGTGGACTCTGAGGCTGAGGAGTGATCATTGGATTGACCTCCCACTCCATAAGGCGCCGTCTCAGAGGGGACCGAGACCGATCTCTGAAAGAACGGCATCAGGAATTGTGCCGGCGCAGCTTCTAATGAGACCTCGAGGACTTATGTGAGGAAGAATCCCTCGCCTTAGATCTTCGATGACCCTGATGCTTCTTCTTAGCTTTTGCCAAGAAGAGCTTAGCCTCTCTCTCTTTCAAAGCCTTTGGGTTAATCCGCTGGCAGGACACGCACCCCTCCATGTCTCATTCTCACCATTGCACGGTACCTAGGAATAAGAGAGAGGAAAAGCCACAGGTTGATGTTGACAGTTCACATGCCACCCACCACTATACTTGTAGCATACAATAGCAATGTGGACATAATGCTGTAGTATACACAATCCATTTGTGCATGTGGACTGAACATGTATGCCATCCGAGATTACTGTTGCAGCCTCAGACAAACAGCTTGCACACACACAAAACATGTGACACTTCCATTTAACAACATCCTGTTCCCCCAGGTAATAAGGTGTATGTAACTTTTTAACATTCAGGTATAGTTAGTCCGTCTATGAGGCAGCAAGTGACTGCACATGTCCTGTCATTGTCATCAGTCCATCCAGCTACACTGCCTATGAATGTCACATGTGCGAACCCAGCTTAGATGTGTGAACATATAGTCAATCTATGCAATCTATGCACTTGTCACTACAATTCATCCATGACACACTTATTATTCACCTACAATACACTGACGACATGTAAAATGGCAGCCACCTATCCTGCATGCACAGGACAGATGGAAGTGGCCTCATTCTGCCGCCGTTAGTCATCATAGCGGTAGGTGGTCTCAACCGCCGTGCAACTCCTCATTGGATAACAATTTTGCCTATGGGAGACTGGGGCCAATGAAATCACCTCTACCGGTGACGGTCATGTATGCTGCGACTGTGACCACCATTTTCTGTTGCATAGCTCACTTGACTCCTGACACTCGTGCAAGCAAGACCTCCACTACGTCTCTGGGATCCATAATGCCATGTCCTGCAGGAGATAGAGCCCCTGCCTTCACCCAGGAGGAGTTGGAGAAGTTGTATGGACAGTTGTATGGGGCACCAGAGTAGCAGGTGACTCCAACTGTACTGTCCTGTCTGATAGTGGTGTGTCCGAGGCTGAAAGGTGTTTTGATGACACCATACGGGGTGGATGCATGGAGGTGGCAATGGCGTTGGTGCTTTTCTGCCGTTAAGACACGTTAGTGATGGCATGAGATGTGTCTGATGTGCCATGTTCACTGCTATTGCTGTGATGCCACTCTACATGACTTTTCCTTTTGAAGACACAATTCGCAAAGACAAACACAGGCACCACAAGACCCACCACCTCCATGCACACAGACAACACACAAATGTAGACACAACAACATCCACACCCTACAGACTCCCCCACCATCTCCTCCCTCACAGACATTACACCACACAAACCTGCTATCACCACATCAACACTCCCAGATCTAGCCGCAATTACCCTCATGCCCACCGTCACCACAATTGCAGACCCGAACACATCCACCTCATACACCACATGCACTCAACACGACTACCAATACCCCTACATGCAGCACATCTACCTTACCTGCAGGCACCACCCTAACATCCACTCACAGATCCAGCCTGGCATCTCCCTGCTTCTCCCCCCTCCTCCCAAGACAACTAAACGCCCACAGACACCCAGCACACCCAGCACACACAATGCTTCCACCCATGTACTTGAACCCAAGACACCTACACGTACACATCTCACAAGCACTCCCTCTCCCTCCACTCCCAAACGTTTTTCCCATGACCGCCCATGTGTCCCTAAAAAAAGATTTCTTTATGACTGTTCCATGTTCTATCCCACTGTCCCAGCCCATGGTTCTCCCAAGTGCACCGGTACCCTCCCCAAACCCAGTCCGTCCACCTCCCAGTCCTCCCATGCCCCCCAGGTACTGCCCATGCCCCTCCCCTTACACAAACTACAACCACTACCAAACAGAAGGTCAGCCCCCCTAAACCCAAGGCAAGGCCCCCCCAAAGCCTAAAACTAAACCCAACCCCCCAAAAACTAAATCTAAGCCAAAGGACCCCCCTCCCAAAACCAAGCCCCCACCTCCGCTCCCCTCTCTCCCCTGAGGTGCCTGCCTGCCCGATTAGTGCCCCTGCCATGTGGAGGCCACTTTGCAGTCAGGAATCAAGTTGGGGCCAGACACTTAGCCCAGAGTGCCTGGGGCACTATAAACTTTAGAACTGGCCATTAGGCCTATGTTAAATATGGGTGACTTTTTCCTATCACATATTTATGTCAATATATCTGCAACACAGTTCAATCTGTGTTGAGGGTAACAAACTTGTCCTGCCTTTCCTTCCATATGTATGTGTTGCATTTGTGTGATTTGATGTGTGAGTTCTGTTTATCTGATGTGTTTGTGAAGTTGCATGAGATGTGTAGGTGACTTGTGCTATGGACTTGTGATGTGTTGTGATGGCATTGTGTGGCATTGTGTGGTAGTGGTGTGTGCGTCCATGTGTGTAGTAATGCATCTACTATGTGCTTTGTATGTTGGGTGAAGTAGTGTGTGAACTGACAAGTTGTTTGGCAGTGTTTTGGTTTGGATTCGTTGTGTGTTGTTGCCAGTATGTGTTGTCCCATGGAGGTGTGCCTCTCTGCCAATGCATTTGTGGGATTGCAATGGTGTTGTCCTTGTGTGACTCGGTAGTGGTGGTGTGTGGCAGCGCTGTGGTGTGTGTATGGCACGTGTATGTTGGCCTTGGTGTGTATTGTTTGTGTGTGTGTGTTGGCACAGGTGTTTGTATGTGTGTGTGGCCTTCGCTAGCCATGCCAGGTGTGTGTGTTGTGTGTACTCATGGCCTTACTTCCAGTGTGTGCTAGGTGGGTGTACTTACGGATGCTGTCTTAGTCGCTGTTGCTGTTTCTGGAGTTGTATGACCAGCAGGAGCAGTAGGAAGACTCCAGGTTTGGGTTCCATGGCAGCTGTGGACGTGCTGTGTTCCTGAAGGTGATTGTCTCCTTTTAGATTGTTTGTTTCCTCCAGGCTTTTCATGGCGGTGCAATGGCCCCGAAAATCCTGGTGGTGTGCAACCTCGTAATATGCTCGGTGGAAACATGGTCTCGGAGATGCCTACCAGCGGCCATGGTGGGCCATCCGCACTGGCGGAAGTGGCGTTGAATTGGCTGTGTTCCGTTCGGATCGCCGCCATGGTCATGACATGGCGGTCTACTCCGCCTGCCTCACGGCGGTGTGACCGCCACAGTCAGCTTGGTGGCCCGGGGAAGGTAATCACAGGGCGTGGCCACCACCCAGAGGCCTCACGTACCTACTCGCACCAGGTAGTGGCCCAGATACATTGCTACAGGCACATTAAAGTCAAAGCACACCACCCCGTGGCAGCAGAGTAGAGCGGGGAAGCTTGAGAAAACAAACTTTTTCTGAGAGGGAGCTGGAGGTCCTCACTGAGGAATGCATGGCAAAAGTCGCCCAGCTGTTTGGCAAGGCCTCCTTTTCAGTTCCGGAGGCCCAGAAAAATCACATCTGGCAGGAGATACAGGAGAAAGTAAACTTCTTGAAGGTCATACAGAAAACCATACCTGAACTGAGGAAGTGAATAGTATGTCCTGCAATCCAGCAGGATGGCGGAGGGGCCATCTCCTCAATCCCCCCAGACTGCCATGGAGCACCTGATTGAGGGGACCCTTGAAACAGTGAGTGCCAGCAGTGTTGGGGACATTGGCATCTCTCTCCCAGCACCAGCCAGGGTAAGTCATATACCTTATGTTTTATCTAGGCCATGTTAGGCCAACCACATCACATACATCACAGTGTGAAAAACTCCATTGAGGGGTTTGGCCCACCCAGCAATGCATCTTGGGAATTGTAGTGCACTCCATCAGCATGCTGTACTCAGTGCTGATGGTCATATCTAACAATGAGACACATCTCCAACAACTCATACACACGTAGGAATTTCACAATATTGTTGTGCCAAATAAATTACATTTATTTACCACTTTTGTGTATATATGTGTGAAGATGTCTTGTGAACCTGGGTAATGGAGTAGAATGTTTATGTTCTATGAGGTCAGATATGAAATGTGGGAAGACTGAAGGAGAAGAGAAGAAAGGGAGCTGAGGGAAGGAGCTCTGCTGGAGGTGTCGTGTACATGAAAGCTTAAATAAAGAAAAAAAAGAAGACCATTGACTGCTGTGATATCATCTTTATACTGGCGACGAGGGAACCGTCTGCGCAGGAGGCAGATTAATTACAAGGGACACCTCGAGCCCTGGAAATATTGTCCTTCCAAATCTACGTTTGAAGCAAAAAATTGAAGGCAAGTCTATTTAATTACTATAGCATAGCGTGCTGTTGGAACACTTATTTTAAACCCTAATGACATTGTCAAGGATTGTCATTGACAGGCGTTAATTTTGAACGTGTTATTATTATAATAATTTCTTTCTTCTCTTTTTCAAACGTGTGCAGAGCTGCTTTGTTTTAAGAAACAAACATAAAATGTTTCAGTTGTGTTTTTTGTGGATTTGTTTCAGAAGCGCTTTTATCTAGAGCGCTCGTTTTCATTTAAAAAGCACACTTGTTTTCTTTTAACGGCAACGGACCGCGGCCATCATTTCTACCGCGTGAAGTTTCCGTTGCGAAACGAGAGTGCAGCACAGCATTGTGTATGGGCAACGGTTGCCATGCACTCAAGTGCGGCCGTCATCTAGCCGCGTGTGGTTACCATGCGCTCGAGCGTGGCCATCAACTAGCTGCGTGCAGTTTCATAGCAACAAGCTGCACAGCGGAGCGCGGCTCGTTATATATAAGAATGAAACAAATAATTTCTACAGTGATGAGTTACACGATGAGCCACTACGTTTTTAGAGGAAATTACTGCCTGAGCTGAAGCTGGATTAAACAAATTAAAGCAACAGTACAGAACCTGAGGTAGCCCCAGCTTCTCAATCCTTATGCAGGAACTAGACAGAGAAACCAGGAAGTGGACATGAAAAGAGGACTACGAACAATAGGAAGAAAATAGTAAAAAAAGAAGACTAAAAGAAGGAAAGAGGAAGTTTATTATGTCAGTTAATTTTTATAGATTGTTATGGGAGCTTATTATATTAATTTGTTATTTTAATTAATTGTGTTAGTTTTTTGTATTCATTTGTGTTATTTAGGCAAAAGAGACAATATATTAAGGATATATACAGTACGATGGGGGATCAAAGCATGGCATCACCGCTTCCTTTTCTATCAACTCCAGGTGAACCTCCAATACCGTGGAAACAATGGAAAAATATGTTTTTGACTTACATTTTGGCAATTGGGAGTGATCGATATAGTCCAGTGAGAAAGCAAGCTATCCTCTTGCATCATTTGGGGGTTGAAAGGAGAAGAATTTATGAGAATCTGCCTGAAGTGTCTTTGGGATGGATGATGGGCGACCAATGAATTTGTTCGATATGTCAATACAAATGTTGGACATTCAATTTATTCCTAAAACAAATTTAGTTGTGGAATGCCACAAATTTTTTTCAAGAGTGCAAAGGGTCGATGAGGATGTTGTATCGTTTGTGGTGGCATTAAGAGGGTTGGCACTATTGTGCCGTTTTGAACAATTGACTGACTCATTGATAAGAGATCAAATTGTGAGATGTTCTCATGAAAAAAAAGGGAAAAATTGTTGATGAAGGATCCATCCTTGTAAGAAGCCATACAGATTGCAAAAAGAATGGAAAATGCAGCTGTGTGGTTGCAAGAATTTGATAAGCCTTCGCAAGGTGTGAAATACTGTACAGTTGAAGAGATAAAAAATAAGTCTGAGTTGAAAAAAAAGATGAGGGCTAGAAGGAGGAAAAATGAAAAGTGACGAAATGGGGGGCCAGAGAAGATTTGATTGGAGAGAAAGTAAATGCTATCGGTGTTGGAGCTCCGGGACATACTGCATCTAGTAATATGTGTGCAGCAAGGAATGCATTATGTAGAAGCTGTTGAAAGAGAGGGCATTTTGCTAAAGTGTGTAGACTCAAATCAGAGACAGGAGGTGGTAAGAAAATTCATGTAAATATTGGAGACCTAGGCACTCAATAATGTGTCAATTAGTGTGGAGTAAAACTCTAGCAATGATATAGACTGATTGGAACATTAATAGAACAATCACTGAAAATCTGTGAATTAACATAGTCCATTGAGCATCAAGTTGATTGACGAATCCATCCTTTATTGTAACAATGCACCAGCCAACACGTGTTTCGTCATTGGGAATGGGTACTCCCCGTGACTTTATCAAGGCTGTAAAGAACCCAAAATACAATATATTTGTGAGTTGAGATTAAGGATAACATTGCATGTTTACACATGTTCGATTACCAATAATAATTATCATAACAAAAAATAAGACATATCATCGAGCAGCAGTTGCCAGCTCATCATTAATGTGCAGTTAGAATCATAATCACAAACTCCTTCAATTGGGTGATTTCTCCAGTCCAAATCATAATACAATCATCGATATATCGTCCCCAGAAGAGTATATGAGAATTCCATATTTGTGCTTCCGGACCCCATATAAGTTTGTGTTCAAGATAACCCATGAATAGGTTCGCATATGATGGAGAAAAACGAGATCCCATTGCTACACCCCTCTTCTGGCGAAACCATTTGCCTTTAAATAGAAAGAAATTATTATCCAATATCAGTCTAATCATCTCCAACACCATTGTAGTGTGTCCATATACACATGAGGATTAGGTAAGATGCTGATATCATTTGCAGCTATACCGACAGCATACGTATTACTGTGATATATTTCTACAAGGATATTGTGTTAATCGGCTCTTTGGTATTATTTTCGACAGTAGAGACGCCAAGGACACCATATTATTTTTGAACGCCAATATGGCTGGATGGCCATAAGCGGGTAGGTGCGAGATATTCTCATATCAGGGGAAGCACTTGTCCACTACGGCTTGTTAGCTAATTGTTATACCTCGTATTTTGTATTTTACTTCAATATTAGGAGTGGATGTGATACATATTGACTACAAGTTAGCAACACTGAGTTCTCTTGCAGTTATAATAATCGAGGTATGACATTTTCATTTGGGTCTCACATTGGTTTTGGATTTTGCACACTGGGTATTGGCACGTTGGGGTATTTTTGGATGGTCATGTATAGTTAATGATCACACTTATTATACTTCAAATCTGTTTCATGTTATCATTATAGATGGTTGGTTAGCTGTGTTTGTTGCCTTGGTTTCCCTCTCTCGCTTGTCACACTGGGCTGTGGGGGTTGGCTACTTCATGAGAAATTTACACGCGACAGCACTAATTATATGACTAAGTTTTGATTATGATTCTAACTGCACATTAATGATGAGCTGGCAACTGCTGCTCGATGATATGTCTTATTTTTTTGTTATGATAATTATTATTGGTAATCGAACATGTGTAAACATTCAATGTTATCCTTAATCTCAACTCACAAATATATTTTATTTTGGGTTCTTTACAGCCTTGATAAAGTCACGGGGAGTACCCATTCCCAATGACGAAACACGTGTTGGCTGGTGCATTGTTACAATAAAGGATGGATTCGTCAATCAACTTGATGCTCAATGGACTATGTTAATTCACGGATTTTCAGTGATTGTTCTATTAATGTTCCAATCAGTCTATATCATTGCTAGAGTTTTACTCCACACTAATTGACACATTATTGAGTGCCTAGGTCTCCAATATTTATCTTGTTTATCTGTGTTCTCACAGCTGTGGGGGAGGGGGAGTTTCCTCTGAGACCGGGAGCACTGACTTTGTACAATATTTCGCACTCAGTTTTACTCTTGTTTTGGTACTGTTGTGAGCGCTGTCTTTTTCCCCTTATCTTTCTCCCCGCTGGTATTAGTTAAGAAAATTCATGTAGTTGATCAAGAAACCCAAGATCTGTGTGAGAATGTTTGTGAGATAGTCTTGACGGTGGATGGAGAATCTCTGGACAGTATGTCGGGTGTTCAATGTCCGGATGGTTCAACAGTTGAGAAGATGCAGATGAGAATTGAAAGTAGTGATGAACTGAAAAAACTGCATGCTCAATTAGTTCTGAACAATGTGTCTGTCAATGTACTGATAGATTCTGAAAGCTTGTTCACACTTATTTCTAGGGTAACATATCAATCGAAATGGCCGAGTGCACAAAATTTTCAACTTGATGAACCAGATATAAAAGCTGTAGGTTATGCTGGAAAACGAACAGAAATTCTGGGAATGAAATGGATGACAATTACCTTCAAAGATAGAGCTGTCTATGGAAGGGTGTATATTACTGTCAGTCAGTCAGTCAGTCAGTCAAAAAACCTTTATTCGGCGTTTAGCCATAAAAGTATACATACATACATAAAAGTCATCATAAAATACAGTACTTATGGCATTCATAAAAAGCAAATCTGTTAAGTCTAAGCTTACTGCCCAAGCTTACTAAACCAGTATAAGATAATAAATACTTATAAAAGCGTATATAATGATAAGACAATATAGTAATAAGACAATGCCTAATTTCTCTTAATAAATAGTCATATTACCAGTTCATATCGGTTTCTAATGGTGATAGCGGATTTAATAAAACTAAGAATAGAAATGCAGATTTTTTTGGATGAGAGGCTTTGGATGCCAGTCAATCCTTCTTTGTAGGAAGAGGTGTGCAAGTTACGCAAAATGGGTAATAGAAAGGATTTCCTGGGAACTGAGTAAAGTTTACAGAATAAAATAAAGTGGCAAGTACTTTGTTTCGAAAAGTTATCACAAGGGCATGGCAGTAGTGTTTTTTCCAACACACATTTTATCGGGAACGCCACTCTAAAATGGATCAGATTAAATCTAAAAAGTACGAGTAAAGAGTATAAAGAAGGGGTCGGGAACCATACAAAATAAGGTTCTAGCAAGTCTGATGATAGAATTTGTATGTATGAATTAAAAGAGCTCAATTTCTCTGCCACTTGGTATCTAAGATTCATAACATGCTCTTTATGTCGAAGTTTAACAATTTCTTTCGCATTAGCTGGCAGGAGCTCTGGTTTAAAATACATATACTCCAAATCCAAGTTTCGGAAGCCATTGTGAACAAAATTTAGCCATGGAATTTTGTTACAGTTTGTTAGTGAAATACAATCTTTTACACAATCGTGTGTTAAAGTAGCCGCCGGATTTGACCATACTTTTATCCATAGCAAAAGTGGGGCAATATCTATCAAATCTGTAATGTAGCGGATTCCCAGTTCCTCATGGCATAAAATGTTTGCTATGTTCTTAGGTACCATAAGTAACCGATGAAGGAATTTATTCTCTGCAAGCTGTAAAATGCTTGGACTGGTATATCCCCAAAGGCCACCCCCATAAATCGCCGCCGAAACACATTTAGAGTTGTAGAGCGTGAGGATCTGGTGGACCGGTCCATGCCCTAATCTGCGGGCAAAGCGAAAGATTGCCTCAACATTTCTTGCCAGTTGTTGAAACTTAAAATTCAAATGGAATTTCCAAGACAGAGTGGAACTTAGATACAGACCTAGATACCAAAAGTCTTTTACCTTTGTCAAAGTATTCCCCCCCATTCTAAAACATCTGGTACGAGTGTTTTTAGGACCGCAGGTCATAACGTGTGATTTTTTTAAATTGACTTTCAAATCAAGCTCTCGTGTGTGTGTTAAAAAAAGATCCAGGAGAGTCTGTAGACCATTGGCCGTGCGGGCAATTAAAACAGCATCATCGGCATATAATAAAATTGGCAATTGTCTAAAACTCATCCTTGGGAAATCCTTACCATTTTGGACCAAACAATTATACAAGCCGTTTATGTACAGTAAAAACAGGAAAGGTGCCAGTGTGCAGCCCTGTCTAACACCTTGATTGGAAACAAGGGGATGGGACCTTTCGCCGTGTTGTCCAAACTGAATTAAAATATAGAGGTCAGAGTATAAGCGTTTGATCAAAACTAACAAATCTTGCTCAATCCCCATTGTATCCATTATGTCCCACAGTTTTGCTCTGTTCACCATATCAAATGCACTAGACAGATCTATAAATGCTAAGTGGATAGGTTCCCTTTTGGCAATAACATATTTACTGAGGATAAGATGTAAATTTAGGGCCTGGTCCACTGTGCCTAATCCAGGCCTAAACCCATATTGAATTGGCGGTAAAATGTTTGTCCTTACAACCCAATCCTTGAGCCGGGTCAGAATGACACTCCCCAGTATCTTTGCTGTGGAGTCTATTAAAGAGATGGGTCTATAGCAGAAGGGGTCAAGCCTGTTACCCTTTTTGAAGATCGGAACGATTATTGCCATTAACCATGAGGAGGGGATAGCACTTTGAATAGCACTGTTCAGAACATTTGTGATTAATGGAACCCACAGATCAGGTAGAGATTTAAATAGGTCCACCGGTATCCCATCAGGGCCAGGAGCTTTCCTTAGTTTCATTTTAGTTATTGCTGCACTGATCTCATGTGCCTCAAGTAAAATGCCGCTCTTAGCTGGAATTGGAGTAGCCGAACGTGGGAGGCCACATACCTCCCCTCCGTCATTGGGATTATTTGCAGATTGAAATACAGATGAAAAATGGTCTACCCAAACCCCCTCTGGCACCAAACAGTCGTCATCCCTATTTTCCTTTCCTGAAAAATATGGGTGATTAACCACCTTCCAAAATTGAGAGGGATCCCGTAGTTCCGTCGCTGCCATAAGGTCTTCCCAAGCGCTAGTGCGTATTTCATTCTTTCTCTCTTCAAGGACTGATTTATATCGGCCCCTGGCCTGTTTAATTAAATCCCGATTACATGGAATAGTTTTGATCGCTGACTTTAGATCTCTATGGGCAGCCGTACAGGCAGAATTGAACCACCGTTGAGGTTTTGCACCTTTGGGATATTGGGCACACATCAGTGCCTGAGAAATAGCACAGCTTAAAGATTCAAAGGAAGTTATAAGGTGGAATGGAGTGGATTGCAGGGACAAGCAAGTGTTGATGTCAGCCTTATTTTGAGTAATAAGGTTCGTATGGAAAGTTTTAGGGTTTACTCTCTCCCACCTTATGCGAGGGCCAGAATTTCTTTTAAACACCTCTTTCCCTTTATATGCAATCCTAGGTAAGATTACTCTAGTTTTAAAGGATAATTTTATACTCAAAGGGTTATGGTCACTGGCACAGTGAGATTTAATTTTAAAATCCACTATTGAACGTGAAAGTGAGGAGTTAATAAGAATAAAATCAATAATGCTGCTGTTAGTACTTCCTGTATAGGTGGGTGTTTCTCTTATCTGACTGTTTGCCATATCCCTTGCAAAAGCAAGATCAAATTTATAAATAAGGGTATTCAAGGCATTTCCTAAATTCTAGCCTTCTATAGCGGCACCACATAAGTGAGGTAATTCATACTTGCATAACTGAGCATTAAAATCTCCAACCCAGATCGTATCAAATTCCCTGTCCTGAAGTTTCCCGGCTGAGTCTAGTTGGTCTGTAAGCTCTTCGAGACTTCCTGGCAGAGCAACACTTGGAATGTTATTGTAAAAGTTTAAGAGTAAAATGTCTTTCCATCCGGATATTGATAATAAAACTACAAAAAAAAAGCAGAAGACAAAATCAATGAAACCTCAATTTTTGGGAGTAATAATGACACAAGTACCAGAAGGCCGCCACTTGCTCTGCCTGCTCTAGATGGAGTAGCTGGCTGAGATATAAAGTAGTAGCCATCTAAATGGAAGGGTGCCGTAAGCCAAGTTTCTTGAAAACAAATGATATCAAATGTGGATATAAATTCCAGCCATTCCAAATTTTCAACTTTAGAACGCAACCCAGCAATATTCCAACTAATTAAAGATAACAATGCGTTACTTTGCTGGGGCATTTTCCCAGATTCCTCAGTTATGATCGTGTCTGTTGTAAGATGTGGAAAGCTAACTAACTCGTCAGACCCTATGGGTGATTCCAAAAGTGTATGCACTCCCATCAGCTCTGGTTCCTGTAAATAATCTTTTAGGAGCCCCAAGCCCTCCATTTGTCAATCAATTGCGTCAAGGGAAGAGTGATTTTGGGTAACCCCAGAGTCAAGGGAGGGGTTCTGTAAAGGTGCCTTTGTTAGAATATTTTTACCATGGGAAGCCCTCGTAGGAGGAAGTGATAAAGTGGGCGGCCTGTAGAAAAAGCTTAATGGATAGACTTTGATCCCACCTTCCCCTTTTGGACTCGATGGTATAGACGCCAACAAATGATTAACACAATGAGAATTTGCAAAATTAATCACTATGCAATCGCCTTCATATGCTTTTTTAGACAAGCCTAACCACTTCACCCTTCTAGCCATAATTATTCTATTATTTAAATCATCTTGATGTCTAAGTTTTTGGCTCATCCAATGTGCACATTTCCTTATTAGCGCATGAGTATCTTCCTTCTGAGTGCAATCAAGAGGAGGAACGTTTGCTAAGACTAAAACATATGGCAAGCTATCCGGAGGAAGCTGTAGAACCTCCTTTGTACTAGTGGAAGATCTAGGTTTAGAAGCAGTTTCAGGCCTCTGTAAGGCAATCGCACCACCAGCCAGAGTAGACAGGGAATCAGTTAATAAGTCATCATGGGAATTGCGGGTAGGTATGCGATGGAACGGGAGTTGGTTGCAATTCATTAAACAGTTAGCCTGCTGAGAGGCATTGGGATCAGACACCAATTTCGGAGTAGAGGGAGGGGAATTTGTACTAGATTTTAGAGTGGACTGCTGAGGCTGATATTTAAAAATAGTTTCTTGTAACTGCTCAAATTTGGAATCAATAAGTAATGTTAGCTTCTCCTCTAAAGCCAAAAAAAAAGGTTTGAGGATCGAGTCTAAGTTGGTCAAATGATTGTCTCTTAGAATCCTGCAGTCTGAGCCTAGTTCGCCCAATAATGGAGTTTCCTTTGGAAAAGGGTCGGCCGGGGTATCCAATGGTGTAGAAATACATTCCTTAGCCTTCGTTGGATATTTGAGTAACTTATTACACTTACGGAGTCCTCCAGCTTTCCTTTTTTTTGGGGAGGGGGAGTGTCAGCTAAATGTTCGATGTTAGCTGTGTTAAAGGGCTGTAAAGAATGCGAAGCATTAACGTCATCTTCAGGCAGAGGCGAATTGAACTCACGGGGAGCAATTGAAGAGACTGCAGACTGTATATAAGTCGTAGGTTCTAAAGAGGTTCTTTGAGTCAAGTTATTTGTCACCCCAATTCTTTCTTACACTTGGACAATTTCAGTTTCAATGGCCCCGATAACTGAAGATAAGTAGCTAGTTATTGATGATTGGACGGGCATAGCGTGTGCTCCATCGGCCCCAGGTGTGGTGGTCTTTCTTTTACCCGTCGTCTTGCAAATAATAGTGGGGCAAAACGCCAATCTAAGCCGATATGTATATTACTGATTATGGAACAGGCGTCATCAAAAGGACCTGGGCATAATTTTAAACCCTAATGCAAAGGAACCAGTGATGTTAACTGAAGTTAGCGAGGAAATTAGTGAGGTACTCCAACATGATTTGTTTAGAAAGTATCCAAAGGTATTTTCCACTAAGTTAAGTTTACTGAAGGGTTTTTCACATAAGATTATATTAAAGGACAATGCTAAACCTGTGGTTCACAAAGTTCGCTATATTCCTTATATGATGAGGGATCCATTGAAACAGGAGGTAGACAAATTATTGGAAGAGGGCATTATTGAACCTATTGAAGCGTCTGAGTGGCTAGTGCCAATTGTAGTGGCGCCAAAGGATGGAGGAAAAATTTGTTTATGCATTGACCTTAGAGACTTAAAGAAAAACATATGAGTTGATAGACAACCACTTCCTAATATTTCTGAAAATGCTAACAATGGAAGGGAAAGGTGAGTTATTCACTGTCTTGGATATGTCATCCGCGTATCATTGAGTGGAGCTGCATGAGCATTCCAGACACTTAACATCTTTTGTTACCCGTTGGGTGTGTTCCAGTATAGAAGGATGCCTTTTGGTCTAGCCTCAGCATCTTCTGTTTTCCAGAGAGTGATGACAAACATTTTTGGAGATATGAAACGTGTGCTATTTTTTCAAGATGACATAATGATTGTAGGAAGGAATGAAATGGAGCATGACTTATTGTATGAAGAAGTGATGAATAGACTGGAGGAACATGGCTTGACCATAAAAATTGAAAAGTGTCAAATTAGACAACGTGAGGTAACGTATTTGGGACATGTTGTGAGTGGTGAAGGAATTAAACCGAAGAAGAGTATTGTAACTGCAATTGAAAATGCTCCGGTACCTTGCAATAAGGAATAGCTGAAATCATTTCTTGGTCTGGCAGAATATTGTTCAAAGTTTGTAAATAATTTTTCTGAGGTGGTGGAACCCTTGTGGAGACTAATGAAGAAAAGTGTAGAATATGTATGGGATGAGCAGTGTGAGTGTGCTTTTAGCAATATCAAAAGATGTATTGCAAATGCACCCACATTAGGACATTTTGATGTAACAGCGAAAACTTATATTACTACGAATGCCAGCAAGGTGGGCATAGGTGCAATTCTAAGACAAGTTAAGGATGGGGCGGAGTACGTAGTAGGAGTTGCTTCTAGAAGGTTGCAAGGTGCGGAAATGTCATATTCGGTCATTAAAAGAGAAGCCTTGGCATGTTGCTGGGGGATCAATCATTTTAAGTTCTAAGTGTGAGGTATACCTTTTAAGTTGAGAATGGATCACACGCCCTTGACATATATTTTTAAGGGTGGTAGGGGTTTGGAAGGAAGTGTCACTCCACGTATCTTGAGATGGTTGTTAACGGTAATGGTTCATAATTTCCAAATTGAATTTTTACGAGGTACTAAGAATGTAGTGGCGGATTGTTTGTTAAGGAGGAAGATACTATAGTGCAGGAGATAGGAGAAATTTTGGGAAGTGTAGCAGTTAATGTAAAGGAATGGGAACTTGCTAGAAGAGAAGTTTAATCATGGAAGAGGTAGAGAAGATAGTTGTGCGTGGGTGGAAGGATGAGGATGGATTGAATGGTGATTTGTCTAGCTATTTTAAAGTTAGAGATCAATTGAGTTTACAAGGTGGCAAATTGATGAGAAGAGAACAGTTAATTCCGACGGTTGGGGTTCATAAGCACATAATTAGGATTGTTCATGAAGGCCATTTGGGTAGAGGGATGATGAAGAGGAAAGTAAGACAATTCTTTTGGTGGCCAGGTATGGATCGAGATGTGGAGGAAATTGTAAGTAATTGTACAGCATGTGCAAATAGCGATAAGGCTAAAGTTGTGCAGCAGCCTCCTTTGAGGACGGTGCCATTTCCTATCATACCTTGGGAGAAATTGGCTATAGATTTTATAGGTCCTATTGCTAGACTTGGTGAGAGGAGTAAGTACATAATAGTTTGGTGGATTATCACTCTAAGTGGTTTTTGATCAAAGCTGTAGGGCAACTACGTTGAATGTTATTGAATTTTTTGAAGAAGCCTTTGCAGAGGAAGGTATTCCTAAGATGACTGTGTCGGATAACGAAGAGCAATTTGTTTCCAAATAAATATCTGACTACTTGGCTAGGATGCGAATAACTCATGAAAGGGTCGCCCTGTTTCGTCTGCAGGCTAATGGCTTAGTGGAGAGGGTGAATCGCATAGTAATGGAGAATATTCAGTTGTCGCTAGCCAATCATCTTCTGTGGATGTGCGAATTAAAAAAAAATGATATGGGCGCACAGAACGACCCCTCATTCAGTAACAGGAGTATCACCATTTGTATCTTTGAAAGGTGGAGAGCCTGGAGTGAAAGAGTGTTCTGTTTGGCTAAGGGAAAAAGGAAGGGTGATGGTGGATCGTGAACTTGTAAAGAAGAAAGTTGAAAAGAAGCAAAGAGAAGCTGCTCTGTATTATAATAGGAGAATGGGTGTCAAACAGTGCCACATACGTGTGGGTGATTGGGTTGTCATAAAGAAGGGAAGTATCGTCCAAAAAGGGGAAAGTAAGTACTCAATTCCTCATAAAGTGAAAGAAACCAAACAATGTAGTGATCCTAGAAAATGGGTCGATGTGGAGTTTAGGAAACGTGTGTAAAGTTAATCGTTAATGCATTTCCATTGTGTGATTTGTATAGTATAGTATAGATGTATAAGTATTAAAGTAAAATCTTTTTATTTCTATTATTATTCAACATTGTAAGGGGAAAGATGTGTGAAGATGTCTTGTGAACCTGGGTAATGGAGTAGAATGTTTATGTTCTATGAGGTCAGATATGGAATGTGGGAAGACTGAAGGAGAAGAGAAGAAAGGGAGCTGAGGGAAGGAGCTCTGCTGGAGGTGTCGTGCACATGAAGCTTAAATAAAGAAAAAAAAAGAAGACCATTGACTGCTGTGAGAACATCTGTATAATACGTCCAAAAGATCACAGCTTAGATGTCTCTGCACCTGCTGCTGTGAGTGATCCACATCTGGAGCCACCAACACCACCATCACCTCCACCATGCCCATCAACCCCAACAGGCAGGAGAGTCAGGACCTCACCACTGTCCCTGCTTCTCAACAGCGATGGTGACAAATTCACCAAAAGGGAGCACACCACAGCTGAGTCAAAGCCTGTCAGCATGTCTACTGAGCCCGTGGCAGTAGTGGCAGCAACACCAAGCATCAATGGTGGATTTGAGAGAGGCATTCTAAGGACACAGCACCTGCAAAACATGAAAATAAATGGTGTCATCAGGGAGCTGGACCAAGGCAGTGGAGAAGGGGCAGGAGCATTGTTATACAGAAATGGAGCGGGAGCACAGACTGCAGCTTATTGGCCATAGGCAATATATTGGGCATGTTAACACCTTTTCCAGGGCAGTAAACTGCCTGGCCAATGCAACATCAAGCCTAGCAAGGTGTACTGTCAACATCCAAAAAGAGATGTCCCACTGCTGACAGGATGTTGCACAAGCTTGTTGCAGGTCACAGCGGCACTCGAGAAAATCAAAAGTCACAACCTGTGTCTACCCCCCATCCCACCGCCACGGAGGCTGGCTTGTAGAAGGCGCCATGCAGCAACCGCAATCTCATGGGACAACTCCAGCAGTGAATCCTCATCGAGAACATCATCAGATTTATGTCCACAGAAGGTACTTGTTGCGAAGCAAAACATACTTTCAGTGCATGTTCCAAGGAGTACCATAAGCAATGGAAAACAAACTGCACACAGCAGAACACCAGATAAAATGACAATGACCACTCCTTGTAAAGTTCTTGGAATAGTGATGCTTGAAAGTACTGCATCATGTGTTCATGATACAGTTTGGCTGGTCAGAGCTCTATCAGTCCTCTTAGTTGAGATGGGGCAGCCATTGCAAATCAAAAATAGCAACTTCAGGATACCACCAATTAATTAACAATTGGGAAACCTCCAAAAACACTTTAAAAAGTGAGTTAATAGCTAAAACTATTACACCAAAGACAGTCTGGATTGTACTTACAAAGCCAGACCCAATAGCCTTAAAAAAGTATGCAGGCCCGCCGTGTTAGATACATTAAAAATGTGACCTACCAATTAACCAAAGTGCCTTTGAAAGTTTAAAAGGGATTGCACTCAGCAGATGACCTTGCCTCTTGCAATTCATGTCACACAGGCAGATGTGAGCGACACATATTTTTTAAACAATAGTGTTTGTAGTCTGCTCAGCTTGTCGAATTTGAAATGATAAGTAACAATGTGCTGCCACAAATCTGGTACTTTTATCTCCTGGTGGGGGGGAAAAGTACATTTCCACAACAGGTCACTATTTGAGAAACAGAAATCACATATGCGACACCTGCTCTCATCACACAACAATCTTGATCACTCAGCATCAAGTAACTCCCATTCAAGAGTAACTGAAATACCAGGAAAATCACAGAGATGGAAATACTCTTCAAGTAGCAAGCTAAGGACCTGATTTAGATCTTGGCGGGACTACAGCCGTCCCACCATGGTGGCGGTTCCAAGTACTCTGCCAAGCTGATAGAACTCTGACCTCCATTGTTAGATGTATACAAGCTGAACCTCCGTCCTCATCGACGGAGTGTAATCCGTCGCACAAGCGGTATCCCACAGCCGGCGGAGTAGACAGTACCCCATTTCTGTCAGGACAACAGATTGTGACAAACTTATTTAGATATCACAGTTCTGGTGGTGGTGTACCAGCAGTGGTTCCCTGATAGCAGGAGTCCGATGCAGGACCCATTGAAGAGTGTATAATGGCTGTGGCCTTTAGATGGACGCTGGCAACAGAACCTGATGTCTGTTGCCTAATTGTGAACACCTATATACCACACTTTAAAACACTCTTTATTTCAGAACATGATCCTTTGCCACTGCAGCACACCATTTTGTTGCACAATTACACAACACAGAAACCAGGTTTTTCTTCCTCTGTTTCTTGTTCTTGCGTTGTGTTTTTTTATTTTATTTAACATGTGGGCCTCCAATGTAATTTAATATAATTTCCTTATAACGGCAGGGATGAGAATTCTCCATTTTACAAAGGGAGAATTGTCAGTCATGGTAGATGAAATTATTAGAGTAGAGCCACAATTGTTTGGAGCATAAGCACAAAATACAACAATATCCGGAAAAGGCAAAAAGGATGCTACAGTAAACAACCAGCGCACACAGGAGAAAATTAGAAAGATGTGGAATGACCTGCATGGGAGAGTGCATTCAACACCACCTGGTGATGTTTTAAGGCCCTTTTGAATACATAAAAAATAATTAAAGTATTAAAATGTATTGTTTTTTCCAAATTACTAGCATCATGGTTGTATCTCTCTTTTTTACAATGATTAATATGTGTTGCCATAATTTGTGTGGTTCTCCATGGATCCTCCCTTCCATTTGCCTATTTTCTTGGTTTGTTTCAATGTATGTCGTTGTAGTCAAGAAAACAGGTTCCAATACACCATCTATTTGCACATTAAGTAATTGTGCTTGCAAGTGTTCTTTTCACCTATTTACATTATTCACATATGTGTGTATATATTATAAATGTGTGTTCATTTTCACTGTATATATTTAAATAGGAATGTTTAACTCACATTATAGCAAGTGTTGTTAATGAGGAGTACTAATGACTGCAACACCCATAATGCCCTGTTTTGTCTCTGGAAAATAATATTGCAGTGTGATGTTGCTGCTTCTATCTTTTCTTTCATATATCCACATATGTCAAAATGTTATGCATTGACAATCATCATTTTATGCTACGTTTGAAAATGTTATTTGTTGAGTTTATCTAATATGTTGCCACCTTCTTGTTACTTCATTGAATTGATGTGATTGGTTTCATAAATCCTAACATGTTGTCTTGAAGGTTTTCAATCATGTTCTGTTGCATGTTGAATAAAAGTAGTATTGAAGAATAATTTACTTTGCAGTGTTCATATGATGACCAATGCCATTCATTCTTCTAAGTTATACAATACTTAGCCTGCTATGCCTTGGATTTTTTTTTTTATAAATTCTTCTCTCAACTGGGTTGGGTTGAATGTTTGGTACATGTAATGTACACTTTTTAAATAACCTTTTTCTTTCCATGAGGTATTTTCACCAGTATTTATGAAGTCTGAATCTGTATAAATTAACCTGTATGTGTAATTTTTTAAAAATCACACAATTTTCTAATCATTCCAATAATAATTTTGTTACCTTTAGGATGCTTCATTCGTAGCTGAAGACACTGTTGTACAATCCAGACTTTTAATTTCTTATTGTTTGTAATTCATATGAGGTCCACACACCGAGGGCTAATGGACCACCAACTACCACTTAGGACGCCTCCACTCTAGACCAGGATCAAGCCTTTGGTGAGGACACCACTCCTGCAAGTCCGGATGATGAGGAGCTTACTGGTCCATCTGGTATGCCTAGGTAGTCAGCTCCAGTGAGTCTCACTCAGCCCACACCTACACCTCCCATCCCTGCTGCAATAACACCTTAGCCTCAGGATACCTCCACTTTCTGTGTCTAAAGGAATATCATACTTGTCTTGCACCCCCAGTCCTGGCTGCTGTTGAGGCAACACCACCACCTCCAGTTCAGCCAGAACCCAGTGGGATGGGGCAAACTGCATCAAGGGCATAGGGTAGTGGGGGTGAGGTTCGTTGGAGGGAATCTATGGACCAGTGAAGTGAGGACATTGGGTACTCTGTCACCCAGACCACCACCAACCAAGCAGTCCCAAGACATGATGAGCCAGATCATAACAGGGTTCCGGGAGTTGAAGCAATTACAGAGGGAGCTCAAATATGAGAAGGACAATCTTTACTGTAATTTGGGCTAACTGACTGGGGTGATGCATGATATATATCAATATATGTGCAGGGTGTTTCCTGGGGTGATGCATGATATATATCAATATATGTGCAGGGTGTTTTCTGTACTATCTACCCCTCTCTGTGGTCCTTCAACATCTGGACAAAGTACATCTGCCTCAGCCACAGACAGGGAGGTCATGTCACAGCAGGAAACTGCTCCAGTGCCTGCAACTCTCACCCCCCCTTGGAGGGGATATTCATCCAGACCACCAGGAGAGGATGGTAAGATCTCCACCACCACCAAAAGACAACAAAGCTAAATTCCTCCAGTGTGTGACTACTATTCACTATGTGGAGTACTTTATAGACACATTTACCTTTTTTGAGGTCAGTTGTATTTTGTATATTATACTTCAAACTATTTTGCCTCTATAAAAATAGTTCAATCCACCATGAACGGCTATTGTTTTTCATCTTTTTCCTTTGTTTTTTGGTTTCCAACACATTTAAGTTTATTTGTGTTACTTAAATAAATTCAAAAACTACAAAGTTAAAGAATGGTGTTGTATTTATTGTATTATTTCCTTTTTTTTATGTCTTTCTTGCAACATCAATAAAAAGTCTAATAATCAATAAGTAGTAGTAAGTAAGTAATTTTTTTTAATAGTTAATTAAAACCAGTGAAATACAAACACGCCATAAAAAAGTACTAATATGCAATAAAATCACAGTTAAAAATAAAATACATGTTTAAGCAGTATTGTTTTGTTTTAAAAAGAAGGAATGAAAAACTAAGTTATGCAATTAGACAGCAAGTCAACGTTTTACAGTATACCTTTATTACCCGGAGGTGTTCATTTGCTCTACTGCCTTGTCGGAAAGGCTTTCGAAAGTGCTACGTGCAATGGGACCCTAAATTGAAAGAGAAGGGAAATCCCTTGCAGTGTGTCTCTCATGGAAGCTTGTCTAACACTGAGCTGCTTTCAAAGCCTATTCAAATTTCGCAATTGTGGTACCTCCCCTCCTGGCGTAGCTAATGGTACAGGGGAAGCTGGTCGTTTACCCTTTTGCATTTTCTTCTCTACCACTTCTAAATGTTTTACCAGCTTATAGTTCAACAATGGGTTCTCTGGTTTGAAACAGGCCATAACAGCCTGTCACCATGTTCAAGTTTGTTGTGAGATAAACTGTGTTTGAAGCAGCGGACCTTGTCTACTTGGGAGTTCTGGGCAAGTGCAGAGCAAGTGCGGCAGGTCTTTCAGACTGTTAACTCACAGACGACAACTGGTTGGGAATTGCTCCCTCTGTCAATGTGTGAAGTGTAGCATGGATAGTACAATGCCCAGGTGATATTTTCAAAAATGTCTCTTTTGGGAATCTAGAGTAACCTTGGCTAAAGTATTTTTGCAGACCAAGTGTGCAATAACCACTGATTGTCATGCAGGGGTGGCTGCATCTTGCAAATGTGGCTTTATCTTCCACCAGCTAGAGGCTTTTAATTGTCTGCGAGGCCAGTTTCTTAAAGACTGCTTGACTGGTGGGGGTTCCCAAGCCTGGTACAGCCGAGTGTTTACAAGTGGTCCCTGAAGAAAATGGTGATGTATCCTGATCCTGATCTTATGCCAATAAACTATGTAAGCTCCCTCCCCGGCCAGAGACAGCTTTGTTAAGCTGAATTGCAGATGGATCTGTGCAACCGATGCATAGCTTGGGATGCTGACCATAATTCGTTAGATCTTATCCAGCATGCTGTCCAATATTTTAGAATCTCTGCCTCTCAGCCCTTCAATTCCATTAGTGATTGTTGACAATATTTTAGCTTTAACCACCCTAAGAAGAGGTTCTCAAGTCAAGCCTATCAGTTTCGATTTTAAATTCCTAAATGTTACTGCCAATGGCATCCCATCTCTTTTGATCTCTTCTCTTTGTATGCCAAATTGCCCCCCCCTTGTCAATAAATACGTCCAGGTACTTATAATATGCAGCAGTCTGGATTTGAGCGTTCCCTAAATACCAGACTCAGGGCTTTTCCTTCTACAGTTGACTCTTTTGTCTTATCCAGGTTTACTTCTAAGAAATTCTCTACTCCATAAAACTGTATTGCATTAAGGAGATGTTTTAGGCCCACCTGGGTGTGGCTTGCCAGGACAACGTCGTCAGTGTACACGATGCTAGAGATTGCCCTTCCCCCAGCCTATGGGTGGTTGAGTTGGAAGAATCGAGTTTCTGCATTAAGTCAGCCTTATAAAGATTATAGTGTGGGGACGAGCACACACTCCTGTTTTAATCCTTTGGTGGTTGCAATTCCCCTGGACTGATGCGTGCCCTTGTCTGATTTCATCTGCTCCCAGGTCTCTGAGTGGAGGAATATTAAAGTGTCTAGAAGTGGCTGCTAAATGTTACAGAGTGCTAGTTTACCCGCACAGCCTAGCGCCGGTCAATGTTATCGAATGCAGCACAGGAGGATGGGCTGCTCAGAAGAACCCTCATTGTCTAGCAATGTTGCTATGGACAGGAGATTGTTTAATGTGCCTGTAGTTTTAGATAATGTGTTTACGATTTCAAAAAAGGGGAAAAAAAACAACACACCACACATATTAAGGGATTGATTACAGACGTTTGTAAGCAATAATTATATATCAACATTTCAGGAAAGTTTTAAAATCCAATAACCTGTGCCATTTATATTTTTGGTTGCCATGACCTTGACACCATGGAAGAATGGAAAATAATCCAAATAAACATATTAAATAGGCAAACCTTTATTGATTAATGTCGTCCTCAGCTAGAGCCAGACATCCTGCCTCACAACAGGAATCCCACATTAATGGCACCAACAGTTAAAATCATGGCAGTACTACATTTTGTGGTCTCAGGATGATTTCAATACACTGTGGTAGTACCTGGTGGAATGCCACAACCACCTTTCTGTGGTATGGTACAATGAGACACATCAACAGCTTCATACACAACACAAAATGAGGATTTAGCCAATGTGAAGGGTGATGAGTATGCTATGGCTTGACTAATACATGTTGTTTGAGCTAGTTAAGAAGCCTTGGTGGCAATATTTAACAGGAAACAGGTCTAATGCAATCTCAAGAATTTCCGTTAAATCACTGTGCAAGTTGTCTTTGTACAGGATCTGTACATCCAAAGTATGTGTCTGTCATAAGAACAACCCATGTTCCCTTTGTACTTTCCAACAGCAACATACAACCGCAAATGTCACAAATTTAAATTGTCCAAATGAAGATGACATGGTGAAGCATCCTAAAACAGAATAACAAGAAAAAAAATAACATTGCATGACAAAATAGACTCAAATGATATGTTATGAGGAAAACAAGCAAACATAATTAATGTAAATAAACATAGTGGTCAATGTGTAAAAAAATTATCAATGAACATATTTGCCCTGGACTTTCTTGAACTAACCATCCCACCTAAATCATGATCACAGACTAATATGCTCAGCATGTTACAAGTTGTTTTGATGTTTGACGTAACAGTATGTAAAGGTAAACTTACACTCATGTGAAGAAGTTGTCAAGAATAACTTAACATATGTCAATTCCTTCCTCTTCCCCACTATCATCGTTATTTGACATTTATTTTCAACATTCTTACACTGTGTCTCTTCATGGTCTCCATCCCCTGCGATGTATGGGTGTAGGAGGCTGTCCTGGCTTACAGTGGGTATCTTGTGGTACTTACCCCACTGTGCCAGGTCCAGTTATCCCTTATTAGTAGAATAGAGGTGTTTCTAGCAGCTTAGGCTGATAGAAGGTAGCTATGGCAAAGCAGCTTAGGCTGAACTAGGAGACATGCAAAGCTCCTACTATACCACTTGTATCATATAGCACAATATCATAAGATACTCAGAGTTACTAAAAATAAAGGTACTTTATTTTTATGACAATATGCCAAAAGTATCTCAGTGAGTACCCTCAGTTAGAAGGTAAGTAATATACACAAGTCATATGTACACAAACCCAAAACAGGTAAGTAACAGTAAGACAAGTAGTGCAAACAATGTAGAATCACAATAGGATGCAATAAGTGAACATAGGTCTAAGGGCAACACAAACCATATACTCCAAAAGTGGAATGTGAATCACAAATGGACCCCAGATCTATGGGAGCTTGTAGATGGTCACTGGGACTGTAAGAAAACATTCAGGGTGTCCAAGATACCCCACCCTAAGACCCTGAAAAGTAGGAGTAAAGTTCCTCTACTACCCCAAAAGGACACAATAGTCATGATAGGGGGATTCTGCAAGAACCACAAACACCAGCAAAGCACTGAAGATGGATTCCTGGACCTGAGGACCTGCAAGGCAAGGGGACCAAGTCCAAGAGTTGCGATAGTGTCCGGGGGGGAAGGAGCCCAGGAAACCCCAGATGAAGGTGCAAGAAGGCTGCCTCTGGGTGGAAGAAGCCGATGATTCTGCAACAACGAAAAGGGCTAGGAACTTCTCCTTTGGATGGAATATCTCCCACGGATGATGCAGAAGAGTTTCCACGCAGAAATACCCCAAACAAGCCTTGCTAGCTGCAAGGGTAGCAGTAGAGGTTTTTGGGTGCTGCTGGGGACCAGGAACGACCAGGATGTCGCCCCCTGGAGGAGGGAACAGAGGGGGCGCTCAAAAACTCAGGGAGCCCCCACAGAAGCATGCAGCACCCGTAGAAGTACCGGAGCAGGCACTTAGAAGATTTGCAAACCGGAGAAGACTCAGTCACAAAGGAGGGTCCCACGACGTCGGAGTCCAACTCAGAGGGTTGATCACTGCAGGACAGAGTGCTGGGGACCCAGGCTAGGCTGTGCACAAAGGAATCCTTGGAGAAGTGCACAGAAGCCGGAGCAGCTGCAAATCATGCAGCACACAGGTTTGCAGTCTAGCGTGGGAAGGCAAGGACTTACCTCCACCAAACTTAGACTGAAGGATCATTGGACTGTGGGGGTCACTTGGATATAGCTCCTGTGTTCCAGGGACCACGCTCATCAGGATGAGAGGGGACCCAGAGGACCGGTGATGCAGTCTTTTGGTGCCTGCGTTAGCAGGGGGAAGATTCCGTCAACCCACAGCAGATTTCTTCTTGGCTTCCAGTGCAGGGTGAGAGCAGACAGCCCCCAGAGCATGCACCACCAGGAAACAGTCGAGAAAGCCGGCAGGATGAGGCGCTGCAATGTTGCTGGTAGTTGTCTTGCTACTTTGTTGCGGTTTTGCAGGCGTCCTGAGCAGTCAGCGGTCGATCTTTGGCAGAAGTCGAAGAGGGAAGTGCAGAGGAACTCTGGTGAGCTCTTGAATTCGTTATCTGAAGAATATCCCAGAAGAGAGACCCTAAATAGCCAGAAAAGGAGGTTTGGCTACCAAGAAAGGAGGATTGGCTACCAAGAAAGGTAAGAGCCTATCAGAGGGGGTCTCTGACGTAACCTGCTGGCACTGGCCACTCAGAGCAGTCCAGTGTGCCCCCAACACCTCTGTATCCAAGATGGCAGAGGTCTGGGACACACTGGAGGAGCTCTGGGCACCTCCCCTGGGCGGTACTGGTCAGGGGAGTGGTCACTCCCCTTTCCTTTGTCCAGTTTCGCGCCAGAGCAGGGCTGGGGGATCCCTGAATCGGTATAGACTGGCTTATGCAGAGATGGGCAGCATCTGTGCCCTTCAAAGCATATCCAGAGGCTGGGGGAGGCTACTCCTCCCCAGCCCTTCACACCTATTTCCAAAGGGACAGGGTGTAACACCCTCTCTCAGAGAAAATCCTTTGTTCTGCCTTCCTGGGCTGGGGCTACCCAGACCCCAGGAGGGCAGAATCCTGTCTGAGGGGTTGGCAGCAGCTGCAGTGGAAACCCCGGAAAGGCAGGTTGGCAGTACCCGGGTTCTGTGCTAGAGACCCGGGGGATCATGGAATTTTCCCCACAATACCAGAATGGTATTGGGGTGACAATTCCATGATCTTAGACATGTTACATGGCCATGTTCTGAGTTACCATTGTGATGCTATACATAGGTAGTGACCTATGTATAGTGCATGCGTCTAATGGTGTCCCTGCACTCACAAAGTTCCGGTAATTTGCCCTGAACGATGTGGGGGCACCTTGGCTAGTGCCAGGGTGCCCACACACTAAGTAACTTGGCACCTAACCTTCACCAAGGGAGGGTTAGAAATATAGGTGACTTATAAGTTACTTATGTGCAGTGAAAAATGGCTGTGAAATAACGTGGACATTATTTCACTCAGGCTGCAGTGGCAGGCCTGTGTAAGAATTATCTGAGCTCCTTATGGGTGGCAAAAGAAATGCTGCAGCCCATAGGGATCTCCTGGAACCCCAATACCCTGGGTACCCAAGTCCCATATACAAGGGAATTATATGGGTGTACCAGTGTGCCAATGAGAATTGGTAAATTTAGTCACTAGCCTGCAGTGACAAATTTAGAAAGCGGAGAGAGCATAAACACTGAGGTTCTGGTTAGCAGAGCGTCAGTGATTCAGTTAGGCACCACACAGGGAACACATACAGGGCACATACTATGAGCAATGGGGTCCTACCTACCAGGATCCCAGTGACACAAGGGCTAACACACATACATACAGTGAAAATGGGGGTAACATGCCAGGCAAGATGGTACTTCCCTACAATGGGATGTTCTGTTGCAGGGCTATGAAGTGCAACATGCAGCAGGCCATGGTGATTTGGCACACCTTATCATGTGAGTAAAGGAGGGCTCCTCCGGCATTATCCAGGCAGTGAAATCTGGCCTTCAGGAGCCCAAAAGCCAGCTACTCTGGCCTCTGTGTTCTTCCATGGGCCTCATTGAAGCAGACTTCTCCTGGCACTGCTGAATTCCTAAGCAGCGCTAACAACCATTGTCGGTTAGGATAAGCTGAGTCTTCTTTATGAAAGTTAAAATTATATTGATTATAAATATCTCAATCCATTGTCCATTCAAAACAATAAATAAAGCAAATCATCCTACTATCCTATTTTACTTATTAACAAGACAGACCCTCTCTGCTCCAAGTAGTAACATTTGCAGGGGTTTGCTGCTGTTCCGTAGTACAAAAGAATCATGTGGTGAACCTTTAAAGATGCTTGAGATGTACAAATCAGGTGAGCAGACAACTTGCACATTGATTGAATGGAAGTTCTAGCAATTGCGGTAGACCTCTTCCCTGGTGTGTGGTGGCATAAAGCAATATGTGTACCATCAAATACTCCGACGACATGTGGTATGCCACCTAAAGCATACAAATCTCCCTTCACATTTGCAAAATGCTCATCTTTTTGGAAGCTGGATGAACCTGTTGATGTGTCTCATCATTAAAGAAAGGACTACCTGCAGCACACCACCGAATATTGGTTGTGACATGCTTTCAAATGTTTTGGAAGAATACTGCAGCCGCAAAATGAAGTACTGCCACGATGTTCGCTATTGATGTCATTTATGTGGGATTCCTATTGTGAGGCAGAAGATCTGGCTCCAGCTGAAGACATAAATCAGGAACAATTTCCCTAATCATTCTGAATTTTTTGATATTATCATTTTCTACCATAATGGCAAGATCTGCAAATAGTCTGAACACTTGAGGCTGTCATCTTCTACCTCTCCCTGGGTTCAAATGTCTGCATTTAAGATAAAAAACATCTCACATAAAATGGGAAAACAATACATTGATAATCAACACACATTTCATGTCTTTGTAGAATTCAATGTTTTTGTGACATATGTGTACACATCATTCTTTAAGTGATGTTGAAACTTACAATAACCATTTTTCAGATGTCTGATATTTTTAAAAATAATGTGTAAATGATACATTTGAATTGCATTATCTACACATTATTTATTTATGTTTCTAAAATTCCGTCAATGGAAGTATGAAATTAAACCGAGTCACTACTGACATTAAACACAATAACGCATTACATTTTACTGTGTAAAATTTATAAATAACAGTAATGTGAGCATTCTGTATTGGTAAATAAACTAGCCACCCTTTTGAGTGGTAGTGACGCACTTGACATTTAAAAATACACTGGTTCACATCCTAAAATGCAAGCCACATGACCTTGCTGTCAGGACATTTGCAATCCGATGGCTGTCAGCGGACATTCACTGTGTAGTTGGTTTAACACTCCACAATGTACACATTGACAATCGCGTACGTCATGTACATGTAAATAGAGTTACGAAAAAACTCACTTGACTCCTAACACTGCAGTCACTAATACCTTCTCCACTTTTGCTGCTGTTATCGCCCTCTAGGAGCCACGATGCTGGGCAAAGCAGGTGACACGGCCCCTAACTTCTCAACCAAGAAGTTAGAACTACTGACAATGGAGATCATGTCTCTTTACAGCCAGCTGTAGTAGAACCGAAAGGAACAGGCACATGTTTGAATAGAAAATGCATTTCTAAGGAAAGTTTTAATTTAAAACAACAGTTAATTTGTTCCTTTTAGGTACTGAATGAAGTGTTGTGATTGGAGTGTAGTAATGTCGAAAAGAGAGAAATATAAAGTGCAAGAAATAATTTTCACATTATGAACTTGTCTGAATATGTTTTTCATGACTTTACAATTATACCATCTTCTGACAAATGAGTATCTATATGTATTTTCCAGGTAATGGTGTCACATATGGGGAAAGGTATGTCCTGTACTGAAAGACATATAACACAGGCTCCCAATCACCTTACAAATCTATCCCATTTCTACACACACTTGTTCATACATCACCAAAAACGCGTTCTCACTGACACACATGGCAGCCCTTCTATACTGCCCTTAGTCATTGTATGTTGTTCAAACCATAGTATCTGGATCTAAAAACATTAGGAATTAAGCCGATGAAGCTGTGCTTGGGGGTGTGTGCCAACAATGTACAAGTTGTTTAGCTTTCACCAGCTCAAAATGCTTTGGACTGATCAGAAGTAGCTCTCACCACAGTAAATATTTCAGACCCCTGGCCTAGGTGATGGTTGTGGCCTGGATTTGTAATATGAGGTTATTAAAAGTGATCAGGGTACTCAACAGGTCACTACAAATTAGTATTTACTGGGTGGAAAACAATTTGGGTAAAAAATCTGTACTAGCGTTTTAGAAATGCTTGTGAGAAATTTTACAAAATTGTGTCACAGCAATACAAACAAAACCTCAACAAAATATTTATTTTTCTTATCTAGACAGGTCAACGCCCATCATAAGAAGCTGATATGGAAGGCCATCACCAAGAAGGTGTGTACTCTGGGGGGCTACAAGCTGCGCTGCACACATTGTCAAAAAAGGTAGGAGGACATATGGTGCTGGACCCACAAGTTATCAGAAGTCCAGCTCAGCCAGTCCTGCCAAAGTGGGAAGCACATGCGCCGCACACTGAGCCCCCCAGCCCCCAATGGCCCACATACTTGCGATGGCCTATCCAGACCTTGATGGGCAGTTGGGAGACCACAAACAACAGCAAGGGGGTAAGTTAGTGTTTTAAGTTCTTGTTGTTAGTCAACTATTTTTTGTTACTGCAATGATTTATGGCATCAACATAAAGATTGACCTACATCTAACGCACAAGAGGATTTCTGGAATGTATAGGTTTTGCATAAGGTGTATGATGATGTGTTTTGTGTAACGATTTGTGTAAAAGGTTGCCACTAGATTTCTTATCACAACTAAATCACTGTTTTGAGTAGACACATGCCTGCCTAAGAAACAAAAAAAGTATGTGTCTTTTGCCTATGTCATATGTGACAGCAGTACCATACAGGCCCCAACTGAGGATTCTGTCAGGTGTGATGCTCCATCACACTTGTGAGTTGGTAATTTTGGCCCTGTTGCAGGTGACATGTCATAAAATGCACCTATGATAAGGTGGATGTTTCTGCCTTCACAGTGGTAAGTTATAATGACCAAACAATATTGAGCATCTGGTCAAAAACGACTAGGAGCATGAGTACAATGGCAACATTTCATAGCAAAAACATTTGATAAATATATTTTCACTGCAGGATTCAAGTCAGTCCATGTTGACAGTTGGGGGATGAGGGGGGTGGAGGTGTCTGTGTCAAAGGAGACCCAAGCCTTACTCCTTCATACAGTATGTGTGCATAGAGGCCAGTATGTTTCAACAAACATGAATTTAGTAGGCAGACAATAATAATTGAAACAGAGAGGAATGTGTACACATTGGTGACAGAGTTAAAAGTACCCCAAACAATATTTGTGTGCTCTTTGTTATGTCCAAATGATCAATTATTGTTGAAGCACAGGAGTTATTTAAAGGGGCTTTTGTAAAGGGACAATGTACATGATACAAAGGTATTTTGCTAGATATGTATTTTTGTGACATGAGATCACTATTCAAAACACCTAATCTGTGTTATTTAGAGGTGCTAAACAATTCCATGAGGAATCTGAAGTGTTTAATTGAAATGGTATAAAATAAAATGGGACTAATAATGGTACTTGTCCTAAACTGTGAGCAAATTGGTCCATAATAGGTTTCCTACATGCATAGGGTAATGCTAAAGTATACCTCAGTTTTATAACCTTGATGTGAAAAACTGAAATCAGGAAATGCTTGTTAGATAACCTTGTGACCATTTTGATTTGCACAGATATGATAAAAATGCTGCATGTGCCATTTCAGCATCGTCAGCAGCAGGCAAAGGAGACATTGGCCATGAAGGCTAGAAACCAGCTGGCCACAGTGTGCCGGGTAGAAAAACGTCGGACACTGATAGACAAAGTGGCATGGATGGTGAGTCCAGCAGCTCTACAACTTCTTTGGAGGCCTCCAGAGAAGGCCAGTCCCTAGTGGTCGTGAACCCAACAGGACGTCTCCCATCTGCAACCTTGTCCCCACCCAGATTCCCATCTCTACCCTTCCTCTTGCTCTTTCCAGTTGGGAAAACTGCCCACCTAAATGGGCTGAGGTCTCCTTGTAAATGATTGATGGCAATGTTAAGTCATATGTTAGTTACATTAACTTAATTTCATTTATGACAGTGACAAAAACAGGTTTAGTCTTTGACATATGTGTATAGTGCATACATTAGTGATGAACATTTGTTATGGACATGTTCATTTTTGTGCAAATTTTCATCATGTTAATGGACACTTACATTAAAAATGGACATGTTTACGTGTTTGTAACTTTTGAACGCAGGTGTGTTTATGATTGAGAAGTGTTAATAATAAATACATATGCATTACACATGAAAAACACACTTTTGAGTGAAGTGAAATCTAATGATATACAAAAAATCCACTAGACAAGGATAATTGTGACACTGACACATCTATGACATGTTTTACGTTCAGAGATGACATTGGATGTACATTTCATACAAACCCATTTGTTGCATTGTGTAGTGCAATCACTATATTATATTGGATTTTTGTAGTTACAATAATGTGTATTTTTTTTTTGTTTCCAATTTGTTAATATAGGGAAAATGACGATACACAATGCATATGGACACTTTTTAAATTAGGGATTAATGTGAATTTTGTGAATGTGTCCATTAATATGAAAGCATTTAGGACCAAATTGGTAGATGTAAATAAAATATAGAGGTGTTCTTCTTTAGCCTTTTTAAACTACCACATTGTACATTGTTTTACTTTACGTATGTTTTAAACATGCACAAGTCCAGAGCTAATGTACACTAACAATTCCGATGGTAACAGGTAAAAAGGTTACTTGCCTTTAGTTCCTGCAATGACGGGGTTGATTTTCATTGTGGGCCAGGAGCCGCAGCAAAGGCAGGACTCTGCAGGCAATCGGGTTCATGGCGGCAAGAGAAGTAAAACAAATTTTAAAAATTGAGTTTTGTGCTTATCTGCCTTCAATTCTACCAACTCAGGTGTGGAGGTTTATCTGCCACAGTTACGCCAGCTGGAAGGTCCTTTGTGATTGGCTCAGTGGTAGAACTGACTGTTGTTCTGCTGCCAACCGCTTTTGCCTATTGTGTAATTGAGGTGGGTATATAATCCTGGCTGTGACGCTAGTTCATCAACGGTCGGTCTTTCGTCTATGGTCCCACCAACATCTAAATAGAGCGGGCAGACCGCCTACTTGGTAGATGGATTATCCAATTGAAAATTTACAGTGGGACCGATTCTGCCAATATCTATAGTGGGCCTTAAGTTAGCTACTGAAGCATTGCAAGCATTGTGCAATACCACCTGTTTGCAAATCATTGAATGGCTTACATAGGTTTCACATTTGCTTCCACTGAGAAAAACCTCCTTTTCACCACTCACACATTTGAAATCAAAGGGCAGCTCCCACACCTCATGGACGTAGCTATCTCCTCACTGTTCAAATCTGAAAAAAGAAAAGTGTTTTAAACATGAGGTGAATTGGAATTATTATATCAGCAAGGCGATCACCCCATGTTAACCACACAGATGGCGGTGTTTCAGCAGCTTTTCTAGCTTTTCTATATTAATCAGGATGTAAATAGCTTCCTTTATCGCCATTCTCTGTTATTTATGTGTAAGGTTGAATGTGGCAAATAACTCCTTAGAGGTAATGTGATCCAGATGTCAGATCTTGTAAAGTCCAACTCCATGTTTTAATAATGTTAATAGAAGAATGCACAATGTTGTTTAATGTGTATATAAGAGTGGACAGTGTGTTCAAACCATTATCTACAACAGCTAAAGCTTTCTCTAAATTTTCCTTATCCATTTGCCTTAAACGAGCAGCATCTTCCAAATCTCATGATATATTGAGTATAGAAATCCTTTGCAGAATGGTTTTCTAAGACCCAATAATAAATCTTTTAAGTTTATGTCTTCAGAAAGGAAAGAGTGGTGTTCTTTTACAGCTGTTGATGTGGAGGATTGCAACCAGTGTTGACATAATTTACCCATGCTGTATGTGGCGATGATACCTGAATGTTGTGTGGTGATGTAAGCAGGGTCCGGTTTGGAGTTGATAAAATGTGCATGAAACCATGTGTGACCACGGGTCACAATAGCCACCTGTTGGGATCTGAATGTGATAATATAAAGATACCATTCTGAATCATACCATTGAGCTGTTTTACTGTTTGTTGCAAGTTGCAAGTTGTTTGCTGAATAGCATCATTCAAGACAGTCATTTACAATGGAATTAAACATGCTGAAATAAAGCTTACATTCCTTGCATCTATCAATCTTTTGTTCCCCAAACTATTTTAAAGTCAATTGTCTTTTTTTTCAATATTTGTATCCTTGGATGGCTAACTGGGAAACAAATGAGCCCAAATAAATTAATTTAGTGTAGGTTAGCAATATTTCCCTTGCTTTTGATATTGGTAATTTGAAATAATATGATTCAGCATTTGTGACATCATTCTCAAAACAATAACATAATTTTTCTACACATCTTTTGGAACTATCCACTGGTGAAGGTGGACAAGGCTCCCATTGTATGTAATTAAAAACTACTCTGGGAGTACTAGCTCCATGTACAAAATGGTGTCCCTAATAATGATAGAACATTTCACTACAACTTGCAGTGTTCATAAATAAATCACTTTCAAACACAGTATAATATTCAAGATCAGAAGCATAGAAACATCAACATCCCAGTCATCAGAAACAATACCTTGTGTAATTATGTCATTCATAGAAATTCTAAACACACATGGTATTTGTATCATTTCAGTAGGTCCAAACATATCAAAAGGTACATTATCCAAACAATCCCACTAGGAACTGGCTCAGCAGAAATGTTCACAAGGGACAAGTCTTTTCTCACTGTATGGGAGACAAATAAGGCTTTAAAACCTCTTCCACCAGTTTAACATCAGAGCGTCCAGGAAGATAATGGCCACGTATAAGCAGAAAGTCAATACCAAATCAAATCCATAGAAGCAAAGCCAATATGATCCACAGATAGTACCATCGACAAATCAAATATTTGCATTTAAGCAAATTAAAAAGATAATGTATACAATGTCCTGGTGCAGTAGCTGGTGCTGAAGTAGTAGAATAAAAATCATCAATGCCGGCAAAATAACCAGAAGCACACTTTGCAAAACTGGAGCTGGTGCAGGTGAAAGAGAATTTTTAGATCCTTCCAAAGGGGGTTTGTCATATACAATCCCATCTGTTTGTATTGTGTTTATAACTTGCAAATTAACATTTTGGACATTTTTTGTCAAAGTAGTGGTAACTGGAATCAACAAAAATTCAGCCTCTGCCCTCTCCAAACGTGAGGAAATATTTCCAGTGTTGTTTAATGCTTGAAGAGATATCTCCTGTATGGTAGTGAGAGTGGCAAGGGAACTACCCCGGAATCCTCACTATCTACTGTGAAGGATCAGTCACATGATTCAACTTTATGTGATCAATGGAGTCAAAGGGGTGGTCTTTGGAGCCATGCAATGGTGGTAGAATAATAGTTCTTGTGCCTTGTATTCCAAGAAACAGCACCAGTGCCCAGTAGGATGGGCCAAATTCCTGCTATATAGGTATCTTTTCTTTGACTCGGTCACCAATTTTTGGAACCCAAACTGTGGATGATGGTGAATCCATCATTCCCAAAGTGGCGGCATGTGCTGATAAGTGTTCTTCACGGAACTGTAGTAATTTCTGCAAGAGAGTGGTATGGTCATTTACGTCAAAAGGTGTTTCTGCTGCCAATGCACAGAGACCGTCACAATCTGGGACGTACAAAGGGATGCAGAACAGGACTTCATATGGGGTACTGCCTCCCAAAGATTTTCTAGGAAAATTATTTAACGTTCTCTGGACTCCATACAAGTGCTAGATCCAAATACGACCTGAGCCTAGTACTCTAGGTGTTAAGGATCCCTTTAAGTCCTGTTTCTTCCTTTCCACTACTGAATTCCCCTCAGGATGATAGGGGCTTGAATAATGCATTGTAACACCCATCGTACCCATGGTGTCCCTGTATTCCCTAGGGGCAAAAGCAGGGCTTTGGTCTGAGTGGTATGTTGGGCCTGCATATGTCCTGATAACGTCTTTCAAATCTTTAATAACAGTTTGAGCATCAGACGATCGCAGTGGCCACACACATAGGAATATGGAGCAAGAGTCTACTGCAAGTAGAATGTATTTGTATGCACTATCTGAATTCAAGGGACCACAGAGGTCCATGTACACTCACTGCATCGGCTTTTTGGCTACTAAGAGGGGTGTCTGCGGTGGACATTTAATTGTGGAACCTTTTTTGTTGACCGATGTCACAGCTAAGGACATACTGCTTGGCCTATAGTGTTTTTGTAGTAGAGAGATGGTAGCTGCCACACCAGCATGGGCAGAAGCAACACACTCATGAGCTGCTCTGATCAGTTCTAGCCTAGGATCTTGGTTGGGTATCACACATTCACCCACCCCTGGTATTGTCACAACGGGAATGCTTTTAACACTTAACTGGTAGGAATATTTGATAGGGTATGCTGTTGGTAAAGGTTTGCCATCAGCTGAAGCATTCACAGCAGCCAAAATGTTATCATCTACCCTTAGATGAGAACAAGTTATCCCAGCAACAGAAGCCATAGCAACTGCAGACTTGGCAGCTTCATCATCCAATTAGTTTCCTACAATGTGTATCTCCAACACTTTGGTGGCCCAGTGTATGCATTCCATGAGCCTGTTGAAGTTTGTCTTTGAGACCCGACCCCTTCCTCCACAAAAATGTATGTTTTATGATGTTTCCTTTGGAATCTCTGAACACATTAAGGCACCTGTAAAGTTTTCATTAAAGGAATGGACACAATAATAAGAATCACACACAATGATTGTAGGAAGTTCAGGATCCGTATGTTCCAGTGCCAAAAGCACTGCTTTAAACACAGAAAGTTGTACTGTGTAATCCCCTAGGGTAGGAGGCTGGCCTGGTTTGTAATGGCTACCTAAGGTGTTTACACCTTATACCAGGTCCAGTTATCACTTATTAGTGAAATGTACTCAGAGAGCCCTCAGGAGAGCAGGCAGCCCACACAGGAGTCCAAGAGCACAGGGACAAAGAAGGTGCAAAAGGAGGCCCATGCAACACGACACACAGGGATCCCATGCCGCCAGAGAATCACTCAGGGAGCTGTGCATCACAGGAAGGAGTGCTGGGGGGGGCGGAGCTGCACAGTGAACGAAGAACTTTGTGGAAGGATGCCAACATGCCTTGGCAACTGCAAAACACGTGGTGCATAGGGTACTGCCTTGCATGGGGAAGCAAGCTCTTACCTCCACCAAAGTTGGACGTCAGGACCGTTCGGACCACTTCAGTCCAACTGTGTTGCTGGATCCACGCACTTCTTCAGGAGAGGGGACCCACGCCACCGGTCGTCACCGCAGAGTGGTGCCTGCTGAAGCAAGGAAGTGACTCCTTCACTTCAAGGAACATGCCTTCTTTCTTCTGGTGCAGGCTGAAGACAGGCAGTCCTCGGAGGATGCACGACCTGGAAACAGTTGCAGTTGCTGGCAGCAGCTGGAGGTGCAATCTTGCAAAAGTCATCTTTGCTTTCTTTGTTGCAGTTTTACAGTTCCTGGAGGCTCCAGATGCAGTTTCTTTAATAAGAAGGTGAATTAAAGGATGCAGAGGATTCCTGCTGGAATTTTGCAATCTGAATGTGAAGAACCACCCAAGAGAGAGACCCTAATAGCCCTGAAAGGAGGATTGGTCAACTAAACGTGTTGGGGGAGAGCTCAGACATCACCTGCTGGCACTAGCCACTCAGATGCTCTCAGAGTGCCCTGCCAACTTGCAATCCAAGATGGCAAAACCCAGGGACCCTCTGGAGGAGCTCTGAGCACTGGGGTGGTGATGGACAGTGGTATGTTCACTCCCGTTTTCTTTGTCCAGTTTCGTGCAACAGCAGGGTTTAGGGGTGCAGACTGGATTATGCAAGGAGGGCACCATCTGTGCCCTTCAAAGCATTTACAGAGGCTCTGGGAGGTGACCCCCTCCCAAGTCTGAAACACCTATTTCCAATGGGAGAGGGTGTAACACCCCTCTTCCAAAGGAAAACCTCAGAATGCTGTAATTGCAGGACTGGGGGTCCTCTAAGGAGTCTGCAGAGTACATGGAATCATACAACCAATGATTGAAAAAGCCATGGGGTATTATTCCAACAAGTTTGATACCAAACATTGTGGAGCTGGACATAGGTAGTAATCTATGTGCAGTGCATGTGTAAAATGGTGTCCCTGCACTCATGAAGTCCGGGAATTGGTCCTGGAGGTTGAGGGGGCACTAGTACAGGGGTGGCCTCACACCCAGGTACTCTGCACCCTGCCTTCAGGGCTAGAAGGCCTGCAATACAGGTGACTTATAAGTGACCTGGTGCAGTGTAAATGGCAGTGAAAGGGTGCATGCACCATTTCACAAAGGCTGCAATGGCAGTCCTGTACAAGCCTTTGCATGGGCCTCCTATGGGTGGCAAGAGAAATGCTGCAGCCCATAGGGATCCCCTGGAACCTCAATGCCCTGGGTACTTATGTACAATATACTAGGGACTTTTAAGGGGGCACCAGCATGCCAATTGTGGGTGAAATACTGGATTTACCAGTATGCAATAACCATAATTTGTGGGAGAGAACATAACTACTGGGATCCCAGTAGACACAGTCAAACACACTGACAAACAGGCCAAAAGTGGGGGGTAACCATGCTAGAAATAGGCTACTTTCCTACACCTAGAGACTGTTTGTAGGTTTGTAAAGTGTGGTCAGAGGTCGTCATCTGTCAGCTAAATATCATGTATGTAGGATAACGCCTAAGGATCAACATCATGTAGTATTGATATCACATAGGCTGACATCAATCATGGACTGTTGGGGAAGTCAACAAAAAAGATAATGAGAGGCTAATGTGAAAAATGATCGTAAATCCTGACTTTCAGGTACTAGATTTCAGCAGAAAAACTCTGAGATATCTAGAGTCATTTTATATTTTATGCTTATAATATTGCTCATAAGAGCTGTGTTATATGAATTTTGAATAGCAAATGTGTGTGTGTGATGATTTAAATGCCTGTAATCTAAGACTATTCTGTAAGAATGGTCTGGCTTTGCTACAGGAAACACAGGGTTATTCATAGCTGATAAACAGGGTTCAATTACTGCCTGGTACTCTAGTTGTGGGAGAATCACCCTTGCTGTGGCTTTAGCGTCATGATTAATTTAATAAATCTGCAGCATAGGCTTCCTTTACTGGTTCTGGAACTCGGATCAAGAAAGAAAACAAAATGGCATCTTTCGCTTGTGGAAGTCTTTGGACAAACTCTGGTGGCCAGTCTTTTTCTGCCAGAAGAATGTCATAGCTTAGTATTAATCTTTCCCAGAAAATTACTTTAATTGCACTCTAAATGTCACCCTCATTTTGAATTTTGAATTTGTACTCCCTATTGGGAGAGGTAACACAACTGTCTGAGGTTTTAACTTCAAGGTAGTTGTTAGTTGTTGTCACCTCCAGAAGCTCTTGAGGATTCTGGTGAACTATTGCAACCTCTGCTGCACTGTATAGCAGAGTCACTGCCCACACTCTGTTCCTTAGTAGTGTTCACAATATGTGAGGTACACTCAGCCGAAAGTGCTGCATCCTTCTTCCTGTGCTGTGGAAGTTTTGCTTTACCTTTTTATTGTGACTTCAAAGGAGCAATGTGAATCCTTTTTAGGTTTCACCTACTTGTTTCTGTGTTCTGGCCTCCCACCTCTCTTAGTCCATTTGTCGGAGAAGTCCTGAAAGGTACAAGAAGGGTGTGTATTAGTACACTGATACCTGTCAGGAGGTTTCAAATTGTCACTATTTCTAAAACAGTATAGTTTCTCCAAGATCTCTGAATACAGAGGTTCTCCTTTTGTTTACATGATCTTTATTACATTTTTGTTTGTCCCAAAGTTTTATTGAACCCTCCTGCATTTGCTTGTCATTATCCTTTTCCGAATTACCTTTAAGCTGTGGCTTAGTATGGTCCATCCCTCAGACTATCTTTGCCCATACTAGTATAAATCTCAGCGATAATCTGTGGTAGCTTGCATTCCTGGTCTATTTGAGGAACGTCTCTGAGCCACTGGCATATTGCTAATGCTGCTGCTTCCTATTTACTGTTATTTAAAATGGGGACTGTATCTAAATTGCCCATTAATTTCACCCCAACATCCAAGGCAGGGGCAGCCCTGTGTTAATTTTGAATTAGTTTCAACACATCTGGTAAATTTGCCAGTCTCTGTGTACCATGTGTCGTGGCATAAATTGTAACAAATACCGTGCCCCAAGTGGTAAAGTCATCTATGGAGAAAACCATTTGAAATGGCAATCATATTGGGAAAATTATGTATTTATTTTGGGGTCTTGTATGGGGAAACACTGCTTACAGCTGATTTTTTTTTGTGCAATCAAAAACAAATTTCTTCACATTTGGTAGGAGCTTTACCCACCATTGCATTGATAATAACCAGGTTTATCCGATATGTAACCAACTGTTGAGCAGCTGGAGCAGCCTTCGCTGGGACAGTGTTCAAAGTCTGCATAACAAGTTGTATTAAGTGTCTATATAGGCTTACTAAATTATTATATAAAGGAAGTTAATCTGATGCCAGAATGTTGTGTGCATTTGGGTGTTGTGTGTATGTAGCCAATGCTGTACATGTAGGGCCAGAAGTATTGAATTACATGTGAGAAGGAGCCTTGAGACCAATTTTGTGTTAGTGGCATTTCTAGATATTGATAAGCATATTATTATGGAAGTGGATTTGCTATAGTGTATGTATGAAAGGTATTTGTATTTGAATCAACTGCAGGAAAAGTGACACATGAATAGAACATTTCTATTCTATACATATTGTGGGCTTCAACCATAAAAGTAACATTTCCACCCCCATTAGCAAATACATTAGCAAGTAAATATTGTGTGAAAGGTTGTTTACAATTTACTGGAATTAGCCCCGATTGACATTGTGCCATGATTAAAGGGCAAAATACAGAGATAGAAACACAAAATAGAGTATCATTTTAAAGTTCAAGCTTGAACAACCTACAAACTGGGATAGATACCACTTATTTAGCTGAGAAGTATTTTTCCCTAATACCATGGACGTCTTCATATCGGAGGTGATTAGGGTACCTTTGGTATGTGAGAGATAGATACTCAGGAGATCCGTAGAATGTATACCTACCGACGTTGGTAGCTCCATGTTGTGCGTTTCTTATTATGGTAATAAGACTGCGTGTTTAGGGCGGCAGCACCACTGAGTGTGGGAGACTCAACTCCACACCACTTTGGAAACTGTCGGCGTAGCTCCTGGCTAGCCCACTGTGCCTCACCCTACCCCAAAAAGGAGAAGGTGATTTGTGCAACCGAAACATGACACTGTGACTCCTCAGGGAAGGTTTGAAAACATATCATACCCCTTTCGCTCAGTGACTCACACATGTCAAGGCAGGATATGAGATACAAACTGGATTTCAATGCATGTATTGAGGCAATTGTATTCTACTATAAAAATAATGAGCTGTGATGATAAGGCAGATGAAACATAGTATGGTAATCATCATTACCAGTCAATTAATCAATCAGTAATTGTAAAGGACGGCTACTCAGCCGTGAGGTTCTCAGGGTACTGGGGTGGAGGGGAGGGGCCTCATCCAAAAAGCCACGTCTTGAGGTTCTTCCTGATGATGGTGAGTGACGGGCTTTGCCTGAGGTGCAGGGGGAGGTTGTTCCAGCTCTTCACTGCAGTGTAGGTAAAAGATCGTCCTCCGGCGGTGGTTTTGCAGATGTGAGGGATGGTGGCCAGGGCCATCGGGACGGAGCAGAGGGATCTGGTGGGGGTGTATAAGGAGATGCAGTTTTTCAGGTAGGCCGGTCCTGCGTTGTGTATGGCCTTGTACGTGTGGGTGAGAAGCTTGAAGGTGATTTACTTCTTGACCGGTAGCCAGTGGAGGGTCCTCAGGTGTTGTGAGATGTGATGTCGGCGAGGGAGGTCCATAATGAGTCTGGCCAGCGGCGTTCTGGATGAGTTGAAGTTTTTTGATGTTCCGAGTTGAGGTGTCGGCGTAGAGGGCATTGCCATAGTCGAGCTTGCTTGTGTCCCACTGGTGCCTTCACCCTCTGTGGATTCACCCTCATGGGCCTTGTGGGATGCAGCTCCCTCTGTCGCCGCTGCCTCTGCTCCTCCTCCAGATGATGCTAATGCACACAAGGACAGGGTGACAAAACAAGAAGGGGGGAAATACAGAGGACACACGTGGTCAATGCCAACAACACTACTACCGTTGGCGGACACAACACACATTGAGATGCCCTATGCACTAGGCCATGCCCAACCAGTCACTATGGTAGTCACCACCCCATGGGGTACAATGCCTAACGCCAAGACATGCACACCTGACACCCACAGGCCCTACACACTAGTAGCTGCCCAAATGTACCATAGGGGATGGGGTGCTACTGAGCCTGCAAACAAGGGACCTACCCTGGCATGACCGCCCTGGCCTAGGGGAACCCACAGCCCACAACCCCCACCCAGATACTTCCTAAACCGCTCAGAGTCATCTTTATGACACTGTACTCACCCCCTTGTGGCTGCTGTGATGCCCTCAAGCGCTCATCCAACTCCGAATAGGCTACCGCCAGGATGCGGAACATCAGGGGGGTCATGGTGCGATGGGCACCCCTTCCACATTGGGAGGCCAGTCCCAGCTGGGCCTCCACCATCTTCTTGCTCCAGCAGCGTAGGTCCTCCCATCTCTTGCGGCAGTGGGTGCTCCGTCTGTGATTGACACCCAGGGTCTGCATTAGAAAATGGCGTCCACGTCCGCGGCAGTGCGTACCGTCACCGCCGGTGTACATGGGCATTGGCTCCTGGAACCCATAGGGCCCAATGATAACCAATGCGGAGTTGCGCGGCGGTCTTCAACCACCTACCGCGATGCTGCACAACGCCACAGCCCCATTTCCCCTGGTTCCTCCTGACAAGTCAGGCAGCCACTATTTCAGGGGTGCACATGCAAAGGCACCTAACTATGTCACAGCACATATTGGCACATAAACGCATTCACTATTTCACACACACATTCTCTAACATTACTTCAGACACAGTTGTGCTACCTATGTGGTAAATGACCCTCTGCTCACCGTTCTCCTCCATAGGCTACAACCGCTGGGGAAGATAATGAGATGGCGGCATCCTCCGGTGTACAGTGCCCTGGTGGACCTGTCGACAATGGAAGACAGACACATCATAATCACATACAGACTTGATCCTGCCACAATCCAAGAACTGTGTGCCCAATTCGAACCAGACCTGGGCCCTCATTCCAACCTCGGTGGTAAAAGGCGCTTACCGCCGTTCAGATGACCACTATAACACCGCCGCGGCCGCGGAAAACCGCCACGGTCATTCTGACCCACAACAGTCAAACCGCCAAAACCTGACATCCACAAAAGTCCGCCACACCAAACGGCAGCGAGAAACTGGCGATGACCAAACCTCCACCGTCACGCCAACAGAAATACGCCCACACTATCACGACCCACGAATCCATGTGGCGGTCTTTCAACCGCGGTATTCCATTGGCGGGACACACCGCCGCGCTCAAAATACACACACACCTACAAAATACAACCACATTGGACAATTCAAAATACACACACCTGATACACATACACACACCACTCCCACACACCCATTACAATATAAAATACACACCCACATCACCCACAAACCTCCACTCCTAGAGATTCGTGAACACGCACCGAGAAAAGACATCCGAGCACCCAGACGCCCTATTCACTGTCACCCAGCAATATTTGCACGCACTTCACACAACACAACAATACACATCACCACACTTAGCACCACACAATCCACCCTACACATCACCCACACCACCCCATGGCACCGCAAAGACACCCCAGGTTCTCTGATGATGAACTCAGGGTCATGGTGGACGAAATTGTACGAGTAGAGCCACAGCTGTTCGGGGCACAGGTGCAGCACACCACCATTGCCAGGAAGATGGAACTATGGAGTAGAATAGTGGACCTGGTCAACGCTGTGGGACAGCACCCAAGAAATCGGGACGACATCAGGAAGAGGTGGAACGACCTACGGGGGAAGGTGCGTTCCATGGTATCCAGGCACAACATCGCGGTGCAGAAGACTGGCGGCGGACCCCCACCTCTTCCCCCAGAATTTACAACATGGGAGGAGCAAGTCTTGAACATCATGCATCCTGAGGGCCTCGCAGGAGTAGGCGGAGGAATGGACTCTGGTAAGTCAAATCTTCACTACTTCTTCCCCCCACCCCACCTGCATGCCAACTCATACCCCCACCCTCACCCCCACCCCCATCACACCTACTCCTAGCCCTGCATGCGTCCACAAAGCATGGGCACCCATCACCTAAGCATGCCCACTGCACATACACATACAACCCCCCCCCAACCACCATCACAACAGCCCCCACAAAGGAATGCCAGCACTGGGGTACACGGGCACCCACCCATTGCACGCTATGGCACACACAGAATCAATAACCATACTTTTATACCCCTGCAGGACCCGAACGCCACGTCACCGAGCAGGAGGGTCCACATATGTCCACTACACCCCCAGAAGAGGCCCACAGTGAGGACAGCAGCTCTGTCTCCCTGGATCTAGATGACCAGCCCGGTCCATGGGGGACCTCGGGACAGTCCGTTCCCCGAACACAGCCACAGGCCACAGCAGACCTTCCCCCCTCTGGGAACACCAGCACAGCACCCACCCAGCGGGCCCATACCTCTGTCCCCAGGACACGTCAATCAGCGGTGTGTCCACCACTACAGGGAACCCAGGCTAACCCAACACCCCAACAACAACAGGGACCTGGGGGCAGTGGTAGTGGGCACACGGTCCAGGGGACAGAGTGCCAGGGAAACAGGGGAACTGGGAGGGCTGCTGTGCGACGGGGGGGACAGGCCCAGGGAACCCACTCTCCACGAGGCCCTCTCCTCCATCATGGGAGCATACCACCGCTCCCAGGAGACGATGGCGACGGTCCTGGCCAGGTTTCAGGAGATCCAGCTTCTGCAGGAGCAACAGTATATGGGGTTCAGGGAGGAACTAAGAAACATAAGTTCCGCCATGGGTACCATCGTAGTGGCCCTGAATCAGGTAGTCACCACATTGCGGGACACTGTGGCACCTCAAAGGGCCCCTAACACTAGCATGCACCAAGAACTGCCTACCACCTCCGCCAACGCTAGTGGACAGGAGGCCCCGACACAAGACCAACAGGCCACCAGAACCCCACCCCCTGCAGAAGGAGAACCACCACGCAAGTGGGCCCTGAGATCCAGGAAGAAGACAGAGTAAGATGTCAAGACCCCCGCCAGCAAAGGATACCGCCCTGATTGTCATCCCACTGTCCCACATTGTTACCCTGTCCAACCTTAAACTGCCCCTGCTCCACTTCCCACAGGCATTTGGACAATGCACCTGTGAAACTGATAGTCTGGACTCTGCCATGGACAATCCTCCACCATCACCCCTCACCGATTTGCAACCACCCATCCAATTTAGAGCACTTGAATAAAAACACTTATTGCACAAAACAATCTGGAGTCTGGCTGTGATTTAGAACAAATGTATTAGACATGACGTGCCAAAATGTACATTCACATTGTGATGCCAACAAACCGCTGTCACACAGCTGTAGTCCATGGGGAAACAAAGCAGATGTCACGCAGTGGGGCCCACATCTCTGAAAATGGAAGGGAAAGTCACAACACAGTTACCATACACTGGGGGAAAAAGTCAGACAGTAGAGAGATAGGAGTCTTTAAGTAAATGTAATATGCCGGTGTGTACTCTTACCTGTGTGTCACTGAAAATACTGCTGTATTACTGTATTCCTGTTCTCTATGTGGTCCTCTTCGGGTTCCTCCTCTTCACTCTCCACAGGCTCCACAGCTGCTACAACACCACCATCTGGACCATCCTCCTGCAGAAAAGGCACCTGGCGTCGCAAAGTCAGGTTGTGAAGCATACAGCAGGCCACGATGATCTGGCACACCTTCTTTGGTGAGTACATTAGGGATCCACCTGTCATATGGAGGCACCTGAACCTGGCCTTCAGGAGGCCAAAGGTTCGCTCGATCACCCTCCTAGTCTGCCCATGGGCCTCATTGTACTGTTCCTCTGCCCTTGTCCTGGGATTCCTCACTGGGGTCAGTAGCCATGACAGGTTGGGGTAACCAGAGTCCCCTAATAGCCACACCCGGTGCCTCTGGAGTTGACCCATCACATACGGGATGCTGCTCTTCTGCATGATGTACGCGTCATGCACTGACCCAGGGAACTTGGCATTAACATGGGAGATGTACTGGTCAGCCAAACACACCATCTGTACATTCATGGAATGATAACTCTTCTGGTTCCTGTACACCTGTTCACTCCTGCTGGGGGGGACCAAAGCAACATGTGTCCCATCAATGGCACCTATGATGTTGGGGATATGTCCAAGGGCATAGAAATCAGCCTTCACTGTAGCCAAATCCCCCACCTCAGGGAAAACGATGTAGCTCCGCATGTGTTTGAGCAGGGCAGACAACACTCTGGACAACACCTTGGAAAACATAGGCTGGGACATCCCTGATGATATGGCCACTGTTGTTTGAAATGACCCACTTGCTAAGAAATGGAGTACTGACAGCACCTGCACCAGAGGGGGGATCCCTGTGGGTTGGTGGATGGGTGACATCAGGTCTGGCTCCAGCTGGGCACACAGTTCCTGTATAGTGGCTCGGTCAAGCCTGTATGTCAGTATGACATGTCGTTCCTCCATTGTCGACAGGTCCACCAGCGGTCTGTACACGGGAAGATTCCTCCATCTCCTCGCATGTCCCAGCGGACGGTGCCTATGAAGGACAACAGCGAGCACAGAGTCAATCAACCCACAGGTACGTAACCACAGATTGCACATGACATGATTCCCAATGCATTGAATGGCTTGTATGAGTGTTGGTGCAAGGCCTAGGTATGTGTGACGCAGTTGGTAATTAGGCCATGTGGGCCCTTGAAATGGCGGCTGCCTGACCTGTGAAGTGCGACAGTGGGATGTGAGGTTAATGCGCTGGCATGGCACACCGCGGCGGTCGAAGACCACGGCGCAAAGCCGCATTGGTTAACATTGAACCCTATGGGTTTCAGGAGCCAATGACGATGTGCGCCGGCGGTCGCGGTACGCACCACCGCGGTACGCACCGCCGCGGGCGTGACTGCCATTTTCTATCTGCTTAATCACTCGATACCTGATCTTCGACAGGAGAGGACCTACACTGCAAGTGCTGCTGTGACCTCGGTCTGGAGGAGACAATGGCTCATGCAACTGGGGAAAGGGCCCCTGCCTTCACTGCGGAGGAGTTGAAGAAACTTGTGGATGGGGTCCTCCCCCAGTATGCGCTACTCTACGGTCCTCCAGACCAACAGGTAAGTACACTGGAACCATGTTTAGTGGGCAATGCCTGGGTTGAGTGGGGTGGATGAAAGATGGTGGGGAGGGGAGCGATTGAGGCATGCATCAAATTACAGATGAGAGCATGTGCCACATGGCAAGGGTGGGGATGGGGGGCCACTCACATCGAGCATGCAGAAGGTGATGAAAATTTTTCTCTCCCTGTACATGTCACATAGGTCAGCGCCCACCAGAAAGTCGCGATTTGGCGTGCCATCGCCAAGGACATCCGGACCCTGGGGGTCCACAACAGACGGGGCACCCACTGCCGGAAGAGGTGGGAGGACATCCGACGCTGGAGCAGGAAGACGGCAGAGGCTCAGCTGGGGATGGCCTCCCAACGTAGGAGGGGTGCCAGTCGTAATTTGACCCCCCTGATGTCCCGAATCCTGGCGGTGGCCTACCCCGATTTGGATGGCCGCGTGAGGACATCACAGCAGACACAAGGGGGTGAGTACAAATACATTCTGCTGACTTTGCGCGCAGTGGAGGTGTCTGGGTGGGGGAGGAGGGCTGTGGGTATCCCTAGGCAGGGCGATTTCTGTAGGCATGGCCCTGTGCCCCCACCCCCCACCTCTGTAGGGTGCCAAGTACAGGTATCCATGGCCCTGTGTCATCTATGTGTTCAGTTGTCGTCCATAGGCTTGTAGGTCATGTCCCACGGATTGCGTAGTGGACCCCAAGTGCGCGGCGTAGTGCAGGGGGCTTCTGTGTCTGTCTTGTCCGCCAACGGTTGCGGTAATCCATGCACTCAACATGTCTTTATTTCTTCCACCCCCCTTTTTTGTGGTCTTCCTGTTCATGTGTGCATTAGCATCATCAGGCGGAGGAGAAGTGGCATCGGAGCACGAGGGAGCTGCATCCCACATGGCCCTGGAGGGCCATGCAACGGAGTCCGAATACACCAGTGGGACGGAGGGCGAGGGGAGCTCCACAGCGGGGACTCGTGCTGATGTCAGTGACAGCGACTCGTCCTCTGAAGGGAGCACCCAGCGCACCAGCACCGCCCTCCCAGCAGCCCCTCAGCGTTTGCCCCGTGCCCGCTCACACAGGAAGGTGGGCATCTCCTTCGCCCCAGGCACCTCAAGCCCTGCCCCTGTTGCCCCTGCTGCCCTCAGTGAGGAGGTCATTGACCTCCTGAGGACCATCATTGTTGGGCAGTCTACCCTTTTGAATGCCATCCAGGGTGTACAAAGGGAGGTGCACCAGAGTAATGCATACCTGGAGGGCATGCATTCGGGTCAGGCTGCCCATCAGCGATCGTTCAACGCTATGGCCTCAGCACTGACGGCAGCAATTGTCCCTGTCTCTAGCCTCCCCCCTCCAACTTCCTCCACCCAGACCCAATCCCCTGTACCTCTGCCTATCCCAGACACACCATCAGACTAGCCTGCCCACACCTCAACACCCAAGGGAAGCTCATCCAGACATAAGCACCACACATCACACAAGCATTCACACAAGCAACATCCACATGCAGACATACCAACAGCCACTGCCTCCACTGTGTACCCCTCCTCCTCGTCTCCCTCCTCCCTCCCTGTCACGTCTCCACTCACACTTGCATGCACAACATCTTCAGCCACTACGTCCATCACCAGCACACCCACCAGAACACTCCGCACACGTGCAGTCACCACCCCCACTACCATTTACACGTCCCCTGTGTCCTCTCCCAGTGTGTCTGTCACCCCCTCTTCCAAACTACACAAACGCAGGCAGCCACCCACCCAACAGCCATCCACCTCACGACAGCCTTCAGCCCAAGCACCTGCACCCAAAGACACCAGACTTCACACTCCTACAACCACATCCTCTTCCTCCACTCCCATACCCACTACACCTACCCATCACTCTCTTTCCAAATTGCTTTTCCTTGCCAACCTTAACCTCTTTCCAACAACTCCCCCACCCCGTCCATCTCATAAGACTGCAATCAGCACCTCAGCCACCACAAAACCGGGACCTGTAAAGACTGTTGTCCATGGACTGTGGAGTCCCCCACCCTCAAGGGCATCCAGTTCAGCTAGGAGCCAAGGCACGGCCAGCCCACCCCCGGAAAAGCATCCGAAGATTGCCAGTGCCCAGCGCGAGAGACCAAAGACCCCAGGGACCAAAATCCCTACATTGGCTCTGGCAGGAAGCACCTGGCACACCACCAAAGGTGGGAAAGGGCCACAAGCGTACAGGGAAGGGTGGGAAGGGCAGTACGCTCGACAAGTCCGGCAGCAGGCCAGCTGGCCAGGAGGGCCCCAACAGCCCCATCCCAGGTGTGCAGGAGGACACCCACAGGCCCGGTACTGCAGCCCAGGGGGGCCCCGCAAGCCACGTCCCAGGTGGGCAGGAGGACACCCACAGGCCGGGTACTGCAGCCCAGGAGGGCCCAGCAAGCCACCAGACAGATGGGCAGGAAGGCCCCGTCAGCCACATGTCAGGTGGCGAGTGACATCCATGCCTGGGCCGGATCCGCTGACCAGGACACTCATCTCAAGCACCGCTGAACAGGGCACCGCCGTCTCAAACACGGCTGAACAGGGCACCGCCATCTCAAGCACCGCTGAACTGGGCCCTTCATCTCAAGCACCGCTGAACTGGGCCCCTCATCTCAAGTACTGCTCTACTGGGCACCGCCGTCTCAAGCACCGCTGAACTGGGCCCTTCATCCCAAGCACTGCTCCGCTGGGCTCTGCCGTCCCAAGCACCGCTGAACTGGGCACCACCGTCTCAAGCACCGCTGAACTGGGCACCGCCGTCTCAAGCACCGCTGAACTGGGCACCGCCGTCTCAAGCACCGCTGAACTAGGCACCGCCGTCTCAAGCACCGCTGAACAGGGCACCGCCGTCTCAAGCACCGCTGAACAGGGCACCGCCGTCTCAAGCACCGATGAACTTGGCCCTTCATCTCAAGCACCGCTGAACAGAGCACTGCCGTCTCAAGCACCGCTGAACAGGGCACCGCCGTCTCAAGCACCGCTGAACTGGGCCCTTCATCTCAAGCACCGCTGAACTGGGCCCTTCATCTCAAGCACTGCTCCGCTGGGCACCGCCGTCTCAAGCACCGCTGAACTGGGCACCGCCGTCTCAAGCACCGCTGTACTGGGCACCGCTGTCTCAAGCACCGCTGAACAGGGCCCTTCATCTCAAGCACCGCTGGCCCATTGGCGGAAGGGGCAGGCCTGCATCTGTGTCGGGCAGGGCTGCATGAAGCACTCTGGGCACTAGTCCCCCTCCAGTACCAGTGGAGACTGATATTGACTTGAGAGACTGTGGCTTTGCACTCCCCAGGATGGCACAGTGGGCAACCCACCCACTGTAGAGACTTGAGAGACTGTGGCTTTGCACTCCCCAGGATGGCACAGTGGGCAACCCACCCACTGTAGAGACTTGTGAGACTGTGGCTTTGCACTCCCCAGGATGGCACAGTGGGCATGGAGGCCCCTCGTGGATCTGGCGTTGTGGACTCATCTGGCTGAGGTGCCCCCCCTTCCCTTCCCACTGAGGTGCCTGTAGTTTTCCTATCTGATGCCCCTGCAGTGTTCTCTCCGTTGGAGGCAGGTATCCTGTGTGGGCTTTGCCCATGTGTTTTGGCCCAGTGGCCCACGAACAATGGCTGATAGACATATCGGACTGGACAATTTATGTATATAAAGTTATAGATGTGTGATATATTTTATACTCAGTCTTACAATATAATTCTATATTTATAATCATTTCCTTTTGCCTTTGCATTGTTCCGGGGGGTTTGGGGGGGTAACTGTGATGTATTTCTATGCATTGATGTGTGTGTTGTAGTGGGTGAGGGTGGGGGTGGGTGTGTCGCGTATGTGTGTCCCCGTAAAATTTTCTCCTCCCCCCTCCCCTGTGTCGTAGGTGCAGTACTCACCGTTGTCTTCTGCATCAGCGTTCATGCTCCTGGTAGAGGAGCAGGAAGACAATGGCTGGTAGGATGTGGAGTTCGGGCTCCATGCTGTCCAGATTCCTCGTGGGGTGTATGGAGGTGAGCGTTTTCCGTTTGAAATGTCTGTTTCCGCCGTGTTTTTATCGGCGGGGCTACCGCCCCGGAAAAGGTGGCGGATTGGTGGGTTGTGATAGGGTGGGCGGTACATTGTCTCCCGCCTGTCTGTTGGCGGTGACCGCAGCACTGTTTGTTTGTCCCGCCGTGGCGGTCGGAGTGTTATAGTGGCAGTCTCTGTTGGCGGTTTCCGCCAGGGTAGGAATTGCATTTTGTTTACCGCCAGCCTGTTGGCGGTTTGGCCGCCGCTTTAACACCGACCGCCAGGGTTGGAATGGCCCCCCTGATGTCCTCTATCCGCCATCCCACATGTATACCCCCTCTAGTGCAGGTCCTCTCGGTGCTCCATTTCCTGGCAAGTGGTTCCTTCCAAACTACAGTGGCCATGGCATCTGGGATGTCTCAGCCAATGTTTTCTAATATGTTGAGCAGGGTGTTGTCTGCCCTGCTGAGACACATGCGCAGCTACATCCCCACCCACTACGCCGGACACACGCTGGACCCCATCTTCTCCTCCAGCAAACACATCTCTTTCAGCCACACCACTGTACTCTCCTGGACAGACCACAGCTGTGTCCACTTCAGCTTCAAGAAAACCAACGTACACCACCACGCCCAACAACCACCAAGAAGACAGTGGAACCGAATCTCCTCGGAACAACTCATATCGACCCTCTCTCAGAACCCACCCACCAGCACTACAGACCCCAACGAAGCCGCCAACAACCTCACGAGCTGGATCTCAGACTGCGCCAACCTCCTGGCCCCCCTGAAGACCCAAGCAAACAGAAACAGCCACAAGAAAAATTCCTGGTTTACCCCCGACCTCAAGGACTCCAAAAAAGAATGCCGCACCCTCGAGAAGACTTGGCGCCTCAACCAGACCGACGAAAACATGTCTGCTCTCAAAAACGCCACCCGCAAACACCACCAACTCCTCCGCGCAGCACGAAAATCAGCCTTCCAGAACAGACTAGACAGCAACGCCCACAACAGCAAGGAACTATTTGGCATCGTCAAAGAGCTCTCCAACCCCGACGCCGAAAACAACTCCATCCCTCCCTCACAGGACCTCTGCGACTCCCTCGCAGCTTTCTTCCACCACAAGATCACCGACATCTACAACAGCTTCACCACAACCAACTCGAACCCTCCACCGGAACCCGCCACCGACAACACCACCATCCACACCTGGAACTCAACCTCCACTGAGGAAACCACCCGCGTCATGAACTCCATCCACTCAGGATCACCATCCGACCCCTGTCCGCACCACATCTTCAACAAAGCCGACAACATCATCGCACCCCACCTCCGAGACGTCATCAACACAACCTTTTCCACCGCCACCTTCCCGGAGAACTGGAAGCACGCTGAACTGAACGCCCTCCTAAAGAAACCAACAGCAGACCCCACCGAACTCAAAAACTTCCGGCCCATCTCGCTCCTACCGTTCCCCGCCAAAGTGATCGAGAAAATCGTCAACGCTCAACTCACCACCGCCCTGGAAACCAACGACTCACTCGACCCCTCACAGTTCGGCTTCAGAGCTAACCACAGCACCGAGACCGCCCTCATCGCAGCCACGGACGACATCAGATCCCTGACCGACAAAGGAGAAACCGTGGCCCTCATACTCCTGGACCTCTCTGCAGCATTCGACACGGTCTGCCACCGCACCCTGATACGTCGCCTAAGCAACGCCGGCATCAGAGGCAAGGCCCTGGAATGGATCACCTCCTTCCTCTCCGGAAGAACTCAGAGAGTCCGCCTCCCCCCCTTCAGATCCACGGCTACGGAGATCATCTGCGGCGTCCCCCAGGGATCCTCCCTCAGCCCCACCCTCTTCAACATCTACATGACCCCCCTGGCGAACATCGCACGCAAACACGGACTCAACCTCATATCCTACGCAGACGACACCCAGCTCATCCTATCCCTCACCAACGACCCCACCTCAGCAAGAACCAGACTACACGAAGGCATGAAGGAAGTAGCGAACTGGATGACAGACAGCCGGCTTAAACTGAATACAGAGAAAACGGAGGTCCTCATCCTCGGCCCTACACCTACCGCCTGGGACGACTCCTGGTGGCCTCCTGCCCTAGGCAGCACTCCCCAACCCACCGACCACGCACGCAACCTCGGTTTCATCCTGGACTCTTCTCTCTCCATGACCAGACAGGTCAACTCGGTGACCTCAGCATGCTTCAACACCCTCCGCATGCTCCGCAAGATCTTCCGCTGGATCCCCACCGACACCAGGAAGACCGTCACCCACGCCCTCGTCACCAGTCGCTTGGACTATGGGAACGCTCTGTACGCCGGCATCACCATCAAGCTACAGAGGAAACTACAACGAATCCAGAACGCTGCTGCACGACTTATCCTGAACATACCCCGCCACAACCACATCTCCGGACACCTGAGGAAACTCCACTGGCTCCCAGTCAACAAGAGGATAACCTTCAGACTCCTCACCCACGCACACAAAGCCCTGCACAACCGCGGACCAGAACTCATCAACCACCGCATCTCCTTCTACACTCCTCCTCACACCCTACGCTCGACCGGACAAGCCCTGGCAGCCGTACCACGCATTCGCAAAGCCACTGCCGGAGGCAGGTCCTTCTCTTACCTAGCAGCGAAGACCTGGAACTCCCTTCCCAGCCACCTTCGCGCCATACAAGACCACCTTCACTTCAGACGGCAGCTCAAGACCTGGCTCTTCGAGCATTGAACCCCCCCCCCCACAGCGCCTTGAGACCCTTACGGGTGAGTAGCGCGCTTTATAAATGCGACTGATTGATTGATTGATTGATGTTCCCCCAGGTGGAGGATTTGGCCACAGTGAAAGCTGAGTTCTATGCCCTGGGACATATCCCCAACATCATTGGTGCCATTGATGGGACACATGTGGCATCTTTCCCCCCTCCCTAGAAATGAACAAGTGTACAGAAAAAGAACAGGCTAACATTCGATGAATGTGCAAATGGTGGGTTTGGCAGACCAGTTCATCTCCCATGTGAATGCCAAGTATCCTGGCTCTGTGCATGACGCCTATATCTTGCGCAATAGCAGTATCCCTTATGTGATGGACCAAGTCCAGAGGCACCAGGTGTGGCTAATAGGTGAGCCCAAGGTCCCCACACAGTATGAGTATGTGTCTGGGTGTGTGGCTAACAGGTACTTCTCGAAATTTGTAGGTGACTCTGGTTACCCCAACCTCCTATGGCTACTGACCCCAGTGAGGAATGCCAGGACAAGGTAAGAGGAACGCTACAATGAGGCACATGGGCAAACTAGGCGTATTATTGACAGGACTTTCGGCCTCCTGAAGGGCAGATTCCGGTGCCTCCATCTAATAGGTGTCTCCCTGTACTACTCACCGAAGAAGGTGTGCCAGATAATTGTGGCATGCTGTGTGTTGCACAACCTGGCATTGAGACGCCAGGTGCCTTTTCTGCAGGAGGATGAACCTGGTGATGGTCTTGTGGCAGCGGTGAAGCCTGTGGACAGTGAGGAAGAGGATCCAGAGGAAGAAGATATTGACAACAGAACGAACATCATCATGCAGTACTTCCAGTGACACACAGGTAAGAGACTGTAACTCCTCTTCACATTTCAGTATACTTTAGGACATTGTACATGGCAGCATCTAACCTGTCTATGGACACTGACTGTTCCATTTGGATTTCCTTTTTGCAGATCTGGGTACCCCATTCTGCCTTCTGCTATGTGTACTGCTGCCCAACATTGGTATGAGTAAATGAACATTTACATAGCAATTTGTTGCTAATGTTGTAATAATACATTTGTGAAGGCTCAGACTGACTTTAGATTGTTTTTTAATTGAAGGGTGTTTATTTAGGTGCTAATGGGTATAGGGATATGTGCAAGGGGCTGGGTTGATGGTGGAGGAAGGTCCATGGCAGAGTCCAGACTCTTGGTATCACAGGTGAATTGTCCAATGGGGCATAGGAAAGGTAGCAATGGCAGTTCAAGGTGGACAGGGTGGCATAGTGGGACAGAAGGGTGACAATCATGAGGGTCCTATTTCCTGGCCGGGGTCTTTTGTAATGTTCTCTGTCTTCTGCCTGGATCGCAAGGACTGTTTGCGGAGTGGTTCTCCTTCTGCAGGGGGTGGGGTGCTGGTGGCCTGTTGGTCCTGCGGCGGGCCTCCTGTCCACTAGCGCCGGTGGAGGTGGAAGGCTGTTCCTCGGTTTGGCTAGTGTCAGGGGCCCTTTGTTGGGTCACTGCCTCCATCATGGTTTTGCCCATGTCAGCCAGCACCCCTGCTATGGTAACCAGGATGATGTATGTTTTGGTGAGGTCATCCCTGATCCCCATGTACTGTCCCTCTTGCAGCCGCTGGGTCTCCTGAGACTTGGCCAGTACCGTGCCCATGGTCTCCTGGGAATGGTGATATGCTCCCATGATGTAAGAGAATGCCTTGTTGAGAGTGGGTTCCCTGGGCCTGTCCTCCCCCTGTTGCACAGCAGTCCTCCCAGCTTCCCTGTTGACTTGTGCCTCTGTCCCCTGAACTGTGTGCCCACTGACCCCAGGTCCCTGATCATCCTATGTTTGTGGGGTTGCCTGGGGTCCCTGAAGTGGCATGGGCCCACTGGGTGGGTGCTGTGCTGGTGTTTCCTGAGGGGGGAGGTTCTGTGGTGGTTTGGGACTGTGGCATGGGAACCGACTGTCCAGAGGTCCCAGATGGGCCAGGCTGGTCATCCTGATCCAGGCGTGCAGAGCTGCTGTCATCACTGTGGGCCTCTACTGTGGGGGGACTGGATATAGCTGGCACCTACTGTCCTGTGACGTTGGGTAGCGGTCCTGTTGGGATGCAAATACATTGTTATTGTATCTGTATGTGCCATCTTATGCAATGGGTGTGTTTCCCTGTATAAATGTGCTTGCACTGTCGCCTTGGCCTTGTGTGATTGCTGATTATGTGGGCTGGGTGAGTCTATCGAGTGTGCATGCTGTGGTGATGGGTGTCCATGCAGGTCTGTGATGGGTGTCCATGTATTGTTGTTGCATGAAGGGCTTGGTATTGGGATGGGTAGGTTGTGATAGTGGGGTATACGTGAGGTGATGGAGTGATGCAGGTGAGGGTAGGGGTGGGAGTTTGTGATGGCATGCAGGTGGGGAGGATAAAGTAGTAAAGAATTGCCTTACTAGAGTCCAGTGTGGTGTGGGTATGTATGTCAGGTGTGTGTAGTTTGAATTATCCAATGTGGTTGTGTTTTGTATATGTATGTGTATTTTGAGTGCAGCGCTGTCTACCGCCAATAGTTTACTGCGGTTGTAAGACCACCGCGGTGATTCGTGGGTTGTGATACTGTGGGCATATTCCTGTTGGCGTAACAGTGTGGGTTTTGCTATCGCCAATTTATCACTGACCTTTGGTGTGGCGGACTTGTGTGGTTGTCTATATAGGTGCAGATTTCTCTGTGTGGGTCATAATACCCGTAGTGGAATACCGCCGCAGTCACCGTATGTTGGTGGCCGTCGGCACAGCGGTAAGTGTGATTTACCTCCAGGGTTGTATTGAGTATAGTCTTTTATTGTGTATAAGTACTGTGTAACTATAGTGGTATTGCAGGAGCATTGCATGTCTCCTAGTTCAGCCTTGGCTGCTCTGACACAGCTACGCCTAGACAGCCTAAGCTGCTAGACCTAGACACTGCCTACATTTCACTAATAAGGGATAACTGAACCTGGTATAAGGTGTGAGTAACTTAGGTACCCACTACAAACCAGGCCAGCCTACTACAGACAGTCTTGAGACGTAGTGAGGACATGTGTACGATGGAGAGTCCTCCGCCTAGGCAGAAGGGATGGTCCCTCCTTAGGATGCTGTAACCGTCGGTAATGGCGATGGTGATGTCTGTACCCGGGGTTGGGTTGGTCCAGGTCTCGGTGAGGAGGGCGATGTCCGGTCGGGTGGTGTCGATCAGGTCCCAGAGTTCAGTGGTGTGTTTGCGGTGGGAGCGGATGTTCACGAGCAGGCAGTTGATGGAGTTGTGGAGGTTGTTGGTATCTTTGTATGCAGAGAGTTTATTCGGTTTGTTGAGGTTGGCGCTGAAGTTGCAGTTCCTGCAGGTGAAAGGTCCATGGGTGTCCTTGGGGAAGATGGTGCAGCAGTTGTTGAGATGTCCGGTGTTGTGGTGGAGGAGGGTTGCAGAATCATAATGGAGGCAGTCCAGGGGGAGGTTTAATGGAGATCCAGGGTTCCTGGCGCTGGGTGGGGTCCAGACGCGGACAGGCGCAGATGGGCTTGCATTTGGTGCGCCTTTAGCGCACCAGTGGCGCACACGCGCTGCCATTAAGACGGGGAGGAGGTGGGGGGAGCTGTCAGCTGGGGGGGTGGAGAGGTGCTCGCTGAGGGAGGGGGGAAGAGGAAGAGGGGAGAAAGGAAAAAGCACTAGGGAAAAAACGAGGGATGATAGAAGGAAAAATGCAAAAAATGCAAGAGTGAAAAGAAGATTAACCCCATCATTTTCTATGATTTAAAAAAAGTCTAGAAATTCCTGTTTATACCCTATGTCTAGGTCTGAGAGCATAGTGGTGGTAATCCTTCTGTCTGTCCTGATCTAAGGGAGTAACCCCCAGGGTAAAGCCTGACCATTCGCAGTCAGGTGATAAGCGAGAGCTGGTGAAGAGGGGCCTTTTGAACACAAGGTACACTCAAGCAATCCAGCCTCTTTTCACAGCAAAATTGAAGCTTGTTCCAGACCCAGTTTGATGTGGAGAGGTAGTAGGGGACTACTCATTAGCAAGCACATACCCCTCATCAGAGAACATACCTCTGTCAGGGGGAGAAAGGTTCTGGTTTCTTGATTTTCCGTGAGAATAGTGCACTGTGGGATTTTTTGCCAGAAGACAAAGATGATGTGCAGTAAAAAGGGGAGGATTTACCTTTGGGAATGTTTTACTCTTTCGCTAGCCACAAAACTGGCACTTTTAAACCAGGAACCTCAAAGTAATCTTTAAAGAGACAAAAATGGCTAGATCTGCTCTCGCTTGTACCGTCGATTGAGTAGTGGACTCCAAGGGTCAGTTTGTTGACTTCCTCTGTGGCTACAGGTACACATAAAGCTACAAGAGGCACTACTTAGAAGTGACCAATGTAGTACTCATTCCTGGGACTAACTGCCTGTAAAGGTCAAAATATCTGGCAGACAAGTAGATTTTGGCAGGTACAAAATTGTATTTTTCCCATCAGTCAGCTAAATCTCTTTTTCAGAGGAGTTTGTCGGATACAGCTTTGAACCTTGCCACACTGGTGGATTTAGAGCTTCAGAAAAAATGGGCCTATTCACAAAACTGTATTTAGTAATATGTTATTAGAATTACGTAATAGTACTAGTAAAATACTATTACATGTTATTCACACACCTATAAATGTTATCTTTGCCTACATCTCTCCTATCTTTCCTATAAGGAGATATTCAAATACATACGTTTACTACTTAGTATCAAATGTGGGTGGGGCCAGGAGGAGTTCCTGAAAAAAAGGCCCATAACTAATAGTAAATGGGAGACTTTAGGAAGAACTAAGGCGAGACACAGGAGAGATTAGAAAGGAGTCAGGGATGGGACATAAATACACCCACACATGGCTAATCAGAGGCTAACCAAAGGTAACGTAACACCAGCATCTTGAGACCCTATGGGTGATTAGCAGCGCTTTATAAATCCTTGATCGATTGATTGATCAAATAGAAAATAGTGGTGTAGGATTTTAAAATAAAACACCAATAGAAATAATCTCATATTAAGTTAAATAATTTAAAATAGTAAAACATATAAAGGAATGTAATTTAATGCCATTTAATATTAAAAAATAGATTATATAAAATGCATCTGTATATAAGTTTTGGACCTGTCTGCCTTAGGGTGGTCTTTCCTCGAGATTTTTACCTATTTACCTCCAGTTCTTGCTGGATTTTTGCTTTTGTTGGCCTTATGACTATGCACTTTAACACTGCTAACCAGTGATAAAGTGCTTGTACTCACTCCCCTAAACATGGTTTATGGGCATATACCTAACTTTCATATTTAATTTACATATGAGACCTTGAAGTGTTATATCACATATCTATGACATGTACATTAAATGCTACCAGTGGGCCTGCAGCATTTATTTTGCCACCCACCTAAGTAGCACTCTAAAACTTGCCCCAGGCCTGACATTGCAGTCTGAATGCAGTGTCACACTGCAATGTCAACTTGGCATTTAAACCCCTTTGCCAAGCCACAAACTCCCCTTTTATTACATATGTCACCCCTATAAAGTGCCCTAGGTAGGCCATAAGGCAGGATGGTGTGTAATTAAAAGGATGGACATGTACTCCAAAATACATTTGTTACTGCTGTGAGGCCTACCGCTCCCATAGGATAATATTGGGGATTGCTTATTACTTTTGATAGACTGTAATTCCTAACTGAGAGGAGTTTCATATGTCATGTGTGAGACCTATGAAATTGTAATGATATTGCCTCTTTAATGATAAAGAGGGATTTTCATTACAATGTTGCAAATGCCTCTTTTAGAACATTGGCATTTCCCTGCCCTTAGCCCTTTGTACCTGCAACCTGCCTTGACTCACATGTCTGGGTGTAGCTGCAAGTTAAACTTTGTGAAATACTTCCTCATACATCGACGTAGGCACACCAGAAGTGACTCTAAGGGCTAGTTTGCTGGCCTCCTATTCAGAGCCATAGGGGCATACCATGTTCTCACCATCTTAAACCCACATGTGGACCCAGCCTGAGTGAGTCCTGAACTCCCAAGAGGTGTCCAATTAGTCCTGGATCCTGGGTGGTGGTACTAGAGATACCCAGGTGGCCATTTTCTAAAACTAAGGAGTTTGGCCAAATAGTGCTCTGAGATCCAGGAGGTGGCCAGGATTAACCTGATTTCATATCCACCTGAGGTGCTTCGCTGGTTTCCTAATACATTCTTCTCCGCAGTAACAAATCTGTTTCAGGAGTCCTTCACCAAAGGGGTATTCGCCCTCATGGAACTGTCTTCGGCTACAGCCTTCTACCTCGTCCCGCTGGAGTTTTTTTACTCTCATTTTGGTGACTAAGGCCCTGATTTAGATCCTGGCACAGCAACGGCGGACCTGATAAATCCGCCAAGTCAATACCGTATTTAGATGTATTGCGGCTGAGCTGAAGACTCCCACAATAGAGTGCTCTTCCCTAGCCGTCAGGCTGCAGGCTCCCACCGAGCCTATTTAGCTGTTACATTCCTGCAGGTGGTGTACTGGTGACAGATTTGCTGGCAGAGGGAATCCATTGCTGAACCCAATGGAGTTCAGACAATGGCACTGGCTATGGAATAGAAGTGAATCACCCATACACACTGTAACTTAGCTATATGTTTTCCCCTGCACTACACACAAAACAACATACACACAAACACACTATAATCCATTGCCATTCAACCACAATGCAACACGGACATGCCGGAAACCCACATTGCCATACATCCATGACACAGCACACACACAGTATGGACACTGCACCTACACACGACACAACCACAACAGTCAGCACAACTACACACTCATCTACCCAAACACAACCACACAGCACTCACCTGAATGAACAACACAACAGACAACCAGACATACACATCTATCCCACATACACAAGAACTGCATCACCCACTCCAGCTGCCTCAACCAGCCAATCGTATCACACACACACTGACTCACATACACAACTCATAGCACAACATCACAGGTACACATCTCTTCACATTGTGCACACATGGACATAATTGATGGGTGTGAAAGTATCATCATTGTGGTGCCAGCATTCATTTAGCAATGAATACTGTTGCTACAATGACAGTTCTGTATGTGTGCAATATGTGTCATGTATAAGTGTGTCCCTATCCATGTCCCACACAAATATGCCCCAGACATATGCATACAAACACAAATGGTTGACGGAATGCGGAACCAATCAAACATTTACCCCCCGGTCACAGATCTGGGTTTAATCCATCAATTCTTTTGCTCACGATGCCACCCCAGTTTGGATCCAGCCATATGCAAATCAGTCTTGACCCTGTTCCCATATACACGTCACAGGAATTAAAACAAAATACAGTGGCATCTATATGACTGCAGTCGTCCAATGCTTGTATGTGTTGCACACACAGGGTAACCAGCCAATGCAGATTCCCTACTTTGTTGAATGTTTAAGTTCAACACCTTCCCTACTGTTGCTTAGACTGGAATTAGAATAGTAATTTATACTATTCCAAAGTCTGACAACCCCTTAGACAAGCCTTTGTAACAACTTGCATGGTAACAAATAAAGCGCGTTAGAAACTACATAGTAAAGGCATGGGGGGGTAAATGCATGCAGGGTTTCATCATGCAACCATTCTACCAACATCTAAATCAGGGTGGCGAACTACCAAGGCAGCATACAGGATATCCAAAGGTTTTTCGATGGCGGGACCGTTACTGCCAACATCTAAATCAGGCCCTAAGTCCGAACTTAGAGCTATTCACTACAGTGCTGACCCACAGCTATCCGACAGTGTTACTCCCCCCAAGAACACCTCCTGCAGCCTTGCGCTATTAAGCTTTTTCCTTCTCAGACATTTTTCTTCATTAATTTTTCTAAGTACGAAGGTAAGCGCTGATCGGGCCCAATCCACTTCTTGTATCTGAATCGTGCTCTATCACGGTCGGCCTTAACTTTCGACTTTGACCCAGTTTTATGCGACTAGATGTCTTTGGTTGGTACTATGGTCTTTTGAGCGCTATTTTCAACCTTAAACTTAAAAAAATCAGAACTCTGGTTCTACTGATTAGATTTTTATCATTTTAGTGTCACATAATTTATGAATATGTATTCTATTTTTCTAAATTGGTTTGGGATTTGTTTTTCTTGTGCTGTGCTTTCACTTGATTACTGTTTATGTGCTGCATACAAAATTAACACCTTGCCTCCAAGTTAAGTCGGACTGCTTTTGTGCCAAGTCATCCAAGGTTAAGCACAGGTGAATTAAGTGACTTTTTGTAGTTCACCCTGCAGTTGCTTGACCAGGGCTTACACCCCAGCTAAACACAAATCCAATTTTTCAAGAATAACATATTTTAAACTTTTCTGAAATTAGAAATTAATGTAACATTACTCCTAATAATTAATAATATACATACATTTTATTCATTATAATGCATAATGAAAATGTAATGCTATACTTTAAGTAGGAATTAATTTTTCAATTTAAAATTGAGTAAACTTATGTGTATTTATTTTAATATATTTAAATTAAATCACTATTTAATTCAAAATTAAGGGTCTGTAGGAAAGTACCCTCTTTCTTGGCATGGTTACCCCCATTTTCTGGCTCATGTCAGTGTGCTTGACTGTGTTCACAGGGATCCTGCTAACCAGGTCCCCAGAGATTATGCTCTCTCTCCCAAAACTCTGTATTTCACCCACAAGTGCCCCCTTATAAGTCCCTGGTATATAGTACCTATGTACCCAGGGCACTGGGGTTCCAGGGGATCCCTATGGGCTGCAGCATATATTTTGCCACCCATATGTAGCCCATGCAAAGGCTTCTGCAGGACTGCCAGCCTGTGGGAAAAGTTGCAAGCACCCTTTCACTGCCATTTACACTACACCAAGTCACTTATTAGTCACCCCTATAGCAGGCCCTTCAGCCTGAGGGCAGGGTGCAAAGTACCTGTGTGCGAGGGCACCCCTGCACTAGCAAAGGTGCGCCCACAACCTCCAGGACCATTGTCCCGGACATTGTGAGTGCAGGGAAGCCATTTTATGTGTGTACTGGACATGGGTTGCTACCTTTGTCCAGCTACATAATGGTAACTCTGAACATAGGCATATTTGGTATCAAACATGTTGAAATCATACCCCAAGGCTTTTACAAGCATTGGTTGTATGATTCCATGCACTCTGCGGGATCCTTAGAGGACCCCCAGTATTACTATTTAAGCCTTCTGAGGTTTTCAAGGTAGTACCATCTGCTGTCACCTCACAGACAGGTTCCTGCCCTCCTGTTGCTTGAAAAGCACGAGCCCAGGAAGGCAGAACAAAATATTTCCTTTGGCAGAGGGGTGTTACACCCTCTCCCTTTGGAAATAGGTGCTACAGGCGTGGGAGGGGTAGCCTCCCAAAGCCACTGGAAATGCTGTGAAGGGCACATTTGGTGCCCTCCTTGCATAAACCAGTCTGCACCAGTTCAGGGACCCCCAGTCCCTGCTCTGGCACAAAACTGGACAGAGGAAAGGAGAGTGATCACTCCCCTATCCATCACGACCCCAGGGGTGGTCTCAGAGCTCCTCCAGAGGGTCTATGGGTTTTTCCATCTTTGATTCAAGGTTGGCAGGGAACTCTGGGAGCTTCTGAGTGGCCAGTGCCAGCAGGTGACGTCAGAGCCCTCCCCGATAGGTGTTTACCTGGTTAGGTGACCAATCCCCCTTTCAGGGCTATTTAGGGTCTCTCCTTTGGGTGGTTCCTCAAGTTGAGGTTGCAAGACTCCAGCAAGAATCCTCTGCATCCTCCACATCAACTTCTCACTGAAGAAACTGCATCTGGACCATCTAGGAACTCTGCAAGCTACAACAAAGAAACAAGACGCCTTCTGTGACATTGTATCTCTGGCTCCTGCCAGCAACTGCAACTGTTTCCCAGTTGTGCATCCTCTGAAGACAGACCATCTTCAGCCTGTATCAGAAGAACAAAGGAATCTCCCTTGGGGTGAAGGAGTCACTCTCCTGCTTCTGCAGGCACCAACTGCAATAATGACTGGCAGCGTGGATCCCCTCTCCTGCTGAGCTGCATGGATCCTACATCACGGGTGGTGGCCTGAAGTGGTCCCGATGGTTCTGAGCCTCCTTCTTCATGATGACTAAGAACATGCCGGTAGCCTGGAGTAGGAGGAGGGAGACTAACTCCATTGAGGTAGAGGATAATCTTTTAGGTTCAGGGGAGGGTTCTTCAAAGAATCTTGCTCCTAGCAGACTGACTAGGGTAGCTGGTTGTGGGAGGGGAAGTCACTCAGGTAGGGTTCCCTTTACACCCAGAGGACAAGTAGCTAGGGTCACTAAGACTATGGAAAGATCCACTTCTGCCCACTCTCATGTCACTTCAGTGTCTGAGGCGTCACGCTGCACAGCTCCAGGGGATGACTCTATAGATAGAGAGCTCAGAAAGCTGAGACTGGAGAAGGTCCGGCTGTGGCAGCAGCATCAACAGCTAGCCCTAGATAGGGAGGCCTTGGCAATGGAGAGGGAGAGGCAGGGGTTAGGGTTAGCACCCCATAGTGGCAGCAGCCGTTTCAGGGATTATAGAGCCAGGGAGGACTCCATAGATTCCAGAAACCTGCCCAACAATAGTTCCCTCATACAAGGTGGGGAATGACATATAAACATGGTTTGCTGCACTTGAGAGGGCCTGTAAAGTTCAGAGGGTCCCTCAAAGGCAGTGGGCTACTATTCTCTGGTTGTCCTTCTCTGACAAGGGGAGGGATAGACTTCTGAATGTCAGAGAAAAAGATGCAGACAACTACAATATTTTAAAAACAGCGCTCTTAGAATGTTTGGTGTAACCACTGACCAATATAGGATCAAGTTCAGGGAGACCAAAAAAGAGGCCTCACAGGATTGTGTTAACTTTGTGGACTGTTCTGTTAAAGCTTTAGAAGGATGATTCAATGGCAGCAAAGTGTCTGACTATGAGGGCTTGTACAATATGTTACTGAAAGAGCATATTTTAAATAATTGTGTGTCTGACTTGTTGCACCAATACTTGGTGGTCTCAGATCTGACCTCTCCCCAGGAATTATGAAAGAAGGCAGACAAATGGGTCAGAACAAGTGTGAGCAGAAAAGTTCATACAGAGGGTGACAAGGACAAGAAGAAGGATGGTAAGTCCAGTGACAAAGGTGGGGACAAAGATAAAAACAAAGAGTCTTCATCAGACCCACACAACTCTTCTGGGGGTGGGTCTAAATCCTCCTCTCATCACAAACAGAATAAAAAGCCCTTGTGCTATATTTGTAGGAACAAAGGCCATAGGGCAGGAGACAGCTCTTGCCCTAAGAAAAGCACCAAACCTCCCACCACCACTACCCCCACTGCTACAACTACTGCCCCTAGCAATAGCAGTGGTAGTGGGAAAACTAATACTACAAATAGTCAGTCCAAGGCTGTAGCAGGGCTCACTCTGTAGTGGGGGTTGGTTTAGTTAGGGAAACCACTGAGGCTCTTTTAGACTCTGATGGTGGCATTGACCGTGCCACCCTTGTTGCTTGTCCCCTTAATATGGATAAGTACAAGCAACAATGGACCAAGATCTCTTCAAAAGCAGGGCTAGGAAGGGTAAAAAGTGATCCCCTGTCCCTCCCTCCACTGATGATTCCCCTTTTGAGGAGGAGTAGTCAGCTCCTTGGGCAGAACCCACACCTGAAGAACTTCAAGCTGACACAGCTGAACTGTTAGGTGCAGGGGGCCTGCCAGGGAGGAGATAAGTGTGGCACAGCAAACCTGCCCCACACTTGAGGGTTTGAGATAGTAAGCTGCCAAAGAAAAAGCAGGGGATGTCAGTGGCACCCACAGGGTGTACTGGGAAAACAATCTCATGTATTCAGAGGCAAGGGAACCTAAACCTGGTGCCACCAGGAGACTGATCATCCCTCTGCAATACAGAGAATGTATGTTGACCTTGGCACACAACATTCCCCTTGCTGGACATCTGGGGCAAAATAAAACCTGGGACAGACTGGTCCCTCACTTTCACTGCCCTCACCTGTCAGAAGATACCAAGGAGTTGTGTTGCTCCTGTGTCACTTGTCAAGCCAGTAGCAAGACAGGTGGCACTCCAAAGGCCCCCTTAATCCAACTGCCAGTGGTTGGTGTACCCTTTGAAAGGGTAGGGGTTGATATTGTTGGCCCCCTTGACCCTCCCACAGCTTCTAGAAACAGATTTATTGTGGTGGTGATAGACCATGCCACCAGGTATCCAGAAGCCATACCTCTTAGGAACACTACAGTTCCTGCAGTGGCCAAAGTCCTACTGGAAATCTTTTCCAAGGTGGGTTTCCCACAAGAGGTTGTATCAGACAGAGGTAGCAACTTCATGTCTGCATACTTAAAAGCAATGTGGAAAGAGTGTGGTGTAACATACAAATTTACTGTACCTTACCACTCCCAGACAAATGGGTTGCTTGAGCGTTTTAATAAAACACTCAAAGGTATGATTACGGTACTCTCTGAAAAACTCAGGAGGAGATGGGATGTCCTGTTACCATGCCTCCTCTTTCACTAGAGGGAGGTACCCCAAAAAGGAGTGGGCTATAGCCCATTTGAACCTCTTTGGCCACCCTGTTAGGGGTCCATTGGCTCTTGTGAAGGAGAGTTGGGAGCAACCTCTGAAGCCCACTAAACAAGATATAGTGGACTATGTACTTGGCCTCAGCTCAAAGGATGGCTGAGTATATGAAAAAGGCCAGTAAGAACCTACAGGCAAGCCAAGAATTGCAAAAGCAATGGCATGACCAGAAGGCTGTCCTGACAGTGTACCAACCAGGGCAGAAACTGTGGGTCCTGGAGCCTATGACACCAAGAGCACTCCAAGACAAATGGAGTGAACCACGTATCATAGTGGAGAAAAAGGGTGAGGTCACTTACTTAGTTGACCTTGGCACTCCAAGAAGTCCTCAGAGTACGACATGTGAACCGCCTAAAGCATTACTATGATATGGCTGACTTAGCCCTGCTCATGGCCACTGATGAGGGACAGGAAGAAGAGAGTGACCCTCTCTTTGACCTCTTTTCTAATTCTGCAGCTGATGATTCAGTTGAAGGGGTGGTCTTAGCACATTGCCTTTCTCAGTATCAGAAAGAATACTGCAGAAATCCCCTGAGACAGTTATCAGAACTGTTTTCCCTTACACCTGATCAAACAACATGGTGTGAACACATCATTGATACAGGGGACAGAATGCATAGCAAAAGTGAAATTTACAGGTAGCCTGAACATGTAAGGGATTGCATCAAAGTAGAGGTGCAAAAGATGCTTGACCTGAGAGTCATTGAGAACTCAGATAGCCCCTGGGCTAGCCCAGTGGTGCTGGTCCCAAAACCCCACTCTCAGAATGGGAAACGAGAGATGAGGTTTTGTGTTGACTATAGGGGGCTCAATACAGTAACCAAGACAGACGCTCTTCCAATCCCTAGGGCAGATGAGCTCATAGATACACTAACATCTGCCAAGTATCTCAGCACTTTTGACTTTACTGCAGGCTAATGGCAGATTAAGGCCCTCATTACAACTTTGGCGGGCGGCAACCGCCGCCCGCCAAGTTGAAACCGCTGCGCGGCCACCAATGCATCTGCATTTCCGCGGTGGCCATTTCAACATCCCTGCTGGGCTGGCGAGTGGAAAACGAGTTTCCGCCCACCAGCCCAGCGGGGATGTCGGCCGCAACACGGGAGCCGGCTCCAAATGGAGCCAGCGGTGTTGCGGCGGTGCAACGGGTGCAGTTGCACCTGTCGCGCTTTTCAGAAAAGCTCCATGGGGCCATGGCAGGGGTCCCCGTGACTCACCTTTCTGCCAGCCTTTTCATGGCGGTTCCTACCGCCATGAAAAGGCTGGCAGGAGGGGGACTCGTAATCCTCTGGGATTACAACCGCCGGAACCAATGTGGCGGTAAACTGCCGGTCCCGGCAGTGCGACCGCTGCGCTTCCGCCACGGTCGTAATTCCATGGACTGCACCACCATCCTGCTGTCGGTGCATCTGACGAAACAGCCCTGGCGGTCTTTGACCGCCAGGGTTGTAATGAGGGCCTAAATTGTCAGAAGATGCTAAATAAAAGACACAATTTTCACCCATTGGAGGGCAGTATCAATTCACAGTAATGCCCTTTGGTTTGAAAAATGCACCTGCCACTTTTCAGAGGTTGGTGAATACAGTCCTCCAAGGCCTGGAAGCCTTCAGTGCAGCACATCTAGATGATATAGCTGTCTTTAGCTCCACCTGGGATGGCCACCTAGTCCACCTATAGAAATATTTGGAGGCCCTGCAAAAGGCAGGCCTTACTATCAAGGCTTCAAAGTGCCAGATAGGGCAGGGGAAAGTGGTTTATCTGGGACTCCTAGTATGTGGAAAACAGATTCAGCCACTACAGAGGAAGATTCAAACCATTTTGGATTGGACACCCGCTATAACACAGACCCAGGTCCGAGTCTTTCTAGGTCTCACTGGGTATTACAGGAGGTTCATTAATAACTATGGCTCCATTGTTGCCCTTCTTACTGACCTCACCTCCAAGAGAATGCTTAAGAAGTTGTTATGTACAGCCAGCTGTCAAAAAGCTTCTCAGGAACTTAAACAGGCCATGTGCTCTGCACAAATTACTCCAAGAAGATCATAGTTCAGACTGACGCTTCAGAGGTAGGGGTAGGGGCAGTTCTTTCACAGCTTAATACAGAGGGCCAGGATCAACCAGTAGCTTTTATCAGCAGAAGGTTGACCTCCAGGGAAAAACGTTTGACAGCCATAGAGAGGGAGGCCTTTACTGTGGGTTGGGCCTTGTAGAAGTTGATACCATACCTCTTTGGTACTCACTTCATTGTTCAAACAGACCACAAACCTCTCTTATGGCATAAGCAGATAAAAGGAGAAAACCATAAATTGTTGAGGTGGTCTATTTCCATTCAGGGTATGGACTTTACAGTGGAACATAGACCTGGGAGTAACCACTCCAAAGCAGGTGGGCTCTCCAGATATTTCCACTAAGACAAGGAAGACTCATCCGGGCGAGGTTAGCCTTCTTGTCCCTCGTTTGGGGGGGGGTGTGAAGGAAAGCACCCTCTTTCTTGACATGATTAACCCCATTTTCTGCCTGATGTCAGTGTGCTTGACTGTGTTCAATGGGATCCTGCTAACCAGGACCCCAGTGATTATGCTCTGTGATTATTACTTTGGATTATTGAAGGACTCACAAAAGATAATGGCCCTCATTACGACTTTGGCCGTCTTCACAAAAGACCACCAAAGCTGCGGGCGCCAGAAGACCCTAGTGCTGGCGGTCTTCCGCCCACCATATCACAGGTACTGCCAGATATCTGCCACACTTTGGGTGGAAATCCAGCAGTAGTTGTGCTGGCGGGTGGAGGCACTTGGGAGGTTCCACCACTGGCCCCCTTCGCCAGTAGGACTCAACCAGCCATATTATGGACAATAATACGGCATGACGGTGTCCTGCTGGCGGTGCATTGCCTTCCCGTTCCCTGCTGGATGATCTTCTCCCAAGAACAGGTAAGGTGATCGTCTGACAGGGGAGGTTGGGGGATGTGTGCATGTATGAGCGTGTGGTGTCTGCGTGTGTGCATGAATGTGTGTATGCCTGGTTGTATGAGTGTCAATGCGTAAGTGAGTGCGTGTCTGCATGTAACTGTGTATGCGTGTGTGTATGCGAGTGTGAGTGTTGTGGTGAATGCGTGTTTGCATGTGAGTATGCGTGTATGGAAGGGTGTGAGTATGCATGCTTGAATGAGTGTAGGAATGTTGCAGTGAATGTATGTATGAATGTTGAAGTCAAGGTGTGTATGGATGCGTGTGAGTAAATGCGTGTATGTGAGTGTAGGTGAATGGGTGTATGCGTGGTGCGTGTTGATGTCTGCATGCATGTATGGGCGGAGGGGGCGCTGTGTTTGGAGGGGGAGAAGGGGGAGGGGAGCGCTGTGTCTGGAGGGGGGGAGTGGGGTCTAGTGCTTGCTGGGGGGAGTTGTCTACTGCCGCGGAAACCATGGCGGATAGCCGGCTCCTAATACCACCAGCGGTCTTCTCTGTACCGCAGGGTCAGAGATGATCATCTCTGGCTCGGCGGTTCGGACCGCCATGGTGGTATGTGTGGAGATGTGGCAGGTTAGCAGCAGCCAATCTGCCACTCATAGGGCGCTAACACAGTTTTGCGTCAAATAATTTAACGCAGGCTAACCCCATTCCAACACGCCAGCCGGGCGTCATATTTATGGAATGACGCTAGCCGGCACTGCTACCTGGTTAGCGTAAAACAAAATGACGCGAACCGGTCAGCGCTGGCGTAGAGAATAATGGGTGTTGTGCGTCAAAAAATGGTGCAAGTCAGGTTAGAGTCAAAATATTGACGCTAACCTGACTCGCGTCATTTTATGAAGCACAACCACCATGGAAATGACTCCTGTCTTAGCAAAGACAGGAGTCATGCCCCACTGCCCAATGGCCATGCCCAGTGGACTTCTGTCCCCTGGGCGTGGCCATTGGGCACAGTGGCATGTAGGGGGGCCCAAGTTAGGCCCCCCTATGCCACTTAAAAATATATAAAAAAATACTTACCTCTACTTACCTGTACTTACCTGGGATGGGTCCCCCCATGGGTGTCCTCTAGGGGTGGGCGAGGGTGGCAGGGGGTGTCCCTGGGGCCAAGGGAGGGCACCTCTGGGCTCCTTCCGAGCCCACAGATCCCTTAACGCCTGCCCTGACCAGGTGTTAAAAAATGACGCAAATGCGGCTGCGCGGGAGTTTAAATAAGGCGCAAATGCCTTAGAGTCATTTTATGCGTGGAAACGCCTACCCTGCATCTCATTAACGCAAGGTAGGTGTCCACGCTATAAAATGACGCAAACTCCATGGTTTTTGACGCTAGATGGGTCTAGCATCAAAGTATAAATATGGAGTTAGCTTTGCATTGGATTTGCGTAAAAAAATGTGACGCAAATCCGGCGCAGAGTAGAAATATGCCCCATAATGTGGTGGTCTGCACCACAAGCCTGTTGGCCGTGGGACCTCCACATTGAGCCTGTCAGTCAAAAGACCACAAGGGTCAAAATGAGGGCCATTGTCTGTAATCCATCATAAGGTGAAAATGTTCTGCTGAAAGGCTAATGGATTGGTTGAAAGTGTGAACTGCATGATGAAAGAATGTATGCAACTGGAATATACAACCAATTTACATGTAAATGAGCCCTTCAGGATACAATATTGTGTTAGGATTAGGCAATCAGGGACCAAAGTGTGTTCCACTTGGCTTTGGGGTAGTAGACGATTAATGAGGGCAGTGGTTAAGAATAGAATAACTACTTACCAGAAAGAGTAAAACAGGTTGACATGACATATGGTGCTGTGTACATGATGTAAATGTAAAAAACATAGGCCCTCATTATGACATTGGCGGTAAGTACCGCTTACCGCCATGCTGACTGCCGCCAACATACTGCCGCCGTGGCGGATTACCAATACCCATATTGTGACACACATATAGGAATCCGTTACTATACAGCCTCACACACAAGTCCGCCAGCCCAAAGGTCAGTGATAAACTGGCGGTATCCAAACCCCCATCGTTACGCCAACAGAACTATGCCCACAACACTATGACCCATGAATCACCACAGCGGACATTCAATGGCGGTAAACCATTGGTGGTACATACCGCTGCGCTCAAAATACAAACACATACAAAATAACACCACATTGGACAATTCAAACTGCACACACCTGACACCCATTTACACACCGCACCCACACACCCCATACCACTATAAAACACCCACCCACATTACCCACAACCCTTTATGAATACAAGCAAGTGCCACAAGAGGGATAGCAAGACCACAGACAAGACCACAGCCACACACCACCATCACCTATACACCATCCATGCACCTTACATCACCCACCCCAACACACCAAACTACACACCCACACCACTTGCACTACACTCATGGCACCACAATGACACCCCAGGTTCTCTGAGGAGGAGCTAAGGGTCATGGTGCAGGAAATCAACGGGGTAGAGCCACAGGTATTCGGATCACAGATGCAGCAGACATCCGCTGCTAGGAAGATGGAACTACAGTATGGCAGAGAATCGTGGACAGGGTCACCGCCGTGGGACAGCACCCAAGAACAAAGGATGACATCAGGAAGAGGTGGAACGACCTACGGGGGAAGGTACGTTCTGTGGCAGCAAGACACCAAATAGCTGTACAGAGGACTGGCGGTGGACCCCCACAACTAAGAACATGGGAGGAACAAGTCTTGGCAATTATGCATCCTGCGGGCCCGGCAGGACTAGGAGGAGGACTGGACTCTGGTAAGTCAACTCTTTACTACTTTCACCCCCACCTGCATGCCATCACATACCCCCATCCTTACCCTCACTCTCATCACTCCACCACCTCCCACATACCCCACCATCACAACCTACACATGCCAATACCAAGCCCTGCATGTAACACCAATGCATGGACACCCATCACAGACCTGCATGGACACCCATCACAGACCTGCATGGACACCTATCACTAAAGCATGCACACTAGAAGGAAACAGCTAGCCCACCAAATAACAACTCACGAGGCAAAGCTGCCAAGGCAATAACAACCATAGAGGGCAATACACCCATGCACAATATCCCCACAGGTCCCCCAGCCAATGTCACCGGAGAGGAGGTGCCACCAACATCCAGTCCCCCACAGAAGAGGCCCACAGTGATGACAGCAGCTCTGGATGCCTGGGTCTAGATGACCAACCTGGCCTATCAGGGATCACCGGACAGTCGGTTACCCAGGTACAGTCCCATACCACCATAGAGCCTCTCCTCTCAGGAAACACCAGCACAGTACCCACCCAGCGGGCCCATACCTCTGTTCCCAGGACACGTCAATCAGCAGTGTGTCCACCACTACAGGGACCCCAGGCCACCCCACAAACACAGGGCGATCAGGGACCTGGGGTCAGTGGCAGTGGGCACACCGTTCAGGGGACAGAGGCACAGGACAACAGGGAAACTGGGAGGACTGCTGTGCAACAGGGGAAGGACAGGCCCAGGAAGCCGACTCTCCAGGAGGCACTCACCGCGATCCTGGGAGCATACCACCATTCCCAGGAGATGATGGGTCAGATACTGGACAAGATGCAGGAGAACCAGCGGCTGCAGGAGGGACAGTACCTTGGGATCAGGGAGGACTTGAAGGACATCAACACCACCCTGGTCACCATTGCAGGGGTGCTGGCAGACATGGCCAACACTATGAGGGAAACTTTAGCAACACAAAAGGATGATGGACGGAGTGCTGAACAATGCAAATTCTCACCCCCAGTCACAGATCTGGGTTTAATCCATCGTTCACTATGCCACCCCAGTTTGGACCCAGCCATATGCAAATCAGTCTTGACCCTGTTCCTCATGGGAACAGTCCAGCCCGAACAGCCAAACCAGGTCTTCACTGGACCGGAATCAAGCATCCTGGGACCGGTTTCAGGGTTTCACCCTTCATCAGCCAGGCTAGCTTGAATCCAGTGGTACAGTGAGCAAGGGACCCACGTCTGGGCATACCCTTCCCACTTAGGGCAACTTTAGAAACACAAAAGGATGATGGACGGAGTGCTGAACAATGCATACACTCACCCCCAGTCACAGATCTGGGTTTAATCCATCGTTCTTTTGCTCACTATGCCACCCCAGTTTGGACCCAGCCATATGCAAATCAGTCTTGACCCTGTTCCTCATGGGAACAGTCCAGCCCGAACTGCCAAGCCAGGTCCTCACTGGACCGGAAACAAGCATCCTGGGACTGGTTTCAGAGTTTCCCCCTTCATCAGCCAGGCTAGTTCTTTTTGCAACACTATGAGGGAGGCAGTGGAACACGACAGGGCCCCTACCACTAGCCAAACCGATGAACAGCCCCCCCACCTCCGCTGCTGCTAGTGGACAGGAAGCCCTGCCACAAGACCAACAGACCACCAGCACCCCTCCCCCTGCAGAAGGAGAACCATCCTGCAAACGTTCCCTGCCATCCAGGCAGAAGTCAGAGACAATTGCCAGGAAATACGACTCTCCTGAATGTCACCTTGAACTGCTATTACTCCTCTTCCTATGCCCCCTTGGACAATGCACCTGTGATCCACATTGACTGGACTCTATACTGGACTTTCCTCAACCATCACCCTAGTCCATTGCACATCCCCCTCTACTTATTAGCACTTAAATAAACACCCTTTTAAAAAATACAAGTATGGAGTATGTCAAATAATTTAAGTATGTATTCGTTTAACAAGGTTTAAACATTGCAATTCAACTGTACAGTAATGTATACATAGGAATGACCTGTAGTTGGCTGCATTCAACACACCAGGAGCGATAGTGGGGCACAAATATCTGCAAATAGAGATGCCGAAGGGTACAGTGAGTGGCCATAGAGGTGGGAAAATCAGCCTGCCAGTGACAATGTCAAACACAAAACTGTCAATTAAAAGTGAAGTTACACTGTCTTACCTGTGGGTCATTGGAGGTATTGAATTATTGCACTTCTGTTGTCCTCATCCTCAGCCTCCTCATCTTCTCTGTCCACAGGGTCCACTGCTGCCACACGCCCATCTCCAGCCTCATCCTCCTGCAGAAAAGGCTCCTGGAGATGTAAGGCAAGGTTGTGCAACATACAGCATGCAACGATGATATGGCAAACCTTCTTGGGTGAGTAGCACAGGGAACCACATGTGAGATGGAGGCAACAAAACCTAGTCTTCAGGAGGCCGAATGTCCTCTTTATAATTCTTCTTCTTCGCCCATGTGCCTCATTGTAACGTTCCTCTGCCCTTGTCCTAGGATTCCTCACAGGGGTCAGTAGCCATGAGAGGTTGGGGTAACCAGAGTAACCTGCAAATATCGAGGGACACCTGTTAGACACACACTAACCCTTAGGGCCCACATCATACCCATACACCAACATCCACTGGGTGGAAACCAGGGCTCACCTATTAGCCACACCCTGTGCCCCTGGAGTTGAACCATCACATACAGGATGCTGCTATTGCTCAGGATAAAGGCATTATGCACAGACCCAGGATACTTTGCATTGACATGGGAGAGGTACTGGTCTGCCAGGCACACTATCTGCACATTTATTGAGTGAAAGCTCTTTCGATTTCTGAACACCTGTTCATTTCTCCTGGGCGGGACAAATGCAAAATGTGTACCATCAATTGCCCCAATAATGTTGGGGATATATCCCATTGCATAGAAATCAGCTTTCACTGTGGCCAAATCCTCCACCTGGGGGAAAACGATGTAGCTGCACATGTGTTTAATCAGGGCAGACAACACTCTGGTCAGCACTATTGAGAACATTGGCTGTGACATTCCTGCTGCCAAGCCCACTGTCACTTGGAAGGAGCCAGTTGCCAGGAAATGGAGCATAGATAGGACTTGCACAAGAGGGGGGATCCCGGTGGGGTGACTGACAGCAGATATCAGGTCAGGCTCCAATTGGGCACATAGCTCTGTGATTGTGGCCCTGTCCAGTTTATAGGTGAGGATACTGTGCCTGTCCTCCATTGTTGCCAAGTCCACCAGGGGTCTGTACACAGGGGATGTCTCCATCTCCTATTCATCAGCAGCAGTTGCAATCTATATGGGGCAAAACGGTGAGCAGCTGGTCAGTATGTCATATTTCCAAACACTACACTTCATTGTATGTTGTGATTGTAACAGTATATTGTTGGATAGGTCCAAATGGTGCTTATGTGTACTGTGACTCAGTTAGGTGCCATGGCCTGCCCCCTTCCCTGAAACGGCGTCTGCCTGTCCTGTATGGAGGGACATGTGGAAATGAGGTAATTCCGCTGACGTTGTGCACCATTGCAGAAGGCGGTCGAGAACCGCAGTGCAACTCCTCATTGGTTATCATTGGTCCTATGGGTTCCAGTGGCCAATGGTGATGTATGCCGGCAGTGACGGTACGCACCATCGCCGACGTGACCGCCATTTTCTATCTGTTCACTCACTTGCTACCTGACCTTCAACAGGAGAGGACCTACACTGCATGTGCTGCTGTGAACTGTGTCTGGAACCGACCATGGCTCGTGTGACTGGGGAAAGGGCCCCTGCCTTCACCGTGGCGGAGTTGGAGAGACTGGTGGATGGGGTCCTACCCCAGTACCGAATGCTGTATGGGCCTCCAGACCAACAGGTGAGTACACTGTGAGCACGATGCTGGGGGCATGAATGCATGGAGTGGTATGTGTGAAGGCCTTGTGTAGGGGGTGGTTGGTGGAAGGGCCCTGGGCAGCGTGCTGCATGTATGTTTGGCCATGTATGTGTGTAAGGGAATGTGAAGGGCTATGGTGGGCCATGAGTGTGACAGGCTGGTCTGACTGATAACTTTTCCAATGTGTATTTCTCTGCAGGTCAGGGCCCATTAGAAAAAGGGGATATGGCGTGCCATCGCCAAGGACGTGCGGACCCTGGGGGTCTATGGCATGAGGAGCACCCACTGTCGGAAACGGTGGGAGGACCTGAGACGCTGGGCACGGAAGACAGCAGAGGCCCAGCTGGTGATGGCCTCCCAACGAGGAAGGGGTGCCCGTCGAACCCTGATCCCCCCCTAATCTCCTGCATACTGGCGGTGGCCTATCTGGAGCTAGATGGACGCTTGGAGGCATCACAGCAGCCACAAGGGGGTGAGTACAGTGCACTAATATACTACTTGCACGTGGTGGGGTGGTATCTGGGTGGGGGTCGTGGGCCTGTCGGTGCCCCTAGCCCAGGCGGGACATTGCAGGGTAGGTCCCATGTTGGGCAGGGTCTGATGTAAACTTCCTCCAACCAAGCTAGTAGGCATCCACTACTGGGCAGGGATCTGTGGGTCTCTGGTATGCTACAATTGGCGTTAAGTGTCCTTGTCCATGGACTGGTGACTAGCATTGTGACTGGTAGCGCACTGTCTAGTGCGTAGGACTGTTCCCTGTGTGTGTGTGGGGGGTGTACGCCAATGGTGGTGTTGTTGCCGCCAATGACCAAGTGTATCCTTTGTCTCTCCCCCCCTTTTTGTTTTGTCACCCTGTCCTTATGTGCATTAGCATCATCTGGCGGAGGAGCAGAGGCACCGGCGACGGAGGGAGCTGCATCCCACAGGGCCCAGGAGGCCGAATGCACCGAAGGTGAGGGCACCAGTGGGATGGAGGGCGAGGGGAGCACCACAGCGGAGACTGGAGTGGACAGTTCGGACAGTGATACCTCCTCCGATGGAAGCCCCTTGGTGGTGGTGGACACCTCTGTGCCAACCCGAACTACAGGTACAGCCGCCACTCCCGTACCAGCACTGTCCTCCCAGCAGCCCCTCAGTGTGTTTTTCGTGCCCGCTCACCCTGGAGGGTGGGCATCTCCTTCGCCCCAGGCACCTCAGGCCCGGCCCAGTTAGCCATGCTGCCCTGAGTGAGGAGGCTATTTAACTCCTGCAATCCATCTCTGTTGGACAGTCAACCATTGTGAATGCCATCCAGGGGCTGGCAGCCCAAATGCAACAGACCAATGTACTCCTGGAGGGCATTCACACTGGCATGGCGGCCCAACATAGATCAATCCAGGCTCTGGCCTCCTCTCTGATGGCAGTCACTGCCCCTATTTCTAGCCTCCCCCCTCCAACTTCCTCTACCCAATCCCATTCCCCTCAGCCCAACCTATCCCAAGCACACAGGCAGACCAGCATGCACACAAGACAACACACAGAAGTGGTTCAGGCAAACACAAGCACCACACATCATCCCACAGGCACTCACACAAACACCATCCAGATGCAGACATACCAACATCCACTGCCTCCACTGTGTCCCCCTCCTCCTCATTGTCCACCTCCTTCCCAGTTGCATCTACACTCACACCTGCATACACTACATCCTCATCCACTACCACCATCACCATCACGCCTATCACTACAAGCACTTCACTGGCAGCCGCCACCCCTACATCCATGCACATGTCCCCTGTGTCCTCTCCCACTGTGTCTGTGCCCCCTCCTCCCAAAGTACACAAACACAAGCACTCAGACACCCAACAGCCATCCACCTCACAACAGCATCCAGCCCATGCACCTGCACCCAAAATCAGCAGACAGACACCTCCTACAACCACTTCCTCTTCCTCCACTCCCAAACCTTCACCCTCTTCCCGCCCCAATGTCCCTAAGAAGCTTTTCCTCTCCACCGTTGACCTCTTCCCTACCACTACCCCTCGACCTTCACGTCCGGCCAGGGTGGTCAGAACCCAGGTGAGCACCTCAGCCACCCAGTCCAGAGCCACAGTACTGTGGACAGCTACTCCAGGTGGTAGAGGATGCCGGGCACCAGGCAGCCACACTGAAAGGGTGCCTGCACCAGGTGCTGCAAAGAAGGCCAAGGAGGCACCACCAGATGCGTCAAGGAAGGCCAAGGAGGCACCACCAGCTGCTTCAAGGAAGGGCAAAGAGGCACCATCAGCTGCGTCAAGGAAGGGCAAGGAGGCACCCCCAGCTGCTACAGGGAAGGGCAAGGAGCAATCCCTGGCTGCTGACAGGAAGGGCAAGGGGTCTGCACCAACAGGAAGGACAGGAAGCCTGGTGCTGGGAATCATTTGGAGCCCCCACCACCAATCATGGGGGAGTTCAGCCATACGAAGCTGCAGGGGGTGGGCTGGAGCCTCCCCCACAGCACTGCTAGCACCGCCACCAGCACTGCCACCAGCACCACTGCCAGCAGCAGCAGCCACAATGGCCAGCTGTCCGAGGCTGCAGGGGAAGGGCTGGAACCTCCCCCCACCACTGCCAGCACCACCACCAGCACCACTGCCAGCAGCAGCAGCAGCCCCAGTGGGCAGCCATCCGAGGCTGCAGGGGAAGGGCTGGAGCATCCCCCCACCACTGCCTGCACCACCACCAGCACCACTGCCACCACTGAGCAGCCGTCACCGCCGGTGAACAGTGTGTTGTCCTGCATTCATGGGCTGTTGTGCGGCCTAGCCCCTGCAATTTCTGTGGGTCTGACACCCAGGTGAGAGAATGTGACCTTGCACTCCCCAAGATCTGCATCACAGGGCACAATGCCTCCTCCAGAACCAGTGGAAGAAGCCATCCACTCACCCCATCCTTCTCAGGATGAAGCACACTGGCCACTATGCCCCCTCCAGAACCAGTGGAAGATGCCATCCACTCACCCCATCCTTCCCAGAATAAAGCACACTGGGTACAATGCCCCCTGCATAACTAGTGGACGAAGACATCCACTCACCCCATCCTTCCCAGGATGAAGCACACTGGGCACTATGCCCCCCCAGAACCTGTGGAAGAAGCCATCCACTCACCCCATCCTTCCCAGGATGAAGCACACTGGCCACAATGCCCCCTCCAGAACCAGTGGAAGAAGACATGCACTCACCCCATCCTTCCCAGGATGAAGCACACTGGGAACAATGCCCGCTCCAGAACCAGTGGAGAAGCCATCCACTAGAGAGACTATGGCCTGGCACTCCCCAGGACCAAGCAGTGGGCAAGTCACCCACTTGAGACTGTGGCCTTGAACTTCCCAGGACCAAGCAGTTGGCAAACCACCCACTTGAGAGACTGTGGCCTTGCACTCCCCAAGACCAAGCAGTGGGCAAGTCACCCACTTGAGAGACTGTGGCCTTGCACTCCCCAGGACAGCGCACAGGGAATGTTGCCTACTCGAGGACCAGTGGTGTTGTACCATCTTCAGGCTGAGGTGCCCTCCCATTCCCCTTCCCCTGAGGCGCCTGTCTATTTTCGACCTGATGCCCCTTCAGTGTTCGCTCTGTGTTGTTTCAGGAGTGAGGTGGGGCCTTGGCATATGCGTTGTTGCCCTATGGCCCACGGACATTGAGGACTGGGCAGTGTCCCTACATTTGTAAATATGTATATACGTTTGGATTTTGATGCACTTATTCATAGTATTTTTTTGTATTACACTCACTTTCTTCAAATCATATTGTCCTTGCATTATTCGTGAGGGGTACGGGGTAAATATGTTATGTTGCTGCATCTGGTTTTGTGTATGGTGTTGGGGGTGGGGGTGTGTGTGTTGCGTGTGTGTGTCACTCTCTTTTTCCCCCCTCCCTCTTTGCTAGGCAGGAGTACTCACCGTGATCGTCTTCGCTGGCGTTGGTGTGCGTAATGAAGCAGAAGGTAGACAAGCATGGGGAAAACTTGCAGTTCGGGCTCCATGGCGTTGTGGTTGTTCCCTGAGTCTCCACAGGTGAGTCCTTTGACTTCTGAGATCTGTTTCCACCAGGCTTTTGATGTGGTTGGTACTGCCCCGGAAAAGGTGATGGATAGGCTGGTCATATTAGAGTGGGCAGTACATTGTCTTCCACCTGGCTGTTGGCGGTTACCGCTGTGGTGCTTGTTGATTCCGCCCTGGCAGTCAGTGTGTTAAAGTGCCTGGCTGTCTGAGCGGTTTCTGTCGTGGCCATGATTCCATTTTTGTTACCGCCGGCCTGTTGGCGATATTACCGCTGCTTTATCACCAACCGCCAGGGTTCTAATGAGGGCCTTAGTATCTATGCCTTTGGCTCTGTAGAGAGCTATAGATATAAGGCATGTGTAAAACTGAAAAATGGATGAACATATCATCTCAAATTCCTGTGTTTGATAAGACCAAGACAAGTCCTCTTCTAAGAGAGCCGTCTAATTCAATCACAACCTTTAGCAACAGAATTCACAAATTACAAATGTCATTTAGAGTAAGAAAGCTCACATAGAATTTACTAGCACCACCCTACATGTGTTCATATCTTACCTCATCTACTGATAGTAACTCAGAAAATGACAGCAACAAATTCATTATAAATTTTAATTAACTTTTTTCATGTTCCCTACACGACCATACAAATAGCTTCACCCCAAACGTGGAGTCTCCCTATAATAAAATATAGGGAAATGTACAAAGTGTTTTATTGAACTTGTGAAAAACTGGTAAAATATGATTTATTTTAAATATTTAGATTAATGAATTTTAAAAATGTATTAGTTTATTTTAAATGTAGAACAAAATGAAAATGTGCTACAAGGCTTTTAACCTAGGGTCTCATTACAAGGACTTCCACAATCATGTTGACGGACAGTCCTTTGCACTCCAGGCAGTCCGACTGCCCAATTACAACTCTGACATACAGACCTGCCAGGCACCCACTGTCCTGGCGGGAACATGGTTCCTGACAGCAGTCAGAGTAGTACTCAGCCAGGGCGGCACTGAACTCAGCGCCGCCTGGCTGATTACAGCTCCCCTCACTGCCACCTTTCCAAGGGAGCGAGACTGCCATGGAAAGGCTAGCGGTGAAGATGTGCTCCCCCTTTCAAGCACCATCAGAATGAACACTGCCTGCTTTGCAGACAGTGCACAGTCTGAGGGTGCTGGTCAGCATCCCTCTGTGCTAAGAGATAGCACTCAGCTCCGAAAGGGAGACAGCACTGTTTCCATGGACTGACAAGTAGGAAAGTTATATTGCAACGTTCCCGGTGGTCAGACCGGTGGGAGCATTGTAATAGGGCAGAGGGGACCCCACCCCGTCCTCCCCATGGCTTTGGCTTTGGCGGTCCCGTGGTGGGACCGTCAAACTTGAAATGAGGCCCTGTAGGAGGCTGGCCTGGTGTGTAGTGGATACGTATGGTACTTACACCTTATAGCAGGTACAGTTATCCCTTATTAGTGTAGTGTAGGTAGAGTCTAGACGCAAGGCTCTCTAGGGGTAGTGTGGATGAGCAGCCAAGGCCTAACTAGGAGACATGCAAAGCTCATGCAATAGTACTGTAGTCACACAGTACTCACACACATGAAAGAAAATATTCAGTGTTACAAAAATAAAGGTACTTCATTTTTGGTGACACAAATACCAAAAATACCATAGAGACTATACTCCCTTAGGAGGTAAGTGATACACAAATGATAAAGACTAGTATGCAGAAATAGGCATAAAAACAGCTAGCAAACAGTGCAATTAGTGAAAATCAGTTAGAAATGGGCCTAGGGGAAGCACAAACCATATAATAAGAAAGTAGACAAGTGTAGTGTGTAGAGGGGAGCTGGGAGTACTAGAACCCACCCCAGTGACCAGGAAACCAGGAGTAAGTCACAGTAACTTTCCTAGAACACACATAGAAATGAGAAGAATAATTATGCAAAACCCAGAAGAGACTGCAAGACACCAACCATGGATTCCTGGACAAGAAGACCTGTGGAAGAAGGGGGCCAAGTCCAAGAAGCACAGGAAAGTCAAGGAAGAGCAGGAGCCCCTGCTAACCCAGATGAAGGTGCAAAAGGAGAACCACCGGTGAAGAAGGAGAAAAGTCAGCACTGCACCCAAGAAGATGAAGTCGGGTTCCTGGAGGGTGCAAATGATGTCCCATGCCGGATGGAAGATTGCAGTCTGGTTTCCTTTGTTGGATTCTACCAACAAGCCTTGGCTCACGCAAAGCTCACAGCTAACAGAAAATGGTGCTTGCCGGGGCCAGGAAGGATCAGGTGGACTCTACCCAGGAGGGGGAGTCAGAGGCGGCCCTCAGCAACTCAGAGAGCCCACAGAAGACCAGACAGCACACGTAGGAGTCCCAGAGCATGGGGACAAGTAAGTTGCAGAAGAGGCCCATGCAGTACTACGACAAAGGCTCCCATGCTGTTGGAGAACCACTCAGGAAGCTGTGCAACGCAGGGCAGAGTGCTGGGGGCAGAGCTACAAGATGCAAAAATGACGTGGAGGAAGGATACCAACAAGTCTTGGCAGCTGCAAAACACACGGTGCACGGGGGTACTGTCTTGCATGGAGAGACAAGCTCTTACCTTCACCAAAGTTGGACAGTTAGAAGAGAGGACATTCGGGATTACTTCAGTCCACAACCTGTGATACAGGATCCACGCAGCTCAGCAGGAGAGGGTATTCATGCAGCCGGTCGTCGTAGCAGTTGGTACCTGTAGAAGCAGGGTAATGACTCCTTCACCCCAAGGGAGATTCCTTTGCTTTTCTGATGCAGGCTGAAGACGGGAAACAGTTGCAGTTGCTGGCAGGAGCCACAGATACAATGTTGCAGAAAGCGCCTTGCTACTATGTTGCAGCTTGTACAGTTCCTTGAAGGTCCAGATGCAGTTTCTTCAGTGAGAAGTTGAAGTGGAGGATGCAGAGGATTCCAGCTGGAGTCTTGCAATCCAAATCTGAGGAACCACCCAAAAAATAGCCTTGAAAGGTGGATTGGTTACCTAACCAGGTAAGCACCTATCAAGGGAGGGCTCTTCTGGCACTGGCCACTCAGATGCTACCAGAGTTCCCTGCCAACCTTGAATCCAATATGTTTAAACCCAGGGACCACCTGGAGGAGCTCTGAGCACCACCCCTAGGGTGGTGATGGACAGGGGAGTGATCACTCCCCTTTCCTTTGTCCAGTTTTGTGGTAGAGCAGTGACTGGGGTTCCCTGAGATGGGTAGACTGGTTTATGCAAGGAGGGCACCAAATATGCCCTTCAAAGTATTTCCAGTGGCTTGGGGAGACTACCCCTCCCAAGCCTGTAACACCTAGTTCCAAAAGGAATCCTTTGTTTTGCCTTCCTGGGCTCGAGCATTTTAAGCAACAGGAGGACAGAAACCTGTCTGTCAGGTGGCAGCAGCTGGGGCTGCCTGGAAAACCTCAGAAGGCTGTAGGAGAAATACTGGGGGTCCTTTAAGGAGCCCCCAGAGTGCACGGAATCATGCAACTAATGCTTGCAAAAGCATGGGGGTATGATTCCTACATGTTTGATACCAAACATGCCTATGTTCGGAGTTACCATTATGTAACTGGACATAGGTAGTGACCTATGTCCAGTGCATGCGTAAAATTGGGTCCCTGCACCCACAGTCCAGAAAAGTGGGTCTGGAGTTTGTGAGGGTACCTCTACTAGTGCAGGGGTGCCCTCACACACAGGTACCTGCACCCTGCCCTCTGGGCTGAGAGGGCCTACCATAAGGGTGACTTATAGTGACCTGGTGCAGTGGCCTATAGTGAAAACGGGTGCATGCACCCGGTTCACGTAGACTGCAATGGAAGGCCGGCAGAACGCCTTTGTATGGGCTCCCTATGGGTAGCAGAATCACTGTTGCAGCCCATAGGGATCCCCTGGAACTCCAATATCCTGGGTACTTAGGTACTGTATACTATGGGCTTACATGGGGGCTCCAGTTTGCCAATTGTGGGGTGAAATACAGTGGGAGAAAGAACATAATCATCCCCATGAACACAGTCAAACACACTGACATTAGGCAGAAAAGGGTTAACCATGCCAAGAAAGAGGGTACATTCCTACAAGTATTCCCTGCTAAAGTCAAACACTCGCCGTAGAAACATCCTTCCTCCTGGATTCAGCTTGTTTTCAACACTGGATGTAATGCAGTACCTTCTCAGTGAGCTGATATCAGTCAAGAATGTCTCAGACAGTATCTTGCACGATAAGCTGGGTGAAGGACTGCTCCTGAACAGTGGTCAAGTGGCAGCCTTTGTATACTATATCTTATCTGAGATTGTAATCTCTGATATAAATGTAGGAGTTTTTAACACTGGCTAAGTGCCCCTTAGAAACATATGTATGAACATATAAGTTAATGCACATCAGTTTAGACTATACTGTTTTGGCTATTTGTCTGTGTTTGTTCTTGCTTGACCCGGACATAGTGATAATAAGATACTTGTCCCAGACTGATGTTACATCAGGTGTTTCATTTATGTCATTGTCTGAATGTCTTGACATTTTCATACTTCTTATAAAAATAAGGACGAAGAACATCTGCACCTATAGCATGCATTGCAGTCATTCTGCAGAAAATAAAGAAAATAGTGACTCTTTGTGCATAAGTCGGAGTCAGGCCTACCCAAACAAGAGTCTGGCCTTATAGATTTTACATCAACAAGAATCATTGTTTTTGCTGTGTGTGCCTTAAATTATCAGACATCAACTACTTAGTTGAGGAATGTGAGGCGTGGCATTATATAGAGCTTTACAACATGTTATTCTTTCCTTTTGGGTTTATAACTGTTGTTAAGAACTAACAACAATCCCCTCAATTTTGACATGAACTGAAAGGGTCTGTATGTACTACCTCAATGATAACTAAATAACTGTCGGGATAAAAAATTATACTTTCAGAACTGAATACTTTACAGACATGAGGCACATAGAAACAGATTGCTTGTCCATACTCTTGTGCCTAAGATGAAGTCTGGCCTTATGGATTTTCCATCAACAACAATCATTGTCTTTGATTTTTGTCCCTTAAAAGTATAAGAGATACACTACTTAGTTGAGGAATGTGAGGCTGGCATTATATAGAGCTTTACAACATGTTATTCATTCCATTTAGGTTTATAATTGTTGTTAAGAACTAACAACAAACCCTTTGAAATGAATTGAAAGGCTCTGAACGTACTCCCTGAATAATAACTAATTAGCTGTCACACTCAAACATTATAATTTCAGTATTGAATACTTTACAGACATGAGGACCATGGAAGCAGATTCTTTGTCCAGAATTCCCCTAAAACGTTTGAGGAAGAGAGCAAGAAGTCAGAGTAAGCTGTAATAAAGGTAGATTTAGAATGGGTAAAACAGATGCGTGAGAGGAAAGAACAGCATAATGAATTAAAGACAAAGGGGCATATTTATACTCTGTTTGCGCCGGATTTGCGTCAGTTTTTTTGACGCAAATCCGACGCAAAATTAACTCCATATTTATACTTTGGCGTTAGACCCGTCTAGCGGCAAAGATCTTGGAGTTTGCATCATTTTTTAGCGTGGACACCTTCCTTGCGTTAATGATATGCAAGGTAGGCGTTCCCTTCTAAAAAATGACTCCGAGGCATGTGCGCCGTATTTATACTCCCGGGCAAAAATGGCGCCCGGGAGTGGGCGGGTCCAAAAAAATGACGTCCAGCCGCTTTTGTGTCATTTCTTAACGCCTGGTCAGGGCAGGCGTTAAGGGACCTGTGGGCTCGGAAGGAGCCCAGAGGTGCCCTCCCATGCCCCCAGGGACACCCCCTGCCACCCTTGCCCACCCCAGGAGGACACCCAAGGATGGAGGGACCCATCCCAGGGAACTTAAGGTAAGTTCAGGTAAGTATTTATTTTTTATTTTTTTGTGGCATAGGGGGGCCTGATTTGTGCCCCCCTACATGCCACTATGCCCAATGACCATGCCCAGGGGACAGAAGTCCCCTGGGCATGGCCATTGAGCAAGGGGGCATGACTCATGTCTTTGCTAAGACAGGAGTCATGTCAATGGAGGGTGGGAGTAAAAAAAAAATGGCGCTAAGGGTGTTGAGGCAGATTTTTTGCCTCAGACCGACTTGCCCCATTCTTTGACGCCCAAGCTCCATTTTCCCCTACGCCGGCGCTGCCTGGTGTGGGTAATTTTTTTTTACGCACACCAGTCAGCTCCGCCGGCTAACGTCATTCCATAAATAAGGTGCCCGCATGGCGCTTTGGAATGGCGTTAGCCGGCGTAAAATGTTTTGACGCACAACTGCGTTGGCGCAGTTGTGCGCCAAAAAGTATAAATACGGCCCAAAATTTGCAGGGTTGGCCCTTGGGTTATGAATATTTGTCTAAAGATCCCTAGAGTTTGGAGTTTAGGGTACAATTAAGCGGCCAAAGTAATTGATAAATGAGGACTTCTGCATGATAAAAGTGTGTCTATGGCCCACAAAGGCTAGTTGCGAAGAATCTCGATTAAGAATAAAGTTAGATCTCAATATTGGTTGCCTGATATGGATTTCATAATGGAATTAAAGGTGAAAAATGAGTTGTTCAGCAAGTGACAAAATCAAATTTGTAAGGAAATCCACTGTTACCAGTTGAAGATCCTAGTAAATCTTGGAACAGGCTAGTACCCCTTATTATTGGTCCTTTGAATCATAAAGTTTTGGATGGTAAGTTCATATGTCTACTGATAGACAATCATTCCCAGTTGAAAGTTATAAAGTGAGTACCATAGACTAATACCAAGATACACTTTGATGTCCTTAGTAAGACAATCATAAACAAAGATGTTCTAGAAGTGCTTCCAATGGATAATTGCGTTCAATTCACTTTGGACAATGTAAAGGGGAGTGACCACTCTCCTGTCCATCACCACCCCAGGCCTGGGGCCCAGAGCTCCTCCAGAGGGTACCTGGGTTTTGCAATTTTGGATTCAAGGTTGGCAGGGAACTCTGGCAGCATCTGAGTGGCCACGCCAGGCAGGTGACGTCAGAGCCCCCTCTTGATAGGTGCTCACCACCTAGGTGATCAATCCCCCTTTCAGGGCTATTTAGGGTCTCTCATTTGGGTGGTTCCTCAGATTCATCTTGCAAGATTCCAACAGGATTCCTCTGCATCCCTTACTTCGACTTCTGACCAAAGAAACTGCATCTGGACTCTCTAGGACCTGACAATCTGCAACAAAGACAAAGATTTCACCTGCAACATTGTTTCCATGGCTCCTTCCAGCTTCTGCAACAATTCCCCGGTCGTGCAGCCTCTGAGAACAGCCCGTGTTTAGTCTGCACAGAAAAGAAGAAGGAATCTCTATTGGAGCGAAGGAGTCACTCCCCTGCATCTGCAGGCACCAACAGCAACGACGAACGGCTGCATGGATCCCCTCTCCTGCTGAGCTGTGTGAATCCTTCAACATTAGTGGTGGTCGGAAGTGGTCCAGATGGTCCTCTCTACCAGCTGTCCAACTTGGGTGGAGGTAAGCCCTTGCCTTCCCACACAGGACAGTACCCCTGTGCACTGCGTCCTTTGCAGCTGACAAGGCTTGTTGGCACTTTCTCTAAGGGGTCTTCAGGCATCGTGTAGCTCCAGCCCCCAGCACTCCTTTTAGCTCCCTGAGTGACTCTCCTCCGGCGTGGGCTCCATTTGCACCCCCTGTGTCCCTGTCCAGTGGGACTCCTGTGCGTGCTGTCTGTGCTTATGTGGGCTCTCTAGGACGCTGAAGGCCCCCTGTGACTCCCCCCGCTGTGTTGACCTGGGCTTTGCAGGTCCCCAGCAGTTCCACTTACTGCCAACTGCGAGTTTTGCCTGTGCAAAGGCGTGTTGGTAGAATCCGGACATGCAAATTCGACTGCAATCTTCCTTCCGGTGTGGGACATCAGCTGCATCCTCCAGGAACTCGATTCCGACTCTAGGGCTGCAGTGCTGACTTTACTTCCTCATCGTCGACCAACTCCTGCTATCCTCAGCTTGGTGGGTAGAGGCTGCTGCCCCACTGGACTCTGTTGTGTCTTCTGGACTTGGTGCCCTCTTTCTACAGGTCTTCCTCTTCAGGAATCCAATGTTGCTTTCGTGCAGTCAACTCTGAGTTTTGTAATCCTCTTTTTTTCTTCCAAGTGGGTGTTTTGGGGAAATTCTAGTAATTTACTCCTGCTTTTGCTGGTTTCTGGGGGGAGTTGTGGTACTTACCTTTGTGCATTCCTGGTACCCCCAGTGGCCCTCTACACACTCCACTTACCCGGGTAGGGATGACTCTCTCACTTTCCATTTTTTTAGTATAGTGATTTTTGCTCCCCCTAGGGCCACTATTCTCTATTGTGTTTTACACTATTTGCACTGTTTTCTCATTAGTCTTATTCTTATTTCTGACAACTAGTGTATATAGTTTATGTATTACTTACCTCCTAGTGGAGTATTGCCTCTATAGTATTTTTGGGGCTGTGTTACCATAATAAAGTACCTTTATTTGTGTAACACTGTGTAGTTTCTTTCATGTATATAAGTGCTGTTTGACTACAGTGGTATTGCATGAGCTTTGCCTGTCTCCTAGATAAGCCTGTGCTACTCATCCACAGCTATCTCTAGATAGCCTGATTTCTAGACACTGCCTACATTTCACTAATAGGGGATATATGGACATGTTATAAGGTGAAAGTGTAAGAAAGTACCATCTTGCCTGGCATGTTACCCCCATTTTTACATGTATGTCAGTTTGTTTTTGCCTGTCTCACTGGGATCCTGCTAGCCAGGACCCCAGTGCTCATAGTTTGTGGCCTGAATGTGTATACCTGTGTAGTGACTAACTGTGTCACTGAGGCTCTGCTAATCAGAACCTCAGTGCTTATGCTCTCTCTGCCTTTAAAATTGTCACTATAGGCTAGTGACTATTTTTACCAATTCTAATTGGCACACTGGAACACCCTTATAATTCCCTAGTATATGGTACCTAGGTACCCAGGGTATTGGGGTTCCAGGAGATCCCTATGGGCTGCAGCATTTCTTTTGCCACCCATAGGGAGCTCAGCCAATTTTTACACAGGACTGCCACTGCAGCCTGAGTGAAATAACGTCCACGTTATTTCACAGCCATTTTACACTGCACTTAAGTAACTTATAAGTCACCTATATGTCTAAACCTCACTTAGTGAAGGTAAGGTGCAAAGTTACTTAGTGTGAGGACACCCTGGCATTAGCCAAGGTGCCCCCACATTGTTCAGGGCAAATTCCCCGGACTTTGTGAGTGCAGGGACACCATTACACACTGAAGTACTGGGTTTTTCAGAACCCAGTGGTGTCAGGGAACACACCCTAAGACTTCGAGTCCTTCCTGTTTCAGACTACAGAAACACAGAGTCTTCTTGGTGAAGTCAAAGATCTTGTTTATTGGCTGCAGCCAGTAACAGGTATCCTAGAAGTACAACACAGTGTATATTCTCAGGAGACTGCTCTCTTGCAAAGCTGACCTTCTCCTTTTATACAAAATATTATGCTTTAGGCAAACATTCCTTATTTGACAGTTGACCATTCACATATTTTCACTACAAAGAAATAGCAGGGTTATGATGACAAGCCATATTTCAGTTTGTCCAGCCCTCAATCAATTACCCGGCAAGGCTCAGTACTTTCATCAGATATCGACGGACCCCCAATATAAACAGGCACCTCCTCCTTGTAAAGCAAGTCACAAAGAAAGAAACAGGGACAGGTGTGTGTAAGATTAGGCATGGTTTGTGTGTGAAGAAAAGGTTTTATGATTGTTTGTGCCTTGATACCAATCTCATTCGGCCACTGGGAGAGAAACTGGCCAGGCAGTGGAGTCAGCTTGCTCAGGTCACAGAGGAGTCAGCAAAGATGTATGTGTCCTTCAGACTCGTTTTCGCCATTAGTCATTGGCCTATGTGAGGGCAATCACGAAATGGCTGTCGTTTAAATGGAACCTCAGAGAGTCAGGACGGCAACTCTGATATTCGGGTGATTTCGTCACCTGAATATGAATACAATGCTTGTGCATACTATTCTAACCATTCTCGGTCTGCTGATACCAAAATCGTTGTGATACGACGATGTTTATAACAGGGCTCCAGAATTTTCAGTACCACAGACCCTCCTTTTGCCCTTACATAGGCAATAACCCATACTCACGCTAATCTGAGTCCAGGTCTATATTCATAAAGTCGTTGAGATGTTGCTGTAGCATCATCCTATTACTTAGCTCGTCTTTTGATACAGGTTTCCTTACACACAATGTAGCACAGAGGCCACATATTGCAGGAGCACACTGTACACACAAACAGGACAGGAAAAGAATGGCTAAGATCATCCCCATGACTACCAGAGTCTTCCATCCCCAGGCGGATATCAGCTCCCAGAACCACCCCATCAATGACCAATCTCCTTTATCCACGTGAATAGATTCTGAGATCTTATGCAGTTTGGAAATGGCCTGGTAGACTGTCGGAGCGTTATCTGGGATGAAAACACAGCAACTTGATAGGATCACTTTACATACCCCACCTCGGTCTGCAAGTATGACGTCTAATGCGACCCTGTTCTGAAGAGTCATAAGGCGATTCGACTGGAGCTCAGCAGTCAAATTACTAAGGGCACCGGCGGTTTCAACTACCGTGGATTCAACCACCCTTGTCAATTGCCTTATGTTCCTGCTGTTAACCATAGGGCCCCAAAACGGCAGAAAACCCTTTACGAAATCTCCAAATTCTTGTCCTGAAGTGTCTTCTTTACTTATGACACCTCTAACTATCCTTGTCTTATGGTAATCTGCCGCGGCCGTGTAGGTGGGAGGTAACAGGAATGAAACAAAACATGTGCCTGAGAAGTCAGGGGGCAACCATGTATAGGCTCTATTATGGCAGATGAAATAGGTACCCTTAGCTGCTAACAACGAAGGAGAAGTCTGAGATGCAAAAACATATGTTTCAGTGCAGATACTTTTCCCTAACTGAGCTCTGGGATTCTTGCCATTACCTTGCAGACATAGGTGACCCTGATGGGGTACAATCCAAATCGGGGAGGATCTCTTTGCTCGCTGGTTCCCACTCAGAGTAACTCCATATCCTGTTATGTTCCATCCAATATATGCTAGTGTCTCATCTCTCGGGATAGTCTCATAGGAAATATCTTCCCTAATCATATCTACTATACCCTTAGCTAGAGCACTATTCTTAGGATTATCTTTCACAGAACGTAGGGGATTGGCTTCATACGCGTATATGAACACCGTTCTATATGCCCACACAGAACCATTATGGCTGAAAGGCAGGACCAGATAAGGGATACCTTTATCAGTAGTATGAGGCATAAGACCACACACCCAACAGTTAGTTGTGTTCACTACTAATTGGTGTTGGTGTAGAAGCTGAATGAATGAATTGTTGACAAATTCTAATCTTCTGGCAGACTCGTGTTCAGGCAGGGGGTGAAAAGAATGCGAGGAAACAGTAAAAGGAGGTATGGGCTGTGTAATGGGTGCAAAGGTCACTTGAAAAGAGAATAAAACATATCCTATTAAAAACGTCATCTCACTGAGCAACATGAAAATACATAATATCAAAAACCGTTTCTTTGTCATTATTATAGACATTCTGGCTTTAAAATCCATCTGTTTGGCAGGTCTCTCATTCCTGAAAAACTCCATCCTCTCTAATTGCTGTTCGTGGTGGTAGGGTGTTCTATGCTATGGAATGCTTCTGTCAGTCCAGGGAAACTCCCTTAGACCGACCAGAACTGTCGACCTAACGTCTTCAGCTGCACTCCAAAGACTTAGGCAACCACGACCCTACAGCTGAACCCGGATGGCGGTTCGAAAAGAAAAAAACAAAAATAAGAAAGTTTCTCAGATGAGAGAGCCGCACTTAAAAAAAAACCAAAGGAACTGGAAAAAATTATTTGTCCTTAGTTCTTGGTCTCAAATTATAACGGCTTTTTCCAGATACTGTCTGGTTCTGAAACAAGAGTTCAGGCTCTGTAGTGTTCAATCGAATTGACGGTGGCACAGCTTGTTGCAAATTATTGTCACTTTTTCGTTCAGAAATTGTTCCTTTTACACGTGCATCGCTAAATGGCAAAAAACGAGGCACAGTCTCAGTCTCAGAGTCAGCGATCCTATCCTGGACCCACCGGTCGTACGGTAGAGGAAAAGGGACCCTCTTGCAGTGTATGCCGTGGATCCAGTTCTTTTTCCCTTCCACTCGAACAGCTGATCTTGTTGAGAGAAGAACGAGGTGGGGGCCGGTCCAACGGGGCTGGTCATTCTTTGTCCGCTGGAATTTCTTGACCAGCACCCATGATCCAGGATCGATAAGATGTCCTGGAGCTTCAGAGACCTGAGGCAGAGTATCGTGAACCTGTTGGTGTAGAACACGCAATTTAGCCGTCAATTCATAAAAATAATCAAGCAGTACAGGGTGTTCGATCTCACTGAATTTTGTTGGTCTTGGCACTCCCCATATGTTGGCCGGGCGGCCGAACACAATTTCATAGGGACTAAGTCCCACTCGCGAATGCACAGTCATTCTTGTTGATAGGAGTGCTAAAGGCAGGCCATTTAAGACCAGAGCTCGCTTGTATCTTTGCCAACTTCAGTTTTAGCGTGCCATTATAGCACTCTACTAGTCCAGCTGATTGGGGGTGATTTGCAGCGTGGAATTTTTGCTGGATACCTAGCCCCTCACATACTTTTTTCATCACTCGACCCACAAATTCACTCCCATTATCACTCCAGACCATTCTCGGCATTCCAAACCTAGGGAAGAATTCTTTGGCAAGGGCTTTAGCTGTGGATAAGGCAGTGTTGTCTTTTAAGGGATATGCTTCTACCCATCTTGAAAAGGCACAAACAACAACGAGTACTTATTTCAGATTGTTGCACCTTTCCATGTGGATGAAATCTAGCTGCAAAACCTCAAACGGATATGTTGGAGGTGCAAAATGACCAGCTGGAGTTGGGGTTCCCCTACCAGGATTGTATTTCAGACACACCATGCAATTCTTGACCACATTCTCTGCACATTTAGGAATTCCAGCATTTTGCCATACTGGAGCCAACAACTTACAAATCCCTTTCACACTGATATGGGCCATTCCATGAGCCATTGTCACCACTGCAAGCACATACGCATCGGGTAACAACCATCGCTGATGTTCTGACAAGTCAACCCAACAACCATTTTCATCCAATTTACCCGTACTTTCTTTCCACACATTCAACTCTTTCTCTGAAGCTTCAGCTTGAAGAGACTTCACACCCTCTATCGTATCTTCACACATTCCAACGTCACCAACCCATCTTCCGGGGCCTGCAACATACATTCGATTCATCACATCTTTTGCTGTTTCTTTTGCGATTTCGTCAGCAAATGCATTGCCACGACCGACATCATCTGTAACCTTCTTGTGTGCACTGCATTTCACAATCGCAACTTGTAATGGCAAGGTCAGTGACTCAAGAAGCTCATTCACCAACTGACCATGCTGAATTTTAGTTCCATGCGAAGTCAGGAACCCACGTTCTTTCCACAATCGTCCAAAACTATGGGCCACACCAAACGCATACTGGCTGTCGGTATATATGGTCACTTTAATTCCTTTCGATAACACACACGCTTTCGTAAGTGCAATCAGCTCTGCTGCTTGAGCTGAATTATGTGGTATACGTGCAGCTTCAACAATCGTATGCAAAGTTGTGACAGCATATGCTGCAGTCGTATCACCATTCGGAAGCTTGAAGCATGAACCATCCACCCATAAGGTACCATCACACTTTACAAGAGGAGTATCTTTAAGATCTACTCTCCCTTTCGTTTCTTCTGTCCTAAGAAAACAATCATGTTGTTCAACATCATCTGTTTCTACTGAAATCGGCAATAACGTGGCTGGATTCAACGTATTGCACCTCTTTATGTGCACATGACTTGCTAACAGTGTCAACTCGTAACCTGACAATCGAGCACTAGTTAAATGCTGTGTCTTGGTCCTGTTTAACAACGTGTCCACTGCATGTGGAACCATCACAATCAACATATTATTCATCACTAACCCAGCAGACTGTCGAATAGAAACAGCTGCTGACGCTGTTGCTCTCAAGCAACTCGGCAATGCTTTAGCTACCGGATCCAAAGTCGACGAAAAATATGCGCATGGGCGCTGCTTGTCTCCAAAAGACTGTGTCATCACGGACAATGCACAATCCTCTCTCTCATGGACATATAGTGTAAAGGGCTTACTGTAGTCGGGGGTACCCAACACAGGAGCCGAACACAATGCATTACGCAATTCGGAAAAACTTTTCTGACAATCTTCAGACCACGGAACGGGATTTGGTGTATCTTTATAGGTCAATGCTACCAAAGGCTTGGCCAGCAAAGAAAAATTCGGTATCCATTGTCTGCAGTATGATGTAATGCCCAAGAAAGCACGTACTTCTCTCTGTGTCCTTGGCGCACTCAATTTTGCAATTGCCTGAATTCTTTCTGAGGTCAGTTTCCTTCCCTCCTTCGATAAGAGATGACCTAAGTAGGTCACTTCTTGTCGACAATATTGCAGTTTTGAAAGGGACACTTTGTGATGTAAATCAGACAAATGACGCAACAACAACAAGGTGGCTTCTTTACAAATCTCTTCAGTATCTATAGCGACTAGCAAATCATCAATGTACTGAATAAGGGTAGCGCCGTCAGGTAAAACAATTTCATCAAGCTGTGTTTTTAAAGCCTGACTATATATTGATGGACTTTCACAGTAGCCTTCAGGAGCGCGTTTGAAGCGGAAACTTCGGCCTCCTAAACTGAAGCCAAAAATATCCCCGCTCTCCTCGGCAATCGGGATGCTGAAGAAAGCATTCTTTAAGTCAATCACCGAGAACCAGGTGGCGGAAGCTGGAATCATAGTTAATATGGCAGTGATATCAGGAACAACTGGAAACTGTGGCACAACTATTTTATTTACCTCTCTAAGATCAATCACGAACCTGTAAACAGGTGGCTTAGAGGGGTCAGTATGTTTCAAAACAGGCAGAACAGGACTATTACAAACGTTGCCTCTTGTCTCTTCAATTACATCTTTTTCAATTAAATCATAAATGATTGCTAGCAACGCCTTTTCACCTTCACTAGAGATCTTGTATTGTTGAATGCGTGGTAATTTAACATTGGCTTTCAATGTCACAACATAAGGCGGTATTTCCAAAAGACCCACATCATTAGGACCAGTAGCCCAAATGATATCAGGAAGAAACGACAATTCGGTCGGAAGTTTATCCTTCGACAAATACATTGGAGAGACCACTTTCCTACCCAGTGTAAGTTGTACTCCCGAAGGAGAACAATATAATGTTGCATACAATCTTTTCAACAAAGCCAGTCCTAACAAGTTTTCACCACAACCTGTCGTCAGAATAAGGGGTGCTTCCAATTCACAAGGTCCAACAGAAAGGGACATAGGACTAGAAATCGGGTTCCTAACCGGGGCGCCAGAAAAACCTACTGAAACATTCATCTCGCCAGACAAAGGTGCGCCAGGGAGTTTTGAGTGCATAATAGAACTCTGTGTAGCACCAGTATCCAACAGAAAAGGCTCCGACACACCTGATGTAATCACTTTAACATAAGGTCCATTCTGATCTACTGGAACTGAAAAAACTCCCTCTCTCCGTCTATGGCTGTCCTAGCAATTATTACCTTCCAGATTCTCATCTTCTGCATAGTAGTCGTCAGCATAGTACTGAGCCGTCCTACCAGACGCGTTATGTTGCTGGTCAAAACTATTCATTGAGTTTTGAGACGGAAAGGAACGCGTGTTCTTGGGGAAACTTCCACGTCCTCTACCTCTAGGAGCTTGTTGAACACCTCGACCTCTTGCGCCAGAAGCATCATTCGTACGCTGTAACAAAATAGGACAACTATACTTGAAATGACCCTCTTCTTTACAATATGAACACTGATTGGGACCTACAGGAACACGTGGTTGAGAAAACTCGAACCTTTGCGAGTTTCTCTGGAACTGTTGAGGTTGCTGATAGTTACTCTGACCACCACGTGGCGGATACGCTTGGTGTAAAAGAACCTTCGTCTTTAATTCTTTAGTTTTCTTGTCTGCTCTATCCTTCTCATCTTTATCCCTATTTTCGTAGTACTGTGCAGTAGCCAATATTTGTGCTGAAGAGGAAACGGCCCAAGAACTCTCTGAATCCTTCGATTTCTTACACAGCTCGGCAAGCAAATTGTGCACAAACTTGTCGACAAACAACCGTTGACCACCTTCTGTACTCATATCTTGACCACTGTGGTCGATAAACGTTTCCCCAAACCTGGTGAAGAAATCAGACACTGTTTCATCTTTCTTCTGCTTACACGCAGATAGTTTATCCCAATTCACACGCATCGCAGGCATTAAAGTCTTCATGTAAGTAATGATCCTAGCAGGCAGTTCTGCTACCAAAGGCTCAGGCTTGGCACCACCAACTTGTCTATCATTTGCAGCACTAATATTAGCCCATGAGTCACCCAACTCTTGCGCATGATCTGTATGGCGAATCAATCCCCACAAAGGCTGTGGAACAACATTCCCAAATAACATGTCTATGTCGGCTAAATTCATAATGCACGAGTCTGCAGTCTGTGATAATTCCTTATAATACCCTGCAGGGTTTTTACGGGGATCAGGCAAAGTCTGCTTTAGGGCTAAAACTTCAGCTCGCTTCCACGGAACATGTACCCAGACATGCTGAAAATGAGCTGGGACAGCATCAATTTGATTAGCAACATCAGCCGCAACGACGTCCTTCCATACCGGAGGGACTTCTCTCATTGGGTACTGTCGCACCTTTTTTTTAACAGAGGAGTCATGTTCGAACAATGACTGAGAAGGATCCTTATTCCTAAAGGACAACAACGTCGCAACTGCTTTCTCAACATCGGAACCCACAATCGTGCCCTTTGCAAACTCAAACCGTACACGGCACAAATCAGGCGGATTTGTTTCCAAATCATTATCCTCCAATTCCTCACAAAGGAAAACACACATTTTCTCAAAAACGTAGCTTTGTTTTGGTGCTTCCCATTGACGGAAGAGATCCATAACAGACTCTACATCGTATCTTGAAGGGTAAACAACCCATTTACGCACCATACGGTCAAACATTTCTCTCTCTCGAGAATTAGGCAGTTGACTACGCGACTGCTTACGCTCCGAATCTGGGGTCACACCAAACGATCCAAAGAGAGGAAATATAAGGCTGGCAACAGTATCTGTCATTCTCTGTCGGACAGAAGGAGAAGTTGATGAAAGAACAGGAGGAAAAACAGAGGGAGGCAAGGCAGACGCAGAGGCAGACTCAGAGGCAGTATCAGGAAGAACACCAGAAGAGGCAGTCGATGTAGTACATAAAGTCGTAGGAGGTACAGATGGAGCAGGTAGCGAAGTCGGCGGCCCTTGAAGGGGCTGCGCCATAGTAGTAGGAGCCAACTGAAGAGGAGCTGGCGGCTGTGGAAGAACCTGAGGCATAATAACCGGAGGTTGCACAGCTAAAGGTTGCGGAGGTGCTGTAGCATTCTGCGCATAAGGGGGTGGCGACCTCAACAAGTGTGACATTAAAGGATCTTTCTCAAGTTCTTTTCCTGCATCTTGCTGAAGAAGCGGAAAAACTGGATAACATTTATCGGTCACCAATTTACGTTGCCTGTGCAACTGCTCATTTATCTGTTCTTCTTCATCGTCTTTAAACTGCATGGCAGCTTGCATTATCGAGATACCCTCTTCCCTCTTATTTCTCTTTGCTAATTTAATTTCCTTCTGTTTGGATTCCTTACGCCATAGGTGGAAAGAGTCAAACATCACCGGCCGGGCTTTCTTCTTAAAAAGTTTAACCTCCAGATTATCCAGAATCTCTGTGTCAAAACTACCATATTGGGGCCATTTTAAAACACCATCTTTCCTGGTGTATCGGATGCATACTTCATTATATATGATGGGGCCTATGCCATGTTTCACATATAGTTCATAGGTTGGAGTTCCAATTGGAGGAACCGGACATGAATCCTACAATTGGGAATCCCTATTATAACCAAGACAAAACAAATTTCTATGTCTGCTAAGACCAGGCATCTTCGCTCTCTAGTCTAGCTTCAAACTTCAAAGGATTATCGAATACGATAGTCTTGTGAATACATGAATCCCTCGGCTTTGGTACTTGCAAGTTCCAAATCAAAGATCCCAAGGGAATACCAAACTAAGAACCAAACTAAGGACTGGGAGACGCTCCACTTTTACTTAACTGAGGTATCGATGACGTCACCAGAAGACTCGTTTATCGTTTTGCTCTACCAAATCATCAAGGGTCCAAAACAGGGCGATAGTCAGGGCAGCAGTCCTTCGTAGCCGTCGGAAAGCGGGGAACCTCGCAGCAAAGACTTTCGGACCACGTCGACATACAGGGGTCGATGAAGTGGCGGCCTCCCTCCAGAATTTTCACACGAAGCTCCTCACGAACCTCTGGCTTGGACCGGTACCGCTGAAATCGCCCCACGTCGGGCACCAACTGAAGTACTGGGTTTTTCAGAACCCAGTGGTGTCAGGGAACACACCCTAAGACTTCGAGTCCTTCCTGTTTCAGACTACAGAAACACAGAGTCTTCTTGGTGAAGTCAAAGATCTTGTTTATTGGCTGCAGCCAGTAACAGGTATCCTAGAAGTACAACACGGTGTATATTCTCAGGAGACTGCTCTCTTGCAAAGCTGACCTTCTCCTTTTATACAAAATATTATGCTTTAGGCAAACATTCCTTATTTTACAGTTGACCATTCACATATTTTCACTACAAAGAAATAGCAGGGTTATGATGACAAGCCATATTTCAGTTTGTCCAGCCCTCAATCAATTACCCGGCAAGGCTCAGTACTTTCATCAGATATCGACGGACCCCCAATATAAACAGGCACCTCCTCCTTGTAAAGCAAGTCATAAAGAAAGAAACAGGGACAGGTGTGTGTAAGATTAGGCATGGTTTGTGTGTGAAGAAAAGGTTTTATGATTGTTTGTGCCTTGATACTAATCTCATTCGGCCACTGGGAGAGAAACTGGCCGAACAGGTTTTGGCTTCAGGCAGTGGAGTCAGCTTGCTCAGGTCACAGAGGAGTCAGCAAAGATGTACGTGTCCTTCGGACTCGTTTTCAGCATTAGTCATTGGCCTATGTGAGGGCAATCACGAAATGGCTGTCGTTTAAATGGAACCTCAGAGAGTCAGGACGGAAACTCTGATATTCAGGTGATTTCGTCACCTGAATATGAATACAATGCTTGTGCATACTATTCTAACCATTCTCGGTCTGCTGATACCAAAATCGTTGTGATACGACGATGTTTATAACACGGGTCCAGAATTTTCAGTACCACAACACGTGCACTACATATGGGTCAATACCTATATGTGGAGTCACCATGGTAACTCCGAACATGCCCATGTAACATGTTTAGAATCATGGAGTTGTCACCCCAATACCATTCTGGTATTGGGTGACAATTCCATGCATCCCCGGGGCTCCAGCATAGAGCCCGGGTACTGCCAAACTAACTTTCCGGGGTTTCTCTGCATCTACCGCTGCTGCCAACCCTCAGACAGGTTTCTGTTTCAGCCCAGTCCCAGGAAGGCAGAACAAATGATTTTCTCTGAGAGAGGGTGTTACACCCTCTCCCTTTTGAAATAGGTGTGAAGGGCCTGAGAGGAGTAGCCTCTCCTGGCCTCTGGAAATGCTTTGAAGGGCACAGATGGTGCTCTCCTTGCATAAGCCAGTTTACAACGGTTCAGGGATCCCCCCAGCCCTGCTCTGGTGCGAAACTGGACAAAGGAAAGGGGAGGGACCATTCCCCTGACCAGCACCTCCCAAGGGGAGGTGCCCAGAGCTCCTCCAGTGTGTCCCAGACCTCTGCCATCTTGGATGCAGAGGTGTGAGGGCACAATGGAAACCTCTGAGTGGCCAGTGCCAGCAGGTGATGTCAGAGACCCCTCCTGATAGGTGCTTACCTTTCTCTGTAGCCAATCCTCCTCTGAGAGATATTTACGGTCTCTCCTGTGGGTATCTCACCAGATAACGAATGAAAGAGCTGACCAGAGTTCCTCTGCACTTCCCTCTTCGACTTCTGCCAAGGATCGACCGCTGATTGCTCCAGGACGCCTGCAAAACCACAACAAAGTAGAAAGAAGACTACCAGCAACATTGTAGCGGTTCATCGTGCCGGCTTTCTCGACTGTTTCCTGGTGGTGCATGCTCTGAGGGCTGTCTGCCTTCACCCTGCACTGGAAGCCACGAAGAAATCTCCCGTGGGTCGACGGAATCTTCCCCCTGCCAATGCATGGACCAAACTTCTGCATTACCGGTTCTCTGGGTCCCCTCTTATCCTGATGAGCCTGGTCCCTGGAACAAAGGAGCTGGATCCAAGTGTCCCCGACAGCCCAGTGGCCCTTCTGTCCAAATTTGGTGGAGGTAAGTCCTTGCTTCCCCACGCCAGACAGTAATCCTGTGTACTGCGTGAACCGCAGCTGCTCGGGCTTCTGTGTACTTTTGCAAAACTTCCTTTGTGCACAGCCTAGCCCAGGTCCCCAGCACTCTGTCCTGCATTGCCCAACTCGCTGAGTTGGACTCCGACTTCGTGGGACTCCCTTTTGTTGTGCTGAGTTGACCGTCATGCTTAGATCTTCTGAATGCCTGTTCAGGTGCTTCTGTGGGCGCTACCTGCTTCTGCATGGGCTCTCTGTGTTGCTGAGCGCCCCCTCTGTCTCCTCTTCCAAGGGGCGACCTCCTGGTCCTTCCTGGGCCCTGGCAGCACCCAAAACCTTGAACAGCGACTCTTGCAGCTAGCAAGGCTTGTTTGCAGTCTTTCAGCGTGGAAAGAACTCTGCATCCTCTAGCATGCCGTGGGACATCTACTGACCAAAGGAGAAGTTCCTGGCCCCTTCCTTTGTTGCAGAATCTTTAGCTTCTTCCACCCGGAGGCAGCCCTTTTGCACCTTCATCCTTGCGTAACTCTTGGACTTGGTCTCCTTCCTTTGCAGGTCCTCAGGTCCAGGAATCCGTCTTCAGTGCTTTCAGTGATGTGCAGAATCCACTATCTCGATTTTACTGTCTTTCTGGGGTAGTAGGGTAACTTTACTCCTACTTTTCAGGGTCTTGGGGTGGGGTATCTTGGACACGGTCCATTCGTGGTTCGCATTTCACTTTTGCAGTATATGGTTTGTGTTGGCCCTAGGCCTATTGTCTCCTATTGCATTCTATTGTGTTCTACAGTGTAAAGTACCTTTATTTTTAGTAACTCTGAGTATTGTGTTTTCTTATGATTTAGTGCTATGTGATATAAGTGGTATAGTATGAGCTTTGCATGTCTCCTACTTCAGCCTAAGCTGCTCTGCTATAGCTACCTCTATCAGCCTAAGCTGCTAGAACACCTCTTATCTACTAATAAGGGATAACTGGACCTAGCACAAGGTGTAAGTACCAGCAGGTACCCACTATAAGACAGGCCAGCCTCCTACAGTAAGTACCTGCCCACTACACACCAGGCCAGCTTCCTACAACACTGCCACCACAACACTTTGTTAACTCCAGGTTTTGCTAACAACAAGGTATGCAGTGCCTAGTTTTCCCTAAGGAAATCTTGAGTGAAGGTTATACTACGCCTTGCTCTTCTAGTGTAGCCCATAGAAGTAGGTATTTAGAAGAGATTTTAACCAGTGGCGGGTAACGCATATGCCAAGGGAGGGCAGGGGCACGGCAGGAGATGACGAGGCAAACAACATTTTGTTTGAAAAAAAAAGTAAACACTTACCTTATGCCGCCCATCTCCTGCCTCCTTGCTCCTCTTGTGGTGTCCCAGTATTCACTGGGATACCAGTACAGGCTCCCAGCAATCCTGGTGTTGCTTACATGCTAAACATAGCATGTAAACAGCATTAGGATTGGTCTGGGTGGCAGTCACTGCAGCTCAGACACAAGCCTGGGGTCTGTGCTGTTTCTCCAGCCCAGCTGTGTATACAGCCGGGTTGGAGAAACCTAAGTGTGCATGTGTGTTTGGCCGGCTTCAGACTGCCGTCGAAGCAGGCGCCAAAAGACCTCCAGTGTAGGCAGTCCAATGACGCTGCATTACGACTCACCAACGCATATCCACTCATAAACGGGCAGAAATCTGACACTGTTGGCACTGCCAGGCCACAAGGACTCCGCCTCCATTTTACAAGAAGTAATTTGGCATAGCGGTCCTTGCACGGCAGTGCAGCGTTGGTGGTGAAACCGCCGACACCCACCCCCTCCCGGATGACCACCTCGACGTGGGTTGCTGTGCTGCCCAGACAGGTAGATGGACTGACCGACTGGGGGAAGGGGATGTATGTGGTAGGTGCATGTGTGTAGTGTGTGTGTGTGTATGTGTGTGAGCTCGTGTGTGTGTGTTGGAATGGGTGTGCATGCGTGTGTGTGTCTGCATGCATGTGTGGATGGTGTGTGTGTATGTATGAATGCGGAGGGAGTGCGTGCGGTCTGGTGGGGTGGTTGTATGTATGCGTGCAGTCTGGTGGAGTGTTTGTATGTATGCATGTGGTCAAGTGGGGGTGTTTGTATGCATGCAGTTGGGTGAGAGTGTTTGTATGTACGCGTGCAGTCAGGTGGGGTGTTTCTATGTATGCGTGCGGTCAGGTGGGGGTGTTTGTATGTACGCGTGTGGTCGGTTGGAGGGGTGTCTCAGGAAGTGCTTGGGCAGGTGGGGGTGTGTGTCTGCAAGTGTGTAGATGTGTGGGGGTGCGTGTGCTGGCGACAGGAATGGGGATTGCTGTCGGCAGGTGTGTTACTGCCAGGGTTTTCGTGGCGAGGCGACCACCATGAAAAGCCTGGCAGTTTGCAGCTTCGTAATATGTCCGGCGGTCTTCGGTGTGCCACCGGCCTTGAGGTGCTCACTGCCCACTGCGGCAGTCTGACGGCACCAGAAGGGACTGGGGGCATTGTAATGCGGCCGTCTTTACCGCCGGGACCGCAGTGGTAAGACCGCCACTGTTAGTGTGGCGGTCTTAAGACCGTCACACTCAGGATGAGGGCCTCACTGTCATTAGGAGAGGTCTACAGTGCTCGTTCCATGATTGATAAAGAATAATGTCTATTAAACTTAAATATGTCACTATTTTGGCTCATTGCAGTGACAATTTCTTCCAAAGTCATGGCAGCTGGTGTGCTTGATTTCACAATAAAGTTGATGTAGACCTCCGCTGCTTTAGATGGGGTAACAGGGCACTGCAGTGGCACTCTTGAAAAATATCAGGATTCTGATCTTTCCATGGATGATGAAGAATTGTATACTGTATTCTTGTAATCTCAAAAGTCAACGTTTAATTCAAGGAGATATTTTGGCTTCACGATTGCTAAATATCATCAATAATCCTTGATGATCAGTCACTATTGTGAAAGGCTTTCCATACAAGAACACATGGAAGTATTCACAAGCCCAGACCACTGCCAAACTTTCTTTCTCAGGTTAAGAGTAAGCATGTTCCATTTGTGACAGGATTTTAGTGGTGTATGTCACAATAGGTCTCCTGGCATTTGGATGTCCATTGTGCTGTGCAAGGATTGTGCCTAACCAAACAGGGCTAATATCAACTACAGCCTCCCTGTGAAGTCTGGGGTCAAAGTAGGCCATTTCAGTGGCACTCTCAATAGCTCGTTGGATTTTTGGAAGATCTTCTCATGACCAATGAAAAGACACATTCTTTTTGTTAGTTCTTGTAACGGTGCACTGACCGTAGCAAAGTCTTGTATGTATCTAGAACTGTAACTGCCCATTCCAGAACATGATTATAACATAGAAATGTCTTGTGAGGAATTAGCAGTAGACAACACTTTAACTTAGCTGGATCAGGTTTCATACTCCCATTAGAAAGGACATGGCATAAGAATTTCAAGCTTTTCTTGTGGAATTCACATTGGCAGCATTCAGAATTAAGCCCATAGCATGCAGCAAACAACATACTTGTATGAGAGCTTTGTCATGTCCTTTCTGTCTAGTTCTGAAAAACAAAATGCAATCACTATAGTTAAACGCAATTACTACAGGCTGTATGATACGTCAAAAATGTTCTGCTGCAGAGGATACACCAAAACTTAATTGCTTATAGGAAAACAAACCAATATGCGTAGAAAAGGTTGTAATGTACCTGGATTTTTCTTCAAGTTCCAAATGGTAATATCCTTTATTTAAATTGAGTCGAGAGAAGCACTTTGAACCATTCAATTGGGTTATCATATCAGCAATGTGCCGACCTGGATATCTCTGTTGTTCAATTGCCTTGTTAGCCTGACGCATGTCAACACATAGGTATACAGATCCATCACTGTCTCTTTTAACCAATACTACAATGAGAGAAACCCATGGTGTCGGACCAGTGGAGTGTTCAATGATAACATGCTTAAGCCGCAAATTAAGGGTCTGATTTAGATCTTGGCAGATGGGAATACTCCATCACAAACATGACGGATATACTGTCCACCATATTTCAAACCCAATCAATCCTATGGGGATCTTAATAAGGCAGACAGGATATCCGCCATGTTTGACAGAGTATTCCATCCACCATGTTCTAAATCAGGTCCTAAGTTACTTTTCAACAGTTTCTTGAAAGTGAAATGCAATTCATCTGTCTTTGTGCAAAAGGACAAACCGCTGCATTTATATGTAACTTTACTTTCATTGATGTGAGTTTTCCTAATGCATGAAATAATAAAGGGAATCAACTTACAATTTTATGATGGGGCGTCATACTGTAGTTCACTGATATCAGTCCCATATCAGCAGCAGTGTTGAAACTCAGCAAACAGGCACTTGAAGCTGTTTCTTGAAGTACATGAATAAGTGCTTGCACCACAGTGTTCTTATGTTTCATAATGGCTACAAATGAACCTTGACTTTTTAAGGGTGTTGAATCAGCCTATGTGTATACTTTAGTTTTTGACTTTGTGAGTTGTGGTAACAGAGACAAATCTTGATACTTCTTCTCAGACAATATTTATCAACGCACTGCCGTCGATTATGAACCATATCAAACACCCACTTATCTTTTGAATGATCTTCGGACAATGTTTAAATGTTTTAATGCGTTTTCATATGGATATTTCTCTCATCTTGAATGTTTCCTCACATTCAAGTTGTTCCCACATGTTCATGCCTTTCTAAAGTAAACATCAACGTTGCTCAATTGCCATTGTCTCTTTGACTGGAAATTGATACTGAGGAACGTGTTGACAATTTAAACTTCAATCAAATATGTTTGGTGTCAATTTGCCTCAGGTAGTGTGACTGCTTGGCCTTGTTGGGGCACGTCGGACGTCGCTGAGGTAGCGTTGAGTTGCCCATTTTGTCTTTACATTTGGACACACCTACATTTCTCTTCGCCTTCCAAATCATCATGAAATTGTTTAAGTTACCACAGTCTTTGCAAATTTGTCCAATTGCAGGACATTTCCCTTCATATGGAAATGACAGTCCACATCTATAACATGCTTTCTTTTTCTGTGGAGACATTGCTTTGTGTCGCTCACCCTTGTAGCTTAGCTTAATTTTCATGCTCATGACTGAGGGACTTTGGGCCCCTCCGGTTTCCATATAAGTTGAAAGACAATCAGCATGCTCTTCAGCACGAGCAGCCTTGAAGACTTTAGAAAAGCTCAGAGTTTCCTTCAGCATTTGTCATTGAAAGGAATCTGACAGACATCCAACAGTTATTCTGAGATGGGTAGCTTCCTCTTCATTATATTCATTGAATTTACAGTGCTTCACCAGAACATCTACTCTCTCAACAAACTCACCAATGGTTTCACTTGGTCTCTGGCGTTCTTGACTGAACATGTATCTTCCATGTTTGCCACTTAATTTAAACCTGACATTCAAGGCTGTTTTTATTTGATTGTCCATGACTTCACCTTCTTGTGGTATCTTTTTATGGCTTCTTTCACTCCTTCACCAACCATATTCTTCAGATACTTTATCAAATTTCATTTTTTATCAAGTGCTGTTGGTGGTTCTAAGAATGCAGCAGCCATTTACACATTTGTAGACAGTAGTGGTCTCTCCGGTGCTTCTTGTGGAATTTGATAAGGCAGAGCTTCTCTAATGCTTTGTGACATGCTGTCTTCAGGGTCAGCCTTAATGACTTTTGGAGCTTGGATTTCGACGTTGCACTTTATTGGAGCTCTTAATTTGCTGGTAGACTAGGGAGTTGTTCTGGGCAGCTTTGGTGGTGGGTGACTTCTTCTGAGGTCAGCTCTGCAAGCACAACACCGACCCTCCTTCTGTGACCACTTTGCAGTATGTTGTGGAATGATGATTTGTGTAATGTTTTTGGTAATAAGATAAATCTGTGTACACATAAGTCCATGAAAGTAGATAACATTGGTCAATCTTGTGCTTGGATATTTCTTCACAAACACCTGGTTAATCTCTGTTTCATAGCCCATGAATTTCAGTTTGATTTGTACTGAACTATTGCTTTGTGCTGCTTTTGTAACCTAGCTGTATCCACCTTTAGCATTCTTACTCCATATAGTGTATTGCATTAACTTGCGTAATGACACAGTTCCTTTGAATTTCGACCATTTCATTCAGTTCCTGGCCACCGACAATACTTTCAATGTTGCTTTCATTGTTTTGAAGCGTTTTATAGAGGATGGCATTGTGATGAGACTCCACCTGAGCCAGCGTTGATTCTGCACTTTGACTGTGACACATGTGGCACGCACGAGCAATGTGATGGACTACAGCAAACTCTCTGGAAAAGTGCTTTCAGTGTATGGGTTTCTTATCCCTTATCTTGTCGCCAGTTGTAGCGTCCTACCAGCCCAGGTACCTGCCAAAAACCATGCCACACAATCTTAAACACAATTATTCAAACCTGTGTAAATCAGAAGTCAAAATTCTAAGCCTGCCTTCAACTCCTCCCTCCAACACTTACGTCACAGGCATAGGGTGTAGAGTGGGAGCCAAAAGCTTTCCAGCGTTCTTTTATTTACAAGAATCTACAGCGGGCTCTCTCCACTGTGTAATATTTTTGGTGTATGCCCTTTAATTTACAGCCTCAACACAAGTGTCAACCTCTCTGTCAGTTTCATTATAGTATTCTATGCGGGTGTAAGTTAACTCTGCTAAAGCATTCTGTTCAGCCAAATGGCCAATCTTCTTCTTATTCTTATTCCTATTCTTTTTCTCATTATTATTGTTATTATTATTATTACTATTATTAGTAGTAGTAATAGTTGTATTACTAATATTATTGTTGCTGTTGTAGTTATTATTATTATTATTTGCAGTACTAGTAGTAGAAGTAGAAGTATTACCAGGGAAGCAATTGTACAAATAAACCATTCTTTTTCTCTAAAAGTCTCTCAACTATACATTGTTTCACAACTGTGTAGACTTTAAAAAAATCTACAGAATAATCTCCCACCCTTTTGGCAAATGGTGCAGCATACACTATGTTCATGTTATTCACTTCTATCTTGGTTTTCCCCTGATTTTATGAATGTGAATCACTGAACATAATAATATGTCCTTATCATCAGCTGTGTGGACTATATAGGCCAAGAAAGGCCCGCTCCACCAATAAAAGGCCCAAGACTAAGGAGAGGCCTTTAACAAAAGACAGGTACTTTAATGCCGGTTTAGCCCAGCTACGGAAGTCTATAAGGCTATTAGAACATTCGACCACTGGAGGGTAGAAGTTCTAATAAGTAAAACAAAGGCTCACGATCCATGAGGCCTTTGTTCTCAGCAACAGCTGTGAACAACAATTCATTGAAATGTTGGAGCTCTGGGCTTCTACCAGCCATTAGATACCCGGAGAGCTCCATTGTTCTCAACATTCCAATGTTCTAATGTAATTTAATCTCTGTTTCAAGTTTGAAAGTAGATTTATTTTAATGTGCCAAACGAGTGCCTGAAACAACTTTTTTTTACCAGTTTATCTTGCTTTTAGATCAGTTTTGGAGCAGTAGATCCTGTGTTAAGTGACAAAACAAGATTTCCATCCTTTTATCGGACTGCCCCGAATGAGCTCTCCCAGTACGCAGGAATCGCTCAGCTGTTAGAACATTTCGGCTGGAGCTGGGTTGGAATCCTGGCCTCAGATAACGACAATGGGGTGAAAGCTCTGCAAGAATTAAAGAAGGTGGTCTCCCAGCATGGGGGCTGTGTTGAGTTTTCTTTCATGATTCCCACTGAAATTAGTAATGATGGCCATAGGGTACTGCACGGGTTTATCAACATAATCAGGAAGACCACAGCACAAGTGATAATTGTCTATGGTACAGAGACATCTATGACACATTATATGATGGACCCTACTTGGTTATTACTGCCTCATAAAACGTGGATAGCTTCAGTGACTTTGTCTTTTTTTTTGGACCTCCGTTTTCCATTGGCCTTGAAAGCAGTCTCCGGGTCACTATTTTTTTCAGTTAAAAAAAGGAAAATCAATGGTTTGAAGGATTTCCTCAACAGTGTTAGACTTTCAAGCCTTGCAGAAAGTGAAGATCTGTTGGATCTATGGCAGGAAATGTTTGATTGCAAACTGATGGGTAAAACTAGTTGGAAGCTTCTTTCTGGTGACTATATGAATCGTCTTCCGAATTGTTCAGGGAATGAGACCCTGAAGAGTCTTCAATCGCCTGATATCTCAGACTTTCGAATCGCCTACAGCGTGTACACAGCCATCTACGCGTTTGCACACTCTTTACATGAAATGTTTTTTCCTGATTCCAGACCAGCAACTGTTACCACTCATGGGTACAAAATTCAGGAGGTGAAGCCCTGGAAGGTAAACTTTGTCGCACAATGAGACAGTCATGAATAATCCCACTTTGCTGCCAAGGGTTTGTTGTATCATGGTTGTCTGAGGGAAATAATATATATTATGTCTGACAATTCAGTGTAAGACTTTTATCACGTCATTCTCTCTGTCCAGTAGTTGATCTATTTTCGTGTCAGTACACCAACATTTATCATTAACTACTATTCAAGATATATATGTTCTTCTCCTGTAGATCAAGCTTTTTCTTTTCTTTTTATTGATCTGCAGGAAATAGAACAGTAATCCATGCTGCCTATTCAGAATGGCAGCCACAGTATTGCAGCATGTTGTTGTGTTGTAATACTGGTATTCCAATGTGAATAGTGTTTCACTCACATTCTCTCACATCCACTGTCTTCATGTATTCTATGGCATCTACTACATGTTTTTGTGGCATGATGAGGAGTTAAGGGTCAATAGTCACTGTAATATAGGTACGACATTTCTTGTATGGTGTGAGATGTTGGCTGGTGGGCCTATTGAGACTGTACCATTCATTTCCCTTCCGTTTGGTTTCCCTATTTACAGTGGCGTTCATGGGGAGTGGTGGGGTAGGGCCGATAACGGGGACGGGGGAAAACAAAAAACTAAAATAACCCAACAAACACTTACCATTGTTGTTGTTGCTGCCGCCGCTCCCTCCTCCTACCTCGCTCCTATTCTGGTATCCCAGCATTCAGTGGGACACCAGCACAGGCTCCCCAGCAATCGTGGTGCTGCTGTCATGCTTAACCTAGCATGAAAGCAGCATCAGGATTGGTCTGGGCTGCTTGGACTGCTGCTCAGACACAATGCTGGGGTCTGTGCGATTTCTCCTGCCTGGCTGTTAAACACAGCCGGGCTGGAGAAACCTAAGCGTGCATGTGTGTTTGGCCATACAAGACTACTGGCCAAACACACATGCGCACTTAAGTGCACTCTGTCCTCCTACCCCCTCCTACCTCCTGAGGTTCAGCCCTACCCCTCCCTGCACTGCTGGCTGTGCAAGCAGATGAAAAATAAAATATTAGTAAGCTATCATTTTATTTTTCATCTGTTGGCTCTTAGCCAGGGGGCGACGCCCCTCCACCATTGCAGATTAGGAGCAGAGGAGCTGCCCCTGACTGTTTGCCATACGATAACTTCTGACCAGGAACCACCTACGAGTCCGTTCCCAGGTACTACAAGACAGAGAAAAACATTTTCTACATTGAAAGTCTTGGGGAATAATCCCCTGTGTAAGATCTCTAGCCAGACTTTGTGAAATCCATTGAGAGTATTAATCTTTCTACCTTTTCCCTTCCTGAGACAGGGAAAAAGAGAGAAAGGTAGAAAGAGACAGAGAGAGCAAGAGACAAGACAGAAACAAATAAGCAGAGAGTGATGTGGGGAGATAGAGATGGAGGGAGAGACAAATGTCGAAAGAGAATCTTTGAATGTTTAGAGTTGGAGGACACCCCTTCCCTCTTGACCTCTGTGTCAGTGTTAGTTACCTTAGCTGACTGTGCTTCAGAAAGAATGCTACCTCTCACTGTATCCTCCTACCTCCGTGATATGTTTGTGGATGTTCTGGTTGTTGGGTTCATTCATATCATGTCACCATCTTGGACAGCAGAAACCAGTTTCCTGGGTGCTTTTACAGGAAGAACCTCTCAAATAGGGTCTTATTTGGTATTTGCACACACCAAGGTATTCAGAACAAGCAGCAATACCCAGGGTCGGACTGTGATAAAAATAGTCCAGGTCACCAAGTTAAAAGTAGGCTCATTAGCAAATCAGATAGCTAAAAAAGTAAACTACATTTGCAAATCAGGGCAGTTTCCAAATTGTAAAGGCAATCTATATCTGGATTTTGCAAGGAATGGAGACCTCCTACATCTGTGCTTGCTGCAGGCCATCTTTCAGGTAATATCAGAGAAATCAGCAGTAAACAATGGCCCACCAGGCCATAAAACATACCCCAGACAGCCTGTACACTGAACTGTCGCACCAGCCTTTCGGGCACTGCCAGAATTTCTTATAGGCCAGTCTGTCCCTGAGCAGTACTGATTGGAAGGTGAACTTCATGTTACAGAACCTGAATAAATGCTGAACTTCTGCCAACAGTTTTTTGCATGATGCTGACACCATCACCTTCATATGTGTGTGCTTGAAGTACCTTAGTTGCTTTATTTGTAAAATAATAAGTGTTGGTGCCCACAGTACTGCTCAGATACCAGCGGCTGGCGCTAACAAGTGTCAGGACCCCAATGGCAAGGGTGCACAGTCCTGAATCCACCTCAGGCCTCTTTAATTCACTGCCAGGTAGTCCCTTCTCTGTTATCGCACTCTTACAGGTGTCTGCTTTCTCCCTTGATGACTGGTATTCTTTATTTCTCTTCGTCCGTCTTTTTGTTGGTTTGTTTTTCTTTCTGTTAGTCTCAGGAATTGCCTGATGTGGAGAAATACATGCCGGTCCCAAACAATAAGTGCCAGTGCCCTCCAACGGCAACCACCGGCTCAAATCAAGCACAGAAGTACCCTGAAACACTGGACCTCAGCAGAACACTAAAATCCTGCAAATTGGGCAGGATGTTTGGTCTGCTTTAAAAGTACCATTTCACATGTTAAGTGACATAACAATTGTTCCTCTCTACTGCAGGATAAACACTGAGTAGAACTACACCAAACTAATGTAAAACTTTACAGGGAAGAAGGCCTTTTTAACATTCAGTACTCCTATTATATGTGCAAAGACACACGATAGAAAAAAGATGCTGGGAAAAAGTTAGATGTTCAGGCTCTCATTATGAGTGCTCCATAAAGCTGTGACAGATGTGCATCATCATCGGGCTCTGCTTCACGCCAGACTGGCACTGCAATGTCTGACAGGGTCCTACTTCGGACCAACTTGTCATAAAAATTATTTATATCTTAGTACCAACACGTCTTAGGTTACTAAGAAACAGCTGGAGAGATGAAAAATGAAAAAATAAAAATAAAATTGACTCGGGGACGTCCTCAGTATAAAAATGTTTAATAAATGAGCAAGGGCCCGGTCAAGATTAATAATATTGGAAAAGTGAAAGGGAATTGATGATCCCAGACTTTACATTCTCTCGTGGTCAAGCACAATAACTTTGACCACTACGAAAAGTCAACATGTTTCGCGCCTAAATAATTGTCCAGAACGGATCCACTGGCGCTTCATCAGGACTGCAACAATATTTCTCCAGAAAAATCAAAAATATAATGACAATATGTTCATTCAAACGAGAAGAAAGGGAGCAGAATGTTTTTACTCACTTCAGCTCTGTGTCAACTTGCACAAAACTACTGGAAACTTGTAGAACCAAAAAATGTATGCCAAAAATAAATGTAAATCAACACTGAAACATCATACTATAAAAATGAATAATTACATGGAAAAAATTGGAAGTGCAATACTGCAACATCACTCATCTCTATATATATGGCTTAATAAAACAAATGCTTACCGGCCATTGTCAGAAGAAGGACTACATCCTCTGGAAGCATGAACCAGAAATCATTCAGGATATCTACATTGGTGTTTTGAAAAAAAGATGCTTATCCAAAATTAATTATGCATATAACAGGACATTAGGAAAGACAATTTTTTAAGAATGTACTCATGCAGATGTTAGTGCTCACATAATCTGATAACATGAAAATGTTCTAGCTGGAATGGTGTAATGCTACCATAGAGAAAAACAAGCACACATAGTGACATGGCACTATATTTAATCCAAAGCCGAACCAGTTGTATCTCAATCTGTGCTTTTGTCACGCAATGTGTGGGAACATTATAAAAGAAAGAAGACCCCCATGACAAACCAAAAAAAAAAGAAACACCATCTTCTGAGTCGAGACCTTGTTACCACTGTATGTCACTAATCAAAGGAGCAGTGCCCACACTCATTATTGAAGGAGAAATAAGAAATGCTACCAAACAAAAAAAAAAGCTAAAACTTAGTCAAGCGCCATAAAAATCAACGACGTGATAGCACAGCGTGGTCGCATGTTCATATATTCAAGAAAATGAGTGAGCTGGACACCGTTTAAAAGTGAAAAAGAGGAATTGCCCACCCTCAATGTTGAAAGAAAGAGAAGAAATAAAGCAAAATGAAAAGCCAAATTTACTTGTGCACCATAAGAGTCAACAACGTGGTTGTCCGGTGTAGATGCGTTTTCGTCTGTTTGAGAAAACACGCGGGACAGACGCCATATAAAAGGGGAGTCTGTAAGACAAGCAGCCAATTAAGAGGGACGTACAGGTCTTCCTGGCTACGCCCTTGGATATCACGTCCCGCAGGAAGATGGGAAAGTGAAAACAGACACGAAATTACGTGTTCGCTTTCCTGACTAGAAATGCGGCTACAACAATATTGTAGAGAGGCGTCCCTCAACGCTGGAAATAGAAGAGGGACCCTAAATATTACACCAGGAGTGAAACAAAACGAAGAAATGCAAAATATGTTCGTGCTGAAAAAAGTAAATATTCAGAATGCAGGGCATAAATTAAATCAAGGGTGAAATAATCAAAAGGCCAGCTCTTCAAAAATGGACTCTTTTTGTAAATGGTCCGAATAATAAAGTTACCAGAGTGTAGACAGCTATAAAAATAAATATGCAACAGGGTATTCTTCATCCAACGAACCAAAAATAAAAACAAAGCAACAATTAAACGATTAAAATATCGTTCCAATCATGCATATTATTGATTAGGAACAACATGAAGTTACCTAAATGTTTCAAGTGGTGACTATCAAACCAACCGTCGATAAAAAATACAAAATAAAAAATCATCTTTGATGAAATCAGATATTCATCCAGGGTATATCATCATTCAGTCCCTGGACATGGGTGCCCGACTTGAAAACCCAACTTTGTTCAACTTCAAATAGACACTTGTTTGGAGATTTCAGGGTCTGTAACACTATCCCCCACATGTCATCTGGTGTGTGTTGTACCTCTTGGTAATGAATACTCAATTCTCTTTTCCTCTAGCCAGTTGCTGCCTGTAGCTTGTCTCACAATAGGAGATTAGAAGTGTCTCAATGGGCCATTTCTGGCAAGATGGGAGGGAAGAACTGGGTACAGCCTCACTTACACCTGAATAGGTTGTGTCCTGCCAAAACACAAAGGGCTGCATACCCCCTGTAATGAGTCGGGAGCCAGGTCTGGAAGGAAGGACATGAGTACACTTCAAAGACATGTCTTTGAAGTCTCCCCACTTCAATGACACCACTGGGTATAAGTACGGGCCTTAGACACCACCACTTCAGGGAACTTCTGGACCAGTAGCTACTCTGCCAGGGAGAGGGACTGCTGTGCTGCTGAAATACTGCTACTCTGCTGAAGACTCAGGGACATAACAGGCTTGCAATCTTGCATCTGCACTTGGACTCTGCCATCTGTGAGCCTACCCTGCCAAGCAGAGCCACCCCTAGACCTGGACTATTGAAAGGAAGCTTAAGGTGCATACCAGCGGAACCAATGCATCTTCTCTGCTGAGTGATGCACCTCTGAGCCAAACCAATGCATCTCCTCAGCAGGGCAGGGCATCCCAGTGCAGAACTGATGCATCACTGCTGCTACGTGGATTGCACCCGTCATAGAAGACTCGCATCACTGCCGCTTCCTGCATCTTGGCACCGTTGCATCACTTTCGGAACCACCACTGTGCAAAGCTCACCCCAGCTCAAGCTCCCCACATCCCTCACCAACAGAGACCTCGTCACTGATGACATACCTCTGCATCACAGCTTCAACTAGTCATCGGAACTGACACATCACCTCGACTACGCATCTCATCCTTGACACCAGATTTCACATTGAAAGCCCCGTTGACTGCAACCCCGTTGACAGGATCCTTGATGCTGATGCTACAGTACATCACACAACAATTGTGTAGCTTCTCAGAACCAATGCATCACCTGGGCTGCAGGACACATCTTTGACACAAATCCATGTAATGCCCCACAACCAGGATTTAAGGTTCTTTGCTCAGAGGATCTTACTGGGTCTCTGTATTTGGCCTGTGCTCCATCGTGGTTGGCCTGAACTTGTGACTTCGTCCTGGTCTGGCGCAGCCAGATATACCAATAGTGCTCTGTGCTTTTTGACACTATTTTTCTCTATAAAAAAACAATATCTCTGGTTCTACTAATTGGATTTTTGTAGCTTGCTCTTGCTTTATTTAGTAAACTCAGAGATATACTTCTAAACTAGGGTTTTTTTGTTTTGTACTTTTACTCTTTCACCATCTGAAGTGTTGCACAAAACCTCTACAAACTGCCTCTCAGTTCAAATTGAATGCTATGTGCCAAGCAACAAGAGGGTGCACACAGGTTATTTAATGGCTTACTTGTGCCTTACCCTGACTAGAATTGCGGTTATTGCTTGACCAGAGCTTATACCGCAGTCAACCTGTAACCCAATTTCTAACATCCACAATATCCAGCACTATCAGAGTCGTTACTGGTTTTAAGAAATTCCATCCAGTCTCTGGCGCTAGAAAAATGTTTCACTGGTTCCTAGTAAAACAAAGGGTACATTTTAAATTTGTGCTCATCTTTTCAAAGTTTATTACAATGCTAACAACTCTGGCCTCAAAGAGAAGCTTTAGAAATATGTATCTATAGGACCTCTGTGCTCTGCCACTCAATTCCCACTTCTCATGCCTGAAATTATGTGATCCAAGTTAAATGGGCGTGCTCTTAACTACGTAAAAGCCAGCATTTGAAACTGTTTAACAACTACTCTCAATCAGCTTTCCAATTACCTACATTTCTGAAAAAAACTCTCAGGCAGATTTATCATGGTATTTTGTTGTCCTTGCATCACGCATGGTGTTTCAAGGGCAGCACAGTACTTAAGTTTGATTTACCAAGCAACGCAAGGCTACCTTGCATGACCCTGTGTTACATGGTAGATCTAGAATAACGCAAGGCAGTGCAAGTCACTGCCTTATGTTACTTTGCCCTGGGAAGGCATTCCATAAGTTGAGCATGGGTCTTCTCTTTCATCCACCTATGGATTTTGACACATTAGACAGCACACTTTGAAAGAGGAAAAAGACTCAGAGGATTATTTTTGATTATTTTCCTGCAGAAAAACAATCCTGCCTGCAATGCAGGCACCCTTGCACAATGGCACAAGGGTGTCTGCATTGACATTAGGCAGCAGATTGTGTGCCAGATTTGTCACATCCCTGCCTTCTCCCTTTCAATAAACAAAACAGTGATGGATGTAATTCTTGAATTAATCTCAGCCACTGGTAATCACTCGGGGCACATTCCAATCCAACATTAATGTGCACACCATGCTAGGTCTGTTTGGTTGCAGCCATATTCAAATCAGTCTTCACCCTACTCTAATAGTGATATCAGCCCGAATGATCAAGCCAGTTCATCCTTGAACCAGAACACAAGCAACCCAGGACCGGTTTTGTCCTAGTTATGGGCTCATCTGCTAAGTATGCCTTGGTTCCACTGACAGTGTGCATGGGACCCACATCTGAGCATACCCATCTCACCTAGGGTGACACAATAAGTATAGACAACAGTGATGGATGGAATACTTCAATTAATCTCAGCTACTGGTAATCACTCTGGGTTGCATACCAACCCAATAGTATTTTGCACACAAAATCACCTCAGTTTGGAAACACAAGCAGCCCAGGACCGAAATCGACCTGTTTGGCAGCCCGAGTAATTACCAGTGGCCTGAAATTAATTTCATATACGTCTAGCATTCTCTCAGGCATGTGTAATCCTCTTTACCTTCGGAAAGGTAATAAACAGTACTTATGCTGTCATACCCTATATGGTAGGTTTGCATTACACTGTATCATTGTTTAACAATAGCTTAATGTGTTACAGCACTTAATTACCTATAAAAATGTGAAACACACAAACAAGAAATTATGATTATTTACTAAGAAGGCTCCATTAGGTTTGTTGAAGTTGAGAAGTCATTATGGCTACCATTTAACATGTAACATTGTTAACACTTAATAATGAGTGACATTCACCAAAAACAGCTCCCCAATGTAATGCTCATGAACCCACAGATGTCTCAGATTATAACACAAATCATGTCAATATTTACATGAAAAATGAGAACACACAAGAAGCACAAAAAAGAACGAGATAAATATTGGGTTTGAGAAGATTAGCTACAAATTACTGGTAGTGATGGCTTTGTAAATGATCCAACTAGTGTGTGCTGGCAATGAGAGCCAACACAATTCCATCAGGGCAGGAGTGATGTGAGCAAATTCCTCAGACCCTGAATGAGAAGTGCTACAGAGTGTGAGGCACTCCTAAACAATGCCAGTGTGAAGTCAGAGAGGCCATAGAACAAGGCATTAGCACCATCCACATTCAAGAGTAAAAGGGCTTGAATGGCAATTCTGAAATTGCTTCCTGGAAGAAACTGACTATTTTTTTTGTTAATGTGTTTCATGAGGGAGGTATTTGTCATTCAGTAATTGCTAGGGTTCGAAACTGTCAAGGTTCACGTTCTTGAGCCACGTTTGCACTGTGTCTTTCCATCATTTTTGTCAAATAAAATTAATTCTGTTGTGGTTCTATCGGCAAATTGGTGAATTGTGATGCTTTGATCTGTGAGTAAAGCACCAGTGCCCATATTTATAATTTTTGCTACAAACCTGCTCTAACGCAGTTTTGGTCAAAAAGTTTACCGCCGGCTTGCGTCATTCAAAGTGCCAGCCGGGCATCAAATTTAAGGAATGCCGCAAGCCGGCGCTAAGCTCGGGCTACTGTCAGAAAAAGTGATGTTAGCTGGGTGGGGGTGGTGGTATGGGTGAAGGTGGTTTTGCCTCAATGGCACCTAGCAATTTAAAAAAAAATACTTACCAATACTTACCCTACTTACCTTGGATGGGGTCCCCCATCCTCTCGTGTCCCTCTGACATTACATAGTATCTAAGAATTAGTCTGAGCACTGAGGTTTGTCTCTAAGACTAACAAGTCTGCAAAGCAAATAGTTCTTGCATATATATGTAAATACATTTATTAATAAGTGTGGAAATCGTACAAAAGTTACTGCAGTTGATTGAAGTTCTGTTTAGCCAAAACAAATTCTCCACAGAACGCCGATAGCCAGTTGTTGGAAGAAGGATAAAATTCAGCTTCTTCAAAGGGGAAAAAGTAGCTGGAAAATAATGAATTACTCAAAACTGGAAGAATTCTCTATGAAATGAAGCACCTCAAGAACACTGCTCATTCTCCTCAGGATGACAGTTGAAGTGCAGGGCTCTCAGAGAGAAACAGCTGGAGGGAAGCTTCAGCACAAGAGCACTGCGGCCACCATCTTGAGTGGCAGTTCAACCTGAAGAGGTTAGTTTTAAGAACAGCCTCCGCAAGAGCCCACGGGAGTGAGGACGCCGCTGCAACCAACTTGGGTACAAGGAAAAGGGGAATTGTTTTTGCTGAGGGAACAGCGCTGGCAATAGTTTTCCTGACAATACCTCAGGTTATATGCATCAAATTATATTTGTTTTGGCATCTAAATTGGTATCATTATCTGCTTTATTTTTATAAATTGGTGTTGGATTTCTTTATTGTCATGTCAATTACTTATCGTCCATATTGGTACTCTAAAGTGTTCAAGACATGTTCCTCTAGTAAAGCCTGGCTGCTTTTTGCCAAACTATTGGGTCTGAGCTAAGGATTTATTACTGTGAATCCAATGACCATATTTGGATATTGTGTTAATATTACATGGTGAGGCCTAACCAGCAACACCATATAATAGTCCACTTTCATACACTCTCATCAAAATGTTACTGATTAGGACAGAAGTTTAGTCTACTAGCTCTAGCTTTTTACCAACACTGAAGACAGGGCTGCTAAACATTGGTGAAACAAGCACAGTGCCTCTCTAATGGTCATTCTACTTTTGTTGTAAATATGTTTACTTATTGAGAGAAGGCAATTTTCACATGTTCCAATTTGCACCAAATGACCTATATCCTCCTGAATGTCCAGAAACAAGGAAAATAAATGCCAAAGGATCTTGTACACAGCACTGTTCTAAGTTGTAAAAGACAGACATTACGCTCCTCATTACAAGTCTGGCAGTCCTGGGACCGGCAGACTCGCAGTGGAGGTCGGACCGCCGCCATAGCAGCAGTCTGGCCTCCACATTATGACCCTAGCGGAGCCGCACGGTCTGATCCCTGCCCGCTAACCTCTTAATAAGTGCCTCAGTCTTTTTAGGCACAAGGAGCAGTGCTCAATTTGTGCTTGTTGTTTCCTGTGCTGAGCACCAGCACTTATTTGTGATGGCCGGGGCTTATTCTTGTGTCTCAAGCATTTGCTGCGAGCAAAAGACACACATGGGAAAGACAGAGGAAGAGAAAACTAAAAAGCGTCATAAAGGGAGAAAGTAGAAAGTTGCAGGATGAGCTGAAGGGGCAGGGGTGGCCGTAAGTGGATTGAAGAGGCCCGAGATGTCTTCAGGATTACGCTGCCTCAGTGTTCAGTGCTGACAGATTTAATTACAGCAGCCTCATGTTTAAGAGAAGGGATTTGAGCACCTGCACCTCTTTATTTACAAATTAAGCACTGATAAGGAGGTATTTATCTGCTATACATTTTTAAAATGTTTGATCTCCTCTTTGAATGCAATTCCTATTCTAAACCCTGTAAAATAAACCTTAAGCTCAACTTTGATGACTGAATGAAACAAGATGAGAAGGAATAGTGATTTTCAAAAAGCGATTTTATCCAAATTGCTATTTCTTATGTATGAAACATTTTCATTTTTATGATTCATAGTGGGTCGCAAATTGCCCTACCTCATGAAAATTAATGAGGTAGGTCATAATTTGCGGCCCATTAGATATCCCTTCCAAATAACAATTTCTATACCAAGACTCCAATTCTAATGAATCGCAGTTTGGGTGTTTGTGCATCAGGAAAAGCATTTTTGCAGCCTCAAACAGCCTGATTTTGGAAATTAGGCACTTGGGACAGCAAAAATGCTTCATACATATGGCCCAAAAGACTCTCCTTCTGACTGATTGAGATGGGTGTGTCAGTACCACTTATTGTTTTTATTAATGTTTGTGCTTGTTTGTTAATTAACTAGTTATTTAATTGCAGTTTGATATAACAAAAACTTCAAAGGGGACAGAGCTCTTTGCAACCCTTGCTATTGCAGCATGTTAAAGCATTTTATACATTGTTTTGAAAGAAACAATTAACAAAGCATGTACATTTCTGTCAATCTGTCCTATTCAAATCTGCAGAAAACTCATTATGAAGAGTAAGCCAAATATACTAAGAGTCTGCCGATGGTCTTTAAATGTCACCAAAGTTATTAGCAAATTAAGCATTTTTGATCCTCCTTTACCATAGCCTCCCCTTGCCTGATCTCATTAAAACTCTACCCATCTTGGGTAGTTAGTATGAATGAAACAGAAGATATCAAGAGTAAGCTAAACATGCTATAACTCTGCCAAATTGTGTGTAGATCCCTTATGTTGCTCCAAAGGTATTTCACCTCTCTTTTATTTTTATTGTGTCACAGTCAGGGGCGGTTTCTTCTTTAGGGCTGAGCCCCTCTGTAATTCCTACACATTTATAGCAAAAACATAAATAAAATAGATCGATTTGTTGGGAGATGAGATCGTAACGATTGTAACTCTAAACAAATTGATGCATTTAAGTGTGGGCAGTCTGTCCCAGGCTGCCTGGTACGCCTCGCCTTAAAGCAGGAGACAGAAGGCAAGCAGTAAATCAACTTTTTACATTGTGACTCATGATGCAGAGTTGACAGCTCTAAAGCCCTTCATTTCCATTGTGGTCTATGACAGTATTCACTATAGGCCAGTGGCGCTTTTAGCGTCATGGTTTCTGACTTTGGAGTCTTCATCCTTGAGTGAGGGCAGCCGTCTGTCATTCACAGGCATAGTTCCCACCCTTTCCCCCACTCGTCATGAAGTAGGATTGAATGCAGGCACATGTGATTAAGGGCCAGATGTACTCAACTTTGTGCACGTCGCAAACAGCGAATTTTGCTGTTTGCGACGTGCAAAAAGCACATCGAGATGCCCAAACCCCGTTTTGTGATTCGGTAATCTGGTTACCGAATCGCAAAACAGGATTGCGAGTAGGAATTAAGAAGGGGTGTTCCCTTCCTAATTGCGAGTCGCAGCGCAATGTTGTATTGTTTTGTGACCGCGGTCACAAAACAATCGCAGTTAGCACCCATTTTCAAATGGGTGCTGACCCATTCGCAAAAGGGAAGGGGTCCCCATGGGACCCCTTTCCCTTTGCGAATGGCATTAAAAACATTTTTCATATGGACCACTGCCTGCTCTGAAAAAATTAACCGAAAACAGTTTTTGGGAAGTGTGTGAGAGTGAGAGTGACGAACAGCATAGTTGTCTGATGGGTTGGTTAAAGTGTATTTGGCTGTTCAAACCAGTATTCTGGTCCTGTGTTGTGTAGGGCTCTGTATGTGTGCATGAGAAGTTTGAGTTGGCTGTGTTAGTGAATGGGGAGCCAGTGACAGCAGATCTTTGCATGCCAAACTCTGGAGTCTTTTGATGAGGGTGTTGTGGGAGACACACGGTCCCTGAGATCCAGGAACAAGACAGAGAACAATGCCAAGACCCCCGTCCGGAAATGAGACCCCCCCTGAATATCATCCTTCTGTCCCACTTTGTCACCCTGTCCATCCTTAAACTGCCTTAGCTCATCTTCCTATGCCCCTTTGGACAATGCACCTGTGAAACAAATAGACTGGACTCTGCCATGGACATTCCTCCACCATCACCCCTGATGCTTTTATAACACCCTCCACTTATTTGCACAGAAATAAACACCCTTGAATCACAAAACAATCTGGAGTCAGTCTGTGCTTTCACAAAAGTGTATTTGCAATAACTATGGAATATAGCAATTTATTGTCAACATTCCGATGTAACACAGCTCTAGTCCATGAGGTAATATAGCAGAGGTCACACAGTGGGACCCACATCTGTTAAATTGAAAGGCAAAGTGAGAAATCAGGGTCCATACACTGAGTGAAAATTACAGACTTATGATAGGTCAAACAATTGAATGAGATGTGTGAGGCAGTGATATCTTCTTACCTGTGTCTCACGGGAAGTATTGCTGGATAACGTTGTTTCTGTTGTCGATATCCTCTTCTTCTGTCTCCTCTTCTTCACTGTCCACAGGCTCCACAGCTGCCACAAGACCTCCATCTGGACCATCCACCTGCAGAAAAGGCAGCTGTTGTCGCAAAGTCAGGTTGTGCAGCATACAGCAGGCCACGATGATCTGGCACACCTTCTTTGGTGAGTAGTAAAGAGAACTACCTGTCATAAGGAGGCACCGGAACCTGGCCTTCAGGATGCCGAAGATTCTTTCTATAATCCTCCTAGTTCGCCCATGTGCCTCAATGTCGCGTTCCTCTGCCCTTGTCCTGGGATTTCTCACTGGGGTCAGTAGCCATGACAGGTTACGGTAACCAGAGTCACCTGCAAATGTCGAGGGACAACTGTTAGACACACACTAACCCGTAGAAACAACCCCAGACCCAGACAACTATTCACAGGGTATAGGGTCCTTGTCCTCACCTATTAGCCACACACAGTGCCTCTGGAGTTGCCCATCACATAGGGGATGCTGCTATTCCTCAGAATGTAAGCGTCATGTACTGAGCCAGGAAACTTGGCATTCACATGGGAGATGTACTGGTCTGCCAAACACACCATCTGCACATTCATCGAATGGTAGCTCTTCTTGTTTCTGTACATCTGTTTACTCCCGCGGGGGTACCAATGCCACATATGTCCCATCAATGACACCTATGATGTTGGGGATATGTCCCAGGGCATAGAAGTCACCTTTCACTGTAGGCAAATCTCCCACCTGAGGGAAAACGATGTAGCTGCACATGTGTTTCAGCAGGGCAGACAACACTCTGGACAACACGTTCGAGAACATTCCCTGGGACATCCCTGATGCAATGGCCACTGTTGTTTGAAAAGACCCACTTGCCAGGAAATGGAGTAGTGACAGGACCTGCACTGGAGGAGGGTTCCCTGTGGGATGGCGGATTGCTGACATCAGGTCTGGCTCCAACTGGGCACACAGTTCATGGATTGTAGCAAGATCAAGTCTGTAGGTGACTATTACGTGCCTCTCTTCCAATGTCGACAGGTCCACCAGCGGTCTGTACACCGGAGGATGCCGCCATCTCATCACCTGCCCCAGCGGACGTGCCCTATGGAAGAAAACAGCGAGCAGAGAGTCAGCCAACACTGAAGTATTACAAAATGTCATTGGCACACATTTGTTAATCCGCAATGTGCCTGTTACTGTGTGGATGCAAGGCCTAGATAGATGTGACGCAGTTATTATTAATGCCATGTGGCCCCCTGAAATGGAGGCTGCCTGACCTGTGAGGTGGGACAAGGCGATATGAGGTAACTGCGCTGGCGTCCTACACCATCGTGGTAGGCGGTCGAAGACCGCAACGCAATCCTGCATTGGTTAACATTGGACCCTATGGGTCCCAGGAGCCAATGACGATGTACGCCGGCGGTGACTGTACGCACTGCCCCCGACGTGACCGCCATTTTCTAACTGTACACTCCCTTGATACCTGACCTTCAACAGGAGAGGACCTACACTGCAAGTGCTGCTGTGACCTCAGTCTGGAAGCGACAATGGCTCATGTGTCTGGGGAAAGGGCCCCTGCCTTCACTTCGGAGGAGTTGGAGAAGTTAGTGGATGGGGTCCTCCCCCAGTACACACTACTCTCCGGTCCTCCAGACAAACAGGTGAGTGCACTGTGAGCATGCTGCATGGGCAATGCCTGTTTGGAGTGGTGTGGATGGAAGATACGGGGGGACTGAGCCCTGCATGAGCGGACGGGGAGTGTATGTGCGTCAGGGCAAGGGTGGGAATGTGGCCCAATGACTGTGACTGTCCGGACGGTTAAAGTTTTTCCTTTTCCCCTGTACTATTCCTGTAGGTCAGCGCCCACCAGAAGAAGAATATTTGGCATGCCATCGCCAAGGACGTCCGGACCCTGGGGGTCCACCACAGACGGAGCACCCACTGCTGGAAAAAATGGGAGGACATTCGCCGCTGGAGCAAGAAGACGGCGGAGGCCCAGCTGGGGATGGCCTCCCAACGTGGGAGGGGTGCCCGTTGCACCATAACCCCATGATGTTCTGGATCCTGGCGGTGGCGTATCCGGAGTTGGATGGGCACTTGAGGGCATCACAGCAGCCACAAGAGGGTGAGTACAGTCACATCCATCTGACTCAGCACGCATTACGAGGTGTCTGGGTGGGGGAGGTGGGCAGTGGGTTCCCCTAGGCAAGGGTGAGCTTTGTAGGCAAGGTTCCTTTCTGAAGCCGACTATGTGGCACCCCAACCCCACCAGTGGTAAGAGCCCTCTACACCTAGTCAGGATCCTGTGACTTCCATGTGTGCAGCAGTCGGGCATAGGCCGTGTACCCCATGGCCCTGTGAATTATCTAGGAACTATAAGTGCATTGCGTAGTGTGGAAGGCTGCTGTGTCTGTAGTGTCCGCCAACAGTAGTGGTATAGCATGCACTGAACATGTCTTTCTTCTGTTTCCCCCCCATTTTTGTGGTCTCCCTGTTCTTGTGTGCAATAGCATCATCAGGCAGAGGAGCAGTGGCACCGGAGCAGGAGGGAGCTGCATCCCACTTGGCCCTGGAGGGTGAGAAAACGGAGTCCTAAGCCACCAGTGGGATGGAGGGATAAGGGGCGCTCCACGGTGGGGACAGGAGGTGACAGCAGCTACAGCAACTCCTCCTCTGATGGGAGCTCCCTTGCGGTGGCTGGCCCCTCTGTGCCCCCGCATCCACAGGTACAGCCGCCACACCCCCTACCAGCACCACCCTCCCAGCAGCCCCTCAGCGTGTGTCCCGTTGCCACTCACCCAGGAGGGTGGGCATCTCCTTCGCCCCAGGCACCTAAGGCCCTGCCCCAGTCAGCCCTGCAGCCCTCAGTGAGGAGGCTATTGACCTCCTGAGATCCCTCACTGTTGAGCAATCTACCATTGTGAATGCCATCCAAGGTGTTGAGATGCATTTGCAATGAATCAATCAATTAAAAAAAATTGTAGAGCGCACTACTCATCCATGAGGGTCTCAAGGCGCTTGAGGGGGAACCCAAAAAGGGGGGGGACAGGGAGGGTCACTGCTCGAACAGCCATGTCTTGAGGTTCTGTCTGAAGAGCAGGAGGTCTTTGGTTTTGTGAAGGTTCGTGGGGAGGGAGTTCCAGGTTTTGGGAGCGAGGTAGGAGAAGGACCTGCCTCCTGTGGTGGTGCGTTGGATGCAGGGGACTGTGGCTAGGGCGAGGTCGGCTGATCGGAGGTTGCGTGTGGGAGTGTGGAAGTTCACACTTTCGTTGAGGTAGGTTGGGCCGGTGTTGTGGAGGGATTAGTGTGCGTGGATGAGGATCTTTAATGTGATTCTCTTGTCTAGGGGGAGCCAGTGAAGGGATTTGAGGTGTGGTGAGATTCGTTTGTGGTGGGGGAGGCCAAGGACGAGACGTGCAGCTGTGTTCTGGATTCTCTGGAGTTTGCATTTGAGTTTCAGTGTGGTGCCGGCGTAGAGGGTGTTACCGTAGTCCAGTCTGCTGCTGATGAGTTCGTGGGTGACTGTCTTCCTGGTATCTGGGGGAATCTATTTTTTCAGAGTGCGGAGTGTGTGGAAGCAGGAGGAGGTTAGAGCGTTGATTTGCTGTATCATGGAGAGGGAGGGGTCCAGGATGATGCAGAGCTTGCGTGTGTGGTTTGCGGGGGTGGGTGTGGAACCTAGGGCGGTGGGCCACCAGGAGTTGTCCCATGTGGTTTTGTTGGGGCCGAAGATGATGATCTTGGTTTTGTTGGAGTTGAGCTTGAGGAGGTTAGTGGTCATCCAGTTGGTGGTGTCGAGGAGAGCAGCGTGTAGGTTGGTTTTGGCAGTGGTGGGGTTGCGGGTGACGGAGAAGATGAGTTGGGTGTCATCTGCATAGGAGAGGATAGTGATTCCGTGTGTTCGGAGGATGTTGGCCAGGGGGATCATGTAGATGTTGAAGAGTGTGGGGCTGAGGGAGGACCCTTGGGGGACTCCGCAGGTGATCTTAGTAGTGTTGGAGTGGAAGGGCGGAAGGCGGACTCTCTGGGTCCAGTAGGTGAGGAAGGAGGTGAGCCAGTCTAATGCTTTGTGGCAAATTCCTATGTTGTGGAGGCGTGTGCGGAGTGTGTGGTGGCAGATGGCGTCAAAGGCTGCGGAGAGGTCTAGGAGGATGAGTGTGACGGTCTCGCCTTTGTCGACTTTGGTCCTGATGTAGTCAGTGCATGCGATGAGGGCGGTTTCCGTGCTGTGGTTCTTGCGGAACCTGGATTGTGAGGGGTCAAGAGTGTTGTTTGCTTCGAGGAAGTGGGATAGGGGGGCGTTAACTAGTTTCTAGGCAACCTTGGCGGGGAAAGGGAAAAGGGAGATGGGGCGGTAGTTAGAGAGGATCTCCTGGTCAGCTTGGGGTTTTTTGAAGAGAGCAGTGATTTCCGTGTGCTTCCAGGGGTCTAGGTAGGTGGCAGAGTGGAAGGAGGAGTTGATTATGTTGCAGAGTATGGGGGCAATGGATGGGCTGGCTTTGTTGTAGATGCGATGTGGGCAAGGGTCAGAGGGGGATCCGGAGCGGATGGAGTTCATGTTTATTTCGGTTTCTTCGTGTGTGGTGGGGGTTCAGGTGGAGAGTGTGGTGGGGGGGGTCAAGATTGGGGGTTGGGTTGGGTGAGTGAGGGGTGTGTGTGGTGGGTGGGTGTGGTATGAATCTATTGTGGATGTCCAGGATTTTGTGGTGGAACTGGTTGAAGAGGGCGTCACATAGGGGCTGTGTGTGTGAAGGGTCTATGTTGCTGGCTTCGGGTTTGGCAAGTTCATTAATGATGGTGAAGAGTTCTTTGCTGTTTTGAGAGTTGTTGTCAAGGCGTGTCTTGTAGTGATCTCTTTTGGCAGTGCGTATGAGTTGGTGATGGGTGCGAATGGTGGTTTTGATGGTGGAGAAGTTGGTTGTAGAGGGTTCTAGTCGCCATATTTTCTCAGCTTGGCGGCATTTGCGTTTGGAGTCTTGGAGTTCAGGGGTGAACCATGGGGCGTTCTTGATGTTGCGGGTGGCGATGTGTTTTCTGAAGGGGGCTAGTGTGTCTGCGCAGGTGGTGTTCCATTTGGAGAGGTTGTGTGCTCCTGTGTTGGGGTCATTGGTGTGAGCCAGTTGGGAGTTTAGTCGTTCTGTGGGGAGCTTGTCCCACATGCGGTAGGGTGTGGTGTGTTGATGGTAGTGTGTGGGGGGTTTGGTGAAGGAGAAATGGACGCAGTGGTGGTCAGTCCAGAGGAGTTCAGTGGTGTGGTTGTAGGCTATGTGTTGGCTTGCGGTAAAAATTGCATCTAGCGTGTGTGCTGCTGAGTGGGTGGGTGCGGTGACCAGTTGTTTGAGTCCGAGATTGGTGAGGTTGTCTATGAGGGAGGTAGAGTTGTGGTCTTGTAGGTTTTCTAAGTGAAAGTTGAAATCACCGAGGAGGATGTAGTCTGTGGAGTTGAGGGTGTGCAAGCTGATGGTGTCGGCGAAAGTGTCGCAGAAGGCGGGGCGTGGTCCTGGTGGTCTGTAGATTAATGTACCTCTGAGGTACGAGTTGTTGCTGATGTGGATCAGGAAGTGCATGTGTTCTGTGTTGTTGATAGTGTCTTGGGAGCTGGTGGTGACTTTGATGGTGTCCCTGTGTAGGTTGGCGATTCCACCCCATGGCCTTTAGAGGCGGTCTTTGCGTTGGAGTTTGTATCCCTTGGGGATGGTGATGGCTATGTCAGGTTCCAAGGAGGAGTTGGTCCAGGTTTCCGTGAGGAAGGCGATGTCAGGTGAGTGTGATGTGATGAGGTCCCAGAGTTCTATGGCATGTTTGTGAAGGGAGCGGCTGTTGAGGAGCAGGCAGTTGAGGCAGTTGTGGTGGGTGGTGTTGGTGTGGTGCATGAGGGTGTTGTTGCGGGGTGTGTTCTGGTTGTGGGCTGGTGTGTGGTGGGGTTGGTTGGTGGGGGCAGAGCGGGTGAGTCTTGCGTTGGGGATGTTGTGTTTGTTGAATGTGGGGTTGCTATGGCTGGTGTGTGGTGCGAGGGGTGAGGAGCAGGAGAAATGACAGGTGTGGCAGGTGAAGGGGCCATGAGTGTGTGTGGGGCTAGATGGGGTGCACGTGGGGCGGGGCCTGGGTTGAGAGAGTGGAGGGTGAGGGGGGAGTAGGTGTGTCTGAGAGGGCCAGGGGGACTGGCGCTGGGCGCGGTCTTGGTGCGGACGGGCGCATCTACCTGTCCCAGTGTGTCTAAAAATCTTTTCCTGGCTAATATTGACCTCTTCCCTACACCTCCCCCCCCCGTCCGTCCCCTAGGACCAGGCTTTCCAGGTCCCAACCCAGCACCTCAGCCACCACATCACCAGGCACAGTGGTGCCAGCAACTGCGGGCTCTTGGAGTGCATCAACCAACAGGGCTGCCAGTGTGCCACGGAGCGAGGGCAATGACATTCCGCCACCTGCAAAAGTAAAAAAGTTGCCCACATCTCGGAGGAGAAGCAGAAAACACCTGCCACCAAGGCCTCAGGGAAAACAAAAGGGGATAGTGGCAACACAGCTGCGCCACCATCCAAGGTGGGGAAGGGTCAGAAAATAAAGGGGAGGTCAGGAGAGGGCATGGTGGCACCGACAATGGGACCAGTGTCACACCTTCTGTCCACGTCGACGCCAACCTGTACGGCGGAGAAGACCGCCACCTGCACCGCCACCTGCACCGCTACCAGCACTGCTGTCATTGAGGCCGCCACCAGCACCGCAGTCACTGAGCCTGCCATCAGCACCGCAGTCACTGAGCCTGCCACAAGCCCGCCACCAGCACCGCAGTCACTGAGCCCGCCACAAGCACCTCCGCCACATAGCCCGCCACCAGCACCGCCGCCACTGACCCCGCCACCAGCACTGCCACCACAGAGCCCACCGCAAGCTCCGATGCCACAGAGCCCGCCGCATGCACCGCTGCCATAGAGGCAGCTGCAAGCACTGCTGCCACAGATGCCTCCGACAGCACCGCTGCCACAGAGGCCGTCGCCAGCACCGCCACAACTGACCCCGCCGCAAGCACCACCAGCGGCCCGCGACATCCTGAGCCAGTGGCACCACCGCAGACATGGCTGCCATCCCCAGTGGTCAGTTGTCCGACGCTGGTGGTCAGTTCCAGGAGCCTGGGCAGCTTCCATGATGCACCCCTTCAGTGGAGGAAGGCATCCACTACCTCAGTCCTTGGCAGGATGAAGCACTCTGGGCACAAAGCCCCCTCCAGAACCAGTGGAGAGATACATACACTGCCTCAGTCCTTGGCAGGATGAAGCTCTCTGGACACAAAGCCACCTCCAGAACCAGTGGAGACTGTTATCCACTTGTGAGACTGTGGCTTTGCACTCCCCAGGATACAGCAGTGGGCAGACCAAACACTGGAGAGACTTGAGAGACTGTGGCTTTGCACTCCCCAGGATACAGCAGTGGGCAAACCACCCACTGGAGAGACTTGAGAGACTGCGGCTTTGCACTCCCCAGGATACAGCAGTGGGAAAACCACCCACTGGAGAGACTTGAGAGACTGCGGCTTTGCACTCCCCAGGATACAACAGTGGGCAACCCACCCACTGGAGAGACTTGAGAGACTGTGGCTTTGCACTCCCCAGGATACAGCAGTGGGCAACCCATCCACTGGAGAAACTTGAGAGACTGTGGCTTTGCACTCCCCAGGATACAGCAGTGGGCATGGAGCCACTTCGTGGAGCAGTGGCATCATGCATTCATCAGGCTGAGTTGCCCCCCTCCCCCTGAGGTGCCTGTTTCATTTCTATCTGATGCCCCCGCAGTGTTCTCTCTGTTTGAAGTCTGGTATCATGTGTGGGCCTCGCCCATGAATTTTGGGACCAGTGGTCCACGGACAATAAGTGGTGCACTATCCGGACTTGTGTAGTTGGTGTTCATAATTGTATATACTGTATTTCGAGTTTTGACTACTGGATTTTTCATGATTACAATTGTTCAACTCATTTCCTTTTGTCCTTGCGTTTTTTCAGGGGGGCTGGGGGATGTATATGTAATGTTTCTGCATGTATTTGTGTGTATGTTGTTGTGGGTGAGGGTGGGGGTGGGGGTGTTGCGTGTTGCGTGTGTGTTTCACTCTCTTTTCCCTCCCCCCTCCCCTGTGTTGTAGGTGCAGTACTCACCATTGTCGTCGCCACCGTCTTTGGTGCCCCTGATAGAGGAGCAGGAAGACCATCGCAGGGAGAATCTGGAGTTCTGGCTCCATGGCATTCTGGTTCCTCGTGGGGTGTGTAGAGGGGAGTGTTTTCCCTTCCAAGTCCTGTTTCCACCGTGCTTTTGTTTGCATTGGTTCTGCCCCGGAAAAGGTGGCAGATTGGCATTTTGTTATAGGGTGGGCGGTACATTGTATTCCGTCTGTCTGTTGGCGGTTACCGCCGCGCTGTTTGTTTGCACCGCCGTGGCGGTCGGAGTGTTAAAGTGGATGTCTATGTTGGCGGTTTCCGCCATGGTTGTGATTCCATTTTTTTTACCGCCGGCCTATTGGCGGTATTACTGCCACTTTAACACTGACCACCAGGGTTGCAATGAGGGCCTTTGTGTCCTCTCACGCCATTTCGCTGCATGTGCAAGACTTTGCATTTACTCATGCTGCTTCTGGTTACAATGGTGGCCAAAACATGCCTGCTTGCGAGCGCGAATGCACCCGGAGTAGATTTTGTACTCAAGATACTTCTACATCTAGTCAAAAAGTTATTTTTGAGTAGATTTTCTTCTCCAATGGACCTTTCATGTTGTCTTTTCGATTGAGAAGTCTTTTTATTTTTTTTCAACCAGGACGGAAGGGCCCCAGATACTCCAACTTACTGTTCCTGTCAAGCAGTGCTTTGTTCATCTCCTAGTCCCTCTTCACTTGGATTTTGAGGTGGAAGGATCACTCCCTTTACCACCTGGAGATATCTTTTAATTTAATGACTTTATTTTTGTGAAGTAATTTAAAAAACTGTTGAATAAGAGTGTTGTTTGTTTGCTTGGGCATGCAACTGTACTTGTTTGTACATTAATTTGATTTTAAAAATGTATAGTGGTGGGTGGCCTGGAGTTTAAGTATGGGCCTAGTTATTATTTATTTTTCATTTAATTGATTTTTAATCTTTTGTACTTTTTCTACATATGTGTAACATTTGCAATATTATTTTACTATGTGGCCTAGATCTCCAAATGACCATCTAGCCAGTAGGCCCAGTATTAGTAGTCCTCAGTGCATGAAATACATATTCAGTGCTATATGCTTTTAAAACTTCATTTAGGACATGGATGGCCTTCGATTAAATTACAAATGTTGGCTATTGTTTGCATTTCATGTTTTTTGCAAAAAGTATATGGGTTGTGTGGTAATATTTTATGACATGGAAGTATGTGTGTAATGTTGTTGTGGAATTTTTATAGCTCACTTACTTTCATGATTTGCTTTACTGAATTAGTATTTTACCACCATGTTTTATGACTAGAGTGTGTGTGTGTGTATGTAAGGCACTCAATTGGATCTCGTCATTTCTCTCAGGCAGAACCCAGAGAGTCCGCCTCCCACCGTTCCTGTCAGAAACCTCCAGAATCATCTGTGGCGTTACCCAAGGATCTTCGCTCTTCAACGCTTACATGGCCCCCCTCGCCAACATCCACGAACCCACCACATCAACATAGTTTCCTACGTGGACGACACTCAGCTCATCCTCTCCCTCACGAAAGCCCCTACAGCTGCAAAGAACAACCTCCACAACGGACTTCACGCCATCGCCAGCTGGATGGAATCAAGCCACCTCAAGTTAAACACAGACAAGACAGAAATCCTCATCTTTGGCACCAACTCCTCAACTTGGAATGACTCCTGGTGGCCCACCTCCCTAGGAACCGCGCCCTCACCCACCACCCACGCACGCAACCTAGGCTTCATCTTGGACTCCACACTCAGCATGACTCAGCAGGTCAATGCGATCTCCTCTTCCTGCTACAACACCCTCCGCATGCTCTGCAAAATCTTCCAGTGGATTCCCGTTGAAACCAGGAAAACTGTCACCAACGCCCTGGTCAGCAGCCAATTGGACTATGGAAACACCATATATGCAGGAATAACACATGCGCCCACCTCATTCCGGACATCCCACGCCGCGACCACAATTCCCCCCACCTCAGAGACCTTCACTGGCTACCAGTATCAAAGAGGATCACCTTCAAACTCCTCATCCACGCACACAAGGCCCTCCACGACACAGGCCCAGCCTACCTCAACGACAGACTCACCTTCCACACCCCCACCCACAGTCTTCACTCTGCCAGCCTCGCCTCCATCCCCCGCATCCGCCGCACCACCGCCGGAGGAAGATCCTTCTCTCACCTAGCCGCCAAGACCTGGAACTCCCTACCGCTCCACCTTCGCCAGACACAAGACCTCTTGACGTTCAGGAAACGCCTCAAGACATGTCTCTATGACCAGTAGCTCCCCCCCAGTGACTTGAGACACTAACGGGTGATTAGTGCTCTCTATAAATCCTTGATTGATTGATTTATTGAGTCAATGGTTGATGTAAGATGGCCCTAGTTTGTGGGGAGCCTTGTATGTGAGGATTTTGAATTAGCATCTCTTCTGGACGGAGAAACAGTGACGTTTCCTGAGGTGTGGGGTGATGCTTGAGTGCTTGAGAAGGTTGAGGAGGAGTCTGGCTGTGGTGCTCTGTAGAGTCTGGAGTCTTTTAAGTAGCAGAGAGGACACTCCCGAGTAGAGAGTGTTGCCATAGTAGAGACGCCTGGCAACCAGGGCATGCATGACTATTTTTCTGGTGTCAGTGGGAATCCATTTGACGATTTGGTGGAGCAGACCGAGGATGTAGAAGAAGGAAGAGGCGACTGAGTTTACTGGTGGATTCATGGAAAGTTAGCAGTCGAGGATGATGCTGAGGTTTCATGCTTGGCTTGTGGAGAGGGCATTCTCTGCTCGCCACCAGCTGTGATACCATACGGAGGTGTTCTTCCAAAAGACCAGGATTTCAGTTTTGTCGGTGGTTAGTTGGAGGCAGCTGTTTTTTTATTTGTTTTGCTATGTTGGTCATGGTGTTGTGGAAGTTGGCTTGGGCGTTGTGGGGATCTTTGATGAGTAAGTGGATTGCCTCCTTGCTCCTTGTTGTTATTTTACCATGTGACTGGCAGCAATTCGTGCATCCAGGCAGTGTGTCTTTGCCTTAGGCTTAATACAAGCATCATTAATTATTGTCATTTTTCATTTTAATTTTTTAGTTCTTTATTTTAATATTGTATTTTTTTATTTTTTATTTTTATCTTTCATTTGTAATGTTCTTGTTTTTTATTTTTTGTTTCATTTTGTTTAATTCTGTGTTTTGCCTTCATCCATCCATCCATCAACATCCATTCTTCCATCCACCAAAGGCGCACAGCCACATTACAGCATTTGCTTGCTTTAGTTGTAAAGTAGTTCCATTTCCTTTTGGACACCCTGGCTGCGGCGCACTAAGATTGCATCTGTCTGTACTATTTCAACCTGCTACAATGCCACATTTCATTAACTACATGTTTTTTTTCATTGGTTGCTTTTAGGTGCACAAGAGAAGAGTACTGCCAAAGAGAAGGTCCATATAGTCCTCAAATCTCTTCCACTTGTGCAGCCTAGTGTCACTGACAATTTAGCTTTCGGATGACCGCAAAGAAAGTTGCTCCCAAAAAGTGGTCAATGAGAAGAAACAGCTTTCCACCGGTGGTGTGTCAAACACAATCTTTTGTGGGACACGTGTGTCTGCCACATTATCCTCCTTGGAGAAACCTTGGAACAGCACTCCTGCATATACACCACCTCCGCAACCTAAGCCCAAGACCATGTCTGTCAGCGAGGCAGCCACTGCAACCATGGTGACGCTGACAAGCAGTGACATTGAATTGGATTTGCCCCTTTCTCAAGTGTACCCAATCATTTTGGGAAAGTGGACAGCAGCCCTAGCCAGTAGATTTTACCGAAATTGGAGCAGAACGGGAGGCCAAACTTCCTGGTGAGTAAGAAATTCCTATATTAGAACCAATGGCTCCCTGATCCCCAGCAAGAAAAATGAAGGTTACATCTCCACAATCTTTTTCAACCAGACTTCCGATGACAATGATAGGGACATGAAGTAGACCCTGGCAGTGTCCAGGAGGCACCAGGAAAGGTAAGGGAAAAGAAAACTTCCAGAAAGCCTTAGAATCATGGAAAGGGATGACGATGATGAGTCAGTCATTGTGGAAGCTGGCACAGTGGAGTCCGACAGTACTATCCAACCTGCTACGAGGGAAGTGGCACAGGCAGCACAACTAACTCCCATATTCATAAGGCCGCAGCAGAAATCTACTCTAACCCGTTCCTCAATAGAAGTATGCACTGCATAGAAGCAATCAACATGCCCACCTACCTCTAGTTCTTCTTCAGCAGTGGTCCATTAAGGAAGTACTTATTCCCAGTTTGGGACCTTTTTACGATTAGCAAACAGGAGGAGAAAATTGCGATATGCTCCATTTGCAGTGTTTGTAGAAGTAAGTCTGGTTCACATTATGGTGCTGATGGCCAGATGATTCGTATGAAAAACATCAAGCAATTTGGTGGGAGGAGTACCTAAAACAAAAATTGCTGAAAGTGGTTGCAATGGTGAAGGTGAGTAGAGCTGGGAAACATCAGCTACAACTGGTCAAATACCAGTAGAAGGTGAGGAAGATGAAGGTGACATCTTTACACAAAGCAGCCCTGTTCCTAGCAGTGTGCCAGAATTACCTACCTCAGCAACCAAAAAATAGCACAGGACGACTCAAAGTAAGATGGAGACACCATGGTATACGGTGACTGTACCACAACGCACATTGAGTCGACTACCATCTACATGTCAAAAAGTCATCTGCGTCTGTGGCCCCAGAAAAGAAGAAACACAAGCTACATTTATGGGCATGTTTAGGCAGGAGGGGCCCTACGACTGCAACTACCCAAGGCATGTTTGTACAATGTGAAGCTGGTAAAAATGTTAGCGCTGGACCTCCTTCCTTTTTCTTTTGTGGAAGGAGTGGGATTCTTTGAGTTTGTGGCAGCCATCTTCCTGAAATGGATGTTCCAAGTTGGATCTATATTGCCCGAGTTGCTGTTCTAGCACTTCATGACGATGTGCTGCAATTGGTTGGACAAGATTTGTAGCAAAGTGCTGTCCAGACTATCCAGCTGACAACAGATATGTGATCCAGTTGTCACGCTACTGATTACATCACTGCACACTGGATCTCTTTTGTGGAGGTAAAGCAAAAGCTATCTGCAGGTCTTGTCCCTGAAGAAATTTATAGGAGGGTTCAGTGGCATGCAACAGTAGCCATGTTCACAATTGAGAAATCAGGTACAGCTGCAAACAAATTTGAGGAATTTAATTGCAATGTGTCTGAACAGCTGCAGCCTAGAGGTCTCCGAATTTGCTTTGCTGCCACAGGCAATGACAATAACATAGTCAAGGTCATGGCAGACGGTGGCTATTTCATGTTCCTGTGTTTGGAGCACTGCATCAAACTGGTTGTGCAAGACTTTCTAAAAAAAAAAAAAGACATAGGGGGTTATTCCAATACTGGCGGGCGGCGGAGGCCGCCCGCCAGAATTCCCCCCTCCATAAAAACCGCCCGCCAGCCCAGGGGAAAACTCCCTTCCCACGAGGATGCCGGCTCGTAATCGAGGCGGCGGAGTGGGAAGGTGCGACGGGTGCAAGGCAGACACTGAAATTGGCATGGGCATGGCAGGGGCCCCCAGGGGCCCCGCGGCACCCCCTACCGCCATCCTGTTCATGGCGGGTTTCCCGCCATGAACAGGATGGCGGTAGGGGGTGTCAGAATCCTCATGGCGGCGGAGCGCGCTCCGCCGCCATGGAGGATTCCCCCGAGCAGCGGTAAGTCGGCGGGAGACCGCCGACTTGCCGCTTCTGACCACGGCTGAACCGCCGCGGTCAGAATGCTCGTGGGAGCACCGCCAGCCTGTTGGCGGTGCTCCCGTGGTCGGTGGCCCTGGCGGCCACCGGCCGCCAGGGTCAGAATGACCCCCATAGTCAGCTACATACTGACCACCTCCAGACAAATCTACACTCATTTCAGCCGTTTTGGAAAGCCCAGAAGGAGTTGTGGATTATTCAGCACAGTAATAAAGTACCAGGTAAAGCCCTATTGTATGTTCCAACATATGTTGGAGCAGGTTAGACAGATCAATGACTATGTCATTCTAAGAAGGCATACAATTGGGAAAGCTGTGAACATGGTTGCGGACAAATGGGGGTCCAGTCAAATGCCTGACACAGATGCTGCTCCCTTTCAAGGTTTTCACACTAGAAGTTAGCCAGGAGGACGGTAAAATAGGCCAAGCTATCCCGTTGTTGCATCTGCTAGAGGAGCAGCTAAAGAAGGTGTCTGAAAGGTTCACACTCGGAGGTGTGAACGAAAACCCAGTTGAGAGCTTAATCCTTCACTTTGCTTGTAATGGAAGGCTACAAAATGACAGTATCTCATCCAAAGAGTACATCTGTGCCACCCTACTTGATCCACCCTACATAAAATTCTTACCACTTTAATTCCTTTCTCTGAAGGGGATGTTCCAAAATACAAGAGGTGGATTGTTGAGCAAGCTGGAGAACTGGAAGAAAAACATCTGGAATTTAGAGTCCCACTCTACATTTTCTGGGGTGCCGCCTTCAACTTCCAGAGTGGGCAGTCTAGTCTCACAGCAGGAAAAACCATGAGTGGTGATATATTGAGTGATTGTGAGTGACGGTTGATGGTGTATGTGGTGGCTGACAGTGAGGAAGGGAGTTCAACAAATTTGTAAACTTGTTTCTGATGATTTGCAATGTTTGGGGGCTGATCCTTTTGGCCTAACAAACAAAGTGAAATGTACCTGCAGCTTCCACTACTTATTTCTGGTTCCTCAGACCAGACCAGTCACTTTAGTTACCAAACACAAATCTACACAAAATATTCCAGTTCTGTTTCTCTATTTGTTCTTCAACAGCAGTGCACTACACAGGTCTACCTCACTCGGTTTGGGACTAAGATTGATTTACTCAGAATCAGGAGAAGGATGGAAGGACTCAGGGCAGAACTACCTCAACAGCTAGAAGGAGAAAGTTATTGACTTCAAAGAGAAACCATGGTGATGGTGAAAACTCTGAGGTCTAGCACTCACTCAGCTCTGTGGACTGAAGAGGGGTGCATTTATTTAGCAAATGCTGCTGAGTATGTGTTTGCTGCATTGGTGGCTCAAAAGTAAAACTCCTGTTATGTTCTTGCTCTGCCTCTGAGTCTTCTTGGTACACTTTGACTCCTCATGAAGCTTACTTTGCTTCCTTTTGTCCTTTTCCTTTAATCTATAATACAGTTACAGTTGTTTTTAATAGGCAAGCCTTCTCATAGTCCTCTCCTGCATGAACAAAACTTGGTGAAAGCTCAACACTCCAGCATACCTACCGTATAAGTTCAGCCAGCCACTCAAGAGCAACAGACATTCCAAGAAGAATGTCGATGCACAGCCCAATTTGGCATTACATTCATTTTTCTTTTAACAATCATAATTTTTAGAACTGCATGGGTTAACTTCAATCCTCTTTAATCTGTATTTTTTAAACCTAAAAGACAACATTTAAAGATATATTATCTTGGGTCTCCCTGGGGCAGAAGGACTGTTTACAATGCATTTAACTCTCACTTATTGTCACATATAGAGGGGGTCATTACAACCCTGGCAGATGGTGTTAAAGCTGCGGTAATACCGCAAACAGGCCGGCGGACAAAAAAAGGGAATTATGACCATGGCGGAAACCGGCAACATAGACAGCCACTTTAACACTCCGCCCGCCACAGTGGTACAGACAAGTAGCGCGGCGCCAACAGACAGGGGGGAGACAATGTACCGCCCACAGTATCACAACCCGCCAATCCGCCACCTTTTCCGGGGCGGATTCACAGTGGATAAAAACACGGCGGAAGCAGCTTTAGCAATGGGAAAACGCTCACCTTAATACACTCCACGAGGAAGGAGGCGACCATGGAGCCCGAACTACAAATACTCCCTGCGCTTGTCTTTCTGCTCCTCTACGATCACCAGCAATGTAGGCGCCCAAGACAACGGTGAGTACTGCACCTACGACATAGGGGAGGCAAAAGTCAGGGGGACACACACGCAACACCCCCACCCCCAACCCGACCCTCACCCAGTACAACACACACACCACTGCATTTCCAAACAGCACAGTAACAACCCACAACCCCCCCGGAAGAATGCAAAGACAAAAGGAAATCAGTTTAAACATTGTAATGTATCAAACCACAGTAACCAAATATATACAGATATATATACATACCAGAATTCATACATTACGATTAGTAATGCAGGTATGCACATATCAATGTCCGTGCACCACTGGGCCCAAAATGCATGGGCGGGGCCCACACTAGATACCTGTCCACAAACGGAGAGAACACTGCAGGGGCATCAGATAGAAATACAACAGGCACCTCAGGGGGAAGGGAAGGGGGGCACCTCAGCCGGATTACAGCACTACGCCAGATCCACGACGGGGCTCCATGCCCATTGATGTATCCTGGGGAGTGCAAAGCCACAGTCTCTCAAGTCTCTACAGTGGGTGGGTAGCCCACTGTACCATCCTGGGGAGTGCAAAGCCACAGTCTCTCAAGTCTCTACAGTGGGTGGTTTGCCCAATGTACCATCCTGGGGAGTGCAAAGCCACAGTCTCTCAAGTGGATACCAGTCTCCACTGGTTCTGGAGGGGGACTGGTGCCAGAGTGCATCAGGCTCCCCGTGACGGTCCCTGTTCCGTCACTGTCCCAGCTGCACATGGGCCAACGATGCTTGATTTGGCCTGTTCAGCGGTGCTTTGCCATGTTGGTCTTTGCTCTGTTCAGCGGTGCTTTTCCCTGTTCAGCGGTCTTCACCATGGCGGTCTTTGACCTGTTCAGCGGTGCTTTGCCATGGCGGTCTTTCCCCTGTTCAGCGGTCTTCACCATGTCGGTCTTTGCCCTGTTCAGCGGTGCTTTGCCCTGTTCAGCGGTCTTCACCATGTCGGTCTTTGCCCTGTTCAGCGGTCTTCACCATGGCGGTCTCTGACCTGTTCAGCGGTGCTTTGCCATGGCGGTCTTTCCCCTGTTCAGCGGTCTTCACCATGTCGGTCTTTGCCCTGTTCAGCGGTGCTTTGCCCTGTTCAGCGGTCTTCACCATGTCGGTCTTTGCCCTGTTCAGCGGTGCTTTGCCCTGTTCAGCGGTCTTCACCATGGCGGTCTCTGACCTGTTCAGCGGGGCTTTGCCATGGCGGTCTTTACCTTGTTCAGCGGTGCTTTGCCCTGTTCAGCGGTCTTCACCATGGCGGTCTCTGGCCTGTTCAGCGGTGCTCTGCCATGTCGGTCTTTTCCCTGTTCAGCAGTGCTTTGCCATGTCGGTCTTTGCCCTGTTTAGCGGTGCTTTGCCCTGTTCAGCAGTCTTCACCATGTCGGTCTTTGCCCTGTTCAGCGGTGCTTTGCCCTGTTCAGCGGTCTTCACCATGGCGGTCTCTGACCTGTTCAGCGGTGCTTTGCCATGGCGGTCTTTGCCTTGTTCAGCGTTGCTTTGCCCTGTTCAGCGGTCTTCAACATGGCGGTCTCTGATCTGTTCAGCGGTGCTTTGCCCTGTTCAGCGGTCTTCACCATGGTGGACTTTGCCCTGTTCAGCGGTGCTTGACTTTGCTGTCTCTGACCTGTGCATTGGTGTGTGGCATGACAGTCCCTCATTGCCCAGCGGTGCTGTGGCTGCCGGAGCCCTCCATGGCACTGACTCTGGTGGTGGTCTCCTGACCAGTGACGATACTGCTGCCCTCCAGGGCACTGACTCTGGCGGTGGTCTCCGGACCAGTGACGATACTGCTGCTCTCCAGGGCACTGACTCTGGCGGTGGTCTCCGGACCAGTGACGATACTGCTGGAGGTGGCGTCCCGGCCGCCGGGGAGGATGGCGCCCTTCTCCGCCGTGCTGCTCTTACCAGACTTTGGCGACTTCTTCTGGCCCTTCACCACCTTTGGAGGAGTCTCAGCTGACTCGGCACTCCCCCCGGGACCCTTGTGAGCAGTTTTGCCGCCAGGAGTCTTCACCCTGTCCTGTCGGCCACTTTCCAACTTAAGGTGCTTTACAGGGGGTGGACTGGCAGTGCTTTGGCTCCGTGTCACACTGGCTGCCCTGGTGGCCGGTGCACTCCACACACCTTTAACACGCACCACTGGTACTGGACTTTTTTTGGCTGAGGTGCTACTACGGGACCTATGAATTGGAGGGGTAGGGGGGCCCATATGGGCATAGGAAGTGGAGCTGGGGCAGTTCCAATGTGGACAGGGTAACAAAGTGGGACAGTGGGTGGACAATCAGGGTGGTCTCATTTCCTGGCGGGGTCTTGCCATCTTGCTCTGTCCTGTTCCTTGATCTCAGGGACCGCTTGCGTGGTGGTTGTCCGTCTGCAGGGGGTGGGGTGCCGGTGTTGTGGTCCTGTGGCGGGGCGTCCTGTCCAATAGCGCCGGCAGAGGTGGTGGGCAGTTCATCGTCCAGGCTAGTGTCAGGGGCCCCTTGGAGTGCCACGGTGTCCCTCATGGTCTTCTGTATGTCCTTCAGCACCCCTACGATGGTGCCCAGGGTGGAGCTGATGGTTCTGAGCTCCTCCCTGAAGCCCAAATACTGTTCCTCCTGCAGGCCCTGGGTCTCCTGAAACTTGGCCAGGACCTTCGCCATCGTCTCCTGGGAGTGGTGGTATGCTCCCATAATGGAGGAGAGGGCCTCGTGGAGGGTGGGTTCCCTTGGCCTGTCCGCCCCCTGTCGCACAGCAGCCCTCCCAGTTCCCCTGTGTTCCTGTGCCTCCGTCCCCTGGACCGTGTGCCCACTACCACTGCCCCCAGGTCCCTGTTGTTGTTGGGGTGGTGGGTTACCCTGGGTTGCCTGTAGTGGTGGACACACCGCTGATTGACGTGTCCTGGGGACGGAGGTATGGGCCCGCTGGGTGGGTGCTGTGATGGTGTTACCAGAGGGTGGAAGGTCAGTGTTGGGCTGTGCCTGTGCGAGGGGAACCGACTGTCCCGAGGCCCACGATGGTCCGGGCTGGTCATCTGGATCCAGTTGGTCAGAGCTGCTGTCGTCACTGTGGGCCTCTTCTGTGGGTGGAGTGGAGATGTCTGGACCCTCCTGTGTGGTGACGTTCCGTAGTGGTCCTGCAGGGGTATAAGAGCATGATTATTGCATGTGTGTGTGTCATGGTGTGCAATGGGTGGGTGTGCGTGTACCCCAGTGCAAGCATTCCTGTGTGGGGGTTTGTATGATGATGGTTAGGGGGTTGTTATGGGTATGTGCAGTGAGCATGCTTTAGTGAGGGGTGACCATGCTTAGTTGTTGCATGCAGGGCTTGGTGTTGGGATGTGTGGTTTGTGTTATTAGTACATTAGTGAGGAGTTGCAGTGATATGGGAGGGGGTGAGGGTGGGGGTGTGTGATAGCATGCAGGTAGGGTGGGGGATATGATAGTTAAGATTTGACTTACCTGTATCCATTCCTCCACCGACTCCTCCGAGGCCCTCTGGATGCATGATGGTCAAGACTTGCTCCTCCCATGTTGATAGTTGTGGGCCGCTTGTCCGCCGCCAGTCCGCTGAATCGCGATGTTGTGCCTGGAGACCACAGAACGCACCTTCCCCCATAGGTCGTTCCACCTCTTCCTGATGTCCTCCTGATTTCTTGGATGCTGTCCCACAGCGTTGACCCTGTCCACGATTCTGCGCCATAGCTCCATCTTCCTGGCTATGGAGGTGTACTGCACCTGTGAGCCAAATAGCTGTGGCTCTACCCGGATGATTTCCTCCACCATAACCCTGAGCTCCTCCTTGGAAAACCTGGGGTGTCTTTGGCGTGACATGGGGTGGCGTGGGTGATGTGTGGGGTGGTGTATGTGTTGATGAGTGTGGTGATGTGTAGTGGTGTGTGGTGTTTTGTGCGTGGAATGTTGTATGGGTGATGGTGTTGTGTGCCTCTGTGTGGTGGGGTTCTCAATTGCTGTGCTCTCTGTCTCTCGGCTTCCTCAAAATTTCTGGTCATAGGGGTTTGTGGGTGATGTGGGTGTGTGTTTTATATTGTGTTGGGTGTGTGGGAGTGGTGTTTGTATGTGTATCAGGTGTGTGTATTTGGAATTGTCCAATGTGGCGGTGTTTTGGAGATGTGTGTGTATTTTGAGCGCGGCGGTGTGTACCGCCAATGGAATACCGCGGTTGAAAGACCGCTGCGTGGATTCGTGGGTCGTGATAGCATGGGCGTGTTTCTATTGGCGTGACGGTGGAGGTTTGGTTTTCGCCAGTTTAACACTGACCTTTGGTGTGGCGGACTTGTGTGGGTGTCTGAATTTCAGCGGTTTACAGTATGTGTGTCATAATAGCTGTGGCGGAATTCCGCACCGCGGCGGTGTATTGGCGGTCTTCTGCATGGGGGTAAGCGGCTTTTACCGCCAATGTTGTAATGACCCCCAGAGTGTTTAACCACCAGTCTCAATTAGGGTTAGATTACACCTAACACTAGTGTTATAATGAAGAGAAATCAATAGTTCTTTAGAATCACGCTTTATTCTCATCTCCACTTCTCCTCATCGTCTCTTCACATCTCCTCTTCTCTCAGCTCTATCTCCCAACATTCTATTGTGAACTCCTCTACCTAACAGTCAGAACATTCCATTCTAAATGAAGGTAAGGGGGGGAACGTACTACTTATATTTAATTATGTCATAAAAAAATACATTCCATAATAATTTGGCATACACTGCATTGATGTCTTAAATATATACATTTAATAGATAATTTGACATACACTACATCGTTGTTTTAAAAGAAGTTCTATTGGTACTCTCTGTACCGACGTAACGTCTCTGCTGAATCTCCTCACTCTCGCCATTCTCCATGGAATTTTCTTCACTCCTCACGAGGGCTGATGGCTGTTGGACAATCCTGTCCATACACCAACACTGACCGTTTGTTAACATAACCACATTGTTTTTCACTTTAGCAATATCAAAAGGACCGGAAACTTTTGTGCCTCACATATTCGGACAAAAACCCCTGACAGGATTTTTAACATAAACCTTATCCCCCACTTTCCACTGTTGTTGTTTAGTACCATGTTTAGTATTGTATCTTTTTTTGTAATTGTTTTGATGATTTTCTACTCTAAGTCTGAATTGTGGAGTTATGGGATCACTTTTTCCTCCTCCACCTAACCATGAAGGGAAGAATTTGGCACTTGGTTTCCTACCCTTTAGAGCAGAAAATTGAGACATTTTTGTTACTGAATTTGGAGTAGAATGGTATGCCCATAACATGTCTTGAATAGCATTTTCAATGATTATTTGGTTTACACTAGCTAACTGGATGCACTCTTTAATCATGCAGCTGGTCCTTTCGACTAAACCATTTGCCCTGGGACAATATAGAGCTGTAGTGAGGAGATGTATGTTTAAAGAGTTAAGAAAATATTTCATTTTTGATGAAGTTTATTGAACTCCATTGTCAGTGATCAAGGTGGCGGGTATTCCTTCTATAGCAAAAGCATCTTTAAGGAAATGTATAACTGATTCAGTGGTGATTTGGCTTACCATTTTTACATTAATCCAATGCGAGTAATAATCAATCAGTATTAAAGCAAAACGTTTGACAACACCTTTCATGTTGATAGGCCCTATGATGTCTAATGCCAATTTTGTCCAAGGCTTGTCTGGTACAGCCACAGGATATATAGGAGTTTTACGAATAATTTTAGTTTTGTAACTGCAAGCACATTTAATGTAGTTTTTGACTTCATTTTCTATCATAGAGTCCATATTAGGAAACCAATATATTTCTCTAACACAAGCTTTTGTGAGGCTCCTGCCTAAATGGCTTTCATGAGCCAAATTGATAATTTTGTGTATCAAACCTGCTGGTGGTATTATCTTATCATTTCTTAGAACAAAATTTCCATTTTAATTTATTTCATGTCTAACCTCCCAATAGTTTTTTAGAGTTTCGTCCAGATCCCTCCTAAATTCCGGCCATCCCTCCTTCGCTAATGTTCTCAATAAGGATAGGGATTCATCCTTATGATCAGCCAACTTCCATTCTTCTTCACTGATAGCCAGAGTACAAACAACCATCACTGAGTATTCTGGGGTCTCATACTCTTAATTTATAGTTAACGGTATTCTAGATAGAAAATCCGCAGCACAATTATTAATACCCGGTAGGTACTCAATCTTAAAACAAAAGCTCTCCAGGCCTAAAACCCACCTAGCAAATTGGGATTCTCTTCTCCGTTCTTCAGGTGATGAAGTGTAGAATGGAGGAGGTGGGGTTGGAATTCTGTGTCATTGTGTCGGGAGATTTTAATGCCAAGTTTGGTCGCCTTCGTACAGTGGTAAATCCATTCGAGTACTACTGTGTGGACTACTCGGCGGATGATGTTCAGGATGCCAGAGGCAGGGTTCTGATTAAGGAACTTAGGAAGTTGGGCCTTCTGAATTTCCGGGACACTGAAGTAGTAGATATTCATCAGCTCCCAACGTTTGTGGGTAGAGGGTCTGGCACCACAATTGATTACATTTTTGTGTCTCCACTATTGAAAGATTTGATAATTGGAGGAGAGGTGCTTGGGGAATGTATAAGTGATCATAACCCCCTTACAGTGTGCTTTAAACTCCCAGGGGCTCCAAGTAATTCAGGATGGGGTGGACCCACAACAGTGAAGATAAGAGACCAGGATAGGCGACTTGGTTGGAAACAGGTAGATGCCCAACAAGTTATAGAGAGGGTGGTGGGGGCAACCTACCCTTGTTTATGGATATACTTTTGAGAGAGACTCCGAGCCCTAAGGAAGTTATGGATGCAATAGCTGAAGTGAACATAGTAGTTAGAGGCTGTTTATCTTCAATAGACAGTTGTCCCAACAAGTGCAGAGGTGGGTGATTTGATAAGGCCTGTTATGATGCTAGGGCAAATATGAAAACGGTCCTCAATGAATACCCCAGAGATAGGGCTGCGGTGAAAGCAGCAAGGATTAAGTATAAAAGGGCGTGGAAGGGAGAGTGAAGAAAAATGTAAAGAAAAAGCCTGGGAAGAGTTGGAGCGCGCTACAGTCCTGAAGGATCCTGGTCTGTTTTGGAAGGTGGTGAATAGAGGTTCCTTTGCAACAGAGACATCTGAGAGCTTGGGCTGTAATAATGCCCCGGAGGCCTGGGTAAATTATTTCTGTACAATTTTTGAGGGAATCCCCCTACGAAATAATTGGGAAAAAGAGTGTGCTGTGGTTCCCAATCTGGCGATCAGGTTTTTGCTTCAGGAAGTTATTGATGCACTCCATGGTAGTGCTAGTAATAAAGCCCCGGGCCTGGATTCCATCCCCATGGATTTGTACAAATCTTGTCCTCAGCTATGGGCACCTGTTCTCTTAAATGTTCTTAATGCGGACGTTACTGTGGGACTCCCTGCCTCTTGCAGAAAGGCTTGTATTATCCCAGTTTTTAAAAAGGGGGATCAGAATGACCCTAAGTCTTATCGCCCCATTTCCCTTCTTGACTCTTCTGTGAAGATTTTGGGACGGATCATCTTAAGGCGTATTGAGGCTTGGATGGCAGAAAAGGAAATTTTGAGCCGGGACCAGTGCGGATTTAGGGAAGGTCTTGACACGCGTGAACAGAGCCTTAATCTTCTGATGATGATTGGGAAATATACGCAAGCCGGGAAGGGCACCCTTCATATTGCCTTTATGGACCTCAGTTGTGCCTTTGTAAATTGGTCCATACTGTGGGAAAGGATAAGCCTGTTAGGGATGGATCCTAATATTGTAGAGCTGCTCCAGTATCTCCACTCAGGATCGGTTGTAAATGTGAGGGTGGGGATAAACGGGGAATGTTCAGAGGCCTTTAAGCTCACAAAGGGCGTTCGCCAGGGGTGTGTGTTGGCCCCCACTCTGTTCCATTTATACACAAATGGATTGTCAGATTTTTTGGTGGATCAGTGTAGGGATGTCCCTAAGGTGAATGGCACTAATGCCCCTGTGTTGACGTACGCGGATGATGCGGTCCTCATGGCCCGCACTATGAATGGCCTCCGTAAAGTAGTTAGAGCTTATGCTTCTTACATGTCAGGTTTGGGCCTAGAGATTAATTACAAGAAAGAGCATTTTATGGTATGTGGTAGACCTTTGAGTAGGGTGGGGGAGCTAAAGGTTGAAGATCAAATTATTAGCAGGGTCCATGAATTCCCATATTTAGGGGTGATCTTTGATGATAAAGGTTCATGGAAACCCTGTATTGCCAGAAGGAGTATGCTCTTCCATGCCTCAGTTGGTGCCACTTTTGATTTTGCTGTAAGAGTAGGAAGTAAACCTATTAAGCCTCTGCTTGAAATCTGCAGGAGAAAATGTCTCCCTGTCCTGTGGGGGTATATGGATACCCGAGCACCCATTGTTGAAGAAAATAGTTTTTGTAGAAGGCTATTGGGTGTTGGTCAAAATACCTCTGGTTTTTGCCTGCATCTAGAACTAGTTCTTGAGTGTGTGCAACACACTATTCAGTTTGCTCCCCTTTTGCTATGAATCTCGATTTGGAGTAATGAATATGCCACTTTTAACAGAGAGATCTTAAGGGACTGTTTGGCCTGTGATAATGTAAAATATATTCCCTGGCTGACGTATATAAGAAAGGTAGCACAGGATCTGGGGCGGCCGGAATTGTTTGACACTCCTGTGGGTCTGACTAGCTGGGATAAAAATTGGGTTAAGGAGAATTTTTTAAGAATCAGGGGGGCCAACAGAGAGAGGAAGGAATTAGGGAAACAATCGGTCAGGGATTTTGTTATGTTAAAGATGGGGGTGGGTCCTGAGCCCTATCTCTTAGCGATAAATGATTTGAGGGAAAGGACTCTCATCACTCGATTTCGCTTAGGGACCATTAGAAATAATCTTTGTTTCCTGTTAGGCCAGTATGGTGAAAAATGTATCAAACCTTGTCCTTGTGACGGGGTGTCCCTGCAGACCTTGTCCCATTTTACATTATTCTGTGTCTTTTATGCACCTTTTAGAAGCCGTTTTTTCTTACCCCTGTTGAGGCCAAAGGGTTTTGTGCAATATCGTCCTGCTTTTATGTGGCTGCAAATGGCTTCAGATGCATTGGTGTGGAGGTGGTTGGGATTGTTCCTGAGGGGAGCCATTACTTGGCGCAGTAATTTAGAGTTTTTTAAAGAATTATTTAGATTGCTATCCTTGGTAACGAGGTTTTATTTGTTTTTAATTTTATGATTATTGTTATATTATTGTTTTATTGCTATTATGGTCTATTTATCTAAGGGTTGAATTATTTCATACTGAATAAAGTCTACTGAACCCACCTATCAATTCTAGGTGTAGAGTTGTAGAATCTTTTTGTAGAGAAAACAGGTTTGTGGTCTGTATGTAAAGTAAATTGTGTACCCCAAAGGAAGAATTTAAAATGTTTTATAGCCCAGAAACAAGCCACAGCTTCTCTTTCAATTATTGAGTAATTGGATTCTGCCTTATTTAAAGCCCTAGAAGCAAATTCTACAATTCTCTCCTTACCATCTACCACTTGGGATAAAGTAGCTCCCAAACCTTTTTTGCTCACGTCAGTAGCAAGAACAGTCTTCCTTTCATGATTGAAAGTACCCAGGAATGGTGCTGTTACAATGGCTTGTTTAATCCTTTGGAATGCAGATTCATGACATTCTATCCATTTGTAAGGTGTGTGGTTTTTTAGTAACTCTCTTAGGTCATATGATATCTCTAAGAATCCCTTGACGTATTTTGTCATTTACTCAGTAAGGCCTAGAAAAGAATTTCATTCTTCCTTATTTTTTGGCGCCTCTGCCTTCTTAACAGCTTCCACTAGTGAAGTTTTAGGTTTGAACCCATTTTGAGCTATAGTGTGCCCTAAATAATGATCTGAATCTACTCTAATTTGACACTTATATTTTCTCAATGTCAAACCCGCCATTTTTAGTTTACTAAGTACCTTTTTCAAGTTTGTATCATGTTCCTCTACATTTGCTCCATATATTAAAATGTCATCCTGAAAATATAGAGTCTTAGGGGGATCTTCCAAAACACGTTGCATTATTTTTTTGAACTACGGCCGTGGCTGATGCAAGCCCGAATGGCATTCTATAGAACATATACGATCCTACGGGTGTAGTGAAAGCTGTGAGCCATTTAGAATCTGGTTGAAGTTCAACCTGGTGGTATGCGTTGGAGAGATCCAGCACGGAAAAACATGCTGCCTCCCGCATAGTGCTTAATATTTCATGAATAACAGGAAGTGGATGTCTTTCCACCCAAATGTTTCTGTTCAAAATCTCTTGAATCAATGCACACCCTAATGTCGTCGCAATTATGTTTCTTGACAATTACAATGGGAGATAACCATTCTGAACTCTCAATTGGTTGAATAATTCCTAGAGATTATGGTCTCTTAAATTCCTTTTAAAGAGGGTCTCTAAGTAAGTGAGGAATCTGTCTAATTTTATGTACTATCGGTTTAGCCTTAGGTTTTAATTTAATTTTATGTTGGAAGCCTGCCAGTAGACCTAACTTTTCAGTAAAAATCTCAAGAAAAGTCCTGGAACATCAACTCATTAGAGTTATTTTTGCCCATGAGCAGCACTTGCTCCGGATTGTTAGGGTCTGGTTTGATTCCCAACTCCTTCTGATGCTGCCAACCCAGTAAACTGGATCCTTCTTCAACTACATAAACTTTCTCTACAGTGGTACGACCCTTAAATGATATTAAAGCCTTGAACATCCCTTTAAGAGGGATGGGGTCTTTGTTATAACCCCTGGGATTAATGTCTGGTTTTGACAATCTGGCGGACATTTCTTTAGCAATACCTTTTAAATCCAGTTCATTTATGATTGTAAAGGGTGAGCAAGAGTCAGCGAAAACTGTTACTGGACTGCCATCAAGGAAAATATTACACTGAGGATATTGAAAAGAATTTTCCTGTTACTTTTTAACCTGCAGGATGATCTTTTTAACTTCTTGAGAATCATCCACCTTTTTATACTCATATTGTTTATCGAATCTAGACGCCTCCCTTCACACTCTGGCATAATGGCCTTTCTTATCACATTTTCTACACATGGCTGTCCTGGCTTGACAAAAGGTAGAGTTTGCCAAATGATTGCTGCTTCCCCAACGGTAACATTTTAATCCTGTAGTAGGATTAGTGGTTTTTATAGATTGTTTACCTCCAGTTTTAATTTTCATAACTTTTTCTTCTTCTGCATTTACCTTAATCTCTGCAACTTGATCAGAAGAAGTAGAAGGAGATCTGATCTCCTGTTAACATAGCTGTGTGTGCTCAATTGATTTTGCTATTTCCACTGCTTCCTGCAGATCAGGTTGTTTTCGTAGTAATTTTTCCTGAATTTTTACATTACTAGTACAATGGACTATTTGGTCTCGAATCAGTGAGTCATTAAGATTCCTGAAATTACATGCAGTACTCAATCCCCTTATAGCAGCAACGTAATTAGTCACACTCTCTTGTTTGCCTTGGGAACGACAGAAAAATATATGACTTTCTAAGGCCACATTTACTCCTTCTCCAAACTGTTTTTCCAATTTCGTATATGTGGTGACATAATCATCCTGTACTTGTCCATTTGGAAAATCAGATAACGTATCATATATTTTTCTGCCATGCGTCCCTAAATTGTGTAACAATATGTGTTGTTTCCTAAGTGGGTTAAATTTATCTCCACCAATGGAAATTAAATATGATTCAAAAATTTTGAACCATTCTTTCAATGGGATGTTAGGTTCTCCAGTTTCATTTAAAAATGGAATTGACTGGGACATGCCTGCTGCAGCCATTTCTAAAGGATAGTGTGATTTAAATAGTTATATATGTATAAATATAGCAATTACTATCAAGTGTATTCTCAAAGTGCAACTATAAACTTTAAAAAGTTAGAAAATGAATATAGCAATCATCACATGTTATTAAATCTAAATAGTAACAGTTGCATGCATATTTATGAAGACATAAAAGAAAATGCACAGTCTAGTGTTGCGGCCGATTTAGAGGAAAAGGCCTGAGAACAGTAGATTTCCCACAATGCCACAAGCAGGAAAGAGCTGTGCCTTTCAGCGTTACCACCAACAGGCTAATATCATTACCAGCGTTAATGCTTCTTAACCGTTCATGCTGTGCATGTCAGCGTCACAACAATATGCCGGTCCAATCGCAGGACAAAGAAAATTCTGTGAAACTGAGTTTGAAACCGAAGTACAGATGATCCTCAACCATTTAAAAAACTCCACTAAAGCTGAGGTAATTATCAAAGTAAAACCTGTTGTGGATTATAAGTTAATGCGATATGCTCCTCATGTAATTGTCCACGCTTCCACACAGGTAAATATAATACGAACGTTCCATTCCAGAGCTGCCTTTCATAAAATGTCATCAGTAAAAGACGCGTTTATTTTCATGTGGATTCAGCACGTATTCATTTTGCAGTATTGTCATTATAGACGATTAACTTTACGCCCTTCTTGTGTTATTTAAAGATACGATACTCATAGATGAAATACATGTGTGTAATAGATTGATTTTCTTGACCTTCCCTCTCAGAAAAGGTCGCTGTTCATAACGTGTGCTTGCCTCTCATAAAATATTGCCGGTAAAAGACACGTTTATTTTCCTTTCCTTCAAGGAATATCTGTCATGTGATTGATTGAGTCTCCTTGACCTTTCCTCTCAGAAAAGGTTGCTTTTCATAAAGCGTACCTTATTTTATTTTCCTTGTAAAATTATTGTTGAATTGAAAGGCTACCCTTATGAACTCTTCTTGCCGGTTTCATTTCACTTCTTTCTGAATAAGCATGATAATTCTACATAGGTTTACGCGCTTCTTTAGAAATTAACTTTGCCAATTTCAAGATTTGTTTTGTTTTGTCAACACTATGCCTAATATTTTAAGACTTGAAAATCAGTGATAGTGCTATCTGCATAGCTGCATTTAAAAAGTCTGCCTGTATGTAATTATATGTTGCTACATTATAATATTACAACTAAATTACAACAACTATCTATACACAGACAATAATGTATGCTATCATTCTCTATGGTCCTTTGTATAATGGTTTTGTTACATATATAGTTGTATATCTTTACAACCTTGAAAAAGTCAATTTCATGACAAAACATGTGTTGGCTCTGGCTGTGGATCTTTTTTGAACCATTGAGATCTACATTACCAATAAACTAGTTCTTACCACGAAAGAGCTCATCTGGACGAATATATAATACTATGGACTGCTTATGAGTGCAGTGGTATTTTTATGATTATGCTTACGGTGTCACTTTGGTGGGCACCGTTATATGATTTTGGGTAGTTAAGCATTCACTACTGTTCAGCACCATGTTATGATATTTTGATTGTTTCTGACTTTGGCAACAGATGATTACTTTGGATTATGATGTAGGAAGTGCACCCATTTGGACCACTACTACCCATCATTTTCTGTAGATATGCATTCCGAATGTGATGTGTGCAACAGCATTAGCCTTGGCTGCCTAATAGGATGTCTCCGCCAGTCAGACCAGTTGAAACATTGTACTACAGTGATGGTGCGGCCACTAGCTTGACCGCCACCTCACTACCTCCGTATTGGAGTTGTGGCGGTTAAAGTCCTAATCAGGCCCAACATGAGCGAAGTAGGTGAGTAGCCTGCCTTCTACAGAAGCACTCCCTTGTTTATTCATCCAAGAAATTATCTAATCATCATTTCGTTCTTCCCACTAAATTCACCCATACCTACCATGATTCAAGCTTTACTTTCTCTCATCCAGTCGTTCACCAAAATTAAAAAAATCATTATCCATCCATTCAGTATCCACCATTCACCCTTTCTTTCAATCATCCTTCCACCCATCCATCCATTTACAATACTCAACCATGCATCCTTTCACCCACCCATGCATCCTTTCCTTTCACTCATTTCACTCATTCTTTCTTTAACCATCCATTCTTTCCAGTTTCCATCAAGCCATCATTTTTAGCATACATTATATGTGCTTTTGCTGGGTTGCAGATAGAAGAGGCCATTACCCAACCAGTGCTGTAGCTGGTAATGCGGGGGGTTAATGTCACAATGACACCCTTGTACCTAGTGAGTATAATAGTAATTGTCAAAAAGTAAGCAATGTGACTTACCACCACACATCCCTTCTTCTGCATCTCCCCTTGCTCCACCTCCTCTTGCAGCGATACGTGAGCCGGCACCACCAGTTGGTTGTTGTGGCAGGAAATAAAATTATACAGTTTTTCAATGCTAGGTACACCTCCACTTAATTTGTTTAATTAACAAATGCAACTGCAATGCAGCACTACAGTTTGGTTAGCGCTGCAGTATCTTCTATCAAAAATATCACTCTTGGCATTTTGTTTTTTCATAATGTTAGAAAAGTCAGTCAAGCCAAACAAAAACTTTTCGTGAGGGAGCAACAGAGCTATAGCCTATGATGATGATGACTCAAAATCATTGAAACACAATGAAGGGTTGGAATAAAATGGTCAATGAAAGACAGAAAAAATGATAGTGCAAAGAAAAAAGGAGTTAAACAAAAATTGGACAGGGGAGTTGGAAAAGAAAGGAGACAGAATTAAAAAAGTAAACAAGGCAAAATTAAAAACAGTATAATAGTGGGTAGAAGTAAAAGTTAAGGAAATAATAACAATAATAAAATAATAGGACTTACTGGGATGAGCAGAGCCCTCAGCATCAGCACTGGAGATCTGCGTCTCCTCCTTAGTTCTTACCAGACATGCCTTTGTGCCGCACTTCTTGCCCTTGGGTGCTGATATAGGAAATAAAGAAGATTAAAAAAATAGACTAGTAGTATGGTTAATCTTCACAAATTTATTATAACAGTAAACATAGTGACATGGTACTTATCTAATATTGAGCTGGCTATAGGCCTAAAGCCCCTCCTCCAAAGTTCCTTACCAAAAATTACATTTGGAACCCATGCATTGCAATGAGTGATATTTGCTTCTACTCTCATTTCTCAACACCCTTGATGGACCAACTAAGTCTCCCTTTTTTGCAAAGCATAGATGCATGCTAGTAGTACTACACCTCACCTTGAAATTGCGTGGGACTGCATGAGCTACACAGATAAAAGTCAGAAATAATGCTAACTCACTGATATCACTAATCACTAATTCACTATGGTGACAGGAAGACAGAGGAGTGTGCATTGCAATGGCTTCGTAAATAATCAGCAAAGGCACAAGTCAGGTACGATGAGGTAGCACCAAGCACCTGCCTATCTCTAACTGGACCACATAATAATATTCTTAATGTAAAGTAAACGTAACTTACCTCTGAGTGTAAGCTGCCTGGTATTTGGAAACAAAAGTTAACATTATAGAACACAAACACAATTATATTGTGAACCTCTACAGTGCGGGCGTCGGCCACTGGTCGATGCCCACACTACCTCCCTGGTGCAGGTCATGACCAGTGGCTGACACCAGGGAGGAGGTTAAAAGTCCTCCAATGCGTTGCATGAGAGGATTTTTTTTATTAAAAAACCCCCAGGAGACACTGAAGATCTTCTGTGCCTCCCCCGACCCTCCACCCGCCCCTTTGTGACGTCAGCGTGTCGCGACGCGTACTGACGTCACTGTTTGTTTTCTCCACCGAAGCAGGAAGCGGCTGGTGGGTAAAACAGGCCCAAACGGCCTTCCCGACGTTCGGAAAGCCCTCGTTTGAAAGGGGAGAACCTCTGAAGGCAGCTGAAGGCAGCTGCGATCGAGGGCCTGGAATCCCCACTAAACACCAGGGATTTCACTTGGGGGGGTCGGCCCCCCTCAGAAAACGGGCCTCCCCCCGGTGGTCATAGTTTTTTCTTAAAGGTAGGGTTATCCCGGGGGGATGGTGGATGGCGGTGCAAATAAAAAAAAATAAAAAAAAACATACAGCTGTTAAAAATATATATATAATATATAAATATATATATATATATATATATATATATATATTGAAAAGGAGACCGAGCACATCGAAGTGTCCATTGATATCAACAAAATTATCACATTTCTTTCCCGAAGGCGGTAGCTTCGAGTGAGAGTAGTGCAGCAGAGCCCGTGAGGCTTAGTCCCTGAAGAAGTCTGTGAGGACGAAATGCGTTGGATATGATGGATTAGATATTGTCATTGTGGATAAATAAAGAACAAAAAGTTTTCATAAGAACTCTATTGAATTATGTGATTTTTTAAGAAATTTGATAATTTTGTGGATATCAATGGACACTTCGATGTGCTGGGTCTTCAGTTGTGTAAGTACTGTGTAACTATAAGTGGTATTGCAGGAGCTTTGCATGTCTCCTAGTTCAGCCTAATCTGCTCTGCTATAGCTACCTCTATCAGCCAAAGCTGCTAGAACACTATTACATTTCACTAATAAGGGATAACTGGACCTGGTGTAAGTACCCAAGGTACCCACTACAAACCAGGCCAGCCTCCTACAGCGCTCACTTGGGAGCTCCCCAATTTAGTTTAGCCCCAAATTCTAATGCCCAAATCGTATTGTGGAAACATGAAAATTATCTAGCACAAAATAACCTGGTTTTGTAAGGCAGGCACCTGCTTTTTTGGTCCTGGGCTCAGCGGCCACATAGGAAAAACCTACCAAACCCAGACATTTCTGGAAATTAGACATCCAGGGGAGTCCACAGAGGTGTGACTTGTATGGATTCCCCAAGGTTTTCTTACCCAGAATACCCTGCAAAGCTGAAATGTTGAATAAAAATTCTATTTTTTCTTGCATTTCTGTCACACAAAGTACAGGAATATGGTGGGATCCACAAAATACCTACCACCCAGTGTTTCCCCACCTGTCCTGATAAAAACGCTACCCCACTTGAGTGTGTGTACCTACTGCCTGCGTCAGGAATGGATCACCCCAGGGTCAACAGTTGCCCTCATGTAAGGACTAACATTGACTGTTTTGTGATCTCTTCCTGACACAGGCACTAGGCCTACCCACACAAGTGAGGTATCATTTTATCAAGAGTCTTGGGGAAATGCTGGGTGGAAGGAAATTTGTGGCTCATCTCAGATTCCAGGTGTAGGAAAGTACCATCTTGCCTGGCATGTTACCCCCATATTTCACTGTATATGTTGTTTTAGTCTATGTGTCACTGGGACCCTGCCAGGCAGGGCCCCAGTGCTCATACGTATGTGCCCTGTATGTGTTCCCTGTGTGATGCCTAACTGTCTCACTGAGGCTCTGCTAACCAGAACCTCAGTGGTTATGCTCTCTCTGCTTTCCAAGTTTGTCACCAACAGGCTAGTGACTAAATTTACCAATTCACATTGGCATCATGGTACACCCATATAATTCCCTAGTATATGGTACTGAGGTACCCAGGGTACTGGGGTCCCAGGAGATCCCTATGGGCTGCAGCATTTCTTTTGCCACCCATAGGGAGCTCTGAGAATTCTTACACAGGCCTGCCAGTGCAGCCTGCGTGAAATAACGTTCACGTTATTTCACAGCCATTTACCACTGCACTTAAGTAACTTATAAGTCACCTATATGTCTAACCTTCACCTGGTGAAGGTTGGGTGCAAAGTTACTTAGTGTGTGGGCACCCTGGCACTAGCCAAGGTGCCCCCACATCGTTCAGGGCAAATTCACCGGACTTTGTGAGTGCGGGGACACCATTACACGCGTGCACTATACATAGGCCACTACCTATGTATAGCGTCACAATGGTAACTCCAAACATGGCCATGTAACATGTCTAAGATCATGGAATTGTCCCCCCAATACCATTCTGGTATTGGGGGGACAATTCCATGATCACCCGGGTCTCTAGCACAGTACCCGGGTACTGCCAAACTGCCTTTCCGGGGTCTCCACTGCAGCTGCTGCTGCTGCCAACCCCTCAGACAAGTTTCTGCCCTCCTGGGGTCCAGGCAGCCTTGGCCCAGGAAGGCAGAACAAAGGACTTCCTCAGAGAGAGGGTGTAACACCCTCTCCCTTTGGAAATAGGTGTGAGGGCTGGGGAGGAGTAGCCTCCCCCAGCCTCTAGAAATGCTTTGATGGGCACTGATGGTGCCCATCTCTGCATAAGCCAGTCTACATCAGTTCAGGGATCCCCCAGCCCTGCTCTGGCGCGAAACTGGACAAAGGAAAGGGGAGTGACCACTCTCCTGACCTGTACCTCTCAGGGGAGGTGCCCAGAGCTCCTCCAGTGTGTCCCAGACCTCGTCCATCTTGGAAACAGAGGTGTTGGGGGCACACTGGACTGCTCTGAGTGGCCAGTGTTAGCAGGTGACATCAGAGGCTCCTTCTGATAGGCTCTTACCTCTCTTGGTAGCCAATCCTCCTTCCATGGTAGCCAAACCTCCTTTTCTGGCTATTTAGGGTCTCTGCTTTGGGTAATTCTTCAGATAACGAATGCAAGAGCTCACCAGAGTTCCTCTGCATATCCCTCTTCACCTTCTTCCAAAGGATTGACCGCTGACTGCTCCAGGACGCCTGCAAAACCGCAACAAAGTAGCAAGACGACTACTAGCAACATTGTAGTGCCTCATCCTGCCGGCTTTCTCAACTGTTTCCAGGTGGTGCATGCTCTGGGGGTAGCCTGCCTTCACCCTGCACCAGAAGCTCCGAAGAAATCTCCAGTGGGTCGATGGAATCTTCCCCCTGCTTACGCAGGCACCAAAAGACTGCAACACTGGTCCTCTGGGTCCCCTCTCATCCTGACGAGCGTGGTCCCTGGAACACAGCAACTCTGTCCAAGTGACTCCCACAGTCCAGTTACTCTTCAGTCCAAGTTTGGTGGAGGTAAGTCCTTGCCTCCCCACGCTAAACTGCATTGCTGGGTACCACATAATTTGCAGCTGCTCCGGCTCCTGTGCACTCTTCCAGGATGTCCTTCATGCACAGCCAAGCCTGGGTCCCCAACACTCTACCCTGCAGTGCACAGCCTTCTGAGTTGTCCTCCGGCGTCGTGGGACTCCCTTTTGTGACTTCGTGTGGACTCAGTTTCACTTTCCTTCCAAGTGACTGCTCAGATACTTTTGCGTGTGCTGCCTGCTTTTGTGAGGGCTTCCTGAGTTGCTGGGCGCTCTCTCTGTCTCCTCCTCCAAGTGGCGACATCCTGGTCCCTCCTGGCCCACAGCAGCACCCAGAAACCTCTATCGCAACCCTTGCAGCTAGCAAGGCTTGTTTGTGGTCTTTCTGTGTGGGAACACCCCTGCAAGCTTCATTGTGACGTGGGACATCTGTCCTCCAAAGGAGAAGTTCCTAGTCCTCTTCTTTCTTGCAGAACTGCAAGCTTCTTCCAACCAGTGGCAGCTTCCTTGCATCCTCAGCTGGCATTTCCTCGGCTCCTGCCCACTCTCGACACTGTCACAACTATTGAACTTGGTCCCCTTGTTTTACAGGTACTCAGGTCTGGAAATCCAATGTTGTTGCATTGCTGGTGTTTGTTCTTCTTGCAGAATCCACCTATCACGACTTCTGTGCTCTCTGGGGGTAGTAGGTGCACTTTACACCTACCTTTCCGGGTCTTGGGGTGGGCTATTTTTCTAACCCTCACTGTTTTCTTACAGTCCCAGTGACCCTCTACAAGCTCAAATAGGTTTGGGGTCCATTCGTGGTTCACATTCCACTTTTGGAATATATGGTTTGTGTTGCCCCTATACCTATGTGTTCCTATTGCAACCTATTGTGATTCTACACTGTTTGCATTACTTTTCTTGCTATGACTTACCTAATTTTGTTTTTTTGTACATATATCTTGAGTATATAACTTATCCTCATACTGAGGGTACTCACTGAGATACTTTTGGCATACTGTCATAAAAATAAAGTACCTTTATTTTTAGTAACTCTGTGTATTGTGTTTCATTATGATATTGTGCATATGACACCAGTGGTATAGTAGGAGCTTTACATGTTTCCTAGTTCAGCCTAAGCTGCTTTGCCATAGCTACCTTCTATCAGCCTAAGCTGCTAGAAACACCTCTTTTACACTAATAAGGGATAACTGGACCTGGCACAAGGTGTAAGTGTATCTGGTACCCACTACAAGCCAGGCCAGCCTCCTACACCAGGACTTTCTATCACCGAGATTTGTTTTTTTACCAAATATTGAGGTTTTCAAAGGATTCTGGGTAACAAAACCTGGTGAGAGCACCACAAGTTACCCCCATCCTGGGTTCTCCTAGTTGTCTAGTTTTCAAAAAGATATAGGTTTGCTAGGTTTCCCTAGGCGCCAGCTGAGTTAGAGGCCAAAGACCACAGCTAGGCACTTTGTAAAAAACAGGTTAGTTTTCTTTGGGAAAATGTGATGTGTCCACACTGTGTTTTGGGGCATTTCCTGTTGAGGGGCAATAGGCCTACCCACACAAGTGAGGTGCCATTTTTATCAGGAGACTTGGGGAAATGCTGGGTGGAAGGAAGTTTGTGGCTCCTCTCGGATTCCAGAGCTTTGCAGCACCGAAATCTGAGGGAAAGTGTTTTTTTGCCAAATTTTGAGGTTTGCAAAGTATTCTGGATAACAGAATGTGATGAGAGCCCCACAAGTCACCCCATCCTGGATTCCCCCTAGGTGTTTAGTTTCCAAAAATATATAGGTTTGTAGGTTTCCCTAGGTACCGGCTGAGCTAGAGGCCAAAATCCACAGCTAGGCACTATACAAAAAACATTGTCCGTTTTCATTGGAAAAATGTGATGTGTCCACATTGTGTTTTGGGGCATTTCCTGTCACAGACACTAGACTTAACCACACAAGTGAGGTGCCATTGTTATTGGGGGACTTGCAGGATTGCTGGGTGAAAGGCAGTTTGTGACTTCTCCCAGATTCCAACACTCTGCAGCACCGAAATATGAGGGACAATTATTTGCCAAATGTTGAGGTTTGCAAAGGATTCTGGGTAACAGAACCTGGTGAGAACCCCACAAGTCACCCCATCCTGGATTCCCCCAGGTGTCTAGCTTTCATAAATGCACAGGTTTTGGTAGGTTTCCCTAGGTGCCGGCTGAGCTAGAGGCCAAAGACCACAGCTAGGCACTTTCCAAAATACACGTCAGATTTCAATGTAAAAATGTGATCTGTCCATGTTGCCTTTCCTGTTGCAGGCTGTAGGCCTACCCACACAAGTGAGGTACCATTTTTATCAGGATACTTGGGGAAATACAGAATAGCACAACAAGTGTTATTGCCCCTTGTGTTTCTCTACATTTCTTCCTTCCAAATGTAAGACAGTGTGTAAAAACACGTCTCTTTTAAAAATGCCCTGTTATTCACATGCTAATATGGGGACCCCAGAATTCGGAGATGTGCAAATAACCACTGCTACTCAACACCTTATCTTGTGCCTATTTTGAAAATACAAAGGTTTCCCTGATACCTATTTTTAAGTCTTTATATTTCACCAAATGAATTGCTGTATACCCGTTATACAATGAAAACCCATATCAAGGTGCAGGTCATTTATTGGCTCTGGGTAACTAGGGTTCTTGATTAACCTACAAGCCCCATATATCCCCACAACCAGAACAGTCCATCAGGCGTAAAGGCATATTGCTTTTGCAAAATTTACATCGCAGAAAAAAGTTACAGAATAAAACATCTAGAAAAATGACTGTTTTGTTCAGCTCAATTTTGATGTATTTTTATTTTAGCTGTACCTTTCTGTAGGAAATCCTTGAAGGATCTACCCCTTTCTGAATTCAGAATTTTGTCTACTTTTCAGAAATGTTTAGCTGTCCAGGTTCCAGTATTGTTTTCACAACTATTTCTGTCGCTAACTGAAAGGAGGAATAAAAACACAAAAAATAGGAAAAATGGGGTATGTCCCAGTAAAATGCCAAAATTATGTTGAAAAATGTGTTCTTCTGATTCAAGTGTACCTGTTCCTGAAAGCTGGGGAGATGGTGAATTTAGCACCACAAACCCTTTGTTGATGCCGTTTTCAGGGAAAAAAGCACATGTTTTCTTCTGCAGCCCTTTTTTCCCATTTTGCAGAAAAAAATGAAATTTTCGCTGTATTTTGGCTAATTTCTTGGTCTCCTCCAGGGGAACCCACAAACTCTGGGTACCTTTAGAATACCTAGGATGTTGGAAAAAATGGACGCAAATTTGATGTGGATATCTTATGTGGACAAAAAGTTATGAAGGCTTAAGTGCGAACTACCCCACATAGCCAAAAAAGGGCTCAGCATTGGGGGTTAATACTCACCAAGTCCCAAAACCTCTGTGCCTAGCAGGTCGAGCAGTTTCTGTTTGTGATTGATGCTATCAGTCCAGCAGTGCGTCAGGTGCTAAGTGGTGCCGATGCTCCAGCAGGGGGTACCCACTTCCAAGCCTGCTGCCAGCATGGAGGGAAGGTGGTCCTGCACATAAAAAAATGAGTGCTGCCACCTTTACTTCGCAAAAGATGGTCTGGGGAGTTGCACCATTTGGAGGCGCCATCACCCACAAAGTAGGCGGCTGCTGCCGCTGGCTGCTTGGGAGGACATGGCACCGCTGCTTCCCTGCTCGCCACCCTGCTCTGCCATGGCTCTGGCCTGGGTGGGGTAAAGAAAACGAAAAGAAACAGGAGAAGGAAGGAAGAAAGAAAATTAAATAAGAAAGTAAAGTGAAAAATTATAAACAAAAATACAAAATGTGACAAAAGCAAACATTTTTTAAAAAAGAGTCAAATATATGGACAGAAAAACCCACACTAATACAATATATAAAAATGAGGTGTAGATTAAGTAAGAGGCTGGAGGGTTGAAAAGATAATGGAAGAATTCAAACTAAGCCCATCACCATGATCAGAGTAAAAAAAAACAAGATTACCTTACCCATGCAAACCATGTAGTGCCGTTCGCACATGATTTTGAATGCAAGAACATATTTTGCATTGCGTTTGATATAAAATGCCATTCATAATTGCGTGATGGGGAACTCTGCCCGCCTGCAGAACTCTGCATAGCGCAACTCTGCATACTCCACTCAGGCCTACTCTTGAGTGTGTAGTCTACATGATTACTACTCTGTTGTTTTTGGTGAGGATTGTCCATTCAGTCAGCTGGCAGTTTTGGTTGGTAGTGTTTAAGTTAGCAATTAGTTCTCTGGGGTTGGGTTGGTGTGTGAAGTTGCTGTAAATGTTTTCTATTTGGTTGTGGAAAAAGTTGAAAAGGTTGTCGTAGAGTTGTTGGAGAAGGTTTCCTTGAAGCCTGTGGAACTTCCTCTTGGTGGTGTCTTGGCGGGGTCTGCATTTCCTTTTTAGCTCTTTACAGTGTTGTTTGGTGACTCACAGGTCCTCTGTGTACCAGCTGGCTTGCTTGTGTGATCCACTATGCTTGTTGGGTTTGATGGGTGTGTGGGATTCTGCACAGGTCTTGATCCATTTGTTACATTTGTTAATGTCCTTGTCAAGGTTGTCCGTGGTGATAGGTGTAGGAGGCTGGACTGGCTTGTAGTGAGTACCAAGGGGTACTTACACCTTGCACCAGGCCCAGGTATCCCGTATTAGTGTATAGGGTGTCTAGCAGCTTAGGCTGATAGATAATGGTAGCTTAGCAGAGCAGCTTAGGCTGAACTAGGAGACGTGTGAAGCTACTACAGTACCACAAATGCCATATGCACAATATGATAAGAAAACACAATACACAGTTATACTAAAAATAAAGGTACTTTATTTTTATGACAATATGCCAAAAGTATCTCAGTGAGTACCCTCAGTATGAGGATAAGAAATATACACAAGATATATGTACACAATACCAAAAATATGCAGTATAGTCTTAGAAAACAGTGCAAACAATGTATAGTTACAATAGGATGCAATGGAAACAAATAGGGATAGGGGCAACACAAACCATTTACTCCAAAAGTGGAATGCGAACCACGAATGGACCCCAAACCTATATGACCTTGTAGAGGGTCGCTGGGACTATTAGAAAATAGCAAGGGTTAGAAAAATACCCCACCCCAAGACCCTGAAAAGTGAGTGCAAAGTGCACTAAAGTTCCCCCAAAGACATAGAAGTCGTGATAGAGGAATTCTGCAGGAAAGACACAAACCAGCAATGCAACAACGATGGATTTCCAGTCGAGGGTACCTGTGGAACAAGGGGACCGAGTCCAAAAGTCACAAGCAAGTCGGAGATGGGCACATGCCCAGGAAATGCCAGCTGTGGGTGCAAAGAAGCTTCTACTGGACTGAAGAAGCTGAGGATTCTGCAGAAACGACAAGGGCTAGAGACTTCCCCTTTGGAGGATGGATCCCCCACGCCGTGGAGAGTCGTGCAGAAGTGTTTTCCCGCCAAATGGACACCAACAAGCCTTGCTAGCTGCAAGTCGTGCGGTTAGCGTTTTTGGATGCTGCTGTGGCCCAGGATGGACCAGGATGTCGCCAATTTCGTCAGGGGACAGAGGGGACGCGAAGCAAGACAAGGAGCCCTCTCAGAAGCAGGCAGCACCTGCAGAAGTGCCAGAACAGGCACTACAAAGAAGAGTGAAACGGTGCTCACCCGAAGTTGCACAAAGGAGTCCCACTTCACCGGAGACCAACTTAGAAAGTCGTGCAATGCAGGTTAGAGTGCCGTGGACCCAGGCTTGGCTGTGCACAAAGGATTTCCGCCGGAAGTGCACAGAGGCCGGAGTAGCTGCAAAAGTCGCGGTTCCCAGCAATGCAGTCTGGCGTGGGGAGGCAAGGACTTACCTCCACCAAACTTGGACTGAAGAGTCACTGGACCGTGGGGGTCACTTGGACAGTGTTCCTGGATTCAAGGAACCTCGCTCGTCGTCGTGAGAGGAGACCCAAGGGACCGGTGATGCAGCTTTTTGGTGCCTGCGGTTGCAGGGGGAAGATTCCGTCGACCCACGGGAGATTTCTTCGCAGCTTCTGATGCAGAGAGGAGGCAGACTACCCCCACAGGATGCACCACCAGGAAAATAGTCGAGAAGGCAGCAGGAGCAGCGTTACAAGGTCGCAGTAGTCGTCTTTGCTACTTTGTTGCAGTTTTTCAGGCTTCCAGCGCGGTCAGCAGTCGATTCCTTGGCAGAAGGTGAAGAGAGAGATGCAGAGGAACTCTGATGAGCTCTTGCATTCGTTATCTGAGGAATCCCCAAAGACAGAGACCCTAAATAGCCAGAAAAGAGGGTTTGGCTACTTAGGAGAGAGGATAGGCTAGCAACACCTGAAGGAGCCTATCAGAAGGAGTCTCTGACGTCAGCTGCTGGCACTGGCCACTCAGAGCAGTCCAGTGTGCCAGCAGCACCTCTGTTTCCAAGATGGCAGAGGTCTGGAGCACACTGGAGGAGCTCTGGGCACCTCCCAGGGGAGGTGCAGGTCAGGGGAGTGGTCACTCCCCTTTCCTTTGTCCAGTTTCGCGCCTAAGCAGGGCTGAGGGGTCCCTGAACCGGTGTAAACTGGCTTATGCAGAATTGGGCACATCTGTGCCCAAGAAAGCATTTCCAGAGGCTGGGGGAGGCTACTCCTCCTCTGCCTTCACACCATTTTCCAAAGGGAGAGGGTGTAACACCCCCTCTCTGAGGAAGTCCTTTGTTCTGCCATCCTGGGCCAGGCCTGGCTGGACCCCAGGAGGGCAGAAGCCTGTCTGTGGGGTTGGCAGCAGCAGCAGCTGCAGTGAAACCCCTGAAAAGGCAGTTTGGCAGTACCAGGGTCTGTGCTACAGACCACTGGGATCATGGGATTGTGCCAACTATGCCAGGATGGCATAGAGGGGGCAATTCCATGATCATAGACATATTACATGGCCATATTCGGAGTTACCATTGTGAAGCTACACATAGGTAGTGACCTATGTGTAGTACACGCATGTAATGGTGTCCCCGCACTCACAAAGTCAGGGAATTTGCCCTGAACAATGTGGGGGCACCTTGGCTAGTGCCAGGGTGCCCACACACTAAGTAACTTTGCACCTAACCTTTACCAGGTAAAGGTTAGACATATAGGTGACTTATAAGTTACTTAAGTGCAGTGAAAATGGCTGTGAAATAATGTGTGCATTATTTCACTCAGGCTGCAGTGGCAGGCCTGTGTAAGAATTGTCAGAGCTCCCTATGGGTGGCAAAAGAAATGCTGCTGCCCATAGGGATCTCCTGGAACCCCAATACCCTGGGTACCTCAGTACCATATACTAGGGAATTATAAGGGTGTTCCAGTAAGCCAATGTAGATTAGTAAAATTGGTCACTAGCCTGTTAGTGACAATTTGTACAGAGAGAGCATAACCACTGAGGTTCTGGTTAGCAGAGCCTCAGTGAGACAGTTAGGCACCACACAGGGAACACATACATATAGGCCACAAACTTATGAGCACTGGGGTCCTGACTAGCAGGGTCCCAGTGACACATAACAAACATACTGAAAACATAGGGTTTTCACTCTGAGCACTGGGCCCTGGCTAGCAGGATCCCAGTGAGACAGTGAAAACAGTGAAAACACCCTGACATACACTTACAAACAGGCCAAAAGTGGGGGTAACAAGGCTAGAAAGAGGCTACTTTCTCACACAACCCCCCCCAAACGAAGGACAATAAGGCTAACCTTGGCCAGTTGAGACTTTATTGTCTAAGTGGTGATAAGTAGAGAGTAGCTCTGCAATAGACTGGTTACTCCCTTTATCATCCACTATATGGTTACTTCCCTGTGGGGATGTAAACCACCCTGTTTGAAGTTTTTTAGCTAAGCAACAATGTGGAGATGTATTTTCAGAGTTTCTATCAGTAAGTTTTAGTTTAGAGCAGTGGGAATTGTCCACTGAACCTATTTGTAGTGATGGAAATGCCAGACAGAGATGCTGTCTCAGAAAAGCCATAGCTGGGCAAAAACTTTGTCCATATGGCTGGAAGAGAGAACAGGGATGCTGTTTCTCTTTAGTTGGAGCAGGGCAGGGATGCTGTCCTATGAGCTCCACACTAGGGCAGGGATGCTGTCCTAAGTGTTGTGAGGGAGTGCAGGGTTTCTGCACTAAAGTTGCTCTGGGAGGGATGGAGGGATGCTCCGTGTTAACTAAAATGGTGCTCTTTTTCTCACCAATGTTAGTTATCCCACAGAGAGGTACTTTTACCTCAGGGAGTCCAGCTTTGCCAGCTGATGATTCCCTTGGAACAGGTGCCACCCCAAGAGAGGTTTCTCCCACCACAGGAATGGTATCCTGAATGGTAGGGTGGTTAGGGGATACTGTGATACTCTTTTTACCTGTTGATGGAGAGGGATCCTGAGTTTTCAGGCCTTCTCTCCTTTGCTTTTTCATTTCAGTAGAAATGAGAGGGAACAATTCCTCAGGGATGCCCAGCATGGCTGCATGGGCATAAAACTCTACATCAGCCCAACCTGAGGCCTCTAGGTCATTACCTAAGAGACAGTCTACAGGTAAGCTAGATGATACCACCACCTGCTTAGGGCCAGTAACTCCACCCCAACTAAACTGAATTATAGCTAAGGGAAGAAACTTAGTGGAGTTATGGACATCAATAATTGTATACTGTTGTCCAATGATGTGTTGTTCAGGAGCCACTAGGTTTTCAGTCACCAAAGTGATACTGGCACCTGTGTCCCTGTAGGCCAAGGCCTCAACACCATTTATTGAAACTGTCTGCCTGTACTTATCCATTGTAAGGGGACAAGCATCCAGTGTGGCAAGGCCAGTGCCACTAGGTGTGACAGAAACTGTCTTGGGACTGACTACCCCAGTTTCTACTATGGACCCATAAGTGAACCCAACTACACCCTTAACTTGACTGTTGCCAGCAGTCCCACCACCAGTACCACTACTGCTAGGGGCACTAGAGCTTGATGTATTAGTGGTGGTAGGCTCAGGGGGTTTACCTGGACAGGACTTATCCCCTGGCCTATGGCCTCTGTTTTTACACACAAAGCACCAAGGCTTTTTAACTTGTGTAGGTTGAGAAGAAGAGGAAGAATTTGTTTTATCCCCACCCCCTGAAGAGTGTTTAAGATTTGAAGTGGGATCTTTGGTTTTACCCTTATCCCCATGCTTATCTTGAGATTTTTCACCATCTTTCTTCTTGCCATCCTTGTCACCACCTGTATGAACTTTTCTGTTCACTCTTGTTCTGACCCATTTGTCTGCCTTCTTTCACAATTCTTGGGGAGAGGTTAGATCTGAGTCCACTAGATACTGGTGCAACAAATCAGACACACAATTATTAAGTATATGCTCTCTCAGGATTACGTTGTACAGGCTTTCATAGTCAGTCACTTTACTGCCATGTAACCACCCCTCCAAGGCCTTCACTGAATGGTCAATGAAATCAACCCAGTCTTGTGAAGACTCCTTTTTGGTCTCTCTGAACTTTATCCTGTATTGTTCAGTGGTTAAGCCATAACCATCAAGGAGTGCATTCTTAAGAATAGTGAAATTGTTGGCATCACTTTCTTTCACAGTAAGGAGTCTATACCTACCCTTCCCACTAAATGATAGCCATAGGATAGCAGCCCACTGCCTTTGAGGGACATCTTGAACAACACAAGCCCTCTCAAGTGCAGCAAACCACTTGTTAATGTCATCCCCCTTCTTAAAAGGGGGAACTATCGTATGCAGATTCCTGGAATCATGCTCTTTTACAGGATGACTATGGGGAATACTGCTGCTGCCACCATGGGCATCTAAACCCAGCTTCTGTCTTTCTTTTTCTATCTCTAAAGCTTGTCTATCTAAGTCCAGCTGTTGCTTCTTGAGCTTCAGCCTGGATGTCTCCACTCTCAATTTATTGAGCTCCCTTTCTAACATTCTGTCATCAGTGTGGGTGGGAGGGACATGCCTAGAAACAGAAGTGTGATGAGAATGGACAGAAGGAGACCTGTCCCTAACAGATGGAACCTTAACAAGCTTACTAACAGTATAATGTGAGAGTTCACCATCTGTATGGTGAGACTGCCTACTTCTACTGTGATGTGAGACCACACTGTCTGTATGGTGTGACCCCCCATCAGTACCAGCTATGCTAGGCTGTCTGATACTGGGCAGGCTGGGAAGTTTCCTTTCTGAATCTATCTCTAGGGGAGTACCTGGATCAGATTGGGAACCATTAACTACTTTTTCAACAGATGGGGCCCTTCTGGCCTTATCTTGTTCTCTAAGCATGCTAAGCAACAATTCTATAGAAGGATTCTTCCCTACACTCAAACCTCTTTCTATGCAGAGACTCCTTGCTCCTTTCCAGCTGAGGTGATCATATGCAATCTTGGACAGATCAACATTTTGGCCTGTGCCAGACATTTTTTAGAAAGAGTTAAGTGATAGAAAAAGTGAAGAAAAAGTTTTTCAGAACTTTTAGAAAGACAGAAAAAAACTTTTTAAACTTTTCAAAACTTTTTAGAAAGTTTAGAAGTACTTTTCAGCACTTAGAAAAGAGTGAAAAGAGGAAATGCAAAACTTTTTAGTTATGTGTACATACACTGAACTTGTTTTGTATATTTTTCTCTTATGAAAAGTACAATGTCAAGAGTGGTAAGTAGTCTCAAAGCACTTATCCCACCGCTGCACAACCAATGTAGGAGGCTGGACTGGCTTGTAGTGAGTACCAAGGGGTACTTACACCTTGCACCAGGCCCAGGTATCCCTTATTAGTGTATAGGGTGTCTAGCAGCTTAGGCTGATAGATAATGGTAGCTTAGCAGAGCAGCTTAGGCTGAACTAGGAGACGTGTGAAGCTACTACAGTACCACAAATGCCATATGCACAATATCATAAGAAAACACAATACACAGTTATACTAAAAATAAAGGTACTTTATTTTTATGACAATATGCCAAAAGTATCTCAGTGAGTACCCTCAGTATGAGGATAAGAAATATACACAAGATATATGTACACAATACCAAAAATATGCAGTATAGTCTTAGAAAACAGTGCAAACAATGTATAGTTACAATAGGATGCAATGGAAACACATAGGGATAGGGGCAACACAAACCATATACTCCAAAAGTGGAATGCGAACCACGAATGGACCCCAAACCTATGTGACCTTGTAGAGGGTCGCTGGGACTATTAGAAAATAGCAAGGGTTAGAAAAATACCCCACCCCAAGACCCTGAAAAGTGAGTGCAAAGGGCACTAAAGTTCCCCCAAAGACATAGAAGTCGTGATAGAGGAATTCTGCAGGAAAGACACAAACCAGCAATGCAACAACAATGGATTTCCAGTCGAGGGTACCTGTGGAACAAGGGGACTGAGTCCAAAAGTCACAAGCAAGTCGGAGATGGGCAGATGCCCAGGAAATGCCAGCTGTGGGTGCAAAGAAGCTTCTACTGGACTGAAGAAGCTGAGGATTCTGCAGAAACAACAAATGCTAGAGACTTCGTCTTTGGAGGATGGATCCCCCACGCTGTGGAGAGTCGTGCAGAAGTGTTTTCCCGCCGAATGGACGCCAACAAGCCTTGCTAGCTGCAAGTCGTGCGGTTAGCGTTTTTGGATGCTGCTGTGGCCCAGGATGGACCAGGATGTCGCCAATTGCGTCTGGGGACAGAGGGGGCATCGAGCAAGACAAGGAGCCCTCTCAGGAGCAGGCAGCACCTGCAGAAGTGCCAGAACAGGCACTACGAAGAAGAGTGAAACGGTGCTCACCCGAAGTTGCACAAAGGAGTCCCACGTCGCCGGAGACCAACTTAGAAAGTCGTGCAATGCAGGTTAGAGTGCTGTGGACCCAGGCTTGGCTGTGCACAAAGGATTTCCGCCGGAAGTGCACAGAGGCCGGAGTAGCTGCAAAAGTCACGGTTCCCAGCAATGCAGTCTGGCGTGGGGAGGCAAGGACTTACCTCCACCAAACTTGGACTGAAGAGTCACTGGACCGTGGGGGTCACTTGGACAGTGTTGCTGGATTCAAGGGACCTCGCTCGTTGTCGTGAGAGGAGACCCAAGGGACCGGTGATGCAGCTTTTTGGTGCCTGCGGTTGCAGGGGGAAGATTCCGTCAACCCACGGGAGATTTCTTCGCAGCTTCTGATGCAGAGAGGAGGCAGACTACCCCCACAGGATGCACCACCATGAAAACAGTCGAGAAGGCAGCAGGAGCAGCGTTACAAGGTTGCAGTAGTCGTCTTTGCTACTTTGTTGCAGTTTTGCAGGCTTCCAGCGCGGTCAGCAGTCGATTCCTTGGCAGAAGGTGAAGAGAGAGATGCAGAGGAACTCTGATGAGCTCTTGCATTCGTTCACTGAGGAATCCCCAAAGACAGAGACCCTAAATAGCCAGAAAAGAGGGTTTGGCTACTTAGGAGAGAGGATAGGCTAGCAACACCTGAAGGAGCCTATCAGAAGGAGTCTCTGACGTCAGCTGCTGGCACTGGCCACTCAGAGCAGTCCAGTGTGCCAGCAGCACCTCTGTTTCCAAGATGGCAGAGGTCTGGAGCACACTGGAGGAGCTCTGGGCACCTCCCAGGGGAGGTGCAGGTCAGGGGAGTGGTCACTCCCCTTTCCTTTGTCCAGTTTCGCGTCTAAGCAGGGCTGAGGGGTCCCTGAACCGGTGTAAACTGGCTTATGCAGAATTGGGCACATCTGTGCCCAAGAAAGCATTTCCAGAGGCTGGGGGAGGCTACTCCTCCTCTGCCTTCACACCATTTTCCAAAGGGAAGGGGTGTAACACCCCCTCTCTGAGGAAGTCCTTTGTTCTGCCATCCTGGGCCAGGCCTGGCTGGACCCCAGGAGGGCAGAAGCCTGTCTGTGGGGTTGGCAGCAGCAGCAGCTGCAGTGAAACCCCTGAAAAGGCAGTTTGGCAGTACCAGGGTCTGTGCTACAGACCACTGGGATCATGGGATTGTGCCAACTATGCCAGGATGGCATAGAGGGGGCAATTCCATGATCATAGACATATTACATGGCCATATTCGGAGTTACCATTGTGAAGCTACACATAGGTAGTGACCTATGTTTAGTACACGCATGTAATGGTGTCCCCGCACTCACAAAGTCAGGGAATTTGCCCTGAACAATGTGGGGGCACCTTGGCTAGTGCCAGGGTGCCCACACACTAAGTAACTTTGCACCTAACCTTTACCAGGTAAAGGTTAGACATATAGGTGACTTATAAGTTACTTAAGTGCAGTGAAAATGGCTGTGAAATAATGTGTGCATTATTTCACTCAGGCTGCAGTGGCAGGCCTGTGTAAGAATTGTCAGAGCTCCCTATGGGTGGCAAAAGAAATGCTGCTGCCCATAGGGATCTCCTGGAACCCCAATACCCTGGGTACCTCAGTACCATATACTAGGGAATTATAAGGGTGTTCCAGTAAGCCAATGTAGATTGGTAAAATTGGTCACTAGCCTGTTAGTGACAATTTGTACAGAGAGAGCATAACCACTGAGGTTCTGGTTAGCAGAGCCTCAGTGAGACAGTTAGGCACCACACAGGGAACACATACATATAGGCCACAAACTTATGAGCACTGGGGTCCTGACTAGCAGGGTCCCAGTGACACATAACAAACATACTGAAAACATAGGGTTTTCACTCTGAGCACTGGGCCCTGGCTAGCAGGATCCCAGTGAGACAGTGAAAACAGTGAAAACACCCTGACATACACTTACAAACAGGCCAAAAGTGGGGGTAACAAGGCTAGAAAGAGGCTACTTTCTCACAATAGGTCAATCTTTTCTGAGGAGGCTGAGCCAGTCTGCTTCTGTGCTTTTGCCCCTGCTTTGGCTTGGAATGCTGAACCTGGCAGGGTTGACTTGAAGTGTGCTGGTTTGGACGTGGATGATAGAGTGATCTGTCCATGTGAGATGGTGATGATGTTGTAGCCAGTGCTGCTGCTTGTAGTGAAGTTTGGGACCAGTGTGTGTCCTGCAGTGTGTGTTGGTTTTGAAGTAAGCTAGGTGAGTCCACTTTTGCTCAAGCTTTTGAAGAGTGCAGTGGAAAGAGGTTGTTTTGGTCATCCAGGTGGAAGTTGAGGTCTTCGAGGAGAATGTAGGCTCTAGCGTCTACATGGAACTCAGTGATGAGGTTGGTGAAGGAAGCTTGTGGTCTGGGTGGTCGGTAGGCGAGAGTTCAGTTTGGAGTGATTCGCAGCTTGATGTGCAAAAGTTCCATGGATAGTGTGGCATTCCTTATTTATGTTGCACATTTAAGAATTGCCTGCAGTTGATAGTGAGTCCTCCTGGCTTGAGGAGGTGGTCCTGTCAAGTGATCTTGTGGCCCACTGGTATTTCTGTAGTGATGCCAGGAGCCAATAAGGGGTTGAGCCACGTCTTTGTGATAAAGACGATGTCAGGTACATTGCTGCCCAGCAGATCCCATATTTTGGTTTTATGTTTGCTGAGTGTTTATGTGTTGAGAAGCATGCATGTGAGTAGGTGTTGAGGTTCAAGTTTTTGGGTTTGCTGTGGTGTAGGGTCAGGGTGTTGGGGGTGATTTTGGTGCTTGTATGGCATGTGTTGTGGGAGGGGTTGTTGAGGGCATTGTTTGTATTTGTGTGGGGGTGGGTGGCTGCTTGAGAACTAGCTCTGGGTGCAGGTGAAAGCTCCTACCATGGTGTGAGGAAAAGTGCTGCAGCTGTTAGGGGAATTATTTCTGGGGTCTAGTCACCTAAGGAGACTTAAGGAGTGCTGCAGAATTTTGCAGAATATTGCTGGGTGGTAATGGAACCAGGGTTTCTGGTGCTGGGTGGGGAAAGGTGCAGACAGGCTTGCCAGTGGTGTGCCTGCTGCGTGTCTGTTTTGCAGCTCCCATTAAGTAGGTCCTTGAAGAGAGGAGGAGTGCAGGGTTCTGTGATGTTATTTCCTGTGCTTTTGGGTGATGAGAAATGAAGTCCTTTTGCTTTGCTTCTTTATTTAAATACGGCATTGGCAGGAAACCAGTAATGTCTCTTTATTTTCATATGGATAATGAGAGATTCAGTGATGTCACTTCCTGGGCATGTGGATGATGGGAGATCCAGTGATGTCACTTCCTGCATTGATGAGTGCTGGCAACAAAACATATCCAGGTGATAAGAAAGGGTGAATGTAAAAGTAGCTCTCAAACTATTTTGTGTGGTATTAAATTTGTTTTCCAAACATTCAAATGTACAGTCTGAGCAACTTGTGCATGCCCATATTACATTTCCGGCATATACTGCTCCATGGAGCATTACACGGACTCAGCATAGATTATTAAGTCAAATGGGTTTCTTTGGTGTGTTGGATGGTTTGCTGCATGCCTTTACGTTTTGTAGGTATGTTCCTGTATGCTGTAAGCTGGTGGGTAGTTGAATATGCAAACAAAACCGTCTTATGATGTCAATGAATGTTAAAAAAAAAACAAAAGAGGGTTTTATCATACTTTTGATTCAAGTCAGAATTTTGCACTAATGATTGCATTGAAATATTTGTGAGTAACACCTTTCAGCCTTTACTAACATTAGTGATTCTATGTCATGGGCTCATACGTTTTGCATATTTCTATGAATCTTTTGGATTTTCTAACTTGTATTGTGTATAACATTTATATTGTTAATGTTATGTTTGATCAGACTTAAAGTCTATATCTGAGCTTGCTAGAAATGTATAAAACAATTAGCAATCTACAATATTTTACCAATAAGAACATGCCTTCTTCTTATCTGGTTTATCTGGCTTTATCCAAAGAGATCAGAATTCTGTACTTTTTTATTCCCTAAGCTTGAAAAGGGAGGACAATTCTTTAGCTGATCCAACAATAGGCAGTCCAGGCACCAAAGAGAGTTTGTGCCTGCATACACTGTGCTTTGGTGCTACTATTGCATAGCAAATACCCTGAATAAGTTAAAAAAAACACTTAGCTAATGTTAGTTTATCCTTTTACTTTCCTGACATATATAACAAGAATGAATTCCAAATGTTTATTCCTAGTCTTACTTTTTAAAAGGTAGCGACCATGAAATACATTTGAACTCATGTCTTTTTGGCTTGCATTCTTCATTTTATCAGCTGAACAGATTCTTACACAAGATTCATTTTAAGACACCTTCTGGAGATGATTTTGCATTTGATGATGCTGGTGACATCCTGGCTCTCTATGACATAGTAAATTTAGTTATCCATCCTAATGGAACCACTGAGGAAATCCATGTTGGCTCATTTGACCCTTCAGCCACCCCTGGTCATCAACTTGTCATCAACCAAAGCTCGATCATCTGGCACTCCGTGAATGACAGCCTTAACCAGGTCAGTTTGAAAAGTTTCATAACACCTGCACAACATGTACATAATGTAATGTATAACATGTTTCAGAATGACTTCTTTCAACTAACTGAATGTTACTGCAACATACTTTATTCCAACATCATTTTTGTCCACTTTGCCATACTAGCAAGAGATCAGATGGTGTTTGTTTGTTGCACTAGACTGTTTTTACTCTACGGTCTAATACTCACTCTGCAAGAGGATGCAAGCTGTAGCTCATAGAAGAGGGTTCACTGACACAACATCAAGACCAAAAATATTGTGAAATATTGTGTTAAAAAACATTGATCACAAAAATATTGTTTTCCCATACCTTTTATACCTTACATCTGGCATTTCCTGAAGGACAACCTTAACCAGGTCAGTTTGAAAAGTCTGTTTCGTAACACCTGCACAACATGTGCAGAATGTAATGCATTACATGTTTCAGAACGTCTTCTTTCAACTAACTGAATGTTACTCCAACATATTTTATTCCAACAGATTGTAGTTAAATAGATTTTATTATGCTATGCTGTGTTGCAGTAGGCTGAGTCTTTAATACACTCTTTCAGATGGTGGCTTCAAGGTTTGCATGGCAATGTTGCTGATATTTCAGAAGTTATATTGTAACTTATTAATGCTCAAATTAATCTCAGCTACTGATGATATGCACCGTCCAGAATTTTAGATCATAATTTTTGTCCACTTTGCCATACTAGCCAGAGATCAGATATTATTTGTTTGTTGCACTAGACTGTTTTTACTCTACAGTCCAATACTCACTCTGCCAGAGGACGCAAGCTGTAGCTCATTGAAGAGGGTTCACTGAAACAATATCAAGACAAAAAATATTGTGATACAGAAATATTGTGTTAAAACATATTGATCAAAAAAATATAGTTTTCCTATACTTGTTCTTTTTTATATATATATTTTTTTTATACTATTGAAAAAATATATGCAATCATATTGTTTTTAATATATATATATATATATATATATATATATATATATATATACATATATATAAGTAAAAACAGCAAATATTAAATAATTTAACATATAACAATATTACAATATAAATTAAATATGTTTGAGTAATATTTAAACATGTATAGGAATACAGGCTTATTTAAACAAACACACATATATATGCATGTCTGTATAACACAATTTTTAAAATATTAATTATAATCTATATTTACATTTTCTAACTTTTTTTAATGTACCAATATAACAACTATATACATTACATACATATACACATAATTATTGACTACAAAAAATGTAAAATAGGTCTAATTTAATTATACAAAATACAGTAAACAATATATAAAATACATTTACTAGAAATATTTTTAACATTACATACATTTATACATAAAACTAAATACATGAACACATAATCATAACGTATATGTAAACAATACTAAAAAATGATTAAACTCCAAGAATAATAAATATACTATTGCCACTGCAGTATGTGTAATAGTAGGGAAAGCGTAGTACTCACAAGGGGTAAAATGTGTTATTCCCACTTCACTTTGTACAACAGTAGAGAAAGCATTAGACTCAGAAGGGGTAAAATGTACTAACCCTGCACCACTCAATGTAACAGTAGGGTAAGCATTGCACTCAGGAGGGGTTAAATTTACTATTCCCATTTCAGTAAGTGCAACAGTAGAGAAAGCGTTGGACCCAGGAGAGGTTACATTTACTATTCCTACACCAGTCAATGCAACAGTAAAGAAAGTGTTGGACTCAGGAGGAGTAAAGTTTACTATGCTCATTCCAGTGTGTGCAACAGTAGGGAAAATCTTGGACTCAGGAGGGGTTAAATTTACTATTCCCACTCCAGTGGGTGCAACAGTAGGGAAATCATTGGACTCAAGAGAGGTTAAATTTGCTATTACCACACCAGTCAGGGCAACAGAAGGGAAAGGCTTGGACTCAGCAGGGGTAAAATGTACTATTCTCAATCTAGTTGGTGCAACAGTAGGGAAAGTGTTAGACTCAGAAGGGGTGAGATTTACTATTCCCACGTGATTTACTGGTACAGTACAGAGAGAGCACTCACTTCAAATAAATAACATATTTTAAATACCCAAAAATATAAAATTCTAATTACAAGTCTGGTGGTCACAAGACCGCTAAACTTGCGGTGGCGGTCGGACTGCCGCGGCTGTGGCGGTCCGTCCACAATAATACAAGGTTGGTGGGCGGACACGCCAACTTACCACCATCTCTGCCAGGATCAAAGATTCCGACGGGGTGACTTTGATCGGGATTGTAATCAGCCACGGTGGTCCTGAAGTCAGCGCCATCTGGCTGATTACAAGCTCACTTTCCACTAATCTTTTCCGGGTGGCCTGACCACATGAAAAGGCTGGAGGAAACCTAGTATTGAGGGCCACAGGGGGTACCATGCACTGCCCTCGACCATGCCCAGCACCTTCGGAATGCAAAATGCCTACTTTGCTTTGCTGCACATTCTGAGGATGCTGGTTGGCATTTTCCAATGCCTCCTCACATTTTCCACTGGGCTGTCCAGAGGAAACCATGGTTTCCGTCAGTCAGCCCAGCGGAAAACCCGTAATGGGGCTGGTAGGGAGACTGCTAGCACTGTGGCGGTCTCCTCACCCCGAGTCTGGGGGTCGGGTGTTCCAACCACCAGATCCTTAATTAGGCCCTAACTGTCTTAATTTTAACAAAAAAAAAAAAAAACATAAATATTGCAAATTTCATCAATTAGCAAAACGTTATTAATATAATTAAAGTACCACACTGTATGCCCACAAACTTAACAGTCAACAATTAAAATGTAATAAAGATAAACAAAGTATAACACAATTAACATATAAAATAATAAAAATAAATAAATAAGTGAATACACTTTTTACTTAAGATTACTTAAATAACTTTGCCCCATTCCGCTACAAACTAAACAACACACACCTAAAATATAACTTAACAAATATTATAAGTTCACAATTAGCATGATTATCAATTAAAAATGAATAATAAAAGTAACAATTAATAATCAATAACGTATTTCTTAATTAACTTCCCACCCTGTAAACCTAAGAACACAACAACCTCCCTTACATATCATTTAAAAAATATCCTAATAACAAAATGTACATACTTAATTAGCAATTGAAAATTAATAAAAAATATAAAGTAATTAGCAATTAATTATAATTAATTTTCTTCCCACCCTGTACCCCTACAAACCCAACAACTCGCACCTGACATATAATCAAAAACTATCTTAATTACACAATTTACCTAATTAATGTTCAATTGAATAATTAATAATTTAAATTCATTATTAATTAATTGCAATTAATTTACTTCCCACCCTGTGCCCCTATAAACCTCACAACCTGCACTCAAAAGATAACTTAAAAGATAAATGAATTACATAATATACATATTTAATGATTGATTAAAAAAACTAAAAAAAAATGATTAATTAAGTAAAATTAATTTATTTCCCACCCTGTACCCCTACAAACCCAACAACCTTCACCTAAAACGTAACTTTAAAAATACATTAAATACACAATTAACATAATTAATTATCAATTAAATAAATTAAAAGCCTAATTATTAATTAAATCGAATTAATTTACTTCCCACCCAATACCACTTCAAAAAAACAACCTGCTATGACACAAAAATACAATAAACAATTAAATTAAATTAAAAACAACTGCAAATTTACAAACTATATTAAATGTTAAAAAAATTAACAATGTTTATACAAACAATTTATAACATATACAATTCAAACATTTACTAAAATACATAAAAATAATTAAGAAACAATATTGCAAACAATATTAGCAACATAGGAATTTTTTACATCGATATTAAGATCATAAATATTTTTGTAAATGATATTCACAACATAGATATTTTGTATATGATATTAACAAAATAGATTTATTTAACATCGATATTACTTACATTAAAAATAGATATTCTACTCAAACGATATTCCTGCATCACAATATTTGTGAATCACAATATTAAAAACTTGGGGGCATATTTAAGAGCCCCTAGCGCCATCCACTGACACATTAGTATCATTTTGTTTTACGCTAATGTTCCGTTAGATGGCCAAAATCCCAGCGCCATATTTATAAAGTGGCGCAATGCATACATGGTCTATGGTTGCAAATCACAAGTACACACTGTTAAAGCTGAATTAAAAGAACACAGACAATTTTCAAGTTTCATAACCAACGTTTATGCATGACTTACAGGAACATCAGCAGAACAGCAGCAAAATAGCAGCATGTCTAATTTGCCGAGCTTGTGCTTGGTATTGTATACACAAAATTCACAAAAAGACATGTTGATGAATATCCAGTCATGATACAGAAAAAGGTAACTTCTTCATTATTATGGACAAACACATGGTGGGTTGTTGATCAGAAGGTGCAAGGATTACGCAAGCATTAAACATTCAACCAATTAGAGCACAATAACATCTGGTGATAAAATGTGATACAAGATGGCATCAAGTGTGATAGACACATGCTGGCCATTGAAACCATCTAGTGCATCACAGGACAGTATTTGCCCAATACCTGTTAAATGAACTGCAGGCACTTGGCTTAGCTGCGTGTGGCCATCGATAAGGATGACTTTAGCTGGGCACGCAAGGAAATGTGTGCTACAAGAGGTGAACTTAAGAAAGCCTTACATTCCAAGATGTTCAGCAGGGTACATTAGTTTATATGAGGTCATCTGACCTCTGAACATTTTTTTCAGGTCTTGTAATCAATGAGTATTACAAGATGGCAAAAGGCCAGATAGATTCCATTTGAAAGCAAAACACCGCTTCCACAACTTAACTGGAAGGTAAAGCAGGGAAACATTAGATAAACTATAATAAATGATAGTTTGTCTGCTTCTTAGATATTATCTTTCTGTGAGGTGAAAGAAATCTTATAAGAAGTCTAGATTATGGAACAGAGCTATGGGAGCACCCAGGAGCTCCTATGGGAATAGAGTTCTGGATGGATTTCTATATCAAAGGCACAAGGCCTCAGAAACACACCAGCACTCCTGGTAACAAAGATTATCAATATTGTAAAGTAACAAACAATTATGGGCCAGAGGAAACAGAACAAGGAGCAATAAAACAAAATCTAGGCTCAGATAAAAACAGCACTGGAATCATGAATAGGACTGGAATAAAAGGCGCTGAAATACTGAAAACAGGTTGAGGAACAATCTATACTAAAAAAAGACAGAACAGAAATATTCAGGATGCAAACATGAAAGGGGCCAGAATGACTGTAGGGGCTAGGAACTAAGGTAGTGAACAGGGAACCACCACCTGGATGTGATCAACAAAGGGACTGAGGACAGGGGAAGCTACAAGGTCCATAATACATCAGGGAAGTTGAACAGAAACCTGAGGTAAAAGATTAAATGAAACTAAGAGTGATAAGTGTTGATGTGCTAATTGACCAATACTGATATAAAGGCAGGTTAATAATGGGCCTTCAAGAGTGACATATATTGTCAGGATGGCAGAATCCTCACAGAAGACCCCAGAGGAGATGTGCATATAGACCAATTGACAATGCCATCTTGGAGTTTGACAGCATGCTGGGGAAAAGATCTCAAGATCACCAGTAATAGCCAAACAGGGATGAGATATTCCTGGGAAATTGATTGACTTTCTTTTTCTAAAACTTTTTTTATTTGAACATTGCTCGATGTGTAATAGGCATAGTCAGTTACAGTACTCATTTGCATTATGCACATAGTAATGTGAACAAATGCAGTCAACAAAGACAGATATGATATCAAACAGTATGGCACTTTTATGGCCTGTATTAGCAACATGAGGGTAGTAGTAAAAAGGACTTAATAACAGTTAGGATCACCTGTCTTTTACTGAGTCTTGTGATCTTCAGGGCCCCTAAAGTTATACCAGGGACCCCATACCTTATCTCAATTTTTGGAGCACCGCTGGCTCTGATAAACTACTTTCTCCGCTCTCTAACACCAGTACAGGTCTGATTCCCAATCAAAAAGTAGCAGTGCAGTGGGCTTGCCCCAGGTCCATGCAATGCAGCCCCTATCATCAATGTCACCCATATTTTTAAATATTCTTGCCATGATTCATCTCTTGTTATTTGCAGTAGGATCCACTTGATATCCATGGAGTTGGTTGTCCCAGTACTTGAGAGATCCTACCAGTTACTGCTCACCAGTAAGTTTGTATCACTGGACAGTCTCATAGCATATGACACTTCCTGACCACAACCTCGAAGGACTCATGGTGTGTCAGCTCCCTTTAATTTGTGAAGGAGGGTCCTGGGGTAATAGACTCTGTGAAGAATCCTTAGCTGCAGGAGCCAAAATCGTGCTTGGACTACTATCTCACGTGGGCTTTACAATGCTTTAATCCTGTCATCATAGTCCAATTCTCCCATGCCTCATGACCAGGCCTCTCTGGCTGACACCATTGGGTCAGGAGAATTCTCAACTACTTTTCTGTAGATTTTTGAGATAGCTTTATCTGTTGTACGTTCTGTAAGTAATCTGTCTTCCAGAGGTGTGGCTGCTTGTATTTGTTCTCCTACTACTATAAAGCATCAAAAAGTATGCCTCAATTGGTATATCTATACTGGTCAGTTTTTGTCCAGCTCATACTCCTGATGAGGATTTCAAATGGTACGAAACACTGATCTCTCCAGACATCACCCAGGCACTAAATGCCAATTACTTCCCATTTTGAGAAGCCTGTCAACCCTATTTTGAGTGATGAAGCAATACCATGGGAGATTGCAGGATGTTCAAGATGGGTCTGGCCACCTCCCTCCCCCAGGTCCCGAAAGGTATGAAATGCTTGTGTCCTCCTGATTGGGACTCAGGACCCTTGATGAGGTGAGAGGAAGAGGAAGCATTGTTACTGGTCACACAATCGGTATGAGCTCGCCACCTCTCCCTGTGATATGTCTGGGGGGGAACAGGGTAGCTTCTGTAAGAACAGCACCTTGTCTGCAAAGAGCAGACAGGGGGAATGCCATTACTGGCTCCTGCACCCACAAACAACAGTGCTGGCTGGGCAGGGAGCTGGCTGGGTAGGGCAAGAGTGGGCTTCCCATGCTGGCCCAGCACGGAAAGCATCAGAGTGTCCCAGGTGGGTTTTAGCACATCAAGCAAAGAGTCCATAAAGGAAAAAGAAGATACAAGTCAGATAACCCCAGGCACCAAAGAGCAATCATGTCTGAAGCTACTCATTTAAAATGCAAAGCTCCTCAGAGTAAATGTCCCATAATCCCTATGGCGCTCCATCAACTAAAGTTTAATTTCTTGTGGAGGCCTTCAGGAGGACAGGGGCACCACCAATGCAGTAGAGGAGAAGTTTGGGGGGCGGGTGTAGGAATCGCAGCACCCCCCCCTCAATTGGGAATTTAAAAATTACCCTAAGTGTTGGGGTTCTTCAAATTTATGACACACTAGGCATTTCATAAGTGTTTTAAGGTCTTTGAAGGTTGGAGCTTTTATTCTCTATCCTGCCCCCAAAGAGATTTCTAGAGATTAATTCTTTGCTTGCATGTTTAGGGGTCTAAAGTGGTTTAAGTTTAAGAAAGACAGAAGCAAATATTATGATTTAACAGTACTTTATTTAAACATGTGTTGTTGATAGTGATTTGTGTTCCATGTTTACTGGTAAGAATGACTGAAAGATTTTTTTTACTGATTTCAGTGATATAGAGATGATTTCAACATGCAGTTATTGGCCTTTTAGTGTGGTAATTCTGACAAAGCCATTAGATCTGCTTTATTTTAAGTGTCACCAGCCTATATTTTAATATGCTATCAAGTATAGGGGGAGGCTATGATATTTGAGGGTTATGACGCATTATGGTTCAAATGTGATTTCAGAATGTCACCAAAGTATTTCCATCTACCATATAGAGATATTTATATATTATTAAATTACTGCATAGTGTTTAGAAGTTTGTGGGTGTATTGTTCTGCTTTCCCATGAAAAAGCACAGCCTGGACAGCAATGTATTGAAAGTTACTGTTGTGTGCCAGTGAGTCATGATTACTAGCCCACACCACCTAACCTGAGTAGACCTAGGACTGATCTGCTTCGCTGTCCTGGCAGAGTCATACACTACAATGGGGTGCTTGGTTCCCAGTGGGTGGATACTTGTGGATGTATTGCTTGCCTGGCCTCACACCCTTCACAACTAATAACCCAGTTTCCTTTCAAGGACTGATTTGCACATCTCTCAAGAGTGACATAGCGGGTATAAAAATATAGGGCTTATTTACAAGCCCTGTGGCACAGGGCAGCGCAGAAAGGGGCACATTTATACTCTGTTTGCACTGAACTAGCATCATGTTTTTGATGCAAATTCAGCACAAACTCAACGCCATATTTATATTTTGACGCTAGACCTGTATAGCGTCAAAATATTGGTGTTAACGTAATTTTTTGGATGTGTGAAACTTGCTTGCATCAATGAGATGCAAGGTAGGTGTTCCCGTCCAAAAAATAACTCTAACCCCCTAGCACCATAATTATCCACCTGGGCCAAAAAGATGCACAGGTGGGAAGCGGAACCAAAAAATGACGTTAGCTCCAATTTGCGTTAACATTTAACATCTGTAACAGGGCAGGCGTTAATAAAATGAGGCAAACACATCATTACTTAAGGAAAACACACAGAAGTAACATTACCAACCCACAGGAGAAGGTGGAGGTGATACTGATCCAGTTTGCAAGACGATGCAGAGGACAGCAACAACTACAGCAATCACCACAACTACAACACGGCCCACAAAGGTAATGCAGAAAGCAGGAGAGGGTCTTCAGAACCAGGACAACCTTCTTAGCCTCAGAGACCAGGACATCATAAGGACCTACAGACTGAACAGGCAAGCCATACTACACCTGCTGCACCACATTGAGCCACATATCACAGCTAGCCTGCAGACCCCACACAACATTTCACCTGTGACAAAGGTGTTAGCTGCCCTGCACATGCTGGCAAGTGGCTTCCCCAACACCCACCAAAAGCAGCAGGAGACAAAACAGGGGTTCTACCAAATCTATGGCTTTCCATCTGTGCTCGGTGCAATTGACTGCACTATTGTCTGGCTGCCACCTGCAGCAACAGAGCACTTATACCGGAATTGCAAGTACACCATTCCATTAATGTGCAGGCCATAGTGGACCACCGGGGACTATTCATAAACATTTTGGCCAAGTATCCTGGGAGTGTCCATGATGCCTTCATATTCTGACACAGCAGGATCAATGAACAAATCCAGGATGGACAATATGGAAATGGCCTACTTGGGGGTAAGTCAACAAACCTAGAAATATACACAAAACACACCTACCCTGTAGGACACACAAGACATACACGACTACATTAACACATGGCCAGGGTAACACAGATGTGCACGTAACAACACATATGCACCAAGCTGTAGTACAGCACATTCAGTGCACACCACAAACACATAGACCCACATGTACATAACACACCCACTACTTGACAGGCACACCACATGAAGGACAGATGCAGACATGTACCCTTTGCTAACAGAAGAACTACACAGATCACTACAAGTGCCCACATGTTGCCTACTACTTACACTTCACACACAGTACACCAAACAAAGAATAGCACAGCCATGTCAATGGCATACACCTTGCTCTGGTGGTCATTACAACATTGGCGGTAAAAGCCGCTTACCGCCATGCAGAAGACCGCCAACACACCGCCGCAGCCGCGGAAATCCACCACAGCTATTATGTCCCACATCTGGGAATCCGCCAAAGGTAAGACACCCACGAAAGTCCGCCCGCACCAAAGGTCAGTGATAAACTGGCGAAAACAAAACCTCCACCGTCACGCCAACGGAAATACGCCCACACTATCACGACACACGAATCCACGCGGAGGTCTTTCAACCGCGGTATTCCATTGGCAGTACACACCGCTGCGCTCAAAATACACACACTCTTAAAAAACACAGCCACATTGGACAATTCCAAATACACACACCTGATACACATACACACACCACTCCCACACACCCAATACAATATAAAACACACACCTACAACGCCCACAAACCCCTACAACCACAATTACAGAGAGAAGGCCAGAGAGAGACACCACAAACAACTACCAAGCATCCACAGGCACACAACACCATCACCCACACAACTTCCACGCACCTCACAAAACACACCTCTACATATCACCACACTTATCACAACACACTCCACCCCACACATCACCTTCACCACCCCATGGCACGGCAAAGACACCCCAGGTTCTCGGAGGAGGAGTTCAGGGTCATGGTGGAGGAAATCGTCCGGGTAGAGCCACAGCTATTCGGATCACAGGTGCAGCACACCTCCATAGCTAGGAAGATGGAGCAAAGAATAGTGGACAGGGTCAACGCAGTGGGACAGCACCCAAGATCTCGGGAGGCCCACAGTGATGACAGCAGCTCTGTCCAACTGGATCTAGATGACCAGCCCGGACCATCGGGGACCTCTGGACAGTAGGTTCCCCTCACACAGGCACAGGTCACCACAGACCTTCCTTCCTCTGGAAACACCAGCACAGCATCCACCCAGCGGGCCCATACCTCCGTCCCCAGGTCACGTCAATCAGCAGTGTGTCCACCACTACAGGGAACCCAGGATAACCCACCACCCCAACAACAACAGGGACCTAGGGGCAGTGGTAGTGGGCACACGGTCCAGGGGACGGAGGCCCAGGAACACAGGGGAACTGGGAGGGCTGCTGTGCGACAGGGGGCGGACAGGCCAAGGGAACCCACTCTCCACGAGGCCCTCTCCTGCATCATGGGAGCCTACCACCACTCCCAGGAGACGATGGCAACGGTACTGGCCAAGTTTCAGGAGACCCAACGCATGCAGGAGGAACAGTATATGGGCTTCAGGGAGGAACTCAGAACCATCAGCTCCACCCTGGGCACCATCGTAGGGGTGCTGAAGGAAGTACTCAACACCAGGAGGGACACTGTGGCACTACAAGGGGCCCCTGACACTAGCCTGGACGATGAACTGCCCACCACCTCCGCCGGCGCTAGTGGACAGGATGCCCTGCCACAGGACCACCACACCAGCACCCCACCCCCTGCAGAGGGAGAACCACCCCGCAAACGGTCCCTGAGATGCAGAACAAAGACAGAGCACAATGCCAAGACCCCCGCCAAGAAATGAGACCACCCTAATTGTCATCCTACTGTCCCACTTTGTCACCCTGTCCATAATTAAACTGCCCCAGTTCCACTTCCTATGCCCATATAGGCAATGCACCTGTGAGACTAATAGACTGGACTCTGCCATGGACACTCCTCAGCCATCACCCCTCACCATTTCACTACCCCCTCCAATATTGAGCATCTAAATAAACACACCTAAAGCACAAAACGATCTGGAGTCTGTCTGTGATTTCAAAATAGTGTATTAGCAATTACAGTGATAAATTTTTTTTTAAATAGTAATGCCAACATACCTATGTCACACAGCTCTAGTCCATGAGGAATCTAAGCAGATGTCACACAGTGGGACCCACATCTGTGAAATCGTAAGGGAAAGTGACAACTCAGTGACCATACACTGGGTGAAAACGACAGACAGGAGAGAAGTAGTAGTGTCAAAGTACATGTAGTAGGCAGGTTTGGATTCCTACCTGTGTCTCACTGGAAATATTGCAGGATCACTGAGTCCCTGTTGTGCATGACTTCTTCCTCTGCTTCCTCCTCATCACTGTCCACAGGCTCCACAGCTGCCACAACACCGCCATCTGGACCATCCTCCTGCAGAAAAGGCACCTGGCGTTGCAAAGCCAAGTTGTGAAGCATACAGCAGGCCACGATGATCGGGCACACCTTCTTTGGTGAGTAGAATAGGGATCCACCTGTCATATGGAGGCACCGGAACCTGGCCTTCAGAAGGCCGAAGGTCCGCTCAATCACCCTCTTAGTTCGCCCATGGGCCTCATTGTATCATTCCTCTGCCCATGTCCTGGGATTCCCCACTGGGGTCAGTAGCCATGACAGGTTGGGGTAACCAGAGTCACCTGCAAATGGCGAGGGAGAACTGTTAGACACACACTAACCTGTAGGGATAACCCCAGACCCAGACAACCATTCCCAATGACTTGCTTCCAGGTGCTCACCTAATAGCCACACACGGTGCCTCTGGGGTTGACCCATCACATAAGGGATGCTGCTATTCCGCAGGATGTAGGCGTCATGCACTGAGCCAGGGAACATAGCATTCACATGGGAGATGTACTGGTCTGCCAAACATACCATCTGTACATTCATAGAATGATAACTCTTCCGGTTTCTGTACACCTGTTCACTCCTGTGGGGGGGGACCAAAGCCACATGGGTCCCATCAGTGGCACCTATGATGTTGGGGATATGTCCCTGGGCATAGAAATCACCTTTCACTGTAGGCAAATCCTCCACCTGAGGGAAAACGATGTAGCTCCGCATGTGTTTCAGAAGGGCAGACAACACTCTGGACAATACGTTGGAAAACATAGGCTGGGACATCCCTGATGCCATGGCCACAGTTGTTTGAAAAGGGCCACTTGCAAGGAAATGGAGCACTAACAGCACCTGCACTTGAGGGGGGATTCCTGTGGGATGGCGGATTGCTGACGTCTGGTCTGGCTCCAACTGGGTACACAGTTCCTGGATTGTGGCACGGTCAAGCCAGTAGGTGATAATCAAATGTCGCTCCTCCATTGTCGACAGGTCCACCAACGGTTGGTACACCGGAGGATGCCGCCATCTCCTCACATGTCCCAGCGGACGGTGCCTATGAAGGACAACAGCGAGCACAGAGTCAACCAACTCAGAGGTACGTACCTACAGTTTACACAGAACACCATCCATACACAAAAGGTGGCCTGTATGTGTGTTGAGTCTGGGCCTAGGTATATGTGACACAGTTGAAAATGAAGTCATGTGGGCCCCTGAAATGGCGGCTGCCTGACCTCTTAAGTGGGACAATGGGATGTGAGGTAACTGCGCTGGCTTTGTACACCGTCGCGCTAGGCGGTCGAAGACCGCGGCGCAATGCTGCATTGGTTAACATTGGACCCTATGGGTCCCAGGAGCCAATGACGATGTACGCCGGCGGTGACGGTACGCACCGCCGCGGACGTGACCGCCATTTTCTATCTGTTCAATCACTTGATACCTGATCTTTGACAGGAGAGAACCTACACTGCAAGTGCTGCTGTGACCTCGGTCTGGAAGAGACAATGGCTTGTGCGTCTGAGGAAAGGGCCCCTGCTTTCACATCGGAGGAGTTGGAGAAACTCGTGGACGGGGTCCTCCCCCAGTACAACCTACTCTACGGTCCTGCAGACCAACAGGTAAGTACTCAGGGAGCATGTTGTATGGGCTATGCCTGTGTGGAGAGGGCTGGATATAAGAAGGAAGGGGGCAGAGTGCTGCGCGCATGAAAGACGGTGAATGCATGTGCCACATGGCAAGGGTAGGGATGGGGGCCACTCACTTTGACAGTTGGTGCAGTTGGTAATGACTTCTCTTTTTCCCCTGTTCATTTCATGTGGGTCAGCGCCCACCAGAAGAAAGATATTTGGCGTGCCATCGCCAAGGACGTCTGGAACCTGGGGGTCTACCACAGACGGAGCACCCACTGCCGGAAAAGATGGGAAGACATTTGCCGCTGGAGCAAGAAGATGGCGGAGGCTCAGCTGGGGATGGCCATGACCCCCATGATGTTCTGGATCATGGCGGTGGCCTACCCGGAGTTGGATGGGCACTTGAGGGCATCACAGCAGACACAAGGGGGTGAGTACACTCTCATTCTGCTGACTTTGTGCGCAGTGGAGGTGTCTGGGTGGGGGAAGAGGGCTGTGGGTTTCCCTAGGCCAGGGCGAGTTCCGTAGGCAAGGCCCCTCCGTAAGGCAGGCCATGTGGCACCCCACCTCTGTAGAGTGCCAAGTACAGCTATTCATGCCCCTGTGTCATCTATGTGTGCAGATGTCGTCCATAGCCTTGTAGGCCATTTCCCAGGAATTGAACAGTGGAGCCCAAGAGCGCGGCGTAGTGCAGGGGGCTTCTGTGTCTGTCGTGTCCACCAACGGTAGCGGTAATCCATGCACTCAACATGTCTTTCTTCTATCGTCCCCCCCTTTTTGTGGTCTCCCTTTTCTTGTGTGCATTAGCATCATCAGGCGGAGGAGCAGTGGCACCGGAGCACGAGGGAGCAGCATCCCACATGGCCCTGTAGGGGGCGAGACTACGGACTCGGAATTCACCAGTGTAACGGAGGGCAAGGGGACCTCCACGGCGGGGACAGGAGCTGAGACCAGCGACACTGACTCGTCCTCTGATGGGAGCTCCCTTGTGGTGGCGGCAACATCTGTGCCCCCCGCATCTACAGGTACAGCCGCCACTCCCCCTACCAGCACCGCCCTCCCAGCAGCCCCTCAGCCTTCGCCCCGTGCCTGCTCACCCAGGAGGGTGGGCGTCACCTTCGCCCCAGGCACCTCAGGCCCTGCCCCAGTCACCCCTGCTGCCCTCAGTGAGGAGGCCATTGACCTCCTCAGGTCCCTCACTGTTGGGCAGTCTACCATTTTGAATGTCATCCAGGGTGTAGAAAGGCAGTTGCAACAAACAAATGCATTCCTGGAGGGCATTCATTCTGGTCACGCGGCCCTTCGCCAAGCTTTTCAGACCCTGGCCCCAGCACTGATGGCAGCCATTGTCCCCGTCTCTAGCCTCCCCCTACAACTATCTCCACCCAGACCCAATCCCCTGTACCTCAGCCTATCCCAAGAACACCATCAGACCAGCCTGCACACACCTCAACATACAAGGGAAGCTCAGGCAAACATAAGCACCACACATCCCACAGGCACTCACGCAAGCAACACACACATGCAGACACACCAACATCCACTGCCTCCACTGTGTCCCCCTCCTCGTCGTCTCCCTCCTCCCTCCCAGTCTCGTCTACACTCACACCTGCATGCACTACCTCTACAGCCACTACGTCCCTCACCAGCACACCCACCAGCACACCCCGCTCACGTGCAGTCACCACCCCCACTACCATTCACACATCCCCTGTGTCCTCTCCCAGTGTGTCTGTGACGCCCCCTCCCAAGATACACAAACGCAGGCACACACCCACCGAACAGCCATCCACATCACGACAGCCTCCAGCGCATGCACCTTCACCCAAAGTCACCAAACGTACACCTCCTACTACCACTACCTCTTCCTCCACCCCCAAACCCCCTCCAGCTACCCGTCCCAGTGTGTCCAAAAAACATTTCCTGTCCACCCTTGACCTTTTTCCCACACCTCCTCCACCCCGTCCATCTCATAGGTGCCGAAGTTGCACCTCAGCCACAACATCTCCGGGACCAGTGGTGTCTGTAGTCACCGGTATGTGGAGTGCACCGGCCACCGGGACAGCCAGTGTGGCACGGAGCCACAGCACAGACAGTCCCCCACCTGTGAAGCATCAGAAGTTGGCCAGTGCCCGGCGGGAGAGGGGGAAGACTCCAGCCACCAAAGCCGCTCCCAGGGGTCCCGTTGGGAGTGTGGAGTCAGCTGTGACACCTTCCAAGGTGGGGAAGGGCCACAAGAAACCCAGCAAGTCTGGGAAGAGCAGCACGGCGGAGAAGACCGCCATCATCTTCGCTGCCCAGGAGTCCACCACCAGCCCCATCCCAGCTGCCCAGGAGGCCACCGCCAGCCCCAGCCCAGCTGCCCAGGAGGCCACCGCCAGCCCCAGCCCAGCCGCCCAGGAGGCCACCGCCAGCCCCAGCCCAGCTGCCCAGGGGACCACAGCCAGCCCCAGCCCAGCTGCCCAGGGGGCCACCGCCAGCACAAGGCCCGCTGGGCAATGAAGGACCGCCAGCACAAGCCCCGCTGGGCCATGAAGGACCGCCAGCACAAGCCCCGCTGGGCCATGAAGGACCACCAGCACAAGCCCGCTGGGCCATGGAGGACCGCCAGCACATGCCCCGCTGGGCCACGAAGGACCGCCAGCAGCTGAGACCCTGCAATGTAGACCGCCATCTGAAGCACCGCTGAACAGGGCACCGCCATCTGAAGCACCGCTGAACAGGGCACCGCTATCACAAGCACCGCTGAACAGGGCACCGCCATCTGAAGCACTGCTAGCCCATGAGCGGCAGGGGCACTGACGCACCTGGGTCCGTCACGGGGTGAGTGATGCACTCTGGGTACCAGTCCCCCTCCAGAACCAGTGGAGAGATCCATCCACTACCTCTGTCCTTCACAGGATGAAACACTCTGGGCACCAGTCCCCCTCCAGAACCAGTGGAGACTGTTATCCACTTGAGAGACTGTGGCTTTGCACTCCCCATGATTGAACAGTGGGCAAGCCACCCACTGTAGAGACTTGAGAGACTGTGGCTTTGCACTCCCCAGGATTGAACAGTGGGCAACCCACCCTCTGTATAGACTTGAGAGACTGTGGCTTAGCACTACCCAGGATGGAACAGTGGGCAAGCCACCCACTGTAGAGACTTGAGAGACTGTGGCTTTGCACTCCCCAGGATTGAACAGTGGGCAACCCACCCACTGTATAGACTTGAGAGACTGTGGCTTTGCACTCCCCAGGATGGAACAGTGGGCAAGCCACCCACTGTAGAGACTTGAGAGACTGTGGCTTTGCACTTCCCAGGATTGAACAGTGGGCAACCCACCCACTGTATAGACTTGAGAGACTGTGGCTTTGCACTCCCCAGGATGGAACAGTGGGCAAGCCACCCACTGTAGAGACTTGAGAGACTGTGGCTTTGCACTCCCCAGGATTGAACAGTGGGCAACCCACCCACTGTATAGACTTGAGAGACTGTGGCTTTGCACTCCCCAGGATGGAACAGTGGGCATGTGGCCCCCTCGTGGATTTGGCGTTGTGCACTCAAGCGGCTGAGGTGCCCCCACGTTCCCTCCCCCTGAGGGGCCTGTTTTCTTGCTGTCTGATGCCCCTGCAGTGTTCTCTCTGTCATGGTCAGGGATCTTGTGTGGGCCTCGCCCATACCGTGTGGTCCCAGTGTTCCACTGACTTTCTTTGTGCAGTACCTGGACTACAATGCCTGGTATTTATTTTGTACATTGTGTATATATATATATTTCTGCCTACTTGTTTTTAATATATTCCGATGGTTACACTCATTTTCTTTGGTCTTTGCATTCTTCCGGGGGGTTTGAGGGGTGTAACTGTGATGTATTGATTTGCATTAGTGTGTGTGTTGTCGTGGGTGAGGGTGGGGGTGTTGCGTGTGTGTGTCCTTGTTTTTTCCCTCCCCCCTCCCCTGTGTCATAGGTGCTGTACTCACCGTAGTCTTCGCCGCCGGCGTTCGTGCTCCTGGTAGAGGAGCAGGAAGACTATTGCAGGGAGAATTTGGAGTTCCAGTTCCATGGTGTCCTCGTTCCTCGTGGAGTGTGTAGAGGTGAGCGTTTTCCCTTCGAAATTCCTGTTTCCGCTGTGTTTTTATCCGCAGTGAATCCGCCCCGGAAAAGGTGGCATATTGGCCTGTCATAATAGTGTGGGCGGTACATTGTCTCCCGCCTGTCTGTTGGCGGTGACCGCCGCGCTGTTTGTTTGTACCGCCGTGGCGGTCTGAGTGTTAAAGTGGCTGTCTTTGTTGGCGGTTTCCGCCACGGTCGTAATTGCAATTTTTTTACCGCCGGCCTGTTGGTGGTCTTACTGCCGCTTTAACACCGACCGCCAGGGTTGTAATGACCACCTCTGTGACTAAAGACATTTACACACCTCACAATTCCTATGCGTAGTAGATGTGTCACAATACACATAGATATGCTGGTGGTGTAGGTGGAGTTTATTACAGGTGTCGTATTGCAGTTTTTACAATGTCCAGGTCTGTGACCCCATTAGTGAAATCCATCCAATTGCGACACAACACAAGTCCAGGGTTGGGGACATGTCATGGGACATGCTTGGATAAAGTGTTGTTCAGTGCAGGGGAACGTGAATTGCCAATTGAAAAGTAAGAGACAATTGCAGTCCATATTAGAAAGGTCAACAGTGTGGTGCAGAGGAGTGCATATCTCCTACCTCCGAAGTGTGTGGTGTCTCCTCTGCCCTTGATGGTGGTGGTGGGGAGCTAGAGGGGGCCACACACACTTCGGTGGTTGGAGACGAGGACTCCCAATTCCCAGCAGCTGCATCTGGGGAACTACATATGGCATCACTGCAGCAGAGGAGCTGCTGATTTTTAAGGATAGCAGCAACATCCTTGTTGTAGGTAGCCATGTCTTCCCTGAGGAAGGCCACTTCCCGGTGCACAGAGTCTAGCTTGTCCTCAATCTTGCTGCTGCCAGTTTGGGAGGGCAGTTGTTGTGGCCTCTCCCTCATGGCTCCAGCTATGTCCCTCAGACACTGCTGGACTCCATGCATTGGGGAGTGTGTGCCTCGCTTGACTGCAGTCTATTCAGTGGCTGTAACTATGCACATGCACATACCCTCTAAGCTGGCGGCCATAGTTTTCATCCCTACCCACACCTCCTTGGCCCGCTCCCGTTGGATTCCTACCACTGACCTCTCAATGCTGGTCATTGGGTCTTTGGAGTCCTCAGCTGTGTTGGTGCTGGCAGGTCGTACTATTGGGGTGTTGGGTGGGGCCTCTGGGATGGCTGCTACATCAATACTCCTCCTTGCGACTGGAGGTGGTGTCTGGAGGGATACAAGAACTTCTTGAAGGGTCTCTTGGCTGATGGTTGTCAGCTGGTCATCCAGGTCATAAGGGCACTCCAGGACAGGCAGATCTGCAGGAGAGCCATCATCCTCTGCAATGAGATGGTGTAAAATCTGTGTTGTGGCATTTGATATGTCACGTCACTGACTTGCTATTGGAGGATCATTGTCATCTTAGTTCCCAAACATTGTTCCTGTACAACATGGTTGTAGTCTATCAGCCCTATGCCCCATCTGCATGTCACATGAAGGGATGCCCAGTTGGCGCAATTGGCTGCGTCATATCTTCTAGGTGTATGTTTATCCTGTTTTGTGGCTTGACACCATCTTGTCGTTGTCAACCCTCCTTATGCATCCATTTACATGGTGAGACCTTGCAATCGGTGTTGCTGTGCTCATGCCACAGCACCACACATGGCAATTTCCCCCTGTCCCAGTGTTACATGTTTCACATACACCCATGTGGTGCTGAGACCTTGCACCACCCTAGGAATGGCATTGCCAGGCCACTATGCTCTTGTTACAATTGATAGCTCCTTATGTTGATGTATGGGTATGTGTGCTTCATTGCACAGCACTCATGGACCTAGCAGAGTTCAATTGCATCTTCTGTCTGTGCAGGTGGGTTTACCTTCCTACACTCCTATGTCCTCCCCCTCAATGCAGCCCTCTTTGCACTATGATACACGAGTGCAGCGTGGTGGCAGTGCAGCTAATTTGACACAGGCACAGGGTTAGACCCAGGGATGGATAGCATGGGTATGAAATTTCAGCTGTGTACATCATTATGTATGTGACAATGCCAGATGGTAAATGAGTCTATGGACATAGCCAGTTAACAGGAGTTGTACTTAGGTAAGGGCCTGAAGCTAGTTTGATGGTGATTCTGCAGGTAGTCATACTGGTCCCTCATTTCAACTGCATCAGTCCTATGGGCACCTGACTGCCATTGTCTATTTGACCACCCCCAACAGCACATGTGGTAGTGGCAACTGTTGTCAATGTGTAATGCTCCATGGTCCAACTGCCTGGCACTGGCAGGTTTCCAGCAGGTTACAGTCTCGCAATGCCAGCTGTCCTGTGACACCAGACCAGTATTACGTTCAACGCTACCTTCCAGGTCTGTTTCCACATTTCCACCAGCATTTGCATAGCAGTGAAACACCCATGCAAAGGTTGTTGGTGATGTGGTGTGGTATGCCCCTGGGTGCCCCTACACAGCCCATGCACCTGGCATGGGGAGTGCAGGGGGTCCCATGCCCTGGCCCTTTGCCCTTCTCACTGCCTGATTTGCAGGGGTGAGTGCAGCGTGTCCTGTCACACCCAATGCACCCCAAAACTGGCACTGACTCTATTTGATCCATCAACAATGTTGTACTAAGTGCCCCACAGAGCTACCATGAGTAGACAGATTTCAAGCTGCCATCCCAACGTGTGACTCATGCTGCCAACTGCAAAGGGTACACTGCACTGGCAGTTTTACCAACACCCGACTTGCCCATGCACCATCCTCCACCCATCAAGGTGGAATTATACACCATTATGTTCACAGTCATCCCCTATGTGTTGTATGTGTGTGTTTATTTTCCCATTCATATGTGTCACACATGGTTGTGTCAGAGTAGTTGTGGGCTCTGCCTGTGACTGTTGTGACCTACAGTTTGCTATCTGTGGTACATTTGTTCTGTAGTGGCACATTTCAGTTCAGCATCAAGATGTGTGGTTCAACACTACAGCAGTTTAGTTGGTCCGGGTAGTGGCATATTACCAAAGATACAGGACCAGCCTGCTCTTCCCCCAATGCCTGTTCAGTTCATTGTTCCCTGCACCCAGGGGGCATCCTGACTGCATGATGGAGTGGTGGCTGCCTTATATGGATGTGTTGTCAATGTGCAGGGTGGTGGTGCTAAGGGCATATGTCTGGGAACGGTTGGGACAGTTGGGACAGTTGTAATGACTTGTGTGCTGTGAGATGCAGCACTCGTGTTTGGGCAATGAGACAGGCAGTTGCAAGGTGTTACTGCAAGGGACACAACCATGACATTAAGAATGGTAAGGGGTATTGTGATGACACACCCAGAGACACATTAATTATACATGCCACCCATCTCATATGCAGCATATGTACATGTAGGTATTTCGGCCTGGTGATCAACATATGTCCAGGTTGTGTATGTGTTATGATTCATTGCACTACTAAGGCGTAGGTACATGTGTAGCTTACGTCAACATGGTGGAACTTGCTTCATGTGCAATGTGTCCCTCTGCGCTCCTTTGACATGCATTGTGGGAGTCCTATGTCCTTCCCCCTTCATGCACTTGACATCTTAGCATTAATTTCCCAAATGCAGCTTACCCTGTATTTGTAGTGTTTCGTGGTAGTCTGCACTGTTCTGTCCTGCGATTCCTGTGACAATTTCCTCCGGGATGACTGCGGCAACCATTTCCTCCATCTCGTCCAAGTCCTCTTGTGGTGCTGGACTCCCACTTCCAGTTTGTCTTCCTGTTCCTTGCCATTTTTTCCTTTGTCCTTCCCTTGCAGTCATGCCAGCATTTCTTGCACTCTGTTATGGTTCTCCTAACCTCTGCCACACTGTTAATCGTGTCTAATATATGCTGCCAAATTGACTCTCCCCTTCCAATTGGTAATTTTGAGGTGACAAAGAGTTGATTTTGATGCTCCGTCACCTCTCTCACCAGTATATCACGCTCCTCTGCACTGAAACAACACTTTCTCTTTTTCTTCTCCCTCCCCTGGATCTTGTCTGTGTCCTCATGGCTGGTTCCTGGTTGATTAGGATCTCCCTGGGGTCTATCCTAGCTTCCTGGGTCCATTTTGCCTCTCATTTGCACAGTTTTCTCCGTTAGCGTCTGTATTTGACACTATTGCAGGCAAAAATGGTGACATATTTACATGCCATAAAATGGATTAGAGTCCTTTTTCTGGCATGAACATCATTTTGCCTTATGACAAGGCGCAATGGTTAATGCTGAAAAAAAATACTCTAAGCTATTTTAGCGCCACCCAGTGTCATAGTATAAATATGACGTCCGGGTGGCGTTATATAATGGCTCTAGTCAGCGCGAAACTTTTTGACGCAAAACTGCGTTAGCGCAGTTTTTGTCAAAAAGGCTAAATCAGGGCAGAAATGTGCTGTATCTTAAAGATACGGTGCACGGTGGTGCAAGGATGCCTATGTTGCGGGGATGATTTTTTTTGTGCAGGAAAGGGCACCTTCCTGCAAATAAACAATCAAGAGAGGTGCTTTCCTCTTTCTAAGTGTCCTGCAGATATCAAGAGAAAGAAAGATATTTCTCCCCGTTGCGTCACTTCTATGCAAACTGTGAGGTGGCGTAGGAATCTGACACATTTTTAGACTTGTAAATCTGAGAATGTGTCAGATTCCTTAGCGTTCCATTTTTGTTGCATGAGAAAACACCCACAGCAACATCGATGGAACACCCCTTTCACACAGCTTTCTGCATGAAGGGGGCCCATATTTATAAGGTCATGAAAAGCCATGCAAGGTGGCTTTGACTGGCCCTATAAATATAAGATGGCACACTGCCCCACTAGAGCCCCCCAAAAAAATTACGTTCCGGTGGCACAGTGTGAACCGGAAGGGAGCCCCCAGGGAATGCTGAAGAATTTCTTTTATCACCCTCTTACTCTGTGTTTGGCATAATGTTTGCTGCTAATTTGTCTCACTACAAGACTTCATCCTTTAGTAGGGTCTGAGGTTGTTTGCCTTTAGTCATGTAGTATGTAACTGGAAGCCAAGGGTACTAAATCCTTAAGGAAGGCCAAAATCACCTGAAGGAGAGTTCTGACCCAGCTCTGTCTTACAACACATTTAGGCTTTGTACAGACTTTTCATGCAACTTTTAACAGAAATATAATATTTATTGCAGCACTATACATAGATGTTATGAATGGCTTCCTGAATTGAGTTGATCCTCTCCTGAGTCATATTTTAGATGCATATATCTCCTGCCTATTCACTCAATAGGTAGTCAGGCCACTGTGCGCTTGAGTGTGTGTCTCCCCTGTGAGACTAATGTGGTAATTACTTGTCCTGTGGGTCGTACCAGTGGGTATATTATCTTATTACTTTCCCTCATCCACTTTCTTTCCCCTCCCTTTCTTATTAAAATAGAATGTTCCTCTCAGTTGAAGACACCTTGAGATTCTGTTAAGATGCCAATGTTATCAACTAAGAATGCCATTATAATGCTCAAAATGAGTGTGGCGCACTCATCTTAATAGCCCTAATACAGAGCCCACATACTAGGCTCAGTTTCAGTATGAACTGCGGACAACGCCCCTTTTTCATATGTGTCAATAGCAAAGTTCAAGGAATACCTTGAACAGATGAGTCTCTTTTAAGCAGCACTAGATATTGATGGTCCTTTTCTAGGTTTTTGAAGTTGATTCTTCATCATCCTCTTACTTCACAGATCCCTCGCTCTGTCTGCAGTGAGAGCTGCCTTCCTGGGTACCGGAAGGCTGTCATAGAAGGGAAGCCCCTCTGTTGCTTTGATTGTGTGTCCTGTGCAGAGGATGAGTTTTCAAACTCCACAGGTAAGTGATAACATCTTGCCTTACACAGATGTAAGGCATTAATTGCAAAGAGTACAAGAGCTGGTTAACTTGTCTTTGTGAGCTGCAATGCTGAATGCTGTGGCCACAAGTATAGAAACAAGTGGTAGATCTGAATGAATGAATGGTGGGCTCTGGTGAAAGTGTACCAATTACTGATTTTCTATGCTGCACATTGCCACCTACAATATCTTGCCACAGGCGTTTTTAATGCCTATCCAAGCTACCATGACTTCAGCTTTTATCTCAAGGCCATAGGAAGAGATTATTTGGTCAATACGGCATGTGTTCCATATGATGAGTAGATTCTTACTATGAGTAAGTGGTTTCCACAAAATTTATACTGTATTTTGGGGGTTCTAAGTGGTGTTTGCTTTTACGGAGGAGTTCACATATCAGGGACATGGGAGAGATCTTAATAAAGAGGTAGTGCATTGAGGAATATATATAAAATGTATTGGGTTTGTGATGTACTATGTGAATGTTGTGAATGCCAATGCAGCAGACTTCTGGGCCTGATTTATACATTCAAGAAATGTTTAGCTAGTCTAGCATAAAAAGTGCATCAATATTCCATTTTGTAATAAATAGCAACACCTGATAACTGATTCAGGAGTTTGACGGTCAGAAAACCTGACTGTCAGACCCGTGGTGAGGAGACCGTTGCAGAGCTGCTGGTCTCCCCACCTTCCATATCACAGGTTTCCCACGGGGCTGACTGGAGGAAACCAAGGTTTCCACTGGTCAGCCCAGTGGAAAACATGCTGCAGTATTCGAATCGGCTCCACATGGATCTGAGTCAAATGACGTTGCACAGGGAGACCGTCCAGCACCCACGGAATGCACACTTTCTGCTAAGCAGACAGTGTGCATTCCAACTGTGCTGGGCATGGGCAGTGCAGGGGTCCCCCCGGGCCTCCTGCACTTGTTCTCCACCAGCTTTTTCATGACAGTCTTACTACCATGTATAGTTAGTCTCTTTAAGAAACAACAGCATCCAAAACAAAACATAGATTTTGAAATTTTGCTAGGTGCTTAAGTTAAGTTGCAGGTCAAAGATACTATAACATCTAGCAGTGCTAATGTACACCTTCAGCCTTTACCCAAATACAAGAAGTTTAGATTAGAACCTTTGAGTTGAAGAAAATTAGGTCTACATCCATTCCAGTCAAGTCGAGCCAAGAAAATCTTTATTCGGCTTTAAAACAATGAAAGATACAAAATACCTAATAATAAATGCAAGCAGTATAATTTTCTCAGGAATCAGAAACCCTTAAAATTTATCCAAGGTTGAAAAATGTCCATCTAGATTTCTTGTATTGAGTTTCTAATTTCAACAGCTGAATATAACAAACAACCAGGAAGCAAAAATCTTTCAATACAAGTTGCTGTAAAAAGAAGAGTGTGACCATATTGTCTAAAATTGAGTGAATGTAATAGAGATAACAAGAACTGCTTCATAGATGACATTTTAAGCTAAAACTAATAAGCATGAAATTGTGATGTTTGCACAGAAAGTGACACACAGACATAAAACAGTCCTCTTTTCGTAAACCCTTTGGGAAATCTGTGATGAATACGAACTACCGAAGTGAGATATAGGCCAATGTTACTAGTGGTAGAGATTGCAGTGTAAGCATGCATGAAGAATGTACTAACCATATTTAAATACCGGCCTTCATTGTGTTTCTTCAGAAATACAAGTTTCAAAGTGACTTTCATTGGGGAATTAAGTAATTCTTGGTTCAAAAATGGTCTGACTTCCCTGGCCTATCCAACCATTTTCTTCTCTAGTTTACCCAAGGAATTTGTTGCCTACACTCCAAACCTAAACAGTCAGAAACTACCAGGCACTTAAATTTGGTCTGTGATTTGTATCAAACACAACTGAATCATGTAAGTAAGTAATTTCTAGCTGAGAGCGACAGCTAAAAGTGGAAGTACTTTCTGAAACAGGTGATTACATCTGTAAGGAGGTATTCTCTACAGATTCTATGCCCACTAAATCCATGTAGACCCAGAGGTCTGCCATATAATGTACTATGGAAACCAGCTCACTTTTATAAATTACAAATATCTTGTTTGGGGTATTTGAGTCCAACTTATTAGCATATCAGAAGACGGGTTCCATAGACCTTTTGAACTTTTGTATTCTAACAGTTTGAAGGTAAATCCATTTAAAAGCACAGTCCAGAGGAACCCCTAAATACTGACACGTTCTCACTTTATGTATGCAAGTGACAAAATGAGGGTGAGTTTCCACTGACCGAGGGCCACATATCATAGCAAAGCTTTGCCAAGTTACTATGATCCTCATAAAATCTGCAAAAGGAATTTAGAAACTTTCGTAGACCATTTATGGTTCTAGCTATCAGAATACATCATGAGGTTAGAGAGGACAAGAATTACACATGAGCTCATCTGAGGCATCCCCTGATGCTTTAACTCAAGAAATCTATCCAGATCATTGATGTGAAGAGTAAAAAGAAATGGGACCAGAACACATCATTGATGAACTCCCCTATGAGACTAGCAAAGAAAAGAAATCATTTTGGACCAAAGTCTACATTGGTTTACCCAATGGAAAACACTAGACAGGTCCATGAATGCCAGGTGCACATGGCCTCATTTGGCAATTGAACAGTTAGAGGTTATTATAAACAGGTTAAGACATTGTTCAATAGTGCCTAAACCCTGTCGAAAACAATTTTGGACATTAGGGAGAATAGAATTGTGCTCCATTCAGTTTTCCAGATTGCCTAGTAAATCTAGGCCTGTGGCTTTCACTAAAAAATCCAGTAGAGATAGTGGTCTGTAACAAATGGGATCTGCTTTGTCTCTCTCTCTCTCTCTTCTATATTGGGACAATGACTGAAGTAGACCAAGATGGTGGAGGTCTGCTCCTTGCAGCAGCCCTAAAGACATTAGTAACTATAGTTGGTCATGTGTCAATATTATTTCAATGACCGTCGTGGAAGCCAAGTTTGCTTGGAGGGTCCTTATACTCTTAGGCTCACAAGCCAGTGCAAACAGGAGGGGCAGGAGGAGGGGCACAGCAGCTCCAGTGCAATGTAGTGCATTTTCATTTTCCTTGGTGCGGGACGTGAGCAGGCATGGCCCTGGAGAAGACTGGGCCAAGAACGGGTCTATCTGAAGCCATCCACAGCCATATAAGCCACCCCCGAATATTCAGCAGGTAGTGATAGCAGAGACTGCATCCAGCTTAGTATTTAGAAACATGGTGGCAGGCAATGATGATGCTACCTCGGTCCACTATCAATAATTCCCTTGCAAGTATGAACGGGCAGGAATCCAGAATTGGTCATTATAGGCGATCTTCGGACAGCCGACTCTGGTTGTCTTTTGGCGGCCGCCAACACGGCTGTCTTGTCAAAAGACTGACAAAGTCATAATGACCACCAATGTCACACTGAGCTCATGTCTAAACCCAAAACGTCCCGCAAATAGACTTTTTCGGAGGCTGTGGTGGGCAGTAAGAAGAAAGATGTTAATATGAAGCCACTAACTGCTAACATGTCCGATACAACCCCAAATGTCTTCATGAGAGAACTCAAAGACTTTAATTCATATGTCATTGTATTACAAGACTCAACAGCCGAGATGATTAAGGAACTAAAATCCATGCACACTGGGATTTCTTCTTTCAGAATGCAGCTGGCTACAGTGTAAAACAATATGACAGCTCTATCTCAAACATTGATAGAAAGTACTAACTGGGGTATGGAGGTTTGGAATTTATAATGAAAGGTGAAAGATCTAGGAGATCATATCCAGAAAAACAATACGGGATTAAAAAGAATTTTAGGATCAGCGGAATCCTGGAACCTTCTGCAATTTCTTTTTACTCTATTTTGAACCTCTTTGACATTGAATTCTTTCATCTACTGGAGTTTCAAAGAGCTGATAGAATGATTACTGAGGACACGAAGTCCAGACATAATGGGGGTCATTCCAACTTTGGCGGGCGGCAGAGGCCGCCCGCCAAAGTTCCCCCTCCAGAATACAGCTGCGCAGTCAAGAGACTGCCGCGGGTATTCTGAGTTTCCCGCTGGGCGGGCGGGCGACCGCCAGAAGGCCGCCGCCCGCCCAGCGGGAAACCCCCTTCCTCGAGGATGCCGGCTCCGAATGGAGCAGGCGGAGTGGAAGGTGTGCGACGGGTGCAGTGGCACCCGTTGCGCTTTTCAGTGTCTGCTAAGCAGACACTGAAAAGCAATGTGGGGCCCTGTTAGAGGGCCCCTGCAGTGCCCATGCCATTGGCATGGGCACTGCAGGGGCCCCCAGGGGCCCCACGACACCCGTTCCCGCCAGCCAGGTTCTGGCGGTGTAAACCGCCAGAACCAGGCTGGTGGGAAGGGGGTCGGAATCCCCATGGCGGCGCAGCTTGCTGCGCCGCCATGGAGGATTCCCAGGGGCAGCGGGAAACCGGCGGGAGACCGCTGGTTTCCCGTTTCTGACCGCGGCGTTACCGCCGCAGTCAGAATGCCCCTGAATGCACCGCCAGCCTGTTGGCGGTGCATTCGCGGCCCTCGGCCCTGGCGGATTCAATCCGCCAGGGTCAGAATGAGGGCCAATGTGTCTCCTTAGCCACTGCCAGGTCAGACAATTCCTTCAGAATGCTAGGTAACATGATCCTTATCTCTAAAAAAAGAACCATGGTCCACTTTACTTTCGATTTCTCGTCCTCCGTCCCATTCTCAATGGAAAGGCCTTAAATATGTCTCTCATTATTGTGACTGTGGAAGATAAAACTAGGGAGTTCTATGACCCACAAGAGATGGAGTACCATGTAGAAAATATAGACAATCTTCCACTCTCAAAGAATGATCCACTCTCAAAGAAGGAGGAATGTGGGTGATTCACCCACAAACAGCAAACATGAATCCCTCTCTGTGAAAACCGTAACTGGCAAAGATCACAATGTGTGCCCCTCCTTAACAGTTTCAGCTCATCAGTCCTCAAAATGTATCATGGTTCGACAATTCACTACCAAAGCTGGGCATCATCAACGACATATCTTTTCCCTCTTCAAGCAACAGGTGGACCCCACTTTCTAAAGCAAAAAGTTATATCACCCTTTGTTGCCTTATTTTTCCCAGCTCTGATATAACCCTGATTTCAGATACAAGTGACTACATATCTATGCCCCAAGTACAGGACCCTGTAATCTGAATATTTACTGCAACCTGGCTCACAAACTACATAAGAGAAAATATATTATTTTCCTCAAATAAAAAAATAAGCAGATATAGTACTGCTGCAAGAGACCCACGTGTTACAGTATGAAGCAGAAAAGCTAAAATAAGACTGGATGGGACAGGTAATGTCCTCCTATACAAAATACCAGGCGTCAGCCACCTATATCAGGCATCACCCTCCAAAAGATTGGGATAACTGTTCTTATTCACAGAACCTTCACAAATAAAATCTGGTGAATGTGGGGTGTTTCTGAAGGTAGATATGTCTTTGCTAAATCAGCTGTTCTGTCCTACACTCTGATTTTGGGGACTATTTGTACCTCCAGTGATGCTAAGCTACACTTCTTCTATGGTCTCAGTAGACAAAGGTATTGAATCCCCACTGTGTACGCCACCTTAGATCTCTCTGGCTGCTCACACCTCAGGAACAACAATTGGGGATGCCTCTGCAAGCTTATGGCGGATCATTAACCGGAGGAACCATGGCGACGACTGCTCCCCAATGGGCGAAAATATACTTTCCTATCATACTCACATGGCACTGAAGCAAGGATTGACTATGACCATAAACACTTGAGTGTTCCTCCATTTATAACTTCCTGTGAATTAGGAGTGACCAGCCTTTCAGAACATGTCCCTGTGCTTTTAACCCTTGATGTTAAACTAGTAAGGCCTAAACTGAGGATGTGGCACCTGGATACCCTGCTAATCAGAGTGCCCAAAGAGAAATGCAAGGTGATAGATCACCTGAAAATGTAGCTACATCACAGTGATATTGAGGACACTTTTGCTCAGGCATTATGAGGCAGGCAGAGAGATGAGCTAATGAAAGATTCCGCTGCAGCACGGAAAAGCATGTCTGAGAAACTGAGAAATCTAGAGATGAAAATTCTGCATGTCCAGAAAACACCCTGCCCACCCTAACAAGAAAAAAGTAAAAATTTAACATGATCTTATCCCAAAAAAGCTGAGAAAGCTATTTTTCACATAAAAGCACAATCTACAAACAGGTTGAATTGAATCAATGTACTGCCAGATCTGTAGTAGCCTCTATATGCAACCATTCTAGAATGCATGGCTACCCAGAAGGAGTTTTTCAGCACTAATAGTGAAGGAAAGGGCACGAAGAAAAACAAAAAACAAGTCCAAATATGTTGAATGTTCAATTTCTATAAGGAGAGGGTTTTGTATAGGAGGCCCAAGAAGAGCAAGAGACCTGCTGCCCTGCCTTACATGTATGATAGCTAGAAACGTATTTCCAGAGTGAAGGTCACGCTTGGGAGGATAAATTTACACCAACACATAAGAAAAGGTAGCCACAACAATACAAGACCTTAGGCATAAAGCATGAAGGGGCATATTTACAAGCCCCTAGCACCACCTTGGGCTGCCATTGCCTAATTTTTTATGCTAAGGCAGGACTAAATTGGCTTTTCCACCGTGCTGTATCTACAAAGAGGCGCAATGCTTGCATTGGGCCACTTTGAAAACCCTTGCACAAATTTATGCCTCCGCAAGGCATAATGTATGCAAGGGGGGCGTTCCGACGCAGGGAGACCCAAAAAAATGGTGCAGTGAAATTTACATTTCACTGCACCGTTTTTTTCCATCATTTTTAACACCTGCTCAGAGCAGGCGTCAAAATGATGCACCCATTTTAATCAATGAGTCTCCTTGTCCTTTGGCACTAATGCAGCAAAGCACAACAATAGCATCAAAAATGTTGATGCTATTGTCCTAACGCCGCCATGATGCACTGTACTGTAAATACGGCTCAAACATGGTGTCATTAGGTGGGGCAGGGGCAATGCAATAAAAGTGGTGCAGGGGTGTGGAATTCCTACAGCCCGGCCCCCAGGACTTATTGTTTGGGGACAAAGACAAATGTTTTCATGTTTATTTTGTCCTGGGGTCAAGCACGGCCACCTCTCTGCAGCACAAACACTTTGGCTACTAGTTTACAGGGAGGGGAACTGTCTGCAGTTGAGGTAATATTTTTGTCCTTATGTTAATGTTCAAACTTGCATTTATAGTTCATTAATGCAAAACCTTTAATATTAGGGTCAGCACTCTAAATAAACATTGTAAGATCAAACTGCACTACTGATGGTAGTAGTTCCCGTAAAAAAAAAAGTGTACACACATTTGATGAGTTTTATAATATGAATCTATGTATAATGTTCCTCGGGTTGCTTTCTAATTAAATGAAAATATTTGCAGGAGTTATAAGCAAGATTGACTATTCTTTGCTTTCAAAATACATTTTTTAGAAAAAAATGCAAATTGAAAAAAACTGTTTTCGCTAAACTACTGTGAAATGTAAGGTATTATTGCTTTAAAGCATCATTTAGTAAAACATGCTGATGCATGTTAGTATTACCAAAAAATATTCGTAACGGAAAATCAGTGTACTCATTTTCTGCAAGATTATGGGAAACATCAAAATAACCAAGCACTGGCAAAGCCAACCGATCCAACATTGGTTGTCAGTCTTTTGGTTTTGTCACTGCATGTCTTGTTTTGACATGGCTTTTATAACACTTTCTCGTTGTGGGAGATGCCAGGCCCTCGCCATTTTAATAATATTGCCAGAAAGCTAAACACGTTTTTTGGTCTCAAAAAGCACACATTGTCACAGTAGTTCCTGGCAGTGAACAAAACTACTTTTTGTGCCAATATGCTCCTTGTAGAAGACCAGTAAAACCAGCCGATGGATGTATAGAGAGAGCAATAGAATTTTAATAAAAACTAAGGCCCTCATTTTGTCATTGGCGGTAAAACCCGCCTACCCCCGCGGTGATGGATGCAAAAATACCATCACCGCGCTACCATCCGCCCCCCATATAATGATCACTGCCGGACTTCCACCACAAGAGGAAATCCGGCAGTGATCATACTGGCGGACGGTGATAAGCTGGAGCTGCTACTTCCAGCACCACCACGCCAGTTGAACGCTGCCAGCCGTATCATGACCTGTGATACGGCCTGGTGGTGTTCTGCTGGCGGGGGCGCCCCTTCCCGTTCCCTGACAGAAGACCTCCTAGAACAAGGTAAGTCGGGCTTCTGACAGGGGAGGGGGGGAGTGGGTGTTGCGTGTGTGTGAGTGCCTGATAGTGTGCATGAATGTGTGAGTGTGTGTGTGAGTCCATCTTTGTGTGTTGTGTTGTTTGCGTGGGTGTATGCGTGTGAGTGAATGCATGTAAGAATGGTGAAGTGAGTCCATGTCTGCATGTCAGTGTGATTGTGTGTAAGAATGTGTGCAAGCATGTCTGGAAGTATGCGTGTAGGAATGCGTGTATACCAGTGTGAGTGAATTTATGTATGCGTGGTGTGTGTCTGCGGGTGTGTGTGTATATGGGGGTGGGAGAGTGAGAGGATTGGAGGGAGTTGGGGGAGTTTGGATGGAGGGGGTCGAGGGTGTCATGTGAGTGTTGGGAGTGTGGGGGAGCCACCTGCAAGTGACAAGGAAGGAATTCCCTGGCACCGTAGGGCTTATCGCCATGTTTTTCATGGCGTTAGCAACACCACGAAAACCATGGTGGTAGGCAGGCTTAAAATGCCGCCGCCAGTACTATGCCGCCCGCCGAGCTGGAGATTGACATCTCCGGCCTGGCGGCTGATACCGCCATGGCGATATGAGTGGAGAAGTGGTGGGTTGGCTGCAGGCAAGCCGCCATTCTCATAATATGGCGGTATGTACTGCTAGCCTGTTGGCGGTACTACCGCCACATTAACATTCGCCGCCAGGGCCATAATGGCCCTCTAAATGCCTTAGTTAATGCCGGACCTAATTGGGGGCGCAATTCTTAAAGAAAGTCACAAAAGTGCACCCATGGTATATGTCTTTGCATTAGTGGCTTTCATTAATTCACAAGAATTTACAGAAGCAGACCAGGAAATTGTACTCTTAGAAAATATTTGTGATCTGTATTTTAGCACAAGCAAATATCCATATGTAGATTTGCTCATGAACTAATCTATTAAGCGTTTACAAGTTCACTTTTTCTCCAACCACTTTATTCTCAACCCTGGAAGAACTTCTGCTTCTACCCTTAGCAGTTAGCAGGTTTGCGAAGACTGAAAGGCATATTGCCTATTACTTCCTCCAGCACCGGTGGGTAGATCTGCAGAAAGGTGACAAAATAAGGAAATACGATTGAAGGGCTTAAAATTGCTAGGATTCAAGCCCTACCTTAGAATTAGTCCTGGCATAATCAGAGAGGCTGTTATCAGAGCTCTTACATAATGCGATTGCTGCCATAATTTGTTGCCACACTACATGGCACCAAAGGGACAAGTAGATTTTCTTATAGGACAAGTAGACTTAAGAAGCAACCTGTCCCATGGGCAAGTAAATATTTCATTAAATCTGACACCCCTGTGGTGCATCAGGACTGATGTGCCATTTTCTTGTAAATATGCCCCAGAGTTTCCAAATGGATAAACTTCTCAATGGTTGGCCAAAAAATGGAGAAGGCATGAGTAGCGACAGAGGAATGCTGGGAAATATGGCAGAGCAGACTTGCTGAAGCATTTATTACAGTCTGAATCTCTTAATTGTTTTTTGTATTTTTATAGGGGTGCCTAAATACTGCATGTTAGCATAGTCCAAGTTTTTTACGGCATGTAAGTAGCCAACAACAGTAGGCCACCATTTTAGAGATTTGAACATCCATGGAAAGCTTTTGATTGAGGCACAAGCATAGGTTCTTAATTACCTCACAAAGAGTGAGTTGTGGCCCAAGATTATCGGGCCATCACTGAGGGCCCGAGAGCTTGGGCTGCTTATTCACCACTACCAATTCAGCCTTATTGCTAATCAACTTATGAAAACAAAGGTACAAATTTGTGAAGCTTTCACAAAATACAGCGCAGCAAGCCACTGGAGCAGGAATGTGCCATATTTTACATAATACGATGCATTCCTATCCTTCCTTGTGCTGGCAGCCCTTATGCTGCCTAGCGCCAACACAAGCACCCTTGTACCATGGTGCCAGGGGGCCTGCATTGCAGACAGAATTGTTTTTGTGCAGGAAGGGAGACCTTCCTGCACAAAAACAATCCTTAGAGGCATTTGTCTCTTTCTATGTGTGCTGCAGAATGCAGAATACATAGAATGAGGAACAAAGGAGGAGAAATAAGCATATTTGTTCTTATTACGCCTCCCCTATAGCACAACATTTTGACGCATTCCCAGGTTTAGCAGTAATTTTAAATCTGAGGAAAGCGCCAAAATCCATGGGTGGATTTAAAGCAATACATTAATTTTCCCTGCATTGTGTTAGTCTGGATTTTTCAAACCATGCAGTGCCATGCAGGGTGGTCTTGCATGGCATGATAAAACCTTGCTTTTGGCTTGTCAGGGGTGTGTCCAAGCACCGCCCTTGTTTGAGTAGGGGCAGGGTTTCTTGAGGGCTATCAAAAGCATTCAAAAAGTAGATTGTGCATGAAGTCTTCGAGCTACACAACCCAAATGGCCTCCAAATGTTACTGGTTCAGTATAAGAAAGTGCCCAGTGAAGAATGAAGGTGTTCTCAAAAAAGACCTCAGAACTTGAAAAACATTAGCACCCCCCTCCACAGGTGCCTGAGAGTTTTAAAATCAGCAAAGTTCTAAATGTAATATATAACATCAGTGAAAACAATAAACATGGCCTAATCTTACCGATGTGTCTGTGCACCACCCTTGTTTAAGTAGGGGCAATGCTGTGTGATGGCTATCTAAAGCCCACGAAAACTAGAGCATGTATGGAGCCTTTGAGTGGCACAACCAAAATGGCTGCCAAATGCTGCCAGCTCAGTATAGGAAAGTGCCTGTTTATGTAGGGCAGGCCTGTGTGGGGGCCCTCAAAAGTGCTCGAACAGTAGAGCATGTATAGAACCATTGAGCAGCACAACCAAAATGGGTGCTGAGCATTACCAGCTCAGTATTAGAAAGTGACAAGTGAAAAAACAAGATGTCTTCAAAAACGCCCACATAACATTACATGATGACCCCTGAGAACAGGTTAAAAATCCCACACCTTTCAGCAGCCCTTAGAGGCCAGTTGAATGAAGACATCTAAGATGAGGATCTCTTGGTGCAAGCTGGAATTTAAATAAATCTTTTTTTTTTTTTAAATGAACTTTATATTTGGTTCCTAGTTAGCAATAACTTTATTGAACTTTAACGTTAACTCGCAATCTTTTCCTGTGGTCCAGCTAACCATGCTACAGTATATAAAGCTTTTTTGGCCCATTCACTATTTCACATTGCCTTGTTTTACATATCATGCACCCTGTCTCTGGGCATTTAAGGTCTACGTAAAGCTGACTTAGGCCCTCATTACAACCCTGGCGCTCGTTGTTAAAGCGGCGGTAATACCGCCAACAGGCCGGCAGTAAAAACAATGAGATCACGACCATGGCGGAAACCGCCAACATAGACAGCCACATTAACACTCCGACCGCCACAGCGGTAGAAACAAACACCGCAGCGGTAACCGCCAACAGCCAGGCGGAAGACAAGGTTCTGCCCACTGTATTACAAGAGGCCTATCCACCACCTTTTCCGGGGCGGGACCAAAGCCATCAAAAGCACGGTAGAAACAGTCTGTGGAACGGAAACCACTCACCTTTCAACACCCAACGAGAAACCAGGACACCATGGAGCCCGAGTTACAGGTCCTGCCCATGCTGGTTTACCTCCTCTTGTATCAGGAGCAGCAAAGACGCCGGCGACGACCACGGTGAGTATTGCACCTAGCACACAGGGGAGGGGAGGAGGGAAAAGAGAGTGACACACACACGTAACATGCAACACCCCCACCCCCACCCTCACCCACAACACCATACACAAAAAATACATGCAGCAACATTACATATACACCCCGTCACCCCCTGGAAGAACGCAAGGACAAAATGAAATTATTGTAACAAGTGTAATCATTGAAATATCAGATAGGCCAATTTAAAATATCAGTATATGCAAATATGTACATCACATACACAAGTCCGGATAGTAATGAAATCATTGTCCTTGGACCAGTGGTCCCAAAATGCATGGGCGAAGCCCACACATAATACCTTACTCGAAACGGAGAGAACACTGCTGGGGCATCAGATCGAAAATTAACAGGCACCTCAGGGGGAGGGGGAGGGTGGGCACCTCAGCTGGATGAACGGACGATGCCACTGCTCCACGAGGGGGCTCCATGCCCACTGCATTATCCTGGGGAGTGCAAAGCCACAGTCTCTCAAGTCTCTCCAGTGGGTGGTTTGCCCACTGCACTATCCTGGGGAGTGCAAAGCCACAGTCTCTCAAGTCTCTCCAGTGGGTGGTTTGCCCACTGGTTTATCCTGGGGAGTGCAATCCCACAGTCTCTCAAGTCTCTCCAGTGGGTGGTTTGCTCACTGCATTATCCTGGGGAGTGCAAAGCCACAGTCCCTCAAGTGGATGCTTTTCTCCACTGGTTCTGGAGGGGGTTTTGTGCCCAGAGTGCTTCATCCTGCCAAGGAGTGGGGTAGTGGATGTGATTCTCCACTGGTTCTGGAGGGGGCTTTGTGCCCAGAGTGCTTCATCTTGCCAGGGACTGGGGTAGTGGATGTGATTCTCCACTGGTTCTAGAGGGGGCTTTGTGCCCAGAGTGCTTCACATGCAGTGTGGCAGGTGCCATTCCCTCACCTGGGTGTGTGTGCCACGAGATTGCCTGGGAACAGGTAGCATGTTACTCCATGGAGGCAGAGACACTCTCCACCCTGCTGCTACTTCACCTACCACCTGCAGGTACAAACAGTGCTGGGTGTTGTGCATCATGTACGCTGTGCAGGGTCCAGGACGTCTCCTGCAGCCTCGGACAGCTGCCCACTGGGGATGATAGCCATGTCAGCTGTGGTGGCACTGTCTGAGCATGTTGCGGGGCTGGTGGCGATGATTGCGGCTGTGTCTGTGGCGGAGATGCTGGTGGTGATGAATGTGTCAGCACCTGTGGAGGGACACAGCCGGACGTCTCCTGCAGCCTTTGATGGCTGCCTCACTGGGGATGATGCTGGGGATTGTTGCTGAGGCAGCAGACGTGCAGGTGGACGTGCAGGTGGTGGGCAGGTGGCGGTGCAGGTGGCAGTGCAGGTGGCAGTGTCCACCGCCGTACAGGTTGCTGTTCTGGTTGCCAGAAGGGGTAACTCTGGTCCCTCAGCCGGAGGCTCCGTGCCCTGTCCTGACTTCCCCTACACCTTTTGTCCCTTCCACACCTTTGATGTCGCTGCTGGTCCCTTGGCACTGTACCCTTTTGGCTTGGAGAAGCCCTTGGTGGGTGGTTGGTGCGGCTTCTCCCTCCGGCATGTGGGCACCTTCTTCACATTGGCAGGTGGCGGAATGGACTGATCCTTGGCCTCGCGAGGCCAAGCCCTGATGGTGCAGCCCTGACAGCCCTGATGGGTGGCGGCCGCCCTGACGGGTGCCGGCCATGATGTGACGGACTTGCAGAGACCACAGTGCTGGAGGTTTTGGTGGCTGAGGTGCTGGGTTGGGACCCGGACAGCCTGGCCCTAGGGGAAGGACTGGCAGGGGAAGGTGTAGGGAAGAGGTCAATGTTAACCAGGAAGAGTTTCTTGGACACACTGGGATAGGAAGATGGAGGGGGTTTGGGAGCGGAGGAAGAGGTAGTGGTTGTTGGCAGGTGTACGTCTGCTGAATTTGGGTGAAGGTGTATGGGCCGGAGGCTGTTGTGAGGTGGATGGCTGTTGGGTGTGTGTGTGCCTGCGAGAGGACACAGGGGATGTGTGAATGGTAGTGGGGGTGGTGATTGCACATGAGCGGTGTGTGGTGATGGGCGTGCTGGTGATGGAGGTAGTGGATGAAGATGTAGTGCATGCAGGTGTGAGTGGAGATGAGACAAGGAGGGAGGAGCAGGACGTGAAAGAGGGGGACACAGTGGAGCCCGTGGATGTTGGTGTGTCTGCATGGGGATGGTGCCTGTGTGAGTGCCTCTGGGATGTGTGGTGCTTATGTTTGCCATGTCCACCCTTGTGTGTTGATGAATGTGCATGCTGGTCTGATGGTGTGCTTGGGATAGCCTGAGGTACAGGGGATTGGGTCTGGGTAGAGGAAGTTGGAGGGGGGAGGCTGGACACAGGGACAAAGGCTGCCATCAGTGCTGAGGCCAGAGCCTGAAATTCTCTCTGTTGGGCCGCCATGCCAGAATGAATGCCCTCCAGGTATGGATTTGTTTGCTGCAATTGCCTCTCGACACCCTGGATGGCATTCAAAATGGTTGATTGCCCAACAGTGAGGGATCTCAGGAGGCCAATAGCCCTCTCACTGAGGGCAGCAGGGCTGACTGGGGCAGGGCCTGAGGTGCCTGAAGTGAAGGAGATGCCCACCCTCCTGGGTGAGCGTGCACGGGAAACTCGATGAGGGGCTGCTGGGAGGGTGATGCTGGTAGGTGGGGTGGCGGCTGTACCTGTTGTTACGGTGGGCACAGAGGTGCCCGCCACCGCAGGGGAGCCCCCATCAGAGGAGGAGTCGCTGTCGCTGGTGTCCCCTCCTGTTCCCGTTGTGGAGCTCCCCTCGCCCTCCATCCCACTGGTGCCTTCTGACTCCGTTACTTCACCCTCCAGGGCCATGTGGGTTGCAGCTCCCTCGTGCTCTGGTGCCAATGCTCCCCAGCCAGATGATGCTAATGCACATAAGGACAGGGTGACAAAACAAAAAGGGGGGGAAGACAGAGGAGACACATGGTCAACGCCTGCAGCACCACTACCGTTGGTGGACACAACACACAGGGAGCAGCCCTATGCACTAAGCCATGCACTAACAGTGCAGGGGAAAAGCACGTGCCCAAGGGGGACTCTTTCTAGACCCATTTGATGCACAGCTGGAACCCATGTGAGCCTGACTAGGTGTAGAGAGCAAATACCACCTTTGTGGTTGGAGTGGGAATGAGCCTGCAAATCAATGGATCTACCTTTGCGCGTCTGCCCTGGCCTAGGGGAACCCACAGCCCACCTCCCCCACCCAGACACCTCGTCAAGTGCGCAGAGTAAGCTAAATGAGAGTGTACTCACCCCCTTGTGGCTGCTGTGATGCCCTCAAGCGCCAATCCAACTCAGGATATGCCACCGCCAGGATTCGGGACATCAGGGTGGTCATGGTGCGACGGGCACCCCTTCCACGTTGCGAGTCCATCCCCAGCTGGGCCTCCGCTGTCTTCTTGCTCCAGCGGTGCAGGTCCTCCCATCTTTTCCTGCATTGGGTGCTCCGTCTATGGTAGACCCCCAGGGTCCGCACTCCCTTGGCGATGGCAAGCCAAATACCCTTCTTTTGGTGGGCGCTGACCTAGAGGAATAGTGAAGTAAAAAAGGATGTTACTCTCCCGTACAGTTCTTCTCACACATTGGCCACAAACCTCCCACCCTGTCCAAGAAAAACATACACTCACAATCTTCACATGCTGGCCTGTCACCCTGTCTCTTCCATCCACGACACTCCATACAATCATGTCCCATCCACCATGCACAAGGTTCACTCACTTGTTTGTCTGGAGGACCGCAGAGTAGCGTGTTCTGGGGGAGGACCCCATCCACCAGTTTCTCCAACTCCTCAGCAGTGAAGGCAGGGGCCCTTTCCCCAGACACTATAGCCATTGTCGCTTCCTGTTGAAGGTCAGGTATCAAGTGTGGGAACAGATAGAAAATAGCGCTCACGTCCGCAGCAGTGCGTACCGTCACCGCCGGCGTACATCGTCTTTGGCTCCGGGAACCCATGGGGCCCAATGATAACCAATGCTGAATTGCACAGCGGTCTTCAACCGCCTACTGTGACGCTGCACAACGTCAGCTCAGTTACCTCATTTCCCCTTGTCCCTCCTTACAGGTTAGGCAGCCGCCATTTCAGGGGGCCACATGGCAGGCCAACTAACTGCATCACACCTATTTAGGCCAGGAATACGGACAGACAAAGGCACAAACAGATAATTTCACGATTGTGCTAAACTGCCTTGTGAAACCTATGTGGTGTATGACCTTCTGCTCACCCTTCTCCTCCATACGGCACACCCGCTGGGGCAAGTGATGAGATGGCGACATCCTCCAGTGTACAGACCCCTGGTGGACCTGTCGACAGTGGAAGACAGACACATCATTATCACTTACAGACTTGATTGTGCAACAATCCAGGAACTGTGTGCCTAGTTGGAGCCAGACCTGATGTCAGCTATCCGCCATCCCACAGGAATCCCCCCTCTAGTGCAGGTCCTGTCAGTGCTCCATTTTCTGGCAAGTGGGTCTTTTCAAACAACAGTGGCCATGGCATCAGGGATGTCCCAGCCAATGTTTCAAATGTGTTGTCCAGAAAGTTATCTGCCCTGCTGAAACATATGTGCAGGACTTCAAGTCCTCCCTGATCCCAAGGTAGTGTTCCTCCCGCAGCCGCTGGGTCTCCTGAAACTTGGCCAGTACCGTGCCCATGGTCTTCTGGGAATGGTGGTATGCTCCCATGATGTTTGAGAGTGCCTCATGGAGAGTGGGTTCCCTGGGCCTGTCCTCCCCCTGTCACACAGCAGTCCTCCCAGCTTCCCTGTTGTCCTGTGCCTCTGTCCCCTGAACCGTGTGCCCAATGCCACTGACTCCAGGTCCCAGCTTGTCTTGGGTTGGTGGGTTTGCCTGGGGTCCCTGTAGTGGTGGACACACAGCTGATTGACGTGTCCTGGGGACAGTGGCATGGGCCCGCTGGCTGGGTGCTGTGGTTGTGGTTCCAAAGGGGGGAGGGTCTGTGGTGGCTTGTGACAGTGGCAGGTGAACCGACTGTCCAGAGGTCCCTGATGGGCCGGACTGGTCATCTTGATCCAGGCGTGCAGAGCTGCTGTCATCAATGTGGGCCTCTTCTGTGGGGGGACTGGATATGTCTAGCACCTCCTGTCCAGTGATGTTGGGTAGGGGTCCTGTTGGGGTGTAAATGCATAGTTTTAATATCTGTGTGTGCCATCTTGTACATTGGGTGATTTACCCTCTACTCCTGTGCTTGCATTATTGTGTTTGCCCTTGTGTGAATGCTGTTTTGGAGTCTGGGTGGGTATCTGTACTTGACATGTTTTGGTGATGGGGGTCCATGCATAGGTGTTGCATACAGGACCTTGGTATTGGGATGGCAGGGTTGTGATAGTGTGGCATATATGAGGTGTTGGAGTGATGGGGATGAGGGTGAGGGATGGGGGTATGTGATAACATGCAGATGGGGTGGGAGATATGATAGTAAAGATATGACTTACGAGAGTCCAGTCCTCCTGCTACTCCTGCAAGGCCCTCAGGATGCAGTATTGCCAAGACTTGGTCCTCCCATGTTGTGGGGGAGGAGGTGGGGGTCCCCTGCCAGTCCTCTGTACAGCAATCTGGTGTCTGGATACCACTGAACACACCTTCCCCCGTAGGTCGTTCCACCTCTTCCTGATGTCATCCTGTGTTCTTGGATGCTGTCCTACTGCGTTGACCCTGTCGATGATTCATCTGCCATAGCTCCATCTTCCTAGCAATGGAGGTGTGCTGCACCTGTGATCCGAATAGCTTTGGCTCTACCTGGATGATTTGCTGCACATGACCCTGAGTTCTTCAACATCCTGCATCCTGAAGGCCTGACAAGAATACCTGGGGGAGTAGAGTCTGGTAAGTACCATCATCCTGCATGCTTCCTCATCATCTATACCCACCCCAATTAACAGTCCACCCACTACAACTCTCTCCTAATAACCTAATACCGCTCCCTGGTATGCCACATGTCTACTAACCATATCTAGTGTTCGGAAATGGCACGTGCAGCTATGGCTAATGATTGCACTACAACTCCCAGAATGCAAAATCCCAACATATTCAACTTGATTACAGTGCACCAAATATTACTTTTCATGCATTGCAAACCAATATCCAATCTAACCCATCTTGATTGTGATAGCGTGGAACAGTATATGGCAATGACAGCAATGTAATGGCTCTCACCCACTAACACCCCAAGCTAACACGGCTATAGATGAGTGCCTATATATAATGGCCACAGATCAAAGACCCCAAGCTACAAATATACTCACCTGGTTTGGAAAGTCAGATGGCCCAGTGGATGCACATGCAGTACAACAAGATACTGGTTAATGTCCATTGTAAATTCATATACTGTGTGCCTACTGGGACACCAATGGGCATTCTACAGCACTTATTTGTGCCAACAATCATGACAGACAATTCACTAGGTAAGAGAGATGAACAGCCATATCAATTATCAGACAATATCTGATGCCAACAGCTGTACTATCACTACCAACATAGCTTAACAGCATAAAAAATGGTGTATGGAATTTAAGTTACAGAGTTTCATGTTGCATCAAGTTACATAGTGCATCCGCTGTCAATGTCATTGCTGGGGATCAGGTCAAGGCACTCTCTGCATCTCACACAACTGCTACAATACACCAATAGTAACCTGAACTCTGTTCCACCCCCTCCACAGGTAACCTTGTCATTGATAGCATGGAGAGGAAACTAGAGATTACCACCAGTCCTCTGGATGAAGGCCCCAGTGAGGACGATACCCGTGGATGTCTGGACGCTGCTGAAGACCTGGCCCATCTGGGATACCATCCACTCCTACCAGCCCTGTTGCTTCTATATTCCAGGCAACCATTCGCCCTCCAACCTGTGTCCCAAGGACTGTACCATCCATTGTGTGTCCCACAGTACAGGTACCTGAGTCTTACCGCGCCACCCCTGACAATGATGGACCTGCCACCACTGGGGGGGGGCACACTGTGCCAGGGGCACAGGCATGTGGGGGCAGGGTGTGTTGGAGGGATTCTGTGGAGCAGAGGATGTGGTCTTAAAGGGACACTACTGACCAGGAAACCATCTCCCAATTCCTGGGACCCCACCCTCTGTAGCTGGAGAACCCCCTGTAAATGTGGACATCCACCTAGGCATCCAGCAGGGGCAGATGCCAAGACCAAGCCCACTGCCAGGAAGTTAACCTCTCTTGAACTGTTCCCCTTGTGTGCCACAAATACACCCTGTTGACTGTTATGTAACCAATTTCCATTTTCCTATGGTACAAGGACACTGGATCCGTGTTCCCAAATGGTGTAGCAGCTACACTGTTGATGACATCCACCATGACAAAACCTTTCACCATTTTTTGTGTGTGTTTAACATTTATGATCACTTATGTTTTTGTATTTCCACAATAAATCACACTTTAACACAGGTTTTTTTCATGTCTCATTTTTTTCAAACGTGCAATAGTTAGTCATGCCAACTCTAGACTGAGCATGTCCCTCATTATTGCACACCCATTGTTATGGACCCATTGTTATGGACCCCATACATTGACTCCATCAGCAGGAGACTCATTACAATAGTATTGCAATTAGGTTGTAAACTACAACTACACATAATCAGTGAAATATGTACTAACAGCACAAAGAGCATAACTGAGAGTAGCATCAGGATGTCTGCTTAGATTAAACATGAAGCTAAACTACATGATACAGACGTTATGGTCACGCCACTTGTTAGAAATGGGGTCTTTGGTTGGCAGTCAGGTTACCCCCTGTCCAAGCAAGGACCCTCACTCTAGTAAGGGTAAAGGAGAGTCACACTCAGTTAACCCCCGCTCACCCCCAGCTTGGGGTAGTTTGGCACGAGCAGGCAGGCTTAACTTCAGAAGCAAGGTGTAAAGTATTTGTACCAACACACACAGTAACTTAGTGAAAACACTACAAAATGACACAACACAGGTTTAGAAAAATAGATAATATTTATCTAAACACAACAAGACCAAAATGACATATAGTGAGGCAAGAGAGAACGTGTGTCATTCCTCCTGCGGTCGGGTCAGCGCATGTCGTTTCTTCTCTCCCGCAAGAGAGCAATGCATCGATCCCGGATGGGCACTTCGGGCTTGGACAGGCTTTGCATTGATTTTTTGCACCCAGCGATGTTGCGTTGAAATCCAGTTGCACGGTGTTAGGAAACCACGCTGCGTGGGGACTTGTGTTGTTAACAGCAGCCGCTGCGGGTGTTGGGCATCATTTCTCCAGCCTCGTTGTGTCGATCTCCCAGCCGCCATGCAGGTTGATCATCGATTTAGCTGCAAAGCCAGTGACATGTCGTTTAGAAGCTGCAAAGCCCTTGGAGATTCTTCACCAGTGGGAAATCACACAAACATCACAGGTAAAGGGGCAGTACTCCTCCTCCAACTCCATCTCTTCTCCTTGGCAGAGGTTCCTCTCAGTTTCAGAAGTAATCTGTTTTTCAGAAGTGTTGGGTGCTCTTCTTATACTCCTTTCTGCCTTTGAAGTAGGCCTACTTCAAAAAGAAGTCTCTGTTGTTTTTAAGATCCTGCCCTGCCCAGGCTAGGCCCCAGACACACACCAGGGGATTGAAGACTGCATTGTGTGAGGGCAGGCATAGCCCCTTTAGGTATAAGTGACCACTCCTCCCCTCCGCCCAGATGGCCCATCGGGAAATGCAGGCTACACCCCAGCTCCCTTTGTGTCACTGTCTAGAGGAGAGGTGCAAACAGCCCAACTTTCAAACTGACCCAGACAGGGAATCCACAAACAAGCAGAGTCACAGAATGGTTTAAGCAAGACAATGCCTACTTTCTAAAAGTGGAATTTTCAAACACACAATCTAAAAACCAACTTCACTGAATGATGTATTTTTAAACTATGGGTTCAGATACCCCAAACTCCACAAGTCTATCTGCTCCCAAAAGGAATCTCATGGTTAATGATATTTAAAGGCAGCCCCATGTTAACCTATGAGAGAGATAGTCCTTGTCCAGTGGAAACTGAACTTGACAGTATTTCACTGTCAGAACATATAAAAACACATTAGTATATGTCCTACCTTAAACATACACTGCGCCCTAGTTAGGGCGTACCTTAGGGGTGCCTTTAGGCCTGGCAAGTGGGTACATTTGCGAAGTCGATTCGGCAGTTCAAAACTGCACACACAGATACTGCAGTGGCATGTGTGAGCCATGTTTACAGGGCTACTAATGTGGGTGGCACAATCAGTGCTGCGAGCCCACTAGTAGCATTTGATTTACAGACCCTGGGCACCTGTAGTGCACTTTCCTAGGGACCTACTAGTAAATCAAATATGTCAATCATGGATAAGCCAATGTACACATATAATTTATAAAGGGAACACTTACACTTTAGCACTGGTCAGCAGTAGTAAAGTGTCCAGCAAAACAGCAAAATCAGAGTCCAGCACACAGAAGCAACCTGGGAAGTAGAGGCCAAAAGTTGGGGGAGGACATGACAATGATACCAAGTCTAACACCACTCTACCAACAACACAGGAGGCACATAGATTGGTACTTTGTCTCACCTGGCAAAGCCGTATTACCTACCCATACTATAGCTTCCAAATATACATATCCCATGGTACAGACAGAGATCAGTACTGATCTACTCATGCCTGGAAACTTTCAATTACATTGGTCACATACCTGTAGGCTTGTCTCTCACCTATGCCAGTCCACAGTCACATGCACATTAATCTGCAAAGTAGGAACACAATGACAGCTAGATACATACAACTGTTACCAATCTCTGTTTGTAAGAGAACAGGGTTGGTACAGAGCAATAACACTCCTCAAATCAGAAACATAATTCCCAGAAGTCTAACTTTGCATCTGCTATTTTAATACATGAGACTGCAGACCACTCTGTTCTGCACACAATAGAAATTACAGTTTGCATGCACAACTCACTCATAGGCATTGGAGCTATCTACAACCCCAAAAAGGATGCAAGATAATAGGTGACATTCTACCCATCTACTTCAGGTTGCACATTTGAGCCACAACTTTAGGTCTAATTAATACTGATTGTTGAGATCTTCCCTAGAGTCTCCTGCTTTATCTTCCTCTGGTTCTTCATCACTTGGCAAATCTGCATTTCCACCCATAGGTTCTGCTGGCTCCCCCTCATCTGGTATAAATGTTATTTGTTGTCTCAGGGCAAGATTTTGGGGCAAGCAGCAGGCAACTGTTATTTAACATACCTTGTTGGGTGTGTAAAGGAGGGCTCCTACTGCTCTATCCAAGCATCTAAATCTTGCCTTCAGGAGCCCAAAGGTCCACTCAATGACATGCCCTGTCCTCCTGTGGGCCTCATTGTAGCGGACTTCCCCTGGCGTGACTGAGTACCTCACTGGTGTCAACAAACAAGGACGGTTTGGATAGCCAGAGTCACCTGTGAACAAAATGGTAGAACAACACACAGATAAGTGGGACATGCAACATTATGATGGCAGGACACATACACTGCAAACACACATTTGAGTTGTAACTTACCAGCCAGCCAGGCCCTCTCTGTGTGGAGTCGTGTCATCAGCAGTGGGACATTGCTGTTCCGCAGGATGAAGGAATCATGGACTGATCCTGGATACTTGACACTGGCTTATGAAATGTACTGGTCTGCAAGACACACCACCGGCAGATTTATGGAGTGGTAGTTTTTCCTGTTCCTATACACCTGTTCATTGGCACTGGGGAGAACCAAGGCTACATGGGTGCCATGTATGGCTCCAACCACATGTGGAATGTGCCCCATAGCATAAAACTTCACATAGGCCAAATCCACACATTGGAGGAATCTGATGTAGCTGTCCAGGTGTTTCAACAATGCACAAAGTACATCCTTCAAAACCAGACTGAACATGGGCTGAGACATTCCTGCAGTTAGGGTCACTGTATACTGAAAAGACCCAGTGGCCAGGAAGTGTAGCACTGACGAGACTTGAACATTGGGAGGTATGCAATAGGGATTGTGAATGGCAGGCATCTGATCTGGCTCCAATTGATCATAAAGATCCATGATAGTATGACAATTCAGCCGATATGTCTGGATGCAATGTCACTCCTCTATGGTATGCAGGTCTACTAGTGGACGGTACACTATTGGTTGTCGTCCTCTCCCCATGGTATGAAAACTATGTAAACAAAATTCAAATCAGTATGTGACAAGCAGCATGCAGACATCTTGTAAAGTCAGATACACAATTCACACGTATCTGCTGTTGCGCTTGGTTACAAACTCAGATATCTGCAGAACAGCACATAGGTATGAAACTGAGGACACACTCCTTGGTGCACATTCCCCCAATTAACTATTGAACTACACATACAGATTTATCTGTAACTATTCATGGTTGTAAGTCCAACCGATTTGACATGTCTTACACATATTGTTGCACATTACCAACTTTTTCAAACGACATGGGAACATCTGAGTAGGTGTACATTGTATCACCACATGCCCTCCAGTAACATAGCATTTACTGCACTGATGCACAATTTGAGAACTAAACATGAAGGCAATACTCACAGTTGTACTGCATGATATGGGGTATAGTTAATGACGGAGGTGATAAAATACAGGTGATGTTCTTAAAATGGCAGCCACCTAACCTACTGTACTGGACACATGGAAGTGACCTAAGTCCACCAGTGGTAGTCGTCATGGCGGTAGGCGGTCACATCTGCCATGGACATTGCCTTTGGAAGATATTGTTGCCTTTGGCGATGTCCGCCGGAGGTGACGGTCATGTACGTGGCAGACATGACCGCCATCTTCTGCAGTATTGCTAACTTGAGTCCTGACACTGCCGGCCAGTAAGACCTCCACTACCTGAGCTACTGTGTACTGCCTCTGGGAGTTATCATGAAATGCCCTGCAGGTGATAGGGCCCCAGCCTTCACCCCTGAGCAGATGGAAAAGCTAGTTGAGGAGCTCCTACCCCTGTATAAACAGCTATATGGTGCACCAGAGGAGCAGGTGAGTTCAATGCATTGAAGGTGCACTGACTGACCTACAGAGATCCTTTCAGGCTCTGGCCTCCACACTGATAACAGTCAATTACCCTTTGTCTTCCACCCCCCACCACTTTCCTCTTCCTCTTCCCAATCCTAAACCCCTCTTCCCTGACCCAGCCAAAGCACACAGACAGGCAAGCATGCATCCAACTCAACATCCAAGAGTAGCTCAGACAAACACAAGCACCACAAGACTCACCACTGGCATGCACTGAAGCAACATACACCTGCACACACATCAACAGTCACAACTTGTCCTTGACACCCCCACCACCTCCAGCATCACAGACAGCACATCTGACACACTTAAAATACCCCCCACTTCTAACCAAAACTCTTACGGCACCACACAAACTTGTCTCTTGTCTTTCATCCAAGCATCCATCCATTCATCTGCAGACACCATACCGTCATTCACAGATCCAGCCACTACACCTATCTTACCCACAGACAGCACCACAGCAGACCCTCAGACATCCAGTCACCACACCCGCAGACATCATAACCACAAACACTCCTGTATGCAGCACATCCACCATACCTGCAGTCACCACCCCAACAGATAGTCACCCACCCACCACGGCATCTGCCAGCACCTCCACCCCCTGAACCAGCTATTGCCTTCGATGTTACATATTTATTCTGGATTTCTTTATTTAGGGCATTGTCACAGGGAGTCACAGCAGGTTCATGAGCCAAATGGGCTGAGGAACTCTGACCCCTCTGCCCTGTTCCCCTGGGGGACGAGCGAGGGAAACACGTTGGCACACATCAGGGAGCGCACCGTCATAGGTAGAGGTTAAAAGAAGACGGACTAGGAACGGAGAGAGAGTGAAGAAGTCGGTCCGAGTTTCTGGGAGCATGATGGCATATTGAAGGGTAAAGAGAGAAACAACGCAACAATGGCGGAAAGACTCAACCGGGAGGTGCGATTCCGGAGAGCAGCAGGATAATCAGTGGAGTGAAAGGAGAAGGACAGCGCAAAAGAGGAAAACTTGAGAAATGTGAAGGGGTCCGCCGCATCCCAGGAGGGACATGGTTTGTCTAGGTACGGGACCGCTTACGCTGTCAAATATCTCCTAAACTAAGGAGTGTAGGGATTGGAAGGGGGAAGGTGTGAGAGGTCAGGGGCACACCGGAATAGATAAGAAGGTTAATCCTAATTTCGTAATACACATCTACAGTAGTACCTGGAACCAACACCTAGAACCATTGTCTGTGGTTCTACATTCCCTATAGGAAGTAGGCTTAACAGCTAACCTGGAAAAATGCAACCTTGCCAGGAGTTCAATTAACTGTCTAGGGTACGTTATAGAGCAGGGCCATATCCGACCCCAAAGGGATAAAGTTCAGGCTATCAGAAAGATACCACCACCCAAAACAAAACGTGACATAAAATCATTTTTCGGTATTGTGGGATACTATTGGTGGTTTATTCAGCACTATTCCACCAAAGCAGCCCCACTAACAGACCTACTTGAGAAAAATAAACCAAATAAGGTAGCCAGCTTGACAGAGACCCAATTCAACAGCTATCAAAGACTAAAAGAGTTGGTGTTTACCAATCCGATTTCATGATACCCCATCTATGATAAACCATTACTTCTAAAGACCGATGCTTTCAACCAAGGATTAGGTGTTGTCCTTTCACAGGACAATGAGAAGGGACTATCACACCCCATAGTATACATCAGCAGAAAACTCCTGAAAAATAATGCCTGGCCATAAAGTGGGCTGTCAAAGCCCTACAATATTACCTGCTGGGCCGACCATTCACATTACTTATGGATCAGGCCCCTCTTATCCCTCCAACCTTTTGTGTTTCAGGTTTCACGCTGGCCAATTCTGGTTACCTCTTGAGATAGCCCATAGACACACGGCTGAATCAGTCACTCTTGGGGGTGAGCAAATGTGACAGGGAGTCACTGTGGGTTGCCGAGCCAAACGAACTGAGGAACTCTGACCCCTTTGTCCTGTTCCCCTGGGGAACGAGCCAAAGTAACACGTTGGCATGCATCAGGCTCATACAGTCATAGAAAAAGCTTAAAAAAAGACGGATGAGGGACAGCAAGAGAGTGAAGAGGCCTGCCTGATTTTTCTGGGAGGAGGACAGCGCGGTGGAGGAGGAAAAGAGAAACAACGCAACAACAACAGGAAGACTCCACTGGGAGGCGAGACACAGGAGAGCAGCAGGATAAGCAGCAGAGTGAAAGGAGAAGGACAGAGTGAAAGAGGAAAATGTGAAGGCGTACGGAACGTCCAAGGAGGGACGTGGCTTGTCCTGGTACATGACCGCTTACATGGTCAAATATCTCATATACTAAGAAGGGTAGAGATTGGAGGGGGGAAGGTGTCGTTTGTGGTGCATGCAGTGTGGCTTGAGCGCCAGGACACAAGTGTGGAGACAATATATTTGGTGGGGCACCAAGAACCCCATCACCAACCAACCCCCTCCCTCTTTGCAGCACAATTAGAATTTAAAAAAAGGAACACTTACCTGACAATATCCTTTGTCTTCTTACTCTCCCTGAGCCCAAGTATTGGACATTTCTGAGGGTAGTAAGAAGACCCTGGAGAAGAGAAGCCACCAATTAAGGAAAGTCTGAAGCAAGGAAGGACCACAAAACGGGCAGACCGCAGACATTTATGTCTGAATACCTGCAAAGTGAACAGATTAAAATATGTTATTGGCTCTAACCACTGGAGTGAGTACTTGGTAAAGTCCTAGAACTCTGTGTCCTCCGTGGCCACCCCAGCATAGGCATTTTTGAAAATTGGCCGACATTGTGTGAGTATTTGTATGTAAGTGGTGCTTGTGCTACCTGCTTTGTTTGGGCAGCATGTGAGGTTGGCTTCAGTGCAATTGTCCCCAAGAAATAGGTGTGTGCTGTGTGATGGGCATGTGTATGTTGGGGACATATTGTTGTCATGCTATTGAGCGGTGTTTGTGTTGACATGTGTTTGTTGCAGTATTGTGTGGCTTTGTGTGCTTTGACTGTGTGCGTGTTTGGTGAATGGTATGTCAGATACATTGTGATGTGTGTTTGCTGGGATTATGTGTGTTCGTTCCCTGTTGGTGGTACATTGTGTTGTATGTGTGATTTGTTAATGGATAGTGTCTATTGTGGGTGCTTGCCAATGCATTCATGGTGCTGCAGTTGTGGTGTTGTAGTGTTGGTTTGTGGTTTTGTATGTTGTTGTGTGTGACTGTGCAGTGCTATAGGACTGGGAGGTGGCGGTGCTAGGTGTTGTGGGAATAGTGGATGGACTGGGAGGTGGAGGTGCTAGGTGGATGTGTTTGTGTGTCTGTTGGGGTGGTGTCTGCAGGTATGCTGGATGTGGTGGATGTGTTTGTGTGTCTGTTGGGGTGGTGTCTGGTGGTGGTTGTCTGTGTGTCTGTCAGTGTGGTGCCTGTGGGTATGGTAGGTGTGGTAGATATCTGTGTGTCTGTTGGGGTGCCACTCTGTGGGTATGGTGGGAGTGGTGGGTATGTCACTTCCATTGGCATGGTGCCTGTGGATATGCTTGATGTGGTGTGTGGGCTTCTGGGATTTTGGGGTGTCTGGGGAAGTAGAATATCTTCTAGGAAAGCATTGGTCTGCCGAAGTTGGCAAAACAACCCCTGGATGGCATTCACAATGGCAGCCTAGCCCACAGAGATACTCCTCAGGAGTTCAAAAACATTCTCACTCAGGGCAGCAGGAGTAACAGGGGTTAGGGTGGTGGTGCCTCCAGCAAAGGAGACACCTACCCTCTTGTGTGAGCAGGCATGGCCAACTGGGTGGGGAGCAACAGGGAGGGTGGGAATAGAACTGGGGTGGTGGACAAAGATCGTACATTACTAGGTCTCGATGGGTCCTCCACCACTAGGGAGTGACCACTGGAGGAAGAATCAGATGATGAGGATGTAGATCCGGTCTCCTCCATGGCACTCCCCTCACCTTCCAGGCCACTGGGTCCCTCTGTGTCAGTAAGGTCTTGACCCGAGGTCCTGTGGCCAGATGCTTTCTCATTTGGCTGTGCCCTGTCTCCCATGCTTGCCTGGGCTAATGCTGCAACTACAAAGAGAAATAAGATTACCACCTGGCCCTGATCATACTTGGTCAACAGCTGTGATTTACAAACATTACCAGAATGTCAAGTAGGCCCCATCAGCAAACTCTGCCTAAGTGGCCCCTACATGTACCATACCATATGCATGCATGCCATCTGAACTGTGAACAGTTGCCCAGAGCTAAAACAGGATCTCAGACAACTACAATTGCATGCCTGAAGTTGTCCAATCACAGTAACTATAGAACAAATAGGAAACCACATCACCTTCACTGCTTTACATCGTAGAGCATACACCACTTACCTGTTGTCATACAATGGCAGGCCAACACACAACATATGTGATTTCAACATAACTGTAAGACATTCCATGATGCATGCCAACAGTCAAGTAAAAAACCTTTCCCAATACACATGTGCAGTGCACTTAGCTAAGTGATGCCACATTGACAGCAAATGCACATTGTGGCTTAAACATCTATTAATTCACATCTTGTCACCCATTGCTACTGCAGTTGTACATGACAAATGACAGGCAATGACGGCTGAGGGTATGTGTCAACCAACAAACAATGGTGACACACTCCTGTCTGTGTCACCACATGAAATGTACTCCTATTGCAAATGTCCTATTGTTGTTTTTCTTTTTAGGTCAAGCCTACCAGACAGCCCAGATTGTTTGCTCCCATGAGCCTATATGGTATTAAAACCAGCCCATTGATTATCACTGGCTTGAGGTATTGTCATTCTTATTTGCCTGTTTTTTAATAAATTTCTCCCCTTGTTTCAAATTGTCCATCTTGTGTTTTTCCCTGTAGGAAGTTGGCTCTGTATGCACTATTTCAAAGTAAGGAATAGTATGCACACAGTCCAAGGGTTCCCCTTAGAGGTAAGATAGTGGCAAAAAGAGATAATACTAATGCTCTATTTTGTGGTAGTGTGGTCGAGCAGTAGGCTTATCAAAGGAGTAGTGTTAAGCATTTGTTGTACATACACACAGGCAATAAATGAGGAACACACACTCAGAGACAATTCCAGGCCAATAGGTTTTTGTATAGAAAAATAACTTTTCTTAGTTTATTTTAAGAACCACAGGTTCAAATTCTACATGTAATACTTTGCATGAAAGGTATTGCAGGTAAGTACTTTAGGAACTATGAATAATCACAATAGCATATATACTTTTCAAATAAAACACATATAGCTATTTTAAAACTAGACACAGTGCAATTTTCACAGTTCCTAGGGGAGGTAAGTTAATGTTAGTTCTTGCAGGTAAGTAAACCACCTACAGGGTTCAAATTGGGGTCCAAGGTAGCCCACCGTGGGGTGTTCAGAGCAACCCCAAAGTTACCACACCAGCAGCTCAGGGCCGGTCAGGTGCAGAGTTCAAAGTGGTGCCCAAAACACATAGGCTTCAATGGAGAAGGGGGTGCCCCGGTTCCAGTCTGCCAGCAGGTAAGTACCCGCGTCTTCGGAGGGCAGACCAGGGGGGTTTTGTAGGGCACCGGGGGGACACAAGTCCACACAGAAAGTACACCCTCAGCAGCGCGGGGGCGGGCAGGTGCAGTGTGCGAACAAGCGTTGGGTTTGTAATAGGAATCAATGGGAGACCAAGGGGTCTCTTAAGCGATGCAGGCAGGCAAGGGGGGGGCTCCTCGGGGTAGCCACCACCTGGGCAAGGGAGAGGGCCTCCTGGGGGTCACTCCTGCATTGGAGTTCCGATCCCTCAGGTCCTGGGGGCTGCGGGTGCAGGGTCTTTTCCAGGCGTCGGCTTCTGAGAGTCAGGCAGTCGCGGTCAGGGGGAGCCTCGGGATTCCCTCTGCAGGCGTCGCTGTGGGGGCTCAGGGGGGACAACTTTGGTTACTCACAGTCTCGGAGTCGCCGGGGAGTCTTCCCTGAAGCATTGTTTCTCCACCAGTCGAGTCGGGGTCGCCGGGTGCAGAGTTGCAAGTCTCACGCTTCTGGCGGGAAATGCTGTTGTCTTTAGGTTGCTTCTTTGGACACAAAGTTGCAGTCTTGGATGAACAGGGCCGCTGTTCTCAGGAGTTTCTTGGTCCTTTTAGAGCAGGGCAGTCCTCTGAGGATTCAGAGGTCGCTGGTCCTGGGGAAAGCGTTGCTGGAGCAGTTTTCTTCCGAAGGGGGGAGACAGGCCGGTAGGGCTGGGGCCAAAGCAGTTGGTGTCTCCGTCTTCTCTGCAGGGTTTTTCAGCTCAGCAGTCCTCTTCTTCTTAGGTTGCAGGAATCTAGGTTCCTAGGTTCTGGGGAGCCCCTAGGGGTGTGTTTAGGTCTGGGAGGGCAGTAGCCAATGGCTACTGTCCTGGAGCGTGGGTACACCCTCTTTGTGCCTCCTCCCTGAGGGGAGGGGGGCACATCCCTATTCCTATTGGGGGAATCCTCTTTCTACAAGATGGAGGATTTCTAAAAGTCAGAGTCACCTCAGCTCAGGACTGTGAGAAAGTAGCCTCTTTCTAGCCTTGTTACCCCCACTTTTGGCCTGTTTGTGAGTGTATGTCAGGGTGTTTTCACTGTTTTCACTGTCTCACTGGGATCCTGCTAGCCAGGACCCAGTGCTCATAGTGAAAACCCTATGTTTTCAGTATGTTTGTTATGTGTCACTGGGACCCTGCTAGTCAGGACCCCAGTGCTCATAAGTTTGTGGCCTATATGTATGTGTTCCCTGTGTGGTGCCTAACTGTCTCACTGAGGCTCTGCTAACCAGAACCTCAGTGGTTATGCTCTCTCATTTCTTTCAAATTGTCACTAACAGGCTAGTGACCAATTTTACCAATTTACATTGGCTTACTGGAACACCCTTATAATTCCCTAGTATATGGTACTGAGGTACCCTGGGTATTGGGGTTCCAGGAGATCCCTATGGGCTGCAGCATTTCTTTTGCCACCCATAGGGAGCTCTGACAATTCTTACACAGGCCTGCCACTGCAGCCTGAGTGAAATAATGCACACATTATTTCACAGCCATTTTCACTGCACTTAAGTAACTTATAAGTCACCTATATGTCTAACCTTTACCTGGTAAAGGTTAGGTGCAAAGTTACTTAGTGTGTGGGCACCCTGGCACTAGCCAAGGTGCCCCCACATTGTTCAGGGCAAATTCCCCGACTTTGTGAGTGCGGGGACACCATTACATGCGTGTACTACACATAGGTCACTACCTATGTGTAGCTTCACAATGGTAACTCCGAATATGGCCATGTAATATGTCTATGATCATGGAATTGCCCCCTCTATGCCATCCTGGCATAGTTGGCACAATCCCATGATCCCAGTGGTCTGTAGCACAGACCCTGGTACTGCCAAACTGCCTTTTCAGGGGTTTCACTGCAGCTGCTGCTGCTGCCAACCCCACAGACAGGCTTCTGCCCTCCTGGGGTCCAGCCAGGCCTGGCCCAGGATGGCAGAACAAAGGACTTCCTCAGAGAGGGGGTGTTACACCCTCTCCCTTTGGAAAATGGTGTGAAGGCAGGGGAGGAGTAGCCTCCCCCAGCCTCTGGAAATGCTTTCTTGGGCACAGATGTGCCCAATTCTGCATAAGCCAGTTTACACCGGTTCAGGGACCCCTCAGCCCTGCTTGGGCACGAAACTGGACAAAGGAAAGGGGAGTGACCACTCCCCTGACCTGCACCTCCCCTGGGAGGTGCCCAGAGCTCCTCCAGTGTGCTCCAGACCTCTGCCATCTTGGAAACAGAGGTGCTGCTGGCACACTGGACTGCTCTGAGTGGCCAGTCCAAGCAGGTGACGTCAGAGACTCCTTCTGATAGGCTCCTTCAGGTGTTGCTAGCCTATCCTCTCTCCTAAGTAGCCAAACCCTCTTTTCTGGCTATTTAGGGTCTCTTTCTTTGGGGATTCTTAGATAACGAATGCAAGAGCTCATCAGAGTTCCTCTGCATCTCTCTCTTCACCTTCTGCCAAGGAATCGACTGCTGACCGCGCTGGAAGCCTGCAAAACTGCAACAAAGTAGCAAAGACGACTACTGCAACCTTGTAACGCTGCTCCTGCTGCCTTCTCGACTGTTTTCCTGGTGGTGCATCCTGTGGGGGTAGTCTGCCTCCTCTCTGCATCAGAAGCTGCAAAGAAATCTCCCGTGGGTCGACGGAATCTTCCCCCTGCAACCGCAGGCACCAAAAAGCTGCATCACCGGTCCCTTAGGTCTCCTCTCATGACGACAAGCGAGGTCCCTCGAATCCAGAAAGACTGTCCAAGTGACCCCCACGGTCCATTGACTCTTCAGTCCAAGTTTGGTGGAGGTAAGTCCTTGCCTCCCCACGCCAGACTGCATTGTTGGTAACCACGACTTTTGCAACTTCTCCGGCCTCTGTGCACTTCCAGCGGAAATCCTTTGTGTACAGCCAAGCCTGGGTCCACGGCACTCTAACCTGCATTGCACGACTTTCTAAGTTGGTCTCCGGCGACGTGGGACTCCTTTGTGTAACTTCAGGCAAGCACCGTTTCACTTTTCTTCGTAGTGCCTGTTCTGGCACTTCTGCGGGTGCTGCCTGCTTCTGAGAGGGCTCCTTGTCTTGCTCGGCGTCTCCTCTGTCCCCTGACGAAATTGGCGACATCCTGGTCCATCCTGGGCTACAGCAGCATCCAAAAACGCTAACCACAGGACTTGCAGCTAGCAAGGCTTGTTGCCGTCCATTCGGCGGGGAAACACTTCTGCACGACTCTCCACGGCGTGGGGGATCAATCCTTCAAAGGGGAAGTCTCTAGCCCTTGTCGTTCTTGCGGAAACCACAGCTTCTTCAGTCCAGTAGAAGCTTCTTTGCACGCACAGCTGGCATTTCCTGGGCATCTGCCCATCTCCGACCTGCTTGTGACTTTTGGACTCAGTCCCCTTGTTCCACAGGTACCCTCGACTGGAAATCCATTGTTGTTGCATTGCTGGTTTGTGTCTTTCCTGCAGAATTCCTCTATCACGACTTCTAAGTCTTTGGGGGAACTTTAGTGCACTTTGCACTCACTTTTCAGGGTCTTGGGGTGGAGTATTTTTCTAACCCTTGCTATTTTCTAATAGTCCCAGCAACCCTCTACAAGGTCACATAGGTTTGGGGTCCATTCGTGATTCGCATTCCACTTTTGGAGTATATGGTTTGTGTTGCCCCTATCCCTATGTGCTCCCATTGCATCCTATTGTAATTTTACATTGTTTGCACTGTTTTCTAAGACTATACTGCATATTTTTGGTATTGTGTACATATATCTTTGGTATATTTGCTATCCTCATACTGAGGGTACTCACTGAGATACTTTTGGCATATTGTCATAAAAATAAAGTACCTTTATTTTTAGTATAACTGTGTATTGTGTTTTCTTATGATATTGTGCATATGGCATTTGTGGTACTGTAGTAGCTTCACACGTCTCCTAGTTCAGCCTAAGCTGCTCTGCTAAGCTACCATTATCTATCAGCCTAAGCTGCTAGACACCCTATACACTAATAAGGGATACCTGGGCCTGGTGCAAGGTGTAAGTACCCCTTGGTACTCACTACAAACCAGTCCAGCCTCCTACAAGGACACCTTAGGGGTTGTCCTGACTGGCCAGTGACTCCTCCTTGTTTTTCTCATTATCTCTCCTGGACTTGCCGCCAAAAGTGGGGGCTGGGTCCAGGGGGCGGGCATCTCCACTAGCTGGAGTGCCCTGGGGCATTGTAACACGAAGCCTGAGCCTTTGAAGCTCACTGCTAGGTGTTACAGTTCCTGCAGGGGGGAGGTGTGAAGCACCTCCACCCAGAGCAGGCTCTGTTTCTGTCCTCAGAGAGCACAAAGGCTCTCACCGCATGGGGTCAGAAACTCGTCTCTCAGCAGCAGGCTGGCACTGACCAGTCAGTCGTGCACTGAACAATTGGGTAAAATACAGGGGGCATCTCTAAGATGCCCTCTGTGTGCATTTTTTGTAATAAATCCAACACTGGCATCAGTGTGGGTTTATTATTCTGAGAAGTTTGATACCAAACTTCCTAGTATTCAGTGTAGCCATTATGGAGCTGTGGAGTTCGCTTTTGACAGACTCCCAGCCCATATACTCTTATGGCTACCCTGCACTTACAATGTCTAAGGTTTTGCTTAGACACTGTAGGGGCATAGTGCTCATGCACCTATGCCCTCACCTGTGGTATAGTGCACCCTGCCTTAGGGCTGTAAGGCCTGCTAGAGGGGTGACTTACCTATGCTACAGGCAGTGTGATGTTGGCATGGCACCCTGAGGGGAGTGCCATGTCGACTTAGTCATTTTCTCCCCACCAGCACACACAAGCTGGCAAGCAGTGTGTCTGTGCTGAGTGAGGGGTCCCTAGGGTGGCATAAGACATGCTGCAGCCTTTAGAGACCTTCCCTGGCGTCAGGGCCCTTGGTACCAGGGGTACCAGTTACAAGGGACTTACCTGGGTGCCAGGGTTGTGCCAATTGTGGAGACAATGGTACATTTTAGGTGAAAGAACACTGGTGCTGGGGCCTGGTTAGCAGGGTCCCTGCACACTTCTCAGTCAAGTCAGCATCAGTATCAGGCAAAAAGTGGGGGGTAACTGCAACAGGGAGCCATTTCTTTACATTCCCTTTAAATTTGACATACCCTCTTTAGCATCTCTTTGATATGTTTGCTTTTATGCCTCTACTGCTTGCTTTTAGCGAACTTTATTTTTCTTTTGGTTTAGGCATGTCTTTTCTAGCTGTCTCCCTTATGTGATGTTCTCCCCCACTCCATGTTGCGCTCTTGACAATAGCCATGTCTCCCATACCCACACCCACTTTTGTGCTGCTGTCTTTCCCCAGTGTGCTGCGCCCCACCATATGCAGCAGATGGTTTCCCTCTTGGCAAACCCCTACTTCTGACGGGAGCAGAGGTGGGAAACGAGACAAAGGGTAGAAGGAGTGGCCTCACTGAGCCTGCATCACCCCTAGGGGCTTGCAGGTGAAGTGGACCCTCCATTTCATTTTACTCCATGTTGGATGGCAGGTAAATAGTTAATGAGGTTTAGGGAAGTGACCCTTCCAACAGGAAGTTGTTACTATAGTGGGCGTAGCCACCCAAGGGTTAGTGTCCCATCGGACACTACCAGGTTCCCCCTAAAACACCCATTAAATTCAGTATTTAGTTGGCTCCCTTAGACTAAAAATTTTGATTATTCTGGAAGAAAAGAAGACAGCACCAAAGAACGTGACAGGCCAAGGCCTGCTGCACCAGAAGAGCCTCCAAGACCCCTGCTTGCTGCACGACAGTCCCCACAATCGCCGCTGCGGAGGAGCTGACCACTGGACTGATCCCAAAAGACCCCAAGGACCTCAAGGTTTCACAAATAGCCTGAGATCTCCCTCCTGAGTGGATGCACCACTCAAGAAACCAAAGAAATCTACACGGAACCAACAAACCGGTGAGGTCACTTCACCGACTGGATGATATCTCCGCAACCGGAAGTCACAGCCAGAACCAACAACACACCAATAAGAGCTCAGATGAGACATGCAAGTGTGCCAACTTTGGTGGCATAGCACCCTCCCGTGGCCGAATTGTGCCAATACCCCAGATACTGGCCAGTGCCCGTCGGACAACCTCATAAATGCTCACACAGAGATGCAACTGGACCAGGAGTAAGCCCCAGTCAAGGGACTTCAGTGACACCCTGGACCTCCCACCAGAGCACCCACGACGTCCTGCAAGGCCCAGAGAAGAAGACTTACCTCCAGCTCCAAAGGGTTCCTTTGTGCACCGCATCCAAGACCTTCTAATCGCCCTGCACCTGGCTGCCCTGAGTCTTGAATCATGGGATCTGCTGTGTGCCCTGGTCCCCAACCACTTGCGACCTCAACAGCCCAAGGGGCCCCCAAGGCACCATCTTTAAATCTGAAAAACAGCTTCTTTTCCAAGTGGCCCCTCCAGGTGGCCCTGTACCTGTGCCAAGAGACTTTCCAAAGCTGCTCCCGATGGAACCTGGAGCCGCCTGAGGCTATCCAGGTGGCGCAGTGTGCCCACTGACTATTCTTACCAGCCTGCAAAAGAAGAGACTGGAACCACAACTGTACGATTTTTAATGGATTTTTAAAAGTGACTGCCTATTGATTCCTATGGTTCGTAATTACGCACAGAAAGACTAACTTTATTAAAACTTTGAAAGGTCAAATCTTAAAAAGTACTAAACGTATCTGAAAGATCTTATTCTTAAAAGGTATATAAAAGTCCAAAGTATTTTTATAAATTTTGGTCTCAAGTTATTCATTGAGTGTGTGTGTGGTGCATGATTAGATTCACGGGTGCAACAAATACTTGGCACATCTCCTGGATTAGCCTAACTGCTCGACCATCTACCTTACAAATTAGAGCATTAGGTGGTCTAAGTTTTACCTCTGGAAACCAACTTGTGGTTGCCTGGCCCCCCTGCACAATGTGCCTAGTTTTGGACACTACATAGAGGGCCAGCCTCCTACACCTTGAGCACCCACCTTCTGCCACCAAGTGTGCCCCGTATTTAAAATAGGGGACACCATGGTGCAGGGTAGGGGTCAATATTGTAAAAATTCAGGGTTAGCACCAAACTGTTGGCGCTAACCCTGAACAGTACATAGAGGCCCAATGTAACCAGTGGTGTGCCCGTTTTTAACATCTGCTCTGAGCAGGCCTTAAAAATGCTGAAACAAATATCACCATTTTTCAGCCCCCCTAACGGGGGAATGCCTCCCTTACATACATTATGCCTGGCACAGGCATAATGTGGCATAAGGGGATACAAAGTGATGCAACACATGCATTGTGCCACTTTGTACATCTGGTGTGGCGATTTTGGTCTTGATGGGCCACATTAGTATTAAAAAATTATGATAATGTGGCACAGAGAGGCACTAGGCCCTCTTAAATCAGAGCCGTAGATTCATAACAATCCTTAAGTATATTTCATGGGTCTAGTTCTATTAAACTTTGTGGTTTTAGATATGCAAGGAACAGTGTTTATAAATTCTAAATGTCCTACGTTTAAAAAAATGGCTTTGCACTGCTTGGTTTTATTTAGCAGGCTATCTCATATCCGTAAGTAAAAAGGGAAAGCACCTGTGTCATTTTGTAAGTGCATGCATGTCTGCACCTACAAAATGATACAGTTGTCCCATGATTGCACTTTTTTTTAGCGATGCTGCACAGCAGATATGGGTGGTCATTCTGACCCTGGCGGTCTTTGACCGCCAGGGCGGAGGACCGCGGGAGCACCGCCGACAGGCCGGCGGTGCTCCAATGGGGATTCCGACCGCGGCGGTAAAGCCGCGGTCGGACCGGCACCACTGGCGGGGTCCCGCCAGTGTACCGCGGCCCCATTGAATCCTCCGCGGCGGCGCAGCTTGCTGCACCGCCGCGGGGATTCCGACCCCCCCTACCGCCATCCAGATCCCGGCGGTCGGACCGCCGAGATCCGGATGGCGGTAGGGGGGGTCGCGGGGCCCCTGGGGGCCCCTGCAGTGCCCATGCCACTGGCATGGGCATTGCAGGGGCCCCCGTAAGAGGGCCCCTACATGTATTTCACTGTCTGCTGCGCAGACAGTGAAATACGCGACGGGTGCAACTGCACCCGTCGCACAGCTTCCACTCCGCCGGCTCGATTCCGAGCCGGCTTCATCGTGGAAGCCTCTTTCCCGCTGGGCTGGCTGGCGGTCTGAAGGCGACCGCCCGCCAGCCCAGCGGGAAAGTCAGAATTACCGCCGCGGTCTTTCGACCGCGGAACGGTAACCTGACGGCGGGACTTTGGCGGGCGGCCTCCGCCGCCCGCCAAGGTCAGAATGAGGGCCATGATGTTGTACCATGTAGCTCAAACCCATTGGCAAAGCCAATAGTTCTTGTAGTTTATGGTATCCGGGCTTCCAGCTGTGGGGGTGCTGATTGCCACCAGAGAGGGAGAGTTTTTCTGCAAGATGAGCAGGGACAATGGTTGTTATGGCTCATTTGGATGACTTTGTGTGCCAGGAAGGTAAGTCATTGGATTTCCATCAATATTAATTTCATATGATTGAATTTCTTCTGGCCATTAGATGAGACATGTGGAGACTTGAGCAACACTGTAATTGCACAGTGTCGCTCTCCACTTTAATTGCTCTTAGAAGTAGGGGCTTGAACAACACTTTAACCAAACACTATCTTACAGGGAGCTAAGCAGTGTTGTACTCACACACCAGTTCTGTAGGAACATCAACAAGACTACAAACAGTATCTCTGATGGGGCTTTTAGGACAGTGTAGTCACAAATTTTCTATGTGTGGATATGAATAACAGTATATGCATGGTCTATTATTGTGATTTTTTAACCACACTCCAGCTATGAGGGATCTTCAATATAATTATCATTGAAAACCAGCACTCTGAGGGCTTGAACGTTGCTATTACACACTAACTCGGGCTGTGAGCACTAAGCCACTGCTTTCAACACAAACAACCTTTATGCAGATATCAACAATACATGGATTTCTGAAGGAAGAGATATGGGTTCTCATCAAATGTCTGGGTTAGGTGACAGGTGTGCTTCGTTATTCCCTCTAGACAGCCACACACAATAGTAGATTAAGCGTGACTTGATGTGCCATCCTAGGAGGATGGGAGGAGAAAGCTGGGCACAGTCTTTCACTGACACCAGCATAGACTGTGTTCTGTCCCCGCACAAAGGGTTGTATATGCCCTATAGTGAGTCTGAAGGCAGGAAGGGAGAACCTCTATGTACTTCAAGGACTGTTCTTTGAAATATTTCCCACTTCAAAGGCACCACTGGGTATAAGTACTGGAGCTCTGACACCACCACTCGGTACACGTCTGGACTTGTGACCACTCTGCAATGAAGAAGAGCTGCTGTACTGAAGGTCTACCACTCTGCTGGACTACTGCTCTGAAAGTACTTCTGCCTGGCGGTGTTTTCTTGCTGCCTGCTGTTCTATCTTGCCAGGGTTATAAAGACTGGACCTACATCACTTGAACCTAGAGTGGCTCAAAGGGCTAGTCTCAGATCATAAAAGACTTCCAGCCATCCTGCTTCTGTACCTGTACCACTGGAAGTGGGTCAACAATGCTAGATCCACTAGAATCGATGCATGATCTCCTGCTAGAACAGAATCTATGCAGAGCTGCTGTTGCAGGAGTACCATTGGAACCAGCGCATCACCTTCGGAAACTCTGCTTCACCACCACTATGTGTAGAAAATCAACACATCACCCCTACGGCATAGAAAACCTGGCACATGCCCTCTGCAACCACTGCAACCACTGCATCTCAAAACCAGCACATCAACTTCAGAACTGATGCATCGCCACTGCTGCGAGGAGAAATGTTGTGCTTCACCATTTTGAGTAGGGAAACTTGATGCATCACTTATGCTGCGGAATCAACACCAACACATTTCTCTGCTTGAATGAGGCTGGCTTGGCTTGTAGTAGGTACCCTAGGTACTTACACCTTCTACCATATCCAATTATCCCTTATTAGTGAAATGTAGGCAGTGTTCTAGCTGCTTAGGCTGTCTAGGGGTAGCTGTAGCAGAGCAGCTTAGGATGAACTAGGAGACATGCAAAATTTCTGCAATACCACTATAGTTACACAGTACTTATAAACAATAAAATACAATACTCAGTGTTACCAAAAATAAAGGTACTTTATTTTAGTGACACAAGGCCAAAAATATCTTAGTGACAATACTCCTTCTGGAGGTAAGTATTATACACAATATATACACTAGAGAGCAAAATCAGGTAAGTAAATAGTCATAGAATAGTGCAAACAGTAGAAAATACAATAGAATGCATTAGGCCTAGGGGCAACACAAACCAAATACTAAGAAAGTGGAATGTGAATCACAAATTCCCCCCTAGGCAAGTGTAATGTGTATAGGGGCGCTGGGAGTGTAAGAAAACACCAAAGGTAAGTAAAATACCGAAGCCCAGAGCCCAAGAATGTAGGAGTAAAGTACTGCAAGTTTCCTCAGGACACACTACAAGTTGTAATAACAGATATTGCAAGAACCAACTGACTGCAATCAACAAATGGTGGATTCCTGGACCTGAAGACCTGTGAAGAGAGGAGACCAAGTCCAGAAGTCACAGAAGATTCCAGGAAGCACAGGAGCCTCTGCCAACCTAGAAGATGGTGCAAAAGTGAATTCTCCGGTTAGAAGAAGTATGCAGAAGAGCACCAAAGAAGATGGCTGCAGGTTCCTGCGTGGTGCAGGAGATGTCCCACGTTGAGATGTTGGATGCAGGCTGTTTGCGTCGCTGGATTCGTCCAACAAGCCTTGGTTCAAGCAAATTGGCAGTTTGCGTCAAAATGGTGCTGCCTGGACCCAGGAGGGACCTGGGGGCCTCAACGTGGACTGAGGAGGCAGAGGGGGCTCTCAGCACAGGAGAGAGCCCACAGAAGACCAGGCAGCACCCACAGGAGTCCCAGGATATGGGGACAAAGAAGATGAAAAATGCGGTTGGTGCAGCACAACAAAAGAAGGTCCCACGCCGTCGGAGAACAACTCAGTGGGTTGTGACTCACAGGATGGAGTGCTGGGGACCTGGGCTATACTGTGTACGAAGGATTCATGGAAGAAATACACAGAATCTCAAGGAGCACAGGGGTACTGTTGCAAACCGGGAAGGCAAGCTCTTACCTCCACCAAATTTGGACAGCTGGCCCTTAGGACAGTCTGGGTCACATCGGTCCACCGCCTGTGTTCCAGAGAGCACGCTCATCGTCAGGCGAGGAGTCCCAGAGAACTGGTCATCATCGCAGAAGGGTGCCTGCAGGAGCAGGGAAGTGACTTCGTCACTCTACGGGAGAATCCTTTGGTTCTTCTGGTGCAGGGTGAAGACAGGGAGTCCTCAGAGTGAGCACACCTTGGAAACTGTTGCAAATGCTGGCTGGAGCTGAAGTTGCAGGTCACAGGAGTCATGCTGGATACTTTGTTGCAGTTACATTGGTTCCTGGAGCAGTCTGCGGTTGATATGACGGTCAGAAGCTGAAGCAGAGGATGCAGACGATTCCTGGAGGAGTCTTGAAAGCTGAATCTGAGGGAAAGACCCAGAGCAGAGACCCTAAATAGCCGTGAGAGGGTGATTGGCTACCTACCCACGTATGCACCTATCAGGAGGGGTCTCTGACGTCACCTGCTGGCACTGGCCACTCAGAGGTCTCCAGAGTGTCCCCACACCTTGGAAAACAAGATGGCTAACACTAGGGACACACTGGAGTGGCTCTGGGCACCAACCCTGGGGTGGTGATGGACAGGGGAGTGATCACTCCCCTTTCCTTTGTCCAGTTTCACACCAGAGCAGGGACTGGGGGTCCCTGAACCGGTGTAGACTGGATTATGCAAGGGCACCATCCGTGCCCTGCAAAGTATTTCTAGAGGCTCCAGGAGGCTACCCCTCCAATGCCTGAAACACCTATTTCCAAAGGCAGAGGGTGTAACACCCCTCTGCCAAAGGAAATCCTTTGTTTTGCCTTCGTGGGTTTGAGCTGCACAAGCAACAGGATGGCAGAAACCTGTATGTGAGGTGTCAGCAGCTGGGGCTGCCTGGAAAACCTCAGAAGGCTGGTATGGCAGTATTGGGGGTCCACTGTGGAGCCCCCAGAGTGCATGGAATTGTGCAACCAATACCAGAATAAGTATTGGGGTACAGTTCCTAATTGTTAGATACCTTACATGGCTATATCTGCAGTTACCATTGTGAAGATAGACATAGCTATTGACCTATGTCTAGTGCATGAGTAAAATGGCGTCCAAGCACTCACAAAGTCTGGGAAAATGGTCCTGGATGACGTGGGGGCACCTCTGCTCATGGGGATCCCCTGGAATCCCAATGCCCTGGGTACCTAAGTACCATATACTAGGGACTTAAAAGGGGGCATCAGTATGCCAATTTGGGATTAAATACTGGGTTACCAGTATGTAGTAACAAATTTAGGAAAAGACAGAGCAAAAGCAGTGGGGTCCTGGTTAGCAGGACTCCAGTGACACAGTCAAGCATACTGACAAAAACAGTGAAACATACTGACAAGCAGGCAAAAACCATAAGCACTGGGGTCCTGGCTAGCAGCATCACAGTGACACAGTCAAACACACGGACAAACAGGCCAAAAATGGGGTAACCATGCTAGAAAGTGGCTACTTTTTCACAGATGTGGAATTTCTATTACCCAACACATATTGCTTGGGGTTAAGGGAAACACGTTTGCATGTTTATTTTGTTCTTGGGACAAGTAACACAAACCCTTTCACTCCCAGTTTCTAGAGAAGGAAACTGTCTGCAGTTGAGGTAATGTACGTCCTTATGCTAAGGTGTTCCAACTTGTATTTATTGTTGAGTCATAAAAAGCCTTCACTATTAGGGTGACCACTGTAAATAAATCTTTTATTGTCACACTGGACTACTGACAGTGGTTCCAGTAAAAAAATAAAATGTACATGTTTGAAAAGTTTAGCAATGTGAGGCTATGTATAATACTCCCAGGATTCTCTCATATTAGATACAAATGCGTGCAAACGCTTGTAAGCAAGGGTGATGATTCTTTGCTTTCAAAATACAATATTCAGGAAAGTTGGATGTAGGAAAATCAACCAATCTGGAGGCTTGATGGTCAAAATCAGACAAGGACCTTTTCATCAAATATCGTTTTGGAATCATTCCCGGTGGTGCCCATCTAGTCCCATAGGAGCGCCCTGCAATAATCCCTCAGTGCAGGTTGTGTGGCCATGGTCAACAAGATATAATTCATTTGATCTGTATTTGTAACGACCTACGAAATGAACGCAAATCTCTACTGAAGACAGCATTCAATCAAAGGGGCATACAGTCCTGCAGGCAAGCAGTGATTGCCTGTTTTAAACCTTCTGATGTTGTTCTGAATGCTAGATTTACTAAATTTGTACGTTTAATATCAAAACATTTTTTAATACAAGTTGCTAATTAGTATAAATATAACGAATAGTACAGAATTTATGGAATTACTTTTATCTTTTATTCCATAAAGTATTTTAGAGTTTAACCGACAAGGGTACTGTTAGTTTGTATTTACCTCGGAATAGGAGGTACTTGTAAGTAGAATTTTTTTTAATGATATTATCCTTACGTACATTAAGAATTTATAGTAGTCATCCCGGACTGTATATATTTTGTTTTAATTAGAATGATGTGATGTACTGGTTTTTATTAACTATGCATTAAAAATAAACTTGAACTTGAACTTAGGGTAGGAAAAGAAAGTTTTGCTTTTTTCTTGAAGAGTCATTTAGTCAAATGTGTTGCTACATGCTAGCAGTTCCAAAAACAATTCCTAATGGAAAATCGGTGTAACCATTTTCTACAACATTATGGGAAGCATTAAAATAAACAGTATTTTGGTTTTGTCAATGCAGGTATTGTGGTGACATGGCTTTTCTAACACGTTATAGTTGTGGGAGCTGCTAGGCTCACACCATTGTAACAAACACTGGCAAAAATGTAAAAATGTTTTTGATCTCAAAATGTACGCATTGTCGCCAGTGGTATTACAAAGGCCCAGTGGCTCCCCCCCGGCCCCCCCCCACTCATCACAACACCTGCCCTGAGTGAGTCTGGATGGGTGCCCCTCCATGTTCTTTGCAGGGGGGGCTCCCTCCTGTTTTGTTACACCACTGATTGCCACGGTAGTTCCTGGCACTGAACAAAACTACTTTGTGTACCAATATGCTCCTTCTGAAAGAGCAGAATGTGATCACTCACAGTAAAGCCAACTGATAGCTAGATAGAGAAATACAAGTTTAATAAAAACAAAATGTCTTTGTTAACGCCAGACTTAATTAGGGACCCAATTCTTACAGAAAGTCACAAAAGTGCACCCATGGTATATGTCTTTAACTTAGTGGTATTCATGAATTCGTAGGGACTTACAGAAGTAGACCAGGAAATTGTACTCCTAGAAAATATTTGTGAACTGTATTTTAGCACGAGCAAATAGGCACATGTAGATTTGCTCATGTGAAAATCTATTGAGCGTTTACAAGTTCACTTTCCCTCCAACCTTTTTTTCCCAAACCTGGAAGAACATCTGCTTCTGCCAGTGTCAAGAGCAGCCTCAAAAGCATTCATTCCAGCCCTCAAATTATTGCTTACTGCTTCCTCTAGCCCCAGTGGAAAGGTGGCAAAATAAGGAAATTGCTATAGTAGGGATTGATATTGCAGGTATTCAAGCCCTACTAGAGTAGTAGCCTTGGAATAATCAGAGAGGCTATTATCAGAGCTCTTACATAATGAGATTGCTTCCATAATTTATTGCAGCACTACATAGTACCAAAGGGACAAGTAGATTTTTTACAGGACAAGTATCCTGTCCCATGGACAAGTAAATATGTTACTAACTCCCACACCCGTGTACTGATATACTGGGTCAATTAATTGACCTTAATTTAACTTTTGTATGTGGGGTGATACCATTATCCTAAGTACAGATGAAAATTTGAGATGCTGCCCTCAGATTTCTCGGAAAAGACTCATATTATTGCCTTTTGGTGTTAGTAGTTTTACATCCATTTCCATGTAGGGAAACAACCGGCAAAATTCAAGCATCTACAACATACCTGAGAGCCACAGCCCTAGAGTACATACTTTTCTTCCCTTGCTTATGAGTTTTTGTAAGCCAAAATGCATTTATAAGTCATATTTCAGCTTTGAAAATGTGATTACTATAAATGTATTGAATTAGCTTGTGGATTTATGAACACACATAGCCATTTGAGCACATAAGGCTCAAATCAGACTTCAAACTGATAAATGTTTTTATAAAGATTGTATGCAAACTCTAAATATTACTTGTTTTGGAGGATATGCAGGTTTTACCTAATAGATGTATTTTTTTAATCAAACTCCCAGTCACGTTTCATGTTATTTTTTTCCATTCAAATCCACAAAAGTAAGCTTTGCTTAAATGCCTATGCTAGACCTGTCTGACTTAGGGTGGCCTTCCATGTACTCATCAACCATTTCTACGTTGGTTTGCATACATGGAAACAATTACTATTCACTAATTCCAATGCATATTTTAGGTGCAAAATCCACGATCTATACAGTTCAATGCCAGCAATGAACTGCCAGCTCCTGAATCCTGCAGCAATTCTAGGAATAGAGAACAGATTGTGTTGTGGTTCGTGTTTGGTTTGGTATGGCTCCTGTATTGTTGTTTTTTGTATATGTTCTGTAATCCTTGAGTGGATTCAGGAGGGGGAAGTTTATTGCTGGCCCTAAACTGTATGAATCGTGTTGCCCTGGCTCTGTACCTTAGCCATCAAAGATATTGGATTTGAAATTCACTAGAGTTATCTCTACAGCTTGACAATAGGGATCCTAAGGTGTAACTCAGACCTACCGCTCTTACCTAGTGGAATTTAGTTTCCGTATTACAACAAGCATGCCAATACCGTTCCTGCTGATTGAACGACGAGTGCTGTCGCTGTTCCTATGTTGACAAGCACTATCAAAGGCAAGCGTCTAGGGTAACAAAACATAGGATCCCTGGTAGCTGATTTACCATCTGGGCTTACCTCAGCCATCGCTGTTGCGTGCCACATGAAGGATCGCAGGCACAGTCTGCCGCATACACGTAGTGTCTGATTGCCTGCGTGCACCTCAGGTCCCTGGTAATGCGGCATGCCACTGCTTGTTGCCGGGTAACTAGATGCGCTGCAACGTATCCTGCTAGGTTGCGGGAAAGTACCCTCTTTCCTGGCATGGTTACCCCCATTTTCTGCCTGATGTCAGTGTGCTTGACTGTGTTCACTGTGATCCTGCTAATCAGGACCCCAGTGATTATGCTCTCTCTCCCTTAAATTTGGTTGTTGGCTAATGTTAACACAGTATTTCACCCACAATTTTCATACTGGTGCCCTCCGATAAGTCCCTAGTATATGGTACTTACGTACAGAGGGCATTGGGTTCTAGGGGATCCCTGTGGGATGCAGCATATATTTTGCCACCCATAGGGAGCCCATGCACAGGCATCTGCAGGACTGCCATTGCAGCCTGCATGAAAAGGTGCAAGCACCCTTTCACTGACTTTTACACTGCACCAGGTCACCTATAAGTCACCCCAATAGCAGGCCCTCCAGTACCTGTGTATGAGGGCACCCCTGCACTAGCAGAGGTGCCTCCATGACCTCCAGTACCATTTTCCTGGACTTCGTGTGTGCGGGGACGCCATTTTACGCATGTACTGGACATAGGTCACTACCTATGTCCAGCTACATAATGGTAATTCCGAACATAGGCATGTTTGGTATCAAACATGTTGGAATCATACCCCAAGGCTTTTGCAAGCATTGGTTGTATGATTCCATGCACTCTGGGGGTTCCTTAGAGGACCCCCAGTCTTGCCACTTCAGCCTTCTGAGGTTTTTCAGGCAGTCCCTGCTGCTGCCACTTCACAGATGGGTTTCTGAACTCCTGTTGCTTGAGAAGCTCGAGCCCAGCAAGGCAGAACAAAGTATTTCCTTTGGGAGAGGGGTGTTACAACCTCTCCCTTTGGAAATAGGTGTTACAGGCTTGGGAGGGGTAGCCTCCCCAAGTCACTGGAAATGCTTTGAAGGGAACATTTGTTGCTCTCCTTGCATAAACCAGTCTAACTGGTTCAGGGACCCCCAGTCCCTGCTCTGGGACGCAACTGGACAAAGGAAAGGAGAGTGACCACTCACCTGTCCATCACCACCCTAAGGGTGCAGCACAGAGCTCCTCCAGAGGGTCCCTTGATTTTGCCATCTTGGATTCAAGATTGGCAGGGAACCCTAGGAGCATCTGAGTGGCCAGTGACAGCCGGTGATGTCACAGCCTTCCCCTGATAGGTGCTTACATGGTTAGGTGACCAATCCCCCTTACAGGGCTAATTAGGATCTCTCTTTTGGGTAGTTCCTGAGATTGAAATTGCAAGACTCCAGCAGGAATCCTCTGCATCCTCCACTTCTATTTCTCACTGAAGAAACTGCATCTGGACTCTCCAGGAACTCTACAGATGGCAACAAAGAAGCAAGACTCCTTCTACATCAGAAGAGCAAAGGAATCTCCATTGGGGTGAAGGAGTCACTCCCCTGCTCCTGCAGACACCAACTGCAATAATGCCCGGCTACGTGGATCCCCTCTCCTTGCTGAGCTGCATTGATCCTGCATCACTGGTGGTGGACTGAAGTGGTCCCTATGGTCCAACATTTGTACCTTTATCCAGGTTAGCAGGGGCTCCTGTTCACCCTGGACTCTTCTGTGCTTCTTGGACTTGGTCCCCTTCTTCCATCAGTCCTCAGGTCCAAGAATCCACTTTTGGTGTCTTGCAGTCTCTTCTGGTTTGTTCATAATGCTTCCTTTCTTTTCTGTGTGTTTTCTGGAAAAGGTACTGTGTTTTACTCCTGCTTTCCGTGTCACTGGGGTGGGTTCAGTACTTACGTTTGTGGGTTTCTAGTACTTCCAGCTTCTCTCTACACACTACACTTGATAGGTTAGGGACCGACATTCACATACCACTTACTTAGCATATGGTTTGTGCTCCCCCAGGCCAATTTCTAACTATTTTGAATTTCACTAATTGCACTGTTTTTATGCCTATTTCTGCAAACTAGTGTATATCATTTATGTAGTACTTACCTCCTAAAGGATAGTCGCTATGGTATTTTTGGTATTTGTGTCACCAAAATAAAGTACCTTTATTTTTGTAACACTGAGTATTTTCTTTCAGGTGTGTGAGTACTGTTTGACTACAGTGGTATTGCATGAGCATTGCATGTCTCCTAGATACGCCTTGGCTGCTCATCCACAGCTATCTCTAGAAAGCCTGGCTTCCACATACTGCCTATATTTCACTAATAAGGGATAACTGGACCTGGTATAAGGTGTAGGTACCATAGGTACCCACTACAAATCAGGCCAGCCTCCTACATAGATCATTCCACTTGACACGATTTGGGCGTTATATTGTGATTATCGTGCTGCTTGTATTATTACATGGAGATTTTGATGAAGTGCAGGTGTTTTCTGCATCATCTTTGTTTGCCACGCTACTGTTTCCAACACGGAGACTGGGGAAAGTCCAGTCGCCTTCAGTGTTGTCTGAGGAACCAAGCTTTTTTACCTTTCAGCTGCTTTTATGTTGGTGTTTTTATGTTTGGGAGGTCTGGTGTATCCCATGTTGTCCATAATTCTAAGATGGTCACCACTGTAGAGCCACCATTGTGGAGCCCCTCAAAACTATTACTGTTCGGTCCTGACAGTGACGTCAGGAACGGTAAAAAAAAGAAAGCCACCAGGAAGTTTGTTGAACAGTGACCACAATACATGTCTGGTGTCTCTTTTCGTGCCCAGCGGTGCCTCACCTCTCACGGAAGGCTTTGCCACATAACAAGTGTTTGTATAAATATCTGCAACTAAGTGTCGGACTGGGTTTCTTTTGTGCATGGTGAAGATTGGATGGTGTCAAGGGATACAGTAAGAAGCACCACTCAACTAGTCCATTTCATACATGTGTAGCCAAAGCTTCAGCATTAGTCCACCTCAGCCTTTCTGGTCAACAGGCACTGAACCTCCTTTAAAGTAATTGGAATGGAAGAAATGCCTTACTAACTATACAGAGGCAATCGATGATGCAGGAGAAATGTCTGCTATGCAAAAGAAGATGATGTTACATTCCTTGGGTCTTATTGGTTTATGTTGTGGGGGACACACATGTTTTTTTAGCAGCTTTGAGTGATTTGGAAAAGCATTTTGCACCTCAAGTATGTGTTGGTATTAGTAAATACAAGTTTTTTCAATGTAAGCATAACAAATTAGAAATGGTTGATGAGTATGTGGTAGATTTTAAAAAAGTGATTGTAACCTCGGCACAGTACTGGCTGATTTAATAAGGGATTAAGTTGTGATGCATGACAGTAATCCTGCCATACAAAAGAGCATATGGATTAATTGCTAAACAAGAAAGAATCTGCATCAGTGAATAGAGTTTTTGAAAGTTATAGCACTAAGGATAGTGTTCCACAGAGTAAGGATAATAGTAAAGTGAAAAGTAAATGAAAATTATACTAAATTTCACCAGAGCACTGACTTTTCTAGAAACCAACAGTTTGACAGTAGAATTTTCAAAATGAAAATTTGCAGAGAAAAGTGTAATTTATTTAGGCCATATGATTGATGAGTAAGGAGTAAAAGTTAAAACATCTTTGGTTCAAGCCATTAGTAATACTGCCATGCCTAAATCTAAAGATGATGTATGATCCTTTCTTGGGCTGGCAGTGTATTGTACTAAATTTATTTCCATTTTTACAAAGAAATGCTACCACATTCGTCAGATTATAAAACAAGGGAGAAAATGTGTGTGGTCACAACAATGTGAGCAAGATTTTTCTATTATAAAAGATGGTATTACCAATGCTACTAAATTGTACAATTTTGACCCAAATGCAGATTGTATTATAACTACTGATGCGTGCAACAAGGGTTTGGGTTCTATGCTGACGCAAGTTGATAAAAAGGGTTTGAAAGATTGATAGCTTTTGCGTCTAGGTCATTAATACCTACTGAGGAGAGGTATCTGGTTAAAAAGAGTGTTAAAGAAGCATTAGCATGTGCTTGGGTCCCAGCACATTTTAGGGCATTTGTGTGGGGGGAGGCCTATTACAATCATTGTGGCCATAAGCCCCTGGTGAAGTTACTGACTGCATAAGGTTCTGTAAGCGCATTAACCAGAATAGCTTGAATTTCAATGCATATGCAGGATTTTGTTTATAAAATTGTTAACATTCCAGGCAAGGTTAACGCAGTGGCAGGTTGCTTATCTTGTATGCCAACACAGTTGGAGGAGTGTGAGAAGTAGAATGATTGTCAAGTTGCTTTGATGCACAATATTGGATGCCCTGCAGCAAAGAAAGATAACTGGGAGAAGGAGTATAAAGATGGCAAGTTATTGCAAGAGGTTGATACATTTATTGAGGGTTAATGGCCTAGCAAAAGGAACTTTCTGGATGAGGTTAAACCCTTTGGGAAGGTACGCTCTGAAATATAATTTGATGGTGGCAGAGGAGAGAATATTTCCTTCTATAAATCTAGGAAATAGGGGGTCATTACAACCTCGGCAGTCTTTGAACAAGACCGCCGAGGGAACGCCGTGCGCAAGACCGACAGTAGTGGCGGTTTGCCGCTCGGCGTATTATGACTGTTGGCTGCTCTCCGTCGTTTTTCCGACGGAGAGCCGCCAACAGCCATACTGGCGGGCGGCGGGGAAGTGGAGGTTGGTCCACCTCCACCGCCACGCCAACAGAACACCGCCCAGCGAATCACGTCCTGTGATTCGCCGTGGCGGTGTTCTGTTGGCGGTGTGGTGTCGGCGAAGCTGCCCCCATGGCTCCCGTTCCCTCCCGGAGGATCGACGGAACAGGTAAGTCGATCGTTCGTTAGGGGAGGGGGTGGAGGGGTGTTGTGTGGGTGCATGGGGATGTGCGTGTGTGTACGTACAGGGGGTGTGTGAGTGCGTGTATGCTTGCAGGGGTGTGGTGTGTTTTGGGAATGAGTGCGTGTATGTCTGTAGGTACATGTCTGTATGGATGTGTGCGTGTATGTTTGAATGTGGGTGTGCGTGTCTGACTGTGTGTGTGGATGTAGGCATGTATGTCGGTGTGTGTGTGTGTATGTGTGTTGGTGGTGCCTGAGTGCGTGTCGGGTGTGTATGTGTAAGGTAATGTCGGGGACCGGGTGGGGAGAGGGTCCTGCCACCTTTGGGGGGTGGCAGGGGTGGTGGGGGGTGTAGGGGAGGGAGTCGGGTGGGGGGTGGGGGATACCCCTATCAGTGCCAGGGAAGGAATTCCCTGGCACTGATAGTGCTTACCGCCATGGATTTCATGGCGGTTCCTACCGCTGGAAATCCACGGCGGTAAGCCGGGTCAAAATACCAGCGGCGGTATTGTGACAGCCGCCGGGCTGGAGACCCAGGTCTCCAGCCCAGCGGTCGTCTCCGCCCTGACGGGCGGAACGGAGAAGCGGCGGATGACCATTGCGGTAACCGCCATGGTCATAATACTCAAAAAAAGACCGCCAGCCTGTTGGCGGTCTTACCGCTGCTTTAACACCGTCCGCCAGGGTTGTAATGACCCCCATAGTGTCCTGCAGTTATGTCATGAGGGCCTTTTTGGCACTGGACGTACAAGGCTGTTGTGAAAAGGTTATTCTAGTTGCTGGGGGTGGATTCTGTAATAGAGACCATCATAAGAGAGTGCATGGAATGCTCCAGAAATTACAAGTCTTTTAGGGACAACTTTTGCAGAAGCTATGGAAATCTTAAGCCATTGATATTGTGGGACCTATAGGATCATCAAAAGAGTATGTCTTAGTGTTTATGGATCTTTTCTCAAGATGCCCATTAGTCAACGTGGTGCGGAAGGTAGAAACTAGTTTGGAGGGGTTCCAGACACAATTTAAGCACAATTTAGACTGAAAACAGAGTGCAATTCTAGTCTAGTTAATTTAAGCAATATTGTGATAGGATTAGAGGTAAGTTAAAGACATCTTCTCTTTACAACCCAAGCAGGAATGGCATGGTTGAGAGATTCAACCATGTCATTAAGGGTGTAATTCAAACTGATTGTGCTAGTGATAAGGATTGGGTGGTCCAACTACTGAAAGATGTTTGGGCTTATAGAGTAACTAGGAATGAGGCCACCAGTTCATCATCTTTTTTGATAATGAGAAAATGAAATCCTAGGACGAAAAACAATCCTGGATGTTTATTTTTTCAAGTGTTGAACCTTGGTCACTGGAAACAGTCAGAGACAATATAGCTAAGGGGCATCAAAAAAGTAAAGCTTTCTATGATTCCAAAAATAGTACCAAACATGTGAATGTTGAAGGTGGAGACTACGTTCTCATTTGGAAAACAGGGTTTGTACCTAAAGGTGACAGTAAATTTTACAAACCTGAAGAAGTAGTGGAAGTTTTGCATAATGTAGTTTGTTTGAGCAATGGTAAATTGTGGAATCTCAAGGGAGTGGCTTTGTACAATATGAGTGGATGGGAAGGTGGAAGTGAGAACAGGAAACACTTGGGGCTAGATGTATCAAGCTTCCGGTTTGCATTTCCTAAATAGTGAATTTTAAGAAATCGCTATTTAAGAAATGCAAAATGGGATGTATGAAAATTGTGATTCGGTAATAGCGATTTCTTAAAAATTTAGGGAATGGGACTCCATTCATCCCTATGGGCCTGTAGGCCCATAGGTGTGAATGGTTTTGTATTTTCTGAATTTGCGAATTCCTGTTGGGAGGCCCACTTTGATGCATCCCCAAAAAAAAATTGTGAACATATGTGCGCTACATGTCATTTTAAAAAATGTATTTGTAATGCATTTTTAAAAATTGCACATGCTTACTACCAAACTTCAATTCATGGTAATTGCATTTCCTAAATGCCAAATTCGCATCTAGGAAATGCATGATACAAGTGCACTGTTAATCGCAAATTGGTATACCCGTTTTGCGGTTCCCTAAATGGAGTCGCAATTTCAAGGAATCGCTATGTTAGCGATTCCTCGAAATTGCACTGCGAATGCCTTTCATACATTCTGAAAGGCATTTTTGCATTCACAAACAGTGGAATTTTGCGATTCACACCGTTTACGACTGCAAAAATCTTTGATACATCTAGCCCTTGGATTTTATGGGATATGGATGACACAATGGTTGATTTCGGTACACAGGAAAATGTTTTTTTTATTTGTGTTTTTTTCCCCCAAGGTATTACGATTTAGGTATTAAGGGTTTCACATTTCTAAGTAATTGGAACTTTTGTTTCTAAAAAGTGTGTGTGTGTGTGTGTGTACATTTATGTTTGGACATACATTTGAAGGTGGGGGATGTGTTGTGGCTCATGTGTGGTTAGTTATGGCTCACGCTATGGGCTTGTATATTGTTATTTGTAAACATTCTATATTCTTACAACGTTGGGGGTATTCACAGGTAGACAGTTTATTTGCTGGTACTAAACTGTATGGGTCACATTGCCCTAGCTCTGTACCTTAGGAAATGGAGACTGGATTTGAAACTGACTGGAGTAATTTCTATAAGTTTGCATGCAAACTTAGAGTATCACTTTGTTTGGAGGGTATGCAGGTTTTACCCCGTAGATGTATATTTGTATATATGAACTCCCAGTCACATGTTTCATTTTGTTTATTTCATTCAAATCTACAACAGTATCCTTTTCTTAGGCGCCTATGTTAGACCTGTCAGCCTTATGGTGGCCTTCCCATAAACATTTTGCCTGCTTTCCTCCAATTTTGGCTGATTCTTTTTGCTGGCCTTAGGACACTGAGCATTTAAAAAATTGACCACTGCTAAAGTGCATGGGCTTCTTCCATAAACATGGTTACGTTTGGTATATCCACAATTGGGATATTTAATTTACCTGTAAGTCCCTATTAGTGTACTCTACCTGTGCCTAGGGCACGTAAATTAAATGCTACTAGTGGGCCTGCAACCCTGGTTGTGCCATATGCACAAGTAACCCGTTAAGCATGTCTCAGGGCCTGTCTGTTCAGTTTTACTGCCACTTCAACTTGGCATTTAGAACCTTTTGCCAAACCTTCACCTCCCCTTTTTATTACACATAATTTAATCCTAAGGTAGACACTAGGTAGCCCATACGGCAGGGTGTTGTGTAAGTAAAAGATAGGACATGTACTTTTGAACTTGTGAATGTCCTGGTAGTGAAAAACACCTACATTCATTTTTTACTACTGTGAGGCCTGCTCCTCTCATGGCTTAACATTGGGAATTTCTGAATACGCTAACATAAATAATGTTACTCCTGATTAGAAAGGAGTAGTGCTGTCATGTTTCATATCTTTGGAATGCTGGTGATAAATCCTCTTTACTGGTAAAATTGGATTTAAGATTACTATTATAGAAACGCCACTTAGAAAGTGGGTCTTTCTCTGATCCTACAGCTCTGTATGCCTGCATCCTGTCTCTAATAAACATCTGCGGTGGGTGACAGCTTCACTCTAGACAGCAACACACAGAGAAAGGTTAGGTGTGTCTAAGAGCCCATCTGCATTTTGATGGCTCATCCTGGGCAGGATGGTGTGGATGAGCTGACACTCACACCTGGACAGGCAGTGTCCTGTTCCCACACAAAGGGTTGATTGCCCCCTAAAGATAGTCTGAAGCTAGGGCTGGGAAGAAGGGACTTCGTGCATTTCAAGGACCCTTCTTTCAAGTCACCCCCACTTCAAAGGCACAGCTGGGAATACATACTGGGTCTTTGACCCCCCTCAAATCAAACACTTCTGGACATGCAACTAATCTCTGTCAGAAGGACAGTTGTGCTGCTGCAAGGACTGACACGTTACTGAACTGCTGATCTGGAAGACCTGCTTTTCAGTTGTGCCGCCTGCTGCTCTCTGACCCTGCTGAGGGAGAGCCTGACTCTGCCTTACAACCAAAGTAATCTCCAAGGGCTTGTTGGCTTGACTCTTGTTGCTTGAGACTCGGGGTTATCACGGTCTCTACCCCTGCTCTTGTGCCTGGTTCACTTGAAGTGGATCCAGGTACTTGCACCAGAGAAATCAATGCATCTGCTGTCTTCTTGGAGGAGAACTGGTGCATCGACCCTGTTGCGGAAGTAGAATCAGCGCATTGCGCTTGGGGTCTGAGCAGCACCACTGGAATCTCAGCATCGACTGCCACATTACAGTAACCACTGACGGATGATCAACGCATCACTTCAACAAATGTGGTGAGACCCGGCACATCGGCTACTGACGCATGCCACAAACCACTTTATCACCACCATAAGTGAAGGACAATCAACGTTTCCCTTGGAGAAGAATCGCGAAACCCGGCTAATCGGTTTGGAATCAACGAATCGCAGGTCCGGCACTTTTTCTTCTGAAACCAAAGCATCACCATCAATGTGTGGAGAAAATCAATGCATCTCTTCAACTGCGGGAGTGACATTAACGCATCGATCAAAGCATCCTGCATCTTGTGCTTGCGACAAAGATTGAGGTACTTTTGCTCTGCGGTCCCTGCATGAGTCTTGTACCTGGCCTGTGCTCCACCGCAGGTGACCTGAACTCTTGATTTTGTCCCTGATTAGCGCAAAGAGATAACCTCTTAAAGTTCTATTTGCTTCTAAGTGCTAGAACTGCATTTCATTTTTAAAAATTCATATCTCAACTTCTCCTTATTCGATTATTGTCGGTTTGGTCTTTTTTAATAAAATCATAATCTATTTTACTAAACCTATGTGGAGTTTTTTTGTGGTGTTTTAATTGTGTTACTCAGTGTTGTCTTGCACAAATGCTTTACACATTGCCACAAGGTGAAGGATATGTTTTATGTTAGCCTGACTAGTCTATGGTAAAGTACCAGAGAGTGAGCACTCGTAATCATTTAGGCCCTCATTCCAACCCTGGCGGTCGGCGGAGAAGCGGCGGTAAGACCGCAAACAGACCGGCGACAAAAAAAATGGAATTTTGACCGCGGCGGTCACCGCCGCGATCGACCGCCACTTCACCACTCCGACCGCCACGGCGGTAATGACCGCCGGGCTGGAGGTTGCGGTCTCCGGCCCGGCGGTCGTCACCAGACCGCCAACGGTATCAGGACCCTGCATACCGCCACGGTTTCTGGCGGTTGGGAACCGCCATGAGAACCATGGCGGTAGGCACTATCGGTACCAGGGAATTCCTTCCCTGGCACTGATAGGGGTCTCCCCCACCCCCCACTACAACCCACGAGTCCTCCCCCCACACCCTCCACCCCCCTGCCACCCCCCAGAGGTGGTACAAACCCCCTCCCCACCCCCACCCCAACATGCACATACACGCACCCCTACATGCACACACCCCCAACATGCACATATACACACCCCTACACACACACATACACAATGAGGACACATACCCGCACACATACATGCAGACATGCGCACCGGCCGAACTGCACACATTTCCCATAGACACAGCAGCACCCCCTACCCGCATACACGCACTCACACACCCCCTCTACACACTCACACGCACACCCCCATGCACGCACACAACACACAACACCCCCCCACCCCCTCCCCTAACGGACGATCAACTTACCTCATGCGTTGGTCCTCCGGGAGGCGACGGGATCCATGGGGACATCACCGCCACCAGCACACCGCCACCAGGACACCGCCACACAGAATCGTGGGTTGTGATTCTGTGGGCGGTGTTGTGTTGGCGTGGCGGTGGAGGTTGAGCAGCCTCCACTTTCCCGCCGACCGCCAGTGTAGCTGCTGGCAGATTTCCGTACGGAAAACGTCGGTACGCTGCCAGCGGTCATAATATGCGGAGCGGGAGACCGCTACGGCTGGCGGTCTTCACCGCGGCGGTAACTTGGCGGTCTTGTGTAGGAAAGTCCTCCTTTTTGCCCTGGTCACCCCCACACTTTTTGGACAGGTACTGGTGGTTACTGACTCTTGGCTGTGCCCTGGGTACTGCTTACCAGTCCCAGGGCCAGTGCTCTGTGTAAAATGGATATGCAAATTAGGCTAATTATAATTGGCTAAGTTAACCTACCTATAAGTCCCTAGTATATGGTAGGGCATGTAGGTTTAGGGACCACAGCATAGGTGGTGCACACATAGGTGCACTGCTGAGGTACCCAGTGTCATTTTAAAGGCAGGCCTGCCTTGCTGGCTGCTTACATGTCTGGGGTCACTTCAGAGGAGATGCAGCCTGTCCAAAGAAGGTGGTTAGCACTGGGCTGTCCAGTGTAGCCATAGAGGAGGACTCCTCAGATGATGAAATCCTCCTAGCATTGAGCTGGGAGACAGGACCAGATGGTAAGCTGGTGATCCCTGAGGGTGGGAGTAGGCACTTCCACCCCATTCAGGTGAATGGGATCCCTACCACTGGCCTGAGAGACACCTGTGCCAGTCACACTATAGTGAGTGACCGGTTAGTGACCCCAGACATGTATGTCCCAGGAGAGACCAGGAAAGTCAAGATAGCCACAGGGGAGGTCACCTCCAAACCTGTAGCCATAGTGAGGGAGGGTATCCTTGACTGGTTTAGGGTGGTAGTCAGTGCTGACCTCCCCCTAGATTTTATCCTGGGCAATGACCTCCCAGAGGTGAGTCTGGTCCCAGATGGGGCGGTCGCCCAGGGCGCCCCCCCCAACCCAAAGTCCTGGGGAGTCAGTCCCTACAGTTAGGAGACAGGGGTCCCCAAGAAAAGGAAAGAAGAAAAGTAAGGGTAGGCCACTCTTAAAGAGAGTTCCAGGGAGCCAAAGGACTTCTGCCCCAGTAGGGGGGAGCCCAGAGTTGGCACTGGTGAGGCCTCCCCTGACCCCAAGGAAGTCCTCAGTAATCAGGCAGCTGTACGGATGCAGGGTGTTGCCCCTGCACTGTCAGAAGGGAGAGTGGAAGGAGGGTGTCTACCACAGGAGGTGGTCTCCCCCCACTCTAGACAGCAAGAGAGGTGCCAGGGCCCCACAGTTGCCCCTAAAGCAGCTCAGCCACCTGTCAGTGGAGAGCTTAGGGTGTGGTTCTGGGTACTGACAGCTGTCAGTAGCCTCTGCTGGGTGCTAGCCTTCCTGGCAGCACTGTACTTGCCCTGGGAGGCAGACCCCAGGGCCAATAGCAAAGTAGGCCCCCTGACCCTGTTGGTCATGGTGGGGTTGCTCAAGTGTTGGGTGACCTCTTTGGGTAAGCTAGGTGTCGCACTAGCAAAGTTAGGAGTAGGGGAGGTGGGCACCTCACTACCCAAGTTGGCAGAGAAAGAGGAGGAAGACCCCCCTAGAGGGAAGTTTCAGTTTGAGATGGGTCCTTTCACTGTTGGGTTGGCTTCACTACCCAGAGGGAGTGGCCATGGCAGGAGGATGTAAGGCAGAGTAGGCTCTACAAAGGGACAGCCAGTTTTCTTCACTGTCTTCCTCGCCTAACAAGCCAGGAAGACTCTCCCAGGGTTGGGCTGAGTCTCCTGGGCGTGTGGGCTGGGGGGGCTTGTGTGAGAAAACAGGGCTGATTGCAGAGGCCCCCTAACTTTTTGCCCCCATTTTCCACTTTTTGCTGGTGTTTCCCTGACTCTGATGGTGCCCTGGGTACTGCTAACCAGTCCCAGGGCCTGTGCTCTGTCTAAAATGGATATGCAAATTAGGCTAATTATAATTAGCTAAGTTAACCTACCTATAAGTCCCTAGTATATGGTAGGGCATGTAGGTTTAGGGACCACAGCATAGGTGGTGCACCCATAGGTGCACTGCTGAGGTGCCCAGTGTCATTTTAAAGGCAGGCCTGCCTTGCTGGCTGCTTTTAAATTAAAGTTATATGCAAATTCGACTTTGGAATTAAAAGTAGTTCCAAAGTCTTAAACTACCTTATTTTTACATATAAGTCACCCCTAAGGTGTGCCCTATGTGCCCCTAGGGCTGGGTGCCATGTAACTATAAGCAGGGACTTTATAAAAATAGTTTTATAAGCCCTGGTGAGGTAAAAACAGCCAAATTCGCTTTTCGCTCATTGTAGTAAATGGCCTTCAAAGGCTAGAATGGGGAGACTTTATTTTAATTTTTAAAGTCTCCTTAAATGATGCATACCAAGAATTTGGTATCAAATTGATTGTTGTAATAAATCCCACAACTTCCAGTTGTTGGATTTAATATAACTTGTTCAGGTAAAGAGTTTTAAACTTTACCTGAAAAGTTGCCAATTTCAGCCCTGCATTGTTTTTGCTGCTGTGCTCTGATTGGCCAGCCTTGAGCAGCTTAGCCAAGCTGCCTTGATGAGGTGTGAAGTGGCCTGGCTTCACACAAAGGAATGTGCCTGTGGGAGGGAATCTTCCCTCAGCAGATGGTGAGGCAGGAAGGGGGAGGGCTGCCAAACTGGTCTTCAAAGGCAGAGAAGGACATTTGGAGCAACCAGCAACACCCCCACATCCTGCAACCCCAGACAACTAGGTGCCCCCTTGATTAGATTAGGAGAGGGGTGTGTTTATGATTTTTAGCCACACCAGTGGGTGGGCTCAGCCAGATGTAACCTCCAAAAATCAGATTCAGCATGATGGATTTTTAGAGAATGTTGCCTCCTGGGATTGATTTTTGCCACGCTTCCCAGGAAGTGGTCATCACAGGGGGGACGACCCTGTACCTGATTGGAGAACCAGGACCCCCCTGCTTTTCACCCAGGAGCAAGGATAAAACTGGCAGACCTGCACCCACACCTCAGATCCCCATCAGATTCCAACAAGAAAGAACTAAAGGAGAAGAAGGACTGCCCTGCTGGACCCCTGGCCTGCACCTGGAACCTGCACTCAGAAGGACTGCACCAGCTGTACACTTGGGCTTCACCACAAGAAGGACTTTGCCTGGCTTCAACTGGTTCAAGGAGGGACTCCCTGTTTGCTACAGGTGAAAAATTGCTATCCAGAGTCCCCTGCACCAACTCCTGAAGAAAGTGACCAGCTGACCACTGTCCAGTGGCCAAAAAGGAATTTGCGCCAGGTGCATTCTGGGAGTTGTAGTCCGCACCCCCCAAGGACCATCTCAGAACTTCTGGACCCTTGGGGTGAGCTGTGGACCCCAAAAGAACCTTAAAAGGACATCTGGGAGAAGCACCAGAAGTTTGGAGAAGTTTGGACAATTTTTGTAAAAAAGCTCCATAGAGGGACCGACCCGCCGCGGCAACTCTAGCCGGCTTGCCTCAACCGCGACCCGGCCTGATTTGGTGGTTTGTCCCGGTAAAGAAAAATCTCCGAAAAAGAGACTAAGTCCGAAGGTAAAAAGTTGACCGGGACCTCCCAGCCATTGTATCCGAGAAGGGCTCCATGGACGTCGGATCAAGATCCAGGTTTACCCCGGTCGACGGATTTTCACCTCGAAAAAACGACTAAGTCCGAAGGTAAAAATCTCCACCGAGGATTCCAGCATCGCGTATCCGGTGAAGGGCTCCAGGAGGTCGGATTGGACTGGCAGGTTCGTCCCGCTGAAGAAAATCTTCAAAATAAAGACTAAGGCCCTCATTATGACCCTGGCGGTAGTCTACCGCCAGGGCCAACGGGGGCGGGAGCACCGCCGACAGGCCGGCGCTGCTCCCTAGGGCATTCTGACCGCGGCGGTAACGCGTCGGTCAGACCAGGAAAACTGGCGGTCTCCCGCCAGTTTCCCGCTGCCCTTTTCTGACAGCCCATACCGCCATCCTGTTCCTGGCGGTTCGCCCGCCAGGAACAGGATGGCGGTATGGGTTGTCGTGGGGCCCCTGGGGGCCCCTGCAGTGCCCATGCCAATGGCATGGGCACTGCAGGGGCCCCCGTAAGAGGGCCCCACAAAGAATTTCAGTGTCTGCCTAACAGACACTGAAATTCGCGACGGGTGCAACTGCACCCGTCGCACCTTCCCACTCCGCCGGCTCGATTCCGAGCCGGCGTCCTCATGGGAAGGTTGTTTTCCCCTGGGCTGGCGGGTGGCCTTTTGGCGGTCGCCCGCCAGCCCAGGGGAAAACCCAGAATACCCGCCACGGTCTTTTGACCGCGGAACGGTATTCTGGCGGCTCCCGCCGGCCGCGCGGTGACCGCGGCGGGCGGGAGTCGTAATGAGGGCCTAAGTGTGAAGGTAACATTTTAACCGAGGCCTCCCGCGACCTGTAGCCGAGCAGGGCTCCATCGCGGTCGGCCTGAAAGTTTGACTTTGCCCCGGTCGAGGTGCAACCAGATGACCCGATTGGCGCTTTTTGTTTCTAAGCGCTAGAAAAATAATAATTCTTTAAAAATTCATATCTCCGGTTCCCCTTATCCGATTTTATTCGTTTTGGTGTCATTTTCAAGATAAAAATATAATCTATTGTTATAAATTGGTTTTGGATTTTTAAACTGTTTCCTGTGTTTTATTTAATTACTGTTTTGTGATATTTGAATGCTTTACACTCTGTCTCCTAAGTTAAGCCTTGACGCTCGTTGCCAAGCTACCAAGGGTTGAGCTGGGGTTAATTTACTGAGACCTAACTGGACCTAAGTGGAGGTTAGTGGCTTGTTGCTAGGTGTAGGTACCTACCTGCCCTTACCAATAACCCATTTTCCAACATCTTGCAAAAAGACCGCCAATGTTGGAATGAGGGCCTTAGTGTGCATCTGACTTACCATGTTGCTCCTTCTTGTACAGGGTGCATACTTTGACAACCAGAAACCCAATTTCTAACAGCTTACAATGCACAAAGGGGGAGACTTTCTTTATGTGGGTTTTCCTAGAGATATTACAATTTGTTTTCTTTATACATCTCTATGCCTCTTAATAACACATTAAATTAAATGAGCAGACAGTGGCATTGTGTTACATTATTGACATTTCTATTACATCTGACAACTCTTATATTTTTTTGCTTTTAGACATGGAAAACTGCCTAAAATGTCATGATGACCAATGGCCCAATCATATGAAGACTGGGTGCATACAGAAGGATGTGGTTTATCTTTCCTACAGTGAGAGCCTTGGTGTGATTTTGGTGTCCATGTCCATTGTTTGCTCCTTAATCACAGCTGGAGTGTTGGTAATCTTTCTCAGACACCGGGATACACCAATAGTGAAAGCTAATAACCGAAATATTAGCTACACTCTCCTTGTCTCCTTAATATTGGCCTTCCTCTGCTCCCTCTTGTTTATTGGACACCCTACACCATTGGCCTGTCTGATCCAACAGGCTGCATTTGGGATTATTTTTACTGTTGCTGTGTCGTGCGTATTAGCAAAAACCATCATTGTTGTCATTGCCTTTAATGCTATCAAGCCTGGGAGCAGGTTAAACAGATGGCTGGGGTATCAGGTGTCTGCCTCTACGGTCCTCTTGTTGACAATGGGTGAAGTAGTAATTTGTCTCACTTGGCTGCTTACCTCTCCACCTCACCCAGACATGGACACACAATTTGAAAAGGGAAAGATGATCATGCAATGCGCTCAGGGGTCTGTTACTGCTTTCTATAGTGTCATTGGTTACATGGCCTTATTGGCTTTTATGAGCTTCGTTGTGTCTTTTGTTGCCAGGAACCTACCTGATAGATTTAACGAGGCCAAGTTCATCACATTCAGCATGTTGGTGTTCTGCAGTGTCTGGGTCTCCTTCATCCCAGCCTACCTCAGCACCAAGGGGAGGTACATGGTGGCCGTGGAAACCTTTGCTATCTTGGCTTCCAGCGCTGGACTGCTTGGCTGTATATTCTTTCCGAAATGTTACATCATTCTATTCAGGCCAGATGCAAACAAAAAAGGATATAAGAATTAGGACAATTAATAGAAAAATATTTTAGTGTGTCATGTTACAATTGCAGCTATGTGTTAGACTTGTGGCATGCTATGGAGGGGCCAGCTCCATAAGTTACTATGTACAGCTCTGTATGAAAATAAATGCAAATTCTACATTACAATTCATGTGATAAAAATGTGAAACATTTTACTGGAAGAATCATACATTTTATTGTTAGTTCAATTACATAGGGGGTTATTCCAACTTTGGAGGAGGTGTTAATCCGTCCCAAAAGTGACGGAAAAGTGACGGATTTACCACCAGCCGTATTACGAGTCCATTATATCCTATGGAACTCGTAATACGGCTGGTGGTATATCCGTCACTTTTGGGACAGATTAACACCTCCTCCAAAGTTGGAATAACCCCCATAATGTTTTGTTATTTTTCCTGTTAAAATCTTGAAAAAGTTTTCATTACCTACTGCTTATATTATATTCTGCAGTGTATATGCTTTGACATAATACAGTTTTTTTCTGTCTTTTGGCTCTCCATGTTGCTACTTTTACTTCTCATTTTGCATTTTTATTTTATTTGTTCTGTGTTGTTTGTTTAGCTGAAGAAGGAAGAAGCCTCTCTCGGCATATGTCCTGTAGTCTGCTGCTAGGGGCATATTCACAAGTGGCTTGCGCTGCCTGTTTCTCACTTTTTGCGATGTACTGGCAGTGAAGACCCATATCTACAAGGCCACGCAAAGGCACTTTGCATAGCTTTTCATGGTTTGTAGATATGGAGTGAGGTAGCGCAGTGCAAGTCGCTGTGTTGCCTTACTCTGTGTCAAAGAGGCATTCCATGGGCATTGTGGTGGGTGTTCCCATGCAACACCCATGGATCTTGACGCATTACCAGGTTTACAAAGAGTTGTAAACCAGGGATTCTGTTAAAGCCTACGGCTCACTAGGGAAGGTGAAATAACTTTGTTACTTTTTTTTTCCTCTTCCTATATGTGCTGCACTCTGCAGCACACAAAGAAGGAGGAAAAATGCCTCCTTCCTACACAAAAACAATCACCCCCACAACGCAGACACCCTTGCACCATGGTGCAAGGATGCCTGCATTGTTGCATGGCAGCCAATTGTGCTCCAGGGCTGCGAATACACTGTATCTCGTGTACACACTGCATTCCTGCCTTTTTCTGTTGAGCTAGGGCAGTGCTGCAAGTAGCCTTGTGGCTCTGCCCTGTCCCAAAATATTGTAAATAAGCCCCCCAGTGTGTAATTTACAGGCCAGGTTTAGAGGAGGTGATCCCCTCTCAACCCCTGCTAGCAACATGCCACCACTGATCATGTTGAAAAATTTACTGTACATGTCGTCTGTGTCTGTTATTGCCATAGGGTGAGGCAGTATGACTGTAGATTTTGCTCTGAGGCAATCGAATGTTAATTGGTGGTGGTGTTTTCCTGTGCTTGAAGCTTAGAGAGTTCCCAAGCTTCCCCTGTCCTACTTTGCCTGTGAGGTATGCCATGGATAAAAGCCAAGGAAATACTGATCACTGGGGATTATGACATGGACACACACCATCTTCACACTTCAGGATATTCCCACTCTAAAGCCTACCTACATTAGGGGGCACATAGACCCTGGGGATTCCTGTGCAGATATTGCATTTGCATGTAAGGCAATGAAGGGAGGATTCCCAAAGATGTTCCATGGTGCAAACTTGTAAGTCTCCCAATGCGCTGCCTGCTAGCAGCCAACCGTGCTCACTAAATGCACTAGTGGGGTGGGATTTCCCCCAATTTACTACTGGCATTTAGCACAAAACCCATCCTTGTGCTCAAAACGGTTGTGAGGATGTATTTTGCACTAAGAAACAGCACCAAATGCAGCAGAACTTGAATAACAAGCATTAGCAGCAGCTTGTGCCCTCGTGCTGTGCTCTCGCTGTAGCACTCCCCAATATGCTCCTCATTAGTAGGGGTAATCACATAATTGTCAGTAGTTCCACGTGAAAGAGTAATGCAGAGTTATCAAAGTCACTCCAATTACTCTTTTGTAACTGAAATGTTGCCCAGGCCTACCAATTTCATGGAACTGTGGATGTGGATAAAATGTTTCCAATGTTGTGTTGTGTTTATGCATTTGTATTGTTCTTGTCTACCTCTGATGAGGCTCCAAGGCACAATTTGAACAGTGAATAATCCACTACTCAGTTTAGAATGCATGGTGGGAAAAGTAATGGTTTAAGGTGTCAGCAAAATGAAGTATATATTATTGTTGGGCAGAGTTATTAGTATGAAAGTAAGATGCAGTTGAGCGTGAGAGACATCTTTACTAATTGTGTACATGCACCATTATCTTTTGTACACTTTAACTGTCACATCATGTTTTAAGGATCAGCCAGACTCTAGATTTCTAGGTGACTGGTAATTGTTATCATTTATGCTAGAAGAGTGTTATGTTGTTAGCCTAAAAAAAGAAAGAGCTCTTGTCCACGTGGGACTTTATGAAAGGAGTAATTATGTAAATTCTCAATCTGAGGTTGCTAATTTGACTGCAGTTTGGATTGAAGCAATATTATTCATGTTCTATAGCTCTCTTAATGAATGCTGCTGAGAGCCATGAAAGAGAACTTCCAACTAGTATGCAGTAGAGGATGTGGAGGCCTAAGGTAACATGGCTTCCTCTGCTCAATGGATATAACAGGCATTCTGATTGTATTGTAGTCTGCAAATGGGACATGTTTACAACGAATTGGCTTAGGGCTGCGCCACAAGTCTTTTTGGTGCACTGCACTCTGTCAATTAGAAAGGGCAGGAATGCACTGTATTTAGGAGATAGGGTGTATTCCTGTCCTTTCAGCTGGTTTCACAGTTTGGTGTCTAGTGCCAAAGCAGACACCCTTGCACCATTGTGCAAAAGTATCTGTGTTGTAGGCAAGGTTGTTGTTGTGCTAGAAGGGGTACTTTCTGCACAAAAACAATCCTGAGAGGCACACAATGCAACACACACAGAAAGAGGAAAAATAGTTATTTCTCCTCATTATGCCTCCCCTGGGGAGGCGTATGGTTTTGACAAATTCCCAGGTTTGCATGTCCTTGTAAATCTGGGAATACATCAAAACACATGGGTGCTGCATAGGAAACCCCACTGCAACGCATACCCAGTGTAGGGCAATGCAGCAACTTGCTATGCATTGCCGTATACCCTATCTAAAAGGCCATGAAAGGCCACACAATGTGGCTTTGCATGGATTCGTAGATATGGTCTGCTCTCTGCACCACCGGATCTTCATAAAACGTGATGCACTGGCAGCACAAGGAGCTTGCAAATATGTCCCTATATAGTTTTAATGTAAATGCAGTAGAAATAGAGATTTTGGCCTGAACCATTTGGAATAATCACATGTAGCATAGTGTTGTAGTCTTATGTTGTTAAACAATACTATGTCAGAAATTATATAAATTAACGTCTGGAGTGATTTAATAGGTGACGTCATAGGCAGTGCATTGTGGGAGTGCAAGTTACAGTTAGCTCACTGAACTATAACTGGTGAATTACAGTGGAGTTTACGTTTTCATTAATTTCACCACAAAATGTAATTTTAACCATTGGTTTGTTCAGTGAATTTCTAGCAATTTTTTAACATAAGCTAAGATCTTATTACCATACCTAACTATAACATCACTTTAACTTTCGCATTTATTACCTTTTGGATTTCTCAGTGACTCAAGAAAGATAATGTTACCATACCTTGGCGTAAAGAAAAAATATTATTGAACATGCAAAAAGTGATGAACTGCTATACCTTCCAATGCATGTTTCCAGCAAGCGCTTCTGTTCGTAAACGTGTCATGAACTTGTGATAAGCAAAATCATGGAAAAAAGCACATTCATTTAATGATTGGTGATTATTTTGTTTAGAAATTATTTCTAGGATGTCATAAACACTATGCCTTCACAATTCTATTTTTGTATTTATTTCAATCACTTGTTCTTAGGCTTCCTTGTTTTAGTTTTAGGATCGTAAACACATACAGAGCAGGTTCAATTTTAGCTGCAGTCTCCATTTTAGTTGGTCTGTTTGCACTTTGGTCCACATTTGGCATGTTGTTATATTTAACATAACTTGTGAAAGTGTCAATTCATCTAAACAATGACTTTGCTACACTATCAATTGACACACTCCAAATGCCTCCTCTCGATATCTACAGCTAAAAGTTTTGGAAGCAGACACAAAGTAAACATGAGCTAAAGATGACACAAATGTTTATGGGCTTTTTAGAGTTGCCTGATTTGTATCATCCTGGGTCATACTTGCTATTCATTGAATGAAAAGTCCAACAATATAGGTTAAAAGTCAGTGGTCGGCCCTAAATATATCCCATGAATTGAGCACTGAGGGAGGGAGAAACATCCTTCAGGGAGCAAATCCAGATACAGATACGGATATGCACTGTACCAGATGGTGCCTAAACCAAAACTGCTGCTTTCTTTTGAGGCTTGGCTTTAGTGACTGTTGCTAGGATTGTGTTGTCACACTGAAACAATGCTCTTTCCTTGTGCTCAAAATAGCTGGCAAGCTTTTGAAAACTGCCAACAAAGCTTGATGTTCCAGGCATGTGTACCGCCCCTGAAACACAAGAAATAAGATTATTATTTATCCATCAGCTAAAACTAGCAAAGAACCTAAAAACACATAATGCAAGGCTCCAAAGGAGCTCCTCCATCCTCCAAGACATTTTGCTGATGGGTACAACCTTCCCACTGTCAGGGGGTTTAACTATAGAGTTTCTCCCCCACCCATGGAAAACTTACCAGTGAGTCCAAAATTTCTGAACCCAATGGCCCTGGCTGCGGAGTGGCTTGAGGCAACCACAACTGAAAAGTCTGCAAAAAGGCCAACAGATGCAAGCTTCCTGGACTCAAGGGGCCTGTCTGCTGAGTGGCTTTCCCACCCACTGGATGCACACTGAAGGGAGCATGGTTCCTGGATGCAAAAGGCTTGGCTGCAGATGAGTTCTTCATGCCCCGAAAATTGGCCTAGGGGTGCACGCTTCCTACAGTGAAGGGACCAGTGGAAGAGGGGCTCACCAGCCACTAGAAGCTTTGTTGACAGATGCACATTTTCCAGACTCTGGGGACCAAGCTGTTGAGTGACTAAAGAAATTCCACTGATGGGTTCAAGCTTACCATACTCCAGAAGGTCTTTGCCATCATGTAAGAAAGACCAGCCATGGGTGTACAGTTGCTGGATGCCAGGGAGTCCAAGTGCAGAGGAGCAAGCTCACACTCAAAAAACTCATCTGATGGGTTAATGTTTCTCAGACTTAAGGTGCTAGGCAGAGGAGAGCCTCATCTATCTGCGAAGAAACTCTGCAAACAGATCCAAGCTTAGCAGACTCTAGAGGCTCAGCTGTGGAGGGACATGCATACCCAAGGAAAATGCTGACGAGTCCAATCTTTTTTAGCTCAAGTATGCTGCCTGTGAAGAGCCTTGGGAGACCACAACAGAAAGCCCAGCAGTGGATGCAAGCTTGCTGGGCTCAAGAGACTCAGCTGTGCAGGGGTTAATCTTCCCCTAGAGCCTCTACTGACTGGTAAAAGTTTCACAAAGAAAAAAGGCCTGTCTACAGAGGTGCTCACCTCTTCAGAGAGACTCCGCCGAAAAGTGTCAGCTTACCAGACTCAATGGGTAAACCTACTGAGGGCTTGGGGGTATCCGTCCCCAAAAAAGTTCCACTGAAGAGTGAAACCTCCCTGGACTCAAGTAACATGGCAGCACGTGGTTACTACCTCTGAAACTCTGCCAACAGATATAAGCCTCATGGACATAAAGTGACTACCTGTGGCGAGGTTCGCTTACCCACAGAAACTCCACCAATGGGAACAATCTTCCTAGAGTCAAAAGACCCAACTATGAAAGGGGTTGCTCTCCCCTTGAATCTCAGCTAGTGGGTACAAGTTTCCAGGATTAAAGTGTCCAAGCTGTATTGGTGCTGCCCACTGCAGAAATTTCACTGACGGTGCCATCTTTCGGAAATCAAGGGGAAAGGGCAAGGCTGTGATGAGTCTTGGGTCAACTACAGGTGTATACTTCCCAGACTCAAAGGGCTTAGGTGCAGTGGAAACTGGGTTTGAGTATCCCAAACTCAGGGAGCTGGCTACCTACTGCAGAAGAGGCCTCCTGCCCTTGGAGTCTCCTACGACAGGTGCAAGGGACCGAGCTGTTGAGGGGCTTGTCTGGCACCCAAAACACTATTAACAGGTGCAAGAATCTCAGGCTCAAGGGACCTGACCCTTGAAAAATTACCAATGGGTGCAACCTCCTAGACTCAAGGATCTCGGGTGTGAAGAGACTATCCCACACTCAGTAACTCCACCAATAGGTTAAGCTTCCCTGACTGAAGAGTCCCTTCTGGAGAGGGGCTCACCTGTTTCTACCAACTTTGCTGAGTGGTATTAGCTTGCTGGCCTTGAGTCGTCCCACTGCAGATGGACTTGCTCACCCCCAGAAAATCTGGTGATGGCCCAAGTGAAAGGGGCTCTCCTGCCCCTGAAGCTCCCTTGATGGGTGCAATCTATCAGGCTGCAGAGTAGCTTGCTCACCCCCAGAAAATCCAATGATGGGTTAAAATGAACTCAAGGGGTCTGAGGGCAAGGGACTCCCTTGCCTCCAGAAACTCACCTGATGTGTGCAAGCTACAAGGACTCATAGGGCCTGGCTGTGAAGAGGCCCGCAGGCCCCTTGGAGCTTTGCCTACGTGAGCAAGCTTCCCAGGCCCAATGGGGTCAGCAGTAGGAGAACTTGTTTGACCCCAGAAACTCAGCCAATGGGTTTCAGTTTCTCGGACTCAAGTGTCTGGGTGCAGATGAGCTTGCTCTCCTCAAAACTCTGCCAAAGGGTGCAAGCTTTGCAGACTTAAGGAGCTCATCTGTGTTAACGTTTGCCTGTCCTCAGCAAGACAAGTGAAAGCTTCCTGTGCTCAAGGGGCCTGCTGCTGAACGGTTTGCCTACTCCCAGAAACTCACTGATAGGTACAAGCTTTCTTGACTCAAGGAATCCAGCTAGACACCGGCTTGCTCATTCCTATAACTATGATGATGGGTGTGAATAACTCAAGAGGTATAAGTGCAAGAAGCTCTCTTGCCCTCAAATATGTCACTGATGTGTGCAAGCTACCAGGACTCAACGGGCTGCAATGTAGAGGGACTGAAGGCGCCTACCCACAGAAACTCTGCTGCTAACTTCCAGGGCTCAAGGGACATGGCTCCTGAGAGGTCGGTGTAACCAACCCTGATGCCCACATTTGAAAGCTGTGGAAGTGCTGATTGGTTGCATGTTTAGGGTACTGGTCTACAGTTACTTTAGGGCACGGGTCATAGTTAGTTGAGATAACTGATGAATTTCAGTGGTTTTGTTAATTTAAAGAAGTACCCATCTAACTATAATGTTTCTTTAACTTTAGGAGAATATTTACACACACAAGCATACATATGTGGACTGGCTGCTGACATGCCCCTGACTGCAAGAGGTGGTCTGCTTCCCTCGATTCAACTTTCTCCAAAATATCTCCCAACCAATATGTCAAAGGAAGCAATCGCACACTTAAATGGTTGCTTGAAAGTGCAAAATGTTTTTGCTCCTGCAGCGGGGGTTTAATGAAATTCGACTACCTACATGTGTAGCTTGCTCACACCAGTGTTTGTTTCCAATGAAGTACCCTATCACATTGTGCTATGTGATAAACATGGAAGGCATGCTATTCACAAATCTTATGGCCACAGAAGGAGACATCACTTAACATATATATTATATCGACCACTTTCATGAAGAGCTTACGTGGAGAAAATTGCACATAGGAGGATTTGTTGTGAAAGAGTTTGTTTGGAAAAAGATCACTGAGGCAATGTGTTTTAGCTACAAACATAGCCTTGGTCAACATAATGCCTAGTCTTCTGACTACCTCATATATACATACGTGGTGATCATTGATATACATAGAGAGAGGGCGATATCCTTTGTGCACCAGATTATAATGTTATAAACAGAATCATAAAAAGTTAAATGGTTATAGCTGCCCTGCGGAGCACATTTCATACACGGAAAATTCATGTATTTCATATTTAGATGACTTAGGCATCACAATTTTTTTAAAAAAATTTATTTTCAGGAAAACAAACATCCCTAGCAATGTTGTTACCCATAGACGATGCATACTTTGATAATGAGAAGCAAATGATACAGACATCAACACATAGGCAAGTAAAGACCATAGGAAACGAAGGGTGCAACATCCAGGCTATTGGTACATAATACCAATGTTAGGTGACAACAATGCATGGACGGAGGGAGCTCTTGGGTCTAAAAGGGGCGAGCATAATCTAATGGCACTACCGTCTATACCCGAGGAGCAGAAATAACACCAATTGCATGTACTTACTCCTCTAATTTTATCTCAATGGTTGCCAAATATCCTTAGTTTGTGAGGTTTAGGGCAGTAGCAAGGCACATACCTCGCTGATGTGATCACAGAAAATCAAGTCCTTCATCCAGTCAGCTCTGGTGAGGGCTCTGCTACTACCCCAGCATATCACGATCCGGTGATATGCTGGAGTAGTAGTGTTGCCATAGTGGCGAAACGCCTGATACCTAGAGGACAGGCTTGACATGCCCCAATAGTGCCACCATGGGGTCAGGTTCAATGATAAGGCCTGCCATCTCTGACAAAGCAACCACGACATGGGTCCAGAATGACTGAATATCAGGACAATTCCATGTAAGATGAGCAAAGTTTGCATGAGCAGCAATACATTTTGGGCAGTGGTGAGAGTGTGAGGGGTCAATTCTTGCTAAGTGTTGTGGAGTTGTGTATGCACAATGTAAAAATGTGTATTGCAGTAATTTATGTCGATAGTTAAGCAAGACTAGTTTTGATTGTTCCAGGTTGCCTATGTCCCCTCCAGACCCACCACCTTCATAGCTAAGCAGAATTGATAGAGTAGGGATATTAGTCTGGAACCATCTGATGACTTGATCAGCAGTGTCAAGGGAGCCAAGTCTGGAGGTGCCAGTAGGTGGGTGAGCAGATGGTCACGTAGTGTGGTATGGAGTTGTCTAAGGATAAAATGAACCATGTGTGTGGGGGCCCCAGTTTTTGCAGGAGCCATGTGTGTTTTTTACCTGTTCTCCTGGAAGCAGGTCACCCATGGTAGTTAGATGTGTGCCTCAAGTTTATGCTGAACAAGGCGTTCATAAGTCAGGGGTAGCCATGGGTTGTTTTTAAGTAGTAAGACTAGGGGATATAACTACTCTTGTCTGCAATATCTCTGCAATTTCACCCATCTCCAGCTAGTCTTAGAGGAGGAAAGGAAGGCATGCATCTGGATGGTTCCAGTAGCAGGAGAAGTGGCATTGCACCACCAAGTAGTATTACTGTTGATCTGGCACCCTGAGGCCTCCACACTCATACGGTAGTATGAGGATTTCCCAACAGATTCTAGGGTGATGGCCCACCCAGATCAGTCGAATGAAGAGGCCTCGCAAGGTGGCAAAAAAACTGTAAGTGAGGGAATTGGGATGTTCGGAAATAGGTACAAAAATCACAGACAGACTATTATTTGATGATGATGTTGCTTCCGGCCACGAACAGCGGTAACTTAATCCATCTCTCAACCTGCATGGTGAGTTTGTTGATTGCGGGGCCTTAATTTAGATGAATTGCCATCTCCTTTATCCTATATAGGATAATACCCAGATACTTTGGAGAATCATCACACCAGGTAAGGGGATAGTCTAACACATGTGGCCCTGTGTTGTCTGTGGGGGGGAGGAGTTTTGATTTATTCCAGTTGGTGGAAAGCCCAGACAGGCTACCAAATCAGATAATTTCATGGCCTGGTTTGTAGTGGGTACCATTTATTGGGGTTGTTGCTTGTACTTATCCATATTAAGGGGACAAGCAACAAGGGTGGCAAGGTCAATGCCACCATCAGAGACTAAAACAGCCTCAGTGGTTTCCCAAACTAAACTAACCCTCACTATACTTCCCAGTGTGAGCCCTGCTTCACACTTTTGACTATTTGTAGTGTGATATATCCCATCGCTGCCACCAATTTATGAGACTGGCCTGGTTTTCAGTGGGTACCTAAGGGTACCTAAGGTACTTACACCTTATACCTGGTCCAGTTGTCCCTTATTAGTGTATAATACATCTGGCAGCGGTCTACTGGTGTGGCGCTGCTGGTGGCAGCAGCGCCACCTTACCGCCATCTGCAGGCATGGCCACAGCCAGATTTCTGCCATCCTTCTGGTGGAAATCCGGCTGTGGTCATAATACAGCATGTGGCTGGTAGCCGCGGCGACGGTCTTTTGGCGGCCCTCGCTGCGGCGGTAGGCGGTTTGTACCGCCAGTATCAAAATAAGGGCTTGAGTATTTTCTTTCATGTGTGTGAGTACTGTGTGACTACAGTGGTATTCTATGAGGTTTGCATGTCTCCTAGTTAGGCCTTGGCTGCTGATCCACACTACCCCTAGAGAGCCTGGCTTCAAGACACTGACTACATTTCACTAATAAGGAATAACTGGACCTGGTATAAAGTGTAAGTACCTTAGGTACCCACCACAAACCAGGCCAGCCTCCTACAATGGTGTAGCAATCCTACTCTGTAAAACATTGCCCATCACTGTCATCTAAACATGGTCTGACCGGGATGGCAGATATGTTTTTGCAAAGCTGAGAGTCGGGGGATAGATGATTATGTGTGGGGTCAGTAAATGCACTTAAGGGCTATGAATGTCTTATTTTACTCCAACTCAACCACCTCCTCGTAGAAATTGGTGCCTCCCAATTCCTGATTGGGGGCAATTGGAATCTTGCCTGTGACGTTGTGCTTGATAGGACTGGCCCCTTAGACGTGGTCAAAAACTCAGATAAAGCCTTACTGGGGACATGTTCTGAGACAATGGATTAGTCGACCACTGGAGGTTCTCTCATCCGACAGACAGGGAATACATTTTTCTTTAATTGGTGCATGACCCCCAATCACGTCCTTGTCTCTCAAAGAGTGGTGGCTCATACTCACCATTCTCAGATCCTGGAGACTGCGCTCTCTGACCATGGTCCGGTTCTGATATCAATGGACATGGGACTTGCCTCTCCGGGCTGTAAACCTTGGTGACTGTCCATGAAACACTATTGCATCCCATAGATAAATCCCAAATATTTCTGATGGACAACAAGGGCTCTGTGGCATCTTATATAGTACTATGGGAAGCCACAAAAGCAACTGATGTCCTAATACCACTCAGAAAAACTAAACGTGACAAAAGAAAACCAACACCTTGGAGAAACACAGAACTTAAAAAGATAAAGCAACAAATCAGAAAGTTGCAGCGGACCTGGCTCAAAACAAACAACAGTCAAGACAAACTGCAGCTACACAAACTTAACAGGATATACAAATCATCAATCAAAAAAGCTAAAAAAAGATACCACTCAGACCGAATTCTAAACGCTCAATCTACAACCAAGGAATTTTATAAAATTCTCAATGAATTTCAAAAACCCACATGCATGGAAGGAAGTCATCCCACCACTCAAGATTTCACAAACAAACTGGCAACTCACTACACAACCAAGGCAGACACATTGGACTCCTATTTAAAACAGAAGAAAACCATAAGCACCAACCCCTTTACTAAAATACCCTTTAAGAATAAACCATCCCAACATCTACAGTCTTTCAAACAAATATCCCAGGATGAATTTATGGATTTGGTCAAAGCAAGCAGACCTTCTGGTTGCCCTTCTGACCCTTGCCCACCACAAATCTTCAAGAACATCCTGCTATCTACTTCTGCTGCCACACCTGTAAGAAGAATCATCAACAACTCTTTAACTTCAGGAACTTTTCCTACAGACCTGAAAAAGGCATACATACGACCATTATTAAAGAAAACAAACCTAGACCCGCAAGACCCCAACAACTACAGACCTATCACAAATGGACCTTTCCTGGGCAAATTGATAGAAAGAGCAGCATTCGCCCAAATGTCACAATTCATTGAAGACAATTCTATACTTTCAGACTTCCAAACTGGTTTCCGCCCAGGAAGAAGCACTGAATCGGCACTCATGGCAATCTGGGACGATCTTAAAAACACAATCGACCGAAATGGAGTTGCTGCACTTCTTCTCTTGGACCTCTCAGCTGCCTTTGATACGGTTGACCATGACACCCTAACTCAAAGACTCCACGAAGCCGGCATACAAGGGATTGCTCTCGACTGGATTACTTCCTATCTCCAAAAAAGAGCGAATATCATCCACTCGCCCCCCTTCTCGTCCGAACCCTACCTCACAAAAACAGGGGTCCCCCAAGGGTCAATCATCTCACCTTTGCTTTTTAACATCTACATGATATCTTTACCAGAACTGATCAATCATTTCCATCTCACATGCTACAACTATGCAGATGACACACAAATACTACTTCAATTAGAAGACCCCAAAAACATTGAAAACTCCCAAATCTTCAGTTGCCTCAGAGCCGTTGATCAGTGGATGACCTGGAGCCATCTCAAACTAAATACCTCCAAAACAGAAATACTCATATGTGGTGACTGGAAACATTATGACCCTCTGTGCGTCTGGCCTGAAGATCTCGGACCACCTTCTCAATTATCCAAGGAAGTGAAAAACCTAGGAATCACCATGGATTCCAAGCTAACTATGAATGCCCAAGTAGACAAATTAGCACGCACAAGCTTCATCACCTTAAAGACTTTACGACGCATCTTCCCCCACCTCGGATTTCCACACAAGGTGCAAGCTACTATCTCACTTGTATTATCCAGACTGGATTATGCCAATAGCCTCTACCATGGATCATCTCTATCTGTTATGAGAAAACTACAACGTATCCAGAATTCCGCAGCCAGGCTACTACTACATATAAAGCCGCAAGCCCACATCTCCCCTGCCTTGAGAGCACTACACTGGTTACCCGTTGCCAGAAGATGCACTTTCAAACTGCTTTGTATCACCCACAAAGCTATACATGGAACAAGACCGCTTTTTATCAGAAAGAAAATTACCAAATACATCCAACAAAGAACCCTCCGCTCAAGACTGGCACCCCGCCTTAGAACACCACCATACAAGAAAAAGACTGTAGGTGGTACATCCTTCTCCGTCCAAGCAGCCAAACTATGGAATTCATTACCCCCAACTATAAGAGCCACAGATAACTTTCTTGTTTTCAGAAAACTAGTCAAGAGTTGGCTCTTTCCTTCATAACCACCTTTTTCAAACAACTATGAACTGCATATACCTATGTGGATAAATATTTTTTCAGATTATATGTATATTTCTATTTATTTATAGTTTCTTTGGAAAATATGTATTGCTACTGTCATAACAATAAAATACACACACACTCTTTTAAACCTGTCTGACTAAGTATTTTTTACCCATGATGCTAATTATGTACTGTATGTGCATTTGTGTGTGTATTCATGTGTGTGTGTATAAATATATATATATATATGTGTATGTATGTGTATATGTTGTTTCTGTGCTTGGCATGTTTGTGGATCATTGCATGGCTCCTGGTTTTTTGGGTTGTTAAACTAGATATCTATGAATCTCTGCTCTCATTTTTCATCACTCTTATGTCATGTCTCTATCAAACTATCCTCCATTCTCACTCTGACTCATCCCAAATCCCTTCGACCACTTTCATCTCCTAAATATCTCTGCCTAAGCTCTTCCCTCCACCTCCACATCTAACTCACCAAACCTCACTCTACCTCTGTGACCTCCCACACAACCCTACTAAATTCTCCTGCATTCATCTCACCCTGCTACTATGCTCTCCCTAACCCTTCCACATACTCTTCCCCCCTCCGCCCCCCTTTATTCATCCCAAGCCTTTGGATTGAGTAAATGAAGGATAGACTCCCAATTAACACTTCTGGATTTCTTTCCTCCTCCACCCCTCCATTACTCCAGTCAATCTAACTAACAAACTCTCATATCCGCGACTCAAATTAACTCATAATAATACTAAAACTGTACTCATTATTAAATGATACTAACCCATCACTAATTCTTGTTGGGTTCCGGAGTAGCGTGCTACTCATCGAAAAGCGCTTCGACGCCTCGTCAGGGGTAGTAAGCGCTATATAAATACGATTACAATACAATACAATACAATACAACTATATGTGAAAACTGATGTGCGATGAGGAACTGTCCAAGACGGGGGACGTGGTCAAGACTCTTCATGAGGAGCTTCATGCCTAGCTGTAGGTGGCTGTTCTGGCTTATAGTGGGTACCTGATGGTACTTACACCTTCTGCCAGGTCCAGTTATCCCTGATTAGTAGTGTTCTAGCAGCTTAGGCTGATAGAGGTAGCTATAGCAGAGCAGCTTAGGCTGAACTAGGAGACATGCAAAGCTCCTACTATACCACTTATATCATACAGGTACTATATCATAAAACACAATACTCAGATTTACTAAAAATAAAGGTACTTTATTTTAGTGACAATGTGCCAAAAATATCTCAGAGGATATACTCCCTTAGGAGTTAAGTAAAATACACAAAATATACACACAAACCAAAATCAGGTAAGTAAAACAGTCATAAAGTAGGGCAAACACTGTAGAATACAAGGATGTAATAGGCCTAGGGGCAACACAAACCATATACTAAGAAATTGGAATGCGAACCACGAATGGACCCCTAGGCTAGTGAAGTGTGTAGAGGGTCGCTGGGAGTGTAAGAAAACACTAAGGGTGTCCAAGATACCCCACCCCAAGACCCTGAAAAGTAGGAGTAAAGTGCTACTACTTCCCTAGAAACACACTAAACATGTGATAGATGATTCTGCAAAGACCACAACAGACTGCCAAGCACTGAAGACAGATTTCTGGACCTGAGGACCTGCAAAAGAAGGGGACCAAGTCCAAGACTCACAAAAGTGTCTAGGGGGGGGGCAGGAGCCCACTAAACCCTGATGAAGGTGCAAAATGGCTGCCTCTGGATGGAAGAAGCTGAAGATTCTGCAACAACAAAAGGTGCTAGAACTTCTCCTTTGTGCAGAAGATGTCTCACGAAGTGCTGGAGGATGCAGATTTGTTTCCTTGGAGAAAGACTGCAAACAAGCCTTGCTAGCTGCAAAGGTCACGGTGAAAGAAAAAGGGTGCTGCCTGGGCCCAGGAAGGACCAGTAGGTCGCCACTTGGGAGAGGAAGCAGAAGGGGCCCTCAGACACACAGAGAGCCCATGCACAAGAAGGCAGCACCCACAGAAGTCCTTGAACATGGGTTCAAGAATACTGAACAAACACTCAACACTACAAAAGAGGGTCCCATGAAGTCGGTGGTCAACTCAGCGAGTTGAGCAATGCAGGACGGAGTGCCGGGAACCTGGGCTAGGCTGTGCACAAAGGATTCCTTGAAAAAGGGCACAGAAGCCTTGGCAGCTGCAGTTCATGCGGTGCACAGGATTACTGTCTGGAAAGGGGAGGCAAGGACGTACCTCCTCCAAATTTGGACAGCTGGACCACTGTACAGTCTGGGTCACTTAGGAGAGACCCTAAATAGTCCTCAGAGGAGGATTGGCCAACTAGTGAGGTAAGCACCTATCAGGAGGGGTCTCTGACGTCACCTGTTGGCACTGGCCACTCAGAGGCCTCCATTGTGCCCTCACACCTCTGGATTCAAGATGGCAGAGGTCTGGGACACACTGGAGGAGCTCTGGGCACCACCCCTGGGGTGGTGATGGACAGGGGAGTGGTCACTCCCCTTTCATTTGTCCAGTTTCACGCCAGAGCAGGGACTGGGGGTTCCCTGAAGCAGTGTAGACTAGCTTATGCAAGGAGGGCACCATCTGTGCCCTTCAAAGCATTTCCAGAGGCTGGGAGAGGCTACTGCTCCCCAGCCCTTAACACCTATTTCCAAAGGGAGAGGGTGTAACACCGTCTCAGAGGAAATTCTTTGTTCTGCCTTCCTGGGACTTGGCTGCCCAGACCCCAGGAGGGCAGAACCCTGTCTGTGGGGTGGCAGCAGCGCTAACTGCAGAGAAAACCCCAGAGAGCTGGTTTGGCAGTACCCGGGGTCTATAGTGGAGCCCCGGGGATGCATGGGATTGCCACCCCAATACCACAGTTGGCATGGGGGGAACAATTCCATGATCTTAGACATGTTACATGGCCATATTCGGAGTTACTATTGTGAAGCTACATATAGGTATTGACCTTTATATAGTACACGCGTATAATGGTGTCCCCGCACTCACAAAGTCTGGGGAAATTGCCCTGAACTATGTGGGGGCACCTCTGCTAGTGCAAGGGTGCCCTCACACTTAGTAACTTTGCACTTAACCTTCACTAAGTGACTTATAAGTTACTTAAGTGCAGTGTAAAATGGCTGTGAAATAACGTGTGCGTTATTTCACTCAGGCTGCAGTGGCAGTCCTCTGTAAGATTTGTCTGAGCTCCCTATGGGTGGCAAAAGAAATGCTGCAGCCCATAGGGATCTCCTGGAACCCCAATACTCTGAGTCCGTAGGTACCATATACTAGGGAATTATAAGGGTGTTTCAGTGTGCCAATTAGAATTGGTGAAAATGGTCACTAGCCTATAGTGACAATTTTAAAGGCAGAGAGAGCATAAGCACTAAGGTTCTGGTTAGCAGAGCCTCAGTGACACAGTTAGTCACTACACAGGTACACACATTCAGGCCACAAACTATGAGCACTGGGGTCCTGGTTAGCAGGATCCCAGTGAGACAGGCAAAACCAAACTGACATACATGTAAAAATGGGGGTAACATGCCAGGCAAGATGGTACTTTCCTACACAACTCCCCCCAAACGAGGGACAATAAGGCTAACCTTGCCCAGATGGTACTTTCCTACACTAGCCCTATAAATATCCTACCTAAATATACCCATCTGGACCCATGAACCCCAACTTGCTGCCTGTGGTTCCCCCCAGAGAATATTGACAAGATCAGGCCACTGATGTGCCACAGAGAAGAGTGAGACTGAGAGGTGGGCTGGCGCAGTGGACCTGCATGGTGATGTGGGAGGCCGCGCAAGTCTCCGTACAAGTGCGGGCATCAAAAAGACCATCCTGGGAGGAGTGGAAGCCTTGACCACCCCATTACATTGCTGCATGGTCCTGCACTGGCCACTACTGGCAGTCCCCATGCCGAAGAAAATCACACCTGTCATTAAACTGCTGGGCTCCTTTGGGCAGCCCTGATATGCGCTGCTACACGAACACGGTGTGCCAGCATACACCCGGATGCACCAAAAAGTACATTTTGCCACTGTGGTTGCTGCCGCTAACTTTAAAACCAGATAGCAGACTCCCACAAAGCAGTTGATGCACTGTGAAGAAAAATTAGGCCAGGGGGTGGGCTGGCCAGGCGGGCCGGCAGGTTGACCTGGGGGACTGGGCAGGTCTCTGTACAAGTGCCGCTGCCAAAAAGACCTGGGAGAAGTGGAAGACTTGACCGCCCCATTGAATCTCCTCACGGGGACTGCGACGGCCACTACTGGAGGTCCCCATACTGAAGAAAATCCACCTTCCATTTCTCAGCAGAGCAGCCCTGAAACATGCAGCTCCTCTTGCTGGCAGCCCAAACACAGTGCAGAGTCTCTACCTGGGTGCACTGGAAAGTGGGTTTTGCCACTGCTGCCAATTCTGAAACCAGACCTCGGGGCCCCACGACACAATTGGACAGCAGGCTGCCTGCACTTTGCAGCTGTACTTCCACATTTAATGTATGGTTTACTGCACTCGCACCGTCTGTGGTCTTGATGTGGTAATATGGAGAAGCGCTAAGGGCTTGGGGTCCTCATTGCTCTAGACACAGTGGGGTACTTCCATTACCATATCAATGAGGAGATTGAATTTACCCAGAACCCCAAGGGTTAAGTTCTATATTAACATATCAAGACCACCAGTGCTAGCAATGCTGGCACTGTAGTTGACTGATTAAAAACTGATTTGGCACTTGCTTGCTCTGTGGAGGTCATTGCCCTTATCACCGTCAGGATCTGAGGCTGTTTCTGCCTCAGCATCAAGGGGATAGGGGAATGCTCTTGTAAAAATGCATGCATGGCTGCTGCAGGGGCGGGCACCCCTTGTACATGCTGCTAGCTGCCTGGTGACATGGCAAACCTCTGACATCTCAGCCAGTGGGCTTCCAGTCTCGCTTCCCTCTACTTGCATGGGGCAGACCACCATTGTGCCAAAATCCTGAGATTGTTCAGCAGTCATGCCAGCTACAATACAGCACATGCAGTGGTTCCTCCATAGCTGAGTGTGCTGCCAGGAATCAACACTTCCAGATCCTACGTGATTACTCACACTATTGTGCCATATTACCCCCTTGCACTATGGTAAAAACTAAAACTATGAGACCCTCACTCTCACAGTGCGAGGAAGCACTGCTCCCACCGACATTCATGAAAAATACTGCCTCTGCCCACAGCAACTGGAGGCCACACTTCATTTACATTCTGCCCAGTGTGAGAGGGTCCTAGAGGCCATCCTGGAAACTAAGACGTCACTGGAAAGTAAAATCGATGCAGTGTCACAAGATGTAAACCTATTACTGGCTGATCATCACAAGTTAACTGACAGACTCGAGGAAACCAAGTCATCTCTAGTTACACTGCGTCTCACTGTTCAGGAACTACAGGCACAGATGATGCTCTTAAACACAGAGGTGGCCTCTCTACAATGTAAGGCTGAAGACGCCAAGGCAAAATAAAATCTGCTTCCTGTGCTTCCCCGAATGAGTGGAAGGACCAAGTGCAGAACTTTTCCTTGAACGATGGCTCATGGATTCAGTTCTGCTGTACAAAGTACCTTAAATTTTTTCAGTCGAGAGGGGGCACAGGATCCTGGGCAGACCACCTTTCCAGGGGGCTCCAACCCAGCCTCTTATTGCCTACTTTCTCAACTGCCAAGAAATGGACTTAATACTTCTACGTTTTCGATCCCAAGGGCCCTGCAGTTTCGAAAATGGTCAAACAGTGACTCTGAGATAACAACATCAGATGTGCTCTGCTGTTTCCTGCAAAATTATAGGTTGCTGATGGCGAGAAGACCCTTATTTTTACCACGCCAGTGAACATCTGGAAATGACTACATGCCAAGGGCATTGCCCACCCTCAACAAGATGAAGCTGCAGGGGGAAGAGTGGTTGACACCCCCTTCGCCATAATCCATCCAGAGCAAAACCCACCAGATCACAGGCAGCAGTGGAACGTGCTAAAGCCCTACATGAGACCTCCCAGCGGACCACTAACCCATTCACAGTGCTGTGGGGGTCCTCTGGCTCTGATGTGGAGAACTTTGGTGTCTCTTTGGCAAAGCTCACCAGGGGTCCAGTACTTACCCCACTCACTGCAGTGGACCTCCAAAGGGGGATTTCCTTCTCACTTACCACTGATCCCACTCCAATCCACCTCAACCACAGCAGGGATGCTAAACCTTTCTCACTTAGAGTATGCAGCATTACAGCATTAAGCTCTGCTTCATCCTTTGGAAACTCAACCTTTAAAGTCAGGATTAAAAACAGACAACCTGACCTTGACCCAGACGGAGATTCATTGAGTTCTGATGAACATCCCACAGCTGACATGAACTTAAGTGGTAAGCCCTCCTGACATCTGGGCTTAAATCCAAACAGGATTGGCGCCCTGCTGGGATGCTGCCTATCATGGAGGTAAGCTGCATGTACTTGGGGAACAGGAAGGAACATTATCTGAATTGGGCGCCATCATGGACACATTGAACAGGGGCATCCTCACAGACCCAACGGCCTCCTCTGGCCCATCCCAGACTGAATATTCCATATGGGCATGACACTATTTAGGGTAAGTGTTATATGACAGTTCTTTAGTTCAAGGGGTTATGGCATGGACCCGGAAGGCATCCAGGCTAAGGGGGTTGGTGTGTGTACTTGGTTGATTGTTTTTTCCTCTTATGGCTGGCTGGATTGGTGACCAGAACTATGGCGAAGCACAGGGGGATGGAGGAGGGGACACAATTTGGGGAGATGCCAGGGTCTATGTTTTGTCACATGGCTGGTGAATATATTGCTTTAGCCTGGAATATATGTGACATGGCGACACCTGCCCAACAATGTAAGATATACAGTTATCTTAGGCGTAGACATATTTGCTTTGACTGCCTGCAAGAGACTTATTTTACCACTGGGGAGTTACACAAAATGGGTAAATGATGGAGTAGACAGACTTATGGCACTCGTTATTCGGCCTGTGCCAGAGGACTCCTAATCTGGGTCTCCCTGGAGGTATTGTGTGCACTCTGTATACTGTATTGTATTGTACCGTACTCAAGGGCCGGTGTTCTATCATATCAATAAAAACAACTGATTTTCATATTTCTTGGTGCAACCAGAGGTAGTGTGGTGGGCAAAACAAAGTTGGATTAAACCCAGATCTTTGTGACTGGGGGAGAATGCTTGCATCATTCAGCATTCCATCCATCATCTTTTCTTTTTGCTTTTGTTTCCCTAAGTGGGAAGGGTATGTCCAGATGTGGGTCCGGTGCTCACTGTGCCACTACATTCATGCTAGCCTGGCTGATGAGGGGTGATACTCTGAAACTGGTCCCAGGATGCTTGTTTCTGCTCCAGGGAGTACCTGGCTTGGCAGTTTGGGCTAGACTGTTCCCATTGTGAACAGAGTCAAGACTGATTTGTATATGGCTGGGTCCAAACTGGAGTGGCATGGTGGGCAAAAAAATAATGGATTAAACCCATACCTTTGTGACTGGGGTGAATGTTTGTAATATTCAGCATTCCGTCCATCATCCGTTCTTTTTACTTTTCTCGCCGTAAGTGGGAAGGGTATGCCCATTTGCTCACTGCGCCACTGGATTCAATCTAGCCTGGCTGTAGGGGTGATACTCTGAAACTGGTCACAGGATGCTTGTTTCTGGTCCATGAAGGACCTGGCTCGGCAGCTCAGGCTGGACTGCTTTCATTGTGAGCAGGGTCAAGACTGATTTGTAAATGGCTGGGTCCAACTAGAGTGGCGTGGTCGTGAAAAAACTGATGGATTAAACCCAGATCATTGCAGTGGGGGGGTGAAGGTTTGCATTGTTCAGCATTCCGTCTATCATCTGTTCTTTTTGCTTTTGTTGCCCTAAGTGGGAAGGGCATGCCCAGACGTGGGTTCTGTGCTCACTGCGCCACCTGATTCAAGCTAGCCTGGCTGATGAGGGGTGATACCCCGATACTGCTGCCAGGATGCTTGTTTTCACTCCAAGAAGTTTGGGCTGGACTGTTCCCATTGTGAGCAGAGTCAAGACTGTTTTGCATATGGCTGGGTCCAAACGGGAGTGGCGTAGTGGGCAAAAAAACAATAGATTAAACCCAGATCTTTGTGACTGGGGGAGAATGTTTACATTATTCATCATTCCGTCAATTAACTGTTCTTTCTGCTTTTGTTGCCCTAATTGGGAAGGATATACCAAGGCATGTGTCTCATACTCACTGCTCCACTGGATTCAAAGTAGCATGGCTGATGAGGGGGTGATAAACTGAAACTGGTTCCAGGATGCTTGTTTCTGGTTCAGGGAGAACTTGGCTCGGCAGTTCAGGCTGGACTGTTCTCATTGTGAGCAAGTTCAAGACTGATTTGTATATGGCTGGGTCCAACTTGAGTGACGTGGTTGGGAAAAAAATGATTGATTAAACCCATATGTTTGTGACTGGAGGGTGAATGTTTCCATTGTGCAGCATTCCATCAATCATCTGTTATTTTTGCTTTTGTTGCCCTAAGTGGGAAGGTGTTTTGCTTTACTTTCGACTGAGCCAAGATATACACGCTGAAAGGAGTCAAAAAGATTCTCTGGAATGCACTCCTTAATCTGAAGAAGACATTTATTATAGCTTTTTGCAAGGTTCTTGAAGGAATGTTTGAGTAATAAAAAGTGTACTACCAAAATGTGCAACAACAACGTGAGACTATGTATAAAAAGTTTTCAATCTATAAACAGCAAATATATATATATGCAAGGATACAAACACTTATATATTGATTTATAGATATATATTCATATGCAATGCAAAGCAAATCATTAATAACAATTCATCACCGTAGAAGGGCCTGCCAAACTCTTCATCTTTCTCATGCCAGCAAGTCGATGATCCCGTTCAACTGCGAGAAAGAGACATCTACCCTCACAGGAAAATGTCAGGCATTTGATATCCAATCCTGACTGAGGCCTCGAAATTCATCGCTACTGAGCAGAGCTATCTTGTGATATCTTTAACAATCATGAGAGAACTTTCTAGAAAGCCCTCCCTCTCAGAGGGGAATTATTCTGAAATGCTGAAATGTTTAGGTAAACCTTGACAGGAATGTGTCGGGAGCTGGCCATCGTTCTGAGACACGCCTTTCAAGGTCAAACTGTTCTCTTGCCTATGATAAACACTAGCTTGTTACAGCCTTATCGTACTAACTGCTCACCTCCTACATGTCGTGTACCAGCCCTGGCTCTTCGGTGAGAAGATAAACATGTAGAAGTAGAAAAACACATTGCATAACATGTTTGCATGGAAAAATACTTTAACATGGAGGCAAAGCTAAGCTGAACACAAAATGGAGTCTAGACTGAATACGAAATATAGTCCGTAACCAGTGACCACTAAACTGACAATAGGGAGCTAAGCCAGGTGCAAAGCAGTGTGACACGACATTACTGGTCAATACTCAAATAACATTATAGAAGGGTATGCCCAGATGTGGGTCCCATGCTCACTGTGCCTCTGGATTCAAGCTAGCCTGGCTGGTGCGGGGTGATACTCTGAAACCGGTGCCATGTTGCTTGTTTCCACTCCAGGGAGAACCTGCCTTGGCAGTTCGAACTGGACTGCTCCAAGTGTGAGCAGGGTCAAGACTGATTTGCACATGGCTGGGTCCAACCAGGAGTGGCATGGTGGGCAGAAAACAATGGATTAAACCCAGATCTTTGTGACTGGGGTGAATGTTTGTGTTGTTCATCATTCCGTCCATCACTGTTCTTTTTGCTTTTTTTGCCCTAAGTTGGAAGGGTATGCCCAGATGTGAGTCCCGAGCTCACTGCACCACTGGATTCAAGCTACCCTGGCTGGTACCCCAAAACTGGTCTCAGGATGCTTGTTTCCACTCTAGGGAGGACTTGATTTGGCAGCTTGGGCTGGACGGTTCGCCTTATGAGCAGGGTCAAGACTGATTTGCATATGGATGGGTCCAAACTGGGGTGGCATGGTGGGCCAAAAGATAATGGATTAAACCCAGATATTTGTGATTGGGGGTGAATATTTGCATTGATTAGCATTTTGCCCTTCATCTGTTCTTTTTGCTTTTGTAGCAGGATTCATGCCGTATGCAAATGCTCATTGCACAGTGATGACAGTTTTGACTTGAAACTTTATCATATGTCCATTTCTGAAAAAGTCTACTGAAGCTGTAAAAAGTAGTTAAGCCAGGTATCACATGTAGCATAGAAAAGTAGCCTGGAGGCATTGAGGGCCAAAGTTTTGGAAGATAGATACTTCAAATGCTCACAGCATGAGACTTCTTATATCCGTATGAACATTGCCGATCCTGCTTGGTACAGGTGATAACACCATTCATAGTCTGCATTCCTACATACCAATACACCTTTGAATGTTGTTGTGTGCGGATAAATATCTATGACATGAAGATGTGGGATCACTATAGTCTTAATGTGATGGCACACATCAGCACTATTTAGTATACTGAACACTTATTGCCTTGTAAGGATGAGTGTAGACATGAACATATGACGCAAAATTTCTCAATCTTACTCCCTGATACACGTCACCAGTCAGTAAATTAAGTTTGAAACAGTATTGCTGATGAACTAACAGGGAAATGTACACTGGGCAACATATAGGGACTAATGCTGATGGCACCATTGATGTTTGCACACTCATGTCACGGTTGAATCCCAAGTTACCAATAGGAAGCGTTGTCCAGTCACTGCATAAAGAGTGCACTGTATACCATGTCATATGTAATAGGGCCACCATTACATTAGAGACAGTAGTGAGGGAACGTCTCTCCTTACACAAGGAAGACAAGTGGCCTGTTCAGTACAATTGTTACCTAAAACATCAAAGAACCTGAGATGATTTTTCAGTTGTCTGCTCAGTACATTAAGGTCCAGATTTACAAAAAAGTGGTGCATCAGCTGTGATGCTCCACTTTTCTTGCGCCCCCCCCACCAACACCTAACGACACCATGGTAGAGCCGTATTTACAATACGGTGCATCATGGAACACGTTAGGACAATAGAATCAAAATTATGATGCTATTGTGGTACTTTGCAGGATTAGCACCATAAATAAAGGCGCTAATCCTGCAAAGTTAAAGGAGGCCAATTGAAGGTGATGGGAGTGACATTTTAATGCCTTCGCTGATCAGGCACAAAAAATGGTGCTAAAAATGGTGCAATGAAATGTAAATTTCACTGCGCCATTTTCATAGGCCTCCCTGTAGGGGAATGCCCCCTTGTATAAATTATGCCTTACGCAGGCATAATGTGGCGCCAGGGGGTGCAATATGGTGCAATGCAAGCATTGCTCCACTTTGTAAATATGGTAGCGGAGAATAGCCTCCTTAACGCCACAGTACCATAAAATTTCTTTGCTAGTGTGGTGCTACAAGGTGCTAGGGCCTTGTAAATTTGGTCCCAAATTGGTAGTTGACTGGACTCTGCTGTGTTTCTGGTCATGAAGACAAATGGCACTGACCATCAGCATGCACCTACTACTAGCCCTACACAAACAGTAACTCTTCTTGTGCGTCGCACATGGGCCACCACAAGTATTGATGGGGAGATGCCTGCATATAACACACAAAGTTGACATTATAACATGTATGACTCTGGCCAAGACTCGCGTCCTTGTAGCTGCTGTTGGACTCTCAACTGCCCATCAAACTCTGGTTAGGCCACTGCAAGTTGCCGGCCATTAGGGGAGTCAGGGTCTGGTGCACACCCCGCCCACGTTGGGAGGACATCCTCAGCTGGACCTCCATAATCTTCCGGATCCAGTGCCTCAGGTTCTCCTACCTCTTCTGGTAATGTACGCTGCACTGGTCATAGACCCCCAGAGTCCACTCCTTCCAGGTGATGGCTTTCCAAATGGATAGCTTTTGATGTGCGTTGATATGGATACAATAGATTAATGCACAGGTTTTAACAGAACGTTTTTGGACATCTAAATGGTTGAAACATACTTTATTTGCATTTAGCACAAGCCTAAGTCAATAGTCAACACACTACATGTGTAGTTCTGACATGCTGGACAATACAAAGACATGAATACACACTTTTGGAGTCATCTGCTGACTATCCTTAACCATGGTCATGTCCTGGCAGTGCTTGAAATGGAAAAATAGAAGTTCAGGTACTCACTATTCAGAGTGCCTGTTTGGTCCTGAGAAGTGCCAGTACTCCCCTCTCCCATTAAATGTATTGCAGCACTGCTGAGAAGTGCAGGTACTCTCCCTGTCAAATAAAAGAAGTGTAAGAGCTCAGGACCGGACAGTATGTGCCCATTTGAAGCACTGGTCCTACATTGACTTCACCAGTCCACTCACATCATGTAGCCCAGGACCATCCTACATGAACTGTGATGTGAGCTACTATGAAACACAGCACACCAGTGTGACCTTTTGAACAGTCAACCAATTTAACATAATTACATAGACACCTTAACAGCCAGGCACATTGACCTGATGCATACGTTCCATACAGCCTGGTACCATAGTATAGACTACATCCTACACTGAGAGCTTCTTCTCTGGGGATGTGTGGACAAGTGGACTACTGATATCATACTATGCCTGATTGAGTATGTGTGGTATGTACTTCCATCACAAGACAGACATTTTGCCATATGTGACACAATTACAGGGATGACATCAACATACCATTATATTTATTGTTTGCTTGGTTTAACCTCTACGGTGCCTTGGACGACCTGGTCACGCCCTCGGGCACAGCGCTGCTGTGCAGAGAGTGAGAGCAGCTCGTCCTGCACCCAGCCCACGGGGGAGTGCTAGCCCTCCCCGTGGGCCTCCCACTCCCCTCCCCGAGTCAGGGATGGAAGGGGAATCACTTCCCCTTTCAACCCCGACCCCCCGGCACCCTGCCCAGGGACGTCTGATGACGACAGCACATGATTGCGCGTTGACCTCATCAGAGGTTGCCCCCGTCGCGCTGAAATCTGAGCTTCCAGTGTGGTTGGAAGAGAGATGCTTTGCATGTCTCTTCCGATCGGGGGTGGGAGTAGGCAGAGAACATGAAAGGAAAGGCCTTTCCTTTCCTTTCATGTCTCTTTGAGCATTTCTGCAGCCCGTTCGTGATGTGATCAGAAATGCCCACTAGACACCGGTGAGTTCATTTTTTTAACACCTTTAATCAGGCTGATCTGCCCCTGGGGGACAGAAACCTCTAGACACCAGGGCTAATTATTATTTTTATTTTTTAGAAGTGGGGAGCAAGCCCTTAGGCAAGAGTCGCTCCAGCTGGGCGCAAACTCTTTTTAGGGCATTTCTGCCCCCCTTAGGGACAGATCGGCCTATTTTTATTAGGCCAGTCTGCACCAAAGGGGGACAGAAACCCATAGACACCTGGGATTTTTTTTTCAGGTCAGTTTCACACAAGGGGAGCAACCCCTTAGACAAGGATCACTCCCCTGTGGGGCAAATTTATTTTAGGCCATTTCTGCCCCCGTTGGGGGAAGATTGGCCTATTTTAATTAGGCCGATCTGCCCCCAAGAGGGCAAAAACCACTAGGCACCAGGATTATTTTTTATTTTTTACAGATGGGTCACTCCCCTGGGGGGCAAAACTTATTTTAGGCCATTTCTGCTCCCCTTGGGAGCAGATCGGCCTATTTCTATTAGGCTGATCTTCCCCCAGCGGGGGCAGAAACCACTTAGGTACCAGGGATGGGTGTGTGTGTTTTGTTTGGGGGGGCAGCTCCATGGGGGCACATTACTGTTGGCCATTTCTGCCCCCCATGGGGGCAGATCGGCCTATTTTTGTAGGCCTATCTGCTCCCAAGAGGGGCAGAAAGACCGTCAGACCCCTTCCCCAAATAAATGAGGACAAAGTTGTTCTGCCCACCGGGAAGCAGATGATGGGGCAATTACCTTCGATGCACCCCCCCTGGGGGGGGGGCAGAAAGCCTTTTAGCCTACTAGATGCTAGGGAATAAAATAAAAAAAAGCATTTGCAATGCAATAGGTCTTGCATTTGCTTGAGATACAGCTATTGGCGCTGTAAATGCCTAACTGGACTTTTCTTGCCACATAAACTGGTGAACCCTGCCACATAATTTCATCCTCTTTGCTACATAATTCCAGTGGCCCTTCATATAACTAAAGCACTTCCATTCAGCTTCTTCCTTTATCTGCAACAAATTATGAAAAACAATTAACATGTGGAAGGCTGCAATGCTTACATACAAACGTGTAAATAAATTGACAACTGAGTTGTATGTGGTGGAAATGTGTTCCTGTGAATTATGATCTTGTTGCTGACATCTGGGCAGCCGCGCCAAATAAGAGTTAGGCCCTCATTCTGACCTTGGCGGTCGGCGGAGAGGCGGCGGTCGGACCGCGAACAGACCGGCGGTCCAAAAAATGGCATTCTGACCGCGGCGGTCACTGCCGCGATCGACCGCCACTTCCCCACTCCGACCGCCACGGCGGTCATGACCGACGGGCTGGAGTTTGCGCACTCCGGCCCGGCGGTCGACCCAAGACCGCCAACCGTATCATGACCCTGCTTACCGCCGCGGTTTTTGGCGGTCGGGAACCGCCATGCGAACCATGGCGGTAGGCACTATCGGGCCAGGGAATTCCTTCCCTGGCACTGATAGGGGTCTCCCCCACCCCCCACTGCCCCCCACGAGTCCTCCCCCCACACCATCCACCCCCCTGCCACCCCCCAGAGGTGGTACGAACCCCCTGCCCCCCCACCCCGACATGCACATACACGCACCCCCAACATGCACATATGCACACCCCCTACACACACACATACACAACGTGGGCACATACCCGCACACATACATGCCGACATGCGCACCCGCCGAACTACACACATTGCCCATAGGCACAGCAGCACCCCCCGCCCGCATGCACGCACTCACACACCCCCTCTACACACCCCCATGCACGCACACATCACACAACACCCCCCCACCCCCTCCCCTCACGGACGATCAACTTACCTTGTGCGTTGGTCCTCCGGGAGGTGACGGGAGTCATAGGGACGTGACCGCCAACAGAAGACCGCCAACAGAAGACCGCCACACAGAAATGTGGGTCGTAATTCTGGGGGCGGTGTTCTGCTGGCGTGGCGGTGGAGGTTGACCAGTCTCCACTTTCCCACCGACCGCCAGTGTGGCTGCTGGCGGTTTTCCGGCGGAACGCTCCCAGCGGTCGGAATACGCGCAGCAGCATACCGCCGCGGTCGGCGGTCTTTACCGCGGCGGTAACTCGGCGGTCTTGCGAAAAGACCGCCAAGGTCAGAATGAGGGCCTTACTTCCTTCAGACGTTGTTTCATTAAGTAAAGTTCACAGCTGCTATTGTCCAAACTTAGAAATTGCACAACTTCAAAAGTCAAGCTGTGCAAATACAGTGTTTCAAGGCAACATTACCCTTGCAGACATTCTCCTGCACAGAATATTCTGCTTCGTTTGTCAAAGAGGCATGCTCTCCTGTAGCAGGATGGTGTGGTGTGTGCACACAGTTCCTAATCTGGGCAGAATTTAAACATATACTCTGGCTGCCACCACACCTACTCAAACATGTTAATGACAGCCCTTTAAAATTAAAGAGTTGTAAGAGCTGAACTGAAACACCAACCTCCCTCGGGAGAAAAGAATATAACACCAGACCCACGTTTTTCTGCACAAGACAGGCACAATGGTTATGCCCCCCAGAATTTCTTTTGAAAAAAACCTCACACATTATAGCACCTTTTTTACAAATGTTTTGGCTAAAAGCCCTGGGATTTGAAGAAATGTCGGCAGAGGAACGGGTCACACAATCCAATATTTATGGCATGTCACAGTACCCTGGAGTAATCTTTACACCACATATCTGATGTAGTGCCTATAAGAATACTGCCTGCAATAACTGACTGCAAGCAATGATCATTTGTGCTACAAAGGCAAACAATTTCATATTAAACCAATCAGTGGTGGGAATGAATACAACTACCAGGGTTATTTTTTCCTTGAGGTTAGAGAAGCTATGTGGCATTTAATTAAGAAGGACCGTTGCTGCGTGACAACCCAGCGTTTCTGCTGGAGGTGTTAATCAGCCCAGGAGAGCCGGCAGAGTCTCCTGTGAAGCAGAGGGCTGAGGAATGTCCGCATTTTACAGCGGGGGAAGGCATTCTTCTGAGCTGAGAGGGGGTGAGTCATTAAGGCATGCCTGGAGGCAAATTAGGCAGCGAGATGATTTTAAGTTTAGTATGCACATGTGTTAGCTGAAATCATTCACTCGTGTGCTAAGTTAAACAAGGTAAATGAAAGGTTTTAGCTGCTTCCTAAAGGAGTATATGTGGCCATAAAGAGAAAAATCATCTAAATTTAAGGTTGTGCAGTTAAGAGCCCTTTCTTAAAAAGGCAGCAAAACTAACTGCGCTTATTCTCAGGGAGTTATGATAATTTTAAAATTCCTCACCACAGCCATGTCGACCTCGAAATCCGGGGAGGCTCCTAATCGGCCTTGCAGGGACCAGTCCTGACCAGTAGGTTTTATTGAAATTGATGGGGTAATTCATATTAGTAGCACCATGACATCAGGAAGTATTTCTGAATGAGGAAAGAACAAGTAATGTCCTAATGCTAGCATGTTGTCCCAGTGACACAGGACGGTTCGATTCGTGTTTACCAGACAACGCGTGGTCAGCCAAGAAATAATCTGCACCACACTAGCAACAGTAGCGCATATAAAGACGTATTTGCCGACTCCCACGCTGTCTAAACTTAAGGCGCTGTGCCCCCACTAGCCACAATGTCCCGCAAACCTAAAGTTGGGACGCTCCTTTTAAGGGAGTTATGGTACGGTACTGGTGAGAACATGTAGCTTAAGGTAATGTTTTGCTCTGATAAAAGTAAATGTAGTATACATTTTTATTTTTACTTTTTTCGAAACTCGCAAGTAAAATAAAACAAGTTGTTAACACAGTTCCACCCCACAGTGTTAGCTTTTTCTGAATTGGGAGTTAGGGAGTGAACTGACTGAACCAAAAACTAGACAAGCATTGAGTTAGAGCTCTTAGCGTTGTAAATTACTGACTGGACTTTTATTGCCACACAGACTGAAAATAACAAGAGAGTGAGGGCGAGCTGTCCCTGGAAAAGCACCCCTATGATGTTGTTTTATGTTTACAGAGGGAGCTGGTGTGGAGGAGGGACTGAACACACACCCACAGTGTAAGACAAACAGGCAAACACTAAAAGAAAAGTTCCTTACAGAAGAGATAAACATGACATAGCATAATTCTACAGTACTTTGGGGCATATTTATACTCCGTTTGCGCCGAATTTGCGTCGTTTTTTTCGACGCAAATTAGACGCAAAACTAACCCCATATTTATACTTTGGCGTTAGACGCGTCTAGCGCCAAAGTTCATGGAGTTAGCGTCATTTTTTGGCGTGAACACCTCACTTGCGTTAATGATATGCAAGGGAGGCGTTCCCGTCCTAAAAAATGACTCCGAGGCATGTGCGTGGTATTTATACTCCCGGGCAAAAATGACGCCCGGGAGTGGGCGGGGTAAAAAACCCCGCATTTGCGCCTCTTTTTAACGCCTGGGTCAGGGCAGGCGTTAAGGGATCTGTGGGCTCTGAAGGAGCCCAGAGGTGCCCTCCCCTGCCCCCAGGGACACCCCCTGCCACCCTTGCCCACCCCAGGAGGACACCCAAGGCTGGAGGGACCCATCCCAGGGACATTAAGGTAAGTTCAGGTAAGTAATTTTTTTTAAAAAAAATTTGTGGCATGGGGGGCCTGATTTGTGCCCCCCTACATGCCACTATGCCCAATGACCATGCCCAGGGGACATAAGTCCCCTGGGCATGGCCATTGGGCAAGGGGGCATGACTCCTGTCTTTGCTAAGACAGGAGTCATGTTGATGGGGATGGGCGTCGTAAAATAATGGCGCAAATCGGGTTAAGACGATTTTTTTGACTCAACCTGACTTGCCCCATTTCTAGACGCCCATACGCCATTTTCCCCTACGCCGGCGCTGCCTAGTGTACGTGTTTTTTTTTCACGCACACCAGGCAGCGCCGGTCGGCTAACGCCGGCTAACGCCATTCTATAAATACGGCGCCCGCACGGTGCTTCAGAATGGCGTTAGCCGGCGCTAATTTTTTTGACGCAAAACTGCGTGAAACTGTCTTTCAGCTCTTCCCCCGCACACTAAAAGATCTTATCCCAATGGCAAGCAAGAGGTCATTTGATTATTTTGGGTTTTAGTTTTACATTTGGGCCATGAGAGCTTGTCTAACTCTCAAAATCGTCCCACTTGGAATGGTGAGGGCTGCACTTTTTGGACTTCGGGAAGCTGCTATGTAGAATAAGCTACGAGACCTAGACACATCTGAAAACTAAAGATCTGGGTGAATCCCGGGTGGTGTGCTTCACATGCACCCAACACCATTTTCTTACCTACAACGCCCTGCAAACCTCCAACTTTGCCTGAAATCACACATTTTCCCCAAATTTTTGGCTCTTCCTTGTCCCAGGCACTTGGCCCACCTACACAAGTGAGGTATCATTTTTATCGGGAAACTTTGGGTGGTAGGAAATTTGTGCAGTGTGGTGATCCCACACAGAAATGTGGGAAAAATGTGATTTTTTAGCTAAATTTGAGGTTTTCTGAGAATTCACTGGGGGATCCACGCAAGTCACACCTCCTTGGACTCCCTTGGGTGTTTAGTTCTCAGAAATGTCTGGGTTTGGTAGGTTTCCCTAGATGGCTGCTGAACCCAAGACCAAAAACGCAGGCACCCTTGCAAAAACAGGTAGTTTTGTATTTGATAATTTTGATGTGTCCACGTAGAGTTTTGGGGCACTTCCTGTCCCGGGCACTAGGCCTACCCACAAAAGTGAGGTACCATTTTTATCTGTAGATATACGGGAATACTGGGTGTAAGGAAGTTTGTGGCTCCACTCAGATTCCAAAAGTTTGCAGCACCGAAATGTAAGGAAAAAGTGTTTTTTTTTGCCTAATTTTGAGGTTTGCTAAGGATTCTGGGTAACGGAACCTGGTGAGAGTGCCACAAGTTACCCAATTCTGTGTTCCAGTAGCTGTCTAATTTTTAGAAATGTCCAGGTTTGCTAGGTTTTTCTAGGTGCAAGATGAGCTACATGCCAAAATCCACAGTTAGGTATAAAAAACAGGTCAATTTTCTTTGGGAACATTTGATGTGTCCATGTTGTGTTTTGGGGCATTTACTGTCATATGCATTAGGCCTACCCACACAAGTGAGGTACCATTTTTATCAGGAGACTTGGGGGAATGCTGGGTAGAAGTGAATGTGTGGCTCCTCTCAGATTCCAGAACTCTCTGCCACCAAAATGTGAGGAAAACTTGTTTTTTTTGCCACATTTAGAGGTTTGTAAAGGATTCTGGGTAACATAACCTGGTGAGAGCCCCACAAGTTACCCTATCCTGGATTCCTCTAGGTGCTTAGTTTTGAAAAATGCACAGGTTTAATTGGTTTCCCTAGGTGCCAGCTGAGCTAGAGGCCAAAATCCACAGCTAGGCACTTTCCAAAAAATAATTCAGATTTTAATGTTAAAATGTGATGGTCCATGTTGTGTTTTCTGTTGCGGGCATTAGGCCTACCCATGCAAGTGAGGTACTATTTGTATCGGGACACTTGGGGGAACACAGAATAAAAGAACAAGTGTTATTGCCCCTTGTCTTTCTCTACATTTTTTCCTTCCAAATGTAAGACCGTATGAAAAAAATGCGACTATTTGAGAAATGCCCTGTAATTCTCATGCTAGTATGGGGACACCAGAATTCAGAGATGTGCAAATAACCACTGCTTCTCAACACCTTATCTTTTGTCCATTTTGGAAATACAAATGTTTCTTGATACCTATTTTTGGCTCTTTATATTTTACCAAATAAATTGCTGTATATCCAGTATACAATGAAAACCCATTGCAAGGTGCAGTTTATTTACTGGCTCTGGGTACCTAGTGTTCTTGATGAACCTACAAGCCCTATATATCCCCGCAACCAGGAGAGTCCAGCAGTTCTAATTGCTTTGAAAAATCTGCCATAGCTGAAAATTGTTATAAAAGAAAAAGTGGACAGAAATGGCTCTTTTTCACCTCAATTATTATTATTTTTTTTATTTTAGATGTACGTTCTATAGGAAGCTTTGAAGGATTTACACAAATGACCGTCACTAAATTCAGAATTTTGTCTACCTTTCAGAAATGTTTCGCTGTCCAGGATCCAGCATTGGTTTCACACCTATTTATGTCAGTAACTGGAAGGAGGCTAAAAGCACACAAAATAGTAAAAATGGGGTATGTCCTAGTAAAATGCCAACATTTTGCTGAAAAATATGTTTTTCTGATTCAAGTCTGCATGTTCCTGAAAGCTGGGAAGATGCTGATTGTAGCACAGCAAACCTTTTATTTAATGCCAGGGGAAAAAACACTTGTTTTCTTCTGCAGCACTTTTTTCCTGTTTTTTGAAGAAAAAAAAACTTTAGCTGTATTTTGGCTAATTTCTTGGTCTCCTCCAGGGGTACCCACAAACTCTGGGTACCTCTAGAATCCCTAGGATGTTGGGAAAAAAGGACTCAAATTTGGCATGGGTAGCTTATGTGGACAAAGGGTTATGAGGGCCTAAAAGCGAACTGCCCCAAATAGCCAAAAAAAGGCCTGGCACCTGAGGGGGAAAAGGCCTGGCAGCGAAGGGGTTAATGTAACTAAGCTGCGGATTCATATATCAAAGTCTTGTCGGAAGTAACCAACTATCTGCACTTTTATTGTGTCACATGTGCAATAGGTCTGTGCAGTGCAAGCATGACTTATGGAAAAGTGACAACAGACCTGTGGAAGTAAGGGGGTTGTCATAAGTAAATGGCACACATTGAAAATGTAGGTCAATGGAAAGAAGTATAATGTCAGGGGGTTACCTCAGTCACCATTCCATGTCTATGTAAGAGCAATCAGGGCTACTATTGGTTAAGAAGACACATTTTGGGAACATTCAAGAATCTACAGGAAGATTACCCTTTGAATCAGTTGTATTGCCATACTAACTCTGTCCCAGTCTGGCCAAGGCCCATAATGGGCAAAATTCATTGTCAGGCCTTGCTGTCTGAAGGCTGAGCATACTAACCCCGCCTGAACATCACATTTCAGTACATAATAGTGGATCTTGTGGTAGCTTGTGATTCCTTCATATAGGGAAGAGCACCCTAGTCCAGCTGATGTCACAACTACTACCAGAGAGGGCCTAACTTGTTGCTAAGTATGATCTGTCCTAACTTTGTGTGGGTAATTTCAGGTTCTGGGAAAGTAGCCTCTTTCTAGCATGGTTACCCCCATGTTTGACGTGTTTGTCAGTGTGTTTGACTGTGTCACTGGGATCCTGCTAACCAGGACCCCAGTGCTTATGATTTTTAGCCTGTTTGTCAGTATGTTTGACTGTGTCAATGGGGATCCTACTAACCAGGACACTAGTGCTTTATACTCTCCCTCCTCTTAAATTTGTCACTGCATACTGGTAACCCAGTATTTCATCCCAAATTGGCATACTGGTCACCCCTTATATGCCCCTAGTATATGGTATTGAGGTACCAGGGCATTGAGTTTCCAGGGGGTCCCTATGGGTTGCAGCATTACTTACGCCACCCATAGGGAGTGTGTGCAAAGGCTTCTCAGGACTGCTATTGCAGCCTGTGTGAAATGGTGCAAGCACCATTTGACAACCATTTACACTGCACCAGTTCACTTATATGTATCAGGCCTTCCAACCCTGAAGGCTAGGTTCAAAGTACCTGTGTGTGAGGGCACCCCTGCACTAGCAGAGGTGCCCCCACGTCATCCAGGACCATTTTCCCAGACTTCGTGAGTTTGGGGATGCCATTTTACCCCCAGTACTGCCATACCAGTCTTCTGAGGTTTTCCAGGCAGCCCCACCTGCTGTCACCTCACAGACAGGTTTCTGCCCTCCTGTTGCTTGAGCAGGTCAAGCCCAGGAAGGCAGAACAAAGCACTTTCTTTGGAAGAGGGGTGTTACACCCTCTCCCTTTGGAAATAGGTGTTGCAGGCATGGGAGGTGTAGCCTCCCAGAGCCTCTGGAAATGCTTTGAAGGGCACAGATGGTGCCCTTCTGGATAATCCAATCTACACTGGTTCAGGGACCCCCAGTCCCTGCTCTGCCGCAAAACTGGACAAAGGAAAGGGGGGTGACCACTCCCCTCTCCATCACCACAACAGGGGTGGTGCCCAGAGCTCTGCCAGAGTGTCCCTGGGTTTTGCCATCTTGGATTCCAAGGCGGTGGGGCACTCTGGGAGAATCTGAGTGGCCAGTGCCAGCAGGTGATGTCAGAGCCCTCTCCTGATAGGTGCTTTACCTGTGTAGCTGACCAATCCCCCTTTCAGGGCTATTTAGGCTCTCCCCTTTGGGTGTTTCCTCAGATTCACATTGTAAGACTCCAGCAGGAATCCTCTGCATCCTTTACTTCATCATTTACACCTGAAACTGCATCTGGACCCTTCAGGAACTGTACAAACTGCAACAAAGAACAAAGACAACTTCTGTAACATTGTATCTTCAGCTCCTGCCAGCAGCTACAAGTGTTACCAGGTCGTGCATCCTCCGAGGACTGCCTGTCTTCAGCCTGCACCAGAAGAAGGAAGGAATCTCCCTTGAAGTGAAGGAGTCACTTCCCTGCTTCAGCAGGCACCCCTCTGCAGTGATGACCGGTGGCGTGGGTCTCCTCTCCTGACAAAGTGCATGGATCCATCAACACAGGTGGTGAACTGAAGGTGTCCCAATGGTCCTAAGTTTCAGCTGTTAAACTTTGGTGGAGGAGCTTGCATCCACACTCAAGACAGTACCCCCGTGCACTGGGCTCATGTGTGACCTTCCATGAAGTTCTTCATGCACAGCGTTTCTCCGGCCCACAGCACTCCTTCCTGCAGCGCACAGCTTCCCGAGTGGTTCTCCTGCGGCGTGGGATCCCTTTGTGCCATGCTGCATGGGCCTCCATTTGTACCTTCATTGTCCCTCTGCTGTGGGACTCCTGAGGGCACTGCCTGGTCTACTGAGGACTCTCTGAGTTGCTGAGAGCCCCCTCACTCTCCCCCTCCTAGGAAGAGGCCACCAGGGCCCTCCTACTCCCGGACAGCACCATTTTCCGCTAACGACGAGCTTTGCGTGTGCCAAGGCTTGTTGGCAGAATCCAGCGACGCAAACCAGACTGAAATCTTCCATCTGGTGTGGGACATCATCTGCACCAACCAGGAACCCACATCCGTCTTCTTCGGTGTAGTACTGACTGTTCTTCTTCACCGGTGGTTCTTCTTCTGCACCTTCATCTGGGTTAGCTGGGGCTCCTGTTCTCCCTGGACTCTTCAGTGCTTCTTGGAATTGATCCCCTTGTTCCACAGGTTTTCAGGTCCATGAATCCATAATTGGTGTCTTGCAGACTCGTCTGATTCTTGCATAATATTCTATCACATGTTCTTGTGTTCTAGGAAACTTACTGTGATTTACTCCTGCTTTCCTGGGCTCTGGGGTGAGTTCTATTACTTACCTTGGGTGTTTTCTTACACTCCCAGCGCCCCTCTACACACTACACTTGCCTAGGTGGGAAAACGACTTTCGCATTCCACTATTTTAATATATGGTTTGTGTTCTCCCTAGGCCCATTGCTACGTACTGTGATTCTCACTATTTGCTCTCTGTTCTTACTGATTTTACGGCTATTACTGCATTCTAGTGTATATACTGTGTATATAACTTACCTCCTAAGGGAGTATAGTCTCTAAGGTATTTGTGGCATTTGTGACACCAAAATAAAGTACCTTTATTTTTGTAACATTGAGTATTTTCTTTCATGTGTGTAAGTACTGTGTGACTCAAGTGGTATTGCATGAGCTTTGCATGTCTCCTGAATAAGCCTTGGCTGCTCAGCTACAGCTACTTCTAGACATCCTGGCCTGGTGGATGTGTGGTATCTACATCCAAATGTTTTGTGTCACAGTAAGTAGAGACCTAGGAAAAACAAAATAGGGAGAGATTACTATTGTGATATATTTCTGTGGTATTGAAATTGTAAACAAGACATTTCGAGACTATCAATACATGTACTAGAACTGAGCAGCTCATTAGATGTACTGATATATTGCATTTTGCATTAGGAAATGAACATGGAATCTCACAAACATTTAAGACAGCACAGTGAAGAAGTAGCATGTGTATTAGACCATTCCAAGGCCTAGTTGTGTACAACACAGGTGAACACACAACTTGGTTGTATATGTACTAATAGTCATCATGTGAGCAGTGCAGCATCAGTGGGTCACCTGCCACTTCAAATCAGCTGACTTAGCTTAATGCCTAACAAGTATTTGAGGTACACACTTGGTATTGTGTCACCCATGTGTAGGAGGCTGGCCTGGTTTGTAGTGGGTACCTAAGGTACTTACACCTTATAGCAGGTCCTGTTATCCCTTATTAGTGAAATGTAGGCAGCGTCTAGAAGCCAGGCTTTCTAGGGGTAGCTGTAGCTGAGCAGCCAAGGCTTATCTAGGAGACATGCAAAGATCATGCAATGCCACTGTAGTCACACAGTACTCACACTCATGAATGAAAATACTCAGAGTTTCAAAAATAAAGGTACTTCCCACCTAGGCAAGTGTAATGTATAGAGGGGTGCTGGGAGTATAAGAAAACACCAAAGGTAAGTAATAGAACCCACCCCAGAGCCCAGGAAAACAAGAATAAATCACAGTAAGGTTCCTGAAACACACCATAAGTCGTGATAGAAGACTATGGAAGAACCAGAAGAGACTGCAAGACACCAACAATGGATTCCTGGACTTGAAGACCTGTTAAAGAAGGGGACCAAGTCCAAGACACACTGAATGTAGGAGGCTGGCCTGGTTTGTAGTGGGTATCTAAGGTACTTAGACCTTATACCAGGTCCAGTTATCACATATTAGTAAAATGTAGGCAGTGTGCTAGCAGCTTATGCTGGCTAGAGGTAGCTGTAGCAGAGCAGCTTAGGCTGAACTATGAGACCTGCAAAGTTCCTGCAACACCACTATAGTTACATAGGACTTATACACAATAAAAGACAATACTCAGTGTTACCAAAAATAAAGGTACTTTATTTTAGTGACACAAGGCCACAAATATCTTAGAGACAATACTCCTTCTGGAGGTAAGTATTATACATAATATATACATTAGACACCAAAATCAGGTAAGTAAATAGTCATAGAATAGTGCAAACAGAAGAAAATACAATAGAATGCAATAGGCCTAGGGGCAACACAAACTGTATACTAAGAAAGTGAAATGCAAATCACGAATTCCCCCTAGGTGCTGGGAGTGTAAGAAAACACCAAAGGTAAGTAAAATACCCCACCCCAGAGCCCAGGAAAGTAGGAGTAAAGTACTGCAAGCTTCCTCAGGACACACTACAAGTCGTGTAGCCAAACCAGGAAGTCAAGCTCTTACCTACACCAAAGTTGGACATCTGGACCTTAGGACAGTCTGGGTTGTATTGGTCCACCACCTGTGTTCCAGGGAGCAAACTCATCATCAGGAGAGGAGTCCCAGAGAACCGGTCGTCATCGCAGAAGGGTGCCTGCAGAAGCAGGGAAGTGACTCCTTCACTCCACGGGAGATACCTTTGGTTCTTCTGGTGCAGGGTGAAGACAGGGAGTCCTCAGAGTGTGCACACCTTGGAAACTGTTATAAATGCTGGCTGGTGCTGAAGTTGCAGGTCACAGGAGTCGTCCCAGATGCTTTGTTGCAGTTACAGCTGTTCCTGGAGCAGTCTACTGTTGATCCGATGGTCAGAAGCTGAAGCAGAGGATGCAGAGGATTGCTGGAGGAATCTTGCAAGCTGAATTTGAGGAAACCCCCGGAGGAGAGACCCTAATTGGCCCTGAGAGGGGGATTGGCTACCTACCCAGGTATGCATCCATCAGGAGTGGTCTCCAACATCACCTGCTAACACTGGCCACTCAGAGGGCTCCAGAGTGTCCCCACACCTTGATATCCAAGATGGCTAATGCCAGGGACACACTGAAGGAGCTCTGGCACCACGCCTTGGGTGGTGATGGACAGGGCAGTGGTCACTCATATTTCCTTTGTCCAGTTTTACAATAGAGCAGGGACTGGGGGTCCCTGAACGGGTGAAGACTGTATTATTCAAGGAGGGCACCATCTGTACACTTCAAAGCATTTCCAGAGGCTCTGGGAGGGTACCCTTCCCATGCCTGTAACACCTATTTCAAAAGGGAGAGGGAGTAACACCCCTATCCCAAAGGAAATCCTTTGTTCTGCCTTCCTGGGCTTGAGCTGCTCAAGCAACAGGAGGGCAGAAACCTGTCTGTGAGGTGGCAGCAGCTGGGGCTGCCTGGAAAAACCTCAGAAGGCTATGGAAGCAATGCTGGGGGTCCTCTAAGGAGCCCCCAGAGTGCATGGAATCATCCAACCAATACTTGCATACCAACCATGTCTAGGTTTGGAGTTACATTATGTAGCTAAACATAGGTAGTGACCTATATCCAGTACACACATAAAATAGCGTCCCCGCACTCACAAAGTCCAGCAAAGTGGATCTGGAGTTTGTGGGAGTGCCCCTGCTAGTGCAGGGGTGCCCTCACATACAGGTACATGCACCCTTCCCTCGGGCTGAGAGAGCCTATCATAGGGGGGACTTATAGTGACCTGGTGTACCAACCCAATAGTGAAAACGCATGCATGCACCCGGTTCATGCAGACTGGAATAGCAGGCCTGCAGAACCCTTTGCATGGGCTTCCTATGGGTAGCAGAATAGTTGCTGCAACCCATAGGGATCCCCTGGCACCCCCATGCCCTAGGTACCTAGTTACCATATACTAGGGACTTATATGGGGGCACAAATATGCCATATGGGAGATGAATACAGAGTTTTGGAAGAGAGAGCATAATCAGTGGGGTCCTGGTTAGCAGGTTCCCAGTGAACACAGTCAAGCACAGTGTTCACTGCCAAGAAAGAGGTACTTCCCTACACTAGTGTATGTACTCTGTTAAAATGGGCGTATTTATATTTCTAAAAGGCCAATGTGAATGTACTGGAAAATACAAATTTGGCATGGTATGTTATATTTCACCTGGAGAAGCAGCACCTATTGTAGTTTACTTTTAAGTATTAAATAAGGCATCACTTTGTAGCGCCTGCAAGAAAAGAGGACTAATTGCTAGCAGTCAAGATAGGTATCTAAAGGTTCGAGGTGATTGGCATGCTACAACTTTTTCCCATTAGCCCTATCTCTTGAAACTTATGGGAAGAGTAGTTTATTTGGCTCTTGGCTGCTATTTAAGTAAAGAGAGAAAAGAAAGCATAATACCAGCTTTTGTGTCTTTAATAAAATCTAGGTTTTCCTTCACGAATTGCTAGGAAAATCTGTATTTACTATTCCATATACAAAACATTTAGAAAGGTTTGTATAGTTGGGAGTCAGATTTACCATTCTACCATCAACACAACTCATATTGAGGAAAATAAAATTAAAATGCTAGTTAGATTTACTATTCTAACTTCAAACCCACATAAAATTGAGGACACTACATATGATTGGGGGCAGATTTACTCCTTTTAATCTGGCCCAATTTAAATAGAGGAAACTGCAGAAATGGGGTGTCGGATTTAATATTCTAACTCCAAACACAATAAGAACAATAAGTGGGAAAACTATATATATATATATATATATATATATATATATATATATATATATATATATATATATATACATATATATATATTTATGGGGACAGATTTGTACATTTACCTTAAAACAAAATAAAAATGAGGGGCGTGGTCTGGCTACGAGTGAACATGGCCGCCTGTTGAAAGGGCTCCACGCGCCAGAGGATACACAGGTCAGCAGCAGATCTTGAAGAGCTGGAGGAGTATCAGGCCTTATCCCTCCATACTCTACTATGACACCTATGACAGTGGCAGCGTCCTGAGCAAAAACCCCCAGGACCGTATCTGGGGCCTGCCATCGATCATCTTGAAACCAGGCCTAGAGTCACATCCCGAGCCGCGGGCTTGATTTCAGAGTACTTCCAGGCAGGCCCAGGTTGAAACCTGCCACTGACACTCAGGAGGGGCTGGAGAGCAGAGCAGTACCTTGAGGCCACCCACCCCCTCCACCTCCTACACCATTTGAAGAGCACTGACTGCCAGAGCCGTTATATCACAGACCGTGTTGAATACTGTGGCTCAGCATCAACCAGCGAGGACACTGGCGAGCACCATCAATCACCTGTCTGGATTTCTTCCCTCGACGTTGCAGGTGAGCCCTAAACACCGCGTTCCCTGGGGCTGCACACAGGATAATCTGGCATGGGGGTCTTGAACCTTTGAACTTCCACTCTGCCAATGAGATTTAGATGACATTAGCATCCAGATTCAAGTGTTGCATCAAAGTCCTCACCACTGCCTCTCAGTGATCCCTGCTGGCAGTGACGTACAGAGAGAACAGACTGGCCCATCCTGTCCCACTGTGCCTCGGACAATGGCACCTAGGGATACAGAGAAGCACAGGGAGCAGCAAGCCTCCTTACAGAATTGGCATTACCCACGCAGCATACAGGCACACAAGCTCCAACACCCAAACGGGGAATACCACGTGTGTCTCCCTTAACAACTGAATCCCTCCCTATTGCACCCCGCTGCCACATAAACTCCTGCAGGCAAAGGGTCTTCTGGCCTATTTCAGTGATATCAACAACCACCTGGCATCGAGTCACGAACTGCCCTCAAAACATTTGGGCAATGTGGAGGCAACATACCAGCACCTTACCCAATCCCACCCATAGAGCCCAGAACTCTAAAAGACAGGAGGAGGGACCAGTACCTCCCCACCACCCTCCGCCAGGGACCAGGCCTATGGGCGCCACAACACCTCCCCCTCACCTCACTGAACTGAGGACTCAGGGATGTACTTTGAAGTACGAAAAAGGGCTCTACCCTCACTCTGCCCAAAACCAATTCCACACCCACCACCAATAGTGAACTTCTGACTGCCCATATCTGCATCACCATCCCTGAAACCAGGTCATCAACCTGCCAGGCATCACTTGGCCACCCAGCCCTACTACCAGTCCCTACCACATGCAGAGACAGACCTCTGGTGTGCATGACCTATCCTGGGGCTCTACTTGAGGGCAATTCAATCTTTCGGGCACTTCACAACACCTGAACCTCAGTATTCACCCTTGTGTCTGGCCAGTTCACAGCCAGCACACCATGTCTCCTGGCAATACACAACCGGCCAAGCCATCACCATCTCCCCTACCCCACCCAGCGGTGTGCCCGCTTGAGAATGAAGATGCCAATTGCTTTTCTCTGAGGCCCTCTCTCATTAACGGTCTGCTCCTACCCAACCAGCACTGCCCATCTCAGATACACTCTACGCCCTCATGGTTACTAAGCCGAATGTCTCCATGGAAGCATTCTACAGGAGATCACAGCAGTAACCAGGAAATTATAGGTCATGGACACCAGGATCTCAGAAATAGCCGCAGAAACACATTCCATCTGCACCGACATTGCTGGATTCCGGGACAACGTGACAGGAATGGAACTCTGCCTCTCACTCATGGAAGGCAAACTCTATTCAACATCAGACAGAGACCAAGAACTGGAATATATCTGGAACAAATTAACACACCTCAAGGACAGAAGTCATGGGGCTAATGTTCAATTCTTCAGGTTTTCAGAACGGGTGGAAGGCACGGACATCAGAGCCTTCCTCAGGGATATTATCCCTACCCTCACTGGTCTCACGTTCGCTCCTCCCTTGGAACAAGGACAACAGCTACTGACCATTGCCCGTATTCATGGGACATATGATTATGAGGGTCATGAATTACGTATTGCTCCCGACTTTTCCCATGACACTAATGACAAACGGAGAGCGTTCCTGGCCCTTACACCACTAATACAGCAGCTAGATATTAAATTTGGACTGTTTGAACCCGCACCCATGTGGATCACGAAGGATGGCAAATCCAGATACTTCTAAGACCTGCAGGTACAATGCCAATTTCTGGATGACCTAACAACACAGCTGAAGGAACTCTCAACTTCTGATGCCCAGGCTACCCCACACTCGCAGGGCACATCTTCCAACCCCTGATGGGACTAAAGTGGAAACCAAAACCGAAAGTGTGGCAGAGCCTCCGAGCAACCACCAGGTTGCAAGAAGGCAGAGACATGGCTCTTCAGGTAGTAGTGGCCCTCAACCAAGATCAAAATAGGGACAAATCCAGATTCCCACTAAAACCCTCCCATGAGGGGGACTGAGGACTGCCCTTCACAGGACTGGACAACCCCACCATGACTGGTGACATGGTGGAGTCTTGTCTTCCCCACCCCGCTACTTCAGATACGTATGTAGCCAATGCATGCATAAAGCTGTTGGCTGAGCGTCCTCAGTGTCCTCTTTTTCACACTTGCTCCTCCCCATTGAGGGAGAAGGGGGGGTCACTGATGCCATCACCTTCTCCTCCGGACTCCCTATTGGGTCCTATTTTTGTAGTTCCTACTGATGGTGTGGTTTCGTACGCAATGTTTCTGCACACTATAATATGATTCAGGGCAGTTACCCACGCCCTCTTACATGGCACAGATTGTTGATGTTGATATCATTTGGCAATATAGTTTTAAATCTTCATATTGTTGATTCTGTTTACATATGTCCCCAGGTGGCACTGGTTTATGTGGCCCAGCACTGCTTGTCCTAGGCCTGGTTAAAGGGACGGAATCTACCCTCCTGCTTGTCTGTATGCACTAGCACACCTAACGACGCACACTCAGTCTACCCCTGGCCTCCTCCGCTTCATCTTCTTGTGGTTGGCAGTAGCCACGTCCATCTGCTCATGAATAACTCCCCATAACAATGCATCTCAGTCTTGTTTACCCACCTCCCACCAGGGCTCTTACAACTGACCTACAGTCAAGGTGCCCTGGCACAGCTGTGACGCAGGCCAATGCTCATCACCAGGTGCCTTGAGCACACCAAGGTCCATCCGAGGTCTAGTATCACCCCTTTCCCCCCTCCAGGCCCTGCAAAATATAACATACCAGAAAGTCACACCACTGTGGTGAGTAAAGCATGCTGCCCCTTTCAAGCCCAGCTGCCAACTTCATGTCTCTCTTTCCTCATTCTCACATCTTCTAGCCCAGACGCAGGGTTCTGTACCACACATCGGTGCCAGGGTGCTACCACGGAACCCATCCCCCCAGACCAGACATTCAGACACACATCCACACACAAATGAGGACCACCACCCTGCTTTCCCACCCTGCACCTGCCCGCTGCAAACAAGGAGTCACATCCCGCCTCACACTTATGTCTGCCTTATCTCACATATCTGCCCATGCATATTATGGCAAGCTGGGCTGATTAAGGCCCCTAGAATGCCCTCGTTTATGAATCCCTCCACAATGACCTCCCAGTATCACCTCGAGGACTCTTATTCCCCAGTTGATGAAGAGTCCTATGACTACACAGCAGGCAGAACTGACCACAAAATTGCCCGCTGCTGCACTTTCCCGCTACTTCTGTAATAGCAGCAACCTGGCCTGCCCGGTTCCAGTTCCAGCTGATGTTGCCTATTTCTGACCTCCTCCCCAGACCACTACCCCCCTCCCCATAGGGAGAAAAGTGATCCCTGCACATACTTGTGTAGACCCACTGATATTCTCAACAACCCACCTAGTCACATTGGCTGAGGATCCACACGCCCTACATCTCACTACTGGATTGTAAGCAGTCCATTATCTGCAACATGACAAGTCTGTACATACCCAATAAACACCCGCCATGATACTTGTTGGTCCCCAAGCTCCCTCTCCCCTGTGTATCCCCGTACCAGCTCCATCACTATATTGATTACATTTGACCCTTTCAATTGCTTCTCCCTCATCCCCCCCATGTTGAAGACCTCCGGCGCATGGGCTGCGCAAGTTCAGACCCAGAGTCAAAAGTTCTTGGCCCGAGTCACGGTTTTTTCCTTGCCACAGGAACTGACTCTTTGCTTTCCTTCTTCTTCCCTCTGGTTTTTTTCTCCTCCCTTTTGCTGCACCTGCCACATCACCCTCCCCTATCCCAATTACACCCCATACCACAGCCTACAGCGCCAGAAGCAGCAGAGACGTCCATCCCCTCGGAGACCCAGGGATCCACTACACGTGACCTTCCCCCCGCCTTACTAACCCTCATAGTACCCTCATCCCTACTCTAGCCTCTGTCCAAGACCCCCCCCTTTAAGGCCTGCTCCAACCATTGTCCTGATGCGCTGCACAGGCCCCTAACAAATCCCCACCCTGAACTCAATCTCCTGGAATGTCCATGGCCTCACACACTATATCAAATGGAAATAATATTGGCCTATTTACAAACTCAACAGATAGACCTTGCCCTACTACAAAAACCCACCTTTCCTAACTCGAACCAAAGAAATTGCACCACGACTGGGTGGGCTGGACGACCAATAGTAGCTATCCTGCGGCCTCAACACTAAAGATTGCCTTGACCAGGAAATGTGATGCTGCAACCCTTTTGTGAAAGACGTTACCCTTCACTGTCCTTAAAACTTGGAGGGAACCCCCACGGCTGCTACGTCCTTGACAATGTCAAGAGCGGCAAGCACGTTATATGCATTGGCTCAGTATACGCCCATAGGGGTACCAAATGCTCCTTCTTCTTCCAACTCAATCATCTATTAACTGAAATCGGGGCAGCGCATTTCCTCTTGGGAGGAAACTGGATCCTAGCCCTTGACCCTATGCTTGACTGCATTGGCCCCTGGATCACTGCAACCATGCCCACAGAGCCCTCTTGAGTGATATCATGTCTGACCATGGCTTGGTGGACCACTGTTGCTAAGCCCACCCAATAGATAGGGAATACACCTTCATCTCTCTGGTTCATGGCACTCAATCCACAATAGTCTATTTCTTGATCTCCCAGAAGATGGTAGCCTTGATCTCCCGCTACCACAGGCCCCAACCAAAGCCCAACTGCGCTCCCACGTCTCCACCGATCTTGAAAATACCAAAGGCTCTGTCTCCTCACATAGAACTCTGTGGACCGCTGCAAAAGCGACAATACCCGGCCAACTGATGAGGGATGCAGCCATCACCAATGCCCAAAGGCACTCCCAACAGAAAGACCTTGAAGAGATGATAATGAACCTTGAGCACCTCTATACCGCGGGTCCCTCCCTTACACAATTGTCACTGTCTGGAGCGGGCAAAGATGGACCTAAATGCCCTTTTCATCTTCAAAGCAGAGTATGCTCTCCAAAGAATAAAGGGACGTCACTATTAACATGGGGAGAAGGTGGGCCGCCTCCTGGCAGCACAGTTGCACCAACAGGAAGCAGCACTATCTATACCAGCCATCCAAACTGGGACAAGAGTGAGGCACTACCTATTTCCAGAATGACCACCAAAATGGCAATAGCGACCCTCCACGTCTGATGGATGCTGCCCCACCTCAAGCACCTAGGAAAGTACATTAACAGGGACTTGGACTGCATTCTAGCGGACAACCTAGATCCTATGCTTGCACTGACACAGAAAGACTTTGCCAAATGGTCACAACTAGTCTCTCTCTACGTGGGGTAGAGTGCCAGCTGTGCATGTGGTAACGCTACCACATTTCACCCACATCCTTGGCATGCTGGTCTTGCTTGCCCCACTCCCCATGTTAAACTACATTGATAAGAACATTAGCTCCTTCATATGGGGCTCATCCTGCCTCTGCGTGACCAGCAAATTGATGACCCACTGCTCCTGCGGCAGCCTAGGCCTCCCCTCCATAGAGCACTGTGCACTGTCCCTCCATCTCTCAAAACTTGCATACATGCTCCCTGGGATGAAGGACCCACCGCAATGGGTCCACGCTGAACGTACAGGTCTGCACCTCTCATTCTATGGCGATGGGAACTCTAAGATCTGACCTGCTAACCCTATGGTGCCCTTGGGGTTGACTCAGAACTCTATGAGCACACGCCAAAATGTGACAGTGCCAAACTCCAATTCAGAGGACAGATGTTGGACTGCAGAAAATGGCGCCCTGCAGACATCTTCCACTTGGGCTAGGACATCTCTGATGGATCCCTCAAACCATTCTCTGTATTGCTCGTAGAATATCCTCCCACACCAAGCCTGGCGATACATACAACCACATCATTGCCTTACCCAATGTATGGGGCCTCATCCATGATCCTTACAATCGTCTCCGATAATCTCCTACATTAGAACATGGGGCCATTTTCTTGGGGTAATGTCGGACCTCAACGCCTTTCTGGTCAGCTAACTCTCCCTGCCCCTCTTGAATAATCTCCGCAAATCATGGCACTTGAAACTACAAATAGAATACAACATGAAAGACTGGTCAGATCTTATAGAAACCTATGACAGTGGAGCAAGGAAAGCACAGATGCCTTTTTTAAAACACTCCATGATTGGCACTGGAGACCTGTCAAACTGAGGGTAGCAGGTCTTTTACTCCATTTCAACTTCTGGTGCTGTCCTCACACCCACTGCGACCTGGTACATATCATATGTGACTGTCCTTCTATTACACCCTTTTGGGAAGCAGTGGGAAGAAAGCTACTTGAAACTATACCCATCCAAACCCCACTATACCTACACTGATCTTCTTGCATGACAACACAAATTGACCTGACTCGTGCAAACTTGTCTCCTTCACACAGCACTTGCCACAGCACTTGCCACAGCCAAACTCTGCATATTTCGGCTTTGGCGCTCCCCAATACCTACTTCCCATGATGAATAGCTCACTGACATGTATTAGACAGTGACATATGAAGCCTTCATATACAACCTGTGTGACAAAGCGGATGTCCTCCTACATACCTGGGCCACCTACCCCCAACACCCATCCACACCTTCTAACCCTTCCCTCTTCCCTTCCTCAGTCACTTCCCCTCCCTGGCTGCTTTCCCAATGTCCCCTTCCTCCCAATCTCCTCCATCTCTTCCACCCACTCTACTGCACAATTCCCAATACAAGCCTTACATGTCCCATCCCCACACCATATCCCCAAATTGTACTTTGCCAACTGCAACCTACAACCTTGCCCATGCACTTTCTCATTTCATATAATCCTCACACTCACCTTACTGAGGAACATCGTCTCCCCTCCCACACCACTATATACCACACTCCTTCTTCAATAATGTAACTAATGATCCCACTGTAGCTTCATAGCCCCACAACCTCTTCACCTCATTGTTTAGTTATCCTCCCACTCTGCTAGCTTCTCGATCAATCACTCAAAGGCTATTCGGTCCTACAATGAAGCGCCACTTCATCCCACATCCCCACTCTCCCCCCGGTTTTTCCTCTTTCCTCATCGCGCCCTCATTGAGAGTCTGGAACGACCATCCGAAATGGACCTGTTTATTGGGCAACGCTCTGCAACAAGACCCAACCTATCCCATACCTTGCTATCTATAGGTTGTAACAGCATCTCAACCATTCTCTCCTCCTCCAAACAGTTTGGAATAAGATGCACAATCCAATAAATCACATGTTCTAAGATTTAACAGAAATCTAATTCAATGTTGAAGTTGAAATTTTGACAAATGTTCAGGAAAAATTACTTTTAGAAATGTATACTTTTCATGTTTGAAATTCCATTTGGCTAATTAACACTGGTCTGCCTGTAGCACCCCTGTTTGATGAGGGAAGACAAACTACTCCATGGGCAGAGACCATTGCTTGGGACTACTATTCTAACTTCAACTGAATTAACATTAGAGAAAATGAATAGGTTGAGGGTGTCAGATTTACTATTCTGACTCTAAATCAAATAATATTGGAGAAAAGTTTAATTAACTCTAGAACAACTTACTTTGACAAATACATATAGAAGATGGGGCATATTTGCTAAACTAACTCAAAACTGACTGACATTAGAGGAACTAGATATAGTATAGAGTGCTTTTTACTATAACTCCCTCAACCAACTAAAATTGTCACTAATGCATATAATTGAGAGTAAGCGTTATTGTTGCATCTCAAACCCAGATATCTTATGGAGAAAAAGCATATGGCTGGGTCATATTTATTATTCTAACTGCAACCCTATGAACATTAGAGGCAATGCATGTAACTGAAAGATTAAAATTGCACAAAATAAAATCATAAATGTCACAAAAACTCAAATATACAAAAAATACTAAAACTAAAACATTAATAAAATGAACTCTTTCACATGAATTTGTGTGACTATCCTATAGTACAATACTTAACAATTATTTGAAAAAATATAAAACTAAACACAATCTACTTCAAACACAACAGGAACCATAGAAATATTAAAATAGATTTTTAAATAACATCAAAAATGGAAAGAATAATATTTCTCTTCTATTACCTACATGCAATAGTAATAATCTCAATAAAACATTTAAATATATTTTCAGGTTTTTTAGAAAATATCATAGTGAAGTGTTCAAAATATTTTCTAATTATAAAAATATATTGAACAGAAGAAGATTTAAGCAAGCTCTACATCTACTGATGAATGCATTCTTACTTTCCTTTCAAAACACCACCCACCTCAATAAAACTTACACTCTATTAAAAATTCAAACATTAATTATGTTTACATAATTTAAAATATAATTTAAAATATCATTATGCCATTATGTTTTAATAAAACATTAATACATTTAGAATAATCAAATATTTTCAAAACATCAACCACCACACTCTAGTAAAGCCAAACAACCCAGAAAATCAAATCCAAATATTGGCTATTATACAAATGAGGATATTGTCCTAAACATATTTTTAAAATACATCTATCCACACCCCCGAAAAAGCAACAAATAATTAATCTACAAACTAAAAATTATTGATATATATTTTACAAATAAATAAGAATGTAAAATTTGCTAAATAAACCATAAATGTTTAAAACACTATCCACATAAAGAAAACAGCCCAAAAAATAAAATGTAAAAAAACAAAATAATAACAAAATATTGAACATTCCAGCCGTACCTATCTCTTTTAAATAAATGAAAAATTAAAAAATGTACAAAAAATCCTAGAGGTGGGCAGTGATCTCCAATCAGCTTGTGGATTTTGCTGAGTTATTTCCACTCCTATGCTCCGCTTAGAGCGTGGAGTTCCAAAAAACTTGATGTAGCAGAGCTGAGCACAGTTTTTGTCCTCGTTCACGCTCGCCAACATTAAATTGGTGAGCGCGAAAAAGCAAAATCTTACTCAGACCACCTCACAGCGAGATTTTTCAGTGTGGGGAGTTGCAGATGGTTGTAGAAAATCTACTTGAGCAGCAGAACAGAAGCAGCGCACTCTTGTGCTGCATGTGGTGCGGTTCGTGCTGATTTTATGGTGCGGGACAAACATCCAGCATTAAAAATCAGCATAAATGGTTCAACATAAATGCAGTCCGCTGCTCGCAGAACTCCACTTAGCGCGGTGTAGTTTTTTGCCCACTTCGCAGAGTTGCCCGTAGCGCACCTCCACGAATTATACCCAGGCCCAGCTAGTAGATACCACACCATTAAGTAATTGATAGTTAATACTTTGATATGCATTTAATAAACAAATATACTAACCCTTGATTTTGCATCCTCTATGTTCTAGTAATTCACAAATTAATGACATCAGTGTACAATTTACTTAGCTATCTAATTACAGATTCCTCACTTTGTGAGTATTCCCCAGGCATCAGACTGGATCAAAAAAATATTAAGTAGTACCCCTGCACACCGGTAGGTTGTGTCATATGGCTCTGTGTGGCATCATTCCACTCTCAAAGTAATATTCAAAAACACGTCTAGACGGCATACCAACATCAGTTGCTTTCTAAATTGTCTCCTCAGAAATGGAACCCAGTCTTCAGATTGATAGTGATCAGTGTGCAGATCTCTAAATTGGGTCCTTTTTTATGAGAGAAAGGAGACCAGTTCACGTAATGGGTGGATGGGAGGGTTGATGAGGAATCTGCAGTTAAATAGAGTATCTATCAGAAATAGTGTTACCAATGGTAAGCAACTTGTTCTTTTGATAAATACATCTAACCACAGATTCCTCACCTTCAGAAAACATATCAAAGCATTTTTTCCTAGCTTGTGGGTCTGTTAACTATTTCAGATAAAAATGTCTGGCCAAAATATGAAGGCAAAGTGCCCTACTCATTGGACTTGATCGTCCAGGCAATAGTGCTTTGTGAACCTATGGAGTGATGCTCAGGTAACCAGGTAGCAGGGGTGACAAAGCCGATACGGCCGATATCATCATCTTAGGCGACTTTCATTTGCATTTACTAGGACCCTCCATAGATGATACCGCAATTGCCCTCTCTTGTGCCTGGGATCTTCCTACACAGGGGGCCAACAAACATGGCCATCCGACAAAGACCAGCAGGTCATTGCTCAATGGCGTAGAACAGTTACAGCTAAGAGCCCTGAATATCAGCTTTATAGAGGACTCGCCACCTGCGTCATCATATTTTTCAACCACGACCTCTAACAAAATCAACTACACGTTTGTCACTCTCCCATTGTTCAAACGACTAGCTACCTACCACCTAGGCAACAGGAGTGAGAGCAACCATTGCCCACAGGAACTAACCATGAACCTGGGATTACTAAAATTGAAAAAACGAGTATCGCATTGTAGGAAAGTACCATCTTGCCTGGCATGTTACCCCCATTTTTCACTGTATATATGTTGTTTTAGTTGTATGAGTCACTGGGACCCTGCCAGCCAGGGCCCCAGTGCTCATAAGTGTGCCTGACTGTGTTACCTGTGTAGTGACAAACTGTCTCACTGAGGCTCTGCTATCCAGAACCTCAGTGGTTATGCTCTCTCATTTCTTTCAAATTGTCACTAACAGGCTAGTGACCAATTTTACCAATTTACATTGGCTTACTGGAACACCCTTATAATTCCCTAGTATATGGTACTGAGGTACCCAGGGTATGAACACATTATTCCACAGCCATTTTCACTGCACTTAAGTAACTTATAAGTCACCTATATGTCTATCCTTTACCTGGTAAAGGTTAGGTGCAAAGTTACTTAGTGTGTGGGCACCCTGGCACTAGCCCCCACATTGTTCAGGGCAAATTCCCCAAATTTGTGAGTGTGGGGACACCATTACATGCGTGCACTACACATAGGTCACTACCTATGTGTAGCTTCACAATGGTAACTCCGAATATGGCCATGTAACATGTCTATGATCATGGAATTGCCCCCTCTATGCCATCCTGGCATAGTTGGCACAATCCCATGATCCCAGTGGTCTGTAGCACAGACACTGGTACTGCCAAACTGCCTTTTCAGGGGTTTCACTGCAGCTGCTGCTGCTGCCAACCCCTCAGACAGGTTTCTGCCCTCCTGGGGTCCAGCCAGGCCTGGCCCAGGATGGCAGAACAAAGGACTTCCTCAGAGAGGGGGTGTTACACCCTCTCCCTTTGGAAAATGGTGTGAAGGCAGGGGAGGAGTAGCCTCCCCCAGCCTCTGGAAATGCTTTCTTGGGCACAGATGTGCCCAATTCTGCATAAGCCAGTTTACACCGGTTCAGGGACCCCTCAGCCCTGCTTAGGCGCGAAACTGGACAAAGGAAAGGGGAGTGACAACTCCCCTGACCTGCACCTCCCCTGGGAGGTGCCCAGAGCTCCTCCAGTGTGCTCCAGACCTCTGCCATCTTGGAAACAGAGGTGCTGCTGGCACACTGGACTGCTCTGAGTGGCCAGGGCCAGCAGGTGACGTCAGAGACTCCTTCTGATAGGCTCCTTTAGGTGTTGCTAGCCTATCCTCTCTCCTAAGTAGCCAAACCCTCTTTTCTGGCTATTTAGGGTCTCTGCTTTGGGGAATTCCTTAGATAACGAATGCAAGAGCTCATCAGAGTTCCTCTGCATCTCTCTCTTCACCTTCTGCCAAGGAATCGACTGCTGACCGCGCTGGAAGCCTGCAAAACTGCAACAAAGTAGCAAAGACGACTACTGCGACCTTGTAACGCTGATCCTGCCGCCTTCTAGACTGTTTTCCTGGTGGTGCATCCTGTGGGGGTAGTCTGCCTCCTCTCTGCATCAGAAGCTGTGAAGAAATCTCCTGTGGGTCGACGGAATCTTCCCCCTGCAACCGCAGGCACCAAAAAGCTGCATCACCGGTCCCTTGGGTCTCCTCTCAGCACGACGAGCGAGGTCCCTCGAATCCAGCAACACTGTCCAAGTGACCCCCACAGTCCAGTGACTCTTCAGTCCAAGTTTGGTGGAGGTAAGTCCTTGCCTCCCCACGCCAGACTGCATTGCTGGGAACTGCGACTTTTGCAGCTACTCCGGCCTCTGTGCACTTCCGGCGGAAATCCTTTGTGCACAGCCAAGCCTGGGTCCACGGCACTCTAACCTGCATTGCACGACTTTCTAAGTTGGTCTCCGGCGACGTGGGACTCCTTTGTGCAACTTCGGGTGAGCACTGTTTCACTCTTCTTCATAGTGCCTGTTCTGGCACTTCTGCGGGTGCTGCCTGCTTCTGAGAGGGCTCCTTGTCTTGATCGATGCCCCCTCTGTCCCCAGACGCAATTGGCGACATCCTGGTCCATCCTGGGCCACAGCAGCATCCAAAAACGCTAACCACACAACTTGCAGCTAGCAAGGCTTGTTGGCGTCCTTTTGGCGGGAAAACACTTCTGCACGACTCTCCACGGCGTGGGGGATCCATCCTCCTAAGGGGAAATCTCTAGCCCTTGTCGTTCCTGCAGAATCCTCAGCTTCTTCTGTCCAGTAGAAGCTTCTTTGCACCTACAGCTGGCATTTCCTGGGCATCTGCCCATCTCCGACTTGCTTGTGACTTTTGGACTTGGTCCCCTTGTTCCACAGGTACCCTCGACTGGAAATCCATTGTTGTTGCATTGCTGGTTTGTGTCTTTCCTGCAGAATTCCCCTATCACGACTCCTATGTCCTTTGGGGAACTTTAGTGCACTTTGCACTCACTTTTCAGGGTCTTGGGGTGGGGTATTTTTCTAACCCTTACTATTTTCTAATAGTCCCAGCGACCCTCTACAAGGTCACATAGGTTTGGGGTCCATTCGTGATTCGCATTCCACTTTTGGAGTATATGGTTTGTGTTGCCCCTATCCCTATGTGCCCCCATTGCATCCTATTGTAAAGATACATTGTTTGCACTGTTTTCTAAGACTATACTGCATATTTTTGGTATTGTGTACATATATCTTGTGTATATTTGCTATCCTCATACTGAGGGTACTCACTGAGATACTTTTGGCATATTGTCATAAAAATAAAGTACCTTTATTTTTAGTATATCTGTGTATTGTGTTTTCTTATGATATTGTGCATATGGCACTAGTGGTACTGTAGTAGCTTCACACGTCTCCTAGTTCAGCCTAAGCTGCTCTGCTAAGCTACCATTATCTATCAGCCTAAGCTGCTAGACACCCTATACACTAATAAGAGATAACTGGGCCTGGTGCAAGGTGCAAGTACCCCTTGGTACCCACTACAAGCCAGTCCAGCCTCCTACATTGGTTGTGCAGCAACGGGGTAAGTGCTTTGAGACTACTCACCACTCTTGACATTGTACTTTTCATAAGAGAAAAATATACAAAACAAGTTCAGTGTATGTACACATAACTAAAAAGTTTTGCATTTCCTCTTTTCACTCTTTTCTAAGTGCTGAAAAGTACTTCTAAACTTTCTAAAAGTTCTTAAAAAGTTGTAAAAGTTTTTTTTTCTGTCTTTCCAAAAGTTCTGAAAAACTTTTTCTTCACTTTTTCTATCAGTTAAACTCTTCTAAAAATGTCTGGTACAGGCCAAACTGTTGATCTGTCCAAGATTGCATATGATCACCTTAGCTGGAAAGGAGCAAGGAGTCTCTGCATAGAAAGAGGTTTAAGTGTAGGGAAGAATCCCTCTAGAGAACTGTTGGTGAATATGCTTATTGAACAGGATAAGGCCAAAGCTGGCACAACTGTTGAAAAGTTAGCTGATGGTTCCCACTCTGATTCTGGGGCACCCCTGGCAAAAGATGTGGGAGGAAAACTTCCTACCCTGCCCATTAGCAGACAGTCCAGCATAGTTGGTACTGATGTAGAGTCACACCATACAGATAGTGTGGTCTCACATCACAGTAAGAGCATTCATTCTCATCATAGTAGAAGTGCTGTTCCTGGTAGCCAAGCTGTTAGGGTGCCATCTGTTAGGGACAGGTCTCCTTCTGTTCATTCTCATCATACTTCTGTTTCTAGGCATGTCCCTCCCACCCACCCTGATGACAGAGTGTTAGAAAGGGAGCTCAATAGATTGAGAGTGGAAGAATCCAGACTGAAGCTCAAAAGGCAACAGCTGGATTTAGATAGACAGTCTCTAGAAGTAGAAAAAGAAAGACAGAAACTGGGTTTAGAAACCCATGGTGGCAGCAGCAGTATTCCCCATAGTCATCCTGTAAAAGAGCATGATTCCAGGAATCTGCATAAGATAGTTCCCCCTTATAAGGAGGGGGATGACATTAACAAGTGGTTTGCTGCACTTGAGAGGGCCTGTGTTGTTCAAGATGACCCTCAAAGGCAGTGGGCTGCTATCCTATGGCTATCATTTAGTGGTAAGGGTAGGGATAGACTCCTTACTGTGAAAGAAAGTGATGCCAACAATTTCACTATTCTTAAGAATGAACTCCTTGATGGTTATGGCTTAACCACTGAACAATACAGGATAAAGTTCAGAGAGACGAAAAAGGAGTCTTCACAAAACTGGGTTGATTTCATTGACCATTCAGTGAAGGCCTTGGAGGGGTGGTTACATGGCAGTAAAGTGACTGACTATGAAAGCCTGTACAACTTAATGCTAAGAGAGCATATTCTTAATAATTGTGTGTCTGATTTGTTGCACCAGTAACTGGTAGACTCTGATCTGACCTCTCCCCAAGCATTGGGAAAGAAGGCAGACAAATGGGTCAGAACAAGGGTGAACAGAAAAGTTCATACAGGGGGTGACAAAGATGGCAAGAATAAGGATGGTAAGCCTTCAGACAAAGGTGGGGACAAATGTAAAAATGAGTCTTTATCAGGTCCACAAAAACACTCTGGTGGGGGTGGTGGGCCTAAATCCTCTTCTAAACAAAATCAAGAAAAGAAACCATGGTGCTATTTATGTAAAGTAAAAGGCCATTGGACAACAGATCCCAGTTGTCCAAAGAAAAGCACCAAGCCTCGTACCACTACAACCCCTACTGCTACACCTAGTGTCCCTACTAATAGCAGTGGTGGTGGGAGCAAACCTACTAATAGCCAATCTAAGGGAGTAGCTGGGCTCACCTTTGGTAATTTAGTTGGGGTTGGTCTGATTAGGGAGACCACAGAGGCTGTGTTAGTCTCTGAGGGGGCTATTGATTTAGCCACCTTGGTTGCTTATCCCCTTAACATGGATAAGTACAAGCAACTACCCCTAATAAATGGTGTTGAGGTCCAGGCCTACAGGGACACAGGTGCCAGTGTCACAATGGTGATTGAGAAACTGGTACACCCTGAACAACACCTACTTGGTCACCAGTACCAAGTAACCGATGCTCACAACAGCACACTTAGCCACCCCATGGCTGTTGTAAATCTCAACTGGGGGGGGGGGTTACTGGTCCAAAGAAAGTTGTGGTAGCCTCAGATTTGCCTGTAGACTGTCTACTAGGGAATGATTTGGAGACATCAGCTTGGTCAGATGTGGAGTTGGAGGCCCATGCAGCAATGCTGGGCATTCCATGGCATATTTTTGCTTTGACCAGGGCTCAGGCCAAAAAGCAAAAAGGACAGGAAAGCTTGGATCCTGGAACAATGGACCAAGTGCTCCCTAAAGCTAGGGCTAGTAGAAGTAAAGCACTTCCTACTATCCCTCCCTCTACAGTGGATTCTTCTTCTGAGGAGGAAGAGTTTCCACCCTGTGCAGAACCTACACCAGAGGAGCTGGAAGCAGACACTGCTGAGCTTTTGGGTGAAGGGGGGCCTGCCAGGGAGGAGCTGAGTGTGGCACAGCAAACCTGTCCCACATTAGAGGGTCTAAGACAGCAAGCTGTCAAACAAGCAAATGGGGATATCAGTGACTCTCACAGAGTTTACTGGGAGGACAACCTCTTGTACACTGAAGCAAGGGATCCTAAACCTGGAGCAGCCAGGAGATTAGTGATTCCTCAGGAGTACAGAAAGTTCCTCCTAACTCTTGCACATGATATTCCCCTTGCTGGACATTTGGGGCAAATGAAAACTTGGGACAGGCGTGTTCCCCTGTTTCATTGGCCTAGAATGTCTGAGGACACAAAAGATTTTTGTAAGTCCTGTGAAACCTGTCAAGCCAGTGGCAAGACAGGTGGCACCCCAAAGGCACCCCTTATTCCACTGCCTGTGGTTGGGGTTCCCTTTGAAAGGGTAGGGGTTGACATAGTTGGCCCCCTTGACCCTCCTACTGCTTCAGGCAATAGGTTTATCTTGGTGGTAGTGGACCATGCCACAAGATATCCTGAGGCAATTCCTCTAAGGACCACTACAGCTCCTGCAGTGGCAAAGGCCCTCCTGGGAATCTTTTCCAGGGTGGGCTTCCCAAAAGAGGTAGTTTCAGACAGAGGAAGCAATTTTATGTCTGCTCACTTGAAGGCCATGTGGAAAGAGTGTGGGGTGACATACAAGGTCACCACACCCTATCATCCACAAACAAATGGACTGGTGGAGAGATTTAATAAAACTCTCAAAGGCATGATTATGGGACTCCCAGACAAACTCCGCAGGAGATGGGATATCCTTTTACCATGCCTCCTTTTTGCCTACAGGGAGGTACCCCAGAAAGGAGTGGGCTTCAGCCCCTTTGAACTCCTCTTTGGACACCCTGTTAGGGGTCCACTCACACTTGTCAAGGAGGGTTGGGAACAACCTTTAAAAGCTCCAAAACAAGATATTGTGGATTATGTACTAGGCCTCAGATCAAGGATGGCTGAATACATGAAAAAGGCCAGTAAAAACCTTCAGGCCAGCCAAGAGCTCCAGAAGCAATGGCATGACCAGAAGGCTGTTTTGGTTCAGTACCAACCAGGGCAGAAAGTGTGGGTCTTGGAGCCTGTGGCCCCAAGAGCACTCCAAGATAAATGGAGTGGACCCCACACAATTGTTGAAAAGAAGGGTGAAGTCACCTACTTGGTTGACTTAGGCACTGCCAGGAGTCCCCTTAGGGTGCTCCATGTCAACCGCCTGAAACCCTACTATGACAGGGCTGATCTCAACCTGCTCATGTCAACTGATGAGGGACAGGAAGAAGACAGTGATCCTCTACCTGATCTCTTCTCTTCCACAGAACAAGATGCTCTAGTGGAAGGTGTAGTTTTGGCTGATTGTCTTACTGCTGAGCAGAAAGACCATTGCACAAATCTCCTGGGTCAGTTTTCTGAACTCTTCTCTACTGTGCCAGGTACCACTTCTTGGTGTGAGCACACTATAGATACTGGAGACAGCTTGCCTGTCAAAAGTAAGATCTATAGGCAGCCTGACCATGTCAGAGACTGCATAAAGAAAGAGGTCCAGAAAATGTTAGAACTAGGAGTGGTTGAGCACTCTGAAAGTCCATGGGCCTCTCCTGTGGTACTTGTGCCAAAACCTCATTCCAAACATGGAAAGAAGGAAATGAGGTTTTGTGTTGATTACAGAAGTCTCAACCAGGTAACCAAAACTGATGCTCACGCTATACCCAGGGCAGATGAGCTCATAGATACACTGGCATCTGCCAAGTATCTAAGCACTTTTGACTTGACTGCAGGGTATTGGCAGATCAAATTATCAGAAGATGCTAAAGCTAAAACTGCATTTTCAACCATTGGAGGCCATTACCAATTCACAGTAATGCCTTTTGGATTGAAAAATGCACCTGCCACTTTTCAGAGGTTGGTGAATACAGTCCTGCAAGGGCTGGAAGCTTTCAGTGCAGCATATCTAGACGATATAGCTGTCTTTAGCTCCAGTTGGGATGATCACCTGGTCCACCTATGGAAAGTTTTGGAGGCCCTGCAGAAGGCAGGCCTCACTATCAAGGCTTCAAAGTGCCAGATAGGGCAGGGGAAGGTGGTTTATCTGGGACACCTGGTTGGTGGAGAACAGATTGCACCACTTCAGAGGAAAATCCAAACAATTATTGATTGGGTTCCCCCTACTACTCAGACTCAGGTGAGAGCATTTTTAGGCCTCACTGGGTATTACAGGAGGTTCATAAAGAACTATGGCTCCATTGCAGCCCCTCTTAATGACCTCACATCCAAGAAAATGCCTAAAAAGGCATTGTGGACAGCAAACTGTCAGAAAGCTTTTGAGGAGCTGAAGCAGGCCATGTGCTCTGCACCTGTCCTGAAAAGCCCTTGTTACTCTAAAGAATTCTATGTCCAGACTGATGCATCTGAATTAGGAGTAGGGACAGTCCTATCACAACTTAATTCTGAGGGCCAGGATCAACCTGTTGCTTTTATTAGTAGGATGTTGACCCCTAGAGAAAAGCGTTGGTCTGCCATTGAGAGGGAGGCCTTTGCTGTGGTCTGGGCACTGAAGAAGTTGAGGCCATACCTGTTTGGCACTCACTTCATTGTTCAGACAGACCACAAACCTCTACTTTGGCTAAAACAAATGAAAGGTGAAAATCCTAAACTGTTGAGGTGGTCCATATCTCTACAGGGAATGGACTATACAGTGGAACATAGACCTGGGAGTACCCACTCCAATGCAGATGGACTCTCCAGATATTTCCACTTAGACAATGAAGACCCATCAGGTAATGACTAGTCTTATTGTCCTTTGTTTGGGGGGGGGGGTTGTGTAGGAAAGTACCATCTTGCCTGGCATGTTACCCCCATTTTTCACTGTATATATGTTGTTTTAGTTGTATGTGTCACTGGGACCCTGCCAGCCAGGGCCCCAGTGCTCATAAGTGTGCCTGACTGTGTTACCTGTGTAGTGACTAACTGTCTCACTGAGGCTCTGCTATCCAGAACCTCAGTGGTTATGCTTTCTCATTTCTTTCAAATTGTCACTAACAAGCTAGTGACCAATTTTACCAATTTACATTGGCTTACTGGAACACCCTTATAATTCCTGGCGCACAATATGCAAACTCACGCCCTTACCACAGCGACATCACATTGCATATATCAGAAGCTGGCTGGGCCCAACACCTTGGAGTCCACTTCAATGGCAAGGCTTCACTCAGCACATCCACACAAAGCACAACATCTCCAGGAATCCATCTCCAACACAGGCTCCTAGAGAAGACCCCACTCACACTACTCACTGATTCTGTCACGATAAAAGACCAGATAGCCAAGGGCAGGAGAGATTTTCCGCTGCAGTTTTTAAGCACAACAGGCCCTTCTGGGAAAAGATTTTCAAACCTCTCAACCTGGAAATAGGCCTGACAGGAATTATCCCACAGTCCTGGAAGGGGTCCATAATCTCTCCTATTTTTGAAATCGCGGACAGGATACTCCCTAATAGCTATTGTCTGATTGCCTTAATTGACAATTGTTAGACCTGACAGCCTTAGGGTGGTCACCCCTAACTTTTTGCCTGGCTCCCACCACTTTTTGGATACTGTTTTTCCTGGTTTTAGGACTCTGCGCACTTTACCACTGCTAACCAGTGCTAAAGTGCATATGCTCCCTCCCTTAAAACATGGTGACATTGGTTCATACCCAATTGGCTTATTTAATCTACCAGTAAAGTGCACTACATGTGCCCAGGGCCTGTAGATTAAATGCTACTAGTGGGCCTGCAGCACTGATTGTGTCACCCACATAAGTAGCCCCTTAACAATGCCTCAGACCTGCCATTGCAAGGCCTGTGTGTGCAGTCAGCGGTCGATCCTTGGCAGAAGTCGAAGAGAGAAGTGCAGAGGAACTCTGGTGAGCTCTTGCATTCGTTATTTGAAGAGAAACCCACAGGAGAGACCCTAAATAGCCCTCAGAGGAGGATTGGCTACCTAACCTGGTAAGAGCCTATCCGGAGGGGTCTCTGACGTCACCTGCTGGCACTGGCCACTCAGAGGTCTCCATTGTGCCCTCACACCTCTGCATTCAAGATGGCAGAGGTCTGAGACACACTAGAGGAGCTCTGGGCACCACCTATGGGGTGGTGATGGACAGGGGAGTGGTCACACCCCTTTCCTTTGTCCAGTTTCGTGCCAAAGCAGGTGGGTCCCTGAACCAGTGTAGACTGGTTTATGCAAGGAGAGCACCATCTGTGCTCTTTAAAGCATTTCCAGAAGCCAGGAGAGGCTACTCCTCTCAGGCCCTTGTGAGAAAGTAGCCTCTTTCTAGCCTTGTTACCCCCTCTTTTAGCCTGTTTGTGAGTATATGTCAGGGTGTTTTCACTGTCTCACTGGGATCCTGCTAGCCAGGGCCCAGTGCTCATAGTGAAAACCCTATGTTGTCAGTATGTTTGTTATGTGTCACTGGGACCCTGCTAGCCAGGACCCCAGTGCTCATAGGTTTGTGGCCTATATGTGTTCCCTGTGTGATGCCTAACTGTCTCACTGAGGCTCTGATAATCAGAACCTCAGTGGTTATGCTCTCTCTTTACTTCCAAATTTGTCACTAACAGGCTAGCGACAAAATTTACCAATTCACATTGGCATACTGGTACACCCTTATAATTCCCTAGTATATGGTACTGAGGTACCCAGGGTATTGGGGTTCCAGGAGATCCCTATGGGCTGCAGCATTTCTTTTGCCACCCATAGGGAGATCTGACAATTCTTACACAGGCCTGCCATTGCAGCCTGAGTGAAATAATGCACACATTATTTCACAGCCATTTTCACTGCTCTTAAGTAACTTATAAGTCACCTATATGTCTATCCTTTACCTGGTAAAGGTTAGGTGCAAAGTTACTTAGTGTGTGGGCACCCTGGCACTAGCCAAGGTGCTCCCACATTGTTCAGGGCAAATTCCCTGACTTTGTGAGTGCGGGGACACCATTACATGCGTAAACTACACATGTGTAGCTTCACAATGGTAACTCCGAATATGGCCATGTAACATGTCTATGATCATGGAATTGCCCCCTCTATGCCATCCTGGCATAGTTGGCACAATCCCATGATCCCAGCGGTCTGTAGCAAGCTGCGCCGCCATGGGGATTCCGACCCCCTTCCCGCCAGCCTGGCTCTGGCGGTTTTCACCGCCAGAACCTGGCTGGCGGGAACGGGTGTCGTGGGGCCCCTGGGGGCCCCTGCAGTGCCCATGCCACTGCACCCGTCGCACACCTTCCACTCCGCCGGCTCCATTCGGAGCCGGCATCCTCATGGAAGGTGGTTTCCCGCTGGGCGGGCGGGCGGCCTAATGGCGGTCGCCCGCCCGCCCAGCGGGAAACTCAGAATAACCGCGGCGGTCTTCTGACCGAGCGGTGGTATTCTGACGGGGTTACCGCCGCCCACCAAAGTAGGAATGACCCCCTATGCGTTGTATTTTTGTGGTGCTATAGTGTGTTATTGCATGATTTATTGCACAAATACTTTACACATTGCCTTCTAAATTAAGCCGGACTGCTCAGTGCCAAGCTACCAGATGGTGGGCACAGGATAGTTTGTATTGTGTGTGACTTACCCTGACTAGAGCAAAGGTCCTTGCTTGGACAGAGGGTAACCTGACTGCCAACCAAAGATCCCATTTCTAACAACAGTGATGCAAAGTACTTTGCAGGTCTGCTACTGGATCATCTGCTTGCATGGACTAACGAAAAGGGATTAAACCCCAAGATCCAAACAGGATTTTCTAAACAAACTGGCACCATCACGAACATCATGGCCATTGCCCTCTTAATCAACAAAGCTATTACACTGAAACGTCAGCCCCATCTATGTTTTGTTGATTTTAAGGGTGCATTTGATCACGTGGATAGGAATCTGTTGTGGAAGAAACTTGAAAACTGGGGACTTCCATATTCACTCTTACACCAGATAATAGCCCTGCATACGGACACATGGGTCCAGATAAAATTGGGTACAGGCACCCATCTCTCAAGGAGGATCCCCACTACCAAAGGCTTAATGCAGGGTTGTGTTTTGGCCCCCACCCTGTTTAATCTATACTTAGCAGACCTGGCGGCTCACTCACCCCCACAAACTCGTCCCCCCTGAAAATCAAAGATCTGGAACTACCGTGCCTCCTGTACGCGGATGACCTCATATTGATCAGTCATACTAGAAAAGGCCTTCAGAGACTATTAAACGCTACTCAACATTACTCAAAAACACCTTGACAGCAAACTTCGGAAAAACACACACATTGTCAATTAGAACTAAGGCACCTCCCAGAGCATAGTTTTGGGGCAAGACACGACTTGCGCAAACAGACAAATATAAATATCCTGGAGTCGTCATCGATAAATCATGGAACTTTGTGCATAATGGGAAAAAGCCTGGCTATAGCACTATCCTTAAAAAGACTAAAAACTGAATGGTCCTTCATACACCTCCCTCCTAAAAGTACTAAAAGCCAAGCTCCTGTTTGGCAACAACTGCACATGACTACATTGTCATCTGGAAATCATAAGAATTTCATCCACTGGGAGTCCTTTGAGACTATCAAAGCTAGTAATCGTATCACCAGCTCTACAGAGCTGTTCAAGTGTGCTCATAATAAAAGTCTAACATTGAATAGCTGTATTGATGCTCCCTTGTTCACAAATACAATCTGTAGGAAAGTACCATCTTGCCTGGCATGTTACCCCCATTTTTGCATGTATGTATGTTTGTTTTTGCCTGTGTCACTGGGATCCAGCTACCCAGGACCCCAGTGCTCATAAAGTGTGCACTGTATGTGTTCCCTGTGTGGTGCCCAACTGTATCCCTGAGGCTCTGCTAACCAGAACCTCAGTGTTTATGCTTTCTCTGCTTTTAAAATGGTCACTGCAGACTAGTGACTAAGATTACCAATTCTGATTGGCACACTGGAACACCCTTATAATTCCCTAGTATATGGTACCTAGGTACCCAGGGTAGTGCGGTTCCAGGAGATCCCTAAGGGCTGCAGCATTTATTTTGCCACGCATAGGGAGCTCAGACAATTCTTACACAGGAATGCCATGCAGCCTGAGTGAAATAACATCCACGCTATTTCACAGCCAGTTTACACTGCACTTAAGTAACTTATAAGTCACCTATATGTCTAACCCTCACTAAGTGAAGGCTAGGTGCAAAGTTACTTAGTGTGAGGGCACCCTAGCACTAGCCAAGGTACCCCCACATTGTTCAGGGCAAATTCCCTGGACTTTGTGAGTGCGAGGACATCTTTACATGCGTGAACTACATATAGGTCAATACCTATGTGTAGCTTCACAATGGTAACTCCGAACATGGCCATGTAACATGTCTAGGATCATGGAATTGTCACCCCAATACCATTCTGGTATTGGGGGGACAATCCCATGCATCCCCGGGACTCCAGCATGGACCCCAGGTACTGCTAAACTAGCTCTCTGGGGTTTTCTCTGCAACTACCGCTGCTGCCAACCCTCAGACAGGTTTCTGCCCCCTGGGGTCTGGGCAGCCCAGTCCCAGGAATGCAGAACAAAGGATTTCCTCTGAGAGAGGGTGTTACACCCTCTCCCTTTGGAAATAGGTGTTAAGGGCTGTAGGAGGCTGGCCTGGCTTGTAGTGGGTACCAGAGGTACTTACACCTTGTGCCAGGTCCAGGTATCCCTTATTAGTGTAGAAGAGGTTTTTCTAGCAGCTTAGGCTGATAGAAGGTAGCTATGGAAAAGCAGCTAAGGCTGAACTAGGAGACATGTAAAACTCCTACTATACCACTGGTGTCATATGTACAATATCATAAGAAAACACAATACACAGAAGTACTAAAAATAAAGGTACTTTATTTTTATGACAATATGCCAAAAGTATCTCAGTGAGTACCCTCAGTATGAGGATAAGTTATATACACAAGATATATGTACACAAACCAAAATTATGCAGGTAATAGCAAAAGGAAATAATGCAAGCAATGTAAAGTTACAGTAGATTGCAATAGGAGCACATAGGTATAGGGGCAACACAAACCATATACTCCAAAAGTGGAATGCAAACCATGAATGGACCCCAAACCTATGTGAGCTTGTAGAGGGACGCTGGGACTGTAAGAAAACAGTGAGGGTTAGAAAAAAAGCCCACGCCAAGACCCTGAAAGGTAGGTGTAAAGTGCACCTACAACCCCCAGAGAGCACAGAAGTCGTGATAGGGGGTTTCTGCAAGAGGAACAACACCAGCAATGCAACAACAGTGGATTTCCGGACCTGGGTACCTGTAAGAAAAGGGGACCAAGTCCAAGAGTCGCGACAGTGTCGAGAGTGGGCAGGAGCCCAGGAAATGCCAGCTGAGGGTGCAAGGAAGCTGCCACCTGTTGGAAGAAGCTTGGAGGATGGATGTCCCACATCGTGAAGAAGCTTGCAGAGGTTTTCCCATGCAGAGAGACCGCAAACAAGCCTTGCTAGCTGCAAGGGTCACGGTGGAGGTTTTTGGGTGCTACTGTGGGCCAGGAGGGACCAGGATGTCGCCACTTGGAAGAGGAGACAGAGGGGGCACCCAGCAACGTAGGGAGCCCTCACAGAAGCAGGCAGCACCCGCAGAAGTACCCGGACAGGCACTTGGAAGAGGAGTGAACCGGAGCCCTCCCGAAGTCACAAAAGGGAGTCCTACGACGCCGGAGGACAACTCAGAAGGTTGTGCACTGCAGGAAGGAGTGTTGGGAACCCAGGCTTGCCTGTGCACAAAGGAAATCCTGGAAGAGTGCACAGGAGCCGGAGCAGCTGCAAATCATGCGGTACCCAGCAATGCAGTCTAGCGTGGGGAGGCAAGGACTTACCTCCACCAAACTTGGACTGAAGAGTCACTGGACAGTGGGAGACACTTGGACAGGGTTGCTGAGTTCCAGGGACCACGCTTGTCGTGCTGAGAGGGGACCCAGAGGATCGGTGATGCAGTCTTTTGTTGCCTGCGGTTGCAGGGGGAAGATTCAGTTGACCCACAGGAGATTTCTTCAGAGCTCCTGGTGCAGAGAGGAGGCAGGGTACTCCCAGAGCATGCACCACCTGGAAACAGTCGAGAAAGCCGCCAGGATGAAGCGATGCAAGGTTGCCATTAGTCGTCTTGCTACTTTGTTGCGGTTTTGCAGGCGTCCTGAGCAGTCAGCGGTCGATCCTTTGGTAGAAGGTGAAGAGGGAGATGCAGAGGAACTCTGATGAGCTCTTGCATTCGTTATCTGGTGAGATCCCCAAAGCAGAGACCCTAAATAGCCAGAAAAGGAGGTTTGGCTACCTAGGAAGGAGGATTGGCTACTAAGAAAGGTAAGGGCCTATCAGAAGGAGTCTCTGACGTCACCTGCTGGCACTGGCCACTCAGAGTAGTCCAGTGTGCCAGCAACACCTCTGAATCCAAGATGGCAGAGGTCTGGGGCACACTACAGGAGCTCTGGGCACCTCCCCTGGGAGGTGCAGGTCAGGGGAGTGGTCACTCCCCTTCCCTTTGTCCAGTTTCGCGCCAGAGCAGGGCTGGGGGATCCCTGAACCGGTGTAGACTGGCTTATGCAAAGATGGGCAGCATCTGTGCCCATCAAAGCATTTCCAGAGGCTCGGGGAGGCTACTCCTCCCCAGCCTTTCTCACCTTTTCCAAAGGGAGAGGGTGTAACACCCTCTCTCTCAGGAAGTCCTTTGTTCTGCCTTCCTGGGACAGGGCTGCCTGGACCCCAGGGGGGCAGAAACCTGTCTGAGGGGTTGGCAGCAGCAGCATCTGCAGTGATTTGGCGGTACCCGGGTTCTGTGCTAGAGACCCAGGGGATCATGGAATTGTCTTTCCATTGTATTTGTAATTCCATGATCTTAGACATGTTACATGGCCATGTTCGGAGTTACCATTGTGAGGCTACACATAGGTGGTGCCCTATGTGTAGGGCACGCGTGTAATGTCCGGGGAAATTGCCCTGAACAATGTGGGGGCACCTTGGCTAGTGCCAGGGTGCCCACACACTGAGTAACTTGGCACCCAACCTTCACAAGGTGAAGGTTAGACATATAGGTGACTTATAAGTTACTTATGTGCAGTGTAAAATGGCTGTGAAATAATGTGGGCATTATTTCACTCAGGCTGCAGTGGCAGGCCTGTGTAAGAATTGTCAGAGCTCCCTATGGGTGGCAAAAGAAATGCTGCAGCCCATAGGGATCTCCTGGAACCCCAATACCCTGGGTACCTCAGTACCATATACTAGGGAATTATATGGGTGTACCAGTATGCCAATGTGAATTGGTAAATTTAGTCACTAGCCTGTTAGTGACAAATTTGGAAGTAAAGAGAGAGCATAACCACTGAGGTTCTGATTATCAGAGCCTCAGTGAGACAGTTAGGCATCACACAGGGAACACATATAGGCCACAAACCTATGAGCACTGGGGTCCTGGCTAGCAGGGTCCCAGTGACACATAACAAACATACTGACAACATAGGGTTTTCACTATGAGCACTGGGCCCTGGCTAGCAGGATCCCAGTGAGACAGTGAAAACACCCTGACATATACTCACAAACAGGCTAAAAGTGGGGGTAACAAGGCTAGAAAGAGGCTACTTTCTCACAAGGGCCTGAGAGGAGTAGCCTCTCCTGGCTTCTGGAAATGCTTTAAAGAGCACAGATGGTGCTCTCCTTGCATAAACCAGTATACACTGGTTCAGGGACCCACCTGCTTTGGCGCGAAACTGGACAAAGGAAAGGGGAGTGACCACTCCCCTGTCCATCACCACCCCATAGGTGGTGCCCAGAGCTCCTCTAGTGTGTCTCAGACCTCTGCCATCTTGAATGCAGAGGTGTGAGGGCACAATGGAGACCTCTGAGTGGCCAGTGCCAGCAGGTGACGTCAGAGACCCCTCCGGATAGGCTCTTACCAGGTTAGGTAGCCAATCCTCCTCTGAGGGCTATTTAGGGTCTCTCCTGTGGGTTTCTCTTCAAATAACGAATGCAAGAGCTCACCAGAGTTCCTCTGCACCTCTCTCTTCGACTTCTGCCAAGGATCGACTGCTGACTGCTCCAGACGCCTGCAAAACCTCAACAAAGTAACAAGAAGACTACCAGCAACATTGTAGCGCCTAATCCTGCCGGCTTTCTCAAATGTTTCCTGGTGGTGCATGCTCTGAGGGCTGTCTGCCTTCACCCTGCACTGGAAGCCAAGAAGGAATCTCCAGAGGGTCGACGGAATCTTCCCCCTGCCAACGCAGGCACCAAATTTCTGCATCACCAATCCTCTGGGTCTCCTCTCATCTTGACGAGCGTGGTCCCTGGAACACAGGAGCTGGATCCAAGTGACCCCGACAGTCCAGTGGTCCCTCTGTCCAAATTTGGTGGAGGTACATACTTGCCTCCCCACGCCAGACAGTAATCCTGTGCACTGCATGATCTGCAGCTGCTAGGGCTTCTGTGCACTTTTGTAAGACTTCCTTCAGCCACAGCACAGCCCAGGTCCCCAGCACTCCGTCCTGCATTGCTCAATTCGCTGAGTTGACCTCCGACTTCGTGGGACCCTCTTTTGTTGTGCTGAGATGACCGCTGTGCTCAGATTTCCTGAATGCCTGTCCAGGTGCTTCTGCGGGTGCTGCCTGCTTCTGCATGGGCTCTCTGTGTTGCTGAGTGCCCCCTCTGTCTCCTCCTCCAAGGGGTGACCTCCTGGTCCTTCCTGGGCCCTGGCAGCACCCAAAACCTTTAACTGTGACTCTTGCAGCTAGCAAGGCTTGTTTGTAGTCTTTCTGCGTGGGAACAACTCTGCATCCTCCAGCACGCTGTGGGACATCTTCTGACCAAAGGAGAAGTTCCTGGCACCTTCCATTGTTGCAGAATCCTTGGCTTCTTCCACCCAGAGCACCCCTTTTGCACCTTCATCCGGGGTTTAGTGGGCTCCTGCCCCCCCCCGGACACTTGCGTGACTCTTGGACTTGGTCCCCTTCCTTTGCAAGTCCTCAGGTCCAGGAATCCGTCTTCAGTGCTTTGCAGTCAGTTGTTGTCTTTGCAGAATTCCCTATCTTGACTTTACTGTCTTTCTGGGGCAGTAGGGTAGCTTTACTCCTGCGTTTCAGGGTCTTGGGGTGGGGTATCTTGGACACCCTTAGTGTTTTCTTACACTCCCAGCAACCCTCTACACACTACACTAGGCCTGGGGTCCCTTCGTGGTTCGCATTCCACTTTTGGAGTATATGGTTTGTGTTGCCCCTAGGCCTCTTGTCTCCTATTGCATTCTATTATGTTCTACAGTGTTTGTACTACTTTTCTAAGTGTTTTACTTACCTGATTTTGGTTTGTGTGTATATTTTGTGTATTTTATTTACCTCCCAAGGGAGAATATCCTCTGAGATACTTTTGGCATATTGTCACTAAAATAAAGTACCTTTATTTTATTGTGTTGAGTATTGTGTTTCTTGTGATATAGTGCTATATGATATAAGTGGTATAGTAGGAGCTTTGCATGTCTTCCAGTTCAGCCTAAGCTGCTCTGCTATAGCTACCTCTATCAGCCTAAGCTGCTAGAACACTGCTAATCTACTAATAAGGGATAACTGGACCTGGCAGAAGGTGTAAGTACCAACAGCTACGCACTATAAGCCAGGCCAACCTCCTACACAATCATATTGGCAATTCTCCAATTGGCTAAAATGGAGACTAGTACACCACACTATGATGTGTCTGCCATTTCAATTTGATTGTGCTTTTGTTTGTAGGGTTTATTAAGGAATGTTGACTTTGTGATATATGGCTTGCTTTTTTCAGGACCAATTGTCATTTTTGTCTGACACTTCCAGACATTGCTGAATGGCATGCTCTCCTCTACTTGATATGGATCACAAGGCTCCAATCCAAATGCCTCAGCTTCAACTCCAATACAGCTATCTTTGCTACACCTGCCACCCTGACCTAGCACCTTAAAACATATACCAGGCTGGCCATTGCACCCTGAATGCAGTTGTATTCTGCAAATTCAATTTAGCAATATCACTCCTTTGCCAAGCCTTTAACTCCCCTTTTATTTCATATCTGCCACCCCTAGGGCAATGTGCATTGTAATTAGAAGGTTGGACATACACTTTTACGTTTTACATCTCCTGGTAGTGTGAGACCTACCTGTCCAGTAAGATAACATTGGGATGCTTTACTGTAACTAACAAGTGCTAAATTGTGACTAAGAGCAGTTATTTATTTAATGTCTGGTACCCATGAACTTGTAATTAAAACTATTTTTAATGATAAAGAGGGATTTTAAATTATAATTTTGAAAATGGCAGTTTTAGAATGTTGGCATTTTCTTGCCCTTAGCCATTTGGTGCCTGCATAGTTCCCTGGATCACATTACTGAGTGTAGTTGGCATGCAGTGAATTCCATCCAGATAATCAGACAATAAAGGGATTAGATGTGCCTGAATGGGCCTTCTGCTGGCGGTATGGGAGAGAGCTGGGAACAGTCTCACTTGCAACTGAATAGGCTGTGCTCTGCTTGTCACCTCCACTTTGTCTCTGCAGACAGCTTGGAGCCAGGTCTAGGGAGTGAGGAAATTCCAAGTACTTCAAAGAAAAAACTCTAGAAACTTCTCCAAACTTCAAAGAAGGTACAGGTATAAAATTAGGGCCCTCAGACCCGCTCTTCAATTTACTATCTGGAACTGTGGAAGGACTCTCAGAGGACTGCCTGCTACTGTGCCCTGCTGTATATTCCACAATACTGCTTTGCTGCACCTGGAAGGACTCCTTTGCTGCTTGCAGTGTGCCTTGAGCCATTAGAGACCTGTCTGCTACTTGAGCCCTGCTTCTGCGACTCAAGCCAGCACTACCATAGTGACTGCAAAGGCTAGTTTGCCGGCCTCCTGTTCTGAGCTACAGGGACATAACAGGCTCCCACCATCTTGAACATGCTTCTGGATCCAGCCTGAGTGAGTCCTAACACCCAAAATGGTGCCCCTCCAGACCTGTATACTTCATGGTGTTGCTAAAACCCAGATAGCCAGAATTCAAATACTTGGCTAAAAACTAATATGAGAAGAACTGGACCAGCCTGCTTGTCGATCTCCCCCAGTGTGTATCACCAGTTGACCTGACTTAGTGGTGGCTTCCCCTACGTTCTTCTCCTTAGTAGCAAATCCTGCTCAGAGGGCCTTCATCAGAGGGATATCCAGTCTCGTGGAACGTTTGTTGACTACAGCCTTCTGCCTCATCCTGCAGGAAGGTTTCGACTGCCATGAAAGTGACTAAGTCCGAACTTAAAAATCTTCACTGCAACTTCATTTAGCGGCCCTCTGACTATAAGGCTCCTTCCTCGATACCGCCTGCAGCCTCGTACCCAGAACCTTTACAACATTTTTCTTGAAACTTCTCCTAAGTCTTAAGGTAAGCACCCACTGGACCCAATTCACTTCTTGTATCCTGACCCGCACTCCTCAGCCATGTTTTTCAACTTTTATCAAGTCTCGCACAGCTAGATGACCACGGTTGCCGTTTTGAACTTTTAGGCGCTAGTTTTTACTAAAAACTTTGCAAAGTCATTACTCTAGTTCTTTTGATTTGATTTTTTATTAATATGTTGTTCAATTTGCTCTATTTGTCTAAATTGCTGTGGTTTGATTTAATAACTGTTTGTTTGATGCATAAATACTTTATACATTGCCTCTAAAGTAAGCCTGCCTGCTTTCTGTGCAAAGCTATCCAGGGTTAGGCCCAGTTTATTTTAGTGACTTTGTGTGGTTCACCCCGCCGGGGACTGTGGCTGTTGCTTGACCAAGGATCACAGCTCAGTCAACCAACTACGCAATTTCCTACAATATCTATGTGAAGATTATGTTAAATAACCCTGCCCTGAAGAGATTGTGATGGCATCATTGGAACATTCTGAATCGGACTATGATGTGAGGGATCTGATGCCCAAGACCCAAATAAACTGAAACCAATCTCAAGTTTCTTGGGGTCCCTTTCTGAAGGAATATGACCTGGTTGTTTGTGCTGGAATGTTCCAACTAGAGCAGGACCAAGGGTGATTTGCACGTGACTGCAGGAGGCATGGTGGGCAAACAAAAGGCAAACTGCAATGCGAAGTTAGACAGCTCTAGAGGGCATACACCAGCTAAAATCACAGCAGACTGTTACAGTTTATGATATGTGATGTACAACAGAGAGATTAAACTATTACGGAGCCCTGACGAGACCCAGGTAGACAAACAGTGAAGTTCTTCCACATTTTTTAGGTTGTGTGTGTGAGCAAGGAACAGGATACAAACACACCACATATGTCACCCAATGTATTTATATATAAATAGGGTCCCTGATGCAAATGAAAGATAATCTCATTAGAGAAATATTTTCAGAACATCAAAGAAACTACCTCTAATAGTAAGCTGTACCTCGTCTAATGAGAATAGCCAAATCTGGGGCACATTTCCATTTAATTGGTCAGTTTGGAATTGTCCATATATCTTTCCTATTAGTAGCATTGCATAAAAAGAAATTCCTAAGTGAAATGAATAGATTGTGACTGTGTGGATATCCTTTTAATGTAAGTCTTAAAATTGGACGAATCAATACGCTGCATCCCCCGCAATGTAGTGGGCCCCCGCTCCTCCAAGGGGACTCCATTCAGCCCGAGGTCAATGAATAATGGTGAGATATGGGAGACTCCAGGGTACCTCCCTACATTATGAAGGGGTCCCCTCATTTTGTGTTAAACCACTGAGTTTAGAGTGAATTTCCCAAAAAGTATAAAAAATGGCAACAACTGTATTAGACTGCATTAGACTGCATTAGACTATACCAATAGCTTTAAACATCTGACCACCATATAAAACGGGCATTGAAAGTACTTGACAAGCTGTTTGTATAAGAGTGAATCATAATTCATAATAAATGCATAAATCAGGTTGGAATAAAAGCCAGGTGCATGTGAAAAATATTGCTCCAATGATATCATAAATAAATAAGACAACAGCAGGAGAATAACTAACATGAATTGTAGTGTTAACTTTATAAAAAAAAAAAATAGTTTAGTTTCAAGGTCAAGAACTTCCTACAACATTGTAAGTAATTGAGGTTATAGAGTACATGAAAGAAAATTACACAAGTTCATTTGGCAATCCTCCACATGGAATATGGAGTGATACGTTGTCATGGTAAGCATTTTAACAGATAATCTATAGGATATACTAACCAGTAAACTAAAGCCCCAGATCCCACTTACCTGGACAGTTCCTCTGACCATTCTAAGGCAGTTTGTGGCCGGGCATGTGCCTTGATGTCCCGCCTCATTTTTAGTGCTCCTTCTCTCTCTCGCTCTCACTCCATGCTGTTCTTTACTTCATTCATCCTTCCTATCTCACCCTTCATTGCTATTTACCCACCCATTTTTCCTTATGCTCTCTCTCTCACTTTTTGTTGCCTGTTATCGCTAACATTTTCTCTCTCTACTTATGGTGCTTGTTTCCCATTTCTTATTTTATACTCTCTCACCCCTTGCTGCCAGTGCACTTATCTTTCTTTTCTTGTTTCTCATTTAACTCCCTCCTTCATTGTTATTCTCCCACTATTCCTCCTTGATCTCTCCCGCTCCCCTGGGACTCTCCTGCTTTCCACTCATGTGCTTTTCTGCCTATCCCCACACCTTACATGTTCTCCTGCATCTTTCTCATGTGCATTCTCCAGCATTTTGCACCCCACACCTCCCTTGCCAAGCCTCATGCCCCCTCGCTCCTACCCTCACCCAGGACCTTCTAATGGAGTTTGCCCATCTAAGCCTCTACTACCTGCACTGAACCCACCACCATGGACCTTAGTCCTTTTGAACACTGCCACTTCATCTCCTCCTACCTGCAGACACTCAACACCGGATACCGCCACAACCTCACTCAAAGGTAGGCCATTTCTCTTGCACTCACTGCCACTTCTCTTGCATCAACACTCTGACTTTACCTACCACACACCTCACCCTGCCTGACATGCATCTCTCCGGTCTCTCAGCAAACATGCTGCAGAGGTCTGGGGCTCATCGATATGTACTCCTGTGAAATTCTCTTTTTCACTGAAACCTGTCTTAACCCCGCCGTAGTCGCAGCCATCCCATTGGCATACAAGGTCTCCCTCCAAGACATGCTGAACATACCAGTAGGAGGCCTCACCATCATCCATTAGGACTCCATCACCTGTATCACTTCCATGCTGTTCATGGAACACATACACTTCAAATACAAACCGCCAGCCATACCATCAAAGGCACCCTCACATACCAACTTTCCAGACAGCACTCCACATTCATCAACCTCCTCGCTGACATTATTGCCCCATCACTATCAGTTCAAATGACTTTATCAACAACCTCATACTCTCCCAGCTCATCCAAGGCCCTACCCACAACCCAGGACACATCCTCAACCTCCTCTTCACAGCCAGCAACAAACTTAAATTCAGCCACCTCACCCCCCCACCTGACATGAAGTGACCACTACATCATTCACTTCTACATTGATGCACACAAACTCCACACACTGAATCTACAACAGCTGTCCACCCCAAATGCAGTTGGAACAAGATAATAGAAGCAGACTGGACTCTCAGAGCCAACCAATAAGACCTCAACAGAAACCTGTAGACCAACATAAGAACCTGGATCACAAGTTGCATGGACACATTAGCCCCCCTAAAGGATGTTAGACAATCAATAACTAAAGTGTGAGCCAGATGGCACACTGAAAACCTAAGAGACTCCAAACATTACTGCGAACAGTTAGAGAGAAGATGGAGAACTAGCTGTGACACCAACACAAAAAACACATACAAATCCTTTACTGTACTGGAATCCAATTTCATTCCCCTGAGGAATCTTCAGTGTGGTGAAATAACCAGTTTCTGTATTCTTCCTGATTTCACATTTTGGGAAGAAATATAATGAGTGGAGTTGCAGGATGTGTTACAGATATATCATGTCATAATATCCCCAGTCAACAATCAGTCAATCAATCAGGCTTTACAAAATGCAGTTAATCACCCAATAGGGTGTCTAGGAGCTCGCAGAGCCTAGAGCTTTTTCAAACAGCCAGACCTTGAGGGTCATTTGGTATTCTGTAAGTGAGGTGATGGTCCAGAGGTGTTTGGGGAGGCTGTTCCAGGTTTTTGCTGTGAATTCTGATTCAGTAGATGTGGGGAGTATGGAGAAGTGAAAGGGAGGCAGAGTATAGTCTTCTCGACAGTTTGTGGAAGTTCAGGGGTGCTTAATGTACACAGGTTCTTGGTTCAGTAGAGTCTTGTGTGCATGGGTCAGCAGCTTGTATTGGTATGTTTTCTTTACAGGGAGCCAGTGGAGTTTCCTGTGGTGGGGTGTTATGTGGGTTTATCAGGGAAGGCCAAGGATGAGTCTAAATATGCCTTTCTGTATGAAGTCTCTGTTGGAGGTGTGTGGTGATTCCTGTGTGGAGGGTGTTGCCTTAGTCCAGTTGGCTGGTGATGAGGGTCTGATGCCTAGGGCTAGCCACTTGAAGATCTTACATAACATGCGCAAAGTGAGGAAGCAGACGGAGGAGACAACGTTGATCTGTGCTTTTTCATGGTGCGCTTGTCAATGATGATTCAGAGGATTCTGGCATGGTCAGAGGGAGTGGGTGCAGGTCCTAGGTCTGTTTGCCACCATGAGTCATTCCATCTGTTGCTGATATTGCCAAAGATCAGTCCTTCCCTCTTGTCTGTGTTCGCCTTCAGGCAGTTGTTCTTCACCCACACAGTGACGCTTGTCATGAACATCATGTTCAAAATATTGTTACAATAAATATTGCCTCATTCAAGGTAATATTAGAAAATCTGCAGTCAATGTATTTAGGCACAATAATATTTATGAAACAGAGCTACCCACAGAGGTGGTGCAATGATGAGCTGTTGAAGGTGGCAATGAGTATTGGCAAGAGGAGAAAGAGTACTGCCAGTTAATATCAGCTCAATTGATGCATGAATGGATGGATCACTTAAGGACTTCACACACCTGCTGCATGTGGGCATGAGTATATAGCAAGCCTCGGGTATATTATAGCTACCATACCTATTATATTAGGTATGATAATTAATTCCTGTACACACATATGGCAGATCAATCATGTTTGCTACATTGTTATAATCAAGTCAAATGTATTGTTGTAACCACAGCAATATTGTGACAACTACATTTGTTATGACCAAGTGTAGGTGAAATGTGATTTTCAAGAACACAAATACTATGAATAGAAGACCATTTGGGAATATATGGACTTTCTGGTGTGGAATAATTCTTTGGCTGCTCTGGGGTTGTTTGTATTTGAGACTTGTAGACTTGGCTCCTTATACAAAGGTTTGAGTTGGCCTCTTCATCCTCCTTTGAGTAATATATTGAACTGTGAATTATGTGTAAGTTGGGTACGCAAAGGTTTGCACCTTTTTATTCCTGGCCACTTGTTTGCAACATTTGTAACTTAGGTGAGGCTGCACCGTTGCCGCCCTTCACAGAACTGAGGACACAATGAGTTCTAATCAAGACACAGACAAAATAGCAGAGAAATTATTTAAAAACCTTAGAGAGTGCAACAGTCAATAAAGCCAATAAAGCCATTAACCAGGGTAATCCTAGAGGGACTAAAAGTGAAATTTGAAAAACTTGAACGACTTAAAAAATCTGAAATGTCGAAATGGTGGGACGGGATGACTTTGAAACAATATCTACATTTGAATGGGATGCTGAAAGGTTTCAGTTCTCAGATTTTCTCTACATATGATGATTTGGAAGACGATCTTCTCATGCTTTGGGAAAAGGAGCTGACAATTAGCTCGATACACCTTATGGAAATTTTGATGGAAAGCACAGAAAGAAAATGTGCAAAACTATTAAAAGAGATTTGCATACTTGAGAAAGAAATGTAAGATTTAAATCGATCGGAACCAACAAAAAATGGATGACAAGATATTAGAAGGGATTCTTAACAAATATCAGGAAGACATTAAGCAAAAAAAGAAAAGAAAACTGAAATGAGGTAAGTCTGATTAAAATACATTGAGAATTGTAACATTTCTGTAAGGTTTTGATCATCTGGTTAAGAAAGACACACCATCCAACAAGATAGACACCCCTTCAGTAAATAGTAGGAGCACATCACCTTCCAGCAACCTTTCTAGCACTGATAATGAAGATGCAGGTGAGGGCACCTCAGGCCAGTGCAGGGATACTACTTTTTTTAAAAGAAGCACTCCGTATCACAATTAGGAACAAAGATAAGAATATGATAGGTTAGGAACAATACAAAAACAAAACGGGGAACAAGATGAAAGTGTATCACCCGACAAAAGAAGAGGTATGAAAACCAGATCCTGGAACAAGGCAACCAAATGAATATGGATATGATTTCTGATGTGATGGTACTCTAATAAATGCTTAACCAACTAAATGGTTTCTTTGCTAAAAAAAGGTATGAGCTTGTGTCCAATTATTATTATTATTATTATCTGTCCAATTTATCCCCTGAGGTAAAACGTGTTGATGAAGACGTCGTTGTTCAAGATTTGAAATGAGTTTTTAAGTAAGTCTCGAATTAATATTACAGTGTGACGACAGTGGGATGTTTTCTAAGCGTTTCACAGAAAAATAAGAATTGCACTTAGAAATTCGGTGTAATCTTGAGGAGGGCAAGTCAAAAGCTTTAAAGTGAGTCAACAAACTAAATTTGTGATATTTCAAGATTTGGAGCAAATAGCAGAAGTCTGAAAAAAGATTTGTTGGTTGGATTCTGAGGAGGTTACAGTATAAGGAAAAATGTATAAACGTATAAAGGATGTGTTCAAAGGTTTTGATGAAAACTTAAATAAGAAAATACTTGTTCAAAGAGTATTGCTACATACAAGAAAGTTTAAAGATACAGTATTAAGAATACCAGTTTTCCAAGTTCAATGACAGAAAAAATACTACATGTATATATACATATGGACTTATATTATTTGCCTACAGAGGCATTAATGTTTCAAGACCCAACATCAAACTGACTATATATATATCAAAAGCCTTGCAAGAAATCTTATCATAAATTCAATCACATATAAGTTAAGAGAAAGAGAGAGACAAATTCGTCATGAAATACAAGTAAAGACTGTAAGGTTTAAAAGAAGAAAGACATTAATTAATTGTTGAAAATTATAGTTGTTAAAGAAAGAATATGTGTCCCTAGTAACTGTGATTGTGATTTCTTTAGGTCTCGCGTTAAGAACAATATAGAAGAGTCACATAGTCCAAACTGAAAGAAGAAGAAGCAAACCTGCTGATGCAGTGTCACTTGTCCCATTAACCTTTCCCCTTCCAAGGTGCTCTAAAAGAGATTAAAATTTGTTGCAAGTAACTTGGGTTGGGAATTGAGGATTAGTCTTCTGTGCCTGAGGAAATCAAATTAAGGTACTCTGACACAGGGGGCAACATGGGGGCCCCTGCCCTGCCCATGCACTTGCCATGGGCAGTGCAGGGGTCCCCCTGCCCAGCACCCTTGCAATGCTCATTTTCTGCTGGACATACAATGAGCATTGCTAGGGTACTGGTGCCCCCTGTGGGGGGCAGCATTGCCGCCAGCTCGATTACAAACCAGGGACGATGCTGCTTCCACATTCCCACTGGAAAGTTGCAATGCGCCCGGGGGTGAGGTAGCCAGTGAGGCAGCAACCTCCCCATCGGAAGTTCAGGGGACGGGTCATCCTATCTGCCAAACTCATCTTCAGGCCCTGTGATTTTCAAGAACACCAATGCTATGAATAAGAGATCAATTGGGAATTTATGGACATTCTCGTGTGGAATAGTACTTTGGTTGCTTTGGTGGTTGTTTGTAATCTCAACCCTTGGTAGATATGGCACAGAGCAGGCGGACTTAATTCAGAGAAATGTGTTGAGCATTTAAAAATACCAAATACCAATATAGTTAAAAAAACACAACAAAATAAAAACAAATAGAGAAATAAATAGTATATTTTAATGAACAGAATTACACCAAAACAACAAAAATCTATTAAGAAACCTGTAGATATTAATTTTAGATGAGTGACATAAAAATAGCACCAAAAAGCAAAAAGAGCAAATCATAGTCTACGGCTGCGATAGACCGAAGAACAGGTGTGATTTTAGAATGGACACAATGGCACACAGATGGATACTCAACCAGGTTTGACCAAGTTGCTGATTTTACTTTGGGACTTGGGGACAATTTATATATTGGCATTATAGATATGCATATAGATAACAGCAAGTGGCAGTGAAAATAGCAAAATGTTTCCCTACCATGCGAGATGGCTTCCATGGTGAGTGGAACATTTTATTTTCATTTTCAAAAAGAAAATCCTACTTCTGGATTTTCCTTTTGGCAATAAAAAAGAAATCAATTTGGTGTAGGGCAATGCCATGTGGAGAGATCCCTGTACTAAAGTGTAAACAGCATTAATAGGAAACACTTTTGAAATTATGACCAGCTTGGTGGTCATTTCTAAATTTGGCAGGCGGAGTACTCTCAGCCTTGTGGATGTTAAATCCTCGCTCAAGCCAAATGAGATTACTCGGTCCACCACCTTATAAATCAGGCCAATAGTCACTGAAATCAAAGTAAAAAAGTTTTGGCGTGAAAAGCACTGAGTGGGGACATTTTAATTTCACACCTAGAGAAGTCTTCTTGACAGTTATATATTTTTGCCTATTTATTCTAGTCAAGATGTTTGCCATTGGACTCAGTCTCTTTCTTCAAGCTCAGAATTGTCCAGCTGGGCATGGCTTCTGACTATATCTGAAGATGAGTTCCATAAGAAATTAGCTGAATACCTTCTTGCTGAGGGCATGCTGAACGAGATTTGCTGCTGCAGAGAGGGAGAAAACTGTTTATTCACTTTTGTTCTGATCCTTCAGAGGTCTGATGCTCTAGAAGTTTCTGTGTCCCAGCTTTTCAGAGGTTATATGAGAAGTACATTTAGACACAGGTTAAGGGTCCTAGGGTCTCAGGAACATCACTGAGGGGGTCAACACTCACTGTAGAAGATGCCACTAGCATGGTCCAGATCAGGGCCAGTTGTTACTTGCAAGCCAATTAACTCTTGAAGTGCAATTCCTTGTCCAGCTCCAGAACTTCAGGTCTCCTCACAAGTCTCAAACTAGCCAGTGCAGTCCTTCTTCTGCTCTTCCTCAGACCAAAAGTGTTTTGAACAATGTGTCTTGGAAAGCCACAATTTTGCCTGACACTCTCTGAGAGGGTGGGGGTGACTTCAGGTACCTCCCTAACCAAACAGATAAAACTTCTCAAGGTTAAGCTTGTCTACTTTTGTAGCAGTTCCTATTTGCTCTACAGAAACAATCCCACAGACACCCACATTGAAGAAATACTCCTCCCCTTGTGCATAGCCTATGTGCCCACCCAGAGGTGTTGCCAGGGTAATGAGCAGTTTGCTCCTCCTTCATCACACCAAACCAATTTGGGGTACTTCCCCCCAAAACTGGTTTGGTGCCTGCCTGAGTGGTAGGACAAAAGAAATCCTGTCCAGGTGTCAACTAACATTTATGTGTGACAGGGGAGGTTGCCTTGAAGTAAATTAAGGGGCATATCTATCATTACATCAAGTAGTGCAATGCACAAAGTCAACTTATTGCTGTGCACTGTGTGATAGGGAAAAGGCAGGAATGAATTGTACTTCATATTGCACGGTATTGTACAGTGCATTCCTGGCTTCTCCATGCACTGGTGCACAATGTGCTGCCTAGCACCAATGCAGGAACTCATGGTGCAAAGGGTATCTGCATTGTAAGCAGGATTGTTCTGTGCAGGAAAGGACACCTTCTTGCACAAAAACTAGCCTGAAAGTAATTTTCCTCTTCCTATGTGAAAGAGGAACTAACAAGGAAGAATAAAGAAATTTCTCCCTGTTACGCCCCACTTGGGGTGACAACTGTTTTTAACATTTTGCCTGTGGCCAAAGAGGTATGTTTTTCTGATACTTCACATTGGGATGATTGAGAAAATCTCTAAACTCTTGACTGTTGAAAAGTGGGCCATTTTCAGACTTCAGTATAGAAGGAGCATCCCTATTGAAAGTACCCTCTTTCCTGCCGTGGTTACCCCCTTTTTCTGCCTGATGTCAGTGTGTTTAATAGTGTTCAGTGGGATCCTGCTAATCAGGACCCCAATGATTATGCTCTCTCTCCCAAAATCTGTATTTTATCCCACAATTGGCACACCGGTGCCCCATTATATGTCCCTAGGACATGGTCCCTAGGTACCCAGGGCATTGGGGTTCTAGGGGATCCCTATGGCCTGCAGCATATATTTTGCCACCCATAGAGAGCCCAAGCAAAGGGTTCTGCAGGACTACCATTGCAGCCTGCATAAAAAGGTGCAATCACCCTTTCACTGCCACTGTTCACTACACCAGGTCACTTGTAAGTCACCCGTATGGCAGCCCTTCCAGCCCAGAGGGCAGAGTGCAAAGTACCTGTGTGTAAGGGCACCCCTGCACTAGCAGAGGTACCCCCACGGACTCCTGCCTCATCTTCCCAGACTTCATGAGTATGGGGACACCATTTAATGCGTGTACGGGACATAGGTAAACACCTATGTCCAGCTACATAATGGTATCTCCGAACATAAGCATGTTTGGAATCAAACATGTTTGAATTATACCTCAATGCTTTTTCAAGCATGGGTTGTATGATCCCATGCACTTTGAAGGTTCCTTACAGCCTTCTAGAGGTTTTCCAGGCAGCCTAAGCTACTGCCACCCCACAGACAGGAGTCTACCCTCCTGTTGCTTGAGCAGCTCAAGCCAAGGAAGGCAGAACAAAGGATTTCCTTTGGAAGAGGGGTGTTACACACTCTCCCTATGGAAATAGGTGGTACAGGCATGGGAGGAGTAGCCTTCCCAAGCCACTGGTAATTCCTTGAAAGGCACATTTGGTGCCCTCATTGAATAAACCAGTCTACAGAAGTTCAGGGACCCCCAGTCCCTGCTCTGGCGCAAACCTGGGCAAAGGAAAAGAAAGTTGCTATTCCCCTGTCCATCACCACCCAGGGGAGGTGCTCAGAGCTCCTCCAGAGGGTCCTTGGGTTTTGCCACCTTGGATTCAAGGTTGGCAGGAAACTCTGGGAGCATCTGAGTGGCCAGTGCTAGCAGGTGACGTCAAAGCCCCCTGCTGATAGGTGGTCACCATGCTAGGTGACCAATCCCTCTTTCAGGGACATTTAGGGTCTCTCTCTTGGGTGGTTCCTCAAATTCTGGTTGCAAAACTCCAGCAGGATTCCTCTGCACCCTCTGCTTCAACTTCTGACTGAAGAACCTGCATCTGGACGCTCCAGGACCCGACGAGCTGCAACAAAGAAGCAAGACGCCTCCTGCAACATTGAATCCACGGCTCCTTCCAGTAAATGAAACATTTCCCTGGTTGTCCATCCTCTGAGGACAGCCTAACTTCAGCCTGCACCAGAAAGAAGAAGGAATCTCCCTTGGGGTGAAGGAGTCACTCCCCTGCATCTGCAGGCACCAAATGTAACAACGACCAGCTGTGGGGATCCCCTCTCCTGCTGAGCTGTGTGGATCCTGCGTCATGGGTGGTAGACTGAAGTTGTCCTGATGGTCCTTTCTTCCAGCTATGCAACTTGGGACAAAGTAAGCTCTGACATGCCCAGGCCGGAAAGCACCCCCATGCACCACATGCAGCTGCCAAGGCTTGTTGTCATCTTTTCTACGGCATCTTCAGGAATCTTGAAGCTCTAGCCCCCAGCACTCCATGCTGTGACGCACAGCTCCCTGAGTGGTTCTCCGGTGGCGGAGGATCACTTTTCGTAGTGCTGCATGTGCTCCTTTTTTTACTTTTGTGACCCCGTCCTGTGGGACTCCTGTGGGTGCTGCCTGTGCTTATGTGAGCTCTCTGTGTTGCTGAGGGCCCCCTCTGACTCTACCTCCTGGGAAGAGTCCACCTACCCGGTCCCGGGCAGCCCCACTTTCCGCTAACTGTGAGTTTTGCGCGTGCCAAGGCTTGTTGGTGGAATCAGAAGACGCAAACCTGACTGCAATCCTCCTTCCGGAGTGGGACATCACCTGCATCCTCCAGGAGCACTACTTCATCTTCTTTGGTGCAGTGCTGACTCTCCTTCATCACCGTCAACTCACCTCTTGCACCTTCAGTCTGGTGGGTAGGGACTCCTGCCCTTCCTGGACTCTGCTGTGCTTGTTGGACTTGGTCTCCTTCTTCCACAGGTCCTCTTGTCCAGGAATCCACTGTTGTTGTCTTCTGGGCTTTGCATTCTTCTTCTCTTCTTCTAAGTGGGTGTCCTGGAGAATTTACAGTGATGTACTACTGCTTTCCTGGTCGCTGGGGGATGTTGTGGTGCTTACCTTTCGGCTTTCCTAATTCTCCCAGCTCCCCACTACACACTCCACTTATCTAGGTGGGGGACCAACACTCGCATTCCACTTTTTTAGTATATGGTTTGTGCTCCCCTAAGGCTATTGCTATCTATTGTGATATTCACTAATTGCACTGTTTTCTAACTGTTTTTATGCCTTTTTCAGCCCACTAATGTATATCATTTGTATATTACTTTCCACCCAAGTGACCATAGCCTCTATGATATTTTTGGGATTTGTGTCACCAAAATAAAGAACCTTTATTTTTGTAACACTGGTTGTTTTCTTTCATGTGTGTAAGTACTCTCTGACTACAGTGGTATTGCATGAGTTTTGTATGTCTCCCAGATAAGCCATGGCTATTCATCCACAGCTACCTCTAGAGAGCCTGGCTTCTAGACACTGACTACACTACACTAATAAGGGATACCTGAAACTGACATAAAGTTGAAGTACCTTGGGTACCCACCACAAACCAGCCTCCTACAACCCCATGTCACAAGAATGCCATCTAATCTCTTGATGAATCTTTCCTGGGTGATAGATGATCACCCTGAGGTGATGCCCATTGTCAAATAGAACAAAGGAGTCAACTGCAATTCTTTTCCATACATGTTTTGGCAATTCACTTATGTTCAAGGTATGTTGAAGTATACTGAGTGATTTTGGATGATAAGCAGGTGCATAAGTCACAGACACGCACTTCTCTTTCAACTCGTTCCTTGAGATGAGAAAACCAGGCTTGGTCTCGGAGAGCTTGTTTTGTGGCAACAATTACACTATGTATTTTATGGACCTCTTGTTGCATACTCTCCAGAATAACATTTCTCAAACAGTGTAAAACAATACCTTCTTGAGTAATAGACAGCTCACCTTTGACATTTTTATACTTCTGATATTCACTGTCACTGGCAAGAGGATGAGTGTGCTGTTTCCAATTCCAAGACTGGTGTGTAATAATGTACTTTAGTTTCAACATGTCACTATCTTTCCTTGTAGCAGTAACAACTTGTTCCAATTAAATAGCAGCAGGTGTATTGAATCTTACAATGACATTGATGTAGGCTTCAGCCTTTTTTGGGGGGATGTCATGACACTGTACTGGTACTCGAGAAAAGTAGTCAGCAAGATTCTGATCTTTCCCAGGTTGGTAGTCATGCTCTTGTACCCCCAAGTTCAATGTGAAGAGGCATCTTGGCCTTTGAATTGCCAAAGGTGGTCAACAATGCCTGATGATCTGTTACAAGTATGAAAGGCTTTCCATATAAAAATACTTGGAAATGTTCAGCTTTCTTTCTCGGGTTGTGAATAGGTACATTCAGTTTGTGACAAACGTCTGCTTGCATGTGCCACAATACATCTTCAAGCATTTGGGTGTCCACTGTGTTGGGCAAGGACCTGACCAGACTTGGATCAAAGTAACCCATTCATTGGCGATATTGATTGCCTGTTTGATTTTCTTAAAGCTGTGCTCACCTTCATGTGACTAGTAAAATGAAGCATTCTTTTTCGTTAAGTCTCATAAGGGAGCACTTAATGTGGCAAAGTCACATATGTCTCTTGAACAGTGACTGTCTATGCCAAGAAATGCAACACAAAAGAATGATGGATGGAGTGCTGAACAATACAAACACTCACCCCCAGTCACAGATCTGGGGTTAATCCATCGTTCTTTTGCTCACCATTCCACCCCAGTTTGGACCCAGCCATATGCAAATCAGTCTTGACCCTGTTCCTCATGGGAACAGTTCAGCCCGAACTGCCAAGCCAGGTCCTCACTGGACCGGAAACAAGCATCCTGGGACCGGTTTCAGGGTTTCACCCTTCATCAGCCAGGCTAGCTTGAATCCAGTGGCACAGTGAGAAAGGGACCCAACATGGACAGATCACATTTTAGCCCTTAAAAAGTAGGGGTAGTATAATTGCACAAAATGACTGCAAATTTATGCAAAATTATGTGTAAATATGCAAAATGCATCATGCACTCCAAAAATTATCTGAACTGTCCATTCGGGTAAACAGTCAACTCTGTATTGTAATTTGAAGTTGATTTCCCTTGCTTGTGTTCAAAATACTGCCACACGAGTTTGGATTTGTACTTTCATGTTCAAACATTATCCGAACAGTCAACTTAGGTGAAAGATCTACCTAAAACTCTGCTAGCATTGAAAGATCACATGAACGGTTCATCTTGTGTTACCATTTCTCCCTGTAATTACAAAATGTGCCATAATTGCATCATGTTGGTAATTTTGCATACATTTTGAAATGCAAACTGAGTAAGATTATGTCTCTGGTGTAAAAATAATACCCAGGCCTGCTCAAACCTGCCCTTTTTTACAATGTAGTAAGTTCTGGATTTTGGGCCCGTGCTCAGTCAACAGCCAGCGTTTACCCTATTGTGGGCATTGGGTCTAGTTAGACAAGTTGGAATCATTTTCCTTGGGACAAATGGGGGGGTGGTGGATGGATGATCCCAGGCTCAGTTACCTCACCTAATCCTATTGCTGTTGTCTCCAGGTTGTATTAATGGGGACTTTTGTGTTGCTAGGCTGAGCGCCACACATGGGGTAGTATTGTCATCAGGACAAGTGAGGGAACAGTAGGTGGTAGGAATTTTCAGGCTCACTGTGGTTTCTGGAAGTTCACATCATAGAACTGCAAGAGATATATGTGATTTTAGGCAAAATGTGAGGTTTGCAGGACATTGGAGGTAATAGAAAGGCATGGGCTCAAAGTGAGGCATAAAATCCTGGACTCTCCTTGATGCCTAGTTCTCAGTAATGTCTGGGTTTTGTAGTTTTCTCCAGGTGGCAGGCGACCCAAGGCTGAGAAGGGTCACCATTCAGCATTGCAAGTAGGTATATATTAAGATTCAACCCCATTCTGCTCATCTATATGTAAAAACCTCATACCAAGAGAAGGGGAGAAAGTGTTTGTTCATCTTCCCAGAATAAAAACGTTATCAATCTAGATATGCTCTAAATGTAAAACTGAAGTCTCCATTTTATTGATTGTGGGGACACAGAATAGGTGTTTTAAAAGGACTCTCGCCCACAAGAGTTTCCTGGTAGCGTGCTTTATCACCAAGACTTCACCCAGATACCCTTGCGTAGCTACGCTGGCTTCCCTTGACCATTATTTTGGGGTAGAGGATCCCAAAAAATAAAATTACCTCTGGGAAACCTCCAAATGTATTTATTTAGAGGACATTTGGAAAGATTTAATAACAAAGATAATGCACTAGAGGTATAACTGCTCCAGTGTCAACAGGTGTTGGAAATGACCCTCTCTACAGGGTCACCCTCCAAACATTTTGCCTTCCTCCTCATACTTCTTGCTGGAGTTTTTGCTTGTTGGACTTAGCACTCTATGCTAAATTGCATGTGCTCACTCCCAGAAATATGGCTTGATTGGCATATACCTTTTTGACATATTAAATGTACATGTATGTCCCTTGTAGAGTTATGTAACACATACCCAGGACCTGTAAATAAAATACTGTCACTTGGCTTGCAGCACCTATTGTGCCGCATACTTAAGTACCACCTTAAAACGTGTCCCAGGCCTGCTGTTGCACCATGAAGGCAGTGTCCCACTGCATGTCCATTTGGCATTTAAATCCCCTTGCCAAGCCTTAAACTTCTCTTTTATTACATATAAGACACCCCTAAGATAGGACATAGATAATCCATAGGCCAGGGCAATGTGTAGTTAAAAGGTAGGACATGTACTTTTTAGTTTTACATGCCCTAATAGTGAAAACTCTCAAATTTGTTTTCTCATTACTGAGAGGCCTACCTCTCCTATATGGATAACATTGGGGACTCATAATTCAAATTAATACGTTGTAATTCCTAAACAAGAGGTGGCAACTAAGACATGTTTGGTATCTTTGAACTTGATAAGCCCTCTTTAATGGTAAAGTCAGATTTATTATTACAAGTTTGAAAATGCCACTTTTAGAAAGTTGGCATTTTCCTGTCATTAGCAGCCTGCATTACGTCACATGACTGGGTTTAACTGACAGTTAAGAGTTTGTGAATTCACCCCAGACAGTCACACAATAGAGGAATTAGTAGAGGCTGAATGGTCCATTAATTGACTTGATGGGGGAGCTAAGCACAGCCCCACTCGCAACTGAATAGGCTGGGCTCTGCCACCACACAATACACCTAACTACCCTGAATTGTCAGTGCCGCCTGTTAGGAGCCAGGGCAGACACCAATCCTACTGTTCAGCAATGCTAAGGTTCTCAGACTCCTAAGGTCAACAGAAAAAAACAGCAAAAAAGGGGATAAATATGCAAAACGTCTCGGGGAAGACCACCCTAAGGTCCGACTGAAAGTGGAGAGATCTATCCAGCCTCTACAGAGTTCTCTCATAAAGGTAAAAATCCTGGATAGACCATCAGCATTGGTGTGGTCTTCCTCTGGTCTGTGTTCCATCCTTAGGTCCACAGTCTATAGGTAAATGGACCAATGGACCTCCTCAACAGTTTTGTATTCTCACCCCTCGTTTTCATTAACTACTTGATGGGCCTTTGGTCAGTGTGAATCAGGAACCGAGTACCAAACAGGTATGTTCTCAACTTCTCCGGTCCCCAGACCACAGCAAAAAGCTTCTCTTTCTGTAGCACTCCACCTTTGTTCCCTGGGGAGTAACCTCCTGGAGATGAAGGCTACAGGTTGGTCTAGGCCCTCTTCATTAATTTGTGATACTATTGCAGCTATGCCGTTGTCTGAGGCATCTGTTTGAATGATATACTCCATGTAGAAGTCAAGGGCCTTGACCATAGGGGCTGTGCATATAGCCTGACTAAGGGAGTCAAATGTGTTTTGACATCCCTCTGTCCAAATACTTTCTAGGCTGCTTCTTAGACATCAGCGCAGCCAAGAGTGCAACAATTATGCCATATCCCTTGACAAAATGCTGATGAACCTTTTGATTTGCATGGTGTATCCTAGCTACAATGTGATCAATGTTTCTCAATAATCAATACACAAAATCAATAACCATTAAGCAAATCATTAAACAGCAGTTAATAACACCATACCATAAACTTTCAGTCATGAATAACCACAACTCAATATACGTTTTAGCAATTTCATTTCCCTATTAGTTACAAATACTAAATCATGAGATTATTTCAAACTTTGTTTGAATCAATCAAGATTATTTCATTAGTAACCACCATTAGCACAACCTAATCAAAATTTGAGACAGAATACATTTGAAAGCATTACCATAAGTCAACATATGAATCAAAGGTGAATACGTCAACATGAATAGCAGAGTTCAGCAAATCAGTCCGTCAATTATTTGTCTCCTTAGTTGTCAGTGTCTTAGAATAGGATACTCACCTAACCCAGATTAGCATTTGCATGTGGGACTTCATGCAAAAAGAGTTTAGAACACAAATTTGGAAAACATCTAGCTAAGAGAAAATTATTAGACAGCGCAGTTGGTACCTAGAAAGAAAAGGCACAAAAATGTAATTCAGTCACATTGTAAAAGCTACCTACCATGGTGTGGACCAGCAGCAAAGTCAGTCTTAGTCTTCAGGTCATCAATCGGTCAGCATCACATCAGGCTTTCAAGAGCATGAGCCCAATGACAGAATCTCAAATCTCTTCGATCTCATAGTCTCTCTCCGGACATCTGCACCTAACATCTGAACTGTCTTCTCTCTGTCACATTGTTATATTAATGTCACCCAGACTATCCCCCAATTCCTGATTGGTCAACTAATCACACGATTTTATTTTACCCAATAGCACTTGTATTTCAAATCTATGAATTCTAGTATTACACAGTAGTTGATTGGTTCACTTTATGATGTCCTAAACATCCGGCTTGTCAGGTATCGAAAATGTTGCATCTTCTTCTCCAGTCTCTATTGTTCAAATCCTGGGACAGTACACTCTGCAAGCTTTACACAGTTTTTGCTACAATTTTATTCCATCATCTCCTGTCCGTCGGTTCACACAAAGGTTTCTAGCTAAGCAGTTTTTATTAACAATGAGGAGTTCATGGTTAGTTCAGCACATCAGCATCTTACATTGAACGTTAATATTTAGCTTCTGCACAAGGCCTGGCAAAACTAGTCCACAACTTTGTCTAAGTTAAGCTCTACAATATAATTCAAAACATAAGTTATATCTCTCAATATGACAGACTACTACATTATTTCAATATATTTTCAATAATTCACATATGTTAGTTGCTATTTTAATAAAATTCGTGAATCTTGGTGACCACGGTCCAGGGCACATTTTCAAAGGTGCACATTATTATTCTACGTTAGTCATTTTCTACATTTTTCAGTATTCAAAATACATAAACTTTCATTAATAATATCTAATTAATATACTTGCTTTAACAATCCCTCCTCGGATGACTAAATATGTTATCACCCTACTTTTACCATTGATAGTTTTCACATTTCTGTTCCATCAGTATTTTGTTTTCTTCTCAAATCTTCCCTATACATTCTTTCCCTGTTTCGTTCTACCCTCCTCTGATTATTTTTAGACCTTTTCAATGTAATCTTTTGACACAATTTGCATGAACCCCATAATCCTAATATGCAAGCAATTACAATTAAAATTCCCAGTATGATTTTTTATAAATACACAATTCCAAATATTACTAAGCCAATTTTCCACTGAAACAAATCCCTTTCCAACCTTTTCCCAAACACCTGGTTCCTTCAATTCATTCGAATCCTTACTTGAGTCAGTCAGATTAGTAAATATGTCTCTTATCTGCTTACTGTTATCCGGAATGTATGAACAGCAATGCCTAGAGTTAATCATTTTACAGACTCCGCCGTCCTTTGCTAAAAGGATGTCTAAACCAAGACGATTTTGAAGAGTCCTAGCTCTATCCGCAGCCAATTCAGTATCTATCAGGAGTATTGCCCCTGTAAAATTTGTCAACATGTTATCCACAATAGTAGACAACTTTCATATCTTAATTGAATTCAGGATGACTCCCAGAGAAGGAAACAGTGCACCAAATATATCTCCCACTACTGCAGAAGAGGATGCCCTCCTCTGTCATTTATGAGGTAATTCAGTCAATTTCGGAAACTTTTTCAAGTCATCTCTCTGATAAATCTTTGGGAAAACTATCCCCAAATAACATGTCCCATACTATCGTTTTGGAAGATGGTAATAAGCACTAAGTCCAATAATGGTACCTCTGGACCAACAGTAATTGGCAGCGATATTACATCTGGTGCTGCTCTGACACCCGCATGCTTGGAAGGGCTACTCCTATACTCTAATTCATCACTGGAGTCATATCTGACTGTGTCCCTGTCACTGGTGTAAACTTCGGCAAACCCTGTGGCTGTGCCTGAGGCATCAACATTGGAGTCGGCTCAGTCTGGACTAACAATGGTCTCAGAACCACTTGTTCCGTAGGAACCACTAAGTTCGAAGTTGTCTCAAGAATTGGCATTTCTGGATAAATTCTCTGTACCGGAGGTGGATGCATCTGCACTTGGACTGCCGAAGTAGTCACTGCATAGGGAGTACTCTGCACTACCCCTTGTACCTGTCCATTATCTGTTTGTACTGTTCCTGCTGTCCCCGATATTTGAGCTTGGGCAGTTGGAGCAGGACCAGTACTTGGACCCCCCTCATACACCGCATATGGTGGAGGTCGGTCCCTCAACATCTGAGTAATAAGATCCTCGACATCCGAGTCCTCTTCTACTATGTAAGATTTTTTCTTTTTTTTACTCCCTGATGAACTCTTATCACTTTTGCTAGTGTCCTCTTTGCCTTCTGACTCATCTTCCTATGTGATAGCAGGAAACAACTTAACTTCCTGCAGTGTTGCTGTTCTCCACCTCTTCTGTTCCCAATCCCATCTTGCTTCTGCTAGAGACTTCTCTACCTTCCTTATTCTCCTCTGAAACTTTATTTCTTGCTGCTGTCTCTTTATGAGCTTCCAAAGCGCTAAAGCCTTAAACTGTGATGGTCTCGGAAAAGGCTTTGTCTCATACAACGTCATCCGTAACTGATCCAAAATTCTCAAATTAAACGTTCCATGCTCTGGAAATGCTAAAGCTCCCTGTTTCTCTGTCAGTTTGCACCACTGCTTTAATCAAAGACATGGTGCGACACCACGCTCCTCTATCACAATGTAAGCTGGCGAATTTTCCGGTGGTGTAGCCTCCCCCACTGTCGCCTTAATGTATGTATCACCCTTCATGGCACTCTTAAATGCTTTGAAAAATGTCATCTTTTCTATCTTTTATGTATTTGAATCAAATCAGGAAATGACTTTTACTCCCAAGATTCCCTTCACTCATTTTCTCAACCAATTGCCTTTCATGGACGGCTGCCAATTGCGACTCTTCTCACTAACCAACCTATCCCAGCGTGACTACAATGACGTCACACTCACACACTCTGCGGCTGACAAAGTCTTGCGGCTCGTCCTCCTAAACTCCAATTCACACAAAACTAATGCAAAAGTATTATGAGCACTAACCAAAAACCAATAACCAAAAACAAACCTGCTGGTTTACTACAGGAAGGTACACAATTGCTTCAGAGACCTTACGGATTTTCACTGATGGCCCTTTCGCTCATGCAGCTATTCCTCTTTCTCAGTCTCCCACATTTGCAAGCAAAATTTGACCTGCAAATTTTACTCTCAACTGATTCAATGGGTCTGTCCAGGTGCACATAGGACTCGCCAAATCTCAGTTGAAATTTTCTCTCACTCACTTAACTCACACACCGACTTGTGGACCACGCCCGATCAATCTACTTAAACCAGACAAATTACAACATATAACCAAGTGTCTCCTACACTTGTCAATATACTACGGAGGTTTAGACCACGCAGGGTACGTACATCACCAACAACCACGTGGACAATTTTTTAGCACAAAGCGACACACACATATGAAGTTAGACGATTTCCCTACTATCAAACTGCGGAGTATGCACACTCCTACTAAAACCTCATCTGGAGTACGCAGACTCCCTACTTCCCTCACATACGTCACAACTCACCTGCGATTTGCATAAGCCTTTGCAAGCACAACCTACCACTTTCACACTATTCTCTAGAAGGACGAGAACATACCCAACTCTACTAGCGGGATCCAGGATCTGGGAAAGTCATTTCTGGGCTTAAGGGAACATCATCCTTGCTACAATTGCCATTACAAAAAACAAAATCCAAATTACGATAATAATGAACAAGTAACTTTAACTCAAACTATCACCATAACCATTGGTCACCACATAACTAGTTCTCCAAGGAAACTAATCATCAAGCTGCTACCAAAAACTGTTAGCGCGCCTGGTCCTTAATAAGTGAACTTACAAGGGGACGCACACAGGCCGATGAACCCTTTGATTCGCAAGGAGTATCCTAGCTACGATGTGACCAATGTTTCTCAATAATCAATACACAAAATCAATAACCATTAAGCAAATCATTAAACAGCAGTTAATAACATCACACCATGACCTTTCAGTCATGAATAACCACAACTCAATATACGTTTTAGCAATTCTATATCCCTATTAGTTACAATAATAAGTCATGAGATTATTTCAAACTTTATTTGAGTCAATCAAGATTATTTCATTAGTAACCACCAATAGCACAATCTAATCAAACTTTGAGACAGAATACATTCTAAAGCATTAGCATAAGTCAACATATAAATCAAAGGTGAATACATCAACATGAGTAGCAGAGTTTAGTAAATCAGTCCGTCAATTATTTGTCTCTGTAGTTGTCAGTGTATTAGAAGAGAATCCTCACCTAACCCAGCTTAGCATTTACATGTGGGACTTCATGCAAAAAGAGTTTAGAACCCAAATTTGGAAAACATCTAGCTAAGAGGAAATTATTAGACAGCGCAGTTGGTACCTAGAAAGAAAAGGCACAAAAAGGTAATTCAGTCACATTGTCATAGCCACCTATCCACTGTATGGATCAGCAACAAAGTCAGTCTTCATCTCTTTACATCAGGATCTCAAGAGCATGAGCCCAATGACAGAATCTCAAATCTCTTCGATCTCATAGTCTCTCCCGGACATCTGCACCTAACATCTGAACTCTCTTCCCGTTGTCACGGTGTTATATTAATGTCACCCAGACTATCCCCCAATTCCTGATTGGTCAACCAATCACACGATTTTACTTTATCCAATAACCCTTGTATTTAAAATCTATGAAGTCTAGTATTACACAGTTCCCGTGTAGTTGATTGGTTCACTTTACGATGTCCTAATCATCCGGCTCGTCAGGTATCGGAAATGTTGCATCTTCTTCTCCAGTCAGTGTCTCTATTGTTCAAGTCCTAGGAAAGTACACTCCGAATGATTTACACAGTTTTCGCTACAATTATATTTTATCATCTCCTGTCCGTCGGTTCACACAAAGGTTTCTACCCAAGCAGTTTTTATTAAACAATGAGGAGTTCAGCACATCAGAGTCTTACATTAAACGTTAATATTCAGTTTCTGTACGAGGCCTGGCAAAACTAGGCCATGACTTTGTCTAAATTAAGCTCTACAATATAATTCAAAACATAAGTAATATCTCTCAATATGACATACTACTACATTATTTCAATATATTTCCAATAATTCACATGTTAGTTGCTCTTTTAATAAAATTCTTGAATCTTGGTGACCACTCTCCGAGGTCACATTTTCAAACATGCACATTATTTTTCTACTTTAATCATTTTCTACATTTTTCATTATTCAAAATACATAAACATTCATTAATAATTTCTAATTAATACATTTGTGTTAACCATCTCAACGTCTCCGGTGCTCAGACCACAGCAACTCCACCTTTGTTCCCTGGGGAGTAACCTCCTAGAGATGAAAGCTACATGTTGGTCTAGGCCCTCTTCATTTATTTGTTATAGTACTGCCCCTATGCCTTTGTCTGAGGCATCTGTTTGAATTATATACTCCTTGGAGAAGTCAGGGGCCTTGAGAACAGTGGCTGTGCATATATCCTGACTAAGGGAGTCAAATGTGTTTTGACATCCCTCTGTCCAAATACATTCTAGGCTGCTTCTTAGACATCAGCTCAACCAAGAGTGCAACAATTATGCTATATCCCTTGACAAAACTCATATGGTACGCAGTGAGGCCCAAAAATGCCCCAACCTCACTTTGGGTTTTTGGGAACTTGCAAGGTATTATAGTCTGTATCTTGACCTGGAGGATCTGCACCTTACTCCCGCCCACAAGGTGTCCGAAGTACACCACATACCTCTGACCTACGTGCCTGCTGCTGAGCGTGAAACACTTTCTGGAGGTGTTAGAATTAGTCCTTCCAGCAGCTATTGTAGACAGGTTCATCATCCAAATAGGTAGCACTGAAGGCCTGCATACCATCAAGGACCTGAGAAGTGTGTATATATCGTGGGTGCACAGGTGGGTAGCTGCTGGGATGAAGGAAAACTGAGAGGAGTACTGTCTCAGCACCTGGTGGCAGTCCCTCTGCTGATCAGGAGTCAGGCTAGGGAAAAGGATTACTCCCTCCACTGAACCATCTTTCTCCTTTGAGTCTTCCTCTTCTCCATCTGTCATCAGCAGCAGGGTGATCTGAGACCTCTCAAAGTGTGGTTTGAGGTGATTGACATGGAGCACCCTGTGGGGTTACATAACAGTCTTAGGTGGTCATTCTGACCCTGGCGGTCTTTGACCGCCAAGGCGGAGGACCGCGGGAGCACCGCCGACAGGCCGGCGGTGCTTCAATGGGGATTCCGACCGCGGCGGTAAAGCCGCGGTCGGACCGGCACCACTGGCGGGGTCCCGCCAGTGTACCGCGGCCCCATTGAATCCTCCGCGGCGGCGCAGCTTGCTGCACCGCCGCGGGGATTCCGACCCCCCCTACCGCCATCCAGATCCCGGCGGTCGGACCGCCGAGATCCGGATGGCGGTAGGGGGGGTCGCGGGGCCCCTGGGGGCCCCTGCAGTGCCCATGCCACTGGCATGGGCATTGCAGGGGCCCCCGTAAGAGGGCCCCTACATGTATTTCACTGTCTGCTGCGCAGACAGTGAAATACGCGACGGGTGCAACTGCACCCGTCGCACAGCTTCCACTCCGCCGGCTCGATTACGAGCCGGCTTCATCGTGGAAGCCTCTTTCCCGCTGGGCTGGCTGGCGGTCTGAAGGCGACCGCCCGCCAGCCCAGCGGGAAAGTCAGAATTACCGCCGCGGTCTTTCGACCGCGGAACGGTAACCTGACGGCGGGACTTTGGCGGGCGGCCTCCGCCGCCCGCCAAGGTCAGAATGAGGGCCTTAAGGTCCACCAGGTAGGTGACCTTATCCTTCCTCTCAATCACCTCATAGGGCCCAGCCCAGCAGTCTTGGAAGGCCCTGGGCATCACAGGTTCCATAACCCACACTTTCAGCCCTGATTGCAAGTCCACAATGGTAGAATTGTGGTCATACCATTGTTTCATGACACCCTGACTGGCTTCTATGTTGTCGGAAGCTTGCTTCCACAACTTAGCCATTTGCTTCTGAATGTCAGCATGTATCTCCCTACATGATGGGAAATCTTCAGGGAGCTTGTTTCCTCCCTTTTTTCACCAAACTCAGAGGTCATCTGACTGGGTGTCCATACCGAAGCCCATTCCCTTTTGTGGCAAATTTCTGTATGCAAATAACAAGTACGGTAAAAGGATATCCCATGTATTTCTCAAGGCCTCAGGCAGACCTATGATCATGCCCTTCAGGGTATGGTTGAACCTCTTAACAAAGCCCATTGGTTTGTGGATGTTGGGGGGTGGAGACATTGTAGGTTACTCCACACTCCTTCCACATTGACTGTATGTAAGCAGACATGAAGTGGCCCTGTCAAACACCACTTCCTTTGGGAAACCCACTTGGGTAAAAATTACCATCAGGGCCTTTGCCAGAGCAGGTGTGGTCATGGTCCTCGGAGTTATTGCCCCTTGGTACCTAGTGGCATGATCCACGAGGGTAAACCTGTTGCCTGAAGCAGCCTAGGAATCTATAGGCCCTACAATGTCAATGCCCACTCTCTCAAAGTGTGTGCTATTGACAGGCAAAGGATTAAGTGGGTCTTGCCCGGTCTACTGACTGGCCTGGCAGGTCACACAAGTCCTACAGAATGCATCTGAAGAAGTCATTATCCTAGTCCAATAGAAGTGGGGGGGCAAGCCTTGAAAGGGTCTTGTTTTGCCCAGGTGGTCTGTCAGGGGAATTCCATGAGCCAGGTCCTGTAGGAAGGCCCTGTACTATTGGTGGCCCTAGGCTCACTGTAATTGAGGTTGTCCTCCCATTAACTGTGATGACTACCAGAGGCGCACCTTCTGCCTGGGCTTCAGCCTGTTGCCTCATGACCACAAGGGTTGGGCACTTCCTCTATGCCCTACAGAACTCCTCCTTAGTGGGTCCTCCTTCCACATATCACCCAGAAAGCTCTGGTAGGTCACCAAGGAGAACAGTGCTCCCCTCTGTGGGCACCACAAGTGCTCCATCCACCTCATTGAGAAGACACTCACTGACTGATTTTCCATGTCCCTGGCCTTTCCCATTCTTAACAGCTGGCTGTGCTGTTTTTGCAGACTCCAGTCCTTTTTAGGTCCCTACCTGGGCAGACATGGACCTTGTTGATGTACAGATCCAATCAGCCCTGCATGATCCTTGAGCTCCATTTCCCTCCAGGTAGTGTGCTCAAGGCCACACCACAGACGTGACATGGCTCATTGCAACTTCCAGAAAATCTGAACCTGCCCTCAAATGGAACAAGGGCGACTGGATAGTGTCCCTCTCTGTTGCCAGCCACCACAACATGGTGGAATGCATTGGGAATCGCCTGCCTTGGGGACACCAGATGACTCCTTACCTTAGTCATGGTGGCACCTGTGCCCCTTAGAGCCTCAAAACCTTGCCTATTGATGGTGTCCCATTGCCTATACTTTGTAGTATTAAATGGCATATGGCTCTTAGGAACCATCTCACTGTCACCCAGAGACACTAGGGTAACCCCACTAAACTCCCCCATTAAGTGAGACAAACTCCTCCCACACTGCTCTACTACCGTCCCTGGAACCTTACCTCCAGTGGAGGTTGTGCTCTTTTTGGACACTTGATATCCCCCTTAGTTTTCATACTCAAAACACTTATAGAACTTAAGAATTTTGGTCTGCTGACTTTCTTGTTCTGGTGGCTATGTTGGGGATCAGACCCATTCCCCTTTGAGTTGTTCTCAGGCCTTCAGAGAACTCTTTCTTCTTATCTCCCCCTATTTCCTCTGATGGGGACCTGAGCACTCTTTTTGGAGTCCCCCTTCTTGGACACTCTGGTGCTGACCCAAATGTCTGCCTCCTCACCAGACTTCCTGGGGTCAGAAAGCTTACTATCGACCTGGTGTTGGTGCAGCTCTGGAAAACAATTATCAAGCATGTACTCCTTTAAAAAAAGTTGCACAATCCAGAGAAAGCCATGAGTTTCTGTCTTTCAAGAACTGCATGTTGCACTTTGTAAGCACCTTGAACATGCAGCATTATTTGGTGGTGATCCGGGCAGTCAGTGCATCAAGTTCCTGGCACATTGTACTGGAACACATTTTTACAGATTTTGTGCAGCATTTCTTTGTTTTAAAAAAGGAATTGCACTAGCTTAAGGGAGGGGGAAATTGTGTATAGAGAGCAGCGTCATACTGGAAGATACATGATCTAATGCTCTTAGGAACTCGGAGGAGGTATTTTCCAATCCTATTTCAGCATGGCCTCAGCATGGATGTGCAGTGGATGCGTGCATCGTTTGTATCTACGACAACCCCGTCTGCACCCGTCCGCATCCCGACTGTGGCCACAATGCAAGTTTTACTCCTGATAGAAACCAGAGAGCCATTTATTCAGCTGCTGCACTGAAAGGTATGAGGGGGAGGTGCATAATGCATGTTCCCCACTCATCCTTGAATGTGTGGGCCCTATCTCTTGTGTTTACTGTAGGTGTAGTCTCTTACCCATCAAGGGCAATACTATAAGTGCAGCTGATCAGTTTAAGTATATCCAGCTTTTAAGGCTGTCTTCTTTAACACGCGCTCACTAAATAAACATGCAATAGACATACCTAGTTTATTAGGTGAGAACACACTGGGTGCCTTTTCTTAACAGAGAAATGGATGAAGGAGGAATTCTGTCCCGATTTACAGCTAGCCATCACAAATAATTTTGTCTGTGTGCATGAGGTTAGTTTGGGATATAGGGGGAGTTGCTGTTAGAATTAGAAAGAGTTTTAAATGCAAGACATTTAAACTAGAGCAACTGAAGGGTGCAGAAACCATTGGTTTTAGCATCTCCCCCAACGCTAAACACAAATTTTCTGGTGTGTTGGTTTATCACCCCGCGGGCTATTCAGGAGAGTTTTTTAGCATCTCCTGGCCAGGACTTAGTCCCCATTTGCATTAACAACATGAATACTTTGATTCTAGGGCATTTCAATATTGACCTGGAGAAGGCTAAATATCCATGATCTCTCTGTTTTTTGGATTTGTAGCCTCATTTCATCTAAGTTGGATTGAGAGTGGAGCCATACAAATAGCTGGAGATGCAATTGATGGTATTATATCAAATTTAGGGTTTCTTTGGGTGGCTCCAGTACAGGTATGGTGGTGTGGTAATTTCTGTTCACCTTCTCCTTACCATATTTGCATTCAGTGAAAAGAGGATCCTCTGTTCAGGAGCAAGGATCTAGATCTTGGAATTAGACCTTACTTTTTGACCTAAAAAAATCTCTAGTTGAGTCAATACCTCGACTTTCAGGTAGGATATATGAATGTAATAAAGCAATTTCTGAATGGCTCTTGAATACAACCGATTCGACTGTACTGATGAAGCCGAAAACGAAGGGGCGGAAGGCCCACTCGGCTGGATGGTTCTCCCAGAAGCTGGTTTTGGAGAAAGCTGCATGCACAAGCTGAAGAGAGTGTGGCCATGCCGCTACGTAGAGGAGGATAAAGTTGCCTATAAACTAGCCCATAATTTGTATCCTAATAATATAAAAAAGCATGCTGATGCTTCTGTACTCAATGCATTAGAAAGGCTGACAATGATGCCATGGATATTTTTAAGGTTGTCTCCAGTTCTGTCAACCCCAAAGTAAAAACCCTTTCCCATGTGTCTAATCAAACTATCTGCATAAGATTAAGTGACTCCTTTGAAGTTAAGATCCTCAGAATTCAAGCCAAAGCGGTAAGTCTAATTCCCTGGTTGTTGTTACAGGACTAGTGACATCATAGGGCCTGCAGCAAATAACAAATTGACACTTTTTGTATCCCGTACAATAGGGGATTTAAAGATGAAGTTGGCATTGTGCAAGTCAGGCTCTCCTGAAGACTCATTCCCTCCGTACATTTTGGCAGTTGTTGCTGATAATATTGCTCCAACCTATCCAGAGTTGTTCTCTGTTCCACTTCAGTCAGGTGTTATTCCTGACTCTTGGAAGAGTTCAAATGTGATCCCCGTTTCTTAGAAACACTAATGCAGACCCAGAAGTACCAGCCAACTTTATACCTGTTTCACCACTCCCTACGCTTGCCAAACCTTTGTAAAAATGTGCCAACCAACAGCTTAATACATTTCTGTTCATTAATAAGCCCTCATATGGAGGCCGCGAATCGGTGGTAGAGAGCGACCTTTGACCCTGTCACTAGGCAGGTCGCTCCCCCCATCTGCCACGCAGCCCCCTGTGGGTTGAACCTCCGTTGCCGTTTTTGCCGCCTGACTACTCGCTCCCTTTTTTCTGTACCCCTGAGCTTGGCTTCTGTGCCACTTCGTTTTTTCATTCTGTGTCCCTGTGTTTTGCTTTCTGTACCCCTGTACTCTGTTGTCCCTCTCCCGCTGTGTTTTCCCGCCGTTTTTTCCCCAGGATTTCCCCCATTTGACATTACTGTATCTATTGGAAGACTGCAGCAATCAAAAGAGACAGAGGCCCTCATTCCAACCCTGGCGGTCTATGACCGCCAGGGTGGAGGCCAACGGAAGCACCGCCAACAGGCTGGCGGTGCTTCCAGGGCCATTCTGACCGCAGCGGTAAAGCCGCGGTCAGAAAAGGGGATCCGGCGGTTTCCCGCCAGATTTCCCCTGGCCCGGAGAATCCTCTGCCATGGGGATTCCGACCCCCTTCCCGCCAGCCTGTTTCTGGCGGTTTACACCGCCAGAACCAGGATGGCGGGAACAGGTGTTGTGGGGCCCCTGGGGGCCCCTGCACTGCCCATGCCACTGGCATGGGCAGTGCAGGGGCCCCCTAACAGGGCCCCATTAAGATTTTCACTGTCTGCTTTGCAGACAGTGAAAATCGCGACGGGTGCTACTGCACCCGTCGCACCCATGCAACCCCGCCTGCTTCATTGTTGCAGGGTCTTTCCCGCTGGGCCGGCGGGCGCCCTTTTGGCGGTCGCCCGCCAGCCCAGCGGGAAAGTCGAAATGACCCCCGTGGTCTTTTGACCGCGGTGCGGTCTTTCGACGGGGTTACTTTGGCGGGCGGCCTCCGCCGCCCGCCAAAGTTAGAATGACCCCCAGACTGTATATTGCTTCTGTTGTTTGTGTGCAGCCTTTGACCTAGTTCCCAGCACAAAGTTATGGATGGTTTTGAATAGGACGGGTATTACTGGCCATTCTTGTGCTTCTTCATGAAGAAAATTACTTACAAGTCAGGTGGGGAGACCAGTGACAACTAACTGACCCTATGAGGATCAGACACTGAGTTAGACAAGGTTGTGTCCTGGCTCCTACCCTGTTATCATTGTATATTAATGGGGTAGTGCAATGGCTGGACAGGGATAAATGTGATTCACCAAAAAATAGCAGGTTGGAGAGTGCCAGCTCTGCTTTTCGTTGAGGACACAATATTACTTTCCCCCCAGGACCTACAACGGTTGCTGACTAAGTTTAATGCATTTTGTACAGTGCGTGGTTTAGAGCTAATTAGGTCGAAGACCACAGTTGTGATTTTTAGTCCTGCAAAGTCAAAGAACTACAAATGTATTATGTATGTGGGAAAAGATTCAATTGAACTAGTTTTCAATTTAGATTATCTAGGACTAAGGTTAACCGCAAATCTCCATTGGGCTTTACAAGTGCAAAAATGGAAAATATAACTAATTCAGCATACTGTGAACATATGTAAAATTCATAAGACTGTATAAAAAATTGTTGCCCTGGCCCTGGAGATCTATAGTTGTGAAGGTTTTGGGAGCACCTTGTACGGCATGCAAATTTGGAGGTATGAAAATTCTACCATATTGTCAGTGGTAGAAAATAAATTTATTAGATCTTTTTTGGCACTCCCACAGAGTACTCCATTGCTCCCTGTGCATTTGAATATGCCAGTTAAGAAAATTGTACAGAAAGTTGAGGTTAGACCGTCAATGTATTGGCAACATTTATAGACCTCCTCTGCTCTAGGAGTATAATGAGAGGGTCAAAGTGATCTCATGTCCCTTGCTTGTGTTCAGAAAAGGCCTGGAGAGATTTTGGGTTTCCCCAGAGGAATTAAACACTCTCTCCAATGTGGCTTTAAAAGCATTGTAATGGGAATTTTGGCTCAAAATATTCACAGCTGCAAAGGTTCACTGACAGTGGAGTTTCTCTATTTTAAACTGTTCCCTGTATATCAGAGTACTATTGACTAAATTACTCCTCCACTTGCTCGTAAATTGTGTAAGAGTCTTTTGTGGCCAGTGGGCCAACATTTCTCCTATGGGTGATGATTGTCCCACTTGTGAATGGGTACATGAGTCAAGAATCCATTTATTATTCTTTTTTTCTGACACTGGGTTACCAAAGAGCAAAATGGATAGTTCCCCTGTGTAGGAAAATGGGTTCAAGTAGGCATATTGAGGCCTATTGAATTCTCAGCACTGTCACTTCTAGAACTGTGCTATATTGTATCCCTTATGTCAGCTTGGATTTGGCCTAGCAAGCATATTCAAGCTAGTGAGTAACTAATGTTACTATTTCTATCATAACGGTGTTTAGAACTCTGCTGATTTAGCACATATTTTAATGTTCAAAAAGAACTGGCAATTGGAGTCGTTTTGAAAAATGTTCACTTTATTACTAAAATCACCTGTTCTTTTGCACTTGTTTTCAAGCTAGAGTGCAGCTAATGTTATTATTTCTACTATAAAAGTGTCTTGAACCTTGCTGATTTTGCATATATTGCTAGGCTCGCTATGAACTGGCAATCTGAGCCCTTAGGTACAATTTCCACTTTATTGCTAAACTATTGTTATTTTGCAAATTTGTTTACAATCTAAGGCCTCTTGCATGAAGAGATGTGTTTGCAATTTCCTAATTGTGATTTACTGTGATTCGCAATTAGAAAATCGCAAACACCCATGTGTCCCAAGCTGTGGGTCGCAAATGGGCCTACCTCATTAATATTAATGAGGTTGGTCGCAATTTGTAACCCATTGGGAATGGCCAAATATCACAGGGATGGTGGCCTGCTGGGGTCAACAGACCACCATGTCTGTAAATGCTTTTTAAATAAAGCATTTTTGTAAATACAGCCCATTTTCCTTAAAGGAAAACAGGATGCATTTCAAAAAGGAAACTGAAACTGTGGGACCACTGCCTGCTCTTGAAAACGTTTGTCACCCACATTCACAAAGGGGAGGGGGTCTCTTGGGGATCCCTTCCTGTTTGCGAATATGTTACCACCAATTTGAAAATGGTGCTAACCTGTGAATGGTTTGCAACTGCATTTTAGTCGCAAAACGTTCTTACATCCCCCTGCGAGTTGTTATTGTTAAGGGACCGCGTGAACATGCCCTTTCCTAATACTGAATGATACACCCTATATGCAATTCTAGGCTACCGAATCACAACTAGGGCCTTGGTAAATCCCAAAATGGTTGTGCAAATCAGACCATTTGCTACCACTAAAAACTTTCCTACATGTGGCCCTAAATGAATTGACAGTCTGTGCTCTTCCGTGAAACATTTGATAAAAATATACTCTTTTGCCATTTTTGTACATGTCCCTCTTCTAAACAGAAGAGGGGATAATGTGATGTATTGCATGTAATTTATCTGCCTCTACTGTACAATGTTTATACTTATGACCAGTGTTCCCTGAAAGGTGTGTGCACCCAAACTTCCCGTAGCGCGCAATCTCTAATGTGAAGCGCGCACACGGCACACAGAAACCATTTTCAGCTGCTGTTTTTCTAAAAACACGAGCAGCACAGTAACAAGCATGTTGAAAATGCACAAGTAGAAGTGGTGGCGATCCCAGTAGAAGAGCAGACCAACGTGGTAAAGGACAGCAGTAGTTTAGCATTTCTCTTCCATGGCAGTGCCTGGGGCTGCAGAGGGTCAAAGGTTGCGAAGCAAGTGGCAGCAGTGCATGCCACTAGCTGCATTAGTGTTAGATATAGGCAGCGGGGATACATGGGTACACAGGTGGCAGCAGCGGCACCTCTAAAGAATCTTCTTTCTACGGCAATGGACTAATTGGCATTATTCGGTGTATGGGCATGATGCTCATCTTTGCCTCTGTATGTGCTCAAGATAGCAGCACTTATTTCTTTGAGGGATGTTTTACATCTTGCAAAGTCTTGGTTATAATGTTTTTTTAAAGTCCGTGCACAGGGCATTTTCTTGTGTTTGGATTTTCTTAACACATAATGCACTCTTGCATCCAAAATGGATCACAGGATGCATTTTGCGGTAAGAACACAGCGCTAAATGCAAAAGACCATGCACACCAGCAGGAGCTTCCCAAAAAATGTGTTTCTGTGTCCATTTTACCTTAAATTATTCTTAATTATTTAAGCAGGCATAAATGAATAATTATCGGTAATTCCACATCACAACAGTACTGCAGAATTTCTAAAATTCCTATTATTATGCCAGCATAATTACAATTTTGCCCAGACCTAGTAAATTGGTGTATTTTACTCTCCAAACAGCAGTTAAGGGGCCACTTTCTTTGCTTGCACCAGGGCCAATAGCATCTTTGTTACAGTACTTGCTGTTACCAATCTGCATCGTTGCTGTTCTAAACAGTACACTTAAGCCCAAACTACTTGTAATTTCTTGCATTACATGCATGGTCATTTTCTTGGTGCACACAGCCTTGGCTGCAGTGCACGTGAGACCTCACACTTCCGCAGACAGAGTAAAACAATTAGAGGGAACATTGCTTATGACGCTTTGATCTTAAGTTTTTTTATGTAGAATGATTGTTGATCTCACTGTGTTTTTTATGAGTAATTTTATGATGCTTTGTGATTGAAATAAAGTTATAAAACAAAAAAACTAAATGGACAAAAAGGACAGCGGGATAGTGATTATTTTTAGGACCAAGTTTACAAGTCCTATAGAGAAATTTCTTGTATCAGATTGTGAAGGCAAGTCTTTCTAAAAATGTTACCTTTGCTGATTCTCTTACTTACCATCCTGCAAACCGGCCGAATAAGTGGAGCTCCATGATAGCTGAAGCTTTGCCCACTTTAGCACTAAAATCTGCTAGTTTCAACTATTGGGTGACTTCAATATTTTGGGTCAGATTTATGAAAAGTGGCATTGAACCTAGTCTGTGCCACTTTTCTTGCAATACAGCGCACAATGGTGGTAGTCAGGTGGACTAGTGTCATAATTTGATGTCAGGCAGTAGTCCCTTACTTGTCACAGAGTGGGATGGGGTCAGTGAGGCTGCTGAATCCACACCACTCTGTGATGAGATGTCAGTGATTAACACGTGGCCCTGGGCACTTCAGGGCTTAAAACCAAAGTGCCAAGGTCCGAGGCAATCAATGACACTCCCAATCATCACAAAGGGAAGGGCCTCAAAGTGCTTTGCCAGACTGAAGAGATCAACTCGGCAAAGTTCATGCTCAGGCAGCTAGGAGTCTGTGTATTTAGCATGTCTAGCTCCTGGATGCCTGATCTGAAAGTAAAGGGTGTCAAGCAGGCTAACCTTAGCTCTGCCTGACAGACATTGTAGATCCACATATACCTCTTACTAGGTCTGGCCATTTTGCTATTTCTGTATTTCTATATGCTCTTGAGGCAGGTGTGTTTATCATGAGTTTTGCCGCCTTTGTTAGGCTTTGATCTAAAAGCAACCCCAGAACCTCAGGATTATCCACAGGATAATGTTCCTGTTGTTGAAGATTATATGGATGACCATATCAGGTTAGTTGATAAAGGGATTTAATTCACATTAGGCATTCTTATACTGAAGTTATCTGCTAGTAAGAGAAAGTCACATTCACCTACTTTTTGTTTAGTCAAAAACTCCTGATTCTGTAGAAAAGATGTAAACACTTGGACCACGTGTGGTGCAAGCATCCTAACTAGGATGATAAAACTGACGGTCTCATTTACGAGGCCCTCCCTGCACACTGTGCAACCGGAGCGTCACTTTTTGATGCTCCAGTGGCACAGTGTGCCAGTCCATATTTGGAAGGCCACACAAAGCCACCTTGATTGGCTTTTCATGGCCTTGTACGTATGGACCCCTTTCATGCATAACACTGTGTGAAAGGGGCATTCCATGGGTGCTGTTTGGGGTGTTCCCACGCAACACCCATGGAACCTGAAGGAATCTGACGCATTACCAGATTTACATGTCTGAGGATGAATGATATTCCTACGCCACCTCAGGGGTGCTGTATGAATAACACAACAGGGAGAAATTTATTTATTTCTCTCCATTGTTTCCTCTTTCTATGTGTGATGCATTCTTCAGCACACATAGAAAGACAAAAACATCTCTTGTGATTGTTATTGTGTAGCACGGTGTCCCTTAGGTTGGCGCTAGGCAGCAATTTGTGCACCAGCACAGGGGAGAGGACTGAAATGCTCTGTATCTTGTAGATACAGTGCATTTCTGCTGTTTTCCCTGTGGGACAGGGTGGCACAGCAAGGCACTCGTGGTGCCGCCCTGCACCAAGGGCATAATAAAGGAGGCCCCAAGTTCAAATCAGCTACCAAGAAGTATCACAGAGTTTACCTGTAGACACTCACAACCTTTTATGCTGAAATAATTGGTAATGCTCACAATTCTTTTCGAAGCAATATCTAAATAATGTAGTCACTAAAGTATCCAGCTTACCTGACTTTGTGCCGTACATTTTCACAAGCCAGAAGCAATTAACTTGTTGACTTTTTCCAGGAAGATAGCTGAAAGCTTTATCTCCTTGAATGCCTTGACAGAGGAGGTTTATCTTCTTTTTCTGTCCTAGGCCCAGCACCCACATCATCAGCTTTCAATTTCATTGATGGTATCAACTTTGATGCTCTGCTGGGTTCTATAAAGTAAGGGTCCCATAAGGACTTGGTGCTGCCAGTAATTTTCAAAATAGCCGGCACCATTCTTTCTCCAGTTTTGGTTATTTCTTGACCTATCAGCCTTAGGATGGCCTTTTCCTTAAAATGTTGCCTTCCTCCTCAATGTTTTCTAACTTTGCTTTTGCTGGAATAACGACTCTGAGCACTTCAGCACTGCTAACTAGTTCTAAAGTGCATGTGCTCTCTGCTCTAAGCATGTTAAAAGTGTCTCATACCCAATTGACATATTTATTTTACTTATAAGTCCCTCGTATAGGACACTACATGTGCCCAGGGCTGTAAATTAAATGCTATTGGTAGGCCTACAGCAAAGTGTGTGCCACTCACTTAAGTAACCTTTTAAACATGCCTCTGCAAAGCCTGTGTGTCCAGTTTAAACTTCCATTTCGACCTGGCAAAATAAACCTTCTGCCAGGTCCAGACTTTCATTTTTAATAAATATAAGTCACCTATAGGGCAGGCCCTGGACAGTCCAGAGGGTAGGGTTCAATGTATTAAAACATCAGGACATGAATTTTTAAGTTTTACATGTCCTGGTGGTGAACAACTCTTTCCTACATTTTTTGTATTACTGCAAGGCTTATATCTCCCTTGGGATAACAATGGCATTACCTTATTACATTTTATAAGTATAATTTCCAAATGGAAGAGATAACTTCCGCAAGTTTTTTCTCAGAAATCCTAATTTTAAATTGAAGTCAGATTTTAGATTACAGTTCTGAAAATGCCTTTTTTAGAAATTTGGCATTTTCTTGCCTCAGTCATTTGGTGCCTAAAGCCTGTGTCTGGTCACAAGACTGGGTAGTTGGCAGTTGAGTTTTGTTTATTCCTCCTAGACATCCACACACACAATGGGAACTTAGGTGTGACTGAGTAGGCCATCACTGGCAGGATGGGGAGGAGGAGCTGGGCCCAGCATCACTTACACCTGAACAGAATGTGTCCGGCCTCCATACAAAGGACTTCAAAACACAAACCCAATTGATGGGCTCCTCAATGATGACACAAAAAGACCTCACACAGCATCCTCGCCGCATCTGGACCAGATGCATCAGTCTGGTGGTGCAGCTCATCTTCAACAGTGTCGTACAGTTCCTACAAATAAAGTATAACTGTGCATTTTGCCAACATAAGCATGAGTACTGGGTCCATACATACCATCAGAATATGTTGACCTGATTCCTGGCTAGCTCACAGTGTGTCATCCATACCTGTGGACCTATAAGGGTATCTGATGGTATCTGCAACCACAGATCATGACCACCTTAATTCCCCCTAGGAAAACTGATCTTGCCCTTTTGTTAGTAAATCAGAAATGCCAAAAGAGATAAACTCAAAAGTACATAAATTGGCATTTCTATATTTATTGATGCAATTTGACTCTTGTTTTGAATATATGTGCTGCAATGATTAACAGAATGAACCAAAACAATGTCATTAGTATAACAAGAATGGTGAAATGTATGCATAATTTCACAATTTCATATTTTTGCTAGATTATATGAATACATATAATTGCATTCCTACCTAGCTCTACCTATCCTAGGCAAGCATAGGAAGGGCGAATCTGACAGATGCCTTAGAGTGGTTAACTCCCCAATTACCTGTGTGCATGTGTCAATGGGTAGTCAATCTTTGTGTTGGAGTAGGCTGCCATCAGTCTCAGGAATTAAGCTGGCCTAGAATTCAGGCAGAGTGACCACGGCAGTCTATCAGGATACTCCTCTGCCTAAGCGAAGGTTCCTTCAGTTTATATATTAAGCTTAACCTGTGTGTTCAGATCCTGAGCTCTGGTCCAGCCTCATCTTGTTTATTCTACCCATCCAGGTTTTCAATTAACAGACAATAATTCATAACACTATTTGCACAGGGTACTGAGGACCTTGTACTAAGTGTTCTAGGATATAATATTGTGCCTACAAGGAAATGTATAATGCATATGGAAACAATTGTTTCTGAGTACACTATTACATGCTGATGTGCAAGCAAAATACAAAAGCCACTGTTTAAAAAGATGTCAACTTTAAACATGAGCATGGAAAGATGGGAGCATTTGTGCACAGGGCCTTACAACCACACAATAGGAACCCATGCAACACTCTGCAATCAGGATTTATGGTACTCTGTTCAGCGGGCCTAACTGGGTGCCTGTAGCTATCCCATACTCCACCATGGCCTGCATGAACTATGACTTTGCCCCGGTCCAGTGCAACCAGACATTCCCAATTGCCACTTTGTGATTTTTGGCACTATTTTCACTACAAACTGTAAAATTAATTTTGTCCAGTTCTACAAATTGTTATTTTAGTTTTGTGGTATGTATTAAAACTTACTCTATTCTTCTAAATCTGTTGTGGGCTCCTTTTGTGGTGTGTTTTCACAGTCTTACTATTTGAAGTGTTATATAAATACTTTACACATTGCCTCTAAGTTAAGCCTGACTGCTCTGTGCCAAACTATCTATGGGGTAAGCTCTGGTTAATTTGAGGTTTGCTTGTTCCTTACCCTGACAAGGACTGTGATTGCTGCGTGACCAGGGCTTACACCCCAGTCAAACTACAATCCAATTTCTTACAGTTACTCTTTTTAAAACATTGATTTCAAATGGCTCAGTCTCTCAAACAAGAAACATGCCATGGCAGTTCCTTTGTATAAAAAAGCCTGCTTTGGATGGATCCAAGTTAGAAAATTATCCGCCAATTTTGCTCTTCCCTATTCTCATGAAGATCCTTGAAAAGCATACACAAACTGTCAATTGTCAGGACATTTGGAATCATACAATCTTCTTCATATGCCCCAGGTGGGCCTCTCCTCAGGGTATAGCACATAATCTACTCTCCTTGGGGCGACAGAGAAACTTAGATCCATCTTGGACAGGAGGAATTCTACCATCATCATTTTGGATTTGGGTGCAACCTTCAACACTGTCTCGCATTGTGTGCTTCTTAGGAGACCTGCATAGTTCAGGGCACTGATCTTCAATAGATTTGCTCCTTTTTACATGAATGTTCCTTCCAAATTATCTCAAAACCATACACTTCCATGGTGCAGGAGCTGGCTTTTGGGGTCCTGCTTTTAAAAATATGTATGTCCGCCCTTTGACAGATATAATGGAGGCTTGTGGTCTTACCTTATTCTCATATGCTCATGACATGCAGATTATAGCTGGACAAAAAGCTTTCAATGGATTTTCACATCAATACGGTGTCTGCTATCTGTTAGCCCTTCTAAGATGCCGGAGAAAAATAATTTAGCTCCTTCCTACCTCTACCTAAAGATTGATTGTTCAAGAACTGATCTTTTCCCAAGTAGATTATGACAATGTCCTTTATCTTGTGGACCCTAAGTCATCTGTGAAGAGGCTACAGATTATTCAGAATGCAGCTGCATGCCTTCTGTGTCATATCCCTAATCAGGGTTGTCTCCAAAGAGTTGTGCAAATATCATTGCTTTACTATTGATAAGGGTATTAAGTTCAAGGTGCTGTGCTATATGCATAAAGCTATTACTCACACAGGACCGACATTTTTAAGGGTGTTAGTTTATGCTTATTTCCCCAGTTGCTATTTAGTCTTGGGTAAACAGAACTTCACAGTGATCCCACAAGTCGATATAGCAAAACAAGGAGGGCTTTTTTTTACATATCATGTCCCTAAACTTCGTAACACTCTGCCTTCCCCTCTAAATCTTTGTACCTTCACTGAGAGGATTTGAAAGCAGTTGGCTGTTCTATATCTGCAACTGTTTCTTGATGTGTTATGTTACTGCTAGGAAGCACTTTACAAATAGCAATAATGTAACATCCACTATGCCTGAAACATAACAATAGCTTTTTTTGCAGCCCAATCACACTTCGCTATGCATGGGGGGGGCAGATAACACAGTAGCATACTTGAGAAGGAACAATGGCTGAGGTATTTAGACATGATGTGTGTGAGGTATATGACTTTTCATTTTGAGGAAGGGCTATCTGGAAGGGTTAAGGAATTTCATTAACTTGAAAATGACCATGGCAAGAACATTTATAGTTAAGTGATAAGTGAGACCTGGTGAAGAGAGCCCTTTTGATCTCAGAGTACCCTCAAGTGATCCAGCCTCTTTTCACCACAAGAATGAAACTTGTTCCAAACATGGTGTGGTGTGAGAAATAGGAGGCGGCTACTCATTAACAAGGAAACACCCTTGGGTAGAACACTCACCTCTATCATTTTCCCTAAGAATGGTGAATTGTGTAATAGTTTGCATAAAGACAAACATAATGCACTGTAAAAGGGGGAGGATTTTCTCTAGGAATATTTTGCTCATTGGCTAGGTATTCATCACCACCCACTGAACAGAGTGCTGGCAAAATTGACACTTGTACTCCCAGGTCCTCAGAGCACCTCTTGACCTTTGAATAAACAGAAGAACAGTTATCTGTGAGGAGACCTAAATGGCTGGATCTGCTCTCACTCGTACCAAAGACTGAGTAGTGGGCTTCAAGGGTCAGTTGGCTGACCTCCTCTTGTTGTTACAGGCACACAGCAAGCTACAAGAGCCACTATTCATAAGTGAACAATTTACCTCTTACAAGTGGCCCCTGATTCAATTTTGATTGTGGCTTTGGCTTGGGTGGATGCTTGTTTCTAGGTGCTGTCCCTGAGGTCCAGGAAGTCTTGGTATATTGGGGGACAAACTGCTAGTAAAAGCTCTCAAAAAGACCCAAAGCAGAATCAAGACCAGAAGAAGGGGGTCCAGGTATCCAGCGAACAAGAAGATTGAGACAGGTGTGAAACTGTAATTTTCCTTCCAAAGCCAACAGATTATGTAGGACCTCATCCAATGAATATATATCTTTGAGAGCATTTTGTCAGCTATATCTTACAGCCTCGTCTAAATGGTGGATTCAGAGCTCCAGAAAAAAAAATAATGTGTCCAGTCACAAACTTAATTTTGTAGTATGTTAAAATACTGAGTTGTAAATATCAGGAGACAGAAATATTGAAAGAAATATTGTGATACAAAAATATTGTAATGTAAGAATATTGTGTCATGAATATCAATTTTGTAGGTATGTAAAATCATTTTTAAGAATATTGTTGTTTTATATCATTTTCAGCAATATAGAATATAGTTGTTATAGCTAGTTTTTGATTATTTTATAACACGTATTTATTTCAAATATTAAGTTTATTTGTTATTATTGCTTGATAATTGTTATTTTTAAATATACTTTGTAATTCTTTTAGAATTTTTTTGTTGGATTGTTAATAGTAATGTATATTGTATCAGCTTGTTAGGTTCGTAGAGGGTTAGGGTGGGAAGTTTATTACGTAAGAACTAATTCATTAATAAGTAATTGATATTAAGTATGAAAATTATGTAATACTGACATATATTTTAGTTATATTTTTGGAGTGGGTTGCTAGGTTTGTAGTGGTGTAAAGGGTGAATTTAATTAAGTAATATTTAATGAACAATTAATAATGAATTGCTGGTTAACTATTTAATTGATAATCAATTATGTAAATTGTGTAATGCTTATACATTTCAGCTGTTTTTAGGTGCAGGTTGCTAGGCTTGCCTTGGTATACGGTGCACTATTAAGAACATGGACTGTAATTGTAGTATTTTTTACGCTATGCCAGCATGATTAAGATTCAGTACTCCAGTGAAAAGGATGTAGCATTATGGTGCACTATGGGAAATGTAGTTGATGATTATCAAGTCATATGGGTCACGAGTTAAATCAAATCATCAAATCATTAACATTTATAAAGCGCGCTACTCACCCGTGCGGGTCTCAAGGCGCTAGGGGGGAAAGGGGGGGTTATCGCTGCTCGAACAGCCAAGTCTTTAGGAGTCTCCGGAAAGCGGAGTGGTCCTGGGTGGTCCTGAGGCTGGTGGGGAGGGAGTTCCAGGTCTTGGCCGCCAGGAAGGAGAAAGATCTCCCACCCGCCGTGGAGCGGCGGGTGCGAGGGACGGCAGCAAGTGCGAGGCCAGCGGAGCGGAGGGGGCGGGTGGGGACGTAGAAGCTGAGGCGTCTGTTGAGGTATTCCGGTCCCTTGTTGTGGAGGGCTTTGTGTGCGTGGGTGAGAAGACGGAAGGTGATCCTTTTGCTGACTGGGAGCCAATGCAGGTGTCTCAGGTGTGCGGAGATGTGGCTGTTGCGGGGTACGTCGAGGATGAGGCGGGCCGAGGCGTTTTGGATGCGTTGCAGGCGGTTTTGGAGTTTGGCGGTGGTCCCGGCGTAGAGGGTGTTGCCGTAGTCCAGGCGACTCGTGACAAGGGCGTGGGTCACGGTTTTTCTGGTGTCGGCGGGGATCCAGCGGAAGATCTTGCGGAGCATGCGGAGAGTGAGGAAGCAGGCGGAGGACACGGCGTTGACTTGCTTGGTCATGGTGAGAAGAGGGTCCAAGATGAAGCCGAGGTTGCGGGCGTGGTCTGCGGGGGTCGGTGCGGTGCCGAGGGCCGTGGGCCACCAGGAGTCGTCCCAGGCGGACGGGGTGTTGCCGAGGATGAGGACTTCCGTTTTTTCAGAGTTCAGCTTTAGGCGGCTGAGCCTCATCCAATCTGCGACGTCCTTCATACCCTCTTGTGGGTTGGTCTTGGCGCTGGCGGGGTCCTTGGTGAGGGAGAGTACAAGTTGGGTGTCGTCGGCGTAGGAGGTGATGATGATGTCGTGCTTGCGTACGATGTCGGCGAGGGGGCTCATGTAGACATTGAAGAGTGTCGGGCTGAGCGATGAGCCTTGAGGTACGCCGCAGATGATCTTGGTGGGTTCTGAGCGAAACGGAGGGAGGTAAACTCTTTGGGAGCGGTTAGAGTTAAAAGCACTGGCTTTGTGGACACCTTTAACTACTCTCCTATGATTAAGGCATTCTAACCGAAACGCGTCAGCAGGACTTTGTTGAACTGGATACTTTGTCCTTGGAGCTGAGGCTGCCCTGCAGGGTCGGTGGCCCCCTTGCGAAGTTTGCTCTTGTGTGTGTCTGTATATATATATTGTTTTTTTTTTTTACTAAAAACAAACCTTACATGGACGTTATAGTTAGGTTCAGATTTTATAAACATAAAACAATAGAAATTCAGCAGTTCTAGTTGTGCTTATCTCAAGAAAATACAACTTGTGCCTAAGGTAACTATAGCTCATGCTATACCATGCACAGTTTTTTCATCAATAATTTTATTGCAAAGGTTGCAGTGATAGTATCAATGATATCATATGATTTGTCATGCCTGATGTAATCTGTGGGATAATTAACAGTGCATGGCAAGGGCACGAGTTATAGTTACTTTAGGTCTCTACAGCCAACCCCCCAGAAGCAGCCCCCCTTCTCAGGCTGATTTCTTTGAGCATTGTTGCCCACAAACCTGCAACAACATGAATCCTCATATAGAGAAGATGACACAACTACAAAGTCGTGAATGCCCTCCGATTACCCAGAATAGCTGACAAAACACACTTGCTCTGCCTTCATAAAGTCCAAGAAGTTTAGTGCTTTATGGAAGTGGAGCTTAACTGGGGTACCTGCTATGTTTATATTTGCAAGTGCTTCCTGTTGAGTTTTTATTTCTGTAAAATGAGCGTCGGAACCTCATCTGTCCATTTATCCAACAAGTGTCCACAATTTTGCACAAAATGTCTACCCAACTGGAGTACTTTCTGCAAGTCAATTAGTAAGTGCTACCTCATTGGGCAAATGTCTGGTGTGTATTGTACACTACGGCTGTATAATGGACCATGAGGTAATGTCTCCAATGACCTTGTGTGTGTTTAATTTCAGCAATGTGATTGTTCCTCAAGCGTCTTCTTCCATAAATCTGTGGTAACATGAATCCTCATATAGAGAAGGCAACAAGACTACAAAGAGGTGAATCTTCACCAACCAGGGTACTTCCTCTTAGCTTTGTGAAGTAATATGAAGTAAGTGCTTCTTTGCTTTGTGAAGATGTCCTCATATTCTTTGGCATCAAGAATGTGTCACACAAATCAGGGGGAAACACATTGGGGACATTTTGGTAAGCTGTCCATCATCCTGGAAAAAGGTCGGGAAGACCTCTGCATATTACTAAGATGAACGGGGTGCAGCCAAATGGGAGAAGCTTCTAGGTGATTTTGCACATTTGTGTACTTGTAGTAATTTCAAGGGAGAACCATGAACTCTGCTTTAACCAGAAGGGGAAAAGAAAGCAACCACTCATCACAGTCACCACACATGGTGCTCTGATAGCTCACTGATTCATTTGCCTCCATCAATGATTTCAAATAACTTTTCAGTGTGGAATTGCAGTGAAAACAGACTTGATGGGGGCTGCGGAGGAGCCCCATAGCCCCAACTTGCTCCCGGCATCCAGTGGGAGTTGGCATCCCCCCCACCCCACACAGGGAGCAGCTGCCTCAGGGAGACTGGTTTGGCAGAAATGTGTCTTGGGACAACAGAACATCAGAATGCAGGGGCTGCACCACTTCTGCCAAATCAGTGCTGTCATACAAAAATACCCGACTAGCTCACAATGCTGCTCCTGCCCTCCTAACCTTACAGAGTGACAAGTAATTGTGGCAACCCAAAAGGCATGACACTCTAGCACCCTCTCTCAGAAAACAGTGGAAAACAGGTCAGTCCTTTTCATACATTATCTTAGTCATACATATCCACAGTGACATTAAAATGACATAATGAAAATGCACAATATATTTATTGCAACCAACATTCTACTATGAAGCAAATTAGATGAGATTAGAATACTGACAAAGTCAAAATAGCTGCTAGAAAACCCTATAACACGAATAGTGCCACCATAATGCAAATCTGGGCATACTCTGCAATTGTAGTCACAAGCACATGTATTATTATTATCTATGATCCGTGGGAGTGGAGAACCCCATACCCCTGATTGCATAGTCAAGTGGTCCTCAGAGGGAAGTGAAAACCCAGTTACACCGGCTGCATGCCCTGGAGGGCATCTGTGCCCCAAGCATGTCAGCTCTGCTGGAATCCTCCTCTCTAAATATATATACTACAGGACCTTCTTTATAATGTTAGCTTGATACAGTGAAGAGCTACTGTGCTATGTAGATAGAAGCCTGAGAATGATTGTTGAACAGAAAGAAAACAACACCTGCCACTTGTTGTATCCAACGAGCAGTCGGAGAATGTACAGACAGAATCCCAGTATGTGACTGCACAGCAAGTGAAAAACAGTGTGTTTCAAAATAATGGCACACAAGAAAACTATGAAATGTTCAACAATGCAAGGCAAAGACATTGTTATTTCTAGAGTGCTAAGAAATGAGGTATAGCTAGAGTGAGTCCATGCACAGGCCTCATGGCACAACTAAAGATGCTTCTCCCTTTTGGGTGGTAGCAATATTAGGATCTGTTTCCCTGCCTGCATCGCTGCAGGCAGGGAAACAGATTTGAAGTCTGCTCCCAGCTGGTAGAATCATTTTGACAGCTCACGCCAACTGGCAGCGGACTTTGTGTTTGCTCTCACTTGGCAGGAGCTTTAAATTGCTGTCAGGGAAACAGCTATGTCCCAGGGGTCGGCACCCTGGGGCATAACTGAGCCTGGGGGATGAGGTTTCCAGGGCCATTAATGGCTTCAGGAGGAGGGCTGTGTGGCTCCCTTCCCACTACAATTATAGCTTGACTATGGGAGATGGGGTGCCTGGGGCCCAAATCCCCGGGTTCAAAATAGTCATGGGGGCTGCACGTCCCTCTCCCAGTTAAAATAATGCAGGGCTCCAGGGGTAGGGTTCTTGGGCTGAAATCGGCCTAGGGAGGGGGCCCTTACAGGCCCAACCATACTTTAAATCAGTCAGGCACCGGGAGATGGGGTCCTTAGGGCCACAATCAGCATGGACTTGAGGGCCACATGCTCCTCCCTCTACAGTTACATTAAAATATCCACATCCCGGGACATGGCCCACCTAGCCGGGGTTTATAGAAAACAAGCAGAGGAGACTGTTCTTTTTTTTTATTTTGCCACACATTTGCAGATCCTCTGCGAACTTGTGGCAACATTGAAAAAAAAATCTTTTGGCCCCTGGTGGCATCCCTATGAGACCCTGTGAGACCCCACCACCTGACTTGGAGGGTCAGGGTATCCTGCCCCCTTCAGCTGAATCTGAGTCTCAAGATCGCTGCTAACATTTCCTGGTTGAAGTGTTGCCAACAAATCAGATGTCAACATGAGATCTGTCGGATCCGTGGAGGATTCATGTCCCTAGATATCTATACTGATACTGAATGGATTTACACCAACATACAAATATGTCCCTTTCTTCACCAAGATCTACCTTTGCGCCAAATTTTGTGTAATTCCATTGAGCAGTTTGGACTGTAGTCATATCTATAATCCATATTGGAAATACCATCTGGAAAATACATTCTGGGACCTCCTTTTTCTCAGAACTCGCTTGACAAATCATGCCGAAACTTTCCACACAGTAGGTATATTGAGTTGTGTACTAGTTTTGTGAAGATTCATCAAACTGAGCCAAAGTTATTTATGGAAACTAGGTCCTAGGTCCTAACTTTAACTACCTACTGGCATCTTCCAGTTGGTAATATATATACATACATACATACATATATATACATAGGCACGTTATAGTTAGATTCTGAATTTACTCACACAAAACCAGAGAAATTCAGCATTTATAGGTCGAGGTATTTCAAGTAGCTACAACTCGTGCCACCCCATTCACAGCTTTTTTCTTCAATAATTTGGTTACTAATGTTTCATCAGTATTTATATTAATGTAATAAAAGTTGCCATGAGTGCTGTAATATCTGGGGTAATTAGCATGGCGAGGGCACAAGTTGTTGTTACCTTAGGCCACAAGTTATAGTTACTTGAAATCACTATAACTGATACCTTTTTCTGCTTTTGTGCAAGTTAATTCAGAACCTTATTATAATATACATGTAACCTTTGTTTTTTTCAGTTAATTTCTTAGGTTTTTAAATATAAATATAAAGTATTTTTTAATACTATACATTAATCCAATCACCTTCAGCTGTAGGCAGTGGATGTTGGCCAACAGGGCCTGGCTGTTGCCCACATAACTACCCATCCCTCTGCTGCGCACAACCATAGGCCATGTGCGGCGGGAGCTGGCTGCAGGGACTGTCTCTCTGGGTCTGAGAGGGCATCTCTGGGTGTGAGAGTGTCTGTCTGGTTGTGAGAGAGTCTATACGGGTGTGAGAGTGGGTGTGAGAGTGTCTATGTGGGACTGTAAGTGGGTGGGTGAGTGTTTGAGTGGGCCTATGAGTGGGTGCATGAATGTCTGAGTGGGTGCATGAGTGTCTAAGTGGGTCTGTGACTGTGTGAGTGTCTAAGTGGGTCTGTGAGTGGGTGTGTGAGTCATTGAGTGGGTCTGTGGGTGGATGCATGAGACTCTGAGTTGGACTGTGGTTGGGCGCATAAGTGTCTAAGTGGGCCTTTGAGTGAGTGTGTGAGTGTTTCTGTAGGTATGTGAGTGGGTACATGAGCCTCAGCGTGTCTGTGAGTGAGTGCATGAGTTTCTAAGTGGGTATGTTGGTAAGTGCATAATTCACTGAGTAGGTCTGTTAGTGGGTGTGTGTGCCTGAGTAGGTCTGTGAGTGGGTGCGTGAATGTCTGACAGGGTCTGTGAGTGGGTGCATGAATGTCTGAGTACATCTCAGAGTGGGTGCATGAGTGTCTAAGTGGATCTGTGAGTGGGTACATGAGTGTCTGTGAGTGAGTGCAGGCGTTGCGAAGTGGTTATGTGAGTTAGTGCATGAGTTTCTGAGTGGGTCTGTGAATGGGTATGTAAGCCTGAGTGGGTCTCTAAGTGGATGCATGAATGTCTGACAGGGTCTGTGAGTGGTTACGTAAATGTCTGAATGGGTCTGTGAGTGGGTGCGTGAGTCTCCAAGAAGGGAAATGAGTGCATGGGTGACTGAGTGTGTCTGTGAGTGGGTGTGTGTAGGAGGCTGGCCTGCCTTATAGTGGGTACCTTGGGATACTTACACCCTGTGCGAGGTCCAGTTATACCTTATTAGTCGAATAGAGGTGTTTCTAGCAGCTTAGGCTGATAGAAGGTAGCTATAGCAGAGCGGCTAAGGCTGAACTAGGAGACATGCAAAGCTCCTACTATACCACTTGTATTATATAGCACAATTTCATAAGAAAACACAATACTCAGAGTTACTAAAAATAAAGGTACTTCATTTCTATGACAATATGCCAAAAGTATCTCAGTGAGTACCCTCAGTTATAAAGTAAGTAATATACACAAGTTATATGTACACAAACCCAAAACAGGTAAGTAACAGTTAGAAAAGTAGTGCAAACAATGTAGAATCACAATAGGATGAAACAGGTAAACATAGGTCTTGGGGCAACACATACCATATACTCCAAAAGTGGAATGCGAATCACTAATGGACCCCAGACCTATGGGAGCTTGTAGAGGCTCACTGGGACTGTAAGAAAACAGTCAGGGTGTCCAAGATACCCCACCCCAAGACCCTGAAAAGTAAGAGTAAAGTTCCCATACTACCCCAAAAGGACACAATAGTCATGATGGGGGATTCTGCAAGAACCACAAACACCAGCAAAGCACTGAAGACAGATTCCTGGACCTGAGGACCTGCAAGGCAAGGGGACCAAGTCCAAGAGTCACGATAGTGTCCAGGGGGAGCAGGATCCCAGGAAACCCTGGATGAAGGTGCAAAAGGGCTGCCTCTGGGTGGAAGAAGCTGAAGATTCTGCAACAACGAAAAGGGCTAGGAATGTCTCCTTTGGAAGTAAGATGTCCCACGGCGTGCTGGGTGTTGCAGAAGTGCTTACACTCAGAAATACTGCCAACAAGCCTTGCTATCTGCAAGGGTCGTGGTAGAGGTTTGTGGGTGCTGCTGGGTACCAGGAAGGACCAGGATGTCGCCCCTTGAAGGAGGAGACATAGGGGGGCTCAGCAACTCAGAGAGCCCCAGCAGAAGCAGGCAGCACCCGCAGAAGTAGCGGAGCAGGCACTTAGAAGATTTGTGAAACCGGAGTCACAAAAGGAGGGTCCCATGACGTCGGAGTCCATCTCAGAGGGCTGAGCACTGCAGGACGGAGTGCTGGGGACCCAGGCTAGGCTGTGCACAAAGGAATCCTTGGAGAAGTGCACAGAAGCCGGAGCATCTGCAAATCACGCAGTACACAAGTTTGAAGTCATGCGTGGGGAGGCAAGTACTTACCTCCACCAAACTTGGACTGAAGGATCACTGGAGTGTGGGGGTCACTTGGGTCTAGCTCCTGTGTTCCAGGGAGCACGCTCGTCAGGATGAGAGGGGACCCAGAGGACCGCTGATGCAGTCTTTTGGTGCCTGCGTTAGTAGGTGGAAGATTTTGTCGACCCACAGGAGATTTCTTCTTGGTTTCCAGTGCAGGGTGAAGGCAGGTGACCCCCAGAGCAACCACCACCAGGAAACAGTCGGGAAAGCCTGCAGGATGAGGTGCTACACTGTTGCTGGTAGTCTTCTTGCTACTTTGTTGCGGTTTTGCAGGTGTCCTGGAGCAGTCAGCGGTCGATCCTTGGCAGAAGGTGAAGAGGGAAGTGCAGAGGAACTCTGGTGAGCTCTTGTATTCGTTATCTGAAGAATACCCCAGAGGAGAGACCCTAAATTGCTAGAAAAGGAGGTTTGGCTACCAAGAAAGGAGGTTTGGCTACCAAGAGAGGTAAGACCCTATCAGAGGGGGGTCTCTGACGTCACCTGCTGGCACTGGCCACTCAGAGCAGTCCATTGTGCCTCCAACACCTCTGAATCCAAGATGGCAAAGGTCTGGGGCACACTGGAGGAGCTCTGGGCACCTCCCCTGGGAGGTGCAGGTTCAGGGGAGTGGTCACTCCCCTTTCCTTTGTCCAGTTTCGCGCCAGAGCAGGGCTGGGGGGATCCCTGAACCAGTGTAGACTGGCTTATGCAGAGATGGGCACCAGCTGTGCCCATCAAAGCACTTCCAGAGGCTGGGGGAGGCTACTCCTCCCCAGCCCTTCACACCTATTTCCAAATGGAGAGGGTGTAACACCCTCTCTCAGAGGAACTCCTTTGTTCTACCATCCTGGGCTGGGGCTGCCCAGACCCCAGGAGGGCAGAATCCTGTCTGAGGGGTTGGCACCAGCAGCAGCTGCAGTGGAAACCCCGTAAAGGCAGTTTGGCAGCACCCGGGTTCTGTGCTAGAGACCCGGGGGATCATGGAATTGTCCCCCGAATACCAGAATGGTACTGGGGTGACAATTCCATGATCTTAGACATGTTACATGGCCTTGTTCGGAGTTACCATTGTGACGCTACACGTAGGTAGTGACCTATGTGTAGTGCACACGTGTAATGGTGTCCTCGCACTCACAAAGTTCGGGAAATTTGCCCTAAACGTTGTTGGGGCACCTTGGCTAGTGCCAGGGTGCCCACACACTAATTAACTTGGCACCCAACCTTCACCAAGTGAGGGTTAGACATATAGGTGACTTATAAGTTACTTATGTGCAGTGAAAAATGGCTGTGAAATAACGTGGACGTTATTTCACTCAGGCTGCAGTGGCAGTCCTGTGTAAGAATTGTCTGAGCTCCCTATGGGTGGCAAAAGAAATGCTGCAGCCCATAGGGATCTCCTGGAACCCCAATACCCTGGGTTCCTAAGTACCATATACAAGGGAAGTATATGGGTGTACCAGTGTGCCAATGAGAATTGGTAAAATTAGTCACTATCCTGCAGTGACAATTTTAGAAAGCAGAGAGAGAATAAACACTGAGGTTCTGGTTAGCAGAGCCTCAATGATACAGTTAGGCACCACACAGGGAACACATAAGGGTATACATTATGAGCACTGGGGTCCTGCCTAGCAGGATCCTAGTGACACATGGGCAAAAACAAACATACATACAGTGAAAATGGGGGTAACATGCCAGGCAAGATTGTACTTTCCTACAGTGTGTGAGTGTCTGTGTAGGTGTGTCAGTAGCTGTGTGAGTGGCCACAAAAGAACCTCACCTGCCTTTTTATCCAACAAGTGTCCACAGCTTTGCACAAAATATCTACTGAAGTGGAGTTCTTTATGCCTCCTTGGGTAAATGGCCTCCTTGGGTACATGTCCAGTATGTATTCTACACTACAGCTGTGTAAAAGAGCACAAGGAAATGTCATCAGTGACCTTGTGTGTACTTGTGCCTCTTTCTCTAGAATTCTGCGATTACATAAATTCTCCTAAGGAGAGGCCAACGAGACTACAAAGACCAAACCAGTGTCATTCCTCTTATCTATATTACATAAGTGCATTTTTGTTTTGTGGAGATGTCCTCATATTCCGCAGCATCAAGAACACACCACCAAAATCGAAGAGAAATGAACTGGGGGCCTTTTGGTAAGCTGTCCATTATCCTGGTAAAATGCGGGAAGACCTTTGCATACTATTAAGGAGGACAGTGCGGGCAGATTCCAGGTGATTTGCAAATTTGCATAGTAATAGCAATTTAAAGGGAGAACCATCGACTCTAGGGGAGGGGACCATGTGCCATCCCTCTCTGGGCCGATTTAGGCCCCAGGGACCCCAACCCCAGGGCCTGGCCATGTCTCCATTTGTGCAATATGACCACCCCCGGAGACTCAAGGCCCTCAGGGTCTCTGCTGGCTCCCTGCCTCCTAACGGAGCCGGCATTGCTTTTGCACACAGGGAGTTGTTGAACATGCAGCTCTCTATGTGCATGAGCATCTCTGGGGACAGGGAAAGAGATGAAATCTCCCCTTCCAGCAGATGAGAACACTTTGACAGCTCTTGCCCACTGGGAGTGGAGTGTTTGCCTTGACTTGCCTGGAGCTGACAAAGCTCCCACCAAGTCAGAACAAACAGCTATGTCCTGGGTGTGGGCATAGCAGGAGCCATCCCTGGGGGGTGGCAGTCCCCAGGGCCATAAATAGCTCTATGAGAGGGGCTGTGCAGCCCCCCTCCAACCGTTGACTTAGCCCCAGGGAGGTGGTGGTCCGTCACTGACCCCCTTCATCAGATTACTTCAGCCACAGGGAGGTGGCTGTCCACGGGGCTGTGGTGGGGTCATGTGGTACCCCCTTAACTTGAATAAATTCCTCCAGGGAGGTGGCTGTTCCTGGGACTGCAGGGACGTGGCACGAACCCCCCTTATTTTCAAGTTTAGCCCCGAGGAGGTGGCAGTCCCAGGACTGTGGGGAAGGCCGTACAGGCCTCTCCATTAAAAATTACTGTTTTACCCCAGGGTGTTTCCAAGTACCACTTGGTCTTAAGTAAAGAATGGGAAATCCACTAAACTGGCTTAGCATAACAAATCACATTTTAAGATTTTTTTTATTCTTTTAGAATTGTTTTTAAGGGCACTATGTAGTTCCCTATTCAAATAGTACATTTAAAAAGCCTAGTCAAGTAAGGATAAAGTTTAAAAGTTGTTTTAAATTTTAAAAAGTTCCCAATTGCTAGATGAGAAGGATAGATACAATGGAAACTGTACAAAGTCTCGACCTGTCAGTCATTCCAGCATTGAAAATCAGTGATCTGAGAGCTTTGCAAGGTGAATACGTATTGTGTGAAGTGCCCTGCATTGAGACAAAAGTACATCCAGTGGTTGGAGATCCGCATGCTGCAGAGCAAAGGCAGGAAGGGAGCTAGGTAGCACCCTAACTTTACTTGCAGTAAAATTAGACTTTTGGTCTAACTTTAAACGTATGGTTAAGGTTCAAAGACCCCCATAAAGGTCAAAAACAGAAATGGGTGTACTTTGAGGGCTCTTCAGTTAAAGCAATGGAAGGCTGGAAAAAAGACAATGAGATGGATTCCTATAATGGGCTGTATACTTAGATTATGAAAGAGAATATTTTAACTAATTGTACCACAGAGAAATTGCATCATCATTTGGATTCAAAGGCAAAGGGGACCACAGTAAGTACTGGGATCCAGCAAAGGCTTCCTGGTTTTGTCATGCCCGTCATCAGGCAGTTTATAAGAAAGGAGATGCAGCATGCAGCAAATGAACAACAGTGTTGAACAGAGTGAGCGATTGGCTAGCATATGAGTAGTGGTGGAAGTGTACACTGGAGAAGCTAGAGTTTGCACAGTGGATACTTTAGTTTCCCTGGGTGTTTTGGATATTAAAGCCCTGGCTAGTATAGACAAGGGCGAAAGATCAATGGAACTGAGGTAGGGACTCAGGGGGATATAGGTGTCAGTGTCACTATGGCGGCAGCTAGACTGGTTTCCCCATATTAAATGTTTCTTGGTGTCAGTCACCACGTTACCAATGCTAACAATGTGACTAAGCTCCATCCAGTGGCCTTGTTAAGCTTAGACTGGGGAGAGGTTAGTGGCCCTCTGAAGGTGGTTGTGCCTGCTGCCATGCCAGTGGAGTGTCTTCTGGGAAATGAACTTGAGGATTCTGCATGGGCGGGTGGGGAGGAAGGCTCATGTAGAAATAGTGGGTGTTACTACCAGAGCACAGGCAGCACATCAGGGAAGTCATGGGAACTTGGTGACCCAAAGCAAGAGAAAGGGCAAAGAGCTGCTATGTCAGCTCCTAAAATGTCACAGGACAAGGGGGAGAATTCTCCTGAGACAATTGCCATGCTGCATGAAGAGGGAATTGCAGGTGATGGAGTCTGGTCTGCCCTGATAGGGCGTTTAAGTTCAGGGGGACCATCCAGAGAGGACAACATAAGCGCCCTACTCATGAATGTCTTAGGCAGCAGGCTGCAAAACAAGAACAGGAAGATGTTAGTAGTACCCAAAGGGTCTACTGGGAGGTTGGGCTTCTCTACAGTGAGGCCAAGGTTCCGCATACCAGGAGCAACCAGGAGAATGGTGGTACCCCAATAGTACAGAGAGTTCATCCTCACTTTGGCCCATGACATTCCCCTAGCTGGACATCTGAGACAAACCAAAACACAGGACCAGTTGTTTGTCCATTTTTATTGGTCCCAGATGTCTGAAAAAGTGTTGTTACTGATGTGTCACCTGTCAAGGTAGTGGCAAGACAGGTTCACTACCAAAAGCTCCCTTAATTCCACTACCTGTTGTTGGGACTCCCTCAGAGTGTAGGGATTGACTTTGTTGGTCCACTTGACCCTCATGCAGCATCTGGAAATAGATTTATCTTGGTGGTAGTGAGTCTTGCCTCAAGGTATCCAGAAGAAATTCCTCTCAGGACTGCAACTTCTCCTGCAGTAGCAAAGGCCCTCCATGGAATCTCACCAGGCTTGGGTTTCATAAAGATATTGTTAGACCTGACAGCCTTAGGGTGGTCACCCCTAACTTTTTGCCTGCATCCCTCCACTTTTGCGATACTGTGTTTGCTGTTTTTCAGAATCTGCACACTTTACCACTGCTAGCTAGTGCTTAAGTGCATATGCTCTCTCCCTTTAAACATGGTAACATTGGATCACACCCAAGTGGGCTATTTAATTTACTTATAAGTCCCTAGTAGAGTGCACTATATGTGCCCAGTGCCTGTAGATTAAAAACTACTAGTGGACCTGCAGCACTGACTGTGCCACCCACTTCAGTAGCCCCTTAACCTTGTCTCAGGCCTGCCATTGCAAGGCCTGTGTGTGGAGTTTCACTGCCAATTCGACTTGGCATTTAAAAGTGCTTGCCAAGCCTAAAGCTCCCCTTTTTCTACATGTAAGCCACCCCTAAGGTGTGCCCTAGGTAACCCGTAGAGCAGGGTGCTGTGTAGGTAAAAGGTAGGACATGTACCTGTGTAGTTTACATGTCCTGGTAGTGTAAAACTCCTAAATTCGTTTTTACACTACTGTGAGGCCTGCTCCCTTCCTGGTTAACATTGGGGCTGCTCTCATACATTGTTTGAGTGGTAGCTGCTGGTCTGAAAGGAGTAGGAAGGTCATATTTAATATGGCCAGAATGATAATACAAAATCCTGCTGAGTGGTGAAGTTGGATTTAATATTACTATTTTAGAAATGCCATTTGTGCCACAACAAGGTCATGTCTGCCCCGTGTGGGAGTCAAAAAGGGATGGAGCCTGGAAAATGGTCCAGCCAGATGCTAAGAAGGAGAAAGGCACAGTGCGTTGGAAACCAGCGTGCGTGTATCCTAGTTGAGGTTGATGGGGCACCTGCGGTGGCTTCTCTGAGCCCCCTGAGGAGAACATTGTTTTCCTTGGTGAACTGCCTGAGCTTGTTGGATGGCATGTGGAAGGAGGGCACAGACAGGGTGTCCAACCCTTGAGGGCATGAGAGGATGAAGCCCAAGCAGCAGGTGATGCCTCTGGTAGTAATTACATTTACTGGGATGAGAACCTACTTTACAGTGAGCCTAAGGCTCCTGTGCATGGGACAACAAGGCCTCTGGTTGTCCCCCACTCCTACTGGAGCTGTCTCCTGCAATTCTCCTATATACTTGAAAAGGGGGGACCCTATAACCCTATCCTGCCCAGGGCCAACCAATAATCATAAACACAAAAGAACGGCAGGTAGGGACAAATCCACTAATTAATTAAAGAAAACAGTGCTCAATTCTGGTCCTTTTGGGTTAATTACTTTCCCTTGTTTATTTCAATTATTCTAAAAAAAGGGGGGGATCAGCTGTGGTTGTTCAGTAAACCTTCAATCACCACATTAATACAAACATACATGATATATACATAACATAAAAATATACAAGACGACACTCACAATTATGACAAATGATTAAATCTCTGAAAATTGACGGTATAAAAAGCGGAGGAGGGTTATGCCCCACATATTTTCATTGTGGTCACTGTCATGAGATTAGAGTTGTAATCCACTCACAATGCTATGGATGTGGGCTTTTACTGCACTTAGCTGTCACACACCTGTATATTTCTTTCCACAGGTATTGTATGGTGCATATCAAGTCTCTTAATTATAGTATATTACTTAGCAAGCCCACAGACTTGCAGGGGATATGTCAATGCGTTTCGGCCTCATCAGTCAGGGCCTCATCAGGACTGGAGAAGGGCAATACCATCTCTTACATTCATTTGAAAAAGAGCTGCTTGAAGTTAGCCTCATTTACGTCTGAAAAGCCGCTTTGTGCCAGAGTTAATAAGCCGCTTTGTGCCAGAGTTAATAAACTGGCCTGTGGTACTAGACTCGGCGACGGGAGAAAAAACACAGTCGCGAAAAGTAGCCGCATATGTGTATATAAATCTTGTCAGCTGGGAGAAACTTGCTTGTTCTCCGCGTCTGTCTCGTGACAACAACGCGTACCTAGACGCGCACAAAAGTATTACACCGGACGTACTCGCTCGCGTCCATTTCTGCCAATTGCCCTGGCAGGGCACATGGGCCAAGACAAGACCTTTTCAAGGCTAGTTCCCAACTTTTATAGTCCCAGGATCAAGGATGCCTCAGATGCGTTCGGTAGGACTTGTGTGATCTGCCAGGCCAGTGGGAAAACTGGACAGTGGCTTACATCCCTCCTTAATCCCCTGCCTGTCATTAGCACACCCTTTGGGAGAGTGAGCATCAACATTGTTGGGCTTGTGAATACCCAGACTGCTTCAGACAACAGGTTTATCCTAGTCTTTGTGGCTCATGCCACTAGGTACATAGAGACAATCCCTCTGACAGTGGCAAAGGCTCTGATGGGGATTTTTACCTAAGTGGGTTTCCCAAAGGAAGTGGTGTCTGACAGGGGCACCAAGTTCATGTCTGCTTATATGCAGTCAATGTGGAAGGAGTGTGGGGTATCCTACTACTTCTCCACTCCCTACCATCCATGAACAGTTGAGCTTGTTGAGAAATTCAACAAGACCCTGAAGGGCATGATTATAGGCCTGCCTGAGGCCTTGAGGAAAAAGTGGGGCATCTTATTGCTATCCCTGCTGTTTGCATCAAGAGATGTGCCACAGGAGGGAGTGGGATTAAGCTTTGTTGAGCTCCTATACGGCCACCCTATTAGAGGACCTCTTGGTTTGGCATAGGAGGGTTGGGGGCAAGCTAACACAAGGGTTTCCCAGGATGTAGTGAGCTACATGCTGGCCTTGAAAAGCCAAATGGCTAAGTTGTGGAAGCAAGCTTATGACAACTTAGATGCCAGTCAGGCTGTGATGAAAGAGGGATATGACCAAAATGTTATCACTGTGCAATTCCAGACTGGGCAGAAATTGTGGGTTATGGAACTTTTACATCCAGGACAGGTGTACTGGGCCTTATGAGGTGATTGAGAGACAGGGTAAGGTCACCTATCTGGTGGACCTCAAGTACCCTAGGCAGCCACACAGGTGTGTCCCCACTTTTTGCCCTCATTTGGGACTTCTAGATACTAGTTTTCTGACTCTGGGGGTGGCCTGGGCTCTGCTGACTAAATCCAGGCCCTGTGCTTTGATTACAATTATTTACAAATTAGGCATATTTCTAATTGTGATGGCAAACTACCTGTAAGTCCATAGTATATTGTAGGACATGTAAGTTTAGAGGCCCAGCAGATTTAATGCACTTAAGTGTGCACTGCTGTGGTGCCTGCTGTCACTTTAAAAGCCAGCTCTGCAGGCAGCTTTTAAATTACATTTATAAATTAATTCATTTCTGGAATTTAAGGTACTACCAAAGTCTCAAACTACCTTATTTCTGCATATAGTTCACCCATAAGGCCTCCCCTAAGTGCCTCGGCGGTAGGGTGCCTTGTAACTATCAGCATGGGCATTATAAAAGATGTTTTATATGCCATGTTGCGAAAAAACTTTCAATTTCATATTTCCCCATTGTAGTACATTAACTTCATAGGCTAACATGAGAATACTTTAATAAACACGATCTACAAATGTCCTTCTTGGACTTAAAATGATATATAGAATAAATCAAACAACTTTTCACTGTTAGATTTAATTAACACAGAAAAACAAGTTATAGAGCTTTCTTTTCTGTAAGCCAAAATCCAGCCTTCCAGCAGCCCTTCTTTGATTGGCGAGCCTTTGCCAGGCTGAGCCAAGCTATTCTAATGAAGTATGAAGTGTGAAGTGGCCTGCATTGAGACAAAAGTACATCCAGTGGTTGGAGATCTGCATGCTGCAGAGCAAAAGGCAGAAAAGGGGCTGGGTAGCCCATTAACTTTACTTGCAGTAAAATTAGATTTTTGGTCTCACTTTAAACTTTTGGTTAAAGTTTTGACCAAAAGGCGATATTTATACTTTTTGACGCAAAAACTGTGCAAATGCAGTTTTGCGTCAAAAAGTATAGCGCCAGCTTGCGTCATTCCACTAGTCGGTTGCCAAACTTATGGGATCCCTTAAGCTGGTGCAAAGGGTGGGCTAGTGTCTGGGAAAATGACATTAGCCGGGTGGGGGTGGCAGTAAGGGGGAAGGGGGCTTGCCTCAAAAAATTATGCTAGGCTGGTTAGAGGCAAATTGTCAACATCAGGGCAGTGCGCGCTCCACGGGCGACTGGAATGCAAAAACACAGCACTTCCAAGATAACATCATTCATGCATTATGCTGATGTGCTGTTGTTTAACCTTTTGCATTGCAGAGTTTTATCCTGAAGACTTATATTCAAGATGCTTATAAATACTGTTAAATGTATTGCTGCAGGCTTTCAGAGTGTGTCAGGGTGTGGTTCCTTTCCAGGGCCTTCTAGAAGCTTCCTCTGCAGCATGACTGGGTGTGGTTTGTGGGCTGGGCCAAGACTCTATATAAGGGAGCCAGCCCAGCTCCACGTGCTCACTATTCAGAAGTCCCGATGCAGAGCAGCAGCAACTTCCTGAGCTCCTGTTCCGGCGGTCTACTTTGATCTTCCAGGCCTTGCCCTTCATTGTGTTGGTGATCCTTGATCAGGGCGGTAGGACGGAGGTCGGGCTGGGCCCCAGATCCCGTTCTCGAAGACTTTCGAGTTCTTGGGCCTAATTTTCATGATGAAAGATTTTATCTTGTGCGTGTGAATGTGCGCTTGTTTTTTTCTGGCATTTGCATGTTGATACTCGATCCGGCAAGACGCACGATTAATTTCTTGTGTGTAATTCTTGATACTCATTGTGCGCTACCATTTCTTGGCATTCACATGGTGGCATTTGAATCGGCAATACGCGCAATTCATTTCTTGAGTGTAACTAATGATATTCATTGTGCGCTACCATTTCTTGGCATTCACATGGTGGCATTCGAATCGGCAAGACGCGCAATTCATTTCTTGTGTGTAACTCTTAATATTAATTGTGCGCTACCATTTCTTGGCATTCACATGGTGTCATTCGAATCAGCAAGACACGCGATTCATTTCTTGTGTTGAACTCGTGATATTCAGTCTGCGCTACCATTTCATGGTATTTACATGGTGGCATTCGAATCAGCAAGATGCGCGATTCATTTCTTGTGCTTAAATCATGATATTCATTATACGCAACCATTTCATGGCATTTACATGGTGGCATTCGAAACGGCAAGACGCACGATTCATTTCTTGTGCTTAACTCATGATATTCATTGTGCGCTACCACTTCATGGCATTTACATTTTGGCATTTGAATCGGCAAGACCCACGATTCATTCCTTGTGTGTAACTCTTCATGCTCATCGTGCGCAACCATTTCTTGGCACTTACAAGGTGACGTTCGAATCGGCAAAACACGCAATTCATTTCCCGCAATTAAACTTGATGTTTTAGATTGCTTGCAGTGTGTGTGATCATTTCATGGCATTTGCATATTTTTATGAATTCAGCAATGTGTGCAATTCATGTTTCTGCATTTGAAAACTAAGGCCCTCATTACAACATCGGTGGTAAAATCCACGCGGCGGTCTTTCAACCGCGGTATTCCATTGGCGGTACACACCGTCGCGCTCAAAATACACACACTTATACAAAACACAGCCATATTGGACAATTCAAAATACACACACCTGATACACATACACACACCACTCCCACATACCCAATACAATATAAAACACACACCCACATCACCCACAAACCCCTACGACCAAAAATGTTGACGAAGGCCAGAGAGACTGCACAGCATAGACAACCCCACCACACAGAGGCACACAACACCATCACCCACACAACATCCACGCACAAAAAACCCCACACTATTACACATCACCACACTCATCACCACATACACCACCCCACACATCACCTACACCACCCCATGGCACGGCAAAGACACCCCAGGTTCTCGGAGGAGGAGCTCAGGGTCATGGTGGAGGAAATAGTATGGGTAGAGCCACAGCTATTTGGATCACAGGTGCAGCACACCTCCATAGCTAGGAAGACGGAGCTATGGCGAAGAATAGTCGACAGGGTCAACGCAGTGGGACAGCACCCAAGAAATCGGGACAACATCAGGAAGAGGTGGAACGACCTATGGGGGAAGGTGCGTTCTGTGGTCTCCAGACACAACATCGCAGTACAGCAGACTGGCGGCGGACCCCCACCTCCTCCCCCACAACTAACAACATGGGAGGTGCAGGTCTTGACCGTCATGCATCCCGAGGGCCTTGGAGGAGTCAGTGGAGGAATGGACTTTGGTAAGTTAAATCTTAACTATCATATCCCCCACCCTAACTGCATGCTATCACAGACCCCCACCCTCACCCCCTCCCCTATCACTCCAACTCCTCACATATGTACTACTAACACAAACCACCCATACCAACACCAAGCCCTGCATGACACAACAAAGCATGGACAACCCTCACTAAAGCATGCCCACTGCACATACCCATAACACCCCCCCAACCATCATCACACAAGTCCCCACATAGGAATGCTACCACTGGGGTACACGCTCACCCACCCATTGCACACCATGCCACACACAGATGCAACAATCATGCTTTTATACCCCTGCAGGACCACTTCCCAACGTCACCACACAGGAGGGTCCAGACATCTCCACCCCACCCACAGAAGAGGCCCACAGTGATGACAGCACCTCTGGCCAACTGGATCCAGATGACCAGCCTGGACCATTGTGGGCCTCAGGACAGTCGGTTCCCCACACCCAGTCACAGGCCATCACAGACCTTCCACCCTCTGGTAACACCAGCACAGCACCCACCTAGCGGGCCCATACCTCCGTACCCAGGACACGTCAATCAGCTGTGTGTCCACCACTACAGGGAACCCAGGAAAACCCACCACCCCAACAACAACAGGGACCTGGAGGCAGTGGTAGTGGGCACACAGTCCAGGGGACGGAGGCACAGGAACACAGGGGAACTGGGAGATCTGCTGTGCGACAGGGGGCGGACAGGCCAAGGGAACCCACTCTCCACGAGGCCCTCTCCTCCATCATGGGAGCCTACCACCACTCCCAGGAGACGATGGCAACGGTACTGGCCAAGTTCCAGGAGACCCAGCGCCTGCAGGAGGAACAGTATTTGGGCTTCAGGAAGGAACTCAGAACCATTAGCTCCGCCCTGGGCACCATCGTAGGGGTGCTGGATGAAGTAGTCACCACCTTGAGGGACACTGTGGCAATACAAAGGGCCCCTGACACTAGCATGGACGATGAACTGCCCCCCACCTCCGCCGGCACTAGTGGACAAGAGGCCCCTCCACAGGACCACCACACCAGCACCCCACCCCCTGCAGACGGAGAACCACCCCATAAGTGGTCCCTGAGATCCAGGAACAGGACAGAGCATGATGGCAAGACCCCCGCCAAGAAATGAGACCACCCTGATTGTCATCCCACTTTCCCACTTAGTAACCATGTCCATATTGGACCTGCCCCAGCTCCACTTCCTATGTCCATATGGGCAGTGCACCTGTGAGACTAATAGACTGGACTCTGCCATGTACATTCCTCCACCATCACCCCTCACCATTTTACCACCCCCTCCGATATTTAGCACTTCAATAAACACCCTTGAAGCACAAAACAATCTGGAGTCAGTCTGTGATGTTGAAAATGTGTATTAGCAATGACAGTGACAAAATCCGTTCTCAAATGTAATGTCAACATACCTATGTCACACATCTCAAGTCCAAGCAGATGACACACGTTGGTAACCACACCTGTGAAACCGTAATGGAAATGTACAACTCAGTTACCATATACAGGTTGAAATTGACAGACAGGACAGAGGTAGAAGTGGGAAAGTACTTATAGTAGGCAGGAAGGTGTTCTCACCTGTGTGTCACTGGAAATATTGCTGGATAACTGAGTCCCTGTTGTCAATGTCTTCTTCTTCTGCTTCCTCCTCATCACTGTCCACAGGCTCCACAGCTGCCACGACACCGTCATCTGGACCATCCTCCTGCAGAAAAGGCACCTGGCGTCGCAAAGCCAGATTGTGAAGCATACAGCAGGCGATGATGATCTGGCACACCTTCCTTGGTGAGTAGAATAGGGAACCACCTGTCAAATGGAGGCACCTGAACCTGGCCTTCAGGAGGCCGAAGGTGCGTTCGATCACCCTCCTAGTCCGCCCATGGGCCTCATTGTATCGTTCCTCTGCCCTGGTCCTGGGATTCCTCACTCGGGTCAGGAGCCATGACAGGTTGGGGTACCCAGAGTCCCCTAATAGCCACACACAGTTACTCTGGAGTTGACCCATCACATAAGGGATGCTGCTATTCCGCATGATGTAGGCGTCATGCACAGAGCCAGGGAACATAGCATTTACCTGGGAGATGTACTGGTCTGCCAAACATACCATCTGTACATTCATGGAATGATAACTCTTCCGGTTCCTGTGCACCTGTTCACTCCTGTGGGGTCCATGGGTCCCATCAATGGCACCTATGATGTTAGGGATATGTCCAAGGGCATAGAAGTCACCTTTCACTGTAGCCAAATCCTCCACCTGAGGGAAAACGATGTAGCTTTGCATGTGTTTCAGCAGGGCAGACAACACTCTGGACAACACATTGGAAAACATAGGCTGGGACATCCCTGATGCCATGGCCACTGTTGTTTGAAAAGACCCACTTGCAAGGAAATGGAGTACTGACAGCACCTGCACTTGAGGGGGGATTCCTGTGGGATGGCGGATAGCTGACATCAGGTCTGGCTCCAGCTGGGCACACAGTTCCTGGATTGTGGCACAGTCAAACCTGTAGGTGATGATTAAATGTCGCTCCTCCATTGTCAACAGGTCCATCAACGGTCGGTACAACGGAGGATTCCGACATCTTCTCACATGTCCCAGCTGACGGTGCCTAGGAAGGACAACAGCGACCACAGAGTCAAACAACTCAGAGGTATGTACCCACAGTCTACACAGAACACAAAACATTATCCAAAAAGTTGTCTGGATGTGTGTTGAGTCCAGGCCTAGGTATGTGTGACTCAGTTGAAAATAAAGCCATGTGGGCCCCTGAAATGGCGGCTGCCTGACCTCTAAACTGGGACAATGGGATGTGAGGTAACTGCGCTGGCGTTGTACACCGTCGCGGTAGGCGGCCGAACACCCGCGCAATGCTGCATTGGTTAACATTGGACCCTATGGGTCCCAGGAACCAATGACGAAGTGCGCCGGCGGTGATGATACGCACCGCTGCGGAAGTCACCGCCGCGGACGTGACGGCAATTTTCTATCTGTTCAATCACTCGATACCTGATCTTTGACAGGAGAGGACCTACACTGCAAGTGCTGCCGTGACCTCGGTCTGGAAGAGACAATGGCTCGTGCGTCTGGGGAAAGGGCCCCTGCCTTCACTGCACATGAGTTGGAGAAGCTCGCCAACGGGGTCTTCCCCCAGTACACGCTACTCTACGGTCCTCCAGACCAACAGGTGAGTACACAGGGAGCAAGTTGTATGGGCTATGCCTGTGTGGAGAGGGCTGGTTGTAAGAAGGAAGGGGGCACAGTTCTGCGTGCATGAAGGACTGTGAATGCATGTGCCTCATGGCAAGGGTAGGAATGAGGGCCACTCACTTCGACGGTGCAGTTGGCAATGACTTCTCTACGTCCCCTGTACATGTCATGTAGGTCAGCGCCCACCCGAAGAAGGATATTTGTCGTGCCATCGCCAAGGACGTCCAGACCCTGGGGGTCCACCAGAGACAGAGCACCCACTGCCGTAAAAGATGGGAGGACATTCGCCGCTGGAGCAAGAAGACGGCGGAGGCTCAGCTGGGTTTGGCCTCCCAATGTGGGAGGGGTGCCCGTCGCACCATGACTCCCCTTATGTTCCGGGTCCTGGCGGAGGCCTACCCTGAGTTGGATGGGCGCCTTTGGGCATCACAGCAGACACAAGAGGGTGAGTACAACAGCATTCAGCGGACTTAGCGCGCAGTGAAGGTGTCTGGGTGGGGGAGGAGGGCTGTGGCTGTCCCTAGGCCAGTGCAAGTTCCGTAGGCTAGGCCCCTCCGTAATGCAGGCCATGTGGCACTCCACCCCACCTCTGTAGAGTGCCAAGTACAGCTGTACATGCCCCTCTGTCATCTATGTGTGCTGATGTCCACCATAGCCATGTAGGCCATATCCCAGGAAGTGCATCTGTAGAGCCCAACAGCGCGGCGTAGTGCAGGGGGCTGCTGTGTCTGTATTGTCCGCCAACGGTAGCGGTAAGCCATGCACTCAACCTGTCTTTCTTCTGTCGTCCCCGTCCTTTTTGTGCTCTCCCTGTTCTTGTGTGCATCAGCATCATCAGGCGGAGGTACAGTGGCACTGGAGCACGAGGGAGATGCATGGGCCACACCACGGACTCTGAATACACCAGTGGGACGGAGGGCGAGGGGAGCTTCACAGCGGTCACAGGATCAGCAACCAGCGACACGGACTCGTCCTCCGATGGGAGCTCCCTTGTGGTGGCGGCAAAATCTGTGCCCCCGCTTCTACAGGTACAGCCGCCACCCCCTCTACCAGCACCGCCCTCCCAGCAGCCCTTCAGCCTTCGCCCCGTGCCCGCTCACCCAGGAGGGTTGGCATCACCTTCGCCCCAGGCACCTCAGCTCCTGCCCCTGTCACCTCTGCTGCCCTCAGTGAGGAGGCCATTGACCTCCTCAGGTCACTCACTGTTGGGCAGTCTACCATTTTGAATGCCATCCACAGTGTAGAAAGGGAATTGCAACACACAAATGCATTCCCGGAGGGCATTCATTCTGGTCAAGCTGCCCTTCATCGAACCCTGCAATCTCTGGCCTCAGCACTGATGGCAGCCATTGTCCCCGTCTCTAGCCTCCCCCCTCCAACTTCCTCCACCCAGACCCAATCCCCTATACCTCTGCCTATCCCAACCACACCATCAGACCAGCCTGCACACTCCTCAACACACAAGGGAAGCTCAGGCAAACATAAGCACCACACATCCCACAGGCACTCACGCAAGCAACACAAACATGCAGACACACCAACATCCACTGCCTCCACTGTGTCCCCCTCCATGTCGTCTCCCTCCTCCCTCCCAGTGTCGTCTACACTCTCACCTGCATGCACTACTACTACAGCCACTGCGTCCCGCACCAGCACACCCACCACCACACCCCGCTCACCTGCACTCACCACCACACTACCATTTACACGTCCCCTGTGTCCTCTCCCAGCTTGTCTGTGACACCCCCTGCCAAAGTACACAAACGCAGGCACACACCCACCCAACAGCCATCCACCTCACGACAGCCTCCAGCCCATGCACCTGCACCCAAATCCACAAAAGGTACATCTCCTACAACCACCTCTTCTTCCTCCACTCCCAGACCCCCTCCAGCTACCCGTCCCAGTGTTCCTAAGAAAATTTTCCTGAGTAAGCTTGACCTCTTTCCCACCACCTCCCCCCCTCCAATTCATAGGTCCTGTACTAGAACCTCAGCCAAAAAATCGCTGGTACCAGTGGTGCCTGTTAGAGGTATGTGGAGTACACCGGGCACCAGGGCAGCCAGTGTGACACGGAGCCACAGCAGAGCCAGCCCCCCCCCCTGTGAAGCACCAGAAGTTGGACAGTGCCCGGCAGGAGTGGGGGAAGGCTCCAGCCGTCAAAGCCGCTCACAAGGATCCCGGGGGGAGTGTCCAATCAGCTGTGACTCCTCCCAAGGTGGGGAAGGGGCAGAAGAAATCGGCAAAGTCTGGGAAGAGCAGGACGGCGGAGGAGACCGCCATCATCACCGCTGCCCAGGAGGCCACCGCCAGCTCCATCGTCACTGGCCAGGAGGCCACCGCCAGAGTCAGTGCCCAGGAGGGCAGCCCCATTGTCACTGGCCAGGAGGCCACCGCCAGAGTCACTGCCCAGGAGGGCCCCGGCAGCCACAGCCCCGCTGGGCAATGAAGGACCGCCAGCCCCAGCCCAGCTGGGCAATGAAGGACCGCCATGGCAAGCACTGCTGAACAGGGCAAGCACCGCTGAACAGGGCAAAGACCGCCATGGCAAGCACTGCTGAACAGGGCAAGCACCCCTGAACAGGGCAAAGACCGCCATGGCAAGCACCGCTGAACATGCCAAGTACCGCTGAACAGGGCAAAGACTGCCATGGCAAGCACCGCTGAACAGGGCAAAGACCGCCATGGCAAGCACCGCTGAACATGCCAAGCATCACTGAACAGGGCAAAGACCGCCATGGCAAGCACCGCTGAACAGGGCAAAGACCGCCATGGCAAGCACCGCTGAACAGGGCAAGCACCGCTGAACAGGGCAAAGACCGCCAAATCAAGTACCGCTAGACCATGTGCGGCAGGGGCAGTGACGGAACTGGGACAGTCAATGGGAGATTGATGCACTCTGGGCACCAGTCCCCCTCCAGAACCAGTGGAGAACAGCATCCACTACCTCTGTCCTTGCCAGGATGAAGCACTCTGGGCACCAGTCCCCCTCCAGAACCAGTGGAGACTGTCATCCACTACCTCTGTCCTTGCCAGGATGAAGCACTCTGGGCACCAGTCCCCCTCCAGAACCAGTGGAGAAGAGCATCCACTGCCTCTGTCCTTGCCAGGATGAAGCACTCTGGGCACCAGTCCCCCTCCAGAACCAGTGGAGAAGAGCATCCACTACCTCTGTCCTTGCCAGGATGAAGCACTCTGGGCACAAAGCCCCCTCTATAACCAGTGGAGACTATTATCGACTTGAGAGACTGTGGCTTTCCACTCCCCAGGATGGAACAGTGGGCAAACCACCCACTGTAGAGACTTGAGAGACTGTGGCTTTGCAATCCCCAGGATGGTACAGTGGGCAAACCAACCACTGTATAGACTTGAGAGACTGTGGCTTTGCACTCCCCAGGATGGTACAGTGGGCAAACCACCCACTGTTGAGACTTGAGAGACTGTGGCTTTGCACTCCCCAGGATGGTACAGTGGGCAAACCACCCACTGTAGAAACTTGAGAGACTGTGGCTTTGCACTCCCCAGGATGTAATAGTGGGCAATCCAACCACTGTAGAGACTTGAGAGACTGTGGCTTTGCACTCCCCAGGATGGAACAGTGGGCAAACCAACCACTGTATAGACTTGAGAGACTGTGGCTTTGCACTCCCCAGGATGGAACAGTGGGCAAACCAACCACTGTAGAGACTTGAGCGACTGTGGCTTTGCACTCCCCAGGATGTAACAGTGGGCAACCCACCCACTGTAGAGACTTGAGCGACTGTGGCTTTGCACTCCCTAGGATGTAACAGTGGGCAACCCACCCACTGTAGAGACTTGAGCGACTGTGGCTTTGCACTCCCCAGGATGTAACAGTGGGCAACCCACCCACTGTAGAGACTTGAGAGACTGTGGCTTTGCACTCCCCAGGATGTAACAGTTGGCAACCCACCCACTGTAGAGACTTGAGAGACTGTGGCTTTGCACTCCCCAGGATGTAACAGTGGGCAACCAACCCACTATAGAGACTTGAGAGACTGTGGCTTTGCACTCCCCAGGATGTAACAGTGGGCAACCAACCCACTGTATAGACTTGAGAGACTGTGGCGTTGCACTCCCCAGGATACATCAATGGGCATGGAGCCCCCTCGTGGATCTGGCGTGGTGCAGTCATTCGGCTGAGGTGGCGCCCCTTCCCTTCCCCCTGAGGTGCCTGTTGTATTTCTATCTGATGACCCGGCAGTGTTCTCTCCGTTTTGATCAGGTATCTGATGTGGGCCTCGCCCATGCATTTTGGGCCCAGTTGTCCACGGACATTGGATGGTGCATTACCTGCACTACTAATCGTGATGTATATTTTTTTGGATGTGTAAATTTATCTGTATATATTTGGTGACTGTATTTTGATATATTACAATGGTTGCACGCATTTCCTTTTGTCTTTGCATTCTTCCGGGGGGTTTGGGGGTTGTTACTGTACTGCTTGGATATGCATTGGTGTGTGTGTTGTAGTGGGTGAGGGTCGGGTGGGGGTGGGGGTGTTGCGTGTGTGTGTCCCTGACTTTTGCCTCCCCCTCCTCTATGTCGTAGGTGCAGTACTCACCGTTGTCTTCTGCGCCGACGTTGATGATGATCGTACAGGAGCAGGAAGACAATCGCAGGTAGGATTTGGAGTTCCGGTTCCATGGTGTCTACGTTCCTCGTGGAGTGTGTAGAGGTGAGCGTTTTTCCTTTGAAATGTCTGTCTCTGCCGTGTTTTTATCCACGGTGAATCCGTCCCGGAAAAGGTGGCGGATTGGTAAGTTGTGATACTGTGGGCGGTACTTTGTCCTCCGCCTGTCTGTTGGCAGTGACCGCCGTGCTGTTTGTCTGTACCGTCATAATTCCCATTTTTTTTCCTCCGACCTGTTTGCGGTCTTACCGCCACTTTCACACCGTCCGCCGCCAGTCCGCTGAACTACAAAGTGGTGTCTTGAGACCACGAACGCACCTTCCCCGTAGGCCGTTCCACCTCTTCCTGATGTCATCCCGATTTCTTGGGTGCTGTCCCACTGCATTTATCCTGTCCACTATTCTTCGCCGTAGCTCCATCTTCCTTGCAATGGAGGTCTGCTGCACCTGTGATCCCAATAGCTGTGGCTCTACCCAGACGATTTCCTCCACCATGACCCTGAGCTCATCCTCCGAGAACCTGGGGTGTCTTTGCTGTGCCATGGGATGGTGTGGGTGATGTGTGGGGTGGTGTGTGTGGTGATAAGTGTGCTGATATGTAGTGGGGTGTTGTATGAGGTTCGTGGAAGTTATGTGGGTGATGGTGTTGTTTGCCTGTGGATGCTAGTATTGTTGATGGTGGGGTCTCTCTCTGTGCTTCTTTCTCAATTGTGGTCGCAGGGGGTTGTGGGTGATTGCGTGTGTGTTTTATATTGTATTGGGTGTGTGGGAGTGGTGTGTGTATGTGTATCAGGTGAGTGTATTTTGAATTGTCCAATGTGGTTGTGTTTTGTATGTGTGTGTGTATTTTGAGTGCAGCAGTGTGTACCGCCAATGGAGTACCGCGGTTGAAAGACCGCTGCATGGATTTGTGTGTCGTGATAGTGTGGGCGTATTTCTGTTGGCGTGATGTTGGAGGTTTTGTTTTCGCCAGTTCATCACTGACCTTTGGTGTGGCGGAGTTGTGTGGGTGTCTGAATTTTGGCGGATTCCGTGCTGTGGGTCATAATGGCTGTGGCGGATTTCCGCGGGCGCAGCAGTGTGTTGGCGGTCTTTTGCACAGCGGTAAGCGGCTTTTACCGCCAATGTTGTAATGAGGGCCTATGTTTGATTCTGAAGACATAATTCTAGAGGGCGCTTATGTTTCTAGTCAATGTGTAACATTTCATTAAGAGATTCATTGAGAAGTTGTATTAATCATTCTTAATTTCTTCCCAGGTAACCTGACGTCTTGAGGCCTAGTTATTTAGTACATGCTTAAGTTATCCATGGTTACAGTATGACAATGCTTAGAATCATAGTCTAGTAAAAGTTTAATGAGACATAATCTTGATACTGTGTGTGTTTAACCTTTTGTTTCCTACAGGTCTCCTTCGCACCTGTTCCTTATCTAATCCCCTTTTCCCCACTTGGACTCTCTTAGACTCTGTGACATTCTAATCAGAGTATTGGAGCTGTCTTGTGGTGGACATGTTGGGAACGTGCGCAGACCCCGAGGATCTGGTGACTCTGGCACAAATGCCATTAACAAGCCTAGCATCATTTACTGACACAAAACCATCCATACCACATGACTCCTGTCTTATAAAAGACAGGAGTCATGCCCACCACACCAGTGGCCAGCACAGAGGACAAGGGTCCCCTGGGCATGGCCATTGCACTCAGTGCCATAGAAGGGGGCCCATTTCAGGGCCCCCTGTGGCACTTTGAAAATATTTTTTTAATACTTACCTCTACTTACCCTACTTACCTTGGATGGGGCACCCCATCCTCTAGTGTCTCTCTGGTGTGGGTGGGGGTGTTTCTGGGGCTTGGGGTGGGCACCTGTGGGCTCTTTCCATGATGTTTGACCATGGAAATGGGTCCGCAGGTCCCCTAACGACCTGGTCTGACCCAGGCGATAAATAATGGCGCCAAGCAGGATTAGTGCCATTATATAAGCCGCCCCCCGTGCACCATTTAGGCAGGGGAGAATAAATAAGGAGCTAGGGGCTTTGAGTTATTTTTTGGATCTGAACGCCTACCTTGCATCTCATTGACACAAGGTGGGCTCACGCATCCAAAAAATGACGTTAACTGCAATATTTTGACGCTTTATGGGACTAGCTTCAAAATATAAATATGGAGTTAAGTTTCCGCTGAATTTGCATAAAAAAAGATGCAAATTCGGCTCAAACAGAATATAAATATGCCCCTTAGAACAAAAGTCGAACTTTACTTGTAGTAAAGTTAGACCTTTGGTCAAAGTTTGCACTTTTGGTCTAAACTTACACTTTTGGTCTCATTTCACCATTGTGAATCAGGCCCATGGAGAAGAGGAAGAAGGGAGTGAACCTCTTCTTGACCTTATGCACTCAAAGGAGAAAGATGGATCTGTGGAGGGAGTGATTGCCTCCTCAAGTCTGAGTCCTGAGCAGCTGAGGGACTGCCATCAAGTGTTGGGACAGTACTCATCTCTGTTTCCCTCATCCCTGGGACTACTCACCTATGTACCCATGATGTAGAGACAGGAGACAACCTCCCTTTTTAAGAATAGGTCTTACCGTTTGTATGATAAGGTGAGGGCCAGCATTAAGGAAAAACTCTTCAAGGTGCTGGAGTTGGGGATGTTAGAACCCTCCAGTAGTCCCTGGTCCATTCCTGTAGCTCTGGTAATAAATGCTGCCCCACCGGGCATAACACTTGAAATTAGGTTCTGTGTAGACGATAGAAGACTCAATTAATTCACAAAGACAGATGTTCATCCCATCCCCCACGCTGATGATCTCATTGACAGGTTAGGGGACTGCCCAGAACTTAAGAACTTTTGATCTTACATCAGGGTACTGGCAGATCGACCTAACTGAAGTAGCAAAGGGGAAGTCAGCCTTCTCCAATCTAGAGGGCCACTATCAGTTTAGAGTGATGCCCTTAGGACTCAAGAATGGATCTGCCATATTTCAGAGGTTGGTGAACCAGGTCCTCGCTGGAATGGAGGCTTTCTGTGCTGTCTACCTGGATGACATACCTTTCTTCAATAACAGCTGGGATGACCATCTTTTTCAATTCCAGGAAGTACTTTAGGCTCTGCATCAGGCAGGCTTGACTATCAAGGCAGGTAAGTTCCAGATAGGATAGTGGTGTGTGGCGTATTTGGGACACCTGGAGTACAGAGGTAAGGTGTAACCCCTGCAGGTCCTAATAAAACCTATCATGGCCAAGGAGCCTCGAGAACCCAGATTGCGGTCAAAGCATTCCTGGGCCTCACTGGGTACTACAGGAGGTTTGTCAAGGGATATGGCACCATTGTCGCCCCCTTGACATAGCTGACTTCTAACAAGCAGAAAGAAATGTCATTTGAACAGAGGCATGCCAAAACACATTTGACTCCCTGAAGAAGGCCATGTGCACAGCTATGGTGCTGAGGTCCCCTGACATCTCCCAGAAGCTTATCATTCAAACAGATGCCTCAGAACATGGCATAGGGGCAGTACTTTCACAACTAAATGAAGAGGGCATAGACAAACATGTAGCCTTCTTCTCCAGGAGGTTACTCCACATGGGACTAAGATGGAGTACCATAGAAAGAAAAGCTTCTGCCATGGTGTGGGCACTGAAGAAGTCAAGGCCATACCTGTTTGGCACTTACTTCCTGATTCAGACTGACCACAGAGCCCTACATAAGGTGGGTCATGCAAATGAGGGGTAAGAATTCAAAACTGTTGAGGTGTCCATTTCTCTACACGGTGTGAAATTTAGGGTGGAACACAGACCAGGGTAGACCACACCAAAGCTGATGGTCTGTCCAGGTTTTTCCACCTTAGTGATGAGAACTGCCTAGAGGTTAGGTGGATCTTCCTACTTTCGGCTGAGACTGGCATCCTTAGTCTTCCCTAAACATTTATCATTTTACCTCCTGTTTTTGCTGATTCTCTGCTTTGGCTTTAGGACTCTGAGCACTTTACAACTGTGCTGATTGGTTCTAAAGTGCATGTGCTTCTCCCCTCCGCATGGTAAAGTTGGTGTATATACAATTGACATATTTTGTTTACTTGTAAGTCCCATGTAAAATTCTATACCATATACCCGTGACCTGTAAATGAAATACTATTAGTGGACCTGAGGCACTAATTGTGCCTCCCACACAATTAGCCTTTCAAACCTGTCTCAAGCCTGCTATTGCTGGGTCTGTGTGTGCAGTTTCACTGTCACTTCAACTTGGCATTTAAAACCCTCTGTCATACCTTGAACTCCCCTTTTATTACACATGCATCACCCCTAAGGTAGGCCGTAGGAATCCCGTTGGACTGGGCCCTGTGTAAGTAAAAGGTAGGACATGTACTTTTCATTTTTGCGTGTCCTGGTAGTGAAAAACTCCCAAACTAGTTTTCAGTCCTGGCTGCTGATGGGGCAAAGTGGTGAGGTGAACAAACCCAAAAAATAAGTAATAAAAACAATAAACTTACCTCGATCCGCACTGCATCGCTGCACCGCTGCACCACCACTCTTTAGGTCTCTAATGCAGACAGGCATAGGCTCCTAGCCTGCCCTTCGGCCATTCCTAATGCTGCTCTCATGCTTGCTGGCAACATGAGAGCAGCGTCAGGACTGGCTTGAGTGCCCTGGCTTTGCGCTCACAGACAGACTAAGAACCTGTGCCTTTTGTCTCCAACTCATCAACCCATCTTGGGTTGGAGCAGCTCAGTGCACATATATGTTTGGCCATCTTGAGCCTGCCTGACAAACACATGCACACTGAGGGGCGTGCATACCACTCCCCCTCCCTGCCTGCCATCCCCATTGCCCGCGCCTATGAAAAATAAAATTGTAATAAACATTGTTTGTTATGTTTTATTTTTACAGTTATGCAGCTTCTGCTGCTGGCAGGGGGCGATGCTCCTCTGCAATAGCGTAGGAGCTGGCACTGCTAATTTTTCAGTACTTCTCTCATAGGGTAACATTGGAAATTCCTTAATACTCTTTTAAGCTGTCGTTCCTGATTAACTTTGTCATCTTTCATATCTTTGAAATAGTGATGATGCATCCTCTTTATTGGTAAAAGTGAATTTACCATTTCTATTTTAGAAATGCCACTTTTTAAAAGTGGACATTTTTCTGCTCTTACTGCTCTGTGTGCCTGCACTCTGTCTCCAATGCACATCTGGGCTGGGTGACAGGTTCACTTTATGCATTCCCTCTAGACATCCACAAACACAGGGAGGTTAGGTGTGTCTGAGTACTCACTTGCATTCTGATGGCCCTTCCTGGGCAGGAAGGGAGGAATCAGCTGACAGTTGCACCTCAAAGGACAGTGTTTTGTCCCCAAAGATAGCCTCTAGCCATGACAGGGAAGAACGGGCTTCTTTGCAAGTCACTCTCTCTTCAAAGGTATAATAAGAAGGGTATAATGACTGGGTCTCTGATCTTCTCAAATCAGAAACTTCTAGACCTGGAACTAAATTCTGTGAGAAGAACTGCTCTGCTACATCAAGGACTGATACTTTGTGGAACTGCTGCCTTGGAAGGAAAGTTTTTCTCTTGCACTTCCCTGCTGCCTGCTGCTCTCTGACCCTGCTGAGGTAGAGCTGGACTCTGCTTGCACCCCAAGTGATCACCAGGGGCTTGTTGGCTTGCGTCCTATGGTTGAGACTCAGGAAAATCAAATTCTCTCTCCGTGCTCCTGAGCCGGGTTCACTGAACATGGACCCAGATTCTTGCACCAGTGACTTTAATACATCTCCTGCCTGCTGGAAGTGAGTACTGACTCATTAACCCTGTTATGGGAATAAAATCTGTGCATCACACTTGGGGCCGGAGTAGCATCTCTGGAACTGCCCCATCGACCAATGCATCCACTGCTGTTGGAAGCGGCACCCAGCACATTGGCCTTAATGCAGCTCCTAGACCATCACATTCATGCCATCGCTGAAGGACGATCAGCGTATCTCTTCACCAGCATGGAGAATCCTGGGGCACTGGAACTAAGAAAACCAACACATCGCCATCAACAAATGTGAAACATCAACACATCTTGCAACTGCAGGAGTGACATTGACACATCTATTATCCTGTTTGTGACCAATATCAAGGTACTCTGCTCCCGGGGCCTGTGTGGCTCCTATACCCAGCCCACGCTTTATTGCAGTCAGCTTGAACTTTAACCCCGCAAGGGTTCCATGTAACTTGACTTCCAAGTGGCCAGGTATCATTAGTATTTTTTCTCATTGACTGCAATGTTACGTTTTTCATGTATTATTTTGCACTGATTTATTAATGTTTGTAGAATACATAACGGGTTATATGTATGATATTCCATTTGTTTTGTTGCCTACATTAACATAAAAATGCACATTATTTTTATAAATTGGTGTTGGATTTCTCTTGAGTCAAGTCAATTACTTATTGTCCAGGTTTGTACTCTGAAATGCTTAATATATGTATTAACAATGTACCAAGGAACATCTGTGGGGTATCGTGATAATATTGCATGATGAGGACTACCCCCTCACCACATAATAATCCACTTTCCTACATAGTTATTGCCCTGGTGACAGTCGTCTGTGAAGAGCCCAGTCTCTCCTTACACCCTTTTATACACACTCCTGTTATACTGAGGAAAGCTATGAGTGGAGAGGCCACTTTCCCCTCAAACCCTAGTGGTGGGAACTATAAAGTATAAGTACTGTAGAGAAAGAGACTGTTAATTATTTCCCCAAAACAGTTTTACAATGTTGCAAGACTCTCGCAGGACTGTAAAATCTAGAGAAGAGTAGAGGAAATCTGTCTGAAAAGAGAGGTTTCAGTGGTGAGGCTTCTGTGTTTCAACACTCTACTACCTACAACCGAGAATAAATGACTGTCATCCATCACACAAATGCAAAGTTTTTGAGCTTACAAGAGTCTAACGAGAGTCAGTCATAAGGGTTGAGGCAAATGCTCTTGCAAGAGTCTCACAGATGTCAGTTTAAAAAGAGAGCTATAACATGAAACAATCACATAATATAGGAGTAAAGTGACAAAAGGAGAGCTGAGCAGAATGAGTAAGCTTCAGACAGAATATGGAATTAGATGATAACAGAATAAATGGGAGGGAGGCAAAAGTATACATTTAATTGGTAGATTTCTGACATGTAAAAAAGTAGGTTGGGTTGTGACCAACTGCAGTTATTTTTCTATTGGGTGATCTTGAAATTTTTCTACGATCCTACAAGAGTTTCACAAGTCATTTACAAGTATCTGCAGGTGAAGCCTACCGCGGGGGCCTCATACAGTCCTGCAAGATTCTCACAAGAGTCCCATGGAAACTTAAGAGTGGCGCTGTCATAAGATCTTTGTATTATCCCGCAAGAGTCTTGTGAGCTCGATTGTGCAATGAGAGACAAGAGTGTGTATTACCACAGTAAAAGTGCCATTAACTGGTTACAAAAGCATAAAGCAATACAAATAAATCGGAGGTTGTCAATGTTAATAATTAAGCTAAAATAAACTCTTACAAAGACCATTAAAGGGGATTATGGTACATGTGGTGCATGAGATATATTTGTTGTGTGAAGAATGCAAGAGTGTGGTTATAATAGTTGACATTGCATCTACAAAGCTAAAATAAAAAGCTATGATGTTATTGGCTGCAAGGGTGATACTCTGCACCTTTTTGTTCAGGGGTGTCCCCCTGCTTGCCAGCCCAGGAACACTGAAAGGCTTGAGGGTTCAGATACTTATATCTGTTGCATAACCTCGGACACTTGAGATTGACTTGTGCTTAGCAGAGCTCATTCCATTACTAATTAACCCCTCGGGTGCCCTGGACGTAATGGTTACGTCCAGGGCAGCACTGCTCGGGTGCCCAGGAGGTAACTGTTACATCCAGCTCTAGCGCTCCCCCCTTCCACCCCCACATACCACTGACCCCCCCATGGTGTCTGATGACGTCAGCATGCGATCGCGCGCTGACCTCATCAGAGGCCTATTCCTCTGTGCTGGAAGCTCAGCTTCCAGTGCTGACTGGAGGAGAAATGCAAAAGCATGTCTCCTCCGATCACGTGGAGGGGCTGAGACAGGTATCAAGGGAAGCAGAAATGCCACTAGACAACAGGGAGTTTGTTATTTTTTTTATTGAATAAGGGGAGTGGCCTGTTGGGCAAGGGCCGCTCCCCAGGGGGACAATTTATTTTTAGGCCATGTCTGCCAACCCCCCCAGATCATCCTATTATAATTAGGCCGATCTGTCCCCAGGAGGGACAGAAACCCCTGGACACCAGGAATCTTTTTTTTTTTGTTTCTCTTATTTTTATATATGTAGGGAGCGACCCCTTAGGCAAGGGTCGCTCCCTTGGAGGCAAAATTAACACTAGGCCATTTCTGTCCCCCATAGGGGCAATTTGGCCTATTTGTATCAGGCCAATCTGCCCCCAAGTGGGGCAGAAACCACTAGACACCAGATATTTTTTTTTGTCAGTTTCACATGAAGGGAGCGACCCCTTAGGCAAGGGTCGCTCCCTGGGGAGGGGCAGATTTGTTTTAGGCCATTTCTGCCCCCCTTTGGGGAAGATCGACCTACAGTAATGAGGCCCATCTGCCCCCGGGGGGGCAGAAACCCCTAAACACCAGGGATTTTTTTTTTGTGCTTATTTGAATTTCTTATATGTGGGGAATGACCCCTTAGGCAAGGGTCGCTCCCCTGGGGGGCAAATTGTCTTTAGGCCACTTCTGCCCCCCTTGGGGGAAGATTGGCCCATTTTTATTAAGCCAATCTGCCCCCAAGGGGAGCAGAAACCACTAGACACCAGGGATTTTTACTTTTGTGCATCCATTTCGCGCAAAGGAAGCAACCCCTCAGGTAAGGGTCGTTCCCCTGGGGGGCACATTTATTTTAGGCCATTTCTGCTCCCCTTGGGGGCAGATTGGCCTATTTCTATCAGGCCGATTTACCCCTGGGGGGCAGAAACCACATAGGCACCAGGGATTGGTGTATGTGTATATATGTGTTTTGTTTGTGGGGGCAGCCCTTTGGGCAAGGGTCGCTCCCCATGGGTGCACATTACTGTTGGCCATATCGGCCCCTTGGGGGCAGATCAGCCTATTTTAGGAAGGCACATCTGCCCCCAAGGGATTTTTTTTTCAAAATAAGGGGGTGGGGGAAAGGCCATAACCCCACCCCCAATAAATGGGGACAAAGTTGTTCTGCCTACCAGTGGGCAGATGGGGCAATTACCCCCGATCCACACCCCGGGGAGGGCAGAAAGTCTACTAGATGCCAGGGTAAGGGTTGAACTTTTTGGACTTTGGGACACTGCCATGTAGAAAAATCCACAAGACCTAGACACATCTGAAAACTAAACATCTGGGTGAGTCCAGGGTGGTGTGCTTCACATGCACCCCATACCATTGTCTTACCCACAATGCCCTGCAAACGTCCAACTTTGCTGAAAATCATAAATTTTCTTCCATATTTTTGTGATGGAACTTTCCGGAATCTGCAGGAATCCACAAAATTTCACCCAGCATTGTCTCATCTATCTCGATAAAAATTCTGCCCCGATTGTCAGCCTAGAGATGCTTTTTTTCAAACTGCCCTTTTGGACCTGCTTTGGATCCCCCTCAATTTTAACATGTTTTTGGCTCTTCCCTGTCACAGGCACCTGATCAACCTACGCAAGTGAGGTATTGTTTTTACAAGGAGACTGAGGGGGCATTGGGTGGTAGGAGATTTGTCCCGGAGCGGTGATCCCACACAGAAATGTGGGAAAATATTGATTTTTTTAGCAAAATTTAAGGTTTGCTGAGGATTCTGGCTAAGAAAACCATGAAGGATCCACGCAAGTTATACCTCCCTGGACTCCCTCTGGTGTCTAGTTTTCAGAAATGTCTGGGTTTAGTAGGTTTCCCAAAAACGCAGGTGTCCCCCTCAAAATCAAGTAGTTTCATGTTTGATCATTTTGATGTGTCCAGATAGTGTTTTGGGGCATTTCCTTTCATGGGCACTAGGCCTAGCCACCCAAGTGAGGTACTATTTTTATCGGGAAACCTGGGGAACACTAGGTGGATGGAAATTTGTGGCTCCTCTCAGATTCCAGAACTTTCTGTCACCAAAATGTGAGGAGAAAGTGGGTTTTTTTGGCCAAATTTTGAGGTTTGCAAAGGATTCTGGGCATTAGAACCTGGTGGGGGACCCACAAGTCACCCCATCTTGGATTCCCCTAGGTTTCTAGCTTTAAAACATGTGCAGGTTAGGTAAGTTTCCCTAGGTGACGGGTGAGCTAGAGGCCAAAATGCACAGCTAGACACTTTGCAAAAAATAGCTCTGTTTTCTTTGGGAAAATGTGTTGGGTCCACGTTGTGTTTTGGGTCATTTCCTGTCCCGGGTGATAGGCCTACCCACACAAGTATGTTACCTTTTTTATCGGGAGACTTTGGGGAACACTGGGTGGAAGGAAACATGTGGCTCATCTTAGATTCCAGAACTTTCTGTCACCGAAATGTAAGGAAAAAGTGTTTTTTGGGCCAAAATTTGTGGTTTGCAAAGGATTCTGGGTAACTGAACCTGGTGAAAGCCCCACAAGTCACCCCATATTGGATTCCCCTAGGTGTCTAGTTTTTCAGATATGCACAGGTTTGGTAGGTTTCCTTAGGTGCCGGCTGAGCTAGAGGCCAAAATCCACAGCTAGGCACTTGCCAAAAACATGTCCGTTTTCAATGTTGCGTTTACTGTCGCGGGCATTAGGCCTGCACACGCAAGTGAGGTACCATTTTTATCGGGACACTTGGGGGAACACAGAATAGCAAAACAAGTATTCTTGCCCCTTGTCTTTCTCTATATTTTTTCCTTCCAAATGTAAGACAGTGTGTAAAAAAGACGTCTATTTGAGAAATGCCCTGTAATTCACATGCTAGTATGGGGACCCCGGAATTCAGGCATGTGCAAATAACCACTGCTTCTTAACATCTTATCCTGTGCCCATTTTGGAAATACAAAGGTTTTCTTGATACCCATTTTCACTCTTTAAATATCACCAAATGAATTGCTGTATATCCAATATAGAATGAAAACCCATTGCAAGGTGCTGCTCATTTATTGGCTCTGGGTACCTAGGGTTCTTGATAAACCTACAGGCCCTATATATCCCTGCAACCAGAAGGGACCATCAGTCATAATGGTATATTGCTGTCAAACATCTGACCTCGCAGAAAAATGTTACAGAGTAAAATGTGGAGAAAAATTGCTGTTTTTTTTCAGTTCAATTTCAATATTTATTAATTTCAGCTGTTATTTTCTGTAGGAAAACCCTGTAGGATTGTAGGAGGCTGGCCTGGATTATAGTGGGTACCTGATGGTACTTACACCTTGTGCCCGGTCCAGTTATCCCTTATTAGTAGATTAGTAGTGTTCTAGCAGCTTAGGCTGATAGAGGTAGCTATAGCAGAGCAGCTTAGGCTGATCTAGGAGACATGCAAAGCTCCTACTATACCACTTATATCATATAGCACTATATCATAAGAAACACAATACTCAGAGTTACTAAAAATAAAGGTACTTTATTTTAGTGACAATATGCCAAAAGTTCTCAGAGGATATACTCCCTTAGGGGGTAAGTAAAATACACAAAATATACACACAAACCAAAATCAGGTAAGTAAAACACTTAGAAAAGTAGTGCAAATACTGTAGAACACAATAGAATGCAATAGGAGACAGTAGGCCTAGGGGCAACGCAACCCATATACTCCAAAAGTGGAATGCAAACTACGAATGGACCCCAGGCCTAGTGTAGTGTGTAGAGGGTCGCTGGGAGTGTAAGAAAACACTAAGGGTGTCCAAGATACCCCACCCCAAGACCCTGAAAAGTAGGAGTAAAGTTACCCTACTACCCCAGAAAGACAGTAAAGTTGAGATAGGGGATTCTGCAAAGACAACAACTGACTGCAAAGCACTGAAGACATATTTCTGGACCTGAGTCCTTGCAAAGGAAGGGGATCAAGTCCAAGAATCACGCAAGTGTCCAGGGGGGGCAGGAGCCCACTAAACCCTGGATGAAGGTGCAAAAGGGCTGCCTCCGGGTGGAAGGAGCCAAAGATTCTGCAAAAACGGAAGGTGTCAGGAACTTCTCCTTTGGTCAGAAGATGTCTCACGGTATGCTGGAGGATGCAACGTTGTTTCCTCGCAGAAAGGCCACAAACAAGCCTTGCTAGCCGCAAGAGTCATGATTGAAGATTTTGGGTGTTGCCAGGGCCCAGGAAGGACCAGGAGGTCGCCCCTTAGAGGAGGAGACCGAGGGGGCACTCTGCAATACAGAGAGCCCATGGAAAAGCAGGCAGCACCCGCAGAAGTACCTGGACAGGTGTTCAGGAAATCTGAGCACAGTGGTCATCTCAGCGCAACCAAAGAGGGTCCCACGAACTCGGAGGTCAACTCAGTGAGTTGGGCAATGCAGGACACAGGGGAGGTGTTGGTGAGGGGTGTCGTCACTCCCCTTTCCTTTGTCCAGTTTCACGCTAGAGCAGGGCTGGGGTGATCCCTGAACCATTGTAGACTGGCTTATGCAAGGAGGGTTCCATCTGTGCGCTTCAATGCATTTCCAGAGGCTGGGGGAAGGCTACTCCTCCCCAGCCCTTAACACCTATTTCCAAAGGAAGAGGGTGTAACACCCTCTCTCAGAGGAAATCCTTTGTTCTGCCTTCTTGGGACTGGGCTTCCCAGACCCCAGGAAGGCAGAAACCTGTCTGAGGGTTGGCAGCAGCGGTAGCTGCAGAGAAAACCCCAATGAGGTAGGTTGGCGTACCCAGGGTCCATGCTGGAGCACCAGGGATGGTATTGGGGGGACTATTCCATGATCCTAGACATGTTACATGGCCATGTTCGGAGTTACCATTGTGAAGCACACCTAGGTATTGACTTATATGTAGTTCACGTCTGTAATGGTGTCCCTGCACTCACAAAGTCCAGGGAAATTGCCCTGAACAATGTGGGGGCAACTTGACTAGTGCCAGGGTGCCCTCACGCTTAGTAACTTTGCACCTAACCTTCACTAAGTGAGGGTTAGACATGTAGGTGACTTATAAGTTACTTAAGTGCAGTGTAAAATGCCTGTGAAATAACATAGACGTTGCACTCAGGCTACAGTGGCAGTCCTGTGTAAGAATTGTCTGAGCTCCCTATGGAGGGCAAAAGAAATGCTGCAGCCCAGAGGGATCTCTTGGAACCCAAATACCCTGGGTACCTAGGTACCATGTACTATGGGATTATAAGAGTGTTCCAGTGTGCCAATCAGAATTGTTAAAATTAGTCACTAGCCTGCAGTGACAATTTTAGAAAGCAGAGAGAGCATAAACACTGAGGTTCTGGTTAGCATCCCAGGTAAGTACAGGTAAGTTGAGGTAAGTATTTTTCTTTTTGTTTTTTTAAAGTGGCATAGGGGGGCCTAATATGGCTCCCCCTACATGCCACTGTGCCCAATGACCATGCCCAGGGGACAGAAGTCCCCTGGGCATGGCCATTGGGCAAGGGTGAAAACGTTTGATATTATTAATAAATCTTGTTTGTTTTACATTTATGACACAGAGAGATTTCATTAAGCTGTTTATACACCGTGGAAGTCTAGGCTACTTTCCCCTTGCACTGACCTCTATTATTATTGCATGTATTACCCTGGTCATGAGGGTTAGTGGGCAATTGCCTCATTGTATCACTTTCATTGGGCAAGGGGGCATGACTACTGTCTTTGCTAAGACAGGAGTCATTTCAATGGGGGTTGTGCGTCATAAAATGGCGCAAGTCCGGTTTGAGGCATGATTTTTGCCTCAAACCTGACTTGCACCATTTTTTGGAGCACAACCCCAATTTTCCCCTATGCCGGCGCTGCCTGGTTTGAGTCTTTTTTTTTTTTTACTCCGACCAGTCCGCAGGGCCGGCTAACGTCATTCGTTACATAAGGTGTCCGCATGGCGCGTAGGAATGGCGTTAACCGGCGGTAACATTTTTTACGCCGTCGCTGGTTTGCGTCAAAAAGTATAAATATGGGCCTGAGGATCCCAGTGACATAGGCAAAAACAAACATACACACAAGCAAAAAATGAGGCTAACATGTCAGGCAAGATGGTACTTTCCTACAAGGATCCACACAAATGACCCTTTTGCTGAACTCAGAAGTTTGCCTACTCTTTGGAAATGTTAAGCTCCCTAGGACCCAGCATTGGTTTCATATCCATTTCTGTCACTAACTGGAGGAAGGGTGAAAGCACACAAAATATTAAAAATGGGGTATATCACAGTAAAATGCCAAAATTGTGTTGAAAAATATGGTTTTCTGATTCAAGCCTGCCTGTTCCTAAAAGCTGGAAAGATGGTGATTTTAGCACCGGAAACCCTTTCTTTATGCCATTTTCAGGAAAAAAATCACAAGCCTTATTCTGCAGCCCTTTTTCCCCGTTTTTAAAAACAAATTTTCTGTATTTTAGCTTATTTCTTGATCTCCTTCAGGGGAACCCACAAACTCTGGGTACCTCTGGAATCCCTAGGATTTTGTAAAAAAAGGACGCAAATTTGGTGTGGGTAGCTTATGTGGACAAAAAGTTATGAGGGCCTAAGCGCGAACTGCCCCAAATAGCCAGAACAAGGCCTGGCACCTGAGGGGGAAAGGGCCTGGCAGCGAAGAGGTTAAAGAAGTTTGGTGTATTCAGCTAACTTCAACATACGGCTTTATTTGCAGGTTATTAAAAATATAGTGTAATTCATTATGAAAGTACTCATAGATTGGATGTTTAAAATGGCAAGTAAAAATTAAGAGTGTTTGCTATTGCACCTTAGATGATTGTATCTTTGATATATTGTTGATTTCTACGGTGGCTATTAAGATACCTTTGTTTTGAGATTTATATGTCTCCCAGGAATGGTTAATGTATATTCCAACAGTATAATATCCATTATATAATTAAATATTGGACATATAATATCAAGTACCTAATTGTGGACAGTGGGTGTCCTTATCACAGTCAGAAACTGTGTTCAGAAATATAAAAGGTGTTTGGAGGGGTCTTAGAGTGTGTATACTAACTGAATTGAATTATAGATGCTGCATAGAAAATATGGAATGAGCACCTCTCTAAACTGTCTTACACCCAGGTATCACACATACAGAGGTGTTCTGTGAAGAGTGCATATTTACATTAAACCGACGCATTTACGCTACAGAAAATTAAATAAGACACACTCAAAGCTTTATGAAAATGCACCTTTTTTTAATCTGCAAGCCTGTATAAATGTGTTGTCTTCATTGCGGTAATTACAAAGGGTTATTTTTCTTAATGCTCTCATACATGTGGCTCACTCACAGAAAAGGTCTTTGTGGAGGGATGGGTTTCTTAAAAAAAGCCTTTTTACAACCAGTGTATAACATGTGGGGGGTTTCAGCAGAGAGGTCCTGTTGTTAGTTAAGCCCTCTACGGTTTATCTTGCAGAGGAGTGTCAGGAGAGGTGGTGTGTTTTTATAAAAGTGAAAGATTCACTCTGTAAGGACTTGTATTAAAACCAGTTACACTTTCCTGAAACATTACCACAACCAAACTGCATTGCTTACATTTCACAGCAGAGGGCCTAGTGTTTGTCTAAAACCTTGCACATTAACCCTTTACTCTCTGCAGAGGTATCAAGTAGAGAACTTGCTGCCTGTAAAACTATTCATACACCTGGTTCTCTTAGAAGGGACACCTTTGTGCAGGGCTGAATTACTCATCTTTTCCATCTAAACTTTAACCTCTACAGATCTATTACTAGAAAGATGATGTATCTCCTCTGTGATGAATTGTGGAAGCACAGGGGCTAATGTTTGTCTGAGGAATTCTACATACACCCTTTACTCTATTCACAGACAACAGTAGAGACCTTGCGGTTGAAAAAGCTATGTAACACAAGAGGTACTGGTTATCTACGGTCTTCTACTCAATGTGTTAAGTCTCTGTGGAGCAGTCACTTGGAAAGACTGCTGTTACAGGAAAGTTTGAGATAGGATCACTGTTTTATCAACCTTTATTATGCAGAACGTATAGCATGCTGAAATGTCTATTACAAGAACTACTTATTCTCTCAATCCTTGTCTATTATGTTTAAAGAAATCATTACAGAGGGTTGTCTTAGATCTTAGTGTAGTGCACTGTAGTGAACTAAACCCCCCATTGAGATGGATGACTATCTCAGTAAAGCTTTCCACACCCAGCCTTCACTGAGAAGAGATGTTTCAATAAAGTGGCAATGTTATTTTAAAAAAGCATTTAGCCTGTATACACTTGTGAGAAAATGGGCCCGTTTGTCATCAAACTCAACCATACAGAATCTGTGACCTGTTAAAATGTGATAATACTAGGCCTACTGTTTCAAGGAATAGTTCCACACAAATGATTTACCCTCCTCAGAAGTGTCAGTAGACAAATAGCTCTTGGTGAACTGAACCAACTACCATTTTCAGTCTGTTGAAATGTGTCAATCAATCAATCAATGCATTTGTAGAGCGCGCTACTCACCCGTGAGGGTCTCAAGGCGCTGAGAGGGGGGGGAGGGCTACTGCTGCTCGAAGAGCCAGGTCTTGAGGTGCTTCCTGAAGGTGAGGAGGTCCTGGGTAGTTCTTAGGTGTGCAGGGAGGGAGTTCCATGCTTTGGCTGCCAGGTAGGTGAACGATCTTCCTCAGGCTGTGATTCTGCAGATGCGTGGTACGGTGGCGAGGGTGAGGCTAGCTGAGCGGAGCTGACGGGTGGGTGTGTAGACCGAGAGGCGTCTGTTGAGGTATTCGGGCCCATGTTGTGGAGTGCTTTGTGTGCGTGGGTGAGGAGCCTGAAGGTGATCCTCTTGTTGACAGGGAGCCAGTGTAGGCGTTTCAGGTGGGCGGATATGTCGCTGTGGCGAGGGATGTCGAGGATGAGGCATGCGGAGGCGTTATGTATGCATTGTAGACGTTTCTGAAGCTTTGCGGTGGTACCTGCGTAGAGGGTGTTTCCGTAGTCCAGAAGGCTTGTGACGAGGACGTGGGTAACTGTCTTTCTGGTTTCGGTGGGGATCCATCAGAAGATTTTTCGGAGGATGCGTAGGGTGTTGAAGCAAGATGAGGAGACGGCGTTGACTTGCTTGGTCATTGTGAGGAGGGGGTCCAGGATGAATCCGAGGTTGCGTGTGTGGTCTGAGGGGTTTGGTGCGTGTCCAGAGCCGTGGGCCACCAGGAGTCGTCCCAGGCGGACGGGGATTGTCCAAGGATGAGGACCTCCGTTTTGTCTGAGTTCAGTTTATTCTGCGACATCTTGCATTCCTTCCTGTAGGTTGGTTTTGGCGGTTGTTGGGTCTTTGGTGAGTGAGAGTATCAGCTGGGTGTCGTCGGCGTAGGAGATGATGTTGATGTTATGTTTGCGTGTGATGGCTGCGAGCGGGCTCATGTAGATATTGAAGAGGGTTGGGCTGAGCGAGGAACCTTGGGGTACGCCGCAGATGATCTTGGTGGGTTCTGAGCGGAAGGGAGGAAGGTGGACTCTCTGTGTTCTGTTGGAGAGGAACGAGATGATCCAGTCAAGGGCCTGTCCAAGTATACCAGTGGTGTGGAGGCGGGATGTTAGGGTGCGATGGCACACGGTGTCGAAGGCAGCCGAGAGGTCCAGGAGGATGAGGGCAGATGTTTCTCCGTTGTCCATCAGGGTTCTGATGTCGTCGGTGACTGAGATGAGGGCGGTTTCTGTGCTGTGGTTGGCCCGAAATCCAGATTGGGAAGGGTCGAGCGAGTTGTTAGCTTCAAGAAAAGCGGTCAGCTGCTTGTTGACGGTCTTCTCAATGACCTTGGCCGGGAAGGGGAGAAGAGAGATGGGGCGGAAGTTCTTCAGGTCATTGGGGTCAGTCGTGGGTTTTTTCAGAAGGGCGTTGACTTCCACGTGTTTCCAGCTCTCGGGGAAGATGGCTGAAGAGAACGATCTGTTGATGATGTTCTGGAGATGGGGGGCGATGACGGAGTCGGCTTTGTTGAAAATGTGATGGGGACAAGGGTCCGAGGGGGAGCCGGAGTGGATGGTGTTCATGATGCTTCTGGTCTCTTCTGAGCTGATGGGGGTCCAGGCGTTGAGAGTACTGGTGGGGGCTGTAGGTTCGGTGGTGGGGGGCGGGGTCAGGGGTCCGAAGCTGTCGTGTAGGTCTACGATCTTACGGTGGAAGAATGTAGCGAGGGAGTTGCAGAGTTCTTGTGATGGTGTGATGACGTTGGAGCTGGCGTTGGGGTTGGAGAGCTCTTTGACGATGTTGAAGAATTCTTTGCTGTTGTGGGTGTTGTTGTCTAGTCGCTCTTTGAATGATGTTCTTTTGGTGGAGCGGTTCAGCTGGTGGTGTTTACGGATGGCGATCTTGAGGGCTGTCATGTTTTCTGTGGTGCGTTCCCTGCGCCAGGTTTTTTCGAGGGTGCGGCAGGATCTCTTGAATTCTTTGAGGGCGTCCGTAAACCATGCGGGTTTCCTGATGCTGGAACTGCAAGGGTGGTTTTTGAGTGGTGATCCACTGTGTGAGGCTGTGGGCTGAGTTGTTGGCATCGGTGACGATGGCCGGCGGGTTTTGGTTCAGTGTAGAGAGGAGCTGCTCTGTTGAGATTTTGCTCCAGCGTCTGCGGGGGATTTGTTGTGTGCGGAGGTGGTCAGTCTCTCGCTTGAAGGTGAAGTGGATGCATCTGTGGTCGGTCCAGTGTAGTTCGGAGGAGTGGCTGAAGGAGATGTGGTTGCTGGCGGAGAAGATGGGGTCGAGCGTGTGACCGGCGGTGTGGGTGCTCACCAGATGTTGGCAAGGTTGTCGAGCAGTGTGGTGGGGTTGTTGTCGTTGTTTTTCTCCAGGTGGAAGTTCAGGTCCCCGAGGAAGATGTAGTCAGGTGAGGCTAGGGCGTGAGGGCTGATGAAGTCTGTGATGGTCTCGCTGAACTGGGTGCGTGGGCCCGGGGGTCTGTAGACGAGTGTTCCTCTGAGGGTAGTTTTGGGGTCGGTGTGGATCTGGAAATGTATGTGTTCGGCGGCGAGGGGGGGTGTCTTCGGTGGTGGTCGTGATGTTGAGGGTGTTCATGTAGATGATGGCGATTCCTCCTCCTGTTTGGTTGACGCAGTCCTTTCGGGTGATCCTGTAGCCGTCGGGGATGGCTATGGCGATGTCTGGAGCCGAAGAGGCGTTCATCCAGGTTTCTGTGATGAAGGCGACGTCTGGTGCTGTTGTGTCCAGGAGGTCCCAGAGTTTGATGGCATGCTTGTGGACGGAGCGTGTGTTGAGGAGGATGCACTTGAGGTTGTTGTTGTTGCGAGGGCCGGTGGGGGGTCTGCAGGTGTGGTGGAATGTGTATTTGCAGGCTTGGCAGGTGAAGGGTCCATGGGTTCGTTTGGGGTTGGCTTGGTAGCAGGAGGCTGTTCGACCGGTGTTGAGTGCGTAGAGGGAGTTGGCGTTGTATCTGAGTCGGGCGCTTTGAGTGCGGTGGGGGCTAGGGGTTCTGGCGCTGGGCGCGGTCCAGGCGCGGACAGGTGCAGATGGGCTGCGCGGCCGCCATAAGAAGGGAGGGGGAAGGAGGGATCAGATGGGAGGCGGGAGGGAGAGCAAATGGGAGTAGGGGGCGGGGCCGCAAGGGTGGCAGCGGCGGGAAACACGGGAAGCGCTAGGCGGGAACAGAGAACCGAAAACAGGAAAAAAGCAGACGAAGAGCCAAAAAAGACAAAGAGCCAAGTGTAGACGAAGACAGAAAGACAGAGAAACGATACCAAACAGAAGACAAGTACAAACAGGGAGACAAAGGAAAAAGCCAAGTGTAGACAAAGACAGACAGACAGAGAAACGATACCAAACAGAAGACAAGTGCAAACAGGGAGACAAGGAAGGACCGACAAAGGAGGAAAGGAAAGGCAAGAAGGCAGAAGCTAGAAGCTACCTGGCAGGGGCCTAGGCAGGAGGAGCTGCAGCAGTGGGGAAGCGACCTACCCGAGGGTCAAGGGTCGTCATTAAAGATACTCTTGCTACTAAACTGAACCATGAAAGGATTGTTTTTAATAACAAATACAAATGAATATCACATGTCTGCTATTTTCTGTGTAGGTGTTAGAGATGATTAAAGATCACAACTAAAGAGCAGAAAAACAAGAAGGAAAAATAAAGCTACTACAAACAAGTCTCCAAACATGGAACAAACCCAGAGAAAGGTAACAAGGGTATAAAAAAAGATTGAAATCAAGTAAGAACACCCAGTCTTCAATAAAAAGTTTAATAACAACTTCAATAAAAACTTCCGCAATTTCGTCTGCAGGTGTAACTAGTGTTGAAGATATGTCAACATGTAGGAAAAACATATTTAGTTTTTAAAAAATGCCTGAAAAAGAAAAGAATAGGCATACAGCTTTAAGAAGAAGAAATTCAAGAACTTCATTGAAAAGTTCTTACGAAAAAAAGTAGTATCAAATATTATGAGGAGGATAAAGACAGTGAAAAGCAGAAGAGCATTGCAAAAGCATACATAGGCCCTCATTACAACTTTGACGGGCTGCGGAGGCCGCCCGCCAAAGTTGCGCCGCAGGAATACCGCACCGCGGTCTGAAGACCGCGGCCGGCATTCCAAGTTTTCCCCTGGGCTGGCGGGCGGCCGCCGAAAGGCCGCCCGCCAGCCCAGGGGAAAACGACCTTCCCACCATGAAGCCGGCTCGTAATCGAGCCGGCGGAGTGGGAAGGTGCGACGGGTGCTACTGCACCCGTCGCGTATTTCACTGTCTGCTATGCAGACAGTGAAATACAAGCGGGGCCCTCTTACGGGGGCCCCTGCAGTGCCCATGCCATTGGCATGGGCACTGCAGGGGCCCCCAGGGGCCCCGCGACTCCCCCTCCCGCCATCCGGTTCCCGGCGGGAGAACCGTCAGGAACTGGATGGCGGGAGGGGGAGTCGGAATCCCCAAGCCGGCGCAGCAAGCTGCGCCGGCTTGGAGGATTCCTTGGGGGCAGCGGGAAACCGGCGGGAGACCGCCGGTTTCCCTTCTCTGACCGCGGCTAAGCCGCCACGGTCAGAATGCCCCGCGGGGCACCGCCGGCCTGTCGGCGGTGCCACCGCGTCCCGCGGCCCTGGCGGTTACAAACCACCAGGGTCGTAATGAGGGCCATAGTTTGTTGAGTCTTTAGTTGATTCTGCTTTTGTGTTGAAGACAAAGATATTGATTCTCATTTTGAAGAGAATGAGATTTTGAGACAAACTAGTTAATTCCCTCAAAACATTGGACTGAAGGTTCAAGTTAGTAAAACACATTTTTGAAGTATTTTCTAGGGGGGGTGGAAACACATGTCCAGTACTGAAGGATTGTTTTGCGAACAAAAGTTATTTACAGGACAATGATTTAGGGGGTCATTACAACATTGGAGGTAAAAGCCGCTTAACGCCGTGCAGAATACCGCCAACACACCGCCACGGCCGCAGAATTCCGCCACGGTCATTGTGACCCACTGCTCGGAATCCACCAAAATTTAGACACCCACACAAGTCCGCCTCACCAAAGGTCAGTGATAAACTGGTGAAAACAAAACCTCCACCGTCACGCCAACAGAAATACGCCCACACTATCACGACACACGCATCAGTCTTTCAACCGCGGTATTCCATTGGTGGTACACACCGTCGTGCTCAAAATACACACTGATTTACAAAACACAACCACATTGGACAATTCGAAATACACACACCTTACACTCATAAACACACCACTCCCACACACCCAATACAATATAAAACACACACACACATCACCCACAAACCCCTACTACCAAAAATTCTGAAAGAAGGCCAGAGAGAGACACCAAAATCTACAAACAAGCATCCACAGGCACTCAACACCATCACTCACACAACATCCACGTGCCTCACACAACACACCACTAAATATCACCCCACACATCACAACACACACCACCCCACACATCACCCACACCAACCCATGGCACGGCAATGACACCCCAGGTTCTCTGAGGAGGAGCTCAGGGTCATGGTGGAGGAACTCATCCGGGTAGAGCCACAGCTATTCGGATCACAGGTGCAGCACACCTCCATATCTAGGAAGATGGAGCTATGGCGAAGAATCGTGGACAGGGTCAACACAGTGGGACAGCACCCAAGAAATAGGGATGACATCAGAAAGAGGTGGAACAACCTACGGGGGAAGGTGCGTTCCGTGGTCTCAAGATACCACCTTGCGGTACAGTGGACTGGCGGCGGACCCCCACCTCCTCCCCCACAACTAACAACATGGGAGGAGCAAGTCTTGGCTATTCTGCATCCTGAGGGCCTCGCAGGAGTAGCTGGAGGAATGGACTCTGATAAGTCAAAGCTTTACTACTATATCCCCCACCCTACCTGCATGCCATCACATACCCCCACCCTCGCCCTCACCCCCATCACTCCAGCTCCGCACAAATGTCCCAATATCACAAACCAAACATCCCAACACCAAGCCCTGCATGCAACAACAAAGTATGGACACCCATCACCAAGGCATGCCCACTGCACATACCCATACACCCCCCTAAACCATCATCACACAAGCCCCCACACAGGAATGCAAGCACTGGTGTACACAGTTACCCACCCATTGCACACCATGGCACACATAGATGCAATAATCATGCTTTATCACCCCTGCAGGACCCCTACCCAACGTCACCGCACAGGAGGGTCCAGACATGTCCACACCACCAAGAGAAGAGGCCCACAGTGATAACAGCACCTCTGTCCAACTGGATCTAGATGACCAGCCCAGCCCATCTGGGACCTCGGAACAGTCGGTTCCCCTGACACAGTCCCCCCTCTGGAAACACCATCACAGCACCCACCCAGCGGGTCCATACCTCTGTCCCCAGGACACATCAAGCAACAGTGTGTCCACTACAGGGAACCCAGGATAACCCACCACCCCAACAACACCAGGGTCCTGGGGGCAGTGGCAGTGGGCACACCGTTCAGGGGACAGAGGCCCAGGGAAACAGGGGAACTGGGAGGGCTGCTGTGCGACAGGGGGAGGACAGGCCCAGGGAACCCACTCTCCACGAGGCCCTCTCCAACATCATGGGAGCCTACCATCATTCCCAGGAGACGATGGCAATGGTACTGGCCAAGTTTCAGGAGACCCAGCGGCTGCAGGAGGAACAGTATTTGGGGTTCAGGGAGGAACTCAGATCCATCAATTCTACCCTGGGCACCATCGTAGGGGTGCTGAAGGAAGTCCTCAACACCAGGAGGGACACTGTGGCACAACAAGGGGCCCCTGACACTAGCCTTGACGATGAACTGCCCACCACCTCCGCCGGCGCTAGTGGATAGGAGGCACCGCCACAGGACCACCACACCAGCACCCCACCTCCTGCAGAGGGAGAACCACCCCGCAAACGGTCCCTGAGATCCAGGACAAAGACAGAGAACGATACCAAGACCCCCGCCAAGAATGAGACCGTCCTGATTGTCATCGTTTTGTCCCACCTTGTCACCCTGTCCATCCTCAAACTGCCCCAGCTCCACTTCCTATGCCCATTTGGACAATGCACCTGTGAGACTGATAGACTGGACTCTGCCAAGGACGTTCCTCCACCATCACCCCTCACCATTTTACAACCCCCTCCAATATTGAGCACTTAAATAAACACCCTTAAAGCACAAAAGAATCCGGAGTCTGTGATTTCGAAAATGTTTATTAGCAATTACAGTGACAAAATGCTCTTTCAATTGTAATGTCAACATAGCTATGTCACACAGCTCTAGTCCATGAGGAAACAAAGCAGATGTCACACAGTGGGACCCACATCTGTGAAATCGTAAGAGAAAGTGAAAACTCAGTGACCACACACTGGGTGAAAATGACAGACAGTAGAGAGGTAGTAGTGTTAAAGTACATGTAGTAGGCAGGTTTGTCTTCTTACCTGTGTCTCACTAGAAGTATTGCAGGATCACCGAGTTCCTGTTGTCGATGTCCTCTTCTTCTGCCCTCGTCTTCACTGTCCACAGGCTCCACAGCTGCCACAACACCTCCATCTGGACCGCCCCCCTGCAGAAAAGGCACCTGTCGTCGCAAAGCCAAGTTGTGAAGCATACAGCAGGCCACGATGATCTGGCATACCTTCTTTGGTGAGTAGAATAGGGAACCAACTGTCATATGGAGGCACCGCCTTCAGGAGGCCAAAGGTCCGCTCTAAAATCTTCCTAGTTTGCCCATAGGCCTCATTGTAGCGTTCCTCTGCCTGACAGGTTGGGGTAACCAGAGTCACCTGCAAATGGCGGGGGACAACTGTTAGACACACACTAACTCTTAGGGATATCCCCAGACCCAGACAACTATTCCCACTGATTTGGTTCCAGGTGCTCACCTAGTGGCCACACATGGTGCCTCTGGAGTTGCCCCATCAGATAAGGGATGCTGCTATTCCGCAGGATGTAAGCGTCATGCACTGAGCCAGGGAATTTTGCGTTAACATGGGAGATGTACTGGTCTGCCAAACACACCATCTGCACATTCATCCAATGGTAACTCTTCTGGTTTCTGTACACCTGTTCACTCCTGCGGGGGGGACCAAGGCCACATGTGTCCCATCAATGGCACCTATGATATTGGGGATATGTCCCACGGCATAGAAGTCACCTTTCACTGTAGGCAAATCCTCCACCTGAGGGAGAACGATGTAGCTCCGCATGTGTTTCAGCAGGGCAGACAACACTCTGGACAACACGTTGGAAAACATTGGCTGGGACATCCCTGAGGCTATGGCCACTGTATTTTGAAAAGACCCACTTGCAAGGAAATGGAGTACTGACAGCACCTGCACTTGAGGGGGGATTCCTGTGGGATGGCGGATAGCTGACATCAGGTCTGGTTCCAACTGGGCACACAGTTCCAGGATTGTGGCACGATCAAGCCTGTAGGTGACTTTCCTCCATTGTCGACAGGTCCACCAGCGGTCTGTACACCAGAGGATGCGGCCATCTCCTCACATGTCCCAGCGGACAGTGCCTAAGGAGGACTACAGCGAGCACAGAGTCAACCAACTCAGAGGTACGTAAACACAGCTTACTCAGAAAACTATTCATAACCCGAAATTTGTCTGTATGAGTGTTGAGCCAAGGCCTGTGTATGTGTGTGTATGTGTGACGCAGTTAAAAATAAAGCCATGTGGGCCCCTGAAATGACGGCTGCCTGACCTGTAAAGTGGGACAATGGGATGTGAGGTAACTGAGCTGATTTTACACCGTCGCGGTAGGCGGTCGAAGACGGCGGCGCAATTCTGCATTGGTTAACATTGGACCCTATGTGTCCCAGGAGCCAATAACAATATACGCCGGCGGTGACGGTACGCACCGCCACTGACGTGACTGCCATTTTCTCCCTGTACAATCACTCGATACCTGATCTTCGACAGGAGAGGACCTACACTGCAAGTGCTGCTGTGACCTCAGCCTGGAAGAGACAATGGCTCGTGCATCTGGGGAAAGGGCCCCTGCCATCAGCACAGAGGAGTTGGAGAAACTCGTGGATGGGGTCCTCCCCCAGTACACGCTACTCTACGGTCCTCCAGACAAACTGGTAAGTACACTGTGAGCATGCTGTATGGGCAATGCCTGTGTGGAGTGGTGTGGATGAAAGATAGGGGGGGACAATGATGCGTGCATGAAACAAAAGTGAGTGCATGTGCCACATGGCAAGGGTAGGGATGCGGGCCAATGACTGTGACGGTGCAGTTGGTAATAACTTCTCTTTTCCCCTGTACATTTCCTGTAGGTCAGCACCCACCAGAAGAAGGATATTTGGCGTGCCATCGCCAAGGACGTCCGGACCCTGGGGGTCTACCACAGACGGAGCACCCACTGCCGGAAAAGATGCGAGGACATTCGCCGCTGGAGCAAGAAGACGGCGGAGGCCCAGCTGGGCATGGCCTCCCAACGTGGGAGGGGTGCCCGTCGCACCATGACCCCCTGATGTATAGGATCCTGGCGGTGGCGTATCCGGAGTTGGATGGGTGCTTGAGTGCATCACAGCAGCAACAGGGGAGTGAGTACACTCTGATTCTGCTGATTCAGCGCGCAGTGGAGGTGTCTGGGTGGGGGAGATGGGCTGTTGGTTTCCCTAGGCCAGGGTGAGTTTGCCAGTTAAGTACCCTTTTTCAGGCAGACCCTGTGGCACCCCATCCCACCTGGGTACAGTGCCAACTACACCTAGTCAGGCTCCGGTGACATCCATGTGTGCAGATATTGGCCATAGCCTTGCAGGCCATGTCCCAAGGATTGAATAGTGGACCCCAAGTGCGCGGCGTAGTGCAGGGGGCTTCTGTGTCTGTGTCCGCCAACGGTAGCGGTAATGCATGCACTCAACATGTCTTTCTTCTGTCTCCCCCCCCTTTTTGTGGTCTCCCTGTACTTGTATGCATTTGCATCATCAGGCGGAGGAGCAGTGGCACCGGAGCAGGAGGGCGCTGCATCCCACATGGACCTGGAGGGCGACACTACGGAGTCTGATATCACCAGTGGGACGGAGGGTGAGGGGAGCTTCACGGCGGGGACAGGAGCTGACACCAGTGATACAGACTCGTCCTCTGATGGGAGCTCCCTTGTTGTGGCGGGTTCATCTGTGCCCCCCGCATCTACAGGTACAGCTGCCACCCCCCTCCAGCCCCACCCTCCCAGCAGCCTCTCAGCCTTTGCCCCGTGCCCGCTCACCCAGGAGGGTGGGCATCTCCTTCGCCCCAGGCACCTCAGGACCTGCCCCAGTCACCCCTGCTGCCCTCAGTGAGGAGGCCATTGACCTCCTCAGGCCCCTCACTGTTGGGCAGTCTCCCATTTTGAATGCCATCCATGGTGTAGAGAGGCAGTTGCAACAAACCAATGCATTCCTGGAGGGCATTCATTCTGGTCAGGCAGCTGTTCAGCGAGCTTTTCAGACTCTGGCCTCGGCACTGATGGCAGCCATTGTCCCTGTCTCTAGCCTCCCCCCTCCAACTTCCTCCACCAAGACCCAATCCCCTGTACCTCAGCCTCTCCCAAGCACACCATCAGACCAGCATGCACACACCTCAACACACAAAGGAAGCTCAGGCAAACATAAGCACCACACATCCCACAGGCACTCATGCAAGCATCACACACATGCAGATATGGCAACATCCACTGCCACCACTGTGTCCCCCTCCTCCTCGTCTCCCTCCTCCCTCCCAGTCTCGTCTCCACTCACACCTGCATGCACTACATCGTCAGCCACTACTTCCATCACCAGCACACCCACCACCACACCCCGCTCATGTGCAGTCACCACCCTCACTACCAGTCACACATCCCCTGTGTCCTCTCCCAGTGTGTCTGTGAGTCCACCTCCCAAGGTTCATAAATGCTGCCACACACCCACCCAACAGCCATCTACCTCACAACAGCCTCCAGCGAATGCACCGTCACTCAAAGTCACCAAACGGACACCTCCTACAACCACAACCTCTTCCTCCCCTCCCAAACCCCCTCCATCCACCCGTCCCAGTGTTCCTAAGAAACTTTTCCTGGCCAGCCTTGACCTCTTTCCCTCACCTCCCCCACCCCGTCAGTCTCCTAGGCCCCGACTCTCCAGGTCCCAACCTAGCACCTCAGCCACAACATCTGCGGGACCAGTGGTGCCAGTAGTCACTGGATTGTGGAGTGCACCAGGCAGCAGGGCAGCCAGCGTGGCAAGGAGCCACAGCACGGACAGTCCCCCACCTGTCAAGCATCAAAAGTTGGCCAGTGCCCGGCGGGAGAGGGGGAAGACACCAGCCACCAAAGCCGCTCCCAGGGGTACAGGTGGGAGTGTGGAGTCAGCTGCAACACCTTCCAAGGTGGGGAAGGGGCACAAGAAAACCGGCAAGTCTGGGAAGATCAGCACGGCTGAGAAGACCGCCATCAGCCCCGATGCCCAGGAGGCGACCGCCAGCAGCCCGCTGCCCCAGACAGGGCCGCCAGCAGCATCTCCGCTGCCCCAGACAGGACCGCCAGTAGCAGCCCGCTGCCCAGGGGGCGACCGCCAGCAGCCTCGCTGCCCCAGACAGGGCCGCCAGCAGCAGCCCAGCTGCCCAAGACAGGACCGCCAGCAGCAGGCCCACTGCCCAGGAGGCGACCACCAGCAGCCCCGCTGCCCCAGACAGGGCCGCCAGCAGCAGCCCTGCTGCCCAAGACAGGACCACCAGCAGCAGCCCCGCTGCCCAGGAGGCGACCGCCAGCAGCCCCGTTGGCCAAGACAGGGCCGCCAGCAGCAGCCCCGCTACCCAGGAGGCGACCGCCAGCAGCCCCGCTGCCCAAGACAGGACCGCCAGCAGCAGCCCCGCTGCCAAAGACAGGACCACCAGCAGCAGCCCCGCTGCCCAGGAGGCGACCGCCAGCAGTAGCCCTGCTGCCCAAGACAGGACCGCCAGCAGCTGAACCGCTGCCAAGGACACCGCCACCACAAGCACCACTGACAAGGACACCGCCGCCACAAGCACCACTGCCAAAGACACCGCCGCCACAAGCACCGCTGCCAAAGACACTGCTGCCACAAGCACCGCTGCCAAGGACACCGCCGCCACAAGCACCTCGGCCAGGGACACCGCCGCCACAAGCACCGCAGGCTCATGAGCGCCAAAAGCTCTGATGCTAATGAGGCCGCCACGAGCAGGATGAAGCACTCTGGGCACAAGGGCCCCTCCAGAACCAGTGGAGAGATACATCCACTACCTCTGTCCTTGGCAGGATGAAGCACTCTGGGCACAAGGCCCCCTCAAGAACCAGTGGAGATATACATCCACTACCTCTGTCCTTGGCAGGATGAAGCACTCTGGCCACAAGGCCCCCTCCAGAACCAGTGGAGATTGACATCCACTACCTCTGTCCTTGGCAGGATGAAGCACTCTGGGCACAAGGCCCCCTCCAGAACCAGTGGAGATTGACATCCACTATCTCTGTCCATGGCAGGAAGAAGCACTCTGGGCACAAAGCCCCCTCCAGAACCAGTGGAGACTGTTATCCACTTGAGAGACTGTGGCTTTGCACTCCCCAGGATTGAACAGTGGGCAACCCACCCACTGTAGAGACTTGAGAGACTGTAACTTTGCACTCCCCAGGATTGAACAGTGGGCAAACCACCCACTGTAGAGACTTGTGAGACTGTGGCTTTGCACTCCCCAGGATCTAGCAGTGGGCAAACCACCCACTGTAGACACTTGGGAGACTGTGGCTTTGCACTCCCCAGGATTGAACAGTGGGCATGGGGCCCCCTCGTGGATTTGGCATTGTGCACTCAACCGGCTGAGGTGCCCACCCTTTCCCTTCCCCCTGAGGTGCCTGTTTTATTTCTATTTGATGCCCCTGCAGTGTTCTCTCCGTCTTGTTCGGGTATCTTGTGTGGGCCTCGCCCATGTATTGTGGGCCCAGTGGTCCACGGACTTTAAGGGTGGAATACCTTGGACTAATATTATTGGTGTATATATTTGTAAATAGTGTATGTATATTATTTGAATACTGATTTTTAATATATTACAATTGTTCACTTCATTTCATTTTGTCTTTGCATTCTTCTGGGGGGGGTTGTGGGTTGTAACTGTAATGTATCAACATGTACTTGTGTGTGTGTTGTAGTGGGTGAGGGTGGAGGTGGGAGTGTTGCATGTTGCGTGTGTGTGTCACTGTTTTTTCCCTTCCCCCACCCCTGTGTTGTAGGTGCAGTACTCAACGTGGTCTTCGCCTCCGGCGTTTGTGCTCCTGGTAGAGGAGCAAGAGGATAAAGGCTGAAAAAATTTGGAGCACTGGTTCTATGGCGTCCTGGTTCCTCGTAGGGTGTGCAGTGGCAAGCGTTTTCCCTTCGAAGTCCTGTTTCCACCATGTTTTTGTTCGTGGTGAATCCGCCCCGGAAAAGGTGGCGGATTGGTAGGTTGTAATTCTGTGGGCGGTACATTGTCCTCCGCCTGTCTGTTGGCGGTAACCGCCATGCTGTTTTTTTGTACCGCCGTAGCAGTCGGAGTGTTAAAGTGGCTGTCTTTGTTGGTGGTTTCCGCCACGGTCGTAAATCAACTTTTTTCACCACTGGCCTGTTGGCGGTTTTACCGCCGCTTTAACACCGACTGCCAGGGTTGTAATGACCACCTTAGTGTTTGCAATTGACAAAGATGGCATATGAAACCAATGAAGATGCACTTATTGAAAAAAAATTAAAAATACTGCTAAGAAATGTGCAAGAATTATTAACTAATGAAGTATTATGTCAGTCTTTAACAAACAGTTTTTGAGTGGAAGTATCGAAAAGTATGCAGCATAAGACAAAAGTCTATTGACAAACTTAGGTGGTCATTCTGACCCTGGCGGTCCAAGACCGCCAGGGCCGGGGACCACGGAAGCACCGCCAACAGGCTGGCGGTGCTTCCAGGGCCATTCTGACCGCAGCGGTAAAGCCGCAGTCAGAAAAGGGGAACCAGCGGTTTCCTGCCGGTTTTCCCCTGGCCCAGGGAATCCTCCATGGCGGCGCTGCTTGCAGCGCCGCCATGGGGATTCCGACCCCCTTCCCGCCAGCCTGTTTCTGGCGGTTTTCACCGCCAGAAACAGGATGGCGGGAACGGGTGTCGTGGGGCCCCCTAACAGGGCCCCAGCAGGATTTTCACTGTCTGCTTTGCAGACAGTGAAAATTGCGACGGGTGCAACTGCACCCGTCGCACCCCTGCTACTCCGCCGGCTCCATTCGGAGCCGGCTTCATTGTAGTAGGGCCTTTCCTGCTGGGCCGGCGGGCGCCCTTTTGGCGGTCGCCCGCCGGCCCAGCTGGAAAGCCAGAATGGCCGCCGCGGTCTTTTGACCGCGGAGCGGTCATTCGGCGGCCAGATTTTGGCGGGCGGCGACCACCGCCCGCCAAAGTGGTAATGAGGGCTTTAGACTGTTCTTAAACAAATACAACAGAGGAACTGTGAAACAAAAAAGAAATTACTGCAATGCCTTGATCCTTGTTGAGTTAGGTGACTGACAAACCTTCAAGGACATTCATTGGCTTGCTCATCACAACAGTTTTGTGACAGTCCTTATCTTCACACACGGATGCTGTCTGCGCCCCACACTAAAATACGTAATCTAATAGGAATATTGGCCCTCATTCTGACCTTGGCGGGCGGCGGAGGCCGCCCGCCAAAGTCCCGCCGTCAGGTTACCGTTCCGCGGTCGAAAGACCGCGGCGGTAATTCTGACTTTCCCGCTGGGCTGGCGGGCGGTCGCCTTCAGACCGCCAGCCAGCCCAGCGGGAAAGAGGCTTCCACGATGAAGCCGGCTCGGAATCGAGCCGGCGGAGTGGAAGCTGTGCGACGGGTGCAGTTGCACCCGTCGCGTATTTCACTGTCTGCGCAGCAGACAGTGAAATACATGTAGGGGCCCTCTTACGGGGGCCCCTGCAATGCCCATGCCAGTGGCATGGGCACTGCAGGGGCCCCCAGGGGCCCCGCGACCCCCCCTACCGCCATCCGGATCTCGGCGGTCCGACCGCCGGGATCTGGATGGCGGTAGGGGGGGTCGGAATCCCCGCGGCGGTGCAGCAAGCTGCGCCGCCGCGGAGGATTCAATGGGGCCGCGGTACACTGGCGGGACCCCGCCAGTGGTGCCGGTCCGACCGCGGCTTTACCGCCGCGGTCGGAATCCCCATTGGAGCACCGCCGGCCTGTCGGCGGTGCTCCCGCGGTCCTCCGCCCTGGCGGTCAAAGACCGCCAGGGTCAGAATGACCACCATTGTCTTTTGTGAATGATATGTTGTTAGGAGCTACTCATTCTGAAATCAGTTATGTTCTAGATGATATTCAGATGATATACTTTGGGCCTCAAAGGCCAACTGAAGTAAATAAGATGCCTGTGCAGACCAACACTGAAATTTCTAATTCTAGCACAGTTTTGAAGAATTTAAAAAAATAAATTATTAATGCATTTGCAAGAACAAATGCATAAATGCCAAACAAGGTACATGTTTGTTGCAGGTGAAGCCACTACAAAAAACAGTAGAAACACATCTAGTGCATTGGTTTAAACTTGCTCTTTATTTCATATCCGAAGGTCGATTTGGCTTGAGCATATGCCAGATTGTTTGTGAAAATTTGCATTAACAAACTGGAGAACAATAAAATGCCTTCTAGAGGAGTTCATAATTAATTAGAAGTGTTTCCAATTAATTTTCTGATGAGCCTCAAAACCTGAATGTCCATGAGATAATTCTCATAAAATTACTGTATATCATCTAAGCAATTGCTAGAATGGAGACCACAAATAAGAAACTACTTCCTTCTCAACTACTAAAAGGTCCGGAAGGGGGGCGTGGCCAAGATGGCGGCGTAAGAGGACGTGTCTGTCCGAGCTCTGCCGCCCTGGCCTAGAACATCAACGTGCGGCCCGGTGGGGGATGCCCTGAGGTCCCCCGAGACGGCGAGCGGTGCGCGGCCCAGCGGACGCCCAGCGTAGACCGAGCAGCACGCGGCGCCGCATGCCGCAGGTGAGGAGCGGCCGGCCTTGGCCTGCGCCCGTGCCGCCGAGCAGTTTGGGTGGCGGTCTGGGCCGTGTGGTGGGCCCTGCTCCGGCGGCTCCCTTAGATGCGGGGCTGCGTGGGCGGAGCCCCGGAAGGATGGCGCTGGGCCCCGCGTGCGGTGGGGCCGGAGCGGGGGCCTGAGAGCCAAGATTTGTGGGCGCCCCCCCCAGCTGGACCCTCCTGGATCGCCGAGAGACCTGAAGGTGGTGGCAGAGGCACAAAGGGCCATCGGCTCGCTTCGAAGTTGTAGTAATCGGACGCAAGGTGGAGGAGCAGGGTCGGGCCCCTGAGTGATGGTGCAGACGATATAGAGGTGCAACGATTGGCAAGAGAAGGCTCAAGAGCGCAAGGCCAGCTGCAATCCCAGGCACAGGGGGCTTCTAGTGGTTTGGTCCCAATCGGAGCCTGCGGAGGGGTCCAGTAAGGCGGCCCGTCGGATCGAGATTACACGCATGTGCCATTGCGCGTCCAAATCCAAGCGGGAGCGATCAGTTAGAGAAATGTTGACTGGGGCCCGCCTGGCATCGGGTGGCGTGGCTGAGGACCCACCGGCGACGAAATCCCTATAGATGCGGACGGAGACGGAGCCAGACGAGAGCCCCCCGGTCACCAAGGGCTTTTTAACCTCCTTGTTTGACTCGCTCCAGAGTGATATCCAGGATCTTCGTGGGGACATTTCTCAAGAGGTGAGAGAGCTGCGAGGAGAGGTTATGTCCATGGGCGAGCGAGTAGCGCAGATGGAGGGCGGCGAGATCTCTTGGGGTGAGGAGGTGGCGGGCCTGCAACAGGAGGTCATCCGCCTCCGGGAGCAGCAGGACCTCCTCCAGATAGCGGTTGAGGACTTGGAAAACCGCTTGAGGAGACATAGGGGGTTATTCCAACTTTGGAGGAGGTGTTAATCTGTCCCAAAAGTGACGGATATCCCACCAGCCGTATTACGAGTTCCATAGGATATAATGGACTCGTAATACGGCTGGTGGTAAATCCGTCACTTTTCCGTCACTTTTGGGACGGATTAACACCTCCTCCAAAGTTGGAATAACCCCCATAATATCCGCATCAGAGGGGCCCGACGGGGGCGGAGAAGGAGGACATTGGGGACTTCGTGGTGGGCCTGTTTCGCTCATTGCTTGGCCTGGATGTGACCCAGGAGATAATCTTGGATTGAGTTCATCGAGTGGGCCGTGCGGGTGGCCCTGGAGACCGTCCTCCGGACATCATAGCTTATGTTCACAACTTTGGGCTTAAAGAGAGTATCTTACAGTGGGCCCGCAATCTTCAGCAGGTACTTTTTAGAGGACACGAGCTCCAATTGTTCCAGGACCTCTCTGTGCGGACCTTGCAGAGACGGAGAGAATTTACACCCATTACGGGGCACCTGCGAGAACAGGAGGTGTCTTACTCCTGGGGCCACCCGTTCCGCCTTGTCTTCCGGTGGGAGGATCATCTCCGGCAGGTGAGGTCCATATCGGAAGCGAACCGGATTCTGGGCTTGGAGGATCACAGCCAGGATGCGGGCGGAAAAGTGAGTTTGGCTGGCGGGGATCGCCCGCGTTAGCGGTGGAAGGAGATGGATGTGCGAGGACTTCTTAGTTGTGAGCACCTGTTGTGCGTATTGGTTGAATGTTGGTGTGTTTCCCAGCGATGCTGGCCTTTGTGTGGAGATGTCCTCGGGCCCTGGCGTTTGAGGTGGTTGATGCTGTGGCCTGGGAGGTGGTTTTCCCGTGAGGCCTCTCCCTTTTTGTCCGCTGCTTTCATTTTTGGGTATGACTATTAAATGCATAAGCTTGAATGTCCGTGGGCTTAATAATCCATCTAAGAGGTTAGCCATCCTGTCCGCCTTAGAGAGGTTGGGGAGTCACATTTGCCTGTTGCAGGAGACACATCTCATTCAGAAGGACATCTATCGCATGCGTTCTAAGTGGTTCCCTAGGCAATTTTAGTCTTCGGCTTCCTCGAAACATGCAGGGGTTGCAATATTATTAGCGCGCTCATTTCCCGTGGAAGTGGTGACAAAACTACATGAGGTGCAAGGTAGGCTTTTGGCCATGAGGATGAGGTTGGGGGCCTTCTCTTTTACTATTGCTTCCTTATACGCGCCTAATACCCAGCAAGAAGACTTCCTAAAGCAGGCTCTGACCCCGCTGCTGCACTCGCCGGATGGTGCCATCTTGGTGGGGGCCGACTTTAACCTGGTGAAGGATGGTGATTTGGACTGCTCCGGTCACCGTCATGGGCAGACAGGGTCCTTGACAGTGGCTGGCCATCAGTGGCTGGGTGAGTGTGGCCTGGAGGATGTGTGGAGATGGGCACACCCCACGCTAAGGGATTATTCCTTTTACTCAGCAGCGACCAAGACATACGCTCGGCTTGACCTTTTCTTGGCCTCGCAAGAGTTCCTTTCCTGAGTTAGGGAGTCAGCCATTGAGCCTCGGGCCCTGTCGGACCATTCTCTTGTTACTGTTGAGGTTGCTATGAACATGGAGTGGGTGGGGGCGTCGGGGTGGCGATTCAGGGACTCAGTGCTTCAGAACGGTGCAACAGTGGAGGCGATCCAAAGTGCAATAGCAGATTACCTTCGCTTGAATGACGATGGGAGCACCTGTTTGGCAACGTTGTGGGAGGCATTGAAGGCAGTGGTGAGAGGTGAGGTGATGTCGTTGTCCGCCAGGGATAATAAAGCAAGGAGATTGATGAGAGAGGACCTGGAACAGAGGGTGGCGGTACTGGAGCGCTCCCATGAAACATACGGGTGCTCCAAGAGTCTGGTGAGAGCTTGAGAAGGTAAGGAAGCAGCTGAAACGGCTAGATTGGGACAGGGCAGAGTATGCGGTGGCACGCCTTAAGCACAAGTATTATATTGGAAGTAATAGATGTGGGAAGCTTTTGGCACACCGGTTACGTACGCAGCGCGCAGCGTTGACGATAAAGCTGGTTCGCTCTCCCTAGGGAGCGGAAGCGCGCACAAGCGATCAAATTGCAGAGGCGTTTGCGGAGTTCTATCGGGGACTGTATGGGGCTGAGGATCCTGGTAATGTAGCTCCTGAGGCCTTCCTAGAGGGTATAGCAATTACTTCTCTGGGCGAGAGGGAAGCGACTTCATTAGATCAACCTATAAGGGTGGAAGAGGTCATATCAGCAATCTCGCGTTTGCAGGTGGGGAAGTCCCCTAGTCCGGACGGTTTCACAGCACTTTTTTATAAGACCTTATGTGCGGAACTTGTACCGATATTAGTGCGGCTTTTCAATTCCTTCCGAGCGACGGGAGTTCTAACGGCCAGTATGTTGGATGCCACTATTGTGGTTATTCCTAAGCCGGGGAAGGATCCCGAGGAATGCGTCTCCTATAAGCCGATCTCGCTCTTGAATATCGATGCCAAATTATTTACTGGAATATTGGCACACCGTCTTAATTATTACATGCCATGCCTTGTGGATCCCGATCAAGCAGGTTTTATACCGCACAGGCAGTGTAGTGATAATACCAAGCGATTGCTTCATCTACTGGATAAAATGGAACACTCACGCAGGGAGGCGCTTTTCCTTTCTATTGATGCCGAAACGGAGTTCAATAGAGTCCACTGGCCATATCTGTTTAGGGTGCTTGAGCGCTTTGGGTTGGGCCCGAGTTTTATGGCATAGATTCACTGTATCTACCAGGCGCCTCGGGCGGCGGTCCGGGTCAATGGGACGCTTTCATTGCCGTTCTCAATCCAATGAGGGACCCAGCAGGGGTGCCCGCTTTCACCTCTCTTGTTTGCGCTCTATATGGAGCCCCTGGCGCAGCGGCAACGGGATAACCCTCAGATCACGGGTGTGAAGTTCGGGGGCGATGAGCATCTCATTTCTCTGTATGCGGATGACGTGATTCTTACCCTGGCGGAGCCCGCGACCTCACTGCCCACACTAATGGGGATACTGGATGAATTTGGCCGGGTCTCAGGATTCCGGATGAATATGCTAAAGTCGCAGGCCATGAGCAGGTTTATTAGCGCCGAGCATGAAAGGGATCTGAAGTCCTGATTCCATTTTATATGGTCTTCCTCAAAGCTTCCTTATTTGGGGATTGATTTAGCGCCTTCTATTGCTAGAACGGCAACACTGAACTACACGAAATTGATTCGGGAAGTGCAGCGAGATCTAGAGACCTGGGGAGACTTAAGCTGTCTTGGTTGGGCAGGGTGGCGGCGGTGAAGATGACCATCTTGCCACGCGTCCTGTATGTGTTCCAGGCGCTTCCTGTGATGCCTCCGTCCGAACGCTTGCAACCCTTCAAACGGCAGTTCTGAGATTCATTTGGGAGGGTAGAGCGACGCATCTTCCACGTCGGGTCTTGTACCGCCCCAAGGAGATGGGAGGATTGGCGGTGCCCTGCCTCTTACGATACTTTCAGGCAGTGCAGTTGCGTTTTCTACTAGAATGGAGTCGCCCGTCAACCGAGAAACATTGGTGCTTTATGGACCAAGGGGTGGTGGGCTCCCATATATGGAAGGAGCCCTGGCTTCGACGCCGCCATAGAGCAAGCGGTCTTTATGCATCTCCAATCACGGAAGTAACGATGCGTGTATGGGATGCGGTGGCTGGTAGATTGAGGCTGACGACGTTCCCATCCCCAATGATCCCCCTGGGTGTGAACCCTAACTTTGGACGGGCCTGCAAATGGAAGCCCTGCGCCGATGGTATGAAGGGGGCTGTAAAAGGGTGGGATATTTCTTTGACGAGCAGGGGGTGATCTCCTTTAACAAGATGAGGGAGACATATGGCTTAACAGAGGCAGACAGGATGATTGCACTTTCAAATACGGCATTGGGCCTTGTTGCCAGCTAATAGAGCATTAATTGATAGGCCGTTAACCCTATTTGAAAAATGGATCCTAGTGAAAAAGGATGATAAGCGGGTGATCTCGGAGCTTTACGGACTATTACGAGGGGAGGGTCGTCCGCCTAAGACTAAGGGGCATTTGCAGTGGGAGAGGGAACTGGAAAGGGAAATGTCTGATGAAGATTGAGACAGCATCTTTTACAGGTCACACCATACGGCTTACAATGCGGCAGGTACAGATACAGCCTATAAGGTGACCTCCTATTGGTACTTCACCCCAGCACGGATTCACGCTTGGGATCCCACTAAGTCTAACCTTTGTTGGAGGGGGTGTGGGGGCTTGGGTTCGCTTGTGCACTTACTATGGCATTGCCCCAAACTTCATCGATATTGGGAGAATGTTATAGTCTAGCTTGAATAGTGCAAGCTCTTACAAAAACTCAGAAACCGATTGTCTGTCTCATGCCAACATTGGCTGAGTGTGCACAATTTAACTTAGTAATGCTTCATTTGGAAAAAAAGAAAATTGTCACTATTATTAGCAAAGATAAAAAGGAACATCATGGTTTAAACTTATCACTATGTTAATCAGTGGCATACAAACTGGAATCAATGAAGAAAACCATCTCACATGGTGCTAGTTTAAAAAATACTCTAAACCTGTGAAATATTGTAGACTAATTTTGCTAAAAAATCTGAATGTCAAGGAGATATTAGATATGTTGTTATGGGGAATGCACTAGATTTTCTTACATAACCTAACAGAACAGCGTACAAATATAGTTGGATTACATTTGATCATATTTAATAGGGTAAAAAAAGTGGAAGTGGCACTGATAGATTTTGTTGGTAAAAGATTTGTATGTGAAAAGATAGCAGTTTTCTCTGTTTATGGCTTATGCTGTTGCCATTCACAAATCTCAAGGTTTACATTTGGAGGCAGCAATGATAAATATATGTCACATAGGTGGTCATTCCAACCCTGGCGGTCGGTGTTAAAGCAGCGGCTAAACCGCCAACAGGCTGGCGGTCCAAAAAATTGAATTCTGACCCTGGCGGAAACCGCCAACAGAGACCGCCACTTCAACACTCCGACCGCCACGGCGGTACAAACAAACAGCGCGGCGGTCACCGCCAACAGACAGGCGGCAGACAATGTACCGCCCACCCCATCACGACCCACCAATCCGCCACCTTTTCCGGGGCGGGAGCCCCGCTGATAAAAACACGGCAGAAACAGACTACGAACGGGAAAACGCTCACCGATACACACTCCACGAGGAATCCCGACAGCATGGAACCCGAATTAAACATCCTGCCATTGTCTTCCTGCTCCTCTACCAGGAGCACAAACGCCGGCGCAGAAGACACCGGTGAGTACAGCACCTACGACACTGGGGAGGGGGGAGGAGGAAAGGTTACGGGCACACACATACGCGACAAACAACCCCCCCCCTCCCTACACACCAATACAGAGCAACAAGTCAAAGTGACACCCCCCAAACCCCCCAGAATAATGCAAAGACAAGATAAAATGGCCATGAAAATATAAGTATATTAAAGCATATGTGAACTGAAGTGAAAAATGAGATTTATCCAAAATATAAATACCACAATAACAATATTTACATAGTCCAAAAGTCCGGAACATATTGCCTACATTCCATTGTTCGTGGGCCAATGGCCATAAACACATGGGCAAAGCCCACACACGAGACCCGTTTCCATTGGAGAGAACACTGCTGGGGCATCAGATGATAATACCACAGGCACCTCAGGGGGAAGGGAAGGGTGGGGCACCTCAGCCACAGGAGTCCACGACGCCAGATCCACGAGGGGCCTCCATGCCCACTGTACCATTCTGGGGAGTGCAAAGCCACAGTCTCACAAGTCTCTACAGTGGGTGGCCTGCCCACTGGGCCATCCTGGGGAGTGCAAAGCCACAGTCTCACAAGTCTCTACAGTGGGTGGCCTGCCCACTGGGCCATCCTGGGGAGTGCAAAGCCACAGTCTCACAAGTCTCGACAGTGGGTGGCCTGCCCACTGGGCCATCCTGGGGAGTGCAAAGCCACAGTCTCAAAAGTCTCGACAGTGGGTGGCCTGCCCACTGGGCCATCCTGGGGAGTGCAAAGCCACAGTCTCACAAGTCTCTACAGTGGGTGGCCTGCCCACTGGGCCATCCTGGGGAGTGCAAAGCCACCGTCTCACAAGTGGATTACAGACTCCACTGGTACTGGAGGAGGCATGGTGCCCACAGTGCATTGTGCACCCCTGCCCGATACTGATCCGGGCCTGCCCCTTCTGCCAATGGGCCAGCTGTGCTTGACTTGAAGGGCCCTGTCCAGCGGTGCTGAGACGGAGGTGCCCAGCGGAGCGGTGCTGAGACGGCGGTGCCCAGCGGAGCAGTGCTTGAGATGAAGGGCCCAGCGGAGCGGTGCTTGAGATGAAGGGCCCAGCGGAGAGGTGCTTGAGATGAAGGGCCCAGCGGAGTGGTGCTTGAGATGAAGGGCCCAGCGGAGAGGTGCTTGAGATGAAGGGCCCAGCGGAGCGGTGCTTGAGATGAAGGGCCCAGCGGAGCGGTGCTTGAGATGAAGGGCCCAGCGGAGAGGTGCTTGAGATGAAGGGCCCAGCGGAGCGGTGCTGAGACGGCGGTGCCCAGCGGAGAGGTGCTTGAGATGAAGGGCCCCGCGGAGAAGTGCTGAGACGGCGGTGCCCAGCGGAGCGGTGCTTGAGATGAAGGGCCCAGTGGAGAGGTGCTTGAGATGAAGGGCCCTGTTCAGCGGTCTTGAGCCGGCGGTGGCCTGTTCAGCGGTCTTGAGCCGGCGGTGGCTTGTTCAGCGGTCTTGAGCCAGCGGTGGCCTGTTCAGCGGTCTTGAGCCGGCGGGGCCCTGTTCAGCGGTCTTGAGCCGGCGGTGGCCTGTTCAGCGGTCTTGAGCCGGCGGTGGCCTGTTCAGCGGTCTTGAGCCAGCGGGGCCCTGTTCAGCGGTCTTGAGCCGGCGGTGGCCTGTTCAGCGGTCTTTAGCCGGCGGTGGCCTGTTCAGCGGTCTTGAGCCGGCGGGGCCCTGTTCAGCGGTCTTGAGCCGGTGGTGGCCTGTTCAGCGGTCTTGAGCCGGCGGTGGCCTGTTCAGCGGTCTTGAGCCGGCAGTGGCCTGTTCAACGGTCATGAGCCGGCGGTGGCCTGTTCAGCGGTGCTTCTCTTGTGTTCCCAGGGAACCAGATCTGGCCAATGAATGCCGCTCAGTCGGCCTCCGACCCTTCGCTGGCGGGGCCCTCCTGTGCAGGAGTCCTGGGCCCGTGGGTGTCCTTCGTCACACCCCAAATGGGGCTGGTGGGGCCCTCATGGGCAGCTCGACCGCTGCCGGACTTGTCCGCACTCCTGCCCTTGCCCTCCTTTGCTGGCACTCTGGGGCCCTTGCCTCCCTTTCTAGATGGGCAAGGTGACGTTGCAAGGGTGGTGTCCTTGGTGTCCGCCGTCTCAGGCCTGTCGCGCCGGTCCTTCCCTTTTCTTGTCTTTTTACCCAGGGGTGGGCTGGCTGTCCCCTTGCTGCTGGCCGATGTCCCTGCCCTGGGAGCTGGTGGACTCCAATAGCCCTGAACGATGGTCCGAGTAGGTGCAGGGCTTGTGGTGGCTGAGGTGCTGGTTGGACTCTTACGAGATGGAGGGGGTGGGTCAGGTGATGCAAAGAGGTTCAATTGGGACAGGTAAAGCTTTTTTGGACAAAAGGGAAGGGTACGTGCAGTGGGTATGGGAGTGGAGGGAGAGGATGTGGTTGTAGGAGAGTCAAGTGTGCTGTCCCTGGGTGTTGGTGCATGTGCTGGAGGCTGTCGTGAGGTGGATGGCTGTTGGGTGGGTGGCTGCCTGCGTTTGTGTGGTTTGGAAGAGGGGGTGACAGACACAGTGGGAGAGGACACAGGGGACGTGTAAATGGCAGTGGGGGTGGTGACTGCACGTGTGCGGACTGTGCTGGTGGGTGTGGTGGTGATGGACGTACTGGCTGATGGTGGTGTGCATGCAGGTGTGAGTGGAGACTTCACAGGGAGGGAGGAGGGAGACGAGGAGGAGGGGGACACAGAGGAGGCAGTGGCTGTTGGCATGTCTGCATCTGGATGTTGCTTGTGTGAGTGCTTGTGTGATCTGTGGTGCTTCTGTCTGGATGAGCTGCCCTTGGGTGTTGATGTGTGTGCAGGCTGGTCTGTAGTGTGGCTGGGATAGGCAGAGGAACAGGGGAGTGGGACTGGGTGGAGGGAGTTGGAGGAGGGAGGCTAGACACAGGCACAATTGCTGCCGTCAGTGCTGAGGCCAGAGCGTTGAACGATCGCTGATGGGCAGCCTGACCCGAATGAATGCCCTCCAGGTATGCATTGCTCCGATGCACCTCCCTCTCCACCCCCTGGATGGCATTCAAAAGGGTAAACTGCCCAACAATGAGCGTCCTCAGGAGGTCAATGATCTCCGCACTGAGGGCAGCAGGGGTAACTGGGGCAGGACCTGAGGTGCCAGGGGCGAAGGAGATGCCCGGCTTCCTGGCCGAGCGGGCACGGGGCGAACGCTGAGGGGCTGATGGGAGGGCGGGGCTGGTGCGCTGGGTGGCGGCTGTACCTGTAGGTGCGGTGGGCACGGATGTTGCCGCCACCACAAGGGAGTTCCCTTCCGAAGACGTGTCGGTGTCGCTGACGTCTCCACGGGTCCCCGTTGTGGAGCTCCCCTCGCCCTCCGTCTCACTGGTGTACTCGGAGTCGGTTGCATGGCCCTCCGGGGCCATGTGAGATGCAGCTCCCTCGTGCGCCGATGCCACTTCTCCTCCGCCTGATGATGCTAATGCACACATGAACAGGAAAAACAAAAAAAGGGGGGGAAGAAAAAGAAAACAAAGATGAGTGCATGCATTGGTGGCACCGTTGGCGGAGAGGACAGACACAGAAGCCCCCTGCACTACGCCGCGCAATCGGGGTACACTACTCATTTTTTGAGACTTGGCCTACGAGTCTTTGGACGAACACAGCACACATAGGTGAGGCTGGACCTTGGATATCTGTACTTGGCACCCTACAGAGGTGGGGGCGGGGGCCCAGGGCCATGCCTAACGGAGGGGCCCAGCCTACAGAACGCGCTCTGGCCTATAGATAGCCACAGCCCTCCTCCCCCACCCAGACACCTCCACTGTGCGCTAATATAGCAGAATGTGCAGATACTCACCCCCTTGTGTCTGCTGTGATGTCCTCAAGCGCCCATCCAAATCGGGGTAGGCCACCGCCAGGATCCGGGACATCAAGGGGGTCAATTGCTGTGTGGCACCCCTCCTAGGTTGGGAGGCCATCCCACCCAGAGCCTCCACGGTCTTCCTGCTCCCGCAGCGGATGTCCTCCCACCTCTTTCAGCAGTGGGTGCCCCGTCTGTTGTGGACCCCCAGGGCCCGGACGTCCTTGGCGATGGTACGCCAAATGTCGATCTTCTGATGGGCGCTGACCTATGTGACATGGACAGGGTGGAACAAGAAATATCATCACTTTCCTGCATGGTCGATGTGAGTGGCCCCCCCTCCCCAACCTTGCCATGTGGCACATGCTCTCATCTGTCGTGCGTTGCACTCCTCATTTGCTCCCCTCCCCACCATCTTACATCCACCCCACTCAACACAGGCATAGCCCATACAACGTGCTCGCTGTGTACTCACCTGTTGGTCTGGAGGACCGTAGAGTAGCGCATACTGGGGGAGGACCCCATCCACAAGTTTCTTCAATTCCTCGGATGTGAAGGCAGGGGCCCTTTCCCCAGTCGCAGCAGCCATTGTGTCTCCCAGACCGAGGTCACAGCAGCACTTGCAGTATAGGTCCTCTCCTGTGGATGATCAGGTCTCGAGTGAATAAGCAGTTAGAAAATGGCGGTCACGCCCGCGGCGGTGCGTACCGCGGCGGTGCGTTCCGCGGCCGCCGGCGCACATCGTCATTGGCTCCTGAGACCCATAGGGCTCAATGTTAACCAATGCGGCTTTGCACCGCGGTCTTCGACCGCCCACCGCCACGGTGTGCCACGCCAGCGCTTTGACCTCACATCCCATTGTCACACTTCACAGGTCAGGCAGCCGCCATTTCAAGGGCCCACATGGCTTAATATCTACTGCGTCACACAGGCCTAGGCCTTGCATTGCCACACATACAAGCCATTCAATGCATAGCGATTCGTGTTTTGTGCAAGCTGTGGTTACGTACCTGTGGGTTGCTTGACTCTGTGTTCCATGTTGTCCTTCCTAGGCACCGTCCGCTGGGACTTGCGAGGAGATGAAGAAATCCTCCCATGTACAGACTGCTGGTGGACCTGTCGACAATGGAAGAACGACATGTCATACTGACATACAGACTTGACCGAGCCACTATACATGAACTGGTTGCCCAGCTGGAGCCAGACCTGATGTCTACCATTCGCCAACCCACAGGGATTCCCCCTCTAGCGCAGGTTCTGTCAGTACTCCATTTTTTGGCAAGTGGATCATTCCAAACAACAGTGGGCCTATCATCTGGGATGTCACAGCCTATGTTTTCAAAGGTGTTGTCCAGAGTGTTGTCTGCCCTGCTGAAATACATGCGGAGCTACATTGTTTTCCCTGAGGTGGGCGATTTGGCTACAGTGAAGGGTGATTTCTATGCCCTTGGACATATTCCCAACATCATTGGTGCCATTGATGGGACCCATGTGGCTTTGGTTCCCCCCAGAGAAAGTGAACAGGTGTACAGGAACAGGAAAAGTTATCATTCAATGAATGTCCAGGTGGTCTGTTTGGCGGACCAGTACATCTCCCATGTAAATGCCAAGTCCCCTGGGTCAGTGCATGACGCCTACATCATGCGAAATAGCAGCATCCCTTACGTGATGGAACAGCTACAGAGACACCGTGTGTGGCTAATAGGTGACTCTGGTTACCCCAACCTGTCATGGCTACTGACCCCAGTGAGGAATCTCAGGACCAGGGCAGAGGAACGGTACAATGAGGCCCATGGGCGGACTAGGAGGGTGATCGAGCGGACCTTCGGCCTCCTGAAGGCCAGGTTTAGGTGCCTGCATATGACAGGTGGATCCCTAATGTACTCACCAAAGAAGGTGTGTCATATCATCGTGGCCTGCTGTATGCTTCACAACCTGGCTTTGCGATGCCAGGTGCCTTTCCTGCAGGAGGATGGTCCAGATGGTGGTGTTGTGGCAGCGGTGGAACCTGTGGAGAGTGAAGAGGAGGAAGACGACGGGGACGACACAGACAACAGGGACAGAGTGATACTACAGTATTTTCAATAACACACAGGTAAAAATCTACACCGGCTTTTGACTATTAGTTATACTCTCCTGCCTCTCTACTGTCTGTCCTATTCCCCCATTGTATGTTGACTGAGTTGTGGCTTTTCCTTTCAGATTTTCAGAGCTGTGGCCCCCACTGCGTGACCTCTGCTTTGTTTACCCATGGACCACAGCTGTGTGACAGTGGTATGCTCTCATCACTGTGTAACAGGACAATTTAGCAGCATTGGCTTTAATACATTTGTTCACAATACAGGCGGACTCCAGGTTTATTTTTGTGCAATAGGTGTTTTTATTATAGTGTTTTTGGGACATCTTAGAATATGGGTGATGGGTGATGGTGGAGGAATGTCCATGGCAGAGTCCAGGTATTCAGTCTCACAGGAGCATTGTCCATATGCCTGTGGAAAGATGGAGCAGGGGAAGTTTAAGGTTGGACAGGGTGACAATGTGGGACAGTGGGATGACATCAGGGGGTATCCTTTGCTGGCGGTGGTCTTGACATCCTACTCTGTCTTCTTATGAGATCTCAGGGCCCGCTTGCGGGGTGGTTCTTCTTCTGCAGGAGGTGGGGTTCTGGTGGGCTGTTGTGGTGTGGGGGCCTCCTGTCCACTAGCGCCGGCGGAGGTGGTAGGCAGTTCTTGGTCCGTGCTAGGGACAGGGGCCCTTTGTGGTGCCACATGGTCCCGCAATGTGGTGACAATCGTGTTGAGAGCCACGACGATGCTGCCCATTGCTGAACTGATGGTATGCAGTTCTTCCCTGAAGCCCCGATACTGTTCCTCCTGCAGTGCCTGGATCTCCTGGAACCTGGCCAGTACCGTCGCCATCGTCTCCTGGGAGCGGTTGTATGCTCCCATGATGGAGGTGAGGTCCTCGTGGATAGTGGGTTCCCTGGGCCTGTCCCCCCCCTGTCGCACAGCAGCCCTCCCAGTTCCCGTGTTTCCCTGGGCCTCCGTCCCCTGGACGGTGTGCCCACTACCACTGCCCCCAGGTCCCTGTTGTTGTTGGGGTGGTGGGTTAACCTGGGTGCCCTGTAGTGGTGGACACACCGCTGATTGACGTGTCCTGGAGACAGAGGCATGGGCCCGCTGGGTGGGAGCTGTGCTGGTGTTCCCAGAGGGGGTTGGGTCTGGTGTGGCCTGTGGCTGTCTGTGGGGAACCGACTGTCCTGAGGTCCCCGATGGTCCGGGCTGGTCATCTGGGTCCAGGGAGACAGAGCTGCTGTCATCACTGATGGCCTCTTCTGGGGGTGGAATGGAGATTTCTGGACCCTCCTGGGCGGTGTGGTGGCGGTCGGGTCCTGCAGGGGTATAGAGGTATGGTTATTGCTTCAGTGTGTGCCATATCGGTCAATGGATGGGTTCCCGTGTACCCCAGGGCTGGCATTCCTGTGTGGGGGCTTTTGTGAGGGTGGCTTGTGGGGGAGATGTGCATTGGGCATGCTTTGGTGATGCGTGTCCATGCTTAGCGGACGCATGCAGGGCTAGGTGTTGGGATGGGTGGGTTGTGATGGTGATACATTTGCAAGGGGTAGTTGTGATGGGGGTGGGGGTGAGGGTGGGGGTATGCTTTGGCATGCAGGTGGGGTGGGGGGGATGAAGTATAGAAGATGAGACTTACCAGAGTCCATTCCTCCCCCAACTCCTGCGAGGCCGTCAGGATGCAGGATGTGCAAGATTCCTCCTCCCATGCTGTGAATTCTGGGGGTTGAGGTGGGGGTCCGCCGCCAGTCTTCTGCACGGCGATGTTGTGCCTTGATACCATGGAACGCACCTTCCCCCGTAGGTCGTTCCATCGCTTCCTGATGTCGTCCCGATTTCGTGGATGCTGTCCCACAGCGTTGACCCTGTCGACTATCCGTTGCCATAGCTCCATCTTCCTTGCAATGCTGGTGTGCTGGACCTGTGCCCCGAAGAGCTGGGGCTCTACCCGGACTATTTCCTCCACCATGACCCTGAGTTCTTCGTCTTTGGGGTGCCATGGTGTGGTGTGGATGAGGTGTAGGGTGGAGTATGTGTTGGTGAGTGTGTTGAGTGCGGTGGTGTGTGCTGTTTTGATCGTGGATATTGTGTGGGTGATGGTGTAGTGTGCCTCTGTGTGATGGGGTTGTCAGTAGCTGTGCAGTCTCTCTGGCCTTCGTAAATAATTGTGGTCGTAGGGGTTTGTGGGTGATGTGGGTGTGTGTTTTATATTGTGTTGGGTGTGTGGGAGTGGTGTGTGTATGTGTATCAGGTGTGTGTATTTCGAATTGTCCAATGTGGTAGTGTTTTGTTTGTGTGTGTGTATTTTGACCGCGGCGGTGTGTACCGCCAATGGAATACCGCGTTTGAAAGACCGCCGCGTGGATTCGTGGGTCGTAATGGCATGGGCGTATTTCTGTTGGCGTGACGGTGGAGGTTTTGGTCATCGCCACTTTCCCGCGGCCCGTTGGTGTGGCGGCCTTTTGTTGATGTCTGGTTTTTGGCGGTTTGCTTGTTGCGGGTCAGAATGACCGTGGCGGTTTACCGTGACCGTGGCGGTGTTATGGCGGTCTTCTGACCGGCGGTGAGCGCCTTTTACCGCCGAGGTTGGAATGAGGGCCATAGTGTTTAAAGAAGGTATGTCTTATGTTGCTTTATCATGGGTTAGGTCATTGTCAGGGTTTTATCTACTTGATTTTGATGGGAGCAAAAGCAACTCATCAAGTGTGATAGAATACAATAATTTAAGAGGACTGTAAGATCCTCCTCTTAGCTTATACCCCATTGTTGACAGGCATCCAAGGTTTAGGAAGCTAAAACATTCTGAGATTGTCGATTTTTCAAAAGTTTCAAAACTAAGTGAAGAATATATAAAGAGGTCCAACAAGGTAAAAATGAATAAAATGAATAAGGTAATAGGTTTTTCATTTTCTAATACTTCGGAGTTTCATGTTACTGTAATGCAGTACTTAATTTTCTATTCCACCTGCAACAGTGGGTGAAAACATTCAATGAAACAAAGAAAACCTTTATTTCAAGCTTTGACACCTCTGTTCAGTTTTAGTACACACTGAAAAACAGGCATGTAATTCAGCTTCATTTATACATGATATAGCTGACCACTGTAATGGTGGTACACAGTTCACTTCTAATGTGCAACTAATGCAAGGAGTTTTTAATGGTAGTGCTAAATGTGTTAGAAAAGGACGGAATTGTAATTAATGACTTTATATAACTCTTCATGAATTATCAGTGTGTGAAGTATTCTTATTCAGGCAGAACACACATTCATTCAGATTAGTTTGTGTACCTAACAGTACCGGATTGCAAGTCAGTGGCTTTTGAAAAACGTTTTGTGAAATCTATACAGAATAATTCCTGTCTAGTCTGCACTTCAGAACTGCTGTCTACATTAGTGGCGAGACACAGTTCAAAATATCGTAATCTCATACTGCAAAGATATAGAGCAGAAGGTAGTAAAATCAATACTGACATCACCCACTTTAACCCCTTCTATGTGTAGGATGGCTTGGAACAGTTCAACACTGCAGTGCTCGTGTTTGCAGAAAGCCATCCCCGCACATGAGACAAGAAATCCCTCTGATGTGGGCACTAGAGGGATTTCTTGTTCTTATAAATAGCCTCAGGCACCGGGGAAGATTTTTTCCAGTACCCATGGCTGTTTTTAGATCTTCAAATGAAATGACAATAAGTGTACATGGACATTGTCCACTGAAAATTAAAGTGAAATGAGTCTTTCAGCTCAATTCACTTTCTCTGCATCATTGCTCACAGGTTGTTCAACCCCCATAACACAGATGGGAGAGGTAGAGGGAGAATCTCCCCTTTCCAATGGTGCCTTTCCCTAGTGGATCGCTGCTTGGGGATCACCGCAGGAGGGTGATCCCTTAAGCGACGGCATTTGCTTCCCCTGTATATTTAGTCTTTCTGCCCTCCCTGGGGGTCAAATAGCTGCAATAGTCCTGGATATGCACACCAGCTGTGGTAGAAAGATCACTAGGCATCAGGGACTATTTTTTGGGTTAGTGTAGGGGTGGGGGTTGCCCAAAATTGGCATGGAAATACCCCCACCCCTATTATCACTATAAGAGAGGAGGAGAACACTCCTTAGTCCTTTAATACAGACACATTCCTTTTGTTGGGGTGCCTTAAGAGTGCAGCAGGTGCGGTCCTTATAAGTGCAGTCCTCCCTTGTGGAGTCCCAAGATCCAGTAAGGCAGTCCTTCTTCTCCAGGTGTTTCAAGCCAGGGATCTGAGGTGCATTACTGCTATCTCATGTGTATTCCATATTCTGGGCTGGCAAGAGGGTAAGTACCCCAGCCAATGGGGTTCAAGTTGCCATCCTCTGCTTTGACCACTAACTGGTAAGTGTGGCGTTTTCTTGCCTCAAAATGCACATCTCAGTTAAAATACAAATGGAGAAAATTTCTCCTTGGAGTTCAGGTCTGGCTAACTTACCCCAGCAGAGTGGCTATCTTTTACCTACACTTCCCTTCCAGCCATTCTCCTAATCTAATTATAGGGGATCCCATCTGGCTGGGGGTCAAGGAAGTAGGGGTAGGCCTGGTTACTGTGTAATCTGTGTTTCTCCTTTGAAGACCAGTTAAGTACCCAGGCCCCTTCCTGTCCTGGCACTGCAGGCACCAGATCTCCTCCCAACAGATGGCTTTATTGTTTCAGCCCCAGGCCTCTTCACACATAGGCCTTCATTATGAACACGGCAGGATTTCCTGCCGTGTTCAGGCTGGTGGTCTAAACACAGACCGCCAGCCCGTTGAGGACCCTGCCGGCCCAATAAAGAACATTCCGCTGGGCCGGCTGGCGGAAATAGTGTTTCCGCCAGCCGGCCCAGCGGAATGCTGGGCCTGGACATTGTCGACGTCAATGTCGCAATGCGGCAGGTGCAGTAGCACCCATCGCTAAAATCACTGCCCGTAAATTGGAAAGGCTGGTGGACACGGATAACGAACTCCGCCATTGTCAGGCTGCCTGGCAGCGGTAGCCTGGCGGTGGAGGAGTTCCGCCTGTGGCGGTCATGCTATGAACATAATATTGCGGTCTGGACCGCCATGCCGGTGGCGATAATTTCTGCTACTGCCGGCGTGGCTGTCCAGACCGCCTATGTTCATAATGACTGCCATAATCAGGCAGCAGCTTGGAGCAGGCTGTCAAAGGCTGGCCAGCCAGAAGAGGCTGCTAAATGGCTTATTTAAGTAACTTGAGTAAATCAAGTTCTAAAACTACTTTGCTAGAATAGTTATAGTAAATCTGACCTTGGCAAGTTGTTGGATTTATTGTAACCATTATTTTGATACTTTGAGGTACATTTCTAGCTCAGTTCTGTCAAATGTTAGACTTTATTAGAGTTTAATAAAGCCTTCCAACGTTACTTTATGGAGCACTATAATAGGGGAAAATACTTTGGCAGGTTGTTCCTCACCAGGACATATGACATGTAGTTTACAACTGTGACTGGTTTCAATTACCAGGCACCATACCCTTGGAACACCTAGGACAGACAATAGGGGTGTTTTATATCTAAAGAAAAGGCAGTTTTGCACTTTGGAAGTACTTTTAATTCCAAAATCAAATTTGGGCACAGTTTTATTTTAAAGCAGGGCTGGTTTTAAAATGACGTCAGCCACCACAGCAGTGCACACTTCAGTGCATTAATTCCACTGGCGTCTCTAAACCTACATGCCCTATAATATACTAGGGACCTTACAAATAGGTTGTTTGAACCAGTTGTAATTACACCAATTACCACATACATTTTAAGGAAAGAGCACTGGCCTTGGGTCTGGTTAGCAGGGCCTAGGACACTTTTAGAGTCAGTAAACATCAGTATCAGTCAACAAGTGAGGGTGATCAGGTCAAAAAGGATGATTTTGCTACAAATAAAGTAAACTTGTATAAAACAATGATTAACTTACAACACTTCTGATCCTAAAACACACAATATCCTTAATATGTGAGGGGGAACTATTTTGTTATGGTCGATATAAAAAGTGCTTCAGCAGAAAAAATACAAAATATATAAACTAGAGCCAGATGTAGCAAAGGGTTTGCGCAAAAGACTCTTTGCTATGCAGAAATGCATTTTGCGAGTCGCAAATCGGAAGGGGTGTTCCGAGTCGCACTGGTATGCAATTCCATTTGCGACCGCGAAAGCGGTCGCAAATGGACTTGCAGTTACCATCCACTTGAAGTGGATGGTAACCCAGTCGCAAACGGGAAGGGGTCCCCATGGGACCCCTTCCCCTTTGTGACTGGACCCAAAAATGGACCACTACCTGCCCTGAAAAATACCGAAACAAAAGGTTTCGGTTTATTTTTCAAAGTGCAGCTCGTTTTCCTTTTCCTTGAAAAAAACGGCTTTATTGAAAAGCAGTCGCAAACATGGAGGCCTGCTGAGGACAGCAGGCCTCCATGTTTGCGAGTGCCTGGACTCGCTATGGGGCCGCAATTAGCGACCCACCTCATGAATATTCATGAGGTGGGTCATTGCGACCCCATAGCGAGTCGCAGTCGGTGTCTGAGACACCGTACTGCATTCCAAATTGCGAGTTGCAATTTGCGAGTCGCTGGGACTCGCAAATTGCAACTCGCAATTTGGAATATTGCTACATTTGGCCCCTAGTTCCCTAATTGACCTCACTCATAATCCCATGAAATAATACCTAATTTGTTGTACTATAATGTTTACAGTGCAAGTACTTCAGCAAAAAATGCAATCATACAAATATCATGTACAAATGAATCCTACATTTACAGCACCCCTAATACTAAAGTCCACAGTGCCTTTCTTTCTCTCAGTATCTCTCAATGACTCTCTGTAGGAGGCTGGACTGGCTTGTAGTGAGTACCAAGGGGTACTTGCACCTTGCACCAGGCCCAGTTATCCCTTATTAGTGTATAGGGTGTCTAGCAGCTTAGGCTGATAGATAATGGTAGCTTAGCAGAGCAGCTTAGGCTGAACTAGGAGACGTGTGAAGCTACTACAGTACCACTTAGTGTCATATGCACAATATCATAAGAAAACACAATACACAGTTATACTAAAAATAAAGGTACTTTATTTTTATGACAATATGCCAAAGTATCTTAGAGTGTACCCTCAGTGAGAGGATAGGAAATATACACAAGATATATATACACAATAGCAAAAATATGCAGTATAGTCTTAGAAAACAGTGCAAACAATGTATAGTTACAATAGGATGCAAAGGGGAAACATAGGGATGGGGGCAACACAAACCATATACTCCAGAAGTGGAATGCGAACCACGAATGGACCCCAAACCTATGTGACCTTGTAGAGGGTCGCTGGGACTATTAGAAAATAGTGAGAGTTAGAAAAATAACCCTCCCCAAGACCCTGAAAAGTGAGTGCAAAGTGCACTAAAGTTCCCCTAAGGACAAAATAGTCGTGTTAGAGGAATAATGCAGGAAAGACACAAACCAGCAAGGCAACAACTGTGGATTTCTAGGGTACCTGTGGAACAAGGGGACCAAGTCCAAAAGTCACAAGCAAGTCGGAGATGGGCAGATGCCCAGGAAATGCCAGCTGCGGGTGCAAAGAAGCTTCGACTGGACAGAAGAAGCTGAGGTTTCTGCAGGAACGAAAAGGGCTAGAGACTTCCCCTTTGGTAGACGGATCCCACTCGCCTTGGAGAGTCGTGCAAAAGTGTTTTCCCGCCGGAAGGACGCCAACAAGCCTTGCTACATGCAAATCGTGCGTTTGGCGTTTTTGGACGCTGCTGGGGCCCAGGAGGGACCAGGAGGTCGCAAATTGGACCTGAAGAGAGAGGGGACGTCGAGCAAGACAAAGAGCCCTCACTAAAGCAGGTAGCACCCGGAGAAGTGCCAGAAACAGGCACTACGAGGATGCGTGAAACGGTGCTCGCCGAAGTTGCACAAAGGAGTCCCACGTCGCCGGAGACCAACTTAGAAAGTCGTGCAATGCAGGTTAGAGTGCCGTGGACCCAGGCTTGGCTGTGCACAAAGGATTTCCGCCGGAAGATCACAGGGGCCGGAGTAGCTGCAAAGTCGCGGTTCCCAGCAATGCAGCCCAGCGAGGTGAGGCAAGGACTTACCTCCACCAAACTTGGGCTGAAGAGTCACTGGACTGTGGGGGTCACTTGGACAGCGTCGCTGGATTCGAGGGACCTCGCTCGTCGTGCTGAGAGGAGACCCAAGGGACCGGTAATGCAGCTTTTTGGTGCCTGCGGTTGCAGGGGGAAGATTCCGTCGACCCACAGGAGATTTCTTCGGAGCTTCTGGTGCAGAGAGGAGGCAGGCTACCCCCACAGCATGCACAAGCAGGAAAACAGTCGAGAAGGCGGCAGGATCAGCGTTACAGAGTTACAGTAGTCGTCTTTGCTACTATGTTGCAGGTTTGCAGGCTTCCAGCGCGGTCAGCGGTCGTTTCCTTATCAGAAGGTGAAGAGAGAGATGCAGAGGAACTCGGCTGAGCTCATGCATTCGTTATCTAAAGTTTCCCCAGAGACAGAGACCCTAAATAGCCAGAAAAGAGGGTTTGGCTACTTAGGAGAGAGGATAGGCTACTAACACCTGAAGGAGCCTATCAGCAGGAGTCTCTGACGTCACCTGGTGGCACTGGCCACTCAGAGCAGTCCAGTGTGCCAGCAGCACCTCTGTTTCCAAGATGGCAGAGGTCTGGAGCACACTGGAGGAGCTCTGGACACCTCCCAGGGGAGGTGCAGGTCAGGGGAGTGGTCACTCCCCTTTCCTTTGTCCAGTTTCGCGCCAGAGCAGGGGCTAAGGGGTCCCTGAACCGGTGTAGACTGGCTTATGCAGAATTGGGCACATCTGTGCCCAACAAAGCATTTCCAGAGGCTGGGGGAGGCTACTCCTCCCCTGCCTTCACACCATTTTCCAAAGGGAGAGGGTGTCACACCCTCTCTCAGAGGAAGTTCTTTGTTCTGCCATCCTGGGCCAGGCCTGGCTGGACCCCAGGAGGGCAGCTGCCTGTCTGAGGGGTTGGCAGCAGCAGCAGCTGCAGTGAAACCCCAGGAAGGGCAGTTTGGCAGTACCAGGGTCTGTGCTACAGACCACTGGGATCATGGGATTGTGCCAACTATGCCAGGATGGCATAGAGGGGGCAATTCCATGATCATAGACATGTTACATGGCCATATTCGGAGTTACCATGGTGAAGCCACATATAGGTAGTGACCTATATGTAGTGCACGCGTGTAATGGTGTCCCCGCACTCACAAAGTTCAGGGAATTGGCTCTGAACAATGTGGGGGCACCTTGGCTAGTGCCAGGGTGCCCTCACACTAAGTAACTTTGCACCTAACCTTTACCAGGTAAAGGTTAGACATATAGGTGACTTATAAGTTACTTAAGTGCAGTGTAAAATGGCTGTGAAATAACGTGGACGTTATTTCACTCAGGCTGCAGTGGCAGGCCTGTGTAAGAATTGTCAGAGCTCCCTATGGGTGGCAAAAGAAATGCTGCAGCCCATAGGGATCTCCTGGAACCCCAATACCCTGGGTACCTCAGTACCATATACTAGGGAATTATAAGGGTGTTCCAGTAAGCCAATGTAAATTGGTAAAATTGGTCACTAGCCTGTTAGTGACAATTTGGAAAGAAATGAGAGAGCATAACCACTGAGGTTCTGATTAGCAGAGCCTCAGTGAGACAGTTAGTCACTACACAGGTAACACATTCAGGCACACTTATGAGCACTGGGGCCCTGGGTTACCAGGGTCCCAGTGACACATACAACTAAAACAACATATATACAGTGAAAAATGGGGGTAACATGCCAGGCAAGATGGTACTTTCCTACACAACCCCCCCCCAAACGAAGGACAATAAGACTAGCCATGACCTGATGAGTCTTCATTGTCTAAGTGGAAATATCTGGAGAGTCCATCTGCATTGGAGTGGCTACTCCCAGGTCTATGTTCCACTGTATAGTCCATTCCCTGTAGGGATATGGACCACCTCAACAATTTAGGATTTTCACCTTTCATTTGTTTTAGCCAAAGTAGAGGTTTGTGGTCTGTCTGAACAATGAAGTGAGTGCCAAACAGGTATGGCCTCAACTTCTTCAGAGCCCAGACCACAGCAAAGGCCTCCCTCTCAATGGCAGACCAACGCTTTTCTCTAGGGGTCAACCTCCTACTAATAAAAGCAACAGGTTGATCCTGGCCCTCAGAATTAAGTTGTGATAGGACTGCCCCTACTCCTAATTCAGATGCATCAGTTTGGACATAGAATTTTTTAGAGTAGCAAGGGCTTTTCAGGACAGGTGCAGAGCACATGGCCTGCTTCAGCTCCTCAAAAGCTTTCTGACAGCTTGCTGTCCATAATACCTTTTTAGGCATTTTTTTGGATGTGAGGTCATTAAGAGGGGCTGCAATGGAGCCATAGTTCTTAATGAACCTCCTGTAATACCCAGTGAGGCCTAGAAAGGCTCTCACCTGAGTCTGGGTGGTAGGGGGAACCCAATCAATAATAGTTTGGATTTTCCCCTGAAGTGGTGCAATCTGTTCCCCACCAACAAGGTGTCCCAGATAAACCACCTTACCCTGCCCTATCTGGCACTTTGAAGCCTTGATAGTGAGGCCTGCCTTTTGCAGGGCCTCCAAAACTTTCCATAGGTGGACCAGGTGATCATCCCAGCTGGAGCTAAAGACAGCTATATCGTCCAAATATGCTGCACTGAAAGCTTCCAGCCCTTGCAGGACTGTGTTCACCAACCTCTGAAAAGTGGCAGGTGCATTTTTCAAACCAAAAGGCATTACAGTAAACTGGTAATGTCCTCCAATGGTAGAAAATGCAGTCTTAGATTTAGCATCTTCTGATAATTTGATCTGCCAATACCCTGCAGTCAAATCAAAAGTGCTTAGATACTTGGCAGATGCCAGTGTATCTATAAGCTCATCTGCCCTGGGTATAGGGTGAGCATCAGTTTTGGTTACCAAGTTGAGACCTCTATAGTCTACACAAAACCGCATTTCTTTCTTTCCATCTTTAGAATTGGGTTTTGGTACCAGTACCACAGGAGAAGCCCATGGACTGTCAGAGTGCTCAACCACTCCTAGTTCCAACATTTTCTGAACTTCTTGCTTTATGCAGTCCCTGACATGGTCAGGCTGCCTATAGATCTTACTTTTGACAGGTAAACTGTCTCCAGTATCTATAGTGTGCTCACACCAAGAAGTGGTGCCTGGCACAGTAGAGAAGAGTTCTGAAAATTGTCCTAGGAGATTTATGCAATGGTCTTTCTGCTCAGCAGTAAGACAATCTGCCAAAACTACACCTTCCACAAGAGCATCTTGTTCTGTGGAAGAGAAGAGATCAGGTAGAGGATCACTGTCTTCATCCTGTCCCTCATCAGTTGCCATGAGCAGGGTGAGATCAGCCCTGTCATAGTAGGGTTTCAGGCGGTTGACATGGAGCACCCTAAGGGGACTCCTGGCAGTGCCTAAGTCAACCAAGTAGGTGACTTCACCCTTCTTTTCAACAATTGTGTGGGGTCCATTCCATTTATCTTGGAGTGCTCTTGGGGCCACAGGCTCCAAGACCCACACTTTCTGCCCTGGTTGGTACTGAACCAAAACAGCCTTCTGATCATGCCATTGCTTCTGGAGCTCTTGGCTGGCCTGAAGGTTTTTACTGGCCTTTTTCATGTACTCGGCCATCCTTGATCTGAGGCCAAGTACATAGTCCACAATATCCTGCTTAGGAGCTTTTAAAGGTTGTTCCCAACCCTCCTTTACAAGTGTGAGTGGACCCCTAACAGGGTGTCCAAAAAGAAGTTCAAAGGGGCTGAAGCCCACTCCTTTCTGGGGTACCTCCCTGTAGGCAAAAAGGAGGCATGGTAGAAGGATATCCCATCTCCTACGGAGTTTTTCAGGGAGACCCATAATCATGCCTTTGAGAGTTTTATTAAATCTCTCCACCAGTCCATTTGTTTGTGGATGATAGGGTGTTGTGAACTTGTACGTTACACCACACTCCTTCCACATGGCCTTTAAGTATGCAGACATGAAATTGCTTCCTCTGTCTGATACTACTTCCTTTGGGAAGCCCACCCTGGAAAATATTCCCAGGAGGGCCTTTGCCACTGCAGGAGCTGTAGTGGTCCTTAAAGGAATTGCTTCAGGATATCTTGTGGCATGGTCCACTACCACCAAGATAAACCTATTGCCTGAAGCAGTAGGAGGGTCAAGGGGGCCAACTATGTCAACCCCTACCCTTTCAAAGGGAACCCCAACCACAGGCAGTGGGATAAGGGGTGCCTTTGGTGTGCCACCTGTCTTGCCACTGGCTTGACAGGTTTCACAGGACTTACAAAATTCCTTTGTGTCCTCTGACATCCTAGGCCAATGAAACAGGGGAACAAGCCTGTCCCAAGTTTTCATTTGTCCTAGATGCCCAGCTAAGGAAATGTCATGTGCCAGTGTTAGGAGGAACTTTCTGTACTCCTGAGGAATCACTAATCTCCTGGCAGCTCCAGGTTTAGGATCCCTATGCTCAGTGTACAAGAGGTTGTCCTCCCAGTAAACTCTGTGAGAGTCACTGACATCCCCATTAGCCTGTTTGACAGCTTGCTGTCTGAGACCCTTTAATGTGGGACAGGTTTGCTGTGCCACACTCAGCTCCTCTCTGGCAGGCCCCCCTTCACCCAAAAGCTCAGCAGTGTCTGCTTCCAGCTCCTCTGGTGTAGGTTCTGCACAGGGAGGGAATTCTTCTTCCTCAGAATTAGAATCCACTGTAGAGGGAGGGATAGTAGGAAGTGGTTTGCTTCTACTAGCCCTAGCTTTAGGGAGCACTTGGTCCATTGTTCCAGGATCCAAGCTTCCCTGTCCTTTTTGCTTTTTGGCCTGAGCCCTTGTCAAAGCAAAAATATGCCCTGGGATGCCCAGCATTGCTGCATGGGCCTCCAACTCCACATCTGACCAAGCTGATGTCTCCAAATCATTCCCTAATAGACAGTCTACAGGTAAATCTGAAGCTACCACAACTTTCTTTGGACCAGTTACCCCCCCCCAGTTGAGATTTACAACAGCCATGGGGTGGCTTTGTGTTATGTTGTGAGCATCGGTTACTTGGTACTGGTGTCCAAGTATGTGTTGTTCAGGGTGCACCAGTTTCTCAATCACCATTGTGACACTGGCACCTGTGTCCCTGTAGGCCTGGACCTCAACACCATTTATTAGGGTTAGTTGCTTGTACTTCTCCAAGTTATGGGGGCAAGCAACCAAAGTGGCTAAATCAATAGCCCCTTCAGAGACTAAAGTAGCCTCTGTAGTCTCCCTAATTAGACCAACCCCAACTAAATTACCAAAAGTGAGCCCAGCTACTCCCTTGGATTGGCTATTAGTAGGTTTGCTCCCACCACCACTGCTATTAGTAGGGACACTAGGTGCAGCAGTAGGGGTTGTAGTGGTAGGAGCTGTGGTGCCTTTCTTTGGACAACTGGGATCTGTTGTCCAATGGCCTTTTATTTTACATAAATAGCACCATGGTTTCTTTTCCTTGTTCTGATTAAAGGAGGATTTGGACCCACCACCCCCACCAGAGTGTTTTTGTGGGCCTGATGAAGACTCATTTTTAGATTTGTCCCCACCCTTGTCAGAAGACTTACCATCCTTCTTTTTGTTGCCATCTTTGTCACCCCCTGTATGAACTTTTCTGTTCACTCTTGTTCTGACCCATTTGTCTGCCTTCTTTCCCAATTCTTGGGGAGAGGTCAGATCAGAGTCCACCAAGTACTGGTGCAACAAATCAGACACACAATTATTAAGAATATGCTCTCTCAGGATCAAGTTATACAGGCTGTCATAATCAGTAACTTTACTGCCATGTAACCACCCCTCCAAGGCCTTCACTGCCTGGTCAATGAAATCAACCCAGTCTTGTGAAGACTCCTTTTTGGTCTCTCTGAACTTTATCCTGTACTGTTCAGTGGTTAAGCCATAACCATCCAGGAGTGCATTCTTAAGAACTTGGAAATTATTGGCATCATTTTCTTTCACAGTAAGGAGCCTATCCCTACCTTTTCCACTAAATGATAGCCATAGGATAGCAGCCCACTGCCTTTGAGGGACATCCTGTACAACACAGGCCCTCTCAAGTGCAGCAAACCACTTGTTAATGTCATCCCCCTCCTTATAAGGGGGAACTATCTTGTGCAGATTCCTGGAATCATGCTCTTTTGCAGGATGACTATGGGGAATACTGCTGCTGCCACCATGGGTATCTAAACCCAACTTCTGTCTTTCCTTCTCTAATTCAAAAGACTGTCTATCCAAATCCAGCTGTTGCTTTTTAAGCTTCAGTCTGGTTTGTTCCACCCTCAACTTATTGAGTTCCCTCTCTAACATTCTGTCATCAGGGTTGGTGGGAGGGACATTTCTAGAAACAGAGCTATGATGGGAATGAACAGAAGGAGACCTGTCCCTTACAGAAGCCAACTTAACAGCTTGGTTTACAGAAACATTACTACCAGTATGGTGAGAATAAATGCTTTTGCTATGATGTGAGACAACACTATTTCTTTGGTGTGGCTCATCATCATTACCATCTATGCTAGATTGTCTAGTAATGGGCAGGCTAGGAAGTTTCTTTCCTGAATCTTTTCCTGGGGGAGTCCCTGAATCAGATTGGGAACTATTAGGTACTTTTTCAACAGATGGGCCACCTCTGGCCTTATCCTGTTCTCTAAGCATGTTAATTAACAGTTCCAAGGCAGGATTCTTCCCTACACTCAAACCTCTCTCTATACAGAGACTCCTTGCTCTTTTCCAGCTAAGGTTGTCATATGCAAGTTTGGACAGATCAACACTTTGGCCTGTGCCAGACATTTTTTAGAGAGAGTTAAAGTGATAGAGAAAGAGACAAAAGTTTTCAGAACTTTTCGGAAAGACAGAAAAAAAACTTTTTAAACTTTTAAGAACTTTTTGAAAGTTTAGGAGTACTTTTCAGCACTTAGAAAAGAGTGAAAAGAGGAAATGCAAAACTTTTTGGCTATGTGTATATACACTGACCTTGTTTTGTATATTTTTCTCTTATGAAAAGTACAATGACAAGAGTGGTAAGTAGTCTCAAGCACTTATCCCACCACTGCACAACCAATGTAGGAGGCTGGACTGGCTTGTAGTGAGTACCAAGGGGTACTTGCACCTTGCACCAGGCCCAGTTATCCCTTATTAGTGTATAGGGTGTCTAGCAGCTTAGGCTGATAGATAATGGTAGCTTAGCAGAGCAGCTTAGGCTGAACTAGGAGACGTGTGAAGCTACTACAGTACCACTTAGTGTCATATGCACAATATCATAAGAAAACACAATACACAGTTATACTAAAAATAAAGGTACTTTATTTTTATGACAATATGCCAAAGTATCTTAGAGTGTACCCTCAGTGAGAGGATAGGAAATATACACAAGATATATATACACAATAGCAAAAATATGCAGTATAGTCTTAGAAAACAGTGCAAACAATGTATAGTTACAATAGGATGCAATGGGGAAACATAGGGATAGGGGCAACACAAACCATATACTCCAGAAGTGGAATGCGAACCACGAATGGACCCCAAACCTATGTGACCTTGTAGAGGGTCGCTGGGACTATTAGAAAATAGTGAGAGTTAGAAAAATAATCCTCCCCAAGACCCTGAAAAGTGAGTGCAAAGTGCACTAAAGTTCCCCTAAGGACAAAATAGTCGTGTTAGAGGAATAATGCAGGAAAGACACAAACCAGCAATGCAACAACTGTGGATTTCCAATCTAGGGTACCTGTGGAACAAGGGGACCAAGTCTAAAAGTCACAAGCAAGTCGGAGATGGGCAGATGCCCAGGAAATGCCAGCTGCGGGTGCAAAGAAGCTTCGACTGGACAGAAGAAGCTGAGGTTTCTGCAGGAACGAAAAGGGCTAGAGACTTCCCCTTTGGTGGACGGATCCCTCTCGCCTTGGAGAGTCGTGCAGAAGTGTTTTCCCGCCGGAAGGACGCCCACAAGCCTTGCTACACGCATATCGTGCGTTTGGCGTTTTTGGACGCTGCTGGGGCCCAGGAGGGACCAGGAGGTCGCAAATTGGACCTGAAGAGAGAGGGGACGTCGAGCAAGACAAAGAGCCCTCACTGAAGCAGGTAGCACCCGGAGAAGTGCCAGAAACAGGCACTACGAGGATGCGTGAAACGGTGCTCGCCGAAGTTGCACAAAGGAGTCCCACGTCGCCGGAGACCAACTTAGAAAGTCGTGCAATGCAGGTTAGAGTGCCGTGGACCCAGGCTTGGCTGTGCACAAAGGATTTCCGCCGGAAGTGCACAGGGGCTGGAGTAGCTGCAAAGTCGCGGTTCCCAGCAATGCAGCCCAGCGAGGTGAGGCAAGGACTTACCTCCACCAAACTTGGGCTGAAGAGTCACTGGACTGTGGGGGTCACTTGGACAGCATCACTGGATTCGAGGGACCTCGCTCGTCGTGCTGAGAGGAGACCCAAGGGACCGGTAATGCAGCTTTTTGGTGCCTGCGGTTGCAGGGGGAAGATTCCGTCGACCCACGGGAGATTTCTTCGGAGCTTCTGGTGCAGAGAGGAGGCAGGCTACCCCCACAGCATGCACAAGCAGGAAAACAGTAGAGAAGGCGGCAGGATCAGCGTTACAGAGTTGCAGTAGTCGTCTTTGCTACTATGTTGCAGGTTTGCAGGCTTCCAGCGCGGTCAGCGGTCGTTTCCTTATCAGAAGGTGAAGAGAGAGATGCAGAGGAACTCGGCTGAGCTCATGCATTCGTTATCTAAAGTTTCCCCAGAGACAGAGACCCTAAATAGCCAGAAAAGAGGGTTTGGCTACTTAGGAGAGAGGATAGGCTACTAACACCTGAAGGAGCCTATCAGCAGGAGTCTCTGACGTCACCTGGTGGCACTGGCCACTCAGAGCAGTCCAGTGTGCCAGCAGCACCTCTGTTTCCAAGATGGCAGAGGTCTGGAGCACACTGGAGGAGCTCTGGACACCTCCCAGGGGAGGTGCAGGTCAGGGGAGTGGTCACTCCCCTTTCCTTTGTCCAGTTTTGCGCCAGAGCAGGGGCTAAGGGGTCCCTGAACCGGTGTAGACTGGCTTATGCAGAATTGGGCACATCTGTGCCCAACAAAGCATTTCCAGAGGCTGGGGGAGGCTACTCCTCCACCGCCTTCAACCCATTATCCAAAGGGAGAGGGTGTCACACCCTCTCTCAGAGGAAGTTCTTTGTTCTGCCATCCTGGGCCAGGCCTGGCTGGACCCCAGGAGGGCAGCTGCCTGTCTGAGGGGTTGGCAGCAGCAGCAGCTGCAGTGAAACCCCAGGAAGGGCAGTTTGGCAGTACCAGGGTCTGTGCTACAGACCACTGGGATCATGGGATTGTGCCAACTATGCCAGGATGGCATAGAGGGGGCAATTCCATGATCATAGACATGTTACATGGCCATATTCGGAGTTACCATGGTGAAGCCACATATAGGTAGTGACCTATATGTAGTGCACGTGTGTAATGGTGTCCCCGCACTCACAAAGTTCAGGGAATTGGCTCTGAACAATGTGGGGGCACCTTGGCTAGTGCCAGGGTGCCCTCACACTAAGTAACTTTGCACCTAACCTTTACCAGGTAAAGGTTAGACATATAGGTGACTTATAAGTTACTTAAGTGCAGTGTAAAATGGCTGTGAAATAACGTGGACGTTATTTCACTCAGGCTGCAGTGGCAGGCCTGTGTAAGAATTGTCAGAGCTCCCTATGGGTGGCAAAAGAAATGCTGCAGCCCATAGGGATCTCCTGGAACTCCAATACCCTGGGTACCTCAGTACCATATACTAGGGAATTATAAGGGTGTTCCAGTAAGCCAATGTAAATTGGTAAAATTGGTCACTAGCCTGTTAGTGACAATTTGGAAAGAAATGAGAGAGCATAACCACGGAGGTTCTGATTAGCAGAGCCTCAGTGAGACAGTTAGTCACTACACAGGTAACACATTCAGGCACACTTATGAGCACTGGGGCCCTGGGTTACCAGGGTCCCAGTGACACATACAACTAAAACAACATATATACAGTGAAAAATGGGGGTAACATGCCAGGCAAGATGGTACTTTCCTACACTCTCTCTCTCTCGGTCAGGTGGTTAGGGGGGTTGGCCGCAGGGCCTGCCCGCATGCCAGGCCCTGCGACTAAGCCTACGGGGCATGACCGAAGGCTGTGCGCGCTACAAGGTTGGGTGGTTGTAGAGGGTTGGGTGGTTATAGGGGATTGCCAAGTCCCTGCAGCCAACCACTGTTGTGCACAGCCAAAGGCCATGTGCAGTGGTGGTTAGATTAATGTAAAGTAAGGAAAATTACTTTATGTTAAAGAACCATAGAAATTCACTGAAAAAAACAAAGGTTACAGGGACTTCATAGTTAGGAAACAGAATAAAAAAACAATAGAAAGGTTACAGGGACATTATAGTTAGGTTCTGGATTTATTCGTACAAACCCAGAGAAATTCACCAGTTAGTGCAAATATTACATCGATATTATCAATGATGTTATCAAAGATGTTATGAGTGCTGTAATTTATGGGTAATTAGAAGTACATAACCTTTCCCCTGCCCTCTCTTGTCTGTGTCCAGCTTCTTCCTATGTCTGCTGACCTCCATGGTCTTTTGTGCATGCACAGCCCCCTCCTCCTTGCCCGCCATGGCTGTTGTGCTGCCACTAACCCTCCTGCTTGCCATGCATGGAGTTCTGTGCCCCTCCCACCTGCCATGTGTGTAAGCTTGCTGCCCAACCCCCTCCCACCATCCCTAAGTTGTCTATGTGTATGCCATTGTAGTCTCACTGTTGCCCTACACAGTGTGACCTCTCTGGTCAGCTTGCTGCTCCAGCCCTGACCGCTTGCCTCCTACCCTCCATTTTACATGTGCTCCATCCTACATGGTCTGGTCTGTTGCCATGCCCCTGCCTTCTGCCCTATTTTGTTATGCTACAACTGTTCCTCGTGTTTGTCTGGTATGGTCAAATTGCTGCCATTGCCTCTGTCCCTTTTGCTTTCAGAGATCCCCGTGTAAGACACTGTTTCCTCCCTAATGTTTTCCATGGTCCACTGTGCTGCACTGCTGTCTTGCTTGTCCTGTGTGGTCTATTGTGCTTCTGCAACCCCTGACGCCTGCCCTGTAAGGTCAATTTAGTGCCCCTGTCCATCTCCCTCCTGCCTTCTTTCATCTAAGTCCATGTCCCTGCCCTACACCTCCCGCCCTCAGTGATCCAATGTACCATACTTGCTAACATTTTGAACCTTGGTAGGAGGGAGATTTTGAAAAAAAATGCTGAATTGATTTTCCCCATTAGCTTACACTGAAAAAGAGGAGCTATTAGGCAGGAAACAAAAAAATAAAGCCCTTTTGAGCTTAAAAACATCAGAGTCTCCTGCCTGAATCGGGTCAGACTCTGCAACTGGGGAACCAAGTTCAAGTTTCTGGATCAGCTCTCCATCCTGTGATTCTGAGCATACCTAATCTCCCCATATTTAAAGCCCAAAAAGAATGTGTCCTTGTGTAATGTAACTTATGCTCATGTAAAGCACTTCAGTATCTTCAGGTCAAGTCTGCACTATATAAAATGACAAAAAAACAAAAACATTAAGGGACTTATTTAGATCTCAGTGGAGGAGTTACTCCTTCGCAACGGTGATGGATATCCCATCCACAGAAATCTAAACACCATTGTTTCTATGGCACAGTTACTCTTTAGAACACAGTTAACTGGCAGTCCTCTGCCAGTGTTGAAAGCGCATGTTTCAGTCTACATGTCAGAATGTTTTAAGAAATAGAAAAGGAATCTATTTGAGAACTCAAATAAAATGTCTTCTAATTTTTCTTTCTGCAGCACGAACCATAATTTCTATGACAAAATGAAACCCCTCGTTTTGCTCCATTCTAAGTTGAATGTTTTAAGTTTTACCAGTTTGCTTCAATCAAGATGGATTCAGATGTGCCCAACTTTTGTCATAAGTAAGACTGTTAGCGCTCTAGTTGTTCTTTAGAACACCCTGGGAGGCTGCAGTAAAACACAAGGGAATCAAATGACAGGCTGTTCCTGCTGGAAGATTGTCAGACTTCATTCGTATATGGCTGAAAAAGGAACAATTTCCATAACCTCTGAGAAAATCATGAGAAAACAGTTTTCTCTCAAACATGATTCATGAAATCCCAACAGAAGGATTTTTCACAGGGTAAAATCCCCTTATCAACAAATGATTGACATTTCCCCAGCCCCCGCTTGACAGATCACCCTGAAACTTTCCATGCTCAAGAAGACCCGAGAGGACACTTTAAAAATCTTTTTTAATTAAGATTCATCAAACGGGGCCAAATATATAGCCAAGTCAAAAAATGTTTCTCTATTGAAACTAGGAGTCTATTTAAATGTTGGCGGTAATGGTCCTGCCTTCAGCTGAAAACCCGTTTGCCTCTATGACGATCTGCCCACCATATTTAGATGTTGGCAGTTCCATAGACGAAAGCCCACATTGGAACCACCGCCTCTGCCAAGAAACACTGCCGGCGTCGATGGCAGGAGAGAGAAAAGTAAATGTCGGCAGGTCCCAGCCACGCTTTCTGCCATGCAGATTTGGATGTGCCTTACTGCCAACAGTCTAACCTCTATGTCTGAGTTGGCAGATTGGGGGAGGGCGTGAGAAGGGTCAAAAACACTTTTGTTTCTCATTTCAACCACGTCTTTGACTGGACATGACTGGACAACACCTTCCGACACTGCTGCCACTGACTCATGGAGAAAACACAACCCCCCATCACTGAACACGAAGGTAGGGATGCCACTTTGGCTGGGCCCATTGTATGGGTACTGCATGGGTGGCTGGGTCCACTGTAGGCATCTACATGTCAGTTATTTTTTAAAATCACTGTGACATGCATATGTGAGGTTTACTATGGTGCTACGCATGGCTGGGGACACATTGGCACAACACACAGATCACACACATACACAACTGTCATTGTGCTGTCATCATTCATTGCTTGATGAATGATGGTACCACAATGACAGTAGCTTACTCCAGCTGACTGTGTCCATGTGTGCGCATTGCAGGGAGACCTGAACGGGTAGGTTTGTGCTATTTGCTGTGTATGTGATTCAGTACATCTGTGTGAGTGTACGGATTGGCTGGTTGAGATGGAGCGAGCGAGAGAGGGTGATGTGGTTGGGTCTGTGTGTCACTTTCATGTGAGATTGATGTAGTTGTGTATGCTGTGTTACCATGTGACACATTCAGGTGAGTGTTGTTGTGTGGCAGATGTTGTCGTGATGTATGTAGTTGTGCGTGCGTATGAGTGTGTCTGTGTAGCAGAGTGTGTAGTTGTGTTGGCTGTTGCAGCTGTGTCATGTGTGGGTGAAGTGTCAATGGTGTATGTGTGTTTTTGTCATGGATGCAAGGCAATGCGTGTTTTTGGCATGTATGTGTGTGTTGTGTTGGAATTGTAATGGATGATGGTGTGCATGTGGCGCGTTGTTTAGAGTGTAGTGCAAAGAGACACCTATGGCTAAGGGATAACTATGTGTATCACTTACCCTTATTCCATAGCCCGTGCTATTGTACAAGGTCCATTGGGTCCCACTGCCATCTCCCTCCTCAGCAATCTGTCACCTGTCCTCTGCTTGCAAATCTAAAATATCTAATTTTGGCAGGAGAACACCGCCGACTTGACGGTGTTCTCAGGTCCGCCAGCGTGCAGTAAGTCCAAAATCTAAAACAGGCCCTAGTTTCTAACTATAACTACCTACTGGCAACTGCCAGAATGTAATTAATATAATATCTATCTCTATCTATTTATCTATCTGTCTATCTATCTATCTATCTATCTATCTATCTATCTATCTACCTATCTATGTATAAATCTGTGTACACATTAACATGCATATATGTATATATTTCTATACAGTTTTATGTTTTAGTGGAATTTGTTTAATTTTATTGATATTAATGTCATATATTCAATACATATGATTTGCTATTTTAAGCTGTATATAAATTAAATAATTGATCTTTATATATGCTTGTAAACAATATTAGTGTTGATCGATATTTTTCTTCCTATATTTTTGTACTTACCTTTATAGGAATGTGGACATGATATTTCGGTAAACACGGTTTTTTGACATTATCATTGTGCCAAACAAATTTTTTTATCTGGATATTTTGTCAGTGAGCCTTCTGAATTGCTGCCAGTTGGTGAGGTAGGGTATGAACCATTGTAGGACAGTGCTAGTAAATCACATGTGAGCGCTCTTACAATAAACAATACAAAATGCTGAGAGTATTTCATGTAATTTAATCCTTGCATCGGTTAGAGGTATTAGGGATTTCACAGTTCTATTACTGGATGTGATTAGATTAAACAACTCTTCTAGAATGGGATTCATCTTCTCAAACACTGGAACCTTAGACAATCTGATCAACCGTTTTTATTTTTATACCGTTGCATCCAACATCTACAATTCTTTATGGAGGCAAAGATACCTTCATGCATCTTTGGATTACTACCTCTCCCCCCTCACTTTGGTCCCTGGGTGCCTACTCTTAACACAATATAGCATCTTAACATAATGTAATATATAGGGTGCAACTTTACTTACATAACGAAAGCACAATCAAATGGGCATTTTTCAACATGCACTTCACACTCTCAACCAATCATTTTGCTATATAGCAGTACTCTGGCACCTTATGATGGTACACAGACATTATCCTTAGGAATTCATTCAAGGAATCAAAAGTGAATTGCACTCCATTATCCCTATGACCAATTTGGAAACACCTTTCTTTGTTGATGAATGTCTTGCCAACAAAATCAGTGAGTATTTCAGTAGTGGTATTATACAGTACTCTCTTTATAACTGCCCAATGGGAATGATGGCCCTCCAGTACAAGGATGAGCCTACTGTCTAAGCCTGCATGATTCAAAATACCAGTATCTACTACTAGCCTGTTGGAAGGTTAGTAGGAACTTCAGCTGGTGAGACTGTTGATTTTCTTACACATTTGCTTTTGTCATCTGCTGTACAGTGGACATAATTTTCACCTATCATTCCACCACTGACTCTGTGTCAGACAACCAAAACTTAGGTCTTTGTTCTTAATCAAGCTTCTTCTTAAATAACCTTCATAGGCCATAGTTTTAGACTTTCAGCATTCAACGTTTTAGGGGGAATCAATCAATTCTCTCAGTACTTTGTCCACTCTAAAACTTAGCCCCTCATTCCGACCCTGGCGGTCTCTGACCGCCAGGGTGGAGGCCGGAGCAAGCACCGCCAACAGGCTGGCGGTGGGCGGGCGCCCAGCCGGGTCCGGCGCTTTTGCGCCGGATTTCCCCCGGATGGGGGAATCCTCCATGGGATTCCGATCCCCTTCCTGCCAGCCTGTTTCTGACGGTTTTTACCGCCAGAACCAGGCTGGCGGGAACGGGTGTTGTGGGACCCCTGGGGGCCCCTGCACTGCCCATGCCACAGGCATGGGCAGGGGCCCCCAAACAGGGCCCCACAAGGATTTTCACTGTCTGCATAGCAGACAGTGAAAATCGCGACGGGTGCCACTGCACCCGTCGCACCCCAGCTACTCCGCCGGCTCCATTCGGAGCCGGCATCATTGTAGCTGGGCCTTTCCCGCTGGGCCGGCGGGTGCCCTTTTGGCGGGCGCCCGCTGGCCCAGCGGGAAAGCCAGAATGGCCTCCGCGGTCGCGTTTGTGGCTGGTCCTTGACAAAATCTTTAAACTTTATTTGAAAAAATTACATGCGTAGTAAACCAACTGTACTATATCTGCAGTATGCCAAGTCTCATAATAAACAATTGAGTAATTTATTTTTGATCTCCTGAGGCACACAAGGCAAATATAATTATTATTTCCCCCTCTTTAACAATCAATCTGAAAGTTGCCCCAAGCCCTCATACCTTAAATAATTCTGCTTTCTAAGTATTATCCTCATAGAATACAAAATACTGGCTAACCCTTTAACAACAATTGAATAATAATATGATAATCCTAAAAAGAAGCAGAGCTCATCTTTGTTAGGGTGGAAGAATTTGTTACAGACTTTACTAAGTAAAAATCAGGTTTAACTCCATCTTTTTGTATTCATAATATCTCTCACTGGAGCAGCCAAAGAAAGATCAGACACAAACATGCATGTCACATAATTTTATTAAATGCATAAATTCATTACAGGAAACAAACATATATTATCACAATAAATAATCAATTGCATGGTTTATTTATATGAATATGTATCATGGATTTAGACTCAAAAACCGCCCTGAATTCCACTGATATATCTAAATGTCTGGGTCACAGACACTTCTAATGAAAAAATACACCCTACAAACACTCACATACAAACATACCCCATATGTTATGTTATGCTATTGTATTTTATAGCGCCAAACTACCCGGAGGCTTCGTAGCGCTAAGAAGGACACTGGCCTCATAGCAAGCAGGACAATACTGGATCATCAGGAATAATAGTTGGAATTAAATACTAAATTAGAATTAGAAAAGCCAGGTTTTAACGGCCTTCCGAAATTCCAACTCCTGCCTGATCACCCGGGTGTTGAGGGGAAGCGAATTCCACAATTTGGCTCCCTGATATTTCAGCGATCTACCACCCCATCTTGCTTTTTTAACTTTGGGGAGCAGGACTAAGGCTTTGGAAGAAGATCTTAGAGCTCTCGTAGGGGCATAAAATGAAACTAAAGTTTCCAATTGATGTGGGCCTCTATTATATAGAGCTCTGTGAAAAACACACAAAGATTTAAACCTAATTCTTTTCTTTATTGGCAGCCAATGCAAAGAGGTCAAAACTTGCTTGCCCGATGTATACTTTGGCATGTTAAACAGTAACCGAGCTGCTGCATTTTGTACTGTTTGCAATTTCTTGATCACAAATTCCGGTGAGCCCAGAAAAAGACTATTACCATAGTCCAGCCTAGATAAAATAAGGGCCTGTACCATAAGTCTTCTGGCCAGGGGAGGAAGCAAACCAATAAAGTTTCAAAGTAACCTCAATAATCCAAAACAGGAGGCGGAGAGCATCCTAGCTTGGTACTCTAGTGTTAGTTTTGAATCTAACCAAATTCCTAGGGCTTTAACATGATCCTTCGGATGGGGTAGATGTTCCAGCTGTATAGCCGGCAGAATATTCTTCGCCGGGTTGGAAAGCTTTCCCAGGAACATTATATCTGTCTTTTCTTTGTTGAGTTGGAGCCTGCTATCAGTCATCCAACCCAAGACAGCTTGCAAGCAAGCTGGCAAAGCCGAATTGTCTGCAGCCTTGACCGGAGAAAAAGATACCACCAACTGCGTGTCGTTGGTGTAGGATATCAGGGACAGACCAAAAGGTTCCACTAAATCTGCTAGGGGAGCCATATAAATATTAAAAAGAGTAGGACTCAACGATGAGCCCTGGGGTACCCCACAATGTGATCTAAACTGTTCCGAGAAAAAAGAGCGATCTAAGACCTGAAAGAATCTATTTTGAAGAACCCTGATCCATCCGTTTTCTAGCTTCTTCTGTAACAGCTATCATGGCCGATTCGGTGCTGTGGACTGGTCTAAAGCCCATTTGCGTGGGATGCAGGATGTTATGATCTTCAAGAAAGCTGGAAATTTGCGTTTTGACATGTTTGTCAATTATTTTTGCCATAGTTGGAAGAAGTGATATCGGCCTATAGTTCTTGAATTCGGCCCCTTCTAGGTTAGGTTTTTTTAGCTGGGGTTTGACCACTGCATGCTTCCATTGTTCAGGGACATTGCCACTTTGTAAGGAGCAATTCAAAAGCCCCATTATAACAGATGTTGTGGCAGGTGCTCCAAGAGTTAGTATGTGAGGGGGGCAGGATCTAAAGGAGAACCAGATTTCAGTTTGCTTAGAAGCAAAGCAGTGCTATCTTCCGAGATAGGTGAAAAACACTGTAAAATGGCAGAGCCATCATTACTCTCACTGGTCTGATCAGACATTGTCACCTCTTCCCCTAGGAAATTCTTATAGATATCCTCAATCTTCTGTAAGAAGAATGTGGCAAAGTTGTTACTATGTTCCTCTGATGCTACTGTTGCTTCAGGACAAGTAGGAGAGTAAAGCATCTCCTTCAACACCCGAAAGATTTCTTTCGGGGATCCCGAAGCCTGTTTAATCTTATCCCCATAAAAGGTGGCTTGAGCTAGCCTTATGTCTCCATGGTAATGCCTAACTGCTTGTCTATACTCTTCCCTGTCTTCCTGTTTTAAGGATTTCCTCCATTTCCTCTCTAGACGCCTACAATTCCTCTTCAGGGTTGTCACATGTGGGGAAAACCACAAGGTTTTATCCCTTCTCCTATGCCCAGAAAAATCCTTATAAGGGAGCAGAGTATCAAGGCAACTGGTAATCCAGTCATTAAAAAGAGTGGTATCCATATAGTTATCCCTCATAAAATCTTTTTTACTATTCAATAAAAGTTTAACCCATTCTTCCGAATTAAGATTGTGCCATTTCCTTGCCCTCCTACATATAGGCTGTTGAAAGCCCGGTCCCTGGGGAAACTTCATTTTTAATGTAATTAAAAAGTGATCGGACCATGCTAATGGGGAAGGGGACAGAGCGCTCAGCGAGGGAAGATTGTTACAGACAAAATCAATAGTGTGTCCTCTCTCCTGTGTCGGACCACTAATTAGTCGTTTTAGTCCTAGTGCTTCCAAATCGCTCAGCAGACGTTTAGCTGCAGTGTGCTCTAAATTGTCTGCTTGAATGTTAAAATCTCCTAGCACTGTTAAATTAGGTTTCATGCAAATTAATTCTGCTACTTGGGAAGAGCGTTGAGGAAGTCTTCATTGGGCCCTGGTGGCCGATACAATAAAACTCCCGTAAATGTAAAGGTAGAATTAAAAGCTAAAGAAAAGCACATACTTTCACACCCTAATAATTCCAGTAGATAATGGCTGAAAAGAAAATCCTGTTAAAAAATAACTACAATCCCCCCTCCCTTACCCGTCGCTCTATCAAGCCTTGAAATAACATACCCTTTCGGTAGAGCTAAGGCAATATCCGGACCTGAACCCTCATGGAGCCAAGTCTCCGTAAGAAAGAGGGCGGCCGGTGACAAATCACTCAATAGAAGATTTATATCTAACTTGTGTGCAGGTAGGGAGCGGCAATTTATCAGTTGAAGAACTAAGCTGTGGTTAAGGTGCCGTGTGTCGGAACTTCCTGGGTCTTGAAGGACCCATTTACAAAAGGGACAGGCCCAAGCACTATTTACTAAATTGGGGCAGACCCAACAGCTATCCCACGGGCCTTTTCTAAGGTCCCTAAGTTCAGCTAAGGTATAAGAGGTATAAGAACTTACCATTGTCCTTAAGATATAAGGGGACTGGCCCCTGGACCCGTCCAGGCGCGGATGGGCGCAGACGGGCTTGCCTTTGGCTGTCCCCAAAGAACACGGGAGCCAGACAGAAAAAGATAAAAATTCCCTCCAAAAGTTAGAAAAGTTAAACACAGGCAGCCCTGTTACATAGGCTGACAACCTCCCCCTCCTAGTAAAACTTTAAAAACACACCACTAAATGCACAGTAATTCCTACTAACTTGTTTTGGCAGTCCCCTGCACGCACGCCGGGTCTGAATTTTAACCGTTTGGGTTCCGATCAACTAGACCGGCACTAACCCAAGACGGTGGCCACCAATGGGTCGCCGGTGAGTGGAAAAAATGTCGAATCCGCTCACCTACAAAGAAAAGGTATAAAATTCCTAAAATTCGTATAAATATTGTCTGTCCCCAAAAAACACGGGAGCCAGCCAGAAAAAGATTAAAATTCCCTCCAAAAATTAAAAAAATTAAACACAAGCAGCCCTCTTACATAGGCTGACACCCTCCCCCTCCTATCAAAACTTTAAAAACACACCACTAAATGCACAGTAATTCCTACTAACTTGTTTTGGCAGTCCCCTGCACGCACGCCGGGTCTGAATTTTAATTGTCTCTGTTCCGATCAACTAGACCGGCACTAACCCAAGATGGCGGCCACCATATGCAACCAAAACAACATGACTCATCCCCAGAATTAAAACAATATTAATCATCCACAGGGGTAAATCAAGGCCACTAATATATGTAACATATAAGACAAATGCATCCACAAAAGGAAAAAAATCACAGTGTGAATAATGTACAAATTATAAAAGTTATATAGTCCATATAGCAAAATCAAGACAATATAACACGTATTTAAATACAAATCCTAGTCTGGTATATAAATGCACAGAACAGATGCAACAACAATACATAATTAGTGATCATATGCCAACAGCAACACCCATTGCAAGCCCCTTTGCCGCAGAAAACTGTATCTCAGGGCCCCATATTTACAAGGTGGCACTAAGCCACAAAAAGTGGCTTTGCGCTGCCTTGAAAAAATGGCTCAGTGCACAGCGCCACCAGAGCGTCACAAAAAGTGATGCTCAGGTGATTCTAGGGGCTTGTAAATATGCTCTGAGGTAACAAACAAAACCTGTTAGCCAATGATAATCATTCTCATGGCTGGCTCCTGAACAGCCCAAAATCTCATCGCAAGTTAAGTAATTCTTAACAAATTAACAAAGTGAGGAATAAAACATCTCCAGTATGTGTATTAGACCCGAACTTCATCAACACATTGCCATGCATCTGCCTCAGGGCTTACTGTTGATCAACAGGATGTTGACTTGTTATCAATGCAACGCTGTAAGAAGGGAAACATTCTGAATGGCAGGATAAAAGAAGATGGAGTAGGGGTGAGCAACATGGACTATACCATAGGAGTATAAATAGGATAAATAAATAAATTGTTAGCAAAAATTGTTTTGGAAAAAAAGTTGGCTTTGACTTTCATCTGTTTTTCATGTTGTACTACGTCACTTGTATTTTCTGTTGATCAAGCAATGGCATTTAAAGATGGTTACACTTTCCTATCTGTGTTTGTGTTACATCTCAGTGATGAGAATGATTGATCATTTTATTTAAATTGCTAACGGAGCATGACATGCAGGCTGAAATTATGCCTCCTTGTTTGTTTATATATTTACTTTGCTGGTACAATAACAATAATGGCTGATCCATGGCTTTACACTGCTTTGATGCACCAGAATGTCATAAAATAAAGGGGCAGTGCTATTCACCAACCCTCTAACACCTTTGACTTTAAATAGTTTTATTTTATTTTCGTAATGAATTATTGGATTTACTGCTTCTTTTGTCAGAGAATAAATATTTTTTCAACATTCCAAATGTGATACTTATCTAAATTCTTCTTCTTCAGAAGTCTCAATTATAAATTGTTTCACAGATAGAAAAATCACCAGCCTTGTTTCAGTATTTTTCCTGGATGCCCTACTCTAGCTTTAACTACTTTCATTTTAGCCAGGTCTGTCTTGGGTTTTCACTGTTGCTATGACGGTGGATCATTAAATTCAATAATGTAGTTTAACCTCTCCTTCAAGTTTGTATGTGAATCCCATTTAATGTGCCAACAGATTGCCTCAAACAACTTTTTTACATTATTTGCCCTTGCTTGCAGCCGAGTTTTGGAGCCTTTGATCCTGTACTAAGTGGCAAAATGAGATTTCCATCCTTTATCAGACTGTCCCGAATGATCTTTCACAATATTCAGGAATTGCTCAGTTGTTACAATATTTTGGTTGGAGATGGGTTGGGATCCTAGCCTCAGTTGATGACAATGGGAGGTGAGCTCTGCAAGAACTGAAGTGACATTTATTTATTCCTTCTGAATTTACTTATAATGGGTTGCATTAGTAATGTTATCAGGAAGACCACAGCACAAGTGATAATTATCTACAGCACAGGTACATCTATGGCACAAGATTTCATGCTCACCCTTTAATGATTCCAGAAAATGAATATGTTTTTGAATGTATGGCAGGAAATCTTTGATTTGATGGGTAGAGTTCATTGGAGGCATCTTTCCAGTCTATATATGTATCATCTCTCCATTTGTTCAGGAAACGAGACCCTGAAAAGTCTTCAATCATCTCATCTGATGTCTCAAACTTTCAATTCACTTACAGCATATACAAAGCTGTCTACGTGTTGGCATTACATTACATGATTTTTTTCTCATTCCTGACCACCAACTGTTAGTACTTGTAGGAAGGTGGAGTATTATCTGGTGTAGCTGGGTAGGCCTCACCATGTAATACTATCACGATACCCAAAAGATGGTCCTTGGATTCACAATAAAAAGTCCTTAGCTTAGTCCTGAGCAGTCAGGCTTTACTAGAGAAGCATGTGTTAAGCATTTGAGAGTGCCAACATGACATCAAGTAATTGACACAACTCTAAGAGAATCTGACACCAATTTATACAAATAGCACTGTTTTTTTAAATACATTTAAAATGAGTGAGATTGGATACATATAACCGAAGTAATATATTTTAGAACAAATCATACAATAATGTACTTCAATGATTAAACTTTACCATTGAGGTCAATGGGAAAAAGGTACTAATGACAACCAGTCAATTGCAGGTTGAGTTACATGCCACCCACAGAGGAATAAGGTGATGCACACCCCAAGGCCAAGCCAAAACAGTCACTTTAATTTTAACTGGCCCGAGAGGCCTGGGTGCAGAGTTGTCCTGCAGAATTGTCCTGGCTATCCTTGGTGCTGAAACAGGAGCCAACGTGGTGCTGAAGTTATTGCTTAGACGGTGCTGTGGGGAAAATGGATGAAAAGTCTTGACAAAGGGTCCACGCCATGTTCGGTTAAAGGTGTTGCAGAGTTCTCTCTTAATGCAGCATTAAACAAAGGGGAAGGTAACCACACTGGTCACCAGTACATTGTGGTAGCAGTAAGGCCAGAGATTCGGTACTTTGATGTCCAGAGGTCTGGGGGAACACGGTAGCTGTCTGAGACTTGCTTAAGGGCAGGACTATGTTTCTGCATTGGACCATCTACTTTTAGACAATCCCACACAGAGCCTGATGGCGAGCAATTCTTTGGTTCTGGATGGTCATTTTGACCTGAGGTGTGCAGGTGACTAGTGCCACGTATCTTTGGGAGTCTAGAGTAGCCTTTGGCTTAAAAATGCTCCCTCTGTCTAGTGGAGTCAGTCTTTGGTCCAGGGCAAGTCGCAGTTGTGCAGTTCCAGGAGCGTTGCCACTGGTGCAGAGTATCCTGCCTTTGGGTTGTGCAGCTCCTGTTGTCGTAGACCTAGGCCCATATTTATACTTTTTGACGCTAAACTGCGCTAACGCAGTTTAGCGCCAAAAAATTTACCGCCGTCTAACGCCATTCTGAAGCGCCATGCGGGCGCCGTATTTATGGAATGGCGTTAGCCGGCGCAAGCAGACCGGCGCTGCCTGGTGTGCGTGGAAAAAAACCACGTAGACCAGGCAGCGCCGGCGTTGGGAAAAAATGACGTTAGGGAGTCTTAAAATGGGGCAAGTCAGGTTGAGGCAAAAGAATCGCCTCAACCCGATTTGCGCCATTTTTTTACGACGCCCAGACGCCATTTCATGACTCCTGTCTTAGTAAAGACAGGAGTCATGCCCCCTTGCCCAATGGCCATGCCCAGGGGACTTGTGTCCCCTGAGCATGGTCATTGGGCATAGTGGCATGTAGGGGGGCACAAATAAGGCCCCCCTATGCCACCCAAAAATGTTTAAAAAATATAAAAAATTATACTTACCTGAACTTACCTGAAGGTCCCTGGGGTGGGTCCCTCCATCCTTGGGTGTCCTCCTGGGGTGGGCAGGGGTGGCAGGGGGGGTCCCTGGGGGCAGGGGAGGGCACCTGTGGCTCATTTTGAGCCCACAGGCCCCTTAACGCCTACCCTGACCCAGGCGTTAAATAGTGGCGCAAATGCGGGGTTTTTTGACCCGACCACTCCCGGGCGTGATTTTTGCCCGGGAGTATAAATACGACGCATTTGCATCGCCGTCATTTTTTTAGACGGGAACGCCTTCCTTGCATCTCATTAACGCAAGGAAGGCGTTCACGCAAAAAAATGACGCTATTTGCCCATACTTTGGCGCTAGACGCGTCTAACGCCAAAGTATAAATATGACGTTAGTTTTGCGCCGAATTTGCGTCGAAAAAAACGACGCTAATTCGGCGCAAACGGAGTATAAATACGGGCCCTAGTCTCTTCTTAGTACTGTTGTTGCAGTCTTCACAGATCTGAGGTTCTGGTGTCAGGGGTGCCCCTTAAATCCTAGCCTTAGTGATGTTAGAGATGTGTGACTGCAAATGGTAAATGGCTCCTTGTCCCAGCTGCTAATCTGCCACCTTTATTACCCAGAACCCTCTATTCTGACATTTCCTAAAATAGCAGAAATCTTCCTTGGCCGTACAGATAGTGGCTAGCCTTCTAGGGATGCATGCCCTCTGACTTTCTAATTTTCCGACCTGCCCAGGTGCAAGTGTGCCTGAGGGCTGGAGGAGGATGGCTTCCTCCTTTGGGAGTCAGCTTGCGTGCATATCATGGGCAGTGAATGCTTTGAAGTCACAGCCTTGATGTGCGACTTCAGTAGCCATCCTTTTCAGGGAGGAGGTTTCACGTTCTTCCTGGCCAGGTCTTTGTTTCTGAATACTAGTAGTGTTCACACTGCCTGTCAAGAGGTCGGATTTCCTGTTCTGGTTGCAGCAAGCATGGTCTGCCAGCCAGTGCACAGGAAAGTCTGGGGTGGGGAGGCACATTGTTTTTATACCAAATATAACCATACTATATTTAGCGTTACTGCAGTGGAGGTGGTAACCTCCACTCTGCCCTGGTGCCAGCCCATGTTATCCTATGGACCACTGACACTTATAGCAGTCTTTAATGGAAAGGGCTGCTGTAGGCACTATAAGCTTGCATTTATATGTCCACATTTTTAATATCCTGCACCCTGCCTCCTGTGCTTTAGAAGGCCCCCTTAACAGAGACTGACATATATTAAGGAAAGTGCTGTGAATTTGCAACACATGGTGACAGCGAAGTCAAGTTGGAGTAGTTTGCTCTGTTCATGCAATCTACAATTGCAGGTCTGCTGTCGCCTGCTTACTTGGATCACTCAGGGTGGCACACGTAGTGCTTCAGGCCCTTGTGACCCTTTTCACACCCATGCCCTGGGTACCCTTGGTACCACATTGCTAGAGACGTATTAAAGGTTTAAAGTCCATGTCATTTGGGAATAATAATTTGCTACATCATGTTTTAGGGAAAGAATACCGGCACAGAGATCTGGGCAGCAGACTTCAGTGCACGTTCAGAGTCAAATGGGGATAACCATACTTTCCTTCCGTACTAATGGGTATCAAAGTCAGAAGGTGATGCTGTGGTTGCACAGTGAGATAGGCATTAAAAATTCAACATTGCTGTCACAGATTTAGGCCCTCATTCTGACCCTAGCAGTCGGTGATAATGCGGCGGCCAACCCGCCAACAGGCCGGCGGTCCAAAATATGCAATTCTGACCCTGGCGGGAACCGCCAACACAGCCCGCCGCATTAACACTCCACCCGCCACGGCGGAACAAACAAACAGCGCGGCGGTCCCCGCCAACAGCCAGGCGGCAGACAATGTACCGCCCACCCTATCACGACCCACCAATCCGCCACCTTTTCCGGGGCGGGAGCACCGCCGATAAAAACACGGCGGAAACAGACTACGAACGGGAAAACGCTCACCTCTACGCACTCCACGCGAGATTCCGGCAGTATGGAACCCGAGTTGCAGGTCATCCCCGCACTCCTATACCTGCTCATGTACCAGGAGCACGCCCGGCGGCGCGGAAGACATCGGTGAGTACTGCACCTACGACACAGGGGAGGGAAAAGATTACCGGCACACACCCACCCACCCACACCCACTACAACACACACATCAATGCATTCCCACAGATCACTGTCACAACCCACAAACCCCCCCCCCCCGAAATAATGCAAAGACCAAAAGAAGAGATCATAAACGGGCAGATATATTGAAATATGGACACCAGTAATCCCAATAAATAAATAAACTATGTACAAAATATATACAGCTACTAAATGTAGTCCAACCACTGTCCGTGGACCACAGGGGTCCTGTGCAAAGGGGCAAGGCCCAGTCCCACGACAAGAACTCCACGGAGAGAACACTGCAGGGGCATCAGAAAGAAAATAGGACAGGCACCTCAGGGGGAAGGGAAGGGGGGGCACCTCAGCCACTTGAGTACACGACGCCAGATCCACGAGGGGACTCCATGACCACTGGGCCATCCTGGGGAGTGCAAAGCCACAGTCCATACAGTCCATACAGTGGATGGCCTGCCCACTGGGCCATCCTGGGGAGTGCAAAGCCACAGTCCATACAGTCCATACAGTGGGTGGCCTGCCCACTGGGCCATCCTGGGGAGTGCAAAGCCACAGTCCATACAGTCCATACAGTGGGTGGCCTGCCCACTGGGCCATCCTGGGGAGTGCAAAGCCACAGTCCAAACAGTCCATAACAGACCCCACTGCCACTGGAGGAGGCATGTTGGCCAGAGGACATCCTGCAGCCCTGCCCGAGACAGATCCTGCCCTGCCACGTCTGCCAAAGGGCCAGCGGTTCTTGCCTGGAAGGGCCCAGTTCAGCGCTTCTTGCCTTGAAGGGCCCAGTTCAGCGCTTCTTGCCTTGAAGGGCCCAGTTCAGCGGGTCTTGCCTTGAAGGGCCCAGTTCAGCGGTTCTTGAGACGGCGGGGCCCAGTTCAGCGGTTCTTGAGACGGCGGGGCCCAGCGGAGCGGTTCTTGAGACGGCGGGGCCCAGTTCAGCAGTTCTTGAGACGGCGGGGCCCAGCGGAGCGGTGCTTGAGACGGCGGGGCCCAGTTCAGCGGTGCTGGAGACGGCGGGGCCCAGTTCAGCGGTTCTTGAGACGGCGGGGCCCAGTTCAGCGGTTCTTGAGACGGCGGGGCCCAGCGGAGCGGTGCTTGAGACGGCGGGGCCCAGTTCAGCGGTGCTGGAGACGGCGGAGCCCAGTTCAGCGGTTCTTGAGACGGCGGGGCCCAGCGGAGCGGTGCTTGAGACGGCGGGGCCCAGTTCAGCGGTGCTGGAGACGGCGGGGCCCAGTTCAGCGGTTCTTGAGACGGCGGGGCCCAGCGGAGCGGTGCTGGAGACGGCGGGGCCCAGTTCAGCGGTTCTTGAGACGGCGGGGCCCAGTTCAGCGGTTCTTGAGACGGCGGGGCCCAGCGGAGCGGTTCTTGAGACAGCGGGGCCCAGTTCAGCGGTTCTTGAGACGGCGGGGCCCAGCGGAGCGGTGCTTGAGACGGCGGGGCCCAGTTCAGCGGTGCTGGAGACGGCGGGGCCCAGTTCAGCGGTTCTTGAGAAGGCAGGGCCCAGTTCAGCGGTTCTTGAGACGGCGGGGCCCAGCGGAGCGGTGCTTGAGACGGCGGGGCCCAGTTCAGCGGTGCTGGAGACGGCGGGGCCCAGTTCAGCGGTTCTTGAGACGGCGGGGCCCAGTTCAGCGGTTCTTGAGACGGCGGGGCCCAGCGGAGCGGTGCTTGAGACGGCGGGCCCAGTTCAGCGGTTCTTGAGACGGCGGGGCCCAGTTCAGCGGTTCTTGAGACGGCGGGGCCCAGTTCAGCGGTGCTTGAGACGGCGGCCGGTCTATGGCCAACTGCTCATTGCCTGGTGGTGCCCTCCTGGGCAGCGGGGATGGTGCTCCTTCAATGCCCACCTGGGCTGTGGGGCCCTCCTGGCCAGCTGGGCTGGGTCCTCCCTGGGCAGCGGCTATGGGGGTGGTGGGCTCCTCCTGGGCAGCAGGCCTGCTGCCTGACCTCTCCGACTTGCTGCCCTTGCCCTCCTTAGTCGGGAGTCTGTGGCCCTTTCCTCCCTTTGGAGCTGTGGCTGGTGACTGTCTCTGGGTGGTGTCCGGGGGGGATGTAGAAGCCGGGCTCCTGCGGCGCCCCTTCCGCCTTCTGCTCCTCTTCCCAGGGGGTGGGCTGGCTGTCCCCTTGCTGCTGGGCGAAGATCCAGACATGCGGGCTGGTGGGCTCCAATACCCCTGCACCCTTGTCAAGGGGGCTGCAGGGCTGGTGGTGGCTGAGGTGCTCTTCTTACCCCGACGAGAAGGAGGGGGGGGCTCAGGGTCAGGAAAGAAGTTAGCAGTGGCGAGGAAGAGTTTCTTGGGACAATGGAGACTGGTAGGTACAGTGGGAATGGGAGTGGAGGGAGAGGATGTGGTTGTAGGTGAGTCACGTTTGCTGTCTTTGGGTGCAGGTGCAGGAGGGATAGGCTGTTGTGAGGTGGATGGCTGTTGGGTGGGTGGGTGGCTGCGTTTGTGTGGTGTGGAAGAGGGGGTGACAGACACAGTGGGAGAGGACACAGGGGACGTGTAAATGGCAGTGGGGGTGGTGACTGCACGTGTGCGGACTGGAGTGGAGGGTGTGCTGGTGATGGAAACACTGGCTGATGGTGAGGTGAATGGAGGTGTGAGTGTAGACGTCACAGGGAGGGAGGAGGGAGACGAGGAGGTGGGGGTCACAGAGGTGGTAGTGACTGTTGGCATGTCTGCATCGGAATGTTGCGTGTGTGAATGTCTGCGTGATCTGTGGTGCTTATGTTTGGATGAGCTTCTCTTGGGTGTTGAGGTGTGTGCAGGCTGGTCTGATGGTGTGGGTGGGACAGGCAGAGGAACAGGAGACTGGGAGGAGGGAGTTAGTAGAGGGAGGCAGGAGACAGGGACAATGGCTGCCGTCAGTGCTGAGGCCAGAGCCTGGAACGATCGCTGATGGGCAGCCTGACCCGAATGAATGCCCTCCAGGTACGCATTGCTGCGATGAACCTCCCTCTCCACCCCCTGGATGGCATTCAAAAGGGTAGTCTGCCCAACAATGAGCGTTCGGAGGAGGTCAATGACCTCCTCACTGAGGGCAGCGGGGGTAACAGGGGCAGGGCCTGAGGTGCCTGGGGCGAAGGAGATGCCCGGCTTCCTGGCAGAGCGGGCACGGGGCGAACGCTGAGGGGCTGCTGGGAGGGCGGAGATGGTGCGCTGGGTGGCAGCTGTACCTGTAATGGCGTGGGGCACGGATGGTGCCACCCCCGCAAGGGAGCTCCCTTCCGAGGACGTGTCCGTGTCGCTGCAGGGTCCAGTCGTCCCCGTTGTGGAGCTCCCCTCGCCCTCCGTCTCACTGGTCCAGTCTGACTCTGTGGCATGGCCCTCCTGGGCCATGTGAGATGCAGCTCCCTCCTGCCCCGATGCCACTTCTCCTCCGCCTGATGATGCTGATGCACACAAGCACAGAAAGACAAACAAAAAGGGGGGGGGAGAGAGAAATAAAGGGATATTGAGTACATGGATCTCCGGTACAGTTAGCGGACATGACAGACACAGATGCCCCCTGCACTAAGTTGCGCACTTGGGGTCCGCTACGCATTCCGTGGAACATGCCCTACACGCCTAGAGTTGACAACTGCACCCATGGATGACACGGCCCAGGGATGGCTGTACTGACAAACTACTGAGGGTGGTGGCTGGGGACACAGGGGCTTACGGGGGTGCCCAGCCTACAGATATCGCCCTGGCCTAGGGGGACCCCCAGCCCTCCTCCCCCACCCAGACACCTCCACTGCGCGACAACAGAGTAGATAATGCTTGTACTCACCCCCTTGTGTCTGCTGTGCTGCCCTCACGCGCCCATCCAAATCAGGGTAGGCCACCGCCAGGATCCGGAACATCAGGGGGGTCAGTTGACGGCAGGCACCCCGCCTACGTTGGGAGGCCATCCCCAGCAGAGACTCGGCGGTCTTCTTGGTCCCGCGGCGGATGTCCTCCCACCTCATGCGGCAGTGGGTGCCCCGTCGATGGTGGACCCCCAGGGTCCGGACTTCCTTGGCGATGGCACGCCAAATCCCGATCTTCTCATGGGCGCGGACCTATGTGACACGTACAGGGAGGGAGAAATACCACGTTCAAGTTTGTCTGCATTTTCGTTGCCAGTGGCCCAACGCCCCCCATCCCCGCCAGGCCCCCCGCCATGCTCCCCACCAGGCCCAACATGCCCCCCCTTCCCCGCCAGGCCCCCCGCCATGCCCCCCACCAGGCCCAACATGCCCCCCCATCCCCGCCAGGCCCCCCGCCAGCCCCAACATGCCCCCCCATCCCCGCCAGGCCCCCCGCCAGGCCCCCAAGCCAGGCCCAACGCCCCCCATCCCCGCCAGGCCCCCGCCATGCCCCCCACCAGGCCCAACATGCCCCCCCATCCCCGCCAGGCCCCCCGCCAGCCCCAACATGCCCCCCCATCCCCGCCAGGCCCCCCGCCATGCCCCCCACCAGGCCCCCCCCCATCCCCGCCAGGCCCCCCGCCAGGCCCCCCGCCAGCCCCAACATGCCCCCCATCCCCGCCAGGCCCCCCGCCAGGCCCCCCACCAGGCCCAAAATGCCCCCCCATCCCCGCCAGGCCCCCCGCCAGGCCCCCAAGCCAGCCAGTGGCCCCAAATCCAGATTGAATTAAACTCACTTGTTGGTCTGGAGGACCGTAGAGTAGCGCATACTGGGGGAGGACCCCATCCACAAGTTTCTCCAACTCCTCTCCAGTGAAGGCAGGGGCCCTTTCCCCAGGCGCAGCAGCCATTGTCCCTTCCAGACCGAGGTCACAGCAACACTTGCAGTATAGGTCCTCTCCTGTGAAAGTTCAAGTCGCAAGTGGATAAGTAGATAGAAAATGGCGGTCACGTCCGCGGCGGTGCGTACCGCGGCGGTGCGTACCGCCACCGCCGGCGCCCTTCGTCATTGGCTCCTGAAACCCATAGGCTTCAATGTTAACCAATGCGGCTTCGCGCCGCGGTCTTCGCCCGCCGCCCGCCGCGGTGTGCCACGCCAGCGCATTGACCTCACATCCCATTGTCACACTTCACAGGTCAGGCAGCCGCCATTTCGAGGGTCCACATGGCTCAATTTCAACTGCGTCACACAGGCCTAGGCCTTGCATAGCCACTCAGACACGCCATTCACTGCATAGGGAATCGTTTACTGTGCTAGCTGTGGTTACGTACCTGTGGGTTGCTTGACTGTGTGCTCCATGTTGTCCTTCCTAGGCACCGTCCGCTGGGTTTGGCGAGGAAACGGATGAATCCTCCCGTGTACCGACCGCTGGTGGACCTGTCGACAATGGAAGAACGCCACATTATCCTGACCTACCGTCTTAACCGTGCCACTATACATGAACTGTGTGCCCAGCTGGAGCCCGACCTGATGTCCCCCATCCGCCAACCCACAGGGATTCCCCCTCTGGTGCAGGTCCTGTCAGTACTCCATTTCTTGGCAAGTGGTTCATTTCAGACAACAGTGGGAATTGCTTCTGGGATGTCTCAGCCCATGTTTTCGAAGGTGTTATCCAGAGTGTTGTCTGCCCTGATGAAATACGTGAGGAGCTACATCATTTTCCCTGAGGTGGGTGAATTGGCTGCAGTGAAGGGTGATTTCTACACCCTTGGACATATTCCCAATGTCATTGGTGCCATTGATGGGACCCATGTGGCTTTGGTTCCCCCAAGAGACAGGGAGCAGGTGTACAGGAACAGAAAAAGTTACCATTCAATGAACATCCAGGTGGTGTGTTTGGCTGACCAGTACATCTCGCATGTAAATGCCAAATTCCCAGGGTCAGTGCATGACGCCTACATCCTGAGGAATAGCAGCATCCCTTACGTGATGGAACAGCTAGAGAGACACCGTGTATGGCTATTGGGGGACTCTGGGTACCCCAACCTGTCGTGGCTACTGACCCCAGTAAGGAATCCCCGGACCAGGGCAGAGGAACGGTACAATGAGGCCCATGGGCGTACTAGGAGGGTGATCGAACGCACCTTTGGCCTCCTAAAGGCCAGGTTTCGGTGCCTGCATATGACAGGTGGATCCCTAATGTACTCACCTAAGAAGGTGTGTCACATCATCGTGGCCTGCTGCATGCTTCACAACCTGGCTTTGCGCCGCCAGGTGCCTTTCCTGCAGGAGGATGGTCGAGACGGTGGTGTTGTGGCAGCGGTGGAACCTGAGGAGAGTGACGAGGAGGAAGACGACGGGGCTGAAACAGACAACAGGGACAGAATCATTGAACAGTACTTCCAATAGGACACAGGTAACAATTCAAAGATAATTTAGTAAATGTGAACTAGTCTCCTGCATCTCTGCTGCCTGTCTATTTGCCCCAGTGTATGATGACTGAGTTGTGGCTTTTCCCTCCCTATTTCAGATCTGTGGTCCCCACTACGAGTCCTGTGCTTCGTTTCCCCATGGACTACAGCTTTGTGGCAGCTGTTTGTTGACTTCACTATGTACAAGGACATATTTGCACTGTCATGTCAATTACAATATATTGAAATCACAGCCAGACTCCAGATAGTTTTGTGCAAAATAGGTGTTTATTTAAGTGCTCAAAATGGGATGGGTGGTTTCAAGTGGGTGGGGGCTATGGTGAAGGAATGTCCATGGCAGAGTCCAGAGTAACAGTCACACAGGTGCATTGTCCAGAGGCCTGTGGAGAGATGGAGCATGGGCAGTTCAAGGATGGACAGGGTGACAATGTGGGACAGTGGGATGACATCAGGTGGTATCCTTTGCTGGCGGGGGTCTTGACATCCTACTCTGTCTTCTTGCGAGATCTCAGGGCCCTCTTGCGGGGTGGTTCTTTTCCTGCAGGAGGTGGGGGTCTGGTGGGCTGCTGCTGTGCGGGGGCCTCCTGTCCACTAGCGCCGGCGGAGGTGGTTGGCTGTTCTTGGTCCAGGCTAGTGGCAGGGGCCCTTGGGTGTTGTTGAGTGTCCGTCCTGGTGTTGATGAGGTCCTGCAGCAGCCCTACCATGGTAACCAGGGTGGAGGTGAGGGCTCTGATGTCCTCCCTGTACCCCCGATAGTGTTCCTCCTGCAGTACCTGGATCTCCTGGAACCGGGCCAGTACCGTCGCCATCGTCTCCTGGGAGCGGTTGTATGCTCCCATGATGGTGGTGAGGGCCTCGTGGAGAGTGGGTTCCCTGGGCCCGTCCCCCCCCTGTCGCACAGCTGCCCTCCGAGTTGCCCTGTTTCCCTGGGCCTCTGCCCCCTGGCCGGTGTGCCCACTACCACTGCCCCCAGGTCCCTGTTGTTGTTGGGGTGGTGGGTTATCCTGGGTGCCCTGTAGTGGTAGACACACCGCAGATTGACGCGCCCTGGAGACAGAGGCATGGGCCCGCTGGGTGGGAGCTGTGCTGGTGTTCCCAGAGGGGTTTGGGTCTGTAGTGGCCTGGGCCTGTGTGAGGGGAACCGACTGTCCAGAGGTCCCCGATGGTCCGGGCTGGTCATCGGTGTCCAGGTCGACAGAGCTGCTGTCATCGCTGACGGCCTCTTGGGTGGGGGGTGTGGAGAATTCTGGGCCCTCCGCGGCGGTGTGTTGACGGTCGGGTCCTGCAGGGGTATAGAGGTATGGTTATAGTTTCAATGTGTGGCATATGGGTGTATCTGTGGGTTCCCGTGTCCCCAAGTGCTGGCATTCGTGTGTGGGTGCTTTGGTGAGGGTGGCTTGTGGGGGGGATGTGTATATGCATTGGGCATGCTTTGGTGATGGGTGTCCATGCTTAGTGGACGCATGCAGGCCTAGGTTTTTGGATGTGTGGGTTGTGATGGTGAGACATTGGCAGGGAATAGGTGTGCTGGGGGTGGGGGTGAGGATGGTGGTGGGGGTGAGGATGGGGGTGGGGGTGAGGATGGGGGTGGGGGTGAGGGTGGGGTTCGAGGATGGGGGTGAGGGTTGGGGTATGATTTGGCATGCAGGTGGGGGGGAAGCAGTAGTGAAGCTTCAACTTACCAGTATCCATTCCTCCGCCGACTCCTGCGAGGCCGTCAGGATGCAGGATGTTCAAGACTTCCTCCTCCCATGTTGTAAATTGTGGGGGTTGAGGTGGGGGTCCTCCGCCAGTCTTCTGCACGGCGATGTTGTGCCTGGATACCATGGAACGCACCTTCCCCCGTAGGTCGTTCCATCGCTTCCTGATGTCTTCCCGATTTCTGGGGTGCTGTCCCACAGCGTTGACCCTGTCGACAATCCTCTGCCATAGCTCCGTCCTCCGGGCAATGCTGGTGTATTGGATCTGTGTGCCGAACAGCTGGGGCTCTACCCGAACGATTTCCTCCACCATGACCCTGAGTTCTTCGTCTGTGAAGCGGGGGTGTCTTTGGGGTGCCATGGGGTGGTGTGTATGATGTGTGGGGTGGAGTATGTGTAGTTGAGTGTGTTGAGTGTGGTGGTGTGTGTTGTTTTGTGTGTGGATAGTGTGTGGGTGATGGTGTGGAGTGGCTGTGGCTGCTAGTTTGTGGATGGTGGTGTCTCGCTCTGGCCTTCTTTCAGAATTTTTGGTCGTAGGGGTTTGTGGGTGATGTGGGTGTGTGTTTTATATTGTATTGTGTGTGTGGGAGTGGTGTGTGTATGTGTATCAGGTGTGTTGTATTCAAATCGGCCAATGTGGCTGAGTTTTGTTCGTTTGTGTGTATTCTGACCGCGGCGGTGTGTCCCGCCAATGGAATACCGCGTTTGAAAGACCGCCGCGTGGATTCGTGGGTCGTAATGGCATGGGCGTATTTCTGTTGGCGTGACGGTGGAGGTTTTGTCACCTCCACTTTTCCGCCGACCGCTGGTCTGGCGGTCTGTTGTGGCTGTCGGATTTTCGGAGGTTTGCCTTCTGCGGGTCAGAATGACCGTGGCGGGTTTCCGCGACCGCGGCGGGATTATGGAGGATTTCTGACCGGCGGTAGGCGCCTTTTACCGCCGAGGTCAGAATGACCACCTTAATGTATCATTGCTGTTTGAGGGAAAGAATATATGTTATTTTTCCACATTTAGTTTAAGATTTCTATTATGTCATTGACTCTGTTCAGTAGCAGTAATACATTAGTGGTATCTCTTTTCATGTCATCACACTTCAATTTATCATACACTATTGTTCAAGAAATATGATCTTCTCCTTAAGGATATTAACTTTAATTCATACAATTGATCCTGGAAAAGATGTAAAGAAAATCTAATCTAAGCTACCTATTCAGAAAGGCTGGCACAGTACTGCAGAATTTTGTGATACTGGTAATTCAATGTGAATAATTTTTGATGAGTGGATTATTAGTAATGGCAAGTAAGTACCTACACTTCGTTACAGGCCACAATTCCACACTAGGTCCAGTCAAGGTCTCAATAAATTGATCTTCCCTTGACACTTGGCAGCTTGGTCCTTGAGCAGTTAGGCTTAATTTAGGAGACAGGCGTGTAAAGCACTGAATATCAACAAAGTAGTAAAAAAGTAAAACAAAAACCACAATAAAAATCGAACACCAATTTATAAAACTAGGAAAGATGTGTATCTTTGAAATGACACCAAAATGACAAAAATCCAATGTAGGTGACCAGAGATATGAATTTTCTAAGATGACATGTAAAAATGTGGTTTCTAGTGCCTAAAAACAAAAAGTGCCAACCGGGGACATCTGGTTGCACTTGACTGGGCAAAGTCAAAGTTTGAGGCCGACCGCGATGGAGCTCTAGTCGGATAAACTGAGCGGTAGACCTTGGTCAAAATGTTACCTTCTGACTTAGGGCCTGATTACGAGTTTGGCAGTCTGGGGACTGCCAAGGTGGAGGCAGTGGTCCGACCGCTTCTGATGTTTGGTGTCCGACCGCTGTATTACAATACATGCACTTACATAGACGAAAGACCGCTGCAGTCCTGCCCAAACCACCAGAAAAGCTAGACCGCTGTGATGTCAAGATCGGCCAGTTCAACCGTCGCCCCAATCATGATGTTGCTTTCCGCTGACATGACTGTGCAAATCCAACCACCACACTTGAGCAGACAGAAACAGAGGTATATAGGGCCAAAACTCACCTGTAGGCAGCATCATGCTGCCATGGAGTTCATCTTACACTTCCTGCTGCTTCTTGTGCTGCTCCATGGCACACAAAATCGTCTTCGTCATGGACGCAACCAACAGTAAGCAAAACACCTACCTGTTTCCTCCAACTCCACAGCAAACCAACAGGCTGCCATTGACCTAGTATGTGGGCCGTGCTCCCTGGCCCAAATATATGTCATGTGCCACGGTTGCACACAACGTATGTCTCAATCACAGCCCCATGGCACTTCCTTTGACCAGATCACTGACACTGCACCTTAACACTCTACAGAATTTGATGTGTGTGCACATCGCAGTTTCAGAAATAGTACTGTGTTCATAACAAGGTGCCACACAACAGCAAAGCCTCATCAATATCACACCTACAAATGGAAGTGACACCCTCACACTGTTCACAATCTGTGACCTGTCATGAGAGAACATACACATCTGCATGGATGTGTCATTGAACCCAAACAGACCTTCCCTACAAATTCCTTGTAATGGATGCACACATATCACCCACATTGCAAGAGAATTTAAGGTAAGTGTAATGCAGTATAATTTGTGTGACAAACATCCAAAGAACACAATGTAAACAATCCCTGCTTAATATGTATGGCGGCATCAGGGGGACCCAGAAAGGCTGCTGCCCTGGGACACATTTTACTTTGCACATGCCTCAAAAACACCATTTCCACAGGAACTGTGGCCTGATGAATACTAGGGACCACCAATAATATAAACAAGGGTAATGCCTATGTGCAAATGTGTAAGTGCAAGTCTAGAAAGCAAAATCACCAGCAACAGCATCAGTCACACCTTTAGTTGGTGTAAGGTACACACATTAGAATGGACACATGTCCAATCAAATTTATAGGAAGGCAACATAATTGAGCACCCTCCATGTGTGGGCAAACACACCTCTAGCCTGCACACATTAGACAAATGTCCAAATTACATTGGGGGGGGAATGTAACCCAATAGATGTTGACAATGGGCAAACCAATAAGAAATACTTATCATGTGAAACAAACTCAACACAATGCCACCCAAATTGGATTACATTCCACAATCAATCAATCAATCAATCAAGGATTTGTAAAGCATGGCTAATCACCCATAGGGTCTCAAGGCTCTGAATGAAAGCATGCTGCTCAGTCGAGAAGCCAGATCTTGAGGTCCTTCCTGAACTGCTTCAGTAATGCGTCTGCCTGATCATGAGGAAACGTGTGTTTCATGTTGGGGCTGCTAGGTAGGAGAAGGATCTTCCTCATGCTGTACTTTTCAAAATCTTGAGAACAGCTGCAAAGGCGAGCTGCGAGGAACGGAGATGTCTGTTGGGTACGTAGAAGGTGAAGCGGTGGTTGAGGTATGCTGGTCCTATGTTGTACAGCGCCTTGAAGGTGTGCATCAGGAGTTTGTATGTGATGCGCTTGTTGACTGGGAACCAGTGTAGCTCTCAAAGGTGGGAGAAGATTCGGCTGTGTCGGGGCATGCCCAGGATGAGTCTGGCTGCTGCATTTCGGACTCATTGTAGTCTTGATTGAAGTTTATTGGTAATGCTGGCATGTAGTGCGATGCCGTAATCCAGTTTGCTGGTGATGAGTGTGTGAGTGACTGTCTTCCTCATATCGGGGGGAAGTTATTTGAAGATCTTCTGCAAGAGACGGAGGGTATGGAAGCTTGATGAGTAGACAGCGTTACCTTGGCGGGTCATCAATAGAATGAAGTCCAGGTTGATGCCCAGGTTGAGAGCATGGTCTGTGGGGGTGTTACCCAGTGCAGTGGGCCACCAGGAGTCATTCCAGGCAGAAGAGGTGGAGCCGACCACAAGGTTCTCTGTCTTGCCCAAGTTGAGCTTGAGGCAGCTGGGCTCCAACCAGGCGGCGACTGTTCTCATCCCGTTGTGGAAGTTCCTCTTGGCTTGCGCAGAGTCCTAGGACAGGGAGAAGATCAGTTGTTTTTCATCAGTGTATCAATCAATCAATCAACAATAGCATCTGTAAAGCGCAGCACTATCACCCTTAAGAGTATCCATCCATCGAACATTTCTATTTATCCGGGATGACTCCAGCACTGGTTTCAAAGTCAGATCTTACCAACCACATCAAATGGATGATTAGACCGGGTGAAATAGACACAACTATAGTCAAACATTACAAATTATTCATGAACATCAAAAAGGTAGAAATGTAATGGCATGACCAATGTGTAGCAACTCAAACAACTGAACTCCAAAAATGGTGAAAAGGCCAATGGCCAGTCCATGGTAAAAAGTGTGTGAGCACACTCCTGTGCCTCACAACTTGCCTCACAAATCACTTTCACAGGAACATCCACTGGAAGGGGCATCTAGTGGGCATTCCAGGCACTGTAATGATCACCATTGGGTGCGGTGGGGTCAGGTTTTGGATGAACGAGTTTGGTCTTAGGAGGGGTGGGCTTCCTTTTGGGAGGGCCGTGGGTTTCTTTTTGGGTTTGGGTGGGATTTGGCTGGGTTCCGGGGGGGGGAGGCAGGTGTCACAGGGGAGGACTTGGACATGGAATGGATGGGTTGGGGTGTGGATGGGGTCCTTTTTGCTTTGAGCAGGGTGGTTTCACATTGGTAGGGGCAAGGTTAAACAGGAACCTTTCTTTAGAAACATGGGGAGGGTGTACAGGAGGAATTAGGGGTTGGGAGGCTGAGAAAGTGCTTGTGTCAGCTGTGGATTTGGGTGTTGTTGGTGTCTGTGCATGTGTGAGTATGGGTGTTTGAGTCTCTTAGTGGACTGTGACATTGATGTGATGGGTAAGGTGGGAGTGGTGGATGTGTCTGCGTGGGTGGGGTGGCATCTGGAGGTATGTTTGAGTGATGGCTGTGTCTTTGGGTGTTGGGGTGGTGTCTGGGGGAATGGTGGATGTGGTGGCTGTGTCTGTGGGTGGTATGGTGGTATCTGGGAGTATGGTGGATGTGGTGGCTGTGTGTGGGTAGTAGGTGTTGGGGTCTTATTTGGGGGTAAGGTGGATGTTGTGGCAGTGTCTGTGGGTATGGAGGTGGTGGCTGGGGGTATGGTGGATATTGTGGCTGTGAGTGATGGGGTCATGTCTGGGGTATGGTGGATATGGTGGTTATTGTGCTTTGGACAGGTATGTGAATAGGCAAATTGGATGGGGAAGAGGATGGTGGTGGGAGGAGGATCGGGGGTGGAAGGCTGTCATAAGGGAGGAGGCCAGAGAATGAAAAGATATCTGTAGGGAAGACATAGCTCTGTGATTGCATTCCACAGACACAGCTATCTGTTGGAGCTGGGTTCCTGTACCTGGATGGCATTCAGAATGACAGTCTGACCCACAGAGGTGCTCCTGAGGAGGTCAACTGGGTGGGTAACAACAGGGAGGGTGGAGATGGAACTGGGGGTGGCAGACAAGGATGGAGCAGGTGTAGGTCCTGAGTGATCCGCCAGCACTAGGGAGTGTCTACTGGAGATTGACTCAGAAGAAGAAGATGTGGAGCCGGTCTCCTGCGTGGCACTCCCCTTCTCCTCAGGGCCTCTGAGCCTCTCCATGTTTGATGCTTAGTGACTGGAGGTACTGTGGCCAGCTGCTTCTCACTGCTGTTGGTCCTGTCTCTTGCGCTTGCCTGTGAGGATGCTGAAATGACAAATACAAGCAAATAGGGTTAGTCCATGTGCCTAAACACACTTGAACAACAGTTTTGATTAGAAAATATAACCATAATGTTCAGTAGACCCCAGTCACAAGGTCCTCCAAAGTGCCTTCAACATTTGCAGCACCACATGCACGCTACATAAACTGTAAACTTTTGCACACAGGAAAATCAGAATCACTGGCAACTTCAATTGCATTAGTGAAGTTGTCCAATCACAATACCCGTGGATCAAGTAGGAGACCTTGTTACCTTGAATGCTTTGGCACTTGTTGCACCCCTCACTAACCTGTTGGCATCAAATATAATGGCAATGGCAAGGACATTCTCACGGATTCCATACAAGGTCCTGCAAACAGCAAATGTTCATATACGCAATACCACATCAGGATGAAATGATGGGCAGATAATCCAGCAATGTTGCAGTAAGAAGTACAGTAACCAGAAGAAGGTGATATGGAAACACCCATGTCACACTGTAAAAACTCACCAATGGCAACTTCACAATATGTACATTGTCTAAATGTGTAACAGAAGTTGTACTAATCTTGCACATAAAAGCACACTGGAGACAATCTGGTCAAAATGTCGGGAGAGCTATCTACAACTATCCACAGCACAATAAATCAGCTATGTCTAAGGAAATCACCTGTTTTGATTGGCACTGCTGAGAACACCCTTCTAACATTGCATAACTAAAAGTCAATAGTCCATTGAATGTTGCTGTGGCTTAGGAAATCCCCAGTATCTGAAGAGGTCCTTTAACATGTTTCTCAACGGAAAGGCATATCTCTGTACCTTTTTGTCATGCTAACACAGATTTCATTGGAATACTGAGTGTACACACTCACATAGAATTCCAACATTTCTGCATGTAACTTCCTGATGCATGTCAACAGTCAGGTAATGAACCTTTAACAACTGATATGTGCAGAGCACTTAGCAAAGCACTTAGCTAAATGATTCAACATCAGTGGTATGGAAATGCATATTGTGACTAAGTACTCAAGGTCTGACTGTAATGTCCTTCTTTGCTTCTGCAATTGTTCATGAGAAATGACATGGAGCAACGGGTTAGGGTATGTGTGACCCAACGAACAATGTTGACACACTCTTGTCTGTGGTACCACATGAACTATATACCAATCATATAAAACTGTTTTCCAAAAGATTTTGGCATCCACGTGTTCTGAAATCAGACATCATCCCATGAAGATAGGTAGATGATGGATGAAACAGTAGTGGAAATGATACTACAAATGTGCACGGTACACATGCTAACATGTAGGCACAAATACTGATTCCAAGAGTGATGTTACTCAAATCATTTAACTGTACATTCCTTACAAGGGAACTTATTGCTGAGTAATGAGGCACCAGCACCCTTCACACTGAAAACAAGTGTCTTGTTGGATACAAATGCTAATATACTCTATTTAGCAGACACATGGCTAAGTACAGTGATCTATTACCTCATGTTGTTTAATGCTGGGGCTGACACTTAAGACAAGTGGACTGTTGGGTACAAATAATAGTCATAACATGAAACAACATGAGATGATTGACCACTGCACTCAGACATGTGTCTTCCCAAGAGAGCATATTGGTAGTGGACTGTACTCTGTTGTATCCCTGCTCACTAGTACAAGAGGCAGGGCACATCATGATTTACCAACTATTATACCTACACACAATAACTCATCTTATGTATCCCACATTGGCCAGCACTAATATTCATGGAGAGATGGCTGCCTCTCACACATCAACCTGGCAATGTAACATGTTTGAATCTGCCCAGGAACCACCCCCTTGTAGCTGCTGTGCTCCCCTCAAACACCTATCAAGCTCAGGGTAGACCATCGGCAGTATGCAGGCCATCGGGGGATCCTGGTCTGGCATGTGCCCCGCCCAAATTGTGAAGACTGCACCATCTGGACCCCCGCGATTTTCCAGGTCCAGCATCTTAGGACCTTCCACCTTTTGCAAAAGTGGATGCTCTGCCAGCGATTGGCCACCAGAGTCCACACCTTCCATGCGATTGGCTCTCTAAATCCCTTGCTTATGATCAGCGTTGACCTGTGTGGATGCAACAGATAAATGAAGAGGTCACAATTGTACTTTTTTAGGTAACTGATTGTTTAACGCACAACACCTAGCACAAGCATTTTGCAATTGTCAACACACATGTGTAAAGCAAACATGGTGAGTACAGGGATATAAATACACACTTTTGGAGTCATCTGCTGACTATCCACAAACATGCTCATTGCCTACACTGACTAAGCAAGCCCGCTGACATCATGTAGCCCAGGGCCAAGCAACATGTATTGTGATGTGAGCCACTAGGAAACCCAACCCAACATTGTGACCTTCTGAAGGGTAAACTACATGTGCATGACTGTACAGACACCTTTACAAACTGGCACATTGGATCACTGCATGCAGCCATACAGGCAGCTACCGTGTTACAGATTACACATTAAGACTTAGGTGACAATGAAAGGGCTGGCATGGGAGTCATTGAAAGATTCTTCTCTAAGGATGTGTGGAAATGTGGTCTTTATAATAGAATCTCATCCCACTTCTGAGTGAGTTTGTGTGGTATGTGCTGGTATCACAGGAGACACCTCTTACCATCTGTGGCACTCCTACAGAGATGACATTCAACATACCAAAGTATGTTTGATCTGATTGGTTGCATGTAACAAAGCTAGTGATTCACATGTCACGATCTCCCCTGCATTAGCCAACTATCTGCACTGTGGGTTTGTCAGTTGTGCAATAGGCCTGTACTGTACAAACACGACTTCTGGAAAGTTGACAACAGATGTGTAGGACTAAGGGGCCTGCCATTAGGCAATGACACACATTGACAATGGAAATAAGTGCCAGGGAAGGTGGTTACTTCAGTCGCCGTTCCTAATGAAGTCAGTGTAAAAGCATTCAGGCCAAATCTTGTTTCTGAAGAGCAAGTTTGGCCACACCCCAGGACCAGAATGTCTACAGTCTACAGCGAGTGGGCCCAGTGCTTCAGTTGCATAGCCACAGTTACTGTTCACCAGCGTGGGCTATGTCCCATACTGTGAAAAGGCTTTGACCAGCCTTGCTCGTTGCAGGCTGAGCATACAGAACCTACACGAACAGCACATTTCCTTCATTTCAATGCATGACAGTACATCCTGTGGCCATCCCATATGTGAGTTCAGGGTTGTGTGGCAGTAAGTCATACATTGGTCTGATATCACAGTTTGCCGAACCCTGATCCGCGCTGAGTAATTTGTGGGCTTTTACAAATTGCTTACAACATCTTCAACTGACTCAAGCAATATACATATACAGCTCATGCTGTGATGCAAATGCAATTACTGTGATATTTACCATCATCAGCCCATCGGATATATCATTGCTTGGCAGTAAAATGCACTTGCATAGATATATGAATGCAACACAAGGAGGATCTAGGGCTTATCACACATCACACAACACAATGGTCATTTCAAATACTCGGAGGTCAGGGCTCCACAATCCACAACCTCAACATCCTATATATGGACCACAGATTATGACAACAGGCACCCAAATAACTCACTGGGACTCAGAAGCACATTTTAGCATGTGAGGAAGGAAAGGATTGTTTTTAACATAGGCAAATATGTATGTGAGATAGTTACCACCTCCTCTGGTGAGCCATAGGGTTGTCCATACAGGGGAAGGATCTCTTCAACAAGTGTCTCCAGCTCCTCTGGAAAGAAGGCAGCGCCCCTTTCACCTGCTTGGCACACAGCAGCTGAAGTGGTGGAGGTATTAATGGCAGCAGTGTCAGGAGTCAAGTGAGTAATTTTCCAATCCCGGTGTACATGTACGCCTCATACGCGTTCATCACTGTCGATTGGAACAGCCATTGGGTTGTGACCGTCACATTCAACAATGTTAGCCTATTGCTGGGTCCACAGTGGCTGAAATCGCCCACTGCATGGTCGGCTTCCGCCGGCAGTTGGAGGTTCTTAAAGTCAAATGAATGTGGTCAGGCATCTGCCATTTTGTCAATAGAAACTACAGTTTTGGTGACTGTTAAATGCTTCACAAAATTAATGTGAAGTAACATCTCAACAGATGTAAAGCTCCCTTGATGTGTAGATTCTTCTACACAATCATCAGTGTAGTGCGTTGCTGGTCACAGATGCCATTTAACTATGGTGCACTGTACTCCGCCTGTGTATTTTTGGTAGACGGAACATACGTTACAATATTTAGGGGCACAAGAGGAGCAGTTAGGTATGTTATATGTACACATATGTTCTAGACACATGCCTAGACAACCATGAGCTTCATAGCTGGACCTTGAGTAGTAGACAGTTTTGACATGTAATGAGTGTAATGTATTTCCAGTCAGTAATGTTTGGTCACATGACTTTAGTCTCACTCATCAGATATGTTGGTCTGGACACAGTGACTAATGCTCAAACTCATTTCATTCCACAAATAGGTACCCTGGGACAGGGAGGATGTGACAACCTCCAGTTTACCGTCCATTCACAGACCCGCGGATCATGGAAGAACGTGACATAATAAAGCAGTTCCGTCTGAATAGGCAAACAATCCAAGATCTATGTCGTCAGATGGAGCCAGATCTCTTGCCTCAAAACAATAAGACACATATGCCATCCATTATGAGACTTATAGTAGTATTACACTCTCTGGCCACAGGGTCATTTCAATATACAGTGGCTATATCTGGTGGTATGTCACAACCTATCCTCTGTGGTTCATAAAAAATGTGGTATCAGCAATGATGAAACATATTGACAGCTCTATCAGGTTCCCAAGACGTGAGGATTTAGCCAATGTGGGGGTTGAATTCTATGGATTTGGTCACCTCCCACATTTTGTGGGAGCCATTGATGGCACCTATATTGCATTGGTGCCACTGCATTCCAGTGAACAAGTCTATTGCAACATGAAAGCACTTCCATTCGATCAATGTGCAAGTTTCAAACATCTGTGCCCTGTTCTCAGGTTTTGACCATGATTTCTTTGTTATGCGGAACAGCACCATACCCCAGCTGATACCACAACTGCAACTGGAGAGGACCTGGCTTGTTGGTAAATTAAATCTGTCATGATGTGTGTGCAATGTCTGTTGCTACAATCAGGAAGTGTGTCAACAATTGTGACACTTATGTCTCATTACAAAACAGGGGACTCAACATATCCCAACCATCCTTGGTTAATAACACAGCTGAGGAATCCAACTATGCCAGGGGAAGTCTGCTTCAATAAAGCTGAACACGGCGGCCAGTTCAGCAGGCTTTTGGGCTACGAAAGGCTAGATTTCTATGCCTGGACAAGACTGGGGGAGCCCTCCTCTACTCACCCGCGAAGATGTGTCAAAACACTGTGGTGTTCTACATGCTCCATAACATCACTCATCAAAGGAATATCCCTTACATTCCAGAGAAGGGGATGCCAAATGAAGATGATAATGGTGAAGAGGAAGGAGCTGACGTGCGACAAGACCTCATTAAGAGCTTCTTCTCATTAGTTATGTTATGTTATATTATTTATGAAGCGCGTGGCTACCAACAGGCTTCCCAGTGCTAAAGGACAAAGAACCAGCACGGATAGTGAGAGCGGAGCCAGCACCTAGAACAGCCAAGTGTAGGTATGTCATGAGATGGTATGACTTTGATTGTTCAATGAACTCTTAGTGTGATGATGTGAAGAGTATGTTTGTTGAAAATGTTAGAAAGCTGAAGCTCTGGCAAAATCTGGCAAAGGGTGTTTGGTGTCTCATTTTTTTGATGTTGCTTTGTTTATGTCAGATTTTTGTCATGGACTGCATTCTCCAGAAGTTTGCTATGTGAATTGAGTCAATGTAAGGTTTCATAGCTAAACTCTTTGTATTTGTGTTGTTTGGGTACCTTCACCATGGCATCTTCTTTTGGACATTTCTGAGTTATGACAGCAAATTTATGATGCTGTAGGGACATTCGAAATGGACATGGATTGTTCCTGCGAATGTATGTCACAGACTTTGGGTAAACATAACCAGTGCCAAGACAGCTTGCATAGTGATAGGATGGAAGTTAAGGAGACTCCATTGGACTTGTTCCTTGTCGTGTGGTGGCCATGATGCATTATGTGTGTCATCATGTGCTCAGACAATATATATTTGTAGGCCTAATTCATGTTAGTTTATCTTCACATTGGCTAAATACTATTTTTTATGAACTGTATGTAATTGTTAATATGTTTAATCATTGTAGGCGAAAGTGTTTGTGGCACATCACTGACATTATTTTGGGTCATACCACCAAATGCAGAAGCACTGGATGGTAATGACCCTGTGATCAGAAATTGTTCTGCTGCCATCTGTCTGAGTCCTGCTTTATATGATTCCTTTTGTGAGGTAGGTGATATGGCTCTAGCTGATGACATCAACCAAAATCATTTTTGCCTATTCTACAGAATAATGTCTGATATATCTCTTCCTTCCGTGTTCTGGAGGTCTGTACCTGTAAATGTGTTCACTTAGACAGTAGGAATCAAACATGTCTGATTTTCTATGTTTCTGACATCTTGACAGTCTATGATTGGAACAATGTAATCAAAATCTTCTTAGACAAGACACTTGTTTGTTTGTGTTGGTGTGGCATGGTTGTGATCCTGAGTTAAACATTGTGTACATGGAGCATATTCCTTCTTCCACAAGCAGCATGTTTGTCATTGTAGGATTAACATGTTATTACATATCTACAGTGCTAAATGTGAAATTTAAGATAGCAGACAATGAGTTTGTGACCGGTGAATTTATAACAATACTGAAGGTGAAAACAAACTAGTGGCAAAAAGTAAGTGAAAAATGAAGGGGTCAGTCATGGTTAATGAAATCATGAGTAGATCCTACACCACCGGATGTCCAAAGTCCAGAGTACTCCTCCCAACAGTAACGGAATGGGGTTCAGGATCAGTCCATAGAGTGAATGTGTGGCACACAAAGATGAGGTCTTTTCTGGCAGTGGAGGGTGTCTTGTCATCAGCATCTCCTGTATTTTTAGATGGACATCCGCACTTGTGAGGGCGGGACGGTCAGCTGCTGCAGAGGTAGGGGTGTCTGAGACTGGTTGGTCCTCCGGCAGGACCTCCCTTCCTGTGTCTACCACAGATGTACTTGAGCTTGAGGAAGTTGGCCCACAGGAAGGGGTAGATGCTGGTGGAAAAGTCCTCTTCAGGGTGCCCATGTTGGATTTATGGGCCTCCATATGTTGGTTCATGTTTCTTTGCAGCTGCTTGATTTTCCAGAGTTCAGTTAACACGTGGCCCATAACACCGTGGAACTCACAATAGACCCCCCCAAAACTTTGCTGATGGTATCCTGGTTGTGAGTGGCCACAGTGGCCTTACTCTATCAGCAAACAGCATCCCTGCCAATGACCCTACCCACACAAGGTTGTGCCTTTGACACAGGGTGCACTATCCAACTGGGTCCTGGAACCTCAGTGTCAGGATTGTTGATTTGCACCTCAGGATCCAGGACTGTGAGGCACACAAAGTTAGCAACTGTGATAGGTACACAGGTTGGAGGCAAGCTGTTGTCTGTGATGTTGAAGCAACTGGAATGGGAGATATTGTTGTGGGCACAGTAAGACTCAATGTTGCCATCTGACCAGGCTGCCCAGATTGTCCAGGACTGTCATCCATGTCCACATGTCCAGGAGTGTCATCATCACTGAGAGCTTCATCCAGAGGTGGGTTGGGAGTCTAGTCGGTGGACAATGCTTAGCCAGGTGCTGTGCCAGCTCACCCTGTTGAGAAATAGACTACATTGTTATTGGTTGAAGTGTGGAATCTACATCCAAAGGTTTTGTGTCACTGTAAGTGGAGACCTTCGACAATCTTAAGTGGCAGGTTTGCTGATTGTGTCATGTTACCATGGTATTAAAGATGATAACATCCTTCAAGGTGGTACCTACAGCATACACTATCCTTTGACACATTTTCATTTTTCTACTGAGAGGAGTATGCTGGACTTGAGCTCCAACAATTATGGCTCTACTTTTATGATTTCATTCACCATGACTATCAACTCATCTTCTGAAAAATGGGGATGATATAGATGTGGGTGGCAGGGACAGAAGAATGACATAGGGAATAAACATACAAAAGTGTGTGGAATGTGTTAAATGGGATAGTGAAAAAAGGGGTGCCCTATCTATCAATGATAAGAAAAACAGGGGGCTCTGATCACTTCCTTGCAGTGGAGAGGCAAAAGATCATGGCCTGGGAAGAGGTGTGTTTTATAATGTGATTTGCAGGTGTGTCCAAAGGGCATATGTAGGTCAGCTGTGTTGTTTTTTAATCCATCCAATGGGCACTTGTCTGTTGCTTTGCTGAATGCATAGTGCCTTGGCCGACCACAGTCAGCTGACCTCCGCAAGGAGACCGCCATGTTGACTGTGTTTTTGTAATGGGCTTTGCGGCTCCATGCGGCTATGATAGCGATGGTATGCGTACCGCCAAGATTTCCACCCGCAGAGCAACTTGTGGGCACCCATTTGTTTTGGCAGTCAGCGATTCAGCCTGCATACATCGTAATATAGCAGTCTGGAGACTGCTGGTGCAGCAGTCTTTTTGGGACCTCCACCATGACAGTCTGGTGGTACGACCGCCAAACTCATAATCAAGGCTATAGTCTCATTTTTGGAGTTTATCTCTTGTCATCGGTCAAATCTCCTCTTCAGGCCGGCATGCGATGCAATGTCATTGACTTAGGTTAGCATGATGTCTTGGTCAACTCTTGGAAGTCTTATCAACAGGTAAAAGCTCCAGAGCTTCAGTGGGATGAACATCAAATTTAGGCCAGGTCACAGTTTGACATCCCTAGCTTGCTTCTCATTGAGGGATTGGTCACCCTAGGGAGCTTTTTCACAAAGTTGCTCCAAAGGTCTCCAAACGTCTGGATCTTTTTTCCAAAGTCTCTTATCGGTCCTTGAAGTGTCCACAAACTTTATCCAAGGTTCCAGAAGCTCTGAGTTGCTCCTTAGAAGTTGGGACTACAGCACCCAGAATGCATGCTGGTGAGCATGGCTCTTCTTGCAGGACTGGATGTAGGGCATTCTAGTCTGCTCCTTTGTACTGTAGCTTACAGGGAGTCTACTCCTGGAGTTGCAGAATCAAGACAAAGTCCTTCTTGTGATGAAGCACAGAATGTGCAGCTGGCGGAGTCCTTGTGGGTGCAGTCCTTCAAGTGGAGTCCAGGGATTCAGCAGGGCAGACCTTCTTTCCAGTGTTTTCTTCCAGCAGTGATCTGATTTGCTAGGCAGCTCTGTCATATTTATCGTTGCTCCTGAATTGGCAAGCAAAAAGGTACCCCTGACCAATGGGGTGCAGGGTGCTGGCCTCTGGGGTGATGTCTCCTTGGAGGTTACATCTGGCTGAGCCCACAATACTGGTGTGGCTAAGTTTCCCTAACACACTCCTTTCAATCCCTCTCCTAATTTAATTACTGGAGCTCCCATCTGGCCGGGGTCTTGGGAATGCGGGAGGTATAGTTTCTGTCCAAGGTGGCTTTCCCTCCTTTGAAAACCAGTTTGGCCACTCTAACCCCCTCCCTGCTCTGCCATCAGCTACAACAGTTCTCTTCCCATCAAATGCTTTCTTTTTTTCAGTCAAGGCCACTTCACACCCCATTAGGTTAGCTTAGCTCAGGCTGCTAGACACAGACCAATGAGGAAAGGGTACTACAGAACTGATTTTGATAACTTTCAGAAAAAGTTCTAAAACCAGAACTCTTTCTCTATAGCAGTTATAATAAATCCATCCTTGGGCATATTTAGCTCTTTTCTATTGGAAATAAGAGAATAGGGCCAAAACATTGGCTGTTTTCCCTCACCAGGGTATATATTATTAAGTCCCTACTTATATTCACACTGCATCCACCCTTGGGGCACCTAGGGCAGACTATATGGGTGATTTATATGTAAAACAATAAGATAGTTTGAGACTTTGGAAGTACTTTTGATTCCAAAGTCAAATTTGGGGTTAACTTTAATTTAAAAGCAGTCAGCAAGGCAGGCCTGCTTCCACAATGAAACCAGAGACCACAGCTGTGCACCATGGGAGCCCGAACTACTCTAGGGTCCCTAAACTTACCTGCCCTACCATATACTAGGGACTTCTAGGTAGGTTGTCAGATTATAATTATGCATAATTTGCATATTGCATTTTAATCAGAGCAATGTCCCTGGGACTAGCTAGCAGTGGCCAGGGCACAATCAGGGTCATAAAGTGAGGGGGCTTTTGCAATCAGCCCAGTTTTCTCACACTCATATTCTCTCATATCCTCTGTCTTCAGGTGTTCCACATGTATTTAGACAAAATGTAGAGTTCAATATATTGAGAGACAGAAATATTGGAATAAAATATTTTGGGTAAGAAATATTGGGGCCTATTTCAAAGAAATTGTGCACAGGGATGTGCAGTATTTACTAGAAAGCAGGGCACCCCTGTTTTTTCCCTTGCTGTGGCTCTCAATCAGCTGCCCACGCAGGCATCCTTGCACCATAGTGCAAGGGTGCCTGCACTGCAGGGAATGGTTGTTTATGTGCAGGAAGGTGTCTCTTCCTGCACATAAACAATAAACACAGGTGATTTGTTCCTTCCATGTGTGCTGCAGAATACAGTGTGCATAGAAGCAGCAAATAATCATTAATGCATGTTTGTTAATATGCTTGTTTATGTGTTTGCTTAAGTGCAGGAAGGGAGTCCGTCCTGCACATAAACAATGATTCATTGCATTTTTCTATTTTTTCTCGTTGCATAATGCTAATGCCACCTCTGGGATGGCATTAGTTTTTGGCACTGCCTCAGATTTACAAATTCTTGTAAATCTGGGACAGCCTCAAAAGCAATGGGTGTTGCGGTGGAATGCCCACAGCAACACCCGGTACACGCCCCTACGCCACAGAAAACTGCATCGGAGGAGCCCATATTTACAAGGCAGCGTTAAGCCGTGCGGTGACTCTGGGCATGGAAATATGCCCCATTGTGTTTAAGAAGACTGTCACTTTTAGTATTGTTTTCAGTATAATAGCTGTAGATAAACATACTTTACAGTGTTTAGTTTTTAATTAATTGGCTATCAAATATGTAACTTGTTCAATAGTGATTTATTTTAGTTATATTTTAGGTGTGGCTGCTTGGTTTGTATGGGTGCTGGGAGGGAAGTTAGGCAACAATTAATTAAAATTATGTATTATTTGGTAATTAATTAATTGTTTAATAATTATGTAAATTGTTTAATACTGATTTATGTTATATTTTAGGTGTGGGCTTCAGTGTTTGCATGGGTATAGGTGCGAAGTTAATCCAGTAATAATTAACTGACAATTACTTATTAAATGTCAATTAATTATTCCTTTGATTCTTATCTAAATACTTTAGATGCAAGCTGCTGGGTTTGTAGGGGTATAGTTAATTAAGTAATAATTAATTTACAGTACAATAATTATTTATCTCATTGATTATTAATTATGTAATTTGTTTAATACTAATTTCTTTTAGATATAGTTTAGATGTGGGCTGTGGGGCTTTTAGTGGTATAGGGTAAGGGGTTTGTGTTGGAGAATGGCCCTCTTGGAAGAGTCACCCCAAACTTTTAGGCTTCCTGCTAACCAGTGCTAAAGTGCATGTGCCCTCCCTAAAACATGGTAACATTGGCTCATACCCAATTTACATAGTTAATCCACCTATAAATCCATAGTAAAGTGCACTTGATGTGACCAGGAATTAAATGCTACTAGTGAGCCTGCAGAACTGATTGTGGCACCCACATAAGTAGCCCCTTAACCAAGTTTCAGGTCTGCCACTGCTAGGCCTTTGTGTGTAGTTTCACTGCCACTTCGGCTTGGCATTTAAACCTAATTGCCAAGCCTTAAATTCCCCTTTTATTCCATATAAGTTACCCCTAAAGTAGGCCCTAGGTACTCTGTAGGGCAAGGTGTGATGTAAGTAAAAGGCAGGATATGTGCTTATAAAGTTTACATGTCCTGATAGTGAAAAACTCCCAATGTCATTTTTCACTACTGTGAAGCCTGCTCCTCTCATTGGCCAGCATTAAAGATTCCCTTATATGCTTTTAAGTGGTAATTTCTGTTCAGAGAGGATTAGACTTGTCATATTTAGTTTGGTTGGAATGGTAGTTAGAAATCCTGCTTACTGTTGAATATGGATTTTGCAGTACTACTTTAGAACTGCCACTTTTAGAAAGTAGGCATTTCCCTTCACTACCTGCCATCTGTGCCTCACAGCCCGTCTCCAATCCATGTCTGGTCTGTGCTGGTTGACAGCTCCCCTTGTGCATTCCACCCAGGAAAACATAAACAAAGGACACTGAGCTGAATCTGCATTCATCTGCAAACAGATGGGATTCCTTGGGCAGGAAAGGTGACGCAGCTGAAAAATAATTGCATTGCCTGCCAGATTGCTGCAACACCTGTTGTCTCTACTCAATGCGTTCTGGGTTTTCAACGCATCATCCTAGGGCAGCAAAAGAACCCTGCATCGCAGTGAGGAACCAAGGCTGAGCTCCTGGAAACCGACTCATCGCCTTGCTGCATGGAAAGAAATGACGCATCACGTTTGCGGTGCCAGAAAAATCAGCACATGACTTCACTTTTCGATGCATCTCCTCCTCTGCAGCCCCTCTGCGTCGTTATTTTTGATGCATCGCAGGTACTGTGTGTTAAAAGGATACAACCACTGATTCTTAAGGATTGAGAATCATTTAAACCTTTTAAAAGTGATATATTGACATGTGCATATTGGATTTATGTTGTTTTGTTCTTATTTTATTCAGATAAATATCTATTTACCTAAATTAGTGTGGAGTACTTTTTGTGATATTTTCACTGTGCTACTGTATGAGTTATTGGACAAATACTTTACAAATTGCCTTCTCAGTTGAGCCTGCCTGCTTTATGCCAAGCTACCGGAGGGTGAGCACAGGATAATTTAGGTTGTGTTGTGACTTACCCTGATTAGGATTGTGGTCCCTACTTGGACAGGATGCATACCTCTGCCAACTAGAGACCCAATATCTAACTGAGATCAAGACATCTAGGGTCAGATGTATCAAAGAGTTTTACCCATTCTGTGCCAACGGGAAAATGTGTTCGTACATATTTCCCCTAATGAGCTATCTGATTGTGTTGTTAAAGAATGTAAGAACAATTAAAGTCCCATAAACCCCATGACTCCAGTTCAAGTAAACAGAAATCATTAAGTGACTATGCCAAAATAAAGTGTTTCAGGTGTGGTAACCCTGGGGATTTGGCAAACAGTAATTTTGTTATGCAAAACCAATTTATGTGTGAAATATGGAAAAAAGGCCACTTTGCCCACATATGCAATGGTCAAACCACAAAGCAAATAAATGATGTAGATAATTTGGATGAAGGGGTTTACAAACTTGTTTTTCAGGTTACAGACAATACTGAAAATGTGAAGTCACCAAAATGTGAAATGATCCTTGATGATAATGCTGTAGAAGTGTTTGCTGATCCTTGGTCACATTTTACTTTCATGAACAAAAACAATGCATTTCCCAACAAAGAAGGTGAAACCTTGAAACACCTGATATCAACCTGGGGGGCATCATAGAAATCCTATTACCCTCATTGAGATGATAATTATGTGCATCAGTATCAAAGACAGATCCACGGTTATGAAGGGGTTTATCATGGAGTGGGCTCCAGCTTACTTCAGTGGAGACATCAAAAGGAATTAGGGATCACATTAGATCCTGCCTTCTTGGTTGAAAGAAGTTTAGGAAGTGAGGAGATATATAAAGATTTCACCAGTGTGTTCAGTTAGGGTTGTTAAAAAATGTTTTACTGAAGAGCAATGCCACTCCCTGTGTACATAATGTACATCCTATTCCCTTTCTCATGATGAAACCTCTTGAAGATTAATTGAACAGATTAAAGCCAATTGAATTTTCAGAGTGGCTTTTGCCAGTAGTCCTTGACAGCAAAGGAAGGGGAAAAGGGATTAGATTGTAAATTGACTTAAGGAGTCTTAATACCATGATATGGGTAGATAGACATCTCCTTCCCAAAACTGATTATCTGCTCAGCTGTTTCGGGCCATACGACATTTTCATTTCTTCTTATGAGGCACACCTTTCATTGTACACACTGATCACATACCCTTAATATCAGCCTTTTTCATCAAAGGTGGTGAGCAAGCCTCACACATATTTCAAGGTGGTGGTTAGGACCAGAAGGTTATAATTTCAAACTAATGTATTTTCCTGGCCTCATGAATGTACCTGCAGATTGCCTCTCAAGTTGGCCCTCAATAAAAATCAGGATTGTGATGAGGATGACACCTAAAGTGACATAATCCTCAATATATCAAGGAAAAGAGGGATTTGAAGGAGTGAGAATTATTTGACTCAACTCCAGGTCAGAGAATAAACATTGAAGGTTTGGCCCAAACTATTTAACCTTCATGATGACATGAAGAGATATTGGGAGGTGAGGAATGATCTAAGTGTAGGTGATGGCAGATTGATGAGATTATACAAGATGGTTCCTCCATGCATCATCTGGAAAAAAATAGTGGATCTAGGTCATAAAGGGGATTAGGTAGAAACATAACTAAGAGTACATTTTTACTCTGTACTTTGGGCCTAGACTAGGCTCCATGGTAGATCAAAAACTAAAACATTTTACCCGCTGTATCAACAATGATAAAGGTAAAGTGATAGGTAAGACACTCCTGAGTCCTGTGGAAGTCCCAAGTAAACCATAGGTAAAACTAGCTCTTGACGTTCTAGGACCCTTTGAGGGTTTTGGTTTAATGGGAAAACATATCCTTGTTCTGGTAGACTACCACTCCAAGTGGATGGTGACTAGAATTACACATCAGATACACACCACAGTTTTCATTGAGTTCATTAAGAATACCTTCATGGATGAGGGTGCCCTGGAGTACTTTTCAACTGAGAATGAGGTTCAGCTCACTTAGGAACCCATGGAAGAATTCTTACATGAGTGGAATATTCAACTTAAAACAGCACTGTATAATCAACAGGCAAATGGAATGGTGGAAAGAATAAACAGGATGATAAAAGAATGTTTCAAGAGGACTTTGTAAAAATGCCTTAGGAAAAATGTTATGGGCCTACCGTACCAAACCTTACTCTATTCCTGGAGTCTCACTGTTTTTGTTGTCTTTAAAAAGCAGTTCTCCAGGCACCAATTTAGTCCCACCTGGTTAATGGGAGAGGGTCATGTTCCTGTGTATAGAAACAGCATGGCTTGAAAGACCTTAGTTGCAAAGTAAGAGACATGATGCATGTTAAGAAATCATATATTCATAGACACTTAGGTGGTCTTTCCGAGTTACTTGGCAGTGGCAGTAGCATCGCCGATGGCCTGGTGGTGAAGAACAAAACCCTGGCAGAAATTAACTCAATAAAAGGAGACACTCACCTTCAGGATCACAGACACATCCAGAGCCGCCATGGAACTAGAACTCGAAGTTCTCCCAATGCTAGCACTATGATTCCGGAACCAGTGATGGCTGCGACAAAGACAACAACCATAAGTACACCCACCTAGCAAACACTGGAGGGAAAGCCATTAGAACACACGCACAACCAACACACAGCTGGGACGCCCAGTGACGGCCGTACACACACGCAACCACACATCCATACCAATACACGCATACAGCTACATACCCACACAAACCACACACATGCACATCAAAATTACACACACCAAGGCCAAGCACTCCGCACACACACATCACCGACACTGGCCAACACACACAAATACAACACCACTGAGTCACACAACGACAACACAACTACACAAGCGCATTGGCGAGCCATTGCACTGCACACCTACACATGACAACACATACTGACAGCAACACGGAATGACAACTCACAACCAATCAACACCATCACACACCCATACAACATACCAAATGTCACCACACGTCCACAAAACACACAACGCATATGACATAGCCATTACCAAAGACAAGGACACACACAACAACCACACAATGGCACACAACATCACCATAACACATTGCACCACAATCATGTCCCATACAGAATACACACACATCACAGCAGGAGTGATGGCAGAGCCTCACACACATGCAGGCCATGCACAACAGCACGCACAACCAACACACACACATGTCACACACACACTAACTAAGGACCACAAACACAAATCTGACATGGAGAAAGAAAGGTAGTGTTTGATGGATGCCAACATCTTGCTGGTCCAGTTGTATTAAATTGTGAAAATAAATAAATAAAGATTAACTATGTACAATACTAGGCCAGTCCAATGTCAGAGGTGCCAAAAGGCACACTAGGCACCTCACTGTCCCCCAACTTGACTCCTGGCTGCAAAATTACCTAACACAGGGTAGGGACATCAAGGGGGCAGGCAGGTACCTCAGTGGTGAGGGGAAGTATTTGAGGAGGTGTTTGGACTTGGGAGGGGGGTCCTTGGGTTTGGGCTTGGGAGGGGGGTCCTTGTCCTTGGGGGGGGTCGACTTTTTGGCAGGGGGAGGGGCATGGGCACTAGCAGGGGAGGGGGGGGGAGGATTCTGAGTTGGAAGGGCTGGACTTAGGGAAGGACACAAAGTGCTCCAGGGTCTCACAGGGTCTCACAGTGTATGGAACAGGTAAAACTCATAGAGGAACTTTTTCTCTGGAACACAGGGGTAGTCATGACAAGAGAGTTTGGGAGTGGAGGGAAGATGTGCCTTTGTGGGTGTTCTGGGTGGAGGTGCGTGCATGGAATGCTTATGTGTGCTGGGTGACTGTTGGGTGGTTGAGTGCTGGCATTTAGGTGTCTTGGGAGGAGGAGGAGGAGGTGCTGGGAGATGCCATGATGATGGGTAACTGTCTGTTGGGGTGGTGTCTGAAGATATGGTACATGGGATGCATGTGAGGGTGTTGGTGGTTGTGGTGAGAGTGGATGTGGAGACTTGGGTGTACATCTGAGGGTCTGATATTGTGGTGACTGTGGGTAAGATGGGACAGGGGGCTGGATCTGCAAATGATGATGTGTTGCCTGCAGGAGTGTCACTGGCAGGAGGGACACTGGCTGCCATCAGTGAGGAGGCCAGAGCCTGAAAATATCTCTGGAGGCCATCCAGGCCACTGTGAATGCCTTCCATGAATGCATTGCTCTGCTGGACTTGACCTGCCAGTCCCTGGATGGCATTCAAGATAGTGGACAGGCCCACAGAGATTGACTTCAGGAGGTCAATAGCCTCCTCACTGAGGGCAGCAGGGGTAATTGGGACAGGAGCAGAGGTGCCTGCGGTAAAGGAGATGCCCACCCTACTGGGTCAGCGGGCAACTGGGTAGGAAGATACAGGGAGGGCAGTGCTAGTAATGGGGATGGTGGACAATGGCGGTCCTGGGGTGCTCCTAGATGGATCCACCAACACCAGAGAGTGTCTAGCGGAGAAGGGCTCAGAAGATGAGCTAGTAGATCCTGTATTCCCGTGGGCCTCCCCTCGCCCTCCATCCCACTATGTCCCTCGGCCTCACTGGTACCAGCTACCTTGGTCCAGTGGGCTTCTGCTTCCCCACTCGCCTGTGCCCTTTCTCCATCACTTGATGATGCTGATGCACACAAAGAAAGAAAAAGGAAGGGAGGGAGGGAGGGAGAGAGAGAGAGAGGGAGAAAGAGAGAGAGGGAGAGAGAGAGAAAGACAGGGTGGAAAAGGGTCAAAGCATACCTCCTATAGACACATATGAACATTTGCATCTCTTACAATACATATCATGGCTAGGCACACGCATATGGCAGAACATATAACCAACATCATGTCATTACATGTCACTACTACTCACACCTGTATGCTAACACACACCTACAACAATACATAAGTAGGACTGTACTACTAGAATCATCTCCATGATGCCAACCAAAGGCATATTAGCTGGCCCATCATGCCCTGGATGTTGTGTCTATAGGATGGCTGAATACAGATCTCACCTCTTGTAGGAAAGTGCCATCTTTTTGTCATGGTTGCCTACATTTCCTTCCTGAGATCAGTGTGCTTGACTGTGTTCACTGGGATCCTGCTAATCAGGACCCCACTGATTATGCTCTCTCTCCTCTAAATGTTGTTGTTGCATACTGGTAACCCAGTATTTCACCCACAATCGGCATTCTGGTGCCCCCTTATAAGCCCCTAATATATGGTACTTAGGTACCCAGGACATCAGGGTTCCAGGGGATCCCTATGTGCTGCAGCATATATTTAGCTACCCATAGGGAGCCCATGCAAAGGCCATTGCAGCCTGTGTGAAAAGGTGTAAGCAACTTTTCACTGCCATTCACACTGCACCAGGTCACTTATAAGCCACCCCTTTGGCAGGCCCTTCATCCCTGAGGGCAGGGTGAAATGTACCTGTGTGAAAGGGCACCCCAGTACCAGCAGAGGTGCCCCCAGGAACTTTAGGACCATTTTCCAAGTCTTCATGAGTGCAGAGACGCCATTTTACATGTGTACTACCTATGTGCAGCTACATAATTGTAGCTCCGAACAAGGCTTTTGCAATAATTGGTAGTGTTATTCCATGCACTGTGGGGGCTTCTCACAGGACCCACAGTATTGCCAATGCAGCCTTCTGAGGTTTTCCAGGCAGCCCAAGCTGCTGCCACCTCACTGATGGGTTTCTGCCCTCCTGTAGCTTGAGAAGCTCAAGCCCAGGAAGGCAGAACAAAGGATTTCTTCTGGGAGAGGGATGTTACACCCTCTCCCTTTGCAAATAGGTGTTACAGCCTTGGGAGTGGTAGCCTCCCCAAGACAGTGGCAATGCTTTGAAGGGGACACATGGTGCTTTCCTTCCATAAACCAGTCTACACCAGCTCAGGGACCCCCAGTCCCTGCTATGGCGTGAAACTGTACAAAGGAAAGGGGAGTGACCACTCCCCTGTCTATCACCACCCCAGGGGTCCCTGGGTTTTGCCAACTTGGATTCCAAGTTGGCAGGGAACTCTGGGAGCATCTGAGTGGCTAGTGCCAGCAGGTGACATCAGAGCCCTCCCCTGATAGGTGCTTACCTGCTTAGGTGACCAAACTCCCTTTCAGGACTATTTAGGGTCTCTCCTTTGGGTGGTTCTTCAGATTCTGATTGCAAGACTCCAGTAAGAATCCTCTGCACTCTCCACTTTGACCTCTCACAGACGAAACTGCATCTGGACCCTCCAGGAACTCTACAAACTTCAACAAAGAAACAAGACGCCTTCTTCAACATTATATCTTCAGCTCCTGCCAGCAACTGCAACTGTTTCCAGGTCATGTATCCTCTGAGGACAGCCTGTCTTCAGCCTGCACCAGAAAAGCAAAGGAGTCCATCCCCTGCTTCAGCAGGCACCTCACTGCATCAATGACTGGCTGCATGGATCCCCTCTATTTCTGAGCTGCGTGGATCCTGCATCACAGGTGGTGAACTGAAGTGGTCCCGATGGTCCAGACATTCTACTGTCCAACTTTGGTGGAGGTAAGAGCATGCCTCCCCACGCAAGACAGTACCCCCGTGCACTGCGTGCTTTGCAGTTGCCAACGCTTGTTAGCATTCTTCCACAAAGTTCGTCATGAACCTTGTAGCTCCAGCCCCCAGCAATCCGTCCTGCCATGCACAGCATCCTGAGTGGTTCTCCAGCGACGTGGGTGCCTTTGTCATAGTGCTGCATGGACCCTTTCTACAACTTGTTTGTCATGCTGTGGGACTCCTGTGTGAACTGCCTTACCTTCTGTGGGCTCTCTGAGTTTCTGAGAGCCCCCTCTGCCTCCTCCTCCTGGGTAGAGTCAACCTGGTCCTTCCTGGTCCCGGGCAGCACCATTTTCCGCCAACCGCAAGCTTTGTGTGTGTCAAGGATTGTCGGCGGGCTCCAGCGATGCAAACCAGACTGCAATCTTCCATCCAGCGTGGGACATCATCTGCACCAAGCAGGACCCCGAATCCGTCTTCTTGAGTGCAGAACTGACTGATCATGCTCCTGTTCTTCCTGATCTCTTCTGTGCCTCTTGGACTTGGTCCCCTTGTTCCACAGGTCCTCAGGTCCAGGAATACATTGTTGGTGTCTTGCAGTCTCTTCTGGTTCTTGCATAATCTTCTTTGTAGTTTCTGTGTGTGTTCTGGGAAAGTTACTGTGATTTACTCCTGCTTTCCCTGGGCACTGGGGTTGGGTCTAGTACTTACCTTTAGGGTTTTCTAGTACTCCCATCTCCCCTCTACACACTACACTCATCTAGGTGGGTACCCGACTTCCGCATTCCACTTTTTAAGTATATGGTTTTTGTTCCCCCAGTCCAAATTCTAACTATTGTGATTTTTCATTAATTGCACTGTTTTCTAACTGTTTTTACACCTGTTTCTGCATACTAGTGTACATAATTTGTGTATTACTTACCTCCTAAGGGAATATTTTTCATATTTGTGTCGCCAAAATAAAGTACCTTTATTTTTCTAACACTGAGTGTTTTATTTCATGTGTGTGAGTACAGTGTGACTACAATGTATTGCATGAGCTTTGAATGTCTCCCAGATAAGCCTTGGCTGCTCATCCACAGGTACCTCTAGAGAGCCTGGCTTCTAGACAATGTCTACACTACACTAATAAGAGATAACTGGACCTGATATAAGGTATAAGTACCATAGGTACCCACTGCAAACCAGGCCAGCATCCTACATTGGTGGCAGCGGTGGGATAAATACTTGCAAATGCTTTATCACTCTGTCACCTGGTGTTTTCCACAGGAAAGACCACTCTATAACTAGAGGTATATACAATATACCTAGTACAGAGATCTAGTTTCTTACCTTCTTTTCTGAGAGACTAGAGGTTCGGTAGGTTAGGTAATCCTACACTACCCTAACACATACACCATGTACACAGCTGGACCTAGCTTTGAGGCCATGGGTACCCCCTATGAGGGCATGACCTTCAGGGAGTTGAATGGGCTTTGTTCAGACAGGAAACTGTATATGGGGAAAAATCCAATAAGTGTTTCCTTTTGATTCTCCTTCTCCAGGATGACCAAGAACAGGCAGGTAGCCAGGAGAAGGAGGAGGGAGATTCTGACCCCATTAAATCAGATAACCATATTCCAGGTTCGGGGGAGGGTTCTTCCAAGGATCTTGTACCTAGTAGACCCACTAGTGTAGCTGGTATTTGGAGGGGAATCCACACAGGTAGGGTTCCCTTTACACCCAGAGGACAGGTAGCTAGGATCACAAAAACTAGGGAAAGATCCACCTCTGCCCATTCCCACATCACCTCAGTGTCTGAGGGATCACACTGCACAACTCCAGGAGATGACTTCATAGATAGGGAGCTCAGAAAGCTGAGACTGGAGAAGGCCAGGAGGAGGCTGCATCAACAACAGCTAGCCCTGGATAGGGAGGCCAAGGCAGTGGATTGCTGCACTTGAGAGGACCTGTAAAGTTCAGAGGGCCCCTCAAAGACAGTTTGGTTGTCCTTGTCTGACAAAGGGAGGGATAGACTTCTCACTGTCAGAGAAGAGGATGCAGACAACTAAAACATTATAAAAAGAGCTCTTTTGGAAATTTTTGGTCTCACTACTGAACAGTATAGGATCAAGTTCAGGGAGACCAGAAAAGAGGCCTCACAGGATTTGGTTGACCTTGTGGACTGTTTTGTTAAAGCTTTAGAAGTCTGGTTACATGGCAGCAAAATATCAGACAATGAGGGCTTGTACAATCTGTTGTTGAGAGAGCATATTTTGAATAACTGTGTGTCTGACTTGTTGCACCAGTACTTGGTAAACTCAGATCTGACCTCTCCCCAAGAATTGGGAAAGAAGGCAGACAAATGGGTCAGAACAAGAGTGAGCAGAAAAGCCCATACACGGGGTGACTAGGACAAGAAGGATAGTAAGTCTCATGACAAGGGTGGGGACAAAGATAAAAACAAATAGTCTTCATCAGGCTCACAAAAGGTTTCTGGGGGTGGGTCTAAATCCTCTTCTCACAACCATCAGAATAAAAAGCCTTGGTGCTATATCTGTAAAAATCAATGCCATAGGGCAGGAGATGGCTCTTGCCCTAAGAAAAGAGCCATGCCTCCCAACAACACAACCCCCACTGCTTCAACTGGTATCCCTAGCAATAGCAGTGGTGGTGGGAAAACTAATACTACCAATAGTCAGTCCAAGGGTGTAGCAGGGCTCACTCTGAGAAATGTAGTGGGGGCTGGTTTAGTTAGGGAAACCACTGAGGCTGTTTTAGTCTATGATGGTGGTATTGACCTTGCCACCCTTGTTGCTTGTCCCCATAAATATAGATATGTATAAGCAACAACCCCTAATAAATAGTATTCAGGTTGAGGCTTACAGGGACACAGGTGCCAGTGTCACAATGGTGACTGAAAATCTGGTGGTCCCTGAGCAACACCTACTTCTTCATCAGTACCAAGTGACTGATGCCCATAACAACACTGTATGCCACCCCATGGCTGTTGTTGATCTCAACTAGGGGGTTGCTGGTCCGAAAAAAAGTTGTGGCACCTACAGAACTACCTGTAGCGTGTCTACTAGAGAAAGACTTTGGAACTTTGTCTTGGGCTGAAGTGGAGTTGGAGGCTTGGAGGCCCATGCAGCAATGCTGGGCATTCCTGGGCATATCTTTGCTTTGACAAGGGCCGAGGGCAAGAAGCAAAGAGGAAAGGGAAACTTGGATCCTGAAAATATGGACCAAGAGCTTCCCAAAAACAGGGGTAGAAAGGGTAAACTGTTATCCACTATCCCTCCCTCCCTCCACTGATGATTCCCCCTTTGAGGAGGAGGAGTCAACTCCCTGGACAGAACCTACACCTAAAGAACTTCAAGCTGATACAGCTGAACTACTAGGTGCAGGAGGGCCTGCTGGGGAGGAGTTAAGTGTGGCACGGTAAACCTGCCACACACTTGAGGGTTTGAGACAGCAAGCTGTTAAAGCTGTTAAACAAGAGGCAGAAGATATCAGTGGCACCCGCAGGGTGTACTGGGAGAACAATCTATTGTATTCTGTAGAAAGGGACCCAAAACCTGGTGCCACCAGGAGACTGGTCATTCCTTTGTAATATAGACAATTTTTGTTAACCTTGGCACATGATATTCCCCTGCTGGACATCTGGGGCAAAGCAAGACCCATGATACACTGGTCCCTCACTTTTTCTGGCCTCAAATGTCTGAAGATACCAAAGGAGATTTGTCGCTTGTGTGTCACTTGTCAAGCCAGTTGCAAGACAGGTGGTACTCCAAAGGCTCCCTTAATCTCACTGCCGGTGGTTGGGGTAACCTTTGAAAGGATAGGGGTTGATATTGTTGGCCCCCTTGACCTTCCCACAGCTTCTGGAAACAGATTTATTCTGGTGGTGGTGGACCATACCAACAGGTATCCAGAAGCCATACCTCTTAGGACTGCTGCAGCTCCTGAAGTTGCCAAAGTCTTACTGGGAATCTTTTCCAGGGTGATTTTCCCAAAAGAGGTGGTACAGACAGAGATAGTAACTTCACGTCTGCATACTTAAAAGCAATGTGGAAAGAGTGTGGTGTAACTTATAAATTCACTACACCTTACCATCCCCAGACAAATGTGTTGTGGAGTGTTTTAATAAAACACTCAAAGACATGATAATGGGCCTCTCTGAAAAACTGAGGAGGAGATGAGATGTCCTGTTACCATGTCTCCTCTTTGCCTATGGGGAGGTACCCTAAAACTGAGTGGGCTACAGCCCCTTTGAACTCCTCCTTGGTCACCCTGTTAGAGGGCTATTAGCTCTTGTCAAGGAGAGTTGATAGCAACCCCTGAAGCCACCTAAACAAGATATAGTGGATTATGTGCTTGGCCTAAGATCAAGAATGGCTGAGTAGGGGTGTGGCTTAGCGCGTGCCAAGATGGTGGCACGTTAAAGAAGCTCTCCCACCATCCAACACTAATCCATGCACATCTGGACAGAAAACTCCCCCTGCAAGTTGTGGGGAGTGTACGAAACAAAAAGAAGCATGCAGCGGGCCTCCCCCCCATGGCACTCCAAAGGGGAGAGGCAGAGTGGAGACGGAAGACTCAATCCTCATATGATTACCTAGCGGAAAGGAAGTCGGGCTGGGAGACCGGAATCATGCCCACACTGACAACGTACCCGGCTGGGAAGGAGGGGAACTAATTGGACCACCTTGGGTGGAAGCAGGAAGCAGGAGGCCGGGATCGAGAGAGGGAAACCGGCGGTCAGCCAGCAGAGGAGCGGGCGAGGACGGGCCTGTTGCCCTAGGTCCCGGGATTGCGCAGCGATGAGTGGTCACATCGTGGGGCCCCAGGTGGAGGCAGAAATGGCCAGTAAGAGGCATGAAGGATTGTGGCCCGAGTGGAGGTGAGGCGGCGGCCAAGAGACTTAACTAATTGGCAAGGCGGGGAGATCAGCTGCAGCAGAGAATGGGAAGGCCAGGAGCAGCAGGCTCTGGAGTTGGGGCCGGCGTCAGACTGGCAAAAGAGTAAGTGAGCATGGGGTTCGCTGCGCTCACGCGGAGACCAGCGGTGGTTGGCCTCCCCTGGTAATGAGCCTATTGTGGTGACAGAAAAGGCCGGAGAGAGACAGGACAGATTGCGGCCTTGAGCGGAGGTGCACATTTCCAAGAAACTCTGCCACACAGCTGAGCCTAGGTCCCCAGCACTCCGTCTTGCGATGCTCAGCTCCCTGAGTTGATCTCCGGTGTCCTGGGACCTCTCTTTGCAGTGTTGAGACGACTGATGTGTTCAGTTTTCTTGAACCCGTTTTCAAGGACTTCTGTGGGTGCTTCCTTATTGTCTGAGGGCTCTCTACGTTGCTGAGGGCCCCCTCTGTCTCCTTTCCCAAGTGGTGACATCCTTGTCCTTCCTGGGCCCGGGCAGTACCCTTTTTCTCCAACCGTGACTCTAGCATGTAGCAAGGCTTGTTTGCGGTATTTTGCCAAGGAAGCAACTCTGTATCCTCCAGCACACCATGGGACATCTTCTGCATGAAGAAAAACTTCCTACATCGTTTCGTTGTTGCAAAACCTGCAGCTTCTTCCAACAGGAGGCACCCATTTTGCACCTTCATCCGGGGTTTAGAGGGCTCCTGCCCCCCTTGGACACTTTAGCGACTCTTGGACTTGGTCCCCTTCCTTTGCAGGTCTACAGGTCAGGAAATCATCTTCATTGCTTTGCAGTCTGTTGTGGTCCTTGCAAAATCCTTTATCACAACTTTAGTGTGTTTCTGGGGAAATAGTAGTACTTTACTCCTACTTTCCAGGGTCTTGGGGTGGGGTCTCCCTTACACTCTTAGGCCCTCATTACAACCCTGGCGGTCGGTGTTATAGCAGCGGTAATACCGCCAACAGGCCAGCAGTAAAAGAAATGGAATCACGACCATGACGGAAACCGCCAACATAGACAGCCACTTTAACAGTCCGACCACCACGGCAGTAGAAACAAACACCGCTGTGGTAACTACCAACAGACAGGCGGAAGACAAGCTTCCGCCCACTGTATTACAACACGCCTATCCACCACCTTCTCCAGGGCGGTACCAATGCCATCAAAAGCATTGCGGAAACAGTACTTGGAACGGAAACCACTCACCTTTTCGACACTTTCTTAACTACCAGGACGCCATGGAGCCCAAGTTACATGTCCTGCTGATGCTGGTCTACCTCCTCTTGTATCAGGAGCAGCAAAGACACCGGTGACGACCACGGTGAGTACTGCACCTAGCACACAGGGGAGGGGGAAGGGAAAAGAGAATGACACACACACGCAGCATCCCCACCCTCACCCACAACACCATACACACAAATACATGCAGCAACATTACATATGCACCCCATCACTCCCTGGAAGAATACAAGGACAAAAGTAAATGATTGTAACAAGTGTAATCATTTAAATATCAGATAGGCCAAATTCAAATACCAATATATACAAATATGTACACCAACTACACAAGTCCAGATATGAATGAAATCATTGTCCGTCGATCAGTGTCCCAAAATGCATGGGCGAAGCCCACACAAGATACCTGACTCGAAACGGAGAGAGAATGCTGCAGGGGCATCAGATGGAAAATAAACAGGCACCTAAAGGGGAGGGGGGCACCTCAGCAGGATGAACGGACGACGCCCCTGCTCCACTGATTGGTCCTGGGGAGTGCAAAGCCACAGTCTCACAAGTCTCTGCAGTGGGTGGTTTGCCCACTGCTTTATCCTGGGGAGTGCAAAGCCACAGTCTCACAAGTCTCTCCAGTGGGTGGTTTGCCCACTGCTTTATCCTGGGGAGTGCAAAGCCACAGTCTCTCAAGTGGATGTGAATCTCCACTAGTTCTGGATGGGGGCTTTGTGCAATTTGGTGTCTGGATGCCATGGAATGGACCTTCCCCTGCAGGTTGTTCCACCTCTTCCTGATGTCCTCCCTTGTGCATGGATGGTTGCCCACTCAGTTGACCCTGTCGACAATTCTCTGCCACAACTCCATTTTCCTTGCTATGGAGGTTTGCTAGACCTGTGCTCCAAACAGTTGTGGCTCTTCCCTGATGACTTCATCGACCATGACCCTTAACTCATCGTCTGTGAAGCGTGACTGGTTTTGAAAGGATGTGGTGGTTGTGTTGTGATTGGTGGTGTGTGTTGTGTGCAAGGGTGCAGTGTAGGGTGCTTGGTGTAGATGGGGGGTGTTTGGTTGTGTGTGCTGGTTTGATATGGTGTTTGTGTGCAGTAGCGATGTGTGTATTGTGTTGATGGTGCAGTTGTGTGGTGTGTGCTGAGTGTTGGGTATGATAGTGCCTAAAGTGTACAAGTGCAGAGTCTTCAGTTTGTGTGCTCCTCGCTGTCTGTGTTGTTGTGGTTGCAAAGGATTGTGGGTTGTGTGAGGGGTGTTTTATAGTGCATTCAGCAGGTGTGTGTGGTGTGTGTATGTGTCTCAAGTGTGGGGTATGAATATAGGATGGATCAACGAATGCTGGAACCACGCATGCCTAAACAACGCAGTCGGAACAACAACCCTGTTACCACGAATGCCTTTACCACAAACGCCTTTCTTGTTGTAAAGGAATGCCTAGTAAAGGCATGCCTGGAACGGCATGTCTGGTTCCAGCATGCATCCCAACCCTGCCCCTAAAACAATCCTACCCTGAATCCTACTGTGACCCCTCACCCTTTATAACTTAAACTATCCAGACCCTCCTCCCACCCTTAAAAACTAAAACTATCCCTACTTCCCAACCCATCCCTAAAACTACAGCGACCTCCCACCCCCAAAACCTAAAACTACCTGCCCCCCCAAAAACTAAAACTACCCGACCTCCGTGCCTAAAACTATCACGACCCCCACACCCCAAAACCTAAAACTACCCCCACCCACCCGCCCCTAAAACTACTGCGACACCCAAACCCCTCCGAAAAAAACATAAACTACCCCGAAACCCACCACCCCTAAAAACTTAAACTACCCCAACCACCACCCTTACCCCAAAAAACTAAAACTACCCTTAACACCCACCCCTGCCCTTAAAACTACATCAACCCCCCACCCCGCCTCTAAAACTAAAACTACCCCACCCCACACCCCTACCCCTAAAACTACAGCGACCCCCCACCCTCCTAAAAACTTAAAGTACCCCAACCCCCATCCCTACCCCAAAAAACTAAAACTACCCTGACCACCAACCCCCACCCCTAAAACTGCATCGATCCCCGCCTCTAAAACTAAAACTTCCCTGAACCCTTCACCCTGCCCCTAAAAACAATCATACCGCGACCTCCCGCCCCTAAAACAATCCTACCCTGACCCCCACTCATAGAAACAAACCAAACACACCCTCGCCCCACACCTAAAAACTAAAACTTCCCTGACCCCCAACCCTAAAACTAACACTACTCCCACCCGCATCTAAAACTACCCTGCCCCCCACTTCTTATAACTTAAACTATCCAGACCCTCCTCCTGCCCTTAAAAACTAAAACTATCCCTACTCCCTGCCCCGCCCCTAAAACTACAGTGACCTCCCACCCCAAAACCTAAAACTACCCCAACCCACCTGTAGGAGGCTGGCCTGGCTTGTAGTGGGTACCAAGGGGTACCAGGTCCAGTTATCCCTTATTAGTGTAGAAGAGGTGTTTCTAGCAGCTTAGGCTGATAGAAGGTAGCTATAGCAGAGCAGCTTAGGCTGAACTAGGAGACATGCATAGCTCCTACTATACCACTGGTGTCATATGCACAATATCATAAGAAAACACAATACACAGATATACTAAAAATAAAGGTACTTTATTTTTATGACAATATGCCAAAAGTATCTCAGTGACTACCCTCAGTATGAGGATGCTAAATATACACAAGCTATATGTACACAATACCAAAAATATGCAGTAATAGCAAGGGGAAGTAATGCAAGCAATGTAAAGTTACAGTAGATTGCAATAGGAGCACATAGGTATAGTGGCAACACAAACCATATACTCCAAAAGTGAAATGCGAACCACGAATGGACCCCAAACCTATGTGAGCTTGTAGAGGGTCGCTGGGACTGTAAGAAAACAGCGAGGGTTAGAAAAATTGCCCACCCCAAGACCCTGAAAAGTAGGTGTAAAGTGCACCTATGTTCCCCAGAGAGCACAGAAGTCGTGATAGGGGAATTCTGCAAGGAAGACCAACACCAGCAATGCAACCAAAGTGGATTTCCGGACGAGAGTACCTGTGGAACAAGGGGACCAAGTCCAAGAGTTGCGACAAAGTCGAGAGTGGGCAGATGCCCAGGAAATGCCAGCTGAGGGTGCAAAGAAGCTGCTACCGGATGGTAGAAGCTGTGGATTCTGCAAGAATGAAGAGGGCTAGAAACTTCCCCTTTGGAGGATGGATGTCCCACGTCGTGAAGAAGCTTGCAGAGGCGTTCCCACGCAGAAATACCGCAAACAAGCCTTGCTAGTTGCAAGGGTCGCAGTTAGGGTTTTTGGATGCTGCTGTGGCCCAGGAGGGACCAGGATGTCGCCACTTGGATGAGGAGACAGAGGGGGCGCCCAGCAAGTCAGAGAGCCCTCACAGAAGCAGGCAGCACCCGCAAAAGTACCAGAACAGGCACTTGGAAGAGGAGTGAACCAGAGCTCACCCGAAGACACAAAAGGGAGTCCCACGACGCCGGAGGACAACTCAGAAGGTTGTGCACTGCAGGTTAGAGTGTCGGGGACCCAGGCTTGGCTGCGCACAAAGGAAATCCTGGAAGAGTGCACAGGAGCTGGAGCAGCTGCAAATCATGCGGTACCCAGCAATGCAGTCTAGCGTGGGGAGGCAAGGACTTACCTCCACCAAACTTGGACTGAAGAGTCACTGGACTGTGGGGGTCACTTGGACAGAGCTGCTGAGTTCCAGGGACCACGCTCGTCGTGCTGAGAGGGGACCCAGAGGACCGGTGATGCAGTCTTTTGTTGCCTGCGGTTGCAGGGGGAGGATTCCGTCGTCCCACAGGAGATTTCTTCAGCGCTCCTGGTGCAAGAAGGAGGCAGGCTACCCCCAGAGCATGCACCACCAGGAAACAGGCGAGAAAGCGGCAGGATCAGCGATACAAGGTTGCAGTAGTCGTCTTTGCTACTTTGTTGCGGGTTTGCAGGCGTCCTGAACAGTCAGCGGTCGATCCTTTGGCAGAAGGTGAAGAGAGAGATGCAGAGGAACTCTGATGAGCTCTTGCATTCGTTATCTGAAGAATTCCCCAAAGCAGAGACCCTAAATAGCCAGAAAAGGAGGTTTGGCTACCTAGGAAGGAGGGTAGGCTAGCAACACAGGTAAGAGCCTATCAGAAGGAGTCTCTGACGTCACCTGCTGGCACTGGCCACTCAGAGCAGTCCAGTGTGCCAGCAGCACCTCTGTTTCCAAGATGGCAGAGGTCTGGAGCACACTGGAGGAGCTCTGGGCACCTCCCCTGGGAGGTGCAGGTCAGGGGAGTGGTCACTCCCCTTTCCATTGTCCAGTTTCGTGCCAGAGCAGGGCTGGGGGATCCCTGAACCGGTGTAGACTGGCTAATGCAGAGATGGGCACCATCTGTGCCAATCAAAGCATTTCCAGAGGCTGGGGGAGGCTACTCCTCCCCAGCCCTGACACCTTTTTCCAAAGGAAGTCCTTTGTTCTGCCTTCCTGGGCCAGGCCTGGCTGGACCCCAGGAGGGCAGAAACCTGTCTGAGGGGTTGGCAGCAGCAGCAGCTGCAGTAAAAGCCCGGGAAAGGTAGTTTGGCAGTACCCGGGTCTGTGCTAGAGACTCGGGGGATCATGGAATTGTCTCCCCAATGCCAGAATGGCATTGGGGTGACAATTCCATGATCTTAGACATTTTACATGGCCATGTTCGGAGTTACCATTGTGACGCTATACATAGGTAGTGACCTATGTATAGTGCACGCGTGTAATGGTGTCCCCGCACTCACAAAGTCCGGGGAATTTGCCCTGAACGAGGTGGGGGCACCTTGGCTAGTGCCAGGGTGCCCACACACTAAGTAACTTAGCACCCAACCTTCACCAGGTGAAGGTTAGACATATAGGTGACTTATAAGTTACATAAGTGCAGTGGTAAATGGCTGTGAAATAACGTGGACGTTATTTCACTCAGGCTGCAGTGGCAGGCCTGTGTAAGAATTGTCAGAGCTCCCTATGGGTGGCAAAAGAAATGCTGCAGCCCATAGGGATCTCCTGGAACCCCAATACCCTGGGTACCTCAGTTCCATATACTAGGGAATTATAAGGGTGTTCCAGTATGCCAATGTGAATTGGTGAAATTGGTCACTAGCCTGTTAGTGACAATTTATAAAGCAGAGAGAGCATAACCACTGAGGTTCTGGTTAGCAGCGCCTCAGTGAGACAGTTAGTCATCACACAGGGAACACATACAGGGCACACTTATGAGCACTGGGGCCCTGGCTGGCAGGGTCCCAGTGACACATACACTAAAACAACATATATACAGTGAAATGTGGGGGTAACATGCCAGGCAAGATGGTACTTTCCTACACCACCCACCCCTAAAACTAAAACTACTTTGACCCGGTGACTAAAACTACTGCGACCCCCCCACACCCCAAAACCTAAAACTACCCCGACCCCCACCCCCGGCCCCTAAAACTACTGCAACAACCCACCCCTCCTAAAAAAGCATAAACTACCCCAGCCCCCACCCCTAAAAACTTAAACTACTCCAACCCCCACCCCAAAAAAATAAAACTACCCTGATCACCCACCCCGCCCCTACATCGACCCCCCACCCCGCCTCTAAAACTAAAACTAGCCCGACCCCCCACCCCTGCCCCTAAAACTACAGCGACCCTCCTAAAAACTTAAACTACCCCAACCCCCCACCTCTACCCCAAAAAACGAAAACTACCCTGACCACCCACCCCGCCCCTAAAACTACATCAACCTCCCACCCCTGCCCCTTAAACTACTGCAAACCCCAACCCCTAAAAAAATGAAAACTACCCTACCACCCACCGGCACCCCTAAAAACTTAAACTACCCCCACCCCTACAAACAAACCTATCCCATCCCCTACCCACGCCCTTAAAAATGAAAACTACCCATCCCTCCCACCCGCACCTAAAAACAAACCTACCCCATCCCCCATCCCAGGCCTTAAAAACTAAAACTACCCTGACCCCCCACCTCTAAAACTAAAACTACCCCCACCCCTAAAACTACTGCGATCCCCCACCCCACCAATTAAAACTTAACCTACCCCGACCCCCCACCCCACCCCTAAAAACTAAAACTACCCAGACCCCACCCCTAAAACTACTGCAACCCCCACCCCACCTCTAAAACTAAAACTACTCCAACCCTAAAACTACCGGGACCCTCACCACCCCCAAAAACTTAAACTACCATGACCTCCCACCCCTAAAAACTAAAACTGCCTCGACCCCCAGACCCCCCTTAAAGTACTGCAACCCACACCCCCTAAAAAAACTTAACTACCCCAGCCCCCTAAAAAGTAAAACTACCCCTACCCTCACCCCTCCCCATAACTACTTCAACCCCCCACCCCTGTGCCTAAAACTACCCAACCCCCACCCTTAAAAACTAAAATTACCCCGACCCCCCAGTGCCCCAAAACTACTGCGCCCCCCCCCACCCAGCCCCTAAAAAACGAAAAGTACCCGCCCCTAAAACTACCCCCCAACCCTGCCCCAGCCCCACTTACATGACTGCGTTCCCCTGAGTCTGTTTTCCTCTGCTTTAACCACGCATGTTCATTGTTCAGGACATGCGTGGTTAAGGCAGAGAAAAACAGTGTTGTTCACGAAAGCGTTGTTCCGCTTTTGTGGACAAAGCATGTAGTTGTTCAGCCGTCGTTGTTCAGGCTGTTTCCTGTGGGGTATACGTACTGTCCAATGTGGTGTTGTGCTCTGGCTGAGTTGGGTTTTTGTACGCAATGGTTCGCACTACCAATAGTTTTCCACCTTGCAAGAACTGCTGTTCCGATTTGTGGTCGTAATCTGGAGGGTTGAATGTAGTCGGCATGGTGGTTCTGATGTTGCAACCGCATCTTTCCCTCCCACCAGTGTCCAGGCGGTGTCAGATTTGTGGCTGTTTTTTGGTGGTCTTCATTGTGGACTCGGGATACCACCAACACTGGTGGTCTTTTGACTGCCGCCACCGCAGTGGTCTTGCCAAAAGACTACCAAACTTGTGATGAGGGACAAAGACTGTATTCACCTGTCCACGAAGAACAAAAAAATCTTTAGAAATGTTGTCCTTGAAAACGGTCATTGGTGGAGCAAAGTGCTCCTTCTGACCTCTGCCCTCAAAGACGTTTGCAAGTTGCAACTAATGTTATTGACATGATTGATATCATTGACCTGTGCAATACCGAGCTATTTAATAATGTCATTAGGACAGGAACATTTCTTAAACTTTGAAAACGAGCTACAGTTCCACCTCTTATTAAAAAGCCCTAGATAATCCAGCTGGAATGAATTAAGTACCAACCAATCCCTTTCCTGCCTTTACCAGCAAAAACACTTGAAAAGGCGATACATCTAGATCTCAGTACATTTCTTGACAAACATGAGCTCCTGCAGACCTCTCAGTTTAGCTTTAGAGATGAATATAGCACTTGACTTGGTAAGCTTTTTGATCTCTGGCAGAGATCAATCTGTCACCTTGAATAATTGCGCTTGTAAGACCTTTTTTCACTTGTGGAGTACTGCAGAGCTCGCCTCTCTGTTCCTCTGTGTTTAATCTTTGTGTTATTAATCTAGCTTAATTTATTCAATCTTTTGTATTTTCCGTGGTGGCATACACAGATAACACCCAGATCACTGAGCCAATTTTCAGCAATGAACACGGTGTAGCTTTTAAGTTTCAGAACTGTATGCAGGAAATTGGAAACTGGGTGAAGAATACCTGCTGAAAAAACAGCATCCTACTGTTTGGCAATAACTCCTCTTTCTAGACTGCCTCCCATGACTTGCACACTCCTGTTAAAAAAAAGAGTCAAGGAATAAGGGGCAACGTGTACGAACTTCATGTTTTGCGACTAGCAAATTATGAGTCACATCGACTTGCAAAACCTGATGTACAACAGTGTCAATGACACTGTTTGCGATTCCCAAGAGGGATGCAAATGACCTACCTCATGAATATTCATGAATATTCATGAGGTAGGTCGCAATTTGAGACCCCATTGGGAATGGCCACCCTCACAGGGATGGTGGCCTGCTGGAGACAACAGACCACCATGTCTGTGACTGCTTTTAAATAAAGTAGTTCTTTTTTTTTTAAATGCAGCCCGCTTTCCTTAAAGGAAAACGAGATGCATTTCAAAAACAAAAAACAAAAAGATTCTTTTAATTTTTTCAGATAAGGGAGTGGTCCGTAGGACCACTGCCTGCTCTGAAAAAATATTTTTGCTGCCATTCACAAAGGGGAAGGGGTCCATGGGGACCCTTTCCGGTTTGTGAATGTGTTAGAACTGCGATTGTTTTGGGACCGCATTCGCGGTCACAAAACAATCATACATGGGACTGCGACTCGCAATTAGGAACGGAACACCCCTTCCTAATTGCGACTCACAAACCCTTTTTGCGATTCGGTAAATAGATTACCGAAATGCAAAAATGGGTCTGTACATCCCAAATAGCATTTTCCACGTCGCAAACGGCCCGATTCGCCATTAGCAATGTTGAAAATGCTTCGTACATCTGGCCCCTGGGGTGATTTTGATGACAAACTCACCTTTTCTTATCAGATCAATCAGGTAATATCTTCATGTTTCTATATTTTATGGATTCTCAGGAAAAAAAGTATTTTCATGCCTCTGCATTTGCAAAAGATGGTGGTGGTGGCTCTGTCCTTATCACGTATGACAATTTACAGCAACAGTTGTTGAATAAATTGTATACTGCAAAACGCAGCAGCTCATTTGATTCTTAACATTCCTAAATTCCAGTCTGTCTCCCAGGATCTACCTAAACTACACTGGCTACCTGTGAAAAATGAGTCATCATTAAACCTTCATGCTTAGCATACAAAGCGTTGTATAAATCTGGGCCTGTGTACATCAGGTCCGAATTCCAGTGGTATGTTCTCAGCAGAAACCTCTGCTCTTTTTTTGTTGATAATGTGGTGCTACCAAGCACAAACTTTCTGCTCTGGTGTAGAAGAAGCTTTTCGTGGCACAACAACAATGTGGAATAATTTACCTCTACATATCAAAGTTATTGTGAGACACATTCAATTCAGAAAAGCCTTCACATCCTAATTATTCACAATATTGCTTTGGTTCTTCAGTCTCTGCAACTTTTACGACCACTCATTTAATTTAGTTTCATTTGATCTATGCTTGTATCCTATCTATGCTGGACTAATGCAATAGCTCTTGTATGGCCCTATCAAGCGCTATAATATCCAAACTATATTTGTCAGAGTCATAACTGTTTTTAAGAAATTCCACCTAGTCTCTGACACCAGAAAATGGTTTGCTCGTTCCTACTAAAATAAAGGGTGTATTTCAAAATTGTGAACACCTCGCACAATTTTTGCTACACGATTTTTGATACAATACTGACAACTGTGGCCTCAATTGTAAGCTTCAGAAATATGTACCTACATAATCTCTATGCACAGACACTTTTTTTAGCGCCGCGTTTGCGCCATTTTTGACGCAAAAGTGGCACAAACATAAAATACATTGGGGCATATTTATACTCTGTTTGCGCCGAATGTGCGTCAAAATATTTGACGCACATTCGGCGCAAACACTGCCCCATATTTATACTTTGACGTCCGACGCAGCGGGCGTCAAAGTTCCACCATGTGCGCCATTTTTTAGAAGGGTGAACCAGCCTTGCGTTAATTATATGCAAGGTAGGCGTTCCCTTCTAAAAAATGACTTTAAGGCCTGTGCCCCATATTTATACTGTGACGTCATTTTGACGCACAGGAGGGGCAGGCCTTAAAAAACGGCGCCCAGCCTGATGGGCGCCGTTTTTTAACGCCTGGGTCGGGCAGGCGTTAAGGGACCTGTGGGCTCAGAAGGAGCCCAGAGGTGCCCTCCCCTGCCCCCAGGGACACCCCCTGCCACCCTTGCCCACCCCAGGAGGACACCCAATGATGGAGGGACCCATCCCAGGGACGTTGAGGTAAGTTGAGGTAAGTAATTTTTTTTTTTTTTTTTTGTGGCATAGGGGGGCCTGATTTGGGCCCCCCTACATGCCACTATGCCCAATGACCATGCCCAGGGGACATAAGTCCCCTGGGCATGGCCATTGGGCAAGGGGGCATGACTCCTGTCTTTGCTAAGACAGGAGTCATTTCAATGGAGGGTGGGAGTAAAAAAAAAATGGCGCAAATCGGGTTGAGGCCAAAATTTTGCCTCAGCCTGACTTGCCCCATTTTTTGACGCCCAAGCTCCATTTTCCCCTACGCCGGCGCTGCCTGGTATGAGTCATTTTTTTTGACGCACACCAGTCCGCAGCGCCGGCTAACGTCATTCAATAAACAAGGCGCCCGCATGGCGCTTTGGAATGGCGTTAGCTGGCGTTAAAATTTTTGACGCACAACTGCGTTGGCGCAGTTGTGCTTCAAAAAGTATAAATATGGGCCATTGTATTTTGTACGTTTGCGCCGCTTTTGCGTTAAAAAGCGGCGCAAATGCGGTGCTAATAAAGTATAAATATGGGTCTCAATTTTTGCTTCTTCTGTTTAAAATTAAGTGATCCAAGTTAGATTGGTGTGTTTTTCATTACTTAGGATCCAACATTGCGAACTATTTACCAATTTCTCTCAATCAGCTTTCCAATTATCTACGTTTCAGAAAAGCTCTGAAGGCCTTAAGGCTGCTTACTACCTTTCTCCTGATATGTAAACTGCTTCTCAAGCACCAAAATGCCCCTTGGTATGTGTGCACTCTATAAATATTAAACCTAAAAAATTAAAGGTTTCTGCCATTCCAATCAAACATATTTCCAATGTAAGGGAGCACAAACAATCTATAACCCCATCACCCACTTCCAGAAAAAAACTAATCTTGGATGGAATTATCATGGGAGTTAAGTAAGCTCATTCTATCCCAGTGGCTTTCGATGGTTACGTCAATGTGAAGATTTAAAAAAAAAAAAAACATTTCACAATGATAAAGAAAATGAACCAAAAGGGAAGGTGTAACATATTTTTCGGCATATCAATTTAGGATGAAAGAAATTGTAGTTACTTTTAACCCTGCTAAATTAAGGGTTTTTAAGTCAATAGTGCTCAGCATGGTCAAGTGGCTTGAAAATCCACACATATCTGTAGCCTAAGCATTCTTCCTTCTATATCTTGACTAATCCTGATATGATGCCCGGGAATTATTTCCAAAAGTAAAACATGGGTTGTTTACACCAATCCAACAACCTCCCTAAGACCAGGAGGGGATTCTTCACACAGGCATTAGAAGAAAGAATCGTAAGTGGGTCATGTATCCCACACCTGTTTTAAGTTCCAACAATCCCCGTGGTCAGCGACACAAATAATAGCTTTTGCTCTCCATGGTCATATTGTCCCGCATAACAAAGAAAATTCCGAAGACTGTAGATTGGTTCTAAAAAATAGGTAAAATAAATATTGTTACATAGAAATTAGTGTCTTTGGGGGTGGAGTCTGGCCACCGACAAAGACGGCTGCCTTCGAGAAGAGCTCTGCAAGCCCGCAAGAAGAACACCCCAACTAGATCATGCTCTAGGGATCATGCACATATCTTGATCCCTGTGCCACAGTCATGCCTTGAAAATGATGGATTGGTAGAACATGCACACAGGTGCTGTTGTAAATGTGCCAGGATGGAGCACCAGGAGAGAATACCCTTCAACTACAACAGCCCAAGCTCCACCAGCAAGCAAAACTACAGCGCTGCACAGAGGACTGAACTGTAACAGGCCATAGCCCGATTATCCCTCTTTACTGGGAATCCAGCTAATCATCAGAATGACACCCACTTCTTTAAGGTGCATATTTGTATACCTTAAATTGGGGATGCCAGAATTCCACTGTTACAAACTCATCCCTTTTGGTGTCTCCAGACAACAAAATGCCCAGGATACCCACTGATTCTTGCCTAGTCCTGGCAATGGCTGCTACAACAACCTTACCAGGTGGAGAATTACAAACATTGAGTTAGTACAAAACTTACTTTGAAAGAAATCTTAGCTGCGGGTGTACATCTCGGATCCATACATGCAGAGATCTCTGACTTCACAAAGGAAGTGCAACGCTTAGGGCTGGTGTGAGGTAATTTCACTGCAAGGCGGTAGGTCTGAAAAGCTTACCGTCCTGCTTAAAGAGCTAGTGGGTATTATTTGAGCCTGACATTTGGCATCTGAAACAGAATAGAGCAAAAGAATTCAGATTTTACAAGTTACAGGACAAAATGGAGCATAACAATGATACATGTGATCCCCTATGTGTATTCTCTGATCACCTGAGTAGGAGCATCATTCCTTCTATATAAATACAAGGGGCTCATAGGATCCATACTATTTCCTCAACATTTGGCAACACAGCTAGGCTGCAGCCGATCATATCCTGCTTCCTTAGGCATGAACAGCCAAGCCAGATCCTGACTGCAGCAAGGAAGGCAAGAGGGTGCAGATTTCTGCACAACTTCTCAGTGGAAACCAATGTGAAACGTAAAGCAATGCTACAACAGCAGTTCAAACTTTTAAGATGAATCATTAAATAAGAACTTCTAGAAACAGCCATGATGGATGGAAATTTTGAAGATTATATTGATCCAGAAAACTTAGCTCCAACGTATCAGATGTAGGACTGCTGTATGAGCCAAAACAACCTCACACCGCATGGAGAGACCACACAAGTAGGTCTTCAAGAAACAAACACAAGAAGAATGCTACAAGGGAGATGGATGAACTCCCACACAATAGCCTGAGGTGAGTCTAGATCAGCCTTGAACCCACCACCACAGGCAGCAAATGACACCACTGAACTGCCTCCCACGACTGCTTGATAGATATATGTAGGAAAATACCCGCTTTTTGGCATGTTACCCCCAATTTCCGCCTGATGTCAGTGTATTTGACTGTGTCACTGGGATCCTGCTAACCAGGACCCCAGTGTTTATGCTCTCTCTCCTCTAAATTTTGTCACTGTATACTGGTAACCTAGAATCTCACTCCAAATTGGCATACTGGTCACCCCTCATAATTCACTAGTATGTGGTACCTAAGTACCAGGGCATTGGAGTTCCAGGGGGTCCCTATGAGCTGCAGCATTTCTTTTGCCACCCATAGGGAGCCCATGCAAAGGCTTTTACAGGACTGACATTGCAGCCTGTGTGAAATGGTGCATGCACCCTTTCACTGCCCTTTACACTGCACCAGGTCACTTATAAGTCACCCATGTGTCAGGCCTTCCAAACCTGAACGCTGGGTGCAGAGTACCTGTGAGTGAGGGCAGAGGTGCCCCCACATCGTCCAGGACCATTTCCCCAAGCTTCGTGAGTGCGGGGTGCCATTTTACGTGTGCACTATACATAGGTACAGTTTCACAACGGTAACTGTTTGGTATCAAACATGTTGGAATCATACCCCAAGCCTTTTGCAAGCATTGGTTGTATGGTTCCATGCACTCTGGGGGCTCCTTAGAGGACCCCCAGTACTGCCATTACAGCCTTCTGAGGTTTTCCACGCCTCCCCAGCTGCTGCCATCTCACAGGCAGGTTTCTGCCCTCCTGTTGCTGGAGCAGCTCAAGCCCAGGAAAGCAGAACAAAGGATTTCCTTTGGGAGAGGGATCTTACACCCTCTCCCGTTTGAAATAGGTGGAACAGGCATGGGGGGGTAACCTCCCAGAGCCTCTGGAAATGCTTTGAGGAGCACAGATGGTGCCCTCCTTGCATAATCCAGTCTACACAGGTTCAGGGACCCGCAGTGCCTGCTCTGTCGCAAAACTGGACAAAGTAAAGGGGAGTGACCACTACCCTATCCCTCACCACCCCAGGGGTGGTGCCCAGAGCTCCTTCAGAGTGTCCTTGGGTTTTGCCATCTTGGATTCCAAGTTGGCAGGGCACTCCTGAAGCATCTGAGTGGCCAGTGCCAGCAGGTGACGTCAGAGCCCTCCCCTGATAGATGCTTACCTGTTTAGCTGACCAATGCCCCTTTCAGGGCTATTTAGGCTCTCCCCTCTGGGTGTTTCCTCAGATTCACATTCAGGGCTTTTAGGGTATCTCTCTTGGGCGGTTCTTCATATTCGTATTGCAAGACTTCAGCAGGAATCTTCTGTATCCTTTACTTCACCTTCTTACCAAAGAAACTGCATCTGGACCCTCCAGGAACTCTACAACTGCAACAAAGATGCAAAAACAACTCCTGCAACATTGTATCTTCAGCTCCTGCCAGCATCTGCAACTGTTTCCTGGTCGTGCATCCTCATAAGACAGCCAGACTTCAGCCTGCATCATAAGAACAAAGGAACCTCCCTTGAAGTGAAGGAGTCACTTCCCTGCTTCAGCAGGCACCCCTCTGCAGCAAAGAAGAAGTGTGTGGATTCAGCATCAGCAACACAGGTGGTGGACTAAAGTGGTCCTGAAGGTCCAGACGTCCAACTGTCCAACTTTGGTGGAGGTAAGAGCTTGCCTCCCCACGCAAGACAGTACCCCCATGCACCACGATTTTTGCAGTTGCCAAGGTTTGTTGGTATCCTTCCATGAAATTCTTCCTGCACCGTGCTGCTCCGGCCCCCCAGCACTCCTTCCTGTGATGCACAGCTTCCTGCTTGGTTCTCCGGCGGTGTGGGATCCCTTTGAGTAGTGCTGCATGGGCCTCCTTCTGCACCTTTTTTTGTCCCCATGCTGTAGGACTCCTGTTTCTGCTGCCTGGTCTTCTGAGGGCTCTCTGTGTTGCTGAGAGCTCCCTATGCCTTCCCCTCCTGGGTAGAGACCACCAGGTCCCTCCTGGGTAGTGGCCACCAGGTCCCTCCTGGTCCCAGGTAGCGCCATTTTTTGCTTACTGCAAGCTTTGCATGTGCCAGGGCTTGTTGACGGAATCCAGCGAAGCAAACCAGACTGCAATCATCCATCTGGCGTGGGACATCTTTTGCACCAACCAGGAACCTGCATCTGTCTTCTTTGGTGCAATACTGACTGTTCTTCTTCACCGGCGGTTCACCTTTTGCACCTTCATCTGGGTTAGCAGGGGCTCCTATTCTCCCTGGACTCTTCAGTGCTTCTTGGACTCCATTGTTGGTGTCTTGCAGTCTATTCCGGTTCTCACATAATCCTCTTTTTCGTGTTCTTGTGTGCTCTAGGACTGTGATTTACTCCTGCTTTCCTGGGCTTTGGGGTGGGTTCTATTACTTACCTTTGGTGTTTTCTAATACTCCCAGCGCCTCTCTACACACTACACTTGCCTAGGTGGGAAACCGACTTTCGCAGTCCACTTTCTTATAATATGGTTTGTGCTCCCCCTAGGCCCATTTCTAAGTGTTGTGATTTTCACTAGTTGCACTGTTCTCCAACTGTTTTTACAGCTATTTATGCATACTAGTGTATATACTGTGTATATTACTTACCTCCTAAGGAAGTATATTCTCTAAGATATTTTTGGCATTTGTGTCACCAAAATAAAGTACCTTTATTTTTGCAACACTGAGTTTTTTCTTTCAAGTATGTGAGTACTGTGTGACTACAGAGGTATTGCATGAGCTTTGCATGTCTCCTAGTTAGGTCTTGGCTGCTTATCTACACTACCCGTAGGGAGCCTGGCTTCTAACACTATCTACATTTCACTAATAAGGGACAACTGGACGAGGTATAAGGTGTAAGTACCTTAGGTACCCACTACAAACCAGGCCAGTCTCCTACAATATAGAAGTGTATACACAAGAACTGACTTTGATGTGGAGCCATCTTACCTATAAAAAACCTATTGCTGTTGTTGTAGATCCTGTTGTTACTTCTATACTGTTAGACCTGACAGCCTTAGGGTGGTCTTACCCCCAAACATTCTTGCCTGCCTCCAAATGTTGCTGAATTCATTTTTTTGACCTTAGGACTCTGTGCACTTTATCACTCCTAACTAGTGCTAAAGTGCTTGTGCTCACTCCCCTAAACATGGTTTGATTGATATATCCACAGTTGGCATACTTTATTTACTTATATGTTCCTAGTAAAGTGTACTACATGTGCCCAGGACCTGTACACTAAATGATATTAGTGGGTCTGCAGAACTGAATATGCAGCCCACTTAGGTAGCCCTTTAATCATGTCTCTGGCCTGCCAATGCAGAGCCTGTGTATGCAGTTTACACTGCCTTGTCGACTTGGCATTTAAAACCTTCCTAAGCCTTAACTCCTCTTCTATTACATATGTCACTCCTAAAACAGAACCTAGATAGCCCGTGGGGCAGGGTGCTATGTAATTAAAAGGTAGGATGTGCGCTTTTAAGTTTAAAATGTTCTGTGAGTGAAAAACTCTGGAACTTGTTTTTCACTACTGTGAGGCCTACCCCCTTATAGGACAATATTGGGGATTCCTTATTAAGCTGTAACTTTCCTCATAGAGAAACCGTAGATCTGTCATGTTTAGTACCTATGGAATGATAATGATAAATACTCTTTTATGACAAAGTCAGATTTATTGGTACTATTTTGATGGCACTTTTAGAAAGTTAGGCATTTTTCTGCACTTATACATTTTGTGCCTGATGCTTGTCTCTGATCACTGTCTGGGTTGGGTGACAGCTGGACTTTGTCTATTCATGCTAGGCAGTGACACGCAAAGGCAGCTTAGGTGTGACTTGATAGATGTTCCTGGGACGGTGGGAGTAATTAGCTGGGCTTAGCCCCTCACTTACAAATTAAGAGGCTGAGTCCTTTCCACACATAAAGGGCAGCATACCTCCCTGTAGTGAGTCTGCATCAGGCAAGGAAGGGAGGACCTATGTGCACTTCAAAGACCCTTCTTTGAAGTCTTCCGCACTTTAAAGGCACAACTGGTAATAAGTACTGGATATCTGACACCATGCCTTCAGTACCCTTCGGAACCTATGGATACCCTGCCAAGATGAAGGACTGCTGTGCTGCTAAAGGACTGTCACTCTGTTGAACTGCTGCTCTGGAAACACTGCTGCCTTGCTATGTTGACCTTCTGCCTGCTGCCCTCTTGCCTGGAGAGGAAGAACTGGACCTGGAACCCATTCTGAACACAGGACCCCAGAGTGACTCCAAGGGCACGTCTGCTAACATCCTTATTTGAGGCTCAGGGACCCCACAGCTCCTGAACCTGTCTTCAATGAGCTCCCAACCCCCAAGAGGTGCCTTTCGGGTCCTGGGCCTTTGGAAGTGTTTTTTGGCTCCTGGAATCAAGCTTTTGGGCTCTTTGCAAACAAGAATGTGCCTGTTCGCTCCAGAACTGCACCACTCAAACAAAGGATCAGCACGAGAGGGCGCATGCTCGTTTCTTCGCACAGCAAGTATTGCGACCATGACCGCAAGGCTTCAACCCATTTGCCTGCAATGCCCGGTGGGTCTTCATACCCCATGGACCAGTGACGCTCTCCTTGCTCCCGGCAAACTTCCACCCCATGAATAAGGCTCCCTGGCACAATTCATAAGAAGGTAAAACTTCAGCAGGACTTACCTGGGACTGTATCAGACCTGTGTTCCATTGCGGTCAGCCTGAACTTTTGGATTTGATCTGGTCTAGAGTGAACAGACATCCCCAGTTGGCACTTCATGCTTTTTGGCCCTACGTTTCAGTTTAGTCTTTAAAAATGCATATCTCAGGTTCTACTTATTGGATTTATTTTCATTTTTGTCTTAATTTGTTCATATAATCAAGCTCTATTTAACCAACCTGATGTGGAATCTTTTTGTAGTGTTTTCACTGTGCTACTCTTTGAAGTGTTGAACAAATACATTATACATTGTTTCTAATGTTAAGACTGACTGCCCTGTACCTAGCTACCACAGGGTGCGCACAGGTTAATTTAGTGTGTGTTTGTGACTTACACTGTCTAGGATTGTGGCTGCTGCTTTTAACCCAATTTCTAACATATACTGTGTATGCCTACTTCCTAGAAACAGTAGTGCCTCATGGCAGACCCAATCCATGTCCAGCCCTCTTACTCATTCTGAGGAGAGGTGCTCACTGTAGGAGTCTGGACTGGCATGTAGTGAGTACCAAGGGGTACTTACACCTTGCACCAGGCCCAGTTATCCCTTATTAGTGTATAGGGTGTCTAGCAGCATAGGCTGATAGATAATGTTAGCTTAGCAGAGCAGCTTAGGCTGAACTAGGAGACGAGTGAAGCTCCTACAGTACCACAAATGCCATATGCACAATATGATAAGAAAACACAATACAGAGTTATACTAAAAATAAAGGTACTTTATTTTTATGACAATATGCCAAAAGTATCTCAGTGAGTACCCTCAGTATGAGGATAGCAAATATACACAAGATATATGTACACAATACCAAAAATATGCAGTATAGTCTTAGAAAACAGTGCAAACAATGTATAGTTACAATAGGATGCAATGGAAACACATAGGGACAGGGGCAACACAAACCATATGCTCCAAAAGTGGAATGCGAACCACGAATGGACCCTAAACCTATGTGACCTTGTAGAGGGTCGCTAGGACTATTAGAAAATAGTAAGGGTTAGAAAAATACCCCACGCCAAGACCCTGAAAAGTGAGTGCAAAGTGCACTAAAGTTCCCCCAAAGACTTAGAAGTCGTGATAGAGGAAGTCTGCAGGAAAGACACAAACCAGCATTGCAACAACAATGGATTTCCAGTCGAGGGTACCTGTGGAACAAGGGGACCGAGTCCAAAAGTCACAAGCAAGTCGGAGATGGGCAGATGCCCAGGAAATGCCAGCTGTGGGTGCAAAGAAGCTTCTACTGGACTGAAGAAGCTGAGGTTTCTGCAGGAACGACAAGGGCTAGAGACTTCCCCTTTGGAGGATGGATCCCCCACGCCGTGGAGAGTCGTGCAGAAGTGTTTTCCCGCCGAATGGACGCCAACAAGCCTTGCTAGCTGCAAGTCATGCGGTTAGCATTTTTGGATGCTGCTGTGGCCCAGGATGGACCAGGATGTCGCCAATTTCGTCAGGGGACAGAGGGGACGCCGAGCAAGACAAGGAGCCCTCTCAGAAGCAGGCAGCACCCGCAGAAGTGCCAGAACAGGCACTACAAAGAAAAGTGAAACAGTGCTCGCCTAAAGTTACACAAAGGAGTCCCACGTCGCCGGAGACCAACTTAGAAAGTCGTGCAATGCAGGTTAGAGTGCTGTGGACCCAGGCTTGGCTGTGGACAAAGGATTTCCGCCGGAAGTGCACAGAGGCCGGAGAAGTTGCAAAAGTCGAGGTTACCAACAATGCAGTCTGGCGTGGGGAGGCAAGGACTTACCTCCACCAAACTTGGACTGAAGAGTCACTGGACCGTGGGGGTCACTCGGACAGGGTTGCTGGATTCAAGGGACCTCGCTCGTCGTCGTGAGAGGAGACCCAAGGGACCGGTGCTTTTTTGTGCCTGCGGTTACAGGGGGAAGATTCCGTCGACCCACAGCAGATTTCTTCGCAGCTTCTGATGCAGAGAGGAGGCAGACTACCCCCACAGGATGCACCACCAGGAAAACAGTCGAGAAGGCAGCAGGAGCGGCGTTACAAGGTTGCAGTAGTCGTCTTTGCTACTTTGTTGCAGTTTTGCAGGCTTCCAGCGCGGTCAGCAGTCGATTCCTTGGCAGAAGGTGAAGAGAGAGATGCAGAGGAACTCTGATGAGCTCTTGCATTCGTTATCTGAGGAATCCCCAAAGACAGAGACCCTAAAGAGCCAGAAAAGAGGGTTTGGCAACTTAGGAGAGAGGATAGGCTAGCAACACCTGAAGGAGCCTATCAGAAGGAGTCTCTGACGTCACCTGCTTGGACTGTCCACTCAGAGCAGTCCAGTGTGCCAGCAGCACCTCTGTTTCCAAGATGGCAGAGGTCTGGAGCACACTGGAGGAGCTCTGGGCACCTCCCAGGGGAGGTGCAGGTCAGGGGAGTGGTCACTCCCCTTTCCTTTGTCCAGTTTCGCGCCTAAGCAGGGCTGAGGGGTCCCTAAACCGGTGTAGACTGGCTTATGCAGAATTGGGCACATCTGTGCCCAAGAAAGCATTTCCAGAGGCTGGGAGAGGCTACTCCTCCCCTGCCTTCACACCATTTTCCAAAGGGAGAGGGTGTAACACCCCCTCTCTGAGGAAGTCCTTTGTTCTGCCATCCTGGGCCAGGCCTGGCTGGACCCCAGGAGGGCAGAAGCCTGTCTGTGGGGTTGGCAGCAGCAGCAGCTGCAGTGAAACCCCTGAAAAGGCAGTTTGGCAGTACCAGGGTCTGTGCTACAGACCACTGGGATCATGGGATTGTGCCAACTATGCCAGGATGGCATAGAGGGGGCAATTCCATGATCATAGACATATTACATGGCCATATTCGGAGTTACCATTGTGAAGCTACACATAGGTAGTGACCTATGTGTAGTACACGCATGTAATGGTGTCCCCGCACTCACAAAGTCGGGGAATTTGCCCTGAACAATGTGGGGGCACCTTGGCTAGTGCCAGGGTGCCCACACACTAAGTAACTTTGCACCTAACCTTTACCAGGTAAAGGATAGACATATAGGTGACTTATAAGTTACTTAAGTGCAGTGAAAATGGCTGTGAAATAATGTGTGCATTATTTCACTCAGGCTGCAGTGGCAGGCCTGTGTAAGAATTGTCAGAGCTCCATATGGGTGGCAAAAGAAATGCTGCAGCCCATAGGGATCTCCTGGAACCCCAATACCCTGTGTACCTCAGTACCATATACTAGGGAATTATAAGGGTGTTCCAGTAAGCCAATGTAAATTGGTAAAATTGGTCACTAGCCTGTTAGTGACAATTTGAAAGAAATGAGAGAGCATAACCACTGAGGTTCTGGATAGCAGAGCCTCAGTGAGACAGTTAGTCACTACACAGGTAACACAGTCAGGCACACTTATGAGCACTGGGGCCCTGTGTGGCAGGGTCCCAGTGACACATACAACTAAAACAACATATATACAGTGAAAAATGGGGGTAACATGCCAGGCAAGATGGTACTTTCCTACACTCACAAACAAGACAATAGTACCCTTCAAAAATGGATACTCATGGTTAGTACATCAGGAGATGTGGTCCATCTGTATATGGCATCCCCTTCTTTCGTTACACCAGTGTTCCCCAATAAACATGTAGGGCCCACCACCCACTTGAGTTCTGAAGCACTTATTATATATGACACAAGGAGACGGTCCCTTCTTCCCATTCTAGACCTGTTGAAAAACCAGAGGAAGGATCCACTGACAAAATAAATTAACTGTTCAGTCCCAGATAGCATTAGCTTTACTAAGTAGCATGCAGAGTGTGGCATATCACAGACCCAACATAGTATCACTGACTGTGCACATGCTTGCGTGCCCGTACAAATCTTGAAGCCGTAAGGGCTTGCTATCTCTATTTCCCCTCTGACCTTTTCTTCACATCTACTGTGCCTCTGCTGCTCCCCCACTACATTTGCTGTGTTACTGCTGCCTTACATCTGTGCAGCAGATGCTACTACCAACACACCCAACGTTGACTGTATACTATGTGTACTTACACACTTACAACTACCATAACCTTAATACTATCAGGTTTGTCTTCTTGCATATCAATGTCCTTAAAAGGGACTTGGTGGGACAGGCCATTTCTCTAGCTATGGAGCCCAACCGCAGAAACCTGGGAAGGTGGCCGTGCACATAAGTTCCAGGAAATGTGGAGTACTATATCAGTGAAGAAATCACTTTTGTGTAGAGGACTTTAGACGTGCACAAATGCAGAAGGGTGATACATTGTAGTAAAGGTTACGATAGGCAGCAAGATGATCAGTGTATGGTCCTTATACTCTGCACCGGGCAACAAAGAACTCTACTTTCTCCAAATTCACAGAACTGGGATGGAATTGGGAACTACTCAGACGATTGACTGGAACTTTGCCCTGACTTAATTATAGACAGGACTGGACCTATAAATGTGACCCATAACAAGATCTGGGCAATACTGACTAATCCTAAAGCAGACCACGGACTTACTGCTATATGGTAACTCCTGCACACCGTGGACAAAGAATACACCTATCACCCACATTTGCATGGTACACACTTATGAATTCATTACTTCTTGATCAGCAGTGCTGTAATACTACAATTCTATCTAGACTAGACTACACAAATGATTTTGTATCTGGTTTACCTGCCTACCTGATTCATCAATTACAGGTAATCCAGAACACAGAGGTTTGCCTGCTATATAACATGCACCCATCAGTATCAGACTGGAACCAGAGGAAGCCTGACAGAAATCCTTAATATTATCATCTTGTATGCTGTTGCTACACAACTATTGTCTTCCGATGAGGGTGACACATATATTTATAAGAAAATGTTTTCAGACTTCATGGGGGAAGTTCTTTGCTGGCTCAGGTACAATCACTGCAACCTGGACAAGACTGAAATTCTTCTTTTTGTGCCTAATCCTCGTCGAGGTTGGTATGGATCTTGGCCTAGAGATGGCCCAACTCCCCCCGCCAACACAAGTGGCCAGAAACATGGGAGTAATCTTTGATAACAAACTGTCCTTTACGGCCCAGATGTACTCAGTTGCCAAAAATTGCATCTTAATTTGAAGGGCATTTAGAACATTCTTACTTCATCTTCCATTCGAGGCTCGTAAACTGGCAGTCCCAGCCACAATTCTATCTAGACTAGACTACACAAATGATTTTGTATCTGGTTTACCTGCCTACCTGATTCATCAATTACAGGTAATCCAGAACACAGAGGTTTGCCTGCTATATAACCTTCAGAAGAGTACTCCTGCAACTCCATATTTCAACCACTTGCACTGGTTACCTGTTGACAAAAGGATTATGTTCAAAGCATTTATGCTTTCCCATTGTGCCTTTCATAATTCCAGCTCTCATTATCTGAAAAAAATAATTCAGTAGTACCTGCCTAATAGGGACTTGTGGTCCAGTAAAACACACTTGATACTGCTTAAAAGCTTAAAAAAATCTAAGGCAAGTTGGTGCATCTTTTTTTGTTTGTATGGCCAAAATATGAAATCTTCTGCATGTGCAGCTTTGGAGTTTAGGCAACAAATTTGCCTTTCAAAAATATTTGAAGATGTATTGTTTAAGTCAGTAACTTTGTATGTCGCCTCCTAGTTTCATGTAGTAGTGCCAGGACACTCTATTGGTTAGCTGTGCGCTTTGCAAGTTACATCATGCATTCATTTATCTCAATGTTTCCCACTATAAAAAGTCCACCATGAAAGCCTGCCTGAAAGTATACTTTATTACTTATCTAAAAAAAAAAAATCTATCAGTTAAGCACATGCCTTATGGGCAGCCTCTAAATCCACTTTCCGAGGGCAAAAAGTGAGGGAGTTTAATTAACAGGGAAAGAGATGACAAGCAGGTAACCTTGGAAAGTAAGGTCAAATCAATGACAGAGAACTTACCTTGCCAAATCAACAGAAAACTCCTGACGTAATCTAAAGAAGGCCAAAATGGAACTTAATATACTGTTCCTTAAAAGCAGACTATATTTTATAGAGACTTAAAGCCTGTCGGGGGGGGAAATGGAGGCTGATTACAGTCCGCATAATTGAGGCAAAGGTAAGTGCTGTAAGGCAATAAGCTGTCTCCTTACAGAAACCCATGGGATAGACAATGCATTTGCAGACTTCTATACAGAACAATAAAGCATGCAAAGTATGCAACTAGGCCAATATGAGACCAATGAACATAGGTTCTATGATGGCCTTCATCTTCCATGCACTGATGAACGTCAACCCCTGCTAGAGGGGGCAATAACAGAAGAGGAAATAGCTGATGCAATTACAAACCTGCTCTTTAACAAAGTCTTGGGGGAAGACGGCTTCCCTGGGGAATTCTGCAAATGGTTGAAGAATTAAGTGGTGGACTCCTAGTACGCACTCCACAGGAAGCCTATCATGCCTTTTCAATAAGGCTCTCATCACAGTCCTCCCTAAACCTGGAAAAGACCTGCTCCTTTGTAGTAGTTATCTCCTGATTTCCCTTCTTAATGTGAATGTGCAAATATTGGTAGGAATACTAGCCTCCTGCCTTATGAAGTAATCACTACTTTTATACAAAGTTGTAAACAAGGGTTTGTGCCAGGCAGAACTTCACAGAACCATTTGCACATGTTGACCTATGTACTGTGGTAATCCAAGGACTCACAGGAGGACGGGGTTTCAATAACTCTCAGTGCCAAAAAGGTGATGAATGGAATAAAATGGAATTTTATGCTTTACCTTCTCCTAATCCTATGGCTGGGTACAACTACACCACCAAAGTTAGATCAATATGTGAGGCCCCACAGCACTGGTCAATTGTGAGGGTCTCTATCGGAGCCACTCTAAGTCCTCGCGCAAATCACCAAGGCTTCCCTTCCTATCATAATGAAACTTGAAGGGGTCACTCTGCAAAGTACATGGGGGGCCTTCAGTCTCACTCAGGAGCTCTCAGGACAGGGAATGGGGCTGAAAGGCCCCCTGGAGCTCGAGGCCCCCACGCACCATGGAAGCTGCAGGGTGCTTTTTATGCCACTGCCTTCTTTGCGCCTTCTGTTCCTACTGTCTGTGGAAGCTATGGCTCTGGCAATCTGGAAGGAAGCACGGATTAACAGGGTACCTAACTTGGTTGCCTCCTCCATGATCCTTCTACATGCAGATGAAACCCCTCTACTTTTATCAACTTCTGCTCATTTGCACTTGCACTTATGTCATCATCTTTGATTTTTCAGTCATCGCCTACAAGATCAATTGGGGTAAGGGCAAGGTAATTCCTTTGTCCCCAAAAAAAAATGGAAGAAGTTTTAGACTATATATTCCATTGGAAACTGGAATGCCTCAAATATCTGAGAGTATATATTAGTAGGGGTGTGGAAAAAATGGGATGTTACAGCATAGACACACTCATTGCCCATGCTACAGTATATTATGTGAAAAAGATGCAACCACAACTGTCACTGTGGGGTAGATTGTTGGCAGTGAAGATGGTAGTGGTACCCCAGTTTACCTATGTGTTACGCATGCTCCCACTAGCAGATAAGATCTCTGTCCTGAGGGAAATAGACAAGTTGATAAATGCTCTCATATATGAGTGATAAAACCTAGGCTACGAATCTCGAGAATGATAGCCCACAGGCAGTGTGGCGGTCTGAGCCTCCAGTGTGTGGAGCGGTACTATTCAGCACTCCATCTGTCCCAACAGACTTATCTGTGGCCGAGGTGAGAGGAAGCCCCAATTTGGGTCTCTATTGATGTGTAACTACACACATTGGCCCTGGTCTACACATCCTTTACAGTCATGGTTTGCTGGACCCATAAACCTCATTATGCAAACTGTGACTCAGACTTGGCTCCACGCACATAAACTCTCTAAAAGTGACACCTGAATAAACACATAAGCATCAGTCTATGACCTACCTTTCTACTTTAACCTGCCACAGCGGTATCTGATAGCTACTGTTCTAACCACAAAGAAAAAACGCATCCTTTGATTCTTGTGGTCACCACAGAGACCCACTCATGACGAATGGCTGATGGACATGTACAAAATGGCAACCTATGACTGAATGATACATAGACTACAAGACACCATGGATATCTTTACTTATGTTTGGGCACCTTTTCAATATAACGAAGTCCGCATGACTAGCAGTACATAGGGAAAGGCCAGATAGCGTCCATCTGTATAGGTCAACGCATCTCTCCCACGGGACAGACTCCTCTCTCCCCCCAAACTCCCCTCCCTGACCTTCTTCCCCTCCGCTCCTCCTTCCCGGTAGATATAAAGCAATTCAAAGGGCTGGTAAAGCACAAAATAGTCGGACTCAAACTGCATGTTGTCCCAGGTCCGCCCAAAGTTCCGCTCTAGACTGTTGACCCTAGCTTTTTCTCCTATCCTCCACCTGCACTACAACTACTTCCCTGAAAGATTGGGAAAAAGTAAATAATTAATGTTTCAGAGTACGGCTGTCAGTGCTTAACTTGAGCCGGGGTTTCTGGTGCTTGGCACCGGCACTTGACAGGTACCTCATGGCTGTTTTTTTGTAATTTAAAGATGAGCACAACAACAGTTGTTTACTAATGAAATACCTGCCACCCAAGCCATTCTTATAGCTTTGTGGGCCTCAAACAGTATGACAGTTAGGAGTTGCGTAGGTACTGTGGTTGGCAGTGCTGACAGTAACAATATGTGGTGCAAGCTGCCGTGGCCTCCTGATGAGGGCCACGGCACTTATGTTTTTTCACAAATTAAGCACTGACTGGGCTATTCTTTTAATCTCTCGGTCATTTACCAGACCTATTTCTTCCAATACACTTGGAGTGGGCTTTTTGTCAGCTTCTAGCTCGTGATGGGATCTCTTTGTTGTCTATCTCACCTTCATGTTTCTGGTTCAATGGCATTCTGACAGATTTTTCATGGCCTCATAATGCTGTTCTGCTCTTTTATAAAACCCGCCTGCTCATGTTTTTTAATGTCTGTCTGTTGGTTGCACAGCTAAATTCGTGCCTCTCAACTGTGGACTCTGAGTCTTGCACTGTCTTTCACATCACATCACCTTTCTGGTTTGTCTAGGTTTCCGTGGACGTCAGAGGACAATGTTTCTTGTTTACAAATTTAAATTGACAGGATGCAAGGGGTACAGAACTCTGCGATATTCTAAATGTGAAAAAAACAGCATTGTACAGGAAGTTCTTTGATTGCCTCAAATTGCTGTTCTGCCTCTTTACTAGAGATGTGTTTGCAGATATTGTAGAATCTCCTTTATAATTTAGCAGTTGTTGTCTTCACTATATCCGCACCATAATTATTTCTTTTTATTCTTTAATTCTGTTGTAATTTCGGGTGTAGATTATCCATTCTTAAAACAGTGTACACTTTCTTTTTCAATTGAATTTCCAGTGTTTAGGTCTAATTTGGCAGTGTGGCTGAAGCCAGATCAACAGAAAAAGAGCTTTAACAAGCATGACTGAGAGATGGTGTAAGAGCATCATTTTTCTATTAATATTTTCCTAACATGTAATCATACTTATATTTCAATGTATTATTCAGTATATATTAATTTTATGTAAACACGAAAATTGTGCTCTATTTAGTGGCTACCACAAGAAAGGCCTGCACATGTTTTTCTAAAGTTGTCCTAACACTGTGATGAAATGTTTTCTGTCTCTTTAAAAGTGTGTTCTTTGCTAAAATAAATGCTTGAAATTAAATGCGAAATTGTGGTCTCTAATGAGTCTGAAGCAGAAGCAAGGGCATTGTGAAATATGAAATCTTTCTAGTGTTCTGCGTTCTTATGACTTCCTCCCCGTTACTTAACAGACCTTCTTCATTCAGCTTGCATATTTGTCTGAAGTTATGTTACTTACCATGTATTTCCTTGAGAGACATGGTGCAGCAAGGAGAATGTTTCCAAATTTTGTAATCACCATCCTATGGCAGTGTATTCCGAAGGCACCGAACAATGGATCCACTGATGCAACCGGAGAAGAGGATGAGCAAGTTACAAATGTATTAGTTTAAGCTTCGTCAATGGAATAACAGCAAATAGAAAACTTAGACTAAACTTTGTATATAATTTGATGTCTGTTAATGTTCTAATTGGACATAGTTCTCTCACCTTACGTTCTGAACCAATCACTTTGATTAACAAGTTTCATTTAATGTTCTGTCACGGTTAGCAGTGGTGGACTCTTCTTGGCTATCTCTTGGCTGAGATTTGCCCTTGGCTCTTTTGCTGATCCTGTATCCTGGTTCCAGAGAGCTTAGTTCTTATGATTTGTCACTTCGACATTTCATGCTTTGCCAGATTTTGTCTACTATTATTCTGGTGTTTATTATTTTCTAAGTTTATTATATCTGTTCTATTCTGAACTAATGATCTAATGGTTTAGTAATGTTATAGTCCAAATTCCAAACAATTCCCCCTTATGTTCCTGTCCTGATGCTGGCATTGCTGACCCCTTGGCAAAGCTGAACTACTTGCTGTTCATTTAGGCTAGGTAAATATACTCAAAATGTCTTATTTTTGTCTTTTGTTTTAGAGGTACCAAAAGTGCTGCTTAGTTTTATAGCGCCATAGTTTATATATTTTCTAAATTCATGTTACTAAATATTTTGCATGAAGTCCAACATGCTGATGCTTATTAGTGGTTAGTGAGGTGTTACTCTCATAATCATGAAAAATCATTGACTATTCTGTTTGCCAATGTATTCAATTTCTCTAACTCAGATTCTATTGCTATTGTTTTGTTTATTATCAATTGAGCTTAATATTTTAGTTGCATTGATTAAGCTTAGATTCACTCGCCAATTTAATCAGCCTATATTGTTTCTTTATAAGTATCAATTGTTTTTGAGAATAATAATCATGACCGTAGCATTGTTAATATAGGGAAATAAACCTTTAACTTCTTAATAAACTGGTGTGGTTCTTCGTGGTCACATTGATCATGATGTGTTGTCTCCATTATGTGTAATTCATTGTTTAATATTTGATTTGATACTTATGACGTTTTCTTTAAAGCATATTTGGTTCGGTTCATCGGCCTATGGTGGGGAATACGCTATCTAGCTTATTGTAGCCTATATATATTAACAAAGATTTCCACTGCGTGTTTTCCCCACATTAACAATGGTCTTTAGCTCCCTCAAATGTTGATTTCTGATTTTGATTTGGAAGAAACTGTGTGCTTCCACTCAAGATATCAGAAAAATACAATTTTGAACTTGTATGTTGGTAAGTAATTGGAGAGGAATTCAGGGTGCTGGTTTTGATGGCTTTGTAAATGTTTTTAAGATAGTGTCCACTGGCAAGGGGTGACAATGAAGATCCATCAGGCTGCGGGTGATGTGATATTTCCTCAGGGACTGGATCAGACTTTCTGTGGAATGCAGGATAATCCTAAGGTTTGCGAGTGTGAGGTCTCTTCTTGCCTCTCCATCATCAAGCCAGATGTCAAGTACATCTTCCTTGTAGTTTTCTGCTTGTGGCACTTTTTAAAATTCCTTCTACAGCAGCACTTCAAAGACATTCCCTGCATCCTAAGAACAATTTCCTAATGCTGTCTGTGAATTGTGGGATATTACAGTTAGGTGCCCCCTAAACCCATCTAATTGTATTCTGACATGTTGTGCTATATAAAAACTGTCTCTTGGGTGTCCACAATGTTCTATATAATTACTGTGCCCTTTATTTATCATGAGTGACTCAAAGGTTAGAAGCATAAAGAACTGCTAAATTGCATTGTAAAAAGACAAGCTTCATGGTGACTCATTCAGCTCTAGCATGATAAAGCTTCAGTGCAATTTATATGTTGACTGTTTACCATAGTGCATCAGTTACTAAAGTAAGACTTGTGTATGTCTCATTTCCTGTACAATGTTACCATTTGTGAGGAATCCATAGAAATTAAAACAGCATTTGTATTTTAAAGAGCAGAGAGAAACAGTAGTTTTATGTTGCTGTTAGTATAAAAATGCTATCACTTGTGAGAGACTGCAGAAAATCTGAGAGAACCTCCATCTGACAAGAGGAGCTGTGTGATTATAAACTAATGAAGTCACTTGTGTACCTTCTCTCATACCCCTATGCCCCCAACCTTTTCTCTGTTATTGAAAAGAGTAATCTTGGACATGTTCAGGGCTGTTTATGAAGAAGTAGAACTGTAGTTTTTGCAAAACTCTTTAGGCTAATCACTTTTTCGGTATAATGTAATAATGGAAGAAAAGAGTAATGTGAAGGAAAATGTCAGAGAGGAAGAAGTTAGAAAACAAAAAAAACAAAGGTAAATGGGACAAACTGACACCAGCTAGAACCATACAACCATGCAAGTTGTGAGACTACATGGTTTGCGTTCTGGGACTTATATTGCCCTGGAAGTGATGCCCTTGTGAATCAGGTGTATTGATTGGCTTGAATCAACCTCTGCCCCATAGGGCCCTCCCCTCCCACTCATCCTACCAAGCTTTCTGGCACTCTTGTGTTTCTGAAAGAGTGTAATCTTTGCATTATTGTTTCTCCATCACTTAAACTTTCTCTTTCAAATCCTGACATTACCTCTCCTTCTTTTGGCCCCTGCAGATCACTTCCAAGGTGATAGTAGAGAGTTTGCCACATTCATCAACTGATTTATTCACTGTATCTGTGCCAGTATTGGACTTGGCCCTCTCTGCAGTGTCATACCTTTGCCATCCTTTCCTGAACTGGATTTTGATGGCTTTAAGCATTTAGTGCACTTTTTCCCTGATAATCCCTTGAGAGTCTACACCTGAATGGTACATTTAATTTACTTGTAAGTCCCTATCATATGTTACTACATGTACCTAGGGCCTGTAAATTAAGTTAAATACTACTAGTGATCTGCAGCACATATTGTGCCACCTTTAAACACATGGCTCATGTCTGCCACTGCAGCTTGTAGCTGACCACTGACCGCAGCAGCACAGAGGGCTTAGATTCTTGAGCTGAGTTTACTGCCACACTAGTAGATTTTTCTCTGGTGGAGTTGGCGGAGTTTTGGCCACTCTGTGTTACACATGTAACACAGATTTTCAGGCAAAATCCACCAACTGTTGCCTGGCAGAGGTTTTTCTCACAGGAGGCTCGCTAACGGTAAGTTGGTGAGAGCGAGCAAGATTTGGCATTCCGTAGCTCAATTTTTAGTCCGGTTCCTTGGAGGGCACCTGGTGAGATTTCTCCAATGCGGATGGTTGCAGGAGTAGAAAATATACTCTTATGGCAGAAAAATCTGCTTCAGGTGTTGTACCATCTGGTGCGCCATGTGGTGCAGTTTGCACTGATTTTTCAGCGTGGAATGGGTTTATTACTGGTTGAGTGCTTCTTAACTACTCTATGGGGGTGATTCAGACCTTGGCGGACGGCGGAGGCCGTCCGCCAAGGTTCCGCCGCCGAATGACCGCACCGCGGTCAAAAGACCGCGGCGGCCATTCAGACATTTCCGCTGGGCCGGCGGGCACTCTCCAAAAGAGCGCCCGCCGGCCCAGCAGAAATGCCCCTGCAACGAGGACGCCGGCTCAGAATTGAGCCGGCGTAGTTGCAGGGGTGCGACGGGTGCAGTTGCACCCGTCGCGTATTTCAGTGTCTGCAAAGCAGACACTGAAATACTTTGCGGGGCCCTCTTACGGGCATGGGCACTGCAGGGGCCCCCAGGGGCCCCGCGGCACCCCCTACCGCCATCCTGTTCATGGCGGGTTTCCCGCCATGAACAGGATGGCGGTAGGGGGTGTCTGAATCCCCATGGCGGCGGAGCGCCCTCCGCCGCCATGGAGGATTCAATGGGGCAGCGGTAAACCGGCGGGAGACCTCCGGTTTACCCTTTCTGACCGTGGCTGAACCGCCGCGGTCAGAATGCCCTCGGGAGCACCGCCAGCCTGTTGGCAGTGCTCCCGTGGTCGGTGACCCTGGCGGTCACCGGCCGCCAGGGTCAGAATGACCCCCTATGTATTGACTCAAAGTTAGACCTGACTGCTTTTGCACCAAGCTACCAGAGGGCTAAATACAAGTTTATTTAGTGACTTATGGCCTCATTACAAGTTTGGCAGTCCCACTGTGGGACCGCCTAGCTCACGTGGAGGATGCCACTGCCATGGTGGTGATGTCCCCCGCGCATATAACAGTTTTCCCACCTTGCTGACCGGCAGAAACATTGTAATATATGTTCCCACCGGTCAGTCTGGTTCTAACCGTGCTACGATATAGGACTTGGAAGCCGAGTCCTATATCGTAGCACAGAGGGGGCCGCCCAGCACCCTCGGAATGTTCACTGCCTGTCGGTGCAGACAGTGCACATTCCGATGGTGCTGGGCAGGTGGACCATAGGCATGGATGGTGCTGGGCAGGGGGGCCATGGGCAGTGCAGGGGTCCCCCTGTGGCCCCCGTCACAGGCTTTCTGCCAGCCTTTTAATGGCGCGGTCCCCATCATGAAAAGGCTAGCAGGAAGTGGGGTTGTAATCAGCCAGGTGGCGCTGAGTTCAGAGCCACCATGGCCGATTACCAGCCAAAGCACCATCACCCCATCAGGATCTGTGATCCTGGCAGAGACGGCAGTCTTAAGGTGGGTCTGCCTGCCTAAGTCGTAATTGGGGGGTTGGACTGCCCGGAGTGCTGCGGTCCGACTGTCAACATGAGTGTGGCGGTCCTTGGACCACCACACTCATAATGAGGCCCTTAGTGGTTTACCCTGACAAGGATTGTGAATATTATATAAGTGGGGCTCCACCCTTCTCAACAAATAACACAATTTCTTACATTGATGTTCACTGGTGCGATCCAGTACTGTGTTTGTGCAGAGCCACTTAGTGATTTGTGCAAAAATCTGTAATAATAATCTCACAACAAAATCTATTTCTTTTTAAATTCTCCTTGATTGGCCATGCTATTCCTTTTTCCAAATTCGATTCCTGTCTTGCATTTGTTCACCTATGATCTCTGCTTGAAAAGATGGAGTTGGAGCTCAGTAGCATTGCTAACCTCAAGAGGGCAGAGTTGAGGAGGCTCTGGAAGGAGAGAGGGCTACTTTTGGGGAAAATGGGACATACAACTAGACTTTCAAGTAGCATTAAGAGCCTATGAGGGGTCTGCAGGATGCAAGCTGCAGCATAGGATCCGGATTATAATGATGATTAGGGTGTTGAAATGGAAGAGTAGAAGGGAGTGAAGGATAACCTCCTGCTCCTGGCCCCAGGACCTGAGGTGTGACGGAGAATCCAAAGGAGTAAGATCCACTGCTTATCCAGAGCAGAAAGCAGTGTGTTCTCTCACAAACTTTCCCCAGAGGAAGTGGAGCTAGCTGAAAGAGACTTCAGCTGGCCCTGCTAAAGCTGGCTGCAGAAGAGAAAAGGGCTCAGGTACAGAGAGCCCCAGGCCAGAGATCTCTAGCCTAGTGGTAGTTGGAATCTCAGAGGTTACCCAATTGATAGTGAAAAAATGCTTTTGTTTGAGATCTGTTTCCCACAAGCTTGCATTTACAATGAATACAAACTAACCACAAGGACCAGAATGCATACAAAACAATCAAGAGTAGATGAAATACTCTTACATGGAATGTGAAAATTTTAGATCTTTGAGGAAGCTTTGCATTGCCCCATAGCGAACATGTACATTGCATAGTGTAATGCACCTGCTAACTGAAGTGTCTCAAGCTACTTTTTTATTTTTGGTACATAAATGAACACATCCACTTGAAGTGGATGGTAACTGCGATACCATTTGCGACCGCATATGCGGTCGCAAATGGTATTGCATGCCACTCCGAATCGCAAATAGAAAGGGAAAACCCCTTCCTATTTGCGATTCTGAAATGCATATTGCGAGTCGGTCCCGACTCGCAATATGCATTTCTGCATAGGGAAAAGCGATTAGCGAGTCGCAAACGTCAATTTTTGCCGTTTGCGACTCGCTAATCGTTTCCTACATCTGGCCCCTAGTCACACCCGACATAGCCGCCGAGAATGCTGAGATCTCTCGAGATCTCATCAATCTTGTTACATAGAATGGCATGTAAACAATGAGAGCATCCAGTGCTTGCCAAGGAAAAATAAAACAAGAATAAGGCAAACACCTATATCAATACTCAAAAATACATAAAAAACAATGAAGTGCTAGGAGTCATACAGTATAAATATAACATTCAGTGCTTGAGGGTGTTAACGTGTCGGAGCCTTAATAAGTAAACTTACAAGGGGAAGCGTTTAGGTCGACAAACCTTTGGACCGCGTTTGGAGACTTCCCAGTACGAAGTATTTTCTTGGCATCATCAATCAATAAATCAATAGACAATCAATAATGACAATCAATAAACAGTCAATAAGAATCAATAATTGAACACACCATGACCATTCAGTCATGAATAACCACACCAGTTTAATTAAGTGTTAGGATATTTATTTCCCTTTTAGTAACAATCTAATATCATGTCTGTTAATCTCATTAGCAATAATACATCAGAAAACACTACTAATTAGCAATCAGAGTGCAACTTAATCAAACATTACTCATTCAGAATTTAAGCACATCAGTAATATGAATTAACTTAGCAGAGTATCATTAGTACATGGTTCAACAAAGCAAAAACTTGGTCATTTGTCTATTTGCATCAAATATTAGTGAACACCTTAACTAACCTCATATTAGCATTAGCATGTTGGGCTCCATGCAAAACATTTTAGTGAACACAAATTTAGAAAACATCTATACTAAGGCCTCTATCAAAATAGCAGTTGGTACCTAGAAAGAAAAGGCAAACAGACAATCACAATTTGCATGGGATAGTTACCAATTCAACAGATCAGCAAGCAGCGTCAGTCTTCGTCCTCAGGACATCAGTTCATCAGCATCAGTAAAGTAGGACGGGCAAAGTCTCAGGATAGCATAGCTAAGGAACATTACTTCCCTCAGATAGAGGAGAAAATAATATCAAGCAAAGGATGGGTAGAGGATGGTTTAGGGCGACAGGATAACTAGACTTAGTAACTGAGAAGTGTCCGAAAGAAAATGTAGAACGGCAATGCTGATTTCTCCTTGGGTCATTCGGTTAAGTCAAAACTGTCTAACTATTCCCTAATTCCTCATTTGATAAAGTTTTGGTGCATCGTTATCTCTGTCCAATAATGCGGTAAGCACCTTGCTAGAATTTTTCACAGTTCACAGTTCCCATGTCACGGATTGGTCCATGTTATTGACGTCTTCAACGGTTGGAATGTCAGGTAGAAAATGTTACACTTCGCGCTCCAGTCAGTGTCTTCATTGTCTCCTCCTAGTATGGTTAACCTTGCACCTGTTGCAAATTACACTGTTGCATCTAGCAAGAATATTGCCTTGAGCAAGCCGGTTCTCATGAGAAAGAATTTACTACCTCTAAACACATATAACTCCTGGAAAAATACATCTTCGTGTCCTTCAGGAAAACAGCACACTGCACGTTAGAAAATGCAATTCAATATAGGCCAGGCAGCTAGGCCCAAGCCCTTACTACGTTAAAGCCTTTTATTTATTAAAGCAAATCTCTTAACATATAACCTTAATTATGATATACTAATACAAATCCAAAACATTATTGCATTATAATTCAGAATTAATAAGCCTTTTCATTAGTCTTCCAATACGTTGGTAGCCACTCCCCGTGGGCACATTTCAACAGGGTGCATTATTTTCTATGTTAACACAATTTCTATGCAGCTTTATCACACATTATATTTCAAGCTTCGTATTAATGTTGCTTTAAAAGGACACACTCCAACAAGGGCATATCTTATTAGTCGCACTATTGGAAGGGAGCTGTAAAGACCTCTCCGTTCAAATTATTTTCTTCTCTTTTATTTCAATACAGTTTTCTGTGTGACATCTCCAGCAGAGCTCCTCCGCTCTTAAGCTCTCTTTTCTTCTGTCTCCATTTCATCTGACCTCATAGCTTACCTCACTACATTCGGATTCTATACTGCCATTGAACATGCCATTGACATAAGATATGTTCACACATCTCCCCTCTTGTATTATTCAAATAGAAAACTAATACACTGAAACCATACAGTTCAAAAATGGCTAACAAAATCTAAGAAGACAACATAAATGTTAGCAGATATCTCATATTATTCACATCAAATAAAATGTTCACAGTATGTTCTTTTCAAGTTCCTTTCAAGTTCCTGGCAAGTTCTTTTCATAGTATTTCTTGAAACATACTAATGCTGATCACCGATTAATCTTGCATATATTCCACAAACTCCACTGTGTTCCATTCTACAAAATAACTACATTACGTCTAACTCACTTTACTTTATGTGGAATAGAGTATTTGCTATCCTCTGTTTGAATATACATCCTTTCTTTATAACAACGCAATCACTTCCTTTTGTTGTAAAGCTGAACAGTCTTCTCCTGCATCTCTAACTTTCTCCTTTATCAGTCTTCGATCCACTTCTACTTTTTTTTCTCTCAACCACATGGGACACTCCTTCACTCCTGATTCCCTTCCTTTCAGAGACACAAATGGTGAAACCCCTGTAACAGAAGGAGGAGTTGTTCTATGTGCCCACAACATTCTCCTCAGCTCTCTTATCCAATGAAGATGATTTGCTAACAATAGAATGTTTTCCATCACAACCCGGTTTATTCTGTCCACTAGACCATTTGCTTGTGGTCAGAACAGAGCAGCCCTTGCATGAGTTATTCCCATCTTAGCTAGATAATTGGTCATTTCTCTAGACACAAGTTGCGCCCTATTGTCTAACACAACTGTTTTAATCACAACCTGGTTTATTATTTCTAGTAGAACATTTGCTTGTGGTCGGAACAGAGCAACCCTTTCATGAGTTATTCCCATCATAACTCAAGCACTTTTAACATGTTTATCTGTTCCCCACCTCCTCCCCCACAGCTCACAGCATGGGAGGAGCAAGTCTTGGCATTACTTCATCCTGAGGGACTCACTGGAGTAGCCGGAGGACTTGACACTGGTAAGTCAACATTTACCACTTATCACCCCACATACCTGCATGCCATCACACCCCCTCGTCCTCATTCCCATCACTCCACTCCATCCCACACACTGCACTTACACATATAACTAACTCCAATGCCAAGCCCTGCATGCCATACCAATGCATGGACAGCCCTCCCAGCCCTGCATGGACGCCCATCACCAAAGCATGCACAGCATAGGGGAACTAACAATCCCACAATACTTCACCATACACAATCAAAGATGGCAGGGCAAAAGCAACCATAGAGGGGAAGATAGTGTTGTACAACATGTCACAGGCATGAAGCATAATACATCGCTCACATCCCCACAGGTGCTACAGCCAATCTCAGTGGAGAGGAGGTGCCACAACTATCCAGTCCACCATCAGAAGATGCCCCCAGTGGTGACAGTAACTCTGGACTCCAGGATCTGAATCAACAACATGGCCCATCAGGGACCACTGGACAGTCAGTCACCCCAGCCCACTCCCAGTCCACCACAGAGCATTCCCATCAGTTACCAACACCACAGCACCCACCGAGCGTACCCACACCTCTGTCCCCAGGACATGTCAATCAGCAGTGTGCCCACCTGTACAGGGACCCCCAGTCCACACCTCATACCCAAGACAATCAGGGACCTGGGTTCAGTGGCATTGGGCACACCGTTCAGGGGACAGGGGCACAGGTCAACAGGACACTGGGAGGACTGCGGTGCGCCAGGGAACCGACTCTCCAGGAGGCACTCACCTATATCCTGGGGGCCTACCAACAATCCCTGGACACGATGGGCCAGATCCTGACCAAATGAGGGAGAACAAACGGCTTCAGGAAGAACACCAGCAGGAGATCAGGAAGGACTTGCAGGCCCTCAACACCACCATGATCTCCATAGCAGGGGTGCTGGCAGACATGGCCAACATCATGAGGGAATGGACTGCACATCAGCTGGCCCCTATCACTAGCCAATCTATTGACCAGCCCTACACTTCAGCTGCAGCTAGTGGGCAGGAGGCCCGCCACAGGACCCACAGGCCACCAGCACCCCTACCCCTGCAGAAGGTGAACCACCCCGCAAACGTTCCCTTCAAACCAGACAGAAGCCAGAGACACTTGCCAAGACCAAGACCACCGCCAGGAAATGAAACTCTCCTGATTGTCCACCTTGTGTCCCACCCTGTCCCCTTGTTCACTTTGAACTGCCATTGCCCCGCTTCCTATGGCCCCTTGGACACTGGACCTGTTCTACAAACTGACTGGAACTTTCCTCCACCCCATTCCATTGCAATTTACTCTCAATTTTATAGCAGTGCAATAAACACCCTTGAACACAATTTGAGTAACACTGTGTTGTGTCTTAAATGTGCATTTGTGGGAACAGTCACATCGACTGCAAATGATTTGAACACTGTGATAGCTAACAAATAATGACCTGGAACTGTCTGTAGTGATAACATCAGGACAATGTTGTCATATCACCAACATCTGGAAAAGCAGAAGCCATAGGTGACAGTAAGTTGAGATGCAAAGGAAGTGAATGCCATCATGCCACAGGCACACAGATAAATCAATAGTCAGAGTACTGGTCAGTTCCACTGTCTCACCTGTTTGTCATTGGAAGCATTGTTAGATAACTGATGTTCTGTTGTCCTCATCCTTTGCCTCCTCATCCTCACTGTCCTCAGGGTCTACTGCTGCTACAGGGGCATCTCCAGTCCCCTCCTCCTGCAGAAAAGGCACATGTTGTCTGAGGGCCAGGTTGTGCAACATGCAGCATGCCCCTACTATCTGGCAGCCCTTTCCGGGTGAGTAGCACAGGGATCCACCTGTCAGATGGAGGCACCTGAACCTGGCCTTCAGGAGGTCAAAGGCCCGCTCGATTATTCTTCTGGTTCATCCATGTGCCTCATTATAACAGTCCTCAGCCCTTGTCCTGGCATTCCTCAAAGGGGTCAGCAGCCACAAAAGGGTTGGGTAGCCAGAGTCACCTGCAGGCATTGAGGGAAAACATTTAGCCTGACAGTGCAATGGGGATAACTCTTGAAGGCATACACTGACATACAGTGGGTGGGTGATCTGGCTCACCTATTAGCCAAACCCTGTGCCTCTGAAGTTAGGTCATCATATTTGGGATGCTGCTATTCCTCAGGACGAAGGCGTCATGCACCGACCCACGATACTTGGCAGTGACATGGGAGATGTACTAGTCCACCAGGCAAACCATTTGCACATTCAGTGAGTGGAAACCCTTATGATTCCTGAACACCTGTTCATTCTGGCGGGTTGGGGTGAATAACGCAATATGTGTACTATCAATCACACCTATTATATTGGGGATATGGCCCATTGCACCACCTAGGGGAAAGCAATGTAGCTGCACATGTGTTTCACCAGGGCAAACAAGACCCTTGCCAGCACAACAGAAAACATTGGCTGTGACATTCCAGCTGCCACTGTCACTTGGAAAGACCCAGTTTCCTGGAAATGTAGCACTGATATCACTTGCACAAGAGGGGGGATCCCAGTGGGATGACAGATAGCTGATATCAGGTCAGGTTCCAATTGGGCACACAGCTCTGTGATTGTGGCCCTGTCCATTCTATAAGTCAGTATAATGTGCATGTCCTCCAGCGTAGCCAAGTCCACAAAGGGTCTGTACACGGGGTTCATCTTCTCCTCCCATTCATCTGCAGCAGTAGGTTTCTAAGGGACACAAGAGTGAGTAGGCTGTCACAATTTGAACAATAGAACTACAACCTCAGTGTACATGTTACATTTATGTGATGGGACAGCGGAAATGACAAGGTACATGCAAATCTAGGCAGTGATGCAGTAAATGTTAATCTGATGGTTGTCCATCACCATGATATGGCGACCGCCTGTCCTGTATGTAGGGACAGATGGAAGTGAGGTAACTCAGCCGATGTTGGGCGTCGTGTCGGAAGGCGGTCTTGCACCGCCGTGCAATCCCTCATTGGATAATATGGGGCTCTATGGAGTACAGTGGACAATGGGGATCTGCGCCGGCGGTGACGGTGTACACCGCCGCGGACGTGACCACCATTTTCTATCTGATTCCTTACTTCTTTCCTGACCTTCAGCAGGAGAACACCTATACTGTGTGTGCTGCTGTGACCTGTGTCTGGAACCTACCATGGCCTGTATGACCGGGGAAAGGGCCCCTGCCTTCACTTCAGAGGAGTTAAAGCAATTGGTGGATGGGGTCCTACCCCAGTACGGACTGCTGAATGGGCCTCCAGACCAACAGGTGAGTACACCTTGGCCACGATACATGTGCGAAGGATGCATGGAGATGTGTGTGCAAGCATTGTGTCATTGGGGGTGATGTCATGTGGTGGTGTACATGGTGTGCACCGGCCGATATGTGTGCCAATGGTGAAGGAAACGGGATTGGTGGGCCATATGTGTGACAGGCTGGATTGTATGTGTAATGGTATCCTCCCATCTGTATCACCTCTGAAGGTAAGCGCCCATCAAAAGAAAGGATTATGGCGTGCCATTGGCAAGGATGTGCGGACCCTGGGGGTCTATGACAGGCGCCCACTGTTGGAAATGGTGGGATGACCTAAGACGCTGGGCATGGAAGACCGCAGAGGCCCAGCTGGGGTTGGCCTCCCAATGAAGAAGGGGTGCCCATCGGAACCTGACCACCGTGATGGCCCGCATACTGGCGGTACATACTCAGAGCTGGATGGACGCTTGAGGGCATCACAGCAGCCACAAGGGGGTGAGTACAGTGGCTGTTACAACAATAATTTGTAGGTGGCATGGGATCCGGGTGGTGGGTGTCAGTTAGTGGGTGCACCTCAATGCCAGGCCAGACATTGCAGTGTGATCCAGCTCCAAGGTAATGGTTGAAAGGGAAAACAAGGTAATCTAGCTATGTTGCATTCCATGTCAGACAGGGTTTAGTGGGTCCCAGGAGATGTGCAGTTGGCGGTGTTTGGCCCTCATCTTGCTGTGGCATCTACCCAAATCAATGGCAATACACAATGGCAGTGGAATGCATTGTGCTCAATCCTGATCCCTGTGTGTGACGGTGCTGTGTATGCCAACTGTGGTGTTGGTACAGTTATTCACCCAGTGTTCTCTTTCTCTCTTACCCCCTTATCTTCTGTCACCCTGTCCATGTGTGCATTAGCATCATCTGGCGGAGGAGCAGGGGCACCGGTGACAGAGGGAGCTGCATCCCATAGGACCCAGCAGGCAGAGTCCACCGACACCGAGGGAACCAGTGGGACGGTGGGCGAGGGGAGCACCATGGCGGAGACAGGAGGTGACAATACAGACTCAGACACCTTCTCAGATGGAAGCTCCCTGGCGGTGGTGGACACTCCTGTGCCCAGTTGCAGGTACAGCCATCCCCCCGTACCAGCATGGCCCTCTCAGTAGCTGCTCAGTGAGTTGCCCGTGCCCGCTCACCCAGGAGGGTGGGTATCTCCTTTGCCACAGGCACCTCAGGCTCTGCCACAGTGAGCCCTGCTGCGCTGAGTGAGGAGGCTATTGTCCTCCTGAGGTCCATCTCTGTAGGGCAGTCAACCATTGTGAATACCATCCAGGGGCTGGTATCCCAGATGCAGCAATGCAATGCATTCCTTGAGGGCATCCATGATGGATTGGCGGCCCAACAGAGATCGATTCAGGCTCTGGCCACCTTTCTGATGGCAGACATTGTCCCTGTCCCTACCGTACCCCCTCCAACTACCACTTCCCAGTCCCAGTCTCTTCAACCACAACCCATCCCATGCACACATACAGACGAGCATGCACACAGGACAACACACAAGAGTAGCACAGTCAAACACAGGCACCACACTTTAACACACAAGCACTCATGCAAACACCAGACAGTTGCCGACCCAACCACATCCACTGCCTCCACTGTCTCACCCTCCTCCTACTCCTCCACCTCCCTCCCAGTCACGTCCACACTCACACCTGCATGCACTGCTTCAACATTCACCACCAGCATCACCACACCAAGCAGCACACACACACCTCACTAGCAGACACCTCCACAACATCCATGCATGTGCCCCCTGTGTCCTCTCCAACCCTGTTTGTCCTCCCTCCTCCCAAAGGTCACAAACGCAAGCACTCACACACCCAACAGCCATCCACCTCACATCAGCACACTCCCCATGCACCTGCACCCAAGTCTAGCAGACATACTCCTCTTACAACCACTCTCTCAAACTTCACTCCCTTCCCTCCTCCCTCTTCCCACCCCACCATCCCTAAAACGCTTTTCCTTGCCGAAGTTGACCTCTTCCTTCCTCCTCCCCGTTCTGCCCATGAGAGTAGGGTCCCAATGACCCAGCCCAGCACCTCAGCCAAACAGTCAACATGGACAGTGGAGGTACCTCCTAGTCGAGGAGGCAAGACATTGATGATTCCCACTTCACCAGCCAGGAAGGGTAAGGATCCCGCTGCCATGAAGGGGAAGAATCTCTCGGCTCCTGCCATTGTCGCATAGGCTCTCATTCTTCTAATGAGACTACTGGATTGTGAGTGGCAGAATCTCCTGCGGTGTCAGAGACTGAGTTTGACCCACTACAGGTGACACCTGTCGCTCCAACCCAGGGTTTGCTCTGGCTAACTAGCAGTGCCTCATCTCCACCCAAGGGCAGGATGATTGGGCAGCCGAGCGCATGACATAGTTGATTTCTCAGGGAAACTGTGGTCACTCAGGTCTCATCCGTTTCTCTCAGTTACATTAGTCTCACATGCACAATGACAAAACAGAGGCAGTATATATTTCAATAAGATTTTAATGAAGCAACTTCATCTTAGATAGCAAAGCATGTGTTGCAATAACTAGGACGATACAGCATGACAAGATTAGAATTGTGGCAAGGAAAGTAAAGCATAGAAATAAGGCATATTGTCACTAGAGTCAATACACTAATTCCTACCTAGGCTATAATAGAGCACAGCGTGTTAAGCTCTAATTCTGCCCTTCAGGTTCTTCTGGGAAGACATTATCCCCCATACCTGAGCAAAGGCCTGACGTCTGCATAAGCAGCTGTAGAGAAGCGTTCAGCAATCAGCATACATTTGGGGTTCTCTGGCTGGAGTCTCCCTCTAACATGTAAGGGACAAGGAAGTGTTTTAATAATACAACAGCTGATGTTCTGAGAAAATGTCCCTACGTAAGGATGTGTGTTTTTCTATGAATGTCAGAGACAAAACTTGTACCACGTTCACCGGTAACCTATCTTACAGCAGCCTTGGAAGAAGCACAGAGTGAGCAAGTATGTCTTGTTTAAGATTAAAGTGCTGGACTGGGCAAAAACAGTTAGATTTAAATAAATAAAACAAGACCGTAAAAGTGGCTATTGTGACAATAATAAAACGAAGCCGAATAAATCTAGATTGAAGTGCACAGCGCTAGGCCTAGTATGTTAAAATAACGTGCATGGAGCTATAACTAAAATGGATATGCAACACCATGAAGGGGAAGGAGGCCGCACCTCCTGCCATGAAGGGGAAGGAGGCCGCACCTCCTGCCATGAAGGGGGAGGAGGCCACACCTCCTGCCATGAAAGGGAAGGAAGCCGCACCTCCTGCCTTGAAGGGGAAGGAGGCCACTCCTCCTCCCATGAAGAGGAAGGAGGCCGCACCTCCTTCCATGAAGGGGAAGAAGCCCTTGACTCCTGCCATGAAGGGGAAGAAGCCTTTGCCTCCTGCCATGAAGGGGAAGACGCCCTTGACGTCTGCTATGAAGGGGGAGAAGCCCTCGACTACAACAGCGGCTGGCAGGATGACACCACCACCATTGGTCACGGAGCCCTCACCTCCAACTGAGGCAGTGCAGCCCACTCCTCCTGCAGACGCTGCACCTTCAACCGATGAGACAGTTCAGCCCTCAACTCCAAGAGAGGCTGCCCAGGAGGCACCTTCACCTGCTGACACAGTGCAGACCTCACTTCCAGCAGAGGCTGGCAGAATGATACCACCACAAGTGGTCACAGAGCCCTCACCACCAGCTGACGCAGTGCAGCCCACTCCTCCTGCAGATGCTGCACCTTCACCCGCTGAGACAGTGCAGCCCTCACCTCCAGCAGAGGCTGCCCAGGAGGCACCTTCACCTGCTGACATAGTGCAGCCCTCACCTCCAGATGAGACATTGTAGCCCTCACCTCCAGCAGAGGGCATGTAGACTATCCTCCTGGGACTGCTGTACAAGGAGCCCCCCCCAGAACCAGTGGGAAAGTCACCCACCTGAGAGACTGTGGCCTTGCACTCCCCTTCACAGAGAATTGGGCATGGAGCTCCCTTCAGAACAAGTGGGAAAGTTCCCAAATTCAGCCAAGATGCCCCCTATTCCCCTGAGGTGCCTTCCCACTTACAAAATGATGCCCCTGCAGAGTTTCTGTGCAGTTGATGTCAGGAGACAAGTTGGGCCTTGGACTGTGCCCTGTGGCCATGAGGGCCCTTTGTACTTTGGACTGGGCATTGGGTACATATCAGGTTCATGTGGTGGCTTTTCCCTTGCTAATACATTTTCAGTACTTCTGAAATCTGGTCCTTGTTTTATTGTGCCGTGTGTTGTCTGCAGCTGGTTGTGTGTATGGTGTGTCCATGTTTGGTGTGTGTTGTGTGTGTGTGTGTCACTCTCCTTTTCCTCCCTCCCTCCCTTGTGTGCTAAGCAGCTGTACTCACTGCCGTCCTCTTCATCGGCGTTGATGTTACAGGTGGAGCATGGCCTAGATGAGCATCGGGAAGACTTATAGTTCTGGTTCCATGGCGGCGGCGGAGCCCTCTGGTGAGTTTTTCGTTTTCTGTGTTCTGTTTCCGCCAGGCTTTTGATGGCGTTAGCACCGCCTCTGAAATCCTGCCCGTTTCCTGTGTCATAATATGGTGGGCGGTACTTTGTCTTCCGCATGGCTGTTGATGGCGACCGCCGTTGTGTGTAGTGTAAACGCCCTTGCGGATGGTGTGGTACATTGGCTGTCTATGGGAGTTCTCACCGCCATGGTCATATTTTGTCGATAATTACCGCTGGCCTGTTGGCGGTATTTCCGCCACTTTATTTCTTATCGCCAATGTCAAGATAAGGGCCACATTCTTCTATAAACAGCCCTCTTTTTAAAGGTGATTGTCATGCATTCAATTCCTAAAATAAATTTTTCCCACATAACCAACCTCTTTTATATCTGGTTTGATGAGCTGAGAATCCTGTACACATGCCCACCCAGATTCATATGTTTCCTTTGATATGAGGGTGAACAAGCTTCCTGAGTCTATTAGGACTTTTAGGACTTTAATTGGTAGGTTGTTCGAGAATATTTGACCATGCGGCTTCTCCAGTTCATCAGTACTTTCCATTTTTATTTGTTGAGTCACAATGATAACACTTAATCTAGCTCCACCCAAGTTTGTTTCTGCTTTTCTCTTCTCCTTCTACTGTCATTTTAGCACTTTCCACATTGTCTCCTAAATTTTTATTTTTTCATACATTTGTCTCTGACCACCCTCTTTTATTTTCAATTTTGTTAATAGTACTATCCTTTCTTTCATTATTTGGCTTATCAATTTCCTGCAACCAAACTACTGTGTTCTCTATTCTTTTAGCCATTTGTATAGCTTCTTCCAAACCAGGGTCCTTCATTAACAGTTTTTCCTTTATCTTTTTGCTGTATATGGACCTTACTATCTGGTCCCTTATCAATGAATCAGTTAATTGTTCAAATCAACAAGATAGTGCAAGCCCCCTTAATGCTGCTACATATGATGCAATATCCTCATCCACTCTTTGTGCTCTTGAGAAAAACTTATGACGTTCCAAGACTAAATTCGTTTTTGGAGTGCATTGGATGTCTAGCATTTGCATAGATATGTCAAAGACATTCATGGGCTGTCCATCTCCCATTCTTAAAGATACTTCCGGTAGATCCTTATAAATCCTTCTTCCCTCGATTCCCAAATAATGCAGAAGGATGGCTTGTCTTCTAAGTGGTCCATAACGATCACCACCAATAGTCAGTATATAAGTCATAAATATTACTTTCCATTGTTTCCAGCGTATGGGCGGTTCCCCTGGTGTAGACAAAAAAGGTGGTGATGATGCCATATTTTGATCTCCCATTTTGTTTACTCCTGCTTTGTCTTTTTCTTCTTTTTTTTCTTACTTTCAACTAGCTAATAAAACAAACTGATATACAAATTTAAAATAACTGTATAATCTAATAAACTAATAAAATAAACTAATATAATAAACTGCATTAATTAACTAAAATATTAACAGCCAAAATGTATTTATCTTCCACCATTTTCTTTGCTCTTTCCTATGCCTACATTTAGCATCCAGTTTTTTTTTCCTTTAATGATTCTATATATTTATTAAGTCCTATTTCTATTACTAGCTTTGCAGCTTTGCAGTGTCTAGTCCTTTTGTTTCAGGGTGGAAAACTCCTCCTTCAGCAGAGAAACAATTTAGTTGGAAACTCCTCGTTCAGCAGATGGCTTTGTTCCTCCAGGTAAGCATTCCCCTTTTCTGTTTCTCCTTTTATTATTTTTATATATATATATATATTGTTTATAACCTTCAATACATTTCTACTATGCTCTTAGTAGCGCTAGTGGCGCTCATCACTCTCACCACCGCTTCATACAATAGCGGTGCTAGCGGTGCTGCTCGCTGCTCTCACTGCTTCAGAGAGTGGCAGTGTTAGCGCTGCTCTGCTACTTGTTGCTCTGCTCTCACCGCTACAAACCGTAGTGGTGCCGTTCCTTGCTGACCCCGATCTTGTAATTCTTTGCATGATCGCGCGTCGCCTTTTTACCTTCTTTTTTTTTAAATGGTATAGCATGCCTCTGTCATGCAAGGGTGCCTCGCGCTTCCTACTGGGATGGCGCTCTGCTCGCGCTGCTGGTCTCTTGAGCTACAGCCGCTATGACGGCCTCCTGCTCGCGCTGTTGGTCCCTCGCAGTACAGTTATTAGGCTTCACTTCACATAATAATTTTCACAATAAAATATTTTTCTTTTTGTTTGGCACAACTCGCTCCTCATTACCCGATCAACGAAATAATGTTCATTTACATCAATTGCATTCAAATGTATCTTCACAATGTAGTGCAGTAACAGTTCAGGTAAACGAAATATACAAGCCTCCAGGGGTGAAGATGTCTCTTGTCTGGCCCTCATCGCCAATGTAAAGATCACTCCATTAAAATTACTTTCTTCCCTTTTATTTCAATAAAGTTTTCTGTGTGACATCTCCAGCAGAGCTTCTCCTCTCTTCAGCTCTCGTTTGCTCTGACCTCATAGCTTACCTCACTACATTCTGATTCTCTACCGCCATTGAACATGCCATTGTCATAAGATATTTTGACACAAGCGTTTCAGGAATGAGGGAGTATTCAAGATCAGAGCTCAAGTTGTTTGGGGACATGATGCAAGACTTAACAACTGAGGCATGCTGCAGGACTTGGCACCCCATGGCCTCCGATCTGTATTGCAGGCCACATGTAGGTCAGCAGCAGAGTCAGTCCACAGAAGTCCTAAGGAAACCCTCTGGGAACCCCAGCAGGTCCATTCCACCAACTGTTCCTCAGGGGGCATAATGAGGCCAGCACCACTGACCTTAGGGAGACCAATCCAAGTCCTGGGGTCAGCTGGAGTTAAAGACCAGCTGGGTATACTTTTGCCACAATCAACCCCAATAAAAGTGTCTTCTCATCTATCTCTCTCTCTTGCACTGGAGTTTTTTTTTAAGTAGGGGTAGTGTTGGGTCTTTAGAACCAAGTTAGGTAAACATTAGCTATGACATAGGCAGTTAGGAAGGTTGATGCAGAATGTTGTGTTGTAAATGTGCCTGGAGACAGTTGCTGTGGTGCTGTTTCCCTGCCAGTCGCACTTTCAGATGCTCACGTAAAGAGACTCTACTTATCTTAATCTGTTTCTGTGGTATCTTTTCATTGGCAATAAGGCACCCCTGCTTAATATTAAGATGCCAAATCATCACTACATCCCTGCCTCCAACCTGCTGGACAGCATTTTAATATGGTGGCTTCAAGTTGTCTGTAAAAAAGTTTTTTTAAGATCCTCAGCTCCACCCATAACTGACAAAGCTGCCTGATCCCTTCCCACAAACTCTTCAAAGGCTCAAGAGGTCTGGTCCCCTCCTTTGTTTCTGCCTCCTCTCCTTTGTTTTTGTGGGCTTGGGCTGTCCTATTCAAAGTGCGGTGCGACAAGCTTATTAACAGATGCAGATTTCATCCTCTCCTCTTACTTTCCCAGCAAGTGGGTCAAGAACTAATAATCACTGTATTGTGTGGCAAGGCCTTTGATCCTCCAGCTGCTCAGCAGAGTTATTAATTTGGCACAGTATGGCCCGCAAAGGCATGACATCTCATTATGAGCTGCATCAGGGAAATAGGATAATCCTTTAAGTGTCATAAAGAGTGTAGATATGGTATCAGAGACTATAAATCTACCCTCGGGATGCATCTTTACCCCTTGATTGATATAGCTCTAGGGCATTCAGGACTAAATAGCACAAAACGTTACTTTGGTGAGATTTCACCTATATTGTGTATTACAGTTTAAGAACCATGACCTTCAGTAACCCCGACAGACGTATACTGTGAACACTCACATTATAAAGTCTACCAAAGGTCAGTATCAATCCCTGAAGGGTTATTTTTGTGTGACTGGATGAGCACATCAGGCATGTCAGCTCTCTGTGTAATTTGTCTGCTGTTCAAGCTAATATTCTCTTTTACTAGATTTGTATTTCTCTGGGAAGCCATGAAAGTGTCACTTGCAGTTATTTTCAGTTTATTCATCACTGGAACAGTGACTTTTGCACACAATATTTTGGCCATTCATGTGATTTGCACGTACATGTGTGACTTTGTATAGACATTTTGTTGTATGTGTGCAATCTTGAATGTGTGCAGAACAATGGCTACATAGCTGCCAAAAGGCCCTGTATTGTATTTGGCACACATAGTCAGTCCTGGCTTTCTCGTCAATAATATTTTTCACCTTGAAGCATGTAGTTTTACTTTCCCAATATAGTATAGTATTGTAGGAGGCTGGCCTGGCTTATAGTGGGTACCTGATGGTACTTACACCTTGTGCCTAGTCCAGTTATCCCTTAGTAGATTAGTAGTGCTCTAGCAGCTTAGGCTGATAGAGGTAGCTATAGCAGAGCAGCCTAGGCTGAACTAGGATGATATGCATAGCTCCTACTATACCACTCATATCATATAGCACTATATCATAAGAATTGCAATACTCAGGGTTACTAAAAATTAAGGTACTTTATTTTAGTGACAATGTGCTAAAAATATCTCAGAGGATATACTCCCTTAGGAGGTTAGTAAACTACACAAAATATTTTTCACCTTGAAGCATGTAGTTTTACTTTCCCAATATAGTATAGTATTGTAGGAGGCTGGCCTGGCTTATAGTGGGTACCTGATGGTACTTACACCTTGTGCCTAGTCCAGTTATCCCTTATTAGTAGATTAGTAGTGCTCTAGCAGCTTAGGCTGATAGAGGTAGCTATAGCAGAGCAGCCTAGGCTGAACTAGGATGATATGCATAGCTCCTACTATACCACTCATATCATATAGCACTATATCATAAGAATTGCAATACTCAGGGTTACTAAAAATTAAGGTACTTTATTTTAGTGACAATGTGCTAAAAATATCTCAGAGGATATACTCCCTTAGGAGGTTAGTAAACTACACAAAATATACACACAAACCAAAATCAGGTAAGTAAAACAGACAGAAAGTAGTGCAAACACTGTAGAACACCGTAGGATGCATTAGGCCTAGGGGCGACACAAACCATATACTCTGAAAGTGGAATGCGAACCACAAATGGACCCCTAGGCTAGTGCAGTGTGTAGAGGGTCACTGGGAGTGTAGGAAAACACTAAGGGTGTCCAATATACCCAACCCCAAGACCCCAAAAAGTAGGAGTAAAGTGATACTACTTCAACAGAAACACACTAAACTTGTGATAGAGGATTCTGCAAAGACAACAAAAGACTGCAAAGGACTGAAGAGGGATTCCTGGACCTGAGGACCTGCAAAGGAAGGGGGCCAACTCCAAGAGTCGTGAAAGTGTCCAGGGTGGGCAGGAGCCCAATAAACCCCGGATGAAGGTGCAAAATGGCTGCCTCTGGATGGAAGAAGCTGAAGATTCTGCAACAACAAAAGGTGCTAGGAACTTCTCCTTTGTGCAGAAGATGTCCCACGGAGTGTTGGAGGATGCAGAATTGTTTCTTTGTAGAAAGACCGCAAACAAGCCTTGCTAGCTGCAATGGTCGAGGTTGAAGAAAAAGGGTGCTGTCCGGGCCCAGGAAGGACTAGGATGTCGCCACTTGGGAGAGGAGACAGAGGGGGCCCTCAGCAATACAGAGAGCCCATGCAGAAGAAGGCAGCACCAGCGGAAGTCCTTAAACACCAGTTCAAGAAGACTGAGCATGCCAGTTGCCTCACAAAGAGGGTCCCACGAAGCCGGAGGTCAACTCAGTGAGTTGAGCAATGCAGGACAGAGTGCTGGGGACCTGGGCTAGGCTGTGCACGAAGGATTCCTTGCAAAAGTGCACAGAAGCCCTAGCAGCTGCAGTTCACATGGTGCACAGGATTACTGTCTGGAGAGGGGAGGCAAGGACTTACCTCCTCCAAATTTGGAGAGTTGGACACTGGACAGTCTGGGTCACTTAAGTCCACCACCTGTGTTCCAGGGGCCATGCTCGTCAGGATGAGAGGGGTCCCAGAGTACCGGAGACGCTGAAGTTTGGTGCCTGCTGGAGCAGGGGGAAGATTCCGTTGACCCATTGGAGATTTCTTTGTGGCTTCCAGTGCAGGATTAAGGCAGGCAGCCCCCAAAACATACACCACCAGGAAACAGTCGAGAAAGCTGGAAGGATTAGGTGCTACAATGTTGCTGGTAGTCTTCTTGCTACTTTGTTGCAGTTTTACAGGCATCCTGGAGCAGTCGGCGGTCGATCGTTGGTAGAAGTCGAAGAAAGAGGTGCAGAGGAACTCTGGTGAATTCTTGCAAGTCGTTATCTTAGGAAAAGCCCACAGGAGAGACCATAAATAGCCCTCAGAGGAGGATTGGCCACCTAGTCAGGTAAGCACCTATCAGGAGGGGTCTCTGATGTAACCTGCTGGTACTGGCCACTCAGAGGCCTCCATTGTGCCCTCACACCTCTGGATTCAAGATGGCAGAGGTCTGGGACACACTGGAGGAGATCTGTGCACCACCCCTGGGGTGGTGATGGACAGGGGAGTGATCACTCCCCTTTCCTTTGTCCAGGTTCATGCCAGAGCAGGGACTGGGGTTCACTGAACCAGTGTACACTGTCTTATGCAAGGAGGGTACCACCTGTGCCCTTCAAAGCATTTCCAGAGGCTGGGGGAGGCTACTCCTCCCGAGCCCTTAACACCTATTTCCAAGGGGAGAGGGTGTAACACCCTCTTGCAGATGAAATTCTTTGTTCTGCCTTCGTGGGTCTGGGCTGCCCATACCCCAGGAGGGCAGAACCCTGTCTGTGGGTTGGCAGCAGCGGTAGCTCCAGAGAAAACCCCAGAGAGCTGGTTTGGTCCATGGTGGAGCCCCGGAAATGCATGTGATTGGCACCCCAATACCAGATTTGGCATGGGGGGACAATTACATGATCTTAGACATGTTACATGGCCATATTCGGAGTTATCATTGTGAAGCTACATATAGGTATTGACCTATATGTAGTGCACGCGTGTAAAGGTGTCCCCGCACTCACAAAGTCCGGGGAAATTATCCTGAACTATGTGGGGGCACCTTGGCTAGTGCCAGGATGCCCTCACACTTAGTAACTTTGCACCTCACCTTCACTAAGTGAGGGTTAGACATATACAGTAGGTGACTTATAAGTTACTTGAGTGCAGTGTAAAATGGCTGTGAAATGACGTGTGCATTATTTCAGTTAGGCTGCTGTGGCAGTCCTGTGTAAGATTTGTCTGAGCCCCCTATGGGTGGCAAAAGAAATTCTGCAGCCCATAGGGATCTCCTGGAACCCCAATAACCTGGGTACCTAGGTACCATATACTTGGTAATTATAAGGGTGTTCCAGTGTGCCAATTAGAATTGGTGAAAATGGTCACTAGCCTATAGTGACAATTGTAAAGGCAGAGAGAGCATAAGCACTGAGGTTCTGATTAGTAGAGCCCCAGTGACACAGTTAGGCACTACACAGGTATACACATGTAAGCCACAAACTATGAGCACTGGGTTACTGGCTAGCAGGGTCCCAGCGAGACAAATAAAACACACTGAGAAATAGAATTTTCACTATGAGCACTGGGGTCCTGACTAGCAGTATCCCAGTAAGACAGTAAAAACACCCTGACATACACTCACAAACAGGCCAAAAGTGGTGGTAACAATGCTAGAAAGAGGCTACCTTCTCACAAGTATTGACCTGAATGTCCGAGATTGCAAAGTCCTGTTGGCCGCAAATCAGTGACTGTTGCAAAGTATCATGTGATATGAAGGGGTACCAGCATAAATGTTGCTTTAAAGTGTGTATCTGCCTTCTCGTTGATATTCAAGATCTGTAAAACACATAGGGCCTGATTACAACTTTGGAGGAGGTGTTAATCCGTCCCAAAAGTGACGGTAAAGTGAAGGATATACCACCAGCCGTATTACGAGTTCCATAGGATATAATGGACTCGTAATACGGCTGGTGGTATATCCGTCACTTTACCGTCACTTTTGGGACGGGTTAACACCTCCTCCTCAGTTGTAATCAGGCCCATAGCCATTTTAAAACACTGAAATTTCTAAATGTTTTCCAAGAAATATGTAGATTTCAGCAGCAAATAGTATACCATGTGTGGGTTTGATATTTCTTTCAAGCGTTCTTTCAATTATTTAATTTGTTAACAAGCAATCCCGGTGAAATGATGCCAAAGATTTAGAGAATACAGAGAACTGCGACAATTCATAGAACTCTTCAAACACCCTGGGGCCAATTCGCAAAGGTATTTGTGGCAGAAACCTAGTTTTAATGCTCAAAGGACCAGATGTACGACCTTCTGTTTTGTGACTCACAATTTGAGATTTGATTGTGAATCGCAAATTGCAAGCTGCAAAACAAAATGGACAACAGTGTTAATCACACTGTTTGCAGGTCCCAAATAGGTTGCATGGGACCGGCCTCAATGCTATTCATGAGGCAGGTCACAATTTGCAACCCATTTGGGAACGGCCACACTCACAGGGACCACCATGTCTGTGACTTCTTTTTAAATAAAGCAGTTATTTTTTTTTTAATGCAGCCTGTTTTCCTTAAAGGAAAATGGTATGCATTTCAAAAATGAGAATGAAAAGTTTTCTTTTCATTTTTTCAGAGTAGACATTGGTCCGTGGGACTACTGCCTACTCTGAAAAAACATTTTCGCTACCATTTACAAATGGTTGGGGATCCCGTGGGGACACCTTCCCATTTGGAAATGGGTTAACACCATTTTTAAATTGGTGTTAACTGCGATTGTTTTGCACCCGCATTCGCAGTCATCAAACAATCATACATGGGCCAGCACATTGCAATTAGGAAGGGACGCCCTTGGAATGCCCCTTCCTAAATGTGAGTCACAGTCCCTATTTTGCGAGTCAGTAACTGGATACCAACTCACAAAATAGGGATGGTACATTGTACAAGATCATTTTGCTGTCGCAAAAGGTGATTTTCCTCTTTCACAATCGCAAAATCACATTGTACATCTGGTCCAAAATGTATACGTTTGTGTCTGCAAGGGACTCTCAATGGGAATCCTGGCAGGCGGCAACAGCTTTGTTACTGTGAATTTCTCCATCAGGATTTCAGAAAAACCCCACAAATCTCCAGCACAGAGTAGGAAGTGTGCAAAACACCATGTTGGTCTGGGAACACTCACAAACTCATACTAGGTGCATTCCCAACCTGTCATTGAACCTTTTCCCACCATGTGATGTTCAGCTATTTACTCTATCCAGTTACAGACATTACTACTCTTCCAGTATGGGTAGAGGAACAGATCAACCCCAGATTTGATGGGAGTGCAGGAGAAAGTCTTTTGCCATAGAAAAAAGTATTTTCCCCCAGAGAAAATAAAAAGAAGAAAAGTACATTTGCACGTTGGACTTCATTCTCACTAAATATATTTTTATGCTATGTAGAATTACACATGGGGGAATGCCATATGAACTTGCTGGTAGTACACCTAGCAACCTGTGCCTGGTGCAGCTTTGCAGGCACACACCTGGGAATGATTGTGAATACTAAAATGCAGTAAATTTCCTCCATACATAGGTCTACTTATTCAGGTGCAGGCTTGCTCTGTTTTTATGGTCTGGCTTGTCAGCACCGTTCTCACCAAACAATTATGTGAGAATCATCAGGAGAGGGTCTTTGGCTCCACCCACGTTTTTGGGAGCCAGGAGTACAGGTTAATTAGGCAGAGGTTGTGTGCTTCCTCTAAACGATTCTTTGTATTGCACTCCTATCCACTGTTGGTGGCTTTTCCTTCACCTAACGTGACAGCACTGACTAGAATATGCAGCAGTCCTGCAGCCCAGGCCACCAGCGTGAAGCACGGGTAGCAAAACCACATCTGCAATGAGGTCAGAACTAGGGCACGTCCGGTTACTCTCCCATTTTAGAAATGTATGTGCTGCTGCAGCAGTTTGTAAAGTGGAAGTGCAGCACTTGTAGGAGTGTGCTGTTCTTGATATCATAATATAGAACTGAGGAGGTTATAGAACAAATTGGCCCATTGCTCTTTGGTGTCTCATCAACTAGTAACGAGGGGCTCAGTAACAATTGCAGCCTCATGTAACATAACTGATGTCTCATCTCTTCCCAGAGGCTTCTGTGTGATTGGATGAGCAGGCTCCTCATCTCCCTTGGTAATTTGTCCAAGGTGATCTTCTCTTCCACTAGTATTTGCTTGCATCTGATGAGCCAAAAAAATGCCGCTTGCAGTTATTTCCATCACTGGACCACTAACATTTGCACACATTATTTCAACCATTCATGTGATGTTCACGTACTGGTATGACTTTCAAGGGTCTCCAACCTTTTCTGTAGTAAAAGCTACTTATGTTCAATGAAAATAATCCAGAGCTGTGAATATTATTTTAATTTTAATACTGACCACATCAAACAAATTTACATGTTTGTTTTAAATATACACTTTTCAGTTTTTGTAGTCTGGTCTGCACTCTGGAGAGCTACTTATGGGTAGCTCAAGAGCTGCTTGTAGCTCATGAGCTACTCGTTGGAGGCATCTTGTATAAATGGTTTGGTGTATGTGTGCAATTTTGAATGTGTACACATGAGTATGATGGTTTCTGGGAGCACGTTTGTGTATGCAACCGCGTATTCATTTATGCATGTGTTGGCCTTACTGTGTGTATGATGGCCTGCATATAAATATCACTCTGATTACATACAGATGTGTATATCTAGTGTGTTTGCTTCTTTGTGCTTGTGAATGTGTGGGGGTGCCTGTATATTTCCTTGGTTATGTTGGTATTCATGTGTGTGTTTGCAGCTGTGTTTGCGCTTGCACAAATGTCTGTGCAGCTGTATGAGGGTTTGTGTTTACTTTCAGTATGTATTCAAGTGTAGTTGTATTTGCACCTTATCATTTCATATTTAAACAAAGAAGAGTATTTTTTAAATGTTGTGTTGCCTGTGAGGGAATGAAAAGTGGGTTTGGAACATGAAACGAGTTTTGCAGCACATGCACCGATCGCTTAAGCGCGCTCTGGCTCTTAACACCTGAATCCACACATTACAACAATGAAAGCTGCCAGTCTCCAAGGTTTACCTGTCAGCAGCGTTTCATTCTTAGGGGTCTGTGTGGCCCCGATTATTGGTGTAGTCAGGGGCAAAGCTTGTTCAGTAAGATTGGGGGGTAAGCTTCAGATTTTCCAACAATCACACTGCCATATATAATGTTATAATACATTATAAAAAAACGGAATATGAAAGGGGCACTGGAAAGGGTGAGTAATGTAGATAGGTAGGGAAACTAACAGACTTATTTACAAAGGTCCATGTGCACCACTGGAACATCACATTTATTGACAGTTGGACGGAGCACACTGCAAGGCAATGTAAAGTCAACATTCGTGTCCCTTCGTGAACAAAGACAATCATCCCTGCAAAGCATGGTTGGACCATGGTGCATGGGTGCCTGCATTAGGCTCATGGCAGCCCATTGTGCATCAGCGCAGGGCAAAAGGACAGGAATGAACTGTATCTCATGGATATGGCGCATTCCTGCTTTTTTCTTTTGACGCAGGTCAGCGCAGCAAGAATCCTTTCAGCACTGTCCTGCACCAAAACCTCGTAAGTGAGGCCCACACTATTTTGCAAACTAACCAACATTTTTGAAGACTTTGAAAATAGAGAGGGAGAGAGCATGTGTGCATTTTGTTCTGTATGTATGTAAACATTCCTGGTAAAATCCAACAGGCACCTCACCATACCCAACCAAAAGCACCTGTATCCAACAATGTACTCAAAATACATTAATTATTGAGGAGTAACATCCCAAACAAACTCCTGAAGGTACACCCCTGTGTGTAGTTTCTTGAGTTGACTGATTGTTTACATGTTTTATACACATGCATTTTCCTTATTTCCTCATTGGACTGCCCGTGAAACAGAAGTTGAGATTGAAATACTTGTTGGCATGGTCTTGGAATCTCGCTTCAGATGGTTTGCACTAGTTGTCTACCCAATTTCTTTTGTGCAAGAAACGATAAAACTTGCAGGCGTGCATTGACAGAAGTATTTTTTAGGCTATTATGAAACAAGGGGGCATACTTACAAGCCCCATAGTGCCACCTGAGCATCACTTTTTGTGACGCTTCGTGGCGCTGTGCTTTACAAGGCGGTGCTAAGCCACTTTTTGTGGCTTAATGCCGCCTTGTAAATGTGTCTACGACACAGTTTTCTGCAGCAGAGGGGCTTGCAAAGGATGTAACTGTGGGTGTTGCCCCGCAACACATATTGCTTTCCATGCTGCCCCAGATTTACAAGAATCTGTAAATCTGTGGCAACCCCAAAAACTAACGCAACCCCAGGGGTGGCATTCGCATGGCGCAACAAGGAAAAATGCTCTCATTTTTGCTTTTTCTTTGTGTGCTGCATTCTGCAGCACTCAAACACAGACCAAAACTGCCATGACTGATTATGTGCAGGAAGGTGTCCCTTCCTGCACCTAAACAATCCTTCCCTTCAATGTAGACTCCCTTGCACTATGGTGCAAGGATTCCTGCGTTGGCAGCTCCATTTTGCACCAGCGCTTGGAGATACATAGGGGTGCGCCATATTTTTGTAAATACTGCGCATCTCGGTGTTTCAGAACTGGTGCAGTGCGGCACTGCCAATTTTAGCACCACAGCATTGGACTGAGCCAGTTCATTGTAAATATTCCCCAGTATCTTTCACCTTCCTTGCCATTCACACAGGACGAGCCACGCTTTGCCTTGTCCACAGACTTAGTTCTATGCCTGCATCTTTCCTGGTGAGCTTCTTCATCCAGATTTTATTTTTCCAGCGTGTTTCCCCTATGTTCTTTACCTTTCCATCTTTCCTATTAGCTTTCCTTATAGGTTTATTTCCAGCTGTTTTCTCTGTGTCTATTTTGACATTGTTTTCTCCATCGGTCTTTTACTGATTGGTTGGCCTTATTTATGGTTTCACATAAAAAAAGCTTTGTCAGAGCCACATATTCTGGCTTCAGTCAGCTAGCATACACAAGTAAAAGGGATGCACACATGCTGTTTCGATGCATTGCCTCATTAAAGCCAAACCTATTGACTTTACTAATGCTTGTTTTTTAAATAGACCTTTTTGGTTTCGCACTCGTTCTGTGAGCTAAGAAAAGTATGTCTTAGTTTAGTGAAACATGTAGTTGAAGGCAAGATCCACTCTGTCTTTCCCTTGGTACTCCAGAGCACTGTTTGTGGTCCCACAAAGAGCACTGCACAGGAAGAAGGCCTGGATTATTTGGGAGTGTAAAACCAGTCGCCCCCCAGCAACCGCCCCAGCACGCTATCTTCTGGGCCCCCAGTACCACCCAAAAATCTGGGCCATATCCCTTTCTTTCCACCCATTCCTCCTCCCATGTCTTGAAGGCCATAATTCCTTTGGACTCTTCCTCTACCAGTCCTGCCAACCACCACGCATCAGGGGTTAGCCTGAGGCATGTTAGTGCTGGTGCTTGCGTCCAAACTAAACAGCATCAGTTATGCTTTACAGCAGCCCTGGGACCAGCTTAGGACCAGGTGAGCACTCAAGGGGGTAGCTGCCTTAATACCCACATGAAAGCTCAAATTGGCCTGCTCTGCACCCTACCAAAAATGGTTTCACAATTAAATTTGCCATTGATTCATTGCCCACCGCACCCGCAGCCTTACAGTAACACAGACAAGTAAAGGTCAGATTGGGCTCTAGCATACATGCCAAACTTTTAGAAGAGGAAAGTTGGAGATATTTAAAAATAATCGGGAGAATGCATTTCCCATTTTGACTTCTATTGGAACTGAGGCAATTTTAGGAGGGAGACAGTCACAATTAAGCCATTTTTGGCTTAAAAAATCGGGAGTCTCCTGTATGCTTTAGATGAATAAAGCTGCACCCCGCCAAGCCTCCCTCTGAGTCTTTCTGGGTGGACGACCCAACCTCCTGCGTGGTCTTTCTCAGTGATGCGTTCCCTTTATATAAACAACAGCCGGCTGTGTCTCTGCGGCAGCACGTGGATGATCTCAGACAGCATCCTTCTTGCTCGTTGTTTTCTGGCAAAGGCACCACCTCATGAGCTTATACAGGACTGGCCAAGAGACTGTAAATGATTAATAAAGCATGAGTTGGACCCTCTGGAGACTTGTTTAGTCTGGGTTAAATCTTCAGTGAGCCAAGAACTCGGCCTTCATCTGTAGTCTGCCGGCTCCATTGAGACTCAGCACTTAGCGTATCAGTGCTTAATTTGAGCCGGTGGTTTCTGGTGCTTGGCACCGGCACTTAGTTGTCTTCACTGACACTTGACAGCCAGCCACATGGTGGAGCTGTTTGTCTAATTTTGTGAGGAAGACAAGAACAGTTGTTTATTGATTCTATGTACTTTAAAAAATAAGGCCCATATTTATACTTTTTAGCGCCGCATTTGTGTCATTTTTTACGCAAAACCGGCGCAAACTTGCTAAATACAATTGTACTTTGTAAGTTAGTGCCGTTTTTGCGTCAAAAAGCGGCGCACATGCAGTGCTAAAAAAGCATAAATATGGTTCTAAATGACTTATACCTGGCAACCAACGCATAAAAGAATGGCTTGGGCAGCAGGTATTAGTCATTTTTTATGTCTAATAAGCTTGAATTATCATTGGTAGTGTTGACATTGGCAATGGTTAGTTCAGATTGCAGTGGTCTCCTGACAAGGGCCCTGGCACATATTTCATTACAAATTGAGGCTGTCCCTGCATTTCCACTGCAAGGTAAACTGCTCACGCTCAGGGCCACTTGAGAATATATGATTTGTATTTCTACCAGCTGTATGCACAATTTAAAAAGGAAAGCATTGCTTTTTAGAATCCTAAAAAAGGTTTTAGAATAACAAACAAAATATCAAGTTCTGTATCATTCTGCAAAACTATCAGTGGTTACAGGATTCCAAGCCTCCCCACCGCATCCACACAGTTTATTTCCTTCTCCTGACCTTGGACTGGCTGCAGTGAGATCGGTTTTCTGCTAGATCAGAAGGCCATTTAGAAGTTATTCAACCCAATTAGCTTTTGTTAGCTGTATTCACTTCACTGCCTTACACGTTGGCCTGAATGTGATTAGGCCTAAGCCACTTAAAATGTATCATTATAAAATGCAATATAAGTCTCGTGTTTTCTTTCCCTGCAGGTGCCTTGTTAATGCTTGTTAATCGGAATAGCCTGAGAAATTGCTAGGCTAGTGAGCCTTCCTTGAAACGTGGCCGTGGACATAGAGTGTGTGGGACTGGGAGAGAGCGTCCTGTACACCTCAGACAGGACCACTGCTACTTTCAAGGCTATGCAGCTGAGGGCTTCTTAGTTCAGTGATGGGAACATGGGGAGTTCTCCTGCTCCCTTGAGACCCTGTGTCCTTTTTGGTTCATCCAGAAGCAGTTGGTGGGATTAAGATTCCTAAAAATTCAATTTCATGATTTAACCGTTTGCTTCTTAATAATAGTTAGCAGATCCTGTCCTGACTTCAATGAATAAAGACCTTTCCCAAACTCTGCTGGTTTCCTGTGCCTGTGGTGTTGAGCTTTTTGCTTAAACCCCGGTGCCTATGCGCCTCTGAACCTTCACTTGGTCTATCTGATGCAGACACCTTCCTCTTAGAATTTCCCCTTGCAACTGTTGATGCTTTATTTAGATTGGGGAAGTTCCTTTATGTGACTGGTCTATTTCTTGTTTTGTGCTTTTATCTTGTTATATTTTGCATATACTTCTTTATAATACACACATTCAGATTGCATATTCAAATATATGTATATGCTTTTAGGATAAACTGATTTCCTAGTTGATAAAAACCTGCATGATGTGACATCTTTCTCTCTGTCATCCTTATGGAGCCACATTGGTTTCACTGTAATGGAAATATTCTGCTGAGGCTATCTCCTTTTGCAAATGTTCAGTTGATAAACAAAGATTCCTACCATTCAATAGATGACTCAGTTAAGATATTCATATACAGAGAAGTGTGCCGGATCACTAGCTTCAGAGGCCCTTTAGGGTTTAGGGTAAGCAGCTCAGATAACATCAGTGCTTAATTTGTAAATAAAAGCATGCCAGTGCTCAAAGCCCTCGTCTTAAACATGCGGCTCCTGCAATTAAATGTATGAACACGGAATACAGAGGCAGCATAATCCTGAAGCCATCTCAGGCCTCTTTAATCAATTTACAGCCACTCCCTGCCCATTCAACTCACTCTTGCAGCTTTCTGCTTTCTCCCTTCATGACGCTTTTTCGTTTTTCTCTTCCTCCGTGTTTCCCATATGTGTCTTTTGCTCGCAGTAAATGCTTGAGGAAGAAAAATAAGCGCCGGCCCTCAAAAATAGGTGTTGTGGCTCCGATACTGGAATCAACAAGCACAAATTAAGCACTGGATAATATCTCTCACAAATTCAGGTGAGGTATTTCACTTGTCACAGGTGACAAGTAACTGTGTTATGTGTGACACCTTTAGCCAGCTAAAAACCATAGCTTTTGAACCAACATCACTTTGCAGATTGGCCATTTAATACTAAACCTGAAAAGTGAAACTACAAGTTTCAAACTGCAATATGATATAGGTTTAAAGGTCAGAACTAGAAAAAGTGTCACGTTTTCTAGTGTGATTCAGGGCTGTTTGGAGATGAAACTTTATCTAACAGACACTCTTTAAACTTAAAGAGGCAGGAACACTAAATATGCACAAGTGTCAACAAGATCTGGGAGAGTGGAAGGAGGGAAAGAAGGAAAAGAGTGGAGTAAGAAAAAGAAGGAGGGAGAAAAGGAGGAGAGAGGGGAAGTCACGAGGAGGGAGGAAGGAGTGAAAGAGACAGGGTGGAAGAGTTAGAGGGACTGAGATAGACCTCGGAGAAGAGTTAGAAGAGAGGGAGAAGAGACAACTGGATGAGTGGGGAGAGATACAGTGAGAGACCCAAATGTTGAAGGGAGGGAAGTGAGAGGGGAGAACAGACAAAGGGAAAAAGGAAAATTTTCAAATGAGAAGACGAAGGAGGGGTGAGGGAGACAAGGGTAGAAGGGGTTTAAAGAGGGGAAAGAATGAGACAAGGAGTGTCAACAGGGGGCGGGGAGAGAGAAACAAGAAGCATGAAAGCAATGAGTGGCAAGAAGGGGAGGCTTTAAGGGGGAGAGTCTGGCCAGCAATAAAAAGGTCTCCTAGATTTAACTCATGAATGCTCTGTGGCTCACAGGATCAGGGCTGATGGGCCCTCTCCACATCACGTGTTGGCCACTTTCAGGATGTGGCAGATCCCTTCAAACCATCACCTATCACAAAATGATGTAAATAACTCACAATGGAGTGTTTCTCATAAGCCTTGAAAAGTGACACATAAACACACTGCACACAGGGGAATGTCTCCCATAGGACAACCGAAAACCGCTATGCTCGGCAACTAATGAATGTGGAGGTCTTGTTTCTCTAGTGGCACTCAGAGCGGGATGTGTGTGTTAATAAAATCAAAATATTAGCTATTTTATTTTCTATGAAATGTAAATAGGTTCTGGACTTATGCAGTTCTGGTCATATTAATTGCAGCCGCACCTGAAAACAGGGCGTGTGAGTTTCCCCACTGGAGACATTCCCTTTGAGCTCCTGCCAAAGTGGAACTTTACTGTTCTTATGTACTCTAGGCAGGATGCTGCCGCCTGTTGGACACAACCCTACATTGCACCATAATGAGTTTTTCACCTACTGTTCATTGCTCGACAGGCAGTTAGATTTAAAACCTTTTCTGTACATTCACATGATCCTTCAGAGGGGCAGGTCTGAGGCACAGGACTCGAGCAAACACTAACGATTTAGGTGGGAGAATCTTGTTATTTAAAGGCAAACTGGTTTCATTTTATCCATCTGTTTTGTAAGTTTTCAACTTCAATATATGATAATGGTGAAATGAGTCGCCTTTATATGTTTGCCTGAATCTCTCCATTGGTCTCAAATGTTGGCATGTGTGTAAATATGCGCTTGAGGTGATGTCAAGAATGAATCATCGCATGGCATGCTTTCGATAACACGAAATGTCACTCTTATTCTTTCCTATGTCGACAACACTAGTAGGGGAATACAGAGTTTGAGGCATTTCCTGAAAATGGATACTCTGAATAAGGGCAAGCAAGTATGGAAGTCAATGCTTTGTGTTCCACATGGGTGAGGGAAAATCCTCCAGCCCTGTGTGACGTCAAGCATCACAAGTGAGATTGCATTAACAAACCAAAAACCATAAGGACATAGGGCTGGGTTTATGAGCCCTCTTGCATCGCTCTTACGGCACACAACGTGGTGCATGCACAACACAATTCAAAAATGCAATTTATGAAGCCACACAAGGCCCCTTGCATGGCCATGAGTAGTTTCATAAATCTGGAGTAAAGCAACATAGCACAAACTGCTGTGGTGCATTACTCTTGTGCCAGGGAGGCCTTGCAGGGGTGTTACGTGGGAGTTCCCGCACAACATCCATGGACTGTGATGCATTCACAGATTTACCAGAAGTGGTAGCTCTTGGAATGTGCCAAAATACTACGCCTTCCCAGGCGAGGGGTAACAATGAGAAATATTTGTATTTCTCCTTGTTTTTTCATCTTTCTATGTGTGCAGCATTTTGCACCACACATAGAATGAGGAAATAGCCACCCCAGGGGATTGTTTTTGCTCAGGAAGGTGCCCCTTCCTGCACAAACACAATCTTGCATGCAACGCAAACACCCTTGCACCATGGCGCGAAGGTGCCTGCATTGGTGCTAGGCTGCCAAAATCGCGGTAGCGCAGGGGCAAAGGCAGGAATGCATCGTATTTTTTTTTAATATGGCGCACTCCTGCCCTTTTCCCGTGACGCAGTGCAGTAAGCTGGCGTTGCAATGTGCCACTTGGCCATTATTATGGCCCATTGTGTTTTAAAATACACATGAAAGATATGTGTCACAGTCATTAAGGGCCACAACAATAATCGCATCACCTTGAAACCACTCCCTTCTCCCCATGAAGCCAAAGCAGGGTCCACACACTGCAATCTGAGTAGTACGTGTGCTAAATAACCTCTAATCTAGACCAGACTGAGGCTGCCCTTTGCCAATATGGCTGGCTTTAATGCACGAATGCATGCAGACACAAGCTTGCATCAATGCTTCTTGCATGTGTTAGCAGACGCAGCTAGCCCTGGATGCTCAAGCCATGCATGCTACAACCAGACTCTCCATAGGAGGGGAACCCAATGAGGTTTTCTGTCATAAGCGACTGTGATTGTTTCAGCTCTTGTTTCAATAATTTGCCATTTACAGTGCGCGAACAATTTATCAGTGGGTCACTCATGCTTTTTTAAGTTACTTCCTAAACATTGCTGTTTTTCATCTGAATGTGATGATGTTTTCCTTGCGTGCAAACTAGTACTGATTTCGTAGGTGAACCCGTAGTCAACATTTCACAGCCGCTGACTGTGGTACATGTGCTCATGGCACTTCCCCTGGTCTTTCTGAGAATATGATGAAAGAGGTGGCAAAAATAGACAAAAGAAAACTTCAACACACAGAAGAATGAGGAACTTGTGGGCACAATGATCCATGTGGGTAAGGTATTAGATTCAACCCCATCGCAGCTCCACATTCATCGCTGACTCTTCAGTTCACCGATCTCCCAGAGTAAAACAAAAACAATTCTTAACATAGATCTAAGGACTGTGAGAGTCAGGAGTCATCAGTGGATGTTCACCACAGCCTGTTCCTTCATCAGTGACTCTCTCGGGTACCCATCACTGTCACACAAATACAGCACTGATGGACTACTCAAGTAATTAACATTGCACTTAAGGTCAGTGAGAGACAGGATCCATCAGTGAATGTTCATCGCAGCCTGTTCTTGGAGGGTGAAAAAAACAACACATCTTTAACTGAAAAAGGACATGCAGTGATTCCAAACCACAGCTATGCAGCAGTGGGCAGTGCATCCAGTGGGGACATTGCATACAGTGGGGGCAGTGAATCCAGTAGGGGCAGCAAATCCAGTAAGGCAGTGAATCCAGTAGATGCAGTGCATCCAGTGAGGCAGTGTATCCATGGAGAGGTAGTAGCGTATCCACTGGGGCAGTTTATTCAGCGGGGCAGTGTATCTACTGGTGGCACTGTATCCGATGGGGCTACTATACCAGGTGGGGGCAATGAATCCATAATCAAGTAGGGACACTATATATGGCAGGGTAGTTAATCCAGTGGGGCAATGTATCTAGTGGGGGCAGTGTATCCAGTGAGGGCAGTGTAACCCTAATCCAGTGGGGGCATAGTATCCAGTGGAGATAGTGTACCTAGTGAGGGCAGTATATCCACAAACCAGTGGGGTGAGTGTATCCAGTGGGGGGAATATATCCACTGTGGGAAGTGTATCCATTGGAGGGAAACATATCTGTTGGGGGCAGCATATCCATTTGGGGCCATCCATCTGGTGGGGGCAGTTTATCTAGTGGGGCAGTGTAGCTGGTGCAGACAGTGTATCCAGTGAGGGCAGCATATCCATAATCCAGTGCGAGCAGTGTATACATTGGAGGGCAGTGTATCCAGTGGGGGCAGTGTATCCTGTGGAGGCAGTTTATCCAGCGGGGCAATGCATCTAGTGGGGGCAGTGTATCCAGTGTGGGCAGTGTAACCATAATCCAGTGAGGGCACAGTATCCAGTGGAGGTAGTGTACCCAGTGATGGCAGTGTATCCACAATCCAGTGTGGTATCCAGTGGGGGGAATATATCCAGTGTGGGCAGTGTATCCATTGCAGGGCAGCATATCCAGTGGGGGCAGTGTATCCAGTTGCACAACCTCAAATGCTGTCTCACACACCTCTACTATGCAATATTGAGGATAGGTACACTAGTATCATAGAAAGGTCAGTGCACATAGAGGCAGTATAGATTTTTTTTTTTTTATCTCCACATCTCTGCACCTTAAAGACACATTCATCGTCATGGTACTTATATCTGGAGTTAAGATTAGAAAAACTATACATTTACTTAACTTTGATATTGTTTCTGTTACACCTAGCATCCTTGGTGTGGTTTCCCCTGTCTTTTTGCCTCTACTTCCTTTGTTTTTGACTGAGTTTGGTAATCTTGGTACTTTACCACTGCTGACCAGTGCTAAGGTGCAGATGCTTTCAGTGTAAACTGTATGTGTAATCGGCTTTTTCATGATTGGCATATTGGATTTACTTCATGTCTCAGATCTGCCACTGCAGTGTCTGTGTATGCAGTGCTGTACTGCCAATTTGACCTGGCAAGTGTACACACTTGCCAGGCCCAAACCTTCCCTTTTACTACAAGTAAGGCACCCCTAAGGTAGGCCTTAGGCAGCCCAAGGGCAGGGTGCAGTGTATTTAAAAGGTAGGACATGTACTGATGTGTTTTACATGTCCTGATAGTTAAATACTGTCAAATTCGTTTTTCACTTTTGCAAAGCCTATCTCTCTCATAGGTTAACATGGGCACTGCCTTTAAATATCTTTCAAGTGCAGTTTCCCCTTGGGAGCATATGGAAATCTGGAGTTTGGGGGTCTCTCAACTCATAATTTAAAAATACATCTTTTGGTAAAGTTGGTTTTTAGGCTGTCAGTTTGAAAATGCCACTTTTAGGAAGTGGGCATTTTATTGCTTAACCATTCTGTGCCTCTGCCTACCTGTGGATTACACGTCTGGGTCAGACTGACCCTTGGGCTGTTTGTGATTTCCCTCTTGACAGTGACACAAAGGGAGCTGAAGAGAGTCCTGCAAATTCTGATGAGTCACCTAGCCTAGAGTGGGGAGCGAAGAGCTGGCACACCTGAAAAGGCTATGCCTGTCCTCACACAACGCAGTCTCCAACTCCCTGGTGTGTGTCTGGGACCAGGTGTGGGCAACGCAGGATCTTGTCAACAACCGAGACTATCCTTTGAAGTTTGCCTACTTCAAAGCCAGAAATGGATATAAGTAGTGGACCCAAAAGTATTAGATTACTTCTGGATCAAGAGAAAGCTCTGCCAAGGAGAAGGGCTTCAGAGCTGGAGAAGGAATACTACCCCTGTGAGCTTTGCTGGGATGGCCTGCAGTTGCTGCTTCTACCTTAGAGAGGACAGAGACTGGACTTTGTGGTGTTTTCCTGTTTGTGAAGTGCCTCCAAGGGCTTGGACTGAGCTTGACCCCTGTTTTGAAGTCGCAGGGCCTTCAAAGACTTCCTTTGCCAGCACCTGTACTCTCTTGCTGAGTCTCCTACCCTGCCAAGTGGTCCCATATCCAGTCCCTGGGCCCTTGAAAAGAGAAGCTGGTGGAACCAAGGCTGAAATCCACGCACAGGAGTCGAGCGGGAGGAAAATCTACGCAACACCCACCTCGCAGCAGGATCGCGGCTGGGAAATCGATGCAACACCCGCATGCGGCTGCCGAAGTCGACATAACACTCAAACAGCGCGGCTCATCACCACTGTGCATCAGGATTTCGCACGATGGGTGTCAAAAACACAGTGAACCTGCACAGACCCGAGGTTGCCAATCCGGAAAATGACGCATCGCTCTTCTGCGGTAGAGAAAAATGATGCATTGCCTACCCAACCGGAGAAGAATCGATGCACGGCGTCACTTCCAAGTCATGAATCGACACATCGCTTACTTTTCTGACACATACCAGGTACTTTGTGTAAAAACAATGCATTCATTGATTTCTGTGGATTAAAGCTCATTTTCATTCATATCTTTGCTTCTGTATGCTAGATTTTTGCCGTTTTTTATTTTTTTGATTTACATAAATATTAGCTGTTTTTCTAAACATACAAATACTTTACACATTAGCTCTGAGATAAGCCTAACTGCTTGTGCCAAGGTATCAAGGGGATGAGCAGGGGTTATCTGAGCTATGTATCTCCCTTACCCTGACTAGAGTGAGAGTCCCTGCCTGGACAGTCTGCAAACTGACTGCCAACTAGAGACCCCATTTCTAAACAGTTTCCTTCAATATATTGCCACGATATTGGTGCCATTGAAATTCCTGCCTTGATATTTGGGAACACAACATCTCAAACCGTGGAAAAAAAATTGTGACAGATTGTACAGAATCTCCCTTCTGGTCACTCTGAGGACAGCATCTTGTCAGACCCGTTCCATTTAGTAGGACTAAATAAGTAGTGAATGTTTACTGATTTTATGCACATTTACATACGTAGAGAGTAACGTTTGATGCAGAAGTTCAACGTACACCTGAGAAAATGCACAACACAACACCTACCTGCTCCAAATACCAAGTTGCCTTAAACCCTGACTCTTGTCAGCACTATTTGGGTCTGAGCAAAAAATGTAAATCTGCTTTGCATGGTTTGATGTGTGTTTGGTCGAGTCTGTCACTCACAAACCACTCTGTGACCTACATCCTATATCTGTGGTTCTTGAGCACTGCATCCAAGGTCATCTACTTCCCTGTGCCTGACCTAGGAGACATGTGTGATGTAAACCTATGTATATGATTCTGTTTACTACTGATCCAAATCATATATAAACCTCCCATTTATTGGGTTCCTGATTTCTGTAGCGTTGTGTGTTACAGATATGAAGACGTGTCCATGCAAACATTAATACAAGCCCCAAACTATTTGATGCTTCTGCTGTATGGGGTTCTTCCAGCTCTGTGTAGGGGCAATGGACAAGGTGGTGGCTATTGTTGCATTTTAAGTATTTGTTCTCAGTAGGTTTTTAAGAAATAGCTTTAAAGAACAGTTGTCTAAGAATTTAATTTGGCTTTCCAGTTCCATATGTCTGTGCCCAGTGTCTTTTAATTGCATTGTGGATGTATATCTTTCATCATCACTTTAGGAAGCATTGGAGAGTTTGAGGAGAATAAGGGGCATATTTATACCCCGTTGGCGCCAAATGTGCGTCAACACTTTTGACGCACATTCGGCGCAAACCATGCACCATATTGATACTATGACGCCCGACTCTGCGGAAGTCAAAATTCCTCTGTGTGCGTCATTTTTTGGATGCGGGAAACCGCCTTGCGTTAATGACATGCAAGGTAGGCGTTCCCGCCCAAAAAATGACTTTAAGGCCTGTGAGCCTTATTTATACTCCCGCGTCATTTTGATGCACAGGAGGGGGCGGGCCTTAAATAACGGTGCACAGCCTGATGTGCACCGTTTTTTAACGCCTGGGTCATGGCAGGCGTTAAGGGACCTGTGGGCTCACTTCAATGGTCTCTGACCATGGAAACAGTCCAGAAGTGCCCTTCCCTGCCCTCAGGGACACCTCCTGCTACCCCCACCCACTCCTGGAGGACACTCATGGATGGGGGGACCCATCCCAGGTAAGTACAGGTAAGTTGAGATAAGTATTATTACTTGGGTTTTTTAAAGTGGTATAGGGGGGCCTAATTTGGGCCCCCCTACATGCTACTGTGCCCATTAGCCATGCCCAGGGGACAGAAGTCCCCTGGGCATGGCCATTGGGCAAGGGGGCATGACGTCTGTCTTTGCTAAAACAGGAGTCCTTTCAATGGGGGTTGTGCGTCAAAAAATGTCGCAAGTCCGGTACTTGCACCATTTTTTGACGCACAACCCCCATTTTTCCCTACGTCGGGGCTGCCTGGTTTGAGTAATTTTTTTTTACTCTGACAAGCCCGCAGCGCCGGCTAACGTCAATCCTTAAATAAGGTGCCTGCATGGTGCGTAGGAATGGCGTTAGCCAGCGGTAAATGTTTTGATGCAAACCAGCGCCGGCGCTGGTTTGCGTCAAAAAGTATAAAGTATAAATATGGGCCTAAGTGTTTGCAAGGTGGTAAGAAATGAAACCACCATATTTCCAAGCCAACCCAATCAAGCTACCTGGTTCAACCTTCCTCTACAACCATGACTTCAACTTATTAATATGCAGAGTCTTCAATTGAAGATTACAGATTGCAAATTACTAATTACATTCATAACCATAAATCTCTGACAAGAACCATAAATCATGTGCAACAGCCATACATTTCCGATAATTACTCTAACTCATCCTGACTAAGTCATAAATCACTGATAAGCAACATAAATCACTTCCAGTGCTCACAGGCGGAGCTTCAATTGTCACTCACCATTGGCCTGTTCACCGGCTGCGAAGCTCCTTTGGGTTGAGCGCTTCTGGGCTTCTCTTGCCACCGATGTTGACCTCCACTGCCATTCAAGTCGTGTCTGGGCTGCAAGTGCCATGTCTGGTTTGCGACTACCCCCTTTCTTCTTCTTTTGCTAGTCCTCGGTGTCATGGCCATTAGGCATCCCAAGTATCAGGACACTGTGGCATGGGACAGACATGGTCCCATCCCTGGGGCAAGGGTTCACCTATTTCCCGTAACATGACCATTATGGGGCATTACTCTTCTTTTCATGTAATTTCACAATGGTCAGCTATGTTCGAACTAATGTTTCATCTCACGGGTGTCAGTCTAATACCCAAACACCACACTCAGTGACTGAATCAGTTCACATCTGCCACTAGCATGCCACAGTGCAGCCATGTAAGTCTGCACTTCTATTAAACTCTGATCCATAAACGCTGTAGCTCATGACGAAGAGGGACCATTATGCGGCAGGGGCATAATTATGTGGAAGACAAGTCAGAAGCAAATTTGCTTTTTTCCAATGGGCTTTGATATGAAGCTTTCTTGCCCCATCTTTCAATGCATAACCCTGGGACTAATTGTGTTCTTGTTGATCTGAAGACATATGGATTATGGAGCACACACTTAGGGGCATTCATTGCTCATTATTTTTCTTAACCATTTCCATCTCTTCCCACGTTGATGTGATATACATCACTTAGTCTTTTTCTGGCAGGGCAATTACGTACAATTTCATTTCATCATTAAAATTCCATATTCGTTCAACATTGAGGGGGGGAAAATAATCTCCTTTCTCCTGTAGCAGCAATATCTAATCTCTGTCACCCATTAAACATCTCATAGGTATGGTGCACTGCATGTGATTTAATCAACACGCTAGAAATGTTTACTTAATTTACATATGTGCCCCTATCCAATATTAGCTTTAAGCAGTTGCGACTGGTGTATATGGGCGTGAGGAGAGAAGCAAAGTGGGAATATACAATCCTCAATGCAGCATAAGGGCTGACTGCTCCGTTTTAAATTAGGCTTTTTTTGTGTGATTCTAATTATAAATGTGCAAGGCAGCAGTCTCTTTCGCCTTTGAGGCACAAACTGTAGGAGGCTGGCCTGGCTTATAGTGGGTACCTAGTGGTACTTACACAGGGCTTAATTTGCGGAAAAAAGGTGCCGGTGCCCAAAGCCCTCCTCAAACATGCAGCTGCTGCAATTAAATGTGTGAACACGGAATACTCAGGCAGAGTAATCCGGAAGCCATCTTGGGCCTCTTCAATCCATATAAAGCCTCTCCCTGCCCCTTCAGCTCACTCTTGCAGCTTTCTACTTTCTCTCTTTGTGACGGCTTTTCGTTTTTTCCCTTCATCCGTCTTTCCCATATTTGTCTTTTGCTCACAGCAAATGCTTGAGGCAGAAGAATAAGCCCGGCCCTCAAAAATAAGTACTGGTGCTCAGCACCGGAAACAACAAGCACAAATTAAGCACTGTACTTACACCTTGTGCCAGGTCCAGTTATCCCTTATTAGTAGATTAGTAGTGTTCTAGCAGCTTAGGCTGATAGAGGTAGCTATAGCAGAGCAGCTTAGGCTGAACTAGGCGACATGCAAAGCTCCTACTATACCACTTATATCACTTAGCACTATATCATAAGAAACACAATACTCAGAGTTACTGAAAATAAAGGTACTTTATTTTAGTGACAATATGCCAAAAGTATCTCAGAAGATATACTCCCTTAGGACGTAAATAAAATACACAAAATATACACACAGACCAAAATCAGGTAAGTAAAACACTTGGAAAAGTAGGGCAAACACTGTAGGACGCAATAGAATGCAATAGGAGACAATAGGCCTAGGGGCAACACAAACCATATACTCCAAAAGTGGAATGCAAACCACAAATGGACCCCAGGCCTAGTGTAGTGTGTAGAGGGTCAATGGGAGTGTAAGAAAACACTAAGGGTGTCCAAGATACCCCACCGCAAGACCCTGAAAAGTAGGAGTAAAGTTACCCTACTACCTCAGAAACACACTAAAGTCGAGATGGGGATTCTGCAAAGACAACAACTGACTGCAAAGCACTGAAGACAGATTCCTGCACCTGAGAACCTGCAAAGGAAGGGGACCAAGTCCAAGAGGCACGCAAGTGTCCAGGGGGGGCAGGAGCCCACTAAACCCCGGATGCAGGTGCAAAAGGGCTGCCTCTGGGTGGAAGAAGTTGAAGATTCTGCAACAACGGAAGGCGCCAGGAACTTCTCCTTTAGTCAGAAGATGTCCTACGGTGTGCTGGAGGATGCAGGGTTTTTTCCACGCAGAAAGATCGCAAGCAAGCCTTGCTAGCTGCAATAGTTGCGGTTGAAGGTTTTGGGTGCTGCCAGGGTCCAGGAAGGACCAGAAGGTCGCCCCTTGAAGGAGGAAACAGAGGGGGTGCTCAGCAACACAGAGAGCCTAGGAGGAAGCAGGCAGCACCCATGGAAGCACCTGAACAGGCATTCAGAATATCTGAGCATGACGGTCATCTCAGCACATCAAAAGAGGGTCCCACGAAGTCAGAGTCCAACTCAGCGAGTTGGGCAATGCAGGACGGAGTGTTGGGGGCCTGGGCTAGGCTGTGCACAAAGGAAGTTATGCAAAAGTGCACAGAAGCCCTAGCAGCTGCAGTTCATGCAGTACACAGGATTACTGTCTGGCATGGGGAGGCTAGGACTTACCTCCACCAAATTTGGACAGAAGGGCAACTGGACTGTCGGGGACACTTGGATCCAGCTCCTGTGTTCCAGGGACCATGCTCGTCAAGATGAGAGGGGACCCAGAGGACCGGAGATGCAGAAGTTTGGTGCCCGCGTTGGCAGGGGGAAGATTCTGTCGACCCACAGGAGATTTCTTCTTGGCTTCCAGTGCAGGGTGAAGGCAGACAGCCCTCAGAGCGAGCACCACCAGGAAACAGTTGAGAAAGCCAGCAGGATTAGGCGCTACAATGTTGCTGGTAGTCTTCTTGCTACTTTGTTGCAGTTTTTCAGGCATCCTTGAGCAGTCAGCGGTCGATCCTTGGCAGAAGTCGAAGAGGGAAGTGCAGAGGAACTCTGGTGAGCTCTTGCATTCGTTATCTAAAGAAAAACCCACAGGAGAGACCCTATATAGCCCTCAGAGGAGGATTGGCTACAGAGAAAGGTAAGCACCTTTCAGGAGGGGTCTCTGATGTCACCTGCTGGCACTGGCCACTCAGAGGTGTCCATTGTGCCCTCACACCTCTGCATCCAAGATGGCAGAGTTCTGGGACACACTGGAGGAGCTCTGGGCACCTCCCCTTGGGAGGTGCTGGTCAGGGGAGTGTTCACTCCCCTTTCCTTTGTCCAGTTTCGCACCAGAGCAGGGCTGAGGGATCTCTGAACCGGTGTAGACTGGCTTATGCAAGGAGGGCACCATCTGTGTCCTTTAAAGCATTTCCAGAGGCCAGGAGAGGCTACTCCTCTCAGTCCCTTAAAACCTATTTCCAAAGGCAGAGGGTGTAACACCCTCTCTCAGAGGAAATCCTTTTTTTCTGCCTTCCTGGGACTGGGCAGCCCAGACCCCAGGGGGGCAGAAACCTGTCTGAGGGTTGGCAGCAGTGGTAGATGCAGCGAAAACCCCAGAGAGCTAGTTTGGCAGTACTGGGGGTCCATGCTGGAGCCCCGGGGAAGCATGGGATTGGTTGTCCTCCCAGTAAACTCTATGGCTGTCACTGACATCCCCATTTTGCTGCTTGCCAGCTTGCTGTCTGAGACCCTCTAATGTGCGACAGGTTTGCCGTGCCACACTCAGCTCTTCCCTGGCAGGCCCCCCTCCACCCAAAAGCTCAGCAGTGTCTGCTGCCAGCTCATCTGGTGAAGGTTCTGCACAGGGAGGAAATTCTTCATTCCTCAGAAGGAGAATCATCTGTAGAGGAAGGGATAGTGGGTAGGGATTTACCCTTGCTACCCCTAGCTTTAGGGAGCACTTGGTCCATTCTTCCAGGATCCAAGTTACCCTGTCCTTTTTGCTTTTTGGCCTGAGATCTAGTTAAAGCAAAAATATGCCCAGGAATCCCCAGCATTGCTGCATGAGCCTCCAACTCCACTTCTGCCCAAGCTGATGTCTCTAAATCATTCCCTAGTAGACAGTCTACAGGTAAATCTGAGGCAACCACAACTTTCGTTGGACCAGTAACACCCCCCCCCATTTGAGATTCACAACAGCTATGGGGTGGCTAAGACTGTTGTTATGAGCGTCTGTCACTTTGTACTGCTGACCAACTAGGTTTTGTTCAAGGTGGACCAGTTTTTCTATCACCATAGTTACACTGGCTCCTGTGTCCCTGTGGGCCTGAACCTCAACACCATTTATTAGGGGAAGTTGCTTGTACTTATCCATATTAAGGGGACAAGCAACCAAGGTGGCCAAATCAATGGCACCTTCAGAGACTAAAACAGCCTCTGTGGTCTCCCTAACAAGACCAACCCCAACTACATTGCCAATAGTGAGCCCAGCTACACCCTTGGGTTGGCTATTAGTAGCAGGTTTCCCACTACCACTGCTATTACTAGGGGCACTAGAATTTGCAGCAGGGGTTGTGGTAGTGGGAGGTTTGGTGTTTTTCTTTGGACAACTGGAATCAGTTGCCCAATGGCCTTTGACTTTACACAAATAACACCAAGGCTTTTTAGGTTGATTATTGGATGAGGATTTGGACCCACCACCCCCACCAGAGGATTTTTGTGGGCCTGATGAAGACTCAGTATTTTTACCTTTGTCCCCACCCTTGTCAGAAGACTTACCATCCTTCTTCTTGCCATCCTTGTCACCCCCTGTATGAACTTTTCTGTTCACCCTTGTTCTGACCCACTTGTCTGCCTTCTTTTCCAATTCTTGGGGAGAGGTCAGATCCGAGTCCACTAGGTATTGGTGCAACAAGTCAGACACACAGTTATTCAGAATATGCTCTCTCAGAATAAGATTATACAGGCTTTCATAGTCAGATACCTTACTGCCATGTAACCACCCTTCCAAGGCCTTCACTGAACAGTCCTCAAAATCTGTCCAGTCTTGAGAGGACTCTTTTCTGGTCTCTCTGAACTTAATCCTGTATTGTTCAGTGGTTAAGCCAAATCCATCCAAGACTGCATCCTTCAATACTGTGAAATTGTTAGCTTCACTTTCTCTAACAGTAAGGAGCCTATCCCTACCCTTTCCAGTGAAAGATAGCCACAATTTAGCAGCCCACTGCCTTTGAGGGACCCCCTGTACCATACAGGCCCTCTCAAGTGCAGCAAACCACTTGTTGATGTCATTCCCCTCCTTGTAAGGGGGGACTATCTTGTGCAGATTCCTGGAATCATGCTCTCTAACAGGATTACTGTCAGGAATACTGCTGCTGCCACCATGGGGTCCTAACCCCAACCTCTGTCTTTCCTTCTCAATGTCTAGGGATTCCCTATCTAAGGCCAGCTGTTGCTGTTTAAGCTTCAGTCTGGTCTCTTCAACCCTCAACGTTTTGAGTTCCCGTCCTAACAAGTTATCCTCAGGGTGGGTGGGTTGGTTATGCTTTGACACAGATGACAAATGGGAAACTTCAGAAGGGGACCTGTCCCTAACTGTCTGGACCCTGGTAACTTGGCCTCTAGGAATAAAGGATGTCCTACTGTGAAGGGGACCTCCATTACTACCAACATTACTGGGTGTCCTTCTAGGGGGCAGATCCTGTTCAGAACCCTCCCCACCCTTCTCAGGGAACTCCCCAGAACCAGACTGGGACGTTTCTACATGTTCTAACCTCTCATTTGATGGGCCAGCTTAGGTCTCATCATCTACAATAAGCATATTGAACAGAAACTCTTTTGTAGGGTTCTTTCCTATAACTAAACCTCTATCTAAGCAGAGGCTCCTTAAGCTCTTGTAATTCAAACTGTCATAAGTAGCATTGACAGTTTTGGGAGCTGAATCTACCAAAGACATGATAACAAAAGGTTTAGAGATAGTGAGAAGAAAGAAAAAGTTTCAGAACTTTAGAAAGCACCGAGAAAAAACTTTTTCTAACTTTTCAGAAACCTTTTAGACGTTTTAAGAAAACTTTTCAGAACATTGTAAAAAGTTTTAGAGAAGAAAAGCAAACCTTTTTGGTTAAGTGTACATACACTGAACTGTTTGGTATATGATTCTCTAATGAAAAGTACAAAATGACAAAGTGGTAAGTAGTTACAAGTACTTATCCCACCGCTGCACAACCAATGTAGAAGGCTGCCTGGCTTGTAGTGGGTACCACAGGTACGTACACCTTGTGCCAGGTCCAGTTATCCCTTATTAGTGTAGAAGAGGTGTTTCTAGCAGCTTAGGCTGATAGAAGGTAGCTATGGCAAAGCAACTTAGGCTGAACTAGGAGACATGCAAAGCTCCTAATATACCACTGGTGTCATATGCACAATATCATAAGAAAACACAATACACAGAGTTACTAAAAATAAAGGTACTTTATTTTTATGACAATATGCCAAAAGTATCTCAGTGAGTACCCTCAGTAAGAAGGTACGTAATATACACAAGTTATATGTACACAAACCCAAATCAGGTAAGTAAGAGCAAGAAAAGTAATGCAAACAGTGTAGAATTACAATAGATTGCAATAGACAAACATAGGTATAGGGGCAACACAAACCATATACTCCAAAAGTGGAATGCAAACCACGAATGGACCCCAGACCTACGTGAGCTTGTAGAGGGTTGCTGGGACTGTAAGAAAACAGTGAGGGTTAGAAAAATACCCCACCTCAAGACCCTGAAAAGTAGGAGTAAAGTACACCTACTACCCTCAGAGAGCACAGAAGTCGTGATAGGGGGATTCTGCAGGAAGAACACACACCAGCAGTGCACTGACAACGGATTTCTGGACTTGAGTACCTGTAAGACAAGGGGACCAAGTCCAATAGTCGCGACAGTGTCCAGGGGGGGCAGGAGCCCAGGAAACCCCAGCTGAAGGTGCAAGGAAGCTGCCACCTGTTGGAAGAAGCTTTGAGTTCTGCAAGAAAGAAGAGGACTAGGAACTTTTCCTTTGGAAGACGGATGTCCCACGTTGTGATGAAGCCTTGCTAGCTGCAAGGGTTGTGGTAGAGGTTTTTGGGTGCTGCTGAGGACCAGGAAGGACCAGGATGTTGCCTTTTGGAGGAGGAGACAGAGGGGGCGCTCAGCAACTCAGAGAGCCCTCACAGAAGCAGGCAGCACCCGCAGAAGTACCCCAACAGGCACTTAGAAGAAGAGTGAACCGGAGTTCACGCGAAGTTACAAAAGGGAGTCCCACGACGTCGGAGGACAACTCAGAAGGTTGTGCACTGCAGGACGGAGTGCTGGGGACCCAGGCTAGGTTGTGCATGAAGGAAATCCTGGAAGAGTGCACAGCAGCCAGAGCAGCTGCAAATCACGTGGTACACAGCTTTGCAGTCCAGCGTGGGGAGGCAAGGACTTACCTACACCAAACTTGGACTGAAGAGTCACTGGACTGTGGGAGTCACTTGGACAGAGTTGCTGTGTTCCAGGGACCACGCTCGTCTGGATGAGAGGGGACCCCGAGGACCAATGATGCCTGACAGGAGATTTCTTCTGAGCTTCTGGTGCAGGGTGAAGGCAGGCTACCCCCAGTGCATGCCCCACCTGGAAACAGTTGAGAAAGCCGGCAGGATTAGGCGCTACAATGTTGCTGGTAGTCGTCTTGCTACTTTGTTGCGGTTTTGCAGGCGTCCTGGAGCATTCAGCGGTCGATCCTTTGGTAGAAGGTGAAGAGGGAGATGCAGAGGCACTCTGGTGAGCTCTTGCATTCGTTATCTGAAGAATTCCCCAAAGCAGAGACCCTAAATAGCCAGAAAAGGAGGTTTGGCTACTAAGGAAGGAGGATTGGCTACCAAGAGAGGTAAGAGCCTATCAGAAGGAGCCTCTGACGTCACCTGCTGGCACTGGCCACTCAGAACAGTCCAGTGTGCCCCCAACACCTCTGTTTCCAAGATGGTAGAGGTCTGGGACACACTGGAGGAGCTCTGGGCACCACCCCTGGGAGGTACTGGTCAGGGGAGTGGTCACTTCCCTTTCCTTTGTTCAGTTTTGCGCCAGACCAGTGCTGTGGGATCCCTGAACCGGTGTAGACTGGCTTATGCAGAGATGGGCACCATCAGTGCCCATCAAAGCATTTCCAGAGGCTGGGGGAGGCTACTCCTCCCCAGCCCAAAGGGAGAGGGTGTAACACCCTCTCTCAGAGGAAATCCTTTGTTCTGCCTTCCTGGGCCAGGGCTGCCTGGACCCCAGGAGGGCAGAAACCTGTCTGAGGGGTTGGCAGCAGCAGCAGCTGCAGTGGAGACCCCAGAAAGGCAGTTTGGCAGTACCCGGATTCTGTGCTAGAGACCCGGGGGATCATGGAATTGTCACCCCCAATACCAGAATGGTATTGGGGTGACAATTCCATGATCTTAGACATGTTACATGGCCATGTTCGGAGTTACCATTGTGACGCTATACATAGGTAGTGACCTATGTATAGTGCACATGTGTAATGGTGTCCCCGCACTCACAAAGTCCGGGGAATTTGCCCTGAACGATGTAAGTGACTTTGCACCCAACCTTCATAGGTGACTTATAAGTTACTTATGTGCAGTGTTAAATGGCTGTGAAATAACATGGACATTATTTCACGCAGGCTGCAGTGGCAGGCCTGTGTAAGAATTGTCAGAGCTCCCTATGGGTGGCAAAAGAAATGCTGCAGCCCATAGGGATCTCCTGGAACCCAAATACCCTGGGTACCTCAGTACCATATACAATGGAATCATATGGGTGTACCAGTATGCCAGTGTGAGTTGGTAAATTTAGTCACTAGCCTGTTAGTGACAAATTTGGAAAGCAGAGAGAGCATAACCACTGAGGTTCTGGTTAGCAGAGCCTCAGTGAGACAGTTAGGCATCACACAGGGAACACATACAGGGCACATACTTATGAGCACTGGGGCCCTGCCTGGCAGGGTCCCAGTGACACATAGACTAAAACAACATATATACAGTGAATTATGGGGGTAACATGCCAGGCAAGATGGTACTATGGCCCTCATTCTGACCTTGGCGGGCGGCGGAGGCCGCCCGTCAAAGTCCCGCCGTCAGGTTACCGTTCCGCGGTCGAAAGACCGCGGCGGTAATTCTGACTTTCCCGCTGGGCTGGCGGGCGGTCGCCTTCAGACCGCCAGCCAGCCCAGCGGGAAAGAGGCTTCCACGATGAAGCCGGCTCGGAATCGAGCCGGCGGAGTGGAAGCTGTGCGACGGGTGCAGTTGCACCCGTCGCGTATTTCACTGTCTGCGCAGCAGACAGTGAAATACATGTAGGGGCCCTCTTACGGGGGCCCCTGCAATGCCCATGCCAGTGGCATGGGCACTGCAGGGGCCCCCAGGGGCCCCGCGACCCCCCCTACCGCCATCCGGATCTCGGCGGTCCGACCGCCGGGATCTGGATGGCGGTAGGGGGGGTCGGAATCCCCGCGGCGGTGCAGCAAGCTGCGCCGCCGCGGAGGATTCAATGGGGCCGCGGTACACTGGCGGGACCCCGCCAGTGGTGCCGGTCCGACCGCGGCTTTACCGCCGCGGTCGGAATCCCCATTGGAGCACCGCCGGCCTGTCGGCGGTGCTCCCGCGGTCCTCCGCCCTGGCGGTCAAAGACCGCCAGGGTCAGAATGACCACCTATGTGTCTGTTTGTGTAAAGCTGTGTGGGCGAGGCTCTGTGTGTGTATCTGTATCATGAGAGAGACTGCCTGTAGGAGTTCGTGTGTGTGTGTGTGTGTGTCTGCTAAGGGTTAGCATGAGAAAACTACAGAATTAACAAGGACAGTCAATGCAATGGTTTTGCATGGCTCTAAGAGCCCCAAAACCCTCCAAGCTATTAAATGGTTGACAAATCGTGTGGAAAATCAAGTATAATAATGTCCCTTTAAAGTTAAGATGCATGTTTCTTTAACATGCAGAAACATATCATCAAATTACTGAGATTGACATACAATTTAGAAGAGGTTTTAAAAAATAACTTAGAAACAGTGATGCTCTCCCCTATTCCTGCACCCGCATGCAGATGCCATTTCTACAACATGAGGCAAGTCAGTTAATGTTTCCCTCTATGTGGCCTAGGTAACTATGCATCAAGCAACAGTACAGTCCATTAAATCAAACACAAGGGGCCATATTTATACTTTTTGACGCAAAACTGCGCTAACGCAGTTTAGCGCCAAAAAAATTAGCGCCGGCTAACGCCATTCTGAAGCGCCATGCGGGCGCCGTATTTATTGAATGGCGTTAGCCGGCGTTAGCCGACCGGCGCTGCCTGGTGTGCGTGAAAAAAAACCACGTACACCAGGCAGCGCCGGCGTAGGGAAAAATGGTGTTCGGGCGTCCAAAAATGGGGCAAGTCAGGCTGAGGCAAAAAAATCGTCTTAACCCGATTTGCGCCATTTTTTTTTTGCGCCCAGATGCCATTAACATGACAAAGACAGGAGTCATGCCCCCTTGCCCAATGGCCATGCCCAGGGGACTTCTGTCCCCTGGGCATGGTCATTGGGCATAGTGGCATGTAGGGGGGCACTAATCAGGCCCCCCTATGCCACAAAAAAAAATAAAAAAAATACTTACCACAACTTACCATTTCTTCCCTGGGATGGGTCCCTCCATCCTTGGGTGTCCTCCTGGGGTGGGCAAGGGTGGCAGGGGGTGTCCCTGGGGGCTTGGGAGGGCACCTCTGGGCTCATTCTGAGCCCACAGGTCCCTTAACGCCTGCCCTGACCCAGGCGCTAAAACCCGGCGCAAATGCGGGTTTTTTAGTCCCGCCCACTCCCGGGCGTCATTTTTGCCCGGGAGTATAAATCCGACGCATATGCATCGCAGTCATTTTTTAAGACGGGAACGCCTACCTTGCATATCATTAACGCAAGGAAGGTGTTCACGCAAAAAAATGACGCTGACTCCATGAACTTTGGCGCTAGACACGTCTAACGCCAAAGTATAAATATGGAGTTCGTTTTGCGTCGAATTTGCGTAGAAAAAAACGACGCAAATTCGGCGCAAACGGAGTATAAATATGCCCCCAGAGGTGTTTGTACAGCACACTACTTGAACTCCTGAATAAAACTGTTGCTCAGATGTGGATTTACTGTAAAAAAAAAAAAAAGAGAGAGATAAGAAGCATTTGGAAAAAAACAGGAACGGTTCATTAAATTAAACATTATGGCCGGTAGAGCGCTTACTGAAATGGGGTGTGAGGGCTATCTCTAAATGTACAAGTGTTCTATTGTTCTGAGCGGTGTATTATACATTTCTATGCGTACCATGAACAATTTAAACATTACTTTCTTGGTCAAGAATGTGAGCAGTTGTGTTGGAGTCATAAATAAGGTCCTGATAACAAATGCAGATGGGCCTCAACCTTGCCTGGACACACTGAGAGCCAGTTGGTAACGTGTCCAGATGTCCAGCCTTAGGGGCGCATGATTGCGGTGCGTTACTGTGCGTGTTGTGTTCTGATTGGCTGAGTGGTCTTAGCTGCATGTGGCATCTGATTTTATGGTGTTTGGGAATGTGCGGAATCCTCTAGCCATGTGGGTTCTATTGTGGACAACCTCCTGGGTCCATTGTAAAAGACAGAAGCTACCTGAAGATTTGGGTAAATTGGAGTTCAAGCTGAACTAGAGGCAGGAATCTTGTCACAGATTGCAGTGGCTCACTCACCTCTAGCTTCTGATGTAGTTTATGTAACAACTTTTATGCCCCATCACTTTATAAAGCCACCAGCCGCCACAGGCTTTAATCTAGGAAATTGCTGAGCATTGTTTGACTGAGAAAATATCCATCTACTTGTACTTGCTTATAAGCATCACATGATTATGGGTGTATCATTAAACTGCATAGTGCACCCAAATGAAAACCTTCCTCCGATGTTCTACCGTGATAAAATCCCCCAGTATCTTCAATTCTCCTTATTACCTAAGCAAATTACAATTGCTGACCTAAATGTGCCCAACGGTGAAGGTTGACATTATGGTAACATGGAGTCTACCGATACCTGCATAACAGGGCAAAAAGATACTGTACCATCGTGCTAAGTAGTATGTGCCACAGATGAACTGCAAATCATCCTGGTGTTTAACCAGACCACCTACATAGGCCTGATGCCCACTTAAAAGTATAATACTGAGTATATCAAAGCAAAGAAGGCCATATTTGTAATTTTTCAAGCAACGCAGCAAGACACCTTGCTGTGCAGCATGAAAGGGAGAGGGCAGGAGTTCTCAGTATCTATCAAGATATGGTGCATTCCTGCTGTCTCGTTACACTGATGAACTTTGGGTACCTAGTGCCAACGCAGGCACGGTGACTGCGTTACAGGCAGGATTGTTTTTGTTTCGAAGATTGGTATGCACTTCAAACCAATGGGCTCTGTTTCCTGCAGCGAGTTGTCCTATGGTTGCAATCCTACAGTTTCTGCCTAGTGTTACCTTTTGATTATTGCAACAAACTTCTTGTCATGACCACGTCAGTTGAGCCAAATGGTAACCTTCTTCAGGTTTTTGCATTTCAGTGCCCGAACCATTGTGTACAAGGAATGCAAGGAAAATCTATTGCAGTTTATCACTGCACCGATCCACATGCATTGAAGATTCATACAATTCATGGACACAGCGGCTGCAGGCAGACTTCCTGTTGGCTAATAATTTTGACATGTAGTTGGAAGGCTGTTTGTTTAATACTGTGATGCAGACTTGCAATCTGTCCTCACATGAGTGAAGAGGGTCCTTCCCTCGTGCTCTAAGTGACGCGTTTGACCAGATTCCCTTTCTTTGCAACTACTACGCGCATTCCCCGCTATGTCTACCTTTGGCCAGCAAGTGATAGCCATTAATATGGATACTACTGAAAATAGATTGAACAAGCTTTAAGTAAATGCCAGGCTGCAGTGACAGTGGGAATCAACCTTTAACTCACAGGCTGCTATCTGCAACTTAAACGCTGGGCCAGACCTAAAGGCCTTTTATTGATGCGCTTAAGCTAAAGCCTAAGGGGCAGATTTATCAAAGGCTTGTGATACTCTTCCATCACACAAGGCAATGCAAGGCAACACAAGCCCTTAAGTGAATTTTACTGTGCCACACAGAGCCACTTCTGGGCTTGTGTTGCCTTGTATCGTAATGAGTGGCATAGCACATCTGGAGTGGCACAGGCCAGTGCAAGTTGCTGCCTTGGGTTAATCTGCCCTGAGAAGGTGTTCTATGGATGGAGGAAGGATGTTCCCACGCATTCAAACCGTGGTTTTTGGTGCATTTCCAGATTTACTTACACAAGCATTGGAAAGTGTCAAAATGCTGCATCTTCCTTGCTGAGGCATAACAGGGAGAAATATGTTTATTTTTCCTCCTTATTTCCTCTTCCAATGTATGCTGCATTCTGCTGTACTTATAGAAAGATAAACACTCATTGGCATAGCCCCTAGGTCTCGCTTTTGGGACCTTTTGAGTATATAGCCGTGCAGCACATTATCCTGGGTGCCACAACACCTGCTCTTACTTCACATGCTACTGGTGAACGGTCACACACATCCAACAACCCAAGCATTGCCAAACCCATTTGGTCTTGCCAAATCTGAGAGTTATTGGCATTGTCAATGTTAATTTTTTTAGCCATCTGTTATGAAGTGGAGAGGATGTATGTTGTATGGAGTGGCATACTGTGGGTTGTTTTGAAATTGTTTGTTGTGGAATTGTGCAGCATGGAATTGTTTTGTGTTCAGTGGAAATATGTGTATAGTCATTATGTAGTATTGAGTGTACCGGAATTAAGTGGATTGGGCTTGTGTGACATTGAGCATAATTATGTGTAGTGGTATTATGAGTGGCATGTAGAAGACTGGAATTATTTATTGAATTATTATTCTGTGTTGTGTATGGATGTAGGAGGCTGGACTGGCTTGTAGTGAGTACCAAGGGGTACTTACACCTTGCACCAGGACCAGGTATCCCTTATTAGTGCAGAGGGGTGTCTAGCAGCTTAGGCTGATAGAAAAGGTAGCGTAGCAGAGCAGCTTAGGCTGAACTGGGAGATGAGTGAAGCTCCTACAGTACCACTAGTGTCACTTGCACAATATCATAAGAAAACACAATACACAGATATACTAAAAATAAAGGTACTTTATTTTTATGACAATATGCCAAAAGTATCTCAGTGAGTACCCTCAGTATGAGGATAGAAAATATACACAAGATATATGTACACAATACCAAAATATGCAGTAATAGCACTAAAAAACAGTGCAAACAATGTATAGTCACAATAGAATGCAATAGGGGCACATAGGGATAGGGGCAACACAAACCATACACTCTAGAAGTGGAATGCGAACCACGAATGGACCCCAAACCTATGTGACCTTGTAGAGGGTCGCTGGGACTGTAAGAAAACAGTGAGGGTTAGAACAATAGCCCACCCCAAGACCCTGAAAAGTGGGTGCAAAGTGCACCTAAGTTCCCCAGAGAGCACAGAAGTCGTGATAGGGGAATTCTGCAAGAAAGACCAACACCAGCAATGCAACAACAATGGATTTCCAGACGAGAGTACCTGTGGAACAAGGGGACCAAGTCCAAGGGTCACGATCAAGTCGGGAGTGGGCAGATGCCCAGGAAATGCCAGCTGTGGGTGCAAAGAAGCTGCCACCGGATGGTAGAAGCTGAGGATTCTGCAAGAACGACAAGGGCTAGAAACTACCCCTTTGGAGGATAGATGTCCCACGTCGTGAAGAGTCGTGCAGAGGTGTTTTCGTGCAGAAAGACCGCAAATAAGCCTTGCTAGCTGCAAGGGTTGCAGTTAAGGTTTTTGGATGCTGCTGTGGCCCAGGATGGACCAGGATGTCGCCAACTGCGTGAGGAGACAGAGGGGGTGCCCAGTAAGAGAAGGAGCCCAATCAGAAGCAAACAGCACCCGCAGAAGTGCCAGAACAGGCACTACAAAGTGGAGTGAACCGGAGCTCACCCGAAGTTGCACAAGAGGGTCCCATGAAGCCGGAGGACAACTCAGGAGGTCGTGCAATGCAGGTTAGAGTGCCGGGGACCCAGGCTTGGCTGTGCACAAAGGAAATCCTGGAAGAGTGCACAGGAGCCGGAGTAGCTGCAAAACACGCGGTTCCCAGCAATGCAGTCTGGCGTGGGGAGGCAAAGACTTACCTCCACCAAACTTGGACTGAAGAGTCACTGGACTGTGGGAGTCACTTGGACAGAGTTGCTGAGTTCAAGGGACCTCGCTCGTCATGCTGAGAGGAGACCCAGAGGACCAGTGAAGCAGTTCTTTGGTGCCTGCGGTTGCAGGGGGAAGATTCCATCGACCCACGGGAGATTTCTTCTGAGCTTCTAGTGCAGAGAGGAGGCAGACTACCCCCACAGCATGCACCACCAGGAAAACAGTCGAGAAGGCGGCAGGATCAGCGTTACAAGGTCGCAGTAGTCGTCTTTGCTACTTTGTTGCAGTTTTGCAGGCTTCCAGCGCGGTCAGCAGTCGATTCCTTGGCAGAAGGTGAAGAGAGAGATGCAGAGGAACTCTGATGAGCTCTTGCATTCGTTATCTAAGGAATTCCCCAAAGCAGAGACCCTAAATAGCCAGAAAAGGAGGTTTGGCTACCTAGGTGAGACGATAGGCTAGCAACACCTGGAAGAACCTATCAGAAGGAGTCTCTGACGTCACCTGCTGGCCCTGCCCACTCAGAGCAGTCCAGTGTGCCAGCAGCACCTCTGTTTCCAAGATGGCAGAGGTCTGGAGCACACTGGAGGAGCTCTGGGCACCTCCCAGGGGAGGTGCAGGTCAGGGGAGTGGTCACTCCCCTTTCCTTTGTCCAGTTTTGCGCCAGAGCAGGGCTGGGGGATCCCTGAACCGGTGTAGACTGGCTTATGCAGAAATGGGCACCATCTGTGCCCATGAAAGCATTTCCAGAGGCTGGGGGAGGCTACTCCTCCCCTGCCTTAAAAAACCTTTTTCCAAAGGGAGAGGGTGTAACACTCTCTATCTGAGGAGGTCCTTTGTTCTGCCTTCCTGGGCCAAGCCTGGCTGGACCCCAGGAGGGCAGAAACCTGTCTGAGGGGTTGGCAGCAGCAGCAGCTGCAGTGAAACCCCAGAAAAGGCAGTTTGGCAGTACCCGGGTCTGTGCTAGAGACCCGGGGAATCATGGGATTGTCTCCCCAATACCAGGATGGCATTGGGGGGGGGCAATTCCATGATCTTAGACATGTTACATGGCCATGTTCGGAGTTACCATTGTGAAGCTACACATAGGTAGTGATCTATGTGTAGTGCACGCGTGTAATGGTGTCCCCGCACTCACAAAGTCCGGGGAATTTGCCCTGAACAATGTGGGGGCACCTTGGCTAGTACCAGGGTGCCCACACACTAAGTAACTTAGCACCCAACCTTTACCAGGTAAAGGTTAGACATATAGGTGACTTATAAGTTACTTAAGTGCAGTGGTAAATGGCTGTGAAATAACGTGGATATTATTTGACTCAGGCTGAAGTGGCAGGCCTGTGTAAGAATTGTCAGAGCTCCCTATGGGTGGCAAAAGAAATGCTGCAGCCCATAGGGATCTCCTGGAACCCCAATACCCTGGGTACCTTAGTACCATATACTAGGGAATTATAAGGGTGTTCCAGTATGCCAATGTAAATTGGTAAAATTGGTCACTAGCCTGTTAGTGACAACTTGGAAAGAAATGAGAGAGCATAACCACTGAGGTTCTGGTTAGCAGAGCCTCAGTGAGACAGTTAGGCATCACACAGGGAACACATACATATAGGCCACAAACTTATGAGCACTGGGGTCCTGGCTAGCAGGGTCCCAGTGACACATAACAAACATACTGAAAACATAGGGTATTCACTATGAGCACTGGGCCCTGGCTAGCAGGATCCCAGTGAGACAGCGAAAACACTCTGACATACACTCACAAACAGGCCAAAAGTGGGGGTAACAAGGCTAGAAAGAGGCTACTTTCTCACAATGGATATATGTGGTGTGGAGTGGAATTGTGTTGTGGAATTGTGTGGTTTTGTGTGGAAATATGTGGTATGGAATGCCATTGTGAAGAGTTGAATTGTGTGGTGGTGAACTGTGTGGCCTACGGTGAAATTCTGCTGCGTGGAGTTATGTGGCATGGTATGGAGAACATTTATGTGTATTGTTATGTGGCATTGTGTGAATCTATGTGGGTTGAATGTGTGAAACGGAATAATTATTTAACCACTGATCCCTTTTAAGATTGGAAGATGGCATTCGGAGTATTCAGAGGTGCTTTGCTCTGTTCAAAGAGGCTACTTTGCTTCCTTAAGTGCAAACGTTTTTGCAGCAAAGCAGGCTTTCTAACAAACATGTTGTAATTTTCTGACTCATTTCTAAGTACTGTCAAGCGAGTCATCCAAGACATTTCTGTTGTTCTGCATCTTCCAAGAATTGCTTCTGAGGCTGGAAGTAGAGGATGGTGTCTGCTGCTGCGAGTCTGCTCACTTAGATAACCGTAAAAACATGGAAAGGGGCCTACCCGGCGGCAACAGAAGTCCTACCCAAGGAGACCTGTTAAGACACCAAAAAAACTTTGTAAGAAGTCAACCAGGGTGCAGCAAATGGTGGAAGCCCCGAGGGTACTGTTATAACCAATAAAATATTATAAGGAGAACCAGGGCTCTGAGAAGTGCGTCTGGCACTTCAAGGGGGGAAGGGAGAGTGGATCAGGAGGGCTGCCGCCTGCAATGAAAGCATCGGATTGTGGCTACTGCGGAAGGAAGAAGGGCCACAGATATTATAATTTTTCTAAGGACATGTGCTTTGTGAAACTTTGTGCAAGCAGCTAAATGCGACAATGAATACACTACTTAAAGCAACCTTCATCATTTGAATGGCAGATCTCTGACTGATCAACTCTTAAAATAATTCATGGCATGTTTATTTTGCAATCTAGACTATTACACAAGGACAAATACCTCATGTTTGCACCGATTTCTCAATTAATGCTTGTGAAGAAAGTGACCACAGCTCCCAGAAATACAATGTAGTTGCACTATTTAACAAAGCAACAGGGATGGATAATATCAATTTCAACACTCATTCAAATAAAGACAAGCACAGCATTACGATCAGCGCCTATAATCAAGTATTCTCAGAGATATAATGATAACTAATACGCATATTAAAGCGTCACTGATGGAGTGTGATCTTTAAATTTAATAATTAACATGAAAAGCTTGCAATATAATGTTTAATGAAATTGCATAGAAAATGTGTAATGCTAACGTACACGTTTGAAATGTGCCCACGGGGAGTGGCCACCATTGTATATGATGATTAATGAAATTGAATAATGATGAATTAACGGTATATCAGGGCATGATTTTGTATCAGCATCAAGAGTTATGTACTAGGATTGCTAAATTAATCATTAGGTCTTAGTTAGCAAGGGTCTGTGTTTTCTAACGTATAATGTGCTGTTTCCTGAAGGACGTGAAGCTGTACTTTTCCAGGAGCTAGAGATGTGTGTGTAACCGTAGTAAATTCTTTCTCATGAGAACCAGACTTGCTCAAGGAGACATTCTTGCCGAGTGCAACAGTGTAATTCGCAACAGGTATAAGGTCGCCTAGATCAAGGGAAGACAATGGAACTACTGACTGGAGTAACTAGTGTGACTTTTCCCACCTGACATTCTACCCGTTGAAGGCGTCAAACGCAGGAGCCAATGAACTGCATGAGAATTGTCTTAAGTGGAAAATTCTAGTAAAGTGACCAGCGGATTATTGGATAGAGATAATGATGCACCAAATATTGACCAATTGGAAATTAGAGACTTGTTCGACAAATTTGATATAATCCTCGAGGAGAAATCAGTGATTAGAGGGACACTCTTGCTGTTACTCTGATATTCCATTCTAGCTTTTCTGTTTGATTCTTCAAACCATCCTCATTCTCTTGCCTTGCCCCATACTTACTTCTCCTCCATATGAGGGAAGAGTCCTATGTAGGAGGCTGGACTGGCTTGTAGTGAGTACCAAGGGGTACTTGCACCTTGCACCAGGCCCAGTTATCCCTTATTAGTGTATAGGGTGTCTAGCAGCTTAGGCTGATAGATAATGGTAGCTTAGCAAAGCAGCTCAGGCTGAACTAGGAGACGTGTGAAGCTACTACAGTACCACCTAGTGTCATATGCACAATATCATAAGAAAACACAATACACAGTTATACTAAAAATAAAGGTACTTTATTTTTATGACAATATGCCAAAGTATCTTAGAGTGTACCCTCAGTGAGAGGATAGGAAATATACACAAGATATATATACACAATAGCAAAAATATGCAGTATAGTCTTAGAAAACAGTGCAAACAATGTATAGTTACAATAGGATGCAATGGGGAAACATAGGGATAGGGGCAACACAAACCATATACTCCAGAAGTGGAATGCGAACCACGAATGGACCCCAAACCTATGTGACCTTGTAGAGGGTCGCTGGGACTATTGGAAAGTAGTGAGAGTTAGAAAAATAACCCTCCCCAAGACCCTGAAAAGTGAGTGCAAAGTGCACCAAAGTTCCCCTAAGGACAAAATAGTCGTGTTAGAGGGAAAATGCAAGGAAAACACAAATCAGTAATGCAACAACGATGGATTCCTGTCTGAAGGTACCTGTGGAACAAGGGGACCAAGTCCAAAAGTCACAAGCAGCTCGGAGATGGGCAGATGCCCAAGAAATGCCAGCGGTTGGTGCAAAGAAGCTCTTACTAGGCTGAAGAACTGTGAATACTGCAGGAACGACAAGGGCTAGAGACTTCCCCTTTGGAGGATGGATCCCCCACGCCTTGGAGAGTCGTGCAGAAGTGTTTTCCCGCCGGATGGATGCCAACAAGCCTTGCTACACGCAAATCGTGCGTTTGGCGTTTTTGGACGCTGCTGGGGCCCAGGAGGGACCAGAAGGTCGCAAATTGGACCTGCAGAGAGAGGGGACGTCGAGCAAGACAAGGAGCCCTCACTGAAGCAGGTAGCACCCGGAGAAGTGCCAGAAACAGGCACTACGAGGATGCGTGAAACGGTGCTCGCCGAAGTTGCACAAAGGAGTCCCACGTCGCCGGAGACCAACTTAGAAAGTCGTGCAATGCAGGTTAGAGTGCCGTGGACCCAGGCTTGGCTGTGCACGAAGGATTTCCGCCGGAAGTGCACAGGGGCCGGAGAAGCTTGCAAAGTCGCGGTTCCCAGCAATGCAGCCCAGCGAGGTGAGGCAAGGACTTACCTCCACCAAACTTGGGCTGAAGAGTCACTGGACTGTGGGGGTCACTTGGACGGTGTCGCTGGATTCGAGGGACCTCGCTCGTCGTGCTGAGAGGAGACCCAAGGGACCAGAGATGCAGCTTTTTGGTGCCTGCGGTTGCAGGGGGAAGATTCCGTCGACCCACGGGAGATTTCTTCGGATCTTCTGGTGCAGAGAGGAGGCAGACTACCCCCACAGCATGCACAAGCAGGAAAACAGTCGAGAAGGCGGCAGGATCAGCGTTACAGAGTTGCAGTAGTCGTCTTTGCTACTATGTTGCAGGTTTGCAGGCTTCCAGCGCGGTCAGCGGTCGATTCCTTATCAGAAGGTGAAGAGGGAGATGCAGAGGAACTCGGCTGAGCTCATGCATTCGTTATCTAAAGTTTCCCCAGAGACAGAGACCCTAAATAGCCAGAAAAGAGGGTTTGGCTACCTAGGAGAGAGGAAAGGCTACTAACACCTGAAGGAGCCTATCACAAGGAGTCTCTGACGTCACCTGGTGGCACTGGCCACTCAGAGCAGTCCAGTGTGCCAGCAGCACCTCTGTTTCCAAGATGGCAGAGGTCTGGAGCACACTGGAGGAGCTCTGGACACCTCCCAGGGGAGGTGCAGGTCAGGGGAGTGGTCACTCCCCTTTCCTTTGTCCAGTTTCGCGCCAGAGCAGGGGCTAAGGGGTCCCTGAACCGGTGTAGACTGGCTTATGCAGAATTGGGCACCTCTGTGCCCAACAAAGCATTTCCAGAGGCTGGGGGAGGCTACTCCTCCCCTGCCTTCACACCATTTTCCAAAGGGAGAGGGTGTCACACCCTCTCTCAGAGGAAGTTCTTTGTTCTGCCATCCTGGGCCAGGCCTGGCTGGACCCCAGGAGGGCAGATGCCTGTCTGAGGGGTTGGCAGCAGCAGCAGCTGCAGAGAAACCCCAGGAAGGGCAGTCTGGCAGTACCAGGGTCTGTGCTACAGACCACTGGGATCATGGAATTGTACCAACAATGCCAGGATGGCATAGAGGGGGCAATTCCATGATCATAGACATGTTACATGGCCATATTCGGAGTTACCATGGTGAAGCTACATATAGGTAGTGACCTATATGTAGTGCACGCGTGTAATGGTATCCCCGCACTCACAAAGTTCAGTGAATTGGCTCTGAACAATGTGGGGGCACCTTGGCTAGTGCCAGGGTGCCCTCACACTAAGTAACTTTGCACCTAACCTTTACCAGGTAAAGGTTAGACATATAGGTGACTTATAAGTTACTTAAGTGCAGTGTAAAATGGCTGTGAAATAACGTGGACGTTATTTCACTCAGGCTGCAGTGGCAGGCCTGTGTAAGAATTGTCAGAGCTCCCTATGGGTGGCAAAAGAAATGCTGCAGCCCATAGGGATCTCCTGGAACCCCAATACCCTGGGTACCTCAGTACCATATACTAGGGGATTATAAGGGTGTTCCAGTAAGCCAATGTAAATTGGTAAAAATGGTCACTAGCCTGTCAGTGACAATTTGGAAAGCAATGAGAGAGCATAACCACTGAGGTTCTGATTAGCAGAGCCTCAGTGAGACAGTTAGTCACTACACAGGTAACACATACAGGCACACTTATGAGCACTGGGGCCCTGGGTTACCAGGGTCCCAGTGACACATACAACTAAAACAACATATATACAGTGAAAAATGGGGGTAACATGCCAGGCAAGATGGTACTTTCCTACACAACCCCCCCCCAAACGAAGGACAATAAGACTAGCCATTACCTGATGAGTCTTCATTGTCTAAGTGGAAATATCTGGAGAGTCCATCTGCATTGGAGTGGCTACTCCCAGGTCTATGTTCCACTGTATAGTCCATTCCCTGTAGGGATATGGACCACCTCAACAATTTAGGATTTTCACCTTTCATTTGTTTTAGCCAAAGTAGAGGTTTGTGGTCTGTCTGAACAATGAAGTGAGTGCCAAACAGGTATGGCCTCAACTTCTTCAGAGTCCAGACCACAGCAAAGGCCTCCCTCTCAATGGCAGACCAACGCTTTTCTCTAGGGGTCAACCTTCTACTAATAAAAGCAACAGGTTGATCCTGGCCCTCAGAATTAAGTTGTGATAGGACTGCCCCTACTCCTAATTCAGATGCATCAGTTTGGACATAGAATTTTTTAGAGTAACAAGGGCTTTTCAGGACAGGTGCAGAGCACATGGCCTGCTTCAGCTCCTCAAAAGCTTTCTGACAGTTTGCTGTCCATAATACCTTTTTAGGCATTTTCTTGGATGTGAGGTCATTAAGAGGGGCTGCAATGGAGCCATAGTTCTTAATGAACCTCCTGTAATACCCAGTGAGGCCTAGGAAGGCTCTCACCTGAGTCTGAGTGGTAGGGGGAATCCAATCAATAATAGTTTGGATTTTCCCCTGAAGTGGTGCAATCTGTTCCCCACCAACAAGGTGTCCCAGATAAACCACCTTACCCTGCCCTATCTGGCACTTTGAAGCCTTGATAGTGAGGCCTGCCTTTTGCAGGGCCTCCAAAACTTTCCAAAGGTGGACCAGGTGATCATCCCAGCTGGAGCTAAAGACAGCTATATCATCCAAATATGCTGCACTGAAAGCTTCCAGCCCTTGCAGGACTGTGTTCACCAACCTCTGAAAAGTGGCAGGTGCATTTTTCAAACCAAAAGGCATTACAGTAAACTGGTAATGTCCTCCAATGGTAGAAAATGCAGTCTTAGGTTTAGCATCTTCTGACATTTTGATCTGCCAATACCCTGCAGTCAAATCAAAAGTGCTTAGATACTTGGCAGATGCCAGTGTATCTATTAGCTCATCTGCCCTGGGTATAGGGTGAGCATCTGTTTTGGTTACCAAGTTGAGACCTCTATAGTCTACACAAAACCTCATTTCCTTCTTTCCATCTTTAGAATTGGGTTTTGGTACCAGTACCACAGGAGAAGCCCATGGACTGTCAGAGTGCTCAACCACTCCTAGTTCCAACATCTTCTGAACTTCTTGCTTTATGCAGTCCCTGACATGGTCAGGCTGCCTATAGATCTTACTTTTGACAGGTAAACTGTCTCCAGTATCTATAGTGTGCTCACACCAAGAAGTGGTGCCTGGCACAATGGAGAAGAGTTCTGAAAATTGTCCTAGGAGATTTATGCAATTATCTTTCTGCTCAGCAGTAAGACAATCAGCCAAAACTACCCCTTCCACAAGAGCATCTTGTTCTGTGGAAGAGAAGAGATCAGGTAGAGGATCACTGTCTTCTTCCTGTCCCTCATCTGTTGCCATGAGCAGGGTGAGATCAGCCCTGTCATAGTAGGGTTTCAGGCGGTTGACATGGAGCACCCTAAGGGGACTCCTGGCAGTGCCTAAGTCAACCAAGTAGGTGACTTCACCCTTCTTTTCAACAATTGTGTGTGGACCACTCCATTTATCTTGGAGTGCTCTTGGGGCCACAGGCTCCAAGACCCACACTTTCTGCCCTGGTTGGTACTGAACCAAAACAGCCTTCTGATCATGCCATTGCTTCTGGAGCTCTTGGCTGGCCTGAAGGTTTTTACTGGCCTTTTTCATGTACTCAGCCATCCTTGATCTGAGGCCAAGTACATAGTCCACAATATCCTGCTTAGGAGCTTTTAAAGGTTGTTCCCAACCCTCCTTTACAAGTGTGAGTGGACCCCTAACAGGGTGTCCAAAAAGAAGTTCAAAGGGGCTGAAGCCCACTCCTTTCTGGGGTACCTCCCTGTAGGCAAAAAGGAGGCATGGTAGAAGGATATCCCATCTCCTGCGGAGTTTTTCAGGGAGTCCCATAATCATGCCTTTGAGAGTTTTATTAAATCTCTCCACCAGTCCATTTGTTTGTGGATGATAGGGTGTTGTGAACTTGTAAGTTACACCACACTCCTTCCACATGGCCTTTAAGTATGCAGACATGAAATTGCTTCCTCTGTCTGATACTACTTCCTTTGGGAAGCCCACCCTGGAAAATATTCCCAGGAGGGCCTTTGCCACTGCAGGAGCTGTAGTGGTCCTTAAAGGAATAGCTTCAGGATACCTTGTGGCATGGTCCACTACCACTAAGATAAACCTATTGCCTGAAGCAGTAGGAGGGTCAAGGGGGCCAACTATGTCAACCCCTACCCTTTCAAAGGGAACCCCAACCACAGGCAGTGGGATAAGGGGTGCCTTTGGAGTGCTACCTGTCTTGCCACTGGCTTGACAGGTTTCACAGGACTTACAAAAATCTTTTGTGTCCTCAGACATCCTAGGCCAATGAAACAGTGGTACCAATCTGTCCCAAGTTTTCATTTGACCCAGGTGCCCAGCTAAGGGAATGTCATGTGCCAGTGTTAGGAGGAACTTTCTGTACTCCTGAGGAATCACTAATCTCCTGGCAGCTCCAGGTTTAGGATCCCTTTGCTCAGTGTACAAGAGGTTGTCCTCCCAGTAAACTCTGTGTGAGTCACTGACATCCCCATTAGCCTGTTTGACAGCTTGCTGTCTGAGACCCTCTAATGTGGGACAGGTTTGCTGTGCCACACTCAGCTCCTCTCTGGCAGGCCCCCCTTCACCCAAAAGCTCAGCAGTGTCTGCTTCCAGCTCCTCTGGTGTAGGTTCTGCACAGGGAGGGAATTCTTCTTCCTCAGAATTAGAATCCACTGTAGAGGGAGGGATAGTAGGAAGTGGTTTGCTTCTACTAGCCCTAGCTTTAGGGAGCACTTGGTCCATTGTTCCAGGATCCAAGCTTCCCTGTCCTTTTTGCTTTTTGGCCTGAGCCCTTGTCAAAGCAAAAATATGCCCTGGGATGCCCAGCATTGCTGCATGGGCCTCCAACTCCACATCTGACCAAGCTGATGTCTCCAAATCGTTCCCTAATAGACAGTCTACAGGTAAATCTGAAGCTACCACAACTTTCTTTGGACCAGATACCCCCCCCCAGTTGAGATTTACAACAGCCATGGGGTGGCTTTGTGTTATGTTGTGAGCATCGGTTACTTGGTACTGGTGTCCAAGTATGTGTTGTTCAGGGTGCACCAGTTTCTCAATCACCATTGTGACACTGGCACCTGTGTCCCTGTAGGCCTGGACCTCAACACCATTTATTAGGGTTAGTTGCTTGTACTTCTCCAAGTTATGGGGGCAAGCAACCAAAGTGGCTAAGTCAATAGCCCCTTCAGAGACTAAAGTAGCCTCTGTGGTCTCCCTAATCAGACCAACCCCAACTAAATTTCCAAAAGTGAGCCCAGCTACTCCCTTGGATTGGCTATTAGTAGGTTTGCTCCCACCACCACTGCTATTAGTAGGGACACTAGGTGTAGCAGTAGGGGTTGTAGTGGTAGGAGCTGTGGTGCCTTTCTTTGGACAACTGGGATCTGTTGTCCAATGGCCTTTTATCTTACATAAATAGCACCATGGTTTCTTTTCCTTGTTCTGATTAGAGGATGGTTTGGGCCCACCACCCCCACCAGAGTGTTTTTGTGGGCCTGATGAAGACTCATTTTTAGATTTGTCCCCACCCTTGTCAGAAGACTTACCATCCTTCTTTTTGTTGCCATCTTTGTCACCCCCTGTATGAACTTTTCTGTTCACTCTTGTTCTGACCCATTTGTCTGCCTTCTTTCCCAATTCTTGGGGAGAGGTCAGATCAGAGTCCACCAAGTACTGGTGCAACAAATCAGACACACAATTATTAAGAATATGCTCTCTCAGGATTAAGTTATACAGGCTGTCATAATCAGTAACTTTACTGCCATGTAACCACCCCTCCAAGGCCTTCACTGCCTGGTCAATGAAATCAACCCAGTCTTGTGAAGACTCCTTTTTGGTATCTCTGAACTTGATCCTGTACTGTTCAGTGGTTAAGCCATAACCATCCAGGAGTGCATTCTTAAGAACTTGGAAATTGTTAGCATCATTTTCTTTTACAGTAAGGAGCCTATCCCTACCTTTTCCAGTAAATGATAGCCATAGGATAGCAGCCCACTGCCTTTGAGGGACATCCTGTACAGCACAGGCCCTCTCAAGTGCAGCAAACCACTTGTTAATGTCATCCCCCTCCTTGTAAGGGGGAACTATCTTATGCAGATTCCTGGAATCATGCTCTTTTGCAGGATGACTATGGGGAATACTGCTGCTGCCACCATGGGTATCTAAACCCATTTTCTGTCTTTCCCTCTCTATTTCTAAAGATTGTCTATCCAAATCCAGCTGTTGCTTCTTGAGCTTCAGTCTGGTTTGCTCCACTCTCAATCTATTGAGCTCCCTTTCCAACAATCTGTCATCAGGGTGGGTGGGAGGGACATTTCTAGATACAGAGGTGTGATGGGAATGAACAGAAGGAGACCTGTCCCTTACAGAGGGCACCCTAACAGCTTGGCTACCAGTATAATGTGAGAGCACATCATCAGTATGATGTGATTCCACCTCTGTACCAACTATGCTAGACTGTCTAGTAATGGGCAGGCTGAGAATTTTCTTTCCAGAACCTTTTCCTGGGGGAGTCCCTGGATCAGATTGAGAACCATTAGCTACTTTTTCTACAGATTGGGCACTTATGGCCTTATCCTGTACTCTAAGCATATTAATTAACAGTTCTAAGGAAGGATTCTTCCCTACACTCAAACCTCTCTCTATGCAGAGACTCCTTGCTCCTTTCCAGCTAAGGTGATCATATGCAAGTTTGGACAGTTCAACTTTTTGGCCTGTGCCAGACATTTTTTAGAGAGAGTTAAAGTGATAGACAAAGAGAAAAAAGTTTTCAGAACTTTTTGGAAAGACAGAAAAAAACTTTTTAAACTTTTAAGAACTTTTTGAAAGTTTAGAAGTACTTTTCAGCACTTAGAAAAGAGTGAAAAGAGGCAATGCAAAACTTTTTGGCTATGTGTATATACACTGACCTTGTTTTGTATATTTTTCTCTTATGAAAAGTACAATGACAAGAGTGGTAAGTAGTCTCAAGCACTTATCCCACCGCTGCACAACCAATGTAGGAGGCTGGACTGGCTTGTAGTGAGTACCAAGGGGTACTTGCACCTTGCACCAGGCCCAGTTATCCCTTATTAGTGTATAGGGTGTCTAGCAGCTTAGGCTGATAGATAATGGTAGCTTAGCAAAGCAGCTCAGGCTGAACTAGGAGACGTGTGAAGCTACTACAGTACCACCTAGTGTCATATGCACAATATCATAAGAAAACACAATACACAGTTATACTAAAAATAAAGGTACTTTATTTTTATGACAATATGCCAAAGTATCTTAGAGTGTACCCTCAGTGAGAGGATAGGAAATATACACAAGATATATATACACAATAGCAAAAATATGCAGTATAGTCTTAGAAAACAGTGCAAACAATGTATAGTTACAATAGGATGCAATGGGGAAACATAGGGATAGGGGCAACACAAACCATATACTCCAGAAGTGGAATGCGAACCACGAATGGACCCCAAACCTATGTGACCTTGTAGAGGGTCGCTGGGACTATTGGAAAGTAGTGAGAGTTAGAAAAATAACCCTCCCCAAGACCCTGAAAAGTGAGTGCAAAGTGCACCAAAGTTCCCCTAAGGACAAAATAGTCGTGTTAGAGGGAAAATGCAAGGAAAACACAAATCAGTAATGCAACAACGATGGATTCCTGTCTGAAGGTACCTGTGGAACAAGGGGACCAAGTCCAAAAGTCACAAGCAGCTCGGAGATGGGCAGATGCCCAAGAAATGCCAGCGGTTGGTGCAAAGAAGCTCTTACTAGGCTGAAGAACTGTGAATACTGCAGGAACGACAAGGGCTAGAGACTTCCCCTTTGGAGGATGGATCCCCCACGCCTTGGAGAGTCGTGCAGAAGTGTTTTCCCGCCGGATGGATGCCAACAAGCCTTGCTACACGCAAATCGTGCGTTTGGCGTTTTTGGACGCTGCTGGGGCCCAGGAGGGACCAGAAGGTCGCAAATTGGACCTGCAGAGAGAGGGGACGTCGAGCAAGACAAGGAGCCCTCACTGAAGCAGGTAGCACCCGGAGAAGTGCCAGAAACAGGCACTACGAGGATGCGTGAAACGGTGCTCGCCGAAGTTGCACAAAGGAGTCCCACGTCGCCGGAGACCAACTTAGAAAGTCGTGCAATGCAGGTTAGAGTGCCGTGGACCCAGGCTTGGCTGTGCACGAAGGATTTCCGCCGGAAGTGCACAGGGGCCGGAGAAGCTTGCAAAGTCGCGGTTCCCAGCAATGCAGCCCAGCGAGGTGAGGCAAGGACTTACCTCCACCAAACTTGGGCTGAAGAGTCACTGGACTGTGGGGGTCACTTGGACGGTGTCGCTGGATTCGAGGGACCTCGCTCGTCGTGCTGAGAGGAGACCCAAGGGACCGGAGATGCAGCTTTTTGGTGCCTGCGGTTGCAGGGGGAAGATTCCGTCGACCCACGGGAGATTTCTTCGGATCTTCTGGTGCAGAGAGGAGGCAGACTACCCCCACAGCATGCACAAGCAGGAAAACAGTCGAGAAGGCGGCAGGATCAGCGTTACAGAGTTGCAGTAGTCGTCTTTGCTACTATGTTGCAGGTTTGCAGGCTTCCAGCGCGGTCAGCGGTCGATTCCTTATCAGAAGGTGAAGAGGGAGATGCAGAGGAACTCGGCTGAGCTCATGCATTCGTTATCTAAAGTTTCCCCAGAGACAGAGACCCTAAATAGCCAGAAAAGAGGGTTTGGCTACCTAGGAGAGAGGAAAGGCTACTAACACCTGAAGGAGCCTATCACAAGGAGTCTCTGACGTCACCTGGTGGCACTGGCCACTCAGAGCAGTCCAGTGTGCCAGCAGCACCTCTGTTTCCAAGATGGCAGAGGTCTGGAGCACACTGGAGGAGCTCTGGACACCTCCCAGGGGAGGTGCAGGTCAGGGGAGTGGTCACTCCCCTTTCCTTTGTCCAGTTTCGCGCCAGAGCAGGGGCTAAGGGGTCCCTGAACCGGTGTAGACTGGCTTATGCAGAATTGGGCACCTCTGTGCCCAACAAAGCATTTCCAGAGGCTGGGGGAGGCTACTCCTCCCCTGCCTTCACACCATTTTCCAAAGGGAGAGGGTGTCACACCCTCTCTCAGAGGAAGTTCTTTGTTCTGCCATCCTGGGCCAGGCCTGGCTGGACCCCAGGAGGGCAGATGCCTGTCTGAGGGGTTGGCAGCAGCAGCAGCTGCAGAGAAACCCCAGGAAGGGCAGTCTGGCAGTACCAGGGTCTGTGCTACAGACCACTGGGATCATGGAATTGTACCAACAATGCCAGGATGGCATAGAGGGGGCAATTCCATGATCATAGACATGTTACATGGCCATATTCGGAGTTACCATGGTGAAGCTACATATAGGTAGTGACCTATATGTAGTGCACGCGTGTAATGGTATCCCCGCACTCACAAAGTTCAGTGAATTGGCTCTGAACAATGTGGGGGCACCTTGGCTAGTGCCAGGGTGCCCTCACACTAAGTAACTTTGCACCTAACCTTTACCAGGTAAAGGTTAGACATATAGGTGACTTATAAGTTACTTAAGTGCAGTGTAAAATGGCTGTGAAATAACGTGGACGTTATTTCACTCAGGCTGCAGTGGCAGGCCTGTGTAAGAATTGTCAGAGCTCCCTATGGGTGGCAAAAGAAATGCTGCAGCCCATAGGGATCTCCTGGAACCCCAATACCCTGGGTACCTCAGTACCATATACTAGGGGATTATAAGGGTGTTCCAGTAAGCCAATGTAAATTGGTAAAAATGGTCACTAGCCTGTCAGTGACAATTTGGAAAGCAATGAGAGAGCATAACCACTGAGGTTCTGATTAGCAGAGCCTCAGTGAGACAGTTAGTCACTACACAGGTAACACATACAGGCACACTTATGAGCACTGGGGCCCTGGGTTACCAGGGTCCCAGTGACACATACAACTAAAACAACATATATACAGTGAAAAATGGGGGTAACATGCCAGGCAAGATGGTACTTTCCTACATCCTATTCTTAGCTGTATCCTGTAGAGTCTTGCTTGATTATCCTGGCCGATGGTGAATCGACTGCTGTCCTGAGGACGAAGACTGACTCTGTATGCGGACCCATTACGGAGGGTAACTATATAATGCTGAATTGTAATTGTCTGTTTGCCTTTCCTTTCTAGGTACCAACTGCTCTTTTGACAGAGGTCATAGTTTAGAAGTTTTCTAAATTTGTGTTACTAAATTGTTTTGCATGAAGGCCAACATGCTGATACTGATTAGAGGTTAGTTAAGGAGTTCACTGAATTTGGCAAATAGACAAATGACTGAGTCTTTGCTTTGTTGAATAATGTACTAATAATACTTTGCTAAAGTCTGATTAATGCTGACTCCGTGTTTTGTGCTGATGTTCATGGTTTTTGCGTTGATAAAATCTTATTCCAGTTGCCATATCATAGTTTTATTAATGTGCTTATGATATTGAGACTAATGAATATGCTAGTAGGTTGTAACTAATAGGGAATAACTATTCATAATCTTGCTTATGGTATGTTTTCGTTCTTCTTAAATGTGCATGGATTAATTATATTGAATATTGGTTTGATTATTGATTGATTATTTGAGATGTCAAATGGATGCCTTGTCCTAAGAAGTCTCCAATCAGGGTAAAAAGGTTCATTGGCCTAAAACGAGTCCCGTTGTAGAGATAATTATCAAAGCTGGGATGCGTTATTACCACCATAGAAAAAACAAACTCTTAAAAATTGGGAAATGAAGCAAAACAGTATATCATGTAAGGGTTAAAAATGTGGAGAGACTATTTGAATTCATCTGGTCAGAACGTCCTTACAAAACCCGCCCTGGTTCAAACGTAAAACGCCACACATGCTAGGCTACACATATCCATGCCCCTTACAAAAATAGAGATGTCAGCAATGGGGAGGAGACAAGTTATCTGTTGTGATGTGTCTTTAACTGTGATGTACCTAATGGATTCTTGGGTACGTCACATGAAATGACTGCAACCAGGCAACAGTGGGAGTTGGAGGAGAACAGTAGGAGAAGCAAGCGCTGTTGTGGTGGCTGTACTGTGCACACTTGAAACTTTAATAAAATACTTGGAAATGCAGGATGTGTTGTATCGAGATCCTAACATTTTGGCGACGAGCAGAAACCGGCTGTATCCTCAACATGGAAACTGTCGAACAACATCTTGATCAACATGTGCACCTCGCTCACTAGGACGGTGAGTTTTCTAATTGGCTTCTCTCACCCTCTGAGGTGGTGAATGGAAATCCTACATTTACTTTTTTTTTGTGGTTATATAAATCCCCTGGGCTGTGTTTTAAGCTTTTGAAGTGGCTAGCTGCGCAAGCGTAGCGCATGCACTGTGTCCTTTTAACAAGTGCGTGAGCCTCGTATTCCCGTTACAGGAGTGTACGCGGGCCTTTACAGGCGTGTGTGCTTCTGCTGAAAGATATATTGTGGGAAATACACAGCCACCACAACAGAATAAAATAATTTACTATTTACATTCTGTAGGAAAGTACCATCTCACCTGGCATGTTACCCCCATTTTGTACTAATATGTATTTTTGTTTTTGCCTGTGTCACTGGGATCCTGCTAGCCAGGATCCCAGTGCTCATAAGTGTGCCCTGTATGTGTTCCCTGTGGGGTGCCTAACTGTATCACTGAAGCTCTGCTAACCAGAACCTCAGTGTTTATGCTCTCTCTGCTTTTAAAAATTGTCACTGCAGGCTAGTGACCATTTTCACCAATTCTGACTGGCACACTGGAACACCCTTATAATTCCCTAGTATATGGTACCTAGGTACCCAGGGTATTGAGGTTCCAGGAGATCCCTGTAGGCTGCAGCATTTCTTTTGCCACCCATCGGGAGCTCAGACAATTCTTACACAGGACTGCCACTGCAGCCTGAGTGAAATAACGTCCAAGTAATTTCACAGCCATTTTACACTGCACTTAAGTAACTTATAAGTCACCTATATGTCTAACCCTCACTTAGTGAAGGGTAGGTGCAAAGATACTAAGTGTGAGGGCACTCTGGCACTAGCCAAGGTGCCCCCACATTGTTCAGGGCAATTTCCCCAGACTTTGTGAGTGCGGGGACACCATTACACGCGTGAACTACATATAGGTCAATACCTATGTGTAGCGTCACAATGGTAACTCCGAACATGGCCATGTAACATGTCTAGGATCATGGAATTGTCACCCCAATACCATTCTGGTATTGGGGTGACAATTCCATGCATCCCCGGGACTCCAGCATGGACCCCGGGTACTGCTAAACTAGCTCTCTGGGGTTTTTTCTACAGCTACCGCTGCTGCCAACCCTCAGACAGGTTTCTGCCCTCCTGGGGTCTGGGCAGCCCAGTCCCAGGAAGGCAGAACAAAGGATTTCTTCTGAGAGAGGGTGTTACACTCTCTCCCTTTGGAAATAGGTGTTAAGGGCTGGGGAGGAGTAGCCTCCCCCAGTGTCTGGAAATGCTTTGAAGGGCACAGTGTAGGAGGCTGGACTGGCTTGTAGTGAGTACCAAGGGGTACTTGCACCTTGCACCAGGCCCAGTTATCCCTTATTAGTGTATAGGGTGTCTAGCAGCTTAGGCTGATAGATAATGGTAGCTTAGCAGAGCAGCTTAGGCTGAACTAGGAGACGTGTGAAGCTACTACAGTACCACTTAGTGTCATATGCACAATATCATAAGAAAACACAATACACAGTTATGACAATATGCCAAAGTATCTTAGAGTGTACCCTCAGTGAGAGGATAGGAAATATACACAAGATATATATACACAATAGCAAAAATATGCAGTATAGTCTTAGAAAACAGTGCAAACAATGTATAGTTACAATAGGATGCAATGGGGAAACATAGGGATAGGGGCAACACAAACCATATACTCCAAAAGTGGAATGCGAACCACGAATGGACCCCAAACCTATGTGACCTTGTAGAGGGTCGCTGGGACTATTAGAAAATAGTGAGAGTTAGAAAAATAACCCTCCCCAAGACCCTGAAAAGTGAGTGCAAAGTGCACTAAAGTTCCCCTAAGGACAAAATAGTCGTGTTAGAGGAATAATGCAGGAAAGACACAAACCAGCAATGCAACAACTGTGGATTTCCAATCTAGGGTACCTGTGGAACAAGGGGACCAAGTCCAAAAGTCACAAGCAAGTCGGAGATGGGCAGATGCCCAGGAAATGCCAGCTGCGGGTGCAAAGAAGCTTCGACTGGACAGAAGAAGCTGAGGTTTCTGCAGGAACGAAAAGGGCTAGAGACTTCCCCTTTGGTGGACGGATCCCTCTCGCCTTGGAGAGTCGTGCAGAAGTGTTTTCCCGCCGGAAGGAAGCCAACAAGCCTTGCTAGATGCAAATCGTGCGTTTGGCGTTTTTGGACGCTGCTGGGGCCCAGGAGGGACCAGGAGGTCGCAAATTGGATCTGAAGAGAGAGGGGACGTCGAGCAAGACAAAGAGCCCTCACTGAAGCAGGTAGCACCCGGAGAAGTGCCAGAAACAGGCACTACGAGGATGCGTGAAACGGTGGTTGCCGAAGTTGCACAAAGGAGTCCCACGTCGCCGGAGACCAACTTAGAAAGTCGTGCAATGCAGGTTAGAGTGCCGTGGACCCAGGCTTGGGTGTGCACGAAGGATTTCCGCCGGAAGTGCACAGGGGCCGGAGTAGCTTCAAAGTCGCGGTTCCCAGCAATGCAGCCCAGCGAGGTGAGGCAAGGACTTACCTCCACCAAACTTGGGCTGAAGAGTCACTGGACTGTGGGGGTCACTTGGACAGAGTCGCTGGATTCGAGGGACCTCGCTCGTGGTGCTGAGAGGAGACCCAAGGGACCGGTGATGCAGCTTTTTGGTGCCTGCGGTTGCAGGGGTAAGATTCCGTCGACCCACGGGAGATTTCTTCGGAGCTTCTGGTGCAGAGAGGAGGCAGACTACCCCCACAGCATGCACAAGCAGGAAATCAGTCGAGAAGGCGGCAGGATCAGCGTTACAGAGTTGCAGTAGTCGTCTTTGCTACTATGTTGCAGGTTTGCAGGCTTCCAGCGCGGTCAGCGGTCGATTCCTTATCAGAAGGTGAAGAGGGAGATGCAGAGGAACTCGGATGAGCTCTTGCATTCGTTATCTCAAGTTTCCCCAGAGACCCTAAATAGCCAGAAAAGAGGGTTTGGCTACCTAGGAGAGAGGATAGGCTACTAACACCTGAAGGAGCCTATCAGCAGGAGTCTCTGACGTCACCTGGTGGCACTGGCCACTCAGAGCAGTCCAGTGTGCCAGCAGCACCTCTGTTTCCAAGATGGCAGAGGTCTGGAGCACACTGGAGGAGCTCTGGACACCTCCCAGGGGAGGTGCAGGTCAGGGGAGTGGTCACTCCCCTTTCCTTTGTCCAGTTTCGCGTCAGAGCAGGGGCTAAGGGGTCCCTGAACCGGTGTAGACTGGCTTATGCAGAATTGGGCACCTCTGTGCTCAACAAAGCATTTCCAGAGGCTGGGGGAGGCTACTCCTCCCCTGCCTTCACACCATTTTCCAAAGGGAGAGGGTGTCACACCCTCTCTCAGAGGAAGTTCTTTGTTCTGCCATCCTGGGCCAGGCCTGGCTGGACCCCAGGAGGGCAGCTGCCTGTCTGAGGGGTTGGCAGCAGCAGCAGCTGCAGTGAAACCCCAGGAAGGGCAGTTTGGCAGTACCAGGGTCTGTGCTACAGACCACTGGGATCATGGGATTGTGCCAACTATGCCAGGATGGCATAGAGGGGGCAATTCCATGATCATAGACATGTTACATGGCCATATTCGGAGTTACCATTGTGAAGCTACATATAGGTAGTGACCTATATGTAGTGCACGCGTGTAATGGTGTCCCCGCACTCACAAAGTTCAGGGAATTGGCTCTGAACAATGTGGGGGCACCTTGGCTAGTGCCAGGGTGCCCTCACACTAAGTAACTTTGCACCTAACCTTTACCAGGTAAAGGTTAGACATATAGGTGACTTATAAGTTACTTAAGTGCAGTGTAAAATGGCTGTGAAATAACGTGGACGTTATTTCACTCAGGCTGCAGTGGCAGGCCTGTGTAAGAATTGTCAGAGCTCCCTATGGGTGGCAAAAGAAATGCTGCAGCCCATAGGGATCTCCTGGAACCCCAATACCCTGGGTACCTCAGTACCATATACTAGGGAATTATAAGGGTGTTCCAGTAAGCCAATGTAAATTGGTAAAAATGGTCACTAGCCTGTTAGTGACAATTTGGAAAGAAATGAGAGAGCATAACCACTGAGGTTCTGATTAGCAGAGCCTCAGTGAGACAGTTAGTCACTACACAGGTAACAAATTCAGGCACACTTATGAGCACTGGGGCCCTGGGTTACCAGGGTCCCAGTGACACATACAACTAAAACAACATATATACAGTGAAAAATGGGGGTAACATGCCAGGCAAGATGGTACTTTCCTACACAACCCCCCACCAAACGAAGGACAATAAGACTAGCCATGACCTGATGAGTCTTCATTGTCTAAGTGGAAATATCTGGAGAGTCCATCTGCATTGGAGTGGCTACTCCCAGGTCTATGTTCCACTGTATAGTCCATTCCCTGTAGGGATATGGACCACCTCAACAATTTAGGATTTTCACCTTTCATTTGTTTTAGCCAAAGTAGAGGTTTGTGGTCTGTCTGAACAATGAAGTGAGTGCCAAACAGGTATGGCCTCAACTTCTTCAGAGCCCAGACCACAGCAAAGGCCTCCCTCTCAATGGCAGACCAACGCTTTTCTCTAGGGGTCAACCTCCTACTAATAAAAGCAACAGGTTGATCCTGGCCCTCAGAATTAAGTTGTGATAGGACTGCCCCTACTCCTAATTCAGATGCATCAGTTTGGACATAGAATTTTTTAGAGTAACAAGGGCTTTTCAGGACAGGTGCCGAGCACATGGCCTGCTTCAGCTCCTCAAAAGCTTTCTGACAGTTTGCTGTCCATAATACCTTTTTAGGCATTTTCTTGGATGTGAGGTCATTAAGAGGGGCTGCAATGGAGCCATAGTTCTTAATGAACCTCCTGTAATACCCAGTGAGGCCTAGGAAGGCTCTCACCTGAGTCTGAGTGGTAGGGGGAACCCAATCAATAATTGTTTGGATTTTCCCCTGAAGTGGTGCAATCTGTTCCCCACCAACAAGGTGTCCCAGATAAACCACCTTACCCTGCCCTATCTGGCACTTTGAAGCCTTGATAGTGAGGCCTGCCTTTTGCAGGGCCTCCAAAACTTTCCATAGGTGGACCAGGTGATCATCCCAGCTGGAGCTAAAGACAGCTATATCGTCCAAATATGCTGCACTGAAAGCTTCCAGCCCTTGCAGGACTGTGTTCACCAACCTCTGAAAAGTGGCAGGTGCATTTTTCAAACCAAAAGGCATTACAGTAAACTGGTAATGTCCTCCAATGGTAGAAAATGCAGTCTTAGATTTAGCATCTTCTGATAATTTGATCTGCCAATACCCTGCAGTCAAATCAAAAGTGCTTAGATACTTGGCAGATGCCAGTGTATCTATAAGCTCATCTGCCCTGGGTATAGGGTGAGCATCAGTTTTGGTTACCAAGTTGAGACCTCTATAGTCTACACAAAACCGCATTTCCTTCTCTCCATCTTTAGAATTGGGTTTTGGTACCAGTACCACAGGAGAAGCCCATGGACTGTCAGAGTGCTCAACCACTCCTAGTTCCAACATTTTCTGAACTTCTTGCTTTATGCAGTCCCTGACATGGTCAGGCTGCCTATAGATCTTACTTTTGACAGGTAAACTGTCTCCAGTATCTATAGTGTGCTCACACCAAGAAGTGGTGCCTGGCACAGTAGAGAAGAGTTCTGAAAATTGTCCTAGGAGATTTATGCAATGGTCTTTCTGCTCAGCAGTAAGACAATCTGCCAAAACTACACCTTCCACAAGAGCATCTTGTTCTGTGGAAGAGAAGAGATCAGGTAGAGGATCACTGTCTTCTTCCTGTCCCTCATCAGTTGCCATGAGCAGGGTGAGATCAGCCCTGTCATAGTAGGGTTTCAGGCGGTTGACATGGAGCACCCTAAGGGGACTCCTGGCAGTGCCTAAGTCAACCAAGTAGGTGACTTCACCCTTCTTTTCAACAATTGTGTGGGGTCCACTCCATTTATCTTGGAGTGCTCTTGGGGCCACAGGCTCCAAGACCCACACTTTCTGCCCTGGTTGGTACTGAACCAAAACAGCCTTCTGATCATGCCATTGCTTCTGGAGCTCTTGGCTGGCCTGAAGGTTTTTACTGGCCTTTTTCATGTACTCAGCCATCCTTGATCTGAGGCCAAGTACATAATCCACAATATCCTGCTTAGGAGCTTTTAAAGGTTGTTCCCAACCCTCCTTTACAAGTGTGAGTGGACCCCTAACAGGGTGTCCAAAAAGAAGTTCAAAGGGGCTGAAGCCCACTCCTTTCTGGGGTACCTCCCTGTAGGCAAAAAGGAGGCATGGTAGAAGGATATCCCATCTCCTGCGGAGTTTTTCAGGGAGACCCATAATCATGCCTTTGAGAGTTTTATTAAATCTCTCCACCAGTCCATTTGTTTGTGGATGATAGGGTGTTGTGAACTTGTACGTTACACCACACTCCTTCCACATGGCCTTTAAGTAAGCAGACATGAAATTGCTTCCTCTGTCTGATACTACTTCCTTTGGGAAGCCCACCCTGGAAAATATTCCCAGGAGGGCCTTTGCCACTGCAGGAGCTGTAGTGGTCCTTAAAGGAATAGCTTCAGGATATCTTGTGGCATGGTCCACTACCACCAAGATAAACCTATTGCCTGAAGCAGTAGGAGGGTCAAGGGGGCCAACTATGTCAACCCCTACCCTTTCAAAGGGAACCCCAACCACAGGCAGTGGGATAAGGGGTGCCTTTGGAGTGCCACCTGTCTTGCCACTGGCTTGACAGGTTTCACAGGACTTACAAAATTCCTTTGTGTCCTCAGACATCCTAGGCCAATGAAACAGGGGAACAAGCCTGTCCCAAGTTTTCATTTGTCCTAGATGCCCAGCTAAGGGAATGTCATGTGCCAGTGTTAGGAGGAACTTTCTGTACTCCTGAGGAATCACTAATCTCCTGGCAGCTCCAGGTTTAGGATCCCTATGCTCAGTGTACAAGAGGTTGTCCTCCCAGTAAACTCTGTGAGAGTCACTGACATCCCCATTAGCCTGTTTGACAGCTTGCTGTCTGAGACCCTCTAATGTGGGACAAGTTTGCTGTGCCACACTCAGCTCCTCTCTGGCAGGCCCCCCTTCACCCAAAAGCTCAGCAGTGTCTGCTTCCAGCTCCTCTGGTGTAGGTTCTGCACAGGGAGGGAATTCTTCTTCCTCAGAAGTTGAATCCACTGTAGAGGGAGGGATAGTAGGAAGTGGTTTGCTTCTACTAGCCCTAGCTTTAGGGAGCACTTGGTCCATTGTTCCAGGATCCAAGCTTCCCTGTCCTTTTTGCTTTTTGGCCTGAGCCCTTGTCAAAGCAAACATATGCCCTGGGATGCCCAGCATTGCTGCATGGGCCTCCAACTCCACATCTGACCAAGCTGATGTCTCCAAATCATTCCCTAATAGACAGTCTACAGGTAAATCTGAAGCTACCACAACTTTCTTTGGACCAGTTACCCCCCCCCCCCCCAGTTGAGATTTACAACAGCCATGGGGTGGCTTTGTGTTATGTTGTGAGCATCGGTTACTTGGTACTGGTGTCCAAGTATGTGTTGTTCAGGGTGTACCAGTTTCTCAATCACCATTGTAGGCCTGGACCTCAACACCATTTATTAGGGTTAGTTGCTTGTACTTCTCCAAGTTATGGGGGCAAGCTACCAAAGTGGCTAAATCAATAGCCCCTTCAGAGACTAAAGTAGCCTCTGTGGTCTCCCTAATCAGACCAACCCCAACTAAATTACCAAAAGTGAGCCCAGCTACTCCCTTGGATTGGCTATCAGTAGGTTTGCTCCCACCACCACTGCTATTAGTAGGGACACTAGGTGTAGCAGTAGGGGTTGTAGTGGTAGGAGCTGTGGTGCCTTTCTTTGGACAACTGGGATCTGTTGTCCAATGGCCTTTTATTTTACATAAATAGCACCATGGTTTCTTTTCCTTGTTCTGATTAAAGGAGTATTTGGACCCACCACCCCCACCAGAGTGTTTTTGTGGGCCTGATGAAAACTAATTTTTAGATTTGTCCCCACCCTTGTCAGAAGACTTACCATCCTTCTTTTTGTTGCCATCTTTGTCACCCCCTGTATGAACTTTTCTGTTCACTCTTGTTCTGACCCATTTGTCTGCCTTATTTCCCAATTCTTGGGGAGAGGTCAGATCAGAGTCCACTAAGTACTGGTGCAACAAATCAGACACACAATTATTAAGAATATGCTCTCTCAGGATCAAGTTATACAGGCTGTCATAATCAGTAACTTTACTGCCATGTAACCACCCCTCCAAGGCCTTCACTGCCTGGTCAATGAAATCAACCCAGTCTTGTGAAGACTCCTTTTTGGTCTCTCTGAACTTTATCCTGTACTGTTCAGTGGTTAAGCCATAACCATCCAGGAGTGCATTCTTAAGAACTTGGAAATTATTAGCATCATTTTCTTTCACAGTAAGGAGCCTATCCCTACCTTTTCCACTAAATGATAGCCATAGGATAGCAGCCCACTGCCTTTGAGGGACATCCTGTACAACACAGGCCCTCTCAAGTGCAGCAAACCACTTGTTAATGTCATCCCCCTCCTTATAAGGGGGAACTATCTTGTGCAGATTCCTGGAATCATGCTCTTTTGCAGGATGACTATGGGGAATACTGCTGCTGCCACCATGGGTATCTAAACCCAACTTCTGTCTTTCCTTCTCTAATTCAAAAGACTGTCTATCCAAATCCAGCTGTTGCTTTTTAAGCTTCAGCCTGGTTTGTTCCACCCTCAACTTATTGAGTTCCCTCTCTAACATTCTGTCATCAGGGTTGGTGGGAGGGACATTTCTAGAAACAGAGCTATGATGGGAATGAACAGAAGGAGACCTGTCCCTTACAGAAGCCAACTTAACAGCTTGGTTTACAGAAACATTACTACCAGTATGGTGAGAATAAATGCTTTTGCTATGATGTGAGACAACACTATTTATTTGGTGTGGCTCATCATCATTACCATCTATGCTAGATTGTCTAGTAATGGGCAGGCTAGGAAGTTTCTTTCCTAAATCTTTTCCTGGGGGAGTCCCTGAATCAGATTGGGAACTATTAGGTACTTTCTCAACAGATGGGGCACCTATGGCCTTATCCTGTTCTCTAAGCATGTTAAGTAACAGTTCCAAGGCAGGATTCTTCCCTACACTCAAACCTCTCTCTATACAGAGACTCCTTGCTCTTTTCCAGCTAAGGTTGTCATATGCAAGTTTGGACAGATCAACACCTTGGCCTGTGCCAGACATTTTTTAGAGAGAGTTAAAGTGATAGAAAAAGAGAAAAAAGTTTTCAGAACTTTTTGGAAAGACAGAAAAAAACCTTTTAAACTTTTGAACTTTTTGAAAGTTTAGAGGTACTTTTCAGCACTTAGAAAAGAGTGAAAAGAGGAAATGCAAAACTTTTTGGCTATGTGTATATACACTGACCTTGTTTTGTATATTTTTCTCTTATGAAAAGTACAATGACAAGAGTGGTAAGTAGTCTCAAGCACTTATCCCACCACTGCACAACCAATGTAGGAGGCTGGACTGGCTTGTAGTGAGTACCAAGGGGTACTTGCACCTTGCACCAGGCCCAGTTATCCCTTATTAGTGTATAGGGTGTCTAGCAGCTTAGGCTGATAGATAATGGTAGCTTAGCAGAGCAGCTTAGGCTGAACTAGGAGACGTGTGAAGCTACTACAGTACCACTTAGTGTCATATGCACAATATCATAAGAAAACACAATACACAGTTATACTAAAAATAAAGGTACTTTATTTTTATGACAATATGCCAAAGTATCTTAGAGTGTACCCTCAGTGAGAGGATAGGAAATATACACAAGATATATATACACAATAGCAAAAATATGCAGTATAGTCTTAGAAAACAGTGCAAACAATGTATAGTTACAATAGGATGCAATGGGGAAACATAGGGATAGGGGCAACACAAACCATATACTCCAAAAGTGGAATGCGAACCACGAATGGACCCCAAACCTATGTGACCTTGTAGAGGGTCGCTGGGACTATTAGAAAATAGTGAGAGTTAGAAAAATAACCCTCCCCAAGACCCTGAAAAGTGAGTGCAAAGTGCACTAAAGTTCCCCTAAGGACAAAATAGTCGTGTTAGAGGAATAATGCAGGAAAGACACAAACCAGCAATGCAACAACTGTGGATTTCTAATCTACCTGTGGAACAAGGGGACCAAGTCCAAAAGTCACAAGCAAGTCGGAGATGGGCAGATGCCCAGGAAATGCCAGCTGCGGGTGCAAAGAAGCTTCGACTGGACAGAAGAAGCTGAGGTTTCTGCAGGAACGAAAAGGGCTAGAGACTTCCCCTTTGGTGGACGGATCCCTCTCGCCTTGGAGAGTCGTGCAGAAGTGTTTTCCCGCCGGAAGGACGCCAACAAGCCTTGCTAGACGCAAATCGTGCGTTTGGCGTTTTTGGACGCTGCTGGGGCCCAGGAGGGACCAGGAGATCGCAAATTGGACCTGAAGAGAGAGGGGACGTCAAGCAAGACAAAAAGCCCTCACTAAAGCAGGTAGCACCCGGAGAAGTGCCAGAAACAGGCACTACGAGGATGCGTGAAACGGTGCTCGCCGAAGTTGCACAAAGGAGTCCCACGTCGCCGGAGACCAACTTAGAAAGTCGTGCAATGCAGGTTCGAGTGCTGTGGACCCAGGCTTGGCTGTGCACGAAGGATTTCCGCCGGAAGTGCACAGGGGCCGGAGTAGCTGCAAAGTCGCGGTTCCCAGCAATGCAGCCCAGCGAGGTGAGGCAAGGACTTACCTCCACCAAACTTGGGCTGAAGAGTCACTGGACTGTGGGGGTCACTTGGACAGAGTCGCTGGATTCGAGGGACCTCGCTCGTGGTGCTGAGAGGAGACCCAAGGGACCGGTGATGCAGCTTTTTGGTGCCTGCGGTTGCAGGGGGAAGATTCCGTCGACCCACGGGAGATTTCTTCGGAGCTTCTGGTGCAGAGAGGAGGCAGACTACCCCCACAGCATGCACAAGCAGGAAATCAGTCGAGAAGGCGGCAGGATCAGCGTTACAGAGTTGCAGTAGTCGTCTTTGCTACTATGTTGAGGTTTGCAGGCTTCCAGCGCGGTCAGCGGTCGATTCCTTATCAGAAGGTGAAGAGGGAGATGCAGAGGAACTCGGATGAGCTCTTGCATTCGTTATCTCAAGTTTCCCCAGAGACAGAGACCCTAAGGCCCATATTTATACTTTTTGACGCTAAACTGCGCTAACGCAGTTTAGCGTCAAAAAGTTTTGCGCCGTCTAACGCCATTCTGAAGCGCCATGCGGGCGCCGTATTTATGGAATGGCGTTAGACGGCGCAATCAGATCGGCGCTGCCTGGTTTGCGTGGGAAGAAACCACGTAGACCAGACAGCGCCGGCGTAGGGGGAAAATGGCGCATGGGCGTCTTAAAATGGGGCAAGTCAGGTTACGTCGAAAAAATCGTCTTAACCCGACTTGCGCCATTTTTTAACGACGCCCATCCCCCATCAACATGACTCCTATCATTGTAAAGATAGGAGTCATGCCCCCTTGCCCAATGGCCATGCCCAGGGGACTTCTGTCCCCTGGGCATGGTCATTGGGCATAGTGGCATGTAGGGGGGCACAAATAAGGCCCCCCTATGCCACCAAAATAAAATATAAAAAATAAAAAATAAAACTTACCTGAACTTACCTGAATGTCCCTGGGGTGGGTCCCTCCATCCTTGGTTGTCCTCCTGGGGTGGGCAAGGGTGGCAGGGGGGGTCCCTGGGGGCATGGGAGGGCACCTGTGGGCTCATTTTGAGCCCACAGGCCCCTTAACGCCTGCCCTGAGCAGGCGTTAAAAAGTGGCGCAAATGCGCCGTTTTTTGCCACGCCAACTCCCGGGCGTCTCTTTTGCCCGGGAGTATAAATACCACGTAAAGGCCTGGGAGTCATTTTTTAGACGGGAACGCCTCCCTTGCATATCATTAACGCAAGGAAGGGGTTCACGCTAAAAAATGACGCACATTCCGGGAACTTTGGCGCTATTCGCCTCTAACGCCATAGTATAAATATGGCGTTAGTTGGCGTTAGTTTTGCGTCGAAATTGCGTCAAAAAAAACGACGCAATTTCGGCGCAAACGGAGTATAAATATGGCCCTAAATAGCCAGAAAAGAGGGTTTGGCTACCTAGGAGAGAGGATAGGCTACTAACACCTGAAGGAGCCTATCAGCAGGAGTCTCTGACGTCACCTGGTGGCACTGGCCACTCAGAGCAGTCCAGTGTGCCAGCAGCACCTCTGTTTCCAAGATGGCAGAGGTCTGGAGCACACTGGAGGAGCTCTGGACACCTCCCAGGGGAGGTGCAGGTCAGGGGAGTGGTCACTCCCCTTTCCTTTGTCCAGTTTCGCGCCAGAGCAGGGGCTAAGGGGTCCCTGAACCGGTGTAGACTGGCTTATGCAGAATTGGGCACCTCTGTGCCCAACAAAGCATTTCCAGAGGCTGGGGGAGGCTACTCCTCCCCTGCCTTCACACCATTTTCCAAAGGGAGAGGGTGTCACACCCTCTCTCAGAGGAAGTTCTTTGTTCTGCCATCCTGGGCCAGGCCTGGCTGGACCCCAGGAGGGCAGCTGCCTATCTGAGGGGTTGGCAGCAGCAGCAGCTGCAGTGAAACCCCAGGAAGGGCAGTTTGGCAGTACCAGGGTCTGTGCTACAGACCACTGGGATCATGGGATTGTGCCAACTATGCCAGGATGGCATAGAGGGGGCAATTCCATGATCATAGACATGTTACATGGCCATATTCGGAGTTACCATTGTGAAGCTACATATAGGTAGTGACCTATATGTAGTGCACGCGTGTAATGGTGTCCCCGCACTCACAAAGTTCAGGGAATTGGCTCTGAACAATGTGGGGGCACCTTGGCTAGTGCCAGGGTGCCCTCACACTAAGTAACTTTGCACCTAACCTTTACCAGGTAAAGGTTAGACATATAGGTGACTTATAAGTTACTTAAGTGCAGTGTAAAATGGCTGTGAAATAACGTGGACATTATTTCACTCAGGCTGCAGTGGCAGGCCTGTGTAAGAATTGTCAGAGCTCCCTATGGGTGGCAAAAGAAATGCTGCAGCCCATAGGGATCTCCTGGAACCCCAATACCCTGGGTACCTCAGTACCATATACTAGGGAATTATAAGGGTGTTCCAGTAAGCCAATGTAAATTGGTAAAAATGGTCACTAGCCTGTTAGTGACAATTTGGAAAGAAATGAGAGAGCATAACCACTGAGGTTCTGATTAGCAGAGCCTCAGTGAGACAGTTAGTCACTACACAGGTAACACATTCAGGCACACTTATGAGCACTGGGGCCGTGGGTTACCAGGGTCCCAGTGACACATACAACTAAAACAACATATATACAGTGAAAAATGGGGGTAACATGCCAGGCAAGATGGTACTTTCCTACACACAGATGGTGCCGTCCTTGCATAAGCCAGTCTACACCGGTTCAGGGAGCCCCCAGCCCCTGCTCTGGCACGAAACTGGACAAAGGAAAGGGGAGTGACCACTGCTGTGCTCAGTTTTCTTGAACCCGTGTTCAAGTACTTCTTCGGGTGCTGCCTGCTTTGTGTTGGCTCTCCGTGTTGCTGAATGCCCCCTCTGTCTCCTCCTCCAAGGTGCGACCTCCTGGTGCTTCCTGGGCCCGGGCAGCACCCATTTTCTTCAACTGCGACCCTTGCAGCTAGCAAGGATTGTTTGCGGTCTTTCTGTGTGGAAACAACTCTGCATCCTCCAGCATGCAGTGGGAAATCTTCTGTACAAAGGAGAAGTTTCTGGCATCTTCCGTTGTTGCAGAATCTTCAGCTTCTTCCAACCGGAGGCAGCCATTTTGCCCTTCATCCGGGGTTTAGTGGGCTCCTGCCCCCCTGGACACTTTCGTGACTCTTGGACTTGGTCCCCTTTCTTTACAAGTCCTAAGGTCCAGGAATCCGTCTTTAGTGCTTTGCAGTCATTTGTGGTCTTTGCAGAATCTCCTATCAGAACTTTAGTGTGTTTCTGGGGAAGTAGGGTAACTTTACTCCTACTTTTCAGGGTCTTGGGGTGGGGTATCTTGGACACCTTTAGTGTTTTCTTACACTCCCAGCGACCCTCTACACACTCCACTAGGCTTGGGGTCCCTAAGTGGCTCGCATTTCACTTTCTTAGTATATGGGTGGTGTTGCCCCTAGGCCTATTGCATCCTATTGTATTCTGCAGTGTTTGCACTACTATTCTAACTGTTTACTTACCTGATTTTGGTTTGTGTGTATATTTTGTGTATTTTACTTACCTCCTAAGGGAGTATATCCTCTGAGATATTTCTGACACATTGTCACTAAAATAAAGTACCTTTATTTTTAGTAACTCTGAGTATTGTGATTCTTATGATATAGTGCTATATGATAGAAATGGTGTTTGGTGTTTAACCAGACCACCTACCTAGGCCTGATGCCCACTTAAAAGTATAATACTGAGTATATCAAAGCAAAGAAGGCCATATTTGTCATTTTGCAAGCAACGCAGCAAGACACCTTGCTGTGCAGTATGAAAGGGAGAGGGCAGGAGTTCTCAGTATCTATCAAGATATGGTGCATTCCTACTGCCTCCTTACACTGACGCACTTTGGGTGCCTAGTGCCAACGCAGGCACGGTGACTGCGTTGCAGGCAGGATTGTTTTTGTTTCGAAGATTGATATGCACTTCAAACCAATGGGCTCTGTTTCCTGCAGCGAGTTATCCTACAGTTGCAATCCTACAGTTTCTGCCTAGTGTTACCTTTTGATTATTGCAACAAACTTCTTGTCATGACCACGTCAGTTGAGCCAAATGGTAACCTGCTTCAGGTTTTTGCATTTCAGTGCCCGAACCATTGTGCGCAAGGAATGCAAGGAAAATCTATTGCAGTTTATTACTGCACCAATCCACATGCATTGAAGATTCATACAATTCATGGACACAGCGGCTGCAGCCAGACTTCCTGTTGGCTAATAATTTTGACATGTAGTTGGAAGGCTTAGTGAAGAGGGTCCTTCCCTCGTGCTCTAAGTGACGCGTTTGACCAGATTCCCTTTCTTTGCAACTACTACGCGCATTCCTCGCTATGTCTACCTTCGGCCAGCAAGTGATAGCCATTAATATGGATACCACTGAAAATAGATTGAACAAGCTTTAAGTAAATGCCAGGCTGCAGCGACAGTGGGAATCAACCTTTAACTCACAGGCTGCTATCTGCAACTTAAATGCTGGGCCATACCTAAAGGCCTTTCATTTATGCGCTTAAGCTAAAGCCTAAGGGGCAGAATTGTCAAAGGCTTGTGATACCCTTCCATCACACAAGGCAATGCAAGGCAACACAAGCCCTTAAGTGAATTTTACTGTGCCACACAGAGCCACTTCTGGGCTTGTGTTGCCTTGCATTGTAATGAGTGGCATAGCACATCTGGAGTGGCACAGGCCAGTGCAAGTTGCTGCCTTGGGTTAATCTGCCCTGAGAAGGTGTTCTATGGATGGAGGATGGATGTTCCCACGCATTCAACCCGTGGATTTTGGTGCATTTCCAGATTTACTCACAAAAGCATTGGAAAGTGTCAAAATGCTGCACCTTCCTTGCTGAGGCATAACAGGCAGAAATATGTTTATTTTTCCTCCTTATTTCCTCTTCCAATGTATGCTGCATTCTGCTGTACTTATAGAAAGATAAACAAGCATTGGCATAGCCCATAGGTCTCGCTTTTGGGACCTTTTGAGTATATAGCCATGCAGCACATTATCCTGGGTGCCACAACACCTGATGTTACTTCACATGCCACTGGTGAACGGTCACACACATCCAACAACCCAAGCATTGCCAAACCCATTTGGTCTTGGCAAATCTGAGAGTTATTGGCATTGTCAATGTTAATTTTTTTAGCCATCTGTTATGAAGTGGAGTGGATGTATGTTGTGTGGAGTGGCATACTGTGGGTTGTTTTGAAATTGTTTGTTGTGGAATTGTGCAGCATGGAATTGTTTTGTGTTCAGTGGAAATATGTGTATAGTAATTATGTAGTATTGAGTGTACCGGAATTAAGTGGATTGGGCTTGTGTGACATTGAGCATAATTATGTGTAGTGGTATTATGCGTGGCATGTAGAAGACTGGAATTATTTATTGAATTATTATTCCGTGTTGTGTATGGATATATGTGGTGTGGAGTGGAATTGTGTTGTGGAATTATGTGGTTTTGTGTGGAAATATGTGGTATGGAATGCCATTGTGAAGAGTTGAATTGTGTGGTGGTGAACTGTGTGGCCTACGGTGAAATTCTGCTGCGTGGAGTTATGTGGCATGGTATGGAGAACATTTATGTGTATTGTTATGTGGCATTGTGTGAATCTATGTGGGTTGAATGTGTGAAACGGAATAATTATTTAACCACTGATCCCTTTTAAGATTGGAAGATGGCGTTCGGAGTATTCAGAGGTGCTTTGCTCTGTTCAAAGAGGCTACTTTGCTTCCTTAAGTGCAAACGTTTTTGCAGCAAAGCAGGCTTTCTAACAAACATGTTGTAATTTTCTGACTCATTTCTAAGTACTGTCAAGCGAGTCATCCAAGACATTTCTGTTGTTCTGCATCTTCCAAGAATTGCTTCTGAGGCTGGAAGTAGAGGATGGTGTCTGCTGCTGCGAGTCTGCTCACTTAGATAACCGTAAAAACATGGAAAGGGGCCTACCCGGCGGCAACAGAAGTCCTACCCAAGGAGACCTGTTAAGACACCAATAAAACTTTGTAAGAAGTCAACCAGGGTGCAGCAAATGGTGGAAGCCCCGAGGGTACTGTTATAACCAATAAAATATTATAAGGAGAACCAGGGCTCTGAGAAGTGCGTCTGGCACTTCAAGAGGGGAAGGGAGAGTGGATCAGGAGGGCTGCCGTCTGCAATGAAAGCATCGGATTGTGGCTACTGCGGAAGGAAGAAGGGCCACAGATATTAGAATTTTTCTAAGGACATGTGCTTTGTGAAACTTTGTGCAAGCAGCTAAATGCGACAATGAATACACTACTTAAAGCAACCTTCATCATTTGAATGGCAGATCTCTGACTGATCAACTCTTAAAATAATTCATGGCATGTTTATTTTGCAATCTAGACTATTACACAAGGACAAATACCTCATGTTTGCACCGATTTCTCAATTAATGCTTGTGAAGAAAGTGACCACAGCTCCCAGAAATACAATGTAGTTGCACTATTTAACAAAGCAACAGGGATGGCTAATATCAATTTCAACACTCATTCAAATAAAGACAAGCACAGCATTACGATCAGCGCCTATAATCAAGTATTCTCAGAGATATAATGATAACTAATACGCATATTAAAGCGCTACTGATGGAGTGTGATCTTTAAATTTAATAATTAACATGAAAGGCTTGTAATATATTGTTTAATGAAATCGGATAGAAAATGTGTAATGCTAATGTACGCGTTTGAAATGTGCCCACGGGGAGTGGCCACCATTGTATAATGTGATTAATGAAATTGAATAATGATGAATTAACAGTATATCAAGGTATGATTTTGTATTAGCATCAAGAGTTATGTACTAGGATTGCTAAACTAATCATTAGGCCTTAGTTAGCAAGGGTCTGGGCCTAGCTGCCTGGTCTCATTTTAACTGTGTTTTCTAACGTATAATGTGCTGTTTCCTGAAGGACGTGAAGCTGTACTTTTCCAGGAGCTAGAGATGTGTGTGTAACCGTAGTAAATTCTTTCTCATGAGAACCCAACTTGCTCAAGGAGACATTCTTGCCGAGTGCAACAGTGTAATTCGCAACAGGTACAAGGTCGCCTAGACCAAGGGAAGACAATGGAACTACTGACTGGAGTAACTAGTGTGACTTTTCCCACCTGACATTCTACCGTTGAAGGCGTCAAACGCAGGAGCCAATGAACTGCATGAGAACTGTCTTAAGTGGAAAATTCTAGTAAAGTGACCAGCGTATTATTGGATAGAGATAATGATGCACCCAATATTGACCAATTGGAAATTAGAGACTTGTTCGACAAATTTGATATAATCCTCGAGGAGAAATCAGTGATTAGAGGGACACTCTTGCTGTTACTCTGATATTCCATTCTAGCTTTTCTGTTTGATTCTTCAAACCATCCTCATTCTCTTGCCTTACCCCATACAGTACTTACTTCTCCTCCATATGAGGGAAGAGTCCTATTCTTAGCTGTATCCTGTAGAGTCTTGCCTGATTATCCTGGCCGATGGTGAATCGACTGCTGTCCTGAGGACGAAGACTGACTCTGTATGCGGACCCATTACGGAGGGTAACTATATAATGCTGAATTGTAATTGTCTGTTTGCCTTTCCTTTCTAGGTACCAACTGCTCTTTTGACAGAGGTCATAGTTTAGAAGTTTTCTAAATTTGAGTTACTAAATAGTTTTGCATGAAGGCCAACATGCTGATACTGATTAGAGGTTAGTTAAGGAGTTCACTGAATTTGGCAAATAGACAAATGACTGAGTCTTTGCTTTGTTGAATAATGTACTAATAATACTTTGCTAAAGTCTGATTAATGCTGACTCCGTGTTCTGTGCTGATGTTCATGATTTTTGATTTGATAAAATCTTATTCCAGTTGCCATGTCATAGTTTTATTAATGTGCTTATTGGTATTGAGACTAATGAATATGCTAGTAGGTTGTAACTAATAGGGAATAACTATTCATAATCTTGCTTATGGTGTGTTTTCATTCTTCTTAAATGTGCATGGATTAACTATATTGAATATTGGTTCGATTATTGATTGATTATTTGAGATGTCAAATGGATGCCTTGTCCTAAGGAGTCTACAATCAGGGTAAAAAGGTTCATTGGCCTAAAACGAGTCCTGTTGTAGAGATAATTATCAAAGCTGGGATGCGTTATCACCACCATAGAAAAAACAAACTCTTAAAAATTGGGAAATTAAGCAAAACAGTATATCATGTAAGGGTTAAAAATGTGGAGAGGCTATTTGAATTCATCTGGTCAGAACGTCCTTTCAAAACCCACCCTGGTTCAAACGTAAAACGCCACACATGCTAGGCTACACATATCCATGCCCCTTACAAAAATAGAGATGTCAGCAATGGAGAGGAGACAAGTTATCTGTTGTGATGTGTCTTTAACTGTGATGTACCTAATGGATTCTTGGGTACGTCACATGAAATGACTGCAACCAGGTAACAGTGGGAGTTGGAGGAGAACAGTAGGAGAAGCAAGCTCTGTTGTGGTGGCTGTACTGTGCACACTTGAAACTTTAATAAAATACTTGGAAACGCAGGATGTGTTGTAATGAGATCCTAACATTTTGGCGAGGAGCAGAAACTGGCTGTATCCTCAACATGGAAACTGTCGAACAACATCTTGATCAACATCTGCACCTCGCTCACTAGGACGGTGAGTTTTCTAATTGGCTTCTCTCACCCTTCGAGGTGGTGAATGGAAATCCTACATTTACTTTTTTTTTTTTGTGGTTCTATAAATCCCCTGGGCTCTTTTTTAAGCTTTTAAAGTGGCCAGCTGCGCAAGCGTAGCGCGTGCACTGTGTCCTTTTAACAAGTGCGTGAGCCTCGTATTCCCGTTACAGGAGTGCACACGGGCCTTTACGGGCGTGTATGCTTCTGCTGAAAGATATATTGTGGGAAATACACAGCCACCACAACAGAATAAAATAATTTACTATTTACATACTGTAGGAAAGTACCATCTCACCTGGCATGTTACCCTCATTTTGTACTAATATGTATGTTTGTTTTTGCCTGTGACACTGGGATCCTGCTAGCCAGGATCCCAGTGCTCATAAGTGTGCCCTGTATGTGTTCCCTGTGGGGTGCTTAACTGTATCATTGAAGCTCTGCTAACCAGAACCTCAGTGTTTATGCTCTCTCTGCTTTTAAAAATTGTCACTGCAGGCTAGTGACCATTTTCACCAATTCTGATTGCCACACTGGACACCCTTATAATTCCATAGTATATGGTACCTAGGTACCCAGGGTATTGGGGTTCCAGGAGATCCATATGTGCTGCAGCATTTCTTTTGCCACCCATCGGGAGCTCAGACAATTCTTACACAGGACTGGCACTGCAGCCTGAGTGAAATAACGTCCAAGTTATTTCACAGCCATTTTACACTGCACTTAAGTAACTTATAAGTCACCTATATGTCTAACCCTCACTTAGTGAAGGTTAGGTGCAAAGATACTAAGTGTGAGGGCACCCTGGCACTAGCCAAGGTGCCCCCACATTGTTCAGGGCAATTTCCCCTGACTTTGTGAGTGCAGTAACACCATTACACGCGTGAACTACATATAGGTCAATACCTATGTGTAGCGTCACAATAGTAACTCCGAACATGGCCATGTAACATGTCTAGGATCATGGAATTGGCACCCCAATACCATTCTGGTATTGGGGTGACAATTCCATGCATCCCTGGGACTCCAGAATGGACCCCGGGTACTGCCAAACTAGCTCTCTGGGGTTTTTCTGCAGCTACCGCTGCTGCCAACCCTCAGACAGGTTTCTGCCCTCCTGTGGTTTGGGCAGCCCAGTCCCAGGAAGGCAGAACAAAGGATTTCTTCTGAGAGAGGGTGTTACACTCTCTCCCTTTGGAAATAGGTGTTAAGGGCTGGGGAGGAGTAGCCTCCCCCAGCCTCTGGAAATGCTTTGAAGGGCACAGATGGTGCCCTCCTTGCATAAGCCAGTCTACACCGGTTCAGGGAGCCCCCAGCCCCTGCTCTTGCGCGAAACTGGACAAAGGAAAGGGGAGTGACCACTGCTGTGCTCAGTTTTCTTGAACCCGTGTTCAAGTACTTCTGCGGGTGCTGCCTGCTTTGTGTTGGCTCTCTGTGTTGCTGAGTGCCCCCTCTGTCTCTTCCTCCAAGGTGCGACCTCCTGGTGCTTCCTGGGCCCGGGCAGCACCCATTTTCTTCAACTGCGACCCTTGCAGCTATCAAGGCTTGTTTACGGTCGTTTTGTGTGGAAACAACTCTGCATCCTCCAGCATGCAGTGGGACATCTTCTGTACAAAGGAGAAGTTTCTGGCATCTTCCGTTGTTGCAGAATCTTCAGCTTCTTCCAACCGGAGGCAGCCATTTTGCACCTTCATCCGGGGTTTAGTGGGCTCCTGCCCCCCCTGGACACTTTTGTGACTCTTGGACTTGGTCCCCTTTCTTTACAAGTCCTAAGGTCCAGGAATCCGTCTTTAGTGCTTTGCAGTCATTTATGGTCTTTGCAGAATCTCCTATCATGACTTTAGTGTTTTTCTGGGGAAGTAGGGCAACTTTACTCCTAATTTTCAGGGTCTTGGGGTGGGGTATCTTGGACACCTTTAGTGTTTTCTTATACTCCCAGCGACCCTCTACACACTCCACCAGGCTTGGGGTCCCTAAGTGGCTCGCATTCCACTTTCTTAGTATATGGTTTGTGTTGCCCCTAGGCCTATTGCATCCTATTGTATTCTACAGTGTTTGCACTACTTTTCTAACTGTTTACTAAACTGATTTTGGTCTGTGTGTATATTTTGTGTATTTTACTTACCTCCTAAGCGAGTATATCCTCTGAGATATTTCGGACACATTGTCACTAAAATAAAGTACCTTTATTTTTTGTAACTCTGAGTATTGTGATTCTTATGATATAGTGCTATATGATAGAAATGGTATAGTAGGAGCTTTGCATGTCTCCTAGTTCAGCCTACCATACCACTTATATCATACAGCACTATATCATAAGAATCACAATACTCAGTGTTACTAAAAATAAAGGTACTCTATTTTTAGTGCCAATGTTCCAAAATATCTCAGAGGATATATTCCCTTAGGAGGTAAGTAAAATAAACAAAATATACACACACACCAAAGTCAGGTAAGTAAACAGTTAGAAAAGTAGTGCAAACACTGTAGAATACAATAGGATGCAAAATGGAGACATTAGGCCTAGGGGCAACACAAACCATATACTCCAAAAGAGGAATGCGAACTACGAATGGACCCCAGGCCTAGTGTAGTGTGTAGAGGGTCGCTGGGAGTGTAAGAAAACACTAAGGGTATCCAAGATACCCCACCCCAAGACCCTGAAAAGTAGGAGTAAAGTTACCCTACTACCCCAGAAAGACAGTAAAGTCGAGATAGGGGATTCTGCAAAGGCAACAACTGACTGCAAAGCACTGAAGATGGATTCTTGGACCTGAGGACCTGCAAATGAAGGGGACCAAGTCCAAGAGACATGCAAGTGTGGGGAAGCAAGGACTTACCTTCACCAAATTTGGACAGAAGGACCATGGACTGTCGTGGTCACTTGGATCCAGCTCCTGTGTTCCAGGGACCATGCTTGTCAAGATGAGAGGGGACCCGGAGAACCGGTGATGCAGATGTTTGGTGCCTGCGTTAGGAGGGGGAAGATTCCATCAACCCACAGGAGATTTCTTCTTGGCTTCCAGTGCAGGGTGAAGGCAGATAGCCTTTAGAGCATGCACCACCAGGAAACAGTTGAGAAAGCCGGCAGGATTAGGCGCTACAATGCTGCTGGTAGTCGTCTTGCTACTATGTTGCAGTTTTGCAGGCATCCTGGAGCAGTCAGCGGTCGATCCTTGGCAGAAGCTGAAGAGGGAGATGCAGAGAAACTCTGGTGAGCTCTTGCATCAGTTATCTGAAGAGAAACCCACAGGAGAGACCCTAAATAGCCCTCAGAGGAGGATTAGCTACCTAACCAGGTAAGAGCCTATCAGGAGGGATCTCTGACGTCACCTGCGGGCACTGGCCACTCAGAGCTCTCCATTGTGCCCTCACACCTCTGCATTCAAGATGGCAGAGGTCTGGGACACACTGGAGGAGCTCTGGGCACCCCTCCTGGGGTGGTGATGGACAGGGGAGGGATCACTCCCCGTTCCTTTGTCCAGTTTTGTACCAAAGTAGGGGCTGGGGGCTCACTGAACCGGTGTAGACTGACTTATGCAAGGAGGGCACCATCTGTGCCCTTCAAAGCATTTCCAGAGGCTGGGGGAGGCTACTCCTCCCCCTCCTTTAAGACCTATTTCCAAAGGGAGAGGGTGTAACACCCTCTCTTAGAGGAAATCCTTTGTTCTGCCTTCCTGGGACTGGGCTGCCCAGACCCCAGGAGGGCAGAAACCTGTCTGAGGGATGGCTGCAGCGGTAGCTGCAGTGAAAACCCCAGAGAGCTAGTTTGGCAGTACCTGGGGTCCATGCTGTAGCCCCAGGGATGCATGGGATTGGCACCCAAAAACCGGAATTGGCATGGGGGGACAATTCCATGATCTTAGACATGCTACATGGCCATATTCAGAGTTACCATTGTGAAGCTACATATAGGTATTGACCTATATGTAGTGCACGCGTGTAATGGTATCCCCGCACTCACAAAGTCCGGGGAAATTGCCCTGAACAATGTGGGGGCACCTTGGCTAGATCCAGGGTGCCCTCACACTTAGTAACTTTGCACCTAACCTTCGCTAAGTGAGAGTTAGACATATAGGTGACTTATAAGTTGCTTAAGTGCAGTGTAAAATGCCTGTGAAATAACGTTTAGTAACTCTGAGTATAGTGATTCTTATGATATAGTGCTATATGATAGAAGTGGTATAGTAGGAGCTTTGCATGTCTCCTAGTTCAGCCTAAGCTGCTCTGCTATAGCTACCTCTATCAGCCTAAGCTGCTAGAACACTACTAATCTGCTAATAAGGGATAACTGGACCTGGCACTAGGTGTAAGCACCATCAGGTACCCACTATAAGCCAGGCCAGCCTCCTACAAGTGCCACATCTGTTGTTCACAAAGTAATGAAGGTGGCGACTCTTATGTTGAACCTTTTGGAGCAGGAGTTAGACAAGCTCAAGAAAATTGATGTCATTGAGGAAATTGAATCATCGGAATGGTTGGCCCCAGTGGTGTTAGTACCAAAAGATAATGGCACTAAAATCAGGATGTGTGTTGTCTTGAGGGATTTGAACCAATGCATATGGGTGGATCGACAACCTTTACCCAACATAGCAGAGACATTGTCCATGCTTAAAGCTGCGAACATTTTTAGCATAATGGATCTGTCAACAGCTTACCAACAGGTAATGCTGCATGAGGACTCCCGATACCTCACGTCTTTCGTAACACCATTGGGGGCATTCAGGTTCATGAGGTTACCATTTGGATTAGCATCGGCAGCAGCTTGTTTCCAGAAATTAATGCCGAAAGTCCTGGAAGGGATTCAGAATGTGTTGTTTTTCAAGGATGATATCGTCAATTATGGTGACAATGAAGTGGCTCATGATATTACTTTAAAGGAAGTTTGAGTGAAACTGAGAGATAATGGACTCACTGTAAAAGGGAGAAATGTCAATTTAGAGTTAACACAGTGACATATTTGGGACATGTAATTTCTGGAGAGGGTATCAAACCCAAGATGAGTCTGACTGAATCCATTGTCCAAGCACCCACTCCAGTTGACAAAGATGGTGTTTGATCCTTTTTAGGATTAGCTGAATATTATTTGAAGTTTGTTCAAGGTTTTGCCAGTATGGGTATGCCGTTAAGGATGTTGCTCAAGAAAGGAAGCAAATTTATCTGGTCTGATGAGTGTGAGGAAGCGTTTGTGAGTGTCAAGAATGTAATAGGCAATATGCCAAATTTGAACCATTTTGATGTGGCCAGGGAGACTATTCTTATCACTGATGCCAGTCATAAGGGCCCAGAGGCAGTTTTGAGCCAAGTAGATAATGTAGAAGAAAAGGTGATAGCGTTTGCCTCTCGTTCTCTGAAGGGAGCGGAAGGAAAATATTCTGTCATTGAATGAGAGGCACTTGCTTGTGTATGGGCTATCCATCATTTCAAGTTTTTCTTGTGGGTTTACCTTTTACATTAAGGTCTGATCAAAAACCATTGGTACATATTTTCACATGTAAGGGGTCAGACAGAGCTACTCCCAGAAGTAAGAGGTGGTTGGATAGTGTGTTGGAGTTTAACTTCAAGATTGAATACTTACCTGGACTGAGAAATGACGTAGCAGACTTTTTGTCCAGATTCCTTGTTGAAGGAGATGATCTAATGGAACTGAGTACTTCAGTGATGTGGGTGATGGAGTCAGCTTTATCTCAGGATAAGTTGTGTCGAGAGAATAAAAAAGATGCTGTTTTAGCAGAAATAAAACGCATGATAGCAAGTGGATGGCCTGATCGGAAGAATTTGAACATGGAGGTACAACAAGTTTGGGGAGTAAGAGATAAATTAAGCATTTTAGATAAGCAAGTTTTCAATGGAGATCGGGTTATTCCACCGGAAGGGTTAAGAGACAAAATAATGAATCTTGCACATGAAGGTAGGAATCTTACTAAAGGTAGAATATGAGAAAAGTATTGGTGGCCTGGGCTTAACAAAGAAGAAGAAAATTTAGTGAGGGAGTGTTGGTTATGTGGCAACAGTGACAAAACTAAAATTGTAAGAACAGCACTTTTATCTCCCACAGAAATACCTGATGAACCTTGGTTCAAACTAGGGCTAGATATTGTAGGACCTTTCAATTTATAAAACCTTAATGAGAGGTATGTGTTAGTCTTTGTAGACTATAAGTCGAAATGGGTTTCCACTTGTTTTGTTGGATCAGTTACCACTAACACTGTGGTAGAATGTTTGAAAGATGTATGTGTTTCTGAAGGTATTCCCAAAATAATTGTCACAGACAGTGGGGTTCAATTTGTTTCTGATGAAATGAAAACATTTTTGGAGGATTTGTCAATTGAACATCAACATACAGCACTTTATGCTCCGCAAGCTAATGGTCTTGTAGAAAAGATGAATGGGCTTATGAGGGATTGTGCTCAGTTAGCCATAAAAAATAAAGGAGTGTTCAAAAGCATTTTGAGGGATAATCTCTGGGCTCATCGCACTAGTCCAAACATTTTAACAAAGAAATCTCTGTTTCAATGTTTGAGGGGATGAGTGGCAGGATTCAAGTTTAATCCCAAGTGGTTAGGATGTTATGGTAGTAATGAGAGTGTGGATAGGAGCAAAGTTCTTATGCATCAGAGAAGGTATAAAGAACAATTTGATAATAAACATGGTGCTGTGGCCAGGAACTGGAGATTAGGGGAGTTCATAGGACCATTTTGTATCAAAGAGCTAAAGAAAAATGTAGTAACCCTGGAAAATGGAGAGGGTTGGAGCATGTCTAGATTGGCTAAGTGTGATTGGAATTCAAGAATTATGGAAGCCAAACTACATGAGTGTGAGTGGGGAGATAGAAGGGAATTAGGTCAGCATCATAAAACCACTTCTCCTCGCAGGGAGGTCCACATGAGATGGAAGCCAGAGTATCTTAAGGACTATGTGTGATTATTGTAGCGACCGCACTTCTATGGTCCGTGTAAGGTATAAGGGTAATGTATATATAGCAGATTGGATTGTCATGTATTTTGTATTTTTGTTAATAAACGTTTGCATATTTATTTGGGGGGAAGACGTGTTGTGATGTGTCTTTAACTGTGATGTACCTAATGGATTTTAGGCTACATCACAGGGAATGACTGCAACCAGGCAACAGTGGGAGTTGGAGGAGAACGGCACGAGAAGCAAGCTCTGTTGTGAGGGCTGTCCTGTGTACACTTGAAACTTTAATAAAATACTTGGAAACGCAGGATGTGTCGTATTGAGATCCTAACATTATCATTAAACTGAACATTAAAACTGCCAAGCAATACATATTCAGTATCAAAAAGAAATGAAATTACTTTACTCTGCCAGACCAGAATGTTGGCTCAGTTATTGCATCAAGATGATCCCGCATTAGTGGGCAGGTCATTTGTATATTAAAAACCATCATATCAAATGATTGTAATAGAAAATAGTGGTGGCAAGCGATAAGTAAGACCCGTATGTGAGCCAGGTATTTCACAGACATTTGAAAGCAATCGGTGGACTGCCCCACATGTCCCAGGCACAAAGTACTCACCAGTTAAGCCCTGCAGAGATGGATATATATTTTGGCCCTCAATAGGACCCTGGCGCTAAATGCCACCTACCGTCGTGCTGATGGCCGCCAACATACCGTGACCGCGGCGGTAATCCACCACAGGTATTATGACCCACACAGAGAAATCTGCCACTATACAGACACACACACAAGTCCGCCACACCAAAGGTCAGTGATAAACTGCCGATAGTAAAACCCACACCGTTCCGACAACAGGAATACGCCCACAGTATCACGACCCATGAATCACCGCGGCAGTCTTTCAATCGTGGTAAACTATTGGCAGTACACACCGCCGCGCTCAAAATACACACACCCAAACAAAACTACACCACATTGGACAATTCAAAATACACACACCTGACGCATATACACACACCACACCCACACACTCACACCACTAAAAAACACCCACCCACATTACTCACAACCCCTTACAGCGAAAAAAAACGATAGCACACAGAGAGAAACAAGGCAGGAGCACCCAATCAATCAGAGGCACAGAACACCATCACCCAGACACCATTCACACACATCACAGCATACACCACAACACATCACCCCACACATCCTCACACATATCACTCACACCACATCCATGTCACCCCAAAGACACCTCAGGTTTTCTGAGGAGGAATTAAGGGTCATGGTGGAGGAAATCATCCGGGTAGAGCCACAGCTTTACGGATCACAGGTGTAGCAGACGTCCATTGCTAGGAAGATGGAGCTATGGCAGAGAATAGTGGACAGGGTCAACGCCGTGGGACAGCACCCAAGAACCAGGGATGGCATCAGGAAGTGGTGCAATGACCTATGGGGGATGGTGCATTCCGTGGTATCAAGACACCAGATTGCTGTACAGATGACTGGCGGTGGAACCCCACCTCCTCCCCCACAACTAACAACATGGGAGGAGCAAGTCTTGGCGATCATGCATCCCGAGGGCATACTATCACAAACTCCTACCCCTACCCTCACCCCCATCACTCCACAAATACCCCACTATCACAACCCACCCATCCCAATACCAAGCCCTGCATGCAACACCTATGCATGGACACCCATCACAGAGCTGTATGGACAACCATCACCACACCATGCCCAGTAGAGAGACTCACCCAGCCCACAAAATCACCACTCACACAAGGCAAAGCTGACAGGGAAATCACAATCATACAGTGAAACACACCAATTCACAATATGGCCCACCCAGATACATTAACAATGCATTTGCATCCCAAAAAGACCCCTATTTAACGTCACTGGAGAGGAGGTGCCAGCTCCATTCAATCCCCCCCTTGAAGAGGTCCACAGTGACGACAGCAGCTATGCACGCCTGGATCACGATGACCAACCTGGCCCATCAGGGGCCTCTGGGCAGTCAGTTCCCCTGCCACAGTCCCAAACCACCACAGATGACCAACCTAGCCCATCAGGGGCCTCTGGGCAGTCAGTTCCCCTGCCACAGTCCCAAACCACCACAGAGCCTCCCCCCTCAGGAAACACCAGCACAGCACTCACCCAGCGGACCCATGCCACTGTCCCCAAGACACGTTAATCAGCAGTGTGTCCACCACTACAGGGACCCCAGGCAACCCCACAAACCCAGGACAATCAGGGACCTGGGGTCAGTGGCAGTGGCCACACGGTTCAGGGGACAGAGGCACAGGACAACAGGGAAGCTGGGAGGACTGCTGTGCGATGGGGGAGGACAGGCCTAGGGAACCCACTCTCCACAAGGCAGTCTCCAACATCCTGGGAGTATACCACCATACCCATGAGACCATGGGCCAGATACGGGCCAAGTTGCAGGAGACCCAGCAGCTGCAGGAGGGACAGTACTTGGGGATCAGGGATGACCTTACAGAAATCTACACCATCCTAGTCACCATTGCAGGGGTTCTGGTTGACATGGGCAAGACCATGAGGGAGGCAGTGGCACAACAAAGGGCGCCTGACACTAGCCAAACAGAGGAACAGCCTTCCACCTCCGCCAGCACTAGTGGACAGGAGGCCCGCCACAGAACTTTGCCAAGACCCCCGCCAGGAAATAGGACTCTCCTGATTGTCACCCTTCTGTCCCACTCTGTTACCCTGTCCACCTTGAACTGCCATTGCTCCCCTTCCCATGCCCCCTTGGCAATGCACCTGTGATACCATCACCCCAGCCCCTTGCACATACCCCTATACTTATAAGCACCTAAATAAACACCCTTGAAACAAATAGCAATCTGGAGTTAGTCTAATGATTCACAAATGTATTAGTACAACATTCTCAAAGCATTGCAACATATATGTACAGTGAAATATAATACAGGATGACCTTTGGTGGGTAGCAGTACATATAGCAGGAGCCAGAATGGGTCACAGTGATCTGAAAATAGAGATTTCAAAGGGAACAGTCAGTGGCCAACGACATTGGGAAACAGGCTGCCATGTACAATGTCCAACAGAAAACTGTAATGTAAAGTGAAGTTACATTGTCTTACCTGTGTGTCACTAGAAGTACTGCTGTATTATGTTTGTTCTGTTGTCCACGTCTTCTTCCTCTGCCTCCTCTTCGTCACTGTCCACAGGCTTCACCGCTGCCACAAGACCATCTCCAGGCACATCCCCCTTGCAGAAAAGGCACCTGGCGTCTCAAGGCCAGGTTGTGAAACATACAGCATGACACTATGATCTGGCACACCTTCTTGGGTGAGTAGTACAGGGATCCACCTGTCAGCTGGAGGCACTGGAACCTGGCCTTCAGGAGGCTGAAGGTCCTTTCTATAATCCTCCTTGTATGCCCATGTGCCTCATTGTAACGTTCCTCTGCCCTTGTCCTGGCATTGCTCACTGGGGTCAATAGCCATTAGAGGTTGGGGTAACCAGAGTCACCTGCAGATTTCGAGGGACAACTGTTAACACACACTAACCCTTAGGGGGAATCCCATACCCATACATCAACATATACTCGGATGGGGACATTTGGCTCACCTATTAGCCACACCGGGTGCCTCTGGAGTTGGCCCATCACATATGGGATGCTGCTATTCCTCAATATATAGGCGTTATGCACAGAGCCAGGATATTTGGCATTCACATGGGAGATGTACGGGACACACCATCTGCACATTCATCGAATGATAGCTTTTTCTATTCCTGTAAACCTGTTCATTTCTCCAGGGGGGGGGAAATGCTACATGTGTACTATCAATGGCACCAATGATGTTGGGGATATGTCCCAGGGCATAAAAGTCAGCTTTCACTGTGGCCAGATCCTCCACCTGGGGGAATACAATGTAGCTGCGCATGTGTTTCAGCAGGGCTGACAAAACTCTGGTCAACACGTTGGAGAACATTGGCTGAGACATCCATGATGCCATGGCCACTGTTGTTTGGAAGGAGCCACTTGCCAGGAAATGGAGCACTGACAGGACTTGAACTAGAGGGGGGATTCCTGTGGGTTGGCGGATAGCTGACATCATGTCTGGCTCCAATTGGGCACACAGTTCTAGGATTGTGGCACAATCAAGTCTGTATGTGATAATAATGTGTCTGTCCTCCATTGATGCAAGGTCCACCAGGGGTCTGTACACTGGAGGATGCCGCCATCTCATATGCTGCCTCAGCGGTTGAAGCCTATGGAAGAGAACGGTGAGCAGAAGGTCATCATTCCACATCTTTTGCACTAATCTTGATTTTTTTACTTTACAGAAGCAGTATGTGAACTCGAGAGTCAGTTGATGTGCCAATGTCTGCTGTGGCGCAGTTAGGTGCCATGCCCTGTGCTCCCCGAAATGGTGCTGCCTGACCTGTGATGAGGGACAGGTGGAAATGAGGTAATTGCGCTGGCGTTGTGCGCTGTCGCGGTAGGTGGTCGATGACCGCCGCGTAACTTCGCATTGGTTATCAATGGGCCACATGGGTTCCAGGAGCCAATGGCAATGTACGCCAGCGGTGACGGTACGCACCACTGCGGACGTGACCTGCATTTTCTAACTATTCACTCACTTGCTACCTGACCTTCAACAGGAGAGGAACTAGACTGCAAGTGCTGCTGTGACCTATGTCTAGAAGCGACAATGGCTCATGTGTCTGGGGAAAGGGCCCCTGCCTTCATTGCGGAGGAGTTGGAAAAAGTGGTGAATGGGGTCCTACCCCAGTACAAGTTACTCTATGGTCCTCCAGACAAACAGGTGAGCACACTGTGAGCATGATGCATGGGCCATGAATGTATGGACTGCTGTGTGTGTCAGCCACATGTAGGGGAGGGCAGAGGGGTCCTGGGCAGAGTGCTGCAGGTATGGTGGTCAATGTATGTGCGTAAGGGGATGGGAGGGATATGGTGGGCCATGAGTATGACAGTCCGGACGGTTTGACTAACCCTTTTTTCTGCTGTCTTCTTCCTACAGGTCAGCGCCCACCAGAAGCAGAATATATGGCGTGCCATCGCCAAGGAGGTGTGGACCCTGGGGGTCTTTCACAGGCAGAGCACCCACTGCCGCAAGACATGGGAGGACCTGTGCCGCTCATCAAAGAAGATGGCGGAGGCCCAGCTGGGGCTGGGGCTGGTCTCCCAACGTGGAAGGGGTGCCTGTCGCACCATGACCCCCCTAATGTTCCGCATCCTGGCGGTGGCCTATCCGGAGTTGGATGGGCACTTGAGGGCATCACAGCAGCCACAGGGGGGTGAGTACAGATTCAGGGTCATGACTTTGCACGCTTTAAGGTGTTACCTGGCTGGGAGATGTGGGCTGTGGGTGCCCCTAGGCCAGGGCAAACATGGCAGTGTAGGTCCCTTGTTGTGCAGGCTCTGGAGTACTCCTACCCCAATAGTGTAAGTGGCCATCTACTACTGGACAGGGTCCTGTGGGTTTCTGGTGTGCAGATGCTGACGTTAGGCATTGTACCCCATGGGCTGGTGACTAGCTGTGTAACTGGTAGTGCATGGCCTAGTGCATAGGGCTGATCCCTGTGTGTAGTGTACGCCAACGGTGGTGTTGTTGCTGGCATTGACCAAGTGTATCCTCTGTCTCTTCCCTCCCCTTTTTGTTTTGTCACCCTGTCCTTGTGTGCATTAGCATCATCTGGCGGAGGAGCAGAGGCACCGGCGATGGAGGGAGCTGCATCCCACATGGAAGCCGAATCCACTGAGGGTGAAGGCACCAGTGGGACGGAGGGCGAGGGGAGGACCACGACGGGGACAGGAGGGGAGACCACAGACAGCGACTCGTCCTCCGATGGAAGCTCCCTGGAGGTGGCGGACACCTCTGTGCCCACCCCAACAACAGGTACAGCCGCCATCCCCCCTACCAGCACCGCCCTCCCAGCATCCCCTCAGCGTGTTTCGCGTGCCCACTCACCCAGGAGGGTGGGCATCTCCTTCGCCCCAGGCACCTCAGGCCCTGCCCCAGACAGCCCTGCTACCCTCAGTGAGGAGGCTGTTGATCTCCTGAGATCCTTCTCTGGTGGGCAGTCAACCATTTTGAATGCCATCCAGGGTGTTGAGGGGCATTTGCAACAAACAAATGCATTCCTGGAGGGCATTCACTCTGGTGTGGCGCCCAACAGAGAGCATTTCAGGCTCTGGCCTCAGCACTGATGGCAACCATTGTCCCTGTATCTTGCCTCCCCCCTCCAAATTCCTCTACCCAGTCCCAATCCCCTCAACCTCAGCCTATCCCATCTTCAGGCCAGCATTCACCCAAATCAACACACAAAAGTGGTTCAGGCAAACATAAGCACCACACCTCATCTCACAGGCACTCACACAAGCACCATGTCCATGCAGACACACCAACATCCACTGCCTCCACCGTGTCCCCCTCCGACTCTTCGTCCACCTCCCTCCCAGTCTCGTCTCCTCTCACACCTGCATGCACTACATCCTCATCCACTACCTCCATCACCAGCACGCCCATCACAACACACCCCTCACCCCCACAACCATGCACACGTCCCCTGTGTCCTCTCCCAGTGTGTCTGTGACCCCTCCTCCCAAAGTACACAAACGCAAGCACCCACCCACCCAACAGCCATCCACCTCACAACAGCATCCACCCCATGCACCTTCACCCAAACTCAGCAGACAGACACCTCCTACAACCACTCCCTCTTCCTCCACTCCTAAACCGTCTCCATCTTCCCATCTCAGTGTGTCTAAAAAACTTTTCCTGGCTAACGTTCCCTACCCACCCCGTCCTTCCCCTCGGGCCAGGGTGTCCAGATCCCTGGACAGCACCTCAGCCACCAAGTCGGTCTCCGCTGTGCTCACTGCAACTCCCAGAGGATCAAAGGGGGCACCCGTCAGGCCAGGCACTGTGCCACCAACCGCTACAAAACAGAAACCCATTCCGCCACCTGCCAGGATGCAGCATGGCCAAGGAGCACGACCCACCCAGCAAGGCCTCCTCCAAAACTCAAGCTGCCAGTGCCAAGGTCCCAGCGGCATCTGCCAAGGTGAGGAAGGGGCAGAAAAGCTAAGGCAAGGCACTTCAGGCCTTGGCAGCACCAGGTGAGGGCCTGGTGCCCACCATCAGAACCGACAGCCCCGCCACCTGTACCATCGCAAGCACCGCCACCTGCCCCGCTGCTGCCACAACAACTGTCAGCAGCAGCATCCCCAGTGGGCAGCCTTCCAAGGCCGCAGGAGATGGGCTGGTGCCTCCCTCCACCACTATCGGCACCTCCACGACGGACAGCACCGCCAGCATCCCCGCCGCAGGCACCGCCACCTGCCCCGCCGCTGCCACAACAAATGTCAGCAGCAGCATCCCCAGTGGGCAGCCGTCCGAGGCTGCAGAAGACGGCCTGGAGCCTCCAACCACCACGGGAAGCACACCCACCATCACCAGCACCAGTATGCAGCCTTAGTCGACGCAGGATGGAGTTGGGCCCTGCCTCCATGGAGTATCATGCTACCTGTTCCCTGCTAATCTCGTGCCTCAGACACCCAGGTGAGGGAATGTGAACTGCCACACCCCAAGTGCAACATCACTGAGCACCAAGCCCCCTCCAGAACCAGTGGAGAAATGCATCCACTCCCCCTATTATTGGCATGATGAAGCAGACTGGGCACAAAGCCCCCTCCAGAACCAGTGAAGAAATGCATCCACTCCCTCAATCCTTGGCAGGATGAAGCAGACTGGGCACAAAGCCCCCTCCAGAACCAGTGGAGATGCCACCCCCTTGAGAGACTGTGGCTTTGCACTCCCCAGGACCAAGCAGTGGGCAAACCACCCACTTGAGAGACTGTGGCTTTGCACTCCCCAGAACTAGGCAGTGGGCAACCCACCCACTTGAGAGACTGTGGCTTTGCACTCCCCAGGACCAAGCAGTGGGCAAACCACCCACTTGAGAGACTTGAGAGACTGTGGCTTTGCACTCCCCAGGACATCGATGTGGGCATGGAGCCCCCTCGAGGAGCAGTGGCATAGTACCATCTTCCGGTTGAGGTGCCCTCCCCTTCCCCGTCCTCCTGAGGTGCCTGTGTGTTTTCTACCTGATGCCCCTGCAGTGTTCTCTCCGTTTTGAGGCAGGAGTCAAGTGTGGGCTTTGCCTATGGTTTTTGGCCCAGTGGGCCACGGACATTTACAAAGGACAGTGTACGGCCTTCTGTACATATTGTAAATAACTGTATATACTGTTTTTATATTCGTTAGGTATATCTGCCTATTTCTAATATATCAAAGATTTGACTCAATTCCTTTTGTCCTTGCGTTCTTCCAGGGGGCTACGGGGTGTAATTGTAATGTTGATGCATGTTTTTGTGTGGATGGTGTTGTGGGTGAGGGTGGGGGTGGGGGTGTTGCGTTTTGCGTGTGTGTGTCACTCTCTTTTTCCTCCACCCCTCCCCTGTGTGCTAGGTGCAGTACTCACCGTGGTCACCGCTGCCACCTCCTGTGATATTCCTCGTGTATGAGGAGGTAGACCAGCATGGGCAGAACGTGCAGCTCAGGATCCTTGGCTTCCTGGTTCTTCGTTGAGTGTCAAGAGGTGAGTGGTTTCCCTTCCAAGTCCTGTTTCCACCGTGCTTTTGATGGTGTTGGTACCACCCCGGAAATGCTGGCAGATTAGCGGGTTGTGATTTGGTGGGTGGTACATTGTCTTCCGCCTGTCTGTTGGCTGTTCACCGCCGCGGTGTTTGTTGCTACCGCCGTGGCGGTCTGTGTGTTAAAGTGGCTGTCTATGTTGGCGGTTCCTGCCGTGGTAGTGATCCCATTTTTTTCACAGCCGCTTTAACACTGACCGCCAGGGTTGTGATGAGAGCCTTTGTGTCTAATGCATAACACAGAGTATATATACCAAGCGTGGGAAGTGACAGAAAGGATATGCTTCTATTCTAGACAGCTGTGGGTCTTAAATCTTCTGTTGCTCAACATTTATGGTAATTACTCATCTCACACTCAAAACACCTTTACCAGTCATTGTTTTGGCATATAAGAATTGAAGCACCAGGGCCGTGGCTAGGCTCACACTAAGATGGCCGCCACCTACGAGAGCTTCGAGGCTCCTAAAAAGGTTTATCCCGCCATCTGTCCAAATCCAGCAGCATCCTACGCTGCAAGCTAAGCGGCATGATAGAGGTCACCCACTGAAGGCGTAGAGACCTTTGACACCAGCACTAGCCCTGTAAATCCGACGGTGACCGTGAGGGACTCCATATCCAGGTAGGAGGCCGCGCACCCATGAAACAGATGGTTGGGCGGCTGAGGCAAAGCGGATCTGATCCCCTTTATAGCGGGGCGCCAACAGGGCTGGAGGTCAGCTGAGGAATCCTGGAATATGGAGATTGGTGCACGTTGCCGGGGACCCTATGCGGGGCTGAGGCAGGGAGCGGTGGAATGAGGTGGAGCCCGAGAGCCTGAGGCCCAGGGCGTGGCACGCTGGCATCGGACGGAGAGGACTAAGAGAGGTGGAGCACCCATCCCTCCCCACCTGGAATGCGTGTGAGTGCGGGAGCAAGCCACAAGGAGAGGAGGTCGAAACTTGGACTGGCCCTTCCCCGGTAGGTGTCGGGGCAAGCTATGGGCCGTATCTCTACTGCCCACCCAGCCGGTTTCCAGCAGTGGGGGGACCCTAATGTGACGGGGTGAATCCCCCAGTTCAATCTTGGTGGGCCTGGTGCATTTGGAGAAGTTACAGTTCTTCTTAAGGCTCCATGTCATGCCTTGGTGAGTGGAGGGAGCCTGGAGGAGCCTGAGAGAAGGGGCCCACTGAGGGGAGAGGTGAAGATCCTTACGGAGATGGGAGGAGGTGCCAGCCGCAAACGGAGGGGGGGTTTGAAGAATCCCTCTTCCCCCCCTCGCGACCAAGACTCCCTCCTGATTGTCATTATGAAACCAAAAGGATGTGCCGCTGCGCAATCTAATAAAATGGACAAATGCGCTGTACATAAATGGCACCCTCCACCCAATGGGCTGGAAGCAGCTACGAGCAGACCTTTCTCTGAGCGCCGGCATGGTGGCGATCTCAGACTTGAAGAGCACACTGGATCCCAAATTCGATGCAGTGATGACGGACGTCTCCTTCCTGCGAGCAGACTTTAAAAAAATGTCCAACAAGGTGTCAACAGCTTTAGCAACACAAAAGAATGATGGGCGGAGTGTTGAAACTTTTCAAACACTCACCCCCAGTCACAGATTTGGGTGTATTCCATTGTTCATTTGCTCTCCATGCCACCCCAGTTTGGACCCAGCCATACACAAATCAGTCTGGACCCTGTTCCCCCTGGGACCAATCCAAACCGAACTGCCAGGCCAGGCCCTCCATGGACCGGAAACAAGCATCCTGGGACCGGTTTCAGGGTATCACCCTTCATTAGCCAGGCTAGCTTGAATCCAGTGGTACAGTGAGCAAGGGACCCACGTCTGGGCATACCCTTCCCACTTAGGGCAAATTTAGCAACACAAAAAAATGATGGACGGAGTGATATAACTTATCAAACACTCACCCCCAATCACAGATCTGGGTTTAATCCATTGTTCTTTTGCTCACCATGCCACCCCAGTTTGGACACAGCCATACGCAAATCAGTCTTGACCCTGTTCCCCCTGGGAACAGTCTAGCCCGAATTGCCAGGCCAAGCACTCCTTGGACCGGAAACAAGCATCCTGGGACTGGTTTCAGGGTATCACCCTTCATCAGCCAGGCTAGCTTGAATCCAGTGGCACAGTGAGCAAGGGACCCACGTCTGGGCATACCCTTCCCACTTAGGGCAACGTTAGCAACACAAAAGGATGATGGACGGAGTGATGAAACTTTTCAAACACTCACCCCCAATCACAGATCTGGGTTTAATCCATCATTCTTTTGCTCATCATGCCACCCCAGTTTGGACCAAGCCATACGCTGGGAACAGTCCAGCCTGAACTGCCAGGCCAGCTTTTTGTCAACAGCTGAGACAAAAGGTGCTACAGCTGAGGTGCTACAGTCCACTTCTAAGAGACTAGAAGAACAAGTACAATACCTCACGAAACAGAACTCGATGATTGTTGCCAGACTGGAAGACCAGGAAGGTAGGGCAAGGAGAAACAATATCAGAGTGGTTGGGCCAGCCCAGAAGGGGCAGATGGGCCTAGAGTAGATCTCTTTTTGGAAGACCTTATAGTCAACACCCTTTGTCCAAAGCATCTTTTGGATGTTTTTTCAGTGGAACAGGCACATAGGGTGCTGATTCCACCGCCAAAGCCTGGGTTCCCCCCAAGAACAATTATTGCACAAATTTTCAATCATAGAGATCGCAACACTATACTGCAAGCTGCCGGCACACATTGTGATCTGCATTTTGACAATGCCCTCATGTGGTTCTTTCCTGAATTTGCACTTCAGGTACGGAAGCTTTGATGTAGAGGTAAAGAAAGCCCTACGAGCAAAGAAACGGAAGTATATGATGCTTTCTCCAGCAAAGCTTCAGGTGCTAGCAGAGGGAAAATCCTGGTACTTCTCCACACCGGCAGAGGCCTGGGACTGGATTGAGGGCTGACGCCCAGCAGGGCAGTGAGCTAGAAGGGAAGAGGCAAGAGGGCACCCGAAGACGTAACAAATGGACAGTCATCTTGAGTGCGATCCAGACCACATTGTCACTGTGGCAAGGGAAGAAGTTTGATCAGTGAATTGCACAGGCTTTGGCTCCAGGTGGGTGCACTTGCCCATCCGCCGTCAGGTTGGAACATAAGGTTTGTAGGGGGGTGGGAGGAATGGACTCGGGAAGAGAGTGAGACATGCTGTGAGTTATGCAAGACTATGGCCCTCATTACACCCCTGGCAGTAAAGTCTGCTGGCCGCCGTACTGTTGGCCGCCAACATACTGTGTCTGCGGCGGAAATCCGCTACGGGTATTATGACCCACACTTAGAAATCCTCCACAATACAGACACACACACAAGTCCGCCACACCAAAGGTCAGTGATAAACTGGTGGTACCAAAACCCACACCGTCACGCCAACAGGAATACGCCCACACTATCATGACCCACTAATCAACGCGCGGTCATTCAACCGCGGTAAACCATTGGCGGTACACACCGCCGCGGTCAAAGTACACACACATTTACAAAACACAACCACGTTGGACAAATCAAAATACACACACCTGACACATACACACACCACACCCACAAACTCACACCACTATAAAACACACACCCACATTACCCACAACCCCTTACAACGAAATGTTTTGGAAGAAGCAGAGAGAGAGAAAGGCAAAGACAACACCAGCATCCAGAGGCATACAACACCATCACTCATACACCATCCACACACCCCAACACATCACCCCACACATCACATCAACCATCACCTCACATATCACTCACACCACATCATGGCACCTCAAAGACACCCAAGGTTTTCTGAGGAGGAGCTCAGGGTCATGGTGGAGGAAATCATCAACAGCTATTCAGATCGCAGGTGCAGCAGACATCCATTGCAAGGAAGATGGAGCTATGGCAGAGAATTGTCGACAGGGTCAACGCTGTGGGACAGCATCCAAGAACATGGGATGACATCAGGAAGAGGTGGAATGACCAACGGGGGAAGGTACGTTCCGTGGTATCCAGTCACCAGATAGCAGTACAGAGGACTGGTGGTGGACCCACACCTCCTCCCCCACAACTAACATGGGAGGAGCAAGTCTTGGCAATAATGCATCCTGGGGGCCTCCCAAGAGTAGCAGGAGGACTGGACTCTAATAAGTCATATCTCTATTATTATATCCCCCCCGCCCTACCTGCATGCCATCACAAACCCCAACCCCTACCCTCACACCCATCACCCCAACACCTCACATATACCCCACTATCACAACCCACACATCCCAATACCAAGCCCTGCATGTGACAACAATGCATGGACACCCATCACAGACCTGCATGGACACCCATCACCAAAGCATGTCCAACGGAGAGACTCACCAGGGCAAATCATCACCACTCACACAAGGGCCAAGGCGATATTGCAAGCACAGTAGTAGAGGGAAACACACCCATTGCACAAGATGGTGCACACAGATATACAATAACAATACATTTACACCCCAACAGGACCCCTACACAATGTCACAGGAGGTGCCAGCCAAATCCCCCCACAGAAGAGGCCCACAATGACAACAGCAGCTCTGCACGCCTGGATCAAGATGACCAGCCTGGCCCATCAGGGACCTCTGGACAGTCGGTTCCCCTGCCACAGTCCCAAACCACCACGGAACCTCCCCCCTCAGGAAACACCACCACAGCACCCACCCAGAGGGCCCATGCCACTGTCCCAAGGACACGTCAATCAGCAGTGTGTCCACCACTACAGAGACCCCAGGCAACCCCACTAACACAGGACGATCAGGGACCTGGGGTCAGTGGCAGTGGGCACACGGTTTAGGGGACAGAGGCACAGGATAACAGGGAAGCTGGGAGGACTGCTGTGCGACAGGGAGAGGACAGGCCCAGGGAACCCACTCTCCACGAGGCACTCTCAAACATCATGGGAGCATACCACCATTCCCAGGAGACCATGGGCATGGTACTGGCCAAGTTTCAGGAGACCCAGGGGCTGCAGGAGGAACAGTACCCGAGGATCAGGGAGGACTTGAAGTCCATTAACACCACCCTGGTCACCATTGCAGGGGTGCTGGCAGACATAGCCAACACCATGAGGGAGACAGTGGCATACCACCGGGCCCCTGACACCAGCCCGAACGATGAACAGCCTTCCATGTCCACCAGCGCTAGTGGACAGGAGGTCCTGCCACAGGACCAACAGGCCACCAGCACCCCACCCCCTGCAGAAGGAGAACCACCCCGCAAACGGTCCCTGCAATCCAGGCACAAGACAGAGAACATTGCCAAGAGCCCCGCCAGGAAATAGGACTCTCCTGATTGTCACCCTTCTGTCCCACTCTGTCACCCTGTCCACCTTGAACTGCCATTGCTCCACTTCCCATGCCCCCTTGGACAATGCACCTGTGATACAAATAGACTGGACTATATCCTGGACATTCCTCCACCATCACCCCAGCCCATTGCACAATCCCCCTCTACTTATTATCACTGAAATAAACACCCTTGACTCACAAAACAATCTGGAGTCAGTCTGTACTTTCACAAATATATCATTACAACTTTATCGACAAATATCAATGTTAATGTTAATTTGCACATACCAATGTATGACAGGTGTTGGGCTGCAGTAAACATAGCAGAAGGCAGAATGAGGTACCCAGATCTGTGAAAAGGAAAGCCAAAGTGAACTGTCAGGGTCCATAAACAGACGTTAAAAGGCTGACTTAAACAATGTCCTATAGTAGTCAGATATGAGATGAGCAGTGCCAGTCTCTTACCTGTGTCTCACTGGAAGTACTGCATGATGATGTTGTTTTGGTTGTCAAAATCTTCTTCCTCTGCCTCCTCTTCCTCACTGTCCACAGGCTCCACAGCTGCCACAAGACCATCATCAGGCCCATCCTCCTGCAGAAAAGGTACCTGGCGTCGCAAAGCCAGGTTGTGCAACATACAGCATGCCACGATGATCTGGCACACCTTCTTCAGTGAGTAGTATAGGGAGCCACCTGTTAGATGGAGGCACCGGAATCTGGCCTTCAGGAGGCCGAAGGTCCGCTCAATAATACGCCTAGTTCGCCCATGTGCCTCATTGTATCATTCCTCTGCCCTTGTCCTGGCATTCCTCACTGGGGTCAGTAACCATGAGCGGTTGGGGTAACCAGAGTCACCTGCAAATGTCGATGGATATCTGTTAGACACACACCAACCCTTAGGGACTACCCCATACCCAGACACCTATTCATACTGTGTGGGGACCTTGGGCTTACCTATTAGCCTCACCCGGTGCCTCTGGAGTTGTCCCATCACATAAGGGATGCTGCTATTCCTCAAAATGTAAGCGTCCTCCATTGTCGACAGGTCCACCAACGGGCGGTACACCGGAGGATGCCGCCATCTCCTCACATGTCCCAGCGCTCGGTGTCTATGAAGGACAATAGTGAGCACAGAGTCAAACAACTCAGAGGTACGTACCCACAGTTTACCCAGAACACCAATCATACACCAAAGGTGGCCTGTATATGTGTTGAGGCTAGGCCTAGGTATGTGTGACACAGTTGGAAATGAGGCCATGTGGGCCCCTGAAACGGCGGTTGCCTGACCTCTAAGGTGGGACAATGGGATGTGAGGTAACTGCGCTGGCGTTGTACACCGTCGACGTAGGCGGTCGGAGACTGCAGCGCAATGCTGCATTGGTTAATATTGGACCCTATGGGTCCGAGGAGCCAATGACGATCTACGCCGGCGGTGATGGTATGCACCGCTGCGGACGTGACCGCCGCGGACGTGACCGCCATTTTCTATCACTTCAATCACTCAATACCTGATCTTTGACGGGAGAGGACCTACACTGCAAGTGCTGCTGTGACCTCAGTCTGGAAGAGACAATGGGTCATGCGTCTGGGGAATGGGCCCCTGCCTTCACATCGGAGGAGTTGGAGAAACTAGTTGATGGGGTCCTCCCCCAGTACACGCTACTCTTCGGTCCTCCAGACAAACAGGTAAGTACACAGGGAGGATGTTGTATGGGCTATGCCTGTGTGGAAAGGGCTGGATGTAAGAAGGAAGGGGGCAGAGTGCTGCGTGCATGAAAGACGGTGAGTGCATGTGCCACACGGCAAGGGTAGGGATGGGGGCCACTCACTTTGACGGTGCAGTTGGTAATGACTTCTCTTCTTCCCCTGTACATTTCATGTAGGTCAGCGGCCACCAGAAGAAAGATATTTGGCGTGCCATCGCCAAGGAAGTCCAGTCCCTGGGGGTCTACCACAGACGGAGCACCCACTGCTGGAAAAGATGGAAGGACATTCACCGCTGGAGCAAGAAGACGGCGGAGGCTCAGTTGGGGATGGCCTCCCAACGTGGGAGGGGTGCCCGTCGAACCATGACCCCCCTGATGTTCAGGATCCTGGCGGTGGCCTACCCGGAGTTGGATGGGTGCTTGAGGGCATCACAGCAGACACAAGAGGGTGAGTACACTCTCATTCTGCTGACTTTGCGCGCAGTGGAGGTGTCGTGGTGGGGGCGGAGGGCTCTCGGTTTCCCTAGGCCAGGGCGAGTTCTGTAGGCTAGGCCCCTCCGTAAGGCATGGCCCTGTGGCCCCCCACCCCACCTATGTAGAGTGCCAAGTACAGCTATTCATGCCCCTGTGTCATCTATGTGTGCAGATGTCGTCCATAGCCTTGTAGGCCATTTCCCAGAAATTGCACTGTAGAGCCCAAGTGCGCGGCGTAGTGCAGGGGGCTTCTGTGACTGTCTTTTCTGCCATCGGTAGCGGTAATGCATGCACTCAACATGTCTTTATTCTCTCCCCCCCCCCTTTTTGTGGTTTCCCTGTTCATGTGTGCATTAGCATCATCAGGCGGAGGAGCAGTGGCACCGGAGCACGAGGGAGCTGCATCCTACATGGCCATGGAGGGCCACACTACGGACTCTGAATTCACCAGTGGGACGGAGGGCGAGGGGAGCTCCACGGTGGAGACAGGAGCTGAGACCAGCGACACGGACTCGTCCTCTGATGGGAGTTCCCTTGTGGTGGCGGCAACATCTGTGCCCCCCGCATCTACAGGCACAGCCGCCACCCCCCCTACCAGCACCGCCCTCCCAGCAGCCCCTCAGCTTCACCCCGTGCCCACTCACCCAGGAGGGTGGGCATCACCTTCGCCCCAGGCACCTCAGGCCCTGCCCCAGTCACCCCTGCTGCCCTCAGTGAGGAGGCCATTGACCTCCTCAGGTCACTCACTGTTGGGAAGTCTACCATATTGAATGCCATCCAGGGTGTAGAAAGGCAGTAGCAATAAACTAATGCATTCCTGGAGGGCATTCATTCTGGTCAGGAGGCCCTTCACCGAGCCTTTCAAACTCTGGCCTCAGCACTGATGGCAGCCATTGTCCCTGAGTCTATCCTCCCCCCTCCAACTTCCTCCACCCAGACCCAATCCCTTGTACCTCTGCCTATCCGAAGCACACCATCAGACCAGCCTGCACACACCTCACCACACAAGGGAAGCTCAGGCAAACATAAGCACCACACATCCCACAGGCACTCACGCAAGCATCACACACATGCAGATACACAAACATCCACTGCCTCCACTGTGTCCCCCTCCTCCTCGTCTTCCTCCTCCCTCCCAGTCTCATCTACACACACACCTGCATGCACTACCTCTTCAGCCACTACGTCCCTCACCAGCACACCCACCAGCACACCCTGCTCACGTGCAGTCACCACCCCCACTACCATTTACACGTACCTGTGTCCTCTCCCAGTGTGTCTGTGACGCCCCCTCCCAAGATACACAAACACAGCCACACACCCAACCAACAGCCATCCACCTCACAACAGCCTACAGCGCATGCACCTGCACCCAAAGTCACCAAACGTACACCTCCTACTACCACCACCTCTTCCTCCACTCCCAAACCCCCTCCAGGTACCCGTCCCAGTGTGTCCAAAAACTTTTCCTGTGCACCCTTGACCTCTTTCCCACACCTCCCCCACCCCGTCCATCTCATAGGTCCCGAACTAGCACCTCAGCCACAACATCTCCGGGACCAGTGGTGCCTGTAGTCACAGGTATGTGGAGTGCACCAGCCACCAGGACAGCCAGTGTGGCACGGAGCCACAGCACAGCCAGTCCCCCCCCTGTGAAGCATCAGAAGTTGGCCAGTGCCCGGCGGGAGAGGGGGAAGACTCCAGCCACCAAAAGCCGCTCCCATGGGTCCCGGTGGGAGTGTGGACTCAGCTGTGACACCTCCCAAGGTGGGGAAGGGCCACAAGAAACCCGGAAAGTCGGGGAAGAGCAGCACGGCGGAGAAGACCGCCATCATCCCCGCTGCCCAGGAGGGCCCTGCCAGCCCCATCCCAGCTGCCCAGGAGGCCACCGCCAGCCCAATCCCAGCTGCCCAGGAGGCCACCACCAGCCCCAGCCCAGCTGCCCAGGAGGGCCCCGCCAGCCCCATCCTAGCTGCCCACTGCCAGCCCCATCCCAGCTGCCCAGGAGGCCACCGCCAGCCGCAGCCTAACTGCCCAGGAGGGCCCCGCCAGCCCCATCCCAGCTGCCCAGGAGGCCACCACCAGCCCCATCCCAGGTGCCCAGGAGGGCCCCGCCAGCCCCATCCCAGCTGCCCAGGAGGGCCCCTCCGGCCCCATCCCAGCTGCCCAGGAGGGCCCGCCAGCCCCAGTCCAGCTTCCCTGGAGGGCCCTGCCAGCCCCAGCCCAGTTGGGCCATGAAGGACCACCAGCACAAGCCCCGCTGGGCCATGAGGACCGCCAGCACAAGCCCCGCTGAACAGGGCACCGCCAACTCAAGCACCGCTGAACAGGGCACCGCCAACTCAAGCACAGCTGAACAGGGCACCGCCAACTCGAGCACTGCTGAACAGGGCACCGCCAACTCGAGCACCGCTGAACAGGGCACCGCCAACTCAAGCACCGCTGAACAGGGCACCGCCAACTCAAGCACCGCTAGCCCATGAGCGGCAGGGGCACTGACGCAACTCAGTCCGTCACGGGGTGAATGATGCACTCTGGGCACCAGTCCCCCTCCAGAACCAGTGGAGACATGCATCCACTATCTCAATCCTTCACAGGATGAAGCACTCTGGGCACCAGTCCCCCTCCAGAACCAGTGGAGACATGCATCCACTACCTCAATCCTTCACAGGATGAAGCACTCTGGGCACCAGTCCCCCTCCAGAACCAGTGGAGACTGTTATCCACTTGAGAGACTGTGGCTTTGCACTCCCCAGGATTGAACAGTGGGCAAACCACCCACTGTATAGACTTGAGAGACTGTGGCTTTGCACTCCCCAGGATGGAACAGTGGGCAAACCACCCACTGTATAGACCTGAGATACTGTGGCTTTGCACTGCCCAGGATGGAACAGTGGGCAAACCACCCACTGTAGAGACTTGAGTGACTGTGGCTTTGCACTCCCCAGGATTGAAAAGTGGGGAACCACCCACTGTATAGACTTGAGAGACTGTGGCTTTGCACTCCCCAGGATTGAACAGTGGGCAAACCACCCACTGTATAGACTTGAGAGACTGTGGCTTTGCACTCCCCAGGATTGAACAGTGGGCAAACCTCCCACTGTAGAGACTTGAGAGACTGTGGCTTTGCGCTCACCAGGATTGAACAGTGGGCAAACCACCCACTGTATAGACTTGAGTGACTGTGGCTTTGCGCTCCCCAGGATTGAACAGTGGGGAAACCACCCACTGTATAGACTTGAGAGACTGTGGCTTTGCACTCCCCAGGATTGAACAGTGGGAAAACCACCCACTGTATAGACTTGAGAGACTGTGGCTTTACACTCCCCAGGATTGAACAGTGGGCACGGAGCCTCCTTGTGGATCTGGCGTCATGCACTCATCCGGCTGAGGTGCCCCCGTTCCCTTTCCCCTGAGGTGCCTGTTGTATTTCTAACTGATGCCCCTGCAGTGTTCTCTCTGTTTTGATCGGGTATCTTGTGTGGGCCTCGCCTATGCATTTTGGGCCCAGTGGTCCACGGACTATAAATGGTACAATACCTGGACTTGTATAATTGGTGTATATATTTGTTTATAGTATGTATATATTTTTGAGTACTGGATTTTAATATATTACAATGGTTACAATCATTTCCTTTTGTCTTTGCATTCTTCCGGGGGGTTTCGGGGGTGTAACTGTGATGTATTGATATGCATTAGTGTGTGTGTTGTAGTGGGTGAGGGTGGGGGTGTTGCGTGTGTGTGTCCCTGTTTTTTGCCTCCCCCCTTCTCTATGTCGTAGGTGCAGTACTCACTGTGCTCTTCGCCGCCGGCGTTCGTGCTCCTGGTAGAGGAGCAGGAAGACTATCGCAGGTAGAATTTGGAGTTCCGGTTCCATGGTGTCCTCGTTCCTCGTGGGGTGTGTAGAGGTGAGCGTTTTCCCTTCAAAATGCCTGTTTCCAACGTTTTTTATCCGCGGTGAATCCGCCCCGGAAAAGGTGGCGGATTGGCCTGTCATAATAGTGTGGGCGGTACATTGTCTCCCGCCTGTCTGTTGGCGGTGACCGCCGTGCTGTTTGTTTGTACCGCCGTGGTGGTCTGAGTGTTAAAGTGGCTGTCTTTGTTGGCAGTTTCCACCACGGTCGTAATTGCTAATTTTTTACTGCCGGCCTGTTGGCGGTCTTACTGCCGCTTTAACACCGTCCGCCAGGGTTGTAATGACCACTAATATTCCAATTAAAGACCAACCTTGGAAAAAACTAGTGTCAGAAGCCATCCTGCAATCAAAAGAATGTGCATATCATGCTAATAAAGAAAAGCTCAAATTTCCGAAGTCCCTGGGTCTGCTATGCAAACTCAACCTCAACCCTATGCATAGATGTGACACTTAGGTAAGCGTGCTACCTAATTCCTATACTGCCTCCAATGTGTCAAGTATATGCTTGGGGGTTGTCATCCTTCAATCTGGATCTAGCCTTCCTCTTCTAATTTGTGCCACTCAAGCACTACTGGCCCAAATTTGTTTATTTACACAATAGGTTGGTTATGTCAGCACGACCTTTGGCTGCTCACAGTTTCACAATCATAGCGCTGAGGTTGTGTTTCCAATGCATGCTTTGAGTGAGGACACAACTTCTGCTGGCCCTGATCCCTCTGAGAGGCAGCCTGGTCCATCAAGCTGGTCCATCAGGTGTGCCTTGTCAGCTGCTAGGGAGAGCCTCACTGTGCCTACCACAACTACTACCACCCTTGTAGTATCTCCCCCTCCACAACATCAAGTATCAGTCACTGCTCCATGTGGCCTATCAGCGCAATCTACATAAAAAGTCAGATTGCAAAGGTTGACATAAGATTATTATTAGATTCTCACATATATTCACATACATTTACTAATAAGCCAGGCCTTCCCATGTCCACGTTATGCCATTTGCTGTTGGATGCTGCATTTGCGTAGCACAAAAGAATCATGGGTGGAACCAAGAAAGTATGGACACACGCTAGTGATGTACAGATCTAGTGGGGAAATCACTAGCACAACAAAAAGTGTTTTCTGTTGCGGTACACTTGTTCCCTGTTGTATGGTGATACCAACGCACTATGAGTCCCATCAAAGGCACAACTGTCATGTGGGATGCCGCACAAAGCGTAAAAATGTGCTTTCACATTGTTCAATTCATCCACAGTGCTTGGAAACTGAATGAAGCTGTTCCTGTGGGTCAGCATTACTTCCCTGAATTCCTGTAGCACCTCACTAAATGTTGCTTGAGACATTCTGTAGCAGTCTGCTACGGTGTATTGAAAGGAGCCTGCTACAGCAAAATTAAGAACTGCCATAGTTTTCACTAGTGGTGTGATTGGTGTCAGATTTTAGTTCAGAGGCAGACGTTGTGGCTCAAGCTCATGGCATACATCCAAGATAGCCAATATTTTCTGATTACTTCTCTTTCTTGCATGGTTGAAAGGTCAGGAAAAGGGCAAAACATTTGAGGCTGCCGTCTCGCACTCTGGCAGAGTTGTTCAGTGTAGGTTGAATGATGTATCTGAAAGACAAGGTGGAAAAAGGTAGCTATACAGGCAAAATAAATAAAATATCAAATTATGTAATTATTCATTTAAAACAATCAATCCTAATAAGTTATCATTTTCTAGATGTCTACACTCAAATTGCAAACACACATATTAACAAAAAGTCACCCTATATGTGTATTTACCTTAGCCCAAAAAGTGTTTTTCATAATGTCTGTTATAGCAGACTGTATGCATAAAAAACGAAGGTCCTCATTATAATCGTGGCGGTAAATGCGGCCTACTGCCATGCTGACGGCCACCAACATACCGTGCCCGCGGCGGTATTCCACTATGGGTATTATAACCCACATTGAGAATTCCGCCACAATACAGACACCCACACAAGTCCGCCAGCCCAAAGGTCAGTGATAAACTGGCGATAGCCAAACCCACACCGTTACGCCAACAGGAATACGCCCACAGTATCAAGACCCACAACTCACTGCGGCGGTCTCAAAATACACACACATTTGCAAAACACCACCACATTGGACAATTCAAACTACACACACCTGACACACATACACACAACACACCCACACACTCACACCACTATAAAACACACACCCACATTACCCACAACCCTTTCAATGAAAAAAAAGATTGCCAACACAGAGAGACACAAGCCAGGAGCACCGCCCCAATCTGAGCCACAGAACACCATCACCCATACACCATCCATGCACATCACAGCATACACCCCAAAACGTCATCCCACACATCACCCCACACATCCTCACACATATCACACACACCACATCCATGGCACCCCAAAGACACCTCAGGTTTTCTGAGGAGGAGCTAAGGGTCATGCTGGAGGAAATCATCCGGGTAGAGCCACAGCTATTCGGATCACAGGTGCAGCAGACGTCCATTGCTAGGAAGATGGAGCTATGGCGGAGAATCGTGGACAGGGTCAACGCCGTGGGACAGCACCCAAGAACCAGGGATGACATCAGGAAGAGGTGGAACGACCTACGGGGGAAGGTGCGTTCCGTGGTTGCAAGACACCAGGTAGCAGTACAGAGGACTGGCAGTGGGCCCCCACTACCTCCCCCACAACTAACAACATGGAGGACCAAGTCTTGGCAATTATGCATCCTGAGGGCCTCTCAGGAGTAGCAGGAGAACTGGACTCTGGTAAGTCAAATCTTTACTACTTTATCCCCACACCCCACATGCATGCCATCACAAACTCGTACCCCTACCCTCACACCCATCACTTCAACAACTCACATATACCCCACTATCACAAACCACCCATTCCAATACCAAGCCCTGCATGCAACACCAAAGCATGGACCCCCAACACAGACCTGCATGGACACCCATTACCACAGCATGCCCAGTAGAAAAACTCACCCAGCCCACAAAATCACCACTCACACAAGGCCAAGCTGACAGGGAAATCACAACCATACAGGGAAACACATCCATGCACAAGATGGCACACGCAGATACATTAACACTGCATTTGCATCCCCACAGGATCTGTACTCAACGTCACCGGAGAGGACGTGCCAGCTACATCCATTCCTCCCCTGAAGAGGCCCACAGTGACGACAGCAGCTCTGCATGCCTGGATCAGGATGACAAACCTGGCCCATCAGGGACCTCTGGACAGTCGGGTACACTGTCACAGTCTTAACCCACCACAGAGCCTCCGCCCTCAGGAAACACCAGCACAGCACCCACCCAGCGGGCCCATGCCACTGTCCCCAGGACACGTCAATCAGCAGTGTGTCCACCACTAAAGGGACCCCAGGCAACCCCACAAACACAGGACGATCAGGGACCTGGGGTCAGTGGCAGTGGGCACACGGTTCAGGGGACAGAGGCACAGGACAACAGGGAAGCTGGGAGGACTGCTCTGGGACAGGGGGAGGACAGGCCCAGGGAACCCATTCTCCACAAGGCACTCTCCAACATCCTGGGAGCATGCCACCATTCCCAGGAGACTATGGGCCAGATATTGGCCAAGTTACAGAAGACCCGGCGGCTGCAGGAGGGACAGTACCTGGGGATCAGGGATTACGTAACAACCATCTACACCATCCTGGTCACCATTGCAGGGGTGCTGTCTGACATGGCCAAGACCATGAGGGAGGCAGTGGCAAAACAACGGGCACCTGACACTAGCCAAACCGATGAACAGCGTCCCACCTTCGCCGGCGCTAGTGGACAGGAAGCCCCGCACAGGACCAACAGGCCACCAGCACCCCACCCCCTGCAGAAGGAGAACCACCCCGCAAACGGTCCCTGCGATCCAGGCAGAAGCCAGAGAACATTGTCAAGACCCCCGCCAAGAAATAAGACTCTCCTGATTGTCACCCTTCTGTCCCACTCTGTCATCCTGTCTACCTTGAACTGCCATTACTCCCCTTCCTATGCCCCATTGGACAATGCACCTGTGATACCAAAAGACTGGACTCTACCCTGGACTTTCCTCCACCATCAGCCCAGCCTATTGCACATCCCCCTCTACTTATGAGCACCTAAATAAACACCCTTGGAACAAATACTAATCTGGAGTCTGTCAAATGATTCACAAATGTATTAGTACAACATTATCAAAGCATTGCAACTCAAATGTGCATTGAAATATACTTTGGAATTACCTTTGGTGGGCAGCAGTACACATAGCAGGAGCCAGAGTGGGACACAGAGATCTGAAAATAGACATGCCAAAGGGTACAGTCAGTGGCCATAGACATAGGGTAAGAGGCTGCCTTGTACAATGTCCAACAGATAACTGAAATGTAAAGTGAATTTACAGTGTCTTACCTGTGTGTTACTGGAAGTACTGCTGTATTATGTTTGTTCTGTTGTCCACATCTTCTTCCTCTGCCTCCTCTTTCTCACTGTTCACAGGCTCCACTGCTGCCACAAGACCATCTCCAGGCACATCGTCCTGCAGAAAAGGCACCTGGCATCTCAAGGCCAGGTTGTGCAACATGCAACATGCAATGATGATCTGGCACACCTTCTTGGGTGAGTAGTACAGGGAGCCACCTTTCAGATGGAGGCACTGGAACCTGGCCTTCAGGAGGCTGAAGGTCCTTTCTATAATCCTCCTTGTACGCCCATGTGCCTCATTGTAACATTCCTCTGCCCTTGTCCTGGCATTCCTCACAGGGGTCAGTAGCCATGAGAGGTTGGGGTAACCAGTCACCTGCAAATATCGAGGGACAACTGTTGGACACACACTAACCCTTAGGGACAATCCCATACCCAGACACCTACTCATAGTGTGTGGGGGCCTTTGGCTCACCTATTAGCCACACCCGGTGCCTCTGGAGTTGGCCCATCACATATGGGATACTGCTATTCCTCAAGAGAAAGGCGTGATGCATAGAGCTAGGATATTTGGCATTCACATGGGAGATGTACTGGTCCACTAAACACACCATCTGCACATTCATAGAGTGACAGCTTTTTCTATTCATGATAACTTGTTCATTTCTCCTTTGGGGGGGACAAATGCCACATGTGTACCATCAATGGCACCAATGATGTTGGGGATATGACTCAGGGCATAAAAGTCAGCTTTCACTGTGGCCAAATCCTCCGCCTGGGGGAACACGATGTAGCTGCGCATGTGTTTCTGCAGGTCAGACAACACTCTGGTCAACACGTTGGAGAACTTTGGCTGAGACATCCCAGATGCCATGGCCACTGTTTTTTGGAAGGAACCATTTGCCAAGAAATAGAGCACTGACAGGACATGCACTAGAGGGGGGATACCTGTGGGCTGGCAGATAGCTGACATCAGGTCTGGCTCCAATTGGGCACACTGATCAAGTCTGTATGATAAAGTGTCTGTCCTCCATTGTCACAAGGTCCACCAGGGGTCTGTATACCGGAGGATGCCGCCATCTCAGCCTCAGCGGTTGAAGCCTATGGAAAAGAACGGTGAGCAGAGGGTCATATTCACACATCTATTGCACTAATGATGATTTGTTTACTTTACAGAAACAAAATGTGAACTCGACAATCAGTTGCCGTGCCAATGTCTGCTGTGACACAGTTAGGTGCCATGCCCTGTGCCCCCCTGAAATGGCAGATGCCTGAACTGTGAGGAGGGACAAGTGGAAATGAGGTAATTGCGCTGGCGTTGTGTGCCGTCGCGGTAGGCGGTCAATGACCGTTGCACAACTTTGCATTGGTTGTCATTGGGCCCTATGGGTTCTAGGAGCCAATGGCGATGTACGCCGGCGGTGACGGTACGCACTGCTGCGGACGTGACCAACATTTTCTATCTGTTCACTCACTTGCTACCTGACCTTCAACAGGAGAGGACCTACACTGCAAGTGCTGCTGTGACCTGTGTCTGGAAGGGACAATGGCTCATTTATCTGGGGAAAGGGCCCCTGCCTTCACTGCGAAGGGGCTAGTGGATGGGGTTCTACCACAGTACACGTTACTCTACGGTCCTCCAGACAAACAGGTGAGTACACTGTGCGCATGATGCATGGGCCATGAATGTATGGAGTGCTGTGTATGTAAGCCACATGTAGGGGAAGGCAGAGGTGTTCTGGCAGCATGTAAGGTGGACAATGTATGTGTGTCAGGGGATGGGAGGGATCTGGTGGGCCATGAGTCTGACGGTCCGCATGGTTGACTAATTCCCTTTTCTGCTGTCTTTTCCCTGCAGGTCAGGGCCCACCAGAAAAAGGGTATTTGGCGTGCCATCGCCAAGGAGGTGCAGACCCTGGGGGTCTTTGAGAGGCGGAGCACCCACTGTCGCAAGAGGTGGGAGGACCTGCACCACTGGGCAAAGAAGACGGCTTAGGCCCAGCTGGGGCTGGCCTCCCAACGAGGAAGGGGTGCCTGTCGCACCATGACCCCCCTTATGTTCTGCACCCCAACGGTGGCCTATCCAGAGTTGGATGGGCACTTGAAGGCATCACAGCAGCCACAAGGGGGTGAGTACAGAATCTGACTCCTGACTTTGCGTGCATTAAGAGGTACCTGGGTGGGGGATGTGGGCTTTGGGTGCCCCTACGCCAGGGCGAAGATGGCAGGGTAGGTCCCTTGTTGGGCAGGCTCTGAAGCACTCCTACCCCAATAGTGTTAGTGGGCATCTACTACTGGGCAGGGTCCTGTGGGTTTCTGGTGTGCAGCTGATGGCGTTAGGAATTGTACCCCATGGGCTGGTGACTATCTTAGTAACTGGTTGGGCATGGCCTAGTGCATAGGGCTGCTCCCTGTGTGTTGTGTACACCAACGGTAGTGATGTTGCTGGCATTGACCAAGTGTATCCTCTGTCTCTCCCCCCCCTTTTTGTTTTGTCACCCTGTCCTGTTTGTGCATTAGCATCATCTGGCAGAGGAGCAGAGGCACTGGTGATGGAGGTAGCTGCATCCCACATGGGCCTGGAGGCCGAATCCGCCAACGGTGAGGGCACCAGTGGGACGGAGGACGAGGGGAGCACCACGACAGGGACAGGAGGGGAGACCACAGACAGCGACTCCTCCTCCAATGGAAGGTCCCTGGCGGTGGCGGACACCTCTGAGCCTACCCCAACAACAGGTACAGCCACCACCACCCCTACCAGCACCGCCCTCCCAGCAGCCTCTCAGCGTGTTTCCTGTGCCTGCTCACCAAGGAGGGTGGGCATCTCCTTCACCCCAAGCACCTCAGGCCCTGCCCCAGTCAGCCCTGCTGGCCTCAGTGAGGAGGCTATTGACCTCCTGAGATCCGTCCCTGTTGGGCAGTCAACCATTCTGAATGCCATCCAGGGTGTCGAGAGGCAGTTGCAACAAACAAATGCATACCTGGAGGGAATTCACTCTGGCGTGGCGGCCCAGCAGATAGCATTTCAGGCTCTGGCCAACTCCCTGATGACAGCCCTTGTCCCTGTGTCTAGCCTCCCCCCTCCAACTTCCTCTACCCAGTCCAAATCCCCTCAACCCCAGCCTATCCCAAGCACACCTTCAGACCAGCATTTTCCCAAATCAACACACAGAAGTGGTTCAGGCAAACACAAGCACCACACATTATCCCACAGGCACTCACACAAGCACCATACCCATGCAGACACACCAACATCCACTGCCTCCACTGTGTCCCCCTCCTCTTCCTTGTCCACCTCCCTCCCAGTACCGTCTCCACTCATACCTGCATGCACTACATCCTCATCCACTACCTCCATCACCATTTTGCCCATCACTACTCACCCCTCACTGGCAGTCACCACCCCCACATCCATGCACACGTCCCCTGTGTCCTCTCCCAGTGTGTCTGTGACTCCTCCTCCCAAAGTACACAAACGCAAGCACCCACTCACCCAACAGCCATCCACCTCACAACACATCCAGCACATGCACCTTCACCCAAACTCAGCAGACAGACACCTCCCCCTCTTCCTCCACTCCTAAACCCTCTTCCCACCCCAGTGTGTCTAAAAAGATTTTCCTGGCAAACATTCACCTGTTCCCTACCCATCCCCCCATGTACTTCCCCTCGGGCCAGGGTGTCCAGGACCCAGGGCAGCACATCAGCCACCAAGTTGGTGTCCACTGTGGTACCTGCAACTCCCAAAGGCTCAAAGGGGGCATCCGTCAGGCCAGCCAGTGTGCCACCAACCCCTGCCAAACAATCCCGCCACCTGCCACGGTGAAGAAGAGGACAACATGCAGCAAGGGCAAGGAGCATGACCCACCCAGCAGGGCCTCCTCCAAAACTCCAGCTGCCAGAGCCAAGGCCACAACAGCATCTGCCAAGGTGAGGAAGGGGTAGAAAACCCAAGGCAAGGCACTTCAGCCGTCGGAGGCTGCAGGTGAAGGCCTGGTGCCCACCAGCAGAACCGCCAGCCCCACCACCTGCACCGCGGGCAGCACCGCCAGCAGCCCCGCCTCAAGCACCGCCACCTGCGCCGCTACCTGCACCGCCGCTGCCACCACCAGTGTCAGCAGCAGCATCCCCAGTGGGCAGCAGTCCGAGGCTGTAGAAGAAGGGCTGGGGCCTACCTCCACCACTGGCAGCACCAGCACCTGCACCACTGCCAGCACCGCCAGCAGCCCTGCTGCAGGCACCACCGCAAGCACCGCCACCTGCATCGCTGACAGTAGGACCACTACCAGCACCTGCAGCCCCAGTGGGCTGCAGTCCAAGGCTGCAGGAGACGGGCTGGAGCCTCCCACCACCACTGGCAGCACCCCCACCAGCACCGGCACTACCACCAGTTTTCAGCCTCAGGCGCCGCAGGATGGAGTCTAGCCCTGCCTCCATGGACTATCATGCAACCTGGTCCCTGCAAATCTCGTGCCTCAGACACCCAGGTGAGGGAATGTGAACTGCCACACCCCAAGTGCTGCATCACTCGGTACAAGGCCCCCTCCAGAACCAGTGGAGATATGCATCCACTCAGCCCCTCCTTGGCAGGATGAAGCACATTGGGCACTAAGCCCCCTCCAGAACCAGTGGAGGAAGGCATCTACTCACCCTATCCTTGGCAGGATGAAGCACACTGGGCACCAAACCCCCTCAAGAACCAGTGGAGAAAGGCATCCACTCACCCTATCCTTGGCAGAATGAAGCACACTGGGCACCAAGCCCACTCCAGAACCAGTGGAAAAAGCCATCCACTTGAGAAACCTAGGCCTTGCACTCCCCAGGGCCAAGCAGTGGGCAAACGAACCACTTGAGAGACTGTGGCCTTGCACTTCCCAGGACCAAGCAGTGGGCAAACCACCCACTTGAGAGACTGTGGCTTTGCACTCCCCAGGACCAAGCAGTGGCCAGACCACCCACTTGAGAGACTGTGGCCTTGCACTCCCCAGGACCAAGCAGTGGGCAAACCACCCACTTGAGAGACTGTGGCTTTACACTCCCAGAAGGCCATATTTTATTACAACTTGTATTTTTATATGTTTATGATTTCGTATGGATTTCTGTTTTTTTTTTAATTTAAAATTTGAGATTCATTAACGGAGGTAGAAACTGTACCTAGTACAATAAAGGTATACTGTTCACTGCCAAAACTGCATATACAAAATGTAATACCTTCATGTGATAATTCGTTTAAAGTAGACTTGGGCATAACTCATGGAGTGCAAAAAAAACTCTGCGAGACTCCACAGAATTTCGCAAGTGGGCGGAGGTGCTCATCCACCCAGTCACGCTGCTTTTTTACATGTGAGTAGCATGAGCTGCGCTTCTGTGATAAAAAATCTGCGTAAACGACACTACATGGTCCGCATGGGCATGGCCATTTTGTTTTACCTGCTTTCCTGTTCTTTGTGTGGTAATGGGCCTTATTTTCCAATCCTCCTTGTATCCGACTCATCCACCCCTCATTTACCTTTGTTTAATTAGTTTGTGTCTTTGTGTTTGTTCATTTTACGTTTTTGTCTTTTCCCTTTCCCTGAGCCTGCACTTGCATATATGTGCAGCAGCTTCTCCCCTCCATGCTGGCAGCAAACCCTGGAGGAGGTACACCCTGCGGGAGCATTGGCTGCTGTGGAGGAGGGAGCACCAGTGTGTGCATTAGAATAATGGGGTCCAGTGCACCCAATGCCAAAATGTTGCTTAAATGTGAATTTACTTTTAAAAAAAAGAAGAAAAGAGGTGTTTAGCAAAACAGGAACTGTTCAATTAAATAAAAATTGCGACCAGGAGAGCAGTTACAGAACTGAGGTCTGAGGACTGCCTCTCAATATACATCAATTTGGACTGACGTTTTATACATTTCTCAGAGTGCCATAAAATAATTGAAACATTCCTTTCTTGGTTAAGAATGCAAACAGTTATCATGGAGTCATAAATAAGGTCTTGATAACAAATGCAGGTGGGCCTCAACCTTGCGTGGACACAATGTGGGCTAGCGAGTGTGTGTCCAGATGTCCGGCCTAAGGGGGGTCATGGTCGCTGCATGTTGGTGTGTGGGCTGTGTTCTGATTGGTTACGTGATTCTCACTACATGTGGCATCTAACTTTATGGTGTTTTGGGGAATGTACACACCCTTCGGGCCATGTGTGTTTTATTGGGGCCAATCTCCTGGGACCATTGTGGGGTCATTTAACCTATCTGTGGGATCTGATCGAAGTTTCCTGCTTGCATGTATATCTGCCGGCCACTACCTTAATGAGCACAGGGTCTAAGGTAGTGGGATACAGGGTGTTTAATAAAGCCACTTTAACCTCCATTGAAAAAGAGGCACTTGGCACTTAATTACAAACTGTTAGACCAGTCAGCCTTAGAGTGGTCTTTCATCAAACCATTTGTCTGCTTGCCTCCCATTTTTGCTGGATTTTAGCCTTTTACAAATCTTCATTTCTATACTTTGAAGTGGGAAAATGTGTGTCTCTGGAAATATTTCATTACCATGAAGTAATAGACCGCTTATTTTCAAGTAAAATGTTTCCCTCAAGACTTCAACAGACTTTGTCCCAACAGTGAGTCTAACCTTTTTAAGTACCCTTTGCTGTACGTTTCTGTAGATTAATATGAGGCTTGAATTTAAGGTTAGATTTGAAAAGGTACCTGTGCTCCTAACATTCTCCAGCACTTCAATTAACTTTTGTGAATGCATCTTCTAGAAAACATCATTGCTTTAGTCTTATACACATTTACAATGAAAGTATTAGACTTGCAGTAAGAATCAAGAGTGTGTAATTGACTCTGAAGACCCACAGGCGTATCGTCCACATAGACAATTGAGATGGGATCTCCCCCTAACTTCAGTGGAAAAGATCGAGCCAGAGCTAGGAAACTTGGACCATCCACTAAATAGAGTGAAAAAGAAGCAGAGCTGAAGTACACCCTTGTCTGAAGCCATTTAATGTATTTATTTGTGCTCGTTAAAGCTCTGTTACTCCCCAGATTGCATCTAGTCTATGACCCTTCATCAGGTTGCCTCATTAATTTCTTATCAGTTTGAAAGCACCTGTTTCAGAGTTTCTTCTGTGTCCAGCAATTTTAAGGCAACAAGAAAACTGTCAAGATAACTTTAGTGATTAGTATGCCTGCTAGAGAGAGATGGAAGTTTTGCCTAGTGGCAATTTTGATTAATCATAAAGTGTCAGAGAGGGTTAATATGCCTGCTGCAAAAAAAGGTGTACTATGCAGTTCACAGAACTGTATTTTATGTTGCTAGCTCGGTGGGTTACTGCTTTTGTCAGAGAGATCGTTTTGATATTTGGTGTTCATAAGTAACACACCTAATATATCACAGAGAGCTGTGAACTTACATCAAACTGCTGCATGCAGGCTTCACAGTATAAGTTAGAACATTGTGTTTTCCCCAGTCTTTCATTAGCCGTATGTTTTTAAAAAGGGTTGGATTGGATAGAAATTAATTACTAATAGCAATGCCAACCTCAACCACTGTGTAATTTTTTTAATGTTTCTCCAGACAAGAACTCAGGGGCACAATGCAGGTCCCTGCAGGTGTTCTGGTGCAGGTGGACTCCGAACCCTTAAGGGACTCCCTGATCCTTCAAGAGCCCCCATTCTGCCAAGGCCAATTAATATCTTTCAGATATTGGAAACCCAGGGGCCCCTCTTGACAGTCTGCAGGGAGGCGCAATCCTTTTGTGTCACACTATTGCAAGCACTCTTAAAATGTACTGCTTACTACTATGGATGACGTGACTCCTATTAATTGTAGTACTCTTGTCTTATGTAACATTTCCTATACAGTGATTTTTATATGTATGATTCATTGTCTTTGTATAATATATATATGTGATATTAAGTGTTCCGGCACCAGTATGAGTAGCACTATAAATAAAATTAAATACCTCTGAGAGAGGAGCTAAGGAGAGATGGGGACACCTTTGGAGGTTTGGTAGTGAAGGAATTTGTGGAGAAGGAGGCCATTGGACAAGGGAGCCAACATAGACCCTTACACCTGAAGCCCTGCTGACTTGCCATTCTAAAACAAGGAAACCAGGGATGAATCCAGGCTTTCCGGCTTGACTAAATTGTGTGATTCTAGGCAAACATTTTATTTCATTTACCCTCTTTTTTCATTAGCGCATAAGAGAGCACTTTCAACAATGTGACTTCAGGATGTGTGCTCTACACGAACCTCTTGCATTTAATTTCATACACTATATTGTTGCCACATCTTTTAAAAGAATCTAGGCAAAATGTATGGTGCAAGTGAGAACAGGCTTACCTTTTAGATGACTAGCAGTATTATCATCATTGCAGGGACGGAGTATGAAGGTTTCAAAGCTCATATTTAAAAAACCTTTGCCAACCTGCATGTTAAAGCAAAACACTTTTTGAATTTTTAATCAACTTTGAGCCCTATATATATCTTATTGGCCTGTCCATCTGTCCACCACAATAGAGGTTTTAGTTCTGCCCAAAGGCCTGACAAAGTAAGTCCCATCCAATATATATATAGAATGGTAAAACAGCCGCCCATTGTGTCAGAGGGAAATCCGTCACACTAGCAGGTCTACCTCACAGACTACGAATAATCCTCTGCCGTCTGATAAAACTCCATCTCCGTCCACAAATTTCTTAGATGTCTATCAGTGGTGGAAGTTCGCAGTGGCGTACTGTCAGAGGAAATATGTTGTAAAAGGTTTTCCCGCTGTGTAGTCTTGTATCTGAATGTTGGACACGTCATGCACCTAATAGTAATGTTCTAAGTAACCACACCTGACGAGAACTCTAAAGAACTCTCCCAATGCAATACCATGATCCTTTGCATTTCTCACAAGCAGACCGGAGCAGGTAGTTGTTTTTGAATAACATTATTTGGGTTTCTCTGTGCTATTTTTGCTGCTTTTGTCCAACTTTTATATTTTCTGTTACTGTTTTGTCTACCTTATCCTAATTTTTGTTTTGTATCCATGTCCAGGAGAACAAAACCCAGATTCACAAACATAGAAGTGACAGTCATGTCACATGTCAGTGACAGTCATTAGGGTATAGCCCTACTTGTTTAGAGCCTTGTCCAAACTACATCTGTTACTCAGAAAAGACAAGTGTGAGAGAGAATTGTCTCAAGAGTGAATTCTGTATCTAATTGCATACATTTACAAGAGAAAAATAGGAAGCACTGGAAGGGTAAGATCTCTGACCTCCAAACCACATAGCAGTCCAGAAGACTGGTAATGGTCCTGCCAGGCTCATGCACATGTTGCCCTGGGATGAAAAGGTGTGTGGGATCCTACACACTGAAGGCTTTGTAGGAACCCCAGGAGGAATACAGGCAGGTAAGTACAAGCACAGTATATCATACACCAACAAATAATTGTTGCAGCAAATTATACTTCAATGGTTCTTGTACTTTTAACCAAGATGTGTGAAAATATACGGCTTCTGGAAAATCATAGTAAATCTAAAGTTAAGTGCCTCTGGAGCCCACTCTTTCTTTAAAAGCTGCAATGGAGCTACATCTAGTACATCACTAAAGGTTGCTAGGGACATTCCTTTGCAGTCTGCTGTGGTGTATTGAAAGGAGCCTGCTGCATCAAAATGAAGAACTGCTGTAGTTGTCACTATAGGTGTGATTGCTGTCTGATTTTAGTTCAGAGGCAGAAGTTGTGGCTCGAGCTGATGGCATAAATCCAGGATAGCTTTCCAATTGAGTCGATTTTTCCTGATTACTTCTGTATTTAATTATTAATTTCAATCAATCAATCCTAATACATTATCATTATCTAAATGTCTACACTTAAATTACTACACTTATATAAGTAAAAAGTCACCCTACATGTGTATTTACCTTAGCCCAAAAAGTGGTTTTCTTAGGAATTTCATAATATTTATTATAGTACATTGTATGGGTAAAAAAGTAAGTGAGTTAACACTCCCAGAAGACCACATTTTAATACAGCTGGGATTTTTATATATTTATGATTTTGCATTGATTTCTGTCATTTTTTTAAATTAACAATTTGAGATTCATAAACGAAAATAAAAACTGTACCTAGTACAATAAAGGTAAACAGTTTACTGCCAAATTTGCATATACAAAACGTAATACCTTCATGTTATACTTCATATAAAGTATGCCTGGGTGGAATTCTGCAGAGTACCACAAAAAACTGCTGGAAGTGCTCATCCACCTATTCTCTCTGCTTTTTTACATGCAAGTAGCATGATTGCCACTTCTATGAAAAAAAATCAGTGCAAACATGGGCATTGTCATTTTGTTTGACCTGCTTTCCTGTTCTCTGCATGGTGCTGGGTCTTATTTTCCAGTGCAACTAAAATCTTTCCAATCCTCCCCCTATCCCACCCAACCTTCATTTACCTTTGTTTTATTAGTGTGTGTCTTTGTGTTTGTGTATGTTATGTTTTGTCTTTTCCTTTTCTGTGACTTTTTTGTACTCTTTTTTTTGGCAGAGGTGGCTGCACTTGTTTTTGATGTGCAGTGCAACCTCCCCTTCATGCTGGTTGCATGCCTGGCAGGAAGTACGCCCTTCGGGAGCATCAGCTACAGTGGTAGAAGGTGCGCCGGTGGGTGCACCAGAACAATAGGGTTAAAGCGCACCCAGCAGCAGTTGACTCTCCACTGGCCCGATAGCCTAGACAGGAAACAGGACCTGCTTGATCTGGTGGGCGTCAAAGGTTGCAGGGTTCAGTTTGTAATTATTTATTTGTTGTGTTCTATTATGCTAATATGTTTTTTTCAAATAGTATGCTGCTCTCAATCAGAGGTAATTTAGGTTTATATTATGAATATATTATGTGATCCAGTTTGAGCTAGTCAGGTGTTTAGCACTACCTACTCATACTCGTCGGCACTCGCTTGGGCTGATTATTTAAGAAGCCATGCAGGCTCTTCTGTCCTGTCACTAAGCTACTAAGATAGCGGTAGTAGTAATATCAGTGATGTAGCATTCTCTGTGCCTTTCTTTAAGTAGCTCATCCAGTCACAAGCAATCTCCCAGTGATGTGTAGTATGCATCTGTGCATGGAAAAAAAGGGAGGCCATTCAAAGGGGGTTGAGAATGAGATGAGATGCAAAGATCATTTGTTGCAACCCATTAGTTTAGGTTCAGAAAATTTGGAATAGGGCTCAGCTTTAGGAAATTAAGAGTAGGCCAACCTGATACTAATGCTATAGGCAATCTGATTTAGAAAAGTACAATATTACAGCATTTGTCTGTCAAAATATTTTTTGGGGGGAGGTTAACTGTATCACTAATCTATTTTTTCTATATTCTTTATTTCTTACATCAGCATCCAAGGATAAGAGGAGGGCTTCGGAGGTGGGTCATGGAGCCCGGGGTGCCACAACCCATGCTGCGGTGAGTAGATGTTCCACCACCAGCGCCGTGACTGATGGATCAGCTGGTCCCAGTCAGTACTACTGTTACTATTATTATTATTATTATTATTATGGTTATTATTATTATTATAATTATTTCCCTAACTTTTACCTCTATCTATTTAGAATAATTTTTCATTTTTTTACTGTGCCAGTCTCCTCTTTTTTTCAACTCTTCTTCGTTCTATCTTATGTTTGTTAAATTCTTGTTATCCCTGCATTGTCCTAGTTTTTTCTCCATTTCATGTTTCTGTAGCTGGCTTCCTCATGTCTGCACTAGTCAGTAGCGTTCTTCTGCTTTGTTAGTAAGCTTTCTCTCTCCCTTTATATATCTTGTGGACTGGTACTGTAAGATTAAGAGAACAGATTTTAGGACAGGTACTCTACTGTGAAGATTGCATGTCCAAGTGAGCTATTCTACACATGTTTGTTGAGAAGGCTTTCTTTTACTTGCTCATGCTCAAACAGTAAAACAACAATGTGGCCATGGTCATGGTGGACCCCTCCCCAAAGCTGTGTTGTATTTATTACTGGAAAGTGTATGTGGATGGTCCCATTGCATTTGAAAACCAAGGACCATATTTCCTCCATTGACCAACTATTCCACCCCTTCATTGTGCTTCAATGACTCAGAGCCATCATAGATCTGCCATTCCATTATGAAAAGTTTTTGGTTGGCTTGACTACATGGCGTTTCTAACATTGTCAAACAAACAAATTGCCTAAAGTTATATTTTTGAGAGAAGATACTGCAAACCAAACTGTAGTGGTTCTATTGCAGCATCTCTGGTATCTAAAATATGTAATGTTTCTAGTCACGCAGAATATCAGTGCCGATGCTAGCGACAGAGCCAATGCAGCAGATGCGGCAGAGGTTGGAGGGGGAGACCCAGCAGTGGAAGGTGGAAAGTCACATTGCTTGCTTATTAACAATTACTAGTATACTCATTGCAAGGGCATCATGAACCCCTTGCTTTAGCAGCTACAGCAGGGGTTCAGTTCTTACTGACCTCTTCTATCTGCAAATCAGCAGACAAAAGCTCATAATGAACACTAAAAATGATCGATTGTCAAAAAGGGAAAGAAGGATGGAAATTTAAATGAAAGGATTGGTGATTGGTACATGAATGAAAGCATATGTGGCTGGGTAAAGGAAGTGTAGGTGGATGACAGAATGCATGGGTAGGTAAAAGGAAGGACAAAAGTCTGTATGGGTGAAAGCATGACTGAGTGGGTAGGAGGAGATCAGGGCCACTAGATTTAGTTACACCAAGGCCCTGGATCTAGCGAAGAAAAATTGGGAATTTGAGATCTAGCAGAAGCTGCTGGAGGTAGTCGAAAATCGAGACGAGGGCTCCTTTTTGAGGTTGTTGACCAACAGGCATAGAGAGGGTAATGTTACTCCAAATCTTCATATCCAGCCTGAAAGATGGGTGTCTCATTTCTCTGAGATTTATGCTTCATCCATGCAACAGGACCATGAGGACCATAGGGGCGTTGCATGCAGACCTCTCATCGAAGGTCCTACAGAGGACATTGTTTTCACAATTGCTGAAACCACAGCAACTATTAGTTCTCTGAAACCCGCTAATGCTCCCGGTCCTGATAAGATACCGGGGTACCTGTTTAAGTCAGAACCCTTTATTTGGGCATGGCATATTAATACATTATTGAATGCCATCGCAGGAGGTGGCCTCATTCCGGATTCATGGCTCGGGCTGAAATTATCCCTATCTACAAAAAAGGAGATGTGGGACTGCCCGTAAATTACCGCCCAATTAGTCTCATTGATAATCTTCAAAAGATTTTCTCTAAGCAAGTCCTAGACAGGCTTATGGACTGGGTCCAAGCCAATCAGGTCCTATCTCCCCTCCAGGCTGGTTTCCGTTCAAAAATTAGCACTATGGACCAAGTTTTTAGATTCTTCCTGCTACTCTGGAAATACGTTACTTTGGCCAAACAAAACTTGTATGTTGCTTTTGTTGACCTAAAGTCCGCTTTCGATCTCGTTCCAAGACAGAAATTGTGGGAAGTCCTAAAATAAATTGGCGCCCCGAGGAATTTGGTGCACCTAATTCAAAGATTGCACAAGAACACCTATGCTTGTGTAAGATGCGGTAGTCAGGGGGAACTTACCGATCGCATTAATATCAGGCGGGGGCTACGCCAGGGCTGTGTCCTGGCACCCACTCTTTTTTCCTTGTTCATTAATGAGGTGGTGCAAGTTGTAACTGGTTGTCAAAATGATGCCCCTTCACTGAACAATTCAAAAGTTCAAATTATTTTATTTTCTGGTGACTCCCTCTTGATCTCTAAAACACCTATGGGCCTTCAGGTCCTCCTGGATAGGTTCAGTGTGTTCTGTGCCGACCATGGATTGGAACTTAATTCTAGTAAAACAAAACTTATGATCTTTGGTCTTGGTTGCACAAAACGATGTAATATCTCATATAACGAGGTTCCTCTGAGCAAGGTATGCTCTATTGATTATCTAGGGGTGAGAATCAGCAATGATATGAACTGGCAGGCCCAGGTAGGAAAAAGCCTGGCCCTCCTAGCACACAGGTCAGGGGCACTTTTGCGTTTCCAAAAGTCTAATACTGTGAAAGTTGTTTCCCCAGCTATTAAAATGTATCTAGCCAAGGCTCAGAGTGCAGAGGTTTATGGCGCTGAGGTCTGGGGTTGCTCCAAAATTAGCAAGTTATCTGTGGGAGAAAATAACTATGTACGAGCGCTCCTGGCATGTCCTCGTAGTACGCCCTTGGTTCCAGTGTTTTTGGACTTAGGGTTCCCCCACATTTCTGATGTAATAGCTTTAAGGCCTTTAACTTTTTGGGTTTGCATCTGGACCACCCCAGAATTAGTTATATATAAGGAGTCCTTGCAAGACTTATTGGATAGACCAAATGTACTTTCTATCCCTTGGTTCAAGTACATATCGGAATGGTTCCATACTTTGGGACTCAGTGATTTTTGGAGCCAGCCTAATAATTTAAGGAGGGTTCACAAGGATCACTTAAAATCAGTTTATTGGTCCCATGTTAGGTAAAAATATCTGTTATGTACTTCACATGGTAGGCTGACGTCTCAATTTTTCGATTACAAGTGGTTTCCCCACTTCGAACCCTTCTTAGATTTGATTACCGATCAACTAAGTAAAAGTTTTTATGTCCGGTTCCGGTATGGATGCCTCCCCTTGAAGTCTTTTTCCAGTTCTTGGTACTTCACCCCGCTAACCGATCAATGCCCAAGTTGTAACGGCTCTGTGGAAACTGTAGTGCACTTTATGTTTATTTGTCCTGAATATGGCATTGTCCGGCGGAAGTAGCTCTGTCCCGCTTGCAGGAATTTTGAGAACGTGCAAAGATGCCCTAAGGTTGATGTTGAGAGATTGCTCCTCCTTCCTAACTTGTGCGGTCAGCAAGTTACTTGCGTCCGCATGGCATATACGTACACATTTCTTAAAAAATCACAGTGATTTGTTATTAATTGAACCTTGATTTTAATTTATTTAATTCAATTACTGTTCATACGATAGCTTTTACTCAATGAATTTTTTATAAAATTACTGATGAGGAAGTTAAAGGCAGCCGTTTCCCCCTCATATATAGGATGGGAGACATATGTGAAGATTTATATAAACCTTTTTTTTTTGTATACTCGCAGGTGTCTCATTTTATCCTTATTTTATCTTCATTATTTACTTTTTAATCTTGTTATTATATATTTATTATGTATAGATCATGGTTTTACTGTTGTAAGTTATTGCTTTTATGGTTTAATTAGACCGAATAAAGCTTGTGTGACTTGACTGAGTGGGTAAAGGGGTGAAGGATGCATGGGTGGGTAAATGGATAGATGGGTGAAAGCAAAGGATGGTTGAAATGGTGGATGGGTGGATTGATGGATGGATGAATGGATGGATGGATAAATGGATATATGTGGCATTTGGAGGAGAGCAGGGCCATTGCAATTAAACTAAGATAATTGTCTATTACAGCTGCCACAGCTGCAGACTGCAAACAGTAGCAGTAGCAAAATACCTGACACACTAGTTAGCATGCCTCCATTAATTTACAACAAGAATACTTTTACTCTATAGTGCATGATGCCTTACTCATTAATAATAGATCATTTATTTGTATTTCTCCACACAAGGGGCCTCATTTATGAGGAAATATTAGAGTGCAGTGCTGCAACAAATTTGGCAGTGTCACACTCGGACATTTCCAAAACACAGGAATGCACCACATTTACAACAATATGGTGCATCCCTGTGTTTCCCCCTGCGCCGGTGCTAAATTAGCTGCCTGTCACCAACGCAGCCACACTTGTGCCATGTTGCAATGATGGCCCCTTCATGGGAGAGATTGTTTTTGTGCTGGAAGGAGCAACTTCCTGCACAAAAAACATCTTTAATGGCGATTTGCTCCTTGCAGAATGCAGCACACATAGAAAGAGCAAAAACAAGGAGAGATAAAAGTATTTCTCCTTGTTGGGCCATGCTAATGTCACCCCTGGGCACTTCCTCAGGTTTACGATTTCTTGTAAATCTGGGGCATCGCCTAAAGCAATGGTTGTTGCGGTGGAACGCCGACAGCAACATCCATTGCATGCCCCTCTGCCGCAAAAAACTGCATTGGGGTGCCTGTATTTAAAAGGAAGCCTTGAAATATGGGAATGGGCACAGCGCCACTGGAGCATCTCTGAAAGTGATGCTCCAGTGGCACTAGGGTCTCATAAATGAGCTCCTAAGTGTCTGTTTAGTTTTCTATTAGAAAATCCTTTAAAAGACAACAAATAGCTGTTTTTGTATTTGGGTGTGCTGTTATTCTGACTTAATTCCTTTCAGCCGTTAATACTTTTATGTGAGGCACGTGTGGGTTAAAAAGGGCCCTGTGTACTCATAATCACATCAAATTCCGGTGGGCATAGGGGACTAGCAATGTACTGCTACTATCTAATTTTCTACAAGGGTTTGCCCAGAGCATTGTTTACAATTTGACGTTTTCTGTTTTATCTTTCTTGATATAATTAATCCTACTGGTCCACCACTTACATGGCATCCCCATGCAAACATGGCAGGAGATAGCAGCCCAGCTGAGGTGGCAGAGGTTGGAGGCCATATGGGCTGAGTACCAATGGCTGGTAGCTCTGGAGGAGGAGACAGCTGAGGCAAAAGGCTCTACACCGGGTCCCAGTTCCTCCAGCAAGCCACCAACTCCTCTAACCTCCCAGCAAGAACATCACCAGTGCCACAGGCAGCTGGCACCCACCCATATAACCACTGCTGCCCCCTCCCGCTCAGACCACCAATTTCAACGGCGTGTGCTGCACAAGCTGGCGCAACTAACTGATCTGATGGTAAGCCTGGAGGAAAACCAGGTGGAGCTTCAGACCTTCATGGAGAACGCCTTCTTTTAAGCCCTTTTTTTGTTATGGTGGGAGGAACTTTTGTTGTAGGTGGAGAGGGTGGGATTTGGGAAAGGGCTTGGAGTTTCGATTTTGTTTGTTGCTCTAGTTTGAACATTGGTTAGGGTGATTTCTTTGAGAGAGATGTGGGCCTGTTGGTGAAGAGGGTAGGCTTTAAAACTTTTATTTATATTGTGCAAATTAAGTTAAGGAAAAATGTTTCTTCTGATATGCCTGAAGTAGTTTCTTTGTGTTTCACTTTTACTTTACACTGCTGCCTTTTCATGCAGCCTGTTTTTTTAAATCTGGTTCTCAAGGTTAAAGCATAGTTAGTTATGTCTACAACAACTGAGATAAACATGAAAAATCAAAGTACTTATCTGCAGTAGATGAAGTGATGGCTACTACCTCTCTCAATTTTCCAAAACTTACTGCAGGGTTTCCCAAGGTCCCTTCATAATGGAGGTGGTAGTAGTAGCAGGCTAGTGAACCAACAGGGAAGGCATCACCTTCATAACAAGCAAGGTCCCACTCCTACCTACGTGATCTCCAACGTTAGGATTGAACAAAAGGATTATCCATCACAGACAACTAAATTGAAAGAAAAACACAGTTAGTTACTTTACATATTTATATCATAGCTTTACAAACACTGAGACCAGACTACTATTACCAGACTACTATTACCATAATACACCAAAGAAAAGAATGGCCGATAAAAACAAGCAAAGGGGAGCTAGCAATTATTTAAAACTAAAGTTATAAAAAACTTGAGTCAGGAGAAATGGACTCATAGTTTAGAGTGGAGCCAACAAGTTTAAGTGTTTACGTAATACAAGGCCTGAATGATAATGTTGATGAATGATGTTCTATGTAAAATATAGATCCCTTTTTGTGTGTGGGTGGGTAAGTGAGGCTGGTGTGGACTATTTCTCAGGTAATAGAAGATCCCGTAGTGAGTTGGTGTAGCTTCCACCACATCCTCGCCACCTAGTTTATGATCCATTTATGGTGCAAATTAAGGCATACCTAAATAAATTACACAGCCTGGGAGAAGAGGGTTAAGGCTTTAATGAATGAATATGAAAGGGAATTTGGGTAAAGGTGTGACAAAGACAAACACTACACAACAACATTATTCATCAGGTAAATGAGCAGTACATCATTTATTGTCAATCTATTGTGAAAGGACATGCAGGAATGAGCATGACACAGTTCAGTTAAATGCATTGCAAACAGTTGTAAAGCCCCAGAGACCCAATTTATACAGTATATCTAAATGTTGTGTCATCTAGGTTCGAAAAGTACAAATTATGGAGAAGTGAAGTCAACCCACGCATTTCTAAAAATTGGATTGTGAAAAGAAAAAATATACTTAATTGCCAAATTGGGTGGTGCATCTGCATTCTTCTCAGAAATCTGTCACGCTTGGGTGCCTTGCTGATCCCGTACAGTAAGCTAAGCAGGAATGTTATGGCACTTTTGCCTTTCGTGCAAGAGAAAGACTAAGGCCTAAGGATTGTAAAACAGAAATTATATTGTAGAGTCAAGGAGACAGACAGAAGGCAAGCTTCACAAGAGTGTACCAAGACTAAGAGGCAGAGTAAGAGCACAGGCTGCTGCAATCATTCAATTTATGACTCATAAGCAAATAATTAACTGAGATGTTAGAGCAATTTTACAACCAATCATGGACAAGTGGCTACATGTACCGGGCTGATCAATCTCCAAACTGTCATCATTACATGTATCCAAGTTCGTGCATCATGTGATGATCTGACATCACATGTCTGTCTTCAATTACAACAGCCGCCCCACCACGACCACATAACAGAGTATTTTCACATTTGAGCCAGCACACAAGCTCAGCAACATTTCCCAAATCAAAACACCTCTATCCAGTCCACAGAACTGAATAGGGCTCTAAGAGTCATCATCAGGTTTGTTTCTCTCAAGTCGATAATGTCCTTCTTCTGGCTGTTGGGGTAGACCCCCCCCAGAGTTCTTCCATCATCCTGAATCTGAGTAACAAATCAGCCCAACTCCATCCTGTCGCAAATGAGAGAGATCAACCTGCAGTGCACCGCTGTTGATGGACACAAATAGAAAGATTATTCCAGTAAATTCTTTTGTAGATTTTTAAACTGACTGGTCTGGTCTTTGAACCACAAAAGAGGAGTGGAGTAGGCCCTGCAAGTCAATTTCCCTATGTCTGAAAGGCCCAATCACCTTCAGGAAAAACGATGACCCATCAGGCCCCAAACATTGCAAATCATCCATAAAAAGATAACAAATTAATAGAATACACTCCTTGACTCTCTGCTACTACATGAATCATCACTCACAATCACACAATAATATATCATTCATTGGAGCAATAGTTACCTTTTCCAATCCAAGCGCAGTGGTACACAACCGTATCTCCTCTTTGATGCAAGCAACACAAATTGGGTAGTTTTCTAAATAAAATAATCTGGGGCATTGATGAAAAAAGCATAGGCATGGGACAGAGACAGGCACTGTCTCCAATGCCCTTAAAGGAAACCCTGCGAAGTGACCAAAAATCTCTGCTGAGCTACATAGAGCTCCAGAAGCGATGGAGTGCATTAGGTCATGTCATTCACGCTGATTTTTAACACTGTGTGTTTGTACTGTGCTGAAAAATCAGTGTGAACGGCACTATGTGCAATGCAAGAGGGTGCTGCTTCTTTTCTGCCACTGGGGTAGATTTTCTACTCGAGCAGCACATTCCTCAATGCAGACGGAAGGTTTCTCAACGCAAGCGGAAACAACCAGCTGCGACCGCCCGTGTTGAGAAATCTCACTGGGAGGTGGTCTGAGTAAGATTTTCCATGCTTGCACTCACCAACTTAATGTTGGTGAGAGCGAATGAGGAAATAAACTCTGTTCCGCTATGCAGAGATTTTAGGAACACCATGCTCTAAGCAGTCTCTAAGGAGTCTAAGCAGAGCGCAGAGTGGTAAAAACTCTGCAAACAACACAAGCAGAGCAGAGTTTACTGCCCATCCCTACTATATATGTACGTAAAAATAGTAAGGCTGCATAAATCAGTCAGACAAACAAAATATATAATGTTCCTTTACCTATATCCATTTTTTTGGCAAAGCAGATTGACAATAAATATTTAAACATCTCAGTCAAAGAAGAAGAGCTTGTCCTCAAACTCAGGTGGTTCAACCAGAAGTTGATCAGCTAACACACTTGAGTCTGACCAATCACCCACATCCTCCTCCTCCTCTGGTGTTTCAGGAACAGTGTAATCGGGTGATATGAAATGTTGGTTCATTTTAATCTTGGTCAATGTCTCCACGTTTTTAGGTGAGAGACTGATCTTTCTCAATGTGACATCTGTGCCAGCTGCACTGAACACATGCTCAGCAGATACATTGGCTACTGGGCAAGCCAGATACTTAATTGCCAGCCTGCTGAACTCTGGCAATTGGTACATCTTCCCATAACAATACACCAAAAGATTTTGATCCACATAGACCTCTCTTGCCTCTGAATTGTTATTGCCACTGACACTTGCTAGACATCGTTTGCCTTCATCTCGGCATTGAACTTAAACCCTGCCACTTGAAACCAAGCCAATGCAGAGGTTGGGGCCAATACTTCTGTTACTGTTGTTGTTGTTGTGTACTTGTTGTTGGTGTGGGTTTATGTGAGACAACAGTACTGCCCTCTCTGGATGTTGAAAGTGGCACCCCAGAACTTCTGCCGGGGAGTGGGATCCTAAAGTCTAGCCATTCTTCTTCCAGGTCTCTTACTCGCTCAACAATCAACGTCTTGTATTTTGAAACATCCTCTTTTGAAAAAGGAATTAACTCTGAACCAAGTAATGCTTATCTTCATTTTTGTTCACACCTGCAAACCTTTTAGACACCTTATTTAACTAGTCCTGTAGCAGATGCAACAATGGGATAGCTTGGCCCATTGTACTGTCTTCCTTGCTGACTTCCCGAGTGAAACCCCCAAAAGGAAGTAGCATCTCTGTCAGGCCCATTTGTCAATCCCAGTGGTCATGCTTTTCCTAGTTGTATCCCCTCCTTTTTGAATGACATACTCATTGATTGGTTTGTACTGTTCAAGCAGTACATCAATGTTGCACTATGTCGAGTTCCAACGTGCTGGCACCTCTTGTATGAGGGCTTTAACTGGTACTCTATTACCACACTGAATGATTCTCAACTACTTCCAGGCTTTAAAATAATGGCTGAAATGTGTGCATATTCTTCTGCTGAAGGTCAGTAAGTTGCTGGCTAGGTCTTTTTTTAGAAAGTCCTGCACAATGATGTTGATGCGATGCTTCAAACAAAGGACCCTGAAATAGCCACCATTTGCTATGGTCTTAACTATATTACTTCCATCATCCGCTGCAACAAATCCAATTCTGAGACTTCTGGGTCACAGTCATTCAAACACCTTGCTGTTAAAGTCTTGCAAGGTGTTTGCATCTGTATGGGACTTTTCCATGCCATTGGCCACAGAACACCCTTAAAAGTTTCTTCAACTCCATGACCTGTAGATAACTACTGCCTAACCCCTACAAAAGATATCCAGTGTGCTTTGTTATACATGTAATCAGTGACAACTGGTCCACATGCCTGTCGTCAGTTGGATACTATGAACAGCACTCTGCTGCAAAGCTTCTCCAACCAATTGCAGCACATCATGATGGAGCACTGGAACAACTTCTCTGGCAAAATAGGTCCGGCTGGGAAACTTCCATTTCAGGCAGATGCCAACCAAATTCTAAAAATCCCACTCTCTCCAAAAATAGAAATAGGGAAGCGGTCCAGCACCAACATTTTAGCCAGCTTCCCATTCTTCAAATGTGCCATTATGTGGGTGTATTCGTAGGGCCCATCCTGCCTAAGCATACCACCAAAAGTAGCCTGGATTGTTTTCTTTTGTGGTGCCAATGACGTAGGTGACTTCCAGAGAGAGCTATGAGGTGGTAAGCTCAATGTGTGTCTTGAAGCAGTCACTCTATGCTCTTACTGTGGTGTCTCCACCTAACTCTTGTGCCATTTCGAGATTGTTAATGTGGGTGATACTGGCGCACTTCTGAGGAGAGGGTTGCTTTGCGTAAATATGTCACCCTCTTCTTCCTCATCACCTTTACCTCCCACTGTGATCGGAGCTGATTCCCCACTTTCCTCACCTTCACCATTACCACCTGTAGCAATTTTTTAAGCTGCTCATCCCACCAGATTGCGTGATATTTTTTTCACATGGGTGTTTGGCCTCCAGTACCATAGTGTGAACCAGGCTTACCTCAAAGAACACTTGCATGGCAAAAGAATCATATTGCTATGTTATCCTTATGCTTGCTAATTGTTAAGAAGTCCCAAACTTGAGAGGGTAACCTTCGTAGAGTGCCAGTGCCAATACCTGAAGGAGGGACAATTTCAGGAAGAGGTGGAACGACCTCAAGGGGAAGGTCCATTCCATGTTAGTCAGACACAAGCTGGCGGTCCTCAAAACTGGAGGTGGTCCCCTACCTCCTGCCCCACAGTTCACATCAGGGAAGGAGAAGATCATGCCCATTCTGTATTCTGAGGGATTGACAGGAATACCTGGGGGAGTCGAGTGAGGTAAGTCACTGCACCAATAATGCCACCAACATGTATTGTTATGCATGCTCACTGATTACCTTTTGCCACCTTAACAGTCAACCCACCCTCCACTTCTGTGTCCAACTGTCCGAATACCCTTGTCTGGCATCTCACATGTGAAGTTAACTCACCTGGGGGCACAGTATCTGTGTATGGTGTAAGTAGTATAGTTACTGACAGCACTACAACTCCCAGCAGGCACTGTTCTACCATTAAGAAAACCAGAACAGTGTACCATACTTTAAATAGCCTTGTATATAAACTAAACAATGGAGTATACTCACCTTAATGGTCCACAATTGTATAGTCAGTGGGAATGACAGCAATGCTATGGCCATCTGCTAGCACAATACCACTAACACACAGCTAAAATTGTGTCCTCTGCTAAACTGTCCCTTTTACCTCCAATCACCTATAGAACTGTACTCGCCTAGGGGGATAACAATTGTATAGTCTGTTGGCATAGGATAGCTATTGACAGGAATGACAAAGACAGCTGCCATAGACATACCCATCACACACAGGTACAACTGTATCCTCTGCTACTCTGTCCCTTCTACCTCCCATCACATTTTGGACTTTACTCACCTGGGGGAATCTCACATATATAAAGTGTGCTGTACATGGTGTAGCCTGACACATATGGCCAGATAGAATGGTCACTACAAATCTGATGGCCAGGTCAGTGTCCTCATGACATTGTGCAGATGTCTGTTAACTTAACAATGAATTATTGCTAACTGGGAGGTACCATGAAACATATAAAGCTACCCAGCTGCCAAGATATGAGTGAATGAACAGACATCCAAATGCCAAGATACTCTGACATTCTGTAGCAAGGTGACTGAAATAGGAATTGTCTGTACCCCAAACGTCAGGTCTTCATAATTGAAAGCAGTTGTCACTGTCACATTAGGGGACCAAGCAAGGCCAATCTGTGTATGACCCAAAGAACATTGAGCTGTCAAACTTGGCGCTACATGTCACATTACAACCTGTAACTGTCTGTTTCACATCTTCAACAGATCTACCTGACTCTGGGACCATGGAAAGCACTCCTGAGACAGCCACTTTCCCCTCCTGGATGAAGCCCTCAGTGGATGTATGGATGTTGAGGACGGCTCTGACCCATCTGGGCAACCTGGTCAACACCAACTGACAGCCTTAGCCTGCCCACATCAACTCCTCCCAGACCTGTTGCATCTACATCCCAGACAACAACTTACCCCCAAACCTGTGTCCCAACAATGGTAACACCCATCATGTGCCCCCCAGTCCAGGGACCAGAGTCACAACTCGAAAACTCTGACAACGATGGACCTTGCATCAGTGGGCAACTGTGCCAAGGGTGCTGGCACATGGAGGTAGGGTGCGTGGGAGGGATGTGTGGGCCACCGGCATGATGCTGCTAGGGATAGTTCTGGCCAGGACAGCATCTCCCAAGTCTTGGGAGCCTACCAGCAATCCCAAAACGTGATGTGCCAGAAACTTGCCATGATGGGGGAGATCAAGCAGCTGCAGAGGGACAACCAGTACAAAGTCATGCAACAGTGGGAGGCCCTCAATGCCCACATGGTCTTCCTAGCAGGGCTGCTGAGAAACATCAACACCACCCTAAGCAGGGAATCTCCGCAACACCAGACCCCTTCCATGCCCAAGTTACACCAGCCCCTTCAACATCTGTGACAGCCAGTGTAATGGAGGCTCTGCCAGGGGAAGGACATGCCTCAGACACCCCTGCCTCTGTAGCTGAAGAACCCCCCAACAAGCATTGATGTCCACCCAAACAACAAGGAGTTGCAGATGGCAAGACAACAAACACTGCATACTTCATGACAGGAAGTAATCCCCGGCTTATAGATTCCTTTTTTTTGTGCCTCAGATGCACCCCAACACCAACACAATGACACACGGGAACAATCACAAATCTATATTTATTACACTGTGCAGCACATAGGCTGACCAAATGGCAGGACTGTCATAGTCAAGTTTGTCTAATATTTATTGCTTCTGCCTAGGCGTCGGTTAGTAACATCCCATAGCCCACTGAAGTAAGGAACATGTCAGACTGTGTCCTTCCGAATAGCCTAACAGACTGGCTGAAATTGTCATCAGCTTAACCCTTTCCACATACCTATACCATGCCTACCAAATCAACATACTCCATAATACAGACAGAGGACATTACAACAGTCTCTTGTCAGAGAACATTCCACTTACAATGGGCAGGCATCTGTAGGCATGTTACTCACCTATGTCAGTGTTGACACACATGCCCAGTGGCCTGTAATGAGGAAACACAATGACATCTACATGCAGGTCAAACAGGATCATTGTCAATAGAATGTGAAGGTTGAGTGAATGGATTGCACAGGATGACATGTGTCAAAGACACATGATTACACACTTGACACCATTGACCCCCATACTATGGCAAACAGGTCTATTTGGACGCACGGATCTCTTGCCATCCCACTGTCCTGACAACTGAAGTATGGGACTCATACACCCCAGAAATATATGACACAGTACCTGGATCAATCCATGTCCTCTTCATATCAGACCAGCTAAGGCCACATGCCATTGATACAGCTCAGAAATGTCCACATGAGGATGGCATTGTGAAGGGACCTGGAAGGAAATAGTGATAAACAAAAAGTTTAGGAAGGTAAAGGCTTACATGAGCTAGAAGCATCTGTTCCAAATATTGTTGTTTCTCAGATTGTACATTTTTTGACTACCCCAAATTAAGGAAATGCTCACAAAAGTCACAACTCCAGGTCAAAACTTGCCTAAAAACCTGAGCTGTATACTGCAAACTATCAAATGGCCAGTCTGATGGTCACACAGAGACCCTTCTCAAACAATCTCGACCCTCACACTACTCCAGGGAGTCAGTGAATTTACAGAACATCACACACTTACACTCAGGTGAAGTACTGATTGATGAGATACTGCCCGCATGTCTCCACCTTCATCCTCATCACTGTCATCCTCACTTGGCATTTCTGCATTCTCACCCTGTGGAACCTCCCCCTTCAGGAAACACCACCACAGCACCCACCCAGCGGGCCCATGCCACTGTCCCCAGGACACGTCAATCAGCAGTGTGTCCATCACAACAGAGACCCCAGGCAAACCCACTAACCCAAGACAATCAGGGACCTGGGGTTGGTGTCAGTGGGCACACGGTTTAGGGGATGGAGGCACAGGACAACAGGGAAGCTGGGAGGACTGCTGTGCGACAGGGGGAGGACAGGCCAAGGGAACCCACTCTCCACGAGGCACTCTCAAACATCATGGGAGCATACCACCATTCCCAGGAGACCATGGGCATGGTACTGGCCAAGTTTCAGGAGACCCAGCGGCTGCAGGAGAGACAGTACCTGGGGATCAGGGAGGAATGAGAGTGAGGAGAAAGCAGTGGGGAGATGGGAAAGGCAGGAAACACACACACAATGTGGCTAGGAGCCTAGAGAAAGCAGGCAGTGAGGCGAAAGGAAAGGCAGGCATGCACACAGAGGGCTGAGATCCCGGACAAAGCAGTGAGGAGAAGGGAAACACAGGAAGCAGACACACACACAATGGGGCTGAGAGTCTGGCAAAAGCAATGAGGAGGAGGCAAAGGCAGTCAGCAGGCATGCTTTCAATGCACCTAAGAGCCTGGTGAGAGCAGTGAGGAGGAGGGAAAAGCAGGCAGCAGGCACTCAGACAAGGGGGCTGTCCAGAGGCAGCAGTGAGGAGGAGGGAAGGGCAGGCAGCAGGCACGCATAAAATGGAACTGAGAGCCAGGTGAAGGCAGTGAGGTGGAGGGAAAGGCAGGCAGCAGGCATGCACACAATGAGGCTGAGTGCCCAGAGCAAGCAGTAACAAAGGTTACTGGGACATTATAGTTAGGAAATAGAATAAAAAAAAACTTATAAATTTACTGAAAAAAACAAAGGGTTACCGGGATGTTATAGTTAGGAAATAGATTAAATAAAGCCTTAGAAATTCACTAAGAAAACTGAGGTTACTGGGCTAATATAGCTAGGAAAGAGAATAAAAAAACACTTAAAAACTTGCTGAAAAGATCAAAGGTTACAGGAACAATATAGTTAGGTACTGAATTTACGTGTACAAAACTATAGAAATTCAGCAGTCATATTTACCATTACTCACTATAACTTACGCCCCGGAATGCACTGCTTAGGACCTCACATATTACATCACTCAAGACATGGTCTGTGACTTCACTGATGACATCACTGATGACATCTCAAATGGCATCAAAGATGACATCACTTATGATATCATCCAGTCCGTGTAAGTGTATAAAAAACATTTACATGAGTTAAAGATACAAAGGTATTGCACAAGTTAAATTAGTACTCTTCCAGAGCTAGTGGTCAGTGATAATATTTGTAATGTATGTCATCTGAGTGAATTTGTGAGTGTCTGCATTTATATGAGTAGTTGTGTGAGTGGTTGTACAGTTGGGTGACTGGCTGTGTCAGTAGCTGTTTCACTGAGTGAGTGGGTTTCTGTGTCGCTGTATGGGTAAACAAGTGGATGTGTGAGTAGTTCTATGTGTGAGTGAATGGTTTTCCCAGTAGTTATAGTGAGTGACTGAGTGCTTCTATGGCTGAGTGAGTGGCTGTGTGAGTGGTTCTTTGAGTGAGTTAGAGCCCGAGTTAGTATCTGTATGAGCGAGTTAGTGGGTGTGTCAGTGACTGTATGCATTAGTGATTGTGTCAGTAAATGTATTGGTGAGTGTGTACTTATATCAGTGACTGTATAGGAGAGTGAGTATATGTGTTAGTATCTATAAGACTAAGTGAGTGGGGGTGTGAGTAACTGTGTGGGTTAGTGACTGGTTGTGCTTATTTGCTGTACTGGTGAGTGAATGGGTGTAGAAGTAGATGTATGGGTGAGTGACTCATTGTCTGGGTGGATGTGTGTCTGTATGACTGGGTGTCTGTGTGGCAGTATTGTTGAGGAAGTGGGTGTATCAGCGGGTGTATGTGTGTCTGAGCGGCTCAGTCAATGGCTGCATACAAGAATAAGTTAAGATTGTATTAGCTGTGCAGGTGGCTGTATAGCTGTCTGAATTACTTTATGGGTGTATATGTGAGTGTGTGAGTAATTGGATGGCAAAATGAGTGGTTTTGTGATTGGCTATATGGGTAAGTGAATGGGTGTGTAAGTGCATCTTACAACAGGTATGTGTTTTTGTGTGTAGTTGTATAGGGGTGTGAATGGGTATGTGAGTAGTCTGAGGGTATAAGTGGGTGTAAGAGAGGTTTGTATGGGTGTTTGAGTGGGGTGCAAGAGTCGTTAGGTGGACGATGTCATCAGTGATGCCATCAGTGGGTCTGGGAGGAGTGAACGGAGTTGTGATACGAGGAAATCTGTGAAGTGGCTAAAGAACTCTGCTGCGTTACGCGTAGTTGTAGGAAAGTACCATTGTGCCTGGCATGTTACCCCCATTTTTACTTGTGTGTATGTTTGTTTTTGCCTGTGTCACTGGGATCCTGCTAGCCAGGACCCCAGTGCTCATAATGTATGCCCTGTATGTGTTCCCTGTGTGGTGCCTAACTGTATCACTGAGGCTCTGCTAACCAGAACCTATGGGGCATATTTATACTCCGTTTGTGGTGAATGAGCGTCAAAACATTTGACGCACAATCAGCGCAAACGTTGCCCCATATTTAAACCCTGATGCCCGAGCCCGCGGATGATAAAAATCCGCAGTGTGCGTAATTTTCTGGATGCGGCAACCCGCCCTGCGTTAATGATATGCAGGGTAGGCGTTCCCGTCCAAAAAACGATGCACACGGCCGTGCGTCGTATTTATGCTTCCGGGCAAAAATGACTCTCGCCGGGAGGCGGAGCAAAAAAATGACGCAAAGCCCAATGTGCGTCAAAATTTAACGCCTGGGTCAGGGCAGGCGTTAAAATGGGGCAAACACACCTGTATTTAATCAGAACAAACAACAGAGCAGCAGAGCAGCATCAGGGAGACATGGAGGTGAGTTTTATCCAGCAAGCACGTAGACGCAGAGCCCTGCAACAACAACAGCAGCTACAACAACAACAGCAGGGACCCCAAAGGCAGCGCAGAAGGCAGGAGAGGATATTCTGCCCAAGAACAACCCTGCATGGCCTCAGGGAACACAACATCATACAGAGGTACCGGTTGAACTGGCAGGCCATTCAGCAGCTGCTGAGAAACATTGAAAAGCAGTTGGCCCCCACTTTAGTGACACCCCGCATCATCCCAACAGAAACAAAGCTGCTTGCCGTACTTCACTTGCTGGCAAGTGGCTCGTTTCAAACAACTGGTGCCCTGGTTGGCGGAATATCACAACCATCATTCTCCGCATTTCTGCCAAAAGTACTGGATGCCATCATTCGCCTGACACCCCTCCACATCTGCTTCCCTAACACACTGCAGAAGCGGCAGGAAACAAAACAGGGTTTCTACGCCATGAGTGGCTTCCCACATGTCCATGGTGCAATCAACTGTACACACGTACGCCTTGTGCCACCTGCTGCAGCAGAACACCTCTACCGCAACAGGAAGCACACACATTCCATCAACGTGCAAGGCCATAGTCGATCACCAGGGATTGATCAGCAACATCGTGGCTAAATATCCTGGGAGTGTCCATGACTCCTTCATCTTCCGTCACTGCACCATCAACCAACACTTCCAGGATAGATGGTATGGCAATGGACTACTTGTTGGTAAGTACAGAAACCTACTTATATACACACTGCACAGCAACCCTCTAGGACACACAACACATACACCACAACAGCAACATCTAGACAGGAACACACTGAGGTCCTCACATCACTAGCCATGTTTCTTAACTCACCATTGAACCTGTCACACATTGGAATTTACTGTACAGCTTAATGTGAAGACATTAATGAGTGTGGTTGCCTAAATGTCACCTTGCTAATTGTAAGTGTCACAATAACCTGTACATTAATACATTGCATAAGTCTAAAGGTATGGGATGTCCAGGGTACTTTCATATGAACGTGTTAACAACACTTTCAATTTTAACTCTGCATGAAACTATCATGTCACCCCCAGTGAAGACACACGGACACCTGTATTACAAGTCACAATACTAGGGAGGACACACTCTATTGCAATTCCCAAAACACACTGCTGACAAACGGTTAGCTGACAAACACTTGCTCAGCCAAGGAAAAAACACAAAGCAAAAGTTATAGCCTACAAGTATAGGTTGTCACATTAGTACACAAAAGAGACACAGACAACACAAGACAAATACTGCCATTAAAGGTCTTTACAAGAGTGCCTGCTACATCTACATGATCCCATTCTGTGTTTTTCTTTCAGCTGATCAGGGGTATGGCATCCTGCTGTGGCTAATGACACCATTTGGGAACCCGACTACTGCTGCAGACCGGGCATACAATGACGCCCATAAGAGGACACGCAGCATTGTCGAGCGGACCTTTGGGATCCTAAAGTCAAGGTTCCGCTGCCTTGACATCACTGGCGGTAGCCTACTATATTCCCCAGAGATGGTCTGTAGGATCATACTCACTTGTGCCATATTGCACAACATTTGTGTAAAAAGGAACATTCCCCTCCTGGAACCAGACCCATACATGCCTGAAGACGACAAAGAGGAGGATGCTGGCCTGCAACAGGAGGGGGAACAACCAAACACGGCTGCTGGAGTGCGTAGGCGCCAACAGATTGTAAATAATTTCTTTTCATAATTTTTTCTATCACCACTTAATGCACAATTGTAAATAAACACAGATAACAAACACCACATCATGGTTTGGCCTATTCATTTCTGCCCACCTTTAGTTTGAAATTGCTGAAGAAGAATGTCGTCTCATTGAGCAATAATGACATAACACTCATCACACAAAAAATATACACCACAAATGTAATGGCCACCATACAATGGTCAAATACACACACCATGTAAATGGCAGACATCCTGTACAGTTCACCTTTGAAGGGCAATAGCTGAGGACCACACATATGACTCACATACATGTAGGAAACATGGATCATCGCAGCAGATGGCACACAACTAAAACACCATCACTCAACTAGGGGAAAACAGGCCTCATACATCAGCCAGTTCACATGCTAATGCTTCAGGAACAGGAATGAATTACCAGACTCTTGCCAACAGTAATTCCAACTACTTACTATCATTGCAATGACTATCTGTCACTAGAGTTACACATAAGCAGAACATACACAGCACAAGTGCTACACCTATGACAAGCATCCAGCACATCACATCCCATCTACATGTCAGCCCTTTTCTAAAAACAATACACACACTTGCAGCTGCTCATACCCCACCTGTCTGAAGAGGTCTCTGGAATGCGATTTGTGTACACTCAGATTCCCTCATCAACACACACACACTCACAAGAGTCATCCAGTGTGCCACACCCTTTACTATGCCGACCATTGTCATACTACCATCTCACTGCATGGAACACAGCTCATATAATACACTGCCTTGGAGCTTATAAGGCCTGGTATCACCTGTAGATTGATTCTTCTGTGAAAGGTACTGTAGGCTATTTATCAGCTTATCCCATCTGACAGGACTAGTGAGACACAGATGGAGGCCACACCTATGATCCCCTCCATGCACACCACCCAAATGTACATGCCCTGTCCCTGCAGATGCCTCCTACTGCATACATGTTTGAATGTGAGCCATTACATCATTAAGCTTTGACACTAATGTTGCCGTGTAACACTTTATCAGGGTTCATGTGTCACCTTCAAAGCAACACAGGACATACACAGTGTGACATCTCAACTGTCTAATGCTCCCTCTGACCAGTCCTAGTCAGAACACGTGATCATGTAATTACTGAAAGAGCGTGCACCTGATTGACCCAGCATCCTGTCAGCCTGACTGGCACCTGTCCGTGGGTCACTCTACAGATACCTGGGGTCCACCTATGGACCACACATGCTGTCCAATACCTTTTGTACCTCAGACAATAATTTGTCATTAGCCTCATCAATGTATACTCAAATACATAGTAGTGCATCATCTGACTGTCATTTGCATCAGATTTGTGACAGTACCCATGAATAGGCAAATCTTGGCCCTTCCGTTGTCTGACCTTCATTATTGCCTAAACTTAAAAGTGTGACAGTGGACCAGGACCATAGTGTATGATGGTGTAAATGGCCTCCATCAAAGCCAGCAACCTCAGATAATGTCCATGAAAAGTCAAAACGCTGAGTAACATTTTTTTTCAAATGCTAAAGATGAGTTGTGTGTTGAATACCAGCCATTTACATCTGCACAGAGGCTATGATGTTTCATGATACATTACCATCCACAGAGGCCAACAGGAGTACAAATGTGGCAATGACACATGCCTGATCCAGACACCTGAGCCATTCTCTCACTCAGCACAAAAATGTAGCTCATTTGAAAGTCTCATTACACGTGTTCAGTGACAGGGTGGGACCATCCATGTGTAGGTGACCATGTCCTCAATGGCTTCTCTCCATTTTTACTACAAACAATGCCCAATTGGAACAAGATTAGCTGCCACTAACTCATGAGGAGACCTGGAAGTTACAGTGACAACATACACCCAGACAGTTGATAGTGGATCTACATTGGACCACACATATAAACATGTGCCATCCAATCAACCAAATATTTGCAAGCAGCCGATCACAGTAGTGTCCCAGTTGGAACCTAGCAGGAAGAATGAAACATGCCACAAAACCAGGTAATGCATAAAGGGCCACATACATCAACAACCTATTTGTCATCAGCACATGAGGAACGCTGAGATTTAGCAAAACATTTCAATGCAAAATGGTATGTCAGATTGCTCCAAATAATCAATAGGGCAAACGTCAAATGGGCAAATGGGATTATTGAATGGCAAACAGTGAATCATACCCTATGGCCTTCCATGAGCCTGCTGCTGCAGGTTTAGCATTACTGAATAAATGAAACCCTTGGATAAATTAGCAAATCTGGAAGGGCAAACCCTAGGGTGCTGGGGGCCTAAGTCCACCTCTACCGCCCCCAAATATACATGAAATATGCACATGTGAAGTACACACATGCATAAGGCACATGTGTGGTCTACATGTCAAAAGTAAAACATATATAAGATACACAAATTCATAATTAGGACATGGTTACCCCCATAACAAGTGTAAGTGACAATTGCACTACCTGTTTGGACTATAGATAATTGGATTATCGTGCTAAATGTGGACACTTTGGGGGTGATTCTGACCGCGGCGGACGGCAGTCGCCGCCCGCCAAGCGGTTCCCGCCGAAAGACCGCGGCGGTCATTCTGGCTTTCCCACTGGGCCGGCGGGCGACCGCCGAAAGTCCGCCCGCCAGCCCAGCGGGAAACACCCTTCCCACGAGGACGCCTGCTCAGAATGGAGCCGGCGGAGTGGGAAGGTGCGACGGGTGCAGTTGCACCCGTCGCGAATTTCAGTGCCTGCAAAGCAGACACTGAAATTCTCCGTGGGGCCCTCTTATGGGGGCACCTGCAGTGCCCATGCCATTGGCATGGGCACTGCAGGGGCCCCCAGGGGCCCCGCGGCACCCCCTACGGCCATCCTGTTCCTGGCGGGAGAACCGCCAGGAACCGGATGGCGGTAGGGGGTGTCAGAATCCCCATGGCGGCGGAGCGCGCTCCGCCGCCATGGAGGATTCTCAAGGGCAGCGGGAAGTCGGTGGTACACCGCCGACTTTCCGTTTCTGGCCGCGGCTGAACCGCTGCGGTCAGAATGCCCAGCGGTGCACCGCCAGCCTGTTGGCGGTGCTACCGCCGACCTCCGCCATGGCGGTAATTACCGTCAGGGTCAGAATGACCCCCATTGTTGCTAAGGAATACATCCTGGTATCCCATTCATCATTTGAAATTAGCCATCAGCAATTACCCAAAAAATGTGTACAATTATGGGTAATAACCATTTTGAGCAATCATTACTATTACACTGTGAATGCTTTCTATACATCCTATAAGGGACATGTGTCATAGCTAACCCCAAATGTGTATCACTTAGCACCGTTTGGTCATGACAAAATTCCTTTCACAATTTGACAAAACAAAGACATATTTGTCAAATTGCGTCATATTTCCACGCATACAGCTTGGGCGTCATAATTTTTGACGCACAGGAGTGCACATAATGCAGAGTCAAAAAATATCATTTTAAAATTAATATATTAATAGGCAGCATTACATGGCCACCATATTTTCTATGATACGTCATATTTCCACGCATACAGCTTGGGCGTCATAATTTTTTGACGTACAGGAGTGCACATAATGCAGAGTCAAAAAATATCATTTTAAAATTAATATATTAATAGGCAGCATTACATGGCCACCATATTTTCTATGATGCGTCATATTTCCACGCATACAGCTTGGGCGTCATAATTCTTGGACGTACAGGAGTGCACATAATGCAGAGTCAAAAAATATCATTTTAAAATTAATATATTAATAAGCAGCATTACATGGCCACCATATTTTCTATGATGCGTCATATTTCCACGCATACAGCTTGGGCGTCATAATTTTTTGACGTACAGGAGTGCACATAATGCAGAGTCAAAATAAATTTTCATACCTGGTCATCATATTTGCCAGCGGCTTAAATTTCAACTCTAGAACTGTAAAATAAGCCTCACACAAATATAAGGGAACAATGTCGTAATTTTTTTTGACTCTGCATTATGTGCACTGTTATGCGTCAAAAAATATGACGCACAATCTGTATGCGTGAAAATATGACGCATAACGGAAAAATAAAAACGGCGGCCATTTTATGCAGGATGTGATGTAATAGGATATCCTGTTTACAGATTCTGTACTGTGGGTGTACTTTCACTTTCACTTTGCAGTCTCAGATTATTCTAGACTGTGTGGCTGTGTGGAAAGTGTTGTCCTGTGTTTTAGTGCTTTTGTGTCCAGTGTATCTTCTCTATTGTGCTTTTGTGATCATTGTCTTGTTGTTTAATACTGTGTGAGTCTTTTTGGTATACTTTTGTCAAGTCCAGTGTTTCTTTTATTGTCTGTGGGAGTCTGTTCTGGGTAGTGTAAATTTGGGGTTAGTTGGGCTCTTATTCTTAAGTTTCCTTTTTTTTCTCACTACTCTACCTTTCCCCATTTCCCCCTTTTCCTTTTTGTCCAACTTTTTCACCTTTGTAAGTGCAGAGATGTCAGGTAGGCCACGGCTTGCCAGGATGGGTGAGGAGGAATTGGGGGGGATTTATATGGCTTGTTTGCCATTTCCTCCCACTCATGCTGGAGGCTGGGGGCTGTGTGATACAGGGGTATCACACGGAGGCGCGTAAAGTCCAGTGGGGAAAGGTGCGCCATCACTTGGTCCTTGTCTACGGTAGCCTGAGGAATGACCATCAGCTCAAGCACCGCTGGGCTGATCTGATATCCAGGGAGCAGGATCTGCTGGACCACCTGGGAATCAGGATTGGTGGCCATGTTGGTGAGTACAAATCAATTACATGTGAATAATTGAAAGCTGTGTGGGGACATGTGATGATTGTTACCCAATCTGCTAGATAAGTAGCTGACTGTGTGTAATGCTAGGGAAACCTACTGGGTAATTGTTGCACAATGTGTAGGAAGACAAATGCTAGCAGTCATATAGCTCATGTTTTCTACACATACCGGATGCCTGTAGCTGTATGTAATGTAGTGTTGCCTTTGTGTCAGACAAGCGACACGTTAATGCCTCTATTTGAACTCTAAAGGTCATAATAGCCAGTGAAAAATGGATGTTGAAACATCATACCTACATATGTAGACGCCATAGCTAGACAGAAATTTGTAAACCCAATATGATGCTATAAATGAGTGGTGCCTTCACGTCAATAGAAGTTAGCTATGTTGTCCACACATATGTCACATGTGTGTCTGGTTGGTGTGTGTTGAAAATGACCACATAGGCTGTTTGAGTTTGAGGGGTCATGCAGTCCTCAAGTAACCAGCTTTTGGATGTCTCTCTGGGATGCACATGATGAGATGAATGCACCCCGATATTGTTGGGGCATACTAATGGAGGTGTATCTTTAACACCACATGACTGTCCTGGCCACTGCATGTGTGTAGTAGGGTGTGTAACTGTAGCAGGAGACTCATCCAATGTAAATGTTGATTAAGAATTCTTCCATGCAGTATGAGCATGTGTGAAAGTGTTTCATTACGCATGTCATATTCTCACATTGTCTTTGTAAGTGCAATTGTTTGTCAGTGCACGGAGTCTGAGTATATTCTTCTTTCCATGCTTTACAGGTGGACCTGCACCGTACACCGTGGGAGAGGTGGCTCATTTTGAGGACCCCGACACCTACAGTGAGTGTGGCATGAGTGCTATTTTTATTGTTTGCTAGTGATGCATGATGGACTACTGTGTGTTCAAGAGAATTCAAGGTTTGATGCGCTGCCCATTCATTGGTATTGTTGCATTAGTGGGATTTCAAATATCACTTCAGTTTCAGTAGACCAATGCTTATCCATCTCTCAGATTTAGGGGCTGTAGGTCATTCCAGTCGGCCCGCTATGGGGAATGGGATGAGTCATGTGGAATACACTGGTTAATGTAAGAGTTGCTCTGGGACTTGGCTTGGACTGAGTCTGGATTTCAGACTGACATTCTCCCAGATAGCTTCTGCAAAAGGCTTGTCTTAAATATGCAGCTTCCCTAGTTGAGGATGGACTGAGTACACTGTAGGTTGGATCTTCCGGGGGCATGTACTTCCACAAGTTGAACTAAAAGTGTGTGGGACTAGAGTGCTATGGCCTAGGTGTTCATTCTACTCATGATCATGGGTGTTCTTGTTCCTCTGTGTGTGTGTTAAAATATGCCTCACTGGTAGTATGTGATGTTGGCCTAAGTCAGTGCATTTTGACATGTGTGGACCTTGGATAGGACAAGGTTTGGCTGACTCCAATTTGTTGCTAGCCCTTCATTGGTGTTGTGTGTGGAGGCAAATACTTGTTGAGCTTTCTATACACTCCTGGGTGTGCATTGAATCTGGGATTGTTGGTTGTTCTTCCCACCCCACCCTCAAAGACTGCCATGTGATTGGGAATAGGGTACCTAGGACTGTAGCAACCAGTATGTTACACATACTTGTGACCTTTTGCAACTTTGTTTAGAACCTAGTGTACACATTCGGTTATGGCACATGAGTTCAATATTTGCAAAAAACATTACAAAGGGCATTGATTGAGGGTTGTGATAGTTATCACATAGAGTGACATATGTAGTGAAGTCAGTATGCGGAAGAGGTTCAGCCATGATGTCAGCTGCATTACCCATTATTTGGATGAGAAGTTTAGGCTGATGTCACCCATCATATTGAGACATGGATATGCTAGGTGTGAGATGCCCTTTTGTATGCAGGCTTCACATGTACTTCCTCTGAGACTTTCAATGAACTATGTTGTGAAAATCGCTGTAACAAATACAGTACAAGTAATGTGCAATTGACCCATTGTGCTATTCCACCCAATGCATTTCCTATGGTAAATAGTTGCCATATCTCTTCAGAGCTGCAAACATGAGTGCCGCACAGAGACATCAGTTCGAAAGGCGTGCAATGAGATACCGGCACATCCTGCAGGTGCAGTCGGGGTTCAGGAGGATGGTCCGAAAATACCAAGCCGATCGGGCCTCCGGGGTATGGTGGGCCTCACTACCGGGTGGCCCTACATTGCCCACAACAGCCACCACCACCACATCCACCAGGTCTCCCCAAGTGGCCCCAGCAATGGCGGGACAGTTGACCCTGCCTCGTCAGCACCACCTGGACCCAGCAATTTCCAAGCTGCAGGACAGTCCAGTGGGCAAACAACTACTGCCACACTGTGAACCTTGGCCAGCACACAGACTGCAGCAGCCCCTCCTATTGACCCAGCGGCATTCCTGGCATTAAACTGGAAAATTGACAAATTTATTTCAAAGGTGGACAAGCTAAGCCAGGATGTGGCATATATTAAGAAAAGGGTTCGGTCCATCAGGCGGACCCTACGGAGGGCCAACCTCTAGGACTTTATTGCATTTTTTACATTTACCCCTCCCCTCTCTCCTCTTTCCTTTTTGTACTGATAGTTGGGTTTTGGGGATTAGTGTTAGGTTAGTGTAGGTTGTTAGCTTAGTTAGTGTTAGGGAGGAGGGTGGGGGGGTCCTTATTCTTTCTATTTTTCATTTTTGTGTGGGTGGGTGGGGGTCAATGTTGGGATTCCTGTTTGTTTATAAAAAAAAAAGAAAAATACAAAAAAATATATGATTGTTTAGGATGGTATAGTATGTGTGTAGGTTAGTATGTGTTGTCCTGCATGTGTCCTGTCTCATAATGGTGGGTGGGGGGTTGATGTTTAGATCGATTCGTTATATGTGTAGAGTAAGTTTAGCTTAGGTTAGTTAGGGGCAGTTGTGGGTTAGGAGTAGTCAGGTTAGATTAGTGTAGGTATGACTTTTCCCTTAGTTGCCTCTGGTGTGAATACAGAGGAATAAACATATAGTTAACCCTTTGCATTATGCGTTAACTGCTACTTGATCATGGCCTTGACATCAGTGTAGGTGAATGTTTTTCTATGACATTTGTGTCCTATGCTACACACCACAGAACATGGAGCTTTAACATGGCAGCTACCCGTGTGCTAACTTGGTAAGTATCCACCATTTGGTAGACCCACCATTGGTAGTTTACATCGATCACAAAGGATTTGTGTTGATGAGTAGGTATTCTACATCACAAAGTATGCTTCCAGACTTGGTATTGTGGGTCATTTATTAGGTCGGACTGCAGTGTGATGTTCAGGGAGATCTTTGTAGATGAGGTGTTGTTAACACTCTTGTCCTGTTGCCTTCATTGCTGATATAGATCATGTGTGTAAAAATTCTATATGACTTCCCTTCATGGAAGTATACTCAGAAAGGGTGATTGATGCAGTGTTTAGTTGTGTTTGCTTAGATTATGCTGCATAATTTCATGTTTTAGTACTGCATGGTGCCTACATTTATCAGCCACCATTAGTTGACTTGAATTGCTATAGATGGAGCATTATTCTGTCCAACACAGCATGATTGTGTGTGGTTTGTCCCTTCATCAGTTATTCTCCTCAGGATGGTCAGGCTATGATGCAATCCTGGCCACTGCACAGATGTATCAGACTACATGATGTCAGGACAGTTGTATTGACAAGCTACATGGTTGTCACACAGGCACTTTAGAGTTATCTACTGCACAGTTGATGTTTCAAATAACACAGAGACATATTAGGTGTGCAAGTGCTATTTATTGATAGGTGCTGTAGTGCAAAATGTCCATTGTCCATGTTTGCTGAGTCCGTTCTGGTGCATTCTTACATGGTGATCCTACAGAAGGGGTGTGGATGATGCTCCTGACATGCTGGGGTGATGTAACAGACAGTGCAGAGGGACAGGATTTGCCGAATAGTAGGAGAGAGACATTCACTGGCAATGGTGACAAGTCATACAGTGGTTAGCAGAACAGTCATTGAGTGTAGTTGTAGTGAGACTGGCATTTGACAAAACGTAGGACCTTCGTCAAAGTAGGCCATGGTGCAGGGACTAGTGCTTCCGGGTAGTCTTCTGTGAGAATGTGATCTGTTCCATGTCTTCTTCTTCTGATGTGTGTGTTGCCTGGTTTGTCCTTGTTGTTGTTGGTTGTGAAGGGGCAACACACACCTCAGTGTTAGAAGACGTGGAGTCAGACATCCCGGGGGCTGCTCCCTGTGAAGTTCTGAAGGGCAGTACTGCTGCAAGGAGGGCCTGCTGGTTTTTGAGAATAGCAGCCACATCACGATGGTAGGCAGGCAGGTCGGCCCTGAGGGGTTCAATGTTGCATTCGTGCACGTGTTGACAGGATTGCAGTTGTAGGTGTTGGGTCAACTGTATTACAGCTGTGCTGATTTCCTTCTGTGTTTTCTGCAGTTCCTGCAAGATAGATGTTAGGGCTTGCATAGCAGCTGCCTGATCTGCAAATGACGTCATGCACGAGCGCACCCCCTCAAGGCTGGCTGCCATATTTTGCATCCCCACCCGCACCTCCTTGGCCAGCTCCCGCTGTACACCAACTACAGTTCTTTCAAAGCTGGTGCCAGTGTCCTCAGAGTCCTCAGCTGTATTGGAGCTGGCAGGTCTTACAATTGGGGTGGTTCTTCTGTGATGGCTGCTTGTTCTGTGCTCCTCCTTGTGACTGAAGGACTGAAGGTGGGGTCTGGAGGGTTTCAAGGACCTTTTGGATGGTCTCCTGGGTAATGTTTATGGGCTTGTCATCCATGTCATCAGAGAAATCAGGGACAGGCATATCGGCAGGAGATCCATGTTCCTCTGCAATGAAACAGGGTACAATTAGTGTGTCTGTGTTGTGACAATTTTTACGTAACATGCAAGCCTTTTGATGACTTTACTTTGTGATCTTGTTTGGTATTGGTATCTGCTGTCCTTCATATGGGCATTGTTATAGGCCTATGGCCCACCTGTGTGTCACATGGATGATATAGAGTTATCAGACTTGTCTGCCTAATCGCCTCGAGGTGTTACTTTGTACCAATTAGGGAATAGCCATCTTTTTGTCCTACTCGACCCTCCGTGTATATCTATTCTTATGGTGAGACCTTTCACTGGCTGTGGGTGTTGTGATTGCCCTGGCAGCACACTTGCCTCTCAGGACCTGCCCCAAAATCTTTTTTTTCACATTGACCTAATTGTAATTGTTATGTGGCATATCCTATGCATGGCAATGTTACGATGTGATATGGATGTAGACATTGTTGATGTTTCCAGCTGATGTTGGGTAATGTGTGTTTAATTGGATTGCCATGTTTATCGTATCAATGTCCTATTTGGTCCTCAGACTGTGCAGGTGTGTTTCAGTGACCAGTTGCATGTGTCCCCTCCTCAATGTTGTTGTCTGAGCAGTATGACATTAGTGATGTTGCCTTGTTAGCCAGGCACATGAGGGACCCTGACGTATGCAGCATGCGTGTGTCCTCTGTGCTGTGTGGCTCCTATTGCTGTTTACTTTGGCTGATGTATGTGTCAACTATGGGCATTGACATTTGAGTGTACTGGTGCCTTTGTCTTATTTCTGGAGATAGTTGCAGATGTCATCGTCACCCCCTAATTTAGGTATGTATGTTCCATGGGGAGGTTACTGCCATTGGCTACTATAGCTGCACAGAGATCGGAGGTGTTAGTGTCAACTGTTGTCGGAGTTACATTGCAGTTGTTGTTTTGGCTACTGGATTACTGATAGGGACCTAGTTGATGTAAGATACATTTTGACTGACGAGTGCCAGGATGTAAGTTTGACGTAGTGGCCTTCCCACCTGTCGCGGCTTTCCCTTAGCTCCATTTTTGTCATGACAGGATGCCCCCATGTAACTGTTGTTGGTGCTGTGTTTTGTCGTGCCCCAGCTTCTGTCTGTGCTGGGCATGCCCCCCTGCTGTGCCCCTTTACCCATACCACTCCATATATATGCTGACTTACATGCATTGTGTAGTAGGTATTCCCCACCCCGGTTGCAGTCAACATTATTGTATTTTAATTCCCCATGCGACTTACCCTGCATGTGCATTGTTTCGTGGTAGTCTGCGCTGTCCTGTCCTTGAATCCCTGTGACGATCTCCTCAGGGATGACGGCTGCGACCATCTCCTCCATGTGGTCCAGGGCCTCCTGGTGTGCTGGACTCCCCCCTCCAGTCTGCAGTGCTGCCTTCCTGTTCCTGCCCATTTTTTCCTTTGTCCTACGTTTGCAGTCATGCCAGCGTTTCTTACACTCAGTGACTGTCCTGCGTACTTCAGCCACACTGTTGATCTTGTCAACAATTTGTTGCCAAATGGCCTCTCTCCTACTGATTGGCAACTTAGAGGTGATGAACAGTTGGTGCTGGTGTTCCGTCACCTCTTTAACCAGGATTTCCTGTTCCTCTGCACTGAAGCGACACTTTCTTTTTTTTCTATATATGTCCTGGTTCCTGTATGGATCATCCTCGCTGGTTCCTGGTCTGCTGTCATCTTCCTGGGGTCTGTAGTGGCATCTGGGATCCATTTTGGCTCTCCTCTGCTGAAAGGGCAGTGTTCGCGGGTAATTTTGACGCTATTGCGTAAAAAAAAACGGCGCTTTCCGGGTTGCGCTGTCGTAAATCGACCCACAGTCATTTACGTCGCGTTAACGTTGTTTTCCTTTACGACTTGACGGTGGTGTGTGTGTAAAAAAAAAATGACTCCCACCTGTTGGTTGCGCCGCCGTGCGTCAAAGTATAAATTTGACGCCCGCACGGCGCATCGAAATGGCGTTAGCCGGCGGTAACATTTTTGACGCAAAACTGCGCCGGCGCAGCTTTGCGCCAAAAAGTATAAATATGGCCCTCAGTGTTTTTGCTTTTAAAATTGTCACTTCAGGCTAGTGACTAATTTTACCAATTCTTATTAGCACACTGGAACACCCTTATAATTCCCTAGTATATGGTACTTAGGTAACCAGGGTATTGGGGTTCCAAGAGAGAGCTATGGGCTGCAGCATTTTTTTCGCCACCCATAGGGAGCTCAGACAATTCTTACACAGGACTGCCACTGCAGCCTGAGTGAAATAACATCCACGTTATTTCACAGCCACTTTACACTGCACTTAAGTAGCTTATAAGTCACCTATATGTCTAACCCTCACTTAGTGAAGGTTAGCTGCAAAGTTACTTAGTGTGAGGACACCCTGGCACTAGCCAAGGTGCCCCCACATTGTTCAGGGCAATTTCCCCATACTTTGTGAGTGCAGGGACACCATTACACGCGTGCACTACATATAGGTCAATACCTGTAGCATCACCATGGTAACTCCGAACATGGCCATGTAACATGTCTAGGACCATTGAATTGTCACCCCAATACCATTTTGGTATTGGGGGGACAATTCCATGCATTCCCGGGGCTCCAGCATAGAGCCCGGGTACTGCCAAACTAACTCTCTGGGGTTTTCTCTGCAGCTACCACTGCTGCAAGCCCTCAGACAGGTTTCTGCCCCCCTGGGGCCTGGGCAGCCCGGTCCCAAGAAGGCAGAACAAAGAATTTCCTCTGAGAGAGGGTGTTACACCCTCTCCCTTCGGAAATAGGTGGTAAGGGCCTGAGAGGAGTAGCCTCTCCTGGCTTCTGGAAATGCTTTGAAGGGCACAGATGGTGCCCTCCTTGCATAAGCCAATCTACACCGGTGCAGGGATCCCCCCAGCCCTGCTCTGGTGCGAAACTGGACAAAAGAAAGGGGAGTGACTACTCCCCTGACCAGCACCTCCCCAGGTGAGGTGCCTAGAGTTCCTCCAGTGTGTCCCAGATCTCTGCCATCTTGAATGCAGAGGTGTGAGGGCACAATGGAGACCTCTGAGTGGCCAGTGCCAGCAGGTGATGTCAGAGACCCCTTCTGATAGGTGCGTACCTCTCTCTGTAGCCAATCCTCCTCTGAGGGCTATTTAGGGTCTCTTCTGTGGGTTTCCCATCAGACAACGAATACAAGAGCTTACCAGAGTTCCTCTGCACTTCTCTCTTCGACTTCTGCCAAGGATCGACCCCTGGCTGCTCCAGGACGCCTGCAAACCGCAACAAAGTCGCAAGAAGACTACCAGCAACATTGTAGCGCCTCATCCTGCCAGCTTTATCGACTGTTTCCTGGAAGCGCATGCTCTGTGGGCTGTCTGCCTTCACCCTGCACTGGAAGCCAAGAAGAAATCTCCTGTGGGTCGACGGAATCTTCCACCTGCCAACAAAGGCACCAAACTTCTGCATCACCGGTCCTCTGGGTCCCCTCTCATCTTGACAAGCATGGTCCCTGGAACACAGGAGCTGGATCCAAGTGTCCCCAACAGTCCAGTGGCCCTTCTGTCCAAATTTGGTGGAGGTAAGTCCCTGCCTTCCCACGCCAGACAGTAATCATGTGTGCTGCGTGAACTGCAGCTGCTAGGACTTCTGTGCACTTTTGCAAGACTTCCTTTGTGCACATCACAGCCCAGGTCCCCAGCACTCCGTCCTGCATTGCCCAACTTGCTGAGTTGGACTCCGACTTCGTGGGGCCCTCTTTTGTTGTGATTAGACGACAGCCCTGCTCAGATCTTCTGAATGCCTGTTCAGGCGCTTCTGCGGGTGCTACCTGCTTCTGCATGGGGTCTCAATGTTGCTGTGTGCCCCCTCTGTCTCCTCCTCTAAGGGGCGACCTCCTGGTCCTTCCCGGGCCCTGGCAGCACCCAAAATCCTAAACCGGGACTCTTGCAGCTAGCAAGGCTTGTTTGTGGTCTTTCTGTGTGGAAACAACTCTGCATCCTCCAGCACACCGTGGGACATCTGCTGACCAAAGGAGAAGTTCCTGGCACCTTCTGTTGTTGCAGAGGCTTCTTCCACCCAGAGGCAGCCCTTTTGCACCTTCATCCGGGGTTTAGTGGGCTCCTGCCCTGCTGGACACTTGTGTGACTCTTGGACTTTGTCCCCTTCCTTTGCAGGTCCTCAGGTCAAGGAATCCATCTTCAGTGCTTTGCAGTCAGTTGTTGTCTTTGGAGAATCCCCTATCTCGACTTTACTGTCTTTCTGGGGTAGTAGGGTAACTTTACTCCTACTTTTCAGGCTCTTGGGGTGGGGTATCTTGGACACCCTTAGTGGTTTCTTATACTTCCAGCGACCCTCTACACACTACACTAGGCCTTGGGTCCATTCGTGGTTCGCATTCCACTTTTGGAGTATATGGTTTGTGTTGCCCCTAGGTCTATTGTCTCCTATTGCATTATATTGTGTTCTACAGTGTTTGCACTACTTTTCTAACTGTTTACTTACCAGATTTTGGTTTGTGTGTATATTTTGTGTATATTACTTACCTCCTAAGGGAGTATATCCTCTGAGATACTTTTGGCATATTGTCACTAAAATAAAGTACCTCTATTTTTAGTAACTCTGAGTATTGTGTTTTCTTGTGATATAGTGCTATATGATATAAGTGGTATGGTAGGAGTTTTGCGTGTTTCCTAGTTCAGCCTAAGCTGCTCTGCTATAGCTACCTCTATCAGCCTAAGCTGCTAGAATACCTCTAATCTACTAATAAGGGTGTTCTGCTTTCCTACGTATCTCGTATCAGAGCTTACAGAACATATCAGGAATGCACTTCTGAGTTCAAAGAAGACCTTTATTGTTGTTAATTCTTCCCCACCCACAAGTTCGTGAGAGACAAATTAATAGATTTCAAGCTCAAAAAGTATTGCAGCAATAAAAACAAAATATATCACAGTACTTCTCAGTTGCAATGTACACAGCAGGTTATATATATATAAGATATTGATAAGATATTGAATGCAAAGCAAAACAAATACTTCACCGTGTGAGAAACTATTTACAGCTTCATCTTTCTGGGGTCTGCAAGTTGATGACTCCGGTCAACTGCGAGAAAGAGATTATCTACCCACACGGGAGACTGGCAACTGGCACCAAGTTCCAGTCTGAAGTCAGGCAGATTCCAATCTAATTCCCTGAAGCCCGAGCCATCCCTACAAAAGCGTGCCCCCTCCTCTCAGACTCGGGAAGACTACGCACGCCTTTGGAGACTGGCCAGATCTCCTAGACTTCTCCTCTTCCCAAGCCTGAGCAGAAAGGAAAACACCAAATGTACTCTCTCTTATTAGGTCTAGTCTGGTGTGAGAAAAACAGCTTGGTTCATCTTGTGGAAAAACATAGCTTGGAAAAATGCAGCTTGGATTCTCAACTGCAATGTCTAACTCCACGTTAAAGGCAATAGGCAGCTAACCTAAATATCAAATGTAATGTCTAATGTCATGTCAAAGCCAATGGGCAGCTGAGCTGAATATCAAATGTAATGTCTAATATCATGTCAAAGCCAATAGGCAGCTGAGCCGAATACAAAATGCAATGTCTAATATCATGTCAAAGCCAATAGGCAGCTGAACTGAATACAAAATGTAATGTCTAACATCATGTCAAAGCCAATAGGCGGCTAAACTGAACAAAACATATAGGGGGTCATTCCGACCCTGGCGGTCCATGACCGCCAGGGCCGGGGACCGCGGAAGCACCGCCAACAGGCTGGCGGTGCTTCCTGGGCCATTCTGACCGTGGCGGTAAAGCCGCGGTCAGAAAAGGGGAACCGGCGGTTTCCCGCCGGTTTACCCCTGGCCCAGGGAATCCTCCATGGGATTCCGACCCCCTTCCCGCCATCCTGTTCCTGGCGGTTTTTACCACCAGGAACAGGATGACGGGAACGGGTGTCGTGGGGCCCCTGGGGGCCCCTGCACTGCCCATGCCACTGGCATGGGCAGTGCAGGGGCCCCCTAACAGGGCCCCATAAAGATTTTCAGTGTCTGCTTTGCAGACACTGAAAATCGCGCGCACCCCTGCAACTCCGCCGGCTCCATTCGGAGCCGGCATCCTCGTTGCAGGGTCTTTCCCGCTGGGCCGGCGGGCGGCCTTTTGGCGGTCGCCCGCCGGCCCAGCAGGAAAGCCAGAATGGCCGCCGCGGTCTTTTGACCGCGGTGCGGTCTTTCGGCGGTGACCGCATGGCGGGCGGCGGTCAGAATGACCGCCATAATGTGCTACTGGTGAACATTGAGCAACTAATATGCGCAGTGATGAAACACAAAGTCATTGGTCAAACCCAATGAATAGCATCACATTCCACCCTATGACCAATGAATTTTTGTTTCACATATCTCTTGTTTCAAACAAAAACAAAAAAAACATCATCACCAGAGAAAAAAAAAACATTATCAGCAAGTCAGATTTGAATGATCAAAGCAATCACTGTAAAGCAATGGAAGTGGATTAACATATTGATCTCATAACCTTTCACATCAGATACATCTACACAGAAAAGACTGAAACTTTTATACTCTGAATGAGATGATAGTGTCTCTAAAATAGCAATTTGATGTAGCATGAGTACTACTCATGTAAAGGTGCACGGTCCACCTGAAAGATTTGCTGTAAGGTAAGTGAAAGTCAGAGTTCCATACGAAAAAACACAGACAGTTAACTGTTAAGGTTGCTTAGTTTCAGTGGAAGAATGCAATCAAACAAGTTGAACTTGAACTGAAGGCGCCATATGTGCAAAATGGATCCATGGTGCTCGTACTGTACTCAGTCAGGTTCAGGTTGGGGGTTCGGTCCCTTCCCCGACCCCACACGCACACACCCGAAGGGGGACCACACAGCACACTCAGGGACAGTGGCAAAACGTGGTAGGATCTGCAAAACAAAAAAAGTATGATTTTTCTTGCAAATAACATTTGTCATTTGAAATTTGCCCTTCCTCTTTTCCCTGTTTTATAATCAGCAGGACATTTTTGGGGCCCTTTATTATAATTTCTGCAGGTTCTGGAGGGTCACTTGGGGCTTCAACCCACACCTCAGCACAGAGGTTTTTATCTGCTGCGCCACAGCTTCCCTTTTCTTGCACTGTCAGAAGGGCTGGGGCAGACTCCTTCTTTACCAAACCTCCAGTCACTGCACTTTTGACACTTTGGGCCATTCCGTCTCCAATTTGTATGAATGAATCAGATTCTTTTCTAAGTATCAGCATAATTTTGATTTCTCCTTGGTAATCTGCAGCAATCACTCGCCCTAAAACCTGATCAATTTGCCATATTTGTCCTGGTAACTTTCCTCTCTCTGTGACTGCTTGTGGGACAGATTGCTCTTGTGCGTGCTGCAGTTTTTATCAAATCTAGGGGAATGTGCATCTCTCTCATCTCTGCCCACCTGTACATGGCTTTTTCTCCCAGCTGTTCACATTTCTGGTGCACCCACTTTGCCATCCCCACTAAGTCAGAATTCTGGGTGAACACTTCTCTCTCTGAATTTTTCTCTTTAACATCTGCAAGGGAATTGAACCAGTTAGGTGCAAGCCATGTGGAAAACCAAACGGCTAAACCATTGGCAGTAAACCAAGAATCAGTGTAAAAATGACACATCTCAAGCAGCTCTTGCTTTAAAATCTGACACACATTGTACAACGCTGTTCCTTCTCCTGTGCCAGAAAACAACATTTCAGTCAATGAATCATTAGTAAAACAAACATGCTTTTTATCCTCAGTGGACACAAATTCAAATGGTGCACTCAATTTCACTAGTGACTCTTTTACCTGTGGTACTCTAGCCCTGTCTTGCAGGTACCAGATCCAGTGTATGATCCTAGCTAGGGGCACTCTTTTCTTCCCCTGTTCCTGATTTACATGTACATCATTGTTTCCCTCTTGCACTGCGCAGAAACCTAAAGTCTGAATTATTTCATTTGCCAAATCACAAGCGTGCAGCTGCATATAATTTTTCCCAGTGACCATATACCGAAGTGTTAGGATTTCACTCAAATGAGGGCTTTTCTGTTTCTAAAAATCAAACAAGCTAATGAAACTCGGTGTCTCTTGCTTAGTGCAAACAGTAAGAAACTCTAAAATCTTTCGTTTTACTTCATTTTGCAACGGGAACTCGTAAATCACATTCTGAGCTCTGTCCTTCTCCGTGTTATCAGTTAAGGAATGCACTTTGACTGCCAAAAAACCTGGCTCACACAGAAGCTCAGAGTAGCTTGACGCTGTCTTAACCCCCTCATTACTGGAATGAGAAAAGACAGATTCTTCTAAAACAGCAGTTTTATAACTTTCAGCATTATCTTGCATTAATGTATTCTGGCTAATTTGCTCACGTAAATTCTAATTTTCATGTTCCAACTGCCTACATTTCTCCTGCATTTCTCTGTAAGCAGATAAAAGTATCCAAACCCTTCTGTCAAAAACAAAAGGAACATCATCGCTTCCAAAAGGCACATTTTCTAAATATGCTTCATCACAACAAGTAAACGTATTTCTCACAGCACCATCAGGCAGTTTAACTACACATGCATTTTCAAACATGGTCTGCCGTGCTTCTGTAATTCTCCAAACAACAAAAAACGATTACACTTTTAAATTGTGCACGTAGAAATCTATAATTCGACTCTACCTCACTTCTGGTACCAAAATGTTCTGCTTTCCTACTTATCTCGTATCAGAGCTTACAGAACATATCAGGAATGCACTTCTGAGTTCAAAGAAGACCTTTATTGTTGTTAATTCTTCCCCACCCACAAGTTTGTGAGAGACGAATTCATAGATTTCAAGCACAAAACGTATCGCAGCAATGAAAACAAAATATATCACAGTACTTCTCAGTTGCAATGTACACAGCAGGTTATATATATATAAGATATTGATAAGATATTGAATGCAAAGCAAAACAAATACTTCACCGTGTGAGAAACTATTTACAGCTTCATCTTTCTGGGGTCTGCAAGTTGATGACTCCGGTCAACTGCGAGAAAGAGATTATCTACCCACACGGGAGACTGGCAACTGGCACCAAGTTCCAGTCTGAAGTCAGGCAGATTCCAATCTAATTCCCTGAAACCCGAGCCATCCCTACAAAAGCGTGCCCCCTCCTCTCAGACTCGGGAAGACTACGCAAGCCTTTGGAGACTGGCCAGATCTCCTAGACTTCTCCTCTTCCCAAGCCTGAGCAGAAAGGAAAACACCAAATGTACTCTCTCTTATCAGGACTAGTCTGGTGTGAGAAAAACAGCTTGGTTCATCTTGTGGAAAAACATAGCTTGGAAAAATACAGCTTGGATTCTCAACTGCAATGTCTAACTCCACGGTAAAGGCAATAGGCAGCTAACCTAAATATCAAATGTAATGTCTAATGTCATGTCAAAGCCAATAGGCAGCTGAGCTGAATATCAAATGTAATGTCTAATATCATGTCAAAGCCAATAGGCAGCTGAGCTGAATACAAAATGTAATGTCTAATATCATGTCAAAGCCAATAGGCGGCTAAACTGAACAAAACATATAGGCCCTCATTCTGACCTTGGCGGGCGGCGGAGGCCGCCCGCCAAAGTCCCGCCGTCAGGTTACCGTTCCGCGGTCGAAAGACCGCGGCGGTAATTCTGACTTTCCCGCTGGGCTGGCGGGCGGTCGCCTTCAGACCGCCAGCCAGCCCAGCGGGAAAGAGGCTTCCACGAGGAAGCCGGCTCGGAATCGAGCCGGCGGAGTGGAAGCTGTGCGACGGGTGCAGTTGCACCCGTCGCGTATTTCACTGTCTGCGCAGCAGACAGTGAAATACATGTAGGGGCCCTCTTACGGGGGCCCCTGCAATGCCCATGCCAGTGGCATGGGCACTGCAGGGGCCCCCAGGGGCCCCGCGACCCCCCCTACCGCCATCCGGATCTCGGCGGTCCGACCGCCGGGATCTGGATGGCGGTAGGGGGGGTCGGAATCCCCGCGGCGGTGCAGCAAGCTGCGCCGCCGCGGAGGATTCAATGGGGCCGCGGTACACTGGCGGGACCCCGCCAGTGGTGCCGGTCCGACCGCGGCTTTACCGCCGCGGTCGGAATCCCCATTGGAGCACCGCCGGCCTGTCGGCGGTGCTCCCGCGGTCCTCCGCCCTGGCGGTCAAAGACCGCCAGGGTCAGAATGACCACCATAATGTGCTACTGGTGAACATTGAGCAACTAATATGCGCAGTGGTGAAACACAAAGTCATTGGTCAAACCCAATGAATAGCATCACAAAGGGATAACTGGACCTGGCACAAGGTGTAAGTACCACTAGTTACCCACTATAAGCCAGGCCAGCCTCCTACAACTTCACCATTCTTACATGCATTCACTCACACCCATACACCCACGCAAACAACACAACACACACAGATGCATTCACACACTCACTCACACATTCTTGCACATACTCAGACACATACACACACAACACCCCCCACCCTCCCACCCCTCCCCTGTTGGAAGCCTGACTTACTTTGAGCGAGGAAGTTGCCCGGAAGGGAATGGGAAGGGGCATTGCTACCGCCAGCAGCACCCTGCCAGCAGAACACGGCCAGGCCGTATGAATTGTCATAACACAGCTGGTGGCGTTCTACTGGAGTGGCGGTGCTGGTGGTAGCAGCGTCAGCTTAGCACCGTCCACCAATATGAACACTGCCGGATTTCTGCCTTTATTGTGGAGGAAGTCAGGCAGTGCTCATAACATGGTGGACGGATGGTAGTTACAGTGGCGGTATTTTGGTGGCCTTCACCACGGAGGTAGGCGGTTTTTACCAGCAATGTAAAAATGAGCACCTTAGTGCTTCTTATGAGAGGCATGTGTAGGTAAACAAACAAAATATTGGCCTTGTGACTCTCCTAATCATAATCACATCAAATGTCATCATCCCTAGGGGACCAGCAATGTAGTGCTACTGTGCCACCCATTATCTATCATTTGAAGAAGTGATTGTTCAAAGCATTGTGTACAATTTGTCTTTTGTTATTCTTCTTTTTCTCAATATAGCTACTCCTGCCCAACAACCACCACCAACCAGGCAGGGGAAAGTGGCCTGTCTGCAGCAGCAGAGGCTGGGGAACATTCAGTCCAAATACTAGCACCTGATGATCCTGGAGGAGAAAGAGGCCGAAAAAGCCGCCTCAGACCCAGGACACAGCAGAGCAGCATGCCAGACTCCAGCCTCCCAGACAGTACATCACCAGCGCCACTGCCAGCAGTCAGGGCCTTTGACTGTACCTGCTGCTGCAACTTCCCACTCCACCAGGGCATTGCTTCGGCGCATTTTGCAGCAGATGGAGTGGATGGGGAGCCAGCATGCCAGCATAGAGCAGAGTATCGATAAGCTCTGGATCTATATTGAGAGTGCCCTTTTTTAAGCCTTTTTCTAGGGTCAAGCGAGCAAGTGCTTTGGCCCCTGTTGTAATCTCTCTGTGGGCTTTTAACAACGCCCATGTCATGCACATCAGTTTGATTGGTTTGCGTGAGTGCCTTTTAAAATTCGCTTGATTTCATTAGTGAAAGGCATGCATACTTTATGCCTTTTCCGGGGTTTAACCCTCCTCGAGAGCACCGGTAAACTTCTAAAAACATATGAGGCACCGTGTTTTCCGCAAGGCTTCTGGACTACTTTTTAATTTTATTTTCTTCTGCAGCACAATCTCGCTGGCCAGTTGTCAAGTGTTTTGCATGACATCGACCCTGTTCGATGGATAATTGCACTTTTGCTGATACTTTCGTCTGCGAGCAAACTTCTGTTTCTTTTTGTGTGTCTCCTTCATGCTCATGGTGGCCATCGGCTCTCTTATGTGAAACTGTTTTATGTGCATGAAAAGTCTGGTTAGGAGTTTACAGCGCTAATAGCTCTAACTTGAGCAAATGCAAGAACTATTGAATTGCAAATCCTTGTTAATTTTTCGGTTGTGGTGGCCGGGACTTGTTGTGGGCTGGACTTTGGACTTTTCATTGGTTGTTTGGGGACTGAGTTATTTGTTCAGGGAGAGGGGTGGGACTGTTGTTGGTGGAGATGGAGGGTTTTCTATTTTTAAATAATAACAGGGATTTTTTTAACTTAATTTGCATCTCAAAGATTTATTTTGGTGTTTTAGACTTTTAGTTTGCACTGCTGTCTTTTAGAGTAGCCTGTTGTTATAATTCTACTAAAAAAAAGTGTATGTCATTTACTTAGACCCTGTTCATGCAGGAGAGAACTAGGAGAAGGCCAAAAGAAAGCAAAGTAAGCATCAAGAGGAGTCAGGAGTGTACCAAGAGGACTCAGAGGCAGAGCAAGAACATAAAAGGAGTTTCACGTTTGAGCTAGCAATGCAGCAACCAAATACTCAGAAGCATTTCCAAATCAACACACCTCTCTCCTGTTCACAGAGCTGAGTGAGTACTAGACCTCAGAATCTTCATCATCATTATGGGTTCTCTTTGAAGTTAAAAACGTTCTCCTTTGTAAAACATCCCCTTCAGAAAAAGCGGAATGAATGTTTTTGTAGTGTGGATCAAGTAGGCTGGCATATATGTACTCTTTGGATGGGATGATGTCATTTGCAGACTTGTATTACAAGTCAAGCATTAGCTTAGGCTATTAACCAAGACATGCTCTGGGTGTTTATTCGTACCCCCGAATCCGAACCTTTCAGACACCTTCTTTAGCTGGTCCTGTAGCAGATTCAATAATGTGATAGTTTGGCCCATTGTACAGTCCTCCTTGCAAACTTCCCGTGTGAAAACCTCAAAAAGGAGAAACATCTGTGTGAGGCATTTGACTAGGCCCCATTTGTCTTCATGCTATTGCATCAGCTCCTCTTTGAATGTCATAGGGCCTGTGTAGGAAAATGGCTCCCTGTTGCAGTTATCCCCCCACTTTTTGCCTGATATTGATGTTGACTTGACTGAGAAGTGTGCTGGGACCCTGCTAACCAGGCCCCAGCACCAGCGTTCTTTCACTTAAAATGTACCATTGTTTCCATAATTGGCACACCCCTGGCACACGGATAAGTCCCTTGTAAAAGGTACCAGTGGTACCAAGGGCCCTGTGACCAGGGCAGGTCCCTAAGGGCTGCAGCATATGTTGTGCCACCCTAAGGGACCCCTCACATAACACATGCACACTGCCATTGTAGATTGTGTGTGTTGGTGGGGAGAAAAAGGCAAAGACGACATGGCATCCCCCTCAGGATGCCATGCCCACAAAATACTGCCTGTGGCATAGGTAAGTCACCCCTCTAGCAGGCCTTTCAGCCCTAAGGTAGGGTGCTCTATACCACAGGTGAGGGCATAGCTGCATGGGTAAAATGCCACTACAGTGTCTAAGTCTATTCTCAGACATTGTAAGTACAGAGTGGCCACATTAAGTATATGGTCTGGTAGTTTGTCAAAACGAACTCCACAGCTCCATAATGGCTACACTGAATACTGGGAAGTTTGGTATCAACTTCTCAGAATAATAAACCCACACTGATGCCAGTGTTGGATTTATTAGAAAATGCACACAGAGGGCATCTTAGAGATGCCCCCTGTATTTTACCCAATCCTTCAGTGCAGAACTGACTGGTCTGTGCCAGCCTGCTGCAGAATGATGCGTTTCTGACCCCCGGGGTGAGTGCCTCTGTGCCCTCTGAGGCCAGAAACATCTTGATTTTGGAGGATTCCCCCAATAGGAATAGGGATGTGCCCCCTTCCCCTCAGGGAGGAGGCACAAGGAGAGTGTAGTCACCATTAAGGACAGTAGCCATTGGCTACTGACCCCCAGACCTAAACACACCCCTAAAGCTTGTATTTAGGGGCAACCCTGAACCCAGGAAATCAGATTCCTGCAACCTGAAGAAACAAGAAGGTATGCTGACCTACAAGCCTGCAGGGAAGACGGAAGACGACCTGACTCCTGATTTGAAAACCTGCAACCAGCGACGCATCCGACAGAGGACCGCCCTGGACTAAAGGACCAAGAAACTCCCGTGAGCAGCAGCTCTGCTCAACAACAGCAACTTCTTTGCAACAAAGAAGCAACTTTTAAAGACTTCACATTTCCCGCCGGAAGCGTGAGACTTCACACTCTGCTCCCGACGCCCCCGGTTCGAGATTCAGAAAACAAACACCACAGGGAGGACTCCCCAGCGACTGCAACTCTGTGAGTAGCCCGAGACGACCCCCCCTGAGCCACCGCAACGACGCCTGCAGAGAGAATCCGGAGGCTCCCCCTGACCGTGACTGCCTGTAACAAGGGATCCAATGCCTGGAACCAGCACTGACCTGCAGCCCCCAGAACCTGAAGGAACCGAACCTCAGTGCAGAAGTGACCCCCAGATGACCCTCTGCCTAGTCCAGGTGGTGGCTGGCTGGCAGGGTCCCAGTGACACATACAACTAAAACAACATATATATAGTGAAAAAATGGGGGTAACATGCCAGGCAAGATGGTACTTTCCTACAGTCTGCCCCCCGAGGACACGGGTACTTACCTGTTGGCAGACTGGAACCGGAGCACCCCTGTTCTCCATAGGCGCCCATGTGTTTTGGGCACCTCTTTGACCTCTGCACCTGACTGGCCCTGGGCTGCTGGTGTGGTAACTTTGGGGCTGCCCTGAACCCCCAACAGTGGGCAGCCTATGCCCAGGAACTGAGACTTGTAAGTGTTTTACTTACCTCACAATTTAACCTTTACTTACCTCCCTCAGGAACTTTTTAACATTTTAACAAAGACTGTATATGATATTGCTTTTATTCAAAGTTCCTAACTTACCTGTATGAAGTACCTTGCATTTTATGTGTTTACTTCAAATCTTGAACCTGTGGTTCTTAAAATAAAGTAAGAAAAGATATTTTTCTATATGAAAACGTATTGACCTGAAGTAAGTCTTTGAGTGTGTGTTCCTCATTTATTGCCTGTGTGTGTACAACAAATTCTTAACACTACCCTCTGATGAACCTACTGCTCGACCACACTATTACAAAATAGAGCATTAGAATTATCTAATTCTGCCACCATCTTACCTCTAAGGGGAACCTTTGGACTCTGTGCACACTATTTCTTATTTTGAAATAGTATATACAGAGCCAACTTCCTACAGCCTGATTATGAGTCTGGCGGTCGCAGACAATGAGCATTGCGAGGGTGCTGGTGCCCCCTGATGCTGGCAGCATTGCCACCACCAAGATTTCGCGCCACTTTCCTGCTGGGCTGATGGGCGAAAGCCTTGGTTTCCACCCATCAGTCCAGTGGGAAACTTGTAATGGGCCTGGTGGAGAGGTCACCAGTAAGGCAGCAACCTCCCCATCAGAAGTTCGGCGGGCAGATCACCCCGCTCGCCGAACTCATAATAAGGCACATAGTCATTGATCTATATGTACTGCTCAAACACATGTTGCAACATATAATAGATTGAGTTCCAACATGGTGGCACCTCCTGTAACAGGGCTTTAACTGCTACTCTGTTATCACTCTGAATAATCTGCAACTGTTCCTGGGCTTTAAAAGAATATCTGAAATGAGGGCAGATGCATCTGCAGGTGGCCAGTATGTTGCTGGCTATGGGCCTCATTACAAGTCTGGTGGTCAACAGACTGCCAGACTCGTGGTGGCTGTCCTGACTGCCACCAATTTGGCAGTCCAACCACCAAATTAAGAGTTTGGCAGTCAGACCACCAAGCAACTGCCAACTCTGTCTGAAACAATTTTCCCGACAGGCTGACAGCGGTGCACATTGGAATCAGCCAGAGCGGGTGGTTACAACTTGGTCCTTCGCCAGCCTTTTCATGGTGGTTTCATTGAATGAAAAGGCTGGTAGAGAACAGGTGCATGGGGTTGCAGGGGGGCCCCTGCACTGCCCATTCCCATGCCATGCCCACTGGATTTACCCTGCCCAGGACCCTAGTAATGCGCACTGCCTGCTGCGTAGACAGTGCACATTACGAGCTTCCTGGTGCCACCTGTGGGTGGCAGCATTGCCGTTGGCCTTATTATGAGCCAGAGATAATGCTGCCACCGCTTCCCCGGCTGGGCTGATGGGCAGGAACCTTGGTTTCCGCGTGTCAGCCCTGATGGAAAGTGGTAAAGGGGCTGGTGGGGAGGTCGCCAGTAAGGCAGCAACCTTGCCATCGGAAAATAGGCAGACAGGTCTTCCCATCAGCCGAACTCGTAATCGGCCCCTATGTCTTCTTTTTTAACAAAGCCTTGCACAACCAGGTTGATGCAGTGGACCAAACGCAGCACCCTGAAATAGCCACTGTCTGCCATGGCCTTAACTATGTTACTGACCTTTGCCACCGCAACACCTCTGGGTCGCAGTCATTTAGACACCTTGCTATTAGATTCTTCCAAGATGTTTGCAGCTATGTGTGACTTCTCCATGGCGAACATGGCTACTGTTGCATGCTACCATACGCTCTGCAAAATTTCTTCAGGGTCAAGACCTGTAGATAGCTTTTGCTTTACACCCAGAAAAGAGATCCAATGTGCAGTGAAGCACATGTAATCAGTCGCCTGACATCTGGTCCACATGTCTTTCGTCAGGTGGATAGTATGGACAACACTTTGCTGTAAATCTTGTCCAACCAATTGCAGCACTGGAACAGCAACTCTGCCAAAATAGGTGTCTTGGAACCTTCCATTTCGGGTAGAGGGCTGCCGCAAACTTTAAGAATCCTCTTCCTTCAACAAAAGAAAAAGGGAGGAGGTCCAGAGCTAACATTTTTACCAGTTTTCCATTGTAAAAACCAGATCTCATGATGTTTTTTTCATATGGGTCGTCTGGCCTTCAATACCATAATGTGAACCAGGCTTACCTCGAAGAACACTCGCGTGGCAGATGGAGCATATGGCAATGTTCTCCTCCTGTTTGCTTATTGTAAACAAAGTCCCAAACTGGGAAGGAGTACTTTCTCATTGGGCCACTACCAATGCCTGAAGAAGAACTGGATGTAGGTGGTTGTGGGTGTGTGCCTCTCTGCAGTGCATACATCTACTGAGGCAGGAGTTGGTGTAGGTCTCTGCTGGTGGCTTACAAATATAGGAGCTGGCAGTGCTGCCTGTGCCACAGCCCTCAGAGCAGGTTGGGTAGTGATGTTTGTGCTCTGTGCCAGCTTCCACCCTGACTGTGTCATGGTGATCATCCTCATCATCTCCTTCTATGATTCTAAGATTTTCTGGAACTTTTTATTTCCCTTGGCTCTCCTGGCATCTCCCGAACTCTGCCAGGGTCCACTCCATGTCCCTATCATTGTCATCAGAAGTGGTACTTGGAGAAGATGGTGGAGTAGTACCCTTCTTTTTTCTTGCTGGAGATCTGAGAGCCTTTGATTGTAAAAGAGGAGGTTTTTACTTGACAGAAAACTCAACCTCCTGTTTTGCTCCAATTTCGGAAAGATCTGGCTGAGGCTGCTGTCCATTTTGCTCTGTTTCCTGAAACGATTGGGTACTACTTTGCAAAAGGGACAAATCCAGTTCAACATCACTGCTCGTCAGTGTCACCTTGATTGCAGTGGCTGCTTCACTGATCTACATGGTCTTGGGTTGGGGAGGTGCTGTTGATGAAGGAATGCTACCAAGTTCCTCCCCGGAGGCCGGCGAGGCAGGCACAAGTCTCCCGAAAACGGTTTCAGTTGGCACACCACTGGCATAAAGCTGCCTCTTCTCATTGGCCACTTTCTTGGGAGAAACTTTCTTTGGGGCCATCTTAAGCAGTTTGGCTGGGGCACTAAGATGCACAAGTGAAAGAGTTTGGTGCCTGTGGACCGAAGTAATTGTAAGGCCTTCTCTTTGGCTGTACTGCAGTGATGTGGAATCTCTTCTCTTGTACATCTAAAAATTCAACCAAACAAGAAAAACATATATCTAGTGAAACGTGGCATTGTTTCAACAGGCTGAAAATTGTACAGAGAACTGCAGTGTTAATGTGGTTGGTTACTTATGTAATATACCTATTTAATTAAACATTGCAAAGACTACCCACACCATATAAATACATTTCAAATAAGACAGCACAACAGGCAGAGCTAGCTCTTCACTTTATCTCCATCTGTTTTAAAAGAGACACCTAGGATAGTCAGAGAGAGGTGCATGGGTAAATGCAATAATCCTTTAATTAACCTATGGGGACAAGGTGGTCCGGGGGAAATGGAATAATCATTAACAAAATTAATTATGCTGTTGATCTGTCTGCAATGCTCTGCAACCAGGGTGTCCTGGAGGAAATGAAATTACATCTAATAAACTGAATAATGTAGTGCAGCTGTGCGTCTTTGGTGGGTGGAAGGATGGATAGAGGAATGGAATGGATAGGATGGGAATGATGGATCAAGGCAAAATGGCAAATTAAATAAAAAGAAAACATTTATAAAAAAATAAAAAATAAAAATATAAACATTAAAATAAAAAAGACATTAAACATTAAAATTAAAAATAAATATAAAAATATATATTTTTTTAAATGTAAAAAAAAATATTAAAAAATTAAAAATAAAAATTACAAATAAATATAAGAAAGTAAAAAAATTACAAACATAAAAAATGCAATATATAATTAATATAAAAAAGAAATTAAAAAATAAATTAAAACATTAATATTACATATGAAAATAAAAAAATAAAAAATAAACAAAATATAAAAAATAAAACTGAAATATAACAATTAAAATAAAAAAAGAAATTACAAAAATGAAAGACAAAATGGAATAGAATGTTAAAATTTAAAATATACATGTAAAAATTAAAATAGAAAAAAATAAAAGTAGAAACTTAAAAAACAAGTGCCCAATAATAAACGATGTTTGTATGTAACCCTATGTGAAAGACACACTGGGCACAGTGTATGCACAACATGGCTGCCAGCCAATCACATGGTTAAATGTCAAACAACAACAACAAGGCGCAAGGAGGAAGCATGGAGAGAAAATAACACATTCAAGCCTATAGCAAGGGACACTGGGTGGATGGACAAAATGGCTGCCAGCCAGCCACATGGTGAAACAACTATATCAAGGAGCAAGGGGGCATGGCAAACAAAGACCACCTGCAAGCCTATGGCAAAGGGACACTGGCTCCATGCACAAAATGGCTGCCAGCCACAAGATCAAACAACAACAGCAAGGAGTTAGGAGGCATGGAAAACAAAGAACGCATCCCAGCCTATGGCAAACGGAAACTGGCTGCATGCACAAAATGGTTGCCAGCCACATGGTCAAACAACAGCAACAAGGCAGAAGGAGAACAAAGAACACATGCAAACCTATGGCAAAGGGACACTGGCTGCATGCACAAAATAGCTGCCAGCTACATGGTCACACAACAACAGCAAGGAGGCATGGCAAACAAAGAGCACATTCAAAAGGCAGGGGCAGCACCTCTCCTCAGCTCTTCAGCTCTTCTCCTTGGTAGATGTTCTTGTTGATTGTGGTGGGAGGTCCATGCAGTGCCAGGGCATGCATTGATGGGCGAGTTGTGGCAGGTGAATGTGCAATAGGTGCAGGTTGTGAGGGGAGCTGCAGAAGCAGAGTTTGCTGTGGTGTCTGGTATTCACGGCACAGAGATTGGTGGCAGAGTAGCAGTGGTGAGGTGTAAAACCAGAGATCCTTGTGCTGGGCATGGTCCAGGCACGAATGGGCACAGGCAGGCTTGACTTTGGCATGATTTTGGTGAGTCAGTGGCACGGACGCACAGTCCCTGCCATCAAGTAAGTCCTGGGAGAAGGGGCAGGGCACTGTGGTGTGGTGGGCTGGGCTTCCGAAATCAGAAAGAAGAGGTGTGAGAAACATAAAGGAGAGCAGGTAAGGAGTGGGGTGAGTGGGGAGGGGAGAAGCAGGAAATAGCAGAGGGAATAGAGGGGTCGGAGGTGGGCAAAGAGGCAAAACAGGCACAACAGAAATGCAGAACAAAGTAAAACATGTATAACAGAGAGGGTGAGAGCAAAAAAAAGGCAAAAAGAGAGGAATGCAAGTCGAAAATGCAAACAGAGAGGATGAAAGATAAAAAGAGGCAAAAAGAGGGAATTGCGGGTCAAAAATGCACAGAGAGGTTGAAAAAGGAGGCAAAAGGAGAGGAATGCATGTGAGAGTAAATAATGTAATACAAGGCTAATTACAAAAGGAGAGGAGAGAGTATGACAGAATAGCAGGAAGAAGAGTAAGAAGGTAGTTGGAGAGGGTAGAATGGTGGTCACTTGGACAGCGTGCAACTGGGTTTAAAAGGGCTTAGACTGGTCTATCCACCACAAGACACGTATAAAAACCCAAAGATCTTTTACTGCAGCTTTTAGTTAACCACAGCCAATCCTAGCATATTGACTTGGTTAAGCACTTACTCATTGCCCATTCTTGGCTTATTGGTTCCAACTGGTTATAATATATCTAGAGAACAGGGAGAAAATCCAAAATTGATAGCAGGGGACACAAATCTTCAGCAACTCCCTGTTTTGTTTAAAATTCACATCTCTAGTCCCAGGCATGTAAATATCTAACATTTGCATGGAGACAAACCCTCTTGTGCTACCACCTATGTCTATATAACCTCGCGACCACCTGCACCCAACAAGACTTTAATCACTGACTTTACCAACTTTGTCACTCAAATACAATTTCTAAAATGCTAAAGTATCTACCTTGTGGATTTTAATTTTAATTTAGGCCAACCTATGGGCATATATGCTTTGACCCTAAAAAAGCTCCCCTCTCAAAATAACCTTTAATACCCACTCATTCCAAAGGAAAGATTTTCAATCTAGTAAATTATAATTTGCACAAAGAAGATTATTTCAGTTTTTTTACTGGATAGGGTTGACCATCCACTCGTTCCATTAATCATTGACTCATCGTCCCCTCCAAAGAGTAAAACCGCTTTCTGTGCCTACGATGAAAAGATGAAATATCAGTCAGTGTCGATTGTTAGCTGCACTTTAAAGAAAGGAGTTTTTTCAAGGTAGCTACCCCAAAGTTAACATGTCATAAAAACATTTTATAAGTTTATACCCTGATCCCGGAGGAGGGAATGTTAAATTAATTCACACATGAAGTTCATGGAATAATTGACTTTCTGAAAAAGGACTTTTTTAATGTGAAAATAAGATTTCGCTTCATTATGAATCCAAAGCCTTGGAAAAGTCCCAAATGTGACGAAACACATTAGCCGTGTTCGCAAAAACGGCTCATAGCAGGAACATTTTTAATAACTGTAAGGACATACCTCCTTGGCATGTTTACCCCCTGCCTTTTTGCCTTTTTGTTGATGCCAGTTATGTTTGAAAGTGTGCTGGGACCCTGCTAACCAGGCCCCATCACCAGTGTTCTTTCCCTAACCTATAATTTTGTTCCCACAATTGGCACAGCCCTGGCACCCAGATAAGTCCCTTGTAAATGGTACCCCTGGTACCAAGAGCCCTGATGCCAGGGAAGGTCTCTAAGAGCTGCAGCATGTCTTATCCCACCCTGGGGACCCTCACTCAGCACATGCACACTGCCTCACAGCTTGTGTGTGCTAGTGGTGAAAAAATGACTACGTCGACATGGCACTCCCCTCAGAGTGCCATGCCCACCTCACATTGCCTGTGGCATAGGTACGTCACCCCTCTAGCAGGCCTTATAGCCCTAAGGCAGGGTGCACTATACCACAGGTGAGGGCTTATGTGCAAGAGCACTATGCCCGTACAGTGTCTAAGCAAAATCTTAGACATTGTAAGTGCAGGGTAGCCATAGAGAGTATATGGTCTGGGAGTTTGTCAAACACAAACTCCACAGTTCCTTAATGGCTACACTGAAATCTGGGAACTTTGGTATCAAACGTCTCAGCACAATAAATGCACACTGATGCCAGTGTGGAATTTATTGTAAAATGCACCCAGAGGGTATCTTAGAGATGCCCCCTGAATACCAGTCCGACTCCTAGTGCTAGGCTGACCAGTCTCTGCCAGCCTGCCACAACCAGACGTGTTTCTGGCCACAGGGGGAGAGTGCCTTTGTCACTCTGTGGCCAGGAACAAAGCCTGTTCTGGGTGGAGGTGCTTCTCACCTCTCCATGCAGGAACTGTAACACCTGGCGGTTAGCCTCAAAGACTCATGCCTTTTGTTACAGCACCCCAGGGCATCCGAACTAGTGGAGTTGCCCGCCCCTCCGGTCACTGCCCCCAGGAGATAATGAGAAAAACAAGGAGGAGTCACCCTCCAGTCAGGACAGCCCCTAAGGTGTCCTGAGCTGAGGTGACCCCTGCCTTTAGAAATCCTCCATCTTGAGTTTGGAGGATTCCGCCAATAGGATTAGGGATGTTCCCCCCTACCCTTAGGGAGGAGGCACACAGAGGGTGTAGCCACCCTCCAGTACAGTAGCCATTGGCTACTGCCCTCCTGACCTAAACACACCCCTAAATCTGGTATTTAGGGGCACCTCAGAACCCAGAAATCAGATTCCTGCAACCTACAACAAGAATAAGGACTGCTGACCTGAAAGCCCTGCATAGACGACGGAGACGACAACTGACTTGGCCCCAGCCCAACTGGCCTGTCGCCAGACTCAAAGAACCTGCACAGGGACGCATCTGACAGGGACCAGCGACCTCTGAAGCCTCAGAGGACTGCCCTGAACCCAAAGGACCAAGAAACTCCCGAGAACAGCAGCACTGTTCAAAAACAGCAACAACCGGCAGCCCCCAGGACCAGAAGGAATCGATCTCCAGTGCAGGAGTGACCACCAGGTGACCCTCTGCCTAGCCCAGTCGGTGGCTGGCCAGAGAAGCCCCCCTGTGCCCTGCCTGCACCACTAGAGTGACCACTGGGTCCCTCCATTGATTCCTATTGACAAACCGACCCCTGCTTTGCACACTGCACCTGGCCACCCCTGTGCCGCTAACGGTGTGTTTTATGTGCCTACTTGTCCCCCCCCCAAGTGCTCTACAAAACCCCCCTGGTCTGCCCTCCGAAGACGCAGGTACTTACCTGTTGGCCGACTGGAACCAGAGCACCCCTATTCTTCATAGGCGCCAATGTGTTTTGGCCTACCTTTGACCTCTGCACCTGTCTGGCCCTGTGTTGCTGGTGCGGTGACTTTGGGGTTGCCTTGAATCACCAACTGTGGGCTGCCTATGACCAGGAACTTGAACTTGTAAGTGTCTTACTTACCTGAAAAACTAACCAATACTTACCTCCCCTGGGAACTGTTGATTTTTGCACTGTGTCCACTTTTAAAATAGCTTATTGCCGTTTTAGCTAACACTGTGTATGTTACTGCTCTAATTCAAAGTTCCTTACTTACCTGTGTGAAGTACCTTGCATTTTATGTATTTACTTCAAATCTTGAATCTTGTGGTTCTAAAATAAATTAAGAAAATATATTTTTCTATATAAAAACTATTGGCCTGGAGTTAAGTCTTTGAGTGTGTGTTCCTTATTTATTGCCTGTGTGTGTACAACAAATGCTTAACACTACCCTCTGATAAGCCTACTGCTCAACCACACTACCACAAAATTGAGCATTAGAATTATCTAATTTTGCCACTATCTTACCTCTAAGGGGAACCCTTGGACTCTGTGCACACTATCTCATCATTTTCATAGGATTTTAACTGCTGAGGCCATTGAAGGGAGTGAAAACACTCCAGTACATCGGCACCAGCCCAGCCAGCTTAATTTATTTTTCTTTAAAGGAGGGTTTTGAGGTGGGACTGGGGCAAAAGTGCCTTGTAGGTGTTCCCATGGAGGGCAGGGTCAAGACTGATTTGCATGTGGCTGGGTACAGACTGTAATGGCATGGGTAGCGAAAAAACAATGGATTTTGGACGCAGATCTCTGTACTAGGGGTGAATGTTTGACATTGTTCAGCATTCTGTCCATCATTTGTTCTTTTTGCATTTGCAGGTGTTTCCAGGCACCAAAGCCCTGACCCGTCCAAGTCCCCACCCTCTCGTCAAGTGGTGATGGTTTTATTTTAGTTGGCAGGTCTGTGGATGAAAAAAGTGTTTTCCATTTTAACTGTTATGGGAAACTTTGCTCATACCTATAGCCTGAACCACTGAACAGATTTACAACAAACCTGTCACAAAAGTACACCTGTATTCAGAAGGCATCCTTTTTGGTTTAAGTATAAGTATAAGTTAATTGAGAATCATGGAAAGGGTAATGGGACACAGGCCTTCACCACTTCTGCTGTGTCAGTCAGCTGATCAATGAGGTCTGCAGAATGTAGTGAATTTTTAACAGGAAAATACATTCCAAATCTCCAAAGTTCTGTGTGTTGTAGGTATCTTTAGTTTGCAGTGAGTGACTTCTGCATTGCTACCTCCTACTGGAGAGCCAGGACTCAAATAATGGAGTGTGACTAGTCCCTGACTACCACTCTACTTTTACTCAGTGAAAGAGTGATATTGTGAGTCCAGCAAGAGTAGCATCGCCTCTGCTCACAATGGTCCTCAGGATTGACCTTGAAGCCTCTTTCTACAGGGCCATGCTCCCATTTGCAGTGTTCACAAGCCCTGATCCCCAGTAGGGTATTCCTGTGTCCTTGCCTGTTATAAAGAGTTTGATGCAGGTATATTTATGGCAGGGATGCTGCTCTCCAGAAACTGCTGTCCCTTTTCAGCATGACGCTTGGCTGTCCAGCGCTCTGGCCTCCACTCTGGGGGCCGTGGTGTGCACTTCTATTTTTCAGACAGCCTTTTGAATGTGGTGCTGCTTTCACATTAATGATCAGCCCTTTTCATGCATTGGCGTTTAAAGCTTACTTTTCCATTTGACCTCTCTCACTGGAGACTAGTCACATTGTGGCCTTCCAGGGGCCAGGCTCTGCCTGTCTACTGTGTTTTGAGATGCATTTCATATAGCCCCAAACCATGCAGTGAGCACAGGCACCAATGCCCCTTCGGAAATTCCTTCATTCTTCCGAATTAACCTGGATCAAATGGGGTCTAGGAAAAGGTAGGTGAGCCCAAAGGACACTGTTCCCTAAGTAAACTGCCAGTCCAGGAAGGCAAAGCAGTGTTACCTCCCAGGAGATTCAGGGGGGCCACGCACAACCCATATGACAGCCATGTGTCTAAGGAGCAGAGGTGGCCTGGTAGTTTCGGGTTCCTATTGGAGCACGGTCAAGACTACTCTGCATATGGCTGGATCCAAAATTAGGTGTTATGGTTTGCAAAATAGTGATAGACTGAGATGCAGCCCTGGGTGATTGCCAGCTAGCTCCCTTAAGCTTTGTGTGGTTGAATCACCTCCTCGAGGTTGGCAGTCACAGTCAGTCCTTCCAACGTGGGAGCAACAGAGAGTAGAAATGCAGCTGTAAAACAGACCAGACACTTCCCCTTTCACAGAAGGAAGCCTTTCACATCCGCCCTGGCTGCAGCACAGACACACAAGGGACAGCAATCAGACCAGACCTGCCAGCAGAGCCTGTCCAGATCCAGTGTGAGCCTGGTCACTAGTGTGGACTGGAGGTAGTCATTAGTGAACCATCTCAGCCTATCCTCGATGTGGCCCTGGTTATCACCAAAATCTGTTCCTGCTAAAAGAGGGATCCACTGGTGCCCACGCTTAGCTCACTCTCGGTTTATGGCCACATCAGGCTCTGGAAAAGCAGGTAACCTCTGAGGAACATTCATGCTGGGACCAGCAGATCCACTGGACTAACACTGAGGGGGCAGAAACCCTGCCCAGCAGGTTAGCGGTGAAGCTGAATTACAGATAGAGTTCATCAACACGAGAAAAGCCGATAAGCAGCAGAATGATTGCACTGATTGCTTTGGTTCATGTCTTCTCAACAGGTGAGAATTTATCTGTTTGTAGTTTATTTCTGGAGTATTTTGCTTGTATGAGTGCTGGACTAAAATTAACTGTGCATAATTAATTAATTAATTAATTAACACCAAGTAGTAAGCCATGTAGAGGGGTCTGCGAAGAAATGGGGACACCCAATTGCCATTCCGACCTCTGCATTGCTGGGCAGGTTAGACCACGGCCCTCTCTAATGTGGCTCCGAAACTCTGGAACCAGCTTGCTCTCTCTGTATGCATGAATGCATGTATGTATGTATATGGCATTTCCATAGCATAAACCTTGCCAAAAGGCAGCAGAGCACTAGACAGGGTCAAAGACAAACATAATGTCAGCAAGAAATAGGAAAGGTTACTGGGTTGTGAACAATTAATGAATAGTGTTGTAGTGTATTTTTAAAGAGGGGAGTACTCAACTCTTTTACTTTTTCCTGTAAAGTTTCATCCAGTCTTGTGTGGTATCATCAAAAATGCACTACTTAATTCCATCACATCATTCTTAGCCACACACACCTGCCACTGGAGTTCTGTGCTGTGCTTTACTACATATAGGTCTTGAAAGCAATTCAGGTGAATCCAGTCCTGTTTGTGAGGTCATGTATCTATTTATTTATGTGTGTATTTATTTAATTATTTAGTTATTTAGTTAGATAGCTATCTAGCTAGTTAATTAGTTAGTTAGTTACAGTTTTATACTGCGCACCCAGAATCCAGGGTTTTCAGAAAGTTTTACGCAAAATTTAAAAAAAGTATAAAATGTGCGAGGCCATGCGATAGATTAATTGAGTCAGCAAGCATTAAAGAGAAAAAAACACATCAAGATCATACCTTTGGAGAAGATATTTAGAGAAAGAAATTCAAATAGGGGGCATTTCGCAATCAGTAGATTTTTTTTGTTCTTCTGGAGGACTTTGAGTAATGGATCAATAGACAGTTCTTTGTCCTTGAACTTAGATGGTTCCAGGAAAAGTGATTCTGCACTTCAGAGAGAGTGACTGCCCTCTCAAAGGCCAAGTTCCTCTGACATGTAGTTCTAGGAGCTACAGTGAAGAACTCTGTAAGAGATGCAATCTATTTTGAACACATTATAGGCCTTATTACAACATTGGCGGGCGGCCACGCTACCCGCCAAGGTTTAACCGCCATGCGGCCCCAATGCGACCGCAGTCCCACCGGGCCCATTTTGACATCCCCGCTGGGCCGGCCGCAACATGGGAGCCGGCTCCTAATGTAGCCGGCGGTGTTGCGGCCGCGCGACGGGTGCAGCTGCACCCATCTCGCTTTTCACTGTCTGCTGTGCAGACAGTGAAAAGCAGTGTGGGGCTGTGCCTGGGGGCCCCTGCACTGCCCATGCCAAGTGCATGGGCAGTGCAGGGGCCCCCAGGGGCCCGCGACTCCCCTTCCCGCCAGCCTTACCATGGCGGTCTCTACCACCATGGACAGGCTGGCGGGAAGGGGACTCGTAATCCCCTGGGCAGCGCTGCAAGCAGGATTAAAACCGTCAGGACAACCATGGCGGTAAACCGACAGGACAACCATGGCGGTAAACCGCCGGTCCCGGCGGTGCGACCGCGGCGGAATCGGCAAGATTGTACCGCCAGCCTGTTGGCGGTACAATCTCCAAAACAGCCCTAGCGGTCTTTGACTGCCAAGGTTGTAATGACGCCCTATATGCAGGTAATGACCTCATGTAAATCCTTCATCCTAAGAGGGAAGGAAGAAATATGCAAAAGTATTGGCATCATTAAAAACATTGACTGAGTTTTAACCGCATGGCATCTTGTGGTTTTCCTAATCCGTGCTAGAAGAGTATATTAACAATATAAGTTAAACCTTTTACTTGATTTCGAAACAAGTTCACATTTTCGAAGGAAAAGTGCCTTTTGTGCAGACTTGTCTGCCATTAGCTGTCCCTAGCTGCACACATGTATGTACGTATTGCATATTATTGAACTCCCTGTTTTTGGACACAGCAGATAGGCCAGTATGTGAAACCGTCACACTGTATAACAACGCTGTTTAGGGGCGGGCCAACAAGTAGACTGAAAATCCACTGTTTACAGTGGTTTTTAGCTCATTTTCCATGCCAGTGTGAGTTATCAGTATAGAGTCCGGCTGAACTCATACTAGTGTTCCTAAGTGACATGTTTCCACCAGCCACTCATCAATGGCTGGTTTCACACTCACCCCACACCCATCCATCACAGGTGTCACCGGTCAGGTGGCCGTGCAAATAAAAGGGTCCGGGCACACATGCATAAAGCCAGTTCCTGCAACCACATTATGGCCCTCATTACAACCCTGGTGGATGGTGTTAAAGCGGCGTTAATACTGCCAACAGGCCGGGGTAAAAAAAATGGGATCACGACCACGGCGGAAACCGCCAACACAGACAGCCACTTTAACACTCCGACCGCCACGGCGGTAGCAGCAAACAGTGCGGCAGTCACCACCAACAGACAGGCAGAAGACAATGTACCGCCCACCCTATCACAACCCGCCAATCCACCAGCTTTTCCAGGGCGGTACCAACGCCATCAAAAGCTTGGCGGAACCAGGACTTTGAAGGGAAACCACTCACCTCTCAACACTCAACGAAGAACATGGACGCCATGGAGCCTGAACTGCAGGTCCTGCCGATGCTAGTGTATCTGCTAATATACCAGGAACACCATATGCCGCCGGCGGAGACGACCACGGTGAGTACTGCACCTAGCACACAGGGGAGAGGGGGAGGAAAAAGAGAGTGACACACACACGCAACATGTAACATCCCCACCCTCACCCACAACACCATACATACAAACACCTGCAGCAACAGCACATTTACACCCGATAACCCCCTGAAAGAATGCAAGGACAAAAGGAATTGAGTAAATTCAGTGAGATATTAGAAATATGCAGATAAAGGTAACAATTGGAAAAAACAGTATATACAAATATTTACAAAATGTACAGAAGGCCGTACACTGTCCTTTGCAAATGTTCATGGCCCAGTGGGCAAACAAATCATGGGCGAAGCCCACACTTGACTCCTGCCTCAAAACGGAGAGAACACTGCAGGGGCATCAGGTCAAAAACACACAGGCACCTCAGAGGGAAGGGGAGCGGGGGTACCTCAGCCAGAAAATTGTACTACGCCACTGCTCCTGGAGGGGGCAACATGCCCACAGCGATGTCCTGGGGAGCGCAAAGCCACAGTCTCTCAAGTGGGTGGTCTGCCCACTGCTTGGTCCTGGGGAGTTGAAAGCCACAGTCTCTCAAGTGGGTGGTTTGCCCACTGCTTGGTCCTGGGAAGTTGAAAGCCACAGTCTCTCAAGTAGGTGGTTTGCCCACTGGTTCTGGAGGGGGCCTTCCGCCCAGTCTGCTTCATCCTGCCAAGGAAAGTGATAGTGGATGCCTTTCCCCACTGGTTCTGGAGGGGGCTTTGTGCTCAGTGATGCTGCACCTGGGGTTCCCATTCCCTCACCTGGGTGTCTGAGGCACTGGATGTGCAGGGAACAGGTAGCATGATACTCCATGGAGGCAGAGCCAGACTCCAGACTAAGGCTGCAAACTGTTGGTAGCGCCGGTGCTGATGGTGGTGCTTCAAGTGGTGGGGGGAGGGTCCAGCCCACCTCCTGCATCCCCAGACGGCTGCCTACTAGGAATGCTGCTGCTGACAGATGTAGAGGCACTGGCTGGGCATGTGGCAGTGCAGATGGCAGTGCAGGTGGCGGTGCTTGCGGCCGGGACGCTGCCGGTGCTGGCCGTGGTGCAGGTGCTGGGAGTGGTGGAGGGAGACACCAGGAGGTCTCCTGCAGCCTCAGACAGCTGCTCACTGGGGATGATGCTGCTGACAGTTGTTGTGGTAGCGGCGGTGCAGGTGCCGGTGCAGGGGGCGGTGCAGGTGGCGGGGCAGATGGCAGTACAGGTGGCGGTGCCTGTGGCAGTGCTCTCTGCGGTACAGGTTGCGGGGCTGTCGGTACTGATGGTGGGCACCAGTCCCTCACCTGGAGCCTCAGAGGCCTGAAATGCCTTGCCTTGGGTTTTCTTCCCCTTCCCCACCTTGGCAGATGCTGCTGGGACCTTGGCACTGGCAGCTTGAGTTTTGGAGGAGGCCTTGCTGGGTGGGTTGTGCTTCTTGGCCGTGCAGCATGCTGGCCCCTTCATAACCTTGGCAGGTGGCGGAATGGGTTGGTTCTTTGCAGGGGTTGGTGGCACACTGGCAGCCCTGACGAGTGCCCCCTTTCATCCCCTGGGACTTGCAGGTACCACAGTGGATGCCAACTTGGTGGCTGAAGTGCTGGCCTGGGATCTTGACACCCTGGCCCGAGGGGAAGGACAGGAGGGGAGGCGTAGGGAAGAGGCCAATGTTTGCCAGGAAAAGTTTTTTAGACACACTGGGACGGGAAGATGGAGAGGGTTTGGGAGTGGAGGAAGAGGGAGTGGTTGTGGGAGGTGTACGTCTGCTGAGTTTGGGTGAAGGTGCATGGGCTGTATGCTGTTGTAAAGTGGACGGCTGTTGGGTGGGTGTGTGCTTGCGTTTGTGTACTTTGGGAGGAGGGGTCAAAGACACACTGGGAGAGGACACAGGGGATGTGTGCATGGTTGTGCGTGTGGTGACTGCCAGTGAGGGACGTGTAGTGATGGGCCTGCTGGTGATGGAGGTAGTGGGAGGGAGGTGGATGATGAGGAGGAGGGGGACACAGTGGAGGGAGTGGATGTTGCTGTGTTTGCATGGGTATAGTGCTTGTGTGAGTGCCTGTGAGACGAAGTGTGGTGCTTATGTTTGTCTGAGCCACTTTTGTGTGTTGATTTGGGGGCATGCTGGTCTGAAGGTGCTTGGGATAGGCTGAGGTAGAGGGTGGTCTGGGTAGTGGCAGTACTGGTGGGGGGTGGTGGCTGTACCTGTTGTTGGGGTGGGTACAGAGGTGTCCGCCACCGCCAGTGAGCTTCCTTCAGAGGAGGAGTCGATGTCAGTGGTCTCCCCTCCTGTTCCAGTCATGGAGCTCCCCTCACCCTCCGTCCCACTGGTGCTTTCACCCTCTGTAGATTCGGCCTCCAGGCCCATGTGGGATGCAGCTCCCTCCGTCGCCGGTGCCTCTGCTCCTCCGCCAGATGATGCTAATGCACACAAGGACAGGGTAGTGGAAGTTGGAGGGGGGAGGCTGGACACAGGGACAATGACTGCCATCAGTGCTGAGGCCAGAGCCGGTAATGCTCTCTGTTGGGCCGCCATGCCAGAGTGAATGCCCTCCAGGTATGCATTTGTTTGTTGCAAATGCCTCTCGACACCCTGGATGGCATTCAGTATGGTTGACTGCCCAACACTGAGGGATCTCAGGAGGTCAATAGCCTCCTCACTGAGGGCAGCAGGACTGACTGGGGCAGGGCCTGAGGTGCCTGGGGCGAAGGTGATGCCCACCCTCCTGGGTAAGCGGGCACGGGAAATACACTGAGGGGCTGCTGGGAGGGCGGTGCTGGTGGGGGGGTGGTGGCTGTACCTGTTGTTGGGGTGGGCACAGAGGTGTCCGCCACCGCCAGAGAGCTTCCCTCGGAGGAGGAGTCGATGTCAGTGGTCTCCCCTCCTGTTCCCGTCGTGGAGCTCCCCTCGCCCTCCGTCCCACTGGTGCTTTCACCCTCTGTAGATTCGGCCTCCAGGCCCATGTGGGATGCAGCTCCCTCCGTCGCCGGTGCCTCTGCTCCTCCGCCAGATGATGCTAATGCACACAAGGACAGGGTGACAAAACAAAAGTGGAGGGGGGCAGAGGATACACTTGGTCAATGCCAACAACAACACTAATGTTGGCATACATAACACACAGGGAGCTGCCCTATGCACTAGGCCATGCCCAACCAGTCTCTAAGGTAGTCACCAGCCCATGGAGTACAATGCCTAACGCCAGCATCTGCACACCTGACACCCACAGGACCCTGCTCAGTAGTAGTTGGCCACTTGTACCATTGGGGTATGAGCCCTTCAGAGCCTGCACACAAGGGACCTACCCTGCCATGATCACCCTGGCCTAGCGGCACCCTCAGCCCACATCCCCCACCCAGCTAGCTCCTAAAGCGCGCAAAGTCAGCTTTCTGAATCTGTACTCACCCGCTTGTGGCTGCTGTGATGCCCTCAAGCGCTCTTCCAACTCAGGATAGGCCACTGCCAGGATGCGGAACATAAGGGGGGTCATGGTGCGACAGGCACCCCTTCCACGTTGGGAGGCCAGCCCCACGTGGGCCTCTGCCATTTTCTTCGTCCAGCGGCGCAGGTCCTCCCATCTCTTGCAGCAGTGGGTGCTCCGCCTGTGATAGACCCCCAGGGTTCGTACCTCATTGGCGATGGCACGCCAAATACCCTTTTTCTGGTGGGCACTGACCTGGAGGGAAAAGTCAGCAGAAAAGGAAATTACTCCCCCGTCCGTACTGGCATACTCATCGCCCACCAGTTCCCACCCATGCCCTAACGCACATACACTGACCACCTCTCATGCAGCACTCAGGCCAGGATGCCTCAGCACCCCCCAACATGTGGCTTACATCCACACCACTCCAAACATGTATTGCCCACACATCATGCTCACAGTGTACTCACCTGTTTGTCTGGAGGACCGTAGAGTGATGTGTAGTGGGGTAGGACCCCATCCACCAGTTTCTCCAACTTCTCCGCAGTGAAGGCAGGGGCACTTTCCCCAGACACTCTAGCCATTGTCGCTTCCAGACTCAGGTCACAGCAGCAATTGCAGTGTAGGTCCTCTCCTGTTGACGGTCAGGTAGCAAGTGAGTGAATAGTTAGAAAATGGCAGTGACGTCCGCGGCGGTGCGTACCGTCACCGCCGGTGTACATCGCCACTTGCTCCTGGAACCCATAGGGCCCAATGATAAGCAATGCGCAGTTGCGTGGCGGTCATCGACTGCCTACCACGACAGCGCACAACGCCAGCACACTTACCTCATTTCCTCTTGTCCCTACTCACAGGTCAGGCAGCCGCCATTTCAGGAGGGCACATGGCATGGCACCTAACTGCGTCACAGCAGACACTGGCCCATCAACTGACTCTCGACTTCACATACTGCTTCTGTGACGTAAATTTAGCAACAGTAGTGCAATCTATATGGAAATATGACCTTCTGCTCACTGTTCTCCTCCATAGGCTACAAGCGCTGAGGCAGAAGATGAGATGGCGGCATCCTCCGGTGTATAGACCCCTGGTGGAACTGTCAACAATGGAGGACAGACACATTATCATCACATACAGACTTGATCGTGCCACAATCCAAGAACTGTGTGCCCAATTGGAGCCAGACCTGATGTCAGCTATCCGCCAGCCCACAGGAATCCCCCCTCTAGTGCAGGTTCTGTGAGTGCTCCATTTCCTGGCAAGTGGTTCCTTTCAAACTACAGTAGACATGGCATCAGGGATGTCTCAGCCAATGTTATCCAACGTGTTGTCCAGAGTGTTGTCTGCCCTGCTGAAACACATGCGCAGCTACATCGTGTTTCCCCATGTGGATGATTTGGCCACAATGAAAGCTGACTTTTATGCCCTGGGACATATCCCCAACATCATTGGTGTCATTGATGGTACACATGTGGCATTTGTCCCCCCCGGAGAAATGAACAGGTTTACAGGAATAGAAAAAGCTATCACTCGATGAATGTGCAGTACATCTCCCATGTGAATGCCAAATATCCTGGCTCTGTGCATGACTCCTATATCTTATGGAATAGCAGCATCCCATATGCGATGGGCCAACTCCAGAGGCACTGGATGTGGCTAATAGGTGAGCCCAAGGTCCCCACACAGTATAAGTAGGTGTCTGGGTATGGGGTTGTCCCTAAGGGTTAGTGTGTGTCTAACAGGTGTCCCTCGATATTTACAGGTGACTCTGGTTACCCCAACCTCTCATGGCTGCTGACCCCAATGAGGAATGCCAGGACAAGGGCAGAGGAACGTTGCAATCAGGCACATGGCCGTACAAGGAGGATTACTGAGAGAACCTTTGGCCTCCTGAAGGCCAGGTTCTGGTGCCTCCATCTGACAGGTGGATCCCTCTACTGCTTACCCAAGAAGGTGTGCCAGATCATCGTGGCATGCTGTATGTTGCACAACCTGGCCTTGAGACGTCAGGAGCCTTTTCTGCAGGAAACTCAACTTAACATTTCAGTAATCTTTTGGACATTGTACATGGCAGTCTCTTACCCTCTGTCTATGGACACTGACTGTTCCCTTTGGATTCTCTATTTTCAGATCTGTGTGCCCCATTCTGGCTCCTGCTATATGTACTGCTACCCACCAAAGGTCATCCTGTAGTATATTTCACTGAACATATACGTTGCAATGCTTTGATAATGTTGTACTAATACATTTGAGATTCATTACACTGACTCCAGAATGGTATTTGTTTCAAGGGTGTTTATTTTTGAGCCAATAATTATGGGGGTATGTTAAAGGGGCTGGGGTGATGGTGGAGGAATGTCCAGTTAGAATCCAGTCTCTTGGTATCACAAGTGCATTGTCCAATGTGGCATAGGAAGGGGAGCAATGGCAGTTCAAGGTGGACAGGGTAACAGAATGGTATCAGGAGAGTCCTATTTCCTGGCGGGGGTCTTGGCAATGTTCTCTGTCTTCTGCCCGGATCGCAGGGACCATTTGGGGGGTGTTTCTCCTTCTGCAGGGGGTGGGGTGCTGGTGGCCTGTTGGTCCTGTGGCGGGGCCTCCTGTCCACTATCGCCGGCGGAGGTGGAAGGCTGTTCCTCGGTTTGGCTAGTGTCAGGCGCCCTTTGTTGTGCCACTGCCTCTCTCATGGTCTTGCCCATGTCAGCCAGCACCCACGCAATGGTGACCAGGATGGCGTATATTTTTGTTAGGTCCTCCCTGATCCCCAGGTACTGTCCCTACTGCAGCCGCTCGGTCTCCTGTAACTTGGCCAGTACCTGGCCCATGGTGTCCTCGGAATGGTGGTATGCTCCCATGATGTTTGAGAGTGCCTTGTGGAGGGTTGGTTCCCTTGGCCTGTCCTCCCCCTGTCGCACAGCAGTCCTCCCAGCTTCCATGTTGTCCTGTGCCTCTGTACCCTGAACCGTGTGCCCACTGACCCCAGGTCCCTGATCATCCTGTGTTTGTGGGGTTGCCTGGGGTCCCTGTGGTGGTGGACACACTGCTTATTGACGTGTCCTGGGGACAGTGGCATGGGCCCACTAGGTTGGTGGGGTATTGGTGTTTCCTGAGGGGGAGGCTCTTTGGTGGGTTGGGACTGTGGCAGGGGAACCGACTGTCCAGAGGTCCCTGATGGGCCAGGTTGGTCATCGTGATCCAGGCGTGTAGAGCCGCTGTCATCACTGTGGGCCTCTTCTGGGGGGGCTGGATGTAGCTGGCACCTCCTCTCCGGTGACGTTGGGTAGGGGTCCTGTTGGGATGCAAATGCATTGTTAATGTATCTGCATGTGCCATCTTGTGCATGGATGTGTTTCCTTCTATGATTGTGATTTCCCTGTCAGCTTCGCCTTGTGTGAGTGGTGATTTTGTGGGTTGGATGAGTCTCTTTATTGGGCATGCTGGGGTGATGAGTGCCCATGCAGGTCTGTGATGGGTCTCCATGCATTGGGGGTGCATGCAGGGCTTGGTATTGGAATGGGTGGGTTGTGCTAGTGGGGTATATGTGAGTTGGTGGAGTGATAGGGGTGAGGGTAGGGGTAGGAGTTTGTGATGGCATGCAGGTAGGGTGGGGGGGATGAAGTAGTTAAGATTTGACTTGCCAGAGTCCAGTCTTCCTCCTACTCCTGCGAGGCCCTCAGGATGCATGATGGCCAAGACTTGCTCCTCCCATGTTGTTAGTTGTGGGGGAGGAGGTGGGGGTCAACCGCCAGTCCTCTGTACAGCAATTCTACTGTCTTGAAACCACGGAATGCACCTTCCCCCGTAGGTCATTCTACCTCTTCCTGATGTCATCCCTTGTTCTTGGGTGCTGTCCCACGGCATTGACCCTTTTCACGATTCTCCGCCATAGCTCCATCTTCCTTGCAATGGAGGTCTGCTGCACCTGTGATCCGAATAGCTGTGGCTCTACCCGGATGATTCCCTCCACCATGATCCTTAGCTCCTCCTTTGAAAACCTGGGATGTCTTTGGGGTGCCATGGATGTGGTGTGAGTGATATGTGCGAGGATGTGTGGGGGGATGTGTGGGGTGATGTGTTGTTGTGTTTGCTGTGCTGTGCGTGAATGGTGTATGGGTGATGGTGTTCTGTGCCTCTGATTGAGTAGGTGCTCCTGGCTTATCTCTCTCAGTTAGCAATCCTTTTTTACGTTGTAAGGGGTTGTGGGTAATGTGGGTGTGTGTTTCTTACAAAGTCATCTTTTTGCCCTGTTCATTCCCATTTTTTTGTTGCTGACTGGTGCTGATGATAACTGACTCTGACTGTGCCCTGGACTCTGTTAGCCAGACCCAGGCCAGTGCTATGTTAAAACACACACTTGTAGTAGAGTACACTAGGTATTATGGTACCCATTTGATTGTCCTGACAGACCCTGACAGACCCTGTAAGTCCCTAGTATATAATGGGGCAAGGGTGTACAATCTGCCTATAAGCCCCTATATAATAGGGCATGGAGATTAGAGGCCCAGCAGAAATTCTGCACTTGCATGTGTGCACTGCTGTGTGCTTCCTGTCCTTTTAAATGCAGACCTGCCTTGCAGCCTGTCTTTAAAAGTTACATTCCTACCATTTGCATGACAGCCCCTGTAGGTCCCTAGTAAACAGTGTGGCAAGGGGGGTGCCAATTACCTATAAGACCCTCGTACATTATAGGGCATGGAAATAGAGACCCAGCAGAATTGCTGCCCTTTGCATGTGGGCACTGCTGAAGGTTTTCTGTCATTTTTAAATGCAGCCTGACTCTGCAGACTGCATTTACATGGAAATGGTGTCCCAATTCGACTTTGGTGCTGTGGGCACTTTAAATGTGATGATCTACCTTATTTTCACATATTAGGTACCCCCAGGATCTCCCCTAGGTATCCCAGGGGCGGGGGGTCATGTAACCATAAGCAGGGGTCTTATAAAAGAAGTTTTATAAACCCAGGTAAGGGAAAAACTAATTATTTCATTTTCCCCCACTATAGATAATTGCCTTCATAGGCTATCCTTGCTATATGGTATTTTCATGGTAATAATAGTAAGGAAAAGCGCAGAAAAGTAATTCAAGGACTTAAAAGATTTGTTTTGATAAATCCAGCAATTTGACATTGGTGAATTTATCACAACTTGTACAGAAAATAAGTTATAAGGCTGCCCCCTCTGATTGGTCAGTGATAACAAGATTAGCAGAGCTGCTGATTAAGTGATAAGTGGCTGTCCAGGGGAGAGCATATCTGGTGAAGGGCAGCTCGGGGGCTACACAGGAATGCATGAGCAGGGGGAGGGGTAATAAAACATATAGCCTCAAAGAAGAGCAAGGCAGGAGAGAATGCCAGATCACCTAACCCCCACCTTCTGGACCCCATCAGCCAGATACTAGGCTTAAGGAAGGAATTTGCAGATGTTAGAAGGAGGAGAGCTATGAGCCACACTGGAGAATGGTTTAGTCAGCTCTTAGTTTCAGACATCATGGATTTTGGAAAAATTGTGCTTTCTGGGGCAGGAATATGCCACACTTTGCAGGAAGTGGTCATGCATCTGGGCGTCACTCTGCATTCTATTGGTTGGGAGTCCCCCTTCCTGATGCCCAGGAGCTGGGAATAAATATATGAGAGGTGCATAGATCTCTCAGATCTGCTGCCTGAAACTACAAGAGAAAGAAGGACTGCCCTGCTGGAATCTGGATCTGCACCCTTGGCCTGCACTTCTAAGTGAACTGTGCCTGCTGCACAATCTGGTACTACAGCCCTCGGGACGGTGCCTTGCTTCAAGAAGGACTCAGGAGTGGACTCCCTGCAGCTACAGGTGAACAGAGCTTCACCTGCATCATCCCCAGCAAACGTCACCAGCCTGGAGTGCATCCAGTGGACTTTTAAAGATTCGGCCAAGTGCATTGCGGGAATTGTGGTCCAACTTTCCAAGGACCATCCAGGAGATTCCAGACCCTTGGATTTGTGTTTTGGACCCTCTGTACCTGCAAGGAGGACATCAGGAAACACCTGCTGAAGATTGGAGAAGTTTGGAGAATTTTAGTAAAATTGGCGCTTTGTGTTTCTAAGCACTAGGAAGTGCTTATTCTTTAAAAAAATCATATCTCCGGTTCCCTACATTGGATTTTTGTCGTTTTGGTGTCTATTTACTCATAAAGACATAACCTATTTTTATAAATTGGTGCGGGATCTTTATTGTGTGCTGTGCCTCACTTATTCACTGTATTGGTGTTTCTGAATGCTTTATACTCTTGTCTCCTAAGTTAGGCCTACCTGCTCGGTTATAGCTACCAAGGGTTGATCAAGGGGCTAATTTACTGGGACCTGTACTGAACCTATATTTGGTTAGTGGCCTTAGTGCCAGTGGTAGGTTCATAGTTGCCACTGCCAGTAACCCACTTTCCAACAGTGTTTTATAGTGGTGTGGGTGTGGTGTGTGTATGTGTGTCAGGTGCGTGTATTTTGAATTGTCCAATATGGTGTAGTTTTGTAAGTGTGTGTGTATTTTGACCTCGGTGGTGTGTCCCACCAATGGTTTACCGCTGTTGAAAGACCGCTACGTTGATTCGTGGGTCGCGATACTCTGGGCGTATTCCTGTTGATGTAACAGTGTGGGTTTTGCTATCGCCAGTTTATCACTGACCTTTGGTCTGGTGGACTTGTGTGGGTGTCTGTATTGTAACGGTATTCCATGTGTGGGTCATGATACCAATGGCAGGTTACTGCCGCGGTCACGGTATCTTTGCAGCCGCCAGCACAGCGGTAGGCAGCATTTACTACCAGGGTTGTAATGAGGGCCTATGTGTCTGTGTCATTAATTTTAGCAGCATAAGGGCCTAGGCCCCTCAACATTACAATCAGCTCCTCACCATGTGACTGTGTGAAGAGAGCTGATATCATTTGTTACACACTAGCACTGTGTGCGTTGGCAGGTCTGCATCCACCAGAAATTATTTTTCCCTGAACGAATAGTCATCAAACTTGACAAGCCAACCTAATATTTTTCAAAATTTCATGGAAATCTATCCATTAGTCCAATGGGAAGCAAGCACCTTCTCTACTGTACGCACGTACCGAACGTCTCTAGAGAACCCCCGACAGACTGCAATACAACGCAGGAAAGGGTGAACACCTAAATAAGTCTCAGAGTTATTTGTAAAGTAACTAATTCCATGTAAAGAGCTCCGAAGCTCTTGGGTCGAGCTTGCAATGTCAAAATGTTTGTGATTTAATGCCCATTTTTTTTTAAAGGAAAGATGTGTTTTCATAAAAGATAAACCTAGATTTCAAGTGCGCTGGCACTAAGTAAGATAAGTGAATGGCATATTTACAAGAAAGTGGCGCATCAGCTATGATGTGCCATTTTCTTGTCCCCACTTACCGGCACCTAATGACCCATGAGTGCGCCATATATATTGCAGTCATTAGCACAATTGCAGAAAATTTTTTGACGCTATTGTGGCGCTTTGCTACACTAGCGTCAAAAATTATTTTGATGCTCGTGCAGCAAAGTACAGGGAGGCCCACTGATTACAATTTGTGCGTCATTTTAAAGCCTGCTCTGAGCAGGCGTCAAAAATGTTGGAAAAAACAGCAATGTGAATTCTTGTAATTTTCACTGCGTCATTTTTTTCTGGCCTTCCAATGCCTCAACTCCCCCCTGGCATACGGTGTGCCTGACGAAGGCATAATGTGGAGTAAGGGGTTGCAAAGTTCGCCACTTTGTAAATATAGTGCACCAAAAAAGTAATTTTAGCACCACCTTATCATCGAAGCAAAGGTTGCTATGGCGGCGCTAAAGTGATGCTAAGGGTTCATAAATTTACCCCAGAGAGTTTACAGTGTCTGCTGCTGTGAGCAGTCCATGAATAAAAAAATAGCCAGAGTGTAACGTATTGCAGATCCTTAGAAATGTTGTGATTTTAAGTAAAAATAGGATTACAAACAGGCTGCTAATGACAACATTTTGTTGTCTCCATGTGCCTAACTGTCCTGTAGAACATTTACAATAAGCCTCAGGGTTATATTTCAGGTCTGCTCATAGCGCCAGATGCTCTACCCTGTGAGCTTTACCACTTAGTAGTGGCGTACTGTAGACCAGTGGTGTAACAAAGGCCCCCACAGCCCCACGGGGGGCTGAACTCCAGGGGTCCCCCTCTGCACAGTAACCTGGCCTGAGAGCTCAAAGTCACCACCAGCTCCCAAAACACTATCGACAACACTGAACACATGCACTTCCTCATCCACATTAACAACAACTCCACCCTCAGAGGTACACTAATCTACAGACCACCCGGACCACGCCCCGCCTTCTGTAACACCATCGCCAACAGCATCAGCTCACACGCCCTCACCTCCACAGACTACATCATCCTCGGTGATTTCAACTTTCACTTAGAAAACCTACAAGACCACAAAACTTCCTCCCTCATAGACAACTTCACCAACCTCGGACTCAAATAACTGGTCACCACACCCACCCACTCAGCAGGACACACACTTGACGCAATTTTCACGGCAAGCCAACACATAGCATAAACCCACACCACCAAACTCCTCTGGACTGACCACCACTGCGTCCACTTCTCCTTCTCCAAACCCCCCACACACTGCCATCAACACACCACACCCTACCGCATGTGGGACAAGATCCCCACAGAACGACTAAACTCCCAACTGGTCCACAACCCCCCCACGCCAACTACCCCAACACAGGAGCACACAACCTCTCCAAATGGATCACTACCTGCGAAAACACTCTAGCCCCCCTCAGAAAACACATCGCCACCCGCAACATCAAGAACGCCCCATGGTTCACCCCTGAACTCCAAGACTCCAAGCGTAAATGCCGCCAAGCTGAGAAAATATGGAGACTAGAACCTTCCAACTTCTCAACCCTCAAAACCACCATTCGCACCCATCACCAACTCATACGCACCGCCAAAAGAGATCACTACAAGACACGCCTTGACATCAACTCTCAAAACATTAAAGAACTCAACCCAAAACCAGCAACATAGACCCCACACACACACACAGCCCCTAAGTGACGCCCTTTCCAACCACTTCCTCCACAAAATCCTGGACATCCACAACAGCTTCATACCACACACACCCACCACACACCCCCCTCACTCACCCAACCCAACCCCCACTCATGACCCCCTCACCACACTCTCCACTTGGACCCCCACCACACACGAAGAAACCGAAAAAACCATGAACTCCATTCACTCCGGTTCCCCCTTTAACCCCTGCCCACACCGTATCTACAACAAAGCTACCCCAACCATCGACCCCATACACTGCAACACAATCAACTCCTCTTTCAACTTGGCTCCCCCGGGCCACCTACCCAGACCCCAGGAAGCACGCGGAAATCACTGCTCTCCTAAAAAAAAGACCAAGCCGACCCGGAGGTCCTCTCCAACTACCGCCCCATCTCCCTCCTCCCTTTCCCTGCCAAGGTCGAAGAGAAATTAGTCAACGCCCGCCTATCCCACTTCCTCGAAGCAAACAACACTCTTGACCCCTCACAATCCAGGTTCCGCAAAAACCACAGCACGGAAACCACCCTCATCGCATGCACTGACGACATCAGGACCAAAGTCGACAAAGGCGAGACCGTCCCACTCATCCTCCTAGACCTCTCCGCAGCCTTTGACACCGTCTGCCACAACACACTCCGCACACGCCTCCACAACATAGGAATTCGCCATAAAGCCTTAAACTGGCTCACCTCCTTCCTCACCGACTGGACCCAGAGAGTCCGCCTTCCACCCTTCCACTCCAACACTACCAAGATCACCTGCGGAGTCCCCCAAATGTCCTCCCCCAGCCCCACACTCTTCAACATCTACATGATCCCCCTAGCCAACATCCTCCGAGCACACGAAATCACTTTCCTCTCCTATGCAGATGACACCCAACTCCTCATCTCCCTCACCCGCAACCCCACCACCGCCAAAACCAACCTACACGCCGCTCTCCTCGACACCGCCAACTGGATGACCACTAACCACCTCAAGCTCAACTCAAACAAAACCGAGATCATCATCTTCGGCCCCAACACGACCACATGGGACGACTCCTGGTGGCCCACCGCCTTAGGCCCCGCACCCACCCCCGCAAACCACGCATGCAACCTCGGCATCATCCTTGACTCCTCCCTCTCCATGACACAGCAAATCAATGCTCTAACCTCCTCCTGCTTCCACACACTCCGCACTCTAAAAAATACTTCAAATGGATTCCCCCAGAAACCAGAAAGACAGTCACCCACGCACTCATCAGCAGCAGACTGGACTACGGTAACGCTCTCTAAGCCGGCACCACACTCAAACTCAAACGCAAACTCCTGAGAATCCAGAACACAGCCGCACGCCTCGTCCTGGGCCTCCCCCGCCACGAACGAATCTCACCACACCTCAAATCCCTTCACTGGCTCCCCATAGACAAGAGAATCCCATTCAAGATCCTCATCCACGCACACAAATCCCTCCACAACACCGGCCCAACCTACCTCAACGAAAGAGTTAACTTCCACACTCCCACACGCAACCTCCGATCAGCCGACCTAGCCCAGCCACAGTCCCCCGCATGCAACGCACCACCACAGGAGGCAGGTCTTTCTCCTACCTCGCCCCCAAAACCTGGAACTCCCTCCCCATCGACCTTCGCAAAACCAAAGACCTCCTGGTTTTCAGAAAGAACCTCAAGACATGGTTGTTCGATCAGTGACCCTCCCTGCCTCCCCTTGACTCCCCCCCCCTCCCCCTTTAAGAACATGGGCATTAACACACAAATATTTTGAAAATGTGAACTCAGCCCAAAAGCATTGGCGCACTTTACATGGCAATTCAGTTACTATACAAAAAGGCCTAAGATAAAGTAAGTTATGAAACACGTAATTAATATTTCAAGCTACACCTACCTCGCTATCCTGTAGGACATTCACACTCAGCCTCGGGGTTGTGCTTCGTCTACTTCTTTTATCTAAGGTATCTCATCTATCTCACTCCTCAGTAGATGTAAGTTTCTCTGTCTGTAAACACCTTTCCTACAAAAACATGAACAATAAAAAATGTGCATTTCGACAAAATGTTTCCTTCCACTTACAAGCACCTCAATTTTAAATACCGTGTACCTTTGGGCCCTTATGACACACAGCTCACTAGTCCTCAAGATTGCACAGAAATGCCACTTGCTTTTAACTTAGGAAAACCTCCATTAATGTGTTCAGAAGAAGTAATCGGAGTGTAATTTACTAGCAGTGGCAATGACCTGCATTTACTGTTTCACGCTGTATTTACAAAACTTTTAAAACACCATTTCAGCCTGATTTTGTATTTTATATAGTGCAAACTCAGCCAAAAGGCTTTGGAGTGCTTTATATAAGCACCAGTTACTTACCAAATAACATCACCTTTTTTGGGGTTTTTTATAGCAAAGTGGGATTAAGTTATTAGCAAACCATTTGTGAACCTGCTGTGTAAGCTAAAAGCTATCCTTTATTAAGGAATGTGCAATATTAAATATTATATATAAGCGGGCACCATATTTAAGTAATGGAGCTACCCGGCGCTAAGGCCCTGTTAGCGTCCTTGGGAGGTGTAGGGGGAACCAGGGCTTGCCTCTGCCATTTTCTGGTGCATAAGCCCCATGGACATGGCTCCTGTCTTAGTAAAGACAGGAGCCATGCCCACCACACCAAAGGCCATGCCCAGGGGATAAATGTCCCCTGGGCATGGCCACTGGGGCCAGTGCCGTGCAGGGGGCCCCCAAGTCAGGGCCCGAGCAGCGTTGGACAAAAAAAAAAAAAATACTCACCCGGACTTACCTTCGGATGAGTCCCCCATCTGTAGGTGACCTCCTGGTGTGGGTAGGGGTAATACCCTGCTACCTTAGCAGTTGTCAGAACGTTACACAGGTTACTAATACCCTGCAAGAGTAAGCAGTAGTCATAATAGAACACATAAGTACTCAGAATTCTGCAACATAAGCAGCAGTCAGGAATCACCTTAAAGAAAGAAATGCACTTGTCATAAACACATCATAACTATCCATAAAAGGAACACTAGATAACATATGGCAAGTCATAAAATCATATTAGCCTGTTATGCTCATAAAAGGAACATTAGCAAACATATATGTAACATCATAAAACTAGGCAGGTTAACATAATGTCCATACTAGGAGCATAAGAACTATGTAAGTCCTTTTTAAGTACCTGTATTACAATGTAGAGGCACTTCCTAGCGCCACGGATTATCGATAATAGGACCCCGGCGTTCCACTGCGCAAGAACGGGGGCCTCGTGATGATTTGTGGGGAGGGGGGCAGCACGCACCACCTATGGTTTTTATAACGGGTCCCTTCTGGGACCCACGATCTCTGGGGGCTCCCCCGGGCCGCCACTGGCCCTCCAACAAGGGGGGGGCAAAACAATGCCCCAAAACAAGAAGTGGGGCCCAAAACTGGTCCGGGCCTCACCCAACTCTCGGGGGGCCCAACCGGGGAGATCTTGCGGTGCAGGGGGCCTCCAGCGAGGTTTCTGCCCCGCCCGCGGTCTCAAAAGATGATTTGTGGCTCCGTTGGGGGCAGGGGGAGCATCCGATGAGGCTTCCTCCCCCCCTGCCCATTCACCAAACAACTAGGGGCTCCGGTGGGGCGGGGAGCCTCCGATGAGGCTTTCTTCCCTGCCCGTCTCCTAGAACAACAGCAGAGCCCACCCGGGCCTGCAGCGGTGAAGGAGCACCAGAAAAAACAAACCGGGTTGTGGTGGTGAATCTTCTTCGAACCGACTGTGCTGAAAAGCGCAGGGAGGCACAGAAAAGTGCTCTCCAGGCGCTGTAGGTGCAGAAGGTAAGCACTCCTCGTGCTTTGGTTAGTTACAAGGGTCAGGGGCCACGGCACCCTGCCCCTGGAGACAGACGTGGGGGGAGAGAATCACAGGGCTAGCAGGCCCCAACAACAGGCCAGCACAAGGGATGCAGATGGTGGCAGTTCCTCCTAGTGACCTAGCAGGTCACAGGTCAGCACAGCAGCAGCAGTCTAAGGTGGGTCCTGGTGAGTCCATTCAATAGGGTTCTGTGTCCTGAAGATGTCCCAAGAATGTCTAAATTGTGGGGAAAAATCCCCTGTACTTATACTCAGTTTACAGTATGTTTCACAAAGAGAGGGGAGAGGAGGTTCCAACCAGTTACAAATGGTTCTGGGAGTGCCCCCTCTCTCATCCAGCACAGGCTCCAAACATCAGTTGGGGGTAAACAACCCTATTGTGTGAGACCAGGGCACAGCCTTTACAAATGCAGGTATGCCCCACCTCTCCTTTCTCTCAGCCCAGGAAGACTATTCAGTATGCAGATGCACCTCACTGACACCTCCACTCTCCCTGTGTACAGGCTGTTTGAAAAGTATGCACAAAGCCCAACTGTCACTCTGCCCAGACGTGGATTGGAGTCAAGCTGCAAAACACCAAAGTCATAAGCACAGAGAAATGCTCACTTCATAGAAGTGGCATTTTTGTAGTGATAACACAAAATCCACCTACACCAGTAAGCAGCATTTCTCACTACCATTACAACCATACCAAACACGCCTACGCTACCCCTCATAAATCAGACCCTACCCCCTACACTTAAGGGAAGGCATTTCCAATGCAATCCTATAAGAAGGCAGCACTCACAGCAGTGAGAAACCAAATAGGCTGTTTGTCACTACCAGGACAGGCTACATTACTAGGCACATGTTCTGCCTTCTACGTACATAGCACCCTGCCCATAGGGCTAGCTAGGGCCTACCTTAGTAGTGACTTACATGTAGTAAAAGGGGAGTTCTGGGCCTGGTAAGTAAATTTAGAAGGCAGGTCCCTGTGGCAGAAAACTGCTCACAGAGACCCTGCGCTAGCAGGCATGAGACAGGCTTGAAAGGCTACTTCAGTCGGTGGCGCAAGCAGCTCTGCAGGCCCACTGGTAGCATTTAATTTACAGGCCCTGGGTATAGAGATACCACTTTACAAGGGACTTATAGGTAAATTAAATATGCCAATTAAGTATAATCCAATCATACCAAGTTTACAAGGGAGAGCACATGCACTTTAGCACTGATTAGCAGTGGTAAAGTGCCCTGAGTCAATAAGTCAGCCAAAAAGGGTCAGAAAAATAAGGCGGAAAAAGCAAAAAGTTTGGGGAATGACCCTGTAAAAGGGCCAGGTCCAACAACATGATACTGTATCTCCTAGATCTCAGTGTCGGGCTACGGGATATTTCCAAACTACTAACCAATTTTGGTGCTCTCTCAGGACTGTTAATTAACATAGATAAGGCATGTGCATTTAGGTTTTCTGATGTCCGTATAACTACGCCATGGTACCTCAACAACAGGGCGTTTCCCATAGCCCCACAAACCTTCAGCTATCTGTGCATCAATGTGTACTGTGACATGAAAGATACCCTTGAAGGCAATCTTGTGAGAACAATAAACTTGCTCAAGCCCCAAACTGGCTTCTGGATCACTCTGCCCCTGTTGGTGGCAGGTCGGTTAGCACTGTGTAAAATGATCATGTTACCAGGACTCCTATATTACTTTGTGAACCTACCTGTGATGGTATCTCCCGGCATGTTCAGATTATTGAATTCAATGCTGATTGAGCTGACCTGGGGAGGAGGCAGATGTAGGGTCGGACTTGCGAAGCTACAGCTACCCACAACTAATGGTGGACTGGGGGCTCCGAATTTTAAAGCATATTGTATTGAAGGACAACTACAGTGGCTAGCATATTGGTTGGCGGGACGTAGCCTGGAGGAGATTGCTTACATACCGGTGCAGATTTGTAATGGACAGTTGCATAAAATGATATGTCCAGAGGCAGACCCCACTGGAACCGTACCCTCTCCTATTGCAAAGAGCAATATCTTTGAGATATACCACCACTCCTGCACTGTATGCACCTAATATGCCCCTCCAAGGACTCTCACTTGCTTCAGGTCCCTTAACATCCTCCCCTCCCCCCTCGGATAACACTGTGGGAGCGAGAGGGAATTACAACAACAGGAGAATTGTTCCACGATGGTACCCTGATGTCCAATGCGGACTTTACTCATCTACATGGACTCCCTGAGACCTTATTCTTAATACACGCAAGTATTCTACAGCATGTGAGGCAACACTGGTTCCCCAACAATGAAGAACCCAACACACATGAACTTTTACAGGCCATACACACTATAGGCACTGGGAAACATTTAATTAGATGGCTCTATCGAGGTCTTTGGACAAAGCCTGGGCATATCACTAACACAGTTAAAACATACATGGGCGGCGGATCTGCTACTGGACATTCTGAACAAGGACTGGACATAGATACTGGAATATCCTAAGACTGTTACAAGAAATGCCAGATTAAAATTCATACAGTTTTTCATCCTACATAGAGCATATCTCACACCCAAAAAACTAGCTAAGATATTTCCGACCATATCTTCCACATGCCCCCGCTGTACAGATACAGAAGCCGATCTACTGCATATGTTGTGGACGTGTCCTCGACTGGCTGAGTACTGGAACAGGGTAAAGACCACCCTGATAGCTGTTACAGGACTGGCCCAGTGGAATGCTGAGATGCAATGCCTACTTGGAATGCATGCACGACTGTGCAGCCCCAGAGTCTCACTGCGGTTTGCAGATTTAGCATTGCTTCTGGCAAAGCGCCTTGTTACAAGTCAATGGAAGTCCCAAACAGTGCCTAGATTGGCCAGATGGGGTGAGGAGGTGCAGCGATGGGGTCTGGTGGAAAGAGAGGCCCTTCGACAGGAGGAACTACGCGGCCTCCGCAAGAAGTCTATTTCATTAGAATGGGACGCATTATTGGGAGGGTTTAAGGCAAGTGAGGTAGAACCGGCTTGATAACTTCATAATTTGAGATGCACAGGGTCCAACACAGAGGTGGGTGCACTAGTAACACTAGACCATGGGCAAGGCTCTTACAAACTAGAAGCTACCCCTTGAACCCCTGATTGAAGTTATACCGCTCCTGTCTAGTTTAGGTATCGGACCTATTGAAGGTAGTACCAGATACTACTCATCACAGGCAATGGCCTATACTACCGCTCTCCCCCTCTGATAGATACTACGTATTACCTGTAGATAGGCGACATGACTAAGTGGGCCGAAAGGGCAAGGAAAGGTTACAAGCGATTTGTTTATTTCCTTTAACAATTTTGCAAAATGTGTTTATCTCAATAATACTGATGTCATAATATATGCATGTTTCATTGCTCATTGAACACACTAGCCATGTAATATGTATTGTTGACGTGAAATGCCATTACAAGAAAACGCAATAAAGTTTTTTTTTTAAAGAAAAGGAGAGAGATAAGTATGCAACATCTGGCACATTAATTAACTAAAAAAGAACACTATGGGCCTGATTCTAACTTTGGAGGACGGTGTTAAACCTTCCCAAAAGTGGCGGATATACCACCTACCGTATTACGAGTCCATTATATCCTATGGAACTCGTAATACGGTAGGTGGTATATCCGCCACTTTTGGGACGGTTTAACACCGTCCTCCAAAGTTAGAATCAGGCCCTATGTTATGAGTTTCAGCTTAAAAACATCTCTTGCACAAATGCCTGGTGCCCGATTTTGTTTCAGATGTACTGTCTGTGTGTTAGCAGTGGGGTGCCACTATTGCATGTGCAAGCCACAGACAGTGGCATAATGAACTTGAGGGAGCCCCCCTGCAAAGTACCTGGAGGGGACCCATCCTCCACGGGAGGGGGTGACTGTAGTGGGTGACTTGCCCACTTCTTCTGGAGGGGGCTTCCTGCTCATTTCTTTGTCCTGGGGAGTGCAAGGCCACAGTCTCTTGAGTGGGTGACTTGCCCACTGGTTCTGGAGGGGGCTCCATGCCCAATTCTCTCTGCTGGGATTGCAAGCTCACAGTCTCTGTAGTGGGTGACTTGCCCACTGGTTCTGGAGGGGGGTCCATGCCCATTTCTCTATGCTGGGGAGTGCAAGGCCACAGTCTCTCAAGTGGGTGACTTGCCCACTGATACTGGAGGGGGCTCCATGCCCATTTCTCTCTGCTGGGGAGTGCAAGGCCACAGTCTTTGGAGTGGATGACTTCCCTACTAGTTCTGGAGGGGGCTCCATGTCCATTTCTTTGTTACGGGGAGTGCAAGGCCACAGTCTCTGTGGTGGGTAATTTGCCCACTGGCTCTGGAGGGGGCAGCCCGCGCCAGTAGCCCCTGGGGGGTGGCCTACATAGTGTCCGCCGTTGGTGACGGCTGCACTGTGGTGGTGGTTGGAGGAGTCTCCTTGGCAGCCCCTGCACACTCTGATGGCTGCACTGTGGTGGTGGTTGGAGGAGGCTCCTGGGCAGGCCCTGCACATCCACAGCTGGCGATGGGGGCCCGTGACAACTGGTGGTGGTGGCGGTGTTAGCCTGACAGCTTCCTCTGGCTTACAGTGCCCCATCTCCTCCTGTCCATGACTCGGGGATCCCTTAACCTTCCTGGCAGGGGTGGATGGGCTCTTCCCCTCTCTGCCTGGAGCTGCTGCAGACTCCTTCCCCTTCTTCACAGCTGCTGCAGGCTCCTTCCCCTTCTCCACAGCTGGTGCAGGACTCTTTCCTTTCTTCCCTGGTGGTGCTGGCTCCTTCCCCTTCAGTGTTGTAGGCCTGGTATCCTTACCACCACGCGTAGGTGGTGCTACCAATTTCCCCGTCGACTGTTTGACTGAGGTGCTGGGCTGTGTCATTGGTACCCTGCCCATACGTGCAGGATGGGGTGGAGGGGCAGGGAAGAGGTCAAGTTGGGCAAGGAAAATCTTTTAAGAGACGTTGGGGCAGGAGGAGGGAGGAGTAATGGGAGTGGTTGTTGGAGGTGTATGTCTGCTGGATTTGGGTGCAGGTGCATGGGCTGTATGCTGATGTGAGGTGGATGGCTGTTTGGTGTTTGAGTGTGAGCGTTTGTGTCCTTTAGGAGGGGGGACAGACACGGTGGGAGAAGACACAGGGGACGAGTGCATGGCTGCTTTGGCAGTGTCTCCCAGTGAGCTGTATGTACTGCTTGGTGTGGTGATGCTGATAGTGGATGTAGAAGTAGTTCATGCAGGTGTGAGAGTGGACGTGTCTGGGAGGGAGGTGGAGAATGAGGAGGAGGGGGAGACAGTGGAGGCTATGGATGTTGTAATGTCTGCAATGGTATGGTGTTTGTGTGAGTGCCTGTGGGATGAAGTCAGGTGCTTGTGTTTGCCTGTGACACGCTTGTGTGTTGCCTTGTGTGCATGCTCGTCTGTCTGTGTGCTTGGGATGGTTTGGGGTTGAGGAGAATGGGACTGGGAAGTGGAAGTTGGAGGGGGGACTGTAGAAACAGGGACAATAGCTGCCATCAGAGAGGAGGCCAAAGCCTGAATCGATCTCTGTTGGGCCGCCAATCCATCATGAATGCCCTCCAGGAATGCATTGCATTGCTGCATCTGAGGTGCCTGCCCCTGGGTGGCATTCACAATGGTTGACTGCCCTACAGAGATGGATCTCATGAGGTCAATAGCCTCCTCAGTCAGGGCAGCAGAGCTCACTGGGGCAGGGCCTGAGGTGCCTGGAGCGAAGGAGCGAAGGAGATGCCCACCCTTCTGGATGAGTGGGCATGGAGAACTCGCTGAGGGGCTACTGGGAGGACGGTGCTGGTACAGGGTGTAGCGGCTGTACCTGCAGCTGGGGTGGTCACAGAGGTGTCCGCCATCACCAGGGAGCTCCCATCGGAGGAGGTATCTGAGTCTGTGTTGTTTCCAGTCTCTGCCGTGGTGCTCCCTTTGCCCTCCATCCCATTGGTTCCCTCGGCGTTGGTGGAATCTGCCTCCAGGGTCCTGTGGGATGCAGCTCCCTCTGTCGCCGGTGCCCCCGCTAATCCGCCAGATGATGATAATGCACACATGAACAGGATGACAGAACAAAAAAGGGTAGGGAGAGAGAAAAAGGAAACACTGGGTCAATTACTGTACCAACACCACGGTTGGCGTGATCAGCACCCTCACAAACAGGGAACAGGCCTAAGCACTATGCATTGCACTACCAGTGACATGGCTAGTCACTAATGCTAGTTGAGGACCACACACCGCCAACTGCAGCACACCTGGGACCCACAATGCCCTGCCTGAAATGGACTCCTACACTAGGTGCACTAGGACATGCAACCATTACCCCAGAGATGACCTACGCTGCTAAGTCTGGCCTGGCCTTAAGGGCACCCACTAACTCACATCCACCACCCCGATCCCTCCTCACCTACCAAAAGCTATCAGGATACCCACTGTACTCACCCCTTTGTGGCTGCTGTGAGTCCCTCAAGTGCCAATCCAGATCCAGGTAGGCCACCGCCAGTATGCAGGCCATCAGGGGGTCAGGGTCCGATGGGCACCCCATCCTCGTTGGGAGGCCAGCCCCAGCTGGGCCTCAACCGTCTTCCGTGCCCCGCGTCTCAGGTCCTCCCACTGTTTCTGACAGTGGGTGCTCCGCCTGCCATAGACCCCCAGGGTCCGCACGTCCTTGGCAATGGTACGCCATAATCCCTTCTTTTGATGGGCGCTGACCTTCAGAGGCAATACAGACAGGGGAACACCATTAAACAAACAGTCCAGCCTTTCACACATATGGCCCACCAATCCCGTTTCCATTCCCATTGGCACACACTTTGTCCACCTCACAACATGTAAACACCGCCAACAGAGAATTCCCCCCCGACCAACCTTACACAATGACTTCACACACATCTCCATGCATCCATGCCACATGCATTGTGCACAAAGTGTATTCACCTGTTGGTCTGGAGGCCCATACAGCAGTCCGTACTGAGGTAGGACCCCATCCACAAGTTGCTCCAACTCCTCCGAAGTGAATGCTGGGACCCTTTCCCCAGTCACACGGCCATGGTAGGTTCCAGACACAGGTCACAGCAGCACATACAGTGTAGGTCTTCTCCTGTTGAAGGTCAGGAAACAAGTGAGGATTGAGTTATGAAATGGCGGTCACGTCCGCGGCAGTGTACACCATCACCACCAGCGCTGATCCCCTTTGGCCACTGTACTCCATAGGGCCCAATGTTATCCAATGAGGGATTGCACGATGGTGCAAGACCGCCTACTGCCACGACGCCCAACGTCAGCGGAATTATCTCACTTCCATCTGTCCCTCCATACAGGACAGGCGGTCGCCATCTCCGGGGGGGGGGAGTGGGGGGGAAAGGCCTCTCGACAGTTACTGCATCATAGATTCAATAGGCACATACTTCAACACTTACTCATTCCCAATACATAGGTGCCCCATGTGGACTGATGTGGTTTAGTTGTTCAAATTAAGACAGCCTACTCACTCTTGTGTCCCTTAGATACCTACCGCTGCGGATGAATAGGAGATTCAGATATACCCTGTGTACAGACCCCTTGTGGACTTGGCTACACTGCAGAACAGGCACATAATACTCACCTATAGACTGGACAGGGCCACAATCACAGAGCTGTGTGCTCAGTTGAAGCCTGACCTGATATCTGCTATCCGTCATCCGACTGGGATCCCCCTTCTTGTGCAAGTGCTATCAGTGCTCCATTTCCTGGCGACAGGCTCTTTCCAAGTGACAGTGGGCTTGGCAGCAGGAATGTCACAGCCAATGTTCTCAATCGTGCTGGCAAAACCCATGTGCAGCTAAATTTTTTCCCCCAGGTGGAAGAATTGGCCACTGTGAAGGCCGGATTCTATGCAATGGGACATATCCCCAATATTATTGGGGCGATTGATGGGACACATCTAGCGTTTGTCCCCTCCCACCAGAATGAACAGATGCACAGAAATCGTAAGAGTTTCCACTCCATGAATGTGCAGATGTTGTGCCGGGCGGACCAGTACATCTCCCACGTCAATGTTAAGTATCCTGGGGCGGTACATGATGCCTTTGTCCTGACGAATAGCAGCATCCCAAATTTAATGGCCCAACGATAGAGGCACAGGGTATAGCTTATAGGTGAGCCTTGGTCTCCACCCAGTGTATGCTAGTGTATGCCTCTGGTGTTGACCTCATAGGATAGTGTGTGGCTAACTGTTGCTGTTGTCCCTCAATACCTGCAGGTGACTCTGGCCACCTAAACCTATTGTGGCTGCTAACCTCTGTGAGGAATGTCAGGACAAGGGCTGAAGAACGTTATAATGAGGCACATGGGTGAACCAGAAGAATAATCGAACGTACCCTCGGCCTCCTGAAGGCCCCCTCCGCCTCCATCAGACCGGTGGATCCCTGTGCTACTCACCCGACAAGGTCTGCCAGATAGTCGTGGCATGCTGCATGTTGCACTACCTGGCCCTCAGACAGCATGTACCTTTTCTGCAGGAGGCGGAGACTGGAGATGCCGCTGTGGCTGCAGTAGACCCTGATGCCAGTGAGGATGAAGAGGCTGAAGATGAGGATGAAGACAACAGAACCACAGTTATCCGGCAGCACTTCCAATGACAGACAGGTGAGTCAGTGGAACTTCACATGTCATTGACTATTGGTGTATTCTGTGTGGCTGTGGCATGATGGCATTACCCACTTTTTACCTCTACTTCCATCTGTCGGGTATGGATTGTCTTTTTATAGATGTTGGTGCAATGCCACCTGTGTACTGATGTGCTGACTACAGCCATCTACAGGTCATTATATCTATGCTCTCACACTGTACAGTTAATTTGCAATGGATATAACTGTTTCCATTATTACACTGTTTCAAATCATGACATACAAGTATTTGAGTTGTGTTAAAGGGTGTTTATTATAGTGCAAATAAATTGAAGGGGAAGTGCAATGTAATGGGGTGATGGTGGAGGAAAGTCCAGGGTATAGTTCCAGTCTGTTTGTAGCACAGGTACAGTGTCCAAGTGGCCATTGGAAGGGGAGCAAAGGCAATTCAAGTTGGACTAGGTGACATTGTGGGACACAAGGGGGACAATCAGGAGCCTCATGGCGGTGGTCTTGGCTAATGTCTTTGGCTTCTGCCTGGGTTGCAGGGAACATTTGTGGGGTGGTTCACCTTCTGCAGTGGGAGGGGTGCTGGTGGCCTGTGAGTCCTGTGGCGGGGCCTCTTGGCAGCAGAGGATGTGGATGGCTGTTCAGTTGACTGGCTAGTGGTAAGGGCCCACTGGTGTGCTGTTGCCTCCATCATGACGCTGGCCATGTCTGCCAGCACCCATGCTCTGGAGATCAGGGTGGTGTTGATGGCCTGCAAGTCCTCCCTGATCCCCTCATACTGTCCCTCCTGCAGCCCTCTGTTCTCCTGCATGCTGTCTAGGATCTGGCCCATCGTATCCTGGGAATGTAGGTAGGCTCCCAGGATATCGAAGAGTGCTTCCTGCAGAGTCAGTTTCCTGGTCCTGTCCTCCCCCTGGCACACATCAGTCCTCCCAGTGTCCCTATTGGCCTGTGCCTCTGTCCCCTGAACGGTGTGCCACTGACCCCAGGTCCCTGATTATTTTGGGGGCGAGCTGTGACCTGGGGTCCCTGTAGAGGTGGGCACACTGCTGATTGACGTGTCCTGGGGACAGAGGTGTGGGTACCCTGGGTGGGTGCTGTGGTGTTGAATCCTGATGGGGGAGGCTCTGTGGTGGACTCTGATTGTGCTTGGTTGACCGGCTGTCCAGTGGTCCCTGATGTGCCAGGTAGTTCGTCCAGATCTTGAAGTCCAGAGTTACTGTCATCACTGGGGGCATCTTCTGTTGGGGGATTGGATATTTGTGCCACCTCCTCTCCGCTGAGATTGGCTGGGGTAACTGTGGAGATGTAAGTGATGTATTAAAGTTTATGTGTGTGACATATTGTACATCTCTGGCTTCCCCTCTATCATTGGTGCTATCTTTTGCTTGTGTATGTGATGTGTTGTGGGAATGCTAGTTCCCCTATGCTGTGCATGCTTTAGTGATGGGTGTCCATGCAGAGCTGAGAGGGGTGTCCATGCATTGGTATGGCATGCATGGCTTGGCATTGGGGTTAGTCATATGGGTAGATGCAGTGTGTGGGATGGAATGGAGTGATGGGAGTGAGGGTGAGAGTGTGTGATGGCATGCAGGTATGGAGGGGTGATAAGTATTAAAATCTGACTCACCAGTGTCCAGTCCTCCGGCTACTCCAGCGAGTCCCTCAGGATGCAGTATAGCCAAGACTTGCTCCTCCCGTGCTGTGAGCTGTGGGGGAGGAGGTGGGGGTCCACCGCCAGTCCTCTGTATGGCGAGCTGGTGTCTTGCTGCCACGGAATGCACCTTCTCCCGTAGGTTGCTCCACCTCTTCCTGATGTCGTCTCTTGTTCACCTCTTCCTGATGTCGTCTCTTGTTCTTGTGTGCTGTCCCACGGCATTCACCCTGTCCACGATCCTCCGCCAACTCCAACTCCATCTTCATGGCAATGGAGATCTGCTGTACATGTGCTCCAAAGAGCTGTGGCTCTACCCTGACAATTTCCTCCACCATGACCCTTAACTCCGCATCTGTGAAACGGGGGTGCCTTTGTGGTGCCATGGGTGTGGGGTGTGTTGGTGAGAGTGTGTTGAGTGATGTGGTGGTGTGTGTGATGTGTAGTGCGTGAGAGATGTATGGGTTTGAGTAGTTATCTCTGTGCTCTTCTCCTCAGTGTTCTGGTAGCAATTGTTGTTGGTAAGTGGTTGTGGGTAATGTGGGTGTGTGTTTTATAGTGGTGTGAGTGTGTGGGTGTGGTGTGTGTATAGGTGTCAGGTGTGGCTCTTTGAATTAGCCAATGCTGTATGGTTTAGTATTTGGGTATCCATTCTGAGCGCAGCGGTGTGAAGCCCCAATGGTTTACCGCTGTTGAATGTCCGCCGTGGTGATTCGTGGGTCATGATGTGGTGGGTGTTGTTTTGTTGGCGTAACGGTATGGGTGTTGGTACTGCCACTTTATCACTGACCTTTGGTCTGGCGGACTTCTGTCTGTGGCTGTATTCTGTTGGTTTGGTTTGTGTGTGTCATAATATGGTTCACGGATTACTGCCACCGCGGCGGTATGTTGGTGGGCGTCAGCATGGCGGTAAGTGGGATTTACCGCCAGGGTCATAATGAGGGCCTAAGTGACTTGCCCAGAATGTTGAACTGATACCAGGACTTGAACCTACTGTTGAATTCCAAAGTCGAGAGCTCTGATGCTAAGGTCACAACCTCTCAATTTTCCTCTGTGGGAAAGGTGCCTCACACGGAGGCCTATGCAAACATACAGCACCCTCCACCAAGGCCTGAAAGACATTGGGGCCGAGGTGTCAATGGACACTCAGTAAAATGGCTTCTCTTACTCTCCCCCTCTGCAGCCAAATATAGCCTCAGGACGATGGCTTGGTAAGGGACGGGTGAAGAAAAGCACACAGATGCTGGTCTAGTGGCCTGAGGTGATGATGGCCCAACAGCCATATCACATGCTCCCAGGAAGGCAGCTGCACTCTGAACACCGCGCCTCATTTTTAACAGCAGAGCAGGGGATTGGGACAATGCTTCTGGGCATCTGCGCCGGCCCTACAGGGAGCCCAGCTAAAGTCTGCTAGGCCCAGAACAATACTGACTTAGCGATGCTGCTGCAAGCCCCACCCCGCCTAAAAAGACCAGACCACAAGTGACCCTTAGTCACCATCCTATTGCCCAAAGCCCGACTGCCCGCCTGTCCAATCTGGCGCTGCTCTCTCAAGAAAAATGTGCAGTCCGCAGCCAAGATGCTAACTTGCCTGAGCTGGGGAGAGCGCTAAGGAGACAATGGGAGCAGCAATTTTGCATCTCACTGCAGAGAGTGGGACAGGATTAATGAAAAGGCCCCACAGGCAAGTACAGTATGTGATCCAAGTGTCCTACAGAGAAGGAGGAGTGTCATGCAGGATCCCAGGCGCCCCAAGAGGGTGCATATTAACTGTACACCATTACCAAGGCAGTGGAATCTCACTGAGCCTTCAGTGAGCCTATTTTACCTCTGAGGGCGTGTAAGTAATACACCAAGAGCACAGTTGCAAAGTCTTTTGTTTATTTGCATGGGGTCATGTCCCCATGCAAGTGAGGGAACACACTCTTCCATTCAAGCAATATGTGTGCCTGCCATGTCAGTATAAAAGAAGGAGCTGCACAAGTGCTGCTGTTCCTTTATGTAATATACCAGGGATATGAGGAAACAAATGGGCACAAATTCCCATTGTGCCCTTGGACATGCCCCTGCAATCCCAAAGTTCCCTGTCAATAACTCATCCCATTATGAATTTAATTAATCATTTTTATTGTGCTAGAATCATGAATATCTTCTCCTGTTTCTTCATAAATTATTTATTTTATTCTTGTTTCTTCTTATTTTGAGCAGTTATTTTGTTCGATATGTGTCTTTTTCTGAATAAATCCATTGCGTAACTAAACAACAATATTATACATACTATGACCCTCATTACAACCTTGGCGGGCGGCCTCCGCATTACAAACAGAGTTTCCGCCCTCCGGGCCAGCAGGGATGTCGGCCGTAACATTGGAGCCGGCTCCTAATGGAGCCGGCTGTGTTGCGGCCGTGCGACGGGTGCAGCTGCACCCGTCCCGCTTTTCACTGTCTGCTGTGCTGACAGTGAAAAACAGGGTGGGGCATTGCCTGGGGGCCCCTGCACTGCCCATGCCAAGTGCATAGGCAGTGCAGGGGCCCCCAGGGGCACACGACTCCTCTTCCCGCCAGCCTTTCCATGGCAGTCTCTACCACCGTGGACAGGCTGGCGGTAAGGGGAGTCGTAATCCCCTGGGCAGCGCTGCAAGCAGCCCTGTCCTGGCAGATTAAAACCGCCGTGGCAAACATGTCCTCTGCGGTCGTAATAAGGCAGATTGTACCGCCAGCCTGTTGGCAGTACAATCGCCAAAACAGCCCTGGCAGTCTTTGACTGCCAGGGTTGTAATGAGGCCCACAGTCCTCTGTTTTTCCCTTTCTATACAGCACATTGATACTTTTCCATGCCTTGTCTAAGAGCTCTAAAATCTGACAAATGATTAAATAAAATTAACATTTTATGTAGGAGAATTGAATCAACAGGTTTTTTTTACGTATTTTAGTAGGCATACTATTTAAGTATCCATTTGTTCTTTCATCCCCTCTTTTCATGCTTCCTTGAAAGAAGGTAAGGTAGGACTCTTAGGCCCATATTTATACTCTGTTTGCGCCGGTCTTGCGTCAATTTTTTTAATGCAAATCCGGTGCAAACTTAACTCCATATTTATACTTTGCCGCTAGACCCGTCTAGCGCCAAATTTATGGAGTTTGAGTCATTTTCTTACCTTGGAAACCTACCTTGCGTTAATGAGATGCAAGGTAGGTGTTCCAGGGCAAAAAATTACTCTAAGGCCTTTGCGCCTTATTTATACTCCTGTGCAAAAATGACGCACGGGAAGGGGAGGGCCTTAAACATTACTCTAAACCAGTTTAGATTATTTTTTTGACGCATGGGTCAGGGCAGGCGTTAAGGGACCTGTGGGCTCATTTCCATGGTCTCCGACCATGGAAGCAGTCCACAGGTGCCCTTCCCTGCCCCCAGGGACACCACCTGCCACCGTCGCCCACCCCTGGATGACACCCATGGAAGGGGGGACCCATCTACGGTAAGTAGAGGTACGTATTTTTTTTACATTTTGTAAAATGGCATAGGGGGCCTAACTTGGGCCCCCCTACATGCCATTGTGCCGAATGGCAATGCCCAGGGGACATACGTTCCCTGGGCATGGCCATTGGACAGGGGGGCATGACTCCTGTCTTAGAAAAGACAGGAGTCATTTCCATGGGGGTGGTGCGTCAAAAAATGATGCTAGTCAGGTTTGAGTAAATATTTTTGTCTCTAACATGACTTGCACCATTCTTTGAAGCACAACCCCCATTCTTCCATACGCCTCCGCTGCCCGGTTAGAGTAATTTATTTTTACGCTAACCAGACCGCAACGTCGGCTAACGTCATTCCATAAATAAGGCACCCGGCTGGCTCGTTGGAATGGCGTTAGCTGGCGGTAAACTTTTTGCCGCAAATCTGCGCTAGTGCTGATTTGCGTCAAAAAGTATAAATATGGGCCTTAGAGTCATTCACAACCAGTACTCACTGATGAGCCACTGTTTCTCCAAGTTCCATCTGCTTCTCTTACTAATCTCTCTGTTTGAATTCCCCCTGAATCTCGAGTGTTAGTCAGACTATCTAACTCTCCTGTCAATGTCTTCTGGCTGAAAATGTTCTCCAAGCAACACAACTCCAGTTCTCTACTTGAAATTGAAGCTATCTAAACAGAGCTTGCAAAGCAATGTAGAAGGCTGGCTCTCTATATAGTGTACAAAAATGATGTGCACTGTGCAGAGAGTCCACGCTAAGCTATCTTGGTATCCAGAGGTGTTTAGTAGACCACTTAATGCTTTATTTTTAGTGGTAGCTTGGTCGAGCAGTTAGGCTAAACTTTGAGATATGCTAAGCATTTGTTGTACTCACAGTATCAATAAATGTGGAAACACACTCAAAAGAATAACTTGAAACCAATTTACATTTGTATACCATTTTTAAGACCAAGGTTATCAAAATTGGGTAAGTTCTTTTTATGTTATGATTTTATAAAGTTTAGCAAAATTTTTCTTTTTGTGCATAATTAGGCACCATAGGAATCAATGGAAGAAAAATGTAAAAATGCATATAAAATCAAGCAGTGCTCTCACAAGTGTCACCTTTTGTTCTTAGGTTGAGGTCGTTGAGATTTCAAAAGCGGTAAAGCCTTTGAAGCTGACTGGTGGGCCTGTGTGCCGTCCTGGGGGAGGAGGTGTAACAGCTCCACCCAGGAAAGGCTTTGTTTTCTGGCTTCTGAGAGCAGAGGCTCTCACCCCAGGAGTCCAGATCTGTCTGGTGGTGGCAGGCTGATAAAAAACAGTCAGCAACCATGCCTGGGTTGGTAGGTTTTGCAGGAGGCACCTTTAAGGTGCCCTCTGGGTACCTGTTATAATAAATCCAACACTACCATCAGTGTGGGTTTATTGTTCTGAGTTGTTTTATATTAAACAACACAGTACTCAGAGAGGCCATTGTGTAGCTGGGGAATTCGCAATGACCAGTATCCAGCACATGTATTTGCCATGGCTCCCCTGTACACTTACTATGTCTTAAGGTTTTGTAAAGACACAGTAGGGGCATATTTGTTCATGCAAACATATGCATCATATGAATTATAGCGCACCCAGCCTTAGGGCTCTAAGGCCTGCCAGAGGGTTGACTTACCTATAGTGCATTCAGTGTTAGTGGACAAGGTACTCTTGGTGAGTGCCATGTCGAGTTTGCAACTTCTAAATACACTTCGTCATTGACTTGCAATGGCAGTCTCCATGAGGCTGGTTTTGGGCCTTTCATCCCTGGGGGGCCTGCTTCAGTACCCATGCCCTATGTACCAGGGGTAACATTTGCTAGGGACTTACAAAGGGGGTTGAAGTGCCAAGCATAGTACAGCTTTGGGGAAAAAGATCTGGCCCTGGGAACCTGTTTAGCAGGGCCCCAAGGCTCTTATAGTTTAAATCCACAACAGGTTCCAGGCAAACATTTGGTGGGGGTACCCCAACCAAAACCCAGTTCCCACTCAGCCCCCCCCCCCCCAAAACCCCACCCCCACACCCCAGCGAACAGGCCAGGAGACTCAGCCAAATTAGGGAGAGTCTTCCTAGTCTGTCAGGGAAAGAAGAGTAGAGGACCAGGCTGCATTGTTGTAGGACCTACTCTGCATTACATCCTACTGTCCAGGTCACTTCCTCTGGGAAGGTTACCCACCTCACCTTTTAGGACCCCAGTCAGTAGATTTTAATCTTGTTTTCCCTCTTTCCTTTTCCACCTCACCTAACCCTATTTTAGCCAGGGTCACACCTAGCTTGCCCCAAGAGGTCACCAACAAATGGAGCAACCCTACCATGACCAGCAGGGTCAGTGGATCTACTTTGCTATTTGGCATGGGGTTGGACCTACATGCCAAGGATATTGTAGCCATAAAGGCTAACACCTAACAGGGGCCACTGATAGCTGTCAGTGGCGTGAACCACACTTTAAGCTCTTCGCAGATAGGTGAAGGGGCTAAGCTACAAGCTGATTTGGGGTCAGGGTGCCTGTTGGCCGTTTTAGAGTGGGGGGTTACTACATCTTATAGACAACACCCTTCTTGCAGTCTCTTGTCTGTCGGCTGAGGAACCACCAACTCAGGCTGAACAGTTGCCTGACTAGTCAGGACTTCTTGTGGGTCAGATTGGGCTTCAGCAGGGCCATTTCTGGAATTCTTCTCTACTGGAGCAGAATCTTGTTGGTTCACCGTAACATTTGCAATAAGTTGCCCAACCTTCCTACACTTTTTCCCTTTTTTTTCCTTCTGCGGCCTACTTGCACTTACTGCAGGTGCAGCACTTCCAGAATCCTTGAAAGATGCTTGGCACTGGGCCATCTCCTCTTGTATAAAACTTGCCTCCTGTTCCTTGAAGTCCCAGGACCAAAAAGACTTCATCCTGAAGAAGAACTCCTTGTGTGGTGAAAATTCAACGCACAGCCTGCCAGATATGACGCACAGCCTGCATCGCAGTGAGAAAATCACTGCACGCCGAACCGGAATGACGCAGCCCGGCTCCCCAAGTGGAGATCAACGCAGCGCCAGCGTTGCGACCGGAAATTCGATGCACGGCCCACTGGATCGACGCACAACCGAGCTGGAACTACGCAGCCTGACTTCCTGAGAAGAAGAATCAATGCAGCGCCTGCTATGCGACAGCTTTCTCCGCGCATTGCCCACTGGATTGACGCATCGCCTGTGACTTCGTCCTGCACGTCCAGGTTTCCACTGCATCGTCCCCAGGCAAAAACTCCACAACCTAAAGAGGATCCAAGTCCGCGCGGCGGAAATCGACGCAAAGACTTCCCTGCGTGAAAAATAATGATGCATTGACTGTGTGCGCCCGGAGAAACCGACGCACACCTCCCCGTTTTCCACGCATCTCCTCCTCTGCGGTCCCTTGCAGGGAATTTGAACACAAACCAGGTACTTTGTGCTTGCAAGAGACATTTGTTGCTTTTTAAGAACTGAAGACACTTTATATCATGTTCAAAGAGAAATTTCCAACGTATACTTATTGAATCTTGATAATTTTGACCTGCATTTAACCAGATACATATATATTTTTCGGAACAGTGTGTGGTGTATTTTTGTGGTGTTATACTGTGTTATTGCATGATTTATTGCATAAATACTTTACATATTGCCGTCAAAGTTAAGCCTGACTGCTCAGTGCCAAGCTACCAGAGGGCGGGCACAGGATTATTTGGATTGTGTGTGACTTACCCTGAGTAGAGTGAGGGCCCTTGCTTGGACAGGGGATAACCTGACTGCCAACCAAAGACCCCATTTCTAACACTCAGTAGATGCTCTTTCATGAAAAAATTGTAAAGCCCATCATATTCTTGTACCACGTTACCTTCTAACCAGCCAACCAACATTTTTACTGAATAGTTCACAGATTCTACCCAGGACTGGCTCTGGGTTTTTTGAGTCTCCTAGAATTTTATGCGATACTCTTCAGTTGTGAATCCAAAACCCTCAATCAGGGTACCCTTCATAAGGTCATAGGTTTTGGCTTCTGCCTTATTCAGTGTCAGGAGCCTATCCCTGCATTTATTTGAGAACAGTTCCCACATTAAAGTGCCCCAATTTTCCTTTGCCAGTCCCCTGCCTTCACAGGCTCTTTCAAAGCCAGAAACCCACTTAATGATATCATCACCTTCAGTGTAGGGGGGGCAACTCCTTTTGGGAGTTTTAGGTTGGAAGATCCCTCTTTCTCCCTATTTATTTGCATGCTGCCATCAGAGATAGGTCCTAATCCCATCTCTCCTCTTTTAACTTCTATTTCTAAAAGTTGTGCATCTAAGGCCAACCTTTTGGACAGTCTGCCCACGTTCAGGCCCTCCTTTGAGGGGGCACCTGTGCTGCAGGGAGGAGGACTGATTATCCCCTCTCTCTCCTCAGTGTTAGCTTCTTGCTCAGAAGGTTATGCTTCTTAATTTTCTCTGGGATGTTCTTTGTCAGACTGTGCCACAAGCCATCTAAGCTTTTCTGTGGTAGGACGTCTCCAAATGGGGATGTGGTAAGTCTGGCAGAGAGCCCTTTAGTGTTTATGGTTATATTCAAGGTAAGAGGTCAGGTCAGGTTCCTGAGCCTGGTTCTCATCATCAGACAAGATTTATATCACTAAAGTTGGGACCTTTTCACATTTTTAGAAAACTTTAGCAAATTTTCAAAAACTTTTGCAAACTTCTGGAAACTTTTTCTAAGGCATAACTAGAGTAAAGATGTTTAGCGACTAATCACTGTTTTAGGGACCAAACCAGGGCCCTAACAATTCATTTTAACATTTTTGAAAAAATATTCCATTTGTAAAAAATACAACTACAGACAATTTTTAGAGTTATTTGTGTGCTCACTTAGTGACAGCAAATGTAAAGTCTTGTATACCTCCGCTGTACCCCCAAATTAGGAGGCTGTCTCTCTATATAGTTCCGAAAAAGGATGTGCACTGTGCAGAGAGTCCAAACAACCCCACCTTGGTATTCAGAGGTAGTTAGTAGACCACCTAATGCTCTGCTTTTAGTGGTGGCTTGGAGATGTGCTAAGCATTTGTTGTAACCACAGTATCAAAAAATGTGGACACACACTCAAAAGAAAAACTCGAGACCAACTTACAAAAATACTTCAGATTTGTATAAAAGTTATAAGACCAAGATCATCAAAATTGGGTGAGTACTTTTTAAGTTATGATCTTTCAAAGTTTAGCAAAAATACTCATTGTGAGTGATTACACACCATAGGAATCAATGGAAAAAATACATACAAAATCAGGCAATGCTCTCACAAGTTTCACCTTCTGTTTTTAGGTCTAGGTCATTGAGATGTCCTGTGGGCAAGCCTGAGAAGTGCGGGTAGCATCTGAAAGTCCTTAAGCTGGTGCAGAACCGAGAAGGGGACCACTTGGAAACGCACTGCACAGGAGAACTTAAAGGTAAGTTCTGGGGGTTCCCTTGGAGGGTAGAGGTTGCAAGGGGTGAGGGACCCCAAAACCACAGCTGGTTTTCTGATGCAAGGGCAAGGGAGGCTGGGTGCAGTGTAGATAGGTCAGCCAAGGATTGTGCATCCTAATGTCCTTGGTGCCAGGTGCAGGTCACTTTGAGGGTAGATTGCAGGTCAGCAGGGCCACTCTGGGGGGGGTTAGGCTTGGGTGCCGGGAAGTCCTTTGACTGGAGGTTGCATCTGGTCCTCGGAGAGTCCGGAGTGGACTTTTCTTCTGGGTGTCCAATGTTGTGGGTCCAGTACCCCGAGCTATGGCACGTATCAGCCACTGGAGGGTGCAGTGCCACCCAACTTAGCACACTGGCAGGGATTGTCCTCTGGGTCTGTTGGGTGAAATTTGGTGTGGCTACTATGTCAGGTTCATTGATCAGTGGCCGGTCAGTGAACTGGACTTCACTGGTTATTGCCTGCTGGGTGAAAGGAGTGATACCTTGACTCTGAAGGGAGGTTCTCTGCAAGTTTTAGAAGGCTGGAGGTCCTCTGTTTTTTTTTTAGAGTTCGTCCGATACCCAGTTATCCCCTCAGCTGTGATTGTCAAGTCCTGTGTGCAGCAGGCAGGGTTTGGCGCCTTTGTCTTCTTGCAGCAGTACTTCTGTTCTCAAGCCTTGGGTCTTCTTTGTTGCTGGTCGTCTTTTATCCATTGAATCTGATATGCAGGTCTAGGGATGCCCACTAAATACTGAATTTAGTGGGCATTAAGGGGTCGTACCTGGTAGTGGACAATGGACCACTTACCTTAGGGTAGCTGCACCCACTATGTGACCACTTCCTGAGAGAAGAGGTCACATCCCTAACCCAGCTATTTTCCTGTCATCCAAGATGGAGGAAAATGAAATGGAGTGGCCACCTCACCTGCCAGTGGTGGTGCAGGCTGGGGGTGCTCACTCCTGCTACTCTGGCTGAGTTTTCCCAACGGTTTTCCCTCTCACAGTGGGGGAAAAACCATGGAGTAGCCATCTGTTGCTAGTAGCAGAGTCAGAGGACAGATTTAAAAAGTGGTAAATTAATTATTCCAATGGGAAGCAAGCACCTTCTCTACTGTATGCACAGTGCAGTACTGACACACAGTACAGTACTGACAGACCGCAATTCAACACAATAACGGGTAGACACCTAAATAAGTCTCACGGCTATTCGTAAACTACCTGATTCCACGTAAACCGCTCTGAAGCTCTTGGGTCGAGCTTCAATTTTCAAACTGTTTGTGTTTTAATGACCGTGTTTTTGAAGGAAAAGTGTGTTTTCATAAAAGGAAAACCTAGATTTCAAGTGTGCCAGCATCAGTTACTTGCCACGTAACTACACCTTTTTTGGGGGGTTTTAAGGCAAAGTGGGAATAAGTTATTAACAAACCATTCGTGAACCAGCTATGTAAGCTAATGGCTATCCCATTTGAATGTGCTTGTTTTATTTGACTATCTCGTTGCCACATATATCTGGGTCACACTGTTCGATACGTTTCACAAACATATCTAACTTAATCCGAACATGTATTTTTATGAATGTGATAATGATTTCATTGAGGGGACAGGGCGCCCTTGCTCATGTTTTACTGTGTGATTTCTCTTTAAAGCCAGGGGTCAGGCACTGACCGGTGCATCTGAGGTCATAGGCACCCGTGGAGGGTCGGTTTCCATTGAATGCAGCTATGAGGCCGAGTACCGAGACTCTCCCAAATACTGGTGCCGAGGTCCAGGACAGTTCTGTCAGATATTTGTTAAAACATCCATGTCTGAGCGAGAGGTGCGGAAGGACCGAGTGGCCATCAGGGATGCACCGCGCACCGGGACATTCACTGTGGTCATGGAAGGGCTGAGGCCGGAAGATGCCGGGAGCTACCAGTGTAGAATACGCAGACCTGGTTTGCTAGATGTCCAGTTCCCAGTCTCAGTGGTTGTTCGTACAGGTGAGTCCATGCTCTGAGACCTCTAATGATCACTCTGCTTCTGTGTGCAGCTAGTGGGAGAGGGAATTATGGGGTGATATTGGCATGTATGTATGTATGTGTCTGTATTCACAGCGCGGTGAACATATGTGAGAGCTCAGGCAGTGAAACAAGCAGATAAAACTTACAAAATAAACGTGTGTTGCAAAAATAAACACAAACGTGTCTATGTACAAATACATCCAACCCGTTAAAAGTTCCTAAAACCAGCGAAACACACGACTATCTCCTTTAAGAGATTATCTATATTCTAGGGATTAATGCTGCATTTAGATACAAGTAGCTATTTTGAATGTATACATGTAATGCCTTGATTAATCCATTCTACATATATGACTTTGCATTTTTAGTCAGTATTCTCTTCTCTGTCCATTTTCAAATGCTTCTCTTGTAGAGACATAAGAATGCAATATCTGGCACATTAAGGAACTAAAAAAAGAACACCTTGTTGAGTTTCAGCTTAAAAACATTTCTTGCACACCTTGTTGCCCGATTATGTGTCAGTCCGTGCAGGAGCATTGGGGTGCCTTTATTGCGTGTGCAAGCCTCAGACAGTGGCATAACAAAACCTCAGGGGGGGCCCCGGCAAAGTACCTGGAGAGGGCCCCCTGGACCCAGTCAGGGGCCTGCCGCCCATGCACAGTGTACTGTGCTAAGGGGCCCCCTGGAGCTCAGGCCCCCCCTTGCAATGCAGGGGCTGCAGGGGCCTTTGTTATGCCACTGGCCAGGGACTGAAAGAGTGCTCCCACTAACAGGGTCGGATTGAGATCACAATTAGGCCTGGGCCCCCCAAGAAGAGTGCCTCATATTCCTGGACCATGCCCGCTCATAAAACACCGTTTGTCTAGTCTCATGAGATTATGTTTTGGGTCTTGCCTACATAAACACGCTCTGGTGCATGAGCTTTCCAGACTCTTGTGTTTTATGATGGACTTAGAACCCACCATTACTTACGATATATTGCAGTAAGGTCGCTCTTCTTTGGGCCTTCTACTGCCAGCCACGCATTATTTCCTTTCTGCCCAGGATAATGTCCCTCCGCTCGCCATTCGCTGCTCGTTTTGCGATTCGTATACTATTTCTTGTTTTTAAAAGGTGCTATGATGCTGTCAATGCTGTTCTCGTCATAGCACTTTTTTTCACCTTTCCCCACCAGCCACCATGCTGTTTCCTCTTCTCCCCTCCCCCTCCCTTTGCCTGCTTCTTCTACCCTCTACTACCGCCCCTCCCTCCCATCCGAGTTTCTTCTCCCTCCCTGAATGGCAAAAGTAAAAAACAAGCTTTTGCAATGCAATAGGTCTCGCATTTACTTGAGTTAGAGCTATTAGCGTTGTGAATGCATAACTGGACATTTCTTGACACATAAATTGGTCAACCCTTCCATATAATTTGGTCCTCTCTGCCACATAATTTCAGTGGCTATAACCGTTTCATCATCATAGCTTTTCTGTAGCGGAAAAAAAACCACACACACCCTGGTGCCTGGCGGCAGTAGAATCCCACACTGGCGTTGCCCAAGTGCCAGTCTACCATTAGTGATCAAGAATGGCATTTACTGTACAGTTAGAGCAGATGAGCTCTATCTATAATCACACAGATACAGGTCTGAGTATCTCTACTGGGTAAGAAACTGACTCATCGCTTCAGGGGCAAACTTTGATGTCTAGTGTAATACCGGCTTCGGGAAACCTTAGCAGTCACCACTCTGCACAGAATAAGATTTATTTCCCTGGGGTCAGACAATGCATTGTTTGTTACATTCCTTTTCGATGAGACACTTTTTTAAAAAAACAATCAGGAACTCGTATGAACTACAAAAAACCATTAAGCCTGAAGATACAACTTTTAGTTTGTCATAGTGCAAAATATGCCCTGGAAGATAGTGGCTAAACTGGCAGAAAAATATTCTGAGAAACAGCTCTACTAAGGTGGTCCTTTTAGCTCCTCATGTCTGGGATCCCAGTCTAACAATTTATTGGACAGAACCATCGGACATTAATCACGGTTTTGGTTTTTAATCTATGAATGCTTAGTTTTCAGTTTCTCTGATGATAAATTAAATTAGAAATGTTAATGAAAAATTTAAAGCACGGGCATCTAAGTGCTTAACAAGCAAAGAGGAGACCTTTGAGGAATGAAGATAAATTTGGGCTGGGCTGCAGATTATGCATACTCGTTTTTTCTCATAATTGTCAATGGTGGTACTGTGTGTCTGCAGCTTACGCAAATATTGTTCTGTGAAACTAGGTGGCTGTTTTTAAAATGTTTTAAAAATACAGAGTATTTCAATTAATAACTTGCAAATCAAGACAACTGAGGTCTACTCCATGTGCAAGCTGCTTAAACAAGAACAAACCCAAAATAAAGAACATTGCACAGAAACCTTGCAAAACGTGTTTCATGCATGAGGGAGTAAACTGTCATCTATCCGCTACTTAGGAGGGATTTTCGCTGACTGAAATCTGATGAAATGTACTTGATTTGGCTCTGAGTAAAGCAGTGATTTCTGTCATGAAGAAGCGCCAGAGCAGCATCTGCCCCCGCCCAGGCCTCCCAGTAGGCCTGTGTCTGCTTCCGCTGAAGCGCGTGTGCTCCATTGCGACCTCTGTTCTAGAAGCTTGAGGCCTGGAAATTATGTGTAAAATCGAGAGGCGCGGTGGGTGAACTTTTACTAATAAAACACTCTGAAAATGTTTAAAATGTCACTGAATGATACAGAAACTGCGCAAGGGTGGGTGAGGAAGGGAATAATGAAAGACACAAATTCCTGCACAATGGATCTGCGGACGGAAATAAGTTAACAGGCTTGGGGGAGGGTGGCGGGAGACAGACATTGTGAAAACAGAGCAGTGTTTGGTTTCCGCTTAAGATTTATTTTTAATAATGAAGCAAGACATTTTTTTAAAGTCACAAAATAGAAGAACAGCATTTTCTCCACTTTGTTTTTTTCAATGCATTACGGATCTTGCTCTTTCAGTGTAGGCAGGTGGTTCTAATGAGGGAGTGCAGGCTCGGCTTCGGAGGACACCTCAAGCCCACCCCTGTCCCCCACTCTAAAGGGCACATATAAAAACCTGCAATGTGCGCAAGTTATTTTTCCCATGCTAAAGAAAGTACTTGAATCTGAAAGTTCTATTTAACCTTTTCTTGTCTCCTTCCCAGGTATTTGGTCATCAAAAATCCTAGTCAGTTCTAGAATTATTCTAGGGTTGTTTCATGTTTTCAGAAATGACAAAGCTAAGAGTTATAGCATGGTACTTATTTCATGAGATGTAATTTTGATGTTGTGTTTTAACCTCTACAGGTCTCCTTCCCAGCTGTTCCCTTCCTAATCCACTTTTCCCCGCTTGGACTCCCTTAGACTGTGATAAATCTAATCAGAGTATTGGAGCTGTCTAGTGGTGGAAGTGTTGGGAACGTGCACAGACTCCGAGGATCTGGTGACTCTGACACCTTGACTGGAGCTTGCATCTGGTCCTCGGAGAGTTTGGAGTGGACTTCTCTTCTGTGTGTCCAATGTTGGGGGTCCAGTACTCCGGGATATGGCACGTATCAGCCACTCAAGGTTGTAGTGCCACCAAACTTGGCACACTGGCAGGAATTGTCCACCAGGTCTGTTGGGTGAAACTTGGTGTGGCTGCTATGTCAGTTTCATTGGTCAGTGGCCGGTTGGTTAACTGGACTTCATTGTTTAGTGCCTCCTGGGTGAAAGGAGTGATGCATTCACTCTGGAAGGAGGTTCTCTGCAATTTTTAGAAGGCTGGAGGTCCTCTGCGATTGTTTTAGAGTCTGTCCAATGCCCAGTCAACCCCTCAGCAGTGATTGTCAAGAGCTGTGTGCAGCAGGCAGGGTTTGGAACCCTTTTCTTCTTGCAGCAGTACTTCTGTTCTCAAGCTTTGAGTCTTCTTTGTTGCTGGTCCTCTTGTGTCCATCAAGTCTATTATGCAGGTCTAGGGATGCCCACTAAAAACTGCATTTAGTGGTCATTAAGGGGAGCACTTGGTAGTGGACCATGGGCCACTTACCTTAGAGTGGCTACACCCACTATGTGACCACTTCCTGTGAGAAGAGGCCACATCCCTAACCCTAATAGGCTATTTTACTGCCATCCAAGATGGAGGAAAATGAAATGGAGTGTCCTCACCTGCCACAATGTGCACAATGTGGGTGCTCACTCCTCCTACTCTGGCTGAGTTTTACCATTGGTTTTCCTGCTCATAGTGGGGGAAAAACCATGGGGTAGCCATCTGTTACTAATAGAAGAGTCGGAGGTCAGATTTTAAAAGTGGTAAAGCCTTTGAAGCTGACCCCTGGGCTTGTGTGCCATCCTGGGGGAGGAGGTGTAACACCTCCAGTTCGGTGCCTGAGAGCAAAGGCTCTCACCCCAGGAGTCTAGATTTGTGTCTGGTGGTGGCAGGCTGGTAAAAGCCAGTCAGGAACCATGCCAGGGCTGGTAGGTTTTGCAGGGGGCACCTCTATGGTGATCTCGGGGTACCTGTTATATTAAGTCAACACTAGCATCACTGTGGCTTTATTATTCTGAGTTGTTTGATACCAAACAACCAAGTATTCAGAGAGGCCATCATGTAGCTGGGGAACTCGCAATGACCAGTGTCCAGCACATGTTTTTGCTATGGCTCCCCTCTACATTTACTATGTCTTAAGGTTTTGTAAAGGCAGAGTAGGGGCATATTTGCTCATGCAAACATATGCCCTCACATGCATTATAGTGCCCCCTGCCTTTGGACTGTAAGGCCTGCCAAGGGGTGACTTACCTCTAGTGCATGCAGTGTTAGTGGACAAGGCACTCTTGCTGAGTGCCATGTCGAATTTGCAACTTTTAAATACAACTTGTCATGCACTTGCAATGCTAGATTGTATGAGACTGGTGTGGGGCCTTTCAAAATGGCACAATTGGTGCTGGAGGACCCTCTTCGGTACCCATGCCTTAGGTACTAGAGGTACCATTTACTAGCGACTTACAGAGGTGCCTGAAGTGCCAAGCATAGTACACTTTTGGGGAATGAGATCTGGCCCTGGGTACCTGTTTAGCAGGAGCCCAGGGTACTTACAGTTGAAAACCACATCACATTCCGGATAAAAAGTGGGGGGTGCTACAACCAAAACCAGGCTTCCCATGAGTGACAGTAGACCTACTAGATCACTTCAAACTGGCATCAGGCTTTAAGGTCAATAAGCAAAAATCACAAATATTGAAGTTCACTACAGAGATGATGATGAACCATGGTGTGAGGGGAGGCGCAGCAGCAGAGTTCGCTGGGGTGTCCGGTATCCGCGGAGGTCTGCGGCGGAGTAGCTGTGGTGAGGCATAAAACCAGGGATTCTTGTGCTGGGCATGGTCCTGATGCGAATGGTCACTAACAGGCTTAACTTTGGCATGCCATTGGCATGCCAGTGGCACAGAAACACAGCACCTGCCATTAAGTATGTCCTTGGAGGTGGGGTAGAGTGCAGGGGTGGGGTTGGCCGGGGTCTCAAAATTGGAAAGAAGAGGCGGGAGAAATACGCAGGACACCACGTAAGTAGCAGGGTGAGCGGGGAAGGGCAAAGCAGGGAATGATCGTGGGAGCGGAGGGGCCAGAGGCAGACACGGAGGCAAAACAGGCACAACAGAAGCTCAGAAAAAAGTTACAAATATAACATAGAGGGTGAAAGCAAAAAGAGTGAAAAATAGAGGAATGTGGGTCAAAAAGGCACAACGGAGAGGGTGAAAGTAAAAAGAGGCAAACAGAGTGGAATGCAGGTACTAAATGCACAACAGGGAGGGTGAAAGTAAAAAGAGGCAGAAAGAGAGGAATGCAAGCAAGAGTAAATAATGTACTGAAAGCATCAAAGTCTAATTGCACAGAGAGAGGAGAAAATATGAGAGAATAACAGGTAGAAGAGTGAGAAAGTTGCTGGAGGGGCTAGAACGGCGGTTGCTTGGACAGACTGGTCTATCCACCACAAGACACTTGTAAAAACTCAAAGACATCAAACTGCAGCTTGTAGTTGACCACAGCCAGCCCTAGCATCTTGACTTGGTTAAGCTCTTACCCATAACACATTCTTGGCTTACTGGTTCCAACTGGTTATAATATAACTAGTAAACGGAGAGGAAAACCAACATTGGTGGCAGGGGGCACAAATCCTCAGCAACTACCTGTTTTGTTTAAAATTCACATCTCTAGGCCCAGGCATGGGCATGGAGACAAACCCCATTGTGCTGCTACCTATGTCTATGTAACCTGTCATCCACCTGTACCCAACAAGAATTTCATCACTGACTTTACCAACTTTGTCCCTCAAATACAACTTCTAAAATAATAAAGTATCTACCGTGCAGACTTTAATTTTAATTTTAGCCAACCTATAGGCGTATATGCTCTGGCCCCAAAAAAGCTCCTCTCTCAAAATAACCTTCAATACCCACTCACTCTAAATGCAAGATTCTCATTTTTGTAAGTTATGATTCGCACAAAGAAGATTGGTTCAGGTTTTTTTAAGTCGATAGGGTTGACCATTACCTCATTCCATTAATCATTAACTCATGGTCCCCTCCAAAGATTAAAACTGCTTTCTGTGACTACGACGAAAATACACCTTTAAATATCACTCAGTGTCTATTCTTAGCTGCATTTGATGAAAGGAGTTTTTCAAGCTGGCTACCTCAAAGTTAACATGTCGTATAAACAGTTTATGAGCTTATACCATGATCCCAGAGGAGGGAATGTTAAATGAATTCACACATGTAGTTCATGAAATAATTGGTCTCTTGAAAAGATTTTGATTCATTATGCATCCAAAGCCTTGAGAAAGTCCCTGAGGGGACAAAACACATTAGCTGTACTTGCAAAAAAGGCTCACACTAGTTAGTGAATGTGCTCAATGGAATGTTTCAAGTTAGCAAAAATAAAAAGAATAAAGGAAAACCTTTAATAACATCTTGACTAGATACTTGTGTTTGGACACAAAGATAGTATGACACCAACAAACTTACACTATTACTAATTGGACTGACTGACTGCACATTATCTTGGAATTAGTATGTCATATAAAAGTACAAACATTTATATATCATTATATTTTAGCCTTGTAGTTTACAATATCACCGGATCCCCTCAATGGCACTATTGGACCATATTACACATTGACCCGTAATTTATTGTCTATATATTATACAATGGTGGCCGCCACTCTACAGATTAGCTTCAATCTCACTTTCCATTAAAAAAGATGCATTGATTTGCCTATAATTTTCGACCACATGGATGGATTTCCATGAAATTTTGAAAATCATTAGCATTTTTAGCTAAAGTGTGGCTCGCCAAGCAAGCTTTATTTCTTTTTCTTTGAAGGAGGGGCTTGGGGTGGAGCTGGGGCAAAAGTGCCTTGTAGGTGTTTCCAGACATGAGGGCCTGGCCCCTCCAATGCCCCACTCTCTCCTCAAAAAGTGTTTTCCATTTTAACTGTCATGGGAAAATTTGCTCATGCCTACAGCTCAAACCACTGAATGGATTTACAACAAACTTGGCACAAAAGTACACCTGTGTTCAGAATGTACCTTTTTGGTTTAAATATAGCTCCACTGAGAAGCATGGGAAGAGTAATAGGGAAGGGTAAGGATGAGAGAGAACACAGGGACATATGCCTTCACCATTCCTGTTGTGTCAGTCAGCTGGTCAATGAGGGCTGCAGAATGTAGTGAATTCTTACAAGGAAAATACATTCCAAATCTCCTACGTTTTGTGCGTTGTAGGTATCTTTAGATTGCAGTGAGTGACTTCTGCATTACTACCTCCTACTGGAGAGCCAGGACTCATTTCATTGTTCTATATCAAACAGTTTGGCGGTCTCAAAGAATGGAGGCTGACTAGTCCCTGACTACCACTCTACTTTGACTCAGCGAAAGAGTGATATTGTGAGTCCAGCAAGAAGAGACCCGCCTATGCTCACAATGATCCTCAGGGTTGGCCTTGAAGCCTCTTTACATAGGGCCATGCTCCCATTTGCAGTGTTCACAAGCCCTGATCCCCCAATAGGGTGTTTCTGTGTCCTCACCTGTTTGATGCAGGTATATCTATGGCAGGGAAGTTTCTCTCCAGAAACCGCTGTCCCTTTTCAGCATGGAGCTTGGCTGTCCAGCACTCTGGCCTCCACTCAGGAGGCCATGGTGTGAACTTCTATTTGTCAGACAGCCTTTTGAATGTGGTGTCGCTCTCACATTAATGATCAGCCCTTTTCATGCATTGGTTCTAGCTTACTTTTCCATTCAACCTCTCTCACTGGAAATGATTCACATTGCAGCCCCCCAGGGCCAGGCTCTGCCTGTCTACTGTGTTGTGAGACACATTTCATTTAGCCCCAAACGATGCAGTGAGCACAGGCACCAATGCCCCTTTGGAGATCCCTTCATTCTTCTGAATCAACCTGGATCAAATGGGGTCTAGGACAAGACAGGTGAGCCCAAAGGACACTGTTCCCCATGTAAAGTGACAGTCCAGGAAGGTAAAGCAGTGTTACCTACCAGGTGCAGGGGGCCACACCACAAGCCACAGAACAGCCTTGTGTCTAAGGAAAAGATGTGGCCTGGTAGTTTTGGGTGGGCAGTTCCCATTGGAGCAGGGTCAAGGCTGCTCTGCATATGGCTGGATCCAAAATGAGGTGGTATGGTGTGCAAAATAATGATAGACTGAGATGCAGCCCTGGGTGATTACCAGTGGCTGTGATTGATTCAATCATTCAATTCATCACTTTCTTGCATGTGTCAGTGCAACCATCTAATTGTCCGCGATCAAGGCTAACTTTAGAAAGAGTTTAATATTATGGAGAGATGTTATAGAATCATATGGAAATTTGAATTTGGAGACAAGTTAAAAACAACCTTCATTATGCTAATAGTGATTGAGAGGTAACACTCTATTGATAGAAAATGAATGATATGGCTAAAAAAAGAGAACTGTGAAACTGAACTTAAAATAACCCCTACACACACATGCAAAATATTGTATTTAAATAATCATTCATGCAAATCATGAAACATGTATGACTTATGAGGCTCCTGAAAAAAATCTTGAAAAAAAAACATAAGGCTAGTAAAATGTGTAAACTGTGAAACTTGTGATTCAGGAAACATACCGAAATGGTAAGAGTTTTGTTAAAATAATGGGATTTCCTCACGGCCACAGGCAATGCCCTATGAGTACAATCCTCATAACTAAAAATAGGCCCCATGTTCAGTTAGCACAAGTACTAAGGCCCATATTTATACTCCTTTTGCGCCAGATTAGCGTCATTTCTTTTACGCAAATCCGGCGCAAACTTAACACCATATTTATATTTTGATGCTAGACCCGTCTAGCGTCAAAATTCTCTGAGTGTGCATAATTTTCTGGATGTGTGAAACCGCCTTGCATCAATGAGATGCAAGGTAGGTGTTCCCATTCAAAAAATGACTCAAACACCCATGCACGATATTTATCCAGCCGGGCAAAAGTGGGGCACGGCTGAGAGGCAGAGCCAAAAAATGACGCAAATACCTGACTCAGGCGTTAAAATGGGGCAAACACACCACTACTTAAGGAAAACTCACACAATCAACATCCTTGCTCAAGAAGGAAGACATGAAGGTGCTACTCATGCAGCATGCTAGAAGACTCAGAGCACAAGACCAACAGCAGCAGCTATCACCACACCAACATGGGCCCCAAAGGCAACACAGAAGGCAGGAGAGGATATTCAGGACCAGGACAACCCTTCTGGGCCTCAGGGAACATGATATCATCCAGAGGTACAGACTAAACTGGCAAGCCATTCAGCAGCTGCTGCGCCACATTGAGCCACAGTTGGCAGCCAGCTTGCAGACACCCCACATCATTCCACCGGAGGCCAAGCTGCTAGCTGTCCTGCACATGTTGGCAAGTGGCTCATTTCAAACCACTGGTGCCCTGGTTGCCGGGCTCTCACAGCCCTCATTCTCCGCCTTCCTTCCCAAGGTACTTTATGCCATCATCTCCCTCACACCCCACCACATCAGCTTCCCCAACACACAGCAGAAGCAGCAGGAGTCCAAACAGGGGTTTTATCGAATTAATGGCTTCCCGCACGTGCTTGGTGCCATTGACTGCACACATGTCCGGATTGTGCCACCTGCTGCAACCGAGCACCCCTACCGCAAAAGGAAGCACACACACTCCATCAATGTGCAGGCCATTGTGGATCACCAGGGATTGTTCACCAGCATCATGGCAAAGTATCCTGGGAATGTACATGATTCCTTCATCTTCCGCCATAGCACCATCAATCGGCACTTCCAGGATGGACGGTATGGCAATGGCCTTCTTGTTGGTAAGTACAGAAACCTAGTAATTTACACACAGCACAGCAACCCTGTAGGACAAACAACACATACACCACTACATTGACACGTGACCAGGAAGACACTGAGGTGTGACACTGGTAGTAATGTTTGCTATCCTGACCCAATGGGATACACACCTATGGACAAATGACAGATGCAAATAACAATAGATGCCACTCTATATCCACATGGGACCAATTTAAAACCACACAGTTACAATGACATGGCCTTAACTGCCAGTCCAACTTGGAAGAGGGCCCTTTCAATATCACATAAGGCTACAGTGAATCCCACACACTTCCAAGCAATACGTCCTGTGTAAGGGGTGTGTAATGTGTGTTGCTGCAGGTCAAACACCATGAGACACATAGCATGATGACGCGGACTCAAATGAAGGTGACATGGAATTATTGAGGAAGAACCAACATCTCACATCACTCCTGGGGTGACATTGCCAGCTAGCAATAAGGAAGTGGACTGTGCTATAAAAACATGTGGATGTGACACTAATGCAAAGTGCACACTTCTACCCATACTGATTGAGACAATTCCCCATCTACATAACAGATGTACAGGGAGATGGACCTTCGTACACTAAAACCTTCACCCCCACAACCAAGTTAGCCACCTCACCTAGAGCATGTTCAGAAGTGTAGGTGCACGTTGCACATGAGCCAACTGGGTGAGGGAACAAAAATAGGTTTGCATAGAACTTGTCACACATGGGATAATTGTGCATTGTCAATACTGAACACTTCAGTGCCGCCAACTGTGAGAAGGTAGCCTCTTTCTAGCCTTGTTACCCCCACTTTTGGCCTGTTTGTGAGTGTATGTCAGGGTGTTTGTCACTGTTTTCACTGTCTCACTGGGATCCTGATAGCCAGGCCTCAGTGCTCATAGTGAAAACACCATGTTTTCAGTATGGTTGTTATGTGTCACTGGGATCCTGCTAGTCAGGACCCCAGTGCTCATAGGTTTGTGGGCTATATGTATGTGTCACTGGGACCCTGTCACACAGGGCCCCAGTGCTCATAGGTGTGCATGTATATGTTCCCTGTGTGGTGCCTAACTGTCTCACTGAGGCTCTGCTAACCAGAACCTCAGTGGTTATGCTCTCTCATTACTTTTAAATTGTCACTAACAGGCTAGTGACCATTTTTACCAATTTACATTGGCTTACTGGAACACCCTTATAATTCCCTAGTATATGGTACTGAGGTACCCAGGGTATTGGGGTTCCAGGAGACCCCTATGGGCTGCAGCATTTCTTTTGCCACCCATAGGGAGCTCTGACAATTCTTACACAGGCCTGCCACTGCAGCCTGAGTGAAATAACGTCCACGTTATTTCACAGCCATTTTACACTGCACTTAAGTAACTTATAAGTCACCTATATGTCTAACCTTTACCTGGTAAAGGTTAGGTGCAAAGTTACTTAGTGTGAGGGCACCCTGGCACTAGCCAAGGTGCCCCCACATTGTTCAGAGCCAATTCACTGAACTTTGTGAGTGCGGGGACACCATTACACGCGTGCACTACATATAGGTCACTACCTATATGTAGCTTCACCATGGTAACTCCGAATATGGCCATGTAACATGTCTATGATCATGGAATTGCCCCCTCTATGCCATCCTGGCATTGTTGGTACAATTCCATGATCCCAGTGGTCTGTAGCACAGACCCTGGTACTGCCAGACTGCCCTTCCTGGGGTTTCTCTGCAGCTGCTGCTGCTGCCAACCCCTCAGACAGGCAGCTGCCCTCCTGGGGTCCAGCCAGGCCTGGCCCAGGATGGCAGAACAAAGAACTTCCTCTGAGAGAGGGTGTGACACCCTCTCCCTTTGGAAAATGGTGTGAAGGCAGGGGAGGAGTAGCCTCCCCCAGCCTCTGGAAATGCTTTGTTGGGCACAGATGTGCCCAATTCTGCATAAGCCAGTCTACACCGGTTCAGGGACCCCTTAGCCCCTGCTCTGGCACGAAACTGGACAAAGGAAAGGGGAGTGACCACTCCCCTGAACTGCACCTCCCCTGGGAGGTGTCCAGAGCTCCTCCAGTGTGCTCCAGACCTCTGCCATCTTGGAAACAGAGGTGCTGCTGGCACACTGGACTGCTCTGAGTGGCCAGTGCCACCAGGTGACGTCAGAGACTCCTGCTGATAGGCTCCTTCAGGTGTTAGTAGCCTTTCCTCTCTCCTAGGTAGCCAAACCCTCTTTTCTGGCTATTTAGGGTCTCTGTCTCTGGGGAAACTTTAGATAACGAATGCATGAGCTCAGCCGAGTTCCTCTGCATCTCCCTCTTCACCTTCTGATAAGGAATCGACCGCTGACCGCGCTGGAAGCCTGCAAACCTGCAACATAGTAGCAAAGACGACTACTGCAACTCTGTAACGCTGATCCTGCCGCCTTCTCGACTGTTTTCCTGCTTGTGCATGCTGTGGGGGTAGTCTGCCTCCTCTCTGCACCAGAAGCTCCGAAGAAATCTCCCGTGGGTCGACGGAATCTTCCCCCTGCAACCGCAGGCACCAAAAAGCTGCATTACCGGTCCCTTGGGTCTCCTCTCAGCACGACGAGCGAGGTCCCTCGAATCCAGCGACACCGTCCAAGTGACCCCCACAGTCCAGTGACTCTTCAGCCCAAGTTTGGTGGAGGTAAGTCCTTGCCTCACCTCGCTGGGCTGCATTGCTGGGAACCGCGACTTTGCAAGCTACTCCGGCCCCTGTGCACTTCCGGTGGAAATCCTTTGTGCACAGCCAAGCCTGGGTCCACGGCACTCTAACCTGCATTGCACGACTTTCTAAGTTGGTCTCCGGCGACATGGGACTCCTTTGTGCAACTTCGGCGAGCACCGTTTCACGCATCCTCGTAGTGCCTGTTTCTGGCACTTCTCCGGGTGCTACCTGCTTCAGTGAGGGCTCTTTGTCTTGCTCGACGTCCCCTCTCTCTGCAGGTCCAATTTGCGACCTTCTGGTCCCTCCTGGGCCCCAGCAGCGTCCAAAAACGCCAAACGCACGATTTGCGTGTAGCAAGGCTTGTTGGCGTCCATCCGGCGGGAAAACACTTCTGCACGACTCTCCAAGGCGTGGGGGATCCATCCTCCAAAGGGGAAGTCTCTAGCCCTTGTCGTTCCTGCAGTATTCACAGTTCTTCAGCCTAGTAAGAGCTTCTTTGCACCAACCGCTGGCATTTCTTGGGCATCTGCCCATCTCCGAACTGCTTGTGACTTTTGGACTTGGTCCCCTTGTTCCACAGGTACCCTCAGACAGGAATCCATCGTTGTTGCATTGCTGATTTGTGTTTTCCTTGCATTCTCCCTCTAACACGACTATTTTGTCCTTAGGGGAACTTTGGTGCACTTTGCACTCACTTTTCAGGGTCTTGAGGAGGGTTATTTTGCTAACTCTCACTATTTTCTAATAGTCCCAGCGACCCTCTACAAGGTCACATAGGTTTGGGGTCCATTCGTGGTTCGCATTCCACTTTTGGAGTACATGGTTTGTGTTGCCCCTATCCCTATGTTTCCCCATTGCATCCTATTGTAACTATACATTGTTTGCACTGTTTTCTAAGACTATACTGCATATTTTTGCTATTGTGTATATATATCTTGTGTATATTTCCTATCCTCTCACTGAGGGTACACTCTAAGATACTTTGGCATATTGTCATAAAAATAAAGTACCTTTATTTTTAGTATAACTGTGTATTGTGTTTTCTTATGATATTGTGCATATGACACTAAGTGGTACTGTAGTAGCTTCACACGTCTCCTAGTTCAGCCTGAGCTGCTTTGCTAAGCTACCATTATCTATCAGCCTAAGCTGCTAGACACCCTATACACTAATAAGGGATAACTGGGCCTGGTGCAAGGTGCAAGTACCCCTTGGTACTCACTACAAGCCAGTCCAGCCTCCTACATTGGTTGTGCAGCGGTGGGATAAGTGCTTTGAGACTACTTACCACTCTTGTCATTGTACTTTTCATAAGAGAAAAATATACAAAACAAGGTCAGTGTATATACACATAGCCAAAAAGTTTTGCATTTCCTCTTTTCACTCTTTTCTAAGTGCTGAAAAGTACTTCTAAACTTTCAAAAAGTTCTTAAAAGTTTAAAAAGTTTTTTTCTGTCTTTCCAAAAAGTTCTGAAAACTTTTTTCTCTTTTGCTATCACTTTAACTCTCTCTACAAAATGTCTGGCACAGGCCAAAAAGTTGAACTGTCCAAACTTGCATATGATCACCTTAGCTGGAAAGGAGCAAGGAGTCTCTGCATAGAGAGAGGTTTGAGTGTAGGGAAGAATCCTTCCTTAGAACTGTTAATTAATATGCTTAGAGTACAGGATAAGGCCATAAGTGCCCAATCTGTAGAAAAAGTAGCTAATGGTTCTCAATCTGATCCAGGGACTCCCCCAGGAAAAGGTTCAGGAAAGAAACTTCTCAGCCTGCCCATTACTAGACAGTCTAGCATAGTTGGTACAGAGGTTGAATCACATCATACTGATGATGTGCTCTCACATTATGCTGGTAGCCAAGCTGTTAGGGTGCCCTTGGTAAGGGACAGGTCTCCTTCTGTTCATTCCCATCATACCTCTGTATCTAGAAATGTCCCTCCCACCCACCCTGATGACAGATTGTTAGAAAGGGAGCTCAATAGATTGAGAGTGGAGCAAACCAGACTGAAGCTCAAGAAGCAACAGCTGGATTTGGATAGACAGTCTTTAGAAATAGAGAGGGAAAGACAGAAGATGGGTTTAGATACCCATGGTGGCAGCAGCAGTATTCCCCATAGTCATCCTGCAAAAGAGCATGATTCCAGGAATCTGCATAAGATAGTTCCCCCTTATAAGGAGGGGGATGACATTAACAAGTGGTTTGCTGCACTTGAGAGGGCCTGTGCTGTACACGATGTCCCTCAAAGGCAGTGGGCTGCTATCCTATGGCTATCATTTAGTGGAAAAGGTAGGGATAGGCTCCTTACTGTGAAAGAAAATGATGCCAATAATTTTACAGTTCTTAAGAATGCACTCCTGGATGGTTATGGCTTAACCACTGAACAGTACAGGATAAAGTTCAGAGAGACCAAAAAGGAGTCTTCACAAGACTGGGTTGATTTCATTGACCAGGCAGTGAAGGCCTTGGAGGGGTGGTTACATGGCAGTAAAGTTACTGATTATGACAGCCTGTATAACTTAATCCTGAGAGAGCATATTCTTAATAATTGTGTGTCTGATTTGTTGCACCAGTACTTGGTGGACTCTGATCTGACCTCTCCCCAAGAATTGGGAAAGAAGGCAGACAAATGGGTCAGAACAAGGGTGAACAGAAAAGTTCATACAGGGGGTGACAAAGATGGCAATAAGAAGAAAGATGGTGAAAAATCTCAAGATAAGCATGGGGATAAGGGTAAAACCAAAGATCCCACTTCAAATCTTAAACACTCTTCAGAGGGTGGGGATAAAACAAATTCTTCCTCTTCTTCCCAACCTGCACACATTAAAAAGCCTTGGTGCTTTGTGTGTAAAAACAGAGGCCATAGGCCAGGGGATAAGTCCTGTCCAGGTAAACCCCCTGAGCCTACCACCACTAATACATCAAGCTCTAGTGCCCCTAGCAGTAGTGGTACTAGTGGTGGGACTGCTGGCAACAGTCAAGCAAAGGGTGTAGTTGGGTTCACTTATGGGTCCATAGTGGAAACTGATGTAATCAGTCCCAAGACAGTTTCTGTCACACCTAGTGGCATTGGCCTTGCCACACTGGCTGCTTGTCCCCTTACAATGGATAAGTACAGGCAGACAGTTTCAATAAATGGTGTTGAGGCCTTGGCCTACAGGGACACAGGTGCCAGTTTCACTTTGGTGACTGAAAACCTAGTGCCTCCTGAACAACACATCATTGGACAACAGTATAAGATTATTGATGTCCATAACTCCACTAAGTTTCTTCCCTTAGCTATAATTCAGTTTAGTTGGGGTGGAGTTACTGGCCCTAAGCAGGTGGTGGTATCACCTAGCTTACCTGTAGACTGTCTCTTAGGTAATGACCTAGAGGCCTCAGGTTGGGCTGATGTAGAGTTTTATGCCCATGCAGCCATGCTGGGCATCCCTGAGGAATTGTTCCCTCTCATTTCAAGTGAAATGAAAAAGCAAAGGAGAGAAGGCCTGAAAACTCAGGATCCCTCTCCATCAACAGGTAAAAAGGGTATCACAGTATCCCCTAACCACCCTACCATTCAGGAAACTATTCCTGTGGTGGGAGAAACCTCTCCTGGGGTGGCACCTGTTCCAAGGGAATCATCAGCTGGCAAAGCTGGACTCCCTGAGGTGGAAGTACCTCTCGGTGGGATAACTAACATTGGTGAGAAAAAGAGCACCATTTTAGTTAACATGGAGCATCCCTCCAACCCTCCCAGAGAAACTTTAGTGCAGAAACTCTGCACTGCCTCACAACACTTAGGACAGCATCCCTGCCCTAGTGTGGAGCTAATAGGACAGCATCCCTGCCCTGCTCCAACCCAAGAGAAACAGCATCCCTGTTCTCTCTTCCAGCCATATGGACAAAGTTTTTGCCCAGCTATGGCTTTTCTGAGACAGCATCCCTGTCTGGCATTTCCATCACTACAAATAGGTTCAGTGGACAATTGCCACTGCTCTAAACTAAAACTTACTGATAGAAACTCTGAAAATACATCTTCACATTGTTGCTTAGCTAAAAAACTTCAAACAGGGTGGTTTACATCCCCACAGGGAAGTAACCATATAGTGGATGATAAAGGGAGTAACCAGTCTATTGCAGAGCTACTCTCTACTTATCACCACTTAGACAATAAAGTCTCAACTGGCCAAGGTTAGCCTTATTGTCCTTCGTTTGGGGGGGGGGTGTGTGAGAAGGTAGCCTCTTTCTAGCCTTGTTACCCCCACTTTTGGCCTGTTTGTGAGTGTATGTCAGGGTGTTTGTCACTGTTTTCACTGTCTCACTGGGATCCTGATAGCCAGGCCTCAGTGCTCATAGTGAAAACACCATGTTTTCAGTATGGTTGTTATGTGTCACTGGGATCCTGCTAGTCAGGACCCCAGTGCTCATAGGTTTGTGGGCTATATGTATGTGTCACTGGGACCCTGTCACACAGGGCCCCAGTGCTCATAGGTGTGCATGTATATGTTCCCTGTGTGGTGCCTAACTGTCTCACTGAGGCTCTGCTAACCAGAACCTCAGTGGTTATGCTCTCTCATTACTTTTAAATTGTCACTAACAGGCTAGTGACCATTTTTACCAATTTACATTGGCTTACTGGAACACCCTTATAATTCCCTAGTATATGGTACTGAGGTACCCAGGGTATTGGGGTTCCAGGAGACCCCTATGGGCTGCAGCATTTCTTTTGCCACCCATAGGGAGCTCTGACAATTCTTACACAGGCCTGCCACTGCAGCCTGAGTGAAATAACGTCCACGTTATTTCACAGCCATTTTACACTGCACTTAAGTAACTTATAAGTCACCTATATGTCTAACCTTTACCTGGTAAAGGTTAGGTGCAAAGTTACTTAGTGTGAGGGCACCCTGGCACTAGCCAAGGTGCCCCCACATTGTTCAGAGCCAATTCACTGAACTTTGTGAGTGCGGGGACACCATTACACGCGTGCACTACATATAGGTCACTACCTATATGTAGCTTCACCATGGTAACTCCGAATATGGCCATGTAACATGTCTATGATCATGGAATTGCCCCCTCTATGCCATCCTGGCATTGTTGGTACAATTCCATGATCCCAGTGGTCTGTAGCACATACCCTGGTACTGCCAGACTGCCCTTCCTGGGGTTTCTCTGCAGCTGCTGCTGCTGCCAACCCCTCAGACAGGCAGCTGCCCTCCTGGGGTCCAGCCAGGCCTGGCCCAGGATGGCAGAACAAAGAACTTCCTCTGAGAGAGGGTGTGACACCCTCTCCCTTTGGAAAATGGTGTGAAGGCAGGGGAGGAGTAGCCTCCCCCAGCCTCTGGAAATGCTTTGTTGGGCACAGATGTGCCCAATTCTGCATAAGCCAGTCTACACCGGTTCAGGGACCCCTTAGCCCCTGCTCTGGCGCGAAACTGGACAAAGGAAAGGGGAGTGACCACTCCCCTGACCTGCACCTCCCCTGGGAGGTGTCCAGAGCTCCTCCAGTGTGCTCCAGACCTCTGCCATCTTGGAAACAGAGGTGCTGCTGGCACACTGGACTGCTCTGAGTGGCCAGTGCCACCAGGTGACGTCAGAGACTCCTGCTGATAGGCTCCTTCAGGTGTTAGTAGCCTTTCCTCTCTCCTAGGTAGCCAAACCCTCTTTTCTGGCTATTTAGGGTCTCTGTCTCTGGGGAAACTTTAGATAACGAATGCATGAGCTCAGCCGAGTTCCTCTGCATCTCCCTCTTCACCTTCTGATAAGGAATCGACCGCTGACCGCGCTGGAAGCCTGCAAACCTGCAACATAGTAGCAAAGACGACTACTGCAACTCTGTAACGCTGATCCTGCCGCCTTCTCGACTGTTTTCCTGCTTGTGCATGCTGTGGGGGTAGTCTGCCTCCTCTCTGCACCAGAAGCTCCGAAGAAATCTCCCGTGGGTCGACGGAATCTTCCCCCTGCAACCGCAGGCACCAAAAAGCTGCATTACCGGTCCCTTGGGTCTCCTCTCAGCACGACGAGCGAGGTCCCTCGAATCCAGCGACACCGTCCAAGTGACCCCCACAGTCCAGTGACTCTTCAGCCCAAGTTTGGGGGAGGTAAGTCCTTGCCTCACCTCGCTGGGCTGCATTGCTGGGAACCGCGACTTTGCAAGCTACTCCGGCCCCTGTGCACTTCCGGTGGAAATCCTTTGTGCACAGCCAAGCCTGGGTCCACGGCACTCTAACCTGCATTGCACGACTTTCTAAGTTGGTCTCCGGCGACGTGGGACTCCTTTGTGCAACTTCGGCGAGCACCGTTTCACGCATCCTCGTAGTGCCTGTTTCTGGCACTTCTCCGGGTGCTACCTGCTTCAGTGAGGGCTCTTTGTCTTGCTCGACGTCCCCTCTCTCTGCAGGTCCAATTTGCGACCTTCTGGTCCCTCCTGGGCCCCAGCAGCGTCCAAAAACGCCAAACGCACGATTTGCGTGTAGCAAGGCTTGTTGGCGTCCATCCGGCGGGAAAACACTTCTGCACGACTCTCCAAGGCGTGGGGGATCCATCCTCCAAAGGGGAAGTCTCTAGCCCTTGTCGTTCCTGCAGTATTCACAGTTCTTCAGCCTAGTAAGAGCTTCTTTGCACCAACCGCTGGCATTTCTTGGGCATCTGCCCATCTCCGAACTGCTTGTGACTTTTGGACTTGGTCCCCTTGTTCCACAGGTACCCTCAGACAGGAATCCATCGTTGTTGCATTGCTGATTTGTGTTTTCCTTGCATTCTCCCTCTAACACGACTATTTTTTCCTTAGGGGAACTTTGGTGCACTTTGCACTCACTTTTCAGGGTCTTGGGGAGGGTTATTTTGCTAACTCTCACTATTTTCTAATAGTCCCAGCGACCCTCTACAAGGTCACATAGGTTTGGGGTCCATTCGTGGTTCGCATTCCACTTTTGGAGTATATGGTTTGTGTTGCCCCTATCCCTATGTTTCCTCATTGCATCCTATTGTAACTATACATTGTTTGCACTGTTTTCTAAGACTATACTGCATATTTTTGCTATTGTGTATATATATCTTGTGTATATTTCCTATCCTCTCACTGAGGGTACACTCTAAGATACTTTGGCATATTGTCATAAAAATAAAGTACCTTTATTTTTAGTATAACTGTGTATTGTGTTTTCTTATGATATTGTGCATATGACACTAAGTGGTACTGTAGTAGCTTCACACGTCTCCTAGTTCAGCCTGAGCTGCTTTGCTAAGCTACCATTATCTATCAGCCTAAGCTGCTAGACACCCTATACACTAATAAGGGATAACTGGGCCTGGTGCAAGGTGCAAGTACCCCTTGGTACTCACTACAAGCCAGTCCAGCCTCCTACACCAACGTATGGAGATGTGTTGTGCATTGTCACCTAGCCAAATCAAAGGGCCTCACTGTTGCATTTCACCTGCAATTACATATGTCTAATTGGATGGGATGTTCAGGCCATATAGTGCAACCATGTTACCACCACAGTGGAATCTATTGTGTGTGTGGAAGTATCATGTCACCTCCAGTAAATGCACACGGACACATCATTCTCACTACATAACGCATGGGAGATACACACTGAACTGCAAGTTTCTGAATACACCACAGATATCAGGTCAATCAACCAAACACCAGTTTTGCTAGTCAAACAACCCAATGCAGGAAAAACATCACAGAAGCCTAGGATCCAACACAATACCACAAACACATATGAGCCACAGATGACACAAGATAACAACTGCCATGCAAAGTGACAATTACGATGCAACCAAAAACAAAATACTTACCCACATTTTCTATTTCAGCTGATCAGGGTTACGGGATCCAGCCATGGATCATGACCCCATTTGCCAACCCAAGCACAGCAGCAGAGCGTGCCTATAATGAGTCACATCGTAGGAAATGCACCATAGTTGAGTGGACTTTTGGCATCCTGAAGTCCAGATTCAGGTGCCTGGACATCACCGGAGGCAGCCTCCTATATTCCCCTGAAATGGTCTGCAAGATCATTTTGACCTGTGCCATGCTGCACAACATTTGTGTGAGGAGGAACGTTCCCCTCTATGAACTGGAACAACAAATGCCTGAAGAAGAGAAGGAGGCGGATGCTGTCTGGGAAAATGAGGGGGAACATCCTAACACAGCTGCAGGAATGCGTCGCAGACAACAGATCATACAAAACTTCTTCTAACTATAGTCACCATCACAACTTTGTTATCATATGGAATTAAACGCCTCACTTCATCACTCAATCATGCTCTGGGTAATTATTTATAAATCACATGATCTCTAGGAATCCTAATCAGAGTATTGCCTCATGGAGCATTGCAGAAATACAAATTTGCATACTGCAAAAGCCACATCACATTTGATGGGTATGAATGTACAGCAAACATCACACACAGTTTTAATGACATATATCCTGTCTTTTTCACATTTGAAGGGCAATATTATAGGACCACAGCTATGAGACACATCCATGTTGCCAACATTGTCCATTGCAGAATATGACACACAACTAAGACACCATCCATCATAAGGTAAAAAAGTGCATCATACATGAGGCAGTGGACTTGCAATTGCATTGGTAACAGGAATGTATGACCAGACACCTGACAGCAGTAAGTGTGACATCAGCTATCTCTGCAAGGAGCATGTATGACAAGAAGTGCATGAAACATGAAAATGGATAGCACAAGTGTCCCAGGTATGACAAGCATTGCTCACAAGACATGCCCTGCGCAGACCATCCCAGGTAATAAGTCCTGCCACTGCCATGTTTTCAGTCTCTGCCCACCCTTCTCTAGGGGGCGATGTAAATGGACTATCTGTACCCTGAGAATCATCATCTACACTCACCCAGACTCCCATTCTGATTCCTGTGTGCTTCCCTCTTCAGTATGGCATACCATAGTTCTAGTTCATTAGTCTGCATGGACTTCATGTCCGATAATGCACTGCTGGTAGTCAGTAACACCTGTAATCTGCTGTCCATTGCTTCCCATGTGAAAGGTCCGGTTGGCCCTTTGAACTTGATTCTCAACTCCAGGACTTGTGAGAGACTGAAGTTGCACACACCTGTGAGCACTCTCATGTAGCCATGCCATTTGACTCTGCCTTGCCCTTGCTGCTGCCTGGAACTGCTTGGAAGCTGCCATTTTCTGAATCTCCTTGTTGTGCATTGGTGTACAAATCACTTGTGTACCAGAGCCCCTTGGGGGATTGTATAACAGTGCAGAGTACAGCAGAAACTGATATTTGTTCCCACAGTGTTGTTCCTGCTTGTCCCAGTCAGAGTCTGCTCACTGTGTATTTGCCTTGTTCATGTTTGTTCCTCACAGATCCTGCATCCTGTTAGCCAGACTGCTTCTAGTCTTTGCCTTAACCGGAGATGTTCCCTGTGGCTACAATTGTCTCATAGTTGGTTTCCACGACCTTTGTTTCCTCTTGGGGTATTGTGTCTGATACGTCTACGATGAATCCTCAAATGTATAGTATAGTTTAATTTGTTTACTTATTGTATTTTGTTCTGCAACATGTATTCAAATGGGCTAATCCGGCCCCCATCCCTTTTATGGTTTTGCATGTATTCATTAGTGCCAAACAGTGTGTGCTATAGCTGTAGCTGTATGCATGGATTTGGTACTGTACCTCCAGCACAACAAACAAGGGCTGCTAATGTGTATGTAAGGACAAAACATGTGTGTGCCCTGACGGTCCAGACAGATTCACTTCTGCCACCACCTTTTGATGGGGCTTGCGTGGTGACTATCTGTATGTAAATCACCAGAGAGGCACTGATGTTCCCTGTTGCAGTGGGAATTTTAGAGCCCACCTTGTGTACAAATGTTGTGATGAAACCTGCCTGTTTCCTATTACTGATCCATAACGTATTGAAGCACACCAAGATTGCTCTGTCGTCAGCCTTCTGGAATTTCTGCTGTGCCATAGCTGGACTATCCCCATGTATGCTGTTAGTTGATCTTTGGCTTTTGGCCAAATCTGCTTTGAAGGATACTCTGTTAATTCAAGGGTTGGCACCCCAGACTCATGACTAGACCTGCACGTAACTGTGACAACATGGAAGCCAATACTGACACAGGGTACACATGGCCACACACTTGAACTGGACACCTTTGTGCAGTGGACCACTGTAAATATGTGAATACATGCAGCATGGTCCGCTGGTCATCCACAGCCACAGGGGAAACATAGGTCATTGCCTTGAGTCAAACTGTGGTGTACATAACCATTTTAGGATTGGATTCATTAATCTGTGTCACAAACACTGTACCAACCTTGCATGTTCAAATTTCTGACTCATGGGTAGTATACACAAAAGTGACCATGAAGTGGTATCCAATATTTCATGACATGTGAGGGGTAACATATCTGCCATAGCCATTATCAGCCATCCTCGATCTTTCCTGTGTATAGTTAGTCATGGGACATGTTTTGTCCCCAATGTCAAGCAAGTACACACAGCATAAGAGGCAACAGATATTACGAACACATATCATGACTGATGTACCTCACTGAATGGCATCTGATGGTTATACCCATTTGTAACACATTCATATATGCACATTACGCCAAATGTTTTGCATGCCGTTCCCACAGAGGCACAACAATAATTTGAACAGACAGTTCACACACTTAAACACGCAGGCCATGAGTCTATTCTTTTTAGTAGCGTAGCCTAGCTGTCCTCTTTTGATGCAACACCTGCTCAAACTAGCAAAATCCTATTTAACTTCCAAAGTTTGTGCTGCTGTTGTGTCAGTTAAGAGAGATAATCCTGCACAACAACATGAGTATTATGGGGCGCAGTAGTATGGTCTGCCACATGTGCCCAAACACTAGAACACACACTGCAGGTAATACCATCCTATCTTTGTATAGTTATAGGCTGCATGCATGTTAAAAATTGAAAAATCACTCAAACACAGTTTAAGACAGAAATTTTGATGCAAACGTGTAAAAAAAGACGCATATGCGTAAAAAAATGATGCATATGCATTAAAAATTACGCTTATGCATAAAAAATGCATATGCGTTAAAAAATTACGCATATGTGTTAAAAAATGACGCTCACGCACATTATACATCATTTGGTCCCTAGCGTTAATTCCACCAACGCACCCTAGGAATGCGGTTATCCATTGAGAATTTATTGATCCTTAAATGCGTGTCAATTTTCACGCATATGCATCAAAAATATTGACACAAACCCCGTAAGCATCATAAATTTACACGCAATACAAAAAAAGGGCCGCAATTGAGACAGGAAGTGATGTAATAGGATATCCTGGTTGCATAAATGGTACAGTGGGTGTACTTTCACTTTGCAGTCTGTGATTATTCTATACTGTGTGGCTGTGTTTTGACTTGTCTCTCTGTGAATATTGTGAATGTGTCTCCTGTGTGCTCTTTATATTGTCTTTTGGTGTTTTGTAAGTGTTTGTGGTATCCTGTGTAAGTGTTTTTTTGTCATTTATTGTAGTTAGATTTGTCTTTGTACTGTTAGGAGTCTGTTTGTGGGTAGTGTTAGTTGGGCTAGTGTTGGGCTGTCTGTGGGTATTATAAGTTTCCTTTTCCTACCTCCTTTCCCTGTTTTTCCCTCTTTCCTTTTTTCATTTCTAATTTTGTTGAGATGTTGGGAAGGCAACGGCTGGGACGAATGGGTGAGGAGGAGCTAGGGGCATTTGTGTGGCTGGTGTGCCACTTCCTCCCCCTGATGTTGGAAACTGGGGGCCAGGTGATACAGGGGTATCACATGGAGGCAAGAAGGCTGAGGTAGGCAAAAGTGCTGTTTCACCTGCTGCGCATCTTCAACAGCCAGCACAACGACCACCAGCTGAAGCATCGCTGGGCTGACCTGGTGGCTCGAGAGCAGGACCTTCTGGACCACCTGGGTGTGGTGATTGGTGGCCCTGTTGGTGAGTACAAAATTGACTAATGTGTACAGTACAATGCTCTGGAGTGACAGTAGCAGATATTGTGACATGCTGCATGCAATGTTTGTGGACATGTAGAATGCAAGTTGAACAACCTGTGGCCCTGATTTATACATTTTTTGCAAAGCATTACTATCATTTGTTGACACAAAAGCCGCGCAAATTTACAAAATGCAATTGTATTTTGTAACTTACTGCCACTTTTGCGTCAATAGATGACGGTAATGCAGCACAAACAAAAGTATAAATCAGGGCCTGTGAGTGTACCAGGAATGGGATGTATTTCACATGGTAATACATGGAAACAATGCAGTCCCCAGTTTTGTGGAACCAAGTCCGAACAGTATTCATGGCCATACGTACCAAGCTCTTCATAACCTCTGCTATTATCTTAGGCCCATATTTCTACTTTGTTTGTGCTGCATTTGCGTTATTTCTAGACGCAAAAGTATTGCACACTTGCTACATTCAAAAATATTTTACTAATTTCCATAGCTGTAGCATAAACAAATGAAGCAAATGCAACACAAACAAAATGACACATCTGGCCCTAAGTTCACTGTTTCTGTGTGTTTAAGTCTGGACAGATAATCTTTCACATGTGCAAACACAAATGGGCCATGATGCTACCAGATTGCATCAGCACAAAACTGGTTCATCTCGTGGCTTTTCAGAGTAGGCGTTGAAATCCTATCATTGAGTAGCAGGGCCTAACAACATTTTTGGCTTGGGCACAATTGCTGGGGCTGAGCTAGTGCAGTTACCATCTATGTTACTTTGGTGCCAACCCATTTTCTAAAGTGAAAGGGTCATCATTGGATCCCTGCTCTTGTTAATGCATGGTAACAAACTATTTTTAAGCATGAGGTTGTGCAAGGGACCACTGACTGCTTCCATGATACTATTTTAGTGAAGAAATAAGTTGTTATGTTACTTTTGGTACACCCCTGCTGATATATTGCAGCATTACTACAAATGTAAACTTCTCAGTATGAAGGCAGTCACAGACATGCTGGTCTGCTAAGATCAGCAGGCTAGCATTCCCGTGAGTGCTGCCATTCCCAAGGTGCTTTCAAATAGAGACCTACCTCATCATGATTGCAGAAGTAGGACATTTGCTGCACCATTTGTTATTAGCGGACAGTGCCAGTTTGGTTGTACTACCACTGATCACACAGCTTGACAATTCTAAGTTGCTGATTCTGGCAATGTGTGATTTACAATACCTGATATAGGTACACAGGGCCCAGAGTAATACATTTCAGGTGCAATGACTACACCTGTGCCCATGCATTCTTTCAAGGATGATCAACTAAGATACTGTCAGCATACATATTTTTGCTGATTTGAATCTGAAAAGTGGCCAATCCATGTTTAGCGTAACATTGTCATCAGGTAACACACAGGATCCCTGCCATCATGTTGTCGTAGGGGGCATATACGGCTCAGGGTACACTGACAATATGGCATATGTAACCTACATACAACACTGGCACATCTATTATGGACCACTGAATGCACAATAATCCCTGGATGCAATTCAACCCACATGAGCATTGCACAGTTACTCACTGTCCCTTGATGCACAAGCCACAATACCTGAGTCACTGGTATTGCAGTGCACCAGGAATGTGGCATTGCATGTGTCTCTCAATTACAAAAGATGAAATGGAGTTCCCTCTGGAATGAATTAAGCACAAAATTGAGTAATCATGTTTGGCACTAAATGATTGTTTGAGTCAGTGCATGTGTGCATATGTGTGTCTATCACTCACTGGAGTGACAGTATCAATGCATGTTTGCAGTGGTATGTCTGTTGGGGTGTCGACATGCCTGATGTGCAGCTCTATCATATAAAATGTCACACACAGTTCCAACTTTTGTATAGTGAGCAGACATTGAGCACATATCACCCTTCCATGTTTTACAGGTGGACCAGCCCCCTACACAATAGGTGAAGTGGCTCGATTTGCGGACCCAGACGTATCCAGTAAGTGTTAATATGTTTGTCCTGTGTTGTGTTTGCACCTGTTGTGTGATTGACTCCTGTGTGTTGGACTCTTTGCAAGATATGATGAGCTGGCACGTGATCTGATATGTGACTTGACTAGAGGTTGACATAGTGTTCCATGGAAGAGTTCGACATTCAGTGGCGGAGAGTCATGTATTGGAAGTCGAGTGCTGCGCAATAGGCATGGGCAGGTGAACAAGGTGATTTGTTGCTACATGTATGCCAAAAATTGATTTGGATGTGGCCAGTGTCATAGTTTAGTCAGCAAGTCATACCCTAATTCACTCAGAACAGTGATGTATCAGTTTTACACACAGACAGACCTGTTAAGTAAGGAACATGTAGGACTGTATGGGTGACTGTCCTGCAGCATCTAGCTCCACATGTTGTACTCCATTTACGTGGTACTTGAGTGAAATGTCAAAGGCGTTCATGCAGGGCACGGCGAGATGGGTGCTTGCATTAATGTGGTTGATTTTGGAAATGTGTCAGGGAGATCTGATGTTGACGATTGTCTGTAAATAGAAACATGAATGTAGATGTGACTGTCCAATGGTAGACTCAGTCCTAGTTGGCAGGCCTCCTTACCTGTGGTGGACTGACTAAACTCATGTACAGCTGTACAAAGCTTTGTGGTTGTCCTTGATGTTTGAAAGTATGTGTTGCATTTCCATCCCCCCCGAGGCACAGGGTTAGGGGTAGAAAATATGTATAGCTAGGTGTGATGCTCACAGTGTAGATGAAAGACATGTAATTAAAGCATTCATGTGTGCCAAACTATAATGCCCCCTGATGATTACCAACTGTATACCGTCTTGGCAGTTCCATATACAAATCACAGGTCTTGTGTGCCTTGAATTTGATCCAGAAGATAGGGATTAGTCGGCCAGGCACACGTTGAGTACTTGCAGCATTAGTTATGTGACAAATAGCACTACAAATATGCACAGATCATTTAATTAAGTACACACCTTGTTGTGCATTGCTGTGCTGTTACATAGTTGATGGGTAAGCTGCGTTGGCATGTCATTCCTCAGGGACATTCTATCATCTGTACTGTGATTTGGACTGCATGTGCTATTTTTGAGGTGTTAGAATATCATCTGTGCACTTATCACAGAATGATGTCACTAATGCTTACCTGTCTCTATTTTTACAGCTGCCAACATGAATGCCCAAGAGATACGTGAATTTCAGAAAGCGGGCATTACGGTACAGCCACATCCTTGATATGGAGGCTGGGTTTTGTAATATGGCTAGGCGAAATCGTCATGAGAGAGCCACAGGGGCATGGAGGGCATTTAGCCAAGGGGGCCAGCATTGCCCACAACTGCTGCCACCACAACAGCTCAGACCACAGTGGACACAGGGATGACAGCCACTCTAGCTGGTCCCTCGACCTCATCAGCCCAAGGCCCACAAGCAGCACCTTCGGAACCTCCACCTCCAACCACGGCACCAGCACCAGCTACAACTGCTACCCAGACGATCCCAGGTGCAGTTATGGACATGACCGAGTTCAGGACACTACAACGTGACATGCAATGTATGTTGCGCCGGATGGACACCCTGCAGCAGGAGGTGGCCTGCAATAGCAGGAGACTGCAAGGGATTAAGAAAATCCTGAGGTGGACCAATCTGTGACTTATTGATACTCAGCCTTAATTATTTCCCCTCCCTCTTCTTTCCTCATACTTTTCTTTAGTGGCTTTAGAGGGCTTAGTGTTAGGTTAGAGTTATGTTTGTTTGTGGGTGGGTGGGGGATGATGTATATATATATATATATATATATATATATATATATATATATATATATATATATATATATATATAAAACAAAAAAAATACAAAAATATATATATTTGTTTAGGATCAGTTGGTATGTGTTTAGGTTAGTATATGTTGTCCTACACCTGTCACGTCATACAAGGGGGTGGGGGATTTATGTTTAGAGTGTTTAGTTATATGTGGTAAGTAAGGTTAGCTTAGGGTAGTTAGGGCCAGTTGTGGGTAATGATAGGTTAGGTTAGTTTAGGTGTTTCCCATAGTTTAAGTTTCCTTTCATACAGATATAATAAAGTTTGGTGTACTCCTTTACAGTATGTGCCATATGCTTGTGGATCAGGGCCTTTGCTTGAGTGTACAGTGTCAATTTTGTATTTGCATTGTGTTCCATCCTGCATCCACATCCCATTCTTGAAATGGTTATTCCCACTTCCAAATGAGCTGTCACTTTGGCAGCTACAACAAAGCTACTTCTCTATGTATCTGCCATCCATTGTACCCACCACTCAAGGTAACTATGGTTCCCAATGTGTTGTATAGGTTGGTGTGATTTTCAAACTGTCATCAATTGAGACCTGTATTGGAATTTTGGGCACTGTGGGACGTCTGTCTGCAGCCTGATGTTCATGTGAACTCCGAGAAACTTAGTGGTGTCATTATCTTATGAAGTTCAGTATACATAAATCACACCTATGACTTCTTACATTGTACTCCCAGGTGACGTTATTGTCCATACACTCGTACACATCCATTCCTGCTGAATGGTGTGGGTGTGGGATTAAAGTTTAGAGCCAGATGTCACATACATAATGATTGTCTTGAAGGGAATGTGGGCCACATTGAGTTTCATCTTGTACATACCTGACCTGACATATTAATTTCTACACAGCATTGTACTGTTTGTGATCCTTTAACTTCAGAAATAAGCCAAAGGCAGCACATATGATGATAAAATCCAGACACTTGTGCATAGGTATCAGCCCACCTTCTTTGTTGACATTCTGTGGTCATTGACAGGTTATATGCATCACAAATCTCCTACACAGTTGATGTGTCACATTACACGGAGACAAAGTGGTTGTGTAAGTGCTATTTATTTTAAAGTGCTGTAGTGCAATATTTACATAGTCCAGGATTGTAAGTCCATTAGTGTGACGCCTTCTATTGTGAAGCAACATAAGTGCAATGGCGAGGGACATGTCATTGGACATGCTGTGACAGAGTGTCATTCAGTGCAGAGGAACATGAATTGCCAATTAGGTTGTGACAGACAATTGCAGTGCATAGTGGTAAGGTAAACAGTGTGCTGGAGAACAGAGCATGTTACCAACTGTAGCAAGATTAGCATGTTCACAAGCAGAAGACATAGGAAATCAGTCCCCATGTGGCATGGACTGGTGCTACCGGGTACTCCTACGGCTGAAGGTGATCTGTTCCACGTCTCCATCTTCTGATGTGTTTGTTGTCTCCTCTGCCCTTGGTGGTGGTGGGTTTGAAGGGGAAACACGCACTTCAGTGTTTGAAGAAGTGGACTCTGAATTCCTGGCAGCTGCCAACCGTGGGGCTATTAAGGGCATTACTGCAGCAAGGAGGAGCTGCTGGTTCTTGAGTAAAGCAGCTTCATCACTGTGGTAGGCAGCCAGGTCGGCCCTGAGGGGGTCATGATTGCAGTCGTGCACGCAGTGAAATGTTTGGGATGCCAGGTGTTGTGGCAACTCCCTAACTGCTGTGGTGAAATCTCTCACACACCGTTGTAGTCCTTGCAATAGAGATTGTTGGACTTGCATGGCTGCTGACTGTTCTGCGGATGACATGCGGTGGTCCTAGTATCATCAGAGTCCTCAGCTGGGTTTGAGCTGGCAGGTCGTACTATTGGGGTGGTGGGTGGGTCCTCTGTGATGCTGCTACATCTGTGCTCCTCCTTGCGAGTGAAGGTGGGGTCTGGAGGGTTCCAAGAACATCTTGGAGGGTTTACTGGCTAATGGTTGTCAGCTCGTCATCCATGTCATCAGGGAAGTCCAGGACAGGCATATCCACAGGAGAGTCATCGTCCTCTGCAATGAGATATTGTACAATTAGTGTGTCTGTGTTGTGGCAGTTGTAATGTGACTTCACTGACTTCCTATTAGTGGTACATTGTAATCTTGGTTCCTGTCATTAAAATTAGCATTCTCACAGGCCTATGCCCCACTTGCATGTCACATGTAGTGTGGACAGTTTGGGGAATTATCTGCGTCAATTGTGTGTTGCCACCTTCTTGTCCTAATCAACCCTCCCTCTTCTTCCATTAGCATGGTGAGGCCTTGCACTGGCTGTGGGTGTTCTGATGCCACTTGCAACACACTTAACAATATCGGACTGACCCAGTCTCTGATATTTCACATACACCTATACGTTGCTGAGACCTAGCACATACTATTTATAGCATTGGCATGGCACAATACAGGTGTCAGCATTGGTAGTGTGTCATGTTGATGTTTGACAATGTGTGCTACATTGCATTGCACTGATGGACCTGGCAGTGTTCCATTTACTCTTATGACTGTGCGGGTGTGTTCCACTAGCTAGATACATATGTCCTCCCCCTCAATGCTGTTGTCTTAGCAATATGACAGTTGAGATGTTGCAAGGTGGCATTGCAGCTATTGTAACACAGGCACAGGGTAGACCCTGGAATGGGCAGCATGGATATGACATTACTGCTGTGTACTTCATAATGTAAGTAACAATACATGATGTTTATTGCGCCTATAGACATGAGGATTCAACAAGATTTGCACTTTGTTAGGAATTAAAGGGGATTGATCACGTCGTCATCCTGAACCCTCTATTTTGGGTGTGTTTGTTCCATGGGCACCTACCTGCCATTTGCTACTTGACCAACACACACAGCATAAGTGGTAGTGGCAACTGTTGTCAATGGTAAATGCCACTTGCGGAAATTGCCTGAGACTGGAAATTGTCCCCTAGTTCCTGTTGTGACAATACCAGCTGTCCTGTGACTGCAGCCCAGTTTTACATTCTGGCCTACCCTCCTGGACTTGCTTTGCCTTTCCAACAACCTTGGCATGGCAGAGTACCCCCATGCAAAGATGTTGGTGTAGTGTTGTGCTGTGCCCCTGATTTTCCCTGCACAGCCCATGCACCCGTGCTGTGCCCCTTTGCCCTTTCCACTGCCTGATTTCCATGGCTGACATGCATTGTGTAGTAGGTATGTAGCTCCCCCTGCTCGCAGTTAACATTTAGGCATTTTTGTCCCCCATGCAACTTACCCTGCATATGTGTTGTTTCCTGGTAGTTTGCGCTGTCCTGTCCCTGAATTCCTGTGACGATCTCCTCTGGGATGACGGCTGCCACCATCTCCTCCATCTCGTCCAGGGCCTCCTGCAGTGCTGGACTCCCACCTCCAGTCTGCAGTGCTGTTTTCCTGTTCCTTGCCATTTTTTCCTTGGTCCTGCACTTGCAGTCATGCCAGCGTTTCTTGCACTTCGTGACTGTTCTACGGACCTTTGCCACACTGTTGATCTTGTTGACAATTTTTTGCCAAAATGCCTCTCTCCTCCCAATTGGCAATTTTGAGGTGACAAAAAGTTGATGCTGGTGTTCCGTCACCTCTCTGACCAGTATTTCATGTTCCTCTGCACTGAAATGACACTTCCTTTTCTTCTTCTCCCTCTCCTCTGTATTGTCTGAGTCCTCCTGGCTGCATCCTGGCCGATTGGGGTCTCCCTGGGGTTTCTCCTGGCTTCTGGGATCCATTTTGGGGCTCCTTAGCACTGTTTGCTGCGTTTGCGCCACTTTTTTACGCTAATGTGGTGGAAAATGGCGCATATCCGGTTTGCAACATTGTAAACCGGATTAGAGTCATTTTCTCCGTGTTAAAATTGTTTTGCTTTGTGATGTGGCGCAATGGTTAGCGTAAAAAAAATGACTCTAACACGTGCTTTGCATCACCGCGCGTCAAATTATAAATTTGACGCCCGTGTGGCGCAAAAAATGGCATTAGCCCACGTTAAAAAATGTTATTGTAAAACTGCGTTTGAGCAGTTTTGCGTCAAAAAGTATAAATATGGCCCTATATGCTGTGCACAGAGATGTTTAATATCATTGTGATTTTTTCAGAGTATATTATGACTAAACTGACAAACTTCTGTAAGTAGTCTTGAGCTGAGGGAGTGAAAATGTTCTTCACCTTGAAAATAATATCTCCTTATATTACTGAAAAGCTAGGGTTATTCTACGTCTGTGACGCTCCTCTCTGTCGACTTTTTACCAAACTTTTCTAACTTTGGGAACATCATGAAGTTGCCAGAGTTTTATAGAAAGCATGGATGAAAATCACATGCAAGGGTTGGCTTTCTACAGGAAAAAACTGAGGGCCATATTTATATTTTTTGACGCAAAACTGCGCTAACGCAGTTTTGCGTCAAAAAAATGAACGCGGGCTAACCCCATTCCAAAGCGCCAGCCGGACGTCATATTTATGGAATGAGGCTAGCCGGCGCTGCTGCCTGATTTGCGTTAAAATAAATTACGCGAACCGGGCAGCGCTGGCGTAGGGAATAATGGGGGTTGTGTGTCAAAAAATATTGACCACCATTAGCAAAGACAGGAGTCATGCCCCACTGCCCAATGCCCCACTTCTGTCCCCTGGGCATGGCCATTGGGCACAGTGGCATGTAGGGGGGCCCAGGTTAGGCCCCCCCTATGCCAACTAAAATATTATAAATAAATACTTACCTCTGTCCTCCAGGGGTGGGCAAGGGTGGCAGGGGGTGTCCCTGGGGGCAGGGGAGGGCACCTCTGGGCTCCTTCGAGCCCACAGAACCCTTAACGCCTGCCCTGACCAGGCGTTAAAAAATTACGCGAATGCGGTTGTGCGTCATTTATTAAGGTCCATCCCATCCTGTGCGTTATTTTTGCACGGGAGTTTAAATAAGGCACAAATGCCTTAGAGTCATTTTATGCGTGGAAACGCCTACCCTGCATCTCATTAACGCAAGGTAGGTGTTGACGCTATAAAATGACGCAAACTCCATGATTTTTGACGCTAGACGGGTCTAGCGTCAAAGTATTAATATGGAGTTAGCTTTGCGTCGGATTTGCGTAAAAAAAAATGACACAAATCCGGCGCAAACAGAGTATAAATATGCCCCCGAATTTCCACTATTTACGAGAACATTCTGCTAGAAAAAAACATATGTTTAGCAGGGGGAATTATACAAACTTGACTAGCTTTCTAGGGGTGACAGAGGGAGCCATGGGACTAATGCAGGAAAGGAAAATAGGCCTCCAACATCTGATGTGTTGGTGAAAATAACTATAATTATGGCGCAATGGTCCCCAAGGAACCCCTTGACCCAGATGCAACTAAACCTGTTGCACTTCTGCCAGCTAGCTCCCTTAAGCTTTGGAAAATAACTTTCTGTGGTTGAATCACCTCCTCGAGGCTGCCAGTCACAGTCAGTCTTTCCAATGAGGGAGCAACAGAGAGCAGAAATGCAGCTGTAAAACAGACCAGGTTCTTCCCCTTTCACATGAGGAAGCCTTTCACATCTGCCCTGGCTGCAGCACGGGCACACAAGGTTCAGCACTCAGACCAGACCTGTTAGCAGAGCCTGTCCTGATCCAGTGTGAGCCTGGTCACTACTGTGGACTTGAAGCAGCCCTTAGTGACACATCTCAGCCTATCCTCGATTTGGCTATGGTTATCACCAGTATCTGTTCCTGCTAAGAGAAGGATTCTCTTGTGCCGATGCTCAGCTCACACTCGGTTTATGGCCAGCTCAGGCTCTGGAGAAGAAAGTAACCTCTGAGGAACTTTCATGCAGGGACCAGCAGATCCACTGGACTATCCTTGAGGGGGCAGAAACCCTGCCCAGCAAAGCAGTGGTGAGGCTGAAATACAGATCAAATTAATCAACAAGGGAGAGGCAGATAAGCTGCAGAATGATTGCACTGATTGGTTTGGTTCTCGTCTTCTCATCTCAACAGGATAGAATGAATCTGTTTGTAATTTATTTTTGGAGTATTTTGTGTGTATGTGTGCAGAACTAAAGTTAACTTTGCATAATTAATATATGTAACACCAAGAAGTAAGACATGTAGAGGGGTCTGTGATGAAATAGGGGAAACACAATTGCCATTCCGACCTCAGCCCTCTCTATTGTGGCTCCGGAACTCTGGAACCAGCTTGTTCTCTTTGTATGTATGTATGTATGTATGTATGTATGTATGTATGTATGTATGTATATGGTATTGCAAAAGAGCACTACACAGGGTCAAAGACAAATATAATGTCAGCAAGAAATAGGAAAGAAAGCTGGATTATGAACAGTTCATGGATTGTGTTGTAGTGTTCTTTAAAGAAGGGAGTCTTCAGCTCTTTCAATTGCTCCTGTAAAGTTTCATCCAGTCTTTAAATGCAGTATAGAGCATGTGGTATCATCAAAACATCAATACTTAATTTCATGACACCAGTCTTAGCCACACACGCCTGCCACTTTCCTGGCCTGTGCTGTGCTTTACTACACATAGGTCTTGAGAGCATTTCAGGGGCATCCAGTCCTGCTAGTGAGGTCATGTATTTATTTATTTCTGTGTGTTTTTATTTATTTACTTATTTATATAGTTATTTAGTTAGTTGGTTAGTTAGTAAGTTAGTTAGTCAGTTACAGTTTTATGCTGCGCACACAGTATCTAGGGGTTTCCAGAAAACTTTAGAAAATATAAAAGTTGCAAAGCCATGCAATAGATTCATTAAGTCAGCAAACGTTAACGAAAAAGAAAACACATGAAGATCATGCAAATAGAGAAGATATTGAGAGACAAAATTCAAATATGGGGTATTTTGCAGTCAGTAGATGTTTGAAGTTCTTCTGGAAGACTTTGAACAATGGATCAGGAGACAGTTCTTTGTTCTTGAACTTAGATGGTTCCAGAAAAAGTGATTCTGCACTTCTGAGAGAGTCACTACGGTCTCACAGGACAAGTTCCTCTGACATGTAGCTCTGGGAGATACAGTGTATAGCTCTGTAAGTGGTGTAACCTATTCTGAGCACATTATATGCTGATCATGATCTCATGTAACCCATTCACCCTTAGGGAGCAGCAATAAGTATGCATAAGAATTGGCATTGTTAAACACATTGACTAGGTTTAACAGCGTGGCATCTTGTGGCTTCTAGTGTTTTTTTAGGTTGAGCCTAGACAGCGCACATGCGCTGTCTGCAAGACCTGTTGGAATGAGTATTGGACTTTGCTCCCGCCTGCCACTGCCTTCCGCTTACCATAGGTTGAAAGCAGTGTTGCTCTCGTTTCGCTCCCTCCTAAATGGTTTGCCAGCCCATACATCACTTCCTCTACTTGGCTGAGGAGCACCGGCCAAGTACAGTTTAATTACACCTGCAATGTTTTTCTGTTGTTTGGACAGACTATTTTTATTTCCTACCTCTCGTGTTTGTCAGTGAGCACTTGTGTTCACACGTGTGGTTCATTTTCCCTGTTTGCCCTTCACTTGGTCCTTACTTTACATAATCAGTAAATACATGTAGTTGTGTCTTGTGGGTGTGTTTTGTACATTTTTTGTGGCTTTGTGTAGCATGAAATCAACCGAAGTATTAAATCTTCAACAGCAACTCTCCTCGCACAGCGGGAGAGCTAATACTAAACTATTCACTGCACTCAGGGAAACTCATCCCATAATGCTTTGCAGCCATTCCTTTTACAACACATTTCTGGCCATAACTCAGCCTGTGATGGTCCTAGGGCAATGGGACCACCACCAAAACATTCAGAATGGTGTGCTATTTCTATCCAGGCCATCTTGTGGGTCATACTAGGTTAGAGGTGGCCCAAAAATCATAGCCTCGTCCACCAGGCATATTTAAGAACTTTTGTAGCTGGAATTTTTGGTTTTACAGCTGAGGGGAGTTTGATTTCAAAGGGTCTTGTTTGTAAGAATACTCTGACAGTGTTCTTTTACCTGCAAATATGTAATGCACTATGCTCTCCAAGGGCTGATAAGTGCCTCAAAGCACTACTGAATCAGTAGGCTTCACAGGGACATCTATCTTCTGCCAGTGGTACTGCACCTCTGCTGTTGACTCTACAGGGACATCTAAGCCATGATCAGTGGTATTGCACCTTCTGCTAATGCATAAACACAGTTTATTTCTGATAAAGGTTTAATGTGCAGCATGGCTAAATATTTCAGCCATTTCACTGAGGACCTGGTATTCCTCCATCTGTTTTCAGGTTTGGGGAACATACTGAGCTTCTGACATCTGAAAAAGTTCTGACAGCGTTCTGTGAGACTGTACTCCGAGTGCTTGTGGCTCCACAGGGACATCTAGCCATGGCCAGTGGTACTGCACCTTCTTCTGTTGACTCTACAGGGACATCTAGCCATGACCAGTGTTAGTGCACCTTCTGCTATTGACTCTAAAGAGACATTTAGGCCCATATTTCTAATTTTTTAGCACCACATTTGTGCCGCTTTTTGCAGAAAAAGCGGAGCAAACTTACAAAATATAATTGTATTTTGTAAGTTTGCGACGCTTTTACGTCAAAAAGCGGCGCAAATGCGGCGCTAAAAAGATATAAATATGGGCCTTAGTAACGACCTGTGGCACTGCACCCTTGTGCCACTGACTCCACAGTTAAATATGTACAAGGCATGCTAGGCCTGAAAATGTGTAATACACTATGCCCTCTAGGAGCTGACTACGTGGTTACATGACCATGTTTCTTCCGAATGCTATTTTTATTGTGATGTTCTGTAGGGGCTGTTCAGACCATTATAGACTAATACCAAATGTATGAAGGAACGCATACAGTTTATTTCTGATAGAGGTTTAATGTGCAGCATGGCTAAATATTTCAGCCATTTCACTGAGGACCTGGTACTTCTCCAGACGTTTCTGGGTTTCGGGGAAATTCTGAGCTTCTGACGTCAGAAGAAGTTCTGCCAGCTTTCTGTGACAATGGACTTTGAGTGCTTTTGGCTCCACAGGGACATCTAGCCATGACCAGTTCTACTGCACATTCTGCTGGTGACTCTACAGGGACATCTAGCCACGGCCAGAGGTATTGCACCTTCTGCTGTGGACTCTACAGGCACATCTAGCCACAGCCAGTGGTACTGCATCTTTTGCTATTGACTCTACAGGGACATCTAGTAATGACCTGTTGCACTGCACCCATGTGCTGCTGACTACATAGTTAAATGATATTTAAACGGCCTGCTATGCCTGAAAATGTGTAATACACTTTGGCCCATATTTATACTTTTTTAGCGCTGCATTTGTATTTTGTAAGTTTGCGCTGATTTTGCGTCAAAAAACGACGCAAATGCGGCTCTAAAAAAGTATAAGTGTGGGCCTTTGTCCTGAAGGGGCTGATTATATGGTTACATTGCATGGTTCTTTATCATTCTTTTTGATGTGCTTATGCCCTGTAGGGGCTGAATATATGGTTACATGACCATGTTTCTTCCACATGCTGTTGTTACTGTGGTGCTCTCTAGGGGCTTTTCAGACCATTACAGTCTAATGCCAAGTGTATGAAGGAATGCACAAACTCAGTTTAATTCTGATAAAGTTTAATGTGCTGCGGGGCTAAATATTTATAAGTTCCCAAATGAGAGGTTGTCATTATCATTTACAATGCCAACAGCTCTAACTCTCGCTAATGCAAGACCTAATGCATTGCAAATGCTTGTCTAACCCATACTACAACAGTATAATAATGATAAAAGTTAAACCTTTTACTTTTGGGAATCAGCTCACCTTTTTGAAGGAATGCTGATTTGACTGTCACTAGCTGTCCCTAGCTGTACACATGTGTGTGTACATATTGCATATTATTGAATTCCCTGACTTTTGGACATATCAAATAGGCAAGTATGTGAACCCTTCATACCCTATAATAACACTGTCTAGGGGCCGAACTAGTAGCTAAAGATAGTCATTAGTCCAATGGGAAGCAAGCTCCTTCTCTACTGTACGCACGTGCCGATCATCTCCATAGAACCCCAAAAGAACACAATATAATGCAGTAAAGGGTCGACACCTAAATAAGTCTCATGGTTATTTGTAAAGTAACTGATTCCATGTAAGGCACTCCGAAGCTCTTGGGTCTAGCTCACAATTTCAAACTGTTTGTATTTAATGACTGTGTTTTTAAAGTAAAGGTGTGTTTTCATGAAACATAAACCTAGATTTGAAGTGAGCCAGCACTGAGTAGGATAACTGAGGGGCATATTTAAGAAAAGTGGTGCTGCACAATGTGTGGCACCACTTTTGTTGCACCCTTTACTGCCCCCCTAACACCACCATGTGTGCGCCGTATTTAAAATACGGTGCACCATAGTGCAGGGTAGGGGGCAATAGAGTAAATTTTTATGACGCTATTGATGCACTCTGCAGGAGTAGCGCCAACATTTTAGCGCCACTCATGCAGAGTACATAGCGGCCCTATGTAAACAATGGTGTGTACTCTTGCCAAAAAAGATGACGCAAGGAAATCTGCTAGATTTCCTTGCACCATTCCCCCCACCCTAACAGGGGAACGCACCCTTTGCATACATTATGCCTGGCAAAAGTATAATGTAGCACAAATGGTTACAAAGTGGTGCAATGCATGCATTGCACTACTTTGTAAATATTGCGCAGGGATTTTGGCTATCTAACAAAACAGCATTAAAAAAATTACACTAATGTGTCAGTAGATGGCGCTAGGGGCTTTTAAATATGCCCCTGAGTGTTAACAGTGCCTGTGTCTGTGAGCAGGCCATGAATAAACAAATAGCTAGAGCACAACACATTGCAGATCTTTAAAAATGTTGTAATTTTATGTAAAAAATAGGATTACAAACAAGCTGTTGATGACTACATTTTGTTGTCTACACATACCTAGCTATCCTGTAGGACATTTACAATAAGCCTCAGGGTTCTATTGTGTCTACTTCTTTTATTTAAGGTCTGCTCTCTGTAAAGAATCTCTTTCCTATAACATGCCGCCCCTAACACCGCCTTGCGCCAAATAAGCATAATTTTTTTAAAGCTAAAGTGGCTCAACGAAGCCAAAATCGTCACACCAAATTTACAAAGTAACCCTTTGCACTACATTATGCACCACGCATAATGTATGCAAAAGGGGCGTTCCCCCGTTAGGGGGGCTGAAAAAATGGCTCAAAAAAATCTAAGAGATTTCTTTGCGTAATTATTCTCTGCACTTTTAACTTCTGCAGACCTTAAAAGGAAGCTCACATTGGTTTCAATGGGTCTCTGGGTGATTTGCAGGATTAGCATCAGAATTTTTTACGCTAATCATGCAAAACACCGAACTAGCGTAAACATTTTTGATGCTAGTTCCCTAACTACTGCCATGGTGCACTGTATATTACATAGGGTGCACACATGGTGGTGGCAGGAGGGGCACTAAGGGGTGCAATAAAGGTAGGGCTGCACTCGGTGCAGCCCCACTTTTCAGAAATCTGCCCCTTAATACCACATAATTCCACACCACACTACATACACCCACTCCACTCCAAACCAAAACGCATGGGTAAAAGACACTGTTATTTACAACTCCCTTAGCTCTAACTCGCAAATATGAGGCCTGTTGCATTGCAAAAGCTTATTTTATTTGTCTTTCTTGTTGCCACATATATTTGTGTCACATTTTTCAATACGTTTCACAGACATATCTAATTTATGAATCTGATAATGATTATGTTGAGAGGACGGGACACTTTTGCTCATGTTTTACTGTGTGATTTCTCTTTAAAGCCAGGGGTCAGTCTCTGACCGGTCCATCTGAGGTCACAGGTACCCATGGAGGGTCGGTGTTCGTTGAATGCAGATATGAGGCAGAATACCGAGACTCTCCCAAATACTGGTGCAGAGATGCAGACGGGTTCTGTGACATTCTTGTAGAAACATCACCGTCTGGTCGAGAGGTGAGGAAGGACCGAGTGGCCATCAGGGATGCACCGCGCACCAGGACATTCACTGTGGTCATGGTAGGGCTGAGGCCGGAAGATGCCGGGAGCTACCAGTGTGGAATACGCAGACCTGGTTTGCTAGATGTCCAGTTCCCAGTCTCAGTGGTTGTTCTTACAGGTGAGTCCATGCTCTGAGACCTCTAATGATCACTCTGCTTCTGTGTGCAGCTAGTGGAGGAGGGAATTATGGGGTGATATTGGCATGTATGTATGTATGTGTCTGTATTCACAGCGCGGTGAACATATGTGAGAGCTCAGGCAGTGAAACAAGCAGGTAAAACACTTACAAAATAAACGCGAGTTGCAAAATAAACACAATCGTGTCTATGTACAAATGAATCCAACCCGTTAAAAGTTCCTAAAACCAGCGAAACACACGACTATCTCCTTTAAGAGATTATCTCTATTCTAGGGATTGATGCTGCATTTAGATACAAGTAGCTATTTTGAATGCATACATGTAATGCCTTGATTAATCCATTCTACATATTTGTTTGCACATTTTTAGTCAGTATTTTTCCTCTCTCCATTTGCAAAAGCTACTCATGCAGAGCATAAGAATGCAATATATAGACATCATTAAGGGGTCGACATGGGTCGCAGCTGTGACCGCTGGCTTGCCCTTTGCGACTCCTGGCACTGCCTCTGCGGCCTCTAACCTCAGAGATGGCAAATTCAGTCCCAGGAACAAAGTCGAGCCTCTGCTATAGATGTCAGATGGGGCTCCACTCTCTTTGTTTTCTGTCAATTTTATTACACTAATAGTGCATAATAGCATAATATTCAATATTAGTGTAATACAAATGAGGTACATTTAGCTTGAATATGCCCTTCCATGGCAGATTGAAGTAAGTAAAAGTGCTTTTCAATGTGTGTTGTGTGCGTGCTTGGGGTAGAGAATGTGATTTACATGTATGTGTAAGTATGCATGTATGTGAGTGAAGGTCAAATGGCGCCTGATGTCACTTCCGCTACCCTGGCATTTTGGTGAATTGATGGCCATGATGCAATATCTGGCACATTAATGAACGAAAAAAAAAGAACACTGTGTTATGAGTTTCAGCTTAAAAATATGTCTTGCACAAATACCCGGTGCCCGATTTTGTGTCAGATGCGCTGTCCATACATGAGCAGTAGTACACCTTTATTGCGTGTGCAAGCCACAGACAGTGGCGTAAAGAAACTTGAGGGGGCCCCTCTGCAAAGTACCTGGAGGGGACCCCTGCCCACCTGAACCCTGTCAGGGGCCTGCAGCCCATGCGCAGTGTGCTGAGGGGGCCCCTAGAGCTCAGAGCCCCCACCCAGCACTGCGGGGGCTGTGGGGGCCTTTGTTGCGCAACTGGCCACAGACTGAAAGAGTGCTCCCACTTACAGGGTCGGATTGAGATCACAATTAGACCTGGTCCCCCAAGAAAGGGTGCCTCACATTCCTGGAACATGTCCATACATGAAACACCATTTGACTAGTCTCATTGGATTCAATTTTGGGTCTTGCCTTCATAAGCATGCTCTAGTGCATGCGCTTTCGCTCGTAAGCCTGTTTTAATTATGGGCTTGAAACTCGCCCATTATCTATGATTTATTTGCAGCGTTCTCATTCTTCTTTTCAGCCTTCTGATGTTAGGCATGCGTCATTTCCCTTCCTCCCAGGATTAATTAAGTTTGAATAGTGTCACTCCCTGCTCGTGTTGTGATACAGATACTATTGAATTTTAGGGTTGAGCCTGCGCCGCATGCGCTTGCGCATGCGTTTCGCTTGCGAGACGCTTTAGTAATTAGAAAAGGGCTCGAAGCCCCGTCCATGTCACTTCAGTGTCTTTCATTGGTTCGTGGGCTTGCCTTTCAAAATCCGCTTGCTTTCATTAGTGGAAGGCACGCATACGTCATGCCTTTTCCAGTGGTTAGCCTTCCTCGAGCGCAGCGACCAAGTACTGAAAACATGCGAGGCTCGCTGTTTTCGATCCGGTTTGTGGACTAATTTTTCTCTTTTTTCGCAGCGCGATTTAGCTTGGCAGAAGTCGAGCACTTTGTATATCGACCCTGTTACATATTAGTTGCACTTTTGCCGGTTACGTATATAATTGCACTTTTTCCGATAGGTTTCACTACGAGTAAACTGTTGCAGCGCAATCGTGCTGTTTTTTTCCATTTTTGTGAACTATGTAGAGAATACAAAAGGCTACAATAGTGTGGACGAGCCCATTTTAATATACAAAAATCGGGCTACGTACGTTTGGAGCTTTGATTGATTTGTGCTGTCTTTCAACATGTCATACATATAACCACCGGTAGGAGGCATTGCTTGACTATAGGTAATGAATATGTCACATCTGAAATGTTTACTCTCTGAACATGAGATTGCAAAGCATTCTTTTATAGGCATATTGTCGACATCAAAGATACTGCACTTAATTGCCAACACAGATGAACAAAGTAAGAGGAGTAGACACTGGTTAGCAATATTTATAGCGAGAAGAACTGTGTTTTTTGACTGCTATGGCTTGTCCCTGAAGAATTACCTATACTTGGATTCCATAAGGGATGTTTAAAAATAAATAAGTCTGTCAGAATAATATTTCACAATAAACAGATTCAAGATGGTGTATCAATAACTTGTGGGGAGCATTTTTTATTTATTTTGCATTTTAAACATGCAGTAAAAATAACTCGGGAAAATGATACTCTTGAAATGCAGGTTATTAAAAAAACAGCTGCATTAATTGAAAAGGGATGATGTAAACAGTCTATTTCAAAATTTATCGATGATAACAAGCATGGCTATGCAGTGTCTTTTTGTGTGTGTGTTTGGTGGTACTATGTCTATTTTTTACATGTTGCCTGTACAAAAACCATTTATACATTCAATCAAAAAACAAAACCTACTTGAATCAAACAGAAATGCATACACATTAGTCAAATGTTGATACACATACAATCTTAGACGGTTGGTTGAAAGTGTTCTGTAACAGAAGAAAAAGGATACATTTGCATGCGGCAGACTGGTCTTTTTTTGGTCGAGCACAGCAGCGCCCAAGCCTGCTTTTCCAACGTGTTGGTATGTATCTGGGCTTTTAACAACAACCACTCGTTTGTGGGCTTGCCCTTCAAAAATCCTTTGTTGACATTGGTAAATGGTTTACGTTTGTCCCTCCTTGGGGAGGTTTGGTTACCGCCTGGGCCATCACCCGTTACATGTCTAATTACATTTCTGCCAATAAGTTTGACTGCAAGTGAACTTTTTTTTCCCTTTTGTGTGGGTGTCTTCACGCTGAGGCTCATGGCGGCCGTGCCGCTGTGAATCAGCTCGCTTATGTGAAACAGTTTTACTTTTAATTTCCAGGTTATGTGGCAAGAAAAGTCCAGTTAGGAATTTCCAACGCTAATTGCTCTAACTCCAGCAAATGCGAGACCCACTGCATTGGAAATGCTTGTTTATGAAACAGTCAGTGTTGGTTGCTTCATAGCGCTTTTTTAAATGCCCTGTTTCCAACCCCCACATGCCTGCTCTATTGCAAAAGCCAGTAGCTCACACATTGGCGAGACCTATTGGGTTTGCCAACACTTGTTAGAGAAAGGTTTGATAAATTATGTATTTTAAATCTAATAGAGCCAGAAACATTGGTGACAACTGAAGCACATTTTAGCCATGCGGGTGAGGTGAAATAAAATGGTCCAAAGGCCACACCCCCTGATCTGACTATGGTTGCCACCTAGTCGATGTTTCATCCTGCATGACTGGTATTTTGATGTCCTGGCCGGTACAAAAATGAAGAAAATCACCTAAAGTTAATAATAGGGACTTTTTATTGTTATATAAAGGATCCTCTTTCAGTATGATCCTTGGGCTTACGCAGACTCTTAAAAACATGAGCAAACAGAAGGTTATTTTTTTATTGTAGTTTCATATAGTTTTAACTCGACCCAAGCGCATTGGAGGGATTATATGTGCACCTGTTACATTACACAAGGTAAAATTAATTTTTATTTTAGGCCCTGGGAAATTAAGGCCCTGATTTATACTTTTGAACCAAAAGGTTTAGCACTGGCTTGCACCAGCTGGGCACCATATTTATGGAATGGTGCAAGCCAGTGCAAAGGGTAGGCTAGCGTAAAAAAAAAAGACGTTAGTCAGGTGGGGCTGGCGGTATGGAGGAAGGGGTTTTGCACCAAAAAATGACGTTAGGCAGGTTAGAGTAAAAGAAATTACTCTAACCTGCCTAGAGTCATTTTCTGATGCAAAACCATCCATACCACATGACTCCTGCCTTAGAAAAGACAGGAGTTATGCCCACCACCCTAATGGCCAGCACAGGGGACCAGGGTCCCCTGGGCATGGCCATTGCACCCAGTGCCATGTAGGGAGGCCGATTTCAGGGCCCCCAATGGCACTTAAAAAAAAAGAACATACTTACCTTTACTTATCTATACTTGCCTGGGATGGGGTCCCCCATCCTCCGCTGTCCCTCTGGTGTGGGTGGGGGTATCCCTGGGGCCTGGGGCGGGCACCTGTGGGCTTATTCCATGGTGTTCCACCATGGAAATACACCCACAGGTCCCTTAACGCCTGCACTGACCCAGGCGTTAAAAATGGTGCAAAGCAAGCTTAGCACCATTGTTTGACCCCTCCTTTCCCTGTGCCTGATTTTTGCACGGGAGTATAAATAAGATGCTAGGGCCTTAGAGTCATTTTTTGCCCGAGAACGCCTACCTTGCACCTCATTGACACAAGGTAGCTTTCCGCAGGCAAAAAATTACTTTAACTCCAATATTTGATGCTAGAAAATGTCTAGTGCCAAAATATAAATATGGAGTTAAGTTTGCGCTGGATTTGCGTAACAAATATTACGCAAATCAGGCGCAGAGTATAAATATGCCCCTAAGTGACAGAATGTTGAACTGATGCCGGGACTTGAACCAACTGTTTAACTCCAATGTCACAGTCCTGACCCTAAGGTCACATCCTCTCAATTTTCCTGTGTAGGAAAGGTGCCTCACAGGCAGGCCTATGCAGACATACAGCCCCCTCCACCAAGTCCTGAAAGACACTGGGGCAGAGGTGCCAAATGGCTTCTTTACTCTCCCCCTCTACAGCCGACTATAGCCACAGGATGGTGGCTTGGTAAAGGAAGGGTGAAGAAAAGCACACAGCTGCTGTTCTAGGGGGACTGAGGTGATAATGGCCCAACGGCCATATCACATGCTCCCAGGAAGGCTGCTGCACTCTCAGCACTGCTCCTCAGTTTAGCAGCAGAGCAGGGGATTGGGACAATGCTTCTGAGCATTGGTGCCAGCCCCAGAGGGAGCCCAGCTGAGGTCTGGCAGGTCCAGAACAATACTGGGTTAGTGACGCTGCTGCAAGCCCTACCCCGCCTAAAGAAAAAGACCAGTGGTGACCCTTAAGCCCCGGCCTATCGCCCAGTGCCCGACTGCCCTCCTTCACAATCTGACGCTGCTCCCTCAAGAGATATGTGCTGTGCGCAGCCAAGATGCTAACTTGACTGTGCTGGGGGGACGCTAAGGAGACAAGCGGAGCAGCAATTTTGCATCTCACTGCAGAGAGTGGAACAAGAATATTGAAAAGGCCCCAGAGGCAAGTACAGGGTGAACTGCAGAGGAGAAGGAGTGTCATGCAGGAACCAAGGCCCCCCAAGAGGGGGCATATTAACTGTACACCATTTCCAAGGCAACGCAGACTCACTGAGCATCCATTGACCCTATTTTACCTCTGAGGGCATGTAAGTAATACACCAAAAGCACAGTTGCAAAGTCATTTGCTTATTTGCATGGGGTCATGTTCCCATGCAAGTGAGGGGACACCTACTTCCAATCACACAATGTGTGCCTGCCAGATCAGTATTACAGAAGGAGCTGCACAAGTGCCGCTGTCCCTTTATGCAATAGGCCACAGATTTGAGGAAACAAATGGGAGCAAATGCCCATTGTGCCCTCGAACATGCCCCTGCAATCCCGAAGTTCCCTGTCAATAACTCACTCCATTATGAATTCAACTATTCATTTTCACTGTGTTAGAATCATGAATATCTTCTCCTGTTTCTTCATAAAGTATTTATTTTATACTTGTTTCATTTTATTTTAATCATTTATTTTGTTCTATATGTGTCTTTGTCTGAATAAATCAATTGTGCCACAAAACAACAATATTATACTATACTATGTCCTCTTTTCCCCCTTTCTGTACAGCACATTGATGGTTTTCCGTGCCTTGTCGAAGCGCTATAAAATCTGATAAATAATTAAATAAAATTAAAATTTTATGGATTAGTATTGAATCAACAGGTTTTTTAAAACTTATTTTAGTAGGCATACTATTTAAGTATCCATTTGTTCTTTCATCCCCTTTTTTCATGCTCGCTTGAAAGAAGGTTAGGTAGGACTCTTGGATTCATTCACAACCAGTACTCACTGATGGCCCACTGTTTCTCCAAGTTCCATCTGCTTCTCTTACTAATCTCTCTGTTTGAATCCCCCTGATTCTTCAGACTATCTAACCCTCCATTCAATGTCTTTTGGCTGAAAAGGTTCTCTAAGCAACACAACTCCAGAACCCTATCTAAACAGAGCTTACCAAGCGACAGTAGACCCTTTAGATCACTTCGAGCTGGTGTCAGGCTTTAAGACCAGTAAGCAAAAATCACAAATATTGAAGCTCAAAATCCCACCTGCAGAGGCAATGAGCCTTTAAAGTCTCTGCTGCGGATCACCCAACTCTATTAGATACCTGTTCCTCACTATTAGGAGATACTTCAAGGACTGGGACAATGGTAACTGGCCTGAGCTCCCTAGAGAATTTCTAGAAGAACTCTGATGTTGGTGCACCTTCTATATTTTCTGGCTCGGATTAATTAATATGAACATTGTCCTTTGACTAATGGTTCCTAACATTGTGACTTCTGTGGACCACCACTTTATCATTACTGGAACCCAGAAACCCCCACTGAGTCATTACAGGAAACTCAGGACCCCGGCCTAAACACTGTCGATGATTTGAAACCCAAAACAATACACCAAAAATACATGTACAAGCGTTCATCAAACACATACACAAGTGATAGCACATTTTATTTAATTAGCAAACAACTATAAATAAAAGCATAATAATTTTAACAGGATGGTTGGAACTTTTCTAAATGTAATTGATGGCCACACAGCATCCATACTATATTCTGCTTGATGCACCTGCGCTGTTCCCACAAACCAATCTGAGGAATCTAATTGAATTTCAAATTCCTTGACATTAACAGTACGTTTTAAAAATGTTATTTGTACGTTTAACCACAATAAATTATTAATCTGTGAATATTATTTAATTTTTCAAGCAGTCGCAGACCCCCTGAGGAGGCTTTGCAGCGGTCCTTGGACCACAGATTGGGAACCATTACCCTAGCATATTGTATCTGTTTAAGTCCCTCACAAACTTTACTCCTACCAGCAACATTCGCTCCCTTTAATATAGACTAATTGCATTTGTCTGGGGTGCCAAAAATCTTGCATTTCAGAACCGCTTTTGCTGTCTCTTAGTGCTAAGGGTGTTAGCATGCCCCAAACTGTTGGGATATAATCGGGCAACACACTTACGATGTGCATCAGAAAGGGTGGTGAGGGAAAGCGAAAAGACATGGGTTCACATGGACCGAACAGTAATGTGTCAACCAATCTAGGACTTACCCTGACCTTAGCGGCAGCAAAGACCTAGAAACACATATCATGCCATTCCTACCAGATTTGCACCTGAGATTTGGGACTAGGTGGCATCCAGGAGGGGGGTCCTTGCATTTTTCTCTCCCAACATTCCTATCTCCCTTAACCCAGAATTTATCCCAACAGCAGCGCTCAAGTCTTTCTAAGAGTGACTGGCAAGAGAGTGCACAGTCCTGAGTGATCTTTTTCATGGAGGCTCCAGTGCCCTGAGTTCCAGGGGGACCTTGCCTGGCAGTTGAAACTGGGCTGTTCTTTTGGATCATGACCAAGACTGAGATGCATAATACTGGGTCTAAACTGAGGTTTCATTTATATATATAAACATTAAAATCTTATTTACAAAGTCATTCAATAGAGACAACCCATCACACAATCAAAGAAACGGAAGGACAAACCAGTGTAAAGAAAAAGTGCTCGTGATTGACAGTAAAAAAGAAGAAAAAAGAATAATCAATATCCAAATAATCCAAGAAACTTAATAAAGACAAAAAACAGCCTGTTGGTTTTTGTTTTACTGCATCAAATCAGTCTCAAAAGACATCCAGATAAAAGATAAGTGTGTTGGCGCACTCTTGAGCACTAGATTATACACTTGGGGCCATATTTATAACCCAGTTTGCATCTCTCTGAGATTTATGAGGCCTTCCGTGGCCCTGCATGGTTTCATAAACCTCAAGTAATGTAATATAGCAAAAATCATTGAGAAGGTACCTCTTCCTGCACCAAAACAATCCCTCATACAACATGGCTACGTTGGGGCTAGGCCGCCTAAAGGGTGGTAGTGCAGGGGGAAAGAAAGGAATGTGTGGTATTCTTTTAAATGACACACATTTCTGCCCTTTCCTAATGACTCAGGTGAGCACAGCAAGGTGACTTGTTGCGCTGCACTGTGCTACTGTTCCAATAAGTATATCGCCTGTGATGTTTAAGCCTGCTAGTAGCGGGGCATATTTGATGCTATCATTCTCTCATGGTGTAGATTCAACAGCAACTTCAGCTCTTAAAAGCATATCCATTGGCCGAATGTTACAGCGGGCAGTGGGTGTTATTAGCAATGGAATTACCATCACTGAAAGACTATGGCCCTCATTACAACATTGGTGGTAAATCCCGCTTACGGCCGTGCAGAGGACCGCCAACACACCGCTGCGGCCGCGGAATCCCGCCACAGCTATTATGACCCATAGCTCGGAATCCGCCTAAATTCAGACACCCATACAAGTCCGCCACACCAAAGGTCAGTGATAAACTGGTGATAACAAAACCGACACCGTCACGCCAACAGGAATACGCCCACACTATCACGACCCACTAATCCACACGGCGGTCTTTCAAACGCGGTATTCCATTGATGGTACACACCGCCGCGCTCAAAATACACACAATCTTACAAAACACCGCCACATTGGACAAATCCAAATACACACACCTGATACACATACACACACCACTCCCACACACCCAATACAATATAAAACACACACCCACATCACCCACAAACCCCTACCACCACAAGTACTGAGAGAAGGCCAGAGAGAGACACCACAAACAACTACCAAGCATCCACAGGCACACAATACCATCACCCACACAACTTCCACGCACCTCACACAACACACCACTAAATATCACCCCACAGATCACAACACACACCACCCCACACATTACCCACACCACCCCATAGCACCGCAAAGACACCCCAGGTTCTCGGTGGACGAGCGCAGGGTCATGGTGGAGGAAATCGTCCGGGTTGAGCCACAGCTATTCGGATCACAGGTGCAGCACTTCTCCATTGCAAAGAAGATGGAGCTATGGCGAAGAATAGTGGACAGGGTCAACGCAGTGGGACAGCACCCAAGAACACGGGATGACATCAGGAAGAGGTGGAACGACATATGGGGGAAAGTGCATTCTGTGGTCTCAAGACACCAGGTAGCAGTACAGAGGACTGGCGGCGGACCCCCACCTCCTCCCCCACAACTAACAACATGGAGGAGCAGGTCTTGGCGATTCTGCATCCTGAGGGCCTCGCAGGAGTAGATGGAGGAATGTACTCTGGTAAGTCATATCTTAACTACATTATCCCCCCCACCCCACCTGCATGCCATCACATACCCCCACCCTCACCCTCACCCCCATCACTCCTACTACTCACAAATGTCCCACTATCACAACCCACCCATCCCTATACCAAGCCCTGCATGCAACAACAAAGCATGGACACCCATCACCAAAGCGTGGCCACTGCACATACCCATACATCCCCCCAAACCACCATCACACAAGGTCCCACACAGGAATGGAAGCACTGGGGTACACGGTCACCCACCTATTGCACACCATGGCACACACAGATGTAATAAACAACCTTTTATACCCCTGCAGGACCACTACCCAACGTCACCGGACAGGAGGGTCCACACATGTCCACACCACCAACAGAAGAGGCCCACAGTGATGACAGCAGCTCTTTCCAACTGGATTTAGATGACCAACCCGGCCCATCGGAGACCTCGGAACAGTCGGTTCCCCTCACACTGGCACAGGCCACTACAGACCTTCCCCCCTCTGGAAACACCAGCACACCACCCACCCAGCGGGTCCATACCTCTGTCCCCAGGACAAGTCAATCAGCAGTGGGTCCACCACTACAAGGAACCCTGGCTAAACCACCGCCCAAACAACAACAGGGACCAGGGGGCAGTGGAAGTGGGCACACGGTCCAGGGGACGGAGGCCCAGGAACACAGGGGACTTGGAGGGCTGCTGTGCGACCGGGGGAGGACAGGCCAAGGGAACCCACTGTCCACGAGGTCCTCTCCAACATCATGGGAGCCTACCACCACTCCCAGGAGACGATGGCAATGGTACTGGCCAAGTTTCAGGAGACCCAGTGCCTGCAGAAGGAACAGTATTTGGCCTTCAGGAAGGAAGTCAGAGCCATCAATTCCACCCTGGGCACCATCGTAGGGGTGCTGAAGGAAGTAGTCAACACCATGAGGGACACTGTGGCACTACAAAAGGCCCATGACACTAGCATGGACGATAAACTGCCCACCACCTCCGCTGGCGCTAGTGGACAGGAGGCACCGCCACAGGACCACCACACCAGCACCCCACCCCCTGCAGATGGAGAACCACCCCGCAAATGGTCCCTGAGATCCAGGACAAAGACAGAGAACAATGCCAAGAACCCAGCCAAGAAATGAGACCACCCTGAATGTCATCCTTCTGCCCCACTTTGTCACCCTGTCCATCCTCAAACTGCCCCAGCTCCACTTCCCAGACCCTTTTGGACAATGCACCTGTGAGACTAATAGACTGGACTCTGCCATGGACATTCCTCCACCATCACCCCTCACCAATTTACAACCCCCTCCAATATTTAGCACTAAAATAAACACCGTTAAAGCACAAAACAATCAGGAGTCTGTCTCTGATTTTGAAAAACTGTATTAGTAATTAAAGTGGCAAAATGGTTTTTCAATTGTAATGTCAGCATACCTATGTCACACAGCTCTAGTCCATGAGGAAACAAAGCAGATGTCACACTGTGGGACACGCATCTGTGAAATCGTAAGGGAAAGTGACAACTCAGTTACCATACACTGGGTGAAAAGGACAGACAGTAGAGAGGTAGTAGTGATTAAATACATGCAGTAGGCAGGTTTGTATTCTTACCTGTGTCTCACTGGAAATATTGCAGGATCACCAAGTTCCTGCTTCCTCATCTTCACTCTCCACAGGCTCGACAGCTGCAACAACACCACCATCTGGACCATCCTCCTGCATCAAAGGCACCTGTTGTTGCAAAGCCAAGTTGTGAAGCATACAGCAGGCCATGATGATCTGGCACACCTTCTTTGGTGAGTAGAATAGGGATCCACCTGTCATATGGAGGCACCGGAACCTGGCCTTCAGGAGGTCGAAGGTCAGCTCAATTATCCGCTGAGTTCGCCCATGGGCCTCATTGTAGCGTTCCTCTGCCCTTGTCCTGGGATTCCTCACTGGGGTCAGTAGCCATGACAGGTTGGGCTAACCATAGTCAGCCGCAAATGGCGAGGGACAACTGTTAGACACACACTCACGTGTAGGGATATCCCCAGACCCAGATAACCATTTCCACTGACTTGCTTCCAGGTGCTCACCTATTAGCGACACACGGTGCCTCTGGAGTTGACCCATCACATAAGGGATGCTGCTATTCCGCAGGATGTAGGCGTCATGCACTGAGCCAGGGAACTTGCCATTAACATGGGAGATGTACTGGTCGGCCAAACACACCATCTGCACATTCATAGAATGGTAACTCTTCCGGTTTCTGTACACCTGTTCACTCCTGAGGGGGGGGGTACCAAAGCCACATGAGTCCCATCAATGGCACCTATGATTTTTGGGGATATGTCCCAGGGCATAGAAGTCTCCTTTCACTGTAGGCAAATCCTCCACCTGAGGGAAAACGATGTAGCTCCGCATGTGTTTCAGCAGGGCAGACAACACTCTGGACAACACGTTGGAAAACATAGGCTGGGACATCCCTGATGATATGGCCACTGTAGTTTGAAATTACCCACTTGCTAGGAAATGGAGTACTGACAGCACTTGCACTTGAGGGGGGATTCCTGTGGGATGGCGGATAGCTGATATCAGGTCTGGCTCCAGCTGGGAACACAGTTCCTGGATTGTGCCACACTCAAGCCTGTAGGTGATGATCACATGTCTTTCCTCCATTGTCGACAGGTCCACCAGCGGTCTGTACACCGGAGGATGCCGCCATCTCCTCACATGTCCCAGCAGACGGTGCCTATGAAGGACAACACCGAGCACAGAGTCAACCAACTCAGAGGTACGTAAACACAGCTTACTCAGAAAACCATTCATAACCCCATTTATGCCTGAATGGCCTAGGTATGTGTGACACAGTTAAAAATTAAGCCGTGTGGGCCCCTAAAACGGTGGCTGCCTGACCTGTAAAGTGGGACAATGGGATGTGAGGTAACTGCGCAGGCGTTATACACCGTCGCAGTAGGCAGTTGAAGATCGCGGCGCAATGCTGCATTGGTTAACATTGGACCCTATGGGTCCCAGGAGCCAATGACAATGTACGCCGGCGGTGACGGTACGCACCGCCGCAGACGTGACCGCCATTTTCTCTCTGTTCAATCACTTGATACCTGATCTTCGACAGGAGAGGACCTATACTGCAAGTGCTGCTGTGACCTCGATCTGGAAGAGACAATGGCTCGTGCGTCTGGGGAAAGGGCCCCTGCCTTCACATCGGAGGAGTTGGAGAAACTCGTGGATGGGGTCCTCCCCCAGTACACGCTACTCTATGGTCCTCCAGACAAACAGGTAAATACACTGGTAGCATGCTGTATGGGCTATGCCTGTGTGGAGTGGGGTGGATGAAAGATGGTGGGGGGAAGATTGAGGCGTGCATGAAACGACGGTGAGTGCATGTGCATCATGGCAAGGGTAGGGATGGGGGCCAATGACTGTGACGGTGCAGTCGATAATAACTTTTCTGTTCCCCCTGTACAACTCATGTAGGTCAGCGCCCACCAGAAAAAAGATATTTGGCGTGCCATCGCCAAGGACGTCCGGAGCCTGGGGGTCTACCACAGATGGAGCACCCACTGCCGTAAGAGATGGGAGGACATTCGCTGCTGGAGCAAGAAGACGGCGGAGGCCCAGCTGGGGATGGCCTCCCAACGAGGGAGGGGTGCCCGTCGCACCATGACCCCCCTGATGTTCAGGATCCTGGTGGTGGCACACCCAGAGTTTGATGGGTGCTTGAGGACATCACAGCAGCTGCAAGGGGGTGAGTACACTCTCATTCTGCAGATTTTGCACGCAGTGGAGGTGTCTGGGTGGGGGAGGTGGGCTGTGGGTTTCCCTAGGCCAGGGCGAGTTTAGTAGGCAAGGTCCCCTTGTTCTGGCAGACCCTGTGGCACCCCACCCCACCTGTGTACAGTGCCAAGTATACCTAGTCAGGCTCCTGTGTCATCCATGTGTGCAGATGTCGTCCATAGCCTTGTAGGCCATGTCCCAGGGATTGAACAGTGGAGGCCAAATGCGCGGCGTAGTGCAGGGGGCTTCTGTGTCTGTCGTGTCCGCCAATGGTAGCGGTAATGCATGCACTCAACGTGTCTTTCTTCTGTCATCCCCACCCTTTTTGTGGTCTCCCTGTTCTTGTGTGCATTAGCATCATCAGGCAGAGGAGCAGTGGCAACGGAGCAGGAGGGAGCTGCATCCCACATGGCCCTGGAGTGCGAGACAACGGACTCTGATTTCACCAGTGGGACGGAGGGCGAGGGGAGCTCTACGGCGGAGACAGGAGCTGACACCAGTGGCACGGACTCTTCCTCTGATGGGAGCTCCCTTGTGGTGGAGGCAACATCTGTGCCCCCCGCATCTACAGGTACAGCCGCCACCCCTCCCTACCAGCACCGCCCTCCCAACAGCCCCTCAGCCTTTGCCCTGTGCCCGCTCACCCAGGAGGGTGGGAATCACCTTCGCCCCAGGCACCTCAGGCCCTGCCCCAGTCACCCCTGCTGCCCTCAGTGAGGAGGCCATTGACCTCCTCGGGTCCATCACTGTTGGGCAGTCTACCATTTTGAATGCCATCCAGGGTGAAGAAAGGCAGTTGCAACAAACAAATACATTCCTGGAGGGCATTCATTCTGGTCAGGCGGCCCTTCAGCGAGCTTTTCAGACTCTGCCCTCAGCACTGATGGCAGCCATTGTCCCTGTGTCTAGCCCCCCCTCCAACTTCCTCCACCCAGACCCAATCCCCTGTACCTCATCAGAAGTTGGCCTGTGCCCGGCGGGAGAGGGGGAAGACTCCAGCCACCAAAGCCGCTCCCAGGGGTACAGGTGGGAGTGTGTAGTCAGCTGCGACACCTTCCAAGGTGGGGAAGGGCCACAAGAAAGTCAGCAGGTCTGGGAAGAGCAGCACGACGCAGAAGACCGCCATCATCCCCTCTGCTCAAGAGGCCACCTCTATCATACCTGCTGCCTTTAGATGCCACTGCCAGCACCTGCCCTGATGCCCAGGAGGCCACCGCCACCAGCCCCGCTGGGCCAGAGAGGACCGCCAGCACCTGCCCCGCTGGGCCAGACAGGACCGCCAGCAGCTGAGTCACTGCAAAGGACCCCGCCGCCACCAGCCCTGCTGGGCCAGAGAGGACCGCCAGCACCTGCCCCACTGGGCCAGACAGGACCGCCAGCAGCTGAGTCACTGCAAAGGACCCCGCCGCCACAAGCACCGCTGGACAGGGCACCGCCACAACAAGCACCGCTGGCCCATAAGCGCCAAGGGCACTGACGCTACTGAGTCCGTCACGAGCAGGATGAAGCACTCTGGGCACAAGACCCCCTCCAGAACCAGTGGAGAAAGGCATCCACTACCTCTGTCCTTGGCAGGATGAAGCACTCTGGGCACAAGACCCCCTCCAGAACCAGTGGAGTATCATATCCACTACCTCTGTCCTTAGTAGGATGAAGCACTCTGGGCACAAGACCCCTCCAGAACCAGTGGAGTATCACATCCACTACCTCTGTCCTTGGCAGGATGAAGCACTCTGGGCACAAGACCCCCTCCAGATCCAGTGGAGAAAGGCATCCACTACCTCTGTCCTTGGCAGGATGAAGCACTCTGGGCACAAGACCCCCTCCATAACCAGTGGAGAGAGACATCCACTTGAGAGACTTGAGAGACTGTGGCTTTGCACTCCCCAGGATTGAACAGTGGGCAACCCACCCACTGTATAGACTTGAGAGACTGTGGCTTTGCACTCCCCAGGATTGAACAGTGGGCAACCCACCCATTGTAGAGACTTGGGAGACTGTGGCTTTGCACTCCCCAGGATTGAACAGTGGGCAACCCACCCACTGTAGAGACTTGAGAGACTGTGGCTTTACACTCCCAGGATTGAACAGTGGGCATGTGGCCCCCTTGTGGATTTGGCGTCGTGCACTCAACCAGCTGAGGCGCCCCCTCCTTTCCCTCCCCCTGAGGTGCCTGTTTTCTTGCTATCTGATGCCCCTGCAGTGTTCTCTCTGTCATGGTCGGGGATCATGTGTGGGCCCAGTGTTCCATGGACTTCAGTGGAGCACTACCTGGACTACTATTCTTGGTGTATATTTTGTTTATAGTGTATATATGTATATTTTTGCATTCTGCATTTTAATCTATTACAATGGTTACACTCATTTTCTTTGGTCTTTGCATTGTTCCAGGGGGGGGGGGAGGGGGGGGGTTGTGGGTTGTAACTATAATGTATCATGATGTATTAGTGTGTGTGTTATGGTGGGTGAGGGTGGGGGTGTTGCGTGTGTGTGTTACTGTTGTTTCCCTCCCCCCTCCCCTGTGTCGTAGGTGCAGTACTCACCGTGGTCTTCTGCGCCGGCGTTCGTGCTCCTGGTAGAGGAGCAAGAAGACAAGGGCTGGCAGGATCTGCAGCTCTGGTTCCATGGCGTCCTGGTTTTTCTTCGTGGGGTGAGTAGAGGTGAGCGTTTTCCCTTCGGAGTCCTGTTTCCGCCGTGTTTTTGTCCGCGGTGACACCGTCCCTGAAAAGGTGGGGGATTGGTAGGTTGTGATACTGTGGGCGGTCCTTTGTCTTCCGCCTGTCTGTTGGCGGTGACCGCCGTGCTGTTTGTTTGTACTGCTGTGGCGGTCGGATTGTTAAAGTGGCTGTCTTTGTTGGCGGTTTCCGCCATGCTCGTAATTTCATTTTTTTTTACCGCCGGCCTGTTGGCGGTCTTACCGCCGCTTTAACACCGTCCGCCAGGGTTGTAATGACCACCTATGTATGGCCTGGGCTCTGCTCCTATTTCTGACTTGACGTATAGTTCTTCATCTTTGGCTTTCTCTTCCATCACTTTGCTGGATCCGAGTTGTTTGTTGTTGCTGGCAGATAACACCGCTAGCCCCAAATGTCCTGCTGTCAAGAGGAAAAAGAAGAGAACCAAGACTACTGGTCTCGAGGAGTCAAGCCAAGTGGGGCTTCTTTCAGACCCTAGTTATATCTAGGCCCTAAAGAATGACCTTTTAGATGACTGTTGTAAGAGTTTTTAAAGAATTTTACATGCTGAAATATCCCTGATCATGAAGCAGCTGAAACACATCAAAAGCTAGCTTGAAGCCCAATTACTCCCCTTGAGTATGGTTGTTTCTAGGCTCGGGAGACAAAGCTGCTCCTTCTCTGCAACCAACATTTGTCCTGATGGAAGGAAGACCTCCTAGACCAATAGCCCGTCCTAAGGCTCATACTTTCAGGGGTGAGATGGGACCCCATATGAGGGGACCAAATAATGTTGTTCCCCAATCCCATGTTAAAACCACTACTACTAGTAAAGGTCAGGGTGGAGTAGACCAGCCACAAGAGCACTGACTTACGACAGAGGCTTTTCCCTTCCTTCAAAGGCAGTCACCATCACTCTACTTCCAGCAGACTGTCCCTTTGTGGCAATTCGTATAGGTTTCCCTGAACTCCCACATAGTCAATCTGACTAGTCAACTCACTCATAAGGTTTTGAAGTTGCTGGTTAGAAACAAAGATTTTTCTTGTTCTGCAGCCCCAGGGATTATTATGTCACACAGGGTGGGTTGGATTGGTGCGTCTCCCAAAGCTGGCAAACGGGACTGTATGTGAATTTTAGGCACCCACAATTTGTTCACCACTTGTTGACTAGTTCACCTGGCTAGGATCATAAATAGAGTAAAATTATGATGGTGCCATTAGGTTAGTTTTGTTAACCTAAGCCCACTCTTGGCCCTGCTCATTTATATCATGCCCCTGTAATAAAGGAGCCTTAAGGTTAGTGATGTAGTCATTATTATTCCAACTTTAATCCTGCTCTTCTGGTTACTCTGGCACAGTGAGTCCATTTATGGGTATCCTTTATCTAACCGTTATGATGTTTTATCAAGCTGTACCTTTATTGTCTACACACCTCTCCAATTGAGGCCTCAGCTTTCATTGTCACCCATTCCTCCTCTCCTGCTCTAAACCAACATGGCCTTCAAGGGTGTCCCTGCAGGTCCCATTCCTCTTTTTCATTGATTAGTTGGAACATTGCTTGCATCAACTCTAAGATTAATAATCCAGAATGGTTGGCTATTATTAGTTGCTTTGATACTAGTCTTTTTCAAGAGACCTGGTCCACATGCCCTCTCTGGTATGAGGGTTTTGCATGATGTTCAGTCAGCGCTATCTCCTCTCCTCAGGGTCGAGCTAAGGGTGGTCTCTCGATTTGGATTTATTTATCACTTTACTTTGGTGGTTGAAGTGGATACTTGTTGCTCCGCCTTCCAGGCTTTGTTAATCAAGGACACCCAAGCTCCTTTTATTTAGATTTGATTAATTTTTATAACAGTGATTTTCTAGTGCAGCTTGCAGCACTTTTACTAAGTTATTTTCTTTTTTACAGGAACTTAAGGTCCCTCGTTTTGGTGGGAAGGCTCAAACAGGCTGTATAATTTGCAGAGATTTTTAATGCTAAACTAAGGTTGACTACTGTTAGTGCGTCAGAGCCTTAACAAGTAAACTTACAAGGAGATGCGTTTAGGTCGACAAACCTTTGGACCGCGTTTGGAGACTTCCCAGTACGAAGTATTTTCTTGGCATATCATCAATCAACAATTCCATAGACCATCAATAATAACAATCACTAATCAATAAACAATCAATAAGAATCAATAATTTAACACACCATGACCTTTCAGTCATGAATAACCACACTAGTTTAATTAAGTGTTAGGATATGTATTTCGTTATTAGTAAAAATCTAATATCATGTCTGTTAATCTCAATAGCAAGAACACATCAAAACACTACTTAATTAGCAATCAGAGCGCAACTTAATCAAACATGGATTATACTCATTCAGTAATTTGACACATCATTAATATGAATCAATTTAGCAGAGTCTAATTAGTACATGGTTCAACAAAGCAAGAACTTAGTCATTTGTCTATTTGCATCAGATATTAGTGAACACCTCAACTAACCTCAAATTAGCATTAGCATGTTGGCCTTCATGCAAAACATTTAGTGAACACGAATTTAGAAAACATCTAAACTAAGGCCTCTATCAAAATAGCAGTTGGTACCTAGAAAGAAAAGGCAAACAGACAATTGCAATTTGCATCGGATAGTTACCAATCCAACAGATCAGCAGCAGCATCAGTCTTATTCCTCAGGACATCAGTTCATCAGCATCGGGCAAAGTAGAACGGGGCAAAGTCTCAAGATAGCATAGCTCAGGAACATTACTTCCCTCAGATGGAGGAGAAGATAATATCAAGCAAAGATGAGTAGAGGATGGTTTTCCAAGGCGACAGGACAGCTGAACTAAAATATGGCAACTGGCAAAAGTCTCTGAAGAAGGGAAAAGGCAATACAATGCAACATGCAGAATGCTGAATGCGGATTGTGTTGAATGCTGATTTCTCCTTGAGTCATGCGGTTAAGTCAAAACTGTCTAACTATTCCCTAATTCCTTAACGATAAAGTTTGGTGCATCCGTATCTCTGTCCGATAATTTGCAAACACCTTACTAGAATTTTCCACAGTTCACAGTTCCCAGGTCACGGATTGGTCCCTGTTACTGACGTCTTCAACGGTTGGAATGTCAGGTATGAAATGTTACACTTCGTCCTCCAGTCAGTGTCTTCATTTTCTTCTCCTAGTATGGTTAACCTTGCACCTGTTACAAATTACACTGTTGCATCTAGCAAGAACATCGCCTTGAGCAAGCCGGTTCTCATGAGAAAGAAGTTACTACGGCTACACACATATAACTCCTGGAAAAGTACAGCTTCGTGTCCTTCAGAAAAATAGCACACTACACGTTAGAAAATGCTATTTAAATATGAGGCCAGGCAGCTAGGCCCAAGCCCTCACTAAATTAAAGCCATCATATTTAATAAAGCAAACTCTTAGCACACAACCCTAATTATGATATACTAATACAAATTCAAAATATTATTGCATTATAATTCAGAAGTTATAAGCCTTTTCATTAGTCTTCGTATACATAGGTAGCCACTCCCCGTGGGCACATTTCAAACGTGTGCATTATTCTCTATGTTAACACATTTTCTATGCGGCTTTATCACACATTATATTTCAAGCTTTTCGTATTAATATTGCTTTTAAAAGACACACTCCAACAATCCCTCCTCTGATGACTCTTGTCATCACACAAACCTTTCCCCAAAAATTTTACAACAGTTAAAATTCTTTCATTTCAATCTCTTCCCTTATTGGCTTCCCCTTTGATTTTTCCCTAAACAATTTTTCCCTTTCTTTTTCTTCCCTCCTCTGATTATGTTTAGCCTTATTCAATCTTATTTTCTTGCTAATTTACATGCCACCCACAATCCAAATAGACAAGCTATAGCAATCAATATCCCCTGTATTATTTTAGACAATATCCCATGCCAAATGTTGCTAAGCCAATTCCCCACTGATGCAAAACCCCTTCCAACCTTTTCCCAAACACCAGGTTCTTTCAATTCCTTCAAGTCTGCACTATCCTTAGTCAAGTTAGTAAGCATACTTCAAATCTCATTACTATTATCTGGTATATATGCACAACAATGATTCTCATTAAGTATTCTACAAACTCTGCCATTTTTCCCTAAAAGAATGTCTAAAGCAAGCCTGTTTTGAAGAGTCAAAGCCCTCTCCGCAGCAAGTTCAGTATCCATTAGGAGTATAGCTCCTGAAAAATTTGTCAGCATGTTATCCACAACAGTAGACAGCTTTCGAATCGTTATTGAATTCAAGATAACTCCCACTGAAGGAATTATCGCCACAAATATATCTCCCACTACACCAGCAGCGGTCTCTCTCCTCTGTCTAGTACGATGTAATTAAGACAATCTCGGAAACTTCTTTAAGTCGTCAAGTTGGTATATCTTTGGGAAAACTATCCCCAAATAACATGTCCCATACCATCCCTTTGGAAGACGGTAATAAGCATTAAGCCCCCATATATGTAGTAGATCCCCGGGATCGCCAGATCCTGTCCATTAACATGAACGTCCATTTACTCTGAAACAAAAACACATGCTTACATTCACTCTTTCCCACAAACACATTGTCATAATATGAGTTTGGCCTAGATATACAAAGCTTCCCTACGTGTAATGCATCTAAAGCTAATTTCCCTTGCTCTCTAATTGCACCATAACCCTCATTACTAGCAAATATTTGCTGCTGCAATCCTTTTTCTAATTTACCCTTTAATGCTCTCCTTCTATCTTCCGTGTGATCTAAAAAGCTTTTCTCTACAGGTGTAAGCAAGCATGTTAAATTATTGCGGTGAGCATAAGATGTACTAATTGTCAGTGTTGGCTCAAAGAATCCTTTAACTAACTTTATACTATAGTATCTAGCTACATCAACAATTCCAAATCCGTATCGACTATCAGTATAGACAGTGACTCTCATCTGTGCAGAGACATGGCAAGCCCTGGTAAGAGCTACCAGTTAAGCTACTTGAGCGGAATACACTCCTTGAAGCCAGGACGCTTCCATGATACCAGAAATCGTGCATACAGCATATCCAGCTCTCAGTATTCCTACTGAGTCCCTCAAACATGAGCCAGTGATGAACCAGGATATGGGAGTTAATCTTCCACACCAGTGAATCTTCCACACCAGTGATGAACCAGAATATGGGAGTTAATCTTCCACAGGGTTTGGGAAACAGACAGACACTGGATGCCATATCTTTGCCTATTACGGTTGGTCCATCGGTACCATTGTATGCGCAGGCAAAGCCTAGTGTATGCAATCAAGGGATAGTGACCCAAAGTATGACAAGAGGAGGGTTCGCATGAAGCTCCCAAGAGACGACTCCAGTAGAACCAACATTTGAAGGATCTAGGTCTCTGTTAGACTTCAGTCCGATTGGGGCTCCTCCAGATGCCATGAGACAGTCAGGTTTAAGACTACTGACACCGCAGATCTTGAATGCGAATGTACCACAGACACAGTTGATGCAGGCTGGGAATATCTCATTACAAGGTTTAACAGCACAACAGCTGACCGACTGGATAGACAAGCTTAATACTCCACAGGCTGCGCCTGAAGCAGCAGGGAGAGCGGAACGAGAAGAATACCTGAACCATGTGAGGTTGGGCATGGAAGCAAATTACCTTGTTGAAGGAAGCATGGGTGTGAACAGGCTGGAGTCATACACGGAAGCAGAATTGAGGTACTTGTGCCCGAAGATAACTAGAGAAGTGAGCAGACTGCACCAAAGGTTGGCGATTCTGGCAGACAAGTACGGTGTAGATTTAGAGAATACCAAACATGTGAGGAGAACTTACAGGTTAGACTTTGAGCCAAAGGATTTTGAACACATGAAATTAACTGGAATGAAAGCGCACCTCAAGGAGATACTGCAAAGTGCACAGGTTTGGGGAGCCTTAGAGAAGTGGAAAGGCAGATGGGCGAAGAAAAGAGACAAGAGGAAGAGTGATTGCATAGAGCAGTCAGCTAAAACATTACTGGATACAAGCATGGTAAAGATGTTACCAATGAGAGAAACTGCCGGAGGGGTTCTTGTCCATGTACCGTGGACTAGAGGTGATATTCTGTCATTCACAAATGATTTCCCCAGGCTGAGGGAGAAACCAATAGAGTGGTATCAGCAGACAGACAGATTTGTGAAGCTTGCAAAATGTCTTTGGGAAAACCTGAATACTCCCTTTGAGATCATAGTTCCAGCTGATTTGTGGATTGAGTACAAAAGGAGTGTAGATTGGCCAACTGAGAAACCGGCAAGGGACAGAAGTACAGGTGCGCCGTCTCCTGATGTGATGATGTGATGAAGTATTATTATAAGGTGATTGAGTTTCTGAAAACAAGAGTTTCGCCTAAGAATGTTGATTGGCAAAGGATTGATAGAACGACTCAGGAAGTCAAGGAGTCAATACATGCCAATTATGAGAGGTTGTTGAAGGCGTTTAAACATTACAGCTGCACAGAGGTTATTGAGGCGAAGGAGATGAACCACCTTGTGATCAGGTTTGTGGAAGGGTTGAGACCTGAGATTGGCCAGATGATTAAGAATCATTTGATTTGCTGGCAAGCAAAGCCAATTGATGAGGTGTTGCAGTATGCGAAGTACTGTAGCAATGAGATTGAATTGAAGCAAAGAAAGTTGAAGGAGAAAGCGATGGTAATGCAAATTAAGGCAGTGCACACAGGGATGCAGGAAGGTTTTCCGCAGCAGATGGTGCAGCAGCTGCAGGGAAATGGGATGTTTCAGGCGCAAGTGAGAAGTAGAGGTCGAGGAGGTTTTGTGAACCGCAGTCCAGACTTGAACACTGCAGTAGTTCAAAACGATGCACAGGGAATGAAGAAACTGTTACTGTGTCTTGCTTGCGGGGTCGTTGGACACTGGAAGCTGGAGTGCCCAATGATGGTGCAGGATGGTGTTGTTCAACAAAGCAATGATGTCAGTCCATTCCAAAATGTGAGAGGACCAAGATTGAGAGGTCCAAATCCAAATTTTCAGAATAATGTGAACCAAATGCAAGGTTTTCAATCCATGCAGCAGGTGCAGTTTCCACGTGTACAGCCGATGCAGTTACCACAAATGCGACAGCAGGTCCCCATGGTACCTAGTCAGCAAATGCAAGTACCTTTAGCACCAATGGAACAACAACAGGTGATGCTTCCTCAACAGGTCACAGGTCAAAGAATAAGTCAGAATCACACAGTACAACAGTACCCACTGCTTGGTGAGAATGGAATAAACGATGAATGGTCGGATGAAAGTTCAGACAGAGAAGAGTGCAGGCTTGCAGCATCCTTAGAGGTAGATCAGAGAGGACCCTATGTTCAAGGGAAGGTTATGGGTCACAAGGTTTCATTCTTGGTTGACACAGGAGCTACACGCTCTACAGTAAGAAGTGCAGAGGTTCCGAAACTGCCCCTTTCGGGACAGACAGTTAAGGTAGTAGGAGTATCAAACCAACCCCTGACTAACCCGATCACAGATCCAGTTCAGGTTGAGCTTGGCACATTCCAAGGATTGCACAGATTTGTGGTTTGCGATTTAAGTCCTGTATCCCTATTGGGAAGAGACTTAGGCCCATATTTATACTTTTTGACGCACAACTGAGTTAAAAAATTGCCAATTGGTATGAAAGAGACAATGACATTACATAGCAGACAAGTCAACAGTGGTTGGGTGAAGAGGGCACAATACCTACTCTCACAACACTGGCATGATCTGAAGTCCAGAACTAAAGGGAAAGTGTCCATGAGGCACAGACTGGTGCTACCGGGTGCTTTTCCTTGTGAATTTCATTCTTTCCACATCTTCATCCCCTGATGTGTGTGGTGCCTCCTGTGCCATGGCTGGTGCAGTTGTAGAGGGGGCCACACACACTTCAGGGGATAGAGATGTCAAGTCAAAAGTCCTAGCAGTTGCCAATTGTGGGAACAAATAAGGCATCCTTGCAGGAAGGAGGAACTGCTGATTTTTCAACACTGCAGCAACATCACTGCGGTAGGCAGCCATGTTTTCACTGAGGAAGGCCACTTCCCACTGTATGGACACCAGGGTATTCTGCATAGCCCCCAGCACATTATCTGTTATGCTGCTGCCAGTTTGGGAGGGCAATTGTAGCCTTTGCCTCATGACAGCAGCTATGTTGGCCAGAGTATTCCACGTAGCAGGCAGTGGGTGCCTCTGATGGTAGCTGAGTTGCCTTTAGTTGGACTGAGGCACAGCCGCGCTCCCTCTAGGGTGCCTGCCATTGTCTCCATCCCCATCTGCACCTGCCTGGCCAGCTCCCACTGGACTCCTACCACTGTCCTCTGAAAGGTGATCTCTGGGTCCTCAGAGTCCAGAGCTGTGTGGGTACTGTGGTGGCGTGTGTTGGTAACTGGATGGGGAATGTGGAGACGCTGCAACGATGTGTGTTCTCCCTACGACTGGAGGTGGTGTCTGGAGTGATCCTGGGACATTCTGGAGAGGCTGTTCATTGATGGTAAGCAACTGGTCATCCATGTCATCTGTAAAATCCAGGAGAGGCAGGAGGTAAGCCATCATCCTCTGTAATGAGATAGTGTCAAATCAATATTAGATTGTTTTGGCTGTTGGCATGGCGCATCATCTATTTGCCACTGGAGGCTCAGTGACATGTTACTGACCCAAGGTTGTAGTTGTACTTATGTGTAGCATTGTATATCACACATGGGCAAGCTCACTGGGTATTTTGGGGCATATGTAGGTGCCCTGAGCGCCACCTGAGTGCCCTGCGCCGTATTTACAAGGTGGCATAAAACCACTGTTTGTGCCTTAATGCCACCTTGTACAGTATACATGGCCCCTTAACACGCAGCACTTTGTGTGGAAGGTGTGTGCAATGGGTTTTGCTGTGGGCATGCCACAGCAACACCCATTGCATTTTGACACAGCCTCAGATTTACAACCTTTTGTAAACTGGAAGCTGCGCAAAATTTAACGCCAGCCCAGGGGTGGCGTTAGTATGGCAAAACTAAGAGTAATGCTTACTTTTCCACTAGAGTTTTTGCTTTTTCTATGTGTGCTGCAGAATGCAGCACACATAGTAAGAGCAAATCACCATTTAATTTTGTTGTTGTGCAGGAAGGTGTTCTTGCACAATCTCCCCCTCAATGCAGCCATCCTTGCACTATGGTAAAAGGGTGGTTGTATTAGAGCACAACAGCTAATTTACTGCTTGCACAGAGGGGTACACAGAAGTGCGCATTATTCCTATGAATATGGCGCATCCCTGCGTTTTGAAAATGACTATGCGTGATGCTGCCTAATTTGGCACAGCAGCATTCACCATCATTTTCAGTTTGATCTGGCCCTCCATCTTGTCAGATGGTGAGATTGCAGCTACTTGTACAGCTGCACACATGATGTTCACAGACATGTTCCAAATGTTGTATGTGTTTTATTTTTTGGCCATTCCCATTTGATGCATATGGTTGTCTCTGAGTTGTTGTGGGTTCACCCTGTATGGGTTGTGTTCCACAGGTTGCAAGCTTTTGGGCAGATGTTTCTTATGTGGCACAGCAGGGATGTGCCATGTTTACTTGAATATGGTACAGCCCTGCAATTCCCCCTGTGCAGATTTGTTCTCCCTGTACCAACACAGGCTCTATTGCAGCATAATGAAGGGGTGCCTGCCTTGAGGGGATGATTTGTTCATGTGCAGGGAGGATCTAGTTTAAGAAGGACATTTGTATTGGAAAATGCACCAGAACCAATAACTGTTGATGTAATTTCTGCTACTGAGGTGGTGGACCATTGTCCGTGGCCAAATAGCTGGTCATTTTCTCTAACAGATGGCACATTTGGCTTTCTTTTTCAAAAATATACTTTTTAAGGTTTTAACAGCAATACTTATGAATGATCTATTCATATAATGTTAAATAATCTAAGCATTTAGGGTTAAATCAATGTATCATAGTCAGTTTAACATTTGTAGTGGTTACAATTTAGGACTAATTCTCCCCTTTTACCATCCTTTTTTATCTTAATACATTTTTCAACCTCGATTTATTTTTCTTCTTTCTTTCTGATCTGCCTACAATACTTCAAACAATCAATCAATCAATCAATCAAGGATTATCACCCATAGGGTATCAAGGCACTGTATTTGGGCTGCTGCTCAGTCGAAGAGCCAGGTCTTCAGGTCCTCCCTGAACTTCTTCAGTGATGCGGTCTGCCTGATCTTGAGAGGTAGTGCATTCCATGTCCAGGCTGCTAGGTAGGAGAAGGATATTTCTCCTGCTGTGCTTTTCCAGATCTGGGGGATGGCTGCAAGGGCGAGCTGGGAAGAACAGAGATGTCTGTACGTAGAAGGTGAGACAGTGGTTGAGCGATACTGGTCCTATGTTGTGCAGTGCCTTGTAGGTGTGGATCAGGAGTTTGTATATGATGCGCTTGTTGACTGGAAGCCAGTGTAAGTTTCTGAGGTGGGAGGAGATGTGGCTGTTTCAGGGGATGTCCAGGATGAGTCTGGCTGCTGCATTCTGAACTCTTTGTAAGTTTCTTGGTGATGCTGGCATGGAATGCGTTGACGTAGTCTAGTTTGCTAGTGATGAGTGTGTGAATGACTGTATTCCTCATGTCGGGGGGAATTGATTTGAAAATTTTCGCAGGAGTCAGAGGGTGTGGAAGCATGATGAAGGGACGGCATTGACTTAGCGGGTCATCGATAGAGAGGAGTCCAGGATGATGCCCTGGTTTTGCACATGGCCAGTGGGGGCGGGGTTGTTACCCAGAGTGGTGGGCCACCAGGAGTCGTTCCAGGCAGAAGGGGTGGAGCCGATCACAAGGATCTCCGTCTGGTCCGAGTTGAGCTTAAAGCAACTGGCCTCCATCCTGGCCGAGACTGCTCTAATCCCATTGTGGAAATTCCTCTTGGCTTGAGCAGAGCCCTCGGACAGGGAGAGGATCAGTTGGGTGTCATAGGCATAGGAGATTACGTTTAGCTCATGTTGTTTAGTGATCTTGGCAAGCGGGGCAATACTTTGCTTTTCCCCTTGATTGTAGTGGTATGTCTTAGTACAATTCCTCGTTGTGTCACACTTTAATTGAAGGTGGCCTGGTGTCCAGTAGTTTAGTCTCTCTCACTAACATTTCTTCCCATTCCCCTAGTTCATCATCAACACATAGCTTTATTCGGTTACTTTCAACCATAAAAGCAAAACAACCAACGTTTAAATAAAAGAGCAAATAAGAGTTAGATTAAAAAAGATAAGAAAGAGATAAAAACATATATGTCAGCCTTAAAACACATAAAATTATTTTCCTTAAAAAAAAGACACCTAACCCCCTAATACCTAACATTTAAATTAAACATGGGGTTTTCTTTCAATCTAGGTGTGTATTTAAAATTTGGCAGCTAAAACACTTTAAGCATTTGGTCCTCATCATCATTGTTTCCCCAAAAGTTTTGTACGTATATGCCAAGCAGCTACAATATACTTGCTGACCGCACAAGATAGAGGGAGAGAAGTTTCCCTCATCATGATCCTTAAGGCAACAATACAGTGTCTTGTCCCCATATTACTGCACACAGATCGTAACCACTTCCGACGCGCAATCAAATAAGCAGGGCATATAAACATGAAATGTACAATAGATTCCGAAATTTGATTGCAGCTCGGGCAAGTGTCAGGGCTTGGGATCGTACTCCGCGTACTGCCATAGGACTTAAGAGGCAGACAACCATATCTGAACTGAATATATAGACTCTTACTTAATGGATCAAGAATTGTATCCATAAATGGTTCCAAATATGGATACCATTTAAAGTCAAAGAATTGTGACGTCAATCTGCCGTGTGTTGTGCACAGCAGATAGTTTTCCCTGACATGTATCCAGTAAACAGTTTTCAGATGATTCTTCTGATCCTTCCTTATACTTTCTGGATGACTCCAAAACTCACTAAGACCCAATCTATGAAACCATTTTGAGATGTGGTTAAACCAGGAAATGTTAAGTACATTTGGTCTGTCTAGAATGTCTTGAATAGACTCCTTGTATGTGAATAGCTCAGGGGTGGTCCATACACGGACCCAGAAAAGCAATGGTCGTAGGGCAATTACATCTGAAATGCGTGGTAGGTCGAGGTCCCAGAACATTGGCAGCAGTGGGGTACTGCGAGGACAGGCCAAGATTGACCTTACAAAGTTGTTTTCCCCCACTGCTAGCTTGCTAATGTTCGAGGGCCCCCAAATTTCTGCCCCATAGACGGCAGCGCTCTTTGCCTTTGCTCGGTAAATTTTAATAGTTGGAGTAATCACTCTCTCAGAGGTGGACTTGTGGAAGCGTAAAATGGCCCCAGATCTCTGTGCCAGAAGAGCTAAGCTTTTATCGATTTGGGGCCCCCAATACAGGTTGTTGCTAATTCTCACCCCCAAATAATCTATGGAGCTTACCATACCTAGGGGGGTTCCATTATAGAAAATTGAGTATCTCTTTGTGGGACCACAGCCCAGGGTCATGAGTTTGGTTTTGCTGTGGTTGAGTTCAAGCCCATAGTCAACACAGAATGAACTAAACTTATCCACAAGTACCTGGAGACCCATAGGAGTTCTGGAGATCAGGAGGGAATCATCAGCAAATAGCAAAATTGGAATTTTATGGTTATTCAAGGATGGAGCATCATTTTGGCAGTTGGTAACGACTTGCACCACCTCATTGATAAACAATGTAAATAACGTTGGGGCAAGAACACAGCCCTGACGCACTCCTCTCCTAATCTCTATTTTATCGGTGAGTTCCCCCTGATTACCCCATCTAACTTGTGCAAATGTTTTTTCATGTAATCTTTTAATTAAATGCACTAAGTTTCCTGGGGTACCGATTTTATTTAATACTCCCCAAAGTTTCTCTCTTGGGACAAGATCAAATGCAGATCTCAGATCTACAAAGGCAACATAAAGTTTTTGCTTGGATAGAGTGACATACTTCCAAAATAATAATGACAGTCTGAAGACTTGGTCCATGGTATTAGTTTTGGGCCGAAAACCGGCCTGTAAGGGGGATAAGATTTGGTTGTCTTGGATCCAATCGATAAGCCTATTTAAAACTTGCTTAGCAAACGTCTTCTGAAGGATGTCAATAAGGCTGATTGGACGGTAGTTTGCAGGTGAACCTACATCACCCTTTTTATAAAATCGGTATTATTTCTGCGCCACGCCAAGAATCTGGAATAGGGCTACCAGCTGCTATGGCATTAGACAATAAATTGATGTACCATGCCCATATCTTTGGTTCTGATTTAAACAGGTCCCCTGGGATCTTATCTGGACCAGGGGCTTTTGCTGGCCTCAAAGAATTGATTGCAGCTATTGTTTCGGCTAAGGTAAAAACAATGCTCTCAGTTGAGGTCATGTTAACAGCCCAACACTCATCGTATCCAGGATCCACCGGATTTTGCGGTGCGGGCAGAGCGTATATTCCAGAAAAATAGGACACCCATCTTTCGGGCTGTATATACATACCAATATCATCATTGCCCCTTTTCGCACTAGAGGTCAACAGCCGCCAGAAGGAACTATCATCTTTGTATTTGACTGCTGCAAGCAGCTTCTGCCATATCTCATTATCCCAGTCTTTTTTTGCTTGTTTCAGGGCGTTAGCATACCTACGTCGGGCCTCTTTAATAGCCACTTGAGTAGAGTTTTTTACAGCCTTGTTTAGATTAGATCTTGCTCGCACACAGTCTTGATTATACCAATCCCTACGGGGGGTATCAGCTGGTCTCGATTTGGAAGGGGTTTCCCTATAGAAGATACCTTGTAGGGAATCCACCAATTTAATGTGGATAGACATAATAGGAATGTCAGGGGCTTCTTGATCCTCGTAATCTATGAAGAGTTTTAAAAATAATGAATATAATTCCCCGATCAAGTACGGATTGGATTCAACCTTTGGCCAACAGACCCGAGAACGTCTATGGTTCAGGTAAGGGAGTGGGACATTAGTAATCGTTGTGTGATGGACTCTTAAGAATGCATGGTTGGTCAGTACAAGGCACAGAGGATTATGATCGCTATCCAAGCGAGATAAAATTTCCATGTCCAGTGAACTTGACCATAGCCTAATGTCCACCAGGATGTAATCAATAGTGCTAAGGGAAAGCCCTCGCTTGAAAGTGATGGCTCGCTCTGAATCAGATTTAGTGCGGCCGTTACATTCTCTCAGGCCGTGTTTCAGGCAAAGGGAAGACAACTGAGATGCAACACAGGAAACGGGGGAAAACACCATTTCCTTAGATTGGGGAATACCCCAATGTTCGTCCTCTTCAGTAGTCAGATTACTGATAGTATTGTCCAACACAAAGGAACAATTGAAATCGCCTGCTATGATCAAGAGATCTGAAGGGTCCAAAAGCTCTATGTAGTCCGTCAACTGGGTGAGAACCATTGATTCTGTTCCACGGGGAACGGATCTTGCATAGGTATTCAGAACTATCAGCCTGAATCCGGGTCGGAAAGTAAGTTGCACACCCAGCAGATCATAAGAATTAAACTTTATCATAGAGTGGTCACATTCTAGCTTGTTGTTCAATAAAATCATTAACCCTCCTATCTGTCTTCCAAAGCCACCGGAGGCAGGTTGGGCAGCAGAAAAATAAGTTGTAAAGCCTTGTATGGATAACTGTTCTGCAGTCCAGGTTTCTTGAAAAAGACAGATATCTTGTTTGTTAATAAGGCTTACCCATTCCGTATCATCCAACTTTGACTTAATTCCTGCTACATTCCAAGATATAATATTGATTTTAGGAGGCGTAGTTGTTAATTTGGATCTCATTAAAGAGACGGGAAGTGAAGTCCCTATAGGATGACATTTGTCATTTGCTTTTTTAGGAAGTACTATACAGGGGGTAATCAGTCAATCTGATTCAGAAAGTAAGGGGTAAGGCTTCTCAGAATTAGATGTTACAGAATTATCTGAAGAGGGAATGACCCCGGCTACAATAGTTCCAGATGTACAACATCCTCTACATAGCGGGGCCCCAGGCGGCTGACTACTGAGTCTAAGTTTCGGTTCCCTATCTATACATAGTTCTTTCATTAATATATAATCTTTGCATGTATCTATGCTATCTCCTATCACCCATCCTATCTCTTTATTCTATAACTCATAATTTGGTGATGTTGCGCTAGCCCTGTTAAATTTCTATTCCTATTTTGCCCAAGACAGATCCTAGATCAGCAAAAGGATTCCTCAAAAGAGGAAGATCCCTAGCAAACACTGTTTCATAAAGTGATCAGGCAGTCACTGTGCTGCTTTGTGCATACCCTTGACCACTGAGGTCAACAATTCTGAGATCTTTTAAAAATTCAATACCAAATGTAGAAAGTGAGCAGCAGGCGCACCACAATGCATACACATTGATAACTTCTCTCGGTGTGTCCTCACCAATCTTTGCAGTGTAATATATTGTGGTGGTAGTGAAGCTGACGTTTGCACCTGAAAATTGGCAGATATTTTTTTCTGCATTAGTTATTTGGTTGAATATTATGCTAGCCACCTTTCTCCTGTTCCTTCCATATCTCCACTCTGTGCTGCACCAGTACTCTGTACAGGTTTCTGATTAAGGAGCAGATTTATATATGAATCGCTTTTGCACCACGCAACAAGGTGCAAGTTTGGTGAAACCCTTGCATAGTACGGAGTGGCTTGATAAATCCAGAGTAATGCAACACAGCGCAAATCACTGCATTGCATTACTCTGCATGTTGGAGAATGGATTATTAGTAAGGACAGGTAGGTACCTATACATAGCAAATAGGTCACAGATCCCCACTGGGTCAAATGAAGTTCTCAGTAAATGAATCCTTGCTCATCCCTTAGTAGCTTGGCCACAAGCAGTTAGGCTTAATTTAGGAGACAGGTGTGTAAAGCATTTAATATCAACAAAACTGTAAATAAGTAAAACAAAAAACACAATAAAATTTCCCACACCAATTTATAAAAATAGATTACATTTGTCCCTTTAAAATTGCACCAAAACAACAAATATCCAATGCAGGGAACCGGAGGTGTGAATTTGTAAAGATTTGGGGCCACATGTACGAAGTATTTTGCACGTCGCAAACGGCGAATCGGGCTGTTTGCGATGTGCATAATGTAATTTGGAATGTACAGACCCATTTTTGCGATTTGGTAATCTATTTACCGAATCGCAAAAAGGATTTGCGAGTCGCAATTAGGAAGGGGTGTACCCTTCCTAATTGCGAGTCGCAGTCCCATGCACGATTGTTTTGTGACCGGGAATGTGGTCGCAAAACAATCGCAGTTAGCACCAGTTTCAAACTGGTGCTAACCCATTCGCAAACGGAAGGGTTCCGCATGGGACCCCTTCCCCTTTGTGAATGGCTGCAAAAACATTTTTTCAGAGCAGGCAGTGGTCCTGCTCTGAAAAAATGAAAAGAAAACTTTTAATTTTTTGTTTTTGAAATGCATCTCGTTTTCCTTTAAGGAAAATGGGCTGCATTTTAAAAAAACTGCTTTATTTAAAAGCAGTCACAGACATGGTGGTCTGCTGTCTCCAGCAGGCCACCATCCCTGTGAGGGGGGCCATTCGCAATGGGGTCGCAAATTGCGACCTACCTCATGAATATTCATGAGTTAGGTCATTTGCGACCCCCTTGGGAATCGCAAACAGTGTCATTGACACTGTTGTACATAAGGTTTTGCGACTCCTGGTCGCACTCGACCGGGGCAAAGTCAAAATTTGAGGCCCAACATAATGGAACCGTGTTCGTCTCACAAGTTGAAGCCAACCACGCTGGAGCCCTCTTCGGATACACGGCGCAAAGGTCTTGGTCAAGTTTCTACGTTCGGGCTTAGATACATTTTTGGGACGAAATCCTCAGACTGGGGCAAAGTCAAAAGTTGAGACCTCGGTCAAACTTTTACCTTCAGACTTTGAAACCTTTCTGGAGCTTTTCTTCCCCAACGTGGGGAGTCCTCCTCAGCAAGCTGATTTCAATGGAAGTCATTGGATTTCTTTTTTTCCGCATGCCCCCAGTAAAAGTCTGGAAGTCTGGGGCTCTGGAGCTTTTCAGAAAGACGTACCTGCAAGTTAGGCCAGGTCACGGTCAACGTTGGCTGGCTTGACTCTCGTTGTCGGGTTGGTCCACTTATGGAGTTTTTTTCTAAAGTTGCTCCAAACTTATCGATCTTCTTCCAAAAGTACTGTTAAGATCCTCCAGGTGTCCACAACTCACCCCAAGTATCCAGAAGCTCTGAGTTGCTCCTTGCGGGTTACGACTTCAACTCCCAGAATGCACCTGGTCAAAATCCTTGAATGGATACTGGTCAGCTGAGCTATTTGTGCAGGACCTGATGCAGGGGACTCTGATCAGCTCTTTTCTACCTGTAGCTTACAGGGAGCTCCTTCCTGGAATTGTAGAAGTAAGGCAAAGTAATTTTCTTGGTGAAGTCCAAAGTGTGCAGCTGGTGCGGTCCTTCTGAGTGCAGTGTCCAGGTGCAGGCCAGGGGGCCAGCGGGGCAGACCTTCTTCTTCTTGTCTATTTCCACCAGGGATATGAAGTGTGGGGCAGCACTGACATATTTATCCTTGCTCCTGGTGTGGCAAGCAGGGGGATGTTCCTGTTCAATCACATGCAGGTCACTCTCTTGAGTTACCACTCCCTGGGAAGTGTGGGAAAAATCAATCCCAAGGAGCAACATTCCTCCAAAATCAAAGATGACACAAATTCAATCTTAGTCTGGCTGAGTCTACCCATTGGTGTGGCTAAGGTTCCCTTAATGCACCCCTTTCCAGCCCTCTCTTAATATATTCAGGGGGCACCTGGCTGTCTGGGGCTGCAGGAAATGGGGGAGGTCCAGTTGCTATTCCAAATGTCATTCCCTCCTTTGAAATCCAGTTTGGTTGCTCCCCCCTATTCTGTTCTACCATCTCCTGAGGCAGATATCCTCCCATTAGATGCTTTCTTTTTTCAGCCAGGCTACTTCACACCTCATCAGGACAGCCTGGCTCAGGCTGCCAGAGGCTGACCAATCAGAAAAGGGCACTACAGGTCTAAAGTTGGTAACTTTTGGGAAGAGTTCCAAAACTCTTTCCATGTCCAAGTTATATTAAGTTCAACAGTGCAAAGTTGTTGGATTTTTTATAACTTCTAATTTCATACCAAACTTGCTACATTGAGCTCCATCCTATAGAATATAAGATTTTATGATTTTAAAATATAGTCTCTCCATGTTAGCCTATGGAGTCCTTCCACTACAATGGGGAAAATGAATTTGGCTATTTTCCCTCCTCACCAGTGCCTATAAAACATCTTTTATAAAGTCCCTGTTTATAGTTACACTGCACCCAACCCTGGGGGCACTTAGGGCATACCTTAAGGGGCGACGTATAAGTAAAAATAAGGTAGCTTGGGACTTTGGAAGTACTTTTAATGCCAAAGTCGAATTTGGGGTTAACTTTAACTTAAAAGCAGCCAGCAAGGCATGCCTGCTTTTAAAAGGACACTGGGGGCCACAGCAGTGCACCTATGAGTGTACTGCCAATGTTGGGGTCCCTAAACCTACATGCCCTACCATATACTAGGGACTTATAGCTGGTTGGTACAGCTAATTATAATTAGCCTAATTTGCACATACCATTTTAGTCAGAGAACAGGCCCTGGGAATGGATAGCAGTGCCCAGGGCACCATCACAGTCAGGAAAACACCAGTCTGAGTGAAAATGGGGGCACAAATGAGGGGGCTTCTGCAATCAGCCCAGTTTTCCCACACTGCCCCAGGGAGGCATTCTCGGCTGTAGTGTGGTGCGTGAGTGTTCCCATGCAACACCCATGGATTTTGATGCATTCCCAGATTTACCATAAGTGGTAGACTTGGAAATGTGCCAAAACTGCTACACCTCCCCAAGTGAGGTGCAACAAGGAGAAATATCTTTATTTCTCCTAGATTTTAATCTATGTGAGCTGCATTCCTGCCCTTTCCCTGTCATTCATCACAGCAAGGTGACTTGCTGCGCTTCGTAATTTTTCGATGATTGTGCCCCTAGCTGTCTTTATCCCATCAGGCCCAGGATCGTTGTCATAATATCAGATGAGGGTGGAGCTTCTGAGACGGATGCCTATGTCTTCGTGATTGTACTCAGCAGTTTTTCATACTAGAGAAATTGACCTGGACTTCCTTGGTGTTCTGTAAAAGGAATTAATTGTTTAGGTTTATAAGTTACCAGTATGTCTGTATCTGAGCTCCCACCAGTTCCGTACAGGCATTGCTTTGGCCATGCTTCTAAAGGCCTTAGTACACCACATGGTTAAATGTGGGGTGAACAGTGGATGTTTCAGGACTGTTTTACCCACTCTCTCCCATTCTACCTCTACCTGAAGAACTTGGTATGGGTATTTGTGAGGGATATTTCGTCCTAACATTTCTGGTGAGTAAGTTCCCTTTATGAGGTTTTTCTCCCAGTTGGACCCCTCATCAAACGAATTCACTGCATGAAATAACTGAGCTGCTGCATGGTATAGGAAGGAATAAGTCAGGCAGTCCTAGTCCTTCTTTTGACCATGGGAGTTTCAGAGTTTCCAGTTTAGCAGCTGTAGACTTCAGACTAGAGTGCACTGATGCCTGTCTAATCCCTTGAATAGTAGTTTAATTGGCATTGAGAACATAGAATTCTGCAATGTGAAAAGGCATTGTGGTAGAAAGACCATATGGGGCCAATGCGATCTCTACCATAATACACAACGCTAGTATTGTGTAGAAAACTACTGAGAGTAACTGCCTTCCAAACTTTTCCACTATTTAATGAGTATTGCTCCTATCAATGGTAAAATATACAGTATGCCTAAGTAATGGGAGCTTCTTGTTTCCCAAAATATATCTTGAAATCCAAGTCAGACATGGCTCCCTCACCGAGACTATGAAGATCCCTAAGTGGAACTATTTGTAATTTTCCCCAGTTAGTAAGCATGTCTGAAATATCTTTGTGCATTAGTGTGCTTATCACTGGTAGGGTTCTTGTCGGAAGCATCTTACTGTGTACCTTAATGTCTGTGTTCAGCAATCTCAGCAGGTGACATGATGCTAGTAGTGTTCGGTCTCTCTCTGGTTTTGGAACCAGTATTATCAACACTCTTTCATAGGGCACTGAAGTCAGAAAACATCACTAAGTTGAACATGGTCTGCAAAATAGTTTCTGCATTGGGCACAAATCATTGTGTTAGGGAACTAATCATACTGGACGAAGGGTCTCCAACCATTTTGTTTAGTAAGATCAACTTATGTTCAATTAAAGTCATCCTGAGCTATTTATATTCTTAGTACTATTGTGTTATAATAATCAACACATCACATAAGATTACATGAGTGGCCACCCTTTGCAAGATTAGCACCCGTGATCACCTCTGTACATATGGCAGGGTTGCAGACAGTAAAGTAAAGAAGGGTTTGTCAATTTGGAATGCCTTTACATGGGTAGTACCTAGCAGTCATAGATGCAATGCCCCTACCACCAAGGTAGTAATATTAGCAACACATCTCCCAACTGATTTATCACTTAAAAATCAGCTTTAAATATATTTTGGAAATTCAACCATTTTTTCTCTAAGCATCAGCTTAGGAGTTTAAAAGATGCACACAATTTCATTTAGAGGACGAGCTTTCAATTTTGATATGAATATATTCATACAGACAAGCAGAATCTTTTCATTTACTAGGCTGGGCTGCACACAGGAGAGCTCCTTACAGGTAGCTTGAGAGCTACCAGTACCTCACAAGCTACTCGTTGGAGAAGCCTGTTCTAGACTCTCTCTTCTGGGCTGTCTTTATCCTACTGTGTACCTTTGGGACTCCGGGGTGGGGGACTGTTCTGCACTGTTGTTGCGTTGGGAAAAATGACACTACAGCAGCTTATAAATGAGCCCCTAAATTCTGTTAATCAGGATATCTGCAACACGCTTTGTTCTATTTGTAATATTTTACATCCCTTTTGTTTTTCTTTCATGCTGATATACAGCAAGGTAACTCATTGTTTAACCCCTTCCCCGCCACGGACGTAATGGTTACGTCCATGGCAGCGCCCGTGTGGCGCCATGGACGTAACCATTACGTCCTGAATGCTTTCCTCGGGAGAAGCGCTAGCGCTCCTCCCGAGGGCCGCCCCCCCACCCCCCCCCCACCCCCCTAGGTCAGGGCTGACCGGGGAATCCCTTCCCCTTCCACCCCCGACCCCCCCCACCCCCCCCTGTGACGTCAGCGCGCGAGCGCGCGCTGATTTGTCACAGGGGCCTCCCTAGTCGCGCTGGAAGCTCTGCTTCCAGCGCGATTGAAAAAGAAATGCAAAAGCATTTCTTTTTCAATCATTTGGGAGGCCCGGAGGGGCTTCAAAGGGAAGGAAAAGTATTTCCTTCCCTTTGAAGTCCCTCCGAGGGTTTCAAAAGCCGGATTGCTTGCAATCCGGCTTTTGAAACCCCACTAGACACCAGGGATTTTTTTTTTTTTCATTGAAATTGACCAAAGGGAGCGACCCCTTGGGCAAGGGTCGCTCCCAGGGGGGGGCATTTTTTTGAAAAGGCCTTTTCTGCCCCCCCTGGGGGCAGAAACCTCTAGGCACCAGGGACCATTTTTTTTTTTTTTGTTTCATTTTTTTTTATTGAGGTGGGGAGCGACCCCTTAGGCAAGGGTCGCTCCCCTTGGGGGAAAATTATATTTTGGCCATTTCTGCCCCCCTTGGGGGCAGATTGGCCTATTTTGATGAGGCCAATCTGCCCCCAAGGGGGGTAGAAACCACTAGACACCAGGTTTTTTTTTTTTTTTATTATTGTTATTGACAAAAGGGAGCGACCCCTTGGGCAAGGGTCGCTCCCAGGGGGGGCATATTTTTGGGAAGGCCTTTTCTGCCCCCCCTGGGGGCAGATCGGCCTACTATTAGGCCGATCTGCCCCCAGGGGGGGTAGAAACCACTAGACACCAGGGAGTTTTTTCTTTGCGTGAATTTCACGCAAAGGGAGCGACCCCTTAGGCAAGGGTCGCTCCCTGGGGGGGAGGGCAATTTATTTTAGGCCATTTCTGCCCCCCCTGGGGGCAGATCGGCCTATTATTAGGCCGATCTGCCCCCAGGGGGGGAAGAAACCTCTAGGAGCCAGGGCACATTTTTTTTTGTGTTTTTTTTTTTTGTTCTTTCTTTTTTTTAGAGATGGGGAGCGACCCATCAGGCAAGGGTCGCTCCCCTGGGGGGCAAATTGTATTTAGACCATTTCTGCCCCCCTGGGGGCAGATTGGCCGATTTTAGGTCAATCTGCCCCCAAGGGGGCAGAAACCACTATGCACCGGGGATTTGTTTTTTGGCGCCAATGTCACGCAGGGGGAGCGACCCTGTAGGCAAGGGTCGCTCCCGGGGGGTGGGGGTTGGGGGGCAAATTTATTTTAGGCCATTTCTGCCCCCCCGGGGGACAGATCGGCCTATTATTAGGCCGAACTGCCCCCGGGGGGGGGGGCAGAACACTCTAGGCGCCAGGGCAATTTTTTTTTTGTGTGTTTTTTTTTTGTAGTTTCTTTTTTTAGAGATGGGGAGCAACCCATCAGGCAAGGGTCGCTCCCCTGGGGGGGCAAATTGTATTTAGACCATTTCTGCCCCCCTGGGGGCAGATTGGCCAATTTTAGGTCAATCTGCCCCCAAGGGGGCAGAAACCACTAGGCACCGGGGATTTGTTTTTTGGCGCCAATGTCACGCAGGGGGAGCGACCCCGTAGGCAAGGGTCGCTCCCGGGGTGGGGAGTGGGGGCGCAAATTTTTTTTAGGCCATTTCTGCCCCCCCCCCCCGGGGCCGGCTGAGCTACAGGCCAAACACCACAGGTAGGCACCTTGCAAAAAACACCTCTGTTTTCTGTGAAAAAATATGTTGTGTCCACGTTGTGTTTTGGGCCATTTCCTTTTGTGGGAGCTAGGCCTACCCACAGAAGTGATGTACCATTTTTATCGAGAGACTTAGGGGAACGCTGGGTGGAAGGAAATTTGTGGCTCCTCTCAGATTCCAGAACTTTCTGTCACCGAAATGAGAGGAAAAAGTGTTTTTTTGGGCCAAATTTTGATGTTTGCAAAGGATTCTGGGTAACATAACCTGGTCAGAGCCCCGCAAGTCACCCCATCTTGGATTCCCCTGGGTTTCTAGTTTTCAAAAATGCACAGGTTTGCTAGGTTTCCTCAGGTGTCGGCTGAGCTACAGGCCAAAATCCACAGGTAGGCACTGCTTTTTATAAAAAAATGTGATGTGTCCACGTTGTGTTTTGGGCCCTTTCCTTTCGTGGGCGCTAGTCCTACCCACACAAGTGATGTATCATTTTTATCGGGAGACTTGGGGGAACGCTGGGTAGAAGAAAATTTGTGGCTCCTCTCAGATTCCAGAACTTTCTGCCACAGAAATGTGAGTAACATGTGTATTTTTAGCCAAATTTTGAGGTTTGCAAAGGATTCTGGGTAACAGAACCTGGTCCGAGCCCCGCAAGTCACCCCTCCTTGGATTCCCCTAGGTCTCTAGTTTTCAGAAATGCACAGGTTTGGTAGGTTTCCCTAGGTGCCGGCTGAGCTAGAGGCCAAAATCTACAGGTAGGCACTTCGCAAAAAACACCTCTGTTTTTTTCCAAAATTTAGGATGTGTCCACGTTGCGCTTTGGGGTGTTTCCTGTCTCCGGCGCTAGGCCTACCCACGCAAGTGAGGTATCATTTTTATCGGGAGACTTGGGGGAACGCTGGGTGGAAGGAAATTTGTAGCTCCTCTCAGATTCCAGAACTTTCTGCCACAGAAATGTGAGGGACATGTGTTTTTTTAGCCACATTTTGAGGTTTGCAAAGGATTCTGGGTAACAGAACCTGGTCCGAGCCCCGCAAGTCACCCCTCCTTGGATTCCCCTAGGTCTCTAGTTTTCAGAAATGCACAGGTTTGGTAGGTTTCCCTAGGTGCCGGCTGAGCTAGAGGCCAAAATCTACAGGTAGGCACTTCGCAAAAAACACCTCTGTTTTTTTCCAAAATTTAGGATGTGTCCACGTTGCGCTTTGGGGTGTTTCCTGTCGCCGGCGCTAGGCCTACCCACGCAAGTGAGGTATCATTTTTATCGGGAGACTTGGGGGAACGCTGGGTGGAAGGAAATTTGTAGCTCCTCTCAGATTCCAGAACTTTCTGCCACAGAAATGTGAGGGACATGTGTTTTTTTAGCCACATTTTGAGGTTTGCAAAGGATTCTGGGTAACAGAACCTGGTCCGAGCCCCGCAAGTCACCCCTCCTTGGATTCCCCTAGGTCTCTAGTTTTCAGAAATGTACAGGTTTGGTAGGTTTCCCTAGGTGCCGGCTGAGCTAGAGGCCAAAATCTACAGGTAGGCACTTCGCAAAAAACACCTCTGTTTTTTTCCAAAATTTAGGATGTGTCCACGTTGCGCTTTGGGGTGTTTCCTGTCGCCGGCGCCAGGCCTACCCACGCAAGTGAGGTATCATTTTTATCGGGAGACTTGGGGGAACGCTGGGTGGAAGGAAATTTGTAGCTCCTCTCAGATTCCAGAACTTTCTGCCACAGAAATGTGAGGGACATGTGTTTTTTTAGCCAAATTTTGAGGTTTGCAAAGGATTCTGGGTAACAGAACCTGGTCCGAGCCACACAAGTCACCCCTCCTTGGATTCCCCTAGGTCTCTAGTTTTCAGAAATGCATAGGTTTGGTAGGTTTCCCTAGGTGGCGGCTGAGCTAGAGGCCAAAATCTACAGGTAGTCACTTTGCTAAAAACAGCTCTGTTTTCTGTGATATGTCCACGTTGTGTTTTGGGGCATATCCTGTCGCGGGCGCTAGGCCTACCCACACAAGTGAGGTATCATTTTTATCGGGAGACATGGGGGAACGCTGGGTGGAAGGAAATTTGTGGCTCCTCTCAGATTCCAGAACTTTCTGCCACAGAAATGTGAGGAACATGTGTTTTTTTAGCCAAATTTTGAGGTTTGCAAAGGATTCTGGGTAACAGAACCTGGTCCAAGCCCCGCAAGTCACCCCTCCTTGGATCCCCCTAGGTCTCTAGTTTTCAGAAATGCACAGGTTTGGTAGGTTTCCCTAGGTGGCGGCTGAGCTAGAGGCCAAAATCTACAGGTAGTCACTTTGCTAAAAACAGCTCTGTTTTCTGTGATATGTCCACGTTGTGTTTTGGGGCATATCCTGTCGCGGGCGCTAGGCCTACCCACACAAGTGAGGTATCATTTTTATCGGGAGACGTGGGGGAACGCTAGGTGGAAGGAAATTTGTGGCTCCTCTCAGATTCCAGAACTTTCTGCCACAGAAATGTGAGGAACATGTGTTTTTTTAGCCAAATTTTGAGGTTTGCAAAGGATTCTGGGTAACCGAACCTGGTCCGAGCCACACAAGTCACCCCTCCTTGGATTCCCCTAGGTCTCTTTTTTTCAGAAATGCACAGGTTTGGTAGGTTTCCCTAGGTGGCGGCTGAGCTAGAGGCCAAAATCTACAGGTAGTCACTTTGCTAAAAACAGCTCTGTTTTCTGTGATGTGTCCAGGTTGTGTTTTGGGGCATATCCTGTCGCGGGCGCTAGGCCTACCCACACAAGTGAGGTATCATTTTTATCGGGAGACGTGGGGGAATGCTGGGTGGAAGGAAATTTGTCGCTGCTCTCAGATTCCAGAACTTTCTGCCACAGAAATGTGAGGAACATGTGTTTTTTTAGCCAAATTTTGAGGTTTGCAAAGGATTCTGGGTAACAGAACCTGGTCCGAGCCACACAAGTCACCCCTCCTTGGATTCCCCTAGGTCTCTAGTTTTCAGAAATGCACAGGTTTGGTAGGTTTCCCTAGGTGGCGGCTGAGCTAGAGGCCAAAATCTACAGGTAGTCACTTTGCTAAAAACAGCTCTGTTTTCTGTGATGTGTCCACGTTGTGTTTTGGGGCATATCCTGTCGCGGGCGCTAGGCCTACCCAAACAAGTGAGGTATCATTTTTATCGGGAGACTTGGGGGAACATAGAATAGCAAAACAAGTGTTATTGCCCCTTGTCTTTCTCTACATTTATTCCTTCCAAATATAGGGGTGTGTGTAAAAAAGACATCTATTTGAGAAATTCCATGTAATTCACGTGCTACTATGGTCACCCCGGAATTCAGAGATGTGCAAATAACCACTGCTCCTCAACACCTTATCTTGTGCCCTTTTTGGAAATGCAAAGGTTTTCTTGATAGCTATTTTTTACTCCTTATATTTCAGCAAATGAATTACTGTATACCCGGTATAGAATGAAAACGCACTGCAGGGTGCAGCTCATTTATTGGCTCTGGGTTCCTCGGGTTCTTGATGAACCTACAAACGCTATATATCCCCGCAACCAGAGGAGTCCAGCAGACGTAACGGTATATTGCTTTCGATAATCTGACATTGCAGGGAAAAGTTACAGAGTAAAAAGTAGAGAAAAATTGATGTTTTTTTCTCCTCAATTTCAATATTTTTCTTTTTCAGCTGTTATTTTCTGTAGGAAACCCTTGTAGGATCTACACAAATGACCCCTTGCTGAATTCAGAATTTTGTCTACATTTCAGAAATGTTTAGGTTTCTGGGATCCAGCATTGGTTTCATGACCATTCCTGTCACTGACTGGAAGGAGGCTGAAAGCACAAAAAATTGCACAAATGGGGTATGCCCCAGTAAAATGCCGAAATTGTGTTGAAAAATTGGGTTTTCGGATTCAAGTCTGCCTGTTCCTGAAAGCTGGGAAGCTGCTGAGTTTAGCACCGCAAACCCTTTGTTGATGCCATTTTCAGGGGAAAAACCACAAGCCTTCTTCTGCAGCCACTTTTTCCAATTCTTTTGAAAAAAACTAAATTTTCCCTGTATTTTGGCCAATTTCTTGGCCTCTTTCAGGGGAACCCACAAAGTCTGGGTACCTCCAGAATCCCTAGGATGTTGGAAAAAAAGGACGCAAATTTGGCTTGGTTAGCTTATGTGGACAAAAAGTTATGCGGGCCTAAGCGCGAACTGCCCCAAATAGGCAAAAAAAGGCCTGGCACAGGAGGGGGAAAAGGCCTGGCAGCGAAGTGGTTAACAGATTTCGCAATCATTACAAAATGTAATTATGACGTGTGTTTTTATCAATATGATAATGTTTATGTTGAGGGACAGGACGCCCTTGCTCATGTTTTAATGTGTAATTTCTCTTTAAAGCCAGCAGTCAGGATCTGACCGGTCCAAATGAGGTCATAGGCACACGTGGAGGGTCGGTGTCCGTTGAATGCAGCTATGTGGCAAAATACCGCGATTCTCCCAAATACTGGTGCCGAGGAGCAGACGGGTTCGGTGACATTGTTGTAAAAACCTCAATCTCTGGTCGAGAGGTGAGGAAGGACCGAGTGGCCATCAGAGATGCACCGCGCACCGGGACATTCACTGTGCTCATGGAAGGGCTGCGGCTGGAGGATGCCGGGATCTACTTCTGTGGAATTGACAGACCTGGTTCAGGCCATCCCACATTCCCAGTCTCAGTGGTTGTTCTCACAGGTGAGTTCATGCTCTCATACCATTAATAGTCACTTTGCCCCGGTGCTGGTAGTGGGGGGGGGGGGTCCTAGAATGAGACAGATATACATGTATGTATTAGCAGGGCTGTGAAACATGTGGGAGAGACCAGAAAGCAAAACAAGAAAGTAAATCTAGTTTGTTGAGGGTAGCGCAAATTTACAAAGTCTCCTTTCTGACCAAGCCAAACACATTATAAAGGAAGCTCCATTTGAAAATATAGATTACAAAAATGAACAATTACAAGTTCTTAAAAGCAGCCAAACTCACACCGATCGTGTTTAATAGAGTATTACTATTGCATTGCCCGATGCTGCATGTAGCTATAAGTTCATATTTTGAAGGCATATATTTATATGGCCTTTATTAATACATTTTACACATTTGAGTGTGTAATTTTATAGTCAGTATTTTTGTTGACTACACATTCAAAAGCTGCTCATGTAGAGACACAAGAGCGCAATGCCTTGGCACACTAATGAACTGAAATAAAATATCAACCTGTGGTATGAGTTTCAACTTAAACATTTCGATGTTCACTGGGGCCCAACCACTCCCAGGGAATCCCTGTCAATGCTGTGTGTTAAGAACAAATATCGAATTCTTAATTCAACATCTGTCGGATGGAAAGTTTTCTCTAAGCAATACAATTCCAGATGTCTACTGAAAATAGAACCATATTAAAGGAGGTTTACCCATTGATGGTATACCTACTTCATTACTTCGAATTGGTATCAGGTTTTAAGGTCAGTAAGCAAAAATCACAAATATTGAAGTTTATGATCCCACCTGCAGAGACGCCGAGGCTTCAAACTCTTGGTCCCTGCCACTGGTCACCCAACTCTGTCAGATACATGGGTCTTACTTTTACTAGACGGTTGAAAAACTAGACCAAAGCTAACTGGTCTGTGCTCCATGGAGAAATTCTAACAGACCTCTCATGTTGGTGCTTTTAAAGAATTGGGTTATTAGGATGTGAGCCTTTCACAAGTAATAGGTTCACAATGCTCTCATTACTGGGAACCAAGTATTCCATTGTAGTGCTGGATTTTCTCAAGATAGAGTAGCAGAGGATCCAAGGCCATTCAGGGGAGGTTGTGTGGTCTAGTAATCTCCATCCTCTGGCAGGCAATAATAACACTTAATAAATGATTGTACAGTCAGTGCTTTTTATTTGAAAAAGGAAAAGTACATTATATACACACACACTTAATACTACATATTAATTTACAAATATACTCATCAGGCAGATAGCTATACCCTGTATGACATTCTGAAACCACATTTCACCCCTAAGGGGTTAATTACTCCCAAAATCAAAATATCCCACACCTATATCAAATAGAACATCACAATGTAAGGGAGTGAAATTTTGGCTAGGCAGGCTCATTGGCTTTGTCACGGGCCAACCATCACTAAGGGCCAAATGTAGCAAGAATCGAATTTGCGAATCAGAAATTGCGAGTCGGTGCGACTCGTAATTTCCGATTCGCAAATTCGTATGCAGAATGGTGTCTCAGACACCTTCTGCGAATCGCAAGGGGGTCGCAAAGACCCACCGCATTAATATTAATGAGATGGGTCGCAATTTGCGACCCCCTTGCGATTCCCTGCACTCACAGGGATGGTGGCTTGCTGGAGACAGCAGACCTCCATGTCTGTGACAGTTTTTTAAATAAAGCAGTTTTTCTTTTTTTTTGTATTGCAGCCCGTTTTCCTTAAAGGAAAACGAGTTGCAATACAAAATAAAAAATGAAACCATTTGGTTTCGTTTTTTCAGAGTACTCAGTGGTCCATTGGACCACTGCCTTCTATGAAAAAATATTTTGGGCGACATTCACAAAGGGGAAGGGGTCCCATGGGGCCCTTTTCCCTTTTGCGAATGAGGTGGGTGCTAACTGCGAATTGCTTTCGCGGTCTTAAAGCAATTCTGCATCGCGGTGCGAGTCGCAAATAGGAAGGGAACACCCCTTCCTATTTGCGAGTCGCATTCCCATTTTGCGAGTCGGTACCGACTCGTAAAATGGGAATGTGCATTGCGATGGTCATTTTCCATGACGCAAACTGCGATTATCGCAGTTTGCGCCATGCAAAACGGTTCGTACATCTGGCCTTAGATGAGGCAAGCCGACTGGCTTTGTCAAGGGGTACCACATCATAATATAAGGCAAGTCTATTAGCTTTATCAAAGGGTTACCACATTATAAGATAAATAACTATGTCACAAATCGCTGTGACTCCTGCAGCCCCCACACAGACCTCTAAATGTACGCTGGTGCTTCCCCTGCCCAGAGATATTTTAGGGCATTAACAAAGTGAGCTCTGGCACAAGGCCCTAGCTTTTCAGTGGGCCTCCTATTTTTTTAATGCTTCTTAAACATATGTTGTTTTGAATACTATTTCCCTTCAATTTATTTGTATTACAGATGATGTATGGGTGTTTAGAATAGACATCTTGCAGGGAAATGTTGTGTTTACCTCTTTCAGCACCATGCAACATCCATAAAAAAGTTCATTTTAGATCAGAACAGGACCTCACATATGAGAAATGGCAGTGGGTAGCAGAGTTTATTTGCAATAATCTGTTATAGGAGGCTGGACTGGCTTGTAGTGAGTACCAAGGGGAACTTACACCTTGCACCAGGCCCAGGTATCCCTTATTAGTGTATAGGGGTGTCTAGTAGCTTAGGCTGATAGAAAATGGTAGTTTAGCAGAGCAGCTTAGGCTGAACTAGGAGACGAGTGAAGCTCCTACAGTACCACTAGTGTCACTTCCACAATATCATAAGAAAACACAAAACACAGATATACTAAAAATAAAGGTACTTTATTTTTATGACAATATGCCAAAGTATCTCAGTGAGTACCCTCAGTATGAGGATAGCAAATATACACAAGATATATGTACACAATACCAAAATATGCAGTAATAGCAATAGAAAACAGTGCAAACAATGTATAGTCACAATAGAATGCAATGGGGGCACATAGGGATAGGGGCAACACAAACCATATACTCTAGAAGTGGAATGCGAACCACGAATGGACCCCAAACCTATGTGACCTTGTAGAGGGTTGCTGGGACTGTAAGAAAACAGTGAGGGTTAGAAAAATAGCCCACCCCAAGACCCTGAAAAGTGGGTGCAAAGTGCACCTAAGTTCCCAAAAGAGCACAGAAGTCGTGATAGGGGAATTCTGCAGGAAAGACCAACACCAGCAATGCAACAACAATGGATTTCCAGACGAGAGTACCTGTGGAACAAGGGGACCAAGTCCAAAAGTCACGATCAAGTCGAGAGTGGGCAGATGCCCAGGAAATGCCAGCTGTGGGTGCAAAGAAGCTGCCACTGGATGGTAGAAGCTGAGGATTCTGCAAGAACGACAAGGGCTAGAAACTTCCCCTTTGGAGGATGGATGTCCCACGTTGTGAAGAGTTGTGCAGAAGTGTTTTCCCGCAGAAAGACCGCAAACAAGCCTTGCTAGCTGCAAATCTCACGGTTAGGATTTTTGGATGCTGCTGTGGCCCAGGAGGGACCAGGATGTCACCAATTGCGTGAGGAGACAGAAGGGGCGTCCAGCAAGACAAAGAGCTCCCTCAGAAGCAAGCAGCACCCGCAGAAGTGCCGGAACAGGCACTACAAAGTGGAGTGAATCAGTGCTCACCCGAAGTTGCACAAGAGAGTCCCACGACGCCGGAGGACAACTCAGGAGGTTGTGCAATGCAGGTTAGAGTGCCGGGGACCCAGGCTTGGCTGTGCACAAAGGAAATACTCGAAGAGTGCACAGGAGCCAGAGTATCTGCAAAATACGTGGTTCCCAGCAATGCAGTCTACCGTGGGGAGGCAAGGACTTACCTCCACCAAACTTGGACTGAAGAGTCACTGGACTGTGGGAGTCACTTGGACAGAGTTGCTGAGTTCAAGGGACCTCGCTCGTCGTGCTGAGAGGAGACCCAGAGGACCGGTGATGCAGTTCTTTGGTGCATGCGGTTGCAGGGGGATGATTCCGTCAACCCACGGGAGATTTCTTCGGAGCTTCTAGTGCAGAGAGGAGGCAGACTACCCCCACAGCATGCACCACCAGGAAAACAGTCGAGAAGGCGGCAGGATCAGCGTTACAAGGTCACAGTAGTCGTCTTTGCTACTTTGTTGCAGTTTTGCACCCTCTCTCTGAGGAAGTCCTTTGTTCTGCCTTCCTGGGCCAGACCTGGCTGGACCCCAGGAGGGCAGAAACCTGTCTGAGGGGTTGGCAGCAGCAGCAACTGCATTGAAACCCCGGGAAAGGTAGTTTGGCAGTACCAGGGTCTGAGCTAGAGACTCGGGGGATCAGAATGGCATTGGGGCGACAATTCCATGATCCTAGACATGTTACATGGCCATGTTCGGAGTTACTATTGTGACGCTATACATATGTCGTGACATATGTATAGTGCACGCGTGTAATGGTGTCCCCGCACTCACAAAGTCCGGGGAATTTGCCCTGAACCATGTGGGAGCACATTGGCTAGTAACTTAGCATCCAACCTTTACCATGTAAAGGTTAGACATATAGGTGACTTATAAGTTACTTAAGTGCAGTGGTAAATGGCTGTGAAATAACATGGACGTTATTTCACTCAGGCTGCACTGGCAGGCCTGTGTAAGAATTGTCAGATCTCCCTATGGGTGGCATAAGAAATGCTGCAGCCCATAGGGATCTCCTGGAACCCCAATACCCTGGGTACCTCAGTACCATATACTAGGAAATTATAAGGGTGTTCCAGTATGCCAATGTAAATTGGTGAAATTGGTCACTAGCCTGTTAGTGACAATTTGGAAAGAGAATGAGAGAGCATAACCACTGAGGTTCTGGATAGCAAAGCCTCAGTGAGACAGTTAGTCATAACACAGGTAACACATACAGGGCACACTTATGAGCACTGGGGCCCTGGCTGGCAGGGTCCCAGTGACACATACAACTAAAACAACATATATACAGTGAAATATGGGGGTAACATGCCAGGCAAGATGGTACTTTCCTACATCTGTGAGCTGCTGCTATATTAAATACATGTCACTATCCCTGAATATTAGGTGGAGACACGTTTGGTATTTGGACCAGTGTGCCTGTTCAGTGTCAGTGGCCTGGCAAAGAGAGCATGAAAATGGTGACATTTTATCATAAATTCAAAGCTGTTGGATCATGGGTCTCCAGAATACATTTACACCAGGGGCCCAAAAATGTTTAAGATGTCCCTGGTTCTGCTGCCCCGTGGGGCACCACAAGGAGAGAATTAGTATGGAAATAAGCCCTAGCAGGGCATTAAGGGGTACTCCAGCCAGGAGTAGTACATATTTTAGCAGGAAACTCTCTCGCTGTGCTGGGGAAGCATATCCTTTTATTTTTGGCAGCATTGCGCCACATGTCTTTGTTTTGCTTTTTGATTGTGTTTTCTAAACCCTGGGTTTTGACCCCTTTTTTCATTTTAAAAGGCAGCATGAGACACCCACTCCTGTGCTTCCCAGCCATTCCTGGAATCTCTCCCGCTCAGGCTCTTGCTACGGTGGGTGAGGAGCGCAGTATATTTTCCCGGACGGAATGATGCTGTGCAGAGCCTTCCCCTCTCCCAAAAGTCACGGGCACCGGGAGCAGTGAGGTTGCATAGAAGAATGCAGTGGTACTGAAAACATGATCAGGCATCTGTGTTGCTCGTAACCCTAGAATTGGGTCCTTCATTGTCGTACCTTGGCATTGCGGTATTGAGATGGGATCCAGTTCCCCACAGTGCTCCTATACTTTTTTTCATTGCCTTTGGGAACTTAGCAGTAACTAGGGGACATAATCATCCACGGGGGGAAACCCCACGCAACTCCGTAAGTGTAATATTTAAGTACAGCCTACCTTCGGGCCCCCAAGCCTCATCACTGTCGTGCAGGACACTTGGAGTGGGAGCAGAGTTCAGATCTCTTTCCTCATGTGGCCCTCATTGGGCATAACGTGGCCAGCCCCCACATGGGCCACCTACATTATCAAGTATTGGATCTTTCATAGATTCATATTCTTTAATCATTCATTGTCGTCAAAGTGGGAGTCCCACGGTACCTTAGGAAAGCAGTATAGCCATACGCTATAATGGCAGTACACTTCAACCTTATAGCCTATGTATATCCTTTTGAAAAAGGAACCAAACTTGACTTATGAACAATCTGGTGCCACCACCCTCTAGAATAGATGTTCTTTCCCTCAGATTTTCTACTGCACGTCCTGTGAAGGGAGTCTCCATGAGTCCTGCTCAGTTCTTTTCCTCTCAAAGCTACTTTTACTACAGAAGATGTCTGATACTTCTAAGAAAGGGCTGTTTCACCCTTGTAAAACCTGTGGCAAGAAAAGGCTACATGTGGAGGATCCTCACAATTACTGCTTTTACTGCCTGCATCCCAAACATCAAGTGAAGGACTGCAAAATCTGTCACACCTTCCCTGCTAAGATTCTAAGGGACAGAGAAGGAAGACTTCTTTTATGGCTGCAAGCAAAGTGAGCAGGTGAGGATAGTGACACCTCTCCAAGACCCCAAAAAAGGTCAGGATCATCTGAACAGGGGCGTTCCAAGAAGAGCAGAAAATCTTATAAATCTCATCATAAGGGCACTTCCAAAGAAAAGGTTCCTTGAGTCTCCACAGGGTCAGCCTCCTCACAGACACCCTCTTCATATTGCAAAAAGGAGAGTCCCCATTGTTCTTCCTCTGAGCCGTCAACATAACGAAAAGCATCACTTAAGTCGCCAAACAACAATACAGTAGATTATGCTGTCAACAACGATCACAATGTCCACCGTCGTCTCCAGGTCATCGACGAGGCCACTGTTGTCAGTGACATTGTCAGCGACAGCCATAAAAATGCCAGTCTCTTCAACAATGGTGAGTGCCACGGTGGATTTAACTTCACCGCCAGCTAAAAAGAATCTTCTACCATCGGCGACACCCTCTGAACCGTTGAAGAAGTCTCCCCCACCATCCAAGACCCATTCGTCGACAATGCATTTGTCAACGTGACCATCATCAACTAAACCATCGTCCACATAGACACTGTTGATGACATCACCGTTGACAACGACACCTTCGATGATGACACTGTTGACGAGACCATCGTGGTCAACGCCATCAATGATGACAATATCGTCAACAACACCACCGTTGATGGTACAACGAACATTACCTATTTTAGGAAACGTACCACAATGCACTGTAGCTACCACCTCTCCAGACTCTCCTGATCGCCGTACAATTATCCGTACAATTATCAGAATGACTAAAGTCACAAAATCTACCTTGCACACTGATGAAATATCTCCTAGCAAAGTATCAACATTATTATTTAGTCATCTCTTGGAGAAATCTGATGGCATAGGGCCATTTGGAGACATGTACAGTCCATCACTGTTGCACGTCAAATACCAAGATGATGATGACTATGAACAGTAGGAATATGAATCTTATTATACACCCCATGGCCATTACTGTAGGAAAGTACCCTCTTTCTTGGCATGGTTACCCCCTTTTTCTGCCTGATGTCAGTGTGCTTGACTGTGTTCACTGGGATCCTGTTAACCAGGACGGCAGTGATTATGCTCTCTCTCCCAAAACTCTGTATTTCATCCACAATTGGCACACTGGTGCCCTATTATAAGTCCCTAGTATACTGTACCTAGGTACCCAGGGCATTGGGGCTACAGGGGATCCCTATGGGCTGCAGCATATATTTTGCCACCCACGGGGAGCCAAAGCAAAGGGTTCTGCAGGACTGCCATTGCAGCCTGGGTAAAAAGGTGCAAGCAACCTTTCACTGCCATTTTCCACTGCACCAGGTCACTTATAAGTCACCCCTATGGCAGGCCTTCTAGCCCAGAGGGCAGGGTGCAAAGTACCTGTGTGTGAGGGCACCCCTGCACTAGCAGAGGTGCCCCCATGAAATCCAGCCCCATTTTCACGGACTTCGTGAGTGCCGGGACGGCATTTTACAAGTGTACTGGACATAGGTCGCTACCTATGTCCAGCTAAATAATGGTAACGCTGAACGTAGGCATGTTTGGTATCAAACATTGTAGAATCATACCCCAAGGCTTTTGCAAGCATTGGTTGTATGATTCCATGCACTCTGGGGGCTCCTTAGAAGACCCCCAGTATTGCCAATTCAGCTTTCCGAGGGTTTTCGGCCAGCCCACGATGCTGTCAGCTCCCGGACAGGTTTCTGTCCTCCTAATGCTGTAGCAGCTCAAGCCCAGGATGGCAGAACAAAGGATTTCCTTTGTGAGAGGGATGCTACACCCTTTCGCTTTGGTGTTACAGGCTTGGGAGGCGTAGACTCTCCAAAAACACTGGAAATGCTTTGAAGGGCACATTTGGTGCCCTCCTTGCATAAACCAGTCTACACCGATTCAGGGACCCCCAGTCCCTGCTCTGGCGCAAAACTGGACAAAGGAAAGGGGATTGACCACTCCCCTGTTCATCACCACCCCAGGGTTGGTGCTCAGAGCTCCTCCAGAGGGTCTCTGGGTTTTGCCATCTTGGATTCAAGGTTGGCAGGGAACTCTGGTAGCATCTGAGCGGCCAGTGCCAGCAGGTGACGTCAGAGCCCCCTCCTGATAGGTGGTCGCCCAGCTAGGTGACCAATCCCCCTTTCAGGGCTATTTAGGATCTCTCTCTTGGGTGGTTCCTCAGATTCAGATTGCAAAACTCCAGCAGGAATCCTCTGCAACCTCCACTTCTGACTGAAGAAACTGTATCTGGACACTTCAGAACCCTACAAGTTGCAACAAAGAAGCAGGACGCCTCCTGCAACATTGTATCTCTGACTCCTTCCAGCAACTGCAACATATCCCCGGCCGTGCATCCTCTGAGGGCAGCCCGTCTTCAGCCTGCATCAGAAGGAAGAAGGAACCTCCCTTGGGATGAAGGAGTCACTCCCCTGCTTCTGCAGGCCCCAACTGTGACGACTGGCTGCGTGGATCCCCTCTCCTGCTGAGCTGTGTGGATCCTGCATCATGGGTGGTGGACTGAAGTTGTCCCCATGGTCTTCTCTTCCAACTGTCCCACTTGGGCGGAGGTAAGCCCTTGCCTGCCCACGCAGGACCGTACCCCCATGCACTGCATCCTATGCAGCTGCCAAGGCTTGTTGGCATCCTTTCCACAAGATCTTTAGGCACCTTGAAGCTCTAGCCCCCAGCACTCCTTCCTATGATGCACAGCTCCCTGAGTGGTTCTCCGGCAGTGTGGAAACCTTTCTCATAGTGCTGCATGGGCCTCTTCTGCGACTCTCCTGTCCTGTCCTGTGGGACTCTGGTTGGTGCTGCCTGGGCTTCTGTGGGCTCTCTGTGTTGCTGAGGGCCTCCTCTGACTCCCCCTCCTGGGTAGAGTCCAAATGGTCCTTCCTGGTCCCCACTAACCGTGAGCTTTGCGTGTGCCAAGGCTTGTTGGCGGAACTCGAAGACGCAAACCCGACTGCAGTCCTCCTTCCGGTGTGGGACATCACCTAAATTCTCCAGGAACCCGACTTCGTCTTCTTGGGTGCAGTGCTGGCTCTTCTTCTTCACTGGTGGTTCACCTTTTGCACCTTCATCCTGGTGGGTAGGGGCTCCTGCCCTTCCTGGACTCTGCTGTGCTTCTTGGACTTGGTCCCATTCTTCCACAGGTCTTCTTGTCAAGGAATCCACTGTTGGTGTCCTGCAGATTCTTCTGGGTTTTCATAATTCTTCTTCTCTTTTCTGTGTGTGATCAGGGGAACTTACAGTGATTAACTCGTGCTTTCCTGGTTGCTGGGGTAGGTTGCGGTACTTACCTTTGGGCTTTCCTAGTACTCCAGCTCCCCTCTACACACTACACTTACCTAGGTGGGGGATCGACTTTCGCATTCCACTTTCTTAGTACATGGTTTGTGCTTCCTCTAGGCCTATTTCTAACTATTGTAATTTTCACTAATTGCACTGTTTCCTAACTGTTTTTATGCCTACTTCTGCATACTAGTGTATATATTTTGTGTATTACTTACCTCCTAAGAGAGTATAGTCTCTATGGTATTTTTGGTATTTGTGTTACCAAAATAAAGTACCTTTATTTTTCTAACAATGAGTGTTTTCTTTCATGTGTGGAAGTACTAAGGGCCAGATGTAGCAAAGGGTTTGCGCCTCGCAGACAGTGAAAAACGCCGTTTGCGAGGCGCAAAAGCCTCTTTGCTATGCAGAAATGCATTTTGCGAGTCGGGTCCGACTCGCAAAATGCATTTCCGACTCGCAAATAGGAAGGGGTGTTCCCTTCCTATTTGCGACTCGCAATGCGATTCAATTCCATTTGCGACTGCGAAAGCGGTCGCAAATGGATTCGCAGTTACCATCCAATTGAAGTGGATGGTAACCCAGTTGCAAACGGGAAGGGGTCCCCATGGGAATGGACACAAAAATAATTTTTCAGAGCAGGTAGTGGTCCTATGGACCACTGCCTGCACTGAAAAAGACCGAAACAAAAGGTTTTTTTTTCTTTTCTAAGTGCAGCTCATTTTCCTTTAAGGAAAACGGGCTGCAGATAGAAAAAAAAAAACTGCTTTATTAAAAAGCAGTCACGGACATGGTGGTCTGCTGACTCCAGCAGGCCACCATCCCCGTGAGTGCCCATACTCGCAATGGGGTCGCAAAATGCGACCCACCTCATTAATATTAATGAAGTGGGTCTTTGCGACCCCATTGCGAGTTGCAGAAGGTGTCTGAGAAACCTTTCTGCATACCAAATTGCGAGTTGCAATTTAGCTTTTTCCTACATCTGGCCCTAAGTTTGACTACAGTGGTATTGCATGAGCTTTGCACGTCTCCTAGATAAGTCTTGGCTGCTCATCAAGAGCTACCTCTAGAGAGCCTGGCTTCTAGACACTGACTACACTACACTAATAAGGGATACCTGGACCTGGTATAAGGTCCGAGTACCATAGGTACCCACCACACACCAGGCTAGCCTTCTACAGCTACTACAAACCATTGCAATATCACTAACAGTGCAGTACAGTGCAGATAACGGCTTCCCTTATTCAGGATCTTCAGTACACACTTCAGGACTACAAATGGAGGTTTCTGGATTCAGCTCTGGACCACCCACAACAACCTTCACAGCCATAACCCATCCCTCCGGCTACACCAAAAAGGATGCCTCTGCCTCCAGCAACACCTAACTTCAATCTGGCCTCTACAATAGCTGCACCTCCTAGAGAAGATGACACCTCCTCGGACAAGGAGAGGGCAGAAAGAGAAATCATCACTCCTCAACATCCTAGTGACGAGTGGGATGATTATTTAGCGCCTACGCCATCGCCACCACCACCCCATCTATTAGATTCTCCACCTGAGGATTTCATATTTTGACTGATAGTGCTGCCACAGGTTTTCATTTCCTGACATCTGTTTCCCACTTGGATTGCTTTCGCAATAACTTTAAAGAGCAAGCAAGAACGTTGATAAGAACGATTCCCATTATTGATTATATTTGGAGCAAAGGTTTAAAAATAATGAAAAACCCAGCCATGGTGTCACCAGTACCACCTCGTCCTGCTTAACAGGACATCCAAAGTCAGGCTCTGTCATCTCTCAAGCTGCCCAGAGGCGCTCTAAAAATCCATTCCTGTTTCGGCTCCGCCAGACAAAGAAGGTAGGCGATTGGACAACTAAGGGAAGAGGTCCTCCCTAATGTCAGCCATCACCGTCTGGTCAGCCAAAACTTTATGGATCTTAGGACTCTACGACCATCATATGTGATCTGATATGAGTGGTTTAAACAACCTCATACCTGAGGATTAACAATCCGAGGCGCAAAAAATATTACAGGAGGGTGAGCGCACTTCTTCAGAAATCATTGATTGTGCATTAGATATCACCTCCACAGGCTTTCGACAAATTGCAGGAGCAGCAGTCTTACGCCGCCAGGGATGGTTGAAGGCTACCTCATTTCGACCCGAGGTTCAGTCGAAGATACTTGATATGGCTTATGAAGGCAAACCCCTGTTTGGTAAGCATATAGATGATGACTTGCTAGCTACCAAGACAGTCCAGATGCTGCTCGCTCTGTCGGTACACTACAGTATAAAAGACAACCATTTTGCTGAGCAAGAGGCAGAGGTTTCTCTTCATTTTGAGGTACTTACCACAGGCAGTCCAACCACAATTACAATACAGGCATACTTACCACTAGGCATAACGTCAACCACCTGCAGCGGCCTATAGCAAACAGGGCGGCAGAAGGAAACAGCCCTCCCCCCATGGCCGAGAAGCCAACCGTAAACAATTATTTCAATTGGGTGCTGGCTGCAATACCTTTCTCCCCACAGAGCAACCAAGTGGATGCAAATCTTTCAAATTACACGCATCATTGGAAACAGATAACATTGGACAAATGGGTGTTGGATATAGTGATTTCCGGTTTTACGCTGTAGTTTGTGCACAAACCTCCAAACCATCCTCTAACAAAGACGCACTCACCTCATCTTCACTTGCTAAAACAGGAAACATATAAAATGCTCTCCAAGGGTGCGATAGAAAAGGTTCCCACTCATCAGAGAGGTCTAGGTTTTTACTCTCAGTTCTTCCTAGTAAAAAAGAAGTCAGGAGAATGGAGACTTAGATCTCAGACAATTCAATACATTTCTGCAACAATCCTTCCGTATGATAACCCTGTCAGATATCTTTCACCTTCTCAACAGCGGGTATTACATGACTTCATAGGATCTCCAGGATGCCTATTTTCACATACCCATACACCTCAAGCATCGCAAATACCTCCACTTCACTGTAGCCGGTACCCATTACCACTTTAAGGTTTCGGACTGAAGTCAGCACCCAGGATTTTTACAAAGCGTCTCGGCACAGTGGCTGCTCCACTGTGCAACAAGGGTTTTCTAATTTTTCCTTAGTTAGACGACAAGCTGCTAAAAGCACCAACACAGCAGCAGGCTTCCCAAGCCACCACAGCCTGCCTTGCTTTATTTCACAGACTAGGACTGTTAGAAATGGGGTCTTTTGTTGGCTGTCAGGTTACCCCCTGTCCATGCAAGGACCCTCTCTCTCTCTAGTCAGGGTAAGTAACACATAATCCAAATTATCCTGTGCCCACCCGCTGGAGTTTGGCACTGAGCAGTCAGGCTTAATTTAGAAGTGTGTAAGTAAAGTATTTGTGCAATAAATCATGCAATAACACAGTATAACATCACAAAAACACACCACACAGTGTTTAGAAAAATATAGAATATTTACCTGGTTAAATGCAGGTAAAAAACGATCAAGATTCAATAAGTACACGTTAAAATAGCACTTAGAAAATGATAAAAAGAGTCTTTAGTCTTTAAAAAGCAACAATTGTCTCTTGCAAGCACAAAGTACCTGGTTTGCGTTCAAATTCTCCACAAGGGACCACAGAGGAGGAGATGTGTGGAAAATGGGGAGGTGTGTGTTGGTTTCTCCGGGCGCACACAGACGATGCGTTGATGATTTTCCACGCAGGGAAGGCTTTGCATCAATTTCTGGTGCACTGACTTGAATCCTCTTTGCATTGCAGGGTTTTTGGACGCCCCGGGGACGATTCAGAGAAATCCTGGGCGTGCAGGACAATGTCACAGGAGCTGCGTCGATCGGGTGGGCGATGCGGGGAAATTTCTGTCGCACAGCATGTGCTGCGTTGATTCTTCTCAGGAAGTCAGGCTGCTTTGTCCCGGCTCTGCTATTCGTCAATCCACTAGGCGGTGCGTCGAAGTTCCAGTCGCAACACTGACTCTGCGTCGATCTGCACTCAGGAAGTCGGGCTGCGTTGATCTGGTTCGGCGTGTGGTGATTTTCTCACTGCCATGCAGGTTGTGCATCGTTTCTTGCAAGCTATGTGTCGATTGTTCGCCGCACAAGGAGTTCTTTGCAGAGATGAAGTCGTTTTGGCCCTGAGACTTCAAGGAACAGGAGGCAAGCTCTACCCAAGCCCTGGAGAGCACTTCTCAACACATCCAGAGGACAGCAAGGCACCAGGGCAACAGCAGGACAGCAGTCCTTTGCGGAAAAGCAGTCAGGTGAGTTATTTGGGCAGCCAGGCAGTTTTTCTTGGCAGGTTGCAGGTTCTGGTTCAGGGTTTCTTCACCAATGGTATCTTGTCCAGAAGTTTCTTACTTCAGAAGTGTCTAAATTGGTAGGGCCAGAGGCCCTGTTTAAATACCCAAATGTGCCTTTGAAGTGGGGGAGACGTCAAAGAGTGGCTTACAGGAGCACAAGGTCCCCTTTCAGTTCCATCCTGTCTGCCAGGGTCCAAGTAGGGGGTGTGGCAGTCCATTGTGTGAGGGAAGGCCACTGTCCTTTGACATGTAAGTGTCAGGCCCTCCACCCTTCCAGCCCAGGAAGACCCATTCAGTATGCAGATGTGTGCAAGTGTGACTGAGCATCCTGTGTTTGGGGTTGTCTGAGTCAATGCACAAGGGAGCTGTCAACTAAACCTAGCCAGACGTGGATTGTAAGGCACAGAAGGATTTGAGTGTAGAGAAATGCTCACTTTCTAAAAGTATCATTTCCAAAATAGCAATATAAAATCCAACTTCACCAATAAGCAGGATTTTCTATTACCATTCTGGCCTGCTAAATATGATCTAGCTACTCCTTTCAGAATCTACCACTCAAACAGTGTATGAGGGAAGCCCTAATGCTATCCTATGAAAGGAGCAGGCCTCACATCAGTGTAAAACGAATTAGGAGTTTTACACTACCAGGACATATAGAGCACCCATGTTCATGTCCTGCTTTTTACCTACATAGCACCCTGCCCTATGGGCTACCTAGGGTCTACCTTAGGGGTGACTTATATGTAGAAAAGGGGGAGTTTAATGCTTGGCAATTACTTTTAAATGCCAAGTCAAAGTGGCAGTGAAACTGCACACACAGGCCCTGCAATGGCAGGCCTGAGACATGGTTAGGGGGCTACTTAAGTGGGTGGCACAACCAGTGCTGCAGCCCACTAGTAGCATTTAATTTACAGGCCCTGGGCACTTGACTGGGGACTTACAAGTAAATTATATAAGCCAATTGGGTATGAGACCATGTCACCATGTTTTAAGGAAAGAGCATATGCAATATAGCACTGATTAGCTGTGGTAAAGTGCGCAGAGTCCTAAAGCCAGCAAAAATGAGGTCAGAAAAATAGGAGGAGGAAGGCAAAAAGTTTGGGGGTGACCCTGCAGAAAGGCTATTTCCAACAAGGACTAAATGTGAACCATCAAAAGTCATATACCATTCAAACACGCAAGATGGTCTTCTTGGGTGCGGAACTTCACACAGTGAAAGGCAAAGCTTATGCCTCTGAAGAAAGGCAACAAAAGCTATCCAATCTAGCTTTCACAATCTCCAAAAGAAAGTTTGTGTCTGTGAGAATCTTCAAGTCACTCCTTGGCATAATTTCCTACTCAATAAACCTAGCACCCCTAGCGCGGCTGAAGATGAGGCTGCTCCTAGAGGAACTTCAACGTCAATCGATCCAGTCTCAAAGGTCCTTCAAGGACTTGATCATTGCCACACCAAAAATGGTAGAACCCTTACAATGGTGGACTCAAATAGATCACATCTCTCAGGGGTTAACGTTCCTTACTCCTGTTCCAGATGCCATCATCACAACTGATTCTTCTCTAGAAGGCGGGGGCTATCATTTGCAATTCATGTGCATCCAGGGAAAGGGATCTGACTACCAGAAGTAGATGCATATAAATAGCTTAGAGTTAAAGGCAATTTTTCTCATGCTCCAACCCTTTGTTCCTCAGATATCAGGCTCATTGGTGTTGGTCCGCATGGACAACATGACCAACATTTATTATGTTAACAAGCAGGGAAGAACACGATCTGTATCTGTCTCACAAGAGGCTCACACTGCACAAGATATCTCTGAGAGGAGAGCATGTGTCTGGCATCAACAACGTTCTTGCAGACTCCCTCAGTAGGACAGAGGATAGTTGCCACAAATGGGAGCTCGATCAACAGGATGTGGACAAGATCTTCTTTTGCTGGGGAAGACCGCCACTGAATCTCTTCACTATCAATGCAAACACCAAATGCTGCTTTTACACCAGTCGATATCCACTCCCGGGATCATGGGGAATGCCCTTTTGGAACAATGGTCTTTGATCTTTGCATACACTTTCCCTCCCTTCCCGTTGATCCCCAGGGTTCCCAAGAAGATAAAAACAGAGTGTTGCTGGCTCATATTAATAGTACCCAGGTGGCTCAGGCAGCAGTGGTACACCAAACTCATTCTCCTTTCTGTGACAAAACCAATATGACTTCCCAAGACATGCACACTACCACAGAGGAACTAAGGGCAGATGTTACATCTGGAACCAGCCTCTCTCCAGGTGCACGCATGGATTCTGAGTTCTGTGAATTCCAGGACATGAACATTGACCAGGAATGTAGGGTGATACTATCCAGAGCACGGGCCGAAGCTTCAAACAAGACTTACAGACTCAAGTGGTGAAGCTTCTGTCTGGTGCCAACAAAACAACTTGCACCAATTTGAAGCTCTTCATGAGCAAACCATCCTTTGCCTTCTTTTGCCTCAGTTAAGGTACACCTGGCTGCAATATCTAGATATAGATGTTCTGCAAAGTAACTTCTCTCTGTTCCTCCACGTTCATAAAACAGTTTATGAAGGGATTATTTCACACTTTTCCTCCAGTGCAACCACCTCCTCCTCCTCAGTGACATCTCAATGTGCTCCTTTCTCAATTAATGACATTTCCATTCAAAGCGATACATAGAGCTGAGCTTAAATTCCTCACATGGAAAATCACAATTCTTCTTTCTCTCACTTCTACTAGGAGAGTCAGTGACATACAGGCTTTTACCATCAAAGAGCCTTTTCTGCTTTTAACTGATGATTTTATTCTTCTCAAGAAAACACAAGATGTATTCCTAAGGTTCCTTTATTTTTTCATCTGAACGAGCTAGTAATAATTCACATATTTTTCCAAAATCTGTCCTCTCCAGCTGAAAGAACTCTCCTCACTTTGGATGTCAAGCAATGTTTGAAATTTTACCTTCATCGTACTAAACACTTATGCAGACCAACTACTAGTCTCATATAGTCAAGGTCATGAGGCAACAGCAGTCACAAAGGCAACAATAGTGTAGGCAGCTGGCCTGGTGTGTGGTGAGTGCCTATGGTATTATCCCCTTATACCAGGTCCAGGTATCCCCTTATTAGTGAAGTGTCTAGAAGCCAGGCTCTCTAGAGGTAGCTGTGGATGAGCAGCCAAGGCTTAGCTAGGAGTGATGCAAAGCTCATGAAATACCACTGTAGTGACACAGCATTTACACACATGAAAGAACCACACAGTGTTACAAAATTAAAGGTACTTTATTTTAGTGACACAAATACTAAAATACTAGATAGGCCATTCTCCAATAGGAGGTAAGTAAACACACTATATATGTACAGTAACAATCAGGGAATAGGCATAAAAAGTAATAGAAAACAGTGAAAAGAAATAGGTAATACTGAAGGCTTAGGGGGAGACCAAACCATATACTAAGAAAGTGGAATGCGAAGATCGGGTCCCCGCAAAAAGAAGTGGAATCGGTAGAGGGGAGCTGGAGGTACTAGAAAACCCCCCAGGGTAAGCACCCGAGAGACCTGGAGGAAAGAGGTAAGTTACTGGTTCTACCCAAACCAACCCACAGGACTTCAGATAAGGATATTACAAGACCCAGACAAGACTGCAAGAACCCAAAGGTGGATCCTGGAAGAGGAAGACCTGGAAAAGAAGGGGACCAAGTCCAGTTCCAGTTGGAGTGTCATGTGGTGGCAGGGGCCACTACCCACCCATCTGTGGATGTAGGAGTTGGTCGACGGGGAGAAGAAGACAGTCAGCAATGCAGCCCTGGAGCAGATGAAGAGTTCCTGGATGATGCAGTCGATGTACCACACCGGAGGAAGGATTGAAGTCAGGCTGTGGTGTGGAAAAACCACCAACCTTGGCAAATGCAAATGCACCAAGGTCCAGGGGGGACTCAACCCATGGGGGAATCCCAGGTGACCCTCAGCACTGCAGAGAGTTCAAATAAAAGAGGCCAACCCCACAGAAGATCCACAGGCAAGGAGCCCAGGAGTCACAGGGAGGCCCACGCAGCACATCTGAGGAGAGGTCCCATATTGCAGGAGAAGCATGCAGAGGGCTGTGCGTCACAGGGAAGAGTGCTGGGGGCTGGGGCTACATGGAGCCGGAAGATACCTTGGAGGAGATATCAAAAAGCCTTGGTAGCTGCAAGAGACAATGGTACATGGGGTACTGTCCTACGTGGGAAGGAAAGGGCTTACCTCCACCAAAGTTGGACAGCTGGCAAAGTGGACCAAGGGGACCACTCCAGACCACCACCCAGGATGCAGGATTCATGCATCTCAGGATGATTGGATATGCACGCAGCCAGTCATTGCAGTTGGTGATGCAGGGGAGTGACTCCTTCACTCCAAGGGAGATTCCTTCTTGCTTCTTGTGCAGACTGAAAACTTGCTGCCCTTAGAGGATACACAGCTGGGGAAATGTTGCAGTTGCTGGAAGGAGCCGGAGAAACAATGTTGCATGGCCAAGTCATTGCTGTAGCTGCAGATTGTAGGCTCCTGTGGAGTCCAGTTGCGGTTCTAGTGGCCAAAAGTTGAAGTAAATGGTGCAGAAGAGTCCTGCTGGAGTCTTGCCCATCAAATCTGAGGATCCACCCAAGAAAGAGACCCTAAATAGCCCTGGATGGGGGATTAGTCACCTAGCCAGGTGACCACCTATCAGGAAGGGGCTCTGACGTCACCTGCCTGACCTGGCTACTCAGATGCTCTCAGAGGCCTCTGCCCACCTTGGATTCAAGATGTCAGAATCAAGGAGCCCTCTGGAGGAGCCCTGGGCACCACCCCTGACAGGAAGTGCTCACTCCCCTTCCCATTGTCCAGTTTTGTCCCAGAGCGGGGACTGGAGGTCGCCAAGCCAGTGCAGACTGGTTTAAGTAAGGAGGGCAACAAATGTTGCCTTTAAAGCATACCAGTGGCTTGGGGAGGCTACCCCTCCCAAGCCATGTAACATCTATTTCCAAATGTAGAGGGTGTTGCCTCCCTCTCCCAAAGGATATCCTTTGTTCTGCCTTCCTGGGCTTGAGCTGTTAAAGCAGTAGGAGAGCAGAAACCTGTTTGACTGGTGGCATTAACTTAAGCTGCCCAGAAAACCAAAGAAAGCTGGTAGGAGCAATGCTGGGGGTCCTCTAAGGAGCCCCAAGAGTACATGGAATCATACTTCCAATACTGGCAACAGTATTGGGGTATGATTCTGACATATTTGATACCAAACATGGCTAGGTTCGGAGTTACCATTATGTAGCTGGACATAGGTAGTAACCTATGTCCAGAATATGCTTAAAATGGCAACCCTGCACTTACGAAGTCCATGAAAATGGAGCTGGAGTTTGTGGGGGAACCTCTGCTCATGCAGGGGTGCCCTCTCACACAGGTACCTGCAACCTGTCCTCTCAGCTAGGTGGGCCTAATATAGGGGTGACTTACAGTGAACTGGCGCAGTGACCTGTAGGGAAAAGGGTGCAAGCATCCTTTCACACAGGCTGTAATGGCAGGCCCGCAGATACACTTTGCATGGGCTACCCACTGGTGGCATAATACATGTTGCAGCCCATGGGAGACCCGTGGTACCCCAATGCCCACCATATACTAGGGACTTACAAGGGGACACCAGTATACCAAATGTGGGGTGTTTGTGGTCCAAGCAACCAAGTTTAAAGGGAGAGAGCACAGTTACTGGGGTCCTGGTTAGCAGGATCCCAGTGAACACAGTCAAAAACATACTGGCAACAGGCAAAAAGTGGGGTTGGAAGTCTATAAGGAGGGTGGCCCACTGGGAGGAGATGGGGCATTTTTAAAGGTGACAAGCCTTTTCATATGTTTCTTTCACTGCTTAAAAATGCTGAGGGTGCATGCTTCCCACATGTGTAGATCTGTAAGTTCTGTGACGCCTTGCAAGGTGGTGTGTAATGCATGATAGTAGATGTGAAGGTTCGTACATGACCATTTTTTATGCTTGAGGCCAGCATCTGAGGCATGACAACAAGGGCAGCTAGCGTGTGCATCCAGATAGCAGCAGTTCAGTTGGGCTGGGATGGGGTATGCTCTATGTAGCATTAAGTATTGGACATTTGTGAAGCAGGAGTTTTGTGAGACCTGTTGCGGATACTCCAGGGCGTGCTCCTTCTCCTTGTTGTGAATGGCCTTCTATAAGTCCTCCTCCCATTTGTTTCTTAGCGCTTTATGGGGGACATCTAAGAGGTCTCGGATAGCCTTATAGAACTGAGTGATGAGGTGTGATTGTGTACCCATTGTGAGTATGGTCTGTACGACTGGATGAGTGACTGGTTCCACTTCCAGGGTGCCCCAGAGGGTGTGGTAGGTGACTAAGCTCTCTGTATATGAGGAATTGACCTGGGGGAGAACATGTTTTATAGTCAGCTGATTAAAAGAAAGGAGTTAGTCCTCAGTGAAGAGACTGTCGATCATGTGTCATGAGTGCTCTGTCCAGGCAGTCATATCAGCAGAGGAAAATAAGTTGAGGAAGTGGGGGAGGCAAACCAAGGGGAGCATGGGGGCATAGGCTGGCCTACTGTATGCTGAACGGTTTATCCGGAGCATACAGGCTCATGCAACGGAGACCTGTTGGTGTCAAGGGGGGCACATTGGGAAGGAGGAAATTATGCACTGTGGCAGTCAACAGGACTCCCTCCGAGTCACTGATGTCACCCATGTACTGACCTATGGTCCAGTGCAAGAGCCACTGTAATTGTGCTGCTAGAAATTATGGCTCAAATGAGGGGGCACTGAGTCCTTCACGACCCACTGGAGTTTGTAACTTTTTAAGAACAATGCAGTGTCACTTAGAGCCCCAGGTGAGTGTACATAGGAGGTATTATTGTGGTGGTATATACAGAGAGGTTGGTGAAGTTATATAAAAGCTGAGGCAGGATATCCATCTTCGCCAGACCAATTTTAACAATAGGAACAAGGGGGAGGGATTGTCAGAAGCTCACCTGTGAGTGAATACCTGCCAAAACCCTACGGAGGTTCCCTTCATACAAGTCAAGAAGGGTATGATACAAGTGGATGCCCAGATGACTAATTGCTTCCTGGCTCCAACAGAGTTGTGCCTCACCCAAGCATACCATGCGGTGATTGGTTGGAACAGACTGGATAGATTGCCAACTTGGACTAATTGATTCGTAGTCCAGAATGGTTAGCAAAGTTGGAATAAATGGAGTGTCGAGGAGTGAGGTCTGAGGTAATATCTCAGAGGCATAGGAGCAAGTTGTCAGCATAAAATGAGATGTTATGTGTCCGATCATCTACGGGTATGCCCCAGGCTTGGCCTTCCCTAAAGAGTCAGATAGTTAGAGGCTTCACTGGAAAAGAGGCAGACATGAGGGGGCCTAGACAGATTTGGGGTTCCTGTTTAGCAAATGAGTATATGCAAGCAAGTGTTTTCCAATGCCCAGGTGCAAGAGCACTGAAAAGAGGTAATCCCAGAAAAACATATGACACACCTTATCTATCTCTAATATGAGGAAAGTGGCAATGGGGAAGCAGCCCTGATCTTGGCCCAGGATGTGAAAAAGGTGTTGTATGTTTTATGATGTGTTTTGGCCTGGGACAAACCCATTTTAGTCTATGTGTATAAGTTGTGGGACTACCCGAGAGTCCTAACTGGCCACAATTCTACCCAGAATTTTAAATTCTTCCCCTACGATAGGTATGGGCCTATAAAAGCATAGGGTCTCTGTCAGGATTTGGGATGGAGACTAGGGAAAATTCGCAGAGTGATTGGGGGATCTCTCCAGAGTGAAGAGCGGAGTTGAACATTTCACCAAGCCGGGGTACGAGGAGGGATGAGGAAGTAGCATAATATTCCATAGGAAGCGCCTTTTATGTGCCAGGTTCTGAATAACCTGTGTGATATCCATTGTTGAGATCAGGGTGTCTAAAGCCATTTCAGTGGCAGCAGGAATGAAGGGAGGGTCAAGTCTGCCAGAAATACTAGCGTTGCGGCCATAGAGGCGTTGGGGGGCCTGATAGACAGAAGAGTAGTAGGCCTGGAATTCTCACAGTATCCTGCATTGGGAATGCTCCAGTATGCCTGAACACGATTGGATTTTTTTTAATAGGGCCTATAATGGTGTCTTGTCTAAGAAACCAGGCAAGTAAACATCCAGATTAGTCTTCCTCCCTGTGTACCTTAGCTGTATAGGCTGTAAAGTTAAAATGTCTTAGGAGCTCCAAGAGAGCGGTATAGTTGGTTTTCACCTCTATGTGGGCTGGGGTGACCATCAGGTGGTGGTCAGCCTTTTTCCCCAAGTCAACCAGGCAGTTGTCGGTCTCTATAATTTCCCTTTTCCAGAGTCCTATGAACCATCATTATTTCTTGTATATAAGGACACCTGATCACTACTATAAAAGCATCCAATCCCATAGTCCTGGTGGTCACTGTATTATAATGTTCTGTAAATAAATTGCTGATATGTGCTTCTTGTGATGTGAAGGCAATCATGAGGGAGGTGCCAACACTGGTTTCCTCGAAGGGGACTCCAGGTCTCACCCATATTACGGAGCCCAAGGCATATGTCGAGAAGGTGGTGGCATGTTTTGTGCCTCGCCTTCGCAAATGGAGGTGGCCCAGTTTGTCAGTTATCATGTTGGATTCCTGGAGGAGAACCACTTAAACCCATTGATGCTTAGCGTAGGAGTATATCGCATATCATTTTCTGGCCATGTGCATCTCTTGTACATTGAGGGTAAGGAATCTGATGCCTGTTGTGAAGATCATGATGGTGATGACAAAATGTACCAGGGGGGACAAAAGGAAGGGAGAACATGGAGGGCAATCACCACGTCAGGCTGTCTCTCTCACATTGTTTCATGTATATGGAACCTGCTTGCCTTGGGTAGTGTATGGGGAAGGGGGAAATCAACTGGACGAGACTGGGGAAGAACAACATGTAGAGCCGACCGCTAATGGCGATATGCCGTATTCAATCACAGTTAAGAGAAAGGTGCTCTTGATTGTTAAGCTGGGAAGTGGCCCAGGAAAGGGAAACAGTAAGGCATCCAGTGTACCCTATGTAATTAAATGAGGTATATGTTGGGCTGGTGAAAGCAAAGATGTGTTCCCGGGTTAGTTCAGGGGAAAGGAGCGTTCAAGAGATCCCTAAACCCATCTAGAGACCTGCGGACTGCAGTGAGATTTGATGTTCTGATAACAGTGTGAGGGGTTGCTGGGGAGCGTGGTAAAATGTGGGGAGGAAAAAATTTCAAAATTCCACTATGTGTACAACAATTCTTATAGTCTCAATGCACTAATGTAGAGAAAGTATCAGGAAATAAAGCATAAACCAGGGAATGCAATGAATAGGTCAGTGGACTCACCAAGGACGGTGGCTGGGAGTCTTAGTGGGTGTCATCAGAGGCATTGGAATCATCCTCAGAAGTGAAGATGTGTGGACCAGTTTCCTTGTCTTTGGACGTTATAGTTATACCTAAGTTGGTCGCTGCTTGTAGGGCTTTTTTGCAGCCCACTATGATTCGCTCAGGATCAGGAGACGTAGAGAAGGAGGGACGGGGATCAGCTGCTGCACATGCCTTGCCCTTATGGTGTCGGCGTGTGCTCAATGAGTGTGGGGAGGCCTGGTACATTGTGGAGGGAGCTCTCCACTGTATTGATCTGCCCAATCCCAGGTGTTCTTTAGGGCCTGTGAAGAATATAGTACTTCCATTCCAAAAGATCTTCAGTCGAGTTGGAAACAACAGCCCAAAGGAGGGGGGTGGTGAGCCAGGACCGTGTGGGCTCTCTCCAGAGTATAGAATGACATGAGATCTGCCACTGGGGTGAATGACTTGAACCAGTTTTCAAGGTAATAAAGGGATTCTTCCCCCTCAGTTCCTTCCTGTATTCCCAGAGTACAAACCCTGCTGTTGAGTGAGCGTCCCTCCTCAACATGTGTTGAGTACTCTAGGCGTTAGACTTTGGCTTGCAAGTCTGGAATCGCCACCTGGTTATCAGATACTGTGGGTTGTATGGCAGCTGGAGTCTTTTTGCCTTAGGAGTCTTTGTCAACCTGTTTGCAATGATCATTGCACAGAAAACTGAGTTTACTAGTCAATGTGCTGAAGCTGGAGTGTTCGATTGCTGCCAATACCTGGTCCATATTGTCAGACATGGAAGATGGCAGAGAGGTTCCTAGCAAGGGAATATCCCGGACAATGGAAGGAGGAAGGGTCGAAGCTGGGGTGGTGCTGGTGTTGCAGAAAAAAACAAGTTACCTACCTGTTACGACAATTATCCAGTATTGGTATCTTTCATAGATTCATATGCTCAAATCATTCCCTATCGTCGAATTGGGAGTCCCACGGTGCCTTAGGAAAGTAGTATGTGGGAATAACCATAGGCTATAATGGCAGTAGCCTTCAATCATATAGCCTATCTACGTCCTTTTGAAAAAAGAACCAAACTTGACCTATGATCAATCAGGTGCAAGCACCCTCTCCAATAATCCCAAGAGAGGCTCTTTCTATCAGATTTTAAAGTGAAGATATATACTGAGAAGGAAGGTGAGCCTCACAGGGGAGGAGGTTGGGTTGCATGTGAATCTATGAAAGATACCATTATTGGATAACTGTAGTTACAGGCAAGTAACTTGTTTTCTTATTCCGTATTGGATCTATCATAGATTCACATGCTTGGATCTGAATAGCAAGCAGTAATTAAAAACTATTGTTACGCCCTTTAGAGGATGGTGGGTCTAGACACAACAATTTATATTAGCTAATGTCAGCAATAAAATAAATGTACGTAAGCAGTATGTAAGACAATACTTGCAAAGCTATTACAAATAGAGGCGAAACAAATTAGGCATGCATTAGAGAATACCTGGAGAAAGAGAACCAGGAAAATATTAATAAGACAAAAAAATTGCGTAGATTAATAAGGAGGCTTACCTTAATGAAATAGATTGCAAAGCACCACTTGTCCTACAGCCAATTAGCTGCACTGTGAGGATTCCAAACAATAGTGCTGCGTAAAGGAATGAGTAGTCTTCCATGTTTCAACTCAGCATATCTTGTCCAGAGAGATGCCAGCGAAAACAGCTGCTGAGTTTGATACTGTTCTCATTGAGTGTGTCTTAGGTGGTCTGGCCAGAGGTATTCCAGCTTTAGAATGTCAAAACTGTATGGTGGATGAAATCCATCTGGATATTTGGATAGTAACCTCAATGATGATCTGCCCCCATTAGACCTTCGAATCTGTTTTCTTACCCACTGCATCCCCATTGCCAACATCCCTGCCCATGCTCCATCATCACCATACCAGGCAGCTCTCCTCCTCACCCGTCCTTCTCACTAGTGGCCCCCGACAACCAGCTCTTAACAACTGGCACCCTGCCTAGAGCTATGTTCCCACCCTTGTCAACATGATTTCTCGCTCCCACTTCTCTCCTACAGAGCCACGCCTGCCACCAGTCTCATGGTGCTAAGCAAACTCCTTTCCCGAGTTGCTTAACCCCCCTCTATTTAGCAGCACAGTGGATAATCAATACCTAGACTTCCTTGACCTCCTACACAACACTTCTCAACACACCTTCTATATCCATGTTATCCTTTATAGTCCCTCTTGTGCTATAAAAAAGAAGGACTATAAAGGATAATATGGATATACTTCATGCTGTAATGCTGTGAATTGTTTTGGCATACCACCGCTGCTGTATCTGTTGCAAAAAACACATATATATTTTTTTTTTTTTAAAGGTGCCAAGTGCCACTGGCACTAAAGAGACCAATCTAGTCCTGTGGGTCAGTAGCAACCAAATTCCTTAATCTATCAGAGGGATCAGGTGTTTCTCCTTCCAGCTGTCCATAATTCTGGTGTTGTAGCCATCAAGACCCAGATTCTTCCACCCTGTCTCACCCTTCTGCAGAGGTTTATAAGTTCTACATGCCAGCACCAGTACCCAAACCTAGAATGACACATAATCACTCCACCAGTGTCTCAGCCCTCCCGATTAGCATCTGGGACAATCAGTTATGGCAGAGCTTGTCTTCTCCTGAGCAGAGCTCCTGTGCCCACCCAGAGGTATGACCATGAAAAAGAGCAGCAACTCCTCCGTGGTCACTCTAAGTGAGTTATGGGGCAACTCCGTCCTCTCACTGGGTTTGGAGCCATGCAGGCTAGTAGGACAATGGAGAGGGCAGCCCCAGGGTCATCTACACATGCATGTGATGGGGTAGTGCCCCTTTAAGAAAATGTTTTAACATTTTGTTTTGAATTTTCAAGACCAGTTATAACAGCAACATCAGTAATCCACAGGAATATCTGCAGTAAGTTCATCAATCAGAATCCTGCCTTATTTATCCATTAATTTCCTCTGAAGGCTTCCCACACGCACAATCCATTACAAATTCAGAGTAGAGCAAGTCACCGGGGTTCTGACCTGCATCCAGATCGGTTTCCTGTACATGTCTTCACAATCTAAGTCCACCATGAAACCATGTGTCAGGGCCAGCAACTAGAGTAAAGGGGTAGAAAACATAAAGACCATAAGGCCATATTTCATTTTGTGCAGGCCTAGAGTAAATTTTTTCTATTTTTGCAGAACCATTGACATGTCTGCCTTTGACACAGATGTTGTCTGTGCTTATCTTTCAAAGAAACTGTGAATATGCCAAGTCACTCACACAGTGACATTGACAAGAACACCAGATGCAACATCAGTCTGGAACAATTGCCTTGTTATTACTATCTCAAGGTCAAACAAGAACAATAGCCAAAACAGTGTGGCCTGAATTGACATGTTTTTAGCTTATTTATTTATAAGAATATGTCTAAGACTCACTTTTTGATGTTCTTAACTTCTGTCAGAAATTCCTGAAGTTATATCGTAAATTCCTCTTGCAGATAAGATACAGTTGATAAGGGCTGCCACTTGGCCACTTTTCAGGAGAGGTCATCCGCCCCAGATTAGCAGACAATATAATGCCAAAGAAGATCTTGACTGCAAGAGTACTGGGATGCTGCTGCATCATGCTTTTTACTGATACCAAGCAATGTTCCCTTTAAGGTGCACGCACCCGAGCGCAATGCCTTTTCCCACCGCGCACACACGTTTACAAAGCATGCACTTTCCTAATACGTCACTGCCTGCATCACGCGAAAGCGTGCAACCGTTCGTTAGTGCTGCATTTAAAAACAAGCTGATTGATAATATGATCTCTTTGCAGCAGTGCAGGGCAAGCAGCATCCAGAGGAGAAATCGCAGTGAATAAGGTTTGTGGTTTTTCAGGAGTTACAGCAGGTCACGGAGTTTAATTTGCTTTGTCTGGCTGGAGGGCACGGGCTGCATTCAGGGCAATAAATCATGATTATTAGCAGGCTGGCTGACATATGCATCTGGGGTGATAGCTTGCTAGATAAAATGTTTATTTTGTCACTGAGGGCATTGTGTTCTCTCCAGTGCATAATCTGTAAATAAAAAATGTGCTGGTTCCCAAAGCCCTCCTCTTAAACACACGGCTGCTGCAATTAAAAGTGCAAACACGGAATACCAAGGCAGCATAATACCGAAGCCATCCCAGGGCTCTTCAATCCATTAAAACCAGTCACTGTCCCTTCAGCTCACTCTTGCAGCTTTCTGTTTTCTCCCATTGTGACGCTTTTTTGTTTTTCTCTTTCCCCGGCTTTCCCATATGTGTCTTTTACTCGCAGTAAATGCTTGAATAAAAAAAATAAGCATCGGCCCTCAAAAATAAGTTCTGGTGCTCTGCACCGGAAACAACAAGTAAAACATTTCTCTTTAAATCAGTGCCATTCTTTATGGGAATGCATTTGAAAGTGCAAACATCAGGATGGTGGCCAGCTGTCCCTGAGGATCACGAATTGCGACATGACTTCTTAGTATTCATTAGGCAGCTCTTCTGCTGTGCCTATTGTGTTTTTGCAATTTAACCTAATAGTATGTGGGTTAGTTTACAAAATCAGATAATGGTCGCAAAAAGTTGATGTGTAATTTATGACCAATTTTGGCACCTAATACAATATTACATCTGGCCTTCAACCTTTTAATCCTTTACGTGAACAATGGCACAGTCATTTTACTTTGCAACAGATTATTTCTCAGTGTTACGTATCTTATTTGAATTTCGAGTCCACAATAGCACATGAAAAAATAGGGGGTCATTACAACCCTGGCGGTCGGTGTTAAAGCGGCGGCAAATCCGCCAACAGTCTGGCGGGAAAACAAATTGAATTCCGACCCTGGCGGAAACCGCCAACAGAGACCGCCACATTAACACACCGCCCGCCACGGCGGTACAAACAAACAGCGCGGCGGTCACCGCCAACAGACAGGCGGGAGACAATGTACCGCCCACCTTATCAGAACCTACCAATCCGCCACCTTTTCGGGGGTGGTAGCCCGCCGATAAAAACACGCGGAAACAGCCATTTCCAAGGGAAAAAGCTCACCTCCATGCACCCCACGAGGAATCAGGACAGCATGGAACCCGAACTCCACATACTCCCAGCGATGGTCTTCCTGCTCCTCTACCAGGAGCACGAACGCCGGCGCAGAAGACAACGGTAAGTACTGCACCTACGACACAGGGGAGGGGGGAGGGGAAAATATTACGGGTACACACATACGCGACACTCCCACCCTCATCCTCACCCACTACAACACACACATCAATGCATAGCAACAACTCAGAGTTACACCCTCCAAACCCCCCGGAAGAAATCAAATACAAAAGGAAATGATTCTAAACATTGGAATATATTGTATTACTGGCAAAAAAATATATATACACATCAAAAACTCTTATATACATAAATGTACAAGTCCGAGCATTGTAGCAGGCATTGTTCGTGGACCACTGGGCCCAAAACACATAGGCAAAGCCCACATAGGATACCTGTCTCCAACGGAGAGAACACTGCAGGGGCATCAGATAGCAAAACTACAGGCACCTCAGGGGGAAGGGAAGGGGGGGCACCTCAGCCAGATGAGTGCACAACGCCAGATCCACGAGGGGCCTCCATGGCCACTGTTCAATCCTGGGGAGTGCAAAGCCACAGTCTCACAAGTCCAGACAGTGGGTGTGCTGCCCACTGTTACATCCTGGGGAGTGCAAAGCCATAGTCTCTCAAGTCCAGACAGTGGGTGGGCTGCCCACTGTTACATCCTGGGGAGTGCAAAGCCACAGTCTCACAAGTGGATAACAGTCTCCACTGGTTCTGGAGGGGGACTGGTGCCCAGAGTGCCTCGTGCAGTCCTGCCCGACACAGATGCGGGCCAGCCCCTGCCGCTCATGGGCCAGCGGTGCATGAGATGAAGGGCCCTGTTCAGCGGTGCTTGAGACGGCATGCCCAGTGCAGCGGTACTTGAGATGAAGGGCCCTGTTCAGCGGTACTTGAGATGAAGGGCCCTGTTCAGCGGTGCTTGAGACGGCGGTGCCCTGTTCAGCGGTGCTTGAGACGGCGGTGCCCTGTTCAGCGGTGCTTGAGATGAAGGGCCCTGTTCAGCGGTGCTTGAGACGGCGGTGCCCTGTTCAGCGGTACTTGAGATGAAGGACCCTGTTCAGCGGTGCTTGAGACGGCGGTGCCCAGTGCAGCGGTACTTGAGATGAAGGGCCCTATTCAGCGGTGCTTGAGACGGCGGTGCCCAGTGCAGCGGTACTTGAGATGAAGGGCCCTGTTCAGCGGTGCTTGAGATGAAGGGCCCTGTTCAGCGGTGCTTGAGACGGCGATGCCCAGTGCAGCGGTACTTGAGATGAAGGGCCCTGTTCAGCGGTGCTTGAGACGGCGGTGCCCTGTTCAGTGGTACTTGAGACGGCGGTGCCCTGTTCAGCGGTGCTAGAGACGGCTGTGCCCTGTTCAGCGGTGCTTGAGACGGCGGTGCCCTGTTCAGTGGTGCTTGAGATGAAGGGCCCTGTTCAGCGGTTCCGGCCATGGCGGGGAGGTCATTTGCCACCTGTCCTGTGGCTGGCGGGGCCCTCCTGCCCATCTGTCCTGTGGCTGGCGGGGCCCTCCTGGGCAGCTGTGCCGGGGCTGTTGGTGGCCTCCTGCCCACCTGGGATGGGGCTGGCGGGGCCCTCCTGGCCAGCTGGGCTGATGGCGGTGTTGTCGGGCGTGCTGCCCTTCCCAGCCTTCCCTGATCGCCTGTGGCACTTCCCCACCTTAGGCAGTGTGCCAGCTGTCTGTACACTTCCTGCCGGAGCCATGGTAGGGGTTTTAGTCCCTGGTGTTTTCACCCTCTCGCGCCGGCCACTGCCTATTTTGGGATGTTTCTCCGGGGGTGGGCTGCCCGTGCCTTGGCTTCGCACCAAACTGGCTGCCCTGGAGGGTGGGGCACTCCACAGTCCATGGCAGACTGTGATGACAGGGGCCGGTTTTGTCGTGGCTGAGGTGCTGACTGTAGTCCTATGACATGGACGGGGTGGGGGAGTTGGTGGAAAGAGGTTGAGTTTAGACAGGAAAAGCTTTTTAGGAGCAGTGAGACGGGTAGGTGTAGTGGGTATGGGAGTGGAGGAAGAGGTTGTGGTTGTAGGAGTTGTAAGTTTGGTGTCTTTGGGTGCAGGTGCTTGGGCTGGAGGCTGTCGTGAGGTGGATGGCTGTTGGGTGGGTGGCTGCCTGCGTTTGTGTATCTTGGAAGAGGGGGTCACAGACACACTGGGAGAGGACACAGGGGACGTGTAAATGGCAGTGGGGGTGGTGACTGCACGTGTGCGGGGGCTTCTGGTGTGTGTGCTGCTGAGGGACGTAGTGGCTGAAGATGTTGTGCATGCAGGTGTGAGTGGAGACGTGACAGGGAGGGAGGAGGGAGACGAGGAGGAGGGGGACACAGTGGAGGCAGTGGGTGTTGGTATGTCTGTATGTGGATGTTGCTTGTGTGAATGGAGAGTGAAGACGAGGAAGCCGAAGAAGATGACATAGACAACAGGAACACAGTAATACAGCAGTATTTCCAATGACACACAGGTAAAAATACACACCGGCATATAACATACTTAAACACTACTACCTCTCTACTGTCTGTCCTTTTCACCCAGTGTATGGTAACTAAGTTGTGACTTTCCCTTCCGATTTCAGAGATGTGGGCCCCACTATGTGACATCTGCTTTGTTTCCCCATGGACTACAGCTGTGAGACATTGGTATGTTGGCATCACAATGTAAATAAGCATTTTGGCACGGTAATGTCTAATACATTTGTTCAAAATCACAGCCAGACTCCTGATTGTTTTGTGCAATAACTGTGTTTATTACAGTGCTCTATATTGGTGGGTGGTTGCAAATCGGTGAGGGGTGATGGTGGAGGAATGTCCATGGCAGAGTCCAGACTATTTGTATCACAGGTGCATTGTCCAAATGCCAGTGGAAAGTGGAGCTGGGGCAGTTTAAGGATGGACAGGGTGACAATGTGGGACAGTGGAATGACAATCAGGGAGGTATCCTTTCCTGGCGGGGGTCTTGGCTTCTTACTCTGTCTTCTTCCTGGATCTCAGGGACCGCTTGCGTGGTGGTTCTCCTTCTGTAGGGGGTGGGGTGCTGGTGGCCTGTTGGTCCTGTGGCGGGGCCTCCTGTCCACTTGCGCCGGCAGAGGTGGTAGGCAGTTCTTGGTCCATGCTAGTGTCAGGGGCCCTTTGTGGTGCCACAGTGTCCCGCAATGTGGTGACTACCAGATTCAGAGCCCCTACAATGGTGCCCAGGGCGGAACTGATGGTTCTGAGTTCCTCCCTGAAGCCCAAATACTGTTCCTCCTGCAGGAGCTGTATCTCCTGAAACCTGGCCAGTACCGTCGCCATTGTCTCCTGGGAGTGATGGTAGGCTCCCATGATGGAGGAGAGGGCCTTGTGGAGAGTGGGTTCCCTGGGCCTGACCCCCCGTCGCACAGCAGCCCTCCCAGTTCCCCTGTTTCCCTGGGCCTCTGTCCTCTGGACCGTGTGCCCACTACCACTGCCCCCAGGTCCCTGTTGTTGTTGGGGTGGTGGGTTACCCTGGGTTCCCTGTAGTGGTGGACACACCGCTGATTGACGTGTCCTGGGGACGGAGGTATGGGCCCGCTGGGTGGGTGCTGTGCTGGTGTTCCCAGAGGGGGGAAGGTCTGGTGTGGCCTGTGGCTGTCTGAGGGGAACCAACTGTCCCGAGGTCCCCGATGGGCCGGGCTGGTCATCTAGATCCAGGTCGATAGAGGTGCTATCATCACTGTGGGCCTCTTCTGGGGGTGGAGTGGAAATTTGTGGTCCCTCCTGCGCGGTGATGTGGCGTTCGGGTCCTGCAGGGGTATTGAACCATGATTATTGCATCTGTGTGTGCCATAGTGTGCAATGGGTGGGTGCCCGTGTACCCCAGTGCTTGCATTCCTGTGTGGGGGCTTTTGTGACATTGGTTTGGGGGGGATGGTGATGTGCAGTGGGCATGCTTTGGTGATGGGTGTCCATGCTTTGTGGTCGCATGCAGGGCTTGGTGTTGTGATGGGTGGGTTGTGATGGTGAGACATTTGCAAGGAGTAGGTGTGATGGGGGTGAGGGTGGGGGTATGAGTTGGCATGCTGGTGGGGTGGGGGGGATGAAGTAGTGAAGATTTGTCTTACCAGAGTCCAGTCCTCCAGATACTCCTGCGAGGCCCTCAGGATGCAGGATCGCCAAGACCTGCTCCTCCCATGTTGTAAATTCTGGGGGAGGAGGTGGTGGTCCGCCGCCAGTCCGCTGAACCGCGATGTTGTACCTGGATACCGTTGAATGCACCTTCCCCCGTAGGTCGTTCCACCGCTTCCTGAAGTCCTCCCTATTTCTTGGGTGCTGTCCCACAGCGTTGACCCTGTCGACTATTCTGCTCCATAGTTCCATCTTCCTGGCAATGGAGGTGTGCCGCACCTGTGTTCCGAAGAGCTGTGGCTCTACCCGTACGATTTCCTCCACCATGACCCTGAGTTCATCCTCCGAAAACCTGGGGTGTCTTTGCGGTGCCATGGGGTGGTGTGGGTGATGTGTGGGGTGGATTTTGTGGTGCTAAGTGTGGTGATGTGTATTGGTGTGTTGTGTGAAGTGCGTGGTAGTATTGCTGGGTGATGGTATGACGCGCGTCTGGGTGCTCGGATCTCTATTTCTCTGTGCGTGGTCCCGATTCTGTAGGAGTGGAGGTTTGTGGGTGATGTGGGTGTGTGTTTTTATATTTAATTGGGTGTGTGGGAGTGGTGTTTGTATGTGTATCAGGTGTGTGTATTTTGAATTGTCCAACGTGGCTGTGTTTTGTAAGTGTGTGTGTATTTTGAGCGCGGCGGTGTGTACCGCCAATAGAATACCGCGGTTGAAAGACCGCTGCGTGGATTCGTGTGTCGTGATAGTGTGGGCGTATTTCTGTTGGCGTGACGGTGTCGGTTTGGTTATCGCCAGTTTCTCGCTGGCCTTTGGTGTGGCGAACTTTTGTGGATGTCTGTATTTTGGCGGTTTGCGTGTTGTGGGTCAGAATGACCGTGGCGGTTTACCGCGGCCGCGGCGGTATCTTGGCGGTCTTCTGACAGCGGTATGCGCCTTTTAACGCCAAGGTTGGAATGACCACCATAATGTACTATTGGCTTACATGCCCTTAATCTTATGTATTGGCACTTGCTTAGTGCAGTGCAAACACAAACGTGTGATAAAACCCCTTTCAGCACCAGAAACAACAAGCTCTGATGTCATTCACCATGATGTCACTTGTGTACTGCCCCACTTGGTTAGTCCCCCCACTTCTTTTTTTTTTTTTTCACTTCCGCCACCTCAATCTGGAAAAGTCACCATAAGGGGAAGGGGATGATGTCTCTCCATTCTTACAATGTCACTCATGCTTTATATCCCTGGTTGTGTTTTACCCCTTCTGCTTGTAATAACTTGTGGAGAGCTGTAAAGATGGCATGGCAATTGTTTTCTTTCTTAAAGACTCTGGCGCCCTCAAGGCTTGGAACGTAAGATTTAAAGACTACAAATAAAGGGCACTAAACATAAGGGGCTTACAGTTTGGCAGGGGCGTCATGGCATTTATCAGTAGTGTGTTCATCAAATTGTAAGCGTTAACTAATTTTACAACTTGCTCTATTTGATTTGCATTGCCCTCTGGGAGTATTCATTAAAGTTTCATAATGGTTCAACCTCCTGATTTCGGTTTTCTCTAACTGGGGTGTAGGTGGTACTTAACAGGTCATGTCCTTGAGGTGTGACACCAGGTCACAAAACTGCCTTAATGCCCTATTACATGGAGCAATATTTATAAAAAATATCCCTTTGTTGCTTTAGTGGTAAAACAAAGCTATGGAGAAGCAAATGCCAATGATCTTGGTAGTTATGCGCTGCGCTCACGTGAATGGTCAATTTCCTGGGGCATGTATTCTTCGCTGCAGTGCACAGAGACCTTACACTGCGCACACAGTGGAAACAAATTAGAGGGAACATTGATATCAAGCAAATCCTGGAAGGAGAAGAGCTGAAACAATGTGTTTTTGCCTTTTGCAGAAACCCTGCCTCCTAGACATCTGATAACCACAGCATTTTGCTGTAAACAGGTATGCAGTGCTTTGATTCTACATAAGAAAATCTAGATGCAAGTTATGCTAGTCCGTGCTTTCCTAGTGTAGCATGTAGAAGTCAGTTTTAGGGTATTAGGTTGTTAGATAGCATTCTACCCATGATAGAAATGTTAATTTTATTCTTGTTTTTTGCAACATTCATTTGTGCTGTTTAAATTATATTTTGTGTGGGTATTTTAGATGTACCAAGCAACAGATTGAGACTGTTGTAATAAACATTTTTTAGTGAAAGTGTATATTTCCTTAGTGCAGGTTCCGATTACTATGGCGTACCTGGATAGGGATTGTGAGTAACCCAAAAACATTGACACCACTTCAACTATGTATTGGGTTGGGTTCTGCAGGGCTACAATAACTTGTCTTTCAAATTCACACATTGGTGCATTAAACTAAGTTCACTAGTGTCACCCGTCTGTGTGAAAACAAACCTTCTAGGGCTCTGCCAGAGTTATAGTTTACAAAATAATGGTGCCAAAACCCAGACCTGAATTTATCGGAATGCCTTGAGTAGTTTTTTTTAATATACACTGTTAGACATGTCAACCTTGTGGTCTTCCCCCAAACATTTTTGCTGCCTACCTCCTCTTTTTGCTGAATTGTTTTTTGGCCTTAGGACTCTGAGCACTTTACTACTAATGACCAGTGTTAAAGTACATGTGCCTATCCTCTAAACTTGGTAACATTGGTGTATACACAACTGGCATATTTAATTTACTAGTAAGTCCCATGTAAAGTGGTATACCATATACCCAGACCTGTGAATTGAATGCTACTAGTGGACATGCAGCACTGCTTGTGCCATCCGCACACGTAGCCCTTTAAACACATCTCAGGCCTGCCGCTGCAGATCCTGTGTGTGCAGTTTTACTGCTACTTTGACTTGGCATTGAAAACCCTTTTCTAAGCCTGAAACTCCCCTCCTTACTCGTAAATCCCTGCTAAGCTATGCCCTAGTTAGCCCATAGGGAAAGGGGGTGTGTCCATAAAAGGTAGGGCATGTACTTTTAAGTCTTTCATGTCCTAGAAGTGAAAAACACCTACATTAGTTTTTCACTACTGTGAGGCCTACTTCTCTCATAGGTTAACATTAGAAATTCCTTATTACACTTTTAAGCTGTAATTCCTGATTGAGAAGGAGAAGCTATATAATGGTTCATATCATTAGAATGGTGATGATAAATCCTCTTTACTAGTAAAGTTGGATTTAACATTACTATTTAAAAATGCTACATTTAGAGAGTGGATAGTTCTCTGCTCTTATAACACTGTGTGCCTGCAGCCTGTCTCCAATTCACATCAATTCACATCTGGGGTAGGGGACAGCTATACTTTGTGCATTCCCTCTAGACAGCCACAAACACAAATACATTAGGTGTGTCTGAGCACTCATATACATTCTGATGGCTCTTCCCGGCTGGGAGGGAGGGTCTGTTACTTACACTTAGGTATAAGTACTGGGTCTCTAACCCCACCAGATCATACACTTCTGGACCTACAACGGGACTCTGTCAGAATAACTGCTGTGCTGAATCAAGGACTGTTACTCTGAAGGACTGCTGACCTAGAAGGACTGCTTTTCTGCTGTGCTGCCCTGCACCCTGCTGCTCTCTAACCCTGCTGAGGAAGACCCAGACTCTTCCTCACACCCCAAGTTATCTCCAATGGCTTGCTGACTTGCCTCCTGTTGCCTGAAACTCAGGGATATCAAAGTATCTACCTCTGCTCCTGTGCCTGGTTCACTGGAATGCAGACCCAGATACTTGCACCAAGAAAAGCAATGCATCTGCAGTCTTTTTGGAGCAGATCCAGCGCATCCACATTGTTGCAGGAATAGAACCAGCACATTGTTCTCAGAACCAATGCACAGCCTTGAGAGCCTGATGCTTGGAACTGCACATCCCCATTACAGCAGCTTCAAAAGATGGACGCATCTCCTCAACTGTGCAGAGAAACCCAGCACATTGCACTTCAGAACCAACGCATCTCGACTTGGCACTTGGCCTTCTGAACCAATGTATTGCCACCACTGCTTGAAGAAAACCGATGCATCACCTCGACTGCTTGCCCGACAGAGACGCAGCACTTGTATGCACCCCCCATCTCGCTGTTGCGACCATGATCAAGGTACTCTGTTCACCGACCTATGTGGCTCACATCACCAGTCTGCATTCAATTGTGGTCAGCCTGAACTGTTGACTCTGCCCCAGTCCAGCGTGACCAGAGTCTTTTTGTGGTGTTTTCATTGTGTTACTGTGTGTGGTGCACAAATATTTTAAACATTGCCTCTTTAGATAAACCTGACTGCTCTGTGCCAAGCTACCAGATAATGAGCACAGGTTATCTTTTAGTGGGTATCTGACTTATCATGACTAGGATTGTGGTTCCTGCTTACACTGGGAGCATACTCTGGCAAACAGAACCCCAATTTTAAACATGCATACACATGTGAGCCATCATTACGGAGATATCCCTAGTAATCATAGCTACCTCCTAATGGGAATAAGGGATCACCTATTGTCATAGGTTTGTCAAGGCTGAAATTAAAAAGTTATTCACCATTCTGTTGGTTTTCTTATTCTTTGAATCCATTTCACTTGCATCCATTCTACATGACGGCCCATATTGCATTAGGAGGCAATTACCGGGAATCAGTTAGTCAGTATCTCAACATTCTATATGCCCCTCATGCAGGAGGGTGGCAGTTACTTTTGTTATTGCTGCTCACACATCATACGACTTAAGACGTTGTACTCATAAGTGGAGTTTGAGGCTATAGATGCTGCCTCTGTGCCATTTCTTACTTACAAAGCAGTACCACAGCCTGCACATTATCAGGGCTTACCAGGATCTGGAAATTCCTTTGACTTACCAGGTACACCAAAACTGATTTGGTGGTCTGTTACCACACACGCGCACACACAGGAATGTCTGTTTGATACCCCTAAGCAATGAAGGGGCTACTTGGCATGTGCTAGCTGATTACACACCTATCCCACATCCTGAGACATTAGCACTCAGTGATGTTGTACGGATTTTGAATTACACTGTTGTCTTCTACAGGAGACTTGTACAGTTTATAAAGCATACCATAAACTCTAGACAAGGTCTCATGGCTGGGCCAGTCATTCAGGGACACGTACAATTCATTAGTCCACAGTCTATAAATGCTACCGGGGAAAAGATGCCCATGAAGCATGATGAAATTACCTTGTGGATTGCTTGCAAGACCAACTAGCTGGAAGCATTCTATTCACACACTACACATCAAGACAACCATAAACTATTATGACAAACAAATGTCAGGGCACTCATGAATAAAAAGTTCATTCCTCCATGTGTATCATGATATGGTAGGTCATCAAATATGATTCGGACCAGGAAAATAGGCAATAGTTCAATTTAATGTTTGGAAATTAAAGTCCATTAAGGCCACAGAAACGTCCTTGAAACAATTCTCCATATTGAAACAACAGCCAACACGTGTTTCGTCCTATGAGATAAGTAATCTCAGAGACTTCATCAGGGCTGTAAGAAATATAAATGGTAACTAAAATTACAGTCAAGCTCAACCCACTAAGCATACAGTATCATTATCCCCGTGAATTTTGTGAAAGAACCTATAAAAAAAAAAATGTATTATGTGACTTTGTGTGAAACACAGTAATAATAATATAGTAGTAACAGGAACATTAAGTTACAAAAGAGGCCACCATAATATAAGTTGATCGTATCATGCAACCTAAGTTAACATGGAGAATAACATCTATCCGTTAATAAGAGACGGAGAATGAGCACAGGAAGATGCAAACTTAGAGCAGTCAGTACTATCACAATGATCATGACACCCGCATGCACGATAAGTATAGAAAATAATTTCCAAATTTCAACAGGGGTCATGCAAATATAAATCCAAGAAAAAGAAGAGAAAGAGAAGAAAGAAAAGGAAAAGGCAAAAGCCTATCGTTTACCTAATATCAAAATAAAAATATGCTGTAAGAGAATGAGGCATACCTTCCATACTAATTAGAGGGACTTCCGAACGGAATACTTAAAGAATGTTTCTGGGATTCCCATCGCAAGCAAAGTGTAGTCCAGTGTCTACAATATAGCATTAACTCAGAATAAGCCCCAACTTTAATGGCAAAAAATTAATAAACAAACAAATAACTGCTCTGTTACAGAAGAGCTCCAAAATTTGTAGCAGGATTCTTACATAGCATCTTCCAAATTTTCCGACATGCCGCTTATTATATTTGAGTAGACAATCCGCTAAAGATAAGTGAATAGGGTATTCAAGTTAATTTAAACCCAAGACAGAATTACCAGCCATATAGACGTCAAAATTCCCATTGACTCGCTCACATCCACTTTAAAATATATCGCCGTCCTCCCGCTGCGTTCACCTTGCCACGAGAAGCAACGGCAAACAGGGAAACGCTCTGATTTGTAGCATCCCTCGCGACGCACGCACAGTGAAAATAAAAATAAAAGAAGGACTAACGTCCTCGGCACGGGCACCATCTTAAGTCGGAAAACTCCATCGTGATTAATAGTTACCCACTATTGTGCCCATAACGGGCTATCTCCTAACCCAGAGCCATATATCATCAAAAGGATAATAAATTAATACGCAATTGAAAGGACATCTAAGTATACCTATCCGCAACCAGGCAAAACTTCTAAGGAAATATATAGTACGTATCAAAACTGACCTAGTCATATCATAACAATGCGTATCTTGCAAAAGCCGGTGCCATGTTAAAAGTGAAAAACACAGTAAGGCCTGAGGACCATACCAGAGGCAGTACCAAAATCAGTACCCGGGTCACATTAGATAGGACAGGGGGAAGAAAGAGATAGAAAGTTTTGAAGAAGATAGAGTTTGGGTAGTTCACAATTGTCTCATTATGATCTAACACCCCACATGGAGAGAAGGATTATTATTAAGTGTGACAATCATAAATTGTAATTATCAAACAGTACTAGTCAACAATTGTAAGTGTGCTTAATTATAACATAGCCATAATAAAAGACAATGGTATAGTTGACATCCTTATTTCGAAATATCAAAACACCGTCAGATCAGTGAACCTAATGATAGTCATTATAAGTCCATCCATAAGTCTATCTTGGATTCTGTTGAGGAGATAGTCTAACTATCACTTTAATCCCCTAGGTAGTATTCCATTTCGAAGTTTGTGTTGAGACCCTCTTCTACGGCTCTGAGATTCAAGATCCAATAGCATTCACGTTTTCTGAGGACCAGTTCTCTATCACGGGGTGATATTGGCACAAACCTATCTCTGTACAAATAGATACAATCAGTTAAAAGCTTCTAAAATCAGCCAAGCTTAAGACATTCTACTTTAAGATATTATTAATTAATAATGATGCTATTTTTGTTGTATTTTTTTCTAAATCTTCACATGCTACTCGTGTGGAGACATGACAGCAAAATATCTGACACAGTAACAAACTAGAATAGAATAAAAGGTGCCCCTTCCTGCATAACAACAATCCTGCACGCAGCACAGGCACCATTATACCATGGTGCAAGGTTGCCTGCATTGGCATTAGGCTGCCAAAATGACACCAGCGCAAGGGAAAAGGGCAGGAATGCCCCATATTTGATAACTATCCCACATTCCTGCCCTTTCCCTGTGACGCAGGGTAGCACAGCAAGGTGACTTGCTATGCTGCTTTCTGCCACCAAAGTCGTAAATTTGCCCTTCGTATCTTATGATTTCTGGTTAGCATTTTCAGCTGGCAATAAGATGCTAGTAGTGACCTGTCTCTGTCCAGCTTCAGCATCAGTTTCACTGACACTTTTCTAATAGTGTGTTGTGATAACACATTTAACACCAGTAAGCTGGTTACAAGGTCTTCCACTCTAGTCAAAGTGTCCTATGTGATGCCCTCCTAGTGATTGCCACTAGGGTGACTCAACTTCTCCATGTGAGCATTACGTAAATGGAGCTACAAGCATCGGGTTATTTTGGTTTCTTTCCGTACTTCCTCTTTATCTGTTTCTAGCTGATCACGGGATAGGCATAGCCTTGCAGCGCACACTCTGTGGACATCGTTGTACTTTTAAATCTGTTAAATAGTGGCACCTCAGGCTGAACAATACAGCACTCCTCTGAAATATTAGGATGGCAGCAATCTAGAGAATGCGTTTTTGGGCATCTCAGGAACAGAGGGCCATTTTCTAAAGTCCTTTCTCCCAAATTCAGGGCAGGATTTGACCTTTTGCATTTCAGAAAACTACTAAAAATGTAGGTGTTCATGATGGCTTTCAACTGGATTCAAAATCTAAGAGCCAGCTGTACATAGGGAATTGTTTGCGATTACCAAATAGCAAATGTTTGAGCTTTCCTATTTGGTAATCGCAAACACCAAAGTATTTTGAACAATTTTTTGCGATTCCCAGTGGGTCGCAAATAGATCTACCTCATTAATATTCATGAGGCAGGTCTCGGCTTGCAACCCTTTGGGAATGACAAAAACTACAGGGATGGTGGTTTGCTGAGGACAGCAGACCACCATGTCTGTGATTGCTTTTCAATAAAGCAAAGAGTGTTTTTTTTAATACAGTTCATTTTCCTGAAAGGAAAATGGGATGCATTTGAAAAAGAAAAATGGACAGAACAGTTTACATCCTTTTTCAAAGGGGAAAGGACCCTTGTAGACCACTCCCCATGTGCAAATAGGTTACCACCAACTTAAAGTTGGTGGTAAAATGTTATTGTTTTGCAACTGCATTTTGGTCACAAAAAATTCACACACACCACTGCAAGCCAGTACTAGGAAGGGACGCCCTAAACATGCCCCTTCCTAATACCAACCCTCAAACGCAGTTTGCGATTCAATACTAGATTACCAAATCACAAATAGGGGTTGTTTCATACCAATACGCATTTTTCTGGTCGCAAACGGCCCAACTGTGTGAATCAGGCTGTGTGCAAAAAGAAAAATCCTACTTTTGTCCCTAACTTCTGTGGTTTTTATGGAGTAACGGCGAATGGTCCACTACTGAATAGTATCATTGTAAGTTATAAATTCGATTAATCAAGTTCTCTGCAGCACATTTTATTTTCTTTGTAATAGTTTATCTCCCTTTTTATTTTTATTTTATGTTGCTATACAGCTGGGTAACTAATTGTTCAACAAATTTCGCAGACATCACATAATTTAATTACAGCGTGTTTTATGATAATGATTATGTTCAGGGGACAGGTTGACCTTGCTCATGTTTTACTGTGTGATTTCTCTTTAAAGCCAGGGGTCAGGCTCTGACCGGTCCATCTGAGGTCACAGGTACACGTGGAGGGTCGGTGTCCATTGAATGCAGTTATGTGGCAGAATACCACGATTCTCCCAAATATTGGTGCCGAGGAGCAGGCCTCTTCTGCAACACTCTTGTAAAAACCTCAATCTCTGGGCGAGAGGTGAGGAAGGACCGAGTGACCATCAGGGATGCACCGTGCACCGGGACATTCACTGTGGTCATGGAAGGGCTGCGGCTGGAAGATGCCGGAATCTACTGGTGTGGAACAGTCAAGCCTGCTGCAAGTGATTCCCTATTCCCAGTCTCAGTGGTTGTTCTCACAGGTGAGTTCATGCTCTGATATCATTAATAGTCACTCTACCTCTGGGCACTGCTAGGGGAACATTGGGTCACGGGGTGATATTGGCACAAACCTATCTCTGTACAAATAGATACAATCAGTTAAAAGCTTCTAAAATCAGCCAAGTTCAAGACATTCTACTTTAAGAGATTATTAATTAATAATGATGCTATTTTTGTTGTATTTTTTTTCTAAATCTTCACATGCTACTCGTGTGGAGACATGACAGCAAAATATCTGACACAGTAACAAACTAGAATAGAATAAAAGAACCTCTTGTGTTATGAGTTGCTACTAAAAAATACTCATACCGATATACGTGGTGCCTGATTTTGTGTGGACCACCCAAGCCCTTTTATTGACAAGGCCACATGACTGGTGACGCCTGTGATGGAGGGGCAGGGGCGGGTGTAAGTCCAGCCCTCAGGGAGGGGCTAAGACAGATATGTGTCCAGCAGGACACTACATTCCTCCCAAATTCCAAATGAAGGGAAAACAAATCTAACCTGTGGGAATAAACAAAGCAAACTAGACACCCCTGAGTCTCTCAATCTCTAGGGGCAAACAGCAATGGACAAGCAGTAGGGGCACTCTCATATAGTGGCACAGGCCCTTGGTCTTGTCACCCTTGATCATTTCTCCTGCGTACCTGTGTTCGTCAGGTTCTTCAGTGGGACAGGTCTGGTCACACAGCCTTCTCTCCTCCTCTTTACCCAGTTCTCCACTGTGATGTGGCACCTGGCCACATGTCACTTGAAGTCTCATCTTCACCAGTTTTCTTCACATGGACCTCTCTCCGGTCCTGTTCCGTTCACAGGACTGTGCGTTTTCTCCCATCATGGGCCTCTTGCAAGTCCTGTCCTGTCTGTAGGGCAGTGAGTCTTCAGGTCAATGTGGCACCCACCCACGCTTCACATGTCCCCTCCTCAGGGATCTTCTTGGGGCTCTGCTCCGTGGACGGTGGGCCTCTTTTCACTTCCCCTTCGCTTGAAATCGCAGGGCTTCAGTCTGGATGTCTCACTATCGTGAGGCATGGTGAGTGGGTGTGGACATCATCTAACTTGAGGCTGCATTTTCACTGCACTTGGTCCTGCCTGGGGTAGTGTGAGCTTGGCAGGGATGGGCCAATGATTACCATCCAGTTTTGGGAAAGCTGGCTGGTACGGCGTCTTTCATGTAGCCATGCATTGTCCATGGGTCCCCTGGCAGTACTCTGGCTGCACTGAAGTACAACAGTAGTCTTTTTTTTACACAGGGGTCCTTTCTGCCTCTGGGGTACAACTCGAGCAGAAGTGACTTCCTTTGGAGTCTGTGTCCTTGCCTAAGTGAGACCCTTGGTGAAGCTACTGGTATAGTACTGTAATGCGTGTGCCTTTAGTACCCTCTTGTGACTCTCTGGCATCATAGCATGTTCACGTTTTTGCCTGCTGCAGCTCCAAATCTGAGGCTCAGGTAGATGGCTTTTGCAGGAGTGCTAGGGATAGGGTGACCACCTGGCATCGAGGCAAATTCTGGACAGTACTGTAAAAAATTGAGGACAAAGGGTCAAAATTCAGGATAAAAATTCAGGACAAAGGGTAAAAATTCAGGACAAAAATTCAACAACAAATGTCAGTTTTACAGACCCATCCAAAAGAGGCCATACCCCATTACGTCATCAGTGTTTTATTTACTCTTTTATTACATAGCACTATTTATTCACTGTGGTCTTTTGTGATTGCCTCCTGGTATGCTACATTCAGGTGTCACATTACATCCTTGTTTAGTAGTAAATTAATGCCCTTCAGCACTGTGTCAAGGCCATCATCCCTACCCAAATCTAACCAATCTTTCTTGGATAGAAAGCAGCAGCAAAATTTTGATTATGTTTCTAAACATATTAAAACCCACGGTAAACAATTTGGGAAACAGGGTGAGTAAACTCATGCTAGTTTAAACAAGTTGAACAAAAACATCTGGCTCACCCCAACTGGCCATAGACTTTCAACCTAAAAAAAATAATAATGAGGCAGAGCAAATGTTGTGGGTGACAGTCTCACACCTAATGTCAGGATGTGAGGTACCCACAACTTGTCTGTAGCCTCACAGCACTAGAGTATATGTCTGGGACTCTATATTTATCTCAGATCTGTGAGCCTGGACTACCAATCAAAGATAATAAAAGAGGAGGATGAAATCAAGATCAGATGGGAGATCCACAGCAAGTGATTCAAAGGGTTGCTGCTAAGAACGTGATCAATAAGGAGAGAAGAACAAGGTGGGACAATTCATAAGATCGGAAAAGATAGGTCCACCAAGAGTATTTGAAGGTATTGAATACCTAAGGAGTTGTCTCTGCAGACAGGAGGAAAACAGAATAGGCACTGTCAAGTAGTTGAACAAGCAGCACCAACCCATCTTGGCAAACCCTTCTGGTGCAATGGTCAGCTGTTCATGCTTGTGAAGGTTCAGCAGGGGCCAGACCCCCTGCAAGATTGTATGAGGCAATTGCCCACTCTGTCAATGTCTTTGCAATTGAGCAAAAGCCAAAGTGGTGATCTGGCTTATCCCTAAGTTTCAAAGTACACATAGATTCCTCCAATTATTTGGGATGTAAATTGCACGAAGAAAATGTAAGAACATGAGAAAGATTTTCAAATATAATTAGTGTTTCTTTAACATATGGTACTGTTTTCCTCTTTATGTACAACTAGCCCTCAGATTGAACTAGGAACCAGTTACCCTTTAATACCTAGGGATTAATATCTACCATTTCCCCACTGTTTTGCCGGATGGAAATCTCGGCAGAGTGGCACAGTCCCTCCTAGCCCAGTTTTCTTTTTGGTCTTTTCTTCTGCTTTCTGTAGTGGGTCATGTGGCACTGGTGGAGATGGCGTGCTACACTGATTATTGTATTATTTAGCAAACCTTCCCCTGCTCATCCCTCATTCCTTCTTCAGACACGCCACACATCAGAGTTGGCTGCTGAGGTGCCGTTGGGTAGCTCTTTCTACTTTAAAGCTACCCGTGACTGCAGGTGGATTAGGCCTTCTGGACATAGTACACTATTATTTAGCTGCACCAGTCCAAAGGGTGGCTCACTGGCTGTCTTCCCGCCCCCTGCATGAGATGGGGTTTATCCGTAAAGACTTTAGGGATAGACTTACTGCACTACTTATTGTTTCTTACTAGTCATTCTACAGAACACTGACATGAAGAAATCCTTTGCTCCTGCACTACCTTTGCTAGGCTTTCCCACTCACACAGGACGGCTGGGCTCACAGCAACTCCATCAGTGGCATGATGCAGGTGTCTTAAAATTGGGGAATTTGTTTCTGGACTGCGCGCTACTAGATTTCCAAACCCTTGTGGCAGACTACCATCTTCACCTGAATGTTCCAAGCTGAGCTGTGGAATGGAATGAGTGGTTTTAATGGACAGTTATAAAAATGTTTGCACTAGGTAATAACCTGTATCTTATTGAAATCTGTATTTTAGAGGTGCTTTTTTATTTAATCCAAATGCATTTGCACATTTTGTGACAGCCTATATTAAGCTGTTTGTAATCCATGTTTAAAATAAGGACTTATTCACAGTGCTTTCAGGGACCTCAGCACCTCACAGTACTAACAAACATTGCCAAAGCAAATAGGTCTCGTCTGCACAGAAGTTATTGGTTTAGCCGCTGTGTTTTAGCTGTGTTATACACCAGAGTGGCTACAGTTCAGCATGGCTAAAAGTTAGTGGCATATAGGAGAGTGTTGCGAAGTGTCACAGAGTGGCATGGCAAAGAGTGTAGTAGAGTGTTGTAAAGCGGAGTAGCAGAGAGTGTCGTGCTTAGGAGTTGGATACTTTGGAATTTCGTAGAGTGGCATATAGTGGGGTGCTGGTGTCATTGGGATAGATCTGGGTGCAGGCCAGGAGATTCCCACCGGGTCTGTAAGGCGTGTGCAGACTTTTGCGGGCCAGGTGGCTTTGACTCAGCTATTTTCTGCCTCTGACACATGACGATCCCTGCCAGCAGTGGTGGCCCATCCTTTAGGGCGGAGGGGCAATGCCCCCTGCCTTTTGCCCCTCATGAAGAGTGTCTGTCAGGCTGAACAAAGGCCAGCCTGACAGACACTCTTCATTTTCAGCTCAGACAGCCAGGAGTGAGCCATGCACGATTTGCGCAGACTCCTGGCTGCCTGAGCTGAACTTTGCTGGGCTAAGGAGGTCACAGCTCCTGTGGGTGTGACCTCCTCGGCTCAGCAAAGGTGCCTCAAGGCCCTCCCCTGGGTGACGAGGAAAGCATCACCCATTGGCACTCACCCTGGGCACTTCAGGTTTAAGCCCTGAAGCGCCCAGGGCGAGTGTCAATCAGTGACAGTTCCTCACAGAGTGGGGTGGGGTCAGCAGTCTCACTGACCCCATTCCACTCTGTGATGAGGCTGGTACTGCTGCCTTCCCTCCAATGAGGGAAGGCAGCAGTCCCAACCCTCCTGGGACCTGGAGGCTGAAGGTAAGTGTGTGTGTGTGTGATGTTTTAAACTGAATGTTTGGTGCATGCGTGCATGTTTGAATGTTATGAGTGTTGTTAATGGATGTGTGTGAAAGAATGAGTGTGTGTGTGTGTTTGTGTGCTTCCTGCCGCCCCCCTCCCTCCTAAAGCTGCCGTCCGCCACTGCCTGCCAGCCTTAATTTGGGGTGAGCTGCACTGCGGCTACAGGTTGGGCTGCCATAGGGGGACTAGTAAGACTGACCCGCATTGTCGCCAATGTAATGGGGTGGGTCCTTGGTCCACATGCTGAATAAATAACCACATGGACACTGGTGCTATGGGTGATAACTGACCACAAGCATATTCTCCAGCGCCCTTTATTTCATAGTCATCTGGCCAGTGCCACCTGTGTTGGATGAGTGTTGGGTGGGTATAAGACCAGCCCTCAGGGTGGGGCTGAACCCGTTATGCATCCAGCAGGACACTACACACCCCACACCCATCGATGACAGGTATCACGTCAGGTGCCTCCACCAATAAAAGAGGTCGATCTATGTGCCAAAGGCCAGTTACACCCACAACCATCAAGTGCCTGTGTCCTTTACTTCTTTAATATGTGGGCCCAGAATAGTGCTTAATTTGTGCTTGTTGTTTCCGGTGTAGAGCATCGTCAATTATTTTTGAGGGCCGGCAGTTATTTTTCTGCCTCAAGCATTTACCGCGAGCAAAAGACTCATATAGGAAAGAAGGAGGAATGGAAAAACTAAAAAATGTCACAATGGGAGACAACAGAAAGCTGCAAGAGTGAGCTGAAGGGGCATGGAGTGGCTGTAAATGGATTGAAGAGGCCTGATTTGGCTTCTGGATTACGCTGCCTCAGTATTCTGTGTTTGCACATTTAATTGCAGCAAAGAGGAGGGCTTTGGACACCAGCACATTTTTATTTACAAATTAAGCACTCGGCCAGGACCCACAACACTACATTGGCGACGATGTGGAATAACCTCACTTGTGACCTAGGCCATGTCTGGCATTGGCGTTGTCATGTGGTCAGCCAGTGATCCGGTGACCTACTGCCCTTTCCATGTCTGGCAGCTGACCTGTCCCCTAAGTCTTGCCATAAGTTAACATTTTGTTTAGAGGAGCTCAGAGCAAAAATGTTTCTGGAATAGTGTGTAACCATGTAACCGGCCAGCAGAACTAACACCTACTGCCCCAGCCATTCAGCCAGGCAGTACCTCACCAAACTTAGGCTGACATTTCATTGGGCCATTGAATACAGTGAAAGCAAAAAAAGTGAACTGCAGGAGGCGGTACAGTGTCCAGAGCCGCTGCCATCAACCACTAGCCAGGAGCGTAAAGGAGCTAAAAGGAGATGTAGGAGAGGTAGGAGAGCATTCGAGAGAGTGGGAGAACTAGCAAGGAACAAACTGCCCGTCCCCTCAGCCCACACACATACACGAGTGGGCTGTGCGAGGGCACTGCCTATCCAACCAACTGCATGAGTAGGAGGCAGGACATCATCTTTACGCCTTTAGAAGCTGCCAGCTGATACCCCAGGAGAATAAGTGATGTGCAGGCCAGCTAGGCTGTGCCCATATAAGTAACAACCATACCTGCCTGTGCAGCCAGCACACTACCGGAGGGCACAAAGGCACTGATTGTCAGTAGGGTCTGGATGCCTTGCCACTGAGACACCACAGCACTGGTTGGCAGCCACCAGCCCCCAACCCAAATCTGCCCAAATCCCATGAGTCCATGATGTGAAGAGACGATTAAAGGACCTGAGCATCAAAAAGGAGGAGAGACCTAATACTCAGATTCCACGTAAAGGAGTGGAGGCGTACCAGGAAGACACCTGGATCACAAGGTTCAACCCACAGAAATCCACTACACAAAAAGTCCTGCTCCTCCCCTCAGCCAGGAACCCCAGCAATGCAACACTGTGCAACCAAGTCTAGCATGTGCACATGGCTCCAGACCGGACAATGCCCAGAGAAAGCGAGGCCAGGCTGAAAAAAGGATGAAGCACACTGCACCAGAGGCCCTGGTCCGAACACCAGGGCCCCATCGTCCTGTACCCTCAAGACACACCAAGGAATACGCCACCAACCATGCCTGATGGCAGGAAAACCTTAAGGTGCAAGCACTGCACTACCCAGAGAGGAGGAGGCCACAGCAAGGCTCCATACTGCCCACAGAGTAGGAGCTCCAAGACGGTCCTGGAATAGGCAACTTGTGATGCCTGGCCAGACATCAAACAACACTAGAGAAGACAAAGAGAATTTGATCACAATCCGCCCTGATTATCACCAAGCTGAAGCCCAACACCCCAGGTCGGTGGCTGAACTACACAGATAGGAGACCGCTGAGAGGCCCTAATGACCGGTCCTGAAGAAGGTGCACACTGCTGCACCCAAAAGAAGAAGAAGAGACTTGATCAATGGGAAGTCATGCTCAATCATCAAGAGGCAAGAAGAGAAGAAAGTGGGACCAGCTGGTTCACAGTGGGAAGCTGACGACCGACCAAGCCCAGAAGAAGTGAAGATCAAAAGTGGCCAGGCCTGAAAGGTATACTCAAGAACACTGGAGCCACTGATGAAGTGCATCTTTCCACACATACAGGCCACTGAGGTGAAGTGAGGACAACTGTTCAGCACAGTGGCTGAACCGAGAGTAAGCTTCAAGCATGCCGAAACAAGGTTTCCGACCCAGGCTTCCCAGCGCAAACATCCAGACACAGTCAGCGGCTGCTTAGCAATCCAGAGCATCCAGGGCAAAAGTTACAGATGTTTCTACAAGTAAAATACATGAGCACCTGGCAACTGGCACTCCAAGTTGTTGACGACCCAAGAAGGAATGCATGCAAACACCAATGCAAGTTGTTGCCACCTGTCATACAGGTTCACCAAACTGCATGCAAGTCCATAACACCAGTTCCTGTTTAGTGTGTCATTACTACTGTCATGGAGCTTTGAACAACCAAAGTGGAGCTGATCACCGTCACACCAAAGGTCAAGAAGCGCCAGTGACAGTCTGAAAACCTAGTCAGCCAGCAACTGCCTGCTCACCCTGTCTGCATCCTGATCCCTGTAGTGAGAGTACACCTTAGCCATCACCCATCTACCCCTGCTGCTGGTTGCACAAGTGACTAGGCAGTGGCTGGTAGGTAATTTTGAAGCTGCCCAGACATGGCACACAGGCTACCCCAATGCAGGCCACACACAGTCCTGTGTGCCACGCCGGGGCAGCTGCAAAATCACCTACCAGCCACTTGCCTAGTCACTCGTGCAACAAGCAGCAGGGGTAGATGGGTGATGGCTAAGGTGTACTGTCCTGTGGCACCCTACCCAAGGATCACCCATGAGCCAGAGACTGGCTTGACACTGCTCTGCAGATGAATGCCAGAAGTTGGCAGTGCCTCAGAGTGGAGACGTCAGCAGATTGCAGCATAACAACACTGTCTTCAGTGAGTCAAGCATCATAATCAATGTTAGCTTCACAATGGACTCCAACAACGCTCCTGATGTATCCTTTTTGAATTGTTGACATCAAACATGAATCAACCAAAGCATTAACAGAATAGACTAACACTATACTATGGACATGACTCCAGTCAGTGTTCTGCCGGAAGGTCTTGAACTTCTTTACACCAGTGCTTGTGTCCAGTCCCACACAAGGTTAAATTATGAATGAGCATAGATGTCCTTCCTACTACAGCCAGCTTCATCCATCCATGCATCCATGCTGTCCTGCTGATTGACTCTAGAGACTGATGGACTACATGGTATTCCGTTTTTTCTGTTTTGTTTCCACAGGTTAGAATTTTTGTCCTTTTATTTGAATTTTGTGTAGAGGGAAGTGTCCTACTGAACAAGTAACAAGCCAGCCTCTCCCTCGGGGCTGTGCGTACACCCAACCCCACCCATCCATCACAGGCATCACAAGTCAGGTGGCCCTGCCAATAAAAGAGGCTGTGTGCACATGCCCAGGGCCAGTTACACCCACAACCATCAGGAGCCTGTGTTTTTTACTTCTTTAGTATGTGGGCCTAGGGCCCACAACACTACAGTCTGCTCCATACATGTACAGAAACAACTGACAAGGCCAGCTTTACACTAGATTCTCTGCACATTCTTGACTACGATTTCACTGAGTTTAATGGAAACAACTGTGTTTCAAGTGAGCACTAATTGTTCAAACTACACATATTTACTAATAATAATGGAAGGACAACCCCATTCTGACATACCTGCCATGGCCATGTCAGCACAGGATGCCGGTCCTGCAGGTGGCAGCGAGTGGTCCACTAGTATGGTGTCAGAAGCTGCTGGAGCCTTGTGAAAGTTTTTAAAAATAAATACATGGGAAAAAGCAAACACTTGTCCTTGAAAAAATAAACAACACATTAGTCAAACATCCCTGGCCCCAAAGGGCCCGTTTTTGGGTGGATGTACAGTTTGTGCACAAGCAAAATGCAGCCAGTCACACTGAAAACAGCCAATGGGTGACCTCTTGCACCTTGCTGTATCCTGTGGTGGGCAGGCAGCAAAATGTGAATTAGACTGCACCTGACCAGTGTACGAAGCGAGTTGATAGAAAGCCCCTTTATTTATGTGAATGTATTTATGTAAACAAAATCGTGCTGGCCACAGCACAGGTGTGAACTCCCCTGTTCTGGGGAAAAAGCTGAAGTGGCAAAAGTGCAGCAATGCTGCATGTCACTGCTGAGGGTGAGACAAGCTAATTTTAATGAGCAGGCAGGGATCCCTACCCCACATGCAAGCAGTGTGTGATCTGATCCTCCTGCAATGAGGGCCCCCAGAGAAGACAAGCATCCGTAATTAAAGATAGATGCGACGACTGGCCACAAGCCTAATCTAGTGGTATTTTAAGGAAATGTAGAAGAGCGATATGCCCACCTTTTTGCATTTCTTTTCTCTCAGTGGGTCAAACGTGTTGGTGAGCTCTAGCCAATAGCAGCAACTTCAACAGGCTTCTTGACCTCCAAAGGACACAATTTGTGATGATCTGGTTTTACTGTCTCCCTGTACTCGTCCTCTCTTTTGGTTCCTGGTGCTGCTCTCTGGCTGGTGGGGGGCTTCTTGCACAGCCTCTCCTCCTCCAGCCACACTCACAAGCCACAGAGCTTCCTAGCTGTCTTGCAGGGCACTTAGAGTGGCCCTGGAGTCCAGATCTTTATCCAGCTGCTCCTTATGGGTCATAAGGGGCCAGCTCCACTGGCCCTGAAAAGAACTACATAATCCATGGGGGTTGTTTGACCTGAGAGCCTTAGGGTGGTCATCCCACAACTTTTTGCCTGCCTCCCTCCACTTTTCTGACACTGTGCTGGTTTTAGGTCTCTGCGCACTTCACCACTGCTAACCAGTGCTAAAGTGCATATGCTGTCTCTCTTAAACATGGTAACATTGGTTCATCCCCAATTGGCATCTTGATTTACTTATAAGTCCCTAGTAAAGTGCACTACAGGTACCCAGGGCCTGTAAATTAAATGCTACTAGTAGGTCTGCAGCACTGATTGTGCCACCCACATAAGTAGCTGCTTAACCATGTCTCAGGCCTGCCATTGCAAGGCCTGTGTGTGCAGTTTCACTGCCACTTCGACTTGGCATTTAAAAGTACTCGCAAAGCCTTAAACTCCCCTTTTTCTACATATACGTCACCCCTAAGGTAGGTCCGATGTCACCAAAAGGGCAGGGTACAATGTAGGTAAAAGGCAGGGCATGTACATATATCTGTTTGATAGTCCTGGTAGTGAAAAATTCCTACATTAGTTTTCCACTACTGTGAGGCTTGCTTCTTTCATAGAGGAGCATTAGTCTATGAACTTTTTGAGTGGTAGATTCTGATCTGAAAGGGGTAACCAGGACATATTTAGTGTGGCCAGAATGGTAATACAAAATCCTGCTGACTGGTGAAGTTTAATTTAATATTGCTATTCTAGAAATGCCACTTTTAGAAAGTAAGAATTTCTCTACACTCAAATCCTACAGTGCCTTACAGCCTGTCTCCAGTCCACGTCTGGCTAGGTGAGTTGACAGCTTCCTTGTGCATTTCACTCAGACAATCCCAGACACAGGATGCTCAGTCACACCTGCACACATCTGCATATTGAATGGGTCTTCCTGGGCTGGGAGGGTGGATGGCAATTGGACATCCTGCTTATTGGTGAGGTTGGATTTAATATTACTATGTTAGAAATGCCACTTTTAGAAAGTGGCTGGGACCAAACTGGAATGGCATGGCAAGCAAAAAAACGGTTGGATTAAACCCTCATCTGTGACTGGGAGTGAATGTGTGATTTGCTCTACATTCCGTCCATCATCTGTTGTTTTTGCATTTGTATCCCCAAGTGGGAGGGTATGCCCAGATGTGGGTCCCGTGCTTACTATGCCACCAGATTCAAGCTAGCCTGGCTGATGAAGGGTGATACACTGAAACCGGTCCCAGGATGCTTGTTTCTGGTCCAGGGAAGACCTGCCCTGGCAGTTCGGGCTGGACTGTTCCCATGGGGAACAGGGTCAAGGCTGATTTGCATATGGCTGGCTCCAAACGGGAATAGCATGGCAAGCAAAAAAACTGATGGATTAAACCCAGATCTGTGACTGGGGGTAAATGTGTGATGTGCTCTGCATTTCGTCCATCATCTGTTGTTTTTGCACTTTTAGAAAGTTAGCATTTCTCTGCACTTAAAACCATCTGTGCCTTACAGCCTGTCTCCAGTCAACGTCTGGTCTGTGCTGGTTGACAGCTCCCTTGTGAGTTTCACCCAGACAACCATAAACACAGGACATTCAGTCACATCTGCATTCATTTACATACTAAATGGGTCTTCCTGGGCTGGAAGGGTGGAGCGCCTGACACTTAAATTTTGAAGGCCAGTGACCTGCCCTCACACAATGGACTGATAAACCCCCCACTGGGACCCTGGAAGACAATACTGGGCTGAAGGGGGAACTTGTGCACTTCAAAACCACTCTTTGTAGTCTCCCCCACTTAAAAGGCATTTTTGGGTATATAAACTGGGTCTCTGACTCCACCAACTCAGACACTTCTGTACCTACACCCTGTCAGAGGAGTTGTCTGACTGCCCAAAGAACTCATCTTGACCGCTTTGCTGAGGACTGCTGCCCTGCTGTTGCCCTGCTACCCTGCTGCCCTGCTGGCCTCTGACTTTGCTGTAAGGACTCTGCCTTCCCCCCAAAAGTGCTCTCCAAGGGCTTGGATTGAGCTTGCTTTCAGTTTCTGAAGTCTCAGGGCCAACAAAGACTTCATCTCTTCAGAAAATTCCTTGTGCATCGAAAAGCAATGCAACGCCTGTCAAAAATTATCACAAAGCCTGCATTGCGACAGAGAAATTGCTGAATAGCTGACCAGATTTAATGCATCTCCTACCGGATTGAAGCAGCACCCGTGCCTTCTTCCATCGTGTGAAGGACTTTCACGCATCGTCCCTGGGCGTTAAAATATCCCTGCATCGCAGTGAGGAACCAAGACTGCACCTCGAAAAACATTGCAAACTCCTTGCAGCGTGGAAAGAAATGATTATTCGTCTGTGCCGCATCTGAAAATCTGACGCAAAACCTTATTTTTCCACGCATCTCCTCCTCTGCGATCTCCGTTCGTCGTTATTTATGATGCACACCTAGGGTTAGATTTAAGGAATCCGGTGCAGCACGGTTCTGCACCAAAATTGGCAGCGCCGCACTGCATCACTTTAGAAACACAGGGATGCGCCATATTTAAGGGAATATGGTGCATCCCTGCATTTCTCCCTGCGCTGGTGCTAAATTTAGCTGCCAGTACCAACGCAGGCATCCTTGCGCCATCATGAAAGGATGTCTGCGTCGAGGGGTGTGATTGTTTATGTGCGGGAAGGTGTCTCTTCCTGCACATAAACAATCACTAATGGTGCTTTGGCACTTCTGTGTGTGCTGCAGAATGCAGCACACACAGAAGAGCCAAAGCGTCATTTTCAAATGATTGTTTATGTGCAGGGAGGGACACCTTCCCACACATAAGCGATCATATCTGCCATTTTGCTCTTTCTATGCGTGCTGCAGAATGCAGCACGCATAGAAAAATAAAAAAACGAGGAGGAATAAAAGTATTCTTCCTTGTTGCGCCCTGCTAACGCCACCCCTGGGGGTGGCTTTAGATTTTGGCGCTGCCTCAGGGTTATGAAATTTCATAAATCTGAGGCAGCGTCAAAATGCAATGGGTGTTGCTGTGGCACGCCCACAGCAACACCCTTTGCACGCCCCTTCCACGCACAGTGCTGCGTGGGAAAGGGCTGTATTTACAAGGTGGCATTAAGCCACATAAAGTGGCTTAACGCAACCTTGTAAATACGGAGCAGTGCTTAGCGCCACAGGAGCATCACAAAAAGTGACTCTTCTGTGGTGCTAGGGTCCTATAAATACGGCCCCAGGTACTGTGTGTAGCAAAGAGACAACTGTTTATTTCTAAGGATTGAGAATCTTTTAAACCTTTCAAATGTGATATTTCAACTTGTGCTTATTGGATCTTTGTCGTATTGACCTTATTTTATTCAATAAATATTATCTATTTTTCTAAATCTGTGTGGTGTATTTTTGTGGTGTTCTCAATGTGCAACTGTATGATTTATTGCACAAATGCTTTACACATTGCCTTCTAAGTTAAGCCTGACTGCTCAGTGCCCAGCTACCAGAGGGTGGGCACAGGATAAGTTGGTTTATGTGTGACTTACCCTGTCGCTACTTGGACAAGGGTGTATACCTCTGCCAACTAGGGACCCCATTTCTAACAGGGGTCAGCTGAAGGCAAAGTCCTTAGTTCAGCAGAGAACTTAGGTCTGCCAATGAGGGAAAGCAGCAGTCCCAACCTAATCACAGAGTGGGATGGGGTCAGTGTGACTGCTGACCCCACCCCACTCCGTGGCGAGGTGTCATTGACACTCACCCTGGGTGTTTCGGGGCTTAAAACTGAAGCACCCAGGTCGAAGTCAATGGGTGACGCTTCCCCTCATCACTAAGGGTGAGTGCCTTGAGGCATCTTTGCTGAGCTGAGGAGGAAATGCCCACGGGAGCTGTGACCTCCTCAGCCCAGCAAATTTCAGCTCTGGCATCCAGGAGCCTGCGCAAATAGCACGTCTAGCTCTTGGCTGACTAATGAGAAAATAAAGAGCGTCTGTCAGTCTGACCTTTGCTCAGCCTGAGAGACACTTTTCTTGAGGGGCAAAATGTGGGTGGGTGTGACCCATCAGCCCTAAAGGACAGGCCATGGCTGCCCAGGAGATTGTTTCCCACAAGATGAAATGCAGAACTTGAAATACTGGTGAAGGACCCCATGGGCCAAACTGTTAAGCTGTTTGGGAAATTCTCCCTTACCAAGCCAAAGTCCGCATAAAGGGTAATTTGGAGCAGCATGCGGGGATTCATTTCATAGGTGTTACAAACAGGGTCACAGAGGAAATGTACAAGCTTTGATACTACTTGAAGTTCAATACTTAAGAGATACTAGCAGCCACACCAGCAAATGCTGCAGCCACAGGCAGTGGATTTCTCAAGCAATGGAAGAGATTACTGCCTGCACATTCTAGCAGAAAGCAATCATAGGGCTTACCACTATCAGCACATCAGCACACAGTGGGGCATGTTAGAGGGCAATGGGGAAAGTAGGCAATGACAAACATACAGCAAGCACACTGATTTCTCAGAAACATTGCAGATCCATCATGAGCTCCATCTCTTGAGTCAATATTCAAGCACAATGTATTATGGGATTTATGGTATGTGTGTCCATGTCCATGTCTAATTAAACTATAACAGCTGCAGCAGCAACCAGACTCCATTTATTTAGTTGCACTCTTTTAGATATGAGTAACCAAATTCCAAATAGGCAGCAGACATGGGTATACTGGGAAATCAGCATGACACACATATAAAATATGTAGTGCATGAGACAAGTGATCTCACATAGCATCAATAGGTTGCTCCTAACAAATCCAACTATCCAAAGATCAGTTTGCACAAAGAGGGGAGCAGACCTGAGTATGTGAAAGTCCACCAAGTCAAGCAAGTGAAACGACAGCTGCTGACACAGGAATGAACACTTGTTACATGTATTGTTACGTTAGGTGTATTTGTAAGCACACCATCTTACTGGTACTGTGGTGCTGTGTAAGTGTGTGATACTAGCTCTGGGAGTGGGAAGAGGAGTAACTTGAAGAATTAGTTCTTCAGCTTCTCTGGGAATTCAAGAAGAGAGGAGAAGTCTTTAATGTGGACAGGGAGGACATTCTGTGCTTTAGTAGCCATGTAGGACAAGGTTAGACTTCCGGTTCCGCTTCTCTGTAGGTGTGGAATGCATGAGAGTAAGAGTCTGGCTGAAGCAGAGGTGCCTTGTGGAAGAGCATGCAGCAATTCAGAGAAGCTGTGAGCGAGGAGGCCATTGGGCCCAGCACCATGTAGAGGGGCCCAAGTTAGGACCCCATGGCACTTCCTAATAATAATAAATATTCTTACCTGTACTTACCTTACTCGCCAGAGGATAGGGTTCCCCATCCTCTGGCGTCCCTCTGGTGTGTGTGTGGGGGGTGTCCCTGGGGCCATGGTCTCTGACCATGGAAATAGGCCCACAGATCCCCTAACGCCTGCCCTGACCATGGCGTCAAAAAATAGCACTAAGCAAGCTTAGCATCATTATTTAAGGCCCACCTCCCCTCGTGCTTGATTTTAGCTCGGGGGATAGATAGGGCACCAAGTCCATATCAACATTTTTGCCCGGAACGCCTACCTTGCATCTCATTGACGCAAGGTAGCTTCCAGCAAGCAAAACATTACTTTAACTCCAAAACCTTGGCGGTAGACGGGTCTAGCACCAAGGTATACATTTGGAGTTAGGTTTGTGCTAAATTTGTGTAGAAAAAATGATGCAAATTTGGCTCAAATGGGGTATAAATATGCCCCTCAGTTTTCATTATGGGTCCTGCCTTGGCATGAATGTGTTGCTGAGTAACTGAGTGAAAGGGGCATGATCTGTTTCCACAACTTCCCTGAGGAGTAAAATTGACAGTTTTAGGTTGCCACAAATCACCTCTTAATTTCCAGGGTTGGGTGAGGCACTGCAGGCTAGCCAGGAGTTAGACCAACAACTTCCAATGTGGTGTGGAGTTAACATAGGGCTTCACTTTGAGTTTCGGGGACGGGTAGGCTTGTCCGCCAAACTCCCAACAGGATGGTCACTGCCATAGTTGTGACCACTTCGCCGGACCTATTAGGTGTTTCCCGGTAGTCAGCCTAGCAGGAAAGAGGTAGCAGCATTGTCTCTGGTTCATAATCGACCTGGTGGCAATGCTGTCGCCTGCAGGGTGCACCAGCACCCTCGCAATGTTGACTGTCTGCATAGCAGACAGTCAACATTGTGAGGGTGCTGGACAGGGGGACCCGTGCACTGCCCATGCCAAGTGCATGGGCAGTGCAGGGGTCTCCCTGTGGCCTCCTGCACCTGTTCTCCGCCAGCCTTTTCATGGGGGTAGAGCCACCATGCAAAGGCTGGCGGAGAACAAGAACATAATCAGTAGGGCGGTGCTGCATGCAGCGCCGCCCTGGCTTATTGCGATCTCCGCCACCACCAGCCTGTTGGGATCATGAATCCCGGCAGTGCTGGCAGTACCCTGGTGGACAAACCACCAGGGTCTTAGTCTGGCAGTTAGACTGTCACAGCAGCGGTGGTCCTGACCTCCAATGCTAGGCTGGTGGTCTCAAGACCGTCAGCTTTGTAATGAGGCCCTTAGTTTCCCACACTCAGTGGTGCTGCCATCCAGATGTATGATGGAACAACGCATGCATATATCACACCTGTCTTTCCAATGCAGTCTCTACAACAACTGCTTCTTTACCATGCATGCTTTTACCATGCATGCCTTTACAACAAATTTTGTTGTAAAAGCATGTTTGGTAAAGCAACATGTGTGGTAAATTATCCCCTGCCCTGCCCCCCACCCAGGCCCTTAAAACCGCCCTTTCACCCCCTGCCCTGAGCCTTACCCACCCTCCCTGACCCCCAAAATTAACCCTGCGGTGTCCTAAAAACTACCCTGACCCCCACCACCCTGCAGCCTAAAACCTACACTGCCCTCTCCTAAAAACTATGTTGACCCCCACCGTCAATCCTAAAGCCTACCCCACCCTGTTTATAAACTACCCTGACCCCCTTCCTGAACCATAAAACCTATCCGCCCTATCCTAAAAACTACCTTAACCCTCCGCCCCTGCCCTGGACCCTAAAACCTACCCCTCCCTGTACTAAAAACTACCTGGACCCCCCACCCTTCACTAAAACTACCCAACCCCACCCCCTACCCACAACCTGGCTTAACTTACCTCTCTCTCCTCTGCTCACTGCTCCTTCCTGTTCTGCCAGGACAGCTCTCTCTGCCTTTACCACGCATATGGTGGTAAAGACATGCGTGCTAAACTCATGCATATGTGTGGTAATGGCAGTATGGCCACGTTGTAAGTGATATTTCCCCTGCCCCCCCATAACACGCAATCTTATTGCCAACATAGAAACCACAGGACTGCTCAGTAAAACAGCAGAGAAGAAACCTGAAAAATATTTTAAGTTCTAATTAATGAAAGGCTTGCCACAATGTGTGCCTTTAAAGGAACAAAGGAGAGATATCTGGCTTGTCTCCCAAATGGTGGTTTGTTTGTACACTTTTAGAAGAAAACGCACAGTCACTGTGGTACAATGAAGAAAGTTACATTAAACCACCCAGTAATAAAACAGAACACACAGCACATGGTATTATTACTTTTACTCGACATCTATTTGATAATATAATCCTCTATTAAGTATAAACAACACCTTCTTTCATCCAAACGAAGTGTCCTCCAGTTGTATACAGTTCTAAATCCATTCAATGATACATTTAAAATTCTACAGTGCAAGCAAGAAGGTAGAGTAAACTGAATTTTGAACAATTACCATAACAATGAAGGTCACATTTGAGGCTTCTCGGTGCACAGCAGAGAAAGCAAAACAGGACAGTGTGAGGCTGCATCTCACATGCTTTTTAAAAGTGCAGTTTGGAAATATGAATTTGCCTATTATTGTCAAAGCAAAACTTCATATCATTAAGCACAGCAAAACATTGCTTTAGCATCTCTTTAGTATTTATTTAACGAGCAGAAATATTACCTGTGAAATCTGCTTCCACAACTACTTCTTCTGATAATCATCATCTCAAAATCAGATTACAAAACAATTTCACATTTCACACATTTTCATCTGGAATTCTACAATTCCAGCAATTGGTCAAACACCTTGGCTTTGATGTCTTCCATTTCACACTTGTCTTCTGCTATTGTTACCAGTTGTCATGTCTAATTTCTGAGGCACACGTATAAACCCTATACTACAAAATATTACTCCAGTGACCATAAGCTTAAGTGTTAAATCTACTATATTCACTACGACTATAATTAGTGGTGTTGACCCTTCGATTGTAGTCCTTGGCTACCAGCCAATTCTATCACTATCTTCTCAATGCTGATGTTCTGAGCAGGCGTTAAAAATGACAGAAAAAATGGCGCAGTGAAACATTTTAAACTTGCGCCATTTTTTTGGGCCTCCTAATGAGGGAACTCTCCCCCCTTGTATACATTATGCCTGGTGCAGGCATAATGTGGTGTAATGGATTATAAAGAGGCGTAATGCATGCATTCCGCCACTTTGTATATATGGAGCAAGGAAAAGGCCAACTTAGAGCCACATTAGCATTAAAATAATGACGCTAGGGCAGCGCTAAAGTGGTGCAAAGAACTTTGAAATCTGCCCCTTAGTGTTTTTGAGAGGTCGCCTCCCTAATATATGGGCTAAACCCCCATTATTTTTGGAAAAAATGTTGTTTTCCCCCAGGAGAAACAAAAGGCCCTCACATGTTCTGGGGCACACCACCCTGGAATGTCTGTATTTGGTAGGTTTCCATAAATGGTGGCTGAACCCGGCTCCAAATATGAAGCTACAACTATAACTGATCTCTCCACATAGAACTTTAGGGCCCTCTTTGTCACGTCTCTTCACTCACCCACACAAGGGGGTACCGCTGTTATAAGATGTGTGTGAATGTTGGGTGGTAGGAAATTTGTGGTTCCCTGCAGACTCTGAAACTTTCAAGGAAATGTGACAAAAATTTATGTTATTAACTAAGGGTTGAGGCTTACAAGAGCTTTTGGGTAAAAACAACCTTAGAAGTCCACATAAGTCGAATATGTGATGGAACAACTAGGTCCTAAACAACTACTTGCCTTGTTCAGACAGTAGTTCTTCAGTAATTCGTTGTAGAGACTTTTTAGTTGTTTAGCAATAGTGGTTTAGGAAAGTAGTTGTTTAGGACCTACTTGTTCAGGATGTTTCCCGGTTGCTACTCTTTCATATTGCAGGTGTTAGGCAATGTCATGCAAGTGGGGTACCATTTTTTTCAGACAAGTGTGGTAACCCAGTGTGGAAGGAATTTAGTCGATGCCAGCTGTATATAGAAATGTTTCAGGTTTGCTAGGGCTTCTGGGTTGGAAATACTTGTGGGATCATGCAAGCCACATCCCCCTAAGCTCCCCTAGTGCTCTAGTTTTCAGAAATGTGTGTGGTTTTGTAGGTTTCCCAGTGTGTCACCCAAGACATGTCCCAAAGTCTACAGCCATGCACACTGTGAAACTAGGGTTAATTTCTGTGGGAAAATTTGATCTGTCTATTTTCTGCCCTTTCCTGCTGCAGGTGCTAGGTCCACCCATAGAAATGAGGTTCCATTTTTATTTGGAGACTTGAGAAAATGTTGGTTAGTAGGAAGTTTGAGGCTCCACACAACTTTCAGATGTTTCCCTCACAGAAATGTGAGGAAAATGTTTGTTTTTAACCAAAGTTTGAGGTTTACAGGGCATTGTGTGTAACAAACATTGTGGGATCAAAGTGAGGCACACCATCTTGGACTCCCCCTTGTGTCTAGTTTTCATAAATGTGCTGATTTGGTAGGTTTCCCTGAATGCCAGCTGAGCTAGGGTACTACCTCCAGAGCTAACTAATTTGCCACATAAGGGTTGGTTTTGGGTAGAAAACTTTGATCTCTCCATTTTGCGTTTTGGATCCTTTCCTGTCGCTGGTGTTAGTCCCATCCACAGTGAAGTACCATTTTTATGAGGAGACTTGGAGACAACCTGCCGGCTGGTAGGAAATGTGACAGTCCCACCGACTCCTGAACTTTCCCTTAGAGAATATGAAGATAATGGCCCTCATTACAACCCTGGCGGTCGGTGTAAAAGCGGCAGTAACACCGCCAACAGGCCGGCAGTAAAAAAAATGGGATTACGACCATGGTGTAAACTGCCAAAACAGACAGCCACTTTAACACTCCGGCCGCCAGGACGGTAGCATCAAACACTGCGGTGGCTACCGCCAACAGACAGACGGAAGACAATGTAACACCCACTTTATTATGAGAGGCCAATACACCAGCTTTTCCGTGGTGGTACCAACGACATCAAAAGCACGGCGGAAACTCTACACTTGAGAACCACTCACCTTCCGACACTCCACGAAGACCCAGGACGCCATGGAGCCTGAACTACAGGTCCTCCCAATGTTGGTGTATCTACTAATACACCAGGAGATAGAAAGAAGAAGGCGGCAACGACAACGGTGAGTACTGCACCTAGCACACAGGGGAGGTCAAAGAGAGTGACACACACACGCAGTATGCAACACCCCATCCCCCACCCTCACCCACAACACCATACACACTATCACATCCAACAACATGACACATACACCCCCTCTCCCCCTGGAAGAACGCAAGGACAAAAGGAAATTAGTTTAACCAGTGATATTTTGGAACATTCAGAAATAGCAATCAATTAAAAATAATTCAGTATATACAAATATTTACATTATGTACAGTCCGTACACTGTCCCTTGTAAATGTCTGTGGACCAGTGGTCCCAAAAACTCATGGGCGAAGCCCACACATGACACCTGCCTCAAAACGGAGAGAACACTGCAGGGGCATCAGATCGAAAAAACACAGGCACCTCAGGGGGATGGGGAAGGGGGGGCACCTCAGCCGGAAGATAGTACTACGCCACTGCTCCTGGAGGGGGCACCTTGCCCACTGCTTGGTCCTGGGGAGTGCAAAGCCACAGTCTCTCTAGTGAGTGCTTTACCCACTGCTTTGTCCTGGGGAGTGCAAAGCCACAGTCTCCCAAGTCTCTCAAGTGGGTAGTTTGCCCACTGCTTGGTCCTGGGGAGTGCAAAGCCACAGTCTTTCTAGTGGGTGGTTTGCCCACTGCTTGGTCCTGGGGAGTGCAAAGCCACAGTCTCTCAAGTGGGTGGTTTGCCCACTGCTTGGTCCTGGGGAGTGCAAAGCCACAGTCTCTCAAGTCTCTCAAGTGGGTGCTTTGCCCACTGCTTGCTCCTGGGGAGTGCAAAGCCACAGTCTCTCTAGTGGGTGGTTTGCCCACTGCTTGTTCCTGGGGAGTGCAAAGCCACAGTCTCTCTAGTTGATGCTTTGCCCACTGCTTGCTCCTGGGGAGTGCAACACTACAGTCTCTCTAGTGGATGCCTTCTTCCACTGGTTCTGGAGGGGGTCTTGTGCCCAGTCTGCTTCATCCTGCCAAGGAAGGAGTGAGTGGATGCATCTCTCCACTGGTTCTGGAGGGGGCCTTGTGCCCAGTCTGCTTCATCCTGCCAAGGAAGGGGTGAGTGGATGCATCTCTCCACTGGTTCTGGAGGGGGCCTTGTGCCCAGTGATGCTGCACCTGGGGTGTGGCAGTTCCCATACCTCACCTGGGTGTCTGAGCTACGAGATGTGCAGGGAACAGGTAGCATGATACTCCATGGAGGCAGAGCCACACTCCATCCTGCGGCGACTTAGGCTGCAAACTGCTGGTAGTGCCAGTGCTGGTGGTGGTGCCTCATGTGGTGTGTGCAGGGTCCAGGACATCTCCTGCAGCCTCGGACAGCTGCCCACTGTGGATGCTGCTGATGTCCGATGTTGTGGCACTGGCTGGGCATGTGGCGGTGCAGATGGCGGTGCAGGTGGCGGTGACTGCGGCGGGGGCTGCAACGGTGGCTGTGGCGTTGGCTGCGGTAGAGATGCTGCCTGTGCTGCCCGTGGTGCAGGTGTCTGTTGTAGTGGAGGGAGACACCAGACCGTCTCCGGCAGCCCCGGACGGCTGATCACTGTAGAGGATGCTGGTGACTGGCGGTGCAGGGGGTTGTGCAGATGGCGGTGCAGGAGGCGGTCGGTGCGGTGGTGCAGGCTGCTGGCCTGTCTGGGGAAATGGTGGTCACCAGCCTTTCACCAGTAGGCTTTGTGCCCTGTGGTGACTTGCCCTTGCTTTTGTGGCCCTTCCTCACCTTGGTAGTCGCTCCTGGGACCTTGGCACTGTCCTCTTTGTGTTTGGATGAGGCCTTGCTGGGTGGGTGGTACGACTTTTCGCTGCTGCATGCCAGCCCCTTCTTAACCTTGGCAAGTGCCGGAATCGGGTGGTCCTTACTATCTCTAGGTGGCACACTGGCAGCCCTGACGGGTGCCCCCTTCGATCCTCCTGGACTTGTAGGGACCACAGCGGACGCCGATTTGGTGGCTGAGGTGCTGGCCTGGGATCTTCACATGCTGGCCCTAGGGGAAGGACGGGGGGATGTAGGGAAGAGGCCAACGTTAGCTAGGAAAAGTTTTTTAGACACACTGGGACAGGAAGATGGAGGGGGTGTGGCAGTGGAGGAAGAAGTAGTGGTTGTGGGAGGTGTACGTCTGCTGAGTTTGGGTGAATGTGCATGTGCTGGAGGCTGTTGTGAAGGTGATGGCTGTTGAGTGGGTGTGTGCCTGCGTTTGTGTACTTTGGGAGGAGGGCTCACAGACACACTAGGAGAGGACACAGGGGACGTGTGAATGGTTGTGGGGATGGTGACTGCTCGTGAGGGGTGTGCTGTGAAGGGTGTGCTGGTGATGGAGGCAGTGGCTGATGATGTAGTGCATGCAGGTGTGAGTGGAGACGATACTGGGAGCGGGGTGGAGGAAGAGAAGGAGGGGGACACAGTGGAGGCAGTGGATGTTGATTTGTGTGCATGGCCACAGTGAAAGCTGACTTCAATGCCTGGGATATATCCCCAACTTCATTGGTGCCATTGATGGTACACATGTGGCATTTGTCCCACCCCCCCCCGCAGAACTGAACAGGTGTACAGGAATAGAAAAAGATATCATTCGATGAATGTGCAAATGGTGTATCTGGCTGACCAGTACATCTCCCATGTGAATGCCAAATATCCTGGCTCTGTGCATGACGCCTATATCTTGCGAAATAGCCGCATCCCTTATGTGATGGGCCAACTCCAGAGGCACTGTGTGTGGCTAATAGGTGAGCTCAAGGTCCCCACACAGTATGAGTAGGTGTCTGGGTATGGGGTTGTCCCTAAGGGTTAGTGTGTTTCTCACAATTGTCCCTCGATATTTGCAGGTGACTCTGTTTACCCCAACTTCTCATGGCTATTGACCCCAGTGAGGAATCCCAGGACAAGTGCAGAGGATCATTACAATGAGGCGCATGGGCAAATTTGGAGGATTATTGAGAGGACATTCGGGCTCCTGAAAGCCAGATTCCGGGGCCTCCATCTAACAGGTGGCTCCCTGTACTACTCACCCAAGAGGGTGTGCCAGATCATCATGGCATGCTGTATGTTGTATGCCCTGGCCTTGAGACGCCAGGTGCCTTTTCTGCTGGAGGATGAGCCCGGTGATGGTCTTGTGGCAGCGGTGGAGCCTGTGGACAGTGAGGAAGAGGAAACAGAGGTAGAAGATGTTGACAACAGAACAAACATTATCCTGCCGTACTTCCAGTGACACACAGGTAAGAGACTGTGGGGGTCATTCTGACTCCCGCCGGGCGCGGCCACCGCGCGCCCGGCGGGAGCCGCTAAAATACCGTACCGCGGTCGGAAGACCGCGGCGGGTATTTTGAGTTTTCCCCTGGGCTGGCGGGCGGCCTTCAAAAGGCCGCCCGCCAGCCCAGGGGAAAACGACCTTCCCACCATGAAGCCGGCTCGTAATCGAGCCGGCGGAGTGGGAAGGTGCGACGGGTGCTACTGCACCCGTCGCGTATTTCACTGTCTGCTATGCAGACAGTGAAATACAAGCGAGGCCATCTTACGGGGGCCCCTGCAGTGCCCATGCCATTGGCATGGGCACTGCAGGGGCCCCCAGGGGCCCCGCGACACCCCCTACCGCCATCCTGTTCCTGGCGGGCGAACCGCCAGGAACAGGATGGCGGTAGGGGGTGTCAGAATCCCCAAGGCGGCGCAGCATGCTGCGCCGCCTTGGAGGATTCTGACGGGCAGCGGAAAACCGTCGGGAGACCGCCGGTTTTCCTGCACTGACCGCGGCCAAAGCGCCGCGGTCAGAATGCCCTGCGGGGCACCGCCGGTCTGTCGGCGGTGCTCCCGCCGACCCTGGCCCCGGCGGTCTGAGACCGCCGGGGTCAGAATGACCCCCTGTAACTCCTCTTCACATTTCAGTATACTTCAGGACAGGGTACATTGTAGCCTGTTACACTCTATCTATGGACACTGACTGTTCCCTTTGGGTTTCCTTTTTTCAGATCTGTGTACCCCATTCTGGCTTATGCTAAGGGTACTGCTGCCCAATAACTGTCATACGTTGGTATGTGTAAATGAACAGAAACCTTGCAATGCTTTGCTAATGTTGTAGTAATAAATTTGTGAATCATCAGACTGACTCCAGATTGGTCTTTGTTTCAAGGGTGTTTATTGAAGTTGCTAATAAGTATAGGGGTATGTGCAAGGGGCTGGGGTGATGGTGGAGGAAGGTCCATGGTAGAGTCCAGTCTCATGGCATCACAGGTGCATTGTCCAAGGGGGCATAGTAAGGGGAGCAATGGCAGTTCAAGGTGGACAGGGTGACAGAGTGGGACAGAAGGGTGAATATCAGGCGGGTCCTATTTCCTGGCGGGGGTCTTGGCAATGTTCTCTGTCTTCTCACTGGATTGCAGGGACAGTTTTTGGGGTGGTTCTCCTTCTGCAGGGGGTGGGGTGCTGGTGGCTTGTTGGTCCTATGGCGGGGCCGCCTGTCCACTAGCACCGGCGGAGGTGGAAGGCTGTTCATTGGTTTGGCTAGTGTCAGGGGCCCTTTGTTGTGCCACTGCCTCCCTAATGGTATTGCCCATATCAGCCAGCACCCCTGCAATGGTGACCAGGATGCTGTAGATTTTTGTGAGGTCATCCCTGATCCCCATGTACTGTCCCTCCTGCAGCCGCTGGGTCTCCTGAAACTTGGCCAGTACTGTGCCCATGGTCTCCTGGGAATGGTGGTATGCTTCCATGATGTTTGAGAGTGCCTCGTGGAGGGTCGGTTCCCTGGGCCTGTCCTCCCACTGTCGCACAGTAGTCCTCCCAGCTTCCCTGTTGTCCTGTGCCTTTGTCCCCTGAACTGTGTGCCCACTGCCACTGACCCCAGGTCCCTGATCATCCTGGGTTTGTGGGGTTGCCTGGAGTCCCCGTAGTGGTGTACACACTGCTGATTGACGTGTCCTGGGGACAGTGGCATGGGCCCCCTCGGTGGTTGCTGTGGTGGTGTTTCCTGAGGGGGGAGGCTCTGTGGTGGGTTGGGACTGTGGCAGGGGAACCGACTGTCCAGAGGTCCCAAATGGGCCAGGTTGGTCATCATGATCCAGGCATTCAGAGCTGCTGTCATCACTGTGGTCCTCTTCTGTGGGGGGACTGGATGTAGCTGGCACCTCCTGTCCAGTGACGTTGGGTAGGGGTCCTGTTGGGATGTAAATGCATTGTTATTGTAGCTTTGTGTCTATTTTGTGCAATGGGTGTGTTTCCCTTCTAGATTTGTGCTTTCCCTGTCACCTTGGCCTTGTGTGATTGCTGGTTGTGTGGGCTTGGTGGGTCTCTCTACTGGGCATGCTGAGGTGATGGGTGCCCATGCAGGTCTGTGATAGGTGTCCATGCATTGTTGTTGCATGCAGGGCTTGGTACTGGGATGTGTGGGTTGTGATGGTGGGGTGGATGGGAGGTGATGGAGTGATGGGAGTGAGGGTATGGGTGGGGTTATGTGATAGCATGCAGGTAGGGTGGGGAGATAACATAGTAAAGATTTGCCTTACCAGAGTCCAGTCCTCCTGCTACTCCTGCGAGGCCCTCAGGATGCATAATCGCCAAAACCTGTTCCTCCCATGTTGTTAGTTGTAGGGGAGGAGGTGGGGATCCACCGCCAGTCCTCTGTACTGCTATCTGGTGTCTTGATACCACGGAACGCACCTTCCCCCGTAGGTCATTCCACCTCTTCCTGATGTCATCCCTTGTTCTTGGATGCTGTCTCACGGCGTTGACCCTGTCCACGACTCTCCGCCATAGCTCCATCTTCCTTGCAATGGATGTCTGCTGCACCTGTCATCCGAATAGCTGTGGCTCTACCCGGATGATTTCCTCCACCACGACCCTTAGCTCCTCCTCAGAATACCTGGGGTGTCTTTGAGGTGCCATGATGTGGTGTGAGTAATATGTGTGTGGTGATGTGTGGGGTAATGTGTTGGGATGTATACTGTGATGTGCGTGGATGGTGTATGGGTGATGGTGTTGTGTGCCTCTGAGTGAGTGTGTGCTCTTTGCTTGTCTCTCTGTGCTTGGTCTCTTTGTTGAGGTTGTAAGGGTTTGTGGGTATTGTGGGTGTGTGTTTTATAGTGTTGAGTGTGTGTGGTGTGTGTATGTGTAGCAGGTGTGTGTATTTTGAATTGTCCAATGTGGTTGTGTTTTGCAATTGTGTGTGTATTTTGAGTGTGGCGGTGTGTACCACCAATGGTTTTCCTCGGTTGAAAGACCGCCGCGTTGATTCGTGGGTCGTGATACGGTGGTCATATACCTGTTGGCGTGACAGTGTAGATTTTGCTATCGCCAGTTTATCACTGACCTTTGGTATGGCGGACTTGTGTGGGTATCTGTATTGTGGTGGTATTCTCAGTGTGGGTCATAATACCCGGTCACGGCATGTTGGCGGCCGTCAGCACTGCGGTAGGCACCATTTACCGCCAGGGTTGTAATGAGGGCCAATGTGTGTTTTAGCCAAGGTTTAATATTGGCAAGCTCTCTATATTATTTCCTATTGATTGCTCCATACTTGGTACACAATGACATACTATTGTAAGGTGTAGATCAGTTGCTGGTTCTGAATACTTCAGGTTCTTGGAGAATATACAAACCTTGTATTGTTCCCCACAACCAGAATGGTATAGCGGATGTAACAGTGTATTGCTTTTATAAATTGCAACAAGTTACAGATGAGAACGTTGTCACAATTAGCTGTTTCTTTCTACTCATTTCCATTATTTGTATGTTTCAACTTTTGGTTTCTTTAGGAAAACCTTTGCTCTTTGCTGAATATAGCTTTCTGGCATCACACCTGTTTCCTGCACAAACTGCGATTAGGTTGAAACCAAACAAATTAAGGAAAATCAGATATCTCTTAAAAAAATGGCAGACCTGTGATAAAAATGTTTTTTTGATACAACTCTGCTTGTTCCTGAAAGCTGTAGAGATGGTGCTAATAGCACTGCAAACCTTTCATTGATGGTTGTTCAGCCAACAATAGACACTTTCTTGCACAGCACATTTACCCCCATTTTCCCAACACCCGTAAAAAAATTAGCTTTATTTTGGTTAATTTCTCAGTCCCTTGCAGGGGAATCCACAAACCCTGGGTACCTTTAGAATCCCCACAATGTTGGAAAAAAGGACATAAGTTACCTTATGTCAAATCAAATCAAATTAAATCAGGGTTTCAGGTCTCAAGGCACTAAGGGGGATTTGTCCTCTGAGCTTCAGTTGAAGAGCCAGGTTTTAAGGTCCTTCCTGAATTGAGGTAGGGGTGGTGGCTGCTGAAGTGCAAGGGCATGGTGTCCCAGCTCTTTGCCACGAGGAGGTGAAGTATCTTCCACCCTCTGAGGTCTTCCGTGGTACGACGGCGAGTGCTTGTTGAGAGGAGTGGCGAGGTCTGGGGGGGGAGTAGAAGGTGATGCGGTGGTTGAGGTAGGTGGGTCCTAGATCATGGAGGGCCTTGTATGCATGGACGAGGAGTTTGAAGATAATTATTTTCTCAATAGGAAGCCAGTGGAGGTCTCTTAGGTATTTGGAGATGTGTTTGCGGCGGGGAAAGTCCAGGATGAGCCTGGCAGAGGTGTTTTGGATGTGTTGTAGTCTCTTCACTTTTCTGGGTGGTGCCAGTGTCGAGTCTGCTGGTAACCAGGGCATGGGATACAGTTTTGCAGCAGTCCTTTGGGATTCATTTGTAGATCTTCCGGAGAAGTCGGGGCGTGTGACAGTAGGAGGTTGCGACAGAATTGACTTGGCAGGTCATGGTGAGCGTTGATTCCATGATGAATCTGAGGTTGCGTGTGTGGTTTGTTGGGGTGGGCAGGGTGCCGAGGGTGGATGGTCAAAAGGAGTCGTCTATTGCTGATATGGATAGTGCCCGGATGAGGATCTCGGTGTCATTCATCCAGGCGGCGACAGCTTCCATCCCTTTGTGGAAGATATTCTTGGCAGTAGTGGGGTTTTCAGTCAGTGAGATGATCAGCTGGGTGTCGTCGGCGTAGTTCATGGTTCCTGACGATGGATGCGAGCGGGGTCATGTAAATGTTGAAGAGGGTGGGGCTCAGGGAGAAACCCTGTGGAACTCCGCAGCTTTTCTCCGTAGGTTCTGACATGTAAGGCGGGAGTCTGGCGCTCTGTGTTCTGCCATAAAGGAACTAAGGGGGTAATTCTGACCCCGGCGGTCATGGACCGCCGGGGCCAGGGTTGGCCAAACCGCCGCGGTCAGATGCGGAAAACCGGCGGTCTCCCGCCGGTTTTCCGCTGCCCAAATGGATCCTCCATGGCGGCGCAGCAAGCTGCGCCGCCATGGAGAATCTGACAGCCCATACCGCCATCCTGTTCCTGGCGGTTCTCCCGCCAGGAACAGGATGGCGGTATGGGGTGTCTTGGGGCCCCTGGGGCCCCTGCAGTGCCCATGCCAATGGCATGGGCACTGCAGGGGCCCCCGTAAGAGGGCCCCAAAATGAATTTCAGTGTCTGCTTTGCAGACACTGAAATTCGCGACGGGTGCAACTGCACCCGTCGCACCTTCCCACTCCGCCGGCTCAATTCTGAGCCGGCGTCCTAGTGGGAAGGTAGTTTTACACTGGGCTGGCGGGCGGCCTTTTGGCGGTCGCCTGCCAGCCCAGTGTAAAACCCAAAATACCCTCAGCGGTCTTTCAACCGCGGAGCGGTATTTTGGAGGGGGAAGTCTGGCGGGCGGCCTCCGCCGCCCGCCAGACTCAGAATCACCCCCTAAATGTTATGGAGGTGTAAATACAAAATACCCCAAATAGCAAAAATCGTTTTTCTTCAGCCTTTTCAGTCTCTTTTTGCAGCTTGATCCCTTTTATTTTATCCAAATGTCTACTAATTTTCACTCTTCTCTCCTTAAATCCATAATAAAATTTAATTCAACATCATTCGACTTACACATGCGCTTTTCATCACATTTGTTACTAGTGCTAAAAGGTTTGATTAGTCTGAGACGCTCTGCAATAGAACACAAGACCTGAAATTTAGGTTATTTCTCTAATGGAAGATCTTCATTTATATGACTTATTTCAAGAAGGCTGTGATCACAAACAATCAGCATTAAAGTACTGCAATCTTATGGGAAGGGTAGTTGATTGTATTAGCTGATTGTAGGTGTCCCCTCAGAAACATGCAAATATGTATATGCATTACAATTTGTAACATTCATAATTACTAGGTATTCATTTAGCAAACTAGCATATGTAGTCTTATTATATTCATTTATAGACACATTGTAATCAAACCTCTTGTCCCTAGAATTATTAGTATCAATATATGATTCAGTTTCCGATTTAGGTAAAGCATATCCAGTTGAAGAATGAAGGATAACCAGGTTACATACTAAAATTATCAGTAAAGGTTTAGCACAAAATCTTGTTTTGCGCTGGGAAGTACCGTAAAGTTAACACAAGGCACCGTGAAGGAAAACTTTGCATTACTTAGGGCGTTACATGGGTGGTACATGGGCGTTCCTAGGCAACCACCCATGCCTTTTGACGCAAAACCCTATCTACAAACAATAGTAGACATGGTTTTGCACCAAAAGTTGGAATGCCTCTTAAAAGCAGGCATTAAAAGTAGAAATGTTTTCATTTATCCTTTTTTTTTCCAACTTTGCATGTGTCCTGCAAGTGTGTCTAAACATAGTATTTTGTACTGGAAGGGTACTCTTCCAGTAAAAACCTATACTAGACTCACACACACCCTTGCATTATGGTGCAAAGAAAACCTATGCTAGACTCACACACACATACCCTTGCGCTATGGAGCAAAGCTGTGTGCGTAGTGTACGGCAGCTAAAATCAGCGCCAGCAATAGGGAGAGAAGAGAGAACCATATCTCTGTAAATATGGTGCTCTCTTACTCCCTCTCTTTCACGCAGTGCAGGGCAACACAGCATTTGTCGCTGCCACACTGCGCTGCTGACTATTTGGTAAATCTGGGCCTCAGTTTGAGAGAAACGTTCACAGGGAAACCTGCTATTCCTAAGATAAGGTACAAATTAATCTTCTTTAAGTCAGAAAATCAGTCCGTAGCTAAAATAAAAGTGTATGCACTACTGGAAAGTTAAAAAACACAAACATTTCAAATTTCCAGCAAAAAATATTCATCATTGTTTTTCTTCACTGCTCATAATGAAATGAACAGACAGTCTTTCAAGTCAAGTCTGCTCTGGTTGTATTTTCATGAAGTAAAAGTATTAAGGTGCTGTATACCTCCTGTTCGGTACTCTTACCCTTGTACATCTTCAGACCTATTTTTTGCCCTGAATTTGTGTCACTCAAATCTGATTCTGTCTGTAATGTTTCATCTTCCACCACTTTCAGTCTGCAACTTTGTTTTGGCACTATTTACCTCCCTGTCATGCAAACCAGTTTGGAGCCAGATTTAATCTTTAGACCCATTTATAACATCTGATTCGTCTTTATCTTTAATTGCCACTCATTCTGTCCAGGTTTAGACTGGAACAGCTTGATCTGCTCTGGGGATTATTTGAACTCGCTCATTTGTCTGCACTCTCGCTGACTGGTTTTGCTCAGTTTGCTGCTCTTTCTTGTTTTTCTTGTCCCCCCTCTGGATCGACATAGCAAGTTTAGCACAGTGTTTGGTGTCACTGCTTCTTCATCTGCAGTCTTCACCCTTTTTGTGTGATCCGCTGTTGCAAGCCTGCATACCTGGCAGTAGTACTGTCACAAGAATCACTTGCAGGTGTTCATGCTATCATGCATGTAGGCAGCTCCTCCTCACATGCTTCTTCACCATGGCCCAATCACCCGGTTTTAGGTTGTAGCATAGAACCTCACTTGCCATTGGTATACTCCACATAACAAAACCCTTGCAGTAATCCAAGGCAAGGTCATACAAACTGTTTACAAGTGCAGCACAAGAAAAAACAGCGATTCACATTACTCCCCCCATAAGAATCCCATGAGAGGAAAGTCATGTCACTTTATTACGGGAGCTTCTCAAACTTATTAGAAACAAAGGTTAGGCATCTGGCCATTTCAGTGATGTTGATTTTTGAAAACTTTGACATGAGAGTATCATTGACACTCTCAACAGTTTTAGATGCTTTCAGTTGATAACTATAAAAAAGCTTCTGATCAATTTTCAGTGCTGTGCATACAACTCTCATTAACTCACTCTTAAAGTGAGTTTAATCCTCTGGCTCTATGGAAGTCGCCAAGCTAAATCTAGGGATCAATTCTTTCAGCAACACCTTAGCTACATTTGGTGTGCCATTTCACCTAGATGGATAGGCTTACACCCACCCAGACAAAAGGCTAAAATGTAATGTGGTTTGTTGAATTTAGGCATTTCAACAAAATCTACTTGCATCCTAGTAAGTGGTCCTTCAGACTAGCCAATGTGTCCGTGCAGTCTTTTTACATATATTAAATTTTTGGCAAGTAGCTCAACACTGACAAAAGTCTTCATTTGTATGTTATATTATGTTACACAATTTATAGAGCGCATGGCTACCCTCGTGTTTCGCCGCGCTACTAAACCCTAACCACAGAGGGGATAAGAATGATTCGTAACAAGAAAGGAATAGAAAAAAAACTGACCTAGAATAACCAAGTTTTCAAGGCCTTTCGAAATTCCAATTCTTGCTCCATCAGCCGAAGATTAAGGGGCAGCGAGTTCCACAATTTGGTTCTTAAAAACATCAGAGAGGACCCACCCCATCTTGCTTTCTTTATTTTCGGTACGGTTACTAAAGCTAGAGTAGTGGATCTCAAATCTCTATTCGGCCTATAAAAAGTGGCCAAGTTCCTAAGGAGCGTAGGTCCTCTATCATGCAAAGACCTGTGGATTTGACATAGAGCCTTAAATTTGATCCGCTGTACAACAGGCAACCAGTGCAAGGAGGCTAATCCAGCTTTCACAGAAGACCTTCTCTGGATGTTCAATAATAAACGAGCTGCAGCATTTTGAACTCTTTGCAATTTCTTTTTAACACATACTGGGGAACCTAAGAAAATGCCATTCCCATAGTCTAGCCTTGAAAGAATAACAGCTTACACAATAAGTCTTCTAGCCAGTGCTGGAAGAATAACAAAAATCTTCCTAAGAAGTCTCAGTAAGGCAAAGCAATTAGTAGATATGTTCGTAGCCTGCAAGTCTAGCGTCAGAAGGGGATCCAGACTGATCCCCAGGCTCTTAACATGATTTTTGGCAGGAGGGAACTCACCAAGTGCTGAAGGACAAGTGCGAGAAATTCCAGGCCTTGCTTCTGTCTTCTCCTCATTTAGTTGCAATTTACTCTGAGTCATCCAGCTTGAGACCGCTTGCATACAAGTAGGGAAAGCAGCTCCTTCTGAGGTCTCATTAGCAGAAAAGGAAACCACCAGTTAGGTGTCATCAGCATAGGACTCTAATGCTAACCCAAATGATTCCACCAAAGAGGACAAGGGAGCCATATAAATGTAAAACAGTGTCGGACTAAGGGCAGAGCCCTGAGGTACCCAACACCTGCACTGTAGTTTGTTTGATAGGAACGATCGATCTAGGACCTGAAAGGACCTGTCCTGTAGGAAGGAAGTAAACCAGGCAAGTGCCTGTTCCTTAATTCCGAGCTCCCTCATTCTCTGGATCAATTCCTGGTGGTCTACTGTGTCAAAAGCTGCGCTCAAGTCCAGCATAATAACCACTGTGGTAAGACCCTGGTCAACCCTCTTTCTGGCCTCTTCTGTAACTGCAATTAATGCAGTTTCCGTGCTGTGACCAGTTCTAAAGCCCATCTGAGTGGGATGGAGCACCCTATTCTCTTCTAAAAAGGTAGAGAGTTGCCAGTTGACGTATTTGTCCAGAATTCTAGTGGGGGTGGGCAGAAGGGAAATGGGTCTAAAATTCTTCAACACTGTCGGGTCAAGAGAAGGTTTTTTTAATAGCGGTTTCACTATAACATGCTTCCAAGAGCTATGTACTGCTCCTTTGGAGAGAGAATCATTAAGTAAATATGTCAGCATCGGAACTATAACTTCCGCCCCCTGCACAAATATGTGAGGAGGGGCAGGGTCCATAGAGGATCCTGATTTCAGGACACTCAAGAAATTTAACACTTGAGTTTGTGAAAGAGGGTTAAGGTGAGAAAGACAGGCTGTATTAACACCATTAACAAACTCTTCCTCCTTCAGTGAAGGACTTTTCTCCCCAAAAGTGGCATAGATGTCCAAAATTTTTTGGTGGGAAAATTCAGCTAGTAAATTGCTGTGTTCTATGGAAGCCTCTAAAGGATTGTCTTTCACCGACTCGTGTAGAATATCTTTTAATATTTGGAAAACTACTTTGGGGGATACTGCCGCTCCCTCAATTTTCTGCTGGTAAAAAACCCTCTGTGCCTCCTTAATTTCAGCATGATACCTTCTAATAGCCCCCTTGTAAGCTTCCCTATCTGCTGTAACAAACAGCTTTCTCCAAGTTCTTTCTACCTTTTTACATTCCTATTTTAGTAGAAGTAATGAGGGGGAAAACCAAGGGGCACTAGTTGTACTACGCGGACCGAACTTTTGACTCAAGGGGAGAACTATGTCCAGACTTTCAGTGATCCAGTCACTGAAAGCCTCAACTTCAGATCCCCTCTTGCTCATGACACTGGACTTAAGAGATTCCAAAGTGACAAAAAAAAATTATTTATCCAATTTATTCCACGATCTCCCGACCTGAACAACAGGCTTACTCCCATTCACCATTGTACCCGTGGCTAATTCAATAGGAATTAAAAAATGATCAGACCACGCTAGTGGGGTCGAAGACCTACATGTCAGGGCAGGAGTGTTACTAAACACTAAGGGGGTCATTCTGACCCCGGCGGGCGGCGGGAGCCGCCCGCCTGGAGGGAACCGCCAGAATACCGCTGCGCGGTCAAAAGACCGCCGCAGGTATTCTGGGTTTCCCACTGGGCTGGCAGGCGACCGCCAAAAGGCCGCCCACCAGCCCAGTGGGAAACACCCCTCCATGAGGATGCCGGCTCCGAATGGAGCCGGCGGAGTGGAGGATGTGCGACAGGTGCAGTAGCACCCGTCGCAAATTTCAGTGTCTGCTAAGCAGACACTGAAATTCTTTGTGGGGCCCTCTTACGGGGGCCCCTGCAGTGCCCATGCCATTGGCATGGGCACTGCAGTGGCCCCCAGGGGCCCCACGACACCCCATACCGCCATCCTGTTCCTGGCGGGCGAACCGCCAGGAACAGGATGGCGGTATGGGGTGTCGGAATCCCCATGGAGGCGCAGCAAGCTGCGCCGCCATGGAGGATTCAGCAGGGCAGTGGAAAACCGGCGGGACACCGCCGGTTTTCCTGTTCTGACCGCGGCCATACCGCCGCGGTCAGAATGCCCTGCGGAGCACCGCCAGTCTGTTGGCAGTGCTCCCGCCGACCCCGGCCCCGGCGGTCCTTGACCGCCGGGGTCAGAATCACCCCCTAAGTCAATAGTATGACCCATTTCGTGGGAAGGGCCTTTCACAAGTTGGATCAGGCCCATTGCTTCCATACCACCAAGTAGAAGCCTTGAATCTGTTCGTTCAGGGATCTCACCATAAATATTAAAATCTCCTAAGATTGTAAGGTCTAGCACATATAAAATCTGCCTTACAGTCTAAGAGAGAGTCTAAAAACTTTTCTGAGGGGCCTGGGGGGCGATAAATTAGGATCCCTGAGAAGGTATAACGAGGGTTAAGAGCTAGAGAAAAAAACATCCCTTCCCCCTGCACTAACTGAAGAGGCTGAAAGGTAAGGTTCAAACAGTCCCTATAAATGGCTGCAATACCCCCTCCTCTTGCCATCCCTCTGTCTAATCTGGCGATTCGATACCCAATAGGGTATATCTGTATTGAGGATTAAACCAACACACTTTAAAAGGTGCACAGCTCATCAACACACCCAAAATGCTTTGGACCATGCATGTGTCTCACTTTGTGATTCAATATAGAATTTGGTAAGGCATATTTATTATTAGGTGACCTCCTTACCTCATTTTCATCTTTAACACATCCTGCTGAAACCCATGTTTTCTTCTCATTGTTTTGAACGCGGTTTTAAAATTTTCAAATCTTCTATTACCTCCACTTTTGTGGCCAAAAAGCAATTCACATCTTCTTTTGAGAATTACATTATTCATTTGATGCCAGTGTAATGGGCATAAGAGCTCAATACTTTGCAACTTCTTAAATATATTGGTTGCCAAGTGTAAGCATGTCATCTCCACACTTTTGTGCTGCACATTTAACAACATCAACTTCTTAAAATAATTAAAGAGCATACAACAATCCAAGAATTCTCAGAATATTTCAGAGTGGAGTGCCACAGGATGTTAAGAATCCCCTTTGTGACCATAGCAGGCCAAAATCACAGAACACTCCAAACCTATGTTGGCCCTGCCTTCATTAATTGTACTATTAATAATTTCTCCTAATTCTATTTTAATTCTGACAATATCAGTTTCTTCTGGCTCACTCAGTGCTGGTACCACCGTTGCACTAGTAATTGCATTTAGAGTGTAACACTCAAACCATTAACAACACATTATGCTTTTAAAATGGCTAATAATTCAGCCACATATGCAGAGATTACATGACACAGCTATGATACTTCGCTAATGTATGCAATTGTGCAAGCTGCATATGCTACTCACAAAATTCCTTCATAGTAACTCAGACCAGAACCATCTACAGCTAAAGAAAAATAAACTTCAAATAAAGGGTTTTGAATTGTCAAAATCTCTACTGTACACTGAGTATAAACAAAGCCTCAAGAAATAACCCCCCAAAAAAAATTAACTAACCATGCTCACACCACTGATAGGTAGATAAGTAATACATTTTATTAAATAATACTATAATATATGTATATTGGATAATCAAATAAAGGAAACAATGAAAAGAGAAACCACAGTAAAAAAATCTCCCCCTCTACCTAAACAATAGAGATAAAAAGTAAACATGCACACAAACTCATACACACTATAAAAACTGAACAAATTAAACACCTAGTGACTGAAAGTGGTTGAGAAAAGAGGAAAATCAGATATAACATAAATCTCCTTCTTCTTTAATTCAATTAAAGGCATAAAATTGCTACTCATATAGCAGGAGCGAACAATATTTCTTATATATATTAATATCTCGAAAATGAATCTTCTTTATGGAGATGGTGAGACACAGATCCGATCCAATATCACAGTCCTGGTGTAAGAGTGCCGACGTACGTTTCAGTGAAGAGTGACCACAACACGGTCACTCACCTTCATCAGGGCACACAACTTGTTAAAATTTATATCATAATCCCAAGGGGGGACTACAGTGCTTCTCAATTCCACTACCTATAACAAACATAATATAACGACTTCAAATAAACATACAATAATCCATAAGGGCTTGACAGGACAAAACAATACAAAAAACACTTAAAAGAAGAAAAAACACAGCTTCAAACAAGGAAAAAAGAAAACAAAAAAGAAAAAAGAAGCTAAGAGAAAGGAAAAAAAGTGTAACAGAAAAAAACCCACCAAAAATGAAAAACAATAATACAATTAATAAAGACAGGGACCACAGGACTCAATTATTGAATCCAAAGATTAGGGCTTAATATTTTTTTATGATGTGCATTCATCTTCAAACATCAATGAATAATGTCAACTCAAAGCCCAGATCTCTAAAGTGCATATACCAATGGTGCCTGATGTATCCACCATACACATGCTAAATGCAAAATCTTATTTGTCCAAAAACCAAAAGACCAACCTAAAATCAAAATCCAATCAGAATTATATAAAGCAAAAATACAAAGTGCAACGTGAAGATGAAACGCGGTGTACCAAGATAACTTCTTCAATCCCAGTCTGTGCTTCTAGGTGAGCATGTATACCAATAAATGAAAATCCCCAAGCACAACATTAATCTTTCTTACTTGGTAGGCTATAATAGCTCCATAGTCAATATAACATGTATTTATTTAGAATGGTTCACGACAAAGGGACCTAGAATATCTATAAAGAAGAAAAAATATCATACCAAAAACGGTTAAACAAAACCTCTGCCTCGTTCACATGGAAATTAGCAATACAATACCAAAAAGGGCACTATCTTGTCCAAACTGAAATGCATACCTCCTATCCATACTGGAATCACACAAACAGATTCAAAAGCAATTGGACCTGTTGGCGATAAATATCTCAAATGCAGGAAGGAAAAGTGATAGCCTCACCTAGAGGTGCAAAAAGAAACATCCAATAATTAGATGGTATCACCCGCTCTGGGCATTTTGAAAAGGGCAAGAAAGAAAGCAGACCGCAGTAGCTTTCTTGATTAAAGTATAAGCGGACGCCATCTTACCTGGCCGAACACCGAATGTAAATGCAATGTTACCCTATCAAGTAAGTAGGACAACGCTCAGAGAAGGCTTACTTATTTGTATAAACTTGTCAAAATATGTAATGAATTCCCGCCGTATTTCCCTTGAGACATAGAAAAGTTAAGAAAAGACCCGGATTAAAAAATATGCGGCTATTAAGTGTGTAAACAAACAGCACGCGCACTTCCGATCAATAGTCGGCCTCATAGAAATCAAGAACGGACAGCATTGTCATACAATAAAGGGAACTCGAGGGGCTGAGCAGCCACCATGTTGACAAAGCAAAAGCCTAAAGTGGTTACAATGTCAGCACAACCACTTAAGCAGGAAAGAAAAAACAAGAAACCGATACCAGGAAAATTATACCATCCTCAATCGGGGACAATTCTAAATAAAAGCATTTTCCCATGGATTTCTCTCATTTAAACCTTGGTTAGCTGTGTCTAGAAAATATATCCAGAAAACTTCTCTTTTCTTTCTATATTTCTCAGAATCACAATGGGACATGGTGATTTTTTTCTAAAATGGTCCATTTTAGATTGTCATGTTTGTGTCCCTTTTCCCAATAATGATCTACCAAGGGAGCTTGAGAGCGATGATTCTTAATGGCCGATTTATGCTCACTAAATCGTTACCTACACTGTCTGCCTGTTTCGCCCACATATCCCAAACGGCAGGGGCACAAAATTAAATATATAATGTTAGCACTTTGGCAGTTGGTCATATTTTTTTATTTCACCATTTTTTATTGTAGTGTAAAGAATCAGATACTATGGCATAGGCACAAGCATGGCATACACCACAGCAATGATTTCCCAAAATGGGGTTTGTTCCTGAAATGCATTTTGTAACCATTCAGTTGCTTTATTAGGCCTTGTTTGAACCAACTTATCCCGAAGGTTGGAATTTCTTTTATAGGCAAACATTGGTCTCAAAAGGGGAACTTGTTCCTTGTTGGTATTCAAGATGTTCCAGTGTTTGTTAATAACATTTTGTATCTTGTGATTGATATTAGAATGTCTGATGACGCACACCATTCTATTTGGTTTATCTTTGTGATGCGGGACAAAAAGGGCATCTCGATTATAATATTTAGCCCTTTAGTATGCATCACGAACGATCCTATAGGGGTACCCCCTCTGTAGAAAATTGTCCTTCATGGTTATAGCATTCCTATAATATTCACTTATGGAGCTACAGTTCCTTCGAATCCTAAGGAACTGGCTAAACGGAATGTTCTGTCGTTGACTGCTTGGATGATAACTGTGAAAATGAAGGAGCGTGTTTCTAGCAGTTGGCTTAGTGTATAATGTGACCTGAAGATGTTGGTCTTTTTCAAATATAAGAATATCCCAAAATTCTATTTTCTTATTGTTAACATGCAAAATAAATTTAAGATTGTTATCACATGCATTAAGCCATTCAATATACTCCTGAAGCAAATCTGCTTCACCTGTCTAAATGAAGAAAATGTCATCTATATATCGCCCCCAATGGGAAATATTTTCAAAAAATTGAGCCATTTCATTGTATATGTGTTTGGTCTCAAATTGACCCATATATATGTTCGCTACACTGGGAGCACACGCCGCTCCCATGCTGACTGCTTTGATTTGTCTATATATGGTTCCATCAAACTCAAAAATATTTTCCTGTAAGACTATCTTCAGACCATCAAGGACGAAATCTCCAGGAGCAGTGGTACTAGTATCTGTCAAAAGTTTCCTAACCGCTTCATATGCCTCCTGTTGTGGGATGTTTGTATAAAGAGCCTCCACGTCCAGGGTAACTAAGAAAGAACTTTCAGGGTTGAAAAAGAGTCCCTCTATTTGAGATATCATATGGCCCGTATCTTTAACACATGAAGGAAAATCTATGATCAATGGTTTCAGAAAAGAATGGATGTATTTGGATAATGGTTCAGTGGCTGAACCTATTGTAGACATAATAGGTCTAAGAGGAGGATCTTGGACCTGTTTGTGGGTTTTTGGTACACCATATATTGCTGGTAATTTAGGTTTGCTGATTAATAAGAACTCCTCTTCGCATTTTGAGATACTACCCTCTCTAATGCCCCTTTCACATACTATCTGAATTTTATGACTAATGTGTGTGAGGGAGTTGTCTCTTATCTTGTGATAATGTTCCGGTATAGCCAACATCTTTTTCAGACCAGAGCCATCTACAATTAAAATCAAATCAGCCATTTCAAGTGGTCCATCATCATCATCAATCATTGTCTCCATCATCAGAATCTTGTATCTACGGCACTAGGAAGAGTGTGATGGGATTCAGGTTACTGCAATGTCTGATTGAAATACATGAATAATGTGCTCATACTTGGTTAAGCTATTGCTTCTTAGATGCAGAGTCACCAAATTCTCAACTGAATGTAGGACTAACACAAAAAGTTTATAACGCATCACAATCTCTTAACTCTGATGTTGGGAAGCTAAGTAGCAGCGATGCTCCTCATGCAGGCTTGAAGTGCAGTAGTTACAAAGTCTAATATAGCTGAAGAAGAAGCCACTGGTTGTTTTGCTCCACCATGTTGCTGGGTGAGTAATGAAAGTAGGCACCCATCTTGCTCATGGCAGAATACATAAAAATTGTTTACATAATTAGACATTTCAAGGGCGTGTGCAGTAAAGAGCCTATGTCGGAGCTGTCTCGGATCTTCAAGCATTCATTGTCAAATTGGACTGGATCACTCACATCGCTGTGAGAAAGCCTCTGTAAACATTTATAATCACAGAAAAAGTTTAGAATCTAAAGCCTACTCACTTGTGGGTTCATTTTCAGAATCACAAAGAAGCCCCCATGTGGACAGTTTCCTCACTTCTTTCTCCATTCTGTGACCTACATAATTACATGTTTTCTAAAAATATTGTAATTTAATTGAAGACAATTTATGACCATGAACTGCAACATGATTTAGCTTCCTTTCTCATTTTGGATACCACCATTAGGTCGTCAATGTGCTGCACCAGTATTGAGTTACGGAAATGGTACAGACTCTCCAAATCTTTCTTCGATGTTTGAGAGAAAATCAATGGACCCTTCATAAACCTCTGCAGAATTTGACATCAGACAATTACTCTTATTTAAAATCTGAACACAGAGACACTGGTTATCCTCATGAAGAGGAATGGAAACAAATGCTTGATACAAATCAATTATAGTGAACCACTCCACATCAGCAGGGATTTGAAGCAAAATAATGGCAGGATTCTATACCACTGGATAACATGTGACCACATTATTATTAATTCTGTGCATCTCCTGCTCAGTTTTTTTTATTGCAGAGAGTTACAAGGGCTCCCTGGTACATCTTTTTAACCACCCTGCTCAGTTATTTTACTCAATAAAATAAGGTGCCATTCTCTCCTCTGGTTCCTAAGTAAGCTTTTACTGCATTAGGTTATACTTGAATCCGCTCTGGCGCTGCACTTTTTATGAATCCAATTGCTTTTCCTGTAAAATTCAACACATCCTCTTTCACTGTGTGACTCAAATCAGGTGGCAAATCTGAAAACTAGGAACAAACTCACTCTTCATTCTTGTGGTTTAGGCTTGAAATCTAGATCTTTATCTTGTGTTTGAATTGCTACACCTCTTTTTTACAACATGGAATTGCTTTTTTCTCTCTGTGAAATAGATAATGACTTCATGAAAACAGTTAAAGCTCTATTTCTAGAACACAGAAATGCCACCAGATATGCAAACAAGTTAAAAATTGAATCAACCCTTCATCACTTGCCGATAACCATGAAAAATGGAAATGAGCCATAACTACTGTGGATAACCAACAATGAACAGAGATTTTACTTAACCTGCTTCAGATTGGGCACTATGCACTTTTCGGTGGCCCTTCCACAGTATGGTTTTTGGTTTCCACTTTTGTCATGTTGTCCCTGTAATAATTTCTTCCCTCAATCCCTTTTTAGACAATGCTGAGGAAACAACTTTTATACCCTCACTATGTGACCACCGTCCAACAATGTGTTTGGCAGGGCCGGTTGTATTACAGGTTTTAGATACGCAGCCTACTTGTTTTGCTTTATTAAGTTATATTAGCAAGGCACTCAAAAGTAGAGGACAATTTGTTATTTAACCCTATTCTATGCAGTGGTTTCTGCTTAGGCTAATCCTTGCTGTGCAGCTAAATCTTCTGTTAGATGTGTGAACCATCTGTACTAAATCAGTACCCTATATACTTTATATATTGAAAAGTTTTTAACTTGTATTGTCTTTTTATCCATTTGCTTCTAACTCGAAGCTGTTGTTTTATGTGACAATCTTTTTATGGTTATTTGCTGATTAAAAGTTTTGGATGATGATGAATTGCTACACCATCTGACATACAATAAATTTGCAATTCATTTTACACAAATGTTCACGATCAAACACATTAACTGGACTTGTGTAACAAACTATGAATTTATAGTAATTCTCTGTAGGTTCACTTTTTGCATTGAAAATACCTTAGTAGTGATCTGTTTCTTACTAATGCCTACAATATAACTTCTTTTCCTGAGAGGGTTAGTATGGGGACCTCCATCGGTTTAACTGTGGAGTGGGTAGCACCAGTATCAATTAGAAATAATACTGAGTGAGCAGTCACCTCCCCATCCACATATGCGTCACTCTGGTATACCTCTAGGACTGCAACAAGCTAGCAATCCTCCTTCCCCTCAGGCACCTTCCAGTAGGAACACTGAGCATGGGTGCAATTTGAGGAAAATCGTTGCTGATTAGTGAGAGATTTTGCTGAAAGAAGGATTCTGTTGAAAGTCCTGCATTGTATTCTGCACATTAGCCTTCATCATTGGAACATAGGCAACTTTCCATTGAACTGCCTTTGATTTTCCATATTCTGCACAGAGGCCACTTTGGCTGGGACAGTTGACTGAGGCATCCCATTCTGTGCCAGATTAATCATTCTTGTTGCATCTGTGGAACCACTGAGATTCCTTTTTACATTCTTTCTTGATTAAATTTATACTCCCACTTCCAATCACCAATTTCCCAACAAATATGACAAGGCATAGGGCCTGATTCAGATACTGGGGGATAGGTTACTCCATCACAACGGTGACAAAGTTCTCATCCTCCGAAATCTAGATTTAGATTTCAGTGGACGGGATATCCTTCACCGTTGTGAAGGAGTAACCCGTCTGCCCATTTCTAAATAAGGCCCATGGTCTTTTTCTGCATAATAATGTTAGCATTAGCTACAGTTGAATTATTGACAAAACTTCTACCGTGGCCCTGAGAAACAACCTATGAAAATCTAGCTACGTTCTTCACCAACTGAAAATCATTCCTCTGCACACCTGCTCCCTCCATATCTAAATTTTCACCTGAAACAAAATCAGAATCAAAACTAGGATCTCACATGTGGGAAGTTTTTCTTTCCTGCTAACTTTCCGAATATACTTGGAATATCAAATCAAGAGATTTTCCTTGCCATCACATGAGATTCAACTGAATATGAGCACTAATCTCTGGACACAGACCCAACATGAAAGCTGAAAGTAATCAACCAATGCCTTCTTTTGCGGAGTCATCAACACCGATGTACTGTTCTTATATTTGAATTAATCTCTTGCAGTATGCATACACTCATTCTTATGGTTCCTGTGTCACTTTCATAATTTTAACTCAATGTAGTGCCTGTTGTTGCATTTTAGTCTTTAAATGTCCAATCACCAATATGTATTTATTTATATTTATCCATCACAAAAGCAGATAGATAATTGTAAGGAGAAACCCTGGGAGGTTCTTTATATAGCCAATTCACAACCACCTTGCCCTCCAGCAGGATAATCTCACACAATGTATTCAAATCAATCCAAAGAACCTTGAAATATTCACAGTTCTTTCTACCTTAATCTACAACATCTCTGGGTCTTCCCTAAGCTATAGGAAAGTGTTTGTAAATGTTAAGAGATAAGACAGTGTCCATGGCAGGGGAATATATGCAACTCCATGTACTTCTCTCATAGGAAATCCTGCAGGCACTTCACACTCAGAATCACTCACACTAGTTTTCTGTTCTTTTCTTCTTCCTTTTGCTTTTGCTTTTCCCCTTTTTACAACCATTTTTCACTGTGTCCTTTTAAATTCTCTTAATTGTCTATGGGTTTCGTATGTATTTTCAAACTAACAAGCTCCATTTCTCATATCTCACTGTCACTTAATTCCATTTTATAATTTCTGTGTAATCTCTTTCCCTACAAATATATACAAAGTTCAATTGTCTATTTTTCAAGTTTGTTATATGATGCTTCCTTTCTCAAATATGTCAATTCATCTTCGTTATAGGCCAGTGCTCTGTCTTTATTAATAGTATCATTAACAATTTCTCCTAATTCCATTTTAAATCTGGCAGTATCAATGCCTTCTGGCTCACTCAGTGCAGGAACCACTATTGCTCTGGTACTTGGACCTGGCAAAACAGGACTCCATTCTGCGGCTCCTCTCTCTAGTTGTGGACTTTGATCATCACTATATGGAGATGGTCTTGAATTCAACAAATCATTTGGAGTCCCATGCATGTAATGAAGATCTTTATTTAAATGCATAAATCACCAGCAGCGGACACTCCATTAGGGTGGAGGAGCATCACCCCCCTGCTGCTTGTGCTGCAAAAGGTGAAAAGTTAAATGGTAATTAAGTCAGTTTATTACCATTTTATTTTCCCCTTTCCCTAGTCTGAGCCATGTTTGGGGACAGGGCCACTGCTGCTGACTGGCAGCAGGGGAGTGGTGTTCACTCCGCCAGTATACAATTCACATGTCACTTTGGCCGGCCATCAGGTAATGGCCAGTCTGACATGCAGAGTGTAAATCTCTCTACTCAGCTGTCTAAGACAGCTTGGTGGAAAGCAGACACCGACCCCCAGTGCTTGCAGGAGCGTTGGGGCAGCCCACTCCAGCCAACCCTGGTGCTACTCTTATGCTGCTAACATTATCAGCAGCATGAGAGCAGCGTTCAGATTGGTGTGGAGAACTGCTGCAGCCTGCAGACCAGACCTGCGCTAAGGGATTGAAGTGACCAGAGGCAAGCCAGTGCAAGCTGTGGGTGAATAGATTTAAATTTTATTCTTTTTAACCCACTGATGTACTGTAAGACTCAGACTGCCTTCAGTCTCAACGCCAGAGTTCTCCGTTGTAGTTCATTATAAACTAAGTTTACAATGAGCCATGAGTGACAGCTTTGGTGTTGACCAGGCACTGCTGATCAGTGGCTGCCCCCCCCCCAGATATTTAGGGTGCCAGCTGCCACTGTAAATCCCTAATAGCTATTTTATTTCCGTCATTATGGACACCATTACAACGATAAGTCATAGCGTCTCAGAGAAATATATAAATATACAAAATGGAAGTATTGTCGGACTCTGCCTATAAATAGCCCCAGAAATACCACATGTCTGATCGATCTCCCTTTTATTATTCCTAAAAATAAAAAATACTTTAAAAAATCCTGATCACTAATTGCAGATTAATTTATTCCACACACTTTATTGACTCAATTGCAATCCATAGCTGTGCATATTTGAAAGAAAATATAAATACAAAAGTAATAGGGGGTACAAAAATTAAATTAAATTAAAGGTATAAAATCTCTAATTATAGCATGCATTATTCTCAGAGAAATAATGTTTTTTTGAAGAAGACTGGCCAACAAGAGACCTGCATGGTCTTGGTGTATACAAGAGACCTAAAGACACCACCTGTTGCAAAAATTAATTTAACACTATTCTTAGATTGGCAATGAAAAACCAAAAACATTACTGATGCTGAATTAAAGGTCATGGTGCAAAATGGAACTCATAATTTGATTACATTTAATTCTGATGGAATTGCCCTATGGTCAATATATAATGATGTGTGGATTAACAGGTTTCTTCCCAAAGTTGCTGGTCCATTAGCAAATAGACCTGGCCATCAATACAGCAAATATTCTGCACCAACAGGAACTATGTACACTATTGGTGTAACATGTCAAAGATGGCTAACTCATTCTAGTTTAAGTGATGTGAAAGAACACCTCTATAAACTAGTGAAGCAATGGATTTGAGTGACTCCTTGGTCCAAATGGCATACACAATACATTTTGTAGATCTACTATGTGCTTTTATAAGACAAGAGCAGGCATGCTCAGAAAGAGAAACTACAGAAAGTATTCGGAAAACTGACAAAGAAATATTACAGGCCAAGTATTGTTGGTGGTCTTCAAGCTCTCTCAAAATGAGTATACACAATTTTGACTATACATTCTTCTGCCCTTACTTTTCTGAAATAGGATCTTGCAACAAGGACACGCTCAGATGAAGCTCATAAACAACAGTACTCACTCTGTTTGACCCTAACAATTTGACCCCAAGACAGATAAAGATTGCTAAGAATTGTTGTAGTAGAAAATACCTCATTTCCCTGGCAGAAAACCCACATCTAACATGGCTCTTCGATGGAACAATCACCTCCCCAATTAATGCCTTTCATCCTTAGGTTGGTATGAAAATACACAATAGCTTCCTTATTCATGCCTGGAAATTTCCTTTGGAGTTCCTTTGCTGGACAAAAATCAATCAGGCATTCATGGGCATATCTTGAAGCACAAACCTGCTACAACATTCACTCCTCTGCAACGCTATCACTCTACACAGAGTTATTACCGCCTCAAGCTCAGTTGTGCTTGTAAACTACTTGCCGCACTTGCTCCATTCATTCCCTCTTATCTTACTGTCCTCAGGAATGGGTATTCGGTGAACAGAACATATCAGATCTACTGGGGATTAATCCAGGTTTTACCTTCATGTTAGCAGTTCAGAAAACAGTGACATGTGCAGGGACTGTTTCTGCTTTGGAGTTTTGGGGCTGTGCCCCTCTGCAATTCCTATATCTTTTTGCAACAAATATTAAATACCACAATTTATTAAGAGATATGGGGCCTGATTTAAGAGGGCCTAGCGCCACTTTAGCACCACCTTAGCATAATTGTTTTGACGCTAAGATGGCCTTTTCCCCGCCCCATATTTACAAAGTGGCGCAATGCATGCATTGCACCACTGTGCAACCCTTTGCATTACTTTATACCTGCACCAGCCATAATGTATGCAAAGGGGGCGTTCCCCCGTTAGGGGGGCTGAAAAAATTGTGCAAAGAAATCTAAGAGATTTCTTTGTGTAATTTTTTTCTGCACTTTTAACACCTGCTTAGAGCAGGCATTCAAAGGTGGCTTTCATTGGTTTCAATGAGTCTCTGGGTGCTTTGCAGGATTAGCATCACAATTTTTGACGCTAATCCTGCAAAGCGCCGGCCTAGCAGAAAGATTTTTGACACTAGTCCCCTAACTACAGCCATGGTGTGCTATATTTTAAATATGACGCACACATGGTGGCGTTAGGAGGACACTAACGGGCGCAAGAAAAGTCGAGCTACACTGTGTGCAGCACCACTTTTCTTAAATATGGCGATAGATCTCATGAAAATCTTTTGTGATATCCACTGTAGGCCAGAGATGTTGCCAGCATCAGAGTTTTGGATATTGCAGGCTGCATACCTGCATGCGGCCAGATGTCATTCACAATCATAGATCCATTCGTTGCAGGTTAGGATTGGATGCGAGCGCAGTAAGTGAGATTTTGAACCTTGTCCTTGGTAATGGCAAGTGGTAAGGCTAAACATGCATTTGGTATATTTTGCTGAGATGTCTGGTATCTCTGAGCTTTCCCGCTGTTTATGTGTTCCCCACTAAGTTGATCCAAAAGTCACTTTTTCTCCTGGTACAACTCAGCTTTGGAGGAAGTCAAGGGTAAAGGTACATAATCTGTGGAATACCAGAAAATGTCAAAAAGCAATAAATGCTAATAGAAGTCATGCCTAAAATATGGCTAGCATACTCATTCTGAGTTTGGCGGTCAGTAGGCCGCCACCGCGGTGGAGATGGCGATTGCATCGCCGCAGGCCTGGCGGTGCAGACCGCCATATTACGAATACTGGGAAGGCACCTGCAGAACACAGCCGGCGGTCACACAGTTTCCACGCACCATATTACGAGGTTGCACACTGCTAGGAATTCCGGGGCGGTCTCACCACCGCAAAAACGATGGCAGAAATGAACAACATAAAAGGAAGCACCCACCTTCTGGAACACAGGCACGTCCGTAGGCGCCATGGCACACAAATTGCAAGTCTTCCCAATTCTCCTGCTGGCCATTGACATCCAGGACCAGCGACGCCGATATGGACACCAGCTGTAAGTACCCCAGCCTAGCACACACTGGAGGGAAGGACATTAGGACACACACACACGCATAAACGCACAGTCACCACACATACGTGTGCAAGGAAAGCAAGGACAAGCCATGTAGCATCGACACCAACAGTGCCGTGTCAGATACAAATTATTTGTAATACTATAAGCGTATTCTTTAAAAACTATTTACAGAATGCCACAAGGGCCAGTGCATCACTGTTCAAATGTCCCGGGCACACTGGGCAAAAAAGGACTGCCCAACTTGACTCCTCTCTGCAATGTACAGACCTCCACATGGCAGAGGCATCAATGGGGCATGCAGGCACCTCAGGGATGGGGGGCTTAGGAGGGTTTGATCAGGGTTTGTATGGAGGTCATTCCTCTTCTTATTAGACTTCCCCCCTTACTGTCCTGCTCTTGGGGGGACGCCTTAGTCTTGCCCCTCTACCCTGCCTTCTTAGGTGTGATGGCGGTGGAGGTCACCACAGTAGTGGACCAGATGGAGTGCTACCAGGGCCAGAGGTGTGAGGGGCAGGTGTGCCTGTTGTGGCAACACTGCAGACTGCTGACTGAGGGGCATGGCTCAGCCCAGAGGAAGAGACGGAGGTGGAAGGCAGGGCTCTGGGAAGGGTAGCAGGGCGTTTGGGGGCAACAGGCACTGGACCTGGAGACGGGAACAGGGAAAACTCATGCAGGAATCTTTTCTTAGGTGCAGCTGGTAGGTCATGGGTAAGGCGTTTGGGAGTGGAGGGAGAGGGGATGGTTGACAGGTGTGTATGTGGATGTGATTTGGGTGCTGGTGCGTGGCTGTATGATATGTGTGAGCTGGGTGTGTGTTGGGTGGATGAGTGTGGGTGTAAATGTGTACGGGGAGGAGGAGTGGAGGAGACACAGGGAGATGGAAGGGGGGATGTGTGAGTGAATGTTGGGTTGGTGTGTGCAGGTAGGGTGGATGTGGTGCATGTGGTTGTGTTGACTGTTGTGGTGCATGCAGATGTGGTGTATGGGGTGCATGTATGGGGGTCTGCTGTTGTGGTGATAGTGGCAGTAACGGCACATGTGGCTGGACCTGGGACTGATGATGTGGTGTATGCAGGTGTGAGTGGCGATGTGAGCAGTCAGGGTAGGTAGTGGATGTTGTTGTGTGTGCATCTGAATGGTGGGTGTGTGCATGACAGTGGTGGCGTCTGTGGTGCATGTGATAGTGCTTGTGCTCTGGGTCTGTTGGAGGGGATGCATGCTGGCATTAAAGTGTGCTCTGGATTGGAAATGGGAGAGCGATGTGGGAGTGGGAACAGGTAGTTGGAGGGGGGACAGAAGAAGGAGGAACACTAGCTGCCGTTAATGAGGAGGCCAGAGCCTGAAACAATCTCTGAAGGGCAGACAGGGCACCCTGAATGCCTTCCAGTAACGCATTTGACTGTTGCATCTGTGATGCCAGTCCCTGGATGGCATTCACAATGGTTGTCTGCCCAACAGAGATGGACCTCAATGGCTTCCTCATTGAGGGCAGCAGGGCTGACTGGAGCAGGGGCAGAGGTGCCTGCGGCGGAGGAGAGCGGGCACAGGCAACTGGGTATGGAGCGACAGGGAGGGCGGTGCTGGTAAGGGGGGTGGCAGACAAGGATGGTGTAGGCATAGGGCCTGAAGGTTCCGCCACCACCAGGGAGTCACCATCGGAGGAAGAATCAGATGATGGTGTAGATGTTCCTGTGTCCCCCGTGGTGTTCCACTCGCCCTCCGTCACACTTGTCCCCTCGGCTCCTCTGGTATCAGCCTCCTGGGTCCCGTGGGATGCAGCTTCTCCACTCGCCGGTGCCCCTTCTCCTTCACCAGATGATGCTGTTGCACACAAAGACAGAGGAGTAGAGTGAGGGAGGTTGGGACAGTGAGAGACAGAGTGGGAGAAAGAGAGACGACAAGGAGCAAGAGGTCAATGCCAGCACAACAGCCACACAAGTCACTACAACATACTCTAGTTCCACTGCAATGACAGCCCATGCGTGCCACCTCAGTCATGCACATGAGTTTGACTCATGCTGACACACAATGTATCCTGTACAGGATGAATGCCATACCCTCAAAACATGCCTGACCCACCCCATTGGCTCATGGCTCTATAAGATCGCCTGACCCAAATTTAAAAATCTAAGGGCGTCTGGAGGCATACTTGAACAGCCACATAACCCAAGCACATATAGCTGTATGATGTGAACCTCAGACTTCGAAGACTACCATACACCATATGCCAGCAGACAGCAGATAGGGATATGGCCCCTGCAACACTGATTGGATAGTTGGGAGTACAATATGTGCATGCTCCAGAAGCAGGTAGCCAGTCCACATCTAAAACCCTGCTCATGTGCCACACGGTTGCCCTGTCTTCGATGCCAGTTAGCTGTAAAGTCAACCTCAACTCACATTCTGCACGGCATATGAACACTTGTATGTAGCACATCCGGCCTCTATGTGTCCCAGGTCTAGTCTGACAGTAGCTACCTAGAAAACATTTCACAGACTTCACACACTGCACAGGCTGCACCTTACACTCACCACATAGCCTATGTATGAATGTGAACTTACCCCCTTGTGGCTGCTGTGCTGCCCTCAAGCGCCCATCCACCTCAGGGTACGCCACTGCCAAAATGCGGGATGTAAGGGGGGTCAGGGTCTGACGGGCACCCGTCCCTCGTTGGGAGGACGTTCCCAGCTGGGCCTCACCGGTCTTCCTCGCCCAGCGTCTCAGGTCCTCCCCCTGCTTCCTGCAGTGGGTGCTCCGCCGTGCATGGACCACCAGGGTCCGCACTTGCTTGGCGATGGCACACCAGATCCCCTTCTTCTGATGGGCGCTCACCTGCATGGATGACACAGAGGAAAGGAGTCATATAGCGTGGCATCTTAGGGACTGCATTGGACACAACACATCCCCTGAACATCAGCACATTTAAACGTTCCAGTTGTCCTTACAGCCCTCAGCCAGGTCCTTCCACAAGTCACTCATCCTCGTACCAAGGCCCCCATCCCAAATCGTACCACTCACAGACTGTACAGTAATAGTGCACTCACCTGCTGACCTGGTGCCCCATACAACTGAGCATACAGGGGTAGGACACCCTCCACAAGCTTCTCAAGTTCTTCCTGTGAAAAGGCTAGGACCCTATCCCCTGCAGCACGTGGCATCTTGGCTACCAGTGGCAGAACACAGCAGCACACGCAGTGTAGGTCTTCTCATCACGAGTCCCCGGAGTCAAGTCAACATGAGCACATGAAATGGCAGTCACGGCCGCCGCGGACATCACCTTCACCACCGGCGGTGATTGCCATTGGCTCATGTCTCCCATAGGCAACCATGTTAACCAATGAAGAGTTGCACGGCGGTTGCGACCGCCTGCCGCCATGACATCTTACCCCGGCGGGATTCGCTCACTTCCATCTGTCCTGTGCATGCAGAACAGGCGGCTGCCATTTTACTCCTTCAATGTGTTTAGAGGGGGTTCATGAGATGTGTCGTGTAGGACGTTGGCCTGTGACCTGTGCACAGCTCCACTGCATCCACACAGTCCTTTCTGTGCATAATGATTGCCACTCCCTCTTATTCCCAGGTACCGTGGAAGAATGATGGTGATGAATGCTCCTGTCTACAGGCCCCTGGTCGATCTTGCCACTCTTGAAGAGAGGCACGTTATCCTGTGCTATCGGCTGAACCATCAGACAATCATGGAGCTTGTGAAGCTGTTGCAGCCAGATCTGTGGCCTGGTCTTCGTCATCCCAATGCCATCACACCCACAGTACAGGTGTTGCAAGTCCTCTACTTCCTTGCCTCCGGGTCCTTCCAAATTACAGTAGGCTGGGCTGCTGGAATGTCCCAGCCCATGTTCAGTAGCATCTTGAAGAACGTCCTGTGTGCCCTACTCAGACATATTGGCAGCTATATCAGGTTCCCCCCAACGTGACAATCTGCCCACTGTGAAAGCAGCCTTCTACACTGTAGCACATGTGCTTCATGTGTTCGGGCTATTGATGGGACCCACATTGCCCTGGTGCCAGCCAGGAGGAGTGAACAGGTGTTTAGGAACTGTTAAAACTTCTACTCAATCAATGTTCAGGTGGTAGGTCTCGCAGACCTCAACATCACTCAAGTGACTGCCCAGATCCCAGGGTCAGTGCATGATGCCTTCATACTGCGGAACAGCAGCATCCCACACCTGATGGCACCACTGCAAAGGGATTGTGCCTGGCTAGTCATGCGAGTGGGATCATCAGAGTACTTAGTCCACCTGTGGGGAGCCATTGTCCAGTATGATGGCCATTTGGAAAAGGTGTGATGACAGTGGACAGTCAATAGGGTGTCACTGTGACACACAAGGGGGTATGTTCTGAAGTGGCTTACTTCCTGGCGGTGGTCTTGGTCTTGGCATCAATGGAGACTGGATGTCTGGTTGGACGTCCTCGCTTGCATAGGGGTTCTCAGCTACAGGGGAAGGGGTGCTGGTGTCCTGTGTATCTTGTGATAAGGCCTCATTTCCACTGGTTGCAGCTGATGTGAAGGACTCAGATGTTATCTGGCTAATGGTAGGGGCCTGCTGGTGGGAGGTAGACTGATGCAGGATGGAGGTAAGTTTCGTCAGAACCCCTGCTATGGTAGCCATGGTGGCATTGTGGGTCTGCCACTTTTGCATGGCCTCCTGAAGGTTCTCCCTGTGCAGGGTAGTGAGGATCTGAGACATGGTGTCCTGGGTTTGGTAGTATGCACCCATTACATGGGTGAGGGCCTTCTGGCCAGTCTGATATTGTTGCTGCCCCCTCCCTTGGACCACAGATCCCCTCCCACTAGCCCTGGACCCCTGTGCCTGTGCCCCTGGCACAGTGTGCTTACTCCCAGTAGCACCAAGGCCTTCATTGTTTGGTGCGGGTGCCCTTGACTCAGGCCCCAGTACTGTGGGGCACACCTCTAATTGAGTGGTCCCTGAGGCCCAGGTTTCGGGAGGAGGGGTTAGGTGTGGTGTTGTAGCCACATGGGATGTTGAGTCCGTGGTGTCTAGGTTGGGGCTGCTGGAGGTGGACTGGCCAGTCGCCCCAGATGGCCCAGGCAATTTTCGTCCTCCAGACATCTACGAGGGCCTTCATCCTGGGGAGGGCTGTCTGACCCTGGCATCCTCTGCTGGATAGCAGTAGCAGGATCAGCTGTGGATGGAAAGGGTGAGAGTCAGTACGTGGCAATGGTGTTGGAGTATTAAGGTGTGCCACTTGCAGTGTGTGTAATCGTTGTCCCGGGATGGCAATGACATTTGCAGCAATGCTGGCACTGCATGGTGAATGGCCTTTGGGCCATGCTTGTCATATCAATTGTAGTTGTGGGCTTTCTGTTTGACATTGCTGTAATTGGCATTGGTAGTGAGGTGGTGTTGGCTAGCGGTCTTGGTGGGCTTAGGGATGAATGTCCATGCAGGTGCACCATTGTGAGGTATGAGTGTGACTCGGATCCAGCATGCCTAGTGATGGATTGTGGGAGTGGTAGTTGAGGAGATAGTGAAGGTTTAGCGTGCATTGTGCAGGGAGGGTGTGTGGATGGTGGGATGGGGTGTTGTGGAATGCAGGGTAGGAAGGTGGGGTATTAGTGGGGGTGAATTCTTGTGATTTGTGATATGATGGGGAGTGGTAAGTGCTTAGGAGGCATGCAGGACTGGAATGGTTAGTGCACAGGGGTGGTGTAGGTTCCTTACCAGTATCAATCCCTCCAATGATTCCTGTCAGGCCCTCAGGATGCATGATGTCCAAGACCCTCTCTTCCCAGGTTGTCAAGTCAAGGGGAGGAGGTGGGGGTCCACCGCCAGTCTTGTTGAGGGCGATGTTGTGCCTGGATGCCATAGACCGGACCTTACCCCCTGAGGTCGTTCCACCTCTTTCAGCGTTCACCCTGTCGACGATCCTCTGCCATACCTGGGTTTTTCCTGGCCATTGATGTTTGCTGGACTTGTGCTCCCATCAGTTGTGGCTCTATTATGACGATCTCATCCACCATGACCAGCAACATATTGTCGGTGAAGCATGGGTGCTTGTGGCATGACATATTGTGGTGATGCATGCACTGTGTGTATTCAGTGGTCAGTGTGCTGTGGTTCGTGGGTCGTGAATCTCTGGGTCGTAGTAGTATTTGCAAGGGTTTGAGGGGGTGAGTGGGTGTGTGTTATATGGTGCAGAGAACAGGTGTGCGTTGTGTGTATATGTGTTTCAGGTGTGGGGTGGTCGAACTGTCCAATCTGGTGTTGCCTTATATTGGCGGTGATTTTGTAGCCCGCTGGGGTGCGCGCCGCCAATGGTTTCCCACTGTGCACGTTCCGCTGTGCTGTGATCTGACTCATAATATGGCGGCAGGAATGGTGTTGGCATGGCAGGCCCGGCTGGCGGACAGTCGCTCTTTCGCTGTCAGTGGCACTGGCGGTGTTGGATTTCTGGCTGTGTTTTGTCGTCTTGGTGCTTGTAACTCATTATACGGCAGTCACTGTTCCGCCAACACTGGCGATATGGTGGCAGGATTTTCCATGGCAGTCTTACCTGAAGACCGCCAAACTGGTAATGACCACCTTGGTGTTTATTAAGGTCTTGATTTAATTAGACCGGCACAATGATTCTAGAATATTTTATCCCCACTATGGACATGTTTTGATTTTAAAGACATTTAGGCCCTTATTTTGTCAGTGGGGCCGGCCGGCAAAACACCGTCACCTCGGCTACCTACCGGCCGCCATATTATGACCGTAGCCAGAATTCTACCAGAAGGCTGGCGGAATTCCGGCTATGGTCATGGCGGCGGATAGCGGTAAGGTGGTGCTGCTGCCAGCAGCAGCGCCACGCCAGTAGACCTCCACAGACCGTATCATGATCCATGATACGGCCTGGCGGAGTTCTGCTGGCGGACGCTGCTGCTGGTAGCAGCGCCACGTCCCGCCTCCTGCCAAAGGACCCCCTGCAAACAGGTAAGTCGGGTGCTCCGACAGGGGAGTGGGGTCGGGGTGTTGTTTGTGTGGGGGGGTGTGGGTGTATCTTTGTGTGTGCGTGCATGCGGGTGTGTGGCGTGTGGAATGGGTGTGTGCATGAATGGGTGTGAGTATGCGTGTATGTTGTGTTGTGTGTGTGGATGTGGATGTGAATGTATGTATGCACGCGTGTGTCAATGTGGGTATGAGAGTGTGGATGCGTATGTATGTTGGTGCATGAATGTGCGTGTACGTCATGGGGGGGTCGGGAGGGGGAGTGGGTGGGTGGGAGAGGACTCTTGGGAGGGTGGGCAGGGGAGACCCCTATCAGTGTCAGGGAAGGAATTCCCTGGCACTGATAGTGCCTACCACCATGGTTTTCTTGTAGCTAAGGAAGCCAAGAAAACCATGGCGGTAGGCAGGGTCAAATTCCGTGGGTGGGACAGTAACGGCTGCTTGGCTGGAGACTGATGTCTCCAGCCTGCCGGCTGTTACCGCCCTGGCGGACGAAGTGGTACATTGGCAATTTGGCTAGCGCCAAACCGCCAATGTAATATTTTGGGGAAAGGTACCACCAGCCTGTTGGCAGTACCTTTGTCCAAAATAACTCCGTCCGCCAGGGTTGTAATGTGGGCCTTAAACACTGTAGCATGCTAGATGTTTGAATGTGCATAATTGTCGGAATCTAGCTCTGTCATATAGTTTAAAAAATATATTGAAAAAGGTCCCTGCCATGTCCTATATTCATGGCCCTAACATAAATACCATAAACACTGATAGTTATCCAGACAATTAATGTTAAAAACGTTAATGTAATGCATGTACCCGATTTACTTCCTGTTGTTGTCTCACATGATTTACTTAATCTTGCATTCATTAAGAGTGTTAGCTTTTTCCATCATTTTAAGTTTCTTAGTTTTTTGTGCATCTTATTACTCTTATAGTGCACACCTTGAACTGAGTCGTGCAAGGTGTTTATGATGGGCCATGATTGCAAGCTTTGGCACTAAGGCTGAAGACAGTGTGAGTGTCCCGTGGTGCCTTTGAGTGGATTTGCCTCTCTGCAAAGCACACAGAGCAATGGCCATGTATTCCAGTTGCTATTGAAATCCTGTGTAAATGTGTGTGAAGGGGGTACACAGTTGTCAAAATATTGACACGCCGAAAGTAAAAGAAACTGAATTACTTACATATGAGTGAATGAAGTGTATGTTTGGGTGTGATGAAGTGAAAGAAATGCTAGGAGGTACATATAGAAGAGAGAGAAAAGAGGGTGCTCAAGGGAAGGAGATGAAGTTTAAGAAATGCAGATCGGTGAGATTTGGAGAGAAAAAGGGCAAACATATCTAACAGAAAGTGCAACAAACCCCAGAAAAATACTCCTTCAACAGGCCTCATTAATAATGAAATTACAATCTCACAATTTCATAATTGAAAAATTTTCAATATCAATTATTTACAGCAAACCCATTGCTGTTACTCATTGATCTTAAACAGCTAACACCCATTGACAAAACCTATAGCCCTGGTAGGTTCAGGTGTTTGTAAAGTTGAAGTGTTATATATCTTGATGCAGTAACAGACAGACCAGAGAGAAATTAAAATACAGGTCAGGTGACAAGCTATTGGAATCACAGAAATTTGGTTTCCATGTTCAAGCCATGTCCCTTTTAGAGACCTTCGCTGTCTTTGTCCCACTTAAAAAAGCCCTGTCTGTATATATTCTATATGACTGGTCGCAGCCAGCAGCTGTGGGTGCTTCCCCAATCCTGGTTATAGCATTTTCTACCAAAGCCAAAGCCACACACAGTGCAAGGCACTGGACAAGTAGACACTTCAAAGGGGCCTGCGGCTAACGCACTGTACAGTTTGCATACAACAGTAATTGTTGAAGATATTAATGCAGTAAGATATAGGGCAGTTTATAATGTGTTTATATATTTCAAGACTCCACATTCCCAGGGACCATGACCCATTTTCCCATCTTTATTCAAATTTTTCTTGGGGGCAGGACCACCGCTCCCACCCTTGCCTCAGGTTTGTCCAGCTTTGCTAGCTACATGAAAGACCGACCCAAATTTTAATCCCCACCACTTTCAAATATCAACCGGCACTGGAAGTTGACCAGGAAATTGTTTGTAAGTGTTGATGGCCAAAGATAGACATGGTAGATATGAGTTTTGATCAATTATATAAGTGTGTTGTCAGTCTGACACAGAAAGAGGTGTCTTTCGCTTCAGTGGTAGAAAGGTTTTCCCTGCAAACAGTCCAGTCTGCGTCTGAAATCCAAAGACTCCTGCAGGCGCAATTTCCAACACATTGTGATCACTTATGGCACACCATTTTCCGTTCATCAAACACAACAGGCATAACCCAGATCTTTAAAATAATTGGATCTGGTCTATTGACAGGCTTAAGGATAATTTTTGACTCATTCCTTGATTTTTCAGTTTACTATTTTCAAGTCTGTTTAGTGGTTTTCAACTACACTGATGATAGTTGGTTGTGCAATCCTTATTTTTCTCCTAATAAAGAAATAAAGCCAGAATGAATGCTCAGATAAATGAAAGTGATTTCTATCTGACTGAAGCACAATGTCATGAAACTATGGCATTCTACTTCAGAGGAGAATTATTGAAGGAAATAAGCAAAAACTGTACTATGTCATTTCCAAGCTCGTAAAGTCAAACCTGCTTTTTGGTGCTTGAACTATTTTGAAACAATTTTCTTGGAAAAGCCATTGGAACAGCCACTGGTATTAACTCTCAATATGAGACAATGTATCCAACCAATAAGATTGCAACAAGAATACTGCACTGCAATAACGTTAGCAATCATAAAGTATTTCATTTATGATGACCCACCAATCCCTGGTGGCACCTCCTCCATCACCGGTCAGCTCGGCACTTGTAAGAGCGAGATCACTAGCAGTATCTTCATGTTCAGATTCCATTAGTGCTGTGCTTGCACACACTTCATCATTAACAGCAAGATCAATGTTCAGAAATTCAATTAGTGTGGTTCTACAGGTCATTGTAGCTTCACCTTCATCATCATCAGCCGGTCCCCCAACTCAGATCCGTTTTCACCTATAGTCCCAATGTCATGATCTCTTGAAAGAACAATGTAACAGTTATCAACATCTGGGAAGAAATAGTGAGACTGCACTGAAAAATGGAAAAGTATGATTTCCTACATGTGCCACATAAGAAGCACCCATACAGAACAGTTTGTAGCTTTTTAATTTTTCTTTTTGAAACAATTTTGTACGGAGCTGCAATAGTTACCAGAAATTGTGCATTAAGGCACACATTACCAAATATATTCATAATATTGAGCTTCATTATCATTCTCAGGGTATTATAATTATCATGTTTCATGTTTTTTTCTCTTCTAGGTATCCCCCTTCTTGGGCTATACATGTGAACTACTAAGATACAAGTGACAAATGTTGAGTGCTTTCATATTTATTGTTACTTTTCAATGAAACTTGATAATCAAGCCTGCTCGCGTATATTCACAGTATTTAACCTGAGTTCCATTCTCTGTTTTAACATAATAGTTGTTGAGGTGTGAACAAAAATTCATTGAGGCTGATAATTTAATTTAATTATATTTTAGTGCAGTTTCACAGAATGAAAATAAGTGACAGATTTAACAATGGTCAGATAATGTAATATAAGTTGGGAACCAGTCTTGGATTTATTTTGGTCCCTACTGCAGTGGACTTTACCTAAAAGTTCAGAATTAGCGTTTCCCATGAGGAGCAGCATCAGTACTGTAAGTAAATGTATTATAGAGTTAATAAAAACCGTTACAAAAAAATTCCAAAGGTGCTGTTAAATCATTGTCATAATATGCAAACATTCTGATCAAACTCTTTATAAAACAAATTGATAAATAAAATGAGTCTGTTGCCTATAGGTCATAAGCAGACTATGGGGCTCATTCCAACCCTGGCGGTCTATGACCACCAGGGTGGAGGCCGGCTGAAGCACCGCCAACAGGCTGGCGGTGCTTCATTCAGTATTCCGACCGCAGCGCCGCCATGGGGATTCTGACCCCCTTCCCGCCATCCTGTTCCTGGCGGTTTTTACCGCCAGGAACAGGATGGCGGGAACGGGTGTCGTGGGGCTCCTGGGGGCCCCTGCACTGCCCATGCCACTGGCATGGGCAGTGCAGGGGCCCCCTAACAGGGCCCCATAAAGATTTTCAGTGTCTGCTTTGCAGACACTGAAAATCGCGACGGGTGCCACTGCACCCGTCGCACCCCTGCAAATCTGCCTGCTTCCTCTTTGCAGGGGCTTTCCCGCTGGGCTGGCGGGCGATCTTTTGGAGATCGCCTGCCGGCCCAGCGGGAAAGTTAGAATGACCCCCGCGGTCATTTGACCGCGGTGCGGTCATTCGGCGGTTCCAGCCAGGCGGGCGGCGCCGGCCGCCCGCCCAATTCGGAGTTAGGGCCTATGTGCGATGAAGGCAACCAACAGTCCGCTTTTATCTTTGTGCTTAGTCTATCCTAAGTCTAATACAATAGTATATTTTAACTCTACCAGCCTGCTGTATAAAGTGCACATGCATTGTGCAAATATATAGTCTCTTTGGTTTTTTTAAAAGTGCCTTATAGTCGCTACCTGGCTGTTGTATCAGGATAATGAATGCTGGAGCCCATCACATCATAATTAGAATTTCCAATAAAGAACAAGTATTTTTTGGGCTTAAATTACGCTTCTCTGCTTGGCCTACGTACATAGCCATCATAAACCTAGATACTCCCCAGCGATCTTTTGCAAGACTCAAGAATTTTGTTTCCTGACAACCAAGAGGATTTGAGACTCTGCTCAGCCAGCCAATAACTGCTTGCCTGCAGGCGCGAATATGGAGTTGCAAAAAGAGTGGTTTGAGTAGCTCTGTTCTCTGTCCCAAAACTGCTGGGCAAGTGCAAAGAATGTGGGTAATTGTTTCTGTTTTGCATCTACATAGACAATTCGGTTGTGATGAGCATTTCTTCCATGTCGGTGTTGTGTCAAATTGTCCAAGTCGGTGAAACATAAACAAGCGTTTTATCACTGATGAGAAACATGGGCCTGATTACAACCTTTGCGGATGGGATACACCGTCACAAACGTGATGGATATCCCGCCACGTTTTACAAGTTCCATAGGATATAATGGAACTGGTAATATGGCTGACGGGATATCCGTCACATTTGTGATAGAGTATCCCATCCTCCAAGGTTGTAATTAGGCCCTATGTGTTCAAATATACTTGGGGCTTCAAGCTGTGGTATGTGTTAACAACTGTTCAAACATGTTATCTATTTGCGAATATTTTCCTGTCCTGCAGGAGAGACAAATAACTTGTTGAGGAGTTGCTTATTGGAAAGAAAGCTGATCTGTCCATAGCACTTCCCCATCCTTCTTTAATACTGAGATCTTCTATCGTCCATCCTAAATAGTCATACCAAGAATTTCTTACTTTTCTTCTCATCTGTGCCTTGAATTGCAGCCGTAACAGGCTTTTTCAAGGAGCAATTCGGTGAGGAGTGGAATTTCCAACAAAACTTCACAAAGGCTTTTTTGCTTCGTGATTCATGTTTATTTAAGCAGAATCACAGTCACACATGCACAGGAGAGATTGATTTAGGCAGGCTGAAGATGGCTTTATAATTGTTGGTTTGAAATAATTCCGCTTGACCACGTTCTTTCCAGGCAGGACTTCCAGGCCAAACACTACTGTGGAAACCAGTTGGGCTGCCATGATTGTTAACAGATACTCGTGCGATGGGCAACGGAGATTCTTTTGCAACAGTTTAAAGGCAAATGTTAATGAGTGCACTTTCGCCCACAGAGACCCAAGATGATGCTTAAGGGTCAGATGTCTTTCCCTTTATATGCTCAGATACCATAATGAGGATACCTCCTCAACTTGCTTTCCCTTGATGGACCAAGCTCGAGACTTGTATTTAGAGTCAACAAGGCAGAGTACTTTTGTCTTGTTCAAATTCAGTTCTGAGCCTTGCTGCTCAATTTATCCTGCCAATGCATTAATTGACCTTTGGAGCCCTACAGAAGTTTGAATCAGTTAGAATCAAGATGACAATGTCATCAGTGTACTGCTAGCACACAATTTGCTCAGTTGCCAATTTGGTGGAAAAGTCTCCACTTGTGTTAGATAGCTGTCCAAGTCGGCCAGCTATAGATTGAATAAACATGGGGCTAAAATGCACCCTTTTTTCAAGCCAATATTTATAAACAAAAAACTATAAACTCAAGTGAGAGCATAAAGATATCCCCAAAAATTGCTAAATTTGTTCTTCAAACGTTGCAATACAGCCCAGCCAAAGCGTTTCATCACTCACGGCCAAAAGCTAAGGCTTTTGCTTTGGCAGTGAGTGACAGGATATGGATGTGGAGTGTTGCATTTATTTGATATCGTTATTTGGATTTAAGGATAGTGGCCGACATTCATTGATTGCCATGAAACGATCAAGAGAATTGATATCTTCACGACTACTAAAAATCCCAGATGAAGTCAGTTTTAGGACAAAACACTTTGGCTGGGATGGATTGCGATGTTTGAAGAACAATAATAAAATCAATTGGATACTGTACTATGGCTCCACCTCGTGATGACCTTAAAGAAGGATTTGTTTGTTTATTGGACTTGTTTTTTGACCAATATGAAAGTTTAGCAAATTTCCTGGATATCTTTAAGAGTTCCCTTGAGTTTATGGGTTTTTGTTTATGATGAATGTTCCCCAAGTGTAAGAGGTTGAGCTCCATACCTGATACATAGAATTACAGACACTTGTGCGGCTGTTAAGAGCCAACACTGCCCTTCTGTATATGTGTCAAGCCATTATTTGCTTGGATTTGTAATGTAACTCTGCTACCATTTCCTACGTTGACCTGTGCCCATGTCTTGCTATACAGTGCTATATTGGCATTTAACAATTTATCTGGAATGCCCTATTCTGCGAGTTTTGTCCAAAGACAAAACTCTATCGAAGGCAGCGTTTTAATTGACAAAACATGTGAGTGGGCAAGTTTTTTTATGTATTGCCTTTGCTGCTATGATGGTAAGTACCAATAGCAAAACAATGAAAAATCAATCAGTAGTATCAGAGTTATGAATTTTTAAATATTTAAGTATAAATAGGACCAAAAACCACATGTGAAGGATTGGGCTGGCGGAACTTCCTGTTGGCAGGCAGTGCAAGTGACAAGGTTTTAGTGCTGATGGGCCAGTTCGAGGTTGCAAAGAGCCTACAAACTTCAATTCAGCTCTACTGATCCACACCCAGAGTCTGGGACCTGCATTGCACCATTTGGGGGTCAGAAGCTTACTCCAGCTGGATATGGGTGCTGACTATGGTGGTTGCGAGTCTGTTATGTCCCTGTGACTCTGAACAGGAGGCTAGCAGTGTAGCCCTTGAAGTCAATCTGGGAGTCCTGGATTCAGGTGCAGGTCCAAACCCCTCTGACTCAGGTAGGAGGGCAGACGGGCACCAATCCAGGAAGGCAGAAGTCCAGCAGGGCAGCAGTCCAGCTGAGTAGATTTTTTTTTATGAGGACATCAGTCCTTCCTGGCAGAGCCTCCACACGTACAGGAGTGTACCTACTTTGATGTCTAGGAATAGTTCCTGGAGGTTTCTGTTTGAAGTGCTTGGAAATTGATTAGTACCCTGCCTTGGCTCCAAGCTGGCTGCAATGACAATGTAGAGGTGGCAAGCTCTTTGTGTGAAGGCTGTGTCAGTTTTTCATTATAGTTTCATAGATACCAAATATGCTTACCTGGTCCCATTCAAAAGTCGGCACTTATTAAATGTAACAAGGCCACCCAATTGTAACCTAAGGGGCAAGCAGGACTCAGTAGTGAAAAACAGATTTTGGAGTTTTACACTACTAGGACATGTAAAACCTAAAACTACATGCCCATCCTTTTAATTACAATAAACTCAGCCCTATTGGCTACCTAGGGTCTACTTTAGGGGTGCCTTTATACAATAAAAGGGGAGTTTAAGGTTCGGCAAAGGAGTTATATTGTTATCTCGAATTAGCAGTTTCAAACTGCATTCAGGCAGGCCTGGGGCATGTTTTAAGGGGCTCTTTAAGTGGGTGGCACAACAAGTGCTGCAGGTCCACTAGTAGCATTTAATTTACAGGCCCTGGGTATAAGGTACACTACTCAATGGATTTATAAATAAAATATGCCAATCAGGTGTAAACTATTTTAACCATGTTTAAGGGACTGATCACAGACACTTTAGCACTAGTCAGCAGTGGTGAAGTACACATAGTCCAAAGGCCAACAAAAACGGCGAAAGGGTTGGGGGGAGACCACCGTTAGGCTGACAGTTCTAACAGAAATGTTCAGCTGGTAGCTTTAAGAAAAGGCCTATTTGAGCTATTGTGTCTCTGTAGCTTATATAGGAGGCCAGCCTACTGACCCTTGGAGTCCACTTCTTTGTTCTGGGTACAAGATGGAACAGGTGCAGTCCTGCCGGTCTCTTCTCCGGTCATAGATAGTAAATGTAGCCCTTTTCTGTTCCTCTTCAGATCCAGCATGTGTTCTGGAAAGGGTACTTGCGGATGCCACTTTTATGCCTGGTACCAGCTAGTTGGTGGTGTTAGGGGGATGGGGGAGTATGACTCATGAGTTCTCTTTAAACAATCAGGGAAAGCTCCCGGAGGTACCCCTCTTCACAGTTGCAGCACTTCCTGTCTGTCCTACTGCAAACAGTCCCACAGTGCCCCAAAGTAACCAATGAAATGTGCACCCCCTCCTCTTTGGTCATCCCGAACCAGTTCTGGAGTAACTCCTCTCCCACAGTGTTTGGTGCCTACCTGACAGGGGGAATAAAGGAGGGGGCTGGTCCAGGTATCAGCTAACATTTGCCAGTGACAGGGAAGGCCGCATTGAAGTAAATTATGTTCCTCAGTCTATCCCAACTGGACATCTTGTCAGAGGAACAAAATCAACTCCCCACACCCAAGCTTTTTTCTTTGCTCTGGCAGTAGTTTTTACACTTCATCAGGGCTATTCACCAGCTTAGTGACAGTTGACAGATAGCGCATATTAGACTCCAGCAGCTTCGGGCAGGGTAAAGGTAGCTTTCCAAAAGTCCTTCTTCTGTAATATTAATAAAAGTCCAACTTCAACTTTCAGTTGATTTTTGATTAAATATTAAAAAATTGTACTATGGCCTTTTGTAAATGTTAGGAATACCAATTAGGGGTTTAGCCTCTTTCTACATATTTTAGGGGCCTGGTGAGCAGTGTCCCAAAGCACTGAGTAAAAAAACAGCACAAACCAGCACAACAGTCTACAAAAAGTGGGGATGACCAGGGAAAGAGGGGCACTTTCTCACAGTATTCATTTTAGGAACAACGGGAAAAAGAATTAGGCATTGCCCTAGAGGATGGCGAATGGGAGTGAATCTTATAAATGCTTAGCAGTTTTGCTAAATGCGCATAAGGGAGGGAATACTTCCCAGAATGCTCTATATTGGGCAGTACTTGCCAATCATGGTACATAAATTTGACAGCACAAACTCAGACGTATACTGGAGAGGGTTAATTGAGCAATGACCACTATCTATCAAATGTCCTACGCGAATGCCCTCGGTTGCACACAGATTGAAATGGGATCTAAAAATGCTTGAGAACCTTCATTGATTCTATTATGATCCCCCTCATATATTGCTTACCCATGATGTGGACTGAAAAAAATATTTTTTCATGTTGTTAACTGAAAAACATACTAAGTTAATGCTCTTGGGAATCTGGAGGGCCTAGACGATAGTTAAGGCTCCCAGTTTTCTGTTTTTACTGATTTCTACTGATGAATACAGACAAAAATCAATGTGTTTCCTGTCCATATTTATTTTTAAAAGCGGAAAAGTTCTGCCAGCTGTGCTTCTTGTCAGAGACTCTCCATGCTTTCTTTGATGAAATCCAGGAACCAGCTGCACGGATAGACAGCATGGGGAGCTAAAAAACAGGATGAGATTTCCATAACTACAGGCATATGTTAGAATATATTTGTAGTTGAACCCTACTCCGTACCTGTGGGTGTAGTGTTTTGGTATATGCGGCTGCCTAATTTGCTAAAACGTGACAGCCATCCACATATGTCTGAACCTCTAAGAGTTAAATAAATGTAGAAATATACCATTTTATGATTCTATTTATTGTCAAACCACAAAATAAATATGGAGCAATACAAATAAGATGGTCAGAAAATAAATATGGATAAATTCAGACGGAAAATATTAATAAAATAAATACTATAAAAACGGGAACCATTAACTATAGTATGTAGCTGCAAAAGAATTTGCGGTTATTCAGTATGACAACCTGCCCTAAGAAATGCTAGAAAAGGAAGAAAAATAGTATATGACTATAATAAATGATATGTCAAAAGAGACTGTTGGAGGCACAGGATCAGAGGCCATCTTCTAGGCTAAACAATGGGGCTATAACACCGCATTGATCGCAGACCTCCCCTGTAAAGGATTTATGATGTAGGGTCACTTCACTGTTTTGCCCTTCCTTGCGTCAGCCTGAAGGTGTGGTGGTTGAGGATTTGTCAAGAGCCACTAGAGGTGGCGAGCTGTCATCTAGGTAGGCAAGGGTGCTGGTCGTGATGGCTTTGTAGATGATGTAGTAGATAGAGTTTATCTTGGGTGCCATGCTCCAGCACCTCATGCTAAGAGTGTGCTGCTAGATTCTTTCATAGGCAATAGTCTCTTTCAATATACTGATATTCTTTCATCTTTTAAGCAGTCAGCAGGGTTGCAGATCTGAAAGGATTCACAGCATATTTAGGCTGGCCTGATAAAGTACACAGTCTTAGGCCAAGATTCTGAAAGGTGTCACGGAACACAGCGCAGCAGCCAACAATGCTGTGCTGTGTTGCATGACAAGGAGGGAGCAGGAGAGTGCCATATTCACATAGGTATGGCTCTCTCCTCCCCTCTGCCTACCACCGGCACTAATTTCAGCTGCCATGTGCCACGCACACACCTTAGCCAGAGTGCGAGGGTGTGTGCGTAAGTCTAGCATAGGTTTTGTACTGGAAGGTATCCTTCCTGTACAAAATACTATGCCTAGACAAGTGAAAAACCTTTTCCTACTTTGTGTGTGTGCTGTACAGTGCAGCACATATGCAAAGTTGGAAAAGCACAGAGAAATGAAAGCATTACAGCGGCATTAATTGTTGGTGCTAAACCCTGTCTACTAATGTTTGTGAATAGGGTTTAGAATCAAAAAGCATGGGTGGGTGCATGGGAACGCCCATGTTCGACCCATGCAATGCCCCCTTGACGCAAAGCATTTCCCGTTGCTTTGAGTCACTTTTGGGTACTTTCCAGCGCAAAACAAGTCCTGCGCTGGAAGGTGAATCATTTTGAAAACATTTTGTTCTGGTTAGCGTCTGTTTTGTGAAGTTAACCCAGTGCAAAATGTTTGAGAATCTCCCACTTAGATTCTAAAAGTGGAGATAATCAAGTGGTAAAGTGAGTAGATCCATGCTGTATGATGTGGTGGGTGGAAGCAAAATGTGAATGGCGATTCAAGAGATCATTGGATAACCCCTGCTGACCAAAGGCCTCTGTATATATATTTTATAATAATTGTTTGAAAAAGCAATACTCTAGCAAAACAGCTAAAGCTATCTCCAGGCCAGGTCTAAAAATATTATACAGTCAGACAAATTTTCTAGTCTGTGAAATGTTTGGCTGTAGTAAAATGATAGAAATAATCTTAATCCACATTGGATACCCGGTGGTTTATCATTCATGAAAATAGCCAGAATTACATCATACACTTAGGACATTATGTAGATGATATATGTAATTAGAGGGAACTAAACTTTCTTTTGAATTACTCATTCTGTACAGTCCTATTCCACTCCTTCCATAGAGCAGTGCTTCACTTCTGAGCATGGCAACGGCTTTCCCTTTCCCACGCCATTTGGGCGATTTATGTCCAAGTTGTGGTTTATTCAACGAATAACTAGATCTGGTGTGCTTCTTCCTGCATCATGCAGCTCCGATGAGACATTTTACCATACACATTTGAGTTCTGCTGTTGTTGAATTATGCCTGTCCTATTTGCTGAATGTGAAAATGTATTATTTGATTTGTTCTTGCACTGCAAATATAATCGATAGGGCTGAAACAAATATGTTTGAACGATTCAACCACATAAAAGCAAAATTGCCCACAATGCAGTTAGGGAAGTCCAAAATATGTTACAACCAGGCAATCACTTTCTAAATTTGACTGGATCCAAACCTCATCAAATTTAGACATCTCCTAAAACTGATCTCTTGAGGGATCATATGGAGCAAGCATTTAAAATATCATACAAAACTCCTGAGAGATAGAACTAAGAACAAAACGTAATCTAGCTACATAAATATAAATAAACAAAAGCATATTTAGAAGACAATATTGCAAATGGCGAGATGTTCAGTGTCCTATGAGGTGAGCTATCCTTTGAGACCAGGGCATCCTTACAATTTTCCAGTTTTAATTCTTCCTAGCAAGCAGCGAACAAACACTGACAGACCAGTATAGCAATCGTTTACAGTAATGTTTGAGCGCTAATCTAGATTAGGGCTGTGACGCATATGATGACTGGCTTCCATAATGCACCAGTCAGGTTGGATGTAAAACTGATTCTGCTTTTGATGAATGATGCTATTGCTATGTACTGGCCTCTGTACCTTCTGCACCAGCATTATGTCTGCCTGCCTTTTGAAGAATGTTTCCTGACCCATAATCCTTCAATTGAACCAGTCTCCTCTTCTTATTTTCACTCCTAGATCCCTCAAAGACACGGACGATAGTAATACCAACAGTATCTCGAACCTTAGATGCAGAAGGTGAGGTCCTGTAAAGTATTCACCTTAATGTTCGTAGACGGACAACTTGTGAAGAACAACAGCATAAAGTAGTTTCCATCAGAACCAGCTCACCTGGAGGTTACAGGAGGCTTCAGTGTAACAGTATTCACAACTCTAAGGGCACTTTTTGCATTACCAGACACTGTAACATAGAGAAATATGAACTATGGGCCACATGTACAAAGCCAGTTTGTATTTCTTAACTGCCCGAATTGCTATTTCGCTCCGTTAAGAAATGCAAAATGGGCTTTTCTGATGTACAAAGCCCTTTAGGAAATCACAATTTGTTATCCTCTGAATAGGAAATCGCAAATAGGGATTACCTATTTGCTATTCCTTTTCAGATGTACAAAGCATTTCCTAAATGAGAATTGGGCATTTATAAAATCCAATTGCCATCGACTTCAAGTTGATGGTAACCATGAGGAATTTAAAAAAAGCACCCCAAAATGCTTTTTTTAAATTGCAATAGAGCACACACAATGACCCTTGTGCATCTGTGTGCTCTGCATGTGCACCACTATTTTTGAGGTGCATTTCAGTGGGCCTTTTTCCCATGTCCATTCTTGGCTTTGCATTTCCCAGATAGCAATTTCCTATTAGAAAATCACTATTTGGGAAATACAAAACAGGCCCATTGTCACAAATGGCATGGGATTTCTTATGTGCAACTTCCTAATACTGATTTCTACTTTGTCGGAATCACTATACACAAATCGGTATCTTGGTACATAGCATTTTGCATTTCCTAAATAGTAATTTTTATGAAGTCGATATTTAGGAAATGCAAAATTGCATTTTAGTACATCTGGCCCTATATCTTGTCTTACTGCTATACAGGAATTATTGGTATTCTTTAATTTCTGGTGAATAAAGAATTCTATAAAGTTATATTTCTATTTTGGATAGTTCAAATCAGAGTGTATGCACCCTGTGACGCTCATCTGGTAAGCATGGAAGATTTCTTTGTTTGAAAATATGGACTTTATAGAACAGGCCACCCTTCTCTGTTCATAGGCACCACAAAGGGACTTGTTACTCTGTTGATCATTCCTATTCCCCCCCCTGCTTTATCTAGTCCTCAGGTCCTTGCTAATGTTCTTACCTTTACTCTGATGGTGGGTTTATGTGCACTGGTGTATTGTCCTTAACTCAATATGGGGGGATGTGGCCTGACCAGCAAACATGGCGGCCGCGTGAATGCTCCGCTCCGCTCAGGCCCGACAGATATCCTCTTTGTATTGCCCCATCGGGGTCGGAAACTGTCACCGGCTGCAGGAGAGGAGAGGGGGAACACTGGAGGGGCCCCCGGTGACAAGCAAAGGTGCGTACAGCCAGGCGGATGAGAGCATCGGCCACGTCTGGTGAGGCAGTGCTTGCGGGCTAGCGTGTGCCTGAAAAGGAGTGACTGGGCCGAGGCAGCCACGCAACAGGGCAGCCTTGGGAGCCCCAGGGCCTCACGGCAACACATCGAGGGATAGAGACTGCTCCCTCACCGATGCCTACAAGAGACGATGAGAGGCCCGAGAAGGGCAGGGCATATCGGGGGAGAGGTCAGGCAGGACCATCCTGCACCTGCAGCACACAGTGAAAGCATTGAGGGGGATGCCTCTGGGGCGTTGGTCAGTCAGGCGCGCTGAGGTGGCACAGTATGGAAGACTCAGAGACAACCACCATGAGTACAGCATGACCTTTACACAGGACCCCTAGGATAAGATAGGGCCCATCTGGAGATCCCACAGACCCAGGCCCTGATAGATCCACAACACTGTCACGTCTTGCTGGGAGACATGCAGCGTTTCCCCTAGGGGCAATAGGCAGGGCTGCTAACATTGGTGGCAACAGGCCACGTCTGCCGTCTGCACTCTTGGATGACATCTCGGAGGGGAGCGAGCAGAACATTGGAGAAGGGCACCTGCACTGACAGTACACCCCATGACACTGAACCCCCCTGTTGGACAGGTCCGCCTTGGGGGGAGGAAAGTGACTCTAAACAAGGTCACAGGGGTTCCCACCAGACCCCTCTTGACGGTATCACTTGCCGTACCGAATGACTACTAATAACCGGAACAGAGCTAAGTCACAGGGGCGGCGCCGAGTAAGCAAAATGGCCCAAACGGACATGGCGAACCCTGTCCCGAACTCCTTGCAGGCCACACTAGACAAGATCCTGGGAGCCATAGAAGAATCAAAAACAACGCTTCAGCTGGAAATAGGCCAGGTATCCGCAGAACTGGGCCTGTTGAGAGCACACCACCAGAAGCTAGCAGACAGAGTCCAACGCACTGAAACCACGCTCACGGACTTAACCCCAGCGCACCAGGAGATTAAAGCCACCGTCTTACAGCTGACCGAACGTATCCAATGACTGGTTCGATGGGCCGAAGATGCTGAAGGTCGGAATCGGAGGAACAACTTGCGAGTTATCGGTCTTCCGGAAGGCGCCGAGGGCGCTGACATGGAGGCCTTCCAGGAGAGATGGCTGAGGGCAGAGGTAGCCCTGGAACAACTCTCCCCCTTTTTTGCATTGGAGAGAGCACATCGGGTGCCGTCAAGACCACTTGCCCCAGGCCGACCCCCACGAGCAGTAGTGGCTAAGCTATTGCATTACAGGGACAGAGACATACTGCTGCAATGAGCCAGAGAAGTCGGGCCCTACAGAGTGGGAAATGGGACAGTAACCCTCTTCCCAGACTTCACGGCAGAGGTACAGACCATGCAGGCCTCCTATGCAGCGGTAAAGGGGGTGCAGCGAGACAAGGGCATTCAGTACTGTAGGAAGTTGGATCTGTATATACTATTTTAAAGTAAGAAATAGTGTGCACAGAGTCCAAGGGTTCCCCTTAGAGGTAAGATAGTGGCAAAATTAGATAATTCTAATGCTCTATTTTGTGGTAGTGTGGTCGAGCAGTAACTTATCAGAGGGTAGTGTTAAGCATTTGTTGTACACACATAGGCAATAAATGGGGAACACACACTCAAAGACTAACTCCAGGCCAATAGGTTTTTATATAGAAAAAAATATTTTCTTAGTTTATTTTAAGAACCACAAATTCAAGTTTGAAGTAAGTACATAAAATGCATGGTACTCCACACAGGTAAGTTAGGAACTTTGAATTAAAGCAATATCATATACAGTCTTTGTTAAAATGGCAATAAGCTATTTTAAAAGTGGACACAGTGCAAAACTTAACAGTTCCTGGGGGAGGTAAGTAATGGTTAGTTTGTGAGGTAAGTAAGACACTTACAAGTCCTGTCCTGGAGGGTGCCTACACCCTCTTTGTGCCTCCTCCCTGAGGGGAGGGGGGCACATCCCTAATCCTATTGGGGGAATCCTCCAAAACTAAGATGGAGGATTTCTAAAGGCAGGGGTCACCTCAGCTCAGGGCACCTTAGGGGTTGTTTTCCTAATTATCTCCTCCAGCCTTGCCGCCAAAAGTGGGGGTAGTGGCCGGAGGGGTGGGCATCTCCACTAGCTGGGATTCCCTGGGGCGCTGTAACAAAGGGGGTGAGCCTTTGAGGCTCACCGCCAGGTGTTACAGGTCCTGCAGGGGGAGGTGTGAAGCACCTCCACCCAGTGCAGGCTTTGTTCCTGGCCACAGAGTGACAAAGGCACTGTCCCCATGTGGCCAGCAACTTGTCTGGTGTGTGGCAGGCTGGCAGAAACTGGTCAGCCCCACACTAGAAGTCGTATTGGTATTCAGGGGGCATCTCTAAGATTCCCTCTGGGTGCATGTTACAATAAATTGCACACCGGCATCAGTGTGCATTTATTGTGCTGAGAAGTTTGATACCAAACTTCCCAGATTTCAGTGTAGCCATTATGGAACTGCGGAGTTCATGTTTGACAAGCTCCCAGACCATATACTCTTAGGCTACCCTGCACTTACAATGTCTAAGGGTTTGCTTAGACACTGTAGGGGCATAGTGCTCATGCACATATGCCCTCACCTGTGGTATAGTGCACCCTGCCTTAGGGATTTAAGGCCTGCCAGAGGGGTGACTTACCTATGCCACAAGCATTGTGAGGTTGGCATGGCACTCTGAGGAGAGTGTCATGTCGACTTAGGGCCTTATTACAACCCTGGCGGTCACCGACCACCAGGGTTAAAGTGCCGTTCGTACCGCCAACATGCTGGCGGTACGAATTGCCATATCATGACCGCGGCGGTACCGCTGCGATCACACCGCCGGGACTCCAGCACTGACCTGGAGATTTTGACTCCCCTTACCGCCAGCCTATCCATGGTGGTAGACACCGCCATGGAAAGGCTGGCGGTAAGGGGAGTCGCGGGCCCCTGGGGGCCCCTGCACTGCCCATGCACTTGGCATGGGCAGTGGGGGGGCCCCCAGGCACAGCCCCATTGCGATTTTCACTGTCTGCCTGACAGACAGTGAAAAGCGCGACGGGTGCTGCTGAACCCGCCGCACCGCCACATTGCTGCCATTAGGAGCCGGCTGCAATGTTACGGCCGACATCCCCGCTGGGCCGGTGTGGAGGTCCAAATGTGGCCGGCGGGTTTCCGGCCGCATGGGCGACCGACTGGTGGTTCAGCCTTGGTGGTTGGCCTCGTCCGACTGCCAAGGTTGAAATGAGGGCCTTAATCTTTTTCTCTCCACCAGCACACACAAGCAGTGAGGCAGTGTGCATGTGCTGAGTGGGGGGTCCCCAGGGTGGCATAAGACATGCTGCAGCCCTTAGAGACCTTTCCTGGCATCAGGGCCCTTGGTACAAGGGGTACCAGTTACAAGGGACTTATCTGAGTGCCAGGGCTATGCCAATTGTGAAAGCAAAGGTACAGTTTAGGGAAAGAACACTGGTGCAGTGGCCTGGGTAGCAGGGTCCCAGCATACCTTCAATCAAAACTTAGCATCAGCAAAGGCAAAAAGTCTGGGGGTAACCATGCCAAAGAGGCATTTCCTTGCAAGTACTCACTCCTGTTCCCAGCCAGGCTGCGAGTGATCATAGAGGGGTGCATCACCTTCTTCCAAACCCCCGAGGAAGCATGGGAGTGGTTGGAATCACATAAAGCTGTTGGGGATTACCACACCAAAATGGGAATGGCAACACAGCGTGGACGCAGGAGAATGAGGAGACAACGAAATAGGTCCCGACGAGAACTGGACCAACCCCAGCACAGAATGCACAGGACAGAAAGGCAGCCCTAAAGGCAGTGGCATCACTACGGAATGTAGACCCGACTGGCAGCGCTAGCGGAGGGGACTCAGACCGCCATACACCTTCCACAGACTCGGACTCCCATCACTCTGATGAGGCTCCAAGAGTGACCCCCCAAACCGCAGATGATCTGGGTTGATCTTGGCCCAGTGTCACCAACCCCAGGATGAGGGTTCCTGATAGAACTTGGGGCCATGACGGCCACTGATACCCCCAGCTTCTCTGCCGCTATAACACAAATGGCGAGAACACTGTGGCCCTCATTATGACCCTGGCGGTTGGTGATACAGTGGTGGTAATACCATCAACAGGCTGGCAGTAATTACCGCCAAATTATGACCATGGCGGAAAGATCTCCAAAAGACAGCCAATGTACCACACCGACCGCCATAGTGGAAACAACAGCCACCACGGTGGGAGCCGCCTACAGCAGTGTTCTACCCACCATATTATGACCCTGCAAACCGCCCCCTTTTCCGGGGCGGTACCAACTACATCAAAAGCCTGGCAGAAATGGAGCTCAGAAGGGAAAGGACTCACCAATGGAGACACAGGGAAGAACCACGCCGCCATGGAACCTGAACTGCATGTCTTCCCCATGATCTTCTAGTTTCTGCTCCACCACGAACACCAACACCGGCGAAGACAACGATGGTGAGTAGAGCCACCTAGCACACAAAGGAGGGTGGGAGGAAAAAGAGAGTGACACACATATGCACAACACACACCCCATGCCGCAACACCATACACACAACCAGCTGCATTACAAAAACAATTTTACCCCGTAACTCAGATGAATAATGCGAGGACAAAACAATTTCGCAAAAGTGAATGTAATGAGATCAACACAGCATGAAAAATAAGTTAGGCAAGATAATAGATATATACATATGTACAGAAAAAGGGACACAGCCCAGTCCACTATTTGCGTAGTCCACATGCCAAAGTCCAAGGCCACACATGTCACCTGCTTCAACACGGAGAGAACACTGCAGGGGCATCAGTTGGTAAATAGGCAGGCACCTCAGGGGGACGGTGGGGGGCACCTCAGCCAGTTAATGGAACAAGACCTCTGGTTCTGGAGGGGGCAACGTGCCCTGTGCTTGATCCTGGGGAGTGATGGGCATGTGGGTGTCATACCCACTGGTTCTGGAGGGGGCAACATGCCCTGTGCTCGATCCTGGTGAGTGATGGGCCACAGTCTCTCAAGTGGGTGTCTCCCACACTAGTTCTGGAGGGGACAACATGCCCTGTGCTTGATCCTGGGGAGTGATGGGCATGTGGGTATCATACCCACTGGTTCTGGAGGGGGCAACGTGCCCTGTGCTTGATCCTGGCGAGTGATGGGCCACAGTCTCTAAGGTGGGTGTCATACCCACTGGTTCTGGAGGTGGCAACGTGCCATGTGTTTGATCCTGGGGAGTGCAAGGTCACAGTCTCTCAGCTGGGTGTCATACCCACTGGCTTTGAGAGGGCAGGTCGCATGGCAGCCCATGGAGGCAACATTACATACCATCCGCCAGGAGTGACGGCTGCACAGTGGTACTGGCGCTGCTGGTAGGGGGAGGCTCCTTCCCATCCCCTGCAACCTTGGATGGCTGCGCAGTAGTGGTGGTGCTGCTGGTGAGGGGGAGGCTCCTGCACATCCTCTGCAACCTTGGACGGATGCTCAACCATGGTTGGTGGTGGGGGCTCCGTCTCAGTTCCTGCCCCAGGCCCCTTGGTCTTCCTACCTGTTGGTGCAGGCTCCTTGGTCTTACTGGCAGCTGGGGCAGGCTCCTTTCCCTTCTTTCCTGCTGGTGCAGGCTCCTTGGTCTTCCTGGCAGCTGGGGCAGGCTCCTTTCCCTTTTTGTCTGCTGGGGCAGGCTCCTTGGTCTTCCTGGCAGCTGCGGCAGGCTCCTTGGTCTTTCTGGCAGCTGGGGCAGGCTCCGTTCCCTTGAGACTGCCTGGTGCAGGCTCCTTCACCCTCAGGACAAGTGGCCTGGATCCCTTTCCACCACAAGGGGGTGTGGTGACGACTGGGCCCATGGACTGTGTGGCTGAGGTGCTTGGCTGGGTTCTTCCTACCCTGCCCAGAAGTGCAGGACGGGGGGGAGGGGTAGGGAAGAGGTCAATGGTTGAAAGGAAAAGCTCTTTAGGGACATTGGGGTGGGAAGAGGGAGAAGGAATGGGACTGGAGGAAGAGGGAGTGGTTGTTGGAGGTGTCTGCTGCTTTTGGGTGCAGGTGCATGGGCTGTATGCTGTTGTGAGGTGGATGGCTGTTGGGTGTTTGAGTGCTTGCGTTTGTGTTCTTTAGGAGGGGGGACAGACACAGTGGGAGAGGACACAGGGGACGTGTGCATGGCTGTTGTGGAGGTGTCTGCCAGTGAGGTGTGTGTTCTGCTTGGTGTGGTGATGATGCTGGTAGTGGATGATGATGTAGTGCATGCAGGTGTGATTGTGGACGGAACTGGGTGGGAGGTGGTGGAGTGTGGTGCTTGTGTTTGCCTGTACCACTCGTGTGTGTTGTCTTGTGTGCATGCTCGTCTGCCTGTGTGTTTGGGATGGTTTGGGGTTGAAGAGAATGGGACTGGACAGTGGAAGTTGGAGTGGGGAAGGTAGAAACAGGGACAATGGCTGCCATCAGGAAGGATTTAATAAAATGTAATTAAATTATTGTATGTTTTTATGTAATGAAATTTATTGTTATAAAGGTTATGATTTCACTATAACTTTGGATTGGACCTATAGCCATTAAATAATTGTTGACATACATTATCAGGTAAATATTGTTGAATTGTGATTCTTTGTAATATATTTATATACAAAGTGTTATTTTAGGGTAGATCCTATTTCTATTTCAGCTGCAGCTTTCATTTCCCTGGGAGAGCTACCACATTAGCTTCAGGGACCCTTTTTTTGCTCAGATAGGCCATCAGAGAGGAGGCCAGAGCCTGGATCGATCTCTGTTGGGCCGCCAATCCAGTGTGAATGCCCTCCAGGAATGCATTAGATTGTTGCATCTGGACTGCCAGCCCCTGGATGGCATTCACAATGGTTGACTGCCCTACAGAGATGGATCTCAGGAGGTCAATAGCCTTCTCACTCAGAGCAGCAGGGCTAACTGGGGAAGGGCCTGAGGTGCCTGGGGCGAAGGAGACGGCCACCTTCCTGGGTGAGTGGGCACAGGCAACTCGATGAGGGGCTGCTGGGAGGGCGGTGCTGGTACGGGGGTGGCAGCTGTACCTGTAGCTGGGGTGGTCACAGAAGTGTCCCTCACCACCAGTGAGCTTCCATCGGAGGAGGTATCTGTGTCAGAACTGTCCCCTCCAGTTTCCGCCTTGGTGCTCCCCTCACCCTCCGTCCCACTGGTGCCCTCAGCATCAGTGGACTCTGCCTCCTGGGTCCTGTGAGATGCAGCTCTCTCCGTTGCTGGTGCCTCTGCTCCTCCGCCAGATGATGCTAATGCACATAAGGACAGAATGACAAAACAAAAACGGGGGAGAAGAGACAAAGGATACACTGGGTCAATGGCTGCACCAATACCACCGTTGGTGTACACAGCACCCTCACACACAGGGAACAGCATGGGGAGAGGCACACACCGACAAATGCAGCACACATGGAACCCACGCAGCCCTGGCCAGTTGTGGATGCCTAAGAGCTAGGTAGCAAGATTTTACCTTCAGAACCCTAGCAACCAGGGGACCTACGCTGCAATGTCAGGCCTGGCCTAGGGGCACCCACTGACACACATCGCCCACCCGGATACCACCCTACCATGCGTAAGTTGTGACGATGGGCACTGTACTCACCCACATGTGGCTGCTGTGATGCCCTCAAGCGCCCATCCAGCTCTGGATAGGCCACTGCCAGTATTCGGGCCATCAGGGGGGTCAGGGTTCGACATGCACCCCTTTCTCGTTGGGAGGCCAACCCCAGCTGGGCCTCCGCCATCTTCTGTGCCCAGCGTCTCAGGTCCTCCCACCGTTTGCGACAGTGGGTGCTCCGCCTGCCATTGAACCCCAGGGTCCACACCTCCTTGGCGATGGCACGCCATATACCCTTCTTTTGATGAGCGCTGACCTGCAGAGACAATACACACAGGAAAATACCATTAGACAACGAGTCCAGCCTGTTACACATATGGCCCACCATACCCTTTTCCATCACCATTGGCACACACATGTCCCAGCATACAACCTATACGCCACCAAAAGGACATCCACCTACCCCCCTTACACGAGGCCTTCATACACACAACACCATGCATTCATGCCACATGCATCGTACTAACAGTGTACTCACCTGTTGGTCTGGAGGCCCATACAGCAGTCCATACTGGAGTAGGACCCCATCCACCAGTCTCTCCAACTCCTCCGAAGTGAAGGCTGACGCCCTTTCCCCTGTCACAAGGGCCATGGTAGGTTCCAGACACAGGTCACAGCAGCACATGCAGTGTAGGTCCTCTCCTGTGGAAGATCAGGTAAGAAGTGAAGAATCAGATAGAAAATTGCAGTCATGTCCGGGGCAGTGCATACTGTCACCGCCGGCGTGGATCACCATTGCCCACTGTAACCCATAGGGCCCAATTATAACCAATTAGGAGTTGCACGGCGGTTCCAGACCGCCTCCCGCAACGGTGCACAACGTCAGCGGAATTACCTCACTTCCACCTGTCCCTCCGCACAGGACAGGCAGACGCCATTTCATGGGGGTGAAGGCAGGCCCTGGAAAATTGCTGCGTCACTGGTGAAATTAGGACATACTGGACAAATCACACTGACCCTTTACAAGCTAAAAGTTCTGTTGTGGCTCCATTGTTCAGTTTGTGACCGGCTCCTCACTCTTTTACCCCATAGATTCCTACCACTGTGGATGAATAGGAGATGGAGACATACCCCTGTGTATGGACCCCTTGTGGGCTTGGCTACAATGGAGGACAGGCACATTATCCTCACCTATAGACTGGACAGGGCCACAATCACACAGCTGTGTGCCCAATTGGAGCCTGACCAGATTTCTGCTAACCGTCACCCCACTGGGATCCCCTCTCTTGTGCAAGTTCTATCAGTGTTCCATTTTTTTTTTCATAAATCTGTTTATTATTGGTTTTTTTGCTTACATTTTACATCTTGTCATAATTGGCATTTGTTTCATTACAGTATATTTTAGCACATGATGTTCACATTGTTACATAATGTTTAATACAGTGGCGTCGCAGCTATACGACATACGCTACATTATGTTACTGCAATTGTTCAGTTGTTCATCACAATTGCGGTTCTTGTTAGGATAACATTGTTTCTGTCACAAATGTCAAATTGTTACGTTTGGTTGAGAAAAATAGGGGGAGCAGATAATATGATTTTTATGTACATTAACCTTAAAGTGAAAAAAAATAAAAGGAGAGAAAAACATCTATAACAATAACATTTGCCGAGGTCAACACCTGTGTGATTATTTTAAATTTCGCTGTTCTCGTGCCGGGTTGGGGATCAATTGTGACAAATCAGTTTGCAGGCGGGGGGGGGGTCCTTTGTCAAAATCGTTGCGTATGTTTTTCTCGCTTCTCAATGTCATAGCCTGCTCAGTAGTGCTGTGCGTTCTACCCCCCTATATGGTGTGATCTTCTAATTCGTGGATACTATTTCGCTTGAGTCTAGCCCTTCCCCTATCAGGTGTGCTTCCGTGTTATATAGTTAAAGTAAGAACCCCTCCCAGCAGATGGAGATCGGAAACTGTCGTAGCCCTAGGGTTTCTTCACGTTTTAGTGCTAAGCCCTCCGCTCCCGCCCCCAGGCCTGTATCGGTGGAGGGTCTGGTGACTTCCACCTTCAGGTCACTAGCCGTTTCGCAACAATTAGTCCTAGGTCTGTGAATCATGCCTCTGCTCTGTGTTGCTTGTTTCTTGGGAACAGTCCTAGGATGCATGCCTCCCATGTGAAGGGTATAGTTCTATCAGTGTTCCATTTCCTGGCAACAGGTTCTTTCCAAGTGACAGTGGGCTTGGCAGCAGGAATATCACAGCCAATGTTCTCAATAGTGCTGACAAGAGTGTTGTCTGCCCTGATAAAACACATGTGCAGCTACATTGTTTTCCCCCAGGTTGAAGCTTTGGCCACAGTGAAGGACGAGGTCTATGCAATGGGACATATCCCCAACACAATTGGAGTGATTGATTGAACACATATTGCATTTGTCCGCCCCCCCCAGAATGAACAGGTGTTCAAAAATTGGAAGAGTTTCCGCTCTATGAATGTACAGATGGTGTGCTTGGCAGACCAGTACATCTCCCACGTCAATGCTAAGTATCCTGGGTCAGTGCATGATGCCTTTGTCCTGAGGAATAGCAGCACCCCAAATGAGAGTTGACTTACCAGAGTCCAGTCCTCCTCCTACTCCGGCCTGGCCCTCAAGATGCAGGATTGCCAAGACTTGCTCCTCTCATGCTGTTAGTTGTGGGGAAGGAGGTGGGGGTCCACCGCCAGTCCTCTGTACAGCGAGCTGGTGTCTTGCTGCAATGGAACGTACCTTCCCCGCTAGGTCGTTCCACCTCTTCCTGATGTCATCCCTGGTTCTTGGGTTCTGTCCCACGCCGTTGACCCTGTCCACGATCCTCCGCCATAGCTCCATCTTCCTAGCTATTGATATCTGCTGCACCTGTGCTCCAAACAGCTGTGGCTCTACCCTGATGATTTCCTCCACTATGACCCTTAGCTCCTCCTCAGTGAAACGGGGATGTCTTTCTGGTGCCATGGGTGTTGTTTGAGGTGTGTAGGTGAGGGTAGGTTGGGTAATGTGTTGGGGTGTGTGTGGTTGAGTGCGTGGGTGGTGTATAGGTGATGGTGGTGTGTGGCTCTGGTCTTGTCTGTGGTCGTGGTATCTCTCTGGTGGCAATTGTTTGTAGTCGTAATGGGCTGTGGGTAATGTGGGTTTGTGTTTTATAGTAGTGTGGGTGTGGTGTGTGTATGTGTGTCAATGTGTGTGTTGTTTGAATTGTCCAATGTGGTGTTGTTTTGTTTGTGTGTGTGTATTTTGAGCGTGGCGGTATGTACCACCAATGGTTTACCGCCATTGAATGTCCACTGTGGTGATTTGTGGGTCATAATGTGATGGGCGTAGTTCTGTTGGCGTAACGGTGTGGGTTTGGATACCGCCAGTTTAACACTGACCTTTGGTGTGACAGACTTGTGTCTGTGGCTGAATAGAGACGGATTGGTGTGTGTGTCATGATATGGTGGACAGATATCCACCGCCGCGGCGGTATGTTGGCGGCAGTCAGCGTGGCGGTAAGTGTGATTTACCGCCAATGTCATAATGAGGGCCTATATCTCATTTTGATATAGTATATACAGAGCCAGCTTCCTACAAAAAGTACTTGGGGTACAAAATTTTGCTAAATTAAAGGTACAGAATCTCTATTTAGAGCATGCATGATTCTCAGAGAAATAATGGTTTTGAAGAAGACAAGTAAACAAGCAACATGCATGGTCTTGGAGCATACTAGAGACCTAACGACACCACCTATTCAAAAATGAATTTAACACAATTCTTAGATTGATAATGGAAAGAAAACATTACTATGCTGAATTAAATTACATAGTGTAACATGGAACTTCTAATTTGACTGCATTTAATTCCGATGGAATTGCCCTGTGATCAATAAATACTGATGTGTGTATGAACATGTTCCTCCCCAAAGTTACTGGTCCATTAAAAAATCCACCACACCCCCACCACGGCATTTATTCCCCACTGACAGTAACCATGTACACTATTGGCAAGTTATATCAAAGATAGTTTAAGCGATGTGAAGAACACATGTCAAACCTTGTGAAGACATGGAGTGATTCCTGTTTCCAAATGCCATAATAAATGATGTATATCTACAATATACTTTTACAAAAGAATAGCAAGCATGCTCAGAAAGAGAAACTACATAAAGAATTAGGTAAACTGACAAGGAAATACTACATACCAAGTATTGTTGATGGTTTTGAAACACTCTCAAAATGAGTATACACAATTGTGACTATAATTTCTTTAATTTTTTCTGCCCTTAATCTTCTGAAATACAATCTTGCAAAAAGGACAAGCTCAGATGTGACATATAGCACAAATAAAGTATTGGTCATTAAGAATTCTGAAGGTAAATACGGGGGGCGTGGCCAGCCACGCAAATTGGCGGTCGGAATCTAGGACCACTCCAACCGCAGGCCCAAGATCCTGGGCTGTCCCCTGATCCGTTTCAGGCCGCGTGTGTGAGCTCAAGCAGAAAAATCAGGGGGGAGCGGTCGGCACCTCCACGGCAGGAAAGCACTGTCCCCGCGCGCCTGCCGCCGAGGACCCATGCACGTGTGGAGTCGCACAGGCGCAAGGATAATCGGCAACTGCGGAGGCCCTGATCTCCCATAAATGAAGGTATGAGGCTGTGGGGGGCCCAGTCCATGAGACAGAGGCTTCCGTGACAGATGCAGCCAACGGACTGAAATCCTTACAGGAGTTGGGGTTGGAGCTGGCTTCTCTTCTCCCCTCTCCTGATTGATCGGCTTGCCCCACCCATCAATCCCTGTCTGCCACCCCCGTGTCGGTGATTGAAGTGCCCCTCGGCAGAGGGCATCTTGTGGGTGTTTACTCTTTTCTACGACTCCTCCAATACGACACAGCTGATGGCCTGTGCAACGCGCTGATCCTGTGGGGGGACCCTACGCTGCCCTTAAGTGGAGGGGAGACTGCTGGAAGGGTCTGGTGTCGGTGATACCACGGGACTGACATCAGTTCCAACCATTGTCAAGCATAGAGTGGTGTGTGGCACGCAGCGTGCAAACACAGCTCTGCAGCTCCCTGCCAACCACAGATCGCTGGCTGGGAGGAGCTGCCTCTGTAGGAGAAGCAATGTCCCCGGGCACTGATGCTGGGAATGGGTGAGAGGGGAGGACTGGAACTCCCACCCTGGAGGTCTGGGAGTGAGGGGGCTCCAATCCCTGAGCTGTTGGATATCTGCCCCCCTGTGTCAGAGATGCCACCTGTTGGAAAGTACCCTCTTTCTTGGCATGGATGTCAGTGTTTTTGACTGTGTTCACTGGGATCCTACTAACCAGGACCCCAGTGATTATGCTCTCTCCCCAAAAAACGTTGTATTTCATCCCACATTTGGCACACTGGTGCCCCCATATAAGTCCTTAGTATATGGTACCCAGGGCATTGGGTACCAGGGGATCACTATGGGCTGCAGCATATATTATGCCACCCATAGGGAGCATGCACCCTTTCACTGCCAGTTCACTCCATCCAGATCACTATAAGGCAGCCCTATGGCAGAACCTCCTAGCCCAGGGGGCCGGGTGCAAGTAGCTGTGTGTGAGGGCGCCCCTGCACTAGCAGAGGTGCCCCATTAACTCCAGTTCCATCTTCCTGGACTTCGTGAGTGCGGGGACGCCAATTTATGCATGTACTGGACATAGGTCATTACCTATGTCCAGCTCCATAATGGTAACTATGAAAATAAGCATGTTTGGTATCAAACATGGTGGAATCATACCCCAGTACCTTTGCAAGTATTTGTTGTATGAATCTATGCACTCTGGGGCCTCTTTTGAGGATCCCCAGCGTTGCTGTTGCAGCCTTCTGGGGTTTTCCAGGCAGCCCCAGCTGCTGCCACTTCACAGACAGGTTTCTGTCCTCCTGTTGCTTCAGCAGCTCAAACCCAGGAAGGCAGAACAAAGGATTTCCTTGGGAGAGGGGTGTTACACCCTCCCCCTTTGGAAATAGGTGGTACATGGCTTAGGAGGGGTAGCCTCCCCAAGCTACTGGTATGCTTTGAAGGGCACATTTGGTGCCCTCTGTGCATAAACCAGTCTACACCGGTTCAGGGACCTCCAGTTCCTGCTCTAGTGCGAAACTAGAGCCACTCCCCTGTCTATCACAACCCCAGGAGTGGTGCTCAGTGCTCCTCCAGAGGGTTTTGCCATCTTGAATCCAAGGTTGACATGGAGCTCTGGTATCATCTGAGTGGCCAGGTCAGGCAGGTGACGTAAAAGACCCCTCCTGATAGTCACCCAGCTAGGTGACCAGTCCCCCTTTCAGGGCTATTTAGGGTCTCTCTTGTTGGTGGTTCCTCAGATTCTGCTTGAAAGATTCCAGCAGGGCTCCTCTGCAACCTCCACTTCGACTTCTGACCGAAGAAACTGCATCTGGACTCTCCAGGACCCAACAATCTGCAACAACGATGAAGTCTTCGCCTGCAACATGGCTCCTTCCAGCTTCTGCAACATTTCCCTGGTCGTGTATCCTCCAAGGACAGCTCGTCTTCAGTCAGCACAGGAAAGAAGAAGGAATCTCACTTGGAGTGAAGGAGTCACTCCCCTACATTCACAGGCACCAACAGCAAATGATGACCGGCTGTGTGGATCCCCTCTTCTGAGTTGCGTTGATCCTCTCTACCAGCTGTCCCACTTGGGTGGATGTAAGCCCTTGCCTTCCCACGCAGGACAGTACCCCTGTACACTGCGTCTTTTGCAGCTGCCAAGACTTGTTGGCACTTCTTCCAAGTGGTCTTCAGACATTGTGTAGCTCCAGCCCCCAGGACTCCTTCCTGCTACGCACAGCTCCCTGAGTGGCTCTCCTGCGGGGTGGGACTTATTTACGTAGTGCTGCGTGTGGACTCCATCTGCAACCTCTGTGTCCCCATCCTGTGGGACTCCTGTGAGTGGTGCCTGGGCTTCTGTGGGCTCCCTCTGAGGCTGAGGGCCCCCTCTGGCTCCCCCTCCTGGGTTGAGTTCTCCTGTGCCTTGCTGGTCCCTCTTTCCACCAACCGCGGGTTTTGACTGTGCCAAGGCTTGTTGGTGGAATCCGAACACGCAAACCCAAGTGCAATCTTCCTTTCAGCGTGGGACCTCACTTGCATCCTCCAGGAACTCGACTCCGACTCTAAGGCTGGAGTGCTGACTTTCCTTCCTCACCGTCGACCAACTTCTGTATCCTCAGCTTGGTGGGTATGGGCTCCTGCCCCCACTGGACTCTGCTGGTCTTCTGGACTTGGTATCCTCTTTTCACAGGTCTTCCTCTTCAGGAATACATTGTTGGTTTCTTGCAGTCGTCTTTGGGTTTTGCAATTCTTTACTTTTCTTCTTAGTGGGTGTTTTGGGGAAATTCTAGTGATTTATTTCTGCTTTCCTGGTCGCTGGGGGATGTTGTGGTACTTACCCTTGTGCTTTCCTGGTACCCCCAGCACCCCTCTACACACTCCATTTAACTAGGCGGGGATCCAACTCTCGCATTCCATTTTTTAGTATATGGTTTGTGCACCCCATAGGGTCATTATTCTCTATTGTGTTTTACACTGTTTTCTAATGTGTTCTTATGCCTATTTCTGACTGCTAGTGTATATATCTTGTGTGTTACGTACCTCCTAAGTAAGTATTGCCTCTATAGGATTTTTGGTTCTGTGTTACCATAATAAAGTACTTTTATTTTTGTAACACTGAGTGTTTCAAGTTTTGAAGTGCTATTTGACTACAGTGGTATTGCATGAGCTTTTCATTTTTCCTAGATAAGCCTTGGCTGCTCATCCACAGCTACCTCTAGCGAGCCTGGCTTCTAGACACTGCCTACACTACACTAATAGGGGATACCTGTACCTGGTTTAAGGTGTAAGTACCTTTGGTACCCACCAAAATCCCAGGACAGCTTCCTACAGCTCCCACCACAGAGGCCAAGCTGGATCAAATTCTGGGGGCCATTGGGGCTACCAAACAGGAGCTAAGCACGAAGGTAGATTCAGTAGCCATAGAACTTGGACTTCTGCAAGCTGACCAGCAGAAACTGGTGAGCAGAGTCAAGCACGTTGAACACAGCATCACAGCATTCAACCCAGAAGTTAAGAGATTGGCAGAACAGGTACACTCATTGACAGCCATTGACAGTGGGAAAGTGCGAGACTAGAGCCGAGGACTTGAAAGGGAGATCCCGCCGGAACAACATCCACATTGTGGGATTTCCAGAGGAAGCTAAAGGTGCAGACCCTACATCCTATTTTGAACAATGGCTAGCACAAAAGGTGTCTCCAACCCTATTATCCGTGCATTTCCTAGTTGGGAGTGCCCACAGGGTGCCTGCACGGCGTTTGCTGCCGGTGGCACCCCCAAGACCTGTGGTGGCATGCATACTGAACTATAGAGACAAAGAGATCCTACTGGCGGCAGCTTAGACGGTATCTTCACTTCATCCCAACAATAGAGTGTGCCTCTTACTAGATTATACACTGTTAGTGCAGTGTCATAGAGCCTCCTTTCTTGGAGTGAAACACAAGCAGGCCTCCACTATTCACTTCTCCTTCCAGTAACGTTGAAGGTAATGACTGGCACCAAAACCACCTTCTTCACAGAGCCAACAGACACCTGGGACTAGGTGGAACAGCCTCCCTTGCCGGAACACCAATGCCACAGTGCCAAAGACTCGAGCAGAGGAAGGCGGGTGTCAGGCTCACATCTTGGTGCCCCGATTCTGGGTACCCCACGCCTGAGAAAGCCAAGATAGGACAATCCCAGGTGCTGAACACTGTTGGCGCTTTGTGGGCAGATAGACATTTGTCCCCGGAGACCTCCCTGGACAATGAGGCTGCTGAATCTGTCTCCATTAACTCAGAAGAGAGCATGTCCTCGCAGTTTCTGCCAGATGTGTCGACTCAAATGGTGAATGAGATATTATGATTCCTAGCCTGGAGAGGTTATTGTGCTCATACTGTATTACACTATGAGGGAGGGGACGGGTAGGGCACCACATGCACACTGAACTGATAGTTACGTTGTTAACATGGGTCCCAGGATCCGTGGCTCACAATCTGACTGTTGTCGATAGCGGTTACGATTACAATCCACATATCCACATTGGGAATGATCCCCCCCCCCTCCTCGGAGTCCTCTCTCTCGGACTCCTAAGCGCAGGCGTCCGGATGGAGGCTTGCATGGGAGCACCCTATCTATGGGTTACGATCTTACTAGTTTGGGCGAATCTTCTTTTTCGGAGTTGCCCTGAGTTGGGAATTCAGATTATCCGCACAGTTACAAGATGTGATGTGATAAGGACCCTTCTTTTCTTTGATCCTTTGAGGGCTCTACACTGCAGGTGGGGACCGCAGCCTTACAGCCATAGCCCTAAATGAGTTCCTCCTGCACCTGCGCTGGATGGATGGCTCAACCTGAGCTAATAACATGCAACGTCCAGGGGATGGGCACTCCCTGGAAGAGACACTCTGTGCAACAATACTTAAGTAGAAGTGGGGATGCAAAAAGCTTTACTACAGGAGACACATGTGACCGGAGGAGAGGAGGTACGCTTACAGAAGGGGTGACGAGGTCAGTGCTATAGTACCACATATTCTGGCATTGCACTGGAAGCTTTAGTCAGGATCCGTCCGGGGGTCCCCTTCCAGCTACTCTCAGTAGACATTGAGGGTAGATATGTGTTGGTGGAGCATCTCTTGGATGGTAAGGAAGTGCGATTAAGTAGTATAGATGCCCCTAGCATGGCCCCTCAGTTCTCTAAACTTTCAGCAGTTTTAAAGCTTAAGGCCCACATCCCTTGGATACTGGGGGTGACTTTAACTGCATACTTGATACACAATTGGACCGACCACACCCGGGCTTCTGAGCTCACTCCCTGAGTGGCCCTGCTACCTGGCTATTAGTGACGGGGGAAGAATATCTAGGTAAGACCTTCTCCGACCACAATCCGTTACAGTCGCAATTGGAATGGGGAGCTACCTGACTGACAGGTCCCATATTAAGGTTACAGCTGGCCTTGTTAGAAGATCAGGGATTTCAAAATGAAACGAATAACATACTAAGACACTACTTTGAAGACAATTGGGGTGCATCCAGCTCTAAACTAACTGATTGGGCAGCCATGAAGGTAGTGCTACGCGGCCATTTTATTCGCACAGTAGTTGGAGCCCTGGCAAGAATACACAGGGACCTGACACAGACTGAGGTGTCCTTGAAAGCATTGGAGAATAAAGCAAGAACTGACCCTGTAGCACAAACCGATTTAGATGCAGCATTGGTCAAGCACACACACTTAGTGGAACAGTTACGCGGGGTTGACGTTAGGTCTTACCAGGCTAAAATGCACACTGAAGGTGACAAGGCTGGTCGCCTTCTGGCTTGGCTGCTCCGTAATGCAGACTCTTGCATGTCTGTTGTGTAAATCCACACCTCTCTAACAACATTTGCCCTTCAACAGACAGAGATTCATGAGGCATTCGCAACTTATTATAGTGCACTATATGACCCCTCTCAGATTGCTAGGCAAGACAACATTTGCAGGTTTTTGGAAGAGGCCGACCTCCCTAGAGTAACCTTACCGGAGAGTGAGGATCTCAATGCCCAAATTACATTGAAGGTGGTCAGAGGGTCGATCCGAGGAGCAGCCACCAACAAAGCACCAGGGTTAGATGGACTGCCTATCAAATCTTATAAAGCGTACGAACATCAACTTGCCCCTAGATTACTTGAATTATACACAACAGTCCCCGAGGTGGGTCACTTGCCGCAGAGTATGCGGGAATCGTTATTGGTACACCCCTTCCCAAACCAGGCCTTGAAGAGCTGGCTTCCTATCGCCCACTATCCATGTTAGGGTCTGACTACAAGATACTGTACAAAATATTGGCAGGGCGCATACAGGGACTAATAGAGAGGCTGGTACAGAGGGATCAAAATGGGTTCATCCCTGGGAGATCCACTATGCTAAACATTCGTAGACTGTACAGGGTAATGGAACAGGCCCCCTCACGGTCCCTTCGCCGCATGGCTGGTCTTAGACCTGGAGAAGGCGTTCCATCCTGTGGATTGGGCCTACCTTTTCTCCACAATGACTAAATTTGGGATTACAGGGAGGATCCAAGCTCGGATCCGCCTGCTATATACTGAACCTACAGCACGAGTCAGAATAGGACAATGCATCTTTCCCCCGCTGTGAAATGTCAATATATACAGCATAACATTCTGCATAGAGTGTACCTCACACATGCCATACTTTCCCGCATGTTTGGCTCTTCATCAGCATGTCCACAATGCCAACTACCCAGAGCTGACATGAAACATATGTTCTGGGACTGTTCAGCAGTAGTAAGTTATTGGTCCAAATACATACTGAAATTGAAAGGGTAACAGGGCGCTCAGACTTGTTCTCAATGGAAGAGTCAATGCTGGGCCTCTTACGAAAATCAGGCTGCTAAGGCCTATTATAGATTTATTGATCTGGCGCTTCTTGTGGCCCGTAGACTTAAAACTATGCACTGGAAATCCCAAATACTACCCTGTACAATCCATTGGCGGGCAGCGACACTTAAGTGGGGCAGAGCGAAATCAGTAGCATTAAGGAGAGAAAAGAATAGAGGCATCCGTAAATACCCCATAGCTGCAGACTGGGCAACATTGTTAGCTGACTTTTGTACTCACCCCTTGACACTTACTACCACCCCGGACAACATCTAATGATCCTTCTTTTAACCATTCACTCCACCTACGGCCCCTGATGGCAAGAGTGAATGTTACCACACCCTACAGACCACCACAAATTGGGGTAGACATGAGATATTGGTATAGGTCGACATCTGGCCGAGGAGGCTATGTATTTGGGATTCTGTAACGAAGAGGAAGATCTCGTCACATGCTATTTCACTTGTTGTTATACTGTTTGTGTTGAATAAGAAATTAACTGTTTACTCCTGTAGTTCTCCTTACATATCCTGCTTTGTACATGATGGGATTTGCACATATCACAATGACTAATGCTCCTGCATTGTATTCTGTAATGTGTCTGCAATACTGAAATACCACTAAAAATGGTTAAAAAAACTCTGAAGGTAAATACAGTGACTTGGAAGCTCATAAACAACAGTGCTGTATTTGACCCTTATAATGTGAACCAACGACAGATAAATATTGCTCAGAAAATAAGTATTGTACTCCATCTTGTCCATAGAACAGTTAGAGAGTATCCCATTTTTGTGGCAGAAGGCCCACATCTAATATGGCTCTTCTATGAAACAACCACCTTGCCATCTATGCCTTTCATTTTTATGATTGTCAGAAACACACATCCTTAGGTAGGTCCCTTATTTATGACTGGACATTTCCATTGAAGTTCCTCTGCCATTTAAAAATCAATCCCACATTCAAAAGCATATCTGCAAGCACAAACCTGTTACGACATTCACTTCTCTGCAATTCTATCACTCTGCACAGGGTTAATAACCGCCTCAAGCTTGTAAACTACCTCCTGCACTTGCTCCATTCATTCGCTCTTATCTTACTGTCCTCAGGAATGGGTATTATCTAAATAGAACATAGCCGATCTGTTGTGGGATTAATCTAGGCTTTACTTTCATGTCCTCTGTTCAGACAACAGTGAAATGTGCAGGGGCTGTTTCTGTTTTGGTGTTCTGGGACTGCATTCCTCTGAAATTCCTACATATCTTGTCTGCAACCAATATTAATTAAATTCCCAATATATTTAGAGATATGACCTCTTAAAATATTTGGTGATATCCACTATAGGCCAGAGACACTGCCAGAATCAGGGTTCTGGATTTTGCAGGCTGCATACCCCCATGAGGCCTGATGTCCTTTACAGTCATAGATCCCACCCTTTCTGATTTTTCGCAGAGTAGGATAGGATGTGATAGCAGCAAATGAGATTTGGAACCTTGTCCTTGCTAATGGTAGGTGGTAATGCTAAATATACATTGGATATATTGTGCTGAGACGCCTGGTATCACTGACCTCTCCCATTGTGTATTTGTTCTTCGGCTACGTAGATCCAGAAGTTATGCAGGACTTTTTCTCATTAATCACAAACCTTCCCTGTAAATGATTTAAGAAAGCGGGTCACTGTACTGTTTTGCACTTCCTCCCGTCAGTCTAAAGGTGTGGTGGTTTAGGATTTGTCAAGAACCACTGGAGGTGGCAATCTTGTCAGCTAGGTTGGCGTGATGTAGATGATGTAGTAGAGTTTATCTTAGGTGCCATGCTCCAGCACCTCATGATAAGAGTGTGCTGCTAGATTCTTTCATCGGCAATAGTCTTTTCCAATATCCTGATATTCTTTCATCTTTTAAAACGCCCATGTTCCACCCATGTAATGCCCCCTTGACGCGAAGTAATGAAAAGCAGAGTTTTGTGTTGCTTTGCATCACTTTTGGGTACTTTCCAGAACAAAACAAGTCTAGCACTCGAAAGTGAATCAGGAAAAAACATTTTGTCCTCATTAGCGTCACTTTTGTGATGCTAACCCATTGCAAAATATTTGAGAATCTCCCACTCAGTAACTAAAAGTGGACATAACTGATTGGTAAAGTGAGCTGATCCGTGCTGTATGATGTGGTGGGTGGAAGCACAATGTGAATGACAATTCAAGAGATCATTGGATGACCCCTGCTGACCAAAAGCCTCTGTATATATATTATATATTAGTTTTGGGAAAAAGCAATACTTTAAGAAAACAGCTAAAGCTATATCCAAAGCCAGTCCTAAAAATGTTATATAGTTAGACAAAATATTCGGGTCTGTGAAATGTGTGGCTGTAGTAAAATGACAGAACTCAGAAATAATCTTAATCCACCATTCGAGACCCTGTGGTTTATATGTTATAAAAATAGTCAGGATAACAAATCAAATCAAAAACATTTATAAAGCGCGCTACTCACCCGTAAGGGTCTCAAGGCGCTAGGGGGAAGGGGTTACTGCTGCTCGAAGTGCCAGGTCTTGAGTTGCCTCCGGAATGCGAGGTGGTCCTGGGTGGTCCTGAGGTTGGTGGGGAGGTAATTCCATGTCTTGTCATACACTTAGGACATGTAGATGCTTTATGCAATTAGAGGGAACTAAACCTTTTTTTTAATTACACATCTGGTGTAGTCCTCTTTCACTCCTTTTTATAGAGCAGTGCATCACTTCTGAGCATGACAACGATTTGCCTTTTCCCACGCCATCTGGGTGATTTATATTTGTGTTGTGGTGTATTCAACAAATAACTAGCTCTGGTGTACTTCTTCCTGCATCATGCAGCTCTGATGAGACATTTTACCATACACATTTGAATTCTGTTGTTGTTGAATTATACTTGTGCTATTTGCTAAATCTAAACATTGATTTTTTGATTTGTTCTTCCTCTGCAAAGAAACAATATGGCTGAAACACATATGTTTGATCAATTCAACCACATAAAAGGAAAATTGCCCATAATGCAGCTAGGGGAAGTCCAAAATATGTTACAACAAGGCAATCACTTGTTTAACTTGATTGGATCCAAACCTCATCAAATTTAGAAATCTCCTACAACTGATCTCTTGACGGATAATATCGAGTAAGCATTTAAAAGATCATACAAAATTCCAGAGAGAGAGAACTAAGAACAAAACCTAATCCAGCTACATAAATATAAATAAAAAAAACCACATTTATAAGACAATATTCAAAATGATGAGATGTTCAGTATCATATGAGGTGAGCTATCCTTTGAGACAACTGCATCCTTGCAATTTTCCAGTTGTAATTCTTCCTAGCAAGCAGCGAACAAACACTGATATACTAGTATGGCAATCGTTTACAGTAATGTTTGAGCGCTAATCTAGATTAGGGATGTGACGCATATGATGGCTGTCTCCCATAAGGCATCAGTCAGGTCTGATGTAAAACTGATTCTGCTTTTGATGAATGATGCTATGGCTATGTACTGGCCTCTGTACCTTCTGCACCAGCATTATGTCTGCTTGCCTTTTGAATGTTTCCTGACCCTTAATCTCTCAATTAAACCAGTCTCCTCTTCTTATTTTCACTCCTAGTTCCCCCGAAGCCACGGGCGACAGTAATACCAACAGTATCTGGAACCAGAGATGCAGAAGGTGAGGTCCTGAAAAGTATTCACTTTAAAGTTTGTAGATGGACAACTTGTGAAGAACAACAGCATATTGTAATTTCCATCAAAACCAGCTCACCTGGAAGTTACAGGAGGCTTCAGTGTAACAGTATTCACAGCTCTATGGGCACTAGAGAAATATTAACTGTATCTTGTCTTGCTGCTATACAGGAATTATTGATATTCTTTACTTTGATCTCCTGGTGAATTAAGAGTTCTGTAAAGGGATATTAATATGTTCAATAGTTCAGATCAGAGTGTATGCACCTTGTGAAGCTCACCAGGCGAGCATGGAAGACTTCCTTGTTTGAAAATATGGGCTTTATAGAACAGGCCGTCCTTGCCTGTTTAAGGGCGACACACAGGCTCTTGTTGCTCTGTTGAGCATTCCTGATATTTACCCCTGCTTTATCTAGTCTTCAGGTCCTTGCTGAGGTTCTTATCTTTACTCTCATTGATGGGTTTCTGTGCACTGGTGTATTGCCCTGAGCTGAATACAGGGCCCTTTTCAACAATTTGTTTATAACTTGAGGCTCTTGCAGCAATTCATAAAGTACAGAAGGCTAGGGACCCACATCTCTTGCTTCCAGGAGCACATGAAGATCACCTACTCTACCCTGTTGTTCTTGTAACCGATATTGTGGTAAGATGTTGACTGTTAGACAGGAGTTTGTGTCTACTTGTAGGCATATTATTCTCTCCTTTGTTCAGCTCTTGTGAAGTATGAATGTAAGTCTTGTATAACCACAACTCTGTGGAGCCACAACCTATCAAAGTCGTTGTGTCTTTGTCATCCTCTTGACCTTCAAGCTGGTAGGGTTTTTTTTCTGAGACTTGGAAGGTCACATCTGTTATATAGCGTTAGAATCATGCTGCCCATCGCCAAAAGGTACACAATTTACTATGAGTTACATGGATTATCATGCAGTGCAATTTTTCGCTGTAACCACAGACTTTTAGAAATGGTAAATAAATTGAGGAATGCTTAGCTTTACACCAGGCAAAACCTTTGTAAATAATCCCCTGGTCTGTACAGTCAAAATAATTTACCTAGAATTCTCCTATCCAATTGCTTCCAGCTTTTACAACACGTGCTCACTGTGCTCATGAAGAAAATTACTAATTCACGTGTCTCTCTTCAATAGAAGTGTTTCATTTCCAAGTTGAAAATACTAATTCAATTTTCTGTCTGTCAGCACAAATCAACACAATACCCTTGATATCTAAGAAGTGGTTTACCGATGACTCCATCCATGGACTCATTTGCCATAATCTCCTTAGGGTTAGGGTCACTGGTGGCTCAGTTTGAATTAGTATTTCCCTTTGAGATGCTTACATGTCCACATTCACAGCACTGGTCCAGTCCTCCTGCTTGGGCAGAGCCTGTGTGTTGCTGCTGCATTCTATCGCTGTGCGAGGTTGTTCCTCCCGGGGTATTCAAGCAGATGTGTTCTTGATGCCAAATCCTGCTGCTCTGTTAGAAAAGGCTTGGGATACTGCTGTGCAATGATCACAGGGCTCGATTCACAAAGGGACTACTCTGGCTATCCTCATTCAAGAGGAATAGAAAAGAATGCTTGGCACAAATCAATTACAGTAAACCACTCCACATCAGCAAGGAGTTGGAGCATAATGATAGCAGGATTTCTTACCGTGGGACAACATGTGACTATTATTAATTGTGTACAGGTCCAGCACTATTTTCATGTTCTGCTCGTTTATTTAATTCCCATGATCAGAGAGTTTCAAGGGCACCCTGGCACCTCTTTTCAAATCCCTTGTTCAATTATTTTCATGCTCTCCTTCAGTTCATACGTAAGCTTGTACTGAGGAGAACAAGGAAACACATTAGGTTTTACTTGAACCTGCACTGGCTCTGCACTTTTTATTAATCCAATTGCTTTCCCTGTAAAATCCCACACCTCCTCTTTCATGGTGTACCTTAAATTAGGTGACAAATATGAAAACTAGGGACAAACTCTCTCATGATTCTTCAGACTTAAGCTTGAAATCTAGATCTTCATCTTGTGTTTGTATAGCTACACCAACAGATATACAATAAATTACTCAATTCGTCTTACACAAAAGACCACGACCCAACAATTTAACTGAAGGTGTGTCAAAATTATGAATTGATAGTCGTTCCACATAGATCTAATTTTTACATTGCTGACACCTTATTAGTGATGTGTTTATTACTAATGCCTACAACTTTTTGCCCTGAGAGATTTACATTGAGGACCTCCATTGGTTTAACTGTGAAGTGGGTAGCACCAGCATCAATTAAAAAAAAAAACTATACAGAGGAGGTTATTACAACTTTGGAGGAGGTGTTAATCTGTCCCAAATGTGACGGATATACCACCAGCCGTATTACGAGTTCCAAAGGATATAATGGACTCGTAATACGGCTGGTGGTATATCCGTCACTTTACCGTCACTTTTGGGACGGATTAACACCTCCTCCAAAGTTGTAATAACCCCCAGAGTGACCTGTCACCTCACTCTCTACATATGGGCCACTCTGGTCTAGCTCTAGGACTGCAACAAGCAAGCAATCCTCCTCCCCCTCAGGCACCTTCACTGTGCCTGCATTTGGCTTGCTCGAGCAGAATTGCGGAGTATAGATGCAAATTGCTGAAAATGATTGCTTATCAGTAAAGGATTTTGCTGAAAACGAGGATTCTGTTGAAAATCCTGCATTTTATTCATTATCATTATCATTCATCACTGGGGCGCTAGTCAACTTTCCATTGTATTGCCTTTGATTTTGCATGCTATGCACAGAGGATACTTTGCCTGGGGGAGCTGACTGAGGCACCCCATTATATGCCATCTGAAGCATGCGTGTTGCATCTGTGGAACCATTGGTGACTCATTTTGCATTCTTTCTAGTTTAAATGTATGTTCCCGATTTCAATTAACCATTTTCCTGCAGATATGACAAAGTACAGACTTTTTCTGCATATTAATGTTAGCATTAGCTATAATTATTGACAAAAACTCCACCGTGGCCTTGAGAAACAACCTGTGAAAATGTATCTACGTTCTGTACCAAATGAAAATCATCATCATGCACACCAACTCCCTGCATATCCAAACGTGCACCTGTAATAGAATCAGTACCAAAACTAGGATTTCACAGTTGAGAATGGTTTCCTTTCTTCATAACTGTCTGAAAATACTTCGTCTGTGCAACCATCATCCTCTGTTTTGCATCAAAACAATCACTACAATAACTGGCATATTGCAAACTCACATCAAGAGATTTTGCTTGCCAACACATCACATTCTACTGAATGTAAGAACTAGCCTATGGACACAGACCCACCATGAAAACCTAAACAAATCAACTAACATCTTCTTTGTGGAATCATCAACTCCACTGTGCTGTCAATATATTTGTATTAATCTCTCATAGTATGCATGCACTGATTCTAATGGATCCTATGCCACTTTGATAATTTTCAACCAATATATTTATTTTTGTTACACTTTAGTCTTCAAACATGCAATCACTAATTTATATTAATCTATCACAATAGGAGATGGACCATTCTAAGGAGAGACCCTTGGAGGGTCTTCATCTCGCCAGTTGACAACTGCCTTTCCCTCCAGCAAAAATCTTTAGCCATGATATTCTCAAACAATACATGCAAATCAATCAAAATAATCTTTGAAAGCTTTACAGTGGTTTATTCCTCTCTCTATCACTTATTTGGTTCTTCTCTAAGTAAAGGAAAATTGTTTGTAAATGTCAAAAGATAAGACCTTGTCCATGCCACACGAACATGGGCATCTCCATGCACTTCTCTGAACAGAAATCCTTTGAGCACTTTACACTCAAAATCGCTCACACTAGTTCTCTTTCCTTTTCCATCATCTTCTTAAGCATGCTTTTCCCCTTTTTTCAACCATTTTTCTTTGTGTCCTTTCAAAATCTCCTAATTGTCTATGGCTTTTATTCATTCTTCCACATGCATTCTCAAACTAACATACACAATTTCTCATATCTCACTGCCACTCAATTCCTTTCTATAATTACTGCACAATCTCTTTTTGCACAAATCCACACAAAGTTCATCAACATTTTTTCAACTTTGTCATATGCTGCTTCTTTACTCAAATATTTCAGTTCTTCTTCTTCTTCATTCTAGGTCAGTACTCTGTCTTTATTAATAGCACCATTAATAATTTCTACTAATTCTATTTTAATCTGACAATGTCAATTTCTTTTGGATCACTCAGTACAGCTACCATTATTACACTTGTACTTGGACCTAAAAAAACAGGACTCTTTTCTTCAGCTCCTCTGTCTTGTAGTTGTGAACGATGATCATCATTATACGGAGGTGGTCTCAAATTCAACAAACCTTCTGGAGTGCCCATGTATGTGCCTGATCTTGATGTCCCTGAAAAGGTGACAGGAGCAAAAACACCCCACCTTTAAACATTATGGTGGTCATTCTGACCCTGGCGGTCTTTGACCGCCAGGGCGGAGGACCGCGGGAGCACCGCCGACAGGCCGGCGGTGCTCCAATGGGGATTCCGACCGCGGCGGTAAAGCCGCGGTCGGACCGGCACCACTGGCGGGGTCCCGCCAGTGTACCGCCGCCCCATTGAATCCTCCACGGCGGCGCAGCTTGCTGCACCGCCGCGGGGATTCCGACGCCCCCTACCGCCATCCAGATCCCGGCGGTCGGACCGCCGGGATCCGGATGGCGGTAGGGGGGGTCGCGGGGCCCCTGGGGGCCCCTGCAGTGCCCATGCCACTGGCATGGGCATTGCAGGGGCCCCCGTAAGAGGGCCCCTACAAGTATTTCAAATACGCGACGGGTGCAACTGCACCCGTCGCACAGCTTCCACTCCGCCGGCTCGATTCCGAGCTGGCTTCATCGTGGAAGCCTCTTTCCCGCTGGGCTGGCGGGCGGTCTGAAGGCGACCGCCCGCCAGCCCAGCGGGAAAGTCAGAATTACCGCCGCGGTCTTTCGACCGCGGAACGGTAATCTGACAGCGGGACTTTGGCGGGCGGCCTCCGCCGCCCGCCAAGGTCAGAATGAGGGCCTATTTGCACTGTTGTAGACTGTTTAAGAACTAGCGCTAAAGTTTTGTAATGTGAAGTATTCTGAATCTGCAACCAATAAGGACAGGATTTTCAAAATTACTGATGGGAGGCTCCCCAAAGTGGGAGAACTGGTTCAGGAAAACGCATCTGACAAACAAGTCTTTGGACCCACCTACACACCACCTATTCCTTTCCTTGGAGTTGAAGGCATTCAAACAGTAATTTTGCCACTGCTTGGTGCAGAGAAAAATAGTAATGTGTGGCTTGAGTATGTCAAACAACATTTTGTTGTTGATTATGCTCAGCACACTCTCATCAATACAGAGGTGCCTTTGGCTTAGAACTGTACATCCTCTCTCTACTCTGACGGAACTACTCCAAGAAGATTACAGCCATGTTGAGCCCGATTCTCGAGACTGAGGAACCTACTGTGTCTCCGGGTATAATGCCAATCTCAATGAGAGAACATGATGCTGCAGTGTCAACTATTGCAACTGTTGTTGTGGTTTATGATGAGCCTGCAACAGAACTAACACTGATTAAAATGATAATTACAAGAAATTGCACTATATGAAAATGACTCTAAAACAGATTTTTAAATAAGTAAAATAATAATCCTTTTTCCAGTCAAGCAACGTTAAAGGGTAATTTCTGCTTACTGTTGGTTTTGTGACATATACCTTTCTCCACCATGGTCATACATCTGGATTGTTACTCGAGTTCTGACTATTTTAATGTGGATCATGTTATTGATTATAATTTTATTTCTTGTGCATGACAACTACATCCCTGATAAAACAGTTGTATTTTCTTTTTGTTAAGGTCTTGCAGCTGCATTCTTCTTCTCACAAAGCACACATTGTTTAGGAAAAGATTCCTGATCAGAATATGGGTCTGACAGAAATGATTTAAATACTGTATGTTTTGAAATAATCCCTAACCTTTCGGGTCTGCGTTTGTCGCTCCCTCCTGCGTGGGTCCACCTGCTGCTGTCACTGCAAATGATCTCCTCAAGAGCTTGCTGGCTCTGAGATCGAGGCTTGCCTCCACCTGCAGGCATCTGACTGTACCTCAGCCCTAGTGGCCTCGTGTGAATTTGCTTCTGTCTGCTTTCTGTTTTTCTCCCTTTTCTTTTTCTACGTTTTGCTTTCTCTGGTTTTCACCCTTTCCTTGCTGTTTTCTAATGCTTTTTCGCTTTGGCGCCTCTCCCCTTTCCCACTCTTCTCTCCCCGCCACTGCTGCCCCTGTGGCCCCACACATGAAGAGCTTTTCCCGCCCTCCCGCGTCCCAGCTGTCCAGACCTCCCTCCCCTTCTTAAGGGTGGCTGCTGCGCAGTGAGGGGCGACTCCACTGACCTTTCTGGTCAGCGTTTGTCGCTCCCTCCTGCGTGGCTCAACCTGCTGCTGCCACCAAGACTGATCTCTTCAAGAGCCTGCCGGCTCTGAGATTGAGGCCTGCCTCCACACACAGGCACCCACCTGCACCTCAGCCGTGTTGGCCTAGTGGCCATTTGCGTCTGTCTTCTTTCTGTCTTTCTGTTTTTCTCCATTTTCTATTCTACTTTTTTGCTTTCAGCTTTCTCTGGTTATTACCCTTTCCTTGTGGTTTTCTACTGTTTTTTTCTTTTTGTGCCTCTCCCCTTTCTCATGCTCCCCTCCCCGCCACTGCTGCCCCTGCAGCCCAATCCCTGAAGTGCTTTTTCTGCCCTCCCTCCTCCCAGCTGACCAGACCCTCCCACTTCCCTGCCCTCCCTGGTGCACCAAAGCCAAGCCAGTCTGTGCCTGTCTGCGCCTGGGCCGTGCCCAGCGCCACAGACCCTGGTCCTCGCCCCATCCACCGGTTCAACTCCAATAAACTGCACGCCCTCCACCAGGGAAGATCCTCAACCTGGCACCTAGCCAACCCTAGGAACACTCATGGACCTTTTTTGTGCTGCACATGCTCCTGCACTCTCCACCGACCACCACACGATCCTGAACCAAGCACGGACAACCACCTCAAGCGCATACTCTTGAAAGCACGCTCCCTTATCAAGCGCGCAGTAGAAGTCTGGGACCTCCACTACTAGACCGGACATCGCCTTTCTCTTGGAGACGTGGATCACCCCCACCTTGGTCCCGGACATTGCCACGGCCATCCCAGACAACTAAAAAATGATCCACAAGGACAGAGCAAACCGTCCAGGAGGACATCGCCTTAGTCTACAAGAACACCCTCCGTCTGACAACCACTTACAAGTCACAGTTTCAGCCAACCCATGAACACCTACACTTCCAGATTCAGACCAACCCCAACTCCTCCCTCTGTGGCACACAACCTCAATTCTGCAAAGACATCGCCGACTCCATCCCCCCCCCAAGCGTTTGCCTCCTCCAACCGCATCGTACTCAGCAACCTCAACTTCCACCATGATATCCATGATGACCCCAACACCACAAACCTCTTGAACAACCTTGTAACACTCAGTCTCAAACAAAATGTCAATGTCCCTACCCACAGAGCTGGACAGATCCTCAACCCCGTCTTCTCAGCAGGGAACAACATCACCATCTCTCACACCTCCAAACACCATTGGACCGACCACAAGTGCATCCACTTTACCTTCACGAAGAATTCTGCTTGCCACTATGCCCCCCACCCCGTGGCAGATACTGGGACAAAGTTAAAGAAATGCAACTCTAATCCTCTCAGCCACTCCCCCCCGTCAGACGCAGTGAACATTAATGAATCCACACCTAATCTACATCGCTGGTTATCGGAATGCGCTAACAGCTTAGCCCCACTCAGGAAACCCACATAGGAAAACACCTAAATGGTTCATGACGGACGTAGAAGAGTCCAAACGCTCCTACAGACGACTGGAACGGAAATGGAGGAGCAGCAAAATCAACCCAAAGACGCATAGCCTCCAAGAACGCAGACACTATGCACCACCAGAACATCAGAGCCACCAAAAAAGCTGTCATTCAAGAACGCCTCAGCACCATGCTCACAACAGCAAGGAGCTCTTCGCCATCGTCAAAGAGTTCACGAACCCCAGGACAGACACCTCATCCCTCCCTCCCAAGACATCTGCGACAACCTCACCACCTTCTTTCACTGGACAATCCAAGACATATGCAAAGGCTTCAGGAACCAAAACCCGCCCGCACCACCCACAAATACCACCATGGACCTCGCACCACACCAGATCCTGATCTCCTGGACCCCCATCACCACAGAGGGCACCCAAAAACTCATGAACTCCATCCACTCTGGAGCACCCTCGGATCCCTGCTTTCATCACATTCTCAACCTTGCCATCGCCACCATAGCACCTGAGCTCTGCTGAACTGTCAACCGATCCTTCAACACCGCCACCTTCCCACCAGACTGGAGACACGCCAAGATCAACCCGCTACTCAAGAATCCCATTGCCAACCCAAGGGAGCTGGGCAATGACAAACCCATCTCTGTGCTCCCTTTCCCTGTCAAAGCAATGGAAAAGGCCGTCAAGCAGCAACTCACAAAATGTCTTGAGACACACCAAATCCTAGACCCATCCCAATCAGGATTCAGGAGCAGCCACAGCACCAAAACAGCACTTCTAGCAGCCACCGACAACATACGTGCCATAGTAGACTACAGCGGCACGCCAGCACTTATCCTCCTCACCCCACCCTCTGCGCCAGCCTCTACGACACCAGCATCCACAATGAAGCACTGGAATGGATCAGGTCCTTTTTCACTGGAAGAACATAGAGTGTGAGACTACCGCCGTTCACATCAGAACCCTAAGAAACATGCTCCAGATCATCACTCAGCCTAACGTTCTTCAACATCTACATGGCCCCGCTCTGCAAGATCATCAAACAACCCGGGCTAAACATCATCTCCTACGCCGACGATACCCAACTGATCCTCTCCCTGTCTGACGGCCCTGTAAGGGCAAAGAGCAATTTCCACAATGGGATGAGAGAAGTCACTGTCTGGATGGAAGTCAGCTGCCTCTAACTCAACTCAGACAGGATGGAGATCCTCGTAATTGGCTCCACCCCTTCTGCCTGGAACTACTCCTAGTGGCCTACCGCACTGGGAAATGCCCCCACTCCCACGGGCCATACACGCAATCTGTCCATCATCCTGGATTTCTCTGTTCATGACCCTCCAAGTCAACGCTGTCTCATCGTCAAGTTTCCCCATCCTACAACTCCTTCGAAATATCTTCAAGTGGATCCCCGCTGACATGAGGAAGACAGTCACCCACGCACTTGTCACTAGCAAACTGGACTATGACAAAGCACTCTATGCCGGCATCTCCAAGAAACTGCAATCAAGACTACAAAGAATCTGGAATGCAGCAGCTAGGCTCATCCGAGGCATCCACCGATACAGCCACATCTCCTCCCACCTCAGAGACCTACACTGGCTCCCAGGCAACAAGCACATCACATACAAACTTCTGATCCACACCTACAAGGCACCCCACAACATAGGACCACCTTCTACATACCCAACAGACAATGGTGTTCCAAAGATCCGAAAAAGCACAAGAGGAGGAAGATCTGTCTTTTACCTCGCAGCCTGGACATGGAACATGATACTTCTCAATCTCAAACAGACTGCATCACTAAAGCAGTTTAGCCAGGACCTCAAGACCTGGCTTTTTGATTGAGCATCATGCCCACAAACAGCGTCTTGAGACCCTATCGGTGATTAGCCTTGCTTTAGAAATATTGATTGATTGATATATAATATTATTATACCTGGTCACTTTGCAATTTCTTGACACATAAATGGTGTTATAAACTGATGCCAGATTCAAACTCTTATGCCTCTTTAGATAATAAAGATCTTTATTTAAATGTATCATCATTATGGACACCATTACATTCATAAGTAAAACAGTTCCAGGGAAATATATGATTATATACAGTGGAAGCATTGTCAGCCTCTTCCCTTAAATAGTCCCAGCAATGTGACATGTTTGACCGATCTGCCACCCGGTATTCTTCAGAATCAAAAAAGCCTTTAAAAAAATCTTGACCACCAATCACATATTAATTTATTCTACACACTTTATTGACTCACTTGCAATCCACATTCATGCATATTGGAAAGAAAATATAAATACAGAAGTATTTGGGGGTACTAAATTTTGCTAAATTAAAGGTACAGAACCTCTATTTAGAGTATGCATGATTCTCAGAGAAATAATGTTTTTTTTTTCTAAGAAGACAAGTAAACAAGCAACATGCATGGTCTTGGAGTATTCTAGAGATCTAAAGACACCACCTATTCCAAAAATTAATTTAGCACAATTCTTAGATTGACAATGGAAAGAAAACATTACTGATACTGAATTAAATTACATGGTGCAACATGGAACTTCTAATTTGACTGCCTTTAATTCAGATGGAATTGCCCTCTGGCCAATAGATACTGATGTGTGTATGAACATGTTTCTCCCCAAAGTTACTGGTCCATTAGAAAATACACCACAGCATTTATTCCCCACTGACAGTAACCATGTACACTATTGGCAAGTTATGTCAAAGATATTTTGAACGATGTGAAAGAACACGTCAAAAACTAGTGAAGACATGGAGGCGGGGGCCGCTGCCTTACATCCATAGCCCTAAACGGGCTCCTCTTACTCCTGCGCTGGATAGATGGCTCCACTTACACTTTTAACATGGAACGGGCAGGGGATGGGCACTCCCAGGAAGAGACACTCTGTTCAGCAATACTTAAGGAGAAGGTGGGTGCAAATACCTTTACTGCAGGAGACATGTGGCAGGAGGAGAGGAGGTATGCTTACAGAGGCGGTGGTGAGGTCAGTGCTATAGTACCACATATTCTGGCTTTGCACGTCGAGCTTTAGTCTGGATCAGTCTGGGGGCCCCCTTCCAGCTACCCTCAGTAGACATTGACCCAGAGGGTAGATATGTGTTGTATATGTGTGTATGTATGCCCATAATGTGGCCCCTACGTTCTCTAAACTTTCAGCAGTTTTAACACATAAGGCTCATCCCTTGGATACTGGGGGGTGACTTCAACTGCATACTTGATACACAATTGGACTGATCACACCCCGGGCTTCCGAGCTCCCCGATTGTGTTAACAGCCACGCTATTTGCCCAGTGACTTCAACATTGGCCGCTATTAGACTGCTGGAGGTCCCTGTATCTGAACAAGATAGATTATTCATACTACTCACTGTACATGACCTACATGTATGATGAGACAGAATCCTGAGTGACCCCACTACCCCGCTATTAGTGACAGGGCAGAATATCTAGGTAAGACCTTCTCTGACCACAATACATTACGGTTGCAATTGGAATGGGGAGCTACCCAGGCAATAGTTCCCACATGGAGGTTACAGCCAGCCTTATTAGAAGACCAGGGACTACGAAATGAAACAAATGACAAACTAACACTATACTTCGAAGACAATTGGGGTACATCCAACTCTAAACTAATTGATTTGGAAGCCATGAAGGTAGTGCTTTGCGGCCATTTTATTTGCACAACAGTCAGAGGGAGAGCAACAATATACAGGGACCTGACACAAATTGAGGCATCCTTGAAAGCATTGGAGGATAGAGCCAGGACTGACCCTGTAGCAAAAACTGATTTAGATGCACCATTGGTCAAGCACACACAGTGGAACAGTTATGCGGGGTTGACTTTAGGTCTTAACAGGCTAAAATACACACTGAAGGTGACAAGGCCAGTCACCTCCTGGCTTGGCTGCTCCGTACAGCAGACGCTTGCATGCCTGTTGTGCGAATCCACACCTCTCCAACAACATTCGCCCTTCAACAGACACAGATTGATGAGGTATTTATTATTATAGCGCAATATATGACCCCCCTCAAATTACTAGGCAAAAAAACATTTGAGGGTTTCTGGAAGAGGTCAACCTCCCTAGAGTAACCCTACCAGAGAGTGAGGAGCTCAAGGCCCAAATTACATTGCGGGTGATCAGCGTTTTGATCCGAGGAGCAGCCATCAACAAAACACCAGGGTTAGATGGACTAGCTATTGAATTTTACAAAGCGTACGAACAACAACCTGCCCCTAGATACATGAATTATACACAACAGTCGTCGAGGTGGGTCACTTGCCACGGAGTATGCAGGAATCGTTATTGGTCTCCCTTCCCAAACCAGGTAAAGACACAGAAGAGCTGGCTTCCTATCGCCCACTATCCATGTTAGGGTCTGAGTACAAGATACTGAGCAAAATATTGGCAGGACGCATACAGGAACGAATAGAGAGGCTGGTACAGAGGGATCAAAATGGGTTCATCCCTGGGAGTTCCACTATGCTAAACATTCATAGCATTACCCTGAACAGGCCCCCCCCTCACTGGGACTTTGCTGCATGCCTGGTCTCAAACCTGGAGAAGGCGTTCAATACTGTGGATTGGGTCTACCTCTTCTCCACTCTGACAAAATTTGGGATTACGGGGAGGATCCAAGCGCTGATAGGTCTGCTATATACTGACTCTACGACACGATTCAGAATAGGACAATTCATCTCTCCCCCACTGCGAAATGTCAATACATACAGCATAACATTCTGCATAGAGTGTACCTCACACCTGCCATACTTTTCCACATGTTTGGCTCTTCTTCAGCATGTCCACGATGCCAGCTGCCCAGAGATAACATGAAACATATGACTGTTAAGCAGTAGTAAGTTACTGGGCCCAAATACATACTGAAATTGAAAAGGTAACGGGCGCTCAGACTTGTGCTCAATTGAAGGGTCAATGCTGTGCCATTTTTCTGAAAATCACTGACTGTTAAGGCCATTTATAGATTTATTGATCTGGCGCTTCTTGTGGCTGTAGACCTATAACTATGCACTGAAAATCCAAAATACTACATGGTACAGCCCATTGGCGGGCAGCAACACTTAAGTGGGGCAGAGCCGAAGCAGTAGCATTAAGGAGAGAACAGAATAGAGGCCTCTGTAAATACCCCACAGCTGCAGACTGGGAACCATTGTTAGCTGACTTTCATACTCACCCCCTGACACTTACTACCACCCCGGACGACATCTAACAATCCTCCTTTTAACCAATCAGGCCACCTATGGCTCCTGATGACAAGAACGAAGGTTCCCACACCCTACAGACGTCCACAGATTGAGGTAGACATGAGATATTGGTATAGCTCAACATCTGGCCGAGGAGGCTGTGTATTTGGGATTCTGTAACGAAAGGGAATATCTTATCACATGCTAGTTCACTTTTTGTTATACTGTTTGTGTTGAATAAGAAATGGACTCCTGTAGTTCTCCTTACATATCCTGCTTTGTACATGATTGAATTTGCACATATCACAATGACTAATGATCCTGCACTGTATTCTGTAATGTGCCTGCAATACTGAAATACCACTAAAAATGGTTAAAAAAAAAAAAACTCTGAAGGTAAATACAGTGACTTGGAAGCTCATAAACATCAGTGCTGTGTTTGACCCTTATAATTTGAACCCCAGACAGATAAAAATTCCTAAAAGAAGAAGCATTGTACACCATGTATTCCATTTTTGTGGCAGAAGGCCCATGTCTAATATGGCTCTAATATTGCTCCTCTATTAAACAATCGCCTCGCCAATTAATGCCTTCCATTTTTATGATTGTCTGGAGCACACATCCTTAGGTTTGTATGAAAATACACAATATCTTCCTTATTAATGACTGGAAATTTCGAATGGAGTTCTCTGCTGGATAAAAATCAATCCTGCATTAATAAGCATATCTGTAAGCACAAACCTGCTACAACATTCACTCCTCTTCAGCTCTATCACTCTGCACATGATTAATAACCGCCTCAAGCTCTATTGTGCTTGTAAACTACTTACAGCACTTGCTCCATTCATTCCCTCTTATCTTAGTGTCCTCAGGGATGGGTATTATCTAAATAGAACATAGCAAATCTGCTGTGGGATTAATCCAGGTTTTACCTTCATGTTATCTGTTCAGAAAACAATGAAATGTGTAGGGGCTGTTTCTGCTTCTGGGGTTCTAGGACTGCTCCACTCTGAGATTCCTACATCTTCCCTACAACACATATTTAATATTTAGTGATATGATCTCTTGAAAAACTTTGGTGATGTCCACTATTGGCCAGAGGCACTGCCAGAATCATGGTTTTGGATTTTGCAGGCTGCACCCTATGCATGAGGCCAGATGGCATTACCGCTCATAGATCCCACCCTTTCTCATTCGTCGAAGGGTAGGATTGGATGCGAGAGCAGTGAGGGAGATTTGGCACCTTGTCCTTTGTAATGGTAAGCGGTAATGCTAAACATGCATTGGGTATATTGTGCTGAGATGCCTAGTATCGCTGAACCTTCCCGCTGTTTATTTATATTATGAAACATATTTTTGGCAAATTTAATTGACACCATGGTTGCTCAAGCCTGATCAACCTCGTAGGCAATGAGTCCAGTCATTCAGAGGGAGGCTGGCATCAACCCATCAGAGACACAGAGAGTAAAACTTTCCCCATGCTGCTGCTCGGGGAATTGTCCTGATGGACATAGGAGAATGATTCTTTTAGAGGCATTGACAGCATTTTATGATTTGAGTGATGTGTGTATGCAAAGTATCACTGAATAAAACATTTTGAAAAGAAAACATTGGAAGCTATATTTTATAGTCTCTTCCACTAATATCGCTCAAACAGTAGTCAGTCAGTGACAGAGATCACCAATTTCAAAAGAGTGCAGATGTTTTCATGATATTTGGTTTAACTTGTGATTATGTGCTTACCACAGATGTTAAACAAATTAATGTTGTAACATTATGCAAAGTGAGCAGTGGGTGGAAATATACCTTCATAAAAGGGCTTTTCCGCTGGATGATGTACATGCCTAGAAATAGGGTTACATTATTCTGAAATGATGAAAGAAGTTGGTGACCATTTAAAACATTGTAATATCATTAGAAAAACCGGCGCAGTTTGAATTTGCTTCTCATAAAGACATCCTGTTTTTTCATGGAGATGGAAGATCCTAGTACTGTGCGCCTAAACTGCAGATTGGGTGCTTACAGTAAGAAATACTGAAAAGAGGATTGGGAAGGGTATCCACAACTGAGTTTTCAGTACTAGAATTAAGAAAGGGGATGGGTTGTTTTGGAGGGTTGAGCTCTCACTGTTGTCCTCCATTGGTGACCAGGTGGCTACCTGTTAATTTTCTGGCAGTGGTTTATGAGCACTTTTTCCTCCAGAACAAGGATCTTTTACATATATTGTATATATTGGGGCTCTTAATATAGCATGGAGGTTGAAAGGAGTAAGCATATATGATGTTCAATAGAATACTTAGGTTCCATCCAACCAGTGCAAAGTATGTGTTCTTCACAGTGCTGCTCATTGCTGTAACAAAATTAAGAAGACAAGGTTTATTATTATTCACACTTGCATCCAGTAATGGTTTTTGGAATGGCTTGTAGAAGTTAGTGTTCTGAGGATGAAATCACACATTTCTAAGTCAATTCAATATGCGAGGAGGTCCATATAAAGTCTAATAGACCTTGGGTCCCTCGGGCCCTCATTGCTTTGGATTGCAGTACACCCTGGTGAGGGCAGTTACTCCTAGGTGCATGGGGCATGGCCTTATAACCCTGAGAACAGTGTAAGGGTGAAGGTGACTGTAAGAAATTGGCTTATTAATTGGTGTAGGTGGCTACCCACCGCAAGGAGTAATCAAAACCCTTGTCAGGGTGAACTCTCAAAATCACTAATTTAACTCACGCTCAACCCTCTGATAGCTATGGCACAGAGCTGGCAGGCTTAACTTAGAGCAATGCGTAAAATACTAATAAAGTACCAAAACACTAATAAAGTTAAAACTCTAAAGAATAAAAATTACAAACTAAATTACAAAAATATAGTGTATTTTAACAAAATAAATGACAAAAAATTACCAAAATGCATTAAAGGGAGCCAAAAGTGCCAGATTTTAAAGTTTTAGATAAAAGTAGTGCCAAAAGGAACTAAGTGCCAGAGTGGGACAACTGGTCACATTAGACCAGGTCCTAAGCACGATTTCAGGCCGACAGCAATGGAGAGCGGGTTGGATACAGTCATCAAGTTCAACCCAGTCGGCTATTTCATCTAGAGTCTTAGGGGCCGATTTACCTCCTGCGCGATAGAAACTGCACGCCATTGTATCTTTACAACCAAGATAATGCCCCGCTTGCCCGATTTAGATGCGGGCGGACAATAAACTTAATCACTGTCGAGGCATTAACCAGAGATCTGCTTTGCAGATTGTTCCCGGTCTTCCGGATGTCTGGGTGTTAAAAACATTTCTAAGTCCCAGATTTTCAGGGTAAGTAAAAGTCCATCTAAACACAACCAAGGGTTGCAGTGCCTCTGGAACACCATTTGAGGGATAGGGCTCATTCCAGCAGAGGCCACCAGCAGGGTCCGGGTCCTATCCAGTTTGAACTTGTGAGAAATTGGGTTGTTGATTGACTGTAGTTTGAACCCTGATCAAGCAACAGACATATTTGCTGGCAGGTGAATCACAAAAAGTATTTATGCAGCACACAATTCATAATAAAGTGAAAACACAAAACAATAAAAATCCCTCACCAATTTAGAAGAATAGCGCAAGATATAAGAAATGCTTTTACACCAAAATGACAAAAATCCTATCAGGAGAACCAGAGTTATACATTTTTGCAGATTTCAGTGAGAAGAGCCTAAAATGCTCAATTCAGCTATTCTGAGCCATTCCAACGCTCCAGGACCTGAAGGGTACCACTTGGGGGTCAGCAGCTTACTCCAGTTTGATCTGGGAGCTGGTTATGATGGTTGGGAGCCTGTTAGGTCCATGTGGCTCTGAACAGGAGGCCAGCAGACAAGCCCTTGGAGTCCCTCCATGAGTCCCGAGTTTAGGTGCTGGTCTAAATCCCTCTGACTTAGGAAGGAGGGCAGCAGGGCACCATGGCTGCAATCCAGCATGGCAGCAGTCCACGAAGGCAGTATTCCAACAGGAGAATAATTCAGCAGCGTGTCACTCCATTCAGCAGCTCAGCAGTCCTTCCTGGCAGAGTCTCCACAGGTCCAGACTTATATTGAAGAGTGGGTCTGAGGGCCCTATTTTTAAACCTGGGGCCTCCTTTGAAGTCTTGGAGTAGTTTCTAGATGTTTCACTTTGAAGTGTTTGGAATTTCCTTATTCACCTGCCCTGGTTTGAAGCTGGGTGCAGTGACAATGAGGAGGTGTGTGAAGGCAGAGCACAGTCTATTCAACTGACGAATTGCCATAGATCATGTTGACTTCTTTGATGACAAGAATAATTTTGACAATATTCTTGCCATCAACCACATTTTGTGAATAAGAAAGAACATAATTTTCCATCACATTCCACTTTGTTTTTAGCTCTTAACGAAGGCTACCACAATATTAAACTAGTGAGGTAGGGGTCCTTAGTTAAATTTACCATTACACTCACTTCAGCTCAGGTGTACACCTACAAAATATCTTCACCATTGACTTTGAATGGCAAACACATCAAAATAACTCAGGCAAAGAGCCATCCTGGAGAGCCCTTTGGGCATTGCAGCACAGGTCCAACGAGAAGCTGCCCAATGATGAAGCATGCCACCGGGTTCAGTGGGTGAGGGCTTTTGCTCCAAAATGTAAACATTCCCCCGACCTCATCTTCCTAAGGCAACACTAGTTGTGTTTACTGTTAGGTATTAATAGGAACTGCAGACTTTTTGTTTGAATAGCTGGCCCTTTACCACATCATTTTGGTAATCTCGCTCTGGTTGTGATGTCTTCAACAAATAACTAGTGCTATTGTGGTCATTCCTGCATCATGCAGCTCTGATGAGACATTTTACCATACACTTTTGAGTTCTACTGTTGTTGAATTATGCGTGTGCTATTTGCTGAATGTAAACAACCAGGCAATCACTTTCTATATTTGACAGAATCCAAAAATAGTCAAATTTAGAAATCTCCTAAAACTTATCTCTTGAGGGATAGCATACAACAAGGTTTTAAAACATTGCCAAAAACTCCAGAAAAAAATAACTAAGAACAAAAGGTAATCCAGATACATAAATAATAAATATAAAAACACCTTTAGAAGACAATATTGAAAATGGCAAGATATTTGGTGTCCTATGAGGTGAGCTGTCCTTTGAGACCACTGCATCCATAGTTATAATTCTTCAGAGGAAGCAGCAAACAAACACTGATAGACTAGTATATCAATCGTTTAATGTACTGTATGAGCTTTAACCTGCATCAGAACTATGTCACATAAAATGGCTGCCTCCCATAATGCACCTTTCAGGTCAGATATGACACTGATTCTGTTTTTGATGAAAAATGCTATTGCTATATACTGGCTTCTCTACCTTATGTCTGCTCTTCTTTTGAAGAATGTTTCCTGGCCCTTTGTGGCATTTGATCTCCCAGTTGAACCACTCTCCTCTCCTTATTTTCTCTCCTAGATCCCTCAAAGCCACAGTCGACAGTAACACCATCAGTATATGGAACGTCAGATGCAGAAGGTGAGGTCCTGAAAGTATTCACCTTAAAGTTTGTAGAATGGAACCTTGTGAAGAACAAAAGCATCTAGTAGTTTCCACCAGCACCAGCTCTCCTGGAGGTTGCAGGAGGCTTCAGTGTAGTTATGTTCACAACCCTATGGGCACTTTTGGCATGTTGACCTACTGACCTACTCATACAGGAATGTGCACAAACAGACATTGGCCGCACATTTGCTCACACATGAAAATTGCACCTTATAATGAGAAATTTACATTTCAATAAATCTGCCTAGAAAGGTGAGTGCAGGTTTGGTGAATAGTGAACAAGGCCTACACTCATAAATAAAAGTGCTTGCACTACTAAGTGCAACTTTGTGCCCTCATACCTTTGTGAATAATGTGTGTTTCTGTTTCTAAATAATGTTTTTTACAACTCATGTCATTTAAAGACAGAACTGTGCGAAGTTTTAAAAATAACTGAAACTATTGAAAGTTTAAGGGACAATGAGTAATACATGGCTGACATTTGTTTTTCTAACCCTCTAGGTGCTGAGGAGAAGGAAGGCGGCTCCTCATTCTCTGCTTTCAATGCCATCCAAGTGGCTCAGATTGTAATCCTGCTTCTCATTGTAACAGTGACGTCACTTCTGTGCAAACGTGGCACATTCCAAAGCAGGACTCCCGACTCTCATGAATATGTAAACACCTCAATGGCCTCATAGCGGGTCACTGGTGCACAATCAGTTTAAGTGCTTCAAACTGAAATCACCTGACTGATTCAGGCCCGAGAGGACTCATTCAAACTGAAATGGGATTCATGACTCATGAGCATTCTAAAGTGAACTGAACCTGCTTAGCTGCACTTTAATTTACGCAAATTTCTGCAGAACGTTCCAGAACCGGGGGAAACGTGTGAAATATAACTCAGTGTTGTAAGGTTTTACATTGCTTTTTTTGGCCTTCTGCGCAATGTTTGAGGTAATAAAAATTCGACGAAAATTAAAATGAATTTGAATAACTGAAGCACATTAGGCTCCACGATGAAGACAGAGTGTGGTTAAGATTTTAAACCATAAAGATTTACAGAAGACAAAATCATTGTTATTATCAGTTCAATAATCAATATATGAATTAATTGATTAATATGGAAGTCAAAACAAATCCAATCTATAAATGAAAGAGGATGAACTAGCATAGAGGTGCCCCAAAGAGAAAGGTTTAGAAATTCATCTCTCTAATAAAGGGAGTACTCTAAGATCCCTATTTTGCTCTCAGCTGCACCAAAAAACGGACTGAACTCTTACTGAACTCATAATCTACCATGCACTAACTTAAATAACTCAATTCTATCATTTGTTACATCTACATACAGTTCTCATTGAATAGTGGTACCTTTGTAAGCTCATTAGCTTCTCTAGGATTTCCACAATTCAGATGAGTTTTTCAAATTCACATTGTCTATAGCAGATACAGGGACCAGCCTGTACTCTGCTGGGGTCATCTGAAATTGCTAACAATTGTAACATTTTGTGATTATCACAGTAAAAGAAAACATTGCAAATGGGAAAGGAAGCAAAAGAACATTGCATTCAATATTTAGAACTCTAGTGTCTACTAGAAATAAAATGTTAACATGTCACAAAGTAAGATGGGAACCAACAATAGCCATATTGAATGCACGCCTACATTAGCTATGCGAACAAAACCCAGTTAATAATGTGTGTGTTTGTGTTGATTTAATGCAAAACGTTTAATATGAAAAACAACCATTCAAATCCCTCCACTGGTGATTCTAGGAGTCACCACCACCCAGACTATCATTATTTGAACTTTTGACTTTTCCTGCTTGCTTCTAAACTCCTGCTGCTCTTTTAATTCACAATGAACCCTATTATGTATGTCCTCCAGTTCTAATTCTTCTTGCTTCCTTGTTTTTTTTTCTTGATTCAGACCTCTGTTGCTCTCCCTTGTCATTTTACCAACTGTCTGCCGAAATTTGTTTTATCTCGCTTATAGAAAGAAATGCGCATATCACCCAATGATAATAATTAGTATCAGGTTTAATATGCTCTTAAATAATCCTCTGCCTATACCACTAACCTACACGCCACACTTAAAGAATCCTTTCCTATTGACTCTCAGGCATATGTCATGTTATGTCATGTTATGCTATGCTATGCTATGCTATGCTATGCTGTGTTGTGTTGTGTTATGTTATGTTACATATTATGCTATGTTACATGTTATGCTACGCTATGCAGGCGTGAATCTATCCAGAAGTATGCCTTAGTGGGACGACTCGAAAAGCCAGGTCTTCACATTCCTGCAGAATTTTAAGAAGTGAGAAGGAGGCACGTTGTTGTATGATTTAGGAGAGATGTAAGAAAAGGTTGAGCAGAGGTGTCAGAAAGGTTTGTGAAAGCAGATGCAATTGCTGAAGTATGCTAGGTCTGTGTTGTGTAGTGCCTTTAAAGTGTGGGTGAGGTTATGTGAATAGGGAGACAGTGGAGCTCCTTCAGGTGTGGTGTGATGTGATGTAAGTGCAGCGTGGGATGTTGCGAGTTATTCTGGTCATAAAACTTTGAATGGTCTGCAGCCTTCAGGTGAGATTTTTTGCAATACTAGCATACAGGATAGTCCCATAGTCCAGCTTGCTTGTGATAAGGGTGTGCATGACATCTTTTATATTTTCTCCATCATCTTCAGGGTATGGAAGCATAAGGCGGTGACGGTCCCATGGTCGTTGGCATAGCTGGTGAGGGTGGGAGTCAGTCCTAGCTCTGTTGACCACCAGGTGGAGTCCCACAGTGATGTACTCTTCCCAAAGATCACAATTTTGGTATTTTTGATGTTCAGCTTCAGATTCATATTCCTCCACTTTTTGATTTCAGTCATACAGGTGTTAGCGCGTCTGTCCTTATTTGGCCTTTAATATTTAATTTATAAAGGGACGCGTTAAAGGTTCAATAGATCTTTTGACTACGCTTAGAGTAATTCCACCATAAGTCTCCAATTCAGTACAATTTCAACATCATAACCAATAAACATCATCAAATAATACCTGGAGTTAGTAATCTTTACACACCATGACCATTTGGGTCACGAATAACCACACATTTATGTAAAAGTTAGAAAGTTTATTTCCCTAAATTAACAATGCTAATGTTGCGTACATTATTCTCAAAACCAAATGGTAAACATACATAAACAAAGGTTGACCAAATCTTCTAAAGAATCTCAATGTAGCTAACGCATTGATAGTTAAGCATTCAAGAGTCACAGTACAAATCAAACGCAAGAACAACTGTGCAATAGAAATAGCATACATCTAGGTTCAGCAAATGAGCAAAATCAACTTTTATCAATAGCTTGTTAACGTTCTCTGTGTCTCCCTAACTAGCCTTCTGATTAGAATAGCATGTTTGGACTTCATGCAAAACAATTTAGTCAAAGTTAATTTGGAAATACATCTAATTATGGCTCTAACAATATAGCGGTTGGTACCTAAAAACAAAGAACAACTCACAACAAGAACAATAGCATTTGCTATACCTTTCCTCATATGGATCAGCAAGCTGCAATTATCTTCGTTAGTTGAACATCAGTTCAGTCAGCATCAGCAACGGGCAGTGAAAGGGAATGGTTCAGACATAGGGGTCTCTAAGCAATCCCTGAACCATTTAAGAAGCGATGTCTAAGGGATCAGCATTCAGCATCAGAATTTTAAGAAATATAGTGAAGATAGACATAAATCATCAGGAACTGTTCAGCTCCCCAAACAGAAAAGAATGACAACCCATCTCCTCTGTGCAGTCGGGCTAAGTTTAAATCGCCTAAAGAACTTCCCACACTGTCATTGGTCAGGAAATTGTACATTTATAATTTATCCAATAAGGATTAAACCCCAAATCTAAGATATAACTAAACTGTCTTTCACATGTCAATGATTGGCTCCTCTTCTCCTGTTCCCATTGTCAGGCTCGTCAGGTAATATTTTTGCATCCATCCTTACTCCAGTCAGTGCATCCATTGATCCATTGTTAGCTCCTGGAAACATCACTGCCTCATGCATCAAACTATACAGTGTAACAACTACTAATACAATACATAATGTAAATTCATTGATATAAGGCATTACTATCATAGTCTAAATGCACGCACTTCAATTAATATTAATAAGTATTTAATAAAGCAAAACCTTTGCCAACATTTTCCCAAATTCCAGGTTCTTTCAGCTCTTTCAAGTCAGCGCTATCATTAGTGAGATTGTTAATAAGGCCTCTAATTTCTTTACAATTGTTAGGTATATATGAGCAACAATGCTGCAAATTCAGCATTTTACAAACTCCACCCTCCTTTGCTAAAAGCATGTCTAACGCAAGGGAGTTCTGAAGAGTCATAAATCTTACCGTAGCCATTTCTGTTTCTATTAATTTCATGGCTTCCGAAAAATGTGTCAGCATGTTATCCACAATAGTAGACAACTTCCCAATTTTCAAAGTACTTCATCCAGATCAAACGTCATACATAGGTTTACTGCTGGGGGTTGAGAGGACTATACCTAAGGTATCATTTGAAACCACGTGCTTGGCGTAAAAAATGATTCACCCATTCCATATCTGAAAAAGCAGCTTAGGGGAAGCACCAGCGCCTGATGGCATCCATGTGAATGTTTTTTTTTTAAATAATATTGATTTATTGGCACTTATTTTTAATTGAGTACTTTGGGCCATTGAGGGAGCAGGCCTACCTATAACCAGTTTCTAATCTATAATCATACCGATTTTCAAGAAGATAAATAGGACTGATCCAACATGTTTTTGGCCCATCTTCCTCCTTGATTCCTCTGCCAAGTTGCTGGGTAGAGTTCTATTAGAAAGTTTGGAAATATGGGAAGAAGACATGTTTTTTCTGTCAGATGTACAATATGCTTTTAAGAAACGATTTGGCACTGTAGAACAAACCTTAAATCTAAATCTCCTAACAGGGAAACAGTCTAGCTCTAGAAAAGGTTTTACGCAGCTAAGCTAGGGGCATATTTAGGAAAAGTGGTGCTGCACATGGTGCAACGCCAGTTTCCTTACACCCCTTAGCGCCCCTCTACCACCACCATGTGTGAGCTGTATCTAAGCTCTGAGCAGGTGTTAAAAGTGCCATAAAAAATGATGCAAAGAAATATGTCCATTTTTTTTGCCCCCCTCTAACAGGAGAACGCCCAGTTTGGGCATTATGTAGCGAAAAAAGGTTCCAAAGTGGCGCAATGCATGCATGTTGAAATGTGGGGCCCTTCAAGGATCCTCTCTGTCCCTCCACTTATTCAATGCATACATTAGGTCTCTCATTATTGAACTAGTATCTAAAGGCTGTAAACTCCATCCTTGTATACACATTTTCAAAACACTACAAGACATCTCACCAGCTGGATGGAGACCAACAAACTGAATTTGAACATGGGCAAAATGGAGATAGTCTTCTTATTTCATTTTGCTTTTCCGGCTTTGCATGAGTGCTGCACTGTACAGAACACATACAAAGTGCAAAAAGCATTTGCACTTGCACTTGTCTAGGTATAGTATTGTGTACAGAAAGAATACCCTTCCTGTACAAAATCTATGGTAGACTCACGCAAACACTCTAGCATTATGGCGCTAAGTTATGTGCTTAGAAACATAGTTTCACATCTCAAAGACTAAACAATGTGCTAGACTATCATGGTGTTTTTGGCTCCTAATGCATGCTCTGTTTTGTCAGCGCATACTGGTGCTTTAATAGAGGCCACCAATTGTCCATAATAAATTTTGGTTGGTGTACTTGTGCTAGTCCTAAAAAACAGTCTAAGCAAACAAACTCAGGAACTTATTTACAAGCCACTTGAAGTGCTAGTGTGTCACTTTTTATATGGGAAAAAGTGACGCACCAGCAGTGCAAGGGGCTTGTAAATAAGCCCCTTAATTTGTCCACGAATTCCTTCACATTTACACAGTGTTTTAGCATTTTCAGTTTTGCTTTTTTATGTGGATATACTTTAGTAATCTGCTAATATTATTTCATTTTCTCAACAGTTGTGGACCTCCTGAGTAGATACTGCTGTCCCCCTGGAGGCTAACAGACCACAGCATAAGAACCGCTGCTAAAGCTTTTTCATTGGAACTGTAGGTGTATGAATCTGAATAGCAAGAGGTGCCCTATTTTTCTTTGCTCTCTTCAGCAGAGATGAATACATGTCCAGAGTTTGCATGGCAAGTCTGTTATTTCAATGTGAAATGTATTGTTAATGTTATCAGAAGTATTCTGTATCTTACTTATACCCAGAACACTCTTATTCTTGAGGCCTGATTACAACTTTGGAGGACGGTGTTAAACCGTCCCAAAAGTGGCAGATATACCACCTACCGTATTACGAGTCCATTATATCCTATGGAACTCGTAATACGGTAGGTGGTATATCCGTCACTTTTGGGACGGTTTAACACCGTCCTCCAAAGTTGTAATCAGGCCCTTGGTTCCTACAGTAGCTTAAATGGGTCCCATGCATGCCCACAGGGACATATTAACTGGGTGAAAGTAAAAATGACAGATTTTACTTTAATTATTAAGGGTCTCCTGAATAAACAGTGTTGACATTTGTGTGGTTGTCTTGTGGTTCCACTCAAAGGAGGGAAGTTCTGGAAACAGACAGAGAAAGCAAACTGAACTGAAATAATGCTCTGTGCAAAGCTCAACCCTTGAAGGTGCCTGAATTCTTTATCGTCCAGACCATGAGTTATCACAGTTTTCTGCCAACACATCTAGAGAGCCCAGTGGCTTTTATTAGTTGTGGAGTGGTGCCATGGAAGCGAACAAGGTGGCAATTGATGTGCATTTGTTATGATCATCTGGACTTTTAAAGCAGTGGTTCCCAACCTTTTGACTTCTGTAGACCCCTACTTTATCATTCCTGGAGCCGGAGACCCCCACTGAAACTTTATTGGAATACGGGGACCCTCCACTGAGTCATTACTGATAGCAGGGGACCTAATCTATTTATATAATTTAATTTTGTAAGCATTCACGGAACCCCTGAGGAGGCTACGCGGACCCCCAGGGGTCCCTGGACCACAGGTTGGGAACCACTGTTTTAAAGCATTCCAGCCTTGTTCACAGCCATGAAAGGGGACAATCACAAGACGTTCTGGTGGCCATCTCCTTACAGGGATAGGACCTCAATGTTGACAATAATCTCAGATATTACCATGGAAAGGGCAATGGACTTTCAAGGATGATCAGGGATATTCAGCAGAGGTCCACGATGGACTATTCTGTGCCTCATATTCTACAATATTTGGCATGAATTCTGCAAAGCTGCTGTGGACCTCTGTTGAAAATCTTTGGAATGGACCAGTGAGATTCTCCTGATTACCTGCTTCCTACTTTGCATTTAATCTGGGAGGATCACACTTTTGTGCTTAGATCTTGTTGGTGGTGTGAGTGGCACTTTGACAAGTGTGATTAGCTGGCATGTTGTTTGCATGATGGAACAGTCTCAGTGACAGAGCAGACTATGGGAATGCATGAGGGAAATGTTGCGCTGGTCTGATGGGAAGGGTTGGAGATATGAATCAGGTTCACTGCCAGGCATAGTAGCAACCACCGTTATCGAGAGGTACCTCTCCTTTACCTTCCTCCTTTTGGACTCTCCTAGTTTTTTAATTTTTCCCATGATGCATCTCTTCTCCCTCCTAGGTATTCACTGCATAGGTAAGCGTCTTCCACATGGCCTTCTGGTCTGAGACTGGTTGTGCCTCTGGCAGGGTCTCCCTTCCTTGGGGTGCCACAGATGTATTTGGCTGTACTTGGCTGTGATGTAGTTATCACACTGGAAGGGGTAGATGTTGGGAGGAAAGTCCTGCTCAGGGTGGTGTTGATTTCCCTCAGCACCCCTGTTAGAGTGCCCATGTTGTAGTTTTGGACATCCATTTTGTTTATCACGTCCCCTGCAGCTGCTTAATGTCCCGGAGTTCAGTCCACACCTTGTCCGTCAAGCCTTGGGACTCGTGACAGACCCCTGAGATGTGGTTGATGGTGTCACTGGCCGACAACAACCCTCCAAGCATCCTACACCCATAAGTCTGTGCCCTTAGTACAGGGTTCCCTCTACAACTGGTCCTGGACCCTCAGTGTCAGGAGTGTTAAGATGTTTGAAACTATGCTAGGTACACAGTTTGGAAAGCACATTGTTGCCTAGGATGTTGATGCAACAGAGATGGGAGGTGACATTGTGGCCACAGTGACTCACTGTTGCCATCTGACCAGGTTGCCCAGATGGTCCAGGACTGTCCTCCAAGTCCACAAGTCCAGGAGTGTTGTCATCACTGAGGGCTTCATCAAGGGGGAGCAGTGGGAGTCTGTTTGGTAGCCTCTGTTTGCCCAGTGGCAGCTCAATCTTTTGATGAAGAAAGTGCATTGTTACTGGTTGAAGTATGACATCAACCTCCGCAGCTTTTTTGTTACAGTTAGTAGAGACACTGAACATTCTTAAGTTGTAGTTGAGCCTTTTGTGCTATGTTACCACGGTCTTGTAGTATTTGACATGACATATGCAAAGCTTGCCTAAGCTATTAGACTCAAGCAGCTCACTCTAGTCAGGGTAAGTCACACACAATCCAAATTTTCCTGTGCCCACCCTCTAAGCAAATGTAGGGATATCACTGAAAGAGATATCAAGTGTCTTTAGAGTTAAAATATTTCTGTAAAAGCGATACAAAGTGCCTCACGTTTTCCTAGAAACAACAAGTGTCTTCAGCAGGGCAAAGTACCTGGTTTGCGTTGAAAAATCCTCGAAAGGGACCGCAGAGGAGGAGGTGCGTGGAAAACGGTGAGTGTGCGTCGGTTTTGCCCCTTCGCACACGGACTTGCCCCGTTATTTTCCATGTGGGGAAGACATTGCGCAGATTTCCGGCGCTCAGACTTGGACCCTCTTTGGGTTGCAGGGTTTTCAGACAACCCGGGGGCGATGCGTGGAATCCTGGGCTTGAGGAGTGAAGTCACAGGGGCTGTGTCGATTTTGGTAGGCGATGCGTGGAATTTTCTTCCACACGTCAGGTGCTGCGTCGATTCCTCTCAGGATGTTGGGCGGCGTCATTCTGAGTCGGCTTGCGTGGATCCAGTAGGGCCGTGCATTGAAGTTCTGGTTGCGTCACTGGCGCTACATTGATCCTCTGTTGTGAAAATGGGACTGCGTCGTTCTGGTCTCGCAGTGCGGTGAATTTTTCACCACGGCAGGCTGTGCGTCATTCTTGCCGGCGGTGCGTCGAATTTTCCCTGCAAGGGGATTTCCGCTACAGGAGAGAAGTCTTTTTGGTCCTGAGACTTCAGGGAACAGGAGGCAAGCTCTATCCAAGCCCTTGCAGAGCACTTCTGCAGCACAGCAAGAGAGCAGCAAGACAGCAGGGCAACAGCAAGGCAGCAGTCCTCTTCAGAAAGCAGTCAGGTGAGTCCTTTGGGCAGGCAGGCAGTCCTTCTTGGCAGGGTGCAGGTTCTGGTTCAGGTATCTTCTCCAGGAAGCGTCTGAGGTGGTAGGGCAGAGGCCTGGTTTCTATACCCAAATGTGCCTTTGAAGTGGGAGAGAATTCAAAGAGTGGCTTAGAAGTGCACCAGGTCCCCTTTCAGTTTAATCCTGTCAGCCAGGGTCCCAGTAGGGGTTGTGGCAGTCCTTTGTGTGAGAGCAGGCCCTCCGCCCTCCCAGCCCAGGAAGACTCATTCAAAATGCAGATGTATGCAAGTGAGGCTGAGTATCCTGTTTGGGGTGTGTCTAAGAGAATGCACAAGGAGCTGTCAACTAGACCCAGCCAGATGTGGATTGTAAGGCACAGAAAGATGTAAATGCTCATTATCTAAAAGTGGCATTTCTAAAATAGTAATATTAAATCCAGCTTCACCATTCAGCAGGATTTTGTATTACCATTCCTGCCATACTAGTGTGACCTTTCTACTCCTTTCAGATCAGCAGCTACCACTCAAACAATGTATGAGGGCAGCCCCAATGTTAGCATATGAAGGGAGCAGGCCTCACAATAGTGTAAAAATGAATTTAGGAGTTTTACACTACCAGGACATGTAAACTACACAGGTACATATCCTGCTTTTACCTACACAGCACCCTGCCCTAGGGGTTACCTAGGGCACACCTTAGGGGTGAATTATATGTAGAAAAAGGGGAGTTTTATGCTTGGCAAGTACTTTTAAATGCCAAGTCGAATTTGACAGGGAAACTGCACACACAGGTCTTGCAATGGAAGGCCTGAGACAAGGTTAGCCCCTTCGCTGCCAGGCCTTTTCCCCCTCCTGTGCCAGGCCTTTTCCCCCTCCTGTGCCAGGCCTTTTTTTGCCTATTTGGGGCAGTTTGCGCTTAGGCCCTCATAACTTTTTGTCCACATAAGCTAACCAAGCCAAATTTGCGTCCTTTTGTTCCAACATCCTAGGGATTCTAGAGGTACCCAGACTTTGTGGGTTCCCCTGAAGGAGGCCAAGAAATTAGCCAAAGTACAGTGAAAATTTCGTTTTTTTCAACAAAATGGGAAAAAGTGGCTGCAGAAGAAGGATTGTGGTTTTTCCCCTGAAAATGGCATCAACAAAGTGTTTGCAGTGCTAAACTCACCAGCTTCCCAGCTTTCAGAAACAGGCAGACTTGAATCAGAAAACCCAATTTTTCAACACAAAGTTGGCATTTTACTGGGACATACCCCATTTTTACAATTTTTTGTGCTTTCAGCCTCCTTCCAGTCAGTGACAGAAATGTGCATGAAACCAATGCTGGATCCCAGAAACCTAAACATTTCTGAAAAGTAGACAAAATTCTGAATTCAGCAAGGGGTAATTCGTGTAGATCCTACAGGGCTGTCCTACAGAAAATAACAACTGAAAAAGAAAAATATTGAAATTGAGGTGAAAAAAACATCAATTTTTCTCTACGTTTTACTCTGTAACTTTTTCCTGCAATGTCAGATTATCGAAAGCAATATACCGTTACATCTGCTGGACTCCTCTGGTTGCGGGGATATATAGGGCTTTTAGGTTCATCAAGAACCCTAGGTACCCAGAGCCAATAAATGAGCTGCACCCTGCAGTGCGTTTTCATTCTATACCAGGTATACAGCAATTCATTTGCTGAAATATAAAGAGTAAAAAATAGCTATCAAGAAAACCTTTGTATTTCCAAAAAGGGCACAAGATAAGGTGTTGAGGAGCAGTGGTTATTTGCAGATCTCTGAATTCTGGGGTGACCATACTAGCATGTGAATTACAGGGCATTTCTCAAATAGATGTCTTTTTTAAACACTCTCCTATATTTGGAAGGCAAAAATGTAGAGAAAGACAAGGGGCAATAAAACTTGTTTAGCTAATCTATGTTCCCCCCAAGTCTCCCGATAAAAATGATACCTCACTTGTGTGGGTAGGCCTACCGCCCGCGACAGGAAACGCCCCAAAACGCAACGTGGACACATCCCATTTTTTTTAAAGAAAACAGAGGTGTTTTTTGCAAAGTGCCTACCTGTAGATTTTGGCCTCTAGCTCAGCCAGCACCCAGGGAAACCTAGCAAACCAGCGCATGTTTGAAAACTAGAGACCTAGTGGAATCCATGATGGGGTGACATGTGGTGCTCTGACCATGTTTTGTTACCCAGAATCCTTTGCAAACCTCAAAATTTGGCTAAAAAAAAACACATTTTCCTCACATTTTGGTGACAGAAAGTTCTGGAATCAGAGAAGAGCCACAAATTTCCTTCCACCCAGCGTTCCCCCAAGTCTCCCCATAAAAATGATACCTCACTTGTGTGGGTAGGACTAGCTCCCAACTAAAGGAAATTGCCCAAAACACAACGTGGACACATCACATTTTTTCATAGAAAACAGTGCCTACTTGTGGATTTTGGCCTGTAGCTCAGCCGGCACCTGGGGAAACCTAGCAAACCAGCGCATTTTTGAAAACTAGAAACCCAGGGGAATCCAAGATGGGGGTGACTTGCGGGGCTCTGACCAGGTTATGTTACCCAGAATCCTTTGCAAACATCAAAATTTGCCCAAAAAAAACACTTTTTCCTCTCATTTCGGTGACAGAAAGTTCTGGAATCTGAGAGGAGCCACAAATTTCCTTCCACCCAGCGTTCCCCTAAGACTCTCGATAAAAATGGTACCTCACTTCTGTGGGTAGGCCTAGCGCCCACGAAAGGAAATGGCCCAAAACACAACGTGGACACAACATATTTTTTCACAGAAAACAGAGGTGTTTTTTGCAAAGTGCCTACCTGTGGATTGTGGCCTCTATCTCAGCCGGCCCCAGGGGGGGGGCAGAAATGCCCTAAAATAAATTTGATGCAGAGCTTCCAGCGCGATGGGGGAGGCCCCTGTGACAAATCAGCACGCGCTCGCGCACTGACGTCACGGGGGTGGGGGGGTTGGGGTGGAAGGGGAAGGTCTTCCCCTTCCATCCCCGCCTTGGGGGAGGAGAGGGGTTCGCAGGGGGGGCGCGCTAGCGCTCCCCCAAGTTCCCGTGCTTTGGACGAGGTGACCTCGTCCAAGGCACACGGGAACTGTAGCCTTGGACGAGGTCACCTCGTCCAAGGTACAGAAACGGTTAAGGGGCTACTGAAGTGGGTGGTACAATCAGTGCTGCAGGCCCACTAGTAGCTTTTAATCTACAGGCCCTGGGTACATATAGTACACTCTACTAGGGACTTAAAAGTAAATTAAATAGCCCAATTGAGTGTGATCCAATATTACCATGTTTAAAGGGAGAGAGCACATGCACTTTAGCACTGGTTAGCAGTGGTAAAGTGCGCAGAGTCTAAAAACCAGCAAAAATAGTATCTCAAAAGTGGAGGGAGGCAGGCAAAAAGTTAGGGGTGACAACCCGAAGGCTGTCAGGTCTAACAAGTGAGATACAGGCAAACAGAGAATGTTGTTGCATATGTCACTGCAGTGATCTGGTGATGTAGCTTAAGGCCCTTAGGAACACTTGGTTTAAACACTTGGTAAAGTGTCCTTCCTGTCCTCAATAGTGTAATCTTGGGTAGCAGGTCATGATGGAGCTAGTTAGACAGACACATGTCTGAGCTGGGCATTATCTGTATATTGTAGCTGCGTTGTTTTTGTGTTCATGAAGGTGCTGGAGGTCAGGCTGCCTACATAGCAGACAGCGCACCGCTGGTGGTCTGTGTTTTTTTGCTTAGTGAGAAGGGATTCTGCCTGTAGACATCCTAATACGGTATACTAAGGACCACCGACTCAGCGTTCTTTTTCAGACCGCCAACACAGCGGTCTGGCGGCCCGACTGCCAAACATTAAGGGCCATATTTATACTTTTTGACGCTAATCTGCGCTAACGCAGTTTAGCGTCAAAAAAATTAGCGCCGGCTAACGGCATTCTGAAGCACCATGCGGGCGCCGTATTTTAGAATGGCGTTAGCCGGCGTTAGCCGACCGGCGCTGCCTGGTGTGCATGAAAAAAAAAACACGTACACCAGGCAGCGCCGGCGTAGGGGAAAATGGCGTATGGGCGTCTAAAAATGGGGCAAGTCAGGTCGAGGCAAAAAAAATCGTCTTAACCCGATTTGCGCCATTTTTTTACGACGCCCATCCCCCATCAACATGACTCCTGTCTTAGCAAAGACAGGAGTCATGCCCCCTTGCCCAATGGCCATGCCCAGGGGACTTATGTCCCCTGGGCATGTTCATTGGGCATAGTGGCATGTAGGGGAGCACAAATCAGGCCCCCCTATGCCACACAAAAAAATTAAAAAAAAGACTTACCCCAACTTACCTTTTCTTCCCTGGGATGGGTCCCTCCATCCTTGGGTGTCCTCCTGGGGTGGGCAAGGGTGGCAGGGGGTGTCCCTGGGGGCAGGGGAGGGCACCTCTGGGCTCCTTCAGAGCCCACAGGTCCCTTAACGCCTGCCCTGACCCAGGCGTTAAAAAGAGGCGCAATTGCGGGGTTTTTTGCCCCGCCCACTCCCGGGCGTCATTTTTGCCCGGGAGTATAAATACCACGCACATGCCTCGGAGTCATTTTTTAAGACAGGAATGCCTCCCTTGCATATCATTAACGCAAGGGAGGTGTTCACGCCAAAAAATGACGCTAACTCCATGAACTTTGGCGCTAGACGCGTCTAACGCCAAAGTATAAATATGGAGTTAGTTTTGCGTCGAATTTGCGCCGAAAAAAACAACGCAAATTCGGCGCAAACGGAGTATAAATATGCCCCTAAATTGGGCCCAAAGTCCTTATATCCAATAATTTATGTGCAGCAGACAAAGAGAGTGATCCTTCCAGCTACATATCCAAATGAAAAGTGAACAGGAGATGGACAAGGCACTTGGAGGATCCTGCTGGACAGGAACAGGAAGTTGGAGTCTCTAGGGCACTTCCTTCTTGTTGAAAAAAAGTAAAATAAAAAAAGACTTCTTGTAATAAAAAAAAAACTTGAACCATCCATTGAAGTAGAATATCAGCATGGAATATCTTTAAGTAGATTTAGCTTCTTCTCGAGTAGAGAATGTGCTTGAGGTGCAGCAGCGGTCGCTAACGCTTGCCAGCATCACAAAAAAGACACCAGAGGCCGCTGTAGAGGCTGAAGCAGCGCTATCGACTGCCATTAGCAGCTAGCAAGTATTGTGGCGCTCGCCAGCACATGCTAAACCAAGGGGCTGATTATGAACATGGCGGGAAGAGTCCAGCCATCGCATTTTTGATGGTCATAATAAAGCCTACTCAGCGGTCCAACTGCCCGATCATGACTATGGCGGTGTCACCGTCTCCGGAACACGGCCACTGCTGCTAATGCAGTGGTGGTGGCAATGGAGGCAGTCAAAGGGGGCGGGCCCGCAGCATCAGCTGCCGGGTTGATCAGGACGTGCCTTTCTACCGCCCTTCAGCTGGCGGGTTCCCCACTGGGTGAAGGTCTGCAGAAAGGCAGGCAATGGGCCACAAGAATGGCCCTAAGGCTCACACCCAGCCCCCCAAGGCTGGCCGGTCTGCTTGCTAAGGACACAGTGCACCCGACTGCCTGTTAGTCCCACAGCGTGGTCGGTATTGGCATCACTAGAGCCGAAGTGTGCCACCGTCATGACACACCACCAGCCCCACTGGAAAGTCAGAATTCGGCAGTTGGGATGCTGCAGGCTTGGCGGTCTGAGGGTGGGCTCACTAAGGTCAGAATCAGGCCCAAAGTCTTGCGTGTGCCCGTCAAAAAGAAAATCAGCTACAGAATTTAGCAGGAACTTCGTTTACATGCGTAGTGCAGAGCTCTTAAATTCTGTCAACTCCACAAGCAGAGTGAATTTTTCTGGATAGACCTAACTTAAAGTGCATTTTTAAGGCCAACAGCATTTTTCAAACAATCTGCCATTTTATGTGCTGCTACAGAACACTGAATGACTTTTCAAGTACTTTCTCTTAAAATGACAACAGCCTACCTTCTACATCATGATAGACTGTATTAGTATGTCTTGTAAGTGTAACTGCTGGCAACATGGAGCATACTCATAGGTTAATGTGGCCTGATTGCTTTGCAAATACCCAATGGTTTTGGAACATGTCCATTGATGCTAGTATATCTTTGCCTCCTGAACTGTATGGGATGCCAAAGGAGCAAGTAAGGACATAATTTCTCTCATATTTCTGAGTAATGCAACCATTTTAGTTATCACAGATAGCCATATAAGAAACTTAAGTAGTGTGGATATATGACATAGATTAACTTTCCTTCTGAGGAACAGTATATGATTGTAGTCACATAAAAAGAGGTAATTTTTCAAATTAAAATCATTGTCATAGCTAAGTTCTTCCAGGATATTTGGACAAAATATCCAGTTTTAAATATCATGTTACATAAATTTGGTAAAAAAAATATTAAGATACAAAATGGAAATATCATTGTCAAGAATATTGATGTTTTGGGTAAGTAATATTGTTGTCAAGAATTTTGTTGCTGTTAATATCGTTTTTAATAATATAGTTGTCAAAAATATTGTTTTTAATTATTTTCATGTGTTTTACTTTGTATAAATTACTGTTATGTTTCCTCGGTTGTATAATTGTTAAAAATATTTTTCAATATAGTTTGTAATTTTAAGTAATTTTTAATGTAATTGCTAATAGTAATTTATAGTGGCATAGGGAGTTGCTAGGTTTGTAGGGGTTTAGGGTGGGAAGTTACTTTAGCAATAATTAAGAAATAATGATTAATGTATTTTTTAATTGATTATTAATTGTGTTATATATTAAGTGCAGGCTGTTGGGATAGAGGGTGGAAAGTTAATCGTAAATTGAATCCTTCTTAAGTCCAATGTTTTCTTTACTGTTCCTCAGACTTGATTGGGAATAGTACATTTTACCCCTCCGAAGTTCAGTGCTTTATCTACTTTTGCCTTACCCATTAACCAACTTATGGTAACTATTGTAGAAAACGTAGCATTGGACAAAAGGTAGAGGTTTTCATAAGTTTTCAAATTGGACCTAACCACAGAGCCTGAGCCATGTAGGCCTGAAATATTGATAGCAATTATACTAGGGTGTGCTGTATCAGAAGTGCTATAGGAGGAATATGAAAATAAAGGGCCTGATTCTGACCTTAGCGGGCACACCACCAGCACACGGCGACGGCCGTAGAGAACAGGCCGCCTAACCGGCGGTACCCCTACCTCCGAATTCTGACTTCCCAGTGGGGCTGGTGGTGTGTTGGTGCTTCAGTGTGCGAGCCACTCACCAGAACTACAGGTGGTTCTAATGGAGTAATGATAATCCCCGAATCCCAATGTGAACTGACAGGGCAGCAATGAAGATCATATTGCAACCCTATGAGCTTTAAAGGCAAAGGAGGGTTGGGATGAGAGAGAAAGAGTGAAATACCAGGACTTCTCTGTAATTGGATTTCTCTACTTCTGGCACTGCTGGGCTCAAAGATATCTGGGATTCTGGTTCTCGATTCAGGATACTGACAATCAGCATTTTTCATTTACAAGGGTCTGGACTCGGATTTCCCGGTAATGAAACCACACTTTAAAACAGGAAAAACAAAACAGATCTTTGGCATTAATTTACGTCAAATCAGCATACCAATAATTCACACTAGAAACACTCCCCAGTGTGACTCAATAATTATCTAGAAATTATCATGAACTGGAATTATCATGTACAGGGATTTCACTGATTGAAAATAACTGGGTTAATCACAACAAAACGACTTCAAATTCTTCAGTAGTTCAATAGTTCAAATTCAGTAGTTCAAGAGTCTCAAGAGCTCAAGGTTCATATGCAAATATGAAATGGCAATCAGATTATAGTTCTCAATTGTCCTAACCAACTATGAGCACAGGATCCAGGAAGGCACATCTATTACAAGAAATACAATTTTTCTCTAATGTCTTTTTAGTCACAAGATTGATCTGAATATTATTGCTGGCTTTAGATGAGTCTGATTAATCAGCACCAATCAAGATCCCAAATTAAACAGAAAAACTTGTGTTACCTTATTTCCAATGACTTGTGTCTTTTTGCCAGCGCAAGAAGTTGTAATGTGAGAGATGAATTGAAAGCTTCCTGCCTTTTACAGGTACTGTGGTAACTGCAGAGAAGATCGGAAACACTAGGTCGGAACCCAGGAAGCGCATTGCTGTGAAGAGAAGCATGTAACTTTGAAGGTATGGATGCCACTGCGAAGAGAGGACTGCCGCCGCAAAGGGAAGGCTGCTGAAGACTGGAGACAGTTAAGCTTTGCTTCCAGGTTAAATGAGGCTAAGCAGGGTCTAGTCCAAAATGCCAGCTTTTATAGCCGGCCCGAACCAGGGTCAAGGAAACATATGGGGAAAACAGAGAAACTCGTAAGTCATTATAATTGCACATGTTTCTCAACTGTCTTTTTTCCATTAGGAGGGGCAATTAAAAATGTGTTAGTCATTATTGTAAGTGCACTTGTTTCTCAACTGTCTTTTTTCCATTAAGAGCATCAATTAAAACAATTGCAATTGTCAGCAGTTGACATGTGCTTCCTGGATTACCTTGGTTAGGCCCAGGTGTTCAGAAGTTTTCTGGACAACAAGTATTGGTCTAAATCTGCTTTAAGCATTGCCATTATGATAATAACCGAGTAGAAAAATTACACAAGGTTTCAATGGTACAACATGATTCATACTGGTACTGTGTTTGAAAAGAAAATAACAACATGTCTGCTATCACTCATAAGGGGGGAATAAGTCATGACTAAAGCATGCCTAGCCCGCCTCACAGCTGGGACCATGACACGCAGGCATGGCAGTGGCACGGTTTGGCTCTAGTGAGAGCCTGAAGCCATTGCAAGCCATGTTGAGGGGCCACAAGATAGTCAGGCGCACTGAGTCCTCAGCAAGTGACACATTGCATGCACCCACTCCCTGGAATTGGGGGGCTGGGAGTGAGCATTAGCTAAGATTCTGGAAAGGCATAATCAACCTAGCGCCATTGTTGTGGCGCTTTCCCTGCCTTTCCACCGACCTTCACCCGGCAAGGACACTGCCAGGTGAAAGTCAGTGGAAAGCCAGGTCCTGATCAGCCTAACAGCTGATGTTGCGGGCCTGCCCCCTTGATCGCCTCCACTGCCGCTGCTACAGTAGCAGCAATTTCGGCGGAGGTAGTGGTCCGAAGGTGATGCCACCACCATAGTCATGATCAGGTGGTCAGACGGCCAAGGAGGGCTCTTCCCGCAGTGTTCATAATCGGCCCCTAAGTCAGATAATTAGTACTCACATGTGCACTGAATCATCTTTGACAGATAGAAAAACATTATCATTAGGGCTCCCGGTTTTATGGTGTTTATTTTTTTTAACATTTACATCTGTATTTAGCCATATTTATTTTGTGGCCACCTTATTGGTATTAATCCACTTTTATTTTGCCTTCTGAGAATAAACAAAATTGTTAAATGGCATATTTACACTTGCACTCATGCATGGATGCCGGTCACGTTTTAGCAAATTAAGCACCACCTATAAAAAACCCTACACCCAGAGGTACAAATTAGAGTTAAAACTACGAATATATGTTAACATATGCCTATATTTAAGGACATCTCATCCTGTTTTTAACTCCTCATGCATATTTGCTCAGCTTTTGCCTGCAATTCATGAAATACAGCTTGAAAAGTCTCTCACAAGAAGAACTATTTTCAGTAATTTTTCGCTTTTAAAAATAAATACAGATAGGAAACACATTGTTTTCTGTCTCTATTTATCTGTAAAAATCTGAAAAAAATTTATTATCATGAATTGCAGCATATTTAGCTATATTAGCAGGTGTCACAGACATTACTATAGGACTGCATCACTGGTCTGTTGTTATGCTGCGCACAGAAGAATGGTTTCATGATACATTTGTGATATGCACAGCAGGTCATTGGACGCAGCCTTTGAAATTATTTTACTTATGGTCTTATGTTATGAACATACAGTGCAAATACGCTCATAATTATTTTCCCTTTATCAGTGTCCTCCAGAAGATGCAAGGGATATGTTGGCCAGTAAAGGGGTAAGCAGATGTCTGCTGGGAGTCTGAAGGTGGTACCACTGAAACAGAAGGTGATAGGGTGAAAGAGGAGGACTCCATGTCACCCAACTCAAAGGCCTCCACAGGAAACCAGCTTCAAGTGGTAGGAGACCCAACATCATCTCCTAGACTTTTACCATTGTCCACCATGACCAGGAAGATTAACACCCTTCCTACTGTTCCCCCCAATGTTAGCCAATACCCAGAACCTAAAAAGGCTGGGGTCTCCTGTCCCAGTTCATCCAGCAGTGATGTTTGAGGAGGTCCTTAATGTATTGCGCAGTATTTCAGTTGGCCAGACTGCACTGTTGCTTGCCATACACCGGGTCAGGCAATAGTTAAACCAGTTACTGGCGTTCCAGGATGACATCCATATTGCAGTGTGTGCCATAAAAGAGGTACAGCACTAAGACACCCCTGAGACATTAATACTAATCACAAAACTATTTCTGGCCCTTCCTCTCAAAATCCTTCTACTTCTCTATCCTATCCTCCAGCTACCATAATCCCACCAACTGACCCCTGTTCCTGCATCATCAACGGACCGGCAAAAGAATGTACCGCCCACCCCATCACAAACCGCCAATCCGCCAGCTTTTCCGGGGCGGTATCAACTCCATCAAAAGCACAGCGGAAACAGGGCTTGGAAGGGAAACCACTCACCGCTCGACGCAAACGAAGAACCAGGACGCCATGGAGCCCGAGCTGCAGGTCCTGCCCATGCTGGTCTACCTCCTCATCTACCAGGAATACGAAAGGCGGCAGCGACGACCACGGTGAGTACGGCACCTAGTACACAGGAGAGGTGGGGAGGAAAAGAGAGTGACACACACACACACGCAACACCCCCACCCTTACCCACAACACCATACACACAAACACATGCAACAACATTACATTTACACCCCGTATCCCCCTGGAAGAACGCAAGGACAAAAGGAATAGGGTCAAATCAGTGATATGTTAGAAATAGGCAGATATACGTAATAAATAGAAAACAGTATTTACAAAAATATAAAATATTACATAACGCTGTACATTGTCCATTCAAAATGTCCGTGGGCCACTGGGCCAAAAATTATGGGCCAAGCCCACACTTGACCCCTGCCTCAATACAGACAGAACACTGCAGGGGCATTAGGTCGAAAACACACAGGCACCTCAGGGGGATTAGGAAGGGGGGGGGGGGCACCTCAGCCGGAAGATGGAATAACGCCACTGCTCCTTGAGTGGGGTCCATGCCCACTGCTTGGTCCTGGGGAGTGCAAGGCCACAGTCTCTCGAGTGGGTGGTTTACCCATTGCTTAGTCCTGGGGAGTGCAAAGCCACAGTCTCTCAAGTGGGTGGGTTGACCACTGCTTGGTCCTAGGGAGTGCAAAGCCTCAGACTCTCAAGTGGGTGGGTTGCCTACTGTTTGGTCCTTGGAGTGCAAAGCCACAGTCTCTCAAGTAGGTGGTTTGCCCACTGCTTGGTCCTGGGGAGTGCAAAGCCACAGTCTCTCAAGTGGGTGGTTGCCTACTGCTTGGTCCTGGGAGTGCAAGGCCACAATCTCTTAAGTGGGTGGTTTGCCCACTGCTTGGTCCTGGGGAGTGCAAGGCCACATTCTTTCTAGTGGGTGCCTTTCTCCACTGGTTCTGGAGGGGGCTTTGTGCCCAGTCTGCTTCATCCTGCCAAGGATTGGGTGAGTGGATGCCTTTCTCGACTGGTTCTGGAGGTGGCTTTGTGCCCAGTGATGCAACTATTGGGGTGTGGCAGTTCACAGTCCCTCACCTGGTTGTCTGAGGCATGAGATTTGCAGGGACCATGATGGTCCATGGAGGCAGGGCTAGACTCTATCCTGCGGCGGCTAAGGCTGCATAGTGGTTGTTGTGCCGATGCTGGTGGGAGTGCTCCCAGTGGTGGTGGGAGGCTCCAGCCCTTCTCCTGCAGCCTCGGATGGCTGCCCACTGGGGCTGCTGCTGGCAGTGGTGCTACTGTCAGTGGTGCAGGTGGCGGTGCTTGCAGCAGTGCCTGTGGCGGTGAAGGTGGTGGTGCTGCCCGTGGTGCAGGTGCCGGTGCTGCTAATGGTGGGTGGAGGCCCCAGCCCTTCTGCTGCAGCCTCGGACGGCTGCCCACTGGGCCTGCTGCTGACAGTAGTGGTGCTTGCGGCAGTGCAGGTGGTGGTGCAGGTGGTGGTGCTTGCGGCAGTGCAGGTGGCGGTGCTTGCGGCGGGGCTTCTGCCGGAGCTAGCCACTGTGCAGGTGGCATTGCTGGCGGTTGTGCTGGTAGCCACCAGGCCTTCACCTGCAGCCTCCGACGGATGAAGTGCCTTGCCTGTTTTTTTCTGCCTCTTCCTCACCTTGGCAGATGGTGGTGTCACCTTGGGTCTGGCAGCTTGAGTCTTTGAGGTGGCCTTGCTGGGTAGTTGGTGCTCCTTCCCCTTGCTACATGCTGTCCCCCTCTTCACCTTGGTAGGTGGCGGAATGGTTTTGTCCTCGGCAGGTGTTGGTGGCACACTGGCTGGGCTGACGGGTGCCCCCTTTGCGCCTCTGTTAGCTGCAGGAACCACAGCGGATGTCGACTTGGTGGCTGAGGCACTGGGCTGGGTTCTGGACACCCTGGCCCGAGGGGAAGGACGGGGGGAGGGGTAGGGAAGAGGTCAATGTTTGCCAGGAAAAGCTTCTTAGAGACACTGGGGCGGGGAGAGGGTTTGGGAGTGGAGGAAGAGGAAGTGGTTATAGGTATCTGTCTGCTGTGTTTAAGTGCAGGTGCATGGGCTGTATGCTGTAGTGAGGTGGATGGCTGTTGGGTGGGTAAGTGCTTGCGTTGGTGTACTTTGGGAGGAGGGGTCACAGCCACACTGGGAGAGGACACAGGGGATGTGTGCATGGATGTGAGGGTGGTGACTGCCAGTGAGGGGTGTGTTATGATGGGTGTGCTGGTGATGGAGGTAGTGGATGAGGAAGTAGTGCATGCAGGTGTGGTTGGAGACGCTACTGGGAGGAAGGTGGATGACGAGGAGGAGGGGGACACAGTGGAGGCAGTGGATGTTGGTGTGTCTGCATGGGGATGGCGCTTGTGTGAGTGCCTTTGAGATGAAGTGTGGTGCTTGAATTTGCCTAAGCCACTTTTGTGTGTTGTTTTGGGTGAATGCTGGTCTTCAAGGTGTGCTTGGGATAGGCTGGGGTTGAAGGGATTGGGACTGGGTAGAGGAAGTTGGAGGGGGGAGGCTAGAGACAGGGACAAGGGCTGCCATCAGTGCTGAGGCCAGAGCCTCAAATGCTCTCTATTGTGCTGCCACGCCAGAGTGAATGCCCACCAATGGCCCACCAGATCCCTCCCATACTGTGACACACATACATTGACCACCATACATGCAGCACTCTGGCCAGGACAACTCTGCCCCCCTTTACATGCGGCTTACACACACAGCAATCCCTTCATTCATGGCCCACGCATCATGCTCACAGTGTACTTACCTGTTTGTCTGGAGGACCGTAGAGTAACGTGTACTGGGGTAGAACCCCATCCCCCAGTTTCTCCAACTTCCCCGCAGTGAAGGCAGGGGCTGTAGGAAAGTACCATCTTGCCTGGCATGTTACCCCCATTTTTATTTGTGTGTATGTTTGTCTTTGCCTGTGTCACTGGGATCCTGCTAGCCAGGACCCCACTGCTCATAAAGTATGCCCTGTATGTGTTCCCTCTGTGGGGCCTAACTGTATCACTGAGGCTCTGCTAACCAGAACCTCAGTGGCTATGTTCTCTCTGCTTTTCAAATTGTCACTGCAGGCTAGTGACTAATTTTACCAATTCTCATTGGCACACTGGAACACCCTTATAATTCCCTTCTATATGGTACCTAGGTACCCCATGTATTGGGGTTCCAGGAGATCCCTATGGGCTGCAGCATTTCTCTTGCCACCCATAGGGATCTCAGAAAATTCTTACACAGGCCTGCCACTGCAGCCTGCGTGAAATAACATCCACGTTATTTCATAGCCATTTTCACTGCACTTAAGTAACTTATAAGTCACCTATATGTCTAACCCTCACCTGGTGAAGGTTAGGTGCAAAGTTACGAAGTGTGAGGGCACCCTGGCACTAGCCAAGGTGCCCCCACATCGGTCAGGGCAATTTCCCCAAACTTTGTGAGTGCGGGGACACAATTACATGTGTGCACTACATATAGGTCAATGCCTATATGCAGCGTCACAATGGTGACTCCGAACATGGCCATGTAACATGTCAAGGATCATGGAATTGTCACCCCAATACCATTCTATTAGGGGGACAATTCCATGCATTCCCGGGTCTCTAGCACAGAGCCCGGGTACTGTCAAACTAGGTCTCTGGGGTGTTCTGGGCAGCTGCTGCTGCTGCCGCCAACCCTCAGACAGGTTTCTGCCCTCCTGGGGTCTGGGCAGCCCAGTCCCAGGAAGGCAGACAAAGGATTTCCTCTGAGAGACGGTGGTACACCCTGTCCCTTTGGAAATAGGTGTGAAGGGCTGGGGAGGAGTAACCTCCCCCAGCCTCTGGAAATGCTTTGAAGGGCATAGATGGTGCCCTCATTGCATAAGCCAGTCTACACCGGTTCAGGGATCCCCCAGCCCTGCTCTGGCGCAAAACTGGACAAAGGAAAGGGGAGTGACCACCCCCCCTGACCTGCACCTCCCCAGGGTAGGTGCCCAGAGGTCCTCCAGTGTGCCCCAGACCTCTGCCATCTTGGATGCAGAGGTGTGAGGGCACAATGGACAGCTCTGAGTGGCCAGTGCCAGCAGGTGACGTCAGAGACCCCTCCTGATAGGTGCTCATCTCTCTGTAGCCAATCCTCCTCTGAGCGCTATAAAGGGTCTCTCCTGTGGGTTTCTCGTCAGATTCTGAATGCAAGAGCTCAACAGAGTTCCTCTGCACTTCTCTCTTCGACTTCTACCAAGGATCGACCGCTGACTGCTCCAGGACGCCTGCATAACTGCAACAAAGTAGCAAGAAGACTACCACCAACATTGTAGCGCCTAATCATGCGTGCTTTCTCGACTGCTTCCTGGTGGTGTATGCTCTGAGGGCTGTGTGCCTTCACCCTGAACTGGGAATCCCGAAGAAATCTCCCATGGGTTGACGGAGTCTTCCCCCTGCTACCGCAGGCACCAAACTTCTGCTTCACCGGTCCTCTGGGTCCCCTCTCATCTCAATGAGCTTGGTCCCTGGAACACAGGAGCTGGATTCAAGTGACCCCCACAGTCCAGTGGTCCTTCTGTCCAAGTTTGGTGGAGGTAAGTCCTTGCCTCCCCACGCCAGACAGTAATCCTGTGTACCGCGTGAACTGCAGCTGCTAGGGCTTCTGTGCACTCTTGCAAGGATTCCTTCATGCACAGCCTAGCCCAGGTCCCCAGCACTCCATCCTGCATTGCCCAACTTGCTGAGTTGGACTCCGACGTTTTGGGACCCTCTTTTGTTGTTCTAAGTCGACCGTCGTCCTCAGATCTTCTAAGTGCCTGTTCAGGTGCTTCTGCGGGTGCTGTCTGCTTCTGCATGGGCTCTCTATGTTGCTGAGCATCCCCTCTGTCTCCTCCTCCAAGGGGCGACCTAAACAGTTTAACTTTCTCTAAAAGTTTCTACAAAGTTACTGAAACGTTTCTGAAAACTTTTTACAGTTCTAAAACTTTTTTTCTCTGTTCTTTTAAAAGTTCTAAAACGTTTTCTCTCTCGGTTCTAAACCTTTTCTATCATGTCTGTAGTAGAGCTTACTCCCAAAGTTGTTCAGGCAACCTATGAGAGTTTAAACTTTAAAAGTTTGAGGGGTCTCTGCATAGAAAGAGGTTTAAGCATTGGCAAGAATCCTACCAAAGACTTTCTCTCTAGCCTTCTCCTAGAAAGTGACCAGAGCCAGTCTGGCCCATCCCAGGAAATGGAGGTAGGAGGGGAGGTTACCCAGTCAGACTCAGAGAAGTCTCCTGAGGAGACTGGGGAGGGTTTTCCAGAGACCTGCCAGCTAGCAGGCCACCTAATGACACTGGTAGTGAGAGGGGGTCACACATTAGTAGGGCACCTTTCACTCCTAAAGGCCAGGTTACTAGGGTAAAGCCAGTTAGGGACAGGTCTCTCTCTGCCAATTCCCAAATTTCCTGTGTCTCACAATTCCAAAGCCTCCCACCCTGAGGATAACTTAATGGAAAGGGAACTGAGAAAGCTGAGGTTGGAAGAGGCCAGGCTGAAGCTTAAACAGCAGCAGCTGGCCTTAGACAGGGAATCTCTGGATGTAGAGAAGGAAAGGCAGAGATTGGGGTTAGTTCCCCATGGTGGCAGCAGCAGTGTTTTTGATAATAATCCTGTTCGAGAGCAAGGTTCCAGAAACCTGCATCAGATAGTCCCCCCTTACAAGGAGGGGGATGACATTAACAAGTGGTTTGCTGCACTTGAGAGGGCCTGTATGGTACAGTTGGTCCCTCAAAGGCAGTGGGCTGCTATCTTGTGGCTATCCTTCACTGGTAAAGGTAGGGATAGGCTCCTTACTGTCAGAGAAAGTGATGCTAATAATTACAAAGTTTTGAAGGATGCACTCTTGGATGAATTTGGCTTAACCACTGAACAATACAGGATTAAGTTCAGAGACACCAGAAAAGAGTCCTCTCAAGACTGGACAGACTTTGTAGACTGTTCAGTGAAGGCCTTGGAGGGTTGGTTACATGGCAGTAAGGGGACTGACTATGAAAGCCTGTATAATCTGATCCTGAGAGAGCATATTCTTAACAATTATGTGTCTGATTTGTTGCACCAGTACTTGGTAGACTCAGATCTGACCTCTCCCCAAGAATTGGGAAAGAAGGCATACCAATGGGTCAGAACAAGAGTGAACAGAAAAGTTCATACAGGGGGTGACAAGGATGGCAAGAAGAAAGATGGTAAGTCTTCTGACAAGGGTGGGGACAACGATAAAAAACATTCTGAGTCTTCTCAGGGCCACAAAGATCCTCTGGGGGTGGTGGGTCCAAATCCTCTTCTAACAAACAGAAAAAGCATTGGTGTTATTTATGTAAAGGGCCATTGGGCAAGTGATTCCACTTGTCCAAAGGAAAACACCAAACCTCCCACCACCACAACCCCAACTGCAACCTCTAGTGCCCCTAGTAATAGCAGTGGTGGTGGGAAGTCTACTACAAATAGCCAATCCAATGGTGTAGCTGGGCTCACTATTGGCAGTGTAGTTGGGGTTTGTCTTGTTAGGGAGACCACAGAGGCTGTTTTAGTCTCTGATTGTGGCATTGACTTTGCCACCTTGGTTGCTTGTCCCGTTAATATGGATAAGTACAAGCAACTACCCCTAATCAACGGTGTTGAGGTTGAGGCCTACAGGGACATAGGAGCCAGTGCAACTATGGTTATAAAGAAACTGGTTCACCCTGATCAACACCTACTTGGTCAGCAGTACCAAGTGACTGATACTCATAATAACACACTTAGCCAGCCCATGGCTGTTGTGAATCTCAACTGGGGGGGGGGTTACTGGCCCAAAGAAAGTTGTGGTAGCCACTGAATTGCCTGTAGATTGCTTACTAGACAATGATTTGGAGACATCAGCTTGGGCTGAAGTAGAGTTGGCGGTCATGCAGCAATGCTGGGCATTCCTGGGCATATTTTTGCTTTGCCAAGGGCTCAGGCCAAAAAGCAAAAAGGACAGGAAAACTTGGGCCTATATTTATACTTCTTTAGCGCCGTATTTGCGTCGTTTTTTTGATGCAAAATCAGCGCAAACTTACAAAATACAATTGTATTTTGAAAGTTTGCGCCGTTTTTGCGTCAAAAAATGACGCAAATGCGGCGCTAAAAAAGTATAAATATGGGCCATGGATCCTGGAACAATGGACCAAATGCTCCCAAAAGCTAGGGGTAGAAAGGGTATATCCTTGCCCACTATCCCTCCATCTCCAGAAGATTCCCCTTTTCAGGAAGAGGAATCCTCTCCCTGTGCATAACCTACACCAGATGAGCTGGCAGCAGACACTGCTGAGCTTTTGGGTGCAGGGGGGCCTGCTAGGGAAGAGCCGAGTGTGGCACAGCAGACCTGTCCCACACTAGAGGGTTTAAGACAGCAAGCTGTCAAACAGCAGAATTGGGATGTCAGTGATAGTCATAAGGTGTATTGGGAAGACAACCTCCTGTATACTGAGTCAAGGGACCCTAAGCCTGGAGCTGCCAGGAGATTGGTCATCCCCTTACAATACAGAGAGTTTCTTCTTACCTTGGTACATGACATTCCTTTGGCTGGGCATTTGGGCCAAAGTAAAACTTGGGACAGACTTGTTCCCCTGTTTCACTGGCCTCATATGTCAGAGGACACCAAAGAGTTTTGTCGCTCTTGTGTGACCTCCCAAGCCAGTGGCAAGACTGGTGGCGCTCTAAAGGCCCCCTTAATCCCACTTCCAGTGTTTGGGGTGCCCTTTGAAATGGTAGGGGTTGACATCGTTGCCCCCCCTTGTCCCTCCAACAGCTTCAGGCAATAGGTTTATCTTAGTGGTGGTGGACCATGCCACTAGGTATCCTGAAGCTATTCCTTTAAGGACCACTACAGCACCTGCAGTGGCAAAGGCCCTCCTAGGAATCTTTTCCAGGGTGGGCTTCCCTAAGGAAGTGGTGTCAGACAGAGGTAGTAACTTCATGTCTGCATACCTCAAAGCTATGTGGAAGGAGTGTGGTGTAACTTACAAGTTCACCACTCCTTACCATCCACAAACAAATGGTCTGGTTGAAAGTTTTAATAAAACTCTCAAAGGTATGATAATGGGACCCCGTGAAAAACTCAGAATGAGATGGGATGTCCTGTTACCTTGCCCCCATTTTGCTTACAGGGAGGTACCTCAAAAAGGAGTTGGCTTTAGCCCCTTTGAACTCCTCTTTGGGCACCCTGTGAGAGTTCCCCTTGCACTTGTGAAGGAGGGTTGGGAACAACCTTTAAAAGCTCCTAGACAGGACATAGTGGACTATGTACTTGGCCTAAGATCCAGAATGGCTTAGTACATGAAAAAAGGCCAGTAAAAACATTCATGCCAGCCAGGAGATGCAAAAGCAATGGCATGACCAGAAGGCTGGCCTGACCCAGTACCACCCAGGACAGAAGGTGTGGTAATTGGTGCCTGTGGCCCCAAGAGCACTCCAGGACAAATGGAGTGCACCCCATCTAATTGGAGAGAAAAAGGGTGAGGTTACCTACTTGGTAGACCTGGGTACTGCCAGGAGTCCCCTTAGGGTGCTCTGCCTAAAACCCTACTATGACAGGGCTGATCTCACCCTGCTCATGGCAACTGATGAGGGACAGGAAGAAGAGAGTGACCCTCTCCTTGATCTCTTCTCCACCACTGAAGCAGATGGCTTAGTGGAAGGAGTGGTGTTGGCAGATTGTCTTACTGAAGAGCAGAAAGATAACTGTGTAAATCTCTTAAGTCAATTTCCCGAACGCTTGTCACTGATACCAGGTACCACTACCTGGTGTGAGCACACTATCAATACTGGAGACAGTTTACCTGTCAAGAGTAAGATATATAGTCAGCCTGACCATGTCAGGGACTGCATTAAACAAGAAGTTCAGAAAAATGTTAGACTTAGGAGTGATTGAGCCTTCAGAAAGCCCCTGGGCTAGCCCAGTTGTGCTTGTCCCAAAACCTCACACTAAAGATTGAAAAAGAGAGATGAGGTTCTGTGTTGACTATAGAGGACTCAACCAAGTAACCAAGACAGATACTCACCCTATACCCAGGGCAGATGAGCTCATAGATATACTGGCTTCTGCCAAGTATCTAAGCACTTTTGATTTAACTGCAGGGTATTGGCAGATTAAATTATCAGAAGATGCAAAACCTAAAACTGCATTCTTAACCCTTGGAGGGCACTATCAGTTCACTGTGATGCCCTTTGGCCTGAAGAATGCACCTGCCACTTTTCAAAGGTTGGTGAACAGAGTCCTGCAGGGGTTGGAAGCTTTTAGTGCAGCATATCTAAATGATATAGCTGTCTTTAGCTCCACCTGGGATGATCACCTGGTCCACCTGTGGAAAGTTTTGGAGGCCCTGCAAAAGGCAGGCCTCACTATCAAGGCTTCAAAGTGCCAGATAGGGCAACGGAAAGTGGTTTATCTGGGCCACCTGGTAGGTGGAGAACAGATTGCACCACTGCAGGGGAAGATCCAGACCATTATGGAATGGGCCACCCCTACAACTCAAACCCAGGTGAAAGCCTTTTTAGGCCTCACAGGGTACTACAGGAGATTCATCAAGAATGATAGCTCTATTGCATCCCCTCTTAATGGTCTCACTAGCAAATATATGCCTAAAAGGTATTGTGGACAGCTAGTGTCAAAAAGCTTTTGATGAGCTCAAACGGGCATGTGCTCTGCACCTGTCCTAAAAAGCCCTTGCTATTTCAAGAAATTCCTAGCCCAAACTGATGCTTCTGAATTACGGGTTGGGGCAGTGCTATCACAGCTGAAGACTGAGGGCCAGGATCAACCTGTAGCTTTTATCAGCAGGAGGTTGGCCCCCAGAGAAAAGCAGTGATCTGGCATAGAGAGGGGGGCCTTTGCTATGGTCTGGGCACTGAAAAAGTTGAGACCATACCTGTTTGGTACTCACTTTATTGTTCAGACAGACCACAAACCTCTACTTTGGATAAAACAAATGAAAGGTGAAAACCCTAAATTGTTGAGGTGGTCCATATCCCTACAGGGAATGGACTATACAGTGGAACATAGACCTGGGTGTACCCACTCCAATGCAGATGAACTCTCCAGATATTTCCACTTAGACAATGAAGACTCATATGGGCAAGGTTAGCTTTATTGTCCCTCGTTTTGAGAGGGGGAGTTGTGTAGGAAAGTACCATCTTGCCTGACATGTTACCCCCATTTTTACTTGTGTGTATGTTTGTTTTTGCCTGTGTCACTGGGATCCTGCAAGCCAGGACCCCAGTGCTCATAAAGTATGCCCTGTATGTGTTCCCTGTGTGGTGCCTAACTGTATCACTGAGGCTCTGCTAACCAGATCCCCAGTGTGTATGCTCTCTCTCTGCTTTTAAAATAGTCACTGCAGGCTATTGACCAATTTTACCAATTCTCATTGGCACACTGGAACACCCTTATAATTCCCTAGTATATGGTACCTAGGTACCCAGGGTATTGGGGTTCCAGGAGATCCCTTTGGGCTGCAGCATTTCTTTTGCCACCCATAGGGAGCTCCGACAATTCTTACACAGGCCTGCCACTGCAGCCTGTGTGAAATAACGTCCACGTTATTTCACAGCCATTTCCACTGCACTTAAGTAACTTATAAGTGACCTATATGTCTAACCCTTACCTGGTGAAGGTTAGGTGCAAAGTTACTAAGTGTGAGGGCACCCTGGCAGTAGTCAAGGTGCCCCCACATCGTTCAGGGCAATTTCCCCAAACTTTGTGAGTGCGGGGGACACCATTACACGTGTTCACTACATATAGGTCAATACCTATATGTAGCTTCACAATGGCAACTCCGTATATGGCCATGTAAGATGTCTAAGATCATGGAATGTTCCCCCCACCCCAAATTTGGTATTGGGGTGCCAATCCCATGCATCCCCGGGGCTCCAGCATGGACCCCGGGTACTGCCAAACTAGCTCTCTGGGGTTTTCTCTGCAGCTACCGCTGCTGCCAACCCTCAGACAGGTTTCTGCCCTCCTGGGGTCTGGGCAGCCCAGTCCCAGGAAGGCAGAACAAAGGATTTCCTCTGAGAGAGCGTGTTACACCCTCTCCCTTTGGAAATAGGTGTGAAGGGCTGGGGAGGAGTAGCCTCCCCCAGCCTCTGGAAATACTTTGAAGGGCACAGATGGTGCCCTCCTTGCATAAGCCAGTCTACACCAGTTCAGGGATCCCCCAGCCCCTGGCCTGGCGCAAAACTGGACAAAGGAAAGGGGAGTGACCACTCCCATGTCCATCACCACCCCAGGGGTGGTGCCTAGAGCTCCTCCAGTGTGTCCCAGACCTCTGCCATCTTGAATGCAGAGGTGTGAGGGCACAATGGAGACCTCTGAGTGGCCAGTGCCAGCAGGTGACGTCAGAGACCCCTCCTGATAGGCTCTTACCTGGTTAGGTAGTCAATCCTCCTCTGAGGGCTATTTAGGGTCTCTCCTGTGGGTTTCTCTTCAGATAATGAATACAAGAGCTCACCAGAGTTTCTCTGAATCTCCCTCTTCGACTTCTGCCAAGGATCGACCACTGACTGCTCCAGGACGCCTGCAAAACTGCAACAAAGTAGCAAAAAGACTAACAGCAACATTGTAGCGCCTAATCCTGCCGGCTTTCTCAACTGTTTCCTGGTGGTGCATACTCTAAAGGCTGTCTGCCTTCACCCTGCACTGGAAGCCAAGAAGAAATCTCCCGTGGGTCGACAGAATCTTCCCCCTGCTAACGCAGGCACCAAACTTCTGCATCACTGGTCCTTTGGGTCTCCTATTCAATACAAAAGAGGGACAGGGAGATTACTGCTCCAGTGTACAGTCTCCCGAACTGCACTGTAAATTAAATAAGTACACTGTTCCAAAACTACTAAGAAAATGAAAAAGATGCAGGGTCGAAATCAGTAGGGATACCCATAGTATCAGGAGAGCCCTCAAGTACCCATAAGGGTAACAAGTTTCATCACTGGGCTATCTCCTCGTCAGACCGGCGCTGCAATGTCTGGCGGACCATCCCGAGAACCGGGATGGTGCTAAACCGAAGGCAATTTGCCAGGTTAGGGTCTGAAACGAATACTGACTGAGAATAGGAAATTTTAAATGTGAATAAGTGTAGGAGAGATTGAGGAAGATAAAATTAGCTCTGAACCTTAAACATCACTTTATTGAGTCAGAGGAAAGGTGCAGGCTAAGGTTAAAAACAAAACAGAGGGCCTGATTCTAACTTTGGAGGACGGTGTTAAACCGTCCCAAAAGTGGCGGATATACCACCTACCGCATTACGAGTTCCATAGGATATAATGGACTCGTAATACGGTAGGTGGTATATCCGCCACTTTTGGGACGGTTTAACACCGTCCTCCAAAGTTAGAATCAGGCCCAGAGTGTCTACGGGAATGATGTTCCACCACACTCTAAGGAGGGAAAAAGGTAGTGCACCTAATCCTGTCAAAATATGGTCTACATGTTTCGCGTCTTAATGGTCAACAAGTGATCCCACAACGCTTCGTCAGGACCCAGAATACTACTTCTCCTATCCAAAAATTTACAAAAAAGTGCTAAGATGTCACTTAGGGAATGAAAACAAGTTGTCAACATCAGTGCATGTTAGTGAAAATCAAAAATGTATGTTAGTGCACAGATACAAAGACACATACGATGTAGTGTAGTTATAGAAATCACAACCCAGTGTGCCACAAGCAAGCATCAAGGAAAGGCTTACCATCCCATAGTCGAGAATGAGCTTCCTAGGAACGAGCTAGCCACAACAAAAGGGGAATTACTAAACATGAAAGTAACATAATAAGTAAAAGTAATGTTTGTGTAATTTCCTCAAAAAGATTTTTGAGGAGGCATCAAAGACATCTTGTGAAAAAAAGTCATTAGGTCTGTAAATAAAATACATACAGTAGACATCATTTTAAAACCAACCACAGTAGAGGAATACATATTCTCACCACAAAGGTATCCGTCCAATTGTCAGGTCCTAAATGGAGCCCTCAGAAATAATAGAGATGATAGTACCACTCACAGTAACAATAAATCAGGCAAAAGAGGCTGAATCCAGCCTTGAAACATCGAGTTAAGATATCGTCATCGTAGTTAAAAAACGTTATTTCGATCCTAAAAAAGAACATCATGAAAGGGGAGGCTCCGACGGAGTCAACTTACTTTTTTCTTCCCTCGGTCTAGCAGGAGACCTGCCCTCTGCCGCGCGCCTGCAAGTTATGGAAACGCGAGGAGGGGCTGGTTAAATGCAGAAAAAAAACGCGCTCAGTCGCATCTGAATCCGGAAGCAACCCGGTCGTTGCTAACCGGAAGAGTAACAGACATGAAAGAGGAACACCTCTTTACATGCCTGGTGGCCATCTTGGAACATCTCGCATAATATGCTAAGATGGACCAAGAAGGCCGAGACACATTAACCCCTTCGCTGCCAGGCCTTTTCCCCCTCCTGTGCCAGGCCTTTTTTTGCCTATTTGGGGCAGTTCGCCCTTAGGCCCTCATAACTTTTTGTCCACATAAGCTAACCAAGCCAAATTTGCGTCCTTTTTTTCCAACATCCTAGGGATTCTAGAGGTACCCAGACTTTGTGGGTTCCCTTGAAGGAGGCCAAGAAATTGGCCAAAATACAGTGAAAATTTCGTTTTTTTCAAAAAAATTTGAAAAAGTGGCTGCACAAGAAGGCTTGTGGTTTTTCCCCTGAAAATGGCATCAACAAAGGGTTTGCGGTGCTAAACTCAGCAGCTTCCCAGCTTTCAGGAACAGGCAGACTTGAATCAGAAAATCCAATTTTTCAACACAATTTTGGCATTTTACTGGGGCATACCCCATTTGTGCAATTTTTTGTGCTTTCAGCCTCCTTCCAGTCAGTGACAGGAATGGTCATGAAACCAATGCTGGATCCCAGAAACCTAAACATTTCTGAAAAGTAGACAAAATTCTGAATTCAGCAAGGCGTCATTTGTGTAGATCCTACAAGGGTTTCCTACAGAAAATAACAGCTGAAAAAGAAAAATATTGAAATTGAGGTGAAAAAACCATCAATTTTTCTCTACGTTTTACTCTGTAACTTTTCCCTGCAATGTCAGATTATCGAAAGCAATATACCGTTACGTCTGCTGGACTCCTCTGGTTGCGGGGATATATAGGGTTTGTAGGTTCATCAAGAACCCGAGGAACCCAGAGCCAATAAATGAGCTGCACCCTGCAGTGCGTTTTCATTCTATACCGGGTATACAGCAATTCATTTGCTGAAATATAAGGAGTAAAAAATTGCTATCAAGAAAACCTTTGCATTTCCAAAAAGGGCACAAGATAAGGTGTTGAGGAGCAGTGGTTATTTGCACATCTCTGAATTCCGGGGTGACCATAGTAGCACGTGAATTACAGGGAATTTCTCAAATAGATGTCTTTTTTACACACACTCCTATATTTGGAAGGAAAAAATGTAGAGAAAGACAAGGGGCAATAGTACTTGTTTTGCTAATCTATGTTCCCCCAAGTCTCCCGATAAAAATGGTACCTCACTTGTGTGGGTAGGCCTAGCACCCGCGACAGGATATGCCCCAAAACACAACGTGGACACATCACAGAAAACAGAGCTGTTTTTAGCAAAGTGCCTACCTGTAGATTTTGGCCTCTAGCTCAGCTGGCACCTAGGGAAACCTACCAAACCTGTGCATTTCTGAAAACTAAAGACCTAGGGGAATCCAAGGAGGGGTGACTTGCGGGGCTCGGACCAGGTTCTGTTACCCAGAATCCTTTGCAAATCTCAAAATTTGGCTACAAAAACACATGTTCCTCACATTTCTGTGGCAGAAAGTTCTGGAATCTGAGAGGAGCCACAAATTTCCTTCCACCCAGCGTTCCCCCACGTCTCCCGATAAAAATGATACCTCACTTGTGTGGGTAGGCCTAGCGCCCGCGACAGGATATGCCCCAAAACACAACGTGGACATATCACAGAAAACAGAGCTGTTTTTAGCAAAGTGACTACCTGTAGATTTTGGCCTCTAGCTCAGCCGCCACCTAGGGAAACCTACCAAACCTGTGCATTTCGGAAAACTAGAGACCTAGGGGAATCCAAGGAGGGGTGACTTGCGGGGCTCGGACCAGGTTCTGTTACCCAGAATCCTTTGCAAATCTCAAAATTTGGCTAAAAAAACACATGTTCCTCACATTTCTGTGGCAGAAAGTTCTGGAATCTGAGAGGAGCCACAAATTTCCTTCCACCCAGCGTTCCCCCACGTCTCCTGATACAAATGATACCTCACTTGTGTGGGTAGGCCTAGCGCCCACGACAGGATATGCCCCAAAACACAATGTGGACATATCACAGAAAACAGAGCTGTTTTTAGCAAAGTGACTACCTGTAGATTTTGGCCTCTAGCTCAGCCGGCACCTAGGGAAACCTACCAAACCTGTGCATTTCTGAAAACTAGAGACCTAGGGGAATCCAAGGAGGGGTGACTTGTGTGGCTCGGACCAGGTTCTGTTACCCAGAATCCTTTGCAAACCTCAAAATTTGGCTAAAAAAACACATGTTCATCACATTTCTGTGGCAGAAAGTTCTGGAATCTGAGAGGAGCCACAAATTTCCTTCCACCCAGCGTTCCCCCACGTCTCCCGATCAAAATGATACCTCACTTGTGTGGGTAGGCCTAGCGCCCGCGACAGGATATGCCCCAAAACACAACGTGGACATATCACAGAAAACAGAGCTGTTTTTAGCAAAGTGACTACCTGTAGATTTTGGCCTCTAGCTCAGCCGCCACCTAGGGAAACCTACCAAACCTGTGCATTTCTGAAAACTAGAGACCTAGGGGAATCCAAGTAGGGGTGACTTGCGGGGCTCGGACCAGGTTCTGTTACCCAGAATCCTTTGCAAACCTCAAAATTAGGCTAAAAAAACACATGTTCCTCACATTTCTGTGGCAGAAAGTTCTGGAATCTGAGAGGAGCCACAAATTTCCTTCCACCCAGCGTTCCCCCACGTCTCCCGATAAAAATGATACCTCACTTGTGTGGGTAGGCCTAGCGCCCGCAACAGGATATGCCCCCAAACACAACGTGGACATATCACAGAAAACAGAGCTGTTTTTAGCAAAGTGACTACCTGTAGATTTTGGCCTCTAGCTCAGCCGCCACCTAGGGAAACCTACCAAACCTGTGCATTTCTGAAAACTAGAGACCTAGGGGAATCCAAGGAGGGGTGACTTGCGGGGCTCGGACCAGGTTCTGTTACCCAGAATCCTTTGCAAATCTCAAAATTTGGCTAAAAAAACACATGTTCCTCACATTTCTGTGGCAGAAAGTTCTGGAATCTGAGAGGAGCCACAAATTTCCTTCCACCCAGCGTTCCCCCACGTCTCCCAATAAAAATGATACCTCACTTGTGTGGGTAGGCCTAGCGCCCGCGACAGGATATGCCCCAAAACACAACGTGGACATATCACAGAAAACAGAGCTGTTTTTAGCAAAGTGACTACCTGTAGATTTTGGCCTCTAGCTCAGCCGCCACCTAGGGAAACCTACCAAACCTGTGCATTTCTGAAAACTAGAGACCTAGGGGAATCCAAGGAGGGGTGACTTGCGGGGCTCGGACCAGGTTCTGTTACCCAGAATCCTTTGCAAACCTCAAAATTTGGCTAAAAAAACACATGTTCCTCACATTTCTGTGGCAGAAAGTTCTGGAATCTGAGAGGAGCCACAAATTTCCTTCCACCCAGCGTTCCCCCACGTCTCCCGATAAAAATGATACCTCACTTGTGTGGGTAGGCCTAGCGCCCGCGACAGGATATGCCCCAAAACACAACGTGGACATATCACAGAAAACAGAGCTGTTTTTTAGCAAAGTGACTACCTGTAGATTTTGGCCTCTAGCTCAGCCGCCACCTAGGGAAACCTACCAAACCTGTGCATTTCTGAAAACTAGAGACCTAGGGGAATCCAAGGAGGGGTGACTTGCGGGGCTCGGACCAGGTTCTGTTACCCAGAATCCTTTGCAAATCTCAAAATTTGGCTAAAAAAACACATGTTCCTCACATTTCTGTGGCAGAAAGTTCTGGAATCTGAGAGGAGCCACAAATTTCCTTCCACCCAGCGTTCCCCCACGTCTCCCGATAAAAATGATACCTCACTTGTGTGGGTAGGCCTAGCGCCCGCGACAGGATATGCCCCAAAACACAACGTGGATATATCACAGAAAACAGAGCTGTTTTTAGCAAAGTGACTACCTGTAGATTTTGGCCTCTAGCTCAGCCGGCACCTAGGGAAACCTACCAAACCTGTGCATTTCTGAAAACTAGAGACCTAGGGGAATCCAAGGAGGGGTGACTTGTGTGGCTCGGACCAGGTTCTGTTACCCAGAATCCTTTGCAAACCTCAAAATTTGGCTAAAAAAACACATGTTCCTCACATTTCTGTGGCAGAAAGTTCTGGAATCTGAGAGGAGCCACAAATTTCCTTCCACCCAGCGTTCCCCCACGCCTCCCGATCAAAATGATACCTCACTTGTGTGGGTAGGCCTAGCGCCCGCAACAGGATATGCCCCAAAACACAACGTGGACACATCACAGAAAACAGAGCTGTTTTTAGCAAAGTGACTACCTGGAGATTTTGGCCTCTAGCTCAGCCGCCACCTAGGGAAACCTACCAAACCTGTACATTTCTGAAAACTAGAGACCTAGGGGAATCCAAGGAGGGGTGACTTGTGTGGCTCGGACCAGGTTCTGTTACCCAGAATCCTTTGCAAACCTCAAAATTTGGCTTAAAAAACACATGTCCCTCACATTTCTGTGGCAGAAAGTTCTGGAATCTGAGAGGGGCTACAAATTTCCTTCCACCCAGCGTTCCCCCAAGTCTCCCGATAAAAATGATACCTCACTTGCGTGGGTAGGCCTAGCGCCGGCGACAGGAAACACCCCAAAGCGCAACGTGGACACATCCTAAATTTTGGAAAAAAACAGAGGTGTTTTTTGCGAAGTGCCTACCTGTAGATTTTGGCCTCTAGCTCAGCCGGCACCTAGGGAAACCTACCAAACCTGTGCATTTCTGAAAACTAGAGACCTAGGGGAATCCAAGGAGGGGTGACTTGCGGGGCTCGGACCAGGTTCTGTTACCCAGAATCCTTTGCAAACCTCAAAATTTGGCTAAAAAAACACATGTTCCTCACATTTCTGTGGCAGAAAGTTCTGGAATCTGAGAGGAGCCACAAATGTCCTCCCACCCAGCGTTCCCCCACGTCTCCCGATAAAAATGATACCTCACTTGTGTGGGTAGGCCTAGCGCCCGCGACAGGATATGCCCAAAAACACAACGTGGACACATCACAGAAAACAGAGCTGTTTTTAGCAAAGTGACTACCTGGAGATTTTGGCCTCTAGCTCAGCCGCCACATAGGGAAACCTACCAAACCTGTACATTTCTGAAAACTAGAGACCTAGGGGAATCCAAGGAGGGGTGACTTGTGTGGCTCGGACCAGGTTCTGTTACCCAGAATCCTTTGCAAATCTCAAAATTTGGCTAAAAAAACACATGTTCCTCACATTTCTGTGGCAGAAAGTTCTGGAATCTGAGAGGAGCCACAAATTTCCTTCCACCCAGCGTTCCCCCACGTCTCCCGATAAAAATGATACCTCACTTGTGTGGGTAGGCCTAGCGCCCGCGACAGGATATGCCCCAAAACACAACGTGGACATATGACAGAAAACAGAGCTGTTTTTAGCAAAGTGACTACCTGTAGATTTTGGCCTCTAGCTCAGCCGCCACCTAGGGAAACCTACCAAACCTGTGCATTTCTGAAAACTAGAGACCTAGGGGAATCCAAGGAGGGGTGACTTGCGGGGCTCGGACCAGGTTCTGTTACCCAGAATCCTTTGCAAATCTCAAAATTTGGCTAAAAAAACACATGTTCCTCACATTTCTGTGGCAGAAAGTTCTGGAATCTGAGAGGAGCCACAAATTTCCTTCCACCCAGCGTTCCCCCACGTCTCCCGATACAAATGATACCTCACTTGTGTGGGTAGGCCTAGCGCCCGCGACAGGATATGCCCCAAAACACAACGTGGACATATCACAGAAAACAGAGCTGTTTTTAGCAAAGTGACTACCTGTAGATTTTGGCCTCTAGCTCAGCCGGCACCTAGGGAAACCTACCAAACCTGTGCATTTCTGAAAACTAGAGACCTAGGGGAATCCAAGGAGGGGTGACTTGTGTGGCTCGGACCAGGTTCTGTTACCCAGAATCCTTTGCAAACCTCAAAATTTGGCTAAAAAAACACATGTTCCTCACATTTCTGTGGCAGAAAGTTCTGGAATCTGAGAGGAGCCACAAATTTCCTTCCACCCAGCGTTCCCCCACATCTCCCGATCAAAATGATACCTCACTTGTGTGGGTAGGCCTAGCGCCCGCGACAGGATATGCCCCAAAACACAACGTGGACATATCACAGAAAACAGAGCTGTTTTTAGCAAAGTGACTACCTGTAGATTTTGGCCTCTAGCTCAGCCGCCACCTAGGGAAACCTACCAAACCTGTGCATTTCTGAAAACTAGAGACCTAGGGGAATCCAAGTAGGGGTGACTTGCGGGGCTCGGACCAGGTTCTGTTACCCAGAATCCTTTGCAAACCTCAAAATTTGGCTAAAAAAACACATGTTCCTCACATTTCTGTGGCAGAAAGTTCTGGAATCTGAGAGGAGCCACAAATTTCCTTCCACTCAGCGTTCCCCCACGTCTCCCGATAAAAATGATACCTCACTTGTGTGGGTAGGCCTAGCGCCCGCGACAGGATATGCCCCCAAACACAACGTGGACATATCACAGAAAACAGAGCTGTTTTTAGCAAAGTGACTACCTGTAGATTTTGGCCTCTAGCTCAGCCGCCACCTAGGGAAACCTACCAAACCTGTGCATTTCTGAAAACTAGAGACCTAGGGGAATCCAAGGAGGGGTGACTTGCGGGGCTCGGACCAGGTTCTATTACCCAGAATCCTTTGCAAATCTCAAAATTTGGCTAAAAAAACACATGTTCCTCACATTTCTGTGGCAGAAAGTTCTGGAATCTGAGAGGAGCCACAAATTTCCTTCCACCCAGCGTTCCCCCACGTCTCCCAATAAAAATGATACCTCACTTGTGTGGGTAGGCCTAGCGCCCGCGACAGGATATGCCCCAAAACACAACGTGGACATATCACAGAAAACAGAGCTGTTTTTAGCAAAGTGACTACCTGTAGATTTTGGCCTCTAGCTCAGCCGCCACCTAGGGAAACCTACCAAACCTGTGCATTTCTGAAAACTAGAGACCTAGGGGAATCCAAGGAGGGGTGACTTGCGGGGCTCGGACCAGGTTCTGTTACCCAGAATCCTTTGCAAACCTCAAAATTTGGCTAAAAAAACACATGTTCCTCACATTTCTGTGGCAGAAAGTTCTGGAATCTGAGAGGAGCCACAAATTTCCTTCCACCCAGCGTTCCCCTAAGTCTCTCGATAAAAATGGTACATCACTTCTGTGGGTAGGCCTAGCGCCCACAAAAGGAAATGGCCCAAAACACAACGTGGACACAACATATTTTTTCACAGAAAACAGAGGTGTTTTTTGCAAGGTGCCTACCTGTGGTGTTTGGCCTGTAGCTCAGCCGGCCCCAGGGGGGGGGGGCAGAAATGCCCTAAAATAAATTTGCCCTCCCAACCCCCACCCTCCCCCGCCGGGAGCGACCCTTGCCTACGGGGTCGCTCCCCCTGCGTGACATTGGCACCAAAAAACAAATCCCCGGTGCCTAGTGGTTTCTGCCCCCTTGGGGGCAGGTTGACCTAAACTCAGCCAATCTGCCCCCAAGGGGGGCAGAAATGGCCTAAATACAATTTGTCCCCCAGGGGAGCGACTTTTGCCTGATGGGTCGCTCCCCATCTCTAAAAAAAAAAAACAAAGAAAAAAAAAAAGAAAAAAAAGAAAAATTCCCCTGGCGCCTAGAGGTTTCTGCCCCCCCCGCCGGGGGCAGATCGGCCTAATAATAGGCTGATCTGCCCCCCGGGGGGGCAGAAATGGCCTAAAATAAATTTGCCCCCCCAACACCCACCCCCCCCCCGGGAGCGACCCTTGCCTACGGGGTCGCTCCCCCTGCGTGACATTGGCGCCAAAAAACAAATCCCCGGTGCCTAGTGGTTTCTGCCCCCTTGGGGGCAGGTTGACCTAAACTCAGCCAATCTGCCCCCAAGGGGGGCAGAAATGGCCTAAATACAATTTGTCCCCCAGGGGAGCGACTTTTGCCTGATGGGTCGCTCCCCATCTCTAAAAAAAAAAAACAAAGAAAAAAAAGAAATATTCCCCTGGCGCCTAGAGGTTTCTGCCCCCCGGGGGGGCAGAAATGGCCTAAAATAAATTTGCCCCCCCAACACCCACCCCCCCCTGGGAGCGACCCTTGTCTACGGGGTCGCTCCCCCTGCGTGACATTGGCGCCAAAAAACAAATCCCCGGTGCCTAGTGGTTTCTGCCCCCTTGGGGGCAGATTGACCTAAAATTGGCCAATCTGCCCCCAGGGGGGCAGAAATGGTCTAAATACAATTTGCCCCCCCAGGGGAGCGACCCTTGCCTGATGGGTCGCTCCCCATCTCTAAAAAAAGAAACAACAAAAAAAAAAAAACACAAAAAAAAAATTGCCCTGGCGCCTAGAGTGTTCTGCCCCCCCCCCCGGGGGCAGTTCGGCCTAATAATAGGCCGATCTGTCCCCCGGGGGGGCAGAAATGGCCTAAAATAAATTTGCCCCCCCAACCCCCACCCCCCCCCCCCCCCGGGAGCGACCCTTGCCTACGGGGTCGCTCCCCCTGCGTGACATTGGCGCCAAAAAACAAATCCCCGGTGCCTAGTGGTTTCTGCCCCCTTGGGGGCAGATTGACCTAAAATTGGCCAATCTGCCCCCAGGGGGGCAGAAATGGTCTAAATACAATTTGCCCCCCCAGGGGAGCGACCCTTGCCTGATGGGTCGCTCCCCATCTCTAAAAAAAGAAACAACAAAAAAAAAAAACACAAAAAAAAAATTGCCCTGGCGCCTAGAGTGTTCTGCCCCCCCCCCCGGGGGCAGTTCGGCCTAATAATAGGCCGATCTGTCCCCCGGGGGGGCAGAAATGGCCTAAAATAAATTTGCCCCCCCAACCACCACCCCCCCCCCCGGGAGCGACCCTTGCCTACGGGGTCGCTCCCCCTGCGTGACATTGGCGCCGAAAAACAAATCCCCGGTGCCTAGTGGTTTCTGCCCCCTTGGGGGCAGATTGACCTAAAATCGGCCAATCTGCCCCCAGGGGGGCAGAAATGGTCTAAACACAATTTGCCCCCCAGGGGAGCGACCCTTGCCTGATGGGTCGCTCCCCATCTCTAAAAAAAAAAAAAAAGAACAAAAAAAAAAACACAAAAAAAAAATTTGCCCTGGCGCCTAGAGGTTTCTTCCCCCCCTGGGGGCAGATCGGCCTAATAATAGGCCGATCTGCCCCCAGGGGGGGCAGAAAAGGCCTTCCCAAAAAATTGCCCCCCCTGGGAGCGACCCTTGCCAAAGGGGTCGCTTTGTTGCGTGACATTCGCGCGCAAAAACAAACTCCCTGGTGTCTAATGGTTTCTGCCCCCCTTGGGGGCAGATTGGCCTTATCAAAATAGGCCAATCTGCCCCCAAGGGGGGCAGAAATGGCCTAAATATATATTGCCCCATAGGGGAGCGACCCTTGCCTAAGGGATCGCTCCCCACCTAAAAAAAAAGAATTCATCACAAAAAAAAAATAAAAAAAAAAATGGTCCTCCTAAAAAAATGCCCCCCTGGGAGCGACCCTTGCCCAAGGGGTCGCTCCCTTTTGCCAATTTCAAGAAGAAAAAAAAAAAATCCCTGGTGTCTAGTGGGGTTTCAAAAGCCGGATTGCAAGCAATCCGGCTTTTGAAACCTGTGAGAGACTTCAAAGGGAAGGAAATACATTTCCTTCCCTTTGAAGCCTCTCGGGGCCTCCCCCATGGGATTGAAAAAGAAATGCAAAAGCATTTCTTTTTCAATCGCGCTGGAAGCTCTGCTTCCAGCGCGATGGGGGAGACCCTGTGACTAATCAGCGCGCGCTCGCGCGCTGACGTCACAGGGGGGGTTGGGGGGGTCGGGGGTGGGAGGGGAAGGGCTTCCCCTTCCATCCCTGACTTGGGGGGGTGGGGGGGAACCCCACAGAGGGAGCGAGAGCGCTCCCTCTGGGCTCTGTGCACAGGACGTAATGGTTACGTCCTGGGCACAGCAGCTCTGTGCCTCAGGACGTAACCATTACGTCCTGGGCACAGAAGGGGTTAAAGCCTGATACAATGTGAAATGTGAGGGCTGATAATAGCGTTTCTGCATTCTCTTACATATTATAACAAAATACTGTACCAACTGATGGTAGCCTTAGGGGGGGAGAAAAACACATTTTGGCTCATGGGTGTGCAGTGAGAACCAACAATACAAAAATCGAAAAAGGGCTAAAAGTCGGTTTCTGGAGACTATTTAGCGGTGGCCATCTTACTAATAGTCATGTGCCCCAAATGAACATTGTTTGTGAGTTTGCCCTCAGAATCTAAATAAGAAAATGTGATAAGTGCAGACAATAGAATGTAACAAAGCTGCCAGGCTAAACAGTTCGTAACTGGGTTCAACTAGCTGGAACTAGAGACAGCCTATAAAGCAAGGCAGGGAGTATTCCTCAGGTATAATAATCTTTAGAGACGTTATGAAAAACACAAATAAAGAACGGGCGCAAGACCCCTCCAAGGATCCCTAGGATGAATATTGATCAAGGTGAGGAAGCAGTTAGGGTATCAAGGTATTCCAAGGAATCTCGTCATTTAAACCTTCACTGTAAGTTTTAAGTCTGTACACCCATCGTTGTTCAATTTTGAATAAATATTTGAGATCATTACTGTTGTATCTTGGAACCTGTAGTACAGTCCACCACAGATCGTCAGGGCCATGGTTAGATTCTAGGAAATGCGAACTCAGTTTCGTAGTGATGCGGGAGCATCTAATGTTGCTCCGATGTTCGTTGATCCTCTGTTTGACCGGACGGGTTGTCATCCCCAGTTGGTGTTTTTTTTCAGGTGACAAGTGCCATAATGTTCCAAGTCTAGGTAGTCGATTAGTTTCGTGAGTGAGCAGACATTACAAGAGCCACATGGGTAGTGTCCAGTGACCGGGGGCAAGTTCCATAAAGTAGATTGTCTAACAGGGTCCTGTAATGGGCGAGGACGCGTATGGACCACCAGATCTCGTATATTAGGAGATCTTTTGAAAGCAAAAAGGGGCCTTGGGAACGGGGTGCCACCACTCTGAAGGCTATTCCAACGTTTGCTGATGAGTTTTTTAACAGAATTAGACAGAGGGGTGTATGTGGAAACACATGTCAAATGATTTTCCGGTTCCCTGAGCACAGGTGCCAGTAAAGCTTCCCTATGATTATTGCGGGCCCTCTTATATGCAGGATTGATAATGCTCTTAGGATAATGTCGATTGGTCAGTTTCTGTTTTAGATCAAGAACCTGAGTGTCAAAGGACTGAACTGAACTACAATTACGACGTAGCCTAAGAAACTGGCCAACTGGTAGATTGTCACGCAGGGCCTTAGAGTGGTGGCTGTCGTACAAAAGTAGGCTATTACGGTCGGTACTTTTGTGAAAGGTATCAGTTATAAGTTTACCTTTGTCAATCTTGATCACAAGATCCAAGAAGGACACCTGTGTAGATGAGGCATGGGCAGTGAATCTCAAAAAGGGGTCCAAAGTGTTGACGCAACGAGTAAAGTTATCTACATCCTCGAGAGGACCCTTCCAAATGATGAGAATATCATCTATATATCTCCGCCACAAGGTAATATTGTCGTGAAAAGGATTAGATGTAGGTAAAATAAACATTTTTTCAAAGTTATAAATGTACAGGTAGGCCAGACTCGGAGCAAAAGTACTGCCCATAGAAGTACCTCGAATCTGATGAAACAGAGAGTCTTCAAATTGGAAAAAGATCTTCTTCATAGCCAGTGTCACACACTGCATCACAAACTGAACAGGGGTTGGAGATAACCATGAGCTTGCAAAGAGAGCAGACTCTACAACTTGTAAAGTTGCTTCTTATGGAATGTTTGTATACAAAGCCTCTACATCCTAAGTGATGAGGCCTTGAACTTGAGCACTGGAGGTAATGGTTTCAATCAGATTCAGGACATGCTTTGTGTCCTCAAGGACGGTGCTTGAATCTTTCACCAGTGGTTGGAGTAAAAAGTCACAGAAAACAGACAGGGGCTCCAACACCGATCCAATGCCTGAGACAATAGGACTGCCGGGAGGAGGGGTGATACCCTTGTGTATTTTGGGCAGGCAGTAGAAATAGGGAGTGCGGGGTGGGCCTTGACGAGGAATTCCGCTTCTTTTGGAGAGATCCAAGAGTTACAGCGGGCTTCTTCAATCATACTCCTAATTTCTAATTGTAGGTCATTGGTAGGATCGTGGACGAGAGGAGCATAGTATGTGTTGTCACTCAGAAGACGGAGGCACTCGTGCCTATAGTATGAGGAATTCATTATAACTATCACACCTCCTTTGTCCGCTGGTTTAATCACAATTGACTGATCTAGAGATAGATCTTTTAAGGCCTGTCTCTCAGTGGACGGTAAATTGATAAAAGGTCTCTTGGGGCGGACTAAATCAAGGTCTGCCATGACAGCTTTTTCAAAAGCCAAGACCTCGCATGGGAGAGAGTGTGATGGAGGGACAAAAGTGGATGGTTTTCTTAACCCGGTGTCCTCAATCCCAGGAGCCAAGGGGCGGTCCAAAAAGAAAAAATGAAGTCGTATTTTCCTGAAGAACTGGGAGAGTTCACAGTTCAGATGAAAGGGATCCTCAGCGGGTGTCGGGACAAAGCCTGAACCTATGTTCAAGGCTCTTGATTCATAAACCGAGAGTTGTCTGTCAGATAAATTAACCACTACGTCCTCGTGGGGGGTTCTTGCCCTGGCTGCGGGTGACCATTTGTGGTTCTTCTCTGCCCCAATGGACACGTCTGCCTCTGCCTCTTCTTTTGCCTCTTCCTCTGCCCTGGCCGCGGCCTAAAAAAGGCATGTAAGGTAACATCGGGCGTGGTTGGAAGAATGGAAAAGGAGGTTGCCAAGAACCTTTGGGTCTCCCCTCATCTTGAAGAGCATGGTCCCTGGAACACAGAAGCTGGATCCAAGTGACCCCGACAGTCCAGTGGTCCTTCTGTCCAAATTTGGTGGAGGTAAGTCCTTGCCTCCCCACTCCAGACAGTAATCCTGTGTACTGCGTGATCTGCAGCTGCTAGGGCTTCTGTGCACTCTTGCAAGGATTCCTTCATGCACATCATAGCCCAGGTCCCCAGCACTCCGTCCTGCATTGCTCAACTCACTGAGTTGACCACCGGCTTTGTGGGACCCTCTTTTGTTGTGTTGAGACGACCAGCGTGCTCAGAGTTCTTGCACGACTGTTCTAGTGCTTCTGCAGGTGCTGCTTGCTTTTGCGTGGGCTCTCTCTGTTGCTGAGCGCCCCCTCTGTCTCCTTCTCCAAGGGGCGACCGTCTGGCCCTTCCTGGGCCCAGACAGCAACCATTATCTTTAACCGCGACTCTTGCAGCTAGCAAGGCTTGTTTGCAGTCTTTCTGCGTGGAAACAACTCTGCATCCTCCAGCACGCCGTGGGACATCTGATGACCAAAGGAGAAGTTCCTGGCACCTTTCGTTGTTGCAGAGTCTTTGGCTTCTTCCACCTGGAGGCAGCCCTTTTGTACCTTCATCCGGGGTTTAGTGGGCTCCTGCCCCCCAGACCCTTGTGTGACTCTTGTTCTCGGTCCCCTTCCTTTGCAGGTCCTCAGGTCCAGGAATCCATCTTCAGTGCTTTGCAGTCAGTTGTTGCCTTTGCAGAATCCCCTATCTCAACTTTACTGTCTTTCTGGGGTAGTAGGGTAACTTTACTCCTACTTTTCAGGGTCTTCGGATGGGGTATCTTAGACACCCTTAGGCCCATATTTATACTTTTTGACACAAAACTGCACCAGCGCAGTTTTGCGTCAAAAATATTACCGCCGGCTAACGCCATTTCGGTGCGCCATGCGGGAGTCAAATTTATACTTTGATGCACGGTGGCGCATTTTTTTGGACGCACACCGCAAAACAACGTTAACGCGGCGGAAATGACTGTGGGTCGATTTACGACACCGCAAACCGGATATGCTGTGTTTTTTGATGCAATAGCGTCAAAATTCCCCGCAAACACAGCCATTTCAGCAGAGGGGAGCCAAAATGGATCCCAGATGCCTGTACAGACCCCAGGAAGATGACAACAGACCAGGAACCAGCCAGGAGGACCCACACTAGAACCAGGACAGTTTTAAGAATAAAAGAAAGTGTTGCTTCAGTGCAGAGGAACAGGAAATTCTGGTGAAAGAGGTGACAGAACACCAGCACCAACTGTTTGTCACCTCAAAGTTGCCAATCAGTAGGAGAGAGGCAATATGGCAACAAATTGTTGACAAGATTAACAGTGTGGCAGAAGTACACAGAACAGTCATTGAGTGCAAGAAACGCTGGCATGACTGCAAGTGCAGGACCAAGGAAAAGATGGCCAGGAACAGGAAGGCAGCACTGCAGACTGGAGGTGGGAGTCCAGCACACCAGGAGGCCCTGGACCACATGGAGGAGATGTCACAGTCATCATCCCTGAGGAGATCGTCACAGGGATTCAAGGACAGGATAGGGCAGACTATCAGGAGACAACACACATGCAGGGTAAGTCGCATGGGGAATTAAAATGCGCTAATGTCAACTACAACTGGGGGGGGGATACGGACCACAAAATGCATGGAAGTCATGATATACATGGAGTGGCATGGGTAAAGGGGTATGGCATGGGGGCATGGCCTGTACAGAGAGAAGCTGGGGCACAACATAACACAACACCAACAACAGTTCCATGGGGTATGCTGCCATGCCAACGATAGAGCAAAGGTAAAGCCACGCCAGGAGGGAAGGGCACAAAGTCAAACTGACATCCCGTCACACGTCATCCACTATACCCCCTACGTTAACTAGGGCCCAATTAACAACCTCTAGCCATACCGACAACTGGAATGTTACAGTGACAACAGTTGTCACTACCACCTACGCTGTGTGCGCAGCTCAAGTAGCTAATGGCAGTAACGTCCCCATGGATCATACACACCTAAATTAGTGGGTTGAGGATGACAACTTTAACAATCCCCTGAAACAAGACAAATGTTCCAGTACTGTCAAAAGTGAATGCCCATAGTTGCCGCAAACATCAGCCAATGTCATGAACATGAGGAGCTACACAGCACTAAGTTCACACCCATGCTGCATATGTCAGGGTCCACCCTGTGCCTGGGTCACAATGCAACATCCCAAATGTCATACTGCTCAGGCAACAGCATTGAGGGGGAGGACACATGTAACTGGTCACTGAAATACACCTGCACAGTCAGAGGAGGAAATAGGACACTGCTACGACTATCAGGGCAATCCAATCTCCACACATTCCCCAACATCAGCTGTACACATTAACAATGCTAACATCCATATCGTGCCATAACAATGCTATGCTTTCAACTACATATAAGTGGATGTGAAAGATCAGAGATTGGGGCAGGTCCAGATTGCTAAGTGTGCTGCTAGTGCCATCAGAGCACCCACAGCCAGTGAAAGGTCTCACCATGAGCAAGGATATAGACGGAGGGTTGAGTAGGACAAGACGGTGGCAATGCACTATTTGGCCTAAGACAACACTAGAGGAGATGATGCTGACAAGTCTAATAACTTACTACAATACATGTGACATGCAGGTGGGGCATAGGCCTGGGAGAATGCCCATCTGAAAGACAGGAGCAATGAACAGGAAACAAGATCACAATGTGAAATCATCACAAGGCAGGCATGTCACATGACCAATGCCACAACACAGACACACTAATTGTACCCTATTTCATTGCAGAGGACGATGGACCTCCTGCGGATATGCATGTCCAGGACTACCCTGATGACATGGATGACGAGCTGACAAACATCAGCCACCAGACCCTCCAAGATGTCCTTGGAACCCTCCAGACCCCACCTTCTGTGACAAGGAGGAGCACAGAACAAGCAGCCATCACAGAGCACCCACCCACCACCCCAATTGTAAGACCTGCCAGCTCCAATACAGCTGAGGACTCAGATGACACAGGCACCAGTTTTGAGAGAACTGCAGTCGGAGTACAGCGGGAGCTGGCCAAGGAGGTGTGGGTGGGGATGCAAACTATGGCAGCCAGCCTAGAGGGGGTGCGTTTGTGCATGATGTCAACTGAAGAACAGGCAGCAGCTGTGCAAGGGCGAACAACTATCTTGCAGGAACTTGAAAAAAGGCTGAAGGAAATCAACACAGCTGTAATACAGTTGACCCAACACCTACAATAGAAATCCTATCAACGCGTGCACACATACAACATTGAACCCCTCAGGGCCGACCTGGCTGCCTACCATCGTGATGTGGCTGCTATTCTCAAGAACCAGCAGATCCTCTGTGCAGCGGTACTGCCCTTAAGACCTTCACAGGTAGCAGCGACCTGGATGTCTGACTCCACGTCTTCTAACACTGAGGTGTGTGTTGCCCCTTCACAACCGCCACCACCAAGGACAGAGGAGGCAACGCACACATCAGAAGAAGAAGACATAGAACAGATCATATTCACAACTAAAAGTACCCGGAAGAACTAGTCCCTGCCACATGGCCACCTATTACCAAGGTCCAGCGCTTTGTTACATGCCAGTCTTGCAACAACTGTACTCAATTACTGTTCTGCAAACCACTGTATACCTTGTCAGCCTGCCCAGTGCTTGTCTCTCTCTTGCTCATTGGCAAATCCTGTCCCTCTGCACTGTCTGACACATCACCCCAGCATGTCAAACGCATTTTCCTTTAGCACTTGTGTAGGATCAAAATAGAAGATGTCACTATAATGGACTCACAATCATGGACAATGTACATATTGCACTACAGCACTTTTCAATAAATAGCACTTACACAACCACTTTGTCTCAGTGTAATGTGACACATCAACGTTGCAGTAGATCACTGAAATTTGCCTCCTGTCAAATTACATAGCTTGTCAATACAACTGTCCTGAAATAATGTAGTCTGCTAACTATGCACAGTGGCCTGGATTGCACCATACTCTGCCCTTCCTGAGGGTAATATCTGATGAAAATAGAAACCATACAACATAATGCTGTGTTGGACAGAATAATGCTTCCTCAAGGGATATCTAAGCCATTAAATAGTGGCAGCAAAATGTTGGCACCATGCAATACTAACACATATAACATTGCCCACAAATCTAAGCAAACAGTCAACAAACTGCATGAAGGAAGATGTCTGAGTTTACATCCAAATAAGTAATCATGCTGAACAGTGTCACACATGATCTATGTGAGTCATGAACACAATACTACAAGAGTGCTTACTACCACTCAGCTAATAAGGGTTTCCTTGAACATCACACTGCAGTCAGATATAACACAGTGTCCCCAATCATAAATCTGGAAGCACCGTATGTGACATTGAAAACATACTTAATTAAAAAAACACGTTGGGATCCATAGTAACTTGATTGGTGCTTGCAATGAATGATCCAATCTTTGCAAGGTAGCTCTGGGGTAGCTGCCAATGTTTACAAGTCAGTTGGAATTTGTCCGTAGCATAGAACACAAATGTAATACAACATAATTCATGTACACTTATGCCAAAGCCCTGATCTACAAGCATTTCACACATACTGTAAAGGGTTCACTAGATATTTATTAAATGGTAATAACAGATGAGAAAACTCGGGGAAAAGCCTTACCTACCCTAATCTACCCTAAATACACGTTACCCACAACTGTCCCTGAATAACCTAAGCTAAACTTGCTTATCACATGTAACGAAACGTTCTAAACATCAACCCCCCACCCACCTTATGAGATGGGACACATGGAGGACAACAGATACTAACCTAAGTATATATTTTTTTGTAAATTTTTTAAATATATTTTTTTATTTTTTTATATTCAAAACACACAAGAACCCCAACATAGCCCAGCACACTCAAAAAGAAAAAAATGAAATACTCAGGACCCCCCACCCACTAACACTAACTAAACTAACAGTCTATACTAACCTAACACTAAGCCCCCTAAACCCACAAAGTATAAGAATAAGGAAAGAGGAGGGAGGGGAGGGAATCATGTCCATCAAAAAAAGTCTAGAGGTTGGCCCTCCGGAGTGCCCGCTTAATGGACCGCACCCGCCGGGTGATATGGCGAACATCCTGCCGCAGGAGACTCATTTTCCTGAGGACACAGTCCATTTTGCGCTGTATGTCCACAAAAGCAGCAGTAGGGTCAATTGTTGCAGCTGGGGTGGTCTGGGTGCCAGCAGTGGAAGTGTGGGACCGTGTATGGTCAATGTCTGTGGGCTGCCCTGAAGGTGGTCCAGTGCTAGGGCCTGGAGCACTTCCTGATGTTGTTGGCACAACAGTCACAGCTGTTGCTTAGTGGTGGTGGTGATGCTGGCGGTGGCTGTGGTGGGCAAAGAAGGGCCACCCTGTGGGAATGCCCTCCAGGCTCTGGAGGCCTGTTCGCTCCTGTATCTTCAGGCCATCCTTCAGTACCCCGACTCTACCTGCAGTATATGTTGCTACCGCATTACCCGCCTCTGGAATTCACGCACCTGGATGGGTGTCATATTAGCAGCTGTGAAGATAAATCAAAAAATGTACATTAGGAACTGCATTGTGTGAAATGGCACAAGAAGTAAATAAGACAGTACATCTACTGTACTTGTAACAGCTCATATCATCATACAGATCATTGAATGTCCCTGAGGAAGTACATGGCCGGCCAGCCTACAAAGGTCGTATCACACATAGCACATCCAAACCCTACAAGATGGGTAACAACTGGAATGATTTTGGCATCAGAGTTCTGCAAGTTGTCAGCTGAAAATCATGCTGCACATCCTCCGCCAATGCCAGGGCTACAAACGTCAGTGTACGGGATGGAAATCTAGGGCCACATGATCTGCAAGTTGTAAATGGACTTGCTAGTATAGTACTGATGTGCTAAACCTGAGTGTGTATACTAGGTTCAGACCAAAGATTTACTGATTTACATGTCTGTGTAACAAACTTGTATCATCAGTCCTAGGTACACTATTCACAAACCCATGCCTGTGTTTGAGGGTGGGGGGTTGGAGAAACAACTAACATTTTCAAACAACATGGACACCCAGGAAGCTTATGAAAGCTGGACATGTGTTTGGCTCAATACACACACCACAGGTAAGGTGTATCTACAAATAGGAGACAGCAAACCCTTGAACAATCCCAGTGCCACACATGTCTGGCAATGCAGACCTTTGTCCACATCATATACTTCCAGTAAGCCATGACTTACAACTAACACAAAGATGCAAGAACTCCCTGGCCATGATTTGCATGCACACCTAGGCTATTGCACTCAAGTACCACATACTTGTAGCACTACATGTGCAGCTACATGCTGCTAGGAAGTTCAACCGAAAGTTGAATCAGTACATTATGGAATAGGGAAGCAGAAGTCTGTGGGTAAGCATTTTGCAGCACCATTCTGGGAGAATGTGGGTCTGAGAGGCTGTCTAAATCACAGATTAGGTCCAGTGCGACTCTTGCTGATACAAGTGTTATCCACATGACTCATCCCCATTCACATTGCGGGGCCTACAGGACTGACCTAGAATCCCCAAATAAGACTATAGGAAAAGGATTGGCCAACTCGAAAATGGTGAGAAAATGAAATCCCACTCATAGAACAAGACAAATGATGGGCCAGCGCATCACAACTTGCTATTTGTTTAACACACAGGAGTCCATCACACATCACCAGCAAACACAACACATAACAGACATATCAACACTTACTGGAGTTGTCGGGGTCCTCAAATGAAGCCACCTCGCCCACAGTGTAGTGTGCGGGTCCACCTGTAAGGCATGGAAGGGAGAAATGTGCTCTAAATCTGTGCACTGACCAACAACTCCAAAGACAAATACTATGTGTAAGATTACATAAGTAAGTAAATCCACTCAGACATGATGATACTGCATCCGATATAGCACGGCTAACTTTTACATACCATGGGTCTCCAGGGAAATCTACACACATATCTGCACACATGCAGTGGCCCTAACTATCATGTGGTGGTAAACATGCTCATTCATTAGTGAGCAGACATAATAATGGAGTGTATTTGTCTCATCATTTGTATCCAAGAGTCAACCAGCCATTGTGGCCATGACAAATGTATGCCATCCCTAAATGAAAGGTGGAACAACAAACAGCAAATACCAGTGTAAGATGTTAGCTGAGGGCACCTTGCACTTTTTCCCTCTGTCTCCAAATCCAGATCTGACATGTATCCGAAATGATGAAGGAGCACAATAATCCCTAACATTTATAGAACTTCCGTGATCGCTTTCCTTACACACTCACCAGACACACATGAGACATATGTCTGGGCCACATTGCTATCAACAGTTGACGTGAAGCATGCACTCATTTTCTGCATCATGTAGTGTTTCGAAAGTCAGTCTAGCTGTTGCGTCAACAAAGGTCAGTAATGTTTTGGGAAATCTATACCTCACTGGCAAATGTGACCTATATATACATAATTGGCTCCTGATTTGTGTTGCTGTCTGACACAAAGGCGGCACCAACTTACATTAAGAAAAAGTATTCAGTAAGTTTGCAGAGCACTTGCTTCCTGACAGCTAGCAATTGTGGTCCTTAACATAGTGTATCAATGACCCTGTATGTTTCCCAAGCATTCCACACACTCACAAATCATCTGATGTCACTACAGAGCTTTTAATCGTGCACATTTACATGATTTGTACTCACGAACAGGGCCACCAATCACAATTCCTAGGTGGGCCAGCAGATCTTGCTCCCTGGAGATGAGGTCAGCCCAGCGGTGCTTGAGCTGGTGGTCATTCCTCTGGCTCCGATACACACTTTGCAAGTGACCTTACCCCACCGGATTCTCCGTGCCTCGGTGTGATACCCCTGTATCACCAGCCCACCTTCCTCTATCATAAGGGAGAGGGAATGGCACACCAGCCATATGAACCCCCTAAGCTCCTCCTCACCCATCTTGACAAAAGCACAATTTGAATGGACAAAACTCAGAACACAGCCAAACAGTCTAGAAGAATCACAGACTGCAAAGTGAAAGTACACTCACTGTACATAATCTGTAAACAGGATATCCTATTACATCACTTCCTGCATAAAATGGCTGCCGTTTTTATCGTTATGCGTCCAAAAAAATGACGCATACAGTATGTGCGTCATTTTTTTCGATGCACAGGAGTAAAAATGAGGCCGCATCCATATATTTGGAAATAGTCTAACACTTACCCAATTTTCAGGGCATAATGCGTCATTTTTCGGGCATAAGCGTAATTTTTTGACGCTTGTGCGCCATTTTTTTTACACTTATGCGTCAAAATTTCAGGGCATTCACTGGGTTTGGGTAATTTTGCCATTTTAATGTAATGTTACATTTGTGACACAACTGAGATATGCTGATTGCACCCACTTTGGTCTTGACAGTTTATGGTCACATGTGAGACAACATACTGCTGCGGACCATTTCCACTCTTGGCTGACGCACTAGATGGCCATATGTGTGGCCTACATATATGTATTGCACAAATTGGGCATGTTTGGCGTCAGGAGAGGATAGCAAAGTGACGCACATAAGTTCAATACCACAATGCCTATGGCTCAAAGTGTGTGCATTGGCTATTAATGTAGTTGTTGACCCAGTGTGTGTGCATCACAAGATGCATTAGTGAAAATATGCTTGTATGAATGTGAAGTCAATGTGTCCAAACCTTAGATGCAAGTCAGTGTGGAAATGAGAGAGGACATGTGTTAGTCATACATGTAGCAAAATTTGTTGTGAGCACTTCCAAGATTTTGGGTGACGTAGACACCACAAATGACAAAGTATGCACCGGATAGATTGCAGATGCTTGTTCATGTCAATGGTCCAAAAGTTGCCCATCCCATGTAAATTTGGAAACTGCTTCCTAGGCACTTGTTGGTGAACCCACCATGAGTCAGGCACATGTACAGACTAAGGGCCAGATGTAGCAAGCATTTTGCATGGTGCAAACTGCGAAAATCGCGGTTTGCGCCATGCAAAATGCCCATAGCGATGCACATTCACAATTTGCGAGTCGGTACCGACTCGCAAATTGTGAATGCGACTCACAAATAGGAAGGGGTGTCCCCTTCCTATTTGCGACTTGCATCACTATGCTAAATTGCTTTGCGACCGCGAATGCGGTCGCAAAGCAATTCGCAGTTACCACCAGTGTCACACTGGTGGTAACCCATTCTCATAAGGGAAGGGGTACCCATGGGACCCCTTCCCCTTTGTGAATGTTGCCCAAAATGTTTTTTCAGAGCAGGCAATGGTCCAATGGACCACTGCCTACTCTTAAAAAACGAAATCAAATGGTCTCGGTATGTTTTTTATTTTGCAACTCGTTTTCCTTTAAGGAAAACGGGCTGCAAAATAAAATAAAAAAGCTGCTTTATTTAACCCCTTCTGTGCCGCGGACGTAGTGGTTACGTCCCGCGGCACAGTGCTGCTGTGCCGAGGACGTAACCACTACGTCCTCGGCACACAGCCCAGAGGGAGCGCTCTCGCTCCCTCTGTGTGCTTCCCCCCACCCCCCCAAAGTCAGGGATGGAAGGGGAAGCCCTTCCCCTTCCACCCCCGACCCCCCCACCCCCCCATAATGACGTCAGCGCGCGATCGCGCGCTGACTTCATTATGGGGATTTCGCCGCACAGGAAGCCATTTGCTTCCTGTGCGGCGAACGGAGAAGAGGTGAGTTCCTCTTCCCGGTGGGTGGGGGGTTTGGGCTAAAGAGGCACCGGGGGAAAGGAAAGGCTTTTCCTTTCCCCCGGTGTCTCTTTGAGCATTCCTGCTGCCCGATCGCATTGCGATCGGGCAGCAGGAATGCCCACTAGACACCAGGGATTTTTTTTTTTTGTTGTTCTTTACGGTTTCTTGTTTGCGGGGAGCGGCCCCTTGGGCAAGGGTCGCTCCCCTTGTGGGGGCAATTTGTTACGGCCATTTCTGCCCCCCTTGGGGGCAGATTGGCCTACTTTTTAGGCAGATCTGCCCCCAAAGGGGGCAGAAACCACTGGATCACCAGGGATTTTTATTTTCTGTGCATTTATGTTGGGGGGGGTGCCCCCTTGGGCAAGGGGCGCCCCCCCCAAGGGGGCAGAGAACTGTTTGCCTTTTCTGCCCCCCTTGGGGGCAGATCGGCCTATTTTTTTTAGGTCCATCTGCCCCCAAGGGGGGCAGAAGCCACTTAGGCACCAGGGATTGGGTGTGTAGTGAATGGGGGGGGCGCCCCCTTGGGCAAGGGTCGCTCCCCTGTGGGGGGCATGTCCTTTAGGGCCATTTCTGCCCCCCTTGAGGGCAGATTGGCTACTTTTTAGCCAGATCTCCCCCCAAGGGGGGCAGAAAACACTAGATCACCAGGGTTTTTTATTTTTATGTGTATTTATGTGGGGGGGGGTGCCCCCTTGGGCAAGGGGCGCCCCCCCCAAGGGGGCAGAGAACTGTTGGCCTTTTCTACCCCCCTTGGGGGCAAATCGGCCTATTTTTTTTAGGTCCATCTGCCCCCAAGGGGGGCAGAAGCCACTTAGGCACCAGGGATTGTGTGTGTAGTGGATGGGGGGGCGCCCCCTTGGGCAAGGGTCGCTCCCCTTTGGGGGGCATGTCTTTTAGGGCCATTTCTGCCCCCCTTGAGGGCAGATCAGCCTATTATTTTTAGGCTGATCTGCCCCCAAGGGGGGCAGAAACCACTAGAACGCCAGGGATGTTTTTTTATGTGTTTATTTTTGTGGGGGGGCGTCCCCTTGGGCACGGGGCGCCCCCCCAAGGGGGGCATTGACCTGTTGGCCATTTCTGCCCCCCCTGGGGGCAGATGGGCCTATTTTTCTAGACCCACCTGCCCCCAAGGGGGGCAGAAGCCACGTAGACACCAGGGATAGTGTGTGTGTGTGTGTGTGTTAGTGGATGGGGGGGGGGGCTTGGGCAAGGGTCGCCCCCCACTTTGGGGGCACATGTACCCAGGCCATTTCTGCACCCCTTGGAGACAGATCAGCCTATTATTTTTAGGCTGATCTGCCCCCAAGGGGGGCAGAAACCACTAGAACGCCAGGGATTTTTTTTTATGTGTTTATTTTTGTGTGGGGGCGTCCCCTTGTGCACGGGCGCCCCCCCAAGGGGGGCATTGACCTGTTGGCCATTTCTGCCCCCCCTGGGGGCAGATGGGCCTATTTTTCTAGACCCACCTGCCCCCAAGGGGGGCAGAAGCCACGTAGACACCAGGGATAGTGTGTGTGTGTGTGTGTGTTAGTGGATGGGGGGGGGCTTGGGCAAGGGTCGCCCCCCACTTTGGGGGCCCATGTACCCAGGCCATTTCTGCACCCCTTGGAGACAGATCAGCCTATTATTTTTAGGCTGATCTGCCCCCAAGGGGGGCAGAAACCACTAGAACGCCAGGGATTTTTTTTTTATTTGTTTATTTTTGTGGGGGGGGGCGTCCCCTTGGTCACGGGGCGCCCCCCCAAGGGGGGCATTGACCTGTTGGCCATTTCTACACCTCCTGGGGGCAGATGGGCCTATTTTCTTAGGCCCACCTGCCCCCAAGGGGGCAGAAGCCACTTAGGCACCAGGGATAGTGTTGTGTGTGTTTTTTTTGTTTGAGGGCTGTCCCCTTTGGCAAGGGTCGCTCTCCATGGGGACACAGTACTAAAGGTATTTTTTGGCTTCCTTGGGGCAGACAGGCCTATTTTTTTAGTAGGCCCATCTGCCCCTATGGCAGAATCCACTTAGGCACCAATTTCTAAAATGTTTGATGGTGGGGTGTTTGTCAACTGAAGAAGTCTTTGCATTTGTGATAAAAAATGTTTTCCTCCTTTTTGTTCTAGTTCAAAGCTTTTGCTTTATTTGCTGTGGCTCCTTGCGGTTTTGGCGGTGGTTGACCTGCAGTTTGCACAGTTGCATGTTTTAGGTAAGTAAAAACAATTTACTCCAAAGGAGTATTGTTGCCATGCATGAATGACATGTTTGTAGGGGGTGTACTAAATGCAGGATTGTGTGTGAAATTGTCCTTAGGTTTGTGCACAATGATATTTGTTTTGTCTTATTTCTAATTTGCCTTTCTTTCTTTCTTTTTAGTGGGATATCATTGGTGATTGCTGTGTAGTTGCTGGTGAATCAAGCTTTTTCAGGCAAGTGAGCGGTATAGTTTTTGAGTTTGTAACTCTTACTAACAAAGCTACACTTTGTTACTTGTCTTACACAGTGCTGGTTGTTGGTGGTGAATTTGTCCAGTTAATTTCAGCAGGAGAGATCATGGCTAGCCGCAGGATGACCGCTCAGCAGGTGGTTGGTATGCTTTTTGAGTCACAGTCTGATCATGACTATGAGACGGACTCTGCATCTGAGGCAGAGGAGGAAGTCAGAGATTCTGGCAGTGATGTTTCTGTTGGAGGGGAATCTTCTGATGATGAAGCCACACTCAGTGCAGATGAAGGTTCTGTTTTAGAGGAGGACATTGATGTGCCAATAGTGCAGCAACCTGGGGCTGAAAGGTTTCCCGTTAGAAGACCTGATGTCTGGGTTGCCCCAAACATGGAGCAGCCAGAGTTGCCTGCCTTTACTGGTCTCCCGGGGTGTAACGCCAATACAGAGAACTTTATGCCTATCAATTTCTTTGAGTTATTCATGGATGATGTGTTTTTGGAAGAGATTGTTGAGCAGACTAATTTGTATGCGGAGCAGCATTTGAGGGACAACGCTGCTAGACTTAGGCCACACTCTAGAGCTGCCCAGTGGATTCCCACAAATTTGGAGGAGCTAAAAAAGTTTTTGGGTTTGACTTTTTTGATGGGGTTGATAAGGAAGCCGTCACTGGCTTCTTATTGGTCTACTAGTCCCTTGATGGCAACAGCTATATTTCCAGCTACCATGAGTCGTAATCGGTATTTGCTTCTTCTTAGGATGCTGCATTTTGTTGACAATGCATTAGCCTTGCCACGAGATCACCCAGATTCTGACCGTCTTTTTAAGATTAGGCCTGTCCTTGATCATTTTGTAGATCGGTTTTCGGAGGTCTATGTTCCAGGCAAAGAGATAAGTGTGGACGAGTCTTTGGTCCTCTTCAAGGGTCGTTTGGTTTTTAGGCAGTACATTCCTAGCAAAAGGGCACGATATGGAATTAAATTGTATATGCTGTCTGAAAGTAGGACAGGATATGTGTATAGTTTCCGTGTGTACACTGGTAGGGATTCCAATATTGACCCCCCTGGTTGTCCTCCCACTTTTGGAGTTACTGAGAAAATAGTGTGGGATCTTGGTAGACGACTGTTCAACAAAGGTCACCATTTGTATGTAGATAACTTCTACACTGGTGTGCAGTTGTTCAAGGAATTGTTTAGAGTGGACACAGTTGCTTGTGGCACAATCCGTTCTAACCGGAAAGGCTATCCAAGGGAGCTTGTCTGTAAAAAACTTGAGAGGGGACAGTGCTGTGCCTTGCGGAACGAGGAGCTGCTAGCTTTGAAATTTTCAGACAAGAGGGATGTCTACATGCTAAGTACCATCCATGATGAGAGTACTTCCCCTGTGACTGTTTGGGGCCAGGTTGCTGAAGTGCGCAAACCTGTGTGCATTTTAGATTATAATAAGCACATGGGAGGTGTAGATAGAGTTGACCAGAGGTTGGAACCTTATACTGCTATTCGTAAGTCTTATGTTTGGTATAAGAAGTTAGCACTTCACCTCTTCCACTTAGCAACCTTCAATGCTTTTATTGTGTTTAGGGATAGGTCTCCAGACTCAAAGATGACATTTGTGAAATTTCAGGAGTCAGTGATAGAGAGCCTTATTGTGGTGGAACAGGCCAGAGTTCCTAGAGAAGCAGTGGTGGAGGATGTGGCTAGATTGAAAGATCGCCACTTTGCTGAGCACATTCCTCCCACACCCAAAAAAGACTTTCCAGCTAAGAAATGTAGAGTGTGTTTTCGAAGAGGTATCCGGAGGGAGTCTCAAATGTACTGCCCAGATTGTCCTTCAAAGCCTGGGCTGTGTGTCGGTGCTTGTTTTAAGAATTACCACACCCAGAAGAATTTCTGGGAACAACCATGAGTGTAAACTCATGTCTGTTTTGTATTTTCATGTGTTTAGTTTCATGGTTAGCATTTCTGTCATGTTGTTAGTTAGAGCTTTTGTGTTTGTTGTTTTGTAATTCTTTCTACTTAGTTAGGGGTTCCTCTGTTTAAAAAAATAAATAAAAATATGATGCCATTGTGTGTGGAGTGGGGCTTGGCTGAGACTGTACATATTGACTTGATGTTGGCTACTGCAACACACTGCCAGCCAAACACCAGTCCACACACTCCCATCAGCTGGTGTGATTGTTGTATCAGGCATGTGGGCGTATGTAAGTGATGGGCCCTTGAGTGGCGCTGTCTGTCGATGTGAGTGTTGTAATGTGCTGGGCCCGTGGCTGGCGGTGTGAATGGCCTTGTGTGTGTCATGTATGAAAGTTGTGTGAATGGACTGTAAAGCGGTTGGTGCCTTGTCGCGGCTTTACAGCTCACGAGCTGTGAGTCATTGGTTCAGTTTTTTGCCTTTCAGTTACTAACAGTGCTTTTCATTTTTGTGAAAGCTCTTGTTAGTAAAATTTGATCCACTGAACCATCACTCACCCTCGTGCCAAATCCAACCAGTATGTGTGGTAAAAATGACCAAACCTGCTCCGCTGTAATCAGGCGTCGCAGCACACCTATGACACGCTAGGTGCCTCAGGTGGGACCCCGATGATGAAGCATGCCACCAACTTGGTTGGTGGGTGAGGGGTCTTTTTCACATAACCTAAGTGTGTTTCTTTTCAAAATTTTAGTGTTTCGCACATCACGGACGTATGTGGGCACATCAAAACGATATATTACAAAACTACCTGTGTTTGGGGGGGGAGAGGGCACCTATGTTTTTGGTCCTGTGTGCGGCCTTCATCTAGGGAAACCTACCAAACCCAGACATTTTTTAAAACTAGACACCCCAAGGAGTCTAGGGAGGAGTGGCTTGCGTGGATCCCCCAACATTTTCTTACCCAGACTCCTCTGTAAACCTCAAAATGTGCTTAAAAAAAGCATATTTTCCTGACTTTTCTTCGTACGATCACCACTCCAGCACAAAATTCCTACTCCCCAGTGTTCCCCTCAGTCTCCCAAATAAAATGACACCTCACGTATGTGGGTCCCCAAAGCAGAGTCAGTCTAAAGATGTATAAAAGAATATGTCCTTATAAACTCGCAGTACTATCCCCTGTATCTCTACAAGTTTTGGGCCTTATTCTGTTGGAGGCACCTGGCCCACCCACACAACTGAGGTATCATTTTTATCGGGAGACTTGGGGGAACGCTGGGTGGAAGGAAATTTGTGGCTCCACTCAGATTCCAGAACTTTCTGTCACCGAAATGTGTGAAAAATGCGTTTTTTTAGCCAAAATTTGAGGTTTGGAAAGGATTCTGGGTAACAGAACCTGGTCAGAGCCCCTCAAGTCACCCCATCTTGGATTCCCCTAGGTCTCTAGTTTTCAGAAATGCACAGGTTTGGTAGGTTTCCCTAGGTGCTGGCTGAGCTACAGGCCAAAAACTACAGGTAGGCACTGTTTTCAATGAAAAAATGTGATGTGTCCACGCTGCGCTTTGGGGCGTTTCCTGTCGCGGGCGCTAGGCCTACCCACACAAGTGAGGTATCATTTTTATCGGGAGACGTGGGGAAACGCTGGGTGGAAGGAAATTTGTGGCCCCTCTCAGATTCCAGAACTTTCTGCCACAGAAATGTGAGGAACATGTGTTTTTTTAGCCAAATTTTGAGGTTTGCAAAGGATTCTGGGTAACAGAACCTGGTCCGAGCCACACAAATCACCCCATCTTGGATTCCCCTAGGTCTCTAGTTTTCAGAAATGCACAGGTTTGGTAGGTTTCCCTAGGTGGCGGCTGAGCTACAGGCCAAAATCTACAGGTAGGCACTTTGCTAAAAACAGGTCTGTTTTCTGTGATGTGTCCACGTTGCGCTTTGGGGCGTTTCCTGTCGCGGGCGCTAGGCCTACCCACACAAGTGAGGTATCATTTTTATTGGGAGACGTGGTGGAACGCTGGGTGGAAGGAAATTTGTGGCTCCTCTCAGATTCCAGAACTTTCTGCCACAGAAATGTGTGGAACATGTGTTTTTTTAGCCAATTTTTGAGCTTTGCAAAGGATTCTGGGTAACAGAACCTGGTCCGAGCCCCGCCAGTCACCCCTCCTTGGATTCCCCTAGGTCTCTAGTTTTCAGAAATGTACAGGTTTGGTAGGTTTCCCTAGGTGCCGGCTGAGCTAGAGGCCAAAATCTACAGATAGTCACTTCGCAAAAAACACCTCTGTTTTCTTCCAAAATTTTGGTGGTGTCCACGTTGCGCTTTGGGGCGTTTCCTGTCGCGGGCGCTAGGCCTACCCACGCAAGTGAGGTATCATTTTTATCGGGAGACTTGGGGGAACGCTGGGTGGAAGGAAATTTGTGGCTCCTCCCAGATTCCAGAACTTTCTGCCACAGAAATGTGGGGAACATGTGTTTTTTTAGCCAATTTTTGAGCTTTGCAAAGGATTCTGGGTAACAGAACCTGGTCCGAGCCCCGCCAGTCACCCCTCCTTGGATTCCCCTAGGTCTCTAGTTTTCAGAAATGTACAGGTTTGGTAGGTTTCCCTAGGTGCCGGCTGAGCTAGAGGCCAAAATCTACAGGTAGTCACTTCGCAAAAAACACCTCTGTTTTCTTCCAAAATTTTGGTGGTGTCCACGTTGCGCTTTGGGGCGTTTCCTGTCGCGGGCGCTAGGCCTACCCACGCAAGTGAGGTATCATTTTTATCGGGAGACTTGGGGGAACGCTGGGTGGAAGGAAATTTGTGGCTCCTCCCAGATTCCAGAACTTTCTGCCACAGAAATGTGAGGAACATGTGTTTTTTTAGCCAATTTTTGAGCTTTGCAAAGGATTCTGGGTAACAGAACCTGGTCCGAGCCCCGCCAGTCACCCCTCCTTGGATTCCCATAGGTCTCTAGTTTTCAGAAATGCACAGGTTTGGTAGGTTTCCCTAGGTGGCGGCTGAGCTAGAGGCCAAAATCTACAGGTAGGCACTTTGCTAAAAACAGGTCTTTTTTCTGTGATGTGTCCATGTTGCGCTTTGGGGCGTTTCCTGTCGCGGGCGCTAGGCCTACCCTCACAAGTGAGGTATCATTTTTATCGGGAGACGTGGGGGAACGCTGGGTGGAAGGAAATTTGTGGCTCCTCTCGGATTCCAGAACTTTCTGCCACAGAAATGTGAGGAACATGTGTTTTTTTAGCCAATTTTTGAGTTTTGCAAAGGATTCTGGGTAACAGAACCTGGTCCGAGCCCCGCCAGTCACCCCTCCTTGGATTCCCCTAGGTCTCTAGTTTTCAGAAATGTACAGGTTTGGTAGGTTTCCCTAGGTGCCGGCTGAGCTAGAGGCCAAAATCTACAGGTAGTCACTTCGCAAAAAACACCTCTGTTTTCTTCCAAAATTTTGGTGGTGTCCACGTTGCGCTTTGGGGCGTTTCCTGTCGCGGGCGCTAGGCCTACCCACGCAAGTGAGGTATCATTTTTATCGGGAGACTTGGGGGAACGCTGGGTGGAAGGAAATTTGTGGCTCCTCCCAGATTCCAGAACTTTCTGCCACAGAAATGTGAGGAACATGTGTTTTTTTAGCCAATTTTTGAGCTTTGCAAAGGATTCTGGGTAACAGAACCTGGTCCGAGCCCCGCCAGTCACCCCTCCTTGGATTCCCCTAGGTCTCTAGTTTTCAGAAATGCACAGGTTTGGTAGGTTTCCCTAGGTGGCGGCTGAGCTAGAGGCCAAAATCTACAGGTAGGCACTTTGCTAAAAACAGGTCTGTTTTCTGTGATGTGTCCATGTTGCGCTTTGGGGCGTTTCCTGTCGCGGGCGCTAGGCCTACCCACACAAGTGAGGTATCATTTTTATCGGGAGACGTGGGGGAACGCTGGGTGGAAGGAAATTTGTGGCTCCTCTCGGATTCCAGAACTTTCTGCCACAGAAATGTGAGGAACATGTGTTTTTTTAGCCAATTTTTGAGCTTTGCAAAGGATTCTGGGTAACAGAACCTGGTCCGAGCCCCGCCAGTCACCCCTCCTTGGATTCCCCTAGGTCTCTAGTTTTCAGAAATGTACAGGTTTGGTAGGTTTCCCTAGGTGCCGGCTGAGCTAGAGGCCAAAATCTACAGGTAGTCACTTCGCAAAAAACACCTCTGTTTTCTTCAAAAATTTTGGTGGTGTCCACGTTGCGCTTTGGGGCGTTTCTTGTCGCGGGCGCTAGGCCTACCCACGCAAGTGAGGTATCATTTTTATCGGGAGACTTGGGGGAACGCTGGGTGGAAGGAAATTTGTGGCTCCTCCCAGATTCCAGAACTTTCTGCCACAGAAATGTGAGGAAGATGTGTTTTTTTAGCCAATTTTTGAGCTTTGCAAAGGATTCTGGGTAACAGAACCTGGTCCGAGCCCCGCCAGTCACCCCTCCTTGGATTCCCCTAGGTCTCTAGTTTTCAGAAATGCACAGGTTTGGTAGGTTTCCCTAGGTGGCGGCTGAGCTAGAGGCCAAAATCTACAGGTAGGCACTTTGCTAAAAACAGGTCTGTTTTCTGTGATGTGTCCACGTTGCGCTTTGGGGCGTTTCCTGTCGCGGGCGCTAGGCCTACCCACACAAGTGAGGTATCATTTTTATCGGGAGACGTGGGGGAATGCTGGGTGGAAGGAAATTTGTGGCTCCTCTCGGATTCCAGAACTTTCTGCCACAGAAATGTGAGGAACATGTGTTTTTTTAGCCAATTTTTGAGCTTTGCAAAGGATTCTGGGTAACAGAACCTGGTCCGAGCCCCGCCAGTCACCCCTCCTTGGATTCCCCTAGGTCTCTAGTTTTCAGAAATGTACAGGTTTGGTAGGTTTCCCTAGGTGCCGGCTGAGCTAGAGGCCAAAATCTACAGGTAGTCACTTCGCAAAAAACACCTCTGTTTTCTTCCAAAATTTTGGTGGTGTCCACGTTGCGCTTTGGGGCGTTTCCTGTCGCGGGCGCTAGGCCTACCCACGCAAGTGAGGTATCATTTTTATCGGGAGACTTGGGGGAACGCTGGGTGGAAGGAAATTTGTGGCTCCTCCCAGATTCCAGAACTTTCTGCCACAGAAATGTGAGGAACATGTGTTTTTTTAGCCAATTTTTGAGCTTTGCAAAGGATTCTGGGTAACAGAACCTGGTCCGAGCCCCGCCAGTCACCCCTCCTTGGATTCCCCTAGGTCTCTAGTTTTCAGAAATGCACAGGTTTGGTAGGTTTCCCTAGGTGGCGGCTGAGCTAGAGGCCAAAATCTACAGGTAGGCACTTTGCTAAAAACAGGTCTGTTTTCTGTGATGTGTCCACGTTGCGCTTTGGGGCGTTTCCTGTCGCGGGCGCTAGGCCTACCCACACAAGTGAGGTATCATTTTTATCGGGAGACGTGGGGGAACGCTGGGTGGAAGGAAATTTGTGGCTCCTCTCGGATTCCAGAACTTTCTGCCACAGAAATGTGAGGAACATGTGTTTTTTTAGCCAATTTTTGAGCTTTGCAAAGGATTCTGGGTAACAGAACCTGGTCCGAGCCCCGCCAGTCACCCCTCCTTGGATTCCCCTAGGTCTCTAGTTTTCAGAAATGTACAGGTTTGGTAGGTTTCCCTAGGTGCCGGCTGAGCTAGAGGCCAAAATCTACAGGTAGTCACTTCGCAAAAAACACCTCTGTTTTCTTCCAAAATTTTGGTGGTGTCCACGTTGCGCTTTGGGGCGTTTCCTGTCGCGGGCGCTAGGCCTACCCACGCAAGTGAGGTATCATTTTTATCGGGAGACTTGGGGGAACGCTGGGTGGAAGGAAATTTGTGGCTCCTCCCACATTCCAGAACTTTCTGCCACAGAAATGTGAGGAAGATGTGTTTTTTTAGCCAATTTTTGAGCTTTGCAAAGGATTCTGGGTAACAGAACCTGGTCCGAGCCCCGCCAGTCACCCCTCCTTGGATTCCCCTAGGTCTCTAGTTTTCAGAAATGCACAGGTTTGGTAGGTTTCCCTAGGTGGCGGCTGAGCTAGAGGCCAAAATCTACAGGTAGGCACTTTGCTAAAAACAGGTCTGTTTTCTGTGATGTGTCCACGTTGCGCTTTGGGGCGTTTCCTGTCGCGGGCGCTAGGCCTACCCACACAAGTGAGGTATCATTTTTATCGGGAGACGTGGGGGAACGCTGGGTGGAAGGACATTTGTGGCTCCTCTCAGATTCCAGCACTTTCTGCCACAGAAATGTGAGGAACATGTGTTTTTTTAGCCAATTTTTGAGCTTTGCAAAGGATTCTTTGTAACAGAACCTGGTCCGAGCCCCGCCAGTCACCCCTCCTTGGATTCCCCTAGGTCTCTAGTTTTCAGAAATGTACAGGTTTGGTAGGTTTCCCTAGGTGCCGGCTGAGCTAGAGGCCAAAATCTACAGGTAGTCACTTCGCAAAAAACACCTCTGTTTTCTTCCAAAATTTTGGTGGTGTCCACGTTGCGCTTTGGGGCGTTTCCTGTCGCGGGCGCTAGGCCTACCCACGCAAGTGAGGTATCATTTTTATCGGGAGACTTGGGGGAACGCTGGGTGGAAGGAAATTTGTGGCTCCTCCCAGATTCCAGAACTTTCTGCCACAGAAATGTGAGGAACATGTGTTTTTTTAGGCAATTTTTGAGCTTTGCAAAGGATTCTGGGTAACAGAACCTGGTCCGAGCCCCGCCAGTCACCCCTCCTTGGATTCCCCTAGGTCTCTAGTTTTCAGAAATGCACAGGTTTGGTAGGTTTCCCTAGGTGGCGGCTGAGCTAGAGGCCAAAATCTACAGGTAGGCACTTTGCTAAAAACAGGTCTGTTTTCTGTGATGTGTCCACGTTGCGCTTTGGGGCGTTTCCTGTCGCGGGCGCTAGGCCTACCCACACAAGTGAGGTATCATTTTTATCGGGAGACGTGGGGGAACGCTGGGTGGAAGGACATTTGTGGCTCCTCTCAGATTCCAGCACTTTCTGCCACAGAAATGTGAGGAACATGTGTTTTTTTAGCCAATTTTTGAGCTTTGCAAAGGATTCTGGGTAACAGAACCTGGTCCGAGCCACACAAATCACCCCATCTTGGATTCCCCTAGGTCTCTAGTTTTCAGAAATGCACAGGTTTGGTAGGTTTCCCTAGGTGGCGGCTGAGCTAGAGGCCAAAATCTACAGGTAGGCACTTTGCTAAAAACAGGTCTGTTTTCTGTGATGTGTCCACATTGCGCTTTGGGGTGTTTCCTGTCGCGGGCGCTAGGCCTACCCACACAAGTGAGGTATCATTTTTATCGGGAGACGTGGGGGAACGCTGGGTGGAAGGAAATTTGTGGCTCCTCTCAGATTCCAGAACTTTCTGCCACAGAAATGTGAGGAACATGTGTTTTTTTAGCCAAATTTTGAGGTTTGCAAAGGATTCTGGGTAACAGAACCTGGTCCGAGCCACACAAATCACCCCATCTTGGATTCCCCTAGGTCTCTAGTTTTCAGAAATGCACAGGTTTGGTAGGTTTCTCTAGGTGGCGGCTGAGCTAGAGGCCAAAATCTACAGGTAGGCACTTTGCTAAAAACAGGTCTGTTTTCTGTGATGTGTCCACGTTGCGCTTTGGGGCGTTTCCTGTCGCGGGCGCTAGGCCTACCCACACAAGTGAGGTATCATTTTTATCGGGAGACTTGGGGGAACATAGAATAGCAAAACAAGTGTTATTGCCCCTTGTCTTTCTCTACATTTTTCCCTTCCAAATGTAAGACAGTGTGTAAAAAAGACGTCTATTTGAGAAATGCCCTGTAATTCACATGCTAGTATGGGCACCCCGGAATTCAGAGATGTGCAAATAACCACTGCTTCTCAACACCTTATCTTGTGCCCATTTTGGAAATACAAAGGTTTTCTTGATAGCTATTTTTTACTCTTTATATTTCAGCAAATGAATTGCTGTATACCCGGCATAGAATGAAAACCCACTGCAGGGTGCAGGTCATTTATTGGCTCTGGGTACCTAGAGTTCTTGATGAACCTACAAGCCCTATATATCCCCGCAACCAGAAGAGTCCAGCAGACGTAACGGTATATTGCTTTCAAAAATCTGACATTGCAGGAAAAAGTTACAGAGTAAAACTTAGAGAAAAATTGATGTTTTTTTCACCTCAATTTCAATATTTTTCTTTTTCAGTTGCTATTTTCTGTAGGAAACCCTTGTAGGATCTACACAAATTACCCCTTGCTGAATTCAGAATTTTGTCTACTTTTCAGAAATGTTGCGGTTTATGGGATCCAGCGTTGGTTTCATGCCCATTTCTGTCACTGACTGGAAGGAGGCTGAAAGCACAAAAAATCGTAAAAATGGGGTATGTCCCAGTAAAATGCCAAAATTGGGTTGAAAAATTGGGTTTTCTGATACAAGTCTGCCTGTTCCTGAAAGCTGGGAAGCTGGTGATTTTATCACCGCAAACCCTTTGTTGATGCCCTTTTCAGGGAAAAAACCACAAGCCTTCTTCTGCAGCCCATTTTTCCAATTTTTTTAAAAAAAATGAAATTTTCACTGTTTTTTGGCTAATTTCTTGGCCTCCTTCTGGGGAACCCACAAAGTCTGGGTACCTCTAGAATCCCTAGGATGTTGGAAAAAAAGGACGCAAATTTGGCATGGGTAGCTTATGTGAACAAAAAGTTATGAGGGCCTAAGCGCGAACTGCTCCAAATAGCCAAAAAAAGGCTCGGCACAGGAGGGGGAAAAGGCCTGGCAGCGAAGGGGTTAAAAAGCAGTCACAGACATGGAGGTCTGCTGTCTTCAGCAGGCCACCATCCCTGTGAGTACAGGGACTCGCTATGGGGTCGCAAAATGTGACCCACCTCATTAATATTAATGAGGTGGGTCTTTGCGACCCCATAGCGAATCGCAGATGGTGTCTGAGACACCGTTCTGCATCCGATTTTGCGAATCGGAAATTGCGAGTCGCACCGACTCGCAATTTGCGATTAGCAAAATCGGAACTACCTACATCTGGCAATAAGTGGGTACCATGTTATTGGCACAGACAGCCAAAGGTGACCCACAACTGTAATATCACGCCACAGTTGTGGTCATATGACTGAGCCACAAATCTCCTGTGGCAGTGGTGGACCAGCAGACGAGGCAGCACGTGGCCACATATTTCCAGTGATCAATTGCACAGAGGTGTCTGGTTCATGTGTGTGGTCCAATGTTGATCCTGTATATTTTTAGGGGTATATGTTGTCACAGTTACGTCCAGGTCTCATCATGAGTCAGTGGCGGCTATTCCTGTATCTACTGAGTATCCTTCTGAGATCAATGGAAGTAAAGTCGATGAGGACATGAGAACCTACATGGGGATGGTCCCACCCTGTCACTGCACACGTATTATGAGACTGTCAACAGGGCAACCTTGGTGTGCTGAGTGAGATGATATCTCATGAGCCATGTTCCGGCAGGTGTCATAACAACATTTGTACACAGGTTGGCCTGTAAAGTTCCCACTGCATCTGGGAACATCATAGCCTCTGTGTTGATTAATCTTGCAGCTATTCAGCACGCACAGCCTATCAATATGTTGTGAGCAATGTGATTCAGCGTGTGTACTGTCAGGGTCCTAACATGTGTGGACTTTTCATGCACATTATCAGAGGTAGCTGGTTCTGCTGGAGGCACAATACCCAATCCCTGCATACGGCCCTGGTACACTGTCACACTTTGTTGTTCATGCATACATGAGACCCAGACAGGGGATAGGCCATGATTTTGTATTCCAAGACAATTTTACAAATATGGTACAATTAAAAAGCAGATGATGCTATACAGTGTATTTGAGTATGCATTGAGGAAGCACCCAACAAAATACCCCCTAATGAATGTGAGGTTTTGTAAAGCAAGTGTGGTACATATGTAGCCACAAGGAACCTTTAGGGTGACGCACAGACAGGTGCCAGTCTGGCTGACAGGATGCAGGGTCAATCAGGATCCAGCAATTTCAAAAGGTACATACTCAGTGGTCTGACTAAGACTGGTTGGAGGAAGAACAAGACAGTTGGCATGGGAAACTGTGTTTGTCCTGTGTTTTGGAAGGTGACACATAAACCCAATGGCTGTGGTACACGGCTTAATTACTAGCAAAGCATAACAGTGTATGTGACAAAATGGCAACTTCTATGCTGTTGCAAGCATCTGCAGGGGCAGTGCATGTTCAAATGGGTGGTGTGCATGGAGGTGATCACAGGTGTGTGCTGTATCAGTTCATCACAAGTCCTGTAGGTGAGATTCCAGTTCAAATGGGCAACAGTATCTTTCACACGGGAAGCAATCTACAGGTGATAACAGGGCTTAGAAACTACAAGCCAGTGTATTAATTGACCTGACGTCCATGCAGTCAGATGTACTATGACAATGGCATACCATGGGAAAGGGTGTAGCACACTGGATTACTATTGTTAGTCTGTGTGTGTAGAGGAGGGAAAATCGGGGTTCACATATTACCATTCCAGGGACCTCTTCAGACAGGTGGGTTGAGATCAGGATCATGGGTGTGTCAGGAGTTAGGAAATGGGCTGACATGGTATGTCATGTGCGCAATGCTTGTCGTAGGTGTGGCACTTGTGCTGTCTATGTTCTGCTTCTATGGAACTCTAGTCACAGATAGTCCTTGCAAAGATAGGTGCTGTACTACTTACTGCTGTCAAGGGTCTGGACATACATTCCTGTTACCAATGCAATATCACATCCACTGCCTCATGTATGAGGCATTGTTTTCACTTATAGACTGATGGTGTCTTAGTTGTGTGCCATATGCTGCGATGAACCATGTTGTTAACATGTATGTGTAAAATAGGTGTGGTCCTCTGCTATTGCCCTTCAAAGGTGAAATGTACAGGACATATGTCATTTCCAGTGTGTGTGTATGTGACTGTTGTATAATACGCATCATAATTGCTTTGGAAATAAGGCTACACTGTTATTCTGATAGTTAGAGATGGTGAGCAAAAATGATTAGCCAGACCATGATATGGTGATTATTATTGGTGTTTATTTACATTAGTTAATACAGTGGTGGTGGTGAGTTGTTTTAACCCCTTAGCTGCTGGGCCTTTCCCCCCCCAGTGCTGAGCCCTTTTTTGGCTATTTGGGGTAGTTCGCGCTTAGGGCTTCATAACTTTTTGTCCACATAAGCTAACCACGCCAAATTTGCGTCCTTTTTTTCCAACATCCTAGGGATTCTAATGGTACCCAGAGTTTGTGGTTTACCCTGGAGGAGACCAAGAAAATAGCCAAAATACAGTGAAAATTTAGTTTTTTCAAAAAAAATGGGAAAAAAGGGCCGCCGAAGAAGGCTTGTGGTTTTTTCCCTGAAAATGCCATCAACAAAGGGTTTCTGGTGCTGAAATCACTATCTCCCCACCTTTCAAGAACGGGCAGACTTGAATCAGAAAACCACATTTTCCAACACAAATTTGGCATTTTACTGGGACATACCCCATTTTTACTATTTTTGGTGCTTTCAACCTCCTTCCAGTTAGTGACGGGAATGGGTGTGAAACCAATGCTGGTTCCCGGAAAGCTAAACATTTCTGAAAACTAGACAAAATTCTGAATTCAGCAGCATTTTTGTGTAGATCCTACAAGGTTTTCCTACAGAAAATAACAGCTGAAATAAAAAAATATTGAAATTGAGCTGAAAACAACAGCCATTTTTCTTTATGTTTTACTCTGTAACTTTTTCCTGCGATGTCAGATTTCTGAAAGCAATATACCGTTTTGTCTGCTGGACTCTTCTGGTTGCGGGGATATAAAGGGCTTATAGGTTCATCAAGAACCCTAGGTACCCAGAGCCAATAAATGAGGTGCACCCTGCAGTTGGTTTTCATTCTATACTGGGTATACAGCAATTCATTTGCTGAAATATGAGGAGTGAAAAAGAGGTATCAAGAAAACCTTTGCATTTCCAAAATGGGATCAAGATAAGGTTTTGAGGAGCAGTGGTTATTTGCACATCTTTGAATTCCGAGGTGCCCATACTAGCATGTGAATTGCAGGGCATTTCTCAAATAGACGTCTTTTTTACACACTCTCTTATATTTGGAAGGAAAAAATGTAGAGAAGGATAAGGGGCAATAACACTTGTTTTGCTATTCTATGTTCCCCCAAGTCTCCCGAAAAAAATGATACCTCACTTGTGTGGGTAGGCCTAGCGCCCGCAACAGGAAATGCCCCAAAACACAACGTGGACACATCCCATTTTTTCACAAAATACAGAGCTGTTTTTTTGCAAAGTGCCTACCTGTGGATTATGGCCTCTAGCTCAGCCGGCACATAGGGAAACCTACCAAACCTGTACATTTTTGAAAACTAGAGACCTAGGGGAATCCAAGATGGGGTGACTCGCGGGGCTCTGACCAGGTTCTGTTACCCAGAATCCTTTGCAAACCTCAAAAAGTGGCTAAAAAAACAAGTTTTCCTCACATTTCGGTGACAGAAAGTTCTGGAATCGGAGAGGAGCCTCAAATTTCCTTCCACCCAGCGTCCCCCCAAGTCTCCCGATAAAAATGATACCTCACTTGTGTGGGTAGGCCTAGCGCCCGCGACAGGAAATGCCCCAAAACACAACGTGGACACATCACAGAAAACAGAGCTGTTTTTTGCAAAGTGCCTACCTGTAGATTTTGGCCTCTAGCTCAGCCGGCACCTAGGGAAACCTACCAAAACTGTACATTTCTGAAAACTAGAGACTTAGGGGAATCCAAGATGGGGTGACTCGCGGGGCTCGGACCAGGTTCTGTTACCCAGAATCCTTTGCAAACCTCAAAAAGTGGCTAAAAAAACAAGTTTTCCTCACATTTCGGTGACAGAAAGTTCTGGAATCTGAGAGGAGCCTCAAATTTCCTTCCACCCAGCGTCCCCCCAAGTCTCCCGATAAAAATGATACCTCTCTTGTGTGGGTAGGCCTAGCGCCCGCGACAGGAAATGCCCCAAAACACAACGTGGACACATCACAGAAAACAGAGCTGTTTTTTGCAAAGTGCCTACCTGTAGATTTTGGCCTCTAGCTCAGCCGGCACCTAGGGAAACCTACCAAACCTGTGCATTTCTGAAAACTAGAGACCTAGGGGAATCCAAGGAGGGGTGACTTGCGGGGCTCGGACCAGGTTCTGTTACCCAGAATCCTTTGCAAACCTCAAAAAGTGGCTAAAAAAACAAGTTTTCCTCACATTTCGGTGACAGAAAGTTCTGGAATCGGAGAGGAGCCTCAAATTTCCTTCCACCCAGCGTCCCCCCAAGTCTCCCGATAAAAATGATACCTCACTTGTGTGGGTAGGCCTAGCGCCCGCGACAGGAAATGCCCTAAAACACAACGTGGACACATCACAGAAAACAGAGCTGTTTTTTGCAAAGTGCCTACCTGTAGATTTTGGCCTCTAGCTCAGCCGGCACCTAGGGAAACCTACCAAAACTGTACATTTCTGAAAACTAGAGACTTAGGGGAATCCAAGATGGGGTGACTCGCGGGGCTCGGACCAGGTTCTGTTACCCAGAATCCTTTGCAAACCTCAAAAAGTGGCTAAAAAAACAAGTTTTCCTCACATTTCGGTGACAGAAAGTTCTGGAATCTGAGAGGAGCCTCAAATTTCCTTCCACCCAGCGTCCCCCCAAGTCTCCCGATAAAAATGATACCTCTCTTGTGTGGGTAGGCCTAGCGCCCGCGACAGGAAATGCCCCAAAACACAACGTGGACACATCACAGAAAACAGAGCTGTTTTTTGCAAAGTGCCTACCTGTAGATTTTGGCCTCTAGCTCAGCCGGCACCTAGGGAAACCTACCAAACCTGTGCATTTCTGAAAACTAGAGACCTAGGGGAATCCAAGGAGGGGTGACTTGCGGGGCTCGGACCAGGTTCTGTTACCCAGAATCCTTTGCAAAACTCAAAAAGTGGCTAAAAAAACAAGTTTTCCTCACATTTCGGTGACAGAAAGTTCTGGAATCTGAGAGGAGCCTCAAATTTCCTTCCACCCAGCGTCCCCCCAAGTCTCCCGATAAAAATGATACCTCACTTGTGTGGGTAGGCCTAGCGCCCGCAACAGGAAATGCCCCAAAACACAACGTGGACACATCCCATTTTTTCACAAAATACAGAGCTGTTTTTTTGCAAAGTGCCTACCTGTGGATTATGGCCTCTAGCTCAGCCGGCACATAGGGAAACCTACCAAACCTGTACATTTTTGAAAACTAGAGACCTAGGGGAATCCAAGATGGGGTGACTCGCGGGGCTCTGACCAGGTTCTGTTACCCAGAATCCTTTGCAAACCTCAAAAAGTGGCTAAAAAAACAAGTTTTCCTCACATTTCGGTGACAGAAAGTTCTGGAATCTGAGAGGAGCCTCAAATTTCCTTCCACCCAGCGTCCCCCCAAGCCTCCCGATAAAAATGATACCTCACTTGTGTGGGTAGGCCTAGCGCCCGCGACAGGAAATGCCCCAAGACACAACGTGGACACATCACAGAAAACAGAGCTGTTTTTTGCAAAGTGCCTACCTGTAGATTTTGGCCTCTAGCTCAGCCGGCACCTAGGGAAACCTACCAAACCTGTACATTTTTGAAAACTAGAGACCTAGGGGAATCCAAGATGGGGTGACTCGCGGGGCTCTGACCAGGTTCTGTTACCCAGAATCCTTTGCAAACCTCAAAAAGTGGCTAAAAAAACAAGTTTTCCTCACATTGGGTGACAGAAAGTTCTGGAATCGGAGAGGAGCCTCAAATTTCCTTCCACCCAGTGTCCCCCCAAGTCTCCCGATAAAAATGATACCTCACTTGTGTGGGTAGGCCTAGCGCCCGCGACATGAAATGCCCCAAAACACAACGTGGACACATCACAGAAAACAGAGCTGTTTTTTGCAAAGTGCCTACCTGTAGATTTTGGCCTCTAGCTCAGCCGGCACCTAGGGAAACCTACCAAACCTGTACATTTTTGAAAACTAGAGACCTAGGGGAATCCAAGATGGGGTGACTCGCGGGGCTCTGACCAGGTTCTGTTACCCAGAATCCTTTGCAAACCTCAAAAAGTGGCTAAAAAAACAAGTTTTCCTCACATTTCGGTGACAGAAAGTTCTGGAATCGGAGAGGAGCCTCAAATTTCCTTCCACCCAGCGTCCCCCCAAGTCTCCCGATAAAAATGATACCTCACTTGTGTGGGTAGGCCTAGCGCCCGCGACAGGAAATGCCCCAAAACACAACGTGGACACATCACAGAAAACAGAGCTGTTTTTTGCAAAGTGCCTACCTGTAGATTTTGGCCTCTAGCTCAGCCGGCACCTAGGGAAACCTACCAAACCTGTGCATTTCTGAAAACTAGAGACCTAGGGGAATCCAAGGAGGGGTGACTTGCGGGGCTCGGACCAGGTTCTGTTACCCAGAATCCTTTGCAAAACTCAAAAAGTGGCTAAAAAAACAAGTTTTCCTCACATTTCGGTGACAGAAAGTTCTGGAATCTGAGAGGAGCCTCAAATTTCCTTCCACCCAGCGTCCCCCCAAGTCTCCCGATAAAAATGATACCTCACTTGTGTGGGTAGGCCTAGCGCCCGCAACAGGAAATGCCCCAAAACACAACGTGGACACATCCCATTTTTTCACAAAATACAGAGCTGTTTTTTTGCAAAGTGCCTACCTGTGGATTATGGCCTCTAGCTCAGCCGGCACATAGGGAAACCTACCAAACCTGTACATTTTTGAAAACTAGAGACCTAGGGGAATCCAAGATGGGGTGACTCGCGGGGCTCTGACCAGGTTCTGTTACCCAGAATCCTTTGCAAACCTCAAAAAGTGGCTAAAAAAACAAGTTTTCCTCACATTTCGGTGACAGAAAGTTCTGGAATCTGAGAGGAGCCTCAAATTTCCTTCCACCCAGCGTCCCCCCAAGCCTCCCGATAAAAATGATACCTCACTTGTGTGGGTAAGCCTAGCGCCCGCGACAGGAAATGCCCCAAGACACAACGTGGACACATCACAGAAAACAGAGCTGTTTTTTGCAAAGTGCCTACCTGTAGATTTTGGCCTCTAGCTCAGCCGGCACCTAGGGAAACCTACCAAACCTGTACATTTTTGAAAACTAGAGACCTAGGGGAATCCAAGATGGGGTGACTCGCGGGGCTCTGACCAGGTTCTGTTACCCAGAATCCTTTGCAAACCTCAAAAAGTGGCTAAAAAAACAAGTTTTCCTCACATTGGGTGACAGAAAGTTCTGGAATCGGAGAGGAGCCTCAAATTTCCTTCCACCCAGTGTCCCCCCAAGTCTCCCGATAAAAATGATACCTCACTTGTGTGGGTAGGCCTAGCGCCCGCGACATGAAATGCCCCAAAACACAACGTGGACACATCACAGAAAACAGAGCTGTTTTTTGCAAAGTGCCTACCTGTAGATTTTGGCCTCTAGCTCAGCCGGCACCTAGGGAAACCTACCAAACCTGTACATTTTTGAAAACTAGAGACCTAGGGGAATCCAAGATGGGGTGACTCGCGGGGCTCTGACCAGGTTCTGTTACCCAGAATCCTTTGCAAACCTCAAAAAGTGGCTAAAAAAACAAGTTTTCCTCACATTTCGGTGACAGAAAGTTCTGGAATCTGAGAGGAGCCTCAAATTTCCTTCCACCCAGCGTCCCCCCAAGCCTCCCGATAAAAATGATACCTCACTTGTGTGGGTAGGCCTAGCGCCCGCGACAGGAAATGCCCCAAGACACAACGTGGACACATCACAGAAAACAGAGCTGTTTTTTGCAAAGTGCCTACCTGTAGATTTTGGCCTCTAGCTCAGCCGGCACCTAGGGAAACCTACCAAACCTGTACATTTTTGAAAACTAGAGACCTAGGGGAATCCAAGATGGGGTGACTCGCGGGGCTCTGACCAGGTTCTGTTACCCAGAATCCTTTGCAAACCTCAAAAAGTGGCTAAAAAAACAAGTTTTCCTCACATTGGGTGACAGAAAGTTCTGGAATCGGAGAGGAGCCTCAAATTTCCTTCCACCCAGTGTCCCCCCAAGTCTCCCGATAAAAATGATACCTCACTTGTGTGGGTAGGCCTAGCGCCCGCGACATGAAATGCCCCAAAACACAACGTGGACACATCACAGAAAACAGAGCTGTTTTTTGCAAAGTGCCTACCTGTAGATTTTGGCCTCTAGCTCAGCCGGCACCTAGGGAAACCTACCAAACCTGTACATTTTTGAAAACTAGAGACCTAGGGGAATCCAAGATGGGGTGACTCGCGGGGCTCTGACCAGGTTCTGTTACCCAGAATCCTTTGCAAACCTCAAAAAGTGGCTAAAAAAACAAGTTTTCCTCACATTTCGGTGACAGAAAGTTCTGGAATCGGAGAGGAGCCTCAAATTTCCTTCCACCCAGCGTCCCCCCAAGTCTCCCGATAAAAATGATACCTCACTTGTGTGGGTAGGCCTAGCGCCCGCGACAGGAAATGCCCCAAAACACAACGTGGACACATCACAGAAAACAGAGCTGTTTTTTGCAAAGTGCCTACCTGTAGATTTTGGCCTCTAGCTCAGCCGGCACCTAGGGAAACCTACCAAAACTGTACATTTCTGAAAACTAGAGACTTAGGGGAATCCAAGATGGGGTGACTCGCGGGGCTCGGACCAGGTTCTGTTACCCAGAATCCTTTGCAAACCTCAAAAAGTGGCTAAAAAAACAAGTTTTCCTCACATTTCGGTGACAGAAAGTTCTGGAATCTGAGAGGAGCCTCAAATTTCCTTCCACCCAGCGTCCCCCCAAGTCTCCCGATAAAAATGATACCTCTCTTGTGTGGGTAGGCCTAGCGCCCGCGACAGGAAATGCCCCAAAACACAACGTGGACACATCACAGAAAACAGAGCTGTTTTTTGCAAAGTGCCTACCTGTAGATTTTGGCCTCTAGCTCAGCCGGCACCTAGGGAAACCTACCAAACCTGTGCATTTCTGAAAACTAGAGACCTAGGGGAATCCAAGGAGGGGTGACTTGCGGGGCTCGGACCAGGTTCTGTTACCCAGAATCCTTTGCAAACCTCAAAAAGTGGCTAAAAAAACAAGTTTTCCTCACATTTCGGTGACAGAAAGTTCTGGAATCTGAGAGGAGCCTCAAATTTCCTTCCACCCAGCGTCCCCCCAAGTCTCCCGATAAAAATGATACCTCACTTGTGTGGGTAGGCCTAGCGCCCGCGACAGGAAATGCCCTAAAACACAACGTGGACACATCACAGAAAACAGAGCTGTTTTTTGCAAAGTGCCTACCTGTAGATTTTGGCCTCTAGCTCAGCCGGTACCTAGGGAAACCTACCACACCTGTGCATTTCTGAAAACTAGAGACCTAGGGGAATCCAAGGAGGGGTGACTTGCGCTGCTCGGACCAGGTTCTGTTACCCAGAATCCTTTGCAAACCTCAAAAAGTGGCTAAAAAAACAAGTTTTCCTCACATTTCGGTGACAGAAAGTTCTGGAATCTGAGAGGAGCCACAAATTTCCTTCCACCCAGCGTTCCCCCAAGCCTCCCGATAAAAATGATACCTCACTTGTGTGGTTAGGCCTGGTGCCTGCGACAGGAATAGATCACACAACGGTCAATGTTGGTCCTTACGTGAGGCAGCTGTTGACCCTGGGGTGATCCATTCCTGACACAGACACTAGGTGTAGGCACTCAAGTGGGGTAGTGTTTTTATCAGGACAGGTGAGGAGTCACTGGATGGTAGGAATATTGTGGATCCCAGCATATTCCTGTAGTTTGTGTGACAGAAATGCGAGAAAAATTGAGTTTTTTTTCAACATTTCAGCTTTGCAGGGTATTCTGGGTAAGAAAACTTTGGGGAAGCCACACAAGTCACACCTCTGTGGACTCCCCCGAATGTCTAGTTTCCAGAAATGTTTGGGTTTAGTGTGTTTCTCTATATGGCCGCCGAATCCAGGACCAAAAACACAGGTGCCTGCCTTACAAAACCAGTTTGTTTTGCCATGGATAATTTTGATGTCTCCACAATATGATTTGGGTGGTGGAATTTGGGGCTGAACTAAATTGGGGAGCTCCCAAGAGAGCACTCTCTCTCTGCTTGCCGCCGCATTCACCTGCTCTCTGGGTTGACCTAACCCACTATTACCCAGTTGCACAAACAGCTTGCGAAGGGACAGCAGGACTGTCCTCATCACCTCCCTCATAATGTACTGGAAGAGGAGTTATCGAATGGGACTCCTCTGACTGAAAAATCACTCCCAGAGTCTGCGCCATTGTCCTATCCCTCAGATGCTGTCTCAGTATCTGATGTCTCAGTCTCTGATCCTATGTCAGAGCGGTCCTCTATAACCCGAGTGTAGGCAGCAGTCATCCATCAAGATGCCATCTCTGCTATTGGCTAAACTGTTGCTCTAAAACACTAGCCTACGTAGACAGTCACAAAATCGATGGTGTGTGAGATACGTGCAACAGTAGAGGCCACCTTACCTGCGCTTCTTCCCTCAATCAGCACGTACTTTCAAGACACTCAAAAAACACCTTGTCACATACCATTCGTCACAGTCTTTAGCACCTCCTGCGCCCAGTGCAACAATCATTATTGGTGCTCCCACTCCCTCCTCCTCGGATTCCCTCATTACCACCCAGCAAAAGTGCCCTTCATCTCTCCATAGACTTTGCTAATGTACTCAGCTATTTACATAAAATACAGATTTGCTCTTTGCAGTAGGCATATAAACCTTCTGCGCTTCTTTATGGCACTAAAACTGCCACTAGACAAGTCGGACCCTTTTCCCCCCAGGGAAACCACACACATATTGACAAAAGTGATATATATATGACAGCCAATCACCTGAAACTCAACTCAAGCAAAACCGAAATAATCCTCTTTGGCCCACACAAAAACACCTGGGACCCCTCATGGTGGCCCACCACGCTAGGCCCTGCACCCACCCCCGCCAACCACGCACGCAACCGCAGCATCATCCTAGACTCCTCCCTCTCGATGACCCAACAAATCAACGCTCTCACCTCCTCATGCTTCAACACACTCCGTATACTGAAAAACATTCAAATGGATCCCCACAGAGACCAGAAAAACTGTCACTCACGCACACATCAGCAGCAGGCTTGATTACGGAAACGCCCTCTACGCCGGCACCACTCTAAAACTCAAGCGCAAACTACACGCATCTAGAACTCAGCAGCACGACTCATCCTCGACCTCCGCCGACACGAACACATCTCTCCACACCTCAAATCCCTCCACTGGCTCCCCATTGACAAAAGGATCACCTTCAAGATCCTCATCCTCGCACACAAATCACTCCACAACACAGGCCCTGCCTACCTCAACGAGAGTCACCTTCCACACCCCCACACGAAACGTCCGCTCAGCTGACCTCTCTCTCGCCTCTGTCCCCCGCATCAAACACACCACCACCGGGGGCAGATCCTTCTCCTACCTTGCACCCAAAACCTGGAACGCCCTCACAACTCACCTTCGCAAGACCCAAAACCTACTTCTTTTCAGGAAGGGCCTCAAAACCTGGCTTTTCGAACAGTGAACCTCCCAGCCCCTTTCCCTCCCCCCGCCCCCCCCCAAGCGCCTTGAGACCCTCACAGGTGAGTAGCACACTTTATAAATCTCTTTGGTATATATAGATCTACCTCTATATATATATATATATATATCTATGTACATAGATATATCTATAGATATATCCATGTACATAGATATATCTATCTACATAGATATATAAATATAGATCTATATATAGATCTATTTTTTTAAGTTGTTGTATGGTTTCCTTGGGGGCCAAAATGGCCCCCAGGGAAACCCTACAACATCTAAAAAAAAAATTGCCCCCACAGGGGGTCACCCTGCCCACGGGCGACCCCCTGTCATTTTTTTATTTTTTTTAATTATTTAAAAAAAAAAAAAAAAAAATCCCCTGGGGGGGGGGGGGGGCGCGATCGCGCCCCCCCCACCCCTCCCAGGGGGCACCTACCTTTTTTTTTTTTATTAATTATGCCCCCGGGGGGGGGCGGCCCGTTTTCCGAGGGGGCCGCCCCCCCAAAGTGAAATCCCTGGCGTCTAGTGGTGTTTCCTGGCCCCCGATCGCTGTGCAGCTGTGCTGCGATCGGGGGCCAGGAAACACTTTCAGGAAGGCCTCGTAAGAAAGGGGAGACACTCCCCTTTCTTACGAGGCCTTCCCGAACGTGAGAAAGGCCGTTTTCCCCATCAAAGCAGGAAGCGGCCGCAAGGCTGCTTCCTGCTTTGATGGGGAAAACACCTTTGCAACGTCAGCGCGCCGCGAGGCGTGCTGACGTCACAAAGGGGCGGGTGGGGGGGCGGGGGGAGACACGGAAGCTTCCGTGTCTCCCGGGGGGGGTTTAAAAAAATAAATAAATCCTCGGGTGCGACGCACCCGAGGATTTATTGATACCCTTCCTGGTGTCGGCCACTGGTCGTGACCCGCACCAGGGAGGGTGTGTGGGCGTCGGCCAGTGGCCGACGCCCGCACCTAACAGGTTAAAAGAAATTGTTCACAATATGTTGGTGCCTACGCAATCCAGCAGCTGTGTTTTGTTGTTCCCCCTCATGTTGCAGGCCAGCATCCTCCTCTTCCTCCTCTTCAGGCATGTGTGGCTCTGGTTCTAAGAGGGGAATGTTCCTTCGTATGCAAATGTTGTGCAGGATGGCATATGTTAAAATGATCTTACAGACCACTTCTGGTGAATATAGGAGGTTGCCACCAGTGATGTTGAGGCACCTGAATCTCGACTTGAGGATGCCGAAGGTCCTCTCCACTATGGTGCGTGTCCTCCTATGTGCCTCATTGTAGGCACGCTCTGCTGCAGTGCTTGGGTTGCCAAACGGTGTCATAATCCATGGCTGGATCCCATACCCCTGATCGGCTGAAAAAGAAAAGGAATGGGATCATGTTGATGTATCTTACCTAATTGTTATCACCTTGCATGGCAGTAGTTGTCTTGTGTTGTCTGTGATTCTTTTGTGTTACTGTGTTCCTTCCTTGTAGGATGTACCATCTGCATTGTGTTGTTTCCTTGGCTGAACGCGTGTTTGCCTGCTGACCGGTAGTCAGCAGTATGTTTGGGTATTTGCAATACAGTGTGCACTCCCTAGCATTGTGACTTGTGATACAGGTGTCCCTGTGTCTTCACTGGGGGTGAGATGATAGTTCCATACACAGATTCAAATTGACAGTGGTGGTAACACGTTGGCATCTATGTACCCTGGACATCCCATACCTTTAGACTTATGCAAAGGATTAATTTAAACATCAGTGAGACGCTTACATTTTTCAAGGTGACAATTAGCCAAACCTCTCCATACGTTGTGATCATTGACGTCTTAACATTTGACTGTACACTAATTTCAGATGTGTGACATGTTCATTGCAGACTTATCAAACATGGCTAGCGATGTCATGACCTCAGTGTGTTCCTGTCCACATGTTGCTGTCTTGGTGTATGTGTTGTGTGTCCTAGAGGGTTGTTGTGCAGTGTGTATATGAGTAGGTTTCTGTACTTACCAACAAGTAGTCCATTGCCATATCGTCCATCCTGGAAGTGTGGATTGATGGTAGAGTGACGGAAGATGAATGAGTCATGGACACTCCCAGGATACTTTGCCACGATGTTGGTGAACAATCCTTGGTGATCCACAATGGCCTGTTGCGGTAGAGGTGTTCAGTTGCAGCAGGTGGCACAAGGTGTACATGTTTGCAGTCGATGGCACCAAGGACGTGTGGGAATCCATTAATGAGGTAAAACCCCTGTTTTGTCTCCTGCTGCTTCTGCAGTGTGTTTGGGAAGCAGATGTGGCGGGTGTGAGTCCAATGATGGCATCCAGTACTTTGGGGAAGAAGGCAGAGAATGATGGCTGTGATATTCCGACAACCAGGGTGCCAGTGCTTTGAAAGGAGCCACTTGCCAACATGTGAAGTACAGCTAGCAGCTTGGTTTCTGTTGGGATGGTGCAGGGTGTCAGCAAGGTGGGTGCCAACTGTGGCTCTATATTGCACAGCAGCTGCTGAATGGCCTGCCAGTTCAACCTGTACCTCTGGATGATGTCATGTTCCCTGATGCCATGAAGGGTTGTTCTGGTGCGGAATATCCTCTCCTGCCTTCTGCGCTGCCTTTGGGGTCCCTGCTGGTGTTGTGGTAGCTGCTGTTGTTGTTGCTGGGCTCTGCGTCTGCGTGGACGCTGGATGAGAAGCACCTCCATGTCTCCCTTTTGCTGCTCTGCTGTTGCTTCTGTGTGTTCTGATTAAATACAGGTGTGTTTGCCCCATTTTAACACCTGCCCTGTCCCACGCTTACATTTTTGACACAAATCGGGCTGTGCGTCATTTTCCGACTCCACCTCCCAGCCGTGCGGCATTTTTGCCCGGAAGCATAATACGATGCACAGGCGTTTAAGTCATTTTTTGGACGGGACCGCCTACCTTGCATATCATTAACGCAAGGCAGTTTCCCAAATCCAGAAAATGACGCACACGGTGGGATTTTGACGTCCGCGGGCTCGGGCGTCAAAGTTTAAATACGGGGCAAGTTTTGCATCGAATGTGCGTCAAAATGTTTGGACGCACATTCGGTGCAGACGGAGTATTGATATGCCCCTTAGTGTTTTCATACACTCCCAGCAACCCTCTACACACTACACTAGGCCTGGTGTCCATTCGTGGTTCGCATTCCACTTTTGGAGTATATGGTTTGTGTTGACCCTAGGCCTATTGTGTCCTACTGCATCCTATTGTATTCTACAGTGTTTGCACTACTTTTCTAACTGTTTACTTACCTGATTGTGGTTTGTGTGTATATTCTGTGTATATTACTTACCTCCTAAAGGAGTATATCCTCTGAGTTACTTTGGCATATTGTCACTAAAATAAAGTACCTTTATTTTTAGTAACTCTGAGTATTGTGTTTCTTATGATATAGTGCTATATGATATAAGTGGTATAGTAGGAGCTTTGCATGCCTCCTAGTTCAGCCTAAGATGCTCTGCTATAGCTACCTGTATCAGCCTAAGCTGCTAGAACACTACTGATCTACTAATAAGGGATAACTGGACCTGGCACAAGGTGTAAGTACCATCAGGTACCCACTATAAGCCAGGCCAGCCTACTACATCCTTACGCAGGGACATTTTTTCAGAACATCAGCTGTTTTATTATAAAAACACTTCCCTGTCCCATACACGTTAGAGGGAGATTCCAACCAGATGACCACGACTGTATGCTGATTGCTGAACGCTTCGCTACAGCTGCTTATGCAGACTTCAGGCCTTTGCTCAGGTATGGGGGATGATATCTTCCTAGCAACTGGAAGGGCAGAACTAGAGATTAACATGCTGTGCTCTCATATAGCCTAGGTAGGAATTAGTCTATAGACTCTATTGACAAAATGGTAGTGTTATTTTTATGCTTTACTCTCCTTGTCACAATTTTAATCCTGTCAAGCTCTATCATCCTGGTTATTGCAGTACGCCCTTTATTATCTAAGATGCAGTTGCTTCATTAAAACATTATTGAAACATTTACTGCCTCTGTTTCTCATTGTATATGTGAGACTAATGTAACTGAGAGAAACGGATGAGATCTGAGTGACCACGATTTCCCTGAGGAGTCAATAGTGTCATGCGCTCCGCTGCCCAATCATCCCTGCTCTTGGGTAGAGATGAGGCGCTACTAGTTAGCCAGAGCAAAACCCGGAAGTGTCATCTGTAGTGGGTTAGACTCAGTCTCCCACACCGCAGGCGATTCTGCCATTCAAATCCAGTAGTCTCATTGGAATAATGACAGCCTACGCAACACTATAATCTCTACCATGAATGTGTCCACAACAACTACCACACCCACGGCCACCACCACATCCTCTATCACAACTATACCCACTGTTACCACCACAACCTCTACCACCATCATACCCACAAACACTTCCACTGCCTCTACCACCATCATACCTACGACCAACAACACTACCTCTACTGCTTCTACTCTCACAACCCCCACCACACCCACAATCACCTAAACAACCACCACCACAACTTTATCCAGACCCACAGCCTCATCCAATCACACAACTTTAGGCAAATCACCACATCACAAAACAGTTCACAACACAGAAACACAAATCCTTAGATAAGCACACACCATGACCAAAACAAATGTATCTGAGTCTGAGGGTTTGTGTATAACAAACTCTCAGACAAACACACACCATCACCCAAACACTACAGAAACACAATCCTTCAGACAAACACACACAAGTAGCTCCACATACGCCCCAGAAATACACACCCAATGTGACTACAGCCACAACACCAACACATTCATCACAAGCAAAAATTCAATTAATGGCACTCGTAGAGCACACAGCTGCTTCTGGGCTTCACATATTGTTTATGTTAATGTTATTTCCTTTAGGCGAGTTACTGAATATAATTCTGCTTGGGAGAATTATTTCATTATGAAATTAACTGTATTTTTGCTTGCAAACTAGTTTATTCTTCTGGTGCACACAAACAATTTGTTGATGATTTATTTGTTTCAGAGATATTTAAAAGTAGCGTACTAATTTCATATATTTAGAGGTGTAAGCTGAACTTTGATATTCTGCTCTTACTATTAGATTCCTATGTGGTTTTAAACACAGTACTTGATGACACCTCTAATCTAACATATTGCTTATATTGTGAGCACATATCTGCTAATGCTCATGCAAAACAGCTAATATTCTTCACTGCTTCGATAGTTCCCACATCAAGTGCTGTTAGAATACAAGTAAAATCAGATGCACAGGTCCTACCTACACTGATTTGCATTTTCATGGACAGGTAAGCGTCAATGTGATATTCCAAATAGGTATATGGCTAATGTGTGCTTCATATTATTTTAAACTTGGATTGTATAGGTAAAGGGACATTATCACTAGCATATGACAAGCATCTTGAAATAACAGGAGAGGAAAGAGAGAACAATTATTGCAGTCACCCTTCAGAGAGGGAAAATAATAACAATATGTATAACACTGTGGTAACCCATAACACATGTATGTACATTTGTTAATATTCTGCAACATTAGAAAATAGATTTTGAAATTTTGAAATTAAATCTATATGGTGCAAACTTAAAAGTGTAAACGTCTCACAGATGGTGGAGACACTTTGATTAAAATTATTACTGAAGTAGTAATGAAATGTTTTCAACTGAATGTAGTACTTTTAAAGTGCTACCATCATTTTTTTGAAGCAGAAGTGGCGCTAGCAGTGCACTACACTGCTCCATAGGAAAAAACAGATGGGCCCAATGCGTCAGTTTGTAAAGTCCTGTGTCACTTTATATATAATATGTAGGAGGCTGGCCCCCTATGTAGTGTGCAAAGCTAGGCACACTGTGCAGAGAGTCCGGGCAACTACATGTCGGTTACATAGGTAAAAACTAGACCAACTAATGCTCTAATTTTGATAGTAGTATTGTCAAGCAGTTAGGCTAATCTTGGAGGAGTGCAAAACATTTGTTGTACTCACAGTATCGATAAAGCAAGACACACACTCAAAATAATAAGTTGAGACCAATTTACAAAAATCCTGCAGATTTTTATAATTTTTTTAAGACCAAGGTCACCAAAATTGCGTAAGTACATTTTAAGTTATGAATTTTCAAAGTTTTGAAAATATCAGTTCTGTGTCTTATTACACACCATCAATGGGGAAATACTTTAAAAATGCATATAAATTCAGGCTATGTGTTTACCAACGTCTCCTTTCGCAGGTAGGTCAAGGTCGTCAATATGCCCTATTAACCAGATGGAGAAGTTCGGGCAGCTCCCAGTTCTGGTGGCAGCAGCGGGAAAAGGTCTCTGGAGCTGGTGCAAGGACACTGCGGGGGACTTGTAAAAGCGCAGCACCGGTAGACTTAAAGATAAGTCTGGTGGATCCTCTTCGAGTGTCGAGGTTGCAAGGGTTTGGGAACCCTTAGAACACAGCTGGATCTTTGGTGCAGGGCACAAAGTGTCCAGGTGCAGAGTGAATCAGTGAGCCAGGAGCAGGGCCCAAAGTTGCCCTTGGAAGCAGGAGGTAGGTAATTTTGAGGGTCACTTGCAGGTCAAAAGTATCACTCTGGTGGAAGGCTCTGGTGGCTTCTGAATTCCATGAACTGGCGCTTCATCCTGGTCCTTTGCAGTCCAGAATGGACTGTCCTCCTGGAGTCTGACGTTAGGTGACCAGCTCCTGGGATAATAGTACAGTTTAGCCACTGGAGGGTGCAGTGGCACCAAACTTGGCACACTTGCAGGGTTTGTTATCATGGCCTGTCGGATGGAGATTGGTCAGTAGCCGTTCAGTAAAGTGGACTTCACTGGTTCTTGGGTCTTTGTTGCAGTAGAGTGATGCCTTCACTCTGAAGGGAGATCTTCAGTGATTTCTGAAGAGTGGAAGTCCTCTAGGGGCTTTCTAGAATAAAAATGTAGTCCGAGGAACCGCTCAGCAGCGATTGTCGAGTCCTGGGTGCAGCAGGCAGGGTTTGGCACCTTTTTTCTTGGTGCAGCAGGACTTCAGTTCTTGAGCCTTGGGTCTTCTTTGTAGCTGGTCTTCTTGTGCCCTTGGAATCTGAACTCTGGTCTAGGGGTGTCCAATAAATATTGTATTTAGTGGGTGTTTAGGGATGTACCTTTTAGTGACCAATGGGTCATCAATCTCAGGGTGCCTACATCCACTAAGTGACAATTTCCTGTGGGCAGAGGTCATTTCTCTATACCTGATTGGCTATTTTCCTTCCATGCAAGATGAAGGAAAATGAAATGGAGGGGTCACCTCACATGCAACACCTGAGAGGTGGTGCAAGCTGAGGCTGTCCACTCCTCCTGTCCTCTGTCTGGTTTCCCGCTGTTGCTCCCGCCAAAAGTAGTGGTTTACAAAGGGGGAGGCCATCTGCTGCTAGCAGTAGGCTTGAGGGTTGAGTTTCATGGGCAGTAAGCTCTTTGAAGCTTGCTGGCAGGGAAGTGTACACTCCTGAGGAGGGAGATGTTTACACCTCCACCCAGGAAGGGCATTGTTCTGGGACCCAGGGAGCAGGATCTCTCACCCAAGGGTCTCAGACTCTTGTCTGGTGGTAGCAGTCTAGTTGTGATTGGCCAGCAACCATGCCAGTGCTAGTTAGCTTTGCAGGGATCACCTCTAAGATGGCTGCTCTGTTCACTTACTATGTCCAGGTCTGGCATGGGCACAGTAGGGTCATATTGTTCATGCATCCATGCCGACAGATACAGTATAGTGCATCCTGTAATATGGTTAGCAGGAAATCTTATCCTGTTCTACTCCAAATCTGAAGGCCTCACGTTTCTGCAGGGGCTTGCTCTATTGACCATACATTCCCCTTTCACCAAAGGCAAAGTAGGAATTCGGTTGGTGTGTCTTCGACATGGAAGCCTGTAATGGAAAATGTATTCTTCGGTCAAGCCATGAATATCACCTTTGAGTCTGACACCAGCAGAACAGGTTGAGGAATTCAATGCGGCAACACAGTGACAGGAGAAAAGGGAAATTCTGGTAGAGATGGGGAGATCCGGAGCTGTAGTGTGAGGCTGTTCCAGGTATTTGCTGCAAAGTAGGAGAAGGAGCATCCTCCGCTTGTGCTTCAGTTCATGCAGGGGGTGTGGGTGAGCGAGGGAGGAGGAGCATAGTTGTCGGGCTGGTTGATGGAAGTTCAGGCGGTGGTTGCTGTAGGCTGGACCTAGATTGTGAAGGGCCTTGCATGCGTGGGTCTGTAGCTTGAATTCATCTTTTCTGTATTGGGAGCCACTGGAGTTCCTGAGAAGTTAAGGATGAGTCTGGTTGCAGCGTTCTGAATGGACTGTCATCTTGGGAGAAGGTGTGCAGTGATCCCCTAATAGAGAGTGTTGCCCTAGTCCAGTCTGCTAGTTATGAGTAAGGGTGGGCAGTGAACTCCTCTCTGCCGGCGAAGATTGCAGAGATTTTGGCAAAATCTCTCTGCCAACCCTCTGGCAAAGTGGAGTTTACTAATGCACTCTTTATCGAATCACATTTTATCATGCAGATAGTTTGTTGTCTGCTACTGCCATTTTGTAGGTTGGATTTGAGTCACGCTTCTTTTTATACAGATTGCTCTTGCTAAGTCAGCACTCAGCAGGCTTTGGAATAGAGACATCGTGCACGTGTGTCTCCCTTCTGGAGTCCTCCTGAGTCATGACTCCTCCTGAGCCAACTGATGGGAGTCATGAGCCCTTGTTTGAAGTAGACTTCCTTGCCCCACCCTGCCAGGTGAGCTGCACCAAGCGGTTCACTCCCTTACAGATTTTCGGTATTCATTTGTGGGTGACTGGGGCCTTCTACAAATGAATATTTGTGGGCCATCGCTACAGAACTATTCGAGAGGCTCTGGGGTGTTGAGTCTGCATGACTACTCCTGCCCTGCAGAGTAACAGTATGTGTTTCACTCCCTAAAGCCTTGCTCCTCACAGACTTTTTCCTAACAGTCTATGCAATAAGACAGAGCCTGCGTCTCTCGAATCCTGCTCTGCAGACAGGTAAATCATGCATGTCTCCTCCTAGCTCCATCTGAGGGTCGGGGCATGGAAAAGTCTTTTATGCCTGAACTTCAGCGAGGCACTGACTGCACCTGATTTGGTTCTTGCTCCTCCACTGGAGGTAGCAGCAGACATCTATCCTGCAGAGGGACAGAGCATGCTCCCACCTATGAGGCGTTCTTGCAGACAAACAGTGTGTTCTTCTACTAGCTTCCACAAACGTCGCTGCAAAGCCCAGTCTCTGGTGCCTGTCCTACACAGAGGGGCAGCCCATGAACCTGACCCGAAGAAGTCACTACACACATGCAGTGCAAGGTCACCTGCCTAAGGTGCTCCTGCAGACGGGCAGTGCATGCACCTCTCCCATTAGCACTTGTAGTGTCGTAGTTTGGACTCTTGTTCTGGGCAAGACTGCTGGTTAGAGGCTTACAGTACTTTTGTTTGTAGGAGACTATGCCTATCCTACATCAAATCACAACTGTTGTCCCAACCTCTCCGGCTCATTAGCAGCACCTCACCAGAAACACAATAGTAAAAGGTGATTTGTGGCAGCCTTTACGCATGGACTCGAGAATAAGATATCTCAGGGAGTGTCGTGATTAAATGGAGATTACCCCTTTCTCACAGATATATCATGTCTCATACAAACACAGGCAATGATAAAGATGCATTAAAGTTTCAATAGTATTTTATTTAACACAACTGCAATTTGCGATATAATGCATGGGCTGCAATGATTAGTATATTGAATATTGCAACAAACAGAATTGTAAAGACGAGAGTCATTATTACAAAGACCCCCACCATCTTGCAATGCATGTAAAATACATTTGAGATGCAATATGCCCTAATACCCTAATGTGATAGGCCTAACCTCCTACCCAAAGGAGAGATGGGTTTGCTAAACCTAATCTGCCAATGCCAGGTCCATGAAGGAGCCCCCAACCCTCGTTACCTTGGAATGAGGTCTCTATCTCAGACTCCGCAGGGACATGAAGACTGGGTCAGCGTCAGGACGACGTGCAGCATCGGTATCAGTGTTGGTGGCGATGCCCTCTGGTCGGAATCCCTCTGATTATCTGTCTAAAGTACGATGTATTTATACAGATCTACCAGGACACCTGAGGTAGGTGTGTTCCCAAACAAGAGATAACAGACATGCTTGGGATGGCAATTATTATAAACAATCCCTCGAAAGTATAGAGAGGGAAAATCCCTAAGTGTGAAAACCTACTGTTTGTTTGTCTTTGTTGCTTGATCTTGACGCCTTAGCGCGGTGGCACTGATAATGCAAAGCATAATAAGTGACCAAACTATAAACAAGGCAGCCATCTTAGATGAATTAAAAAAATTAAATGGGCTAAGACAGAGCAAGCTAAGTAGGTTAAAAGTCACTAGGTGGCGGGGGCACGAGTCTGCAAGCCAAAGGCTAAACTAACTCCTGTAATCCCATTAGAACAAACTAGGATTCACTACAGTAGAGAGCCATGTGGGCTCTTCTATACTTTGTTGCCACGTGAGGTTGAGGGTGCGGGCTTCGGCCAATGTTAATAAATAAAGTGGAGGTCTGTGACCCGGCAGTCCCTCCGGTACAACACTAAGGGGGTGATTCTAACATTGGCGGGCGGCAGAGGCCGCCCGCCAATGTTCCCCCTCCAAAATACCGCTCCGCGGTCACAAGACCGCTGAGGGTATTTTGGGATTTGCCCTGGGCTGGCAGGCGGCCGCCAAAAGGCCGCCCGCCAGCCCAGGGCAAATCTACCTTCCCACGAGGACGCCGGCTCCGAATGGAGCCGGCGTAGTGGGAAGGTGCGACGGGTGCAGTTGCACCCGTCGCGTATTTCAGTGTCTGCTTTGCAGACACTGAAATACTTTGTGGGGCCCTCTTACGGGGGCCCCTGCAGTGCCCATGCCATTGGCATGGGCACTGCAGGGCCCCCCTGGGGCCCCGCGGCACCCCCTACTGCCATCCTGTTCCTGGCGGGAGACCCGCCAGGAACAGGATGGCGGTAGGGGGTGTCAGAATCCCCATGCCGCCATGGAGGATTCTGTAGGGCAGCGGTAAACCGGCGGGAGACCGCCGGTTTACCCTTTCTGGCCGCGGCTGAACCGCCGCGGTCAGAATGCCCTTGGGAACACCGCCAGCCTGTTGGCGGTGCTCCTGTGGTCGGTGACCCTGGCGGTCACCGGCCGCCAGGGTCAGAATGACCCCCTAAATGTTGTGTCCCATTTGTTCAGCCGCAGCACTATAGCGCGAACGCCAGTGGAAGCGGCGTGCTGCAGCACGCACACAGAGTAATCGGCGCTGAAGCGAGCAAAAGGAAAAAAGAAAAAGTTGAAAAGAATCCGGCGCGGCCTACCTCATTGCGGCACCGGGGGTGTGAGATGCACCGGTCGGGGGAGGAAGGACGCAGCAGCCTGCCGCCGGCGGTTACACCACCCGGGACTGCAGAAGCGTCCCATCACTGGGAGGCCCTGTACACGAGGACCCGCTGAGGAGCCCAGAGAACTGCTGGTCTGAACACCGGCTGCACATGCTGTGAGACACTGCAGCTGCACGTGATGACAGACGCTGTGGCTCAAAGGGGAGTTTTCTTTCCCCCTCTCCTCTCTTCCGCCTACATTTCTTCCACCATGATTACCCTGGGCCAGGACTGCACACAGAGCACCCTCATCTGCTGCATCCTGACCCTGTGCTCCTGTGCAACCTGTCTCACAGGCCAAGGTGGGTAGGGACGGTGCAGATTGGGAGCAGAGAGAGCCGAGCACAGCTTGAGGTGTTCCTGCTTCAGATCGATTGACGGCTTGCTGAGGGCAACACTCCTCAGGTCCCCAGAGGAGAAGAGACACCAGGTAGGAGAAGCGTTTACCATATTTCCTACAGAAGAAAATAAAACAGGTCACTTAAGACAATGAGCGCGCCAGAGCAACAGCCCCCACCTGCGCCAGCTGGAGCTCACTGGAGCGCAATGCCCCCTTTCAGTCAGCTTGATGAACTAGCTACGGCTGCGCCATGGGAGGGCCTCTGGCTTGGCCGCCTTGAGAACTACTTTTGCGCCACACGAGAAAAAGATGGCACCGTGCACAGATCACTAATGCTACATATGGGAGGTGATGAGCTCCACGAGCTGTTTGACTCTCTTCCTGACACGGGAGACATGACGGATTTCGATGCTGCAGTAGTAGCGCTAAACAAGCATTTCGATCCTCAAATCAATCCCGACTATGAGAGGTTCAAACCACGCCGGGCCCAGCAGAAGGAGACGGAGTCAGTTGAAATGTGCTACGCAAGACTGCGAAAGTTGGCCACAACATGCGTAGGATAGAATCAGAACGAGGAAATAAGGGCACAGATAATTCAAGGGTGGCGTTCCAACATGTTGCAAAAATTGATAATGCGGCAGCCTGGGATATCCCTCGACGAAATTATCATCCTAGCGCGCTCACACAAACGGGCGGATGTCATGGCAGTGGTAAGGGGACAAATGATGGCAGCTGCACCATCCCCACAGACGGTAGCTGTCAAACAAGAGCAGGTAGATGCCATTCACACTCGCCCATGCCAGGGGCGGCAACCAGGTACCCCCAGACAAGGGGAAGAGGTCTGCGGCAGCTGTGGGTATGAACACAAGACTCCAGGCGGCTGTCCCGCGAATGGCAAAGTGTGCAACAAATGCGGGAAGGGGAACCACTTTGCGAAAATGTGCAGGATGGGAAAGGCAGGCCCCGAGATCCCAGAGGAAAGGAGGCCACAGTCAAAAACATAGAGAAAGAGGTATATGCGATCCAAACACAAGGGGACACGAAGTTGCCAGTGTACAAGGAAGAAGAAGAGGAAGACGTGTTTGTCATATCGTTCACAGGAGGAAGGCAGCATAAACGACGACCACCCCCCATTGTCTCCCAAACCACCGCTATCACCCACCAACACCAAAATATATACCTACGGAGGACGAGACCCCCTCCCACTGCAGGGCATGATAGAAGTACTGGTCACGAATGAAGGGCGCAGCACCCAAGCCAAATTCTACGTAGTGAACTGAGACCGTGGCACTTGGCTGGGGCGCCATACAGCGGAGGACCTTGAGCTTGTTTTTTTTGCACGGCAGGTGTATGAGTCACATGCCAAATCTATCCTCAAGGATTTTCCCCAGCTATTCATGGGGCTTGGAAAGCTTAGAGGCAAGCAAGTGAAGTTACATATCGACACAGCTGTGACGCCTGTTTCACGGATACACCGAAGGGTGCCCTTTCATCTGCACCCGGCTGTGGAGAAGGAACTACTGATGATGGAGAACCAAGGAGTGATCGAGAAAGTGGACCGACCCACGCTCTGGGTCTCGCCACTGGTGATTATGCCGAAGCCAAAGCAACTAGAGGCCATCCGCCTCTGTGTGGATATGCACCTACCCAATCCGGCGATTGAGCAGGAACGCCACATCACACCCACGATGGACGACATCATTGCAGAACTCAACGGCACACAATGGTTCTCGAAGTTGGATCTTAATTCTGGCTACCACCAACTGGAACTGGACCCGGACAGTCAGAATATCACTACATTCTCCACCCACGTGGGACTCCGACGGTTCAAACAGCTGAGTTTCGGAGTCTCATTGGCAGTGGAGGTGTTCCAAAACGCCATCAGAGAGATGCTGTCTGGTTTGGCGGGGGTAATCAACTTGAGTGACGACATCCTGATCTTCTCGGAGACGAGGGAAGAACATCATCTCCGCCTCAAGGACACCCTGCAGAGACTTTCAGATGCAGGCCTGACATTGCACAAGAACAAATGTGTTTTCTATCGCTCATCCATCGACTTCATTGGGTACATCCTCTCAAAGGATGGATTACAGGTGGATCCAAAGAAAGTGGAAGCCATCCGCCAAGCAATGACTCCCTAAAATACCACAGAAGTCAGGAGTTTCCTGTAAATGGCTACTTACTGTGGCCGTTTCATTCCCCAGCTGGCCACGATGGCAGAACCACTAAGACAGCTGACGAAGGTCAATCACAGGTGGGAGTGGACTGCCGAAGCAGACAGAGCCTTCCAGGACATAAAAGGGGCACTGCTGGACAAGGTGACCATGGCGTACTTTCACCCAGGGAAAAGGACGGAGGTGGTGGTGGATGCAAGCCCGGTGGGGCTGGGAGCGGTCCTCAAGCAAGAACAGAACCCCAAAGAATGGACCCCGGTTGCGTACGCCAGCAGAGCCCTGTTGGCAGTAGAGATGCGGTATGTCAAGGTGGAACGTGAGGCACTGGCAATCAGGTGGGCGTGCAAACACATCCATCTATACCTGTATAGCCAGGAATTTCAAGTCGTTACAGACCACAACTTACTAGTGTCTTTGTTCGCTGGATCCATGAGACTGGCTCTCCCAAGAATAGAGAGGTGGGTGGTCCTGCTACAGCTGTATTGTTTCACAGTCATCATTGGCCCAGGGGCAAGTAACCCCGCAGATTATCTGTTGAGGCATCCACAGACAACACCTCCAGGCATTCTGAAATGCGAGGATGAAGAAAAGATGGAGAGTTTCGTTAACCTGCTAATACAGGCAGCGTGTCCAGTAGCATTGACTGTAGCGAGCTAGCGGAGGAGTCAAACAAAGACCGTGTTATCACCCGTGCAAAGGAGGCCATGGGTCAGAACCGGTGGAAGCATTTCCTGGAGGGGATAAAAGCCTACGATTCAGAGGAAACGTGTCCATGCAAGGACTGTGGAAAGTCAGAGAGGAATTGTCTGTTGGCGGTGATGGTCTCCTGCTGCAAGGTCAGTAAATAGTAATCCCCCACAGCCTGTGGGATAGACTGGTGAAACTAGCTCATCAAGGCCATGGAAAAAAGGGTAGACTTGTTTGTAGAGAACTGCCACTCGTGTGTTATAACATCTATTGAACCTCCCACCATCCCGGCGATTACTGAAAAACCTTGCTGCCAGCCCTGGTCGAAGGTGAGCATGGATTTTGGAAGTTTTCCAGATGGCAAGCTAACATTCACAAAATTCCCTCGTTCGAGAACCTGAGACCAGTATTGGAGAGAGCATTTGCCACATTCGGCCTTCCAGATGAGATCCGGACCGACAATGGTCCCCCATTCCAAGGGAAGGACTTTAAGACCTTTCTGGATGAACTAGCTATATGCCATCGCAAAATAACGCCATACTGGCAGCAGGCCAATGGCGACGTGGAAAGTTTCATACGTACTCTGAATCGGGTGTTGAGAATCGCTGTGGAATGGGGGAAGATCTGTAAAGTAGCCTCCAACAATTTTTGCGTGTCTATTGTCACCACACAGCACCACAGGTCGTGCTCCCGCCACCCTACTGTTCAAAGTTGCCCCGCATGACTGCATCCCGGCTGGAGCTCTTTGGGAACCGCCGGCACTGGATGTGGCCGCCACACAACAACGGAGGAAACAAGTCAACGACAGAGCCATGGCCCGAAGAAGAACGCAATGCCAGGACTTTCAGGTGGGTGACCAGGTGGTGGTGAGAAACCAATGACCGGGCAGCAAGTTCTTGACCCTTTTTGAGACTGAGGTGTGGAGAGTGGTGCGAACCCAGGGGTCCATGGTAACCGCCCGACGTGGTGAAAGGCAGGTGACAAGGAACATTTCGCATTTCAAACGAGTGGGAGTGCCCGTGGTTGACTGCCCAGAAACTGAAGAAGAGGACTCAGTCGTAGAGGCTGACCGGGAGGTCAACGATGGGTCAGAAAGCCAAGCGGCGTCCAGCCATATTGTACTTCAGCCCGCAGAGGAGGATAGGGAGATGAGGTTGAATAGTCGGAGTGAGAGGTATCATCTTCGGTCCAACCCGGCTCCCAGTCAGCAGCTTCAAGACTGTGCGTGTTAAGAGACACTGAATCAGATGGGGATGTTTGTCAGATGACGCCAAAATAGACTGTGAGCATTGTTGTCAATGACCTGGCCTGCATGGAGGCTGGCCGGCCATCACGGATGGCCATGACGTGAGCTGTGTGGAGAACATTTATCACCTAGCAGATGTCTCTCTATCTCTCTTTTTCTCTTGTCTTTCACTCTCTCTCTTTCTATCTCTGTTCTTTCCTTTCGCTCTTTTCCTATACACCCATCTCTCTGTCCCTCCATTGCCCTGTTCTTCTGTCCTTACCAGTTACCCTTTTGTTACCCTGACAGTCGGTGGTTATGGCTGGTCCAGTTATGTTGGTTGTGTTGCGGAATAAAATCCTGGAGGGATGTAGAGATCCATGCGGGCTCTACTATACTTTGTTGCCCCGCAAGGTCGAGGGGGCGGGCCTTATTAATAAATGAAGTGGAGGTCTGTGACCGGCAGTCCCTCCAGTACAACACTAAGGCCCACATTACAACCCTGGCGGTAAATCCCACTTTCCACCGTGCTGAAGACCGCCAACATACCGTTGCAGCGGCGGAATTCCGCTACAGGTATTACGACCCACATCTCAGAATCCACCGCAATACAGACACCCACATAAGTTTGCCACACTAAAGGCCAGTGATAAACTGGCGATACCAAAACCTACACTGTCACGCCAACAAGACTACGCCTACACTATCACGACCCACGAATCAACACAGTGGTCTTTCAACCGCGGTAATACATTGGCGGTACACACTGCTGTGCTCAAAATACACACACACTTACAAAACACAACTACATTGGACAATTCAAAATACACACACCTGATACACATACACAAACCACACACTCACACCACTATAAAACACACACCCACATTACCCACAAACCCTTAAACGAACACATTTGGAAGAAGCCCAGATAGAGAGATTAGCAAACACAACAACAGCATCCACAGGCACACAACACAATCACCCATACAACATCCACGCACCTCAAACAACACACACCAACACATCCCCCCACACATCACAACAGACAGCACCTCACACATCACCCACACCACACCATGGCATCTCAAAGACACCCCAGGTTTTCGGAGGAGAAGCTCAGGGTCATGGTGGAGGAAATCATCCGGGTAGAGCCACAGCTTTTCAGATCACAGGTGCAGCACACCTCCATTGCTAGGAAGATGGAGCTCTGGCGGAGAATCATCGACAGGGTCAACACAGTGGGACAGCATCCAAGAACACGGGATGACATCATGAAAAGGTGGAACGACCTACGGGGGAAGGTGCGTTCCGTGGTATCCAGACACCAGATTGCTGTACAGAGGACTGGCAGTGGACCCCCACCTCCTCTCCCACAACTAACAACATGAGAGGAGCAAGTCTTGGCAATACTGCATCCTGAGGGCCTCGCAGGAGTAGTAGGAGGACTAGACTCTAGTAAGTCATATATTTATTACCACCCCGCCTGCATGCCATCACATACCCCACCCTTACCCTCACTCCCATCACTACATCATGTCACATATGTCCCACTATCACAATCCACTCATCTCAATACCAAGGCCCTGCATGAAACAACTATGCATGGACCACCGTCACCAAAGCATGTCCAGTACAGATACCCACAGAGACCCCAAACCAACTATCACAAAAGGGCAAACACAATGATTCAAGCACAGGAATAGAGGGTACCTCACCCAATGCACAAGATGCCACACACAGATACTAAAACTATGCATTTACACCCAAACAGGACCCATACTCAACGTCACCGGACAGGAGGTGCCAGACATATCCAGTCCCCCCATAGAAGAGGCCCACAGTGATGAGAGCAGCTCTGCAAACCTGCATCAAGATGAACAGCCCGGCCCATCAGGGACCTCGGGACAGTCGGTTCCCCTGCCACTGTCACAAGCCACCACAGAACCTCCCCCCTCAGGAAACACCACCACAGCACCCACCCAGCGGGCCATTCCTCTGTCCCCAGGACACGTCAATCAGCAGTGTGTCCACCACTACAGGGAACCCAGGCAAACCCACTAACACAGGACGATCAGGGACCTGGGGTCAGTGGCATTGGGCACATGGTTCAGGGGACAGAGGCACAGGATAACAGGGAAGCTGGGAGGACTGCTGTGCGACAGGGGGAGGACAGGCCCAGGGAACCGACACTCCACAAGGCACTCTCCAACATCATCGGAGCATACCACCATTCCCAGGAGACCATGTGCACGGTCCTGGCCAAGTTTCAGGAGACCCAGCGGCTGCAGGAGGAACAGGCACTAGCCTGGACGATGGACAGCCCTCCACCTCTGCCGGCGCTAGTGGACAGGAGGCACCTCCACAGGAATACAGGCCACTAGCACCCTACCCCCTGGAGAAGGAGAACCACCCCGCAAACGGTCCCTGAGATCCAGGAACAAGACAGAGAACATTGCCAAGACCCCCGCCAGGAAATAAGACCTTCCTGAATGTCACCCTTCTGTCCCACTTTGTCACCCTGTCCACCTTAAACTGCCATTGCTCCCCTTCCTATGCCCCATTGGACAATGCACCTGTGAGACCAAGAGACTGGACTCTGCCATGGACATTCCTCCACCATCAACCCAGCCCATTTCACACACCCCTCCACTCATTAGCACAGAAATAAACACCCTAGAATCACCAAACAATCTGGAGTCAGTATGTGCTTTCACAAATGTGTAATTGCAACATCTCTGAAATATAGCAATGTCAATGTACTTGTTCACATACCAATGTTACACAGCTGTAGGCCAGGAGTAAACATAGCAGAGGCCACAAACTGGGACCCAGATCTATGAAATGGAAAGCCAAAGTGACAAGTCAGGGTCCATACGCAGAGGTAAAAAGGCTGACTTATGCTAGGTCCTACAATACTATGAGATGTGGGAAGTAGATCCATCCTCTTACCTGTGTCTCACTGGAAGTATTTCATGATGATGTTGTTTCATTTGTCTACATCTTCTTCTTCTGCCTCCTCTTCTTCACTGTCCACAGTCCTCCTCTTCTTCACATGGCCACAAGACCAGCATCAGGCCCATCCTCCTGCAGAAAAGGCACCTGGCGTTGCAAAGCCAGGTTGTGCAACATACAGCAAACCACGATGATCTGGCACACCTTCTTCGGTGAGTAGTATAGGGATCCACCTGTCAGATGGAGGCACCGGAATCTGGCCTTCAGGAAGCTGAAGGTGCGCTCTATTATCCTCCTAGTCCGTCCATGTGCCTCATTGTAGCGTTCCTCTGCCCTTCTCCTGAGATTCCTCACTGTGGTCAGTAGCCATGACAGGTTGGGGTAACCAGAGTCACCTGCAAATATCAAGGAACAACAGTTAGACACCCTCCAAACATTAGGGAATCTCCCATACCCAGACAGCAAATGAAACTGTGTGGGGACTTTAGGCTCACCTATTAGCCACACATGGTGCCTCTGGAGTTGCCCCATCACATAAAGGATGCTGCTATTCCTCAAAATGTAAGCGTCATGCACTGAGCCAGGATACTTGGCATTCACATGGGAGATGTACTGGTCTGCCAAACACACCATCTGCACATTCATTGAATGGTAGCTTTTGTGGTTTCTGTACACCTGTTCATTCCTGTGGGGGAGGACAAATGCCACATGTGTACCATCAATGGCAGAAATGATGTTGGGGATATGTCCCAGGGCATAGAAGTCACCTTTCACTGTGGGCAAATCCTCCACCTGAGGGAAAATGATGTATGTAGCTGCGCATGTGTTTCAGCAGGGCAGATAACACTCTGGACAACACGTTAGAGAACATTGGTTGGGACATCCCTGATGCCATGGCTACTGTTGTTTGAAAAGACCCACTGGCCAGGAAATGGAGTACTGACAGGACCTGGAACCTGTGGGATGGCGGATAGCTGACATCAGGTCAGGCTCCAACTGGGCACACAGTTCCTGGATTGTTGCACGATCAAGTCTGTAAGTGATAATTATGTGTCTGTCTTCCATTGTCAACAGGTCCACCAGGGGTCTGTACACAGGAGGACGCCGCTATCTCATCACCTGCCCCAGCGGACGCATCCTATGGAGGAGAACGGTGAGCAGAGGGTCATACAACACATAGGTTTCACAAGGCTATTTAGCACAAACGTTAACATTTCTCTATGTGCCTTTGTCTTCATGGCCTAAATAGGTGTGACACAGTTATTTGGCCTGCCATGTGGCCCCCTGAAATTGCGGCTGCCTGACCTGTAAGGTGGCACAAGGGGAAATGAGGTAGCCGCGCTGGCTGTGTACACCGTCGTGGTAGGCGGTCGAAGACTGCGGCGCAATTCAGCATTGGTTATCATTGGGCCCTATGGGTTCCAGGAGCCAATGACGATGTACGCTGACAGTGACGGTACGCACCGCCACGGACGTGACCCCCATTTTCTATCTGTTCCCTCACTTGATACCTGACCTTCAACAGGAGAGGACCTACACTGCAAGTGCTGCTGTGACCTGTGTCTGGAAGCAACAATGGCTACAGTGTCTGGGGAAAGGGCCCCTGCTTTCACTACAGAGGAGTTGGAGAAACTGGATGGGGTCCTCCCCCAGTACACGCAACTGTACGGTCCTCCAGACAAACAAATGAGTCAACTGTGTGCATTGTGGATGGCACATGATTGTATGGAGTGTCGTGGATGGAAGAGACAGGCCAGCATGTGAGGATGGTGTGTGTATGTATGCCTGGGCCATGGTGGGAGGTTTTTGGGCAATGTGTGAGAAGAACCGGACGGGAGAATAACATCCATTATAACTTCACTTTTCCTCTAGGTCAGCGCCCACCAGAAGAAGGGGATTTGCCGTGCCATCGCCAAGGGAGTGCGGACCCTGGAGGTCTACCATAGACGGAGCACCCACTGCTGGAAAAGATGGGAGGACCTGCACCGATGGAGCAAGAAGACAGCGGAGGCCCAGCTGGGGATGGCCTCCCAACGCGGAAGGGGTGCCCATCGCACCATCACCCCCCTGATGTACCGGATCCTGGTGGTGGCATATCCGGAGTTGGATGGGCGCTTGAGGGCATTACAGCAGCCACAAGGGGGTGAGTACACTCTCATTCATCTGAGTCTGCGCGCATTACGAGGTGTCTGGGTGGGGGAGGTGGGCTGTGGGTTCCCCTAGGCCAGGGCAGACGTGCAAAGGTAGATCCATTGATTTGCAGCCTCATTCCCTGTCCAACCCCAAAGGTGGTATTTGCCCTCTACACCTAGTCAGGCTCCTATTCATAAAATGGTTCTCGACAGAGTCGCCTATGGGCATGTGCTTTTCCCCTGTCCTGTCAGTGCATGGCTTAGTGCATAGGGCTGTTCCCTGTGTGTTGTGTCCGCCAACTGTAGTGGTGTTGCATGCATTGACCATGTGTCTCCTCTATCTTCCCCCCCTTTTGTTTTGTCACCCTGTCATTGCGTGCATTAGCATCATCTGGCAGAGGAGCAGTGGCACCGGAGCAGGAGGGAGCTGCATTCCACATGGCCCTGGAGGGTGCAATAATGGAGTCAGAAGGCACCAGTGGGACGGAGTGCGACGGGAGCTCAACGACGGGAACAGGAGCAGACACCAGCGACAGCAACTCCTCCTCTGATGGGAGCTCCCTTGCGGTGTCCACAGTGCATCAACAGGTTCAGCCACCACCCCTCCTACCAGCACCGTCCTCCCAGCAGCCCCTCATCGAGTTTCCCATGCCTGCTCACCCAGGAGGGTGGGCATCTCCTTCGCCTCAGGCCCCTCAGCCCCTGCCCCAGTCACCCCTGCTGCCCTCAGTGAGGAGGCTCTTGACCTCCTGAGATCCCTCACTGTTGGGCAATCTACCATTTTGAATGCCATCCAGGGTGTTGAGAGGCATTTGCAGCAAACAAATGCATACCTGGAGGCGATTCATTCTGGCCAGGCGGCCCAACAGAGAGCATTTCAGGCTCTGGCCTCAGCACTGATGGCAGCCATTGTCCCTGTGTCCAGCCTCCCTCCTCCAACTTCCACTACCCAGACACAATCCCCTGTACCTCAGCCTATCCCAAGCACACCGTCAGACCAGCATGCACACTCATCAACACACAAGAGTGGACATGGCAAACATAAGCACCACATATACCACCGGCACTTACACAAGCACCATCCCCATGCAGACACACCAACATCCACTGCCTCTACTGTGTCCCCCTCCTCCACGTCCTCCTCCTCCCTTCCTGTCTGTCTCCACTCACACCTGCATACACTACATCTTTATCCCCGACCTCCATCACCAGCACGCCCATCACCACACACCGCTCACATGCAATCACCACCCCCACTACCATTCGCATATTCCCTGTGTCCTCTCCCAGTGTGTCTGTGAGCCCTCTTCCCAAACTACACAAACGCAGGCACACACCCACCCAACAGCCATCCACCTCACAACAGCCTCCGGCCCATGCACCTTCACCCAAATTCAGCAAACGTACACCTGCTACAACCAACTACCTCTTCCTCCACTCCCAAACCCCCTTCATCTTCCCGTCCCAGTGTGTCTAAGAAAATATTCTTGGCTAACATTGACCTCTTCCCTACACCTTCCCCCGGTCCTTTCCCTAGGGCCAGGTTGTCCAAGTCCCAGCCCAGCACCTCAGCCACCAAATCCTCCAGCACAGTGGTCTCGGCAAGTCCGGTCTCATCGTGTGCGCCTCCCATCAGGGCTGCCAGTGTGCCACCTACCGAGGCCAAGGAGCAGGCCATTCCACCACCTGCCAAGGTGAAGAAGGTGCCCACATGTCGGAGGGAGAAGCTGCACCTACCAGCAAGCAAGGGCTCCTCCAAGCCAAAAGGGGACAGTGGTGAGGCACCAGCAGCAACATCAAAGGTTTGGAAGGGACACAAGCCGAAGAGCAGGTAAGGACATGGCACGGTGGCTCCGGCTGAGGGACCAGAGTCACCCCTTCTGTCAACCACAACATCATCCTGTGCGGCGGTGGACACCGCCACCTGCACGTCTGCTGCCTCAGCAACAGTCCCCAGCATCATCCCCAGTGGGCAGCCATCCGAGGCTGCAGGAGACGTCCTGCTGTGTCCCTCAACAGGTGCAGACACATGCACCACCGCCAGCACCTCCGCCACAGACACTGCCGCAAGCACCGCCACCAGCCCCGCAACGTGCTCAGACAGTGCCACCACAGCTGACATGGCAATCATCCCCAGTGGCCAGCCGTCCGAGGCTGCAGGAGACGTCCTGGACCCGGCCACCTCCCTAGAGTGTGTCTCTGCCTCCATGGAGTATCATGCTACCTGTTCCCAGGCAATCTTGTGGCACACATACCCAGGTGGGGAATGGGACCTGCCACACTGCATATGAAGCACTCTGGGCACAAAGCCCCTCCAGAACCAGTGGAGATTCACATCCACTACCTCAGTCCTTGGCAGGATGAAGCACTCTGGGCACAATGCCCCCTTCAGAACCAGTGGAGACTGTTATCAACTTGAGAGACTGTGGCTTTGAACACCCATGGATACAGCAGTGGGCAAACCACCCACTGGAGAGACTTGTGAGACTGTGGCTTTGCACTCCCCAGGATAAAGCAGTGGGCAAACCATCCACTGGAAAGACTTGAGAGACTGTGGCTTTGCACTCCCCAGGATAAAGCAGTGGGCAAACCACCCAATGGAGAGACTTGAGAGACTGTGGCTTTGTACTCCCCAGGATAAAGCAGTGGGCAAATCACCCACTGGAGAGACTTGAGAGACTGTGGCTTTGCACTCCCCAGGATAAAGCAGTGGGGAAACCACCCACTGGATAGGCTTGAGAGACTGTGGCTTTGCACTCCCCAGGACCAATCAGTGGGCATGGAGCCCCCTCATGGAGCAGTGGCGTCATCTGTTCATCCGGCTGTGGTGCCCTCCCCCCCCCTGAGATGCCTGTTTATTTTCTATCTGATGCCCCTGCAGTGTTCTCTCCGTTTCGAGTCAGGTATCTTGTGTGGGCTTCACCCATAGATTTTGGGACTCTGATCCACGGACAATGATTTAATTGATATCCAGACTTGTGTAGTTGGTGTACATATTTGTATATACTGATTTTTTAATTTGGCCTATCTGATAATTAATTGATTACACTTGTTACAATCATTTCCTTTTGTCCTTGCATTCTTCCAGGTTGTGAAGGGGTGTATATGTAATGTTGCTGCATGTATTTGTGTGTATGGGGTTGTGGGTGAGGGTGTGTGTGTCACTCTCTTTTCCCTCCCCCCTCCCCCCTCCCCTGTGTGCTATGTGCAGTACTCACCGTGGTCGTCGCTGGCGTCTTTACTGCTCCTGATACAAGAGGAGGTAGACCAGCATGGGCAGGACCTGTAGTTCAGGCTCCATGGCGTCCTGGTTGTTCGTAAAGTGTAGAAAGGTGAGTGGTTCCGTTCCAAGTCCTGTTTCCGCCGTGCTTTTGATGGTGTTGGTACCGCCCCGGAAAAGGTGGCGGATAGGCATGTTGTAATACAGTGGGCGGAACCTTGTGGTTCCGCCTGTCTGTTGGCCGTTACCGCCACGGTGTTTGTCTCTACTACCGTGGCGGTCGGAGTGTTAAAGTGGCTGTCTATGTTGGCGGTTTCCGCCATGGTCGTGATTCAATTTTTTTTTCCACTGGCCTGTTGGCGGTATTACCGCTGCTTTAACACCAACCGCCAGGGTTGTAATGAGAGCCTAAGTGTTGTGTCCCATGTTTTCAGCCGAAGCAGTGTAGCGCTAACGCTAAAGCACTCACAGACTGTTCTATGCTTTGACCACCCCCTCACGCCTGTCCTGCACAGGAGCAGTGCATGTCCCTGCACCTAAACCCGTGTGTGTTGCATGCTCCCACCTGCAGTATCTTCAGCTCCTGGCTGCTGGAGAAACCCTGCCTGCTCCATGCACACAGGCACAGTCTGTGTGCATGCAGTTTGCTCCCCCCTTCATTGATGCAGCGACCCATTTGTGCCTATCTTCTCGGACTTGTCCCCTACTCCCCTCCCTGCAGCAGGCAGGCTGTAAACAAAGGCGACCCGGGGAGTGAAGTCAGTAGGAATGAGGTCTTAGCAGAGTCACACTTGTGTTACTGTCACTTCTCAGTGCGCCGCAGTGAGGATTGAGGCCTGTTATGTTATAATATATTATACATTATGTTATTGTTTGTGACCACTTTGTATCAGGAAGCATTTTAACATTATAGCGACTTTCTTTTACCTCTAATTTTAAAATAGCTCCACTTTATTTCACGTTTCTTTCCGATGCCTGGGTTTAGAGGCATTGGGCAGTACTTCTTTCTCCTTGAGTGACTGTCATTTTTACTTCTCCAGCCCATTTTCCGCCTGCCATCTTTGTCGGAGGTCTAGCTGTTAGGCATCCATTTCAGATACACTACATAAACAGTTCTTCGTGCCGGCAGTGCAGCGGATGCGCCTAAGGCAAGCCTGTCTGCACCAGTCTTCGCCTGGGAGAGCCCAGAGGCCAGCTACACAGTTAGGGAGACCTTTAAAAGGTTTGTTTACTCACGCCAACAGCTGTTGGCTTATAATAACACTCCTTTGGACATTCCCCACTCTGTTTACACCCATAAATCTGTAAATTGGTCATGCCACAGCTGCCTCTGGACCCCTTTGCTCGACCTGCCATCTCCCACAACTAATGTCACTAACCCCCTAGGAAGACTCTTCTGTCACGAACTGCACTTGGCTTCTCACCTCTAGATGCAGGATTGGAGAAAACACCAGGTCTTCTGCTGGTTCTGGATAATCCCAGAGCGGGGTGACCCTTTCTAATAGCCACGGTGCCGCTTGACAGAGAGTGCCTAAGCAGACCGTACCCTCCAGAAGGAGTCCCAGAGGAAAAAACCCAAGAAATGGGGAAAAAACCTCAAAACAGGAACTCATGAAAAAGAAGAAAAAACAGGACTTGAAAACAGGAAAAAAGGCTAAAAATCTCCAAAGCGAAAACAGGAACGACGAACAGAAGCGAAGGGCACTACCAAAAGGAAGTGTTTGCAACGCAAGGTTGAGCAAGACTGAGTGACTTATATACTGGAAAAGAGGAAGTGACTTCACAGGAAATGGAACAACACCATCTTGAATTGGGAAAAGCCCATAGAAATGAATAGGGAAAAAGGATGTAGAATATAAGAAAAGGGCATGCTGGGAAATGAAAACAGGAAGAAGACAACATGGAGCCCAGCAGGAAATACTGAGGAAATGCAGTACACAGAAAGCAAGAAAAAAGAAAAGAAAAAAGACAAGAAAGAAACCACCACCGACAGAAGAGAAGAGAATGCCCTAAAGATGGTAAGCGCGATGCAAGCGGGAGTGCAAAACACGCTTCCCAGAATGCATTGCCAAAACGGCAAGAAAACGCAGGGGACGGCGCTCCAAAAAACAGCAGCGTGATCCGACCGCGTTCGGAAAAAGAGACGCCGCAACGAGGTGCAGCGTTATAGTGGGTCCTCTCCACGAGGCCCAAGGTTTGTCAGGGTGACAGGCAAAAAACAGGCGAACCAAGCGGGGAGCATGGACGGAGGAGGCATCCTCCCAAGAGCAGTCACTGAGAGGGTAGCCCTTCCAGTGGACCAAAAATTGGAGTCTGCGCCGAAAAAATCAGGAATCACAAATTTCCTGTACTTCATATTCAGGATGGCCGTCCACATAAAGAGGAGGAGGAGGAGGACGCTGGAACTGTCGGTGGTATGGATCAGGAACGAAGGGTTTTAATTGGGACCCATGAAAAACTGGATGAACCCTCCAAGTATGAGGCAATCTCAGTCGCACAACAACAGGATTCAAGATTTGCAAAATCCAAAAGGGTCCATAAAAAAGTGGTTTGAGTTTATTGACAGAAAATCAGGAGGGTAGAAATCTGTAGGAAAGCCACACCTTGTGGCCTACTTGATACGAAGGTCCGGTGGGCGATAAATATCCGTTTTCCCTTTCATTTCTTGTTTAGAAGCTAAGAGAGTTGTATGAATTAGGCCCTGGATTTGGCGGATCCAACGTGCAAAAGAAGTGACAGCAGAAACAAAAGAGGACTTACAAGGAACAGTAGACATGACCCTAGGATGAAATCCATAGGTGCAATGAAAAGGTGTGGCCTTGGTCGCACTATGAACTGTATTATTATAGGAGAATTCGGCAAGAGCAAGAAACTCTGACCAATTACTTTGAGTGGCATTACAGTAACATCTCAGATATTGTTGGAGTTCCTAATTCACTCGTTCACTTTGACCATTCGTTTGTGGATGGAAACCAGAGAACAAGGATACCTCAATGTTTCATAAGGCCCAAAAAGCTCTCCAGAATTGTGATACATATTGTGGCCTTCTGTCCGAAATGACCTCTTGCGGAAGACCATGGAGACAAAAAATATCCTGCATGAATATGCAACTCATTTCAGGGGCTGTTGGTAACTTTTTCAAGGTTGTGAAATGTGCCATCTTGGTGAAGGAATCAACTGTTACCATGATTACGTGGTTAGAGAAGAGGATGGTAAGGAACAAATGAAATCCATGGAAAGAGTACACCAAGGAGCTGAGGGAACCGGTAAAGGCCTTAATATACCTGCTGGTTTAGTTTGGGGTGTCTTGGTCTGGGCACATACTGGATATGCTGAAACATAGGATTCTGTATCTTTCTTAAGGGAAGGCCACCAAAATGATTTTTAATGCATCCGTCTGAACTTTCTTAATAGGTAAGAAAAGAGCCTTCTGATGATAGAAGTAATCATCTTTCTTCTGTAAGAAGGGTGTCACTTTATTCCATTCTGAAGTAGAAAGAAACTGGTACTCAGGTTTAACGTGTTCTTGAAAAGACAGAGTAGCTCCTATGATTCTACTAGACTCAATAATGTGTGGAGAGGAGATCTTAGCAACGTCACAATATTGACGGGATAAAGCATCTGCCAATACATTCTGGGAACCAGGTATGTAAGTCATCACGAAATCCTGCTGGCTAAAGAAGAAAGCCCATCTTGCTTGGTGACTGTTGCGACACTGGAAACTTCGAAGGCATTGTAAATTGTGGTGGTCAGTCCTGGCTTCAAAAGACTCTCTGGAACCCATCAAGAAATTCCTCCATTCCTTACATGCTACTTTGACAGCAAGTAATTCTCGTTCCAGTACTGAATAATTGTGTTCTGCTTCTGACAAAATATGAGAAAGATAGAAGATAGAATGTTCTAATCCATCGTCGTCTTGTTTCTGAAGCAGAGCTGCTCCTAAGGCTCTGTTAGAGGCATCTGTCACAACTATACATTATTTGGTAATGTCAGGGTGTCGCAAAATGGGTGCTTGGGTGAAGGACTTCTTTAATTCTTGAAAAGCACGTTCAGCATTTTCAGTCCAGACGAAGCCCTTCTTCAAATTCTCTTTCTTAATCGTTTGGGTAGTGAAACTTTGTTGGTAGGCAAAGTTCTGAATAAACTGGCGATAGAAGTTTGATAGCCCAAGGAAACATTGTGTTTCTTTTATTGACGATGGAGAAGGCCAATCTAGGATGGCTCTGACCTTGTCGGGGTCCATGGATATTCCGTGTTGATTGATACTGAATCCCAAATAATTAACTTCGGCCTTATGAAATTCGCACTTATCTGGTTTACAAAATAACTGGTTGCTTTTAAGTCTTTCCAGGACCTGTAGTACATGTTCCGTATGTTGCTCAGGATTACAGGAATATCTCAAGATATCATCCAGATAGATTACTACATATTGGTTTAATAAGTCAGAGAACACTGAATCCATGAATGGGAAGACAGAAGGTGCATTGATCAATCCGAAAGGCATGAAACGATACTCATAGTGTCCAAAAGGAGTACGGAAAGCTGTTTTCCATTCATCTCCTTCTTTAATTCGTAAAAGATGATAGGCAAACCCTTAAATCTACTTTGGTGAACATCTTGGACCCTTGGAGGGCATCCAATATATCCTGAATTAAGGGTAAAGGGTAACGATCCTTAATTGTGATTTTATTGAGTCCACGAAAGTCGACACATAGACGCAGATCCTTTGTCTTCTTGGGGACGAATAAAAGAGGAGCCCCAGCAGGAGACGTAGAAGGAGCAATTAACCCGTTCTGTAAGTTGTCATCTAGGTATTCCTTGAGCACCTTCTTTTCTTGGTCTGTCAATGAATACATTCGACCAAAAGGTGCAACTTCATCGGGAACCAATGGAATAGCACAGTCATAGATTCGATGAGGAGTTAGACTGGGATTACTGAGTTTCTTCACGCAGACCTCGGCAGAACAAGGTTACAAAGGTGTGTTCCACCCAAGAGGTTTTGACTTCCAACTGTTTGAAACGAGTTATATACTGCAGAACGTCCTGATTGCCCTGCTGTATATCACACAAGGCCTCCTCAGCTGCTGCTTCCACCCCAGGCCTTTCAAACATCTGTTTGGAGACACTCAAGAAAGCAGGATAATTAGTCAGGACTGGATCTTTCGCAGAGACCAGAGGAGTCACCCAAGCAAGTGCAGGACCAGACACAACACTGATCAGATAGCCCACCTTAGCCTTATCGGAGGGAAATTGGAGTGGACGAAAAGCAAAGAAGACCATTAAGGCATCCAGGAACTCCTTTATCTCCAGTGGATCTCCTGAATATCGAGGAGTAGAAGCAGATACAGGTGGTATATCCATTGACCAAGAAGACAGGACTTGTCGTAGTGCAGTGTTTTCAGCCCATAATTGCTGTAACTCTTGAGCTAGTTGTTGGACTGTCTGCAGCATGGCCTGTGCATTTTCTGCCTCCTCTCTCTATGGTCCTTCCATGGCTGCCTCGCAACGCAGTATTTTTTGGCGTTGCAATCTGTCACGAACTGCACTCGGCTTCTCACCTCTAGTTGCAGGATTGGAGAAAACACCTGGTCTTCTGCTGGTTCTGGATAATCCCAGATACGGGCAACCCTTTCTAGTAGCTACGGTGCCGATTGACAGAGAATGCCTAAGCAGACCGTACCCTCCAGAAGGAGTCCCAGAGGAAAAATCCCAAGAAATGGGGAAAAAACCTCAAAACAGGAAAAAAGGCAAAAAATCTCCAGAGCGAAAACAGGAACGACGAACAGGAGTGAAGAGCACCACCAAAAGGAAGTGTTTGCAAAGCAAGGTAGAGCAAGACTGAGTGACTTATATACTGGAAAAGAGGAAGTGACTTCACAGGAAATGGAATAACACCATCTTGAATTGGAAAAAGCCCACAGAAAAGAATAGGGAAAAGTGATGTAGTAAATAAGAAAAGGGCATGCTGGGAAATGAAAAAAGGAAGAAGACAACATGGAGACCAACAGGAAATACTGAGGAAATGCAGTACACAGAAAGCAAGAAAAAAGAAAAGAAAAAAGACAAGAAAGAAACCACCAACGACAGAAGAGAAGAGAATGCCCTAAAGTTGGTAAGGGTGACGCGACCGGGAGCGCAAAACACGCTTCCCGGAATGCGTTGCCAAAACGGCAAGCAAATGCGGGGGACGGCGCTCCGAAAATTGGCAGCGCGATCCGACCACGTTCGGAAAAAGAGACGCTGCGACAAGGCACGGCGTTACATCTTCTTGGTTAATTGTCGCTCCTTGTCTGCCCATAGCCTTCACAGTTTTTCTCTTCTAGAGGATTACCGTCCTGACAAGTTATTTTAGATGGAAACTTGGCTCAATGAAGACTCCTCCCCTGAAATATCAAAGGCCCTACCTCAGGATTACTCAATTATTTGCTTAGATAGACCTCATGCCAGGGGTGGACGTATTGCCATTATCCACAAAAAGTCCATCAAATGCTCCACTACTCCCTTAGACATCCCTGGATGCGAAACCGTGCTTTTTTCTCTATATCTTAGTGCGACATTCACCTTCTGAGGACTACTCCTTTATTGTCCTCCCAGCTCTCAGTGGAACTTTCGACAGGCCCTGCCAGATTTTGTAGCGAGCATTTACTGCAAAACCCCCAATTTTACCATACTTGGAGATTTAATATTCAGGTCGATAATACACACTGTTATTCTGCCAAAATGCTCCTTTCGAACTTGGCGGCATTAGACCTGACTCAGTACATTACAGGACCCACCCATAATAAAGGCCATACTATCAACCTAGTTTTCAGCAACCTTTCTGATCTTTTCTTCTACACTCCTATGCCTCTTTTCTGGACAGACCATAATCTACTTTCATTTACACCATCATGTGGAGCTCCTTCCTTCCTCCACCCACCTATAAAGACAACCTCTCACCAATGGTCAAAATTAGATTCTGGAAGCTGGCAGGATACTCTCTGTCTCTCATCTCTTAACCACAATGAACCCAACTCGGACCATATAGAATACTTTAACAATTGGATCTCTACCTCCTTAGACACTCTTCTTCCAGCCAAGATGACTATTAAAAGGCCCACGCATAAGCCTGAACCCTGGTTTACACCCCAACTGCTGGAACTAAAAAAAGAGTGTTAGAAGCTTGAGAGAACTTGGAGGAAAGAATACAGCATTTCCTCAAAAGAATTATATAGGGCAGCTATCAGAAATTACCACGAGGGTATCAAATCAGCTCAATCCTCATATTACAGTACTAGAATAGAACAATCTGTTAATTCTCAGAAAGAGATCTTCCATATTTTCAAAGAACTTACTTATATCTCCCAAGATAATCCGCCCATAGAGGCCTCTATCGATCACAGTAACAAACTGGCAGTTTTTTCCAGGAAAAGATCACTGATATCTACTCCTCCTTCCCGGTCACATCTAGCCACAAAACAGACGGAGATTTGTACACTAACATTCAACCCTCACCGGTTTCACTCGCAGTTTTTCAGCCTTTGACAGAGATCCTTGTCACTAAATATCTCCACAACATAAAATCGGGATCTCCCCTCAACCCTGCGCCCCCCTCGATTCTAGCACTGGCTTCCAACATAATTCTACCCCCTCTGACAAATATTCTTAACCATCTTCTAACCTCAAGATTTCTACCCCAATCCCTTAAACATGCTGTGGTTAAACCTCTTTTGAAAAAACCTAAGCTTGACACCACTCTGCTTAGTAACTACAGGCCTATCGCTCTTCTTCCGATTCTAGCTAAGATTATGGAAAAACATGTCAATAATCAGTTGACATGTTTTCTTGAAGAGCATGAACTTCTAGACCCTTCTCAAATGGGATACAGGCCCCAGCACAGCAGTCACAGAAAGTACTCGCCAATTGCTAGATCATGGTGGGCACGCAGCCATCATCCTGTTACACCTCAGTGCCACCTTTGACACTGTGAATCATAGCATTCTCCTTCAAAGACTTTCCCTATAGGTATAGAAGGCTCTGCACTGGGTTGGCTCTCTTCATTCCTGAAAGGTAGAACCATTCAAGTCTTGACCGCTCATTTCTGTCCAAAATACTCCCCCTTACATGTGGTGTCCCTCAGGGCTCTTTATTGAGCCCTACTCTTTTTAATATCTATCTTTCTTCTCTAGCCAAAGTCGTGGAACCCCCACAGCCTTTCTGTAGTCACATATGCTGATGACACACAGTCAGTAGTTTCACTCTCCAATAAGGGCCCCTCCCATACAAATCTTTCCCTCTGTTTGGCTGATGTAGCCAAATGGATGACTGAGTCAAAACTCAAACTTAATGATGGAAAGTCAGAAGTAATGATTGTGGGCAATTGTACCCCCTCGAACTTCCCTGCACTACTACCAGAGGCTCTTAATAATCTTCCGCCCCCTAAGGATCATATCAAGAGTCTAGGCTTCTGACTAGATCTTCGCCTTCTGATGGAGCAGCAATCTAAGAAGATTGCCTCATCTTGCTTTTGCCTTCTAGGAACCTTAAGGAAAATGTTCAACCTCCTACCTTTTCCGTCTAGACGAATTCTTATCCAGGCCATGATATTGTCATGACTGAACTGTGGTAATTCCCTTTTTCTTAGCTCCCCCGGCTATGTAGTAAGGAGACTGTAGGTTGTACAAAATGGGGCTGCAAGATTACTTATAAATATACTTAGACATCTATCAGCCAAACCTGCCTTAGTCTCCCATCACTGACTACCCATTAGACATCGCATCAGTTTTAAGGCCCTATGCATGACACACTAAGCGCTTCATGATAAGGGTCCTACATTTCTCAGGCAAAACATTTCCCTTTACGCTCCTACAAGGACTTTGAGATCTTACACTGCCCAATTAGTTCATATCTCTCGATTCAAGAGATCCTCATGGGGAGGTAACTCCTTTTCAGTTAAGGCTGCTCTTCTTTGGAATTCCCTACCCTTAGAGCTCCGACAAGAACCTTTGGAACTTCCTTTCCAGAAAAAATTGAAGACCTTTCTATTATCATCATAGTTTTTCTCCTTGGTTTCCTGTTTCTGAGCTGTCACTTACCTTTTTAGCACTGGGAGGCCTTCGGGTAGCCATGCACTTTACAAATGATCTAAACTAAACTAAAATTATGTTATGTGTGTTCATATTATATTATACATTATATTATGTTATGTGTGTTTATAAAGCGCTCTATGATGTGAGGGGGTCCTGGTGCTTGTGTTATTGTCACTTCACAGTGCGCCGCAGTGAGGATTAAGACCTTTCTTATGTTGTATTATTATATTATACATTATATTATGTTATGTGTGTTCATAAAGCGCTCTATGAAGCAAGAGGGTCCCGGCGCTTGTGTTATTGTCACTTTACAGTACGCTGCAGTGAGGATTGAGGCATTTGTTATATTACATTATACATTGTATTATGCTATGTGTATTTCTAAAGCGCTCTATGACGTGAGGGGCTCCTGGTGCTTGTGTTACTGTCACTTCACAGTGCACCGGCAGTGAGGATTGAGGCCTTTGTTATATTATATTTTACAGTATATTATGTTAAGTGTGTTTATAAAGCGCTCTGTGACGCAAGGGGGTCTTGGCGCTTGTGTTATTGTGCTGTTGCTAGCGGAATTGCCCGCGGTGTAGGCGGAGCTCGGGCCTTTCCACTGGAACAGGAGGGAGGCTGAGGTGAGGGCTGAGGTACACTGGTTGCACCACATTATGAGTCTCTCTAAAGCGAGAGTTACAGATAAGGATCGCATTTCTGCCCCGAGTGCCACTGACTGAGCCGTTTAACAAGTGTTGCTCACATGACTTTGTATTTTCTCCGAGGCAATCTAGATGCGGTGGGTGCCAAGGAAGACACAGGTTTGGTGGTCGATATGTGCATTAGCAGTCAAGGGAAAAGCTCGTCTTTTGTGCACAAGAGCGAGTGAAAAACTTCCAACCCTGAGCACTTCCCGCTCTGCCCCCTGCTTTCCCATGAGATGCTGGTCATCTGCTAACCGACTTAGGACAAGCGAGTGATATTACACTGTCTACTGATGCAGATGGTCTCTACTTTTATACCCATAAACTATAAATTTATTTTTATTCTAACTATGTGTGGGTGTATTGTACTGGGAGAAAACTAGGTGCTCTGGGTAGCGAGGTGAATATCAACGAAGAATGTCGAATCTCGAAATGGTGCACTCTTGAAAGACCACACCCAAAAGGTCTTCATAGATGCTAAAAGCACTATTGCAAATATAAAGTACAAGAGGCACTCATTATAACATGAAAAATAATAGTACTCATGAGTCAGTATACATAGGCAATGTGTTGTCATATATTTCTGAAAATTAATAGGATTATTTCTTATAATAATACACTTCTCCGTTCCGCCCGCCAGGGCGGAGACAACCGCTGAGCTGGAGACCTCGGTCTCCAGCCCGGCGGCCGTCACTATACCGCCGGCGGTATTTGGACCCGGCTGATCGCCATGGATTTCATGCGGTTTGCAACCGCCATGAAATCCATGGCGGTAAGCACTATCAGTGCCAGGGAATTCCTTGACAAAAGACCGCCGAGGTCAAAATGACCCCCTTTATGTCTTCAAGAACGCCTCATAGATTGGAGCATGCACTGTCCCTCGGCCGGATAGATGCATGCTGCTACCTCCAATGCAGGAGCAAGAACCAAATCGGGTGCAGTCAATGCCTCGCTGCAGTTCAGGCATGAAAGACTTTTCCATGCCCGGACCCTCAGATGGAGCTAGGACGAGACATGCATGATTTACCCTGTCTGCAGAATAGGATTATAGGGATGCAGGCTCTGTCTATCTGCAGAGACGGTTAGTCTGTGAGGAGCATGGCTTTAGGGAGTGAAACACATACCGTTACTCTGCAGGGCAGGAGTAGTCATGCAGGCTCAACACCCCAGAGCCGCTTGAATAGTTCTATAGAACATGATCCTCAAATATTCATCTGTAGAAGGCCCCAATCACCCACAAATGAATACCGAAAATCTGTAAGGGAGTGAACCGCTTGGTGCAGCTCACCTGGCAGGGTGGGGCAAGGGAGTCTACTTCAAACAAGGGATAATGACTCCCATGAGTCGGCTCAGGAGGAGTCAGGACTCAGAAGGACTCCAAAAGAGAGACACACATGCGGATCTCTCTATTCCAAAGCCTGCTGAGTGCTGACTTAGCAAGAACAATCTGTATAAAAAGAAGCCCAACTCAAATCCAACCTACAAAATGGCAGTAACAGACAACAAACTATCCGCATGATAAAATGTAATTCGATAAAGAGTGCACCAGTAAACTACACTCTGACAGAGGGTTGGCGATTAGATTTTGCTAAACTCTGTGCTCCAAGCAGAGTGCAGAGTGGCAAAACTCTGTAATCTTGGCCGGCAGAGAGGAGTTTACTGCCCACCCTTACTCATCACTAGCAGGCTGGACTACGTCAACACTCTCTACTGGGGGATCACTGCCCACCTTCTCCAGAGATGACAGCCCATTCAGAACGCTGCAGCCAGACTCATCCTTAACCTCCCAGGAACTCCACTGGCTCCAAATACAGAAGAGATGAATTCAAGCTACTGACCCATGCATACAAGGCCCTTCAAAACCTAGGTCCGACCTACATCAACCTCCGCTACCAGCCAGACAACTATGTTCTTCCTCCCTCGCACACCCACACCCCCTGTATCAACTGAAGCACAAGTGGAGGATGCTCCTCCTGCTTTGCAGCAAATACCTGGAACAGCCTCACCCTACAGCTCTGCACCTCCCCATCTCCACTAGAATTTCACTTTTCTCCTGTCACTGTGTGACTGCATTGAATTCCTCAACCTGTTCTGCTGGTGTCAGACTCTAAGGTGATATTAATGGCTTGACCAAAGAATACATTTTCCATTACAGGCCTCCATGTCGAAGATACACCAATTCAATTCCTACTTTGCCTTTGATGGAAGGGGAATTTATGCTCAATAGAGGAAGCCCCTGCAGAAATGTGAGGCCTTCAGATGTGGAGTAGAACAGGAAAACATTGCCTTCCAGCCCTAATACAGGATGCACTATACTGTATGTGTGGGCATGGATGCATGAACAATATGACCCTACTGTGTCCTTGCCAAACCCGGACATAGTAAATGAACAGAGTAGCCATCCTTTAGGTGACCCCTGCAATCTAACTAACACTGGCATGGTTGCTGACCTGTCACAACTAGACTGCCACCACCAGACAAGAGTCTGACACCCCGGGGTTGAGAGACCCTGCTCTCTGGGTCCCAGAACAAAGCCCTTCTTGGGTGGAGGTGTAAACATCTCCCTCCTCAGGAATGTGCACTGCCCTGCCAGTGAGATTCAAAGGGCTGACCACCCATGAAACTCAACTCTCAAGCCTGCTGCTAGGAGCAGATGGCCTCCCCCTTTGCAAAACACCACTTTTGGTGGGAACAGCAGCGGGAAACCAGACAGAGGACAGGAGGAGTAGTCAGCCTCAGCTTGCACCACCTCTAAGGTGTTGCATGTGAGGTGACCCCTCCATTTCATTTTCCTCCATCTTGCATGGAAGTAAAATAACCAATCAGGTATAGGGAAATGACCTCTGCACACAGGAAGTGGTCACTTAGTGGGTGTAGCCACCCTGAGGTTGATGACCCATTGGTCACTAAAAGGTACATCCCTAAACACCCACTTAATACAGTATGTATTGGGGACCCCTAGACCAGAGATTCAGATTCCAAGGACACAAGAAGACCAGCAACAAAGAAGCCCCAAGGTTCAAGAACTGAAGTCCTGCTGCACCAAGAAAAAGGTGCCAAACCCTGCCTGCTGCACCCAGGACTCGACAATCACCGGACATCAGACAGATTCTAGAAACCCCCTAAAGGACTTTCACTCTTCAAAAAGCACTGGAGATCTCCCTTCAGAGTGAAGGCATCACTCTACTGTAACAAAGAACCAAGAACCAGTGAAGTCCACTTTACTGAACGGCTAGTGACTAAGGACCAGGACACCACAGCCAGACCAAACTCCACCCGACAGACCATGATAACAAACCTTGCACGTGTGCCAAGTTTGGTGGCACTGCAACCTCCAGTGGCTAAACCATATTATTACCACAGGAGCTGGTCATCGAACGTCAGACATCCATGAGGACAGTCCATTCTGGACCGCAAAAGGACCAGGATGAAGTTCCAGTTCATGGAATTCAGAAACCACCAGAACCTCCCACAAGAGTGCTCCTTCTGACGTGCAAGCGATCCTCAAAATTACCTACCTCCTGCTTCCAAGGGTAACTTTGTGCCTGGCTCCTGGCTCACCAATTCACTCTGCACCCGGATGCTTTGTGCCCTGCACCAGAGATCCAGCTGTGTTCTAAGGGTTCCCCACCCCTTGCAACCTCGACACTCGAAGGGGACCAACCAGACTTATCTTTAAGTCCACCTGTGCTGCGCTTTTCCAAGTCCCCTGCAGTGGCCTTGCACCAGCTCTAGAGACCTTTTCCTGCTGCTCCCACCAGAACTGGGAGCCGTCCAAACTTTTCCATCTGGTTTATAGGGCCCATTGATGACCCTGACCTACCTGCGAAAGGAGACATTGGTAAACACATAGCCTGAATTTATATACATTTTTAAAGTATTTCCCCATTGATTCCTATGGTGCATTATTAGGCACGGAACTGACATTATCCAAACTTTGAAAATCCATAACTTAAAAAGTACTTACCGAATTTTGGCGACCCTGGTCTTAAAAAATTATAAAAATCTGCAGTATTTTTGCAAATTGGCCTCAACTTATTCTTTTGAGTATGTGTCTTGCTTTATCGATACTGTGAGTACAACAAATGCTTTGCACTTCTCCAAGATTAGCCTAACTGCTTGACAATGCTACTATAAAAATGAGAGCATTAGGTGGTCTTGTTTTTACCTCTGTAAACCATTATGTGGTTGCTCGGACTCCGCACAGTGTGCCTAGCTTTGCACACTACATAGAAGGCCAGCCTCCTACACATTTATTGAGTTATTGCGTGCCAGGGAATGGTGATTACTAACCCACACTACTTACACTGAGTACGCCTTCAACGTCTCTCCTTCACTACCCTGAAAAAATCAAGCACTACAATGGGATGTTTGGTTCCCAGTAAAAAGAAATGTGGATCTATTACTTGTGTGCGCCAGCCAACTAATAATCCAATTTCCTATAATAGTGTCATAATTGTAATATCTGCCAAAGTAAATCATGTTTTAAGTAGAAATAGAATGTCAAATATTAATATCAGGTCCTTTTTTAAAAGAAACTGATGCTTCTTCATCGATGCATCAGATTTCTTGCACCTGCCGCACATCTCCTAACGACATCATAGACACATTGTATTTACAATACAGAGCTCCATGGCGCACGTTTTCACAGATCTGTCAGAAATTCTAATTTATCTGTTGGCGCTAAAGTGATGCATTGCTGAAGTTGCGTCGTTAAACTAATGCAATTCCAGCAATGAGAGGAAAGTCCCATTGGAAAAAAAACCTGCGTCAATTTTATGCTTGGTCTTAGGAGGCAGTGAAATTTTGAAGCAGTGAATTTGAAGAGTGACACAGTGAAAAGTTTAAATTTCACTGCGTCAGTTCTGAGTGGCTTTTTCCATGGGAACTCCTACCCTGCATACATTATACCTGCCACAGGTATAAAGTGACACAGGACTTTACAAACTGACGCATTGGGCCCATCAGTTTTTAAATATCGAGCAGTGTAGTGCACTGCTAGCTCCACTGCTGCGTCAAACAAATGATGGTAGCACTTTAAAAGTACTACATTTAGTTGAAAACATTTCATTACTACTTCATTAATAATTTTAATGAAAGTGTCTCCACCATCTGTGAGACATTTACACGTTTAAGTCTGTACCATATAGATTTAATTTTAAAGTTTCCAAATCTATTTTCTAATGTTGCAGAATATTAACAAATGTACATACATGTGTTATGGGTTACCACAGTGTTATACATATCGTTGTATTATTATTTTCCCCTCTCTTAAGGGTGACTGCAATAATTGTTCTCTCTTAGCTCTCCTGTTATTTCAAGATGCTTGTCATATACTAGTGATAATGTCCCTTTACCTATACAATCCAAGTTTAAAATAATATGAAGCACACATTAGCCATACGTATTTGGAATATCACATTGACGCTTACTTGTCCATGAAAATGCAAATCAATGTAGGTAGGACCTGTGCATCTGATTTTACTTGAATTCTAACAGCACTTGATGTGAGAACTATTGAAGCAGTGAAGAATATTAGCTGTTTTGCATGGGCATTACCGGGTATGTGCTCACAATATAAGCAATATGTTAGATTAGAGGTGTCATCAAGTACTGTTTTTAAAACCACATAGGAATCTAATAGTAAGAGCAGAATATCAAAGTTCAGCTTACACTTCTAATTATATGAATTTAGTACTCTACTTTTAAATAGCTCTGAAACAAATAAATCATCAACAAAGTGTGTGTGTGCACCAGTAGAAGAAACTAGTTTGCAGGCAAAAATACAGTTAATTTCATAATTAGATAATTCTCTCAAACATAATTATATTCAGTAACTAGCTTAAAGGAAATAACATTAACATTAACATTAACATTAACATTAACATTAACATTAACATAACCAATATGTGAAGCCCAGAAGCAGCTGGGTGTTCTACAAGTACCATTAATAAAAATTTTTATTGTGATGAATATGTTGGTGTTGTGGCTGTAGTGGCAATGGGTGTGTGTTTCTGGGGCGTTTGGTGAGCTACGTGTGTGTCTGAAGGCTTGTGTTTCTGTGGCGTTTGGATGATGGTGTGTGTTTGTCTGAGGGTTTGTTAAACACAAACCCTCAGACTCAGATACATTTGTTTCGGTGATGGTGTGTGCTTGTCTAAGGATTTGTGTTTCTGTGTTGTGAACTGTTTTGTTATGTGGTGATTTGCCTGAAGTTGAGTGACTGGATGAGGCTGTGGGTCTGGATAAAGTTGTGGTGGTGGTTGTTGAGGTAATTGTGGGTGTGGTGGGGGTTGTGAGAGTGGTAGTAGTAGAGGTAGTGATGTTGGTTGTAGGTGTGGTGCTAGTAGAGACAGTAGGAGTGTTGTGGGTATGATGATGGTAGAGGTTGTGGTGGTAACAGTGGGTATAGTTGTGATAGAGGGTGTGGTGGTGGCTGTGGGTGTGGTTTGGGCTGTGGGTGTGGTGGTGGCTATGGGTGTTGTAGTTGTTGTGGACACATTGATGGTAGAGATTATAGTGTCAGGTAGGCTCTCATTATTGTAATTATTGTAACAGTATTGAGACTACTGGATTTGAATGACAGAATCACCTGCGGTGTGGGAGACTGTGTCTGACCCACTACAGGTAACACCTGTCGCCCCAATCCGGGTTTTGCTCTGGCTAACGAGCAGTGCCTCATCTCTACCCAAGAGCAGGAATGATTGGGCAGCCTAGCGCATGACACAACTGACTCCTCAGGGAAATTGTGGTCACTCAGACCTCATCCGTTTCTCTCAGTTACATTAGTCTCACATATACAATGACAAACAGAGGCAATATATGTTTCAATAACGTTTTAACGTTTTAATGAAGCAACTGTATCTTAGATAATAAAGCGTGTACTGCAATAACCAGGAAGATAAAGCTTGACAGGATTAAAATTGTGACAAGGAGAGTAAAGCATAAAAATAACATTACCATTTTGTCACTAGAGTCTATAAACTAATTCCTACCTAGGCTATATTAGAGCACAGCATGTTAAGCTCTAGTTCTGCCCCTCAGGTTCCCCTGGGAAGACATCATCCCCCATACCTGAGCAAAGGACTGAAGTCTGGCATAAGTAGCTGTAGCGAAGCGTTCAGCAATCAGCATACAGTCGAGGTCATCTTGCTGGAGTCTCCCTCTAACGTGTATAGGACAGGGAATTTTTTTAATAATAAAACAGCTGATGTTCTGAGAAAATGTCCCTTTGTAAGGAAGTGTATGTTTCTATGAATACCAGAGACAGAATGTTACCACGTTTACTGGCAACCTATCTTACTGCAGCCTTGAAAGAAGCACAGAGTGAAAGAAATGTCTTGTTTTAAGAACACAGTGCTGGCATAGGCAAAAAACAGCTAGATAGAGAGAAATAAAACAAGACCACTGCAAATGTGGCAATGGTTAAAATGATAAACGAAGATGGATAAAATATATTTAGGTGAAAGTGCACAGTGGCGGGCCTAGTGTGCTAAAATTACGTGCATGGAGCTATAATTAAAATGGCTACACAACAATAGCAGTGGCTGTGGGTGTGGTGATAGTTGTGGGCATGGTGGTGGTTGAGGGTGTGGCGCTATTGTCTGTGTCTGTATATTTATGCTTGTGTGCAAGGATTGTCTTTTTGATAGCACTGTTTGTGTGGATGCATGTGTGTTTCTGTTTGCTTGGGTTGTGTGAGTGTGGAGATAATGGATGACAGGACAGAGGGCAGTTGGTGGGATTATGGTAGCAGGAGGATGGGACAGAGAAGTAGAAGGAATTTGAGAGGAAGGGCCAGGAGTAGTTTAGTGAGTAGCATTAATGTCTCAGGGGTGTCTTAGAAGTGCTATGCCTCTTTTATAGCACACTGCAATTTGGGTGTCATCCTGGAAGGCCAGTAACTGGTTTAACTGTTGCCTGACCCGGTGGATGGCAAGCAACAGTGCAATCTGGCGAACTGAAATCCTGCGCAGTGCATCAAGGACCTCCTCAGACATCACTGCTGGATGAACTGAGGCAGGAGCAGAGATGTCCGGGGGCAAAGAAGACCCCAGCCTTTTTAGGTTCCAGGTGTTGGCCAACATTGGGGGAGAACAGTAGGAAGGGTGGTAATCTTCCTGGTCATGATGGACAATAGTAAATGTCCAGGAGATGATGTTGGGTCTCCTACCACTTGGAGCTGGTTTCCTGTGGAGGCCTTTGAGTTGGGTGACATGGAGTCCTCCTCTCTCACCCTATCACCTTCTATTTCAGTGGTAACACCTTCAGACTCCCAGCAGACATATGCTTTCCCACATTCCTGGCCAACATATCCCTCCCATCTTCTGGAGGACACTGATAAAGGGAAAAAAAAGATGAGCGTGTATACACTGTATGTTCATAACATAAGACCATAAGTAAAATAATTTCAAAGACTGCATCCAATGAGCTGCTGTGCATATCACAAATGTATCATGACACCATGCTTCTGTGGACAGCATAACCACTGACCAGTGGTGCAGTCCTATAGTAATGGATGTGACACCTGCTAATATAGCTAAATATGCAATTCATGATAATTAATTTTTACAAATGTTTACAGATAAATACAGACAGAAAACAATGTGTTTCCTGTCTGTATTTATTTTTAAAAACTGAAAAATACTGAAAATTGTTCTTCCTATGAGAGACTTTTCAAGCTGTCTTTGATGAATTGCGGGCAAAAGCTGAGCAAACATGCAAGGGAGTTAAAAACAGGATGAGATGTCCTTAAATATAGGCATATGTCAGCATATATTCGTAGTTTTAACACTAATTTGTACCTCTGAGTGTAGGGTTTTGTTATAGGTCGTGCTTAATTTGCTAAATCGTGACAGGAATCCATGCATGAGTGCAAGTGTAAATATACCATTTAATGATTTCAATTATTTTCAGAACGCAAAATAAATGTGGATAAATACCAATAAGATGGCCACAAAATAAATATGGGTAAATACAGACAGAAATGTTAAATTAAAAAAAATAAGCACCATAAAACTGGGAGCTCTAATGATAATGTTTTTCTATCTGCCAAAGATGATTCAGTACACATGTGAGTACCAATTATCTGACTTAGGGGCGATTATGAACATGGCGGGAAGAGCCCTCCTTGGCCGTCCGACCGCCTGATCATGATTATGGTGGTGGCATCACCTCCGGACCGCCATCACCGCCCAAACTGTTGCTAATGTAGCAGCGACAGTGGAGGCGCGAAACATCAGCTGTTGGGCTGATCAGGACCTGGTTTTCTGCCGTCTTTCACCTGGCAGTGTCCCTGCTGGGTGACGGTCGGTGGAAAGGCAGAGAAAGCACCACAACAATGGCCCTAGGGTGATTATTCCCTTCCATAATCTGAGCTAATGCTCACCCCCATCTCCCCAATTCTGGGGGTCCGGGTGCAGGCAATTTGTCACTTGCTAGAGACTCAGTGCGCCTGACTGTCTGGCGACCCCTCAAGATGGCTTGCAATGGCTTCAGGCTCTCACTAGAGCCAAACTGTGCCGCTGCCATGTCTGCGTGTCATGGTCCCAGCTGTGAGGCGGGCTAGGCATGCTTTAGTCATGACATATTCCCCCCTTATGAGTGATAGCAGAGATGTTGTTATTTTCTTTTCAAGCACAGTACCAATTTGAATCATGATGTGCCATTGAAAACTTGTGTAATTTGGCTACTCAGTTATTAACATAATGTCAATGTTTAAAGCAGATCTAGACCAATGCTTTTTGTCCAGAAACCCAGGTAATCCAGGAAGCACATGTCAACTGCTGACAACTGCAGTTTTTTTTAATTGCTCCTCCTAATGGAAAAAAGACAGTTGAGAAACATGTGCAATTACAATGACTTACGAGTTTCTCTGTTTCCCCCATATGTTTCCTTGCACCTGGTTCTGGCCGGCTATAAAAGTTGGCATTTTGCACTAGACCCTGCTTAGCCTCATTTAACCTGGAAGTGAAGCTTAACTTTCTTCAGTCTTTAGCAGCCTTTCCTTTGCGGCGGCAGTCCTCTCTTCGCAGTGGCATCCATTCCTTCACAGTTACATACTTCTCCTCGTAGCAATGCGCTTCCTGGGTTCCGACCTAGTGTTTCCGATCTTCTCTGCAGTTACCACAGTACGTGTAAAAGGTAGGCAGTTTTTAATTCATCTCTCGCATTACGCTTTTTTGCACTGGCAAAAAGACACAAGTCATCTGAAATAAGGTAACACAAGTTTTTCTGTTTAATTTGGGATCTTGATTGGTGCTGATTAATCAAACTCATCTAAAGCCAGCAATAATATTCAGATCAATCTTGTGACTAAAAAGACATTAGAGAAAAGTTGTATTTCTTGTAATAGATGTGCCTTCCTGGATCTTGTGCTCATAGTTGGTTAGGACAATTGAGAACTATAATCTGATTGCCGTTTAATATTTGCATATGAACCTTGAGCTCTTGAGACTCTTGAACTACTGAATTTGAACTATTGAACTACTGAAGAATTTGAAGTCGTTTTGTTGTGATTAACCCAGTTATTTTCAATCAGTGAAATCCTTGTACATGATAATTCCAGTTCATGATAATTTCGAGATAATTATTGAGTCACACTGGGGAGTGTTTCTAGTGTGAATGTTGATTTGACGCAAATTAATGCCAAAGATCTGTTTAGTTTTTCCTGTTATAAAGTGTGGTTTTATTACTGGGAAATCCGAGTCCAGACCCTTGTAAATGAAAAATCCTGATTGCCAGTATCCTGAATCGAGAACCAGAATCCAGATATCCTTGAGCCCAGCAGTGCCAGAAGTAGAGAAATCCAATTACACAGAAGTCCTGGTATTTCACTCTTTCTCTCTCATCCCAACCCTCCTTCGCCTTTGAAGCTCATAGGGTTGCAATATGTCCTTCATTGCTGCCCTGTCAGTTCACATTGGGATTCGGGGATTATCGTCACTCCATCAGAACCACCTGCAGTTCTAGTAAGTGGCTTGCACACTGTAGCACCAACACACCACCAGCCCCACTGGGAAGTCGGAATTCGGGGGGAGGGGTGCTGCTGGCTTGGCTGCCTGTTCCCTACAGCAGCCGCCGCGTGCTGGTGGTGTGCCCGCTTAGGTCAGAGTCAGGCCCTTTATTTTTATATTCCTCCTATAGCACTTCTGAGACAACACACCCTAGTATAATTTCTATCAATATTTCAGGCCTACATGGCCCAGGCTCTGTAGTTAGGTCCAATTTGAAGACTTATGAAAATCTCTACCTTTTGTCCAATGCTATGTTTTCTACAAAAGTTTCCATACGTTGGTCTATGGGTAAGGTAAAAGTAGATAAAGAACTGAACTTCAAAGGGGGAAAATGTACTATTCCCTCTCCAGTCTGAGGAACAGTAAAGAAAACATTGGACATCAGAAGGATTCAATTTACGGTTACCACTTAATGAACTTTCCACCCTCTATCCCAACAGCCTGCACTTAATATATAACTTAAAAATATATAACACAATTAATAATCAATTAAATAATACAATTTCTTGATTTTAAATGGTATCCTCAGTTCGAACCTTATCTAGATTTAATCCCTGATCTATTACGTAAAAGTTTGTATGCCTGTTTTTAGATATGGGTGCCTACCGTGAAAGTCTTTTACCGGTAACTGGCGACTATCATTTACACTTGACTTATGCCCTAGTTGCAATTGTGCTCCCGCATCTATAATACATTTTATGTTCATTTGCCCAGCCTATGCTTTGGCTCGGCAGAAATGGATTTGTCCAGTTTGCAGGAACCTGGGCATAAGACACTGTAAAGTTGCACTTAAGATGTTGATGAGAGACACTTCCCCATTCTTAATTTGCGCGGTTAGCAAGTTACTTGCGGCCGCATGGTATACACGTACTCGTTTTTTATTTTTTTAAATCTTTTAGTGACTGTTGTTCTTAAATTTTTTAATCACTTTTTTAAGTGTATACATTTTTGATTGTTGTGATCTTTCTTTTCTTTTTCTATGCTTTGATGGTTAAACGTGACCGAATAAAGCTTGTGTTTTGACTGAATACATTAATCATTATTTCTTAATTATTGCTAAATTAACTTCCCACCCTAAACCCAACAAACCTAGGAACCCACTATGCCACTATAAATTACTATTAGCAATTACATTAAAAAGTACTTAAAATTACAAACTATATTCAAAAATATTATTAACAATTATACAACTGACGAAACATAAGATTAATATATACGAAGTAAAACACATAATTTTTTTTAAAAAACAATATTTTTGACAACTATATTATTAAAAACAATATTAACAGCAACAAAATTCTTGACAACAATATTACTTATCTAAAAAAGCAATATTCTTGATGATGATATTTCCATTTTGTATCTTAATATTTAGTTTTACCAAATTTCTGTAGCATGATATTAAAACTGGATATTTTGTCCAAATATCATGGAAGTACTATAACAATGATTTTAATTTGAAAAAATAACACTTTTTATGCAACTAAAATCACATACTGTTCCTCTGAAGAAAATTCAACCTATGTCATATAGCCACACTACTTAAGTTTCTTATAGGGCTACCTGTGATAACTAAAATGGTTGCATTACTCAGAAATATGACAGAAATAATGTCCTTACGTGCTCCTGTGGTGTCCCATACAGTTCAGGAGGCAAACATATACTAGCATCATGTTCCAAAACCATTGGATATTTGCAAAGCAATTAGGCCACATTAACCTATGGGTATGCTCCATGTTGCCAGCAGTTACACTTACGAGACATACTAATACAGTCTATCATGATGCAGAGGGTAGGCCGTTGTCATTTTAAGAGAAAGTACTTGAAAAGTCATTCAGTGCTCTGTAGCAGCACATAAAATGGCAGATTATGTTTTGAAAAATGCTGTTGGCCTTAAAAATGCACTTTAAGTTAGGCCTGGCCAGAAAAATTCACTCTGCTTGTGGAGTTGACAGAATATAAGAGCTCTGCACTACGCATGTAAACGAAGTTCCTGCTAAATTCTGTAGCTGATTCTTTTTTTGAAGGGCACACGCAAGACTTGGGGCCCGATTCTGACCTTAGTGACCACACCCTCAGCCCGCGGCGGACGGTAACAGACCAAACCTGCAGCATCCCAACCGCCGAATTCTGACTTCCCAGTGGGGCTGGTGGTGTGTCATGAAGGTGGCACACTTCGGCTCTAGTGAAGCCAATGCCGACCACGCTGTGGGACTAACAGCCAGTCGGGTGCACGGTGTCCCTAGCAAGTGACACAGTGCGTGCACCTGACCGGCCAGCATGGGGGCTGGGAGTGAGCCTTAGGGCCATTCTTGTGGCCCATTGCCTGCCTCTCTGCTGACCTTCACCCAGTGGGGAACCCGCCAGCTGAAGGGCAGTGGAAAGGGGAGAAGTGTAGCACAATGGTTAGAGTGGCAGACCCTGATGCAGCTATCTGGCCCAGGAGCAGGGTTCAATTCCGGCCTCAGCGGGTCTTGGGCTCAATTCCCTTGACCAGATAATTCTTGCCTCATCTAATTATTGGTTCCCACTCTGGGCAATAACTTGCTTAATCTCCACAACGGCCCTGACAGTGCTCGGATGCCTGGCTTCACCCTGGGGGTTACCCAGGACTGGGTGCCTCACAGGGAAAATCCAGGAGAGGTTCTACAGTGGTATGCGTACAGCGCCATGAGACCCTAATGGGTAAGTAGTACGCTATACAAGTGCAAAGTTTTTTAAAGGCAGGTCCTGATCAACCCAGCAGCTGATGCTGCGGGCCCGCCTCCTTTGACTGCCTCCACTGCCACCACCACCACTACTGCATTAGCCGCAGTGGCCGCAGTCCCGAGGTGGTGACACCGCCATAGTCATGATCGGGCAGTTTAACCGCTGAGGAGGTGGTATTATGACCGTTAAAAATGCGACGGCTGGACTCTTCCCGCCATGTTCATAATCAGCCCCTTGGTTTGGGGTGTGCTGGCGAGCGACCCAATTCTTGCTGGCTGCTAATGGCAGTCAATAGCGCTGCTTCAGCCTCTACAGAGGCCTCTGGTGTCTTTTTCGTGATGCTGGCGAGCGCTAGTGACTGCTGCTGCACCTCAAGCACATTCTCTACTCGAGAAGAAGCTAAATCTACTTAAAAAGATATTCCATGATGATATTCTACTTCAACGGATCGGTCAAGTTGTTTTTTATTGCAAGAAGTCTTTTTTTATTTTACTTTTTTCAACAAGAAGGAAGTGCCCCAGAGACTCCAACTTCCTGTTCCTGTCCAGCAGGATCCTCCAAGTGCCTTGTACATCTCCTGTTCACTTTTCATTTGGATTTGTAGCTGGAAGGATCACTCTCTTTGTCTGCTGCACATAAATCATTGGCTATAAGGACTTTGGGCCCAATTTCATGTTTGGTGGTCGGGCTGCCAGACTGCTGTGTTGGCGGTCCCAAAAAGACTGCTGCATCGGTGGTCCCTAGTATACCGTATTATGATGTATACAGGCAGAAACCCTTCTCGCTAAGCAAAAAAACACAGACCACCATCGGTGCGCTGTCTGCTATGTAGGCGGTCTGACCTCCAGCACCTTCAGCGCCACAGCTAATCGCAGAGCCAATTACAAACACACAGTTGCTGGTGCAGTTCCCTTGTGGTGGCAAGGTACCACCAGCCGACCATCGCGGTCCACACTCAGCAAAGCAACAGACAAGTGCCTATTGGATGAATACAAAAACAACACAGCTACAATATACAGACATGTGGCTGTCTAACTAGCTCCATCATGACCTGCTACCCAAGATTACACTATTTAAGGCAGGAATAACATCTTACCAAGTGTTTACATCAAGTGTTCTTAAGGGCCTTAAGGTACATCACCAGATTAGTAGCGGCTCCAAACACATTGAAACAGCACTGCACACATGATGACTGCAGTGACATCTGCAACAAAGTTCTATGTTTGCCTGTAACTCACTTGCTAGACCTGACAGCCTTAGGGTGGTCACCCCTAACTTTTTGCCTGCCTCCCTCCACTTTTGAGATGCTGCTTTTGCTGGTTTTTAGACTCTGGACACTTTATCACTGCTAACCAGTGATATGGTGCATATGCTCTCTCCCTTTGAACATGGTAACATTGGATCACACCCAATTTGGCTATTTAATTTACTTATACGTCCCTAGTAGAGTGCACTATATGTGCCCAGAGCCTGTAGATTAAAAGCTACGAGTGGGCCTGCAGCACTGATTATTCCACCCACTTCAGTAGCCCCTTAACCTTGTCTCAGGCCTGCCATTGCAAGGTTTGTGTGTGCAGTTTCCCTGCCAATTCGACTTGGCATTTAAAAGTACTTGCCAAGCCTAAAACTCCCCTTTTTCTACATATAAGTCACCCCTAAGGCGTGCCCTAGGTAAGCCCTGGGGCAGGGTGCTGTGTAGGTAAAAGGCAGGACATGTACCTGTGTAGTTTACATGTCCTGGTAGTGTAAAACTCCTATATTCGTTTTTACACTACTGTGAGGCTTGCTCCCTTCATAGGCTAACATTGGGGCTGCCCTCATACATTGTTTGAGTGGTAGCTGATGATCTGAAAGGATTAGGAAGGTCATATTTAGTATGGCCAGAATGGTAATACAAATTCTGGCGACTGGTGAAGTTGGATTTAATATTACTATTTTAGAAATGCCACTTTTAGAAAATGAGCATTTCTGTGCACTTAAATCTTTCTGTGCATTACAATCCACGTCTGCCTGGGTCTAGTTGACAGCTCCTTGTGCATTCACTCAGACACACCCCAAACACAGGATACTCATCTGCATTTTGAATGGGTCTTCCTGGGCTGGGAGGGTGGAGGGCCTGCTCTCAAACAAAGTACTGCCACACCACCTACTGGGACCCTGGCAGACAGGATTGAACTGAAAGGGGACCTGGTGCACTTTTAAGCCACTCTTTGTAGTCTCCCCCACTTCAAAAGCACATTTGGGTATAAAAACAGGGCCTCTGCCCTACCCCCTCAGACACTTCCTGGAGAAGATACCTGAACCAGAACCTGCACCCTGACAAGAAGAACTGCCTGGCTGCCCAAAGGACTCACCTGACTGCTTTCTGAAGAGGACTGCTGCCTTGCTGTTGCCCCGCTGTCTTGCTGCTCTCTTGTTGTGCTGCTGAAGTGCTCTTCAAGGGCTTGAATAGAGCTTGCCTCCTGTTCCCTGAAATCTCAGGACCAAAAACATTTCTCTCCTGCAGCTAAAATCCCCGTGCAGTAACGAAGCATCCCCGACTTCGCGACAGAGGATCGACGCAGCGCCAGCAATGCGACCGGAATGCCAATGCCGGGCCCTACTGGATCAACGCAAGCCGACTCAGAACAATGCAGCCCGACTTCCTGAGAGGAATCAACGCAGCGCCTGCCGTGCATAAGAAAACTTCACGCATCACCTACTGAAATGGACGCAGACCCTGTGACTTTGCTCTACAAGCCCAGGATTCCACGCATCATCCCCAGGGCGTCTGAAAACCCCGCAACCCGAAGAGGATCCAAGTCCGCAGGTCAGAAATCGACGCAACGTCTTCCCCGCGTGGAAAATAACGACACAAGTCCGTGTGCGAAGGGGCGAAACTGACGCACACTCACCGTTTTCCACGCACCTCTTCCTCTGCGGTCCCTTGCGAGGATTTTTCAATGCAAACCAGGTACTTTGCCCTGCTTAAGGCACTTTTTTTTGCTTTTACAGTAATATTTTAACTCTAAAGACACTTGATATCACTTTCAGTGATAGCCCTACATTTGCTTATATCATCTTTAATTGTTTTGACCTGCATTTATCAAGATAAATATTACATATTTTTCTAAACACGGTGTGGTGTATTATTATGGTGCTATGTTGTGTTATTGTGTGATTTATTGCACAAATACTATACACATTGCCTTCTAAGTTAAGCCTGACTGCTCAGTGCTAAGCTACCAGAGGGTGGGCACAGGATAATTTGGATTGTGTGTGACTTACCCTGACTAGAGTGAGGGTCCTTGTTTGGATAGGGGGTAACCTGACTGCCAACCAAAGACCCATTTCTAACATCACTCAACTCTGCCTCCAAATGGTCAAAGGCACATGTTGCTTCCACACTGTGTTGGCTTCACTGTTGGTAAAATGACATTTACAGTCCATGATGCATCAACATCCTAGGCAACAATGTGCCTCCCAAGCTGTGTACCTAGCATAGTTGCAAACATCTTAACACTCTTGACACTGAGGGTTCAGGACCCAGTTGTAGAGGGCACCCTGTACTAAGTGCACAGACTTATGGGTGTAGGATGCTTGGGAGGGTTGTTGTGGGCCAGCGACACCATCAACCACATTTCGGGGGTCTGTCAGGAGTCCTAAGGCATGATGGACCAGGTGTGGACTGAACTCCGGGACATTAAGCAGCTGCAGGGTACACGATAGACGAAATGGATGTCCACAACGACAACATGGGCACTCTAACAGGGGTGCTGATGGAAATCAACACCATCTTGAGCAGGGCTTTCCTCCCAACATCGACTGCTTCCTGTGTGACAACTACATCACAGCCAAGTACAACCAAGTACATCTGCAGCACCCCAAGGAAGGGAGACCCTTCCAGAGGCACAACCAGTATCAGACCATAAGGCCATGTGGAAGATGCTTACCTATTCAGTGAATACCTTGGAGGGAGGAGAAAAGCATCATGGGAGATATTTAAAAAACTATGGCAGTCAAAAAAGAGGAAGGTAAAGGAGAGGTACCTCTGGATAACGGTGGTAGCTACTATGCCTGGCGGTGAACCTGAATCATATCTCCAACTCTTCCCATCAGACCAGCGCAACATTTCCCTCATGCATTCCCATAGTCTGCTCTGTCACTGAAACTGTTACATCAAGCAAACAACATGCCAGCTGATCACACTTGTCAAAGTGCCAGTCACACATCACCAACAAGATCTAAGCACAAAAGCGTGATCCTCCCAGATTAAATGCAAACTAGGAAGCAGGTAATCAGGAGAATGTCACTGGTCCATTCCAAAGATATTCAACAGAGGTCCACAGCAGCTTTGCAGGATTCATGCCAAATATTGTAGAATATGAGGCACAGAATAGTTCATCCCGGACCTCTGCTGAATACCCCTGATCATCCTTGAAAGTCCATTGCCCTTTCCATGGTAATACCTGAGATTATTGTCATCATTGAGGTCCTAACCCTGTAAGGAGATGGCCACCAGAACGTCTTGCGATTATCTCCTTTCATGGCTGTGAACAAGGATGGAATGCTTTAAAAGTCCAGATGATCATAACAAATGCACATCAATTGCCACCTTGTTCACTTCCATGGCACCACTCCACAACTAATAAAAGGCACTGGGCTCTCTAGATGTGTTAGCAGAAAACTGTGATTACTCATGGTCTGGACGCTAAAGAATTTAGGCGCCTTCAACGGTTGGGCTTGGCACAAAGCATTATTTGGCTGATGAAGGCCTGCTGACAGTCAGAAGTTCAGTTTGCTTTCTTGGGGTGTTTCCAGAACTTCCCTCCTTTGAGTGGAGCCACAAGACAACCACACAAATTTCAACACTGTTTATTCAGGAGACCCCTAATAATTAAAGTAAAATCTGTTTCACCCGCTTAAAATGTCCCTGTGGGCATGCATGGGACCCATTTAAGCTACTGTAGGAACCAAGGACAAGAGTGTTCTGTGTATAAGTACTTCTGATAACATTAACAATACATTTCACATTGAAATAACAGAATTTCCATGCAAAATCTCAACATGTATTCATCTCTGCTACAGTTCCAATTAAAAAGCTTTAGCAGCGGTTCTTATGCTGTGGTCCGTGAGCCTCCAGGGAGACAGCAGCATCTACTCAGGAGGTCCGCGACTGTTTAGAAAATGAAATAATATTAGCGGATTACTGAAGTATATCCACATAAAAAAGCAAAACTGAAAATGCTAAAACACTGTGTAAATGTGAAGAAAATCGAGGACAAATTAAGGGGCTTATTTACAAACCCCTTGCAGTGCTGGTGCGTCACTTTTTCCCATATAAAAAGTGACAAACCAGCATTTCAAGTGGCTTGTAAATAAGTTCCTGAGTTTGCTTGCTTAGACTGCTTTGTAGGACTAGCACAAGTACAGCAACCAGAATTTATTATGGACAATTGGTGGCCTCTATTAAAGCACCAGTATGCGCTGACAAAACAGAGCATACATTAGAAGCCAAAAACACCATGATAGTCTAGCACATTGTTTAGTCTTTGAGATATGAAACTATATTTCTAAGCACATAACATAGCGCCATAGTGCTAGAGTGTGTGCGCGTGTCTCTCATAGGTTTTGTACAGGAAGGGTATTCTTTCTGTACAAAATACTATGCCTAGACAAGTGCAAATGCTTTTTGCACTTTGTATGTGTGCTGTACAGTGCAGCGCTCATGCAAAGCCGGAAAAGCAGAGTGAAATAAAAACATTGCTCCATTTGCACCTGCTTTTCAAAGGCATTACATTTTGGTGCTAAACCCTTTCTTATGATGTTTCAGAATCGGGTTGAGCATCAAAAGCATGGGTGGTAGCACGGGTACGCCCATGTACCACCCATGTAATGCTGCCTTAACGCAAAGTAACACAAAGCAGCGTTATTCCACTGCTTTGTGTTACTTTGCCACACAAACCAATGCAAATACCTATTTGTGCTGGTTTGTGACTGCCCAAAAAAGTTTAGTGTCGGTTTAGCTTTAAAAAAGTAACGCTAAACCGGTGCTAAACCTTTGAGAATCTAGGCCTCAGTGTCTTTCAGATCACCCACACCGTGTTCATCATTTAATGACATACGTGATAGACAGTCAGCTTTAAAGTTTTTACCTCCTGATAAATGTTTTATGTTGAAGTGATACTCCTGTAGTTTGGATACCAACCATACTAATCTTGCTGATGCTTTTCCCAAACCACTACCTTACATAATATGCATTAGAGGTTTATAATCAGTAAATGGCCTCAAACTCTTGCCCACAAATGTAGGTTCTGGATTTGGTGATTGTCCACACACCTGCAAGGGGTTCACGTTCTATTGTATTGTAGTGTGTTTCTGCTTTTCTTAGCATCCTGGATGCAAAAGACTTACAGGGTCATTACAACCCTGGCGGACGGTGTTAAAGGTGCGGTAATACTGCAAACAGTCCGGCAAACAAAAAAAGGGAATTATGACCGTGGGGGAAACCGCCAACATAGACAGCCACTTTAACACACCGCCTGCCACTGCAGTACAGACAAGCAGCGCGGCGGTCACCGCCAACAGACAGGCGGAAGACAATGTACCACCCACAGTATCACAACCCGCCAATCCGCCACCTTTTCCGGGGTGGATTCACCGTGGATAAAAACAAGGCAGAAACAGCTTTTGCAATGGGAAAACGCTCACCTCAACATACTCCATGAGGAAGGAGGGCACCATGGAGCCCGAACTCCAAATACTCCCTGCCCTTGTCTTCCTGCTCATCTACGAACACCAGCAACGGCGGCGCAGAAGACAACGGTGAGTACTGCACCTACAGCATAGGGGAGGGGGAGGCAAAAGTCAGGGACACACACATGCAGCACCCCCACCCCCACCCTTACACATTACAACACACACACCAATGCATTTCCAAACATCACAGTAACAACCCACAACTCCCCCGGAAGAATGCAAAGACAAAAGGAAATCAGTTTAAACATTGTAATGTATCAAAATACAGTTCCAAATATATTCATATATATATACACATTCAAAATTATATACATTACGAGAAGTAGTGCAGGTATGCACATATCAATGTCCGTGCACCACTAGTCCAAAAATGCATGGGCGAGGCCCACACTAGATACCTGTCCACAAACGGAGAGAACACTGCAGGGGCATCAGATAGAAATACAACAGGCACCTCAGGGGGAAGGGAAGGGGGGGCACCTCAGCCGGATTACAGCACCACGCCAGATCCACGACGAGGCTCCATGCCCATTGATGTATCCTTGGGAGTGCAAAGCCACAGTCCCTCAAGTCTCTACAGTGGATGGTTTGCCCACTGTGCCATCCTGGGGAGTGCAAAGCCACAGTCTCTCAAGTCTCTACAGTGGGTGGTTTGCCCACTGTACCATCCTGGGGAGTGCAAAGCCACAGTCTCTCAAGTGGATAACAGTCTCCACTGGTTCTGGAGGGGGACTGGTGCCCAGAGTGCTTCATCCTGTTAAGGACAGACAGAGAGGATGCATGTCTCCACTGGTTCTGGAGGGGGAATGGTGCCCAGAGTGCTTCATCCTGTTAAGGACAGACGAAGTGGATGCATGTCTCCACTGGTTCTGGAGGGGGAATGGTGCCCAGACTGCATCAGGCTCCCTGTGACGGTTCCTGTTCCGTCACTGTCCCAGCTGCACATGGGATAACGATGCTTGATGTGGCGGTGTTTTCCTTGTTCAGCAGTGCTTTGCCCTGTTCAGCGGTGCTTTGCCATGGCGGTCTCTGACCTGTTCAGCGGTGCTTTGCCCTGTTCAGCGGTGCCTTGCCATGGCGGTCTCCAACCTGTTCAGCGGTGCTTTTGCATGGCAGTCTCTGACCTGTTCAGCGGTGCTTTGCCCTGTTCAGCGGTGCTTTGCCATGGCGGTCTCTGACCTGTTCAGCGGTGCTTTGCCCTGTTCAGCGGTGCTTTGCCATGGCAGTGTTTTCCTTGTGCAGCAGTGCTTTGCCATGGCGGCCTCTGACCTGTGCATTGGTGTGTGGCATGACAGTCCGTCATTGCCCAGCAGGGCTGTGGCTGCCGTGGCCCTCCTGGGCACTGACTCCGGCGGTGGTCTCCTGAACAGTGACGATACTGCTGCCCTCCTGGGCACTGATTCCGGCGGTGGTCTCCTGACCAGTGACAATACTGCTGCCCTCCTGGGCACTGACTCCGGCGGTGGTCTCTTGACCAGCGATGATACTGCTGCCCTCCTGGGCACTGACTCCGGCGGTGGTCTCCTGACCAGCGATGATACTGCTGCCCTCCTGGGCACTGACTCTGGCGGTGGTCTCCTGACCAGCGATGATACTGCTGCCCTCCTGGGCACTGACTCCAGCGGTGGTCTCCTGACCAGTGACGATACTGCTGCCCTCCTGGGAACTGACTCTGGCGGTGGTCTCTGGACCAGTGACGACAGTGCTGGCGGTGGCATCCCGGCCGCCGGGGAGGATGGCGCCCTTGTCCGCCGTGCTGATCTTCCCAGACTGTGCATTCTTCTTCTGGCCCCTCACCATCTTTGGAGGAGTCACAGCTGACTCTGCAATCCCCCTCGGACCCTTGTGAGCAGTTTTGCCGCCAGGAGTCTTCACCCTGTCCCGTCGGCCACTTTCCAACTTGAGGTGCTTTACAGGGGGTGGACTGGCAGTGCTTTGGCTCCATGTCACACTGGCTGCCCTGGTGGCCGGTGCACTCCACACACCTTGAACACGGACCACAGGTCCTGGAGTTTTTTTGGCTGAGGTGCTACTACGGGACTTATGAATTGGAGGGGTGGGGGTGGGGGCAAAGAGGTCAACGTTGCTGAGGAAGAGTTGCTGACGAAGACTGGGATGGAGGGGGTCTGGGAGTGGAGGAAGAGGAGGTGGTTGTAGGAGGTGTAACTTTAGGTGTTTTGGGTGCAGGTGCAGGTACTGGAGGCTGTCGTGAGGTGGATGGATGTTGGGTGTGTGGTGCCCGACGTTTGTGTACTTTGGGAGGGGGCGTCACAGACACAATGGGAGTGGACACAGGGGACGTGTAAATGGTAGTGGGGGTGGTGAGTGCAGGTGAGCGGGGTGTGGTGCTGGGTGTTCTGGTGTGAGTCCTAGTGCCTGTAGATGTAGTGCATGCAGGTGAGAGTGCAGACGACACTGGGAGGGAGGAGGGAGACGACGACGAGGGGGACACAGTGGAGGCAGTGGATGTATGTGGGTGATGCTTGCGTGAGTGCCTGTGGGTTGTGTGGCGCCTATTTTTGCCTGAGCTACTTGTGTGTGTTCAGGTGTATGCATGCTTGTTTGATGGTGTGCTTGGGATAGGCTGAGGTACAGGGGATTGGGTCTGGGTGGAGGAAGTTGGAGGGGGGAGGCTAGACACAGGGACAATGGCTGCCATCAGTGCTGAGGCCAGAGATTGCAGGGTTCGATGATGGGCAGCCTGACCAGAATGAATGCCCTCCAGGAATGCATTAGTGTGTTGCAACTCCCTTTCTACACCCTGGATGGCATTCACAATGGTAGACTGCCCAACAGTGAGTGACCTGAGGAGGTCAATGGCCTCCTCACTGAGGGCAGCAGGGGTGACAGGGGCAGGGGCTGAGGTGCCTGGGGCGAAGGAGATGCCCACCCTCCTGGGTGAGTGGGCACGGGGCGAACGCTGAGGGGCTGCTGGGAGGGCGGTGCTGGTAGGGGAGGTGGCGGGTGTACCTGTAGAAGTGGGGGGCACAGATGGTGCCGCCACCACAAGGGAGCTCCAATCGGCGGACGAGTCCGTGTCGCTGGTTGGTGATCCGGTGACCGACGTGAAGCTCCCCTCGCCCTCCGTCCCACTGGTGTATTCTGAGTCCGTGGTGTGGCCCTCCATGGCCATGTGGGATGCATCTCCCTCGTGCTCTGGTGCCACTGTACCTCCGCCTGATGATGCTGATGCACATAAGAACAGGGAGAGCAGAAAAAGGGGGGGGCGACAGAAGAAAGACAGGTTGAGTGCATGGCTTACCACTACCGTTGGCGGACAATACAGACACAGAAGCCCCCTGCACTACGCCGTGCTCTTGGCCACTACAGATGCAATTCCTGGGATCTGGCCTACATGGCTATGGTGGACATCTGCACACATGGATGCCACAGGGGCATGTATACCTGTACTTGGCCCTCTACTGAGGTGGGGTGGGGTGGCACATGGTCTCCATTACGGAGGGGCCTAGCCTACGTAAGTCACCCTGGCCTAGGGAAACCCACATCCCTCCTCCCCCACCCAGACCCCTCCACTGCGCGCAAAGTCCCCAGAATGAGAGTGTACTCACCCCCATGTGTCTGCTGTGATGCCCTCAAGCGCCCATCCAACTCCGGGTAGGCCACCGCCATGATCCTGAACATCAGGGGGGTCATGGTGCGACGGGCACCCCTCCCACGTTGGGAGGCCATCCCCAGCTGAGCCTCCGCCACCTTCTTGCTCCAACGGCGAATGTCCTCCCATCTTTTCCGGCAGTGGGTGCCCCGTCTCTGGTGGACCCCCAGGGTCCGGACGTCCTTCGCGATGGCATGCCAAATGTCCTTCTTCTGGTGGGCGCTGACCTACATGACATTCACAGGGGAAGAAGAAAAGTCATTACCAACTGCACAGTCGATGTGAGTGGCCCCCATCCCTACCCTTGCCATGTGGCACATGCATTCACGGTCCTTCATGTTCCCTGAACTCTGCCCCCTTCCTTCTCACAACCAGCCCTCTCCACCAAGGCATAGCCCATACAACGTGCTCCCTTGGTACTTACCTGTTGGTCTGGAGGACCGAAGAGTAGCGTGTACTGGGGGAGGACCCCGTCCACGAGCTTCTCCAACTCCTGAGCAGTGAAGGCAGGGGCCCTTTCCCCAGATGCTGCAGCCATTGTCTCTTCCAGACTGAGGTCACAGCAGCACTTGCAGTGTAGGTCCTCTCCTGTCGAAGATCAGGTATCGAGTGATTGAACAGATAGAAAATGGCGGTGACGTCCGCGGCGGTGCGTATCATCACCGCCGGCGCACTTCATCATTGGCTCCTGGGACCCATAGGGTCCAATGTTAACCAATGCAGCATTGCGCTGCGGTCTACGACCGCCTACCGTGACGGGGTACAACGCCAGCGCAGATACCTCACATCCCATTGTCCCAGTTTAGAGGTTAGGCAGCTGCCATTTCAGGGGCCCACATGGCTTCATTTACTACTGCGTCACACATACCTAGGCCTACACTCAATGCACATACAGGAAGAGTTTTGTGTTTGGTGTCGTGTTCTGTGTATCTGTGGGTACATACCTGGAAATTTGTTGACTCTGTGGTCGCTGTTGTCCTTCCTAGGCACCGTCAGCTTGGACATTTGAGAAGATGGCAGAATCCTCCGGTGTACCGACCGCTGGTGGACCTGTTGACAATGGAGGAGCTACATTTAATCATCACCTACAGGTTTGACCGTGCCACTATCCAGGAACTATGTACCCAGTTGGAGCCAGACCTGATGTCACCAATCCGCCATCCCACTGGAATCCCCCCTGACGTGCAGGTGCTGTCAGTGCTCCATTTTCTTGCAAGTGGGTCTTTTCAGACAACAGTGGCCATGGCATCAGGGATGTCCCAGCCTATGTTTTCCAACGTGTTGTCCAGAGTGTTGTCTGCCCTGCTGAAACACGTAAGGAGCTACATCGTTTCCCCTCAGGTGGAGGATTTGGCTACAGTTAAAGGTGACTTCTATGCCCTTGGACATATCCCCAACGTCATAGGTGCTATTGATGGCACCCATGTAGCTCTGGTCCCCCCCCACAGGAGTGAACAGGTGTACAGGAACCGGAAGAGTTATCATTCTATGAATGTACAGATGGTATGTTTGGCAGACCAGTACATCTCCCAGGTAAATGCTATGTTCCCTGGCTCTGTGCATGACGCCTACATCCTGCGGAATAGCAGCATCCCTTACGTGATGGGTCAACTCCAGAGGCACCGTGTGTGGCTATTAGGGGACTCTGGTTACCCCAACCTGTCCTGGCTATTGACCCCAGTGAGGAATCCCAGGACCAGGCTAGAGGAACGCTACAATGAGGCCCATGGGCGGACTAGGAGGGTGAACAAACGCACCTTCGGCCTCCTGAAGGCCAGGTTCAGGTGCCTCCATATGACAGGTGGTTCCCTATTCTACTCACCGATGAAGGTATGCCAGATCATCATCGCCTGCTCAATGCTTCACAATCTTGCTTTGCGACAACAGGTGCCTTTTCTGCAGGAGGATGGTCCAGATGGCGGTGTTGTGGCAGCTGTGGAGCCTGTGGACAGTGATGAGGAGGAAGCTGAGGAAGAAGACATAGACAACAGGGAGTCAGTTATACAGCAATATTTCCAGTGACACACAGGTGAGAACATTTCTTTTTTACCATTACATTCACTTTCACACTTCTACCTCTATCATGTCTGTCATTCCATAGCACTATTTGGTCACTGAGATGTACCTTTCCATTACGGTTTCACAGGTGTGGTTACCAATGTGTGTCATCTGCTTGCATCCTTCAAGGACTTGTGATGTGTGACATAGGTATGTTGGCTTTACAATTGAAAACGCATTTTGACACTGTCATTGATAATACAAATTTACCAAATCACAGACTGACTCCAGATTGTTTTGTGGTTCAAGGGTGTTTATTTAAGTACTAAAAAATGGAGGGGGGTTGTAAAATGGTGATGGGGGGCGGTGGAGGGATGTCCATGGCAGAGTCCAGTCTATTGGTCACACAGGTTCACTGCCCATATGGACATAGGAAGTGGAGCTGGGGCAGTTAAAGTTTGGACAGGGTAACAAAGTGGGACAGTGGGAGGACAATCAGGGTGGTCTAATTTCATGGCGGGGGTCTTGCCATCTTGCTCTGCCCTGTTCCTGGATCTCAGGGACCGCTTGCATGGTGGTTGTCCGTCTGCAGGGGGTGGGGTGCTGGTGTGGTGGTCCTGTGGCGGGCGTCCTGTCCACTAGTGCCGGTGGAGGTGGTGGGCAGTTCATCGTCCAGGCTAGTGTCAGGGGCCCCTTGGAGTGCCACGGTGTCCCTCATGGTCTTTTGTATGTCCTTCAGCACCCCTACGATGGTGCCCAGGGCGGAGCTGATGGTTCTGAGCTCCTCCCTGAACCCCAAATACTGCTCCTCCTGCAGGCGCTGGGTCTCCTGAAACATGTCCAGGACCGTCGCCATTGTCTCCTGGGAGTGGTGGTATGCTCCCATGATGGAGGAGAGGGCCTTGTGGAGAGTGGGTTCCCTTGGCCTGTCCGTCCCCTGTCGCACAGCAGCCCTCCCAGTTCCCCTGTGTTCCTGTGCCTCCGTCCCCTGGACTGTGTGCCCACTACCACTGCCCCCAGGTCCCTGTTGTTGTTGGGGTGGTGGGTTATCCTGGGTTCCCTGTAGTGGTGGACACACCGGTAATTGACGTGTCCTGGGTACGGAGGTATGGGCCAGCTGGGTGGGTGCTGTGCTGGTGTTACCAGAGGGTGGAAGGTCAGTGTTGGGCTGTGCCTGTGCAAGGGGAACCGACTGTCCCGAGGCCCACGATGGTCCGGGCTAGTCATCAGGATCCAGTAGGGCAGAGCTGCTGTTGTCACTGTGGGCCTCTTCTGTGGGTGGAGTGGAGATGTCTGGACCCTCCAGTGTGGTGACGTTCCTTAGTGGTCCTGCAGGGATATGAGAGCATGATTATTGCATGTGTGTGTGTAATGGTGTGCAATGGGTGGGTGTGCGTGTACCCCAGTGCAAGCATTCCTGTGTGTGGGTTTGTGTGATGATGGTTAGGGGGTTGTTCTGGGTATGTGCAGTGAGCATGCTTTGGTGAGGGGTGACCATGCTTAGTCGTGTCATGCAGGGCTTGGTGTTGGGATGAGTGGTTTGTGTTATTAGTACATTAGTGAGGATTTGGGGTGATAGGGGAGGGGTGAGGGTGGGGGTGTGTGATAGCATGCAGGTAGGGTGGGGGATATGATAGTTAAGATTTGACTTACCCGTGTCCATTTCTCCACCGACTCCTCTGAGGCCCTCTGGATGCATGATGGTCAAGACTTGCTCCTCCCATGTTGTTAGTTGTGGGGGAGGAGGTGGGGGTCCGCCGCCAGTCCGCTGTACCGCGATGTTGTGCCTGGAGACCACCGAACGCACCTTCCCCCGTAGGTAGTTCCACCTCTTCCTGATGTCTTCCCGATTTCTTGGATGCTGTCCCACAGCGTTGACCCTGTCCACTATTCTGCGCCATAGCTCCATCTTCCTGGCTATGGAGGTGTGCTGCACCTGTGAGCCAAATAGCTGTGGCTCTTCCCGTAGGATTTCCTCCACCATGACCCTGAGCTCCTCCTCGGAAAACCGGGGGTGTCTTTGGCGTGACATGGGGTGGTGTGGGTGATGTGTGGGGTGGTGTAAGTGTTGATGTGTGTGGTGATGTGTAGTGGTGTGTGGTGTTTTGTGCGTGGAATGTTGTATGGGTGATGGTGCTGTGTGCCTCTGTGTGGTGGGGTTCTCAATTGCTGTGTTGGGTGTGCGGGAGTGGTGTTTGTATGTGTGTCAGGTGTGTGTATTTGGAATTGTCCAATGTGGCAGTGTTTTGGAGATGTGTGTGTATATTGAGCGCGGCGGTGTGTACCGCCAATGGAATACCGCGGTTGAAAGACCGCCGCATGGATTCGTGGGTCCTGATAGAAAGCTTGTTTCTGTTGGCGTGACAGTGGAGGAATTGTTTTCGCCAGTTTATCACTGACCTTTGGTGTGGCGGAGTTGTGTGGGTGTCTGAATTTCGGCGGATTCCGAGATGTGTGTCATAATAGCTGTGGATGATTTCCGCGGCCGCGGCGGTGTCTTCTGCACGGCGGTAAGTGGCTTTTACCGCTAATGTTGTAATGACCCCCATAGTCCCTCATTACAACCCTGGCAGTCGGTGTTAAAGCGGCGGTAATACCGCCAACAGGCCGGCGGAAAAAGAATGAGATTACGACCACAGAGGAAACCGCCAACATAGACAGCCACTTTAACACTGTGACCGCCACGGCGGTACAAACAAACAGCGCAGCGGTAACCACCAATAGACAGGCGGAAGACAATGTACCGCCCACCCTATCACAAGATGTCAATCCGCCACCTTTTCCTGTTTGGAACCAACGCGAACAAAAGCACGGCGGAAACAGTACACAGAAGGGGAAATCACTCACCTCTCCACACCCCACGAGGAACCAGGATGCCATGGAGCCAGAACTGCAGATCCTGCCGGTGATGGTCTTCCTACTCCTCTATCAGGAGCTCCAGAGACGGCGGCGACAACCACGGTGAGTACTGCACCTACAACACGGGGAGGGAAAAGAGAGTGACACACATGCAATACGCAACACACCACACCCACCCTCACCCACAACACCATACACACAAATACATGCTGCAACATTACATTTACACCCCCACCCCCTTCAATAACGCAAGGGCAAAAGGAATTGATTTGAACGATTGTAATCAATAAAAATCCAGTAGTCAAAACCCTAAATACAGTATATACAATTATGTACACCAACTACACAAGTCTGGATAGTGCACTAATCATTGTCCGTGGACCACTGGGCCAAAAATGCATGGGCGAGGCCCACACTAGATAACTGACTCCAAACGGAGAGAACACTGGAGGGGCGTCAGATGAAAAATAAACAGGCACCTCAGTGGAAGGGGGATGGGGGGCACCTCAGCTTGATGAACGCACAACGCCACTGCTTTACGAGGGGGCTTCATGCCCATTGATGTATCCTGGGGAGTGCATAGCCACAGTCTCTCAAATCTTTTCAGTGGGTGGGTTGCTCACTGCTTTATCCTGGGGAGTGCAAAGCCACAGTCTCTCAAGTCTTTTCAGTGGGTGGGTTGCCCACTGCTTTATCCCGGGGAGTGCAAAGCCACAGTCTCTCAAGTCTTTTCAGTGGGTGGGTTGCCCACTGCTTTATCCTGGGGAGTGCCAAGCCACAGTATCACAAGTGGATGCCTTTCTCCACTGGTTCTGGAGGGGGCTTTGTGCCCAGAGTGCTTCATCCTGCCAAGGACTGAGGTAGTGGATGTGATACTCCACTGGTTCTGGAGGGGGCTTTGTGCCCAGAGTGCTTCATCCTGCCAAGGACAGAGGTAGTGGATGCCTTTCTCCACTGGTTCTGGAGGGGGCTTTGTACCCAGAGTGCTTTATCCTGCCAAGGACTGAGGTAGTGGATGTGATACTCCACTGGTTCTGGAGGGGGCTTTGTGCCCAGAATGCTTCATCCTGCCAAGGACTGAGGTAGTGGATGTGATACTCCACTGGTTCTAGAGAGGGCTTTGTGCCCAGAGTGCTTCATTCTGCCAAGGACTGAGGTAGTGGATGCATCTCTCCACTGGTTCTGGAGGGGGCTTTGTGCCCAGAGTGCTTCATCCTGCCAAGGACTGAGGTAGTGGATGTATCTCTCCACTGGTTCTGGAGGGGGCTTGGTGCCCAGAGTGCTTCATCGGACGAATGACCACTGGGGATGGCAGCCATGTCTGCAGTGGTGCCACTGGCTCAGGATGTCGTGGGGCTGCTGGCGGTGCTTGCGGCGGTGTCAGTCGTGGCAGTGCTGGCAGCGGGCTCTGTGGTGGCGGTGCTGGTGGAAGGCTCAATGACAGTGGTGCTGGCGGCGGGCTCTGTGGCGGCGGTGCTGGTGGCGGGCTCAATGACAGTGGTGCTGGCGGTGGGCTCTGTGGCGGCGGTGCTGGTGGCGGGCTTAATGACAGTGGTGCTGGCGGCGGGCTCTGTGGCGGCAGTGCTGGTGGCGGGCTCAGTGATAGCGGTGCTGGCGGCGGGCTCTGTGGCGGTCTTCTCCACCGTACAGGTTGGCATCAACGTGGACGGAAGGTGTGACATTGGTCCCTCGGTCGGTGCCACCATGCCCTCTCCTGACTTGCCCTTCAGTTTCTGGCCCTTCCCCACCCTGATTGATGGCTCAGCTGTCTTGCCACTATCGCCTTTCGTTTTCCCTGAGCCCTTGGTGGCAAGTGTTTTCTGCTTCTCCCTCTGGGATGTGGGCAACTTTTTTAGTTTTGCAGGTGGCGGAATGTCCTTATCCTTGCTCCGTGGCACACTGGCAGCCCTGATGGTTGGCGCACTCCAATAGCCCGCAGTTGCTGGCACCACTGTGCCTAGGGATGTGGTGGCTGAGGTGCTGGGTTGGGACCTGGAAAGCCTGGCCCTAGGGGACGGACGGGGTGGTGTGGGGAAGAGGTAAATAGTAGCCAGGAAAAGTTTTTTAGACACACTGGGATGGGAAGATAGAGGGGGTTTGGGAGTGGAGGAAGAGGTAGTGGGTGTAGGAGGTGTACGTCTGCTGAATTTGGGTGAAAGTGCATGGGCTGGAGGCTGTTGTGTGGTGGATGGCTGTTGAGTGGGTGTGTGCCTGCGTTTGTGTAGTTTGGGAGGAGGGCTCACAGACACACTGGTAGAGGACACAGGGGAAGTGTGAATGGTAGTGGGGTGGTGAGTGCACGTGAGCGGGGTGTGGTGATGGGCGTGCTGGTGATGGAGGTAGTGGCTGAAGATGTAATGCATGAAGGTGTGAGTGGAGACGAGACTGGGAGATAGGAGGGAGACGTGGAGGAGGGGGACACAGAGGAGGAAGGGGATGTTGGTATGTCTGCATGGGTATGATGCTTGTGTGAGTGCCTGGGGGATGTGTGGTGCTTATGTTTGCCTGAGCCACCCTTGATGTGTTGATGTGTGTGTATGCTGGTCTGATGGTGTGCATGGGATAGGCTTAGGTACAGGGGATTGGGTCTGGTTGGAGGAAGTTGGAGGGGGGAGGCTGGACACAGGGACAATAGCTGCCATCAGTGCTGAGGCCAGAGCCTGAAATGCTCTATGTTGGGCTGCCTGGCCAGAATGAATGCCCTCCAGGTATACATTTGTTTGTTGCAAATGCCTCTCAACACCCTGGATGGCATTCACAATGGTAGACTGCCCAACAGTGAGGGATGTGAGAAGGTCAATAGCCTCCTCACTGAGGGCAGCAGGGCTGACTGGGACAGGGCCTGAGGTGCCTAGGGCGAAGGAGATGCCCACCCTCCTGGGTGAGCGGGCACGGGACACAAGCTGAGGGGCTGCTGGGAGGGCGGTGCCGGTAGGGGGGGTGGCGGCTGCACCTGTTGATGCGGGGGGCACAGAGGGTCCCGTCACCGCAAGGGAGCTCCCATCAGAGGAGGAGTCGCTGTCACTGCTGTCACCTCCTGTCTGCGCCGTGGAGCTCCCCTCGCCCCCGTCCAACTGGTGGCTTCAGACTCCGTTGTTTCACTCTCCAGGGCCAAGTGGGATGCAGCTCCCTCCTGCTCCGGTGCAGCTGCTCCTCCACCTGATGATGCTGTTGCACACAAGAACAGGGAGACCACAAAAAGGAGGGGGGAAGACAGAAGAAAGACATGTTCAGTGCGTGCAACTCCACTACCGTCCGCGGACACTGCCTATTCATAGCCTATTCTTGGCCTACTAGATCCAACTAGTTATAGTACGTCTAGAGAACAGAGAGGAAAACCAACATTGGTGGCAGGGAGACACAAATCTTCTGCAACTCCCTGCCTTGTTTAAAATTCACATCTCTGGTTCCAGGCATGTAAATACCTGACAGTTGGATGGAGACACACACCCTTGTGCTACCACATAAAGTCCATATAACCTCTCATCCACCAGTACCCAACAAGACTTTCATCACTGACTTTACCAACTTTGCCACTCAAATACAGCTTCTAAAATGTTAAGGTATCTACATTGCAGCTTTTAATCTTAATTTGAGACAACGTATAGGTATAAATGCTCTGGTCCTAAAAATCTCCTGTCTCAAAATAACCTTCAATACCCTTTCACACCAAAGGCATGATTCTCGATCTCATAAGTTATGATTTGCACAAAGACAAATGTTTTACTCTTTTTGAAGTGGATTTGGTTGACCATCCACTCGTTCCATTAATCATTGACTCATCATCCACTCCAAAGACTAAAACCGGTTACAGTGACTGTGATTAAAAGATGTCTTCAAATATCAATCAGTGTCTATTGTTAGCTGCACTTTGAAGAAAGGAATTTTTTTTCAAGCTAGTTACTCTAGAGTTAACAGGTCATATAAACATTTTATACGTTTATACTATGCTCTCAGAGGAGGGAATTTTAAATGAATTCACACATAAAGTTCTTGGAATTATTAGCTTTCTGAAAAAGGTTTATGTGAAAATAACATTTTGATTCATTATGCATCTAAAACCTCGAGAATGTCCCTAAGGGTGCGAAACACACTTCCTGTGTTCGCAAAAAAAGGCTTATGGCAGTTAATGAGTGTGCTCAATGGAATGTTTCAATTTTGGAAACATAAAAAGGATAAAGGACCGCTTTTAACAAAACCTTGACTGGATACTTGTGTTTGGACACAGAGATAGTCTGACACCAACAAACTTCAACTATTTTTAATTTGACTCACTGAGTGCACATTATCTTGGAATTGTTATGTCATATAAAAATACATAGATTTACATATCATTGGCCTTCAGCCTTGTAGTTTACAATATCACCGGTACCCATCAATGGCAATATTGGACAATATTACACACTTACCAGTTATGTATTACACAATGGTGGCCTTTTCTCTGTAGGTAATTGTAGTCCAGGAAAGCAGGATAAAGGATTTCCCTTGGGACAGGGGGTAACACCCTCTCCCTTTGGAAATAGGTGTTACATGGCTTGGAAGTGGTAGCCTCCCCAAGCCACTGGTATGCTTTGAAGGGCACATTTGGTGCCCTTTTTGTGCATAAACCAGTCTACACAAGTTCAGGGATCCCCACTCACTGCTCTGACATGAAAGTGGACAATGGAAAAGGGAGTGACCACTCCCCTGTCCATCACCATCCCAGGGGTGGTACCCAGAGCTCCTCCAGAGGGTCCCTGGGTTCTGCCATCTTGAATCCAAGGTTGGCAGGGACCTCTGGGAGCATCTGAGTGTCCAAGTCAGGCAGGTGACGTCAGAGACCCCTCCTGATAGGTGGTCACCTGACTAGATGACCAATCCCCCTTTCAGGTGCCATTTAAGGTCTCTCTTTTGGGTGGGTCCTCAGTTTTGGCTTTCAAGATTCCAGCAGGACTCCCCTGCAACCTCTACTTCGACTTCTAGCTCCAGGAACTGACAATTTCCATCCAGGGGACTATGCTCGCAACATTGTTTCCACAGTTCCTTCCAGCTTCTGCAACATTTCCACAGCTGTGCATTCTCTGAAGGTGGCAAGCCTTCAGTCTGCATGAGAAGGAAGAAGATATTTCCCTTAGAGTGAAGGAGTCACTACCCTGCACCCGCGTGGATCCTGCATCATGGGCAGTGGTCTGGAGCAGTCTACTTGGTCCTCTCTTCCTCTCTTTCAGCTGTCCAACTTAGGTGGAGGTAAGCCTTTGCCTTCCCATGCAGGGCAGTACCTCCATGCACTGCGTCTCTTGCAGCTACCAAGGATTGTTGGAATCTCCTCCAAGGGATCTTCAGGCTCCGTGTAGACCCAGCCCACAGAACTCCTTCTAGTGACCCACAGCCCTCTGTGTGCTTCTTCTGCAGAGTGGCACCCTTCTCCAGTTGTGAAGGGTGAAGCGTGGGCTCCTCTGCGACTCCTGGTTCCTTGTCCAGTGGGTCTCCTGTGGGGGCTGCCTCTTCTTCTGTGGACTCTCTGCCTTGCTGAGGGTTCCCCTAAGACTCCCCTCCAGGGTGGAGTCCTCCTGGACCTTGCTAGTCCCCTGCAGCTCCACTTTTGCTTCTCCGCGACTTCTGCGTTTGCCAATGCTTGTTGGTGACCTTTTCACGCAACTGACCAACTGCATGCTCTAAAAAACCCACACCTGCTCCAGGGCTGCATTGCTAACCATCTTCGTCCTACCATCAACCAACTCCTGCAACCACAGCTGAGTGGTTAGTAGCTCCTACTCCTCCTGGACGTTTCTGTGACTTCTGGACTTTGTCGCCTTCTTCCACAGGTCTTCCTCTTCAGGAATCCACCGCTGGTTTTTTGCAGTCTTGTCTGGGTGTTGAATGTTCTTCATTTTTGTCCTTTTGGGTGGTTTGGGGAAAATCCACTAATTACTCCTTTCCTCCTGTTTGCTAGGGGGTACTGCGGTACTTACCCTTGTGGTTTCCTAGTACCCCCAGCTCCCCACTACACATTCCACTTACCTAGGTGGGGCTCCTGTGTTAAAATTCTATTTTTTTAGTATATGGTTTGTGCTCCCCCTAGGGTCTCTATTGAACATTTGCATTTGCACTGTTTTCTATCACTTTCTATGGCTATTGCTGATTACTAGTGTACATATTTAGTGTGTTTACTTACCTCCTATTGGAGGGTTGCCTATCTAGTATTTTGGTACTGTGTTACTGTAATAAAGACCCTTTATTTTCAGAACACTGAGTGTTTTCTTTCATGTATGTAGGTGCTGTGTGACTACAGTGGCATTGCAGGAGCTTTGCATGTCTCGTAGAGAAGCCCTGACCGCTCATCCACAGCTACCTCTAGAGAGCCTGGCTTCTAGACACTCCCTACACTACACTAATAGGGGATACCTGGATCTGGTATAAGGTGTAAGTACCTTAGGTACCCACCAAACAACAGGTCAGCTTCCTACAGTAATGTTCAATCACACTTTCCATTGAAAAGAGATTTATTGATTTACATATAACTTTTGACCACTTGGATGAATTTGCATGAAATTTTGAAAAGCATTAGCATTTTTAACTACAGTGTGGTTTGCCAAGTTTGATGGGGATGCGTTCAGGGGAAAATAAGTTAAGGTGGATGCAGACTTTCCAAATCACACGGTGCTACTGTGTGACACACAACATCAGGTCTCTTCACACGGTCACCCAGTGAGGAGCCGATACCACACTGTTGCCTGGAAAACAAGCTGAAAGCCACTGTAAAACGTGGATTTTCAGCTTGTTTTCATAAGCTTTTAACTGCTGAATCCATTAATTGGTGGTACTCCAGTACATGAACACTACCCCAGCAAGTTTATTTCGATGGAGGCTGTGGGCGGGGCTGGGGCAAATGTGTCTTGTAGGTGTTTTCAAAATCATAAAAGAAAAAGGCTCAAATGGAATAGATTTGGCATCACAAAAACTGGAAGCCAATAACCTATCAGTTGTTAACAAAACTGTGCAGTGCACATACAAGACACTAAAGTTTGATAGCCCAGACCTGATGGGGCTACAAATCACGTTCCAACAGGATTTTACCATAATCTTTGTCAATGTCTATACTCGTTCGGTTTCGCGAGGGGTTGACTTCCAAGTTTTAAAACAGCTTCTTGATTTTCTAGACACCTTACAATCAACCTCCTACCTAATAATAGCTGGGTATGTAAATTGCACTTTTGAACCCTCTGTGATACTAACTGGTCTCACGGAGGATGAAGATCAAACATGGGGGATTGCACAGCTGACTAGTGACAACAACTGCCCTAATTCCTGTGTAGCTATCCAATTGGCATCCCTTTGTTTGAAACATGGTCTCAGGGCATGCAATGGCCACATGCCCTCTGACCTGGATACTGCACCCACTTTCAAACGTGGTTCAATTACAAGCGTAATCGATTATTTCCTAGTGGATGTGAGATTGTGGCCCTTTTTGAATGATATGAAAGTGGATGCTAGAACCGAAAGTGACCATTATCCCTTGCTACTCTTGATGTCAGGCGATGTTTTTGGTAGGACCTTGAACAAACAAACTACTTTGGTCCCCATTCCTACCATGAACATCACATCTACTAAGGTGAAGTGGCCAAAGGTCCAGTCAAATCCTTATTTGCTAAGCGAGATTTATCAGGCTTTCATAGACATCCTTGCTCCATACAGTGACCATGATTCCAATGATATCCCCTTCTTATCCATACATGAAAATATGATCATTAGATTACAACGTATATTCTATAGGAAGGTTGGGGCAAGATACCAAGGAGCTACTTCTAGCTCATGGTTTGATGAGTCCTGTCATACGGCCAAGAAAGGATTAAAAGGTGCCCTCACGGATGGAACCCATGGGGAAATACAACTAGCTAGACGTATCTATAAAGAATCCATTACCCGAGCAAAAAAAATCTGGGAAGACACTACCTGGCAGGAGTTGTTGGATGCTACTCAATCCAACAACAATAAATTGTTTTGGGAATTGTTAGGTAAGCGAGAGAAAGAGGGCAGGATTGGTGTGAGAAGCCATATACAGCCAGAAAGATGGGTCGAGCATTTTTCGGGCCTATATGGAAAAATTGAGACCCCCACAATTTCAGTTACAGGGGAAGCAGGCCAAGATTTTCTCCCTGCTCCTGATGAGCATCACGGGCCAGCTCCCCTCGTAGGGGGCCCACAGGATTCTAAGAGCCATATCCGCTTTACTACCAAAGAAACAGCCAATGCTATTAATACGCTAAAACTTGGGAAAGCTCCGGGCCCAGACAAAATTCCGGGGGATCTATATTCGTCAGAACCAATAGTCTGGACCTGGTACATCAACACACTCTCCAATAAAATTGCTGAAGGGGGGCAGATTCCCACGACATGGAAGGATGCAGAAATTATCCCCATCCATAAAAAGGGTAATGCAAACTTCCCGACAAACTATAGACCAATCAGTCTAATTGATAACATCCAAAAAATATTTGCCAAGCAACTTCTAGGTAGATTAACCCATTAGGCCAAAGATCAGCGCATTCTTTCCCCTCTTCAAGCTGGATTTCGACTAAGGATAAGTACAGTAGATCAGGCCTTTAGATTGGCCATTCTGTACTGGAAATATACAGCCCTGGCAAAACAACCATTGTACATCGCTTTTGTTGATTTGAGATCAGCATTTGATCTAGTCCTGAGGGAAAAGTTGTGGGAGGTGCTGCAAAAAATAGGGACTCCGGACAACTTAATCCAACTTTTGAAGCGGTTGCATGAGGACACATATGCGCAGGTGAGATGGGGAAACTCAGGCGAACTAACGGACAAAATCCCCATAAATAGGGGTGTTCGACAGGGTTGTGTGTTGACACCATTTTTATTTTCTATTTTTATCAATGAGGTTGTACAGGTTTTAATGACGTGCCAGAATGATGCCCCCACCTTATGCGCCCAAACAATTTCGATCCTTCTTTTCGCTGACGACTCTCTTCTTATTTCTAAATCTACCATGGGCCTCCAAACTCTTATCAATAGATTTAACTCCTTTTGTCAAGATCACGGCCTAGAGCTGAACCATAAAAAAAACAAGTTAATGGCGTTCCGTTCAGGAGTGCAGAAGAAATGTACTATCCATTTAGAAGGGATCCTCCTGGATAAGGTTTCTTCCATTGATTATTTGGGTATAAGGTTTACTGATAATCTGAACTGGGCAGAACAGATCAATAAAAGTGTGGGTCGCCTGCAGAACGGTGCGGCATCAATCCTGCGTTTCTATAGGGGTACAACAGTAAAAACTGTCTCCCTGGCAATTAAGATCTATATTGCCAGAGCACAGGGTGCCGCCGCATACGGAGCAGAGGTCTGGGGTTTTTCTGACTGTAACAGGCTCACTATCAGTGAGAACAGTTTTGCGAGGTCCTTGTGTGCCTGTCCCCCTAGTACTCCATTGATACCACTGTTCTTAGATCTGGGCCTGAGACGCATAGCCGATCTCATTATTTTAAGACCATTATTATATTGGATAAGACTATGGACTGTCCCTGAATTAGATGTTTATAAGACCTCACTCCACGACCTGCTAATGTGCTCCAACTCAACCTCTATTCCTTGGGTTAAACATGTATCCAGTTGGTTTAATAAACTTGGCCTCAGCCATTTTTGGGAGGAACCCCATAAACTAGAAAAGGCTCACTCCATTGTACTGAAACGCATATATTGGTCCTATGTACGCAATGATTATATCACCCACAGAACCTATGGCACCTTAACAAATCGTTTTACAGATTTTAAGTGGTATCCACAATATGAACCATATTTAGACAATATTCCTGACATTCTCGGTAAAAGCTTATATGCCAGATTCCGTTTCGGGTCGTTGCCGCTGAAGTCATTGATTTGCAAATGGGGTGCAAAAACAGATACAAGTACATGCCCGGTTTGTGGTGTAAAATCAGAAACGTGCGAACATTTTATGTTTTTTCGCCCTGCTTACTCTCTTCCTAGGTCTAAGTGGATCCGTCACACTTGTCGCGAAATGGGGATAAGAGACTGTGCCTCTGCTTTGAGGATCCTAAAAAGTCAACATTTCACGGTTTTAATACTTGCTGTCAGTAAATATTTAGTAGTAGCATGGCGAATACGCAATTCCATTGCTAGGACTGTGTTTTAATTCAGAGCCCTACTTTTACTTTTACTTTTAAAAGAACTGCAGGAGGGGAGCTGAAACCGCATTATGGGGGTCATTCTGACCCCGGCCGGCGGCGGAAGCCGCCGGCCTGGCTGGAACCGCCAGAATACCGCTGCACGGTCAAAAGACCGCAGCGGGTATTCTGGGTTTCCCGCTGGGCTGGCGGGCGACCGCCAGAAGGCCGCCCGCCAGCCCAGCGGGAAACACCCTTCCATGAGGATGCCGGCTCCGAATGGAACCGGCGAAGTGGAAGGGGTGCGACGGGTGCAGTAGCACCCGTCGCGATTTTCAGTGTCTGCATGGCAGACACTGAAAATCTTGGTGGGGCCCTGTTATGGGGGCCCCTGCAGTGCCCATGCCATTGGCATGGGCACTGCAGGGGCCCCCAGGGGCCCCACAACAACCCATACTGCCAGCCTGTTCCTGGCGGCCAAAACCGCCAGGAACAGGATGGCGGTATGGGGGTCGGAATCCCCATGGCGCGCAGCAAGCTGCGCCGCCATGGAGGATTCCCCAGGGCAGCGGAAAACCGGCGGTACACCGCCGGTTTTCCATTTCTGACCGCGGCTGTACCGCCGCGGTCAGAATGCCCAAGGGAGCACCGCCAGCCTGTTGGCGGTGCTCCTGCGGTCGTTGGCCCTGGCGGATTTTACCGCCAGGGTCAGAATGACCCCCTATGTGTATTATGTGTACTGAGAATTTTAATTGAATCATGCTTTTAGGCACTCATGTTTATATTTTTATCCATGTATTATTATTATTATTATCATTGGTTTTATTCTTATTCCTATTATTATTATTGTATATTCGCTTTGATGATCGATTGATCGAATAAAGCATGTGTTTAAACAACCTATCACTTGTTATTTGAGTGTATATCTGGAAAGAAAACATCTTCTCAAGATACTGATACTAAGACAGAGTGAAACAAATACCGGTATTTCTGTAGGGATAAAACAGGGTTGCGTACTAGCCCTCCTGTTGTTCAATTTGTTCATCTCAGACCTAAACCCGTCTTTGGATGAAGTGGGGTCACACAGGCCAAGTCTTGGTGGAAAGGAGCTATGTGACATCTTCTATGTGGATGATATGCTGCTACCAGAGTAGGTCTTCAAACAGGCTATCGGAGTATGCAATAAAAAATAAATTAGAATTCAACAAAGTTATGCTTTTAAAACGTAACATCTCTAAATCCAGGAAATGGCACCTTCATGGGTCATCAATAAAGAAAACATTACCATCAACCTAGACTAGAGAGGGTCATTTTGAGCACACAAAAAAAAAGCCATTGCAGCAAAAGCGGATGCTGTGAACTTTGCCTTCTCGAACCTTAGGAAGCATCTGTGGGGGTCACAATCTTAAAGCCGTACTGACGGTGGTGAGATCAAAGCTGGTCCTAACCTTGACGTATGGAGGTGAGATCATGCTAGGGGATGACACTGACATAATGGAGAAACACATACTGCGAATATACAAATGAGTGTTTCAGTTGCCAAAGTCTGCCGCTCCTGCCCAAGTAAGACATTAGCTAGGCAAGGCGCGTTTCCAAGATGCTCTCATCGTCTCAGGAACGCCCCTGAAGATGCCCTTGCACTTCTTGTGTGGACAGAAATCAATTTTGAACAGAGGAAACAATCTTTTGCTATCTATTTGCAGAACAGTCTAGAGAATGTGGGACTCTCGGACATATGGGAACAGAACATCAGTGATTTCATCTTCAAGAAAATACTGACTACCTGTATCCAGCAGAAGAGCCGCCTGGAGGAACAAGAGTTATTGGCCAAGCGAGCGCATATGAAATCTGTACGTAACAACCATACTTTGACCTCACCTTCTCCTTGACCATCAAGTAGGGGTTAATGAGACTGTGCTTTGTCCTTCTCCCAACGCTGGAGTTCATACCTAAGTGGCAGATCAAGGGGCACCTGAAGAAATTTGTGTCGCCTGTGCCATCTGACAATTGAAACACTTACGCACATTGTATGTTTATGCCCAAAGTTATTAGCAGAACGTAGGGCCTTGCTGCGTAAAGCATTTATTGCCCTGGGAGTAAGGTCTTGCAGGGCAGCGGTCATTGTGTCCCTCAACCCACAAAACCCCATGTTGAATGTGCGCCTGGTGCAATGCTCGGCCATTTCTAATAGCAAGATGAAACTGACTGGGGTGTTGGGTGGTGAGAAGACCATAAGGTCAGGTTGTGAGACGAAATAGAGTCCTCCTTCCCCTCTACTGGGCATTAAACCACCCTATGCTTGATAGGCCATGACCCTTAGAGGTAATCCAAGAACAAAGTATTAGGATCTATTGAGTTTGTAGTGAGCTATCCTGTCAACCAACTGCAGAGCTTTAATAAACCGCCTTTGGGGGTTCTTAGGTTCATGGAAAAGCAGTTGCTGGAAAGTAAAACAGCCCTGCATTTATTTCCCGTGCCAAGCATGTTATGTATCATTGGCCATGCCGAGCATGTTATGTATGATTGGTTGTCGCTCTAGAGGTAATCTCTGTTTATTACATAATGCACTTTCTGTTTTGCAGCATGTACCTTGGGCAGGACTGGTCACGCATGCCTTAGGGGTAATTCCTGTTATTGCACGGTGCATGTTCAAGTCCATCAGGTACAATCAGACTGTGAGTCGCCCGGTCTAACACTGATTTAATTTCAGCAAAGTACTCTGTTAAGGAAATAACTTAGTTGGAGCACATGGATAATGATAAGGCCTCATATGTGTACAGGGTTCCACGGGATTATTTAAAAACAGCAACTTGAAGTAAATCAGCCTAGCATCTACTCTTTGTACTGAGCACTTTAGGTAAGACTAGTTAGGCCTGCTTCAGAGGTGTATTGTACAATGCACTTACACACGTATCTCCTGTAACAAGCATTTTACGTTTCAAAGGCAACTCCTGTTTAATGCATAATGCACTTTCAAGTCTAAGATGTATTTATCAAACTACGAGAGGCCCGGTTAAGTTTTAATCGCGTGTAATTAAATGATGCTATTTGCACAGTGACCAGGCTGAAGCAGACAGAAAATACTCAGGTCACAAAGAGTGATTTATGTCTAATTAAGGATATTTGAGTGGTATTTAAAGTGTTTTTTCTCCTAGTCTTTTGATCTGTGTTCCGTTTATGGTTTTAATTAATTATTAAACTAAATATATACTCAAATATATGCTCAGTGGTGCTTTCCAGCGAGGGAGCCATAGAGAGCAGATGTGCAGCACCAGAGCAGACAGGAACCAGACACTTCCCCTTTCACAGGAGGAAGCCTTTCACATCCGCCCTGGCAGCAGCACAGACACAGGACGGACAGCACTCACACCAGACCTGCCAGCAGAGCCTGTCCTGCCTCTACTGTGGACTGGTGGCAGCCAATAGTGACACATCTCTGCCTATCCTTGGATGTGGCCGTGGTTATCACCAGTATCTGTTCCTGCTAAGAGAGGGATCCACTGTGGCCCATGCTCAGCTGACACTCGGTTTATGGCCAGCTCAGGCTCTGGAGAAGCAAGTAACCCCTAAAGAACCTTCATACTGGAACCAGCAGATCCATGGGACCAACCCTGAGGGGCCAGAAACACTGCCTCGCAGATCAGTGGTGAGACTGAAATACAGATAACATTCATTAACAGGGGAGAAGCAGATAAGCAGAATGATTGCACTGATTGCTTTGGTTCTCGTCTTCTCGACAGGTGAGAATTGATCTTATTGTATTTTATTTTTGGAGTAATTTACTTGTATGTGTGCAGAACTCAAATTAACTTTGCATAATTAATATATGTAAGACCAACTAGTATAACATATAGAGAAGTCTGTGATGAATACCAGGCACCTAACTACTATGCAGAACTCCGTGCTGGTGAGTAGTGGAGACCAAGGATTCTCAGTTGTGGCACCTGAACTCTGGAACCAGCTTATCTGGGCTGTGAACCGTAAATGGACTGTGATGTAATGTTCTTTAAGGTGGTGAGTCTTCAGCTCTTTCAGTGCAGAGCTCTATGAGTGACGCAACCTATTCTGAAAATGAGTCTAGCTTCTGTCAAGAGACAGTTGAAAGTAATCAAGAAAGGTGTAATATGGGTTTCTGTAAAGTAAGGAATTTATTGTTTAGGTATAAGTTACCAATATGTCTGCATCCGAGCTCCCACCAAGTCAGCTCCGTTTAGACATTGTTTTTGCAATGTTACTGAAAGGCTTAGAACACCACATGGGTGGAGGTGTGGGGAACAGTGGGTGTTTCAGGACTGTTTTCTCTACCCTGTCCCATAGTATTCTCTACCCTGTCCCATAGTACCACCACTTTACGAACTAAATATGGGAATTTGTGAGGAATATTTTATCCCAACATGAATGTCTCTTTTAACATTTCTGATGGGTTAGTTTCCTTTGTGAGATATTTCTCCCAGTTGGGCAACTCATCAAACCAGCTCACTGCATGTTGTAACTGTGCCGGTGCATCTTATAGATATAGGGCAGGCAGTCCTAGTGAGAGCTTCACAGTGGCCAGTTAAACCCAGTTATATTTTCCCACCCAATTTAGAAAATACAGAAGCATGTCTAATTCCTTGAATAGTTTAACCGTCCTTGGCACACATAATTCTGCAATATGTAAAGGTATTATGGTAGAAAGACCATCTCAGCCAATTATATCTTTACCATGATAGATCATTGTAGTGTTTTAGATAATTCTAGTGAGCATATCAGCCTTTCCAGAACCCTGTCCATATTTAATTTGAATCACTCTTGCCTCTACATTTATGCAAATTTCAGGGAAGATTCTTGCTTCAAGATAATTGTCTAAATCCAATTGGGCATGTTCATCCAGTCTCTAAAGACCCCCCAAGTAGAATTATTTTTGTTATTTTCCTCAGTTAGTAAATAGGTCTGAAATACTTTGCAATCTGTCACGTTCCTTGCACACAAGAGTTTCTCCTAAATAGACCAATGTGTCAGCATTCAACAATATCATATACGTTCTGTCAACTAGCTCTATCCCTTTGTGCTAGACTTATGAGCAACTTACACCCTAGTGGCTCCATAGCCAATGTCAATAATAGCAGGGTAACATGGCATTCTTCTCTGGCACCTCTTTCTACTTTCCACTTTTTAGGATCAAAATTTCCATTCAGACTCATAACTAGGCCTGGGTAGAGTTCCCAGAGTTCTGCTATGTGGAACTCAACAAAGTTCTGAAAAACCTCTGCAGTGCTCCGCAGACTTCTGTGAGCAGTGGAATTTGGGTGAGTATGTAGGAAAGTTTCCTCTTTTTGGCATGCTTACCCCATTTTCTGCCTGATGTCAGGTTACCCCATTTTCTGCCTGATGTCCGTGTGCTTGACTGTGTTCACTGGGATCCTGCTAACCAGGACCCCAGTGATCATGCTCTGTCTCCTTTAAATTTTGTCACTGCATACTGATAACCCAATATTGCACCCAACATTGGCATACTGGTGGCCCCTTATAAGCACCTTGTGTATAGTACCTAGTTACCGAGGGCATTGGGGTTCCATGGGATCCCTATAGGCTGCAGCATTTCTTTTGCTACCCATAGGGAGCCCATGCAAATGCTTCTGCAGGACTGCTCTTGCAGCCTGCAGGAAAAGGTGTATGCACCCTTTCACTGCCATTTACAGTGCACCAGGTCACTTATATATCACCCCTATAGAAGGCCTTCCAGTCCTGAGGGCAGGGTGCAAACTACCGGTATGTGAGGGCACCCCTGCACTAGTAGAGGTGCCCCCACAACCTCCAGGACCATTTTTCCAGACCTCTTGCCTGAGGAGATGCCATTTTACATGTGTACTGGACATAGGTCACTACCTATCTCCAGCTACATAAGGGAAACTCCGAACATAGGCATGTTTGGTATCAAACATGTTGGAAGCATACCCCCAATGCTTTTGCAAGCATAGGTTGTATGATTCCATGCACTCTGGGGGCTCCTTAGAGGATCCCCAGTATTGCCATTCCAGCCTTCTGAGGTTTTCCAGGCAGCCCCACCTGCTGCCACCTTTCAGACAGGTTTCTACCCTCCTGTTGCTTCAGCAGCTCAAGCCTAGGAAGGCAGAACAAAAGATTTCCTTTGGGAGAGGCGTTTTACACCCTCTGCCTTTGGAAATAAGTGTTACAGGCTTAGGAAATGCTTTGAAGGGCACAGATGGTGCTCTCCTTGCATAATCCCATGTACACCGGTCCAGGGACCCCCAGTCCCTGCTCTGGCATGAAACTGGACAAAGGAAAGGGGAGTGACCACTGCCCTGTCCATCATCACCCCAGGGGTGGTTCTCAGAGCTCCTCCGAAGGGTCCCTGTGTTTTGTCATCTTGGATTGCAAGTTGGCATGGAACTCTGGGAGCATCTGAATGGCCAGTGTCAGCAGGTGACATCAGAGCACTCCCCTGATAGCTGCTTATCTGTTAGCTGACTGTTAGAAATGGGGCCTTTGGTTGGCAGTCAGGTTACCCCCTGTCCAAGCAAGGACCCTCACTCTAGTCAGGGTAAGTCACACACAATCCAAATTATCCTGTGCCCACCCTCTGGTAGCTTAGCACTGAGCAGTCAGGCTTAACTTAGAAGGCAATGTGTAAAGTATTTGTGCAATAAATCATGCAGTAACACCATATAGCACCACAAAAATACACCATGCAGTGTTTAGAAAAATATATAATATTTATCTGATAAGATGCAGGTCAAAACGATTAAAATGCAAAAATATATGTTGAGATATCACTGTAAAAGTTATGTAAAGTGTCTTTAGACTTTTAAAAGTAAACAAAGTCTCTTTCAAGCACAAAGTACCTGGTTCGCATGCAAAATCTCTGCAAAGAACCTCAGAGGGGGAGATGCGTGGAAACAAAGGGGTGTGCGTCGATTTCTCGGGCTGCACACGTCGATGTGCCGTTTAGTTTTCATGCAGGGACGGCTGTGCATCGATTTCCGGTGCTCGGTCGTGGATCCTCTTCAGGTTGCGGGATTTTCAGACGCCCAGGAGACGATGCATGGATTTCTTGTGCTGGCAGGATGAAGTGGCACGAGCTGCGTCGATCTGGTGGGCATTGCGTTGAATTTTTTAGCACACGCCAGGCGCTGCGTTGATTCGTCTCTGGAAGTTGGGCTGCGTCATTCCGGCTCAGCTGTGTGTCAATTCAGTGGGCCGTGCATCACATTTCTGGTCGCTACGCTGGTACTGTGTGACTCTTCTCATTGCGAAGTCAGGCTGCGTCATTCCTGTTCGGCGTGTGGTGAAATTTTCACCACGGTGCAAGCTGTGTGTCGTTTCTGGCAGGCTGTGTGTTGAATTTTGCCACACAAGGAGTCCTTCCTGTTCCCTGAAGTCTTTTTGGTCCTGAGACTTCAGGGAACAGGAGGCAATCTCTATCCAAGCCCTTAGAGAGCATTTCTTCACCACAGCCAGAGAGCAGCAAGGCAGCAGGGCAACAGCAAGGCAGCAGTCCTTCACAGAAAGCAGACAGGTGAGTCCTTTGGGCAGCCAGGCAGTTCTTCTTGGCAGGATGCAGGTTCTGGTTCAGGTTTCTTCTCCAGGAAGTGTCTGAGTTGGTAGGGGCAGAGGCCCTGTTTAAATACCCAAATGTGCCTTTGAAGTGGGGTAGATTTCAAAGAGTGATTTAGAAGTGCACCAGGTCCCCTTTCAGTTCAATACTGTCTGCCAGGGTTCCAGTAGGGGGTGTGGCAGTTCTTTGTGTGAGGGCAGGCTACTGTCCTTTGACATGCAAGTGTCAGGCCCTCCACCCTCCCAGCTAAGGAAGACCCATTCAAAATGCAAATGTATGCAAGTGAGGCTGAGTATCCTCTGTTTGGGCTGTGTCTGAGTGAATGCACAAGGGAGCTGTCAACTAAACCCAGCCAGATGTGGATAGTAAGCACAGAAAGATTTAAGTGCAGAGAAATGCTCACTTTCTAGAAGTGGTATTTCTAAAATAGTAATATTAAATCCAACTTCACCAGTCAGCAGGATGTTGTATCACCATTCTGGCCATACTAAAGATGACCTTCCTACTCCTTTCAGATCAGCAGCTACCACTCAACAAATGTCCGCGGGTAGCCTCAATGTTAGCCTATGAAGGGAGCAGGCCTCACAGTAGTGTAAAAACAAATTTAGGAGTTTTACACTACCAGGACATGTAAACTACACAGGTACATGTCCTGCCTTTTGCCTACACAGCACCCTGCCCTATGGGTTACCTACGGCATACCTTAGGGGTGACTCATATATAGAAAATGGGGAGTTTTAGAGGTGGCACGTATTTTTAAATGCCAAGTTGAATTGGCAGTGAAACTGCACTCACAGGCCTTGCAATGGCATGCCTGAGACAAGGTTAAGGGGCTACTTAAGTGGGTGGCACAATCAGTGCTGTAGGCCCACTAGTAGCATTTGATCTACAGGCCCTAGGCACATATAGTGCACTCTACTATGGACTTATAAGTAAATTAAATAGTCCAATTGGGTATGGTCCAAGGTTACAATGTTTAAAGGGAGAGAGCATATGCACTTTAGCACTGGTTGGCAGTGGTAAAGTGTGCAGAGTCTTAATACCAGCAAAAACAATATCTAAAAAGTGGAGGGAGGCAGGCAAAAAGTTAGGGGTGACCACCCTAAGGCTGTCAGGTCTAACACTGACCAATCCCCTTTCAGGGCTATTAAGGGTGTCTCTCTTGGGTGGTTCTTCAGAGTCGTATTGCAAGACGCCAGCAGGAATCATCTGTATACTTTACTTCACCTTCTTACTGAAGAAACTGCATCTGGACCCTCCAGGAACTTAACAACTGCAACAAAGAAGCAAAGTCACTCCCCTGTTTCAGCAGGAATCTCTCTGCAACGACGACTGGCTGTTTTGTTCCCCTCTCCTGATGAGTTGCATAGATCCTGCATCACAGGTGGTAGACTGTAGTGGTCCTGACAATCCTCACGTCCTACTGTCCAACTTTGGTGAATGTAAGAGCTTGCCATCCCATGCAAGACAGTATCCCTATGCACAGCGTGTTTTGCAATTGGCAAGGTTTGTTGGCATCCTTCCACAAAGTTCTTCAGGCATCATGCACCTTCGTCCCCCAGCACTCTATCCTGCGATGCACAGTTTCCTGAGTGGTTCTCCAGCGGCATGGGATCCTTTGTTGTCGTGCTGCATGGGACTTCATTTGTACCTTCTTTGTCTCTATGCTGTGGGACTCCTGTGCACACTGCCTGGTCTTCTGTGGGCACTCCAATTTGATGAGAGCCCCCTCTGGCTCTCCCTCATGGGAAGAGCCCACCTGGTCTTTCCTGGTCCCAGGCAGCGCCATTTTCTGCTAACGGCGAGCTTTGCGTGTACCAAGGCTTGTTGTTGGAATCCAGCAACGTAAACCAGGCTGCAATCTTTCATCCGGCATGGGACATCATCTGCACCAACCAGGAACCCGCATCCATCTTCTTGGGTGCAGTACTGACTGTTGTTCTTCACCAATGGTTCTTCTTTTGCACCTTCTTCCGGGTTAGCAGGGGCTCCTGTTCTCTCTGGACTCTTATGTGTTTTTTGGGCTTGGTCCACTTCTTCCACAGATCTTCAGGTCCAGGAATCCACTGTTAGTGTCTTACAGTTTCTTCTCGTTCTTGCATAATCTTCTTTCTCGTGTTCTTGTGTGTTCTAGTGTGTTCTAGTGAAGTTACTGTGTTTCACTCCTGCTTTCCTGGGCTCTGGGGTGGGTTCTATAACTTACCTTTAGTGTTTTCTGATACTCCCAATGCCCCTCTGCACATTACACTTGCCTAGATGGGAATCTGACATTAGCATTCCACTTTCTTAATATATGGTTTGTGATCCCCCTAGGCCCATTTCTAACTATTGTGATTTTCACCCTGTTTTTCATACTAGTGTACATATTGTATATATTACTTACTTCCTAAGGGAGTATAGTCTCTAAGGTATTTTTGGCATTTGTGTCACAATAAAAAAGTATTTTTATTTTTGTAACACTGAATATTTTATTTCATGTGTATGAGTACTGTGTGAATAAAGTGGTATAGCATGAGTTTTGCATGTCTCCTAGATAAGCCTTGACTGCTCAGCTACAGCTACCTCTAGAGAGCCTGGCTTCTAAACACTGCCAACATTTCCCTAATAAGGGATAACTGGACGTGGTCTAAGGAGTAAGTACCATAGGTACCCACTACAAACCAGGCCAGCCTCCTACAGAGTTGCACTGTTTGCACTGAATTTCAGTGCCAGGAGTTTCTCCTGTGCTGTAAAATCAGGGTGAACGGTATCACGCGGAGCGCCAGAGAGTAATAACTTCTTTCTGCCGCTCAAGTAGATTTTATATTCGAGCAGCAGCATTCTCAATGCAAGCAGCAGCTTTCTCAAAGTGAGCAGTAGCGACCTGTCACGACCACCCACATTCAGAAATCTCACTTGCCAACTTAACAATTTCTCTTGCTCGCCAACGTAACGTTGGCGAGCTGCCCAAGAGAAAAAAACCTCTGCGCAGCTTCACAGAGTTTTTCAGAACTCCGCGCTCCTTGTGGAGTGGGGAAAACTCTACGAACTTCTACAAACTTCTCCAGTGGAGCTGAATTCTTTCCCCACCCCTACTCTTAATATGGGTTCTGTATACAACAGTGTGACAATGCTTGGACCAAATCCCATCTTTTCCATGACTAACCGTATGTTTTCTCATCCCATTGTGCCAAATGCTCGCTCAATGTCGAGTGCATACGCTTCCTCTGATGCTGACAATGCATGTATTACAAATGTGACCCTTCTAATGTTATGCATCGCCCTTCTATTCAAGAGAAATCCGGACTGATGTTCAGGTATTATTGTGCTTATCACATTTTGCTCTTTTCATACAAACATTAAGGGCCTGATTTATACTTTTTTAGCACCACATTTGCATCATTTTTTGATGCAAAAGCGGCACAAACGTACAAAATTCACGCTTTTGCATCAAAAATTTAGCCAAATGCGGCACAAATAAAGTATAAATCAGGCTCTAAGATACTTAGGGGCATAATTATACTCCGTCTGCGCCGAATGTGTGTCAAAAATTGTGACGCACATTCAGCGCAAACGTTGCCCCGTATTTAAACTTTGGCGCCCGCGGATGACAAAATTCCGCAGTGTGCGTCATTTTTTGGATGCGGCATCCCGCCTTGCGTTAATGATACGCAAGGTAGGCGTTCCCGTCCAAAAAATGACTTAAACGGTCGTGCGTCGTATTTATGCTTTCGGGCAAAAATGACGCACGGCCGGGAGGCGGAGCCATAAAATGACGCACAGCACGATTTGCAGCAAAATTTAACACCTGGGTCAGGGCAGGTGTTAAAATGGGGCAAACACACCTGTATTTAATCAGAACACACAGAAGCAACAGCAGAGCAGCAGAGCAGCAAAAGGGAGACATGGAGGTGATTCTTATCCAGCGTGCACGCAGACGCAGAGCCCAGCAGCTACAACAACACCAGCAGGGACCCCAAAGGCAGCGCAGAAGGCAGGAGAGGATATTCAGCCCCAGAACAACCCTTCATGGCCTCAGGGAACACGACATCATCCAGAGGTACAGGTTGAACTGGCAGGCCATTCAGCCGCTGCTGCGAAACATTGAGCCACAGTTGGCACCCACCTTGCTGACACCCCGCACCATCCCAACAGAAACCAAGCTTCTTGCCGTACTTCACATGCTGGCAAGTGGCTCTTTTCAAACAACTGGTGCCCTGGTTGCGGGAATATCACAACCATCATTCTCTGCCTTTTTGCCCAAAGTACTGGATGCCATCATTGGACTTACACCCCACCACATCTACTTCCCTAACACACTGCAGAAGCAGCAGGAAACAAAACAGGGGTTCTACCTCATATGGGGCTTCCCACACGTCCTTGGTGCAATTGACTGCACACATGCACGCCTTGTGCCACCTGCTGCAACTGAACACCTCTACCGCAACAGGAAGCACACACATTCCATCAATGTGCAGGCCATAGTCGATCACCAAGGAGTGATCACCAACATTGTGGATAAATATCCTGGGAGTGTCCCAGCAAAGCAACCCTCTGGGAAACACAACACATACACCACAACAGCAACATGTGGACAGGAACACACTGAGGTCGTGACATCGCTAGCCATGTTTGATAGGTCTGCAGTGAACCTGTCACACATCTGAAATTACTGTACAGCCTAATGTTAAGACGTCAATGATTACAACTTGTTTAGTGGGTTGCCTAAATGTCACCTTGCAAATTGTAAGTGTCCCAATGACGTTTACATTAATCCATTGCATAAGTCTAAAGGTATGGGATGTCCAGGGTACATTGATATGAACATGTTAACAACACTGTCAATTTTAACCTGTGTATGGAACTATCATCTCACCCCCAGTGAAGACACAGGGAACAACTGTGTCACAAGTCACAATGCTAGGGAGGACACACTGTACTGCAAATCCCAAAACAAACGGTCAGCAGCCAAACACTTGTTCAGCCAAGGAAACAACACGATGCAGATGGTACATCCTACAAGCCTAGGATACGACATTATAACACAAAAGAGTCACAGACAACACAAGACAACTACTGCCATGAAAGGTCATTTCAATAGGGCTAGCTACATCAACATGATCCCATTCATTTTCTCTTGCAGCTGATCAGGAGTATGGCATCCAGCCATGGATAATGACACCTATTGGCAACCCGAGTACTGCAGCAGAGCATGCCTACAACGACGCACATAGGAAGACACGCACCATAGTTGAGAGGACCTTCGGCATCCTCAAGTCAAGGTTTTGGTGCCTCGATATCACTGGTGGTAGCCTCCTATATTCCCCGGAGATGGTCTGTAAGATCATCCTAACATGTGCAATATTGCACAACATTTGCATCAAAAGGAACATTCCCCTCCTGAAACCAGAGCCACACATGCCTGAAGAGGAGGAAGAGGAGGATGCTGGCCTGCAACATGAGGGTGAACTACAGAACACAGCCGCTGGTATACGCAGGCGGCAACATATCGTGAACAATTTCTTTTAAATATAAGCAACATCACCACTTTAATGAACTAATTTAAATAAACACCTATAATAATCACCATATCATGGTCTGACTAATCATTTTTGCACACCTTCATCTCTACTTATCAGAATAAGAGTGTTGCCTCATGGAGCATTGCTGATATACTGATTAGGACACTGAAAATCCCAGAGCTAATGTGATGCATAACATGCAATGGTCACATACACACACACACTGTAAAAGACATATATCATGTGCATTTCTCTTTTGAAGGCCAATAGCAGAGGACCACACCTATTTCACACAACCATGTTGAAATCAAGGTCCAACGCAGCATATGGCACACAACTAAGACACCATCACTCAATAAGGGGAAAACAAGCCTCATACATGAGGCAGTGGATGTGCTATTGAATCAGTAACAGGAATGTCTGACCAGAACCTTGACAGCAGTTATTCCAATTGCATCCAATATTTGAAAGGACTATCTGTGACCAGAGTTCCATAGAAGATGTACATAGACAACACAAGTGACACACATATGAGCAGCATTGCGCACATGACATTCCATGTACATGTCAGCCAATTTCCTAACTCCTGACACACCCATGCACCTGGTCACAACCCACCTGTCTGAAGAGGTCCCTGGAATACTAAGATGTGTACCATGGTATTCCATCCTCTACACAAACAGACTAATAATAGCAATCCAGTGTGCTACACCCTTTCCTATGGTATGCCATTGTCATAGAACATCTGACCGCATGGACGTCAGGTCAATTAATACACTAGCTTCTAGTTTCTAAGCCCTGTTAGCACCTGTAGATTGCTTCCCATGTGAAAATGTCTGTTGGCCATTAGAATGCAAATCTCACCTACAGGACTTGTGAGAAACAGATGCAGCCCACACCTGTGATCACCTCCATGCACAGCACCCATTTCAGCAAGCACTGCCCTGCTGATGCCTGGAACAGCATAGGAGTTGCCATTTCATCAAATACACTGTTAAGCATTGATACTAATTAAGCCATGTAACACAGCCCTTGGGTTCATATGTCACCTTCAAAAACACAGGACATACACAGTTTGAAATGTCAACTCTCTAGTTCGTCCTCCAAACAGTCTTAGTCAGACCGCTGATTAGGTAACTTGTCAAATTGCTGGATCCACCCTGCATTCTGTCAGCCTGACTGGCATCTGTCTGTGCATCACACTAAAGTATCCCTGTGTCTACATATGTACCACACTTGCATTAGCAAACCTCTCATTCATCAGGGGGTATTGGGCTTCTTCAGTGCATACCCAAATACATTGTATAGCATCATCTGCCTTTTAACTGTACCATTTGAGTTAAATCCTCAGTGAAAAGCAAAATTCATGGCCTATCACTTGTCTGGGTCTCATTTATGCATGAATGACAAAGTGTGACAGTGTCCCAGGGCCGTATGCAGGGATTGGGTACGGGGCCTTCAGCAGAACCAGCAACCTCTGATAATGTCTATGAAAATCCACACATGTCAGGACCCTGACAGCTCACACACAGAATCACAGTGCTCACAACATATTGATGGGCCATGTGTGGTTAATAGCTGCGAGAATAATCAGCACAGAGGCTATGATGTTCCCAGATGCAGTGGGAATTGCAGAGGCTAACCTGTAAACAAATGTTGGAATGAAACTTGCCGGAACATGACACCTGAGGCATTATCTCACTCAGCACACCAAGGTTGCCCTGTTGACTGTCTCATTACACATCTTTAGTGACAGGGTGGGACCATCCCCATGTAGGTTCTCATGTCCTCATCCACTTTACTCACATTGATCAACAAAGGATACTCAGTAGATATAGGAATAGCTGCCACTGACTCATGATGACTCCTGGACTGAACTGTGACAAATTACACCCCAAAAAATATACAGCATCATCATTGCACCACACACATGAACAAGACACCTATGTGCAATTGATCACTGGAAATATGTGGACACGTGATGCCTCGTCTGCTGGTCCACCACAGCCACTTGAGAGTTGTGGCTCACTTCTATGACCTCAACTGTGGTGTCATCATACATTTGTGATTCACCTTTGTCTGTCTGGGCAAACAGCATGGTACCCACTTCCTCAATGCATATGTATGACTCACTGTGGGATTCACCAACTAGTGCCTAGGAAGCTGTTACCAAAACTCTAGGACATAGGATGTTGAAAATTTGGACCATTGACATGAACAAGCGTCTGCCATCTATCTGGTGCATGCTTTGTCACATGTGGTGTCTATGTTACCCTAAATCTTGGAAGTTCACATTACGGATGTTGCTACATGTATGACTGACACATGTCCTCTCTCATTTCCACAGTGACTTGCATCTAAGGATTGGACACATTCATACAAGCATATGTGCAATAATGCTTCATGTGATACACACACACTTGGTCAACAAATACATTAGTTGCCAAAGCACACACATTGAGCCAAAGGCATTTAGGTATTGTACATATGTACGTCAAATTGCTATCCTCTCCTTATGCCAAACATGCCCAATTTGTGCAACACATATATGTAGGCCACACATATGGCCATCTAGTGCGTCAGCCAACCGTAAAAATACTGTGAAGGAAGTAGCGGATCATGGTCCTCGGCAATATGATGCCACACGTGAACATACACCATCAACACCATAGTGAGTGCAATCAGTCTATCTCTGATGTGTCCCAAATGTAACATAACATGAAAACAGAAAAATGCCCAAAACCAGTTCATGCACTGAAATTTTGACGTTCCTAGCGTTATGCGTCATTTTCTGACCACCAATACTGTATTTGCGCCATTTTTTTTTACACGCAGGAGTGAACATTAGGCCGCATCCAGATATTTGTACAGGCCATGTACTATTATTTGGATATGGGCTAATTTGCACTCCTGTGTGTAAAAAAAAAAAGACGCAAATACAGTATTGGCGGACAAAAAATGACGCATAACGTGAAAAAGGGCGGACATTTTATACAGGAAATGATGAAATAGGATATCCTGTTTACAGATTATGTACAGTGGGTGTACTTTCACTTTCACTTTGCAGTCTATGATTCTTCTAGACTGTGTGGCTTTGTAGAGAGTGGTGTCCTTAGATTTTGTGCTTTTTTGTCCTGTGTGCTGTCTCTATTGTCAATTTGTGAAATAAATATTGTTGGTGTATACTGTCCTACTGTGTTTTGTGTACATTTGTCCATTTATCTAGTGTTTTTGTTGTTTGTGGGAGTCTGTTGTGGGTAGTGGTAGTTTGGGGATAGTTGGGCCCTTTTAGTGGTTAAGTTTACTTTTCTTCTGTATTTGTACACCTACTTTCCCCCTTTTCCCCTTTCTATTTCTTTAACCCCTATTCCCTTTCACATTTACACAATGTCTGGTAGGCCACGTCTTGGCAGGATGGGTGAAGAGGAGTTGGGGGCTTCATATGGCTTGTGTGCTATTTCTTGCCACTGATGATCGAGGCAGGGGGCAGGGTGATCCAGGGGTATCACACAGAGGCGCACAGAATCCAGTGGGGAAAGGTGCTGCATCACCTGCAGCGTGTGTATGCCAGCCAGAGGAGTGACCACCAGATGAAGCACCGGTGGGCTGACCTCATCACCTGGGAGCAGGATCTCTTGGACTACCTGGGAATCATGATTGGTGGCCCTGTTGGTGAGTACTAATCATGTAAATGTGCACGATTAAATGCTCTGTAGTGACATCAGATGATTTGTACTATGTTTGCCAGCTAACTTGCTGACTGTGTGTAATGCTGGGGAAACATACAGGGATAATTGATGCACTATGGGAAGGATCACAATTGCTAGCTGTCAGGTAGCACGTGCTCAGCAAACTTACAGGATGCTTTCCCGTGAAGTAAATTGGTGCGGCCTTTGTGTCAGACAACCAAACAAAATAGGAGTCAATCATGTCTATATAGGGCACTTTTGCCAGAGAAGTAAAGATGTACCAACATATTGGCTAACTTTGTTGACCAATAGCTAGACTTACTTTAGAATCACTACATGATGCAGAAAATGAGTGCTGGCTTCACGTCAATTGATTATAGCAAAGTGGCTCAGACATATGTCTCATGTGAGTCTGGTGAGTGTGGAAGGAAAGCGTTCACGGAAGTACTATGAATGTTTGGGATTATTGTGGTCCTTTATCTTTTTGGATACATGTCAGATCTGGATTTGGAAACATTGTGAAAAGGTGGAAGGTGCCCTCAGCTAACATCTTAGAATGTTTGTTGGAGTTAGTTATGCCACATTCCAATATGGCAGTCCAAAGGTATGCACATGGGTTCACATCTCCATGGTTGGTGCAAATCACCATAGCTGGGTCACATCAAATGAATAAACTGTAACAACAGGATGCTTAAAAAAGTCCCTGCCCGTCCCTCTGTACATTGTACCTATGTGTCATAAATGTGTCATGGCCACATAGCATGTTTGACTGGTAATGCAGTCCTCAAGTAACCAGGCTTTGGATGTCTCTCTTGGATGCACCTGATGAGACGATTGCACTCCATATTTTTTTCAGGTCACCAATGACTGGGCATGTTTGCCACCACATGATAGTTAGGGTCAATGCATGTGTGCAGATATGTGTGTAACTGGCAGATGCAATATCATCAAGTCTGAATGGCTACCATTTCCTTATTCAGCCTACACGTTGTATATGTTAATGAAATTGTTGGTCTGTGCACAGATTTTTAGTACATTTCTTCCTTCCATGCCTTACAGGTGGACCGGAACCCTACACTGTGGGAGAGGTGGCTACATTTGAGGCCCCAGACCACTCCAGTAAGTGTTGATATGTCTGTTATGTGTTGTGTTTGCTGGTTATGGACTTGTGTGTGTTGAACGCATAGCAAGGTGTGATGCGTTGGGCAATCATTTGTCTTGTTCCATGAGTGGGATTTCAGTTTCTCAAATGTTTTGAGTTGGCCAATGCGTATCCTATGGTATTATCTAGGGATTGTAGGCCATTCCTGTAGGCACCACAGTGAGTACTGGGGTGAGTCATGTGGATGACACTTGTATCAACAAGAGTTGCACTGGAAGTCAGCTCAGATTTAGTCAGCTTGTCAGACCCACATTCTCCAAGATTGGTACAGCAAATTGCTTTCCAATAGACCTCTGCTTCCCTATTTACCAAGGTACTTATTAAACTGTAGGTAGAACCTCCTAGCAGCATGTACTTCCACATGTAGTGCTACAAGTATATGGAACTTAAGTGCAATGGCCTAGGTGTGCATGCTAATCATGATCATGGATGTTCTTGCAACTCTGTGTCTGATGTAAGTTAGGCCTTACTGGAAGTATGCGTTGTGTACCAAGTTCTGCATTTCCTGACATGTGTGGCCCTATGATTGGTCTAGGGTTTGCTGACTCCCAATTGTTGATAGACCTTACCTGTGGTGTGTGTGTAGAGCCAAACACGTGGAGTTTTCTATACACTCCTCGGTGTACATGTTGTTGGAAATTGATAGTTGTTTACCAACCCCCCACCCTCAAACACAGGCATGGGTTTGTGAATGGGATACCTAGTACTGATGCTACCAGTATGTTACACATACATGTGAATAAGTGACTGTTTGGTTGGAACCTAGTATACGCACTCAGGTTTGGCACTTGGTACTATACAGGCATTTCCAGTTACAACTTGCAGACCATGTGGCTTTAGTTTTGCATTCCGTACACTGACATTTGTAGCCCAAGTCTTGGCGGTGGATATGCAGCATGATTGTTAGCTGATAAATGGCAGAACTCAGATAGCAAGTCAAAGCCAGTTGTTACCCATCTTGTAGGTTATGGATGTGCTATGTGTGATGTGACCTTTGTAGGCTGGCCTGTCATGTACTTCCTCAGGGACATTCAATGATCTGTATTGTGATATGACCTGTTACAAGTTCAGTAGATGTATTGTCTGATTAACTTCTTGTGCTATTTCACACAATGCAGTTACTAATGTAGGATATTTGCATTTGTCTTCACAGCTGCAAACATGACTCCAGACCAGGTCCGTGAATTCCAGCAGCAGGCCATGCAATACCAGCACATCCTGCTGGTGGAGTCGGGGTTCAGGAGGATGGCCCGTCGATATCGCCATGAACGGGCCTCCGGGGCATGGAGGGCCTTCCCACAGGGTGGCCCTACTTTGCCCACCACAGCCACCACCAGCACAACCACCACTTCAAGCCAGGTGGCCCCACCCACAGCTAGGACTAGTGAGCCTACATCTGCCGGACTTCCAGGCCCCAGCATTGCTACAGGTGCAGGACAGCCCACTGGCCGTGGCTCCACACACACACAGACCTCCTACACCGGTACCCAGACTGCCCCAACTCCATCTGTTGACCCTGCAGCCTTCCACAACATGAAACAGAAGATGGACCGTGTGCGGCGCAAGTTAAGCCACCTGAGCCGGGATGTGCGCCACAATAACCGGCGTGTGAAGTCAATCAAGAGGACCCTCCGCAGGGCAACCTCTAGACTGTTTTTGATATGGACATGATTCCCTCCACTCCCTCCTCTTTTCTTGTTCTTATACTTAGTGGGCTTAGGGGGCTTAGTGTTAGGTCAGTATAGGCTGTTAGTTTAGTTAGTTTTAGTGGGTGGAGGTTCTGATTGTTTCTATTTTTTCTTATTACATGTGTGGGCGGGTGGGTGGGGGGCTATGTTGGGGTTCTTGTGTGTTTAATAAAAAACAAATAAAAAAATAAATAAAAAAGAAATATATATATATTTGTTTAAGATAGTATAGTATGTGTTTAGGTTAGTATGTGTTGTCCTCCATGTGTCCCGTCTCATAAGGGGGGTGGGGGGTGGATGTTTAGAACGTTTTGTTACATGTGATAAGTAAGTGTAGCTTAGGTTAGTTAGGGACAGTTGTGGGTAATGAGTAGTCAGGGTAGATTAGGGTAGGTAAGATTTTTCCCTCAGTTTCCTCTTCTGTGATTAGCATTTAATAAATATTAGGTTAACCCTTAACAGTATGTGTTAAATGGTACTTGATCCTGGGCTTGGAATCAGTGTACATGAATTTTGTACTATTACATTTGTGTCCTATGCTACATACAAATCCCAACTGAGCTGTAAGATTGGCAGCTACCTCAGAGCTACCTTGCAAAGTTTCCACCCTTCGTTGCAACCACCAATCACAGTTAATATGGATGACAATGTGTTTCTGTTGATAAGTGTGTTTTCTACGTCACAAACAGTGCTTCCAGACTTGGTATTGGGGGAACAGTTTTAGGCGTGACTGCAGTGTGATGATCAAGGACACCCTTATAAGATGAGTTCTCGTAGTCACTCTAGTATTCTTGTCTTCATGACTCACATACGTCATTTGTGACACAGTTCAGCATGATTACCTATTTGTATGTAAACTCAGACATCTTCATTCATGCAGTTTTTGTAGTGTTTGCTTAGATTAGTGTGCACTGTTATATGTGTTGGTATTGCTTGGTGACAACATTTTGTGGCCACTATTTAAAGACTTAGATATCCCTTGAGGAAGCATTATTCTGTCCAACACAGCATGATGGTGTATGGTTTCTCACTTCATCAGATATGTCCCTCAGGATGGGCAGAGTATGATGCAATCATGGCCACTGTGCAGATTTATCTGACTACATAATATCAGGACAGTTGTATTGACACACTATATAATATTTGACAGTAGGCACAATTCAGTTATCTACTGCACAGTTGATATGTCACATTACCCAGAGACAGATTTGTTGTGTAAGTGCTATTTATTGAAAAGTGCTGTAGTGCTATCTGTACATTGTCCATGATTGTGAGTCCATTATAGTGACATCTTACATTGTGATCCTACACAAGGGGTTACGGAAATGCTTTTGACATGCTGGGGTTGATGTTTCAGACAGTGCAGAGGGACATTATTTGCCAATGAGTAGGAGAGAGACAATCACTGGGCAGCCTGAAAAGATATACAGTGGTAAGCAGAACAGTCATTAAGTAGAGTTGTTGCAAGACTGGCACGTTACAAAGCGCAGGACCTTGGTAATAGTTGGCCATGTGGCAGGGACTAGTGCTTCCGGGTACTTTTCCTTGTGAATGGGATCTGTTCCATGTCTTCTTCTGATGTGTGTGTTGCCTCCTCTGTTATTGGTGGTGGTGGTTGTGAAGGGGCAACACACACCTCAGTGTTAGAAAACTTGGAGTCAGACATCCCGGTCACTGCTACCTGTGAAGGCCTTAAGGGCAGTACTGCAGCAAGGAGGATCTGCTGGTTCTTGAGAATAGCAGCCACATCACGATGGTAGGCAGCCAGGTCGGCCCTGAGGGGTTCAATGTTGCATTCGTGCACACGTTGATAGGATTGCTGTTGTAGGTGTTGGGTCAACTGTATTACAGCTGTACTGATTTCCTTCTGGGTTTTTTGCTGTTCCTGCAAGATAGATGTTAGGGCTTGCATAGCTGCTGCCTGATCTGCAGATGACATCATGCACGGACGCACCCCCTCAAGGCTGGCTGCCATAGTTTGCATCCCCACCCGCACCTCCTTGGCCAGCTCACGCTGTACCCCAACTACAGTTCTCTCAAAGCTGGTGCCTGTGCCGTCTGAGTCCTCAGCTGTATAGGAGCTGGCAGGTCTTACAATTGGCGTGGTGGGTGGATCCTCTGCGATGGCTGCTTGTTCTGTGCTCCTCCTTGTGACTGAAGGTGGGGTCTGGAGGGTTTCAAGGACCTTTTGGATAGCTCGTCATCCATGTCATCCGGGTAATCTGGGACAGGCATATCCGCAGGAGATCCATCTTCCTCTGCAATGAAACAAAGTACAATTAGTGTGTCTGTGTTGTGGCATGAGTGATGTGACATGCCTGCCTTGTGATGAATTCACATTGTGATCTTGTTTCGTGTTCATTGCTCCAGCCCTTCAGATGGGCATTCTCCCAGGCCTATGGCTCACCTGCATGTCACATGTATGTTATTACGTTATTAGACTTGTCGGCATCATCTCTTGTAGGTGTTGGTTTTGACCAAATAGAGAATTGCCACCTTCTTGTCCTACTCAACCCTCCATCTACATCCATTCTCATGGTGAGACCTTTCACTGGCTGTGGGTGTTCTGATGGCACTGGCAGCACACTTAACAATCTGGACCTACCCCAATCTCTGATCTTTCACATCCACTTAAATGTATTTGACATGTGGCATATCCTATGCATACAAATGTTATGACACAATATGGATGTTGGCATTGGTAATGTGTACTGCTAATGTTGGGGAATGTGTGGTACATTGGATTGCCCTGATTGTCGCAACGGTGTCCTATTTCCTCCTCTGACTGTGCAGGTGTATGTCAGTGACCAGTTACATGTGCCCCCCCCCAATGCTGTTGTCTGAGCAGTATGACATTTGGGATGTTACGTGGTGACCCAGGCACAGGATGGACCCTGACATCTGCAGCGTGGGTATGTCCTTAGTGCTTTGTAGCTCCTTTTGTTGTTAAAATTGGCTGATGTCTGCAACAACTATGGGCATTGACATTTGACAGTACTGGGGCCCTTGTCCTTTTTCAGGGGATTGTTGAAGTTGTCATCCTCAACCCCCTAGTTTAGGTGTGTATGATCCATAGGGAGGTTACTGCCATTGGCTACTTGAGCTGCACACAGAGCGGAAGTGGTAGTGGCAACTGTTGTCGCAGTTACATTCCAGTTGTCGGTGGCTAGAGGGTGTTAAGAGGGCCCTAATTAATGTGGGGGGTATGGTGGCTGACGTGTGCCAGGATGTCAGCTTGATGTTGTGGCCTTCCCTCCTGGCGTGGATTTCCTTTTGCTCCATCGTTGGCATGGCAGCATGCCCCCATGGGACTGTTGTTGGTGTAGTTTAATGGTATGCCCCAGCTTCTGTCTGTGCAGGCCATGCCCCCATGCCATGCCCCTTTACCCATGCCACTCCATGTATATGATGACTTCCATGCATTTTGCGGTCGGTATCCCCCCTGCTTACGGTTAACATTAGTGCATTTTAATTCCCCATGCGACTTACCCTGCATGTGTGTTGTCTCCTGGTAGTCTGCGCTGTCCTGTCCTTGAATCCCTGTGACGATCTCCTCAGGGATGACGGCTGCGACCATCTCCTCCATGTGGTCCAGGGCCTCCTGGTGTGCTGGACTCCCACCTCCAGTCTGCAGTGCTGCCTTCCTGTTCCTGGCTATCTTTTCCTTGGTCCTGCGCTTGCAGTCATGCCAGCATTTCTTGCACTCGATGACTGTTATGCGTACTTCAGCCACACTGTTCTCCTACTGATTGGCAACTTTGAGGTGACAAACAGTTGGTGCTGGTGTTCCATCACCTCTTTCACCAGAATTTACTGTTCCTCTGCACTGAAGCAACACTTTCTTTTCTTCTTATAAGTGTCCTGGTTCTTGTGTGGGTCCTCCTGGCTGGTTCCTGGTCTGTTGTCATCTTCCTAGGGTCTGTAGTGGCATCTGGGATCCATTTTGTTCTCCTCTGGTGAAATGGCAGTGTTCGTGGGGTTTTTTGACGCTATTGCGTCAAAAAACGATACATATCCGGTTTGCGGGGTCGTAAATCAACCCACAGGCATTTCCGCCACGTTAACGTCGTTTTGCTTTACGACTTGACGCTGCAGTGTGCGTAAAAAAAAATTACTCCCACCTGTGGTTTGAGCCGCTGTGCGTCAAAGTATAAATTTGACGCCCGCACGGCGCACCAAAATGGCGTTAGCCGGCTGTAATATTTTTGACGCAAAACTGCGCCGGCACAGTTTTGCGTCAAAAAGTATAAATATGGCCCTTAGGGGCATATTTACAAGAGGGTTGCACAATACTTGCACCATGCAGTGTTGTACATGCGTGGCCCAAAACTCTAAACCATATTTTTGAAGCCATGCAAAGCCACTTTCCCTGGCTTTGAATGGCTTCAAAAATCTGGGTGCTTATTCACAAGCCCCGGTCTGCAACCGGAACGTCACTTTCAATAATGGTCTGGCGGAGCACACTGCAGAGCCACATCGACAAGGCCTTGCGTGGCTTTTCGTGACCTTTTAGATATGGAGTGAGGCAACGCAGCACAAGTGACTGCGTTGCCTCACACTGTGATAGGGAGGCATGTCATGAAAGTTACAGTGGGTGTTCCCAATTAACCACCACAGTATTTGACACATAAACAGATTTACAACATGCTGTAAACTTTGGAATGTGTCAAAAGTCTATGCCTCTCGAGGGGTGGCATGAGGGAGGCACAACGAGAAGAAAAAACATTATTTCTCCTCGTTTTTCCTCATTCTATTTGTGCTGCCTTCTAGAGCACACACAGTAAGAGGAATTCACCTCCACTGATTGTTTTAGTGCAAGAAGATGTCCCTTCCTGCAGGTTTTAGTGCAAGAAGATGTCCTTTCCTGCACAAAACCAATCATACCTACAATGCAGACACCCTTGCAGTATGGGGCAAGGATGCATGAGTTGGTGCATGGAAGACAATTGTGCACCAGCACTGTGGAAGACATAAGGAATGCGTTGTATCTTATAGATACAACACATTCCTTCCCTTTTCTTCTGACTCATGGAAGCACAGTAAGCAGGCTTGCAGCACTGCCCTGCGCCAAAATAATTTAGATATGCCCCCTGGAGTATTGCAAGGCAGCTCAAATTGCTGTGTTGCATTCCTCTGCTGCTTAAATTAGATTTTACCTTAAAAAACATGAGACAAGAGGCATCTGACAAAACAGGAAACGTTTTTTTAACTAAACATTACAGCCGGGAGTACAGTTACAGCACCGGGGTATGACGACTGTCTCATACAACATCCTACTGATCCATGTTTTATACATTTCTTTGATTGCAATAAACACATAAACATTCTTCTCCTGGTGAAATATGTGCACTAATGACAAGGAATACAATTTCCAGATAAGGAATGCAGGTGGGCCTTGATCTGGCATGGACACCACGTGGGTCAGTGAGTACGTATCCAGATGTCCAGTCTGATGGGCACGGGGTCACTGCATGTGCTTTGTGTGCTGTGTCCGGATTAGCTGAGTGTGCCTAACTATATGTCGTATCTGACTTTATGGTGTTTAAGGAATGCACGTGTCCCTCTAGCCATTTGTTCTTTATTAGGACTAACCTTCAGAGGCCATAGTAGTGTTGCTGCCAATCTGTGGGTTCTGATCTGAGCTTATGTGTTTGGCTGTGAGCTAAGTGTTACCCCAGCTGTGACCTGTCAGTCATTAACCTTCAGGTTTGGGCTGCAGTGCCTGCCTGACCGCTAACCTATGTGCTGGGGTTGACAGAGAGTCCATGACGGGGGAATCCAATAGGGATGATGTGACTTTGTTTGTGTATGAAAATGTATCATTTGTGTTTAAAAGTGTTTTGTTATTAATTGTGACCATTGATTGATCCAATGTCAACAACTCCACGCAAAGGGAGGCATTCAATGGGTGTGGTGTGGACATTCCCATACAACTCTCTTGGTTTTTCACAAATTCTCAGATTTACCAAACAAAGTACACCTGGGAATTTCATCAAAAAGATTTGCCTCCCCAGGAGAGGCCTAACAAGGAGAAATATCTTTATTTCTCCTTGTTTTTTGCCTCTTTCTATATGTGCTGCATTTGATCCAGTAAGTTGGTTACAGGGACTCCCACTCTGGTCAAAGTATCCCATGTGACGACTTCCTAGTGGTGATTACTGGGGTGGCAACTTCTTCATGTGAACATGACGTAAATGGACGTACAAGCATCTGGTTATTTTTGTTTATTTGTGTGCTCCTTAATCACATCTGTTTCTAACCACAAGGTAGCCTTAAACTCACAGTCTTATACCATTACTGTACTTTTTGATTTGTTAAACAGTCAAACCTCAGTATCAACCATACAACGCTCTTCTCTGAAATGGCAAGGTGGCAGCAAATCAAATCAAATCAGGATTTATAGAGCGCAACTACTCATCCGTAAGGGTCTCATGCCGCTGAGCTGTCTAAAACATGCGTTTTTGAGCATCTCGTGAACAGAGCACCACTTTGTTATCGGCAACACGTTTTATTTTCTTTCTTATTTCTACATATCTGAGTAACTAATTGTTCAACAAATTTCACAAACTTTACATAATTTAATTACAATGTGTTTTTTTTATGAATGTGATAATGATTATGTTGAAGGGAAAATTTGCCCTTGTTCATGTTTTACTTTGTAAGTCTCTGACTGGTCCATGTGAGGTCACAGGTACACTTGGAGGGTCCATGTCAATTGGATGCAGTTATTTGCCAGAATACCAAGATATGGACAAGTATTAGTCCAGAGGGGCAGACTGGTTCTGTGACATTCTTGTACAAACATCACCGTCTGAGCGAGCGATGAGGAAGGACCGAGTGGCCATCAATGATTCACTGCTCTGAGAGGTCTGACCTTATTTGGCTTTTTGATTTCAATCTATTAGGAGACGCATTAGAGGATCGATGACTGTGCTTAGAGTAGTTCCCCCCATAAGTCACAAATCCAATACATATCATCAAAAAATGTCAATCAACAATATCAATATTCTTTGGAGTCAATGATCGTAACACATCATGACCTAATTGGCCATTAATAACCACGCCTCAGATAAAATTAGAAAAATGTATTTCCCTATATTAACAATACTAATATCATGTAACTCATTTTCAATACGAACTGATAAGCATAGAAAAACAACACTGGCTGACCAAACCTTCTAATGAATCCTAATCTAATCAACGCGTTAATCATTAAATGTTCTAAACCCCCAATAGAAATCAATAGCAAAAATAGCTGCAATACGGAGATAGCATATATTTAAGATTCGCAACTGAATTATATAAATTGTGTTAATTGCAATCTGTTAGTATTTCCAGGATTCCTTAACTACCCTTCTAATTAGCATAGCATGTCTGGGCTTCATGCTAAACAATTTAATAGACATACATTTGGACAAAATCTCTCAAAATAGTGGTTGGTACCCAGAAACAAAAGTAAAAATTTACATCAAACAATAGCATTTCTGTGATACTCAGTGTGGATCGGCAAGCTGCAATTATCTTCGTCAGACGGGCATCTGTTAGGTCAGCATCAACAGTTGGACTACGGAAGGGAATAGTTCAGAAAGTGGGCTCTAAGCAACCCGAACCATCATAAGCAGTCTAGGGATCAGCGTTCAATATCAAAGTTTTAAGCAATAAAGTCTCTAGGGACTCATCAGTTCCTTCAGCAAAATAGATCTGGTAAAGAATGACTTTGTTCCTTGCTCTGCAGTTGGGTTAAGTTAAAACTGTCCAAAGAACTTTCCACGTTGCCATTGGTCAGATAATCATACATTTACAATTAGTCCAATAAGAGCTCATTTCTAAGTCTAAGATATAACTAAACTGTCTTTCACATGGTGATGATTGGCTCTTCTTCTCCTATTTCCATCGTCAGATCCGTCAGGTAACAATTTTTGTATCAGTCCATACTTTGGTCGGTGCATCCATTGTTAGTTCCTGGGAGCATTGCTTTCTCACATATTAACTATACAATGTATCTTCTGCTATTACAAGACATTCTTCTCATGAGAAAAGTTATATCAGCTAGTGTTTGGTCAACACAGTGGAAAACAATACATAAATTCATTTCTCTATGCAGCCATTTAATGTGAATCCTTTAAACAGTGCAGCTTCACATGAGGCTGTGCAACTAGGCCCACACTTCGCTAATTTAAGGCCCTCAATTTAATAGAGCAAATACATAATAAGTAAGCGTTAATAGGACATACTACTACAGTAACCTAAATATGAGCGCATCAATTTATGACGGCAAGCATTTAATGAAGATTTCTTTGTGATTGATGATGACCACTCAAGTGGGCACATTTTCAAATTGCACATTATTCTTTATATTAGTCAAATTCTACACAGATTCATAATTCAAATTACATGAGTATTTATTAATAAAAATTCAGCGTTCACAATCCCTCCCCTGATTACCAAATATGGCATCATCTCTTACTTTAGCTGATTCAAAACTTTGTCTCACCTACAATTTTGACTCTTTGTATGTATTCATTCCTTTTCTTTGTCTCGAGTGTATTCTAAAATAATTTTCTGTTTCTATTTCTTCCCTCCTCTGATCATTCTTCTGCTTTTTCATTTTAATCATGTGATATATTTTATAGATTCCCCACGTTCCAATTCAACAAATTGCAATAATCAAAATAACCTGTACTATTTTCATTTTTGCCCTTTTCCCAGTGTTGCCGAGCCAATTTCCCACAAATGTGAAACCTTGTCCAACTTTTTCCCAAACTCCGGGTTCTCTCAATCATGTCAGTACTATCATTAGTCAAATTATTAATCAGGCTTCTAATTTCTTTATTATTATCAGATATGTATGTACAGCAGTGTTGCAATTTCAGCATTTTACAGACTCTGCCTTTCTTTGCTAAAAGGATGTCTAAAGCAAGCCGGTTCTAAAGAGTCATAGATCTTACCGCTGCTACTTCAGTATCCATCAGGACCAGGGCTCCCGAAAAACTTATCAACATGTTATCTACAGTGGTAGACTACTTTAGAATTTTCCTTGAATTTAAAATAACTCCTACTGAAGGAATTATAGCCACAAATATATCTCCCACTATACCTGAAGTAGACTCTTGTTTCTGCCTCTTCAATTGCAATTCATTTGATTTCTATGTCTCTTTCACATTATCAAGATGATACATTTTTGGAAATACTACTCCCAAGTAGCGTGTGCCATACCATCCTCTTGGAAGATGGTAATAGCCAATTTGTCCACAAATATAGTAAACCCCAGGAAAGGGTGAGTCTTGTCCATTTAGCATAAAGGTCCATTTGCTCTGGAATATAAACACATGTCTGTATTCATTTGTATCCACAAAGTATCAGTCCTAAACTGATCTCTACGTATGAAAGGTTTTCCTACGATAAGTGCAACTAAAGATAGTTTCCCTTGCATTTTGTCTATACTAATTGTCGGGTAATTTCGAAAGTTTCTTTTATCTATGCCCTGCTCCATTCTTGTTTTTAATATTCTACACCTATCTTCAGTCTGGTCTAAGAAACTTTTCTCTACGTGTGAAAGCAAGCAGGTAAGGTAATTGCGGTGAGCAAAAACAGTGCCAAATGTTAATGTTGGTTCAAAGAATCCTCTTCTATATCCATGCCAGGATCCTGGGTGGGTTTACTCAAGTACTTGATGGGGATAAAGGAAAACACGATATCTTGGTTAGAATAGAAATATTAGATGTATTCCTGGTTATAAAATCTGGTAATAAAAGACTGTAAGTAATACCGTAGGTTAGAGGCAGACTATGATAGCCAATTCCTTCTTCAACTGATGAAGGAATTTGTGTGCAAACAAAACAATCTCTTACATCCATTGTCTCAATATACTCTTGAAGCAAGTGATAAAAAATGTTAGTAGAAAGAGCTCCTTGTGAAGTGTCTACGTGCAAGTATCTCTCATCCTGTTAGAACTTTTTTAAAGCAGTAAGCGTGGGCTCAACTTTTATTGAAGACGTGTGGTTAGTTTCAGAGTGTCTAATGAAGTTCATGTTCACAACCAATAAAAAACATGCAATCATACCAGCAATTGCTAGACCCATACCTATGCACTGGCAGCACCTATTTTTCTTAGCTTGTCTGTTAAGGTTACTCATGATCTGCAGAGAATCGGAAAGTAGAAGAAGAGGTTTTATAGCTATGCAGCAAAAAACAAAACAAATCTTCAATCTCTTTCAGCAGATTATTTACAGTTTTCAATCTTGCTTTCAGGACCCTTGTCAAAAATACATAGCTTTCATCAAAAATCGGTTTAGCAGCTTTGTCAAATGAGGTTAAAAAAAAAGTCTCTTCCAGGTACTTTCAACAGTCTCTTTTCTTTTCTTGGTTTACAGCTTTACACAATTCAGTTAATTGATCTTCTTCACGTGCCAAAATATTGACCTGGAATGTCTTGATCAAAACAAAAAGACAAAAATTATTTCTGCCGTTCACTTGTTGTTACATACGCCCACTCAGGACCTGCATACCTTCGACTTGCAATTCTCTTTCTTTTCAATCTTTGATCTCCACTTAACTCTCCATCCTTCAATCTTCCTTTCTTGTTGTGTCCACTTCTTCTTCAATTTTTGTCACTGTAATTGCTTCTTTTCTCTTTGCTTGTGATTTTGGCCACAAATTGCCTTTCATTGGACCTCTTGTCATTGCTCTTTTCAGTGTCTGACTTGTAACTTCAGTTAGTTCGGCAGGGTTTTCTCTTGACGTACTTGAAACTGGTTCAAGAAGAGTCAGCTCGTTTTGGCTTCAATCCGCCTCAACTCCTTTACCCTCAAAGTCTGTCACTTGCTCTGTTTGTCTTTTAAGACTTCTGCTTCTGGTAGAGCCCTCCTCTGCCTAGAGTCTGCTGCTACCTCATTTGAGGTTGGTTCATTTTGGCTCTCCTGTATTTCCTCTGTTTCGTCTCTCACAGGAGTGGTTGAATCACTTTCAGTTTGCTCAGATTCAATCTCTATCTCTCCTTCTCCTGTCTCTGATTCTGGAGTTAATCTGGAAGTTTTTGGTACTCTCAACAACTCTTCTTCATTGTCCAACGGACATAGTACTCTCCAAGTATGACTTCCGTGGATCCAGTTCAGAACTCCAGCCTACTTTACAGCTGTAGTAGTAACTAGTACTACTTGGTAGGGACCCTTCCATCAAGGCTCCAAGCACATCTTTCTCATGTGCTTCCTGATCACAACCCAATCACCAGCTCTCAGGTTGTGGCCTTGGTCTTGAGACAGTTGCAGTGTGGTGGCTTCCACCTGATGAGAGAAAGAGCAAAACAAATCAGCCAGACCTTTGCAATAGTTCAACACCATATCATCTGTTATGTTCACAAGAGCATTGCCAGGAACCACTGGCAACCTCATTGCTCTGCCCATGAGGATTTTGGGCGGCGACAATCCAGTCTTTCTCTCAGGAATGTTTCTCATACTCATTAGAACTAGCGGCAGTGCGTCAGGCCATTTCAGATTTGTGGACGCACACATCTTTGCGACTCTTGATGTCAAAGTGCCATTCATTCGCTCCACAAGTCCTAATGCTTCAGGGTGGTAGCTACAATGCAACTTCTGCCCAATGTTTACAGCTGAACATAGCATCTTAATTACTTCATTGTTGAAGTGATTTCCCCTATCTGATTCTAATGAGATCGAGAAACCAAAATGTGGCATCAATTTCCTAAGCAGTAACTTTGCTACTGTGAGGCTGCCATTTCTTCATGTAGGGTAACAACAAGTTCCAAAATGCAAAGGGAGAACAGAACTCAATGTCATGCTTACATTGTACAAGAGGCAACATGAGTTCTTTATCATCAGAGAGCACTGAAGCAGGAAGCTCTAAGAAGCTGCTCCCACCAAACACACATGCACTCAGTGATTTTACAACACTTACTCAGCTGTTGAATAAGCAGCAGAAGAAGCATTCTGTTCATGAAGGGTAATGGGTTTCTGGTGAACTGATCTCATTCAAAAGGTGAAAATGCACTGGTGTGTTCACAGCCTCTTTTACAAACAATGAAGATAAAATACATTTGAGTGGAGAAATGGTTTGCTGCACCGGAGGCAATTTCAAATTTCTCGTCCCAAAGCTGCAATACTATTGCCTTGTACATGACTACCCTCGGAGGGGACTCTTAACCATATTACATAAGTGATGCTGCAGCTACAATGAGCGATAGTATCCATGCTTTGTTTTTTTTTTTTATGTTTATTCGACCCTGTGGGCACTTTCTACACTTTTATATATGAAGACACCATGCATTGCTAATTTTAAATGTGTTATAGCAGTCTCATCTCCCAACCCATTGCTGACCCAACTTCACTACCATAGAGGTTTAACCCACCACCATGAACGGGGCGGGGTGCAAGGAGCTAAGAAAGAACACACTGTTAAACAATAAATAGGCACTCCTAAGCGCATTGTTCATGCAGACTGATCAACCTAATTAGAGCATGGGCTGAGATGCTTATGTGCACATCTTGCAGCACCCGGCTTCTGGGGTGCATCACAAACACTCCCGTCCGCAGGAACAATGCCACACAGCTCGGTACCAGTGCAAACAGTGAAAATAGAAACACATGGGAAAATAGGGATATAGAAAGAGGACAGCACACCTTTAGGGCCATATTTACAAGGCCCTAACGCCCTGGAGCTTGACTTTTAGGGACACTCCGTTGGCGCTATGCACTGCGCTATATTTAAAAGGTGGAGTTTCGTGGTTTAAAGCCACCTTGTAAATACAACCTTGTCACATGCAGCACTTTGCAAGGAAGCGGTGTGCAATGGGTTTTGGTGTGGGCAATCCACAGCAACACCCATTGCATTTTGACGCTGCCCCAGATTTACAAGGAATCGTACGTCTGTGGCAGCGACACAAGGAGAAATGCTATCATTTCTCCCCAGCAACGCAGCCAGCCTTGCACCATCGTTGGCGCTCTGCAGCAAACTTATCGCCGGTGCAGGGGGAAACCCAGGGGAGTGCCGCATTGTTGTTAATACGGCGCATCCCTGCATTTTGAAAATGATGATTCGCAGCACTTGCAAATTTGGCGCTGCATCGGGCTCTTTCATTTTCTTGTAAATCTGGGCATTAGTGTCTGTGCACATCTGTGTAGTATCCTGCTAGACAAACAATGAGCCGGCCTTACCATCGGGACATTCACTGCACCCACCCCACACTCATCCATAATAGGTGTCACAATTCAGGTGACCTTGCCAATAAAAGAGGCTGGTGCACATGCCCAGGGCCTGTTACACCCACAGCCAAGAATCACCTGTGCATTTTATTTCTTTAGTATGGGGGCCTAGGGCCTACAACATTACCTCGGTGACGACGAAGATGAACCTCATCTGTCACTTAGCCATGTCCGGTGTCAGCCATGTACTCATGGTCAGCCAGTGATCCAGTGACCTCCTGCCCTTTTCATGCCTGGCAGCTGATGTTCGTCGCTGTGAGGTGGAGGAAGGAGGGCATAATCATTAAGGTGCGAAGGAAGGACCCGACCAGCATGAGCAGAAGCTGGAAGAGATCCCCAGATCAGATTTTTTGAGACAGGACATACTGTGGCAAGCTTTTCACTAATTAAGGAGGATGGAGCGCACCATCACGCACAAGAGTAAGGTGGGGGAGCAAGGGCCTAGTTTGGACTGAGAACAGAGAGGCCAGAGTGGGAGACAACAGGCCATAGAAGAGGGGTTTTGACCGCACCTCCTTTGATACTGGCATGAGACTCTGCAAGAAGAAGGACGGCCAAGTTCACTGCCGGAGAGCTATGAGTCAGTCGTGGGTGTTAAATGACATACTGGACCTGGGTGAGGCCTACAACAACGGTGTCACTCAGCGCGCGGCAAGGACAACACAGACACTAAGGCCCTCATTCTGACCTTGGCGGTCTTTTCGCGAGACTGCCGAGTTACCGCCGCGGTGAAGACCGCCGACCGCGGCGGTATGCCGCTGTGCGCATTCCGACCGCTGGGAGCGTTCCGCCGGGAAACCGCCAGCAGCCACACTGGCGGTCGGCGGAAAAGTGGAGACTGGTCAACCTCCACCGCCACGCCAGCAGAACACCGCCCACAGAATTACGACCCACATATCTGTGTGGCGGTCTTCTGTTGGCGGTGTTCTGTTGGCGGTCACCTCCCCATGGCTCCCGTCGCCTCCCGGAGGACCAACGCACAAGGTAAGTTGACCGTCCGTGAGGGGAGGGGGAGGGGGGGTGTTGTGTGATGTGGGCGTGCATGGGGGTGTGCGTGTGAGTGTGTAGAGGGGGTGTATGAGTGCGTGTATAAGGGCGGGGGGTGCTGCTGTGTCTATGGGTAATGTGTGCTGTTCGGCAGGTGCGCATGTCTGCATGTATGTGTGCGGGTATGTGTCCCCGTTGTGTATGTGTGTGTAGGGGGTGTGTATATGTGCATGTTGGGGGTGTGTGCATGTCGGGGTGCATGTATGTGCATGTCTGGGTGGGGGTGGGGAGGGGGGTGGAGGGTGTGGGGGGAGGACTCGGGTGGGTAGTGGGGGGTGGGGGAGACCCCTATCAGTGCCAGGGAAGGAATTCCCTGGCCCCGATAGTGCTTACCGCCATGGTTCGCATGGCGGTTCCCGACCGCCAGAAACCGCGGCGGTAGGCAGGGTCATGATACCGTTGGCGGTCTTGGGACGACCGCCGGGCCGGAGTGCGCAAACTCCAGTCCGGCGGTCATGACCGCTGTGGCGGTCGGAGTGGGGAAGTGGCGGTCGATCGCGGCGGTGACCGCCGCGGTCAGAATGCCATTTTTCTGACCGCCGGTCTGTTCGCGGTCCGACCGCCGCCTCTCCGCCGACCGCCAAGGTCAGAATGAGGGCCTAATTGTTGGTATGTGCCTGAGTGACCCAGAGCAGTCACACAGTTTTTTTTTATACTCAAGTCCTCTGCGTGTGTGCTTGATATATTTAAGTGTAGAGGCTGTGTGACAATCTACATCCCTTCCAACGTTTACTTATGTTGAATTAGGGCTCTTTGTTCACAAACCTGTGATGTAACACATATGGGGCCAGATGTATCAAATGATTTTGCACTCGCAAACGGCGAAATCGGCCGTTTGCGAGTGCAAAATCGTGGTCTGCAATGCATCAAAGGCATTCGCAGACCACAAAATGAAAATCGCAAAAATTGCGATTTTCTGCGTTGCGACCTGGATTTTGCGAATCGCAAATTGCGATTCGCAAAATCCAGGTAGCAAGACTATTCTGCAAAAAATCGCAAATTGCGATTTTTCGCAGAATGGCATTTTGCACATCCAAAATACCATTGTCTGCAACCAGGTGGTAACCTGGTGCAAAATTTTTAAATGCAGTAAAACTGCATTTTTACATTTAATATGTAAAGCACACATGCCCTTTTGGGGTGCAGGAGAGCAGCACCCTGCCCTTTTGCATTTCCCAAATTGCTATTTCTGGTTCAGAAATCGCAATTTAGGAAATGCAAAAAAATTGCAGCTTTGGGCCAACAGGCCCATAGATGCGAATGGGGCCAGTATCGCAATTTGGTAATTGCATTTGCGATTTTTAAGAAATCGCAATTACCGAATCGCAAATGTGATACATGGCCCTTTGCGAGTCGGTAATTGCGATTTCTTAAAAATAGCAATTACCGAATCGCAATGGGCCAGAATCATACATCTGGCCCATGGTCTCTTTGTCTCTGGCTAGGTGCAAGATTGGGCAGTAGTCCACACTTCTGGCTGCAACCACTGGATTCTTGATTCATGGTTTTTCTCTCAACATTTTTTGCCTGGGTGGCAAGTGTTTGGCTACCTGGCTAGTGTGGGGTAACCAATGCTGTATCTGGTTTGGCAGATGCAGTGCCTATGTTGGTGTCAAACAAGTCCATCTCCAGTTTGTGGTCATCACTCACTGTTTTCTGGGTGTAGTTTTGTTCACTTTCTACCTGCTGATTTTCTTGAACCAGCATACACTTCTTGATACTTTGGACAGACCACATTGTACTGTTATTAAAGTTCCTGGGACATCAGTGACTTCCTACACCTTTTACTCAAACGGGGTGCAGAACTTCCACCCTCGGTATCGATCCTTCATGATTACTTAGTCCCCAACCTCTATGTCTGGGACTAACGCCTTCTGGACTTTGCTGGCCCTGTCCCTCGTGACTTGTCACTTCTCCTGGGTGGCTTGAGTGTATATGACAGCCAGACTTCAACTCAGCCCTGCCAGGATGATATCCCAAGCACACTTCTTCATCAGCAGGTCTATTGGAGCGCGCCCAGTGGTACTGTGTGACGTCTACCAGTACGCTCAATTGAATTGGCGCAAACAGCATTCTGCATCTTTTCCGCAATACCCTCTGATTCTTTGTCCCCTACTCAGGGTGTGCATTCAATTTTCTTCCTCCCCATTCGCCTGGGGCCAATGTATGGTTACCGTCCAAGTTTTACATTCAGACTGTGGAGATATGAATGAAATTCTTGCCCTTGAAAAGGGGGCATGTTGCCTGTTTTAATTTTATCAGGAATCCCTAAGAGTGCAAAGATCTTTTCGAGTACAGGTTCAACCTATTCAGTTGCCCTGGAGCACACAAGTTATAGCACAGGGTACTTGGTGTGACTGTTTATTATGAAAGGAGTAAGGCAGCAGTTAGGATATCTGCCGAAAACCATGCTAACACAGAACCACAGTGACATGCGAGCCGCTTCCATAAGCACCAGAGCAATTGGAAGTTCCCCGCCTCTGACAGTGTATTGGAGCCAGTTTTGGGCCCTTTCATCAACTAGCTCATCGAATGCCAGGAAACCAAACAGTGGACCTTATTTACATATTGGTGGTAACAGTCCCGCTAACAGCTTTCCAACTGAACATCCACCTGTATCCTTGGCAGTCCGCCTTCCGTAATTAGCTTTAGGAGGACCCATTGACTTTAACTCTTCCAAGGCCCGCCAACTCTACCAAGAAATCCCATTAGCTGCCACCGCTGACTTCAGCCACACTTACAGGTGAGCAGATTTGGTTCTGTCATACCTCCAACAAAAAAGTGGTCCGACCTTCACTTCTGACTGGGTGGATTGAGGGAAAATGGGGTAAAAACTCACCTTTTCTCCTAATTCTCCTTCCATTTATGGCTGGACATGACTGGCCAGGACCATCGGTCGCTGCTTCCACAGAACCCCAGAAAAACATGACCCCCATCACTGGACATGAAAGTAGGCAAGGTAGGTAACCTGCAGTTGCATACAGGGGGGATCACTACACATGGGCATGGTACCACTGCAGACATAAATATGTTACAGTAATTTTATTAAATTACTGTGACATGCATCTGTTAGGGACACGGGTAGCCAAGACACAGGTGGGGACACACTGGTGCACAACACATATCAAACACATACACAACTGTTATTATGGCATCAGTATTCATTGACAAATGAATGCCGGCAACAGAATGACAGTAAATTCACTCATGTCAACTGTGCCGAAGTGCGCACACTGCAAGTTGTGCTTGAGTTGTGTGTGTGAGTCAGAAAGTGTATATGTGTGTGCAATGCAATTGGCTAGGTTAGATGGAGGGAGGTGTTCTCGGTGATGTGTTGTGTCAGTATGTGTGCCACTTGCATATGGCTTGGATGTTGTTTTGTACGTTGTGTTGTGTGTTGTGTTGCTGCGTGCAGGACTCAGGTGCATGTTGTTGTGTGGCGGTTGCTGTTGTGATGTGTGTAGTTGTGCTGGTGTGTGTCTGTGTTTGTGTGGATGAGTGTGTTGACTGTTGTGGTTTTGTTGTGTGTGGATACAGTGTCACCAGTGTGTGTCTGTTGTGTGATGGATATACGTGTTTGTGTGTTTGCTGCACGTAGTTGTTGTGTTTTGTTGTGATGGCAAATGGTAATATGTCATGTGTGATGAAGGGGGTGCATATGTGAAGAGTAGGGTGTGTGTGTGTGTGTGTGTAACTTACTTCTATTCCACCGCCACTGGCATTGTCCAATGTCCATTGGGTCAGCGATGTCCTCCCTCCCTCTATCATCAAACCGCCACCAGTACACCACCTGCCCACTTGTAACATCTAAATACTGCTGGCGGGAACCCACCTGCCTGATGGCTAGGAAGTGCACTCTGTAGTGGCAGACTTTGGCTCAGCCACAATACATCTAAATACAGCGGGTGGTGCGACTGTTGACTTGGTGGTCTTCTTGGGCCTGCCACTGACGCAGTTTGGCGATCCAACTGCCAAGATCGAAATCAGACCTGTTATTTCTTAACCAGGCTTTGGTTTTCACATTGCCTTGGTGTCCCTGTTGTTCCAGGACAACTACACGTGACCGTAGTTGTTGGGGCATCAGGATCTGTCACCTCCGGAGTAGGAGTCCTTCTTCAGTCATCCTGAGCTCATCTTGTAGGTGCCACAGGGAGCTTATTGTTCCCTGTTCTTCCATGGTGAGGGCTTTCACTCGATCCAAGAAGTTTCTCCAGAGATTTTCTTCAACTGCCTCATTCACCTTGGATATGCTTGAGTCCTTTTCGGTGGCCTACTTGATCTCTTCCAATGATAGAACCTTCTGGCAAGCATCGTGGACTATAATTCTTATACATTCTTGAACGCCTTAGTCCTCTTCTGGGTCGCTATTGCTGGTCAGGTGTCAGGACAGGTAGTCGGCAGAGTTGTTTATCCCAGGTCAGTACACAACTTCAAATGTGTAAGGCTGCAGTTGCACTGCACACACATGATGCACGGTGGTCCATTCCTGGCAGTCCCTGTAAAGAGAGGTGCTTTATGGTCAGTAATTAGTGACACATCTCAGCCTATCCGTGTATGTGGCTGTGTTTAACCCCAGTGTCTGTTTCTGTTAAGAGAGAAATCCTCTGGTGCCCATGCTCAGCTCACACTTGGTGTATGGCCAGCTCAGTCTCTGGAGAAGCAAGTAACCCCTAAAAAACCTTCATTCTGGGACCAGCAGATCCACTGGACTGATAATGAGTGGGCAGTTGCCCAGCAAATCAGTGGTGAGGCTGAATTACAGATAAAATTAATCAACAGGGGAGAAGCAGATAAGCTGCAGAACGATTGCACATATTGCTTTGGTTCTCGTCTTCTCAACAGGTGAGAATTTATATTTTTGGATTTTAAGTTTTGAGTAATTTACTTGTATGTGTTCAGAACTAAAATTAACTTTGTATAATTAATATATGTGAGATCAACTAGTAAAACATGTAGAAACGTTTATGATGAGTACCAGTCACCTAATTGCCATTCAGAACTCTGTGCTGGTGAGTAGCAAAGATCAAGGATCCTCAATTGTGGCACCTGAACTCTGGAACCAGCTTGTTCTCTAGGTATCTATGTATAAACATGTATGTGGTATTTCTCTAGCCCAAACCTAGCTAGAGTGCTCTACAGGGTCAAAGATAAGCACAAAGGTAACAAATGCCCGGACAGATATGCAGGTTGTGAATCGTAAATGCACTGTGATGTAGTATTCTTTAAAGTGGTGAGTCTTCAACTTTTACAGTGCAGAGCTCTATGAGAGATGCAAGCTATTCTGAAATAATTCTAGCTTCCATCAAGAGTCAGTTGAAAGTAATCAACAAAGGTGTAATATGGTCCGTGACCTGGACTTCCTCGGTTTTCTGTAAAAATAAGGAATTTATTGTTTAGGTATAAGTTACAAATATCTCTTCATCTGAGGTCCCACCACTTCAGTTCCATTTGAACTTTGCTTTTGCTATGTTACTAAAATGCTAAGTACACCACATGGGTATAGGTGTGGTGAACAGTGGGTGTTTCAGGACTCTTTTCTCTACTCTGTCCCAGAGTACCACCACTTTATGAACTAAATATGGGAATTCGAGAGGAATATTTTGTCCCAATATAAATGTCTCATTTAACATTTCTGGTGGGTTAGTTCCTTTTTTGAGATAGTTCTCCCAGTTGGGCACCTCATCAAACCAACTCACTGCATGTTGTAACTGTACTGGTGCATCTTATAGGAATAGGACAGGCAGTCCTAGGTCTCCTTGTGTTTCTCACAGTGGCCAGTTTAAAGCAGTTATATTTGCCCACCCAGTGTAGAAAACACAGAAGCAGGACTAATTACTTGAATAGTTTAACCGTCATTGGCACATAGATTTCTGCAATGTGTAAAAGAATCCTGGTAGAAAGATCATCTTAGCCAACAATATCTTTACCATGATAGATCATTCTAGTGAGCATATTAGCCTTTCTAGAACCCTGCCCATATTTAATTGGCATCACTCTTGTCTTTATTTAGTAACATTTATGCCAATTTGAGGAAAGATTCTTGCTTCACAATATTTGTCTAAATCAGATTGGGCATGCTTGTCATGCTCACCCAGTCTCTAAAGAGCCCCAGGTGGAAATATTTTTTGTATTTTCTTCAGTTAGTAAATAGGTCTGAAATACTTTGGAATCTGTCAAGTTCCCTGTGGAAAAGGGATTCTCTTAAATAGACTAATGGACTAATGTGTCATCAGCATTCAACAATGCCATATAGGTTCTGCCACCTAGTTCTATCCCCCATTGAGCTAGATTTATGAGCAACCTGCATGCTAGTGGCTCCATAGCCAATGTCAACAATAGCAGGGACACATGGCATCCCTCTCTGGCACCTCTTTCTACTTTCCACTTTTTAGGATCAACATATCCGTTCAGACTCATAAATAGGCCTGGACAGAGTTTGCAGAGTTCTGCAATGCGGAAAAAGTGCTGAAAAAACTCAGCAGTGCTCCATGGACTTCTGCGGGCGGTGAAGTTTGGGTGAGTCACACTGTTGCACTGATTTCCAGTGGCAGGAGTTTCTCCCACACTATAAAATCAGGGAGAATGGCATCACGTGGAGCACCAGAGGGAGCTAACTTCTTTCTGACGCTCAAGTAGATTTTCTACTCGAGCGGCAGCTTCTTCAACGTGAGCGGCAGCTTTCTCAATGTGAACGGTATCGACCTGCTGCGACCGCTCACATTCAGAAATCTCGCTCGCCAACTTAGCAATTTCTCTTGCTTGCCAATTTAACGTTGGCGAGCCACCCAAGAGAAAAAGCTCTGTGCTACTTCTCTGAGTTTTTCAGAACTCCATGCGAGGTGGGGAAAACTCTGCAAACTCCTCCAGTTGAGTGGAAGTATTCGATCACCTCTTAATATGGGTTCTGTATGCAACAATGTGACACAGCTAAGAAAGCTTGGACTAAATCCCATCTTTTCTATGACTGTTTTCCCATCCCATTGTGCCAAATGCTTGCTCAATGTCGAGTGCATACGCTTCCTCCGATGTTGACAATGCATGTAATTACACATGTGACCCTTCTAATGTTATGCATTGCCCCTCTATTCAAGAGAAATCCGGACTCATATTCAGGTATTATGTTCAACACATTTTGCTCTTTTGACACAGACATTGAGATATTTAGGGGCATATTTAGAAGAGGGTTGCGCAATGCTTGCACCATGCAGTGTAGTACATGTGTGGCGCAAAACTGTAAGTCAGATTTTTTAAGCCATGCAAAGCCACTTTGCAGGGCTTTGAATGGCTTCAAAAATCTGGGGGCTTATTTACAAGCCCCAGTGTGCAGCCAGAACGTCACTTTTAATGATGTTCCAGCGGCGCACACTGCAGACCCATATCTACAAGGCCACATAAAGCCACCTTGCATGGCTTTTCATGGCCTTCTAGATATGCAGCACCAGTCATAAGCATAAGGGAGGTGCAATGAGGAGAAAAAACATTATTTCCCTTCGTTTTTCCTCTTTCTATGTGTGCTGCCTCCTGCAGCACATACGGTAAGAGGAATTCACCTCCACTAATTGTTTTCTGCAGGATGTCCCTTCCTGCACAAAAAAAATCATATCTACAATGCAGAAACCCTTGCACCATGGCGCAAGGGTGCATGAGTGGGTGCGTGGAAGACAATTGTTCACCAGCACTGTGGAAGAGGACAGGAATGTGCTGTATCTTATAGATACAACACATTCCTTCCCTTTTCTTCTGACGCAGGACAGCACAGCAAGAAGGCTTGCAGCACTGCCCTGCGCCAAAAATTGTAATTATGTCCCCTGGAGTATTGCAAGAAAGCTCAAATTGCTGTATTGCATTACTCTGCTGCTCAAATAAGATTTTACATTAAAAAACAAGAGACAAGAGGCATCTGTCAAAACAGGGAACGGTTTGTTTAATTAATCATTACGGGCAGGAGAGCAGTTGAAGTACCGGGGACTGAGGACTGTCTCTTGTAGAACATTAAAATGACGCATGTTTTATACACTTCTTCGATTGCAATAGACACTTAAACATTCCTCTCCTGGTGAAGTATGTGAACTATTGACATGGAGTCACAGATACAACCTTCAGATAAGGAATGCAATTGGGCCTCGATCTGGCATGGACACCATGTGAGTCACTGAGTACGTGTCCAGATGTGCCGCCTGAGGGGCACGTGGTCACTGCGTGTGCTGTGTGTGCTGTGTCCTGATTAGCTGAGTGTGCCTAACTATGTGTGACATCTGACTTTATGGTATTTAAGGAATCCATGTGTCCCTCTAGCCATTTGTGCTTTATTGGGACCAACCTTCGGGGACCATAGTAGTGTTTCTGCCAATCTTTGGAATATGAGCATGTGTGTTTGGCTGTAGGCTAAGTGTTACCCCACCTGTGACCTGTCAGTCATTAACCTTCAGGTTTGGCCTGCAGTGCCTCCCTGACTGCTAACCTATGTGCTGGGGTTGATGGAGATTCCATGATGGGGGAATCCAATAGGGGTGATGTGACTTTGTTCGTATATGAAAATGTATCGTTCATGTATAGAGGTGTTTTGTTATTGTGTGCATTGATTTATCCGATGTCAACAACTCTGCGCAAAGGGATGCATTCAATGGGCATTGCATGGACGTTCCCACACAACTCTCCTGGTTTTTCATGCATTCCCAGATTCACCAAACTAAGTAAACCTTGGAATGCATCAAAAAGATACGCCTCCCGAGGAGAGGCATAACAAGGAGAAATATCTTTATTCTCCTCGTTATTTACCTCTTTCTATGTGTGCAACAAACATAGAAAGAGGAAAAGGCCTCTCAGGATTGTTTTTGTGCAGGAAGGTGTCCCTTCCTGCATAAAAACAATCTTGCAAGCAACGCAGACCCCCTTGTACCATGGTGCAAGGTTGCCTGGGTTGGCACTAAGCTGCCAAAATGGTGCCAGTGCAAGAGAAAAGGGCAGGAATGCTCCATATTAGTGCGTTGTATTCAGATGTCACATTCAACACCAGTAAGTTGGTTATAGGGACTCCCACTCTGGTAAAAGTATCCTATGAGACATCTTCCTAGTTGTTGCCACTGAGGTGGCTACTTCTTCATGTCAAGATGACGTAAATGGACCTAAACCATCTGGTTGTTTCAGTTGCATTCTGTGCTCCTTCTCAATCACATCTGTTTCTGACCCCAAGGTAGCCTCGAACTCACAGTCTGTTAACATTACTGAACTTTTGGATGTGTTAAACAGTCAAACCTCAGTATCAATGATACAGCACTCTTCCCTGAAATGGCCGGGTGGTAGCAAATCAAATCAGACCAAATCAGGATTTATAGTGCACAACTACTCACCCACAAGAGTCTCGAAGGCGCTGAGCGATCTAAGTTTTTGAGCAACTTATGAACAGAGCGCCACTTTGTAAAGACCTTCATCCCGACTTCAGGGAAGAACATGACCTCTGGTGTTTCAGAAAACTACTAGAAATGTAGCTGCTCATGATGGCTTTCAGCTGGGACCAAAAACTAACTTCTGTGGATTTTATGGAGTAACAGAGAACGGATCCACTGCTGAAAAGTATCACTATCAGTTATAAATTCTATTAATCAATTTATCTGCAACACGTTTCATTTTATCATTCTTTTATTTTTATTTTCTGTTGATATACATCTGGGTAACTAATTGTTCAACAAATTTTGCAAACTTTACCTAATTTATTTACAACGTGTTTTTTTATGAATGTGATAATGATTATGTTGAGGGGATAGGACGCTTTGCTCATGTTTTACTGTGTGATTTCTCTTTAAAGCCAGGGGTCAGGCTCTGACCGGTCCACGTGAGGTCACAGGTACACGTGGAGGGTCGGTGTCCGTTGAATGCAACTATGAGGCGGAGTACCGAGACTCTCCCAAATATTGGTGCCGAGGACCAGGCTGGTCCTGTGAGAAAGTTGTTGAAACATCCATGTCTGAGCGAAAGGTGAGGAGGGACCGAGTGGCCATCAGGGATGCACCGCGCACCGGGACATTCACTGTGGTCATGGAAGGGCTGCGGCTGGAGGATGCCGGGAGCTACCAGTGTGGAATATACAGACATGTTTTGCTTGATGTCAACTTCCCAGTCTCAGTGGTTGTTCTCACAGGTGAGTTCATGCTCCGATAGCATTAATGATCGCTCTATCTCTGGGTGCTGCTGCTGGTTGGGGGGGTCATGGGCTGACACTGGCACAGACGTATCTCTGTACAAATAAATACAATCAGTTAAAAAGTCCTAAAATCAGCTAAACTCACGTCTATCTAAGAGATTGTTAATAGTTACATGTCTGATGGTATTTTTGTAGTAAGTAGTTTTGTTGTCTTTGTCTTCACATGCTGCTCATGTAGAGACATAAGAACCCAAGAGCCGACACATGAAAAAAGAACCCTGTGTTTTGAGTTTCAGCTTAAACCATACTCATGCACAGATACCTGGTGTGCAACACACAGTCCGTGGGTAAGCCACGGTGCACTTTTACTGCGTGTGCAGGGCACAAACTGATAGAGTGCTCTCGCTTATTGACAAGCATTGGCAAAGCCAAAAGGATCTGGCAATTTTTGACGTGAAATTGCTACTTTTTCTGAGATTTTATTTGTGGCGGTGAGGAATGGCGAGTGAAAGACTGAGTCAGCAGTTGGACGGGTGACTTCTAGGGAGACCAGGTGTCCCAGATTGACTGGGACAGTCCGGGATTTTAATTATATGTCCTGGCAAATTTCAGTACGTTTAGCAAATGTCTGTTTTTCAGAGAGCGAGAGATTGTAATTCTAGTTCTGTGTTTGTGGAATGTCCTGGTTTTGGGTTGTCAAAGTCCTGTCACCATGGTGAGTGAGTGCATGGATGAACAGATGAACGAGTGAGTGCCTGAATGAGTGAATGCATGGATGGAAGGCTGGATACACGGTTCTCAATGAATCACTGCATGGATGGAAGCAGTTAATTACACCAATGTTACAGACTGATGTCCCAGGCAATGGTTAGGGTGCACAAGGGTCACAGAAGGGAAGACAGGGCTAAGGTGTGGATGGGTATGCCGAGCAGGAGACAAAACTAGAATATAAAAGTCTAGGTCTGACTAGAGGTGACGCAGGGTACTGTATCACCGTACACATGCTTATTTAAAATAGGATTTTGGAACTGCATTTTACAGGTACAATTGGTGTTTTAATTACTACTTTATGTTCAGAAAGAAAAGCATTGTAATTTTGTAACAAACAGAATAGGGAGAGAGTGAGGTGCTCAGTCTGCTGCATCAGGCAGAGCAGTGAGAATCCCTGGATCCCTTCGTTAGTGTCAGAAATCAGTGTTCCTCTCTTTTAGAAAGAAGTTCTCGGTGAGCCAAAGCAAAATGTGGTCTTTGTTGTTCAAGTCCGACTTTAGGGCAGTGTGACTGGTGCGGCTGCACTGGGCGCTGACTTGGGGAGAGGCGCGTTGACCTCAGGGGGTGCTGTGTTTAGCAATAAGGTATGTATGGTTTAAAAGCACCTACTGCAGAGATTCTCCTGTGGCCAGCTTTCAGGAGGCAATCAATCAATCAATCAATCAATCATGAGATTTATAGAGCGCACTACTCACCCGTTAGGGTCTCAAGGTGCTGGGGGGGAAGCTACTGGTCAAAGAGCCATGCCTTGAGGCATTTCCTGAATGTCAGGAGGTCCTGGGTCTGGCGTAGGTGGAGCGGTAGGGAGTTCCAGGTCTTGGCGGCGAGGTGAGAAAAGGATCTTCCAATAGAAATGCCGACAACTCTTGAGATTAATGTTCCTGCTAGACAGAGAGATCGAAGTTTTGTCCAGTGGCAATTTTGACTATGAGGTAGAGCAGAGAGTTAATATGTCTGTTACAAAGAACGCGTACTGTGCAGATCACAGATCTCTATTTTATGTTAATAGCTGGGTGGATTACTGCTTTTGTCACAGAAACTCTTTTGTTACCACTCCTCATCAGATACAACCCTAATATAGAACTGTGACTGTCATCATAGAGCTGCATGCCGACTGCATAAACTAGGTTATGTTTTTCATCCTAGTTTTCATTATCTATTCTTCATGTTGCTAAAGAGAGTTTGTTTCACAAGAGATACATTCTTAATAGCGAAGCCAACCTTTACCATTGCTTTAAAACAAATAAAATGGAGGTCATGGGGGTGGCAAAAAGGATTGTCACACTGGGCGCCATCAGCACTAAAGTCAGCCCTGGTGCTGTTCCAGGTGAGATGTGTGACTTGGAAAAACCTGTAACATCCTTGTCTGGAGTGATGTCTTGTTCATGATGTTTTACAATAGAATGTTTAGGTGGGGTGTTCTACATTATGTATAGAATGGGTGTTCTACATTCTGTGTAGAATGTTACACTGTGGTACGGGTGACAGGTAAGGTGTTCTACATTCTGTATACAATACTATGCTGTGGTACAGGTGACAGGCAGGTGGTTCTACATTCTATATAGAATGCTATGCTGTGGTACAGGTGACAGGTTGAGGGTTCTACATTCTGTATAGAATACTATGCTGTGGTACAGGTGACAGGCAGGTGGTTCTACATTCTATATAGAATGCTATGCTGTGGTACAGGTGACAAGTAGAGGGCTCTACATTCTGTATTGAATGCTATGCTGTGGTACAGGTGATGGGTAGGGGGTTCTACATTCTGTATAGAATGCTATGCTGTGGTTCAGTTGAGAGTCGCTTCCTGGTGCTGTTGTTTGATACTACAACAAAGCAGCTCCCACGAATATCAGCACTGTAACGTCATTTATCATCAAGAGAGTCACTACAGGGTCTTAAACAGTTGCTGCTCTATTTTTGCACTCTGGAATTTGTAGTTTTGTCTGTAACAGTTAGATTTAGAGAACAACAAGTTCCAAAATGCAAAGGGGGAACAGAATTCGATGTGCTGCTTACATTCTACAAGAGGCAACATGAGTTCTTTGTCATCAGAGAGCACTGAAGCAGGAAGCTCTAAGAAGCTGCTTCCTCCAAACACACATGCACTCAGTGAATAAGCATCAGAAGAAACATTCTGTTTATGAAGGGTAATGGCTTTCTGGCGAACTGAACTTGTTCAAAAGATGAGAATGCACTGGTGTGTTCACAGCCTCTTACAAACAATGAAGATAAAATACATTTGAGTAGAGAAATAGTTTGCTGCACTGGAGGTAATTTCGAATTTCTGGTCCCAAAGCTGCAAGACTAATGCCCTGTACTTGACTACCCTATGAGAGGACTCTTAACCATATTACATAGGTGAAGCTGCAGTTACAGTGAGCAATAGTAGCGCTTTGTTGCTTTTCTACTTAAAGCTGTGGGCACTTTCTACACTTTTATGTATGAAGACACCATTATAAATAGGTTATAGCAGTCTCATCTTCCAACCCGCTGCTGCCCAGCTTCACTACCATAGAGGTTTAATCCATCACTATGAACGGGGCGGGCTGCAAAGGGCTGAGGGAGGACACACTAACAAACAACAAAGGGGCACTGCTAAATGTGTTGATCATGCGGACTGACCAACCTAAATACAGCCTGGGGTGAGATGCTTATGTGCACTCCTGCAGCACCCGGCTTCTGGGGTGACTCACAAACACTCACGTCATCAGGAACGATGCCTCACAGCTCGGTACCAGTGCAGACAGTAAAAATGGAAACACCCAGGAAAATAAGGATATAGAAACAGGACAGCACACCTTTGTCCCAAAGTTACAAGGCCCTAACATCATCTGAACTTCACTTTTTGGGACGCTCCGGTAGCGCTGTCCTCTGTGCTGTATTTACAAGGTGGCGTTATGCCACTTTTTGTGGCTGAACGCCACCCTGTGAATACTGCCCATTCATATGCAGCAGTTTGCGTGTCAGGGGAGTGCAATGAGTGTTGCCGTGGGCGTTCCACAGTAACACACATTACACCGAGTCCTCTGCTTGTGTGCTTGATATGTTGTAGTGTAGAGTCCGTGTGACAATCTACATCCCTCCCAACATTTACTTATGTTGAATTATGGCTGTTTGTTCACAACCCTGTGATGTAACACATATGGTTGCTTTGTCTCTGGCTAGGTGCAAGATTGGCCAGTAGTCCACACTTCTGGCTGCAACCACTAGATTCTTGATTCATGGTATTCCTCTCAACATTGTTTGCCTGGGTGGCAAGTGCTTGGCTACCTGGCTGATGCGGGGTAACCAATGCTGGATGTGGTTTGGCAGGTGCGGTGCCTATGTTGGTGTCAAACAAGTCCATCTGCAGTTTGCGGTCATTACTCACTGTTTCTGGCTGTTGTTTTGTTCACTTTCTACCTGTTGATTTTCTTGAACCAGCATGCACTTCTTGATACTTTGGACAGACCACATTGTACTATTATTAAAGTTCCTGGGACATCAGTGACTTCCTACACCTCTTACTCAAACGGGGTGCAGAACTTTCACCCTGGGTGTCGATCCTTCATGACTACTTAGTCCCCAACTGCTATGTCTGGGACTACAATCTTCTGGTCTTTGCTGGCCCTGTCCTTCGTGGCTCGTCACTTCCCCTGGGTAGCTTGAGTGTCTATGACAGCCAGACTTCAACTCAGCCCCGCCGTGATGATATCCGAAGCACACTTCTTCATCAGTAGGTCTATTGGAGCATGCCCAGTGGTACTGTGTGACGTCTGACAGTATGCTTGTTTGAACTGGTGCAAACAGCATTCTGCATCTTTTCCGCACTGCACTCTGATTCTTTGTACCCTACTCAGGGTGTGCATTAAATGCTCTACCTCCCCATTCGCCGGGGGCCAATGTATGGTTACCTTCCAATGTTTTACATTCAGATTGTGGAGATATGACTGAAATTTTTGCCCTTGAAAAGGGGGTATGTTGTCTGTTTTAATTTTATCAGGAATCCCTAAGAGTGCAAACATTTTTTTGAGTGCAGGTTCAACTTTTTCACTTGTCCTGGAGAACACAAGTTATAGCACAGGGTACTTGGTGTGACTGTACATTATGAAAGCAGTAGGGCAGCAGTTAGGAAATCTGCTGAAAACCACGTTTATGCAGAACCACAGTAACATGCGAGCCTCTTCCATAAGCACCAGGGCAATTGCCATTTCCTCGCCTCTGATAGTGTATTGGAGCCAGTTTTGGGCCCTTTCATCGACTAGCTTATCGAATACCAGGAAACTAAACATTGGGCCTGATTTACATGTTGGTGGTAACGGTCCCGCCAACGGTTTTCCAACTGAACACTCACCTGTAGCCTTGGCAGTCCGCATTCCGTAATTAGCTGTAGGCGGACCCATAGACTTCAACCCTTCCAACTCCACCAAGAAATCCTATTAGCCGCCACCACTGACTTGAGCCACACTTACAGGTGAGCAGATTTGGTTGTGCCATACCGCCAAGAAAAAAGTGGTCCGACCTTCACTTCTGACTTGGCGGACGGAGGGAAAATGGGGTGAAAACTCACCTTTTCTCCTGATTCTCCTTCTATTTCTGGCTAGACATGACTGGACAGGACCATCAGTCGCTGCTGCCACAGGACCCCAGAAAAACACAACCCCCGTCGCTGGACACGAAAGTAGGCAAGGTAGGCAACCCGCAGTTGTGTACAGGGGGGTCACTGCACATGGGCATGGAACCACTTCAGACATAAACATTTTACAGTAATTTTATTAAATTACTGTGACATGCATATGTTAGGGACATGTGTAGCCAAGACACAGGTGGGGACACACTGGTACACAACACATATCAAACACATACCCGACTGTTATTATGGCATCAGTATTCATTGACAAATGAATGCTGGCAACAGAATGACGGTAAATTCAATCTTGTCAACTGTGCCGAAGTGCTCACTGTAGGAGGCTGGCCTGGCTTATAGTGGGTACCTTATGGTACTTACTGTAGGAAAGTACCATCTTGCCTGGCATGTTATCCCCATATTTCACTGTATATATGTTGTTTTAGTGTATGTGTCACTGGGACCCTGCCAGCCAGGGCCCCAGTGCTCATAATTGTGCCCTGTATGTGTTCCCTGTGTGATGACTAACTGTCTCACTGAGGCTCTGCTAACCAGAACCTCAGTGGTTATGCTCTCTCTTTGCTTTCCAAATTGTCACTAACAGGCTAGTGACCAATTTTACCAATTCACATTGGCATACTGGAACACCCTTATAATTCCCTAGTATATGGTACTGAGGTACCCAGGGTATTGGGGTTCCAGGAGATCCCTATGGGCTGCAGCATTTCTTTTGCCACCTATAGGGAGCTCTGACAATTCTTACACAGGCCTGCCACTGCAGCCTGAGTGAAATAACGTCCACGTTATTTCACAGCCATTTACCACTGCACTTAAGTAACTTATAAGTCACCTATATGTCTAACCTTCACCTGGTGAAGGTTGGGTGCTAAATTACTTAGTGTGTGGGCACCCTGGCACTAGCCAAGGTGCCCCCACATCGTTCAGGGCAAATTACCCGGACTTTGTGAGTGCGGGGACACCATTACACGCGTGCACTATACATAGGTCACTACCTATGTATAGCGTCACAATGGTAACTCCGAACATGGCCATGTAACATGTCTAAGATCATGGAATTGCCACCCCAATGCCATTCTGGCATTGGGGAGACAATTCCATGATCCCCCGAGTCTCTAGCACAGATCCGGGTACTGCCAAACTACCTTTCCCGGGGTTTTACTGCAGCTGCTGCTGCTGCCAACCCCTCAGACAGGTTTCTGCCCTCCTGGGGTCCAGCCAGGCTTGGTGGTCCGTGGTCCCTGGAACTCAGCAACTCTGTCCAAGTGACTCCCACAGTCCAGTGACTCTTCAGTCCAAGTTTGGTGGAGGTAAGTCCTTGCCTCCCCACGATGGACTGCATTGCTGGGTACCGCGTGATTTGCAGCTGCTCCGGCTCCTGTGCATTCTTCCAGGATTTCATTTGTGCACAGCCAAGCCCGGGTCCCGACACTCTAACCTGCAGTGCACAACCTCCTGAGTTGTCCTCCGGCGTCAAGGGATCTTCTTTTGTGACTTCGGGTGAGCTCCGGTTCACTCTTCTTCGTAGTGCCTGTTCCGGCACTTCGGCGGGTGCTGCCTGCTTCTGAGAGGGCTCCTTGTCTTGCTGGGCGCCCCCTCTGTCTCCTCACGCAAGTGGCGACATCCTGGTCCCTCCTGGGCCACAGCAGCATCCAAAAACCCTAACCGCGACCCTTGTAGCTAGCAAGGCTTGTTTGTGGTCTTTCTGCGTGGGAACACCTCTGCAAGCTTCTTCACGACGTGGGACATCCATCCTCCAAAGGGGAAGTTTCTAGCCCTCTTCGTTCTTGCAGAATCCACAGCTTCTACCATCCGGTGGCAGCTTCTTTGCACCCTCAGCTGGCATTTCCTGGGCATCTGCCCAATCTCTACTTTGTTGCGACTCTTGGACTTGGTCCCCTTGTTCCACAGGTACTCTTGTCCGGAAATCCACTTTGGTTGCATTGCTGGTGTTGTTCTTTTTTGCAGAATTCCCTTATCACGACTTCTGTGCTCTCTGGGGAATATAGGTGCACTTTACACCTACTTTTCAGGGTCTTGGGGTGGGCTATTTTTCTAACCCTCACTGTTTTCTTACAGTCCCAGCGACCCTCTACAAGTTCACATAGGTTTGGGGTCCATACGTTATTCGCATTCCACTTTTGGAGTATATGGTTTGTGTTGCCCCTATACCTATGTGCTCCTATTGCAATACATTGTAACTTTACACTGCTTGCATTACTTCCTTTTGCTATTACTGCATATTTTTGGTATTGTGTGCATATATCTTGTGTATATTTGGCATCCTCATACTGAGGGTACTCACTGAGATACTTTTGGCATATTGTCATAAAAATAAAGTACCTTTATTTTTAGTACATCTGTGTATTGTGTTTTCTTATGATATTGTGCATATGACACCAGTGGTATAGTAGGAGCTTTGCATGTCTCCTAGTTCAGCCTAAGCTGCTCTGCTATAGCTACCTTCTATCAGCCTAAGCTGCTAGAAACACCTATTCCACACTAATAAGGGATAACTGGACCTGCAACAGAGTGTAAGTACCCCTTGGTACCCACTACAAGCCAGGCCAGCCTCCTACACTTACACCTTGTGCCAGGTCCAGTTAACCCTTATTAGTAGATTAGAGGTGTTCTAGCAGCTTAGGCTGATAGAGGTAGCTATAGCAGAGCAGCTTAGGCTGAACTAGGAGACATGCAAAGCTCCTACTATACCACTTATATCACTTAGCACTATATCATAAGAAACACAACACTCAGAGTTACTAAAAATAAAGGTACTTTATTTTAGTGACAATGGGGGTCATTCTGACCCTGGCGGTAGACTATCGCCAGGGCCAACGACCGCGGATGCACCGCCAACAGGCTGGCGGTGCATCCCTGGGCATTCTGACCGCGGCGTTACAGCCGCGGTCAGAAACGGAAAACCGGCGGTGTCCCGCCGGTTTCCCGCTGCCCTGAGGAATCCTCCATGGCGGCGCTGCAGGCAGCGCTGCCATGGGGATTCCGACCCCCTTACCGCCAGCCTGGTTCTGGCGGTTTTGACCGCCAGAACCTGGCTGGCGGTAACGGGTGTCGTGGGCCCCTGGGGGCCCCTGCAGTGCCCATGCCAATGGCATGGGCACTGCAGGGGCCCCCTAACAGGGCCCCACCAAGATTTTCAGTGTCTGCCAAGCAGACACTGAAAATCGCGACGGGTGCAACTGCACCCGTCGCACCCCTTCCACTCCGCCGGCTCCATTCGGAGCCGGCATCCTCATGGAAGGGGGTTTCCCGCTGGGCTGGTGGGCGGCCTTCTGGCGGTCGCCCGCCAGCCCAGCTGGAAACTCAGAATGACCGCAGCCAGCCAAACTCGGAATCACCTCCAATATGCCAAAAGTATCTCAGAGGATATACTCCCTTAGGAGGTAGGTAATATACACAAAATATAAAGACACAAACCAAATCAGGTAAGTAAACAGTTAGAAAAGTAGTGCAAACACTGTAGAACACAATACAATCCAATAGGGAAAAATATGCCTAGGGGCAACACAAACCATATACTCCAAAAGTGGAATGCGAACCACGAATGGACCTCAGGCCCAGTGTAGTGTGTAGAGGGTCGCTGGGAGTGTAAGAAAACACTAAGGGTGTCCAAAATACCCCACCCCAAGACCCTAAAAAGTAGGAGCAAAGTTACCCTACTACCCCAGAAAGACAGTAAAGTTGAGATAGGGGATTCTGCAAGGACAACAAATGACTGCAAAGCACTGAAGACAGATTCCTGAACCTGAGGACCTGTAAAGGAAGGGGACCAAGTCCAAGAGTCACGCAAGTGTCCGGGGGGGCAGGAGCCCACTAAACCCCAGAGGAAGGTGCAAAAGGGCTGCCTCTGGGTGGAAGAAGCCAAAGATTCTGCAACAACGGAAGGAGCAGGAAACGTTTCCTTTGGTCAGAAGATGTCCCACGGCGTGCTGGAGGACGCAGGGTTTTTTCCACGGAGAAAGACCACAAACAAGCCTTGCTAGCTGCAAGTGTCGCATTTGAAGGTTTTGGGTGCTGCCAGGGCCCAGGGAGGACCAGGAGGTCACCACTTGGAGGAGGAGACAGAGGGGGCACTCAGCAACACAGATAGCCCACACAGAAGCAGGCAGCACCTGCAGAAGCACCTGATCACGCATTCAGAAGATCTGAGCACAACGGTCAACTCAGCACAACAAAAGAGGGTCCCACGGATTCGGAGTCCAACTCAGTGAGTTGGGCAATGCAGGACAGAGTGCTGGGAACCTGGGCTAGGCTGTGCACGAAGGAAGTCTTGTAAAAGTGCACAGAAGCCCGAGCAGCTGCAGTTCACGCAGTACACCGGATTACACTCTGGCAAGGGGAAGCAAGGACTTACCTCCACCAAATTTGGACAGAAGGGCCACTGGACTGTCGGTGACACTTGGATCCAGTTCCTGTGTTCCAGGGACCACGCTCGTCAAGATGAGAGGGGACCCAGAGGACCAGTGATGCAGACGTTTGGTGCCTGCGTTGGCAGGGGGAAGATTCCATCGACCCACAGGAGATTTCTTCTTGGCTACCAGTGCAGGGTGAAGGCAGACAGCCCTCAGAGCACGCACCACCAGGAAACAGTCGAGAAAGCCGGCAGGATGAGGTGCTACAATGTTGCTGGTAGTCTTCTTGCTACTTTGTTGCATTTTTGCAGGCGTCCTGGAGCAGTCAGCGGTGGATCCTTGGCAGAAGTCGAAGAGGGAAGTGCAGAGGAACTCTGGTGAGCTCTTGCCTTCGATATCTGGTGAGATACCCACAGGAGAGACCCTAAATAGCCCTCAGAGGAGTATTGGCTACAGAGAAAGGTAAGCACCTCTCAGGAGGGGTTTCTGACGTCACCTGCTGGCACTGGCCACTCATAGGTGTCCATTGTGCCCTCACACCTCTGCATCCAAGATGGTAGAGGTCTGGGACATTCTGAAGGAGCTCTGGTCACCTCCCCTGGGAGGTGCTGGTCAGGGGAGTGGTCACTCCCCTTTCCTTTGTCCAGTTTCGCACCAGAGCAGGGCTGGGGGATCCCTGAACCGGTGTAGACTGGCTTATGCAAGGAGGGCACCATCTGTGCCCTTCAAAGCATTTCCACAGGCCAGGAGAGGCTGCTACTCTCAGGCCCTTCACACCTATTTCCAAAGGGAGAGGGTGTAACGCCCTCTCTCAGAGAAAATCCTTTGTTCTGCCTTCCTGGGACTGGGCTGCCCAGGCCCAAGGGAGGCAGAAACCTGTCTGAGGGTTGGCAGCAGCGGAAGCTGCAGAGAAAACCCCGGAAAGTTAAATTGGCAGTACCCAGGCTCTCTGCTGGAGCCCCGGGGATGCATGGAATTGTCCCTCCAATACCAGAATGGTATTGGGGTGACAATTCCATGATCCTAGTCATGATACATGGCCATGTTCGGAGTTACCATGGTGACGCTACATATAGGTATTTTACCTATATGTAGTGCACACGTGTAATGGTGTCCCCGCACTCACAAAGTCCGGGGAAATTGCCCTGAACAATGTGGGGACACCTTGGCTAGTGCCAGGGTGCCCTCACACTAAGTAACTTTGGACCTAACCTTCACTAAGTGAGGGTTAGACATATAGGTGACTTATAAGTTACTTAAGTGCAGTGTAAAATGGCTGTGAAATAACGTGGATGTTATTTCACTCAGGCTGCAGTGGCAGTCAAGAATTGTCTGAGCTCCCTATGGGTGGCAAAATAAATGCTGCAGCCCATAGGGATCTCCTGGAACCCCAATACCCTGGGTACCTAGGTACCATATACTATGGAATTATAAGGGTGTTCCAGTGTGCCAATAAGAATTGGTAAAATTAGTCACTAGCCTGCAATGACAATTGTAAAAGCAGAGAGAGCATAAACACTGAGGTTATGGTTAGCAGAGCCTCAGTGATACAGTTAGGCACCACACAGGGAGCACATATAGGCCACAAACTTATGAGCACTGGGGTCCTGGCTAGCAGGATCCCAGTGGCACATGTCAAACATACTGACAACATAGGGTTTTCACTATGAGCACTGGGCCCTGGCTAGCAGGATCCCAGTGAGACAGTAAAAACACCCTGACATATACTCCAGAGTAGAAGTCCTTCTTCAGTCATCCTGAGCTCATCTTGTAGGTGCCAAAGGAAGAGGGCTTTCACTCGATCCAAGAAGTTTCTCCAGAGATTTTCTTGAATTGCCTCCTTCATCTTGGATATGCTTGAGTCCTTTTCGGTGGCCTACTTGATCTCTTCCAATGATAAAACCTTCGGGCAAGCATCGTGGACGATCATTCTTACACATTCTCGAACGGCTTTGTCCTCTTCTGGGTCGCTATTGCTGGTCGGGTGTCAGGACAGGTAGTTGGCAGAGTTGTTTAACCCAGGTCGGAACACAACTTCAAATGTGTAAGGCTGCAGCTGCACTGCACACACACGATGCACGGTGGTCCATTCCTGGCAGTCCCTGTAAAGAGATGTGCTTTATGGTCAGTAATTAGTGACACATCTCAGCCTATCCTTGTATGTGGCTGTGTTTAACCCCAGTTTCTGTTAAGAGAGAGATCCTCTGGTGCCCATGCTTAGCTCACACTCAGTGTATGGCCAGCTCAGTATCTGGAGAAGCAAGTAACCCCTAAAGAACCTTCATTCTGGGACCAGCAGATCCACTGGACCAATAATGAGGGGGCAGAAAAACCCTAGCAAATCAGTGGTGAGGCTGAATTACAGATAAAATTAATCAACAGGGGAGAAGCAGATAGGCTGCAGAATGATTGCACGTATTGCTTTGGTTCTCGACTTCTCAAAAGGTAAAAATTTATATTTTGGGATTTTTTTTTCAGTAATTTACTTGTATGTGTTCAGAACTAAAATTAACTTTGCATAATTAATATATGCGAGATCAACTAGTAAAACATGTAGAAACGTTTATGATGAGTGCCAGTCACCTAATTGCCATTCAGAACTCTGTGCTGGTGAGTAGCAGAGATCAAGGATCCTCAATTGTGGCACCTGAACTCTGGAACCAGCTTGTTCTCTAGGTATGTATGTATATACATGTATGTGGTATTTCTCTAGCACAAACCTAGCTAGAGTGCTCTAAAGGGTCAAAGACAAGCATAAAGTCAACAAATAATAGGAAAGATATTCGGGTTGTGTATCGTAAATGGACTGTGATGTAGTGTTCTTTAAAGTGGTGAGTCTTCAACTTTTTCAGTGCAGAGCTCTATGAGAGATGCAAGCTATTCTGAAAATAATTCTACCTTCCATCAAGAGCCAGTTGAAAGTAATCAACAAAGGTGTAATATGGTCCGTGACCTGGACTTCCTTGGTTTTCTGTAAAAATAAGAAATTTATTGTTTAGGTATAAGTTACAAATATCTCTTCATCTGAGGTCTCACCACTTCAGTTCCATATGAACTTTGCTTTTGCTATGTTACTAAAAGGCTAAGTACACCACATGGGTATAGGTGTAGTGAATAGTGGGTGTTTCAGGACTCTTTTCTCTACTCTGTCCCAGAGTACCACCACTTTATGAACTAAATAAGGGAATTTGAAAGGAATATTTTCTCCCAATATGAATGTCTTATTTAACATTTCTGATGGGTTAGTTCCTTTTTTGAGATATTTCAGATTGGGCATGCTTGTCATGCTGACCCAGTCTCTAAAGAGCCCCAGGTGGATTTTTATTTTTTATTTTCCTCAGTTAGTAAATAGGTCTGAAATACTTTGGAATCTGTCAAGTTCCCTGAGGAAAAGAGATTTCCTTAAATAGACTAATGTGTCATCAACATTCAACAATACCATATAGGTTCTGCCACCTAGTTCTATCCCCCATTGAGCTAGATTTATGAGCAACTTGCATGCTAGTGGCTCCATAGCCAATGTCAACAATAGCAGGGACACATGTCATCCTTCTCTGGCACCTCTTTCTACTTTCCACTTTTTAGGATCAACATATCTGTTCAGACTCATAAATAGGCCTGGACAGAGTTTGCAGAGTTCTGCTATGCGGAAAAAGTGCTGAAAAAACTCAGCAGTGCTCCATAGACTTCTGTGAGCGGTGAAGTTTGGGTGAGTCACACTGTTTGCACTGATTTCCAGTGCCAGGAGTTTCTCCCACACTGTAAAATCAGGGAGAACGGCATCACGTGGAGCACCACAGGGAGCTAACTTCTTTCTGGCGCTCAAGTGGATTTTCTACTTGAGCGGCAGCTTCTTCAACCCAAGCGGCAGCTTTCTCAATGTGAACGGTATCGACCTGCTGCGACCGCTCACATTCAGAAATCCCGCTTGCCAACTTAGCAATTACTCTTGCTCGCCAACTCAACATTGGCGAGCCACCCAAGAGAAAAAAACTCTGTGCCGATTCGCTGAGTTGTTCAGAACTCCATGCGAGGTGGGGAAAACTCTGCAAACGCCTCCAGAGGAGCGGAATTCTTCGTTCACCTCTTAATGTGGGTTCTGTATGCAATAATGTGACACAGCGAAGAAAGCTTGGACTAAATCCCATCTTTTCCATGACTAACTATATGTTTTCCCATCCCATTGTGCCAAATGCTTGCTCAATGTCGAGTGCATACACTTCCTCCGATGTTGACTATGCATGTATTACATATGTGACCCTTCTAATGTAATGCATTGCCCTTCTATTCAAGAGAAATCCAGACTGATATTCAGGTATTAATGTGTTTATCACAGTTTGCTCTTTTGAGACAGACATTAATATACTTAGGGGCATATTTAGAACAGGGTTGCGCAATGCTTTCACCATGCAGTGTGGTACATGCATGGCGCAAAACTGTAAGTCCGATTTTTTAAACCATGCAAAGCCACTTTGCCGGTCTTTGAATTGCTTTAAAAATCTCGGGGTTTATTTACAAGCCCCAGTGTGCAACCCGAACATCACTTTTAATGATGCTCCAGCGGCGCACACTGCAGAGCCATATCTACAAGGCCACATAAAGCCACCTTGCGTGGCTTTTCATGGCCTTCTAGATATGCAGCACAAGTCATAAGCATAAGGGAGGCGCAATGAGGAGAAAAAACATTATTTCCCTGTGTTTTTCCTCTTTCTATGTGTGCTGCCTTCTGCAGCACATACGGTAAGAGGAATTCACCTCCTCTCATTGTTTTCTGCAAGATGTCCCTTCCTGCACAAAAAAAATCATATCTACAATGCAGAAACCCTTGCACCATGGCGCAAGGGTGCATGAGTGGGTGCGTGGAAGACAATTGTTCACCAGCACTGTGGAAGAGGACATGAATGTGCTGTATCTTATAGATACAACACATTCCTTCCCTTTTCTTCTGACGCAGGACAGCACAGCAAGAAGGCTTGCAGCACTGCCCTGCGCCAAAAATTTTAATTATGTACCCTGGAGTATTGCAAGAAAGCTCAATTTGCTGTATTGCATTACTCTGCTGCTCAAATAAGATTTTACATTAAAAAACAAGAGACAAGAGGCATCTGTCAAAACAGGGAACAGTTTGTTTAATTAATCATTACGGCCAGAAGAGCAGTTAAAGTTCCGGGGACTGAGGACTGTCTCTTGTAGAACATCAAAATGACGCATGTTTTATACACTTCTTCGATTGCAATAGACACATAAACATTCTTCTCCTGGTGAAGTATGTGAACTATTGACAGGAGTCACAGATACAACCTTCAGATAAGGAATGCAATTGGGCCTCAATCTGGCATGGACACCATGTGAGTCACTGAGTACGCGTCCAGATGTCCAGCCTGAGGGGCACGTGGTCACTGCGTGTGCTGTGTGTGCTGTGTCCTGATTAGCTAAGTGTGCCTAACTATGTGTGGCATCTGACTTTATGGTATTTAAGGAATGCATGTGTCCCTCTAGCCATCTGTGCTTTATTGGGACCAGCCTCCGGGGACCATAGTAGTGTTTCTGCCAATCATTGGGATCTGAGCATGTGGGTTTGGCTGTAGGCTAAGTGTTACCCCACCTGTGACCTGTCAGTCATTAACATTCAGGTTTGGGCTGCAGTGCCTCCCTGACCGCTAACCTATGTGTTGGGGTTGAAGGAGATTCCATGACGGGGGAATCCAATAGGGGTGATGTGACTTTGTTTGTGTATGAAAATGTATCGTTCATCTATAGAGGTGTTTTGATATTGTGTGCATTGATTTATCCAATGACAACAACTCTGCGCAAAGGGATGCATTCAATGGGCATTGCATGGACGTTCCCACACAACTCTCCTGGTTTTTCATGCATTCCCAGTTTTACTAAACTAAGCAAACATGGGAATGCATCAAAAAGATACGCCTCCCCAGGAGAGGCATAACAAGGAGAAATATATTTATTCTTCTCGTTATTTACCTTTTTCTATGTGTGCAGCAAACATAGAAAGAGGAAAAGGCCTCTCTGGATTGTTTTTTTGCAGGAAGGTGTCCCTTCCTGCATAAAAACAATCTTGCAAGAAACGCAGACACCCTTGTACCATGGTGCAAGGTTGCCTAAGTTGGTACTAAGCTGCCAAAATGGTGCCAGTGCAAGAGAAAAGGACTGGAATGCTCCGTATTAGTGTGTAGTATTCAGATGTCACATTCAACACCAGTAAGTTGGTTATAGGGACTCCCACTCTGGTGAAAGTATCCTATGTGACATCTTCCTAGTTGTTGCCACTGAGGTGGCTACTTCTTCATGTGAAGATGACGTAAATGGACCTAAAGCATCTGGTTATTTCAGTTTCATTCTGTGCTCCTTCTCAATCACATCTGTTTCTGACCACAAGGTAGCCTCGAACTCAGTCTGTTAACATTACTAAACTTTTGGATGTGTTAAACAGTCAAATCTCAGTATCAATGATACAACACTCTTCCCTGAAATGGCCGGGTGGTAGCAAATCAAATCAGACCGATCAGGATTTATAGCGCACAACTACTCACCCACAAGGGTCTCAAGGCGCTGAGCGATCTAAAAAATGAGTTTTTGTGCATCTCAGGAACAGAGGCCACTTTGTAAAGACCTTCATCCCGACTTTAGGGCAGAACATGACCTCTGGTGTTTCAGAAAACTACTAGAAATGTAGCTGTTCATGATGGCTTTCAGCTGGGCCCAAAAACTAACTTCTGTGGTTTTTATGGAGTAACAGAGAACGGATCCACTGCTGAATAGTATCACTATAAGTTATACATTCTATTGATCATTTTATCTGCAACACGTTTCATTTCATCTCTCTTTTAATTTTATTTTCTGTTTATATACATCTAGGTAACTAATTGTTCAACAAATTTCGCAAACTTTACCTAATTTATTTACAACGTGTTTTTTTTATGAATGTGATAATGATTATGTTGAGGGGACAGGACGCTTTTGCTCATGTTTTACTGTGTGATTTATATTTAAAGCCAGGGGTCAGGCTCTGACCGGTCCACGTGAGGTCACAGGTACACGTGGAGGGTCCGTGTCCGTTGAATGCAGATATGAGGCCGAGTACCAAGACTCTCCCAAATATTGGTGCCGAGGACCAGGCAGGTTCTGTGAAACAGTTGTTGAAACATCCATGTCTGAGCTGGAGGTGCGGAAGGACCGAGTGACCATCAGAGATGAACCGAGCACCAGGACATTCACTGTGGTCATGGAAGGGCTGAGGCCGGAAGATGCCGGGAGCTACCAGTGTGGAATATACAGACATGTTTTGCTTGATGTCAACTTCCCAGTCTCAGTGGTTGTTCTCACAGGTGAGTTCATGCTCCGATAGCATTAATGATCGCTCTATCTCTGGGTGCTGCTGCTAGTTGGGGGGGGCATGGGCTGACACTGGCACAGACGTATCTCTGTACAAATAAATACAATCAGTTAAAAAGTCCTAAAATCATCTAAACTCACGTCTATCTAGGAGATTGTTAATAGTTAAATGTCTGATGCTATTTTTGTAGTAAGTATTTTTGTTGTCTGTGTCTTCACATGCTGCTCATGTAAAGACATAAGAGTCCAATAGCCGACACATGAACAAAGAACCATGTGTTGTGAGTTTCAACTTAAACCATACTCATGCGCATATACCTGGTGTGGAACACACAGTCCGTGGGTAAGTCACGGTGCACGTTTATTGCGTGTGCAAGGCACAAACTGATAGAGTGCTCTCGCTTATTGACAAGCCCTGGCAAAGCCAAAAGGATCTGGCAATTTTGGAGGTGTCCCAGATTGACTGGGACAGTTTGGGATTTTAATTATCTGTCCTGGCAAATTTCAGTACATTTAGCAAATGTCCTGTTTTTTTGGAGAGGGTCAATAGAACTCGCCAAGGTCGATGCATAATTGTAATTCTTCTTCTGTGTTTGTGGAATGTCCTGGTTTGTGGTTGTCAAAGTCTTGTCACCCTGGTGAGTGAGTGCATGGATGAACAGATGAACGAGTGAGTGCATGAATGAGTGAATGCATGGATGGAAGGCTGGATATACGGTTCTCAATGAATCACTGTACGGATGGAAGCAGTTAAATACACCAATGTTACAGACTAATGTCCCAGGTAATGGTTAGGGTGCACAAGGGTCACAGAAGGAAAGACAGGCCTGGCAAGCAGGAGACAAAATTAGAATATAAAAGTCTAGGTCTGGCTAGAGGTGACGCAGGGCACAGTATCACCGTACACATGCTTATTTAAAATAGGATTTTGGAACTGAATTTTACAGGTACAATTTGTGTTTTTATTACTACTTTATGTTCAGAAAGAAAAGCATTGTAATTTTGTAAGAACCATAATAGGGAGAGTGTGAGGTGCTCAGTCTGCTGCATCAGGCAGAACAGTGAGAATCCCTGGATCCCTTCGTCAGTGTCAGAAATCAGTGTTCCTCTCTTTTAGAAAGAAGTTCTCGGTGAGCCAAAGCAAAATGTGGTCTTTGTTGTTCAAGGCCGACTTTAGGGCAGTGTGACTGGTGCAGCTGCTCTGGGCGCTGATGTGGGGAGAGGGGCGTTGACCTCAGGGGGGTGCTGTGTTTAGCAATAAGCTATGGTTTAAAAACACCTACTGCAGAGATTCTCCTGTGGCCAGCTTTCAGGAGGCAATAGAAATGCCGACAACTCTTGTGATTAATGTTCCTGCTAGACAGAGAGATTGAAGTTTTGTTCAGTGGAAATTTTGACTCTCTGTGACGTTACTGCTTTTGTCACAGAGACTCTTTTGTTACCACTCCTCATCAGATACAACCCTAATATAGAACTGTGACTGTCATCAAATAGCTGCATGCAAACTGCATAAAATAGGTTATGCTTTTCATCCTAGTTTTCATTATCTATTCTTTATGTTGCTAAAGAGGGTTTGTTTCACAAGACATACATTCTTAATAGCAAAGCCAACCTTTACCATTGCTTTAAAACAAATAAAACGGCGGTCATAGGGGAGGCAAAAAGGATTGTCGCACTGAGCGCCATCAGCACTAAAGTCGGCCCTGGTGCTGTTCCAGGTGAGATGTGTGACTTGGAACAACCTGTAACGTCCGTATCTGTAGTGATGTCTTGGTCATGATGTTTTGCTATAGAATGATTAAGTGGGGAGTTCTACATTCTGTATAGAATGCTATGCTGTGGTACAGGTGATAGGTAGGGGGGTCCACACTCTGTATAGAATGCTATGCTGTGGTACAGGTGATAGGTAGGGGTTCTACATTCTGTATAGAATGCTGTGCTGTGGTTCAGGTGATAGGTAGGGAGTCCTACATTATGTAAAGAATGCTATGCTGTGGTAAAGGTGATAAGAGTTCTACATTCTGTATAGACTGCTGTTGAAAATGCCCATTCTGCAGGGTCATTCCCAGACTTTTTAACTTCCTCCTCCTCTTTTTCTGACCTCATTTCTGCTGGCTTTAGGACTCTGCACACTTTACCACTGCTAACCAGTGCTAAAGTGCATATGCTCTCTCTTTAAAACATGGTGACATTGGATCATACCTAATTGGGCTATTTATTTACTCATAAGTGCCTAGTAGAGTGCACTATATGTGCCCAGGGCCTGTAGATAAAAAGCTACTAGTGGGCTGCAGCACTGGTTGTGCCACCCACTTCAGTAGCCCCTTAACCTTTGCAAGGCCTGTGTGCGCAGTTCCACTGCCAGTTCGACTTGGCATTTAAAAGTACTTGCCAAGCCTAAGACTCCCCTTTTTCTACATATACGTCACAGTCTGTTAACATTACTGAACTTTTGGATGTGTTAAACAGTCAAACCTCAGTATCAACGATACAGCACTCTTCCCTGAAATGGCCAGGTGGCAGCAAATCAAATCAGACCAAATCAGGATTTACAGCGCGCAACTACTCACCCACAAGAGTCTCAAGGCGCGGAGTGATCTAAAAAATGAGTTTCTGAGCACCTCAGGAACAGAGCGCCACTTCGTAAAGACCTTCATCCCGACTTCAGGGCAGAACATGACCTCTGGTGTTTCAGAAAACTACTAGAAATGTAGCTGCTCATGATGGCTTTCAGCTGGGCCCAAAAACTAACTTCTGTGGATTTTATGGAGTAACGGAGAACGGATCCACTGTTGAATAGTATCACTATAAGTTATACATTCTATTGATCATTTTATCTGCAACACGTTTGATTTTCTCTCTCTCTTTAATTTTTATTTTCTATTGATATACATCTGGGTAACTAATTGTTCAACAAATTTCGCAAACTTTACCTAATTTATTTACAACGTGTTTTTTTAATGAATGTGATAATGATTATGTTGAGGGGACGGGACGCTTTTGCTCATGTTTTACTGTGTGATTTCTCTTTAAAGCCAGCGGTGAGGTTCTGACCGGTCCATCTGAGGTCACAGGTACACGTGGAGGGTCGGTTTCCGTTGAATGCAGCTATGAGGCCAAATACCGAGACTCTCCCAAATATTGGTGCCGAGGTCCAGACAGGTTCTGTGACGATGTTGTTAAAACATCCATGTCTGAGCGAGAGGTGAGGAAGGACCGAGTGGCCATCAGGGATGCACCGAGCACCAGGACATTCACTGTGGTCATGGAAGGGCTGAGGCCGGAAGATGCCGGGAGCTACCAGTGTGGAATAGAGAGAAATGTTTTCGTTGATGTCCAGTTCCCAGTCTCAGTGGTTGTTCTCACAGGTGAGTTCATGCTCTGATAGCTTTAATGATCACTCTATCTCTGGGTGCTGCTGCTGGTTGGGGGGGTCATGGGCTGATACTGGCACAGACGTATCTCTGTACAAATAGATACAATCAGTTAAAAAGTCCTAAAATCAGCTAAACTCACGTCTATCTAAGAGATTGTGAATAGTTACATGTCTGATGCTATTTTTGTAGTAAGTAGTTTTGTTGTCTGTGTCTTCACTTGCTGCTCATGTAGAGACATAAGAGCCCAATAGCCGACACATGAACAAAGAACCCTGTGTTGTGAGTTTCAACTTAAACCATACTCATGCACAGATACCTGGTGTGGAACACACAGTCCGTGGATAAGCCACGGCGCACTTTTATTGCGTGTGCAGGGCACAAACTGATAGAGTGCTCTCGCTTATTGACAAGCATTGGCAAAGCCAAAAGAATCTGGCAATTTTGGACGTGAAATTGCTACTTTATCAGAGATTTTGTTTGTGACAGTGTGGAATGGCGAGTGAAAGACTGAGTCAAAAGTTAGACGGGTTTGTTCTAGGGAGACCAGGTGTCCCAGATTGACTGGGACAGTCCGCGATTTTGATTGTCTGTCCTGGCAAATTTCAGTACATTTGCCAAATGTCCTGTTTTTCAGAGAGGGTCAATAGAACTCCCCAAGGTCGATGCATAATTGTAATTCTTCTTCTGTGTTTGTGGAATGTCCTGGTTTTTGTTTGTCAAAGTCTTGTCACCCTGGTGAGTGAGTGCATAGATGAACAGAAGAACGAGTGAGTGCATGAATGAGTGAATGCATGGATGGAAGGCTGGATATACGGTTCTCAATGAATCACTGTACGGATGGAAGCAGTTAATTACACCAATGTTACAGACTGATGTCCCAGGCAATGGTTAGGGTGCACAAGGGTCACAGAAGGGAAGACAGGGCTGGTGGGCAGGAGACAAAACTAGAATATAAAGTCTAGGTCTGGCTATAGGTGACGCAGGGCACTGTATCACCGTACACATGCTTATTTAAAATAGGATTTTGGAACTGAATTTTACAGGTACAATTTGTGTTTTTATTACTATTGTATGTTCAGAAAGGAAAGCATTGTAATTTTGTAAGAACCATAATAGGGAGAGTGTGAGGTGCTCAGACTGCTGCATCAGGCAGAACAGTGAGAATCCATGGATCCCTTCGTCAGTGTCAGAAATCAGTGTTCCTCTCTTTTAGAAAGAAGTTCTCGGTGAGCCAAAGCAAAATGTGGTCTTTGTTGTTCAAGGCCGACTTTAGGGCAGTGTGACTGGTGCAGCTGCTCTGGGCGCTGACGTGGGGAGAGGGGCGTTGACCTCAGGGGGGTGCTGTGTTTAGCAATAAGCTATGGTTTAAAAACACCTACTGCAGAGATTCTCCTGTGGCCAGCTTTCAGGAGGCAATAGAAATGCCGACAACTCTTGTGATTAATGTTCCTGCTAGACAGAGAGATTGAAGTTTTGTTCAGTGGAAATTTTGACTCTCTGTGACGTTACTGCTTTTGTCACAGAGACTCTTTTGTTACCACTCCTCATCAGAAACAACCCTAATATAGAACTGTGACTGTCATCAAATAGCTGCATGCAAACTGCATAAAATAGGTTATGCTTTTCATCCTAGTTTTCATTATCTATTCTTTATGTTGCTAAAGATGGTTTGTTTCACAAGACATACATTCTTAATAGCAATGCCAACCTTTACCATTGCTTTAAAACAAATAAAACGGAGGTCATAGGGGAGGCAAAAAGGATTGTCACACTGAGCGCCATCAGCACTTAAGTCGGCCCTTGTGCTGTTCCAGGTGAGATGTGTGACTTGGAACAACCTGTAACATCAGTGTCTGTAGTGATGTCTTGGTCATGATGTTTTGCTATAGAATGATTAGGTGGGGAGTTCTACATTCTGTATAGAATGCTATGCTGTGGTACAGGTGATAAGTAGGGGGTTCCACACTCTGTATAGAATGCTATGCTGTGGTACAGGTGATAGGTAGGGGTTCTACATTCTGTATAGAATGCTATGCTGTAGTTGAGGTGATAGGTAGGGAGTCCTACATTATGTAAAGAATGCTATGCTGTGGTAAAGGTGATAAGAGTTCTACATTCTGTATAGACTGCTGTTGGAAATGCCCTTTCTGCAGGGTCATTCCCAGACTTTTAACTTCCTCCTCCTCTTTTTCTGACCTCATTTCTGCTGGCTTTAGGACTCTGCACACTTTACCACTGCTAACCAGTGCTAAAGTGCATATGCTCTCTCCTTAAAACATGGTGACATTGGATCATACCCAATTGGGCTATTTATTTACTCATAAGTGCCTAGTAGAGTGCACTATATGTGCCCAGGGCCTGTAGATTAAAAGCTACTAGTGGGCTGCAGCACTGGTTGTGCCACCCACTTCAGTAGCCCCTTAACCTTTGCAAGGCCTGTGTGCGCAGTTCCACTGCCAATTCGACTTGGCATTTAAAAGTACTTGCCAAGCCTAAGACTCCCCTTTTTCTACATATACGTCACCCCGTAGGTGTGCCCTAGGTAACCCCTAGAGCAGGACGTTGTGTAGGTAAAAGGCAGGACCTGCACCTGTGTATTTTACATGTCCTGGTAGTGTAAAACTCCTAAATTCGTTTTTACACTACGGTGAGGCCTGCTTCCTTCATAGTCTAACATTGGGGCTGCCCTCATACATTGTTTGAGTGGTATGAGTGGTAGCTGCTGATCTATAAGGAGTAGAAAGGTCATATTTAGTATGGCCAGAATGGTATTACATATTTTTCTAAACACTGTGTGGTGTATTTTTGTGGTGTTATATTGTATTGTATTGTATTGTAATTGTATTTATATAGCGCTTACTACCCCTGACGAGGCATCGAAGCGCTTTTCGATGAGTAGCACGCTACTCCGGAACCCAACAAGAATTAGTGATGGATTAGTATAGTTTAATAATGAGTACAGTTTTAGTATTATTATGAGTTAATTTGAGCCGCGGATATGAGAGTTTGTTAGTTAGATTGACTGGAGTAATGGAGGGGTGGAGGAGGAAAGAAATCCAGAAGTGTTAATTGGGAGTATATCCTTCATTTACTCAACCCAAAGGCTTGGGATGAGTAAAGGGGGATGGAGGATGGAAGAGCATGTGGAAGGGTTAGGGAGAGCATAGTAGCAGGGTGAGATGAATGCAGGAGAATTTAGTAGGGTTGTGTGGGAGGTCACAGAGGTAGAGTGAGGTTTGGTGAGTTACATGTGGAGGTGGAGGGAAGAGCTTAGGCAGAGATATTTAGGAGGTGAAAGTGGTAGAAGGGATTTGGGATGAGTCAGAGTGAGAATGGAGGATAGTTTGATAGAGACATGACATAAGAGTGATGAGTAGATAAGTATGATAAGATGAGAGCAGGAATTCATAGATATCTAGTATAACAACCCAAAAACTAGGAGCTAGGATTGTGTTATGCGTCACAGCATGGACTGGAGAGGCCTCACTGCACCTCACACCACAGCAGGCCTTGGGTTTGTGTTATGCGCCACAGCATGGATTGGAGAGGCCTCTTTGCACCCCACACCTCAGCAGGCCTTGGGTTTGTGTTATGTGTCACTGCATGGACTGGAGAGGTCCTATGTGAAACGGTGAGAGATGGGGAGCACCTGTACACGACGACCCACAAGAAGAGGTCCACGCTCAAATCATACAGTGTTGCAAGTATAGTGTGATACCCTGCCTCATCCTGAGGGAACCGGGCCTGAACCCGTTCAAGATGTAGGAGAACGAACCACTTCACAGAGTGTGCCGAAGTGGAACCAGATGCAGACATGGCGATAACAGAGTGATGCACGTGCCCTCGTCGGAGAGCTCAGATTGGGAGAAAGGTGGGGAAATCACTACCTGGAGAGAGACTAGACTCTACATAATGCACAGGGAGATGATGAAACGTCAAAAGGTAAAGCAACCAAGAGTCCAAGAGTCCACAGCCCATTTGCAGCATTGAGATCAACGGCCAACCCATCTCAGCTCTTATAGACACTAGGGCATTGGTAAATAAAATGGACATGCCACCGTACCAATGCTTGGAAATGCAGCCCGAGCAGCCACTACAAACACAACAATCTTTGTTTGTGAGAGCAACAGTCCTATTCCAGCTAGCAGGAATGTCTGAAGAGCATGTCTGGCACCTAGAGCAGATCAATGTGAGGTTGTCGGTCACCATGAAGGTGAGATACCCTCATCAGCTGCTGCACTGCAGAACATCTGGGGCTTGGGTTGATAGCATTCGCCAGTCAAGTACACACCCACTAAGTGAAAAACCTTCTACTAGAATTTGGGCATGTGATCAGAGGCCTAGGGAGTCTCAAGGACTATCGCGTTAAGCTGCACTTTCATGAGAGAGTCAAGTCACTGGCATTGATGCACCATAGTGTCCCTTTTCATCTGAGGACACAAATGAAAGAGGAGCTGCAAGACTCACATTCTAGGAGTAATCAAGAAGGTGTCCAGTCCGACTCCCTGGGTATCTCCAATGGTAATCGCCCTAAACCCAAGCAACCAGGAGCAGTCAGGCTCTGCATAGATATGTGCCTCCACAATCAAGGCATCTGGAGGGAGAACCATATCACACACATTATAGAAGACATTGTAGCAGATCTCACCAGAGCCAAACGATTCTCCAAAGTCAACCTTATCTCAGGTTACAACCAACTATTCTTACACCTTGGAAGCAGATACTTTACTTCCTTCTCAACATACCAGGAGCTACACTGCTACAAACGAATGACTATCACAACACACCCGGAGCTACGATGCTACCAAAGACTGAACTTTAGAATCATTTCCATTGCAGAGGTTTCCCCAAAATGCCATATGGGAACCAGTCTGGACTTTCCTGGGTAATCAACATCAGAGCGGATGTGCTAATATACTCCAAATCCTAAAATGAGCACTATCAGCACATGTGAGCAGTTCTACAGTGTCAGACTGAGGCGTAAACTTAGTAGGATCAAATGCACATTCTTCGACCAAAGCCTCATGTTGTATCACTACATATTCTCATCAGAGAGTATCAGCATAGATCCGAGGAAGTCCGATGACATCGGGAACGCCCGAGTACCAACTTTTTACATGGAAGTGAGACATTTTCTAGGGATGGCGAAGTACTGTAGGTGGTTGATGCACGATTTGGCGATGTTCACCGACCCACTCAGCCCACTGACAAAGGCCCACTGTAAGGGAGGAGAATGCGGCCTATTTTTAATCGAGGCATCCACTTTGCCTAGCGAGTGAAGCCATAAGGCCGACTGAAGCCACAGATCCAACTGATCACCCAGACTGCCTGCCCTCAGGCCCTTTCGCTGAAAGAGTTTGTCTATGAGTCACAACAAGACAGCTGTGTGGAGCAAGCGAGCGAGAGAGGGATGCAATCCAATGTAACAACTGGGCGACCCTCCTGGCTCTGGAGAGTGCACTCAGAGCTCTGTGTGACAAGTGAAGCCCTTATGCTCAGAGGCAGGCAGATTGAGGTACCCTGACCTATGAAAGAACTCCTGGTGAGACTAGCCCACCGGAGCCATAAGGGCATGGCAAAGACCAAGGATAGACTGCAGGAATGGACTCCAAGGCAGGCGAGCACGTAGCCCAGTGCCTGCAGTGTCAACTAAAGTGATACTGCGAGGTTGGTTCCCTTTGTCACTAAAGATGCCAGTACCACACCATGCACTCTATTCCATGTTGACTTCAGGAGTGTCCCTGACGGGCGACATGTTCTGGTGTTCATTGATGCACCATTCCAGGGACAAGAATTCTAAGTGTACTGGAGAGCTATAGCAGTTACAGACCGCTGTATCTGGCTATAGTACTTACAAACCAATGCATCCGGTTGTATTAGTTACACACTGCTACATCTGGCTGCAGGTGTTAGTGAACACTGCATCCGGCTGTGGCAGTTACAGAACGCTTCATCCGGCTGTGGCAGTTGCAGAACGCTGCATCTGGCTGTGGCAGTTACAGAACGCTGCATCTGGCTGTAGCAGTTGGAGAACACTGCATCCGGCTGTAGGCGTTAGTGAACACCATATCCGGCTGTAGCAGTTAGGGACCGCTGCATCTGGCTGCAGCTGTTACAGAACGCTGCATCCGGTTGTATTAGTTACAGACTGCCACATCCGGCTGCAGCAGTTAGAGAACGCTGCATCCAGCTGCAGCAGTTACAGAACGCCGCATCCGGCTGCAGCAGTTACAGAACTTGTGGTATTGTATGATTTATTGCACAAATACTTTACACATTGCCTTCTAAATTAAGCGTGACTGTTCAGTGCCAAGCTACCAAAGGGAGGGCACAGGATAATTTGGATTGTGTGTGACTTACCCTGACTAGACTGAGGGTCCTTGCTTGGACAGGGGGTAACCTGACTACCAACCAAAGACCCCATTTCTAACAACTGCCATGCTGTGGTTCTGGTGTTCTACATATAGAATGCTATGCTGTGGTACAGGTGATAGGTAGGTATTCTACATTCTGTCTAGAATGCTATGCTGTGGTACAGGTGACAGGTAGGATGTTCTACATTCTGTATAGAATGATATGCTGTGGTACAGGTGATAGCTAGGTGGTTCTAAATTCTGTATAAAATGCTATGCTGTGGTACAGGTGATAGGTAGGGGATTCTACATTCTGTATAGAATGCTATGCTGTGGTTGAGAGCTTCTTCCTGGTGCTATTGCGTGATACTAAAACAAAGCAGCTCCCACAAATATCAGCATTGTAACTTCATTTATCATCAAGAGAGTCACTACAGGGTCTTAAACAGTTGCTGATCCGTTTTTGCAATTTGGAATTTGTAGCTCTGTCTGTAACAGTTACAAATAGAGAACAACAAGTTCCAAAATGCAAAGGGAAAACAGAACTGGATGTGCTGCATACATTCTACATGAGGCAACATGAGTTCTTTGTCATCAGAGAGCACTGAAGCAGGAAGCTCTAAGAAGCTGTTTCCACCAAACCTTCTTGCACTCAGTGATTTTACAGCACTTACTCAGCTGATGAATAAGCAGCAGAAGAAATATTCAGCTGATGAATAAGCAGCAGAAGAAATATTCTGTTTATCAAGGGTAAAGGGTTTCTAGCAAACTAATCTTGTTCAAAAGGTGAAAATGCACTGGTGTGTCCACATCCTCTTACACACAAGGAAGATAAAATACATTTGAATAGAGAAATAGTTTGCCGCACTGGAGGCAATTTCAAATTTCTGGTCCCAAAGCTGCAAAACTATTGCCCTGTACTTGACTACCCTAGTAGGGGACTCCTAACCATATTACATAGGTGAAGCTGCAGTTACAGTGAGCGATAGTAGCGGTTTGTTGCTTTTCTGCTTAAAGCTGTGGGCACTTTTTACACTTTTGGATATGAAGACACCATGCATTGCTAATTTTAAATGGGTTATAGCAGTCTCATCTTCCAACCCGCTGCTGACCCAGCTTCACTACCATAGAGGTTTAATCCACCACCATGAACGGGGCGGGATGCAAAGGGCTGAGGGAGGACACACTAACAAATAACAAAGAGGCACTGCTAAGCGCATTGATCATGCGGACTGACCAACCTAAATACAGCCTGGGGTGAGATGCTTAGGTGCACATCCTGCAGTACTCAGCTTCTGGGGTGACTCACGTCTGCAGGAACGACACCTCACAGCTCGGTACCAGTGCAGACAGTAAAAATGGAAACACCCGGGAAAATATGGATATAGAAAGAGGACAGCACACCTTTGGGACAGATTTACAAGGCCCTAACATCACCGGAACTTCACTTTTTGGGATGCTCCGGTGACACTGTGCTCTGTGCCGTATTTAGAAGGTGGCGTTATGCCTTGTGAATACTGCCCATTTGCACGGTGCTGTTTGCGTGTCAGGGGCGCGCAGTGGGTGTTGCTGTGGGCATTCCACAGTAAAACCCATTGCACCCACCCAACAACCATCTATCATAGGTGTCACAAGTCAGGTGACCTTGCCAATAAAAGAGGCCCGTGCACATGCCTATTGCCTTTTATTTCTTTAGTATGAGGGACTAGGGCTCACAACACTATATTGGCGACAAGATAGCTGAACCTCATTTGTGACCTAGGCCATGTCCGGTGTGTGTCAGTGCTGTGCTTGTGGTCAGCCAATGATCCAGTGACCTGCTGTCCTTTCCATGTCTGGCAGCTGATGTTCGTCGCTGTGAGGTGGATGAAGGAGGGCATCATCATTAAGGAACGAGGGCAGGACCCGAACAGCATGAGCAGAAGCTGGAAGAGATCCCTGGATCAGATTTTTTGAGACAGGATATACTGCTGCACGCTTTGCACTAATAAACGAGGAGGGACCACACACCACACACAAGAGTAAGCTGGGGAGGAAGGGCCCAGTTTGGAATGAGCACAGAGAGGCCAGAGTGGAAGAGAACAGGCTATGGAGGAGAGGATTTGACTGCACCACCTTTGATACTGGCATAAACCACTGCAGGAAGAAGGCCGGCCAAGTTCACTGCCAGAGAGCTATGAGTTAATTGTGAGTGTAAAATGGCCTACTAGACCTAGGTGAGGCCTATAACAACTGTGCCACACAGCGTGCTGCAAGAACGACACAGACACTAACTGTTGATATGTGCCTGAGTGACCCAGAGAAGTCACTCTGTTTTGTTTATACCTTTGGGCCGAGCCAAGTTCTCTGCTTGTGTGCTTGATAAATTGTAGTGTGGAGGCTGTGTGGCAATCTACATCCCTCCCAACTTTTACTTATGTTGAATTAGGGCTGTTTGTTCACAACCATAGATGTAACACATATGGGCCCATATTTATACTTTTTTAGCGCCGCATTTGTGCCGTTTTTTGATGCAAAATCGGTGCAAACTTGCAAAGTACAATACAATGGTATTTTGTAAGTTTGCGCCGATTTTGCATCAAAAAGCGGCGCAAATGCGCCGCTAAACAAGCATAAATATGGGCCATGGTCTCTTAGACTCTGGCTAGGTGCAAGACTGGGACAAAGTCCACACTTCTGGCTGTGACCATTAGATTCTTGATTCATGGTTTACCCCTCATCATCGTTTGCCTGGGTGGCAAGTGTTACCTGGCTGGTGCCTATGCTGGTGTCAAACAAGGGCACCTCCAGTTTGTAGTCATCACTGACTGTTTCCTGGCTGTTGTTTTGTCCACTTTCTAACAGCCTAATTTTCTTGAACCAGTATACACTTGTATACGTACTTTGGTTAGACCACATTGTACTGTTGTTAGAGTTCCTCGGACATCAGTGACTTCCCACACCTCTTTCTCAAATGGCGTGCTGAACTTCCACCCTGGGTGTCGATCCTTCATGACTACTTTCTCCCCAATGGCTATGTCTGGGACTACAGCCTTCTGGTCTTTGCTTGCTCTGTTGTTCGTGACTCGTCACTTCTCCTGGGTGGCTTGAGTGTGTATGACAACCAGACTCCAACTCAACCCCACTGGGTTGATATACCAAGCACACTTCTTTAACTGCAGGTCTATTGGAGCACGTCCGGTGGTACTGTGTGGCGTCTGCCAGTAGCCCCGTTGGAGTTGGTGCAAACAGCATTCTGCATCTTTTACGTATTACACTACACAATATTTGTGCTCTACTCAGGGTGTGCATGAAATTCCCTACTTCCCTATTCACCTAGGGCCACTGTGGGGTTACCTTCTGACGTTTAACATTCAGACTGTAGAGATATGACTGAAATCCTTGCCCTTGAAAAAGGAGTCTGTTGTCTGTTTTAATTTTATCAGGAATCAGGAAGAGTTCAAAGATCTTTTTAAGTCCAGGTTTAACTTATTCAGTTGTCTGGGAGTGAACCAGTTATAGCATCAGGGGTATGTGGTGTGACTGTCCATTATGAAAGCAGTGAGGCAGCAGTTACATAATCTGCCAAAAAACATGCGAACGCTAACAGTGACATGCAAGCCTCTTCCATAATCACCGGGGCAATTGGCAGGTCCTCGTCTCTGATAGTACATGGGAGCCAGTTTTGGGCCCTTTCATCGACTAGCTTATCCATGAAAGGAAACCATACTTTGGGCCTGATTTACATTTTGGTGGTAACAGTCCCGCCATCAGTTTTCCCACTGGTCACCCACTTGTAGCCTTGGCGGTCTGCCTGCCGTATTTAGATGTTGGCGGTCCCGTAGACTTTAACCCACCCAAGTCCCGCCTAATGGCGGGACACCGGCCACACTTAAAGCTGTGCAGATTTGGATGTGCCCTACCACCACAAAAACATTTGAGGTCTGACCTTCACTTCTGGTTTGGCAGATTGAGGAAAACAGGTTGAAAACTCACATTTATTCCTGTTTCTCCTTCCGTTTCTGGCTAGACACGACTGGACAGGACCATCAGTTGATGCTACCACAGGAGCCCGGATAAAAACACGACCCCCGTTGCTGGACACCAAGGCAGGCAACCCGCATTGGTTGTGTACTGGGGGGGTCACTGCACATGGGCATGGTGTAGGAAAGTACCCTCTTTTTGGCATGGTTGTCCCCACTTGCTGTCAGTGTGTTTTGACTGTGCTCAATGGGATCCTGCTAACCAGGACCCAAGTGACTGTGCTCTCTCCCCCTAAATTTGGTTGCTTGGGACTTCACACACCCCACATTTGGCATACTGGTTCCCCCTTATAAATCCCTAGTATATGGTACCAAGGCACCCAGGGCATTTCAGACACCAGGGGTTCCCCATGGGCTGATGCATGTATTATGCCACCCATGGGAGCCCATGTAAAATGTGTCAGTTGGCCTGCCATTGCAGCCTGTGTGAAAAGGTGCATGCACCCTTTCACTTCGGGTCACTGAACCAGGTCACTGTAAGTCACCCCTATAGTAGGCCTTCCTTGCCCAGAGGGCAGGGCGCAGGTACCAGTGTGAGAGGGCCCCTCCTGCTTGAGCAGAGGTGCACCCACGAACTCTAGCTCCATTTTCCTAGTCTTCGTGAGCGCCTGGGCGCCATTTTACGCATGTACTGGACATGGGTCACTGCCCATGTCCAGCTACATAATGGTAACTCCGAACTTGGGCATGTTTGGTATCAAACATGTCGGAATCATACCTCAATACTGTTGCCAGTATTGGTTGTATCATTCGATGCACTCTAGGGAATCCTTAGAGGACCCCCAACATTGCTCCTACCAGTTTGCAGGGTTTTTCCAGGCAGCCCACGCTGCTGCCATCCTACAGACAGGTTTCTGCCTGCTTGCTGTTTGACCAGCTCAAGCCCAGGAAGGCAGAACAAAGGATTTCCTTTAGGAGTGGGAGGCTACAACGTTTCCCTTTAAAAATAGGTGTTACAGGTCTTTGGAGGGGTATCCTCTCCAAGCCACTGGTATGCTTTGAAGGGCACATTTGGTGCCCTCCTTGCATAAACTGGTTTGCACCAGCCCATGGACCTCCAGCCCTTGCTCTGGCGTGAAACTGGACAATGGAAAGTGGAGTGACCACTCCACTGTCCATCACCACACCAGGGGTGGTGCCTAGAGCTCCTCCAGGTGGCTACTTGATTCTGCCATCTTGAATCCAAGATGGGCAGAGGCGTCTGGGAGCATCTGAGTGGCAAGGAAAGGCAGGTGACATCATAGCCCCCTCCTGATAGGTGGTCATCTTGCTAGGTGACCAATCCCTCTTTCTGGGCTATTTAGGGTCTTCCTTTTGGGTGGGTCCTCAGATTTAATGTGCAAGATTCCAGCAGGATTCCTCTGCAACGTTTACTTCACCTTCTGGTCACTGGAACTGCAACTGCACCCTCTAGGAACCGAAAATCAGTATCCACACCGAAGACTCTGCTTGCAACATTGTTTCCACTGCTCCTTTCAGCAACTGCAACATTTCCCCGGGTGTGCATCCTCTGTGGGTGCCAAGTCTTCAGTCTGCATGAGAAGCAAGAAGGAATGTCCCTTGGAGTGAAGGAGTGACTCACTTGCCTCTGCAGGCACCAACTGCAACAATGACTGGCTGGCTTCTCTCATTCTGAGGTGGATTGATCCTGCATCCCAGCTAGTCATCTGGAGTGGTCCCCTTGGTATTCTCTGCCAGCTGTCCAACTTTGAAGATGAAAGGCGTTACCTCTGCACGCAGAGCAGTACTCCCGGGCTCTGCGTCTCTCACGGCTACTAAGGCTTGTTGGCATCTATTCCAAGGGATCTTCAGGCTCCGTGTATCCCCAGCCCCCAGCGCTCTTCCCTGTGACACACAGCCCTCTGCGTGGGACTCCTTTTCCTAGTGTGCTGCAGGGGCCTCACTGCGACTCCTGCGCTTGCTGCCTATGGGCCGTCTGTGAGGGCTGTCTCCTCTTCTTCTGTATGTCCTTGTTGCTGAGGGTCACCCGGGACTCCCCTCTGTGGGTTGAGTCCCCCTGGGCCTTGCTGGTCCCCGGCAGCACCACTTTTTGCAATCCATTACATTTGCCTTAGCCAAGGCTTGTTGGTAGTTTTTCCACACCACAGACTGACTACAATTCTTCATCCGGCGTGGGATGACGACCGCATCACTCAGGAACTCTTCAGCCTCTTCAGGGCTGCACTGCTGACCATCTTCGTTCACCGTCGACCAGGTCCTGCGTCCAGAAACGGGTGGGTAGTGGCTCCTGCCACGACCGGACACTCCAACGTGACCTCGACTTGGTCCTCTTCTTTTTCAGGTCTCCTTCTTACAGTATCCACCTTTGGTTTCTTGCAGTCTTGTCTGGGTCTTGCAATATCCTTCTCTGAAGTCCTTTAGTGGGTTGGGGAAAAAACTGTTACTTACCTCTTTTCTCCTGGTCACTGGGGGGGGCACTCTGGTACTTACCTTTTGGGTTTCCTACTTCCTCCAGCTCCCCTCTACCGGTTCCACTTCTTTGGGTGGGGACCCGACTTTTGCATTACATTTACTTAGTATATTGTTTGGTTCCCCCCAGGCCTTAAGTATTGCCTATTGCTTTCAATGTTTTCTATTGCATTTTTTATGCTAATCTCTGACTCCTAATGTGTATATAATAGTGTGTTTATTTACCTCCAGTTGGGTGTTGTCTATATATTATTTTGGTATTTGTGGTACCGTAATAAAGTGATGGGAACACATAATCCTTCCTGATTTTCCTGTAGCAGGACTGCTCCAAGGCCTACAGGACTCGCAACCACAACCAACTTTGTCCTGTGTCTCCGATTTAAATATGCCATTGTTACATCATCTACAAGTGCCTCTTTCACATTTCTGAATGCTTGGTCACCTGTGTGGTCCCATTCCCACGGACGGTCATGTTTTGTCAGAGCTCAAAGATGTTCAGACGGGGTGGCTAGATTGAGAATGAATCGCCCAGACTACATGGCCTTCCCAAGAAAACTTCTCACCTCCGATGCATTGCAGGGCACACCTGCCATTTTGATAGCTTCTACTTCCTGTGGGTTGACCTGCAAGCCATTGCTCGAGAAATGGTATTCAAAGGATGCAATGGTCTTTGCGTAAAAGGAGCATTTTTGTCTGTAGAGGGTCAACCCAATATCAGCTAACCTATTCTGTGTAGCCTTCAAACTTGTGTGATGCTCTTCCATGGGGTCAGAGTAGATCAGGATGTTGCTGCTCACATTGAGCACACCAACTAGCTTAGACAAGGTCTCCTGAATGATATCCTGAAAACCTTCTGCAGCAAAAACATGCCATAATTGAGACATCTGTACTTGAGGAGGCCCAGATGAGTGGAGAACATGGTGACTTGCACTGTCGAGCTCAAGCTAGTGGTAGCCTTCATTGAGATCTAGCTTTAAAAAACAGCTGACTTTGTTGAGGTCTGCCACTATTTCATCTATCGTAGTAGTGTGAGAAAGTCATGTTTTTAGCCATGTTCACCCCAATTATATCTGACTGGTACTGGTAGTAACTGACTCTGACTGTGCCCTAGGCTCTGCTAACCAGGCCCAAGGTCAGTGCTCTGATAAAAAAAGATATATGGTAATTAGGTATAATTACAATTGGCAATGACAGAACCATGTACGTCCCTAGTATACAATAAGGCAAGGGGGATTCATACTTCCTATACATCCTTAGTACATAATAGGGCAGGGAAGTTTAGAGGCCCAGTAGATTTTCTTCACGTAAATGTGCACTACTGTGTTGCCTACTGTCACTTTTAAACGGAGCCCCGTTTTGCAGACTTTAAAAGTAAAATGTATGCAAATTTGACTTTGGATTAAAGGTACTTTCAAAGTGGTAATCTACCTTATTTTTATATATAATCCACCCCTAAGGTCTCCCCTAGGTGCCACAGGTATGGAATGCCATGTAACTAAAAGAAGGGACATTATAAGAGATGTCTTATATGCTGTGGTGAGGGAAAAACTGCCCTTTTAGTTTTTCCCCGTTGTAGATACTAAGGGCCAGATGTAGGAAGCACTTTGCGAGTCGCAAACGGCAAAATTTGCCGTTTGCGACTCGCAAATGCGTGTTTCCTATGCAGAAATGCATTTTGCGAGTCGGGAACGACTCGCAAAATGCATTTCCGAATCGCAAATAGGAAGGGGTGTTCCCTTCCTATTTGCGATTCGCAATGGTATGCAATTCCATTTGGGACCGCGTATGCGGTCGCAAATGGAGTCGCAGTTACCATCCACTTGAAGTGGATGGTAACCCATTCGCAAACGGGAAGGGGTCCCCATGGGACCCCTTCCCCTTTGTGAATGGACCCCAAAACATTTTTTCAGGGCAGGTAGTGGTCCAAGGGACCACTACCTGCCCTGAAAAAAAACCGAAACAAAAGGTTTCGGATTTTTTTTTAAGTGCAGCTCGTTTTCCTTTAAGGAAAATGGGCTACACTTAAAAAAAACTGCTTTATTTAAAAGCAGTCACGAACATGGAGGTCTGCTGACTACAGCAGGCCTCCATGTTAGCGAGTGCCCATAGTCGGTATGGGGCCGCAATTTGCGACCCACCTCATTAATATTAATGAGGTGGGTCTTTGCGACCCCATACCGACTCGCAGAAGGTGTCTGAGACACCTTTCTGCATAACATTTTGCGACTTGCAAATTGCGAGTCGCTAGTACTCGCAATTAGCAAGTCGCAAAATGTTATATTGCTACATCTGGCCCTTAACTCCATAGGCTAACGTTGGAATATTTCATTAGGTTTAAATATTGCTAGAAATGAGCTAGGAATGTCATTCAAGGACTCAAAAGATTGGTTATGATAAATCCAACAACTTTTCACTGCTGAATTTATCATAACTAATACAGATGAGACGTTATAGAACTTTCTCTTCTGTGAGCCAAAATTCTGCCTTCTAGCAGCCTTTCCTGATTGGTCAGCCTTAACAGGCTTAGCCATGCTGCTTGATGTGGTGATAAGTGGCCTGCATTGAACAGATTCTCTGTTGGGGGGAGTTCTAGAGTTGCAGTGCACAGGCCAGAAAGGGGGCTGGGTAAATCAAACTGAGATTCAAGGTGAACAGGACAGTAAGGAATGTCAGCAGAGTCTACTCCCTCCTCCTGTGCCCTCCAGCCAGATGCCAGGCCCAGGAATAGAATTTTCAGATGGTCTGGAGGGGAAGTGTTAATAGAAATGAGCTACACCAATAGGTTGGTTTAGCCAGGTCTACTCTGCTGGAGAGGAATCCGCCATCTTAGATTTTAAAAGTGTAATGCTTTGTTGCACAATAATATGTCAACTTTGAAGGAAGTTGTCATGTTTTTGGGTGGCACCCTGTATTTCATGACACAGGGGTCCACACACAGTCTTATGGCTCCTGCCTACTTGGGCTTAGGGGCTATCACGAGGGGTGATACTGATGGAGTCGGTCATGTTACTTACTCAATTACTCCTAATTGCTCCAATTGATCCAATTCTTTTTTTACTAGAGGGTGCAGATGGAATGGCACTCTACTGTGCCTTAGATCCACAGGCATCATAGCTTTGTCTATGTGGAGCTTCATCTTTGAGCCTTTTAGGAAGCCCAAGCCTCAGAACACTTGCAGGAACTCCTCTAGAATGCTCATGGCATGTGAATTATGCCCTTGCTGTGCGTAGAACACCAAACTAAAGCCCTCTACCACATGGCATCCGAAGAGGGTGCCACTGTCTCCTTCAGTCATGTGAAACCTAGCATGTGTTGATTTACCTTTACTTTGACCACATCTCTTAGGGGCTGCCATCCCATTCCTCCATGAGTAGATTCTGGCTTTGGTAGGCACCAGCTTTGAACGTGGCTGGAGTTTGTTGAGTTGAATAAAGTCCATGACGTTCACAGACGCACCCATGTCAATGGGGGTGGTGATTTCAGTTTTCTCCACGAGTACCTTACACATTGGTGGAGGTCTCCTATGGTGTTTTTCTCCTCCTGCGAATGAAACTGTGAAGGCTTCATTTTCATCATCATCTTCCAGGCGACCTACAGAGCCTGGCCGCTGTGCCCACATGCATCTAGGGACATTTGCTTGAGGGTGTGGCACCCTTGCCTTTAATATCCAGAGCCTGTGTTCGGTGCTTCTCTGCATCACACCTTCACAAAGAGATTTCTGCAGCCAGATGTGGATCAAGTCTTGCTTTGTGCTGAACACACGTTGAGTGTGTGGTGTGTCAGTCTGCAGTTTCCACACCCTTTTTCTGCTTGTTTGGATATGATTGGGTTGCGTGGCCATGAATGGTGCCTTTGGATTGCACCTACTTGTTCTTCCCTGACTTTGACCATCCATGCTGCAGCCAATGAAGCACCTTTTGTTAGCGCCACTTCCCTGTCCTCCATTCTGCTGTCTCCCAATTGTGAGACCTCACTAGAATTACTATTTCATCAAGGGAGATACTGGGCTGGCGAAGTATCAGTTTGCATAGAGTGAATGATCAACAACCTTGGATTAATTGGGCTCTGATTTCACCAGGCTGGTCAGTTTGCAGAGTAATGCATAGAAGACACCCACAGATTTGTCATTTGCTTGTCGGTCTCAGCACACTCTAAATCTTTTATAATCAGGATTAAGTTGTGGCTCAAAGTGTTGGTTGAGGGCTGAGACCACAGCGTCAAAGTCCTCGTCCTCCTGGTGCTGGGGAGGTGCTCAAACATGTCATAGAATTCTGCACCGCCCACAAGAAAGATCATGGACTTTTTCACAGCCCCATCAGTCTCTAACATGGCACAAAAACAGTGTTGGAGGTGCCTTAGCCACTGACGGCAGAGTGGGGCAGCTGCTCTGAGGTCAGCTAACTGGTTGAATGGTGGTAGCTCAAGGACAGATGTATGGGCACACCGTGGTGGGGCAGGCAGCACAGCATCCTTCTGTAGGGCTGACATGTCTCTAGTTTGGGCATTCCCTTCTTCCTTTAGTTTCACACACTTTTACCTCAAATGGTGTGGTTTTGGCACTGGCACACAATGTATCGCCAGCGTACAGGTGGCGGTGCAGTCCAATGGGTGTGACAATGATAGGGGCTTGTGGCATTAATGGATTCTGCACCTGGCAACTATGGCTGGTGCCCTATGTTCCTGTCTTCTTTTTTCTTTATTTCTTTTGCTTGTCTTGTTTTTGTCCCTCTTTAACTTTTTTGCTTTTTTCCACTCCTGCCTCTTGCCTCACATCACTATGCCCCCTTGTTTTTTCTTCTTCAGTGACCTTTTATCATATGCTTTTTACTCTCTTGCGTGCCTTTGTTCTTGTTATTTTTTTTATTGCTCTTGCCTTATTTTTCTGTGAGGCCGGTTTGCACAAAGTCCTTCTCTCAACCAGCCCACAAGTGCTCCTTCCTGCCAGGCATTCAGCGCCAAGGATTCCAGACAGGCTCAGGGCCTCTCGAGCACACAGAGCCATGTGCTCTTACAACAGCCTCCCGGACAGGATGCAATGTATCTGTAGACCACTTGACGGTGCTGCTTTACCACATCTTCTCAGGGCCTCATCTAGTTCGCTGAGTGGCGATGGAGCGGAAGCGGTGAGGAGAGAGGCACGAGGCGCTGGGTCCAGGCAGTGCTTTACACACTGGGGGCAAGGCATGGATGGCAGCCTTGACAGTCGGCAGCAGTCTGTGGAGCTGCACACGTAGTGGCCAGAGGCAGCAAGGAGACATCGATGACCCCAGCATGCCAGGTAATACGCTGCCTCGCTGCCAGAATAAAATAGCATACTGGACCTGGGTGAGGCATACAACAACTGGCCACACAGACGACGCGTACACTAATTGTTGGTACGTGCCAAATGACCCTGAGCGGTCACTGCGTTTTATTTACACCTTCGGGCTGCGCCCAGCCTTCCGATTGTGTGCTTGATACACTGTACTGTATGTAGAGTCAGAGTGGCACTCTACAGTGGGAGCTCGCTGCAGTGCCATCAGAAGACCACAAGAGGGCGGCAGAGACACATTGTGCATTATGGGCCTTTCCGTGTAGTGTTTCTTAATCCATTTCTGTTTTTGTCTGACATATTTGCTCTGTTATGATTCTCACATATTGTGCCAATTTTTAGCTACAGAAAAGTAACCCTGAAATTATCTCATAACCATGACTTGCCATAAGGTATTTGAGAAGGCCAGACATCAAAACATTTTGTTTTGGGGGACTCAGGGCAAAAACGTTTCTGGAGCAGTGTGAGGCCTTCTAATAAGAAGTACTGCCTCAGTCACTTTGAGCAAAGAGGAGAGCTGCAAGCCTGATACTAAGAACCATCAGCACCGAGCCAGACAGTGTCTCACCAAAATTAGGGTGACGTTTCTTTGGTTTAGTAAACACAGTGAAACAACAAAAATTAACTCCAAGCTTTCCAGGTCCGTGTATGATGTCCTTCTCCAGTCCAAGAGTTTCTTTGAACTCATAGACTTGTCATTTTTATTGCAATTTAAAACAAGATTACAATTCCCAGAATTCCAACAGAAAAACATTGACTGAAGCAGCACATCACACGTTTACCTAGGAAATTTGGCAGCTATGGGTACAGTGTACACAACAGGTTGGTAGCGGGTGGAACTGGATAAGAAGAACAAGAAGTGAGCGTCCTCGCCACCCACACAGAACACCAAAGTTCAAACTAAAGGCTTTGGAGCACCATCATAATGAATAAAATAAAGACTGTGGACAAAGGCTTTTTGGGACACCAACAATGGAAGGCACAACTGCCTGCTGCCATCAACCAGTAGGCAGGAGGCTACAGGAGCTTAAAGGAGAAGGTAGGGGAGCAGTCAAGTGAGTGGGAGGAGAATGACTGCAGAAGGTGGGACAAGCTATTTATGAGCAGGCATGGACCCCTACCCCACATGCAAGCAGTGTGTGATCTGATCCTGCAATTATGGCCCCTAGGGGAGACAAGCATCCATAATTAAAAACATATGCGACAACTGGGCACAAACCAAATCTGGATGTATTTTAAGGAAATGTAGCAGAGCGATGTGTCTCCATTTTTATGTTTCTTTTCTCTCATGGGCTCAAAAGTGTTGGTGAGCTCTAGCCAATAGGAGCACCTTCAATAGACTTCTTGAACTTCAAAAGGCACACTTGGTGAGGATCTGGCTTTACCGTTTCTCTGTAGTAGTCTTCTCTTGGCTCCTGGTGCTCCTCTACGGCTGGTGGGGGGCTTCCTCTACAGCCCCCCCTCTCCCAGCCATACTCATAAGCCACAGAGCCTACTAGCTGTCGTGCAGGGCACTTAGAGTGGCAGACAAGGCCAGGTTTTCCTCATCTGGCCCTTAGGGGTCATAAGGGGCCAGCTCCATTGGCCCTAAAGAGACCTATCTAATCATTAGTGGCAGCTGAAGGCAAAGTCCTTAGTACATCAGAGGCATCCGGTGGCTGCTTCTTGCAGCTGTCCATGATTCTGGTGTTGTCCCTGTCCATGTCCATGGTCTTGCTTACTCTATCTCCCTTGTATAGGGGTTTGTAAAGGTTGGTGAACATTTCTAGATTCCAGTCAGCCCAAACCAATCCTAGGATGCCACATCATCCCTCCTCCCCATTCCAACAATCCTGCACAGCATTATGGGACAGTCCAATATGGGAGAACCCTTTTTCTCCTGTGCATAGCTCCTGTGTCCAACCAGAGCTATGGCCAGAAAAATGAGCAGCCCTTCCTCTGGGGTCACTATAAACCAGTTTTAGGGCAGCTGCCACCTCATACTCCGTTTGGAGCCAAGATGTCGAGCAGGACTATAGAGAAGGCAGGCCTACCTATCAGCTACATCTGCCTGTCATGGGGGGGGTGCTGTTTGAAGTTTATCAAGTTACTGGGCACAACTACCAGGCCATCCTGTCAAAAAAGAAAACTCCCTGAACACATCCAGGACCCTCTGCCCACTGTCTGGCAGAAATACACATTCTCACTACAGGGGAGCCATCAGCAGTCATGTGACACTCAACACTAGCAGAAAGGTCTATTGATTTTAGGCAGGAAAATGGCAAATTTCAAAAAGAGTAATTCCCAAAATAGTAAATCAAAATCTGATTTGACTAATAAGTTGAATTTTAAATTGCTATCAAGACGAGTCCTTAAATTACTTCTCTAGCTGCTACCAATCAAAAGTTTGCATTTAATACATTTTTCCCTATGGACGTAGCCCAACAGCTAGAGTGAAAATAGACCTTATGGATATTTCACTGTAAGGAGGTTAAACATTCATTTCTACATGTCCTACTTTTAAATATCATGCTCCTTGCCTTCAGGAGCAACAAGGCCTACTTAGGGGTGACATTAATATCTAAATGAAATGTTTATACTTGTCAAAACGGGGTTATTTTGACAGGTTGAACTTGCAATTTAAAACTGCCACAAGCATATAAAATGTGTACAATTACCAGGCTGTGCATGATCTCACATGCAGCCAACAGACATACACACATGCCTGTACACACCCATTCATATGTAACCAGTCCAATGGCACTTACCCTTGCTGCACTATGGCAGCCTCATGTTAAAAGTTGGACAGTGGTGATAACCCTCTGTCCAATTACCATGAAATTACCTTGAGTGCGGGAGTAAGGTGATAAGACTTGTCCACAGTAAAGGTCAAAAAAATGGGTAATCCCAAGCAAAAAATCATTGTGAACTAAATGAGAGGAACCCATTTGCAACAGTGCCCGCTCTACATATCTTGGCTGGATGAATCAATGTAGTCAAAATTAACATTCTCCTCAGTATCTGTTTCAGTACCTCCAAACATCTTTCCCTGTCAGTGGTATACGGTCTGTTTCAAAGTAGACATTGCGTGTTTTGAGATGGCAAAATAGACACTACATTTGTTTGGGATGACCAAAAGCCTAGCACTATGCATTTCGGCCACATTTCTGATGGCTCCCACCAATAGGGGTTATTTGGTGTGCCCCGATCTAGAGGAATATATTTTAGGACCAAGTGGCGCATAGGATGGTGCTCAGAATGTTTCCCTCCCTCAAGGGAGATGGGGACTCCTCTTACCCCAATAGAAACACCAATGCTTTTGTAAGTGGATGATGAGAGAGTGCAGAGTCCTGAAGGATCTCTTTCTGGGAAGCATCAGTGTTCTGGGTGTAAGGCCTGAGCCAATTTCAAACACCTTTTTTTAAATAAGATTACAAGATCATTTGTGTCTTTCACAATTGATTTGACCTAATATTAAACAAAATACCTTTTACATACGATTATAAAAAGCGATTGTTTTCCTCTTACCGTAGAAACATCACATTTGGGAATGGATATGGGTATTATGCTGTAATTTGTGAAAAGTACCTACTCAAATTGTGAATTCTAATTGGAGATGTATCACTCCATAAGAATGAGCAAAAGCAAATTGTTTTGCCAAATAAATCATCAAAATTACTAATTTGGAATCATCAGCATACTTAGAACAGTCTGTGATGACACCAGTGAACCAGGAAGTGAGCCAGGTGCAGTATGAATCGAGAAGAGAGAGGAGTAAATGTCCTGAAACATTCTTAGAAGCAGTATGGAGGAGCATTATGGGAAGTCAGGAGTCCCAGGAGATTGTTTCCCGAAAGATGAAATGCAGAACTCAAAATACAGACCAATGGGCCAAACAGTCAAGCTATTTTGAAAATTCTTCCTTACCAAGCCAGAGTCCACATAAAAGGCAATTTGGAGCTGTATGAGGGAAATAATTTTATAGGTGTGACAAACAGGATCACAGAAGAAATGTACACACGTTGATACTTACTGAAGTGCTATACCTAAAAGTTACCAGCACCCACATCAGCAAAAGCTGGAGCCACAGGCAGTGGGTTTTGCACTGAACCCCCCCCTCCCAAGCAATGGAGACGATCACTGCCTGATTGCTTCCTGCACTTTCTAGCAGGAAGCAATCTCAGGGCTTGGCACCATCAACACATCAGCACACAGTGGGGCATGTTAGAGGACACTAGCGAAAGTAGGCAATGACAAACATACAGCAGTGACACTGATTACTCAGAAACATTGCAGATCCATCATGAGTTCCATTCCTTGAGTCAATATTCAAGCGCAATTTATTATGGGACTTAATGTGTGTCCATGTCTATGTCTAATCAAACTATTACAGCTGCAGTAGCAACCAGACTCCATTTATTTGTGTGCACTCTTTTAGATATGAGTAACCAAACTCCAAATGGGCAGCAGACATGGGAATACTGGGAAATCAGCAGGACACACATATAGAATATGCACTGCATGAGACAAGTAGTCTGACATACCATCAATCGGTTGCTCTTAACAGATCCAACTACCCAAAGCATCAACTTGCACAAAGAGGGGGAGCAGACATAGGTATGAACAGTCCACCAAGTCAAGCAAGTGAAACGACTGCTTCTGCCAGAGGAATGGTCACTTGTTACATGTATTGTTACGTTACATGTATTTGTGAGTACACCATCACCTTTGAGGGTACAGTGGTGCTATGTAAGTGTGTGATACTAGCTCTGGGAGTAGGATGAGGAGTGTTAGAAATGGGGTCTTTGATTGGCAGTCAGGTTACCCCCTGTCCAAGCAAGGACCCTCACTCTAGTCAGGGTAAGTCACACACAATTCAAATTATCTTGTGCCCACCCTCTGGTAGCTTGGCACTGAGCAGTCAGGCTTAACTTAGAAGGCAACGTGTAAAGTATTTGTTCAATAAATCATACAATAACACAATATAGCACCACAAAAATACACCACACATTGTTTAGAAAAATATATAATATTTATCTGGGTATTTGCAGGTCAAAACGTTAAAAGATGTTATATGAAATTGTAGAGATATCAGTGAAAAGTGATATAAGTGTCTTAAGTCTTTAAAAAGCAAACAAAGGCCCTCATTCTGACCTTGGCGGTCGGCGGAGAGGCGGCGGTCGGACCGCGAACAGACCGGCGGTATTAAAAATGGCATTCTGACCGCGGCGGTCACCGCCGCGACCGACCGCCACTTCCCCACTCCGACAGCCACGGCGGTCATGACCGACGGGCTGGAGTCTGCGCACTCCGGTCCGGCGGTCGACCCAAGACCGCCAACGGTATCATGACCCTGCTTACCGCCACGGTTTCTGGCGTTCGGGAACCGCCATGCGAACCATGGCGGTAGGCACTATCGGGGCCAGGGAATTCCTTCCCTGGCACTGATAGGGGTCTCCCCCACCCCCCACTGCCCCCCCGAGTCCTCCCCCCACACCCTCCACCCCCCTGCCACCCCCCAGAGGTGGTACGAACCCCCTCCCCACCCCCACCCCGACATGCACATACACGCACCCCGACATGCTCACACCCCCAACATGCACATATACACACCCCCTACACACACACATACACAACGGGGACACATACCCGCACACATACATGCCGACATGCGCACCCGCCGAACTACACACATCGCCCATAGGCACAGCAGCACTCCCCGCCCGCATGCACGCACTCACACACCCCCTCTACACACTCACACGCACACCCCCATGCACGCACACATCACACAACACCCCCCCACCCCCTCCCCTCACGGACGATCAACTTACCTTGTGCGTTGGTCCTCCGGGAGGCGACGGGAGCCATAGGGACGTGACCGCCAACAGAAGACCGCCAACAGAAGACCGCCACACAGAAATGTGGGTCGTAATTCTGGGGGCGGTGTTCTGCTGGCGTGGCGGTGGAGGTTGACCAGTCTCCACTTTCCCGCCGACCGCCAGTGTGGCTGCTGGCGGTATTCCGGCGGAACGCTCCCAGCGGTCGGAATACGCGCAGCGGCATACCGCCGCGGTCGGCGGTCTTTACCGCGGCGGTAACTCGGCGGTCTTGCGAAAAGACCGCCAAGGTCAGAATGAGGGCCAAAGTCTCTTTCAAGCACCAAGTACCTGGTTTGGAGTGGAAAATCTCCGCAAAGGGCTGCAGAGGAGGAGATGCGTGGAAAAATGGTGTGTGCGTCGGTTTCGCCCCTTCACACACGGACTTGCGTCGTTATTTTTCACACAGGGAAGCCGTGCGTCGTTTTCCGGCGTGTGGATAGTCTCCTTCTGTGGGTCGCGGGATTACCAGATGTCCCGGGGTCTGTACGTGGAATCCGGGGCTTGTTGTCCGGCTGTGCGTCGTTCCGGTGGGCTGTGCGTGGAATTTTCTCCCTCACGGCAGACGTCGTGTGGATTTCCTCTCTGTAAGTCGAGCGGCGTTGTCCAGGCGGGCCGTGCGTCGAAGTTTCGGTCGCACCGCAGGCGTCGTGTTGACCTTTTCCTTGTGGGGTCGAGCGGCGTCTTTCCGATCGGCGTGCGGTGAATTTTTCACCGCAGACGAAGCTGTGCGTCGAATTTTTCAGTGCACAAGGAGTCTAGTTGAAAAAGAGAAGTCTTTTTGGTCCTGAGACTTCAGGAGGCAAGCTCTAGCCAAGCCCTTGGAGAGCACTTCTGCAGCAAGGCAAGCGTTCAGCAAGGCAGCAGGCCAACAGCAAGGTAGCAGTCCTTTGTAGAAAGCAGTCAGGTGAGTCCTTTGAGCAGCCAGGCAGTTCTTCTTGGTAGCATGCAGGTTCTGGTTCAGGTTTCTTCTCCAGCAAGTGTCTGATGTGGTAGGGCAGAGGCCCTGTTTTATACCCAAATGTGCCTTTGAAGTGGGGGAGACTTCAAAGAGTGGCTTAGAAGTGCACCAGGTCCCCTTTCAGTTCAATCCTGTCTGCCAGGGTCCCAGTAGGGGGTGTGGCAGTCCTTTGTGGGAGAACAGGCCCTCCACCCTCCCAGCCCAGGAAGACCCATTCAAAATGCAGATGTATGCAAGCGAGGCTGAGTACCCTGTGTTTGGGGTGTGTCTGAGTGAATGCACAAGGAGCTGTCAACAAAACCTAGCCAGACGTGGATTGTAGGGCACAGAAAGATTTAAGTGCAGAGAAATGCTCACTTTCTAAAAGTGGTATTTCTAAAATAGTAATATTAAACCCAACTTCACCAGTCAGCAGGATATTGTATTACCATTCTGGCCAGACTAAATATGACCTTCCTACTCCCTTCAGATCAGCAGTTACCACTTCAGCAATGTATGAGGGCAGCCCTAATGTTAGCCTTTGAAGGGAACAGGCCTCACAGTAGTGTAAAAATTAATTTAAGAGTTTTACACTACCAGGACATGTAAACTACACAGGTACATGTCCTGCCTTTTACCCGCACCACACCCTGCTCTAGGGGTTACCTAGGGCAGTGATTCCCAACCTGTGGGCCGGGGACCCCTAGGGGTCCGTGAAGCCTCCTCAGGGGGTCCGCGACTGCTTAGAAAATGTAATATTATTAAGTTCCAACTATCAGTAATGACTGAGTGGGGGTCCCAGGATTCAAATAATGATTCAGTGGGGGTCCCCGGGCTCCAGTATTGATAAAATGGGGGTCCACAGAAGTCAAAAGGTTGGGAACCACTGACCTAGGGCACACATTAGAGATGACTTATGTGTAGAAAAAGGGGAGTTTTAGGCTTGGCAAGTACTTTTAAATGCCAAGTCGAATTGGCAGTGAAACTGCACACTCAGGCCTTGCAATGGCAGGCCTGAGACAAGGTAAAGGGGCTACTGGAGTGGGTGCCACAATCAGTGCTGCAGGCCCACTAGTAGCATTTAATCTACAGGCCCTAGGCACATACAGTGCACATTACTAGGGACTTATAAGTAAATTAAATAGTCCAATTGGGTATGATCCAAAGTTACCATGTTTAAAGGGAGAGAGCATATGCATTTTAGCACTGGTTAGCAGTGTAAAGTGTGCAGAGTCTAAAACTGTCCAAAAAGTGTAGGGAGGCAGGCAAAAAGTTAGGGGTGACCACCCTAAAGCATGTCAGGTCTAACATGTGTCCCCCCCAGCTGAAAGTGGGGAGAGCTACCCAACCTCCTGGGAGCTCTCATCGCTAAGGCGGAAGTATCTGGAGAGACCATCAGCAGTGGCGTGGTCAACCCCTGGGCGATGCTCCACCGTAAAGTCCATCCACTGTAGGGAAATGGACCACCTCAAGAGTTTTGGATTCTCACCCCTCATCTGCATGAGCCATCTGAGGGGCCTGTGGTCTGTCTGAACCCGGAAGTGAGTCCCAAACAGGTAGGGTCTTAGCTTCTTCAGTGCCCAGACCACAGCAAATGCTTCTCTCTCAATAGCACTCCACCTCTGTTCCCGTGGTAATAGCCTTCTGCTAATAAAGACTACTGGTTGGTCTGAGCCCTCCTGATTTAGCTGTGCTAGAACAGCCCCAATGCCATGCTCGGAAGCGTCTGTCTGCACAATAAATTCCTGGGAGTAATCAGGGGCCTTAAGCACGGGGGCCGTGCACATGGCTTCCTTCAGAGAATCAAAGGCTTTCTGACAAGCCTCTGTCAAATTCACCAACCTAGGTTGTTTCTTGGAAGTGAGTTCTGTCAGGGGTGACGCAATGGTGCCATAGCCCTTGATGAATCTGCGGTAGTATCCAGTGAGACCTAAAAAGGCTCTCACCTCAGTCTGTGTTCTAGGTGGTTGCCAGGCCTTGATAGTTTCAATCTTGGTCTGGAGTGGCTGCACCTTGCCACCACCTACTAGGTGTCCCAAGTACACCACGGAACCCTGCCCAATCTGGCACTTACTGGCCTTGATGGTCAGGTCTGCCTGTTGCAGAGCCTGAAGCCCCTCCTTGAGGTGGAGCAGGTGTTCCTCCCAGCTGGAACTGTAGACAGCTATATCATCCAGGTAAGCTGCACAGTAGGCATCTTTACCAGCTAGGACCCCGTTAACCAACCGTTGGAAGGTAGCAGGGCATTTTTCAACCCAAATGGCAGCACCCGGAATTGGTAATGGCCATCAGAGGTGGAAAATGCGGATCTCTCTTTAGCCCCCTCTGCCAGTACCCTGAAGTAAGATCTAACGTACTCAGGAACTTGGCAGCGCCTAGTCTGTCAACGAGCTCATCAGCTCAGGGGATGGGGTGAGCATCAGTCCGGGTGACTGAGTTGAGACCCCGGTAGTCCACACAGAACCTGAGTTCTGGATTCGCACCTGGTGTAGTAGCCTTAGGAACCAATACAACAGGGCTGTCCCAGGGACTACTGGATTTCTCAATAACCCCTAAAGTCAACATCTTGGAGACCTCCTCCTTGATGGTGGCCTTCACCTTATCCAAATTTTGTTCTTCACAGGGGGACTGTCACCTGTTTCAATGTCATGAACACAGAGGTGGGTCAGTGCCGGAGTAAGGGAGAACAGGGGGGAGAACTGCTCTAACAGCTCATAGCAGTCTCCTCTCTGGGTTAGAGTCAGGGAGTCAGAGAGAATGACGCCCTCCACTGACCCATCTCCTTCTTTGACAGAGAGGAGGTCGGGGAGAGGTTCACTCTCCTCTTCCATGCCCTCATCTGTGCCCAGGAGCATACTGACTTCAGACCGCTCAAAGTGAGGTTTGAGCCGGTTGTGATGGAGGACCCTTAGGGGGTGCCTAGGGATCTAGAGGTCCTCTAGGTAAGTGGCCTCCCCTTTACGCTCCTTGATCTCAAAGGGGCCAGTCCAGCAGTCCTGGAGAGCCCTGGGCTCTACTGGCGCCATCACCCTAACTTTGTCTCCAGGTGAGAACTCAACAAGAGTGGTCTTCCGGTCATACCACTCCTTCATCACCTCTTGACTGGCCTCGAGGTTACTCTTGGCCTGCTTCCAGAAGCGTTGGGTTTGGTTGCGGAGGGCCAGCATGTAGCTGACCACATCCTGGGGAGGTGACTTGGGAGCTTTCTCTCAGCCCTCCTTAACAATGCTTAAGGGTCCCCTGACAGGGTGACCATAGAGAAGCTCAAAGGGGCTGAACCCCATCCCTTTCTGGGGCACCTCTCTGTAAGCAAACAAGAGGCATGCTAAGAGGACGCCCCACTTACTCCTCATGGCATCAGTCAGGCCACTAATCATGCCCTTCAGGGTCTTGTTGAATCTCTCGACAAGCCCATTGGATTGAGGATGATAAGGGGTGGTAAACCGGTAGGTCACCCCACACTCATCCCACATGGACTTCATGTATGCAGACATGAAGTTTGTGCCCCTGTCAATCACAACCTCCTTAGGGAATCCCACACGGGTAAATATTCCCAACAGGGCTCTGGCCACCACCGGTGAAGTCACTGTTCTCAGAGGGATTGCCTCTGGATAGCGGGTGGCATGGTCCACCAAAACCAGGATAAACCTGTTGCCCAAGGCAGTTTTGGGTTCCAAGGGACCAACAATGTCGATGCCCACCCTTTCAAAGGGGGTGCCAACGACTGGGAGTGGGAGCAGGGGAGCCTTGAGCTGTTTCCCTGTTTTCCCACTAGCCTGGCAGATGGGGCAAGCTTTGCAGAAGTTATCTGAGGCTGTCCTCATTCTGGGCCAATGGAAGTGGGTGACAAGCCTGTTAAAAGTCTAGTCTTGGCCCAGGTGTCCTGCCAGGGGGATGTTGTGAGCCAGACCCAGTTGGAAGGTCCGGTAACACTGGGGGACCACCAGCACACAGGCTTCCCCAGGACCTGGAACCTTAGGCTCACTGTAAAGGAGATCATTCTCCCAGTAAATATGGTGACTGCCAGAGGCGTTACCTGCTGCTTGGGCTGTAGCCTGTTGCCTCAGACCCTAAAGGGCGGGGCATTCCTTCTGCGCCTTGCAGAATTCTGCCCTGGTTGGCCCCCCCTCTACTTGCCAGCCAGCAAGTTCATGTAGGTTACCCAGGTCAGCTTTGTCCTCCCCAGTTGGCTCAGGGGCCTCCTCCTCCTCAGGGGCCCCGTCCACCACCATGGGAACATTTGAGGTGGGTTTCCCATGCCTCTTGCCCTTCCTCTTTGCAGCTGTCTGGGCCATTTTTCCAGGCTCCAGATGCCCTTGACTCCCTTCCCGGGCAGCCATGGACCGTGTGGTTATGCAGACCCACTCAGGCAACCCTAACATCTCCAGGTGGGATCTGAGCTCTACTTCTTTCCAAGCATTATGCTCAAGATAATTGCCTAACAGACAACCTACAGGTATGGCAGGACTCACAGCTACTTTCAGAGTACCAGAGACCCCCCCCACTCAAAGGTAACCAGAGCCACTGGTAGCGACTATGACCTGGTGGAATGTATTAGGGACTATCTGCTCTGTTGGCACCAGCTGACTCTTGACAGTAGTCAAACTGGCTCATGTGTCACGCAGAGCATCCACCTTTTGCCCATCAATGGTGACCCACTTCCTGTACTTGGAAGTATTTTGGGGCATGTGGGCTTTGGGCACCATTTCTCTTTCTCCCAGGGACACTAGGGAAACCTCTACCTGCTCCCCAAAGCTATCTAGGTCCATCTCCCCCCGAGTGCTACACTAGTCAACCCAGGTGTCTGTCCGGTAGTGGACGGTGCTCTCTTGGAACACTGGGAGTCGCCCTTAGAGTGACCATACTGGTAGCACTCTAAGCATTTGGAGTTGAATTTCCCTGATGATTTATCATAAGTCCCTGGCTTTTTCCCAAATCTGGAAGAGGAATAGTTGCCACCCCCACCCTGGGAATTCTTTTGGAGACCTTTTGAGAGTTCCTTATCTGTAAGATTATCTCCCCCCTCTTTCTTCTGTTGGGAACCCTGACCACCTTTGTGGGTGTCCCCCCCCAGATACCTTTCTGGACACTCTGGTGCTAACCCAGAGGTCCTCCTCCTCAGCAAGCTTCCTGGGATCAGTCGGCTTACTATCTACCAAGTGCTGGCGCAACTCTGTAAAAGTAGTATTGAGCATATGCTCTCTCAGAATCAAGTCATATAACCCTTTGTAATCATCTACTTTGTTGCCCTGCACCCATCCATTCAGTGCCTTACTGGAAAAGTCAAAGAAATCTGCCCATGTTTTTGTGGATTGTTTGGTGCTGTCCCTGAACTTCTGACGGTATCCCTCAGGGGTCAGCCCAAACTTGGCAAGTAAAATGGCTTTCTGAAGTGGGTATGTGTTTTGATCTGGTTTATCCAATGTGAGAAGTGTGTCCCTCCCCAATGTTGGCACATAGCTGTACCCCATTGCCCTTCAGGAACCTCATGAGGCCTTAGTGCAACTTCATTGGCAGCTAACCATTTATCTATGTCATCTCCCACCACAAAACTGGGCACCACATTTTTGGGTATACAAACCTTCTTTTCTCCAGCAGGTCCTGTCTGTATGCTGCCACCATTACTGCTGGATTCATACTGTCTTGCCTTGATCTCCAGCTCCTTGAGACTCAGTTCATGAGCCAACAATAGTTTCTTTTCAGCCAAAGCTCTCTCAGCTGCAGCTTCAACTCTTTCAGCTTCCATCTGTTTGGCTGCTCTCTCAGCCTCCATCTGTTTGGCTGCTCTTTCAGCTTCAGCTTGCTTGGCTTCTCTCTCTGCCCTCCTTTCCTCCTGTTGAGCCTCAATTTTCAGTTTTGCCATTTGCAATTGGAACTCCCTTTCTTCTCTCCTTTCCTCTGCGGTCAGGCTTTGCTCAGAGACACTGCTCCCTGGTCTGGAAGGGGGCACAATTGCAGTGGTAACATCACCCACTGATGGCAATAAATCCTCTGAGGGGCCATTTTCTGGCTCCTCTTCCTCATCATCCTCCTCTAAATGGGCTTCTGCCCAGGCCCTCAGTGCCACTTGAAAGTCCTTCTTTCTGGAGGCCCCTTGGGTGGGTACTCTCATCACCCTGCAGAACTCTTTTAGCTGTTTGACAGTATATGTCTCCAACAGGGCTAGGTCCAAATCTCCTGCTTGAGACCCAGCCAGAGACATGTTGAGTGAGTATTTCGTTTTTGAAAATTGTCAGGAAAAACAAATTTGCAAAAAGAGATAAAAATCAAGTTGACCTTCAACTGTGGGTAGATAGTGAAATACTTAGCTACTGTATGTCACTGCACAAATACAAGTCCTATCCTCACCGCTGATCACCAATGTTAGAAAGGGGGTCTTTGGTTGGAAGTCAGGTTACCCCCTGTCCAAGCAAGGACCCTCACTCTAGTCAGGGTAAGTCAAACACAATCCAAACTATCCTGTGCCCACCCTCTGGTAGCTTGGCACTGAGCAGTCAGGCTTAACTTAGAAGGCAATGTGTAAAGTATTTGTGCAATAAATCATACAATAACACAATATAGCACCACAAAAATACACCACACAGTGTTTGGAAAAATATATAATATTTATCTGGGTATTTGCAGGTCAAAACGTTAAAAGATGCAATATGAAATTGTAGAGATATCAGTGAAAACTGATATAAGTGTCTTAAGTCTTTAAAAAGCAAACAAAGTCTCTTTCAAGCACCAAGTACCTGGTTTGGAGAGGAAAATCTCCGCAAAGGCCCGCAGAGGAGGAGATGCATGGAAAAATGGTGTGTGCATCGGTTTCGCCCCTTCACACATGGACTTGCGTCGTTATTTTTCATGCGGGGAAGCCGTGCATCGTTTTCCGGCGCGCGGACAGTCTCCTTCTGTGGGTCGCGGGATTACCAGATGTCCCGGGGTCTGTGCGTGGAATCTGGGTCTTGTTGTCCGGCTGTGCGTCGTTCAGGTGGGCTGTGCATGGAATTTTCTCCCTCACGGCAGGCGTCACGTCAATTTCCTCTCTGGAAGTCGGGTGGCGCTGTCCAGGTGGGCCGTGCATCGAAGTTCCGGTCGCACCACAAGCGTCACGTCGATCTTTTCCTTGCGGGGTCGAGCGGCGTCTTTCCAGATCGGCGCGCAGTGAATTTTTCACCGCGGAGCAAGCTGTGCGTCGAATGTTTCGGTGCACAAGGAGTCCAGTTGAAAAACAGAAGTCTTTTTGGTCCCGAGACTTCAGGGAACAGGAGGCACGCTCTATCCAATCCCTTGGAGAGCACTTCTGCAGCAAGGCAAGAGTTCAGCAAGGCAGCAGGCAAACAGCAAGGCAGCAGTCCTTTGTAGAAAGCAGTCAAGTGAGTCCTTTGAGCAGCCAGGCAGTTCTTCTTGGCAGGATGCAGGTTCTGGTTCAGGTTTCTTCTCCAACAATTGTCTGATGTGGTAGGGCAGAGGCCATGTTTTATACCCAAATGTGCCTTTGAAGTGGGGGAGACTTCAAAGAGTGGCTTAGAAGGGCACCAGGTCCCTTTTCAGTTCAATCATGTCTGCCAGTGTCCCAGTAGGGGGTGTGGCAGTCCTTTGTGTCAGAGCAGGCCGTCCACCCTCCCAGCCCAGGAAGACCCATTCAAAATGCAGATGTATGCAGATGTATGCAAGTGAGGCCCCTGTGTTTGGGGTGTGCCTGAGTGAATGCACAAGGAGCTGTCAACTAAACCTAGCCAGACGTGGATTGTAAGGCACAGAAAGATTTAAGTGCAGAGAAATGCTCACTTTCTAAAAGTGGCATTTCTAAAATAGTAATATTAAATGCAACTTCACCAGTCAGCAGGATTTTGTATTACCATTCTGGCCATACTAAATATGACCTTCCTACTCCCTTCAGTTCAGCAGCTACCACTTCAACAATGTATGAGGGCAGCCCCAATGTTAGCTTATGAAGGGAACAGGCCTCATTGTAGTGTAAAAATGAATTTAGGAGTTTTACACTACCAGGACATGTAAACTACACAAATACATGTTCTGCCTTTTACCCGCACCGCACCCTGCTCTAGGGGTTACCTAGGGCACACATTAGAGGTGACTTATGTGTAGAAAAAGGGGAGTTTTAGGCTTGGCAAGTACTTTTAAATGCCAAGTCGAATTGGCAGTGAAACTGCACACACAGGCCTTGCAATGGCAGGCCTGAGACAAGGTAAAGGGGCTACCAGAGTGGGTGGCACAATCAGTGCTGCAGGCCCACTAGTAGCATTTAATCTACAGGCCCTATGCACATACAGTGCACATTACTAGGGATTTATAAGTAAATTAAATAGTCCAATTGGGTATGATCCAAAGTTACCATGTTTAAAGGGAGAGAGCATATGTACTTTAGCACTGGTTAGCAGTGGTAAAGTGTGCAGAGTCTAAAAGCAAGCAAAAACTATCCAAAAAGTGGAGGGAGGCAGGCAAAAAGTTAGGGGTGACCACCCTAAGGCATGTCAGGTCTAACAAGGAGTTACTTGAAGAGTTAGTTCTTCAGGTTCTCTCAGAATTCAAGAAGAGAGGAGGAGTCTCTAATGTGTACTGGGAGGACGTTCCATGCAGTAGGAGCCATGTCTGACAAGGTTCCACCTCCAGTTTTGCTTAACTATATGCGTGGAATGTGTGGGTCTGGCTCAAAAGAGGAGCCTGGGTGGTTGGAGGAAATGTATGCAGCAGTTCAAAGAGGTTGGGCCTGTGTTGTGTAGTGCCATGTTGTGTTGGGTATCATTTTGGAAAAATCCAGAGACTGTTTTGACCAAGAAAATACTAGTAGACTGTCTTTTTCCTGGATGAGGGTTTGCAAATCCCTTGTATTCACTACTCTAATACCGTATATCAGCGTATGGGGATGGAATCCTTCTTTTCAAACCCTTCTTCCTGCACCCTTTAAGTAAAAGGTCAGTGACTGATGCAATTCATCAGTTTATGGAATCCCAGCAGAGAAGAGGTTTTGCAGGAAGACCGACTATAGCCAGGTACCTGGACTTATGGGACTTTAACTGCTCCATTGATTTCAGTTGGATTGCCCACAGTTGGTGGGGACGTTCCTTATTATTGCATTTTAGATCAGACACTGTCAAATACCTGCTTTGTTTTTCACTGAACTACCCACAAACCCTAGGGTGGTGGTAAAGCAGAATTCCTTTAACTGAAGCCCCCATCCCCGCTCATGCCCATCTGTGACATCACTGCACCACAAGGCACGCTGATATCTCAAATCGGAACTGGACATGACAAGGAAGAAAAAGGTTAGTGTTCTTCCTCAGACCCATTGGGGACTTTAGGCCCCTGCAGCCCTTAAAATGGGAGAGTCCCCTCTTTCCAGCAATGCTTTCTCAAATAATTTCCTGCTCATGTATTGCAAACACGCTGTGATCCATGAGCAGGAAACCATTAGACACCTGGAAATCCACTGGACCACCAGGGATTTCGTGTTTGCGGGAGGTTGTACCCCTGGTGTATGGGCCGAACCCCCATCGGGACAATAATATTTTTGGAAAAGTTTTTAGCTAAGGTTTGAAGCTTACAATGGCTTTTGAAAAAAGCCATTGTAAGCTACACGTAAGCCACACCACCCTGGACACCCCAGTAAATGTGCAGATTTATGAGGCTTTCTTTTAGTTAATAACCAACACAACCCCCAACATCCACAGATAACCAAATTGCAGTAAAAGAGCCAGTTTCTGTGGAAACATTTAGGTGGACATTTAGACATTGGCGGTAAAAGCCGCCTACCGCTGCGGTGACGGCTGCCAAAAGACCGCCACCGCGACATAATGAGGGCCTTAATGTGTCCAAATGTGTCCATGAAGCGGATGCTACTCTTTCATACTGCAGGTTTTAGGCATGATCATGCAAGTGGGGTAAAACAATTTCTGAAAAAAGTAGGGTAACTCTGGGTGGGACGGATTTAGTGGATTCTAGCTGTATCATACATCAAAGATATAGGAGTAACATGTGTTCTTAGCCAAAGTTTCAGGTTTGCAAAGACTTCTAGGTTTGAAATCTTGGGGAAATTCATACACGCCACACCACCCTAAGCTCCACTAGTGTTTTACTTTTCAGAAATTTGTGGCTTTTGTAGGTTTCCCTGTGTGGCACCCAAGACACGCCCCCAAAGTCCACAGCTATTCGCACTGTAAAAACAAGGTTATTTCCTGTGGAAAAATGTGATGAGTCCACTTTCTGCCCTTGCCTATTGCAGGTGCTAAGCCCACCCATACAAGTGAAGTATCATATTTATTTTGGCAGACTTGGGAAGATGCTGGTTGGTAGGAAATGTAAGGCTCCACACAGCTTTCAGAAGTTTTCCTCACAGTAATGTGAGGAAAATGTTTGTTCTTCACCAAAGTTTGAGGTTTGCAGGGCATTCTGTGTAAGAAAACATTGTGGGATCAATGTGAGGCAAACCATTTCATAAATGTGCTGGTTTGGTAGGTTTCCCTGCGTGCCAGCTGAGCTATGGTCTGAACTCCACAGCAAACTAATTTGCCACAAAAGGGTTGGTTTTCGCTGAAGAAATTTGATCTCTCCATGTTGCGTTTTTAGACCTTTTCCTGCCATGGGTGTTAGGCCCATCCACAAAAATATATTTTAGCCAACATTTGATATTTGCTTCCTCTTCTGGTAGCAGCAACTTCACAGAAGTACAAATAACCACTGTTCCTAAACTCAGTATCTGGTGCTCATTTCAGAAATAGATTGATTTCATTCATATTTATTTTTCACTCTTTATATTTTATCACATGGATTGCTCCTTACTTGGTACACAGTGACAAACTATTGTAAGGTGTAGATCAGTTGCTGGTTCTGAATACCTCGGGTTATGGTGAATATACAAACCATGTACTGGTCCCTGCAACCAGAATGGTATGGCAGATGTAACGGTGTATTGCTTTTGTAAACTGACAAGTTACAGATGAGAACATTGTCACAAATAGCTCTTTCTTTCTATTTATTTCCATTATTTTTTTATTTCAACTATTAGTTTCTTTAGGAAAGCCTTTGCCCAATGCTGATTATAGCCTTCTGGCATCACACCTGTTTCCAGCACAAACTGCAAGTAGGTTGAAACCAAACAAATTAGGGAAAATTAGATACATCTTAAAACAATGTCAGACCTGTGCTAAAAATATTTTTGGTACAGCTCAGCTTGTTCCTGAAATCTACAGCGATGCTGATTTTAGCTCTGCAGGCCTTTCATTGATACCATTTATAGGAAACAATAGACACTTTCTTGCACAGCACATTTCCCCCATTTTTCCCGACACCCCCTAAACAATTAGCTTAATTTTGGCTATTTACTCAGTCCCTTCCCGGGGAATCCACAAACCCTGGGTACTTTTAGAATTCCCACAATGTTGGAAAAAAAGAACATAAGTTTGGCATGGATACATTATGTGGACTAAAATGTTATGGAAGTGTAAGCTCAAAATACCCAAATACCAAAAATAATTTTTCTTCAGCCTCTTGAGCCTTTTCAGTCTCTTTTTCAACTTGATCCCTTTCAGTTTGTTTAAAATCTCTATTAAATGTAACAGGTACAAACAAAGCGTTGCGCTAAAGACAGTCAGCGCTTCGATTCAGGCAAGCAGTATGTAATCACATTGAACATTGGGTGGCATAGTCTCATATATAAGTAAAGACATTGCATATATTTGAAATGTATTCCAGCCTGCCTAAGCCTACAAAGGGACAAAGGGGAAATGGAATAATTTCAACCAAAAACAGCAGACAACAACAATACATTGTTCCAGTCTTATAATGTAGGGGTGATATTGCAAGCTTATAGGCACCTGGTGTGTAACCCCGTTTATGTCTATATATTGCGGTGGGCAGGCCTAGCTGATGTGGTGTCAAGTATTGGGGTAGAAATGTGTCACAGAAAGAGTTGTAACGCTCCGAGCTGGGGTGGATTAAAGCAAGTAAACTCTATGTGTGAAAGATAGCATAACAAGGACTGCCATATAGCGTGAAATTTGTCATCAGTAACGGACAGGATATGCAAAATGTGCTCCATTTCCATGATGTGCAAGAGACGAGTGAACCACTGGGCTAGGGAGGGCGGTGTTTTCTACTTCTATGCTATAGCTATTAGCTGCCTAACTGTATGCATCATATAGCTAGCAAGGGCCTAGTCTGTGTTAATCATGGCTGTCAGATGGATGGGCCTGCGTCCCAAGTTCACTGTGTAATATGTGGCCGGCAGGTGGAACCCCACCACGTCTGTCTTTTAAATGGCTTAGAACTTCCTCCCAGAAGAAAGTGATCCGTGCACACGTCAACCACATGTGAGAGAAGTCGTCCGCTCCAAGACGCATCTCCAGTCCGAGGTACCAGGGTACATGGAAGCCAGCAGTGCAGAGGTATGGTACCATTGATACAAAAGCTTATAAGCCATTTCTCTGGGGGAGAGACTGCAGTATAATTTAGGAATGTCCGCCAAAGTCTTTCCCATTGTTTGTGAGAGATAGCATCTATAGGGGGCTATAACCCACTGGTGCTGGTATTGGTAAGATCGCTGAGGTGGTGAGTGCTGCAGAACTTGATAACTATTGGAGATTAGTCCCCCGGATTCGACATAGGTCCTGACGAGTGATTCAAAAGGAGTGTATGGGCAGATAACACAAGGATATACGGAAGGGTGAAGCTGGAGGTATTGCAAGTGCACTGTTTCAGGCAATCCTATTTGCACTGCTCAAATGTTTTTATGGTATCGCCCTGTAAGAGGTCTCTAAGAGGTCTGTATTCCGCATCCATCTAGGCACCAAAGGTGTACGGGACGGGAGCTCAGGGGAAATGTAGTATTGTGAGCCAAGGGTGTATTTGGTGATGGGAAGGTAGTCAGACTCCGCCAGATTGTCCCACACATTCAGGACCATCCTCGTCGGAGTTGCTAGATATGTATTACGTGGTTGAGTGTGTCTGGGGAGCCACGGCAAGTCCCAGAAGGGGTGATATGCCACCACTCTGTCCATGTGGAACCAATGGATCTCGCTGTCTCTAGCCATCCATGCTGAGACATATCACAGATCTGCTGCTGCATAGTAGTCTAAGAGGTTAGGGCAGCCCAAGCCCTCCCCATACCAGGGCTGCATTAAAAGAGAGTAGGAGAGGTGGGCGCCCTCCTTCCCCAAATAAAGGCACTTAGGTCACGCTGTAGTCTCAGTATGTCATCTCGGGGATCAAGTTGGGGGAGATTGAAACAGGTAGAGCACATGTGGAAGCACATTCATCTTCAATACATTTGGGCATCCCAACCACGATATGTGGAGGGGCTTCCATCGTCTGAGGTCCTCAAGGAGCGCCTTCCAAGTTGTGCTCATCCACGTTTCCAACATGGGTGTGAGATAGATCCCCAGATATTTAATCTTACCAGCAGCCCAGCAGAATGGTGCCAGCCCCTGTAGCACCCGGATGTCTGACTTTGGGATGGTGATATTCATGACTTACAATTTGAAGAGGTTCATTTTGAACCCTGAAATATCCACAAACTCTGCTAGACTGGCTACCACTGCCGGTATCTGGCCGGGTTAATGTTAAGAGGAGGTCATCTGTGAATAGGTTGATGTTATGCTCTTGCCATCCAAATGATATCCCCTCAATCTCCTTGTTGCCACATATCGCAATGGCCAAAGGCTCTACTGCTAAGGCAAATAAGAGCGGCGGCAGGGTACATCCCTGCAGGATGCCTCATATAACATTAATGAGATCTGTGAGTTTTCAGTTCACTCAGGTAGTATCCATTGGAGACACATACTGTATAAGGCCATTATTTAATAGATCATATTGGGACCCAGACCCACCCTCACCAGAATCAAGCAGAGAAATCTCCAATTAACCCTATCAAATGGCTTCTCAGCATCTAGCAAGAGAAAGCATGCAGGGATCGCATGGTGGTTGCTTTCTCAATCAGATGTGCTACCCCGCTGTTTTGTCAGCTACCTGACGGCACCGAATGAAGCCTACCTGGTCGGGATCGTTAAGGCCAGGCATATGTAGGAAAGTACCATCTTGCCTGGCATGTTACCCCCATTTTTTCACTGTATATATGTTGTTTTAGTTGTATGTGTCCCTGGGACCCTGTTCACCAGGGCCCCAGTGCTCATAAGTGTGCCTGAATGTGTTACCTGTGTAGTGACTAACTGTCTCACTGAGGCTCTGCTAATCAGAACCTCAGTGGTTATGCTCTCTCATTTCTTTCTAAATTGTCACTAACAGGCTAGTGACCAATTTTACCAATTCACATTGGTTTACTGGAACACCCTTATAATTCCCTAGTATATGGTACTGAGGTACCCAGGGTATTGGGGTTCCAGGAGATCCATATGGGCTGCAGCATTTCTTTTGCCACCCATAGGGAGCTCTGACAATTCTTACACAGGCCTGCCACTGCAGCCTGAGTGAAATAACGTCCACGTTATTTCACAGCCATTTTACACTGCACTTAAGTAACTTATAAGTCACCTATATGTCTAACCTTTACCTGGTAAAGGTTAGGTGCAAAGTTACTTAGTTTGAGAGCACCCTGGCACTAGCCAAGGTGCCCCCACATTGTTCAGAGCCAATTCACTGAACTTTGTGAGTGCGGGGACACCATTACACGCGTGCACTACATATAGGTCAATACCTATATGTAGCTTCACAATGGTAAGTCCGAATATGGCCATGTAACATGTCTAAGATCATGGAATTGCCCCCTCTATGCCATCCTGGCATTGTTGGCACAATTCGATGATCCCAGTGGTCTGTAGCACAGACCCTGGTACTGCCAAACTGCCTTTCCTGGGGTTTCACTGCAGCTGCTGCTGCTGCCAACCCCTCAGACAGGTTTCTGCCCCCATGGGGTCAAGCCAGGCTTGTCCCAGGATGGCAGAACAAAGGACTTCCTCTGAGAGAGGGTGTTACACCCTCTCCCTTTGGAAAATGGTGTGAAGGCAGGGGAGGGGTAGCCTCCCCCAGCCTCTGGAAATGCTTTCTTGGGCACAGATGTGCCCAATTCTGCATAAGCCAGTCTACACCGGTTCAGGGACCCCTTAGCCCCTGCTCTGGCGCGAAACTGGACAAAGGAAAGGGGAGTGACCACTCCCCTGACCTGCACCTCCCCTGGGAGGTGTCCAGAGCTCCTCCAGTGTGCTCCAGACCCCTGCCATCTTGGAAACAGAGGTGCTGCTGGCACACTGGACTGCTCTGAGTGGCCAGTGCCACCAGGTGACTTCAGAGACTCCTTCTGATAGGCTCCTTCAGGTGTTAGTAGCCTATCCTCTCTCCTAAGTAGCCAAACCCTCTTTTCTGGCTATTTAGGGTCTCTGTCTCTGGGGAAACTTTAGATAACGAATGCAAGAGCTCATCAGAGTTCCTCTGCATCTCTCTCTTCACCTTCTGCCAAGGAATCGACTGCTGACCGAGCTGGAAGCCTGCAACACTGCAACAAAGTAGCAAAGACGACTACTGCAACTCTGTAACGCTGATCCTGCCGCCTTCTCGACTGTCTTCCTGGTGGTGCATGCTGTGGGGGTAGTCTGCCTCCTCTCTGCACTAGAAGCTCCGAAGAAATCTCCCGTGGGTCGACGGAATCTTCCCCCTGCAACCGCAGGCACCAAAAAGCTGCATTACCGGTCCCTTGGGTCTCCTCTCAGCACGACGAGCGAGGTCCCTCGAATCCAGAAACTCTGTCCAAGTGACCCCCACAGTCCAGTGACTCTTCAGTCCAAGTTTGGTGGAGGTAAGTCCTTGCCTCACCTCGCTAGACTGCATTGCTGGGAACCACAACTTTTGCAGCTACTCCGGCCCCTGTGCACTTCCGGCGGAAATCCTTTGTGCACAGCCAAGCCTGGGTCCACGGCACTCTAACCTGCATTGCACGACTTTCTAAGTTGGTCTCCGGCGACGTGGGACTCCTTTGTGTAACTTTGGGTGAGCACCGTTTCACGCATCCTCGTAGTGCCTGTTTCTGGCACTTCTCCGGGTGCTACCTGCTCCTGAGAGGGCTCTTTGTCTTGCTCGACGTCCCCTCTCTCTCCTGGTCCAATTTGCGACCTCCTGGTCCCTCCTGGGCCACAGCAGCGTCCAAAAACGCTAACCGCACGATTTGCAGCTAGCAAGGCTTGTTGGCGTTCTTTCGGCGGGAAAATACTTCTGCACAACTCTCCACGGCGAGACGGATCCGTCCACCAAAGGGGAAGTCTCTAGCCCTTTTCGTTCCTGCAGAAACCTCAGCTTCTTCTGTCCAGTAGAAGCTTCTTTGCATCCACAGCTGGCATTTCCTGGGCATATGCCCATCTCCGACTTGCTTGTGACTTTTGGAATTGGTCCCCTTTGTCCACAGGTACCCTAGATTGGAAATCCACAGTTGTTGCATTGTTGGTTTGTGTCTTTCCTGCATTATTCCTCTATCACGACTTCTTTGTCTTTTGGGGAACTTTAGTGCACTTTGCACTCACTTTTCAGGGTCTTGGGGAGGGCTAATTTTCTAACTCTCACTATTTTCTAATAGTCCCAGCGACCCTCTACAAGGTCACATAGGTTTGGGGTCCATTCGTGGTTCGCATTCCACTTTTGGAGTATATGGTTTGTGTTGCCCCTATCCCTATGTGTCCCCATTGCATCCTATTGTAACTATACATTGTTTGCACTGTTTTCTAAGACTATACTGCATATTTTTGGTATTGTGTACATATAACTTGTGTATATTTGCTATCCTCTGGCTGAGGGTACACTCTAAGATACTTTGGCATATTGTCATAAAAATAAAGTACCTTTATTTTTAGTATAACTGTGTATTGTGTTTTCTTATGATATTGTGCAAGTGACACTTGTGGTACTGTAGTAGCTTCACACGTCTCCTAGTTCAGCCTAAGCTGCTCTGCTAAGCTACCATTATCTATCAGCCTAAGCTGCTAGACACCCTATACACTAATAAGGGATAACTGGGCCTGGTGCAAGGTGCAAGTACCCCTTGGTACTCACTACAAACCAGTCCAGCCTCCTACATTGGTTGTGCAGCGGTGGGATAAGTGCTTTGAGACTACTTACCACTCTTGTCATTGTACTTTTCATAAGAGAAAAATATACAAAACAAGTTCAGTGTGTGTACACATAGCTAAAAAGTTTTGCATTTCCTCTTTTCACTCTTTTCTAAAGTGCTGAAAAGTACTTCTAAACTTTCAAAAAGTTCTTAAAAGTTTAAAAAGTTTTTTTTCTGTCTTTCTAAAAAGTTCTGAAAACTTTTATTTTCTTTTTCTATCACTTTAACTCTCTCTAAAAATGTCTGGCACAGGCCAAAATGTTGATCTGTCCAAACTTGCATATGATCACCTTAGCTGGAAAGGAGCAAGGAGTCTCTGCATAGAGAGAGGTTTGAGTGTTGGGAAGAATCCTTCCTTAGAACTGTTAATTAACATGCTTAGAGAACATGATAAGGCCATAAGTGCCCCATCTGTTGAAAAAGTAGCTAATGGTTCTCAATCTGATCCAGGGACTACCCCAGGAAAAGATGGAGGGAAGAAACTCCCTAGCCTGCCCATTACTAGACAGTCTAGCATAGTTGGTCATGATGATGAGCCACACCATACAAATAGTGTTGTCTCACATCATAGCAAAAGCATGTATTCTCACCATACTGGTAGTGATGTTTCTGTTAGCCAAGCTGTTAGGGTGGCTTCTGTAAGGGACAGGTCTCCTTCTGTGCATTCCCATCATACCTCTGTATCTAGGAATGTCCCTCCCACCAACCCTGATGACAGAATGTTAGAGAGGGAACTCAATAAGTTGAGGGTGGAACAAACCAGACTGAAGCTTAAAAAGCAACAGCTGGATTTGGATAGACAGTCTTTTGAATTAGAGAGGGAAAGACAGAAGTTGGGTTTTGAAACCCATGGTGGCAGCAGCAGTATTCCCCATAGTCATCCTGCAAAAGAGCATGATTCCAGGAATCTGCACAAGATAGTTCCCCCTTATAAGGAGGGGGATGACATTAACAAGTGGTTTGCTGCACTTGAGAGGGCCTGTGTTGTACAGGATGTCCCTCAAAGGCAGTGGGCTGCTATCCTATGGCTATCATTTAGTGGAAAAGGTAGGGATAGGCTCCTTACTGTGAAAGAAAGTGATGCCAATAATTTCCAAGTTCTTAAGAATGCACTCCTGTATGGTTATGGCTTAACCACTGAACAATACAGGATAAAGTTCAGAGAAACCAAAAAGGAGTCTTCACAAGACTGGGTTGATTTCATTGACCATTCAGTGAAGGCCTTGGAGGGGTGGTTAAATGGCAGTAAGGTTACTGACTTTGAAAGCCTGTATAACTTGATCCTGAGAGAGCATATTCTTAATAATTGTGTGTCTGATTTGTTGCACCAGTACTTGGTGGACTCTGATCTGACCTCTCCCCAAGAATTGGGAAAGAAGGCAGACAAATGGGTCAGAACAAGGGTGAACAGAAAAGTTCATACAGGGGGTGACAAAGATGGCAACAAAAAGAAGGATGGTAAGTCTTCTGACAAGGGTGGGGACAAATCTAAAAATTAGTCTTCATCAGGCCCACAAAAACACTCTGGTGGGGGTGGTGGGCCCAAATCCTCTTTTAATTAGAACAAGGAAAAGAAACCATGGTGCTATTTTTGTAAAGTAAAAGGCCATTGGGCAACAGATTCCAGTTGTCCCAAGAAAAGCACCAAGCCTCCTACCACTACAACCCCTACTGCTACACCTAGTGTCCCTACTAATAGCAGTGGTGGTGGGAGCAAACCTACTAATAGCCAATCCAAGGGAGTAGCTGGGCTCACTTTTGGTGACTTAGTTGGGGTTGGCCTTGTTAGGGAGGCCACAGAGGCTGTGTTAGTCTCTGAGGGGGCTATTGATTTAGCCACCTTAGCTGCTTGTCCCCTTAATATGGATAAGTACAGGCAGCTACCCCTAATAAATGGTGTTGAGGTTCAGGCCTACAGGGACACTGGTGCTAGTGTGACTATGGTCATAGAGAAACTGGTCCACCCTGAACAACACCTACTTGGTCACCAGTACCAAGTAACCGATGCTCACAACAACACACTTAGCCACCCCATGGCTGTTGTTAATCTCAACTGGGGGGGGGTTACTGGTCCAAAGAAAGTTGTGGTAGCCTCAGATTTACCTGTAGACTGTCTACTAAGGAATGATTTGGAGACATCAGCTTGGTCAGATGTGGAGTTGGAGGCCCATGCAGCAATGCTGGGCATCCCAGGGCATATTTTTGCTTTAACCAGGGCTCAGGCCAAAAAGCAAAAAGGACAGGGAAGCTTGGATCCTGGAACAATGGACCAAGTGCTCCCTAAAGCTAGGGCTAGTAGAAGCAAACCACTTCCTACTATCCCTCCCTCTACAGTGGATTCAACTTCAGAGGAAGAAGAATTCCCTCCCTGTGCAGAACCTACACCAGAGGAGCTTGAAGCAGACACTGCTGAGCTTTTGGGTGAAGGGGGGCCTGCCAGAGAGGAGCTGAGTGTGGCACAGCAAACCTGTCCCACATTAGAGGGTCTAAGACAGCAAGCTGTCAAGTAAGCTAATGGGGATGTCAGTGACTCTCACAGAGTTTACTGGGAGGACAACCTCTTGTACACTGAGCATAGGGATCCTAAACCTGGAGCTGCCAGGAGACTAGTGATTCCTCAGGAGTACAGAAAGTTCCTCCTAACTCTGGCACACGACATTCCCCTAGCTGGGCATCTAGGACAAATGAAAACTTGGGACAGGCTTGTTCCCTTGTTTCATTGGCCTAGGATGTCTGAGGACACAAAAGATTTTTGTAAGTCCTGTGAAACCTGTCAAGCCAGTGGCAAGACAGGTGGAACTCCAAAGGCACCCCTTATTCCACTGCCTGTGGTTGGGGTACCCTTTGAAAGGGTAGGGGTTGACATAGTTGGCCCCCTTGACCCTCCTACTGCTTCAGGCAATAGATTCATCTTGGTGGTAGTGGACCATGCCACAAGATATCCTGAAGCTATTCCTTTAAGGACCACTACAGCTCATGCAGTGGCAAAGGCCCTCCTGGGAATATTTTCCAGGGTGGGCTTCCCAAAGGAAGTAGTATCAGACAGGGGAAGCAATTTCATGTCTGCATACTTAAAGGCCATGTGGAAGGAGTGTGGTGTAACTTATAAGTTGCTAGTATGTTTGTGTAGATTTTGGCATTAGCAGGGCAATGGGGCGATAGGAGGTAAAGTGAGTAGGGTCCTTTTCTGGCTAGGGAATTAGCAAGATTTCAGTGCCCCCCCATCGTGGGGGTGAGACCCATGACCTCTGTGAAAGAGTTTATAGTTTAACCAAAGGGGCCTCCAGGTCAGGAAGAAACAACTGATAAAAACTCACCGGCAATCCATCCGGCCCCGGCGCCCTGCCTATGGGAAGTGCTCATAGTGCTAGGTATATCTCTTCTACCGAGATAGAAGATTCCAAGGCCTCATTATATATAGACTCCAATGGGGTCAATCTGCTCCAATGACGTTGTTTCACTACCATAAAGGGTCTGGTATGTTCCATTTGTCCTTTTCTGTGACTGCCCAGGATCCATCGGATTTCAGGAGGTTAGATATATATGCCTTATTTGGCTTTTTCCACAGCCTGCACGCCAGTAATGTATCCTCCTTGTTACCCCCTTTATAGTAGCTTTGTTTAAGTGCCAAAAGGGATCTCTCAACCTTGTTCCTTCTATGAGCTCGCAGTTGGCCCCTCAGAGTAGCCAACTGTTTTTTATTCCGATGAGTGGGACAGATCTTGTCCTGTTGTTCCAGCACTTTTTTGCCAGAGGTCAGATTGTGCTCTACTATGCGCTCCTCCAGGCCACGTGCAATGACTATTGTGGTGATCACTCCCTGAATTGTGGCCTTAAGGCCATCCCATATCCCATAGGGTGTGCAGGGAGGTTGCTTGGTCCGTATTGTGATTGAAGTAGTCAGTGATGTCCTTTCGGATCTCTGCTACATCTAGCGGGTCCCTCATCAGCCTCGCCGGGAATCACCACCTGGGATATTCTCCCTGGACCCTGTTGGGTAGGGGCCATACCACGTCGGTATGTACATAGTCAGAAATGGATATACCTAAGATCGCAATGGCGTTGGGGGCGTGTAGGAGCTTATGTGAGAGAAAAAGGTAATCTGTGCAGGAGTATGTAGTGTGGACGTGAGAATAAAAGGTGTAATCATGGCTGTCTGGGTGCCAGTAGCACCAGGCATCTTTAAGGCCTTGGTCGAGGATGTCCCTTTTAAGTTGCGGTGACATGGCTCTTGTCGCCTGTTGTGCATTAGTGTACCTGTCTAGGGTGGGGTCCCACGCCAAGTTCAGATCTCCTCCCATTATAATGTTCCTTCAAGTCATTCCAGTTGGGCTTTCAGCATGCAATGTAAATAGGCATTCTGGGCAGTGTTAGGCGCATATATGTTCAGCAGGATGAGGCACTCTCCCCCTTCTGTAGGTGTATGGTCAGATATCAGCCCTCCCTGTCCCCGATTACTTTGGTAATGTGTGAGTTAAAGTGTGCTTTACAGAATATGGCCACCCCCAGCATCTTGGTGTCAGCGTATGCTCAGTGTCGTACAGGGTATTTAGCATGGGCCATTTTATGTCTGTCCATCCCACGTACATGTGTCTCTTGGAGGAATACAATGTTGTGGTTGTGTTGAAGAATATATATCCAGATCTTTTTACGCTTGTTTGAAAAGTTGATTCCCCAGACATTTAGAGATACAGTTTCATCCCTTTCCCCAGTGGCTCATCCAGAAATAGGTAGAAGCGGGTAACGGCTAAGGCATAGGCTTTCACTTATCGTATTGAGGGGCCCTTTCCCCCATGTCTGATATGTGTGCCTCCCCTCTTATCCCAAAGAACTAATGCAGACCTGAAGAGTAACAAATAAGAAAAACATTCAAAAACAACCCTAGGCCAACGGGCCCGAAATTGTGTACACAACATTGTTAGATAGTCGTGTAGAGCCACAAGCTTCTCCACTGAAGAGTCACCCTCCACCAGGAAGAAATACCAGAGGCAAATAAGCAATATCGAAAACAGCTGTTTTCTCATTCATTCAGAGGTTCGGAGGACGCTCCAGTGGCATCCCGGGGGCCGGCGCCACCATCAAGGTAAGTTCCAAACAGCGAGTGGCCCAGTCCACGTGCAGCCTACCACTAAGCGTCAGAGTGCCAGTCATCGCCAGTGGAACCTGCACAGATCGTGCAGGCAGAGGTGGATTGTTCATGTTTCATAGCTGTTGTATGATGTCCCTCTTCATTTCCTGTGAGAATGTCAGCGCCCAACTTATATCAGGACAATAACACCCCATTGTGGTCCAGATGGGTTTCAGGATATCACTTGATGAACTTTCCAACTGAGAGGGGGTGCCGGTCTCTTCTGAGGCAGGGAGCCCCAGCAGTCGTTCCTCAATCCACAAGTGATAAGAGGGTGAACCTCTTACCCTCCCATTCCAAGAGTAAGGCAAATGGATGACTCCATTGATATTCAACATTTAATGTTCGTAGTTTGACAGTTACTGCCTTGAGGTCTTTATGTTTCCTTAGAGTGGTGATGGATAAGTCTTGGCATATTTGTATCTTGTTAACCTGGTATTCTGGGCTGGATGTCAGCCGCGCCGCTTGGATACTGGCCTCATTTTCAGTGAAATAATATACTCGAGCCAAGATGTCCGAAGTGGGGTGCCCGGGGGTAGCCACCACCCAGTGGGCTCTGTCGAGAGACGGCAATGGCCCCCCACCAAGTTCAGTCCAGCTCTGTCCACCGGATAACCCCCAATATGGGCGACAGGTGAGAGAAGTCTCCAGAGGTGTCTATTCCCTCAGCGCTCCAGCAGGAGGGCAGGCTCACCAGGTGTACGTTGTGGTGTGTCTTGCAATATACCAGGGTATTTCGTGGCTGGATGACATCATGACATTCATTGTTGAAAGTGGCACATTTTGTGGCCCATGGGAATCCCCTGTCACAAGCAGTCCCCAGCTACCCGGCAGCAACTGCCAGTCTACCCCCAGTTTCAGCCACGGGAGTAGCAGGGGGACCATCTGAAGTCCAGTGGGGGTCCCAGGAACCGGCAGTACATCAGCAGAGCACTCCCCCACTCCCAAAGCAGCCACTAGGGCCCCCGCCAGGTACCTCATTCCCCAACACCACAGACTGTGCCCTAGACAAGCAGTCCTGGAGACAAGGAGGGGGGCCCACAAAGATAGATGCAGCAGCTCTGGCCTCCGTGACAGGCAATTCTCCTGCTGATCAGTCCGCCATCCTAGAGTCCCTCCCAGTCTGCCCGACAGATACCACTCTTCTACTTGTCACCGCAGGGCCACACCAGTGTCCAGCTGCCCACTGGCTCGTCTTGCCATGGGATCCTCAGGGGCCAACGTTCCACCTCCCCTATGCTCCACTCAGCTTGGGGGACAAGGCCAGTGGTGCTGTCCGGCTCTTTGCCCTTTGTGCCACCATCCAGGCCACAGTGAGATTCCTCTCAAATATTGATAGTCTTCAGGCAGGGCAGCCCGAGGCACTTATTAGTGTTGGCTCTTGCAGTCCAGGGGCATCCGATGCTGCAGCCTCCATGCCAGGTTGGTGCGCGGCACACAAAAGGACAGTCTTTGTCTAGGCAAAGGCCCTGCAGGCCATCCATTGCTGCGCATAGAGGCGGCAGATAATGTGCCTGTCAGGCAGGTCCAGTCCCCGCAGGCTGCTGCTCCTCCCTTGGGACATCCCGCTTGAGTCACCGGCCGCTAGAGTGTACCTACCCGAGGTCCACAGGCCCCGGCATCCAGGCCCTGTGGCCTGCTGGCAGCCACCTGTAGTCACGTCAAGCAAGATGGCAGCTCCAGGCCCATCAGGCCGCAATGGGTTGCCTCACCAGCAGCAGGGGCAATGTGCCTTCACCTGCATCTCTCTGCTGCCCTCATGCGGCTCCCAGGCCCAGTGGTGTAGATGGCACTGAGTTATTGCCCCCAGGATCCAGAGCTTCTTCACTCCCCTCTCCCTCTGCTTCTTATTAGAGGCAACAGTGCTGAGAGAGGGTGACTCCTCTGGCCTTTGGTCAGTGTTTGTTGCCCTTCCCATCTCCTCCTGCTGCTGCAGTTGCTTCTCTGCCTCCAGGATCGAACTGAGAGCCTTGTCAATTCCAGGCCCTCCTCCAGCCGCAGGCTCTTGCCTGCGCCTCATCCCTGGTGGCCCAGTGGCCATCCACAAGTAAGTATCTCCACTCTCTCACTCCTTCTCCCCTCTTTTTTACTCCTTTTGACTGCTTTTCTCCTTTCACTCATTTTTACTCCTGCCCTTTCTCCTCCCACTCGGCCCTCTCCCTCCCATGCGGGTGCTGCCCCTGCAGCCCCGCCCCATCCTCCTCAAAGCACCTTTTTAAAACCCTCCCTCCTCACAGGTGACCGAACCCCCACCTTCCTCCCCTTTTTAAAGTTGGCCACAGTGCTGTGAGAGGGTGACTCCTTTGACCTTCGGTCAGCATCTGTTGCCTTCCCCAGCTCCTCCTGCTGCTGCCGCTGTTGCTCCTCCTCTGCCTCCAGGATCAAACTGAGAGCCTTCTCAGTAAAAGGCCCTCCTCCACCCACAGGCTCCTGTCTGCGCTTCATCCCTGGTGGCCCAGTGGCCATCTACAAGTAAGTATCTCCGCTCTCTCAATCCTTCTCTCCTCTTTTTACTCTTTTTTACTCCTTTTTACTCCTTTGCCCCTTTTTATCCTTTTTTCTCTTCTCCCTTCCTCCTTTTCCCCTGCCCTTTCTCCTCCTGCTTAGCCCTTTTCCTCCTGTGCAGCTGCTGTCCTGCGGCTCTCCCACTCCCCCTGCCAAGCCCATTTCCTGCCCTCCCAGTTGACCGAACCCCCACCTCCCACATCTGTTGCCTTCAACAGCTCCTCCTGCTGCTGCCACTGCTGCTGTTCATCTGCCTCCAGGATCGAACTGAGAGCCTTCTCAGTTCGAGGCCCTCCTCCATTCATGCCTGTGCCTCTTCCCTGGTGGCCCAGTGGTCATCCACAAGTAAGCATCTCCACTATCTCACTCCTTCTCTCCTCTTTTTACTCCTTTTCTTTTACTCCTTTTAACTCCCTTTTTTCTTTTACTCCTTTATACTCATTTTCTCCTGCCCTTTCTCCTCCCACTTGGCCCTCTCCCTCCTGTGCCGCTGCTGCCCCTGTGGCCCTGCCCTCCTCCTCCCCACAAAGCATCTTTCCCGCCCTCCAGTCTCCCAGCTGACGAACCCCCCACCTCCCTCCCCTTCTTAATGACGGCCTCAGCGCGGCCGAACAACTGAGGTGCCAAAGGAGCACCCAAGGCAAGCCTGTCTGCGGCCGTTCGTGCCTGGATGGCACCCAGCACCGAGCCGTCCTCAGGCCACCCTCTATTATGACACCCAGACCCTCCGCCACAACAAGCGTCTCAGTGACTGCTGCACCGCATCTCCCAAAGGACACCCACGGAACTTTCTCCTGCTGGAACTTCAACTTCAGTTTCAGCCACAACAGTCAGAAAAAACACCCCACACCTGGAAACACTGACGCCCACCACAACCTCATCAACGCCCTCCTCCTGAATATACACAGCCTCCTTAAGCACGCCACCGAACTCTGGGACCTGATCGACTCCGTTCAACCAGACATCGCTTTCCTTACGAAGACCTAGACCAACCCCACCTCTGGACCAGACATCGCCATTGCTATCCCGGATGGCTACAGCACCCTAAGGAAGGACCAGCCCTTCTGTCTGGGTGGAGGACTTGCCATTGTACACAAGTCCTCACTACGCATCACAGCCAACACGGAGGAGCACTGCACCACAAAGGAACACATTCGCTTCCTGATCCATGCCAATCACAACTCCATCCGCAGCCCCCTGGTCTTCAGACTGCGTGGTTCCCACCCAGCATTCATTGATGCCATTGTAGACATTGCCACCCCCCACGCCCTGGCGTCCTACGACTACATCCTCCTCGGAGACCTGAATTTCCACCTTGTGGACCACAACGACCAAAACACCACCTTCCTAATCAACAACCTCATCACCCTCGGGCACAGACAACACCCATGCACGCTGCCGGACACACACTGGACCCCTTTACCTCAAGCAACCGGATTACCGTAAAGACCATCTCCACCCTGGACTGGACAGACCACCACTGCCTACACTTCACCAACACAGCACCCAGCAGCCGCACCAACTCTCCCAGGGCCCTCCACAGAAAATGGAATGAAATCACCAACGAGCAACTCACCACAACACTTGGCAAATCACCCTCGCCTCCCTCCGATGACACCAACACCGCAGCATGCAACCTCAACTTCTGGATCACTGAATGCTTCGGCGCCCTAGCTCCCCTCATTTTAACATCGGCCAACCACATCCCAAAGAAAGCCATCTGGTTCACCACCAAACTATTAGAATCCAGGAACACCTGCAAGTGCCTAGAGAAGAAATGGAGAAACAGCCAAACCAGCGAAGACCTCGCCTCCTTCAAAGCCACCACCACCATCCACCACCGGCGCATAAAGAACGCAAAAAGAACGCAATCCAGGAACGCATCATCTTCTCCATGCACAACACAAAAAAACTATTCATGGTTATCAACAAATTCACCAATTCCCCCTCCGAAGCCACCAGCATCCCCCCATCGCAAGACCTCTGCGACAGACTCGCCACCTTCTTCCACCGCAGGATCAAGGACATTTACAACAGTTTCCTCCACGAGAACCAGCTCAGCATCAGAACCGATGACCGACCCACCAAAACCATCCACAGCTGGTCCACTTTCACCACTGAGGAAAAAGAAAGCATCATGAACAGCACTCACTCTGGAGCTCCCACAGACCCCTGCTCCACCACATCTACATCAGAGCCAGCACATCCATCGCCCCCGAGCTTCGCAAGACAATGAATTGCTCCATCAACACAGCCACTTTCCCCAAAAGACTGGAAATATGCTGAGGTACGCCCTCTAATGAAGAAGCCCTCAGCTGACACATCAAAGCTAAAGAATTTCCGTCCTATCTTGCTGTTACCCAGCCAAAGTACTGGAAAAGGCCATCAACTCACAGCCACGGCAATTCATCAAGGACAACTCACTGAACACCTCCCAGTCTGGGTTCCTCCGCAACCACAGCACATAGACAGCTCTTTTTGTAGCCACCAATGACATCCATACACTCCTAGACCATGACCACACCGCAGCACTCATACTCCTCAAACTCTCAGCAGCCTTCAACACGGTCTCCCACAGCACCTTATGCACCAGACTTCATGACGCAGGAACCCACAGAAAAGCCCTGCAATGGATCCACTCCTTCATCTCTTGCAGAACACAGAGTCAGGCTCTCATCATACACAACTAAACCTACAGAAGTTAGCTGTAGAGTTCCTTACGGATCTGCCCTGAGCCTAACACTCTTCAACATATACATGGCCCCACTTGCAGCCATCGTCTGAGACCACAGAATGAACATTGTGTCATACGCCGATGACACACAACTCATCATATCCCTCATTGAAAACCATGATGAGGCCAAGAGGAACTTCCACACAGAAATGGAAGCCGTCACTGCCTGGATGAGAGAGAGCTGCCTCAAGCTCAACTCAGATAAGACGAGCCCATCATCTTCGGAAACTCCAACTCAGCCTGGGACAACTCCTGGTGGCCTACATCTCTCAGCACACAACCTTCTCCGACTGATCATGCCTGCAACCTAGAAATCATCCTTGACTCCTCCCCATCCATGACCCGACAGGTAGTCACCTCCTCCTGCTGGCACACCCTCTGCCAACTCTGAAAGATTTTTAAATGGACTCCAGTAAACTGCCGCAGGACAGTCACCCACGCCTTAGTCACAATCAAGCTCTACTACCGCAACACACTCTACACCAGCATCCTCACAAAAAACATCAGAAATCTGCAACTCATCCAAAACGCCCCTGCCAGACTCGCCCTGAAGCTCACCCACCAATAACGTATCTCCCAGCACCTGAGGACCCTCCACTGGCTCCCGGTGGAGAAACAAATCATCTTCAAGCTACTCACCCACACCTACAAAGTCATTCACAACATTGAACCGGCATACCTAAATCACTGCATCTCCTTCCAACACCTCGCCAGTCCCCTTCGCTCCACCCAGCAGGTACTGGCCACCATCCCACACATACTGAACCTACCTCGCAGCGAAGAGCTGGAACAACCTACCAATGCATCTCAGACAAAGCCCATTGCTCACCATCTTCAGGAAAAACCTCAAGACATGGCTCTTCGGATGAGGCTCTGTCTGTCCCCTCCCCCCAGCTGCTGGAGACTCTCACGGGTGAGTAGTTGCGCTCTACAAAAACTGATTGATTGATTAAGTGTGAATCTTACTAGGCGTGCATGCTGGCCACGCCCCTTTCGATCCCCTTCGAATACAATTTATTTCAACATAATTCTACTTACACTCACGCCTCTCATAACATTTGTTACTAGTGCTAATAGGTTTAATTACTCTGAGATGCTCTGAAATGTAACCTAAAACCCCAATTTAGTTCATTTCTCTAATGGAAGAATTTAATATGTATCACTTATTCCAAGAAGAGTGTGATCACATACAATGAACATCAAAGTACTGAAATCTTATGTGAATGGTAGTTGATTGTACTAGTTAAGTGTAGATCACCTCTGCATAGAAACATGCAAATGTGTATATGCATTACATTTTGTAACATTCATAATTACAAAGTATTTGTTTAACAAGCTAGCATATGTAGTCTTAATATATTCATTGATAGACACATTGTAATCAAACCTTCTATCCCTAGAATTATTAGTAGCAATATATGATTCAATTTCAGATTCAGGTAAAGCATATCCAGTTGAAGAATGAAGGATAACCAGGAGACATACTAAAATTATCAGTAAAATATTAGCATAAAATGTTTTTTTACTAATGTACTTTCCAGTACAAAACTTCTTTTACTCTGGAAAGTACCCTAAAAGAAATGCAAAGTAGCGTGAAGCACTGCCTTGGGCTACTTAGCGCCAAGGAGGGTGTTACATGGGTGATACATGGGTGTTCCTATGCAACCACCCATACCTTTAGAAGCAAAACCGAATCTACAAGCAAGGGTAGACAGGGTTTTGCACCAAAAGTTAGAATGCCTCTTGAAAGCAGGCTTTAAAAGGAGAAAAGTTTTCATTTCTCTTTTGTTTTCCAACTTTGCATGCATGCTGCACAAATGTGTCTAAAGATAGTATTGTGTACAGTAAGGGCAGCCTTCCAGTACAAAACCTATACTAGACTCATGCACAACCCTTGCACTATGGTGCAAAGGTGTGTGCGTGGTGCATGGCAGCTACAATCAGCGCCAGCACTAGGGAGAGAGGAGGAGAGAGCCATATCTATGTAAATATGGTGCTCTCCTGCTCCCTCCCTGTCACACAGTGCAGCGCAGCACAGCATTTTTCGCTGGTGCACTGTGCTGGCAGATTATTTGGTAAATCTGGGCCTCAGTTTGAAACATTTACGGGAAACCTGCTTTCCCTAATGTAAGGTACAAAATTAATCTTCTTTAAGTAAGAAATTCAGGCTGTAACTAAAATAAAGGTTAAAAACCTCAAAAATGTCAAACTTCCAGCAAAAATTATTTAACTTTGTTTTTCTCCACTCCTCATAATGAAACAAACAGTCTTTCAAGTCAAGCCTGCTCTAGTTGTATTTTCATTAAGTAAATGTATTAAGGTGCTGGATAACTTCCTGTTCTGTACTCTTACCCTTGTAAATCTTTAGACCAATTTTTTGCTCTGAATTTTTGTTACTCAAATCTGATTCTGCCTGCACTGTTTCGATTTTAACCACTTTCCATCTGCAACTTTCTTTTGGTGTTTTTTCCTCCTTCCCATGCAAATTATCTTGGAGGCAGCTTTAATCTTTGGACCCACTTGTACGATCTGCAGTGTCTTCATCTTTACTTGCCTCTAATTTTCTGCAGGTTTAGATTGCAACAGCTTGATCTGCTCTGGGGATTCCTTAAACTGTCATTTTTGTCTGCACTCTCGCTGACTCGTTTTGCTCAGTTTACTGCTTTTCTTGTTTTTCTTTGTCCCCTCTCTGGATTGAATTAGTGAGTTCAACACAGTGAAACAGTGCTTGGTGTCACAGCTTCTTCATCTGCAGTCTTCACTCTCTTTGTGTGATCCGCTGTTGCAAGCCTGCACACTTAACTGTAGTACTGTCACAAAGATCACTTGGTGGGGGGGCGTGGTCTGGCCATCAGAGAAATGGCTGCCTGGTAAATGAGCTCTGCGTGCCGAGGCTGAGTCTGGCGGTCCAGAGGGGCTATTGGAGGTCGAGACCACCCCTGCAAGTTGGGCACAGTCTACTCATTATGGCGGCGAGCGTCAGAGGGGGCCGTTTCTCCCTGCAAACCAGCGTGCGCAGGACAGCGGCCTTGTGGGCTTCTGTTATCGGAAGAAGCGCGGTCTAAATTATTTCATTGCGCGGAGAGCGCACGAAGAGTGCGGGCGGCCGGGATGGATCGCACCCGGCTGCTGAAGTGAAGTCAGGCTGAAGCCTGCCCAAGGTACCCTAGTGTTGGCGGTTGGACAGCCCCCCCTCTGAATCCCTGGAGTCCTCGAGGGATGGGGAAAGGTCAGGGAAAGACCACCAGCAGCCTTCTCGCCCGTGCGGAAGTGAGCCCCATACCGCAGAGAGAGGGAGGGGGATCCCCCTCTGCTAACGGAGTACACTATCATCAGAAGCCCTACTGAGGCTCGAAATATGTGCAAGGAGATGCGCCACAGCTACTTATCATACGTGTTGTAGGGATCTCCTACCAGCCTGGATCATGTCTGGCCTTGAAAGCTGGTGTATGCCTATGTAGCAGGGACCCGCAGGATGGGGGTCCCTCATCAAAGTGAAGTGGCAGACTGTGAGACTTTTGTAGCACCGTGAGGACCAACCCTTAACATTGACCCCTTGGGCACGCACCCTACCTCAGTTGGACATTGCTCTTGCGAGTGTGGCTGGCCTGTACCGAGGGAAATCATTCACTCCCCCCTGACCTCACACATGACCTTGCCTGGCACTGTTCACCAAGATCGGGCCTACTGCGGAGGGTCACGGTTGGGGAGCGGGCACTCTAAGAGTACAGAGTGCTTGACTTACAGCAGCTGCGCTCACACAAGAAGAGAAGTTCTTACGCTGGTTTCTCCGTCCCAAGGAGTCGACTAAGGCTCCTGCACAGACACGACTTAGCACCATATCCGCTCTGGAGCCCCTTCTTCTACCAGGCGGTGATGCCAGGGGGGAAAACATCGGGCAGACACTCCCGACAACTACTGTTCTCAGAAGCCATTGCACCACCAAAATCCATGGCAGCACACATGACCCCCTTAGCTCTGTGGCCCAGGCGGCCGACCCCCACTAGCTCTGTGGCCCAGGCACCCGGCCCCCACCCTGTTGACGCCACATCCTGCATCCTGCAGGAAATCACAGCAGTGGGACAACATCTGGAGGCAATGGACTCGAACATTTCGGCCCTTTCTGCGGCCTCCACCTTCATACGGGCAGATATAGCCCATTTCCAAGTAACAGTGACGAACCTTGATCATCCCCTCACAACCGTCGATAACCACATTGCAGACCTGCTGGCCCAGAACGAGGAGATATGGTTCCTGCAGCTGAAGATCACAGATCTGGAGGATAGAAGCAGGAGAGACAATGTCCGCTTTTTTGGCATACCAGAACACACAGCCTTGATTTTTCTCCGCCGTTGGAGTTCCAAAGAGTCCACAGAATTGGTCCTCTGCATAAAGCTCACTCTGGGTGGCCACGCCAGTTTTCTCCACCTTGAGCAGGCCCGACAAGTCATTACAGTGGCCAGATCTCAGGGCCTGTACTCTCTGGAGGGTCATGAGATAAGAGTGGCTGTGGACTTCTCCAGATTAATGAACAAAAAATGGAAAGCATTCCTGGCACTATGGCGGTGTTCTGATGACGGGGCGGTGGAGGTGGAGCAGCCTCCACTTCCCTGCAGACCGCCAGTATGGCTGCTGGCGGCTCTCCGTCCGAAAAAGGACAGAGGGCTGCCAGCAGTTATAATACGCTGCGTGGAAAACCGCCTGCAAGACCGCCGAGATCGAAATGAAGGCCTAAGTTTGGCCTTTTTGTGCCCGCCCGTATGTGGATTACCCTAGATGGTAAATCGAGAGACTTCCTTGATCCTGCAGACCTGCAATCCTTTCTGAATAACCTCACTCTGCAACCCATGGAGCAAACTCCTACTCATCTGAGAACAGATTCTACGTCCCTGGAGGATTCCTCCTCCGTTGATACTTCCCACCATCATGCCGCCCTGCAGAAGAGAGGACATGTAGGAAAACGGCTCCCTGTTGCAGTTACCCCACACTTTTTGCCTGATATTGATGCAGACTTGACTGAGAAGTGTGCTGGGACCCTGCTCACCAGGCCCCAGCACCAGTGTTCTTTCACTTAAAATGTACCATTGTTTCCACAATTGGCACACCCCTGGCATACAGATAAGTCCCTTGTAAAAGGTACCAGTGGTACCAAGGGCCCTGTGAGCAGGAAAGGTCTCTAAGGTCTGCAGCATATGTTGTGCCACCCTAAGGGACCCCTCACCTGTGTGTGTTGGTGGGGAGAAAAAGGCAAAGTTGACATGGCATCCCCCTCAGGATGCCATGACCACACAATACTGCCTGTGGCATAGGTAAGTCTCCCCTCTAGCTGGCCTTACAGCCCTAAGGCAGGGTGCACTATACCACAGGTGAAGGCATAGCTGCATGAGCAATATGCCCCTACAGTGTCTAAGTCCATTCTTAGACATTGTAAGTACAGTGTGGCCATGTTAAGTATATGGTCTGGGAGTTTGTCAAAAACGAACTCCACAGCTCCATAATGGCTACACTGAATACTGGGAGGTTTGGAATCAAACTTCTCAGAATAATAAACCCACACTGATGCCAGTGTTGGATGTATTAAAAAATGCACACAGAGGGCATCTTAGAGATGCCCCCTGTATTTTACCCAATCCTTCAGTGCAGGACTGACTGGTCTGTGCCAGCCTGCTGCTGAGAGACGAGTTTCTGACCCCATGGGGTGAGGGCCTTTGTGCCCTCTGAGGCCAGAAACAAAGCCTGCTCTGGGTGGAGGTGCTTCACACCTCCCCCCTGCAGGAACTGTAACACCTAGCAGTGAGCCTCAAAGGCTTGGGCTTCGTGTTACAATGCCCCATGGCACTCCAGCTAGTGGAGATGCCCGCCCCCTGGACACAGCCCCCACTTTTGGCGGCAAGTCCAGGGGAGATAATGAGAAACACAAGGAGGAGTCACCCACCAGTCAGGACTGCCCCTAAGGTGTCGTCAGCTGAGGTGACCCCTGCCTTTAGAAATCCTCTATCTTGATTGTGGAGGATTCCCCCAATGGGAATAGTGATGTGCCCCCCTCACCCCAGGGAGGAGGCACAAGGAGGGTGTAGCCACCCTGAAGGACAGTAGTCATTAGCTACTGTCCCCCAGACCTAAACACACCCCTAAATTGAGTATTTAGGGGTCACCCTGAACCCAGGTAATCAGATTCCTGCAACCTGAAGAAACAAGAAGGACTGCTGACCTACAAGCCCTTCAGAGAAGACAGAAGACAACAACTGCTTTGGCCCCAGCCCTACCGGCCTGTCTCCTGTCTCCTGCAACAAGCGACGCATCTGACAAGGACCAGCGACCTCTGAAGCCTCAGAGGACTGCGCTGGACCAAAGGACCAGGAAACTCCCGTGAGCAGCGGCTCTGCTCAATTTCAACAACAACTTTGCAACTTTAAAGAACTCACGTTTCACGCTGGAAGCGTGAGATTTCACACTCTGCACCAGACGCCCCCGGCTCGAGATCCAGAGAACCAACACCACAGGGAGGACTCCCCGGCAACTGCGACCCCATGAGTAGCCCGAGACGACGCCCCTGGGCCCCCACAGCGACTCCTGCAGAGAGAATCCAGAGGATCACCCTGACCGCGACTGCCTGTAACAAGGGACCCGATGCCTGGAACAAGCACTGCACCCGCAGCCCCCAGGACCTGAAGGAACCGAACCTCAGTGCAGGATTGACCCCCAGGCGACCCTCTGCCTAGCCCAGGTGGTGGCTGTCCCGAGAAGCCCCGCCCTGTGCCTGCCTTCACCGCTAGAGTGACCCCAGGGTCCCTCCATTTATTCCTATCTAAAGCCCGAGGCCTGCCCCTATGCCGCTGAGGGTGTGTTTTGTGTGCCTACTTGTGTCCCCCCCATTGCTCTACAAACCCCCCTGGTTCGCTCCCCCGGACGCGGGTACTTACCTGCTGGCAGACTGAAACCGGAGCACCCCTGTTCTCCATAGGCGCTTATGTGTTTTGGGCATCTCTTTGACCTCTGCACCTGACTGGCCCTGAGCTGCTGGTGTGGTAACTTTGGGGTTGCTTTAAACCCCCATCGGTGGGCTAAATATGCCCAGGAACTGAGACTTGTAAGTGTCTTACTTACCTCATAATCTAACCTTTACTTACCTCCCCCAGGAACTGTTGATTTCTGCAGATTCCACTTTTAAAATAGCATATTGCCATTTTAACAAAGACTATATATGATATTGCTTTTATTCAAAGTACCCAACTTACCTGTATGAAGTACCTTGCATTTTATGTGTTTACTTCAAATCTTGAACCTGTGGTTCTTAAAATAAACTAAGAAAATATATTTTTCTATATAAAATCCTATTGGCCTGGAGTAAGTCTTTGAGTGTGTGCTCCTCATTTATTGCCTGTGTGTATACAACAAATGCTTAACACTACCCTCTGATAAGCCTACTGCTCAACCACACTACCATAAAATAGAGCATTAGAATTACCTAATTTTGCCACTATTTTACCTCTAAGAGGAACCCTTGGAATATGTACACACTATTTCTTACTTTGAAATAGTATATACAGAGCCAACTTCCTACATTGGTGGCAGCGGTAGGATATAAGACTTTGCATTTGCTGGACTATTCAGCCAATACCTGATCACATGACTAAATTCAAAAAATTGTCATTAGAAACTGATTTTTGAAATATGAGCTATTTTTCTAAATTTTTTAAAGTCTTGCTAGGGCCTTGTGTAAGTCCCTGTTAGCATTTCTTTAGAGTTTAAAAGTTTGTAAAAGTTTGGATTTAAGTTCTAGAAATAGTTTTTAGATTCTTAAAAAGTTATCCCAACTTATAGAAAATAAAGTCTAGCACAGAAGAGATGGCGGTGGAACTCAACCTCACCCCTTACCTGCATCTAGGGATGTCCGAGTTAAGGACTCTCTGTAAACTAGAAAATATAAAGACTGGGTCAAACCCTACCAAAGTTAAGCTCCAGGAGCTTTTGTCAGAGTTTGCAAAAGGCCACCCCTCTAAGGATAACCCTACAGAGGGGTAAATTAGTGACCAGGAGGATAATTCCCTCCCTCCTGTTCTAGTTAGGGAGGCCAGGGTCCCTCAAACCCTGACTCCACAAGTGATAGTCAGGGGTACTGTTTCTTCCACAGGAGAGTCCAGTAACTCTGAAAGCACTGAGGGCTGCCTCAATGAAGACGACCTCCTGTTAGCCAGGATGGCCAAAAGACTGGCTTTGGAGAGACAGCTCCTAGCCATAGAGAGGGAAAGACAAGAGATGGGTTTAGCTCCCATCAATGGTGGCAGCAACATAAATAGGGTCAGAGAAAGTACTGACATGCTAAAAATCTCCAAAGGGATTGTAACAAAATATGAAGATGGTGATGACATCACCAAATGGTTCACAGCTTTTGAGAGGGCTTGTGCAACCAGAAAAGTAAACAAATCTCACTGGGGTGCTCTCCTTTGGGAAATGTTCACTGGAAAGTTTAGGGGTAGACTCCTCACACTCTCTGGTAAAGATGCAGAATCCTATGACCTCATGAAGGCAGCCCTGATTGAGGTCTTTGGATTCTCAACTGAGGAGTACAAGATTAGGTTCAGGGGGGCTCAAAAATCCTCGAGCCAGACCTGGGTTGACTTTGTTGACTTCTCAGTCAAAACACTAGATGGTTGGATTAATGGTAGCAGTGTAAATGATTATGATGGGCTATATAACTTGTTTATGAAGGAACACCTTTTAAGTAATTGTTTCAATGATAAAGTGCATCAGCATCTGGTAGACCTAGGTCCAATTTCTCCCCAAGAGGTGGGAAAGAAGGCAGACCACTGGGTCAAGACAAGGGTGACCAAGGCTTCCATAGCAGGTGGACAAAAGAAAGGGGTCCCAAAGCCTCCCCAGGGGAAGAGTGTTGAGACATCCAAGGGAAAAAGTAAAGAGTCTTTTACAGGGCCCCACAAACCTGGACAGGAGTGTGGGTCCAAAGCCTCTTCACAATCCTCATTTGGGTACAAGGGTAAAAACTTTGATCCCAAAAAGGCCTGGTGTCGCAGCTGTAGCCAGCATGGACACCAACCTGGAGACAAGGCCTGTCCCAAGAAAGGTTCCACTTCAACTACTACTCCAGTTAGCACTGGAATAGCCAGTCTTCAGGTGGGACCAACAGTGTGCCCAGAGCAAATCAGGGTTCACACTGAAACTATATTAGTCTCAGAGGGTGATGTGGACTTAGCCACACTTGCTGCCTGGCCGCCTAACATGCAAAAATACAGGCAGCAGCTCTTAGTTAATGGGACTACAGTAGAAGCCCTGAGGGATACGGGTGCCAGTGTCACTATGGTGACAGACAAACTGGCTTCCCCAGGAAAATACCTGATTGGACAAACTTATCCAGTCACCAATGCTGACAATCAGACTAAAGTACGTCCCAGGGCTAAAGTAACTTTAGAATGGGGAGGGGTCACTGGCCTGAAACAGGTGGTAGTCTCTTCTGCTATACCAGTAGAATGTCTGCTTGGAAATGATCTGGAGTCCTCAGCATGGGCTGATGTAGAACTCAAAACCCATGCAGCCATACTGGGTATCCCTGAACTGGTGTGTGGCAAGACAAGGGCACAGTGCAGGGCTCAGGGTGAAAATTCTCAACAGCCATCAAGTGATCGTAGATTAATTTGGCCGCTTTTACCAAACCCTTTACACCCCCGAAACAGTGGGAGATCAGGGCAAGTTGACCACCTTCTTTGAGAAGGCACGCCTGCCCAGGCTTTATTGGACGGAGAAATTAGTAGAGAAGAGATCCAACAAGCGATAGCCAAGCTCCCCTACCACAAAGCTCCTGAGGAAGATGAATTCACAACAGAATTCTATAAATGGACTTGGGCGGAAACGATCAACGCCATATATGAGGCCTTCCATGGGGCGGACCAGTCGGGCTCTCTACACCCCCTCGCTAACAAAGCCTCTATAATAGTACTAGCCACACCTGGGAAGGACCCTCTTCTTTGCGGCAACTAACGACCTATATCCCTTCTCAATGGAGATGTCAAAATCTTGGCGGGAATTCTCGAGGCCCGCCTTAAGAAGGTCATTCCCTCTCTTATCCACTACACACAGGTGGGCTTTGTACCTCGTCGGTCCTCGAGAAACCACTTATGTACCTTGCTGCACGCTCTCTGGGCAGCACGAGACTCCCGGGCAGAGGCTCTGGCTCTCTCCCTGGACACAGAAAAGGTGTTCGACTGTATAGAGTGGTGGTACCTCTTTGAAATTCTAAAACGATTTGGACTTGGGACTAGCTTTATCAACAAGGTGCGTTTGCTATATGACTCACCAACAGCACAGGTCAACTGCGGAGGGTTTCTATCCAACACCTTTTCAATTAAGAGGGGGACCCTTTAGGGTTGCCCCTTGTTGCCACTACTATTCTTGTTAGCTGTAGAACCCCTGGCGGCAGTGATTCGTAGATTAAGGTGGTCATTCCAACTTCGGCGGTCTTTTCAATAGACCGCCGAGGGACCGCCGTACAGAAGACCGCCAGTGCTGGCGGTCTTCCGCACAGGCCATTATGACCGTTGGCAGCGCTCCGCCCGTTTCCGGGCGAAGAGCCGCCAACAGCCATACTGACGGCAGGCGGGGAAGTGGAGGTAGCTCCACCTCCACCGCCACGCCAACAGAACACCGCCCAGCGAATCACGACCTGTGATTCGCTGTGGCAGTGTTCTGTTTGCGTGGCGGAGTCGGCGGAGCAGCCCCCATGGGTCCCGTTCCCTCCCGGAGGATCACCGGAACAGGTAAGGTGATTGTCCGCTGGGGAAGGGGGGTGAGGGGGTGTTGTGAGTTGTGTGCGTGCATGGGGGTGTGCGTATGTGTATGTTGAGGGGGCGTGTGAGTGCGTGCATGAATGTGGCAGGGTGTGTGTATGTGCATGAGTGCGTGCATGAATGCAGCGGGGTGTGTGTATGTGCATGAGTGTGTGCATGAATGCGGCGGGTGTGTGTGTATGTGTGTGTATATGTTGGGGATCGGGGTGGGGACGGGGGTCCTGCCACCTTTTGGGGGTGCAGGGGTGGTGGGGGGGTAGGCGAGGGAGTCGGGGTGGCGGTTGGGGGTGGGGGAGACCCCTATCAGTGCCAGGGAAGGGATTCCCTGGCACTGATAGTGCTTACCGCCATGGATTTCATGGCGGTCCCAAACTGCATGAAATCCATGGCGGTAAGCCGGGGTCAGGCGGGTTGGAATACCGCCGGCGGTATGTGACAACCGCCGGGCTGGAGACCCAGGTCTCCAGCCCGGCGGTCTTTACCGCCGTGACGGTCGGAACGGTGAAGCGGCGGCTGGCCATGGCGGTAACCGCCATGGTCAGAATTCATTAAAAAAGACCGCCAGCCTGTTGGCGGTCTTACCGCCGCTTAACCGCCGACCGCCACGGTCGGAATGACCACCTAAGTCTCATAACCGGGGTACCTCTACCAGGCGGTACATCGACCATCTACCTTTATGCCGATGATATCTTATTAACCCTCACCGATCTGGCTAGGTCCCTACTGGCACTCCGAACCATATTAAAAGACTTTGAACTCCTCTCGGGCTACCGGATTAATTGGGACAAAAGCGAGGCGTTGCCCTTGTCCCCTGTGACAGTAAGTGCGTTCGTGCAGGAACTACCGTTCAAGTGGAAGCGGTCGCGTCTACAATATTTGGGCATCCACATCAACGGAGGATTGGAGAATATGGTGGTTGATAACCTGGACCACTGTTAGCCAGTATGATAAGAGAGTTAGATAAATGGGTGCATTTGGGCCTATCTATGTAGGGCAGGGCGCAGGCGGTGCAAATGGTGACACTACCGAGATTCCTTTATGTCCTGGGCATGCTACCTCTACAGATCCCCATGTCCCGCCTTAGAGAGAAAGACCGTTGCATCCGAACTTTTGTCTGGGGTACGTTGCACCCTTAATTACCCCTAGGTCTACACTTCTCGCCTGGCGGGGAAGCTGGGGCTGGGTCTCCCCCTCACTGGTCTAATAGCTGTGGACTTTGATCATCATTATAGGGCGATGGTCTTGAATTCAACAAATCATTTGAAGTCCCCATGTATGTAATGAAGATCTTTATTTAAGTGCATAAATCAAGACCCTCGGCCTCTCCATTAGGGCAAAGAACCCTCACCCCCTCCTGCCAGTACTGCAAAAGGTGAAAAGTAAAATGGTAATAAAGTGAATTTATTACCATTTTATGTTTCCCTTTCCCCAACCCGAGCCATGTTTTGGGGGAGGGTGGCATTGCTGCTAATTGGCAGCAGAGGAGTGGTATTCACTCCTCTAGTTAGCAATGCACATGTCACTTTTCCCAGCTGTCTTGCGATGGCCAGCTTAACATGCACAGTGTAAACTTCTCAACTCAGCTGTCTAAGACAGCGTGGTGGAGAGCAGGCACTGGCCCCCGGTGCTTGGAGGAGCATTGGGCAACCCACTCCTGCCAATCCTGGTGCTGCTCTTATGCTGCTAACATTATCAGCCGCATGAGAGCAGCGTTCAGATTGGTGTGGAGAACTGCTGCAGCTTGCTGACCAGACCAGCGCTAAGAAACTAAAGCGACCTGAAGCGAGCCAGTGCATGCAGTGGGTGAATACATTTTAATTGTATTCTTTTTAACCCACTGATATACTGTAAGACTCGCACTTCCTTCAGTTTCAATGCCAGAGTTGTAAGTCATGGTCCTTTATAAACTATGTTTAGAACAAGCCATGGCTGACTGCTTTGGTGTTGGCCAGGCACTGCTGATCAGTGGCTGACCCCCAAAATATTTAGGGTGCCAGCCACCACTGTAAATCAGTAATAGTTGTTTTATTTTCATCATTATGGGCACCATTACATTCGTAAGTCCCAGAGGAAGATATAATTATATAAAGTGGAAGCATTGTTGTATTCTGCCTATAAATAGTCCCAGAAATATGACGTTTGACTGATCTGCCTTTTATTATTCCTAAGAATCAAAAAGACTTAAAAAATCCTGATCACCAATCACAGATTAATTTATTCTAAACACTTTATTGACTCACTTGCAATCCACAGATATGCATATTGGAAAGAAAATATAAAAACAAAAGTATTTGGGGATACCAAAATTAAACTAAATTAAAGGTACATAATCTATTTAGAGCACGCATAATTCTCAGAGAAATGATGATTTTGAAGAAGACTAGTCAACAAGTGACATGCATGGTCTTGGAGTATACTTGAGACTTAAAATTAATTTAACACAATTCTTAGAATGGCAATGGAAAAAAGCATTACTAATGCTGAATTAAATGGCATGCTGCAAAATGGAACTTGTATTATAATTACATTTCATTAATATGGAATTATCCTGTGGTCCATAGATACGGATGTGTGTATTACCAAATTTCTCACCAAAGTTCCTGGTCCATTTGCAATTAGACCTCGCCACCAATACATCATATGTTCTCCACTGACAGGAACCATGTACACTATTGGTAAGTTATGCCAAAGTTGGTTAACTCATTCTAGTTTAAACAGTGTGTAAGAACACCTGTAAAACACTAGCGAAGACATGCATTTGAGTGACTCCTTGGTTTCTGCCCTCCTGCTACTTGATCTGATCAAGCCCAGGAAGGCAGAACAAAGGATTTCCTTTGGGAGAGGGAGGTAACACCTTCTCCCTTTGGAAATAGGTGTGACTGGCTTGGGAGGGGTAGCCTCCTCAAGCCACTTGTTTGCTTTGAAGAGCCCATTTGGTGCCCTCCATGCATAAACCAGTCCACTCCGGTTCAGGGACCCCAAGTCCCTGCTCTGGGGTGAAACTAGACCAAAGTTGGCAGGGAAGTCTGGGGTGAAACTAGACCAAGGTTGGCAGGGAACTCTGGAAGCATCTGAGTGGCTAGGCCAGGTAGGATACGTCAGAGCCCCCTCAGGGCTATTTAGGGTCTCTCTCTTGGGCGGGTCCTCTTATTTGGCTTCCAAGACTACAGCAGGATTCCTCTGCAACCTCCACTTCGACTTCTGGCCACTGGAACTGCGACTGGACCCTCCAGGAACCGACAACGCTGCAAACAACGAAGCAGACTCTTCTGCAACTTTGTTTCCATGATTCCTGCCAGCTTTGCAACATTTCACCAGCCATGTACACTAAGAAGACAACCTGCACAAGAAGAAGAAGGAATCTTCCTTGGAATGGAGAAGTCACTCCCCTGCAACGTAGGCACCTACAGCAAGCGACGACTGGCTGTGTGGATCTCCCCTCATCTTGAGCTGCATGGATCCTGCATTGCGGATGGTGGTCCGGAGTGGTCCTCACTGCCAGCTGTCCAACTTGGGTAAATGTAAGCCTTTGCCTTCCCATGCAGGATAGTACCCCCCTGCACCGCACCTTTTGCAGCTGCCAAGGATTATTGGTATCTCCTTCAAGGGATCTTCGGCTACGTGCAGCTCCAGCCCCCAGCACTCCTTCCTGCAAAGTGTGCGAGGAGGCCTCTTTTTGCATGGTTAGCCCGCACTTTGTGCCTGATGTTGATGTGTTCTAGAAGTTGGTAGTGTCCAGGGCCCCTGGTAAAAAGGTTCCCTGGGCCAAAGCTCTTTCCATAAATATTTTGTGATGCTTGGCACAATTGGATACACTCTTAAATATCCCTTTAAGTCCCTAGTAAGTGGGTACCCCAGTACCAAGGGCAAGAGATATTAAGAGTAGGCCCTTGAGGGCAGCAGCACTGATTGTGCCACCCTCAAGGGCCCTGCACCCAGGTGCACCCAGCACTGCCATTGCAGGCTGAGTGTACTGGAGAAAACCTAAAAAGACAAACCAGAAATGGCACACCCTCTGTTTGCCTGGTCCACCCAACACTGCATATATTATGGGTCACCCCTCTGGCAGGCCTTCCAGCCCTGAGGCAGGGTGCACCATACTGTGTGTGAGGGCATAGCTGCATGAGCAATATGCCCCCACTATGTCCTTACCAGACGTAGGACATAGTGAGTGAACAGAGCAGCCATTTTAAATGTGTGTGTACTGAACACTAATCAAACACGAGTTTCCCAATTACATGATGGCCTCTCTGCACCGTGGGTTGTTTGGTATCAAACAACTCAGAATGATAAATCCAAACTGGTACCAGTATTGGATTTAGTCCTAAATGTACCCAGGGATCAACTTAGCCCCCTGTAAAAGCTAACATAACTGGCATGGTTGCTGACTGGTTCCATTCAGCCTGCCACCTCCAGACAGCCAATCCATAAACCTTTGGGGAGAGCCCAGGCTCTCTGGTTTGGGAACAATGCCCTTCCTGGGTGGAGGAGCTAACACCCCCTCCCCCAGGAATGTGCAACACAGATGTGTAACACAGATGGCTTCCTTCTTGCAAACCCCCACTTTTGGCAGGAGCAGAGGTGGGAAACCAGACAAAGGGAAGGAGGAGTGGCCTCATTGGGCATGCACCACCCCTGAGGGCTTGCATGCGCAGTGGTACCCCTGATTAATTTTCCTCCATGTTGGAATGGAGGAAAATAGCCAATGAGGTTTAGGGAAGTGACCGTTGCCACAGGAATTGGTCACTGTAGTGGGTGTAGCCACCCAAGGGTAAGTGTCCCATTGGACACTACCAGGTTCCCCCTAAAATACCCACTAAACTCAGTATTTACTGGGCTCCCCTAGACCAAGAAAACAGATTTGGAAAAGATTTTAAACGACAAAGGAGACCAGCACCAAAAGAAGACCACAGCAAGAGAACTGAGGACCTGCTGCACAATGATAAGGCACCAGACCCTGCCTGCTACAACCAGGACCCGAACAAATTACCACTGCAGTGGAGCTGGACACTGGACCAACCCCAAGAAATCCAGGGGACCTCCAGGCTTCAAGATTCACCCCAGATCTCCCTTAAGAGTGGAGGCACCACTCAACAACTCAAAAAGAACCAGCAAACCAGTGAGGGTCTCTTCACTGACTGGCCAGGAGCTGCAGCTACACCTGATGACACAACTATGACCGCCCAGACGTGTCCCACATCTGTGCCAAGTTTGGTGACACTGCACCCTCTAGTGGCTGAGTTACGACTGTACCCTGGGTACTGGTAAGCTGACATTGGACCATCAGAAAACCAGCTCCCCCAGAGCTGAACAAGGATCAAGAGGAAGCCCCAGTTGAGGGACTTCAGGAACACCCCAGACCTCTGACCAGAGTGCCCCCGTTGTCCTGTAAGCCACCCTCCAAGAGACTCAACTCCAGCTCCAAAGGACTCCATTGCGCACAGCATTCAAGACCTCCAAAACGCCCTGCACCTGGCCGCCCTGGGCCTTGCATTGCAGGATCTGCTGTGTACCCCGGGTCCCTAACCCCTTGCGACCTCGACAGCCCAAGGGGACCTCCAGGCACCATCTTTAAAACTGCAAACCAGCTCCTTTTCCAAGTGTCGCATCCAGGTGGCCCTGTGCCTATGCCAACAACCTCTCCAACGCTGCTCCCGCCGGAACCAGGAGCCACCCAAGACTCTCAGCTGGCATAAGATGCCCACCGACTACTGCGACCATCCTGCAAATGAAGAGACTGGTAATCCAACTGTGTAATTTTTAATGCATTTTTAAAGGTGACTGTGCAGTGATTTGTATGGTGTGTAATTATGCACAGAAAGGCTAACTTTGCTAAAACTTTGAAAAATCATATCTCGAAAATTACTTAAAGTATCTTAAAGATATTGGTCTTAAAAATTATATAAAAGTCTGAAGTAAAATCTGGTCTTGAGTTATTCATTCAGTGTGTGTGGTGCATGATTGGATTTGTGAGCACAGTAAATGCTTAGCACATCTTAGCACATCTCCAGGCTGACCAAAGGACTGGCTTTAAAAAGGTAGTTTTTGAAGATAGAAAAGCAAAGAAAAGAGCTGGGCTTGCCACCCATCTCTGGTGGCAGCATGCAAGTGTTAAAGGAGAAACCCTTTAACAGTCAGCTCCCAAAAGGAGTTGTCCCTCCCTTCACTGAAGGGGATGTTATAGTGAAATGGTTTTCTGTCCTTGAAAGAGCCTGCATTGGGTGGGAAATTGAAAAGAAACACTGGGGCACACTGGCATGGGAGTTATTCCCAGTAAAGTGCAGAGATAGGCTCCTGACACTAAATGACGCAGATTCTAAATCCTCTGACCTCATGAAGGGTACCCTGATTGAGGGCTTTGGATTTACAACTGAAGAGTACAGAATAAAGTTTCGGGATGCTCGAAAATCCCAGCACCAAACCTGGGTTGACTTTGTGGACTATTCACTCAAAATGCTGGGTGATTGGTTAGCTGAGAGCAAGGTACAAGACTATGATGGGCTGTACACTTTGTTTATGAAGGAGCATCTGTTGAGTAATTGTTCCAGTGATAGATTACACCAGGATCTGGTAGACCTGGGTCTACTTTCCCCTCAAGAGTTGGGGAGGAGGGCAGACCACTGGGTCAAAACAAGGGTTAACAAAACTACCACTGGTGGGGGAGACCAAAAGAAAGAGGCCAAAAGGCCCCTCCAATGGAAATATTGGGCCAAGGGTAAAAACAACAAAGAGTCTTCTCAAGGCCCCCAAAAACCTGCACAGGAGGGTGGGCCCAGAGACTTCTCATAGTCCAGGAGAGGGTACAAAGAGAATAACTTTGACCCCAACAAGGCTTGGTGCCAAGATTGCAAAACAAAGGGGCACCAAACTAGAGACTCTGGCTGTAAAAATAAAAAGAATGCCTCCAGACAACCAGCAGTAAATGCAGTTGGCAATATCCAGATGGGGTCAGAGGTGTGGCCTGACCATGTCAGTGATCCCTCAGAGGCAACATTAGTCACTGAGGGTGGAGTAGATTTACCCTGTGCTGCCTGGCCAAGTAACATGAACAATACAGGCAGCACCCTGTTATTAATGGGTAAAAGACAGAAGCTCTAAGGGATACAGGGGCTAGCATCACCATGGTGTCTCAGCACCTAGTACGTAAACTCAGTTCCTGGTAGGGAGGTCTTATCCTGTCACTATTGCTGACAATGAGACCAAGTTCCACCCCATAGCTATGGTAAACGTTGAAATTGGAGTAGCAGCAGGGCAGAAATAATTGGTTGTGTCCTCATCCATCCCTGTAGATTGCGTACTTGGTAATGACCTGGAGTGTTCCCCCTGGGCTGTGGTAGAGCTAAAGACCCATGCAGCAATGCTTGAGATCCCTGAGTGGGCTTGTGTTAATACTAGGGCACAGAGCAAACTTTGGAGGGAAAAAGGAGAGCCGGATCCTGAAATAGTGCACCAGCCTCCTAAGAGAGAAGGCAAGAAGACTGGGGGACCATCTCCAAACAGATCCCAAGACAGGACCCCTCTTCTCAGGAGGAGGAGTCACCCACCTTAGAAGGAACTGAGCCTGAAGAGCTTGGGTCTTACCACCCAGAGCTCTTGGGCCCAGGGGGGCTCTCTAGGGAAGATCTGTGCCAGGGACAAAGGGAGTGTCCCACTCTTGAAGGCTTGAGACAGCAAGCTGCTCAGGAGGAGCTAGGAAATGTCATTGGTACCCAGACGGTCTACTGGGAGGAGGGGCTCCTGAACACTGAGGCCAGAGACCTCAAGCCTGGTGAAACCAAGAGGGTGGTAGTGCCACAGACATTCAGGGACTTCCTTCTCACTTTAGCCCATGGCATTCCCCTAGCAAGGCATCAGGGCCAAAATAAAACATGGAGTAGGTTGGTTAACCACATCTATTGGCCAGGAATGCCTCAAAAAGTGAAGGACATTTGTCAGTCCTGTCCCTCCTGCCAAGACAATGGTAAGACAGGCTGGTACTTAAAGCCCCCCTTAATGCCACTACCTGTGGTTGGGGTTCCCTTTGAAAGTGTAGGGATTGATATTGTTGCCCCCCTTGACCCTCCAACAGCATCAGGACATTGATACATATTAGTGGTAGTGGATCATGCCACTAGTAATACTGAGGCTATTTCCCTTAGGACCATAACTGTACCTGCAGTTGCCAAGGCCCTCCTGGGTGTTTTTACTAGGGTTTGGTTCCCTAAAGAGGTAGTATCAGACAGAGGTTCAAACTTTATGTCTGTATACTTAAACCACTGGTGGCAGGAATATGGAGTGACATATAAGTTCACTATCCCATACCATCCACAAGCAAATGGTTTGGTTGAAAGATTTAACCAGACCCTAAAAGGCATGATTGGAGGACTCCTTGAAAAGCTAAGAAGGAGATGGGATGTCCTACTTCCTTGCTGCTGTTTGCCTACATGGAAGTGCCACAGAAGGGAGTGTGTTTTTTACTCTTTGAACTTTTGTTTGGGCTCCCTGTTAGGGGAGCTCTAAGTTTAGTGAGGGAAGGCTAGGAGAGACATCTCAAAGAGCACAAACAAGACATTGTGGACTATGTGCTTGGCCTATGTTCTAGGATGGCTGAGTACATGTAGAAAGCCAGCAAAAACCTGGCAGGTCTGAGACATGATTACAGGGTTACTTGTGTGGGTGGCACAACCAGTGCTGCAGGCCCACTAGTAACATTTGATTTACAGGCCCTGGACACCTCTAGTGCACTTTACTAGGGCCTTAATAGTAAAACAAATATGCCAAACATGGAGAACCAATTACATACACATTTTAAACAGGAGCACTTGCACTTTAGCACTGGTTAGCAGTGGTAAAGTTCCCAGAGTAATACAAACAGCAAAATCTGAGTCCGGCACACATCAATAACTTGGGGAACAGAGGCAAAAAGTTAAGGGAGACCACGCCAAGGATGAAAAGTCTAACATTGACCTAGCCAGTTGCAAAAACCCCAAAAGAATCATACATATCAACCGCCTAAACCCTATTTTGACAGAGCTGATGTGACCATGCTCATGGTCACAGATGAGGGACAGCAGGATGAGAGTGAGCCTCTCCCTGATCTCTACTCCAGCAACCCCAAAGATGGTTATGTGGATGGAGTGGTCTTGTCAGACACCTTCACAGAACAACTGATTGCAGGAAAGTCCTTAACCAGTATGCTCAGCTATTTTCTCTGACCTCTGGGAAGACAAACTGGTGTACCCATGATGCGGACACTGGTGACAGCCTGCCTGTCAAGAACAAAATCTACAGACAGTCTGACCATGTCAGAGAAAGCACAGAAGCTGAAGTGAAGAAAATGTTGAATGTGGGTGTCATTGAACCCTTAGAGAGCCCCTGGGCCAGCCCAGTAGTGTTAGTCCCCAAACCTCACTCCACGGGTGACAAGAAAGAAATGAGGTTTTGTGTGGCCGACAGGGACCTCAACTCAGTAACCTTAACCGATGCACACCCAATCCCAAGAACTGATGAGCTCATAGACAGATAAGGGGCAGCCAAATACCTGAGTACTTTTTATTTGACATCAGGGTACTTGCAGATTTGCCTGACCCCCTAGAGCAAAAGAGAGGTCAGCATTTATTCTTACTCCTAGTGGGCATTATCAGTTCACTTTAATGCCCTTTGGATTAAAAAATGCAACTGCCACCTTCCAAATGTTGACTGGAAACTTTTAGTGCAGTTTACTTAGAGGATATAGCTGTCTATAGTTCCATCTGGCAGGATCACCTGATCCACCTTGGAAAGGTCATTGAGGCCCTGCAAAAGGCAGGCCTCACTATCAAGGCCAGTAAGTGCTAGATAGGACAGGGAAAAGCTGTGTACTTGGGCCAGCTTGATGGTGAAGGTCAAGTGCAACCTCTACAACCCAGGATCCAGACCATTCTGGCTTGGGAAGCTCCTACAACCCAGACACAAATCAGGGCATTCCTTGGCTTAGCTGGAAATTACAGGGGGTTTGTGAAGGATTATGGTACAATAGTTGTCCCCCCCTCACAGAAACTACCTCTAGAAAGAGGCCCAGAAAAATCAACTGGACAGTGAGTTATCAAGAGGCCTTTGACACTCTGAAGACAGCTATGTACTCTGCTCCAGTACTAAAAGCACCAGCCTGCTCCAGGGAATTCATAGTCCAGACAGATGCTTCAGAGATAGGGATAGGAGCAGTCCTCTCCCAAAGGATTGATGATGGACATGGCCAGCCAGTTGATTTTATTAGCAAGAAGCTACTCCATAGGGAACAAAAATGGAGTGCCAAAGAGAGGGGAGCCTTTACTGTGCTTTGGGCCCTGAAGATTGAGGCCAAACTATTTTTGGTTCTCACTTCACTTTTCAGACTGACCACAGGCCTCTCAGATGGCTACAACAAATGAAAGTTGAGAATCCCAAACTGCTTAGGTGGTCCATTTCCCTACAGGGAATGGGCTTTAAAGTGGAACATAGACCTGGGACTGCCCATTCCAATACAGAAGGCCTCTCCAGGTTCTTCCACTTAGAAGATGAAGACTCACTAGGGAAAGGGTAGTCTCATCCTCATTCTATTGGGGGGGGTAGTGTGAAAGGAGGACTCTTTTTGCATGGTTAGCCCTCACCTTTTTGCCTGATGTTGATGTGTTCTAGAAGTTGGTAGTACCCAGGGCCCCTGCTAAACAGGTTCCCTGGGCCAGAGCTCTTTCCCTAAATCTGTTTGGGAGTGTTCTTGATACAACGGGCAGAGGCGTTCTGGATGCGTTGTAGTCTTTTTTGTACCTTGGTGGTGGTTCCGGCATAGAGTGGTTTGCCGTAGTCCAATCGGCTGCTGACGAGGGCCTGGGTGTTCTTTTGGTTTTGGTAGGGATCCATTTGAAAATCTTCCCGACGCATGCACATGGTGTTGAAACAGGCGGAGGAGACTGCACTGACTTGGCGGTTCATCAAGACTGATGAGTCCAGGATGAATCCGAGGTTGCGGGCGTGGTCGGTGGGGGCCGGACCGCATCTGAGGGCAGTGGCCCACCAGGAGATTGAGTTTGCAAAGAGCCCAAAATCTTAAATTCAGCTCTACTGATCCACACCCAGGATCTGGGACCTGAGCGGCACCATTTAGGGGTCAGGAGCTTACCTCAGCTGGATATGAGTGCTGGTCCTGTTGGTTATGTCCCTGTGACTCTGAACAGGAGGCTAGCAGACTAGCCCTTGGAGTCAATGTAGGAGTCAGGGTTCAGGTGCAGGTCCAAAATCCTCTGACTCAGGTAGGAGGGCAGCAGGGCACCAATACAGCAAGGCAGCAGCCCAGTTGAGTAGGAGTTCTTTTAGCAGCACAGCAGTACTTCTTCTTGGCAGAGTCTCCGTAGGTCCAGGAGTGTACCTACTTTGAAGTCTAGGAGAAGTCTTTGGAGGTTTCTGTTTGAAGTGCTTGCAAATTCCTGAGTCCCTTGCCCTGGTTCCAAGCTGGCTGTAATGACAGTGTGGAGGTGGCAAGCTCTTTGTGTCAATTTTTCATTACAATTTCATAGATACCAAATATGCATACCTGGTCCCATTCAAACGTTGGTACTTATTAAATGTAACAAAGCTATCCAATCTTAAGCTATGGGGCATGTAGGACTCAGCATTGAAAACCAAACCAAATTTTGGAGTTTTACACTACCAGGACATGGAAAACCTAAACCTACATGCCCATCTTTAGAATTACAATGCACTCAGTCCTACGGGCTACCTAGGGTCTACTTTAGGGGCGCCTTATATACAATAAAAGGGGAGTTTAAGGCTTGGGGTTATATTACCAAGTCGAATTTTCAGTTTCAAATTGCCTGCATGCCTGGGACATGCTTTTAGGAGCTCTTTAAGTGGGTGGCACAACAAGTTCTGCAGGTCCACCAGTAGGATTTAATTAACAGGCCCTAGGTATAAGGTACACTACTCATTGAATTTATAAGTGAAATATGCCAATCAGGTGTAAACCATCTCAACCATGTTTAAAGAACTGAACACAGGCATTTTAGCACTGGTCAATAGTGGTGAAGTGCACATAGTCCAAAGGCCAACAGAAGCTAATTTTTGCAAAAACGCAAAAGGGTTGCGGGGAGGCCACCGTTAGGCTGACAGTTCTAACAGAAATTTTCAGCTGGTAGCTTTAGGAAAAGGCCTCTTGCTACTATTGTGTCTCTGTAGCTTATATGGGAGGCCAGCCTACTGACCCTTGGAGTCTACTTCTTTGATCTAGGTACAAGATGGAACAGGTCCAGTCCTGCAGGTCTCTTCTCAGGTCAGAGGCAGTAACTCTAGTCCTTTTCTGTTCCTCCTCAGGTCCAGTATTTGTTCTGGAAAGGGTACTTGGGGATGCCACTTTGATGCCTGATATCAGCTAGTTGGGGGGAGGAGGTAATAAAGGGAGTATGACTCATGAGTTCTCCCTAAATAATCGGGAAAAGCTCCCAGAGGTAACCCTATTCGCAGTTGCAGCACCTCCTGCCTGTCCTACCGCACACTGTCCCACAGTGCGCCCACCTAACCAAGGAAATGTGCACCCCTTCCTCTTTGGTCACCCCAAACCAGTTCTGAAGTAACTCCTCTCCCACAGGGTTTGGTGCCTACCTGACTGGGGGAATGAAGGAAGGGGGTCTGTCCAGGTATCAGCTAACATTAGCCGGAGACAGGGGAGGCCCCATCAAAGTAAATTAGGTTCCTTAGTCTACCCCAACTGGTCATCCTGTCAGAGGAACACAATCAACTCCCCACACCCAAGCTTTTGTCTTTGTTCTGGCTATAGCCTTTACACTTAATCAGGGCTATTTACCAGCTTGGTGACAGCTGGCGGATAGCGCACATTAGACTCCAGGAGCTTCAGCCAGGGAAAAAGTAGCTTTCCAAAAGTCCCTCTTCCATAATATTTATTGAAAGTCCAGCTTCACCTTTCAGTTGATTTTTGATTAAATATTATTTAAATTGTAATTTATTTTTCTTTCTAGCTGGTCCCTAGCCTGTGATATAAAAAATATTATTCAATATTAATGCCCAGTGTTTATCTAAGGGCAGCCAGCCTTTCTTCAGTGAGAATAGTGTTTGAGTGCTAGTACTGTGTGGATATCTAAACTTAACATTTCTACCTGTCATGTTTTTAAATATCATGTAACCTACCTTGTGGGCTACAAGACCTATATAGGGGTGACTTATTAATGTTTTTAGGATGCTTTTCTCCTATTAAAATGGTTTATTTTTATAGGTTGCAGTTTTAAACTAGCAGCTTCTAGGCTGCAGTGGCAGGCCTGGAGTAATATTTGCCTAGTCACACTAGTCAGTGGCACAGTAGTGCTGAGGTCCATAAATGACATTTAACTTTTCATGCCATGAGTGTACTTTAAGCACCAGATACTAAGGCCTCCTTATATAAATGTTAGGTATAACATTTAGAGTTTTAGCCTCTTTCTACATATTGTAGGGGCCTAGTTAGCAGTGTCCTAATGCACTGAGTGAAAAAAACAGCGGAACAGTCTACAGAAAATGGGGATGACCATACAAAAAGGGGCACTTTCTCACAGTATGCATTTTAGGAACAATGGGAAAAGGAATTAGGCATTGCCTTAGAGGATGGTCAATGGGAGTGAATCTTAAAAATGCATAGCAGTTTTGCTAAATGTGCATAATGGAAAGAATACTTCTCAGAATTCTCTATATTCAGTACATGCAAATTGTGGTGCATAAATTTGACAGCAAAAACCCAGACGTATACTGGAGGGGATTAGTTGAGCAATATCCACTATTAAATGTCCTACGCAAATGCTCTCCGTTGCACACAGAAATGAAATGCGGGAAGCTATATGTACAATCAAATTATCTAAACACGCTCGATGACCCTCATTGATTCTAGTACGATTCACCTCATATTTTGTTTACCTATGGTTTGAAATGAATGTTGTTAACTGCAAAACATACTAGTTTTATACTTTTGGGAAGCTGGAGGGCCTAGAATACATTTAAGGCTCACAGTTTTTTGTTTTTAATGATTTTTACAGATAAATACAGACAAAATCAACATGTTTCCTGTCCTCTTTTAAAAGAGGAAAAATACTGACAGTTGTGCTTCTTGTCAGAGACTCTCCATGCGTTCTTTCATGAACTCCAGGCAACAGCTGTGCAGATGTTTTCCTAAAGCATGGCATCCACATATGAGTGCACGTCTAAGAGTTAAATAAATGTGGAAATATACCATTCTACAATTCTATTTACTCTCAAAACACATAATAAATATGGAGAAATACCAAAATGATGCCCAAAAATGTAATATGGATAAATACAGATGGGAATATTAAAAAAATAAATACCATAAAACTGGGAGCCCTAACCATAGTATCTGGCTGCAAAATATGTTGGGATTATTGTGAGAAAGTAGCCTCTTTCTACCATGGTTACCCCCACTTTTGGCCTGTTTGTGAGTGTGTGTCAGTGTGTTTTTACTGTCTCACTGGGATCCTGCTAGCCAGGACCCCTTTGCTCATAGTTTGTGACCTAATGTGTGTGTTGTCAGTAGTGCTTAACTGTGTCACGGACGTTCTGCTAACCAGAACGTCAGTGCTTATGCTCTCTCTCTTCCAAATTAATCACTATAGTTTAGTGACTTCATTTACCAATTCCAGTTGGCACACTGAACTCCCCTTATAAGTCCCTAGTGTAGGAGGCTGGACTGGCTTATAGTGAGTACCAAGGGGTACTTACACCTTGCACCAGGCCCAGGTATCCCTTATTAGTGTATAGGGGTGTCTAGCAGCTTAGGCTGATAGATAATGGTAGTTTAGCAGAGCAGCTTAGGCTGAACTAGGAGGCGAGTGAAGCTCCTACAGTACCACTAGTGCCACTTGCGCAATATCATAAGAAAACACAATACACAGATATACTAAAAATAAAGGTACTTTATTTTTATGACAATATGCCAAAGTATCTCAGTGAGTATCCTCAGTATGAGGATAGCAAATATACACAAGATATATGTACACAATACCAAAAATATGCAGTATAGCAATAGAAAACAGTGCAAACAATGTATAGTTACAATAGGATGCAATGGGGGCACATAGGGATAGGGGCAACACAAACCATATACTCCAAAAGTGGAATGCGAACCACGAATGGACCGCAAACCTATGTGACCTTGTAGAGGGTCGCTGGGACTGTAAGAAACCAGTGAGGGTTAGAAAAATAGCCCACCCCAAGACCCTAAAGTTCCCCAAAGAGCACAGAAGTCGTGATAGGGGAATTCTGCAGGAAAGACCAACACCAGCAATGCAACAATGATGGATTTCCAGACTAGAGTACCTGTGGAACAAGGGGACCAAGTCCAAAAGTCACGATCAAGTCGAGAGTGGGCAGATGCCCAGGAAATGCCAGCTGTGGGTGCAAAGAAGCTGCTACTGGGCAGTAGAAGCTGAGGATTCTGAAAGAACAACAAGGGCTAGAAACTTCCCCTTTGGAGGATGGATGTCCCACGTCGTGAAGAGTCGTGCAGAAGTGTTTTCCTGCGGAAAGACCGTAAACAAGCCTTGCTAGCTGCAAAGCTTGCGGTTAAGATTTTGGATGCTGCTGTGGCCCCGGAGGGACCAGGATGTCACCAATTGCGTGAGGGGACAGAGGGGGCGTCCAGCAAGACAAGGAGCCCTCTCAGAAGCAGGCAGCACCCGGAGAAGGGCCGGAACAGGCACTACAAAGTGGAGTGAAACGATGCTCACCCGAAGTTGCACAAGAGAGTCCCACGCCGCCGGAGGACAACTCAGGAGGTCGTGCAATGCAGGTTAGAGTGCCATGGACCCAGGCTTGGCTGTGCACAAAGGAAATCCTAGAAAAGTGCACAGGAGCCGGAGTAGTTGCAAAAGACGTGGTTCTCAGCAATGCAGTCTGGCGTGGGGAGGCAAGGACTTACCTCCACCAAACTTGGACTGAAGAGTCACTGGACTGTGGGAGTCACTTGGGCAGAGTTGCTGAGTTCAAGGGACCTCACTCGTCGTGCTGAGAGGAGATCCAGAGGACCGGTGCTGCAGTTCTTTGGTGCCTGCGGTTGCAGGGGGAAGATTCCGTCGACCCACAGGAGATTTCTTCAGAGCTTCTAGTGCAGAGAGGAGGCAGACTACCCCCACAGCATGCACCACAAGGAAAACAGTCGAGAAGGCGGCAGGATCAGCGTTTACTAGGTCGCAGTAGTCGTCTTTGCTACTTTGTTGCAGTTTTGCAGGCTTCCAGCACGGTCAGCAGTCGATTCCTTGGCAGAAGGTGAAGAGAGAGATGCAGAGGAACTCTGATGAACTCTTGCATTCGTTATCTAAGGAATTCCCCAAAGCAGAGACCCTAAATAGCCAGAAAAGAGGGTTTGGCTACTTAGGAGAGAGGATAGGCTAGCAAAACCTGAAGGAGCCTATCAGAAGGAGTCTCTGACATCACCTGCTGGCCCTGGCCACTCAGAGCAGTCCAGTGTGCCAGCAGCACCACTGTTTCCAAGATGGCAGAGGTCTGGAGCACACTGGAGGAGCTCTGGGCATCTCCCAGGGGAGGTGCAGGTCAGGGGAGTGGTCACTCCCCTTTCCTTTGTCCAGTTTCGCGCCAGAGCAGGGCTGAGGGGTCCCTGAACCGGTGTAGACTGGCTTATGCAGAAATGGGCACCATCTGTGCCCATGAAAGCATTTCCAGAGGCTGGGGGAGGCTACTCCTCCCCTGCCTTAACACCTTTTTCCAAAGGGAGAGGGTGTAACACCCTCTCTCTGAGGAAGTCCTTTGTTCTGCCTTCCTGGGCCAAGCCTGGCTGAGGGGTTGGCAGCAGCAGCAGCTGCAGTGAAACCCCTGAAAAGGCAGTTTGGCAGTACCCTGGTCTGTGCTAGAGACCCGTGGGATCATGGGATTGTACCAACAATGCCAGGATGGCATTGAGGGGGCAATTCTATGATCTTAGACATGTTACATGACCATATTCGGATTTACCATTGTGAAGCTTCACATAGGTAGTGACCTATGTGTAGTGCATGCGTGTAATGGTGTCCCCGCACTCACAAAGTCCGGGGAATTTGCCCTGAACCATGTGGGGGCACCTTGGCTAGTGCCAGGGTGCCCACACACTAAGTAACTTTGCACCTAACCTTTACCAGGTAAAGGTTAGACATATAGGTGACTTATAAGTTACTTAAGTGCAGTGGTAAATGGCTGTGAAATAACGTGGACGTTATTTCACTCAGGCTGCAGTGGCAGGCCTGTGTAAGAATTGTCAGAGCTCCCTATGGGTGGCAAAAGAAATGCTGCAGCCCATAGGGATCTCCTGGAACCCCAATACCCGGGGTACCTCAGTACCATATACTAGGGAATTATAAGGGTGTTCCAGTATGCCAATGTAAATTGGTGAAATTGGTCACTAGCCTGTTAGTGACAATTTGGAAAGAAATGAGAGAGCATAACCACTGAGGTTCTGGATAGCAGAGCCTCAGTGAGACAGTTAGTCATAACACAGGTAACACATTCAGGGCACACTTATGAGCACTGGGGCCCTGGCTGGCAGGGTCCCAGTGACACATACAACTAAAACAACATATATACAGTGAAAAATGGGGGTAACATGCCAGGCAAGATGGTACTTTCCTACACCTAGTATATAGTACCTACGTACCCAGGGCATTGGGGTTCCAGGAGATCCTTATGGGCTGCAGCATTTCTTTTGCCACCCATAAGGAGCTCAGACGAACCCTTTCACAGGACTGCCACTGCAGCCAGCGTGAAATAGTGCACACACTATTTCACAGCTTTTTTCACTGCACGTAAGTAACTTATAAGTCACCTATATGTCTAACCTTCATTTACTGATGGCTAGGTGCAAAGTTACTAAGTATGAGGGCAACCTTGCACAAATCCCCGGACTTGTGCACTACATATAGGTCAATACCCATATGTAGCTTCACAATGGTAACTCCGAATATGGCCATGTAAGGTGTCTAAGATCATGGAATTGTCCCCCCCCCATTCCAAATCTGGTATTGGAGGGCCACTCCCATGCATCCTGGGGGCTCCACCATGGACCCTCAGTAATGCCAAACCAGCTCTTGGAGGCTTGCACTGCAGCTACAGCTGCTGCCACCTCACAGACTGGGTTCTGTGAGGTGGCAGCAGCCCAGTCCCAGGAAGGTGGCAGCCCAGTCTCAGGAAGGCAGAACAAAGCATTTCCTTTGCGAGGAGGGTGTTACACCCTCTCCCTTTGGAAATAGGTGTTACAGGCTTGGGAGGGGTAGCCTCCCAGAGCCTCTGGAAATGCTTTGATAGGCACCGATGGTGCCCTCTTTGCATAAGCCAGTCTACACCAGTTCAAGGACCCCCAGTCCCTGCTCTGGCGTGAAACTGGACGAAGGAAAGGAGAGTGACCACTCCCCTGTCCATCACCACCCCAGGGGTGGTGCCCAGAGCTCCTCCAGTGTGTCCCTGGCGTTAGCCATCTTGTTTTCCAAGGTGTGAGGACAATGTGGGGCTCTCTGAGTGGCCAGTGCCAGCAGGTGATGTCAGAGATCCCTCCTGATAGGTGCATACCTGGTTAGGTAGCCATTCCCCCTCTCAGGGCTATTTAGGGTCTTTCCTGTGGGTTCCTCTTCGGATTCAGCTTGCAAGTTTCCACTAGGAATCCTCTGCAACTCCTGCTTCATCCTCTGACCATCGGATCAACCGCAGACTGCTCCAGGAACTGCTGCAACAAAGTATCTAGAAGGGCTACTGTGACCCTGCAACTTCAGCTCCAGTCAGCAACTGCAACAGTTTCCAAGGTGTGCATGCTCTGAGGACTCCCTGTCTTCACCCTGCACCAGAAGGACCAAAGAAATCTCCCGTTGAGTGATGGAGTCACTTCCCTGTTCCAGCAGGCACCTTCTAAAATGATGACCGGTTCTGTGGGACTCCTCTCCTGGTGACGAGCATGTTTCCTGGAACACAGGTGGTGGACCCAGAGTGTCCTAAGGTCCAGCTGTCCAAATTTGGCAGAGGTAAGAGCTTGTCTTCCCTGATTGCGACAGTACCCCTGTGCACCGCATCATCTCTACCTCCTGAGGCCTCTGTGCACTATTTGAAAGAATCCTTCGTGCACAGCCTGGCCCAGGTCCTTAGCACTCTATCCTGCGTCGCTCAACTCGCTGAGTTGTTCTCATGGGGCCTTCTTTTGTAGTGCTGCAGCAACCGCAATTTGCACCTTCTTTGCCCCCATGTCCTGGGACCTCTCTGGGTGCTGCATGGTCATCTGTGGGTTCCCTCCAGTGTTGGGAGCCCCCTCTGCCTCCTCAGTCTGAGTTGAGGCATTTTGATGCAATCTGCGACATTGCTTGAACCAAGGCTTGCTAGATGAATCAAACGCTGCAACTCGCCTGCATCTAAAATCTCTATGTGGGACATCCTTTGCATCATGCAGGAACCCGCAGCCATCTTCTTTGGTGCTCTTCTGCAGACTTCTTCCGACCGGAGAATCTTCTTTTGCACCATCTTCTCAGTTGGCGGGCCCCTGTCCTTCATGGAATCTTCTGCAACTTCTGGACTTGGTCTCCTCTCTTTACAGGTCTTCAGGTCCAGGAATCCACCATTTGTTGCTTGCAATCTTGCTTGGTTCTTGCAGTAACTCTAACCACGACTTGTAGTGTGTCCTGAGGAAACTTGCAGTACTTTACTCCTACTTTCCTGGGCTCTGGGTGAGGTAATTTACTCACCTTTGTGGTTTTCTTACACTCCTAGCGACCCTCTATACTACACTTGCCTAGGAGGGAATTTGTGATTCGGATTCCACTTTCTTAGTATATGATTTGTGTTGCCCCATGGCCTAGTTCTTCCTATTGCATTCTATGGTATTTTCTATTGTTTGCACTATCATTTGACTATTTACTTACCTTATCTTGGTGTCTAGCGTATATATTGTGTATAATACTTACCTCCAGAAGGAGTATTGCCTCTAAGATATTTCTACCCTTGTGTCATTAAAATGAAGTACCTTTATTTTTGGTAACACTGAGTATTGATTTTTATTGTGTATAAGTACTGGGTAACTATAGGGGTATTGCAGGAGCTTTGCATGTCTCCTAGTCCACACTAAGCCGCCCTGCTACAGCTACATCTATCAGCCTAAGCTGCTAGAACACTACTACTTCATATAATAATGGATAACTGGACCTGGTATAAGGTGTAAGTACCCAAGGTACCCACTACAAACCAGGCCAGCCTCCTATAATTATTCAGCATGAAAACCTAACCTAAGAGATCATAGAAAAAGAAGAAAAATGATGTAGTATCTGAGGGTTTGTTCTGCAGTTGTTAGCCCAAGACTATAAAATATGTCCAAAGAGACTGTTGGAGGCACAAGATCAGAGGCCATCTTCTAGCCTAAACAATGGGGCTATAACACTGCATTAATTACAGACTTCCCCTGTAAATAATTTATGATGCAGGGTCACTGCACTGTTTTGCACTTTCTTACATCAGTCTGAATCAATCTGAAGGTGCCATGGTTGAGGATTTGTCAAGAGCCACTGGCGGTGGCGAGCTTGTCAGCTACGTAGGCAGGTGTGCTGGAAGTGATCGCTTTGTAGATGATGTAGTAGGTAGAGTTTAACTCGGGTTCCATGCTCCAGCACTTCATGATGAGTGTGGTGCTCGATTCTTTCATATTCAATAGTCTTTTTCAGTTTCCTGATATTCTTTCATCTTTTAAGCATCAGCAGGGTTGCAGATCAGAAAGTACTCACAGCTTATTTAGGTTGGCCTGATATAGGAAGCAGCTTCAAGTTTGCAATCGAGACTAAAGTACATGGCCCTACACCCAGATTCTGAAAGGTGTCACGGAACTCAGTGCAGCAGCCAAAAATGCTGTACTGGGTTGCGTGGCAAGGAGGGAGCAGGAGAGTGCCATATTCACATGGATATGGCTCTCTCCTCCCCTCTCTCTAGCACCAGCACTAATTTCAGCTGCCATGCGCCACGCACACATCTCAGTGCCATAGTGCGAGGATGTGTGTGTGTGTGTGTAAGTCTAGCATAGGTTTATGTGTTGGAAGGTATCCCTCCTGTACAAAATACTATGCCTAGACATGTGAAAACCTTTTCCTACTTTGTGTCTGGGCTGCACATCGCAGTACACATACAAAGTTGGAAAAGCACGGAGAAATGAAAGTATTTCTCTGTTTAAGCCGGCTTTTCAGCTGCATTAATTTGTGGCACTAAATCCTGTCTTTTATTGTTATTGAATAGGGTTGAGCATCACAAAGCATGGGTGGGTGCCTGGGAACGCCCATGTTCCACCCATGTAACGCCCCCTTGACACAAAGTACTACAAAGCAGCGTTTCACATTGCTTTGAGTCACCTTGGGTACCTTCCAGGGCAAAACAAGTCTTGCACTGCAAAGTGAATCATTGTGTCCTCATTAGTGTCACTTTAGTGATGTTAACCCAGTGCAAAATGTTTGAGAATCTCCCATTCAGTATCTAAAAGTAGAGAAAACCAATTGGCAAAGTGAGCTGATCTATGCTGTATGATGTGGTGGATGGAAGCAAAATGTGGATGGCAATTCAAGAGATCATTGGAGGACCCTTGCTGACCAAAGGCCTCTGTATATATATTATACAATATTTTTTTGAAAAAGCAATACTCTAGCAAAACAGCTAAAGCTATCTCCAAGGCCAGGCCTAAAAATGTTATACAGTTAGATAAAATATTCGGGTCTGTGAAATGTTTGGCTGTCGTAAAATGATAGAACTCAGAAATAATCTTAATCCACCATTGGGTGCCCTGTGGTTTATATATTATAAAAAATAGCCAGGATAACATCATACACTTAGGACATTATATAGATGATATATGCAGTTAGAGGGAACAAACTTTCTTTTCAATTTCACATCTGGTGCAGTCCTCTTTCACTCCTTTCCAAAGAGCTGTGCATTACTTCTGATTTGCCTTTTCCCACACCATTTGGGTGATTTATATCCGAGTTGTGATGTATTCAACAAATAACTAGCTCTGGTGTGCTTCTTCCTGCATCATGCAGCTCCGATGAGACATTTTACCTTACACGTTTGAGATCGGCTGTTGTTGAATATGTTTGATCAATTCAACCAAATAAAAGGAAAATTAACCATAATGCAGCTAGGGGAAGTCCAAAATATGTTACAACCAGGCAATCAATTTTTAAATTTGACTGGATCCAAACCTGATCAAATTTAGAAATCTCCTACAAATGATATCTTGAGGGAAATTATGGAGTAAGCATTAAAAAGATCATATAAAACTCCAGAGAGAGAGAACTAAGAACAAAACCTTATCCAACTACATACATATAAATAAACAAAACCACATTTATAAAACATTATTGAAAATTGTGAGATGTTCAGGTGTCCTATGAGGTGAGCTATCATTTGAGACCAGGGCATCCTTACTATTTTCTAGTTTTAATTCTTCCTAGCAAGCAGTGAACAAACACTGATATACTAGTATAGCAATCCTTTGAGCTCTAATCTAGATTAGGGATGTGACGCATATGATGGCTGTCTCCCATAAGGCATCAGTCACGTCAGATGTAAAACTGATTCTGTTTTTGATGAATGATGCTATGGCTATGTACTGGCCTCTGTACCTTCTGCACCAGCATTATGTCTGCTTATCTTTTGAATGTTTCCTGACCCTTAATTTCTCAATTGAACCAGTTTCTTATTATTATTTTCACTCCAAGATCTCTCGAACACATGGACGACAGTAATACCAACAGTATCTGGAACCAGAGATGCAGAAGGTGAGGTCCTGAAAAGTATTTACCTTAAAGTTCGTAGATGAACAACTTCTGAAGAACAACAGCATATCGTAGTTTCCATCAAAACCAGCTCTCCTGGAGATTGCAAGAGGCTTCAGTGTAACAGTATTCATAACTCTATGGGCACTTTTTGCATTAGCAGACACTGCAACCTAGAGAAATATTAACTGTATCTTGTCTTACTGCTATATGGGAATTATTGGTATTCTTTACTGTGATCACCTGGTGAATTCAGAGTTCTGTAAAGTTATATTAACACTTTCAATAGTTCAAATCAGAGTGTATGCGTGTGAAGCTCACCTGGTGAGCATGGGAGACTTCCTTTTTGAAAATATGGGCTTTAGAGAACAGGCCACCCTTGTCTGTTTATTGGTAACACATAGGGATTTGTTACTCTGTTGATCATTCCTGAAATTTCCCTCTGCTTTATCCAGTCTTCAGGTCCTTGCTAATTTTCTTACCTTTACTTTCTTTGGTGGGTTCATGTGCACTGTTGTATTTCCCTTAGCTGAATATAGGGCCTTTCTCAACTAGTTGTTTATAACTTGAGGCTCTTCCAGCAATCCATAAAGTACAGAAAGCTAGGAATCTGTTGCTTACAGGAGCACATGAAGATCACCTACTCTACCCTGTTGTTCTTATAACTGATATTATAGTAAGATGTTGACTGTTAGACAGGAGTTTCTGTCTACTTGTAGGAATATTATTCTCTCCTTTGTTCAGGTCTTGTAAAGTATGAATGTAAGTCTTGCATGACCACAACTTAGTGGAGCCACACCCTACCAAAACCGTTGTGTCTTTGCCATCCTCTTGACCTTCACGCTGGTAGGGTTTTTTCTTCTGAGACTTGGACGGACACATCTGTTGTATATCCTTAGAACTATGTTGTCCAAATTATTATGGATTACATGGATTCTCATGCAGTGCAATTTTCCACTGTAACCGCAGACTTTTAAAAATGTACTTTTCATGCCAAATCGTGCTGCTCTGTTAGAAAAGGCTTGGTATACTGCTGTGCAATGATCACAGGGCTCGATTCACAAAGGGACTACACTGGCTATCCTCAGGAAGAGCAATGGAAAATAATGCTTGCCACAAATCAAACATAGTAAACCACTCCACTCCACTCAGCAAGGATTTGGTAGCATAATGATAGCAGGACTCTGTACAGTGGGACAACATGTGACTATTATTAATTTTTTACAGGTTAAGTGCTATTTTCTTTTTCTGCTTGTTTTATTTTATTCCCATGATCATATGGAGCAAGCATTTAAAAGATCATACAAAACTCTAGCGGAGAGAACTCAGAGCAAAACTTAATCCAGCTACATAAATATAAGCAAAATAATCAGAGTTTTAAGGGCACCCTGGCACTTCTATTCAAATTCCTTGTTCAATCATTTTCTCAATGATAGGTGTCATTCTCTCCTTTGGTTCATTAGTAAGCTTGTAGTGAGAAGAACAAGGAAATATATCATTAGGTTTACTTGTACCTCCACTGGCTCTGCACTTTGTGTTAATCCAGTTGATTTCCCTGTAAAATCCCACACCTCCTCTTTCATGGTGTGTCCTAAATGAGGTGGCAAATGTGAAAACTAGGAACAAACTCACTCGTGATTTTTCAGATTTAAGCTTTAATCTAGATCTTTATCTTGTGTTTGAATTGCTACACCATCCAATATAAAATAAATTAACCAATTCATCTTATTCAAATATCACGAACCAACAATGTAACTAAAGGTGCGTAAAAATTATGAATTTATAGACATTCTCTGTAGATCAAATATTTACATTGCTGACACCTTATTAGTGATATGTGTATTACTAACACCTACAACTTTTTGTCCCGAGAGAGTTACATTGAGGACCTCCATTGGTTTAACTGTGGAGTGAGTAGCACCAGCATCAATTAAAAACTATACAGAGTGACCAGTCACCTCACCCTCTACATATGGGTCACTCTGGTCTACTTCTAGGACTGCACCAATCTAGCAATCCTCCTCCTCCCTCAAGCACCTTCATTGTGCCTGCATTTGGCTTGCTCGTGTAGAAATGCGGATTGTAGATGCAAATTGCTGAAAATTATTGAAGGATCAGTGAAGGATTTTGCTAAAAATGAGGATTCATTCAAAATCCCGCATTTTTATTCATTATCATTATCACTCATCACTAGGGCTCTAGGCCACTTTCTATTGTACTTCCTTTGATTTTGCATGCTATGCACAGAGGATTCCTTGCCTGGGGCAGCTGACTGAGGCATCCCTTTATATGCCATATGAATCATGCTTGTTGCATCTGTGGAACCATTTGTGACTCATTTTGCATTTGTACTCCCATTTTCAAAGAAAGATTTTCCTGCAGATATGACAAGGTATAGACTTTTAACTGCATATTAATGTTAGAATTAGCTATATTTGAATTATTGACAAAACCTCTTCCATGACCTTGAGAATCAACCTGTGAAAATGTAGCTACTTTCTGAACCAAATGAAAATCATCATTCTGCACACCATCTCCTTGGATATCCAAATGTGCACCTAAAATAGAATCTGAACCAAAACTAGGATTTCATAGTATGGAATGGTTTCCTTTCTTGATAACTTTTGAAAATGCTTCGTCTGTGCAACTATCATCCTCTGCTTTCCTTCAAAACAATCAGTACAATACTTGGCATATTACAAAATCACATCAAGAGACTTTCCTTGCCAACACATCACATTCTACTGAATATGAGAACTAATCTCTGGACACAGTCTCAACACAAAAGCTGAAACAAATCAACTAACCCCTTCTTTTGTCTTCTGTACAGTCAATATATTTGCATTAATCTCTCATAGTATGCATGCATTGATTCGTATGGATACTATGACACGTTCAAAAGTGCAATCACCAATTTATATTAATCTAGCACAATAGGAGATGGACCATTCTAAGGAGAAACCCTTGGAGTTCTTCATCTAGCCAATTCACAACAGCCTTGTCCTCCAGTCACAAATCTTTAGGCATGTTAATCACAATCATTGCTTTCAAATCAATACAAAGAACCTTTGAAATCTACCCAGTTGTTTCTAACTCTGTATATAACTTATTGGGTTCTTCTCTAAGCCTTGGAAAATTGTTTGTAAATGTCAAAGGATAAGACCTTGTCTATGGCACAAGAACATATGCATCTCCATGTACTTCTCTGAAAGGAAATCCTGCCAGCACTTTACACTCAGAATCACTCATGCTGGTGATCTTTCCTTTTTCTTCTTTCATTTAAGTATGGTTTTCCCCTTTTTTCAGCCTTTTTTCTTTGTGTCAAATTCTTCTAATTGTCTATGATTGTTGTTCATTCTTCCACATGCATTCTCAAACTAGCACACATCATTTCTCGTATCTCACTGTCACTCTGTTCCATTCTATAATTTCAGCACAGTCTCTTTTTGTACAAATCTACTTAAATCCACTCAAAGTTCATCTGACAATTTGTCAAGTGTGTCATATGCTGCTTCTTTACTCAAATATTATAGTTCTTCTTCATTCTGGGTCAGTACTCTGTCTTTATTATCCAACATTATCAATTTCTTCTGGCTCACTGAGTGCTGATCCCACTATAGCACTTGTACTTGGACCTGGCAAAACAGGACTTGGTTCTCCAGCTCCTCTTTCTTGTACTTGCCGACGTTGATCATCATTATACGGAGGTGGTCTCGAATTCAACAAACCATCCGGAGTGCCCATGTGTATGCCTGATATTGATGTCCCTGAAAAGGTGGCAGGGTCAAAAACATCTCATCCTTAAACATGATCTGCACTGTTGTAGACTGTTTAGTAACTAACACTAAAGTTTTCTAATGTGAAGTGGTCAGAATCTGCAACCAATAAAGACAGTATTTCCAAAGCTACTGATGGGTGGCTCCCCAAAGTGGGAGGACTAGTTCTGGAACATGTATCTGATAAGCAAGTCTTTGGACTCTCCTGCACACCACCTGTTCTGGTTTTTGTGGCTGAAGGCATTTAAACAGTAATTTTGCCACTGTTGCTTAGTGCAAAGAAAAATAGGAATGTGTGGCAGGAGCACATCAAACAACTTTATGTGGCTGATTATGCTAAGCAAACTGCCATCAATACAGAGGTGCCTTCAGAGTAGAACTGTACATCCTCTCTCTACTCTGGAGGAACTACACCATGAGGGGTACAGCCAAGATGAGCCCGATTCTCGAGACTGAGGAGCCTACTGTGTCTTCAGATATATTGTAAATCTCAGTGAGTGAACATAATACTGTAGTGTCAACTATTGCAACCTCTGTTGTGTTTTATGATGAGCCTCCAACAGAACCAACACTTGTTTGAAATGATAATTACAAGAAATTGTGCTATATGAAAATGACTCTGAAGCGGATTTTGAAAGAAGTAAGATAATAATCCCTTCTCCAGCCAAGCAACATTATAAGGTAATTTTTGCTTGCTGTTGGTTTTGTGACATATACCTTTCTCCACCATGGTCATATATCTGGATTGCTACTGGACTTCTGACTATTTTAATGTGGATCATAATATTGATTATAATTTTACTTATTATGTATGACAACTACATCCCTGATAAAAGTGTTTTTTTACAGTGGTAAAGAATTCCAGCTGCATTCTTCTTCTCACAAAGCACACATTGTTTAGGAAAAGATTCCTCATAAGAATATGGGTCTGAATGAAATAATTTAAATCCTGTATGTTTTTAAATAATCACTATATTACATTAATTACATTATAATACCTGGCCACTTTGCAAATTCTTGGCACATAAATGCTGTTAAAAAACTGATGCCAGATTCAAACCCTTGTGCCTCTTTAGATAATAAAGATATTTATTTAAATGCCTATATCACCAGTAGCTATTTTATTTTCATAATTATGGACACCATTACATTTGTAAATCAAACAGCTCCAGAGAAATATATAATTAGATAGTGGAAGCATTGTTGGACTCTGCCCATAAATAGTCCCAGAAATAACAATTGTCTGACTGATCTGCCTCTCAGTATTCTTCAGAATCAAAAAAATGTGATCACCAATCACAGATTACTTTATTCTACACACTTTATTGACTCACTTGCAATCCACATTTATGCATATTGGAAAGAAAATATAAATACAAAAGTATTTGGGGGTACCAAATTCTTCTAAATTAAAGGTACAGAATCTCTATTTACAGCATGCGTGATTGTCAGAGAAATAATGGTTTTGAAGACAAGTAAACCAGCAACATGTATGGTCTTGGAATATACTATTGACCTAAAGACACCACCTATTCCAAAAATTAATTTAACACAATTTTCATATTAGCAATGGAAGGAAAACACTACTGATGCTGAATTCAACTATATGATGCAACATGGAACTTATAATTTGATTGCATTTAATTCAGATGGAATTGCCCTGTGGTCAATAATATGAATGTGTGTATGAACATGTTTGTCCCCAAAGTTACTGGTCCATTACAAAATAAACCAGACCTCCAACACAGCATTTATTCCCCAATGACAGTAACCATGTACACTATTGGCAAGTTATGTTAAAGATAGTTTAAGTTATGTGAAGAACACCTGTCAAAAACTAGTGGCGGCATGGAGTGCTTTGTGGGTCTAAATGCCATAACAAATAAATTATGTATATCTACTATATACTTTTACAAAAGAAAAACAATGATGCTCAGAAAAAGAAACTAGAAAAAGAATTAGGTAAACTGACGAAGAAATAATACAGACCAAGTATTTGTAATGGTTTTCAAACACTCTTAAAATGAGTATACACAATTATGACTATTATTTCTTTAAATTTCTTCTGCCCTTAATCTTCTGAAACAAAATCTTGCAACAAGGAAACGCTCAGATGTGAAATATTGCACAAATAAGTTATTGGTCATTTTAAACTTTGAAGGTTAATAAGGTGACTTTGGAAGCTCATAAACAAAAGTTCTTTGTTTTACCCTTTTAATTTGAACCTAAGGCAGAGTGTATCCCATTATTGTGGCAGAAGGCCCATGTCTAATATGGCTCTTCTGAGGAACAATCTGCTTGCCAATTAATGTCTTTCATTCTTATTATTGTCAGAAACACACATCCTTAGGTTGGTATGAAAATCCACAAAAACTCCTTTACTCATGATTGGAAATTCCCATTGGAGTTAATTTGCTGTACAACAATCAATCTTACATTCCAAAGCATATCTGTAAGCACAAACCTGCTACGACATTCACTCCTCTGCAACTCTATCACTCTGCACAGGGTTAATAACATCTTCGAGCTCAGTCGTGCTGGTAAACTACTTACAGCACTTGCTCCATTCATTCCCTCTTATCTTGCTGTCCTCAGGGATGGGTACTATCTAAATAGAGCATAGCAAATCTGCTGTGGGATTAATCCAGGTTTTACCTTTATGTAACTGTTCAGAAAACAATGAAATGTGTAGGGGCTGTTTCTGCTTTGGGCGTTCTAGAACTGCACCACTCTGAGATGCCTACATCTTCTCAACAACACATATTTGATATTTAGCAATATGATCTCTTGAAAACCGTTGCTGATGTCCACTATAGGACAGAGACACTACCACGATCATGGTTTTGGATTTTGCAGGCTGCACCCTATGCATGAGGCCAGATGTCATTACCACTCATAGATCGCACCCTTTCTCATTTATCGCAGGGTAGGATTGGATGCGAGAGCAGTAAGGGAGAGTTAGCACCGTTTCCTTGGTAATGGTAAGCAGTAATGCTAAACATGCATTGGGTATATTGTGCTGAGATGCCTAGCATCGCTGAACTTTCCGGCTGTTTATTTATATTATGAAACATATTCATAGCAAATTTAATTGACACCATGATTGCTCAAGCTTGATCAGCCTCGTAGGCAATGAGTCATAGGAGAATAATTCTTTTAGAGGCATTGACAAAATTTTATGACTTGAGTGATTTGTGTATGTAAAGTATCACTGAATAAAACATTTTGAAAAGAAAACATTGGAAGCTATATTTTATAGTCTCTTCCGCCAGTATCGCTCAAACAGTAGTCAGTCAGTGACAGAGATCACCAACTTCAAAAGAGTTTGCAGATGTTTTGATGATATTTGGTTTAACTTGTGATTACGTGCTTACCACAGATGTTAAACAAATTAATGTTGTAAAATTATGCAAAATGAGCAGTAGGTGGAAATATACCTTCCTAAAAGGGCTTTTCCGCTGGATGATGTACATGCCTAGAAATAGGGTTACATTATTCTGAAATGATTAAAGAAGTTGATGACCATTTAAAACATTGTAATATCAGTAAAAGGCCATCGCACTTTGGATTTACTTTCATATAAAGACATCCTGTTCTTTCATTGAGATGGAAGATCCTAGTACTGTGCGCCTAAACTGCAGATTGGGTGTTTTTCAAAAGCAACAGTAAGAAATACTGAAAAGAGGATTAGGAAGATGATCCACAACTGAGTTTTCAGTACTAGAATTAAGAAAGGTGATGGGTTGTTTTGGTGGGTTGAGCTCTCACTGTTGTCCTCCATTGGTGACCAGGTGGTTACCTCTTAATTTTGGCAGTGGTTTATGAGCACTTTTTCCTCCAGAACAAGGATCTTTTACATATATTGTATATATTGGGGCTCTTAATATAACATGGTGATTGAAAGGAATAAGCACTTATGATGTCCAATAGAATACTTAATCAATCAATCAATCAATCAATCACATTTATAAAGCGCGCTACTCACCCATAAGGGTCTCAAGGCGCTGGGGGGGAGGGGGTCAGTGCTCGAAGAGCCAGGTCTTGAGCTGCCTTCTGAAGGGGAGGTGTTCGGGTATGGCGCGAAGGTGACTGGGCAGGGAGTTCCAGGTCTTCGCTGCCAGAAAAGAGAAGGATTTTCCTCTGGCGGTGGTTTTGCGGATGCGGGGAACGGCTGCCAAGGCCTGACCGGTGGAGCGCAGAGTGCGCAGAGGAGTGTAGAAGGAGACGCGGGAGTTGATGAGTTTGGGTCCGAGGTTGTAGAGGGCTTTGTGTGCGTGGGTGAGGAGTCTGAAGGTGATCCTCTTGTTGACCGGGAGCCAATGGAGTTTTCTCAGGTGTCCGGAGATGTGGTGGTGGCGAGGTATGTCCAGGATGAGTCGTGCTGCGGCGTTCTGGATCCGTTGAAGTTTCCTCTGCAGCTTGGTGGTGATGCCGGCGTACAGAGTGTTCCCGTAGTCCAGGCGGCTGGTGATGAGGGCGTGGGTGACGGTCTTCCTGGTGTCGATGGGGATCCAGCGGAAGATCTTGCGGAGCATGCAGAGGGTGTTGAAGCACGCTGAGGTCACCGAGTTGACCTGTCTGGTCATCGAGAGGGAGGAGTCCAGGATGAAGCCGAGGTTGCGTGCGTGGTTGGTCGGTTGGGGAGTGCTGCCTAGGGCGGGGGGCCACCAGGAGTTGTCCCATGCGGAGGGGGTAGGGCCGAGGATGAGGACCTCCGTTTTATCTGTGTTCAGTTTCAGTCGGCTGTCTGTCATCCAGGTCGCTACTTCCTTCATGCCATCGTGCAGTCTGGTCCTTGCTGATGTGGGGTTGTTGGTGAGGGATAAGATGAGCTGGGTGTCGTCGGCGTAGGATATGATGTCGAGTCCGTGTTTGCGTGCGATGTTTGCCAGGGGGGTCATGTAGACGTTGAATAGGGTGGGGCTGAGGGAGGATCCTTGGGGTACGCCGCAGATGATCTCCGTGGCTGCGGATCTGAAGGGGGGGAGGCGGACTCTCTGGGTCCTTCCGGAGAGGAAGGAGATGACCCATTCCAGGGCCTTGCCTCTGATGCCGGCGCTGCAGAGGCGGTCTATCAGGGTGCGGTGGCAGACCGTGTCGAAGGCTGCAGAGAGATCCAGGAGAATGAGGGCCACGGTTTCACCCTTGTCGGTCAGGGCTCGGATGTAGTCCGTGGCTGCGATGAGGGCGGTTTCGGTGCTGTGGTTGGCCCTGAATCCGAACTGAGTGGAGTCGAGGGAGTCGGAGGTTTCCAGGGCGGCGGTGAGTTGAGCGTTGACGATTTTCTCAATCACTTTGGCGGGGAACGGTAGGAGGGAGATAGGCCGGAAGTTTTTGAGTTCGGTGGGGTCTGCTGTAGGTTTCTTTAAGAGGGCGTTGAGTTCTGCGTGTTTCCAGCTTTCAGGGAAGGTAGCGGTGGTGAGGGAGGCGTTGATGACGTCTCGGAGGTGGGGTGCGATGATGTTGTCGGCCTTGTTGTAAATGTGGTGAGGACAGGGGTCGGAGGGTGATCCCGAGTGGATCGAGTTCATGACGCGGGTGGTTTCCTCGGTGGTGGTAGGGTTCCAGGCGAGGATGGTGGAGATGTCGTTTGCGGCTTCCGGGGGCGGGTTCATGTTGGTGGTCGTGAAGCTGTTGTAGATGTCGGCGATCTTACGGTGGAAGAAGGTCGCGAGGGAGTCGCAGAGGTCCTGTGAGGGAGGGATGGGGTTGGTTTCTGCGTCCGGGTTGGAGAGCTCTTTGACGATGCCAAATAGTTCCTTGCTGTTGTGGGTGTTGTTGTCAAGTCTGATCTGGTAGGCTGTTTTTCGTGCGGTGCGGAGGCGTTGGTGGTGTTGGCGGGTGGTGTCCTTGAGAGCTGTCAGGTTTTCCTCTGTCGGGTTGAGGCGCCATGTCTTCTCGCGGAGGCGGCATTCTTTCTTGGAGTTTTTGAGTTCGGTGGTGAACCAGGAGTTTTTCTTGTGGTTGTTGGTGTTGGTTTGGGTCTTCAGAGGGGCCAGGAGGTTGGCGCAGTCGGAGATCCAGTTGGTGAGGTTGTTGGCGGCCTCGTTGGGGTTGCTGGTGCTGGTGGGTTGGTTCAGGGAGAGCGTTGCTGCGAGTTGTTCTGTGGTGATTCGGTTCCAGTGTCTTTTTGGTGGTTGCCGGGTGTGGTGATGCACGGTGGTTTTCTTGAAGCTGAAGTGGACGCAGCTGTGGTCCGACCATGTGAGTTCGGTGGTGTGGCTGAAGGTGATGTGTTTGCTTGAGGAGAAGATGGGGTCGAGCGTGTGTCCGGCGTAGTGGCTGGGGGTGTTGACCAGTTGTTTCAGTCCCAGGTTGGCGAGGTTGTCTAGAACGGCGGTGGTGTTGTTGTCGGTGTGGTTCTCCAGGTGAAAGTTGAGGTCTCCTAGGAGGATGTAGTCGGTGGATGAGAGTGCGTGGGGGTTGATGAAGTCTGCGATGTCTTCGCTGAACTTGGTGCGGGGTCCTGGTGGTCTGTACATGAGGGTGCCTCTTAGGGTTGTCTTGGGGTCGATGTGGATCGCGAAGTGGAGGTGTTCGGCGTCGGGAAGTGAGTTGTCGGTGTGGGTCGAGATGCTGATGGAGCTTTTGTGTGCGATGGCGATGCCTCCTCCGGTGCGGTTGAAGCGGTCTCTCCGGATGATTTTGTAGCCGTCGGGGATGGCGTTGGCGATGTCGGGTGCCGAGGAGGGGTTCATCCAGGTCTCGGTGAGGAAGGCGATGTCTGGGTTCGTTGAGTTAATGAGGTTCCACAGTTCAATGGCGTGCCTGTGGACGGAGCGGGTGTTGACCAGGATGCATTCGAGGTTGCTTCCGGGGGCGTCGTTCTTGGTGGTGGCGGTGTGGGTCCGTAGGCAGGTGAAGCGGCAGTTGCTGCAGGTGAAGGGTCCGTGAGTTCGTTTCGGGGTGGCGCGGTAGCAGCCCGGCGCGCGGCCGGGGTTGAGGTTGGCGAGGGTGGCGGAGTCATAGGTCAAGCGGGGGCGCGGGGGCCAGGGGTTCGGGCGCTGGGCGCGGTCCAGGCGCGGACGGGCGCAGACGGGCTTGCCTTAGGCGCGCCGTCCGCTGCGCGGCCTCGCAGCGGCCGCCATTTAAGGGGTAGGTGGGGAGGCGGGGTCAGCTGGGAGGCGGGAGGTGGGCGGGCAGGGGAGCTGGAAGTGGCAAAAAAGAGCGGAAAAAAAAAGCGGCAAAAAAGAGCGGCAAAAAACGGCGGGAAAAGCGCGGTAGGAGCGGCGGGAAAAAGCGGCAAGACGGCGAAAAGGGAACAAGAGCCTACTAAAATCTACTAAAAAGGAGGGGCTGAGAGGGGAGGACGGCGCACGGCACTCGGGGGCACACGCACGGGATACAAGGAGAGAAAAGGGAATTTCAGTCACTCGGGGGCACACGCACGGGATACAAGGAGAGAAAAGGGATTTTTAGTCAGCACCAGCACAAGCACAAGCACTCGGGGTACACGGGCAAGAAGGGGGGAGCACACTCACAGGAGAGGAAGGCAGTCAGGGACTGGAGGCACTGCGTGAGCAGGGGAGCGACCTACCCGAGGGTCAGTGGTCGCTACCTCTGCCTCGCAGCGGCCGCCATTTAAGGGGTAGGTGGGGAGGCGGGGTCAGCTGGGAGGCGGGAGGTAGGCGGGCAGGGGAGCTGGAAGCGGGAAAAAAGAGCGGCAAAAAAAGCGGCAAAAAAGAGCGGCAAAAAACGGCGGGAAAAGCGCGGTAGGAGCGGCGGGAAAAAGCGGCAAGACGGCGAAAAGGGAACAAGAGCCTACTAAAATCTACTAAAAAGGAGGGGCTGAGAGGGGAGGACGGCGTACGGCACTCGGGGGCACACGCACAGGATACAAGGAGAGAAAAGGGAATTTCAGTCACTCGGGGGCACACACACAGGATACAAGGAGAGAAAAGGGATTTTTAGTCAGCACCAGCACAAGCACAAGCACTCGGGGTACACGGGCAAGAAGGGGGGAGCACACTCACAGGAGAGGAAGGCAGTCAGGGACTGGAGGCGCTGCGTGAGCAGGGGAGCGACCTACCCGAGGGTCAGTGGTCGCTACCTCTGCCTCGCAGCGGCCGCCATTTAAGGGGTAGGTGGGGAGGCGGGGTCAGCTGGGAGGCGGGAGGTGGGCGGGCAGGGGAGCTGGAAGCGGGAAAAAAGAGCGGCAAAAAAAGCGGCAAAAAAGAGCGGCAAAAAACGGCGGGAAAAGCGCGGTAGGAGCGGCGGGAAAAAGCGGCAAGACGGCGAAAAGGGAACAAGAGCCTACTAAAATCTACTAAAAAGGAGGGGCTGAGAGGGGAGGACGGCGCACGGCACTCGGGGGCACACGCACGGGATACAAGGAGAGAAAAGGGAATTTCAGTCACTCGGGGGCACACGCACGGGATACAAGGAGAGAAAAGGGATTTTTAGTCAGCACCAGCACAAGCACAAGCACTCGGGGTACACGGGCAAGAAGGGGGGAGCACACTCACAGGAGAGGAAGGCAGTCAGGGACTGGAGGTGCTGCGTGAGCAGGGGAGCGACCTACCCGAGGGTCAGTGGTCGCTACCTCTGCCTCGCAGCGGCCGCCATTTAAGGGGTAGGTGGGGAGGCGGGGTCAGCTGGGAGGCGGGAGGTGGGCGGGCAGGGGAGCTGGAAGTGGGAAAAAAGAGCGGCAAAAAAAGGCGGCAAAAAAGAGCGGCAAAAAACGGCGGGAAAAGCGCGGTAGGAGCGGCGGGAAAAAGCGGCAAGACGGCGAAAAGGGAACAAGAGCCTACTAAAATCTACTAAAAAGGAGGGGCTGAGAGGGGAGGACGGCGCACGGCACTCGGGGGCACACGCACGGGATACAAGGAGAGAAAAGGGAATTTCAGTCACTCGGGGGCACACGCACGGGATACAAGGAGAGAAAAGGGATTTTCAGTCAGCACCAGCACAAGCACAAGCACTCGGGGTACACGGGCAAGAAGGGGGGAGCACACTCACAGGAGAGGAAGGCAGTCAGGGACTGGAGGCGCTGCGTGAGCAGGGGAGCGACCTACCCGAGGGTCAGTGGTCGCTACCTCTGCCTCGCAGCGGCCGCCATTTAAGGGGTAGGTGGGGAGGCGGGGTCAGCTGGGAGGCGGGAGGTGGGCGGGCAGGGGAGCTGGAAGCGGGAAAAAAGAGCGGCAAAAAAAGCGGCAAAAAAGAGCGGCAAAAAACTGCGGGAAAAGCGCGGTAGGAGCGGCGGGAAAAAGCGGCAAGACGGCGAAAAGGGAACAAGAACCTACTAAAATCTACTAAAAAGGAGGGGCTGAGAGGGGAGGACGGCGCACGGCACTCGGGGCACACGCACGGGATACAAGGAGAGAAAAGGGAATTTCAGTCACTCGGGGGCACACGCACGGGATACAAGGAGAGAAAAGGGTTCCGTCCAACCAGTGCTAAACAAAGCACATGCTCTTCACAGTGCTGGACAGCAGCTGTAACAAAATTAAGAAGAAAAGGTTTATTATTATTCACACTTGCATCCAGTAATGTTTTTTGAATGGCTTGTAGAAGTTAGTATTTTGAGAATGAAATCACACATTTCTAAGTCAATTCAATATGTGAGGAGGTCCATTTAAAGTCTAATAGACCTTGGGTCCCTCGGGCCCTCATTGCTTTGGATTGCAGTACACCCTGGTTTGGAGCCATTTGGAGCCGGCTCCTGTGTTGTCGCCGAGATCCCTGCTGGGCCGGCGGGCGGAAACTAGGTTTCTGCCGGCCGGCCCAGCGAGGATCTCCAAATGGCCACGGCGGGGTGCGGCCGCATTGGCGGCTGTCCGGTGGTCCAAATCTTGGCGGGTGGCTTCAGCCGCCCGCCAAGGTCATAATGAGGGCCAATGTGCCAGAGTGGGACAACTGGTGACAGTAGACTAGGTCCTAAGCACGATTTCAGGCCGACAGCGATGGAGAGCGGGTTGGATACAGTCATCAAGTTCAACCCAGTTGCCTATTTTATCTAGAGTCTTAGGGGCCGATTTACCTCCTGCACGGTAGAAACTGCACCTCCATTGTATCTTTACAACCAAGATAATGGCCCGCTTGCCCAATTTAGATGCGGGCGGATAATAGACTTAATCACTGCCGAGGCTACTCCGTCTCTGACGTCATTAGCCAGAGATCTGCTTTGCAGATTTTTCCCGGTCTTCCGGATATCTGAGTGTTAAAAACATTTCTAAGTCCCAGTTTTTCAGGGTTAGTAAAAGTCCATCTAATCACAACCAAGGGTTGCAGCGCCTCTGGAACAGCATTTGAGGGATAGGGCTCATTCCAGCAGAGGCCACCAGCAGGATCCGGGTCCTATCCAGTTTGAACTTGTGAGAAATTGGGTTGTTGATTGACTGTAGTGTGAACCCTGGTCAAGCAACAGACATATTCGCTGGCTGGTGAACCACAAAAAGTATTTATGAAGCACACAATTCATAATAAAGTGAAAACACAAAACAATAAAAATCCCTCACCAGTTTAGAAGAATAGCGCAAGATATAAGAAATACTTTTACACCAAAAGGACAAAAATCCAATCAATAGAACCAGAGTTATACATTTTTGCAGATTTCAGTGAGAAGAGCCTACAATTTTCAATTCAGCTCTACTGAGCCATTCCAAGGTTCCAGGACCTGATGGGTGCCACTTGGGGGTCAGGAGCTTACTCCAGCTGGATCTTGGAGCTGGTTATGATGGTTGGGAGCCTGTTAGGTCCATGTGGCACTGAACAGGAGGCCAGCAGACAAGCCCTTGGAGTCCCTTCATGAGTTCTGAGTTTAGGTACTGGTCTAAATCCCTCTGACTCAGGCAGGAGGGCAGCAGGGCTCCATGGCTGTAATCCAGCAAGGCAGCAGTCCACGAAGGCAGTATTCCAACAGGAGAATAATTCAGCAGCGTGTCACTCCTTTCAGCAGCACAGCAGTCCTTCCTGGCAGAGTCTCCACAGGTCCAGACGTATATTGAAGAGTGGGTCTGAGGGCCCTATTTTTAAACCTGGGGCCTCCTTTAAAGCCTTGGAGTAGTTTCTAGATGTTTCACTTTGAAGTGTTTGGAATTTCCTTATTCACCTGCCCTGGTTTGAAGCTGGGTGCAGTGACAATGAGGAGGTGTGTGAAGGAAGAGCACAGTCTATTCAACTGACGAATTGCCATAGATCATTTTTACTTCTTTGATGGCAAGAATAATGTTGACAATATTCTTGCCATCAATCACATTTTGAGAATAAGAAAGAACATAATTTTTCCATCACATTCCACTTTGTTTTTAGCTCTTAACGAAGGCTACCACAATAATAAACTAGTGAGGTAGGGGTCCTTAGTTAAATGTACCATTACACTCACTTCAGCTCAGGTGTACACCTACAAAATATCTTCACCATTGGCTTTGAATGGCAAACCCATCAAAATAACTCAGGCAAAGAGCCATCCTGGAGAGCCCTTTGGGCACTGCAGCACAGGTCCAAAGAGAAGCTGCCCAATGATGAAGCATGCCACCAGGTTCAGTGGGTGAGGGCTTTTGCTCCAAAATGTAAACATTCCCCCGACCTCATGTTCCTAAGGCAACACTAGTTGTGTTTACTGTTAGGTATTAATAGGAACTGCAGACTTTTTGTTTGAATAGCTGGCCCTTTACCACATCATTTTGGTAATCTCTAGCTGGTTGTGATGTCTTCAACAAATAGCTAGTGCTATTGTGGTCATTCCTGCATCATGCAGCTCTGATGAGAAATTTTACTATACACTTTTGAGTTCTACAAGCTTTTAAAACATTGCCAAAAACTCCAGAAAAAAACAACTAAGAACCAAAGGTAATACAGATACATAAATAATAAATATAAAAACACCTTTAGAAGACAATATTGAAAATGGCAAGATATTTGGTGTCCTATGAGCTGAGCTGTCCTTTAAAACCACTGCATCCATATAATTTTCCAGTTATAATTCTTCGGCGGAAGCAGCAAAAAAACACTGATAGACTAGTATATCAATAGTTTAAAGTACTGTATGAGCTCTAACCTGCATTAGAACTATTTCACATAAAATGGCTGCCTCTCTTAATGCACCTTTCAGGTCAGATGTGACACTGATTCTGTTTTTGATGAAAGATGCTATTGCTATATACTGGCTTCTCTACCTTATGTCTGCTCTCCTTCTGAAGAATGTTTCCTGACCCTTTGTGGCATTTAATCTCCCAGTTGAACCACTCTCCTCTCCTTATTTTCACTCTTAGATCCCTCAAAGCCACAGTCGACAGTAACACCATCAGTATCCGGAACCTCAGATGCAGCAGGTGAGGTCCTGAAGGTATTCACCTTAAAGTTTTTGGAATGGAACCTTGTGAAGAACAAAAGCATCTAGTAGTTTCCACCAGCAACAGCTCTCCTGGAGGTTGCAGGAGGCTTCAGTGTAGTAATGTTCACAACCCTATGGGCACTTTTAGCATGTTGGCCTACTGACCTACTCATGCAGGAATGTGCACAAACAGACATTGGGCGCAAATTTGCTCACACAGGAAAATTGCAGCTTATAATGAGAAATTTACATTTCAATAAATCTGCCTAGAAAGGTGAGTGCAGGCTTTGTGAATAGTTTGTACTACTAAGTGCAACTTTGTGCCCTGATACCTTTGTGAATAATGTATGTTTCTGTTTTTTAAATATTTTTTTTTACAACTCATGCCATTTAAAGACAACTGTTCAAAGTTTTAAAAATATCTGAAATTATTGAAAGTCTAGGAGCCATTGAGTAATAAATGGCTGACATTTGTTTTTCTAACCCTCTAGGTGCTGAGGAGAAGGAAGGCGGCTCTTCATTCTCTGTTTTCAATGCCATCCAAGTGGCTCAGATTGTAATCCTGCTTCTCATTGTAACAGTGACATCACTTCTGTGCAAACGTGGCACATTCCAAAGCAGGACTCCCGACTCTCCTGAATATGTAAACACCTCAATGGCCTTGGTCACTGGTGCACAATCACCTGAAATCGCCTGACTGATGCAGGCCCGAGAGGACTCATTCAAACTAAAATGGGATTCATGACCCATGAGCATTCCAAAGTGAACAGAACCTGCTTAGCTGCACTTTAATTTACACACATTTCTGCAGAACGTTCCAGAACAGGGGGAAATGTGTGAAATATGCCTCAGTGTTGTAAGAGTTTACATTGCTTTTTGGCTTTCTGCGCAATGTTTGAGGTAATAAAAATTAGATGCAAATTAAAATGCTGACAACTTTTCACCAAACCTTTCGGAGCAGTTGAGGTGTCAGTGCGTGGTCTCTGACACTTGTTTGCAATTAAACTTGTGCAAATTTCGGGTCACATAAAGAGCTATCTGATGAATTAAAATTGCAAACGGTGGCTGTTCAATAAATCTATACATTTGAATAACTGAAGCACATTAGGCTCCACAATGAAGACAGAGTGTGGTTAAGATTTCAAACCATAAAGGTTTACAGAAGACAAAATCATTGTTAGTATCAGTTCAACAATCAATATATGAATCAATTGATTTAATATGGAAGTCAAAATAAATCAAATCTATAGAGGATGAACTAGCATAGAGGTGCCCCAAAGAGAAAGGTATAAAACATAATCTCTCTAATAAAGGGAGTACTCTAAATTCCATACTTTGCTCTAAGCTGCATCGAAAAACGGACTGAACTCTTACTGAACTCATAATCTACCCTGCACCAACTTAAATAACTCAATTCTATCCTTTGTTACATCTACATACAGTTCTCATTGAATAGTGATACTTTTGGAAGCTCATTAGCTTCTCTAGGCTTTCCACAATTCAGATGAGTTTTTCAAATTCCCATTGTCTATAGCAGATACAGGGACCAGCCTGTACTCTGCTGGGGTCATCTGAAATTGCTAATAATTGTAACATTTTGTGATTATCACAGTAAAAGAAAACATTTCAAATGGGAAAGTAAACAAAAGAACATTGCATTCAATATTTAAAACTCTAGCGTCTACTAGAAATAATATGTTAACATGTCACAAAGCAAGATGGGAACCAACGATAGCCATATTGAATGCACGCCTACATTAGCGATGCGAAGAAAACCCAGTTAATAATGTCACCACCACCCACACTATCAGTATTTGAAATCTCCCATTACACAGAGGTTATTGACTTTTTCAGCTTGCTTCTAAACTCCTGCTGCTCTTTTAATTCACAATGAACCCTATTATGTATGTCCTCCAGTTCTTGCTTCCTTGTTTTGTGTCTTGATTCAGACCTCTGTTGCTCTCCGTTGTCGTTTGAACAACTGTCTACTGAAATGTGTTTTATCTCTCTTGTAGAAAGAAATACGCATATCACCCAATGATAATAATTAGTATCAGGTTTAATATGCTCTTAAATATTCCTCTGCCTATAACACTAATCTACACGCCAATCTTAAAGAATCCTTTCCCATTGACTCTCAGGCATATGTCATGTTATATCATGTTATGCTATGATATGCTGTGTTATGTTATGTTACATATTATGCTTTGTTACATGTTATGCTATGCTATGCAGGCGTGAGTCTATCCAAAACTATGCCCTAGTGGGACGACTCGAAAAGCCAGGTCTTCACATTCCTGCAGAATTTTAAGAAGTGAGAAGGAGGCACTTCTGTGTAGCAGCAGGTTGTTGGATGATGTAGGAGAGATGTAGGAAAAGGTTGAGCAGAGGTGTCAGAAAGGTTTGTGAAAGCAGATGCAATTGATGAAGTATGCTAGGTCTGTGTTGTGTAGTGCCTTTAAAGTGTGGGTGAGGTTATGTGAATGGGGAGCCAGTGGAGCTCCTTCAGGTGTGGTGGGATGTAAGTGCAGCGTGGGATGTTGCGAGTTATTCTGGTGCAAAGCTCTGAATGGTCTGCAGCCTTCAGGTGGGATTTTTTGCAATCCTAGCATAGAGGATAGTCCCATGGTCATGCTTGCTTGTGATAAGGGTGTGCATGACATCTTTTATATCTTCTCCATCATCTTCAGGGTATGGAAGCATGAGGCGGTGACGGTCCCAAGGTCCTTGGCATAGCTGGTGATGGTTGGCGTCAGTCCTAGCTCTGGTGACAACCAGGTGGAGTCCCATGATGATGTACTCTTCCCAAAGATCACAATTGTGGTATTTATTGATGTTCAGCTTCAGATTCATATTCCTCCACTTTTTAATTTCAGTCATACAGGTGTTAGCACGTCTGTCCTTATTTGGCCTTTAATATTTAATTTATAAGGGGACGCGTTAAAGGTTCGATAGCTCTTTTGACTACGCTTAGAGTGATTCCACCATAAGTCTCCAATTCACTACAATTTCAACATCATAATCAATAAACATCATCAAATAATACTTGAAGTCAGTAATCTTTACACATCATGACCCCTTTGGTCACGAATGACCACACCTTTATGTAAAAGTTTGAAATGTTATTTCCCTATATTAACAATGCTAATGTCACGTAAATTAATCTAAAAACCAGATAATAAACATACATAAACAACACCATGTAATAAAAGTAGTGACACGCTGCAGTAGTTGGATGTGTAGATGTGTATTCCAAGTACTCAGAGAGAAACAGCTCAGCAGTCCATCTCCAATAATCTCCCAGTTCCATCACCAACCCCCATAGAATCTTCATCCCATATCATTCTCAGCTGATGTCAGAAGTATGACATCAGTACTCAATACTACACACTGGTTGACCAAATCTTCTAAAGAATCTCAATTTAGCTAAAGCATTGATAGTTATGCATTCAAGAGTCACAGTACAAATAAAAAGCAACAGAAATAGCATACATCTAGTTTCAGCAAATGAGCAGCATTATTTGGGTCCCCCTAACTACCCTTCTGATTAGAATAGCATGTTTGAACTTCATTCAAAACAATTTAGTTAAAGTTAATTTGGAAAAACATCCAACTATGGCTCTATCAAAATAGCGGTTGGTACCTAAAAACAAAGAACAACTTAAAACAAGAACAGTAGCTTTTGTTTTACCTCTCCTCATATGGATCAGCAAGCTGCAATTATCTTCATCAGTTGGACATCGGTCCGGTCAGCATCAGCAATGGGCAGTGAAAGGGAGTGGTTCAGACATAGGGGTCTCTAAGCAATCCCTGAACCATTTAAGAAGCGGTGTCTAAGGGATCAGCATTCAGCATCAGAATTTTAAGTTTTAAGAAGATAGACATAAATCATCAGGAACTGTTCAGCTCCCTTAAAAGAAAAGAATGAGAACCCCTCTCCTCTGTGCAGCCGGACTAAGTTAAAATCGCCTTAAGAACTTCCCACAAGGCATTGGTCAGGAAATTGTGTGTTTACAATTTGTCCAATAAGGATTAAACCCCAAATCTCAGATACAACTAAATTGTCTTTCACATATCAATGATTGGCTCCTCTTCTCCTGTTCCCATCGTCAGGCTAGTCAGGTAACATTTTTGTATTCATCTGTACTCCAGTCAGTGCATCCATTGTTAGCTCCTGGGAACATCGCTGTCTCACCCGACAAACTATACAGAGTAACAACTACTAATACAAGATATTCTAGCAAGCAGTTCTCATGAGAAAGATAAAGACTTCTGCTAACGTTTGGTCAACACGGTGTGAACAATACATGCATTAATGTTTCTGGACATACATTCCCACAATTTTATCAAACAGTGCAGCTTAACATGAGGCTGTGCAAACTAGGCCCAAACCTCGCTAACTAAAGGCCTACAATTAATAAGCAAATACATAATGTAAATTCATTGATAGAACGCACTACTAGCATAGTCTAAATGCAGACACTTCAATTAATATTAATAAGCACGTAATAAAGACTCTTGGTACTTTAATGACAGCCACTCAAGTAGGCACGTTTTCCAAGATGCACATTATTTTCTACACTAGTTAAATTATATGCAAATTCTTAACCCAAGATACATAAAATCATTAGCAATAAATTCATCGTTCACACAGACATACCCTTAGACTGGGTACTGTGCATCTTTTTTGCAAGGCAGAGAATGAACTCTGTATCATCAGCATAGGAGAGAACGTGGATGCTATGAGAGCTGATGATGCTGGATAGAGGGATCGTGTATGCACTGAAGAGGGTCGGGTTTGAGAGGATCCTTGCAGAACTCCACAGATGAGGTTGCAGGCATCCGAGGTTTATGGTGCCAGGCTAACTGATTGTGTCCTTCCAGTGAGAAAGGAGCAGATCCATCAGGTTACGTTTCCTTGGATTTCGATCCCATATAGGTGGTGGATGAGGAAGGGATAAGCAACTTTGTAAAACACTGTGGAGAGGTCCAGGAGGATGTGGGCTGCTTGTCTTTGCCATCCAGGGTCTTGCAGATGTCATCCATGGCAGGTGTCCTCATCAGTGATGAGGACACTTTCAATGCTGTGGTAGGGTCGGAAACCAGACTGAGTGCATTTTCCCAAGCATCTTGGAAGGTTGCAGAAGATTCAGAATGTATCCTCCGAATCCGTCATCTCATCAGAAATGTCACATACATCAATATTAGCTTGTTAATTTGCTTGCTTGTTTAAGGTACATATGTGCAACATTGCTTAACGAGAAGCATGCAGCAGACTCAACTCTCTTTTGCCAGTGAGATAACTAAAGCTAGCATGTCCTGTAAGATCATCGCATTTATTGCCAAAAGCTCAGTATTTAATAAAGTTAAAGAACCAGCCACATTAGTAGCCAAACCATCTACCATGTAGACAGCTTTCTGGTCTTCAAATCATTTATTACTACACCTACAGAAGGTATCATAGTGCCAAATATTTCACCTACTACTTGTAAGGTACTATTCTTAGCCTTTGCATGAGTCACCATTCCCTTATTATCCATGTAGGTCATCTCTGAAGGGTGTGAAGCTGAGTTGAGTCTGTTTGTAAAGTCTGTAGTTGCAGATATCAGTGGTGGGCAGAGAACATACTGAGTAATCATAACATAATACATTTTTCTAATGCGACAAAGTCACACATCTGAAATAAAAAAAAAGAGACTAGATAGAGGACCAAAGTACTGTGGGGTATATTTATGAGAAGGGGTTGAGCCGCTCTTGCACCAAACAATGTGGTGCATGCACGACACAAGCCCAAAAAGCGATTTATGAAGCCACGCAAGGTCACTTTGCGTGGCTCTGGACGACTTCATAAATCTGGAGTAAAGCAACGCAGCGCAGATCTACCCCAGGGAAGCATTCCATTGGTGTCACATGGGTGTTCCACCACAACATCCATGGACATTGATGGATTTCCAGATTTACCAAAAGTGGTGGACCTGGGAATGCACCAAAATGCTACACCTTCCCAGGTGAGGCGCAACAAGGAAAAATATATTTATTTCTCCTCCTTAATTTCCTCTGTGTGCTGTGTTCCACCAAACAAATAGAAAGAGGAAAATGCCTCAGGGGATTGTTTTTGTGCAGGAAGGTGTGCTCCTTACAATGGAGCTTCCTTGCACCATGAAATCTGTGTTGGCACAAAGGTGCCAAAATGGCGCCAGCACAGGAACAAAGGCAGGAATGGACTGTATTCTTTTAAATACAGCACATTCCTGCCCTTTCCTTTTGACACTGCACAGCAAGGTGACAAAGTCATAAATATGCCCCTGGGGCTATAGCAGGGTACATATTTCTCCTATAGAAAAGAGATATGTGATGTGATTACTGTGCAAAAAATACATTTTCAGGATCCAAACCCCCCTGTCTAATGTCGATCCTTATACAATCCTGTTCTTTTGCAATGGTCTTTAAAGGCTATGTTAGTGCTCTGTATTAGCGCTTTGCTTCCCCATAGCTAGGTCTACACTATAAAATACTTCAAATAATTGCTTTAAAGAAATACATCTCCCATTGAAGGATCATGGCAGCAACTCCTCAATTCATACAGAATCCATCTTCCTGTTGATTTCTCCACACTCGGAGGTAAAGCCCACTCCACTCCTTCTTTCCTTGCTGGACTGCAGGTGATACAATGGACACCTGAGGAGTTTTTTCTGGGGTGCTGCCTCTAGGGCATTTCAATGAATTTAACAATGTATTCACACCTTCTTGCACTGGGATGGATTTTGTGAGCTGTCCACTGGGCTTTTGATTTAGATAGACCTTGTCTGAATTGTGGGACCCAAGCTCCTGGTTTATAGACATTTGCCTAGAATTATTGTTTGGCTCACAGGGACACCACATTATGGCCCTCATTAGGACCCTGGCGGACGGCAGTATTGTGGAGAAGAGTACTGTCAACAGGCTGGTGGTACTCTTTCCCAAAATATGACATTGGCGGTTTGGCTCAAGCCAAACTACCAATGTACCACTCCGTCCGCCAGGGCGGTAACACCCGCCGGGCGGGAGACTTCAGTCTCCAGCCAGGTGGCCATCACTGTCCCACCCGCGGGATTATGACCCCACCTACAGCCATGGTTTTCGTGGCTGCCTTATCGCCACAAACACTATGTCAGTATGCACTATCAGTGACAGGGAATCCCTTCCCTGTCACTGAAAGGGGTCTTCGCCGCCCCTCCCTCTCCCCTGAGTCTTCCCCCACCCTCCCACTCCATCCCCCCCACAACATACATGCACATTCATGCATGCACATTCATGCACCGTCATACACATGCATACACACACTCATACCCACATTCACCCACACATGCGTACATCCATTCACACACACATCCACACACTGACATAGATAAACTCACCCACGCATTCAGACAACACAACATACATGCACACTCACAAAACATGCATGCACACATGCATTCCACACGCCACACTCCCACATGCACAAACATACACCCCCACATCCCTCCGCTGTCGGAGCACCCGACTTACCTGATTGCAGGGGGTCCTCCGGCAGGAGACGGGACGGGGCACTGCTGCCAGCAGCAGCTTCCACCAGCAGAACACTGCCAGGTCATGATACAGTCTACAGTGCTCTACTGGCATGGCCACCTTACCGCCATCCGCCGCTATGGCCGCAGCTGGAATTCCGCCATCCTTCTGGCGGAATTCCGGCTACAGTCATAATATGGCGGAGGGTACGTAGCCGCGGCAACGGTGCTTTGGTGGCCATCGCCGCAGCAGTAGGCAGTCAATACTGCCAATCTTATAATGAGGGCCTATGTGACCAGACTTTAATGGTAAATTGATGATCAACCTTGACCTGGAAGCAATGTTTTCATTCATAACAACAAGCAAGGCGTGCCTATGGGTTCAACATTTTCTCTGTCATATGCAAACCTCTACATGGGACAGTTCGAATCAACGCACATATGGTTACATTGCCCACCTGCCATAACAGAATGCATAGGGCTTGATGTATAGTTGTTATTTATCAGACATGATATGTGATAAATATTACCTACTACGAGTTTGTGGGGAATAACGTGGATTTTGGTGTTTCTCACACCAAAATCTATGTGTTACGGTAAATACTGTACAATTTTCCCTGTTAAATTTTGGCAGGTTTGACCTGCTGAAATTTAACAGTTTGTGTTATTTAAACTTGTAATTCCCACACATGCGTAAACAGGCCAAAACTCTAATGGGGCAGGTACATCGATGACACGTTTCTACCCTTGAAAGGCAACATCAGTTTTCTACATATATATTTTTTTTTCATCTCAGTCACCTTTACTCATTATTTCAGTAAAACCAGTATACAACATACTAACATTACTTTGTGCATGAAGAATGACCAGATTACCTCCAGAATGTACCATAATACGTTGCAGAGGCGCAGACATCACACGCAATGAAATTATCATGTGGGGCAATCTCAACCAGAGGTGTGACTTCCACCTGCCCTCAAGGTGGTAGCAACTAATGGAGCCCTTGTGGCCTAATCTTCATTTGGACTACATGCCAGGCTCCTGTTAAATTCACAGTGATCCCACTGGGAATCTTCGGCAGGTGTAGTTTACCAGGAATAGTTGTGTAATTCTTTGGTAAATGTGTTACTACTGTGCATAACCATTAGTTATGACAAAGTACAGTTAGTGTGCATTTACGCATGCCTAAATGTAAAATACAGTAAGTGTGCATCAAAGCATGCCTGAATGTAAAATATAGTAAGTGTGCATTTACACATGCCTAAAGGTAAAATACAGTAAGTATGCATTTACACATGCCTAAATGTGCCACATGAGCACATTTGAAATATTTTCTTTCGAATTCTATCTCATCACCAATCTGGGTAGAGGCATACAATTGCCCTTGCCAGGAGTAAAGCTCAGATGGTATCCATAATAGGATGAAAACTACGTTTATAAATACCAAGTGGTTGCTGATCTAATGACCTACTCAGGTGGGAGCTTGAACAAACTAACACTGGGAGCAGATTTGCTCATATATAAACATCCAGCTAGTGTAAATGTACATTTCAATAAATCTATCTAGAAGGGTAACTTCAGGTTTCGTGAATAGTAAACAAGGCCTACAGTCATTACCTAAGTTAAATTTGGTGCGCAAATACCTTTATGAATATGGCCATATGTTTCTGTCCCCCTAAATAATTGTCGTTGGTACAACTCATTTGTGTGACACAAAGACACTGTGTAAATATTTAAACATTAAATTATTGAAAGATAAAGCGACTTGGAGCTAGAAATGATTGACATTTGTTTTTCTAACCCTGTAGGTTCTGTGGAGATCGAAGAGGGCTCCCCCTTGTCTGCTCTCAGTGCCACCCAAGTGGCACAGATTGTAATCTTGCTTCTCAGTGTAACAGTCACATAACTTCTGTGCAAACGTGGCCCATTCCAAAGCACGACTCCTGACTCTTGTACACCTCAGTATTTTTATAACACGTCATTGGTGCACAATCAGTTCTGTCGACTAGGTTCTCATAATTCTAATGAGGCTACTGGATTTGGACAGCAGAATCGCATAGACTGTGGGGTACTAAGTACAATTCCACACCATGTGACACCTGTCAGCCTTTTCCGGGTTGTCCGGCTAATTAGCAACGCCTCATCTCTACCCGAGAGCAGGGATGATTGGGGTAACCGGGCGCATGACAAGAAAGACTCCGTATGAACAGGTATCAGGCATGATATAAATGAAGCTTCCTTTCCCCTTATTTGACGATCTTTAGTTCCCCACACACTTTTTAAGTCTATCAACTTCAACCAGTAATTATAGCCTCCAATAGCCAACCGGGAAACAAAGGAATCAGAAAATGTTAATTTTGTATCGGTCAATAAAATATGTTGACTTTCCATCACTGACAATTTAAAATAATATGGCTCAGCATTTTCAACATTGCGCCCAGAGAAATATGTAAATTTTTCAGTATAAGTTTTGGAACTACTCACTGGTGGAGTCGGACAGTGTTCCCACTGTGTGTAATTACAAATTTGGGGTACTCACTCTGTGAATAAAATGATGTCCATAATAATTATAACAGAACATATCTCCATATTTTCTTTGGATTGATACACATGCTTATTTTCAAATACAATATAATACTGCAAATCAGACTTCATAGATTCAACTGTTTTCACATCCCAATCATCAGAAACCACTCTGGGTGTAATTACATCATTCATCGAAAGTTTGAATACATATTAAATTTGAATGACCTCCGTTGGGCCTTATATATTAAATGAGAATTTATCCCAAAGATTTCCATCAGGAATCGGTATAGCAGAAATGTTCACAAGGGACAAGTCTCTGCGGACTTTTTGGGAAGAAAAATGTGATTTTAAGACCTCATACACCAGTTCAACTGTAGAGCGTCCAGGAAGGTAATGGCCATGTATGAGTATGAAGAAAACAATGACAAACCCAATCCAAAGAAAAAAGGTAAGTGCAGATAGTAAGAGCCGTAGATGGTTCCATGGAGTAGTGAAATGGTTGATTTTGAGCCAAATTATCAGCTTATGTGCTCTTGACAGTTCTGTTGCAGTAGAGGCAGATGAGTCAGTGAAAGTGTTATTGATGAAGCAGTTTGTGGAAAAACTGGAAGAGAATAACTTGCAGACGACTCCCTTGGTGGTTCATAGTAAACTATGCCTTCCATTCACATAGAATTTTAATAAAATCGATGAATATTATTGCTGTTATTTGTTGTAAACTGTAAACTTCCTAGTTGTATAGCGCACTTCTCACCCGTTAGGGTCTCAAGGCGCTGTATGCATACCGCTGTGGAACTCCTCCTGTCTTTTTCCCTGTGAGGTGCCCACTCCTGGGCAACCTCCAAGGTGAAGCCAGGCATCCCAGCACTGTTGGGGCCATTGTGGAGATTAAGCAAGCTATTGCCCAGAGTTACAGAGTGGGACCCATGAATTAGATTAGGCACCAATGCGAGAATTATCAGGTCCGAGGAAATTGAACCCAAGACCCGCCAAGGCGGGAATTGAACCCTGATCCCAGGCCAGATTTCCGCATCAGGGTCTGCCGCTCTAACCATTGAGCCACAATTCTGTAGAAGTTAGTGGAACCAATGAAAGATCATTTTCCACCCTACCAAAGCTTAGAGAGGTGCCAGTGCTGCTGCTTAAAACCTGTAGGGGAACATCCTGGTCTGAAGTGAGAGGGATTCGGGTACTACCCAGGAGACCCCTAGGTCTGCTGTCCAGGATAGGCCATACGGTGTAACTTGACTTTGTCAATGGAGATGAAGCGATTTTCTTTAGAACCAGGCAGTGGTGGTTAAATGACAGTTCTGGTACTATATATACCTTTTTCACAGCAATCTTTTCACGCACAGAATCCCCAACTTTTGGAATCCAGCCAGTAGATGTCACTGGTACATCTCTTATTCTCAAGGGGGCAGCACTGGCAGATGCGTTGTCATAACGGAACTGTTGTAAGTCATGCAAGACAGTCACACATTCATTTATGTCAAAAGGTGTTTCTTCTACCTCCATGCCAGGACCATCAAGATCTGGAACATACATTTGTGTTCCGAACAGGCATTCATATGAAGTATGCCCCCTAGGGACCTTATGGCTAGATTGTTAAGGGCTTTCTGGACTCCATACATGTGTGTAAGCCAACTACGACCCGTGCCTAATACTCTGGGTGTTAAGAATTGCTTTAAATCTCGGTTTCGTCGCTCCACTACACTATTTCCCTCAGGATGAAATTCAGACAAGTAATGCAGTTGGACCCCTAACAAAGCCATGGTGTCCCTGAAAGCCCTTGAGGTAAAAGCAGTGCCCTGGTCCGAGTGGAAAGCTGCAACAGCATATGTGCTGATCAAGACTTGCAAATCTAACAGTTTGAGTGTCAGCCGAGCGTTGTGGCCAAACCTATAGAAATCTATAGCATGAGTCAATAATGACTTCAATGTATTTGTATGCACTATCAGGTGTCAGAGGACCACAATGGTCCAAGTACACACATTGTAATGGTTTGTTGGAAATTAGGGGGGGTGTTTGCAGTGGGCATTTGACGGTGGATCCTTTTATTTGCTTGGTTTGTTTGTACAGACCTGGCCACCAGTAACATGCTTGTAACAGTGAAATTGTAGCTGCCACACCAGCATGGGCAGAAGCAACTCCCTCATGCACTGCTTTGATCAATTCTGGTCTTTGGTCTTTATTGGGAATCACACAATATCCCACCCCAGGTATAACTGCTAGGGCTGTATTGAAGCATGACATGGGGTAGGAATATTTTGCAGGATATGCTTTTGGTAAGGACTTGCCGTCAGCCTAAGCTTTCACAGCTGCCAGCGTTTCACATGCACTTTCGTTCTAGAGCTAGTTACTGCAGCAACAGAAGACAAGTATTGCCTGGAATGTGTATTCCAACACACTGGTGTCCTAGTGTATGTACTACATGGACATTGGGTAGCGTCTCTTTCAGATCTGCTAGTTTCCGCCACAGAAGTCTGTGTTTAATAGTGTTTCCTTTTTGAATCTCCGAACCCATTCTGGCACCAGTAATGCAGATATTCATTGAAGGACAAGACGCAATAGAACAAATCATTGACAATCACCGTCATTTGCTCAGGATCCGTATGTTCCAGTGCCATCACCAGAGCCATGAGCTCTGCAAGTTGTGCAGTGCAGTCCCCTAGGGTCTTCATGTAAGTATGTTGCGGATGGAACTTGCCATTTTTCATGTATCTACTCATGACTGTGCAAGCAGCAGAATATTGGAGTTTAGTGCCTATAGCTGGTTGGGCTGGACCATCAGTGTACAAAATTGTCTGATACTGTTCAATAGGCAATGTGTTTGCCGGAACTGGATATTCAAGTTCATATTGCAAAAACTCTTGGGTTTGTAATTTTGAGTCAAAGATATAGGCCCTCATTACAACCCTGGCGGTAAATGCCGCCTACCGCCGTGCTGATGGCCGCCAACATACCGTGACCACGGCGGTATTCCACCACGGGTATTATGACCCACACAGAGAAATCCGCCACTATACAGACACACACACAAGTCCGTCACACTAAAGGTCAGTGATAAGCTGGCAGTCCCAAAACCCACACCTTTACGCCAACAGGAATATGCCCACAGTATCAGGACCCACTAATCAATGCAGTGGTCTTTCAACCGCGGTAAACCATTGGCGGTACACACTGCCACAATCAAAATACAAACACACTTACAAAGCTACACCAGATTGGCCAATTCAAAATACACACACCTGATACACCCAAACACACCACACCCACAACACTATAAAATACACACCGACATTAACCACAACCATTTACAGTGAAAAAAGAGACCAACCACAGAGAGACAAGCAGGGAGCACCCACTTAATCAGAGGCACAGAACACCCTCACCCATACACCATTCACGCACATCACAGCATAAACCACAACACATCACCTCACACATCACCCCACACATCCTCACACATATCACTCACACCACATCCATGGCACCCCAAAGACACCCCAGGTTTTCTGAGGAGAGCTAAGGGTCATGGTGGAGGAAATCATACGGGTAGAGACACAGCTTTTCGGATCACAGGTGCAGCAGACGTCCATTGCAAGGAAGATGGAGCTATGGCAGAGAATCGTGGACAGGGTCAACGCCATGGGACAGCACCCGAGAACCAGGGATGACATCAGGAAGAGGTGGAACGACCTACGGGTGAAGGTGCGTTCCGTGGTATCAAGCCACCAGATTGCTGTACAGAGGACTGGAAGTGGACCCCCACCTCCCACAACTAACAACATGGGAGGAGCAAGTCTTGGCGATCATGCATCCTGAGGGCCTCGCAGTAGTAGCAGGAGGACTGGACTCTGGTAAGTCAAATCTTAACTACTTCATTCCCCCACCTTCCTGCATGCCATCACAAACTCATACCCCTACCCTCACACCCATCACTCAACCAACTCACATATACCCCACTATCACAACCCACCTATCCTGATACAAAGCCCTGCATGCCCCCCCAATGCATGGACACTCATCACCACAGCATGCCCAATAGAGATACTCACCAGCCCACAAAATCACCACTCACACAAGGGCAAGCTGACAGGGAAATCACAATTATACAGAGAAACCCACCCATGCACAAGATGGCACACGCAGATACATTAACAATGCATTTTCATACCAACAGGACCCCTACCCAACGTCACCGGAGAGGTGGTGCCAGCTACATCCATCCCCCCCACCCCCCCAGAAGAGGCCCACAGTGATGACAGCTGCTCTGCACGCCTGGATCAGGATTACCAAACTGGCACATCAGGGACCTCTGGACAGTTGGTTTCCCTGCCACAGTCCCAACCCACCACCCCCTCAGGACATACCACCACAGCACCCACCCAGCAGGCCCATGCCACTGTCCCCAGGACAGGGACCCCAGGCAAACCCACAAACTCAAGAACATCAGGGACCTGGGGTCAGTGGCAGTGGGCACACGGTTCAGGGGACAGAGGCACAGGACAACAGGGAAGCTGGGAGGACTGCTGTGCGACAGGGGGAGGACAGGCCCAGGGAACCGACCCTCCACGAGGCACTCTCAAACATCATGGGAGCATACCACCATTCCCAGGAGACCATGGACCAGGTACTGGCCAAGTTGCAGGAGACCCAGCGGCTGCAGGAGGGACAGTACCTGGGGATCAGGGATGACCTAACAAAAATATACACCATCCTGGTCACCATTGCAGGGGTGCTGGATGATATAGGCAAGACCATGAGGGAGGCAGTGGCAAAACAAAGTGTGCCCGACACTAGCCAAACTGAGGAACAGCCTACCACCTCCGCCGGCGCTAGTAGACAGGACGCCCCACCACAGGACCAACAGGCCACCAGCACCCCACCCCCTGCAGAAGGAGAACCACCCTGCAAACTGTCCATGCGATCAAGGCAGAAGACAGAAAACATTGCCAAGACCCCGCCAGGAAATAAGACTCTCCTGATTGTCACCCTTCTTACCCACACTGGCACCCTGTCCACCTTGAACTGCCATTACTCCCCTTCCTATGCCCTCTTGGACAATGCACCTGTGATACGAAGAGACGGGACTCTAACTGGACATTCCTCCACCATCACCCCAGCCCATTGCACATACCCCAATACTTAGTGGCACGAAAATAAACAGCCTTGAAACAAATACCATACTGGAGTCAATGTAATGATTCTCAAATGTATTAGTACAACATTATCAAAGCATTGCAACGTATATGTACAGTGAAATATACGACAGGATGACCTTTGGTGGGCAACAGTACATAAATCAGGAGCCCACATATATGGGGCACACAGATCTGTAAATTGAGAATCCAAAGGGAACAGTCAGTGTCCATAGACAGAGTGTAAGAGCCTGCCATATACAATGTCCAAAAGATTACTGAAATGTTAAGTGGAGTTACTGTCTCTTACCTGTGTGTCAATGGAAGTACTGCTGCATTATATTTGTTATGTTGTCAACATCTTCTTCCTCTGCCTCCTCTTCGTCACTGTTCATAGGCTCCACTGCTGCCATAAGACCATCTCCAGGCTCATCCTCCTGCAGAAAAGGCACCTGATGTCTCAAGGCCAGGTTGTGCAACATACAGCATGCCACAATGATCTGGCAGACCTTCTTGGGTGAGTAGTACAGGGATCCACCAGTCAGATGGAGGCACCGGAACCTGGCCTTCAGGAGGCCGAAGGTTCTCTCAATAATCCTCCTTCTACGCCCATGTGCCTCATTGTAACGTTCCCCTGCCCTTGTCCTGGCATTCCTCACTGGGGTCAGTAGCCATGAGAGGTTCGGGTAACCAGAGTCACCTGCAAATATCGAGGGACAACTGTCAGACACACACTAACCCTTAGGGACAACCCCACACCCAGACAACTACTGGGTGGGGACCTTGGGCTCACCTATTATCCACACCCAGTGCCTCTGGAGTTGGCCCATCACATATGGGATGCTGCTATTCCTCAAGATATTGGTGTCATGCACAGAGCCAGGATATTTGGCATTCACATGGGAGATGTACTGGTCCGCCAAGCACACCATCTGCACATTCATCGAGTGATAGCCTTTTCTTTTCCTGTAAACTTGTTAATTTCTCCGGGGGGGCGCAAGTGATGTTGGGGTTATGTCCCAAGGCATAAAAGTCAGCTTTCACTGTGGCCAATTCATCCACCTGGGGGAACATGATGTAGCTGTGCATGTGTTTCAGCAGGGCAGACAACACTCTGGACACCACGTTAGAGAGCATTGTCTGAGACATCCCTAATGCCATGACCACTGTTGTTTGGAAGGAACCACTTGCCAGGAAATGGAGCACTGACAGGACCTGCACTAGAGGGGGATTCCTGTGGGCTGGCGGATAGCTGACATCAGGTCTGGCTCCAATTGGGCACACAGTTCTTTGATTGTGGCACGACCAAGTCTGTATGTGATGATAATGTGTCTGTCCTCCATTGTCGACAGGTCCACCAGGGGTCTGTACACTGGAGGATGCCACCATCTCATATTCTGCCTCAGCGGTTGTAGCCTATGGAAGAGAACGGTGAGCAGAGAGTCATATTTGCAAATAGATTGCACATGTGTTGCTGAATTTAAGTCAAAGAAGCAGTATGTGAAGTTGAGAGTCAGTTGACGTGCTAAGGTCTGCTGTGACGCAGTTAGGTGCCATGCCATGTGCCCCCCTGAAATGGTGCCTGCCTGACCTGTGAGGAGGGACAAGTGGAAATGAGGTAAGTGCGCTTGCGTTGTGCGCCATTGCGGTAGGCGGTCGATGACCGCCGCGCAAGTTCGCATTGGTTATCATTGGGCGCTATGGGTTCCAGGAGCCAATGGCGATGTACACTGGTGGTGACGGTATGCACCACCGCGGACGTGACTGCCATTTTCTATCTCTTCACTCACTTGATACCTGACCCTCAACAGGAGAGGACCTACACTGCAATTGCTGCTGTGACCTGAGTCTGGAAGTGACCATGGCTCATGTGTCTGGGGAAAGAGCCCCTGCCTTCACTGCGGAGGAGATGGAGAAATTGCTGGATCGGGTCCTACCCCAGTACACATTACTCTACGGTCATCCAGACAAACAGGTGAGTACACTGTGAGCATGATGCGTGGGCAATGCATGTTTGGAGTAGTGTGGATGTAAGACGCATATTGGGGGGTGCTGTGGCGTCCTGGCCTGAGTGCTGCATGAGAGGTGGTCAATGTATGTGCATCAGGGCATGGCTGAGAACTGGTGGGCCATGTGCATGCCGGTCCGGAAGGGTGAGTAATTTCCTTTTCTGCTGTCTTTTCCCTCCAGGTCATCACCCACCAGAAAATGGGTATTTGGCGTGCCATCGCAAAGGAGTTGCGGACTCTGGGGGTCTAACACAGGCAGAGCACCCACTGCCACAAGAAATGGGAGGACCTGCGCCGCTGGACTAAGGAAACGGAGGAGGCCCAGCTGGGGCTGGCCTCCTCACTTGGAAGGGGTGCCCGTCGCACCATGACCCCCCTGATGTTCCTCATCCTGGCGGTGGCCTATCCGGAGTTGGATGGGCGCTTGAGGGCATCACAGCAGTCACAAGGGGGTGAGTACAGATTCTGAAAAGCTGACATCGCGCTTTAGGAGCCAACTGGGTGGGGGTTGTGGGCTGTGGGTGCCCCTAGGCCAGGGCGATCATGGCAGGGTAGGTCACTTGTGTGCAGGCTCAGACTCACCTCTACCCCAATAGTACAAGTGGCATCTACTACTGCGCAGGGTCCTGTGGGTGTCAGGTGTGCAGATGCTGGCGTTATGCATTGTACCCCATGGGCTGGTGACTCCCTTATTGAATGGTTGGGCATGGCCTGGTGTATAGGGCAGCTACCTGTGTGTTGTGTACGCCAACGGTAGTGGTGTTGCTGGCATTGACCAAGTGTACCCTCTGTCTCTCCCCCCTTTTTGTTTTGTCACCCTGTCCTTATGTGCATTAGCATCACCTGGCGGAGGAGCAGAGGCACCGGCGGCGGAGGAGCAGAGGCACCGGTGACAGAGGGAGCTGCATCCCACATGGGCCTAGAGGCTGAATCCACTGAGGGTGAAGGCACCAGTGGGATGGAGGGCGAGGGGAGCTCCACGACGGGGACAGGAGGGGAGACCACTGACAGCGACTCCTCCTCCGACGGAAGCTCCCTGCCGATGGCGGACACCTCTGTGCCCACCCCTACAACAGGTATAGCCACCACACCCCCTACCAGCATCGCCCTCCCAACAGCCCCTCAGCGTGTTTCCCGTGCCCGCTCACCCAGGAGGGTGGGCATCTCCTTCGTCCCAGGCACCTCAGGCCCTGCCCCAGTCAGCCCTGTGCCCTCAGTGAGGAGACTATTGACCTCCTGAGATCTCTCACTGTTGGGCAGTCAACCATTCTGAATGCCATCCAGGGTGTTGAGAGGCATTTGCAACAAACAAATGCATACCTGGAGGGCATTCACTCTAGCGTGACGGCCCAACAGAGAGCATTTCAGGCTCTGGCCTCAGCACTGATGGCATCCCTTGTCCCTGTGTCCAGCCTCCCCCCTCCAACTTCCACTACCCATACCCAATCCCCTCTACCTCACCCTATCCCAAGCACATCTTCAGATCAGCATGTACCCCATACAACACACAAAAGTGGCTCAGGCAAACATAAGCACCACTCTTCCTCTCACAGGCACTCACACAAGCACCACGCCCATGCAAACACACCAACATCCACTGCCTCCACTGTGTCCCCTCCTCCTCCTCGTCCACCTCCCTCCCAGTAGCATCTCCACTCACACCTGCATGCACTACATCTACATCTACTACTTCCATCACCAGCACACCCATCACTACATGCCCCTCACTGGCAGTCACCACCCCCACAACTATACACACGCCCCCTGTGTCCTCTCCCAGTGTGTCTGTGACCCCTCCTCCAAAAGTACAATAAACGCAAGCACCCACCCATCCAACAGCCATCCAACTCCCAACAGCATCCAGCCCATGCACCTTCAACCAAACTCAGCAGACGTACACCTCATACAACCACTCCCGCTTCCTCCACTCCCAAACCCTCTCATCTTCCCGTCCCAGTGTGTCTAAAAAACTTTTCCTAGAAAACTTTGACCATTTCCCTGTGCCCCCCCCACATCCTTCCCCTCGGGCCAGGGTGTCAAGATCCCAAGCCAGCACCTCAGCCACCAAGTTTGCGTCCGCTGTGTTACCTGCAAGTCCCAGAGGATGAAAGGGGCACCCATCAGGGCAGCCAGTGTGCCACTGACCCCTGCAAAGGACCAACCCATTCCGCCACCTGCCAAGGTAAAGAAGGGGCCAGCATGCAGTACGGCCAAGAACACGACCCACCCAGCAAGGCCTCCTCCAAAATTCAAGCTGCCAGTGCCAAGGTCCTAGCAGCATCTGCCAAGGTGGGGAAGGGGAAGAAAACCCAAGGCAAGGCACTTCAGGCCTCGGAGGCTCCAGGTGAGGGACTGGTGCCCACCATCAGTAACGACAGCCCCGCAACCTGTACTGCGGAGAGCACCACCGCAGGCACCGCCACCTGCACCGCCATCTGCCCCGCCACCTGCACCTCCCCCTGCACCGCCCCCTGCACCGCCGCTGCCACAACTGTCAGCAGCATCATCCCCAGTGGGCAGCCATCCGAGGCTGCAGGAGACGGCCTGGTGTCTCCCTCCACCACTACCAGCACCTGCACCATGGTCAGCACCAGCAGCATCCCCGCCGCAGACAGCGCCGAAAGCACTGCCACCAGCACTGCCATCTGCACCGCTGGTGCCACTACAACTGTCAGCAGCAGCATCCCCAGTGGGCAGCTGTCCGGGGCTGCAGGAACCGGCCTGGAGCCTCCCCCCACCACTTGAAGCACCCCCACCTGCACGGGCACTACCACCAGTTTGCAGCCTTTGTCACCGCAGGATGGAGTTTGGCCCTGCCTACATGGAGTATCATGCTACCTGTTCCCTGCAGATCTCGTGCCTCAGACACCCAGTGAGGGAATGGGAACTGCAACACCCCAGGAGTAGCATCACTGGGCACAGGGCCCCCTCCAAAACCAGTGGAGATATGCATCCACTCTCATTTTCCTTGGCAGGATGAAGCAGACTGGGCACAGGGCCCCCTCCAGAACCAGTGGAGAAATGCATCCACTCTCATTTTCCTTGCCAGGATGAAGGAGACTGGGCACAAGGCCCCCTCCAAAACCAGTGGAGAAGCCATCCACTAGAGAGACTGTGGCCTTGCACTCCCCAGGACCAAGCAGTGGGCAAACCACCCACTTGAGAGACTGTGGCCTTGCACTCCCCAGGACCGAGCAGTGGGACAACTACCCACTTGAGAGACTGTGGCTTTGCACTCCCCAGGACCAAGCAGCAAAGTAAATAAATCAACATTAGGGCAATAGATGTAGGAATATGACCCTCTGCTCACTGTTCTCTTCTATAAGCTTTAACCGCTGAGGCGGAATATGAGATGGCGGCATCCTCTGGTGTACAGACCCCTGGTGGACCTTGCGACAATGGAGGACAGACACATTATCCTAACATACAGACTTGATCGTGCACAATCCAAGAACTATGTGCACAATAGGAGCCAGACCTGATCTCAGCTATCCGCCAGCCCACAGGAATCCCCCCTCTAGTGCAGGTCCTGTCAATGCTCCATTTCCTGGCAAGTGGTTCCTTCAAAACAACAGTGGCCATGGCATCAGGGAAGTCTCAGCCAATGTTCTCTAATGTATTGACCCGAGTGTTGTCTGCCCTGCTGAAACACATGTGCATCTATATCGTGTTCCCCCAGGTGGAGGATTTGGCCACAGTCAAGGCTGACTTTTATGCCCTGGGACATATCCCCAACATCATTTGTGCCATTGATGGTACACATATGGCATTTGCCCCCCCTCTGGAGAAATGAACAGGTTTACAGGAATAGAAAAAGCTATCACTCAATGAATGTGCAGATGGTGTGTTTGGAGAACCAGTACATCTCCCATGTGAATTCCAAATATCCGTGCTCTGTGCATGACGCCTTTATCTTGAGGAATAGCAGCATCCCATATGTGATGGGCCAACTCCAGAGGCACCGTGTGGGGCTATTAGGTGAGCCAAAGGTCCTCACCCAGTATATGTTGGTGTTTGGGTATGGGATTATCCCTAAGGGTTAGTGTGTGTCTAACAGTTGTCCCTCGCTATTTGCAGGTGACTCTGGTTACCACAACCTCTCATGGCTACTGACCCCAGTCAGGAATGCCAGGACAAGGGCAGGGGAACGTTACAATGAGGCACATGGGCGTAAAAGTGGATCATTGAAAGGACCCAGGCCTCCTGAAGGTCAGGTCCCGGTGCCTCCATTGGACAGGTGACCCTGTACTACTTACCCAAAAAGGTGGGCCAGATCATCGTTGCATGTTGCATGTTGCACAACCTGACCTTGAGACGCCAGGTGCCTTTTCTGCAGGAGGATGTGCCTGGAGATGGTCTTGTGGCTGCGGTGGAGCCTGTGGACAGTGAGGAAGAGGAGGCAGAGGAAGAAGATGTGGACAACAGAACAAATATAATACAGCAGTACTTCCAGTGACACACAGGACACTGTAACTCCACTTTAAATTTAAGTTATCTGTTGGACATTGTACTAAGAAGCCTCTTTCCCTATGTCTATGGCCACTGACTTTTCCCTTTGGAATCTCTATTTTCAGATATATGTGCCCCATTCTGGCTCTTGCTATATGTACTTCTGCCCACCAAAGGTCATCTTGAAGTATATTTCACTGTACATTTGCATTACAATGCTTTGATAATGTGGTACTAATACATTTGTGAATCATTAGACTGACTCCAGATTGGTATTTGTTTCAAGGGTGTTTATTCAGGTGCTCATAAGTATAGGGGTATGTGCAAGGGGCTGGGGGAGGAAAGTCCAGGGTAGAGTCCAGACTCTTGGTATCACAGGTGCATTGTCCAAGGGGGCATAAGAAGGGGAGCAATGGCAGTTCAAGGTTAACAGGGTAACAGAGTGGGACAGAAGGGTGACTATCAGGAGAGTCCTATTTCCTGGCGGGAGTCTTGACAATGTTATCTGGCTTCTGTCTGGATCGCAAGGACCGTTTGTGGGGTGGTTCTCCTTCTGCAGGGACTGGGGTGCTGGTGGCCTGTTGTTCCAGTGGCAGGTACTCCTGTCCACTAGCGCCGGCGGAGGTGGAAGGCTGTTCCTCGGTTTGGCTAGTGTCAGGCGCCCGTTGTTGTGCAGCTGCCTCCCTCATGGTCTTGCCCATGTCAGCCAGCACCCCTGCAATGGTGACCACAATGGTGTATATATTTGTTAGGTCATCCCTGATCCCCAAGTACTGTCCCTTTTGCAGCCGCTGGGTCTCCTGCAGCTTGGCCAGTATCTGGCCCATGGTCTCCTGGGAATGGTGGTATGCTCCCAGGATGTTGGAGAGTGCCTCGTGGAGAGTCGGTTCCCTGGTACTGTCCTCCCCCTGTCTCACAGCAGTCCTCCCAGCTTCACTGATGTCCTGTGCCTCTGTCCCCTGAACCGTGTGCCCACTGCCACTGACCCCAGGTCCCTGATCGTCCTGTGTTTGTGGGGTTGCCTGGGGTCCCTTTAGTGGTGGACACACTGCTGATTGACATGTCCTGGGGACAGTGGCATGGGCCCGCTGGGTGGGTGCTGTGCTGGTGTTTCCTGAGGGGGGAGGCTCTGTGGTGGGTTGGGACTGTGCCTGGGTACCCAACTGTCCAGAGGTCCCTGATGGGCCAGGTTGGTCATCCAAGCAGGCACGCTGCTGTCGTCACTGTGGGCCTCTTCGGGGGGGGCTGGATGTAGCTGGCACCACCTCTCCGGTGACGTTGAGTATGGATGGGATGCAAATGCATTGTTAATGTATCTGCATGGGCCATATTGTGCATGGGTGTGTTTCCCTGTATGAATGTGATATCCCTGTTGGCTTGGCCTTGTGTGAGGGGTGATTTTGTGGGCTGGGTGAGTCTCTCTACTGGACATACTGTGGTGATGGGTGTCCATGAAGGTCTGTGATGAGTGTCCATGCATTGGGGGGGCATGCAGGGCTTGGTATTGTGATGGGTGGGTTGTGATGGTGGGGTATATGTGAGGTGGTGGAGTGATGGGAGTGAGGGTAGGGGTATGAGTTTGTGATGGCATGAAGGAAGGGTGGGGGTATAAAGTAGTTAAGATTTGACTTACCAGAGGCCAGTCCTCCTGCTACTCCTGCATGATCCTGCAGGATGCACGATCGCCAAGACTTGCTCCTCTCATGTTGTTAGTTGTGGGGGAGGAGCTGGGGGTCCACCGCCAGTCCTCTGTACTGCTATCTGGTGTCTTGCAACCATGGAACGCACCTTCCCCCGTAGGTCATTCCCCCTCTTCCTGATGTCATCCCTGGTTCTTGGGTGCTGTCCCACAGCGTTGACCACGATCCTCCACCATAGCTCCATCTTCCTTGCAATAGACGTCTGCTGCACCTGTGATCCGAATAGCTGTGGTTCTACCCAGATGATTTCCTCCACCATGACCCTTAGCTCCTCCTCAGAAAACCTGGGGTGTCTTTGGGGTGCCATGGATGTGGTGTGAGTGATATGTGTGAGGATGTGTGGGGTGATGTGTGGGGTGATGTGTTGTGGTGTATGCTGGGATGTGTGTGAATGGTGTATGGGTGATGGTGTTCTGTGCCTCTGATTAAGTGGGTGCTCCTGGCTTGTCTCTTTCTACTTGCTATCTTTTTTTTCTGTAAGGGGTTGTGGGCAATGTGGGTGTGTGTTTTATATCGGATTGGGTGTATGGGCGTGGTGTGTGTATGTGTGTCAGGTGTGTGTAGTTTGAAATGTCCAATGTGGTGTAGTTTTGTAAGTGTGTGTGTATTTTGATCGAGGCGGTATGTACCGCCAATGGTTTACCACGACTAAAAGGCCGCTGCTGTGATTCGTGGATCGTGATACTGTGGGCGTATTACTGTTGGGGTAACAGTGTGGGTTTTGCTATCACCAGTTTATCACTGACCTTTGGGCTGGCTGACTTGTGTGGGTGTCTGTATAGTGGCGGAATTCTCAGTGTGGGTCATGATACCCGTGGAGGAATACTGTCGCAGTCACAGTATGTTGGCGGCTGTCATTTACCGCCAGGGTTGTAATGAGGGCCTTAATGCTTTAATGCGTTGTCCGTAGTCTGGAATGTATGTTCTGCCAAAATTTAAAAAGCCCAATAATGACTGGAGCTTTTTGACGTTGTTTCCAGGTTGTAGTTGTGCCCTTTTTTCTAAAACTTGGGGTGCGAGGCTCTTGCCTTCATCCGAAAGTTTGTATCCCAAAAATAGGACCCTAAGGAAAGCTATTTTTGTTTTTTTAAAATGTAATTTTCAGCCAAATTTGGCAATGAAGGCTACCCGTCTTAAATGATGCATCAGGTTGTCTGTAAGGTAGGTATCATCCACATATGACAATGCCTCAGGGTCAATGTTGTGTAAAATAGATGTAACAGGAGCTGAGAACAGTCCTGGACTGTTCTTGTACCCTTGTGGGAGTCAGCAGAATGTTTTCTCATGGCCTAAAGTGCTGAAACTTGGTAGGTCCCTACTTTCAGGTGCTATGTTTTGGCAGAAGAACACGTTGGAGACATCCAGGGTCATTTTGTATTTTTTTTTGCAGTATAATCTTCATAAGTGCTGTGCTGTGTGCATTATGCATAGCAAATGTGCTTGTATGACTGTTTAAACGTCGATAGTCTAAAACTATTCTCTATGAATGGTCGGGTTTAGCAACAGGGAACAATGGATTGTTCATTGGTGAGACAAAGGGTTCAATTCTGCCCTGGTACTCTAATTGTTTGAGGATTTCCTTCACAGGTGCTTTTGCTTCATGTTTTATTGGGAATTGGGGTTGACGTTGAGGTTGGGATTTAATTGGTATTATATAATAGGGGGGATCTTCATCCTACCCTACCTGGTTGCGATATAACGCAGGTGCCTGTGGCACTGCCCAATCAATGGCGTGTATTTGCAGAAGCTTTCTGGGAACAAGGGGCAAGAAGGATTTTTCAATAACCTTTTCACCATATGGGAGATCACGGACAAATTCTGTTGGCCAGTCTTTTCGGCCGGTAAAATGTCATAAATGGTGACAACGCAGTCCCAAAAGATAGCGTATGTTGTGCGTTCAGTGTCTCCCTCTAACTGTAAAGTTACTTTACATACCCTGTCGGTGTGGAGACACGCATGTCCGGAGTCTCAACTTGGAAGAAGTCATCAGTTGCTTTCACCTCCAGATGCTCTTAAGGATCCCAACGAACTATTGTGACCTTTGCTGCACTGTCTAGCAGTGCCAGTGGGGACTTCCTTTTCTTCAGTAAAGCACTCTTCCTGAGTCGCATGTCGTATTGCAACTGCTGCCACTTTTTTCTTTTTAAACTGAGGCTTTTGTTGAGGATGTTTCTCTTCTTTCTTAAAAGAAACTTAAGACAAGCGTTGTGAGTCCTTTCTCAGTTTCAAGTACTCTGTTCGCTGCTCTGACTCCCTACCTCTCTCACTGTGTTTTTCCGGTGAGTCCTGAAAGGAACGAGATTCGCTTGTATCAGTATATTGATAGCTATCAGGTGTTTTTATATTATCTCTATTTCTAAGATTATGGGCCTGATTACAACTTTGGTGGAGGGGGTTAATCCATCCCAAATGTGACGGATATCCCGCCCACCGTATTACGAGTCCATTATATCCTATGGAACTCGTGATACGGTGGGCAGGATATCTGTCACATTTGGGACGGATTAACCCCCACCGTCAAAGTTCTAATCAGGCCCTATATCTCTTTTGAGGGGTCTCCTAATGCGGAGATTCTCCCCTCCCTTTTTTTTGTTTGTTGTTTTTTATCCTAGCGCTTTTTAAAACCTTCAGGTGCTTGCTTAGTAAAATCTTTATTGTAATTGTGGTTTAATTGGTCTGGCCCCCAGAATACCTCGACCAATGCTGGAGTAGGTCTCAACGATAATCTTTGGCAGCTCATGTTCACGGTCCTTTACAGGAATGTCCCGGAGCCACATGCGCACTGCTGGTGCAACTGCTTCCCCTTTAAGGTTACTTCCAGCTCATTTATTTTTTGAGCTAACCAAAACGGAATTTCTTCCCATTTGGCAGGTACCTTACCGATGATCGAATGGACAATTGCATGGTTGATGACAGCGTAACTATGTATTGTTGCGCTGGGGCAGTACATGCTGGGTTAGTATTTAATGTCTGCATTACAAACTGTACTAATAGTCTGTATATTTCGGTCAGTTCTGTATACAAGTGGTGTACCTCAGCTACCGCTTAGGTTGCTGCATCAGGGTGTGGTGTTTATGTGGCTAGTAAAGGCCAGGATGGGCCGTCATTGATCAGAGGACCTAACCTAATGCATAATATTGTATGTGGTAGGGCGCCATCAAGCCAATTATCATGGTCTTGATAAGATAGAGGTATTTCTAAATATGCATAAGCTCTGTTTTGTGCAGGTATGTTTGCAGGTGTATATTGATGAAATGTGTTTTTGTTCCCATCAACTGCTGGAAACGTGACCCAAAAATAAAGAACAAAATGTCACTTGACCCCCCTGGCTAATCAGGCCATTAGCCAGTAAGTGTGCAATAAGGAGCGGTCGCATATTTAATGCAATTGATAACCGCTGTGCGTTCGCCATGTTATTGGTAAAGGTCTTAGTTCAGAGATAAGGATACCAAGTGGGGATTGGTCCTTTAAAGGTTCAAGCTTAAACAACCTACAGATAGGTGCTTTCTACTTAGCTGAGGAGGAAATTCTCAATATCACAGACGTCTCCATATATATTACTGAGGTGTCTTTAGCCTTTAGTAGGCCTTGAGATACTTAGGAGGATTCAAAAATGAGAACCTGACCAAACATTGGCGGCACCATGTTGCATAGGTTCTCATTATTCTAATGAGGCTACAGAATTTGAAAAGCTGAATCGCATAGACTGTGGGGTACTAAGTACAATTCCACGCCATGTGACACCAGTTGGGCTAATCCGGGTTTTCCAGCTAACTAGCAGCTCCTCATCTCTACTGAGAGCAGGGATGATTGTGGCAACAGGGCGCATGGCAAGAAAGAATCTTCAGGGGAATCGTGGTCGATCAGATCTTATTCCTTTTTCTCAGTTACTTTATTCTCACAAAGGCAAAGACTAACAGATGCAGAATATAGTTCAATAAGGATTTATTGAAGTAACTGCATCTTAGATAAAATGGCATGTATCGCAATATCTAGGATGATAAAATACAATAAAAGCAAAATTGTGACAAGGAGAGTGAAACACAAAAACAGTCCCACCATACTATCACTAGGAGTGATATATAGTTCTCCTATCTAAGCTATGTTAGAGCACATCGTAATAAGCCTTAATCCGCCCTTCAGGTTTCCCTCCCTGGGAAGACATCATCCCTCATACCTGAGTAAGGAAGCCTGTAGTCTAGAGAGACACTATCCCCATGTAGGCCAGGGGCTTGGCAGTCCCAGCAAGCAGCTGTGGCTAAGCAATCAGCAATCAGCATGCAGTTGTGGTCATCTGGCTGGAATCTCCTTCTAACGTGTATGGGACAAAGGAGTGTTTTTATAATAAAACAGCTGGCATTCTACGAAAGGGTCCCCACGTAGGAATATGTGTGTTTCTATAAATGTTGGAGACACAGCGTACCATGTGTGTTTCTATAAATGTTGGAGACACAGCGTACCATGTGTGTTTCTATAAATGTTGGAGACACAGCGTACCACTTTTGCCGGCAACCCTATTTGACTGCAGCCTTGAAGAAAGCACAAAGTGAAATGAATGTCCTACTAAGAACGTAATGCTTTCCTAGGAGAAAGAACAATTAGATAGAGAAAAATAAAACAACACCGCAAATGTGGCTATTGCTAGAAAAATAAAGTGATGCTGAATAAAATGTAACTGGGCTAAAGTGCACAAGGGCAGGCCTAGCTTGCTAAAATAATTTGCCTAAAATATGGCTACACAACAGCTCAAGACTGATTAAGGCCCTGATCCAAGGTTATTCTAAGGTGAGCAGATCCAGCCTAGCTCCACTTTAATTTGCAACAAACATCTTCATAAGATTCAGAACAAGGGGGCATTATGTAATATAGCTCGGAATGATTGATCTCTGCTGTATGAATTTACATTGTCTTTTGACCTTCTGCCCCTTCTTCTCCAAAGATTTGCACTGATGCTGGTTTTTTTTTTTAACTCTGAAAGTGCACTGAGTCCTGCCAACCAGGCCTCTGTGCCAGTGCTTGGACACTTAAATTGTGTATCTCTGATTGGCTCACCTACAATTGGCACAAGGTAACTTACTTATAAGTTCATAGTATATTGTACAGGAGTAACCAGGGCCTGTAAGTTAAAGTGCCCAACATGGATACAGCACTTTTTTGTGCCACGACAAGTGTGACAAACTAAAGCATGACAGTCAGCCTGCCACTGTTGGCTGACAGTGCAATTTTGGAACTGCTATCTGGACAGACCTTCCTTTTAAATATATAAGGCACTCCTAAGGCAGGTCTATCAAGCACTAATACAGGGTAGTTGTATATTATAAAGTCAAACATATAGGTAGTCATTACAACCCTGGCGGTCGGTGTTAAAGTGGCGGTAGGACCGCCAACAGGCCGGCAGTAAAATTTTTGCAATTACTACCGTGGCGGAAACCGCCAACAAAGAAAGCCACTTTAACACTCCGACTGCCACAGCGGTACAAACAAACAGCGCTGCGGTCACCGCCAACAGACAGGCGGAGGACAAAGTACCACCCACAGTATCACAACCTACCAATCTGCCACCTTTTCCGTGGCGGATTCACCACAGATAAAAACACGGCGGAAACAGGACTTCGAAGGGAAACCGCTCACCTCTACACACCCCACGAGGAACGAGGACGCCATGGACCCAGAACTCCACATACTCCCTGCGATTGTCTTCCTGCTCCTCTACCAGGAGCACGAACGCCGGCGGCGAAGACCACGGTGAGTACTGCACCTACGACACAGGGGAGGGGGGAGGGAAAAAAAAGGGACACACACACGCAACACGCAACACCCCCAGCCCACCCACTACAACACACACACTAATAGAGCATGAAACATCACAGTTACACTCCCCAACCCCCCGGAAGAATGCAAAGACTATAGAAAATGAGTGTAACCATTGTAATATATTAAAAGCAAGTAGGCAAAAATATATATATACACCATGTACAAAATATATACCAAGCATAGTAGTCCAGGTAGTGCTCCAATTAAGTTCGTGGAACACTGGGCCCACACGGTATGGGCGAGACCCACACAAGATCCCCGACCATGATGGAGAGAACACTGCAGGGGCATCAGAGAGCAAGAAAACAGGCACCTCAGGGGGAGGGAAAGGGGGGACACCTCAGCAGTTTGAGTGCACAACACCAAATCCATGAGAGGGCCACATGCCCACTGTTCAATCCTGGGGAGTGCAAAGCCACAGTCTCTCAAGTCTCTATAGTGGGTGGGTTGCCCACTGTTCAATCCTGGGGAGTGCAAAGCCACAGTCTCTCAAGTCTCTACAGTGGGTGGGTTGCCCACTGTTCAATCCTTGGGAGTGCAAAGCCACAGTCTCACAAGTCTCTACAGTGGGTGGTTTGCCCACTGTTCAATCCGGGGGAGTGCAAAGCCACAGTCTCTCAAGTGGATAACAGTCTCCACTGGTTCTGGAGGGGGCATGGCGCCCAGAGTGCTTAATCCTGCTAAGGACAGAGGTAGTGGATGACAGTCTCCACTGGTTCTGGAGGGGGCATGGCGCCCAGAGTGCTTCATCCTGCTAAGGACTGAGGTAGTGGATGGATCTCTCCACCTCCTCTGGTTCTGGAGGGGGCATTGTGCCCAGAGTGCTTCATCCTGCTGAGGACAGAGGTAGTGGATGGATCTTTCCGCTGGTTCTGGAGGGGGCATTGTGCCCAGAGTGCTCCATCCTGCTGAGGACAGAGGTAGTGGATGGATCTCTCCACTGTTTCTGGAGGGGGCATGGTGCCCAGAGTGCTTCATCCTGCTAAGGACAGAGGTAGTGGATGAACCTCTCCACTGGTTCTGGATGGGGGCATGGTGCCCAGAGTGCTTCATCCTGCTAAGGACAGAGGTAGTGGTTGGATCTCTCCACTGGTTCTGGAGGGGGCATGGTGCCCATAGTGCTTCATCCTGCTATGGACAGAGGTAGTGGATGGATCTCTCCACTGGTTCTGGAGGGGGCATGGTACCCAGAGTGCTTCATCCTGCTAAGGACAGAGGTAGTGGATGGATCTCTCCACTGGTTCTGGTGGGGGCATGGTGCTCAGAGTGCTTAATTCTGCCGGTGACGGAGTCAGTAGCGTCAGTGCCCTTGGCGCTCATGGGCCAGCATTGCTTGAGACGGCGGTGCCCTGTTCAGCGGTGCTTGAGACGGCGGTGCCCTGTTCAGCGGTGCTTGGAGCGGCGGGCTCCTTTGCAGTGACTCAGCTGCTGGCGGTCCTTCATGGGCAGCTGGGCTGGTGCTGGCCTCTTGGGCAGCTGGGCTTGTGCTGGCGGTGGCCTCCTGGGCAACTGGGCTGGTGCTGGAGGTGGCCTCCTGGGCAGCTGGGATGATGGTTGTCTTCTCCGCCGTGCTGCTCTTCCCAGACTTGCTGACTTTCTTGTGCCCCTTCCCCACCTTGGAAGGTGTCGCAGCTGACTCCACACTCCCACCTATACCCCTGGGAGCGGCTTTGGTGGCTGGAGTGTTCCCCCTCTCCCGCCGGGCACTGGCCAACTTCTGATGCTTCACAGGTGGGGGCACTGTCTGTGCTGTGGCTCCGTGCCACACTGGCTGCCCTGGTGGCCGGTGCACTCCAGATTCTGGTGACTACAGGCACCACTGGTCCCGTAGATGTTGTGGCTGAGGTGCTAGTTCGGGACCTAGGAGACGGAATGGATGGGGGAGGTGTGGGAAAGAGGTCAAGCTTGGACAGGAAACGTTTTTTGGACACACTGGGACGGGTAGCTGGAGGGGGTTTGGGAGTGGAGGAAGAGGTTTTAGTTGTAGGAGGTGTTCATTTGCTGACTTTGGGTGAAGGTGCATGCGCTGGAGGCTGTCGTGAGGTGGATGGCTGTTGGGTGGCCTGCGTTTGTGTATCTTGGGAGGGGGCATCACAGACACACTGGGAGAGGACTTGTGAATGGTAGTGGGGTGGTGACTGCACGTGAGCGGGGTGTGGTGGTGGGTGTGCTGGTGATGGTAGTAGTTGCTGTAGAGGTAGTGCATGCAGGTGTGAGTGTAGACGAGACAGGGAGGGAGGAGGGAGATGAGGAGGAGGGGGACACAGTGGAGGCAGTAGATGTTGGTGTGTCTGCATGTGTGTGATGCTTGCGTGAGTGCCTGTGGGATGTGTGGTGCTTATGTTTGCTTGAGCTTCCCTTGTGTGTTGACGTGTGTGCATGCTGGTCTGTCGGTGTGCTTGGGATAGGCTGAGGTACAGGGGATTGGGTCCGGGTGGAGGAGGTTGGAGGGGGGAGGCTAGACACAGGGACAATGGCTGCCATCAGTGCTGAGGCCAGAGTCTGAAAAGCTCGCTGAAGGGCCGCCTGACCAGAATGAATGCCCTCCAGGAATGCATTTGTTTGTTTCAACTGCCTTTCTACACCCTGGATGGCATTCAAAATGGTAGACTGCCCAACAGTGAGGGACCTGAGGAGGTCAATGGCCTCCTCACTGAGGGCAGCAGGGGTGACTGGGGCAGGGCCTGAGGTGCCTGGGGCGAAGGTGATGCCCACCCTCCTGGTTGAGCGGCCATGGGGCAAAGGCTGAGGAGCTGCTGGGAGGGCGGTGCTGGAAGGGGGGGGTGGCGGCTGTACCTGTAGATGGGGGGGACAGATGTTGTCGCCACCACAAGGGAGCTCCCATCAGAGGACGAATCCGTGTCACTGGTCTCAGCTCCTGTCCCCGCCGTGGAGCTCTCCTCGCCCTCCGTCCCACTGGTGAACTCCGATTCTGTAGTATGGCCCTCCATTGCCATGTGGGATGCAGCCCCCTCGTGCTACGGTGCCACTGCTCCTCTGCCTGATGATGCTAATGCACACAAGAACAGGGAGACCACAAAAAGGGGGGGGGGGGGGGACAGAATAAAAGACATGTTGAATGCATTCATTACCGCTACCGTTGGCGGACACGACCGACACAGAAGCCCTCTGCACTACGCCGCGCTCTTGGGCTCCACTGTTCAATTCCTGGGAAATGGCCTACTAGGCTATGGACGACATCTGCACATATGGATAACACAGGGGCATGACTAGGTGTACTTGGCACTCTAAAGAGGTGCAGTGGGGTGCCACATGGCCTGCCTTACGGAGGGACCTTGCCTACGGAACACGCCCTGGCCTATGGAAACCCACAGTCCACCTCCCCCACCCAGACACCTCCACTGCACGCAAAATCAGCAGAATGCAAGTGTACTCACCCCCTTGTGGCTGCTGTGATGCCCTCAAGCGCCCATACATTTCCGGGTACGCCACCACCAGGATTCTGAACATCAGGGGGGTCATGGTGCGACGGGCACTCCTCCCACGTTGGGAGGCCATCCCTAGATGAGCCTCCACCGTCTTCTTGATCCAGCGGGGAATGTCCTCCCATCTTTTCCGGCACTGGGTGCTCCGTCTGAGGTAGACCCCCAGGGTCCGGACGTCCTTGGCAATGGCACGCCAAATATGTTTTTTCTGGTGGGCGCTGACCTACATGATTTGTACAGGGGAAAGAGAAAGTTATTACCAACTGTACTGTCAAAGTGATTGGCCCCCATCCCTACCCTTGCCATGTGGCACATGCACTCACCGTCGTTTCATGCACGCCGCACTCTCCCCCCTTCCTTCTTACATCCACCCCTCTCCACACAGGCATAGCCCATACAGCATGCTCCCTGTGTACTTACCTGTTTGTCTGGAGGACCGTAGAGTAGCGTGTACTGGGGGAGGACCCCGTCCACGAGTTTCTCCAACTCCTCCGATGTGAAGGCAGGGGCCCTTTCCCCAGACACTCGAGCCGTTGTCTCTTCCAGACCGAGGTCACAGCAACACTTGCAGTGTAGGTCCTCCCCTGTCGAAGATCAGGTATCGAGTGATTGAACAGATAGAAAATGGCGGTCACGTCCGTGGCGGTGCGTACCGTCACCGGCGGCATACATCGTCATTGGCTCCTGGGACCCATAGGGTCCAATGTTAACCAAAGCAGCGTTGCGCCGCGGTCTTCAACCGCCTACCGCAACGGTGTACAACGCCAGCGCAGTTACCTCACATCCCATTGTCCCACTTTACAGGTCAGGCAACCGCCATTTCAGGGGCCCACATGCCTACAATTTCAACTGCGTCACACATACTTAGGCCTAGACTCAACACACATACAGGCCACTTTTTAGATTATGAATGGTGTTCTGTGTAAGCTGTGGGTGCGTACCTCTGAGTTGTTTGACTCTGTGCTCGCTGTTGTCCTTCATAGGCACCGTCCACTGGGACATGTGAGGAGATAGTGGCATCCTCCGGTGTACCGACCGTTGGTGGACCTGTCGCCAATGGTGGAAAGACATGTGATAATCACATACAGGCTTGACCGTGCCACAATCTAGGAACTGTGAACCCAGTTGGAGCCAGACCTGATGTCAGCTACCCGCCATCCCACAGGAATCTCCCCTCAAGTGCAGGTGCTGTCAGTGCTCCATTTCCTTGCAAGTGGGTCATTTCAAACAACAGTGGCCATAGCATCAGGGATGTCCCGGCCTATGTTTTCCAACGTGTTGTCCAGAGTGTTGTCTGCCCTGCTGAAACATATGCAGAGCTACATCGTTTTCCCTCAGGTGGAGGATTTGCCTACAGTGAAAGGTGATTTCTATGCCCTGGGACATATCCACAACATCATAGGTGCCATTGATGGGACACATGTGGCTTTGGTACCCCCCCACAGGAGTGAACAGGTGTACAGAAACTGGAAGAGTTAAAATTCGATGAATGTACAGATGGTATGTTTGGCAGACCAGTACATCTCCCATGTGAATGCCATGTTCCCTGGCTCAGTGCATGACGCCTACATCCTGCGGAATAGCAGCATCCCTTATGTGATGGGTCAACTCCAGAGGCACCGTGTGTGGCTATTAGGTGAACACCTGGAAGCTAGTCAGTGGGAACGGTTGTGTGGGTCTGGGGATATCCCTCCAGGTTAGTGTGTGTCTAACAGTTGTCCCTCGCCATTTGCAGGTGACTCTGGTTACCCCAACCTGTCATGGCTACTGACCCCAGTGAGGAATCCCAGGACAAGGGCTGAGGAACACTACAATGAGGCCCATGGGCAAACTAGGAGGGTGATCGAGCGGACCTTCGGCCTCCTGAAGGTCAGGTTCAGGTGCCTCCATATGACTGGTAGATCCCTATTCTACTCACCAAAGAAGGTGTGCGAGATCATCGTGGCCTGCTGTATGCTTCACAACTTGGCTTTGCGACGACAGGTACCTTTTCTGCAGGAGGATGGTCCAGATGGCGGTGTTGTGGCAGCTGTGGAGCCTGTGGACAGTGAAGACGAGGAAGCAGAGGAAGAAGACATGGACAACAGGGACTCAATGATCCAGCAATATTTCCAGTGACACACAGGTAAGAATACAGACCTGCCTACTACATGTACTTAAACACTACTGCCTCTCTACTGTCTGTCGTTTTCACCCAGTGTATGGTCACTGAGTTGTCACTTTCCCTTTCGATTTCACAGATGTGGGTCCTACTATGTGACATCTGCTTTGATTCCTCATGGACTAGAGCTGTGTGACATAGGTATGTTGACATTACCAATGAAAAAGCTTTTTGCCACAGTTATTGCTAATACAGTATTCCGAAATCACAGACAGACTCCAGATTGTTTTGTGCTTTCAGGGTGTTTATTTAAGTGCTCAATATTGGAGGGGGTTGCAAAATGGTGAGGGGTGATGGTGGAGGAATGTCCATGGCAGGGTCCAGTCTATTAGTCTCACAGGTGCATTGCCCATATGGGCATAGGAAGTGGAGCTGGGGCAGTTTAAGGATGGACAGGGTGACAAAGTGGGACAGTAGGATGACAATCAGGGTGGTCTCATTTCTTGGCGGGGGTCTTGGCATCGTTCTCTGTCTTGTTCCGGGATCTCAGGGACCATTTGCGAGGTGGTTCTCCCTCTGCAGGGGGTGGGGTGCTGGTGTGGTGGTCCTGTGGGGGTGCCTCCTGTAAACTAGCGCCGGCGGAGGTGGTGGGCAGTTCATCGTCCAGGCTAGTGTCAGGGGCCCCTTGTAGTGCCACAGTGTCCCTCCTGGTGTTGAGTACTTCCTTCAGCACCCCTACGATAGTGCCCAGGGTGGAATTGATGGTTCTGAGTTCCTCCCTGAAGCCCATATACTGTTCCTCCTGCAGGCGCTGGGTCTCCTGAAACTTGGCAAGTACTGTTGCCATCGTCTCCTGGGAGTGGTGGTAGGCTCCCATGATGGAGGAGAGGGCCTCGTGGAAAGTGAGTTCCCTGTGCCTGTCCGCCCAATGTCGCACAGCTGCCTTCCCAGTTCCCCTGTGTTCCTGACCTCCGTCCCCTGGACCATGTGCCCACTACCACTGCCCCCAGGTGCCTGTTGTTGTTGGGGTGGTGGGTTAGCCTGGGTTCCCTGTAGTGGTGGACAAACAGCTGATTGACGTGTCCTGGGGACGGAGGTATGGGCCCGCTGGGTGGGTGCTGTGCTAGTGTTTCCAGAGGGGGGAAGCTCTGTGGTGGCCTGTGACTGGGTGTGGGGAACCGACTGTCCCGAGGTCCCCGACGGGCTGGGCTGGCCATCTAGATCCAGTTGGACAGAGGTCCTGTCATCACTGTGGGCCTCTTCTGTTGGTGGTGTGGACATGTGTGGACCCTCCTGTCCGGTGGCATTGGGTAGAGGTCCTGCAGGGGTATAAAAGGATGGTTATTACATCTGTGTGAGTCATGGTGTGCAATGGGTAGGTGAGCGTGTACCCCAGTGCTTGCATTTCTGTGTGGGACCTCGTGTGCTGATGGTTTAGGGGGGTGTATGGGTATGTGCAGTGGGCATGCTTTGGTGATGGGTGTCCATGCTTTGTTGTTGCATGCAGGGCTTGGTGTTAGGATGTGTGGTTTGTGATGTTGGGACATTTGTGAGGAGTTAGAGTGATGGGGGTGAGGGTGAGGTTGGGGGTATGTGCTGGCATGCAGGTAGGGTGGGGGATGTAATAGTTAAGATTTGACTTACCAGAGTCCATTCCTCCACTTACTCCTGCAAGGCCCTCAGGATGCAGAATTGGCAAGACCTGCTCCTCCCATGTTGTTAGTTGTGGGGGAGGAGGTGGGGGTCTGCCGCCAGTCTGCTCAACCACCAGGTGGTGTCTTGAGACCACTGAAAGCACCTTCCCCCGTAGGTCATTCCGCCTCTTCCTGATGTCATCCCGATTTCTTGGGTGCTGTCCCACTACGTTGACCCTGTCCACTGTTCTTCGCCATTGCTCCATCTTCGTTGCAATTGTGGTGTGCTGCACCTGTGCTCCGAATAGCTGTGGCTCTACCTGGATGATTTCCTCCACCATGACCCTGAGCTCCTCCTCCGAGAACCTGGGGTGTCTTTGCCGTGCCATGGGGTGGTGTAAGTGATGTGTGGGGTGGTGCGTGGGGTGATAAGTGTGCTGATATGTAGTGGTGTGTAGTGTGCGGTATGTGGAAGTTATGTGGGTGATGGTGTTGTGTGCCTGTGGATGCTAGTGTTGTTGATGGTGGTGTCTCTCTCTGGCCTTCATTTGTGATTTGTTGTCGTAAGGGTTTGTGGGTGATGTGGGTGTGTGTTTTATATAGTAATGGGTGTGTGGGAGTGGTGTGTGTATGTGTTTCCGGTGTGTGTATTTCGAATTGTCAAATGTGGCTGGCTTTGTAAATGTGTGTGTATTTTGAGCGCAGCGGTGTGTACCGCCAATGGAATACCGGGGTTGAAAGACCACCTCATGGATTCGTGTGTCGTGATAGTGTGGGCGTATTTCTGTTGGCGTGACGGTGGAGGTTTTGTTATCGCCAGTATATCACTGACCTCACTGACCTTTGGTGTGCTGGACTTGTGTGGGTGTCTGAATTTTGGCAGATTCCGAGCTGTGGGTCATAATAGCTGTGGCGGATTTCCGCGGCCGCGGCAGTGTGTTGGCGGTCTTCTGCACGGCGGTACGCGGCTTTTACCGCCAATGTTGTAATGAACGCCATAATTTTTACTCTAGAAAGACTAGTAGCCCCATTGGCGAGTTCAGGGTTACATGTTGACAACTCAGCTGTGCCAATGTCTGAATGGGGCTACTAAAGTTACCAATTGAAGGTTGTTAGACCTGGAATCCTTGGTGTGCTCTTCCCTGTCTTTTTTGCCTTTGCTTCCCATGGTTTGACTGTGTGCTGGTCTCTGTTTTTGCTGTTTCTGGTACTCTGGGCACTTTACCACTGCTGACCAGTGCTAAAGTGCAAGTGCTCCTATGTAAAATGTATTTGTAATTGGCTTGCCCATGATTGGCATATTTGACTTACCAGTATGTCCCTAGTAAAGTGCACTAGAGGTACCCAGGGACTGTAAATCAAATGCTAATAAGTAAGCCTTCAGCACTGGTTGTGCCACCCACATTAGTAGCCCTGTAAACATGGCTCAGACCTGCCACTGCAGTGTCTGTGTGCAGTTTTAAACTGCTAATTCGACCTGGCAAGTGTACCCACTTGCCAGACCTAACCATTTCCTTTTTCATACATCTAAGGCACCCCTAAGGTAGGCCCTAAGTAGCCCCATGGGCAGGGTGCAGTGTATGTTAATGGTGGGACATGTACTGATTTGCTTTACATGTCCTAACAGTGAAATACTGCCAAATTTGAATTTTCACTGTTGCAAAGCCTATCTCTCTCATAGATTAACATGGGGGATTCCCTTAAATATTTTTAAAGCACAGATTCCCTTTGAGAGCAGATAGAAATGTGGAGTTTGGTGTTGCTGAACTCACAATTTAAAAATACATATGTTAGTGAAGTTGGTGTTTAGATTGTTAGTTTGAAAATGCCACTTTTAGAAAGTAGGCATTTTCTTGCTTAAACCATTCTGTGACTCTGCCTGTTTGTGGATTCCCTGTCTGGGTCAGACTGACAGTTGGGTTGTTTCTGAATCTCCTCTAGACAGTGCGACAAAGGGAGCTGGGGCACGGCCTACGGGGCATAGCCTGGATATCCTGAATAGCCATCTGAGCTAGAGTGGCGGGAGGAGTGGCCCCTTACTCCTGAATGGGCTGTGCCTGCCCTCACACAATGCAGTCTCCAACCCCCTGGTGTGTGTCTGCGGCCTGTCCTGGGCATGGCAGGATCTTGTGAACAACAGAGACTTTCCTTTGAAGAAAGGGCCCTAAAAGTAAGAAAATGGTTAAGCATTACAAATGGTTTGATAAATCATGCAGTTAGGAACATGAAAAGTTGATGACCGCTTTAGTTGCTATCTCTAGGGACCATTTAGACATACAAAATTATATTTTAAGATATAAGAAAGAGTACTAATTAAGGAAAAGCAGAATTAGAGAGGAAGCCAAGACCAATTTGGCTATGGCAAGTGAGGTTAAAGATTCTACATAGTTTTGGAAGACTGTTAGTGCTTCATTTTTCAAGGTCTCCACAGCACACTCAGTAGATTGCCTGATTTCAGATATGGAATCGATGAATCATTTTAAAAACAATTTTGACGCCAAACAGGTGGTTTCAAATGATACCTTAGATATAGTCCTCTCAACCCCTAGCAGTAAACATATGGGGGGTCATTCTGACCTCGGCGGTAAAAGGCGCTTACCGCCGGTCAAAAGACCGCCATAACACCGCCGTGGCCGCGGTAAACCGCCATGGTCTTTCTGACCCGCAACTGGCAAACCGCCAAAAACCCGACATCAACAAAAGTCCGCCACACCAACGGCCAGCGGGAAACTGGCGATGACCAAACCTCCACCGTCACGCCAACAGAAATACGCCCATGCCATTCCGACCCACGAATCCAAGCGGCGGTCTTTCAACCGCGGTATTCCATTGGCGGTACACACCGCTGCGGTCAAAATACACACACAGCTCCAAAACACTGCCACATTGGACAATTTGAAATACACACACCTGATACACATACACACACCACACCCAAACACCCAATTCAATATAAAACACACACCCACATCACCCACAAACCCTAACAACCCAAAAAAACGACAGACAGCACTGCTTAGATAACACCATCACACAGAGGCAAACCACACCATCACCCACACAATATCCACACACAAAAAACCACACATCACCACACTCACCGCACTCTATAACACATACACCACCCCACACCTCATCTACACCACCCTATGGCACCCCAAAGACACCCCCAGTTTTCAGACGCCGAACTCCGGGTCATGGTGGAGGAAATAGTTTGGGTAGAGCCCCAGCTCTTCGGGACACAGGTGCAGCACACCACCATTGCCAGGAAGATGGAGCTATGGCAAAGGATAGTTGACAGGGTCAACGCTGTGGGACAGCATCCACGAAATCGGGATGACATCAGGAAGCGGTGGAACGACCTACGGGGGAAGGTGCGTTCCATGGTATCAAGGCACAACATCGCGGTGCAGAAGACTGGCGGCGGACCCCCACCTACTCCCCCAGAATTTACAGCATGGGAGGAGGAAGTCTTGCACATCCTGCATCCAGAAGGCCTCGCAGGAGTATCTGGAGGAATGGACTCTGGTAAGTCAAATCTTAACTACTTCATCCCCCCCACCCCACCTGCATCCCAAATCATACCCCCACCCTCACCCCCACCCCCATCACACCTCCTCCCTGCAAATGTCTCACCATCACAACCCACCCATCCCAACACCTAGCCCTGCATGCGTCCACAAAGCATGGACACCCATCACCAAAGCATGCACACTGCACATACACATCTCCCCCCCAAGCCACCCTCACAAAAGACCCCACACAGGAATGCCAGCCCTGGGGTACACGGGCACCCAACCATTGACCGATATGGCACACACTGAAGCAATAACCATACCTTTATACCCCTGCAGGACCCGAACGCCACCACACCGCCCAGGAGGATCCAGAAATGTCCATCCCACCCCCAGAAGAGGCCACCAGTGATGACAGGAGCTCTGTCTCCCTGGACCCAGATGACCAGCCCGGACCATCGGGGACCTCGGGACAGTCGGTTCCCCTCACACAGGCAATGGCCACAGCAAACCCAACCCCCTCTGGGAACACCAGCACAGCTCCCACCCAGCGGGCCCATGCCTCTGTCTCCAGGACACGTCAATCAGCGGTGTGTCCACCACTACAGGGCACCCAGGTTAACCCACCACCCCAACAACAACAGGGACCTGGGGGCAGTGGTAGTGGGCACACGGTCCAGGGGACAGAGGCCCAGGGGAACTGGGAGGGCTGCTGTGCGACGGGGGGGGACAGGCCCAGGGAACCCACTCTCCACGAGGCCCTCTCCTCCATCATGGGAGCATACCACCACTCCCAGGAGACGATGGCGACGGTACTGGCCAGGTTCCAGGAGATCCAGGTCATGCAGAAGCTACAGTACATGGGGTTCAGGGAAGAACTTCGAAGCATCAGTTCCGCAATGGGCACATTCGTCTGTGCACTCAACCAGATTGTCACCACATTGCGGGACCATGTGGCACAACAAAGGGCCCCTGTCACTAGCATGGACCAAGAACAGGCAACCACCTCCGCCGGCACTAGTTGACAGGAGGCCCCCACACAACAACAGGCCACCAGAACCCCACCTCCTGCAGAAGAAGAACCACCCCGCAAGCGGGGCCTGAGATCTCGTAAGAAGACAGAGTAGGATGCCAAGACCCCCACCAGCAAAGGATACCCCCTGATGTCATCCCACTGTCCCACATTATCACCCTGTCCAACCTTGAACTGCCCCTGCTCCACCTTCCACAGGCATATGGACAATGCACCTGTGAGACTGAAAAGCTTGACTCTGCCATGGACATTCCTCCACCATCACCCATCACCGATTTGCCACCATGTCCCTATTTCCAGCACTTTAATAAAAACACTTATTGCACAAAAATCATCTGGAGTCTGCCTGTAATGTGAACAAATGTATTAGACATAACGCTGCCAAAATGTCCAGTTACACAGTGATGAGAACATACCACTGTCACACAGCTGTAGTCCATGGGTAAACAAAGCAGAGGTCCCTGAAATTTAAAGGGAAAGTCACAAATCAGTTAACATACACTGGGGGAATAGGCCAGACAGTGGAGAGGCAGGAGACTGTAAGTAATCGTAAAATGCCGGTGTTGAATCTTACCTGTGTGTTATTGAAAATACTGTTGTATCACTCTGTCCCTGTTGTCTGTGTCGTCCCCGTCGTCTTCCTCCTCTTCACTCTCCACAGGTTCCACCGCTGCCACAACACCACCATCTGGACCATCCTCCTGCAGGAAAGGCGCCTGGCGTCGCAAAGCCAGGTTGTGAAGCATACAGCAGGCCACGATGATATGACACACCTTCTTTGGTGAGTACATTAGGGATCCACCTGTCATATGCAGGCACCTAAACCTGGCCTTCAGGAGGCCGAAGGTCCGCTCGATCACCCTCCTAGTACGCCCATGGGCCTCATTATACCGTTCCTCTGCCCTGGTCCTGGGATTCCTTACTGGGGTCAGTAGCCAGGACAGGTTGGGGTAACCAGAGTCACCTATTAGCCACACACAGTGTCTCTGTAGCTGTTCCATCACATAAGGGATGCTGCTATTTCGCATGATGTACGCGTCATGCACTGACCCAGGGAACTTGGCATTTACATGGGAGATGTACTGGTCTGCCAAACAGACCACCTGGACATTCATCGAATGATAACTTTTTCTGTTCCTGTGCACCTGTTCACTACCTCTGGGGGGAACCAAAGCCACATGGGTCCCATCAATGGCACCAATGATGTTGGGAATATGTCCAAGGGCATAGAAATCACCCTTCACTGTAGCCAAATCGCCCACCTCAGGGAAAACAAATGTATTTCATGCATGTATTTCATCAGGGCAGACAACACTCTGGACAACACCTTTGAAAACATAGGCTGAGACATCCCTGATGAAATGGCCACTGTTGTTTGAAATGACCCACTTGCCAAAAAATGGAGTACTGACAGAACCTGCACTAGAGGGTGAATCCCTGTGGGATGGCGGATGGGTGACATCAGGTCTGGCTCCAGCTGGGCACACAGTTCCTGTATAGTGGCACGGTCAAGTCTGTATGTGAGTATGACATGTCTTTCTTCCATTGTCGACAGGTCCACCAGCGGTCTGTACACCGGAGGATTCCTCCATCTCCTCGCAAGTCCCAGCGGACGGTGCCTAGGAAGGACAACATGGAGCACAGAGTCAAGCAACCCACAGGTACGTTCACACAGCTTGCACAGTACACGATTCTCTATGCATTGAATGGCTTGTATGAGTGGCAATGCAAGGCCTAGGCCTGTGTGACGCAGTAGAAATTAAGCCATGTGGGCCCTTGAAATGGCGGCTGCCTGACCTGTGAAGTGTGACAATGGGATGTGAGGTCAATGCGCTGGCGTGGCACACCGTGGCGGTAGGCGGTCGAAGACCGCGGTGCAAAGCCGCATTGGTTAACATTGAACCCTATGGGTTTCAGGAGCCAATGAGGATGTGCGCCGGCAGTCGCGGTAGCATGCCGCGGTACGCACCGCCGCGGCCGTGACCGCCATTTTCTTTCTGCTCAATCACTCGAGACCTGATCATCCACAGGAGAGGACCTATACTGCAAGTGCTGCTGTGACCTCGGTCTGGAAGAGACAATGGCTTCTGCGACTGGGGAAAGGGCCCCTATCTTCACTTCAGAAGAATTGGAGAAACTCGTTGATGGGATCCTCCCCCAGTATGCGCTACTCTATGGTCCTCCAGACCAACAGGTAAGTACACTGGAACCATGTTTTGTGGCCAATGCCTGGGTTGAGTGGGGTGAATGAAAGATGGTGGGGAGGGGAGCGAATGAGGCATGCATCGCACGACAGATGAGAGCATGTGCCATATGGCAAGGTTGGGGAGGGGGGGCCACTCACATCGACCATGCAGAAAATGATGATTTTTTTTTCCCACCCTGTACATGTCACATAGGTCAGCGCCCATCAGAAGATCGACATTTGGCGTGCCATCGCCAAGGACGTCCGGACCCTGGGGGTCCATAACAGACGGGGCACCCACTGCCGAAAGAGGTGGGAGGACATCCGCCGCGGGAGCAGAAAGACCGCGGAGGCTGTGCTGGGGATGGCCTCCCAACCTAGGAGGGGTGCCACACGGCAATTGACCCCCCTGATGTCCCGGATCCTGGCGGTGGCCTACCCCAATTTGGATGGGCGCGTGAGGACATCACAGCAGACACAGGGGGGTGAGTACCAGCAAATTCTGCTATATTAGCGCACAGTGGAGGTGTCTGGGTGGGGGAGGAGGACTGTGGCTATCTCTAGGCTAGGGCGATTTCAATAGGCTAGGCCCCTCCGTAAGGCATGGCCCTGTGCCCCCACCCCTCACCTCTGTAGGGTGCTAAGTACAGCTATCCATGGCCCTGGGTCACCTATGTGTGCATTTGTCGTCCATAGGCTTGTAGGCCAAATCACAATAATTGAGTAGTGTACACCGAGTGCGCAGTGTAGTGCAGGGGGCTTCTGTGTCTGTCCTCTCCGCCAACGGTGTCGCCAATGCATGCACTCAACATGTCTTTGTTTCTCCCCCCCCCCTTTCGTTGTGGTCTTCCTGTTCATGTGTGCATTAGCATCATCAGGCGGAGGAGAAGTGGCATCGGAGCACGAGGGAGCTGCATCTCACATGGCCCCGGAGGGCCATGCAACCGACTCCGAGTTCACCAGTGAGACGGAGGGCGAGGGGAGCTCCACAACAGGGACCCGTGGAGACATCAGCGACACAGACACGTCCTCGGAAGGGAGCTCCCTTGTGGTGGCGGCAAAATCCATGCCCACCGCTACAACAGGTACAGCCGCCACCCAGCGCACCAGCTCCGCCCTCCAAGCAGCCCCTCAGCGCTCGCCCCGTGCCCGCTCGGCCAGGAAGGCGGGCATCTCCTTCGCCCCAGGCACCTCAGGCCCTGCCCCAGTTACCCCTGCTGCCCTCAGTGAGGAGATCATTGACCTCCTCCAGACGCTCATTGTTGGGCAGTCTACCCTTTTGAATGCCATCCAGGGTGTAGAAAGGGAGGTGCACCGGAGCAATTCATACCTGGAGGGCATTCATTCGGGTCAGGCTGCCCATCAGCGATCGTTCAACGCTCTGGCCTCAGCACTGACGGCACCATTGTCCCTGTCTCCATCCTCCCTCCTCCAACTCCCTCCACCCAGTCCCACTCCCCTGTTCCTCTGCCTATCCCAGACACACCTACAGACCAGCCTGCACACACATCAACACCCAAGGGCAGCTCATCCAGACATAAGCACCACAGATCACACAAGCATTCACCCAAGCAACATCCACATGCAGACATGCCAACAGCAACTGCCTCCTCTGTGTCCCCCTCCTCCTCGTCTCCCTCCTCCCTCCCTGTGACGTCTCCACTCACACCTGCATGCACACCACCATCAGCCAGTACGTCCATCACCAGCACACCCACCAGAACACTCCGCACACGTGCAGACACCACCCCCACTGCCATTTACACGTCCCCTGTGTCCTCTCCCAGGGTGTCTGTCACCCTCTCTTCCAAACCACACAAACGCAGGCAGCCACCCACCCAACAGCCATCCACATCACGACAGCCTCCGTCACAAGCACCTGCACCCAAAGACAGCACACGTGGCTCTCCAACAACCACATCCTCTTCCTCCACTCCCATACCCACTGCACCTACCCTTCCCACTGCTCCTAAAAAGTTTTTCCTCTCCAAAATTAACCTCTTTGCATCACCTGACTCACCCCCTCCATCTCGTAAGAGTCCAAACAGCATCTCAGCCACCACAAGCCCTGCACCTACAAGGACCATAGTCCAGGGCTATTGGAGTCCACCAGCTTCTAGGGCAACAACATCGGCCAGCAGCAAGGGGACAGCCAGCCCACCCCCTGGGAAAAAAACTAAAAAAGGGAAGGGCCGGCGCAAGAGGCCAGAGACGGCAGCCCCCAAAGACACTACCCAGGCACCGTCACCTGCCACATCCACAAAGGGAGGCAAGGGCCCCAGAGAATCGGCGAAGGAGGGCAAGGGCAGCAGGGCGGACAAGTCCGGCAGGAGGCGAGCTGCCCAGGAGGGCCCCACCAGCCCCATTTCGGGTCTGAAGGAGGACACCCACGGGCCCAGGACTCCAGCACAGGAGGGCCCCGCAAGCGAAAGGTCGGATGGCGACTGAGCGGTAAATATTGGCCCGATCTGGTTCCCTGGGAACACATGTAAAGCACCGCTGAACAGGGCCCCGCCGTGACAAGCACCGCTGAACTTGGGCTCTTCAAGACAAGCACCGCTGAACTTGGGCCCTTCAAGACAAGCACTGCTGAACAGGGCCCGCCGTGACAAGCACCGCTGAACAGGGCCCCGCTGTGACAAGCACCGCTGAACTTGGGCCCTTCAAGACAAGCACCACTGAACAAGGCCCCGTCGTGACAAGCACCGCTGAACAGGGCCCCGCCGTGACAAGCACCGCTCCGCTGGGTCCTTCCTGTCAAGCACCGCTCCGCTGGGCCCTTCCTGTGAAGCACCGCTCCGCTGGGCACCGCCGTCTCTGAACCGCTCCGCTGGGCCCTTCTTGTCAAGCACCGCTCCGCTGGGCACCGCCGTCTCTGAACCGCTCCGCTGGGCCCTTCCTGTCAAGCACCGCTCCGCTGGGCCCTTCCTGTCAAGCACCGCTCCGCTGGGCACCACCGTCTCTGAACCGCTCCGCTGGGCCCTTCCTGTCAAGCACCGCTCCGCTGGGCACCGCCGTCTCTGAACCACTCCGCTGGGCCCTTCCTGTCAAGCACCGCTCCGCTGGGCCCTTCCTGTCAAGCACCGCTCCACTGGGCCCTGCCGTCTCTGAACCGCTCCGCTGGGCCCTTCCTGTCAAGCACCGCTCCACTGGGCCCTTCCTGTCAAGCACCGCTCCGCTGGGCCCTTCCTGTTAAGCACCGCTCAGCTGGGCACCGCCGTCTCTGAACCGCTCCGCTGGGCCCTTCCTGTCAAGCACCGCTCCACTGGGCCCTTCCTGTCAAGCACCGCTCCGCTGGGCACCGCCGTCTCTGAACCGCTCCGCTGGGCCCTTCCTGTCAAGCACTGCTCTGCTGGGCCCTTCCTGTCAAGCACCGCTCCGCTGGGCACCGCCGTCTCTGAACCGCTCCACTGGGCCCTTCCTGTCAAGCACCGCTCCGCTGGGCACCACCGTCTCTGAACCGCTCCGCTGGGCCCTTCCTGTCAAGCACCGCTCCGCTGGGCCCTTCCTGTCAAGCACCGCTCCGCTGGGCACCGCTGTCTCTGAACTGCTCCACTGGGCCCTTCCTGTCAAGCACCGCTCCGCTGGGCCCTTCCTGTCAAGCACCGCTCCGCTGGGCACCGCCGTCTCTGAACCGCTCCGCTGGGCCCTTCATCGCAAGCACCGCTGGCCCATTGGCAGGGCCGGATCTGTGTCGGCCAGGGCTTCACGAAGCACTCTGGGCACCATGCCTCCTCCAGAACCAGTGGAGTCTGTAATCCACTTGATGGACTGTGGCTTTGCACTCCCCAGGATGGATCAGTGGGCAAGCCACCCACTGTAGAGACTTGTGAGACTGTGGCTTTGCACTCCCCAGGATGGATCAGTGGGCAAGCCACCCACTGTAGAGACTTGTGAGACTGTGGCTTTGCACTCCCCAGGATGGTCCAGTGGGCAACCCACCCACTGTAGAGACTTGTGAGACTGTGGCTTTGCACTCCCCAGGATGGTACAGTGGGCATGGAGGCACCTCGTGGATCTGGCGTCGTGGACTCAACTGGCTGAGGTGCCCCCCCTTCCCTTCCCCCTGAGGTGCCTGTAGTTTTACTATCTGATGCCCCTGCAGTGTTCTCTCCAATGGAATCGGGTCTCGTGTGTGGGCTTTGCCCATGTGTTTAGGCCCATTGGCCCACGAACAATGGATGATAGACAATATAGACCGGACTTTTGACCTATGTATATATTGTTGATGATTTAATATATTTTATTTATATATTTCATATTTCACTTAACTTCAAATATGCTATAATATACTTCAATTTTAATGATCATTTTCTTTTGTCTTTGCATTCTTCCGGGGGGTTTGGGGGGTGTCACTCTGAGTTGTTGCTCTGCATTGATGTGTGTGTTGTAGTGGGTGAGGGTGGGGGTGGGTGTGTGGCGTATGTGTGTCCCCATAATTTTTTGCCTCCCCCCTCCCCTGTGTCGTAGGTGCAATACTCACCGTTGTCGTCTGCGCCGGCGTTTGTGCTCCTGGTAGAGGAGCAGGAAGACAATGGCTGGGAGGATGTGTAGTTCCGGGTCCATGCTGTCCTGATTCCTCGTGGAGTGTGTAGAGGTGAGCGTTTTCCGTTAGAAAAGTCTGTTTCCGCCATGCTTTTATCGTCGGGGCAACCGCCCCAGAAAAGGTGGCTGATTGGTGGGTCGTGATAGTGTGGGCGGTACATTGTCTCCCACCTGTCTGTTGGCGGTGACCGCCGAGCTGTTTGTTTGTACCGCCGTGGCGGTCGGAGTGTTAAAGTGGCGGGCTGTGTTGGCGGTTCCTGCCAGGGTCGGAATTCCATTTTTTGGACCGCCAGCCTGTTGGCAGGTTGGCCGCCGCTTTAACACCGACCGCCAGGGTTGGAATGACCCCCATGGTGTTTGATCTGGATGAAGTAAGTGATGTGACAAACAAAGCAGCTTAGGGGAAGCACCAGGGCTTGATGGCGTCCATGTGAATGTTTTTTAAAAATAATATTGATTTATTGACACCTATTTTTAATCGAGTACTTACCGCCACTGAGGGAGAAGGCCTACCTATAACCGGTTTCTAATCTATAATCATACCGATTTTCAAGAAGATAAATAGGACTGATACAACATGTTTTTGGCCCATCTTCTTCCTTGATTCCTCTGCCAAGTTGCTGGGTAGAGTTCTATTTGAAAGTTTGGAAATATGGGAAGAAGACATTTTTTTCTGTCAGATGTACAATATGCTTTTAAGAAAGGGTTGGGCACTGTAGAACAAACTTAAATCTAAATCTCCTAACAGGGAAATAGTCTAGCTCTAGAAAAGGTTTTACGCACCTAGGGGAATATTTAAGAAAAGTGGCGCTGCACATAGTGTAACACAAGTTTCCTTGCACCCCTTAGCGCCCCTCTACCACCACCATGTGTGCGCTGTAACTTGGCTCTGAGCAGGTGTTAAAAGTGCCATAAAAAATGATGCAAAGAAATATGTCAATTTTTTTGCCCCCCTAACGTGAGAACGCCCCGTTTGGGCATAATGTAGTGAAAAAGGTTGCATGCATGTTGAAATGTGGGGCCCTTCAAGGATCCTTTCTGTCCCTCCACTTATTCAATGCATACATTAGGTCTCTCATTATTGAACTAGTATCTAAAGGCTGTAAACTCCATCCTTGTATACACATTTTCAAAACACTACAAGACATCTCTCCAGCTGGATGGAGACCAACAAACTGAATTTGAACATGGGCAAAATGGAGATACTCTTCTTGAACAATAGGACCTGCGTTTGGAACCACTTGTATTGTAAACTAGGCTCGCTACAGACTCCTTCATTCTCGGCCCAGAGCTTAGAGGTTGTGATTGATGGAAATCTTTCACTGCAGGAGATAGGGAGTTCATTGGTTACGGAATTCGTGTGCTGGTGGCCGGGATCACCTATTTGACAGTGGAGTGAGGAGGAGCGCCGCTGGATATTGCTGCGCTTGCTACGCGCGCAGGCTGGGCCTACTAACGCCTCTGCTGCTCCCGGGCCTCTGAGGGCGGAGCCCGCGGCTTGTAGTGAGCGTGGGCAGCTCTGCCGTGGTGAGGTATCCCGGTGAGGAGGCGGGGGCCCTTCCCGGGGCACGGGCTGCATGCCAGCGGATTGGCCTCTTGCAGGAGCACACTGGAGGTGCATGGGTCTGACCTGCTGTAGTGTCGCAGGCGGCCTGAGATGGGGATGATTGGCGCCCGGGAGCGACACTGAGACCTCGCTGGATTCTACTGGGCGGGCCGCTGAGGTGGTGCCTGCAGAGAAGCCCCTGCGCAGGCATCGATATAAGTGAAGGTGAGGAGTGCGAGGGCCCCTGGAGGCCCAGTGAGGCACTGCTGGAGCCGGGGTAGAGATGACACAGAGCGCCTGGGAGCCACTCCTGGATATCGGCTGAGCTGCTGCCCCTAGGCGACACACCTCGTAGCTGTTGACTGCTCACCCCTACACTGCTGCACGGGGGCGGACTGACTGGTGGTGCACTTTGCCGACTAACATTGAAGAGTGGCCTTCCTAAAGCCTTGGTCCTACGCCTGGTTGAAATGGGGAGATCTGATGCTAGACAGCAAAAATTGCAGTTTGGTGCCAAAAAGTGGACCAGGGTGCTGACAGAGAGCATGGAAAGTGCCGCGCCCTCGCCCCCCCAGGTGGGCATTTGGAAATGGGAGAAATGAAAGCACTCTTACTCACCATGCAATCCAGCCTAACTTCATTAGACAGCAAAATGGATACGATGACTACCAGGTTGGACCAGCTAACTAATAGGCTGGAAAAACAAACAGGGCGAATAACAGAAGCTGAACAACAAATTTCGCACGTTGAAGACACCATGTAGAAAAGGAGTGAGCAACTTCTGCAGATGGATAAACTCCTCAAAGTCATAGCGCTCAAAAATGAAGATTTGGAAGCCAGATCCAGATGCAATAACCTGCGCATAGTGGGCATTCCTAAATCCACAAACACTGGCCGTATGGACCAATATGTGGAGTGCCTGCTCCTCAGCCTCTTTGGCAAGGAGGCTTTTTCACGGATTCTAGTGGTGGAGAGGGCGCACAGAACACTGACTGCCAAGCTGCTGCCTGGTCCCCCGTCCAGACCAATTGTCACTCACCTCCTGAACTACAAGGACAGGGATGCTGCATTAAGACTGAGTAGAGAAAAGCATCCCCTGCAGTTTGAGGGTAACGCACTGTTGATTTATCCAGACTTCACCATGGCGGTCCAGGAGGCTCGGAAAACATTCACACCTGTGAAGCAGAAATAGCTGCAAGCGAACATAACATACGCCATGTTATACCCGGCGCGACTGAGAAATACTCATAAGGGTAGAAATATGATATTTACCACCCCGCAGCAGGCAAATGAGTTTTTAAAAGGACCTGTGGGGGAGAGACCCCGGAAAATACTGCTGGTGCAGGCCTGGACAACTCTTCCACTCTATCTGATCAGGACTGAAGTGGCTTTACTTCCTGGTACGGACTCCCGCCCTGGGGCAGAGCCCAGTACATTATAAACAAATGGCCCCTTCAGGTGTAACTTTGCACCTAGTCCCGGCACGTGCCCCTTGACAGGCTGACCGCTGCGGGCTATTTTGGGCACCTTATACTTGTCCAGGCACCCGCCCTGACACCTGAGGGGCTCTACGGAGGCTCTCTGGATGCGTTTCTACTGGGAAATCCACATCTACTGTTTGAGATGCAGTATTGTCAGTTTCTGTTTCGGTTCGGGCCACTGAGGTGGTGAGAGAGGGGAAGGGGAGTTTACTGTTTGTTCTAAGCCACACCAACACATATTCTTGGGCCCCTGCACTCTATTGGCCCTGTTTATGGGCTGCACACTCTACAGGCCATGACCGATTACACTAGCCTTTACTTATGGTGGGGCTGCGGCTCAGGGCATTGATGATGGGCACGTCTTGCGCTGCCTGACGTGGAACATCAGGGGGTTGGGAGAGCTTCGTAAGCGACGCCATATTATAGCGTGCCTGGAATGACACAGAATACACATTGCACTCCTACAAGAGACGCACTTCACACCTGGGAAACGAAACACATTTGCGGATCGCTGGTCCTCTTACAGTCAACACGCCGCCTACTCCTCATACTCGAGGGGCACCTCCATTGTCATACGCAGGGGCACCCCCTATGTTCCGCTGGGATCTAGGAACAACACGCAGGGCAGATATACCGTTATATGGGGCCAGGTGCTGCAACATTCCATTACCATTGTCAACTGCTACGCGGCAAATTCAGATGACCCTACTTTCTTTGACTCCATATGGAGCTGTATTGTGGAGATAGGCTCAGAATATTTGGCATTGGGTGGGGAATTCAGTTTGGCACTGGACCCTCTGGAGTATAGGGAGACAGGGGCAGCTCCCCATCAACATGCGGCAGCTGAAAGACTTAGGGCAGACATTATAGCGCAGGACGTGGTGGACGGGTGGCGCTGGCTGCACCCCTGAGGCAGAGAGGGTACATTTTATTCCGCTGTACACTCGGCCTGGTCGAAGCTAGACTATTGGTTCATTTACCGCTCCATGGTGCCTTGGTATGCAGGGGTCACACACATGGCCCACACATGCTCCGACCACTCCCCGGTCGCGCTCGGGCTGCGGTTCCCTGCTGCATTTCCCCCCCTCGCATAGTGGCACCTGTCCCCGACCATGCTGGTGGATGACGCTTTCCGTAGCGAACTGAGGACCAAGATAGCAGATTTATATGATAGAGACAAGGTTACTATGAACAGTGTTGCGGTAATTTGGGAAGCCTTTAAAGTCACTCTAAGGGGATTCTGCTTGGCCAAGGGCATGGGCATTTTATGAGACCTACGATCCACACTCAATCGGCTGGAACTGCAACTTAAAAGACTCGAGTCTGAGCGAGCTGAGGCACCCCCGGCCGACGTTGCGTGGCGCTTGCGTGAAACTTTAACTGAATTTCAGGAAACTGCAGAACGAGAAGTCCGATTTAGAGGCAAATATGCCCGTGCCCGTTCCTATGGGGAGGGTGAAAGGTCGGGCAAGTCCCTTGCCCACATACTTCGGGAAGCCCGAGCAGAGAACATTATACTCTAAATCAATGATGCTTCCGGCCGCCTAATTAGGGATACCCCTGAAATGCTTAAAACCTTTGCCGACTACTACCAATACCTACCAGAACAGCCCCGTCAGATGTTGATGGTTTTTTGACCGAGGTAGCATTGGCCTGGATTAGTGATACGCAGCTTTTTGGAAGCCAAGCTCGAACACAATGAGATCCGGGAGTCCATGATGCAGCTCCAGGCTGGTAAGGCCCCAAGGCCTGATAGCATACCAGACGATTTTTATAAAACGTACGTGGCCATACTTGTTCCGTGGCTAGGTGAGGTCTATCGCGAGGCATGACAGGGGGGCTCTATGAGGGAGGCTCTCTTAATTACCATATTAAAACCAAATAAGCATGCTACCAGTTGCCATTCCTATCATCACCTATCCCTTATAAACTGCGACGTTAAGATTCTGGCGAATGTACTTGCTAATCGACTGAGTCTTCTGATGACATTCTTGGCTAGGCAGAATCAATCCGAGTCACACTGGGCAGGTCTACCACAAATAATTTGCACACCTTCTTCGCTGTCCAACAAAGTATGGATCCTGAGATTTCGGCGGTCGATGCCACCAAGGCATTTGATACTCTTGAATGGGATTATCTAATGGCAATCTTGAAGCGTATGGGCTTCCCCCATATATACCTTTTTTGGATCAAATCAAATCAAATCAAATCATAAACATTTATAAAGCGCGCTACTCACCCGTGCGGGTCTCAAGGCACTAGGGGGATGGGGTTACTGCTGCTCGAAGAGCCAGGTCTTGAGTTGCCTCCGGAATGCGAGGTGGTCCTGGGTGGTCCTGAGGTTGGTGGGGAGGGAATTCCATGTCTTGGCCGCCAGGTAGGAGAAGGATTTCCCACCTGCCGTGGTGCGGCGGATGCGAGGTACGGCGGCGAGAGCGAGGTTGGCAGAGCGAAGTTGACGGGTTGGTGTGTAGAAACTGAGGCGGCGGTTGAGGTATTCGGGTCCCTTGTTGTGGAGGGCTTTGTGTGGGTGGGTGAGGAGTCGGAAGGTGATCCTTTTGTTGACGGGAAGCCAGTGCAGGTGTCTCAGGTGGGCGGGTATGTGGCTGTTGAGGGGTATGTCGAGGATGAGGCGGGTGGAGACATTTTGAATTCGTTGCAGACGTTTCTGGAGTTTAGCGGTGGTTCCTGCGTATAGGGTGTTGCCGTAGTCCAGGCGGCTCGTGACGAGGGCGTGGGTCACGGTCTTTCTGGTGTCGGCGGGGATCCAGCGGAAGATCTTTCAGAGCATGCAGAGGGTGAGGAAGCAGGAGGATGATACGGCGTTGACTTGTTTGGTCATGGTGAGAAGTGGGTCCAGGATGAAACCGAGGTTGCGTGCGTGGTCTGAGGGGGTGGTGCGGTGCCAAGGGCCGTGGGCCACCAGGAGTCGTCCCAGGTGGTCGGGGTGTTTCCGAGGATGAGGACTTCCGTTTTGTCTGAGTTCAGTTTCAGACGGCTGAGTTTCATCCATTCTGCGATGTCTTTCATTCCATCTTGCAGGTTGGTCTTGGCGCTGGTGGGGTCCTTGGTGAGGGAAAGTATCAGCTGAGTGTCGTCGGCGTAGGAGGTGATGTTGATGTTGTGTTTGCGTACGATGTCGGCGAGGGGGCTCATGTAGACATTGAAGAGAGTCAGGCTGAGCGAGGAGCCTTGTGGGACGCCGCAGATGATCTCAGTGGGGTCTGAGCGGAAAGGTGGGAGGTAGACTCTTTGGGAGCGGTTGGAGAGGAAGGAGGTGATCCAGTCTAGGGCCTGTCCTTGGATCCCGGTGGAGAGGAGGCGGGATATTAGGGTTCGGTGGCAGACGGTGTCGAAGGCAGCCGAGAGGTCGAGGAGGATGAGGGCGACTGTTTCTCCGTTGTCCATCAGAGTTCTGATGTCGTCTGTGACTGAGATGAGGGCGGTTTCTGTGCTGTGATTGGCTCGGAATCCGGACTGAGAGGGGTCGAGTAGGTTGTTGTCTTCAAGGAAGTTGGTAAGTTGTTTGTTGACGGTCTTCTCTGTGACTTTGGCAGGGAAGGGGAAAAGCGAGATGGGGGCGGAAGTTCTTCAGGTCGCTGGGGTCCGCCGTAGGTTTCTTAAGTAGGGTGTTGACTTCTGCGTGTTTCCAGCTCTCGGGGAAGGTGGCAGAAGCAAACGAGCTGTTGATGATGGTCTGGAGCTGCGGGACGATGAAGTCGTCGGCTTTGTTGAAGATGAAGTGTGGGCAGGGGTCCGAGGGGGCACCGGAGTGGATGGAGTTCATGGTGGCTTTGGTCTCTTCCGTGTTGATGTGAGTCCAGGCGTTGAGGGTGATGGCTGGGGTTTTAGGTTCTGTGGTGGTTGGCTGGGTCTGGTGTCCGAAGCTGTCGTGTAGGTCGGTGATCTTACGATGGAAGAAGGTGGCGAGGGAGTTGCAGAGGTCTTGTGAGGGTGTGATGGCGTTGGCGTTAGGGTTGGAGAGCTCTTTGACAATGACTTTGCTATACACTGGACCATTGGCCACTGTGCAGGTTAATGGCCATCGATCCATGTCAGTTCGTATTGAGAGGGGCAGGGATGCCTCTCTCACCATTGCTTTTCGCATTGGCTATGGAGCCCTTGGCGGCAATGCTCCGCCAGCATTATACTCAGTATGCGATTCGCGCCCCCTCTAGACATATCCTAATTTCGCTATACGCGGATGATGTCACCTTATATCTGAAAGACCCAGAGGAGAGTCTAAACCCTGTATTATGGGAATTTACTAAATTTGGTTACATGTCAGGAGTCCGGGTTGATTGGGGGAAGTCACAGGTATATCCCCTGACTACTTGCACAGCACGATATTCCTCGGACTTCCCCCTCCAGTGGTCCAACAACTCCCCCTGCTATCTAGGTATAGAGATTACCCGAGATAGACACAAACTGATGCACCTGAATTATGAGGCACTGCTAGACAACATACAGGCGATGGTCACACGTTGGATCGCTCTGCCCCTGTCTATAGCGGGGCACATATCACTAATGAAAATGATCATACTCCCTAAACTCCTCCATCTATTTTTGAATATACCCTTCCCCCCAGCCCAACCTTTTTTTTAAAGAACTGAGAACACAGATGATTAGACTGGCATGGGCTGGCAAACAGCCTCGCCTCAAATGGGAGGTCATGACGCAGCCCATTAAGCATGGGGGCTTTGAAGCTCCAGGTTTTGAACTGTATTATAATTGCGCACAGGCACAATTTGCATACTATTGGTACCGTCCATCCCCGTACATGGCACACTTGGCGGTGGAGGGGGGATACAAGGCACCTGTCCCTAGTTCCGCTTACCTGAGCCAGACCTTGCTCTCACTGGCCCTCAATACTCGACGGTGAAATGTACGCAGCTAGCCTTGAAAAATATAGCCACTTGAGTGGGAAGCAGTTTGCTATATTCACCGGATATGCCGCTTCTCGGGCACAAGGTGATCTCGGTGGCATGCGAGACTGCGGGTGTGAGGCTGCTCTCTAGGCTCAACATTCGCACATGGGGAAATCTCTACATGAGCTCCTGTTTTCGGGAGTGAGATGCTTTCTCTCTGGATGGGGCACTCTCCCTGCTGAAGGCTTTCTTGTATCTTCGCCTCTGGTGCTCTGTCACGGCTCTTTCGCCCTCCTTCCCCATGGAGCCAACCCGTGTGCACGCATTCCATGCACTGCTACAGTTGAGCGCACTGCGGCACTTAGGGGGTTATTACAACTTTGGAGGAGGTGTTAATCCATCCCAAAAGTGACGGTAAAGTGATTGATATACCACCAGCCGTATTACGAGTCCATTATATCCTATGGAACTCGTAATACGGCTGATGGTATGCCCGTCACTTTACCGTCACTTTTGGGACAGATTAACACCTCCTCCAAAGTTGTAATAACCCCCTTAGTCTCTACACTTTACCATACAATTTAACAGGAGCAGCTGATCAATGAGGGGAGGGCACGTGGGCGGTGGGACGAGGAGCTGCAGTGGCAGATCACAGAGACACAGTGGTCATATTGTTGTCGGCAGATGGGGAGGCTCACGGCCAGCAGTAGATTGCGGATCATACACTATAAATGCCTATACCACACACCGGCAAGACTCTACCGACACAATCTCCGATCTAATGATAACTGTGATAGGTGTGGAACGGAGGGTGCTGATTTCCTTCTCCTGGTCTGGTCCTGCCCCGCGATACTGGGTTTTTGGGGGGGAGGTTGAGGAGGCACTGGCTGTTATGATTTCCACACCATTGACACTCCCGCTGCTGGTTGCACTACTGGGTCACGCTGAAGCGATTACCCTTGGATATCGCAGGTATGTCAGATTTACTCTATTACTGGCTAAGCGCAGGGTGGCCTGCAGGTGGAGCAGGGGGAGGGTGCCCAAATTCAAAGAATGGCTCTCATTGGATGCATACCTGCTTCAGCATTAGGCCCTTGCCATTGAGACGTCTCCATAAGGATCCCTCTTAGAGGCGTGGGTTTTATGGGACCTGAGACTTATGTATGCCCTGACCCTGGGATGGTCGGTGCCTCACCTGTGGGGAGTTCGGAGTTTGGGAAGATCTGGCGGAAGCTGAGTCCTACTTATATGTGACGACATAGACTATGCCGGAGATGCGATGTTGTAGTGCTTTCCTCTTATTTAGTTTCTAAGCACTAACATAACACAACAGAAATGCACTTCTGAGGTCAAAGAAGACTTTTATTGTTGTTATATGAATGACGAATTAGTAGCTTTCCAGTCCGCGTTAATCAAACAAAATATATCAGTTTGCAATATACACAGCAGGTTATATTTATAATGCAAAGCAAAACAAATACTTCACCGTGTAGGAACTATTTACAGCTACATCTTTCTAAGGTCTGCAAGCTGATGACCCCTGTCAGCCGCGAGAAAGAGTTTCATCTACCCACACGGGATGCTGGCAGCTGGCGCCAAGCTCCAGCACGAGGTCCGGCAGATTCGAATCTCACTCTCTGCAGCCTGTTACATTCGTTACAAAGGTGTGCCCCCTCCTCTCAGACCTGGGAAACTGAGCAAGCCTTTTGGAGACTGGCCAGGTCTCCAAGACTACTCCTGTTCCCAAGCTCAAGCGAGGAAAAACAACGCCCATGTACTCTCTCTTATCAGGTCTAGTCTACTGTGAGAGCAAAACATCTTGGTTCATCTGGTGCAAAAACACAGCTTGGAAAAATACAGCTTGGATTCTCAACTGCAATGTCTAACTCCACGTTAAAGGCAATGGGCAGCTAACCTAAATATCAAATGCAATGTCATGTTAAAGGCAATAGGCAGCTAACCTAAATATCAAATGCAATGTCTAGTGTCATGTCAAAGCCAATAGGCAGCTGAGCTGAATACAAAATGCAATGTCTTATATCATGTCAAAGCCCATAGGCAGCTGAGCTGAATACAAAATGCAATGTATAATATCATGTCAAAGCCAATAGGCAGCGGAGCTGAATACAAAGTGTAACATATGATATCATGTCAAAGCCAATAGGCAGCGGAGCTGAATAATATATGATATCATGTCAAAGCCAATAGGCAGAATATCTAATAGCATGTCAAAGTCAATAGGCAGCTAAACTGAATACATCATGTCAAAGCCAATAGGCATGCAATGTCAAAGCCAATAGGCGGCTAGACTGGATACAGCATGTCAAAGCCAATAGGCAGAATACAGAATGTAATGGCTAATGCAATGTCAAAGCCCATAGGCGGCTAAACTGAATACAGAAAGTAATGGCTAATGCCATGTCAAAGCCAATAGGCGGCTCAACTGAACAAAACATACCATGTGCTACTGGTGAACATTGAGCAACTAATATGCGCAGTGGTGAAACACAAAGTCATTGGTCAAAACAAACTCCATCAAATAGCAGGACAGATGTGACGAAGCTGAGATTGATGCTATGTGACAAACCTGAGGGTGAGGGAGCTAATGCTCACTAAATATTTTCATTAGTAGTGCAGTGCTCTTATGCAATCATTCAATAGTTATGTAATGTGGCTTGGAACTGTTGTTGCATGTTGAATGCTTTATTGGGGTTTATGAGTTACTTACTGCAAAACTTAATAAATAAATTAGAGAAATACATGTGGACAATTGTACCATTATTGATTATTGAAGCACAGAAGCTGATAGTGATAGCTTGTATGACATCCAGACTTGATTATGCAAATGTGATCTACACAAGCCTACTGTAGTAGAATTGTACTCGGATTAAGTGTGTGTCATTTGATGAGTACACTTGCGCATCTGTATAGCACGAGAGTGCTCTTGTTGTAGTTCAATGATAGTTCCATGTTCGAGTGTGGAACGGTGGCTGCGTGTGGCTATGAGCAACTCAGAAGATGCTGGAAGACCTTGCAGGCACTGGAAGCTCCTGGTTGTGGGTGTTACTATTTATGAAATAAAACTGACAGAAGCGCATACCTGCCTCATCATGAATACTTCATCTTGGTGACGAGCAGAGAATCCACACCCTGTATCAACACCCACCAAGCTTTTGAGAATTTTGCCTGCCTCATAATCGCTGGAACTCATGATATCTGTAGTCATTGTATGTCTACAGTAAAACGGAAGTCCCTACAAGTAGTGAGTAGCCGTCCAACTACTGCTGCGTTCTGTGGTTTCATTTTGCGCACCGACTTCACCATTTCTTTGGCACGGAGCACAACATGTATTCACACTAGGGCGTGAGACAGTGCATGCATGTCGAAAAACATACTACTTCTCCCAGCATTCAACTGCGCGTGGTGTCATCATTGGGCATCTTCAGACCAGCATGCGAGACAGTACATGCACATCACAACGTTTACTGCTTCTCCCAGCATTCAACTGCGCGTGGTGTCATCATTGGGCATCTTCAGACCAGCATGCGAGACAGTACATGCACATCACAACGTTTACTGCTTCTCCCAGCATTCAACTGCGCGTGGTGTCATCATTTGGCATAGAATAGCCATGTGCTCAACACAACATAGAAAACATGCAGATTCACATTGAGACGGCCATCTTGGGAGTACAAATTTACGGCGACAGGCACGCAAAGCACCATAGTCTGTTATTACTGGCAATCATAGGAATACAGTTACAGCTACAGACATGCAACACATCAGTTGTCTGTCACTATAATTACATTACTGGCGACAGGCATGCCTCCTGTCTTATGAATTTGAAGTGCAGTGACAATCACACCAGAAATAATTAGCGGCATTACAACCATGGTATAGTAATTGTTTTGCCTGCATTTACGGTGCCAGGCACACCAACTCGTGACACAAATAAGATATGGCTTAAACTAATCTAGCGCTTTATTCACTTAGAACCAAGCAGGATTGTGGACATAATTACATTTTTTCTTTATTATGGCTACAGCACAACTTGCGCGACCATCTCCATTTTTACAGTAAACAGGCAAATTTAGAATTATATGGTGTCCCTGAGCAAAGATATGTGTAGCCATTGATGCAGTTAAATTTTCTCAGGAGCATAAAGTAGCAATTTGTATGGCTGCATGGGTCTAGCTGCACAACAGGGTTTTGAAAATGTACCACTTTTTCCCCCACCACAAGAAAGTGCTGACGACCGTGAGAATTTGCATTGTTACAAAAATGCAATGGCACGCATGGGTAAGCAATATGCAAAAGAACCAAGTACAATGTTTGAAAGACACAAATGTGGCTGAGGAAAACGTGTTTAATCCATTGTTCTTTTGGTCACCATGCCACCCCAGTTTGGGCACAGCCATATGCAAATCAGTCTTGACTCTGGTTCCCATGGTAACAGTCCAGCCCGAACTGCCAGGCCTGGTCCTCCCTGGAGCATAAACAAGCATCCTGGGACCAGTTTCAGGGAATCACCCTTCATCATCCAGGCCAGCTTGAATTCAGTGGCACAGTGAGCACCGGATCCACGTCTGGGAATACCCTTCCCACTGAGGACAACTTTAGCAACACAAAAAGATGATGGATGGAGTGCTAAAACTATTAAAACGGTCACCTCCAATCACAGATCTGGGTTTAATCCATCATTCTTTTGCTCACCATGCCACCCCAGTTCGGACCAAGCCATATGCAAATCAGACTTGACCCTGTTCCTTATGGGAACAATCCATCCCGAACTGCCAGGCCAGTCCTCCCTATACCAGAAACAAGCATCCTGGAACCAGTTTCAGGGTATGACTCTTGATCAGCCAAGCTAGCTTGAATCCAGTGGCAGAGTGAGAACGGGATCCACGTCTGGGTGTACCCTTCGCACTTAGGGCAACTTTAGCAACTCAACTCCTGCTGAGGAAAGAAAATGTAACAGACAATGTTTGTGCAGGAAATGTAAACAAAGTAGAAAAACAACTATCAAAGAAAAGTAATGCATTCTGCTTTAAATGTGGGTCAAAATATCATTTGGGTAATAATACTAGTTGTCCTGCTATAGGAAAAAGATGCAAGCTATTAAAAAAATAGGTCACTTCCAGGCAGTCTGCAAATCGGTAAGAAATTCCACACTTCTTAATAGTGTAGAGGTGTGAGATCCTGTAGAAACATGCACAGAATGGCTTCATAATACCATATTGACAACTGAATGTAATACGGAGGGTGCTCTCATAAAGTAAAGGGTCCAAGCAGCACTGCAAAGATTGGTGACATTGAAATCCCTAATATGGCTTACTCAGGGTCATCAAGTACAATTTTGTCGGATGTCATTTTCTTGGAGAAGTGGGGTAGCATAATCAAGTTAGAACCAACAGTTGTGAACCGCAAGACATTTGGTGAGTTTGACATACATATGTTAGGATGCTTTGTATCCAGATTAGAATGTCTAACAAGGCATATCATCACGTAAAGTGTATGTAGCCATCAATGGTCGTAATATATTAGGTTGGCAAGATTGAGCCAAAATGGGTCTATGCTTGGTTCCAGGATCTCCTAATCTGATAGTCTTGGGTGATATTCCTTCAAATTATTTGAAAGATGACTGTGAAGGTAGGCTTCATGTGGAGTATGTTGACCAAGATTCACAATGTGAGGTGCTGAAAAAGTGTTGAAATAATTTCCTAATGTGCTTTCAGACACTCCTGGAACAGTCAAAGACTGCGAGCACAAGATTTGCCTTAAATCTGATGTTATACCAATTATCCACAAAGTGTGTCCCCTACCTCTGAGTGCTAGGGATGAACGTAAATCTACACTCAATGATTTGTGCACAGAAGATGTCATAGCACCCTGTGACTCCTCGGAATGGGTTTCCCCCATTGTTGTGGTGAAAAAAAAACTGGGGTCGTTAGACCATGTACAGACTTGCATTCATTGAATAAAAATGTCCTGGTCGATTGTCACCCTTTTCCCAAGAAACATGGATTGCTTGTCAAATGGGTGGGGGGGAGGATTTCCATCATGGATTTGTATTCAGCTTATCACCAAATACCACTCACAGCTGAAACGCAAGAACTCACCACATTTGTTACCACACTTGGAGTATTTAGGTACCTCAAATTACCCATTAGTCTAGCCGCAGCAGCTAGCGTCTTTCAGAAACTCATGGATAATCTGTTGTAGGGCATCCCTGTGGTCTAAGCCTATTAAGACGATATTCTGTTTTTTGCTAAAGATTGGGAAACATACAATTCGACCCTACACAGAGCGTTATCAGTCTTAGCCAGAGCAGGCATGACAATAAGGTTAGACAAATGCAAATGTGGCACAAGGCTATTTGAGTATTTAGGTCACATGATCACACCAGATGGCATTATACCCAAGTCATCCTTGATCAGAGCTATTCACAAAGCAAATTCTCCAAAAGACAGGTCTGTTCTTCGGTCATTTTTAGGCTTAGCAGAGTACTGCGCCTGACATGTACATGGATATGCACAAACATTGGAACCTCTACAAGCCTTGTTGAGAAAAGGCGCTAAGTTCATATGGACAAGCAAGCTGTCTCAAGTCTTTAACAAAGTCAAAGATATGACTGTGTAAGCTCCTGCACTGCATCCAGCTCAAGATGACTGCAAGTGTTTCATCACTGTTGATGCAAGTCTAACAGGCTTAGGAGCAGTTCTGGGACAATCGGTGTAAAGAACATACTATGAGGGTCATTACAACATTAGCGGTAAATCCCGCTTACTGCCATGCAGAAGACCGCCAACACACTGCCGCAGCCGCGGAATTCCGCCACAGTTATTACGACCCACAGCTTGGAATCCGCCAAAATCCAGACACCCACACAAGTCCGCCACACCAAAGGTCAGTGATAAACTGGCAATAACAAAACCTCCACCGTCACGCCAACAGGAATACGCCCACACTATCATGACCCACAAATCCACTCAGTGGTCTTTCAACCGCGGTAAACCATTGGCGGTACACACCGCCGCGCTCAAAATACACACTCACTTACAAAACACTACTGTAAGGAAATGCCTCCTTGGCATGGTTACCCCCTGACTTTTTGCCTTTGCTGATGCCAAGTTATGATTTGAAAGTGTGCTGAGGCCTGCTAGCCAGGCCCCAGCACCTGTGTTCTTTCCCTAACCTGTACCTGTTTCCACATTTAGCACACCCTGGCATCCAGGTACGTCCCTTGTAACTGGTACCCCTGGTACCAAGGGTCCTGATGCCAGGGAAGGTCTCTAAAGGCTGCAGCATGTCTTATGCCACCCTGGGGACCCCTCACTCAGCACGGACCCACTGCTTGCCAGCTTGTGTGTGCTGGTGGGGAGAAAATGACTGAGTCGACATGGCACTCCCCTCAGGGTGCCATGCCAACCTCACACTGCCTATGGCATAGATAAGTCACCCCTCTAGCAGGCCTTACAGCCCTAAGGCAGGGTGCACTATACCATAGGTGAGGGCATAGGTGCATGAGCTCTATGCCCCTACAGTGTCTAACCAAACCTTAGACATTGTAAGTGCAGGGTAGCCATAAGAGTATGGGGTCTGGGAGTTTGTCATACAAGAACTCCACAGCACCATAATGGCTACACTGAAAACTGGGAAGTTTGGTATCAAACTTCTCAGAACAATAAATGCACACTGATGCCAGTGTTCATTTTATTGTGAAATACACCCCAGAGGGCATCTTAGAGATGCCCCCTGAAAACATACCCGACTTCCAGTGTGGGCTGACTAGTTTTACCAGCCTGCCACACACCAGACATGTTGCTGGCCACATGGGGAGAGTGCCTTTGTCACTCTGTGGCTAGTAACAAAGCCTGTACTGGGTGGAGGTGCTTCTCACCTCCCCCTGCAGGAACTGTAACACCTGGCGGTGAGCCTCAAAGGCTCACCCACTTTGTTACAGCGCCCCAGGGCACTCCAGCTAGTGGAGATGCCCGCCCCCTCTGGCCACTGCCCCACTTTAGGCGGTAAGGCCGGAGGAGATTATGAGAAAAACAAGGAGGAGTCACTGGCCAGTCAGGACAGCCCCTAAGGTGTCCTGAGCAGAGGTGGCTCTGACTTTTAGAAATCCTCCATCTTGCAGATGGAGGATTCCCCCAATAGGATTAGGGATGTGCCCCCCTCCCCTCAGGGAGGAGGCACAAAGAGGGTGTAGCCACCTTCAGGGCTAGTAGCCATGGGCTACTAACCCCTCAGACCTAAACACACCCCTAAATTGAGTATTTAGGGGCTCCCAGAACCTAGCAAGATAGATTCCTGCAACCTGAAGATGAAGAAGGACTGCTGACCTGAAGCCCTGCAGAGAAGACGGAGACACCAACTACCGGCCTGTCTCCCCACTTCGAGAAAAACTGCAACAGCGACGCGTCCCCCAGGATCCAGCGACCTCTGAAGCCTCAGAGGACTACCCTGCATCTAAAAGGACCAAGAACTCCCGAGGACAACGGCTCTGCTCCAAAGAAGAAACAGCTTTGCAACAAAGAAGCAACTTTTAAAGACAACACGTTTCCCGCGGAAGCGTAAGACTTTACACTCTGGACCCGACGCCCCGGGCTCTACCTGTGGAGAAACAACACTATAGGGAGGACATCCCGGCAACTGCGACCCTGGGAGTAGCCAGAGTTGCCCCCCCTGAGCCCCCCCAGCGACGCCTGCAGAGGGAATCCAGAGGCTCCCCCTGACCGCGACTGCCTGCTTCTAAGAACCCGACGCCTGGTAAAGACACTGCACCCGCAGCCCCCAGGACCTGAAGGATCCGACCTCCAGTGCAGAAGCGACCCCCAGGTGGCCCTCTCTCTTGCCCACATGGTGGCTACCCTGAGGAGCCCCCCCCCCTTGCCTGTCTCCCATTGAAACCTAATGCAAACCCGACGCCTGTTTGCACTCTGCACCCGGCTGCCCCCGTGCCACTGAGGGTGTACTTTTTGTGCTGACTTGTGTCCCCCCCGGTGCCCTACAAAACCCCCCTGGTCTGCCCTCCGAAGACGCGGGTACCTACCTGCTGGCAGACTGGAACCGGGGCACCCCCTTCTCCATTGAAGCCCATGCGTTTTGGGCACCACTTTGACCACTACACCTGACCAGCCCTGAGCTGCTGGTGTAGTAACTTTGGGGTTGCCCTAAACCCCCAACGGTGGGCTACCTTGGACCCAACTTTGAGCCCTGTAGGTGGTTTACTTACCTGCACAACTAACAAACACTTACTTCCCCAGGAACTGTTGAAAATTGCACTGTCTAGTTTTAAAATAGCTTATTGCCATTTTTGTGAAAACTATACATGCTATTTTGCTGATTCAAAGTTCCTAAGTTACCTAAGTGAAATACCTTTCATTTGAAGTATTACTTGTAAATCTTGAACCTGTGGTTCTTAAAATAAACTAAGAAACTATATTTTTCTATACAAAAACCTATTGGCCTGGAATTGTCTTTGAGTGTGTGTTCCTCATTTGTTGCCTGTGTGTGTATAACAAATGCTTAACACTACCCTCTGATAAGCCTACTGCTCGACCACACTACCACAAAATAGAGCATTAGAATTATCTCCTTTTGCCACTATCTTACCTCTAAGGGGAACCTTTGGACCCTGTGCATGCTATTTCTTACTTTGAAATAGTACATACAGAGCCAACTTCCTACATTGGTGGATCAGCGGTGGGGTACAAGACTTTGCATTTGCTGGACTACTCAGCCAGTACCTGATCACACAACTAAATTCCAAAAATTGTCATTAGAAACAGATTTTTGAAAATTGAGCTATTTTTCTAAATTTTTAAAAGTCCTGCTATGGCCTTGTGTTAGTCCCTGTTAGCATTTCTTTTAGAGTTTAAACGTTTGGTAAAAGTTTGAAGTAAGTTCTAGAGATAGTTTTAGATTCTTAAAAAGTATTCCAACTTTTAGAAAAATAATGTCTGCTGCAGAAGAGATAGTTATGGAACTCAACCTCACCCCTTACCTGCATCTTAGGATGTCAGAGTTAAGGTCTCTCTGCAAAATCAAAAAGATAAAGACTGGTTCAAACCCTACCAAAGTACAGCTCCAGGAGCTCTTGGCAGAGTTTGCTAAAAATAACCCCTCTGATGATACCTTCCCAGAGGGGGAAGCTAGTGATGTGGAGGATTTCCCACCTCCAGTCCTAGATAGAGAGCCCAGGGCTCCTCACACCCTGTCTCCACAAGTGATAGTCCGAGATGTTGCTTCTCTCTTAGGAGAGTCCAACAGCTCTGCAAGCATTGAGGGCAGCCTCAATGAAGATGACCTCCTGTTAGCCAGGATGGTCAAAAGATTGGCTTTGGAAACACAGATCCTAGCCATAGAAAGGGAAAGACAAGAGATGGGCCTAGGTCCCATCAATGGTGGCAGCAACATAACTAGGGTCAGAGATTCTCCTGACATGTTGAAAATCCCTAAAGGGATTGTAACTAAATATGAAGATGGTGATGACATCACCAAATGGTTCACAGCTTTTGAGAGGGCTTGTGCAACCAGAAAAGTAAACAGATCTCACTGGGGTGCTCTCCTTTGGGAAATGTTCATTGGAAAGTGTAGGGATAGACTCCTCACACTCTCTGGAAAAGATGCAGAATCCTATGACCTCATGAAGGCTACCCTGATTGAGGGTTTTGGATTCTCACCTGAGGAGTACAGGATTAGGTTCAGGGGGGCTCAAAAATCCTCGAGCCAGACCTGGGTTGATTTTGTTGACTAGTCAGTTAAAACACTGGATGGTTGGATTCATGGCAGTGGTGTAAATGATTATTGTTAGACCTGACAGCCTTAGGGTAGTCACCCCTAACTTTTTGCCTGCCTCCCTCCACTTTTTGGACACTGTTTTTGCTGGCTTTTAGACTCTGCACACTCTACCACTGCTAACCAGTGCTAAAGTGCATATGCTCTCTCCCCTAAAAACATGGTAACCTTGAATCATACCTGATTGGACTATTAATTTACTTATAAGTCCCTAGTAATGTGCACTTTATGTGCATAGGGCCGGTAGATTAAATGCTACTAGTGGGCCTGCAGCACTGGTTGTGCCACCCACTTAAGTAGCCCCTTTTCCTTGTCTCAGGCCTGCCATTGCAGGGCCTGGGTGTGCAGTTTCACTGCCACCTCGCCTTGGCATTTAAAAGTACTTGCCAAGGCTAAACCTCCCCTTTCTCCACATATAAGTCACCTCTAATGTGTGCCCTAGGTAACCCCTAGAGCAGGGTGCTGTGTGGGTGAAAGGCAGGACATGTACCTGTGTAGTTTACATGTCCTGGTAGTGTAAAACTCCTAAATTCGTTTTGCACTACTGTGAGTCCTGCTCCCTTCATAGGCTAACATTGGGGCTGCCCTCATACAGTATTGAAGTGGTAGCTGCTGATCTGAAAGGAGTAGGAAGGTCATATTTAGTATGGCCAGAATGGTAATATAAAATCCTGCTGACTGGTGAAGTTGGATTTAATATTTCTATTCTAGAAATGCCACTTTGAGAAAGTGAGCATTTCTTTGCACTTAAATCTTTCTGTGCCTTACAATCCACGTCTGGCTGGGCTTAGTTGACAGCTCCTTGTGCATTCACTCAGACACACCCCAAACTCAGGGTACTCAGCCTCACTTGCATACATCTGCATTTTGAATGGGTCTGCCTGGGCTGGGAGGGTGGAGGGCCTGCTCCCACACAAAGGACTGCCACACCCTCTACTGGGACCCTGGCAGACAGGATTGAACTGAAAGGGGACCTGGTGCACTTCTTAGCCACTCTTTGAAATCTCCCCCACTTCAAAGGCACATTTGGGTATAAAACAGGGCCTCTGCTCTACCTCATCAGACACTTGCTGGAGAAGAAACCTGAACCAGAAACTACATCCTGCCAAGAAGAACTGCCTGGCTGCTCAAAGGACTCACCTGTCTGCTTTCTACAAAGGACTGCTGCCTTGCTGTTGGCCTGCTGCCTTGCTGAACTCTTGTCTGGCTGTGAAAGTGCTCTCCAAGGGCTTGGATAGAGCTTGCCTCCTGTTCCCTGAAGTCTCAGGACCAAAAAGACTTCTCTTTTTCACTTGGACGCTCCGTGCGCCGAAAATGTCGACGCACAGCTTGTTCCGCGGCGAGAAAAACGCCGCATACCGACGCTGATCGTCGCGACGCCTTCGAGACGACCGGAACTTCGACGCACGGCTTCGCAAGGACAACGCCGCCCGACCTCTAGAGGAGAAATCGACACGACGCCTGCCGTGAGATCGTAATTTCGACGCGCAGCCGGAAAACAAGCAGGAAAATTCACGCACTGACCCGTGACATATGGTAATCCCCGCGATCCACAGAAAGAGACTGTCCGCGTGCCGGAAAACAACGCACGACTTCCCGCGTGAAAAATAACGACGCAAGTCTGTGTGTGCTGGGGAGAAATCGACGCACACACCCTTTTTCCACGCATCTCTTCTTCTGTGGCCCTCTGAGGAGATTTTCCGCTCCAAACCAGGTACTTTGTGCTCAAAGAGACTTTTTTTGCTTTTTAAAGACTTAAGACATTCTTATATCACTTTCCAGTGATATCTCTACAAATTCACTTTGCAACTTTATTCTTTTTGACCTACAATTATCCTGATAAATATTATATATTTTTCTAAACACTGTGTGGTGTATTTTTGTGGTGTTATATGGTGGTATTGTATGATTTATTGCACAAATACTTTACACATTGCCTTCCAAGTTAAGCCTGACTGCTCGTGCCAAGCTACCAGAGGGTGGGCACAGGATAATCTTGGATTGTGTGTGACTTACCCTGACTAGAGTGAGGGCTTTTGCTTGGACAGGGGGTAACCTGACTGCCAACCAAAAACCCCATTTCTAACATTGGTGATCAGCGGTGAGGATAGGACTTGTATTTGTGCAGTGACATACAGTAGCTAAGTATTTCACTACCTACCCACAGTTGAAGGTCAACTTGATTTTTATCTCTTTTTGCAAATTCGTTTTTCCTGACAATTTTCAAAAACTAAATCCTCACTCAACATGTCTCTGACGGGGTCTCAGATAGGAGACTTTGACCTAGTCCGGTTGGATACATATACGGTCAAACAACTAAGAGGATTCTGCAGGGCAATGAGGGTACCCACCCAAGGGGCCTCCAAAAAGGAGGACTTTCAAGTGGTGCTGAGGGCCTGGGCAGAAGCCCATTTAGAAGAGGATGATGAGGAAGAGGAGCCAGAAAATGGCCCTTCAGAGGATTTTTTCACTATCTGTGGATGGTGTTACCACTGCAATGGTGCCCCCTTCCAGACCAGGGAGCAGTGTCTCTGTGCAAAGCCTGACCGCAGAGGAAAGGAGAGAGGAAAGGGAGTTCCAATTGCAAATGGGAAAACTGAAAATTGAGGCTCAACAGGAGGAAAGAAGGGCAGAAAGAGAAGCCAAGCAAGCTGAGGCTGAAAGAGCAGGCCAACAGATTGCAGCTGAGAGAGCCTTGGCTGAAAAGAAACTGTTATTGGCTCATGAACTGAGTCTCAAGGAGCTGGACCTCAAGGCAAAACAGTCTGAATCCAGCAATAATGGTGGCAGCATACTGACAGGACCTGCTGGAGAAAAGAAGGTTCGTATACCCAAAAATGTTGTACCCAGTTTTGTGGTGGGAGATGACATAGATAAATGGTTAGCTTATGAAGTTGCACTAAGGGCTCATGAGGTTCCTGAAGGGCAATGGGGGGTAGCTATGTGGGGTTATGTACCGCCACTGGGGAGGGACACACTCCTCACATTGGATCAACCTGATCAAACACATACCCACTTCAGAAAGCCACTTTACTTGCCAAGTTTGGGCTGACCCCTGAGGGATACCGTCAGAGGTTCAGGGACAGCACCAAACAAACCACACAAACATGGGTAGATTTCTTTGACTTCTCCAGTAAGGCACTGAATGGATGGGTGCAGGGCAACAAAGTAGATGATTATAAAGGTTTATATGACTTGATTCTGAGAGAGCATATGCTTAATACTACTTATACAGAGTTGCGCCAGCACTTAGTGGATAGTAAGCTGACTGATCCCAGGAAGCTTGCTGAGGAGGCGGACCTCTGGGTTAGCACCAGAGTGTCCAAGAAGGTACCTGAGGGGGACACCCACAAAGGTGGTCAGGGTTCCCAACAGAAGAAAGAGGGGGGAGATAAACTTACAGATAAGGAACTCTCCAAAGGCCCCCAAAAGAATTCCCAGGGAGGGGGTGGCAACCCTTCCTTTTCCAGATTTGGGAAAAAGCTAGGGACATATGACAGGTCAGGAAAATCCAACCCCAAATGCATGGAGTGTTACCAGTATGGTCACTATAAAGGCGACCCCCAGTGCTCCAAGAGGGCACCGTCCACTACCGGACAGACACCTGGGTTGACTAGTGTAGCGCTCGGGGTGGAGATGGACCCAGATAGCTTTGGGGAACAGGTAGAGATTTCCCTAGTGTCCCTGGGCGAAGGAGAAATGGTGCCCAAAGCCCACATGCCCCAAAATACTTACAAGTACAGGCAGTGGGTCACCATTGATGGGCAGAAGGTGGAGGCTCTGCGTCACACAGGAGCCAGTATGACTACTATCAAGAGTCAGCTGGTGTCAACAGAGCACATAGGCCCTCATTCTGACCTTGGCGGGCGGCGGAGGCCGCCCGCCAAAGTCCCGCCGTCAGATTACCGTTCCGCGGTCGAAAGACCGCGGCGGTAATTCTGACTTTCCCGCTGGGCTGGCGGGCGGTCGCCTTCAGACCGCCCGCCAGCCCAGCGGGAAAGAGGCTTCCACGATGAAGCCGGCTCGGAATCGAGCCGGCGGAGTGGAAGCTGTGCGTATTTCACTGTCTGCGCAGCAGACAGTGAAATACATGTAGGGGCCCTCTTACGGGGGCCCCTGCAATGCCCATGCCAGTGGCATGGGCACTGCAGGGGCCCCCAGGGGCCCCGCGACCCCCCCTACCGCCATCCGGATCCCGGCGGTCCGACCGCCGGGATCTGGATGGCGGTAGGGGGGGTCGGAATCCCCGCGGCGGTGCAGCAAGCTGCGCCGCCGTGGAGGATTCAATGGGGCGGCGGTACACTGGCGGGACCCCGCCAGTGGTGCCGGTCCGACCGCGGCTTTACCGCCGCGGTCGGAATCCCCATTGGAGCACCGCCGGCCTGTCGGCGGTGCTCCCGCGGTCCTCCGCCCTGGCGGTCAAAGACCGCCAGGGTCAGAATGACCACCATAGTCCCTAATACATTCCACCAGGTCATAGTCGCTGACAATCGTGAGAGTCACCTACCGGTGGCTCTGGTTCCCTTTGAGTGGGGGGGGTCTCTGGTACACTGAAAGTAGCTGTGAGTCCTGCCATGCCTGTAGATTGTCTGTTAGGCAATGATCTTGAGCATACTGCTTGGAAAGAAGTGGAGCTCAGGTCTCACCTGGAGATGTTAGGATTACTTGAGTGGGTCTGTATGACCACACGGTCCATGGCTGACCGAGAGGGAAGTCAAGGGTGTCTGGAGCCTGGAACAATGGCCCAGAGAGCTGCCAAGAGGAGGGGCAAGGGGCGCGGGAAACCGGCCCCAGAAGTTCCCGCAGTGGCTGACGGGGCTCCTGAGGAGGAGGCTCCCGAGCCAACTGGGGAAGACATTGCCACCCTGGGTGACTTACCTGAGCTTGCTGGCTGGCAAGTTGAGGGTGGATCCACCAGGGATGAATTCTGCAAGGCGCAGAAAGAATGTCCCACTCTGGAAGGTCTGAGGAAACAAGCCTCAAACCAGGCGGCAGGTGAAGCCTCTGGCGATCACCATATATATTGGGATAATGATCTCCTCTACAGTGAGCCTAAGGTTCCGGCCTTTGGGGCAGCACGTACGCTGGTGGTCCCCCAGTGTTACCGAACCTTCCTACTGGGTCTGGCTCACGACATTCCCCTGGCAGGACATTTGGGGCAAGGCAAGACCTTTGACAGGCTTGTCACCCACTTTTATTGGCCCAGAATGAGGACAAACTCAGATAAGTTCTGCAGATCTTGTCCTACCTGCCAGGCCAGTGGTAAAGCAGGAAAAAGGGTTAAAACCCCCCTGATTCCACTTCCTGTCATTAGCACCCCCTTTGAAAGGGTGGGCATCGACATTGTTGGTCCATTGGACCCCACGACTGCCTTAGGCAACAGGTTCATCCTGGTTTTGGTGGACCATGCCACCCGTTACCCAGAGGCAATCCCTCTGAGGACCGTAACTGCACCGGTGGTGACCAGAACTCTCATGGGGATATTTACCCGTGTGGGGTTCCCCAAGGAGATAGTGTCTGACAGAGGCACTAACTTCATGTCTGCATACATGAAGTCCCTATGGGATGCGTGTGGTGTAACCTACAAGTTCACCACACCCTATGACCCCCAGTCTAATGGTCTTGTGGAGAGATTCAACAAGACCTTGAAAGGCATAATTGGTGGCCTCCCTGAGGCTATGAGGCGTAAGTGGGACGTCCTCTTACCATGCCTTCTATTTGCTTACAGAGAGGTCCCCCAGAGGGGGGTAGGGTTCAGTCCCTTTGAGCTTCTCTATGGGTACCCTGTCAGGGGACCCTTAAGCATTGTCAAGGAGGGATTGGAGAAGGCTCCAAAGGCACCCCTTCAGGATGTGGTCAGCTACATGTTGGCCCTCCGCAACCAGATGACCGCTTCTGGAAAGAGGCCCAAAGTAACCTTGAGGCCAGTCAAGAAGTAATGAAATGCTGGTATGACCAGAAGGCCACCCTGGTAGAGTTTCAACCTGGAGACAAAGTGTGGGTAATGGAGCCAGTAGAGCCCAGAGCTCTCCAGGACCGCTGGTCTGGCCCATTTGAAGTAAAGGAGCGGAAAGGGGAGGCCACTTACCTAGTGGACCTCCAAACCCCTAGGAAACCCCTAAGGGTGTTCCATGTCAACCGACTAAAGGCTCATTTTGAGAGGTTGGAGATCAACTTGCTTCTGGTCACAGATGAAGGAATGGAAGAGGAGAGTGAACCTCTCCCCGACCTCCTCTCTGCCCAAGAAGGTGATGGGTCAGTGAACGGGGTCATTCTTTCTGACTCCCTGACTCTAAACCAGAAAGGAGACTGCTATGAGTTGTTGGAGCAGTTCTCCCTTACTCCTGGACTGACCCACCTCTGTGTTCATGACATTGACAACGGTGACAGTCTCCCTGTGAAGAACAACATTTACAGGTTATCGGATAAGGTGAAGGCCAGCATCAAGGAGGAGGTCTCCAAGATGTTAGCTCTAAGGGTTATCGAGAAATCCAGTAGTTCCTGGGCCAGCCCAGTGGTGTTGGTCCCTAAGGCTACTGTCCCAGGTGCAATGCCAGAACTCCGGTTCTGTGTGGACTACCGGGGTCTCAACTCAGTCACACGGACTGATGCTCACCCCATCCCCCGAGCTGATGAACTCGTTGACAGGCTGGGCGCTGCCAAGTTCCTGAGTACGTTTGATCTTACTTCAGGGTGCTGGCAGATCGCCCTGACTGAGGGGGCTAAAGAAAGATCCGCATTTTCAACCCCTGATGGCCATTACCAGTTCCGGGTGATGCCGTTTGGATTGAAAAATGCCCCTGCTACCTTCCAACGGTTGGTTAACGGGGTCCTAGCTGGCAAGGATGCCTTCTGTGCAGCCTACCTGGATGACATAGCTGTCTATAGTTCCAGCTGGGAGGAACACCTGCTTCACCTCAAGGAGGTGCTTCAGGCCCTGCAACAGGCAGGCCTGACCATCAAGGCTAGTAAGTGCCAGATTGGGCAGGTTTCCGCGGTGTACTTGGGACAGCTAGTGGGTGGTGGCAAGGTGCAGCCACTCCAGGCCAAGATTGAAACTATCAAGGCCTGGCAACCACCTAGAACTCAGACTGAGGTGAGAGCCTTTTTAGGCCTCACAGGCTACTACCGCAGATTTGTCAAGGGCTATGGTACCATTGTGTCACCCTTGACAGAACTCACTTCCAAGAAACAACCTAGGTTGGTGAATTGGACAGAGGCTTGTCAGAAAGCCTTTGACGCCCTGAAGGAAGCCATGTGCACGGCCCCCGTGCTCAAGGCCCCTGACTACTCCCAGGAATTTATCGTGCAGACAGACGCTTCAGAGCATGGCATAGGGGCAGTTCTAGCACAGCTAAATGAGGAGGGCCTAGACCAACCAGTGGTCTTTATTAGCAGAAGGCTATTACCACGGGAACAGAGGTGGAGTGCTATTGAGAGAGAAGCTTTTGCTGTGGTCTGGGCACTGAAGAAGCTAAGACCCTACCTGTTTGGGACTCACTTCCGGGTTCAGACAGACCACAGGCCCCTCAGATGGCTCATGCAGATGAGGGGTGAGAATCCAAAACTCTTGAGGTGGTCCATTTCCCTACAGGGGATGGACTTTACGGTGGAACATCGCCCAGGGGTTGACCACGCCAATGCTGATGGTCTCTCCAGATACTTCCGCCTTAGCGATGAGAGCTCCCAGGAGGTCGGGTAGCTCTCCCCACTTTCAGCTGAGGGGGACACATGTTAGACCTGACAGCCTTAGGGTAGTCACCCCTAACTTTTTGCCTGCCTCCCTCCACTTTTTGGACACTGTTTTTGCTGGCTTTAAGACTCTGCGCACTCTACCACTGCTAACCAGTGCTAAAGTGCATATGCTCTCTCCCCTAAAAACATAGTAACCTTGAATCATACCTGATTGGACTATTAATTTACTTATAAGTTCCTAGTAATGTGCACTTTATGTGCATAGGGCCGGTAGATTAAATGCTACTAGTGGGCCTGCAGCACTGGTTGTGCCACCCACTTAAGTAGCCCCTTTTCCTTGTCTCAGACCTGCCGTTGCAGGGCCTGGGTGTGCAGTTTCACTGCCACCTCGCCTTGGCATTTAAAAGTACTTGCCAAGGCTAAACCTCCCCTTTCTCCACATATAAGTCACCTCTAATGTGTGCCCTAGGTAACCCCTAGAGCAGGGTGCTGTGTGGGTGAAAGGCAGGACATGTACCTGTGTAGTTTACATGTCCTGGTAGTGTAAAACTCCTAAATTTGTTTTGCACTACTGTGAGTCCTGCTCCCTTCATAGGCTAACATTGGGGCTGCCCTCATACAGTATTGAAGTGGTAGCTGCTGATCTGAAAGGAGTAGGAAGGTCATATTTAGTATGGCCAGAATGGTAATATAAAATCCTGCTGACTGGTGAAGTTGGATTTAATATTACTATTCTAGAAATGCCACTTTTAGAAAGTAAGCATTTCTTTGCGCTTAAATCTTTCTGTGCCTTACAATCCACATCAGGCTGGGCTTAGTTGACAGCTCCTTGTGCATTCACTCAGACACACCCCAAACTCAGGGTACTCAGCCTCACTTGCATACATCTGCATTTTGAATGGGTCTTCCTGGGCTGGGAGGGTGGAGGGCCTGCTCTCACACAAAGGACTGCCACACCCCCTACTGGGACCCTGGCAGACAGGATTGAACTAAAAGGGGACCTGGTGCACTTCTTAGCCACTCTTTGAAGTCTCCCCCACTTCAAAGGCACATTTGGGTACAAAACAGGGCCTCTGCCCTACCTCATCAGACACTTTCTGGAGAAGAAACCTGAACCAGAAACTACATCCTGCCAAGAAGAACTGCCTGGCTGCTCAAAGGACTCACCTGTCTGCTTTCTACAAAGGACTGCTGCCTTGCTGTTGGCCTGCTGCCTTGCTGAACTCTTGTCTGGCTGTGAAAGTGCTCTCCAAGGGTTTGGATAGAGCTTGCCTCCTGTTCCCTGAAGTCTCAGGACCAAAAAGACTTCTCTTTTTCACTTGGACTCTCCGTACACCGAAAATTTAGACGCACAGCTTGTTCCGCGGCGAGAAAAACGCCGCACACCGACGCTGATCGATGCGACGCCTTCGGGACGACCGGAACTTCAACGCACGGCTTCGCAAGGACAACGCCACCCGACCTCTAGAGGAGAAATCGACGCGACGCCTGCCGTGAGATCGTAATTTCGACGCGCAGCCCCGCAGACCGACGCGCAGCCGGAAAACAAGCAGGAAAATCCACGCACAGACCCGGGACATCTGGTAATCCCCGCGATCCACAGAAAGAGACTGTCTGTGCACCGGAAAACGACGCACGACTTCCCGCGTGAAAAAAAACGACGCAAGTCCGTGTGTGCTGGGGAGAAATCGACGCACACACCCTTTTTCCACGCATCTCTTCTTCTGTTGCCCTCTGAGGAGATTTTCCGCTCCAACCCAGGTACTTTGTGCTGAAAGAGACTTTGGGCCTGATTCTAACTTTGGAGGACGGTGTTAAACCGTCCCAAAAGTGGCGGATATACCACCTACCGTATTACGAGTTCCATAGGATATAATGGACTCGTAATACGGTAGGTGGTATATCCGCCACTTTTGGGACGGTTTAACACCGTCCTCCAAAGTTAGAATCAGGCCCTTTGTTTGCTTTTTAAAGACTTAAGACATTCTTATATCACTTTCCAGTGATATCTCTACAAATTCACATTGCAACTTTATTCTTTTTGACCTACAATTATCCTGATAAATATTATATATTTTTCTAAACACTGTGCGGTGTATTTTTGTGGTGTTATATGGTGGTATTGTATGATCTAGTGCACAAATACTTTACACATTGCCTTCTAAGTTAAGCCTGACTGCTCGTGCCAAGCTACCAGAGGATGGGCACAGGATAATCTTGGATTGTGTGTGACTTACCCTGACTAGAGTGAGGGCTTTTGCTTGGACAGGGGGTAACCTGACTGCCAACCAAAAACCCCATTTCTAACATTGGTGATCAGCGGTGAGGATAGGACTTGTATTTGTGCAGTGACATACAGTAGCTAAGTATTTCACTACCTACCCACAGTTGAAGGTCAACTTGATTTTTATCTCTTTTTGCAAATTCGTTTTTCCTGACAATTTTCAAAAACGAAGGCCCTCATTCTGATTTCTGCGGGCGGCGGGCACCGCCCGCCGGGCGGGAACCGCCACTTGGCCGCTCCGCGGTCAAAAGACCGCGGAGGCCATTCTGGCTTTCCCGCTGGGCCGGCGGGCGCCCTCCAAAGGAGCGCCCGCCGGCCCAGCGGGAAAGGCCCTGCAACAATGAAGCCGGCTCCGAATGGAGCCGGCGGAGTTGCAGGGGTGCAACGGGTGCAGTTGCACCCGTCGCGATTTTCACTGTCTGCAATGCAGACAGTGAAAATCTCTCTGGGGCCCTGTTAGGGGGCCCCTGCACTGCCCATGCCAGTGGCATGGGCAGTGCAGGGGCCCCCAGGGGCCCCACGACACCCGTTCCCGCCATCCTGTTCCTGGCGATAAAAAAACGCCAGAAACAGGATGGCGGGAGGGGGGTCAGAATCTCCATGGTGGCGCTGCAAGCAGCGCCGCCATGGAGATTCAGCCCAGCCGGGGGAAATCCGGTGGGAAACCGCCGGACACGGCTGGGCGACCGCGGCTTTACAGCCGCGGTCAGAATAGCAAAGGAAGCACTGCCAGCCTGTTGGCGGTGCTTCCGTGGTCGTCGACCCTGGCGGTCGATGACCGCCAGGGTCAGAATGACCCCCTAAATCCTCACTCAACATGTCTCTGACGGGGTCTCAGATAGGAGACTTTGACCTAGTCCGGTTGGATACATATACGGTCAAACAACTAAGAGGATTCTGCAGGGCAATGAGGGTACCCACCCAAGGGGCCTCCAAAAAGGAGGACTTTCAAGTGGCGCTGAGGGCCTGGGCAGAAGCCCATTTAGAAGAGGATGATGAGGAAGAGGAGCCAGAAAATGGCCCCTCAGAGGATTTTTCACTATCTGTGGATGGTGTTACCACTGCAATGGTGCCCCCTTCCAGACCAGGGAGCAGTGACTCTGTGCAAAGCCTGACCGCAGAGGAAAGGAGAGAGGAAAGGGAGTTCCAATTGCAAATGGCAAAACTGAAAATTGAGGCTCAACAGGAGGAAAGAAGGGCAGAAAGAGAAGCCAAGCAAGCTGAGGCTGAAAGAGCAGCCCAACAGATTGCAGATGAGAGAGCCTTGGCTGAAAAGAAACTGTTATTGGCTCATGAACTGAGTCTCAAGGAGCTGGACCTCAAGGCAAAACAGTCTGAATCCAGCAATAATGGTGGCAGCATACTGACAGGACCTGCTGGAGAAAAGAAGGTTCGTATACCCAAAAATGTGGTACCCAGTTTGGTGGTCGGAGATGACATAGATAAATGGTTAGCTGCTTATGAAGTTGCACTAAGGGCTCATATGGTTCCTGAAGGGCAATGGGGGGTAGCTATGTGGGGTTATGTACCGCCACTGGAGAGGGACACACTCCTCACATTGGATCAACCTGATCAAAACACATACCCACTTCAGAAAGCCACTTTACTTGCCAAGTTTGGGCTGACCCCTGAGGGATACCGTCAGAAGTTCAGGGACAGCACCAAACAAACCACACAAACATTGGTAGATTTATTTGACTTCTCCAGTAAGGCACTGAATGGATGGGTGCGGGGCAACAAAGTAGATGATTATAAAGGTTCATATGACTTGATTCTGAGAGAGCATATGCTTAATACTACTTGTACAGAGTTGTGCCAGCACTTAGTGGATAGTAAGCTGACTGATCCCAGGAAGCTTGCTGAGGAGGCGGACCTCTGGGTTAGCACCAGAGTGTCCAAGAAGGTACCTGGGGGGGACACCCACAAAGGTGGTCAGGGTTCCCAACAGAAGAAAGAGGGGGAGATAAACTTACAGATAAGGAACTCTCCAAAGGCCCTCAAAAGAATTCCCAGGGAGGGGGTGGCAACCCTTCCTTTTCCAGATTTGGGAAAAAGCCAGGAACATATGACAGGTCAGGAAAATCCAACCCCAAATCCATGGAGTGTTACCAGTATGGTCACTATAAAGGCGACCCCTAGTGCTCCAAGAGGGCACCGTCCACTACCGGACAGACACCTGGGTTGACTAGTGTAGCACTCGGGGGAGATGGACCCAGATAGCTTTGGGGAACAGGTAGAGATTTCCCTAGTGTCCCTGGGTGAAGGAGAAATGGTGCCCAAAGCCCACATGCCCCAAAATACTTCCAAGTACAGGCAGTGGGTCACCATTGATGGGCAGAAGGTGGAGGCTCTGCGTGACACAGGAGCCAGTATGACTACTATCAAGAGTCAGCTGGTGTCAACAGAAGATAGTCCCTAATACATTCCACCAGGTCATAGTCGCTGACAATCGTGAGAGTCACCTACCAGTGGCTCTGGTTCCCTTTGAGTGGGGGGGGGGGTCTCTGGTACTCTGAAAGTAGCTGTGAGTCCTGCCATGCCTGTAGATTCTCTGTTAGGCAATGATCTTGAGCATACTGCTTGGAAAGAAGTGGAGCTCAGGTCTCACCTGGAGATGTTAGGATTACCTGAGTGGGTCTGCATGACCACACGGTCCATGGCTGACCGAGAGGGAAGTCAAGGGCGTCTGGAGCCTGGAACAATGGCCCAGAGAGCTGCCAAGAGGAGGGGCAAGGGGCGCGGGAAACCGGCCCCAGAAGTTCCCGCAGTGGCTGACGGGGCTCCTGAGGAGGAGGCTCCCGAGCCAACTGGGGAAGACATTGCCACCCTGGGTGACTTACCTGAGCTTGCTGGCTGGCAAGTTGAGGGTGGATCCACCAGGGAGGAATTCTGCAAGGCGCAGAAAGAATGTCCCACTCTGGAAGGTCTGAGGAAATAAGCCTCAAACCAGGCGGCAGGTGAAGCCTCTGGCGATCACCATATATATTGGGAGAATGATCTCTTCTACAGTGAGCCTAAGGTTCCGGCCTTTGGGGCAGCATGTACGCTGGTGGTCCCCCAGTGTTACCGAACCTTCCTAATGGGTCTGGCTCACGACATTCACCTGTCAGGACATTTGGGGCAAGGCAAGACCTTTGACAGGCTTGTCACCCACTTTTATTGGCCCAGAATGAGGACAAACTCAGATAAGTTCTGCAGATCTTGTCCTACCTGCCAGGCCAGTGGTAAAGCAGGAAAAAGGGTTAAAACCCCCCTGATTCCACTTCCTGTCGTTGGCACCCCCTTAGAAAGGGTGGGCATCGACATTGTTGGTCCATTGGACCCCAAGACTGCCTTAGGCAACAGGTTCATCCTGGTTTTGGTGGACCATGCCACCCGTTACCCAGAGACAATCCCTCTGAGGACAGTAACTGCACCGGTGGTGACCAGAACTCTGATGGGGATATTTACCCGTGTGGGGTTCCCCAAGGAGATAGGCCCTCATTCTGACCTTGGCGGGCGGCGGAGGCCGCCCGCCAAAGTCCCGCCGTCAGGTTACCGTTCCGCGGTCGAAAGACCGCGGCGGTAATTCTGACTTTGAAAGAGGCTTCCACAATGAAGCCGGCTCGGAATCGAGCCGGCGGAGTGGAAGCTGTGCGACGGGTGCAGTTGCACCCGTCGCGTATTTCACTGTCTGCGTAGCAGACAGTGAAATACATGTAGGGGCCCTTTTACGGGGGCCCCTGCAATGCCCATGCCAGTGGCATGGGCACTGCAGGGGCCCCCAGGGGCCCCGCGACCCCCCCTACCGCCATCCGGATCCCGGCGGTCGGACCGCCGGGATCCGGATGGCGGTAGGGGGGGTTGGAATCCCCTCGGCGGCGCAGCAAGCTGCGCCGCCTTGGAGGATTCATTGGGGCGGCGGTACACTGGCGGGAGCCCGCCAGTGGTGCCGGTCCGACCGCGGCTTTACCCCCGCGGTCGGAATCCCCATTGGAGCACCGCCGGCCTGTCGGCGGTGCTCCCGCGGTCCTCCGCCCTGGCGGTCTTTGACCGCCAGGGTCAGAATGACCGCCATAGGTGGTCATTCTGACCCTGGCGGTCTTTGACCGCCAGGGCGGAGGACCGCGGGAGCACCGCCGACAGGCCGGCGGTGCTCCAATGGGGATTCCGACCGCGGCGGTAAAGCCGCGGTCGGACCGGCACCACTGGCGGGGTCCCGCCAGTGTACCGCGGCCCCATTGAATCCTCCGCGGCGGCGCAGCTTGCTGCACCGACGCGGGGATTCCGACCCCCCCTACCGCCATCCAGATCCCGGCGGTCGGACCGCCGAGATCCGGATGGCGGTAGGGGGGGTCGCGGGGCACCTGGGGGCCCCTGCAGTGCCCATGCCACTGGCATGGGCATTGCAGGGGCCCCCGTAAGAGGGCCCCTACATGTATTTCACTGTCTGCTGCGCAGACAGTGAAATACGCGACGGGTGCAACTGCACCCGTCGCACAGCTTCCACTCCGCCGGCTCGATTCCGAGCCGGCTTCATCGTGGAAGCCTCTTTCCCGCTGGGCTGGCTGGCGGTCTGAAGGCGACCGCCCGCGAGCCCAGCGGGAAAGTCAGAATTACCGCCGCGGTCTTTCGACCGCGGAACGGTAACCTGACGGCGGGACTTTGGCGGGCGGCCTCCGCCGCCCGCCAAGGTCAGAATGAGGGCCATAGTGTCTGACAGAGGCACTAACTTCATGTCTGCATACATGAAGTCCCTATGGGATGCGTGTGGTGTAACCTACAAGTTCACCACACCCTATCACCCCCAGTCTAATGGTCTTGTGGAGAGATTCAACAAGACCTTGAAAGGTATGATTGGTGGCCTCCCTGAGGCCATGAGGCGTAAGTGGGACGTCCTCTTACCATACCTTCTCTTTGCTTACAGAGAGGTCCCCCAGAGGGGGGTAGGGTTCAGTCCCTTTCAGCTTCTCTATGGGTACCCTGTCAGGGGACCCTTAAGCATTGTCAAGGAGGGATTGGAGAAGGCTCCAAAGGCACCCTCTCAGGATGTGGTCAGCTACATGTTGGCCCTCCGCAACCGGATGACCAGCTTCTGGAAAGAGGCCCAAAGTAACCTTGAGGCCAGTCAAGAGGTAATGAAACACTGGTATGACCAGAAGGCCACCCTGGTCGAGTTTCAACCTGGAGACAAAGTGTGGGTAATGGAGCCAGTAGAGCCCAGAGCTCTCCAGGACCGCTGGTCTGGCCCATTGGAAGTAAAGGAGCGGAAAGGGGAGGCCACTTACCTAGTGGACCTCCAAACCCCTAGGAACCCCCTAAGGGTGTTCCATGTCAACCGACTAAAGGCTCATTTTGAGAGGTCGGAGATCAACATGCTTCTGGTCACAGATGAAGGAATGGAAGAGGAGAATGAACCTCTCCCCGACCTCCTCTCTGCCCAAGAAGGTGATGGGTCAGTGAACGGGGTCATTCTTTCTGACTCCCTGACTCTAAACCAGAAAGGAGACTGCTATGAGCTGTTGGAGCAGTTCTCCCTTACTCCTGGACTGACCCACCTCTGTGTTCATGACATTGACACCGGTGACAGTCTCCCTGTAAAGAACAAAATTTACAGGTTATCGGATAAGGTGAAGGCCAGCATCAAGGAGGAGGTCTCCAAGATGTTAGCTGTAAGGGTTATCGAGAAATCCAGTAGTCCCTGGGCCAGCCCAGTGGTGTTGGTCCCTAAGGCTACTACCCCAGGTGCGAAGGCAGAACTCCGGTTCTGTGTGGACTACCGGGGTCTCAACTCAGTTACACGGACTGATGCTCACCCCATCCCCCAAGCTGATGAGCTCGTTGACAGGCTGGGCGCTGCCAAGTTCCTGAGTACGTTTGATCTTACTTCAGGGTACTGGCAGATCGCCCTGACTGAGGGGGCTAAAGAAAGATCCGCATTTTCCACTCCTGATGGCCATTACCAGTTCGGGGTGATGCCGTTTGGATTGAAAAATGCCCCCGCCACCTTCCAACGGTTGGTTAACGGGGTTCTAGCTGGCAAGGATGCCTTCTGTGCAGCCTACCTGGATGACATAGCTGTCTACAGTTCCAGCTGGGAGGAACACCTGCTTCACCTCAAGGAGGTGCTTCAGGCCCTGCAACAGGCAGGCCTGACCATCAAGGCTAGTAAGTGCCAGATTGGGCAGGGTTCCGTGGTGTACTTGGGACACCTAGTGGGTGGTGGCAAGGTGCAGCCACTCCAGGCCAAGATTGAAACTATCAAGGCCTGGCAACCACCTAGAACTCAGACTGAGGTGAGAGCCTTTTTAGGCCTCACAGGATACTACCGCAGATTTGTCAAGGGCTATGGTACCATTGTGTCACCCTTGACAGAACTCACTTCCAAGAAACAACCTAGGTTGGTGAATTGGACAGAGGCTTGTCAGAAACCTTTGACGCCCTGAAGGAAGCCATGTGTACGGCCCCTGTGCTCAAGGCCCCTGAATACTCCCAGGAATTTATCGAGCAGACAGACGCTTCAGAGCATGGCATAGGGGCAGTTCTAGCACAGCTAAATGAGGAGGGCCTAGAACAACCAGTGGTCTTTATTAGCAGAAGGCTATTACCACGGGAACAGAGGTGGAGTGCTATTGAGAGAGAAGCTTTTGCTGTGGTCTGGGCACTGAAGAAGCTAAGACCCTACCTGTTTGGGACTCACTTCCGGGTTCAGACAGACCACAGGCCCCTCAGATGGCTCATGCAGATGAGGGGTGAGAATCCAAAACTCTTGAGGTGGTCCATTTCCCTACAGGGGATGGACTTTACGGTGGAACATCGCCCAGGGGTTGACCACGCCAATGCTGATGGTCTCTCCAGATACTTCCGCCTTAGCGATGAGAGCTCCCAGGAGGTCGGGTAGCTCTCCCCACTTTCAGCTGGGGGGGACACATGTTAGACCTGACAGCCTTAGGGTAGTCACCCCTAACTTTTTGCCTGCCTCCCTCCACTTTTTTGGACACTGTTTTTGCTGGCTTTTAGACTCTGCACACTCTACCACTGCTAACCAGTGCTGAAGTGCATATGCTCTCTCCCCTAAAAACATGGTAACCTTGAATCATACCTGATTGGACTATTAATTTACTTATAAGTCCCTAGTAATGTGCACTTTATGTGCATAGGGCCGGTAGATTAAATGCTACTAGTGGGCCTGCAGCACTGGTTGTGCCACCCACTTAAGTAGCCCCTTTTCCTTGTCTCAGGCCTGCCATTGCAGGGCCTGGGTGTGCAGTTCCACTGCCACCTCGCCTTGGCATTTAAAAGTACTTGCCAAGCCTAAACCTCCCCTTTCTCCACAAATAAGTCACCTCTAATTTGTGCCCTAGGTAACCCCTAGAGCAGGGTGCTGTGTGGGTGAAAGGCAGGACATGTACCTGTGTAGTTTACATGTCCTGGTAGTGTAAAACTCCTAAATTCGTTTTGCACTACTGTGAGTCCTGCTCCCTTCATAGGCTAACATTGGGGCTGCCCTCATACAGTATTGAAGTGGTAGCTGCTGATCTGAAAGGAGTAAGAAGGTCATATTTAGTATGGCCAGAATGGTAATATAAAATCCTGCTGACTGGTGAAGTTGGATTTAATATTACTATTCTAGAAATGCCACTTTTAGAAAGTGAGCATTTCTTTGCACTGAAATCTTTCTGTGCCTTACAATCCACGTCTGGCTGGGCTTAGTTGACAGCTCCTTGTGCATTCACTCAGACACACCCCAAACTCAGGGTACTCGGCCTCACTTGCATACATCTGCATTTTGAATGGGTCTTCGTGGGCTGGGAGGGTGGAGGGCCTGCTCTCACACAAAGGACTGCCACACCCCCTACTGGGACCCTGGCAGACAGGATTGAACTAAAAGGGGACCTGGTGCACTTCTTAGCCACTCTTTGAAGTCTCCCCCACTTCAAAGGCACATTTGGGTACAAAACAGGGCCTCTGCCCTACCTCATCAGACACTTGCTGGAGAAGAAACCTGAACCAGAAACTACATCCTGCCAAGAAGAACTGCCTGGCTGCTCAAAGGACTCACCTGTCTGCTTTCTACAAAGGACTGCTGCCTTGCTGTTGGCCTGCTGCCTTGCGGAACTCTTGTCTGACTGTGAAAGTGCTCTCCAAGGGCTTGGATAGAGCTTGCCTCCTGTTCCCTGAAGTCTCAGGACCAAAAAGACTTCTCTTTTTCACTGGGATGCTCCGTGCGGCGAAAATTTCGACGCACAGCTTGTTCCGCAGCGAGAAAAACGCCGCACACCGACGCTGATCGACGCGACGCCTTCGGGACGACCGGAACTTCAACGCACGGCTTCACAAGGACAACGCCGCCCGACCTCTAGAGGAGAAATCGACGCGACGCCTGCCGTGAGATCGTCATTTCGACATGCAGCCTCGCAGACCGGCGCACAGCCGGAAAACAAGCAGGAAAATCTATGCACAGACCCGGGACATCTGGTAATCCCCGCGATCCACAGAAAGAGACTGTCTGCGCGCCGGAAAACGACGCACGACTTCCCGCGTGAAAAAAACGACGCAAGTCCGTGTGTGCTGGGGAGAAATCGACGCACACACCCTTTTTCCACGCATCTCTTCTTCTGTTGCCCTCTGAGGAGATTTTCCGCTCCAAACCAGGTACTTTGTGCTGAAAGAGACTTTGGCGGTCATTCTGACCCTGGCGGTCAAAGACCGCCAGGGCGGAGGACCGCGGGAGCACCGCCGACAGGCCGGCGGTGCTCCAATGGGGATTCCGACCGCGGCGGTAAAGCCCGCCAGTGTACCGCCGCCCCATTGAATCCTCCAAGGCGGCGCAGCTTGCTGCGCCGCCGAGGGGATTCCGACCCCCCCTACCGCCATCCAGATCCCGGCGGTCCGACCGCCGGGAACCGGATGGCGGTAGGGGGGGTCGCAGGGCCCCTGGGGGCCCCTGCAGTTCCCATGCCACTGGCATGGGCATTGCAGGGGCCCCCGTAAGAGGGCCCCTACAAGTATTTCACTGTCTGCTTGGCAGACAGTGAAATACGCGACGGGTGCCACTGCACCCGTCGCACAGCTTCCACTCCGCCGGCTCGATTCCGAGCCGGCTTCATCGTGGAAGCATCTTTCCCGCTGGGCTGGCGGGCGGCCTGAAGGCGGCCGCCCGCCAGCCCAGCGGGAAAGTCAGAATTACCGCGCGGTCTTTTGACCGCGCAGCGGTATTCTGGCGGCCCCCGACAGGCCGGCGGCGACCGCCGCCGGTCAAAGTCGGAATGAGGGCCTTTGTTTGCTTTTTAAAGACTTAAGACATTCTTATATCACTTTCCAGTGATATCTCTACAAATTCACATTGCAACTTTATTCTTTTTGACCTACAATTATCCTGATAAATATTATATATTTTTCTAAACACTGTGCGGTGTATTTTTGTGGTGTTATATGGTGGTATTGTATGATCTAGTGCACAAATACTTTACACATTGCCTTCTAAGTTAAGCCTGACTGCTCGTGCCAAGCTACCAGAGGGTGGGCACAGGATAATCTTGGATTGTGTGTGACTTACCCTGACTAGAGTGAGGGCTTTTGCTTGGACAGGGGGTAACCTGACTGCCAACCAAAAACCCCATTTCTAACATTGGTGATCAGCGGTGAGGATAGGACTTGTATTTGTGCAGTGACATACAGTAGCTAAGTATTTCACTACCTACCCACAGTTGAAGGTCAACTTGATTTTTATCTCTTTTTGCAAATTCGTTTTTCCTGACAATTTTCAAAAACTAAGGCCCTCATTCTGATTTCTGCGGGCGGCGGGCACCGCCCGCCGGACGGGAACCGCCACTTGGCCGCTCCGCGGTCAAAAGACCGCGGAGGCCATTCTGGCTTTCCCGCTGGGCCGGCGGGGGCCCGCCAAAGGAGCACCCGCCGGCCCAGCGGGAAAGGCCCTGCAACAATGAAGCCGGCTCCGAATGGAGCCGGCGGAGTTGCAGGGGTGCAACGGGTGCAGTTGCACCCGTCGCGATTTTCACTGTCTGCAATGCAGACAGTGAAAATCTCTCTGGGGCCCTGTTAGGGGGCCCCTGCACTGCCCATGCCCATGCCAGTGGCATGGGCAGTGCAGGGGCTCCCAGGGGCCCCACCACACCCGTTCCCGCCATCCTGTTCCTGGCGATAAAAAAACGCCAGAAACAGGATGGCGGGAAGGGGCTCAGAATCTCCATGGTGGCGCTGCAAGCAGCGCCGCCATGGAGATTCAGCCCAGCCGGGGGAAATCCGGTGGGAAACCGCCGGACATGGCTGGGCGACCGCGGCTTTACAGCAGCGGTCAGAATTGCAAAGGAAGCACCGCCAGCCTGTTGGCGGTGCTTCCGTGGTCGTCGACCCTGGCGGTCGATGACCGCCAGGGTCAGAATGACCCCCTAAATCCTCACTCAACATGTCTCTGACGGGGTCTCAGATAGGAGACTTTGACCTAGTCCGGTTGGATACATATACGGTCAAACAACTAAGAGGATTCTGCAGGGCAATGAGGGTACCCACCCAAGGGGCCTCCAAAAAGGAGGACTTTCAAGTGGCGCTGAGGGCCTGGGCAGAAGCCCATTTAGAAGAGGATGATGAGGAAGAGGAGCCAGAAAATGGCCCCTCAGAGGATTTTTCACTATCTGTGGATGGTGTTACCACTGCAATGGTGCCCCCTTCCAGACCAGGGAGCAGTGACTCTGTGCAAAGCCTGAACGCAGAGGAAAGGAGAGAGGAAAGGGAGTTCCAATTGCAAATGGCAAAACTGAAAATTGAGGCTCAACAGGAGGAAAGAAGGGCAGAAAGAGAAGCCAAGCAAGCTGAGGCTGAAAGAGCAGCCCAACAGATTGCAGCTGAGAGAGCCTTGGCTGAAAAGAAACTGTTACTGGCTCATGAACTGAGTCTCAAGGAGCTGGACCTCAAGGCAAAACAGTCTGAATCCAGCAATAATGGTGGCAGCATACTGACAGGACCTGCTGGAGAAAAGAAGGTTTGTATACCCAAAAATGTGGTACCCAGTTTTGTGGTGGGAGATGACATAGATAAATGGTTAGCTGCTTATGAAGTTGCACTAAGGGCTCATAAGGTTCCTGAAGGGCAATGGGGGGTAGCTATGTGGGGTTATGTACCGCCACTAGAGAGGGACACACTCCTCACATTGGATCAACCTGATCAAAACACATACCCACTTCAGAAAGCCACTTTACTTGCCAAGTTTGGGCTGACCCCTGAGGGATACCGTCAGAGGTTCAGGGACAGCACCAAACAAACCACACAAACATGGGTAGATTTATTGGACTTCTCCAGTAAGGCACTGAATGGATGGGTGCGGGGCAACAAAGTAGATGATTATAAAGGTTCATATGACTTGATTCTGAGAGAGCATATGCTTAATACTACTTGTACAGAGTTGTGCCAGCACTTAGTGGATAGTAAGCTGACTGATCCCAGGAAGCTTGCTGAGGAGGCGGACCTCTGGGTTAGCACCAGAGTGTCCAAGAAGGTACCTGGGGGGGACACCCACAAAGGTGGTCAGGGTTCCCAACAGAAGAAAGAGGGGGAGATAAACTTACAGATAAGCAACTCTCCAAAGGCCCTCAAAAGAATTCCCAGGGAGGGGGTGGCAACCCTTCCTTTTCCAGATTTGGGAAAAAGCCAGGAACATATGACAGGTCAGGAAAATCCAACCCCAAATCCATGGAGTGTTACCAGTATGGTCACTATAAAGGCGACCCCTAGTGCTCCAAGAGGGCACCGTCCACTACCGGACAGACACCTGGGTTGACTAGTGTAGCGCTCGGGGGGAGATGGACCCAGATAGCTTTGGGGAACAGGTAGAGATTTCCCTAGTGTCCCTGGGTGAAGGAGAAATGGTGCCCAAAGCCCACATGCCCCAAAATACTTCCAAGTACAGGCAGTGGGTCACCATTGATGGGCAGAAGGTGGAGGCTCTGCGTGACACAGGAGCCAGTATGACTACTATCAAGAGTCAGCTGGTGTCAACAGAGCAGATAGTCCCTAATACATTCCACCAGGTCATAGTCGCTGACAATCGTGAGAGTCACCTACCAGTGGCTCTGGTTCCCTTTGAGTGGGGGGGGGGTCTCTGGTACTCTGAAAGTAGCTGTGAGTCCTGCCATGCCTGTAGATTCTCTGTTAGGCAATGATCTTGAGCATACTGCTTGGAAAGAAGTGGAGCTCAGGTCTCACCTGGAGATGTTAGGATTACCTGAGTGGGTCTGCATGACCACACGGTCCATGGCTGACCGAGAGGGAAGTCAAGGGCGTCTGGAGCCTGGAACAATGGCCCAGAGAGCTGCCAAGAGGAGGGGCAAGGGGCGCGGGAAACCGGCCCCAGAAGTTCCTGCAGTGGCTGACGGGGCTCCTGAGGAGGAGGCTCCCGAGCCAACTGGGGAAGACATTGCCACCCTGGGTGACTTACCTGAGCTTGCTGGCTGGCAAGTTGAGGGTGGATCCACCAGGGAGGAATTCTGCAAGGCGCAGAAAGAATGTCCCACTCTGGAAGGTCTGAGGAAATAAGCCTCAAACCAGGCGGCAGGTGAAGCCTCTGGCGATCACCATATATATTGGGAGAATGATCTCCTCTACAGTGAGCCTAAGGTTCCGGCCTTTGGGGCAGCATGTACGCTGGTGGTCCCCCAGTGTTACCGAACCTTCCTAATGGGTCTGGCTCACGACATTCCCCTGTCAGGACATTTGGGGCAAGGCAAGACCTTTGACAGGCTTGTCACCCACTTTTATTGGCCCAGAATGAGGACAAACTCAGATAAGTTCTGCAGATCTTGTCCTACCTGCCAGGCCAGTGGTAAAGCAGGAAAAAGGGTTAAAACCCCCCTTATTCCACTTCCTGTCGTTGGCACCCCCTTTGAAAGGGTGGGCATCGACATTGTTGGTCCATTGGACCCCAAGACTGCCTTAGGCAACAGGTTCATCCTGGTTTTGGTGGACCATGCCACCCGTTACCCAGAGACAATCCCTCTGAGGACCGTAACTGCACCGGTGGTGACCAGAACTCTGATGGGGATATTTACCCGTGTGGGGTTCCCCAAGGAGATAGTGTCTGACAGAGGCACTAACTTCATGTCTGCATACATGAAGTCCCTATGGGATGCGTGTGGTGTAACCTACAAGTTCACCACACCCTATCACCCCCAGTCTAATGGTCTTGTGGAGAGATTCAACAAGACCTTGAAAGGCATGATTGGTGGCCTCCCTGAGGCCATGAGGCGTAAGTGGGACGTCCTCTTACCATACCTTCTCTTTGCTTACAGAGAGGTCCCCCAGAGGGGGGTAGGGTTCAGTCCCTTTCAGCTTCTCTATGGGTACCCTGTCAGGGGACCCTTAAGCATTGTCAAGGAGGGATTGGAGAAGGCTCCAAAGGCACCCCCTCAGGATGTGGTCAGCTACATGTTGGCCCTCCGCAACCAGATGACCCGCTTCTGGAAAGAGGCCCAAAGTAACCTTGAGGCCAGTCAAGAGGTAATGAAACACTGGTATGACCAGAAGGCCACCCTGGTAGAGTTTCAACCTGGAGACAAAGTGTGGGTAATGGAGCCAGTAGAGCCCAGAGCTCTCCAGGACCGCTGGTCTGGCCCATTGGAAGTAAAGGAGCGGAAAGGGGAGGCCACTTACCTAGTCGACCTCCAAACCCCTAGGAACCCCCTAAGGGTGTTCCATGTCAACCGACTAAAGGCTCATTTTGAGAGGTCGGAGATCAACATGCTTCTGGTCACAGATGAAGGAATGGAAGAGGAGAATGAACCTCTCCCCGACCTCCTCTCTGCCCAAGAAGGTGATGGGTCAGTGAACGGGGTCATTCTTTCTGACTCCCTGACTCTAAACCAGAAAGGAGACTGCTATGAGCTGTTGGAGCAGTTCTCCCTTACTCCTGGACTGACCCACCTCTGTGTTCATGACATTGACACCGGTGACAGTCTCCCTGTAAAGTACAAAATTTACAGGTTATCGGATAAGGTGAAGGCCAGCATCAAGGAGGAGGTCTCCAAGATGTTAGCTGTAAGGGTTATCGAGAAATCCAGTAGTCCCTGGGCCAGCCCAGTGGTGTTGGTCCCTAAGGCTACTACCCCAGGTGCGAAGCCAGAACTCCGGTTCTGTGTGGACTACCGGGGTCTCAACTCAGTTACACGGACTGATGCTCACCCCATCCCCCAAGCTGATGAGCTCGTTGACAGGCTGGGCGCTGCCAAGTTCCTGAGTACGTTTGATCTTACTTCAGGGTACTGGCAGATCGCCCTGACTGAGGGGGCTAAAGAAAGATCCGCATTTTCCACTCCTGATGGCCATTACCAGTTCGGGGTGATGCCGTTTGGATTGAAAAATGCCCCCGCCACCTTCCAACGGTGGGTTAACGGGGTTCTAGCTGGCAAGGATGCCTTCTGTGCAGCCTACCTGGATGACATAGCTGTCTACAGTTCCAGCTGGGAGGAACACCTGCTTCACCTCAAGGAGGTGCTTCAGGCCCTGCAACAGGCAGGCCTGGCCATCAAGGCTAGTAAGTGCCAGATTGGGCAGGGTTCCGTGGTGTACTTGGGATACCTAGTGGGTGGTGGCAAGGTGCAGCCACTCCAGGCCAAGATTGAAACTATCAAGGCCTGGCAACCACCTAGAACTCAGACTGAGGTGAGAGCCTTTTTAGGCCTCACAGGATACTACCGCAGATTTGTCAAGGGCTATGGTACCATTGTGTCACCCTTGACAGAACTCACTTCCAAGAAACAACCTAGGTTGGTGAATTGGACAGAGGCTTGTCAGAAAGCCTTTGATGCCCTGAAGGAAGCCATGTGCACGGCCCCCGTGCTCAAGGCCCCTGACTACTCCCAGGAATTTATCGTGCAGACAGACGCTTCAGAGCATGGCAGAGGGGCAGTTCTAGCACAGCTAAATGAGGAGGGCCTAGAACAACCAGTGGTCTTTATTAGCAGAAGGCTATTACCACGGGAACAGAGGTGGAGTGCTATTGAGAGAGAAGCTTTTGCTGTGGTCTGGGCACTGAAGAAGCTAAGACCCTACCTGTTTGGGACTCACTTCCGGGTTCAGACAGACCACAGGCCCCTCAGATGGCTCATGCAGATGAGGGGTGAGAATCCAAAACTCTTGAGGTGGTCCATTTCCCTACAGGGGATGGACTTTACGGTGGAACATCGCCCAGGGGTTGACCACGCCAATGCTGATGGTCTCTCCAGATACTTCCGCCTTAGCGATGAGAGCTCCCAGGAGGTCGGGTAGCTCTCCCCACTTTCAGCTGGGGGGGACACATGTTAGACCTGACAGCCTTAGGGTAGTCACCCCTAACTTTTTGCCTGCCTCCCTCCACTTTTTTGGACACTGTTTTTGCTGGCTTTTAGACTCTGCACACTCTACCACTGCTAACCAGTGCTGAAGTGCATATGCTCTCTCCCCTAAAAACATGGTAACCTTGAATCATACCTGATTGGACTATTAATTTACTTATAAGTCCCTAGTAATGTGCACTTTATGTGCATAGGGCCGGTAGATTAAATGCTACTAGTGGGCCTGCAGCACTGGTTGTGCCACCCACTTAAGTAGCCCCTTTTCCTTGTCTCAGGCCTGCCATTGCAGGGCCTGGGTGTGCAGTTCCACTGCCACCTCGCCTTGGCATTTAAAAGTACTTGCCAAGCCTAAACCTCCCCTTTCTCCACAAATAAGTCACCTCTAATTTGTGCCCTAGGTAACCCCTAGAGCAGGGTGCTGTGTGGGTGAAAGGCAGGACATGTACCTGTGTAGTTTACATGTCCTGGTAGTGTAAAACTCCTAAATTCGTTTTGCACTACTGTGAGTCCTGCTCCCTTCATAGGCTAACATTGGGGCTTCCCTCATACAGTATTGAAGTGGTAGCTGCTGATCTGAAAGGAGTAAGAAGGTCATATTTAGTATGGCCAGAATGGTAATATAAAATCCTGCTGACTGGTGAAGTTGGATTTAATATTACTATTCTAGAAATGCCACTTTTAGAAAGTGAGCATTTCTTTGCACTTAAATCTTTCTGTGCCTTACAATCCACGTCTGGCTGGGCTTAGTTGACAGCTCCTTGTGCATTCACTCAGACACACCCCAAACTCAGGGTACTCGGCCTCACTTGCATACATCTGCATTTTGAATGGGTCTTCCTGGGCTGGGAGGGTGGAGGGCCTGCTCTCACACAAAGGACTGCCACACCCCCTACTGGGACCCTGGCAGACAGGATTGAACTGAAAGGGGACCTGGTGCACTTCTTAGCCACTCTTTGAAGTCTCCCCCACTTCAAAGGCACATTTGGGTATAAAACAGGGCCTCTGCCCTACCTCATCAGACACTTGCTGGAGAAGAAACCTGAACCAGAAACTACATCCTGCCAAGAAGAACTGCCTGGCTGCTCAAAGGACTCACCTGTCTGCTTTCTACAAAGGACTGCTGCCTTGCTGTTGGCCTGCTGCCTTGCGGAACTCTTGTCTGACTGTGAAAGTGCTCTCCAAGGGCTTGGATAGAGCTTGCCTCCTGTTCCCTTAAGTCTCAGGACCAAAAAGACTTCTCTTTTTCACTGGGATGCTCCGTGCGCCGAAAATTTTGACGCACAGCTTGTTCCGCAGCGAGAAAAACGCCGCACACCGACGCTGATCGACGCGACACCTTCGGGACGACCGGAACTTTGACGCATGGCTTCGCAAGGACAACGCCGCCCGACCTCTAGAGGAGAAATCGATGCGACGCCTGCCGTGAGATCGTAATTTCAACACGCAGCCCCGCAGACCGGCGCGCAGCCGGAAAACAAGCAGGAAAATCTACGCACAGACCCGGGACATCTGGTAATCCCCGCGATCCACAGAAAGAGACTGTCCGCGCACTGGGAAACGACGCACGACATCCCACGTGAAAAATAACGACGCAAGTCCGTGTGTGCTGGGGAGAAATCGACGCGCACACCCCTTTTCCACGCATCTCTTCTTCTGTGGCCCTCTGAGGAGATTTTCCGCTCCAAACCAGGTACTTTGTGCTGAAAGAGACTTTGTTTGCTTTTTAAAGACTTAAGACATTCTTATATCACTTTCCAGTGATATCTCTACAAATTCACATTGCAACTTTATTCTTTTTGACCTACAATTATCCTGATAAATATTATATATTTTTCTAAACACTGTGTGGTGTATTTTTGTGGTGTTCTATGGTGGTATTGTATGATCTATTGCACAAATACTTTACACATTGTCTTCTAAGTTAAGCCTGACTGCTCGTGCCAAGCTACCAGAGGGTGGGCACAGGATAATCTTGGATTGTGTGTGACTTACCCTGACTAGAGTGAGGGCTTTTGCTTGGACAGGGGGTAACCTGACTGCCAACCAAAAACCCCATTTCTAACATTGGTGATCAGCGGTGAGGATAGGACTTGTATTTGTGCAGTGACATACAGTAGCTAAGTATTTCACTACCTACCCACAGTTGAAGGTCAACTTGATTTTTATCCCTTTTTGCAAATTCGTTTTTCCTGACAATTTTCAAAAACTAAATCCTCACTCAACATGTCTCTGACGGGGTCTCAGATAGGAGACTTTGACCTAGTCCGGTTGGATACATATACGGTCAAACAACTAAGAGGATTCTGCAGGGCAATGAGGTTACCCACCCAAGAGGCCTCCAAAAAGGAGGACTTTCAAGTGGCGCTGAGGGCCTGGGCAGAAGCCCATTTAGAAGAGGATGATGAGGAAGAAGAGCCAGAAAATGGCCCCTCAGAGGATTTTTCACTATCTGTGGATGGTGTTACCACTGCAATGGTGCCCCCTTCCAGACCAGGGAGCAGTGTCTCTGTGCAAAGCCTGACCGCAGAGGAAAGGAGAGAGGAAAGGGAGTTCCAATTGCAAATGGCAAAACTGAAAATTGAGGCTCAACAGGAGGAAATAAGGGCAGAAAGAGAAGCCAAGCAAGCTGAGGCTGAAAGAGCCTTGGCTGAAAAGAAACTGTTATTGGCTCATGAACTGAGTCTCAAGGAGCTGGACCTCAAGGCAAAACAGTCTGAATCCAGCAATAATGGTGGCAGCATACTGACAGGACCTGCTGGAGCAAAAAAAAGGTTTGTATACCCAAAAATGTGGTACCCAGTTTTGTGGTGGGAGATGACATAGATAAATGGTTAGCTGCTTATGAAGTTGCTCTAAGGCCTCATGAGGTTCCTGAAGGGCAATGGGGGGTAGCTATGTGGGGTTATGTACCGCCACTGGGGAGGGACACACTCCTCACATTGGATCAACCTGATCAAAACACATACCCACTTCAGAAAGCCACTTTACTTGCCAAGTTTGGGCTGACCCCTGAGGGATACCATCAGAGGTTCAGGGACAGCACCAAACAAACCACACAAACATGGGTAGATTTCTTTGACTTCTCCAGTAAGGCACTGAATGGATGGGTGCGGGGCGACAAAGTAGATGATTATAAAGGTTTATATGACTTGATTCTGAGAGAGCATATGCTTAATACTACTTATACAGAGTTGCGCCAGCACTTAGTGGATAGTAAGCTGAGTGATCCCAGGAAGCTTGCTGAGGAGGCGGACCTCTGGGTTAGCACCAAAGTGTCCAAGAAGGTACCTGGGGGGGACACCCACTAAGGTGGTCAGGGTTCCCAACAGAAGAAAGAGGGGGGAGATAAACTTACAGATAAGGAACTCTCCAAAGGCCCCCAAAAGAATTCCCAGGGAGGGGGTGACAACCCTTCCTTTTCCAGATTTGGGAAAAAGCCAGGGACATATGACAGGTCAGAAAAATCCAACCCCAAATGCATGGAGTGTTACCAGTATGGTCACTATAAAGGCGACCCCCAGTGCTCCAAGAGGGCACCGTCCACTACCGGACAGACACCTGGGTTGACTAGTGTAGCGCTCGGGGGGGAGATGGACCCAGATAGCTTTGGGGAACAGGTAGAGATTTCCCTAGTGTCCCTGGGCGAAGGAGAAATGGTGCCCAAAGCCCACATGCCCCAAAATACTTCCAAGTACAGGCAGTGGGTCACCATTGATGGGCAGAAGGTGGAGGCTCTGCGTGACACAGGAGCCAGTATGACTACTATCAAGAGTCAGCTGGTGTCAACAGAGCAGATAGTCCCTAATACATTCCACCAGGTCATAGTCGCTGACAATCGTGAGAGTCACCTACCAGTGGCTCTGGTTCCCTTTGAGTGGGGGGGGGGTCTCTGGTACTCTGAAAGTAGCTGTGAGTCCTGCCATGCCTGTAGATTGTCTGTTAGGCAATGATTTTGAGCATACTGCTTGGAAAGAAGTGGAGCTCAGGTCTCACCTGGAGATGTTAGGATTACCTGAGTGGGTCTGCATGACCACACAGTCCATGGCTGACCGAGAGGGAAGTCAAGGGTGTCTGGAGCCTGGAACAATGGCCCAGAGAGCTGCCAAGAGGAGGGGCAAGGGGCAAGGGAAACTGGCCCCAGAAGTTCCCGCAGTGGCTGACTGGGCTCCTGAGGAGGAGGCTCCCGAGCCAACTGGGGAAGACATTGCCACCCTGGGTGACTTACCTGAGCTTGCGGCTGGCAAGTTGAGGGTGGATCCACCAGGGAGGAATTCTGCAAGGCGCAGAAAGAATGTCCCACTCTGGAAGGTCTGAGGAAACAAGCCTCAAACCAGGCGGCAGGTGATGCCTCTGGCGATCACCATATATATTGGGAGAATGATCTCCTCTACAGTGAGCCTAAGGTTCCGGCCTTTGGGGCAGCACGTACGCTGGTGGTCCCCCAGTGTTACCGAACCTTCCTACTGGGTCTGGCTCACGCCATTCCCCTGGCAGGACATTTGGGGCAAGGCAAGACCTTTGACAGGCTTGTCACCCACTTTTATTGGCCCAGAATGAGGACAAACTCAGATAAGTTCTGCAGATCTTGTCCTACCTGCCAGGCCAGTGGTAAAGCAGGAAAAAGGGTTAAAACCCCCCTGATTCCACTTCATGTCGTTGGCACCCCCTTTGAAAGGGTGGGCATCGACATTGTTGGTCCATTGGACCCCAAGACTGCCTTAGGCAACAGGTTCATCCTGGTTTTGGTGGACCATGCCACCCGTTACCCAGAGGCAATCCCTCTGAGGACCATAACTGCACCAGTGGTGACCAGAACTCTGATGGGGATATTTACCCGTGTGGGGTTCCCCAAGGAGATAGTGTCTGACAGAGGCACTAACTTCATGTCTGCATACATGAAGTCCCTATGGGATGCGTGTGGTGTAACCTACAAGTTCACCACACCCTATCACCCCAGTCTAATGGTCTTGTGGAGAGATTCAACAAGACCTTGAAAGGCATGATTGGTGGCCTCCCTGAGGCCATGAGGCATAAGTGGGACGTCCTCTTACCATGCCTTCTCTTTGCTTACAGAGAGGTCCCCCAGAGGGGGGTAGGGTTCAGTCCCTTTGAGCTTCTCTATGGGTACCCTGTCAGGGGACCCTTAAGCATTGTCAAGGAGGGATTGGAGAAGGCTCCAAAGGCACCCTCTCAGGATGTGGTCAGCTACATGTTGGCCCTCCACAACCAGATGACCGCTTCTGGAAAGAGGCCCAAAGTAACCTAGGCCAGTCAAGAGGTAATGAAACGCTGGTATGACCAGAAGGCCACCCTGGTAGAGTTTCAACCTGGAGACAAAGTGTGGGTAATGGAGCCAGTGGAGCCCAGAGCTCTCCAGGACCGCTGGTCTGGCCCATTTGAAGTAAAGGAGCGGAAAGGGGAGGCCACTTACCTAGTGGACCTCCAAACCCCTAGGAACCTCCTAAGGGTGCTCCATGTCAACCGACTAAAGGCTCATTTTGAGAGGTCGGAGATCAACATGCTTCTGGTCACACATGAAGGAATGGAAGAGGAGAGTGAACCTCTCCCCGACCTCCTCTCTGCCCAAGAAGGTGATGGTTCAGTGAACGGGGTAGTTCTTTCTGACTCCCTGACTCTAAACCAGAAAGGAGACTGCTATGAGCTGTTGGAGCAGTTCTCCCTTACTCCTGGACTGACCCACCTCTGTGTTCATGACATTGACACCGGTGACAGTCTCCCTGTGAAGAACAAAATTTACAGGTTATCGGATAAGGTGAAGGCCAGCATCAAGGAGGAGGTCTCCAAGATGTTAGCTCTAAGGGTTATCGAGAAATCCAGTAGTCCCTGGGCCAGCCCAGTGGTGTTGGTCCCTAAGGCTACTGCCCCAGGTGCGAAGCCAGAACTCCGGTTCTGTGTCGACTACCGGGGTCTCAACTCAGTCACACGGACTGATGCTCACCCCATCCCCCGAGCTGATGAGCTCGTTGACAGGCTGGGTGCTGCCAAGTTCCTGAGTACGTTTGATCTTACTTCAGGGTACTGGCAGATCGCCCTGACTGAGGGGGCTAAAGAAAGATCCGCATTTTCAACCCCTGATAGCCATTACCAGTTCCGGGTGATGCCGTCTGGATTGAAAAATGCCCCCGCTACCTTCCAGCGGTTGGTTAACGGGGTCCTAGCTGGCAAAGATGCCTTCTGTGCAGCCTACCTGGATGACATAGATGTCTACAGTTCCAGCTGGGAGAAACACCTGCTTCACCTCAAGGAGGTGCTTCAGGCCCTGCAACAGGCAGGCCTGACCATCAAGGCTAGTAAGTGCCAGATTGGGCAGGGTTCCGTGGTGTACTTGGGACACCTAGTGGGTGGTGGCAAGGTGCAGCCACTCCAGGCCAAGATTGAAACTATCAAGGCCTGGCAACCACCTAGAATTCAGACTGAGGTGAGAGCCTTTTTAGGCCTCACAGGATACTACCGCAGATTTGTCAAGGGCTATGGTACCATTGTGTCACCCTTGACAGAACTCACTTCCAAGAAACAACCTAGGTTGGTGAATTGGACAGAGGCTTGTCAGAAAGCCTTTGACGCCCTGAAGGAAGCCATGTGCACGGCCCCCGTGCTCAAGGCCCCTGACTACTCCCAGGAATTTATCGTGCAGACAGACGCTTCAGAGCATGGCATAGGGGCAGTTCTAGCACAGCTAAATGAGGAGGGCCTAGACCAACCAGTGGTCTTTATTAGCAGAAGGCTATTACCACGGGAACAGAGGTGGAGTGCTATTGAGAGAGAAGCTTTTGCTGTGGTCTGGGCACTGAAGAAGCTAAGACCCTACCTGTTTGGGACTCACTTCCGGGTTCAGACAGACCACAGGCCCCTCAGATGGCTCATGCAGATGAGGGGTGAGAATCCAAAACTCTTGAGGTGGTCCATTTCCCTACAGGGGATGGACTGTACGGTGGAACATCGCCCAGGGGTTGACCACGCCAATGCTGATGGTCTCTCCAGATACTTCTGCCTTAGCGATGAGAGCTCCCAGGAGGTCGGGTAGCTCTCCCCACTTTCAGCTGGGGGGATACATGTTAGACCTGACAGCCTTAGGGTAGTCACCCCTAACTTTTTGCCTGCCTCCCTCCACTTTTTTGACACTGTTTTTGCTGCCTTTTAGACTCTGCGCACTCTACCACTGCTAACCAGTGCTAAAGTGCATATGCTTTCTCCCCTAAACACATGGTAACCTTGAATCATACCTGATTGGACTATTAATTTACTTATAAGTCCCTAGTAATGTGCACTTTATGTGCATAGGGCCGGTAGATTAAATGCTACTAGTGGGCCTGCAGCACTGGTTGTGCCACCCACTTAAGTAGCCCCTTTTCCTTGTCTCAGGCCTGCCTTTGCAGGGCCTGGGTATGCAGTTTCACTGCCACCTCGCCTTGGCATTTAAAAGTACTTGCCAAGCCTAAACCTCCCCTTTCTCCACATATAAGTCACCTCTAATGTGTGCCCTACGTAACCCCTAGAGCAGGGTGCTGTGTGGGTAAAAGGCAGGACATGTACCTGTGTAGTTTACATGTCCTGGTAGTGTAAAAATCCTAAATTTGTTTTGCACTACTGTGAGTCCTGCTCCCCTCATAAGCTAACATTGGGGATGCCCTCATACAGTATTGAAGTGGTAGCTGCTGATCTGAAAGGAGTAGGAAGGTCATATTTAGTATGGCCAGAATGGTAATATTCCCGCCGGTTTCCCGCTGCCCTAGGGAATTCCGACCCCCTTACTGCCATCCTGTTCCTGGCGGTTTTCACCGCCAGGAACAGGATGGCGGTAACGGGTGTCATGGGGCCCCTGGGGGCCCCTGCAGTGTCCATGCCAATGGCATGGGCACTGCATGGGCCCCCTAACAGGGCCCCACAGAGATTTTCAGTGTCTGCATAGCAGACACTGAAAATCGCGACGGGTGCAACTGCTCCCGTCGCACCCTTTCCACTCCGCCGGCTCCATTTGGTGCCGGCATCCTCGTGGAAGGGGGTTTCCCGCTGGGCGGGCGGGCGGCCTTCTGGCGGTCGCCCGCCCGCCCAGCGGGAAACTCAGAATAACCGCGGCGGTCTTTTGACCACGCAGCGGTATTCTGGCGGCTCCTGCCGGCCCTGCGGTTACCGCGGCCGGCGGGAGTCAGAATGACCCCCTTTGTTTGCTTTTTAAAGACTTAAGACATTCTTATATCACTTTCCAGTGATATCTCTACAAATTCACATTGCAACTTTATTCTTTTTGACCTACAATTATCCTGATAAATATTATATATTTTTCTAAACACTGTGTGGTGTATTTTTGAGGTGTTATATGGTGGTATTGTATGATTTATTGCACAAATACTTTACACATTGCCTTCTAAGTTAAGCCTGACTGCTCGTGCCAAGCTACCAGAGGGTGGGCACAGGATAATCTTGGATTGTGTGTGACTTACCCTGACTAGAGTGAGGGCTTTTGCTTGGATAGGGGTAACCTGACTGCCAACCAAAAACCCAATTTCTAACAATTATGATGGGCTGTACAATTTATTTGTGAAAGAACACCAGTTAAGTAATTGTTTCAATGATAAACTGCATCAGCATCTGGTAGACCTAGGAACAATTTCTCCCTAAGAATTGGGAAAGAAGGCGGACCATTGCGTCAAGAGTAGGGTGACCAAGACTTCCACAGGGGGTGACCAAAAGAAAGGGGTCACAAAGACTCCCTATGGGAAGAGTGTTGAGAGATCCAAGGGAAAAAGTAAAGAGTCTTCTACAGGGCCCCAAAAACCTGCTCAGGAGGGAATGTCCAAAGCCTCTTCACAATCAAATTTTGGGTACAAGGGTAAAAACTTTGAACCCAAGAAGGCCTGGTGTCGTAGCTGTAATCAGCAGGGACACCAAACTGGAGACGAGTCCCAAGAAAGGTTCCACTTCAAACTCTACTCCAGCTAACACTGGAATAGCCAGTATCCAGGTGGGATCAACAGTGTGCCCAGAGCAAATCAGGGTTCACACTGAATCTACATTAGTCTCTGAGGGTGGGGTGGACTTAGCCACACTGGCTGCCTGGCCCCCTAATATGCAAAAATACAGGCAGCAACTCTTAATTAATGGGACAAGTGTAGAAGGCCTGAGGGATACAGGTGCCAGTGTCACCATGGTGACAGAGAAACTGGTTTCCCCTGGTCAATACCTGGCTGGACAAACTTATCCAGTCACCAACGCTGACAATCAGACTAAAGTACATCCCATGGCTATGGTAACTTTAGAGTGGGGAGAGATCAATTGCCTGAAACAGGTGGTGGTCTCCTCAAATATCCCATTAGACTGTTTGCTTGGAAATGACCTGGAGTCCTCAGCATGGGCTGAGGTAGAACTAAAGACCCATGCAGCCATGCTGCGTATCCCTGAACTGGTGTGTGTCAAGATGAGGGCACAGTGCAAGACTCAGGGTGAAAAAGTGGTGTTGGAGCCTGGAAAAAGGGCCCAACCCTCCAAGAGAAAAAGAAAGAAGACTGGGGAACCAGCTTCAATACAACAAGAGAAATAGAACCTCTCTTCCCAGGAAGAAGTTCTGCCCTCTGAGGGAACTGAGCCCATGGAGTTAAAACCTTATCAGGTTGAGCTCCTAGGCCCAGGGGGACCCACAAGGGAACAGTTGTGTAAGGGGCAAGAAACATGTCCCTCTCTTGAAGGCCTTAGGCAACAAGCTGCTGAAGAGACCAAAGGAAAAATCACTGGAACACATAGGGGGTGATTCTAACCTTGGCGGACGGCGGAGGCCGTCCGCCAAGGTACCGCCGTGAAATGACCGCACCGCAGTCAAAAGACCGCGGCGGCCATTTAAACATTTCCTCTGGGCCGGCGGGCGCTCTCCGAAAGAGCGCCCGCCGGCCCAGAGGAAATGCCCCTGCAACGAGGACACCGGCTCAGAATTGAGCCGGCGTAGTTGCAGGGGTGCGACGGGTGCAGTTGCACCCGTCGCGTATATTTCAGTGTCTGCAAGGCAGACACTGAAATACTTTGCGGGGCCCTCTTCCGGGGGCCCCTGCCGTGCCCATGCCATTGGCATGGGCACGGCAGGGGCCCCCAGGGGCCCCGCGGCACCCCCTACCGCCATCCTGTTCATGGCGGGTTTCCCGCCATGAACAGGATGGCGGTAGGGGCTGTCAGAATCCTCATGGCGGCGGAGCGCGCTCCGCCGCCATGAAGGATTCCCCCGAGCAGCGGTAAGTCGGCGGGAGCCCGCCGACTTGCCGCTTCTGACCGCGGCTGAACCGCCGCGGTCAGAATGCTCGTGGGAGCACCGCCAGCCTGTTGGCGGTGCTCCCGTGGTCGGTGGCCCTGGCGGCCACCGGCCGCCAGGGTCAGAATGACCCCCATAGAGTCTATTGGGAAGATGGACTCCTCTACACTGAGGCAAGAGATCCCAAACCTGGTGCTACTAAGAGAGTGGTAGTGCCTCAGGAGTTTAGGAACGTCATTCTGACCTTAGCTCATGATATTCCACTTGCTGGGCATTTGGGACAAACCAAGACTTGGGAAAGGTTAGTTAACCATTTCTATTGGCCCAACATGTCCCAGAAGGTAAAGGAGTTTTGTGTCTCCTGTGCCACCTGTCAAGCCAGTGGTAAGACAGGTGGACACCCAAAGGCCCCCCTCATTCCACTTCCAGTGGTGGGGGTACCCTTTGAAAGAGTGAGTGTGGACATAGTGGGTCCACTTGAACCTCCCACAGCCTCAGGGAACCAATACATACTAGTAGTAGTGGATCATGCTACTAGATACCCTGAAGCAATTCCCTTTAGGTCCACTACTGCCCCTGCAGTAGCGAAAGCACTCATTGGTATTTTTACCAGAGTGGGATTTCCTCAGGAGGTGGAGGCTGACAGAGGTACCAACTTCATATCCCCATACCTGAAGCATATGTGGAATGAGTGTGGGGTGACTTACAGATTCACCACACCATACCATCCACAAACCAATGGTCTTGTAGAAAGGTTTAACAAGACATTGAAAGGCATGATCATGGGGCTACCTGAAAAACTCAAAAGGAGATGGGATGTCCTCTTGCCATGTCTGCTTTTCGCCTACAGGGAGGTGCCTCAGAAGGGCGTAGGGGTTTCCCCCTTTGAACTTCTGTTTGGCCATCCTGTAAGGGGACCACTAGCTCTTGTAAAAGAAGGTTGGGAGAGACCTCTTTATGAGCCTAAACAAGATATAGTGGACTATGTACTAGGCCTACGTTCAAGGATGGCAGAGTACATGGAAAAGGCAAGCAAAAACCTTGAGGCCAGCCAACAGCTCCAGAAAATGTGGTATGACCAAAAGGCTGCTATGGTTGAATTTCATCCAGGGCAGAAAGTCTGGGTTCTGGAGCCTATGGCTCCCAGGGCACTTCAGGACAGATGGAGGGGCCCTTACCCAGTGCTAGAGAGAAAGAGTCAGGTCACCTACCTGGTAGATCTAGGTACTAGCAGGACCCCCAAAAGGGTGATCCATGTGAACCGCCTCAAACTCTTTCATGACAGGGCAGATGTGAATCTGTTGATGGTAACAGATGAGGACCAGGAAGCTGAGAGTGAACTTCTCCCTGATCTCCTCTCCACAGACCCTAAAGATGGCTCAGTTGATGGAGTGATCTATTCAGACACCCTCTCTGGCCAACAGCAATCTGACTGTAGGAAGGTCCTACAACAGTCTGCTGAGCTCTTTTCCCTAACCCCTGTTCAGACACACCTGTGTACCCATGATGTGGACACAGGACACAGCATGCCTGTCATAAACAAAATTTTCAGACAGTCTGACCAACTTAAGGAAAGCATCAAGGTGGAAGTCCACAAGATGCTGGAAGTCATTGAGCACTCTGACAGCCCCTGGGCTAGCCCAGTGATCTTAGTCCCCAAACCTCACACCAAAGATGGAAAGAGAGAGATGAGGTTTTGTGTCGAATACAGAGGACTTAATTCTGTCACCAAGACAGATGCCCCTCCCATTCCAAGGGCAGATGAATTAATTGACAAACTAGGTGCTGCCAGATAACTAAGTACCTTTCACTTGACAGCAGGGTACTGGCAAATCAAAATGGCACCAGGAGCAAAAGAAAAGACAGCATTTTCCACACCTGATGGGCACTATCAGTTTACTGTTATGCCCTTTGGTTTAAAGAATGCCCCTGCCACCTTCAAAAGGTTGGTGAATCAAGTCCTTGCTGGCTTGGAATCCTTTAGTGCAGCTTATCTTGACGATATTCCTGTCTTTAGCTCCAGCTGGCTGGATCACCTGGTCCACCCGAAGAAGGTTTTGAAGGCCCTACAAGCAGCAGGCCTCTCTATCAAGGCATCCAAATGTCAGATAGGGCAGGGAACTGTGGTTTACTTGGGACACCTTGTAGGCGGAGGCCAGGTTCAGGTACTCCAGCCCAAGATCCAGACTATTCTCGACTGGGCAGCTCCAAAAACCCAGACTCAAGTCAGGGCATTCCTTGGTTTGACTGGGTACTACAGGAGGTTTGTGAAGGGATGTGGATCAATAGTGACACCCCTCACAGAACTTACCTCCAAGAAAATGCCCAAGAAGGTAAACTGGACTGTAGAATGCCAACAGGCCTTTGACACCCTGAAATTAGCTATGTGCACAGCACCAGTTCTAAAAGCTACAGATTACTCCAAGCAGTTCATTGTGCAGACTGATGTCTCTGAACAGGGGATAGGGGCAGTTTCGTCCCAAACAAATGATGATGGCCTTGACCAGCCTGTTGCTTTCATTAGCAGGAGGTTACTCCCCAGGGAGCAGCGATGAGTGCCGTTGAGAAGGAGGCCTTTGCTGTGGTTTGGTCCCTGAAGAAGCTGAGACCATACCTCTTTGGTACTCACTTTGTAGTTCAAACTGACCACAGACCTCCCAGATGGCTAATGCAAATGAAAGGTGAAAATCCAAAACTGTTGAGGTGGTCCATCTCCCCACAGGGAATGGACGTTATAGTGGAACACAGACCTGGGACTGCCCATGCCAATGCAGATGGCTTTTCCAGGTTCTTCCACTTAGAAAATGAAGACTCTCTTGGGAAAGGTTAGTCTCATCCTCTTTCGTTTGGGGGGCGTTGTGTAAGGAAATGCCTCCTCGGCATGGTTACCCACTGACTTATTGCCTTTGCTGATGCCAAGTTATGATTTGAAAGTGTGCTGAGGCCTGCTAACCAGGCCCCAGCACCAGTGTTCTTTCCCTAACCTCTACCTTTGTTTCCACAATTGGCACACCCTGGCATCCAGGTAAGTCCCTTGTAACTGGTACCCCTGGTACCAAGGTCCCTGATACCAGGGAAGGTCTCTAAGGGCTGCAGCATGTCTTATGCCACCCTGGGGATCCCTTACTCAGCACAGACACACTGCTTGCCAGCTTGTGTGTGCTGGTGGGGAGAAAATGACTAAGTCGACATGGCACTCGCCTCAGGGTGCCATGCTAACCTCACACTGCCTATGGCATAGAAAAGTCACCCCTCTACCAGGCCTTACAGCCCTAAGGCAGGGTGCACTATACCATAGGTGAGGGCATAGGTGCATGAGCACTATGCCCCTACAGTGTCTAAGCAAAACCTTAGACATTGTAAGTGCAGGGTAGCCATAAGAGTATATGGTCTGGGAGTCTGTCATACACAAACTCCACAGCACCATAATGGCTACACTGAAAACTGCGAAGTTTGGTATCAAACTTCTCAGCACAATAAATGCACACTGATGCCAGTGTACATTTTATTGTGAAATACACCCCAGAGGGCATCTTAGAGATGCCCCCTGAAAACATACCCGACTTCCAGTGTGGGCTGACTAGTTTTACCAGCCTGCCACACACCAGACATGTTGCTGGCCACATGGGGAGAGTGCCTTTGTCACTCTGTGGCTAGTAACAAAGCCTGTACTGGGTGGAGGTGCTTCTCATCTCCCCCTGCAGGAACTGTAACACCTGGCGGTGAGCCTCAAAGGCTCACCCCTTTTGTTACAGCACCCCAGGGCACTCCAGCTAGTGGAGATGCCCGCCCCCTCCGGCCACAGCCCCTCTTTTGGCGGCAAGGCCGGAGGAGACAATGAGAAAAACAAGGAGGAGTCAGTGGCCAGTCAGGACAGCCGCTAAGGTGTCCTGAGCTGAGGCGACTCTGACTTTTAGAAATCCTCCATCTTGCAGATGGAGGATTCCCCCAATAGGATTAGGGATGTGCCCCCCTCCCCTCAGGGAGGAGGCACAAAGAGGGTGTAGCCACCCTCAGGGCTAGTAGCCATTGGCTACTAACCCCCCAGACCTAAACACACCCCTAAATTGAGTATTTAGGGGCTCCCAGAACCTAACAAGATAGATTCCTGCAACCTGAAGATGAAGAAGGACTGCTGACCTGAAGCCTTGCAGAGAAGACGGAGACACCAACTGCTTTGGCCCCAGCCCTACCGGCCTGTCTCCCCACTTCGAGAAAAACTGCAACAGCAACGCGTCCCCCAGGGTCCAGCGACCTCTGAAGTACTACCCTGCATCTAAAAGGACCAAGAACTCCCGAGGACAGCGGCTCTGCTCCAAAGAAGAAACATCTTTGCAACAAAGAAGCAACTTTTAAAGACAACACGTTTGCTGCCGGAAGCGTGAGACTTTGCACTCTGCACCCGACGCCCCCGACTCGACCTGCGGAGAAAAAACACTACAGGGAGGACTCCCCGGCGACTGCGACCCTGTGAGTAGCCAGAGTTGACCCCCCTGAGCTCCCCCAGCGACGCCTGCAGAGGGAATACAGAGGCTCCCCCTGACCGCGACTGCCTGCTTCTAAGAACTCAACGCCTGGTAAAGACACTGCACTCGCAGCCCCCAGGACCTGAAGGATCTGACCTCCAGTGCAGAAGCGACCCCCAGGTGGCCCTCTCCCTTGCCCAGGTGGTGGCTACCCCGAGGAGCCCCCCCCTTGCTTGCCTGCTTCGCTGAAGAGACCCCTGGGTCTCCCATTGAAACCTATTGCAAACCCGACACCTGTTTGCACTATGCACCCAGCCGCCCCTGTGCCGCTGAGGGTGTACTTTTTGTGCTGACTTGTGTCCCCCCTCCCCCGGTGCCCTACAAAATCCCCCTGGTCTGCCCTCTGAAGACGCGGGTACCTACCTGCTGGCAGACTGGAAAAGGGGCACCCCCTTCTCCATTGAAGTCCACAGGCTTCCCAGCTGCCACAACACCTCCTTCAGGACCATCCTTCTGCAGAAAAGGCACCTGTTGTTGCAAAGCCAAGTTTTGCAGCATACAGCAGACCACGATGATCTGGCACACCTTCTTTGGTGAGTAGAATAGGGAACCACCCGTCATATGCCAAGCCTAAACCTCCCCTTTCTCCACATATAAGTCACCTCTAATTTGTGCCCTAGGTAACCCCTAGAGCAGGGTGCTGTGTGGGTGAAAGGCAGGACATGTACCTGTGTAGTTTACATGTCCTGGTAGTGTAAAACTCCTAAATTCGTTTTGCACTACTGTGAGTCCTGCTCCCTTCATAGGCTAAAATTGGGGCTTCCCTCATACAGTATTGAAGTGGTAGCTGCTGATCTGAAAGGAGTAAGAAGGTCATATTTAGTATGGCCAGAATGGTAATATAAAATCCTGCTGACTGGTGAAGTTGGATTTAATATTACTATTCTAGAAATGCCACTTTTAGAAAGTGAGCATTTCTTTGCCCTTAAATCTTTCTGTGCCTTACAATCCACGTCTGGCTGGGCTTAGTTGACAGCTCCTTGTGCATTCACTCAGACACACCCCAAACTCAGGGTACTCGGCCTCACTTGCATACATCTGCATTTTGAATGGGTCTTCCTGGGCTGGGAGGGTGGAGGGCCTGCTCTCACACAAAGGACTGCCACACCCCCTACTGGGACCCTGGCAGACAGGATTGAACTGAAAGGGGACCTGGTGCACTTCTTAGCCACTCTTTGAAGTCTCCCCCACTTCAAAGGCACATTTGGGTATAAAACAGGGCCTCTGCCCTACCTCATCAGACACTTGCTGGAGAAGAAACCTGAACCAGAAACTACATCCTGCCAAGAAGAACTGCCTGGCTGCTCAAAGGACTCACCTGTCTGCTTTCTACAAAGGACTGCTGCCTTGCTGTTGGCCTGCTGCCTTGCGGAACTCTTGTCTGACTGTGAAAGTGCTCTCCAAGGGCTTGGATAGAGCTTGCCTCCTGTTCCCTGAAGTCTCAGGACCAAAAAGACTTCTCTTTTTCACTGGGATGCTCCGTGCGCCGAAAATTTTGACACACAGCTTGTTCCGCAGCGAGAAAAACGCCGCACACCGACGCTGATCGACGCGACGCCTTCGGGACGACCGGAACTTTGACGCATGGCTTCGCAAGGACAACGCCGCCCGACCTCTAGAGGAGAAATCGACGCGACGCCTGCCGTGAGATCGTAATTTCGACACGCAACCCCGCAGACCGGCGCGCAGCCGGAAAACAAGCAGGAAAATCTACTCACAGACCCAGGACATCTGGTAATCCCCGCGATCCACAGAAAGAGACTGTCCGCGCGCTGGAAAACGACGCACGACTTCCCGCGTGAAAAATAACGACGCAAGTCCGTGTGTGCTGGGGAGAAATCGACGCACACACCCTTTTTCCACGCATCTCTTCTTCTGTGGCCCTCTGAGGAGATTTTCCGCTCCAAACCAGGTACTTTGTGCTGAAAGAGACTTTGTTTGCTTTTTAAAGACTTAAGACATTCTTATATCACTTTCCAGTGATATCTCTACAAATTCACATTGCAACTTTATTCTTTTTGACCTACAATTATCCTGATAAATATTATATATTTTTCTAAACACTGTGTGGTGTATTTTTGTGGTGTTATATGGTGGTATTGTATGATCTATTGCACAAATACTTTACACATTGCCTTCTAAGTTAAGCCTGACTGCTCGTGCCAAGCTACCAGAGGGTGGGCACAGGATAATCTTGGATTGTGTGTGACTTACCCTGACTAGAGTGAGGGCTTTCGCTTGGACAGGGGGTAACCTGACTGCCAACCAAAAACCCCATTTCTAACATTGGTGATCAGCGGTGAGGATAGGACTTGTATTTGTGCAGTGACATACAGTAGCTAAGTATTTCACTACCTACCCACAGTTGAAGGTCAACTTGATTTTTATCCCTTTTTGCAAATTCGTTTTTCCTGACAATTTTCAAAAACTAAATCCTCACTCAACATGTCTCTGACGGGGTCTCAGATAGGAGACTTTGACCTCGTCCGGTTGGATACATATACGGTCAAACAACTAAGAGGATTCTGCAGGGCAATGAGGGTACCCACCTAAGGGGCCTCCAAAAAGGAGGACTTTCAAGTGGCGCTGAGGGCCTGGGCAGAAGCCCATTTAGAAGAGGATGATGAGGAAGAAGAGCCAGAAAATGGCCCCTCAGAGGATTTTTCACTATCTGTGGATGGTGTTGCCACTGCAATGGTGCCCCCTTCCAGACCAGGGAGCAGTGTCTATGTGCAAAGCCTGACCGCAGAGGAAAGGAGAGAGGAAAGGGAGTTCCAATTGCAAATGGCAAAACTGAAAATTGAGGCTCAACAGGAGGAAAGAAGGGATGAAAGAGAAGCCAAGCAAGCTGAGGCTGAAAGAGCCTTGTCTGAAAAGAAACTGTTATTGGCTCATGAACTGAGTCTCAAGGAGCTGGACCTCAAGGCAAAACAGTCTGAATCCAGCAATAATGGTGGCAGCATACTGACAGGACCTGCTGGAGCAAAAAAATAGGTTCGTATACCCAAAAATGTGGTACCCAGTTTTGTGGTGGGAGATGACATAGATAAATGGTTAGCTGCTTATGAAGTTGCACTAAGGGCTCATGAGGTTCCTGAAGGGCAATGGGGGGTAGCTATGTGGGGTTATGTACCGCCACTGGGGAGGGACACACTCCTCACATTGGATCAACCTGATCAAAACACATACCCACTTCAGAAAGCCACTTTACTTGCCAAGTTTGGGCTGACCCCTGCGGGATACCGTCAGAGGTTCAGGGACAGCACCAAACAAACCACACAAACATGGGTAGATTTCTTTGACTTCTCCAGTAAGGCACTGAATGGATGGGTGCGGGGCGACAAAGTAGATGATTATAAAGGTTTATATGACTTGATTCTGAGAGAGCATATGCTTAATACTACTTATACAGAGTTGCGCCAGCACTTAGTGGATAGTAAGCTGACTGATCCCAGGAAGCTTGCTGAGGAGGCGGACCTCTGGGTTAGCACCAAAGTGTCCAAGAAGGTACCTGGGGGGGACACCCACTAAGGTGGTCAGGGTTCCCAACAGAAGAAAGAGGGGGGAGATAAACTTACAGATAAGGAACTCTCCAAAAGCCCCCAAAAGAATTCCCAGGGAGGGGGTGGCAACCCTTCCTTTTCCAGATTTGGGAAAAAGCCAGGGACATATGACAGGTCAGAAAAATCCAACCCCAAATGCATGGAGTGTTACCAGTATGGTCACTATAAAGGCGACCCCCAGTGCTCCAAGAGGGCACCGTCCACTACCGGACAGACACCTGGGTTGACTAGTGTAGCGCTCGGGGGGGAGATGGACCCAGATAGCTTTGGGGAACAGATAGAGATTTCCCTAGTGTCCCTGGGCGAAGGAGAAATGGTGCCCAAAGCCCACATGCCCCAAAATACTTCCAAGTACAGGCAGTGGGTCACCATTGAAGAGCAGAAGGTGGAGGCTCTGCGTGACACAGGAGCCAGTATGACTACTATCAAGAGTCAGCTGGTGTCAACAGAGCAGATAGTCCCTAATACATTCCACCAGGTCATAGTCACTGACAATCGTGAGAGTCACCTACCGGTGGCTCTGGTTCCCTTTGAGTGGGGGGGGGTCTCTGGTACTCTGAAAGTAGCTGTGAGTCCTGCCATGCCTGTAGATTGTCTGTTAGGCAATGATTTTGAGCATACTGCTTGGAAAGAAGTGGAGCTCAGGTCTCACCTGGAGATGTTAGGATTACCTGAGTGGGTCTGCATGACCACACGGTCCATGGCTGACCGAGAGGGAAGCCAAGGGTGTCTGGAGCCTGGAACAATGGCCCAGAGAGCTGCCAAGAGGAGGGGCAAGGGGCAAGGGAAACTGGCCCCAGAAGTTCCCGCAGTGGCTGACTGGGCTCCTGAGGAGGAGGCTCCCGAGCCAACTGGGGAAGACATTGCCACCCTGGGTGACTTACCTGAGCTTGCTGGCTGGCAAGTTGAGGGTGGATCCACCAGGGAGGAATTCTGCAAGGCGCAGAAAGAATGTCCCACTCTGGAAGGTCTGAGGAAACAAGCCTCAAACCAGGCGGCAGGTGAAGCCTCTGGCGATCACCATATATATTGGGAGAATGATCTCCTCTACAGTGAGCCTAAGGTTCCGGCCTTTGGGGCAGCACGTACACTGGTGGTCCCCCAGTGTTACCGAACCTTCCTACTGGGTCTGGCTCACGCCATTCCCCTGGCAGGACATTTGGGGCAAGGCAAGACATTTGACAGGCTTGTCACCCACTTTTATTGGCCCAGAATGAGGACAAACTCAGATAAGTTCTGCAGATCTTGTCCTACCTGCCAGGCCAGTGGTAAAGCAGGAAAAAGGGTTAAAACCCCCCTGATTCCACTTCCTGTCGTTGGCAGCCCCTTTGTGGGCATCGACATTGTTGGTCCATTGGACCCCAAGACTGCCTTAGGCAACAGGTTCATCCTGGTTTTGGTGGACCATGCCACCCGTTACCCAGAGGCAATCCCTCTGAGGACCGTAACTGCACCAGTGGTGACCAGAACTCTGATGGGGATATTTACCCGTGTGGGGTTCCCCAAGGAGATAGTGTCTGACAGAGGCACTAACTTCATGTCTGCATACATGAAGTCCCTATGGGATGCGTGTGGTGTAACCTACAAGTTCACCACACCCTATCACCCCCAGTCTAATGGTCTTGTGGAGAGATTCAACAAGACCTTGAAAGGCATGATTGGTGGCCTCCCTGAGGCCATGAGGCGTAAGTGGGACGTCCTCTTACCATGCCTTCTCTTTGCTTACAGAGAGGTCCCCCAGAGGGGGGTAGGGTTCAGTCCCTTTGAGCTTCTCTATGGGTACCCTGTCAGGGGACCCTTAAGCATTGTCAAGGAGGGATTGGAGAAGGCTCCAAAGGCACCCTCTCAGGATGTGGTCAGCTACATGTTGGCCCTCCGCAACCAGATGACCCGCTTCTGGAAAGAGGCCCAAAGTAACCTTGAGGCCAGTCAAGAGGTAATGAAACGCTGGTATGACCAGAAGGCCACCCTGGTAGAGTTTCAACCTGGAGACAAAGTGTGGGTAATGGAGCCAGTAGAGCCCAGAGCTCTCCAGGACCGCTGGTCTGGCCCATTTGAAGTAAAGGAGCGGAAAGGGGAGGCCACTTACCTAGTGGACCTCCAAACCCCTAGGAACCTCCTAAGGGTGCTCCATGTCAACCGACTAAAGGCTCATTTTGAGAGGTCGGAGATCAACATGCTTCTGGTCACAGATGAAGGAATGGAAGAGGAGAGTGAACCTCTCCCCGACCTCCTCTCTGCCCAAGAATGTGATGGTTCAGTGAACGGGGTAGTTCTTTCTGACTCCCTGACTCTAAACCAGAAAGGAGACTGCTATGAGCTGTTGGAGCAGTTCTCCCTTACTCCTGGACTGACCCACCTCTGTGTTCATGACATTGACACCGGTGACAGTCTCCCTGTGAAGAACAAAATTTACAGGTTATCGGATAAGGTGAGGGCCAGCATCAAGGAGGAGGTCTCCAAGATGTTAGCTCTAAGGGTTATCGAGAAATCCAGTAGTCCTTGGGCCAGCCCAGTGGTGTTGGTCCCTAAGGCTACTGCCCCATGTGCGAAGCCAGAACTCCGGTTCTGTGTCGACTACCGGGGTCTCAACTCAGTCACACGGACTGATGCTCACCCCATCCCCCGAGCTGATGAGCTCGTTGACAGGCTGGGCGCTGCCAAGTTCCTGAGTACGTTTGATCTTACTTCAGGGTACTGGCAGATCGCCCTGACTGAGGGGGCTAAAGAAAGATCCGCATTTTCAACCCCTGATAGCCATTACCAGTTCCGGGTGATGCCGTCTGGATTGAAAAATGCCCCCGCTACCTTCCAACGGTTGGTTAACGGGGTCCTAGCTGGCAAAGATGCCTTCTGTGCAGCCTACCTGGATGACATAGATGTCTACAGTTCCAGCTGGGAGAAACACCTGCTTCACCTCAAGGAGGTGCTTCAGGCCCTGCAACAGGCAGGCCTGACCATCAAGGCTAGTAAGTGCCAGATTGGGCAGGGTTCCGTGGTGTACTTGGGACACCTAGTGGGTGGTGGCAAGGTGCAGCCACTCCAGGCCAAGATTGAAACTATCAAGGCCTGGCAACCACCTAGAATTCAGACTGAGGTGAGAGCCTTTTTAGGCCTCACAGGATACTACCGCAGATTTGTCAAGGGCTATGGTACCATTGTGTCACCCTTGACAGAACTCACTTCCAAGAAACAACCTAGGTTGGTGAATTGGACAGAGGCTTGTCAGAAAGCCTTTGACGCCCTGAAGGAAGCCATGTGCACGGCCCCCGTGCTCAAGGCCCCTGACTACTCCCAGGAATTTATTGTGCAGACAGACGCTTCAGAGCATGGCATAGGGGCAGTTCTAGCACAGCTAAATGAGGAGGGCCTAGACCAACCAGTGGTCTTTATTAGCATAAGGCTATTACCACGGGAACAGAGGTGGAGTGCTATTGAGAGAGAAGCTTTTGCTGTGGTCTGGGCACTGAAGAAGCTAAGACCCTACCTGTTTGGGACTCACTTCCGGGTTCAGACAGACCACAGGCCCCTCAGATGGCTCATGCAGATGAGGGGTGAGAATCCAAAACTCTTGAGGTGGTCCATTTCCCTACAGGGGATGGACTTTACGGTGGAACATCGCCCAGGGGTTGACCACGCCAATGCTGATGGTCTCTCCAGATACTTCTGCCTTAGCGATGAGAGCTCCCAGGAGGTCGGGTAGCTCTCCCCACTTTCAGCTGGGGGGACACATGTTAGACCTGACAGCCTTAGGGTAGTCACCCCTAACTTTTTGCCTGCCTCCCTCCACTTTTTTGACACTGTTTTTGCTGCCTTTTAGACTCTGCGCACTCTACCACTGCTAACCAGTGCTAAAGTGCATATGCTTTCTCCCCTAAACACATGGTAACCTTGAATCATACCTGATTGGACTATTAATTTACTTATAAGTCCCTAGTAATGTGCACTTTATGTGCATAGGGCCGGTAGATTAAATGCTACTAGTGGGCCTGCAGCACTGGTTGTGCCACCCACTTAAGTAGCCCCTTTTCCTTGTCTCAGGCCTGCCATTGCAGGGCCTGGGTATGCAGTTTCACTGCCACCTCGCCTTGGCATTTAAAAGTACTTGCCAAGCCTAAACCTCCCCTTTCTCCACATATAAGTCACCTCTAATGTGTGCCCTACGTAACCCCTAGAGCAGGGTGCTGTGTGGGTAAAAGGCAGGACATGTACCTGTGTAGTTTACATGTCCTGGTAGTGTAAAACTCCTAAATTCGTTTTGCACTACTGTGAGTCCTGCTCCCTTCATAAGCTAACATTGGGGCTGCCCTCATACAGTATTGAAGTGGTAGCTGCTGATCTGAAAGGAGTAGGAAGGTCATATTTAGTATGGCCAGAATGGTAATATAAAATCCTGCTGACTGGTGAAGTTGGATTTAATATCACTATTCTAGAAATGCCACTTTTAGAAAGTGAGCATTTCTTTGCACTTAAATCTTTCTGTGCCTTACAATCCACGTCTGGCTGGGCTTAGTTGACAGCTCCTTGTGCATTCACTCAGACACACCCCAAACTCAGGGTACTCAGCCTCACTTGCATACATCTGCATTTTGAATGGGTCTTCCTGGGCTGGGAGGGTGGAGGGCCTGCTCTCACTCAAAGGACTGCCACACCCCCTACTGGGACCCTGGCAGACAGGATTGAACTGAATGGGGACCTGGTGCACTTCTTAGCCACTCTTTGAAGTCTCCCCCACTTCAAAGGCACATTTGGGTATAAAACAGGGCCTCTGCCCTACCTCATCAGACACTTGCTGGAGAAGAAACCTGAACCAGAAACTACATCCTGCCAAGAAGAACTGCCTGGCTGCTCAAAGGACTCACCTGTCTGCTTTCTACAAAGGACTGCTGCCTTGCTGTTGGCCTGCTGCCTTGCTGAACTCTTGTCTCGCTGTGAAAGTGCACTCCAAGGGCTTGGATAGAGCTTGCCTCCTGTTCCCTGAAGTCTCAGGACCAAAAAGACTTCTCTTTTTCACTTGGACGCTCCGTGCGGCGAAAATTTCGATGCACAGCTTGTTCCGCGGCAAGAAAAACGCTGCACACCGACCCTGATCGACGCGATGCCTTCAGGACGACCGGAACTTCGACGCACGGCTTCGCAAGGACAACGCCGCCCAACCTGTAGAGGAGAAATCTACGCAACGCCTGCCGTGAGATTGTAATTTCGACGTGCAGCCCCGCAGACCGACGCGCAGCCGGAAAACAAGCAGGAAAATCCACGCACAGACCTGGGACATCTGGTAATCCCCGCGATCCACAGAAAGAGACTGTCCGCGCACCGGAAAACGACGCACGACTTCCAGTGTGAAAAATAACGACGCAAGTCCGTGTGTGCTGGGGAGAAATCGACGCACACACCCTTTTTCCACGCATCTCTTCTTCTGTGGCCCTCTGAGGAGATTTTCCGCTCCAAACCAGGTAGTTTGTGCTGAAAGAGACTTTGGGGGTCATTCTAACGCTGGCGGTCTCTGACCGCCAGGGCTAAAATGACGGGAGCACCGCCAACAGGCTGGCGGTGCTCCCATGGGCATTCTGACCGCGGCGGTACAGCCGCGGTCAGAAACGGGAAACCAGCGGTGTCCCGCCGGTTTCCCGCTGCCCTAGGGAATCCTCCATGGCGGAGCTGCTTGCAGTGCCGCCATGGGGATTCCGACCCCCTTACTGCCATCCTGTTCCTGGGGATGGCGGTAACGGGTGTCATGGGGCCCCTGGGGGCCCCTGCAGTGTCCATGCCAATGGCATGGGCACTGCATCGGCACCCTAACAGGGCCCCACAGAGATTTTCAGTGTCTGCATAGCAGACACTGAAAATCGCGACGGGTGCAACTGCACCCGTTGCACCCTTTCCACTCCGCCGGCTCCATTTGGAGCCGGCATCCTCGTGGAAGGGGGTTTCCCGCTGGGCGGGCGGGCGGCCTTCTGGCGGTCGCCCGCCCGCCCAGCGGGAAACTCAGAATAACCGCAGCGGTCTTTTGACCACGCAGCGGTATTCTGGCGGCTCCTGCCGGCCCTGCGGTTACCGCGGCCGGCGGGAGTCAGAATGACCCCCTTTGTTTGCTTTTTAAAGACTTAAGACATTCTTATATCACTTTCCAGTGATATCTCTACAAATTCACATTGCAACTTTATTCTTTTTGACCTATAATTATCCTGATAAATATTATATATTTTTCTAAACACTGTGTGGTGTATTTTTGTGGTGTTATATGGCGGTATTGTATGATTTATTGCACAAATACTTTACACATTGCCTTCTAAGTTAAGCCTGACTGCTCGTGCCAAGCTACCAGAGGGTGGGCACAGGATAATCTTGGATTGTGTGTGACTTACCCTGACTAGAGTGAAGGCTTTTGCTTGGATAAGGGGTAACCTGACTGCCAACCAAAAACCCAATTTCTAACAATTATGATGGGCTGTACAATTTATTTGTGAAAGAACACCAGTTAAGTAATTGTTTCAATGATAAACTGCATCAGCATCTGGTAGACCTAGGAACAATTTCTCCCTAAGAATTGGGAAAGAAGGCGGACCATTGCGTCAAGAGTAGGGTGACCAAGACTTCCACAGGGGGTGACCAAAAGAAAGGGGTCACAAAGACTCCCTATTGGAAGAGTGTTGAGAGATCCAAGGGAAAAAGTAAAGAGTCTTCTACAGGGCCCCAAAAACCTGCTCAGTAGGGAATGTCCAAAGCCTCTTCACAATCAAATTTTGGGTACAAGGGTAAAAACTTTGAACTCAAGAAGGCCTGGTGTCGTAGCTGTAATCAGCAGGGACACCAAACTGGAGACGAGTCCCAAGAAAGGTTCCACTTCAAACTCTACTCCAGCTAACACTGGAATAGCCAGTATCCAGGTGGGATCAACAGTGTGCCCAGAGCAAATCAGGGTTCACACTGAATCTACATTAGTCTCTGAGGGTGGGGTGGACTTAGCCACACTGGCTGCCTGGCCCCCTAATATGCAAAAATACAGGCAGCAACTCTTAATTAATGGGACAAGTGTAGAAGGCCTGAGGGATACAGGTGCCAGTGTCACCATGGTGACAGAGAAACTGGTTTCCCCTGGTCAATACCTGGCTGGACAAACTTATCCAGTCACCAACGCTGACAATCAGACTAAAGTACATCCCATGGCTATGGTAACTTTAGAGTGGGGAGAGATCAATTGCCTGAAACAGGTGGTGGTCTCCTCAAATATCCCATTAGACTGTTTGCTTGGAAATGACCTGGAGTCCTCAGCATGGGCTGAGGTAGAACTAAAGACCCATGCAGCCATGCTGGGTATCCCTGAACTGGTGTGTGTCAAGACGAGGGCACAGTGCAAGACTCAGGGTGAAAAAGTGGTGTTGGAGCCTGGAAAAAGGGCCCAACCCTCCAAGAGAAAAAGAAAGAAGACTGGGAAACCAGCTTCAATACAACAAGAGAAATAGAACCTCTCTTCCCAGGAAGAAGTTCTGCCCTCTGAGGGAACTGAGCCCATGGAGTTAAAACCTTATCAGGTTGAGCTCCTAGGCCCAGGGGGACCCACAAGGGAACAGTTGTGTAAGGGGCAAGAAACATGTCCCTCTCTTGAAGGCCTTGGGCAACAAGCTGCTGAAGAGACCAAAGGAAAAATCACTGGAACACATAGAGTCTATTGGGAAGATGGACTCCTCTACACTGAGGCAAGAGATCCCAAACCTGGTGCCACTAAGAGAGTGGTAGTGCCTCAGGAGTTTAGGAACGTCATTCTGACCTTAGCTCATGATATTCCACTTGCTGTGCATTTGGGACAAACCAAGACTTGGGAAAGGTTAGTTAACCATTTCTATTGGCCCAACATGTCCCAGAAGGTAAAGGAGTTTTGTGTCTCCTGTGCCACCTGTCAAGCCAGTGGTAAGACAGGTGGACACCCAAAGGCCCCCCTCATTCCACTTCCAGTGGTAGGGGTACCCTTTGAAAGAGTGAGTGTGGACATAGTGGGTCCACTTGAACCTCCCACAGCCTCAGGGAACCAATACATACTAGTAGTAGTGGATCATGCTACTAGATACCCTGAAGCAATTCCCTTTAGGTCCACTACTGCCCCTGCAGTAGCGAAAGCACTCATTGGTATTTTTACCAGAGTGGGATTTCCTCAGGAGGTGGAGGCTGACAGAGGTACCAACTTCATATCCCCATACCTGAAGCATATGTGGAATGAGTGTGGGGTGACTTACAGATTCACCACACCATACCATCCACAAACCAATGGTCTTGTAGAAAGGTTTAACAAGACATTGAAAGGCATGATCATGGGGCTACCTGAAAAACTCAAAAGGAGATGGGATGTCCTCTTGCCATGTCTGCTTTTCGCCTACAGGGAGGTGCCTCAGAAGGGCGTAGGGGTTTCCCCCTTTGAACTTCTGTTTGGCCATCCTGTAAGGGGACCACTAGCTCTTGTAAAAGAAGGTTGGGAGAGACCTCTTTATGAGCCTAAACAAGATATAGTGGACTATGTACTAGGCCTACGTTCAAGGATGGCAGAGTACATGGAAAAGGCAAGCAAAAACCTTGAGGCCAGCCAACAGCTCCAGAAGATGTGGTATGACCAAAAGGCTGCTATGGTTGAATTTCATCCAGGGCAGAAAGTCTGGGTTCTGGAGCCTGTGGCTCCCAGGTCACTTCAGGACAGATGGAGGGGCCCTTACCCAGTGCTAGAGAGAAAGAGTCAGGTCACCTACCTGGTAGACCTAGGCACTAGCAGGACCCCCAAAAGGGTGATCCATGTGAACCGCCTCAAACTCTTTCATGACAGGGCAGATGTGAATCTGTTGATGGTAACAGATGAGGACCAGGAAGCTGAGAGTGAACTTCTCCCTGATCTCCTCTCCACAGACCCTAAAGATGGCTCAGTTGATGGAGTGATCTATTCAGACACCCTCTCTGGCCAACAGCAATCTGACTGTAGGAAGGTCCTACAACAGTCTGCTGAGCTCTTTTCCCTAACCCCTGTTCAGACACACCTGTGTACCCATGATGTGGACACAGGACACAGCATGCCTGGCATAAACAAAATTTTCAGACAGTCTGACCAACTTAAGGAAAGCATCAAGGTGGAAGTCCACAAGATGCTGGAAGTCATTGAGCACTCTGACAGCCCCTGGGCTAGCCCAGTGATCTTAGTCCCCAAACCTCACACCAAAGATGGAAAGAGAGAGATGAGGTTTTGTGTCGACTACAGAGGACTTAATTCTGTCACCAAGACAGATGCCCCTCCCATTCCAAGGGCAGATGAATTAATTGACAAACTAGGTGCTGCCAGATAACTAAGTACCTTTGACTTGACAGCAGGGTACTGGCAAATCAAAATGGCACCAGGAGCAAAAGAAAAGACAGCATTCTCCACACCTGATGGGCACTATCAGTTTACTGTTATGCCCTTTGGTTTAAAGAATGCCCCTGCCACCTTCAAAAGATTGGTGAATCAAGTCCTTGCTGGCTTGGAGTCCTTTAGTGCAGCTTATCTTGACGATATTTCTGTCTTTAGCTCCAGCTGGCTGGATCACCTGGTCCACCCGAAGAAGGTTTTGAAGGCCCTACAAGCAGCAGGCCTCTCTATCAAGGCATCCAAATGTCAGATAGGGCAGGGAACTGTGGTTTACTTGGGACACCTTGTAGGCGGAGGCCAGGTTCAGGTACTCCAGCCCAAGATCCAGACTATTCTCGACTGGGCAGCTCCAAAAACCCAGACTCAAGTCAGGGCATTCCTTGGTTTGACTGGGTACTACAGGAGGTTTGTGAAGGGATGTGGATCAATAGTGACACCCCTCACAGAACTTACCTCCAAGAAAATGCCCAAGAAGGTAAACTGGACTGTAGAATGCCAACAGGCCTTTGACACCCTGAAATTAGCTATGTGCACAGCACCAGTTCTAAAAGCTACAGATTACTCCAAGCAGTTCATTGTGCAGACTGATGTCTCTGAACAGGGGATAGGGGCAGTTTCGTCCCAAACAAATGATGATGGCCTTGACCAGCCTGTTGCTTTCATTAGCAGGAGGTTACTCCCCAGGGAGCAGCGATGAGTGCCGTTGAGAAGGAGGCCTTTGCTGTGGTTTGGTCCCTGAAGAAGCTGAGACCATACCTCTTTGGTACTCACTTTGTAGTTCAAACTGACCACAGACCTCCCAGATGGCTAATGCAAATGAAAGGTGAAAATCCAAAACTGTTGAGGTGGTCTATCTCCCCACAGGGAATGGACGTTATAGTGGAACACAGACCTGGGACTGCCCATGCCAATGCAGATGGCTTTTCCAGGTTCTTCCACTTAGAAAATGAAGACTCTCTTGGGAAAGGTTAGTCTCATCCTCTTTCGTTTGGGGGGCGTTGTGTAAGGAAATGCCTCCTTGGCATGGTTACCCACTGACTTATTGCCTTTGCTGATGCCAAGTTATGATTTGAAAGTGTGCTGAGGCCTGCTAACCAGGCCCCAGCACCAGTGTTCTTTCCCTAACCTCTACCTTTGTTTCCACAATTGGCACACCCTGGCATCCAGGTAAGTCCCTTGTAACTGGTACCCCTGGTACCAAGGTCCCTGATACCAGGGAAGGTCTCTAAGGGCTGCAGCATGTCTTATGCCACCCTGGGGACCCCTTACTCAGCACAGACACACTGCTTGCCAGCTTTTGTGTGCTGGTGGGGAGAAAATGACTAAGTCGACATGGCACTAGCCTCAGGGTGCCATGCTAACTTCACACTGCCTATGGCATAGAAAAGTCACCCCTCTACCAGGCCTTACAGCCCTAAGGCAGGGTGCACTATACCATAGGTGAGGGCATAGGTGCATGAGCACTATGCCCCTACAGTGTCTAAGCAAAACCTTAGACATTGTAAGTGCAGGGTAGCCATAAGAGTATATGGTCTGGGAGTCTGTCATACACAAACTCCACAGCACCATAATGGCTACACTGAAAACTGCGAAGTTTGGTATCAAACTTCTCAGCACAATAAATGCACACTGATGCCAGTGTACATTTTATTGTGAAATACACCCCAGAGGGCATCTTAGAGATGCCCCCTGAAAACATACCCGACTTCCAGTGTGGGCTGACTAGTTTTACCAGCCTGCCACACACCAGACATGTTGCTGGCCACATGGGGAGAGTGCCTTTGTCACTCTGTGGCTAGTAACAAAGCCTGTACTGGGTGGAGGTGCTTCTCATCTCCCCCTGCAGGAACTGTAACACCTGGCGGTGAGCCTCAAAGGCTCACCCCTTTTGTTACAGCACCCCAGGGCACTCCAGCTAGTGGAGATGCCCGCCCCCTCCGGCCACAGCCCCTCTTTTGGCGGCAAGGCCGGAGGAGACAATGAGAAAAACAAGGAGGAGTCAGTGGCCAGTCAGGACAGCCGCTAAGGTGTCCTGAGCTGAGGCGACTCTGACTTTTAGAAATCCTCCATCTTGCAGATGGAGGATTCCCCCAATAGGATTAGGGATGTGCCCCCCTTCCCTCAGGGAGGAGGCACAAAGAGGGTGTAGCCACCCTCAGGGCTAGTAGCCATTGGCTACTAACCCCCCAGACCTAAACACACCCCTAAATTGAGTATTTAGGGGCTCCCAGAACCTAACAAGATAGATTCCTGCAACCTGAAGATGAAGAAGGACTGCTGACCTGAAGCCTTGCAGAGAAGACGGAGACACCAACTGCTTTGGCCCCAGCCCTACCGGCCTGTCTCCCCACTTCGAGAAAAACTGCAACAGCAACGCGTCCCCCAGGGTCCAGCGACCTCTGAAGTACTACCCTGCATCTAAAAGGACCAAGAACTCCCGAGGACAGCGGCTCTGCTCCAAAGAAGAAACATCTTTGCAACAAAGAAGCAACTTTTAAAGACAACACGTTTGCCGCCGGAAGCGTGAGACTTTGCACTCTGCACCCGACGCCCCCGACTCGACCTGCGGAGAAAAAACACTACAGGGAGGACTCCCCGGCGACTGCGACCCTGTGAGTAGCCAGAGTTGACCCCCCTGAGCTCCCCCAGCGACGCCTGCAGAGAGAATCCAGAGGCTCCCCCTGACCGCGACTGCCTGCTTCTAAGAACTCGACGCCTGGTAAAGACACTGCACTCGCAGCCCCCAGGACCTGAAGGATCTGACCTCCAGTGCAGAAGCGACCCCCAGGTGTCCCTCTCCCTTGCCCAGGTGGTGGCTACCCCGAGGAGCCCCCCCCTTGCTTGCCTGCTTCGCTGAAGAGACCCCTGGGTCTCCCATTGAAACCTATTGCAAACCCGACACCTGTTTGCACTATGCACCCAGCCGCCCCTGTGCCGCTGAGGGTGTACTTTTTGTGCTGACTTGTGTCCCCCCCCCCCGGTGCCCTACAAAATTCCCCTGGTCTGCCCTCTGAAGACGCGGGTACCTACCTGCTGGCAGACTGGAAAAGGGGCACCCCCTTCTCCATTGAAGCCTATGAGTTTTGTGCACCACTTTGACCTCTGCACCTGACCGGCCCTGAGCAACTGGTGTGGTAACTTTGGGGTTGCCCTGAACCCCTAACGGTGAGCTACCTTGTACCCAACTTTGAACCCTGTAGGTGGTTTACTTACCTGCAAAACTAACAAACACTTAACTCCCCCAGGAACTGTTGAAAATTGCACTGTCTAGTTTTAAAATAGCTTATTGCCATTTGTGTGAAAACTGTTCATGCTATTTTGCTGATTCAAAGTTCCTAAGTTACCTAAGTGAAATACCTTTCATTTGAAGTATTACTTGTAAATCTTGAACCTGTGGTTCTTAAAATAATCTAAGAAAATATATTTTACTATACAAAAACCTATTGGCCTGGAATTGTCTTTGAGTGTGTGTTCCTCATTTATTGCCTGTGTGTGTACAACAAATGCTTAACACTACCCTCTGATAAGCCTACTGCTCAACCACACTACCACAAAATAGAGCATTAGAATTATCTCTTTTTGCCACTATCTTACCTCTAAGGGGAACCCTTGGACTCTGTGCGTGCTATTTCTTACTTTGAAATAGTACATACAGAGCCAACTTCCTACAACTACCACATTGGACAATTCCTAATACACACACCTGATACACATACACACACCATTCCCACACACCCACACCACTATAAAACACCTGCCCACATCACCCACAAACCCTTACTACCTAAAATATTGATGAAGGCCAGAGAGACAACACAGCAAAGACAACACCACCATACAAAGGCACACAACACCATCACACATACAAATCCACGCACAAAACACCACACAGCCCTAAACATCACCCCACACATCACAACACACACCACCTCACACATCACCCACACCACCCCATGGCACCACAAAGACACCGCAGGTTTTCTGAGGAGGAGCTCAGGGTCATGGTGGAGGAAATCATCCGGGTAGAGCCACAGCTATTCGGATCACAGGTGCAGCACACCACCATAGCTAGGAAGATCGAGCTATGGTGCACAATCGTGGACAGGGTCAACGCAGTGGGACAGCACCAAAGAACTCTGGTAAGTTAAATGTTTAACTACTTCATTCCCCACCCTACCTGCATGCTAACACATACCCCCACCCTCACCCTCACCCCCATCACTCCAACTCCTCACAAATATCCCACTATCACAAACCACACATCCCAACACCAAGCCCTGCATGCAACACCAAAGCATGGACACCCATCACCAATGCATGTCCACTGCACATACCCACAAAGACCCCTAAACAATTAGCACACAAGGTCCTACACAGGAATGCAAGCACTGGGGTACAGGGTCACCCACCCATTGCAAACCATGCCACACACAGATACTAAAACTATGCCTTTACACCCCTGCAGGACCCCTACCCAACGTCACCGGACAGGAAGTTCCAGACATGTCCACTCCCCCCACAGAAGAGGCCCACAGTGATGACAGCAGCTCTGTCCAACTGGATCTAAATGACCAGCCCGGCCCATCTGGGACCTCGGGACAGTCGGTTCCCCTCACACTGGCACAAGCCACAACAGAGCCTCCCCCCTCTGGAAACACCAGCACAGTACCCACCTGGCGGCCCCATACCTCTGTCCCCAGGACACATCAAGCAGCAGTGTGTCCACCACTACAGGGAACCAGGCTAACCCACCACCCCAAGAACAGCAGGAACCTGGGGGCAGTGGTAGAGGGCACACGGTTCAGGGGACAGAGGCCCAGGAACACAGGGGAACTGGGAGGGCTGCTGTGCGACAGGGGGAGGACAGGCCAGGGGAACCCGTTCTCCAAGAGGCCCTCTCCAACATCATGGGAGCCTACCACCATTCCCAGGAGACGATGGCAATGGTACTGGCCAAGTTTCAGGAGACCCAGCGGCTGCAGGATGAACAGTATTTGGGGTTCAAGGAGGAACTCAAATCCATCAATACCACCCTGGGCACCACTTTAGGGGTGCTGAAGGAACTCGTGAACACCAGGAGGGACACTGTGGCACCACAAGGGGCCCTGACACTAGCCTGGACGATGAACTGATCACCACCTCCGCCGCCACTAGTGGACAGGAAGCACCGCCACAGGACCACGACACCAGCACCCCACCCCTTGCAGATGGAGAACCACCCCGCAAGCGGTCCCTGAAATCCAGGACAAAGACAGAGAACAATGCCAAGACCTCCGCCAAGAAATGAGACCACCCTGATTGTCATCCTTCTGTCCCACTTTGTCACCCTATCCATCCATCAACTGCCCCAGCTCCACTTCCAATGCCCCTATGGACAATGCACCTGTGAGACAAATAGACTGGACTCTGCCATGGACATTCCTCCACCATCACCCCTGCCCATTTTACAACCCCCTCCACTAATTAGCACTTAAATAAACACTCTTAAATCACAAAACTATCTAGAGTCAGTCTGTGCTTTCACAAATGTGTATTTGCAATAACTGAGGGAAATAGCAATATCCATTGTATTGTCAACATATCTATGTCACACAGCTCTAGTCCATGAGGAAACATAGCAGAGGTCACACAGTGGGACCCACATCTGTGAAATCGAAAGGGAAAGTGGCAAATCAGGGTCCATACACTGGGTGAAAGTGACAGACAGATGAGAGGTAGAACAAGTGTATCAGATGTAGCAGGCAGTGATGTCTTCTTACCTGTGTCTCACTGGAAGTATTGATGAATCACGGTGTTTCTGTTGTCGATATCCTCTTCTTCTGCTTCCTCTTCTTCGCTGTCCACAGGCTTCCCAGCTGCCACAACACCTCCTTCAGGACCATCCTTCTGCAGAAAAGGCACCTGTTGTTGCAAAGCCAAGTTTTGCAGCATACAGCAGACCACGATGATCTGGCACACCTTCTTTGGTGAGTAGAATAGGGAACCACCCGTCATATGGAGGCACCTGAACCTGGCCTTCAGGAGGCCGAAGGTCCTCTCTATAACCCTCCTAGTTCACCCATGTTTCTCATTGTAGCGTTCCTCTGCCCTTGTCCTGGGATTCCTCACTGGGGTTAGTAGCCATGACAGGTTGGGGTAGGCAGAGTCTCATGCAAATGTTGAGGGACAACTGTTAGACACACGCTAACCCTTAGGGACAACCTCAGACCCAGACAACTATTCACACTGTATAGGGTCCATGTCCCCACCTAATAGCCACACACGGTGCCTCTGGAGTTGCCCCATCACATAAGGGATGCTGCTATTCCTCAGAATGTAAGCGTCATGCATAGCTGAGCCAGGAAATTTGGCATTCACATGGGAGATGTACTGGTCTGCCAAACACACCATCTGCACATTTATAGAACAGTAACTCTTCCAGTTTCTGTACACGTGTTCACTCCTGCAGGGGGGGGAACCAAGGCCATATATGTCCCATCAATGGCACCTATGATGTTGGGGATATGTCCCAAAGCATAGAAGTAACCTTTCACTGAGGGAACACAATGTAGCTGCGCATGTGTTTCAGCAGGGCAGACAACACTCTGGACAACACGTTGGAGAACATAGACTGGGACATCCCTGATGCTATGGCCACTGTCATCTGAAAAGATGGACTTGCCAGGAAATGGAGTCCTGAGAACACCTGCACTAGCGGGGGTATCCCTGTGGGATGGCAGATAGCTAACATCAGGTCTGGCTTCAACTGGGCACACAGTTCATGGATTGTGGCACGGTCCAGTCTGTAGGTGACAATTACATGTCGCTCTTTCATTGTCGACAGGTCCACCAGCGGTCTGTACACCGGAGGATGCTGCCATCTCCTCACCTGCCCCAGCAGACGTGCTCTATGGAGGAGAACAGCGAGCAAAGGGTCAGCCAACACTGAGGTACGAAAACATGACTTCATTGCACAAATTTTTCAATCCGCTATTGTCCTGTCTTAGTGTGTATGCAAGGCCTAGATATGTGTGACGCAATTAAAAATTATGCCATGTGGCCCCCTGAAATGGCGGCTGCCTGACCTGTAAGGTGGGACAATGGAATATGAGGTATCTCCATTGGCGTTGTACACCGTCGCGATAGGCGGTCGAAGACCGCGGCGCAATCCTGCATTGGTTAACATTGGGGCCTATGGGTCCCAGGAGCCAATGACGATGTACGCCAGCGGTGACGGTACGCGCCGCCGCGGACGTGACCGCCATTTTCTATCTATTCACTCACTTGATACCTGATCTTCGACAGGAGAGGACCTACACTGCAAGTGCTACTGTGACATCAGTCTGGAAGCGACAATGGCTCATGTGTCTGGGGAAAGGGCCCCTGCCTTCACCACGGAGGAGTTGGAGGAACTAGTGGATGGGGTCCTCCTCCAGTACACGCTACTATACGGTCCTCCAGACAAACAGGTAAGTACATTGTGAGCATGCTGTATGGGCACTGCCTGTGTGGAGTGGTGTGGATGTAAGATATGGGGGGGAGAATGAGGCGTGCATGAAACAACGGTGAGTGTATGTGCATCATGGCAAGGGTAGGAACGCAGGCAAATGACTGTGACGGTCCGGACGGTTATATCTTCTCCTTTTCCCCTGTACTATTCCTGTAGGTCAGCGCCCACCAGAAGAAGGATATTTGGTGTGCCATCGCCAAGGAAGGCCGGACCCTGGGGGTCCACCACAGATGGAGCACCCACTGCCGGAAAAGATGGGCGGACATTCGCCGCTGGAGCAAGAAGACGGAAGAGGCCCAGCTGGGGATGGCCTCCCAACGTGGGAGGAGTGCCCGTCGCACCATGACCCCCCTGATGTTCCGGATCCTAGCGGTGGCGTATCCGGAGTTGGATGGGCGCTTGAGAGCATCACAGCAGCCACAAGGGGGTGAGTACACTCTCATTCAGCTGAATCAGCACGCATTGGAGGTGTCTGGGTGGGGGAGGTGGGCTGTGGGTACCCCTAGGCCAGGGCAAGTTTTGTAGGCAAGGTCCCTTTGTAAGGCAGGCCATGTGGCACCCCACCCCACCAGTGTTAAGAGCCAACTACACCTAGTCAGGATCCTGTGACGTCCATGTGTGCAGCAATCAGGCATAGGCCTTGTACCCCATGGCCCTGTGATTAATGAAGGAACTCTAAGTGCATGGCGTAGTGCAGAAGGCTGCTGTGTCTGTAGTGTCCGCCAACGGTAGCAGTATTGCATGCACTGAACATGTCTTTCTTCTGTCTCCCCCCCTTTATGTGGTCTCCCTGTTCTTGTGTGCAATAGCATCATCAGGCGGAGGAGCAGTGGCACCGGAGCAGGAGAGAGTTGCATCCCACATGGCCCTGGAGGGCGAGACAACGGACTCCGAATTCACCAGTGGGATGGAGGGCGAGGGGAGCTCCACGGCGGGGACAGGAGCTGAGACCAGTGACACAGACTCCTCCTCTGATGGGAGCTCCCTTGCGGTGGCGGGCCCCTCTGTGCCCCCCTCATCTACAGGTACAGCCGCCACCCCCCTTACCAGCACCGCCCTCCCATCAGCCCCTCAGCGTATGCCCTGTGGCCGCTCACCCAGGAGGGTGGGCACCTCCTTCGCCCCAGGCACCTCAGCCCCTGCCCCTGTCAGCCCTGCTGCCCTCAGTGAGGAGGCCATTGACCTGTTCAGATCCCTCACTGTTGGGCAGTCTACCATTCTGAATGCCATCCAGGGTGTGGAGAGGGAGTTGCAACAGACGAATGCATACCTGGAGGGCATTCATTCTGGTCAGGCAGCCCAACAGCGAGCTTTTCAGACTCTGGCCTCAGCACTGATGGCAGCCATTGTCCCTGTGTCCAACCTCTCCCATCCAACTTCCTCCACCCAGCCCCAATCCCCTGTATCCCAAGCACACCATCAGACCAGCATGCACACACCTCAACACACAAGGGTAGCCTACTTATACCCAGAACACTCCTTTCCTTGGTTCCTACAGTAGCTTAAATGGGTCCCATGCATGCCCACAGGGACAATTTAAGCGGGTGGAAGGAAAAATGACAGATTTTACTTTAATTATTAGGGGTCTCCTGAATAAACAGTGTTGGAATGTGTGTGGTAGTCTTGTGGCTCCACTCAAAGGAGGGAAGTTCTGGAAACAGCCCAAGAAAGCAAACTGAACTTCTGACTGTCAGCAGGCCTTCATCAGCCAAAGAATGCTCTGTGCCAAGCCCAACCCTTGAAGGCGTCTAAATTCTTTATCTTCTAGACCATGAGTTATCACAGTTTTCTGCCAACACATCAAGAGAGCCCAGGGGCTTTTATTAGTTGTGGAGTGGTGCCATGGAAGCGAACAAGGTGGCAATTGATGTGCATTTGTTATGATCATCTGGGCTTTTAAAGCATTCCATCCTTGTTCACAGCCATGAAAGGAGATAATCGCAAGACGTTCTGGTGGCCATCTCCTTACAGGAATGGGACCTCAATGTTAACAATAATCTCAGATATTACCATGGAAAGGGCAATGGACTTTCAAGGATGATCAGGGGTATTCAGCAGAGGTCCAGGATGGACTATTCTGTGCCTCATATTCTACAATATTTGGCATGAATCCTGCAAAGCTGCTGTGGACCTCTGTTGAATATGTTTGGAATGGACCAGTGAGATTCTCCTGATTACCCGCTTCCTACCTTGCATTTAATCTGGGAGGATCACGTTTTTGTGCTTAGATCTTGTTGGTGGTGTGTGAGGGGCACTTTGACAAGTGTGATTAGTTGGCATGTTGTTTGCATGATGTAACAGTTTCAGTGACAGAGCAGACTATGGGAATGCATGAGGGAAATGTTGCGCTGGTCTGATGGGAAGAGTTGGAGATATGATTCTGGTTCACCGCCAGGTATAGTAGCTACCACCATTATCCAGAGGTACCTCTCCTTTACCTTCCTCTTTTTGGACTGCCATCGTTTTTTAATATCTCCCGTGATTCATCTCTCTTCCCTCCAAGGTATTCACTGCATAGGTAAGCGTCTTCCACATGGCCTTCTGGTCTGAGAATTGTTCTGCCTCTGGGAGGCATCTCCCTTCCTTAGGGTGCTGCAGATGTACTTGGCTGTGATGTTGTTGTCACACAGGAAGCGGTAGATGTTGGGAGGAAAGCCCTGCTCAGTGTGGTGTGATTTCCCTCCGCACCCCTGTTAGAGTTCCCATTTTGTCGTTTGGACATCCATTTTGTCTATCATGTCCCCCTGCAGCTGCTTAATGTCCTGGAGTTCAGTCCACACCTGGTCCATCATGCCTGGGAATCCTGACAGACCCCCAAGATGTGGTTGATGGTGTTGCTGGCCCACAACAACCCTCCCAAGCATCCTACACCCATAAGTCTGTGCACTTAGTGCAGGATGCCCTGTACAACTGGGTCCTGGACCCTCAGTGTCAGGAGTGTTAAGATGTTTGAAACTATGCTAGGTACACAGTTTGGGAGGCACATTGTTGCCTAGGATGTTGATGCAACAGAGATGGGAGGTGACGTTGTGGCCACAGTGATTCACTGTTGTCATCTGACCAGGTTGCCCAGATGGGCCAGGACCATCCTCCAAGTCCACAAGTCCAGGAGTCCTGTCATCACTGAGGCATTCATCAATGGGGAGCAGTGGGAGTCTGTTTTGTAGTCTCTGTTTGCCATGTGGCAGCTCAATCTGTTGGTGAAGAAAGTACATTGTTACTGGTTGAAGTGTGACATCAACCTCCACAGCTTTTTTGTTACAGTTAGTAGAGACACTGGACATTCTTAAGTTGTAGTTGAGCCTTTTGTGCCATATTACCACAGTCTTGGGGTATTTGACATGACATATGCAAAGCTTGCCTAACCTATTAGACTAAAGGAGCTCATGAGATGTGCAGATCAGCTACGCTTTGGATGATGGACTGTAAATGACATTTTACCAACAGTGAAGCCAACACAGTGTAAAAGCAACATGTGCCTTTGACCATTTGGAGGCAGAGTTGAGTGATGTTAGAAATGGGGTCTTTGGTTGGCAGTCAGGTTACCACCTGTCCAAGCAAGGACCCTCACTCTAGTCAGGGTAAGTCACACACAAGCCAAATTATCCTGTGCGCACCTTCTGGTAGCTTGCCACTGAGCAGTCAGGCTTAAAATAGAAGGCAATGTGTAAAGTATTTGTGCAATAAATCATACAATACCACAATATAGCACCACAAAAATACACCACACAGTGTTTAGAAAAATATAATAATATTTATCTGGATAAATCCAGGTCAAAATGATTAAAGATGAAGTAAGCAAATGTAGGAATATCATTGAAAGTGATATCAAGCGTCTTTATAGTTAAAATATTACTGTAAAAGCAAAACAAAAGGGCCTTAAGTTCTCCTAGAAACAACAAGTGTCTTTAGCAGGGCAAAGTACCTGGTTTGCGTTGAAAAATCCTTGCAAGGGACCACAGAGGAGGAGGTGCGTGGAAAACGGTGAGTGTGCGTCGGTTTCGCCCCTTCGTACACAGACTTGCGTCGTTAGTTTCCACTCTGGGAAGATGTTGCGTCAATTTCCGCTGCGCGGACTTGGATCTTCTTCAGGTTGCGGGGTTTTTAGACGCCCCGGGGATGATACGAGGAATCATGTGCTTGCGGAGCGAGGTCACAGGGACTGCGTCGAATTCAGTAGGCGAAGCATGGAATTTTCTTCCGCATGGCAGGCGCTGCGTCGATTCCTCTCAGGAAGTCGGGCATTGTCGTTCTGAGTTGGGTGGTGTTGATCCAGTAGGGCTGGGTGTTGAAGTTCCGGTCGCATCGCTGGCGCTGCGTCGATTCTGTTGCAAAGTCGGGGTTGCTTCGTTACGGTCTATGAGTGCAGTGAATTTTTCACCACGAGCAGGCTGTGTGTCGTTCTTGGCAGGCGGTGCATCGAATTTTCACTGCACGGGGATTTGAGCTGCAGGAGAGAAGTCTTTTTGGTCCTGAGACTTCAGGGAACAGGAGGCAAGCTCTATTCAAGCCCTTGGAGAGCACTTCTGCAGAACAGGAAAAGAGGAGCAAGAGAGCAGGGTAACAGCAAGGCAGAAGTCCTCTTCAGAAAGCAGTCAGATGAGTCCTTTGGGAAGCCAGGCAGTTCTAATTGTCAGGGTGCAGGTTCTGGTTCAGGTATCTTCTCCACCAAGTGTCTGAGGTGGTAGGGCAGAGGCCCTGTTTTTATGCCTTTGAAGTGGGGGAGACTTCAAAGAGTGGCTTAGAAGTGCACCAGGTCCCCTTTCAGTTCAATCCTGTGTGCCAGGGTCCCAGTAGGGGGTGTGGCAGTCCTTTGTGTGAGTGCAGGCCCTCCACCCTCCCAGCCCAGGAAGACCCATTCAAAATGCAGGTGTATGCAAGTGAGGCTGAGTATCTTGTGTTTGGGGTGTGTCTGAGTGAATGCACAAGGATCTGTCAACTAGACCCATCCAGACATGGATTGTAAGGTACAGAAAGATTTAAGTGCACAGAAATGCTCATTTTCTAAAAGTGGCATTTCTAAAATAGTAATATTAAATCCAACTTCACCAGTCAGCAGGATTTTGTATTACCATTCTGACCATACTAAATATGACCTTCCTACTCCTTTCAGATCAGCAGCTACCACTCAAACAAGGTATGAGGACAGCCCAATGTTAGCCTATGAAGAGAGCAGGCTTCACAGTAGTGTGAAAATGAATTTAGGAGCTTTACACTACCAGGACATGTAAACTACACAGGTACATGTCCTGCCTTTTACCTGCACAGCACCCTGCCCCAGGGGCTACCTAGGGCAACCCTTTGGGGTGACTTATATGTAGAAAAAGGTGAGTTTTAGGCTTGGCAAGTACTTTTAAATGCCAAGTCGTATTGGCAGGGAAACTGCACACACAGGCCTTGCAATGGCAGGCCTGAGACAAGGTTAAGGGGCTACTGAAGTGGGTGGCACAATCAGTGCTGCAGGGCCACTGGTAGCTTTTAATCTACAGGCCCTGGGCACATATAGTGCACTCTACTAGGGACTTTTAAGTAAATTAAATAGCCCAATTGGGTGTGATCCAATGTTACCATGTTTAAAGGGAGAGAGTATATGCACTTTAGCACTGGTTAGCAGTGGTAAAGTGCGCAGAGTCTAAGAACCAGCAAAAACAGTATCTCAAAAGTGGAGGGAGGCAGGCAAAAGGGTAGGGATGACCACCCTAAGGCTGCCAGGTCTAACAAGTGAGATATAGGCAAACAGCAAACTTTGTTGCATATGTCACTGCAGTCATCATGTATGCAGTGCTGTTTCAATGTGTTTGGAGCCGCTACTAATCTGGTGACGTAGCATAAGGCCCTTAGGAACAGTTGGTGTAAACAATTGGTAAGATATCATCCCTGTCCTCAATAGTGTAATCTTGGGTAGCAGGTCATGATGGAGCTAGTTAGACAGACACATGTCTGAGTTGAGCATAATCTGTATATTGAAGCTGTGTTGTTTTTGTATTCATCCAATAGGCACTTGTCTGTTGCTTTGCTGAGTGTGGACCGCGATGGTCAGCTGGCGTTACCTTGCCGCCACAAGGGAACTGCACCAGCCACTGTGTGTTTGTAATTGGCTCTGCAGTTAGCTGCAGCGCTGAAGGTGCTGGAGGTCAGACCGCCTGCATTGCAGACTGCGCACCGCTGGTGGTCTGTGTTTTTTGCTTAGCGAGAAGGGTTTCTACATGTATACATCATAATACGGCATACTAGGGGCCACCAACACAGCACTCTTTTTGGGACTGCAAACACAGCAGTCTGGCGGCCCAGCCGCAAAACATGAAATTGGGCCCAAAGTCCTCATATCCAATGATTTATGTGCAGCAGACAAAAAGTGATCCCACGACGCCGGAGGACAACTCAGAAGGTTGTGCACTGCAGGTTAGAGTGTCGGTGACCCCGGCTTAGCTGTGCACGAAGGAAATCCTGGAAGACTGCACAGGAGCCGGAGCAGCTGCAAATCACGCGGTACCCAACAATGCAGTCTAGCGTGGGGAAGCAAGGACTTACCTCCACCAAACTTGGACTGAAGAGTCACTGGACTGTGGGAGTCACTTGGACAGAGTTGCTGAGTTCCAGGGACCACGCTCATTGTGCTAAGAGGGGACCCAGAGGACCGGTGATGCAGTCTTTTGTTGCTTGCGATTGCAGGGGGAAGATTCCGTCGACCCACAGGAAATTTCTTCAGAGCTCCTGGTGCAAGAAGGAGGCAGGCTACCCCAGAGCAGGCACCACCAGGAAACAGGCGAGAAAGCCGGCAGGATGAAGTGATACAAGGTTGCAGTAATCGTCTTTGCTACTTTGTTGCGGTTTTGCAGGCGTCCTGAGCAGTCAGCGGTCGATCCTTTGGCAGAAGGTGAAGAGGGAGATGCAGAGGAACTCTGGTGAGCTCTTGCATTCGTTATCTGAAGAATTCCCCAAAGCAGAGACCCAAAATAGCCAGAAAAGGAGGTTTGGCTACTTAGGAAGGAGGATAGGCTAGTAAGAAAGGTAAGAGGCTATCAGAAGGAGTCTCTGACGTCACCTGCTGGCCCTGGCCACTCAGAGCAGTCCAGTGTGCCAGCACACCTCTGAATCCAAGATTGCAGAGGTCTGGGGCACGCTGGAGGAGCTCTGGGCACCTCCCCTGGGAGGTGCAGGTCAGGGGAGTGGTCACTCCCCTTTCCTTTGTCCAGTTTCACGCCAGAGCATGGCCGGGGGATCCCTGAACCGGTTTAGACTGGCTTATGCAGAGATGGGCACCATCTGTGCCCATCAAAGCATTTCCAGAGGCTGGGGGAGGCCACTCCTCCCCAGCCCTGACAACTATGTCCAAAGTGAGAGGGTGTAACACCCTCTCTCCGAGGAAATCCTTTGTTCTGCCTTCCTGGGCCAGGCCTGGCTGGACCCCAGGAGGGCAGAAACCTGTCTGAGGGGTTGGCAGCAGCAGCAGCTGCAGTGAAACCCCCGGAAAGGCAGTTTGGCAGTACCCGGGTTCTGTGCTAGAGACCCGGGGGATCATGGAATTGTCTCCCCAATGTCAGAATGGCATTGGGGTGACAATTCCATGATCTTAGACATTTTACATGGCCATGTTCGGAGTTACCATTGTGACGCTATACATAGGTAGTGACCTATGTATAGTGCACGCGTGAAATGGTGTCCCCGCACTCACAAAGTCTGGGGAATTTGCCCTGAACAATGTGGGGGCACCTTGGCTAGTGCCAGGCTGCCCACCCACTAAGTAACTTTGCACCTAACCTTCACCAGGTGAAGGTTAGACATATAGGTGACTTATAAGTTACTTAAGTGCAGTGGTAAATGGCTGTGAAATAACGTGGACGTTATTTCACTCAGGCTGCACTGGCAGGCCTGTGTAAGAATTGTCAGATCTCCCTATGGGGGGCAAAAGAAATGCTGCAGCCCATAGGGATCTCCTGGAACCCCAATAACCTGGGTACCTCAGTACCATATACTAGGGAATTATAAGGGTGTTCCAGTATGCCAATGTGAATTGGTGAAATTGGTCACTAGCCTGTTAGTGACAATTTGGAAAGCAGAGAGCATAACCACTGACGTTCTGGTTAGCAGAGCCTCAGTGAGACAGTTAGTCATAACACAGGTAACACATTTAGGGCACACTTATGAGCACTGGGGCCCTGGCTGGCAGGGTCCCAGTGACACATACAACTAAAACAACATATATACAGTGAAAAATGGGGGTAACATGCCAGGCAAGATGGTACTTTCCTACACAACCCCCCCCCCCCAAACGAAGGACAATAAGACTAGTCATTACCTGATGGGTCTTCATTGTCTAAGTGGAAATATCTGGAGAGTCCATCTGCATTGGAGTGGGTACTCCCAGGTCTATGTTCCACTGTATAGTCCATTCCCTGTAGGGATATGGACCACCTAAACAATTTAGGATTTTCACCTTTCATTTGTTTTAGCCAAAGTAGAGGTTTGTGGTCTGTCTGAACAATGAAGTGAGTGCCAAACAGGTATGGCCTCAACTTCTTCAGTGCCCAGACCACAGCAAAGGCCTCCCTCTCTATGGCAGACCAACGCTTTTCTCTAGGGGTCAACCTCCTGCTGATAAACGCAACAGGTTGATCCTGGCCCTCAGAATTAAGTTGTGATAAGACTGACCCTACCCCTAATTCAGATGCATCAGTTTGGACAATGAATTTCTTGGAGTAACAGGGGCTTTTCAGGACAGGTGCACATGGCCTGCTTCAGCTCCTCAAAGCTTTCTGACAGTTTGCTGTCCATAATACCTTCTTAGGCATTTTCTTAGATGTGAGGTCATTAAGAGGGGCTGCAATGGAGCCATAGTTCTTTATGACCCTCCTATAGTACCCAGTGAGGCCTAAAAAGGCTCTCACCTGAGTCTGAGTAGTAGGGGGAACCCAATCTATAATAGTTTGGATTTTCCCCTGAAGTGGTGCAATCTGTTCTCCACCAACCAGGTGTCCCAGATAAACCACATTCCCCTGCCCTATCTGGCATTTTGAAGCCTTGATAGTGAGGCCTGCCTTTTGCAGGGCCTCTAAAACTTTCCATAGGTGGACCAGGTGATCATCCCAGCTGGAGCTAAAGACAGCTATATCATCTAGATATGCTGCACTAAAAGCTTCCAGCCCTTGCAGGACTGTGTTCACCAACCTCTGAAAAGTGGCAGGTGCATTTTTCAATCAAAAAGGCATTACTGTGAATTGGTAATGGCCTCCAATGGTTGAAAATGCAGTTTTTGCTTTTGCATCTTCTGATAATTTGATCTGCCAATTCCCTGCAGTCAAATCAAAAGTGCTTAGATACTTGGCAGATGCCAGTGTATCTATGAGCTCATCTGCCCTGGGTATAGGGTGAGCATCAGTTTTGGTTACCTGGTTGAGACCTCTGTAGTCTACACAAAACCGCATTTCCTTCTTTCCATCCTTGGAATGAGGTTTTGGTACAAGTACCACAGGAGAGGCCCATGGACTTTCAGAGTGCTCAACCACTCCTAGTTCAAGCATTTTCTGCACCTCTTGCTTTATGCAGTCTCTGATATGGTCAGGCTGCCTATAGATCTTACTTTTGACAGGCAAGCTGTCTCCAGTATCTATAGTGTGCTCACACCAAGAAGTGGTACCTGGCACAGTAGAGAAAAGTTCAGAAAACTGACCTAGGAGATTTATGCAGTGGTCTTTCTGCTCAGCAGTAAGACAATCTGCCAGTACAACACCTTCCACTAGAGCATCTTGTTCTGTGGAAGAGAAGATATCAGGGAGAGGGTCACTCTCTTCTTCCTGTCCCTCATCAGTTGCCATGAGCAGGGTGAGATCAGCCCTGTCATAGTAGGGTTTCAGGCGATTGACATGGAGCACCCTAAGGGGACTCCTGGCGGTGCCTAAGTCAACTAAGTAGGTGACTTCACCCTTCTTTTCAACAATTATGTGGGGTCCACTCCATTTATCTTGGAGTGCTCTTGGGGCCACAGGCTCCAAGACCCACACTTTCTGCCCTGGTTGGTACTGAACTAAAACAGCCTTCTGGTCATGCTATTGCTTTTGGAGCTCTTGGCTGGCCTGAAGGTTTTTACTGGCCTTTTTCATGTACTCAGCCATCCTTGATCTGAGGCCAAGTACATAGTCCACTATGTCTTGCTTTGGAGCTTTTAAAGGTTGTTCCCAACCCTCCTTAACAAGTGTTAGAGGACCTCTCACAGGGTGTCCAAAGAGGAGTTCAAAGGGGCTGAAGCCCACTCCTTTTTGGGGTACCTCCCTGTAAGCAAAAAGGAGGCATGGTAAAAGGATATCCCATCTCCTGCGGAGTTTTTCAGGGAGTCCCATAATCATGCCTTTGAGAGTTTTGTTAAATCTCTCCACCAGTCCATTTGTTTGTGGATGATAGGGTGTAGTGAACTTGTATGTCACCCCACACTCCTTCCACATGGCCTTTAAGTAAGCAGATATGAAATTGCTTCCCCTGTCTGATACCACCTCTTTTGGGAAGCCCACCCTGGAAAAGATTCCCAGGAGGGCCTTTGCCACTGCAGGAGCTGTAGTGGTCCTTAGAGGAATTGCTTCAGGATATCTGGTGGCATGGTCCACTACAACAATATAAACCTATTGCCTGAAGCAGTAGGAGGGTCAAGGGGGCCAACTATGTCAACCCCTACCCTTTCAAAGGGAACCCCAACCACAGGCAGTGGAATAAGGGGTGCCTTTGGAGTGCCACCTGTCTTGCCACTGGCTTGACAGGTTTCACAGGACTTACAAAATTCCTTTGTGTCCTCTGACATTCTAGGCCAATGAAACAAGGGGACAAGCCTGTCCCAAGTTTTCATTTGCCCCAAATGCCCAGCTAAGGGAATGTCGTGGGCTAGAGTTAGGAGGAACTTTCTGTACTCCTGAGGAATCACCAATCTCCTGGCAGCTCCAGGTTTTGGATCCCTTGCTTCAGTGTACAAGAGGTTGTCCTCCCAGTAAACTCTGTGAGAGTCACTGACATCCCCATTTGCTTGTTTGACAGCTTGCTGCCTTAGACCCTCTAGTGTGGGACAGGTCTGCTGTGCCACACTCAGCTCCTCCCTGGCAGGCCCCCCTTCACCCAAAAGCTCAGCAGTGTCTGCTTCCAGCTCCTCTGGTGTAGGTTCTGCACAGGGTGGAAATTCTTCTTCCTCAGAAGTTGAATCCACTGTGGAGGGAGGGATAGTATGTAGTGTTTTACCTTTGCTAACCCTAGCTTTAGGGAGCACTTGGTCCATTCTTCCAGGATCCAAGTCACCCTGTCCTTTTTGCTTTTTGGCCTGAGCCCTGGTCAAAGCAAAAATATGCCCTGGAATGCCCAGCATTGCTGCATGAGCCTCCAACTCCACTTCTGCCCAAGCTGATGTCTCTAAATCATTCCCTAATAGACAGTCTACAGGTAAATCTGAGGCAACCACAACTTTCTTTGGGCCAGTAAACCCCCCCCCCCAGTTGAGATTCACAACAGCCATGGGGTGGCTAAGGGTGTTGTTATGAGCATCGGTTACTTGGTACTGGTGACCAAGTAGGTGTTGTTCAGGGTGGACCAGTTTCTCTATTACCATTGTAACACTGGCACCTGTGTCCCTGTAGGCTTGAACCTCAACACCATTTATTAGGGGTAGTTGCTTGTACTTATCCATGTTAAGGGGACAAGCAACCAAGGTGGCTAAATCAATAGCCCCCTCAGAGACTAACACAGCCTCTGTGGTCTCCCTAATCAGACCAACCCCAACTAAGTTACCAATAGTGAGCCCAGCTACTCCCTTGGATTGGCTATTAGTAGGTTTGCTCCCACCACCACTGCTATTACTAGGGCACTAGGTGTAGCAGCAGGGGTTGTAGTGGTAGGAGGCTTGGTGCTTTTCTTTGGACAACTGGGATCTGTTGTCCAATGGCCTTTTATTTTACATAAATAGCACCATGGTTTCTTTTCTTTGTTTTGATTTGAAGAGGATTTGGGCCCACCACCACCACCAGAGTGTTTTTGTGGGCCAGATGAAGACTCTTTTTTAGATTTGTCCCCACCCTTGTCAGAAGACTTACCATCCTTCTTCTTATTGCCATCTTTGTCACCCCCTGTATGAACTTTTCTGTTCACCCTTGTTCTGACCCATTTGTCTGCCTTCTTTCCCAATTCTTGGGGAGTGGTCAGATCAGAGTCCACCAAGTACTGGTGCAACAAATCAGACACACAATTATTAAGAATATGCTCTCTCAGGATTAAGTTATACAGGCTTTCATAATCAGTAACTTTACTGCCATGTAACCACTCCTCCAAAGCCTTCACTGAATGGTCAAAAAAGTCTACCCAGTCTTGTGAAGACTCCTTTTTGGTTTATCTGAACTTCATCCTGTACTGTTCAGTGGTTAAGCCATAACCATCCAGGAGTGCATTCTTAAGACCTGTAAAATTATTGGCATCACTTTCTTTCACAGTAAGGAGCCTATCCCTACCCTTTCCACTAAATGATAGCCATAGGATAGCAGCCCACTGCCTTTGAGGGACATCCTGTACAACACAGGCCCTCTCAATTGCAGCAAACCACTTGTTAAGGTCATCCCCCTCCTTATAAGGGGGAACTATCTTATGCAGATTCCTAGAATCATGCTCTCTTGCAGGATCACTATGGGGAATACTGCTGCTGCCATCATGGGTTTCAAACCCAATTTTCTGTCCTTCTCTTTCTATCTCTAAGGACTGCCTATCTAAATCTAGCTGTTGCTTCTTGAGCTTCAGCCTGGATTCCTCCACTCTCAATCTATTGAGCTCCCTTTCTAACACTCTGTCATCAGGGTGGGTGGGAGGGACATGCCTAGAAACAGAAGTATGGTGAGGATGAACAGAAGGAGACCTGTCCCTAACAGATGGCACCCTAACAGCTTGGCTAACAGAAACAGCACTTCTACTATGATGAGAAGGAATACTCTTACTGTGATGTGAGACCACACTATCTGTATGATGTGACTCTACATCAGTACCAGCTATGCTAGGTTGTCTGCTAATGGGCAGGCTAGGAGGTTTCCCTTCTAAATCATTTGCTAGGGGTGCCCCAGGGTCAGATTGGGAACCATCAGCTAACGTTTCAACTGAAGTGCCACCTCTGGCCTTATCCTGTTCAACAAGCATATTCACCAACAGTTCTCTAGGGGGATTCTTCCCTACACTTAAACCTCTTTCTATGCAGAGACTCCTTGCTCCTTTCCAGCTAAGGTGATCATAAGCAAGTTTGGACAGATCAACAGTTTGGCCTGTGCCAGACATTTTTAGAAAGTGTTTAAGTGATAGAAAAAGTGAGAAAAAAAGTTTTTCAGAACTTTTGGAAAGACAGAAAAAAAACCTTTAAAACTTTTTAAGAACTTTTGAGAAAGTTTAGAAGTACTTTTCAGCACTTTAGTAAAGAAGTGAAAGGAGAAAAGCAAAACTTTTTGGTTAGGTGTACATACACTGAACTTGTTTTGTATATTTTTCTCTTATGAAAAGTACAGTGACAAAAGTGGTAAGTAGTTGCAAAGTACTTATCCCACCGCTGCACAACCAATGTAGGAGGCTGGACTGGCTTGTAGTGAGTACCAAGGGGTACTTACACCTTGCACCAGGCCCAGGTATCCCTTATTAGTGTATAGGGTGTCTAGCAGCTTAGGCTGATAGATAATGGTAGCTTAGCAGAGCAGCTTAGGCTGAACTAGGAGACGAGTGAAGCTCCTACAGTACCACTAGTGTCACTTGCACAATATCATAAGAAAACACAATACACAGATATACTAAAAATAAAGGTACTTTATTTTTATGACAATATGCCAAAGTATCTCAGTGAGTACCCTCAGTATGAGGATAGCAAATATACACAAGATATATGTACACAATACCAAAATATGCAGTATAGTATTAGAAAACAGTGCAAACAATGTATAGTTACAATAGGATGGAATGGGGACACATAGGGATAGGGGCAACACAAACCATATACTCCAAAAGTGGAATGCGAACCACGAATGGACCCCAAACCTATGTGACCTTGTAGAGGGTCGCTGGGACTGTAAGAAAACAGTGAGGGTTAGAAAACTAGCCCACCCCAAGACCCTGAAAAGTGAGTGCAAAGTGCACTAGAGTTCCCCAAAGAGCACAGAAGTTGTGATAGGGGAATTCTGCAGGAAAGACCAAAACCAGCAATGCAACAACGATGGATTTCCAGACAAGGGTACCTGTGGAACAAGGGGACCAAGTCCAAAAGTCCCGACCAAGTAGAGAGTGGGCAGACGCCCAGGAAATGCCAGCTGTGGGTGCAAAGGAGCTGCTACTAGGCAGTAGAAGCTGAGGATTCTGCAGGAACGACAAGGGCTAGAAACTTCCCCTTTGGAGGATGGATGTCCCACGTCGTGAAGAGTCGTGCAGAAGTGTTTTCCTGAAGAAAGACCGCAAACAAGCATTGCTAGCTGCAAATCGTGCGGTTAGTGTTTTTGGATGCTGCTGTGGCCCAGGAGGGACCAGGATATCACCAATTGCGTGAGGGGACAGAGGGGGCATCCAGCAAGACAAAAAGCCCTATCAGAAGCAATCAGCACCCGGAGAAGTGCTGGAACAGGCACTACAAAGTGGAGTGAAACGGTGCTCTCCCGAAGTTGCACAAGAGAGTCCCACGCCGCCGGAGGACAACTCAGGAGGTCGTGCAATGCAGGTTAGAGTGCCGTGGACCCAGGCTTGGCTGTGCACAAAGGATTTCCGCCGGAAGTGCACAGAGGCCAGAGTAGCTGCAAAAGACACGGTTCCCAGCAATGCAGTCTGGCGTGGGAAGGCAAGGACTTACCTCCACCAAACTTGGACTGAAGAGTCACTGGACTGTGGGAGTCACTTGGACAGAGTTGCTGGATTCAAGGGACCTCGCTCGTTGTGCTGAGAGGAGACCCAGGGGACTGGTGATGCAGTTCTTTGGTGCCTGCGGTTGCAGGGGGACGATTCAGTCGAACCCACAGGAGATTTCTTCAAAACTTCTAGTGCAGAGAGGAGGCAGACTACCCCCACAGCATGCACCACCAGGAAAACAGTTGAGAAGGCGGCAGGATCAGCGTTACAGAGTTGCAGTAGTCCTCTTCGCTACTTTGTTGCAGTTTTGCAGGCTTCCAGCGCGGTCAGCAGTCGATTCCTTGGCAGAAGGTGAAGAGAGAGATGCAGAGGAACTCTGATGAGCTCTTGCATTCGTTATCTAAGGAATTCCCCAAAGCAGAGACCCTAAATAGCCAGAAAAGAGGGTTTGGCTACTTAGGAGAGAGGATAGGCTAGCAACACCTGAAGGAGCCTATCAGAAGGAGTCTCTGACATCACCTGCTGGCCCTGGCCACTCAGAGCAGTCCAGTGTGCCAGCAGCACCTCTGTTTCCAAGATGGCAGAGGTCTGGAGCACACTGGAGAAGCTCTGGGCACCTCCCAGGGGAGGTGCAGGTCAGGGGAGTGGTCACTCCCCTTTCCTTTGTCCAGTTTCGCGCCAGAGCAGGGCTGAGGGGTCCCTGAACCGGTTTAGACTGGCTTATGCAGAAATGGGCACCATCTGTGCCCATGAAAGCATTTCCAGAGGCTAGGGGAGGCTACTCCTCCCCTGCCTTAACACCTTTTTTCTGAGGAAGTCCTTTGTTCTGCCTTCCTGGGCCAAGCCTGGCTGGACCCCAGGAGGGCAGAAACCTGTCTGAGGGGTTGGCAGCAGCAGCAGCTGCAGTGAAACCCCTGAAAAGGCAGTTTGGCAGTACCCGGGTCTGTGCTACAGACCCGTGGGATCATGGGATTGTGCCAACAATGCCAGGATGGCATAGAGGGGGCAATTCCATGATCTTAGACATGTTACATGGCCATATTCGGAGTTACCATTGTGAAGCTACACATAGGTAGTGACCTATGTGTAGTGCACGCGTGTAATGGTGTCCCCGCACTCACAAAGTCCGGGGAATTTGCCCTGAACTATGTGGGGGCACCTTGGCTAGTGCCAGGGTGCCCACACACTAAGTAACTTTGCACCTAACCTTTACCAGGTAAAGGTTAGACATATAGGTGACTTATAAGTTACTTAAGTGCAGTGGTAAATGGCTGTGAAATAACGTGGACGTTATTTCACTCAGGCTGCAGTGGCAGGCCTGTGTAAGAATTGTCAGAGCTCCCTATGGGTGGCAAAAGAAATGCTGCAGCCCATAGGGATCTCCTGGAACCCCAATACCCTGGGTACTTCAGTACCATATACTAGGGAATTATAAGGGTGTTCCAGTATGCCAATGTAAATTGGTGAAATTGGTCACTAGCCTGTTAGTGACAATTTGGAAAGAAATGAGAGAGCATAACCACTGAGGTTCTGGATAGAAGAGCCTCAGTGAGACAGTTAGTCATAACACAGGTAACACATTCAGGGCACACTTATGAGCACTGGGGCCCTGGCTGGCAGGGTCCCAGTGACACATACACTAAACAACATATATACAGTGAAATATGGGGGTAACATGCCAGGCAGATGGTACTTTCCTACAGCATGGAATATCTTTTTAAGTAGATTTAGCTTCTTCTCGAGTAGAGAATGTGCTTGAGGTGCAGCAGCAATCGCTAGTGCTCACCAGAGTCACGAAAAAGACACCAGAGGCCGCTGTAGAGGCTGAAGCAGCGCTATCGACTGCCACTAGCAGCCAGCACGTATTGTGGCACTCGCCAGCACATGCCAAACCAAGGGGCTGATTATGAACATGGCGGGAAGAGTCCAGGGTTCGCATTTTGGACGGTCATAATACCGCCTCCTCAGCGGTCCAACTGCCCGATCATGACTATGGTGGTGCCACCGCCTCTGGATCACAGCCACTGCTGCTAATGCAGTGGTGGTGGCAGTGGAGGCAGTCAAAGGAGGTGGGCCCGCAGCTGGTTGATCAGGACCTGCCTTTCCACTGCCCTTCTGCTCACGGGTTCCCCACTGGGTGAAGGTCACCAGAAAAGCAGGCAATGGGCCACAAGAATGGCCCTAAGGCTCACTCCCAGCCCCCATGCTGGCCGGTCTGGTGCACGCACTGTGTCACTTGCTAGGGACACAGTGCACCCGACTGGCTGTTAGTCCCACAGCGTGGTCGACATTGGCTTCACTAGAGCCGAAGTGTGCCACCGTCATGACACACCACCAGCCCCACTGGGTAGTCAGAATTCGGCAGTTGGGATGCTGCAGGCTTGGTGGTCTTTTACCAGCCGCAGTGGGCTGAGGGTGTGTTCGCTAAGGTCTGATTCGGGCCCCAAGTTTTGCGTGTGCCCGTCAAAAAAAGAATTAGCTACAGAATTTAGCAGGAACTTCGTTTACATGCGTAGTGCAGAGCTCTCATATTCAGTCAACTCCACAAGCAGAGTGAATTTTTCTGGCCAGGTCTAACTTAAAGTGCTTTTTTAAGGCCAACAGCCTTTTTCAAACATAATCTGCCGTTTTATGTGCTGCTGCAGAGCACTGAATGACTTTTCAAGTACTTTCTCTTAAAATTACAACGGCCTACCCTCTGCATCATGATAGACTGTATTAGTATGTCTCGTAAGTGTAACTGCTGGCAACATGGAGCATACCCATAGGTTAATGTGGCCTGATTGGTTTGCAAATATCCATTGGTTTTGGAACATGTCCATTGATGCTAGTATATGTTTGCCTCCTGAACTGGAGCACGTAAGGACATTATTTCTCTCATATTTCTGAGTAATGCAACCATTTTCAATCAATCAATCAATCAAAAAATGTATTAAGCGCACTACTCACCCGTTAGGGTCTCAAGGCGCTTGGGGGAGGAGGGTTGCCGTTTACTGCTCAAAAAGCCATGTCTTGAGGTGCTTTCTGAAAGTTAGGAGGTCCAGGGTTTTGCGTAGGTTGGTGGGGAGGGAGTTCCAGGTCTTGGTGGCGAGGTGGGAGAACGATCTGCCGCCGGAGGTGGTGCGTTGGATGCGGGGGACTGTGGCGCGGGTGAGGTCAGAGGACAGGAGAAGTCGAGTAGGTGTGTGGACGTTTACTCGTTTGTTAAGGTAGGGTGGTCCAGTGTTGTGGAGGAATTTGTGAACATGGATAAAGACTTTGAAGATGATCCTTTTGCTGAGGGGCAGCCAGTGTAGGGATCTGAGGTGAGTGAACATGTGTTCATGGCGGGGAAGGTTGAGGATGAGACGTGCGGCTGCGTTCTGGATTCGCTGGAGTTTTTTCTGAAGCTTGGCTGTGGTACCAGCATAGAGGGCATTGCCGTAGTCCAGTCTGCTGCTGATGAGGGCATGGGTGACCGTTTTTCTTGTTTCCAAGGGAATCCATTTGAAAGTCTTCCATAGCATGCGAAGGTTGTTGAAGCAGGAGGACGATATGGTGTTGATTTGCTGGGCCATGGAGAGAGATGAGTCTAAGATGATGCCGAGGTTGCATGCGTGGGTGGTGGGTGTTGGGGGTGGTTCGAGGGCAGTGGGCCACCAGGAGTCGTCCCATGCTGTCTTGTTGGGGCCGAAGATGATGATTTCTGTTTTGTTGGAGTTAAGTTTGAGGTGGATTGCTGTCATCCATTTCGCAATGTCGAGGAGTCCGGCGTGCAGGTTTGTCTTGGTGGTGGAAGAGTTCCTGGTGAGGGAGATGATGAGCTGGGTGTCGTCTGCATAAGAGATGATGGTGATTCCGTGGGGGCGGAGGATGTTGGAGAGGGGTGCCATGTATAGGTTGAAGAGGATATATGTTGCAGATGATCATGGTGGCTGGGGACCGGAAGGGAGGGAGGCGGACTCTTTGGGTTCTTTCTGCGAGGAAGGAGGTGAGCCAGTCTAGGGCCTTGTGTTGGATTCCTGCGTCAAAAAGGCGTGCGCAGAGGGTTTGGTGGTATACACTGTTGAACGCTGCGGAGAGGTCCAGGAGGATGAGAGCGACGGTCTCGCCCTTGTCCACTCTGGTTCTGATGTCGTCTGTGCAGGCTATGAGGGTGGTTTCAGTGCTGTGGTTCTTGCAAGATCCAGCCTGGGAGGCGTCAAGTGTGTTGTTTTCCTCTCAGAAGTGAGACAGTTGGGCGTTCACTATCTTCTCAGCGACCTTGGCAGGGAAGGGGAGAAGGGAGATGGGACCGTAGTTCGTGAGGTCTTCTGGGTTTGCTTTGGGTTTTTTGATGAGCGCGTTGACTTCGGCGTGCTTCCAGATGTCTGGGAAGGTTGCGGTGTCGAAAGAGCTGTTGGTTACATCGCGGAGCTGGGGAGCGATGATTTGGCTGGCCTTGTTGAAAATGTGGCGGGGGCAGGGGTCTGTGGGGGAGCCTGAGTGGATGGAGTTCATGTTTCTTTCAGTTTTCTCGTTGTTGGTTGGGGTCCAGGTGTGTATTTGGTTGGTGTGGGGGGACGTTGTGCTGTCGGTCGTGTCAGTGGTGGTGACGGTGAGTGCTGATGCTGTGAAACTGTTGTGTATGTCTGTGATTTTGAGGTGAAAGTAGCTGAAGAGGGAGTTGCAAAGGTTTTGGGTGTGAGGGGGTCGATGGTGCTGGATTTGGGTTTGGTGAGCTCTTTGACGATGGCAAAGAGCTCCTTGCTGTTGTGTGAGTTATTGTCTATGCGTTCTTTGTAGAAGGCCCATTTGGTGGTCCGGATGAGTTGGTGGTGTTTGCGTATGGTTGTTTTGAAGGTGGAGAAATTGCTCATTGAGGGTTCTTGGCTCCATGCTTTCTCAGTTTTGTGGCATTTATGTTTGGTGGCTTGGAGTTCTGTGGTGAACCAGGGGGCGGTCTTGATGGTGCGGGTGTTGTTGTTTCTTTTCAGTCGGGCAAGGGAGTCTGTGTGCAAGTTGTGTGAGGTTGTGGGCAGCAGTCTTGGGGTCGTTGGTGAAGGGGGGTGGGGCTTGTGTGAGCTTGGCGATCAGGTGTTCTTTGGAGATCTTGTCCCCCTTTCGGTAGGGTGCAGTGTGTTGTTGGTGGTGGGTGGGGGGTTTCATGAAGGAGAAGTGGACGCAGTGGTGGTCAGTCCAGTGGAGATCGGTGGTGTGGGTAAAGGTGACGTGGCTGCTGGAGGTGAAAATTGCGTCAAGAGTGTGTCCTGCTGAATGAGTTGGTGAGGTGACCAGCTGCTTAAGTCCGAGGTTTGTGAGTTTGTCCAACAGGGCTGCGGAGTTGCGGTCCTGGGTGCTTTCCAGGTGGAAGTTGAGGTCACCAAGGAGTATGTAGTCTGTGGAGGTGAGGGCGTGGGAGCTGATAGTGTCTGCGATGGCGTCGCAAAATGGGGGGTGGGGTCCTGGTGGTCTGTAAATGAGGGTTCCTCTAAGGGTGGTGTTGGTGTTGATGTGTATTAAAAAGTGTAGGTGTTCTGCGCTGTCTAGGGTATCGTTGGTGTTGGTGGAGATTTTGATGGTGTTTTTGTGTATGATGGCGATACCTCCTCCTAGCTTGTTTATGCAGTCTCTACGGGAGATTTTGTAGCCTTCTGGGATGGCTATGGCCATGTCGGGTTCTGATGAGGGGTTCATCCATGTTTCCATGAGGAAGGCGATGTCAGGGGAGTAAGTTGTAATCAGGTCCCAGAGCTCGATGGAGTGCTTGTGGACGCAGCGGGTGTTAAGGTAGTTGTTGGGGTTGTTGTTGTGGTGCGTGTTGGTGTTGTTGTGGTGCGTGTCGGTGTTGTTGGAGTTTGTGTGAGTGCAGGAAAAACAGCATGAGTGGCATATGAATGGTCCATGTGTGCGCTTGGGGTTGGCCTGGGCGCAGGCGGGGTGCTGTCCTGGGTTGAGGGCATGTAGTTTAGTGGAGGAGTAGTGCTTCCTCGGGGGGGTTGGAGCAGCGAGGGCCAAGGGGACCGGCACTAGGCGCGGTCCAGGCGTGGATGGGCACACACGGGATTGCCTCTGGCACGCCTCTGGCGTGCCAGCAGCGCGGCCGCCGTTAAGAAGGGAGGTGGGAGGGAGAAGCAGGTGGGAGGTGGGAGGGAAGGACCAATAGGGGCGTGAGGGGGCGGGGCCGCAGGGGAAGCAGCGGCAGGGATCGGGAGACTGCTAGGAGCCGGCTGGGAAATGGGTGGTGCAAACAACAAGGGCAAAACGAAGAGGAATTCAAAAAGGGCACAGGAGCAACTAAAAACAGTTCAGAAAACGAAAAACGATTTACATGAAACGAAATAACGAAATACAAAATGCTGAGCACAACTAGATACGCCTCCCACTAGGCACCAGGGATGAGGCGCAGACGGGTGCCTGCTGGTGGTGGAGGGCCTCGAACTCTTCCTAGTGGCAGACGGCGGGGCCAGGGGCATAGAGGCAGCTGGTGGAGCCAAGCTGCCTCCTGGCCAACAACAGGTCATGGGGTCACAAAGGCTCCGCGCAGCGGCCACCATGAAGAAGGGGAGGTGGGAGGGAGGAGCAGCTGGGAGGCGGGAGGGAAGGACCAATGGGGGCACGAGGGGGGCGGGCCACAGGGGACGCAACGGAAGGGATCGGGAAACTGGCAAGAGCCGGCTGGGAAACGGGCGGTTCAAACAACAAGGGCAAAACGAAGAGGAATTCAAAAAGGGCACAGGAGCAACTAAAAACAGTGCAGAAAACGAAAAACGATTTACATGAAATGAAATAACGAAATCCAAAATGCAGAGCACAACTAGATATGCCTACCACCAGGCACCAGGGATGAGGTGCAAGCGGGTGCCTGGGGATGGTGGAGGGCCTCGAACTCTTCCTAGCGGCAGACGGCGGGGTCAGATGCACAGAGGCAGCTGGTGGAGTCAAGTGGCCTCCTGGCCAAAAACAGGTCACGGGGTCACACAGGGCTCTGCGCAGCGGGCGCCATCAAAAAGGGGAGGTGGGAGGGAGGAGCAGCTGGGATGCGGGAGGGAAGGACCAATGGGGACGCGAGTAGGGCGGAGCCGCAGGGGACGCAGAGGCAGGGATTGGGAGACTGCCAAGAGCCGGCTGGGAAACGGGCGGTGCAAACAACAAGGGCAAAACGAAGAGGAATTCAAAAAGGGCACAGGAGCAACTAAAAACAGTGCAGAAAACGAAAAACGATTTGCATGAAACGAAATAACGAAATACAAAATGCACAGCACAACTAGATATGCCTACCACTAGACACCAGGGATGAGGCGCAGGCGGGTGCCTGCGGGTGGTGGAGGGCCTCGAACTCTTCCTACTGGCAGACAGCGGGGTCAGGGGCACGGAGGCTGCTAGTGGAGCCAAGTGGCCTCCTGGCCAAAAACAGGTCAGGGGGTCACACAGGGCTCCGCGCAGCGGGCGCCATTAAAAAGGGGAGGTGGGAGGGAGGAGCAGCTGGAAGGCAGGAGGGAAGGACCAATGGGGGCGCGAGGGGGGCGGGCCACAGGGGACGCAGCAACAGGGATCGGGAGACCAGCAGGAGCCGGCTGGGAAATGGGTGGTGCAAACAACAAGGGCAAAATGAAGAGGAGTTCAAAAAGGGCACAGGAGCAACGAAAAACAGTTCAGAAAACGAAAAACTATTTACATGAAACGAAATAACGAAATACAAAATGCAGAGCACAACTAGATACGCCAACCACTAGGCACCAGGGATGAGGCGAAGACGGGTGCCTGCTGGTGGTGGAGGGCCTCGAACTCTTCCTAGTGGCAGACGGCGGGGCCAGGGGCATGGAGGCAGCTGGTGGAGCCAAGTTGCCTCCTGGCCAACAACAGGTCAGGGGGTCACAAAGGCTCCACACAGCGGACACCATTAAGAAGGGGAGGTGGGAGGGAGGAGCAGCTGGGAGGCGGGAGGGAAGGACCAATGGGGGCACGAGGGGGGCGGGCCACAGGGGACGCAACGGAAGGGATCGGGAGACTGGAAAGAGCAGGCTGGGAAACGGGCGGTTCAAACAACAAGGGCAAAACGAAGAGGAATTCAAAAAGGGCACAGGAGCAACTAAAAACAGTGCAGAAAACGAAAAACGATTTACATGAAATGAAATAACGAAATACAAAATGCAGAGCACAACTAGATATGCCTACCAACAGGCACCAGGGATGAGGCGCAGGCGGGTGCCTGGGGATGGTGGAGGGCCTCGAACTCTTCCTAGCGGCAGACGGCGGGGTCAGATGCACAGAGGCAGCTGGTGGAGTCAAGTGGCCTCCTGGCTAAAAACAGGTCACGGGGTCACACAGGGCTCCGCGCAGCGGGCGCCATTAAAAAGGGGAGGTGGGAGGGAGGAGCAGCTGGGAGGCGGGAGGGAAGGACCAATGGGGACGCGAGTAGGGCGGAGTGGCAGGGAACGCAGCGGCAGGTGTCAGGAGACCGGCAAGAGCCGGCTGGGAAACGGGCGGTGCAAACAACAAGGGCAAAATGAAGAGGAATTCAAAAAGGGCACAGGAGCAACTAAAAACAGTGCAGAAAACGAAAAACAATTTGAATGAAACGAAATAACGAAATACAAAATGCAGAGCACAACTAGATATGCCTACCACTAGACACCAGGGATGAGGCGCAGGCGGGTGCCTGCGGGTGGTGGAGGGCCTCGAACTCTTCCTATTGGCAGACAGCGGGGTCAGGGGCACGGAGGCTGCTAGTGGAGCCAAGTGGCCTCCTGGCCAAAAACAGGTCAGGGGGTCACACAGGGCTCCGCGCAGCGGGCGCCATTAAAAAGGGGAGGTGGGAGGGAGGAGCAGCTGGAAATCAGGAGAGAAGGAACAATGGGGGCGCGAGGGGGGCAGGGCCACAGGGGACGCAGCAACAGGGATCGGGAGACCGGCAGGAGCCGGCTGGGAAATGGGTGGTGCAAACAACAAGGGCAAAATGAAGAGGAGTTCAAAAAGGGCACAGGAGCAACTAAAAACAGTGCAGAAAACGAAAAACGATTCACATGAAATGAAATAACGAAATACAAAATGCAGAGCAGAACTAGATATGCCTACCACAAGGCACCAGGGATGAGGCGCAGGTGGGTGCCTGCGTGTGGTGGAGGGCCTCAAACTCTTCCTAGCCGCAGATGGCGGGGTCAGGGACAGTGAGGCAGCTGGTGGAGCCAAGTGGCCTCCTGGCCATAAACAGGTCAGGGGGTCACACAGGGCTCCGCGCAGCAGGCGCCATTAACAAGGGGAGTTGGGAGGGAGGAGCAGCTGGGAGGGAAGGACCAATGGGGGTGCGAGAGGGGCGGGCCACAGGGGACCCAGCGGCAGGGATCAGGAGACCGGCAGGAGCCGGCTGGGAAATGGGTGGTGCAAACAACAACGGCAAAACGAAGAGGAATTAAAAAAGGGCACAGGAGCAACTAAAAACAGTGCAGAAAACGAAAAACGATTTGCATGAAACAAAATAAAGAAATACAAAATGCAGAGCACAACTAGATATGCCTACCACTCGACACCAAGGATGAGGCGCAGGCGGGTGCCTGCGGGTGGTGGAGAGCCTCAAACTCTTCCTAGCGGCAGACAGCGGGGTGAGGGGCACGGAGGCTGCTGGTGGAGCCAAGTGGCCTCCTGGCCAAAAACAGGTCAGCGGGTCACACAGGGCTCCACGCAGCTGCCCCCATTTAGAAGGGGAGGTGGGAGGGAGGAGCAGGTGGGAGGGAAGGACCAATGGAGGCGCGAGGGGGCTGGGGCCACAGGGAACGCAGCGGCAGGTGTCAGGAGACCGGCAAGAGCCGGCTGGGAAACGGGCGGTGCAAACAACAAGGGCAAAATGAAGAGGAATTCAAAAAGGGCACAGGAGCAACTAAAAACAGTGCAGAAAACGAAAAACGATTCACATGAAACGAAATAACGAAATACAAAATGCAGAGCACAACTAGATATGCCTACCACAAGGCACCAGGGATGAGGCGCAGGTGGGTGCCTGCGTGTGGTGGAGGGCCTCGAACTCTTCCTAGCGGCAGATGGCGGGGTCAGGGGCACGGAGGCAGCTGGTGGAGCCAAGTTGCCTCCTGGCCATAAACAGGTCAGGGGGTCACACAGGGCTCCGCGCAGCGGGCGCCAATAAAAAGGGGAGATGGGAGGAGGAGCAGCTGGGAGGCAGGGGGGAAGGACCAATGGGGGCGCAAGGGGGGCGGGGCTGCAGTGGATGCAGCGGCAGGTATCGGGAGACCGGCAGGAGCCGGCTGGGAAATGGGTGGTGCAAACAACAAGGGCAAAATGAAGAGGAATTCAAAAAGGGCACAGGAGCAACTAAAAATAGTTCAGAAAACGAAAAACGATTTACATGAAACGAAATAACTAAATACAAAATGGGGACGCAGCGGCAGGGATCGGGAGACCGGCAAGAGCCGGCTGGGAAACGGGCGGTGCAAACAACAAGGGCAAAACAAAGAGGAATTCAAAAAGGGCACAACAAGGGCAAAACAAAGAGGAATTCAAAAAGGGCACAGGAGCAACTAAAAATAGTGCAGAAAACGAAAAACGATTTATATGAAATGAAATAACTAAATACAAAATGCAGAGCACAACTAGATATGCCTACCAACAGGCACCAGGGATGAGGCGCAGGCGGGTGCGGGTGGTGGAGGGCCTTGAACTCTTCCTAGCTGCAGACGGCGGGGTCAGGGGCACGGAGGCAGCTGGTGGAGCCAAGTGGCCTCCTGGCCAAAAACAGGTCAGGGGTCTTAGTTATCACAGGTATCCCTATAAGGAACTTAAGTAGTGTGGATATATGACATAGGTTACATTTCCTACAGAGGAACAGTATGTGATTTTAGTTGCATAAAAAGTGGCATTTTTTCAAATTAAAATCATTGTCATAGCTAAATACTTCCATGATATTTAGACAAAATATCCAGTTTTAATATCATGGTACAGAAATTTGGTAAAACAAAATAGTAAGATACAAAATGGAAATATAATTGTCAAGAATATTGATTTTTTAGGTAAGTAATATTGTTGTCAAGAATTTTGTTGTTGTTAATATTGTTTTTAATAATATAGTCAAAAATATTGTTTTTTAAATATTTTCATGTGTTTCACTTTGTATATTTTAATCTTATGTTTCGTCAGTTGTATAATTGTTAATAATATTTTTAAATATAGTAATTTATAGTGGCATAGTGGGTTGCCAGGTTTGCAGTGGTTATGGGTGAGAAGTTAATTTAGCAATAATTAAGAAATAATGATTAATGTATTATTTAATTGATCATTAATTGTGTTATATATTTTTAAGTTATATATTAGGTACAGGCTGTTGGGATAGAGGGTGGAAAGTTAATTAAGTGGCAATGGTAAATTGAATCCTTCTGAAGTCCAATGTTTTCTTTACTGTTCCTCAGACTGGAGAGGGAATAGTAAATTTTACCCCTCCGAAGTTCAGTGCTTTATCTACTTTTGCCTTACCCATGAACCAACATATGGTAACTATTGTAGAAAACGTAGCATTGGACAAAAGGTAGAGGTTTTCATAAGTTTTCATAAGTCTTCAAATTGGACCTAACCACAGAGCCTGGGCCATCTAGGCCTGAAATATTGATAGCAATTATACTATGGTGTATTGTATCAGAAGTGCTAAAGGAGGAATATGAAAATAAAGGGCCTGATTCTGACCTTAGCGGGCACACCACCAGCACATGGCAGCAGCAGTAGGGAACAGGCCGCCAAGCCAACGGCACCCCTACCTCCGAATTCCGACTTACCAGTGGGACTGGTGGTGTGTTGGTGCTACAGTGTGTGAGCCACTCACCAGAACTGCAAGTGGTTCTGATGGAGTGATGATAATCCCCGAATCCCAATGTGAACTGACAGGGCAGCAATGAAGGACATATTGCAACCCTATAAGCTTCAAAGGCGAAGGAGGGTTGGCATGAGAGAGAAAGAGTGAAATACCAGGACTTCTGTGTAATTGGATTTCTCAACTTCTGGCACTGCTGGGCTCAAGGATATCTGGATTCTGGTTCTCGGTTCAGAATACTGGCAATCAGGATTTTTCATTTACAAGGGTCTAGACTCGGATTTCCAGGTAATGAAACCACACTTTAAAACAGGAAAAACTAAACAGATCTTTGGCATTAATTTACGTCAAATCTACATTCACACTAGAAACACTAGAAACACTCCCCAGTGTGACTCAATAATTATCTAGAAATTATCATGAACTGGAATTATCATGTACAAGGATTTCACTGATGATTGAAAATAACTGGGTTAATCACAAAAAAACGACTTCAAATTCTTCAGTAGTTCAATAGTTCAAATTCAGTAGTTCAAGAGTCTCAAGAGCTCAAGGTTCATATGCAAATATGAAATGCCAATCAGATTATAGTTCTCAATTGTCCTAACCAACTATGAGCACAAGATCCAGGAAGGTACATCTATTACAAGAAATACAGCTTTTCTCTAATGTCTTTTTAGTCACAAGATTGATCTGAATATTATTGCTTGCTTTAGATGCGTTTGATTAATCAGCACCAATCAAGATCCCAAATTAAACAGAAAAACTTGTGCTACCTTACCTTATTTCAGATGACTTGTATCTTTTTGCCAGTGCAAGAAAGCATAATGCGAGAGGAATTGAAAGCTGCCTACCTTTTAAAGGTACTGTGGTAACTGCAGAGAAGATCAGAACTCAGGAAGCACGTTGCTGCGAGGTGAAGCCTGTAACTGTGACGGTATGGATGCCACTGCGAAGAGAGGACTGCCGCCGCGAAGGAAAGGCTGCTAAAGACTGAAGACAGTTAAGCTTCGCTTCCAGGTTAAATGAGGCTAAGCAGGGTCTAGTGCAAAATGGCAGCTTTTATAGCCGGCCCGAACCAGGTGCAAGGAAACATATAGGGGAAACAGAGAAACTCGTAAGTTATTGTAATTGCACATGTTTCTCAACTGTCTTTTTTTCCATTAGGAGGAGCAATTAAAAATGTGTTAGTCATTACTGTAATTGCACATGTTTCTCAACTGTCTTTTTTTCATTAAGAGGATCAATTAAAAAAACTGCAGTTGTCAGCAGTTGATATGTGCTTCCTGGATTACCTGGGTTTCTGGACAAAAACCTGGGTTTCTGGTCTAGATCTGCTTTAAACATTGCCATTATGTTAATAACTGAGTAGCCAAATTACACAAGTTTTCAATGGTACATCATGATTCAAATTGGTACTGTGCTTGAAAAGAAAATAACAACATCTCTGCTATCACTCATAAGGGGGGAATAAGTCATGACTAAAGCATGCCTAGCCCGCCTCACAGCTGGGACCATGACACGCAGACATGGCAGCGGCACAGTTTGGCTCTAGTGAGAGTCTGAAGCCATTGCAAGCCATCTTGAGGGGCCGCCAGACAGTCAGGCGCACTGAGTCTCTAGCAAGTGACAAATTGCCTGCACCCGGATCCCCAGAATTGGGGAGCTGGGAGTGAGCATTAGCTCAGATTCTGGAAGGGCATAATCCCCCTAGGGCCATTGTTGTGGCGCTTTCTCTGCCTTTCCACCGACCGTCACCCAGCAGGGACACTGCCAGGTGAAAGACGGCAGAAAACCAGGTCCTGATCAGCCTAACAGCTGATGTTTCGCGTCCGACCCCTTGATCACCTCCACTGTTGCTGCTACATTAGCAACAGTTTTGGCGGTGGTGGTGGTCCGGAGGTGATGCCACCACCATAATCATGATCAAGCAGTCGGACGGCCCAGAAGGGCTCTTCCCGCCATGTTAATAATCGCCCCAAAGTCAGATAATTGGTACTCACATGTGTACTGAATCACCTTTGGCAGATAGAAAAACATTATCATTAGGGCTCCCAGTTTTTTGGTGTTTATTTTTTTTGTATTTAACATTTCTGTCTGTATTTACCCATATTTATTTTGTGGCCATCTTATTGGTATTTATCCACATTTATTTTGCGTTCTGAAAATAATTGAAATCGTTAAATGGTGTATTTACACTTGCAGTCATGCATGGATTCCTGTCACGATTTAGCAAATTAATCACCACCTATAACAAAACCCTACACTCAGAGGTACAAATTAGTGTTAAAACTACAAATATATGTTGACATATGCCTATATTTAAGGACATCTCATCCTGTTTTTAACTCCTCTTTCATGTTTGCTCAGCTTTTGCCTGCAATTCATGAAAGACAGCTTGAAAAGTCTCTCACAGGAAGAACTATTTTCAGTACTTTTCAGCTTTTAAAAATAAATACAGACAGGAAACACATTGTTTTCTGTCTGTATTTATCTGTAAAAATCTCTAAAAATTAATTATCATGAATTGCATATTTAGCTATATTAGCAGGTGTCACATCCATTAATATAGGACTGCACCACTGGTCAGTGATTATGCTGTCCACAGAAGCATGGTGTCATGATACATTTGTGGTATGCACTGCAGCTCATTGGATGCAGCCTTTGAAATTATTTTACTTATGGTCTTAGGTTATGAACATACAGTGCATATAAGCTCATCTTTTTTTTCCCTTTATCAGTGTCCTCCAGAAGATGGGACGGATATGTTGGCCAGGAATGTGGGAAAGCAGATGTCTGCTGGGAGGACTCCATGTCACCCAACTCAAAGGCCTCCACAGGAAACCAGCTCCAAGTGGTAGGAGACCCAACATCATCTCCTGGACTTTTACTATCATCCATTATGACCAGGAAGATTAGCACCCTTCCTACTGTTCCCCCCAATGTTGGCCAACACCTAGAACCTAAAAAGGCTGAAGTCTCCTTTGCCCACGGACATCTCTGCTCCTGCCTCAGTTCATCCAGCAGTGATGTCTGAGGAGGTCCTTGATGCACTGCGCAGGATTTCAGTTCGCCAGATTGCACTGTTGCTTGCCATCCACCGGGTCAGGCAACAGTTAAACCAGTTACTGGCCTTCCAGGATGACACCCAAATTGCAGTGTGCTATAAAAGAGGCATAGCACTTCTAAGACACCCCTGAGACATTAATGCTACTCACTAAACTACTCCTGGCCCTTCCTCTCAAATTCCTTCTACTTCTCAGTCCCATCCTCCTGCTACCATAATCCCACCAACTGCCCTCTGTTCTGCATCATCCATTATCTCCACACTCACACAACCCAAGCAAACAGAAACACATATGCATCCACACAAACAGTGCTATCAAAAAGATATAACTTGCACACAAGCATAAAGATACAGACAATAGCACCACACCCTCAACCACCACCATGCCCACAACTATCACCACACCCACAGCCACTGCTATTGTTGTGTAGCTATTTTAGTTATAGCTCCATGCATGTAATGTTAGCATACTAGGCCTGCCACTGTGCACTTTCACCTAAATATATTTTATACAGCTTTGTTTATCATTTTAACCATTGCCACATTTGCGGTCTTGTTTTATTTCTCTCCCTGGCCAGAACTGTGTTCTTAAAACAATACATTTCTTACACTCTGTGCTTCTTTCAAGGCTGCAGTAAGATAGGTTACCAGTAAACGTGGTAACAATCTGTCTCCCATACACGTTAGATGGAGACTCCAGCAAGATGACCTAGACTGTATGCTGATTGCTGAACACTTTGCTGCAGCTGCTTATGCCAGACTTCAGGCCTTTGCTCAGGTATGGGGGATGATGTCTTCCCAGGGGAACCTGAAGGGCAGAAATAGAGCTTAACATGATGTACTCTAATATAGCCTAGGTGGGAATTAGTTTATAGACTCTAGTGACAAAATGGTAATGTTATTTTTATGCTTTACTCTCCTTGTCACAATTTTAATCCTGTCAAGCTTTATCTTCCTGGTTATTGCAGTACACGCTTTATTATCTAAGATGCAGTTGCTTCATTAAAACATTAAAACATTATTGAAACATATATTGCCTCTGTTTGTCATTGTACATGTGAGACTAATGTAACTGAGAGAAACGGATGAGGTCTGAGTGACCCCATTTCCCCTGAGGAGTCAATTATGTCATGCGCTATGCTGCCCAATCATTCCTGCTCTTGGGTAGAGATGAGGCACTGCTCGTTAGCCGGAGCAAAACCCGGATTGGGGCAACAGGTGTTACCTGTAGTGGGTTAGACTCAGTCTCCCACACCGCAGGTGATTCTGTCGTTCAAATCCAGTAGTCTCATTACAAAAATGAGAGCCTGCGCAACACTATAATCTCTACCATCAATGTGTCCACAACAACTACCACACCCACAGCCACCACCACACCCACAGCCAAAACCACACCCACAGCCACCACCACACCCTCCATCACAACTATACCCACTGCTACCACCACAACCTCTACCATCATCATACCCACAACACTTCCACTGCCTCCACTACCACCACACCTACGACCAACAACACTACCTCTACTACTAACACTCTCACAACCCCCACCACACCCACAATCACCTCAACAACCACCACCACAACTTTATCCAGACCCGCAGGCTCATCCAGTCACTCAACTTCAGGCAAATCACCACATCACAAAACAGTTCACAACACAGAAACGCAAATCCTTAGACAAGCACACACCATCACCGAAACAAATGTATCTGAGTCTGAGGGTTTGTATTTAACAAACCCTCAGACAAACACACACCATCACCCAAACGCCACAGAAACACAAGCCTTCAGACAAACACACACAAGTAACTCACCAAATGTCCCCAGAAACACAAACCCAATGCCACTACAGCCACAACACCAACATATTCATCACAATAAAAAAATTAATTAATGGCACTTGTAGAGCACACAGCTGCTTCTGGGCTTCACATATTGGTTATGTTAATGTTATTTCCTTTAAGATAGTTACTGAATATAATTCTGTTTGAGAGAATTATCTCATTATGAAATGAACTGTATTTTTGCCTGCAAACTAGTTTCTTCTTCTGGTGCACACAAACACTTTGTTGATGATTTATTTGTTTCAGAGCTATTTAAAAGTAGAGTACTAAATTCATAAAAGCAGAATTGTAAGCTGATCTTTGATATTCTGCTCTTACTATTAGATTCCTATGTGGTTTTAAACACAGTACTTGATGACACCTCTAATCTAACATATTGCTTATCTTGATAGCACATACCCGGTAATGCCCATGCAAAACAGCTAATATTCTTCACTGCTTCAATAGTTCCCACATCAAGTGCTGTTAGAATTCAAGTAAAATCAGATGCACAGGTCCTACCTACACTGATTTGCATTTTCATGGACAAGTAAGCGTCAATGTGATATTCCAAATAGGTATGGCTAATGTGTGCTTCATATTATTTTAAACTTGGATTGTATAGGTAAAGGGACATTATCACTAGTATATGACAAGCATCTTGAAATAACAGGAGAGCTAAGAGAGAACAATTATTGCAGTCACCCTTCAGAGAGGGGAAAATAATAATGATAGGTACAACGATGTGTATAACACTGCGGTAACCCATAACATACAGTATGTATGTACATTTGTTAATGCTCTGCAACATTAGAAAATAGATTTGGAAACTTTAAAATTAAATCTATATGGTACAGACTTAAACGTGTAAATGTCTCACAGATGGTGGAGATACTTTGATTAGAATTATTAATGAAGTAGTAATGAAATGTTTTCAACTAAATGTAGTACTTTTAAAGTGCTACCATCATTTTTTTGACGCAGCAGTGGAGCTAGCAGTGCACTATACTGCTCCATATTTAAAAACTGATGGGCCCAATGCGTCAGTTTGTAAAGTCCTGTGTCACTTTATACCTGTGGCAGGTATAATGTATGCAGGGTAGAAGTTCCCATGGAAAAAGCCACTCAGAACTGACGCAGTGAAATTTTAACTTTTCACTGTGCCACTCTTCGAATTCACTGTGTCAAAATTTCACTGCCTCCTAAGACCAAGCATAAAGTTGATGCAGGGTTTTTTTCCAATGGGACTTTCCTCTCATTGCTGGAATTGCATCAGTTTAACGACGCAACTTCAGCAATGCATCACTTTAGCGCCAACAGATAAATCAGAAGTTCTGACAGATCTGTAAAAACGTGCGCCATGGAGCTCTGTATTGTAAATACAATGTGTCCATGATGTCATTAGGAGATGTGCGGCAGGTGCAAGAAATCTGATGCATCAATGAAGAAGCATCAGTTTCTTGTAAATAAGGCCCTGATATTATTATTTGACATTCTATGGGGGTCATTACAACCCTGGCGGATGGTGTTAAAGTGGCGGTAAGACCGGCAACAGACTGGCGGTCTTTTTTTTAGTATTATGACCATGGTGGTTACCGCGATTGTCATCAGCCGCTTCTCCGTTCCGCCCGCTGGGCTGGAGACCTGGGTCTCCAGCCCGGCGGCCGTCACAATACCGCTGCCGGTATTTTGACCCGGCTTACCGCCGTGGATTTCCAGCTGTAGGAACCGCCATGAAATCCATGGCGGTAAGCACTGTCAGTGCCAGGGAATTCTTTCCCTGGCACTGATAGGGGTCTCCCCCACCCTGACCCCCTCCCCTATGCCCCCCACCACCCCTGCCACCCCCCAAAGGTGGCAGGGCCCCCCTCCCCACCCCGACCCCCAACATCACATAACTCACACACACACAACACGCATGCAGGCACCACCAACACACACGCACACACACTGACATACATGCCTACATCCACACACTCCCATATACAGACATACACAAACACATCCATACAGACATACATACAGAAATACACGCACTCATTCCCAAAACACGCAACATACCTGCAAGCATTCACACCCTCCCACCACCCTTCCCTAACGGACAATCGACTTACCTGTTCCGTTGATCCTCCGGGAGGGGACGGGAGCCATGGGGGCTGCTCCGCCGACACCACACCGCCAACAGAACACCGCCGCGCCGAATCACAGGACGTGATTCGCTGGGCGGTGTTCTGTTGGCGTGGCGGTGGAGGTGGAGCAGGCTCCACTTCCCCGCCGCCCGCCAGTATGGCTGTTGGCGGCTCTCCGTCGGAAAAAGGACGGACAGCAGCCAACAGTCATAATACGCCGAGCGGCAAACCGCCACTACTGGCGGTCTTCCGCACGGCGGTCCCTCTGCGGTCTTGTAAAAAGACCGCTGAGGTTGTAATGACCCCCTATTTCTACTTAAAACATGATTTACTTTGGCAGACATTACAATTATGACACTATTATAGGAAATTTGGTTATTAGTTTGTTGGCGCACACAAGTGATAGATCCACATTTCTTTTTACTGGGAACCAAACATCCCATTGTAGTGCTTGATTCTTTAAGGGTAGTGAAGCAGAGACTTCGAAGCCGTACTCAGTGTAAGTAGTGTGGGTTAGTAATCACCATTCCCTGGCACGCAATAACTCTCAATAAATGTGTAGGAGGCTGGCCCTCTATTTAGTGTGCAAAGCTAGGCACACTGTGCAGAGTCCGAGCAACCACATAATGGTTTACAGAGGTAAAAACTAGACCACTAATGACAGTAGCATTGTCAAGCAGTTAGGCTAATCTTGGAGGAGTGCAAAGCATTTGTTGTACTCACAGTATCGATAAAGCAAGACACACACTCAAAAGAATAAGTTGAGACCAATTTGCAAAAATACTGCAGATTTTTATAATTTTTTAAGACCAAGGTCACCGGTAAGTACATTCGGTAAGTACTTTTTAAGTTATAAATTTTAAAAGTTTAGAAAATGTCAGTTCAGGAATCAATGGGGAAATACTTTAAAACTTTATATAAATTCAAGCTATATGTTTACCAATGTCTCCTTTCGCAGGTAGATCAGGGTCGTCAATGGGCCCTCTAAACCAGATGGAAAAGTTTGGGCGGCTTCCAGTTCTGGTGGGAGCAGCAGGAAAAGGTCTCTAGAGCTGGTGCAAGGCCACTGCAGGGGACTTGGAAAAGTGCAGCACAGGTGGACTTAAATATAAGTCTGGTCGGTCCCCTTCGAGTGTCGATGTTGCAAGGGGTGGGGAACCCTTAGAACACAGCTGGATTTTTGGTGCAGGGCACAAAGCATCCGGGTGCAGAGTGAAATGGCGAGCCAGGAGCCAGGCACAAAGTTGCCCTTGGAAGCAGGAGGTAGGTAATTTTGAGGATCGCTTGCAGGTCAGAAGGAGCCCTCTTGTGGGAGGTTCTGGTGGTTTCTGAATTCCATGAACTGGAACTTCATCCTGGTCCTTTTGCGGTCCAGAATGTACTGTCCTCATGGATGTCTGGTGTTCGATGACCAGCTTCTGGGGTAATAATACGGTTTAGCCACTGGAGGGTGTAGTGCCACCAAACTTGCCACACTTGCAAGGTTTGTTATCATGGTCTGTCGGGTGGAGTTTGGTCTGGCTGTGGTGTCCTGGTCCTTGGTCACTAGCCGTTCAGTAAAGTGGACTTCATTGGTTCTTGGTTCTTTGTTGCAGTAGATTGATGCCTTCACTCTGAAGGGAGATCTCCAGCGCTTTTTGAAGAGTGAAAGTCCTTTAGGGAGTTTCTAGAATCTGTTCGATGTCTGAGCAACCACTCAGCGGCGATTGTCGAGTCCTGGGTGCAGCAGGCAGGGTTTGGCACCTTTTTCTTGGTGCAGCAGGACTTCAGTTCTTGAACCTTGAGTCTTCTGTGTTGCTGGTCTTCTTGTGTCCTTGGAATCTGAATCTCTGGTCTAGGGGGCCCCAATACATACTGTATTTAGTGGGTGTTTAGAGATGTACCTTTTAGTGACCAATGGATCATCAACCTCAGGGTGACTACACCCACTAAGTGACCACTTCCTGTGTGCAGAGGTCATTTCCCTATACCTGATTGGCTATTTTCCTTCCATGCAAGATGGAGGAAAATGAAATGGAGGGGTCACCTCACATGCAACACCTTAGAGGTGGTGCAAGCTGAGGCTGACCACTCCTCCTGTCCTCTGTCTGGTTTCCCGCTGTTGTTCCCACCAAAAGTGGTGTTTTGCAAAAGGGGAGGTTTGAGGATTGAGTGGTAAGCCCTTTGAAGCTCACTGGCAGGGCAGTGCACATTCCTGAGGAGGGAGATGTTTACACCTCCACCCAGGAAGGGCTTTGTTCTAGGACCCAGAGAGCAGGATCTCTCAACCCTGGGGTGTCAGACTCTTGTCTGGTGGTGGCAGTCTAGTTGTAACTGGCCAGCAACCATGCCAGTGTTAGTTAGCTTTGCAGGGGTCACCTCTAAGATGGCTACTCTGTTCACTTACTATGTCCAGGTTTGGCAAGGACACAGTAAGGTCATATTGTTCATGCATCCATGCCCACACATACAGTATAGTGCATCCAGTATTAGGGCTGGAAGGCAATGTTTTCCTGTTTTACTCCACATCTGAAGGCCTCACATTTCTGCAGTGGCTTGCTCTATTGAGCATAAATTCCCCTTCAATCAAAGGCAAAGTAGGAATTTGATTGGTGTATCTTCGACATGGAGACCTGTATTGGAAAATGTATTCTTTGGTCAAGCCATGAATATCACCTTAGAGTCTGACACCAGCAGAACAGGTTGAGTAATTCAATGCAGCCACACAGTGACAGGAGAAAAGTGAAACTCTGGTAGAGATGGGGAGGTGCGGAGCTGTAGGGTGAGGCAGGTATTTGCTGCAAAGTAGGAGAAGGAGCATCCTCCACTTGTGCTTCAGTTGATGCAGGGGGTGTGGGTGTGTGAGGGAGGAAGAACATAGTTGTCTGGCTGGTAGCTGAGGTTGATGTAGGTCGGACCTAGGTTTTGAAGGGCCTTGTATGTGTGGGTCAGTAGCTTGAATTCATCTCTTCTATATTGGGAGCCAGTGGAGTTCCTAGGAAGTTAAGGATGAGTCTGGCTGCAGCGTTCTGAAAGGGCTGTCATCTCTGGAGGAGGTGTGCAGTGATCCCCGAGTAGAGAGTGTTGACGTAGTCCAGCCTGCTAGTGATGAGTAAGGGTGGGCGGTAAACTCCTCTCTGCCGGCCAAGATTGCAGAGTTTTGCCACTCTGCTCGGAGCATGGAGTTTAGCAAAATCTCTCCGCCAACCCTCTGGCAGAGCGGAGTTTACTGGTGCACTCTTTATCGAATTACATTTTATCATGCGGATAGTTTGTTGTCCGCTACTGCCATTTTGTAGGTTGGATTTGAGTTGGGCTTCTTTTTACACAGATTGTTCTTACTAAGTCAGCATTCAGCAGGCTTTGGAATAGAGAGATCACGCATGTGTGTCTCCCTTTTGGAGTCCTTCTGAGTCCTGACTCCTCCTGAGCCGACTGATGGGAGTCATGATCGCTTGTTTGAAGTAGACTCCCTGCCCCACCCTGTCAGGTGAGCTGCACCAAGCGGTTCACTCCCTTACAGATTTTCCGTATTCATTTGTGGGTGATTGGGGCCTTCTACAAATAAATATTTGAGGGTCATGGCTATAGAACAATTCGAGAGGCTCTGGGATGTTGAGCTTTCATTACTACTTCTGCCCTGCAGAGTAAAGGTATGTGTTTCACTCCCTAAAGCCTTGCTCCTCACAGATTAACAGTCTCTGCAAAAAGACAGAGCCTGCATCCCTCTAATCCTATTCTGCAGACAGGTAAATCATGCATGTCTCCTCCTAGCTCCATCTGAGGGTCCGGGCATGGAAAAGTCTTTCATGCCTGAACTGCAGCGAGGGATTGACTGCACCCGATTTGGTTCTTGCTCCTGCATTGGAGGTAGCAGCATGCAACTATCCAGCAGAGGGACAGTACATGTTCCAAAGTATGAGGCGTTCTTGCAGACATACAGTATTTTCTACTACTAGCCTTCACAAATGTCGCTGCAAACCCCAGTCTCTGGCGCTTGTCCTACACAGAGGGGCAGTCCGTGCACCTGACCCGAAGAAGTCACTACACACATGCAGTGCAAGGTCCGCTGCCTAAGGTGCTTCTGCAGACGGTCAGTGCAGGCACCTCTCCCACTTACACTCGCAGAGTGTTCTGTGGATTGACCACCCCAAGCAGTGCATGTCCCTGCACCTAAACCCCTGTCTGTTGCATGCTCCTGCCTGTAGTATCTTCAGCTCTTGCCTGCCAGGACCCCCTGCCCACTGCATGCACACAGGCGCAGTCTGTGTGCACGCAGTTCGCTCCCCCCTTCATTCATGCAGCGACACATCTGTGCCTAGCTCCTCAGGCCTGTCCTGCACAGGAGCAGTGCATGTCCCTGTCCCTAAACCCCTGTCTGTTGCATGCTCCCGCCTGCAGTATCTTCAGCTGCTGCCTGCTGTGGAAGCCCTGCCTCCATGCATGCAGTTCGCTCCCCACTTCATTCATGCAGTGACACATCTGTGCCTAGCTCCTCAGGCCTGTCCCCTGCTCCCCTCCCTGCTGCAGGCAGCGCTGTAAACAAAGGTGACCCGGGGAGTGAAGTGAGGAGGACAGAGGTCTTACCAGAGTAACACTTGTGCTACTGTCACTTCACAGTGCTCTGCAGTGAGGATTGAGGTCTTTGTTATGTTATATTATATTATATTATAAATTATATTATGTTATGTGTGTTTATAAAGCGCTCTATGGCGTGAGGGGGTATTGGCGCTTGTGTTACTGTCACTTCACAGTGCGCCGCAGTGACGATTGAGGCCTCTGTTATGTTATATTATAATATACATTATATTATGTTATGTGTGTTTATAAAGCGCTCTATGATGTGAGGGGGTCCTGGTGCTTGTGTTACTGTCACTTCATAGTGCCGTGCAGTGAGGATTGAGGCCTATGTTATGTTATATTATATTATACATTATATTATGTTATGTGTGTTTATAAAGCGCTCTATGACGTGAGGGAGTCCTGGTGCTTGTGTTACTGTCACTTCACAGTGCCCCGCAGTGAGGATTGAGGTCTTTGTTATGTTATATTATATTATACATTATATTATGTTCTGTGTGTTTATAAAGCGCTCTATGACGTGAGGAGGTCCTCGTGCTTGTGTTACTGTCACTTCACAGTGCACTGCAGTGAGGACTGAAGCCTTTGTAATGCTATATTATTATATTATAAACTATATTACGTTATGTGTGTTTATAAAGCGCTCTATGACGTGAGGGGGTATCGGCGCTTGTGTTATTGTCTCTTCACAGGGCCCGGCAGTGAGGATTGAGGCCTTTGTTATTATATTATATTTTACAGTATATTATGTTATGTGTGTTTATAAAGCGCTCTGTGACGCGAGGGGGTCTTGACGCTTGTGTTATTGCGCTGTTGCTAGTGGAATTGCACGTGGTGTAGGCGGAGCTCTGGCCTTTCCACTAGAACGGGCGGGAGGCGGAGGTGAGGGCTGAGGTACACTGGTTGCACCACATTAGGAGTCTCTCTAGAGCGCGAGTTACAATTAAGGATCGCATTTCTGCACCGAGTTTCACTGACTGAGCCATTTAACAAGTGTTGCTCCCATGACTTTGTATTTTCTCCGAGGCGATCTAGATGCGTGGGTACCACGGAAGACACAGGTTTGGTGCTCGATATGTGTATCAGCAGTCAAGGGAAAAGCTTGTCTTGTTTGCACAAGAGCTAGTGAAAAGTGAAAAAAAAAATGAAAATCTTTATTGTTTAGTTAATAAAAACCATACCAATCAATGCATTATATACAATATTTAAAATTCTATAAAAGAAAGGGGAAACTAAAGGAAAAAAATTCTATAAAATCTTTGAAATAAATACTCTTGCAATTCTAGAGCAGTCGAGCTGCGGGGTGACCATTAAACTAACTTTGCAGACACTTGATGCCCGTGGTGCGGTTGATGTTATATGCTAACTCAATGTGTACAGTCTGAGAACCTGCTGTTGCGCCTATGGGCTTTTCTTTTGCCTTTTTAACTGAGTCATCTTAAAATGTGTCCTTCCACATGCTATAACATTATCAAAACTTTAATACGCGACTAATAAAATAAATGAACACTTAAAATGAGCCAGCTGTCAGCTAGGGTGTGTCCTAAATAGTAAGTTTATGCTTGCGGTGTGGACAGTCAAAAAGTTGATGAATCTGCAGATTGACTGCGGATCGTGAGGGTCAAACATTGACATAACTGCTGGCCGACAGGATCGAGTCCCATTCCTCTCGAAGACTGGTTTTAAGAGTTGTCGTCATGCTTCCTTTAAGGCTGGGCAAATACAAATCAGATTGACCATGTCTTCCTTGGGACCTTTACATAACCTACAGAAAGATTCTCCTCCATTCTTCCAAGATGGTTGGTCCGCTCTGGATGGTAGAACGCCTAGACGAAGAGCCAGAAAACGACGCTTGATATGTAGTGCAAAAGTTGAAATCAAATCTTGTGATGGCGCCAAGGTGGTGTAAGTGTGCATAAGAAGCCAGGCGTGCGAGCGTTGTGCAAATTTAGACTTATCAGCTACAAAAGACTGCAATCCCATTTCCTTTTTTAACGCTCAACACAACAGTGAATATGAGATGTTGGAGTCCCACAAATGCATCATTTCTGTCTCTTGCAGAGAATTATACAGATACCTTTTATATACTGATTTTGGATTGTTGCTCACAGAATACCATAAAGCCATGACTAGGGGACTAGCAAAGGAAGTGACACGGCTGTATAGTCTATTATTGTTGCGCACTTTGCGCTATGATGAGTAAAGCTTGGCGGGATGTCATCGTTGATCCTGCCATTTAGTACCCTCATACTCATGTGCTCTAGTGCCTCTACCAGTTGTTTACCCCTTGTGTCCAGTCCTTTCTGCGCTGGCAGTGTTTGCAGCGGCACTGACCATATGGCATTTTCAGCTGCCAGTTGCTCATCTGGTTCTGGAGTGTGCATTAAGTTAGCATTGAAGTCACCTGTCACTAATATGTCCCATGCTGGATTAGCGCATTGTATCTCTTCCACCATATTCAATAATTCATCATAGAGCAGTACTTTCCGATTTTTCCGCGGATGGGTATAGACATTGAAAATGACTAGCGGGGTGTGCTGATTATTACTAAAGGTGATTTTAATGGCCTGCAAGTCGGTCTTTGAGAAAGCCAACTGCTCCGTTGATACAAGTAGTGCCGTTGAAATGTATGTGGCTAGACCACCACTTGGCCTACCTGATTTCTTTGATTTTTTGGCACTAATGTGGTGTAGCGAATAGCCTCCTAATTCGATTGGGTCCTCCAGCCACGTTTCTTCAAGGAGGATTATAGAATAATTGCAACTAGTCATTGCTGTGAACCCGTCTCCTATGATAGTTTTTGCACTGGCGATGTTCCAGGACATTATGGTGACAGCCAAACTTTGATCTGCGTTTACTGCATTTATTGCGCTAGATCAATAGTATTTCCTGTAATTTAAAGTGTGAGCCATCCATCTCCATTCATCTTGCTCTCCCTTCAGTACAGCTGGGGGGCCAATGTTGGTTTTTAAGTCGGGTGCCTTCCTTTTAAACTGCCTTTGTTCCAGTTCCCCGGATTCCGGGTCCCCTACGAATTCATTGGCCGTTGGCAATTTTTCTCTAGAATTTAACAATAGGGGAAAGGGATAGCGTTGACTGGATGGTTCTGATAACCATATGCCCCAAATTTCGAATTGCTGTTTGACTGCCATAATTAATGTAGCAATATCACTTGTTCTCCACTTTGTTAGAGTTTGCTCCAGCCCACTTTGAGTGCTGCCAGGGAGGAATTTCACCGATGTCAAGTCTGCGGATACGATTTTCTTAGTTGATGGGAACCCGGCGAGAAGCCTCAGAATGTTACCCCTATTTAAGCTGTCTTGATGGCCTTGTGATTTATATTGCGGGGTAAAAAGGATCTGCCTTGATTCCTGGTCATTCTCGGTGGCATGAGTGGATTGTAATCAGTGGGGGTGATCGATATTTCTCTGTGTCGATTGCCTTCTTAACTGGCCCCCCTCCGACTGGCTACTATATGGTACCCTATCTAACGTGGGTATTTGTTTGATTGTGGAAACTTTGTTTAAGAAATTGGTTGTCAAAGTTTGGCTCTTATGAAACGTAACTATAGTTTTTGTTAGCCCTTGATTGTTTGTAATTGTAACCACCCTAGAGGGGTGGCTGTGACTTGGGCTTGTTGTCTGGAGCTCTTCACTGCTGATGTTACTAATGCCGGATTGCGAGCCATATGCTGACAGTGAGAGTTTATGAGTCTAATTTACGGACCGTGCTTTTGCCTCTTCAGTTATTTTTCTTGAAAGTGGGTTGAAATTTGGTCAATTGCCCAACATTGTATCTGGGGAAATTTCTATGACTTGCATAGCACCAGCTTGGGTGCTAGATCCTTTCCATGGGTGTAACTTGAGGCTCGACATAATGCCTGCTGTGGAACCCCTGGAGGTTGCTGCGAATTGTGTGGCAGCTGCGTGCAAAGTGGTGGCTTGGCAAGGTGATACTTGAGGCACAAGTTGCTTCTAGTTATTACCGAATAAAATAGCGGCTGATGCCACTGCGTGTGGGACGTCCTTTAGTCTTAATATTCCAGCTGTTATTGACCATGGTTGGTCCCTTCTCGGTATTGGAGCGTCTGGTTGGTTTGGAGATTTTTCTCTACTCGTGTGCGTTTTTTCCCTTGGACACCTCTGTCGGGGTGCCTGGTCCAGAGCTTCCTTCACCCTAAACTCCGAGACGAGCGGGTTAAACTGAAATTGTACTGTCAACTGGGACATTTTGTGTACAGCTGAGTTTGGTGAAGCGGCAGTTGGTGACGGACCTAAACCATTGACTGCCCCATCCCTTGTGGCTTTCCCGTGATTTAGGGCCTTCTGATTCCCTGAAGACCCAGAGCCTTGGGTTTGTGGTTTCTGGAGCACCGAAAATATTGGGTAAAGATTATCATTAACTGCTTTGGCACTTGTTTGTTTCCTTGCCTTCCTGGCTCGCTTTTGATGTCTCTTAGTTAGGGGTTTCCGTTTGCGAGCTGGGCGCTCGTTTGTACACTCAGAATTAGTGGGCAGTATTTCTTTCAGCTTGGACGATTCATCTGTAATAATTGAGTGTATACCCTCGGTATTTGCCTCATTTTTTGTAGGACTACTTGCCGCCAGGCCTGGTGTCTTTTGAAGTGCAACTTTATAACCTAACTCGTGGTTTGTATCATTGAAAGTTGCTTGTTTTAACTTTCTGCAGTATCTCTGTTAAAATTGTTGGTAACATGCTTAGTTTGTCTACTACTGGGCCATAGTTGCAAAAGACTTGCTGTTGACTAGATATATGCTCCAATGGCCGAATGGCCAGTAGATCCAGCTTGCGATTGATGTCGGCGATGTGTATTGCCATAACATTCATTAGGTCCATTTGTGAGTCAAGCTTATCCGATTGCATGTTAAGAGCTGTCGTCGAAGTGTGTAGAGCATTTATCAGTGAGGCATGCAGTCGAGTGAGATCTTCCATTTTGCTGCTGGGTAACCTGCTTGAGAGGAACTTTTGGAAGACATTTTTTGCCTTCTTTATTGATAGTCTCTAGAGGAGAAATGGTCAGGATACTTCTTGCTATTGCTACGACGTCATGTTGTGGTTTGCTTATACCACTCGAAATTTCTATAATTGAGTTAAGCAGCCTTTCTTGTTGCGGTATAAAGGAACTGTATTCAGTACTACCCACCAGTAGCGGTTTGTTCAAATACTGATCTTTAGGATTCATTAGGTCAAGGGTGTTTAGGTCCAATGCTTCACTTAGATCTTTATTGTTTGTTATTGAGAGTGACTGCAACCAAGAGTCTTCCATTTTTCCTGTGGCTGCTTCAAAGCCCATTTCCAATCTCTCATTGCTCCCCTGGGTATTAAGATTTGACCGCAGGATGGGGGTCTATTGTTGGTGCATTCCCTCATGCACAATGTCGTTGTGTACCTCTATCAAGATACTTGTGGAGAGTAGAAGCTCTGTGTTACTAGGATTCATAGATGCGCCCTGCTGTTAGTCACTTTGGGAAGATTCCCTCTCTTGAACATGAACCTGGGCCGTGGTCACAATACTGCCCGCCTGCAGATTTTTACACACTGCTGGGCTAATAGTGACCCTGGAGATGTTTAGGCGTCCGTGAGCTGTGCAGTCGTTATGTACTTCGGGAGCCAGGCGCTTTGAAGCTTCCTGGACGGGTAAATCGGACCCTAATTGTTGAGTGGGATTTGTTGGTACCTCGAGCCTCAACTGCCCAGTGGCCATTGGTTGTGGAACCAAAGGGGTTGGCAGGCCCACATCGGTGTCAAGATTTGATAAGAAGGCTGCGGCTGGATCTTTTAGAAAGGTATACTTGTTGGAAAAACCTGTTTTCTTGAGGTAGACCTGCAAGGGAGTAAGGGGCAGTGCCTGCTGATCCGACCTACTACCTTGCGGGCTCTGTACTGAGCAATTTACCTTCCTTTGCGCCCCCCTTTGAGGTCTTGAAGTTTTGACTTTACCCTTTTTTGGCAGCCTGAGGTGTCCTGATCTCATGGCTGCGTTCTCTTAGCCCAAATTTCTGCAGGAGGAACTCAATTTACTTTAGGCTGATGGACTTGCATTGAGGACCTGAGATGCTCAGTGAGCAGGGCACCCGGGACTCTCACAAGCCGCACCCGGACCTGGCAGGACCGCTTCCGTGTGGCCCCGGTGCACTCTCTCTGCTGCAGTTTATTAAGACTGCTGCGCTCAGCCTGGCTGGAGGGAGATGGATCTTAGGGTAGTGTGTCTTTCCCTCCGAGTCTGATTCCAATCCTCGCAATCACGTTGCCTTCCCCTCTGTAGTTTACTGTTTCTTTCACCAACACTCTCAAATTTTAACACAAACTTATATTTCTTGGAGACCTTCTTTTAGCCCCCTTTTTTTCACGTTGCATAGTGAAAAGCTTCCAACCCTGAGCACTGCCCGCCCCGCTCTGCCCCTGCTTTCCCGTGAGATGCTGGTCATCCGCTAACCGACTTAGGACAAGCGAGTGATATTACACAGTCCACTGATGCAGATGGTCTCTATTTTTATGCCCATAAACTATACATTTGTTTTTGACACAACATACAGCACAAATGGCTGCGAGAACTAAGGCACTCTGTGTGATCTTGGACACAATGACTGCCCCGGTGACAGCTCAGGTACTTTGGAGCTGGTGTTCTGCATAAATGGCGGCGAGAACTAAGGCACTCTGTGTGATCTTGGACACAATGACTGCCCCGGTGACAGCTCAGGTACTTTGGAGCTGGTGTTCCTCATTGTTTACCTGTTCACCCCTTCTCTGTGAGTCAGATGTTTTTCTAGGATTGAAGGCTGATCATCTGAAATTTGTTGGTAATTAAAAGGTCGGCCTCGTTGAATTGCCCAGGGATTTTCTTCAAGTGATTGTAATTGACATATATGTTGGCAGTTCCTTGCAAAAATCCACCTACCCCAATTGGATGCCATCCAGTGCCACAGGCACTCTACAACTCTACAGAGACTTTGCGCTGATGGCATTTAAGGGGATGATCTGAAATGGTTCACGTCATTTACGATTTTTCCTTCTTTCACTTCTACACTCCATGAGATGGCGGCCTCTGTGTGGGGACTAACGCATCCTCTTTCAGTGCCTTGTCACAAGCACAACCTGTATGTAATGTAACCAAACAAAGGCATTCTTCTGCGCATCATTATTCATGCTCATAGTTGGCGAAACTGCACGGAATGGCGCAGAGTTTTTATGTTACTCCGCTGAATTCGGGGAGAACAACTCTGTGGCTTCCACACACACCCCTAGTGATAAGGGCTTGTGTGAGGGTGCGACTAGTGTTCCTGGGGAGCCACTTGAAGATCTTTCGGAGCACGCACAGAGTGAAGAAGCAGGCTGAGGAAACAGCATTAATCTGGGACTTCATGGTCAGCTTGCTGTGAAGGAAGATGCCGAGGTTTCTGGTGTGGTCAGACAGGGAGGGTGCTGGTCCTATTTCTACAGGCCACCAGAAGGTGCTCCACAGGTTGGTGTTGTTGCTGAAGATCAGTACTTCTGTTTTGTCAGTGTTGAGCTTCAGGTTTTCTCACATTCATTTGGACATGCTTGTCATGCACCTGTGGAAGCTGGTTCTAGTGGTGGTGGGGTGCTTGCAGAGGAGAGGATGAGTTGAGTGTCGTCTGCATATGATATGATGTTGAGCCCATGGGATCTGACAACGTTGGCTAAGGGTGTCATGTAGGTGTTGAAGTATGTGAGGGTGTCTCTGATGGTCAACTTACAGTCAGTTTGGAGCGTGAAGTTGAGGTGTTCCAAGGCTGGGGTGGGGTTGTGCTTTGCAGTTGAGCACTGGATGGTCTCTTTGTAAACTATGGCAATGTCAGAGGTGGATGAAAGGTTGAGGAAAACAGCATCAGGTGAGAGTGTAGAGATAAGGTCCCAGAGCTCAGTGGCATATTTGCACAGAGAGCGTCTGTTGAGGAGGATGTAAGCGAGCTGGTAGTGGGGTGCTGTTGCGGTGTGGTGGGAGGTCCGCATAGTGCTGGAGCATAAGCTGATGGGTGTGTTGTGGCAGGTGAAGCTGCAATGGGTGCAGGTGAAAGGGCCAACTATGGTGTGAGGCAAGACAAGGCAGCAGAGTTCGCTGGGGTGTCCAGTATTCAAGACGTGGAGGTCGGCGGCGGAGTAGCTGTGGTGAGGCATAAAACCAGGAATCTTTGTGCTTGGAGCGGTCCATGTGTGCATGGGTGCAGATGTGCTTGCCTTTGGCACACCTGCTGTGTGCCAGTGACGCAGTTGCACTGTGCCCACCATTAAGTAGGTCCTGTGAGGTGGGGGGGTGAAGGGGTGCGGTGTGCTGGACTACCGAAATCGGAAAGAAGAGGAGGGAGAAACACGCAGGAGAGCAGGTAAGGAGTCGGGAGAAGGGAAGAATGGAATGGCATTGGTAACAGAGGGCCTAGAGGTGGGCACAGAGGCAAACAGGCACAACAGAAGCGCAGACAAATGTTTACAAAGTATAATAGAGAGAGTGAAAGCAAAAAGAGGCAAAAAGCTAGGGATGCAGGTCAAAAATGCACAACACAGGAGGTGAAAGTAAAAAGAGGCAGAAAGAGAGGAATGGGGGTCAAAAATGTGCAAACAAAGAGGGTGAAAACATAAAGAGGCTAAAAGAGAGGGATACAAGTGAGAGTAAATAAGGTACTGAACGCACAGCAGGCTTAATGCACAAGGAGAGGAGAAATTATCAGAGAATAGCAGGAACAAGAGTGAGAAGGCAGCTGGAGAAGCTGGAATGGTGATCGCTCGGACAGCATGCAGCTGAGGCCGAAAGGACCTGGACTGGTCTAGCCAACACAAAACATGTGTAACATCTCAAATACCTTTTACTGCAGCTTGTAGTTAACCACAGCCAGCCCTAGCATCTTGTCTCGTTCAGCTCTTACTCACAGCCCATTCTTGGCCTACTGGATCCAACTAGTTATAATATATATAGGGAACAGAGAGGAAAACCAACATTGGTGGCAGGGAGACACAAATCTTCTGTAACTCCCTGCCTTGTTTAAAATTCACATCCCTGGTTCCAGGCATGTAAATATCTAATAGTTAGATGGAGATACACACCCATGTGCTACCACCATGTGCTACCACCTATGTCTATATAACCTCTCACCCACCTGTACCCAACACGATTTTCATCACTGACTTTACTAATTCAAATGCAGCTTCTAAAATGTTAAGGTATCTACCTTGCAGATTTTAATTTTAATTTGAGCCAATCTGTAGGCACATATGCTCTGGCCCTAAAAAATCTCCCCTCTCAAAATAACCTTCAATACCCTTTCACACCAAAGGCATGATTCTCAATCTTATAAGTCATGATTCGCACAAAGAAGATAGTTTCAGTCTTTTTTTTACTGGATAGGGTTGACCATTCAGTCGTTCCATTAATCATTGACTCATCATCCCCTCCAAAAAGTAAAACCGGTTTCTGTGACTACGATGAAAAGATGTCTTCAAATATCAATCAGTGTCTATTGTTAGCTGCACTTTGAAGAAAGGAGTTTTTTCAAGCTAGCTACCCTAAAATTAACAGGTCATATAAACATTTTATACGTTTATACCATGATCCCAGAGGAGGGGATGCTAAATGAATTCACACATGAAGTTCTTAGAATGATTAGCTATCTGAAAACGTTTTATGTGAAAATAAGATTTTGATTCATTATGCATCTAAAGCCTTGAGGATGTCCCTAAGGGGCGAAACACATTAGCTGTGTTTGCAAAAAAGGCTCATGGCAGTTAATGAGTGTGCTCAATGGAATGTTTGAATTTTGGAAAAATAAAAAGAATAAAGGAAAACTTTTAATGACACCTTGGCTGGATACTTGTGTTTGGACAGAAAGATAGTATGACACCAACAAACCTAAACTATTACTAATTGGACTCACTGAGTGCACATTATCTTTCAATCAGTATGTCATATAAAAATACATACATTTATATATCATTGGCCTTCAGCCTTGTAGTTTACAATATCACCAGATCCCCTCAATGGCAATGTTTGACCATTTTACACACTTACCAATTATGGATTGTCTATATATTAAACAATGGTGCATTTTTCTCTGTAGGTAGTGTTCAATCCCGCTTTCCATTGAAAAGAGATTTATTGATTTGCGTATAACTTTCGACCACTTGGATGGATTTGCATTACATTTTGAAAACCATTAGCATTTTTACCTAAAGTGTGGCTTGACAAGTTTGATGACGATGCGTTCAGGGGAAGATAAGGTGGATGCAGACCTGCCAAATCACACAGTGCTACAGTGTGACACAATATATCAGCTCTCTTCACACGGTCACCCAGTGAGGAGCCAATATCACACGGTGGCCTGGAAAACAAGCTGAAAACCAATGTAAAACGAGGAATTTCATCTCATTTTCATAGGCTTTTAATTGCTGAGTCCATTAAGTGGTGTGAAGAATCTCCAGTACATGGGCACCAGCCCAGCAAGTTTTATTTTGTTTTCTTTGGAGGAGGGGGTTTGGGGCCGGGCTGGGACAAAAGTGCCTTGTAGGTGTTTCCAAAATCAAAAAAGAAAAAGGCTCAAATGGAATAGATTTGGCATCACAAAAATTTTAATCCAGTTACCTATCACTTGTTATTGTAAAAACCAAACATAATTAATGGTTTTCAACTCTTTTTGAGTGTATTACTTGGAAAGAAAACATCTTGTAACTTCTCAAGACATTCATACTAATACAGAGGGAAAGAAATACCTGTATTTCTAATTGGCACCAATGTCTACATTTTCAATTTCTTATATGTCCCCAATAAATTGGTTAGATTCAATACTGAAGAATATGTATTGAGAGCAAACAAATTGATGTAATGCAATACCTCTATGCATATACTTGTATTAAAACATCAACACAATTACAATTTGGTAACCACAAATGATTACAATTTACTCAATGGTAGAATCCTTGCAAATTATTTCTAGGAATATGAGTCAAAACCACGAATGCTGGAACCACGCATGCCTAAACAACGCAGTCGGAACAACGACCGCATTGTTACCACGAACACCTTTATCACGAATGCCGATTTTTCATTATAAAGGCATTCCGGGTAAAGGCATGCTTGGTTCCAGCATTGGACCCCACCCAACCTCCCACCCATAAAACAATCGTACCCTCACCCCTAAAAACAATTCTACCCCACCCCTAAAACGTAAACTACCCTGCCCTTAAAACTAGTGACCCTCCACCCCCCTAAAAACTAAAAATACCCTGACCCCCCACCCCTGCCCCTAAAACTAACACCACCCCCACCCCCGCCACGGCCCTAAAAACTAAAAATACCCCGACCCCACCACCTAAAACTACCATGAACACCCAGTCCTCCTAAAACCTAAACTACCCTGACCCCCCACCCTCGCCCCTAAAAACAAAAAATGCCCAGACCCCCCCACCCTCACCCCTAAAACTACAGCGACCCCTCACCCCCACCCGTAAAACTACAGTGACCCCCCCACCCCCTAAAACCTAAACTACCCGACCCCCCACCCCGCCCCTAAAAACTAAAAATACCCGACCCCCGTCCCTAAAACTAGAGCGACCCCCCACTCCCCAAAACCTAAACTACCCCGACCCCCACCCCACCCAAAAAAACTAAAAATACCCCAACCCCCAACCCTAAAACTACCACGACCCCTCACGCCCTAAAACCTAAACTACCCTGACCCCCCACCCCTACAAACTAAAAATACCCTGACCCCCACCCCGCCCCTAAAACGGCCCCAGCCCCACTTACCTGACCGCATCCTCCTCAGAAGCTGACTCCCTTCTTTGCCTTAACCACATATATGCATTGTTTAGCACCTGTGTGGTTAGGGCACAGAACAACAAAGTTGTGGTTAACGAAAGCGCTGTTCCACTTTCATTGTTCACAACTTCGTTGTTCCGGAGTCGTAGTTGGGAATGTTTCCCGATTTGAAGAAGCAAGACGATATATAAAATATTCTGATGAACAAAAGTCCAGTCTGCTGGTTGAATGCCACAGACAAAAAAAGAATCAATAAAGGGACTGCCCTTAAGAGAAAGTGAAGGCAAATTCACTGTAAACAATTGGTCAGCCCAAAAGTTCCTGTGGCACCACACTAAGATGCCTACACACGTGCAGGTCATATCCGCAATCCTGGAAGACCCTTCCACCAACGGACAAATATAGCTGGACTGCGGTCGCTTCCACTAGTGAGGTCATCTGGTCTCTCAGCACTCACACCATGGCCGCTAGTTTCTAAGCTTGCCCCTGGGTGGTGGGGTCTTCCAAGATCGCGGACGCAGGGACACAGAACTCCACCACTTCTTTTGTATCAGTCGACTGGTCAATGATGTCTGCAGAATGTAGTGAGTTCTTACAAGGAAAATATATTCCAAATGTCTATTGTTTCTTGTGCTGTAGGTATTCCTTTGGATCACAGTTAGTGACTTTTGCATTGTTTTATCTCAGGTAGTTTGGCAGTCTCAGAGACTGGAGGGTGACTTGTCCCTGACTACCACTCTACTTTGAGTCAGTGAAAGCGTGGTAGTGTGAGTCCAGCAAGAGGAGCCCCACTCTGCCCTCCCTGGTCCTTGTGGTTGAAATTGAAGCCTCTTTACACAGGGCCATTCTCCCTCAGAAGGCCTGATCCCCAAATAGGGTATTTCTGTGTTCTTGTCTGTTATAAATAGTTTTATGCAGGTACCTTTATGGAAGGGATGCTTCTCTCGAGAAACTGCTGCCTCTTTTCAGCATGGAGCTTGGCTGACCAACTCTCTGGTCTCTACTCTGGGGGCCGTAGTGTGCACTTTTATTTGTCAGACAGCCTTTTGAATGTGGTGCTACTCTTAGATTAATGATCAGCCCTTTTCACACATTGGCATTTCTAGCTTACTTTTCCATCCAACCTCTCTCACTGGAGACCATTCACATTGCACCCCCAAGCCCAGGCCCTGCCTGTCTACCTTGTTGTAAGACACATTTCATACAGCCCCAAGCCATGCAGTGAGCACAGACACCAATGCCCCTTCAGAGATTCCTTCATTCTTCTGAATCAAATGGGGTCTAGGACATGGCAGGTGAACCCAAAGGACCCTGTTTCCTATGTAAACTGCCGTCCCAGGAACATAAAGCAGTGTTACCTCCCTGGAGATGCAGGGGGGCAGTCCACAACCCACAAGATGGACTTGTGTCCAAGGAAAAGATTTGCTTTGCATATGACTGGATCCAAACTGAGGTGGTGTGGTGTGCAAAATAATGATGGACAGAGATGCAGCCCTGGGTGACTACCAGGAGTTGAAATTGATTCAAGCATTCCATCCAGTATTTAATTTTTTTGTATGCGTCAGTGCAACCACCTAATTGTCTGCCATCTTGGCTCATCCAAAAATGTTTCCTTTAGAAAGAGTTTAATATTATGGAAAGATGTTATAGAACCTTCTGAAAATATGAATTTGGAGACAAGTAAAAAACTAACCTTCATTATTCTAATAATCATCAAGAGGCAACACCCTATTGAAAATTTATGATACAACTCAAAAAAGAGAACTGTGAAACTGACCTTGAAATAACCCCTACTCACACATGCAAATAGGAAGTGAAGGCTCAAAATAATTGAATATAAATGATGAGACATGAAAAAAATGAAACATATGTAAATTATGAGGCTCCTGAAAGAAATCTTGAAAAAAATGATAAAGCTAGTTAAATGAGTTAACTGTGAAATTTGTGATTCAAGAAACATAACCATGCAGATTTGAGAGATGTTATATATCCTTGTGATTTGTTTGTGGTATCTGTCAATAGCATTGAGGTGAGCAAATATTATTTGCCTTGAAAAAATATCGCCTTATATTACTGAAAAGCTATGGTTGTGCAAAGTTTGTGACTCTACTTTCTGTCGACTTTTTACCAAACTTTTCCAACTTTTGGAACATCATGAAGTTGCCAGAGTTTTATAGAAAGCGTGCGTGAAAATCACACACAAGGGTTGGCTTTCTATGAGTTAAAAACAGAATTTCCTCTTTTTGCAGGAAACTTCTGCTGGAAAAGCACATATGTTTAGCAGGAGAAGTTATGAAAACTTGACTAGCTTTGTAAGGGGCGACAAAGAGATCCACGGACCTAATGCAAGAAAGTAAAATAAGCCCTCATTTTGTGGTAAAAATAGCTATAATGATGGAGCAATGGTCCCCACGGACCCCCTGGACCCAGATGCAACTAAACCTGCTGTACTGCTGATAACTAGTTCCCTGAAGCTTTGCAACATAACTTTTGTGTTTGAATCACCTCCTCATAGGTGCCAATCACAGTAGTACTTTCGCCACAGAGGGAGGAGCACATTAAGGAGTATGGACTTACGCAGAGAGGAGAGAGGCAGAGGTGTTGTGGTGTAGAACCCCCGCAGCCTGAATCCTGCTGAATTCAGCCTCAGCCCCCCCCTTGACTCCTGTGCTGGGTCCCTTATGGCCCCCGGGTAGGGCCATGATATCGGACGTGGGCTGGGAGTCAGCCGAGAAGTGGCTGCAGAAGGCCGAAAGAAGGTTGCAAGTAAGAGGAGGCCAATTATAGGAGGAGCCGGTGAGCTTTGCCCACCCAACCCGGCTAGTCTCGACTGTCCACAGTCAGGGTCAGGGCAGCTCTAGAGGCCTAAGAGGAGGTGGCAGAGAAGGATTGCCAGGGATCACCAGGGAGAGACACTCAGGTGAGGGGGCAGTGTGTAAGGGGCACAGGGGTGATAAGGTGTGAGCGAAAGCAGGGGTGACTGGGAAGCACTAGGCTGCAGACAGCCCTTGTAGCGTGGTGGTGGGCAGTGTTAGATTGGTGCAGCTTTTGCATGTATGGCTACCCATCCCATCCTGCCCTGATAGCTCCCCTTTGCCTTCCCTGCCACCTCACACCTCCCTCCTTTTTACTGCATGCTCGAGCCTCCCCCCAAATTTGTGCTTGGTAAACATCAACTTGGGGGGAGAAGCAGCGCAACTATGAGTGGTCATATAAGGAGTGGAATAAGGAGTTGGTCAAGAAGAGGAAGGCGCTTCAGGACCTCTGGTCATCAATGTGCAATCAAATCAACCCATTAATTGATCACCAAGTAATCCCATGCCCACAGCAGTGACCAGCAACTAAACCCAAGGCCTACGTACAAGCCATAGCAGCCCAGACTAAAGCAAAGGGACCAAGGACCCAGGACCTTGGATTATGGACCTCGATCCAGCTAATCCCCGAAACAGTAAGCAGCCACGCTGTGAGCTATCTAGAGGGAGAAAGCAGGGATCCCATAGGGCAGCGGTAAGCATCATATGTTTCGCAAGTGGTTCACATCAATGAAAATGAGGTCAGGAAGATGCACAAGCGACCCTAAAGAAGAGAAGAGGCCACCGCATATAAGGCGTTACAAACTAAAAGGGTAAAGAGGAAGGCAGTAACAAGGACTTTCAAGGAGAGTCGTTCCATGTCTAAGGTTGATGAACACACTGGACTAATTGAGGCAAATATTGACAACCCTTTCATGTCTGCTAGAACCAGGAACCTCGAGGTAAAGGGCGCAGGTCCCAAGAACTTTAAATTCTTAAGGAGGAGGAACAGCCCGTCTCTATGGGTGTCATCAAGAGCCCACCCCCCGCCCAAGGTATTGTCCACTCCTTTTAGCACGAAGGTGAGCCCCAACCAAGGGAGGGAGGATATGCTCATGGTTGTGGCAGTTGCTGCCAACACAGCAAACAATGCTTAGGCAGCTGCTATTACCCCTGTCACCAATGGTAATAGTCTCCATCCTGCCAAACCTACCAAACCCAGAGCGGCAGTGGCGGGACTTGGAGTACCTGCAAAACAGCAGAATGGCTAAAGAGGAAGATGCAAACTTTGATTCAGTATTCAACTCATGTCCAGCTTATGTAGACTCATTTACTATCCCATCACTGCAATTGCTAGTCTCCTTGAGTAGGGAGAAGGTGAGACAGCCAGAGAAAACTAGGGCCAATAACAATAACAATGTTCCAACCAAAAATGAGGCACCATCAAGCACCCTAATGGTGTTGGACACTCTGAGCATGAAGGGCGCTTAAGCACCCTACCAAGAACTGTGGAACGCAGTTCGGAATACAATGCAAGCCACAGTGAAGACACTAACTCACCACTCTAACAAAATGGATATTCAAGTTGAGTTGCTCAACACGCTCACTGTATATGTGCCCTGAATTGACAGATAATTGGGGAACTTAAATGCCCTAATTAAAAGAGTCCAAGCCAGAAACTACAATGATTTCACAGTGTGTTCGTGCAAGAAGGTGATTGACAGTTTGGCTTGCCTACTAGCCCTTCTGGATGCGATGGTTGGGGAAATAAGAACCATGACCCACAAATCAAAAATTGGTAAGGATCTACAATCTGTAATCGGACCTGAGTGCCCAAAGAGTGCCTTTAGCAATAGCGCATGTCATGCACAGAGAAGGTTTCAAGAGGAGGCACAGACTAGTACATCCACATGCTGTGGAAAACTAGCACCTTGCTGCAATACCCCCCACTTTTTGCCTGGTTTCTGGATGCAACTTGGACAGGAGTGCACTGGGATCCTGCTAACCAGGTTCCCAGTGCCAGTCTTCTATCCCTAAAACATTGTAAAGGTAATTGGATACACCTTTAGCTACCACTATAAGTCCCCAGTAAAAGTTACTTAGGTACCCAGGGCATGGGGTACTAGGGGTAGGCCCCTGAGGGCAGCAGCACTGATTATGACACTCTCTCGGGCAATGCATCCAGATGCACCCAGCAATGCAATTGCAGGTTGAGTGTCCTGGTGCAAACCTAAAACCCAAACTCGACATGGCACACTACCTGTGTTCCCTGTCCACTGTACACTGCATACACTATGGATAAGACACCCCTCTTGCAGGCCTTCCAGCTCTAAGGCAGGGTGCACCATAGTATATGTGAGGGCAAAGCTGCATGAACAATATGCCACCACTGTGTCCTTGCCAAACCTGGGACATAGTGAGTGAACAGAGCAGCCATTTTATGTGTTCGGGACACTGGTCAACACAAGTTTCCCAGCTACATGATGGCTACTCTGAACCCTGGGTTGTTTGGTATCAAACAACTCAGAATGATAAATCCAAACTGGTAGCAGTACTTAATTTATTATAAACTGTATCCAGGGGTCACCTTAGAGGTTCCCCTTACAAAAGATAACGATCCTGCCATGGTTGCTGACTGGTTCTCTCCAGCCTGCCACCTCTAGACAGCCAATATACAAGCCTTGGGGGAGAGCCCTGTCTCTTTGGTCTGTTAAACAATGCCCTTCCTGGGTGGAGGTGCTAACACCACCTCCCCCAGGAATATGCACTTCCCTGCTGTTGAGCTTCAAAGGGCTTACCACCGTTGAAACTCGACCCCTAAGCCTGCTGCTAGCAGCAGATGGCCTCCACCTTTACAAACCCCCACTTTTGGTGTGAGCAAAGGCAGGAAAACTCACAAAGGGTAGGAGGAGTGGCCCAACCTGGCATGCACCACCACTAAGGTGTTGCCTGCGAATTGGACCCTCCATTTCATTTTCCTCAATCTTAGATGGAAGGAAAATAGCCAATTAGGTTAAGGGAAGTGACCCTTCACACATGAAGTGGTCACTATAGTGGGTGTAGGCACCCAAAGGTAGTTGTCCTATTGGACACTACCAGATTCTCCCTAAAACACCTACTAAATTCAGTATTTAGCGGGCATCCCTGGACCAAGAAATCAGATTCAAAGGACACAAAGAAGACCAGCACAAAGAAGATTCAAGGCACGAAAACTGTGGACCTGCTGCACAAAGAAAAGGTGTCAAATCCTGCCTGCTGCACCCAGGACCCGACAATTGCCACTGCGGAGAAGCTGGACACTGTACTGACCTTAAAAATCCCTGAAGACCTCCAGGCTTCACCAGTCACACAAGAACTGCCTCCAGAGTGGAGGTACCACTCTGCAACAATCCAATAACCAACAACCCAGTGAGGGTCCTTTTGTTGACTAGCCAATATCTCCCGAACCGGAAATTGCAGCCAGACCCGACGACACACCAACAGCCATGCAGACAAACCCTGTAAGTGTACCAGGTTTGGTGGCACTGTGCTCGCCAGTGACTGTACCGTACCAATACCCTAGGTACTAGTCAGCTGATGTCGGAAACCAAGAAACCTAGCTCTACCAGAGCTGAAAAAGGACCAGGAGAAAGCCCTAGTCAAGGAACTTCAGGAACACCCTGTTCCTCCAGCCAGAGTGCCCCCGTTGTCCTGTAAGGGACCATAAAAGAGACCTACTTCCAGATCCAAAGGGCTCCTTTGTGCACAGCTTCTGGCTCACCGATTCATTGTGCACCCTGTGCCCTGCAATGAAGAACCAGATGTGCCACAAGGGTCACTCACCCCTTGCAATCTCAACACTCCAAGGGGACCCCAAGGCACCACCTTTAAATCTGCAAGAACAGACCTTTTCAAAATGGTCCCCCTCAGTGACCCTGCATCAGCTCCAAGAGACTTTTCACTGCTGCTCTAGTTGAAACCAGGAGCCGCCTGAACTTCTCCAGCTGGCACAGCGTGCCCACCAACGGCCTCAACCAAGTTGCAAAAGCAGAATTTGGTAAACCAACTGTGTGATTTTATATGCATTTTTGAACGTGACTGCCTATTGATTCCTATGGGTTGTAATTACGCACACAAGGACTGCATTTATTAAAACTTCAAAAATCCATACCTTAAAAAGTCCTTAACCAATTTTGACAATCTTGGTCTTAAAATGTATATAGAAATCTGAAGTATTTTTATAAATTGGTCTCAAGTTATTTCTTTGAATGTGTGAGATGCATGAGTGATACTATGAGTACAACAAGTGCTTTGCACTTCTCCAAGATTAACCTAACTACTCGACCAAGCTGCCATCAAAATTTGAGCATTAGGTAATCTAGTTTTTACCTCTGGAAACCAACATGTGGTTGCCTGGACCCCGGGTCAGCCTCCTACAAATGTGAAGGAAAAAGAATGGTACCACAAGTTGGGGAGAGTGAGCAAGGGGATATAGAGGCCAATTCATAACGGAACCCCCAAGAGAATGAGCCAATCCCCACTGAGAGCCTGTATCTGCTACCAGCGAGAATACCTAAAGCAGAAATTCTTGATGGAATCAAATCATCCACATTCTTTGGTTCTCAGCAAATTGAAACGCTTGTCACATTGAGATCATCTGATATTCCCACTAAAATCTTGTTATGCAAGGAGCTGCTGACGAGCTGGGGGATAAAAATAGTGTCCTTCTTAGAAGAAAATAATATCAGAGGGAGCGGCCATACCGCCTTAGCCTACCAGAGGCAAATTGTAGGGCAGCAGAAATATCTAACCCAATTGCCAGGTCCCAAAGTATGTGCGGACATGAGGAACTAATGATCCAAACATCTACAGCTCAGCCGGTGGAATACCCCATAACAAGAGTACTAACCAAGACAGATAACAAGAAAAACTATTGGAGCTGGCTTCCGTCGGTATTACCAGCAGCAAGCATAGCTGGCCTTCACATGGACTGAAATATTATCTCTACGAGACATAACAAGACAATGCAAGGTGCACTATGCATCTGCACATGGAATTTGGGGGGGACTGGCACAGAAAATTGATGATCCTCAAATTTCGGAATATCTAAGTTATTTTGACATCATAGCGGTTCAAGAAACCTGGGAACAGTCTAATATCCCCCTGATTGGGTTCATTGAATATAATAGACGGGCAAGCAAAACCTGCACCCACAGAAGAGCCAAAGTTGGGCTGATGACCTACTTAAGCACTAAACTTGCAGCAAAAGCTAGGATGTTAGGTATAACTGAGCCATGGCTCTTGGTGATCTGTTCGGAAGATTTGGACAAACAGTGGACAAGTCCGCTGATAATCGCTAACATCTATATCAGCTCAAAGAAAGAAAGAGGGATAGTCAAAAAGGTAGTCAACCCTCTGATGTGGGAAAGTGAATCATGGATGATGAACTTGGTTCTCACCTGAGATTTTAATCTGAACCTCTTCCAAGATGCAAGGGAAGATGAGTATGTAATCCTTGATGTGTTAGTCATAAATCACCATCCGCGAAAAGAGAAGTTAAACCTGGGAAAAAGTTGATAAAGGCCTGTGAAGTGGCTGGGCTAAGAATGACAGAAAGAGGCCTGGCTGCTTGAGAAGGGTAAAGCCGAAGCGTTATGGGCCAAGCTACTATGCTATTCAAAATGAAATGATTAGAGGAATTTCTGGAAATTAACAAATGACCTTGATAAGGGTCCATGGGCAGCAAATAACTTGCTCATAAGTGAAGAAGAATGGGTGAGATTTTTAAGAACTCATTACAAAGAAAGCATGGTTTCCTCAATTGCCCTGGGGCCTAGTTCCTGCATACTATCCATAATAGGCCCCACAGATAACAATAACAACAGCATTACAGACACATTGGAATATACTATCGCTGATCTGGAGCTGGTCTTCGCGTGCTCATGTAACAGCGGTGCACCTGGTCCTAACAGAATCCCACCAGCTTTCCTTAAGGAAAATATTATGACATGGGCAGGCTTCCTGACCTCAGTGTTCAATCACATATCATTGTCTGGAAGCATCCCTAAAAGTTGAAGAGGGTTGGTTATACACCCAATATCTAAAGCCAGGAAAGCTGCATCTCAGCTCTGTTAGATGTGGACCTTAATTCTTCTCAACATTACATTTGCAAGATCTTACTGAGTGGGTGCTTGAGGCAAAACGGATGCAGATAAACCAAAACGGGTTCTGTAAGAAGCAGGGGACACTATCTAACGTAGCAGCTGTGAGTCTTATAATGAATAATGAGAATAGCGAGTGATACCAGCACCCCTCTGTTCATGTGTTACGTGGACTTCAAAGCAGCCTTCGATTGTGTCTCCTGTGAACTACTGTGAGAGAAGTTTCAGTGTTGGGGCATCCCCTAGAAATTACTGTGAGCAATCCAACTGGTTTATTCTGGAACATGGGTGAAGATTAAGGTTGGGGATGACTATCACCTGTCTAGAAAAGTATGTACACCTGTAGGGTTAAAACAGGGTTGTGTACTAGCCCCCTTATTGTTCAAATTGTTCATCTCAGACCTAACTCCGTCTTTGGATGAAGTGGGGTCACATGCGCCAAGTCTTGGTGGCAAGGAACTATGTAACATCTTATATGCTGCTACCAGAGTAGGTCTTCAAAGACTAATCAACAGGCTGTCGGACTATGCTATAAAAAATAAGTTAGAAATGCTATTTGCAGACCAATCTAGAGAATTTAGGACTCTCAGACATATGGGAACAGAACATCAGTGATTCCATCTTCAGGAAAAAACTGAACACCTGTACCTGGTAGAAGAGCCACCTGGAGGAACAAGAGTTATTGGCCAAGCGAGCGCACTGGTGTCACCTTCTCATGAGACTGTGCTTTGGCCTTCTCCCAACGCTGGAGTTCATACCTAAGTGGCAGATCAAGGGGCACCTGAAGAAATTTGTGTCGCCTGTGTCATCTGACAATCGAAACACTTATGTACATTGTATGTTTATGCCCAAAGTTATTAGCAGAACGTAGGGCCTTGCTGCGTACAGAATTTATTGCCCTGGGAGCAAGGTCTTGCAGGGCAGCGGTCATCGTGTCCCTCAAACCCACAAAACCCCATGCTGAATGTGCAACTTAGTTGAATTGGAGGGATAATGATAAGGCCTCATTTGTTTACAGGGTTCCACAGGATTATTTAAAAACAGCAACTTAAAGTAAATCAGCCTAGCATCTACTGTTTGTACTAAGCACTTTAGGTAAGACTAGTTAGGCCTGCTTTAGAGGTGTATTGTAAAATGCACTTACACACTTATCTCCTGTAACAAGCATTTTAAGCATTTTAAAGGCAACTCCTGTCTAATGCATAATGCACTTTCAAGTCTAAGATGTATTTATCAAACTGCAAGAGGCCCGGTTAAGTTTTAATCGCGTGTAATTAAATGATGCTATTTGCACAGTGACCAGACTGAAGCAGACAGAAAATACTCAGGTCACAAAGAGTGATTTATGTCTAATTAAGGATATTTTAGTGTTATTGAAAGTGTTTTTTCTCTTAGTCTTTTGATCTGTTCTCTGTTTATGGTTTTAATGAACTAATAAACTAAATATATACTCAAATATATGCTCAGTAGTGCTTTCCAGCGAGGGAGCCATAGAGAGCATATGTGCAGCACCAGAGCAGACAGGAACCAGGTACTTCCCCTTTCACAGGAGGAAGCCTTTCACATCCGCCCTGGCAGCGGCACAGACACACAGCGGGCAGCACTCAGACCAGACCTGCCAACAGAGCCTGTCCTGCCACTACTGTGGACTGGTGGGACCCTTTAGTGACACATCTCAGCCTATCCTGGATGTGGCCGTGGTTATCACCAGTATCTGTTCCTGCTAAGAGAGGGATCCACTGTGGCCCATGCTCAGCTCACACTCGGTTTATGGCCAGCCCAGGATCTGGAGAAGCAAGTAACCCCTAAAGAACCTTCATACTGGGACCAGCAGATCCATGGGACCAACCCTGAGGGGGCAGAAACCCTGCTCAGCAGATCAGTGGTGAGGCTGAAATACTGATAAAACTCATCAACAGTGGTAAAGCAGATAAGCTGCAGAATGATTGCACTGATTGTTTTGGTTCTCGACTTCTCAACAGGTGAGGATTGATCTTTTTGTAATTTATATGTATGTGTACAGAACTAAAATGAACTTTGCATAACTAATATATAGGTAAGATCAACTAGTAAGACATGTAGAGACGTCTATGACGAATACCAGTCACCTAATTGCCATTCAGAACTCTGTGCTGGTGAGTAGCAGAGACCAAGGATTCTCAATTGTGGCACCTGAACTCTGGAACTAGCTTGTTCTCTTGGTATGTATGTATATACATGTATGTATTTCTCTAGCACAAACCTAGCCAGAGCACTCCACAGGGTCAAAGACAAGCATAAAGTCAGCAAATAATAGGAGAGATATCTGGGCTGTGAACCGTAAGTGGGCTGTGATGTAGTGTTCTTTAAAGTGGTGAGTCTTCAACTCTTACAGTGCAGAGCTCTATGAGTTTTGAAAGCTATTTTGAAAATAGTTCTAGGTTATATCAATAGCCAGTTGAAGGTAATCAACAAATATGTAGTATGGTCTGGGACCTGGACTTCCTTGGTTTTCTGTAAAAGTAAGGACTTTATTGTTTAGGTATAATTTACCAATAAGTCTGCATCCGAGGTCCCACCAATTCCGTCCCATTTGGACTTTGCTTTTGCTATGTTACTAAGAGGCTTAGTACACCACATGGGTGTAGGTGTGGAGAACAGTGGGTGTTTCAGGACTGATTTCTCTACCCTGTCCCATAGTGCCACTACTTTACAAAGTAAATATGGGAATTTGTGAGGAATATTTCGTCCCAACATGAATATCTCTTTTAACATTTCTGATGAGTTAGTTCCCTTTGTGAGATATTTCTCCCAGTTTGGCACCTCATCAAACCAACTCACTGCATGTTGTAACTTTGCTGGTGCATCTTATAAGAATAGGACAAGCAGTCCTATGTCTCCTTCTGCCCATGAGAGCTTCACAGTGGCCAGTTTAACCAGTTACATTTGCCCAGCCAGTGTAGGAAACACAGAAGCATGTATAATTCCTTGAATAGTTTAACTGTCATTGGCACATAGAATTCTGCAATGTATAAAAGCATTGTGGTAGAAAGACCATCTTAGCCAATGATATCTTCACCATGATAGTTCATTGTAGTGTTTTACAGAATTCTAGTGAGCAAATCAGCCTTTCCAGAACCCTACCCATATTTAACTGGCATCACTTGTGTCTCAATTTAGTAACATTTATGCCTATTTGAGGGAAGATTATTGCTTCACAATATTTGTCTATATTCAATTGGGCATGCTTGTCATGCTCACCCAGTCTCTAAAGACCCCCAAGTTGAAATAACTTTTTATTTTCCCCAGTTAGTAAATAGGTCTGAAACACCTTTGACCCTGTCAAGTTCCCTGCAGAGAAGCGATTCTCCTAAATAGACCAATGTGTCATCATCATTCAACAATATCATATTCGTTCTGTAACCTAGTTCTATCCCCCATTGAGCTAGATTTATGAGCAACTTACACGCTAGTGTCTCCCTAACCAATGTCAACAATAGCAGGACACATGGCACCTCTCTATGCTACCTCTTTCTACTTTCCACTTCTTAGGATACACACATCCGTTCAGACTCTTAACTAGGCATGGGTGGATTTTGCAGAGTTCTGCTATGAGGAACTCTGCAAAGTGGCAAAAAACATCCGCTGTGCTCCACGGACTTCTGCTAGTGGTGGAGTTCGGGTGAGTTGCACTGTTTGTGCTTATTTTCAGTGCGAGGTGTTTCTCCTGGGCTGTAAAATCAGGGCGAGCAGCATCACGCAGAGCACCAGAGGGCACTAACTTCTTTCTGCCACTCAAGTAGATTTTCTACTCGAGTGGCAGATTCCTCAATGTGAGCGGCAGCTTCCTCAACGTGAGCAGTAGCGACCTGCTGTGACCACCCACAATCAGAAATGTCGATCGCACGTGCCAGCTTAGCAATTTCACTCACTCCAAAATTTAACGTTGGCGAGCCACCCAAGAGAGTTTTTCAGAACTCTGCACTCTGTGAAGATTGGGGAAAACTCTGCGAACTCCTCCAGTGGAGCGGAATTCTTCGACCCACCCCTACTCTTAATGTGGGTTCTGTATGGAACAGTGTGCTAAAGCTAAGGACGCTTGGACCAAAACCCATCTTTTCCATCCATGACTAACCATACATGTTCCCATCTCATTGTGCCAAATGTTCACTCATTGTCAAGCGCATAGACTTCCACAGATGTTGACTATGCATGTATTACGTTTGTGACCCTTTTAATGTTATGCATCACCCTTCTATTCAAGACAAATCTGGACTGATGTTCATGTATTGGTGCGTTTATCAAGTCTGTGGGGGTTATTCTAACTTTGGAGGAGGTGTTAATCCGCCCCAAAAGTGACGGAAAAGTGACGGATTTACCACCAGCCGTATTACGAGTCCATTATATCCTATGGAACTCGTAATACGGCTGGTGGTATATCCGTCACTTTACCGTCACTTTTGGGACGGATTAACACTCCTCCAAAGTTAGAATAACCCCCTTAATCTTTTCACACAGACATTAAGATACTTAGGGCCATATTTACAAGAGGGTTGCGCAATGCAGTATGGTACATGCATGGCGAAAACCTCTAAGTCAGATTTTTTAAGCTATGGAAAGCCACTTTGCCTGGCTTTGAATGGCTTAACAAATCTGGGGGCTTATTTACAAGCCCCTGGGCACCGCTGGAACCTCACTTTTAATGATGGTCCGGCAGCGCACAATGCAGAGTCATATCTACAAGATCACATAAAGCCACCCTGCGTGGCTTATCATGGCCTTGTAGATATGGAGTTAGGGAACGCAGCACAGCTTACAGCGTTGCCTCGCACTGCGATATGGAGGCATGCCCCGGACATTACGGTGAGTGTTCCCACTCAACTGCCATGGCATTAGACACATTCCCAGATTTACAACCTGATGTAAACCTGGGAATGCGTCAAAAGTGTATGCCTCCCCATGGGAGGCGTAAGAAAGGCGCAACAAGGAGAAAAAACATTATTTCTCCTCTTTTTTCTTTTTTTCTACATGTGCTGCATTCTACAGCACTCTGCAGCACACATTGGACCAGATTTAAGAAACGTAGTGCTGCACCCAGTGCAGCGCCACTTTTCTTGCACCACTTAGCGCCCCCTAACGCCACCATGTGTGCACTGTATCTAAGATACGGCGCACCATGGCGGTAGTTAGGTAACTAGTGTCAACATTTTTTATGCTAGTTCTGAGCTTTTCAGGATTAGTGTCAAAAACGTTGACGCTAATCCCGCAAAACCCATTTAGGCCAATTGGTGTGCTTCCTTTTAACACATGCTCTGAGCAGGCGTTAAAAGTGCTGAAAAAAATGACGCAGAGAAATCTCTTGGATTTTTTTGTGCCATATTTTTCGGCCCCCCTAACAGGGGAACACCCTCTTTGCATACATTATGCCCGTGCAGGTATAATGTAGCCCAAAGGGTTACAAAGTGGCGCAATGCTTGCATTGCACACTTTGTAAATCTGGCGTTGTGTTTTATTGCCATCTAAAGCCACATTAGTGTAAAAAAATAACTCTAATGTCGTTAGATAGCACTAGAAGCTATTAAATCTGCCCCATAGTAAGAGGAAATCACCTCCATTGATTGTTTTTGTGCAAGAAGATGTCCCTTCCTGCACAAAAACAATCATATCTACAACACAGACAACATGGTGCAAGGGTGCCTGCGTTGGCACCTGGAAGACAATTGTGTGCCAACACTGTGGAAGAGGACAGGAATGCACTGTATTTTATATATACAGCTCATTCCTGCCCTTTTCTTTTGGCAAGGGCAGCACAGCAAGAAGGCTTGCAGCACTGCTCTGCACCAAAAAATTGTAAATATACACCCTGGAGTATTGCAAGGCAGTGCAAATTGTTGCGTTGCATTACTCTGTTGCTCGCATGAGATTTTACCTTAAAATGTAAGAGAAAAGGCATTTGACAAAACAAGAAACAGTTTGTTTAATTAAAAATTACGGCCAGGAGAGCAGTTACAGCACTGGGGTCTGAGGACTGTCTCTTGTAGAACATCAAAATGACCCATGTTTTATACATTTCTTTGAGTGCAATAAACATGTAAACATTCTTCTGCTGGTGAAATATGCAGACTATTGACAAGGAGTCACAGATACAGGCGGTTATTACAACTTTGGAAGAGGTGTTAATCCATCCCAAAAGTGAGGGTAAAGTGACGGATATACCACCAGCCGTATTACGAGTTCCATAGGATATAATGGACTCGTAATACGGCTGGTGGTATATCCGTCACTTTACTGTCACTTTTGGGATGGATTAACACCTCCTCCAAAGTTGGAATAACCCCCACAATTTCCAAATAAGGAATGCAGGTGGGTCTCAATCTGGCATGGGCACCATGTGGGTCAGTGAGTATGTGTTCATATGTCCGGCCCAAGTAAAACATGGTCACTGCATGGGCTGTGTTTGTTGTGTCCTGATTGGCTGAGTGAACCTAACTACATGTGGCATCTGACCTTATGGTGTTTAAGGACGGCATGTGCCCCTCTGGCCATTTGTGCTTTATTAGGGCCAATCTCTGGGGACCGTAGTGTTGATGTTGATCTGTGGGATCTGATCTGAGCTTGTGTGTTTGGCTGTCAGCTAAGTGTTACCCCACCTGTGACCTGTCAGTCATTAACCTTCAGACCTGGGCCAGAGTGCCTGCCTGACCATTTAGCTATGTGCTGGGGTTGACGGAGGGTCAATGATGGGGGAATCCAATTGGGGTGATGTGACTTTGTTCATGTATGGAAATGTATGGTCCGCGTATAGAGGTATTTTGTTGTCGTGTGGATTAATTGATCCGATGTCAAGAACACTGCAAAAAGGGACACATTCAATGGCCATTGCGTGGGCTTTCCAACACAACTCGCTTGGTTTTTGATGCAGTCCCAGATTTACCAAACATAGTTAACCTGGGAATAAGCCAAAAAGATGCGCCTTCCCAGGAGAGGCATAACAAGGAGAAATATCTTTGTTTCTCCTCGTTTTTTCCTCTTTCTATGTGAACTGAATTCTGCAGCACACATAGAAAGAGGAAAAAGCCTCTCAGGATTGCTTTTGTGCAGGAAGGTGCAATGCAGACACCCTCACACCATGGTGCAAGGTTGCTTGAGTTGGCGTTGGGCTGCCAAAACGGCATCAGTGCAAGAGAAAAGGACAGGAATGCTCCTTATTGGTGTGATGTAGTCAGATGTCACATTGAACACCAATAAGTTGGTTATTGGGACTTCCGTTCTGGTCACAGTATCCCGTGTGATGCCTTCCTAGTGGTTGTTACTGGGGTGGCAACTTCTTCATGTGAACATGACAGAAATGGACCTACAAGAATTTGGCTATTTCGGTTTCTTTCTGTGCTCCTTAATCACCTCTGTTTCTGACAACAAGGTACTGTACATTTTGATTTGTTAAACAGTCATACATCAGTATCAATGAACCAGCACTCTTCCCTGAAATGGCAAGGTGGAAGCAAATCAAGTCAAATCAGGATTTATAAAGCGCAACTACTCACCCGTACGGGTCCCAAGGTGCTGAGAGATCTAAAAAATGCGTTTCTGAGCATCTCAGGAACAGAGCGCCACTTTCTAAAGACCTTCATTCCGACTTCAGGGCAGAACATGACCTCTGAGCCCATATTTATGAGAAAAGACGCAGAACATTACTAGCTAATGCCATTCCCTAGAGCCATCAGTGCGCCATATTTAAAAAAAGACGAACAATGGCACTAAGGACTGGCTAGTGTCTGAACAAAAGATACTAGGCGGTGCGGAATGGGGTTAGGGTAAAAGAGTCTAGTGGGACAGAAATTACGCTAGACTGATAAGCAGCAAAAAATCTGCCGCTAATCGACCTGGAGTCATTTTTGGATGCACAAGCAGCCAAAAAATGACTCCAAGTATAGACAGGAATCATTACCACAACCCCAATTCCCACCACAGGGGACCAGTGTCCCCAGGACAGCCCGGACAGACCCAGTGCCAGCCAGGGGGCCCCATGTAAGTGGCCTCCAGTGGCAAACTTCCTCCAGTAGTTTCCCTGTGGTGTGGGTGGTGGTGATGCTGGGGGCTGGGGTGGGCATCTATGTACCCATTCAATGGTTTTTTCCCCATGGAAATTGGCCTACCAGCACTTATGGTCTGACCAGGCATTAGATTTTGACGCTAATCGGCCTTAGTGTCATTCTTTAGGCCTGCCTCCTAGGTGTGTGTTGTTTTAGCAATGGGAGGTAAATATGGCGCTGCAGGCTAGCATCATTTTTAAGAAGGGAATGCCTACCTTGCATAACATTGTAGCTATTTGACGCAAGGTGGGTTGGAGCTTCCTGAAAATGGTGCTTACTCAAATATTTTGACCCTAGATGGGTCTAGCTTCAAAATATAAATATGGAGTTAAGTTAGCGCCTCTTTAGCGTAAAAAAATTGATGCTAAGGTGGCACTAACATTCCATAAATATGGACCCTGGTGTTTCAGAAAACTACTAGAAACGCAGCTGTTCATGATGGCTTTCAGCTGGGCCCAAAAACTAACTTCTGTGGTTTTTATGGAGTAAGGGAGAACGGATCCACTTCCGAATAGTATCACTATAAGTTATCAATTCTATTAATCAATTTATCTGCAACACATTTTATTTTATCTCTCTTTTATTTTTATTTTCTGTTACTATACATCTGGGTAACTTATTGTTCAACAAATTTTGCAAACTTTACTAAATTGAATTACAAACGTGTTTTTTATGAATGTTATAATGATTATGTTGAGGGAACAGGACGCTTTTGCTCATGTTTTACTGTGTGATTTCTCTTTAAAGCCAGGGGTCTGGCTCTAACCGGTCCACGTGAGGTCACAGGTACACGTGGAGGGTCGGTGTCCATTGAATGCAGCTATCCGGCAGAGTACAGAAATAAGGGCAAATATTGGTGCCGAGGACCAGGCAGGTTCTGTGACATAGTTGTGAAAACATCCAGGTCTGAGCGAGAGGCGCGGAATGACCGAGTGGCCATCAGGGATGCACCGAGCACCAGGACATTCACTGTGCTCATGGAAGGGCTGAGGCCAGAAGATGCCGGGAGCTACCAGTGTGGAATACGCAGATCTGCTTTGCTAGATCCCCAGTTCACAGTCTCAGTGGTTGTTCTCACAGGTGAGTTCATGCTACGATAGTGTTGTAATGTTTAATGCTTTTGTGTGTTGTAATGGTTAATGTTTTTACTTCTTAACATGCATGCGCTAGTCCTGGAACCTCGGTGACATCAAGACTCACATTCTGGAGCCTGGTTGATGCCGATGTTCCAGGCACTGACGGATTGAGTATTCCTTGTTGGTTGGATCGGTGGGCAGCCGCGTAGCAGCCGTGTCCTTGTTGGGTTGTTATTCCTGATTAAAATTTCATTTTCATACTTCTCCTTATCGTCCTTGCTTCGTTTCAACACTGGCGACGAGGAACTATGTATGTGGGCAGTCAAGCACTTTAAATTTGATCTGTGGGGGTTACCCTTTGTGGTGAGGACTGACCACAGGCCCTTCGTCCAAATTTTCACTCCTAAAAAGAATTAAGTGTTAACTCCTAGAATACGAAGGTGGGCAGAGGGTTTATTAGAGTACAATTTTGTTGCGGAATATGTGACTGGACCGAGGAATATTGTGCCAGACTTTTTGTCCCGTTCTTCAATTGACAGTAGCGAGGAAGTAGGGGATGAAACTACTATCAACTGGATGAGAGAAATGGCCGTCAACGAAGAAGAATGGAGGTTGGCTGTAGAAAGAGATTTGGATAGACATAAACTTGAAGTATTCATTGTTAAGGGATGGCCGGAGTTTAAGGACGTTCCTGATTCTTTGAAGGGGTTTTGGAATGTGAGGAATGAACTCTCTCTTAGTGAAGGAGAATTGTTTAGAGGAAGCAAACCCATACCTCCTGAGGGTGTGAGGAAAGAAATTCTTAATCTTGCTCACGAAGGGAATTTGAGCAGGAGTTTAACCACATCTAGACTTAGGGCCATTTACTGGTGGCCAGGGTTGGATCGTGAGGCTGTTGTGAAGGATTGTTTGAGCTGTGCCAGTAATGACAAAGGCAAGGTTGTGGCAAAAGCACCACCGTCTCCTGTAGAAGTTCCAGGGAAAACTTGGATGAAATTAGGTCTTGATTTTATGGGTCCTTTCCATCTCTTACCAGCGAATAAACAATACGTCATGCTTTTGGTGGATTATACGTCCAAGTGGGTGGTGACCAAATGTGTGAGTACTGTTGATACCCGAACGGTAATTGAGTTTCTTGAAGAGGAGTTCTCTACGGAAGGCATACCTAGCCATTTAGTCACTGACAATGGAGTACAATTGACTTTGCAGGAGATGAAGCAGTTTTTAGATTCCCTGGCTATTGTGCATTTAAAGACAGCTTTATATCTACCACAGGCCAATGGTCTTGCAGAGCGTATGAACAGGATTGTCAAAGCTTGTGTACAAGAGGCTATTGAGACTAGAACTCCTATAGCTAATCTCCTAAGGGATTTGTGGTGGGCATATCGTAACACCCCGAACAGTATCACCAACATAGCTCCCTTTGAATACATGAGGGCAAGGTTAGGTTACACAAAGGTTTAATGACAATTTAGCTCGGATGGATCTTAATCAGGAGAAATTTGATGTGGCACCCAGTCTCAGGAAGAAATATCAATGTAACTACAAATCGCGTTTTGATGCTAAACATTGTGTTTCTAGTGTTAAGTGGAAGGTTGGGGATTTGGTGTTGGTGAAGAGCCCTTGTTTCACAACCAAAGGGAAATCTGTCTTCAAGGGCCCCTTTCGTATCAAAGAAATAAAGGGAAACATTGTGTTTCTTGACAATGGAGATGCTTGGAGCACGTCCAGAATTGCGAGGTGGAGAGGAGTGGTGGAAGACTCCAACTTTCCTACTTTGCAAGATCAAAGAAGAAATTTCATGGAAACATCTAAGGAGTCACCACGCTTTAAGGTTTCATCCAGCTTACGTTCTAAACCACTCTAGATGAAAGACTATACCACTTGACTCTTTGCTACATTGTTTTGTTATTTGATTATTATTGTGTGGGAGGGGGATGTGTTGTAATGTTTAATGACTTTGTGTGTTGTAATGGTTAATGTTTTTACTTCTTAACATGCATGCGCTAGGCCTGGAACCTCGGTGATATCAAGACTCACATTCTGGAGCCTGGTTGATGCCGATGTTCCAGGCACTGACGGATTGAGTATTCCTTGTTGGTTGGATCGGTGGGCAGCCACGTAGCAGCTGTGTCCTTGTTGGGATGTTATTCCTGATTAAAATTTCATTTTCATACTTCTCCTTATCGTCCTTACTTCGTTTCAACAGATAGCTTTAATGATCACTCTATCTCTGGGTGCTGCTAGTGGATAGGGGGCATGGGCTGACATTGGCACAGACGTATCTCTGTACAAATAAATACAATCAGTTAAAAAGTCCTAAAATCATCTAAACTCACGTCTATCTAAGAGATTGTTAATAGTTACATGTCTGATGCTATTTTTGTAGTAAGTATTTTTGTAGTCTGTGTCTTCACATGCTGCTCATGTAGCGACATAAGAGCCCAATAGCTGACACATGAACAAAGAACCATGTGTTGTGAGTTTAAACTTAAAACATACTCATGCACAGATACCTGGTGTGGAACACACTGTCCGTGGGTAAGCCATGGTGCACTTTTATTGCGTGTGCAGGGCACAAACTGATAGAGCGCTCTTGCTTATGAACAAGCATTGGCAAAGCCAAAAGGATCTGGCAATTTTGGACGTGAAATTGCTTCTTTACCAGAGATTTTGTTTGTGGCGTGTGGAATGGCGAGTGAAAGACTGAGTCAACAGTTAGAGGGGTGAGTGCTAGGGTGAACAGGTGTCCCAGATTGGCTGGGACAGTCCAGGATTTTAATTATCTGTCCTGACAAATTTCAGTATATTTAGCAAATGTCCTGTTTTTCAGAGGGGGTCACTAGAACTCCCCAAGGTTGATGCAAAATTGTAATTCTAGTACTGTGTTTGTGGAATGTCCTGGTTTTGGGTTGTCAAAGTCTTGTCACCCTAGTGAGTGGGTGCATTGATGGACAGATGAACGAGTGAGTGCATGAATGAGTGAATGCATGGATGGAAGGCTGGATAAACGGTTCTCAATAAATCACTGCACGGATGGAATCAGTTAATTACACCAATGTTACAGACTGATGTCCCAGGCAATGGTTAGGGTACACAAAGATCACAGAAGGGCAGACAGGGTTAGGGTGCGGATCGGTATGGCAAGCATGAGACAAAACTAGAATACAAAAGTCTAGGTCTGACTAGAGGTGACACAGGGCACTGGAGCACCATAAACATGCTTATTTAAAATAGGATTTTCGAACTGCATTTTACAGGTACAATTTGTGTTTTTATTACTACTTTATATTCTGTAGGAAAAACATTGTAATTTTGTAACAACCATAATAGGGTTTAAGAGAGTGGGGCTTGCTCTAGAGCATACCCGAGTCATTTTTAGGACACCTGTGAGGTGCTCAGTCTGCTGTATCAGGCAGAACAGTGAGAATCCATGGATCTCTTCATCAGTGTGGGAAATCAGTGTTCCTCTCTTTTAGAAAGAAGTTCTCGGTGAGCCAAAGCAAAGTGTGATCGGTGTTGTTCAAGGTCCACTTTAGGGCAGTGGACGCTGACTTGGGGAGGGGGGTGTTGACCTCAGGGGGGTGCTGTGTTTAGCAATAAGGTATGATTTAAAAGGATTGTCACATTGGGCGCCACCAGCACTAAAATCGGCCCTGGTGCTGTTACAGGTGAGATGCGTGACTTGGAACAACCTGTAACATCCAAGTCTGTAGTGATGTCTTGTTCATGATGTTTTACAATAGAATATTTAGGTTCGGTGTTCTACATTCTGTATAGAATGGGTGTTCTACATTCTGTGTAGAATGATACACTGTGGCACAGGTGACAGGTAAGGGGTTCTACATTCTGTATAGAATGATATGCTGGGGTACAGGTGATAGGTAGGGGAATGTGCTGTGGGACAGGTGATGGGGGTTCTACATTCTGTATAGAATGCTATGCTGTGGTACAGGTGATAGGTAGGTGTGAGAAGGTAGCCTCTTTCTAGCCTTGTTACCCCCACTTTTGGCCTGTTTGTGAGTGTATGTCAGGGTGTTTGTCACTGTTTTCACTGTCTCACTGGGATCCTGATAGCCAGGCCTCAGTGCTCATAGTGAAAACACCATGTTTTCAGTATGGTTGTTATGTGTCACTGGGATCATGCTAGTCAGGACCCCAGTGCTCATAGGTTTGTGGCCTATATGTATGTGTCACTGGGACCCTGTCACACAGGGCCCCAGTGCTCATAGGTGTGCATGTATATGTTCCCTGTGTGGTGCCTAACTGTCTCACTGAGGCTCTGCTAACCAGAACCTCAGTGGTTATGCTCTCTCATTACTTCCAAATTGTCACTAACAGGCTAGTGACCAATTTCACCAATTTACATTGGCTTACTGGAACACCCTTATAATTCCCTAGTATATGGTACTGAGGTACCCAGGGTAGTGGGGTTCCAGGAGATCCCTATGGGCTGCAGCATTTCTTTTGCCACCCATAGGGAGCTCTGACAATTCTTACACAGGCCTGCCACTGCAGCCTGAGTGAAATAACGTCCACGTTATTTAACAGCCATTTTACACTGCACTTAAGTAACTTATAAGTCACCTATATGTCTAACCTTTACCTGGTAAAGGTTAGGTGCAAAGTTACTTAGTGTGAGGGCACCCTGGCACTAGCCAAGGTGCCCCCACATTGTTCAGAGCCAATTCCCTGAACTTTGTGAGTGCGGGGACACCATTACACGCGTGCACTACATATAGGTCACTACCTATATGTAGCTTCACAATGGTAACTCCGAATATGGCCATGTAACATGTCTATGATCATGGAATTACCCCCTCTATGCCATCCTGGCATTGTTGGTACAATTCCATGATCCCAGTGGTCTGTAGCACAGACCCTGGTACTGCCAGACTGCCCTTCCTGGGGTTTCTCTGCAGCTGCTGCTGCTGCCAACCCCTCAGACAGGCAGCTGCCCTCCTGGGGTCCAGCCAGGCCTGGCCCAGGATGGCAGAACAAAGAACTTCCTCTGAGAGAGGGTGTGACACCCTCTCCCTTTGGAAAATGGTGTGAAGGCAGGGGAGGAGTAGCCTCCCCCAGCCTCTGGAAATGCTTTGTTGGGCACAGATGTGCCCAATTCTGCATAAGCCAGTCTACACCGGTTCAGGGACCCCTTAGCCCCTGCTCTGGCGCGAAACTGGACAAAGGAAAGGGGAGTGACCACTCCCCTGACCTGCACCTCCCCTGGGAGGTGTCCAGAGCTCCTCCAGTGTGCTCCAGACCTCTGCCATCTTGGAAACAGAGGTGCTGCTGGCACACTGGACTGCTCTGAGTGGCCAGTGCCACCAGGTGACGTCAGAGACTCCTTGTGATAGGCTCCTTCAGGTGTTAGTAGCCTTTCCTCTCTCCTAGGTAGCCAAACCCTCTTTTCTGGCTATTTAGGGTCTCTGTCTCTGGGGAAACTTCAGATAACGAATGCATGAGCTCAGCCGAGTTCCTCTGCATCTCCCTCTTCACCTTCTGATAAGGAATCGACCGCTGACCGCGCTGGAAGCCTGCAAACCTGCAACATAGTAGCAAAGACGACTACTGCAACTCTGTAACGCTGATCCTGCCGCCTTCTCGACTGTTTTCCTGCTTGTGCATGCTGTGGGGGTAGTCTGCCTCCTCTCTGCACCAGAAGCTCCGAAGAAATCTCCCGTGGGTCGACGGAATCTTCCCCCTGCAACCGCAGGCACCAAAAAGCTGCATCTCCGGTCCCTTGGGTCTCCTCTCAGCACGACGAGCGAGGTCCCTCGAATCCAGCGACACCGTCCAAGTGACTCCCACAGTCCAGTGACTCTTCAGCCCGCGTTTGGTGGAGGTAAGTCCTTGCCTCACCTCGCTGGGCTGCATTGCTGGGAACCGCGACTTTGCAAGCTTCTCCGGCCCCTGTGCACTTCCGGCGGAAATCCTGTGTGCACAGCCAAGCCTGGGTCCACGGCACTCTAACCTGCATTGCACGACTTTCTAAGTTGGTCTCCGGCGACGTGGGACTCCTTTGTGCAACTTCGGCGAGCACCGTTTCACGCATCCTCGTAGTGCCTGTTTCTGGCACTTCTCCGGGTGCTACCTGCTTCAGTGAGGGCTCTTTGTCTTGCTCGACGTCCCCTCTCTCTGTAGGTCCAATTTGCGACCTTCTGGTCCCTCCTGGGCCCCAGCAGCGTCCAAAAACGCCAAACGCACGATTTGCGTGTAGCAAGGCTTGTTGGCGTCCATCCGGCGGGAAAACACTTCTGCACGACTCTCCAAGGCGTGGGGGATCCATCCTCCAAAGGGGAAGTCTCTAGCCCTTGTCGTTCCTGCAGTATTCACAGTTCTTCAGCCTAGTAAGAGCTTCTTTGCACCAACCGCTGGCATTTCTTGGGCATCTGCCCATCTCCGAGCTGCTTGTGACTTTTGGACTTGGTCCCCTTGTTCCACAGGTACCTTCAGACAGGAATCCATCGTTGTTGCATTGCTGATTTGTGTTTTCCTTGCATTCTCCCTCTAACACGACTATTTTGTCCTTAGGGGAACTTTGGTGCACTTTGCACTCACTTTTCAGGGTCTTGGGGTGGGTTATTTTGCTAACTCTCACTATTTTCTAATAGTCCCAGCGACCCTCTACAAGGTCACATAGGTTTGGGGTCCATTCGTGGTTCGCATTCCACTTCTGGAGTATATGGTTTGTGTTGCCCCTATCCCTATGTTTCCCCATTGCATCCTATTGTAACTATACATTGTTTGCACTGTTTTCTAAGACTATACTGCATATTTTTGCTATTGTGTATATATATCTTGTGTATATTTCCTATCCTCTCACTGAGGGTACACTCTAAGATACTTTGGCATATTGTCATAAAAATAAAGTACCTTTATTTTTAGTATAACTGTGTATTGTGTTTTCTTATGATATTGTGCATATGACACTAAGTGGTACTGTAGTAGCTTCACACGTCTCCTAGTTCAGCCTGAGCTGCTTTGCTAAGCTACCATTATCTATCAGCCTAAGCTGCTAGACACCCTATACACTAATAAGGGATAACTGGGCCTGGTGCAAGGTGCAAGTACCCCTTGGTACTCACTACAAGCCAGTCCAGCCTCCTACATTGGTTGTGCAGTGGTGGGATAAGTGCTTGAGACTACTTACCACTCTTGTCATTGTACTTTTCATAAGAGAAAAATATACAAAACAAGGTCAGTGTATATACACATAGCCAAAAAGTTTTGCATTTCCTCTTTTCACTCTTTTCTAAGTGCTGAAAAGTACTTCTAAACTTTCAAAAAGTTCTTAAAAGTTTAAAAAGTTTTTTCTGTCTTTCCAAAAAGTTCTGAAAACTTTTTTCTCTTTTTCTATCACTTTAACTCTCTCTAAAAATGTCTGGCACAGGCCAAAAAGTTGAACTGTCCAAACTTGCATATGATCACCTTAGCTGGAAAGGAGCAAGGAGTCTCTGCATAGAGAGAGGTTTGAGTGTAGGGAAGAATCCTTCCTTAGAACTGTTAATTAATATGCTTAGAGTACAGGATAAGGCCATAAGTGCCCAATCTGTAGAAAAAGTAGCTAATGCTTTTGGCCTGTTTGTGAGTGTATGTCAGGGTGTTTGTCACTGTTTTCACTGTCTCACTGGGATCCTGATAGCCAGGCCTCAGTGCTCATAGTGAAAACACCATGTTTTCAGTATGGTTGTTATGTGTCACTGGGATCATGCTAGTCAGGACCCCAGTGCTCATAGGTTTGTGGCCTATATGTATGTGTCACTGGGACCCTGTCACACAGGGCCCCAGTGCTCATAGGTGTGCATGTATATGTTCCCTGTGTGGTGCCTAACTGTCTCACTGAGGCTCTGCTAACCAGAACCTCAGTGGTTATGCTCTCTCATTACTTCCAAATTGTCACTAACAGGCTAGTGACCAATTTCACCAATTTACATTGGCTTACTGGAACACCCTTATAATTCCCTAGTATATGGTACTGAGGTACCCAGGGTATTGGGGTTCCAGGAGATCCCTATGGGCTGCAGCATTTCTTTTGCCACCCATAGGGAGCTCTGACAATTCTTACACAGGCCTGCCACTGCAGCCTGAGTGAAATAACGTCCACGTTATTTAACAGCCATTTTACACTGCACTTAAGTAACTTATAAGTCACCTATATGTCTAACCTTTACCTGGTAAAGGTTAGGTGCAAAGTTACTTAGTGTGAGGGCACCCTGGCACTAGCCAAGGTGCCCCCACATTGTTCAGAGCCAATTCCCTGAACTTTGTGAGTGCGGGGACACCATTACACGCGTGCACTACATATAGGTCACTACCTATATGTAGCTTCACAATGGTAACTCCGAATATGGCCATGTAACATGTCTATGATCATGGAATTACCCCCTCTATGCCATCCTGGCATTGTTGGTACAATTCCATGATCCCAGTGGTCTGTAGCACAGACCCTGGTACTGCCAGACTGCCCTTCCTGGGGTTTCTCTGCAGCTGCTGCTGCTGCCAACCCCTCAGACAGGCAGCTGCCCTCCTGGGGTCCAGCCAGGCCTGGCCCAGGATGGCAGAACAAAGAACTTCCTCTGAGAGAGGGTGTGACACCCTCTCCCTTTGGAAAATGGTGTGAAGGCAGGGGAGGAGTAGCCTCCCCCAGCCTCTGGAAATGCTTTGTTGGGCACAGATGTGCCCAATTCTGCATAAGCCAGTCTACACCGGTTCAGGGACCCCTTAGCCCCTGCTCTGGCGCGAAACTGGACAAAGGAAAGGGGAGTGACCACTCCCCTGACCTGCACCTCCCCTGGGAGGTGTCCAGAGCTCCTCCAGTGTGCTCCAGACCTCTGCCATCTTGGAAACAGAGGTGCTGCTGGCACACTGGACTGCTCTGAGTGGCCAGTGCCACCAGGTGACGTCAGAGACTCCTTGTGATAGGCTCCTTCAGGTGTTAGTAGCCTTTCCTCTCTCCTAGGTAGCCAAACCCTCTTTTCTGGCTATTTAGGGTCTCTGTCTCTGGGGAAACTTCAGATAACGAATGCATGAGCTCAGCCGAGTTCCTCTGCATCTCCCTCTTCACCTTCTGATAAGGAATCGACCGCTGACCGCGCTGGAAGCCTGCAAACCTGCAACATAGTAGCAAAGACGACTACTGCAACTCTGTAACGCTGATCCTGCCGCCTTCTCGACTGTTTTCCTGCTTGTGCATGCTGTGGGGGTAGTCTGCCTCCTCTCTGCACCAGAAGCTCCGAAGAAATCTCCCGTGGGTCGACGGAATCTTCCCCCTGCAACCGCAGGCACCAAAAAGCTGCATCTCCGGTCCCTTGGGTCTCCTCTCAGCACGACGAGCGAGGTCCCTCGAATCCAGCGACACCGTCCAAGTGACTCCCACAGTCCAGTGACTCTTCAGCCCGCGTTTGGTGGAGGTAAGTCCTTGCCTCACCCCGCTGGGCTGCATTGCTGGGAACCGCGACTTTGCAAGCTTCTCCGGCCCCTGTGCACTTCCGGCGGAAATCCTGTGTGCACAGCCAAGCCTGGGTCCACGGCACTCTAACCTGCATTGCACGACTTTCTAAGTTGGTCTCCGGCGACGTGGGACTCCTTTGTGCAACTTCGGTGAGCACCGTTTCACGCATCCTCGTAGTGCCTGTTTCTGGCACTTCTCCGGGTGCTACCTGCTTCAGTGAGGGCTCTTTGTCTTGCTCGACGTCCCCTCTCTCTGCAGGTCCAATTTGCGACCTTCTGGTCCCTCCTGGGCCCCAGCAGCGTCCAAAAACGCCAAACGCACGATTTGCGTGTAGCAAGGCTTGTTGGCGTCCATCCGGCGGGAAAACACTTCTGCACGACTCTCCAAGGCGTGGGGGATCCATCCTCCAAAGGGGAAGTCTCTAGCCCTTGTCGTTCCTGCAGTATTCACAGTTCTTCAGCCTAGTAAGAGCTTCTTTGCACCAACCGCTGGCATTTCTTGGGCATCTGCCCATCTCCGAGCTGCTTGTGACTTTTGGACTTGGTCCCCTTGTTCCACAGGTACCTTCAGACAGGAATCCATCGTTGTTGCATTGCTGATTTGTGTTTTCCTTGCATTCTCCCTCTAACACGACTATTTTGTCCTTAGGGGAACTTTGGTGCACTTTGCACTCACTTTTCAGGGTCTTGGGGTGGGTTATTTTGCTAACTCTCACTATTTTCTAATAGTCCCAGCGACCCTCTACAAGGTCACATAGGTTTGGGGTCCATTCGTGGTTCGCATTCCACTTCTGGAGTATATGGTTTGTGTTGCCCCTATCCCTATGTTTCCCCATTGCATCCTATTGTAACTATACATTGTTTGCACTGTTTTCTAAGACTATACTGCATATTTTTGCTATTGTGTATATATATCTTGTGTATATTTCCTATCCTCTCACTGAGGGTACACTCTAAGATACTTTGGCATATTGTCATAAAAATAAAGTACCTTTATTTTTAGTATAACTGTGTATTGTGTTTTCTTATGATATTGTGCATATGACACTAAGTGGTACTGTAGTAGCTTCACACGTCTCCTAGTTCAGCCTGAGCTGCTTTGCTAAGCTACCATTATCTATCAGCCTAAGCTGCTAGACACCCTATACACTAATAAGGGATAACTGGGCCTGGTGCAAGGTGCAAGTACCCCTTGGTACTCACTACAAGCCAGTCCAGCCTCCTACAGTAGGTATTCCACATTCTGTATAGAATGCTATGCTGTGGTACAGGTGATAGGTAGGGGTTCTACATTCTGTATAGAATGCTATGCTGTGGTTCAGGTGACAGGTAGGGGGATCTATATTCTGTGTAGAATGCTATGTTGTGGTACAGGTGACAGGTAGGGGGTTCTACATTCTGTATAGAATGCTATGCTGTGGTACAGGTGATAAGTAGGGGGTTCTACATTCTATATAGAATGTTATTATGTGGTACAGGTGATAGGTAGGGGTCTACATTCTGTACAGGATGCTATGCTGTGGTACAGGTGATACGTAGGGTGTTATACGTTCTGTATAGAATGCTATGCTGTGGATCAGGTGATAGGTAGGGGGCTCTACATTCTGTATAGAATGCTATGCGGTGGTACAGGTGATAGGCAGTGGGGTCTACATTCTGTATAGAATGCTATGCTGTGGATCAGGTGATAGGTAGAGGGTTCCACATTCTGTATAGAATGCTATGCTGTGGTAGAGGTGATAAGTAGGGGGTTCTACATTCTGTATAGAATGCTATGCTGTGGTACAGGTGATAGGTAGTGGGGTTCTACATTCTGTATAGAATGCTATGCTGTGGATCAGGTGATAGGTAGGGGGTTCCACATTCTATATAGAATGCTATGCTGTGGATCAGGTGATAGGTAGGGGGGTTCTACATTCTGTATAGAATGCTATGCTGTGGATCAGGTGATAGTTAGGGGGTTCCACATTCTGTATAGAATGCTATGCTGTGGTACAGGTGATAGGTAGGGGTTCTACATTCTGTATAGAATGCTATGCTTTGGTTCTGGTGTTATACATATAGGCCCTCATTATAACCTTGTATAATGCTATAGTGGCGATAGTACCGCCAACAGGCTGGCGGTTCTCGTCATCTTATTTTGACCGCGGCGGTACTGCCCCAGTAACACCGCCGGGACCAGCGGTATACCGCCATGGCGGTCCCAGCGGTCGTAATCCGTCAGGACAGTGCTATTTCGACTCCCCTTACCGCCAGCCTGTCCATGGCAGTAGAAAGGCTAGCGGTAAGGGAACTCGGGGGCCCTAGCTCCATCATGCATTTCACTTCCCAAAATTTGGGCAGTGAAATGCGCGACCGGTGCTACTTCACCCGCTGCACATCAGCATTGCTGCCGGCTCCATTACGAGCCGGCAGCAATGTTGATGTGACTTTTCTGCTGGGCCAGCGGCCCAGCGGAAAAGTGAAAATAGGGAGCCAGCTATCCCGCCAGCAATGGCGGTATTCTGGTGCCCGCAGCCTCGGCGGTCTTCTGGGAAGACCGCTGAGGTTGTATTGAGGGCCATATACTGCTATGCTGTGGTTCTGGTGTTATACATATGGACTGCTATGCTGTGGTTCTGGTGTTATACATATGGACTGCTATGCTGTGGTTCTGGTGTTATACATATGGACTGCTATGCTGTGGTTCTGGTGTTATACATATGGACTGCTATGCTTTGGTTCTGGTATTATACATATGGACTGCTATGCTTTGGTTCTGGTGTTATACATATGGACTGCTATGCTGTGGTTCTGGTGTTATACATATGGACTGCTATGCTTTGGTTCTGGTGTTATACATATGGACTGCTATGCTGTGGTTCTGGTGTTATACATATGGACTGCTATGCTTTGGTTCTGGTGTTATACATATGGACTGCTATGCTGTGGTTCTGGTGTTATACATATGGACTGCTATGCTGTGGTTCTGGTGTTATACATATGGACTGCTATGCTGTGGTTCTGGTGTTATACATATGGACTGCTATGCTGTGGTTCTGGTGTTATACATATGGACTGCTATGCTTTGGTTCTGGTGTTATACATATGGACTGCTATGCTGTGGTTCTGGTGTTATACATATGGACTGCTATGCTGTGGTTCTGGTGTTATACATATGGACTGCTATGCTTTGGTTCTGGTGTTATACATATGGACTGCTATGCTTTGGTTCTGGTGTTATACATATGGACTGCTATGCTGTGGTTCTGGTGTTATACATTTGGACTGCTATGCTGTGGTTCTGGTGTTATACATATGGACTGCTATGCTGTGGTTCTGGTGGTATACATATGGACTGCTATGCTGTGGTTCTGGTGTTATACATATGGACTGCTATGCTGTGGTTCTGGTGTTATACATATGGACTGCTATGCTGTGGTTCTGGTGTTATACATATGGACTGCTATGCTGTGGTTCTGGTGTTATACATATGGACTGCTATGCTGTGGTTCTGGTGTTATACATATGGACTGCTATGCTGTGGTTCTGGTGTTATACATATGGACTGCTATGCTGTGGTTCTGGTGCTATACATATGGACTGCTATGCTGTGGTTCTGGTGCTATACATATGGACTGCTATGCTATGGTTCTGGTGTTATACATATGGACTGCTATGCTTTGGTTCTGGTGTTATACATATGGACTGCTATGCTTTGGTTCTGGTGTTATACATATGGACTGCTATGCTGTGGTTCTGGTGTTATACATATGGACTGCTATGCTGTGGTTCTGGTGTTATACATATGGACTGCTATGCTGTGGTTCTGGTGTTATACATATGGACTGCTATGCTGTGGTTCTGGTGTTGTACATATGGACTGCTATGCTGTGGTTCTGGTGCTCTACATATGGACTGCTATGCTTTGGTTCTGGTGCTCTACATATAGAATGCTATGCTATGGTTCTGGTGTTATACATATGGACTGCTATGCTATGGTTCTGGTGTTATACATATGGACTGCTATGCTGTGGTTCTGGTGTTATACATATGGACTGCTATGCTGTGGTTCTGGTGTTATACATATGGACTGCTATGCTGTGGTTCTGGTGTTATACATATGGACTGCTATGCTGTGGTTCTGGTGCTCTACATATGGACTGTGTAGGAGGCTGGACTGGTTTGTAGTGAGTACCAAGGGGTACTTGCACCTTGCACCAGGCCCAGTTATCCCTTATTAGTGTATAGGGTGTCTAGCAGCTTAGGCTGATAGATAATGGTAGCTTAGCAGAGCAGCTTAGGCTGAACTAGGAGACGTGTGAAGCTACTACAGTACCACTTAGTGTCATATGCACAATATCATAAGAAAACACAATACACAGTTATACTAAAAATAAAGGTACTTTATTTTTATGACAATATGCCAAAGTATCTTAGAGTGTACCCTCAGTGAGAGGATAGGAAATATACACAAGATATATATACACAATAGCAAAAATATGCAGTATAGTCTTAGAAAACAGTGCAAACAATGTATAGTTACAATAGGATGCAATGGGGAAACATAGGGATAGGGGCAACACAAACCATATACTCCAGAAGTGGAATGCGAACCACGAATGGACCCCAAACCTATGTGACCTTGTAGAGGGTCGCTGGGACTATTAGAAAATAGTGAGAGTTAGAAAAATAACCCTCCCCAAGACCCTGAAAAGTGAGTGCAAAGTGCACCAAAGTTCCCCTAAGGACAAAATAGTCGTGTTAGAGGGAGAATGCAAGGAAAACACAAATCAGCAATGCAACAACGATGGATTCCTGTCTGAAGGTACCTGTGGAGCAAGGGGACCAAGTCCAAAAGTCACAAGCAGCTCGGAGATGGGCAGATGCCCAAGAAATGCCAGCGGTTGGTGCAAAGAAGCTCTTACTAGGCTGAAGAACTGTGAATACTGCAGGAACGACAAGGGCTAGAGACTTCCCCTTTGGAGGATGGATCCCCCACGCCTTGGAGAGTCGTGCAGAAGTGTTTTCCCGCCGGATGGACGCCAACAAGCCTTGCTACACGCAAATCGTGCGTTTGGCGTTTTTGGACGCTGCTGGGGCCCAGGAGGGACCAGGAGGTCGCAAATTGGACCTGCAGAGAGAGGGGGCGTCGAGCAAGACAAGGAGCCCTCACTGAAGCAGGTAGCACCCGGAGAAGTGCTAGAAACAGGCACTACGAGGATGCGTGAAACGGTGCTCGCCGAAGTTGCACAAAGGAGTCCCACGTCGCCGGAGACCAACTTAGAAAGTCGTGCAATGCAGGTTAGAGTGCCGTGGACCCAGGCTTGGCTGTGCACGAAGGATTTCCGCCGGAAGTGCACAGGGGCCGGAGAAGCTTGCAAAGTCGCGGTTCCCAGCAATGCAGCCCAGCGAGGTGAGGCAAGGACTTACCTCCACCAAACTTGGGCTGAAGAGTCACTGGACTGTGGGGGTCACTTGGACGGTGTCGCTGGATTCGAGGGACCTCGCTCGTCGTGCTGAGAGGAGACCCAAGGGACCGGAGATGCAGCTTTTTGGTGCCTGCGGTTGCAGGGGGAAGATTCCGTCGACCCACGGGAGATTTCTTCGGAGCTTCTGGCGCAGAGAGGAGGCAGACTACCCCCACAGCATGCACAAGCAGGAAAACAGTCGAGAAGGCGGCAGGATCAGCGTTACAGAGTTGCAGTAGTCGTCTTTGCTACTATGTTGCAGGTTTGCAGGCTTCCAGCGCGGTCAGCGGTCGATTCCTTATCAGAAGGTGAAGAGGGAGATGCAGAGGAACTCGGCTGAGCTCATGCATTCGTTATCTAAAGTTTCCCCAGAGACAGAGACCCTAAATAGCCAGAAAAGAGGGTTTGGCTACCTAGGAGAGAGGAAAGGCTACTAACACCTGAAGGAGCCTATCACAAGGAGTCTCTGACGTCACCTGGTGGCACTGGCCACTCAGAGCAGTCCAGTGTGCCAGCAGCACCTCTGTTTCCAAGATGGCAGAGGTCTGGAGCACACTGGAGGAGCTCTGGACACCTCCCAGGGGAGGTGCAGGTCAGGGGAGTGGTCACTCCCCTTTCCTTTGTCCAGTTTCGCGCCAGAGCAGGGGCTAAGGGGTCCCTGAACCGGTGTAGACTGGCTTATGCAGAATTGGGCACCTCTGTGCCCAACAAAGCATTTCCAGAGGCTGGGGGAGGCTACTCCTCCCCTGCCTTCACACCATTTTCCAAAGGGAGAGGGTGTCACACCCTCTCTCAGAGGAAGTTCTTTGTTCTGCCATCCTGGGCCAGGCCTGGCTGGACCCCAGGAGGGCAGATGCCTGTCTGAGGGGTTGGCAGCAGCAGCAGCTGCAGAGAAACCCCAGGAAGGGCAGTCTGGCAGTACCAGGGTCTGTGCTACAGACCACTGGGATTATGGAATTGTACCAACAATGCCAGGATGGCATAGAGGGGGCAATTCCATGATCATAGACATGTTACATGGCCATATTCGGAGTTACCATGGTGAAGCTACATATAGGTAGTGACCTATATGTAGTGCACGCGTGTAATGGTGTCCCCGTACTCACAAAGTTCAGTGAATTGGCTCTGAACAATGTGGGGGCACCTTGGCTAGTGCCAGGGTGCCCTCACACTAAGTAACTTTGCACCTAACCTTTACCAGGTAAAGGTTAGACATATAGGTGACTTATAAGTTACTTAAGTGCAGTGTAAAATGGCTGTGAAATAACGTGGACGTTATTTCACTCAGGCTGCAGTGGCAGGCCTGTGTAAGAATTGTCAGAGCTCCCTATGGGTGGCAAAAGAAATGCTGCAGCCCATAGGGATCTCCTGGAACCCCAATACCCTGGGTACCTCAGTACCATATACTAGGGGATTATAAGGGTGTTCCAGTAAGCCAATGTAAATTGGTAAAAATGGTCACTAGCCTGTCAGTGACAATTTGGAAAGAAATGAGAGAGCATAACCACTGAGGTTCTGATTAGCAGAGCCTCAGTGAGACAGTTAGTCACTACACAGGTAACACATACAGGCACACTTATGAGCACTGGGGCCCTGGGTTACCAGGGTCCCAGTGACACATACAACTAAAACAACATATATACAGTGAAAAATGGGGGTAACATGCCAGGCAAGATGGTACTTTCCTACACAACCCCCCCCCAAACGAAGGACAATAAGACTAGCCATTACCTGATGAGTCTTCATTGTCTAAGTGGAAATATCTGGAGAGTCCATCTGCATTGGAGTGGCTACTCCCAGGTCTATGTTCCACTGTATAGTCCATTCCCTGTAGGGATATGGACCACCTCAACAATTTAGGATTTTCACCTTTCATTTGTTTTAGCCAAAGTAGAGGTTTGTGGTCTGTCTGAACAATGAAGTGAGTGCCAAACAGGTATGGCCTCAACTTCTTCAGAGCCCAGACCACAGCAAAGGCCTCCCTCTCAATGGCAGACCAACGCTTTTCTCTAGGGGTCAACCTTCTACTAATAAAAGCAACAGGTTGATCCTGGCCCTCAGAATTAAGTTGTGATAGGACTGCCCCTACTCCTAATTCAGATGCATCAGTTTGGACATAGAATTTTTTAGAGTAACAAGGGCTTTTCAGGACAGGTGCAGAGCACATGGCCTGCTTTAGCTCCTCAAAAGCTTTCTGACAGTTTGCTGTCCATAATACCTTTTTAGGCATTTTCTTGGATGTGAGGTCATTAAGAGGGGCTGCAATGGAGCCATAGTTCTTAATGAACCTCCTGTAATACCCAGTGAGGCCTAGGAAGGCTCTCACCTGAGTCTGAGTGGTAGGGGGAATCCAATCAATAATAGTTTGGATTTTCCCCTGAAGTGGTGCAATCTGTTCCCCACCAACAAGGTGTCCCAGATAAACCACCTTACCCTGCCCTATCTGGCACTTTGAAGCCTTGATAGTGAGGCCTGCCTTTTGCAGGGCCTCCAAAACTTTCCAAAGGTGGACCAGGTGATCATCCCAGCTGGAGCTAAAGACAGCTATATCATCCAAATATGCTGCACTGAAAGCTTCCAGCCCTTGCAGGACTGTGTTCACCAACCTCTGAAAAGTGGCAGGTGCATTTTTCAAACCAAAAGGCATTACAGTAAACTGGTAATGTCCTCCAATGGTAGAAAATGCAGTCTTAGGTTTAGCATCTTCTGACATTTTGATCTGCCAATACCCTGCAGTCAAATCAAAAGTGCTTAGATACTTGGCAGATGCCAGTGTATCTATTAGCTCATCTGCCCTGGGTATAGGGTGAGCATCTGTTTTGGTTACCAAGTTGAGACCTCTATAGTCTACACAAAACCTCATTTCCTTCTTTCCATCTTTAGAATTGGGTTTTGGTACCAGTACCACAGGAGAAGCCCATGGACTGTCAGAGTGCTCAACCACTCCTAGTTCCAACATCTTCTGAACTTCTTGCTTTATGCAGTCCCTGACATGGTCAGGCTGCCTATAGATCTTACTTTTGACAGGTAAACTGTCTCCAGTATCTATAGTGTGCTCACACCAAGAAGTGGTGCCTGGCACAATGGAGAAGAGTTCTGAAAATTGTCCTAGGAGATTTATGCAATTATCTTTCTGCTCAGCAGTAAGACAATCAGCCAAAACTACCCCTTCCACAAGAGCATCTTGTTCTGTGGAAGAGAAGAGATCAGGTAGAGGATCACTGTCTTCTTCCTGTCCCTCATCTGTTGCCATGAGCAGGGTGAGATCAGCCCTGTCATAGTAGGGTTTCAGGCGGTTGACATGGAGCACCCTAAGGGGACTCCTGGCAGTGCCTAAGTCAACCAAGTAGGTGACTTCACCCTTCTTTTCAACAATTGTGTGTGGACCACTCCATTTATCTTGGAGTGCTCTTGGGGCCACAGGCTCCAAGACCCACACTTTCTGCCCTGGTTGGTACTGAACCAAAACAGCCTTCTGATCATGCCATTGCTTCTGGAGCTCTTGGCTGGCCTGAAGGTTTTTACTGGCCTTTTTCATGTACTCAGCCATCCTTGATCTGAGGCCAAGTACATAGTCCACAATATCCTGCTTAGGAGCTTTTAAAGGTTGTTCCCAACCCTCCTTTACAAGTGTGAGTGGACCCCTAACAGGGTGTCCAAAAAGAAGTTCAAAGGGGCTGAAGCCCACTCCTTTCTGGGGTACCTCCCTGTAGGCAAAAAGGAGGCATGGTAGAAGGATATCCCATCTCCTGCGGAGTTTTTCAGGGAGTCCCATAATCATGCCTTTGAGAGTTTTATTAAATCTCTCCACCAGTCCATTTGTTTGTGGATGATAGGGTGTTGTGAACTTGTAAGTTACACCACACTCCTTCCACATGGCCTTTAAGTATGCAGACATGAAATTGCTTCCTCTGTCTGATACTACTTCCTTTGGGAAGCCCACCCTGGAAAATATTCCCAGGAGGGCCTTTGCCACTGCAGGAGCTGTAGTGGTCCTTAAAGGAATTGCTTCAGGATACCTTGTGGCATGGTCCACTACCACTAAGATAAACCTATTGCCTGAAGCAGTAGGAGGGTCAAGGGGGCCAACTATGTCAACCCCTACCCTTTCAAAGGGAACCCCAACCACAGGCAGTGGGATAAGGGGTGCCTTTGGAGTGCCACCTGTCTTGCCACTGGCTTGACAGGTTTCACAGGACTTACAAAATTCTTTTGTGTCCTCAGACATCCTAGGCCAATGAAACAGTGGTACCAATCTGTCCCAAGTTTTCATTTGACCCAGGTGCCCAGCTAAGGGAATGTCATGTGCCAGTGTTAGGAGGAACTTTCTGTACTCCTGAGGAATCACTAATCTCCTGGCAGCTCCAGGTTTAGGATCCCTATGCTCAGTGTACAAGAGGTTGTCCTCCCAGTAAACTCTGTGTGAGTCACTGACATCCCCATTAGCCTGTTTGACAGCTTGCTGTCTGAGACCCTCTAATGTGGGACAGGTTTGCTGTGCCACACTCAGCTCCTCTCTGGCAGGCCCCCCTTCACCCAAAAGCTCAGCAGTGTCTGCTTCCAGCTCCTCTGGTGTAGGTTCTGCACAGGGAGGGAATTCTTCTTCCTCAGAATTAGAATCCACTGTAGAGGGAGGGATAGTAGGAAGTGGTTTGCTTCTACTAGCCCTAGCTTTAGGGAGCACTTGGTCCATTGTTCCAGGATCCAAGCTTCCCTGTCCTTTTTGCTTTTTGGCCTGAGCCCTTGTCAAAGCAAAAATATGCCCTGGGATGCCCAGCATTGCTGCATGGGCCTCCAACTCCACATCTGACCAAGCTGATGTCTCCAAATCGTTCCCTAATAGACAGTCTACAGGTAAATCTGAAGCTACCACAACTTTCTTTGGACCAGATACCCCCCCCAGTTGAGATTTACAACAGCCATGGGGTGGCTTTGTGTTATGTTGTGAGCATCGGTTACTTGGTACTGGTGTCCAAGTATGTGTTGTTCAGGGTGCACCAGTTTCTCAATCACCATTGTGACACTGGCACCTGTGTCCCTGTAGGCCTGGACCTCAACACCATTTATTAGGGTTAGTTGCTTGTACTTCTCCAAGTTATGGGGGCAAGCAACCAAAGTGGCTAAGTCAATAGCCCCTTCAGAGACTAAAGTAGCCTCTGTGGTCTCCCTAATCAGACCAACCCCAACTAAATTACCAAAAGTGAGCCCAGCTACTCCCTTGGATTGGCTATTAGTAGGTTTGCTCCCACCACCACTGCTATTAGTAGGGACACTAGGTGTAGCAGTAGGGGTTGTAGTGGTAGGAGCTGTGGTGCCTTTCTTTGGACAACTGGGATCTGTTGTCCAATGGCCTTTTATCTTACATAAATAGCACCATGGTTTCTTTTCCTTGTTCTGATTAGAGGAGGGTTTGGGCCCACCACCCCCACCAGAGTGTTTTTGTGGGCCTGATGAAGACTCATTTTTAGATTTGTCCCCACCCTTGTCAGAAGACTTACCATCCTTCTTTTTGTTGCCATCTTTGTCACCCCCTGTATGAACTTTTCTGTTCACTCTTGTTCTGACCCATTTGTCTGCCTTCTTTCCCAATTCTTGGGGAGAGGTCAGATCAGAGTCCACCAAGTACTGGTGCAACAAATCAGACACACAATTATTAAGAATATGCTCTCTCAGGATTAAGTTATACAGGCTGTCATAATCAGTAACTTTACTGCCATGTAACCACCCCTCCAAGGCCTTCACTGCCTGGTCAATGAAATCAACCCAGTCTTGTGAAGACTCCTTTTTGGTATCTCTGAACTTGATCCTGTACTGTTCAGTGGTTAAGCCATAACCATCCAGGAGTGCATTCTTAAGAACTTGGAAATTGTTAGCATCATTTTCTTTTACAGTAAGGAGCCTATCCCTACCTTTTCCAGTAAATGATAGCCATAGGATAGCAGCCCACTGCCTTTGAGGGACATCCTGTACAGCACAGGCCCTCTCAAGTGCAGCAAACCACTTGTTAATGTCATCCCCCTCCTTGTAAGGGGGAACTATCTTATGCAGATTCCTGGAATCATGCTCTTTTGCAGGATGACTATGGGGAATACTGCTGCTGCCACCATGGGTATCTAAACCCATTTTCTGTCTTTCCCTCTCTATTTCTAAAGACTGTCTATCCAAATCCAGCTGTTGCTTCTTGAGCTTCAGTCTGGTTTGCTCCACTCTCAATCTATTGAGCTCCCTTTCCAACAATCTGTCATCAGGGTGGGTGGGAGGGACATTTCTAGATACAGAGGTATGATGGGAATGAACAGAAGGAGACCTGTCCCTTACAGAGGGCACCCTAACAGCTTGGCTACCAGTATAATGTGAGAGCACATCATCAGTATGATGTGATTCAACCTCTGTACCAACTATGCTAGACTGTCTAGTAATGGGCAGGCTGAGAAGTTTCTTTCCTGAACCTTTTCCTGGGGGAGTCCCTGGATCAGATTGAGAACCATTAGCTACTTTTTCTACAGATTGGGCACTTATGGCCTTATCCTGTACTCTAAGCATATTAATTAACAGTTCTAAAGAAGGATTCTTCCCTACACTCAAACCTCTCTCTATGCAGAGACTCCTTGCTCCTTTCCAGCTAAGGTGATCATATGCAAGTTTGGACAGTTCAACTTTTTGGCCTGTGCCAGACATTTTTTTTAAGAGAGTTAAAGTGATAGACAAAGAGAAAAAAGTTTTCAGAACTTTTTGGAAAGACAGAAAAAAAACTTTTTAAACTTTTAAGAACTTTTTGAAAGTTTAGAGGTACTTTTCAGCACTTAGAAAAGAGTGAAAAGAGGAAATGCAAAACTTTTTGGCTATGTGTATATACACTGACCTTGTTTTGTATATTTTTCTCTTATGAAAAGTACAATGACAAGAGTGGTAAGTAGTCTCAAAGCACTTATCCCACCACTGCACAACCAATGTAGGAGGCTGGACTGGTTTGTAGTGAGTACCAAGGGGTACTTGCACCTTGCACCAGGCCCAGTTATCCCTTATTAGTGTATAGGGTGTCTAGCAGCTTAGGCTGATAGATAATGGTAGCTTAGCAGAGCAGCTTAGGCTGAACTAGGAGACGTGTGAAGCTACTACAGTACCACTTAGTGTCATATGCACAATATCATAAGAAAACACAATACACAGTTATACTAAAAATAAAGGTACTTTATTTTTATGACAATATGCCAAAGTATCTTAGAGTGTACCCTCAGTGAGAGGATAGGAAATATACACAAGATATATATACACAATAGCAAAAATATGCAGTATAGTCTTAGAAAACAGTGCAAACAATGTATAGTTACAATAGGATGCAATGGGGAAACATAGGGATAGGGGCAACACAAACCATATACTCCAGAAGTGGAATGCGAACCACGAATGGACCCCAAACCTATGTGACCTTGTAGAGGGTCGCTGGGACTATTAGAAAAAAAAAAAAGTGCACCAAAGTTCCCCTAAGGACAAAATAGTCGTGTTAGAGGGAGAATGCAAGGAAAACACAAATCAGCAATGCAACAACGATGGATTCCTGTCTGAAGGTACCTGTGGAGCAAGGGGACCAAGTCCAAAAGTCACAAGCAGCTCGGAGATGGGCAGATGCCCAAGAAATGCCAGCGGTTGGTGCAAAGAAGCTCTTACTAGGCTGAAGAACTGTGAATACTGCAGGAACGACAAGGGCTAGAGACTTCCCCTTTGGAGGATGGATCCCCCACGCCTTGGAGAGTCGTGCAGAAGTGTTTTCCCGCCGGATGGACGCCAACAAGCCTTGCTACACGCAAATCGTGCGTTTGGCGTTTTTGGACGCTGCTGGGGCCCAGGAGGGACCAGGAGGTCGCAAATTGGACCTGCAGAGAGAGGGGGCGTCGAGCAAGACAAGGAGCCCTCACTGAAGCAGGTAGCACCCGGAGAAGTGCCAGAAACAGGCACTACGAGGATGCGTGAAACGGTGCTCGCCGAAGTTGCACAAAGGAGTCCCACGTCGCCGGAGACCAACTTAGAAAGTCGTGCAATGCAGGTTAGAGTGCCGTGGACCCAGGCTTGGCTGTGCACGAAGGATTTCCGCCGGAAGTGCACAGGGGCCGGAGAAGCTTGCAAAGTCGCGGTTCCCAGCAATGCAGCCCAGCGAGGTGAGGCAAGGACTTACCTCCACCAAACTTGGGCTGAAGAGTCACTGGACTGTGGGGGTCACTTGGATGGTGTCGCTGGATTCGAGGGACCTCGCTCGTCGTGCTGAGAGGAGACCCAAGGGACCGGAGATGCAGCTTTTTGGTGCCTGCGGTTGCAGGGGGAAGATTCCGTCGACCCACGGGAGATTTCTTCGGAGCTTCTGGCGCAGAGAGGAGGCAGACTACCCCCACAGCATGCACAAGCAGGAAAACAGTCGAGAAGGCGGCAGGATCAGCGTTACAGAGTTGCAGTAGTCGTCTTTGCTACTATGTTGCAGGTTTGCAGGCTTCCAGCGCGGTCAGCGGTCGATTCCTTATCAGAAGGTGAAGAGGGAGATGCAGAGGAACTCGGCTGAGCTCATGCATTCGTTATCTAAAGTTTCCCCAGAGACAGAGACCCTAAATAGCCAGAAAAGAGGGTTTGGCTACCTAGGAGAGAGGAAAGGCTACTAACACCTGAAGGAGCCTATCACAAGGAGTCTCTGACGTCACCTGGTGGCACTGGCCACTCAGAGCAGTCCAGTGTGCCAGCAGCACCTCTGTTTCCAAGATGGCAGAGGTCTGGAGCACACTGGAGGAGCTCTGGACACCTCCCAGGGGAGGTGCAGGTCAGGGGAGTGGTCACTCCCCTTTCCTTTGTCCAGTTTCGCGCCAGAGCAGGGGCTAAGGGGTCCCTGAACCGGTGTAGACTGGCTTATGCAGAATTGGGCACCTCTGTGCCCAACAAAGCATTTCCAGAGGCTGGGGGAGGCTACTCCTCCCCTGCCTTCACACCATTTTCCAAAGGGAGAGGGTGTCACACCCTCTCTCAGAGGAAGTTCTTTGTTCTGCCATCCTGGGCCAGGCCTGGCTGGACCCCAGGAGGGCAGATGCCTGTCTGAGGGGTTGGCAGCAGCAGCAGCTGCAGAGAAACCCCAGGAAGGGCAGTCTGGCAGTACCAGGGTCTGTGCTACAGACCACTGGGATTATGGAATTGTACCAACAATGCCAGGATGGCATAGAGGGGGCAATTCCATGATCATAGACATGTTACATGGCCATATTCGGAGTTACCATGGTGAAGCTACATATAGGTAGTGACCTATATGTAGTGCACGCGTGTAATGGTGTCCCCGTACTCACAAAGTTCAGTGAATTGGCTCTGAACAATGTGGGGGCACCTTGGCTAGTGCCAGGGTGCCCTCACACTAAGTAACTTTGCACCTAACCTTTACCAGGTAAAGGTTAGACATATAGGTGACTTATAAGTTACTTAAGTGCAGTGTAAAATGGCTGTGAAATAACGTGGACGTTATTTCACTCAGGCTGCAGTGGCAGGCCTGTGTAAGAATTGTCAGAGCTCCCTATGGGTGGCAAAAGAAATGCTGCAGCCCATAGGGATCTCCTGGAACCCCAATACCCTGGGTACCTCAGTACCATATACTAGGGGATTATAAGGGTGTTCCAGTAAGCCAATGTAAATTGGTAAAAATGGTCACTAGCCTGTCAGTGACAATTTGGAAAGAAATGAGAGAGCATAACCACTGAGGTTCTGATTAGCAGAGCCTCAGTGAGACAGTTAGTCACTACACAGGTAACACATACAGGCACACTTATGAGCACTGGGGCCCTGGGTTACCAGGGTCCCAGTGACACATACAACTAAAACAACATATATACAGTGAAAAATGGGGGTAACATGCCAGGCAAGATGGTACTTTCCTACAGACTGCTATGCTTTGGTTCTGGTGCTCTACATATAGAATGCTATGCTATGGTTCTGGTGTTATACATATGGACTGCTATGCTGTGGTTCTGGTGTTATACATATGGACTGCTATGCTGTGGTTCTGGTGTTATACATATGGACTGCTATGCTGTGGTTCTGGTGTTATACATATGGACTGCTATGCTGTGGTTCTGGTGTTATACATATGGACTGCTATGCTGTGGTTCTGGTGTTATACATATGGACTGCTATGCTGTGGTTGTGGTGTTATACATATGGACTGCTATGCTGTGGTTCTGGTGCTCTACATATGGACTGCTATGCTGTGGTTCTGGTGCTCTACATATGGACTGCTATGCTGTGGTTCTGGTGTTATACATATGGACTGCTATGCTGTGGTTCTGGTGTTATACATATGGACTGCTATGCTATGGTTCTGGTGTTATACATATGGACTGCTATGCTGTGGTTCTGGTGTTATACATATGGACTGCTATGCTGTGGTTCTGGTGTTATACATATGGACTGCTATGCTGTGGTTCTGGTGTTATACATATGGACTGCTATGCTTTGGTTCTGGTGCTCTACATATGGACTGCTATGCTTTGGTTCTGGTGTTATACATATGGACTGCTATGCTGTGGTTCTGGTGCTCTACATATGGACTGCTATGCTGTGGTTCTGGTGTTATACATATGGACTGCTATGCTTTGGTTCTGGTGCTCTACATATGGACTGCTATGCTTTGGTTCTGGTGTTATACATATGGACTGCTATGCTTTGGTTCTGGTGTTATACATATGGACTGCTATGCTGTGGTTCTGGTGCTCTACATATGGACTGCTATGCTTTGGTTCTGGTGCTCTACATATGGACTGCTATGCTTTGGTTCTGGTGTTATACATATGGACTGCTATGCTGTGGTTCTGGTGCTCTACATATGGACTGCTATGCTGTGGTTCTGGTGTTATACATATGGACTGCTATGCTTTGGTTCTGGTGTTATACATATGGACTGCTATGCTATGGTTCTGGTGTTATACATATGGACTGCTATGCTGTGGTTCTGGTGCTCTACATATGGACTGCTATGCTGTGGTTCTGGTGCTCTACATATAGAATGCTATGCTGTGGTTCTGGTGTTATACATATGGACTGCTATGCTGTGGTTCTGGTGTTATACATATGGACTGCTATGCTGTGGTTCTGGTGCTCTACATATGGACTGCTATGCTGTGGTTCTGGTGTTATACATATGGACTGCTATGCTTTGGTTCTGGTGTTATACATATGGACTGCTATGCTTTGGTTCTGGTGTTATACATATGGACTGCTATGCTGTGGTTCTGGTGTTATACATATGGACTGCTATGCTGTGGTTCTGGTGTTATACATATGGACTGCTATGCTTTGGTTCTGGTGCTCTACATATGGACTGCTATGCTGTGGTTCTGGTGTTATACATATGGACTGCTATGCTGTGGTTCTGGTGTTATACATATGGACTGCTATGCTGTGGTTCTGGTGTTATACATATGGACTGCTATGCTGTGGTTCTGGTGTTATACATATGGACTGCTATGCTGTGGTTCTGGTGTTATACATATGGACTGCTATGCTGTGGTTCTGGTGCTCTACATATAGAATGCTATGCTGTGGTTCTGGTGCTCTACATATAGAATGCTATGCTGTGGTTCTGGTGTTATTCATATGGACTGCTATGCTGTGGTTCTGGTGTTATACATATGGACTGCTATGCTGTTGTTCTGGTGCTCTACATATAGAATGCTATGCTGTGGTTCTGGTGCTCTACATATAGAATGCTATGCTGTGGTTCTGGTGCTCTACATATAGAATGCTATGCTGTGGTTCTGGTGCTCTACATATGGACTGCTATGCTGTGGTTCTGGTGCTCTACATATGGACTGCTATGCTGTGGTTCTGGTGCTCTACATATAGAATGCTATGCTGTGGTTCTGGTGTTATACATATGGACTGCTATGCTGTGGTTCTGGTGCTCTACATATGGACTGCTATGCTGTGGTTCTGGTGCTCTACATATAGAATGCTATGCTGTGGTTCTGGTGCTCTACATATAGAATGCTATGCTGTTGTTCAGGTGGCAGTCGCTTCCTGGTGCTGATGCATGATGCTACAACAGGAAGCTCCCACAAATATCAGCGTTGTAACGTCATTTGTTATCATGTGAATCACTACAATTTTGGCGACGAATAAACCAAACTCTCAGTCATCTCCTGTTGGATTCCCCGGATTCTCCGAGGTTTGCGTTGCTTTCAGATTCCATGACGATTGTCAGCGCAATCGCTGGTGGTTGATCTGCCGAAAGAAAATCAGTGCCACAGGGGAAATCAAGGTACGTGACTAATTTCATTAGCTGAAGGGCGTTGTCACATTGTTCCGTGTTGTGTAAAGTGGCCAACGCAGTGAAGTGCTGTGATTCGTGGTGTATGCCTATTTGCCAGCAAAGTCTGGGTCAGTGACAGTCAGTGTCTAGCGGATGCATGACCGTAGGCCGCACATTTCAGAGGCACGCGCACACAGGTCTCGCGCGTTACCTCTTGGATCTCAGCGCGGTCTGCTCGGAGCGCCGCGCGTGCATCTCCTTTGCAGCGCGAGGCATCTGGGTCCTCTTCTTCATCAAAGATGTCATTGCGCAAGATTGTGGCAAGCCGCACGGAGCTGGTGTGATAATTACAGCTGATGTGGTAATGGCGGCGAGTCCAGCACATCTTGTTTTAGTGAAGCTCACAGTGACGTGCAACCTTTTGAAAGCAAGCGCGACACACCCAGTATAGAGTGCAGAACCACCAGTGACACTCACACTGTTTAAAACACAGACAAATTTAGTGCCATTTTATTTGAGAAAATTACCAGTGATACGCACGCTTATGTAATAGAAACAGATACTCATAGCGCCACAATGAATGCTATTTTGAGGAACATCTTTGTGCCATAATCATTGTCACGCACACTTTTTGAGAGCATTGATTGTTGGCAATCTATTACAAAGATTAGCGTGTTGTAAAAAAAGTCAGATCAGTGACATGCACACTACAAATGTTTACAGCATGCGCATCCTTTAATAGCAATTTGGGAGGTAATCCGTGACACGCACATTGGTGGAAGATACCGTGTGTTACAGAGGGAGCAAGATCAGTGACACACACACTACTTTCCACACGGGAGATATAATCTGTGACATGCACACTTGTGGAAGGTACTGTGTATTACAGAGGGAGCGAGATCAGTGACACATGAGCTCAGTGACATTGTAGGAAAGTGGCCTCTTTCTAGCTTGGTTACCCCCACTTTTGGCCTGTTTGTCAGTGTGTTTGACTCTGTCTACTGGGATCCTAGTAACCAGGACCCCAGTAGTTATGCTCTCTCCCTTAAATTTGGTTGTTGGCTACTGTTAACACAGTATTTCTGCCACAATTGGCATACTAGGGCCCCCTTGTAAGTCCCTAGTATATGGTACCTAGATACCAGGGGATCCCTATGGGCTGCAGCATATATTTTGCCACCCATAGGAAGCCCATGCAAAAGCTTCTGCAGAACTGCCATTGCAGCCTGCTTGAAAAGGTGCAAGCCCCCTTTCACTGCCATTTACACTGCACCAGGTCACTTATAAGTCACCCCTATAGCAGGCCCTTCAACACTGAGGATAGGGTGCAAAGTACCTGTGTGTGAGGGCATCCCTTTACTAGCAGAGGTGCCCCCACAACCTCCAGGACCATTTTCACAGACTTCATGAGTGCAGGGACACCATGTTACGTGTGTACTGGACATAGGTCACTACTTATGTCTAACTACATAATGGTAACTCCGAACATAGGCATGTTTCGTATCAAACATGTTAGAATCATACCCCAAGGCTTTTGCTAGCATTGGTTGTATGATTCCATGTTCTCTGGGGGCTCCAGTATTGCCAGTTCAGCCTTCTGAGGTATTCCGGGCAGCCCCAGCTGCTGCCACCTCACAGACAGGTTTCGGCCCTCCTGTTGCTTGAAAAGCTCAAGTCCAAAAAGGCAGAACAAAGGATTTCCTTTGTGAGAGGGGTGTTTCACACTCTCCCTTTGGAAATAGGTGTTACAGGCTTGGGAGGGGTAGCCTCCCCAAGCCACTGAAAATGCTTTGAAGGACACATTTGATCCCCTCCTTGCATACACCAGCCTACACCAGTTCAGGGACCCCCAGTCCCTGCTCTGGCGCGAAACTGGGCAAAGGAAAGGGGAGTGACCACTCCCCCGCACATCACCACCCCAGGGGTGGTGCTCAGAGCTCCTCCAGAGGGTCCCTGGGTTTTGCCATCTTGGATTCAAGGTTGGCAGGGAACACTGAGAGCATCTGAGTGGCCATTGCCAGCAGGTGACTCCAGAGCCCTCCCCTGATAGGTGCTTACCTGGTTAGGTGACCAATCCCCCTTTCAGGGCTATTTATGATCTCTCCTTTGTGTGGTTCCTCAGATTTGGATTGCAAGACTCCAGTAGGAATCCTCTGCATCCTCCACTTCGACTTCTCACTTAGGAAACTACATCTGGACTCTCCAGGAACTCTACACGCTGCAACAAAGAGACAAGCCGCCTTCTGCAACATTCTATCTCCTGTCAGCAACTGCAACTGTTTCCTAGTTGTGCATCCTCTGAAGACAGCCGGTCTTCAGCATGCATCAGAAGAGCGGAGGAATCTCTCTTGGGGTGAAGGAGTCACTGCCCTGCTTCTGCAGGCACCAACTGCAACAACGACAAGCTGCGTTGATCCCCTCTCCTGCTGAGCTGCCTGGATCCTGCATCACAGGTGGTAGACTGAAGTGGTCCCGACGGTCCTCACGTCCAACTGCCCAACTTTGGAGAAGGTAAGAGCTTGCCTCCCCATGCAAGACAGTACCTCCATGCACCACATGTTTTGCAGCTGCCAAGGCTTGTTGGAATCCTTCGTGCATCGTGTAGCTCAGGCCTCCAGCACCCCATCCTGTGATGCACAGCTTCCTGAGTGGTTCTCCGGTGAGGTGGGAGCCTTTGTCGTAGTGCCATGCGGGCCTCTTTTGCACCTTCCTTGTCCCCATGCTGTGGGACTCCTGTGTGTGTTCCCTGGTCTTCTGTGGGCTCTCTGAGTTGCTGATAGCCCCCTCTGACTCCTCCTTCCTGGGTAGAGTCCACGTGGTCCTTCCTGGTCCCGGGCAGCGCCATTTTCCGCTAACCGCGAACTTTGCATTTACCAAGGCTTGTTGGTGGACTCCGACAACGCAAACTCAACTGCAATCATCCATCTGACGTGGAACATTACTTGCACCAACCAGGAACCCAACTCCGTCTTCTTGGGTGCAATACTGACTGTTCTTCCCCAGTGGTTCTTCTTTTGCACCTTCATCAGGGTTAGCAGGGGCTCTTGTTCTTCCTAGACTCTTCTGTGCTTCTTGGACTTGGTCCCCTTCTTCCACAGGTCCTCTTGTCCACGAATCCACTGTGGGTGTCTTGCAGTCTTTTCTGGGTTTCGCATAATTCTTCTAGTTTCTGTGTGTGTCCTGGGAAAGTTATTGTGTTTTACTCCTGCTTTCCTGGTCACTGGGGTGGGTTCTAGTACTTACCTTTGGGGCTTTCTAGTACTCCCAGCTCCCCTCTACACACTACACTTGCCTAGGTGGGAGACCAACATTCGCATTCCACTTTCTTAGTATATGGTTTGTTCTGCCCTTAGGCCCATTTCTAACTATTGTGATTTTCACTAATTGCACTGTTTTCAAACAGTCTTTATGCCTATTTCTGCATGCTAGTGTATATAATTCGTGTATTACTTACCTCCTGAGGGAGTATAGTCTCTTTGGTATATTTGGCCTTTGTGTCATAAAAAAAAGTGCCTTTTTTTTTGTAACAGTGAGTATTTTCTTTCATGTGTGTGAGTACTGTGTGACTACAGTGGCATTGCATGAGCTTTGCATGTCTTCTGGATAAGCTTTGGCTGACATCCACAGCTACCCCTAGAGGGCCTGGCTTGTAGACACTGACTACACTACATTAATGAGGGATATCTGGACCTGGTATAAGGTGTAAGTACCATAGGTACCCACTACAAACCAGGCCAGCCTCCTACAGACATGCACACTAATTTCATCAGCCATTCTTGTACTGCTTCTTCTGGTCTGGTTTGAAATGTGTTGGTTTGGGGGGTGTCACTGACATTATATCCATATAGGGAATTGGTTGTAAAATTGACAGACAATATGCAAAATTTAACTTCACCTTCACCATTTTTACAAATGCCTCATGATTCCCCAATTAAATGGAAAACTTGATACAGAGCATTTACAACATATTTGGGTGCCATAGGGGGCAGCAGAAGGTGTGTTTTCAAGCACAATTTAGGCTTTGAAGGGCATGTTATCTATGAGCATTTACCCCAATTACAGGAAGCAGTTAATGGGGAAGAAGAACAGTTGGATGACTAAACAGGCAGTAAAAAGGTTTGAAAAGTAATTTGATATTCAACCAAGTTTAATAGTAAATAGACATACGTTTTTCACGCTTGAACAGCACCAGAAAGAGTTGGTTGATGCAAATGTGCCAACATTGCCTATGTTAGCTGCCAACTGTGAATGGGAGGAATTCTCTACACAATTGATCAGAGATCAGGTTGTTGTCAGGTGGTGAAACAAGAACGTTCAAGTTATTGACACTAAAGAACCCTGCTCTGTTGGAGACTATTGATATTTTAAAAAGCATATCATTTGAAGGTGTTAAGTAAGATAGATTTATCATCTGCATACCACCAGGTTGAGGTACGTCCATCAAGCAGATATCTCACTGCTTTTGTATCACCAGTGGGTACATTTCAATTTAAGAGAATGCCTTTTATGTATGCTCTAGCCGCTTTGGTTTTTCAACACGTAATTGAATCAGTTTTGAGTCGTGTCAAAGGGGTTGTTACTTTCTAAGACAACATATTGGTCGTGGCAAGAAATGAACAGGAACATGAAGAAATTGTATATGAGGTGTTAAAGAGTTTTGAGCAAGCTAGGATTGTAGCAAAAATAAAAAATTGTGTTTTTGGCAAAACAAGTATGAAATACTTAGAGCATGTTGTACCTGAAAAGGGGGTTGAGCCAGGGCCAGGATTGGTGAATGCGATCAAGAATGCTCCTTTTCCTGTTAGTAAGGATCAGGTTTCCTCATTTCTTGGGGTATGTAAATTCCATACTAAATTTATCATGGATTTTGCAAGCAATGTAGAAAATGTAAGAAATCTATTAAAGACAAACAAGATTTTTGAATGGGATGAAAAGTGAAAGGCAGATTATGAGGCACTGAAGGCTGAGCCTGTATTTGCAAGGGTTTTGGCTCCCTTTGACCCTGATTGTCAATGTTTGATTACTGTGGATGGAGAAAAAGCGATTGGTTTCGCATCCAGAGTATTGCATGATAATGAGAACATTTATTCTAGGATCGAAAAAGTATTGTTGGCATGCTGTTGGGCTGTGGAAAACTTTGAGTGTTTTGTATGGGGAAGAAGATTTACCTTGTTGACTAACCATAAACCCTTGGTAAACATTTTGAGCGGGGGTGACATTAATGATCTTAAACCCAGAATAGCCAGGTTAAGATTTAAAATGCTACTGTACAATTTTGAAATCAAGCGCATTCCAGGAGGCAAGAATGTAAGAGAAAATTATTTCCCCCCCTCACCTCAACCATTTGACAGTTGACAGTTGACAGTTTCAGTTTAAAGAAGATGGAGAATGTTTTGTAGCCGCAATTGATGTTTGTGATGAGAGTGGTTCTGAATGGTTTGAATGCATGGAGGCAGATGAGGATTTGAACTTAATTCAAAAATACATCAAGGTTGCCTTATTTAAATAAAAAATCCCTCCATCCTAGATTTCAACCGTATCTAAAGTGGCGGATGAGTTGACATTGGAGAAGGGAATATGGTAAGAATATGGTAATAAGGGGAGATAAATGTCTCCCTCCAAAACTGTTACGTGATAAAATCATACTGGCTGGTCATGACGGACAATTAAGGCAAACTATTACTGTTAGACCTGACAGCCTTAGGGTAGTCACCCCTAACTTTTTGCCTGCCTCCCTCCACTTTGTGGATACTGTTTTTGCTGGTTTTTAGACTCTGCGCACTTTACCACTGCTAACCAGTGCTAAAGTGCATATGCTCTCTCTCTGTAAACATGGTAACTTTGGATCATACCTGATTGGACTATTTAATCTACTTATAAGTCCCCAGTAATGTGCACTCCAGGTGCCTAGGGCCTATAGATTAACTGCTACTAGTGGACCTGCAGCACGGATTGTGCCACCCACTTAAGTAGCCCCTTTTCCTTGTCTCAGGCCTACCATTGCTAGGCCTGTGTGGGCAGTTTCACTGCCACCTCGACTTGGCATTTAAAAGTACCTGCCAAGCATAGAGCTCCCCTTTTTCTACATATAAGTCACCCTTAATGTGTGCCCTGGGTATCCCCTAGAGCAGGGTGCTGTGTAGGTAAAAGGCAGGACATGTACCTGTGTAGTTATATGTCCTGGTAGTGTAAAAAACCCTCAATTCGTTTTTGCACTGCTGTGAGACCTGCTCCCTTCATAGGCTAACATTGGGGCTGCCCTCATACACTGTTGAAGTGGCAGCTGCTGATCTGAAAGGAGCAGGGAGGTCATATTTAGTATGGCCAGAATGGTAATACAAAATCCTACTGACTGGTGAAGTCGGATTTAATATTACTATTCTAGAAATGCCACTTTTAGAAAGTGAGCATTTCTTTGCACTTAAATCCTTCTGTGCCTTACAATCCACGTCTGGCTAGGTTTAGTTGACAGCTCCTGGTGCATTCACTCAGACACACCCCAAACACAGGGTACTCAGCCTCACTTGCATACATCTGCATTTTGAATGGGTCTTCCTGGGCTGGGAGGGTGGAGGGCCTACCCTCACACAAAGGACTGCCACACCCCCTACTGGGACCCTGGCAGACAGGATGGAACTGAAAGGGGACCTAGTGCACTTCTTAGCCACTCTTTGAAGTCTCCCCCACTTCAAAGGCACATTTGGGTATAAAACAGGGCCTCTGCCCTACCTCATCAGACACTTGCTGGAGAAGAAACCTGAACCAGAACTACACCCTGCCAAGAAGAACTGCCTGGCTGCTCAAAGGACTCACCTGTCTGCTTTCTACAAAGGACTGCTGCCTTGCTGTTGCCCTGCTGCCTTGCTGAACTCCTGTCTGGCTGTGAAAGTGCTCTCCAAGGGCTTGGATAGAGCTTGCCTCCTGTTCCCTGAAGTCTCAGGACCAAAAAGACTTCCCTCTTTCCTTTGGACGCTCCGTGCGTTGAAAATTTCGACACACAGCTTGTTCGGCGGCAAGAAAAACGCCGCACACCGACGCTGATCAACGCGACGCTCTGGGGAGATCGTAACTTCGACGCGCAGCCCCGCAGATCGACATCCCGAGGAGAAATCGACGCGACGCCTGCCGCGAGATCGTATTTCCGACGCGCAGCCCCGCAGATCGACATCCAGAGGAGAAATCGACGCGACGCCTGCCGCGAGATCGTAATCCCGACGCGCAGCCCCGCAGATCGACATCCAGAGGAGAAATCGACGCGACGCCTGCCGCGAGATCGTAATTCCGACGCGCAGCCCCGCAGATCGACATCCAGAGGAGAAATCGACGCGACGCCTGCCGCGAGATCGTAATTCCGACGCCCAGCCCCACAGATCGACGCGCAGCCGGAGAACAAGCAGGAAAATCCACGCACAGGCCCGGGACATCTGGTAATCCCCGCGATCCACAAAGAGAGACTCTTCGCGCGCCGGGAAAACGACGCACGACTTCCCCGCGTGGAAAATAACGACGCGAGTCCGTGTGTGCTGAGGAGAAATCGACGCGCACACCCTTTTTCCACGCACCTCTTCTTTTGTGGCCCTCTGAGGAGATTTTTCCACGAGAAACCAGGTACTTGTGCTTGAAAGAGACTTTGTTTATATTCTAAAGACTTAAGACACTTTATATCACTTTTCAGTGATATCTTTACAAATTCATATTGCAACTTTATTCTCTTATGACCTACAAATATCCTGATAAATATTCTATATTTTTCTAAACACTGTGTGGTGTATTTTTGTGGTGCTATATGGTGGTATTGTATGATTTATTGCACAAATACTTTACACATTGCCTTCTAAGTTAAGCCTGACTGCTCGTGCCAAGCTACCAGAGGGTGGGCACAGGATAATCTTGGATTGTGTGTGACTTACCCTGACTAGAGTGAGGGCTTTTGCTTGGACAGGGGGTAACCTGACTGCCAACCAAAAACCCCATTTCTAACATTGGTGATCAGCGGTGAGGATAGGACTTGTATTTGTGCAGTGACATACAGTAGCTAAGTATTTCACTACCTACCCACAGTTGAAGGTCAACTTGGTTTTTATCTCTTTTTGCAAATCCATTTTTTTCTGACAATTTTCAAAAACTTAAATCCTCACTCAACATGTCTCTGACTGGGTCTCAGACAGGGGACTTTGACCTAGTCCAGTTGGATACATATACGGTCAAACAACTAAGAGGATTCTGCAGGGCATTGAGGGTACCCACCCAAGGGGCCTCCAGAAAGGAGGACTTTCAAGTGGCGCTGAGGGCCTGGGCAGAAGCCCATTTAGAGGATGAAGAGGAAGAGGAGCCAGAAAATGGCCCCTCAGAGGAATTTTCACTATCTGTGGATGGTGTTACCACTGCAATTGTGCACCCTTCCGGACCAGGGAGCAGTGTCTCCATGCAAAGCCTGACCGCAGAGGAAAGGAGAGAAGAAAGGGAGTTCCAATTGCAAATGGCAAAATTGAAAATTGAGGCTCAACAGGAGGAGAGGAGGGCAGAAAGAGAAACCAAACAAGCTGAGGCTGAAAGAACAGCCAAACAAGCAGAAGCTGAAAGAGCAGCCAAACAAGCAGAAGCTGAAAGGGCAGCCAAACAGGCAGAAGCAGAAAGGGCTTTGGCTGAAAAGAAACTGTTGTTGGCTCATGAACTAAGTCTCAAGGAGCTGGAGATCAAGGCAAGACAGTCTGAATCCAGCAATAATGGTGGCAGCATACTTACAGGACCTGCTGGAGAAAAGAAGGTTCGTATACCCCAAAATGTGGTGCCCAGTTTTGTGGTGGGAGATGACATAGATAAATGGTTAGCTGCTTATGAAGTTGCACTAAGGGCTCATGAGGTTCCTGAAGGGCAATGGGGGGTAGCTATGTGGGGTTATGTACCGCCATTGGGGAGGGATACACTCCTCACATTGGATCAACCTGATCAAAACACATACCCACTTCAGAAAGCCACTTTACTTGCCAAGTTTGGGCTGACCCCTGAGGGATACCGTCAGAGGTTCAGGGACAGCACCAAACAAACCACACAAACATGGGTAGATTTCTTTGACTTTTCCAGTAAGGCACTGAATGGATGGGTGCGGGGCAACAAAGTAGCTGATTATAAAAGTTTATATGACTTGATTCTAAGAGAGCATATGCTTAATACTACTTATACAGAGTTGCGCCAGCACTTAGTGGATAGCAAGCTGACTGACCCCAGAAAGCTTGCTGAGGAGGCGGACCTCTGGGTTAGCACCAGAGTGTCCAAGAAGGTACCTGGGGGGGACTCCCACAAAGGTGGTCAGGGTTCCCAACAGAAGAAAGAGGGGGGAGATAAACTTGTAGATAAGGAACTCTCCAAAGGCCCCCAAAAGAATTCCCAGGGAGGGGCTGGCAACCCTTCCTTTTCCAAATTTGGGAGAAAACCAGGGACATATGACAGGGCAGGGAGATCTAGCCCCAAATGCATGGAGTGTTACCAGTATGGTCACTATAAAGGCGATCCCCAGTGCCCCAAGAGGGCACCGTCCACTACTGGACAGGTCCCTGGGTTGACTAGTGTAGCACTCGGGGGGGAGATGGACCCAGATAGCTGTGGGGGACAGGTAGAGATTTCCCTAGTGTCCCTGGGAGAAGGAGAAATGATGTCCAAGGTCCACATGCCTAAAAATACTTCCAAGTACCGGCAGTGGGTCCTCATTGATGGGCAGAAGGTGGAGGCTCTGCGTGACACAGGAGCCAGTATGACTACTATCAAGAGTCAGCTGGTGTCCACAGAGCAGATAATCCCTAATACATTCCACCAGGTCATAGTCGCTGACAATCGCGAGAGTCACCTACCGGTGGCTCGGGTTCCCTTTGAGTGGGGGGGGGTCTCTGGTATTCTGAAAGTAGCTGTGAGTCCTGCCATGCCTGTAGATTGTCTGTTAGGCAATGATCTAGAGCATACTGCTTGGAAAGAAGTAGAGCTCAGATCTCACCTGGAGATGTTAGGGTTACCTGAGTGGGTCTGCATGACCACCCGGTCCATGGCTGACCGAGAGGGAAGTCAAGGGCATCTGGAGCCTGGAACGATGGCCCAGAGAGCTGCCAAGAGGAGGGACGAGGGGCGCGGGAAACCGGCCCCAGAAGTTCCCACAGTGGCTGACGGGGCTCCTGAGGAGGAGACTCCCGAGCCAACTGGGGAAGACATTGCCACCCTAGGTGACTTACCTGAGCTTGCTGGCTGGCAAGTTGAGGGTGGACCCACCAGGGAGGAATTCTGCAAGGCGCAGAAAGAGTGTCCCACTCTAGAAGGGTTGAGGAAACAAGCCTTAAACCAGGCAGCAGGTGACGCCTCTGGCAATCACCACCTATATTGGGAGAATGATCTCCTCTACAGTGAGCCTAGGGTTCCGGTCTTTGGGGCAGCACGTGTGCTGGTGGTCCCCCAATGTTACCGAGCCTTCCTACTGGGTCTGGCTCACGACATTCCCCTGGCAGGACATTTGGGACAAGACAAGACCTTCAACAGGCTTGTCACCCACTTTCACTGGCCCAAAATGAGGACACACTCAGACAAATTCTGCAGGGCTTGTCCTACCTGCCAGGCTAGTGGTAAAGCAGGAAAGAGGGTTAAAACCCCCCTGATTCCACTTCCTGTCGTTGGCACCCCCTTTGAAAGGGTGGGCGTCGACATTGTTGGCCCCTTGGACCCCAAAACTGCCTTAGGCAACAGGTTTATCCTGGTTTTGGTGGACCATGCCACCCGGTACCCAGAGGCAATCCCTCTGAGGACCGTAACTGCATCGGTGGTAGCCAGAACCCTGATGGGGATATTTACCCGTGTGGGATTCCCCAAGGAGATAGTGTCTGACAGAGGCACTAACTTCATGTCCGCGTACATGAAGCATCTGTGGGATGCGTGTGGTGTAACCTACAAGTTCACCACACCCTATCACCCCCAGTCTAATGGGCTTGTGGAGAGATTCAACAAGACCCTGAAAGGCATGATTGGTGGCCTCCCTGAGGCCATGAGGCGTAAATGGGACGTCCTCTTACCATGCCTTCTCTTTGCTTACAGAGAGGTCCCCCAGAGGGGGGTAGGGTTCAGTCCCTTTGAGCTTCTCTATGGGTACCCCGTCAGGGGACCCTTAAGCATTGTCAAGGAGGGATTGGAGAACGCTCCAAAGACACCCCCTCAGGACGTGGTCAGCTACATGTTGGCCCTCCGCAATCAGATGACCCGCTTCTGGAAAGAGGCCCAAAGTAACCTGGAGGCCAGTCAAGAGGTGATGAAACAATGGTATGACCAGAAGGCCACTCTGGTAGAGTTTCAACCTGGAGACAAAGTGTGGGTAATGGAGCCAGTAGAGCCCAGAGCTCTCCAGGACCGCTGGTCTGGCCCATTTGAAATAAAGGAGCGGAAAGGGGAGGCCACTTACCTAGTGGACCTCCAAACCCCTAGGAACCCCCTAAGGGTGCTCCACGTGAACCGACTAAAAGCTCATTTTGAGAGGTCGGAGATCAACATGCTTCTGGTCACAGATGAAGGAATGGAAGAGGAGAGTGAACCTCTCCCTGACCTCCTCTCTGCCCAAGAAGGTGATGGGTCCGTAAGCGGGGTCATTCTGTCTGACTCCCTGACTCTAAACCAGAAAGGAGACTGCTATGAGCTGTTGGAGCAGTTCTCCCCCCTCTTCTCCCTTACTCCTGGACTGACCCACCTCTGTGTTCATGATATTGACACCGGTGACAGTCTCCCTGTGAAGAACAAAATTTACAGGTTGTCAGATAAGGTGAAGGCCAGCATCAAGGAGGAGGTCTCCAAGATGTTGACACTAGGGGTTATTGAGAAGTCCAGTAGTCCCTGGGCCAGCCCAGTGGTGTTGGTCCCTAAGGCTACTGCCCCAGGCGCGAAGCCAGAACTCTGGTTCTGCGTGGACTACCGGGGTCTCAACTCAGTCACACAGACTGATGCTCACCCCATCCCCCGAGCTGATGAGCTCGTGGACAGGCTAGGCGCTGCCAAGTTCCTGAGTACGTTTGATCTTACTTCAGGGTACTGGCAGATCGCCCTGACTGAGGGGGCTAAGGAAAGGTCCGCCTTTTCCACCCCTGACGGCCATTACCAGTTCCGGGTGATGCCGTTTGGATTGAAAAATGCCCCCGCTACCTTCCAACGGTTGGTTAACGGGGTCCTGGCTGGCAAGGATGCCTTCTGTGCAGCCTACCTGGATGACATAGCTGTCTACAGTTCCAGCTGGGAGGAACACCTGCTCCACCTCAAGGAGGTGCTTCAGGCCCTGTAACAGGCAGGCCTGACCATCAAGGCTAGTAAGTGCCAGATTGGGCAGGGTTCCGTGGTGTACTTGGGACACCTAGTAGGTGGTGGCAAGGTGCAGCCACTCCAGGCCAAGATCGAAACTATCAAGGCCTGGCAACCACCTCGAACCCAGACTGAGGTGAGAGCCTTTTTAGGCCTCACCGGATACTACCGCAGGTTTGTCAAGGGCTATGGTACCATTGTGTCCCCCTTGACAGAACTCACGTCCAAGAAGCAACCTAGGTTGGTGAATTGGACAGAGGCTTGTCAGAAAGCCTTTGACGCCCTGAAGGAAGCCATGTGCACGGCCCCCGTGCTCAAGGCCCCTGACTACTCCCAGGAATTTATCGTGCAGACAGACGCTTCAGAGCATGGCATAGGGGCAGTTCTAGCACAGCTAAATGAGGAGGGCAGAGATCAACCGGTAGTCTTTATTAGCAGAAGACTATTACCACGGGAACAGAGGTGGAGTGCTATTGAAAGAGAAGCTTTTGCTGTGGTCTGGGCACTGAAGAAGCTGAGACCCTACCTGTTTGGGACTCACTTCCTAGTTCAGACAGACCACAGGCCCCTCAGATGGCTCATGCAGATGAGGGGTGAGAATCCAAAACTCTTGAGGTGGTCCATTTCCCTACAGGGGATGGACTTTACGGTGGAACATCGCCCAGGGGTTGACCACGCCAATGCTGATGGTCTCTCCAGGTACTTCCGCCTTAGCGATGAGAGCTCCCAAGAGGTCGGGTAGCTCTCCCCACTTTCAGCTGGGGGGGACACATGTTAGACCTGACAGCCTTAGGGTAGTCACCCCTAACTTTTTGACTGCCTCCCTCCACTTTGTGGATACTGTTTTTGCTGGTTTTTAGACTCTGCGCACTTTACCACTGCTAACCAGTGCTAAAGTGCATATGCTCTCTCTCTGTAAACATGGTAACTTTGGATCATACCTGATTGGACTATTTAATCTACTTATAAGTCCCCAGTAATGTGCACTCCAGGTGCCTAGGGCCTATAGATTAACTGCTACTAGTGGACCTGCAGCACGGATTGTGCCACCCACTTAAGTAGCCCCTTTTCCTTGTCTCAGGCCTACCATTGCTAGGCCTGTGTGGGCAGTTTCACTGCCACCTCGACTTGGCATTTAAAAGTACCTGCCAAGCATAGAGCTCCCCTTTTTCTACATATAAGTCACCCTTAATGTGTGCCCTGGGTATCCCCTAGAGCAGGGTGCTGTGTAGGTAAAAGGCAGGACATGTACCTGTGTAGTTATATGTCCTGGTAGTGTAAAAAACCCTCAATTCGTTTTTGCACTGCTGTGAGACCTGCTCCCTTCATAGGCTAACATTGGGGCTGCCCTCATACACTGTTGAAGTGGCAGCTGCTGATCTGAAAGGAGCAGGGAGGTCATATTTAGTATGGCCAGAATGGTAATACAAAATCCTACTGACTGGTGAAGTCGGATTTAATATTACTATTCTAGAAATGCCACTTTTAGAAAGTGAGCATTTCTTTGCACTTAAATCCTTCTGTGCCTTACAATCCACGTCTGGCTAGGTTTAGTTGACAGCTCCTGGTGCATTCACTCAGACACACCCCAAACACAGGGTACTCAGCCTCACTTGCATACATCTGCATTTTGAATGGGTCTTCCTGGGCTGGGAGGGTGGAGGGCCTACCCTCACACAAAGGACTGCCACACCCCCTACTGGGACCCTGGCAGACAGGATGGAACTGAAAGGGGACCTAGTGCACTTCTTAGCCACTCTTTGAAGTCTCCCCCACTTCAAAGGCACATTTGGGTATAAAACAGGGCCTCTGCCCTACCTCATCAGACACTTGCTGGAGAAGAAACCTGAACCAGAACTACACCCTGCCAAGAAGAACTGCCTGGCTGCTCAAAGGACTCACCTGTCTGCTTTCTACAAAGGACTGCTGCCTTGCTGTTGCCCTGCTGCCTTGCTGAACTCCTGTCTGGCTGTGAAAGTGCTCTCCAAGGGCTTGGATAGAGCTTGCCTCCTGTTCCCTGAAGTCTCAGGACCAAAAAGACTTCCCTCTTTCCTTTGGACGCTCCGTGCGTTGAAAATTTCGACACACAGCTTGTTCGGCGGCAAGAAAAACGCCGCACACCGACGCTGATCAACGCGACGCTCTGGGGAGATCGTAACTTCGACGCGCAGCCCCGCAGATCGACATCCCGAGGAGAAATCGACGCGACGCCTGCCGCGAGATCGTATTTCCGACGCGCAGCCCCGCAGATCGACATCCAGAGGAGAAATCGACGCGACGCCTGCCGCGAGATCGTAATCCCGACGCGCAGCCCCGCAGATCGACATCCAGAGGAGAAATCGACGCGACGCCTGCCGCGAGATCGTAATTCCGACGCGCAGCCCCGCAGATCGACATCCAGAGGAGAAATCGACGCGACGCCTGCCGCGAGATCGTAATTCCGACGCCCAGCCCCACAGATCGACGTGCAGCCGGAGAACAAGCAGGAAAATCCACGCACAGGCCCGGGACATCTGGTAATCCCCGCGATCCACAAAGAGAGACTCTTCGCGCGCCGGGAAAACGACGCACGACTTCCCCGCGTGGAAAATAACGACGCGAGTCCGTGTGTGCTGAGGAGAAATCGACGCGCACACCCTTTTTCCACGCACCTCTTCTTTTGTGGCCCTCTGAGGAGATTTTTCCACGAGAAACCAGGTACTTGTGCTTGAAAGAGACTTTGTTTATATTCTAAAGACTTAAGACACTTTGGCCCTCATTCTGACCCTGGCGGTCGGTGATAAAGCGGCGGCCAAGCCGCCAACAGGCCGGCGGTCTAAAATATGCAATTCTGACCCTGGCGGGAACCGCCAACACAGCCCGCCAACTTAACACTCCGACCGCCACAGCGGTACAAACAAACAGCGCGGCGGTTCCCGCCAACAGCCCGGCGGCAGACAAAGTACCGCCCACCCTATTACGACCCACCAATCTGCCACCTTTTCCGGGGCGGGAGCACCGCCGATAAGAACACTGCGGAAACAGACTACGAACGGGAAAACGCTCAACTCTACGCACTCCACGCGAGATTCCGGCAGTATGGAGCCAGAGTTACAGGTCATCCCCGCACTCCTATTCCTCCTCATATACCAGGAGCACGCCCGGCGGCGCGGAAGACATCGGTGAGTACTGCACCTACGACACAGGGGAGGGAAAAGATTACCGGCACACACCCACCCACCCACACCCACTACAACACACACATCAATGCATTCCCACAGATCACTGTCACAACCCACAAACCACCCCCCTCCGAAATAATGCAAAGACCAAAAGAAGAGATCATAAACGGGCAGATATATTGAAATATGTACGCCATTAATCCCAATAAATAAATAAACTATGTACAAAATATATACAGCTACTAAATGTAGTCCAACCACTGTCCGTGGATCACAGGGGTCCTGTGCAAAGGGGCAAGGCCCAGTCCCACGACAAGAACTCCACGGAGAGAACACTGCAGGGGCATCAGAAAGAAAATAGGACAGGCACCTCAGGGGGAAGGGAAGGGGGGGCACCTCAGCCACTTGAGTACACGACGCCAGATCCACGAGGGGACTCCATGACCACTGGGCCATCCTGGGGAGAGCAAAGCCACAATCCATACAGTCCATACAGTGGGTGGCCTGCCCACTGGGCCATCCTGGGGAGAGCAAAGCCACAGTCCATACAGTCCATACAGTGGGTGGCCTGCCCACTGGGCCATCCTGGGGAGAGCAAAGCCACAGTCCAAACAGTCCATACAGTGGGTGGCCTGCCCACTGGGCCATCTTGGGGAGAGCAAAGCCACAGTCCATACAGTCCATACAGTGGGTGGCCTGCCCACTGGGCCATCCTGGGGAGAGCAAAGCCACAGTCCAAACAGTCCATACAGTGGGTGGCCTGCCCACTGGGCCATCCTGGGGAGAGCAAAGCCACAGTCCAAACAGTCCATACAGTGGGTGGCCTGCCAACTGGGCCATCCTGGGGAGAGCAAAGCCACAGTCCATACAGTCCATACAGTGGGTGGCCTGCCCACTGGGCCATCCTGGGGAGAGCAAAGCCACAGTCCATACAGTGGGTGGCCTGCCCACTGGGCCATCCTGGGGAGAGCAAAGCCACAGTCCATACAGTCCATACAGTGGGTGGCCTGCCCACTGGGCCATCCTGGGGAGAGCAAAGCCACAGTCCATACAGTCCATACAGTGGGTGGCCTGCCCACTGGGCCATCCTGGGGAGAGCAAAGCCACAGTCCAAACAGTCCATACAGTGGGTGGCCTGCCCACTGGGCCATCCTGGGGAGAGCAAAGCCACAGTCCATACAGTCCATACAGTGGGTGGCCTGCCCACTGGGCCATCCTGGGGAGAGCAAAGCCACAGTCCATACAGTCCATAACAGACCCCACTGCCACTGGAGGAGGCAAGTTGGCCAGAGGACATCCTGCAGCCCTGCCCGAGATAGATCCTGCCCTGCCACGTCTGCCAAAGGGCCAGCGGTTCTTGCCCTGAAGGGCCCAGTTCAGCGGTTCATGAGACGGCGGGCCCAGTTCAGCGCTTCTTGCCTTGAAGGGCCCAGTTCAGCGGTTCTTGCCTTGAAGGGCCCAGTTCAGCGGTTCTTGAGACGGCGGGGCCCAGTTCAGCGGTTCTTGCCTTGAAGGGCCCAGTTCAGCGGTTCTTGCCTTGAAGGGCCCAGTTCAGCGGTTCTTGAGACGGCGGGGCCCAGTTCAGCGCTTCTTGCCTTGAAGGGCCCAGTTCAGCGGTTCTTGCCTTGAAGGGCCCAGTTCAGCGGTTCTTGCCTTGAAGGGCCCAGTTCAGCGGTTCTTGAGACGGCGGGGCCCAGTTCAGCGGTTCTTGAGACGGCGGGGCCCAGTTCAGCGGTTCTTGAGACGGCGGGGCCCAGTTCAGCGGTTCTTGAGACGGCGGGGCCCAGTTCAGCGGTTCTTGAGACGGCGGGCCCAGTTCAGCGCTTCTTGCCTTGAAGGGCCCAGTTCAGCGGTTCTTGCCTTGAAGGGCCCAGTTCAGCGGTTCTTGAGACGGCGGGGCCCAGTTCAGCGGTTCTTGCCTTGAAGGGCCCAGTTCAGCGGTTCTTGCCTTGAAGGGCCCAGTTCAGCGGTTCTTGAGACGGCAGGGCCCAGTTCAGCGGTTCTTGCCTTGAAGGGCCCAGTTCAGCGGTTCTTGAGACGGCGGACGGTCTATGGCCAACTGCTAAATGCCTGGTGGTGCCCTCCTGGGCAGCGGGGATGGTGCTCCTTCACTGCCCACCTGGGCTGTGGGTGGTGGGGCCCTCCTGGCCAGCTGGGCTGGGTCCTCCCTGGGCAGCGGCTATGGGGCTGGCGGGCTCTCCCGGGGCAGCTGTGCCGGTTCCTCCCGGGGCAGCGGCTATGGGGGTTGTGGGCTCCTCCTGGGCAGCAGGCCTGCTGCCTGACCTCTCCAACTTGCTGCCCTTGCCCTCCTTAGTCGTCGGCCTGTGGCCCTTTCCTCCCTTTGGAGCTGTGGCTGGTGACTGTCTCTGGGTGGTGTCCGGGGGGGATGTAGAAGGCGGGCTCCTGCGGCGCCCCTTCCGCCTTCTGCTCCTCTTCCCAGGGGGTGGGCTGGCTGTCCCCTTGCTGCTGGGCGAAGATCCAGACATGCGGGCTGGCGGGCTCCAATACCTGTGCACCCTTGTCAAGGGGGCTGCAGGGCTGGTGGTGGCTGAGGTGCTCTTCTTACCCCGACGAGAAGGAGGGGGGGGCTCAGGGTCAGGAAAGAAGTTAGTAGTGGCGAGGAAGAGCTTCTTGGGACAATGGAGAGTGGTAGGTACAGTGGGAATGGGAGTGGAGGGAGAGGATGTGGTTGTAGGTGAGTCACGTTTGCTGTCTTTGGGTGCAGGAGGGATAGGCTGTCGTGAGGTGGATGGCTGTTGGGTGGGTGGGTGGCTGCGTTTGTGTGGTGTGGAAGAGGGGGTGACAGACACAGTGGGAGAGGACACAGGGGACGTGTAAATGGCAGTGGGGGTGGTGACTGCACGTGTGCGGACTGGAGTGGAGGGTGTGCTGGTGATGGAAACACTGGCTGATGGTGAGGTGAATGGAGGTGTGAGTGTAGACGTCACAGGGAGAGAGGAGGGAGACGAGGAGGTGGGGGTCACAGAGGTGGTAGTGACTGTTGGCATGTCTGCATCGGAATGTTGCGTGTGTGAATGTCTGCGTGATCTGTGGTGCTTATGTTTGGATGAGCTTCTCTTGGGTGTTGAGGTGTGTGCAGGCTGGTCTGATGGTGTGGGTGGGACAGGCAGAGGAACAGGAGACTGGGAGGAGGGAGTTAGTAGAGGCAGGCAGGAGACAGGGACAATGGCTGCCGTCAGTGCTGAGGCCAGAGCCTGGAACGATCGCTGATGGGCAGCCTGACCCGAATGAATGCCCTCCAGGTACGCATTGCTGCGATGAACCTCCCTCTCCACCCCCTGGATGGCATTCAAAAGGGTAGTCTGCCCAACAATGAGCGTTCGGAGGAGGTCAATGACCTCCTCACTGAGGGCAGCGGGGGTAACAGGGGCAGGGCCTGAGGTGCCTGGGGCGAAGGAGATGCCCGGCTTCCTGGCAGAGCGGGCACGGGGTGAACGCGGAGGGGCTGCTGGGAGGGCGGAGATGGTGCGCTGGGTGGCGGCTGTACCTGTAATGGCGGGGGGCACGGATGGTGCCACCCCCGCAAGGGAGCCCCCTTCCGAGGACGTGTCCGTGTCGCTGCAGGCTCCAGTCGTCCCCGTCGTGGAGCTCCCCTCGCCCTCCGTCTCACTGGTCCAGTCTGACTCTGTGGCATGGCCCTCCTGGGCCATGTGAGATGCAGCTCCCTCCTGCCCCGATGCCACTTCTCCTCCGCCTGATGATGCTGATGCACACAAGCACAGAAAGACAAACAAAAAGGGGGGGGGAGAGAGAAATAAAGGGATATTGAGTACATGGATCTCCGGTACAGTTAGCGGACATGACAGACACAGATGCCCCCTGCACTAAGTTGCGCACTTGGGGTACGCTACGCATTCCGTGGAACATGCCCTACACGCCTAGAGTTGACAACTGCACCCATGGATGACACGGCCCAGGGATGGCTGTACTGACAAACTACTGAGGGTGGTGGCTGGGGACACAGGGGCTTACGGGGGTGCCCAGCCTACAGATATCGCCCTGGCCTAGGGGGACCCCCAGCCCTCCTCCCCCACCCAGACACCTCCACTGCGCGACAACAGAGTAGATAATGCTTGTACTCACCCCCTTGTGTCTGCTGTGCTGCCCTCACGCGCCCATCCAAATCAGGGTAGGCCACCGCCAGGATCCGGAACATCAGGGGGCTCAGTTGACGGCAGGCACCCCGCCTACGTTGGGAGGCCATCCCCAGCAGAGACTCGGCGGTCTTCTTGGTCCCGCGGCGGATGTCCTCCCACCTCTTGCGGCAGTGGGTGCCCCGTCGATGGTGGACCCCCAGGGCCCGGACTTCCTTGGCGATGGCACGCCAAATCCCGATCTTCTCATGGGTGCGGACCTATGTGACACGTACAGGGAGGGAGAAATACCACGTTCAAGTTACTCAGCATTTTCCTTTCCAGTGGCCCAACGCCCCCCATCCCCGCCAGGCCCCCCGCCAGGCCCCCCGCCATGCCCAACATGCCCCCCATCCCCGCCAGGCCCCCCGCAATGCCCCCCGCCATGCCCAACATGCCCCCCATCCCCGCCAGGCCCCCCGCCAGCCCCAACATGCCCCCCATCCCCGCCAGGCCCCCCGCCATGCCCCCCGCCATGCCCAACATGCCCCCCATCCCCGCCAGGCCCCCCGCCATGCCCAACATGCCCCCCATCCCCGCCAGGCCCCCCGCCATGCCCAACATGCCCCCCATCCCCGCCAGGCCCCCCGCCATGCCCCCCGCCATGCCCAACATGCCCCCCATCCCCGCCAGGCCCCCCGCCATGCCCAACATGCCCCCGATCCCCGCCAGGCCCCCCGCCATGTCCAACATGCCCCCCATCCCCGCCAGGCCCCCCGCCAGGCCCCCCGCCATGCCCAACATGCCCCCCATCCCCGCCAGGCCCCCCGCCAGGCCCAACATGCCCCCCATCCCCGCCAGGCCCCCCGCCAGCCCCAACATGCCCCCCATCCCCGCCAGGCCCCCCGCCAGGCCCCCCGCCATGCCCAACATGCCCCCCATCCCCGCCAGGCCCCCCGCCAGGCCCAACATGCCCCCCATCCCCGCCAGGCCCCCCGCCAGCCCCAACATGCCCCCCATCCCCGCCAGGCCCCCCGCCAGGCCCCCCGCCATGCCCAACATGCCCCCCATCCCCGCCAGGCCCCCCGCCAGGCCCAACATGCCCCCCATCCCCGCCAGGCCCCCCGCCAGCCCCACGCCAGCCCCAACATGCCCCCCATCCCCGCCAGGCCCCCAAGCCAGCCAGTGGCCCCAAATCCATATTGAATTAAACTCACTTGTTGGTCTGGAGGACCGTAGAGTAGCGCATACTGGGGGAGGACCCCATCCACAAGTTTCTCCAACTCCTCTCCAGTGAAGGCAGGGGCCCTTTCCCCAGTCGCAGCAGCCATTGTCCCTTCCAGACCGAGGTCACAGCAACACTTGCAGTATAGGTCCTCTCCTGTGAAAGTTCAAGTCGCAAGTGGATAAGTAGATAGAAAATGGCGGTCACGTCCGCGGCGGTGCGTACCGCGGCGGTGTGTCCCGCCACCGCCGGCGCCCTTCGCCATTGGCTCCTGAAACCCATAGGCTTCAATGTTAACCAATGCGGCTTCACGCCGCGGTCTTCGCCCGCCGCCCGCCGCGGTGTGCCACGCCAGCGCATTGACCTCACATCCCATTGTCACACTTCACAGGTCAGGCAGCCGCCATTTCCAGGGCCCACATGGCTCAATTTCAACTGCGTCACACAGGCCTAGGCCTTGCATAGCCACTCAGACACGCCATTCACTGCATAGAGAATCGTATACTGTGCTAGCTGTGAGTACGTACCTGTGGGTTGCCTGACTGTGTGCTCCATGTTGTCCTTCCTAGGCACCGTCCGCTGGGTTGGGCGAGGAGACGGATGAATCCTCCCGTGTACCGACCGCTGGTGGACCTGTCGACAATGGAAGAACGCCACATTATCCTGACCTACCGTCTTAACCGTGCCACTATCCATGAACTGTGTGCCCAGCTGGAGCCCGACCTGATGTCCCCCATCCGCCAACCCACAGGGATTCCCCCTCTGGTGCAGGTCATGTCAGTACTACATTTCTTGGCAAGTGGGTCATTTCAGACAACCGTGGGAATTGCTTCCGGGATGTCTCAGCCCATGTTTTCGAAGGTGTTATCCAGAGTGTTGTCTGCCCTGATGAAATCCGTGAGGAACTACATCATTTTCCCTGAGGTGGGCGAATTGGCTACAGTGAAGGGTGATTTCTACGCCCTTGGACATATTCCCAACGTAATTGGTGCCATTGATGGGACCCATGTGGCTTTGGTTCCCCCAAGAGACAGGGAGCAGGTGTACAGGAACAGAAAAAGTTACCATTCAATGAACATCCAGGTGGTGTGTTTGGCTGACCAGTACATCTCGCATGTAAATGCCAAATTCCCAGGGTCAGTGCATGACGCCTACATCCTCAGGAATAGCAGCATCCCTTACGTGATGGAACAGCTACAGAGACACCGTGTATGGCTAGTGGGGGACTCTGGGTACCCCAACCTGTCGTGGCTACTGACCCCAGTAAGGAATCCCCGGACCAGGGCAGAGGAACGGTACAATGAGGCCCATGGGCGTACTAGGAGGGTGATCGAACGCACCTTTGGCCTCCTAAAGGCCAGGTTTAGGTGCCTGCATATGACCGGTGGATCCCTAATGTACTCACCTAAGAAGGTGTGTCACATCATTGTGGCCTGCTGCATGCTTCACAACCTGGCTTTGCGCCGCCAGGTGCCTTTCCTGCAGGAGGATGGTCGAGACGGTGGTGTTGTGGCAGCGGTGGAACCTGAGGAGAGTGACGAGGAGGAAGACGACGGGGCTGAAACAGACAACAGGGACAGAATCATTGAACAGTACTTCCAATAGGACACAGGTAACATTTCAAAGATAATTTAGTAAATGTTAACTACTCTGCAGCATCTCTGCTGCCTGTCTATTTGCCCCAGTGTATGATGACTGAGTTTTGGCTTTTCCCTCCCTATTTCAGATCTGGGGTCCCCACTACGAGTCCTGTGCTTCGTTTCCCCATGGACTACAGCTTTGTGGCAGCTGTTTGTTGACTTCACCATGTACAAGGACATATTTGCACTGTCATGTCAATTACAATCTATTGAAATCACAGCCAGACTCCTGATATTTTGGTGCAAAATAGGTGTTTATTGAAGTGCTCAAAATGGGATGGGTGGTTTCAAGTGGGTGGGGGCTATGGTGAAGGAATGTCCATGGCAGAGTCCAGAGTAACAGTCACACAGGTGCATTGTCCAGAGGCCTGTGGAGAGATGGAGCATGGGCAGTTCAAGGATGGACAGGGTGACAATGTGGGACAGTGGGATGACATCAGGTGGTATCCTTTGCTGGCGGGGGTCTTGACATCCTACTCTGTCTTCTTGCGAGATCTCAGGGCCCTCTTGCGGGGTGGTTCTTCTCCTGCAGGAGGTGGGGGTCTGGTGGGCTGCTGCTGTGCGGGGGCCTCCTGTCCACTAGCGCCGGCGGAGGTGGATGGCTGTTCTTGGTCCAGGCTAGTGGCAGGGGCCCTTGGGTGTTGTTCAGTGTCCGCCCTGCTGTTTACGAGGTCCTGCAGCAGCCCTACCATGGTAACCAGGGTGGTGTTGATGGATCTGATGTCCTCCCTGTACCCCCGATAGTGTTCCTCCTGCAGCACCTGGATCTCCTGGAACCGGGCCAGTACCGTCGCCATCGTCTCCTGGGAGCGGTTGTATGCTCCCATGATGGTGGTGAGGACCTCGTGGAGAGTGGGTTCCCTGGGCCTCTCCTCCCCCCCCTGTCGCACAGCTGCCCGCCGAGTTGCCCTGTTTCCCTGGGCCTCTGCCCCCTGGCCGGTGTGCCCACTACCACTGCCCCCAGGTCCCTGTTGTTGTTGGGGTGGTGGGTTATCCTGGGTGCCCTGTAGTGGTAGACACACCGCAGATTGACGCGCCCTGGAGACAGAGGCATGGGCCCGCTGGGTGGGAGCTGTGCTGGTGTTCCCAGAGGGGTTAGGGTCTATAGTGGCCTGTGCCTGTGTGAGGGGAACCGACTGTCCAGAGGTCCCCGATGGTCCGGGCTGGTCATCGGTGTCCAGATCGACAGAGCTGCTGTCATCGCTGACGGCCTCTTGGGTGGGGGGTGTGGATAATTCTGGCCCCTCCGCCGCGGTGTGTTGATGGTCGGGTCCTGCAGGGGTATAGAGGTATGGTTATAGTTTCAATGTGTGGCATATGGGTGTATCTGTGGGTTCCCGTGTCCCCAAGTGCTGGCATTCGTGTGTGGGGGCTTTGGTGAGGGTGGCTTGTGGGGGGGATGTGTATATGCATTGGGCATGCTTTGGTGATGGGTGTCCATGCTTAGTGGACGCATGCAGGCCTAGGTTTTGGGATGTGTGGGTTGTGATGGTGAGACATTGGCGGGGAATAGGTGTGCTGGGGGTGGGGGTGAGGATGGTGGTGGGGGTGAGGATGGTGGTGGGGGTGAGGGTGGGGGTGAGGATGGTGGTGGGGGTGAGGATGGTGGTGGGGGTGAGGGTGGGGGTGAGGATGGGGGTGGGGGTGAGGGTGGGGTTCGAGGATGGGGGTGAGGGTTGGGGTCTGATTTGGCATGCAGGTGGGGGGGAAGCAGTATTGAAGCTTCAACTTACCAGTATCCATTCCTCCGCCGACTCCTGCGAGGCCGTCAGGATGCAGGATGTTCAAGACTTCCTCCTCCCATGATGTGAATTGTGGGGGTTGAGGTGGGGGTCCTCCGCCAGTCTTCTGCACGGCGATGTTGTGCCTGGATACCATGGAACGCACCTTCCCCCGTAGGTCGTTCCATCGCTTCCTGATGTCTTCCCGATTTCTGGGGTGCTGTCCCACTGCGTTCACCCTGTCGACAATCCTCTGCCATAGCTCCGTCCTCCGGGCAATGCTGGTGTATTGTATCTGTGTGCCGAACAGCTGGGGCTCTACCCGAACGATTTCCTCCACCATAACCCTGAGTTCTTCGTCTGTGAAGCGGGGTTGTCTTTGGGGTGCCATGGGGTGGTGTGTATGATGTGTGGGGTGGAGTATGTGTATTTAAGTGAGTTGAGTGTGGTGGTGTGTGTTGTTTTGTGTGTGGATAGTGTGTGGGTGATGGTGTTGAGTGGCTGTGGCTGTTATGTTTTGGATGCTGGTGTCTCGCTCTTGTCTTCTTTACGAATTTTTAAGCGTAGGGGTTTGTGGGTGATGTGGGTGGGTGTTTTATATTGTATTGTGTGTGTTGGAGTGGTGTGTGTATGTGTATCAGGTGTGTGGGATTCAAATCGTCCAATGTGGGTGAGTTTTGTTCGTTTGTGTGTATTCTGACCGCGCCGGTGTGTCCCGCCAATGGAATACCGCGTTTGAATGACCGCCGCGTGGATTCGTGGGTCGTAATGGCATGGGCGTATTTCTGTTGGCGTGGCGGTGGAGGTTTGGTCACCTCCACCTTTCCGCCGACCGCTGGTCTGGCGGTCTGTTGTGGCGGTCGGATTTTCGGAGGTTTGCCTTCTGCGGGTCAGAATGACCGTGGCGGGTTTCCGCGACCGCGGCGGGATTATGGAGGATTTCTGACCGGCGGTAGGCGCCTTTTACCGCCGAGGTCAGAATGACCACCTTTATATCACTTTTCAGTGATATCTTTACAAATTCATATTGCAACTTTATTCTCTTATGACCTACAAATATCCTGATAAATATTCTATATTTTTCTAAACACTGTGTGGTGTATTTTTGTGGTGCTATATGGTGGTATTGTATGATTTATTGCACAAATACTTTACACATTGCCTTCTAAGTTAAGCCTGACTGCTCGTGCCAAGCTACCAGAGGGTGGGCACAGGATAATCTTGGATTGTGTGTGACTTACCCTGACTAGAGTGAGGGCTTTTGCTTGGACAGGGGGTAACCTGACTGCCAACCAAAAACCCCATTTCTAACAATTACTAAGAGGGAAATGCAAACAATATTTTGGTGGCCAGGGATGGATGCAGAAATAATTCAAGCAGTTCCATTTACAAGGTGGCGTTATGCCACTTTTTGTGGTTTAATGCCACCTTGTAAATACGGCCCCTTCATACGCAGCACTTTTCATGGAAGGAGCGTGCAGTGGGTGTTGCTGTGGGCATTCAACAGCATCGGCCACTGATTTTGACACTGCCCCAGATTTATAAGAAATCATACGTCTGGGGCAGCGCCAACATCTAATGCTACCCCAGGCATGGCGTTAGTATGGCGCAACGAGGAGAAATGCCTTCATTCATCATTTTTTTGCTCTTTCTATGTGTGGTGCATTTTGCAGCATGCATAGAAAGAGCAAATCACCATTAAAGATTGTTTTTGTGCAGTATGGTGTGTCTTCCTGCACAAAAACAATGTACCCCAGCAACACAGCCATCCTTGCACCATGGCACAAGGCTGGCTGTGTTGGTGCTCGACAGCAAATTTAGCGCTGGTGAAGGGGGAAACACAGGGGTGTGCTGTATTGTTGTTAATACAGCACATCCCTGCATTTTGAAAATGGCGGAGCGCAGCGCTGCCAAATTTGATCCAGCATCGTGATCTGTCATTTTCTTGAAAATCTGTCCTTAGCGCCCGTGCACATCTGTGTAGCATCCTGCTGGACACATAACGAGATGGCGGGGCTGTACTTGCACCCAACCCACAACCATCCATCACGTGTCACAAATCAGTTGACCTTGCCAATAAAAGAGGCCGGCACACATGCCCAGGGCCTGTTACACCCACAACTATCAAGCACCTGTGCCAAGCGGTGCTTGTGGCGGCAGTGTCCTGTTCAGCGGTGCTTGTGGTGGAGGTGCCTGTGGCGGAGGTGTCCTGTTCAGCGGTGCTTGTGGCGGCGGTGTCCTTGGCAGTGACTCAGCTGCTGGCAGTCCTGCCTGGCCCAGCAGGGCTGGTGCTGGCGGTCCTGTCTGGCCCAGCGGGGCTGGTGCTGGCGGTCCTCCTGTCTGGCCCAGTGGGGCTGGTGCTGACGGTCCTGTCTGGTCCAGCAGGGCTGGTGCTGGCGGTCCTGTCTGGCCCAGCGGGGCTGGTGCTGCCGATCCTGTCTGGCCCAGCGGGGCTGATGGGGGTGGCCTCCTGGCCAGCGGGACTGATGGCAGTGGCCTCCTGGGCAGCAGGGATAATGGCGGTGGCCTCCTGGGCAGCGGGGCTGATGGCGGTGGCCTCCTCGGTAGCGGGGCTGATGGCGGTGGCCTCCTGGGCAGCGGGGATGATAGCGGTCTTCTCCGCTGTGCTGCTCTTCCCAGACTTGCTGGGTTTCTTGTGCCCCTTCCCCACCTTGGAAGGTGTTGCAGCTGACTCCACACTCCCACCTGTACCCCTGGGAGCGGCTTTGGTGGCTAGAGTCCTCCCCCTCTCCCTCCAGGTACTGGCCAACTTTTGATGCTTGACAGGTGGGGGACTGTCCGTGCTGTGGCTCCTTGCCACACTGGCTGCCCTGCTGCCTGGTGCACTCCAGAATCCGGTGACTACTGGCACCACTGGTCCGGGAGATGTTGTGGCTGAGGTGCTAGGTTGGGACCTGGAGAGTCGGGCCCTAGGAGACTGATGGGGTGGGGGAGGGGAGGGAAAGAGGTCAAGGGTGGACAGGAAAAGTTTCTTGGGAACACTGGGATGGGTAGCTGGAGGGTCTTTGGGAGTGGAGGAAGAGGTAGTGGTTGTAGGAGGTGTTCGTTTGTTGACTTTGGGTGAAGGTGCATGCGCTGGAGGCTGTCGTGAGGTGGATGGCTGTTGGGTGGGTGTGTGCCTGCGTTTGTGTACCTTGGGAGGTGGCGTCACAGACACACTGGGAGAGGACACGGGGGACGTGTGAATGGTAGTAGGGGTGGTGACTGCACGTGAGCGGGGTGTGGTGGTGTGTGTGCTGGTGATGGAAGAAGTGGCTGTAGATGTAGTGCATGCAGGTGTGAGCGGAGACGAGATTGGGAGGGAGGAGGGAGACGAGGAGGAGGGGGACATAGTGGAGGCAGTGGATGTTGGTGTGTCTGCATGTGTGTGATGCTTGCGTGAGTGCCTGTGGGATGTGTGGTGCTTATGTTTGCCTGAGCTTCCTTTGTGTGTTGAGGTGTGTGCATGCTGGTCTGATGGTGTGCTTGGGGCAGGCTGAGGTACAGGGGATTGGGTCTCGGTGGAGGAAGTTGAAGGGGGGAGGCTAGAGACAGGGACAATGGCTGCCATCAGTGCTGAGGCCAGAGTCTGAAATGCTCGCTGAAGGGCTGCCTGACCAGAATGAATGCCCTCCAGAAATGCATTGGTTTGTTGCAACTGCCTCTCTACACCCTGGATGGCATTCAAAATGGTAGACTGCCCAACAGTGAGGGACCTGAGGAGGTCAATGGCCTCCTCACTGAGGGCAGCAGGGGTGACTGGGACAGGGCCTGAGGTGCCTGGGGCGAAGGTGATGCCCACCCTCCTGGGTGAGCGGGCATGGGGAAAAGGCTGAGGGGCTGCTGGGAGGGCGGTGCTGGTAGGGGGGATGGTGGCTGTAACTGTAGATGCAGGGGGCACAGATGTGGCCGCCACCACAAGGGAGCTCCCATCAGAGGACCAGTCCGTATCACTGGTGTCAGCTCCTGTCCCCGCGGTGGAACTCCCCTCACCCTCCGTCCCACTGGTGAATTCTGACTCCGTAGTGTCGCCCTCCAGGGCTATGTGGGATGCAGCTCCCTCCTGCTCCGGTGCCACTGCTCCTCCGCCTGATGATGCTAATGCACACAAGAACAGGGAGACCACAAAAAGGGGGACGACGACAGAAGACAGACATGTTGAGTGCATGCATTACCAATGGCGGACATAACAGACACAGAAGCCCCCTGCACTGTGCCGCAAACTTGGGGTCCACTATTCAATCCCTGGGACATGGCCTACAAGGCTATGGCCGACATCTGCACACATGGATGTCACAGGAGCCTGACTAGGTGTAGTTAGCACTATACATAGGTGGGGTGGGGTGTCACAGGGTCTGCCAGAAGAAGGGGACCTAACTAGCACACTCACCCTGACCTAGGGAAACCCACAGCCCACCTCCCCCACCCAGACACCTCCACTGCACTAAATCAGCTGAATGAGAGTGTACTCACCCCCTTGTGGCTGCTGTGATGCCCTCAAGCGCCCATCCAACTCTGGGTACCCCACCGCCGTGATCCTGAACATCAGGGGGGTTATGGTGCGACGGGCACACTCTCCCACGTTGGGAGGCCATCCCCAGCTGGGCCTCTACTGTCTTCTTGCTCCAGCGGCGAATGTCTTCCCATCTCTTACAGCAGTGGGTGCTCTGTCTGTGATAGACCCCCGGGGTCTTTACGTCCTTGGCGATGGCATGCCAGATGTCCTTCTTCTGGTGGGCGCTGACCTACATGAATTGTACAGGGGAAAAAGAAAAGTTATTGCCAACTGCACCGTCACAGTCATTGGCCCCCATCCCTACCCTTGCCATGTGGCACATGCACTCACCGTCGTTTCATGCACGCCTCATTCTTTCCCCACCATCTTTCATCCACCCCACTCCACACAGGCATAGCCCATACAGCATGCTCCCAGTGTACTTACCTGTTTGTCTGGAGGAACGTAGAGTAGTGTGTACTGTGGGAGGACCCCATCCTCCGTGGTGAAGGCAGGGGCCCTTTCCTCAGACGCACAAGCCATTGTCTCTTCCAGACTGGGGTCACAGCAGCACTTGCAGTGTAGGTCCTCTCCTGTCGAAGATTAGGTATCGAGTGATTGAACAGATAGAAAATGACGGTCACGTCCGCGGCGGTGCGTACGTCACCGCCGGCGTACATCGTCATTGGCTCCTGGGACCCATAGGGTCCAATGCTAACCAATGCAGAATTGCGCCGCGGTCTTCGACCGCCTACCGCGACGGTGTACAACGCCAGTGCAGTTACCTCACATCCCATTGTCCCACTTTACATGTCAGGCAGCCGCCATTTCAGGGGCCCACATGGCTTAATTTTTTACTGCGTCACACATACCTAGGCCTTGCCTAAACACTCATACATGCAAATTTCGGATTATGAATCGTGTTCTGTGTAAGCTGTGTGTACGTACCTCTGAGTTGGTTGACTCTGTGCTCGCTGTTGTCCTTCATAGGCACTTTCCTCTGGGACATGTGAGGAGATGGCGGCATCCTCTGGTGTACAGACCGCTGGTGGACCTGTCAACAATAAAGGAAAGACATGTGATCATCACTTACAGACTTGATCGTGCCACAATCCTGGAACTGTGTGCCCAGTTGGAGCCAGACCTGATGTCAGCTATCCACCATCCCACAGGAATCCCCCCTCTAGTGCAGGTGCTGTCAGTACTCCATTTCCTTGCAAGTGGGTCATTTCAAACAACAGTGGCCATAGCATCAGGGATGTCCCAGCCTATGTTTTCCAACGTGTTGTCCAGAGTGTTGTCTGCCCTGCTGAAACACATGCGGAGCTACATCGTTTTCCCTCAGGTGGAGGTTTTGCCTACAGTGAAAGGTGGCTTCTATGTGCTGGGACATATCCCCAACATCATAGGTGCCATTGATGGGACACATGTGGCTTTGGTACCCCCCGCAGGAGTGAACAGGTGTACAGAAACCGGAAGAGTTATCATTCGATGAATGTGCAGATGGTGTGTTTGGCAGACCAGTACATCTCCCATGCGAATACCAAATTCCCTGACTCAGTGCATGACGCTTACATCCTGCGGAATAGCAGCATCCCTTATGTAATGGGTCAACTCCAGAGGCACTGTGTGTGGCTATTAGGTGAGCACCTAGAAGCAAGTCAGTGGGAAAGGTTGTCTGGGTCTGGGGATATCCCTACAGGTTAGTGTGTGTCTAACAGTTGTCCCTCGCCATTTGCAGGTGACTCTGGTTACCCCAACCTGTTATGGCTACTGACCCCAGTGAGGAATCCCAGGACAAGAGCAATGAGGCCCATGGGAGAACCAGGAGGATTATAGAGCAGACCTACGGCCTCCTGAAGGCCAGGTTCAGGTGCCTCCATATGACAGGTGGTTCCCTATTCTACTCACCAAAGAAGGTGTGCCAGATCATCGTGGCCTGCTGTATGCTTCACAACTTAGCTTTGCGACAACAGGTGCCTTTTCTGCAGGAGGATGGTCCAGATGGAGGTGTTGTGGCAGCTGTGGAGCCTGTGGACAGTGAAGACGAGGAAGCAGAAGAAGAGGACATCGACAACAGGAACTAGATGATCCTGCAATACTTCCAGTGAGACACAGGTAAGAATACAAATCTGCCTACTACATGTACTTTAACACTACTACCTCTCTACTGTCTGTCGTTTTCACCCAGTGTGTGGTCACTGAGTTGTCACTTTCCCTTACGATTTCACAGATGTGGGTCCCACTGTGTGGTATCTGCTTTGTTTCCTCATGGACTAGAGCTGTGTGACACAGCTATGTTGACATTACAATTAAAAGAGCATTTTGTCACTGTAATTGCTAATACACTATTTTGAAATCACAGACAGACTCCAGATTGTTTTGTGCTTTAAGGGTGTTTATTTAAGTGCTCAATATTGGAGGGTGCTGTAAGATGGTGAGGGGTGATGGTGGAGGAATGTCCATGGCAGAATCCAGTCTATTAGTCTTACAGGTGCATTGCCCAAAGGGGCATAGGAAGTGGAGCTGGGGCAGTTTGAGGATGGACAGGGTGACAAGGTGACAAGGTGGGACAAAAGGATAACATTCAGGGCAGTCTCATTTCTTGGCGGGGGTCTTGGCATCATTCTGTCTTTGTCCTGGATCTCAGGAACCGTTTGCGGGGTGGTTCTCCCTCTGCAGGGGGTGGGGTGTTAGTTTGGTGGTCCTGTGGAGTTGCCTCCTGTCCACCTGCGCCGGCGGAGGAGGTGGGCAGTTCATCATCCAGGCTAGTGTTAGGGGCCCCTTGTTGTGCCACAGTGTCCCTCCTGGTGTTGAGGCCTTCCTTCAGCACCCCTACGATGGTGCCCAGGGTGGAATTGATGGATCTGAGTTCCTCCCTGAAGTCCAAATACTGTTCCTCCTGCAGCCACTGGGTCTCCTGAAACTTGTCCAGTACTGTTGCCATTGTTTCCTGGGAATGGTGGTAGGCTCCCATGATGTTGGAGAGGGCCTAGTGGAGAGTGGGTTCCCTGGGTCTGTCCTCCCCCGTCGCACAGCAGCCCTCCCAGTTCCCCTGTGTTCCTGGACCTCTGTCCCCTGGACCGTGTGCCCACTGTCACTGCCCCCAGGTCCCTGTTGTTGTTGGGGTGGTGGGTTAGCCTGGGTTCCATGTAGCTGTGGACATACTGCTGCTTGACGTGCCCTGGGGACAGAGGTATGGGCCCGCTGGGTGGATGCTGTGCTGGTGTTTCCAGAGGGGGAAAGCTCTGTGGTGGCTTGTGCCAGTGTGAGGGGAACTGACTGTCCCGAGGTCCCAGATGGGCCAGGCTGGTCACCTAGATCCAGTTGGACAGAGCTGCTGTCATCACTGTGGGCCTCTTCTGTTGGTGTGGTGGACCCTCCTGTCCGGTGACATTGGGTAGGGGTCCTGCAGGGGTATAAAAGGATGTTTATTACATCTGTGTGTGCCATGGTGTGCAATGGGTGGGTGACCGTGTACCCCAGTGCTTGCATTACTGTGCGGGACCTTGTGTGATGGTGGTTTAGGGGGGTGTATGGGTATGTGCAGTGGCCATGCGTTGGTGATGGGTGTCCATGCTTTTTTGTTGCATGCAGGGCTTGGTGTTGGGATGTGTGGTTTGTGATACTGGGACATTTGTGAGGAGTTGGAGTGATGGGGGTGAGGGCGAGGGTGGGGGTATGTGATAGCATGCAGGTAGGGTGGGGGATATAGTAGTTAAGGTTTGACTTACCAGAGTCCATTCCTCCATCTACTCCTGCGAGGCCCTCTGGATGTAGAATCGCCAAGACTTGCTCCTCCCGTGTTGTTAGTTGTGGGGGAGGAGGTGGGGGTCCGCTGGGTGGGTGCTGTGCTGGTGTTTCCAGAGGAGGGAAGCTCTGTGGTGGCCTGTGCCAGTGTGAGGGGAACTGACTGTCCAGAGGTCCCAGATGGGCCGGGCTGGTCACCTAGATCCAGTTGGACAGAGCTGCTGTCATCACTGTGGGCCTCTTCTGTTGGTGGTGTGGACATGTGTGGACCCTCCTGTCCGGTGACGTTGGGTAGGGGTCCTGCAGGGGAAAAAAAGGATGTTTATTACATCTGTGTGTGCCATGGTGTGCAATGGGTGGGTGACCGTGTACCCCAGTGCTTGCATTCCTGTGTGGGACCTTGTGTGATGGTGGTTTAGGGGGGTGTATGGGTATGTGCAGTGGCCATGCGTTGGTGATGGGTGTCCATACTTTGTTGTTGCATGCAGGGCTTGGTGTTGGGATGTGTGGTTTGTGACATTGGGACATTTGGGAGGAATTGGAGTGATGGGGGTGAGGGCAAGGGTAGGGGTATGATATAGCATGCAGGTAGGGTGGGGGATATAGTAGTTAAGATTTCACTTACCAGAGTCCATTCCTCCATCTACTCCTGCGAGGCCCTCAGGATGCAGAATCGCCAAGACTTGCTCCTCCCATGTTGTTAGTTGTGGGGGAGGAGAGGAGGTCCGCCGCCAGTCTGCTGAACCGCAAGGTGGTATCTTGATACCACATAACGAACCTTCCCCCGTAGGTCGTTCCACCTCTTCCTGATGTCATCCCTATTTCTTGGATGCTGTCCCACTGCGTTGACCCTGTCTACTATTCTTCGCCATAGCTCCATCTTCCTAGCTATGGAGGTGTGCTGCACCTGTGATCCGAATAGCTGTGGCTCTACCCGGATGATTTCCTCCACCATGACCCTGAGCTCCTCCTCAGAGAACCTGGGGTGTCTTTGCCGTGCCATGGGGTGGTGTGGGTGATGTGTGGGGTGGTGTGTTTTGTCATAAGTGGGGTGATATTTAGTGGTGTGTTGTGTGAGGTGTGTGGAAGTTATGTGGGTGATGGTATTGTGTGCCTGTGGATGCTTGGTAGTAGTTTGTAGTGTCTCTCTCTGGCCTTCTTTCAGTATTTTGGTCATAGGGGTTTGTGGGTGATGTGGGTGTGGGTTTTATATTGTATTGGGTGTGTGGGAGTGGTGTGTGTATGTGTATCAGGTGTGTGTATTTTCGATTTGTCCAATGTGGCTGTGTTTTGTAAGAGTGTGTGTATTTTGAGCGCGGCGGTGTGTACTGCCAATGGAATACCTCGGTTGAAAGACCGCCACGTGGATTCGTGGGTCGTGATAGTGTGGGCGTATTTCTGTTAGCATGACAGTGGAGGTTTTGTTTTTGCCAGTTTATCACTGACCTTTGGTGTGGCAGACTTGTGTGGGTGTCTCAATTTTGGCGGATTCCGAGCAGTGGGTCATAATGATCGTGGCGCAATTCCGCTGCCGCGGCGGTGTGTTGACAGTCTTCTGCACAGCAGTAAGCGGCTTTTGCCGCTAATGTTGTAATGAGGGCATTAGTGTTTTTGGGAGGTCGCTCCCAGGTCTATGGGCCGAACCCCATGGGGACAATAATACTTTTGGGAAAGTATTTGTTTTCCCCAGGAGAAACAAAAGGCACTCCCATTTCCTGGGGGTCGGCTCTCCTAATACAAGAGCTGACCCCCCCTCCACTAGAGGCAATAAATACTTTTGAAAATGGTTTGTTTTCCGCTGGGGTACAATTCACCCAGGAAAAACAAAATGGCCCTAATCCACTGAATAACAAAGCGTTACCCCAACTATCCTGATAAAAAGTTTGCTCCATGTGTTGCTGTCCATAGTGCCCTCAATAGAAACATATCAAAACAAGCTCAATGGGAGTCCTCTCAAGGACATCACACTGGAATGTCTGCATTTGGTGGGTTTCCAGAAGTGGTGACCCTGGCCACCTCCCAATACTCAGCTACTCCTATAACTGATCTCTCCACATAGAGCTATTGGGGGCTTTTTTTCGCAGTCTCTTCACTCACCCACACAGAAGGGGGCAGCTGTTATAGGGAAACGTGTGGGAATGTTGGGTGGTAGGAAATTTGTGGATCCCTGCAGACTGAAACTTTCGCTCAAGGAAATGTGAGAAAAATGTCTGTTATTAGCTAAGGTTTGAAGCTTACAATGACTTTTGGGTAAGAAAACCTTAGAACTCCATGTAAGCCACACCACCCTAGATGCCCCAATAAATGTGCAGATTTGTGAAGTTTCCTTTGGGTGGTAACCGACACAAGCCCCAACATCCACAGCTACCCAAATTGCAGTGAAAGAGCTAGTTTCTGTGGAAAAATTTGATGTATCCATGTTGTGGTTGCTACTCTTTCATATTGCAAGTGCTAGGCATGACCATGCAAGTGGGATACCATACTTTCTGAATAAATAGGATAACTCTGGGTGGGAGGAATTTAGTGGATTCCAGCCATATGCAGAAGTTTACATCAAAGCAATAGGAGAAACATGTATGTTCTTAGCCAAAGTTTTAGGTTTGCCAAGGCCTCTGTGTTGGAAAGCCTTGTGGGATCCATGCAAGCCACACCACCCTAGTCTCCCCTACTGTTCTATGTTTCAGAATTGTGTGGATTTTGTAGGTTTCCTTGTGTGGCAACCAAGACACGCCCAAAAGTCCACAGCTACACACACTGTAAAAACAGGGTCAGTTTCTGAGGAAAAATGTGATGTGCCCACTTTCTGCCCTTCCCTGTTGCAGGTGCTAGACCCACCTAACAAGTGATGTACCATTTTTATTGGGAGACTTGGGGAAATGCTGGTTGGTAGTGAGAGACCGTAGCAATTGTACTCAAAATTAACATGAAATGTTTATGAACTAATGCGTAATAATGCCACATAGAAAATGTATTAATGTGCCTTGCTAAACATGCTCTTGAAATGTGCCCACGGGGAGTGGCCGTCAATATATACAATGACTAATGAAACTGACTAATAATGATGATATGATAATGTATGGTTTTACACTAATATTAAAAGTTATATGTTAAGGTTTTGCTAATAAATCATTAGGCTTTAGTTATCATGAGTCGAGGCCTAGCTGCCCGGTTTCATATTAAATGTGTTTTTCTAACGTGCAGTGTGCTGACTTGCTGAAGGACATTTACTCTTATTTTTCCAAAGCTAAAGGATGAATGTAACCGTAGTAGATCCGTTCCCATGAAATTCGACTTGCTCAGTGAAACGTTTTTGCCAAATGCAACAGTGTAGACTAGAACAGGTACAAGGTCACCTAAACCGGTACAAACAATGGACCTACTGACTGAAGATGCGAGAGGACCACAAGAGTATGAAATCATACGGGACATTCTGCCCGTTGGAGACGTCAATCATAAGAGCCAATAAACTACGTGAGAACTGTTATGGGGTGACAATTTTGATGAAATCATTGCAAACCTATTGAATGGAGATAGTAGGGTACTGACCCCATCCAATCGGAAATTAGGGGACTGTACAACAGAAAAGCGATAAAAACCTATGACACAAGGAGCCATTAGGAGATGCCGTTGCGAACTTTGTTATGACCCAGACACTTTGTCACTCTGCATAGAGACTTTGCTGTTTGGTTCTTCGAACCATCCGTGCCTTACCTTGCCCGTTATATACTTTTCCTCTTTATGAGGGAAGTGTCCCTTCTTACCCGTCTTGCTGAATTCCCTGTCTGATGGCGAATCATCTGATGTCCTGAGGACGAAGACTGAATCTGTATGCTGCCCCAATATGGTGGGTAACTATATGATGATGAAACTGTAATTGTCTGTTTGCCTTTCCTTTCTAGGTACCAACTGCTTCTTTTGACAGAGACCATACTAGATGTTTTCTAAATTGGTGTTACCAAATTGTTTTGCATGAAGCCCAACATGCCAATGCTAATTCGTGGTTAGTTAAGGGGTTCACTAAAGCGGACGCAAATAGACAAATGACTGATTCAATGCTTTGTTGAATGATGCGTTAATGATACTCTGCTAAGGTTAATTCATGTTGGCGTCGTGCTATGTTCTAATATTCGTAATCTTTGGCTTATTGAAATCTTATTCGAGTTGCCATATTATGACAATTTTGATGTGTTTCATGGTTTTGAGACTAATAAACTTGCTAGTAGAATTGTAATCAATAGGGAATAAATATCACAAAATCATACTAAACTGGCGTGGTTATTCATGACTGAAAGGTCATGGTGGTTTCTGAGTCTTATTGGTGACGTTATTGACATATTGATTGACATGTTGATCAGTTATCTCGTCCTAAGGTGTCTTCAATCAGGGTCAAAAGATTCATTGGCCCAAAACGAGTCTCAGAGTGAATAACTAGAAAGGGACACATTAGCAGTTCGAAATGTAAGGGTCCACGCAGCTTTCAGAAGGTTCCCTCACAGAAATGTGAGGAAATGTTTGTAATTAACCAAAGTTTGAGGTTTGCAGGGCATTCTGTGTAAGAAAAAATTGTGGGATCAATGTGAGGCAAACCACCCCGGACTCCCCCGTGTGTCTAGTTTTCATAAATGTGCTGGTTTGGTAGTTTCCCTGAGTGCCAGCTGAGCTAAGGTCTGAACTCCACAGCAAACTAATTTGCCACAAAAGGGTTGGTTTTGGGTGGAAAAAAGTTGATCTCTCTATGTTGCGCTTTTAGACCCTTTCCTGTCCCTGGTGTTAGGCCCATCCACACAAGGGAGGTACCATTTTTATGGGGAGGCTTGGGGGCAACCTGGCAACTGGTAGGCGATGTGTGAGTCCCCACAGACTTCAGAACTTTCCCTTACAGAAATATGAAGAAACTGTGCGTTTTAGCCAATGTTAGACATTTACTAGCTCTTCTGGTGTTACCAAATCAACAGATGTACAAAAAACCACTGTTCTTAAACTCAGTATCTGGTGGACATTTCAGAAATATAAAGGTTTTATTCAAATTTATTTTTCACTCTTGATATTTTATCATATAGATTGCTCCATTCTTAGTACACAATGACAAACTATTGTAAGGTGTAGATCAGTAGCTGGTTCTGAATACCTCGGGTTATGGAGAATATACAAGCCTTGTACTGTTCCCTGCAACGAGAACGGTATAGCTGATGTAACAATATTGCTGTTGTAAATTGTGACAAGTTACATTTCCATCATTTTTTTATTTCAATTGTTAATTACTTCAGGAAAACCTTTGCACAGTGCTGAATATAGCTTTGTGGTACCACAAACTGCAAGTAGGTTGAAACCAAACAAATTAGGCAAAATGAGATACCTCTTAGAAAAAGCACCAAGGTGGCCTTTTGTTAAGATGTCAAGCCTGTGGTTAAAAACGTTTTTTGATACAGATCTGCTTGTTCCTGAAACTACAGAGATGGTTATTTTAGCACTGCAAACCTTTCAATGATGTCATTTTAGGAAACATTGGAGGACTTCTTGCACAGCCCATTTCCCCCCATTTTTCTGCCTCCCCCCCCAAAAGAAAATTAGCTTTATTTTGGCAATTATTTCAGTCCCTTCAAGTGAAATCCACAAACCCTACCTTTAGAATCCCCACAAACTTGGAAAAAAGGACATAAGTTTGGTATAGATACCTAAGTATAAAATGCCCCAGATAGCAAAAATATTTCTTTTTCAGCCTCACCAGCCTTTCAGTCTCTTTTTGCAGTTTAATCCCTTTTTATGTTATCCATATCTCTACTAATTTTCACTCTTCTCTAATTCAGCATCATTCTACTAACACTCACGCCTCTCATCACAGTTGTTACAAGTGCTAAAAGGTTTAATTACTCTGGGATGCTCTGCAATGAAACCTAAAACCCCAAATGTAGGTAATTTCTCTAATGGAAGATTTTCACTTATATTACTTATTTCAAGAAGACTGTGATCACAAACAACATCAAAATACTGCAATCATATGTGAAGGGTAGTTGATTGTAGGTGTCCCCTCTGAAACAGAAACATGCAAATATGTATATGCAGTGCAATTTGTAACATTCATAATTACTAGGTATTTGTTTAACAAACTAGCATATGTAGTCCTATTATATTCGTGGCATTACATGGGTGGTACATGGGCTTTCCTATGCAATCACCCATGCATCTTTTTGCAAAACCCTTTCTACAAACAATAATATACAGGGTTTTGCGCTAAATGTTGGAATGCCTTTTAAAAGCAGGTGATAAAAGGAGAAATGTTTTGATTTGCTGTAAAAGTGTGCCTAAGCATAGTAAAACCTATACTAGAGTTGCGCACACACCTTTGCACTATGGTGCAAAGGTGTGTGTGTGGCGCACAGCAGTTTAAATCAGCGCCAGCACTAGGGAGAGAGGTGGATAGAGCCATGTATCTGTAGATATGGTGCTCTCCTGCCCCCTCCCTTTTACACAGTACAGCACAGCACAGCACAGCACAGCCCAGCCCAGCATTTTTTGCTGCCGCACTGCCCTGCATGACTATTTCGTAAATCTGGGCCTCAGTTTGAGAGAAATATTAACAGGAAACCGGCTATCCCTGTTAATCTTCTTTAAGTGAGAATATCAGACTGTCTCTAAAATAAAAGTATTTGCACTACGGGAAAGTTCAAAAACTCAAAAAATTCTAATTTCCAGCGTAAATTATTCTGCATTGTTTTTCTCCACTCCGCATAATGGAATGAACAGACAGTATTTCGTGTCAAGTCTGCTCTGGTTGTATTTTCATGAAGTAAAAGTACTACAGTGCTGTATAATTCCTCTTCGGTACTCTTACCCTTGTAGACCTTCAGACCCATTTTTTGCCCTGAATTTTTTTCACTCAAATCTGATTTAGTCTGCATTGCTTTGTCTTCAACCATTTTCTGTCTGCAACTTTCTTTTGGTGCCTTTTTCCTCCTTCTCATGCAAACCTTCTTGGAGCCAGCTTTCATCTTTAGACCCATTCATAACATCTGAGGTGTCTTCCTCTTTAATTGCCACTCATTCTGTCCAGGTTTAGACTAGAACAGTTTGATCCAAAATACGTCGGAACAAAGCATGCTGTAACCACGCATGGTTGAACAACGTGGTTGGAGCAATGACCGCATTATTACCACTAATGCCTTTACCACAAATGCCTTAACAACGATTTTTCTTTGTAAAGGCATTCCTGGTAAAGGCAAAACTTAAAGTACCACAACCCCCCACCCTGCTCCTAAAACTACTTCGACCCTCCGCCCCCCTAAAATCTAAAACTACCTTGACCCCCGCCCCTAAAAACACAAATTACCCCAACCTTCCACCCCGCCCCTAAAACCTAAAACTATCCCATCCCCCACCCCACCTCTAAAACTACCACAAACCCCCACCCCTAAAACCTAGAACTACCCCAACCCCGCCCCTAAGACTACCCAACCCCCTGCCCCTAAAAACTAAAATTACCCCAATCCCCAACCCTAAAACTACCCCAACCCCCAATCCCCATTGAAACCTAAAATTACAGTGACCCCCCACCCCGTCCCCTAAATAACTAAAACTACACTGACCCCCACTCCCACCCTTAAAAATTAAAACTACCCCCACCCCACACCTAAAACTAACCCCCAACCCTACTGCAGCCCCACCTAGCTGACCGCATCCTCTACAATCCCAAGTCTGTTTTCCTTTGCCTTAACTAGGCTTGTTCATTGTTCTTGACGTGCGTGGTTAAGGCAGAGGAAAACAGGGTCGTTGTTCACGAAAGCATTGTTCCGCTTTCGTGAACAACACCCATTGTTGTTAAGGAGTCGTGGTTTAGGCAGCTTCCCGTTTGATCTGCTCTGGGGATTCTGTAAACTTGCACTTTTGTCTGCACTCTCATTGACTGGCTTTGCTTAGTTAGCTGTTTTTTGTCTTGTTTTCACACTACCTTTCTCATTTTGGATGCCACCATTAGGTTGTCAATGTACTTCACCAACACTGAGTTACTGAAAAGGTACATACTCTCCAGATCTTTCTTCAGAATTGACAACAGACAATTACTCTTACTAAAAATCTGAACACAAAGATACACTTGCTATCCTCATGAAAAGGAATGGAAAATAATGATAGGCACAAATCAATAATAGTAAACCACTACACATCAAGGGGGATTTGGAGAAAAATGATAGCAGGATTCGGTACCACGGGACAACGTGGGACCACATTATTATTAATTTTGTGCAGCTCCTGCTCATTTTTTAGGGTCGAGCCTGCGTTGCATGCGCTCGCGCATGCGTATCAAGCGAGACGCTTTAGTTATTAGAAAAGGGCTCTGAGTCCTGTCGACATCACGTCAGTGTGTTTCATTGGTTCGTGGGCTTGCCTAGTAAAATCTGCTTGCTTTCATTAGTGGAAGGCATGCACACATCATGCCTTTTCCGGTGTTTAGCCCTCCTCGAGCGCAGCGACCAAGTACAGAAAACATGCGAGGCTCACTGTTTTGTCAGATCGTGGACTACTTTTCTCTATTTTCCTAGCGCGATTTCGCTTGGCAGAAGTTGAGCGCTTTACACTGTTAATTTCACTTTTTCGGGTTACGTACATAAAAGCACTTTTGCTGATAGATGAAAAGTCGGGTTAGGAGTTTACAACGCGATCAGCTCTAACATGCGCAAACGCGAGACCCGTTGCATTGCAAGTGCTTGTTAATTCCAATGATTAGAGAGTTGCAAGGGCTCCCTGTCACATCTTTTTAAATGCCCTACTCATTTATCTTTCTCTATATAATAAGGTGACATTCTCTCTCCTGGTTCATAAGTAATTTTTTTCGGCATTAGGCTTTACGTAAATCTGCACTGGCTCTGCACTTTTTTTACAAATCCAATTCATTTTGCTGTAAAATCCAACACATCCTCTTTCACTGTGTGACTTAAATCAGGTGGCAAATGTGAAAACGAGGAACAAACTCACTCTTGATTTTTATGATTTAAGCTTGAAATCTAGATCTTAACTTGTGTTTGAATTGCTACACCTCTTTTCTACAACATTGAATTGCTTTTTTTGTCTCTGTGAAATAGATAATGACTTCAGGAAAAAAGTTCAAGCTCTATTTCTAGAACACAGAAATGCCACCAGATATGCAAACGTGTTAAAAATGTAATCAACCCTTCATCACTTTTTTGTACCATTTACACAATGCAGAGGAAACAATGTTTATACCCACTACCACGCGACCACCATCCAACAACATGTTTGGCAGGCCTGTGTGTATTACAGCTTTTAGATACGCAGCCTACTTGTTTTGCTGTGATATTTCAATTCATTTTCGTTATAGGTCAGTGCTCTGTTTTTATTAATAGTACCATAAATAATTTCTCCTAATTCTATTTTAAATCTGACAATACCAATGTGTTATCCCTCACTCAGTGCCGTGACCAATACTGCTCTAGTACATTTACCTGGCAAAACAGGACTCCATTACACGGCTCCACTCTCTTGTAGTTGTGGACTTTGATAATCCTTATATGGAGATGGTCTTGAATGCAACAAATCATTTTGAGTCCTATGTATGTAATGAAGATCTTTATTTAAATGCATAAATCACCAGCAGCAGCCCCTCCATTAGGGTGGAGGAGCATCACCGCCCTGCTGCTAGTGCTGTAAAAGATGAAAAGTAGAATGGTGATAAAATCAATTTATTAACATTTTATTTTTCCCTTTCCCTAGCCTGAGCCATGTTTGGGAGTGGGCCACTGCTGCTGACTGCTCCCTCCAACAGCTTACAATGCACATGTCACTTTGTCCAGACATCTTGCGACGGCCACCCAGACATGCACAGTGTAAACCTCTGCACTCAGCTGTGTAAGACAGCTTGGTGGAAAGCAAGCACGGGCCCCCAGTGCTTGCAGGAGCATTTTGGCAGCCCACTCCAGCCAACCCTAGCACTGCTCTTATGCTGCTAACACTATCAGAAGCATGAGAGCAGCGTTCAGATTGGTGTGAAGAACTGCTGCAGCCTGCACACCAAACCTGCACAGAGGGACTGAAGCGGCCGGTGGTAAGCCAGTGCATTCAGTGGGTTAATATATTTTAATTGTATTCTTTTTAACACAGTGTATGACTCACACTGCCTTCAGTCTCAACTCCAGAGTTCTCAGTCGTAGTTAATAATAAACTAAGTTTATAACAATCCATGACTGACAGCTTTGGCGTTGACCCCGCACTGCTGATCAGTGGCTGCCCCTCACCAAATATTTAGGGTGCCAGTCGCCACTGTAAATCACTAATAGCTATTTTATTTTTGTCATAATACACACCATTACATTGATAAGTCATAGAGTCCCAGAGAAATATATAAATATACAAAATGGAAGCATTGTCGGACTATAAATAGTCCCAGAAATACTAATGTCTTAACGATCTGCCTTTTATTATTCCTAAGAATCAAAAAGACTTAAGAAATCCTGATTACCAATCACATATTAATTTATTCTACACACTTTATTGACTCATTTGCAATCCACGGCTATGCATACTCAAAAGAACATATAAATGCAAAAGTAATAAGGGTTACATTAAATTAAAGGTACAGAATCTCTATTTAGAGCATGCATTATTCTCAGATAAATAATGTTTTTTTAAAGAAGACTAGTCAACAAGTGACATCCATGGTCTTGGAGTATACTAGAGACCTCAAGGCATCTCCCATTGCAAAGATTTATTGAACACAATTCTTAGATTGACAATGGAAAAAAAACATTACTGATGCTGAATGAAATACCATGGTGCAAAATGGAACTTATCATTTGATGACATTTAATTCAGAAGGAACTGCCATATGGTCAATTGATAATGATATGTGGATTAACAGGTTTGTTCCCAAATTAGGGGGTTCATTATCAAATTGACCTGGACACCAATACAGCATATATTCTCCACTGACAGGATTATGTACACTTTTGGTAACTTATGCCAAAAGATGGCTATCTCATTCTAGTTTAAGTGATGTGAAAGAACACCTGTAAAAACTAGTGAAGACATGGATTTGAGGAACTCCTCTGTCCAAATGCCATAAAAATACATTTTGTATAGCTACTGTATGCTTTTATAAGAGAAGAGCAGACATGCTCAGAAAGAGAAACTATAGACAGTATTGGAAAAACTGACAAAGAAATATTATAGAACAGATATTGTTGGTTGTCTTCAAACACTCTTAAAATTAGTATACACAATTTTGACTATACATTCTTCTGCCCTTACTCTTTTGCAATAGGATCTTGCAACAAGAACAAGCTCAGACGTGACATACAGCACAAATATTTTGGTCATTATAAACTCTGAAGGTATATGCAGTGCCTTGGAAGCTCATAAACAATAGTGCTCTGTTTGACCTTTATAATTTGAACCAAGACAGATAAAGATTGCTAAAAAAAAGAATCTTTGTAGTAGAAAGTATCCCATTTTCATGGCAGAGGACCCACATCTAACATGGCTAAAATGCCTTCGATTTTTATGGTTGTCAGAAGCACACATCCTTGGGTTGGTATGAAAATACACAATACCTTCCTTATTCATGTCTGAAAATTTCCACTGGAATCCCTCTACCCGACAAAATGTATCCTGCTTTCATGAGAATATCGTCAAGCACAAACCTGCTGTGGCATTCACTCCTCTGCAACTCTGTCACTCTGCAATGAGTTTATAACCACTTCAAGCTCATGCCTGCATGTAAACTACTTACAGCACTTGTTCCATTCATTCCCTCTTGTCTTACTGTCCTCAGGAATGGGTATTAGCTGAATAGAACAAATCATATCTGCCGGGGATGAATCCAGGTTTTATCTTCACGTTAGAAGTTCAGAAAACAGTGAAATGTGCTGGCGCACTTTCTGCTTTGGAGTTCTGTGGCTCTGCCCCTCTGAAATTCCTACATCTTTCTGCAACAAATATTAAATACTCAATTTATTAAGAGATATGGGCCCTGATTTAAGAGGGCCTAGTGCCAATTTAGCACTGCTTTAGCGTCATTTTTGTGATGCTCAGGTGGTGCTAAGGTGGCCTTTTCTGTGCGCCATAGTTACAAAGTGGCATAATGCATGCATTGTGCCACTTTGTAACCCTTTCCACTACATGTTGCCTGCGCCAGACATAATGTATGCAAAGGGGGCATTCCCCTGTGGAGGGGGGGGGGGCAAAAATGGCACAAAGAAATCTAGGCTTTTCCTTTCCTTTCATGTCTCTGTAAGCATTTATATAGCCCAATTGCAATGCGATCGGGCTGCAGAAATGCCCACTAGGCACCAGGGAGTTAATTTTTTTCTACATGTGAATACGGGGAGCGGCCTCTTGGGCAAGGGCCGCTCCCCAGGAGGGCAAAAAAATAGTAGGCCTTTTCTGCTGCCTGGGGGCAGACCGGCCTATATTGCCCCCAGGGGGGCAGAAGCCACTAGACACTAGGGATTGTTTTTTTTTTGGTTTGCTTTGTTTCAGAAGGGGAGCGACCCCTTAAGCAAGGTTCGCTCCCCAGGGGGCATTAATTTTATTAGGCCTATTCTGCCCCCCCCAGGGGCAGATCAGCCTATATTGATTAGGCCGATCTGCCCCCGGGGGGGGTCAAAAGCCACTAGACACCAGGGATTCGTTTTTTTACATTGGGATAAGGGGAGCGACCCCTTTGGCAAGGGTTGCTCCCCTGGGGGGGCAAATTGTTTTTAGGCCATTTCTGTCCCCCTTGGGGGGAGATCGGCCTCTTTTTATTAGGCCAATCTGTCCCCAAGGGGGGCAGAAACCACTAGACACCAGGGATTTTTTTTAGGTCAGTTTCATGCAAGGGGAGCAACCCCTTAGGCAATGGTCGCTCCCCTGTGGGGTGGCAAATTTATTTTTGGCTATTTCTGTCCCACTTGAGGGCAGATCGGCCTATTTTAATTAGGCCGATCTGCCCCAAAGGGGGGCAGAAACCACTAGGCCCCATTTTTTTTTTTTTTTTTTGTTTTTTAATAGCTGGGGAGGGACCCCTTAGGCAAGGGTCGTTCCTCTGGGGGAAAAAAAAACATTTATTTTTGGCCATTTCTGCCCACCTTGGGGGGCAGAACGGCCTATTTGTCTTAGGCCAAACTGCCCCAGGGGGACAGAAACCACTAGACAGTCCCCTGACCTTTTTTGCCGGAGATCGCTCCCCTGCGCCAACAGCACCACCTTGCTGTGCCGCTTCTCCCCGACCCCTCACACGCGACCGATCGCGTGTTCGAGGCCCTCCTCCACATCCCTGGTGTCCAGTGACGCTGGTAAGTGTTACTATTCTGTGAACTGTGTTTTGTTTTTGTGCCTTGACCACTGTTTCTGACCGTATCTTTCTTGCTTCTGCCTTCCGCTGTTCTTTACTATTCTGTGCCTTGTTTATTGTTTTTGTGCCATTTACACTGTTTCTGACCATATCTTTCTTGCTTCTGCCTTCCGCTGTTCTTTACTATTCTGTGCCTTGTTTATTGTTTCGGTGCCTTTCTCCACTGTTTTTCCAACACTGTTTCTTCTTTTCTGGGCCATCTCGACCCTTGTGTGCTCCCCCGGCTCTGCTTATTCCCCGCCGCTGCGTCCCTGCGACCCCACCACCCTTCGCTCTCCCGTTGCCGCTGCCTCCTGCCTCCCAGCTGCCCCTCCCTCCCACCTCCCCCTCTACATGGTGGTCGCTGCACGACGCAGGTGAGAGTCCCCTGACCTTTTTGGCCGGAGCTCGCTCCCCTGCGCCGACAGCACCACCTTCCTGTGTCGCTTCTCCCTGACCCCCGCGACCGATCGCGTGTTCGAGGCCCTCCTCCACATCCCTGGTGTCCAGTGACGCTGGTAAGTGTTACTATTCTGTGAACTGTGTTTTGTTTTTGTGCCTTGACCACTGTTTCTGACCGTATCTTTCTTGCTTCTGCCTTCCGCTGTTCTTTACTATTCTGTGCCTTGTTTATTGTTTTTGTGCCATTTACACTGTTTCTGACCATATCTTTCTTGCTTCTGCCTTCCGCTGTTCTTTACTATTCTGTGCCTTGTTTATTGTTTCGGTGCCTTTCTCCACTGTTTTTCCAACACTGTTTCTTCTTTTCTGGGCCATCTCGACCCTTGTGTGCTCCCCCGGCTCTGCTTATTCCCCGCCGCTGCGTCCCTGCGACCCCACCACCCTTCGCTCTCCCGTTGCCGCTGCCTCCTGCCTCCCAGCTGCCCCTCCCTCCCACCTCCCCCTCTACATGGTGGTCGCTGCACGACGCAGGTGAGAGTCCCCTGACCTTTTTGGCCGGAGCTCGCTCCCCTGCGCCGACAGCACCACCTTGCTGTGTCGCTTCTCCCTGACCCCCGCGACCGATCGCGTGTTCGAGGCCCTCCTCCACATCCCTGGTGTCCAGTGACGCTGGTAAATGTTACTATTCTGTGCACTGTGTTTTGTTTTTGTGCCTTGACCACTGTTTCTGACCGTATCTTTCTTGCTTCTGCCTTCCGCTGTTCTTTACTATTCTGTGCCTTGTTTATTGTTTCTGTGCCTTTCTCCACTGTTTTTCCAACACTGTTTCTTTTTTTCTGGGGCCATCTCGACCCTTTTGCGCTCCCCCGGCTCTGCTTATTCCCTGCCGCTGCGTCCCTGCGGCCCGCCCCCCTCCTGCCCCCCTACCGCCCCCATTCCCTCTCCCGTTCCCGCACGCATCCCCACTGCCCCTCCCTCCCACCTCCCCCACTTAATGGCGGTCGCTGAGTGCCGGCGCGCCAGAGGCAAGCCCGTCTGCGCCCGTCCGCGCCCGGACCGCGCCCGGACCGCCCCCAGCGCCAGTCCCCCTAGCCCAACCAGCCAAACTCCCCCCAGTCTACACTACCACCCCCACTCCCTCCTCTCCCTCAACCCCAGAGCTCGCCCCAACTACATTCAAACCAGCCCCACACACACACAAGGCCCCTTCTCCTGCCGCACCTGCCTATTTTCCTGCTCCACCTCCCACGCACCCCACACCAACGCCAAACACAACAGCCTCCACACAACAACGTCCGCACCCACCAACAAACCCCACAACCCACACAAGCCCCACGCCAATGCCACCTCTACCCACAGCAACACCACAAGCACCCCCGCAAACACTATCTCACATCACAACAACCACACCACCCGCAACCATCTCAGCTGTCTGCTACTAAACACCCGGTCCCTACACAAACATGCCATAGAACTCTAGGACCTCATCACATCACTCTCACCCGACATCGTCTTCCTCACAGAAACATGGACAAAACTCACATCCGAGCCAGACATAGTCACAGCCACCCCAGAGGGCTACAAACTCCAATGCAAAGACCGCCTTAACAAACCAGGGGGCGGCATCGCCATCCTTCACAGAGACACCATCAAGGTCACCACCAACACCCTCGACACCCTCAACAACGCAGAACACATGCACTTCCTCATCCAGATCAACAACACCACCACCCTCAGAGGCACACTCATATAAAAGACCCCCAGGACCACGCCCCCCCTTCTGTGACACCATCGCTGACACCATCAGCACGCACGTTCTCACCTCCACAGACTACATACTCCTCGGCGACTTCACCTTCCACCTGGAAAACCCTCACGACCACAACTCCTCCTCCCTTCTGGACAACCTCACCAACCTGGGACTCAAACAACTGGTCACAGCCCCCACCCACTCGGCTGGACACACACGCGACGCAATTTTCACCTCAAGCCAACACGTCACCTACACCCACAACACCAAACTCCAATGGACTGACCACCATTGCGTCCACTTCTCCTACAACAAACCACCCCCTACCGCATGTGGGACAAGATCCCCACTGAGCACCTGAACTCCCAACTGACACAAACCCCCCCAACACCACCAAGCCCAACACCGCCGCACACAACCTCAACAAATGGATCACCACCTGTGCCGACGCTCTCGCGCCCCTCAGAATAAACATCACCACCTGCAATATCAAGAACACTCCATGGTTCACCACTGAACTCCACGAGTCCAAACGCAAATGCCACAAAGCAGAGACAACTTGGAGACAAGAACCCTCCACCACAAACTTCTCCTCCCTCAAAACCACCACACGCATCCACCACCAACTCATACGCACCACCAAAAGAGCACACTACAAGGAACGCATTGACAACAACTCCCAAAGCAGCAAAGAACTCTTTATCATCATCAAAGAGCTCTCCAAACCCAAAGCCAGCAACTGACACCCCACGCACACACAAACCCTCTGCAACTCCCTCTCAAATAATTTCCATTGCAAACTCCTAGACATACACAACAGCTTCATACCACACACACCCTCCACACGCACCCTCCACCCACTCAACGCAAACCCACCACACACACCCCCCAACCTACTCACCACCTGGGCCCCACCACCGACGAAGAAACTGAAAAAACAATGAACTCCATTCACTCTGGCTCCCCCTCCAACCCATGCCCCCACCGAATATACAACAAGGCCAGCCCCACCATCGCCCCCAAACTCCGAGCCAGAAACACGCGGAAGTCACCGCCCTCCTAAAAAAAAACAAAGCCGACCCAGACGACCTCTCCAACTACAGCCCCATCTCCCTCCTCCCTTTCCCAGCCAAGGTCACGGAAAAAATTGTCAACTCCCGCCTATCCCACTTCCTCGAGGCAAACCACACACTCGACCCCTCCCAAACTGGGTTCCACAAGAACCACAGCACGGAAACCACTCTCATCGCATGCACTGACGAAATCAGATCCAGAGTCGACATGGGCGAGACCGTAGCACTCATAGTCCTGGACCGCTCCGCAGCCTTTGACACTGTCTGCCACCACACACTCCGCACACGACTTCACGACGCCGGGATCCGCCACAAAGCCCTGGACTGGCTCACCTCCTTCCTTACCGACAGAACCCAAGAAGTCCGTCTCCCACCCTTCCAATCCTCCGCCACCAAAATCACCTGCGGAGTCCCACAAGGCTCCTCCCTCAGCCCCACACTCTTTAACATCTACATGGCCCCACCACGGCATCACTATCCTCTCATACGCTGATGACACACAACTCATCTTCTCCCTCACCCGCAACACCAACACCGCCAAATCCAACCTACACACTGCACTCCTTGACACCGCTGCCTGGATGACAGCCAACCACCTTAAACTCAACTCCAACAAAACCGAAATAATCACTTTTGGCCCACACAGAAACACTTGGGACCCCTCTTGGTGGCCCACCACGTTAGGCTCCGCACCCACCCCCGCAAACCACGCACGCAACCTCGGCATCATCCTGGACTCCTCCCTCTCTATGACCCAACAAATCAACGCCCTCACCTCCTCATGTTTTAACACACTCCGCACACTGAAAAAAACATTCAAATGGATCCCCACAGAGACCAGAAAGACAGTCACCCACGCACTCATCAGCAGCAGGCTTGACTACGGCAATGCCTTCTACGCCGGCACCACAATAAAACTCAAGCGCAAACTACAGCTAATCCAGAACTCAGCAGCACGACTCATCCTCGACCTCCCCCGACATGATCACATCTCACCACACCTCAAATATCTCCACATGCTCCCCATAGACAAAAGGATCACCTTTAAGATCCTCATCCACGCACACAAAGCCCTCCACAACACTGGCCCAACCTACCTTAACGAAAGAGTGACCTTCCACACTCCCACACGCCACCTCCGCTCCGCCGACCTCTCTCTCGCCACAGTTCCTCGCATCAAACACACCACCACTGGAGGCAGATCTTTCTCCTATTTGGCCCCCAGGGCCTGGAACTTCCTCCCCACTCACCTCCGCAATACCCAGGACCTCCTACTCTTCAGGAAGAGCCTTAAGACCTGGCTTTTCGAACAGTGATCTTCCCTCCCCTCCCCCCCCCCCCAGCGCCTTGAGACCCTCACGGGTGAGTAGCGCGCTCTATAAGTCTCTTTGATTGATTTATTGATTGATAGACACCAGAGATTTTTTGTTTTTTGTGCCAATTTCACGCAAGGGGCGCAACCCCCTAAGCAAGGGTCGCTCCCCTGGGGGCAGCTTTATCTTAGGCTATTTCTGCCCCCCTTGGGGACAGATCGGCCTATTTTTGTAAGTCGGAACCCTACCAGACAACAGGGAAGATTTTTTTTTTTCTTTTTTAAAGAGGGTGGGGGTACGGTCATACCCCCACCCCAAATAAATGGGGACAAAGTTGTTCTGCCCACTGGTAGGCAGATGGGGCAATTACCCCCCGATTCACTCCCCAGGGGGGCAGAAAGCCTGCTAGATGCCAGGGAAGTAAAAAAAAAAAAATTGTGGGCTGGTGTGTACTAACTAGTATGGGCATGGTTATGTCCCCACCCCAACTGAAGGGGGTAACAGTCTTTCAGCTTTCCCCTGCACACTAAAGCATGTTATCCCACAGCATGTTATTTGATTATTTTGGGTTTTGGTTTTACATTTGGGCCATGAGAGCTTGTCTAACTCTCAAAATCGTCCCACTTTGAATGGTGAGGGCTGCACTTTTTGGACTTTGAAACGCTGCCATGTAGAAAAATCCACAAGACCTAGACACATCTGAAAACTAAACATCTGGGTGAGTCCAGGATGGTGTGCTTCACATTCACTCGCACCATTTTCTTACCCACAATGTCCTGCAAACCTCAAATTTTCCTGGGAATCACACATTTTTCCCACATTTTTGTGATAGAACCTTCTGGAATCTGCAGGAATCCACAACATTTCTACCACCCAGCATTGTTGTATCCATACTGATAAAAATTCTGCCCCACTTGTCAGCCTAAAAATATTTTTTTTCAAACTGTTCTTTTGGATCTGCTTTGGTTCCCCATCAATTTTGAATTGTTTTTGGCTCTTCCCTGTCACAGGCACTTGGCCTACCTACACAAGTGGGGTATCATTTTTACCGGGAAACTGAGGGGAACGTTGGGTGGTAGGAAATTTGTCCTGGTGTGGTGATCTCACACAGAAATGTGGGAAAAATGAGATTTTATTTTGCCAAGTTTGAGCTTTGCTGAGGATTCTGGGTAAGAAAACACTGGGGGATCCACACAAGTCACACCTCCCTGGACTCCCTCGGGTGTCTAGTTTTCAGAAATGTTTGGGTTTGGTAGGTTTCCCTATGTGGCTGCTGAGCCCAGGACCAAAAACGCAGGTGCCCCCTCCCCCCAAACACAGGTAGTTTTGTAAATGATAATTCGTGTTTTGGGGCATTTCCTTTCACTGGCACTAGTCCTACCCACACAAGTGAAGTACCATTTGTATCGGGAGACTCGGGGGAACGCTGGGTGGAAGGAAATTTGTGGCTCCTCTCAGATTCCAGAACTTTCTGTCACCGAAATTTGAGGAAAAAGCGTTTTTTTGGGCCAAAGTTTGAGGTTTGCAAAGGATTCTGGGTAACAGAACCTTGTAAGAGCCCCACAAGTCATCCCATTGTGGATTCCCCTAGGTGTCTAGTTTTAAAAAATGCGCTGGTTTTGTAGTTTTCCATAGGTGCCGGCTGAGCTACATGCCAAAATCCACAGCTAGGCACTTTGGGAAAATGTGATGTGTCCACGTTGCAATCCCTTGTGCCACATTATGGGGGTCATTCTGACCTCGGCGGTAAAAGGCGCTTACCGCCAGACAGAAGACCGCCATAACACCGCCGCAGCCGCGGTAAACCGCCACAGTCATTCTGACCCGCAACTGGCAAACCGCCAAAATCCCGACATTCACAAAAGTCCGCCACACCAAAGTTCAGCGAAAAACTGGCGATGACCAAACCTCCCCCGTCACGCCAACAGAAATACGCCCATGCCATTCCGACCCACGAATCCACGCTGCAGTCTTTCAACCGCGGTATTCCATTGGCGGTACACACCGCCGCGGTCAAAATACACACACCCTTACAAAACACAACCACATTGGACAATTTGAAATACACACACCTGATACACATACAAACACCACTCCCACACACCCAATACAATATAAAACACACACCGACATCACCCACAAACCCTTACGACCACAATAGCGACTGAAGGACAGAGAGACACAGCACTGCTTAGAGTAGACCAACACACAGAGGCAAATCAAAACATCACCCACACAATTACCACGCACAAAACACCATACACCACTACACACACCACACTCTATAACACATACAACATCCCTCACCTCATCCACACCACCCCATGGCACCCCAAAGACACCCCAGGTTCTCTGACGCAGAACTCAGGGTCATGGTGGAGGAAATAGTTTGTGTAGAGCCCCAGCTCTTCGGTGCACAGGTGCAGCACACCACAATTGCTAGGAAGATGGAGCTATGGCAAAGGATAGTCAACAGGGTCAACGCTGTGGGACAGCATCCACGCAATCGGGATGACATAAGGAAGCGCTGGAACGACCTACGGGGGAAGGTGCGTTCCATGGTATCAAGGCACAACATAGCGGTGCAGAAGACTGGCGGTGGAGCCCCACCTACTCCCCCAGAATTTACAGCATGGGAGGAGGAAGTCTTGCACATCCTGCATCGTGAGGGCCTCGCAGGAGTATCTGGAGGAATGGACTCTGGTAAGTCTAATCTTAACTACTTCTTCCCACCCCCTCCCCACCTGCATCCCAAATCATACACCGACCCTCACCCCCATCACACCAACTCCTTGCAAATGGCTCACCATCACATCCCACCCATCCCAAAACCTATCCCTGCATGCGTCCCCAAAGCATGGACACCCATCCCCAAAGCATGCCCACTGCACACACCCATCACCCCCACAAGCCACCATCACAACAGCCCCCACAAGGGAATGCCAGCACTGGGGTACACGGGCACCCACCCATTGCACGCTATGGCACACACAGAAGCAATAACCATACTCTTATACCCCTGTAGGACCCGAACGCCACCACACCGCCACGGAGGGTCCAGAGATGTCCATCCCACCCCCAGAAGAGGCCCCCAGTGATGACAGCAGCTCTGTCTCCCTGGACCCAGATGACCAGCCCGGCCCATCGGGGACCTCGGGACAGTCGGTTCCCCCCAGACAGCCACAGGCTACACCAGACCTAACCCCCTCTGGGAACACCAGCACAGCTCCCACCCAGCGGGCCCATGCCTCTGTCTCCAGGACACGTCAATCAGCGGTGTGTCCACCACTACAGGGCACCCAGGTTGACCCACCACCCCAACAACAACAGGGACCTGGGGGCAGTGGTAGTGGGCACACCGTCCAGGGGACAGAGGCCCAGGGAAACAGGGGAACTGGGAGGGCTGCTGTGCGACAGGGGGGGGACAGGCCCAGGGAACCCACTCTCCACGAGGCCCTCTCCTCCATCATGGGAGCATACCACCACTCCCAGGAGACGATGGCTACGTTACTGGCCAGGTTCCAGGAGATCCAGGCACTGCAGGAGGAACAGTACATGGGGTTCAGAGAGGAACTGAGGAGCATTAGTTCCGCAATGGGGACCATCGTCGTGGCCCTAAACCAGATAGTCACCACATTGCGGGACCATGTGGCACCACAAAGGGCCCCTGTCACTAGCCTGGACCAGGAACAGCCTACCACCTCCGCCGGCGCTAGTGGACAGGAGACCCCCACACAACAACAGGCCACCAGAACCCCACCTCCTGCAGAAGATCAACCACCCCGCAAGCGGAACCTGAGATCTCACAAGAAGACAGAGTAGGATGCCAAGACCCCCGCCAGCATCAGATACCCCCTGATGTCATCCCACTGTCCCACATTGAGACCCTGTCCAACCTCAAACTGCCCCTGCTCCATCCTTCCACAGGCATATGGACAATGCACCTGTGACACTGAGAACTGGACTCTGCCATGGACATTACTCCACCCCCACCCATCACCGTTCTACAATCATGTACCTAAATGTAGCACTTTAATTAAATCACTTATTGCACTCAAAGAATCTGGAGTCTGCTTGTATTCTTAACAAATGTATTACACATAACGGTGCAAAAATGTTCAGTTACATTGTGATGACAACATACCACTGTCACACAGCTGTAGTCCATGGGCAAACAAAGCAGAAGTCACGCAGTGGCGCATACAGCTCTGAAAAGGGAAGGTAAAGTCACAAATCAGTGAACAGGAACTGGGTGGAAACACCGGCAGTAGAGAGGCAGGAGGCTGTAGGTAAATGTAAAATGGGGTGGTTGATTCTTACCTGTGTGCTACTGAAAATACTGTAGTATCACTCTGTCCCTGTTGTCTGTGTCGTCCCCGTCGTCTTCCTCCTCTTCACTCTCCACAGGCTCCACAGCTGCTACAACACCACCATCTGGACCATCCTCCTGCAGAAAAGGCACCTGGCGTCGCAAAGCCAGATTGTGAAGCATACAGCAGGCCACGATCATCTGGCACACCTTCTTTGGTGAGTACATTAGGGATTCACCTGTCATATGCAGGCACCTGAACCTGGCCTTCAGGAGGCCGAAGGTTCTTTCAATGATCCTCCTAGTACGCCCATGGGCCTCATTGTACCATTCCTCTGCCCTGGTCCGGGGATTCCTCACTGGGGTCAATAGCCAGGAGAGGTTGGGGTAACCAGAGTCCCCCAATAGCCACACACGATGTCTCTGTAGCTGTTCCATCATATACGGGATGCTGCTATTTCGCATGATATACGCGTCATGCACCGACCCAGGGAACTTGGCATTTACATGGGAGATGTACTGGTCTGCCAAACAGACCACCTGGACATTCATCGAATGATAACTTTTTCTGTTCCTGTACACCTGTTCACTTTCTCTGGGGGGAACCAAAGCCACATGGGTCCCATCAATGGCATAAATGATGTTGGGGATATGTCCAAGGGCATAGAAATCACCCTTCACTGTAGCCAAATCCCCCACCTCAGGGAAAACAATGTAGCTCTGCATGTATTTCATCAGGGCAGACAACACTCTGGACAAAACCTTAGAAAACATAGGCTGAGACATCCCTGATGATATGGCCACTGTTGTTTGGAATGATCCACTTGCCAAAAAATGGAGTACTGACAGAACCTGCACCAGAGGGGAAATCCCTGTGGGTTGGCGGATGGGGGACATCAGGTCTGGCTCCAGCTGGGCACACAGTTCCTGCATAGTGGCTCGGTCAAGCCTGTATGTCAGTATGATATGTCGTTCTTCCATTGTCGACAGGTCCACCAGCGGTCTGTACACGGGAGGATTCGTCCTTCTCCTCGCAAGTCCCAGCGGACGGTGCCTAGGAAGGACAACATGGAGCACAGAGTCAAGCCACCCACAGGTACGTTCCCACAGCTTTCGCTATGCATTGAATGGCTTGTATGAGTGGCAATGCAAGGCCTAGGCCTGTGTGACGCAGTACAAATTAAGCCATGTGGGCCCTTGAAATGGCGGCTGCCTGACCTGTGAAGTGTGACAATGGGATGTGAGGTCAATGCGCTGGCGTGGCACACTGTGGCGGTAGGCGGTCGAAGACCGCGGTGCAAAGCCGCATTGGTTAACATTGAACCCTATGGGTTTCAGGAGCCAATGACGATGTGCGGCGGCGGTCGCGGTACGCACCGCCACGGTACGCACCGCCGCGGGCGTGACTGCCATTTTCTAACTGCTTAATCACTCGAGACCTGATCATCCACAGGAGAGGACCTATACTGCAAGTGCTGCTGTGACCTCGGTCTGGGAGAGACAATGGCTGCTGCGACTGGGGAAAGGGCCCCTGCCTTCACATCTGAGGAATTGGAGAAACTTGTTGATGGGGTCCTCCCCCAGTATGCGCTACTCTACGGTCCACCAGACCAACAGGTAAGTACACAGGGAGCACGTAGTATGGGCTATGCCTGTGTTGAGTGGGGTGGATGTAAGATGGTGGGGAGGGGAGCGAATGAGGAGTGCAACGCATGACAGATGAGAGCATGTGCCACATGGCAAGGTTGTGGAGGGGGGGCCACTCACATCGACCATGCAGAAAAGTGATGATATTTCCTTTCCCACCCTGTACATGTCACATAGGTCAGCGCCCATCAGAAGATCGACATTTGGCATGCCATCGCCAAGGACGTCATGGCCCTGGGGGTCCACAACAGACGGGGCACCCACTGCCGAAAGAGGTGGGAGGACATCCGCCGCGGGAGCAGAAAGACCGCTGAGGCTCTGCTGGGGATGGCCTCCCAACGTAGGAGGGGTGCCAGCCGCCAATTGACCCCCCTGATGTCCCGGATCCTGGCAGTGGCCTACCCCGATTTGGATGGGCGCGTGAGGACATCACAGCAGACACAAGGGGGTGAGTATCAGCACATACTGCTATCTTTGCGCGCAGTGGAGGTGTCTGGGTGGGGGAGGAGGACTGTGGCTATCTCTAGGCCAGGGCGGTTTCTGTAGGCTAGGCCCCTCCGTTAGGCATGGCCCTGTGCCCCTGCCCCCCACCTCTGTAGGGTGCTATGTACAGCTATCCATGGTCCGGCCTCACCTATGTGTGCATTTGTCGTCCATAGACTTGTAGGCCAAGTCACAATAATTGAGTAGTGTACCCCGAGTGCGCGGCGTAGTGCAGGGGGCTTCTGTGTCTGTCCTCTCCGCCAACGGTGCCGCCAATGCAGGTACTCAACATGTCTTTCTTTCTTCTCCCACCCCTTTTTCTTGGTTTTCCTGTTCATGTGTGCATTAGCATCATCAGGCGGAGGAGAAGTGGCATCGGCGCACGAGGGAGCTGCATCTCACATGGGCCCGGAGGGCCATACAACCGACTCCGAGTACACCAGTGAGACGGAGGGCGAGGGGGGCTCCACAACGGGGACCCGTGGAGACGTCAGCGACACCGACACGTCCTCGGAAGGGAGCTCACTTGCGGTGGCGGCAACATCCGTGCCCACCGCTACAACAGGTACAGCCGCCACCCAGCGTACCAGCCCCGCCCTCACAGCAGCCCCTCAGCGTTCACCCCGTGCCCACTCGGCCAGGAAGCCGGCCATCTCCTTCGCCCCAGGTACCTCAGGCCCTGCCCCTGTCACCCCTGCTGCCCTCAGTGAGGAGGTCATTGACCTCCTGAGGACCATCATTGTTGGGCAGTCTACCCTTTTGAATGCCATCCAGGGTGTAGAAAGGGAGGTGCATCGGAGCAATGCATAGCTGGAGGGCCTTCATTCGGGTCAGGCTGCCCATCAGCGATCGTTCAACGCTCTGGCCTCAGCACTGACGGCAGCCATTGTCCCTGTCTCCAGCCTCCCTCTTCAAACTCCCTCCACCCAGTCCCAGTCCCCTGTTCCTCTGCCTATCCCATCCCCACCATCAGACCAGCCTGCACACACCTCAACACCCAAGGGCAGCTCATCCAGACATAAGCACCACAGATCACACAAGCATTCACCCAAGCAACATCCAGATGCAGACATGCCAATAGTCACTACCTCCTCTGTGTCCCCCACCTCCTCGTCTCCCTCCTCCCTCCCTGTGATGTCTCCACTCACACCTGCATGCACACCCCCATCAGCCAGTACGTCCATCACCAGCACACCCTCCACACCAGTCCGCACACGTGCAGTCACCACCCCCACTGCCATTTACACGTCCCCTGTGTCCTCTCCCAGTGTGTCTGTCACCCCCTCTTCCAAAACACACAAACGCAGGCAGACACCCACCCAACAGCCATCCACCTCACGACAGCCTCCGTCACAAGCACCTGCACCCAAAGACAGCACACCTGACTCTCCTACAACCACATCCTCTTCCTCCACTCCCATACCCACTGCACCTACCCTTCCCTTTGCTCCTAAAAAGTTGTTCCTCTCCAAAATTAACCTCTTTGCATCACCTGACCCACCCCCTCCATCTCGTAAGAGTCCAAACAGCACCTCAGCCACCACAAGCCCTGCACCTACTAGGACCATAGTTCAGGAACATCGGGCAGCAGCAAGGGGACAGCCAGCCCACCCCCTGGGAAGAGGACCAAAAAAGCAAAGGGCCGGCGCGACAAGCCAGAGACGGCTGCCACCAAGGACAGTAGCCTTACCCCATCACCTGGCACATCAACAAAGGGAGGCAAGGGCCCCAGAGATTCAGCGAAGGAGGGCAAGGGCAGCGGGGCGGACAAGTCAGGCAGCAGGCGAGCTGGCCAGGAGGGCCCCACCAGCCCCATTCCGGGTGTGACGGAGGACACCCACGGGCCCAGGACTCCATCACAGGAGGGCCCAGCAACCGAAAGGTCGGATGGCGACTGAGCGGGAAGTATTGGCCAGGTCTGGTTCCCTCGAAACACAAGACAAGCACCGCTGAACAGGGGCCGCCGTGAGAAGCACCGCTGAACAGGACCCCGCCGTGAGAAGCACCGCTGAACAGGGCCCGCCAAGACAAGCACCGCTGAACAGGGCCCCGCCAAGACAAGCACCGCTGAACAGGGCCCCGCCGTGAGAAGCACTGCTGAACAGGGCCCCGCCAAGACAAGCACCACTGAACAGGGCCCCGCTGTGACAAGCACCGCTGAACAGGGCCCTTCCTGTCAAGCCCCGCTCCGCTGGGCCCTTCATCTCAAGCCCTGCTCCGCTGGGCCCTTCATCTCAAGCACCGCTCCACTGGGACCTTCATCTCAAGCACCGCTCCGCTGGGCCCTTCATCTCAAGCACCGCTCCACTGGGCCCTTCCTGTCAAGCACCGCTCCGCTGGGCCCTTCATCTCAAGCACTGCTCCGCTGGGCCCTTCATCTCAAGCACCGCTCCGCTGGGCCCTTCCTCTCAAGCCCTGCTCCGCTGGGCCCTTCATCTCAAGCACCGCTCCGCTGGGCCCTTCATCTCAAGCACCGCTCCGCTGGGCCCTTCATCTCAAGCACCGCTCCACTGGGCCCTTCCTGTCAAGCACCGCTCCGCTGGGCCCTTCATCTCAAGCACCGCTCCGCTGGGCCCTTCATCTCAAGCACCGCTCTGCTGGGCCCTTCCTGTAAAGCACCGCTCCGCTGGGCCCTTCATCTCAAGCACCGCTCCGCTGGGCCCTTCCTGTCATGCACCGCTGGCCCATTGGCAGTGCCGGTTCTGTGTCGAGCAGGGCTTCACGAAGCACTCGGGCCACCATGCCTCCTCCATGACCAGTGGAGTCTGTAATCCACCTGATGGACTGTGGCTTTGCACTTCCCAAGATACAGCAGTGGGCAACCCACCCACTGGAGAGACTTGAGAGACAGTGGCTTTGCACTCCCCAGGATTGAACAGTGGGCAACCCACCCACTGGAGAGACTTGTGAGACTGTGGCTTTGCACTCCCCAGGATTGAACAGTGGGCAACCCACCCACTGTAGAGACTTGAGAGACTGTGGCTTTGCACTCCCCAGGATGGTACAGTGGCCATGGAGGCCCCTCGTGGATCTGGCGTCGTGGACTCCTGTGGCTGAGGTGCCCCCCCTTCCCTTCCCCCTGAGGTGCCTGTAGTTTTATCATCTGATGCCCCAGCAGTGTTCTCTCCAATGGTATCTGGTCTCGTGTCTGGGCTTTGCCCATGTGTTTGTGCACATAGGCCCACGAAAGATGGAACTTTGGCAAAATGTGCTGGACTTATAGCCTATGTATATATTTTTTACTATGTTCTTTATTTAATATGTATATTTCATCTTTCATAATTCACATTACTTCATTTGAGCTATAATATACTTCTATTTGACTGATCATTTTATTTTGTCTTTGCATTCTTCCGAGGGGTTTGGGGGTGTCACTCTGACTTGTTGCTCTGCATTGGTGTGTAGGTATTTGGGGGGAGGGGGTGGGTGTATCGCGTATGTGTGTGCCCGTGACCTTTTCTCCTCCCCCCTCCCCTGTGTCGTAGGTGCAGTACTCACCGTTGTCGTCTGCGCCGGCGTTCGTGCTCCTGGTAGAAGAGCTGGTAGACAATAGCTGGTAGGATGTTTAATTCGGGTTCCATGCTGTGCAGATTCCTCGTGGAGTGTATAGAGGTGAGCGTTTTCCCGTTCGTAGTCTGTTTCCGCCGTGTTTTTATCCCGGGAAAGGTGGCGGATTGGTGAGTTGTGATAGGGTGGGCGGTACATTGTCTGCCACCTGCCTGTTGGCGCTGACCGCCGCGCTGTTTGTTTGTCCCGCCGTGGCGGTCGGAGTGTTAAAGTGGCGGGCTGTGTTGGCAATTCCCGCCAGGGTCAGAATTCCATTTTTAGCACCACCTGCCTGTTGGCGGGTTGGCCGCCGCTTTAACACCGACCGTCAGGGTTGGAATGACCCCCTATGTCTTCCGTCAGGCATAATGTATGCAACGGGGGGCGTTCCGACACAGGGAGGCCGGCAAAAATTCCCAACATTTCACTACGCCATTTTTTCAATAATTTTTAACATGACACACCCATACTGGAGTATGAGCCTCCCTGTGTTTTGCTGCACTAGCATCAGCAAAGCGCCACAAAAACGCCCGATATTTTGATGCTATTGTCCTAACGACTGCCATGGTGAGCAATACTTTAAATATGGTGCAACCATGGTGTTATTAGGTGGGGAAGGGGCGATGCAAGAAAAGTGGTGCATCGGGACCGATGCGCCACTTTATTGTTAATATGCCCCTTAGTTTTTCTGTATTACCAGCATCATTACTGTGAGTTACAATGCCCTGTTTTACTTCTTGTGTCTCTCCAACTGCCTTCAAAAGTGGTATTACCAGCCTTAGGTAATTTTGGCTCTTCTCGCTCATCTCTCTGCTATCAAGCAATCAATCAAGACTTACAAAGTGCAGCAAATCACCTGTGAGGTTCTGAAGGCGTTGGCTTTGCTAGCTGCTTCACAGTGCTCTCTCCATTCAAACAGCCATGTTTTGAGTTCTTTTCTGAATTCCTGGAGCAATGAGGTGTTCCTGAGGTGCTGGGGAAAGTCATTTCAGGCTTTGGCAGCCAGATGAGAGGAGAAGTGTCCCCCGTTGTTGGATCACAGTTCTGGGGAAGTGTCTGCAAGGAAAAGCAAGGCAGATTGCAGGTGTCTGGTCCATTGGTGGAAGGTCATTTGCTTGTCGATGTATGCTGGTCCTTCATTGTGTAGGGCTTTGTATATTTGGGTCGACATCTTGAACTGGCCTCTCTTCTGGATAGGAAGCCAGTGGAGCTTCTTGAGGTGTGGGTTGAGTCCATCTGGGGAGGCCAAGGATGAGTCTTGCTGCTGAGCTTTGTATTGCCTGTGGTTTCTTCAGGAGGCGTGCAGTGATTCCTATGTAAAGAATGTTACTATAGTCCAGTCTGCTGGTGACCCAGGCTTGAGTGACGACCCTTCTAGTGTTGATTGAGAGCCACCTGAGGTTTTTACGAGCATGTGTAGGGTGCAGAAGCAAGAAGACAAAACTGCATTCACCTGTTTATGCAAAGATAACTTGCTATCCAAGATCATGCCAAGGTTGCTGGCGTGGTCTGTCTAGGTGGGAAAAGGGCTGAGTTCAGCAGGCCATCAAGTGTTGTTCAATGGCAAAGTGTTGTTTCCAAAGATGAGGACTTCCATCTTGTCAGTGTTGAGCTTGAGACAGTTGTCCTTCATCCAGTCGGACACGTTCACCATGCACCTGTGGAGGTTGGTTCTGGTGGTGGAGGAGTCTTCTGAAAGTGAAAGGATGAGCTGCATGTCATCGGAATAGGAGATGATGTTGAGTCCATGAGATTCCGATTTAGTGGAGTCTGTGGATCAAGATGTTGTGAGAAACGGTGTTGAAGGTGACTTACAGGTCCAGGAGGATGAGAGCAGCAGTTTCTTCATGGTTTAGAAGGGCCCTGATGTTGTCGGTCGCTGCGATCAGGGCTGTGGTTGGCTCAGAAACCAGATTGAGAGGGGTCCAGGAGGTTGCAGTGTTTCAAGTGTTGGTTGAGTTGCTCGTTGATTGCCTTTTTGAGAGCCTTCACTGGAGAGGGGGGCAGAGAGATGGGCCAGTAGTTCTATGGATCTGCTGGTTCTATGGATCGTTTCCTCAGGATGGATCTCACTTCTGCGTATTTCCACTCTTCAAGGAAGGAGGCCACGATGATGGAGGCGTCAGGACTTTCTTAGGTTCGTCGCCAATCATTGTGCTACTGAGTTTAAAGATTTAGTGGAGACATGGTGTAAGGAAATGCTTCCTTGGCATGGTTACCCCCTGACTTTTTGCTTTTTGCTGATGCTAAGTTATGATTGAAACTGTGCTGGGCCCCTGCTAACTATGCCCCAGCACCAGTGTTCTTACCCTAAACTGTACCTTTTCTTCAACAATTGGCACAGACCTGGCACTCAGATAAGTCCCTTGTAAATGGTACCCCTGGTACCAAGGGCTCTGATGCCAGGGAAGGTCTCTAAGGCCTGCAGCATGTCTTATGCCACCCTGGGGACCCCTCACTCAGCACATGCACACTGCCTCACAGCTTGTGTGTGCTGGTGGGGAGAAAATTACTAAGTCAACATGGCACTCCCCTCAGAGTGCCATGCCAACCTTACACTGCCTGTGGCATAGGTAAGTCGCCCCTCTAGCAGACCTTACAGCACTAAGGCAAGGTGAACTATACCACAGGTGAGGACATATATGCATGAGCACTATGTCCCTCCAGTGTCTAAGCAAAACCTTAGACATTGTAAGTGCAGGGTAGCCATAAGATTGTATGGTCTGAAAGTTTGTCAAACACAAACTCCACAGTTCCATAATGGCTACACTGAAATCTGGGAAGTTTGGTATCAAAATTCTCAGCACAATAAATGCACACTGATGCCAGTGATGCCACTGATCTTATAGATGCCCCCTGAATACCAATCTGACTTCTAGTGTTAGGCTGACCAGTTTCTGCCATCCTGCCACCACCAGCTGAGTTGCTGGCCACATGGGGAGAGTGCCTTTGTCACTCTGTGGCCAGGAACAAAGCCTGTACTGGGTGGAGGTGCTTCTCACCTCCCCCTGCAGGAACTGTAACACCTGGCGGTGAGCCTCAAAGGCTCACCCCTTTTGTTACAGCGCCACAGGGCATCCCAGCTAGTGGAGATGCCCACCCCTCCGGCCACTGCCCCAACTTTTGGCGGCAAAGCTGGAGGAGTTAATGAGGAAAACAAGGAGGAGTCACCTACCAGTCAGGACAGCCCCTAAGGTGCCCTGAGCTGAGGTGACCCCTGCCTTTAGAAATCTTCCATCTTAGTTTTGGAGGATTCCCCCAATAGAATTAGGGATATGCCCCCCTCCCCTCAGGGAAGAGGCACAAAGAGGGTGCAGCCACCCTCCAGGAAAGTAGCCATTGGCTACTGCCCCCCAGACCTAAACACACCCCAAAAGTTAGTATTTAGGGGCACCTCAGAACCCAGGACATCATATTCCTGCAACCTGAACCAAGAAGGACTCCTGACCTGAAAGCCCTGCAGAGACAACGGAAGACGACAACTGCTTTGGCCCCAGCCCTAGTAGCCTGTCTCCTGACTCGAAAAACTGCAACAGCGACACATCCAACAGGGACCAGTGACCTCTGAAGCCTCAGAGGACTACCCTGAACCTAGGAGCCAATAAACTCCCATGAGCAGCGGCTACGCTCAACAAACAGCAACAATATTGCAACTTCTAAGAAACTTTCAAAGCGTGAGACTTCACCCTCTGCACCCGACGCCCCGTCTCGAGATTCAGAGAACCAACACCACAGGGAGGACTCCCAGGCGACAGCGACCCCGTGAATAGCCCGAGATGACCCCTCTGGGCCCCTATAGCGACACATGCAGAGAGAATCCAGAGGCTCCCCCTGACTGCGACTGCCTGTAACAAGGGACCTGATGCCTGGCCCAAGCACTGCACCCGTAGCCCCCAGGACCAGAAGGAACCAAACCTCACTGCAGGAGTGACTCCTAGCCTACCCCAGTTGGTGGCTGGCCCAGGAAGCCCCCGTGCCCTGCCTGCACCGGTAGAGTGACCCCCGGGTCCCTCCATTGAAACCAATACAAAACCAGACACCTGCTTTGCACACTGCACCCGGCCGTTCCTGTGCCGCTGAGGGTGTGTTTTGTGTCCTACTTGTCCCCCCCCCAGTGCTCTACAAAACCCCCCTGGTCTGCCCCCCGAGGACGCGGGTACTTACCTGCTAGCACACTGGGACCCGAGCACCTCTGTTCTTCATAGGCGCCTATGTGTTTTGGGCTCCTCTTTGACCTTTGCACCTGACCGGCCCTGTGCTGCTGGTATGGTAACTTTGGGGGTTGCCTTGAACCCCCAACGGTGGGCTGCCTATGCCCAGGAACTGAGACTTGTAAGTGTCTTACTTACCTCACAATCTAACCGATACTTACCTCCTCCAGGAACTGTTGATTTTTGCACTGTGTGAACTTTAAAAATGGCTTATTGCCATTTTAACAAAAACTATATATGATATTGCTCTAATTCAAAGTTCCTAACTTACCTGTGTGGAGTACATTGCATTTTATGTATTTACTTCAAATCTTGAACTTGTGGTTCTAAAAATAAATTAAGAAAATATATTTTTCCATATAAAAACTATAGGCCTGGAGTTAAGTCTTTGAGTGTGTGTTCCTCATTTATTGCCTGTGTGTACAACAAATGCTTAACACTACCCTCTGATAAGCCTACTGCTCGACCACACTACCACAAAATAGAGCAATAGAATTATCTAATTTTGCCACTATCTTACCTCTAAGTGGACTCTCTGCACACTATGGGGGTGATTCTGACCCCGGCGGTCTTAGACCGCCGGGGCCAGGGTCGGCGGGAGCACCGCCGACAGGCCGGCGGTGCCCCGCAGGGCATTCTACCGCCGCGGTCAGACCGGCAACACTGGCGGGCTCCCGCCAGTGTACCGCTGCCCTGTTGAATCCTCCAAGGCGGCGCAGCTAGCTGCGCCGCCGAGGGGATTCCGACCCCCCCTACCGCCATCCAGTTCCCGGCGGTCCGCCCGCCGGGAACCGGATGGCGGTAGGGGGGGTCGCGGGGCCCCTGCAGTGCCCATGCCACTGGCATGGGCACTGCAGGGGCCCCCGTAAGAGGGCCCCTACAAGTATTTCACTGTCTGCTTGGCAGACAGTGAAATACGCGACGGGTGCAAATGCACCCGTCGCACCTTCCCACTCCGCCGGCTCGATTACGAGCCGGCATCCTCGTGGGAAGGTCGTTTTCCCCTGGGCTGGTGGGCGGCCTTTTGGCGGCCGCCCGCCAGCCCAGGGGAAAACTTGAAATACCCGCCGCGGTCTTTTGACCGCGGCGCGGTATTTTGGAGGGTGGAATTCTGGCGGGCGGCCTCCGCCGCCCGCCAGAATCAGAATCACCCCCTATCTCTTACTTTGAGATAGTATATACAGAGCCAACTTCCTACTCATGGGTCCATGGGTGCTCCCGAGTGTACAGAGTTCATGATGTTGATTGTGGATTGAGTTGTGAGAGGGTCCCAACGTATGAGTAGGTGGTCGGGATGTGTGTTCATGGGTATGAGTAGACAGATGCTGTTGGCTGCTGTTGGTTGGGGTTTGTGCACATAAATGGCTGAGATCTTGTCATGGAAGAAGTCTGCCAGAGTGTCAAATAGTTCTTGGGAGGGGGTGATGTTGTTCCCAGTGGTTACAGAGTTGGAGAACTCCTTCATGATGGTGAAGAGCCCCTTGCTGTGGTTTGTGCTGGCTTCTATGTGCTCTGCAAAAGCGTTCAACTTTGTATCTCTCAGAAGGTGGTGATACTGGTTGAGTGCTGATTTGAAGGTGATATGGTCTTTTTGTCTTTTCGCTAGTATGCCACTGCCTTTCTTGTTGCCGGCAGTTGTGTTTGGAGGATTTCAGCCCTGCAGTGAACTAGCTGGCTCTCCTGGCCTGTACTTTGGATTTGGCTGGCTTGGCGAGGGCGATTGTATCACCTCATTCTATGATCCACTGAGAAGTTATTTGTAGTCTGTAATGTGTCTGGGAGATGGTAATTGACAGAGTTGTTCCTCTGGACGTCTGATACCTTTTGTAGTCCCTGCGTGTAGAGCTGGGAGATGTGGTGCCATTTTTGGTAAAGTCTGAGATTGTGAAGTGGATGCAGTAGTGGTCGGTCCAGCTGAGCTGTGAGATGTGGTTGTACTTGACTCTGTTGCTGGATGTAAAAATGGGGTTGAGCATGTGTCCTGTGATGTGGGTGGGGTCGGTGACATGCTTTCGGAGGCCCATGTTGCTCATACTTTCCAGGAAGTAGGTTGTGTTTGTATCATCGTTGAGGTGGAAATTAGAATCTCCTAGGAAGACGTAGTGCTTAGAGTCAATGGCGATTGAGGTGATGAGGTATGGGATGGTGTTGCAGAAGCAAAGGCTTGGCCCTGGTGGTCTGTATGGGAGGGTGCCTCTGATGGTGCTTTTTCCGTCTGTGTGAAGTTGGAAATTGAGATGCTCCATTATCAGGGTTAGGTCATCTGAGGAGGTTGTGCAACAGATGGTGTCTTTGTAGATGATGGCAATCCCACCTATGTGTCATCTTGTACCCTTCAGGTATAGGGAACGCAATGTCTGACATGGAGGCAAGATTCAGCCAGGTCTCTTGAGGAACATGAAGTCCGAGGTGAGGGATCAGATTGTGTCCCAGATCTCCATGGCATGTTTGTTGAGCAATAGTGCATTGAGTATAATGCACTGGAGTTGTGCCCTGGCAGTCTCGATCAGCATGGTGGGCACAGTCATGTTTGTGGTGTCTCCAGTGTTGTTGGTTGCTTCGGTGTGTAGGAATGTACCCTCTTTCTTGGCATGGTTACCCCCTTTTTCTGCCTGATGTCAGTGTGCTTGACTATGTTCACTGGGATCCTGCTAACCAGGACCCCAGTGATTAGGCTTTCTCTCCAAAAACTCTATATTTCACCCACAATTGGCACACTGGTGCCCCCTTATAAGTCCCTAGTATATGGTACCTAGGTACTCAGGGCATTGGGGTTCCAGTGGATCCCTATGGGCTGCAGCATATATTTTGCCACCCATAGGGAGCCCATGCAAAGACTTCTGCAGGACTACCATTGCAGCCTGCGTGAAAAGGTGCAAGCAACCTTTCACTGCCATTTTCACTACACCATGTTACTTATAAGTCACCCCTATGGTAGGCCCTCTAGCCCAGAGGGCAGGGTGCAAAGTACCTGTGTGTGAGGGCACCCCTGCACTAGCAGAGGTGCCCCCACAAACTCCAGGCCCATTTTCCCACACATGAGTGCGGAATGCCATTTTACACGTGTACTGGACATAGGTCACTACCTATGTCCAGCTACATAATGGTAACTCAAACCATAGGCATGTTTGGTATCAAACATGTTGGAATCAAACCCCAAGGCATTTGCAAGCATTGGTTGTATGATTCCATGCACTTTGGGGGCTCCTTAGGGGACACCCAGTATTGCCATGTCAGCCTTTTGAGGGCTTCCAGGCAGCCCAAGCAGCTGCCACCTGCCAGAGAGGTCTCAGCCCTCCTGGTATTTGAAAAACTCAAGCCTAGGAAGGCAGAACCAAGGATTTCCTTTGGTAGTGGGGTGTTACACCCTTTTCCTTTGGAAGTAGGTGTTACAGGCTTGGGAGGGGCAGGCTCCCCAAGCAACTGGAAATGCTTTGAAGGACACATTTGGTGCCCACCTTGCATAACCCAGTCTACACCTGCTCTGGCATGAAACTGGACAAAGGAAAGGGAAGTGACCATTCCCCCTGTCCATCATCACCCCAGGGGTGGTGTGCAGAGCTCCTCCAGAGGGTCCCTGCGTTTTGACATTTTGGATTCAAGGTTGGCAGGGAACTTTGGGAGTATCTGAGTGGCCAGTGCCAGCAGTTGACATCAGAGCTCTCCCCTGATGGGTGCTTACCTTGTTAGGTGACTAATCCCCCTTTCAGGGTTATTTAGGGTCTCTCCTTTGGGTGGTTTCTCAAATTCGGATTGCAAGACTCCAGCAGGAATCCTCTGCATGCTCCACTTCGACTTCTGACCGAAGAAACTGCATCTGGACTCTTCAGGACCCTACAAGCTGCAACAAAGAAGCAATATGCCTCCTGCAACATTGTATCTCCGGGTCCTTCTAGCAACTGCAACATTTCCCCAGTTGTGCATCCTCTGAGGCCAGCCCGTCTTCAGCCTGCATCAGAAGGAAGAAGGAATCTCCCTGGGGGTGAAGGAGTCACTAATTATTAGTAATAATTTCAGCGCTCACAATCCCTCCTCTGATGACTAAATATGTCATCACACTTGCATTTTCCCCCAACATTTGTTTAATTTTTTTTCCATATTTTGGCCCTCATTACAACCCTGGCAGTAGGTGGTAAAGCGGCGGTAAGACCGCCAACAGACCGGTGGAAAAAAAAATGGAATCACGACCGTGGCGGAAACCGCCAACATAGACAGCCACTTTAACACTCCGACCGCCATGGCGGTATGAACAAACAGCATGGTGGTCACCGCCAACAGACAGACGGAAGACAATGTACCACCCACTGTATTATGAGAGGCCAATCCACCACCTTTTCCGGGGCGGATTCAACGCGAACAAAAACACGGCGGAAACTGGACTTGGAAGGGAAAACGCTCACCTCTACACACCCCACGAGGAACCAGGATGCCATGGAGCCGGAACTCCAAATTCTACCTGCCCTTGTCTTCTTGCTCCTCTACCAGGAGCACGACCAACGGCGACGACGACCACGGTGAGTACTGCACCTACGACACAGGGGAGGGGGAGGGAAAAGAGAGTGACACACACACGCAACACACAACACCCCCACCCTCACACACAACAACACACACACCAATACATGTCAAAACATTACATTTACACCCCCCAACCCTCCTTGGAAGAATGCCAGGACAAAAGGAAATGATTTGAACGATTATAATCAGGAAAAATCCATTACTCAAAAATATATATACACTATTAACAAATATGTACACCAAGATTCCAAGTCCATGTACTGCACCTACATAGTCCGTGGACCACTGGGCCTAAAATGCATGGGTGTGGCCTACACTCAATACCAGATCCAAACGGAGAGAACACTGCAGGGGCATCAGATCGAAATAAAACAGGCACCTCAGGGGGAAGGGAAGGAGGGCACCTTAGCCGGGTGAGTGCATGACGCCACCTGCACGAGGGGGCTCCATGCCCATTGATGTATCCTGGGAAGTGAAAAGCCACAGTCTCTCAAGTCTTTACAGTGGGTGGTTTGCCCACTGCTGCATCCTGGGGAGTGCAAAGCCACAGTCTCTCAAGTCTCTCCAGTGTGGGGTTTGCCCACTGCTTTATCCTGGGGAGTGCAAAGCCACAGTCTCTCAAGTCTTTACAGTGGGTGGTTTGCCCACTGCTGCATCCTGGGGAGTGCAAAACCACAGTCTCTCAAGTCTCTCCAGTGGGTGGTTTGCCCACTGCTTTATCCTGGGGAGTGCAAAGCCACAGTCTATCAAGTCTCTCCAGTGGATGGTTTGCCCACTGCTTTATCCTGGGGTGTGCAAAGCCACAGTCTCTCAAGTCTTTACAGTTGGTGGTTTGCCCACTGTTGCATCCTGGGGAGTGCAAAGCAACAGTCTCTCAAGTCTCTCAAGTGGGTGGCTTGCCCACTGCTTTATCCTGGGGAGTGCAAAGCCACAGTCTCTCAAGTCTTTACAGTGGGTGGTTTGCCCACTCCTGCATCCTGGGGAGTGCAAAGCCATAGTCTCTCAAGTGGATAACAGTCTCCACTGGTTCTGGAGGGGGCTTGGTGCCCAGAGTGCATATCCTGCCAAGAACGGAGGTACTGGATGTATCTCTCCACTGGTTTTGGAGGGGGCTTTGTGCCCAGAGTGCTTCATCCTGCCAAGGACTGAGGTAGTGGATGTATCTCTCCACTGGTTCTGGAGGGGGCTTGGTGCCCAGAGTGCATCATCCTGCCAAGGACAGAGTTAGCGGATGTATCTCTCCACTGGTCCTGGAGGGGGCTTTGTGCCCAGAGTGCTTCATCCTGCCAAGGACAGAGGTAGTGGATGTATCTCTCCACTGGTTCTGGAGGGGGCTTTGTGCCCAGAGTGCTTCATCCTACCAAGGACAGAGGTAGTGGATGTTTCTCTCCACTGGTTCTGGAGGGGGCTTTGTGCCCACAGTGCTTCATCCTGCCAAGGACTGAGGTAGTGGATGTGAGACTCCACTGACGGTGGGCCAACATGGAAGCTGTCCAGGCCCCTGGAACTGACCACCAGCCTTGTACGACTGACCACTGGGGATGGCAGCCATGTCTCCGGTGGTGCCACTTGCACAGGATGTGGTGTGGCCGCTGGCGGTGTTGGCGGCGGCCTCAGTAGCAGCGGTGCTTGCCGTGCTCATTGGGCAGCGGTGCTGGTGGGTGGCTCAGTGAGCGTACTGCTGGCGGCTGTGTCCTGGGCAGCGGTGCTGGTGGGTGGCTCAGTGAGCATGCTGCTGGCGGCGGGGTCATGAGCGGCGGTGCTCGTGGCTGCAGTACATGTGGCCGTGCCAGTGGCGGTCTTGTCCGCCCTGCAGGTTGGCGGCGACTTCCATTTCTGTCTCTGGCCCTTCCCCACCTTGGATGGTGGCGCAGCTGTCTTGCCACTCCCAGCTGTAGTCCTGGGAGAGCCCTTGGTGGCAGGTGTCTTGCCTTGTCTGGGCTGTGGCCACCTTCTTTTGTTTATGAGGTGGGGCACTGTCTTGGCCTGGCTCCTTGGCACACTGCGTGCCCTGCTGCTTGGCACACTCCAGAAGCCGGTGACTGCTGGCACCACTGTTCCCGTTGAGGTAGTGGCTGAGGTGCTGGGTTGGGACCTGAAAAGGCGGGCCCTAGGGGAAGGAAGGGGTGGGGGAGGTGTAGGGAAGAGGTCAAGGTTTGCCAGGAAATGTTTTTTAGGCACACTGGGATGGGTAGATGGAGGCGGTTTGGGAGTGGAGGAAGAGGTAGTGGTTTTATGAGGTGTACGTTTGCTGACTTTGGGTGAAGGTGCATGGGCTGGAGGCTGTCGTGAGGTGGATGGCTGTTGGGTGGGTGTGTGACTGCGTTTGTGTAGTTTGGGAGGTGGGCTCTCAGACACACTGGTAGAGGACACAGGGGATGTGTAAATGGTAGTGGGGGTGGTGAGTGCACGTGAGCGGTGTGTTGTGATGGGCGTGCTGGTAATGGAGGTAGTGACTGAGGATGTAGTGCATGCAGGTGTGAGTGAAGACGTGACGGGGGGAGGAGGGAGACATGGAGGAGGGGGACACAGTGGAGGCAGTGGCTGTTGGTGTGTCTGCATGGGTATGATGCTTGTGTGAGTGCCTGTGGGATGTGTGGTGCTTATGTTTGCCTGAGCTACCCTTGTGTGTTGAGGTGTGTGAATGCTGGTCTGATGGTGTGCTTGGGATAGGCTGAGGTACTGAGGATTAGGTCTGGGTGGAGGAAGTTGGAGGGGGAGGCTGGACACAGGAACAATGGCTGCCATCTGTGCTGAGGCCAGAGTCTGAAAAGCTTGCTGTTGGGCTGCCTGACCAGAATGAATGCCCTCTAGGTATGCATTGGTCTGTTGCAACTGCCTCTCTGCACCCTGGATGGCATTCAGAATGGTAGACTGCCCAACAGTGAGGAATCTGAGGAGGTCAATGGCCTCCTCACTGAGGGCAGCAGGGCTGACAGGGGCAGGGGCTGAGGTGCCTGGGGCGAAGGAGATGCCCACCCTCCTGGGTGAGCAGCCACGGGGCACACGCTGAGGGGCTGCTGGGAGGGCGGTGCTGGTAGGGGGGTGGCGGCTGTACCTGTAGATGCGGTGGGCACGGAGGGCCCCGCCAGCGCAAGGGAGCTCCCATCAGAGGAGGAGTCCATGTCGCTGGTCTCAGCTCCTGTCCCTGCCGTGGAGCTCCCCTCACCCTCCATATCTCTGGTGAATTCGGAGCCCGTAGTCTCGCCCTCCAGGGTCATGTGGGATGCAGCTCCCTCCTGCTCCGGTGGCACTGCTCCTCCGCGTGACGATGCTAATGCACACAAGAACAGGGAGACCACAAAAAGGGGGGGAAAGAAAGTAGAAAGACATGTTCAGTGCACACAATACCGCTACAGTTGGCGGACACTACAGACACAGCAGGCCTCTGCACTACACCATGCACTTAGAGTTCCCAAATCAATCACAGGGCCAAGGCCTATGCCCGATTGCTGCACACATGGAAGTCACAGGAGCCGGACTAGGGGTAGGTAGATGGCTCTTAACACTGGTGGGGTGGGGTGCCACATAGCCTGCCTCACGAAGGGACCTTGCCTTCAAAACTCGCCCTGGCCTAGGGGAACCCACTGCCCACCTCCCCCACCCAGACACCTCCCATGCGCGCTGAATCCGATGAATGTGTCTGTACTCACCCCCTTGTGGCTGCTGTGATGCCCTCAAGCGCCTATCCAACTCCGGATACACCACCGCCAAGATCCAGAACATCAGGGGAGTCATGGTGCGACGGGCACCCCTTCCACGTTGGGAGGCCACCCCCAGCTGGGCCTCCGCTTTCTTCTTGCTCCAGCGGCGAATATCCTCCCATCTTTTTCGGCAGTGGGTGCTCAGTCTGTGGTGGACCCCCTGGGTCCGGACTTCCTTGGCGATGGCATGCCAAATATCCTTCTTCTGGTGGGCGCTGACCTACAGGAATAGTACAGGGGAAAAGGAGAAACTATAACCGTCCGGACCATCACAGTAATTGGCCCACGTTCCCACCCTTGCCCTGACACACATGCACTCAACGTTGTTTCATGCACGCCTCATTCCCCCCATCTCCCATCCACACAACTCCAAACAGGCATTGCCCATACAGCATGCTCATAGTGTACTCACCTGTTTGTCTGGAGGACCATAGAGTAGCGTGTACTGTGGGAGGACCCCATCCACAAGTTTCTCCAACTCCTCCGATGTGAAGGCAGGGGCCCTTTCCCCAGTCACTTGAGCCATTGTCGCTTCCAGACTGAGGTCACAGCAGCACTTGCAGTGTAGGTCCTCTCCTGTCGAAGATCAGGCATCAAGTGAGTGAACAGACAGAAAATGGCGGTCACGTCCGATGCGGTGCGTACCGTCACTGCCGGCGTACATCGTCATTGGCTTCTCTGACCCATAGGATCCAATGTTAACCAATGCAGGATTGCGCTACGGTCTTTGACCGCCTACCGCAACGGTGTACAATGCCAGCGCAGTTACCTCATATCCCATTGTCCCACCTTACAGGTCAGGCAGCCGCCATTTCAGGGGGCCACATGGCATTATTTTTAAATGTGTCACACATATCTAAGCCTTGCATACACACTAAGACAGGCACATAGCGGATTGACAAATGTGTGCAAAAAAGTTGTGTTTTCGTACCTCAGTGTTAGCTGACCATCTGCTCGCTGTTCTCATCCATGGAGCACGTCCACGGGGGCAGGTGAGGAGATGGCGGCATCCTCTGGTGTACAGACCGCTGGTGGACCTGTTGACAATGGAAGTGCGACAAGTAATAGTGACCTACCGACTTGATTGTGCTACAATCCAGAACTGTGTGCCCAGTTGGAGCCAGACCTGATGTCAGCAATCCGCCATCCCACAGGTATCCCCCCTCTAGTGCAGGTCCTGTCAGTATTCCATTTCCTGGCAAGTGGGTCTTTTCAAACTACAGTGGCCATAGCATCAGGGATGTCCCAGCCTATGTTCTCAAACGTGTTGTCCAGAGTGTTGTCTGCCCTGCTGAAACACATGCGCCGCTACATCGTGTTCCCTCAGGTGGAGGATTTGCCTACAGTGAAAGGTGACTTCTATGCTCTGGGACATATCCCCAACATCATAGGTGCCATTGATGGGACACATGTGGCCTTGGTACCCCCCGCAGGAGTGAACAGGTGTACAGAAACCGGAAGAGTTACCATTCAATGAATGTGCAGATGAAGGTGTGTTTGGCCGACCAGTACATCTCCCATGTGAACGCCAAGTTTCCTGGCTCAGTGCATGACACTTCCATTCTAAGGAATAGCAGCATCCCTTATGTGATGGGGCAACTCCAGAGGCACAGTGTGTGGCTATTAGGTGAGGACATGGACCCTATACAGTGTGAATAGTTTTCTGGATATGGGGTTTTCCATACGTGTTAGTGTGTGTCTAACAGTTGTCCCTCAACATTTGCAGGTGACTCTGGGTACCCCAACCTGTCATGGCTACTGACCCCAGTGAGGAATCCCAGGACAAGGGCAGAGGAACGCTACAATGAGGCACATGGGCGAACTAGGAGGGTTATAGAGAGGACCTTCGGCCTCCTGAAGGCCAGGTTACGGTGCCTCCATATGACAGGTGGTTCCCTCTACTACTCACCAAAGAAGGTGTGCCAGATCATCGTGGCCTGCTGTATGCTGCACAACTTGGCTTTGCGATGACAGGTGCCTTTTCTGCAGGAGGATGGTCCAGATGGAGATCTTGTGCCAGCTAAGGAGCCTGTGAACAGTGAAGAAGAGGAGCCAGAAGAAGAGGACATAGACAACAGAAACACCATGATCCATCAATACTTCCAGTAAGACACAGGTAAGAAGACATCACTGCCTCCTCCATCTGATAAAAGTGTTCTACCTCTCATCTGTCTGTCACGTTCACCCAGTGTATGGACCCTGATTTGTCACTTTCCCTTTCGATTTCACAGATGTGGGTCCCACTGTGTGACCTCTGCTATGTAACCTCATGGACTACAGCTGTGTGACATAGGTATGTTGACAATATAATGGACATTGCTATTTTCCTTAGTGTTTGCTAATACACATTTGTGAAAGCACAGACTGACTCCAGATTGTTTTGTGATTCAAGGGTGTTTATTTCAGTGCAAAATAGTGGAGGGGGTTGTAAAATGGTCAGGGGTGATGGTGGAGGAATGTCCATGGCAGAGTCCAGTCTATTTGTCTCACAGGTGCATTGTCCAAAGGGGCATAAGAAGTGGAGCTAGGGCAGTTTAAGGATGGACAGGGTGGCAAAGTTGGACGGAAGGATGACAATCAGGGTGGTCTAATTTCTTGGTGGCGGTCTTGGAATTGTTCTCTGTCTTTGTCCTGGATCTCATGGACCATTTGCGGGGTGGTTCTCCATCTGCAGGGGGTGGGGTGCTGATGTTGTGGTCCTGTGGCGGGGCCTACTGTCCACTAGCGCTGTTCATCTAGGCAGTTCATCGTCCAGGCTAGAGTCAGGGGCCCCTTGTTTTGCCACAGTGTCCCTCCTGGTGTTCACGAGGTCATTCAGCACCCCTACAATGGTGCTCTGGGTGGTATTGATGGATTTGAGTTCCTCCCTGAACCCCAAATACTGTTCCTCCTGCAGCCGCTGGGTCTCCTGAAACTTGGCCAGTACCGTTGCCATTGTCTCCTGGGAATGATGGTAGGCTCCCATGATGTTAGAGAGGGCCTCGTGGAGAGTGGGTTTCCTGGGCCTGTCCTCCCCCTGTCGCACGGCAGCTCTCCCAGTTCCCCTGTGTTCCTGTGCCTCTGTCCCCTGAACCGTGTGCCCACTACACTGCCCCCAGGTCCCTGCTGTTCTTGGGTTGGTGGGTTAGCCTGGGTTCCCTGTAGTGTTGGACACACTGCTGCTTGACGTGTCCTGGGGACAGAGGTATGGGCCCGCTGGGTGGGTGCTGTGCTGGTGTTTCTGGAAGGGGAGGCTCTGTGGTGGCCTGTGCCAGTGTGAGGGGAACCAACTGTTCCGAGGTCCCAGATGGGCCGGGCTGGTCATCTAGATCCAGTTGGACAGAGCTGCTGTCATCCCTGTGGGCGTCTTCTGCAGGGGTGTAATTGCAAAGTTTTAGTATCTGTGTCTGCCATGGTGTGCAATGGGTGGGTGACCCTGTACCCCAGTGCTTCCATTCCTTTGTAGGAGCTTGTGTGATAATTCTTTAGGGGTCTGTGTGGGTATGAGTAGTGGGCATGCATTGGTGATGGGTGTCCATGCTTTGATGTTGCATGCAGGGCTTGGTGTTGGGATGAGTTGTTTGTGCTAGTGGGAGATATGTGAGGAGCTGGAGTGATGAGGGTGATGGCGAGGGTGGGGGTATGTTTTGGCATGCAGGTAGGGTAGGGGAATGAAGTAGTTAAAGATTTGCCTTCCCAGCTTCCAGCTACTCCTGTGAGGCCCTCAGGATGCAGTATAGCCAAGACCTGCTCCTCCCATGTTGTTAGTTGTGGGGGAGAAGGTGGGGGTCCGCCACCAGTCCTCTGAACTGCAGGCTCCTTTGCAATCAGAAGTCTTGCAATTCTGATTGTGGGGGAGGAGGTGGGGGTCCGCCGCTAGTCCTCTGAACCACAATGTGGTGTCTTGAGACCATGGAACACACCTTCCCCGTAGGTCGTTCCACCTCTTCCTGATGTCATCCCGTGTTCTTGGGTGCTGTCCCACTGCGTTGACCCTGTCCATGATTCTGCACCATAGCTCCATCTTCCTAGCTATGGTGGTGTGCTGCACCTGTGATCCGAATAGCTGTGGCTCTACCCGGATGATTTCCTCTACCATGACCCTGAGCTCCTCCTCAGAAAGCCTGGGGTGTCTTTGTGGTGCCATGGGGTGGTGTGGGTGATGTGTGAGGTGGTGTGTGGGGTGATGTTTAGGGGTGTGTAGTGTTTTGTGCGTGGATGTGTATGTGTGATGGTGTTGTGTGCCTCTGTATGCTAGTGTTGTCTTTACTTTGCTGTCTCTCTGGCCTTCTTTGGATTTTTGGGTAGTAAGGGTTTGTGGGTAATGTGGGTGTGGGTTTTATATTGTATTGGGTGTGTGGGAGTGGTGTGTGTATGTGTATCAGGTGTGTGTATTTCAATTTGTCCAATGTGGTTGTGTTTTGGAAATGTATGTGTATTTTGAGCGTGGCGGTGTGTACCGCCAATGGAATACCGCGGTTGAAAGACCGCCGCGTGGATTCATGGGTCGTGATAGTGTGGGCGTATTCCTGTTGGCATGACGGTGTAGGTTTTGTTACTGCCAGTTTATCACTGACCTTTGGTGTGGCGGACTTGTGTGGGTGTCTAGATTTTGGCGGTTTCTGAGCAGTGGGTCGTAATAGCTGTAGCGGAATTCCATGGCCACGGTGGTGTGTTGGCGATCTACTGCACAGCGGTAAGCGGAATTTACCGCTGATGTTGTAATGAGGGCCTTTGTCTTTTATATATTTTTTTCTTCTTTTCCTTTTTGAATTTTCCCCAAACATTCTTTCCATTCTAATTTCTTCCCTCCTCTGATCCTTTTTCATTCTTTTCATTTTAATCACCTTATACAATTTATGTATCCCCATACCCCAATTCCCCACAGAGGTAATTCCTTTGCCAAAATTTTCCCATAAACTTGGTTCAGTTAGTTCTTTTAACTCAGCTTTATCTTTTGTTAGATTGTTAATATGACCTCTAATTTATCTACTAGTATCTGGTATATATGAGCAACAATGTTGCGGACTCTGCAATTTACAAACTCCGCCCTCCTTAGCTAAAAGGATGTCTAACGCAAAGCAGTTCTGAAGAGTCATAACTCTTACCGCAGCCATCTCTGTATCCATTAGGATAATGGTCCTTAAAAATCTGTCAGCATGTTATCCACAATAGTAGACTCCCACTGAGGGAATTATTGCTATAAATATGTCTCCAACTATGCCAGAGACTGATTCTCGCTTTTGTCTTTTATGATGTAATTCAGTCATTTTAGGTAATTTGTTCAAGTCTTCAAGTTGGCACATTTTTGGGAAAACTATCCCCGAGTCACATGTGCGATACCATCCTCTAGGAAGACGGTAATATGCATTTCCCCCACAGATGTAATAAACTCCTGGAACTGCTGGATCTTGTCCGTTTAACATGAATGTCCATTTATAATGAAACATAAACACATGCCTGCGTTAACTCGTTGCCACAAACACCTTGTCAAAGCTTTCCTACCTGTTGCACATCTAAAGCTAATTTCCCTTGCGTGTTTATGTCACTAAATGCATGATCATTTTCTGGTGTTCTTATCACTAACCCTTTGTCTATTTTGTTTTTTAGTGCCTTTCTCCTTTCATCAGTATGATCCAAAAAACATTTTTCTACAGGTGTAAGCAAGCATGTCAAGTTGTTTCTATGAGCATAAGCCGTTCCTAATGTTATTGTAGGTTCAAAGAAATCTCTCATTATTACTATGTTATTGTCTTTAGCTATTTTATTCAGATCTCGAGTTAAGGGAACAACGTCATAATTGGAATAAAAAAATTTGATATACTCCTGGTTATAAAATCTTGTTAGTAAAAGACTACAACTCATGCCATAAGTGGCAAACTATGATTGGTTACTCCTTCCTCGACTGATGCAGGAATATGTGTAAGAACATAACACTCTATAACACGCAATAAGCAATAGAAAACATTAGGAGAAAGTTCTCCTTGAGTGTTATCTAAGTGTAAATATTTTTCATCTAACCTACACTTCTCTACCTCTGAGAGTGCAGTAGTTGTCTCAAAAGCTGAGGTATAGTTGGCCACACTCTTGTCAAGAACAGTCACACCTACAATCAACACCAAACACAATATCATGCACACAATCGCCAAACCAATACCTGTATATTTACAGCACCTATTCTTTCTACCCTGCTGGTTATAGTTACTCATGTTCTAGAAAGGATCAGAAATTAGAAGCAAAGAAAAATGTACAACTGTGCAGCAAAAATCAAAAACAAAATCTTCAATTTTTCGGCAATTATTTACAGCTTTCATTCTCTCTTCTATGTCCCTTGTCAAAAATAGGTAATTTTGACAAATTCGGTTTAGCAGCTGGTCAAATCAGGTTATCAAAGGTCTTTTCTGGTTAATTTCGACAGTCTATTTTTTCATTTCTCTTTTCTCAGAGTTCCAGGTTTGCAATCAGTTCAGTTCATCAGTACCCTTCACGTGCCAAAATATTGACCTGGGACATCTCGATCAAAACAAAAAGACAAAAATTATTTCTACCATTAACTGGTAGATACATACGCCCATTAAGGACCCGCATACCTTCGATTGGCAACTCTCTTTCTTTTCAGCTTTCATTCTCCACTTAATTCTCCATCACTCAAATCTTTCTTGTGGTATCGACTTCTTCCTCGATTGTTGTCACTTTAATTGCTTTCTTCACTTTTGTGATTCTGGCCACTCATCTCCTTTCAATGGCCCTTTTGTTCCTGCTCTTTTCAGTACTGGACTTATATACTCCTCTTGATCTGCAATATCTTCTTTTGATGAACCCGCAACCGGTTCTGGAGGAGTCAAATCGTTTCGGCTTTGATCCGCCTCAACTCCTTCCCCGCTGGGGTCTGTTGTTTGTTCTGCTTGTCTTTCAAGACCGTCTGCTTCTGGAGAGCCCTCTTCTGACAGGACTCTCCTGCTATCTCACTTGAGGTTGGTTTATTGTCACTCCCCTCTATCTCTTCCACTTCGTCTCTCACAGGTGTGTTTACGTCGGATGTTGTTTGCTCAGTTACAGTCTCTAATTTGCTTTCTCCGCCCTCTCAGCACTGGAGTGTGTCTGGACGTTGTTGGTACCCTCAACAACTCTTCTTCCTCATCCGAAGGATTCGGTACTCTCCAAGAGTGGCTGGTGTGGGCCCAATTCAGAAGTCCAGCGCACTTTACAGCTGTTGTTGTGATCAACATTATCTGGTAAGGGCCTTTCCACCGAGACTCCAGACACGGCTTCCTCATCTGCTTTCTGATCACAACCCAGTCACCTGCTCTCAGGTTGTTTCCTTGTTCTTGAGATGGCTGCAGTGTGGTGGCTTACACATGATGAGAGAAAGAACAAACCACATCAGCCAGACCTTTGCAGTAGTCCAATACCATATCATCTGTAATGTTCACCAGAGCATTTGCAGGGACTGCTGGCAACCTCCTTGCTCTGCCCATGAGGATCTTGTGCGGTGACAGTCCTGTTTTCTTGTCGGATGTACTTCTCATTGACATCAGAACTAACGGTAGTGTGTCAGGCCATTTCAGATTTGTGGACGCACACATTTTTGCCATTCTTGATTTCAAGGTAATGTTCATTTGTTCCACAAGGCTTGATTCTTCAGGGTGGTAACTACAGTTCAATTTCTGCTCAATGTTTAAAGTTGAACATAACCATTTAATTACTTAATTGACCTCACCCTTTTCCTCCACTGTGATGTGTGGTCCACTCCATTTGTCTTGGAGTGCCCTTGGTACCACAGGCTCCAGGACCCACACTTTCTGCCCTGGTTGGTACACTGTCAGAACAGACTTCTGGTCATGCCATTGCTTCTGCAATTCTTGGCTTGCCTGAAGGTTCTTAGTGGCCTTCTTCATGTACTCACCCATTCTGGATCTTAGGCCAAGCACATAATCCACTATATATTGTTTATGGGGCTTCACAGGTTGCTCCCAACCCTACTTTACAAAGGCTAATGGACCTCTAACAGAGTGACCAAAGAGGAGTTCAAAGGGGCTGCAGCCCACTCCTTTCTGGGGTACTTCCCTGTAGGCAAAGAGGATGGTAACAGGACATCCCATCTCCTCCTGAGTTTTTTCAGAGAGTACTATAATCATGAGCTGAGCTGTTGAGTGTTTCATTAAAATGCTCAACCAACCCATTTGTGTGGGAATGGTAAAGTGTAGTGAATTTATAGGTTACACCACACTCTTTCTACATTGCTTTCAAGTATGCAGACATGATGGTGCTACCCCTGTCTGATACAACCTCTTTAGGGAAACCCACCCCGGAAAAGATTCCCAGTAGGGCTTTGGCCACTGCAGGAGCTATAGTGGTCCTAAGAGGTATGGCTTCTGGATACCTGGTGGCATGGTCCACCACCACCAGAATAAATCTGTTTCCTGAAGCTGTGGGAGGGTCTAGGGGGCCAACAATATCAATCCCTCCCCTTTCAAAGGTTACCCCAACTGCTGGCGGTGGGATAAAGGGGGAGTTTGGAGTGCCACCTTTATTGCCACTGGCTTGACACAGGCTCAACAGAACTCCTTGATATCGTCACACATGTGAGGCCAGTGAAAGTGAGGGACCACTCCAGCAAGAGCAATATCATGTGCCAAGGTCAACAAAAATTATCTGTATTGCAAGGGAATCACCAGTCTCCTGGTGGCACCAGGTTTGGGGTCCCTTGCTTCAGAATACATGAGATTGTTCTCCCAGTACACCCTGTGGGTGCCACTGATATCCCTTGCTTCTTCTCTGACAACTTGCTGTCTCAAACCCTCAAGTGTAGGACACGTCTGCTGTGCCACACTGACACCTCCCCAGCAGGCAGCCCTGCATCTAGGAGTTCAGCTGTAGCAGCTTGAAGTTATTCAGGTGTAGGTTCTTTCCAGGGAGTTGACTCCTCCTCCTCAAAGGGGGACTCATCAGTGGAGGGAGGGATAGTAGATAATTTCTTACCCTTTCTACTCCTGCTTTTAGGAAGCTCTTGATTCATAGTTTCAGGATCCAAGTTTCCATGTTCTCTTTACTTTTTGGCCTGAGCCCTGGTTAAAGCAAATATATGCCCAGGAATGCCCAGCATGGCTGCATGGGTCTCTAACTCCACTTCAGCCATAGATGAGGTCTCCAAGTCATTCCCTAGTAGACACTCTACAGGCAGGTCTGTGGACACTACAACGTTTATAGGACCAGTACTCCCCCCCCCAGTTCAGATCAACAACTGCCTGCATGGGGTGGCTTACAGTGTTGTTATGGGCATCAGTCAGTTGGTACTGATGACCAAGTAGGTGTTGATCAGGGCCCACCAGTTTTTCAGTCACCATGGTGACACTGGTGCCTGTGTCCCTATAGGCCTCAACCTGAACACCATTCATTAGGGTTGTTGCTTTTACTTATCCATTTTAAAGGGACAAGCAACAAGGGTGGAAAGGTCAGTACCATCATCAGAGACTAAAACAGCCTCAGTGGTTTCCCTAATTAAACCAACCTCTACTACATTTCCCAGAGTGAGCCATGCTACACCCTTGGGCTGACTATTTGTAGTATTAGTTTTCCCACCACCACTGCTATTGCTAGGAGCACTAGTTGTAGCAGTGGGGTAGTGGTGGTGGGAGATTTGGTGTTTTTCTTAGGGCAAGAGGTGTCTCCTGCACTATGGCCTTTGTTTCTACAAATATAGCACCAAGGCTTTTTATTCTGATGGGTGTGAGAAGAGGATTTAGACCCACCCCATAAGAGTTTTGTGGGCCTGATGAAGACTCTTTGTTTTTATCTTGGTTCTCAACTTTGTCATGTGACTTACCATCCTTCTTCTTCTTGTCACTCCCTGTGTGAGCTTTTCTTCTCACCCTTGTTCTGACCCATTTGTCTGCCTTCTTTCCCAATTCTTGGGGAGAGGTCAGATCTGAGCCTACCAAGTATTGATGCAACAAGTTAGACACACAATTGTTAAGAATATGCTCTCTCAGGATCAGATTATACAGGCTTTCATAGTCAGTCACCTTACAACCATGCAACCAACCCTCCAAGGCCTTCACTGAACAGTCTACTGTTATTTAAAATATGCTCTGTCAGTAATAGATTGTACAAGCCCTCATAATCAGACACTTTGCTGCCATGTAACCAGCCTTCTAAAGCCTTAACAGAACAGTCCACAAAGTCAACCTAATTGTGTGAGGCCTCTTTTATGGTCTCCCTGAACTTGATACTATACTGTTCAGTGGTGAGACTAAAACCTTCCAAGAGTGCAGTTTTCATAGTACTGTAATTGTCTGCATCCTCCTCTCTGACAGCAAGAAGTCTATCCCTCCCCTTGTCAGAGAACAACAACCAGAGAATAGCAGCCCACTGCCCTTGAGGGACCCTCTGAACTTTACAGGCCCTCTCAGGTGCAGCAAACTACTTGTAGATGTCAAGTTGTTGTATGAGGGAACAATTTTGTGCATGTTTTTGGAATCAATGGAGTCATTCCTGACTCTATAATCCCAGAAACTGCTGCTGCTGCCACCAAGGGGTGCTAACCCAACCCCTGCCTTTCCCTCTCCACTGCCAAGGCCTCCCTATCTAGGGCTAGCTGTTGTTGCTGCAGCCTCAGCCTGGCCTCCTCCAGTCTCAGATTTCTGAGCTCTCTTTCTATAGTCATCCCCTAGAGTTGTGCAGTATGACCCCTCAGAGATGGGTATTATTTTAGGCTTTGTGACCGTATCTACCTGTCCTCTGGGTGTAAAGGGAGCCCTACCTGAGTGACCTCTTCTCCCACTACCAGCTACACTAGTTGGCCTACTAGGTACAAGATCCTTGGAAGAACCCTCCCCTTAACCTAGAAGATTATCTTCTAACTCAAGGGGGTTAGAGTCTCCCTCCTCCTCCTGGCTACCAGCATGTTCTTGGTCATCCTGGAGAAGGAGGCTCAGAACGAAATTCTTGTTTGGATTCTTCCCCGTGTCTAGCTTCCTCTCTGAACACAGCCCCTTCAATTCAAGAGGTAGGTCCAGCTGCAATCATGGTGAGTGTGATAGGGTGGTATAGGGTGTTCCTAACCTACTTAAACTCTAGTCTCACAGAAAGAAAGGTAGAGACTAGATTCTTGTACTATGTATAATGTATATGTGTAGGTATGGAGTAATCTTTCCTGTGGAAAGCACCAGTGACAGCAATAAGGCAATTGCAAGTATTTATCCCATCACTGCACCACCAATGTAGAAGCCTGGCCTGGTTTGTAGTGGGTAACTATGGTACTTACACCGTATGCCAGGTCCACTTGTCCCTTATTAGTGAAATGTAGGCCGTGTCTAGAAGCCAGGCACTCTAGAACTAGCTATGAATGAGCTATGAAAGGCTCATCTAGGAGACATGCAAAGCTCATGCAATACCACTGTAGTCACACAGCACTCACACACATGAAAGAAAGTACTTAGGGCCAGATGTAGGAAGACGGCAAATTGCGACTTGCAATTTGGTATGCAGAACGGTGTCTCAGACACCGTCTGCGAGTTGCTATGGGGTCGCAAAGACCCACCTCATTAATATTAATGAGGTGGGTCGCAATTTGCGTCCCCATAGCGACTATGGGCACTCATGGGGATGGAGGCCTGCTGGGAACAGCAGACCTCCATGTCCGTGACTGCTTTTAAATAAAGCAGTTTTTTTTTTTCCAAGTGTAGCCCGTTTTCCTTAAAGGAAAACGAGCTGCACCTAGAAAAAAAAAAACGAAACCTCTGCCTGCTCTGAAAAAATATTTTTGGGTCTTGATTTTGTGCATAATTAAGTTACCTCTGAACAGTCATGTTGAATGTCATCCATTCTATCAGTTTCAACATTTTCATTTGGAAGTAAAGTTGCTGCCAGTTTAAGCACTATACATCTTTTGATTGATACATTTGGGGACCCCAGAATTACGGTTTCGTACTTAGTCAATCTTGCACTGTTTAAATATTGGGTCTTGGACCTACTGAGCAAAACTTCCATTGAGTGAGGGACCATTACTGTTAAAGGGTGTCCCATCACAATGATCTCACTCTGAGTGAGGCTCTGTTCAACTGCTGCCACGGACCTTAGACAGCCTGGTAAGGCTGCTGCAACTGGGTCCAAAGTAGCTGAAAAATATGCTACTGGGCGATTCACACCGCCATGTACTTGTGTCAAGACAGACAAGATAAATGCATCACGCTCATGACAAAACAAAATGAAGGGTTTTGTGTCATCAGACATACCCAAAGCTGTGGCTTGACACAGACTCTCTCAATTCCATAAAAGCTCTCTGAGTGGTGGGAGGATTCATCTGCAATATGAGTGCAACCCTTTCTCTGGATATTTTTTCGATTCCTTTCTCAGTTAGAAGACCCAAATATTTGTGCACCCTAAGTGGCAGGGGTATGCCCAGACGTGGGTCCATTGCTCGCTGTACCACTGGATTCAAGCTAGCCTGGCTGATGAAGGGTGATACACTGAAACCGGTCCCAGGATGCTAGTTTCCTGTCCAGAGAGGACCTGGCCTAGCAGTTCGGGCTGGACTATTCCCATGGGCAACAGGGTCAAGACTGATTTGCATGTGGCTGGGTCCAAACTGAGGTGACGTGGCAAGCAAATAATGATGGATTAAACCCAGATCTGTAACTGTGGGTGAGTGTTTGAAAAGTTTCAACACCCCACCCATCATTTTATTTTGTTTTGTGATGTTGCTTTGTTGACCCAAATATTTCACCTCTTTCTGACAATACTGCAATTTAGCTGGAGACACTTTGTGACTATTCTTCCCTAAATGATTTAGCAAGGCAATATTATTGCGCTTGCATTCTTCTTTTGTTTTGGATGCAATCAGTAAATCATTAATGTACTGCACTAATGTCGGCTGGTAAGGCATTTCCAGCGACTCTAAATTATTTTTCAAGACCTGATTGAAAATGGAGGGTGACTCTGAGAACTTTTCGCGTATTCAACACCAACAGTAGACTTGATTTAAGAATTTGAAACAGAAGAGAAATTGGCTATCCTCATTAAGAGGAACAGAGAAAAATGCTTATGGCAGGTCCACTACGGTGAACCATTCAGAATCGCACAGGATTTGAAACAGAATCACTGCAGGATTGGGTACCACCAAGCAACATTTAACCACAATGTCATTTATTTTTCTCAAATCATGAACAATTCGAAACTTCCCACACGGTTTGCACAGTCCCATTATTGGTGAATTAGATGGACTGCTCAGCACCTCTTTCAAAACACGTTGGTCTACAAATTCTGCAATTATTGGTGCCACACCTTCAATCGTCTCTTTTGTCATGTGGTACTGAGGAATCTGGGGAAAACTGCATTTGGCTTGACTGTAAATTTAACTGGCTCAACTCCTTTTATTAGCAGTATATTTTCCTGAAAAATCCCACACTTTCATCTGGACAGTTCCATGTAAATCAGAAGGAAGATCTCTCACAGTGAAAACTGGAAAGAAACTAATCAGAGGGTATTCCTCATTCACTCTCACAATTTGTCTCTGCGAGTAAGTCATCTTCATCACCACTGTTTGTCTGAATTTCAATTACATCCTTTGAGCAAGTAATTGAGCGTTTCGTTTTGCAGAAAACAAATCCCTTTCCAGTCGGGACACAAGACTCGAGTCGTAAACTACGAATTTGTGTAATCTCCTAAAATTGCCAATTTTGACCAGGACTGGTTCTGTAATTGGGTTTGTCAAATATTGATTTGCAACTCCTACAGTATGAACTGTTTTCCCTGAAAGAGGCAAGTTTGGAACTTCTGCAGTTCTCACTGTAGAGTGTGTAGCTCTAGTGTCAACCAAGAATGAGACTTTGTGACCCATCACCTTACCTTTAACATAGGGACCTTTCTGATCTATCTCTAGTGATGCCGCCAGCACACAGTTTTCTTCATCTGAACTCTCACTCACCCAGTCATCGTTTATTCCATTCTCACTGTTTAAGGGAAATTGGTGTACAGTATTATTATTATGGTGAAACCTTTGACCTGCGACCGGCTGGGAAAGCATCACTTGCTGCTGTTCCATTGGGGCTTGAGGTATTTTAATTCGTTTTCTAGGCACCATTTGGACTTAAGGTTGCATCTGTTGTGTCCGGGGCATTTGTAATAATGGCAACTGCACCCGCTGCATGGGCTGAAAACTTTGCATCTGATTCACATTATTCTGAATATGTGGATTTGGTCCCTTCATTCTTGGCCCTCTCATGTTTTGGAAAAAATTGACATAATTAATTTGTTGAACAGCACCTCTCTGACTTACCATCGGGCACTCCCGTTTCCAATGCCTGAGGCCTCTGCAAGCGTGACATGGCAATATTCTTTTCATTCCTTGAGCTTCGCCTTGTACTACTACCATATTCAAATCAGGACAATGATTTACACTTCGCATTTCTCCGCGACCTACACCTCTGCCTTGATTTTGAAACAGCGCATTTCCCTATTGTGGCTGTTGTGGAAACTTCCGTGTAACCCTGTTTGTGCCGCTCTAATCTGCATCACCACTGTCTTCTCTTTCAACTTTCTCTGCTACAACTCAATGTCGTCACTACAGTACTTTGCATACTGTAACACCTCATCAATCTGCTTTGATTGCCAGCAAATCAAATGGCTCTGAGTCCTTCAACAAATCTGAACAAAAAATCAATCATGTCTTGTTTCTGTACCACTGTAATGCTTAAACTCTTGTAACAATCTCACGTAGTATGCATGTATGGATTCTTTCACTTCCTGGGCTGTCCTATCCATGCGCTGCCGGTCAATGTTTTTGGGTGAAATCCTTGTTTTAAAAAATTCAGTCACCTTATAGCAATATTTCATTACTTCAGGAGTGTTGATGGATCTCTCTCTGGTTCCTCAGCCAATCTACAGTCCTCTTACATTCCACCCATAAGTCTGCAGGGACTACTTTGTCTATTAGAATGTTCAAGTCTTCCTATAGGCATTTTGCAAGTTTCACAAACCTGTCCATCTGTTCGTACTATTCTACAGGTTTCTTCCTCAATCTGGGGTAGTCATTTGTGAATGAAAAAATGTCACTTCCTCCTGGAATTTCTCTCATCAGTAACATTTTCACTGGGTCCTCAGCCTGCTGCATATGCGCAGGTAGAGTTTCAGAATCCCTTTTTTTAAATCTCTTTTCTTTACCCATCTGCCTTCCCATTTTTCCAATGCTCCCTATGCTTGAATGCTTTGAAGCAATTCTTGGAGTGTGTTTTCATTCCGGGAGTTCTCATAGTCTCAAAATCTTTTGCGTAATTTCTTCCTCAAATGTTTAGTTTTATCATTGTCTATGTCATATTTCTCTGATATGTCTGCCAATTTTTGATGTACAATTCCCGCTCTTTTTGTGATTATTGAGCACAAGTAGCACAGTTCATCTTCTGTGTATGACTCAAGCCTGTTTACCCCCATTTTTCCTTGAATTAATTCCTCTACTTCCATCCCAAGTCTAGTATAGACTATGTAATTCCCTCCACCAGAATCACCGCGAGAGCTACCCAGCCTTTCCAACCATTCGGTTATTTGTTGTGCTGTAAAAACTTGCAATGTAATGTTGTCGGGCTTAGTATTTGGAAACTGCTGTAAGGTCAGGTTTGGCGTCTCTGATGTCACTAAGTTCAGGTTAGGGCTAATGTATGACCTCACCTCAATATTTGGAGGAGCTCTATAAGCACTTAAGTCTATCAATGGTCCTGCTCCATCAAGTGTTGGTCTCTTGGGGGATATTAATCTGGCACTCTCTTCAAGTCTCTCTCCAGATAAGTTCTGGCACATGGCTCTCTGTCCGCTAGTCTCGCTGTTTCCCTGTGCAAACAATGGTATGACTGGACCAATAGTAACTGGTACTGACACTGCGTCTGAACTTAGTCTAACATTTGGGTCTTGTGGGTGCATTATTCCCTGATTGCATTGAAGGCATTAAATGCGGAGTTGACTATATCTGAACCAATGCTGGTTTCAGGTAAAACTGTCCTGCCGGTTTGTTGCAGTATCTATAATGGGCACATCTGGGTAAGTTCTGGGGACATTCGACTGTGGTACTGGATTTTGAACCAATGAAGCAGTAGGTCCACTAAGACCACTCTGGGTATGACTCTGTCTCAGTTTGCCTTGTGTTGGTACTGTAGGGTCTACATTAGTGTTTGAGCCTTTCTCATGTGCTGCATATGGTGGGGGACGAATTCTCAATAACTGCAAAATGAACTCATAATCATCTGAGCGTGCACCTTCTGGTGGAGTAGCTTCTCCTATTGTAGCTGGAATATACACATCTCCTCTTAGGGCACTCTTTAAAGCTTTGTAAAATGTAATCTTTGCAAATTTTACACTACTTCAATCAAACCAGGAAGTGGCTTTTAGTCCCAAAATCCTCTTCGCCTACCTTCTCAACCAATTTAGCTTCACTGTTGTCTACCAATCCGTGCGCAACCCTTCTCACTAACCAACCTACCCCAACGCAGTTCTAATGACGTCTCGCTGACACATACAGCGGTTGACAAAGTCTTGCAGCTGACAAAGTCTTTCAGCTTGTCTTCTTGACTCGGATTCACACCAAACTAGTGCAAAATTATTGCAAGCACTTCGACAAAATCCAAAACCCAATTTGTCAGTTTACTACAGGTAGGGTAACACAATAGATTCAGAAACCTAACGGATTTTTCACTGATGGCTTTTTGCCATAGCAGCTACTCTTTCTTTCTCAGTTTCCCTGATTCACAAGCAAAATTCGACCTGCAGAATTTACTCTCAACTGATCAGTAGGTCTGTCCTGATGCACATAGGACTCGCCAGATCTCAGTCGAAAAATCTTTCACTCACCTTAACACGCATTCTGGAGTTTGTCAACCACCCCCGATTGACCTACTAAAACAGACAAATTACAACAAAAGACAAGTGTCTCATACACTTTTCAGTAGAAATTCAGAGTCTTAGACCTTGCAGGGTCCGTATACCAACAACAATGTGGACAATTATTTTGAGCACAAAGCGCCACACGCATGTGAAGTTTGACGACTTCCTTTCTGTCACCCTTCAGAGTACGCAAGCTCCTTCAACAACTTCATTTGGAGTACACAAACTCCCTAAACCCTCACAAACATCACAATTCACCTGCAGTAGGCTTAAGCTGTGCAAGTGCAAAAACCTATTCCATTCACACCATCACTAGATGACAAGAACATCCTCAAACAAGCATAGGAAATCTCAAAGGACCTGGGAAAGTCATCCTAGGCTTTTCTCTGTGTTTTGTATCATTGGATCTGAAAACCAAATTCTTGAATCGATTTTCTCTTACTCTTTTACACGGAAAACTTATGGTGATCTTTTAACGTTGTGCTCTTAAAGAGACAAACCAAGCACTATACTTAAGGATGTGCTCTTAAAGAGAAAAACCATCCTACTCTGCTACCATTTCTGAGGGCGCGTCCAACCTTATTTGTTTTATATTATTATTTTATAAGGGGACGCGTTAAAGGGTCGATGGACCTTTGGACTTGTGCAAGAAGTTTGCAAGTCCATACGTATCATAAATATCATCAAACATACAATAAAATTATTTGGATTCAGTACATTTCACATACCATGACCCATAAGGTCACGAATAACCACACCTTTAGTATCAATTTGAAAATATATTTCCCTAAATTAACAATGCTAGTATCACATAAATTAGGCTCAAACCCACATGATAAGTATAAAAACAGCACTGGTTGACCGAATCTTCTAAAGAATCTCAACTTGATTAGAGCATTGACAACTAATCCCTCCTAAGCCAAAGTGCAAATCAACAATGAGAGTAACTGCGCAATGGAACTAACATACATTTGAATTCAGCAATTGAGCAACATCAAATGTTTGAGCTTCATGCAAAAGAATTTAGTCAACATAAATTTGGAAAACATCTCAAATATAGCTCTATCAAAAGCAGCAATTTGATATACCTGTCCTAATGGATCCGCAAACGGTGATAGTCTCTGTCAAATGGACATCAGTTTGATAAGCACGAACATTGGGGCGTGAAAGGGGTAATGGTTCAGAATCGGAGACGCTAAGCTCTCCAAACCATTAGAAAGAAATCTAAAGTAGGCAGCATTTAGCCCCGGAAGTCTAAGCAAAATAAAGTTAAAGATCAAAATTCTCTAAGTAAGAGAATCATCAAAGGCTCAACAAGCTCTGAGCATCAAGAAAGAAATGCAAAAGAAATGAAGTTTTGAGTTGATCTCTTCTAAGTGACCAGAAACTGTTAGTGCTGTGCGGTTAAGTTAAAGTTGTCCCACATTACATTGGTCAAAGAATCATAGAATAGCCATTAGCCCAATAAAATTAATTTTTCAAATCTAAGATATAACTAAACAGTCTTTCACACGTTAATGATTGGCTTCTCTTCTTCTGCGCACATCTTTCGACTTGTCAAGAAACATTTTATTATCATTCTTTCCTTCCATCAGTACATCCATTGTTAGTTCCTGGAAACGTCGCTTTCATACACGCTAAAATTTACATTGTATCTATAACTTTTACACAATTTTCTAACAAGCCGTTCCCATGAGAAAAGGAAAAACACTTTGATTTGGTCAACCTTCAGTTAGAACGATGCATCTTTATTATTCAGCAAGCATGAGATAATTTTTTTTATTCTGACATTGAATTTTTCAATAGAGGCTGTGAAATATTAAGGCCTAGACCTCGGTAACTTTAGGCCTACAGTTAATTTAAGCAAATACATAATATTTAATCATAAGGATAACATACCACTGCAAATTTCACATTAATATAAGTTCTGAATTAACATTAATACGCTTTTAGTTGAACATTACTTAGTAGGTGGCGGACATTTAAGTAGACACATTTTCGAATTGCTCATTATTTTCTATGTTAATTCATTTTCTATACAGATTCAAAATACAAAATACATGAAATATTTATTGGTAATAATTTCAGCGCTCACACTATTTGCATCATGCAGCTCCTATGTTGTTGAATTATGCTTGTGCTATTTGCTGAATGTAAACATTGATTATTTGATTTGTTCTTCTTCTGCAAAGAAATTCAATATCTGTTAAGCATTCCTGATATTCCCCCCTGCTTTATCTATTCCTCAGGTCCTTGCTGATTTTCTTACCTTTACTCTCTTTGGTAGGTTTATGTGCACTGGTGTATTGCCCTTAAATGAATATAGAGCCTTTTCCCCCTATTCATTTATAACTTGCAGCTCTTCCAGCAATCCATTAAGTACAGAACGTTAGAAACACAAATCTCTTGCTTCCAGGAGCCCAGGTAGATCATCTACTCTACCCTGTTCATGTAACTGACATGGTAGTAAAATGTTGACTGTTAGATAGGAGTTTGTGTCTACTTGTATGCATATTATTTGCTCCTTTGTTCAGCTCTTGTGAAGTATGAATCTAAGTCTTGTATAACCACAACTCTGTGGTGCCCCAACCTACCAAAGTCGTTGTGTCTTTGTCATCCTCTTGACCTTCATACTAGTAGGGTTTTTTTCTTCTGAGACTTGGAAGGTCACATCTGTTTTATATCCTTAGAACTAGGTTGTCCATCGCCAAAGGCTCACAATTTACTATTGGTTACATGGATTTTCATGCAGTGCAATTTTCCACTGTAACCACAGACCTTTAAATATGTGTTTTTGATGCCAAATCCTGCTGCTCTGTTAGAAAAGGCTTGGGATACTGCTGTGCAATGATCACAAGGCTCGATTCACAAAGGGACTACACTAGCTATCCTCAGGAAGAGGAATGGAAAAGAATGCTTGGCACAAATCATTCATAGTAAACCACTCCACACCAGCAAGGATTTGGAGCATTATGATAGCAGGATTTGGTACAGTGGGACAACATGTAACTATTATTAATTATGTACAGGTCCAGCACTATTTTTATTTTCTGCTTGTTTATTTAATTACCATAATCAGTGAGTTTCAAGGGCACCCTGGCACTTCTTTTCAAATCCCTTGTTCAATCATTTTCTCAATAAAAGGTGTCCTGCTCTCCTTCGGTTCATATGTAAGCTTGTACTGAGCAGAACAAGGAAGCACATCATTAGGTTGTACTTGAATCTGCACTGGCTCTGCACTTTTGTTTAATCAAATTGCTTTCCCTGTAAAATCCCACACCTCCTCTTTCATGGTGTGCCTTAAATTAGCTGACGAATATGAAAACTAGGGACAAACTCTCTCATGATTCTTCAGACTTAAGCTTGAAATCTAGATCTTCATCTTGTGTTTGAATAGCTACACCAACCGATATACAATAAATTATGCAATTCATCTTACACAAAATATCACAACTCAACAATTTAACTGAATGTGTGTCAAAATTATGAATTGATAGTCATTCTCTTTAGATCCAAGTTTTACATTGCTGACACCTTATTAGTGATATGTTTATTACTAATGCCTAGAACTTTTTGCCCTGAGAGAGTTAGATTGAGGACCTCCATTGGTTTAACTGTGGAGTGGGTAGCACCAGTATTGATTATATACTATAAAGTGACCAGTCACCTCACCCTCTGCGTATGGGTCACGCTGGTCTACCTCTAGGACTGCAACAAGCCAGCAATCCTCCTCCCCCCTCAGGCACCATCACTGTGCCTGCATTTGACTAGGTCCAGTAGAAATGCGGAGTGTATATGTAGATTGCAGAAAATTACTGCTCATTAGTGAAGGATTTTGCCGAAAACCAGGCTTCTGTTCATTTTATTAATTATAATTATCACTCATCTCTGGGGCTCTAGGCAACTTTCCATTGTATTGCCTTTGATTTTGCATGCTATGCACCGAGGCCACTTTGCCTGGGGCAGCTGACCGAGGCATCCCATTATATGCCATCTGAATCATGTGTGTTGCATCTGTGGAACTATTTGCGACTCATGTTGCATTCATTCGAGTTTAAATTTATACTCCCATTTTCAGTTAACAGTTTTCCGGAAGCAGATATGACAATGTATAGACTTGTTCTGCATATTAATGCTAGCATTGGCTATATTTGAATTATTGACAAAACCTCCACCGTGGTCTTGAGAAACAACCTGTAAAAATGTAGCTAGGTTCTGCACCAACTGCACACCAACTCTCAACATATCCAAATGTGCACCTGTAAAAGAATCAGAACCAAAACTAGGATTTCACAGTTGGAAATGGTTTCCTTTCTTGATAACTTTCTGAAAATACTTTGTCTGTGCAACCATCATCCTCTGTTTTGCATCCGAACAATCATTACAATAGTTGGCATCTTTCAAAATCACATCAAGAGATTTTGCTTGCCAACACATCACATTCTACTGAATGTAAAAACTAACCTGTGGACACAGACCCACCATGAAATCTTAAACAAATCAACTAACATCTTCTTTTGTGGAATCATCAGCTCCACTCTACTGTCAATATATTTGTATTAATCTTGAGTAGTATGCATGCACTGATTCTTATGGCTCCTATGTCACTTGCATAATTTTCAACCAATTTATTTATTTTTGTTGCACTTTAGTCTTCAAACGTGCAATCACTAATTTATATTAATCTATCACAACAGGAGATGGTCCATTCTAAGGAGAAACCCTTGGAGGTTCTTCATGTAGCCAATTCACAACCACCTTGTCCACCAGCCACACATCTTTACACATTGTAATCTCAATCTACACATTCAAATCAATCCAAGGAACCTTTGAAATCTTCACAGTTGTTTCTACCTCTGCATACCACTTATTTGCTTTGTCTATAAGCTTTGGAAAAATGTTTGTAAATGTCAAAGGATAACACCTTGTCCACTGCACAAGAACATATGAATCTCCACATATTTCTCTGAAAGGAAATCCTGCAAGCACTTTACACTCAGAATCGCTCACCCTAGTTCTCTTTTCTTATTCTTCTTCTTTTTTATTATGCTTTCTCCCTTTTTTCAATCATTTTTCTTTGTGTCCTTTCAAATTCTCCTAAATTTCTGTGTTTTTTATTAATTCTTCCACATGCATTCTCAAACTAGCACAGAATATCTCATATTTCAATTCCATTCTATAATTTCTGCACAATCTCCTTTTATACAAATCCACACAAAGTTCACCTGACAATTTGTCAGGTTTGTCGTCTGCTGCTTCCTTACTCAAATATTTCAGTTCTTCATTTTAGGGCAGTACTGTGTCTTTATTATTAATAGTACCATTAATATTTTCTCCTGACAGTATACATTTCTTCTGGTACCAATATTGCACTTGTACTCGGACCTGGCAAAACAGGACTCAGTTCCCCAGCTCCTCTATCTTGCAGTTGTGGATGTTGATCATCATTATACCGAGAGGGTCTCGAATTGAACAAGCCATCAGGAGTGCCCATGTGTGTGCCTGATCTTGATGTCCGTGAAAAGGTGGCAGGGTCAAAAACACCTTATCCCTAACCACGATCTGCACTGTTGTAGACTGTTTAGGAACTAGCACTAAATTTTTCTAATGTGAAGTATTTATGAATCTGCAACTAACAAACACAGGATTTCCGAAGCTGATGGGTGGCTCCCCAAAGTGGCAGAACTAGTTCAGGAAAATGTATCTGACAAGTCTTTGAACCCTCCTGCACACCACCTGTTCCTGTTCTTGGGGCCGAAGGCATTTAAACAGTAATGTTGCCACTGTTGCTTGATGCAAAGAAAAATAGGAATGTGTGGCTTGAGCATGTCAAACAACATTATTTGGCTAATTATGCTCAGCAGACTGCCATCAATACAGAGGTGCCTTCAGAGTAGAACTGTGCATCCTCTATCTACTCTGAAGGAACTACTCCAAGAAGAGTACAGCCAAGCTGAGCCCAATTTTCGAGACTGGCATCATAGCTGGAGACACAGTGGGCTCCTCAATATCAATGAGTGAACATGATGCTTCAGTGTCAACTACTGGTGGTTTATGATGAGCCTGCAACAGAACTAACACTCGTTCGAAATGATAATTACAAGAAATTGGGCTGTATGAAAATGACTCTGAAGCGTATTTTGAAAGAAGTAAAATAATAATCCCTTTTCCACTCAAGCAACGTTATAGGTTAATTTTTGCATGCTGTTGGTTCGTGACATATACCTTTCTCCACCATGGTCATACATATGGATTGCCACTGGAGTTCTGACTATTTTAATGTGGATCATAATATTAATTATAATTTTACTTTTGTGCATGACAACTACACCCCTGATAAAAGTGTTTTTTCCTGTGGTTAAGGAATTGCAACTGCTTTCTTCTTCTCACAAAGTACACATTGTTTAGGAAAAGATTACTCATCAGAAAATGGGTCTGACTAAAATTATTTAAATCCTGTATGTTTTGAAATAATCCCTATATTACATTATAATCCCTGGCCACTTTGCAAGTTCTTGACATATAAATTGTGTTATAAAACTGATGCCAGATTTGAACTCTTATGCCTCTTTAAATAATAAAGATATTTATTTAAATGCATACATCACCAGTAGCTATTTTATTTTCATCATTATGGACACAATTATGTTTGTAACTCAAACAGTTCCAGAGAAATATATAATTATATATAGTGGAAGCATTGTCGGACTCTGCCCATAAATAGTCCCAGAAATATGACATGTCTGACTGATCTGCCTCTCAGTATTCTTCAGAATCAAAAAGACTTAAAAAAATCTTGATCACCAATCACAGATTCATTTATTCTACATACTTTATTGACTCACTCGCAATCCACATTTATGCATACTTTAAAGAAAATATAAATACAAAAGTATTTGGGGGTAGCACGTTTTGCTAAATTAAAGGTACAGAATCTTTATTTAGAGCATACATGAGTCTCAGAGAAATAATGGTTTTGAAGAAGACAAGTAAACAGGCAACATGCATGGCATTGGAGTATACTGTAGACCTAAAGATACAACCTATTCCAAACATTTAACACAATTCTTAGATTGGCAGTGGAAAGAAACATTACTGATGCTGAATTATATTACATGGTGCAACATGGAACTTATAATGTGGTTGCATTTAATTCAAATGGAATTGCCCTGTGGTAAATAGATACTGATGTATGTATGAACATGTTTTTCCCCAAAGTTGCTGGTCCATTAAAAAATAAACCAGACCCCCAAAACAACATTTATTCCCCAATGACAGTAACCATGTACACTATTGACAAGTTATGTTAAAGATAGTTTAAGTGATGTGAAAGAAAACCTGTCAAAAAACTAGTGAAGACATGGAGTGATTCCCAGGCTAAATGCCATAACAAAATAAATTATGTATATCCACAAAATACTTCTCCAAAAGAAGAGGAAGCACCCTCAGAAAGAGAAACTACAGAAATAATTAGGTAAACTGACAAAGACATAACACAGCCCAAGTATTGTGATGGTTTTCAAACACTCTTGAAATGAGTATACACAATTTTGACTATAATTTCTTGAATTTCTTCAGCCCTCAATGTTCTGAAATTTAATTTGCAAGAAGGACAAGCTCAGATGTGACATACAGCACAAATAAATTACTGGTCATTATTAACTCTGAAGGTAAATACAGCAGTGCTGTGTTTGACCCTTATAATTTGAACCCAAGACAGAAAAACATTGATAAAAAAAAGAAGCATTGTCCATAGAAGAGATAGCGAATACTCAATTTTTGTTGCAGAAGGCCCATATCTAATATGGCTCTTCTGTGGAACAATCTGCTTGCCAATTAATACCTTTTTCATTTTTATAATTGTTAGAAACACATATCCTTAGGTTTGTATGAAAATACACAATGACTCCCTTATTAATGACTGGAGATTTCCATTGGAGTTCCTTTGTCGGACAAAAGTAAATCTCACATTCAAAAGCATATCTCCAAGCACAAATATGCTATGACATTCACTCCTTTGCAACTCTATCACGCTGCACAGGGTTAAAAACTGCCTCAAGCTCAGTCATGATTGTAAACTACTTACAGCACTTGCTCCATTCCTTCCCTCTTATCTTGCTGTCCTCGGGAATGGGTATTATCTAAATAGAACATATCATGTGGGACTAATCCAAGTTTTACCTTCATGTTAACTGTTCAGAAAACAGTGAAATGTGCAGGGGCTGTTTCTGCTTTGGGGTGCTGGGACTGCACCACTTTGGGATTCCTAAGTCTTTTCTGCAACAAATATTAAATACATCAATTTATTTAGAGATATTATCTCTTGAAAATCTTTGGTGATATCCATTATAGGCCAGGGATGCTGCCAGCATCACAATTTTGGATATTAGATGTTGCAGGATCCATCCCTGCATGAGGCCAGATGTCATTAACACTCATAGCTCCCACAACTTCTCATTCATCACAGGCTAGGATTGGATGTGCGCACAGCAAGTGAGATTTGGCACCTTGTCCTTGGTAATGGTAAGTGGTAATGCTAAACGTGCATTGGGTATATTGTGCTGAGACGCCTGGTATCTCTGACCTATCCCACTGTGTATTTGTTCCTCAGCTAAGTAAATTCAAAAGACATGCAGGACTTTTTCTCCCTGGCGAAGTTGATGCAAATATCCTCAGCTTTGGAGGGATTCAAGGGCAAAGGGAGAAATATGTGCATATAGTGTCATGATCTGTGGAATACTAGAAAATGTTTAAAAAAACTTGAAATTAAATGCTATGAATAAGCATGCCTAGAATATGTCTAGCATACTTGACGTTTATTAAGGTCCTGATTTATTTAGACTGACACAATTATTCTAGAATATGTTATCAGTTAGACTCTGTAGCATACTAGATGTTTGAGGTTGCATAATTCTCGGAATCCATCTCTGTCAAATATTGTTAAAACACGAAACAGGTCCCTGTTGTGCCCTATATTCATGCCTTTAACATTAATTCCAAAACACTCAGATAATTATTGATAAAAACATTAATGTAATGCATGTCTGCGATTTACTTCCTATTGCTACCGTACATGTTTTACTTAATCTTGCAATTTGTAAGAGTGTTAGCTATTTCCATCATGTTATGCTTCTTAGTTTTTTATTTGCCTTTTATACAGTGCATACCTTGAACTGAGTCTCACCAGGTGTTTATGATGGGCCATGATTGAGAACTCTGGCATTGAGGCTAAAGGCAGTGCCAGCTTCTCATAGTGCCTGTCAGAGGGTTGACGTTTCTGCAGAGCACACGGAGCAATGGTCATGTTTTCCAGTTGCAATTGAAACTATGTGGGCCTCATTTACTAAGTTTTGGAGCAGGGCAGCAATGCAAGCCTTTTTCCTTTGCTGCCGTGCTTCAAAACAAAAGGATGGAATGCACAGTATCAACAAGAGATGCATTATGCATTATAAACCTTATTGCTTTCTTGCTAAGGGCCACATGTGCAAAGTTTTTATGCGACTAGAAAAATACTTTTTGGGATGCACAAAACCCAAGTTGTGATTTGGTAACTGGATTTTGAGATTCAGTATTAGGAAGAGGCATGTTCAAGGTGTCCCTTCCTAATAGCGACTTGCAGTGGGATATAAGAAAGTTTCGCAACCAAAATGAGTTCCCAAAACATTCACAGGTTCCCACTAATTTCAAAACGGTTGTAACCCATTTGCAATTGGAAAGGGTTCCCCAAGGGACATCTTCCCCTTGAAGCAGGTGTAAGAGTGTGAACAATCTGTGAAACCCGAATTAGGTTTACTTTTAGTGTGATTTTAGCCTAGTAAGTTAACAATATGATGGTGAGATTGATATAGCGTTAAACAGACACTGTGGTGGTCATTACGACCCTGGCGGTCAGAGACCGCCACGGGTAATGTGGCGTCCATACCGCCAACAGGCTGGCGGTACGGAGGCCCTTATTACGACCGCAGCAGTAGCACCGCGGTCACACCGCCAGGGCCGGCGGTTTACCGCCGTTTTAGCCCCGGCGGTGATAATCCGCCAGGGCAGTGCTGCAAGCAGCACTGCCCTGGGGATTATGACCCCCCTACCGCCAGCCTGTTTCTGGCGGTTTGCACCGCCAGGAAGAGGCTGGCGGTAAGGGGTGTCATGGGGCCCCTGGGGGCCCCTGCACTGCCCATGCCACTGGCATGGGCAGTGCAGGGGCCCCCTAACAGGGCCCCAGCCAGCTTTTCACTGTCTGCATAGCAGACAGTGAAAAGCGCGACAGGTGCAACTGCACCCGTCGCACGGCCGCAACACCGCCGGCTCCATTAGGAGCCGGCTCCTATGTTGCGGCCTCATTCCCGCTGGGCCGGCGGGCGCAAACTTCGTTTCCCCATCGGGAATGTCATAATGGGGGCCGCACGGTGGTTACTGCCTGGCGGGCGGCGGTAGCCGCCCGCCAAGGTCAGAATGACCCCCTATGTTCCAATATTTGTTACTGTTCCCATTACTCACAAACTTTACAGATATTATTCGGTTTGACTATATAATTCTTACAATACCTATTGTGTGCACTACAACTGGATTTTGATTTTAAAAATACACCTGTAAAATTAACCTTATTGTTTCATAGTGTTCTTGAGTGTGCCTTTCTAATCTTAAAGAGGGTTACAATCTTCTAATTATTCCTATGTTGTTTTATTTAACTGATCTTTAGCTGAAATCTCAATCAAGTACTGCTAAGTGGTTTGTGTGTTTCCTGCCGTCCAACTGTCTTTCTGTCTTGTGTTGGCGGATTGACAAAGTCTTTAGTGCAAGGGGTCTACAAAAGTCTATTCTCAGGCAGTGTTCTTGAAGGGTCTAGAAAATGTATCACTTATGTTTCTGGCATCACCAAGTAAGCATTGGCAAGTCCACTCTAAATTGGCCACAAAACATATTCTTGGCAAATTTAATTGACACTATGGCTGCTCAGGCTTGATCAACCGCTTAGACAATGAGTCCAGTCATTCAGAGAGAGTCTGGCATAAACCCATCCGAGATCTAAACACAGAGAGTAAACCTTTCTCCATGCTGCTGCTCTGGCAATTGTGACACTGGAAGGAGAATACAACTTGTAGAAGTTGAGTGTAAGGGTGAACCATCTACACTCAACCATAAATACAGAAACTCAAAACATAGACATAAAGCATTTTTCCTGATGGGCAAAGCAGAATGATTCTTTTAGAGGCATTGACAACATTTTGTGATTTGAGTGATTTTTATGTAAAGTATCACTGAACAAAACTTTTTAAAAAGAAAACATTGGAAGCTATACTTTGCAGTATTTTCTGCCAATATCGCTCAAACAGTAGTCAGTCAGTGACAGAGACCACCAACTTCAAAAGAGTTTGCAGATGTTTTCATGCTATTTGGTTTAACCTGTCATATGTGTTTACCACAGATGTTAGACAAATTAAATGTTGTAACATTCTGCAAAATGAGCACTGGGTGGAAATCTTCCTTCACAGAAAGGCTCTTCTACTGTTGATGTACATCCCTAGAAATAGGGCTACATTATTCAGAATTGATGAAAGAAGTTGGTGACCGTTTAAAACATTGCAATATCAGGAAAAGACCAGCTCAGTTTGGATTTGCTTATCATAAAGACATCCTGTTCTTTCATTGATGTGTAAGGTCCTAGTACTGTGGGCCTAAACTGCAGATTGGGTGTTTTTCAAATGTAACAGTAAAAAATTCTAAAAAGAGAATTTGGAAGGTGATCCACAACTGAGTTTTCAGTACTAGAATTAAGAAAGGTGAAGAGTTGTTTTGGACCGTTGAGCTCTCACTGTTGTCCTCCATTTGTGACCAGGTCGCAACCCATTAATTTTCTGGCAGTGTTTTATGAGCCCTTTTTCCTCCAGAACAAGTCTTTTATATATATATTGTATATGTTGTATATATTGGGGCTCTTAATGTAGCATGGTGGTTGAAAGGAATAAGCATATATGATGTCCAATAGAATACTTAGGTTCCATCCAACCAGTGCTGAACAAAGCACATGTTCTTCATAGTGCAGGACAGCAGCTGTAAAAAAAATGAGAAAAAAGTGTTTATTATTATTCACACTTGCATCGAGTAATGGTTTTTGGAACGGCTTCTAGAGTGCTCTAACGATGAAAGTCCCTCTGGCCCTCATTGCTTTAGATTGCATTACACCCTGGTGAGGGCAGTTACACCTAGGTGCATGGGGCATGGCCTTATAATCCTGTGAACAGTGTAAGGGTGAAGGTGACAGTAGGAAATTGGCTTAATAATTTGGGTAGGTGGCCAACTTAGAGCAATGTGTAAAATACTGATATCGTACTAAAACACTAATAAAGTTAAAACTCCAAGAAATAAAAATTACAAACCAAATTAGAAAAATTGAATATATTTTAACAAAATAAATGACAATAAATTACCAAAATGCAATTAAGGGAGCCAAAGTTGCAAGATTTTAAAGTTTTAGATGAAAATAGCGCCAAAAGGCACTAAGGCCTATATTTATGGAAAGTTAGCGTTGCCTTGGCATCATTTAATTTGACGCTAAAGTGGAGCTAACATACCTCCATACTTATATTTTGATGCTAGACCCATCTACTGTCAAAATATCTGAGTTATCGCCATTTTTAGGACGCGCCAACCCACCTTGCGTCTCATTGCGACAATGAGATGCAAGGTAGGCATTCCCTTCCTAAAAAAATTATGCTAGCCTCCCAGCACCATATTTAACTCCTGGTTCTGAAGCGAAGCACACCTAGGTGGCGGACCTAAATAATGTCGCTAAGTCTGATTAACATCACTATTTAATGCCAGGTCAGACATGCCGTTACAGTGCTGGTAGGCCCATTTCAAAGGGGCAACACCATGGAATGGGCACATAGATGCCCATCCCAACCCCCAGCCTCTCCACCACCCACACCACAGAGACACTACTGGAGGAGGGAGCCCATCCCAGGCAAGTGTATGTATATGTCTGTGGTGTGCCACTGGGGCTGGCTGGCACTGCGTATGTTGGTCCCCTGTGGTGCCCCTTGGGGTCGTGGGAATGACTCCTGCTTATACTTACACATGAGTCATTTTTTGGCTGCTTGTGTGTGAAAAAATGACACTAGGCTGACTAGCGGCAGATATTTTGCTGTTAATCAGCCTACCGTCATTTTTGACCCATTCGCGCCATTTCACCTAACGCCATGCATCACCGGCTAGCGTCTTTTTTTGGGACGCTAACCATTCTTTAGCTCCATTGTGCGTCATTTCTTAAATATGGTGCACAAATGGCATTGTTGTGCATAATTTTTCATAAATATGGGCCTAAGTGCTAAAGCTGGACAACTGGTCACACTAGACCAGGACCTAAGCACGGTTTCAGGCCGACAGTGAAGGAGAGCGGGTTGGATACAGTAATCAATTTCAACCCAGTTGGCTGTTTCACCTAGGGACTTAGGGTGCGATTTATCTCTGGCGGGGTAGAAACTGTACAGCCTTTGTATCTGTACTACCAAGATAATCACAGCAGAGGCTACTCCGACTCTGCCGTCATTAACCAAAGATCTGCTTGGCAGGTTTTTCACGGTCTTCCGGATGTCTGGGTATTAAAAACAGCATATAAACATTCCCCAACCTTATCTTCCTAACGGAACACTAGTTGTGTTTACTGTTAGGTACTTATAGGGACTGCAGACTTTTTGTTTGAATAGCTGGCCCTTTCCCACATCATTTTGGTAATCTCTATCAGGGTTTGTGATGTATTTAACAAATAACTAGCACTGGTGTGGTTCTTCCATACAGCTCTGATGAGACATTTTACCGTACACTTTTGAGTTCTACTGTTGATGAATTATGCTTGTTTTATTTGCTGAATGTAATCATTGATTATTTCGATGTATTCTTCCTCAGCGCAGAAATTCATTATGGCTGAGACAAATATGTGAATTGCCCACAATGCTGCTAGCGGAATCCAAAACCAGGCAATCCCTTTCTACATTCGACTGGATCCAAAAATCATCAAATTTAGAAATCTCCTACAACGTATCTCTTGAGTGATATAATTATTCCAGGAAGCAGCAAACAAACACTGATAGAGCAATAGTTTAAAGTACTGTATGAGCTCTAACCTGCATCAGAACTATGCCACCTAAAATGGCTGCCTCCCATGATGCACCTTTCAGGTCAGATGTGACACTGATTCTGTTTCTGATGAAAGATGCTTTTGCTATATACTGGCTTCTCTACCTTATGTCTGCTGTTCTTTTGAAGAATGTTTCCTGACCCTTTGTGGCATTTAATCTCCCAATTGAACCAATCTCCTCTCTTTATTTTCACTCCTAGATCCCTCGAAGACACAGTCAACAGTAACACCATCAGTATCTGGAACTTCAGATGCAAAGGGTGAGGTCCTGAAAGTATTCACCTTAAAGTTTATGGAAGGGCGCTTTGTGAAGAACAAAAGCATCTACTAGTTTCCATCAGCACCAGCTCTCCTGGAGGTCGCAGGAGGCTTCAGTATAGCAATGTTCACAACCCTATGGGCACGTTTGGCATGTTGGTCTACTGACCTACTCATGCAGGAATGTGCACTAACTGACATTGGGCGCAAATTTGCTCACTCATGAAAATTGCACATTATAATGAAAAATTTACGTTTCAATAAATCTGTCTAGAAAAGTGAGTGCAGGTTTTGTGAATAGTGAACAAGGCCTACACTCATAAATAAAAGTACTTGCACTATTAAGTTCAGCTTTGTGACTTGATACGTTTCCAGCCACAATGACCCTGACAGTTGTAATCCACCAGGGCAGCGCTGCAAGGCTGGCGGTAAGGGGAGTCGCAGGGCCCCTGGGGGCCCCTGCACTGCCCATGCCACTGGCATGGGCAGTGCAGGGGCCCCCTGACAGGGCCCCATGCAGCTTTTCACTGTCTGCTCTGCAGACATTGAAAAGCGCAATGGGTGCAACTGCACCCATCGCACGTCCGCAACACCGCCGGCTCCATTTGGCCCACATCCCCGCTGGGCCGGCGGGCGGAAACTCTGTTTCCATCCGCCAGCCCAGCGGGGATGTCAAAATGGGCACCGCAGGAGTGCGGCCGCATTGGCGGCCGCACAGCGGTTACAACTTGGCGGGCGGCGGTTGCCGTCCGCCAATGTTGTAATGAGGCCCTAAGCCATTTAAAGACAGAACTTTGTGAAGTTTTCAAAATAACTGAAACTATTGAAAGTTTAAGAGACATTGAGTAATACATGGCTGACATTTGTTTTTCTAACCCTCTAGGTGCTGAGGAGAAGGACGGCGGCTCCTCATTCTCCGCTTTCAATGCCATCCAAGTGGCTCAGATTGTAATCCTGCTTCTCAGTGTAACAGTGACATCACTTCTGTGCAAACGTGGCACATTCCAAAGCAGGACTCCTGACTCTCCTGAATATGTAAACACCACAATGGCCTCAAAAGTGGTCACTGGTGCACAATCAGTTTAAGTGCTTCAAACTGAAATCACCTGACTGATTCAGGCCCGAAAGGACTCATTCAAACTAAAATGGGACACATGAACCATGAGCATTCCAAAGTGAACCGAACCTGCTTAGCTGCACTTTAATTTCCACAAATATCTGCAGAACGTTCCAGAACAGGGGGAAATGTGTGAAATATACCTGTGTTGTAAGAGTTTACATGGCCTTCTGCGCAATGTTTGAGGTAATAAAAATTAGATGAAAATTAAAACGCTGGCAACTTTTCACCAAACTTTTTCGGAGCAGTTGAGGCGCCAGTGCATCAACTTTTGACACTCGTTAGCCACTTAATTTGTGCAAATTTCGGGCACATAAAGAGCTACCTGATGAATTAAAATTGCAAACTGTGGCTGTTCAATAAATCTATACATTTGAATAACTGAAGCACATTAGGCTCCACAATCAAGACAGCGAGTGGTTAAGATTTCAAACCATAAAGGTTTACAGAAGACAAAACCGTTGTTAGTATCAGTTCAACAATCAATATATGAACCAATTGATTAATATAGAAGTCAAAACAAATCAAATCTATAAATGAAAGAGGATGAACTAGCATAGCCCCAGAGAGAAAGGTTTAGAAAGTTATTTCTCGAATAAATAGAGTACCGTAAATTCCCTACTTTGCTCTAAGCTGCATCGAAAAACGGGCTGAACTCATAATCTACTCTGCACTAACTTAAATAACACAGTTCTGTCATTTGTTACATCTACATGCAGTTCTCATTGAATACTTTTGTAAGCTCATTAGCTTCTCTAGGCTTTCCACAATTCAGATGAGGTTTTCAAATTCACATTGTCCATATTAGATACAGGGACCAGCCTGTACTCTGCTGGGGTCACATGAAATTGCTAACAATTTTTGATTATCATAGTAAAAGAAAGCATTTCACATGGGAAAGAAAGCAAAAGAACATTATTCAATAATTAGAACTCTAGTGTCTAATAGAATAAAATGTTAACATGTCACAAAGCAAGATGAGAACCAACGAGAGCTAAATTAAATGCAGACCTATATTATCTATGAATAAAACACAGTTAATAATATTTGGGTGCTTATGTGTTGATGTTAATTTAATGCAAAACATTTAGGGCCCGAATTATGAAAAGTTAGCGCCGCCTTTCTCTCATTTAAAAAAAAATGACACAAAGGCGGGGGTAACTTTTCAGAAATCAGGCCCTAAATGTGAAAAACAACCCTTTAAATCCCTTAACCTGGTGATTCTAGGAATCATCACAACCCACACATTAACTATTTTAAATCCCCCATTACAAATAGATTGCTGACTTTCGCAGCTTGTTTCTATACTCCTTCAGCTCTTATAATGCACACTAAACCCTAAGTTGTATGTTCTCCAGTTCCAGTTCTTCATGCGTCCTTGTTTTTCCTCTTGAGTCAGACGGCTATTGCTCTCCTTTGTAATTTGACCCATTGTTTGCTAAAATCGTTTTTATCTCTTTTATAAAAAGAAATAAGCATATCACTCAAATGATAATAATTAGTATTGAGGTTAGTATTGTCTCTAATATTTCTCCATTAATATCACTAAACTACTCACCAATCTTGGAGAATCCTTTCCCTATTGACGCGCAGGCACATGTCATGTCATGGTATTGCATGGTATGGTATGGTATATAATATGGTATGGTATAGTATGGTATAATATAGTATGGTGCGTAGATATATACATTACACTATCCCCTGGTACGATATTGTAGTGCTGATCAGGCATGACTGTATCACAATCAGCCCTAGTGGGACTATTTGGAAACACAGGTCCTCAAATTATTGCAGAATTGCAGAATTGAAGAAGTGAGGAGGAGGCACTTATGTGTAGAAGCATGTCGTTTTACAATTTAGGAGAGATGTAGGAAAAGGTTTGACTGCCGGATCTGGTTTTCCATATGAGTGGGATGTGTGCAAGGAGGAGCCCAGTTGAGTGGAGATGTCTGGAAGGTTTGTGAAAGCAGATGCGATTGATGAAGTATGCTAAGCCTTTGATATGTATGTCTTGAAAGTGTGGGTGAGGTTTGTGAATGGGGAGTCAGTGGAGCTCTTTCAGCAGTGGTAAGATTAAGTGCAGCGTGGGATGTTGAGAGCGAGACTGGCAGCAGAGTTCTGAATGGCCTGCAGCCTTCAGGTGAGTTTTTTGTGGATCCGAGCACTGCAAGTGTTCCCATAGTCCAGCTTGGTTGTGACAAGGGTGTGCATGACATTTTGTATACCTTCATCATCATCTTCAGGTTATGGAAGCATTAGGTGTTGATGGCATTGACTTAAGTGGTCATGTCAAATTTGTTGTTGATGATGATCACAAGGTTCTTGGCATGGGTTGTGGGAGTAGGTCTTAGCTCTTTTGGCCAGCAGCTGAAATCCCACTGAGATGTGCTCATCCCAAAGATCACAATTTTGGTCTTTTTGATGTTTAGCTTCATATTCATATTTGTCCAGTCCAGTGGTCAATTTCAGTCATACAGACATACCCTTTGTCCGGGTACTGACAGCATGTCTGTGAGGGAGAGAAGGAGCACTGTGTCGTCAGCGTAGGAGAGGACATTGATGCCATGAGAGCAGATGATTCTGGATAGAGGGATTATGTATGCATTGAAGAGGGTCGGGTTCAGTGAGGATCCTAGGGAAGCCACACAGATGAGGTCGCAGGCATCCGTGGTGTATGGTGCCAGGTGAACTGATTGGGTCCTTGCAGCAAGAAAGAAGCAGTCCCACCAGGGTACATGTCCTTGGATTCAGATCCCATGTAGGTGGTAGATGAGGATGGGATGGACAACCATGTCAAACACTGTGGAGAAGTCCAGGAGGATGGGGGCTGCCATGTCTCCTCCATCCAGAGTCTTGCGGATGTCATCCACAGTGGGTGTCCTCATTAGTGATGAGGTCAGTTTCTGTGCTGTTGTTGGGTCTGAAACCAGACTGAGTGTGTCTTCCCAAGTATCTGGGAAGGTCACTGAAGAGGTGGAGGCATTCAGAATGTATCCTCCAAATCCTTCATTGCATCAGAAATGTCAGTCATATTGGTATGAGCTTGTTAATTTGATTACTTGAACAAGACACATAAGTGCAGCATTGCTGAAAGCAAAGCATGTGGCAGACACAGCCCTTTTTTGCCAGTAATATATCTAAAGCTAGCATGTTCTGTAAGATCATTGCCTTTATTGCCATAAGCTCAGTATTTATTGGGGTTAAAGAACAAGCCATGTTAGTAGCCAACAAATTCCACCAACTAGATAGCTTTGAGATCTTCAAATCATTTAAAGCTACACCTACATATGGTGTCATAGCATCAGCTATATCACCTACTACTTGTGAGGAACTACACTTAGCTTTTGCATGAGTCACCATTCCCCTGAAGGATGGCAAGATCAGTTGAGTTTGTCTGTAGTTAAAGTCTTTAGTTACAGGTGTCAGTTGTGAGCAGATAACTTACTAAGCAATCATACCATAATATAGTTTTCAAAAGCAACAAAGCCACACATCTGAAATCCAATAACCTATACACTAGATAGAGGATCAAGTTATTAGGGATATGGGAGGAGTACATATTTCCCCTATAGCAAAGAGATCTGAAATGTGCATAAATATAAAGACTATAGACAAGAATCAGACATTGCTAATGTAAGGGAATGGAGATCAGGGATTTGAGATTTAAATAGAGAACCTTGTACAGGAATGCCTAACGTGGTCTTATAGATGATTGGTAAGATAATGCTGGGGTGGTAACGTGAAGATAAGGCGCTCACCTACTGAGTGTATTAAGTAAATATAAGCATTAGGTCTCAGTATTTACAGATGGTGCACATACATGGTACCTCCCCTATTATACCCTGGATGTAACAATCATTAATTGTTAACTATATATATGAAAACCTATGCACACGTCTTCATATGTAACAAATGACTCATTAAATCCAGTCCCAATACAATTCTCAAGAATCTTCTTTATTCCTTTTCGTATACATCACTTCAGCCAGAGTCAACACGTGTTTCATCTGGGGTGTGTTGCCCCACAACTTCCTCAGGGCTTATATAGGCTGTAAACAATATATGACATATTCTTCGAGTATAATGTACAAAAAATATCAAAATAATAACATTTAAAAATTAAAATTTCGGATTAATTTTACTGTGTGTTTTTTTTACTGTAATACAGTGATTAACATAAACAAGGTGGAGACCAGTTATTTACAATAATTATTTCTGATATTGCAATGCGGTTGTTTATGTTATAGAAATAAACCCTATTTGATATATTTAAGTGTGTTTGTTATAATATATCACCTCAGTGTCATGTACAAACAATTTTAGTTAAAGCCATGACCCCAAAAATGGGCATCTTGTAAATGATTTACATGCAGAATCCATGCAGTGCAACTTCCTATTTCTGTGAATAGATTCCTTGATTATTTCCCCATTCATAATCCTAATATATTATTTTATCATCTAGTCTGTCTTTTTGTGATGGGGACAAGTTCTGATTTGTCCTAAACCAGAATAGTCATTAGAAATAGAATTAAGGTGTTGTAAATTAGTAATTCGTTGAAGTCATAATGTTATCAATAATAATTTCTGACGAACTCACTCACCTCTTTATTAATGTGTATTTCATATGAGACAAACCAATTCTATTTAGACCTAAATAGGAAAGAAATGACTAGTTACTTGGGGCCAGATGTAGGTACAAAGAAATTAGCGACTCGCAATTTGCGACCATGTGCGACTCGCAATTTGCATGTCGCTAACTGGAATGCAGGTACAATTTGCGGGGACAAATTGCGACTCGCACCCGTAGTCGCACCGCAGATAGCGAGTCCGCTGTCTGCGAGGTCGCTTTTTGCGACTGCGCAAAAAACGGACTCGCAATTTGCGAGTGGGTGTCGCAAATTGCGATTTTCATGAAAATTGATTGCAGGTGCTGCAGAACACTCCAGAAACCACTCAAGAACACTCTGGAAACACTTCCTGGCACATGATGATGACATCACAGCCAGGAAGTTTACAAATACACCTGGGAGGAGGGAGGACCACACCCTTTTTAACTGCTGCACAGCTAACAGACAACAGCAACCATGGCTGACACTCCCAGAAAGAGGAAACTGAAATTTGCTGAGAAGGAGCTGGAGGTGGTCACAGAGGAATGCTGTCAGCACCATGATGAGCTATTTGGGAAGGCACCCCTCAATGTGCCAGACTCTACCAAAAAAAGAATTTGGCAGGAAATTCAGGAGAAGGTGAACTCCCTGGGGGTCAGCCACAGGAGTGTCGATGAGATAAAGAAGAGGTGGTATGATCTCCGCACCCGGACCAAGGAGAGGGTGGCAGAAAGGCTCCAGGAGATGAGAGGCACAGGAGGGGGACCATCATCCATACCACCACCCACACCCCTGGAGGAAAGGGTGGAGGAGACCCTGGAGCAGGAGGCTGTAACAGGATTCGGAGATCTGGACACCTCTGAGCCCAGAACATCTACCGGTGAGTACCATGTGATATGCCTGTACCCCCATCAATGCCATACTCCCACCCACCATGTACACAGGGGCATGCACAACCAAGATATCTCCATTTCAGAGTAGCATATACCAGCATGATGCATTATGGGCAATGTAGTCAAGTAGGCAGTTAATAGGCAAATGTTTATAAGGAAGTGTGCAACAGATAGTAGACACTGACAGTATTTTCCCCATGTCCCACAGGTCTCCCACAAGACACCACCGCCAGCCACAGCAGCCAGGTGCCACTGGTCAGCCAGCCCCATGAGGAAACAACGGGAGCAGCCACCACTCCCACCTGCACCACCAACACCATCCCCTCTACGACAACACCCGCTGCAACAGTGGTTTCGGAGACTGCACCAGCAACAGCCAGGAGTGCCACAGCACATCTCACAGGGCATCCACCGCTGCGCAGGCGACGCAGGATGAGGAGAGCAGGACTGCAGGCTGAGTCAGGGGGTCCGTCCACCACACTGACAGAGGCACAACTGCTACGTGGTCAGCGCCTGCAGAATCAAATGTTAGGGCGGATTAGTGGGGTTCTGCACCGCTTCGAAAGGAGCAATGAAAATAGCATGCAGCAGCTTCATGCACAACTGGACGTAATAGGCAACAACACTGGTGACCTAACCCTGTTCATGCGTGAACTGCTGGCTGGACTGCTTACACAGAGCGAGGGTGCGCGGCGCAGGGACCGCCAGCTGCTCCAAAGGCTGGACAGGATGGCCTCCTCAATTTGCAGACTGGCAGTGAACACTACTGGGCTGTCAAGAAGAACAGTCGGCCTCCAGGTGGAAAAGGGCCACTTTGCAGGTGATGTGGCAAGGGGCCTGGGCTGGATCACCCATGTGATCGACCTCATGGATGCACAGCAGGTGTCCAGGGGTACAGGGGACACCCCACAAGACAGAGAGGAGGGCTCCACTGTAAGCAGTGTCTCTGCTGGTGACACCAGGGTGCTCCGGGGTGGGAGTACGAGGCAGAACACTGCTGAGCAACCTGGTACCAGCCAGGCTGGCAGAGGCCGCCGTAGGCAATAAACTAAACACTGTCCCTGATGTTGGGGCACATGATGGCAATGTGCCCCATGCCAGGTTGGCTTTCTGAAGTCCCTGAACAGTTTTTCATTGTAAATAGTTCAGTTTTTGCACATACTAAATAACTTTTTTGTTCCACTTAACAAATGGAGTGTTTGTTCAATTGGTGAGTATGGTACAAGTTGGCACGTACCTTCCAAAGTATTGTATTGCGATGTGTTCCCGTCTCAGTCTGCCTTGATTTGCAATGCTCCTATCCCCATGATGGCGATGTGGTGCTCTTGCTCTTCATCCTCAGAATCCGGGTCTGCAGGGGTGAGAGGTAGCCCACGTCGGGTGGCAATGTTGTGCAGGATAGCGCATGCAACAACTATTTGGAATGCCGTTATGGGGGTATACTGGAGGGCACCTCCACTTCGGTGGAGGCATCTGAACTGTGCTTTCAGCAATCCAAAGGTTAATTCGATCAGGTTCCTGGTCCTCTTATGTGCACTGTTGTATCGCCTCTCACATTCATTGCTGGGTGTTAAGTACGGAGTCATTATCCATGGCCGTAGTGCATATGCACTGTCACCTATTGGGCACAAACAGTACACTGTTAGAAAGTCCTGGTTGGTGTGCACATTGATCTGTGTGTATGTCTACAAGGTGTATGCAGCTCTACCTAGGAGGTATCTGTCTCCAAACTCCCCACGTTCCAGGCGTTGGTGTATCCCACTGTGCCTAAAAATGTAGGAGTCATGAGTACTGCCTGGAAATTTCGCTACAATGTCAGTGATGACATAATGGGCGTCACAAACAACCTGAATATTGAGTGAGTGGGTACACTTTCTGTTGCGGAACAGATAATCCAGGTTTGCAGGAGGGCATATTTGAATATGTGTCCCATCTACACACCCGATGACATGGGGAAAGTTGGCAATCCGGTAAAAGTCCAGCTTGGTACTGTTAATTTCTGCCTCATTCCTGGGTAGGTATATGTATTGGGACATGTGTGTGAGTAAGGCATCTAGGAATGCCCTGAGGAACCTTGATAGTGCACTTTGGGATACCCCACCTGCCACAGCAACGACCCCCTGATAGCTACCCGAGGCCAAGAGGTGCAGTGAGCATAGCACTTGCACATGCGTAGGGATGGCGCAGCGGCGCAGCGTCTGGCGTTCTAGCTGTGGTTTGAGTAATTCAATTAAATCTAGTATAGCTGCACTGCTAAGTCTGTATTTATCATAGATTTCTTCCTCAGTTTGCTGGAAAAGAGTCTGCCTTGTTCTGTAAATCTTCTCCTGTCTCTGGCTCCTCCTCCTCCTCTGCTGGGCTGCGTGGGCTCTCCTCCTCACTGCTATCAGGTATATCTCCGCCATCTTGAGTAACCCAGATGCCTTCTGGGTCTCCTTTTATTCTTTGGTAATGATTACCACCTGCTCTGAGGTAGTGGTAAATGGGACATGCAAACTGGGCTTTTTGCGACTAGTCGCAGTTTGCGAGTTGCTATTGCATATGGTTTGCGACTCGCAAATTGCGACTTCCTATTTGCAGGTCGCAATTTTTGCGAGTCGGTAACGGCTTGCAGTGCTTTTTACGAGTCGGAAATGGGATTTTTGCATCCCATTTCCGATTTTGCGGAGTCGCAAATAGCGATTCGGGCCGTTTGCGACTCGCAGACTTTTGCTACATCTGGCCCTAAATGTTTATTATATGCGTAAGAATCTTTGTTACCAGAACAAGTACCTCACTTGCTCACCTGTTTCCTGAAAAACAGTCGCATTCGCCTGCGAGTATGCAAATAACTTATTCTCCTCTTAGTAAATTATGTTTCATATAAACAGCAAAGTAGTGCCAATCCAAATATGTGTAACCTAAATGACTGTTATATGCAGGAAAACTGCTAAAAATCTCTGTTCCCATAACAAATAACTCCTTCGCTCACCTGTGTAAATGAAGATCACTCATTATCCGAGTTGTGAGTACGCAAACGGAAGCCACGTCTGATCCCGCCGTATATATACGTAATCATGGACAGTAAAATAGAAGAGGGATAAGCCCATTGGAGTTTGCGCCTTGATAGAGATACTGGACTCCAAGTATAAACATAGAGCAAGGACTAAATACTTCTAAAATAGTCACCATGTTGGACGTCCCCGTAAATATACACAAGGCATTTCCAACTTAATGATGTTAAATCTAGCATATGATGTAGTGTTGTGGTAGGCTACTAGATTAATTCAAATAATAAATATTGACTAGAACTGACCAAATATTGTTTATCCATTTGTTATTATCATGTTTAGGCTGCTATACTCTCATGGGAACTAAAAATCATCGCCATCTTGGAAACCCTCGTTATTGGAAACGAGGTATTTCCAACTCGTTAATACTATAATAAGCTTCTAATATAGTATCTACCATGAATCACTTCACTGATTTATAGTATAATACACAATCCATATTAAACTAACCCAATGTTTAGGTGTTTAACATAACCCAATGTTTTAGTTTTTAGTTTGCAAACTTCTAAAAATTAATGTTCCATAAAGTCTATTAAGATTTGATATGAATGAGTATACTTAGAAAGCAATAGACTAATTTATTGTTGATATACACACAATGGTATATATTGATTACATATTCCTGTGACTATGATTTTCTCTAAATCATCTATATTGCATGGATTCTATATCTACATACCCAATGATATTGTGATTATTAAACATGCGTCTTATTATAATTTGTTACACAGTATATTACCATTTACTTGGAATAATATACTATATTATCTAGTGTGTGTATTATATGATTTTTTCTGAATGATTAAGTCTCTCCTAGAAAATATTCCAATTCATAATCTGAGTTCAATCTATATTCTACCGCCCTCAGGCGCATAATCCAGATAGATTATTTTCTCCTTAGTGTTAACTCCCTATCTCCACCTCGATGACTCATTCTTATGTGTTCAAAGCCAAAAAATGTAAATTCTTTATGCTCTTTTTGTGCAGTACAATTTCACATATGTAAAGCAATAGGATAGCGATCATCTTCTAGTCTGACCGCCCTCCAGTGTTCTGCTACTCTAATCTTGAGTGGACGAATAGTACTGCCTACATATATTCGGTTGCATTTACATACTAGCATATATATTACATATGTCATATTACAATTAATATATGTTGAAATAGTGTACTTTTGATCTCCATATCCATAAAATTATTTCGTACCATGCCACCTCCATTTACACATACCACAACTTCCAAATTTATAAAAACCTTGATTGTGAGTATCTAGCCAATTCATTTTTCGTTTTCTAATAGAATAACTGGGACATAAAGTGTTAGTCAAAGTTTTCCCTCTATGGTAAGATACTTCAAGTTTTGGCCTAATGTGTTTACTCAAACTCTGATCCTGTAGTAGGATATTCCAATGTCTCCTCATACTTCTCAACAACATAGCTGAATTCTCTGTATAATCCTAAATTATTCTTACTTTCTCATCTGTATTGTTATTCTTAACCCTGGTCTTCAAAGTTTCTTGTTGGGATATTTTCATTGCCTTTTTTAAGGAACTGTTCACAAGTTCGGATTTGTATCCCTTGCTATAAAACAACTTTTCATATCTCGTAAACATTCCATAAAATCTCTTTCTTTGCTACAGTTCCTTCTCGCTCTTACCATTTCTCCAGATGGAATAGCTTTTATCTGACATGGCGGATGCGCGCTTTCTGCATGTAATAACGAATTACAAGACGTCTGTTTCCGATATAGTTTACTCTCTATCTTATTATTATCTATGTATAATTCTACATCCAAAAACTCTATACTTTTCTCACTATGTTGGTATGTAACTTCATATTTACTTCATTACTATTCAAATATTCACAGAATTCCTGCAGTTTCATTAGACTACCTGTCCATATCATAAAACAATTGTCTATATATCTTCCCCAGTATAGGATGGATGTATGCCATTATGCTGCTCCTTGTCCCCATACCCATTTCTCTTCAAACCATCCGGTATACAGGTTAGCGTACGAAGGGGAAAATCTTGAGCCCATCGCCACTTCCTGCTTCTGTCTGTACCATTCATTATTAAAGAGAAAGTAGTTGTGGTTGAGTGTAAGGTTCATCATCTCTAATAATATTTCTGTGTGCTCCAACACACTAACTGATCTTTTGTATTGTAAGTATTTCATTGCCTCTATACCTGATTCATATGAAATACTTGTATACAGTGCTACTACATCTAGTGTCACCATTATCATATTAGGTTCCCAATTCACATCTCCAAGCATACTTAACAAGTGTTTCGTGCCTCTAATGTATTATGCAAGGTTCTCCACCAAAGGTTGCAAAAAAAATTCTACAAATTGTGAAATCCTTTCTGTAGGGCCTCCTATTACTGATACTATCAGTCTTCCCAGAAGAAATGGAAGATTTTTATGTATCTTAGGGAGGGTATAGAAACAAGGAAATCTTAGATGATCTACTCTTAAGTACAAATATTCATTTTCACCTAGTATGCCATTCTCCTACTATAATTTCGACCACTTGTTAATCTTTTGGACTATATTTGTTTTAGGGTTACTACTTAGCTTTTCATAACATTCTGCATTATTGAGTTGTGTATACATTTCTTATAGATGAAATGAGCTTGGAATTGCATGACTGAGCAGGAGAGAGGAACCACAGTCAAGGCAAGAAAAGAAGAATTAGATTGTTGCAGGGTATGTAATAAAAGGGGGAATATTCCACACATTATAGAGGTGATGTCTGCATGTGCCAGTAGATAGTGGAATCAAAAAGCAAGGGGCTGATTCCAGGTTGTGAGTAGGCTCTGATGGGCAGTCTTGAGTGAAAGGACTAGGAAAGATTAGGATTTGTATTTTTTTAGGATTATAGATCCGCAAATTAGGGCATCCAGTAGGTTCATTCTGTCAGACTTGCAGACTGGCTGAAAAAGATAGGATGATTTGGGAATCACAAATGTAAGAAGAATAGTACAAGCAAGCAGATATGTTGGAAGAAAAGTTATGTCAATGGAAAGAAGTACAACAGCAGCAATGGTACTAGGAATCAGGGATGTGAGGGACCCTCTGCACCCCAAATACAGCTGCCCTTTAGACAGTGACCAGAGGGATTTGAAACGTACTCTCAATGCTTTCATTGGGGTCAAGTACACCATTGCCACTGCATGGACTAAACTTCAGAGGCAACTTAATGGGAGTAAAGAGCAGCACACCAGGTAAGAAGGGTGGCATTATTACAAATCAAACCAGGTACAGAGACCAGTCTGAAAGGTGTAACTGTTTTAATTATAGCTCCATGCATTTTATTTTTGCACACAAGTCCTGCCGCTGTGCACTTTAACCTAGATATATTTTATTCAGCTTCACTTATTATTTTAACAATAGCCACATTTGTGGTCTTGTTTTATTTTTCTCTATATTTTTCTCTATCTAGCTTCTTTGCCTAGGCCAGCACTGTGTTCTTAAACAAGACATTTCTTTCACTCTGTGCTTTTCTCAAGGCTGCAGTAAGATAGGTTGCCTCTGACGCTTCGCTCTGCTATGTCATAAAAACATACACATCCTTACGTATTACGGGCATTTTCTCAGAACATCAGCTGTTTTATTATAAAAACACTTCTCTGTCCCATACATGTTATAGGGAGATTCCAGCCAGATGACCACGACTGTAAGCAGATTGCTGAACGCTTCACTACAGCTGCTTATGCCGACTTCAGGACTCTTTCTCAGGTATGAGGGATGATGTCTTCCCAGGGGAACCTGAAGGGCAGAACAAGAGCTTAACATGCTGTGCTCTAATATAGCCTAGGTAGGAATTAGTCTGCTGACTCTAGTGACAATATGGTAGTGTTATTTGTATGCTTTACTCTCCTTTTCACAATTCTAATCCTGTCATGCTTTATCCTCCTGATTATTGCAGTACATGATTTATTATCTAAGGTACAGTTGCTTCATTAAAACCTTATTGAAACATATACTGCCTCGGATTGTGCTTGTATATGTGAGACTAATCTAAACGAGAGACACTTATGGGACCTGAGTGACCACGATTTCATGCGCTCAGCTGCTCAATCATCCCTGCTCTTGGGTGGAGATGAGGTACTGCTAGTTAGCCGGAGCAAAAACCGGGATTAGGCTGACAGGTGTCACCTGTAGTGGGTTAGACTCAGTCTCCCACACCACAGGCGATTCTGCCGCTCAAATACAGTACTCTCATTAGAATAAGAGAGCAGGATAGAAACTGTGGAGGTACTCTCTGTCACACAGAATAGGTAGTCGGAAAAGTAGGAGTAAAGAGTAGAGGTTGGAGCTGTGAGAGGTGCTAAGTTGTTTGTTGGCAGAAACGGGGACTGTGTCAAAATGCATAAGTCAAGTGAGTACAACCTGTAGAAAGAGAGAAACATGTGAAGCAGAACTATGTGGACACTTAGGAGTAGCTGATCCACCCAAAGGTTGGGCAATGTAAAGGTTTGACCAAGTCACTAGAGCTAGGAGGAGAAAAGTGTGCATGGCACGCAGCAGCTGAAATCAGTGCTGTCGCTAGGGAGAGGGGAGGAGAGAGTCATATCTATGTGAATATGGCGCTTTCCTGCTCTCTCCTTGTCACACAGTGCAGCTTTTTTGGCTGCTGCACTGCATTGCGTGACTCCTTTCAGAATCTGGGACGAAGAATTTAAAGGTTCAAGTTCAATAGTGTGTTCTGAATGGTATTAGGTAACTGCACATGGAGGCACCTAAATTTGCACTCTCCACTGAATGTATTCAGTTGCCGCTCCGCCTTACTTGGGACTGAATTTCAAGTGCGGTTGTTTATACCTTAGCTGTTTTGTCAATTCTGAGCAAATCACTTACCCTCAAAAATTGTTATCATCTGGCTAGCGTGTAAAGAGCTCTGATGCCACTGGTCAAGTTCACACTATGTAAAACTATAAAGAACAAACATTAGACAATATCCTGAATACCATTTTTTTGAGTTTTCATAAAAGCCTTCTAAAGATACCTTTGGAGGATTATGCGTAACAAGCCTGTAGAGATGACCCAACAGACGCATCAACCTCACAGCCCGGACATGGAACATGCTCCCTCTCAAACTCAGGCAGACCACATCTCTGAAGTAGTTCAGGAAAGACCTCAAGACCTGTCTCTTTGATTGAGCAGCACGCCTGAAAACAGCACCTTGAGACCCTACAGGTGATTAGCTGTGCTTTAGAAATCACTGATTGGTTGATTGACCATCAACAAAAATCATCTGTGTGCAAAGTATGGTCTATATAGCATTACTCAGGCAATAGCCACATCAATATTGCTGCCTGAAAACTCTGAAACCGGTTACTCTTCCTCTTGTGTTTAAGTGGTGCCACTTCTCATGATGCTTACTTACTGCATTCATAAGCAGAGGTCATTATGTATTATTACAGATATGCATGATGGAGTAGCATGGCTGTTGCTGTGCTAAAGTAGCAACAAGGGCAAGAAGAAAACGTATAATTCCTGAGTAAATGCAGAAGGATGCTCAGGCATCAGGGAAGGAGGAGACGGATGATGCACACAGTGCAGAGAACCAAAAGCAGCCCTGGCAAAACTGTTCAAACCAGCCCCACTCTTTTATTCCTCCCTCATCTCTCTTTTGCATCACTCATGCCTGCTATAATTATCTGGAGGAATTGGAGAAAGTGCCAGAGGCATCAGCAGTGGCCCAAGTCCTTCAAAATCCAGCCTCCAAAGGCTCCATCCCATGAGGGGATTACCATAAGGACTCACAGAGCAGTCCAGCCCTGATGATGTGGAGACATTGGCTGTCATGGATTTAAGTCCTAACTCACTGCTCCAACGCATAGCGAGTATGGAACAAATAGTCAATCGTGAACAGTCTCAAAGTGCTTCACATGACAGGCGAATGCCACAGGGTTCATCAGAGTATAAACTCCTTGGTTCAGTGCAAGATACTTGTTTCAGAATTTCCAAACAGATAGAGATGCTTGTAAGAAATACCTATTGGCAAGCAGTCAAAGCTATGGTGATTTTAATGTGTATGTAATTTTACCACAAACTCAATGGCAATGTGTGTAGGAAGCTGGCCTGGTGTTTGGTGGGTACCTAAGGTTCTTACACCTTATACCAGATCCAGGTATTCCCTCCTAGTGAAGTGTAGGCAGTGTCTAGAAGCCAGGCTCTCTAGAGGTAGCAGTGGATGAGCAGCCATGGCCTATCTACGAGACATGCAAAGCTCATGCAAAACCACTGTAGTCACACAGTACTCACACGCATGAAAGAAAACATTCAAGCCTTTATTATGACAATGGCGGTCTGCCAAATTATGACCACAGCTGGACTTCCACCACAAGAAGGGTGAAATACGGCTGTGGCCATATTGGTGGATGGTGGTATGGTGGCGCTGCTACAACCAGCAGCACCACACCAGTAGACCGCTGCCATCCGTATCATGACACATGATACAGCCTGGCGGTGTTCTGCTGGCGGGTGCTGCTGGTGGTGGCAGCGCCCCGTCCCGTTCACTGCCGGAAGACCCCCTAGATGCAGGTAAGTTGTGATTCCGACAGGGGAGAGGGGTGGGGGGGTTGTGTGTGTTGGGTTGTGTGCATAAATGTGTGACTGTGTGCGTGACTGCGGCTGTGTGTGTAGTGTTGTTTGCGTGGGTGTATGCATGTGTGAGAATGCGTGTGCAAATGGAAATGTTAATGCATGTCTGCATGTCAGTGTGAATGCGTGTACGGATGTGTGCAAGAATGAATGGATACATGCATGAATGAATGTGTGCATGCCAGTGTGAGTGTGTGCATGTGTGGTGCGTGTCTGCGAGTGTGCGTGAATGGGGGGGTGGGGAATCAGAAGGGGGGAGTTTTTAAGAGGGGAGATAGGGGGCATCTGGGGAGTGTTTGGGGGGGTGGGTGAGCCTCCTACCAGTGACAGGGAAGGAATTCCTTGTCACTGGTAGGGCCTACCGCCATGGTTTTCGTGGCGTTGTGAACGCCAATAAAACCATGGCGGTAGGCAGGATCATAATGCTGCCGGCGGTATAATAGCGGCCGCTGGACTGGAGATTGTTATCTCCGGCCCAGCAGCTGCTACCACCATGGCAGTAGGAATGGAAAATTGGTGGGTTGGCTGCAGGCAACCCGGCAATGTCATAATGTGGCGGTATGTACCGCCAGCCTGTTGCCGGTACTACCAACACATTTTCGCCTACTGCTGGGGTCATGATGACCCCCTCAGTGTTACAAAAATAAAGGTAGTTTATTTTGGTGACACAAATACCAAAAATACCATGGATGCTATACTCCCTTAGGAGGTAAGTAATACACACATATATACATTAGTATGCAGAAACAGGTGTAAAAACAGTTAGAAAACAGTGCAAATCAGAATAGTTAGAAATGGGCCTAGGAGAACACAAACTATATACTAAAAAAAAGGAATGTGAACATCAGGTTCCCACCTAGGCAAGTGTAGTGTGTAGAGGGGAGCTGGGAGTAATAGAAAACCCCAAAGGTAAGTACTAGAACCCACCCCAGTGCCCAGGAAAGCAGGAGTAAAACACAGTAACTTTCTCAGAACACACACAGAAACAAGAAAGAAGATTATGCAAGAACCAGAAGAGACTGCAAGACACCAACAACGGATTCCTGGTTGTTTTGGTGGTATTGCATGAGCTTTACATGACCTTTGCATTTCACCTAGATAAGCCTTGGCTGTTCATCCACAGCTACTTCTAGAGAGCCTGGCTTCTGGACACTGCGTACACTACACTAATAAGGGATAACTGGACCGGTATAAGGTGTAAGTACCTTAGGTACCCACTACAAACCAGGCCAGCCTCCTACAATGCACAGCCGGTGTGAATGTTGTAATTGCTGGTAGGAGCCCTGGAAACAATGTTGCAGAAGAGTTCTTCGTCTTGGAGGCAGCTTGTCAGGTCCTGGAGGTTCCAGTCACAGTTCCTGAGGTCAGAAGTGGAGGTTGCAGAGGAGTCCTGCTGGAATCTTGCAAGACGAATCTGAGGACACACCCAAGAGAGAGACCTTAAATAGCCCTGAAATGGCGATTGGTCACCTAGCTACGTAAGCACCTATCAGGAGGGGGCTCTGACATCACCTGCTTGACCTGGCCACTCAGATGCTCCAAGAGTTCCCTGCCAACCTTGGAAACAAGATTGGAGGACCCAGGGATCCTCTGGAGGAGTTCTGAACACCACCCCTGGGGTGTTGAAAGACAGGGGAGTGGTCACTCCCCTTTCCATTGTCCAGTTTCCCACCAGAGCATGGACTGGGGGTCCCTGAACCGGTGTGGACTGGTTTATGCATGGAGAGCACCAAATGTGCTCATCAAAGCACACTAGGGGCTTGGGGAGTCTACCCCTCCCAAACTAGCCACACCTATTTCCAAAGGGAGAGGGTGTTACCTCGCTCTGCCAAAGAAAATCCTTTATTCTGCCTTCCAGGGCTTGATCAGATCAAGCAACAGGAGGGCAGAAACCTGTCTGAGGGGTGGCAGCAGCTTGGGCTGCCCAGAAAACCCTATAAGATTGTTGGTAGCAATCCTGGGGGCCGCCTAAGGAGCCCCCAAAGTGCATGGAATCATACTCTCAATGCTTGCAACAGTATTAGGATATGATTCAGACATGTTCAGAGTTACTATTATAGAGGTGGAAATAGGTAGTGACCTATGTCCAGTACATGCATAAAATGGCGTCCCCGCCCTCACGAAGTCCAGGAAAATGGAGCCGGAGTTTGTGGGGCACCTCTGCTAGTGCAGGGGTGCCCTCACACACAGATACTTGCACCCTGCCCTCTGGGCTAGGAGGGCCTGTCATTGGGGTAACTTACAGTGACCTGGTGCAGTGACCTGGTAGTGAAAGGGTTCATGCAGAACACTTTGCATGGGCTCCCTATGGGTAGCATAATACGAGCTGCAGCCCATAGGGATCCCCTGGTACCCCATTGACCTGGGTACCTATGTACCATATACGAGGAACTTACATGGGGGTATCAGTATACCAAATGTGGGGTGAAAATGGTACAAGTTACCAAGTTTCAAAGGAGACATCAAAATCATTGGTGTTCTGGTTAGCAGGATCCCAGTGAACACAGTCAAACACACAGATAAACAGGCCAAAAAGTGGGGATAACCATGCTGGAAAGAGGCTACTTTCTTACAATGTGTCCTTACAACTGAGAGTATAATGCAAAAGATTGATTTCAAGGATGCAACTGTTAGCCCCAATGAGACTGTATTCGAAGCATACGTGGATGGAGTGTGGCTTGTGTGTAAACAAAAATCGAAATACGAGTAAGATATCTCAAGTGTCAGCCCTAGCTTAGTGACATCTAGGACAATCTAGAAGTAGGTACTTTGTTCATTGCTAGTACAGAGTAGGGAAGGGTCTCCTTAATAATGGTTTGCCTATTGCAGGTATTATCCACAAAAGTCCTGCTCCTAAGACATAAGGGGATGAGCCGTCTTTCTCTTTCTTTTCAGCACGCCTCAGCCTTCGAAAGGAGGGCCCAATGGGCAGTATGGCCATGATTGACAAACTGGAGTTTGTAGTATTTTTTGTACTTCTATAAAGCATACAACAAAGAACTATTCACAAACTACGGGCCTCATTTACAAAGTTTTGGTGCAGGGAAGCGTTGCAAGCCTTTTTGCTGCGCTGTCCTGCATCAAAACAAAACAAATCTACAAGATACAGCGCATTCCTGTCCTTGTCCCCCGCACTCATGCACAAATTGCTGCCATGCACCGAACAGGCAGCCTTGTTCCATGGTGCAAGGATGCCTGTGTTCCGGTGATGATTGTTTTTGTGCAGGAAGGGATGCCTTCCTGCACAAAAACAATCACGAGAGGCACTTTCCTCCTTCTATGTGTGCTGCAAAGTGCAGCATGCTTAGAAAGAGGGAAAAACATGAAGAAATAATGTTATTTCTCCTCGTGCCACCCATATGCCACTCAAGGGGTGGCATAGGAAACTGATGCATTTGCAGGTTTATGAAACCTTGTACATCTGGGAATGTGTCAGATTCCATGGGTGTTGTGTGGGAACACCCACAGGAACATCCAGTGCTTGAAATGGAAAAATAGAAATGCAGGTACTCTGTACCAGAGCACCTGCTTATTTTTGAGACGTACCGGTACTCTCCAATTAAAAGTATTACATTTTTCTCGAGAAGTGCAGGTACTCTCCCTCTAAAAATAAAAAAGTGCCAGTACTCCATATCGGACAGTACCGGCCCATTTAAGCACTTGCAGCATCAATGGAATGCTCCTTTAATGCTGAGTAATGCATGAAATGGGCCATATCTACAAGGCAATGTAAAGCCACACCAAGTGGTTTTGTGTGGCCTTGTAGATAGGGCCCTGAAGCCTGCGTTGCCGGTGTGTCAAACAAAAACCTCTAGGCGCCAGGGCAAATAGTTTTTTGTGTTTTTTTTTTTGTTTGTTTGTTTTTTTAGAGATGGGGAGCAACCCATGAGGCAAGGGTCGCTCCCCTGGGGGGCAAATTGTATTTAGACCATTTCTGCCCCCCTTGGGGGCAGATTGGCCGATTTTAGGTCAATCTGCCCCCAAGGGGGCAGAAACCACTAGGCACCGGGGATTTTATTTTTTTTGTGCCAATGTCACGCAGGGGGAGCGACCCCGTAGGCAAGGGTCGCTCCCAGGGAGGGGGTTTGGGGGGCAAATTTATTTAAGGCCATTTCTGCCCCCCCGGGTGCAGATCGGCCTATTGTTATAAGGCCGATCTGCCCCCAGGGGGGCCAGAAACCTCTAGACGCCAGGGCAAATTGTTTTTTGTGTTTTTTTTTTTTTGTTTGTTTTTTTAGAGATGGGGAGCGACCCATTAGGCAAGGGTCGCTCCCCTGGGGGGCAAATTGTATTTAGACCATTTCTGCCCCCATTGGGGGCAGATTGGCCGATTGTAGGTCAATCTGCCCCCAAGGGGGCAGAAACCACTAGGCACCGGAGATTTTTTTTTGGCCGCCAATGTCACGCACGGGGAGCGACCCCGTAGGCAAGGGTCGCTCCCAGGGGGCGGTTGGGGGGCAAATTTATTTTAGGCCATTTCTGCCCCCCGGGGGCAGATCGGCCTATTGTTATTAGGCTGATCTGCCCCCAGGGGGGGCAGAAACCTCTAGGCGCCAGGGCAAATTGTTTTTTTGTGTTTTTGTTTTTGTTTGTTTGTTTTTTTAGAGATGGGGAGCGACCCATTAGGCAAGGGTCGCTCCCCTGGGGGGCAAATTGTATTTAGACCATTTCTGCCCTCCCTGGGGGCAGATTGGCTGATTTTAGGTCAATCTGCCCCCAAGGGGGCAGAAACCACTAGGCACCGGGGATTTTTTTTTTTGGCACCAATGTCACGCAGGGGGAGCGACCCCGTAGGCAAGGCTTGCGACCCCGTAGGCAAGGGTCGCTCCCAGCGGGGTTTGGGGGGAAATGTATTTTAGGGCATTTCTGCCCCCCCGGGGGCAGATCGGCCTATTGTTATTAGGCTGATCTGCCCCCAGGGGGGGCAGAAACCTCTAGGCGCCAGGGCAAATTGTTTTTTTGTGTTTTTGTTTTTGTTTGTTTGTTTTTTTAGAGATGGGGAGCGACCCATTAGGCAAGGGTCGCTCCCCTGGGGGGCAAATTGTATTTAGACCATTTCTGCCCCCCTTGGGGGCAGATTGGCCAATTTTAGGTCAATCTGCCCCAAGGGGGCAGAAACCACTAGGCACCGGGGATTTTTTTTTTTGCACCAATTTCACGCAGGGGGAGAGACCCCGTAGGCAAGGGTCGCTCCCGGGTGGGGGAGTGGGGGGGTTTGGGGGGGTGGGGGACACATTTAGTTTAGGCCATTTCTGCCCCCCGGGGCTGGCTGAGCTACAGGCCAAAATCCACAGGTAGGCACTGTTTTCTATTAAAAAATGTGATGTGTCCACATTGTGTTTTGGGCCATTTCCTGTCGCGGGCGCTAGGCCTTTCCACACAAGTGAGGTATCATTTTTAACGGGAGACTTGGGGGAACGCTGGGTGGAAGGAAATTTGTGGCTCCTCTCAGATTCCAGAACTTTCTGTCACTGAAATGTGAGGAAAACGTGTTTTTTTAGCCAAATTTTGAGGTTTGCAAAGGATTCTGGGTAACAGAACCTGGTCAGAGCCCCACAAGTCAACCCATCTTAGATTCCCCTAGGTCTCTAGTTTTAAAAAATGCACAGGTTTGGTAGGTTTCCCTAGGTGCCGGCTGAGCTAGAGACCAAAATCTACAGGTAGGCACTTTGCAAAAAAGACCTCTGTTTTCTTTCAAAAAATGTGATGTGTCCACGTTGTGTTTTGGGGCATTTCCTGTCACAGGCGCTAGGCCTACCCACACAAGTGAGGTATCATTTTTATCGGGAGACTTTGAGGAACGCTGGGTGGAAGGAAATTTGTGGCTCCTCTCAGATTCCAGAACTTTCTGTCACCGAAATGTGAGGAAAACGTGTTTTGTTAGCCAAATTTTGAGGTTTGCAAAGGATTCTGGGTAACAGAACCTAGTCAGAGCCCCACAAGTCACCCCATCTTGGATTCCCCTAGGTCTCTAGTTTTAAAAAATGCACAGGTTTGGTAGGTTTCCCTAGGTGCCGGCTGAGCTAGAGGCCAAAATCTACAGGTAGGCACTTTGCAAAAAACACCTCTGTTTTCTTTAAAAAAATGTGATGTGTCCATGTTGCGTTTTGGGGCGTTTCCTGTCGCGGGCGCTAGGCCTACCCACACAAGTGAGGTATCATTTTTATCGGGAGACTTGGGGGAACGCTGGGTGGAAGGAAATTTGTGGCTCCTCTCTGATTCCAGAACTTTCTGTCACCAAAATTTGAGGAAAATTTGTTTTTTTAGCCAAAGTTTGAGGTTTGCAAAGGATTCTGGGTAACAGAACCTGGTCAGAGCCCCACAAGTCACCCCATCTTGGATTCCCCTAGGTCTCTAGTTGAAAAAAATGCACAGGTTTGGTAGGTTTACCTAGGTGCCGGCTGAGCTAGAGGCCCAAATCTACAGGTAGGCACTTTGCAAAAAACACCTCTGTTTTCTTTCAAAAAATGTGATGTGTCCACGTTGCGTTTTTGGGCTTTTCCTGTCGCGGGCGCTAGGCCTACCCACACAAGTGAGGTATCATTTTTATCGGGAGACTTGGGGGAACATAGAATAGCAAAACAAGTGTTATTGCCCTTTGTCTTTCTCTACATTTTTTCCTTCCAAATATAAGAGAGTGTGTAAAAAAGACATCTATTTGAGAAATGCCCTGTAATTCACATGCTAGTATGGTCACCCCGGAATTCAGAGATGTGCAAATAACCACTGCTCCTCAACACCTTATCTTGTGCCCTTTTTGGAAATACAAAGGTTTTCTTGATAGATATTTTTCACTCTTTTTATTTCAGCAAATGAATTGCTGTATACCCGGTATAGAATGAAAACGCACTGCAGGGTGCAGCTCATTTATTGGCTCTGGGTACCTAGGGTTCTTGATGAACCTACAAGCCCTATATATCCCCGCAACCAGAGGAGTCCAGCAGACGTAACAGTATATTGCTTTCGAAAATCTGACATTGCAGGAAAAAGTTACAGAGTACAACGTAGAGAAAAATTGATGTTTTTTTACCTCAATTTCAATATTTTTCTTTTTCAGTTGCTATTTTCTGTAGGAAACCCTTGTAGGATCTACACAAATTACCCCTTGCTGAATTCAGAATTGTGTCTACTTTTCAGAAATGTTGTGGTCTCTGGGATCCAGCATTGGTTTCATGCCCATTTCTGTCACTGACTGGAAAGAGGCTGAAAGCACAAAACATCGTAAAAATGGGGTATGTCCCAGTAAAATGCCAAAATTGTGTTGAAAAATTGGGTTTTCTGATTCAAGTCTGCCTGTTCCTGAAAGCTGGGAAGCTGGTGATTTTAGCACTGCAAACCCTTTGTTGATGCCATTTTCAGGGAAAAAAACAGAAGCCTTCTTCTGCAGCCCCTTTTTCCCATTTTTTAGAAAAAAACGAAATTTTCACTATATTTTGGCTAATTTCTTGGCCTCCTTCTGGGGAACCCACAAAGTCTGGGTACCTCTAGAATCCCTAGGATATTGGAAAAAAAGGAAGCAAATTTGGTGTGGGTAGCTTATGTGAACAAAAAGTTATGAGGGGCTAAGCGCAAAACTGCCCCAAATAGCCAAAAAAAGGCTCGGCACAGGAGGGGGGAAAGGCCTGGCAGCGAAGGGGTTAAATGAGCAAAGGATGGAGAAAAAGAAGAGTCGTTTACCATCACACTCGGTGACGTCCCGCACCCTTCCTCATCGTTCCGAGGAGGCTCGTTCTGAAACTAAGGGTGCTACCGATGAAGAGCCTATGCAAATCGACATGGCACGAGGGCCATTATCATCTAGTGAGCGGAAAAACACACAAAGGAAAGGACTTTGCCTGTATTGTGGTGCTGCTGGTCATCTAATTTGCACATGTCCCATACGTCCAGCCAAGCCTTTGGGAGACGCCAATTCCTGTCCTCAGTGAGAAGAGTGAGGACGGGATATTTCGAAATACCTTCCATTTGTTCCTCAAGGGAGGAAGGAACTGCTCTTTTCCTCTTACCTGTTATCCTCCACTTAACAGATGGCCATGAAGAAAGGGCACTGGCCTTGCTGGACTGTGGAGCCAGTGGTATCTACCTAGACGAAACCTGGGCCAGGGAAAGACAGATTTTGCAAATACCTAAGGAAGTACCAGAACAAGTCCACACGGTGGATGGGTCACTCTTGGCCTCGGGACCTGTACAGTATACCACTCCTACCCTATGTCTCCAATTCGGGAAACATCAAGAAAACATTTCTTTTGATTTGATTTCTTCACCACATCACGTTATGACCCTGGGAATTCCATGGCTAACTCGGCATAACCCTTACATTAACTGGGAAACAAGAACCATTTCTTTATCCTCTCACTTCTGCCAACACCACTGTTAGTTAGCAGGAGACTAGTGGTCCCCAAAGAGTCTCTTAATGGCTCCCCCTAAGGTGGGATGTTCTATTAACGTTCTACAAGGAGTACCCAGACATTATCTAGAATATGTCGATGTATTCCAGAAACCAGAAAGACCTGAACTGCCACCCCATAGAGAATACGATTGCGCCATTCCTTTGGAACCAGATGCCGTGGTTCCTTTTGGGCGAATGTACTCTCTAACAGAACCTGAGAAGCAGATCCTCAAGGAATACCTAGAGGAGAACATACAGAGTGGGTTGATTGCCCCTTCCTCCTCACCTGCAGGGGCTCCTCTCTTCTTTGTACCAAAGAAGACGAAAGATTTGCGTCCCTGTATTGATTTTAGAGGATTAAACAAGATTACTACTAAGGATCGATACCCATTACCTCTTATTAGGGACATCTTAAAAGCTGTCAGAGGGGCAAAGAGATTCACCAAGTTGGATCTTAGAGGAGCATACCATCTTTTAAGGATAAAGGAAGGTGATGAATGGAAGACCGCCTTCAGAACACCTTTCGGTCATTATGAATACCGAGTAATGCCTTTTGGAGTAACCAATGCCCTCTCCATCTTTCAAAGATTCATGGGCGCTATTTTTTCTGATCTTCTACATCAACGGTGGTTGTTTATCTGGACGACATTTTAATATTCTCTGTCCACCCAGAACAACACACTAAACATGTACTCCAAGTCCTAGATAGACTCAGACAACATCATCTATTCAGCAAGCCAGAAAAATGTGAATTTGACCGAACAGAGGTAAAATACCTGGGATATTGCATTAACCAAATAGGTGTTGCCATGGATTCAGATAAGATTCAAGCTATTCTGGATTGGCCGTCCCCCTCTTCCATCAAAGAAACTCAGTGTTTTTTGGGATTGGCCAATTTCTATCGACAATTTATAGCAGACTTTGCCCAGAGAACCAGTTATATTACACAAACCCTTAAGAAAGACAATCTAAGGAAAGGTTTTTGTTGGACACAAGACGCAGAGTTGGCTTTTCAAGAATTAAAGAAAGCCTTCATTCAAGCTCCAATTTTACGGCACCCAGACACCACCAAACAGTTCATCGTTGTCGCAGATGCCTCAGAAAGAGCCATAGGGGCTGCCTTACTAAAGAAACAAGATGATGATGGGTTAGAGCATCCTGTATTCTACTTTTCACACATATTATTCGATTCAGAGCGGAACGATTCGGTGTTAGAACGAGAATTACTCGCCTTGAAGACAGCATGCACGGAATGGTAACACTTCCTGATGGGCTCGAAAGAACCCTTTGAGGCACGGACAGATCGCCAAAACTTACAATGCTTGAGAAACTTTCAGTGTCAAAATAGCTGGCAGGCTCGATGGGCTTTCTTTTTTAGTCAATATGATTTTTACATTACATACATCCCTGGTTCTCAGAATATCTTGGCCGATGCCTTGTCTCGGCGTTACCCTGAGTGTAGCGATTCTCCTGTACAGAACTTATTTGAAAGCAATAAGATCATTTGTTTAGTACAGACATTCCTAGACCAGGTCAAATCCAAATATTCCCACCTGGAAACTACAGAGATGAACAATTTACGCCAGCAGCTTCATATAGATCAGGGATACTATTACAACAACAAAGCCCTGTTCTTACCTACTAAGATAGTCCAGACAGAAGCCCTACGTATGTGTCATGAGTCCTCCATTGCAGGTCATCGTGGAATGAAAGCTACCCAAGAGCTTCTGCTTCGCTCTTTCTGGTGGCCCACTATCAAGGCTGATACTGAGGACTATGTGTCGTCCTGTCCCATATGTGCACAAGCCAAAACACCCCGTACTAAGCCAATGGGATTATTTTGACCATTATCTGTTCCCCCAGGTTGATGGCACACTATCTACACTGATTTTATGTGCTCTTTGCCCTCTTCAGTTGAAAATCGAGTGATAATGGTAACCATTGATTCCTTCACAAGGATGGCACATTTCACGGCATTAAGAAAACTACCTACGGCTAAGGAACTAAGCCAAATCTTTACTCAGGAGATCTTTCGGCTTCATGGACTACCACAGGTCATTATCTCAGATCGGGGTCCTCAATATATCTCTCTGTTTTGGAAACAATTCTGTAAGACCCTAGGAATAGAGGTGGCCTTATCATCAGGGTTCCATCCTCAAACTAATGTACAGACAGAACGGCTGAATCAAGGCCTCGAACAATATTTACGCAGCTTCTGTAATGCTACGCAGAGTAATTGGTCTACATATTTACCACTTGCAGAATTCTCCTACAACAACTCAGTACACAGTGCCTCGAAAGTCTCCCCTTTCTATGGTTTTTATGGTTTCCATCCTAAGGCTTTTCCTACTCCTCTGAAAGATACTTCCAATCTTCCTGCCATTTGCTCATATGTCCGGCAACTACGGGGTATCCAACATGTTATCCGTTCAAATCTTGTAGCCACAAAGACACGCATGAAAAGGATGGCTGACAAGAAGCGTTGTGAGGCCCCGCGTTATCAGGTCCACGATAAGGTCTGGCTTTCCTCTAAATTCTTGCCTCTCCGACTTACCCAGAACAAATTTAAACCTCGTTATTATGGTCCATTCCTGATTCTCCAGAAGATCAATCCTGTGTCTGTGCGCCTTCATCTGCCTCAGACTTGGAAGATACATCCTGTGTTCCATGTCTCACAACTCAAACCTTACCTTCCTGACCCTTTTCACAGACAATTCACCTGTCCTCCTCCTCTGTTGATTGATAATGTGCACGAATACGAGGTCCAAGAGATCTGTGACTCTCGGTTTTTCCATGGTCACCTCCAATATCTTATTCATTGGAAAGGCTACCCTATGAGTGAGTGTTCCTGGGAAGATGCACTTTTGGTTCATGCCCCTCTTTTGGTCCATCGTTTCTTCCGTATTTTTCCTCACAAGCCTGGGGTGTCGGGGGGGGGACCTACTGTTGCGCTGCGGCCGCGAGCACGGGCCGCTGCGGCGTAATCCGAGGAGCCGCGGTGGCCCGCGGGCAGGCCGCAGGAGAAGCCGCGGCTCAGTTCAAGGGTCGCTGCACCCGCCGCGGCCCTTATCTCCGGCCACGAGTTACCTTGCAATCGTGGCAGGGCCGGAGACCCCGAATCGCCCGGGACCTCCCTCCATATACCCACTTACCTGTCACACATACAAAAGCCGTCTGCCTACACATGACTAGCTTATAAGCATGCCTTTCTCCTTCCCAGCATGCTGTTCAGTTCCTCTCTTCCCTGCATGCATTTTTTCTCTTTTCTCAGGAGCATGTTTTCTATTTTGAGTTATGACCTTTTCCCAAACCAAGATGGTGGTATTACTACTTCCTGTTTCCCACTTCCTGTCTAGGGGTATATAAGGGGAATCTATCTTCCTTCTCATTGCATTGCAACACTCCTACGGTGGTAGTCACGCTCCGGCTGGTTTCCTCTTGTGGCGCCAGTTGTTCTTGATCTGTCTTCAGTCTCCAGAATTCCAGGATCTTAAGTTCTAATTCCTTGTGTCCTCCATCTGTTTCAGGGAGTTCCTGTCGGAGGTTTTTTTACCCTTTTTGGGGTTTTTCCTCTGAGACTCCTTCTGGAGGGCACGGGCTATAGTGGCTTACTATTGTCAAACAGTACCGTGGCCACCGGAAGGGGTCGCCCCTACCTCGGCCAGAGCAGGACTTGCAGGAACCGGGGCCGCTCACCACCTCTCTCCAACATCGACGTTAAGCTCAGGGTGAATCATGACACGTGTATGTAGAGGTGGGAAAAGAAGTAGTGTCCGTTGTGTACTTGATGGAGATAAGGAAAGACAGGATGATAATGAGTTCGTGTTAGTTGTCAAGGACAAAATTTCCTCTGTTAGCAAAATGGTAACAGATCCTGACATTGAGGTGTTGGTGGGTGGTGTTGCTGTCAAATTATTAGAGGATACTGGTGCTCGAATTACTATTGTCTCATTAGAAAAGTTCAATTAATTTTGGAGCGAAAAAACTCTTTTTCCTCCTGATGTTACCACATTAGCTTTTGAGGGGAGAAAATTGATTTGGTTGGGTATTTTTGGACTTCATTGTCCATCTTTGGTGAGACTCTCCATGGCAAAGTGTATGTGGCAAGAAAAGGTATTAATGTTTTAGGCTTAATTCACCAAGCTGATTTTAAATTAATTACTAAGCCAGGAAGAGATAAACCTGTGTCTATTGACAGGAACAACACCAATTGTATCAAAACATTATCTGATATGGCGTGTCCTTGGCAACAAAAATTTAAAGGATTGTTCCAGGACAAGTTAGGAAAAATAACAAATTTCACACACACAATCAAGTTGAAACAAGGAGTAGGCCCTGTTAAACATTAACTGAGAAATGTTCCTTTTAGCGTAAGGGCATAATTGTCCAATTTATTGAGGGACATGTGTGAACAGGGCATAATAGAAAAGGTTGAAGCTACCCTGTGGTTATCTCCTATTGTTTTAACGAAGAAAAGCTCTGGAGACCTGAGGATGTATGTGGACTTAAGAAGCTTGAATGAGGCAATTTGGGTCAATAGTTTTCCGTTGCCCAGGATTGATGATCTGATTGCAAAAGTGGGTTCTGCTGGTTGGTTTACGAAGTTAGATCTTAAATCAGCATACCATCAGGTAGAACTAGATGTTAACTCTCGTTATCTTACAGCATTTGTGACACCTGATGGGACTTTCCAATTTTGTAGATTACCTTTCGGTTTGGCGTCAGCTGCTGCTGTTTTTCAAAGATTAATGACTGACATGTTCCCTAACAATTCCAATGTAGTCATATTTCAGGATGATATCCTGATTTTTGCTGACACTGAAACAGCGCACGATAAAGTTTTGGAGGAGGTCTTGGAAACTTTAGAAGAAAGAGGGGTCACTCTGAGAAGGGACAAATGTCTCTTTAAGACTTGGGAGATTGAGTACTTGGGGCATGTTTTATCCGAGCAGGGTGTCAAACCTAGACCTAAATTAGTGAAAAGCATACTTGAAGCTCCTGCACCTAAAACCAAAGAGCAGCTGCTTTCTTTCTTTGGATTATGTGAATTTTATACGAAGTTCTTAAAGGACTTTGCTAAGACTACTGAGTGCCTTAGAGTAATTCTTAAAGAGAAACATACATTTCATTGGTTCAAAGAGTACAATGAGGCTTTTGAGCAGATAAATCAACACATTATCAATTCTCCAGTGTTACAACCTTTTTCGGATAGTAAAAAAACCATAGTAACAGTGGATGCATGCAAATATGGATTGGGTGCAGTACTGACACAGATTTCTGATGAAGGCAAGGAAAGCACCATTGGGTTTGCTTCAAGGACTTTGCGAGAGGTTGAGCGGAAGTACTCTGTAATTGAAAAAGAACTTCTGGCTTGTGTATGGAGTGCAGAAAAATGTAAACAATATCTCTGGGGTAGACATTTTATTTTAAAAACTGATCACCGTCCTCTGGTGGAAATTTTATCAGGAAGAAAAATTAAACACTCTACTGCTCGGTTATCTGTCAAATTATTAGAATTCAACTTTTCGGTTGAGTATATTCCGGGGGTAAAAACAGTAGGGTGGATTGTTTATCCTGTCTTCCTATCTTAGATGAGGAAGAACAGGAATGGGAAACTGAGATAGAAGAGTGTTTTATAGCGTGTGTCGCTGAAACCTTGGATGAGAATGTTTGGATTAAGTCATTGCAAAATGACAAGTTGTTGTGTGATGTTATATATTATGTTAAGACTGGGTGGCCGGGAGAGAAAACCCTTTCACCTGAATTACAACCTTTTTGGAAAGTATCGGAGGAATTATCTTTTGAAGGTGATAAGCTCATTAGATGTGATAAACTTGTTCCTCCAGAATGTCTCAGAAGTGATTTGATACTCAAAGCACACATTGGACATCTTGGTTCTACTATTACCAAAAGGAAGCTAAGATCAAATTTCTGGTGGCCTAGGATGGATAAGGAAGTTGAAGAATTGGTAAGGAATTGTCCCAGGTGTTGCATAAGTGACAAGGTCCTTGTTACTCAGGGAGTGAGTGATTCCTTTGTTCCATCACCAGCTACAGCGTGGCAGAAAATTAGTCTGGATTTTCTTGGTCCTTATCATGTGTTGCCACCAGACATGAGATATTTCATTGTGATGGTGGATCATCTCTCCAGATGGGTTGAGGTCCTACCCATAAGACCTCCCACCACACAAAGTTTCATTAAATGTTTGAAAGATGTTTTTAGCCGGGAAGGGTTGCCTGAACAAATAATGACTGACAGTGGGGTACAATTTGTATCCAAAGAAATGTGTCAATTCCTGCGCAGGTGTGGTATTAAACACATAAGAACTCCTCTTTATCATCCCCAGAGTAATAGTGTTGTCGAACGTTTCAATCGCGTGCTTGTTGAGAGTATCCAAGCAGCTCTTAGGAGCAACTTGTCTGTGAGACAAGCTATTAAAGAACTGATTTGGTCTCATCGCACTACACCTCATGTAGCTACTGGCAAGACCCCTTTTGAATTAATGAGAGGGAGGGTTGCAACAACAGAATTATGTCCTTTTTGGATGATTGAATTATTTCATGAAGGGTGTGATCTTAAGGAGCCCTGGCAGATAGCAAAGAATAATTCCGATGTTATGGGAAGGAAAAGGTTGAAGGTGATACCGGGAAAAAAAATGATCTCCAGGTTGGTGATTGGGTGACAGTAAAAGATCCTTTATTAGTCAGAAAAGGCTTGTCAAAGTTTAAAGAATCTCAACAAATTCGAGAAGTACGTAGAAATGCTGCTATTTTGACTGATGGGAGTTGGTGTGGTGTCACACACTTAGCGTTAGATCCCATTGTTCAAACAAGTAGTGAGTGTGGAGGTAGTCACAAGTTGTTCAATCAAACCAGTGGAAATGAAGTTGAAGCTCGCAATTCTTCTGAATGTGTAAGGAAGGATGTGCATAGAACTTTTGGGGAAAGGAGTAAGCGGGAATGCCGCAGACCTGCTAAGTTTTGTGATTATGTTTTGTCGTGAAAACAATATATATATATATGTTGATCACTTATTAAGTAAGTTGTTTTTCTGTGCTTAGAAATTGCATGGTATATTGTGCATTGTATATTAGTTGCATTCGCTTTGATCTTAGAAGTGTATTTCTTATTTAGGTTAATATTAGTGTTCAATTGTATTTATTTATTGAAAAATGTTTAATTTAACCCCTTAGCTGCTGGGCCTTTCCCCCCCCGTGCTGAGACCTTTTTTGGCTATTTGGGGTAGTTTGCGCTTAGGCCTTCATAACTTTTTGTCCACATAAGCTAACCACGCCAAATTTGCGTCCTTTTTTTCCAACATCCTAGGGATTCTAATGGTACCCAGAGTTTGTGGTTTCCCCTGGAGGAGACCAAGAAAATAGCAAAAATACAGTGAAAATGTAGTTTTTTCCCAAAAAATGGGAAAAAAGGGCTGCCGAAGAAGGCTTGTGGTTTTTTCCCTGAAAATGCCATCAACAAAGGGTTTCTAGTGCTGAAATCACTATCTTCCCACCTTTCAGGAATGGGCAGACTTGAATCAGAAAACCAAATTTTTCAACACAAATTTGGCATTTTACTGGGACATACCCCATTTTTACTATTTTTGGTGCTTTCAGCCTCCTTCCAGTTAGTGACAGGAATGGGTGTGAAACCAATGCTGGATCCCGGAATGCTAAACATTTCTGAAAAGTAGACAAAATTCTGAATTCAGCAAGGGGTCATTTGTGTAGATCCTACAAGGTTTTCCTACAGAAAATAACAGCTGAAATAAAAAAATATTGAAATTGAGCTGAAAACAACAGCCATTTTTCTTTATGTTTTACTCTGTAACTTTTTCCTGCGATGTCAGATTTCCAAAAGCAATATACCGTTTTGTCTGCTGGACTCTTCTGGTTGCGGGAATATAAAGGGCTTGTAGGTTCATCAAGAACCCTAGGTACCCAGAGCCAATAAATGAGCTGCACCCTGCAGTTGGTTTTCATTCTATACTGGGTATACAGCAATTCATTTGCTGAAATATGAAGAGTGAAAAATAGGTATCAAGAAAACCTTTGCATTTCCAAAAAGGGCTCAAGATAAGGTTTTGAGGAGCAGTGGTTATTTGCACATCTCTGAATTCCGGGGTGCCCATACTAGCATGTGAATTGCAGGGCATTTCTCAAATAGACGTCTTTTTTACACACTCTCTTATATTTGGAAGGAAAAAATGTAGCGAAAGATAAGGGGCAATAACACTTGTTTTGCTATTCTATGTTCCCCCAAGTCTCCCGATAAAAATGATACCTCACTTGTGTGGGTAGGCCTAGCGCCCGCAACAGGAAATGCCCCAAAACACAACGTGGACACATCCCATTTTTTTGACAGAAAACAGAGCTGTTTTTTGCAAAGTGCCTAGCTGTGGATTTTGGCCTCTAGTTCAGCCGGCACCTAGGGAAACCTACCAAACCTGTGCATTTTTGAAAACTAGAGACCTAGGGGAATCCATGATGGGGTGACTTGTGGGGCTCTGACCAGGTTCTGTTACCCAGAATCCTTTGCAAACCTCCAAATTTGGCTAAGAAAACACATTTCCCTCACATTTCGGTGACAGAAAATTCTGGAATCTGAGATGAGCCACAAATTTCCTTCCACCCAGCGTTCCCCCAAGTCTCCCGATAAAAATGATACCTCACTTGTGTGGGTAGGCCTAGTGCCCGCAATAGGAAATGCCCCAAAACACACCGTGGACACATCACATTTTTTGACAGAATATAGAGCTGTTTTTTGCAAAGTGCCTAGCTGTGGATTTTGGCCTCTAGCTCAGCCGGCACCTAGGGAAACCTACCAAACCTATGCATTTTTGAAAACTAGAGACTTATGGGAATCCAAGATGGGGTGACTTGTGGGGCTCTGACCAGGTTCTGTTAATCAGAATCCTTTGCAAACCTCAAAAAGTGGCTAAAAAAACAAGTTTTCCTCACATTTCGGTGACAGAAAGTTCTGGAATCTGAGAGGAGCCACAAATTTCCTTCCACCCAGCGTTCCCCCAAGTCTCCCGATAAAAATGATACCTCACTTGTGTGGGTAGGCCTAGCGCCCGTGACAGGAAATGCCCCAAAGCGCAACGTGGACACATCCAATTTTTTGAAAGAAAACAGAGGTGATTTTTGCAAAGTGCCTACCTGTAGATTTTGGCCTCTAGCTCAGCCGGCACCTAGGGAAACCTACCAAACCTGTGCATTTTTTAAAACTAGAGACCTAGGGGAATCCAAGATGGGGTGACTTGTGGGGCTCTGACCAGGTTCTGTTACCCAGAATCCTTTGCAAACCTCAAAAAGTGGCTAAAAAAACAAGTTTTCCTCACATTTCGGTGACAGAAAGTTCTGGAATCTGAGAGGAGCCACAAATTTCCTTCCACCCAGCGTTCCCCCAAGTCTCCCGATAAAAATGATACCTCACTTGTGTGGGTAGGCCTAGCGCCCGTGACAGGAAACGCTCCAAAGCGCAACGTGGACACATCCAATTTTTTTAAAGAAAACAGAGGTGATTTTTGCAAAGTGCCTACCTGTAGATTTTGGCCTCTAGCTCAGCCGGCACCTAGGGAAACCTACCAAACCGGTGCATTTTTTAAAACTAGAGACCTAGGGGAATCCAAGATGGGGTGACTTGTGGGGATCTGACCAGGTTCTGTTACCCAGAATCCTTTGCAAACCTCAAAAAGTGGCTAAAAAAACAAGTTTTCCTCACATTTCGGTGACAGAAAGTTCTGGAATCTGAGAGGAGCCACAAATTTCCTTCCACCCAGAGTTCCCCCAAGTCTCCCGATAAATATGATACCTCACTTGTGTGGGTAGGCCTAGTGCCCGCGACAGGAATAGATCACACAACGGTCAATGTTGGTCCTTACGTGAGGCAGCTGTTGACCCTGGGGTGATCCATTCCTGACGCAGGCACTAGGTGTAGGCACTCAAGTGGGGTAGTGTTTTATCAGGACAGGTGAGGAGTCACTGGGTGGTAGGAATTTTGTGGATCCCAGCATATTCCTGTAGTTTGTGTGACAGAAATGCGAGAAAAATTGAGTTTTTATTCACCTTTTCAGCTTTGCAGGGTATTCTGGGTAAGAAAACTTTGGGGAATCCACACAAGTCACACCTCTGTGGACTCCCCCGAATGTCTAGTTTCCAGAAATGTTTGGGTTTAGTGTGTTTCTCTATATGGCCGCCGAATCCAGGACCAAAAACACAGGTGCCTGCCTTACAAAACCAGTTTGTTTTGTGATAGATAATTTTGATGTCTCCACAATACGATTTGGGCGATGGAATTTGGGGCTGAACTAAATTGGGGAGCTCCCAAGAGAGCACTCTCTCTCTCTCTGCTTGCCGCCGCATTCACCTGCTCTCTGGGTTGGGCTAACCCACTATTACCCAGTTGCACAAAAAGCTTGCGAAGGGACAGCAGGACTGTCCTCATCACCTTCCTCATAATGTACTGGAAGAGGAGTTATCGAATGGGACTCCTCCGACTGAAAAATCACTCCCAGAGTCTGCGCCATTGTCCTATCCCTCAGATGCTGTCTCAGTATCTGATATCTCAGTCTCTGATCCTATGTCAGAGCGGTCCTCTATAACCCGAGTGCAGGCAGCAGTCATCCATCAAGATGCCATCTCTGCTATTGGCTAAACTGTTGCTCTAAAACACTAGCCTACGTAGACAGTCACAAAATCGGTGGTGTGTGTGAGATACGTGCAACAGTAGAGGCCACCTTACCTGCGCTTCTTCCCTCAATCAGCACGTTCTTTCAAGACACTCAAAAAACACCTTGTCACATACCATTTGTCACAGTCTTTAGCCCCTCCTGCACCCAGTCCAACAATCATTATTGGTGCTCCCACTCCCTCCTCCTAGGATTCCCTTATTACCACCCAGCAAAAGTGCCCTTCATCTCTCCATAGCCGCCCTCCACCCTGCACATACATTTCATTGGTATTATAGCGCAGGTAATGGCTGACTTTACTAATGTACTCAGCTATTTACATAAAATACAGATTTGCTCTTTGCATTAGGCATATAAACCTTCTGCGCTTCTTTATGGCACTAAAACTGCCACAAGACAAGTCTGACCCTTTTCCCCCCAGGGAAACCACACACATATTGACAAAAGTGATATATATATATGACAGCCAACCACCTGAAACTCAACTCAAGCAAAACCGAAATAATCCTCTTTGTCCCACACAAAAACACCTGGTACCCCTCATGGTGGCCCACCACGCTAGGCCCTGCACCCACCCCCGCCAACCACGCATGCAACTTCGGCATCATCCTAGACTCCTCCCTCTCGATGACCCAACAAATCAACGCTCTCACCTCCTCATGCTTCAACACACTCCGTATACTGAAAAAAACATTCAAATGGATCCCCACAGAGACCAGAAAAACTGTCACCCATGCACTCATCAGCAGCAGACTTGATTAAGGAAACGCCCTCTACGCCGGCACCGCTCTAAAACTCAAGCGCAAACTACACGCATCCAGAACTCAACAGCATGACTCATCCTCGACCTCCCCGGACACATCTCTCCACACCTCAAATCCCTCCACTGGCTCCCCATTGACAAAAGGATCACCTTCAAGATCCTCATCCTCACAAACAAATCACTCCACAACACAGGCCCTGCCTACCTCAACGAGAGTCACCTTCCACACCCCTACACGAAACCTCCGCTCAGCTGACCTCTCTCTCGCCTCGGTCCCCCACATCAAACACACCACCACCGGGGGCAGATCCTTCTCCTACCTTGCACCCAAAACCTGGAACGCCCTCCCAACCCACCTTCGCAAGACCCAAAACCTACTTCTTTTCAGGAAGGGCCTCAAAACCTGGCTTTTCGAACAGTGAACCTCCCAGCCCCTTTCCCTCCTCTCCCCCCCAAAGCGCCTTGAGACCCTAACGGGTGAGTAACGTGCTTTATAAATCTCTTTGATTGATATATATAGATCTATCTATATATATATATCTACATAGATATATCTATAGATATATCCATGTACATAGATATATCTACATAGATATATCTATATATAGATCTACATATAGTTCTATTTTTTTTTTTAGTTGTATGGTTCCTTGGGGGTCTAAAAAAAAAAGATTGCCCCCACAGGGGATCACCCTTCCCACGGGCGACCCCCTGTCTTTTTATTGTATTCATTTTTATTTATTTTTTTAAATAAAATTTAAATAAAATTTCCCCGGGGGGAGGGGGTGTGTGTGTGATCCCCCCCCCCCCCCCCCCCCAGGGGGCACCTACCTTTTTTTTTTTTTTTTTATAAAATATGCCCCGGGGGGGGGGGGGGGGGGGTTTCTGAGGGGGCCAGGAAACAGTTGCAGAAGGCCTCGTAAGAAAGGGGAGAATATCCCCTTTCTTACGAGGCCTTTTGAAAGTTTTCCCGCCCCCCCGATCGCAGCTGTGCTGCGATCGGGGGCCAGGAAACACTTTCAGGAAGGCCTCGTAAGAAAGGGGAGACTCTCCCCTTTCTTACGAGGCCTTCCCGAACATGGGGAAGGCCGTTTTCCCCATTGAAGCAGGAAGTGGCCGCAAGGCTGCTTCCTGCCTTGATGGGGAAAACACCTTTGAAACGTCAGCGCGCCGCACAAAGGGGCGGGTGAGGGGTGGGGGGAGACATGGAAGCTTCTGTGTCTCCCGGGAAAAGGTTAAAAAAAAAAATAATACCTCGGGTGCGACGCACCCGAGGATTTATTAATACCCTTCCTGGTGTCGCCCACTGGTCGTGACCCGCACCAGGGAGGGTGTGTCGCACCAAAAAGGTTAAAAAAGGGGGGAGATGTTACCAAATACTTTTGCGTTATCCCCTGATGAAGATTTCTACATTTGGACTTAATCACTTTTTTGGAGCTTGGGTTCCTCCAATGGACAAGATTACAGCAAGCTGTAGTGAACAAGGGACTATAAGGCTGGATACATTCTCTGTGATGTCCCAATGAAATTGATTTGTGTCTGGAGAAATGCGTTGAGATGGGAGCAACTTGAACCTCTGGACCAGCGGCAGCATACCCTCAACAGACTGACTTGGCATTTTTGTACTAGTGCTCCTGAGGTCTTTAGAGCCCAAATATCCCAGGTTTTTCAGGATAGCAGGAGGAATACACTTTGACACAGCCAAGGGTCTCAGGATCTCAGGAACAGCACTTAGGACTCAAGACGACTCCAGCAGGAGCCACCAGCAGGCTCCAAGGCAAGTTGAATTGAAACTGGTCAGCTGGGCTCTTCAGGAAAAGGGATTCTAGTAGGTTATTGTAGCTTAACAGGAGGTTATCCAGCTGACCCATGGAGTCCACCTCTTTGTCCTGTGTAGCCTATCAGGCCTCCCCATAGGTTGATGGAGATTCCTGCCAGATGACCACGACGCCATGCTGATTGACTTTGCTACATCTGCTTGCTGAGACTTCCTGTTCCTTGGCCTATATGGGGATGGTGTCTCTGTGGACAACAGACTTGCTTGTTCAGGTATGGGGGATGATGTCGTCCCAGGTGGGTCCGAAGGGCAGATTAGGGCTTATCATGCTCTAACATAGCTTAGGTAGGAACTACATGTATTACAAGTATAGTGACAGTATGGTGTGACTTTTCCTGTGTTCCACTCTTCTTGTCACCATTTTGCTTCTAGCATGTTTCATCATTCACTCATTATTGCAATGCATGCCATTTTATCTAAGACAAAGCTGATTCAATAATTCTATTGAACCATTTTCTGCCTCTTATTGTCTTTGCATGCATGAGACTAATGTAACAGAGAGGAAAGGATGAGATCTCATACACCACATTTTCCCTGACAAATCATTAGGTCATGCACACAGATCATCCCTGCTCTTGAGAAAAGATGAGGCGCTGCTAGTTAGCCGGAAACGATTGGGTCAACAGTTGTCACATGGTGTTGGATTCAGGTGATGCTGCCAGTTGAATTCAGCAGCCTCATTAGTCTAATAAGAGCCCACCTGACATGGCACCACCAACAGTTGGTCAGGCACCGATTTTTAGATCCTCCTGAGTATCCCTGTCTCACTACCTGCTAAAGGCACCTCAATACTATGTACAGAGATGTCCATGGTATTGAGGATTTCCTCCTCAGCTAGGTAGGTAGTACCTATCCAATGTTGTTCATTAAAAGGATCATTCCCCATTTGGGGTCCTTATCTCTGAACAGGTATATATATCTACCATGGCTAACTCACAACTTGTAGCAATTGCAGTAAACGTGCGACCTCCTCTTACTGCTCATTTGTTAGCTAATGGCCCTACAGCCCAGGGGGCATGTAACATTTGTAGTTGAGGCTCATCCAGCCTACAGAACAGAAATATTCTACTCAGCAGTTGATGGGATCACTAATACAGTATCATCACTACACACCTGCAAACATACCTGCACAATTGTAGGAAAGTAGCCTCTTTCTAGCTTGATTACCCTCACTTTTGGCCTGTGTGTCAGTGTGTTTGACTGTGTCTACTGGGATCCTGCTAACCAGGACCCCAGTAATTATGCTCTCTCCCTTAAATGTAGTTGTTGGTTAGCGTTATCACAGTATTTCACCCACAATCGGCACCCTGGTGCCCCATTATAAGTCCCCAGTATATGGTATCTATGTACCCAGGGCATTGGAGTTCCATGGGATCCCTATGGGCTGCAGCAGTTATTCTGCCACAAATAGGGAGCCTATACAAAGGGTTCTGCAGGACTGCCATTTCAGCCTGCGTGAAAAGGTGCAAGCACTGTTTCACAGCCCTTTTCCATTGCACCAGGTCACCTATAAGTCACCCCAATGGCAGGCCTTCTAGCCCAGAAGGCAGGGTGCAAAGTACCTGTGTGTGAGGGAACCCCTGCACTAGGAGAGGCACCCCCATGAACTCCAGGCCCATTTTCCTGGACTTTGTGAGTGCGGGATGCCATTTTACGTGTGTACTGGACATAGGTCGCTACCTATGTCCAGCTACATAATGGTAACTCCAAACATAGGCGTATTTGGTATCAAACACGTTGGAATCATACCCCAAAGATTTTGCAAGTATTGGTTGTATGATTCCATGCACCTTGGGGGCTCCTTAGAGGATCACCAGTATTGCCATGTCAGCCTTTTGAGGGCTTCCAGGCAGCCCAAGCTGCTGCCACCTGCCAGAGAGGTCTCTGCCCTCCTGTTGCTTGAGAAGTTCAAGCCCAGGAAGGCAGGATAAAGGATTTTCTTTGGGGAGGGGTGTTTCACACTCTTCCTTTGGAAATAGGCGTTACAGGCTTAGGAGGGGCAGCCTCCCCAAGCCACTGGAACTGCTTTTAAGGGCACATTTGGTGCCCTCCTTGCATAAACCAGTCTACACCGGTTCAGGGACCCCCAGTCCCTGCTCTGACACGAAACTGGACAAAGGAAAGGGGAGTGACCACTCCCCTGTCCATCACCACCCCAGGGTGGTGCTCAGAGCTCCTCCAGAGGGTCCCTGGGTTTTGCCATGTTGGATCCAAGGTTGGCAGGGAACTCTGGGAGCATCCGAGTGGCCAGTGCCAGCAGGTGACATCAGAGCCACATCCTGATAGGTGGTCACCCAGCTAGGTTATCAATCCCCCTATCAGGGCTATTTAGGGTCTCTGTCTTGGGTGGGTCCTCAGATTCGGATTGCAAGACTCCAGCAGGAATCCTCTGCAACCTTTACTTCGATTTCGTACCGAAGAAACTTCATCTGGACACTTCACGACCCTACAAGCTGCAACAAAGAAGCAAGACGTCTTCTTCAACATTGTATCTCCGGCTCCTTCCAGCAACTGCAACATTTCCCCGGTCGTGCATCCTCTGAGGACAGCTTAACTTCAGCCTGCATCAGAAGGAAGAAGGTATCTCCCTTGGGGTGAAGGAGTCACTCCCCTGCTTCTGCAAGCACCAACTGTGACAATGACTGGCTGCGTGGATCCCCTCTCCTGCTGAGGACTGAAGTGGTCCCAGCGGTCCTCTCTTCCAAATGTCCAACTTGGGTGGAGGTATGCCCTTGCCTGCCCATGCAGGACAGTACCCCCATGCACTGCATCATTTGCATCTGCCAAGGCTTGTTGGCATCCTTCCTCCAAGATCTTCATACATCCTGAATCTCCAGCCCCCAGCAATCCTTTCTGTGATGCAAAGCTTCCTGAATGGTTCTCCAGCGGCTTTGGAGCCTTTTTCGTAGTGCTGCGTGGGCCTCTTTTGCGACTCTCCTGTCCCCATCCTTTGGGACTCTTGTGGGTGCTGCCTGGGCTTCTGTGGGGTCTCTGTGTTGCTGAGGGCCCCCTCTGGCTCCCCCTCCTGGGTAGAGTCCACTTAGTCCTTCCAGGTCCCCAGCAGCTCTACTTTCCGCTAACCGCGTGTACCAAGGCTTGTTAGCAGAACCCGAAGACACAAACCAGACTGCAATCCCCCTTCTGGCATGGGATATTACCTGCATCCTTCAGGAATCCGACTTTGTCTTCTTTGGTGCAGTGCTGGCTCTTTTTCCTCACCGGTGGTTCACTTCTTGCACCTTCATCCTGGTTGGTAGGGGCTCCTGCCCTTCCTGGACTCTGCTGTGCTTCTTGGACTTTGTCCCCTTTTTCCACAGCTCTTCTTGTCCTGGAATCCACTGTTGGTGTCTTGCAGTCTCTTCTGGGCTTTGCATAACCCTTCTTCTCTTCTCTGTGTGTGATCAGGGGAATTTATAGTGATTTACTCCTGCTTTCCTGACCACTGGGGTGGGTTGCGGTACTTACCTTTGGGCTTTCTAGTACTCCCAGCTCCACTTTACACGCTACACTTACCTAGGTCGGGACTGACTTTCACATTCCACTTTCTTAGTATATGGTTTGTGATGCCCCTAGGCCTATTTCTAACTATTTTGATTTTCACTATCTGTGCTGTTTTCTAACTGTTTCTATGCCTATTTCTGCATACTAGTGTATATAATTTGTGTATTACTTACCTCTTAAAGGAGCATAGTCTTTATGGTATTTTTGGTATGTGTCACCAAAATAAAGTACCTTTATTTTTGTAACACTGAGTGTTTTTCTTTCATGTGGGTAAGTACTAAGTGTGACTACAGTGGTATTGCATGAGCTTTGCATGTCTCCTAGATAACCCTGGACTGCACATGGCTTCTAGACACTACCTACACTACACTAATAAGGGATACCTGGACCTGGTATAAGGTGTAAGTATCATAGGTACCCACCACACACCAGGCCAGCCTCCTACAACAATACAGAGCATATGCATACTTAGAGGCACCTCTATCTTTTCAAGACCATAATTACTGGCTTGGTGCTTCCCTACCACAAACAATATTACACGTTAGGTTAAGTCCTCTGAGCAATGATGGTCCTACCTGGCCTGATGTGGTTACCTTGGCAATAGCTGAGAATCGCCACTTCTACATTGAGCTCACAGCAATATACAGACTGCCTGCACAGTTTGTAAGGGAAATTTCAAACACTAATCCAGCATGTGTTGCCCCAGCGCATCCACATGTAGTTACACCTGGCCTTAACCCTGTGTCTGTACATTCGATCATGGGTAGTGTGAAGTTGAATTTGTGATGCAATTGATTTACAACACACTCGGGTAACTTCTATAATATGTAGGTTTAATCGTAGTCGCCCCAGCCATCGTCCTCTCCTCCAACCGTCCTCTCCGCAATCCCCACATTCCACATTCCATCACCATGGGGATCGCGTGGTACCAGTATTACCAATACATCACACTTCTCCCTTTCAATATTTAACAAAACTAAAACAGAGATACTCGTTTTCTAATTAACAATATCTAGAACAAAAAAAAGAAATCAAATGCAACAGAAATATACACTCTCCCAATCAGTTATCAGTGTAAAACATAGTCTTTAAAATGTTCAGGACTAAATCTCCTCCTACAGCTTCTTCTTGCTCTATCCAATTTTTTGACGTCCTCATTGCTGTCACAATTTGTTGCTGACCACGAATTGCTTCTGAAATTACTGTTACTCTCCGTAATTATGCTCGGTTTCTCCACTTCCTTCAGCCGAACCACTCTGCTCATATTCCAAATTCTACCATCAGAAGTTTTGACAGCATTCTTAAATAATTTTATCACTTCAAGAGGTCTGGTGAATTTTGACCCCTCTGCACATCCAACGGGCGCTTTTACCTTTACTATATTTCCCACAGCTATGTTCATTTTACACACCTTCTTCCTTTCATCATATTCTTGCTTTCTTTTACGGATAAGCCTTTCCTCTCTATTCCGCCAATCATTGCTGACTAAATTGAATCCATTCTTCATCCAATCCATCCATCCTGGACATAAATTGGTATTGGGTATCCTCTTCCTAAACAGTTCAAAAGGAGATTTCCCAGTGGTCGAATGAGGTGAAAAACAATAAGCTGTGATCCTCTTCAAGAGTTCTGTTCGCCAATTCAAATTGTTCGCTTCAGCAAGTTGAATGCTCTCTTTTATATACTTGTTAAATCTTTCCACTGCACCATTAGTCTCTGGATGATATACTGCTGACTTTTTATGAATTATGCCACACTCACCCATAAATTTCTCAAAGACTGTTGAACAGAATTGTGGACCATTATCAGATATTAACGATTTTGGAAATCCTTCTTTCCTAAAAATGTCTTCCAGGAAGCTTATCACACTACGAGAGGAGACCTCACATACATTTTTAACCTCTACCCACCTAGAATACAGGTCTATTAGCACAATCAAATATGGGGTAGAGTGTTCACCTTGCAAAGGACCAACAATGTCAATTGCTATATCATCCCAAGGTTTGCATGGTAAACTCCTACAATGCATAGGTACATTGCAGGTTTTTTTATATTTTGTCACTCCGTGCACATGGTATACACTCTCTAACCAAGCGCTCTGCTTCCAAATCCCTTCCTGGCCACCAAAAATTTGCTCTTAAATTCTCTTTAGTCTTGACTATACCAAGATGGCCCTCATGAGCTTGATTCATAATCTTGTTTCTTAACACTTTCGGTGGAACCAACCTTGTACCTCGCAACAATTTACACTTATCCACTGCCAACTCATCCTTTACTAAACACCAAACCTTTCCTAGAGCACTAAACTTTCCACTTCCTAAAGCCTTACACACACCACTTATCTCAACATCATCCTTTAACGCCTCTTCCCATTCTTGCTCAGTTATAGCACCACTTGTAATTTCACACACATCGCTGATAATTTCACACACATTTTCCTCCAGCACAGTAGGGTCTTTTTGTTCACCATCCTTCACACCTTCATCCACCAACCTGGACAGACAATCCGCACTGACGTTCAATACGCCTGGTAGATACCCCACTTTAAATTTGAAATCTTGCAACCCAATGATCCACCTTCTTATTCTTGCAGAAATGCAATTCAGACCCTTACTGCCAAACACTTCTACTAAAGGTTTGTGATCAGTTAGCACCTCAAAGTCCGTACCCCAGACAAAATGTCTAAACTTCTTCAGTGCCCAATATATTGCCAATGACTCCCTTTCAATTACAGAATAATTCTTCTCCGCTCCACTCAAAGATTTCGATGCACAAGCAATCATCCTTTTCTTACCTCTGTCATCCTGCATCAGAACCGCCCCCAACCCTTTCGCACTAGCATCAGTGACAATAGCAGTAGCCCTGCCCAGTTTAAAGGCTTGTAAACAAGGGGCATGTTCCAACTCTTCTTTAATTTTGACAAACTCCTCTTCACATACAGCATCCCACTTGAACTCTCTTCCTTTCTTTAATAAAACTCTCATATTCACCATTTTCTCTGCCAAGTTCCTGATGTACCTTCCATAATATTCAACCATCCCCAAAAACGAACTCACTTCCTCTTTAGTTTGGGGAGAAACCAACTTTTTTAATAGTCATAACCAAATCCGGTTTGGGTCTTACCCCATCCCCTGTAATCAAATGTCCCAGGTATTCAACCTCAGCCAGACCAAAATGACATTTCTTTCTTTTGAGGGTAAAGCCAGCTTGGCTTAAACATCTCAAAACCAATCTCACTCTTTCCCAATGTTCCACCGCTGTATCCGCAAAGATTAATACATCATCTTGGTAACACTTCACACCCTTCACATCTTTCAGGACTTTGTTCATAATACGTTGAAATACAGAAGCAGCCGACACAAGTCCAAAAGGCATTCTCTTGAATTTAAAAGCACCAAAAGGTGTAATAAATGCAGTCAAGTCTCTTCTAGTTCCACCTGGTGGTATGCTGATGTTAAATCCAAAGTGGAGAAGTGTTTTGCTCCACCAATCATAGAGACAATTTCCTCAATATTTGGAAGCGGAAATTTATCAACTACCACCTATCTGTTTAGAGCTCTAAGGTCCACACATAATCTGATGTTTCCATCACTCTTCCTTGCCACTACAATGGGAGCCAACCATTCAGTTGCTTCCAGTTCCTCAATTATACCTAACTCCTGTAACTTTTTGAGTTCAGTTATTACTGGCTCTTGCAAGGCCAAAGGAATCTTTCTCATTTTCGCAACCACCGGAATAGCACCCTTCTTCAGTTTAATTTTATGTTTATAACCCTTAAGACATCCCAACTTTTCTGAAAACACCTCAGGAAATTCACAGACCAACTCACTCTCTTCACCATCCACACATTGCACTTGCACCTGTGGTTGTGCATTCGGATTTAACACAACACCCAACAGTTTTTGATGTGTCCAACTTAAAAGATTATCACCTTGGTTGGACACATAAATTTTCCCTAAAAGATGTCTATTTTTCAGTTCAAGATGACCTTCAAAATACCCTAACATCTTTATAGGTTGCCACCATAACCGCCAGGACACACATCCATTTTCCTTAATTTTCTATTTTTTACCAAATAACATGTCAAAACTTTTCTTAGAAATTATCGTCAATTGTGAACATGAATCAAAACGCATCAGTAAATCAACACCGTCTACTCTCACCACTTCACTGGGATGTTCCCCACACTTTACCCGTGCTTCAACTTGAAGAACCACTTCCTGAGATATTTCGTTATCTTCTTTCATCAAATTACTATTGTAATTTGTTTTCTTTCTATTACGACAACATTTGTAGAAGTGACCTTTACTTCCGCACCCATTGCACACAACATTTAATGCTGGACAATTACTCGCATTAGCTTTGTGGCCACTTTTGCCACATCTGAAACATTCTCCTTTAAACTTCAATACATCCTCACACTTTTTTTTCTCCCCACACTCCTTGCTCTTTACTTCACATACTATTTCCTCCACCTTTACACCTTCTCCACTTGGAACTTTGTTTCCACTCAATTCCAACACGCACTTCAACATATGTTCCACCCTTTTTGCCACCATAATCACTTCTTCCAAAGGTGGTTCATCTTTTAACCATAACTCCTCCCTAATTTTATCACTACTGCACTTTAACACAAATTGATCCCTAATTCTTTCATCCACTAGCGTTCCAAATTTACATGACGCTGCCAGTTTCCTCAAACTGGTTATAAATTCCTCCACCGACTCATCTTTACCTTGCTCCCTTTTTCCAAAATAATACCTTTCCATTATCGTACTCACCCTTGGTAAGTAATGTTTGTCTAGTTTCATAACACACGTCTCATATTCATTCAAACTTCTAGCCTCCTCAATATTCAAATCAGGCAAATTTTCTAGTACCTCTTGTCCCTCACCCCCCAGACAGTGCATTAATAATGCGTGTTTCCTTTCAGCACTCAGTGTCGGGCCACACACCCTAGCATAGTGAACAAACATTTTCTTCCATTTGTTCCATGGATATATCGGATCTCCAGGACTACTAAAAAAAACGGAAGGGGTGTTACGTTCTGTATAACTCAGCTGTGTATGTCCGACCCCCAAATGACTGCTGAGTGATTGTCACAATGTCCCAAATCACAAGTAGCTTGTCAAACACATGTGTTTTCAATCCTTAAAAATGTGTTTGTCAGAATGTACTCCTTATATCCTCCAGAGAGTGGTAAAATTGTGCCTGTCACCGTATGTCCCACACAACAGGCAAAACAAAAAAAATAATTGTTATCACAATTAATGTGAAAATGCCTGAAATAAAGATGACCAAAAAAAACAACAACAAAAAAACTCACAAATATGAGACAGTTCCCCTTTAAGATCTCGAAACGATCGTCCCTTTAAGGAAAACCTAGTTCTGAGATGAAGATTCAAAAACAATCTCACCAATACGAGGCACTTCCCCTTTAAGAGTTTGACACGATCATCCCTTTAAGAACAACCTCGTCCTGGGACATGTCCCCAGAACGGAAATAACACACACTGCTTCGTTCTGCTTTCTCCTCGATGCTGTTGATTCCTCGCAGCGAGATTGAACTACCTGCAGCCCGAAAATCCTACTGTGTTTTGTTGCTCCACAGCGAGATTGGAGTAGCCGCAGGCTTCTTAAAGCGGCTCCAACTCCGAAATTATTCCAATTAAACCCGACGCTGTGAACGGGAAGTAGCGATCATCTCTGATCCAGATTTGCAAACGTTTGGACTCCGAAACCGTTAGAATCCAGTTCCCGTCTCCTGAACGCCACTGTGAGTACTGCCAGCTTCCACTTTTAATTGGATGTTGAGGCGACCGCTATCCTCGTCGCCACATGTGAAGTTGAATTTGTGATGCAATTGATTTACAACACACTTGGGTAACTTCTATAATATGTAGGTTTAATCGTAGTCGCCCCAGCCATCGTCCTCTCCTCCAACCGTCCTCTCCGCAATACCCACATTCCACATTCCATCACCATGGGGATCGCGTGATCCCAGTATTACCAATACATCACAGGTAGACTACCTGCCAAACGGGAGGAAATTCTGTTTTGGTTAGCTCAAAAAATAAATTCTATGGAAGCTGTTTTTCTCCATATGGGACCTCAGGATAAACATAGAATACTCACTATTTGTTTGCCATTTGAGATGGTCCCCACAGTAGATAACTGCAATGCTTGGGGCACGGTATTTGTCACGCTCTATATTAGCACTCACAGTACACCAACACTTGCCAATCTTCCGGACGTGTTAAAACAAATTCAAGATGAATACAGGCCTGCCCTGGATTTAGGGATGCAATTACTGGGCAATTTTGCCACTGTATCTTCAATAATATTAAGCAACCTTAAAAGGGAAGCAGTTGCACTAGCTGTGTGTATGTAGCTTCAGGACATTCCTGTACAGGATCAAGAATGTGAGCTGCCAAAGATTATCGCCCAGACCTACTCTAGCATTGGTTGAAATAGTCTGGGAGCCAGACCTATTAAACCACATTTACAGGGTAAATCCAATTAGGATTCTACCAAGCAAGCACCTGAGGGGTCTAAAAAACACTGGCATAAACAAAAACAAACACCTAAAAAAGAAACAGGGGAATTTCCGCATTCAGAGACCCCTCAAAATTGCTATAATCTTAGAAATAGAGACAATATAAATACGCCTGATAGTTATCACTATACAGATACACGCCAATCGTGTGGACTCACAGGATAAACGCAGTGAGAGTGGTGGGCGGTCAGAGCAGTGAACTGAGCACCTGAAACTAAGAAAGGACTCACAATGCTCGTCAGACGTTTCTGTTAGAAAAGAAGAGAAAGTTCCCCAACAAAAAACACAATAAAAAAAAAAAATAAGTAGCAACTATTTCTATATAAAATGCCATTCAGGATAAGGGCTTTACTGAATAACAGGAAGTGGGCACTGGCAGTGCTGGACAGCGTGGCAGAGGTCAAAATAGTTCACCGGAATCTTTAAGAGCATCTGGAGGTGACAGCAATTGATGACTTTATACAAGTCGAGACTGCAGACATGCACATCTCCACACCCTATAGGGTGTATACATTAAAAATACAATTAGAAGGAGACATTGAGCGCACAATTGATGCTATCTTTTGGGATCGTGTAACAACTATTTATGATATTTTTCTTCAATTTAATTGAATCCTCTTTCTCACCCCTTGTTCCCAGAGAGCTCAGGGAGGCTTACGCCATTGATTGGGCGAAGGTATAGGCACCCGCTTTATATCGCAGGCATGTAGGGTGGGATAAAGATCCCCCCTACCATATAATACCAATTAGATCCCAACCCCAACCCCAACCCCAATAGCCAATAAAGCATAAAGCTAAAGCTCCTGTGAGGGAAATCCTCATACAGCTAGAGTACCAGGGCGTAATCAAACTCTGTGTCTCACCAATGAACAATCCATTGTTCCCTGTAGCTAAACCAGACCATTCATATGGATTAGTCTTAGATTACCGACATGACATTTAAACAGTGATACACTCACATTTGCCATACAAAAGGCACACAGTAAGGCACTTAGAAACAATATAGTGTGCAAGAAATACAAACAATCCTTGATATTTCGAACAGGTTTTTCTGCCAAAATATAGCGCTTGAAGGTAGGGACTTAGGCTCTAAGAAAAAAATGTGCAGTCTCTCACAAGAGTATGAAAACAGCCCAGAGATGTTTTCAGCCCGGGTTACTTCAATTTTGCATGAAATTTGACCCTGAGGCATTGTCCTACGTTGATGATATCTACCTTACGGATGATGATCTCGTACAACATGTTAGACAGGTGGTCCGCATTGTTACGGGATTTGCCGAATTAGGCTACAAATTCAATTTCAAAGAAACAAAAATAGCCTTCTATAGTGTCCTGTTTTTGGGATACGAACTATCAGATGGACGCAAGAGCTTAGCATCCCAATATTTTAAAAAATGCGCACAACTAAAACCACCAACACTATCAAAAAGCTCCAGTCATTGTTAGACTTTTTAACCTTTGGCAGAACCTACATTCAAGATTATGCACCACGAATTAAACAATTATACAACCTAATACGTCCTGACGTTTCAAGCAAATATTGGACAGTCGAACACACACGCATTCTCAGAGCACTGGAACAAGACATGCATGCATCTAAACACTTACATACAAGAGACAACAAAACACATTTGGTCATAAGAGTAATTGCTGGTGCCATTGGTTTCACCTATGTAACATTCAATGAAGGTGACACTGCTCCTATAGCATACAACTCACATCTGTATTCCAATGCTTTGCTCCCACAGAAATCAAATTCTGATTGCTGTTCAGATGGCTGTCAATAAAGAGAAACCTCTTGCCCAGGGGTAAAGTATCATTGTTGTTTCTCCTATCCCAGCCCTTGAGCCTGTCACCAAAGCCAGCATTCCTAACGCTAAGGCACTACATCCACGTTGAATTCAATGGGCAATGTCTGTGATGGCCACTGATGTTGACTATGTTTTTGACCCAAAATTACAAACTCAAGAATTTTTACAATATGAACAGGAGGCACTAAACATCAATGAGTGCCTCCTGTTCATCAAACTCCACTGGGGTTTAGAACAAATAGGCCAGACCCTCGCTATGTGTCATCAGAACATTCGGGTATAGTAACAACATACAGTGTAGGGAAATTATGCCAGCAATGGTTAAAAAGTTCCTCACTAGATGCTGTTAAAGAACACCTCACTCTCCTGTCTAATAACACAGACTTGCAGGATTTCCAGTTAGGCCCCCGCAGACAACGCAAAAAGCACTCCTTATATGCAGTTTACAATGGAATTTGGAAAGTTTCTCAACAAGAAGCCTCTGCCACGTTAAGGGGAATAGATCAGGGAAATTTACAGAAAGCATTAGCCGTTGTAGATAATCGGATTAACATCCTGTCCGACCGCATATACACTTTAAACATTGTTTCTTCTGCAATTAGACATTGTGCAAAATGACATGTCATTCTTACAACATGGACAGAGTCAGCTAAGGTCCATCATGTAGTTGGGCTGGACACTACAAACACTGAAATCTGGTCGCGGTCCCTGGCAACATGGCAGCACAAGGGATGTATTTTCTGCATTTAATTTGACGCAACAGCAACAAATAATGGCTAAGAAGGAAGCGACTTATGTTATGCTAAACATCGAGAAATTAGAAAAGTTGCCTTTTACTGTGGCTGATATACAATCTGCTGAATGGTTAATGCACAGGGTTATTAATCTGCCTATTTCAACACTACAATTCACATCCTGCTTGAAGCACATTGGAGTAGGCAGATATGAAAGGCTAGGGGATAGTTACATACACGAGGCGTGGGAGCTTCCCTTTTCGCACAAATGTAATGGCATGAAAGCAGTCTTTCTTAGAAGTAGTGAATGCAAGACTTCTGTGAGCCATTCAATTGTTTGTAAGCAGCTGTCCTTGCATGAGGCGTGTAACGCTTCGGAAACTAGTTTAGCTTGCTATCTGAAGGGAGTTCCAGTTCCCTTGATTAGACCTGCATTCCAGGTGATCTCTAATGGAAGATATGTGCTTCTTAACAGTGAGAGCTATTGCGGAATGTGAGCTGGAATTGCATATGTCGTTTCAGTCTCCCAAATTGTCACCTGTTGCAGGAATGTCCTTTTTCCTCTTACTCAACAGACTAAAGTTGCAGATATTTGGCCTCACATTGCTACTTCAAATGTGAATTTTGATAAGTTGAGCAGACTAAAGGCTTTATTGTTTCAAAAACATGTGGCGCTGACATTTGTGTGCAAGACCTATGCGCTTCAAGTTGCGAGGTCATCTGCAGAATTACGGTCCCTTTTACATACAAACTTTCTGAGACACTTTTGTGAACTTGTGGGAAGAATTGTTACAGTGTACAGTACTTCTGGGATTGTACATTTCTTTAAGGCTGCTGGTTCTGGTTTCTTTCACATCTTCCCTCTATATTTGTCCTAAAACCTTCAGCCATACACTCGATATTTTTTAGTATTTTTGGGGGATTTCTGCTTACTTTGGCTTTAATAGGTGGCATTTTGCTGTTGCTATATTTTTATTCACAATGGCTGTCCCATCACAACAAGGAGGACTGAAAGCGCGTCCATCAGCGCAACTGTATCGTGAATGCATGATGCAGTATTTCGGAGCACCACTTCTGGAGGAACTGGAGTGCAACTCATCTCTGTCATTCAGACCGGTTTTGGATTGTGTGCAGCTTTTGTTTCGATGCCTCTAGTACCTTTTCAAATGTGCACTAACAATTTGTCTTTCTATGTGGTGCTTACTTTCATTGGATGCTGATCTGTTGATGTTCTTACTGAGAGCTCATTACTAGGCATGTGTTGAGCATCGAGGGTGCGTTGCTGTCTCTGAGCTGCCTTTGGTGAATCATGCAGCTCTTGACTCATCATTGGGCACAACACGAAATGCTGCTGCCTCGGCTGGAGCTCAGGCAATGGAACATGAGTGCTCTTCGGTTTTCTTTGCCAAAGATTTGGTTACATTGCCAATATTGCCATTTATGTATATATGTTGTTAGTAAATAGCTTTTAATTGTTTTTATGTTTTTAGTGTGAGGCTGTTTTACCACCTTTGAACCAGGAAAGGGAGGGTGTTGTATAGCCATTTTATCACTGTCTTTGGGCACGTTATTTTACCATCTACGCCTGCAACTTGTGCCCTTTAGCCTAGTTATATTTTATTCAGCTTCATTTTATTACTTCAGAATCAGCCACATTCGTGTGCTGTTTCATTTTTTTTATCTAGTTGTTTGTTCGCCTAGGAAAGCATTGCATTTCTTAGCAAGACTTTTTTTTACTTTGTGCTTTCCTCAAGGCTGCTGCAAGATAGGATTGCCGGCAAAGTGGTACACTGCATCTGCAACATTCACAGAAACACACAAATCCTTATGTGGGGACATTTTTCCAGAACATCAGCTGTTTTATTATAAAAACACTTCTCTGTCCCATGCACATTAGAGGGAGATTCCAGCCATATGGCCATGACCGCATGCTGACTGCTACGGCTGCTTGCTAAGACTACCGGTTCCCTGGCCTATATGGGAATGGTTTCTCTGTAGACAACAGACTTCGTTGTTTAGGTACGGGGTGATTTCTTCCCAGGGGGTCTTGCAGGGTGAATTAGGCTTATCATTAGGCTTATCATGATGTGCTCGAAAATAGTATATGCAGGAGCTGCATATATTATACGCATAGTGAAAATATGGTGGGACTTTTCCTGTGTTTCACTTTACTTGGCACCATTTTGCTTCTAGCATGTTTTAGCATTCTAATTATTGTAATACATGCCATATTATCTAAGACGTAGCTGATTCAATAAATCCTATTGAACCATTTTCTACCTCTTTGCATGCATGAGACTAGACTAATGTAACTGAGAGAAACGGATGAGAACTTATACACCATGATTTCCCTGAGAAATCATTAGGTCATGAGCCCGGTTGCCACAATTCATCCCTGCTCTTGGGCAGAGATGAAGTGCTGCTAGTTGGTCATAAACTGATTAAGCCGACAGTTGTCACATCCTTCTGAAATGCAAAGCCTACTTACAGTGACTGATTAACATTTAAAAGGAGCGTTTAGACCTGCTGAAAAGCGGTAGTTTGGCAGGTTGAATTTGCAGGTTGTAAAACAGTGGTAGGGCTGCAGTAGTGAATACCTTTGTCTTACAAAGGCAACCCTTATGCCATTGGCAAAGTGGGTATACAATATATCCTAAAATCAAAGTTTTTCTCATTGCCATAATTAATCATACAATCATCAATTTTGTCAGCAACAATGGCTGTAAGCAATAATAAAACCATCACTCTAAAACATAAATGTCCTGGTTTTTTATAAAATACTACAATGTGCATTTTGTGACAATAATAACAACAAATCAAAATGGTGACCATCAGAAAGTGGGTTTCACAGAAAAGTAACAACCATAAATTTAGTCCTTAGTAATGGTAAGCCTAAGCCTGTTCCTGTGTTAGGCTTGTTAGGTTTCTTTGTATATATGTTGTTGATGACATTTTTGACCATGTGTTAGATTAAGGTCTTATGAGAAATTGGGTTGTTGGTTGAGGGGGATGTTACCCCTGCTCAAACAACAGCCACAATCCATGTCAGGGTGAACCACAAAAGTCACCAAATTAACCTGTGCTTAATCCTCTGGTAGCTTAGCACAAAATCAGTAAGGCTTAAAGAAGAGACAATGTCTAAAGTGTTTGTGCAGTGGACAAATAGTAATACAATGAAAACAATACACAACACAAATCCCAAACCAATTTAGAAAACTATAGTAAAATTAAATAAAGTGTTCTACACAAAAATTACACAAATCCAATTAGTTGAGCAGGAGTTATGGAAATCTTAAAGGTTTTGTAGAAATCAAGTACTAAGAAGTAAAAAGCGCTAACCGCAGTAATCTTGTTGTAGTAGACTGGGTCCAAGTCACAAGTTTAGGCCAACTGTGATAGAGCATGGGCTGGATACCAGACAGTTCAGTCTGCTGACAAAGTACCTTGCGGCTTAGACATTGAGATGCCAAGTCTTTGTGTAGAGCTGCACAGTTGGAAACTGTTACTCATCACAATTTCACTATTCCCTGTCCTCTAGATCTGAGGTTCTTAACCTTTCATCTTCTGTGGACCCACACTGAATTATTATTGGAACCGGTGAACCCCTGCCTAGGCAACATTTAAGACTTGAAGATCAAACCATCTGTCACTCAAGTTAAGTGGAATTTAACAAGTAATTTAACAACATCACATTTTCAAAAATTCTGGTGAAATTGGTGAAAGGCGAGTAGGAGATCTATTTTTACAGTTAAATCCGGTATTGTGAAGGACCATTGTCCACCAGCCTTTAGAAAGAGCTTGCCACCATAATATATTATCATCAGTTAATTAATCCATCTCTTCAACAAGGTGTTGTACCGAGCACCTTCACACATGTGGAAGTGATTCCCTTGCTGAAAAAACGAGGGGTAGACCCTTCAAACATGCAGAAGTGATTCCCTTGCTGAAAAAACAAGGGGTGGACCTGATGGTACTAAAATGTTACAGACCTATCTTTCTGCTCCCTTTTCCTGGGATACCTTTAGTCATAGTTGGACTCTTGCTTCTTAGCGAGACTGCTGGCTTAGGGGAGACAGCACTTTTTTTTGCAGGTGACTGAGTCACTCCTACAACAAGTTGCAACTGTTGGCCCAACCTTCCTGGCTCACAAGGAGTACCTCACCAAAATTGAGACAGCAAAGGTGATTTCTGGCAGCCTTACGCATGGACTCTAGAACACATGGACTCCAGATAAGATCTCTCAGGGAAGTTGTGGTGGAACAGAAGTTTCCCTTTTCTCTCGTTAGCAACAAGTCTCATACACACATAGGCAATGAAAGAGATGCAGGAGAGTTTTCAATATAATTATTGTAGGAGGCTGGCCTGGCTTGTAGTGGGTACCAAAGGTACTTACAACTTGTGCAAGGTCCAGTTATCACTTATTAGTAGAATAGAGGTGTTTATAACGGTTTGGACCTGCAAAGAAAGGGGACCAAGTCCAATAGTCGCGACAGTGTCCAGGGGGGGCAGGAGCCCAGGAAACCCCGGATGAAGGTGCAAAGAAGCTGCCGCCGGATGAAAGAAGCTTGGAATTCTGAACGAAGAGGAATAGGAACTTTCTCCTTTGGATGGAAGATGTCCCACGTCGCAATGAAGGTTGGAGAAGTGTCCCCACGCAGAAATCCGGCAAACAAGCCTTGCTAGCTACAAGGGTCGTGGTAGAGGTTTTTGGGTACTGCTGAGGACCAGGAAGGACCAGGATATCGCCCCTTGGAGGAGGAGACAGAGGGGGCACTCAGCAACTCAGAGAGCCCTCACAGAAGCAGGCAGCACCAAGAGAAGTACCTGAACAGGCACTTGGAAGATTTGTGAAACGGAGTCCACGCAGAGTTACAAAAGAGGGTCCCACGACGTCGGAGGCCAACTCAGGGGGTTGAGCACTGCAGGACGCAGTGCTGGGGACCCAGGCTAGGCTGTGCACAAAGGAAATCCTGGAAGAGTGCACAGAAGCCGGAGCAGCTGCAAATCACGCAGTACACAGGTTTGCAGCCTAGCGTGGGGAGGTAAGGACTTACCTCCACCAAACTTGGACTGAAGGATCACTGGACTGTGGGAGTCACTTGGATAGAGTTCCTGTGTTCCAGGGACCACCCTCATCAGGATGAGAGGGGACCCAGAGGACCGGTGATGCAGTCTTTTGGTGCCTGCGTTAGCAGGGGGGAGATTCCGTCAATGCATGGGAGATTTCTTCTTGGCTTCTGGTGCAGGGTGAAGGCAGGTAACCCCCAGAGCATGCACCACCAGATAACAGTCGAGAAAGCCAACAGGATGAGGCGCTGCAATGTTGCTGGTAGTCGTCTTGCTACTTTATTGCGGTTTTGCAGGCGTCCTGGAGCAGTCAGCGGTCGATCCCTGGTAGAAGTCGAAGAGGGAGATGCAGAGGAATTCTGGTGAGCTCTTGCATTCGTTATCTGAAGAATTCCCCAAAGCAGAGACCCTAAATAGCCAGAAAAGGAGGTCTGGCTACCAAGAAAGGAGGATTGGCTACTAAGAAAGGTAAGAGCCTATCAGAGGGGGTCTCTGACTTCACCTGCGGCCACTGGCCACTCAGAGCAGTCCAGTGTGCCCCCAACACCTCTGTTTCCAAGATAGTAGAGGCCTAGGACACACTGGAGGAGCTCTGAGCACCTCCCCTGGGAGGTACTGGTCAGGGGAGTCGTCACTCCCCTTTCCTTTGTCCAGTTTTGCGCCAGAGCAGGGCTGGGGGATCCTTGAACCGGTGTAGACTGGCTTATACATAGATGGGCACCATCTGTGCCCATCAAAGCATTTCCAGAGGCTGGGGGAGGCTACTCCTCCCCAGCCCTTCACACCGATTTCCAAAGCGAGAGGGTGTAACACCCTCTCTCAGAGGAAATCCTTTGTTCTGCCTTCCTGGCCCAGGGCTGCCTGGACCCCAGGAGGGCAGAAACCTGTCTGAGGGGTTGGCAGCAGCTGCAGTGGAAACCCCGAAAAGACGCTTGGAGGTATATGACTGCACCGGGTGATGCTGAGTTTCTGAGTCATCCGATGCCAGAGAGTTTGGTGGGGTAGGCCTCATGCTCTTCAAAGTTAATGCCTGGTTCCTTTCTATGTGCCCTGGTTGAAAGGGAGTCCAAGAGGATGGAACAGACTGCAAGAAAGATCTTTTCGGCTGGTAGTATGGCACTAAAATTGGTGAATGCCATTTGTTTAATGGGTCGTTATATATATGCCCTCATGAACTCAACCAGATCTGTCCTACCGAAGCTACCAGATAATTTGCAGGGATATTTTTCAGAACTGTTAAATGGCAGCCAGGCTGGGGTTAAGCAAATCATTCAGTCGGGCATGGGCATGGCCGACTTTACCAAGGTTGAGGAGTTCTGTTTTTTTTCACTAATGTTCAAAATACCCAGATGGATTTACCCTTTGATGTTTCCAAGCTGTCTGGGGCAATGGTGGTTTCGGCCTTGGAAAGGTTTAATGAGAGCCAAGCCACTGCCAAATCGTTGAGTCTTCAGTCTCTCTCCTCAACCTACAGACCGCTGCATAGATTTAGAGGGTTTGGAAGAAGTTACAACAGCAGCAGAAGTCAGCCAAGTCCCTATATAAGGCCTACAGACAGCGTGTCAGAGCAAGACAGAGCGGTGAAGCCCATCAGCCTTCCTCATCCTCTTCTGCCTTCCCGGCCAATAATGCAGTAAAGCAGCCCTAGTTCCACCACCTTGCAGCATGCTTTGCCGGTGGGAGGGTGACTAATTCATTTTGACAAGAATGAATGTCCTTAACATCAGACAATTGGGTGTTGGACATTGTTGAAAATGGATATGCCCTACCCTTCCAAGAGTTTTCCCATCCCTTTCCGCCTCAACATAGTTATTGTTTGCAAGAACATCTACTTTTGCTCCAGAAGGAAATCCAAGCCCTTCTTTTAAAGAGCGCAGTATAGTTAGTTCTGGAAAAGGGTAATGGGTGTTATTCAAGATATTTCCTGATTCCCAAAAAGGATGGGCGTTAACATCCAATCTTGGACCTAAGGATTTTGAATTCATTCCTCAAGCAGGTAAAATACATAATGCTGACCCTGGCTCAGGTTCTCCTTGCGCTGGACAAAGAAGACTGGATGTTTTCCATCGACTTGTAGGATGCGTATTTTCACATCCCTATTCTGCAGTCACACAGGAAGTATCTCCGGTCCATGGTGGGGACCAACACTACCAGTTTGCGGTCCTTCTGTTTGGAATTAATTTCGTACCTCGGGTCTTCATAAAGGGGATGGCTGTAGTTGCAGTGCATCTCAGAAGGGGGGGGGAAATACCGGTATTCCCTTACCTGGATGATTGGCTGCTCAAATCCAAGTCTCCAGAGTTGGTGCTGCACCATCTGCAGTTGACAACTCATCTGTTGGTCAACCTGGGCTTTTCATTAAAGGAGCCCAAGTCTCACCTGGAGCCTGCTAGGTGCCTCCTGTTCATAGGGACAGTACTGGACACAGCGATGAATCGTGCCTACCCTCCTCGGAGCAGGATTCAAAGCATTCAGGATATAATTCTAATGTTTCAGGATAGCGCTGTTGTTCCAGTCCTAAAGGTCCTACGCTTGCTCGGTCTGTTTGCTTCCTGTATTTTGTTGGTTACTCACGTATGTGAGCACATGGGGGCTCTGTAGTGGTGTCTCCGTAAGCAGGGGTTTCAACACAACAGAGCTCTCAAAGAGCCAATAAGGATCTCCAGGAACACTGCAGTTGATCTTCAATGGTGAAGTGTGAGCGCCAACCTGACACAAGGAAAACCGTTTTGCCCACCACCTCTGGTGACCACAGTGATAACAGATGCCTCCACTGTAGGGTGGGGAGCACATCTGGGGGATATGAGATCAAGGACCTTTTGTCTCCAGAAGAACAGATGTTTCACATCAATCTGTTGGAAATGCAGATGATACATCTGGCTCTCAAGGCCTTCCTCCCTTCCATTCGCAGTCAGTCGGTACAATTATTGACAGATAACACTACCGCGATGTGATACATCAACAAACAGGGAGGAGTAGGGTTGTAACTTCTCTGCAGAGAGACTCTACGACTCTGGTCCTGGGCTCAGGACCATCAGATTTGCATAGTAGCAAACTATTTGGCTGGAGTTATCAAAGTATATGCGGACAGTCTCAGCCAGCACTTTTCAGCCGACCCTGAGTGGCGACTTCTTCTGTAGGTTGTTCTTCACATCTTCCACTGATGGGGGATGCGTCACATAGACCTATTTGCAACTGATGAGAACGTGCAGTGCCCATTGTTCTAAAGCCTCCAATATCCGATGCAGGGAACACTGGGGGACACGTTTCAGTTGGCTGGAGCAGACAGCTGCTATACGTGTTTCTCCCATTCCCTTGATTCCTGGGGTTCTGAGGAAGATTCTCCAAGACAAGGCCCAAGTCATATTAATATCCCTTCATTGGCCATGAAGGGTGCAGTACACAGACCACCATCAGCTCTCACTGTACCCTCCACTCCGTCTCCCTCACTAGGCAGACCTCCCCTCACAGTTGCAGGAGCAGGTTCTACACCTCCACCTCCAGGGCCTGCACCTATATGCCTTGAAATTCAACGGGGCAACCTAAATTCCTTTTCGCCTACTGCTGATGTGGTGGATGTTATTCTATTGGCCAGCAAAACTGTTCATGCTGGTAGGTGGGGCAAGTATGTCAAATGGTGTGAAGAATGACATGTTGACCCTTTAAAGGCCCACTTGTCCAAAGTTTTGAAATTTGTAGGCCTGGGCAGAGTTCACGGAGTCTGACTCTGCGGTTTTCGGCAGAGTTGAAAAAACTCTGTGGAGTTCCATGGAGGCGGAGTTTCCTGGCCCGCAGATTCCTGAATACACCTGATCTCAGAACTGCTAAGCAGGAACGGGTCTGGTCAGCCAAGCTGACCCAGGTTAGTGCTTCTGAGATCGGGCGCATTCAGGGGAGGGTTGTAGGCAGTGAAAGCTGCCATTTCAGGCCTCTTGAGCAACGGCCTGTCTGTGTGCAGTGGACACGGGGCAGGCCGGTGCACCAGAGGCCTGCAACAGCAGCTTCTTTTGCTGCCTACAGCCCTGGCCTGTTTGACTAATATCTATCCCCCCACTCTGTTCATCATGCCTCAGTGGGACTTAAATTTGGTTTTAACGTACCTGATGGGTACACTGTTTGAGCCTTTACATAGTTGCCCATTCAGGTTCCTGATGCTAAAGACTGTTTTTCTAGTGCCAATCACGTCGGCTAGACGTGGTAGCGAGCTCCAAACTCTGAGTGTTAAACTCCTGTTTACCACTTTTCATGTCAACAAGGTGGTTCTGAGAACCAGGGTTGCTTTCCTGCCAAAGGTGATGACTCCTTTTCATTTAGGGCAGTCCGTCACCCTTCCGACATTTTACCCTCCTCCCTATCCCTCTAAGGAGGAGGAAAGACTGCATCGTCTGGATCCAAAGGGAGCATTGAGCTTCTACGTGGATAGGACGAGGGAATTTTAGAATGGACGATCAGCTGTTCATGGGCTACGTAGGAAAGATGAAGGGCAAAGCCGTCCACAAAAGTACATTGTCAAGATGGGTCATCCTTTACATCAAAATATGTCATGATTTGGCAAAGAAAGAACCTACTGAGGGACCTCATTCAACCAGAGCTAAGGTTTCTACATTGGCCTTGGCTAGAGGAGTTCCTATTGCTGATATTTGCAAGGTGGGGACTTCGGCTTCCCTCCACACTTTCGCAAAGCATTATTGCTTGGACTCTGACATGAGCAGGGTTGGTCATTTTGCTCATTCTGTTTTGTAGGTCTTCTTGCTCTAAGCTGACAGGCACCCAACTCTGAGTGCAGGACTGCTTTGGGACTCTAGTCAAAAGGTGAGGAATCCACAGGTAGATGTATCCATCAGATGAACAAGCTACTTACCTTTAGTAACGCTTTTTCTGCTGGATACAGTATCTACCTGTGGGGATATACCAAGAAGAAAAATGTTTGTATATATTGGAAATTGTATAGACAGAAGGTATGTTTATATATAGATTTATATAAATCTGAGCTGAGTTTGCACATGCTGCGCTTGTGATGTCGGTGTTCACCTGTTTGCCTTAAAGGCATGGGGAAAAAAGTGGGTGACACTGACGGCAGCACACCGGCAAGGACTTCTTATGGCTCCGATGACGTCTGACAGAGTCACATGCGGTATGTCCACGTCGACATGGAGAGCTATGGAAAAGTTTCCGTCAAATGCTGCGCACTGGGATATTCAAAAGGTGAGGAATCCACAGGTAGATACTGTACCGTAGGAAAGTAACTTGTTATTTTATTCTTCAAGTAGTTATTATTCATACGCATTATTACGCTCAAACACAGGGCCCATGCTGCTTTTTTCAGCCACTATAAACACACTCTGGTTTACCATATTATTATTTGGACAAACCATGGTGTGGCCTTTCACTATAAATAGTTATATGATACATTGTCATGTCACTACAGCAAACGAAAATTACTTGCCCTAATAAATAGGCACATGCTTCTTTCCCTGTCGCAATAGACACATGCTGCTCTGTCTTGTCCCTATAGACAGACACACTGCCTTGCCTCCTAGTGTCGACGCATGCTGCTCTGTCCTGCCAGCTTTCCCTCTATGTAGGCACATGCTGCTCTGTCCCGTCCTTGTAGATAGGTGCACTGCTTTCCCTCTCGGTGTAGGCACATGCTGCTCTGTCCCGTCCCTGTAGACAAGCGCACTGCTTTCCCTCCCAGAGTAGACACATGCTGCTCTGTCCCGTTCCTGTAGACAGGCACACTGCTTTCCCTCTCAGTGTCGCCACATTCTCCTCTGTCCTGCCAGCCTTTCCTCTCAGTGTAGGCACATGCTGCTCTGTCCCGTTCCTGCAGACAGGCGCACTGCTTTCCGTCTCAGTGTAGGCACATGCTGCTCTGTCCCGTTCCTGTAGACAGGCGCACTGCATTCCCTCTCAGTGTAGGCACATGCTGCTCTATCCCGTTCCTGCAGACAGGCGCACTGCTTTCCCTCTCAATGTAGGCACATGCTGCTCTGTCCCGTTCCTGCAGACAGGCGCACTGCTGTCCCTCTCAGTGTAGGCACATGCTGCTCTGTCCCTTTTCTGTAGACAGGCGCACTGCTTTCCCTCTCAGTGTGGGCACATGCTGCTCCGTCCTGTTCTTCTAGACATGTGCACTGCATTCCCTCTCAGTGTAGGCACATGCTGCTCTGTCTGCTTTCCCTCCCAGAGTAGACACATGCTGCTCTGTCCCGTTCCTGTAGGCAGGCGCACTGCATTCCCTCTCAGTGTAGGCACATGCTGCTCTGTCTTCTTTCCCTCCCAGAGTAGACACATGCTGCTCTGTCCCGTTCCTGTAGGCAGGCGCACAGCTCTCCCTCTGTCTAAGCACATGCTGCTCTGTCCTGCCCCTACAGACAGGCGCACTGCTTTCCCTCTCAGTGTAGACACATGCTGCTCTGCCCTGCCCCTAAAGACAGGCACACTGCATTCCCTCTCAGTGTAGGCACATGCTGCTCTGTCCCGACCCTGTAGACAGGTGCACTGCTTTCCCTCTCAGTATAGGCACATGCTGCTCCGTCCCGACCCTGTAGACAGGTGCACTGCTTTCCCTCTCAGTGTAGGCACATGCTGCTCTGTCCCGATCCTGTAGACAGGTGCACTGCTTTCCCTCTCAGTATAGGCACATGCTGCTCCGTCCCGACCCTGTAGACAGGTGCACTGCTTTCCCTCTCAGTGTAGGCACATGCTGCTCTGTCCCGACCCTGTAGACAGGTGCACTGCTTTCCCTCTCAGTATAGGCACATGCTGCTCCGTCCCGACCCTGTAGACAGGTGCACTGCTTTCCCTCTCAGTGTAGGCACATGCTGCTCTGTCCCGACCCTGTAGACAGGTGCACTGCTTTCCCTCTCAGTATAGGCACATGCTGCTCCGTCCCGACCCTGTAGACAGGTGCACTGCTTTCCCTCTCAGTGTAGGCACATGCTGCTCTGTCCCGACCCTGTAGACAGGTGCACTGCTTTCCCTCTCAGTGTAGGCACATGCTGCTCTGTCCCGACCCTGTAGACAGGTGCACTGCTTTCCCTCTCAGTATAGGCACATGCTGCTCCGTCCCATCCCTGTAGACAGACGCACTGCGTTACCTCTCAGTGTAGACACATGCTGCTCTGCCCTGCCCCTACAGACAGGCACACTGCTTTCCCTCTCAATGTAGGCACATGCTGCTCCGTCCCGTTCCTGCAGACAGAAGCACTACATTCCCTCTCAGTGTAGGCACATGCTGCTCTGTCCCGTCCCTGTAGACAGGTGCACTGCTTTCCCTCTCAGTGTAGGCACATGCTGCTCTGTCCCGACCCTGTAGACAGGTGCACTGCTTTCCCTCTCAGTATAGGCACATGCTGCTCCGTCCCGACCCTGTAGACAGGTGCACTGCTTTCCGTCTCAGTGTAGGCACATGCTGCTCTGTCCCGTCCCTGTAGACAGGTGCACTGCTTTCCGTCTCAGTGTAGGCACATGCTGCTCTGTCCCGTCCCTGTAGACAGGCGCTCTGCTTTCCCTCTATGTAGGCACATGCTGCTCTGTCCCGTCCCTGTAGACAGGCGCTCTGCTTTCCCTCTCAGTGTAGGCACATGCTGCTCTGTCCCGTCCCTGTAGACAGGCGCTCTGCTTTCCCTCTCAGTGTAGGCACATGCTGCTCTGTCCCGTCCCTGTAGACAGACGCACTGCGTTACCTCTCAGTGTAGACACATGCTGCTCTGTCCCGTTCCTGCAGACAGGCGCACTGCTTTCCCTCTCAGTGTGGGCACATGCTGCTCCGTCCTGTTCCTGTAGGCAGGCGCACTGCATTCCCTCTCAGTGTAGGCACATGCTGCTCTGTCCTGTTCCTGTAGGCAGGCGCACTGCATTCCCTCTCAGTGTAGGCACATGCTGCTCTGTCCCGTTCCTGTAGGCAGGCGCACTGCATTCCCTCTCAGTGTAGGCACATGCTGCTCTGTCCCGTTCTTCTAGACATGTGCACTGCATTCCCTCTCAGTGTAGGCACATGCTGCTCCGTCCTGTTCCTGTAGGCAGGCGCACTGCATTCCCTCTCAGTGTAGGCACATGCTGCTCTGTCCCGTTCCTGCAGACAGGCGCACTGCATTCCCTCTCAGTGTAGGCACATGCTGCTCTGTCCCGTTCCTGCAGACAGGCGCACTGCATTCCCTCTCAGTGTAGGCACATGCTGCTCTGTCCTGCCCCTACAGACAGGCGCACTGCTTTCCCTCTCAGTGTAGACATATGATGCATTCCCTGTGACGACTTGGCCATGGATCCGGCCCTCCTAGCCTACATTCGCCACTCTGTCGTAGTGTAATACTTTATTCACACTATGACACATCTCCCCTTTTTATATTTTAAAGAAAAAAAATCCATGAACTATCAAATAAAAAAAACAGTAAGAATACATTTATAGGAGGAGTGTGTAATGATGTGAATGCTTTACCCCCACCATAACACACTCCTGCTATAAATGGAGACGCTCTGTGTTCTTCCACACGTCTTAAGGAAGATATGCATGAGACCGTGATCACGCAGCATTGTGTTTCGGTAATTCCTTTGGACTCTGAGCCAGTTGTAGTTTGCTGCCTGTATACGTTTCCAACGAGTGCTTCATAACTATGTCCCCGCATAACTTATTGAACCTGCAGACCGTGTGCTCTTCCAAAGTGCTGCTGCTGATGCAATGCTTTGGAACGTTCCCGCCTCGGAGTTCTGCGCAGAGTGATTGGCTCGTTGGCGATTTTGACAGCCAATCAGGTTGGGAGGCTGGAGCCCAACGGTCAGAGAGCTCAGGAAATAACTGCCGTCGCACATTGCTGTGCTGATGGAGTGAGGCGTAGCGCCCCTACCGCCAGACAGGAGGAACTGCGACCCCTCAGCCCCGAGGGGTGAAGGTGCAGGAGCTTGCCTCAGCGGGGCTGGGACGAGGAGATGTAAAGCAACTGTAAGTGGCTTCTGGAGGAAACGGTGGAATGTGAACTGTACTCTGCTGGAAAGCTGCTTGCTCTACAATAAGATTTTTTAATGTTGGGTCTTAGGTCCCTAATCGAAAGCTATTATTCATTACATTCGCTATATTTTGGTTACCATAACAAGCTGCCAAGTTTCCAGGTCCATACATGACGTGCTGCTCCAGCCCAGTTTCTTTTCATTTGTATTCTGCCAGCTTTCGCATAACTTATAGGACATTTGAGAGTGCTGGCCACTGGGTCAGCAATGGCCTAGGTGGTGTGTCTTGGGCCCCAGTGCAAAGAAGGTAACTGACCACAGTTTCTTTTTGAATTGCAAATTATATCAATAATCAGAGTTCAGTGGGCCCCTAGTGCCTCTGGGCCCCGGTGCCACTGCATCTGCTGTACCAATGGAAGATACGCTTTTGTGTTTCAGGCCTGAAAACACAGAGGTGGGGAAGCATGGGAGGTGACATGGAGAGAGACTGTGCTGTGGGCCGTTAGAGACAGATGTCGGTCAGCAGAGACACTGTGCTGTGGGCCGTTAGAGACAGATGTTGGTTAGCACAGAAGGTGAGAGAGAGACTGCTCTGTGGGCCATAAGCGACAGATGTGGGGAAGAATGGAGGGTGACAAAGAGAGATTGTGCTGTGGGCCAGAAGATAAAGATGTGGGAAAGCACAGAAGGTGACAGAGAGAGACTATGCTGTAGTGTAGGCGATAAGAGACAGAGGTGGAGAAGCACAGTAGGCAACAGAGAAAGACTATGCTGTAGGTGAGAAGAGACGGAGTTGGGGAAGCACAGTAGATGACAGAGAGACTGCTGTAGGCCGGAAGACAGAGAGGTGGGGAATCACGGTAGGCGACAGAGAGGGACTGTGCTGTGGGCCAGAAGAGACAGAGGTAGGGAAGCACAGTAGACAACAGAGAGAGACTGCTGAAAGCCAGAAGAGACAGAGGTAGGGAAGCACAGAAGGCAACAGAGAGAGATTATGCTGTAGGCCAGAAGAGATAGAGGAGAAGCACTGAAGATGACAGAGAGAGACTGGGATGTAGCCCAGGAGAAACAGGTGATGTAACATGGAAGGCGACAAACAGTAAGTGATGCTGAAGATTACCAGTCTCAATTCCCAAGAAACAGAGGCATCAAACAGAGGCGAGGTGGGGAATGGATATGATGGTTGATTAGTGCGAGTGAAGACAACAGGTAGGTTGAGCAAAAACAAAAACAAAAAAAAAACAGTCATTGTGACTGGTGTGGGCCAGTGTGTAAAATAGAGCAGTCGGGTAGAGATGGAAAGGTAGAAGTATGGAACCTGTGGCAGGTATGGGCCATTACTTGCCCATGCTTCCTAATGAGACCCCTCGTGGTATCTGGATTTATCACTTTAAGAGGATTATTTCTCTGTTTCTGTGAAAGCGGTTGTAGTCCACATACTGTCTTTGTCTAACCACTTATGCTTGGAGCAGTTTCATATTTTGCATTACTCCTCTGTGTCCTTCCATAACCCTCGGCACCTCCTGTCTCACACCAGGGTCCATAGGTTAAGGATCTCTTCTCTGATGAAAAATGCTTTGCTCTTGTTAATTTGTTTTCCCTTTCACAAATGTGATTGTGTCTGTTGGAGCCTTCCCTTCCCATTCAGCCTCCTGTGAGCATATTCTGCTATTTGATACTTTAGTAATATCACTTGTAGTTTCAGCCATGGACCCAGAAGCAGGTCCAAAACTGGACACAACACTGCAGAGGAGGCTTCCAGAACTGGAACTAGGGCTGCAGATGTAGTTTCCAGAACTGTTGCAGATGAGTCCTCTACTACTAGGCATAGCACTGCAGAGTTGACACCTATGAACTGCACATGATACTACAGTGGGGGCTTTTAACCCCGGACATAGCACTACAGAGGAGGCTTCCAGAAATGGAAATAGTACTGCAGATGAGGCCTCTACAACTGGACATAGTGCTGCAGACGTGGCTTCCAGAACTGGACAGAGCACAGCAGAGGAGACATCCGGAACGGGAAGATGAGGGTTCCACAGCTGGTAACAGTAATTCAGACGAGGTCTCCAGAACTGTAGACAGTACATGTAAGAACTTGGGTTATTAGTTGGGAGGAGTGAGAGCCCCACTCAAGTAATAAACACAGTCGTTGTCCGAGTGAACCAGAATCATCATTAAAAAGACCTGTGCTTAATCCTTTGGTAGCTTGGCACAAAAGCAGCCAGGCTTAACTTAGAGGCAGTGTGCAAAGTATTTATGCAGCACTCAAACAGTAATAAATTGAAAACACAACAGAATACAATTCCAAACCAAATTGGAAAAATAGAGTAAATAATGATACATTCAATTCCGTCAAAATGACAAGAAAATCAATAATTAGAACAGGAGTAAATACTTTTTAAAGTTTTAAGGAAAAATAGCTCCCAAGCTGGACTGAGTCAAAGTCAAAAGTTCAGGTAAACCGATGGAGCGCAGGATGAATACAGGGACCAGGTTCATCCTGGTGGAAAGTTTACCTCCCAACGTAGTTCCAAAGGCGAATAGTGGCTGTATACTACAATAGTGCGCACTTCCCCAAAAAATTATTTGCTAGTATATAAATACAAAACAGTCAATGATATTGAAACCTGAGCATATAAGTTATGAGGAGTGCCAGGGTAGTTCCCCACCCAGACACAGGGTGTGTAGGTTGTGATCCAAATGGTCCACAATATAAGTTGAGAGAACCACGGGTACGACTTTTTCAAGGCTTGTTGATATATTTGATATTTACTCGAAGTGACTTACGAGCTCAAACGGACTATGGTTGGACGTATCATGGTCCAGGTACGACCTTTGACTTAGTTCTAAGGTGTACTCCGGAACACATAACGAGATACCCTCATATTTGGAAAGGAATTTCTACTTTGAATGACACAATATGGACATGATTTGGCACAATTTAAATACCATATACTATATCAACAAGCCTTGAAAAAGTCGTTGTTCAGACGAAACACGTGTCGGCTGTTTGTACATGGAACACTGTAGCGGATGTTTGGTTCAATGAATAACTAAAGAAGATTAAAGGACAATTATTTGAAATAATTGGATGTGCCGTGGTTCTCTCAAATTCACCTCCCAACGTAGTGCAGTTCCATGTGAGGAGCCTCAATCAGAGCTTTGTGTTTGTGGGGGACTACGTGGAGATTATTGTTGGTACGCAGAGCTGGGCGCAGGTTGGAGCTTTCATTGTCGGGAAACGCAGGGCAGATGTTCTTAATGATACGAAGAGCACAGTGCGGGTGAAGTTCTGACTCTGTAGTTGGGAAGTTGCACTGGGAGTCATGTGCTAGTTCCTCATTGGCTTGCGTGAAGTTCACTCACCTTAATGAGGAGATCAAGGATGGTTCTTTTTTGATGCGAAGAACCCACAACCTCTGGATTTTCACCTTGAGTCCAGTTCCTGCAATTTTTAGATTAGAGGAGTACCCTTTGACACCAGCCAAGGGTTCAGACTTTGCACCTCTTGGTGGTCAGGACTCAATCCAGCAGAGGCCAGTGGGGCAGTCCAGGTAATTCCAGTCGGTGCTGGTCAGCGGAAGCACTTTTGCTCCTGTAGCGCAAACAGGAGGTCAGCCAAGAACTTTGAAGTCTCTTCTGGGGTGGAAGATTGAAGGCAAACATATCCAATCTGTTTTCAGGCAACAATGCAGCCCTACTTCTGAATATCCATAGGTCTGGAGAGTTCTGATGGGTTCTGAGGATGCCAATCTGATACCCAGTGGCAGCATGTGTGTCAGGGACACCCCCTTTGTCTAACCCTGAATTGGTTCTGGTCAGTTTTTCTTCTACCCCTGGGTCTGGCTGCAATCTGTCTAAGCTATCAAAGGGCAGTCAGGCCCAGGTGTGGGCCACATTTGCCAGTGACAGGGTAGGCATCTTCAGAAGTCAGGAAGAGGGTAGGTATAAACCTTTAGGATATCATTTGAAGCTCAGGAATGGTTGAGTACAACTCCCAGGCCATGCTGCTTAGAAGAAGAAGAACTCCCTCTCCACACCAAAGTCTATTTATCCCCTTTCTGGATGGAATACACATAACACCACAGAAGTGCCATTAATAGTCATGTGACCCTGGACACTGGTAGAAAAGCGCATTTGGTTTAGGCCATAAAATATAACTGTCTAAAAGTGCCATTTTCAGAATAGTATTTTATAATCCAACATTTACATTAATGAGGATTTTGAATCACAATTCAAGTGAGCGGAAGAAGTACGTCTCCATCTGCTCCTAAGTGTAATAAGTTAACCCAGTTAGTGTGTGGGAGAACTAGCTCTGCTTCTATGAAAAACAACTTTGGGAGTTTTCCACATTCAGGACAAGTATAACTTAACTACACATGTACTACTTTTTAAATACCATGCACCCTGCCCTGTGAGATTTTAAAGCTTACCTTAGGGGTGCCGTACAAGTAGTAATCAAAAAGGTTTAAGCCTTGGAAAAGTTTTATTTTGCCAGGTCAAAATAGCAGGTTTCAAAACTGCACTACAGCTGGCAGTGGCAGTGGGTGGCATAATGATTATTGTGACCCAATCGTATCATTTATTGTACAGGCCCATCTTATAGGTATTACTATTTACTATGGACTTATAAATTAATGGAATGTGCCAATTAGGGGGTATACCAATTTTATCATGTTTCAAAGGGAGAGCACAAGCAGTTCACCACTGGTTAGCAAGAGTAAAGTATGTAGAGTCCTAATGCCAACAAAAACAGTTTCAGAACAAAGTAGGGTAGTGACAGTCACACCACATAAAAGATAGTAATTTCCAACACTACTGCAGGTGTGGCCTCCAGAACTGGACATATCACTGCAGAGTGGGCTTCCAGAACTAGGCAGAAGATACTTAGAAAACTGGACACAGTACTGCAGATGAGGTTTCCAAAACTATACAGAATCCTGCAGTTGATGCCTCCAGAACTGTCCACAGTACTGCAGATTAGGTCTCTACAACTGAACATAGTAGTGCAAATGTAGCCTCCAGAGCTAGACATAGCACTGTAGAGGAGGCTTCCAGAATGAGACTCATTACTGCAGATGAGGCTTCCAGGACTGGAAACAGTACTGCAGATGAGGGTTCTAGAAATGGACATAGTACTGCAGTCATGGCCTTCAGAACTGGACATAGCACTGCAGAGTGGGCTTTCAGAACTAGACAGAAGAGGCATAGAGAAATGGGCACAGTACTGCAGATGAGGTTTACAAAACTGTACAGAGTCCTGCAGATGAGGCCTCCAACTCTGTACACAGTACTGCAGATTAAGTCTCTACAGCAGGACATAGTGCAGACGTAACCCCCAGAACTAGACATAGCACGGCAGAGGAGGCTTCCAGAATGGGACACATTACTGCAGATAAGGCTTCCAAAACTGGACACAGTACAGCAGATGTGGCTCCCAGGACTGGACACAGTACTGCAGATGAGGCCTCTAGAATTGGACATAGTACTGCAGTTGTGGCCTTCAGAACTGGACATAGACCTGTAGAGGGGGCTTCCAGAACTGGACAGATGAGGCTTCCAGAACTAGAAATAATACAGACAATGAGGTTTTCAGAACTGGGCACAGCATCACACAAGAGGCCTCTAATACTGTACAAAGAACTGCCTAGGAGGCCTATACCACAGGACATAATACTGCAGATGTGGCCTCCAAAATCAGGCATAGCTCTGCAGGGCAAGCTTCAAAAACAGATGCTCATGTATTAAAAACAGCATGCAGATGAGGTTTCTGTAACTGGACACACTATTGCCGATGTGGCCTCCAGAGGTGGACTCAGTACTGGAGATAGGCTTTCAGAACTGGTGACAATACTGAAAATGAGACATGCAGGACTGGACACAGTACAGCAGATGAGGTCTCCAGAATTGTACACAGTACTGATGGTGAGGATTGCAGAACTGTAACTGCTTATAAACGTTAAACTTGTACTACTAAGCTCTATTCAAAATGTTACTATTAACCTAAGTGTGATTTTCATTTACTGGCATCAAAAAGATGGCAGGCTGAGTCTGCTGTGCAAGGATTCAAACTGCTAAGGTGCCAAGCACAACATTATCAATGGGTGGCAATAAGGTCACTGAGCCATCCTACTGGCCTTATGAAACAGGCTAATATGTTTTTAACACTATCTTATTGTATATTCTTTTCACCATGGATACTGGTTCTCTCTTTATTCAAGGTATTGGAACATGTATTCCTTTGTAGGTAGCTGTGGTACAGTGCCCTTTGCTGATGCCAGACACCTGTAGTGTCATTACAGAGATACTTGTTAGTGTAATTAGTGGCACTGCCAACATGTCTCTTGTGGAGTACCACCATAACCTCACTCACCTAACTGTATTTATTTATCTGTAGTTAATGTATCTCCCTTAATTCCAGTGGCCTCATTGTTTAATTAAAACAAAAGTTGCCAAAATCTGTTATTAAATATTTTTTAATTGAATAATAAATATGTGCCTTTTATATTTGTTAACATTAATTTATATTTATTTATATTGTTAACTATATTAAATATTTTAATTTAGTTCATGGTGGATTTTTATTTTAAGCCCCTAACTCCATTATTATATAAGGGAGGGTGTTGCAGTACCAGTGGCTGCCCATGTCAGGAGGCCACTGGAACTTGCACCACGCATTGTCCCTGACATCGTTGCAAATGACACTACCAACACAACTACTAACCATCAAACTCATACAAGTGTGACAATTCATTATAGCCCAGGCCTGGAAAGCTTTCATAATAGCTTGGGATACAGGTATTAGTAATTTGTAAAGTATTGTGTATCATTAAACTGCAGTTGTTGTGCTTATCTGTAAATTATACAAAGAGCGACAATGTGGCGTATTGTCATATTTGCAGATGTTGACAATTAAGTGCCGGTGCCGAACACTGGGAACCACCTGCTCTAATTAAACACTGAGTGGCCTCTACCCTAGAAGGACCTCTTTGATGAATTCTTCTTGGTCTGGAAGGTGCATCACTACAGCAGCAGATCACTAGCAGACTATAGTATGTGCCTGAGTGCTCCAATGAAAGGAAGCTGTGGTGGTATGGAGAAAGGCTGCCTAGGTGCTTTAGTGAAAGGGAGCTCTGGTGAAGAAAGACAAACTGTGTGCCCAAATCAAAGGCTGTCTTGAGTGCTGCCATGGAGGGAAGCTGGGGTGCTGTAGTGAAAATCACTCTGGGTTTTCCAGTGAAAGGGAACTTGGCTGCCTTCGTGAAAGGGAGCCATGGTGTTCTAGTGAAAGGCAGCCTCATTTGATCTTACATATTGTAGGAGGCTGGACTGGCTTGTAGTGAGTACTAGGGGGTACTTACACCTTGCACCAGGCCCAGGTATCCCTTATTAGTGTATAGGGTGTCTAGCAGCTTAGGCTGATAGATAATGGTAGCTTAGCAGAGCAGCTTAGGCTGAACTAGGAGACGAGTGAAGCTCCTACAGTACCACTAGTGTCACTTGCACAATATCATAAGAAAACACAATACACAGATATACTAAAAATAAAGGTACTTTATTTTTATGACAATATGCCAAAGTATCTCAGAGTGTACCCTCAGTATGAGGATAGCAAATATACACAAGATATATATACACAATACCAAAAATATGCAGTATAGTCTTAGAAAACAGTGCAAACCATGTATAGTTACAATAGGATGCAATGGGGACACATAGGGATAGGGGCAACACAAACCATATACTCCAAAAGTGGAATGCGAACCACAAATGGACCCCAAACCTATGTGACCTTGTAGAGGGTCGCTGGGACTGTAAGAAAACAGTGAGGGTTAGAAAAATAGCCCACCCCAAGACCCTGAAAAGTGAGTGCAAAGTGCACTAAAGTTCCCCAAAGGACAAAGAAGTCGTGATAGGGGAATTCTGCAGGAAAGACACAAACCAGCAATGCAACAACGATGGATTTCCAAACGAGGGTACCTGTGGAACAAGGGGACCAAGTCCAAAAGTCACAAGCAAGTCGGAGATGGGCAGATGCCCAGGAAATGCCAACTGTGGGTGCAAAGAAGCTGCTACTGGACAGTAGAAGCTGAGGATTCTGCAGGAACGACAAGGGCTAGAGACTTTCCCTTCGGAGAATGGATCCCCCACGCCATGGAGAGTCGTGCAGAAGTGTTTTCCCGCCGAAAGACCGCCAACAAGCCTTGCTAGCTGCAAATCGTGCGGTTAGGGTTTTTGGATGCTGCTGTGGCCCAGGAGGGACCAGGATGTCGCCAATTGCGTCTGGGGACAGAGGGGGCGTCGAGCAAGACAAGGAGCCCTCTCAGAACCAGGCAGCACCCGCAGAAGTGCCGGAACAGGCACTACGAAGAGGAGTGAAACGGTGCTCACCCGAAGTTGCACAAAGGAGTCCCACGCCGCCGGAGGACAACTTAGAAAGTCGTGCAATGCAGGTTAGAGTGCTGTGGACCCAGGCTTGGCTGTGCACAAAGGATTTCCGCCGGAAGTGCACAGAGGCCGGAGTAGCTGCAAAAGTAGCGGTTCCCAGCAATGCAGTCTGGCGTGGGGGAGGCAAGGACTTACCTCCACCAAACTTGGACTGCAGAGTCACTGGACTGTGGGAGTCACTTGGACAGAGTTGCTGGATTCAAGGGACCTCGCTCGTCGTGCTGTGAGGAGACTCAGGGTACAGGTAATGCAGTTCTTTGGTGCCTGCGGTTGCAGGGGGACGATTCCGTCGGCCCACGGGAGATTTCTTTGGAGCTTCTAGTGCAGAGAGGAGGCAGACTACCCCCACAGCATGCACCACCAGGAAACCAGTCGAGAAGGCGGCAGGATCAGCGTTACAGAGTTGCAGTAGTCTACTTCGCTACTTTGTTGCAGTTTTGCAGGCTTCCAGCGCGGTCAGCAGTCGATTCCTTGGCAGAAGGTGAAGAGAGAGATGCAGAGGAACTCTGATGAGCTCTTGCATTCGTTATCTAAGGAATTCCCCAAAGCAGAGACCCTAAATAGCCAGAAAAGAGGGTTTGGCTACTTAGGAGAGAGGATAGGCTAGCAACACCTGAAGAAGCCTATCAGAAGGAGTCTCTGACGTCACCTGCTGGCCCTGGCCACTCAGAGCAGTCCAGTGTGCCAGCAGCACCTCTGTTTCCAAGATGGCAGAGGTCTGGAGCGCACTGGAGGAGCTCTGGGCACCTCCTAGGGGAGGTGCAGGTCAGTGGAGTGGTCACTCCCCTTTCCTTTGTCCAGTTTCGCGCCAGAGCAGGGCTGAGGGGTCCCTGAACCAGTGTAGACTGGCTTATGCAGAAATGGGCACCATCTGTGCCCATGAAAGCATTTCAAGAGGCTGGGGGAGGCTACTCCTCCCCTGCCTTAACACCTTTTTCCAAAGGGAGAGGGTGTAACACCCTCTCTCTGAGGAAGTCCTTTGTTCTGCCATCCTGGGCCAAGCCTGGCTGGACCCCAGGAGGGCAGAAACCTGTCTGAGGGGTTGGCAGCAGCAGCAGCTGCAGTGAAACCCCTGAAAAGGCAGTTTGGCAGTACCAGGGTCTGTGCTACAGACCAGTGGGATCATGGGATTGTGCCAACTATGCCAGATGGCATAGAGGGGGCAATTCCATGATCATAGACATGTTACATGGCCATATTCGGAGTTACCATTGTGAAGCTACACATAGGTAGTGACCTATGTGTAGTGCACGCGTGTAATGGTGTCCCCGCACTCACAAAGTCCGGGGAATTTGCCCTGAACAACGTGGGGGCACCTTGGCTAGTGCCAGGGTGCCCACACACTAAGTAACTTTGCACCTAACCTTTACCAGGTAAAGGTTAGACATATAGGTGACTTATAAGTTACTTAAGTGCAGTGGTAAATGGCTGTGAAATAACGTGGACGTTATTTCACTCAGGCTGCAGTGGCAGGCCTGTGTAAGAATTGTCAGAGCTCCCTATGGGTGGCAAAAGAAATGCTGCAGCCCATAGGGATCTCCTGGAACCCCAATACCCTGGGTACCTCAGTACCATATACTAGGGAATTATAAGGGTGTTCCAGTATGCCAATGTGAATTGGTGAAATTGGTCACTAGCCTGTTAGTGACAATTTGTAAAGAAATGAGAGAGCATAACCACTGAGGTTCTGGATAGCAGAGCCTCAGTGAGACAGTTAGTCATAACACAGGTAACACTTTCAGGCACACTTATGAGCACTGGGGCCCTGGCTGGCAGGGTCCCAGTGACACATACAACTAAAACAACATATATACAGTGAAAAATGGGGGTAACATGCCAGGCAATATGGTACTTTCCTACACATATGTCAGATGCCTTGATGCATGTTAATATAACCTGTGTGTGTAAATCTGAGTGTAAGGAAATGCCTCCTTGGCATGGTTACCCCCTGACGTTTTGCCTTTGCTGATGCCAAGGTATGATTTGAAAGTGTGCGGAGGCCTGCTAACCAGGCCCCAGCACCAGTGTTCTTTCCCTAACCTGTAACTTTGTTTCCTCAATTGGTACACCCTGGCATCCAGGTAAGTCCCTTGTAACTGGTACCCCTGGTACCAAGGGCCCTGATGCCAGGGAAGGTCTCTAAGGGCTGCAGCATGTCTTATGCCACCCTGGAGACCCCTCACTCAGCACAGACACACTGCTTGCCAGCTTGTGTGTGCTGGTGGGGATAAAATGACTAAGTCGACATGGCACTCCCCTCAGGGTGCCATGCCAACCTCACACTGCCTATAGGTATAGATAAGTCACCCCTCTAGCAGGCCTTACAGCCCTAAGGCAGGGTGCACTATACCATAGTTGAGGGCATAGGTGCATGAGCAAGGTTCTCCTACAGTGTCTAAGCAAAACCTTAGACATTGTAAGTGCAGGGTAGCCATAAGAGTATATGGTCTGGGAGTCTGTCAAACACGAACTCCACAGCACCATAATGGCTACACTGAAAACTGGGAAGTTTGGTATCAAACTTATCAGCACAATAAATGCACACTGATGCCAGTGTACAGTTTTTTGTAAAATACACCCCAGAGGGCATCTTAGAGATGCCCCCCGAAACGATACCCGACTACCAGTGTGGGCTGACTAGTTTTAGCAGCCTGCCACACGCCAGACATGTTGCTGGCCACATGGGGAGAGTGCCTTTGTCCCTCTGTGGCTAGTAACAAAGCCTGTACTGGGTGGAGGTGCTTCTCACCTCCCCCTGCAGGAACTGTAACACCTGGCGGTGAGCCTCAAAGGCTCACCCCCTTTGTTACAGCACCCCAGGGCACTCCAGCTAGTGGAGTTGCCCACGCCCTCCGGCCACGGCCCCACTTTTGGCGGCAAGGCCGGAGGAGATAATGAGAAAAACAAGGAGGAGTCACTGGCCAGTCAGGACAGCCCCTAAGGTGTCCTGAGTTGAGGTGACTCTGACTTTTAGAAATCCTCCATCTTGCAGATGGAGGATTCCCCCAATAGGATTAGGGATGTGCCCCCCTCCCCTCAGGGAGGAGGCACAAAGAGGGTGTAGCCACCCTCAGGGCTAGTAGCCATTGGCTACGAACCTCCCAGACCTAAACACACCCCTAAATCGAGTATTTAGGGGCTCCCAGAACCTAGGTAACTAGATTCCTGCAACCTAAGACGAAGAAGGACTGCTGAGCTGAAAAACCTGCAGAGAAGACGGAGACACCAACTGCTTTGGCCCCAGCTCTACCGGCCTGTCTCCCCACTTCAAAGGGACTGCTACAGCGACGCGTTCCACAGGGTCCAGCGACCTCTGAAGCCTCAGAGGACTACCCTGCATCTAAATGGACCGAGAACTCCAGAGGACAGCGGCTCTGCTCCAAAGAAGAAACATCTTTGCAACAAAGAAGCAACTTTTAAAGACCACACGTTTCCCGCCGGAAGCGTGAGACTTTCCACTCTGCACTCGACGCGCCCGTCTCGACCAGCGGAGAACCAACGCTACATGGAGGACTCCCCGGTGACTACGACCCTGTGAGTAGCCAGAGTTGACCCCCCTGAGTCCCCCCAGTGACGCCTGCAGAGGGAATCCAGAGGCTCCCCCTGACCGCAACTGCCTGCTTCAAAGAACCCGACGCCTGGTAAAGACACTGCACTGCAGCCCCCAGGACCTAAAGGATCCGACCTCCAGTGCAGAAGCAACCCCCAGGTGGCCCTCTCCCTTGCCCAGGTGGTGGCTACCCCGAGGAGCCCCCCCTCTTGCCTGCCTGCTTCACTGAAGAGACCCTAGGTCTCCCATTGAACTCCATTGCAAACCCGACGCCTGTTTGCACACTGCACCTGGCCGCCACCGTGCCGCTGAGGGTGTACTTTTTGAGCTGACTTGTGCCCCCCCCCGTGGCCTACAAAACCCCCCTGGTCTGCCCTCCGAAGACGCGGGTACTTACCTGCTGGCAGACTGGAACCGGGGCACCCCCTTCTCCATTGAAGCCTAGGCGTTTTGGGCACCACTTTGACCTCTGCACCTGACCGGCCCTGAGCTGCTGGTGTGGTAACTTTGGGGTTGCCCTGAACCCCCAACGGTGGGCTACCTTGGACCCAACTTTGACCCCTGTAGGTGGTTTACTTACCTGCAAAACTAACAGACACTTACCTCCCCCAGGAACTGTTGAAAATTGCTCTGTGTCCAGTTTTAAAATAGCTTATTGCCATTTGTGAGAAAACTGTATATGCTATTTTGCTAATTCAAAGTTCCTAACGTTCCTAGGTGAAATACCTTTCATTTAAAGTGTTGTTTATAAATCTTGAACCTGTGGTTCTTAAAATAAACTAAGAAAATATATTTTTCTATATAATAGCCTATTGGCCTGGAATTGTCTTTGAGTGTGTGTTCCTCATTTATTGCCTGTGGGTGTACAACAAATGCTTAACACTACCCTCTGATAAGCCTACTGCTCGACCACACTACCACAAAATAGAGCATTAGAATTATCTCTTTTTGCCACTATCTTACCTCTAAGGGGAACCCTTGGACTCTGTGCATGCTATTTCTTACTTTGAAATAGTACATACAGAGCCAACTTCCTACACTGAGTGATTGATGTGTTTAGCCTAGATTTAATGCCTGTTTCTTAGCTCCATATTTGTCAAGCTAGCATAGGTTGTATGTTTCAAATTGTCACTTATTGTTTGCTGCTTATGTTGTACTAGGCAGAAAAGTTTTTGTTTCTTTTTTCTGCTGCAGTGTTAGCAGTGGTGAAAACCGCAGACTGAACCTTGTGGAGGTTCTTTACTGAATGAACTGAAGAGACACAAGAACAGTAGCTTGTGTGTGCTTTCTAATTAATGTATACAAGCATTGTTTGCTGTTCTGTGTTGCAAATTCTCCAACCCTTGGGAGCCCCTATTTACCTAATAGACTCCATGAGGCAAAAATTTATAAAATACTCTAGCTATTGGATGGAGGCAAGCAGATCAACTGGTTTCTGAGGAGGGATGCTGTAATATGGGGACCCAAACTGCTATCTACTAGACATAAAGACAGTTTCATATGATATGATGCATGATGTGATGCAAATGTGACAGTCAGGTCCACACTAAGCTTCTTTGGACAGCTGAAGATCCGAGTTGTGATACTAAAGTTGCGATAATAGATTTTCAGGTCAATTGGGGGGAATAGGGTTTCATTTTTTTGGGAGGAAATTAATGATTGAAAAATATACCTTTTTGAGACATCTTTCCTATAAGTGAGAGTTGTGGCTTAACGGATAGAGCTGTCAACCTTGGAACTAGGAAACAAGGTTCAAATTCTGGTCGTGGCTTAACGTCCAGTGATTCTGGGCAAATCACTTAGGGCCTCATTACGAGTTTGGCGGTCCATGGACCGCCATCGATCTGGCGGTTGGACAGCCGTATTATTAGTTTGGTGGTCATACTAAGAAAAGACCGCCAGTGGACTGCCGACACTGCCAGGCAGCACCGTCCGCCAAGGTCATGAGAAAGCACGAACAGGCTGGCAGAGCCTGTGTTTCTGCCAGACTCATTATGAAGTTGCACACCCCTAGTGTGACCGTGGTCCAACAACCATGTACAAGCTGGTGAAAACGGACAGTACAAAGGGACACACCCACCTGCAGGCAGCCTCACACGTCCGGTGCCGCCATGGAGCCCTTCATAAACGCCATGCCGCTGCTCCTGCTCATCAAAAGACAACAAAATCCACACCGCCGTGGACAACATCAACCGTAAGTACCCACACCTACCTGGCGTGTTGCGCCTGCCTACACAATATAAGGGAGGCATGCCACGAGCAGCAGGTACACGTCTCAATCCACACTCACCAACAAACATACATCCACACGGACATGCACACAGTCATTACATGCCCACTTTGGGCAACACACTTTCACTGCACCTCAACACTATACAAATACACATGGTCACACATCTCAGACACAGGGACAGTGAAGGAAATACAACATTGTCACACACCTACAGCACTCATGATCATCGCTGGCCAGGGATTGACCCCACACACAACACACATATGTATCGAAGTGGCATGGAACACAAACAACACCACCATGAAACAACACTGCAATTGACACACACATACACAGCACAATGGAAGCGCAATGGCATGCACAATACACAGAGAGACAGACAAAGAAAAACATGGCAACTATACCTACACAAATTGGGGGGGCATCTGGGACACCCAGGGAAGGGGACTACATTAAGGCCCTCATTTCGACCTCAGCGGTCTTTTTTAAAGACCGCTGAGGTACCGCCGTGCTGAAGACCGCCAGTGCAGGTGGTTTTCCACCCTGCGTATTATGACTGCTGGCAGCCCTCCATCCTTTTTCAGACGGAGAGCTGCCAGCAGCCATACTGGCGGTCGGCGGGGAAGTGGAGGCTGCTCCACCTCAGAACACTGCCCACTGAATCACGTCCCATGATTCGGTGTGGCGGTGTTCTGGTGGCGGGGTGCTGGTGGCGGAGCAGCCCCCATGGATCCCATCCCCTCCCGGAGGATCAACGGACAAGGTAAGTTGATCGTCCGTTAGTGGTGGGGGGCTGTGGGGGGAGGGCTCGGAGTGGGGGGTGGGGGAGACCCCTATCAGTGCCAGGGAAGGAATTCCCTGGCACTGATAGTGCCTACCACCATGGAGTTCGTGGCAGTTCCAAACCACCCAAAATCCATGGTGGTATGCAGGGTCCTGATACCGCCGGAGGTCTGGTGATGGCCGCCGGGCTGGAGACCGAAGTCTCCAGCCCAGCAGTCGTCACCGCCCTGTCGGTCGGAGTGGAGAAGTGGCGGATGACATGGCGGTAATCGCCAGGGTCATAATTCCATTTTGTTTTCCGCCAGCCTGTACTACCGCCACTTCTCCCCCATCCTCCAGGGTCTTAATGAGGGCCTAAGACATACATCACCTCGAACAGGCCCCTCAATAATTGAACAGGAAATAGCCTTTCGTGGGTTTCGTGGGTTTCAGGAATAAACAATATGAAACCCAAATGTCATACACAGCTGCACAATGGGGAAGGACAACTCATCAAAGCACATACAACTGCTAAGGCATAGGCCATGCCCCTACAGGAACTAGCTGCAAGGGACACACACCTAAATGGACAAATGCACAGTCTAATGTAAACACAGCTAGCACAACTGAACACACTCCATGCCTACACAAACAAAACTCAAGATGACACACATCAGATACATCGAGAAGGCATATCAAGGGGACAAGTGGAGCACCATACATGCCCACATAGGACAATACAAAAATAAATACTCACCATACCAAACACTACACAATGCCATGACACCAACATTGCATTTACACACCCACACATACCTATACACACAACATATACCTTTCCCTTGGGAGACACCAGCACTGCCCATAAACTCAAATACGGAAAACAACAGAACATGGAGCAGCAAGCAGGCTCAAACACACACAACTGGAGGCACACAACCAAAGTCACTCAGGAACAACATAAAGCTAGAAAAGGAATTGCAGGACAAAGGTGTACCCAAAATAAAACAACTCTTTGGCTTTATTAAACACAACTTTGTGTAAAGTCCAAGGTCATTTGCCAGTCCAAATGTTTCTGTATAGGCACATCAATGTGCCCTCACTTGACTCCTAACTGCCAGGGAACTTTGATAGGAAGGGGCATCAGAGGAGTAGGCAGGCACCTCAGGGATTATCCAGGGGTGAGGGGGTCTGATTGGGAGGAGGGTTTATTGGGCTTGAACTTGGGCTTGGGAAGGGTGGTCTTCTTCTTGATAGGGGTGTGTTTCTTCTTGGGGGGAATTGGGGAACAGTTTTTTTGACACACAGGGATGGTCAGAAGGGGGTTGGGAGTTGGAGAATGAGGGAGTGGTAGGCAGTGTAGGTGTGGATGTCATTGGTACGTGCTTCTGCGAGGTATGCTTGTGTATGGTAGGTGTCTGTTGGATGGGTGAGTGTGGGCATTAGTGTGCTTTGGGGGGACGGGAGGTGGAAGTGCTGGGGGATGAAGTGCTGAGTGGGTGTGTCTATAGGGGTGGTGACTGCGGGTTGGCTGGATGTGGTGGATGTATGTGTGTCAGTTGTGGTGTCTGTGATGGATGTCTGCAGGTCTGCTGGGGTGGTGTCTGCGGGTAGGATGGGTGTACTGGGTGTGTCTGTGACTACTGTTGCGATGCCTGTGGGTATGTTGTGCCTGTGATGCTGGGGGTGGTGGGAGTGCCCAGGGAAGAAGTGAGTGTTGTTATGTCAGTAGGTGGATGTTGTTTGTGTGTGTGCCGGTGTGTCTTGTGGTGCTTGTGTCTGTGTTAGCTACTCTTGGGTGTTGAGGTGGATGCATGCGTATCTGTCTGTGTGCCTTGGGTAGGTAAGGGGAGAGGGGGATCTGTATTAGGAAGAGGGAGTTAGAGGGGGGACGGAAGTTGTGGGGGTGACTGGCTGCCGTCGGTGAGGAGGCCAGAGCCTCAAAACATCTCTGTAGGCCAGCCATTGCACCATGAATGTCTTCCAGGAACGCGTTGATCTGTTGGAGTTATGTCGCCAGTTCCTGGATGGCATTAACAATGGCTGACTGACCCACAGAGGTTATCCTCAGGAGATCAATAGCCTATTCACTGAAGGCAGCAAAGGTAACAGGGGCTGGGGCGGAAGTGTCTGTGGCGAAGAAGATGCGTAGTTGGTGGCTTGACCCGAGGTCGTGTGGCCAGATGCTTTCACATTTGGCTCGGCCCCATCTCCTCCGCTTACTGTGCTGATGCTGCAAGGTGAAAGGGAAATATGGTCTTCACGTGTCCATGATAACACTTGGACCACAACTCAGATTGACTAACTATACCATAAAGTCAAGCAGGCCCCAGCCAAATAATCATCTACGTGATGTATACATGTGCCATGACATATGCATGCATGCCATTTCTGGTCCCTGGTGAGCAAATGGTCTGAGGATTCCCCTCAGTTTTGTCCTAGGTCCCAGATCAAAAAAGCAGAGCATACCAGTTTGATACACATGACATGGCAACACAAACAAACTCCCATCTACTGTGTGACACATGGCTCATCCCTCATTGTCAGGGGAAGCAGTCACTTCCGCACTCAAGAACTTGGCAAAGAAACAGGCAGGATTTTGTTGTGTACTCACACCCTTGTGGCTGCTGTGCTACCCTCAAAGGTCCATCCAGCTTCGGGTAGGCCACCACCAGAATGGGGGCCAAAAGTCATTGTCTGACAGGCACCCAGTCCACATTGGGAGGACAGCCCCAGCTGGGCCTCCGTGATCTTCCGGGTCCTGCGTATCAGGTCCTCCCAGCCTTTGCGACAGTAGGCACTCCGCCGGCTGTGGACCCCGAGGGTCCGTGCCTTCTTGGAGATGGCTCTCCAATTTCCTTTCTTCTGAATGATTATTGACCTGCATGGATGCAAAAGACAAGACAAGAAATTATGGCCCAGATTTAAGAGGGCCTAGCACCTCCTTGCACCACATTAACATCTTTTTTTTATGCTAATGTGGCCAATGAGGCCAAAATCGATGCACCATATTTACACCGATGCATCGATGTCCCAGGCATAATGTGTGCTAGGACGGTGTTCCCCCGTTAGGGGGCCTGAAAAGATTTCTTCGCACCATTTTTGGTGGCATTTTTAACACCTGCTCAGAGGCGTTAAAAGGGGGCACACCATTATTTATAAAAGGCCCCATATAGTCCAGGGTTAGCGCCAAAATTTTGGAGCTAATCCTGAACGGTACATCAATAGTGTCAAACATTTTGATGCTTTTGGCCCCTACACTGCGCCATGGTGCGACGTGTTTTGTTTACACCCAGTGCAGTGCCACTCTTAAATCTGTCCAAAATGGCTTAGTCACATACATGTCAGTATACCAAGCTAAGAACATTCTGTCTTGTCCATACTGCAGGAGTATGGCACATAGCAGTCATAGAGTACAGGGACATGACTACAAACACTTCCCAATATTCATGCCTACCCACCACCCAGCTCAGGCCCTGCACTGACTAGGTAGGTCAACTGACATCTTGTGGCACATGAGTTAGCAATCTGACAGAGATCAGAAATACTATGAGACACACCAATGTGGCTTCTGAAAGGTAGACTCCTCAGCCATGAATGCATCAAAACACTCACAATCTGTGAGAATGATCCTCTGCATACAGTCCCTACAGACCATGGTACAAACTCTTACATCACACATGGGTAACAATGAAGGGACTGGCATGGTGGGCACAGAAAGAGTCTAGCCTGTCCATGTGTGGAGTGGACATGTGTAAATACAGAGGCAGACCCAATCCAATTCAGGGGGTGGGATTGTGGGTGTCTCATCATCAACACAGAACACACTTTTCAACATATGTGTCCATATTACAGATTACATTCAGAATAACATAGGCATGCATTGTACATTTTCTGCAATGAGACTAGACAGCTGAGTCACAAATCATGGGTTATCAGTAAACAACACACTGTTTGCACTTATGAAATGTCATCAGTGCATTCAGCCTGCACAGGACACATAACCTGTATGAAGGTGACAACAGGGCTGTGGGATCAAGGGACCTGTCAAGGCTCAGAAACACACATTGACAAATATGCCAAGTGCACATCAGTAATAGATCATCTGCTCTCCCCTAAAACCATTTACATTCTTATCAGAGGATAGAGCCTCGATACGCTGCATATTAGCACTGAGGCAAGATTTGGCCTCATAATATAATCTGCTGGGGTACAGGGAATGGGCGCAGTGCCACAGTTGCATAGCAAAAGTGATTCAATATCAGACCAGACTTGGACAAATACTGCGAGATATATTTGACAGGCCCCGGTCTCTGCAGGCTGAGCAGACAGAACCTACATGAAATTCCATTCCCAACACTCCCTTGCATGACAGTACATCATGTAGCCAACAGCTAATTGGCATGTGGTGTTTTGTATCAACCTGAGGGGCAGAGTAAGTCAGGATATGCCTTCCAAACAATAGTTTAGCAAGGGCAGATGTGGTTTGAAATGTCTCTGGTAAAATACACATAGCTCATATTACACAGAACTGACAAATGCAACATGCATACCCAGCTCATGCTGTCATGCAAATACATGTACTCTCACATTGATAACATCCGTGAGGTAAGAGATGTCTAGGGATGGCTGTTATGTCACCTCACCTAGTTATGTGCACCCAACACAAGGTGAATCAGGAAACACTCAATACACACACCACAATGTGTTGGAACTCAATATCTGGCACTAAACACAAATACATGCACATTGACTCTACCATTGATGCACAGGGCCTTGAGTTCACAATCTACCACACAGGGTCACACTCTAGCCTGTGAGGAGGGAATATATCTCCAAGTACAGAGAAAATGTGGACATGAGGCACTTACCTGCTCCTCTGGTGTACCATAGAGCTGTCCATACAGGAATAGAACCTCAGACACCAGCTTCTTCAACTCCTCTGGTGAGAAGGCTGGGGCCCTATCACCAGCTGGACTTGGCATGATTGCTCCCAGAGGCGTTACCCAGCAGTTCAGGTTATGGAGTTCTTGCTGGCGGCAGTGTCAGGTGTCAGTGAGAAAACTTGCATAACTTGGTGGTCATGTCTGCCACATAGGCGGCAGTTGCAACCGCCTACCGCCATGACGACTTCCGCCAGCGGTCGAGGACGATTCCTAATGTTCGGTAGAGTTGGTCAGGCATCCGCCATTTTAGGGGCCTAAAATGTGGTAAATGGCTCTGACAAGTGTGTCACACCTCTGAAATATTTGCTTTTTGCATTATTAACTGCTTGTCTTGTCCTGTCATGTAGCTCCCACTAATCAAACACCATTGCTGTACATTGCTAAGCACATATAGCGATTTGTATTGGGGCACAGCACATCCCCCTCCCCCCCCCACCCCCCCTCCCCCCCCTCGACAAAGGTCATTTTTAAGTTTGGGCCATCAAGTCACAGTCCGAGAGGCATTTTAATTGCACAATTGATGATGATCAGATACATGATGTGTACACATGTCAGGCAAAGCAAGGGGGACATGTGACTGCTGTGTGGTTATCAGTTGTGATGTGTACTGTGCATTATGTCCACAACTCAGTACATGCGCTTGTCACATTTTAACATTGACATGCATCCTGTATGTTGCAAAGGACACATTGAATAATGGCAATACTCCTTTCTTGTCATATATAGGTACTCAGGGAGGGGAAGGATGAGACAATCTCCTGTCTGTCGTCCACTGCCAGACCTTCAGGCCATGGAAGAATGCCACATCATCCAGATCTACCATCTGAATCGTCTAACAATTGTGGACCTGTGTTGTCAGTTGGAGCCAGATCTGATGCCTGCCAATATTCATCAATATGGCATGCCACCCATTGCACAAGTTATGGCAGTTTTGCACTTTCTTGTCACAGGGTCCTTCCAAAATACAGTGGCCCTGTCTGCTGGGATGTCCCAGCCTATGTTCAGTCTGGTTTTGAAGGATGTACTCTCAGCAATGTTGAAACACCTGGACAGCTATATACGCTTTCCTCAATGTGAGGATTTGTCTGACTTGTATAGTTTGGCACACATCTCACATATGGTGGGAGCCATTGATGGTACACATGTTGCCTTGGTCCCACAGCATGGCAATGAACAAGTTTATCGCAACAGAAAAAGCTTCCATTCTATCAGTGTCCATGTTGTTTGTTTTGGGGGATCGCTGCATTTCACAAGTGTGTGCCCGTTATCGGGATTCAGTTCATGATGCCTTTGTTATGCGGAACAGCGCAATCCCCCAACTGATGTCTCGACTGTACCCAAAAAGGACCTGGCTGGTAAGTCAAATCTGTCATGTTTGTGTGTGTGCAATGTCTGCAACAACAACTCCAATGAGACAGACTCATAGTTGCACATATGTTAACATGGAACTAGCCATTTCCTTAACCTCCTCAGGAGGACTGGATTCCTCTCAACATGGCTTTAGGCAAGCTCATAGCACAGAATCAGCACTTGTCACCACCTCAGATATGATTCGCAGGGTAGTGGATGAGGGACTGGGAGCTATATTGGTGCTATTGGATTTAACCGCAGCTTTCAACACTATCTCACCTCAGATTATACTATCCCGCCTTTATCAAGCATGAATTAGAGAGAATGCTCTGAAAATCCAAGACTTATTTTTAAGAGATAGATCGATTTCAGTGAGCTGCGGAGATTTTAAGTCTCCACCCTATTCCCTTCCATGTGGGGTCCCCCAGGGCTCATCTCTGAGCTTCACACTTTTCAATTTGTATGTGGCCCCTTTAGCCAGACGTATTCATTCATTTGGCTTTATGCCTACTTCCTACGCGGATGACACTCAATTGATCATTCCTGTATCCAAAAATTGGGAGGAAGTGGCAGAGCGTTTTAACAATTCCATGCGAGAAATTCATAAATGGATGGGCCTCAATTGGCTTAAACTCAAAGGGGACAAGACAGAAATTCTGTGCTTTGGCCGGAGTAAAGAATTATGGAACTCTTATTGGTGGCCACCAGAATGTGGAACTACCCCTGTTCCTACTGTGGCCACCCAAAATTTGGGCATCATTTTTGGCGACTGTCTCACCTTTAAGCCGCAGGTTAATCAAGCTGTTAAAACTTGTTTTTGGATTCTGAGAATGCTGAAGAAGATCCTTCCCTATCTAACAAGGGAATGGAAAATTCTGGCACTGGCGATGTCCAAACTAGATTATTGCAATGCTTTGTTGCTTAATCTAGATAATGCTTCACTCAAGAAGCTTCAGTCTATTCACAACACAGCAGCCCGCCTTATTCTGGATCTTCCTTGCTCAGCATCCGCAAGTGATAGTCTGAGACAACTGCATTGGCTTGCAGTAGCAAAACGCATTACATTTAAAACCTTATGCCTTACCCATAGGGCGATTCATGGTAGAGGATCTGAATTTTTAACCTCTAGACTGAAATGGTACTACCCTAGACGACAACTCAGATCCACGGGAGCCTATTGGATACAGGTCCCTCGCACAAACAGGGCCAGATGGAGTGATAAGGCTTTTACTGTTGCTGCTGCTAAATGTTGGAATCTACTTCCTCTAACTCTAAGGCAAGAACAACATTTCCTAAGCTTCAGAAAGTCAATTAAAACTTGGCTTTTTCCACGCTAATTCAGATCTCTTTTTGTCCTCTTCTAGGGTGATTTGACACTTACCTCTCTCCTTGTCACCGCTTCGATGCTTCTGGCCGGAATGCGCTTAATAAATATCAAAATACAAAATACAAATTCCATAACAGGGGGCACTGCATACTCAAATTGTCCATGGTTGTTGACGTCAGTGAGGAACCCAACCATGCCAGGGGAAGTCCGCTTCAACGATGCCCATGGAAGAACATGGCCTGTCATTGAGCGGACATTTGGGCTCCTGAAGGCCAGATTTAGGTGTCTGGACAAGATAGGTGGAGCCCTCCTCTACTCACCAGAAAAAGTGTGCAAGATCATTGTGTTCTGCTGCATGCTCCACAACATTGCCTTCTTGAGGAATATCCCATACATACCATATGAGGGGGAGTTGGCATTGCCACCAGGTGAGAATCCTGAAATGCTAGTGAAGATGACAGTGATGAGGAGGAAGGTGAAGACTTGCGTGCAGATCTCATCAGTCACTGCTTTACCTGAGTGTAAGTATTGTTATGTTATTACTGTGACTGTATGAGGACTGTAATTATCAGTATGTGTGGAGTAGGGTGTTTTTCATAAAGACTGTGGACGGTATGCTGTGCAGTGTACACCCAGAGGTTGGTTGCTAAGTCAGACTTGAACATTTCACTACCTTGATTATCTGCTGGGTTTCTGACAGTCTCTTTGCAATTTAAGTGTATCCACTAATGTATGATATGTGCTTATGGTCATAATTAGCAAACTATTCTCCTTGAATTGTTTTCTTTCAGATACCTTCACCATGACATCCTCTTGTGGGCATTCCAGAGTTGTGACATTGGCAGGTATCTAATGCTGTTCTGACATAGGGAGTGGACATGGATTGATCCAGGTAATGTTGGTCTCAGATATAGGGTGTGTGAGTCCTGTGCCAAAAAAGGTTGGACCGTGTGTGGGTGGACATCTGGAGTGCAGAATACACTGGTTTGATGTGGTGTGTTGGTCCAGTTGTCTTGCGTGTTATAATATGGCATGGAAATATGTTCTAATCTAGTGCAATCCATGCGTTCTAATGTAGTGCAATCCATCCATGTGGTGCGTTGGTTCAATTGTCTCATGTGTGTGATCTTATGGCATGGAAATATGTTCTAATCTAGTGCAACTCCCTTTGCATTGTGTAGACAGTGATCCGGTATGACCTCTTTGTAGCTGTAGATGTGTTTCTTCATTGAAAGCCACAGTGCCTGTGCCACAACACTGACATAGGTTTGTATAATACCACCAGATGCTTTGTCATTGTAATGGGATGGACTCATAATCAGGGACTGTTGTACTGCCCTCTGTCTGTGCTATGGCCTATGTTATGTTGGCAGACCTGGTTTTGGTATGTTATAAAGCTCAAGCTGGCAACAACATTCACTAATCTGTTAGCCTATTCTATGGGACAGGGTCTGACAAAGCCCTATTTTAGGTGGTCCGGGGACTGTACCTTGGCATATTTAGCCTGCTTCAATGTGGTTCAGACATTTTTGACTGTAACAGTCCAGACATTTTGACAGCCTATGTGCTTTACAGTGCAATAAAATGTTTGGTGTGACCAGTCACTTATATCAGTGTGTGGACAATCATACTCAGCATGACACTCCCTGTGACAAATCCCTCCTTCCATTACCATCTTGTGTCTTCCTCATGTGCATCACATGGACGTCCATCTCAACATTTCAACATGTGGAACAGAAGCAAAGAGGCAAAGTTTTTCAGATTTGGGAGTTTATTTACAAAGGTGCAGGAATAAAAAAACTGATAAAGCAGAAAAGGAAGGTGAGGGAATCAGTCATGGTGGATGAAATCAAATGAGTAGATGCCATAACATTTGGAGTCCAAAGTCCAGTGTCCTCCTACTAAATGGAACGTGGTTGGAGAACAGTCAACAGAGTGAATAATTGGCACAAAAAGGAGTGAAATCAGGAAGAGGTGACTTGCTGGCAGTGGTTGATGTCTTGCCATCCAATGCTCCTGGAGTCTTGGGTGGACGTCCCTGCTTGTGGGGTGGTTTTGCTGCTAAAGAGGCAGGGGTGTCTGAGGCGGGTGCTTCCCCTGGCAGGTCCTCCCTTCGGGTGGCTGCCACCAATGTAGAAGGGCCTGGTGTTGCTTGGGCAAAGGATCGCAATCAGGCAGCAGAAATGCTGACAAAGACATCACAGGAAAGGAAAGGCCTTTCCTTTCTTTAGATGCCTTTCTCGGCCCCTCCACGTGACCGGAGGAGAAATGCAAAAGCATTTCTCCTACGATCGGCGCTGGAAGCTGACCTTCCAGTGTGGAGGGGCAGGCCTCTGATGAGATCATCGCGCAGTAGCGTGCGGATGTCATCAGATGCCGTGGGGCTCGCGGGGGGCAGGGGTGGAAGGGGAAGAGATACCCCTTCCATCCCTGAGCTTGGGACACCAAGGGGAGCCAGTCCAAGGACGTAACAGTTACGTCCTTGGTGCCTCAAGGGGTTAAGTCTTAGTTCACTGTTACGCAGGCAGACTCTTGACATTGTTGTATATGTGATTGTATTCATAATATGGTCAGTGCATTGGGAATGTGTCTGATGCCAATACCATTCAGGTGATGCATCTTGAGGCCTTTGGTTCTTGTTTTTTGTTGTTGCACACAGGTTGAGCTGTCCACCCTGTCCACAATGATCTTAGCTTGGCCTAGCTACTCAATATGGTAGGTGGCTAGCCATATCACAGAGTGTACCATGATCTGTCTCTTGGTCCCTCCCAGGTGAGTAAACTTCATTTGTGAGTTCACAGACAGATGCTTTATGGTATATGTACAGTGGCCTGGTGATTGGAGTTACAGGGGCTGGCCCTCCTGGGATTTACAGTCCTGTTACTCCAGGTACTACACACAGTATAGATAAATTATCCTCCTAGGCTAGTACAATACCATTGCAAGTTCACAAACAAGGATATTGGGACAGATGCACACCGGGCTTGTGTTTGACGCTGGTGAGACAGAGTCTCCTTGTCTTAGCATGACTCCCTGTACTTCATGCAGTTGTTATGTGTCATTTCCCAGGTGAGTGCACTTCAGGTGTAGATTCCCAAAGAGGGGGATTTTGGCAAGTGTACACTGGACTGGTGTTTGGATTGACAGTAAGGCAGCCTCCTGTGAGTTGCAGCCATGTAACTCCCTGTATTACACACACTGTACTGATGGTTTCTTCATGGGTAAATGCACTTCAATGATGATTGTATTTTGAGTTGGGGGACCAGTGCCTGCTGTGAGTTGCAGTCCTTTCACTTTCACTGCTTCACAATACCTGACAGATACCAACTCCCCCAGTGAGTACATAACACATAAGATGTGAAATATGGTTGTCTTCAGGGATGGGGACACTGTTCTGGTGTTTGTAGTGACAGTACCAATGCCTCTTGGCCTTAGCAGTCCTGTCAGTGCCTGTACAACACACACATTATACAGATATCATTTCAGGTGAGCACACTTTAACAGTGAGTTCAGGGACAAGGGTCGCTGGAGCAGAGAACACTGTGGTGGTTGAGTGGAGTGATGGTAGCAGAGTCTTCTGGACTTAGCAGTCCTATCAGGTCCTGTATTACACACACTTTACAGTTATCCTTCCAGGTGAGCTTGTTTCGATGGTGAGTTCAGGGACAAGGATCATTTGATCAGAGGACAATGTTGTGGCTGAGTAGATGACAGTAGCAGTGCCTACTGGCCATAGCAGTCCTCACAGTTCCTTTACTACCAACACACTATCCAGATATTATCCTCTCAGATGAGCTCACTTCAATGGTATATTCAGGGACATGGGTCACTGGAGCAGAGGGCACTGTGGTGGCTGAGTTGAGTGACAGTAGCAGTGCCTCCTAACCTTAGCAGTCCTGTCAGTGCCTGCACTACCCACACACTATACAACTGTTGTCCTCTCAGGTGGGTACACTTCAATAAGGATTTGCCTAACAAGATGATTTTGATTATGATGCACTGTTCTGGTTTTTGGAATTGTAGAACAGTGCCTACTGGGAATTGTAGTGCTATTAGTTCCTCTGCTACACATAGGCCCTCATTACAACATTGGCGGTAAAAGGCGATTACCGCCGTGCAGAAGACCGCCAACACACCACCGCGCCCGCGGAAATCCGCCACAGCCATTATGACCCACAGCACGGAATCTGCCAAAATTCAGACACCCACACAAGTCCGCCACACCAAAGGTCAGTGATAAACTGGTGAAAACGAAACCTCCACCGTCACGCCAACAGAAATACGCCCACACTATCACGACACACGAATCCACGCAGCGGTCTTTCAACCGCGGTATTCCATTGGCGATACACACCGCCGCGCTCAAAATACACACACACATACAAAACACAGCCACATTGGACAATTCAAAATACACACACCTGATACACATACACACACCACTCCCACACACCCAATACAATATAAAACACACACGCACATCACCCACAAACCCCTACGACCACAATTGAGAAAGAAGCACAGAGAGAGACACCACCATCAACAATACTAGCATCCACAGGCACACAACACCATCACCCACATAACTTCCACGCACCTCACACAACACCCCACTACATATCAGTGCACTTATCACCACACACACCACCCCACACATCACCCACACCACCCATGGCACGGCAAAGACACCCCAGGTTCTCGGAGGATGAGCTCAGGGTCATGGTGGAGGAAATCGTCCGGGTAGAGCCACATCTATTCGGATCACAGGTGCAGCACACCTCCATTGCAAGGAAGATGGAGCTATGGCGAAGAATAGTAGACATGGTCAATGCAGTGGGACAGCACCCAAGAAATCGGAATGACATCAGGAAGAGGTGGAACGACCTACGGGGGAAGGTGCGTTCCGTGGTCTCAAGCGACCACCTTGCGGTTCAGTGGACTGGCGGCGGACCCCCACCTCCTCCCCCACAACTAACAACATGGGAGGAGCAGGTCTTGGCGATTCTGCATCCTGAGGGCCTCACAGGACTAGATGGAGGAATGGACTCTGGTAAGTCAAATCTTAACTATTACATCCCCCACCCTACCTGCATGCCATCACATACCCCTTCCCTTACACTCACCCCATCACTCCAACTCCTCACCAACGTCCCAACATCACAAACCAAACATCCCAACACCAAGCCCTGCTGCAACACCAAAGCATGAACACCCATCACCAAAGCATGCCCAATGCACAAACCCATACACCCCCCTAAACCATCATCACACAAGGTCCCACACAGGAATGCAAGCACTGGGGTACACGGTCACCCACCCATTGCACACCATGGCACATACAGATGTAATAAACATCCTTTTATACCCCTGCAGGACCCCTACCCAACGTCAACGGACAGGAGGGTCCACACATGTCCACACCACCAACAGAAGAGGACCACAGTGATGACAGCAGCTCTGTCCAACTGGATCTAGATGATCAGCCCGGCCCATCGGGGACCTTGGGACAGTCGGTTCCCATCAAACAGTCACAGGCCACTACAGAGCTTCCCCCCTCTGTAAACACCAGCACAGCACCCACCCAGCGGGCCCATTCCTCTGTCCCCAGGGCACGTCAATCAGCAGTGTGTCCACCACTATAGGGAACCCAGGCTAACCCACCACCCCAACAACAACAGGGACCTGGGGGCAGTGGCAGTGGGCACACGGTCCAGGGGACGGAGGCCCAGGAACACAGGGGAACTGGGAGGGCTGCTGTGCGACAGGGGGGGACAGGCCAAGGGAACCCACTCTCCATGAAGCCCTCTCCAACATCATGGGAGCCTACTACCACTCCCAGGAGACGATGGCAACGGTACTGGCCAAGTTTCAGGAGACCCAACGCCTGCAGGAGGAACAGTATTTGGGCTTCAGGGAGGAACTCAGAGCCATCAGTTCCACCCTGGGCACCATAGTAGGGGTGTTGAAGGAAGTACTCAACACCAGGAGTGTTAGAAATGGGGTTTCTGGTTGGCTAGGGTATGCACCTCAGCCAGGCAGAACTTACTCACTCTAGTCAGGGCAAGGGAGCTACACGTCCAAGATAACCCCTGCTCACCCCCTTGGTAGCTTGGCACGAGCAGTCAGGCTTAACCCAGAGGCAATGTGTAAAGTGTTTGCAAAACACACACAACACACGTGACGCAATATCCCCACCACAAAGGAAACACAACACCAGATTATATGAAAATATACTGTATTGTGCACAAGGCAATTATCAGACTAAACATCACATATCAGTACTATCCTGCTACCCTAGCAGTTGTCAGAACGTTACACATTAGTTACTCTGCAACCTAGCAGTAGTCACACATAGCACACAGGTTACTCAGTATTCTGCAACATAAGCAGTAGTCAGGAAAACACGTTATTACATCACAGTACTTGTCATAAGAATATCATAAAATGCCCATAGTAGGAACATTAGAAAACATATGGCAAGTTAGAAAAACATATTAGCAAGCATGTCCATAAAAGGAACATTTGCATACACATATGTAAAAACATCAAACGCAGGTAGGTAATATTTGAATCAAGCAAAAGTCTGTAGAAAGAACTTTGGATTGCAACTATATTGGTCCTTTAAACAGTACCTGGTTGGATGAAGGCACCTGCATTGCCTAGAAGGCGAACAATGGGGCCCCCGGCGCTCCTATGTGCAAAACGGGGGCCTCCCTTATACTCTGGGGTCAGAGGAGGGCAACATGCACCTCCTCTCTTTTATAGACAGGCCCCTCTGGGGACCGTGATTACTGGGGGCCCCCCAGGGCCTCAACCGGCCCTCACGAGGGGGGCCAAAGCCAGCAAAAACAACTTAGGGCAGGAGGGGGGGCACCACGCACCCCCTCCAGTTTAATGACAGGCCCCTCCCGGGACCCGCGATCTCTGGGGGCCCCCCCGGGCCTCCACTGGCCCTTCCACCAAGGGGGGGGGCCCACAATAATGCACGTTTTACCTAACAGCAGAAAAGGAGCGTCCTGCTCCTAACGCAGAGGCCAGTGGGAAGAGGCACTCCCTGCACCTTCTCCTGGTCCTGCTGTGAAGCCACAAGAATTTCAGACCCCTCCTGGGGCCTGAGCAGACACTCGCCTGCACCCGATGCGGTGCACGAGTGTTCTTCCAGCTTCCCAGGCCGCTGCGGTGATCTTATTTAAAGGGGCACAATGCAGCAAGGAGCCTACGAGCTCCCAAGGCTCCATAAGCGCGCTGCAATCAGCGCTATGGCAGCCGCAACCACGGAGAAGCACCCCTCGTGAAGAAATGGATGCAGGGGTCAGGGGCCACAGCACCCTGCCCATGGGGAGCAGAATCTTAAGACAAGGTCCTCAGGTGGAGGGCCCAGCTACAGGCCAGCACAAGGGGAAGGCAGCAAGTGGCAAGTCCTTCACAGTGACCAGGCAGGTCACAGGTCAGCACAGCAGCAGCAGTCCATGGCGTTTCCTGGTGAGTCCTTTCAACCTTTGGTGTCCAGTTCCAAGATGATTCCAAGAGTCTCCAAATTGTGGGGAAAATTCCCCTGTACTTATAGTCAGTTCTTACAGTGTTTTACAATGGTAGGGAGAGGAGGTTCCAGCCAGTTACTAACTGGTTCTGGGAGTGCCCCCTCTCTCCTTTCAGCACAGGCTCCAAACATCAGTGGAGGGTTAACGACCCTATTGTGTGAGGCCAGGGCACAGTCTTTACAAATGCAGGTGTGCCCCACCTCTCCCTTTTCTCAGCCCAGGAAGACTATTCAGTATGCAGATGCACCTCTGTGACACCTCCACCCTCCCTGTGTACAGGCTGTCTGAAAAGTATGCACAAAGCCCCAACTGTCACTCTGCCCAGACTTGGATTGGAGTCAAGCTGCAAAACACCAGAGTCATAAGCACAGATAAATGCGCACTTTCTAGAAGTGGCATTTCTGTGATAGTAATAAAAAATACACCCACACCAGTAAGCAGTATTTATTATCACCATCACAACCATACCAAACACACCTACACTACCCCTCATAAATCAGACAATACCCTTTACACACAAGGCAGGGCATTTCTAATGCAATCCTATGAGAAGGCAGCACTCACAGCAGTGAGACACCAAGTTAGGCTGTTTGTCACTACCAGGACAGGCCATGCAATATGGCACATGTCCTGCCTTTCTACATACATGGCACCCTGCCCATAGGGCTAGCTAGGGCGTACCTTAGGGGTGACTTACATGTAGTAAAAGGGGAGTTCTGATGGATACAACTACCTGTGGATTCCTCACCTAATGAATACTCCCATTGTGCCAGCATTCAACGGAACTCTTCTTCCTAGCTTCTGCATGTCGACGAGGACGTCACATTTGCCCACGCGACGCCGTCTGACGTCATACAGGCAATAAGAGGTCCTCGCCGACGTCAGTTCCCTTTTTTCCGTGCCATTCGAAACGGTTATCTTCGAGGGAGCTACTGTTGCTGTTCGGCAGTTACAGTGTGTTTTTTGGCTGTGTTTTTTTTTTTTCTCTGAAGTTACTATGTCTCAGAGAAAGTCCGGTTTTAAGCCCTGTCGAGAGTGTGGGGGCAAAATGTCGGTGACTGACCCACATTCCGACTGTTTATGGTGTTTGAGTCCCGAGCATGATGTGGCCAGGTGTGATTCATGTCAGCACATGAATCCGAAAGCCCTGAAGGAGCGAGAGGCCAAACTTTTTATGGCGAAGTCGAAGAAAAAGGAGAAGAGGCACCATCGAAAATCCTCCTCACCGAGGTCTCATCGGCGTCATCGAGACTCCCGGCGCCGTCGAGAATCACGGCGCCGGTCGAGTAAGGAGAGGTCCCGGTCGAGGTCGCCATCGACTCGGCGTCAGAAGACTTGGGAGGTCAGTCCCACAGTCACTCCCCATCCGTCGACGCCGTTAGCTTCTCCAGCCTCGCCGACTTCGCCCGGATCTTCGGGCCAACCGCCTTCAGTATTTGAGGTGCCACAGCCTCAAATGTTCTCTCCGACGTCGCAGGCGTCGAGGCCGGCGTCGGTGTCGCCTTCAATCCAGGCACCCCAGTACCCGGCTTTCCCGGCCCCTGGAGCCGATAATACCGCATTTTTAAATGCGATGTTTTCCATCTTTCAGCAGATGGCTCCAGGTGGCGCACCGGCTGGGCCTTCGGGTCCTTTGGCCTTTAATTTGGGTGCTCCGGCTCCGCTGCGACCAGCACCCTTCATGCCCTTTCTCCCCCTGGGGAACGTGGGCTCGGCGTCGGTGTCGGCTCCAGTGGCTCCAGATACTTCGGCTCCGGGAGTTTCGACTCCAGCGGCTTCGGTGTTTCGGCCAGTGACGCCGTCTGAGCCTTCTACGACTCCGAAGCAGTCTTCTCTTCATCCGACTCCTGGTACGGCGCCGAACCTACCTGTGGTGCCTGTTGACCCGGCGTCGGATGGATCCGGTGATCGGCGTCGTTCCTCAACATCTGCTGACGCCATGTCGACATCGAGGAGAGGCTGCACTCGAGGAGACGTGCTCTCCGTCTCTTGGAAGAACAAGAGTATCAGCAGATCCTGGAGGAAGGAGAAATTGAAGACTCTGGTGAGGGTCTTCATGGGTTGGACACCGCTAGTTGCCTTGATACTTCCCCTGAGTGGGACTTGTCATCTCCGGGGGAGTACACTGAAGAGGCAGCCACTTTTCATGTGGTGATAAAGAAGGCAGCTAACTTCCTGGAACTGCATTTGCCGGTGACTGAGGCGAAGCAGAATCTGCTGATAGAGGTATTGCATCCGCCCTCTACATCAGCAGAACCTCTTTTGCCGTTTAACAAGGCGCTGCTGGAACCTGTGTTGCATCAACTGCAGTCGACAACCCAGTTGTTGTTCGACCTGGGCTTTTCGGTGAACGTGACCAAATCTCACCTAGAACCCTCTCAGCGCCTCCTGTTCATAGGGGCAGTACTGGATACAACATTGAATCGAGCCTTTCTCCCCCTCAGCGGATTCAGGACATTCAGGCGTTGGTTCCAATGTTTCAAAGTGGAGCGGTCATTCCAGTCCTCAAGGTCCTACGTCTGCTCGGTCTGTTTGCCTCTTGCATACTGTTGGTCACGCATGCTCGCTGGCACATGAGGGCTCTTCAATGGTGCCTCCGAAGGCAGTGGTCTCAACACAAAGGAGATCTCGAAGGTTCTGTCAAGATCTCCAGAGATGCTGCCACGGATTTGAAGTGGTGGATTGCGGACGTCAATCTTTCCCGGGGAAGGCCGTTCACGCAGCCTCCACCAGTGACCACGGTCATAGCGGATGCTTCCACTCTAGGGTGGGGAGCTCATCTGGGGGATCTGGAGATCAAAGGGCTTTGGTCTCCAGAGGAACAGATGTTTCACATCAATCTGTTGGAGTTACGGGCTGTACGTCTGGCTCTCAAGGCCTTCCTCCCATCCCTTCGCGGTTAGTCGGTTCAGGTCCTGACGGACAATACTACTGCGATGTGGTATATAAACAAACAGGGAGGAGTGGGGTTGTACCTTCTCTGCAGAGAAGCTCTTCGGCTATGGTCCTGGGCAAAGGACCATCAGATTTGCTTGGTAGCAAATCATCTGGCCGGAGTCTTGAATGTACGTGCGGACAGTCTCAGTCGCCATTTCTCGGCCGACCACGAGTGGCGTCTCCATCCAGATCAAGTCCGTCTAATCTTCCAGATGTGGGGGTTTCCTCGGATAGATCTGTTTGCCACCGGGGAGAACTCGCACTGCCCGTTATTCTGCAGCCTCCAGTATCCGGTGCTAGGAGCGTTGGGGGACGCGTTTCAGAGAACCTGGTGCGACCAGTTGCTTTACGCGTTTCCCCCCATACCCTTGATTCCTCGAGTGTTGGGGAAGATTCGCCAAGACCGGGCCCAAGTAATCTTAATTGCTCCGGATTGGCCAAGGAGGGTGTGGTATTCCGACCTTCTCCAACTCTCACTGTGCCCTCCGCTCCGTCTCCCTCTCAGGGCAGACCTCCTCTCGCAGTCCCAGGGGCAGGTTTTACACCCCAACCTCCAGAGTCTGCACCTTCATGCCTGGAGATTGAGCGGGGCAACCTGAGTTCCTTTTCTCTCCCGCCTGATGTAGTGGATGTTATCTTAGCGGCCAGGCGACACTCCACTAAATCTATCTACGCTAATAGGTGGTCTAAATTTGTGGTATGGTGTGGAGAGAGACAGATTGATCCCTTACGTGCTCATTTGTCAGACGTTTAATCTTTTGCTTTGTCTTTAGCACAGAGGGGTTGTGCAGTGGCTACTGTTAAGGGTTACTTGTCTGCTTTGTCAGCCTTCATTTGTCTTCCAGACCAGCATTCGTTATTTAAATCTCCTATAGTGCTTAGATTCTTGAAGGGCCTTATGAATAAATTTCCTCCAAATCCTTTTGTTATGCCTCAATGGGATTTGTCTTTGGTCCTAACTTTCCTTATGGGGTCCACTTTTGATTCTATGCATTCTTGCCCCTTAAGATTGTTAGTTCTTAAAACAGTTTTCCTGGTTGCTATAACATCTGCAAGGAGAGTGAGTGAGTTGCAGGCTTTGTCAGTAAAACCCCCTTATACAACTTTTTACGGGGATAAGGTGGTGTTGAGGACCAAGGCTGCTTTCCTTCCGAAGGTTGTTTTACCCTTTCATTTGGCCCAGACAATTACTCTGTCCACGTTCTATCCTCCGCCTCATCCTTCAAAGGAAGAAGAGAGACTACACCGCTTGGACCCAAAGAGGGCGTTAAGCTTTTACATAGACATGACGAAGGATTTTTAGGCTGGAGGATCAGCTTTTCATCGGATACGTGGGCAAGAGGAGAGGAAAGGCAGTCCACAAGAGAACACTCTCCAGGTGGGTTGTTCTTTGCATTAAAATGTGTTACTCTTTAGCAAAGAAGGATCCTCCTGATGGTATTAGAGCTCATTCCACCAGAGCTAAGTCGGCCACTTCGGCCTTGGCCAGAGGTGTTCCTGTGGTCGACATCTGCAAGGCCGCAACTTGGTCGTCCCTTCACACTTTTGCGAAGCATTACTGGTTGGACTCTGAGGTCAGAAGGGACGGCCATTTTGCACGGTCAGTGCTGCAGGATTTCTTGGTTTGACCATTAAGGCACCCACCACCGAGTGCGGTACTGATTTGGGACTCTATTCATTAGGTGAGGAATCCACAGGTAGTTGTATCCATCAGAAGAACGAGTTACTTACCTTCGGTAATGACTTTTCTGGTGGATACATTAGCTACCTGTGGATTCCTCACGGTCCCACCCGCCTCCCCGTTGCCTGTTTGGTCTAACCAAGTAATTCTTGCGTGTGCTCCTCTTGGTTTTGAGGATTGGTATAGGTTATGTATATATGTGTATATATATATATATATATATAAATATTTTTATATAGAGTTTATATATTTATTTACTTGTTTTAAAAAAAAAAAAAAAAGAAATTAGTAGACCGACCTCTCACAATGATGTGTTGTTTGCAATGTCTTTAAATATTGCTATTGTTCTTTCATCTCAATGGATTATTATTCTAAGGCACGTAAAAAATGTTGGTACTGACGTCGGCACGTCGGCGAGGACCTCTTATTGCCTGTATGACGTCAGACGGCGTCGCGTGGGCAAATGTGACGTTCTAGTCGACGTGCAGAAGCTAGGAAGAAGATTTCCGTCGGATGCTGGCGCAATGGGAGTATTCATTAGGTGAGGAATCCACAGGTAGATAATGTATCCACCAGAAAAGTCGTTATCGAAGGTAAGTAACTCCTTCTTCTGGGCCTGGGAAGTAAGTTTAGATGCCAGGTCCCTGTGGCAGAAAACTGCGCACACAGGCCCTGTGCTTGCAGGCCTGAGACAGGTTTGAAAGTCTACTTCAGTGGGTGGCGCAAGCAGCACTGCAGGCCCACTAGTAGTATTTAATTTACAGGCCCTGGGTATAGAGATACCACTGTACAAGGGACTTATAGGTAAATTAAATATGCCAATTAGGTATAAGCCAATCATACCAACTTTAGATGGGAGAGCACCTGCACTTTAGCACTGGTCAGCAGTGATAAAGTGCTCAGAGTCCTAGAGCCAACAGCGAGAGGTCAGAAAAACCAGGAGGAAGGAGGCAAAAAGACTGGGGATGACCCTGCGTAAGGCAAAAAGTCCAACAAGGAGGGACACTGTGGCACAACAAGGGGCCCCTGACACTAGCATGGACGATGATCTGCCCACCACCTCCGCCGGTGCTAGTGGACAGGAGGCACCGTCACAGGACCACCACACCAGCACCCCACCCCCTGCAGAGGGAGAACCACCCCGCAAACGGTCCCTGAGATCCAGGACAAAGACAGAGAACGATGCCAAGACCCCGCTAAGAAATGAGACCACCCTGAATGTCATCCTTCTGACCCACTTTGTCACCCTGTCCATCCTTAAACTGTCCCAGCTCCACTTCCTATGCCCATTTGGGCAATGCACCTGTGAGACTAATAGACTGGACTCTGCCATGGACATTCCTCCACCATCACCCCTCACCATTTTGCAACCCCCTCCAATATTGAGCACTTAAATAAACACCCTTGAAGCACAAAACAATCTGGAGTCAGTCTGTGATTTCGGAATAGTGTATTAGCAATTACTGTGGCAAAAAGCTCTTTCAATTGTAATGCCAACATACCTATGTCACACAGCTCTAGTCCATGAGGAATCAAAGCAGATGTCACACAGTGGGACCCACATCTGTGAAATCGTAAGGGAAAGTGACAACTCAGTGACCATACACTGGGTGAAAACGACAGACAGTAGAGAGGTAGTAGTGTTAAAGTACATGTAGTAGGCAGGTTTGTATTCTTACCTGTGTTTCACTGGAAACATTGCTGGATCACTGAGTCCCTGTTGTCCATGACTTCTTCTGCTTCCTCGTCTTCACTGTCCACAGGCTCCACAGCTGCAACAACACCGCCATCTGGACCATCCTCCTGCAGAAAAGGCACCTGACGTCGCAAAGCTAAGTTGTGAAGCATACAGCAGGCCACGGTGATCTGGCACACCTTCTTTGGTGAGAAGAATAGGGATCCACCTGTCATGTGGAGGCACCTGAACCTGGCCTTCAGGAGGCCAAAGGTCCGCTCGATTATCCGCCGTGTTCGCCCATCGGCCTCATTGTAGCATTCCTCTGCCCTTCTCCTGGGATTCCTCACTGGGGTCAGTAGCCATGACAGGTTGGGGTAACCAGAGTCACCTGCAAATGGCAAGGGACAACAGTTAGACACACACTAATCTGTAGGGATAACCCCAGACCCAGACAACCATTCCCACTGTCTTGCTTCCAGGTGCTCACCTAATAGCCACACACGGTGCCTCTGGAGTTGACCCATCACATAAGCGATGCTGCTATTCCGCAGGATGTAGGCGTCATGCACTGAGCCAGGGAACTTGGCATTAACATGGGAGATGTACTGGTCTGCCAAACATACCATCTGTACATTCATCGAATGATAACTCTTCCGGTTTCTGTATACCTGTTCACTCCTGCAGGGGGGGACCAAAGACACATGGGTCCCATCAATGGCACCTATGATGTTGGGGATATGTCCCAGGGCATAGAAATCACCTTTCACAGTATGCAAATCCTCTACCTCCAGAAAAACGATGTTTCAGCAGGGCAGACAACACGTTGGAAAACATAGGCTGGAACATCCCTGATGCTATGGCCACTGTTGTTTGAAATGACCCACTTGCAAGGAAATGGAGGACTGACAGGACCTGCACTTGAGGGGGGATTCCTGTGGGATGGCGGATAGCTGACATCGGGTATGGCTCCAGCTGGGCACACAGTTCCTGGATTGTGGCACGGTCAAGCCTGTATGTGATGATTACATGTCTTTCCTCCATTGTCGACAGGTCCACCAGCAGTCTGTACACCGGAGGATGCTGCCATCTCCTCACATGTCCCAGCGGACGGTGCCTATGAAGGACAAACGCGAGCACAGAGTCAACCAACTCAGAGGTACGTACCCACAGCTTACACAGAACACAAATCATAATCCAAAAAGTGGCCTGTATGTGTGTTGAGTCTAGGCCTAGGTATGTGTGACGCAGTTAAAAATGAAGCCATGTGGGCCCCTGAAATGGCAGCTGCCGGACCTCTAAAGTGGGACAATGGGATGTGAGGTAACTGCGCTGCCGTTGTACACCGTCGCGGTAGGCGGTTGAAGACCGCGGCGCAATGCTGCATTGGTTAACATTGGACCCTATGGGTCCCATGAGCCAATGACGATGTACGCCAGCGGTGACGGTACGCACCGCCGCGGACGTGACCGCCATTTTCTATCTGTTCAGTCACTCGATACCTGATCTCCGACAGGAGAGGACCTACACTGCAAGTGCTGCTGTGACCTTGGTCTGGAAGAAACAATGGCTCGAGTGTCTGGGGAAAGGGCCCCTGCCTTCACATCGGAGGAGTTGGAGAAACTTGTGGACGGGGTCCTCCCCCAGTACACACTACTCTACGGTCTTCCAGACAAACAGGTAAGTACACTGGGAGCATGCTGTATGGGCTATGCCTGTGTGGAGTGGGGTGGATGTAAGAAGGGGGGGGGGATTGCGGCGTGCATGAAACGACGGTGAGTGCATGTGCCACATGGCAAGGTTAGGGATGGGGGCCAATGACTGTGAAGGTGCAGTTGGTAATAAGTTTCTCTTCCCCCTGTACAATTCATGTAGGTCAGCGCCCACCAGAAAAGATATTTGGCATGCCATCGCCAAGGACATCCGGACCCTGGGGGTCTACCACAGACGGAGCACCCACTGCCGGAAAAGATGGGAGGACATTCGCCCCTGGAGCAAGAAGACGGCGGAGGCTCAGCTGGGGATGGCCTTCCAACGTGGGAAGGGTGCCCCGTCGCACCATGACCCCCCTGATGTTCAGGATCCTGCCGGTGGCGTACCCGGAGTTGGATGGGCGCTTGAGGGCATCACAGCAGCCACGAGGGGGTGAGTACACTCTCATCCTGCTGATTTTGCACGCAGTGGAGGGGTCTGGGTGGGGGAGGTGGGCTCTGGGTTTCCCTAGGCCAGGGCTAGTTTAGTAGGCAAGGTCCCTCCGTAAGGCAGGCCATGTGGCTTCCCACCCCACCTCTGTAGAGTGCCAAGTACCCCTAGTCATGCCCCTGTATCATCCATGTGTGCAGATGTTGTCCATAGCCTAGTAGGTCATTTCCCAAGGATTGAACAGTGGAGCCCAAGAACGCGGCATAGTGCAGGGGGCTTCTGTGTCTTTCGTGTCCGCCAACGGTAGCGGTAATGCATGCACTCAACATGTCTTTCTTCTGTCGTCCCCCCCTTTTTGTGGTCTCCCTGTTCTTGTGTGCATTAGCATCATCAGGCGGAGGAGCAGTGGCACCGGAGCACGAGGGAGCTGCATCCCACATGGCCATGGAGGGCGACACTACGGACTCGGAGTTCACCAGTGGGACGGAGGGCGAGGGGAGCTCCACGGCAGGGACAGGAGCTGACACCAGCGACACGGACTCGTCCTCTGATGTGAGCTCCCTTGTGGTGGCGGCAACATCTGTGCCCCCCGCGTCAACAGGTACAGCCGCCAACCCCCCTACCAGCACCGCCCTCCCAGCAGCCCCTCAGCGTGTGCCACGTGCCCCTCACCCGGGAGGGTGGGCATCACCTTTGCCCCAGGCACCTCAGGCCCTGTCCCAGTCACCCCTGCTGCCCTCAGTTAGGAGGCCATTGACCTCCTCAGGTCCCTCACTGTTGGGTAGTCTACCATTTTGAATGCCATCCAGGGTGTAGAAAGGCAGTTGCAACAAACAAATGCATTCCTGGCGGCCCTTCAGCGAGCTTTTCAGACTCTGGCCTCAGCACTGATGGCAGCCATTGTCCCTGTGTCTAGCCTCCCCCTCCAACTTCCTCCACCCAACCCAATCCCCTGTACCCCAGCCTATCCCAAGCACACCTTCAGACTAGCATGCGCACACCTCAACACACAAGGGAAGCTCTGGCAAACATAAGCACCACACATCTCACAGGCACTCACGCAAGCATCACACACATGCAGACACACCAGCATCCACTGCGTCCACTGTGTCCCCCTCCTCGTCTCCCTCCTCCCTCCCAGTCTCGTCTACACTCACACCTGAATGCACTACATCTACACCAACTACTGCCATCACCAGCACACCCACCACCACACCCCGCTCACATGCAGTCACCACCCCCACTACCATTCACATGTCCCCTGTGTCCTCTCCCAGTGTGTCTGTGACGCCACCTCCCAAGATACACAAACACAGGCACACACCCACCCAACAGCCACCCACCTCACGACAACCTCCAGCGCATGCACCTTCACCCAAAGTCACCAAACGAACACCTTCTACAACCACAACCTCTTCCTCCACTCCCAAACCCCCTCCAGCTACCTGTCCCAGTGTCTCCAAAAAACTTTTCCTGTCCAACCTTGACCTCTTTCCCACACCTCCCCCACCCCGTCCGTCTCCTAGGGCCCGACTCTCCAGGTCCCAACCTAGCACCTCAGCCACAACATCTCCGGGACCAGTGGTGCCTGTAGTCACCGGAATCTGGAGTGCACCGGCCACCAGGGAAGCCAGTGTGGCACGGAGACACAGCACGGACAGTCCCCCACCTGTCAAGCATCAAAAGTTGGCCAGTGCCCGGCGGGAGAGGGGGAAGACTCCAGGCCACCAAAGCCGCTCCCAGGGGTCCCGGTGGGAGTGTGGAGTCAGCTGCAACACCTTCCAAGGTGGGGAAGGGCCACAAAAAACGAGGAAAGTCTGGGAAGAGCAGCACGGTGGAGGAGACCGCCATCATCCCCACTGCCCAGGAGGTCACAGCCATCATCCCCGCTGCCCAGGAGGCCACCCCCATCATCCCCGCTGGCCAGGAGGCCACCGCCATCATCCTCGCTGCCCAGGAGGCCACAGCCATCATCCCCGCTGGAACAGAGAGGACCGCCAGCACAAGCCCCGCTGGGACAGAGAGGACCGCCGGCACTAGCCCCGCTGGGACAGAGAGGACCGCCAGCAGAAGCCCTGCTGGGACAGAGAAGACTGCCAGCAGCTGAGTCACTGCAAAGGAGCCCGCCGCCTCAAGCACCGCTGAACGGGGCACCGCTGCTCTAAGCACCGCTGAACAGGGCACCGCCGCTTCAAGCACCGCTGAACAGGGCACCGCCGCTCCTAGCACCGCTGAACAGGGCACCGCCACTCCAAGCACCGCTGAACAGGGCACCGCCGCTCCAAGCATCACTGGCCCATGAGCGCCAAGGGCACTGACACTACTGAGTCCGTCACGAGCAGGATGAAGCACTCTGGGCCAGAGCCCCCTCCAGAACCAGTGGAGAGATACATCCACTACCTCTGTCCTTAGCAGGATGAAGCACTCTGGGCACCATGCCCCCTCCAGAACCAGTGGAGAAAGGCATCCACTACCTCTGTCCTTAGCAGGATGAAGCACTCTGGGCACCATGCCCCCCCCCCCCAGAACCAGTGGAGAAAGGCATCCACTACCTATGTTCTTAGCAGGATGAAGCACTCTGGGCCCCATGCCCCCTCCAGAACCAGTGGAGAGATACATCCACTTGATAGACTGTAGCTTTGCACTCCCCATGATGGAACAATGGGTAACCCACCCATTGTAGAGACTTGAGAGACTGTGGCTTTGCACTCCCCAGGATTGAACAGTGGGCAAACCACCCACTGTGGATACTTGAGAGACTGTGGCTTTGCACTCCCCAGGATATGGCAGTGGGCAAACCACCCACTGTAGAAACTTGAGAGACTGTGGCTTTGCACTCCCCAGGATTGAACAGTTGGCAACCCACCCACGGTAGAGACTTGAGAGACTGTGGCTTTGCACTCCCCAGGATATGGCAGTGGGCAACCCACCCACTGTAGAGACTTGAGAGACTGTGGCTTTACTCTCCCAGGATTGAACAGTGGGCATGTGGCCCTCTTGTTTATTTGGCGTCGTGCACTCAACCGGCTGAGGTGCCCCCCCTTTCCCTCCCCCTGAGGTGCCTGTTTTCTTGCTCTCTGATGCCCCTGCAGTGTTCTCTCTGTCATGGTTGGGGATCTTGTGTGGGCCTCGCCCATACCGTGTGGGCCCAGTGTTCCACAGACTTCATTCGAGCAGTACCTGGACCACTAAGCTTGGTGTATATTTTGTTTATGGTGTATATATATATTTTTGCGTACTTGATTTTAATATATTACAATGGTTACACTCATTTCCTTTTGTCTTTGCATTCTTCCGGGGGGGTGGAGGGTGTAACTATAATGTATAAATATGTTTTAGTGTGTGTGTTGTAGTGGGTGAGGGTGAGGGTGGGGTGGGGGTGTTGCATGTGTGTGTCCCTGTTTTTTCCCCCCCCTCCCCTGTGTCGTAAGTGCAGTACTCAACGTGGTCTTCGCCGCAGGTGTTCGTGCTCCTGGTAGAGGAGCAAGAAGATGACGGCTGGCAGGATGTGCAGCTCTGGTTCCATGGCGTACGGATCCCTCGTTGGGTGTGTAGAGGTGAGCGTTTTCCCTTTGAAGTCCTGTTTCCGCCGTGTTTTTATCCGCTGTCAATCCACCCCGGAAAAGGTGGCGGATTGGTAGGTTGTGATACTGTGGGCGGTACTTTGTCTTCTGCCTGTCTGTTGGCGGTGACCGCTAAGCTGTTTGTCTGTACCGCTGTGGCGGTCGGAGTGTTAAAGTGGCTGTCTTTGTTGGCGGTTTCCGTGATTCAAATTTTTTTACCGCCGGCCTGTTGGCCGTCGTACTGCCGCTTTAACACCGTCCACCAGGGTTGTAATGACCACCATAGTGTACAGATATGTTGTTCCCCCAGGTAAGTCTACTTCACATGTGAGATGCTAGATAGGGGTCTATGGACATGTGGACACTGGGCTGGTGAGTGGGGTGACAGTGAAGGTTGCCAAAGGTGGGCAGGGAGCATGCATGGCAAAACATTTGGGTGACCTTTTTATTGTTGTGACTTACCAGACTCCACTCCTCCAGCTATTCCTGTCAAGCCTTCTCCTCCCAGAATGTGAGTTGTAAGGGAGTAGGTGGGGGACCACCACCAGTCTTCAGGACCTGCAACTGGTGCCAGGATGCCATCGAACTGACCTTCCCTCTGAGGTCATTCCACCTCTTACTGATGTCGTCCTTTGTGTGTGGGGTGGGGCCTACAGAATTCACTCTGTCGACTATCCTTTGCCACATTTCCATTTTCGTGGCGATAGCAGTGTGGTAGACTTGGGCTCCAAATAATTGTGGTTCTACTCTTATGATTTCATCTACCATGACTCTTAACTCATCTTCAGTGAAGTAGAGATTTTTCTGGGGTGACATGGTGGTGCTAAGGGAAAAGGATGAAATTAACAGGGGACGGTGAGTTTGTGAAGTTGGGTAGTGCAAATGGATGTGACTGGAAAAAAATGAGTGAAGGGTGTAGTATGTGACGTGAGAAAAATTGCAGGGTGCCTATTCTAATTATATACATGTTTTTATTGTGCGCTCTGGCTACAGTGTTTGTCAGTGTAGCTACAAAGGATTGTGATGTGTGAAGGGGTGTGTTTTATGGTGTGCTTTGCAGGTGTGTCATGTGTGGCAATGTGTGGCAGCTCTGTTGTTTTCAAATCCATCCAATGTGGTGTTGTGTATTACTGTGGTGACCGTGAACCACCGTGGTTCAGACCGCCATTAGCAGACCACCATGGCTGAACCGCCACTGCGACTTTTGACTTGTAATACTGTCGGTAGTTGGTCGATGGGCTGTCGGTGCTGGTGGTCAGGCCGCCTATTGCCCCCTCCATGAGTCTGGCAGTCTTGCTTTTTTGGCTAACTTACGGCGGTCCAGCCTGTGCAACTCGTAATACAGCGGTCTGTATGACCGCAAACATGATGGTCTTCTGTCGGCAGCCACTATGGCGGTCTGGCTGTCAGACAGCCAAACTCGTAATCAAGCCCTTAGTCTAAACAAAAAAAAGTTTATTCTCTGGCTTTCATGTAAAGTGCTCTGATGCCATTTGGCCTAGTTCACACTTTATAAATCTATAAAAATGAATCAGCAATAAATGTTTTTATTTAATTATATTGTAACAGTAAATAGCAAATAAATGCACAATATATTGTAACAATACATAATGTAACAATAAATGCTATTAAAATGATTCATATTCAGGGCTTGATTTAAAGTTTGGCGAAAAGGTTACACAAACGTGATGGATATCCCATCTGACGTATTGCAAGTTCCATAGGCCAAAATGGAATTGTAACTCGGCGAACATGATAGCTGTCACGTTTGTGATGAAGTAACCCCCTCCACCAAACTCTAAACCAGGCCCTTAGTGTTGCATTATTTTTAAGTCAAAATCAGTTATTAAATAAAATAAATATCATAAAACAAAGCTGTCCTAATTGCAGGGCGCTTTCACAGGCTGGTGCACACGTCAGGGACGGACCTTTCCTTATTTAATGTTCAAGCAAACAATTTTAAACAATTGTAGATAAGTTGCACTACAGGAGAGTATTCCGTTTTATTTAAAATATGTACTGCACCTAAACCACTACCGACGCATTTCAATCAACAGGTCTTGCTCACTGCTTGTTAAAATATATACATATAATAAATATGTAGTTTTATATTTTAAACAAGAATTTATATTTATTTATATTGTTAACTATATTAAATAATAATTTAAATTATGGTGGAGTTTTATTTTAAGACCCTAACTTCATTATTTTCTATGGGAGGGTGTTGCAGTTCCAGTGACTGGTTTTGTGTTGTGCTGGCCTTACTAAAAAAGTGTAAGTTACCACAAAAGTGTAGTTTGTGAATGCCAAAAAGTAGTAAACCTACTCCGATATGCAACCTTATTCAAACGTTCAAGTTACCTTTGTGACTGATGCCCATAATGTCTGTACTTCCATTTTATGAAAACGTAGGCAATAAGTCAGAAAAATATTGTTTTATAAGGTAAGCACCGTCTGCGGTTTAATATAAGGTAAAATGTCACCATTTTGATAATACAACAGTGAATGTCCTTTCTATAATTGTGGTCACAAGCTGAGCTTAGACACCTGGTGTCGGGCCATGGCATGTGCTCAGGTCATATATCTTTGAAGCACATGTGGGAGATTGCAGATGTCAGCTTTGTTGGATCAACTGCTGAATAAATGGCTAAAATCATGGAGGGTGTGTGCACATGCCAGAGAGCAACATATGGACACAAGCATGCACTCTTGTCTCTTGCAAAAACAGACAAACATGAAGGATGACAAGGCACAAGAAATATTGATAGCCTGGACGGAGATGACTTGAGCACTGCTCGTACATAAAGATATGCACAGGGCCCCCTTATCACAGGAGAATGACAACTCACAATGGGGAGGTGTGGGTGTTTTGTTCCTTATCTGGTGTATGGACACTATGGGCAACTGACACCGGAAAAAGACAATTCTAACGAACAGTGAGGAAAAGAGTATGATAGGCCTCCCATGAAAGCCTTGGAGGAGGGGGGAATGGGGAGGGCATTGTTGTATTTTAGTTTAACTGAATAGGATGTTAGCATATTAGTTGTGGTACCTGTCAGGCCAAATCAGAATGTCCCGGGCTTCGGGCTATATGAATTCCACATCCCTGCATTAAGAAGATTCCAGGGAGGAGTAGAAAGAGTGTTTTGAGAATGTGTGAATATTTAAGTCTGGTGTGAATGCGAGAAGGGTTGGGGTTTGCTGTTAGGTGTGGTTTTGTTTTACCTATTGATTGTGTTTTTAATGTAATTTTAAAAGAAGCAGTTACGTTGGATGTACAGAATTGATGGAATATTTTGTGTCTTTAATACGTAATATGTGTAATTAAAGATAATGCAATAAAAAAAATTTGTAGTAATGTTGGGCGATCAAACTTTGAGGATTCATTCATTGTAAATTCAATAGGCAAGCAGGTTCTCGTTGTAGTTTGATGTACTGACCCCCTTGCCTGAGCCTTAAAATATATATTTGGGGGTACCCTTTATTAATATTATTATTATTTTTAGTCTCTTGACAAGAGCTGGGTTACCTTCAAAGAGGCCTATTTTGTCTCGGGCAGATGAAGCTGACACCTGAACCTGCCCCCTCCCTTTGTCCCCCCAGTCAGGCATGCACCAATTCCAGTTGGAGAGGAGCTGCTCCCAGAATTTGTTAGGATTGACCACACATGAGGGGCTGCTCAAGACAAGACATTTTGTCGGATGCAGTTTTCTAGGGTCCCAGAATCCAGCACAAAGAAGAGATGCATTTTGAAGCCTTCAGGCTACTACATCCTTCTTTGACCAAGGAGTGTGAAGATCCAGGGGTGGAGTGACAAAAGATGCAGTGCAAAATTCAGAATAACAGCCAACGTGAGAATGGGGATCCCATCTGTTCTTCCAACTCAAATATGTGAGGCAGACTGAATAACTTTAGCAGAATTATTGAACCATGTGTATTAGAGACAACTTCAGGTTTCATGGTTGAATAGAGGTTTTAGAACAGGATAGAGAACCAATGGTGCTAGATTTCACAGATGTGCAAGCAAGTACGAAAGATTAAAAAGTCAGATGACTGTTAAAGAAAAGAACAGGGGAAGGAAGTGAGTATGATATTTTAGATGGAAAAAGGATGTGATGTGGCAATAATCAGCTTCAAATTACATTACAGGAAAAGATTTTACAGGGGACTGCCTGATCTACAACTGCACCCATGCTAAATGCAAAGATCTGCAGTCCTGGGTCACAGAGCATGGAATCGCCAGTCGAACTTAGAGTCATCATGAAAAGGCTGATCATAGAAGGCTGCAATGATTGCACGGAGAGCACACTGCATGTACTCTGTGATTCTCGCTGCCAAACACCAATGCACAATGTAAAACTGTTCAGTACTACAATGTGACAGACACTTTAAACAAGTAATGGCTGAAGAGGCCTACACAACAAAACTATGCTGAAGAGGCCTACACAACAAGACAATGCTGAAGAGGCCTACATAACAAGACAATGGATGTAGAGGCCTACACAACAAGACAATGTTGAAGAGGCCTATGCAGCAAGACAATGGCTGAAGAGGCCTATGCCACACGACAATGACTGAAGAGGCCTACGCCACAAAACAATGGCTGAAGAGACCTACACAGGCCAGGGCAATGGCTGAAAAGGCCTATACAGCAAGACAATCGCTTTAGAGGTCTACGCAACAAGACAATGGCTAAAAGGTGCTGAGCTTATACCCACTTTCTTTGCATTTACGTATGTGATAATATGAGCTCTGGCAGACAGATGACGCAGCTTGGTATTACAGAAGAGGCAGCAGATGTTTGTGCATCCATTTCAATAATACAGATTGTGTGCCTTAAAATAGATGACAAGGGTCCTCCTGCAGGTGGATGCAGTCACTCATTGCATAGTCTGCAGTGAGAGGCAGACATACTGTTTCAAAATGCCAGTCTTTTTTTCACTAATGTACTGTTGGAGAGCATTCTGAATAGGGCACTCCTTGTAATATGGCACACTGTACTGGCAAGGAGCTCAGCTTGGAGTGGAAGAGTGAACCCAGGATGCCAGCAGGAAGAGGAGCCATTTTGTTCCTGGGAGGTCTGCGACCCCTGCTGGTTGCTTCCTCAGACTGGCACCCGGCCCCTTGAGGCCCCAAGCCCTTGATCTCTGCCTTACCAACCTTTACCCTCCTGTCAGCTCGCTTCCCCTGCTCCTCCCATTTCAGAGCTTCAGCGAGTTCCAGGAGCCATTGGGTTGCTGCCGGGATTTTGCTTGCTCATCCTCATCACTTCTGAGCAGTCAGGGCGTCTGGAGTCGAGAAACGGGCTGGGGGCTGAGGCGAAGGTGTGGCAGTGCTGACTGCCACAGGTTACACCATGTGAGTGAGTTGGCTCAGTAATTGTACTCAACTGCTGTAAATGTGAGCCGGGGTCCCTGTGGGGATGGGTGCGGTTTGTTGGTGTTTCCCTGCTATCTCCCACTTAACCCACCCTTCCCTGCTGTTTTATTACTCACTGCCCTGCTGACTGGACCTGGTAGTTGCTTCTTCAGTAAGGGGCATCCTCAGTTATGTTCCACGCCCCCTTGCTCGCCTATCTTTACACTACAGTGGAGGAGTCGGCAAACTGAGGTGAGGAGAACTGAGGAGAGGCAAGAGATGAGAGACATCTTGCATTCTCTTTGCATTGATTTGTGTGTGTCGGCAAGTGGTGAAGGGGAAGGGAATTGCACCTGGCGTTTCTGGTGCTGTGTCCTAGCGCTGGTGCCTGGTCCTGGTGCTAGAGAGTCCTCTTTATAAGGCTGTTCTACCCAGTCCACATGAAAACTGGTGATAATGCCCAGGAGGAAGCAGCCGTCTTGTAAAAACACTTGGCAGATGCACTGCCATCTCTGCTGTCACCCCTTCCATCCCCAACATCAGAAGCTGATGAACTGGTGAGGAAAAGGAGGTGCTTAATTAGAACCCCAGTAGCTAAAACACCTGCCTCAAACTGTTTGATAAGGCAGTTCTTTCATAATATCACAGAGTCTGCAGAGCTGGGTGCAGTCATTGTAGTACAATGATTCCAGCCAACCTTCATACTAGTCCTCATACCACTAACTGAGTGGTCTCACCAACTCCTCTTTGCAGGTTGCACTCATGCCTGAGGTTAAGTCTAGAGCATTCTTGTAAGAAAGTCCTCCTTTTTGCCTTGGTCACCCCTCAAACCTTTTGGACAGTTACTGGTGGCTACTGACTCTTGGCGGTGTCCTGGGTACTGCTAACCAGTCCCAGGGCCAGTGCTCTGTGTAAAGTGGATATGCAAATTAGGTTAATTATAATTGGCAGTATCAACCTACCTATAAGCCCCTAGTATATGGTAGGACATGTAGTTGTAGGGACCCCAGCATAGGTGGTGCACCCATAGGTGTACTGCTGAGATGCCCAGTGTCATTTTAAAGGCAGACCTGCCTTGCTGGCTGCTTTTAAATTAAACTTACCTTCGAATTCGACTTTGGAATTAAAAGTACTTCAAAAGTCTTAAACTACCTTATCTTTACATATAAGCCACCGGTAAGGTGTGCCCTAGGTGCCCCCAGGGTTGGGTGCAGTGTAACTATAAGCAGTGACCTTATAAAAGATGTTTTGTAAGCCCTGGTGAGGGAAAATAGCCAAATGTTTTTTTTTTTTCATTATAGTTAATGGGCTCCATAGGCTAAAATGGAGAGACTTTATTTTTAATTAATAAAGTCCCAAAATAAGCTGAATATTTCAAGTTGGGTATCAAACTGGTTGTTATAATAACGTCAACAACTTGGCATTGTTAAATTTAATATAACTAGTTCAGGGAAAGAGTTTTAGAACTCTACCTAGAAGTTGCCAACCTCAGCTCTATAGTGCCCTCCTCTGATTGGCTAGCCTCTGGCAGCCTGGCCAGCCTGCCTTGATGAGGTGTGAGGTGGCCTGGGCTGAAGACAAAGGAAGTACCTGGGGGAGGAGATCTGTCTCAGCAGATGGTCAAACAGGATGGGGAGAGGGCAGCCAAACTGGACTTCAAAGGAGGGGACATTTGGAGCAGCTCAGGACCTCCCCCATTTTCCACAAACCCAGACAGCCAGGTGCCCACTTGATTAGATTAGAAGAGGGCAGGGAAGGGGTGTGTTAAGGAATGCTAGCCACACCAGTGGGTCAGCCAGACCTAACCTCCAAAAATGAATTTCTGCCATTTTGGATTTTTAAAGAATGTTGCTCCTTCAGATCGATTTTTGCCACACTTCCCTGGAAGTGGTCATTCAAGTGGGGTGTGGCCTGCCTGTGATAGGACAGATGCCCCCCTTGCTTTCTATCCTAGGAGCAAGGATAAATATGGCAGAGACGCGCCCACACCTCAGATCACTACAAGGAGCAAGACAAGAAGAAGAAGGACTGCCCTGCTGGACCCCTGACCTGCACCTGGACACTGCACTCTGAAGGACTACATCAGCTGCACACTTGGGCTTCACCACTAAAAGGACATTGTCTGTCTTCAACTGCTTCAAGAAGAGACTCCCTCCTTGCTACAGGTAGAAAATAGCTGACCAGAGTCCCCTGCATCAATGCCTGAAGAAACTGATCAGTTGACCACTGTCCAAAGGCCATTTTTGAGTTTGAGCCAGGTGCTTTCTGGGAGTTGGAGTCCTAACACTCAAGGAGCAACTCAGAGCTTCTGGAACCTTGGGGTGAGTTGTGGACTCCTAAAGGACCTTCAAAGACCTTCTGGAAGAAGATCCAGAAGTTTGGAGAAGATTGGAGTAATTTTGGTAAAAAGCTTCATAAAGGGACCGACGCTACATCGCGAGTCAAGCCAGCTTATGGTGACCACGAGCAGGCCTGACTTACAGGTTCGTCCCACTGAAAAGCTCCGGAGTCTCAGACTTTCAGGATTTCACCGGGGGCTCCTGGAAAGGCAATCTGATGACGTCAACTCAAAATCGGCTTGCTGTGGAGGGTCGTCCTATGTCGTAGAGAAAAAGCTTCAAAAAAGTGACAAAGTCTGAACATAAAAGGTTGACCGGAACTTCCTGCACAGCGTATCCGAGGATGGCTCCAGGGAAGTCAGATCCAATTTCAACTTCGGCCTGGACGAAGATTTGTGTCCCGAAAAATCAACTAAGTTCGAAGGTAGAATTCTTCACCGAGGTCTCTTGAGACACGTATCCGAAAGGGGCTCCAAGGAGGTCGCATCAAATCTGCAACTTCATTCCGGTGAGAAAAATCTTCCAGAAAAAGACTAAGGGCCAGATGTAGGAAGCATTTTGCATGGTGCAAACTGCGAAAATCGCAGTTTGCGCCATGCAAAATGCCCATCGCGATTCTCATTCACAATTTGCGAGTCGGTACCGACTCTCAAATTGTGAATGCGGCTCGCAAATAGGAAGGGGCGTCCCCTTCCTATTTGTGACTCCCATCGCTATGCTAAATTGCTTTGTGACCACGAATGAGGTCGCAAAGCAATTCGCAGTTACCACCAGTGTCACACTGGTGGTAACCCATTCGCAAAAGGGAAGGGGTCCCCATGGAATAAAATGATTGTTATGAATTTTTTAATAAAGATTTGCTTCATGAAGCAAGAAGTGTTGGAAATGTGTGCCATATAATATTCTGAAAAAAGACTTGATGAATCATTTATATCAATATGGAACACATATGAGTGCTGAGTCACATGAAAATAATGGCTTTCCAGGACTTTGTCCTGGTGATTTGAGGACTAGGGGGGCTGGGCCTCAAGACTCGGGCACCATACATATGGATATATTTTGAAATTTACATATCTACTAAAGTGGATAGGTGCGGCATCAATTGCCTTGGCCCCTCTCTTTTCTTGAATAGGAATTACAAATGTACAAAAAGTCACATAGCGCAGGGTCACAAAGTCCACTGATGTATAGATGAAAATTGGCTTTCTACATTGATGCACATTTCTGACTTTTTGGATATGAATGAAGGTATCTAGAAAATCTAGAACAGCCAATATGTGATGTACCACCAGCTGGAACAGTGTAAGAGGTGAAAATGTGTATTAACACATAACATTTTTACTCTGTAGGAGAAAACTATTTTTTTGACCCCTTACATCACAATTAGATGTGAGGATGTGCTATCCTCATTCCCATCCTACTCTTATCCTTCTCAACAGCAAATGTGCATGGCTTTCCGGAGTCGAAGAGTATTTACATGCAGTTTCAAAAGTAGGAATTCTACCTTGTTGATAACATCACCTTGTTTGTAGGTTCAAAATGTAAAATTACACCAAAGGCAATCTGTATTGGGATTTTAAGTTCCAAATGTGTGTAAAATGCTTTGTAAGTTAGACCTTCAGTTTAAAGTTTGTCTCTTTGAGAATGGAGAACATTTCAGTCTAAAGACTGGAATAAATCTAGAAGTAGACGCATGCAGGTATTCATCCATTTATTTATTTGTTCATTTATTTATTTATTATGATACGGAACTCCAATGGAGGTTTATATAGAAAATAGAGAATAATAGAAAAAAATAACAAAACAATATTATAAAAGCCGCCGAATAGAAAATATAAGACCTCCAAACGAATACAGTCATTGTTAGAAACTGGGCCTCTAATTGGCAGATTTATAGACCCTTGTCCAAGTAGGGACCACAATCCTAGTCAGGGCAAGCCACTAGACACCCGAAATTATACTGTGCTCACCCTCTGGTAACTTGGCACAGAGCAGGCATGCTTAACTCAGAAGGCAATTTGTAAAGTATTTGTGCAATAACTCACACAGTAACACAGTGAAAACACCACAATAAGTACTCCACACCAGTTAAGAAAAAAGATAATATTTATCTGAATACAATAAGACCATAACGAGAAAAATCCAATATGCACAAGTCAAGATATCACTTTTTAAAGGTCTAAATGAGTCTCAATCCCTAAGAATCAGTTGTTGTATCCTTATAACACACAGCTCCTGGGATGCGTAAAAAAATAACGATGCACAGGAGCCGCAGAGGTGGAGATGCGTTGAAAAATAAGGCGCTGCATCAGATTTTCTGGCACGGTACAGACGATGCGTTGTTTCTGTCCATGCTGCAAGGTGATGCATTGATTTCCAGGACCACAGCCTTGGTTCCTCACTGCAATGCAGGGATATTTTGATGCCCCGGGACGATGGGCTAAAAATCCTTGACGCATTGGTAGAAAGAGGCAGGCGCTGCATCGATCCGGTAGGCGATGCAGTGATTTTTCAGCACTGAGGCAAATGCTGCATCAATTTGCGCATGTGTTGCATCGATTTTCTGACACACAGCAATTTTCTTCTCTTTGGTGAAGTCTTTGTGGCCCTGAGACGTCAGAACAGGAGGCACGCTCAATCCAAGCCCTTGGAGAGCACTTGTGGGGAAGTCAGAGTCCTTCCAGCAGAGTCAGGGGCCAGCAGGCAGCAGGGCAACAAGCAGGGCAGCAGTCCTTCCAGCAAAGTAGTCCAAAGAGTCCTTTCAGCAGCCAGGCAGTCCCTTTGACAGAGTTCAGTTGTTGATCCAGAAATGTCTAATTTTGGATGCTCACAGACCAGCCTTTGAAGTGGGGGAAACTTCAAAGAGTGTTTTCGAAGTGCACAAGGTACCCTTTCAACCCAGCCCTGTTTGCCAGGATCCCTCTGGGGGGTTATCAGTCCTTTTTGTGGGGTCAGGCCACTGGCCTTTAAAGTGTAAGTGAGAGCCCCTCCACCCTTCCTTCCCAGGGAAACACATTCAATATGCAGATTAATGCAGATGTGACCTAGTGTCCTGTGTTTATGGCTGTCTGGGTGGAATGCCCAAGGGGAGCTGTCAACCAGCACAGCCCAGACGTGGAGTCAGGCTGTAAGGCACAGAAGGCAGTAAGTGCAGAGAAATGCCCACGTTCTAAAAGTGGTATTTCTAAAATAGTAATAGCAAATCTAACTTCACCAGTAAGCAGGATTTTCTATTACCATTCTGGCCACAATAAACATGACTGGGCTACTCCTTTAAGATCAGAATCTATTACTTAAAAGTATACGAGGGCATTTCTAATGCTGGCCTATGAGAGGAGCAGGCTTCAAAGTAGTAAAAAATTACTTGGTGAATGTTTCCCTACCAGGGCATGTAAACCACATAAGTACATGTCCTGCTGTTAGAAATTAGGTCTCTGGTTGGCAGTCAGTTTACACTCTGTCCAAGCAGGGACCACTCCTCAGACAACCCCAGCTCACCCCCTTGGTAGCTTTGCCAGGCTTATCTCAGAGGCAATGTTTAAAGTATTTGTACCAACACACACAGTAATAGTGTGAAAACACTATAAAAGGGACACAACACCAGTTTAGAAAAGTAGCCAATATTTATCTAAATCAAACAAGACCAAAACGACAAAAATCCAACATACATAAGCAAAGATATGAATTCAATAGATGTGTTGTTTTTACCTGGTTTGTGTAAAAATGAAGCCGCACGGGCGAGTGTGCATCGAAAAAGTCAGTGATGCATCGATTCCTGACTCGCAAGTGAGGCCGTGTGTCGTTTCTTCTCCGGTCGGGTAGGCGATGTATCATTTTACTCTCCCGCAGAAGAGTGATGCGTCGATTTCTGGACAGGCAACCTCGGGTCCGCGCCGGTTCACTATGGTCAGTGACGATGCATGCAAAATCCTGGCGCACAGTGGTGAAGAGCTGGGCTGCGTGGGTGATGTGTCAGTTTCGGCAGCCGCAAGCTTTGTCCTCTCTCAGGTAGAAGCAGCAGCTGCAGGCCAACCCAGCAAAGCACACTCACAAGCCAAGGGGCAATACTCGAAGTCATCCACTGAGGTGTTGGATCCACTACTTATACCCAGATCTGCCTTTGAAGTAGGCAGACTTCAAAGGAAAGTCTATGTTGTTTACAAGATCCTGCCTTCCCCAGGCTTCGCCCAAAACACACGCCTGGAGGTTGGAGACTGCATTGTGTGAGGATATGGACAGCCCTTTCAGCTCCTCTCTCCCCACTCTAGCCCAGGAGACTCATCAGGATATGCAGGACACTATCCAACTCCCTTTGTGTCACTGTCTAGAGGGAGTGCACAAAAAAGCCCAACTGTCAGTCTGACCCAGACATGAAATCCACAGGCAGGCTGAGGGACAGAATGGTTAAGCAAGAAAATGCCCACTTTTTAAAAGTGGCATTTTCAAACTGACAATTTAAAAACCAACTTTACCAAAAGATGTTTTTTTTTTAATTGTGAGTTCAGAGACCCCAAACTCTATATCTCTATCTGCTGCCAATGGAAAACTATACTTAAAAGATACTTAAAGGCAGTCCCCATGTTAACCTATAAGAGAGATAGGCCTTGCAACACTGAAAACAGATTTTGGCAGTATTTCACTATCAGTACATGTAAAACACACCAGTCCATGTCCTACCTTTTAAATACACTGTGCTCTGCCCAGGGGGCTACCTAGGGCATATCTTAGAGGTGACTTACATGTAGTAAAAGGGAAGGTTTGGGCCTGGCAAGAGGATACACTTTCCAAGTCGAAGTGGCAGTGCAAAACTGCACACACAGACAATGCAGTGGCAGGTCTGAACATGTTTACAAGGCCACTCATGTGGGTGGCACAATCAGTGCTGCAGGCCCACTAATATCATTTGATTTACAGACCCTGGGCACCTCTAGTTCACTTTACTAGGGACTTACTAATAAATCAAATATGCCAATCAGGGAAAACCAATCATAAGCACAATTTACACAGGAAGCAATTGCACTTTAGTACTGGTCAGCAGCGGTAAAGTGTCCAGAGTACCAAAAAACAGCAAAACAAAGTCCAGCACACAGTCAAAAACATAGGAAGCAGAGGCAGAAATAAAGGGGAACCACACCAAGGAAGCCTGGTCTAACACCTGCCTTTTACTTACATAGCACCCTGTCATATGAATTACTTTGGGCTTACCTTAGGGGTGACATATGTAGAAAAAGGGGAGTTTAAGGCCTTGCAAGTAGTTGTAAATGCCAAGTCGAAGTGGCACTGAAACTGCGCACACAGGCCTTGCAATGTCAGGCCTGAGACATGGTTAAGGGGCTACTTATGTGGGTGGCACAGTCAGTGCTGCAGGCCCACTAAAAGCATTTCATTTACAGGCCCTGGGCACCTCTAGTGCATTTTACTAGGGACTTCCATTTAAATTAAATATGACAATTGTGTAGGAGTCAATGTTACCATGTTTAGGGGTGAGAGCACATGCACTTTAGCACTGGTAAGCAGTGGTAAAGTGTGGTGGAGGGAGGCAGGCACAACGTTGGTGGATGACCATCCTCAGGCTGTCTGGTCTAACAGTCGTCAATACCAATCAACATAATAATATTATACCATACCAAAGAAAAGAAAGGGTATAAAAAGAAAAAGGATAGATTAATCAAATAATATCTAAAGGAAAGAAACACAATAAACACCAAAGGGAATAAAAAACACAAATATAACATATAAAGACATATTCAATAACTTCCTCTTCAGGCCTAAAAAAGTACATAGCGTGCAATATAACATACAAAATGTAAAATATGCCGTAATTAAAATATAATTGATTCTTGTAAGTGTAGCCTTGTCAAAAAGAAGCATACATACAAACAATACAGGGAGTGCAGAATTATTAGGCAAATGAGTATTTTGACCACATCATCCTCTTTATGCATGTTGTCTTACTCCAAGCTGTATAGGCTCGAAAGCCTACTACCAATTAAGCATATTAGGTGATGTGCATCTCTGTAATGAGAAGGGGTGTGGTCTAATGACATCAACACCCTATATCAGGTGTGCATAATTATTAGGCAACTTCCTTTCCTTTGGCAAATGGGTCAAAAGAAGGACTTGACAGGCTCAGAAAAGTCAAAAATAGTGAGATATCTTGCAGAGGGATGCAGCACTCTTAAAATTGCAAAGCTTCTGAAGCGTGATCATCGAACAATCAAGCGTTTCATTCAAAATAGTCAACAGGGTCGCAAGAAGCGTGTGGAAAAACCAAGGCGCAAATTAACTGCCCATGAACTGAGAAAAGTCAAGCGTGCAGCTGCCACGATGCCACTTGCCACCAGTTTGGCCATATTTCAGAGCTGCAACATCACTGGAGTGCCCAAAAGCACAAGGTGTGCAATACTCAGAGACATGGCCAAGGTAAGAAAGGCTGAAAGACGACCACCACTGAACAAGACACACAAGCTGAAACGTCAAGACTGGGCCAAGAAATATCTCAAGACTGATTTTTCTAAGGTTTTATGGACTGATGAAATGAGAGTGAGTCTTGATGGGCCAGATGGATGGGCCCGTGGCTGGATTGGTAAAGGGCAGAGAGCTCCAGTCCGACTCAGACGCCAGCAAGGTGGAGGTGGAGTACTGGTTTGGGCTGGTATCATCAAAGATGAGCTTGTGGGGCCTTTTCGGGTTGAGGATGGAGTCAAGCTCAACTCCCAGTCCTACTGCCAGTTCCTGGAAGACACCTTCTTCAAGCAGTGGTACAGGAAGAAGTCTGCATCCTTCAAGAAAAACATGATTTTCATGCAGGACAATGCTCCATCACACGCGTCCAAGTACTCCACAGCGTGGCTGGCAAGAAAGGGTATAAAAGAAGGAAATCTAATGACATGGCCTCCTTGTTCACCTGATCTGAACCCCATTGAGAACCTGTGGTCCATCATCAAATGTGAGATTTACAAGGAGGGAAAACAGTACACCTCTCTGAACAGTGTCTGGGAGGCTGTGGTTGCAGCTGCACGCAATGTTGATGGTGAACAGATCAAAACACTGACAGAATCCATGGATGGCAGGCTTTTGAGTGTCCTTGCAAAGAAAGGTGGCTATATTGGTCACTGATTTGTTTTTGTTTTGTTTTTGAATGTCAGAAATGTATATTTGTGAATGTTGAGATGTTATATTGGTTTCACTGGTAATGATAAATAATTGAAATGGGTATATATTTTTTTTTGTTAAGTTGCCTAATAATTATGCACAGTGATAGTCACCTGCACACACAGATATCCCCCTAACATAGCTAAAACTAAAAACAAACTAAAAACTACTTCCAAAAATATTCAGTTTTGATATTAATGAGTTTTTTGGGTTCATTGAGAACATGGTTGTTGTTCAATAATAAAATTAATCCTCAAAAATACAACTTGCCTAATAATTCTGCACTCCCTGTAGAAATACACCAGAAATTCATATCTAAAATCAATGACTAAGAAATGCACCTTCCAACACAATTCATCAAGAGCTACAAGACGGCATAGTGAGCATACATAAATGGATCGCAGTACAAATCAGCTATTCAGGAAGGACTTTTTGCAAATTCTTATACATCCATCGCTTATGGCCCAGTGCCCTTCTAAATGTTCTATCAGGGACTTTTAAGACATTTTAATTAATTAAACAATTAAACACCTACCCATCCTATCTCAGGGCCCTAATAGATATTCAGAAAGGATTTTAAAAAATTGATAAATAATGTTACTTATCGTTTCATTCACAGGTGATAATATACATTTGCGGGCCTCCACAGCAGAATGTATATTATAATTCATGAATAGTGGTCTTAAAACGTGGTGACAAATATTCTGTAACGCAGGGCACATACATAATACATGCTTGAAATACTGAATGTGTAGCTGACACAGCTGACATCTATCTTTTTTAGGGATTTTATCGCAAATACCTGTGATCATATGTAAAGGGAGCAAATCCAGTCTCATCAAAAGAATCAGCCTTCTGATCCTATGAGGTAGGTTCCATAATAAATATGGCTGAGGTTTACTCCCCAGATTGCTCTACCATACTACCTGATTATGTGGGTTTGACTGACATAGAGCAGTATCTCTGGCCAAGCTTATCAGGCTTTTCAGACTAGACCTAGGCACACACCCATGTACAATCAGATCAACCCCAAAAGCTTTGTTAGCTTGCAAAAAGGACCTGAAAAATGCACTCCGTTCTTTCAAGATGGAAAATATTTCAACCTTCAAGGCTGCTCAGAATGTTCCCTCCTCACCGCACAAGAAATAATTTCCCCACCTTAGAACAGTGGCCAATGAAAGGGAAAAGGAAGAAACTAAACCAAACTCCTATCGCAGAGCATGAGGGGCTGCAGGTGTATTCAAATTACAAATTTGATGAAAGATTCTGCCTTCAATCCCCTCAAAAGAGTGCCAGTAACTCATGTCCAATTTTTCGTATGCATAACCAAAGAAGGGGGGACTTTGTCTCTATAAACAGACAGAACTTGCCCAAAATGACGCCTCCTACAGGCTTTATAAAACCCTTGCAGGGCGTTAGCCTGAAGCTCGCACAGATCTTAATATGATCAGAATCCCGCCCATTCCTGGAGAAAACCTTCTCAAGATAGAGATACAAATCTACATTTTCAAGTTTCTCAGAACCTAAATGCAAGTTAAATTTCCTATTCAGTCTACACCCCTTCTTACGGAAAATTAAGACCTTATTTTTGGTGATATTAATCGTTAAAAAATGGACTTCTGCATATTGCACCAATGCTGCCGAACATCTCTCCAAGCCAGTTGGGGTTAAATGCATGATGACTACATCACCACGAGATGCATGCAACATCCTCAATAAACAGATATGACTCAACAGTAACTAACAGATCTCCAGTTAATTGCATCCTTCATCAATGAGGCCCTGACTTTAAGAAGAGTCAGCTAAATGACCTGTGTACCTACCAGCTAATTTGCCAAATGCATTGACTCGCAGAATGACCTGCCTAATTAATATTAATTAGGCACGTCGCAGTATGCAAACCTCTGTGATTGGCTGCCATCACAGAGATGATTGCCTGCAAGGGACAGCAGACCACCATGTCTGTGATTACATCCCAAACGGGAAAATGGGACATTGTTTTTTCCTAAAGCAGCCTCTGTTCTTTGAAGAATCTGGTGCTGCTTTAGAAAAAAATAATCAGTTTTTGTAAACATCAGAGGCAACAATCAGTGGCATGCTGGACCTTGTTATTCGGTACCATTCTCCTAGCCTTTATGAAGGCATCTTTTATGAGCTTGACTCTGTTAAATGCCGTACTACACATTAACCAATCTACTTCCTGAGGATTCCAGCCTTGACAGCTACAGACAACCTGAGAAATGTCAGCTTGCATCCCTGCTTAGAGACCACTTCGCTACAAACACTCCAAGTCCATGCACACAGCGACGGTCAAATCCTTGACCACATCGTCCATTTGCCTTACAGATGTTTTTAGCTGGATGTTGCATAATGCTGAGTACTACTGTCAGCCTAATACCTACTCTACCTCGAATTCTGCATAGCAAAATCCCTTATTATTTTACTTGTACTACAGTTTTCTTGCTGTTTTTCTTCTATATTTCATTGTATCCCCAAATAACTTGTAACAGTGCTGTGTATAAATTCCTTGTCTTACTCTTCTCAGCTACCCTCTTCCTCAGTGTTATCCCCCTCTACACTCATGGTAACTCTCTCAGTTTGTTAATCCAACGTCGTCAGACACCCATAAAGGCCATGTTGCCACCTCAAAATGTATGTTTGCCCTTCTGCATAGCTGTACTTGAAGGTCCTCACACTGAACCTAAGAGAGATAATCTCCTTGTACATCTTAAATAAAAGCCTTTATGAATGGCTGCCTCTTTCTCCCCTCAAAAGATCTGCATCCACAGTCCTGGGCACAGGTGCCATCTGCACACTGAGCCTTTTCTCACCTGTTAAATGAATATGTTTTGCCTTGCTTTGTATCATTTGCATGCTATCAATCTTCATTCTCCTATATCATGGTAAATTCACCCCCATCGATCTTCATGCACCCTATGTTCACAACTGATTGGAAGTTACAGGCAGGCCGAACATAGCTTCTCAAAAACATATTTTGTCACTTTAAAAGAATTTTGAGCGCCCATATAGAAATGTCCTGCCGCGTACATAAACTCCACCCTTTTTCCATCAGGACAGTTTTTGCTTTTCTAATGCTTCCTTTCTTTTGGGTGTTTTCAGTTTGCTCTTTTACTGTCTTCACTTCCTGGATGTACTGTGTATTGGATTGAATGTTTCAATTTGCTCTGCCTACAGTGAGCATTTGTCCCGCTGTGGCACATGCCTTTTACAATAGACATTAATCCGTGCCAAGCATGCAGCAGACAGTCCATAGTGGCTTGCCTACAAAAGGTGTACATCCAGTGTCTTGGAACATCCAGTGAGTTGCGTTTTGTGCAGGAGTTTAACCAGCCCATTACATAACAATAAGGTAACCCAGTAAACACTGAAACCAGAGTACAGTATTTTACCAACACAGGCGGTCCTAAGAGGTCATTTATAGATAGGGCAATTCAATTAGCATACCTAGACTCCATATTACTAGGCTAGTAACCCCTATCCAAAAGAGAGGGGAATAAGCAAACACACCGTAAATGGAGGAGGGAAAACAAAACATTACAACACAAAAAACACAGTAAACATCCAATCTGATATACATCTTCAACATAAAGAGGTAGCTCAAAGGTACAGAGTAGGAGTGCTAGGGAAATATGTGCTTGTGCGTAAGTGCAAAGAAATCAAAGAGAATAGTGTAAGCATAGCATTTTTTTAAACAGATTCACAATATTTAAGCCTGCCTGACAGTTTTTCAGGGAAAATCACATTCCATCCGTGATGTACAGGATAAGAGTTAATACTGCCACACAGTGGGAAAGAAAGTCAGTCCAGGCTGGCAGATTAGAATGTCGATGTTACAACCCAATATGGATAAGGTCACTAGAAACCTTAAAGGTGGATCTTCATCAGGACCATAAGGAGCAACCTGGAAACATGATTTTTCCTGTAAGAGAGGATTGTGGTCAACCTTGATTGCACAGCAAGTGCCCAACAGCACTTCGTCCTGTAGGGAATAATACGAACATTAGACTTTGTTGCACAGAATTTACACTTGTTTACGTGAGACGTAGATTGAATTAGACATATAAAGTGAAGGCAAACTGACTCATCGATTGTTAGGCTAAATTCTACCCCTACGTCTAATTGACATTCTTGCGTGATGTGATGATAGCAGCTTCATCTTGATAATAAGAATATGGTCACTAAATCAGAAATGACTGTCAGTATCTGAAAGAAGATTGTTTCTCCCATTCTGTTGGCTTTTTATCACCCCTTTAGGAAGTGGACAACTTCTGGTGCCTGCATGTATGAGTACATCCCAGAGGAAAATGTTATTTTAGTAAATATTCTGCTTGCACATGATTTGGTCTGAATAGTGCCACAGAGGGATGCACATGCGCGGTGTGACCTCTGCTGAGCAGGATCTGATGCGTGCAATGCACACTAGGACATTATTGCCAACTATCTCAAAGAGATTAAGTGGTCTTTTGCTGAATCCTTAACATCCACATTTCCTTCACATCACACGCTGAACTTGGCTTCCTACAGTGTTTAAGTATTTCTGATGGATACAACTACCTGTGGATTCCTCACCTAATGAATTCTCCCAATGCGTAGCATTCAACGGAAACTTCTCTCTCTAGCTCTGCACTTCGGCGAGGACGTCACAATTGCCCGACTCCACGCGGCTCCGTGAGACGTCATCGTGGCAATAAGAGGTCCTCGCCGACGTGCTGACGTCCGTTCCCTTTTTCCGTTCCTTCGATAACGGTTTATTTTCTGTTACCTGTATCGTTAGCTCTTCGGAAGGAATACTTTGTGTTTTTCCTCGATTTCGGCTCCAAAGAAATCGTGTTTCAAGCCCTGCAGGGAGTGTGGAGGTCGGATGTTGGTGACTGACCCTCACAACGATTGCCTTTGGTGCCTCAGTTCGGATCACGACGTCCAGGAATGCAGCTTCTGCTAGAAGATGAATCCGAAGGCGTTGAAGGAGCGTGAGGCGAAGCTATTTTTGGCTAGGTCCAAGAAGGAGAGGAAGCAGCACCATGGGTCCTCTTCAGGAAAGTCGTATCACAAGAAGCGGCGTCATCGTGACTCCCAACGTCGGTCCAGAAGATGGTCGGAGTCGAGGTCTCCATCATCACGGCGCCGCAAGTCTTGGGAAGTGAGTCCGACGGTGTCCCCACAACCTGTGACACCGCAAACGTCCCCGCGCCGTCAGTCTTCGAGGTCTTGAAGCCTCAGAGTCATCTGGCTTCGCCGGTGCATCCAGGCGCTGAAAAGTCCTTCGTTCCCGACTCCGGGTACGGATCCGGCGGCATTTCTTAATGTCATGTTTGCCATATTCCAAAATATGGCTCCGGGAGATGGTCCGCCGGTTGGCCCCACTGGTCCCCTGGCATTCAATCTCGGCGTTCCGGCTCCATATAAGCCGACGCCGTTTATGCCGTTTTGTTCGGCTGGAGACTGAGGTCAAGCACCTATGCCGGCAGCGCAGCCCTCGATGTCGAGGGAGAGACCTTCGATGCCGGTGTCGGAGGGGATGAAGCCTAGAGGTCGGATGGCGGCGGCGGAGGCAGGAGCCTTGTCCGTGGCGCCGATGGATCCATCTGCGGCCTCGGGGGATCTGGAGATTCTATCATGACTCCTTCCCGGCGCCATTCACCGACGTCGTTGCGCTCCATGTCGACGCCGGGGCTCGGGGTAAGTTGAGGTCTCAGCAGAAGGCCCTTAGGTTGCTAGAAGAGAGGGAATATCAACAGCAATTCCTTGAGGAGGGGGAGATCACTGATCCCCAAGGTGACTTCCCAGGACTGGACACTGCAAGTGGTCTTGACACTTCTCCAGAATATGATCTGGCCTCCCCAGGAGAATATACGGAGGAGGCAGTCACTTACCATTCGGTGATTAGGAAAGCCGCAGCATTTCTGGAACTTCCCTTACCAACAGCACAGGTTAAGACCAACCTGTTGACTGAAGTTCTGCACCTTGCTACAGCCACGGCGGATCCTCTTCTGCCATTTAATGAGGCTCTGATGGAACCAATCGAGGAGGTTTGGAAGAAGCCTGTCACCTCTTCGGCTGTTAGTAGGTCAGTGGCCAGGCGTTATAGATCTGCGCCTGGGGACCTGGAGTTTTTGTCCAAACACCCTTCACCAGAAACCCTGGTTGTGCAGGCATCCTGCTCTTCGAGGTCGGCCCCTGGCGTGTTCCCGGGAGTCCCATTGGACCGGGAATCCAAACGGATGGCCAAGAAGGTGTTTTCGTCATGCAGCATGGCTCTAAAGTCTGCCAATGCAACTTGTATTCTTGGTAGGTATATCCATGCTATAATGGATGCGACAAAGACTGTTCTTCCAGACATGCCCCAGGACTTGCGTAGCCTTCTTTCGGATGCTCAGGCGGCGGCTACGCAAGTTATTCAGTCAGGGCTGGATACCACGGACTCTGTTGCAAGAGCCATGGGGACTTCCGTTGCCACCAGGCGGCATGCGTGGTTACGCACTTCTGGTTTTTCATCTGACGTCCAGAACACGCTATTGGATCTGCCTTTTGATGGGGCAAAACTATTCGGATCGAAAGCGGACTCTGCGCTAGTGCGATTTAAAGAATGTAGGGCCACTGCTAGGTCTTTGGGTCTGCAGGCTGCTTCCACCCTGTTTCGGTCATTCAGATGGCTGCAAATTTTTGGTAGAGGGGCTTCCTTTTGTGGGAGGTCACAGCAGCGTGGGCAGCAGTCTTCCAGCCTCCCTTATCGATTGTTCAGGGGGCGGGGTAGAGTCCGCACAAGTGGGGCCACCCAACAGCAGCACTCTTCCTCTTCCTCTGGAGGGTTACCACAAGGAAAGCAGCCCTAGTCCTTTCTCTTTTTCTTCCCATATGGGAGTCCATAACAACAGATCCTGGGTCATCGGTGTGGGAAGAAAAGGTTACGCCCTTCCCTTTTGGGAGATTCCTCCTCCCTTCCCTCCCCGTCCTTCCTTTTGTTCAGAAGATCATCTCCTGTTGCTAGAACAGGAGGTTCTCTCCCTATTGTTGAAGGGCGCAGTGGAGTTGGTTCCGGAGCAAGAAAGGGGTCAGGGGTGTTATTCCAGGTACTTCCTGATCCCCAAAAAGGATGGTCGGCTGAGACCTATTTTGGACCTCAGAGTTTTGAATTGGTTCCTCAAGCAGGAGAAATTCAAAATGCTGACTCTGGCACAGGTGCTTTTGGCGTTGAACAAAGAGGACTGTATGGTGTTGGTCGACTTGCAGGATGCTTATTTTCACATTCCCATTCTCAAGTCCCACAGGAAGTATCTCCGGTTTGTGGTAGGGTCACGGCACTATCAGTTTGCGGTCCTTCCTTTTGGTCTTACTTCCGCACCACGGGTCTTCACGAAGGTGATGGTGGTTGTTGCAGCACACCTCAGGAGGGAGGGAGTAACAGTATTCCCTTACCTGGACGATTGGTTGATCAAAGCCGAGTCTCCGGGGCTTGTGTTGCGTCATCTGCAGCTGACAACTCAGTTGTTGTTCAGCCTGGGTTTTTCAATAAATGTGCCCAAGTCTCACCTAGAGCCCTCTCAACGCCTCCTGTTCATAGGGGCAGTACTGGATACGACATTGAATCGGGCCTTTCCTCCGCCACAGCTGATACAGGATATTCAGGCGTTGGTTCCGATGTTCGAGAAGGAGCGGTAATTCCAGTCCTCAAGATCCTTTGTCTGCTCGGTCTGTTCGCTTCTTGCATTCTGTTGGTCACTCATGCACGCAGGCACATGAGGGCTCTTCAGTGGTGCCTCCGCAGGCAGTGGTTTCAACACAGAGGAGATCCCGGGGAGTCGATAAAGATCTCCAGAGACACTGCAGCGGATCTCCGATGGTGGGCTGCGGAAGGCAACCTTTCTCAAGGGAAGCCGTTTTTGCTGCCGACTCCGGTGACCACAGTGATAACGGGTGCCTCCACCTTAGGGTGGGGAACTCATCTGAAGGATCTGGAGTTCAAGGGTCGTTGGTCTCCAGTAGAGCAGAGGTTTCATATCAATCTGCTGGAACTGCGGGCGATTCGTTTGGCCCTCAAGGCCTTCCTCCCGTCCCTTCGCGGTCAGTCAGTTCAGATTCTGGCGGACAACACGACCGCAATGTGGTATTTCAACAAACAGGGGGGAGTAGGGTCGTACCTTCTTTACAGAGAGGCTCTACGACTCTGGTCCTGGGCTCGGGACCATCGGCTTTGCATAGTGGCAAACCATTTGGCCGGGGTCCAAAACGTACGAGCAGACAGACTCAGTCGCTTCTTCTCAGACGACCGCGAGTGGCGTCTGCATCCGGATCTGGTTCTTTACATCTTTCGGATGTGGGGTTTTCCCCGAATAGACCTGTTTGCTACTCGGGAGAACGTGCACTGTCCGTCGTTCAGCAGCCTTCAGTATCCGATGCAAGGAGCGTTGGGGGACGCGTTTCAGATGTCCTGGTGCAACCAGTTGCTTTACGCGTCTCCTCCCATACCCTTGATTCCTAGGGTTTTGAGGAAGATTCGCCAAGACCGGGCCCAAGTCATTCTAATAGCTCTGGATTGGCCACGAAGGGTGTGGTATGCAGACCTACTCCGACTCTCACTGTGCCCTCTTCTCCGTCTCCCTCTCAGGGCAAACCTCCTATTGCAGTCGCAGGTTCTACACCCCCACCCACAGAGCCTGCACCTTAATGCCTGGAGATAGACCGGGGCAACCTGAGTTCCTTTTCTCTCCCACCAGAGGTGGTGGACGTCCTTTTATCGGCCAGGCGACACTCCACCAAGTCGGTCTATTCAAGTAGGTGGGCTAATTTCGTTCGTTGGTGTGGAGAGAAGAAAATTGATCCCTTAAATGCCCATCTTTCTGATATTTTATTGTTTGCATTGTCTTTGACTCAGCGTGGTTGTGCTGTGGCCACTGTTAAAGGCTATCTTTCGGCCCTTTCGGCTTTTTTATATCTTCCAGATCAACCCTCTTTATTTAAATCTCCTTTGGTTTTACGATTTTTGAGGGGGCTTCCTAATAGATTTCCTCCCTCGCCTTTTATTATGCCGCAGTGGGACCTGAATTTAGTGTTGACTTTTTTGATGGGCTCCCCCTTTGAGCCACTTCATTCATGCCCCTTGAGGTATTTGTTTTTCAAAACTGTGTTTTTGACAGCCATTACGTCAGCTAGACGTGTTAGTGAATTGCAGGCCCTCTCTGTTCACCCGCCTTTCACGACTTTTCATAAGGACAAGGTGGTTTTGAGGACCAGGGCGGCTTTCCTCCCCAAGGTGGTGTCTCCGTTTCACTTGAGACAGTCCATAAATCTCTTGTCGTTCTACCCTCTTCCACACCCATCTAAGGAGGAGGAAAGACTCTATTGTCTGGACCGTAGGAGGGCTCTCAGCTGTTATATCGACAGGACGAGAGAGTTCCGGTTGGATGAACAACTCTTTATCGGATACGTAGGGAAGAGGAAGGGAAAGGCCGTCCACAAGAGAACGCTCTCCAGGTGGGTCGCTCTTTGTATAAAAATATGTTACTCATTGGCAAAGAAGGATCCGTCTGAGGGGATCAGAGCCCATTCCACCAGGGCCAAGTCGACCTCATCGGCTTTGGCCAGAGGTGTTCCGGTGGCAGACATCTGTAAGGCTGCGACTTGGTCTTCCCTCCACACCTTTGTGAAGCATTATTGTCTGGATGCGGAGGTGCGGAGGGAAGGCCATTTTGCACGGTCCGTGCTGCAGGAGTTCCTGGTTTGACCAGATGGACACCCTCCTCCGAGGTGGTACTGCTTTGGGACTCTGTTCATTAGGTGGGGAATACGCAGGTAGTTGTATCCATCAGAAGAGCAAGTTACTTACCTTCTGTAATGCTTTTCCTGGTGGATACATTAGCTACCTGTGGATTCCTCACGGTCCCTCCCATCTCCCCGTTGTCTGTCTGGTCATGCCAGGATCTCCTTGGGTGTGAACTTGAGTGCTTTAATTTCAATGTTTCTATATATGTATACATCTTTATAGTTGTTATTCAGATTATTTTCAAGTTTGCAAACTGTGCATGATGGTATGCTCCTTTTTTAAAGAGTTGTGCAAAAGTTTTTATATGAAGATTCTCTATAAAGTTTATTCTTGTTAATCTTGAAGGGTGTAGATTCTCGATGTTCTCTATATGTTTCAAAGGCACGTCAAAAATGGCGTAAACTGACGTCAGCAGGCCGGCGAGGACCTCTTATTGCCATGATGACGTCACACGGAGCCGCGTGGAGTCGGGCAATTGTGACGTCCACGCCGACGTGCAGAGCTAGAGAGAGAAGTTTCCGTCGAATGCTATGCATGGGGAGAATTCATTAGGAGAGGAATCCACAGGTAGCTAATGTATCCACCAGAAAAAGCGTTACCGAAGGTAAGTAACTTGCTCATCTATTGCTATCAGCGGTATCTGATACCACTACTTTGGTACCAGAGATTCCATTTGGGATAGAAATTCTGGCCACAAGAAGGAGAACAAAAATTTACGATGGAGAAGATGACAACATGGAGTAAATGCATACCAGGTTTGATACTGATTTCCTTAAGACCATGTGAAGATTCACAATCTGTCATTGTTGCTGAATTAAAGGTGCCAATGACAACATACGCATCTTCCCTACATCATATTTCTGAAGCTATAAATATTTTCTCAGATTAAGAATTTGATAAAAATTGTCACCCTGACAGCTGATTTAAGTTCTCATGTCACACAGGCCTTCTTTTTCAGGATAGGACTACCACTAACTTGATTAAGATTTTATGAAGCACCACTTCTGCTCTTAACAAGCATTGAGATTCCCAGTGCTCATCATTCATCAGCATCCAGTGACCACTGTGGGCCTCAAACAGACATACGCCGTAAAGTGACATCTGCCAAAAATCCACTGATTTCGAGACAAAACCTAATAGATTAATAACAGATTTTCTTGCCTTCTTAATTTGACTCTAATTCTTAGGATTTGTGGAAATGTTTACTATGTGTTGAACCTGAGTTTGCCCCAAAAAAGGAACTGTTTAAATTTGGTAAAAGTGGTCGCAATTTGTGCATCGTCTTTTACTGACTGCATTGGTATTTTGGGAACCTTTCTACTAATAGGTCAGTTCCCGAAATGCCAAATTGTAGTGACTTGCAATTCATCCTACCTCTCAACCTGCTATAATAATCAGCTTCAAAAGAAAAACAGAGGTGCTGAGGGACAAACAACAAGATCTTTATGGTGACAAGAGAGACGTATGGGGAAATTGAGAAAACAGTGGTCCGTCAGGCTAAGCCTTCTGATAAATTGGTGCTTATTCTTTTAACATGAAGATTGGTGTTCATCTTTCTTTCTTTCTCTGACTGTAGACGTATAGGATCTTGTAAAGTGAACTATCTGACAATATTGCTGGGTTACACAGGTATAACAAGAAAGTCTGTAGGATGGCAGAGGTTTTACAGCACACAACATTTAAATACCTATGTAATAACTGTACAAATAGATCAACTGTTAGGTAAGCACAACTGAAGCACATTTTTTTGTTGTTGTTATTCTGAGGTGCGATGGAAACAAAGATTTTAATAGTATGAAAACAAATCAAGATACTTCACTTGGAGATGTCCCACGCAACGGCCATTGTTTGGGCACTTTACAGTTTTCTCAGTAAAGTTGGATGGCAGTGCAGATTTTGCAGCCACTTCAATGGAAAACGTGTTATCTGTAAATGACCATCACACCAGGCTTTAGTAATATATTTGCAACAGTGTGCTCCAAAATGCACCACCGGCTACATACACCAGCCTTACTACTCTCCTGTTAAACATTTGCTACACTTGTTCTTTTAATCACACTTGGAGTTTTCATAATTCCTATGACTTCAGTAATGTATCATTGATCCCACCACCCCCACTTTGAAAATTGTTCCAGCACCGCTGTGTGTAACTCATGCCATATTCTGTTTTTCTACTTTACCTTTTTCTAGGGGTTGTAACAATGGAGCCTGGGACTATATTAAAGATTAAAAGTGTACAAGCCATTTTCAGTACTGTATGCATGAGGATTAAGGAAGGGGAGGAGTTCTTACTCAGGAAGTTAACATGACATGCACCCTCTGAAGACTAAATAAAAGAGGATCAATGCACAGAGCATAATCGTCATTAATTGCAACAACATAACACTATACAAAAAGATGAACCATCGTTACATCATGGATCAAGTCAAGATTGAAGGAGGAGAAGAATCATCAGGACGGGATCATCATCTCTGTACTCCATGGACGAAAACTGAGGAACCAAATCTGTTATCATCTGGAGATCATCAGTACTGCCTGGACTGGGTCAAGACCAAAGAAGGGGACAAGCCATCGTCCAGGATTCATCAGTATCCTATGCATTGGGAAATGATTAGACAAGGGGTGGGGCTCTCTGTCATGGATTATCAGTATTCCAGTGACTGGGTCAAGACTGAAGAAGAGATGAGGCCAGGTTTTTGGGATCAACAGTACACCATGGATTGGTGCAGTTTTAAGAAAGGGGAGGAGCCTTCTGTTGAGGACTATCAGTTTCATCTGGATAGGGTAACGTCAGCAGAAGGGGAAGAGGTATTTGCTCAGAGCCACCTGTGCTCTGTGGACTGGAACAACATTAAAGAAGGAGAGGAACCAACTTATCTTGGGATGAAGACTACTAGGGATCATCAATACACTGTGGATTGGATACATACTGGAAAGGGTGAGGAAGCATCTATTGGGTATCAATATATTGTGGACTGGATCCACACTAAAGAAAGGGAAGGGTTTTCTAGTAGGTATTATCCACATTTTGTTGACTGCAAACGTACTGAAAAGAGTGAGGAATCAACTATTGGGTATCAGTATCTGCTGAGCTGGGGCCAGATGGAAGAACAAAGAAAGTTATGTGCCAAACATGCTCAGTGCCCCATGGACTGGGTAAAGAATGTTGAAGGGGATAAGGTACCCACCACAGAAAATCTGCACATCCCCAACTGTGCGAATTTTGAAGGATGGGGGCAACCACTTCCTAAAAATAAAGAGCAAACCATAGAATGTGTTCAAAGGGAATGGGAGCAACCATGTTTTATTAATTGTCAGCACTCGGTGAACCACTGGAATGCTACAGGATTGAGTGAGCAACCTTTATTGGCATATCAAGAGAATCTACAAACACCCATTGAAGGTAAGGAGTAAATATATTTACCAGATGTGTTTTCATTGTCCATTATGTTAGGTGAGGAGTTCAAATGATGGTATATAATTAAATAGCATGGCAAAAGCTATCATGAGATATTTCCCAGCACCTTTTCCTGAAAACAAAAGATAGAAAACGATAAGAGATATCTGTCTGTCATTACCACTGTTGAAAAGAAGGGTATGTTTTTGATTGTTTGTGCCCCTTTTCAGCCTTTTAGCCTCTTTTGTCTCCCTTTTCAGAACAGTTTTGCCTCGCTTGCCTCTCCATGTGACTCCACCTGGTGGCCTATAGATCTAGGACCCACTCGTAGCCAGGCCCCTGCACTAGAAACATCAGGAGCATCATCAATAAAAGATGGACATGTCCATCCAGGTCAATGCTGTCATGCTGTCCTGCTTCTACTCCCTTAGGACGCTGAGAAAGATTTACAAGTGGTTACCAGACAACACCAGAAAGACTGTCCCCCAAGCCCTCATCACCAGCAGACTGGATTGCGGGAACTCTCTCTACACTTTGATCACCTAACAAAAAGACAGCAAACCATCCAGAGCGCAACAGCCAGACTCATCCTCAACCTCCCACCCAGGACACAAATCACATCACATCTTAGGGAGCTCTAATCGCTTCCGATACACAAGCGTGCACAGTTCCAGTTACTCACCCACCTATACAAAGCACAACACAACACAGGCCTAGCCTACTTGAACAGCCGTATACGCTTCCATCAACCATCCAGGCCCCTCTGTTCAGCAGGCATACATCACACGTGTTCACAGAAACAGTGAGTAGTAGCCTGCACAGTGCCAGGATGCCCTCAGGGATTATAGGGTGCTATACAAATACATGTAACGTAACATAATATGTGTATCCAGGGTGTTTGTGTGATGCAAGTGTCCTCTCCACATGCTTTTTACATTTGCTGCGTTATTACAAGATTAATAACATATGTGTAAGGTAGAATACGTTGCTTACTTTTCAAAATATCTTGAGTTGCTGGTCCTTCTAAAACACAAATGTATAGATTTCCTTGATTTTTAATCTAAGATTTGATTATCACAGAGATTCCATTGAATGTAGTCATGAGATGGGCACATTGTATAGCCCAGTAACAAAAATGTGCAATTCGCTATTCTCATATTTAGAGCTGTAGAAATATCCTGGAAATGTCCCTGGTCCACCCCTTGTGTAAAGGGTGTAAAGGATGGATAGGTGTGATTGGGTCAGACGTGCATCCTGTTATGAGTGTTGTGAAATATTTGATCCTTTTTGTCATTGGCTAATTTTTAACAACTAGTGGATGAACGTTTGTGACATCCTTATAAGAAAAATAAGACATTCTGTAGAAAATTGGGATACACATTTTCAGTGGCTCTTGTAATAGTTGTTATATCAACACTTGTAATCTTGAGAGTTATGAATGATATCAATTTAAAAAAACATGGTGTAAATGATTGGAAAGCAGAAAACAATAGAGACAGTCAAGGTTGACATTAGCATTACAGAGGAAAATAAGTATTGGCAAAGCCAATAGGCTTGATGTTTCTATATTTAATGCATATAAAAGGAAGGAGGAGAGTGCATGGATGAAAAAGTGAATGAGCGCAAGAATGAATGCTGAGATTGATGAAGGAATGACTATGTGAACAAATGGATGTCAGTGCATGATCGAATAAAGCAAGCAAGGGTAGTGTGGTTGAAGGGGCAATATATGGAGTAGGCAAAGTGAATGAGTAGGTAAAACATTCCTGCCAACATTTCTAAACAGGGAGAGGGAGCAAGTGAAAAGAATCGGTAAAAAGTATCTTACTCAATGTATTCCTTACACTGATTAAACTAAAAGAAGTGAGCAAATAAACACCACAAATTGGAAGACTAAACTCTCAAATGAGTGCCTCCAGAATTTTGATTCACATGTTTTAAAACAGAACTCTCAAAGGTTCACCTTGAAATAAGTTCCATGTTTTTGGTCATGCTGTTAGCTCATATTGTTGTCTTTGACAATTAGCTTTAAATAGCAAAATGCATTGGTCACTACCTCTTTTCTCAGACCACCAACTATCAATAATATTGGTGTGTCAGCTGTTGGTGCTTAAGGGCTAAAGGAAGAATTACTCCAGCCAGGCTGTAGAGCCCACACCGCTAAGGACCTACTAGAGAGTGGAGGAGCTGACAAAGGACTGTCACTCTGCATATGTGGTTTCTCAAGAGATGACCATTTTGTGGCCAGGAATAGTACCAATGTATTACATTTCCTTCTGTGTTCCCTCTCTTTACCCCACACCTGATCCTTCAAAACGTTTTGCTTCACCACCTGGAAAACTAAGAACCTTTTAGTTATTACCCTATTCCTTAGCCTGTTGTTTACCCATTCAGTTGGCGACATTTTTGGATAATACTGCTCAGTTATCTAGTTTAAACATAAAGCACCGTGACAACTCATGGTCTAAGTAGGCTTTGTAAATGTTTCAATACATAAAAACATGGCAGCAATAGTTTTTAAGCAAGTGGAGTCAAGTTAGAGAAGGAATGAAAAGGAAACTGTAGTGTTTAGATCTATGTTTTATTTAGGAAAAAAACATTGCTGCAAGGCCTCAGCAGATTAAGGATGCCATCTTAGATTAGAGTTTAAGGTGCATTAAAGGAGCTCTGACTAATGTTATACAAAATAATATAATGGTATTGGTTGTAATGCCGGAAAGGATGATTGTGGTAATGGTGATGCTGGTGGTAATGATTGTGATCATGGTAATCATGTTGATGTAAATGGCAGTGGGTTGGTAGTACTAACTGACTTGGTGAAAATGGCATTGGTCGGGTGGTAGGGATGGTGGGAGAAATCAAAATATTTTAAATGTTTCTGGTCACTAGGGGTGCCTTTCAGACTGAGAACCAGATTTCGCAGCCAGTGTCTTCCACTCCTCATAGGACCCAAAAGCTTATTGCATTACAAGAAACCATCAATGTCATTAAATAGAATATTAAAGCACGATTGTTGTGGAACAGTGACCTCGGTATAAAGGATGTTCATAAAAATACATTCTGATGGATACACCTACCTGTGGATTCCCCACCTAAACAATTTTCTCCACGCGCCAGCTTCGACGGAAATTTTTATTTTTATTCTAGCTCTGCACGTCGACGATGACGTCACAATTGCCGGACTCCACGCGACGCCGTATGACGTCATCCAGGCAATAATAAGCCCTCGTTGACGTGCAGACGTCAGTTCCCTTTTTTCCGTGCCTTCGAGTAACGGTTTTTCTTCTAGGCTAACAGTGAGCTACAGTTTCACTTCGGTGTTACTATGTCTCAGCCGAGAAAATCTGGTTTTAAACCTTGTAACCAGTGTGGGGGTCGGATGTCGGTCACGGACCCCCATGAAAATTGTTTATGGTCCCTTAGTTCCGACCATGAGGTTGAGTCATGCAGTTCATGCCAACGTATGAATCCTAAGGCCCTTAACCCCTTCGCTGCCAGGCCTTTTCCCCCTCAGATGCCAAGCCTTTTTTTGGCTATTTGGGGCAGTTTGCGCTTAAGCCCTCATAACTTTTTGTCCACATAAGCTACCCATGCCAAATTTGCGTCCTTTTTTTCCAACATCCTAGGGATTCTAGAGGTACCCAGACTTTGTGGGTTCCCCTGAAGGAGACCAAGAAATTAGACAAAATACAGTGAAAATTTCGTTTTTTTCCAAAAAAAGAGCTGCAGAAGAAGGCTTGTGGTTTTCCCCCTGAAAATGGCATCAACAAAGGGTTTGCGGTGCTACAATCACCATCTCCCCAGCTTTCAGGAACAAGCAGACTTGAATCAGAAAACCAAATTTTTCAACACAATTTTGGCATTTTACTGGGACATACCCCATTTTTTCTATTTTTTGATCTTTCAGCCTCCTTCCAGTTAGTGACAGAAATGGTTGTGAAACCAATGCTGGATCCCAGAAAGCTAAACATTTCTGAAAAGTAGACATAAATCTGAATTCAGCAAGGGGTCATTTGTGTAGATCCTACAAGGGTTTCATACACAAAACAACAGCTGAAATAAAATAATATTGAAATTGAGGTAAAAAAACAGCCATTTTTCTCCACGTTTTACTCTGTAACTTTTTCCTGCGATGTCAGATTTTTGAAAGCAATATACTGTTACGTCAGCTTGACTCTTCTGGTTGCGGGGATATATAGGGCTTGTAGGTTAATCAAGAACCCTAGGTACCCCAAGCCAATAAATGAGCTGCACCTTGCAATGGGTTTTCATTCTTTACCTGGTATACAGCAATTCATTTGCTGAAATATAAAAAGTGAAAAATAGGTATCAAGAAAACCTTTGTATTTCCAAAAAGGCCACAAGATAGGGTGTTGAGAAGCAGTGGTTATTTGCACATCTCTGAATTCTGGGGTCCCCATACTAGCATATGAATTACAGGGCATTTCTCAAATAGACGTCTTTTTTACACACTGTCTTACATTTGGAAGGAAAAAATTTAGAGAAAGACAAGGGACAATAACACTTGTTTTGCTGTTCTGTGCTCCCCCAAGTCTCCTGATAAAAATGGTACCTCACTTTACAAAGTGCCTAGCTGTGGATTTTGGCCTCTAGCTCAGCCAGCACCTGGGTAAACCTAGCAAACCTGCTCATTTTTGAAAACTAGACACCTAGGGGAATCCAAAATGGGGTGACTTGTGGGGCTCGGACCAGGTTCTGTTACCCAGAATCCTTTGCAAACCTCAAAATTTGGCCCAAAAAATATTTTTCCTGTCATTTCGGTGACAGAAAGTTCTGGAATCTGAGAGGAGCCACAAATTTCCTCCCAACCAGCATTCCCCCAAGTCTCCCGAAAAAAATGGTACCTCACTTGTGTGGTGAGGCCTCGCGCCCGCGACAGCATATGCCCCAAAACACGACGTGGACACATCACATTTTCAGATAGAAAACAGAGCTGCTTTTTACAAAGTGCCTAGCTGTGGATTTTGGCCTCTAGCTCAGCCAGCACCTGGGGAAACCTAGCAAATCTGTGCATTTTTTAAATCTAGAGACCTAGGGGAATCCAAGATGGGGTGACTTGTGGGGCTCTGACCAGGTTCTGTTACCCAGAATCCTTTGCAAACCTCAAAATTTGGCTAAAAAAACAAATTTTCCTCACATTTTGGTGACAGAAAGTTCTGGAATCAGAGAGGAGCCACAAATTTCCTTCTACCCAGAGTTCCCCCAAGTCTCCCGAAAAAAATGATACCTCACTTGTGTGGGTAGGCCTAGCGCCCGCGACAGGAAATGCCCCAAAGCGCAACGTGGACACATCACATTTTTTGAAAGAAAACAGAGGTGTTTTTTGCAAAGTGCCTACCTGTAGAATTTGGCCTCTAGCTCAGCCGGCACCTAGGGAAACCTACCAAACCTGTGCATTTTTTAAAACTAGAGACCTAGGGGAATCCAAGATGGGGTGACTTGTGGGGCTTTGACCAGGTTCTGTTACCCAGAATCCTTTGCAAACCTCAAAATTTGGCTAAAAAAACACTTTTTCCTCACATTTTGGTGACAGAAAGTTCTGGAATCAGAGAGGAGCCACAAATTTCCTTCCACCCAGCGTCCCCCCAAGTCTCCCAATAAAAATGATACCTCACTTGTGTGGGTGGGCCAGGTGCCTGCAACAGAATAAGGCCAGAAACTTGTAGAGATAGAGGGGATTGCACAACGAGTTGATAAGGACATATTCTTCTTTTATACATCTTTAGGCTGACTCTGCTTTGGGGACCCACACAAGTGAGGTGTCATTGTAGTTGGGAGACTGAGGGGAACGCTGGCGAGTAGGAATTTTGTGCTAGAGCGGTGATCGTACAAACAAAAGTCAGGAAAATATGCTTTTTTAAGCAAATTTGGCGGTTTGCAGAGGCGTCTGGGTAAGAAAATGTTGGGGGAATCCACGCAAGCCACATCTCCCTGCACTCCTTGGGGTGTCTAGTTTTAAATAATGTCTGGTTCTGATGGATACAACTACCTGTGGATTCCTCACCTCATGAATACTCCCATGGCGCCAGCATTCGACGGAAATCTTCTTACTAGTCTCTGCACGTCGACGAGGACGTCACTGTCTCGCACGCGACGCCTTCTGACGTCATACAGGCAATAAGAGGTCCTCGACGACGTGCAGACGTCAGTTCCCTTTTTTCCGTGCATTCGAAACGGTTATCTTCGAGGGAGCAACTGTTACTCTTGCGGTTACAGTGTATATCTTGCTGCGTACTCTTTCTCTGTGGAAATAATGTCGCAGAGAAAGTCTGGATTTAAGCCTTGTCGTGAGTGTGGAGGCAAGATGTCGGTGACGGATCCTCATTCCGATTGCCTTTGGTGTTTGAGCTCCGACCACGACGTCTCGACTTGTGATTCATGTCAGCACATGAATCCGAAGGCCCTTAAAGAACGCGAGGCGAAGCTGTTTATGGCCAAGTCAAAGGAGAAGCATCACAAGAAAAAGTCTTCTCCAAGACATCGGCGTCATCGAGACTCCCGGCGCCGTAGAGAATCTCGGCGTCATTCAAGGGAGGCTCGTTCCAGGTCTCCGGATCGGCGCCGAAGGACATGGGAGGTCAGCCCCACGGTGACGCCGCACCCTTCGACGCCGTTGCCCTCTCCGGCGTCTCCAACTTCGCCTGGACAGGCGTCGGTGATTGAGGTATTGGAGCCTCAAGTGTTTTCTCCGGCGCAGACGCCGAGGCCGGCGTCGGGGTCGCCTCCGAGTCAGGCACCCCAGTATCCGGCTTTTCCCACCCCTGGAGCCGATAGTTCCGCATTCTTGAATGCGATGTATGCCATCTTCCAACAGATGGCTCCAGGGGGTGCTCCGGCTGGGCCTTTGGCCTTTTCTTTGGGTGATCCTGCGCCTCTTCGGCCGGCACCCTTTATGCCCTTTCTCCCGTTTGGGAACGTGGGCTCGGCGCCAGTGTCGGCGCCGGTGGCCGCTCCGGTGGCTTCGGAGGGATTGGCCCCAGGGATTTCCATCCCGTCGACGTCGAGATTTCGGCCTGTGACTCCGGTGGGTCCATCCGTTTTAACTGCTCTTCAGTCGGCGCCGAAGTTACCTGTGGCGCCGGATGCGGCGTCGGTGGCTTCGGAAGATCGGCGCCGATCTCCGACTTCGGCGGAGGTATTGTCGACTCCGCGGATTGAGCAACGACTGCATTCAAGGAGGCGTGCTCTCCGGGTACTAGAAGAGCAGGAGTACCAACGAGCCCTAGAGGAAGGAGAGCTAGAGGACTCGGGTGATGGGCTGCGTGGACTGGAGTCGGCCAGTGGGCTGGACACTTCCCCTGAGTGGGACCTTTCGTCCCCGGGGGAATATACCGAGGAAGCTGCTTCCTTTCATACAGTGGTACGGAAGGCAGCTAGTTTTTTGGACCTGCCTTTGCCGGTGGTGGAGGCGAAACAAAACCTTTTGACAGAGGTGTTGCATCCGGCCTCAGCCGCGGCGGAGCCTCTATTACCTTTTAATGACGCTCTGCTGGATCCGGTTTTAGAGGTGTGGAAGAAGCCGGCATCTTCCCCAACAGTTCACAGAGCCGTGGCCAGGAGGTATCGGACGGCTCCAACTGATCCTGGTTTCCTATCTAGGCACCCTACGCCGGAGAGCTTGGTTGTGCAGGCCTCCTGTTCGTCCAAGTCAGCGCCTGGTTCTTTTCCGACGGTGCCTGGGGACAGAGACTCAAAAAAGCTGGAGGCGCAGTCGAAGAAGATTTTTTCGTCCTGCAGTCTGGCATTTAAAGCCACCAATGCAACCTGTATCCTGGGGAGGTATATTCATGCTCTGATGGATGACATCTCCTCTTCGTTTACAGAGCTTCCCCAGGGTCTTTTGGATCTTGTCTCTGATGCCCAGGCTGCTGCGACCCAAATTATCCAGACGGGACTGGATACCACCGACTCGGTAGCCAGAGCAATGGGCACAACTGTGGTGGAAAGGAGACAGGCCTGGCTCCGTAACTCGGGCTTTTCGGCAGATGTACAGTCCACATTGTTGGATCTCCCGTTTGATGGGGACAAACTGTTTGGGGCTAAGGCTGATTCGGCCTTGGAACGGTTTAAGGAGAGCAGGGCCACGGCTAAGTCGTTGGGACTCCAAGCTCCTTCTTCCACGGCCTCTTCCAGATTCTTCAGGAGGTTTCGTGGATTTGGGCGTGGCTCTTCCTCCTCTTCCTTTCGGGGAAGATATCAGCAACCTGCCTCTTCCCATCCCTATAGATCTTTTAGGGGGAGGGGTAGGGTCCGCACCAGGGGAGCTTCTCAGCAGCACTCTGCCTCTTCCTCATCCTCTGGCGGGGTGCAGCAGGGGAAGCAGCCTTAGGCTTCCACCATTTCCCACTCACTCCTCTCTTGTAGGGGGAAGATTACAGCATTTTCTCACCAAATGGGAGACTGTTACGTCGGACACTTGGGTTCTCAGTGTTGTGGGAAAAGGCTACACCCTTCCCTTTCGGGAGTTTCCGCCCCTCATCCCGCCCCGCCCTTCGTATTGTTCACAAGAACACCTCCTGTTGCTAGAACAGGAGGTAGAAGTCCTCCTTTTAAAGGGTGCGGTGGAGTTGGTCCCGGAGCAGGAAAGGGGTCAAGGAGTTTACTCAAGGTATTTCCTGATTCCCAAGAAGGATGGTCGTTTGAGACCAATTCTGGACCTGAGGATCTTGAATTGGTTCCTCAAGCAGGAAAAGTTCAAGATGCTGACCCTAGCACAGGTGCTTTTGGCGTTGAATATGGAAGACTGGATGGTGTCTGTCGACTTGCAGGATGCTTACTTTCATATCCCGATACTCAAGTCACACAGGAAGTATCTCCGGTTTGTGGTGGGATCGCAACACTACCAGTTTGCGGTCCTTCCGTTTGGTCTTACTTCAGCACCTCGAGTCTTCACGAAGGTGATGTCGGTGGTTGCGGCAGAGCTCAGAAGGAAGGGGATAGCAGTATTCCCTTACTTGGACGATTGGTTGATCAAAGCCAAGTCCCCGGAGCTTGTGTTGCGTCATCTGCAGTCAACAACCCAGTTGTTGTTCGACCTGGGCTTTTCGGTGAACGAGCCCAAATCTCACCTAGAGCCCTCTCAGCGCCTCCTGTTCATAGGGGCAGTACTGGATACAACATTGGGTCGGGCCTTTCCTCCGCCTCAGCGGATTCAAGATATTCAGGATTTGGTTCCAATGTTTCGAAATGGAGCGGTAGTTCCAGTCCTCAAGGTCCTTCGTCTGCTCGGTCTTTTTGCCTCCTGCATTCTGTTGGTCACGCATGCTCGCTGGCACATGAGGGCTCTTCAGTGGTGCCTCCGAAGGCAGTGGTCTCAACACAGAGGGGATCTCGAGGGTACTGTCAAGATCTCCAGAGATGCTGCTGTGGATTTGAAGTGGTGGATTGCAAGCAACAATCTTTCACAAGGAAAGCCGTTCCAGCAGTCGCCACCAGTGGCCACAGTCATAACGGATGCTTCCACTCTAGGGTGGGGAGCTCATCTGGGGGATCTGGAGATCAAAGGTCTTTGGTCTCCAGAGGAACAGATTTTTCACATCAATCTGTTAGAGTTACGGGCTGTACGTCTGGCTCTCAAGGCCTTCCTCCCTTCCCTTCGTGGTCAGTCGGTACAGGTCCTAACGGACAATACTACCACGATGTGGTACATAAACAAGCAGGGAGGAGTGGGGTCGTACCTTCTCTGCAGAGAAGCTCTTCGACTATGGTCCTGGGCAAAGGACCATCGGATTTGCTTGATAGCAAACCATCTGGCCGGAGTTTTGAACGTGCGTGCGGACAGTCTCAGTCGCCACTTCTCGGCAGACCACGAGTGGCGTCTCCATCCAGATCAAGTCCGTTTAATCTTCCAGAAGTGGGGGTTTCCTCGGGTAGATCTGTTCGCCACTCGAGAGAACGCGCATTGTCCGTTGTTCTGCAGCCTTCAGTATCCGATGCAGGAAGCGTTGGGGGACGCGTTTCAAATGACCTGGTGCGGCCAGTTGCTTTACGCGTTTCCTCCCATACCCTTGATTCCTCGAGTATTGAGGAAGATTCGCCAAGACCGGGCTCTAGTAATCTTAATAGCTCCGGATTGGCCAAGGAGGGTGTGGTACTCCGACCTTCTCCAACTCTCAACGTGCCCGCCGCTCCATCTCCCTTTCAGGGCAGACCTCCTCTCACAGTCGCAGGGGCAGGTTCTACACCCCAACCTCCAGAGTCTGCACCTACATGCCTGGAGATTGAACGGGGCAACCTGAGTTCCTTCTCTCTCCCGCCTGAGGTAGTGGATGTTATATTAGCGGCCAGGCGACACTCCACTAAATCTATCTACTCTAATAGGTGGTCTAAATTTGTTGCGTGGTGTGGAGAGAGGCAGATTGATCCCTTACATGCTCATCTATCGGACGTTTTGTCTTTTGCTCTATCTCTGGCGCAGAAAGGTTGTGCAGTGGCTACCATTAAAGGTTATTTATCGGCCTTGTCAGCCTTCATATGTCTTCCAGACCAACCATCTTTATTTAAATCCCCTATTGTTATCAGATTCTTGAAAGGTCTTCTAAATCAATATCCTCCAAAGCCATTCGTTATGCCGCAATGGGATTTGTCCTTAGTCCTGACTTTCCTTATGGGGTCCCCTTTTGAACCTATGCATTCTTGCCCCTTGAGGTATTTGGTTTTAAAAACAGTCTTCCTGATAGCTATAACATCAGCAAGGAGAGTGAGTGAGTTGCAGGCCTTATCAGTAAAACCCCCTTATACAACTTTTTATGGGGATAAGGTGGTGTTGAGGACCAAGGCTGCTTTCCTTCCGAAGGTTGTTTCACCCTTCCATTTGGCTCAGGCAATTACTTTGTCCACGTTCTATCCTCCGCCTCATCCTTCCAAAGAGGAAGAAAGACTGCACCGTCTGGACCCAAAGAGAGCGTTGAGCTTCTTTATCGATAGAACAAGGGATTTCAGGCTGGAGGATCAGCTGTTTATTGGATACGTGGGCAAGAGGAGAGGAAAGGCAGTCCACAAGAGAACACTATCCAGGTGGGTTGTTCTTTGCATTAAAATATGTTACTCTTTGGCAAAGAAGGATCCTCCTGAGGGCATTAGAGCTCATTCCACCAGAGCTAAGTCGGCCACTTCGGCCTTAGCCAGAGGTGTTCCTGTGGTCGACATCTGCAAGGCCGCAACTTGGTCGTCCCTTCACACTTTTGCAAAACATTACTGTTTAGATTCTGAGGTTAGAAGGGACGGCCATTTTGCACGGTCAGTGCTGCAGGATTTCTTGGTTTGACCATTTAGGCACCCACCGCCGGGCGTGGTACTGCTTTGGGACTCTATTCATGAGGTGAGGAATCCACAGGTAGTTGTATCCATCAGAAGAACGAGTTACTTACCTTTGGTAACGACTTTTCTGGTGGATACATTAGCTACCTGTGGATTCCTCACGGTCCCACCCGCCTCCGCGTTGCCTTTATGGTCTTGCCAAGTAATCCTTGAGTGCGCTCCTCTTGGTCTTTGAGGGTGCAATAGATGTATATATAATATATTTATATATATATATGTATATGTGTATATATCTTTATGTATATACTTGGTGTGTGTATATATTTTAAAAGAGAGAGTTTTATATATATATATATATATGTACATAAAAAGATTTACAGTTATTCATACAATGTGGTGTATTTTACAATATAATGGATGTTGCCTTGCTCTTTCATTGCATTGCCTGGTTGTTCTCATGCACGTAAAAAAATGATTGGTACTGACGTCTGCACGTCGTCGAGGACCTCTTATTGCCTGTATGACGTCAGACGGCGTCGCGTGCGAGACAGTGACGTCCTCGTCGACGTGCAGAGACTAGTAAGAAGATTTCCGTCGAATGCTGGCGCCATGGGAGTATTCATGAGGTGAGGAATCCACAGGTAGCTAATGTATCCACCAGAAAAGTCGTTACCGAAGGTAAGTAACTCGTTCGTTTGGTAGGTTTCCCTGGATGAAGGCCGCACCCAGGACCAAAAACATAGGTGGCCCCTCCCCCACAAACACAAGTAGTTTTGTAATATATCATTTTGATGTGTCCACATACGTCTGTGATGTGCCAAACACTAAAATTGTGAAAAGAAACGCACTTAGGTTATGTGAAAAAGACCCCTCACCCACCAACCAAGTTGGTGGCATGCTTCATCATCGGGGTCCCACCTGAGACACCTAGCGTGTCTCAAGTGTGCTGCGACGCCTGATTACAGCGGAGCAGGTTTTGTCATTTGTACCACACATACTGGTTGGATTTGGCACGAGGGTGAGTGATGGTTCAGTAGATCAATTTTATTAACAAGAGATTTCACAAAAGTGAAATGCACTGGTAATAACTGAAAGGCCAAAAAACGGAACCAATGACTCACAGCTCGTGAGCTGTAAAGCCACGATAAGGCACCAACCGCTTTACAGTCCATTCACACACCTTTCATACATGACATGCACAAGACCATTCACGCCGCCAGCCACGGGCCCAGCACATTACAAGACTTGCATTGACAGACAGCGCCAGTCAAGGGCCCATCACTTTCATACGCCCACATGCCTGATACAGCAATCACACCAGCTGATGAGTGTGTAGACTGACGTTTGGCTGGCACCGCCAGCCAAGCGCCACCCCACCCACACCACCAGCCAAGCCCCACCCCATGCACACCGCCAGCCAAGCGCCACCCCACGCACACTGCCAGCCAAGCCCCACCCCACACACACTGCCAGCCAAGCCCCACCCCACGCACACTGCCAGCCAAGCGCCACCCCACACACACCGCCAGCCAAGCGCCACCCCACCCACACCGCCAGCCAAGCGCCACCCCACGCACACCACCAGCCAAGCGCCACCCCACGCACACCGCCAGCCAAGCGCCACCCCACGCACACCGCCAGCCAAGCGCCACCCCTCACATACCATCCCTTTTTTTTTTAAACAACAAAGAAACCACTAATTATAAATAAGTACAAAACTACAAACACAAAAGCTCTAACTGAATACATGACTAATGCCAAACGTGAAACTGAACATATAAAAATATAAAACAGCAGTTTACGCTCACGGAATTTCCCGATTATTCTTCTGTGTGTGGTAGCTCCTGAAACAGCCACCCACACACAGCCCAGGCTTTGAAGGACAATCAGGGCAGTACATCCTAGTCTCCTTCATAATACCTCTTCGAGCACAGACTCTACATCTCTTAGCAGGAAAGTTTTTTTTGGTCGTGGGAGGAATGTGCTCAGCAAAGTGACAATCTTTCAATCTAGCCACATCCTCCACCACTGCTTCTCTAGGAACTCTTGCCTGTTCCAGCACAACAAGGCTAGCTATGATAGACTCCTGAAATTTCACAAATGTCATCCTTGACTCTGGAGAACTATCCTTGAACACAACAAAAGCATTAAAAGTTGCCAAGTGGAACAAGTGAGCAGCTAATTTCTTATACCAAACATAAGACTTACGAGCAGCAGTGTAAGGTTATAACCTCTGATCTACTCTATCAACACCACCCATGTGCTTATTATGTCTAAGATGCACACAGGTTTGCGCACTTCGGCAACCTGACCCCAAACAGCCACAGGTGAAGTACTCTCATCATGGATGGTGCTTAGCATGTATACATCCCTCTTGTCTACAAATTTCAGAGCTAGCAGCTCATCATTCCGCAAGGCACTGCACTGTCCCTTCTCAAGTTTTTTACAGACAAGCTCTCTTGGATAGCCTTTCCGATTAGAGCGGATTGTGCCACAAGCAACAGTGTCCACTCTGAACAACTCCTTGAACAACTGAACTCCAGTGTAGAAGTTATCTACATATAAATGGTGACCTTTGTTAAACAGTCGTCTACCAAGTTCCCACACAATTTTCTCACTAACTCCAAAAGTGGGTGGACAACCAAGGGGGTCAATATTGAAATCCCTACCAGTGTAGACCCGGAAATTATAAACATATCCTGTACTACTTTCAGACAGCATATACAATTTAATTCCATACTGTGCCCTCTTGCTAGGAATGTACTGCCTAAAAACCAAACGACCCTTGAACAGGACCAAAGACTCATCTACAGATATTTATTTCCCTGGAACATAGATCTCTGAAAACCGATCTACCAAATGATCAAGGACAGGTCTAATCTTAAAAAGACGGTCAGAATCAGGATGATCTCGTGGCAAGGCTAAAGCATTATCTACAAAATGCAACATCCGAAGAAGAAGCTCATACCAGTTACAACTCATGATTGCAGGAAATATAGCAGTTGCCATCAAGGGACTAGTAGACCAATATGAAGACAGCAATGGCTTCCTTATCAGCCCCATCAAAAAAGTTAAACCCAAGAACTTTTTCAACTCTTCCAGATTTGTGGGAATCCACCGGCTAGCTCTAGAGTGTGGCCTAAGGCTGGCAGCGTTGTCCCTCAAAAACTGCTCTGCATACAAATTAGTCTGCTCAACAATCTCTTCCAAAAATATATCGTCCATAAACAACTCAAAAAAGTTGACGGGCAAAAAGTTTTCCGTATTAACTCGACACCCTGGAAAACCAGTAAACGCAGGAAACTGTGGCTGCTCCATGTTTGGTGCAACCCACGTGTCAGGTCTTCCAATGGGAAGCCTTTCAGCCGCTGGCTCCTGCACCATCGGCACATCACTGTCCTCCTCTAAAACAGGCATCAGCACTGAGAGTGGCTTCATCATCAGATGATTCATCTCTGACAGAAAATTCACTTCTAGAATACTGCACGTCCTCCTCTGCCTCAGATGCAGAGTCAGTCTCCTATTCATGGCCAGAAGACGACTCAAAAAGCACACTAACAACCTGCTGAGCGGTCATCCTACGGCTAGCCATGATCCTTCCTGCAAAACTTAACTGGACAAATACACCACCAACAACCAGCACTGTGTAAGATAAGTAACAAAGTGTAGCTTTATCACTAAGAGTTATAAACTCAAAAACTATACTGCTCACTTGCCTAAAAAAGCTTGACTCACCAGCAACTACTCTGCACAGCCACAGCAATCACCAATGATATCCCACTAAAAAGAGAAAAAAAAAGCAAATTAGACATAAGACAACACAATAATCATTGTGCATAAATCTAAGGACAATTTCACACACAATCCTGCATTCAGTACACCACCTACAAACATGTCATTCATGCATGGCAACAATACTCACTTGGAGTAAATTTATTTACTTACCTAAAACATGCAACTAAGCAAACCGCAGGACAACTACTGCCAAAACTGCAACAAGCCACAACAAAGTCAGCAAAAGCTTTGAACTAGAACAAAAAGGAGAAAAACTGTTATTATCATAAAAGCAAATACTTCGCCAGTTGACAAACACTCCGCCACCAACCATTTTTTAATTTTCCCTTGTGTCTAGTGTTCGCTGCTTGGGGGAAGATGGGCCCAAAAAAAAAGAGGCCAATCTAACCCCAAGGAGGGGCAGAAATCGCCCAGATTACATTGCCCCCTTTGGGGGGCGGCGACCCTTGCCAGAGGGGCACACCCCCACACAAAGCACACACACACATATAGTATCCCTGGCGCTATGGGGAGGCCTAAAAAAATAGGCCTATCTGCCCCCAAGGGGGGCAGAACTACCCAATAAGACATACAGGCCCCTGGGGGCGACCCTTGCCCAATGGGCCGCCCCCCAAAAAAAAAAAAAAAAAAAAAATCCCTGGTATCTAATGGCTTTCTGCCCCCCTTGGGGGAAGATCGGCCTAAAAATAAGGCCAATCTGCCCCCAAGGGGGGCAGAAACGGCGATAAATACATTGGCCCTTCAAGGGGAGTGACCCTTGCCCAAGGGGCTACACCCCCACACAAAGCACACATACACACATATAGTATCCCTGGTGCTATGGGGATTCTGCCCCCCTTGGGGGCAGAAAGGCCTCAAAAAAATAGGCCTATCTGCCCCCAAGGGGGGCAGAACTACCCAATAATACATACGGGCCCCTGGGGGCGACCCTTGCCCAAGGGGCTGCCCCCCCAACTCAAAAAAAAAACAACAATAAAATCCCTGGTGTCTAGTGGCTTTCATCGGCCTAAAAATAAGGCCAATCTGACCCCAAGTGGGGCAGAAACGGCAATAAATACATTGGCCCCCCAAGGGGAGCGACCCTTGCCCAAGGGGTCGCTCCCCCACACTATAAACACACACACACACACACATACAGAAATCCCTGGTGGAATGCTCAAAGAGACATCGAGGGAAAGAAAAACCCTTTCCTTTCCCTCGATGCCTCTTTCAGAGGCATCCCCCCCTGCACAAAGGTGAAAAACTCACCTTCTCCTTTAGCCATTTGCTTCCAGTGCGTCTTTCCCCCTTTCATGAAATCAGCACGCGATCGCGTGCTGACGTCATGGGGGGTGGGTGAAAGGGGAAGGGATTCCCCTTTCAGCCCTGGCCTGAGGGTGTGGGGGGGGGGGCGGCCCTCGGGGGAAGCGCTATCGCTTCCTCCGACGGCCAGCCCCAGGACGTAATGGTTACGTCCATGGCGCCACACGGGCGCTGCCATCAAATCAAATCAAATCAAATCATTAACATTTATAAAGCGCGCTACTCACCCGTGCGGGTCTCAAGGCGCTGGGGGAAAAAAAGGGGGGGTTATCGCTGCTCGAACAGCCAGGTCTTTAGGAGTCTCCGGAAAGCGGAGTGGTCCTGGTTGGTCCTGAGGCTGGTGGGGAGGGAGTTCCAGGTCTTGGCTGCCAGGAAGGAGAAAGATCTTCCACCCGCCGTGGAGCGGCGGATGCGAGGGACAGCAGCGAGTGCGAGGCCAGAGGAGCGGAGGAGGCGGGTGGGGACGTAGAAGCTGAGGCGTCATTTTGAGGTATTCCGGTCCCTTGTCGTGGAGGGCTTTGTGTGCGTGGGTGAGAAGTCGGAAGGTGATCCTTTTGCTGACTGGGAGCCAATGCAGGTGTCTCAGGTGTGCGGAGATGTGGCTGCTGCGGGGTATGTCGAGGATGAGGCGGGCCGAGGCGTTTTGAATGCGTTGCAGGCGATTTTGGAGTTTGGCTGTGGTCCCGGCGTAGAGGGTGTTGCCGTAGTCCAGGCGGCTCGTGACGAGGGCGTGGGTCATGGTTTTTCTGGTGTCGGCGGGGATCCAGCGGAAGATCTTGCGGAGCATGCGGAGGGTGAGGAAGCAGGCGGAGGACACAGCGTTGACTTGCTAGGTCATGGTGAGAAGAGGTTCCAAGATGTAGCCGAGGTTGCGGGCGTGGTCTGTGGGGGTCGGTGCGGTGCCGAGGGCCGTGGGCCACCAGGAGTCGTCCCAGGCGGACGGGGTGTTGCCGAGGATGAGGACTTCCGTTTTTTCAGAGTTCAGCTTTAGGCGGCTGAGCCTCATCCAATCTGCGACGTCCTTCATACCCTCTTGTAGGTTGGTCTTGGCGCTGGCGGGGTCCTTGGTGAGGGAGAGTATATGTTGGGTGTCGTCGGCGTAGGAGGTGATGATGATGTCGTGCTTGCGTACGATGTTGGCGAGGGGGCTCATGTAGACATTGAAGAGTGTCGGGCTGAGTGATGAGCCTTGGGGTACGCCGCAGATGATCTCGGTGGGTTCTGAGCGAAACGGAGGGAGGTAAACTCTTTGGGAACGGTTTGCGAGGAAGGAGGCGATCCAGTCAAGGGCCTGGCCTTGGATCCCGGTGGAGCGGAGGTGGGTGATTAGGGTGCGGTGACAGACGGTGTCAAAGGCAGCCGAGAGGTCGAGCAGAATGAGGGCGACTGTTTCACCGTTGTCCATCAGGGTTCTGATGTCGTCTGTGACTGAGAAGAGGGCGGTTTCAGTGCTGTGGTTGGTTCGGAATCCGGTTTGTGAGGGGTCGAGCAGGTTGTTGTCTTCCAGGAAGGTGGTCAGCTGTTTGTTGACGGTCTTCTCTATTACTTTGGCTGGGAAAGGCAGAAGAGAGATGGGGCGGAAGTTTTTCAGGTCGCTCGGGTCAGCCGTAGGTTTCTTTAGTAGGGCGTTGACTTCGGCGTGTTTCCAGCATTCGGGGAAGGTAGCAGAAGAAAAAGAAGAGTTGATGACGGTCTGGAGGTGCGGGGCGATGATGTCGTCGGCTTTGTTAAAGATGAAGTGCGGGCAGGGGTCCGAAGGGGCGCCGGAGTGGATAGAGTTCATGATGGATTTGGTTTCTTCCGTGTTGATGTGGGTCCAGTTGTTGAGGGTGATGGCCGGGAATGCGCGTTCGGTGGTGTTGGGTTGGGTCTGGTGTCCGAAGCTGTCGTGGAGGTCGCTGATCTTGCGATGGAAGAAAGTGGCGAGGGATTCGCACAAATCCTGTGAGGGCGTGACGGCGTTGGCGTTGGCGCTGGGGTTGGAGAACTCCTTGACGATGCTGAAGAGTTCTCTGCTGTTGTGTCTGTTTTTGTCCAGTCTGTCGGTGAAAAAGTTCCTTTTGGCAGCGCGGATCAGGTGGTGGTGTTCGCGGGTAGCGTTCTTGAGGGCGGTCATGTTGTCAGCGGTGTGGTCCTTGCGCCAGGCTTTCTCAAGGGCGCAACAGGTTTTCTTTGATTCTTTGAGGGTGTCAGAGAACCAGAGAGGTTTTTTGGTGTTGGTCTGTCGATGCGTGCGTTTGAGGGGAGCAAGGTTGTCTGCGCAGTTGGAGATCCAGTTTGTGAGGTTGAGGGCTGCGTCGTTGGGGTCGCTGGTGAGGGTGGGATGGTTGGCGGCGAGTGCGGAGAAGAGTTGCTCTTCAGGGATCTTGTTCCACTGTCGACGAGGGATGGGTTGAGTGCGGAGGTGGCGGGGCTCGCGTCGGAATGTGAAGTGGACGCAGCTGTGGTCGATCCAGTGTAGGGCGGAGGCGTGGCTGAAGAAGACGTGTTTGCTGGCGGAGAATATAGGGTCGAGCGTGTGTCAGGCGATGTGGGTGGCGGTGTTCACCAGTTGTTTGAGGCCGAGGTTGGCGGGGTTGTCGAGCAGGGTGGTGGTGTTGGGGTCGTTGTTTTGTTCCAGATGGAAGTTGAGGTCGCCTAGGAGGATGTAGTCCGGAGAGGCGAGGGCGTGCGGGGAAATGAAGTCGGCGATGGCGTCGCTGAAAGGGGCGCGTGGCCCGGGGGGACGGTAGACGAGGGAACCTCTGATGGTGGTCCTCGGGTCGGTGCGAATTTGAAAATGCAGGTGTTCCGCGGCGAGAGGGGTGTCTTCGGTGGAGGTGGTGACGCTGATGGAGTCTCTGAAGATGATGGCGATACCTCCTCCTGCTTGGTTAGTGCGGTCTTTCCTGGAGATCTTGTAGCCTTCGGGGATGGCGGTGGCGATGTCTGGAGCAGAGGAGGCGTTCATCCAGGTCTCTGTGATGAAGGCGACGTCCGGTGCTATGGAGTCCAGGAGGTCCCAGAGTTCAACGGCGTGTTTGTGGACGGAGCGAGCGTTGACTAGGATGCACTTGAGGTGGTTGATGGCGCGTGGGCTTGTGGTTGTTGCGTGGTGGAAGATGCGTTTGCAGGAGTTGCAGGCGAAGGGTCCATGGGTGCGTTTGGGGTGAGCTTGGAAGCAGGTGTTGGAGCGTCCTGGGTTGAGGGCGTGGAGGGTGGTGGGGTCGTAGCGGATCAGCGGGGCTTGTGAGAGCTGGGGACCAGGGGTCGTGGCGCTGGGCGCGGGCCCGGCGTGCAGTGGCCGCCATATGAGGTAGGAGGGGGGGGGAGGGGTCAGCTGGGGTCGATTGGGAGCTGGGGGGCGGGGCGTGCAGGAGGTCGCGGCGGGAAAAGCGCGAGGGAGGGGGGACAGGTAGAGTGAGAAGAGCTGGGGGAGGGGGGTTTAAGGGTGGAGGGGGGTGAGTGTTAGGAGGTTTAGGAGATTAGGGAGAAAGATAGGAGTAGGGTTGTGAAGATAGGGGGGGGATTGTAGAGGTGGGTGAGGGTGATAGGTAGAGTGAGAGGATAGGAAGATAGGTAATAGAGGGGGTGGCGGGAGGGGGGGAGAGATAGAGAAATAGATAGAGAAAATAGATAGATAGAGAAATAGATAGATAGAGAAATAGATAGATAGAGAGATAGGTAGATAGGAGGAGGTGGAGAGTGAGGGAGTTAGATAGTGGGATAGAGAGACAGAGAGATAGGTAGATAGGAGGAGTGAGGGAGGTAGATAGTGAACAGGTTAGATAGGGGAGGTAGAGAGGGGGACGCGAGAGAGGGAGGGTGATGAGGCAGGAGCAGGAGGGCAGGGGCGGGGAGAAGAAGACGGTGGAGGCAGAAGAGCCGAAGGCAGAAGATAGAAGATAGAAGACAGAAGACCAGAAGACCGGAAGAACAGAAAAACAGAAGAACAGCAGAACAGAAGAACAGAAGACCGGAAGGAGAGAAGAAAGGAAGACCAGAAGAACACAGAAGAACACCGAGGGACACAGAAGAACACAGAGGAGCACAGAAGAACACAGAAGAACACAGAAGAACACAGAGGGACACAGAAGAACACAGAGGAACACAGAAGAACACAGAAGAACACAGAAGAAGATACAGAAAACGAAGAACAGAGGGCAGAAGACCACAGAAGAAGATGAGGAAGAAGAGAAGAAGAGAGAAGACGGGGAAAAGAAGAGTACAGAAGAAGATTACAGACGAGGAGCGAGGAGGAAGAACAGAAGAACAGAGAAGAAGAAAAGAAGAAAAGAAGCAGGAGCAGGAGAGAGGGTGAGTAGCGCGGGGCAGAGCGAGGGGCTGGGGGGTACTTACTGTGAGGTGGGTCTCAGGAACTCAGGAAACTGGAGGAGCTGCAGCGGCAGGGGGAGCGACCTACCCTTGGGTCAAGGGTCGCTACCACTGCCGCGCAGCGGCCGCCATATGAGGTAGGAGGGGGGGAGGGTTCAGCTGGGGTCGAATGGGAGCTGGGGGGCGGGGGCGTGCAGGAGGTCGTGGCGGGAAAGCGCGAGGGAGGGGGGGACAGGTAGAGTGAGAAGAGCTGAGGGAGGGGGGTTTAAGGGTGGAGGGGGGTGAGTGTTAGGAGGTTTAGGAGATTATGGAGAAAGATAGGAGTAGGGTTGTGAAGATAGGGGAGGGGGGGTTGTAGAAGTGGGTGAGGGTGATAGGTAGAGTGAGAGGATAGGAAGATAGGTAATAGAGGGGGTGGCGGGAGGGGGGGAGAGATAGAGAAATAGATAGAGAAAATAGATAGATAGAGAAATAGATAGAGAGATAGGAAGATAGGAGGGGGTGGAGAGTGAGGGAGTTAGATAGTGGGATAGAGAGATAGAGAGATAGGTAGATAGGAGGAGTGAGGGAGGTAGATAGTGAACGGGTTAGATAGGGGAGATAGAGAGGGGGATGCAAGAGAGGGAGGGGGATGAGGCAGGAGCAGGAGGGCAGGCGCGGGGAGAAGAAGACGGAGGAGGCAGACGAGCCGAAGGCAGAAGATAGAAGACAGAAGACCAGAAGACCGGAAGAACAGAAGAACAGAAGACCGGAAGGAGAGAAGAAAGGAAGACCGGAAGAACAGAAGAACACAGAAGAACACCGAGGGACACAGAAGAACACAGAGGAACATAGAAGAACTCAGAAGAACACAGAAGAACACAGAGGGACACAGAAGAACACAGAGGAACACAGAAGAACACAGAAGAACACAGAAGAAGATACAGAAAACGAAGAACAGAGGGCAGAACACCACAGAAGAAGATGAGGAAGAAGAGAAGAAGAGAGAAGATGGGGAAAAGAAGAGTACAGAAGAAGATTACAGACGAGGAGCGAGGAGGAAGAACAGAAGAACAGAGAAGAAGAAAAGAAGCAGGAGAGAGGGTGAGTAGCGCGGGGCAGAGCGAGAGGCTGGGGGGTACTTACTGTGAGGTGGGTCTCAGGAACTCAGGAACCTGGAGGAGCTGCAGCGGCAGGGGGAGCGACCTACCCTTGGGTCAAGGGTCGCTACCACTGTCGCGCAGCGGGCGCCATATGAGGTGGGGGGGGAGGGGTCAGCTGGGGTCGAATGGGAGCTGGGGGGCGGGGCGTGCAGGAGGTCGCGGCGGGAAAGCGCGAGGGAGGGGGGGACAGGTAGAGTGAGAAGAGCTGGGGGAGGGGGGTTTAAGGGTGGAGGGGGGTGAGTGTTAGGAGGTTTAGGAGATTAGGGAGAAAGATAGGAGTAGGGTTGTGAAGATAGGGGAGGGGGGTTGTAGAGGTGGGTGAGGGTGATAGGTAGAGTGAGAGGATAGGAAGATAGGTAATAGAGGGGGTGGCGGGAGGGGGGGAGAGATAGAGAAATAGATAGAGAAAATAGATAGATAGAGAAATCGATAGAGAAATAGATAGATAGAGAGATAGGTAGATAGGAGGAGATGGAGAGTGAGGGAGTTAGTGGGATAGAGAGATAGGTAGATAGGAGGAGTGAGGGAGGTAGATAGTGAATGGGTTAGATAGGGGAGATAGAGAGGGGGATGCGAGAGAGGGAGGGGGATGAGGCAGGAGCAGGAGGGCAGGCGCGGGGAGAAGATGTAACCATTACGTCCATGGCGGGGAAGGGGTTAAAGAACGAGAGGCAAAATGATTTCTAGCCCGTTCAAAGAAGAGGCATCATCGCAGAGAGTCTTCTTCGCGATCTTCAAAGACTCATCGACGTCATGAGGACTCTTGGCGTCGGCAGGAATCACGGCCGATGTGGGAGATTAGCCCGACTGTCACACCTCCGACGACTCCGGCTTCTCCGACGTCTCCTCTGTCGGTGTTTGAAGTCGAGCCTCATCAGGACCCAATGGCTTCTCCAGAGCAGGAGATGCCTGGTCCATCATCGGCTTCTCCTCCGGTGCCGGATCCTCAGACTTATCTGGCTTTCCCGGCACCGGGTACAGATCCCGCAGCATTTTTAAATGCAATGTTTAACATCTTTGCCACCATGGTGCCTAGTGGAAGGCATGCGGGTCCGTCAGGTCCTTTGGCCTTTAATTTGGGTGCTCCGGCTCCTTACAAGCCGACACCCTTTATGCCCTTTCTTCCTTCTGGAGCCGTTTCGGCGCCGATGCCCTCGGCGTTGCCCAGAAGGCCTGTGACGCCGACGACGTCTGCTGTCCCAGCACCGATGGATTCACCACGGATGCAGTCTACTGTGAAGTTGCCTGTGGCGCCAGATGGATCCGAGGAGTGGCGCTGATGAAGATCTTCGGCGTCGGCAGGCGCCTTATCGACGCCAGGGCTCGAATCCAGACTCATATCCAGGAAATTGGCTTTACGGCACCTGGAGGAAGAGGAGTATAGCAGACAGCATTTGGAGGAAGGTGAGATCATGGAGCCTTCGGGAGACCTACAAGGCTTGGACACAGCAAGGCTTGGACACAGCAAGTGGCCTGGACACTTCCCCTGAATGGGATCTGGCTTCCCCAGGGGAGTATACGGAGGAGGCTGCTTCATTTCATGCAGTAGTGAGGAAGGCTGCAGACTTTTTAGACCTTCCTCTTCCTGCTGCAGCGGTGAAAACAAACCTTCTTACCGAAATGCTGCGTCGGCGGTGGCGGAGCCACTCTTGCCTTTCAATGAGGCTCTTTTGGACCCCATTAAAGATATCTGGAAGAAGCCAGTGACTTCGGCAGCTGTGAACAGGGCAGTAGCGAGACGCTATCGTGTGGCTCCAGGTGATCTGGACTTTCTCACCAAGCATCCAACTCCGGAGAGTTTGGTTGTTCAGGCGTCGTGCTCCTCCCGTTCAGCTCCTGGTTCGTTCCCCGGGGCCCCTGCGGACAGGGAGTCTAAGAAAATGTACCAGGCAGCAAAAAAGGCCTTTTCTTCTTGCAGCATGGCCTTAAAGTCTACCAATGCAACTTGCATTTTGGGGCGTAATATTCATGTCCTTATGGAGGAGGCTAAGGGTCACCCTGGTTTGCCACAGGAGGTATTGCACCTATTGTCGGATGCTCAGGCGGGCGGCGACCCAGGTGATTCAATCTGGGCTGGACACCTCGGATTCAGTGGCAAGAGCTATGGGCACATCCATAGTGACGAGGCAGCAGGCTTGGCTGCGTTCATCAGGCTTCTCCCCGGATGTACAGACTACTCTCCTGGACCTGCCATTTGACAGAGATAAACTCTTTGGAGCAAAAGCCGATTCTGCTCTTGAACGCTTTAAAGAGAGTAGAGCCACGGCGAGGTCGTTGGGACTTCAGACAGCCACTTCCTCTACTTTTAGATCTTTTAGAAAATGTAGAGGTTTTAGTCGTGGCACCTCCTTTCTTGGCGGGCTCCATGCGGCAGGGCAGCAACCTGCAGGAACCCTACCTTATAGATCGTTCAGGGGCAGGGGTAGAGTACAAACTAGTGGGGCCACCCAGCAGCACTCTGCCTCTTCCTCTTCCTCTTCCTCAGGAGGGGTGCAGCAGGGAAAGCAGCCTTAGTCCTCCACCACTCCCTGCTCACATGTCTCCGGTAGGGGGGAGACTTGCCCGCTTTGTTCCCATGTGGGAGTCCATAACATCAGACTCCTGGGTCATCGACATCGTGAAGAAGGAGTATGCTCTTCCCTTTCGGGATTTCCTTCCTCCCTTCCCTCCCCGTCCCTCCTTCTGTTCGGATGACCATCTTCTGTTATTGCAAGAGGAGGTAATGGCCTTTAGTCGAAAGACGCAGCGGAGTTGGGTCCAGAGCAGGAGAGGGGTCAGGGCTGCTATTCAAGGTACTTCCTGATCCCCAAAAAGGATGGTTGGTTACGTCCAATCTTGGACCTGAGGATTTTGAATTGGTTCCTCAAGCAGGAAAAGTTCAAGATGCTGACCCTGTCACAGGTTCTTTTGGCATTGAACGAAGGAGATTGGATGGTGTCTGTAGATTTGCAGGATGCGTACTTCCATATTCTAATCCTCAAGTCGCACAGGAAGTATCTCGGTTTTGTGGTGGGGTCGCAGCACTATCAGTTTGCGGTCCTTCCATTTGGTCTTACTTCGGCACCTTGAGTCTTCACGAAGGTGATGGCGGTGGTTGCAGCAGAGCTCAGAAGAAGGGGGATAGCGGTATTTCCTTATCTGGGCGATTGGTTGATCAAAGCCAAGTCTCCGGAGCTCTTGCGGCGTCATCTGCAGTGGACAACTCAGTTGTTGTTCGACCTGGGATTCTCAGTCAATGTGCCCAAATCTCACCTGGAGCCCTCTCAACGCCTCCTGTTCATAGGGGCAGTACTGGGCACAACATTAAATTGGGCCTTTCCTCCGCCCCAGCGGGTTCAGGACATTCAGACATTGATTCCAATGTTTCGAAATGGAGCGGTAGTTCCAGTCCTCAAGGTCCTTCGTCTGCTCGGTCTGTTTGCTTCTTGCATTCTGCTGGTCACTCATGCACGCTGGCACATGAGGGCTCTTCAGTGGTGCGTCCGCAGGCAGTGGTTTCAGCACAAGGGAGATCTCGAGGAATCGATGAAGATCTCCAGAGACACTGCAGTGGATCTTCAATGGTGGACAGCGGTCGACAACCTGTCACAAGGAAGGCCGTTCTCGCTGCCTCCACCAGTGGCCACAGTGGTAACGGATGCTTCCACTCTAGGGTGGGGAACTCATCTGGGGGACCTGGAGATCAAAGGCCTTTGGACTCCAGTGGAAGAGAGATTTCACATCAATCTGTTGGAATTGCGGGCAATACGTCTGGCTCTCAAGGCCTTCCTCCCTTCTATTCGCGGTCAGTCAGTCAAGATCCTAACGGACAATACTACCGCAATGTGGTATATAAACAAGCAGGGAGGAGTGGGATCGTATCTTCTCTGCAGAGAAGCTCTTCGACTCTGGTCCTGGCTTCAGGATCACAAGATCTGCTTGGTAGCACATCATTTGGCCGGGGCTCTGAACGTGTGTGCGGACGTTCTCAGTCGACACAACTCGGTCGACCACGAGTGGCGTCTTCATCCAGATCTGGTTCTGTACATATTCCAGATGTGGGGATATCCACAGATAGATCTGTTTGCAACTCAGGAGAATGCGCAGTGCCCGCTATTTTGCAGCCTCCAGTATCCGGTGCAAGGAGCTTTGGGGGTCGCGTTTCAGATGTCCTGGAAGGGTCAGTTGCTTTACGCGTTTCCTCCCATACCCTTGATTCCTCGAGTTCTGAGGAAGATCCGCCAAGACCGAGCCCAGGTCATCTTAATAGCTCCGAATTGGCCAAGAAGTGTGTGGTATTCAGACCTTCTCCAAATCTCGCAGTGCCCTCCGCTCCGTCTCCCATTCAGGATGGACCTCCTCTCACAGTCGCAGGGGCAGATTCTACACCACCACCTCCAGAGCCTGCACCTTCATGCCTGGAGATTGAACGGGGCAATCTGAGCGCTTTTTCTGTCCCACCAGAAGTGGTGGATGTTATTTTATCGGCCAGGCGACACTCCACCAAAACAATCTATGCAAGTCGTTGGGCTAAATTTGTATGCTGGTGTGGAGAGAATAGAATTGATCCCTTAAAGGCTCGTTTGTCTGACATATTGTCATTTGCTCTTTGCCTGGCACAGAAGGGTTGTGCGGTTGCCACAGTCAAGGGTTATTTATCTGCACTGTCGGCTTTTCTGTGCCTTCCTGATCAGCCTTCCTTGTTTAAATGTCCTATTGTTTTAAGGTTTCTAAAGGAGCTTTCTTACAAATTTCCACCATTACCATTTGTTATGCCTCAGTGGGACCTTAATTTGGTGTTAACATTTTTAATGGGGTCCCCATTTGAACCGATGCATTCTTGCTCTTTGCGGTTTCTAGTTCTCAAGACTGTGTTCCTGGGGGCCATAACATCGGCCAGAAGGGTCAGTGAGCTTCAGGCTCTTAGTGTAGTGCCCCTATACCTTTCTTTCTATAGACACAAAGTGGTTAAGGACCAAGGCGGCTTTCCTCCCGAAGGTTGTTACATCCTTTCACCTGGGGCAGTCTATTACTCTCTCTTCCTTTTACCCTCCACCTCATCCATCCAAGGAGGAAGAGAGGCTCCACCGGCTGGATCCACGAAGAGCGCTGAGCTTCTATGTCGACAGGACGAAGGAGTTCAGGCAAGATGATCAGCTCTTCGTTGGATACGTGGGGAAGAGGAAAGGTAGAGCAGTCCACAAGAGAACGCTATCCAGGTGGGTCATTCTATGTATCAAAATGTGTTATTTTTTGGCGAAGAAAGAACTACCTGTGGGGCTTCGTGCCCACTCCACCAGACCTAAGGCTGCTTCTTCGGCTTTGGCTAGGGGTGTTCCTGTGGCTGATATCTGCAGGGCAGCAACTTGGGCGTCCCTCCATACTTTTGTTAAACATTACTGTTTGGATTCTGAGGTTAGAAGGGATGGGCATTTTGCTCGCTCGGTGCTGCAGACTTTCTTGGTTTGACCATTCGGGCACCCACCTCCGGAGGTAGTACTGCTTTGGGACTCTATTCTTTAGGTGAGGAATCCACAGGTAGGTGTATCCATCAGAAGAATAAGTTACTTACCTTCGGTAACGCTTTTTCTGGTGGATACAGTAACTACCTGTGGATTCCTCACGGTCCCACCCGCCTCCCCGTTGCCTGACTGGTCATACCATGAAATCCATGGGTGAGCATCCTTTGCCTTGTATATTTGCATATACCTGAATCATGTATATAGTTGTGGCATCTGTACAGGGAGTGCAGAATTATTAGGCAAATTAGTATTTTGACCACATCATCCTCTTTATGCATGTTGTCTTACTCCAAGCTGTATAGGCTCGAAAGCCTACTACCAATTAAGCATATTAGGTGATGTGCATCTCTGTAATGAGAAGGGGTGTGGTCTAATGACATCAACACCCTATTGTCAGGTGTGCATAATTATTAGGCAACTTCCTTTCCTTTGGCAAAATGGGTCAAAAGAAGGACTTGACAGGCTCAGAAAAGTAAAAAATAGTGAGATATCTTGCAGAGGGATGCAGCACTCTTAAAATTGCAAAGCTTCTGAAGCGTGATCATCGAACAATCAAGCGTTTCATTCAAAATAGTCAACAGGGTCGCAAGAAGCGTGTGGAAAAACCAAGGCGCAAAATAACTGCCCATTAACTGAGAAAAGTCAAGCGTGCAGCTGCCACAATGCCACTTGCCACCAGTTTGGCCATATTTCAGAGCTGCAACATCACTGGAGTGCCCAAAAGCACAAGGTGTGCAATACTCAGACACATGGCCAAGGTAAGAAAGGCTGAAAGACGACCACCACTGAACAAGACACACAAGCTGAAACGTCAAGACTGGGCCAAGAAAGATCTCAAGACTGATTTTTCTAAGGTTTTATGGACTGATGAAATGAGAGTGAGTCTTGATGGGCCAGATGGATGGGCCCGTGGCTGGATTGGTAAAGGGCAGAGAGCTCCAGTCCGACTCAGACGCCAGCAAGGTGGAGGTGGAGTACTGGTTTGGGCTGGTATCATCAAAGATGAGCTTGTGGGGCCTTTTCGGGTTGAGGATGGAGTCAAGCTCAACTCCCAGTCCTACTGCCAGTTCCTGGAAGACACCTTCTTCAAGCAGTGGTACAGGAAGAAGTCTGCATCCTTCAAGAAAAACATGATTTTCATGCAGGACAATGCTCCATCACACGCGTCCAAGTACTCCACAGCGTGGCTGGCAAGAAAGGGTATAAAAGAAGGAAATCTAATGACATGGCCTCCTTGTTCACCTGATCTGAACCCCATTGAGAACCTGTGGTCCATCATCAAATGTGAGATTTACAAGGAGGGAAAACAGTATACCTCTCTGAACAGTGTCTGGGAGGCTGTGGTTGCTGCTGCACGCAATGTTGATGGTGAACAGATCAAAACACTGACAGAATCCATGGATGGCAGGCTTTTGAGTGTCCTTGCAAAGAAGGGTGGCTATATTGGTCACTGATATGTTTTTGTTTTGTTTTTGAATGTCAGAAATGTATATTTGTGAATGTTGAGATGTTATATTGGTTTCACTGGTAATAATAAATAATTGAAATGGGTATATATTTTTTTTTGTTGAGTTGCCTAATAATTATGCACAGTAATAGTCACCTGCACACACAGATATCCCCCTAACATAGCTAAAACTAAAAACAAACTAAAAACTACTTCCAAAAATATTCAGCTTTGATATTAATGAGTTTTTTGGGTTCATTGAGAACATGGTTGTTGTTCAATAATAAAATTAATCCTCAAAAATACAACTTGCCTAATAATTCTGCACTCCCTGTATATACATTTCTTTTTCTAATTTAGATAGTTCAAGGAAAACATGCTTGGTCTTGAATGACATATTTTACTTTTGTATATAATAAATGTTCTGTTTTCATTCATTTAATGTGACTATGATCTCTTTAAGGTTAACCTGTTCGCCTCTATGGCACGTAAAAAAATGGTGATAACTGACGTCTGCACGTCGACGAGGGCTTCTTATTGCCTAGATGACGTCATACGGCGTCCCGTGGAGTCGGGCGATTGTGACGTCATCATCGACGTGCAGAGCTAGAAGAAATTTCCGTCGAGGCTGGCGCGAGGGGAGAATTCTTTAGGTGAGGAATCCACAGGTAATTACTGTATCCACCAGAAAAAGTGTTACCGAAGGTAAGTAACTTATTTGTCACAAACAAAGAAGGAATGGCACATCAGAAATTATCAGAACTTATTCATTTACAAAATAGTCATATTGATGCTTTTTCCCTTGAAGCATATTGATCTCGTACTGGTTGATCTGATTAATTTGCACAGCATTTTGATCAATCGGTTAAGACCACACTTTCAGGTAGTAAGGAGGCGGGTAGAAACTGGGGACAGAACATTGAGGTGGTTCTCTAACTCCCGCCGTAAGGCCAAAATACAGTTACTGGGAGCACTGAAGGCAGGGAATTGTCGAGAGATAAGAGCAACCAGGACTGCGTACAAAACAGTATTGAAAAATGCTAAAAAAGAGTGCGAAACCAAATATTGGAACGGGTTGGTAGATGCACTCTTTGAGAAGGACCTTAAACTGTTTTGGAAATTAGTGACAGGTAAAGGTTGCTCCCAAATTGTGGAGAACTACCCTGTAACCCAGCCAGAAACTTGGGTGTCACATTTTGAAAACCTATATAGAGCCGCACAAATTAGTAATACTAAAATGCACCAAAATGCAAAGGGCCCTTTATTTCTCATACACCAACTGTTGGGTCAGCTATACCATCTAAATTTGACTTGGACCTCTTTTCTCTAAAATAAACAACTTTGGCTCTCCAATCAGTACGTAAAGGGAAGGCCTCTGGGCTAGATGGTATCCCAGGTGATTTATATTTGTCTTGACCGACAACTTGGTCTCTATATTTAAATGCGCTCTGTAATGAGATACTGAGGGGTGGTGGATTTCCCCCCACATGACAAGGAGCAATTATAGTCCCTATTTTTAAGAAAGGGCCAAGGGACGAACCAACTAATTATAGGCCAATAAGTTTAATTGATGTCAGCCAAAAAATATTATGCAAACAGTTATTGAATAGACTACAGACATGGATAGAGGATTCTCATATCCTTTCCAACTTCCAGGCATGATTTAGGAGAGGAGTGAGCACAATAGACCAGGTGTTTAAATTCAATCTCCTTTGCTGGAAATATCTGTCACTCAATAAGAGCCACTTATATGTGGCTTTTATCAACTTAAAAGCAGCCTTTGATATGGTTCTACGGGACTTATTGTGGAATGTTCGGGAGATCTACCAACTCGATAAAGAATTATTGATATTGATTAGGTACCTTCACGAGGGGACTTACGCTCAGGTACGTTGGTCTCAAAGCGGTGATTTAACAGAAGCTATACCTGTCGACAGGGGGGGGTCAGGCAGGGGTGCGTCCTGGCCCCCACATTGTTTAATCTTTTTTATCAACGGTGCAGTGGACCAGCTGATGCACTGTAATCATGATGCTCCAAAGCTAGCTGGAGCCCCTGTCCCCATTTTAATGTTTGCGGATGATACTTTATTAATTTCAAGAACCCCAATGTGCCTACAAAACGAACTTGATGCTTTTTTTATTTTTGTTCAAGGAGAGGACTCAAAATAAATCCAACTAAATCAAAGTTCATGGCTTTTAACCCGCATAAATCATTTAGGGGGACGATGACTAGCAGGCCAACCGGCTATCTGGGGATTAGACTAGCAGATGACCAACAGTGGTCGGCACAGATTGGGAAGAGTTTGACAGTTCTTAGGCAGAGATCAGCAGTGATAGGGAGGGAAATCGCTAATATTTCGGAAGGGGAGATCTCACCTGCTATTACAGTTTACAAAGCAGCGGCAATGGCAGCTTCAACTTATGGTGCCGAGCTTTGGGGGCACTCTAATTCTAGGTGTTTGACGACAGTAGAAAACCGCTTTATATGTAACTTCTTGCGGCTGCTGATGAGTACCCCTCTCATAACCCTTAGATTTGACTTAGCTTTAAATGAGGTTCATAATGAAATTGCTCTAAGACCTCTTATGTATTGGTTCCGTCTCTGGACTTCCGAATACTTGTCCACCTACCAAACAGCAACAGATGAGTTCCTAGTGGACGACCGTGCATTAATTCCCTGGTTTAAATATATTAGAGAAATGAGTAAACTCCTTAAAATGGAGGAGGTGTGGAGAGATCCTCGCAATTTGACCAAGGAAGTAAAAGTGCGCATAACAAGGTGCTACTGGGAGACTATTCTGGTGCAAATTTGGTCTAAAAAAAAAACCAAGGTAGCAGGACCCTACAGTTTCTGGATCATAAATTTCGCCCTAAGTTTGAGGCCTATATGGATAATGTAAACCCTCCCTACACCAAAACCCTCTTTATTAAATTTAGATTAGGGATTCTCCCACTTAAGACATTTACTGCGAGCTGGAGTACGGAGGATTGCAATCTGACCTCTTGTCACCATTGCCAGGAGAAACCAGAGTCACTCACACATTTCATGTTTTTCTGTCTTAGATATTTGGTCCCCAGGAAGAAGTGGATTATTCCATTATGCAGGTCAATGGGGATAAGGGAATGCAATACATCATTACGCATCTTGGCAACTGATACAACTGATAAGGTAGTCTTTGCAGTTGCAAGATACTTGCAATATGCATGGGCCATAAGAACTAGAGAATTGCTATAATTATGCATTTTATTATATTGATTTTAGATTAGAATTATTTAATGTAGCAGTAGATTACTGATTGGAATTAAGACGCAATGGCCCATAATATTTTAAGATTTTAAGATTGATGTCTGTTTTGCATTGTTTTAACAACTATGCGATTTTATAATTTATTCGGGGTCTCTTAATGTATTATGTGGTACTCCTTGTTTATTTTTCTTTTATAACTGGTTTACTGTATAATTATGATATGGTGTTTACTGTATACTTTTATGGCTTTTAGCTGAAGTAAAGTTATTACTACTATCAGAACTTGCAGGAAAATATGAAGTGGATAATGAGAAATCGAAACCATTGAAAAGGAGTTACAAATTGGAATTCGATTCAAAAGACATTTGGAACATGAGATTATCTTGAATGAAAATTCATATTAGAGAATTAATCCTAAGTATTCAAACATGGGGAGCATTAGATAAAGGGGAAGGCAGATGGGTAAAGAAAAGAAATCTGAAGAAAAGAGTCTGCAAATGTGAACTCTACTGATACACAGTGGACTGATAGTCTAGTAAAAATATTACCAATGAGAAATAATTCCTGGAGGGAATTAAGTTCATGTCCCTTGGAGCAGGAGTGATGTTATGTCATTCACAATGATTACCCGAGATTGAGAGAGAAACTAGTGGAATGGTACCAGCAGACAGAATAGTAAAACTTGCAAAATGTCTGTGGGAGGATTTAAATACCCTTTTAGAAATAGTGGTCCCAGCTGATTTATGAACTGAATGTAAAAGAAGTGTTGATTGGCCGACAAGCGAACCTCCATGAGATCCAGTTACTGGAGCACCTTTTCCTGAAGTAACGAAAAGTTATTACAAAGTGACAGAAATTTTGCAAACAAGAATTTCTCCTAAAATATTGATTGGCAGAGAATTGATAGGACAGCTAAGGAAGCAAAGGAGTCAATACATGCATATTATGAGAGGTTGTTGCAAGCATTCAAACATTACAGTGGTACAGAAACAATTGAGCCCAAAAACATAATTCAATTTGTGTTCAGGTTTGTTGAAGGGTTGAGACCTGAAGTTAGTAACATCCTGAAGAGTCATTTGATTTGCTGGCAAGCAAAAACTGTTGATGAAATATTGCAGTTTGTTAAATATTGCAGTGGCGAGATAGAAATAAAGCAAAAGAGATTGAAAGAAAAGGCAATGGTGATGCAGATTAGAGTAGTACAATCAGGGATGCAGGGAATTCCGAACAACAGGTAAACATGCAAATGGTTCTGAGTCAGGGATTGGTGAGATGCAGAGGACGTGGTGGTTTTGGAAATGGAAATGAAAATCGTGTAGGTGTTGATCTGAATACTAATGTTAATTCAGGTGATATGCAGACAACAAGAAAGATGTACCTTGTCATACTTGCAGGAGTTTTGGGCATTGGAAACGGGAATGTCCAATGATGGTACAGGAAGGTGTTGTGCAGATGAATGAAAACAATCAATTTCCAAATTTGAGAGGACCGAGAATTCGGAATCCTAATTTAAATGTCCAGAATATGAATAATCAAATGCAGATTCTGCAGCAAATGCACATATCCGAACAACAGATACAGGTGCCACGTTTTCAAGTACCACAACAGCAAATACAACAGCAGATGCAAATGATGCCACAGTGACAAATGCAAATACCTCAAGCTCCAATGACAGAGCAGCTGATATTGGTTCCTCAGCAGAACATGGGTCAAAAGTTAGGTAAAAACAATCAGTTAATACAGCAGTATCCCCTACTCAGTGAGGATGAATGGAGTGATGAAATTGTGAGTGAGAGTTCGGATGAAGAAGAATGTGTGCTAGCAGCTTCATTGGAGGTTGAACAAAGAGGTCCTTATGTAAATGGAACAGTAATGGATCATGTAGTCTCATTCTTGGTTGATACAGAGGTCAGAACTAAAAAAAGTTCCTAATGTGCCACTTTCTGGGAAAGGTTGCGGGAGTAGCGAATCAGCACTTGACAAATCCAATTACTGACCCGATTCCTGTTAAAATTGGTAATTCTGAAGGCATGCGCATATTTCTAGTCTGTGACTCAAATCCAGTGTGCCTATTAGAAAGAGATTTGTTGTGCAAAATAAGATATTCGATTACCTGTAGAAATTATGAAATTGCCATCCAAACAAATAGTGATGATGAGGAATCCAATTTACCAATTGGAAATTGTAGTTTGATTAATGAAGAGCTTCCATTAATTACTCTTTATCCTGGATTCACAGTATTGGACCTACCAGTTGATTTACGAGATACAGTTATTTCAACAGTTTGGGATCTTTAAAAAGTGTTATGACCCTTCAGACCATCTGATTTTAGTAACTGTGAAAATGTACAGTCCAGTGTGTCTATTCAGCGCCGGGAGAATGGACCTCTGTCCACTGAAGAGGTATCGACTTTTACTAAAGGTGGGTGTAGGAGGTGAGACGTGATTGAAAGTGCAAGAGTGGGTGTAAGAAAGTGCCTCCTTGGCATAGTTACCCCCTAACTGTTTGCCTTTGCTGATGCTAAGTTTTGACTGAAAGTGTGCTGGGACCCTGCTAACCAGGCCCCAGCACCAGTGTTCTTTCTGTAAACTGTACCTTTGTCTCCACAGTTGGCACAACCCTGGCACTCAGGTAAGCCCTTGTAACTGGTACCCCTGGTACCAAGGGCCCTGATGCCAGGGAAGATTTCTAAGGGCTGCAGCATGTCTTATGCCACCCTGGGGACCCCTCACTCAGCACATGCACACTGCCTCGCAGCTTGTGTGTGCTGGTGGGGAGAAAATGACTAAGTCGGAATGGCACTCCCCTCAGAGTGCCATGCCAACCTCACACTGCCTGTGGCATTGGTAAGTCACCCCTCTAGCAGGCCTTACAGCCCTAAGACAGGGTGCACTATACCACAGGTGAGGGCATATGTGCATGAGCACTATGCCCCTACAGTGTCTAAGCAAAACCTTAGACATTGTAAGTGCAGGGTGGCCATAAGAGTATATGGTCTGGGAGTTTGTCAAACACAAACTCCACAGTTCCATAATGGCTACACTGTAAACTGGGAAGTTCGGTATCAAACTTCTCAGCACAATAAATGCACACAGATGCCAGTGTACAACTTATTGTACCATACACCCAGAGGGCATCTTAGAGATGCCCCCTGAATACCAATCCGACTTCTAGTGTAGGCTGACCAGTTTCTGCCAGCCTGCCACACACCAGACATGTTGCTGGCCACATGGGGAGAGTGCTTTTGTCACTCTGTGGCCAGGAACACAGTCTGTACTGGGTGGAGGTACTGCTCACCTCCCCCTGCAGGAACTGTTACACCTGGCTTTTGATACAGTGCCACAGGGCATCCCAGCTAGTGGAGATGCCCGCCCCTCCGGCCACTGCCCCCACTTTTGTCGGCAAGGCTGGGGGAGATAATGAGAAAAACAAGAAGGAGTCACCCACCAGTCAGGACAGCCCCTAAGGTGTCCTGTGCTGAGGTGACCCCTGCCTTGAGAAATCCTCCATCTTGAGTTTGGAGGATTCCCCCAATAGGATTAGGGATGTGCCCTCCTCCCCACAGGGAGGAGGCACAAAGAGGGTATAGCTACCCTCAAGGATAGTATCCATTGGCTACTGCCCTCCCAGACCTAAACACACCCCTAAGTTCAGTATTTAGGGGCTCTCCAGAACATAGGAAACTAGATTCCTGCAACCTGAAGAAACAAGAAGGACTTCTGACCTACAAGCCTGCAGAGAAGGAAGAAGACAACAACTGCTTTGGCCCCAGCCCTACCGGCCTGTCTCCAACTTCGAAAACCTGCAACCAGCGACGCATCCGACAGGGACCAGCGACCTCTGAAGTCTCAGAGGACTGCCCTGAACTAAAGGACCAAGAAACTCCCGTGAACAGCGACCCTGTTCAAAACTAGTTACTTCTTTGCAACAAAGAAGCAACTTTCAAAGACTGCACGTTTCCCGCCGGAAGCGTGAGACTTCAGACTCTGCACCCAATGCCCCCGGCTTGAGATCCAGAGAACAAACACCACACGGAGGACTCCCCGGTAACTGCGAGCCCGTGAGTAACCAGAGACGACCCCCCTGAGTCCCGACAGCGACGCCTGCAGAGAGAATCCAGAGGCGGCCCCTGACTACGACTGCCTGTAACAGGGGACCCGACGCCTGGAACCAGCACTGCATCCGCAGCCCCCAGGACCTGAAGGAACCGTACCTCAGTGCAGGAGTGACCCCAGGCGACCCTCTGTATCCCAGGTGGTGGCTGTCCTGAGAAGCCCCCCCTGTGCCTGCCTGCACCGCTAGAGTGACCCCCGGGTCCCTCCATTGACTCCTACCTGAAACCCGACGCCTGCTTTGCACACTGCACCGGCCCGCTCCTCTGCCGCTGAGGGTGTGTTTTGTGTGACTACTTGTGTCCCCGCCAGTGCTCTACAAAACCCCCTGGTCTGCCCACCGAGGACGCAGGTACTTACCTGCTGGCAGACTGGGACCGGAGCACCCTTGTTCCCCATAGGCGCCTATGTGTTTTGGGCACCCCTTTGACCTCTGCACCTGACCGGCCCTGAGCAGCTGGTGTGGTAACTTTGGGGTTGCCTTAAACCCCCAACGGTGGGCTGCCTATGCCCCAGGACTGAGACTTGTAAGTGTTTTACTTACCTCCTAATCTAACCTTTACTTACCTCCCCCAGGAACTGTTGATTTTTACAGTGTCCACTTTGAAAATAGCTTATTGCCATTTTTACAAAGACTGTATATGATATTACTTTTATTCAAAGTTCCTAAAGCATCTAAGTGAAGTACCTTACATTTAAAGTGTTTACTGTAAATCTTGAACCCGTGGTTCATAAAATAAACTAAGAAAATATATTTTTCTATATAAAAACCTCTTGGCCTGGAGTAAGTCTTTGAGTGTGTGTTCCTCATTTATTTTCTGTGTGTGTACAACAAATGCTTAAGACTACCCTCTGATAAGGCTACTGCTCGACCACACTACCACAAAATAGAGCATTAGAATTACCTAATTTTGCCACTATCTTACCTCTAAGGGGAACCCTTGGACTCTGTGCACACTATTTCTTACTTTGAAATAGTATATACAGAGCCAACTTCCTACAGTGAGACAGTGATCAAGGCTCAGTAAGGGGCTTTTTCAGAAGAGAATATATATTATCCAAAAGTGGTATACAAGCACAACTTCACAACTACAAAATGAGTCTAAAAGTCTACCCGCCCCCTAAATTACTTTCAAAAGCACATAACGAATAACGCTGACAATTTGTTGTGTTGCAGGTATTCCTGTATGCAATGTACATAAGAAGCAGTTGAGTGTGTGATGATGGTGTGTACTTTCCAAACTCAAAATAGTCCCTCTACTGGAGGGGGAAGGAAATATTCAAGCAGCCAGTAGAAAGCAGTTTAAAGGACTAGAAGAATGCATAAGATAGAGGCAAATATGCCAGGCAGCAAAGACATAGAGTAAAGGGGAATTAAACAATCCTTAAGAAAGGAGAGAGGATAGCTGATCTAGGTGTTACCCAGGTTATCCAGATTTTGAAATTGGATGCTTGAGCATCTACATCGTAACAGTCATAGCAGTGTTAGTTGGAAAAAGACTGGAACCATAGTTAAAGGAGGCATGAATGGTCAGACCAGAGAATGGGGATGGAGGAAGAAGTCTGAAGTAGGGACATTGGTAAATATCTGATCAAATGTATGACAGGCCTTATGCGTACAGTGCTCAACCTTTAGGTCAAGGCTGAGGGTCTCTAAAGTAGAAATGAAGGTGTTATTTAGAGAGGAGTCCATGTAATTGAAGTAAATGTTAAAGTCTCCTAGGATAGTGAAATTAGAGAATTTCAGCCTGGGGAGGTAGTAAAGGTTTGTGTTAGACCTGACACGCGCAGGTAGTGTTTACCCAAGTTTTTTTCAGCTTTTTTTATAAGAGATTTTGCAAGGGGCCCACCAGTCATTGGCACTTTCCCACTGTAAATAGAGAGTGAAAGTGCCAGCGTCATCCTTCCATCCACCTGGAAGAGGCTCTAGCCCGTGTGCGCACACTGACATACTGGTGGTTTGCTCCGTACCTGGGTGTGCACACTTTCACATGGGTATCTAAAGTAGTGGCTGAGCATTATAGCGCAGGCCAGCATAGGTGCACGTGCTCCCATGTGGTAGCTGTAGCCAAAGTGTCCAGCCTGCCCCTGTAGGCTCGTATCTGGTGCCAGGCCACATGTGCTTGGGGTTGCAGAACACCCATGCGTGTTCGCAGTGCCAATGAGAGCTGCTCATGAGGGTAACTTAGAAGACAAAAGTCCTTTTAGTTCTGGCTGCAATAGTGGATTGCAGAGGAGCAGCCTCATGATGTTTAGTATCATTGGACTCAGAGTGATAAACCCCATCTAGTGGTAAAGGTGGTTTCATTAATAATGCACTAGAAATGCCACTTCGGGGAAGTAGGAATTTCTAGGTTCTAAAATGCTTTGTGTTTCTTATAAATTTGACTCCATTTCACTGGATGCGGGGGAAGAGCACATATGTGCATTCCCCCAGCGACAGCTATAAAACTTGTGCATCCAGAACAACAGACCACTGCCATTATGGGCACTGGATAGGTCGATTAGAGGGAAAGGTTTCTGACATTTGGCCTCTCGGAGCCAGAGCATGGCCCCACTAAAGATGGATCTACATTCCACGTCCTCAGGGTGGATTGGGAGGAAATTCAGGGGAAACATCTGTGGTTCAAAGGACAACCCTTTGAACCACCCCTAACTTAGTAAAGGCACACTTTAGTATAACTAGGGGTTTTATCCTTCAGCAAGGCAGAGTTGCATCTACGGCAATGCAGGACCAGTGCTGCTGGACCACGTGGTGCGCACTGCCAGAGGAGTCTGTTGTGCACAAAAGGATAACTGCCCGACGAAAGGAGCCACACCCTTACTGTAATGTGGCTGGCCTGTGCCAACTGCCTGCTACTGTGTTGTAACATGAGGTGTGCTCTCCAAGGCCATGTTGACTGCCTCCTGTTATCTGCGGAGGTCTCAGGGACATCAAGGATGTCCTGTGAGGGATTTACATCATCTACAGGTACCATCTGGAGAGTGGTGCCCTCTTCTGTGCCTACATTGTCAGCTGGACCCTACCGGGCAGCAGCGGCATGAGAGTGGATGAAGTATTGTGTCTGGAGACCAAAGTTACCTGATGCAGAGCCTGCTAGTACTGCCCACACTTTGAGTGGCCCTTCATCGTGGGGACCACAGTATGCCAAGACGTCTTGTGTTATGAGCAGGATCACCCGTGGCAGGACCCTGCATGGCCCACTGTTGTCCAGTGAGTCGCATTTCTCTTGTATGATCCTCGGCTGCATGTGCATTGTGTGTGGCCCCATTCATAGGTTGCGACCCTTGGAGCTTGGTGCAACCAGAGTTGTGCTATACACTACCTCATATGGTAGGGCTGACCTTACTTCGAAGTGTATGACTGTGGAGCCTGCTGCGACTAAAGTCACAATGCACCAGATGTTGTGCCTCCTTTCAGGGAGGTATGGAAACAAAGTTCCTTGTGTGGCCTGCGGGTCTAGACTGACTCAAGTCATCGAGCGCCAGATGTTGTGCCTCAATCCAGAGAGGTGCAGGATTTATGTTCTTTGTCGTAGTGTCCGGGAGTGTCTGGTGCAGTTCAAGTCATCACACACCAGGAGGTAACACATTGGGAATTGTCTTTGGAGTGACTGTATGGTTGGACCAATTCAGGTCATCGGGGCCTTGACGTTGTGCCTCATTTTTTGTGGAGGTACAGCACTGTGCACTTTTCATGCAGGAACATAACCGTCTGGTGCAACTAAAGTCTTCATGCACCAAACACGGCGCCTCCTTGTAAAGGGGGTGCAGAGCTAGTAACTCGTTGTGTGCAACCGGAATTGTCGAGAGCAATTCAGGTCAACTCGCCCCAACGGTGCGCCTCCATTCTGGAGGTGCCGAAACTGTTAACTATTTTGTAATGCTGACTGTCTGGTGGGGCTGGGTGCCGCAATTGCTAAGGGGCAGCCCCAGTGACTCTTCCCCCTGTGTGTTGCAGGGCTTTGAGTGATCCTCCCACTGGGAGCCCAACCATCTCCTTGCTAATTGTTGCCTTATCTGCTGTTGTCTTTTCTTCCCCCTCTCGTATTGTTCCCGGGATTCAGCATAGAGTGACTAGGGCCGTGAGCGGCCTAGTATCCAAGGGTAGGTTGATGCAATCTATGGTTTGAGGTGGGGCAGGATAGCTGAAGTTGGTCGGTGGGTGGTGGAACGTTTGGGATCTGGGTTGCCTGCAAATACAGTAGTATCCACTAGCCGGATATCAGGGCACCACATTAGGGTGCAGAGGAGTGCGTGTGTATGAGTGTGTGTGCACGAGCCGACTGATGCCTGTGGCACCGCCTGGCGGTGCAGAGTGGATGTGCGGGAGTGAGTGCAGGTGAATGCAAGGGCAGCACCGTGGTGTTGCTGGAAACGTTCTTCTGCCAGGGAAGTACGATTTACTAGTGCAGCCTAGGTGGCAGTGCTATGTGGGAGTGTACAATGCTTGTATTTACATATTGCTGCTAGCGTTGGGAACCAGGGTGCACCCTTAATTTAATTGTTACATCAAAGTTGGTAAACCTTTGGGTGGGTCTTGTGGGTCTTGTGTTGACGTTTGGCACCACTTGAGGATGCGTGAGGGAACTTATCGTTTTCTCACTTGCACATACTGTCATTGGTGTTACACACAGTTAAGCTGAATATTGTGAACGCTATTACTATATTGGATTTATGCCCAGATTTCCATGACGCTCATGCTGTGTAGACAATGTGTATGTTGAATATAATTTTTATATACCAACACAGTGTGTGAAATCTCACATGTGCCACTCAGTGTGGATGTGGTGTGGAAGTGCTGTGCCGTTGCTTTACACATTGCCTCTGTGATAAGCCAGACTGCTCTGTGCCAAGCTACCGAAGGGTGTGCGCAGGGTATACAGTGAGTGTAATCACCCACCTCTGACAGGAGTGGCAAGATTCTGCCTGGCTGGGGCCTTGCTGCAGCCAACTAGAATGTGTTGCCTCCACAGTTCCCTAATGAATCCATAAATTTGTCAATGGGGCCAAGCAGACAGTAAACAATGATGCCAGCCATAGAAAAGGATTTGTTAATTTCTATAAGGAACTGACAGTCTTCTATAGGAGTTAGTGCAGGTAAAACAGTGGTGGTGCACATGAGGTGGGAGGGGTAGATAATGGTGATTCCCCCTCATGACGTCTTGCCAGTCGTAAGGGCAAAGGCAATGCCAGGGCCTGGGGAGGTCTTAAGTCAAGTCTCCATTACAAAACTAGTAGACAGGTTGTTACCTACAGGAAAGTTGTGAATACCCATATGATGTTACAGGTTATAAGAAAACATATGATAGGGGAGGAGGGAGAATTGTTGGAGGAACTCTTCCCAGGTTTGGGAGCAATATATGCTAGAAACTGAGCGCAAAGGGAGATGGGGATTAGTAAGCATTGTCTCAAATGATCTGTCTACAATATGTTCTATACCCCGGGAATAGATTAATGCAGTTCACACATTGGGTCTTACCTGGGGTTTTCAGAGCTAATAGCTCAAGAGTCAGGGTTTCTGGTGCTTGGCACAGTACAGGCGCAGATGGGTAAAGAGTAGCCTGCCTTGGCTGGTCTTCGGCATACTGCCGGCGTGCCTGCTGTGCAGACACACAGCTGCGCTTCTCTTAAAGGATGCCTTGGCCAGTGGGCTTGTCCAAGAGGAATAGAACTAGACTGCGAACCTGTGCTTGCACTAAGGTAATTGACAAAGTAAAAGCCCTAACTAGAACCTAGCCACTCTACTGCTCTTACCTGGCTTCCCTGCTAGAAGTCACGAGTGGGAACTAAAAGAAGTGAAAACAGCAGTGTAGAACGAAAACATAACGTGAATAAAAAGCAAGAAGGGATGGTCCCAATATGTTCTGCTATTGAAGGATTCAGGAATCTCCATAAATACAAGAAAAATTAAAAGGTATTAGGTCAGGCAACTAGGAGCAATGATGGTGGGTGCTGGTCTCAACCAGGAAGTCAGGAATGTGTTTGTGAGAGAGAGAATATTGTCTAATAAAGATGCTGTGTTTGCCAGACAAGTGAAAATCAGTGCTTCAAATGACCAATTGAACAAACATATCCAGTGAATGCTTTCTTATTACCCAACATATCATTCTTTAACTTAACAATAGGGCTGGGTGGTGGAGCAAGTGACATGCTCTTTGCACCTCGAAGAAAGAGTGTATGGTGGAAGAAAAACAAAGAGGTTAGAAGGAAAAGCAGAAAGGCAGAGGGGAAAAACAAAGAGGTAAAGAGGGACAGTATCTAATGGGTAGGGGAAACATCTGGAACAAAGCTTTCCGGAACAACGCAGGGCTTTTTCTCTGCCTTAACCATGCATGTGCTGAACAACGCACATGCAGGTAAAAGCAGAGAAAAAGGGAGAGTGCATCGGGAGAGGACACGGTCAGGTAAGTGGGGCTGGGGCATGGTTTGGGAAGGTGGGCCATTTTATTTTAAGTGGCAGGGCTGGGGGTTTGGGTTGGTTATGTTTTTGGGCTGGTGGTGGGGGGTTGGAGTAGTTATGTTTTTAGAGCAGGTTGGGGGGGTCCAGGAAGTTATGTTTTTAGGGCGGGTGGAGGGTCAGGGTTGTTATGTTTTTAGGGAAGGTGATGGTGGGTCAGGGTAGTTATGTTTTTAGGTGGGGTGGTGGGGGTAAGGGTAGTTATGTTTTTAGGGCACGTGATGGTGGGTCAGGGTAGTTATGATTTAGGGTGGGGTGGGGGGTCAGGGTAGTTATGTTTTAGGGTGGGTGGTGGAGTCGGTGTAGTTATGTTTTTTGGGTTGGTGGCAGGGGTTGGGTAGTTATGTTTTTAGGGCAGGTGGTGCCATTTTTTTTTTAAGGGGTGGGGTGGGGTTGGGCTAGTTATGTTTTTAGGGCGGGTGGTGGGGTCGGGTGGTTATGGTTTTTAGGGCGGGCGGGGTAGTTATGGTTTTTGGGGCAGGTGGAGGGTTGAGGAAATTATGATTTTTTAGGGTGGGTGGGGGCGGGGTAGTAGTATTTTTAGGGTGGGTGCGGGCAGGGTAGTTGTGATTTTAGGGTGTTCGGGTAGTTATGGTTTTAGGGCAGGTGGGGGACAAGTAGTAATGTTTTTAGGGCAGGTGGGGAGATCTGGTATTTATGTTTTTAGGGCAGGTGGTGGGGGTCGGGTAGTCATGGTTTTAGGGTGGGTAGTGGGGGGTCAGGGTAGTTGTCTTTTTAGGGTGGGTTGTGGGATGTCGGGGTGCTTGTGTTTTTAGGGCGGGTGTTGTGGTAGTTATGTTTTTGGGGCGGGTCTGGGGGGTCGGTAGTTATGTTTTCAGGTCCAGTGGTGGGCGGTCAGGGTAGGGTTTTTTAGGGCAGGTGGTGGGGGGTTGGGTAGTTGTGTTTTTAGGGCGGGTACTTGTGTTTTTAGGGTGGGTGGGGTGTCGGGGTACTTGTGTTTTTAGGGCGGGTGGGGGGGTCGGGTAGTTATGTTTTTAGGGTGGGTGGGGGGTCTGGGTAGTTGTGCTTTTAGGGCAGGGTGGTCGGGTAGTTATGTTTTTAGGGCGGGCGGGAGGTGGCATGCTAGAACCATGCATGCCGTCCCACACATGCCTTTACAAGGCATGCTTTTACAACAAAAAATAATTGTGAACGCCTGCATGTAACAATGTGGTCGTTGTTCCAACCGCGTTGTTCAGGCATGCATGGTTTGCGGATGTATTGTTCCATTATACAGCCAATGGGTAGAGGCCTTAAAGACCAGCGACCTAGAGCAAAGTGCAGAGCAGCACTATGTTTCTTTGATTTGTTACACCTTCTAGGTTTGTTCCAAAAATACAAGAAGGTTGCGATGGATAACTGTAGGAAAGTACCATCTTGCCTGGCACCCCCATTTTTACTGTATATATGTTTGTTTTTGCCTGTGTCACTGGGATCCTGCTAGCCAGGACCCCTGTGCTCATAAAGTATGAACTGTATGTGTTCCCTGTGTGGTGCCTAACTGTATCACTGAGGCTCTGCTAACCAGAACCTCAGTGTTTATGCTCTCTCTGCTTTTAAAATTGCCACTGCAGGCTAGTGACTAATTTTACCAATTCTGATTGGTACACTGGAACACCCTTATAATTCCCTGATATATGGTACCTAGATACCCAGGGTATTGGGGTTCCAGGAGATCCCTATGAGCTCCAGCATTTCTTTTGCCACCCATAGGGAGCTCAGACAATTCTTACACAGGACTGCCACTGCAGCCTGAGTAAAATAACATCCACGTTATTTCACAGCTATTTTACACTGCACTTAAGTAACTTATAAGTCATTTATATGTCTAACCCTCACTTGGTGAAGGTAAGGTGCAAAGTTACTTAGTGTGTGGCACCCTGGCACTAGCCAAGGTGCTCCCACATTGTTCAGGGCCAATTTCCCAGACTTTGTGAGTGCGGGGACCCCATTACACTCGTGCACTACATATAGGTCAACACCTATATGTAGCGTCCCAATGGTAACTTCGAGCATGGCCATGTAATGTGTCTAGGATCATGGAATTGTCACCCCAATACCATTCTGGTATTGGGGGGACAATTCCATGCATCTCCGGGTCTCCAGCATAGAGCCCGGGTACTGCCAAACTAACTTCCCGGGGTTTTCACAGCAGCTACCGCTGATGCCAACCCTCAGACAGGTTTCTGCCCCCCTGGGGCCTAGGCAGCCTAGTCCCAGGAAGGCAGAACAAAAGATTTCCTCTGAGAGAGGGTATTACACCCGCTCCCTTTGGAAATAGGTGTGAAGGGCCTGGGAGGAGTAGCCTCTCCTGGCCTCTGGAAATGGTTTGAAGGGCACAGATGGTGCCCTCCTTGCATAAGCCAGTCTACACAAGCTCAGGGATCCCCCCAGCCTTGCTCTGGTGCGAAACTGGACAAAGGAAAGGGGAGTGACCACTCCCCTGACCAGCACCTCCCAGGGTAGGTGCCCAGAGCTCCTCCAGTGTGTTCCAGACCTCTGCCATCTTGGATGCAGAGGTGTGAGGGCACAATGGACAGCTGTGAGTGGCCAGTGCCAGCAGGTGACGTCAGAGACCCCTCCTGATAGGTGCTTACCTTTCTCTGTAGCCAATCCTCCTCTGAGGGCTATTTAGGGTCTCTCCTGTGGGTTTCTCACCAGATAACGAATGCAAGAGCTCACCAGAGTTCCTCTGCACTTCCCTCTTCGACTTCTGCCAAGGATCGACTGCTGACTGCTCCAGGACGCCTGCAAAACCGCAACAAAGTAGCAAGAAGACTACCAGCAACATTGTAGCACCTCATCCTGCCGGCTTTCTCAACTGTTTCCTGGTGGTGCATTCTCTGAGGGCTGTCCTTTGTGCACAGCCTAGCCCAGGTCCCCAGCACTCCGTCCTGCATTGCCCAACTCGCTGAGTTGGACTCCGAATCCGTGGGACTCCCTTTTGTTGTGCTGAGTCGACCGCCATCTTCAGATCTTCTGAGGGCCTGTTCAGGTGTTTCTGCGGATGCTGCCTGCTTCTGTGTGGGCTCTCCGTGTTGCTGAGCGCCCTCTCTGTCTCCTCCTCCAAGGGTCGACCTCCTGCTCCTTCCTGGGCCCTGGCAGCACCCAAAATCCTCAACCGCGACTCTTGCAGCTAGCAAGGCTTGTTTGCGGTCTTTCTGCGTAGAATAAACTCTGCATCCTCCAGAATGCCGTGGGACATCTTCTGACCAAAGGAGAAGTTCCTGGCATCTTCTGTTGTTACAGAATCATCGGCTTCTTCCACCCAGAGGCAGCCCTTTTGCACCTTCATCCGGGGTTTAGTTGGCTCCTGCCCCCTCTGCACACTTGCGTGACTCTTGGACTTGGTCCTCTTCCTTTACAAGTCCTCAGGTCCAGGAATCCGTTTTCAGTGCTTTGCAGTCAGTTGTTGTCCTTGCAGAATCCCCTATCTCGACTTTACTGTCTTTCTGGGGTAGTAGGGTAACTTTACTCCTACTTTTCAGGGTCTTGGGGTGGGGTATCCTGGACACCCTTAGTGTTTCTTACACTCTGAATGCCCTCTACACACTACACTAGGCCTGGGGTCAATTCGTGGTTCGCATTCCACTTTTGGAGCATATGGTTTGTGTTGCCCCAGGCCTATTTTTCCCTATTGCATTCTATTGTGTTCTACAGTGTTTTTACTACTTTTCTAACTGTTTAGTTACCTGATTTGGTTTGTGTGTGTATATTTTGTTTATATTACTTACCTCCTAAGGGACTATATCCTCTGAGATACTTATGGCATATTGTCACTAAAATAAAGTACCTTTATTTTTTAGTAACTCTGAGTATTGTGTTTTCTTAGGATATAGTGCTAAGTGATATAAGTGGTATAGTAGGAGCTTTGCATGTCTCCTAGTTCAGCCTAAGCTGCTCTGCTATAGCTACCTCTATCAGCCTAAGCTGCTAGAACACCTCTAATCTACTAATAAGGGATAACTGGACCTGGCACAAGGTGTAAGTACCACAAGATACCCACTATAAGCCAGGCCAGCCTCCTACAATAACTGAATGATGAAATTGTGTCTTTTTCAAGCATTCCCAAATGATTGATTTTTTTGTTCAATAAACCTGCAAATATCAGACTCTATTATGATTAAAATCACACATTAGCTCAATGTTAACACATATAAGGTTGATCATTTATTACTTACACTGTTATTTTATGTTATATTTTTCTTGTCAGGAACTGCAACTGTGAATCCAGATATTATATCAAAAACTGACAAAGCAGAAACTCCACATGTGAGCAATTGCCATTACTTTCAGCAAACAGTGAACAACGGAGATCATTTTTCTACCAGAAAGCAACCACAACCATCCAAGATTCAAAAGAAGGGAGAATTATTTGACATGAAGAAGAACATCACACAACAACAATGGAATTTTGAAGCAATGGCTGAAATATCTGGTAGAAAGCTGAATCACATGCAGCTGTGGAAATCTGAGGGACAGGTTTCACCTCCAAAAAAGCATCCTTCCATACAAAGGTGGAGAATTGAAGAAGTGGTGGATATGTCTGGCAGAAAGCAGCAATCTTTACAGAGATGCGATATTGAAGAAGGAGAACAACATGTTATTCAACGGTGGAAGATTGAAGAAATAAAAGATATATCTGGCAGAAAGCAACACTTCATACAACGATGGAAGATCAAGGATGGGAAGAGGTTACGTACCAGATATAGAAAGCAATCTATGCAACAACTGAAGACTGAAGATGGATGGGACATATCTGAAAGAGATCATCTTGACACCACAGAGATGATGATGGTTCAAAAAGCAGAAGAAATGTCTTCAGTGCCTCATAATCATCCGAGAGAACATCTGAAAACTCAAGAAAGGGTAACAGTACCTGCCTGTAACTCTCACTGTTCGAAGGAAGGGCTGATGCATGAAGAAAGAGAGACAGCATCTACTCAGGGACATCAGCAACCTTTGGAATGGGTGATATCTACCAAAAAAGGGGAAAAGACATCCTCTAGGCAAAATAAGCAAATCCTGTACCGGGTGAAGGCTGAAAAGGTGGAGCATTTATCTGCCAGGGACAGTCAGACGTTCTTAGACTGGGTGGAAGTTGATAAAGGGAAGCACACTTCTCAGCTTCCCATATACTTGCTGAATATTAAAGAAGGAAAGTGGGCATCTGCTATGGAACATCAGCACTCTAGGGGCTCGTTGCACATTGAGGAAGAGAAGCAGACATCAGCCACGAAACATCAGCAATCCAGGGACGTGTTGCACAATGACGAAAATAAACATATGTCTGCCACAGAATATAGGCACTCTATTTACTTACCAGAGGACATAAAAGGAGATCAGAAATATGCTATAGAACATCAACATAAAAGGGATTTTGCTAGGTTTGTTGAAGGGAAGCATGCATCCGCTACAGAAGGCCTGCCTTTCATGGACTTCGGAAAATATGTAAAAGAAGTGCAGGCACCTGCTGCAGAGCACCACCAACCTATGGACTTGGTGACATTTGTAAAAGGTAAGGAGACACCTGCTATGGAAGATCAGCACCACCTAGACCTGGTGATGTATGTAAAAGGAGAGGAGACACCAGCTATGGAACACAAATCAGCATCTAAAATCGACATGGCAGCTGTCATAGAGCATGAGCAACCCATTGACTTTGCAAAAGATGCAGAAAGGGAACAGGCAACTGCTAGACACAGCAAGCACCCTGGGGACAAGGTTGAGGTTGCAGAAGGGAATCAGACAATTGCTACAGAACACCAGCATCACATAAACCTGATCAAATTTGAAGAAGGGGAACATCCACCTCGAAAGGATCATCAGCGCTTCAAGCACCAAGTGAAGATGAAAGGATATGAGAAGCATTCCTCAAGGCACTGCCTTAATTCTGCAAATGTAAAAAATATGAAAGACTACATTGCAGGTAAGGTGTGAACAAGCTAAACAGAAGAATCATAATTAATTAGTTAATTCATTTCATGAGGGTGTAACATTTTTTTGCAGCCAGATACATATCCAGGGCTGCAGAGACCAGAACTACAAGCTTTCATAAAGCAGTCTTTTTAACCACTCCTATCCTATCCTTAAAATACACCATCAATACTTGGATTGAAAGTAATTCTTCATTATATGTTTTTCATAAAGAACAGACATTTCAAAGTTGCAACTACATAATAAAGTTGATATGCTGCTGATAACTCTGTTCATTTCAATAGCATGGCATTCCACTTATAGTAACAGCATTCACTGGACACCATGATCAGGCCTGAATCTTGTTGAAAGGGTGATTGTGATCTGGGTCTGTACTGTGAATACTGGGGAGAACCACCTTGGGAGAACTAGTTGCCAACTCCACTCTCTTTCTTATGTGACCTGTCCTAAAATAGCAGACTGCTTGGGAGCACTCTAAGAATTGTTTCTTCCGAAACTTTAAAAAACTACCAGGCTATAATGTCTCTGCAATATTTGCCAAAAAGAGGAGAAGTGCAATTGGTTGCCAATTTGTTAACATAGACTGACCTGCATTGGGCTTCTTGAAAAATGACTGACCTGCATTGGGCTTCTTGAAAAGTGCCTTAAAAGTGCTTAAAAAGCTTAAGTGGTATTTCATTTAAAAACATGGATAGATCTGCATTGGTCTTCTTGAAAAGTGCCCTCGAAAAGTGTAAATGCTCTGGAATTTCATAACATGGACGGATCCGCATTGGGCTAAAGCGATCTGTAACTAGATTACTTTGATTAAATTGCATTGGGCTACTTCAGAACTGGCTTTACTGTAGCTTAAGCGGTCTATAATTTGGTAACATGGATGAACCGCAATGGGCTCTTTCGTAAGTGGCTTTACAGTACTTGAAAACTTTAGGTGGGCTGTAATTTGACAGCATGGATGGATTCATATTGGGCTTCTTCGGAAGTGGTTTTACAGTGCCTGAGTAGTGCAAGCGATCTTTAATTTGATAACACGAATGGAACCGCAATGGGCTTTTTCAGAACAGGCTTTACAGTATTTGAGAAGTGTAAGCTGTCTGTACTTTGATAAAATGGATTGAACCGCAGTGGGCTAATTGAGAAGTAACTTAACAGTGCTTGAGAAGCATAAGCAGTCTGTGATTTAATTAAATGGATAGAATCTCATTGGGTTTTTCAAAACATGGCTTGACAGTGCTTCTTTTCCTATTGAAAGAAGGTGATACTCTTTCCCATGCAGGTTTAATGATTTTATTATAATCATTCTCTATGGGATTGCTTCTGCCACCATTCTTTCTAATATAGAGATGGGACGGGGCCCTTGGATGAAGGAGAAATGATTCTTATAAAATTAAACTAAATTTCCGCTGAAAAAGGTGAGTCAGATGAGAGGTACTGGCCTTGGTATATGAATAGAAAAACCTTAGCTACATTTCTACAAATGGAAGAACTTAACTTTTGTTGGAGGGTGCACTTTGTGGTTGTTTGAGGTGAGGCCCTAGCCAGGAAGAACCTACCACTACCATTAGGGGTGGTAGATTACGCTCACTGTATAACCTGCGCTCACCCCAGCGCAGTCAGGCTTATCACAGGGGCAATGTGTAAAGCATTGGCAAAGCACTACCACACAACAACTACACTGAGCAACACAAAAGAGTCTTCACATGAAGTGTAAGTAAATAAAATTTGTATTCAACGCACAGTATTTAACACATCATGTAAATCATTTAGAAATATAATTAGTAGTACTAGGCCCACCTGTGTTAATGTGACATTAGCAGTATGTACACATAAGAAAAAAATAATACTTTCCCTCCCAGTACCCTCACGCGGTGCAACAACGTTGCAGCCTGAGACCCAGGGCCGGCGAGCGGTGCGCCACACCGAGTGCTGACCTCAGGAGGGCGCTATGTTTAGCAATAACTTAGGAAATTTGTGATTTAAAAGCACCTTCTGAAAAGTTTCTTGTGCGTCCAACCTTCAGGAAGCAATTAAAATGTCAAGATACCTCTTGTGATTAATGTTCTTGCTAGAGCGAGAGATCGGAGGTTTGTCTAGCGGCATCTTTGACTTGCCATAAAATAGCATATAGACCTGCTGCAAAGAACAGAATGATATTTTGTGTGGATAGCTGAGTTGATTGGTAAAGCCAGCCTTTACAAGCCCTTTAAAACTAATAAATGTATGTGAAGGGGGCTATGGAGAGATAAGTGGCACATTTGCCGGGTGGTAGTGAGGGATCTGAGAAGGTGGTCATGGGAAGGGGGACACCAAAAAAGATTGTCGCACATGGCACCACCAGCGCTAAAGCCGGACCTGATGAGACCTACACTAGCATTAACCCCAATTCAATATCAGATAGTTAGAGGATGCAGCCCGGTTCCCAATGATAGCAGAAATCTGTACATCCAGAGATTCTCAGAAGTTTTAAAATACCTCTGCGGCCTAGACAGCACAGGTAAACTTCCTTGTCAACCGTAATAGTAAACAACCTGCAAGGCACCCCTGCCATGTGGTGTAGTCAGTCACAGGCATGTTTTTTTTACACACAAAGAGATATAGGGGAGGATCTGGTCCCCATACTACCTCCCTAAGGCAAGAATCAACAAATCAAAGAGTATGGGTAACTTAGTGAACTGACCGGTCAGGCCTGTTTAGCTGGTTATCAGATCACAGACATAGTGATCTAACTTTAAGCATGAGGTGTGGTAGTGGTAGCTGTGTACTATGTGGAGGGTGGGGGGATGTTTCCCTTATTGAATAGGTAGTCTCACACACATTATAGTGTCATGCTTCATCATTTGACCACCCATCCCCACCCAGGTGGGGTGATACCACCTAGGCTGACTCAACCTCGTTGTTAAAAGAACTCTGAGGGAGTGCTGAAATGATATCTTTCTGGATAAAGTGGGGATCCAGTTGAGTGAAAATATCAACTAAAATTTCCTAACAAATCACCAGTGTGTCTTACACCTTTAATAGTGGTGTTTGTTGGTAAGGTTAAAAACACAATTGGGACACTACTGAATATAAGGGTTCATGGTGTTGCCTTAATCCTAATGGCCAACATGTTTCTGCCCTCTCATCTAGCCGAGCTGGTCTGGGGCATTCGTCAGGGCCTTGGTGATCCCTCCTATATATGGGGTGTGCCTTTCTAAGCTAAAAGTGAACAGGTCTCCTAGGTAGGGAAATCCACATGGGACACTCTTGTGCCTTCTGCCTACCATCTGCTCCACCCTCTGTGGGGTGTTCTAGGGGTAGCGGAAGTCCAACTCAGGGTTGGTGAAGGTGGGGGAGATGCCACCCTGAGAACAGGCACACCTGCGCCGCCACATGCCTGCACTATCAGATCTAATTTAATTGTTGGTCAGGCTACTCTGGTGGGTGGCACACTCAGTGCAGCATCCCAATAGCGGCCAGGGCCATACCTGCCCTGAGTATGTGGTGTACCTTTTTACAGGGCACTCCTCAAAGGATGGCACCTCAACCAATCACGTAAGTGCTCCTTCCTGGCATGGGTAGGAAGGGCACGCACACTTTCCAACTGCAGTATAGTCAGAAAGTGCTCATAAGCCTGCGGCCACGCAAAGAGAGTAAGCAGAAAACTGAGAGGAAAAAGCAAAACGTTTCAGGAAAATCCCCTAAGAAGGGCCATGTCCAACAACTTTCTTCACTGCACCTTAGCCCACAGTACCTCTGTTTGCCTTCCTGCTCTCTGTGAACATGTCGCTCATCTGTCCTGTGTGAACAGTAGGAACACTTCCCACATAACTAACTGACTTACTATTTGTATTCCACCAGACAGTGTGACTGATGGAAGAAAGTAACATTTGAAAATACTCTGCACATTTTAAATTTGGAGTATGAAACTGAAGTCCTTGACGACTTTAAGAGTAAGCTACAAGAATGTTAATTTACTTCCTTCCCTCAGATGTGGAAAATGTGCATCACGTTAACATTAAAAAGAGATTAAGCAGGGCTTGGTGACAGATGGGTAAAGTGAGGGTTTGCTAAGGTCACAATTAGGACAAGACATAGCATATAAATGGGGGAACTGAGAAATGTGAAACCATTTCTTTCTATAGGAGATGTGAGCTCACCAAATACTGACTTAAAAACCTAACAAGCTCCCATATGCTACCTAAGCATTATCATCACAGATGTTTCAGAGGCTGGTGTCCTACCTTCTAGAAACCAGGATAAGGCCACAGAAGGTGTGTATTCCCATACCTTAAGTAATATTTAAGCATCATCCTTATATAAGATTTTATTTTTTAAGATTTTCACTTATAATAAACTCCTTGTGGGAAATGTAATGGAAAATAGATTTTCTCCAGTATTGGATCGTTCATAGATTCACATGCTTGAATCATTCCCTGTCGTCGAAGTAGGAGTCCCACTGTACCATAATAAAGCTGTTAAGTATCATTACCATAGGCCCTAATAGGAATGAACAGTCACTTTAATAGCTTATGTATGTCCTTTTAAAAAAAGGACCAACCTTGAACTATGACCAATCAGGCGACAGCACCCTGTAGAATATAGTATTCCTTAGATTTGTTACCACACTTTGTGGGGAGGGAGTCTCCTGGAGCTCTGCTCAGTTTTTTCTTACTCAAATCAAACAATTTCAGCCTGAGCATGTCTGATACTTCCAGAAAAGGTCTCTTCAGATCCTGCAAGACCCATGGAAGAAAACAACAGCATGTGGATGACCGACATAAGGACTGCCTTTGTTGCCTTCACCCAAGTATCAGGTCAAAGAATGCAAAATATGTTGCACTTTCTTTTCTAGACCTTGAAAGACAGAGAGGGGAGGTTACTTCTGTGGCTACAGAAGTCTAAAGCTAAGAAATACACCACTTCTGAAGAAGGCAGTGACACCTTTGAGAGATCACTTAAAAGCGCAAGATCATCTTACAAAGGAACAGCTGAAGAAAGCAGGAAGGCTTTAAAGACCCACCATAGGGCCCTACGGGAAAGGAGAAAAGAAAACACATCTCCACAGAGGAGGCCTCTTCTCAGCCCAGTACCCACCTCTGAAGACTGGGGAGCCATCGATGAGGAAATAAAAAATTATTATGAAAACACTGGAGGAGGCTGGCTCAGTTTATGGTGTACACCTATGGTGTGGCACCCTATACTGAGTCCAGGCAACCCTTAGTGATAGTGAATAGGTGTCCAGATAGCAGAGGCTCTCTAGCGATAGCAGAGGCAAGCAGTTAGAGCTCATCCAGGAGGAATATAAAGCACTTGCAATACCGCAGTGGTCAGACAGTAACTCACTCACAAGAAAGAACCACACAAGTGTTGCAAAAATAAAGGATACTTTATTACAGCACTGCTACTAAACTAGCAGATGTATATCTCCTTTTGGAGATATCTAAACACAATATATACACAAAATAACCAACAGAAATAGCATAACATATACAGGGCCCTATGGGAGGACCAATCCATTTAGTAAGAAAGTGGAATGTGAAATAATAATTCCAACCAAGGTAAGTGTGGTTGTTAGCAAGCGGCTGGGGGCAGATGGAAACACCAGAGGTAAGTACAGTAAGTGTCTCCAGCGACCAAGTACAAGGTAGTTGTCCAATAGGCCAACACAGGGAGTAGTGGTTGAAGTTTGTAGAATTCCCACATGAGTGACCCTCGGGCGAAGGACACATAGAGGCACAAGGAGGCCTCACCGGCACAAAAAAAAGAGGTCCCACGTCGCCGGGTTGCTGGACATGGGCTGATCTTCGAGTTGCAGAGTTTTGGAGGCTGAGGCTTCTTGGCACCTTAAGATCTCCTGGAGGAAGAGTCAACAAGCCTTGGCAAGTGCGACAGTGGTGGTGCACAGGGGTTCCAGTCCAGTGGAGGGGCAGGGGCCCAAAGTCTCCCAAGTTGGTCAGAAGACAAGCAGGACCCAGAGGAAGCCACAGACTCACCACCTGTGAAGCAGACCAGTTCAATGTTCATGGAACAGCAGACCCCACCAGCCAGTCGACATTGTCATGAGGTGCCTGTGGTTGCAGGGGAGTGACTCCTTCACTCCAAGGGAGATTCCTTCGTGCTTCCAGGTGCAAACGGAGTGCTTGTGACTCTGGAGGATTCACAGCCTTAGATGTTGCAGAATTCTTGCAGAATCCGGAGGAGAAATGGGAGCCTTTCCACCAGAAGCAGGCGTGTATCAGTGCCAAAGCAGACCAGCAGCACTTCCAGAGACCAGGAGCAGAAGATGTCTTGCAGAGAGTTTCTTGTAGAGTCTTGCTCGACAAATCTGAAGACCCACCCATGGGGGAGCCATTAAGTAACGCTAAAAGGGGGTTGGTCACTCTCTGAAGTGACCCACCTGTCAGAGGGGGTCAGAGGCATCATCTACCTGGCCTAGCCAGTCAGAAGATCCCAGAGGACTCTGCCCATCTTGTTTCCAAGATGGAAGAATCAAGTGGCCACCTGGCAGAGCTCTGTGCACATCCCTAGGGAAGGAGCTGGACAGGGGGGTGGTCACTCCCCTGTCCTTTGTGCAGTTTCGCACTGTTGTGTAGGCTCTCATTATTCTAATGAGATTACTGGATTTTGAGCAGCAAGATCGTCCACAGTGTGGGGGACTGAGTCTGACCCACGGTGGGTGACACCTGTCGCTCCAAATCTGTCCTTTGCTCCGGCTAACTAGCAGTGCCTTATCTCTCCCGAATGGTAGGGATGATTGGGCAGCCGAGCGCATGACATATCGTACTTCTCAGGGAAGTCATGGTCACTCAGGTCGCATCCGGTTCTCTCATTCACAATTCGGTCTCATATATAAATGACAATAAAAGCAGTAAAAGTTTTAAAGATTGGTTTAATAAAACGACTGCATTTTGGATAGCAAAGCGTGAGCTGCAATAACCAGATCGACACAACACAACAATATTAAAATGGTGACGATGAGAGTGAAGCATAAGAATAATGCTCTCGTATTGACACTAGAATCGATGGACTATTTCCTATCTAAATCATATTTTGAGCACGGCATGTTATGCTCTAATCCTGCCTTTCAGTTTCCCTTGGGAGGACATCAACCATCATACCTGAGCAAAGGCCTGTAATCTGCGTCAGCATCTTCAGCGAACCATTCAGCATACATTTGTGGTTCCCTGGCTGGAATCTCCCTCTTGATGTGTAATGGGACTAGAATGTGTTTTTTTAATTAACACAGCAGATGTTCTAAGAAAATGTCCCTATGTAAGGATGTGTATTTTCTACGAATGTTGGAGACTAAACTTCTACCATGTTTACCGGCAATGTGCCAGACTGTAGCCTTGACTGAAGAACAGAGTGATCAAGAATGTGTTGTTTGAGAACACAATGCTGAACTAAGCAAAACAGTTAGATAGAAGAAATTAAAACAAGACCGTAAAACTGGTTATTGTAAAAATAACAATGCAAAGCTGAATAAAATATATCTAGGTCAAGGTGCACAGCGGCCTAGTGTATTAAACTAACGTGCATGGAGATATAACTAAAATGGCTACACAACAGCACCAGGGGGGGAACCGGAGGTTCCTGAACTGGTGCAAACCACATTTTGCAAGGAGGGCACCAAATGTGCCCTTTAAAGCAGTCTGGTGGTGCTCAGAGGCCACCCCACCTCAGCCCTTAGACACCTAATACACAGGAGGAGGTGGTCAAACCTCTTGCTTGCAGGAAATCCTTTGTGCAGCCTCTCCGGCCTGAGTCAGACTTACCAGCAGGAGGGCAAAACAGTGTCTGGGGCCAGCAGCAGCGTGGGCTGACAGCTAGACCCCGTAAGGCTGCACAGGCAGAACTGGGGGATCCATAAAGGAACCCCCATAGAACATGTTATCATGCAACTAATCGGTGGAATCGGTGTAGTCGCATGATTCCAACATGTTTGATACCAAACACGCCTAGGTTCGGAGTAGCCATTATGTAGTTGGACATGTGTATTGGCCAGTGTTCACTACATACCTTAATATGGCGTCCCTGCATTTACAGAGTCCAGGAATTGGCCTGCGATCTGTAGGGGCACCTTGCTCATGCAGGGGTACCCTCAAACTTGGGGACATGCACCCTGCCTTTGGTCTAAAGGGCCTACCAGAGTGTAGGAAAGTACCATCTTGCCTGGCATGTTACCCCCATTTTTACTGTATGTATGTTTGTTTTTGCCTGTGTCACTGGGATCCTGCTAGCCAGGACCCCAGTGCTCATAAAGTATGCCCTGTATGTGTTCCCTGTGTGGTGCCGAACTGTATCACTGAGGCTCTGCTAATCAGAACCTCAGTGTTTATGCTCACTCTGCTTTTAAAATTGTCACTGCAGGCGAGTGACTAATTTTACCAATTCTCATTGGCACACTGGAACACCCTTATAATTCCCTAGTATATGGTACGTGGGTACCCAGGGTATTGGGGTTCCAGGAGATCCCTCTGGGCTGCAGCATTTCTTTTGCCACCCATAGGGAGTTCAGACAATTCTTACACAGGACTGGCACTTTAGCCTGAGTGAAATAACATCCACGTTATTTCACAGCCATTTTACATTGCACTTAAGTAACTTATAAGTCACCTATATGTCTAACCCTCACTTGGTGAAAGTTAGGTGCAAAGTTACTTAGTGTGTGGGCACCCTGGCACTAGCCAAGGTGTCCCCACATTGTTCAGGCCAATTCCCCGGACTTTGTGAGTGCAGGGACACCATTACACACGTGCACTACATATAGGTCAACACCAATATGTAGTGTCACAATGGTAACTCCGAACATGGCCATGTAACATGCCTATGATCATGGATTGTAACCCCAATACCTGGTACTGGGGGGACAATTCCATGCATCCCCAGGTCTCCAGCATAGAGGCTGGATACTGCCAAACTAACTTTCTGAGTTTCTCTCTGCAGCTACCGCTGCTGCCAACCCTCAGACAGGTTTCTGCCCCCCTGGGGCCTGGGCAGCCCAGTCCCAGGAAGGCAGAACAAAGAATTTCCTCTGAGAGAAGGTGTTACACCCTCTCCCTTTGGAAATAGGTGTGAAGGGCCTGGGAGGAGTAGCCTCTCCTGGCCTCTGGAAATGGTTTGAAGGGCACAGATGGTGCCCTCCTTGCATACGCCAGTCTACACCAGTTCAGGGATTCCCCCCAGCCCTGCTCTGGTGCGAAACTGGACAAAGGAAAGGGGAGTGACCACTCCCCTGACCAGCACCTCCCAGGGCAGGTGGCCAGAGCTCCTCCAGTGTGTCCCAGACCTCTGCCATCTTGGATGCAGAGGTGTGAGGGCACAATGGACAGCTCTGAGTGGCCAGTGCCAGCAGGTGACGTCAGAGACCCATCCTGATAGGTGCTTACCTTTCTCTGTAGCAAAATCCTACTCTGTGGGCTATTTAGGGTCTCTCCTGTAGGAATCTCGCCAGATAACGAATGCAAGAGCTCACCAGAGTTCATCTGCACTTCCCTCTTCGACTTCTACCAAGGATCGACTGCTGACTGCTCCAGGACGCCTGCATAACCGCAACAAAGTAGCAAGAAGACTACCAGCAACATTGTAGAGCCTCATCCTGCCGGCTTTCTCGACTGTTTCCTGGTAGTGCATGCTCTGAGGGCTGTCTGCCTTCACCCTGCACTGGAAGCCAAAAAGAAATCTCCCGTGGGTCGACAGAATCTTCCCCCTGCCAACGCAGGCACCAAACTTCTGTATCACCGGTCTTCTGGGTCCCCTCTAATCCTGACAAGCGTGGTCCCTGGAACACAGGAGCTGGGTCCAAGTGTCTTCGACAGTCCAGTGGCCCTTCTGTCCAAATTTGGTGGACGTAAGTCCTTGCCTCCCCACGCCAGACAGTAATCCTGTGTACTGCGTGAACTGCAGCTGCTCGGGCTTCTGTGCACTTTTCCAAGACTTCCTTTGTGCACAGCCTAGCCCAGGTCCCCAGCACTCCGTCCTGCATTGCCCAACTCGCTGAGTTGGACTCCGACGTTGTGGACCCTCTTTTGTTGTTCTGAGTCGACCTGTTCAGGTGCTTCTGCGGGTGCTGCCTGCTTCTGCGTGGGCTCTCCGTGTTGCTGAGCGCCCCTCTCTGTCTCCTCCTCAAAGGGGCGACCTCCTGGTCCTTCCTGGGCCCTGGCAGCACCCAAATTCCTCAACCGCGACTCTTTCAGCTAGCAAGGCTTCTTTGCGGTCTTTCTGCGTGGAAACAACTCTGCATCCTCCAGCACGCCGTGGGACACCTTCTGACCAAAGGAGAAGTTCCTTGCACTTTCCGTTTTTGCAGAATCTTCGGCTTCTTCCACCCAGAGGCAGCCCTTTTGCACCTTCATCTGGGGTTTAGTGGGCTCCTGCCCCCCCGGACACTTGCGTGACTCTTGGACTTGGTTCCCTTCCTTTACAGGTCCTCAGGTCCGTGAATCCGTCTTCTGTACATTGCAGTCAGTTGTTGTCCTTGCAGAATCCCCTATCTCAACTTTACTGTCTTTCTGGGGTAGTAGGGTAACTTTACTCCTACTTTTCAGGGTCTTGGGGTGGGGTATCTTGGACACTCTCAGTGTTTTCTTACACTCCCAATGACCCTCTACACACTACACTAGGCCTGGGGTCCATTTGTGGTTCGCATTCCACTTTTGGAGTATATGGTTTGTGTTGCCCCTAGGCCTATTTCCTCCTATTGCATTCTATTGTGTTCTACAGTATTTGCACTACTTTTCTAACTGTTTACTTACCTGATTTGGTTTGTGTGTGTATATTTTGTGTATATTACTTACCTCCTAAGGGAATATATCCTCTGAGATACTTTTGGCATATTGTCACTAAAATAAAGTGCCTTTATTTTTAGTAATTCTGAGTACTGTGTTTTCTTATGATATAGTGCTAAGTGATATAAGTGGGATAGTAGGAGCTTTGCATGTCTCCTAGTTCAGCCTAAGCTGCTCAGCTATAGCTACCTATAGCTACCTCTAACAGCCGAAGCAGCTAGAACACTACTAATCTACTAATAAGGGATAACTGGACCTGGCATAAGGTGTAAGTACCACAAGGTTCCCACTATAAGCCAGGCCAGCCTCCTACACAGAGGGGTGACTTTTAGTGTCTACGTGCAGTGACCAAGGGTACATACACCATTTCACGCAGGCTGCACTGGCAGTCCTGCAGACATAGTTTGCTTTACTTTACTTGGGAGCACCAGTATGACAATTTTGGGTGTAAAAAATTACCAAGCCACCAAATTTAGGGGAGAGAGCACTGGCACTGGGGCCCTGGTTAGCAGGATCCCAGTGCACAACAGTCCAAACACACTGACATCAGGCGAATAAGTGAGGGGTACTACAAGCAGACGTTGACAACAACATCACCATTGACGGCAGTCTCATCGACGATGATGCTGGTGATCACTGTCTCGTCTACAAGGCCATCTTCTCCAAGATACAATGACGATGACAGCTGTCAACTGACCGACCTATCTCGCTGACAAGAATTCAGTCACCTTTGACGTTGACATTAACAACTACATCATCGATGGCAACAGTGTTGACGATGCCACCATAAGCGGCAACACCTTCAAAGGCAGCAGCGTCTACGGCAATACCAACAACAGGATTCCACCCATCAACATTGGCAATTCCAGATCCAACAATCTCGTTGACAGCAGCATCGTCAAAGACATCATTGACTGGACCGTCGATGATGATAAAACTTTAAAAAATGGCATTTACACCATAATTAACATCCAATAGTAAAGGTTCACCTTTTCCACCATCCAATCTACTCAATATGGTGGAGTTGGATGATGACATACCATTTGGACCTGCACAAAGTCCATCTGAGTTATTAGTCAAGTGTCAGGATGACACCGACATGGAAGAGGAGCAATACTACCACCAATACTATGCCCCTCCACCAAAGAGGCATTATGAAGAATACCATTATCATTCACAACCAAGGCATGATGAGGTACAGTTACCCATGTCACTTGTCCATGACTTTGGGGCCATGTTGCAGGATTACAGAAGAAGGTTCCCTGAACCACAACAAGAGCAACAGGTAATACCACCTCAACCATCTGCTCCCACTGCACTAAGACATGTCCCTCCACCTTTAACATCAAGGTTGACACCTATGTTAAACATAAGGGCACCACCAAGAGAAGACCCATGTTCATCGGAGGATGAAAGAGAGGAAGCAGAGTTCCCAGAACATCACCCTTCACAAAATGAGTGGGATGGATACCTCATACCCACACCATCTCCTCCACCGCCACATCCTTCAGATTCTCGCCTGAGGAGATTGGGGGGTTTCATAACCTATTGGACAGGGTGTCAAAAAGATTCCACCTCCCAACTTCCATCAAACAGTCCGACTGTTTCCTTTACAATTTTAAGGAACAAGCAAGAAAATCTGTCAGAGTCATCCCCATCATTAAATACATCTGGGAAGAGAGAATAAAAATAATGAAGAACCCGGCTACAGTAGCTGCAGTGCCACCCCGTGTAGACAAAAAGTATAAAGTTCCGGAGGATTCCCCTGCTTGCCTCGCAGGTCATCCCAAGCCTGATTCTGTGATTTTATAAGCTGCGCAACGTTGCTCCAAAAACCTCTCTGCTCTCACGTCTGTGCCACCAGACAGAGAGGGCAGACATTTAGATGATATAGGTAAAAGGTTTTCCCTCATGTCTGCCATCGTGGTAAGAACAGCCAACTCTTTGGTGATCCTGGGTCGCTACAGTCAGCAGATGTGGTCCATTGTCAGCAGCCTTATAGACCTCATGCCTGAGAACAAGAAAGCGGAAGCAACAAAAATCCTTCAAGAAGAAGAGCACACCTCCTCTGAGGTGATAGGTTTTGCATTAAACATTACCTCCACAGGCTTCTGTCAACTGGCTAGGTCTGCGGTCCTCACACAAGAAGGATGGCTTAGGTCAACATCTTTCACGCCAGAAGTCCAATATGGCCTATGATGAAGAAATGCTTTTTGAGAAGCACATAGTTGAGGCTCTACCAGCAATAGAAACAGACACAGACACAGTTAGGTCCCTCTGCACCCTTTAATTTAAGAGGGTTATACCAATGCTCTCAATAGTTCCAGCACTTTCAATCCCAATACAGACCTGCCTACCAACAGCAGAACCCTTACCTGTAACTGCAGTTCTCCACTGTTGGTATCTTTCATGGATTCACATGCGACTCACCATCCTCCCCTGAGAGGCTCCCCTTGTAGCCCAAGTGATTTTATGCCACTTGTGCTCGAAAATCTGGCAGATGTAGCCTCTCTTGGGAGTATTCTACAGGGTACTGTTGCCTGATTGGTCATAGTTCAAGTTTGGTCCTTTTTTTAAAAGGACATGGATAAGCTATACAATTGACTGTTCATTGCCACTAGGGCCTATGGTAGTGATATATACTGCTTTATTATGGTACCGTGGGACTCCCACTTCAACGTTGGGAAATGATTCAACCGTGTGAATCTATGAAAGATACCAATACTGAAGAACTGCAGTTACCGGTAAGTAACTGATATTTTTCGTAAATCCTAACTTCATCAGCCATTCAACTAGTTGTTATAAGATCAAACATAAGTTCATGTCCTGTTTTCTGACAATTTGATAAATTAATGCTTTCTAGCACTAAACACAATAGTAGTATGTACCAGTACCAACTATACCAAAGTCAGGGTATGGCCCTAAGAACAGTACATACTGGCACCAGGTTATAGTTTGGTTAATCGGAGGGGTCTAGCTTTAGTGTCAGGGTAATGGTTAGAGTTGTAGGATAGAGACACACTGACGGTGCCTCACCCCCAGGTTTAAAGACAGAAGTCCTTATTACGAGTCTTTGTTTATTTTTATTCATGATTTGGAACTCCTAGGAGGTCCACATAAATGGTACAATACATTAAAAGACACAATACATAATCAATAGAATAAAATCTACATCATAATCCATATTGTTTACAAAATAAAGTGCATCCATATCGCAGCCAACTTAACTTGTGTTACAGTACATTTCCTATACAGTGCGACAATTTATGAGCTTCATAAATCCATTTGAATGGATATATTCTTTAAATAAAACCGCCTATAATAGAAACAGTCAATATAAATTTAAAAGTGCCTTAAAAAATATAAAAATCCTAAAACATAATATTTCATTTGGAGTGTTAAAAAAGACCTCCACCAGCTGAGCGTATATTAAAATTCAAAAAAGGGGCTTCAGCCCTTTTTTCCTCAATAAAAATAAATAGGGACAAATGAATATGACATGCTTAAGATCCCGAACATCCGCATAACACAAATTACACACAGTACCAGGCGATTTAGAGGTTAAATCTTTTAGTGGCAGTATGATCAATCTCAGCAAAATACAAAAACGCCTCATCCCTTGCGGAAGATTCCAAAATAGTTAAGGCTTAGGTTTTTTCAGAATCGCTGAATTATACAAAACATCAAATCTCCTCTTTTGGCTACAAAACTCCATATCTAACAGAAACGTTTATGCATTGCAGCCTCCTTCTAAACTCTTTTTGAATTGAAGAGGCGATAAAGCCAAAGTTAAATCTGACTCAAGCACTAGCATTTGTAGGGCATAATTATAATTTCTAAAAAACAGAGATTTCTCTCTCAGCACACCAAAAATGTCTTTATAAATAATATGCCTTAAAGAAAATTCATCGCTATGGAATAGGCAAAAGGACCTCCGGACCACCCCTGCTAGACCCTGCACAAAGCACTCTTAATGCCAAATTAAAGCCTTAAGGATGCCAAGATATTACAGGGAACCAAACATCTTAAAATGTGCTCTTTCGATCTATCTAAAAACTCCCAGTCTACTGTTTTTATTCTATTGCATACAATACGGTAGCCGTAATCTTTGCTTGGAAAGCAGACAATAAATGAGTAAAATGTTGCCGACCAACTGCCTTATAAAATGCACTTAAACCTTGTACGTGAGAATGGGCCTTTGTAGGAGGCAGGCCTGGTTTGTATTGGGTACCTATGGTACTTAACACCTTATACCAGGTCCAGTTCTCCCTCATTAGTATAGTGTAGGCTTGGCCGTGTCTAGAAGCCAGGCTCTCTAGAAATAGCTGTGGATGAGGAGCCAAGGCTTATCTAGGAGACATGCAAAGCTCATGCAATATCACTGTAGTTACACGGTACTCACACACATGAAAGAAAATAGTCAGTGTTACAAAAATAAAGGTACTTTATTTTAGTGACACAAATGCCAACAATACCATAGAGACTGTACTCCCTTAGGAGGTAAGTAATACACAAATTATATACTCTGATGTGCAAAAACAGGTGTAAAAACAGTTATAAAACAGTGCAAATAGTAAAAATCACAATAGTTAGAAATGGGCCTTGGGGGAACACAAACTATATCCTAAGAAAGTGGTATGCGAATGGTGGTTTCCCATATAGGAGAGTGTTGAGTGTAGAGGGGAGCTCGGAGTACTAGAACACCCCAAAGGTAAGTACTAGAACCCACTCCAGTGCCAAGGAAAGCACAGTAACTTTCCCAGAACACACACAGAAACAAGAAAGAAGATTATGCATGAACTAGAAGAGACTTCAAGACACCAACAGTGTATTCCTGGACCTGAAGACTTGTGGAAGAAGGGAACCAAGTTCAAGAAGCGCAGAAGAGTCCAGGGAGAACAGGAGCCCCTGCTAACTTGGATGAAGGTGCAAAAGAAGAACCACCAGTGAAGAAGAACAGTCAGTATTGCACCTAAGAAGATGGAGTTGGGTTACTGGTTGGTGCAAGTGAGGGAGGACTGCAGTCTGGTTTGTGTCGCAGGAGTCTTTCAACAAGCGTTGGCACACACAAAGCTTGCGGTTAGTAGAAAACGGCGCTGCCCAGGACTAGAAAGGACCAGGTGGACTCTACACAGGAGGAGGAGTCGAAGGGGGCTCTCAGCAACTCAGAGAGCCCACCGAAGACAAGGCAGTGCGCACAGGAGTCCCACAGCACAGGGACAAAGGAAGGTGCAAAAGAAGCCCATGCAGCACTACGACAAAGGCTCCAGTGCAGCTGGAGAACCATTCAGGAAGCTGTGCGTCGCAGGATAGAGTCCTGAGGGGCGGAGCTGCAAGATGCACAAATAACTTAGTGGAAGGATGCCAACAAGCCTTGGCAACTGCAAAACATGCAGTGCACTAAGGTACTGTCTCGCGTGGGGAGGCAAGCGCTTACCTCCACCAAAGTGGGACAGTAGGACATCAGGACCGTCGGTACCACTTCGGTCCACCACCCATGATGCACGATCCACACAGTTCAGCAGGAGAGGGGATCCACGCAGCCTTTCGTCGTTGCAGTAGGTGCCTGCTGAAGCAGGGGAGTGTCTCCTTCACCTCAAGGGAGATTCCTTCGCTCTTCTGGTGCAGGCTGAAGACGGGCTGTCCTCAGAGGATGCATGACTAGGAAACAGTTGCTGGCAGGAGCTGAAGATACAATGTTGCAGAAGGCATCTTGCTTCTTTGTTGCAGTTTGTAGAGTTCCTGGAGGGTCCAGATGCAGTTTCTTCAGTGAGATGTTGAAGTGGAGGATGCAGAGGATTCTTGCTGGAGTCTTGCAATTCGTATCTGAAGAACCACCCAATGGAGAGATCCTAAATAGGGGGATTGGTCAGCTAAACAGGTAAGCACCTATCAGATGAGAGCTCTTACGTCACCTGCTGGCACTGGCCACTTAGATGCTCCCAGAGTTCCCTGCCAACTTGGATTCCAAGATGACAAACCCAGGGACCCTCTGGAGGAGATCTGAGCACCACCCCTGGGGTGGTGATGGACAGGGGAGTGGTCACTCCCCTTTCCTCTGCGCAGTTTCGTGCTAGAGCAGGGAGTGGGGGTCCCTGAACCAGTGTAGACTGGATTATGCAAGGAGGGCACCAAATGTGAAAAATGTCATCCCTGTACTCACAAAGTCTGGGGAAAATGTCCTGGAGGTCATGGGGGCAACTCTGCTAGTGAAGGGGTTCCCTCACACACAGGTACTCTGCACCCTGCCCTCAGGGTTGGAGGGTCTGCTATAGGGATGACTTATAAATAACCTGGTGCAGTATAAATGGCAGTGAAAGGGTGCATACATCTTTTCACGCAGGCTGCAATGGCAGTCCCGCAGAAGCCTTTGCATGGGCTCCCTATAGGTGGTCAAAGATATGCTGCAGCCCATAGGGATCCCCTAGAACTCCAATCCCTGGGTACCCAAGTACCATATACTAGGGACTTATGAGGGGGCACCAGTATGCCAATTGTGGGTGAAATATTGGGTTACCAGTATGAAACAACCGAATTTAGACGAGAGAGAGCATAATCACTGGGGTCCTGGTTAGCAAGGTCCCCGTGAACACAGTCAAGCACACTGACATCAGAGAAAAAATGGGGGTAACCGTGGCAAAAAGAGGGTACTTTCCTACAGCCTTTCTAACATTATTGCTTATATGTTCATGGTCGCTGAGTGAACTAGACATAATTTCCCCCAGAAAACAATAGGCATTCATCCCCTCAAGCTTTTGATGGCTCACAAACCAAGATAAGTTTATTTTCTTAGAAAGCATACTACTTGTAATTTCAAAACATTAATTTTTAAATAATGCTAATCAGTATAGCAGTTGAGAGCTGCCATCATTTCGGAGTGAGATCATTCATCACTATATTGTCAACATACAATAGACAAGATATCTGACGCCCTCTAATTTTGGGCCCAGAGCTCTCGTTTTTCCCTAGGGCGATAGGCAAGTCATGAATGTGAAATGAAAAAAGAAGCAAGCCAGGAGACACCCCTGCTTCAATCCATTTTTAGTAGGAAATTCAGCAGACAAACCCTGGTCCCCGCCTAACAGTTTTTTACATCGAGTGGAGAAATGCAAGGCTATAATCAAGTGTAACAAATTTACAAGGATGCCTAAGTTAAATAGCTTCCTCCACAAGAGCTTGCGATCAACCCTATCGAAGGTTGTTGAAAAGTCTATAAATGCAGCATAAACAACACCACCCCTAATCTGTACATATTTTTTGTTTGAGTTGCATTACTGAAATATTGTCTACGGTATTATACCCCTTCCGAAAGCCAGCCTTTTGCAAAGGAAGGAACATAGGTGGTCATTACAACCTCAGCGGTCTTTTTTCAAGACCGCCGAGGGACCGCCGTGCGGAAGACCACCAGTAGTGGCGGTTTGTCACTCGGCGTATTATGACTGTTGGCTGCTCTCCATCCACTTTAGGATGGAGACCCGCCAACAGTCATACTGGCGGGCGGCGGGGAAGAGGAGGTTGCTCCACCTCCACCGCCACGCCAACAGAACACCGCCCAGCGAATCACGTCCTGTGATTCGGCGCAGCGGTGTTCTGTTGGTGGTGTGGTGTCGGCGGAGCAGCCCCCATGGCTCCCATCCTCTCCCGGAGGATCGACAGAACAGGTAAGTCGATCGTCCGTTAGGGGAGGGGGGTGGTGGGGTGTTTTCTGTTGTGTGGGTGCATGGGAGTGTGCGTGTGTGTATGTAGAGGGGGTGTGTGAGTGCGTATATGCTTGCGGGGGTGTTGCGTGTTGTGGGAATGAGTGCGTGTATGTCTGTATGTATGTCTGTATGGATGTGTGCGTGTATGTTTGCATACGGGTGTGCATGTCTGACTGAGTGTGTAGATGTAGGCATGTATGTCGGTGTGTGTGTGTGTGTTGGTGGTGCCTGCGTGCTTGTCGTGTGTGTGTGAGTGCTGTGATGTTGGGGGTTGGGGTGGGGAGGGGGGTCTTGCCACCTTTGGGGGGTGGCAGGGGTGGTGGGGGGTGTAGGGGAGGGAGTCGGGGTGGGGCGTGGGGGAGACCCCTATCAGTGCCAGGGAAGGAATTCCCTGGCACTGATAGTGCTTACCGCCATGGATTTCATGGCGGTTCCTACCGCAGGAAACCCACGACGGTAAGCCGGGTCAAAATACCAGCGGCGGTATTGTGACGGCCGCTGGGCTGGAGACCCAGGTCTCCAGCCCGGTGGTCGTCTCCGCCCTGACGGACGGAACGGAGAAGCGGCGGATGACCATGGCGGTAGCCGCCATGGTCATAATACAGAAAAAAAGACCGCCAGCCTGTTGGCGGTCTTACCGCCTCTTCTCCGCCTTCCGCCAGGGTCATAATGACCCCCATAATTTTCCTCAGCTCAAGACTTTAAATGCTCTAATAGGCTTTTAGCAAATACCTTACCAACTGCATCCAACAAAGCTATTTGACTGTAGTTTACTGGAGAAGTACTATCACCCTTCTTATGTACGGGAACTATGACACTCCCAACGCAAGACAAAGGCACTGCGTCTTTTAAATAACAGAACGGAAATACAGGATGGAGAATCTTTGCCAAAGCAAAGGTTCCTGTTTAAATACTGAAATAGGGACCCCGTCGGGCCCATTGCTCCAGAAACCCGCAGGGTCTCTAGACACCCTTCAATCTCCACCACTGTCAAAAGGCCGTAACTATCAAATTCAGCAATACTATATGGCGGAATATCGATTTCACATAACTCAATATCCAGGTTTTCCCCATTAAGGGAAAGTATATAATCTCTCAATTCTGCCTCCGCTACAGTAGGAGGAGAGATTTGCAGGACCCACAGCATTCTGAAATAAGTGCCCAATATTTACGAACATTTCTAGACACAGCAGCTTCTCTCAAGGCAACCCACCTCTGCTCGGCCTTCCCCTTTCTTATACCTATCTTCAACCGCCCTCTTCTCCTTTTAATAGGGAGATTATATGGATTCAAATGAGCCTTATCAGTTTATTAATTTCCCTATTCAGCAGTAGCACAGATGGCCTTATCTTCTTTTGGGGTGGCTTAGAACACCTTGACTGATCACTATGGACTATTTTCCCCATAAATTCAGAAAAACCGTAGAGGAGGTCTCTACTCCAATCGTCCATATTCACTTTTGGAAAATGAATTCTTCCTGTTTTCCTGTTGAAAGTAGTGTCTAGTCCATTAAAGTTCCATGCTTCTGCAGCCGACAACTTTACCTTCAATGAAAGGTTAAGGATCTTATGATCACTGAACAAAGTATCTAAAATTGTCATATCCTCCACAGATTGAGCTATAACATAAGAGGCAATAAAATAATCGATAATAGAGCCTCCCCGTCGTGATTTATGTGTTAGCACTGCTGGAGAATCCGAATAGAATCTCCCATTTAAAATCACATAGCTAGATTCCCTCATACCTTTTAATAGGATGTATCCCCTTTTATCAGTCCTATTTCTTCGGGGGAATGATATAGGTGGAATATTAAAAGCAGATTCCCTCTCTGCATCACAAAATAAAGAAATAGATACATTTGAAACTTTGTAGTTTAGGTCCCCCATTTTCAACACCTCACATTCACTTTCAGTTGGCCCAGTTGATGAGATAAAATTAAACGTGTGTGGTAGAGATTTGGCATTTATCAGGGGGAATATATGCATTCACTATTAACATTGGAACTCTCTTGCCATCTTCCATAATAGGAGTGGCTCTCACTATCTGATTAAGTTTTGCAAGAACCGCAAGGTTTTCATATTCCCATTTTAATTTATTACTCAAAATCATAGCGATTCCCCCTTTTGCACGACCTTTCTTAGAGGGCTGCACCTTTTGACACAACACTGTATAGCCAGGATAGGAAAAAATCAGTTATACACCAGGTCCCTTGAATGCAAATTAAATCATCCTGTCACAAACTAAGATATTCAAGTTTTTCAGTTTGATTCGCAATTCCAGCTGCACTAGTCATTAGACCACTAGACTTGTGGTGGTGGTCCAGACCGCCGCAGTTTTGATGGTCCAACTGTTAAATTAAGAGTTTGGCGGGTGGACCACCTAAAGACCGCCGTGACCGCCAGGGTCAGTGATCCTGATGGGATGGCGTTAGTCGTGGTTGTAATCAGCCACAGGGGTGCTGAAGTCAAAGCCACCGTGCTGATTACAACCTTGTTCTCTGCCAGCCTTTTCATGGCGGTTCATCCGTCATGAAAAGGCTGGTAGAGAACAAGTGCAGGGGGGGCACAGAGAGACCCCTGCACTGGCATGGGCAGTTCAGGGGTCCCTCCACCCAGCACCCTTTGTTGTGTAGTCATTTTAGCTATAGCTTCATACATGTTATTTTAGCAAACTAGGCCTGCCATTGTGACCTTTAACCAGATATGTTTTTATTCTAGCTTCGTTATATTATTTTATTAACAGCCACATTTGCGGTCTTGTTTTATTTTCTCTATCTAGTTGCTCCTCGCCTAGGTCAGCACTGCGTTATATTAAAGACATTTCTTTCACTCTGTGCTTTCTCAAGGCTGCAGTGAGATAGGTCACCGACAAAAGTGGTATGCTTTGTCTCCACTGATCACAGAAACATACACACTCTTACGTAGGGGTACTTTCCTGGAACATCAGCTGTTATATTATAAAAACACTACTTTAACCCATGTACGTTAGAGGGAGATTCCGGCCAGATGACCGCAACTGTATTCTGATTGCTGAGTGCTTTGCTGCAGCTGCTTATGTAGACTACAGGCCTCTTGCTCAGGTATGAGGAATGATGTCTTCCCAGGGGGAACCCAAAGGGCAGAATTAAAGCTTAACATGCTGTGCTCTAACATAGCCTAGGTAGAAACTGTCTATACAAACCCTATTGACAATATGGTAGCGTTATTCTTGTGTTTTACTCTTCTTGTTACTTTTTTAATCCTGTTGTGCGTCATCGTCCTAGTTATTGCAATACATGCTTTGTTATCTAGGATGCAGTAACTTCAATAAAACCTATTGAACCTTACTCTGCCTCTGATTGTCCTTGCATACGGGAGACTAATGTAACTGAGAGAAATGGAAGCACTCTGAGTTACCACGATTTCCCTGAGGAGTCATTTATGTCATGCGCCCGGTTGCCAAAGCACCCCTGCTCTTGGGTGGAGATGAGGCACTGCTAGTTAGCCGGAACAAACCCGGATTAGGCTGACAGGTGTCACTTGGAGCAGGTTCAGACTCAGTCTCCCGCATTCGATGCGATTCTGCCACCCAAATCCAGTAGTCGCATTAGGATAATGAGAACCTACGCAACACCTTGAAATGTGCACTGTCTGCTGTGCAGTTTGCACTTCAAGGGTGCTGGTGCACCCTGCGTGCATCAGCAAGGCAGTCGGCTCCATTATGAGAAGGGAACAATGTTGCCGCACCTTTCCCACTGGGCTGACCGGTGGAAACCTTGGTTTCCGTCTGTCAGCCCATTGGGAAAGTTGTAATGGGGCTGGTGGGGAGACTGCCAGCACCGTGGCAGTCTCCTCATCGGGAGTTTGGCGAATGGATGTTTCTGTCCTCAAAACTCCTAATGACCCCGGGAGTTTGCATATTACCTTCTGGCACTCATGGCTAAATATAATCATTAACAGCCATAGTTACTGCCCTACTATGGATATCATGTCCAGGCTCAAACAAGCCGTAATGGGCAACCAGCATTTTCCCAGTGGACAGTCAGGATGGAGGAAGGTTTTGTTGCTATGGGCGGACCTGGGCTGGGCCAGCCTGCCACCATAGACATCGGTTCACTAAAGGGCTAGGGATAGCGGAACGGACAGCACACATCTTGTCGACATTAATGACATCACAAGAAGTGGCATCACACGGCCTTTGACTGCATTTTTCAGGAAGTGATATCAAATGACCAAAACAATGATGGCATCACAATAATTGACATAGTTCCATAATAAATACACTATTATTATAAGACCAAAACTCAAAAAAGTGTATATGTTAGATACCACATACATTAAGGCAATGAAAAGTGGTAAAAATGGTAGTGAGTAATACTTGCCCTGCATTGTAGGGAGCGAAGCAAGTAAGCCATATGTCTTCTAAGGGGTTTGGAGGCTTCTCCCCCTGAAAAAAGTTTTCAAAATGGGGTCAAATAGCACATCTTAAGACACAATTTTCAGATACATTTTGTAAAAAGCCATGGCCTCTGAAAGGGCAGTCATTAAAGATTTAGGGCCATTTGTACGTAGCTTTAGGTTTGCAATTTCCTAATAGCAATTTTTTGTGATTCTCTATTAGGAAATCGTAAACTGCTATGTACTACAGTGTTTTTAACACTGTTTGTGATTCCCAAATGGTTTGCAAGGGACCTGCCTCTCTAATATTCATGAGGCATATCGCAAATGCAATTTAGGACCCATTGGAAATGTCCAGCACTCACAGGGATGGTGGCCTGCTGGGGTCAGCAGACCACCATGTCTGTGATTGCTATTTCAATAAAATATCAAAATTCGGTCCTCAGGGAGAAGTATGAGCCTACACTTCCACAGCACCTTTTAACTGTCTGTTAAGGAGTTATTCTCAACCAAACATACCATCATTAAATCAATATATATTGCTTTTTATTTTGATCATTCTTAACAAAATATATTCCATTTATGGATCACAAACCTAAGGTGCTCCCAAATTGTAATGACGCGTGCAGTGATAATGGTGATAATTAAAGTGAAAGAGTGTTTGATACAATATTTAGAATAATGTGGTTAAAAACCAAAACAAAACAGTGAGCTTCAAAAGGACCCCTTCATTCCAGGTGTCTTGAAGTCACGTTTTATGCTAAACCACATTTTAGTAGTCAATGTTTTGACCCTATCTAGAACTAATTAGAAGGTCATCTTCAGGACTAAACATTTTTTGGCGGTAGCACCTAGGTAGAAACACAATTAAAATAATTTTCAATATTCTCTTCTTTGGTATAGTCTGTTCTTTGTACTATTTACTTGTGAGTCAAATGAAATCACTCACCTATATTTATAAGTTTTTTTTTTCTTTAATTCCAATGATTTCTTCCAGGCAATAAAATATTTTGAAAAATATAATGATGTAATAAAATGTATTTCTGATGGATACAACTACCTGTGGATTCCTCACCTCATGAATACTCCCATGGCGCCAGCATTCGACGGAAATCTTCTTACTAGTCTCTGCACGTCGACGAGGACGTCACTGTCTCGCACGCGACGCCGTCTGACGTCATACAGGCAATAAGAGGTCCTCGACGACGTGCAGACGTCAGTTCCCTTTTTTCCGTGCATTCGAAACGGTTATCTTCGAGGGAGCAACTGTTACTCTTGCGGTTACAGTGTATATCTTGCTGCGTACTCTTTCTCTGTGGAAATAATGTCGCAGAGAAAGTCTGGATTTAAGCCTTGTCGTGAGTGTGGAGGCAAGATGTCGGTGACGGATCCTCATTCCGATTGCCTTTGGTGTTTGAGCTCCGACCACGACGTCTCGACTTGTGATTCATGTCAGCACATGAATCCGAAGGCCCTTAAAGAACGCGAGGCGAAGCTGTTTATGGCCAAGTCAAAGGAGAAGCATCACAAGAAAAAGTCTTCTCCAAGACATCGGCGTCATCGAGACTCCCGGCGCCGTAGAGAATCTCGGCGTCATTCAAGGGAGGCTCGTTCCAGGTCTCCGGATCGGCGCCGAAGGACATGGGAGGTCAGCCCCACGGTGACGCCGCACCCTTCGACGCCGTTGCCCTCTCCGGCGTCTCCAACTTCGCCTGGACAGGCGTCGGTGATTGAGGTATTGGAGCCTCAAGTGTTTTCTCCGGCGCAGACGCCGAGGCCGGCGTCGGGGTCGCCTCCGAGTCAGGCACCCCAGTATCCGGCTTTTCCCACCCCTGGAGCCGATAGTTCCGCATTCTTGAATGCGATGTATGCCATCTTCCAACAGATGGCTCCAGGGGGTGCTCCGGCTGGGCCTTTGGCCTTTTCTTTGGGTGATCCTGCGCCTCTTCGGCCGGCACCCTTTATGCCCTTTCTCCCGTTTGGGAACGTGGGCTCGGCGCCGGTGGCCGCTCCGGTGGCTTCGGAGGGATTGGCCCCAGGGATTTCCATCCCGTCGACGTCGAGATTTCGGCCTGTGACTCCGGTGGGTCCATCCGTTTCAACTGCTCTTCAGTCGGCGCCGAAGTTACCTGTGGCGCCGGATGCGGCGTCGGTGGCTTCGGAAGATCGGCGCCGATCTCCGACTTCGGCGGAGGTATTGTCGACTCCGCGGATTGAGCAACGACTGCATTCAAGGAGGCGTGCTCTCCGGGTACTAGAAGAGCAGGAGTACCAACGAGCCCTAGAGGAAGGAGAGCTAGAGGACTCGGGTGATGGGCTGCGTGGACTGGAGTCGGCCAGTGGGCTGGACACTTCCCCTGAGTGGGACCTTTCGTCCCCGGGGGAATATACCGAGGAAGCTGCTTCCTTTCATACAGTGGTACGGAAGGCAGCTAGTTTTTTGGACCTGCCTTTGCCGGTGGTGGAGGCGAAACAAAACCTTTTGACAGAGGTGTTGCATCCGGCCTCAGCCGCGGCGGAGCCTCTATTACCTTTTAATGATGCTCTGCTGGATCCGGTTTTAGAGGTGTGGAAGAAGCCGGCATCTTCCCCAGCAGTTCACAGAGCCGTGGCCAGGAGGTATCGGACGGCTCCAACTGATCCTGGTTTCCTATCTAGGCACCCTACGCCGGAGAGCTTGGTTGTGCAGGCCTCCTGTTCGTCCAAGTCAGCGCCTGGTTCTTTTCCGACGGTGCCTGGGGACAGAGACTCAAAAAAGCTGGAGGCGCAGTCGAAGAAGATTTTTTCGTCCTGCAGTCTGGCATTAAAAGCCACCAATGCAACCTGTATCCTGGGGAGGTATATTCATGCTCTGATGGATGACATCTCCTCTTCGTTTACAGAGCTTCCCCAGGGTCTTTTGGATCTTGTCTCTGATGCCCAGGCTGCTGCGACCCAAATTATCCAGACGGGACTGGATACCACCGACTCGGTAGCCAGAGCAATGGGCACAACTGTGGTGGAAAGGAGACAGGCCTGGCTCCGTAACTCGGGCTTTTCGGCAGATGTACAGTCCACATTGTTGGATCTCCCGTTTGATGGGGACAAACTGTTTGGGGCTAAGGCTGATTCGGCCTTGGAACGGTTTAAGGAGAGCAGGGCCACGGCTAAGTCGTTGGGACTCCAAGCTCCTTCTTCCACGGCCTCTTCCAGATTCTTCAGGAGGTTTCGTGGATTTGGGCGTGGCTCTTCCTCCTCTTCCTTTCGGGGAAGATATCAGCAACCTGCCTCTTCCCATCCCTATAGATCTTTTAGGGGGAGGGGTAGGGTCCGCACCAGGGGAGCTTCTCAGCAGCACTCTGCCTCTTCCTCATCCTCTGGCGGGGTGCAGCAGGGGAAGCAGCCTTAGGCTTCCACCATTTCCCACTCACTCCTCTCCTGTAGGGGGAAGATTACAACATTTTCTCACCAAATGGGAGACTGTTACGTCGGACACTTGGGTTCTCAGTGTTGTGGGAAAAGGCTACACCCTTCCCTTTCGGGAGTTTCCGCCCCTCATCCCGCCCCGCCCTTCGTATTGTTCACAAGAACACCTCCTGTTGCTAGAACAGGAGGTAGAAGTCCTCCTTTTAAAGGGCGCGGTGGAGTTGGTCCCGGAGCAGGAAAGGGGTCAAGGAGTTTACTCAAGGTATTTCCTGATTCCCAAGAAGGATGGTCGTTTGAGACCAATTCTGGACCTGAGGATCTTGAATTGGTTCCTCAAGCAGGAAAAGTTCAAGATGCTGACCCTAGCACAGGTGCTTTTGGCGTTGAATATGGAAGACTGGATGGTGTCTGTCGACTTGCAGGATGCTTACTTTCATATCCCGATACTCAAGTCACACAGGAAGTATCTCCGGTTTGTGGTGGGATCGCAACACTACCAGTTTGCGGTCCTTCCGTTTGGTCTTACTTCAGCACCTCGAGTCTTCACGAAGGTGATGTCGGTGGTTGCGGCAGAGCTCAGAAGGAAGGGGATAGCAGTATTCCCTTACTTGGACGATTGGTTGATCAAAGCCAAGTCCCCGGAGCTTGTGTTGCGTCATCTGCAGTCAACAACCCAGTTGTTGTTCGACCTGGGCTTTTCGGTGAACGAGCCCAAATCTCACCTAGAGCCCTCTCAGCGCCTCCTGTTCATAGGGGCAGTACTGGATACAACATTGGGTCGGGCCTTTCCTCCGCCTCAGCGGATTCAAGATATTCAGGATTTGGTTCCAATGTTTCGAAATGGAGCGGTAGTTCCAGTCCTCAAGGTCCTTCGTCTGCTCGGTCTTTTTGCCTCCTGCATTCTGTTGGTCACGCATGCTCGCTGGCACATGAGGGCTCTTCAGTGGTGCCTCCGAAGGCAGTGGTCTCAACACAGAGGGGATCTCGAGGGTACTGTCAAGATCTCCAGAGATGCTGCTGTGGATTTGAAGTGGTGGATTGCAAGCAACAATCTTTCACAAGGAAAGCCGTTCCAGCAGTCGCCACCAGTGGCCACAGTCATAACGGATGCTTCCACTCTAGGGTGGGGAGCTCATCTGGGGGATCTGGAGATCAAAGGTCTTTGGTCTCCAGAGGAACAGATTTTTCACATCAATCTGTTAGAGTTACGGGCTGTACGTCTGGCTCTCAAGGCCTTCCTCCCTTCCCTTCGTGGTCAGTCGGTACAGGTCCTAACGGACAATACTACCACGATGTGGTACATAAACAAGCAGGGAGGAGTGGGGTCGTACCTTCTCTGCAGAGAAGCTCTTCGACTATGGTCCTGGGCAAAGGACCATCGGATTTGCTTGATAGCAAACCATCTGGCCGGAGTTTTGAACGTGCGTGCGGACAGTCTCAGTCGCCACTTCTCGGCAGACCACGAGTGGCGTCTCCATCCAGATCAAGTCCGTTTAATCTTCCAGAAGTGGGGGTTTCCTCGGGTAGATCTGTTCGCCACTCGAGAGAACGCGCATTGTCCGTTGTTCTGCAGCCTTCAGTATCCGATGCAGGAAGCGTTGGGGGACGCGTTTCAAATGACCTGGTGCGGCCAGTTGCTTTACGCGTTTCCTCCCATACCCTTGATTCCTCGAGTATTGAGGAAGATTCGCCAAGACCGGGCTCTAGTAATCTTAATAGCTCCGGATTGGCCAAGGAGGGTGTGGTACTCCGACCTTCTCCAACTCTCAACGTGCCCGCCGCTCCATCTCCCTTTCAGGGCAGACCTCCTCTCACAGTCGCAGGGGCAGGTTCTACACCCCAACCTCCAGAGTCTGCACCTACATGCCTGGAGATTGAACGGGGCAACCTGAGTTCCTTCTCTCTCCCGCCTGAGGTAGTGGATGTTATATTAGCGGCCAGGCGACACTCCACTAAATCTATCTACGCTAATAGGTGGTCTAAATTTGTTGCGTGGTGTGGAGAGAGGCAGATTGATCCCTTACATGCTCATCTATCGGACGTTTTGTCTTTTGCTCTATCTCTGGCGCAGAAAGGTTGTGCAGTGGCTACCATTAAAGGTTATTTATCGGCCTTGTCAGCCTTCATATGTCTTCCAGACCAACCATCTTTATTTAAATCCCCTATTGTTATCAGATTCTTGAAAGGTCTTCTAAATCAATATCCTCCAAAGCCATTCGTTATGCCGCAATGGGATTTGTCCTTAGTCCTGACTTTCCTTATGGGGTCCCCTTTTGAACCTATGCATTCTTGCCCCTTGAGGTATTTGGTTTTAAAAACAGTCTTCCTGATAGCTATAACATCAGCAAGGAGAGTGAGTGAGTTGCAGGCCTTATCAGTAAAACCCCCTTATACAACTTTTTATGGGGATAAGGTGGTGTTGAGGACCAAGGCTGCTTTCCTTCCGAAGGTTGTTTCACCCTTCCATTTGGCTCAGGCAATTACTTTGTCCACGTTCTATCCTCCGCCTCATCCTTCCAAAGAGGAAGAAAGACTGCACCGTCTGGACCCAAAGAGAGCGTTGAGCTTCTTTATCGATAGAACAAGGGATTTCAGGCTGGAGGATCAGCTGTTTATTGGATACGTGGGCAAGAGGAGAGGAAAGGCAGTCCACAAGAGAACACTATCCAGGTGGGTTGTTCTTTGCATTAAAATATGTTACTCTTTGGCAAAGAAGGATCCTCCTGAGGGCATTAGAGCTCATTCCACCAGAGCTAAGTCGGCCACTTCGGCCTTAGCCAGAGGTGTTCCTGTGGTCGACATCTGCAAGGCCGCAACTTGGTCGTCCCTTCACACTTTTGCAAAACATTACTGTTTAGATTCTGAGGTTAGAAGGGACGGCCATTTTGCACGGTCAGTGCTGCAGGATTTCTTGGTTTGACCATTTAGGCACCCACCGCCGGGCGTGGTACTGCTTTGGGACTCTATTCATGAGGTGAGGAATCCACAGGTAGTTGTATCCATCAGAAGAACGAGTTACTTACCTTCGGTAACGACTTTTCTGGTGGATACATTAGCTACCTGTGGATTCCTCACGGTCCCACCCGCCTCCCCGTTGCCTTTATGGTCTTGCCAAGTAATCCTTGAGTGCGCTCCTCTTGGTCTTTGAGGGTGCAATAGATGTATATATAATATATTTATATATATATATATGTATATGTGTATATATCTTTATGTATATACTTGGTGTGTGTATATATTTTAAAAGAGAGAGTTTTATATATATATATATATATGTACATAAAAAGATTTACAGTTATTCATACAATGTGGTGTATTTTACAATATAATGGATGTTGCCTTGCTCTTTCATTGCATTGCCTGGTTGTTCTCATGCACGTAAAAAAATGATTGGTACTGACGTCTGCACGTCGTCGAGGACCTCTTATTGCCTGTATGACGTCAGACGGCGTCGCGTGCGAGACAGTGACGTCCTCGTCGACGTGCAGAGACTAGTAAGAAGATTTCCGTCGAATGCTGGCGCCATGGGAGTATTCATGAGGTGAGGAATCCACAGGTAGCTAATGTATCCACCAGAAAAGTCGTTACCGAAGGTAAGTAACTCGTTCATCTCATCTTAATTTCAACTGATATGCAATTGTAGTCTTTTTTTTCAAACCAAAATTACTTATTTATTGGTCTTTTTTGTCATCTAATGACTAATAACTTAATATATTAAATTATCTATATGTATCTCTTACTCACATGATTTTCACTGTGTTGGATAAAAAGTCTTGTCATGTAACTGTCCACTTGTCATGTCGCCGAATCATAGAAGCCCTAGTTTCCTTTTTAAGAGCACTCTGTAACAAACTCGAATATAACTCCATATTTAATTTTCAACGTCCTATTATTTCAAGAGTTAATTAATCATTTTATCACGAGCATATTGCCTCATTTTAATCAAAAAGGAAAAGATTTTATCTGGAACGACAGAGCTGCTGCGCTGACGCTCTATATCAGATTCATGCTCGATAATATGCAACAAGGCATCCAATATCCTACTTATTTGTTTGTAGAATGTATCAAAACATTCCTGCTACAATGTTATAAATTTCTGCTGGAATAGGAAACTCCTAAGTAATATATAAAGGTATTTGGTTTAGAATTAAATCCATCAATATAGGAACGACAGCGTTTACACGCTGATGCGCTGTAACAAATACGAACTCACTAATATTTCTCAGAAACTACAAAGCATCTAATGTCTTACTTACTTGCTTATTTCTTTGCCGTACGTGTCTTAATCCAGTCACATCTCATCTAGGAAACCAAGCGCATCACTGTGTTCGGTTTAAATAAAATAAATACCGACACATGTGACGCACGTCATTCTCTTTACTCGCGCTTCGTTTAAAGGGAACAGGACCTTACTGTTTGTTTAGTTTTAAAAAATGGACACCCGCCCTAACGCCCTAAAAATATAATATGATCAACATTTTGCTGTTATATCAAATTCCATCAAAACAGAAAGCACAAATTTTAGAAAACAATCGTTTACATAAAACCATTAATTATATTTCAAATTGTTCACAGAGCCATAAAACATCAATTTAATATTACCTGTGAAGCATGACAGATACTTAGCCAATGGACTCTAATAAACAAGTTACATTATCAGTTATTTTCAAAACATAAATTTCTCATTCACTGTATTTGGATAAACTTTGATGTAGTTAAAAGTCATTAATTCATTCAAAACGAGGAAGCTTCTTTCCAGTCCTCCAGATTGTTTAATCCATTATTTATCGTATCACATTTTTCCATCCAAAATAATTCACGTCGTGACAAAAGTTTACTTTTGTCTCCTCCTCTGGGACTCAAGTGTATTTTGTTCTATAGCTTGCCATCTGATTTCCTCAACACTATGTTGAAATTTTTCAAAATGTTCAACCATCGGCGCTCCAACGGTTTTGCATTTAATTTGGCTTTTGTGCTGCAAAATCCTGCATTTTATTTTCTGTATCGTTTGTCCCACATAAAGCAAATTGCAAGGACACCAAATTGCATAAATTACATCCTGTGTATTACAATTCGAAAAAAGAAGTCAATTTGTAAACAAAATCACCATAACAAAACTCCATTGTATTAAGACTATGTTTACATGCTGTACAGCATCCACATTTGTAATGGCCCTGAACCATGGAGAGACCCCAAAGTGTATTACATTCCCCTTTAGGTTTTCAAGGTAAAGCAGCCCTCACTTATGTATCTTGTAGATTTCTTCCTCTCTTGGATGAAAAAAGCAGAAGATCTTGTACGGAGAGGTGATCATTTATTAATTTATTACTCCCCAATGCCGTTTGATGATTTTCTTGATGTCTGTACTGACTGGATTTAAAGTGGTGACACAAGCTAATCTTTTGTTATCGTCCTTCACTGATTTAGGGTCCATTACATTTTCTCTATGGTTATACCAGGCTCTCTTCCTCGCTCTCTTCACCAGCCTCGTAGGATAGCCTCTTTCAATTAGTTTTGTTATCAAATTGTCTGACTGTTTAAAATAATCTACCCTCTTTGTACAATTTCTCCGAATTCGAAGAAACTGGCCAAAGGGAAGATTGTCCCTCAAATTTCTCGGGTGGTTACTCTTGTATTGCAATAAAGTATTTATTTCTGTTGGCTTTCTGCAGAGAGAAACAATTAGCTTGTCATCTTCAGCCTGTATCAACAAATCCAAAAATGGAATGCTGTCTCTTTTGTGTTCCAAAGTAAAGTCTATGTCGGCTGATCTTGTGTTGAGCCAAGTCCAAAAGGCATGTAATTCTGCACCAGATCCACGCCAAATACAAAACACATCGTCAATGTATCTACACCATTTCCTTATATATTTTAAATATGGATTCACCAAATTACAAACATTTTGTGTCTCATAGGCAGCCTTTAAGAGATTCGCTAAATTTGGTGCAAAGCTTGCTCCCATAGCTACACCCTTCACTTGGTAATAAAAGGCATCATCAAATTGGAATAGTTACTGCCCATAGCTATTTCCATCAAGGAAATCAAAAAATCAGTTGGTACCAAAAACCGGTTGGGGACAGGAATTTAATATATCCGCCATAACCTTAAGTGCTCCTTGTTGAGGGATATTTGTATATAAGGACTGTATGTCCATTGTAACCAAGATATCAACATCCTTTAAAAATTCCTCAGCCATAGTGATTAGATGCATACTATCCCTCACATAAGATCTAGTCTGGGGGAAAAAGGGTTTTGGAAAAAAATCCAAGCACTGGCACAAAGGTTCTAAAATATAACCACAACCAGATACAATAGTCCTCCCTGGAGGATTCTCCAGTCTCTTACGTATCTTCGGTAGAGTATATAGAACAGGTATTCTGGGATGTTTCTTATTCAGAAATTGGTATTCATTTTTGCTTAAATATCCCTGTTCTAAACCTATAGTTGTCAACCGTAAAATCCTCGACTTCAGCTACACTGCGGGTCTCCCCTGATCTTCTGACAGCAGTTGATGCCACTTAGTTGATTTAAAATTCTCTTCTATAGTCAGCTATATCCTAAAGGAATATCCCGCCTCCCTTGTCCGCTGCTTTTACTACTATATCCTTTTCCTTTCAACCCTTTCAGTGCCAAACACTCATTGTATGTGAGATTACATTTTTCACATATTTAGGCACCTTACTTAAAGCATCTATGTCCTTTAGGACTAATTTCTCAAACATTAATACTTCAATGGACATTGAGTGAGAAGGCGGCGTAAAGGAAGAGGGAGGTCGTAGACCTGTCACATCCAAATGATTTTTGTTAGGTAATTCCTTATAGAAATTATCAAGTCTAAGTCTTCTAAAAAATCTATGTAACTCTAACTTAATCTCAAAGAAGTTTGTACGTGTAGTAGGCACGAAAGAAAGGCCTTTGCTAAGTACCAACATTTCGTCTGTTTTTAATCTATATTTAGAGAGATTAAATATAGGCGCAATATTTGTCATAGTCTCTGGGGAAGGTATTTGAAGATCACCAATAGTCTGTTGTTTATTCAAGGGTGAAGGGTCGATCATCGGGAGGACTCTTCCCTCAGCATTAGTCACATGAGTTTCAACTGACAAAACCAATATATCCTCTCTTGTGTTGTCTTGTTTGTCTTTCTCCGTGGGGCTCCTGAAAGTATACTCTTCCCCTGTTCCTTCCCATGCCCTGACCTCTCCTCCCTCTCATTCTGTCCCCTTCTCCTTGGCCTCTCCCTAAAAAAGGTTGAGGGCCTTCTATATTAGATGTTGTACTTGCCTTTGGAAGTTCATTGTCTGAACTAACTGAAGCTGATGTTTCCAAAAAGTGGTATATCTTCTGTAACCACCTTTTCCTCTATTAACATATTTTCCTGATTCGTCCTGCTTATAATAATCTTCATGCAGATATGGATAAGTTATATCTTTATTGTATTTAGTTAGATCTTTAGCTAAGTTATCCAATTTTTTTCATTGTGTTATGAATATAAATTCATTAGTTGTTTTTTCCAATGTTTCTAAAGCCTCCTTTGCATTTATTAGTGCAGTGGCCTCGATTATTTCATCAGTCAACTTTGCAATCTTTTTTTCTAGTTTGTTAATGAGTTAAATCACTGTATCGATGCCCAAGACCATCCAATGTCTTGAACATTGATTGGCTACAAAACTGAAATTATTTCTATATTTTGGATCTTCTACAAATATCGCTGGTTCTTACTTGTAATCCCACTGGAATAACATTAGCTCTCAGATATTCTCTCATAAAATGACCATGTAACTGTGTCCTTACCAATTTTTTCTTGATCCTTTCTAGTTTGACTATTTTTTCTTGTAAAGCATCTACCACTTTGGTGGGTCCTATGCCAATAAATGTTGACTCACTTAACACCTTGTCTATATATTCCTCGGTGTAAGATAATGTATCCCTATCTGCCATTATTCAATCTTAGTGAATCATAGGGTTTATTCAAAAAAATTCAAAACAATTACTTCTTTGTAAGTAACTTGTCACTATCAAATTTTTTCTTTTTTTCAAAAAAGCCTTGGCAGCAAATTGGCCGCACTCAATATTAATTTACCAAATGAGGCAAACCCAAGTAACCCTTAGACCTGGGTAATTAAATCAAATATCAAAATTCTTCAGTCCTCAGGGAGAAGTATGAGCCTACACTTCCACAGCACCTTTTAACTTTCTGTTAAGGAGTTATTCACAACCAAACATATCATCATTAAATCAATATATATTGCTTTTTATTTTGATCATTCTTAACAAAATATATTCCATTTATGGATCACAAACCTATGGTGCTCCCAAATTGTAACAACGCAGTGCAGTGATAATGGTGATAATTAAAGTGAAAGAGTGTTTGATACAATATTTACAATAATGTGGTTAAAAACCAATAAAGCTGGGCTTTTTTGTAATGCATTCCTTGGGCTCCTAACAAATGTTTACACCCACGTGCACAAAGGGATACGTTGGTAGTAATCTGCAAATGTTTTGTGACCAAAAACAATCCTACATATCAGTGTGATGCACTATTAGGAACACCCTTAGCATGCCTCTTCCTCATAGCAAGTCGCAAATGTGAAGAAGGGCCTCTTTTTACATAGTCAGCCCCCCCCCACTTTTTGCCTGGAAATTGATGTGGTTTCAAACTATAAGTGCCCTGGGCCCCTGCTAAACAGGTTCCCAGGGTCAGATCTCTTCCCCCAAAACTGTACTCTACATTGGCACTTCAGCCACCCTTGTAAGTCCCTTGTAAATGGTACTCCCGGTACCTAGGACATGGGTACTGAAGAAGGCACCTCAGAGCTGCAGCACCAATTGTGCTACTCTAAGAGGTCCCACACCAGCCTCATGCAGACTGCCTTGAAAATGCATAACAAGGTGTACTTAAAAGTGCAACCTCGACATAGCACTCACCAAGAGTGCCCTGCCCCCTAACACTGCATACACTTTAGTTAAGACACCCCTCTGACAGGCCTTACAGCCCTAAGGCAGGGTGCACTATAATGCATGTGAGGGCGTATGTTTGCATAAGGAAATATGCCCCTACTGTGTCTTTACAAAACCTTAAGGCATAGTAAGTGTGCGGGGAAGCCATAGCAAAGACATGTGTTGGACACTGGTCATTATGAGTTCCCCAGCTAGATGATGGCTACTCTCAACCCTGGGTTGTTTGATTTTAAACAACTCAGAGTAATAAATCCTCACTGGTGCCAGTGTTGGGTTAATTATAAAATTAGAGGTACCCCTGCAAATCCTACACCACCCTGGCGTGGCTACTGGCTGGTCCTAACCAGTCTGCCACCAGCACACATCCATTCTCACTCCATTACATTTTCCTCCATCTTGGATGGCAGGAAAATAGCCTATCAGGGTTAGGGATGTGATCTCTTCTGACAGGAAGTGGTCACATAGTTGGTGTAGCCACCCTAAGGGAAATGGCCCATTGGCCACTACCAGGTACTCCCCTTAACACCCACTAAATGAAGTATTTAGTGGGCATCCCTAGATCTGCAGATCAGATTTGATGTACACAAGAAGGCCAGCGACAATGAAGTTCCAAGGTTCCAGAACAGAAGCTCTGCTGCAAGAAGAAAAAGGTGCCAAACCCTGCCTGCTGCACCCAGTACTCAACAATCGCTGCTGAGGGGTGAACTGGACATCTTACGGACTCCAAGATCCCCAGAGGACCCCCAACCTTCTAAAAATTGCCCAGCACCTCCCTCCAGAGTGAAGGCATCACTTCCTGCAGTCAGCAGGCAAAAACCCATGAGGGCCAGTTATCTGACCAGCCGCTGTCCAGCAAATTGGACACAGCAGCCGGACCAAACTTCACCCGACAGACCCGGAGGACAAACCCTGCCAGTGTGGCAGGTTTTGGTGGCAGTGCGACCTCCAGTGACTGAGACGTGTCTTAGCCCAGGGTACTGGACCCCCAACTTCGGACACTCAGAAGAAAGTCCACTCTATACTCTCCATGGATCAGAAGCAAACTCTAGTCAAGGGACTTTCAAATACCCAAGAACCACCTCCCAGATTGGCCATGCTGACCTTCAGTTCACCCTCAAAGTAACCTTCACCTAGTTCCAAGGACTCTAGGACACACGACCCATTGAACACGCCCCATCTGCACTGCACCCAGCCTCCCTTGCCCCTGCATCAGAAAACCAGCTGTGCTCTAGGGGTCCCTAACAGCTTGCAACCTCTGCATTCCAAGGGGACCAACCAGAGTTACCCTTAAGTCCTCTGTGCAGTGTGTTTCCAAGTAGTCTCCTTCTCCGTTCTGTACTAGCTCCAAGACTTTCAGCTGCTGCTCCCTCTTGAACTGGGAACCGCCCAAACTTCTCCAGCTGGCCCACAGGACAGCTCGATGACCTCGACCTAAAAACTGAAGGTGACACTTGTGAGAGCATTGCCTGGTTTTATATGCATTTTGAAAGTTTTTCCCATTGATTCCAGTGGTGCCTAATTGTGCACAAAAAGACTATTTTGCTAAATTTTGAAAAATCATAACTTAAAAAGTACTTACCCAATTTTGATGATCTTGGTCGTAAAATATATATAAAAATCCGAAGTAAATTGGCCTTAAGGTATTCTTTTCTGTGTGTGTCTACATTTATTGATATAAGGGGTTCAACAAATGCTTAGCACTTCTCTATGGTTAGCATCACTGCTCGGCCAAGCTACCACTAAAAATAGAGCATTACGTGGTCTATTTTTTACCTATGAATACTAAGGTGGAGTTGCTTGAACAACCCTATTTTGCGAGTCAGTAATAGGTTACCGACTCGCAAAATAGGGTTTGTACATGCCAAAAAACATTTTACTGGTCGCAAATGACCAGTAAAAAGCTTTGTACATCTGACCCCTGTTCTTTCATGATGTGCTAAGCTAATGAAACCTGACACTTCCCTGTTGGGTGACTCCATTTGGCTCTGTGTGGTGTCGTTGGCGCAAGAAGTGATGTCACGGTCACCTATATAGGCGCCACCCAGGCGCGCAGGTATCAGTTCTTTTCGTTCTGTACCAGCAGATCCAGCGAGAGCTACTGCTTTTTGACCAGCCTTTTTTTTGGGGGGTCATTTTGTCAAGTGTTTCTACAAGTGTGTCGAGGATGTCTTCAAGGAAGGCTGGGTTCAGACCATGTAGCGCCGGTCACTGTGCCATGTCGGTTACAGACCCCCATCTTGTTTGCCTCTGGTGCCTCGATTGCGACCATGACTCCAAGTTGTGCTCGGAGTGCTGGGCCAAGGCCCAGAAGGCATTGAGGGAGAGGTCCCTAAATCTGCTTGCGGAACGTCAGTCGGTGACACCAGCACGGTTGACTCCTCGGAGGTCCCGGTTGAGAAGGTGGCCATGGGAGTGCTCCAGGAGTCCAATCTGGTTCAACGCCTGTGGCTTTGGCTCCGATGGGGTCTCATGGATTCGATTTCGGATCTGTGTTGATAGTACCCAGTCGACCTTTTCAGTGCCGGTCCCAACGCCGATGGTCCCAGCGCCCACCGGCAGCACCAGCCCCATTCACATTCCCGACAATCAGGAGCTGAGACGATTCCGGCGCCGGCAGTGCTCACAAGTGCCAGATCGTTGCCTGAGCCTTATTTTACACAGTCACACATCGAAGAAGAGTGAGAGGGGACACTGGACCCTTTGGAACTCCAGTTGGAGAGTAGTTTGGACTGGTATCAGGAGCTAGGAGAGGCCAGTGTTCAGGACACCACTCCAGATACCGTCTTCCTCTCTCCCTCGACTGTGGCTACGGAGCTTCCTATGCAGTGGTGGTGCGTAGGGCAGCAGAGGGCCTTGATCTCATACTGCCCTCAGTGGCTGTCAACACGAACATCTTGACAGAAATGCTTCAGCCAGCACAGGGTCTCCTGTAAATAGGCCAATCACCGCTGCCATTGCTGTGTGCTGGGCAACCCTAGCTTCCGCAATCAACACCCCACTCCTGAGCGCTTAGTAGTCCAAGCTCCTACTTTCCATGGCGCATTCCCTTCTGTTCCCCCATACAGAAAATCCAAGAGGCTGGACCATCTTGGGAAGAAGATGTTTTCTTTCAAAAGCCTAGCACTGAGGTTGGTGAACACCTCGTGTTTATTGGGCTGTTTCTCGCATACCATTTGGGATATGGTTGCGCAAATGCTGCCTCGGGTCCCGGAGGAGGCCTGGGACTTACTTTCTCATGCACTAAAAGTCGGGAGGGGGGTTAGGAAGCTGGCTCTCTATATAGTGTGCTAAAATGAAGTACACTTGTGCAGAGAGTTCAGTGGATCTCCAAGATCTATCTGTGGTAGTGTGGGCAAGCAGCTAGACTTATCAAGGAGTCATGATAAGCATTTGTTGTACTCACAGAGGCAATACATGAGACACACATTCAAAGAATAAATCCAAGACCAATTTAGAAAATCAACAGTTGCTTTTATATATGCGTTAAGCCCGAGAACTTTGTTTCAAGATAAGCAGTTTTTAAGTTAAAATACTTTGTTGTTTCAGAAATCGACACAGTGCAATTTTCTTCAGTGTAAACCTATGTAAGGAAAACAAGATGCAGTTTTTCAGACAAGTACACAACTTACAACTCCAGGCTTCAGGGTTTCAGGCTAGCTCAGGTTGGTTCCAAGAGTGCACCCACAGCAGCACGGGGCAGCTGGGTGCCAAGGTCAGAGTTGGTGCCCATTGTTAATCAATGGACGTTGGGGGGACTGAAAACCCACTGCTCCCAGGTAAGTACAGGAGGTCAGAATTTGATCTCCAGGGGTTGAGGCAAGCACCAGGGGGACCACAAGGCAGCACCTAACATACACCCTTAACGGCACAGGAGCGGCCAGGTAGTGAGTGCCAACACAGCATAGAGCGCCCAATGGTATTCAGTGGAGACGGGGGGTATCCGCTGCAGTGCTGCTTTCAGGTGAGTAGAGCGAGGTCAGGGGTGGATCTTCTGGGGTTGAAGCAAGGATAAGGGAGGCCACAAGGAAGCACCAAACTTACACCCACAGTGGCAGAGGGGCCACTGGGTGCAGTTTGCTAACAGATCATCGGGCTCCCAATGTTAATCGAAGCAGGAGATCACTTTCAGAAATGGCCTGCAGGTTTTAGCCCGGAGGCCAGGAGAGGTCAACTCACAGCTGCCCAGGTAAGTTAAGATGCCAGGGGTCGTAAGGACACCAACAGCAAAGCTTCCCAAGGCCCAGGGGCTCTGGGTGCAGGGGTGTCTTTTGGCATCGGAAACAGCTTAATGGGCATGTCGCGGTCAGGGGGAGTCCTCGGATTTAGGCTGAAGACTTTACTGTGGAGTCGGGCAGGGGTCAACCACAAAGGACTCTGGGTCAGAAGCGCTGGGGAACCTTTACTGGACTGGTGGGCCACTTGGACTCGAGCCGTGACCATTGGTGCAGAGGTGGTTCCAGGCAGTGGTATTGCGGTTCCTTAGGCAGGCTTCTTTCTTCCTTGGAGTTCTTTCTTTTGGACAGGTCTGCTGTCCATGGGAGTTTGTGTTCTTTATTGAAGGCAGGCAGTCCTCCCAAAGCTTTGGAGGTCGCTGGGCTGCAGGGTAAGTCATCTTCTTGCGCAGGCTTTTTGTAGGCAACAGACAGGCCAGTAGTGCTGGGGCCAAGTCAGTTGTTGTCTTCAGTCTTCTTTGCCTGGCAACTTCTGTAGCGTTTGGCTCTTCTTAGGTTGACACGAATCTGATTCTAGGGTTCAGGTGTACCACCTAAATACTGAATTTAGAGAAGGGCCACTTGGTAGGCAATGGGCTACTCGCCTTTATGGTGACTACACCATTTCTATGCCCCCTTCCTTTGGGAAGTGGCATAGCCCAATACCCTATTGGCCTAATTATTTCCACACAAGATAAAGGAATTTCAAAGGTAGTGTCCACTTCAGCTTGTCCACCTAGGGGTGGGACTGGCATGGAGAGGGCTCTCCTCCTAATTTACCTAATTTTACCACCAGTCCTGACGCCAAATGTGGGTTCAGGAACTGGGGGGCGGCCTCCTCCACCATTTGGAGAGGCCTGGGTCACACCTCTGCCTAGAGCAGCCTTTGTTCTGAGCCGTCAAGAGCATTGGCTGTCACCTCAGGGGGCCAGAACTCTGTCTAAAGTGGCTGCACTGGTTTTGACCAGTCAGTGCCCAGTCTAGTAGTTGGTTTGTTTCAAGGGGACACCTCTAAGGTGCCTTCTGAGTGCATGTATTAATAAATCCATCACTGGATTCAGTGAGGGTTTAATAATACAAGATGGTTGATACCTATCATCTCTATTGTCAGTGAAGCTGGGGAACACATAATGACCAGTGTCCAGCACATATACTTAAAATGGCTGCAGTGTTCACTTACTATGACTGAGAATCGACAAAGACATAGCAGGGACATATCTGCTCATGCAGGTATGCCCTCTCATGTAATATAATGCACCCTGCCTTTAGGGCTGGAAGGCCTGCCAGAGGGGACACTTACATATATTGCATGCAGTGGGCAGGGGGCATGGCAAACAGACTGTGTGCCATGTTGTGTTTTCATTTTAGGGCTGCCCCAAGACAAGCAGCCTGCGAAAGCAGCACTGTGTGCACTTAGTGAGAGGGTCCTAGAGGCTGGTACAATCTGTGCTGCAGCCCTCAGTGACCTTTCTTTAGAACCACATGCCCTAGGTACCAGGGGTACCATTTACTAGGGACTTACAGTGGCAGCTAAAGTTTTGCCTATTGGGAAAAACGACTCTGCAGGACAACGCTGGCCCAGTAGGAGGGAGAATACACAATCATCTCTGTGGGAAACTGGCACCCTGTGGCAGTACCCCCCACCCCACTTTTTGCCTGGCTTCTGGATGCAACTTGGACTGGAAGTGCACTGGGATCCTGCTAACCAGGTTCCCAGTGCTAGCATTCTATCCCTAAAACATTGCATTGGCACAATTGGATACACCCTTAACTACCACTATAAGTCCCCAGTAAATGGGTACCTGTGTGCCTAGGGCATGAGGTACTATGGGTAGGCCCCTGAGGGCAGCAGCACTGATTGTGCCACCCTCTAGGGTCATGCATCCATATGCACCCAGTACTGCCATTGCAGGCTGAGTGTCCTGGAGCAAACCTAAACTCAACATTGCACACTGCCTGTGCGCCCTGGCCACCATACACTGCATTTACTATGGGTACGACACCCCTCTGGCAGGCCTTGTAGCCCTAAGGCATGGTGCTTCATATTATATGTGAGGGCATAGCTGAATGAGCAATATGCCCCCACTGTGTCCTTGCCAAACCTGGGACATAGTGAGTGAATAGAGCAGCCATTTTTATACATGTGCTGGACACTGGTCAAAGTGAGTTTCCCAGCTACATGATGGCCAATCTCAACCCTGGGTTTTTTGGTATCAAACAACTCAGAATGATTAATCCAAACTGGTACCAATATTGGATTTATCCGTAAATGTACCCAAGGATCACCTTAGAGGTGCCCCCTGCAAAAGCTGACTGCCCTAGCATGGTTGCTGATTGGTTCAATCCAGCCTGCCACCTCCAGACAGCCAATATACAAACCTTGGGGGAGAGCCTGTCTCTCTGGTGTGTAAAACAATGCCCTTCCTGGGTGGAGGAGCTAACACCCCCCCTCTGGAATGTGCACTGCCCTGGCAGTGAGCTTTGAAGGGCTTACCGTCCTTGAAACTTGACCCCCAGGCCTGCTGCTAGCAGCAGATGGCCTCCCACTTGGCAAACCCTCACCTTTGGTGGGAGCAAAGGCAGGAAACCACACAAAAGGTAGGAGTAGTGGCCCCACCTGGCATGCACCACCCCTAAGATGTTGTCTGCAAGGTGGACACTCCATCTCATTTTCCTTCCATCTTAGATGGAAGGAAAATAGCCAATTAGGTTTAGGGAAGAGACCCTTCCCACAAGAAGTGGTCACTTTAGTGGGTGTAGCCACCCGAAGGTAAGTGTCCCAATGGACACTACCAGGTATCCCCTAAAACGCTCACTAAATTCAGTATTTAGTGGGCATCTCTAGACCCAAGAAATCAGTTATGAAGGACACAAAGAAGACCAGCACAAACAAGAACCAAGGCACGAGAACTGTGGACCTGCTGCATCAAGAAAAGGCACCAAACCCTGTCTGCTGCACCCAGGACCCGACAATCGCCGCTGTGGAGAAGCTGTACACTGGACTGAACTCAAGAAACCCAGAGGACTTCCAGGCTTCACCAATCGCGCAAGAACTCCCTCCAGAGTGGAGGTACCATTCTGCAACAACTCAAGAACCAGCAACCCAATGAGGCTCACTTCACTGACCGGCCGATATCTCCCGAACCAGAAGTCACAGCCAGACCGCAATGACACACTGATGATCACAAGGATAAACTCTGCAAGTGTGCCAAGTTTGGTGGCTCTACGCCCTCCAGTGGCCGTACCGTACCAATACCCTGGACACTGGTCAGCTGATGTTAGACACCAGGAAAATCAGCTCACACAGAGCTGAAAAAGGACCAGGAGGAAGCCAGGAACACCCCGGACCGCAAGCCAGAGTGCCCCGTTGTCCTGTAAGCGACCTTCAAAGACACCTAGCTCCAGATCCAAAGGGCTTCTTTGTGCACAGCCTCTATCTCACCGATTCACCCTGCATCCTGTGTCCTGCAACGAAGAACCAGCTGTACCTCAAGCGTCCCTCACCCCTTACAACCTCAACACTCCAAAGGGACCCCAACGCACCATTTTTAAATCTGCAAAAACATAATTTTTCCAAGAGGTCCCTCTTGAGTGTCCCTGTACTAGCTCCAAGAGACTGTTCACCGCTGCTCCCGCCGGAACCGGGAGCCACCCAAACTTCTCCAGCTGACACAGCATGCCCACTGATGACCTCGACCAACCTGCTAAAGCAGAACTTGGTAAAGCAACTGTGTGATTTTATATGTATTTTTATGACGCGTAATTACGCACAGAAAGACTGCATGGATTAAAACTTCAGAAATCCATATCTTTAAAAGTCCTTTCTCAATTTTGATAATCTTGGTCTTAAAACTTATAGAAAAATCTGAAGTATTTTTATAAATTGGTCTTGAGTTATTCCTTTGAATGTGTGAGTGGCATGATTGTTACTGAGAATACAACAAATGTTTTGCACTTCTCCAAGACTGGCCTAATTGCTCGATCAAGCTACCTCAAAACTTAGGTGATCTAGTTTTTACCTCTGGAAACCAATGTGTGGTCGACTGTACCCACCGCACAGTGTGCCTAGTTTTGCACACTACATAGAGGGCCAACCTCCTACAATCTCCTCCACTGGCACTCCATAGCATTGGATGCATTCATTTTGTAGATCATCAGGAAGGGCTATTCCCTGCCTTTCCAATCCTTTCCTCTCCCCATAACGCCAACATTCGAACAGCTAACGGAGAATCATTTGTCACTGCTTCGAGAGGAAGTCATGTCTCTCTTTGCCAAGAGCGCTATAGAAAGCGTCCCGATGTTAGAAGTTGGCAGTTTTTGTTATACTCCTTACTTTCTGATACCCAAAAAGAACAATGGTCTTCACCATATTCTAGACCTACAGACTGTAAATCTCTTCCTCAAGAAGAAGTTCAAGAAGCTCACTTTGGCTCAGGTTTTGTCTGTTTTAGACCAGGATGACTGGTTGGTACGCTGGACTTACAGGATGCATATTTTCATATTCCCATTGTGCCTGCCCACAGGCGTTATCTGCAGTTCAAGGTAGACCACAAAAACTTTTAGTTCACCACGCTGCCATTTGGCCTTACTAGTGCCCCTCAGTTGTTCACCAAGGTGATGGCGGCAGTCGCAACTCATCTGCACAGGTCAGGGGTTTCAGTCTTCCCCTAACTCGATGAGTGGCTGTTGAAGGCGGGTTCGACCCACGCTGTTGTCTCCCACCTCTAGACTACAGCGAACCTCCTGCATTCGTTGAGGTTCACTATAAACGTGGCAAAGTCACTTCTGATACCTTCTCAGATGCTCCCTTTTATCAGAGCTGTTCTAGACACAGTGCGGTTTCGGGCCTACTCTCCCGAAAAGTGAGTCCAGGATATTTAGTCAATGATTCTGATGTTTCAGCCTCAATCCTGCATTTCAGTGAGAATGACTCTAAGGCTGCTGGGCCTCATGGCCAGATCTCTGAGGGAACTGAAAAAGACCTGCAGTGGTGGATTACAAACCGCAGTTGGATCAGAGGCAGACTCCTCTTCCTTCCCCAACCAGACCTCATTTTAGTGACAGATGCTTCACTTCTGGGATGGGTTGACCATCTGGGTGAGGTGGAGAGCAGATGACTCTGGTCTCCAGCGGAATCCAGACTCCACATCAACATTTTGAAGCTCTGGGAGATCTGACTAGCGTTAAAGGCATTTCTTTTTCCTCTGCCAAAGGGAAGTTGGTGCAGGTATTCACGGACAACACCACCACCATGTGGCACAGCAACAAGCAGGGTGGGATGGGGTTATGGACCCTTTGTCAAGAGGCCCTGAGTCTCTGAACATGGCTGTAACAACAGGGCATAACCCTGGTGGTTCAACACCTGGCAGGTTCTCTGAACGTCAGGGCAGACAAATGTAGCCGTCGATGCCTAGCGGATTACAAGTGGCATCCCCATTCGGAGGTGGTGCAAGGTTTTTTTCAGCAGTGGGGAGATCCTTTGTTAGACCTATTCGCCTCTGAAGAAAACGCACAGTGTCAGCAGTATTGCACATTTGGAGTTTCCAATCGTTTGGTGAAACTTTTCGTCGCAAGTGGAGCTCAGGCCTCCTGTACGTCTTTCTACCCGTACCACTCCTGCCCAGAATTCTCAAGAAGATTAAGAACGACCGAGCCCAAGTAATCCTTGTGGCTCTGGACTGAACACAGAGAGTCTGGTATCCCGAGCTTTAGAAAATGAACATTGATCCTCCCACCAGGCTGCCCCTTCGGGAGGATCTTCTGTCGCAGCAGCAGGGGAGGGTTCTCCATCCAGGTTTCGACCTTTCTCCTGAAGTCTGTAAAATTATCTTGGCAGCCAGGTGTTCTTCCACAAAACAATAAATGCCTGCTGTTGGCAAAGATTTGTAAAAATATTGTACAGAGAAGTCTATAGATCCTGTATCTGCTTCTCTATCTGATATTCTTCTTTTTGTTCTTTCTCTTGCCCAGCAGGGCTCCACTCCAGGCACTCTGAAGGGCTATGTCTCTGCTCTGTCCTCCTTTCTGTCGATGCCTGACCACCCCTTCTCTGTTTAAGCCCCCTATTGTAAATAGGTTTCTAAAAGGACTTGTACATATGTTTCGTCTGATGCTCTTTATCATGCATCAGTGGGATCTTAATCTGGTTCTCACTTACCCTATGTGTGCTCCCTTTGAGCCACTGCACAACTGTCCCCTCTGGCTGCTTATCATCAAGACAGCCTTCTTAGTAACAATAACATCTGCCAAAAGGATGAGTGAGATACAGGCCTTGACATCCAGGCCCCCATATCTCACAATATTTCCAGACAAAGTAGTATGGCACCTGTGCCTCTTTCCTTCCAAAGGTGGTGACCCCATTCCATCCGGGTCAAACGGTCAAACTGTCACGCTGCCCACCTTCTTTGCTCCCCCACATCCCTCTAAAGAAGAGGAAGAACTCAATCAGCTGGACCTAAAAAAAGTATTCTTGTTCTACCTTAGCCGCACAAAAGAGTTCCGGGTGGATAACCAACTCTGTGTGGGGCATGTAGGAGCAAAGAAGGTTTGGGCAGTACAGAAGCAAACCATTTCACCCTCGGTCATTCTCTGTATTAAGATCTGCTATGCCCTGGCTAAGAAGCAGCCTCCTGAGGGCTTACGAGACAATTCCATCAGGGGAAAAGGTGCTGCCTTGTGTTAGTACATGGAGTCCCAGTCCTGGACTTCTGCCAGGCATTAATGTGGGTGTCGCTGCACACGTTTGCCAAACACTACTGCCGGAAAGTCAGGTCCACAGGGATGGGCATTTCGCCCGTTCGGTCCTGCAGGACTTTCTAGTCTAAAAACATTTGTCCGCAGCCCACTGCCAGGAGGATATGGATCAGGTATCTATTCAAAGGTAAGGAATCTGCAGCTAGAAGTCTCTATCAGATTAACAAGTTACTAACCTTCTGTAATGCATTATCTGGTAGAGACTCTATCTCGCTGCAGATTCCGTACACCCACCCATGCCTCCCTGCTCCGCGGTCTTGTTTACTAGGGTTAGGATGATCCCTTTTTCAGGGACCTAGTTCGGACACACATATGCACCAGTTCTTATCATGGCTCTGCACTTCTGGCATGGAAAGTTGTGATTAAAGTAACTGACACCCACTTGCCTGGGTGGCGCCTACATACAGAGCCGAAAGGAGCCACCCGACGGCATGCACAAGGGGTATTGCTCAAACAAAAGTTTCGGGATCAAATCTGATGCCTGGGAAAATCAAAGGTAAAGAATCTGCAGCTAGACAGATCTCTACCAGATAATGTGTTGCCAAAGGCAAGTAACTTATTCATCACTGCTACTCACTTGCATTTACTCACTCATGTTCATTCGTTCATTCTCAGTCACTTTCACTCACTCATTCAATCCACTCTATTGCCCTCTTACTCACACTCAGCAACTCTTATTCACATTCACTCTTAGTTTTGTTGTGGGCCCATTTTAGTTTGCCTGGGTACAGGATTTTAGCTTAGCTTCGCCTTGCAGGCCTATGCACTTTTATTTAAATAACAGGCTCAGTTTTTACTATTCCTTTTTATTCATTTTAGCACTGCTTCAGTATCAGTAATGTAAGTATTAGATTGTCATCATTTTGGTTATGATATTGCTGATACAAGTTTGCACACAAGCTACAGTCTAGGTACATACCCACATCAGGATGTCTGCACAAACAATAACATGTGCCTCATAAAAACACATAGTGAGACCAATGCCATTAAAGGAGGTTCCGCCCAGGATATTCCAGCTATACTGCACATCACTTTGCAGCAGACCTCAGCCTTTATGTCTCTGCAAAACCTGTTTTGGAGACTAGAGGCCGACCTTGCCCTAAGGTAACTGTGGTTGGGGCACTTCTCATGGACACAACATGGGCAGATTAGGTTTATCACGTCTTGCTCTCTTTAGGGTAGAAAATATGCTTTAGGGAAGAATTTGCATTTTCATGTTTATTGCAGGATGTTGGGCTTTTTCATATTTACATCCCTTATTTACACAATCCTGATTTTCTTAATTGTCATTATCCTAATGATTGCAGTTCATGCATTTCATCGCAGATTGCAGTCTTTTCAATAAATGTATTGAAAACTACCCTACATCTCCTTTCTTGCCTGTGTGTGCGTAAGAGACTTATTGCTAATGAGAGAAAATGGTAAGGCTTGTTGCACTGCGATTTCCTTGAAAGGATTTCAGAGTCCATGTGATATGCTGCCAGAAATCACCTTTACCGTTTGAGTTTTGGGGTGGTGCTGCTAAAGAGCCAGAAGGATTGGGCTGACAACTGCTACCTGGTTTAGGAGTGACTCAGTTGCATACAAGTAGAAGGTGCTGATGCCCTTAATCCAGCAGTCTTGTAGAGGAATGAGGGTCCTTACTACATGGCACCACCAACGATGGTGTAGGCAGGAGACGTCTGCGGTCGTGGGGACAGTCTTCTTCAGCTGAATAGGGAGTACCTCCGTAGACTGTAGGTTGGTCAAGCTTGAACCGTAAAAAGGATTTATTCCCCTGCTGGTGTTGCCAACTCTGACACCTCCTCCTGAACTTGGCAAATGTCATAAACATACCAGAGAACTGCAGACAAGCTCTTACGCAGTTTCTCTAGGCAATGGCTTAACAGACGAGGGCAGGGAAGTCACATCTGTTGTGGAAGCTCGTGAAGCATACCAAACAGAAATATTTTATTCGTGGGTCCTCTTTCCTGAAGTAGACGACAATTCAAATACCTTTCACACCTACAGAATAACGAACAGCAGTATCGAGCTTACCATCACTTAGAAATACCACTTTCCTCTCAAGATCACCAAAACCCGTCCAGTAGTGCCCTTCCACATATAATGCATCCCTTAAGATTAGGTTCCTTTAAGTAGTGACGGACCAACATGGGCCATGTTTTCCATGTACACACCACATTCTGGTGTGCAGGCTATGCAAGTAGCTGCCATACGCATACTTTACAATGAGCTAGTAGCAATATATAGATGACCAATACAGTTCGTAATGCGGACTTTGAACACCGCCCCAGCAAGGGTTGTTCCAGCCATCCATCAATTGGCCACTACAGGAATTAATCCTCAAACAGTACACTCAATAATAGACAGAGCACCCACGGAGCAGGAGAAAATTCTGTTCTGGATAGCACAAATAAAATCAGCTGGAAGCAGTGTTTCCCCATATGGGACCCCAAGCTAAACATAGAATGCTCACAATGTGTTTGCCATTTGGAATGGTTCCCTCAATAGAGGACTGCAGCACTTGGGGTACAGTCTTCGCTGCAATTTACACTGCCACACATGGTACCTCGACTCTTGCCAATTTGCTGGAAGTATTAAAACAAATTCAGAATGAACACGGGCAGCCCTGGCCCTGGACTTGGGGATGAAACTGATGCTTAATTTCAACACAGTATCCTCAATCACCTTAAGTCATTTTAAAAGGGAAGCAGCAGCATTGGCCATTCACCAACATCTCCGTGAGATTCCTCAACAGAACCAGGAGCGTGAGCTACCAAAGATTATCTTTGAAACTTATACCAGTATAGGTCGGGATAGTCTGGGGGCCAGGCCAACGAAACTACAAATTCAGGGTACCATCCCTAAGGAAGGTACCAAACAAGGGCTATAAGAAGAGTCCAGGGTTATTTTCAGCCTGCATAACATCAGTATTACATGATATTGATTCAGACGCATTGTCCTACTTGAATGATATTTATCTCACAGGCGATGACCTCATTATTCAACTTGCCAGGATTTATCAGATCGTTCTTGGATTCGCTATCCAAAAAACAAAAGTAGCTTTTCTCAGTGTCCTATTACTGGGATATGAGTTATCAGATGAAGGCAAGAGCCAGGCCCTGCACTTTCTAGATAAATGCGCACAAATTCAATCACTATGTATCATTCCAAAACTACAGACATTACTGGGTTTCTTCAGTTTTATGACTTAATTCGTCCAGATTTCTCAAACAAACTTTGGACACCAGAACATACAAGCATTCTCAAAGAACTTCGGCAGGACATGTTAGAAGCACAATTCTTACACACACGCAACAACAAAACAAACTTGGTCATCAGAATAATTGCTGGTGCCATTGGGTTCACCTTTTTCACTTTCAATGAGAGTGACACGTGACCCGAAGCATACAAATCTCACTTGTATTCAAATGCAGAACAACGTTTTCCACCGACAGAAAAATACTAACTGCTGTACAGATGGTTATTAATAAGCAGAGGCCACTGGCCCAGGGAAACGCATTATTGTTGTTACCCCGTTACCAGCCTTAGAGGCTGTTACCAAAGTAAACGTTCCTAATGCTAAAGCATTACATCCACACTGGATTCAATGGGCAACCTCGCTGACTACCACTGATGTTGATTACATTTTTTACCCAAAATTACAACCACAAGAATTTCTCCAATATGAACAGGAATACCCCACACCTACTAACACACTACCACAGGATCAATACCAAACTATCATTTACACTGATGGTTCAGCACAACCAGCCGTAGGCACAATACATCAATATTCAGCTGCTTGCGCAGCCGTAAGTGGGATAATGAGGAACGGTGCCTACAAGCCTCAAGATACCTACATGCAGACCTTGGGGGACTGCACTACACAGCTGGCAGAGCTTAGGGCTCTTATCTTGGCACTGGAAGGTACGGATCCAGAACAGCCCACACTAATTGTCTGTGATTCGCATTATTGTGTCGAGTCCTACAATAATTAGCTCAATGTCTGGTGTTTGGATGGGTTTGGAGATTCTAAGGGGAACACCATTAAACACAGAACATTTTGGGGAAGGGTAGCTGACCTATGGGACAGACTACCAAAAGCTCATGTAGTACATACATTGGGCCATCAACGTGTAGGAGTACACCTTGTGGCAAATAATTTGGGTGATGAAGTTGCCAAATCCACAGTAGCTACGGCTTCTGTTGCTGCAATAATTAGTTCTCAAACAAGATTGGATAATGAGATGCTGCCAGCTGTGAAAGCTTCGGCTGATGGCCAGCCTTTACCAAAAGCATACCCTACAAAATATACTTACCATGTTAGTGCTCAAAATGTTGCATTTGCAACCATACCAGGGGTGGGAGATTCTGTGATCCCCAACCAATATCAGAGATTAGATCTCATCAAGCAGCGCATGAGGGTGCCACCTCTGCTCATGCAGGTGTGGCGGCCACAATTTCTCTTTTGCAAAAATGCTTTTTGTGACCAGGTCTATACAAACAGACCAAGCAACATGTAATTTGTTGTGACATTTGCCAACAAATAAAAGGATCCACCATTTAACGCCTACAGCAGACATCCCTCTTAGTGTCAAATAGATCACTACAATGTGTGTACCTGGGCCATTGAAGTCCCTTACAACCTGATGGTGCATACAAAAACATGTTAGTTGCTGTTTATTCATGTTCTAGATTCATATGGGTATGGCTACAGCGGTTGGCATACTGTTATTACAGATTTACAGTGTTTATCGGTACATATGCAGTTGCATTCCATTTGGACCAGGGTCCTGCTTTTGCCTCTAGGGCATTCAGGGACACCATGGGAACCATGGGTGTTGAGCTCCATTACTCCTCCCCCTACCTCCCTGAGGGTAATTTGGTTGTGGAGAGGAGAAACCAAGACTTAAAGCAATCCTTAACAGCATGAGTATTAGGTTCAGGCAGTAGTTGGCTTCATTATCTATATGGGCTCTAGAGAGCATGAAATAATCTGCCCAGAAGGTCCTTAGACGGTCCCATCCCTTAGGAGGTGTTATTTGGGATACCTATATATGTCCCAGATCTTGATGGTCCTGGCATGGGGCCGGCAGATTTTGACATGAATTAACATGTTGCTGTTTTACAGGAGCTACAACAATTTCGAGATGATAATTCATCCACCTGTACTGCCACCTTGGCAATACGGGATTTGCCAATAACATCTACAGTCTGCATTCCTAAAGTTGGTTAACTGTTCGTGAAAAGATTGCTGTGAAGGAAGAGTTTGGCCCATCTTACAGAGCACTGACTCCAGTCCTGGGAATACACAGTACCAGAACTGTCATCCTACCACTGCTGTCTGGCACCAAAGGGAACAGATGTGTCTCCATTGACAACATCAAATTGTACCATGTGGCCGATACTTTACAGTATTCAAGAGGTCTCTTGGGTAGTACTCGCTCCCCTCTACTACCCAATAGGACATACCTCTACAAGCAGCAAGCAACGTTTCTACAAGCACCAATTTGTACAGCAATGCTACAATTGCCTCCTTGAGCATGGGAAGGGCTGATAATGAGCTTCTGCTGATTCCAGTCACCACTTAACTGACAAGACACATCCAAGATGTCGAACTATACTACTCCAATTCAACACAAACAGATGGCCTCTTCTACTATAAATCTCCACAACAAGTGGATCCATCCACCAGCTATGCATCGGCCCCTGTGTTTGCACAGCCTGCTTCTGGTTATTTCATCAACATAGATGACTTTTCTTCTGACTCATCAGCTTCTACAACACAAACTGTATCAAAGACACATAAGCTGTACATATGGCTAAAAAATAACTATTTGGTTTATCCTTGGTATTACCTATGGACACTGTTGACACTGCTTGCTTTTCTGCTTTGGATTGGTTTTGTCATTGTTTTTTTTCTTTTGATAAATGGTCAATATCTTCCTGGATGCCCTGTCGTTGAGCCAGTGAATGAGGTTTTAACATTGTACTTATCTTCTCATAAAATTTGAAGAGACTTGTCCCTTGTGAATATTTCAGCAGTTTGGATTCAAGATGAGATTGTTTGGGATAAAGTGCCCTATGATATATACAGTCCTACTGAAGTGATTCAGATTCCTTATATATTTAAAATATTAGTGACTCATGTTATTACACCTGGTGTTGTTTCCGATGACTGCATTGTTAAAACAGTTGATTCTATGCTTTCTGAGCTGGAATTCTACACTGCACAGCAAATTATGGAGAAATATTTTGTTATAACCACTGGGGGCATTACTTTCTGCACCGACCTAGTAAACCTAGATCATTTCTCAGTTCCACACAATAGGAACATTGTCCGACTCCACCTGTGAGGAACTTCAGAACATATGCAGAAAAGTTACACACTTTTCTGGGCATGACACTAGAAATGCTGAGTCATATTATTTGCAAATACCACCTACTAAAATAAAGAAAATATTGCTAATTGACACAAAACTGATTATTAATTTACAGATTTCTTTGTTTCCCGACTTGCTGTTGAAGATTATGAGTACTGGAAAAACCCTACTGATGTAAAGAGTGTATGGGGAACAGAAGACTGGCAGATATGGAGTAGGAAATCTTTGTTTAGACCATGCCTTATTCCGTTACAATTGATATTTTTCAATGAAACTGTCCAGTAAACATCCTGCTTTAAGTTAGAAAAACTAAAAGAGATAAACGCGCCCAGCATCCCCAGGCCACCTAAATTTGACAATTGGCAAACATTTTTAAATGTCAGTGAAAATCTACTTATGGCTTGTGTTCATAATTCCTAACTTTCTAGGATGGTTATTGTGGTCGAAGGTCAAAAATGGTTGCCAGGCATGTTTTGATAATTTCTCGGGGTGTTTGAATGCAAGCCGGCCAGACCCTCGCTAGATCTCAGCCCAGCACTCAGGTATAGTCACTATATACAGTGTCGGTAAACTGTGCTAGCAATGGTTACGTTCTTCCTCTTTAGCAGCAGTAAAAGAACAACTTAGTCTCCTGTCTAAAGAAATAGACGTACAAGATTTCTTGTTAGGACCTAGGAAGCCATGCTCAAAATGTTTCTTGTATGCCATATATAATGAGATCTGGAAGCTTTCTGAGATGGAAGCTGCTGTACCTTTAAGGCAGATAGATAAAGAAAACATAGAAAAAGCTTTAGCTGTTGTCAACAATAGCATGAACACTTTGCCCTACAGAATTTACACCTTAAATAATAATGTGTCATCCGCGATTGACATCATTCAGAACATGTGTCCTATTATAACATGGGCAAAGCTAACTGTGTTCCATCATGCAGTTAGGTTGGACATTACAGGTTCTGAAAACTGGCTGTGTGCCCTCGAAACGGATAAATAGTAGCAAATTATTTGCCACTTCTAATTTGTCCAGCAACAGCAGATAATGGCTAAAAAGAAGCTAATTACATCATGCTTAATATTGAAAAGCTACAGAAGTTGCCTTTTACTGTAGCAGAAATTCCCCCAATAGTATGGTTAATACATCGAAGCATCAATCTGCCCATTTTCACCTTTCGATTCACAAATTGTTTTAAAAAACTTCGCTGTAGGCAGATATGAGCGGCTGAGAGGAAGTTACATACACGAAGTGCGAGAGTTGCCTTTCAATTTCAAATGTTTGAATGGCAAAACGGAGGTCTTTCTTAGCGGAAGCAAATGTGAGACTACTGTTAGTCATTCTATGATTTGTAAGCAGGTGTCCTTGCATGGACTTTACAATGCTGGGATCGCTGACTTGGCATGTGTAGGAAAGTACCATCTTGCCTGGCATGTTACCCCCATTTTTACTTGTATGTCAGTTGTTTTTGCCTGTCTCACTGGGATCCTGCTAGACAGGACCCCAGTGCTCATAATTTGTGGCCTGAATGTGTGTCCCTGTGTAGTGACTAACTGTGTCACTGAGGCTCTGCTAATCCGAACCTCGGTGCTAATGCTCTCTCTGTCTTTAAAATTGTCACTGTAGGCTAGTGACCATTTTTACCAATTCTAATTGGCACACTGTAACACCCTTATAATTCCCTAGTATATGGTATCTAGGTACCCAGGGTATTGGGGCTTCAGGAGATCCCTATGGGCTGCAGCATTTCTTTTGCCACCCATAGGGAGCTCATACAATTCTTACACAGGACTGCCACTGCAGCCTGAGTGAAATATCGTCCACGTTATTTCACAGCCGTTTTACACTGCACTTAAGTAACTTATAAGTCACCTATATGTCTAACCTTCACTTGGTTAAAGTTAAGTGCAAAGTTACTAAGTATGAGTTCAGGGCAATGTCCCCGGACTTTGTGAGTGCTGGGACACCATTACACACGTGCACTACATATAAGTCAATACCTATATGTAGCTTCACAATGGTAAATCCGAATATGGCCATGTAACATGTCTAAGATCATGGAATTGTCCCCCATGCCAAATCTGGTATTGGGGTGCCAATCCCATGCATCCCCGGGGCTCCAGCAGGGACCCCGGGTACCGCCAAACCAGCTCTCTGGGGTTTACACTGCAGCTACCGCTGCTGCCAACCCACAGACAGGCTTCTGCCCTCCTGGGGTCTGGGCAGCCCAGTCCCAGGAAGGCAGAACAAAGGATTGCCTCTGAGAGAGGGTGTTACACCCTCTCCCTTTGGAAATAGGTGTTAAGGGCCTGAGAGGGGCAGCCTCTTCTGGCCTCTGGAAATGCTTTGAATGGCATAGATGGTGCCCTCCTTGCATCAACCAGTAACACCAGTTCAGGGAACCCCCAGCCCTGCTCTGGTGCGAAACTGGACAAAGGAAAGGGGAGTGACCACTCCCCTGTCCATCACCACCCGAGGGGTGGTGCCCAGAGATCCTCCAGTGTGTCCCAGACCTCTGCCATTTTGAATCCAGAGGTGTGAGGGCACAACGGCGGCCTCTGAGTGGCCAGTGTCAGCAGGTGACGTCAGAGATCCCTCCTTATAGGTGCTGACCTCACTAGGTGGCCAATCCTCCTCTAAGGGCTATTTAGGGTCTCTCCTGTGGGCTTTTCCTCAGATAACAAATGCAACAGCTCACCAGAGTTCCTCTGCATCTCCCTCTTCGACTTCTGCCAAGGATCGACCGCTGACTGCTCCAGGGCACCTGCAAAACTGCAACAAAGTAGCAAGAAGACTACCAGCGACATTGTAGCACCTAATCCTGCTGGCTTTCTTGACTATTTTTTGGTGGTGCATGCTCTGTGGGCTGTCTGCCTTCACCCTGCACTGGAAGCCAAGAAGAAATCTCCTGTGGGTCGACGGAATCTTCCCCCTGCTACCGCAGGTACCAAACTTCTGCTTCACCGATCCTCTGGGTCCCCTCTCATCGTAACGAGCATGGTCCCTGCAACACAGGTGCTGGATCCAAGTGAACCCAACAGTCCAGTGGTCCATCTGTCCAGATTTGGCGGAGGTAAGTCCTTGCCTCCCCTGGCCAGACAGTAATCCTGTGTACTGTGTGAACTACAGCTGTGCACTTTTGCAAGGAATCCTTCGTGCACAGCACAGCCCAGGTCCCCAGCACTCCGTCCTGCATTGCTCAACTCGCTGAGTTGACCATCGGCTTCGTGGGACCCTCCTTTGTAGTGTTGAGACGACTGCTGTGCTCAGTTTTCTTGAACCCGTGTTCAAGTACTTCTGCGGGTGCTGCCTTCTTCTGCATGGGCTATCTGTGTTGCTGAGGGCCTCCTCTGTCTCCTCTTCCAAGTGGCGACCTCCTGGTCCTTCCTGGGCCCGGGCAGCACCCATTTTCAGCTAGCAAGACTTGTTTGCGGCCTTTCTGCATAGAAACAACTCTGCATCCTCCAGCATTCCGTGGGACATCTTCTATGCAGAGGAGAAGTTCCTGGCATCTTTCGTAGTTGCAGAATTTTCAGCTCCTGCCCCCCCGGACACTTTCGTGACTCTTGGACTTGGTCCCCTTCCTTTGCAGGTCATTAGGTCCAGGAATCAGTCTTCAGTGCTTTGCAGTCTGTTGTGGTCTTTGCAGAATCTCCTATCACGACTTTAGTGTGTTTCTGGGAAAGTAGTGTCACTTTACTCCTACTTTTCAGGGTCTTGGGGTGGGGTATCTTGGATACCCTTAGTGTTTTCTTACACTCCCAGCGACCCTCTACACACTACACAAGGCCAGGGGTCCCTAAGAGGTTTGCATTCCACTTTCTTACTATATGGTTTGTGTTGCCCGTAGGCCTATTGCATCCTATTGTATTCTACAGTGTTTGCGCTGCTTTTCTAACTGTTTACATACCTGATTTTGGTTTGTGTGTATATTTTTCAGTATTTTACTTACCTCCTAAGGGAGTATATCCTCTGAGATATTTCTGACACATTGTCACTAAAATAAAGTACGTTTATTTTTAGTAACTCTGAGTATTGTGATTCTTATGATATAGTGCTATATGATATAAGTGGCATAGTAGGAGCTTTGCATGTCTCCTAGTTCAGCCTAAGCTGCTCTGCTATAGCTACCTCTATCAGCCTAAGCTGCTAGAACACTACTAATCTACTAATAAGGGATAACTGGGCCTGGCACAAGGTGTAAGTACCATTAGGTACCCACTATAAGCCAGGCCAGCCTCCTACATTGATGGTGCAGCGGTGGATAAGTAATTGTAACTGCTTTACCACTTTGTCATTGGTGCTTTTCATAAGAAAAACATATTCCAAATATACACAGTTTAACTCTCTTTCTAAAGTTTCTAAAAAGTTTTTTAAAAGTTTTGAAAAGTTTGAAAGGTTTTTCTCTTTTCTTGAAAAGTTTTTTAAAACTTTTTTCTCTCCATCTTAAACTCTTTCTTACAACTATGTCTGCAGTAGAGCTTACTCCCACAGTTGTCCAGGCAACCTATGGTAGTTTAAACTTTAAAAGTTTGAGGGGTCTCTGCATAGAAAGAGGCTTGAGCATTGGTAAGAACCCTACCAAAGATCTTCTCCTTAGCCTTCTCCTGGAAAGTGACCAGAACCAGTCTGGACCATCCCAGGGTCAGGAGGTAGAGGAGGATGGTACCCAGCAAGAATCAGGGGAGTGCCCTGAGGATTCTGTGGAGGGTTCATCCAAAGTCCTGTCAGTTAACAGGCCATCTAGTGAAGCTGGTAGTGGGAGGGGGTCGTACATCAGTAGGGCACCTTTCACTCCAAAAGGCCAGGTAACTAGAGTCCAGCCACTTAGAGACAGGTCCACTTCTGCCACTTCCCACATTTCATCTGTGTCTGAGAATTCCCAATCTTCCCACCCTGAGGATACCATCCTAGACAGGGAACTCAGAAAGCTGAGGTTGGAAGAGGCCAGACTGAAGCTAAGAAAGCAACAGTTGGCCTTAGAAAGGGAATCCCTAGATGTAGAGAGGGAAAGGCAGAGGTTGGGGTTAGTTCCCCATGGTGGCAACAGCAGTGTTCTTTATAGTAATCCTCTAAGAGAACAAGATTCTAGGAACCTGCACAAGATTGCCCCCCCCTTACGAAGAGGGGGATGACATTAACAAGGAGTTTGCTGTGCCTGAGAGGGCCTGTATGATACAGTTGGTCCCTCAAAGGCAGTGGGCTGCTATCTTGTGGTTATCATTCACTGGAAAGGGTAGGGATATGCTCCTTACTGTTAGAGAAAGTGATGCCAATAACTACAAGGTTTTGAAGGATGCACTCCTAGATGGAGTTGGCTTATCCACTGAACAATACAGGATAAAGTTCAGAGATACCAGAAAAGAGTCCTCTCAAGACTGGACAGACTTTGTAGACTGTTCAGTGAAAGCCTTGGAGGGATGGTTACACGGCAGTAAGGTGACTGACTATGAAAGCCTATATAATCTAATCTTGAGAGAGCATATTTTGAACAATTGTGTGTCTGAATTGTTGCATCAGTACTTGGTAGACTCAGATCTGACCTCTCCCCAAGAACTGGGAAAGAAGACAGACAAATGGGTTAGCACAAGAGTGAACAGAAAGATTCATACAGGTGGTAACAAGGATGGCAAGAAGAAGGATGGTAAGTCTTCTGACAATGGTGGGGACAAAGAGAAAAAGCATTCTGAGTCTTCATCAGGCCCACAAAAATCCTCTGGGTTGGTGGGTCCAAATCCTCTTCTAACAATCAAAAGAAGCCAGGGTGTTATTTATGTAAATGTAAAGGCCACTGGGCAAGTGATTCCACCTGCCCAAAGAAAAACACCAAGGCTCCCACTACCACAACCCCAACTGTGTCCTCTAGTGCCCCTAGTAATAGCAGTGGTGGTGGGAAGTCTACTACAAATAGCCAATCAAAGGGTGTAGCTGGGCTCACCATTGGTAATGTGGTTGGGGTTGGTCTTGTTAGGGAGACCACAGAGGCTGTTTTAGTCTCTGATGGTGGTATTGGCTTTGCCACCTTAGTTGCTTGTCCCCTTAATATGGGTAAGTACAAGCAACTTCCCCTAATAAATGGTGTTGAGGTTGACGCCTACAGGGATACAGAAGCCAGTGTCACTATGGTGATTGAGAAACTGGTTCATCCTGATCAACACCTACTTGGTCAGCAGTACCAAGTGACTGACGTTCATAACAACACTCTTAGCCACCCCATGGCTCTTGTGAATCTCAAATGGGGGGGTTGCTGGTCCAAACAAAGTTGTGGTAGCCACTGATTTACCTGTAGACTGTTTACTAGGCAATGATTTGGAGACATCAGCTTGGGCTGAAGTGGAGTTGGAGGCTCATGCAGCAATATTGGGCATTCCTGGTCATATCTTTGCTCTCACAAGAGCACAGGCCCAGAACCAACAGGACAGGGAAGCTTGGATCCTGGAACAATGGACCACGTGCTCTCAAAAGCTTGGGGTAGAAAGTGTAAATCCTTGCCCACTATCCCTCCCTCTCCAGAAGATTCCCCTTTTGAGAAAGAGGAATACTCTCCCTGTGCAGAACCTACACCAGATGAGCTGGCAGCAGACACTGCTGAGCTTTTAGGTGCAGGGGGGCCTGCTAGGGAAGAGCTGAGTGTGGCACAGCAGACTTATCCCACACTAGAGAGTTTGAGACAGCAAGCTGTCAAACAGCAGAATGGGGACATCACTGATAGCCATAAGGTCTATTGGGAAGATAACCTCCTCTATACTGAGTCAAGGGACCCTAAACCTGGAGCTACCAGGAGATCCGTCATCCCTTTGCAGTATAGGGAGTTTCTTCTGACCTTGGCACATGATATTCCTTTGGCTGGGCATTTGGCCCAGAGTAAAACTTGGGACAGACTTGTTCCTTTTTTTCACTGGCCTCACATGTCAGAGGACACTAAGGAGTTTTGTTGCTCCTGTGTGACCTGCCAAGCCAGTGACAAGACTGCTGGCACACCTAAGGCCCCCTTAATTCCACTTCCTGTTGGGGTGCCCTTTGAAAGGGTGGGGATTGACATAGTTGCCCCCTTTGGCCCTCCAACAGCTTCAGGCAATAGGTTTATCCTTGTGGTAGTGGACCATGCCACAAGGTATCCTGAAGCAATTCACTTACGGACCACTACAGCTCCTGCAGTGGCAAAGGCCCTCCTGAGAATCTTTTCCAGAGTGGGTTTCCCTAAGGAAGGGGTGACAGACAAAGGTAGTAACTTCATGTCTGCATACCTCAAAGCAATGTGGAAGGAGTGTGGTGTAACATATAAGTTCACTACTCCTTATCATCCACAGACAAATGGTCTGGTTGAGAGGTTTAATAAATCTCTCAAAGGTATTATTATGGAACTCACTGAAAAACTCAGGAGGAGATGGGATGTCCTGTTGCCATGCCTCCTTTTTGCTTACAGGGAGGTACCTCAAAAAGGAGTGGGCTTTAGCCCCTTTGAACTTCTCTTTCGGCAGCCTGTAAGAGGTCCCCTTGCTCTTGTGAAGGAGGGTTGGAACAACCTTTAAAAGCTCCAAAGCAAGACATTGTGGACTATGTACTTGGCCTAAGATCCAGACTGGCTGAGTACATGAAAAAGGCCAGTAAAAACCTTCAGGCCAGCCAAGAGCTCCAAAAGCAATGGCATGACCAGAAGGCTGTCCTGACCCAGTACCATCCAGGACAGTCCAGTGGTCCATATGTCCAAATTTGGCAGAGGTAAGTCACTGCTACCCAGTGCTAAAGTCCACATGCTCTCTCACTTAAACATGGCAACATTGGTTAATCCCCAATAGGCATATTTGATTTGCTTATAAGTTCCTAGTAAAGTGCAATACATGTGCCCAGGGCCTGTAAATTAAATGCTACTAGTGGACCTTCAGCACTGATTGTGCCACCCACCTAAGTATGTCTTCTACCTCTTAACCATGTCTCAGGCTTGCCATTGCAAGGCCTGTGTGTGCAGTTTCACTGCCACTTCGACTTGGCATTTAAAAGTACTTGCCAAGCCTTAAACTCCCCTTTTTCTACATATAAGTCACCCCTGAGGTGGGTCCTAGGTAACCATAGGGCAGGGTGCAATGTAGGTAAAAGGCAGGACATGTACCTATGTGTCTTATATGTCCTGGTAGTGGAAAAAACCCTAAATTTGTTTTTCTACTACCGTGAGGCCAGCTTCTTTCATAGTCTAGCATTAGGACTGCCCTCATCTGCATTTTGAGTGGTGAATTCTGATCTGAAAGGGGTAACCAGATCTTGTTTGGTATGGCCAGGATGGTAATAGGCAATCCTGCTTATTGGTGAGGTTGGATTTTATATTACTATTTTAGAAATGCCACTTTTAGGAAGTGAGCATTTCTCTGCATTTAAACAACATCTGTGCCTTACAGCCTGTTTCCAATCAACCTCTGGGCTGGGCTGGTTGACAGCTCCCTTGTGCATTTCACTCAGACAACCATAAACACAGGACACTCAGTGGCACCTGCACTCATCTGCATATTGAATAGGTCTTCCTAGGCAAGAAGGGTAGAGGGCTGGACACTTATATCACAAAGGTCAGTGGCCTGCCCTCACACAATGGACTGCCAAACACCCTACTGGGACACTCGCAGACAGGACTGTACTGAAGGGGGAACGTGTGGACTTCAAAACCACTCTTTGAAGTCTTCCCCACTTCAAAGGCATTTTTGCGTATACAAACTGGGTCTCTGACCCCACCAAGAGGATAAGCCTGGCTGCCCAAAGGACTCACCTGGACTGCTTTGCTGAGAAGGACTGCTGCCCTGCTGTTGCCCTGCTGGCCTCTGACTTTGCTGAGTACTCTGCCTTCCCCAAAGGAGCTCTCCAAGGGCTAGGATTGAGCTTGCCTCCTGTTTTCTGAAGTCTCAGGGCCAAAAAGACTTCATCTCTTCAGGAAACGCCTTGTCTGACAAAAATCGATGCATGGCCTGCCAGAATTGACGCGAAGCCTGCATTGCGATTGAGAAATCACTACACAACCAACTGGAATGACGCAGTCCAACTTCTCGAGTGGAAATTCGACACAGCACCTGCCTTGCATCGGAAAATTTGACTCATTGCCTACCGGATCGACGCAGCGCCTGTGCCTTCTCCCAGCCCATCAAGGATCTTTCCCTGCATCGTCCTTGGGCATCAAAATACCCTGCATCACAGTGAGGAACCAATATTGTGCACCAAAAAATGATGCAAACCCCTTGCAGCGTGAAAAGAAATGACGCATAGTCTGTGCTGCTTCTGAGAAATCAACACGCCACCTTATTTTTCCATGCATCTCCTTCTCTGAGGTCTCCATGCGTTGTTATTTTTGATGCATATCAGGTGCTGTGTGTAACTGTAGGAAGTTGGCTCTGTATATACTATCTCAAAGTAAGAGATAGTGTGCACAGAGACCAAGGGTTCCCCTTAGAGGTAAGATAGTGGCAAAATTAGATAATTCTAATGCTCTATTTTGTAGTAGTGTGGTCGAGCAGTAGGCTTATCAGAGTATGGTGTTAAGCACTTGCTGTACACACACGGACAATAAATGGGGAACACATACTCAAAGACTTAACTCCAGGCCAATCGTTTTTATATAGAAAAATATATTTTCTTAATTTATTTTTAGAACCACAAGTTCATGATTTGAAGTAAATACATAAAATGCAAGGTACTCCACATAGGTAAGTTAGGAACTTTGAATTATTGCAATAACATATGCAGTTTTTGTTAAAATGGCAATAAGCTATTTTAAAAGTAGACAGTGCAAACATCAACAGTTCCTGGGGGAGGTAAGTGTTGTTTAGATTGTGAGGTAAGTAAGACACTTACAAGTCTCAATTCCTGGGCATAGGCAGCCCACCGTTGGGGGTTCAAGACAACCCCAAAGTTACCACACCAGCAGCTCAGGGCTGGTCAGGTGCAGAGGTGAAAGAGGTGCCCAAAACACATAGGTGCCTATGGAGAACAGGGGTGCTCCTGTTCCAGTCTGCTAGCAGGTCAGTACCCGTTTCCTCGGGGGGCACACCAGGGGGGTTTTGTAGAACACTGGGGGGGGACACAAGTAGGCACACAAAACACACCCTCAGCGGCACAGGGGCGGCCGGGTGCAGTGTGCAAAGCAGGCATCAGGTTTTGTATTGGATTCAATGGAGGGACCCGGTGATCACTCTAGTGGTGCAGGCAGGGCACAGGGGGGCTTCTTGGGCCAGCCACTGACTGGGCTAGACAGAGGGTCGCCTGGGGGTCACTCCTGCACTGAGATTCCTTCTGGTCCTGGGGGCTGCGGGTGCTTGGTCCAGCCGTTGGATCCCTTGTTACAGGCAGTTGCGGTCAGGGGGAGCCTCTGGATTCTTTCTGCATACGTCATTGTGGGGATCCAGGAGGGCCGTCTCAGGCTACTCACTGGGTCGCAGTCGCCTGGGAGTCCTCCCTGTGGTGGTGGTTCTCTGGATCTCGAGCCGGGGGCGTCGGGTGCAGAGGGAGAAGTCTCACGTTTCGGGTGGGAAGAGTGAAGTCCTTTAAAAGTTGCAAGAAGTTGCAATATTGTTGCTGTTTGTTGAGAAGAGCCGCTGCTTACAGGGATTTCTTGGTCCTTAGGTTCAGGGCAGTCCTCTGAGGCTTCAGAGGTCACTGGTCTCTACTGGATGTGTCGCTGTTGCAGGTTTTCAAGTCAGGAGACAGGCCGGTAGGGCTGGGGCCAAAGCAGTTGTCATCTCCGTCGTCTCTGCAGGGCTTTCAGGTCAGCAGTCCTTCTTCTGGTTCAGGTTGCAGGAATCTGATTTCCTGGGTTCTGGGGTGCCACTAAATACTAAATTTAGGGGTGTGTTTAGGTCTGGGGGGCAGTAGCCAATGGCTACTGTCCTGGAGGGTGGCTACACCCTCTTTGTGCCTCCTCCCTGAGGGGAGGGGGGCACATCCCTAATCCTATTGGGGGACTCCTCCAAAACTAAGATGGAGGATTTCTAAAGGCAGGGGTCACCTCAGCTCAGCTCAGGGCACCTTAGGGACTGTCCTGACTGGTAGGTGACTCCTCCTGGTTTTCCTGATTCCTCAAAAGTGGGGGCAGTGGCCAGAGGGGCGGCCATCTCCACTAGCTGGGATGCCTTGTGGCGCTGTAACAAAGGGGTGAGCCTTTGAGGCTCCCCGCCAGGTGTTAAAGTTCCTGCAGGGGGAGGTGAGAAGCACCTCCACCCAGTACAGGCTTTGCTTCTGGCCACAGAGTGACAAAGGCACTCTCCCCATGTGGCCAGCAACTCATCTGGTTGTGGCAGGCTGGCAGAAACTGGTCAGCCACTCACTAGAAGTCGGATTGGTATTCAGGGGGCATCTCTAAGATGCCCTCTGGGTGCATTTTACAATAAATTCCACACTGGCATCAGTGTGCATTTATTGTGCTGAGAAGTTTGATACCAAACTTCCCAGATTTCAGTGTGGCCATTATGGAACTGTGGAGTTCATGTTTGAAAAACTCCCAGACCATGTACTGTTATGGCTACCCTGCACTTACAATGTCTAAGGATTTGCTTAGACACTGTAGGGGCATAGTGCTCATGCACATATGCCCTCACCTCTGGTATAGTGCACCCTGCCTTAGGTCTGTGAGGCCTGCTAGAGGGGTGACTTACTGATGCCACAGGCAGTGTGAGGTTGGCATGGCACTCTGAGGGGAGTGCCATGTCGACTTAGTCATTTTCTCCCCACCAGCACACACAAGCTGTGAGGCAGTGTGCATGTGCTGAGTGAGGGGTCCCCAGGGTGGCATAAAACATGCTGCAGCCCTTAGAGACCTTCCCTGGCATCAGGGCCCTTGGTACCAGGGGTACCATTTACAAGGGACTTATCTGAGTGTCAGGGTTGTGCCAATTGTGGAAGCAAAGGTACAGTTTAGGGAAAGAACACTGGTGCTGGGGCCTGGTTAGCAGGGTCCCAGCACACTTTCAATCATAACTTGGCAACAGCAAAAGGCAAAAAGTCAGGGGGTAATCATGCCAAGGAGGCATTTCCTTACAGTAACAAAGAGACAACTGTTTATTTCCAGGGATTAAGACTTTTTTTTAACATTCTAAAAAGTGATATTTCAACTTGTGTTTATTGGATCTTTGTCGTTTTAACCTTGTTTTATTTGGATAATTATTATCTATTTTTCTAAACCTGTGTGGTGTATTTTTGTGGTGCTTTCACTGTGCTATTATTGTATGATTTATTACACAAATACTTACTGCTCAGTGCCAAGCTACCAGTGGATGAGCACAGGAGAATTTGGATTGTGTGTGACTTACCCTGACTAGGATTGTGGTCCCTACTTGGGAGGATACTTCTGCCAACTAGATACCCCACTACTAACAGTATTTTATTGTCTATGTTCTTTTGCTTTATGTTGACAAAGAACAGAATGTGAACATGTCAGGCATTTGTTATGATATTGCTGATACACGTTTGTGCACACAGTCTAATATTTAGGTACATACCCTCATCAGGATATCTGAACGAACAATAACGTTCCTTATAAAAACACCTTGTGAGACCAAGGCCAGTATCGGGGGGTTCCATCTATACTGCGTGTCACTTTGCAGCAGACCTCAGCCTTTGTGTCTCTACGAAGCCTGTTTTGAAAACTGGAGGCCGAACTTGTCCGAAGATAACGGGAGTTGGGGCACTTCTGACGGACATGGCATGGGCATATTAGGTTGATCACGCATTGCTCTCTTTTGGGAAGGAAATACGCCTTAGGGAGGAATTTGCATATTCATGTTTATTGCAATATGTTCGGGTTGTTCATATTTACATTGCTTATTTTCACAATCCTGATTTATTTGTCATTATCCTAATCATTGCAGCTAATGCATTTCATCCCAGATTGCAGTCTTTTCAATAAATGTATTGAAAACTACCCTGCCTCTCCTTTCTTGCGAGAGAGAGAGCGAGAGCGAGAGAGGGTGTGTGTGTGCGCATGCGCGCTAGGCTGCCAGAAATCACCTTTACCATTTGGGCTAGAGAGCAGGAAGGATTGGCCCGACAGCTGCCATCTAATGTAGGAGTGACTCAGTTGCCTATAAGCAGAAGGTGCTGCCGCCCCTATTCCTGCAGTCGTGTACAGATACGAGGGTCCTTAAGCAGTTTCAGTCACTCATACTTTTTCACTCCTACCTACCCTAATCCACTCATTATCACTGACGCATTCTCACTCACATTCTTTTTTGCACTCACTCATTCAAACCATAGCACTCATTCATCCAGTCTCACTCAGGTGCAGTCACTCATACTCTTACTAACTCATTCTCATGTACTTATTCTGACTCAGTGTCACTAACTCCCACTCACTTTTACACACACTCGCCCACACTGACACAAACAACATACATTTAAAGGTGTATTTTTTACATACCTGACCTGCCACTGAAAGTCTTGTTTCTGCTCTGAGTGCTTGTAGGAGGCTGGCCTGGCTTATAGTGGGTACCTTGTGGTACTTACACCCTGTGCCAGGTGCAGTTATCCCTTATTAGTAGAATAGAGGTGTTTCTAGCAGCTTAGGTTGATAAAAGGTAGCTCTGGCAAAGCAGCTTAGGCTGAACTAGGAGACATGCAAAGCTCCTACTTATATCATATGCACAATAGCATGAGAAAACACAATACTCAGAGTGACTAAAAATAAAGGTAATTTTTTTTTATGACAATATGCCACAACTATCTCAGTGAGTACCCTCGGTAAGAAGGTAAGTAATATACACAAGTTATATGTACACAAACCCAAAACAGGTGAGCAAGAGTAAGAAAAGTAAAGCAAACAGTGTAGAATTACAATAGGTTGCATTAGGCAAACATAGGTCTAGGGGCAACACAAACCATATACTCCAAAAGTGGAATGCGAATCACAAATGGACCCCAGACCTATGGGAGCTTGTAGAGGGTCGCTGGGACTGTAAGAAAACAGTCAGGGTGTCCAAGATACCCCACCCCAAGACCCTGAAAAGTAGGAGTAAAGTACACCTACTACCTCAAAAGGACACAATAGCTGTGATAGGGGGATTCTGCAAGAACCACAAACACCAGCAAAGCACTGAGGATGGATTCCTGGACCTGAGGACCTGCAAGGCAAGGGGACCAACTCCAAGAGTCGCAATAGTGTCTGGGGGTGGCAGGAGCCCAGGAAACCCCGGATGAACGTGCAAGGAAGCTGCCTCCGGATGGAAGAAGCTTAGGATTCTGCAACAACGAAGAGAGCTAGGAACTTCTCCTTTGGCTGGAAAATGGCCCACGACGTGTTGAAGGTTGCAGAAGTGTTCCCACGCAGAAATACCGCAAACAATCCTTGCTAGTAGCAAGGGTCGCAGTAGAGGTTTTTGGGTGTTGCTGGGGACCAGGAAGGACCAGGGTGTCGCCCCTTGGAGGAGTAGACAGAGGGGGCGCTCAGCAACTCAGAGAGCCCCCACAAAAGCAGGCAGCACCCGAAGAACTACCAGAGCAGGCACTTAGAAGATTTGTGAACCGGAGCTGGCTCAGAGTCACAAAGGAGGGTCCCACAACGTCGGAGGCCAACTCAGAGGGTTGAGCACTGCAGGACGGAGTGCTGGGGACCCAGGCTAGGCTGTGCACAAAGGAATCCTTGGAGGAGTGCACAGGAGCCAGAGCAGCTGCAAATCACGCAATACACAGGTTTGCAGTCTAGCGTGGGAAGGCAAGGACTTACCTCCATCAAACTTGGACTGAAGGATCACTGGACTGTGGCAGTCAATTGGAAAGAGTTCCTGTGTTCCAGGGACCACGCTCGTCAGGATGAGAGGGGACCCAGAGGACCGGTGATGCAGTCTTTTGGTGCCTGCGTTAGCAGGGGGAAGATTCCGTCAACCCACAGGAGATTTCTTCTTTGCTTCCAGTGCAGGCTGAAGGCATATGACCCCCAGAGCATGCACCACCAGGAAACAATCGAGAAAGCCGGCAGGATGAGGTGCTACAATGTTGCTGGTAGTCGTCTTGCTACTTTGTTGCGGTTTTGCAGGCGTCCTGGAGCAGTCAGCGGTCGATCCTTGGCAGAAGTCGAAAAGGGAAGTGCAGAGGAACTCTGGTGAGGTCTTGCATTCGTTATCTGAAGAATTCCCCAGAGGAGAGACCCTAAATAGCCAGAAAAGGAGGTTTGGCTACCAAGAAAGGAGGATTGGCTACCAAGAGAGGTAAGAGCCTATCAGAGGGGGTCTCTGACGTCACCTGCTGGCACTGGGCACGCAGAGCAGTCCAGTGTGCCCCCAACACCTCTGTTTCCAAGATGGCAGAGGTCTGGGACACAATGGAGGAGCTCTGGGCAGCACCTCCCCTGGGAGGTGCAGGTCAGGGGATTGGTCACTCCCCTTTCCTTTGTCTAGTTTCGCACTAGAGCAGGGCTGGGGGATCCCTGAACCGGTGTAGACTGGCTTATGCAGAGATGGGCACCATTTGTGCCCATCAAAGCATTTCCAGAGGCTGGGAGAGGCTACTTCTCCCCAGCCCTTCACACCTATTTCCAAAGGGAGAGGGTGTAACACCCTCTCTCAGAGGAAATCATTTGTCCTGCATTCCTGGGCTGGGGCTGCCCAGACCCCAGGTGGGCAGAATCCTGTCTGAGGAGTTGGCAGCAGCTGCAGTGGAAACCCCAGAAAGGCAGTTTGGCAGTACCCGGGTTCTGTGCTAGAGACCCGGGGGATCATGGAATTGTCTCCCCAATACCAGAATGGTATTGGGGTGACAATTCCATGATCTTAGACATGTTACATGGCCATGTTCGGAGTTACCATTGTGACGCCATACATAGGTGGAGATCTATGTATAGTTCACATGTGTAATGGTGCCCCGCACTCACAAAGTCCGGGGAATTTGCCCTGAACGATGTGGGGGCACCTTGACTAGTGCCAGGGTCCCCACACACTAAGTAACTTGGCACCCAACCTTCACTAAGTGAGAGTTAGACATATAGGTGACTTATAAGTTACTTATGTGCAGTGAAAAATGGCTGTTAAATAACGTCGAAGTTATTTCACTCAGACTGCAGTGGCAGGCCTGTGTAAAAATTGTCCGAGCTCCCTATGGGTGGCAAAAGAAATGCTGCAGCCCATAGGGATCTCCTGGAACCCCAATACCCTGGATACCTAAGTACCATATACAAGGGAATTATATGGGTGTACCAGTGTGCCAATGAAAATTGGTAAATTTAGTCACTAGCCTGCAGTGACAAATTTAGAAAGCAGAGAGAGCATAAACATGTAGGTTATGGTTAGCAGAGTCTCAGTGATACAGTTATGCACCACACAGGGAACACATATAGGCCACAAACTTATGAGCACTGGGGTCCTGCCTGGCAGGATCCCAGTGACACATAACAAACACACTGAAAACATAGGGTTTTCACTATGAGCACTGGTCCCTGGCTAGCAAGATCCCAGTGACACAGTGAAAACACCCTGACATATATTCACAAACAGGCCAAAAGTGGGGGTAACAAGGCTAGAAAGAGGCTACCTTCCTACAGTGCTCCACATTTTATTACAGTGATGGTGGATAATGGGCTACTACTCATTATTTGGACAATAAATAAGTTTTGGCATAGCCAATAGGTCTCTCCTTTGGGGCCTTGTGAGTGTTTAGCCAGAGCTATTGGCTTTACCATTGTCTTTAAATTATGTTGTAGAGCAGCATGGGTGCTGTGCAGCATGTTGAAAAGTTATAATAAAAAAGTATTATAAAGATGTTGTTACTATATATATGTATATAAAACCAATAAAACATTATTTATTTAAACTTTGAACAGACTTTTGAACCATTGTTTGCATGTGATTACATAATTTTATAAAATAGAGAGGGTCATTCTGACCCTGGCGGCCGGTGGCCGCCAGGGCCACCGACCACGGGAGCACCGTCGACAGGCTGGCGGTGCTCCAATGAGCATTCTGACCGCGGCGGTTCAGCCGCGGTCAGAAGCGGAAAGTCAGCGGTCTCCCGCTGACTTTCCGCTGCTCATTGGAATCCTCCATGGCTGCGGAGCGCGCTCCGCAGCCATGAGGATTCTGACCCCCCCTACCGCCATCCAGTTCATGGCGGGAAAGCCGCCATGAACAGGATGGCGGTAGGGGGGGTCGCGGGGCCCCTGGGGGCCCCTGCCGTGCCCATGCCAATGGCATGGGCACGGCAGGGGCCCCCGTAAGAGGGCCCCAAAATGTATTTCACTGTCTGCCTTGCAGACAGTGAAATACGCGACGGGTGCAGTAGCACCCGTCGCACCTTCCCACTCCGCCGGCTCGATTACGAGCCGGCATCCTCGTGGGAAGGTCGTTTTCCCCTGGGCTGGCGGGCGGTTTAACTGGAACCGCCCGCCAGCCCAGGGGAAAACTCGTAATACCCGCCGCGGTCTTTTGACCGCGGCGCGGTAATTTGGAGGGCGCGATCCTGGCGGGCGGCCTCCGCCGCCCGCCAGGGTCATAATGAGGCCCAAAGTGTTTTCAGAATTTCGTATTTAAGACCTCGGATTTGTTGACGCTTGGTAGTGTGTTTACGAGCTTAAGTGACCTATTTAGTGCATTAGATTGCTAAAAGGTAGCCCGTGCTTACAAACTGGGGCAGTTTAGAACTTGCAAACATACATACAGCAGTGAAGCCGTCGAGATTTTTAAGGAAACCAGATGAGGTTACTCAAGAGTTGACTTGCAAGCAGATAAACTACACTCTGCACATCATTTAAAAAGCCCAAACAAAGCAAATAAATTAAAGCCACTGCCTTTCATGCAGGGCTAATGCGCCCTGCCGCCCCTTCCCTTTGTCTCGGGGAGTCAGCGGAATCCCAGAAATGTGGACCGTGGGCTTAAATATTTAGGAGGAGAACACGACTGTCAGGAACTTAAACGGGAAGAATACAAATAGCGTTTAAAAGCTTCGGTGAGGCAGCCTTTGCTAACAGAACTAGGCTACAAGCAGAACACACGAATGTGTTGGTGGTGGCGCACGCCGTATCGAATGATGTCATTTCCACGTGAATTTTAATTTGTGAACGGTGAAAGCCAACATTTACACCAAGCCCCCAAACTTATATATATATATATATATATATATATGTATATACACATACACACAGCCCATTAAAAAGTGCGCATATTTTATTTCTGGCGCACGGAGGGTGCAAAATGTAAAGAAGTGAGCTCAGTGGGACCTCTGAATAAATGAATGAATACATGAATGGACAAGTGGATGAATGTATTACTTACAAGTGGAGAGCATTTTTTGTGACGTAATCTGGGTACTGTATATAGATCCCTCCTACGTCACCACTGTCGCTTCACTGTATTTAAAGCATGTTTTCTCATTACAATTCCCCGTCACTCTCTTTTAAGTCTAGGTTGATTTGATGCCGTGTGTTCTAGCAGTGAAGAGCGATAATTATATCAATGTGCGAATAAAATTGAAATATAAAAGATTCAAACATTTTGTTTTTGTACACAGTTTGCGTTTCTGGTGGAGATTCTCTGCATGAGCGGAATGGGGACCTCCCAAGCACGGAATTGGTGCAATGTTGCACTTGTGAGATCTCAGCGGTCTCACCCCGGCGCTATACATTTAAACACACGCCTCACCACCAGAATCTGGACACAACAAAAAGTTGCTTTAATGAATTATTTCCAAGACAAATACTGTACTTTTTTGAACCACTGCTGGGAACTATAGCATATTTTGTTTGTGCTCTGTATGTGTGTAAAATGTATTAAGAATTTTGTAAAATGAATATCGAAAACGTCTGAAACTAAACATATGTCAACGCAAAAGGCGAAAAACTGTCTGAGGACAAATATATTCTCACAAAAAGTGGTTGTTCGCAGAAAGTAAACACTAGAGGACGGCAAAACAACTCGTCTAAGTTATGTAATCTTTAAACAATTTTGCACGACACTTGAACTAGAATAGATAATGAGAGCGGGCACCACGTTTACCTTACAGCCAAGGCTGCCTGCCGCCTTTGTAACTGGGGAACCGAGGTTGAGTCCCGGCGTGGGCTCAGCAGCCTGTGATTGTGGGCACATCGCTTCATCTCCTCGTGCCTAAAAAAAACAGCAGAAATACCAGACATCGGCGCAAACTCTCACAAAGTGTACAACACACGATGAATGTCTTTTCTGATGCAGCTTAACTAGCCGCTGTTCTCTCACAAAGTGTACAACACATGATGAACGTCTTTCCTGTTGCAGCTTAACTAGCCGCTGTTCTCTCACAAAGTGTACAGCACACGATGTACCTCTTTCCTGATGCGTCTTAACTAGCGCTGTTCAATCAATCAATCAATCAGTCATTTGTAGAGTGCGCAATTCACCTGCTAGTGTCTCAAGGCGCTGAAAGGAGTGGGGGAGTTGCTACTGCTCGAACAGCCAGGTCTTGAGGCGTTTCCTGAAGGTCAGCAGTTCCTGGGTCTGTCGTAGGTGGATGGGGAGGGAGTTCCAGGTCTTGGCGGTGAGGTAGGAGAAAGATCTGCCACCGGCTGTGGTTCGGTGCATGCGAGGGACGATGGCGAGAACGAGGTTGGTGGAGCAGTGTTGACGGTTGGGAGTGTGGAAGGTGAGTCGCTTGTTGAGGTAGTCAGGGCCAGCGTTGTGGAGTGCTTTGTGAGCATGGATGAGGTGTTTAAAGGTAATCCTCTTGTTGACTTGCAAGGGGAGCGGGGCTGCAGGATACACAGCGGCTGGAAAGGGAAGAGAGAGGACGGCTTCAAAGAAGCTCAAAACGGCAAAAAGGCTCACAGCAAAGGAAAAAGAGTCCGAAAAATAGAGATAAAGCAGTGAAAAAGGCACACAGGAAAGAGTTGCAGGACAGACACACAATACTTACGCAACCACTAGATCCCAGGGATGAGGTGCAGGTGGGTGCCTGTAGGTGGTGGAGGGCCTCGAACTTGCAGCAGCTGCGAGGTTAGGGTGGGGTAGAGGGCACGGACGCAGTCAGGAGGAGCTGCGCGGCGTGGGGAGTGAAACCTGACCTTAAATCTGTTCAAACAGAACATGTGCCCAAAATAGAAAAATGAACATAACAAGCATTTGCAATACAACGGGTCTCGCATTTCTCCGAGTTAGAGCTATTAGCAGTTGCAAACTCCCAACCGGACTTTTCTTGCCTCATTAAATGGAAAAAAAAGAGTGCGATCGTGCTGTTACAGTTCACTTGTAGTGAAACCTATCAGCAAAAGTGCAATTATCTACGTAACCGGCAAAAGTGCAATTAACTATGTAACAGGGTCGATGTCATGCAAAGCGCTCGATTTCTGCCAAGAGAGATCGCGCTGCAAAAAAAGAGAAAAAGTAGTCCACAAACCAGACGGAAAACAGCAAGCCTCGTATGTTTTCATACTTGGCCGCAGCGATCAAGGAGGGCTAACCACCGGAAAAGGCATGACGTATGCATGCCTTCCACTAATAAAAGCTAGCAAATTTTAAAAGGCAAGCCCACGAACCAGTGAAAGACACGGATGTGACATGGTCGGGGCTCCGAGCCCTTTTCTAACCACTATAGCGTCTCGCAAGTGATACGCAAGCGCATGCTAACGCAGGCTCAACCATAAAAAGGAGTGCTTAAGAGTGATCTTCTGCTCTTGTCCATTCCACAGAATGTGCTCCGCTGCCCTCCATATCTTCTGTGTGTTTTTTCCGACTGTGGCATTCTCTCTAGCCGCACCAAGCCCGGAAGAAGGTAGTGTCTCTAGTCTGTTTTTAAGTACACATAATTTATAGGCAGGATTTTACACAAATGACCATGTGTTGTTTACATATTAGTGTATTTCCCTATAATGTGGCCATTGCAGCTCATTTCGGGTTAGTATGGGTCTTTGGGCCCCATGCCATAAGGGATTTGCTCCAATTTGTGGTCAGAACCAAGTTGTTAGTAAATTCAACAATAGAGTGCACCAGCCTCCGAAGTGTAATAAGGGGGCAAGCCATGAGACCCGCATCATCTGTGTAAAATAATACAGGCATGGCCATGCTCCCTTTCTTCAGCTCATCTTTTGAGGCATCTGCAAAAAATGGTGTCAAGTTATTACTGTGTAAAATAAACAGCAAGCGAGCCACCACGCAGCTTTGCTGGATCCCATGTTCCATGGAGCGGAGCTGTCGGGTTGGGGTGTAGAAGGAGAGCCATCTGTTGAGGTACTCTGGTCCGGTGTTGTGCAGTGCCTTGTGAGTGTGGATGGGGAGTTTCAGATTCTCTTGTTGACTGGGAGCCAATGCAGGTCTCTCAGGTGGCCTATGATATGGCAGTGGCAGGGAATGTCCAGGATGAGGCGTGCGGAGGTGTTCTTTATGCATTGCAGCCTTTTCTGGAGTTTTGCCATGGTTCCTGCATAAAGGACATTGCCTTGCTGCTTATAAGGGCTTGGGTGACTGTTCTTCTGGTTTCCGTGGGGATCCATTTGTAGATCTTTCGGAGCATGCGGAGGGTGTTGAAGCAGGAGGAGGAGATGCGATGACTTGCTGGGTCATAGATAGTGAGGAGTCCAGGATGAATCCCAGGTGGTCGGTGGGTGTCGGAGCGGTTCCCAGTTGGCAGACCACCAGGAGTCATCCCATGCAGAGGTGGTGGGGCCGAAGATGAGGCCCTCAGTCTTGTCAGAATTCAGTTTGAGGCAGCTGTTCTTCATCCATTCGGTGATGGCCTGCATTCCTTCGTGGAGGTTGGTCTTGGCGGTGAGGGAGAGGATCAGCTGGGTGTCATAGGCGTATGAGATGATGTTGAGGTTGGGAGATCGGGCGATGTTAGCGAGCGGAGCCATGTAGATGTTGGAGAGGGTCGGGCTGAGGGACGAACCCCGGGGTACACCACAGATGATTTTGGTGGCTTCAGAGCGGAATTGAGGGAGGCGGACTCTCTGAGTTCTGCCGATGAGAAAGGAGGTGATCCAGTCCAGGGCTCTGTCGCGGATTCCTGCATTGCTGAGGTGTGTGCTTAGGGTGTGGTGGCAGATGGTGTTGAACGCGGCTGAGAGGTCCAGGAGGATGAGGGCCGCAGTTTTGCCGTTGTCCAGCATGGTTCTGATGTCGGTGGCAGCGATGAGGGCAGTTTCAGTGTTGTGGTTGGTGCGGAATCCGGATTGGAAAGGGTCCAGAGTGCTGTTCTCTTCGAGGAAATGGGTCAGTTGTTTGTTGACAATTTTCTCTAGGACTTTTGCCGGGAAGGGGAGCAGGAAGATGGGCCGGAAGTTCTTGAGGTCCTTTGAGTCCTCCGTAGGTTTCTTGAGGAGGGCGTTGATCTCAGCATGTTTCCAGCTCTCGAGGAAGGTGGCAGATTCAAATGAACTGTTGATGATCCTCCGGATTTGAGGTGCGATGACGGAGCTTGCTTTGTTGAGGATGTGGTGAGGGCAGGTGTCGGATGGTGAGGCGGAGTGGATGGTGTTCATGATTTTGATGGTGTCGTTGTCATTGACGTGGATCCAGGAGAGCAGGAGGCTGGTGAGTCTGTGGTGTTGGTGGTTGACGGGGGGTCAGAGTGCTGAAGCTGTCATGGATGTCTGTGATTTTGTGGTGGAAGTAGGTGGCTAGGGAGTCGCAAAGGTCTTGTGATGGCGGGATGTCGTTGGCATTGGAGCTGGGGTTGGAGAGTTCCTTCACGATGTTGAAGAGCTCCTTGTGGTTGTGTGTGTTGTTGTTGATGCTTTCTTTGAAGGCGGTTCTCCTGGCGGTTCGGATGAGTTGGTGGTGTCTGCGGATGGCGTGGTGGTATCGGAGGATGGGCCAAATCTTTAGTTCTCAACAGGAATAAGGATAATGTCAGTCAAGGTATTGTGACTGCTAACAGTGGTTTTTCATATTCCTACTAGCAGAAATACAGTCAATTATTGTTGTGAAATCCCTGCCACAGAAGGACGGGACTGTCCTATCATCACCATGTAAATAATCCATTGCTGTCACCAAATCAAACTTAGCAATATGGTTGCCCAACTCCTTACCCCTCCTATCTTGAGCATTAACCCAAAAATAGGGAGAGATGTTGCATATCTCAACAGATTTAAAATCACATTTTGTATTAACATCACCACAGACCACTAAGTTCAGCAAATGTGTGCAACACTGATCGCCTAAAATAGGAAAGAAACTAAACAAATTCCCAAACAGACAATTTTCACTGTTGTTAAAATCATTGTTATGAATATTGATCAAATAAAAACTTAGATTATCCCCTCTTTCAATATAGATACATTGAAATGCTTCATGGGCAGTAGGAATCTCCTTCAGTGCCAGTTTCAATGAGACTGTAATCGAAATAGAAAGACCAACTTTGGCTTTTTTGGCTCGTTTCACCATGAATCGAGTTGCAGGGACTGAATGACGCACAACTCCTTCATGGGACAGGTGTCCAGGTTCCTACGTTTCCTGGAAAAGACTGATATCAAACATTTCAATGAAATAAATTCGCTCATGGTTCTGCAGCTTACACCCAATCCCTTCAACGTTTCAGCTTAATAAGAACAGAGAATGAAGGATGGAATAAACTGGAGCTGCAGCCACAAAGGAAGCCTGTTGGTGTTCAAAAGCCATCAAATCGGTATGTGCTGCCAATCATAATATTCAGATGGGTTGTTGGTATTACGGTGGATTGAAGTTTATCCGGCTGAGACCAAGAATTTCACAGTGATGAGGCCCCTGGGAGTTTTCTGGGTTCATAAAAATAACCCAGGGGCAAAGTGACGATCCTGCTGTCCAAATGAATCCATCTCCTAGGGAAGAACAACACATTTCTTAGATAATTAAATCCCTAAAATTGATAATAATACAATCACTCCTTGTGCCTTTCTGTGAGCAGCCAATCCAGCCCACTCTTCTAACGAAAAGGATTTCCATACAGTTAGACATCAGGAAACCCTTGTGCTTACACAACCACTGTAAAATCTTGTTACAGAGTTCATTCTAGGATTCAAATCACTCTACAGGATAGGCACAAGTAAGAATTTAAGCATAGGGGCAAGCCGCGAGGCAAGAGCTACAACTTTCCTATTTTCTGATATCACTGGGGCTCAGTCCTCACTGAGACTCTCTGCCCGGGGCAGGCTGCAGAAATGAAACATTGTGTGTTGCCTAATTGACCATTGATTATGTTGCACTGAATGATAGCAATGAATGCATCATCTGTAATCCAGGTAATCTAGGGGAAGGCCCTGTCTAGGATGAACAAATATCACTATTGCGCCCGCTTATCTTTTTCTCCCTGTTGGCTATGGGTTCCTCCACAGAGAGAGGTGGGTCCTATCTGGTGGAGGCTAATGGGGGGGTGGGTGTGGAGGGGCCTGTTGAAAGGGTGTTCTTGTCTGAAGGGGGGTTATGCATGGTTTCGGAAGTGGTTGACCAGCCACAATCTGAGATTCAGTCTGAGCAAGGCGTTTCACTATCAGTTGCAGATCCTTTCTGAAACTATCTTCAAAAATAATACAGAAGCCCTCCAGCAATTGTGCTATATCCTCCCCACCCAAGTTAGGAAGAGTATCAACAGCTGGATCACTCACCGCTGTGGCCGTAACCCTTGCCTGCAGGCCTTTTCTTTTTGCCACTGGCATGCCTAGAGATGGGGTTCTTTAGGGGCATGAGGGACATGAAAAAATGTGAGCTCAGCTATTATTAGGAGTCATTATACGGCCTATTCCATCTGTTACTCAGACCCCCGAACTCACTTCCTGGAAGGAGTCACCACGCAGTGGGTCCAGTGAGAGCTTCCGTTCTGTTACTGCAATGACCCACACATGTGGCCCACTCCAATTCGTGCAATTTCACATATACATTAATGAATAAACTTACACCAGCCATGTGTTTGCATTTTGTTGTGGGAATACATGGCTGCAGTTTTTTTTACATGCATGGACTCTTACACTACATAATTTACCTTGTAAATCAAAGTGGCCAGTCAACAATCAAGATGACAAGGCCATATAACATTATTACAGTGTCATAACTCATTCTGAGTGCCACACATCGTTCTTGACATGATCATAAATCATAATTAGGAGACAGTTCATAAATCACAGTTGATAGGTGTTGATAAGTGATACATCATCTCCACCATACATAAATCATTTCGACAGGATCATAAAACTTCGCTGCATGACAGGTCATAAATATCAACGGTTGACATGCCCTAAATCATCTCTACCATATTTCAATCAAGACCTTTTCATTTGCTTGTCATAATTCTGACACCTTTTGTTGTTTAGGCCATCCTCCATGCTGCTTTTTAGGGTCATAAAATTATGTTGGTCTTTTGTTGGTTCTTTCTCTGATCGTGAGGGGGGTAGCTTCTTACTGCTGTTACGCTCAACTTGCTACCTTATATGTCCAACCGGCGGGTCTGGGCTGCGAGTCCCTTGCTCTGTTTACTCTCCAGTCGGCCTACTTACCCTGCCGTAAGGCATTCCAAAGTAAGTGGCCTTCCCCCGGCACACTACCCTTCAGGTGTCCCTCCTTTACCAACCAACGTACCCCTTTTACTGACACTTCGTCCCCAGGCGCTTGTCTCTTTCGTCCTTTGGGGTTTGCTCCTTCTTCCTCTTTTCAGTGCAGCCCCCATCTGGCTCTCACATCAGAGTCCCGGCCGTCAGACCTGCCAAGGATCACTGATATGGCAACGCCTTCCTTTCTGACTGCCTACCATCCACTTTTATGCTTAAATGAAGCCGTATAAAGGTGCTGTCCCCGCCACACTGGCCGTGGCCTCCAGACATTTGCCTTCTCCTGTGATGCCGCACTCATATGTTCAGCCCAGATTAACTTAGGCCTCCAGGATCCTTGGGGCTGGAGTACCTATTACCAGTATCAACGAAGTCTGTTGTATTCAGTCTGGTGACTGGTACTTGTTAGGCCGCAGGCCTGGCTAGGCTGCATAACCAATGGCCCAAGGCACATTGTAACCCCAGCTGTCAGCATGGAGGGATACAGCCCTGTGACTGAAACACCAGGGACCCCTTCCTTTGGTCCCCCAGTGCCATATCCCCGGCCAGAGGGAGGAGGTATCCAACAGAAGTTGTCCTCATCAGGTGCTTGGTGACACTGATACTCATTTTTCTTGTTGCCTCGCACCAGCAGAGTCCTAATGCTAGCCAGCTCCTTATCGGAAGTAGCTGTGTTACGTACTCTTCTCAGTTACCTCTACCAACCTATTTTGCCTCGCCCCTATGAGTTTTATGCAGGACATTTCTCCCCTACCCAGGCATTCTAATATTAGTGGGTTCGACCACCCCCGGTCCTTCCAGAGCCGAGTGAAGCGCTCGGCGCTGCAGACCTTTGGTAATATTGCATTACAGGAGACATGTGCAATATCTATCTTACTGCATACCTTTTCTCCTTGTGACTCCCTTGCAGCACATTTGTCCTATTCAAGGAGTGCAAGGGGTGTTTATCCCTGTGATTGAGATAATCCTTCAATGGCCCGGTCCCTACCGTTAATACGGGTAGTCATTTGGGGAGTGTTTCATATTGCAGGTGATATCACTACTCCCGTTTTAATTTGCAGTGACTTCAATGCCAGTACCAAAGCCCTCTCTCCCATGAAATTTTTTACTTGTTTCAAAGCTCTGCTCATAACCCAGTAGGGCGTCAGAGCCCTTCGCGTCACTCGCATATTATATAGAGACAATAAATCCTATATCTATAACTCAGCGTATAGGAAATGTTACATAAGATAAAGAAGGACTCCAGTGTGTAGTATTAATCTTCCTCCGTACGCCATTGTAATTAAAGAGTGCCAGGCAAAGCATGGATTTAAAAGTCACTCACTAGATGGAGTTGGCTCTACCCAAAAGGATGTATTTATACCCTACCAACCTTAAGATAATTGTAGACTGGGGAAGTCTAAGTTCTAACCCAAACCTTGCAGTTAGCATGCAGCTTTTTCATACTGCCTAGATTGCCATACTCTGAGTATCACCTGATGGATCCCTGTTATGTTAACAGTAGTTACTCACCCATTATTAGGGGAAAGCCATTAAATAAATCAAGTGCTAGATTAGCAATACTAGCCGTAGTTACTCACCCATTATTAGGGGAAAGCCATTAAATAAATCAAGTGCTAGATTAGCAATACTAGCCGTGGCTGTGGGAGGGTGAAGTATGTTGGGCTCCCTCTGTAATCTTCCTCAAATGTACCAGATTTGTTCCACTCTGTCCTCACAGTTATTTGTGGGCATGATCAGATCCTCTTCAGCCTCTCAGTATGTTGTTTCCACTCGCAGATGACATAAATGAAAGAAACAGGAGAGGGGGCCGTCAGATACCTATTTTGGAGGAGTAATGCAGCACACTGTCACCAAACAAAAACATTTGCTTAACTAACGCCCACAATGGCTCACCCGGTGTCATTAAGGACCCTTGTATCTCTACAAGACTGCTGGATTAGAGGCGACAGCACCTCTGAATGTAGGCACTGTGTCACTCCTGCAACAGTTGGCAACTGTTTACCCAACCCTCCTGCCTCTCCTACCAGCACCTCACCAAAACATGAACAGTAAAGGTGATTTCTGACAGCCTAGCACATGGACTCTAAAATTCTCTCAGGGTTTTGCGGTGCAATAAGTCTTACCCTTTTCTCTCATTAGAAATTAGTCTCTTACACACACAGGCAAAGAAGACGATGCAGGAACGTTTTCAATATATTTATTGAAAAGACTGCAATCTACTATAAAGTACATGAGCTGCAATGATTAGGACAATGATAGGAGACAAAATCAGGATTGTTAAAATAAGCTCTGTGAATATGAACAATCCTAACATTTGCAATAAACATCAAAACACAAACTCTTCCATAAGGCGTATTGTCTATTCTAAAGAGAGGAAGGTATGATAAACCAAATCTAATAAAAGGGCACAGGCCTGCAAGCCGAGGCTAAGCTAAACTCCTGTACCCGGGCAAACTAAAATGGATCCACTACACCGGGTAAGTACAAATGTTTGTTTCAGTTAGCTTCTCTAGGTTGGCTTCTGGGCATGTGCACATGCATGCAGCCGTTCCGCTGCAGAAAATGGTGTTGCTGAAAGTATACCCTGCATACTTGCAAATAACCTTGAGATGTTACATGGTACTTCTAAGCACACCGACAGTTATCATGTTCAATGCCCTTAACAATATTTGGAGATGCCCAGAAAAACCCAGCGTTACAAGGGGAACTACCATAGTGCAATTAGGACTGCTGTTAAACCAGATATTGTAAGCCTGATACCACACGTTCTACACTAGGGCCACCCGTCACTGTCTGGGTGCTCAAATTCCCCCAGCAGCTGCCTCCTCGCTATGGAACTGTGACTGAACTGTACAGTGAGCTGGTGTCTCAGCCAGATTATCCCTCTAAATCTTACACAGCATACCAACTAGCATCGCAGAACATAAGTATTAAATATGAACTAAGGGTATATAAGGATGTTATTGTCAATATCCCAGGTAATAGCCCGTCCCTTACATGCCGGTGTCTAAATTGACATACCAAGCAAACTGTTTTGCCTCCTTACTGCTCAAATATGCCCGGGTGCTGATAATATAAAATTTGGCCCCACTATCAGTGTATGTTGTACACACTGTGCCAGATGACCATGGGCATTAATTAATTGATGATGGCCCTTCTCGAAGATGTCAGCCTGTTGATCGTGCTGCTCGGACATATTGTCATGATGTCAATTTTTCAGACTACCCCAGAGAAGCCCTCATTAATAAATAACGTTTCCAAAGGGACTCTGTAAAGCACATATTAATATGCCTGTTTCCTCATTGCCACATTATAGCAGTCACTCTCCTGACCCCCAAACTTGCCCGCAAGGACACATTTGTGCTGCTGCATGCATCCGGATATTCCTATGTGCATTCAACCTCAGCAGTCTAGCCCAGTTTATGAATAACCCCCCAGGGCCTGTATTTCCATGTGCCTGTCCAACCAGTGGCAATATAGTCCTGCATGGATGGAAAGGCCAGCGCAAACCTCTCAGCATGTAGTTGGCAGTTTAAGTAGCGCTAGTTTGATCTGACTGTATCAGGGCACCTTACATGAGTGTTCATTACCTATTACAAAGGCACTTCACTTTTAGGCGGTGGGAGATTAAGTAGTTATGCCCAGCATTACAGGATAGGTTTTCCTCATTGCATTTATATAGCACTTCTTGCCACTCACGAGGTGCTGAGACGTCTATACTCCGTGGTCCACTGTATCACTCAGTACTTCTCTCTACAAAAAGCATCACACAGCACAAGTAGCAGCCATGCAAGCACCTGTCACACCAAACTAGCAGAGCATATGCCACAGCAGTGAAAACTGCCTGATACACAGAAAAGTTACATGAAACATTGAAGCGAGTTAACACAGTTTAGTGGCTCAAGATATCACGGGACACAGATTCACATCCCAGTACGACAGACTCAGCTTTCTCAGTTCGATGTCAGCAACGTCGAGTCTCAAAGAGGCATAAACCCCCACGCTGGCGATGGTGTGCTAGTTAAGAAGAGTTATTGTTACTTAGGGGGTCATTCCGACCCTGGCGGTCCATGACTGCCAGGGCCGGGGACCGCGGAAGCACCGCCAACAGGCTGGCGGTGCTTCCTGGGCCATTCTGACCGCGGCGGTAAAGCGACGGTCAGAAAAGGGCAACCGGCGGTTTCCCGCCGGTTTATCCCTGGCCCAGGGAATCCTTTTTTACCGCCAGGAACAGGATGGCGGGAACGGGTGTCATGGGGCCCCTGGGGGCCCCTGCACTGCCCATGCCACTGGCATGGGCAGTGCAGGGGCCCCCTAACAGGGCCCCATGAAGATTTTCAGTGTCTGCTTTGCAGACATTGAAAATCGCGACGGGTGCCACTGCACCCGTCGCACCCCTACAACTCCGCCAGCTCCATTCGGAGCCGGCTTCATTGTTGAGGGGGGTTTCCCGCTGGGCCGGCGGGCGGCCTTCTGGCGGTCGCCCACCGGCCCAGCGGGAAAGCCAGATTGGCCGCCGCGGTCATTCGGCGGTTCCCTCCAGGCGGGCGGCTCCCGCCGCCCGCCGGGGTCAGAATGACCCCCTTAATGCTTTATGGCAGTGCACACTGTATTTTTTAGGTCTTCATCCTCTTGCTCAAACTCCCCTTCAGTCTGTGCCTCACTTCCAGAAAGCACAAAAACAACAATTGTTTTTCTCCCCAACACTGCTCATCTTTGGTGCCCCTCACAGGAAGCTTGGAGTGCAGATGCCAGAGGTGGCAGGTAACCATCAAATAAGAGATAGGGCAAACTATGCCTTTCATCCACCTGGAGGTTATGCAGTCCAAACAGTCCTTGTTTATGTACCATTTTAGCGCTATATAATCCACCAAGACAAACGACTGTGGAGTAAGTTTGTGGCCCTTATTACAAACTGTTGCAGTTGTACACAATTAGGCTGCAGGGGCTGTAAATCAGCTGAAAGCATTGGCTGCGTTCTTTTGTACAGCTATGCCAATCACCTGCTTCTTGATAAATGTGTTTCTTTTTGCAGTTTTATCTAGCACAAACTTGGCCCAAAGGTACTGGAGCGCTTTTCAAGAGCACCATCTACGTTACACACTTGTTGTATTGTGGGGTTTGGTATTATTCTTTGAGGTATTGTAAATGTTAATCTGCCACGCTGTTTATATGTTTGTATTTGAATCTTTGTCAGTGTTCTGTTGCCATGGTCGTGCGGCTTTCTCAGACATTCTCGGCTGGGAGTTGGATGAGATTGCAGCAATGCCCAGAGGCTTGTTAAATGCTCTTTGTGGGTCCAAATGTATGGATCTCTGAAGATTTTAATTAAATATTCTACTTTCATCTCATCACTGTCTTCATCTGATTCATCGTATTTAAAGAAGACACCACAACATTGAATCATTCATTTTGGCAGCCGCGAGGGGATTAAGTGATTTGCCTAGAATCACAGGTTGCTGAGCTGATGCTGAGACTAGAACTTCGTTCCCCAGCTGCAGAGTCGGCAGCTGTGGCTGTAAAGCCATGTCTTATGCGGGTGTACAGGGAAAAACAAATTGCATACACATTTATATTGTGCTTCCAGGAGGTATTCCACAAATATAACATAGCTCCTCAACTACCAAGAAAAGAGGGATGCTGATTGTTCGGCCGGCCTGCGCTCTCTTAAGCCACCCACAGTGAAGACACCAGTGGCTTCAAGGGCACCGCCTCCCCCTCTGCAAACTCTGCTCGTTGTGAGGTCTGCCTCCTCCCCTTGATTGCAAGCCACCCCACGCCACTCACCACTCTGAGGATCCTGACCTGTTTAGGTGAGCCCGTCATGTTGGTTCTGGGTGCAAAGAGCAGAACAGTGGAGCACACCAAAAGAGTCAATGTGTCTATACTTAAGAGAACAAGTGATGTCTGATAAAACAAATTGAGAAGTCACAATAAATTTCACTATATCGCTTTTTTCTTTTTCAACAGTGTTGGTGAACATGTACTAACCAAAAAAGAAATATACATATAACAATGCTATCCACAATAGGATTTATCCATACACAGGAGAATTTCAATACAAAGAAAACATATTTTCTATAAACATAGATATATACATAAAACATATAAATGCAAAATAGAAAGCCATCAGCCGACACGTGTTTCGTCCTCACCGGACTTCTTCAAGGCTGAGAAAATCACAACAGACAACATCCCATTACAACAAACATATATATGATTTTACACAAAAATAGTATTTATATATATATAACATTTTTCGTTTTCTAAAAGATTTTTTTGGTCAGTAAGATGAACAAACCACCACACCAGCACCGTGCTTATAGTGTAACAATTTACTAAAAAATAATAAAAAGCAACAACAAGAGAACCACCACCACATATCCTTTGTGGCAAAGTGTTGTTAATATCCGAAGGTGTTACAGGCAACGCTCTCCATATCTCCAAATGTCAGATATATGAAAGCCACAAGGGCCACAACAATGATTATGCATGCCACATGCGAACCCAAGTGTAAAAAATTCTTTTTTTTACAAACATTGGATTACTTTGTATCCAAAAGCAACTCCACACTCTACCATGGTGAGGGAACGGTTTCTGGTAAATATATACCTTTAGTCACTTATTCGTCCGTTACGCTCATATCCCACTTATGTCTATCGTGAACTGAAAAAAGGGAGAGAACAACCCCATTAACCTCATTTTTTTTAGCTGAGTATATTTCTTAAGTATGGGGATATAGGTTATAGTTTCACCCATACTAACCTGTTTTAACTAAAGTTAACCACCTCTTGAGGCTCTTCAAATTCGGTCTAAATTTTGAACGTCAAAACTTTCTTTCATGTATCATGGAACAAGCTGGGAAAAACAAACAATTGGAATATTTCTTATACTCTCTTCAAAAGCCTCAATTTATACAATTAATGCAGAACCACAGTCTGCCCATATAGCAAAAGTTTACAATAATATCCACATGGTTTCCAGTAGTAAAGCGGTTACCCCAACAGGGCTCTATTTATCCATTGCTTTCAACTAAGCACGCTTCCCAATATATTCAACTATGGGTCGGACCCCCACTATTGTCTTACCTACTTATCCATTTTAAAATTTCTCTGGTTCACCCACGTCGCGTTAGCTGGTATATCCAGGTATAAGATTCGAAAATTCAGTCCCTCCTGTGTGTCTTAAGGCTTCCTGGCAGCAAATGCGAGCCTCAAGCGAGCATTATTAAATGCCGCGTTCACGTTCGAAAAAACTGATTGACACAGAAAACGGACTTCCGCCTATCGCGTTTCCCTGCGGCGGCCATTTTGAAGTGGTGGCTATAATAATGCAGTACCTACAACTAGCACGCAAGTCACATTTTCAAATCAAAAACCATTTAAAAACTAATAATAAAAGCACATCCCAATAATATGATGACGCTTCTGTCTATTTAACCATGAAAATATAGTGAGAACAAAGCTTACGCGGACATTTGTAATTGTCACGCTCCAACTTGAAAGCAATGTTACATCGAAAGAAGGAAAACTTCACCACACTTCACATGCAACGCGACTATAATTGATGTGGTCCAGTGGCCATAGCCGCCATCTTTGAGTTGTAATTTTACCAATACAACCCCTTCAACTTACGCACTACTCAGATTAATAGATAGCACAGCCTATGGGCAAAAAAATAATTTTATTCATCCATAAATCACCATTGTTAACAAATTGGCCAGATCCTTCATAACACCCTCAGTGTCCTAGTATAACTCAATCCTTGTGGGAGTATACCAATTTAGTCCACTACCGACAAAGGGAATATACTTTCCCCTTTTTTTTTTTTAGCATTCTCAACCATCAAGTCTTTTGATGACAACGTGATTCATGCCACAAATGCATGCAAAGGTGTCTTAAAAGTGCACATGCAAAGAGAATGGTGAAAGATCCCCCCAACGTACAGAGGATTAGGGTGTGCAGTATGTATCACAAGAGTACAACTGGTCATTTGTGTACATATTGTTCTCGTCAGCAATATATCAAGCAGATACATTTAGAGGAAATGGTACAGTTCATCATCCAAATTCATGCCCATTTCAATAGTTCTTAATTTAATGATCCATTTCACTTCATTTTTCCGCAAATCTAATGTCCTATTACCACCCCTAGGGTTCATCGGGATGTGATTTATACCCATATATTTTACTAGTGGGACCTCAATTTCTGGATGTTTGTCATTAACGTGTCGCACTACCGGCGACGCTGTGTCATGATTTCTTAGGGCTCTGATATGTTCCTGAATTTGTTCCTTTAAGGGCCTGATTGTACTGCCCACATATATTTGGCCACATATACATTCCAATATGTATACCACAAATTTCGTATTACAGTTAATAAAAGTAGAGATTTTGTATTTTTTACTACCATTGTAACTGAATTCAGAAGTTTTGTGCAGTGCCATATCACACATCTTACAATTACCACACCTATAGAAACCCGTAGTTTTGTTGGAAAGCCATGTTGCTTTGCATTCCATTATGGGTGGTAAAAAACTCCTACAAACTTCATTTCTAATGGTTTTACCTCTTTTGTGGATCATTTTTGGCTTTTTAGGAAGTAGAGCACCAAGTGTGTTGTCTGTCTGTAGTATGTTCCAATGTTTGCATGAAATGCGATATATGTTATGACTATTCTGGCTATACGCTGTACAAAAATTTGCTGCTCTATATTATGAGCTGTCTTGCATTTTCATATTTTGACTCAATAAAGTGGTTCTGCATACTTGATCGATCTTTTTTCTTGATGTTTTAATGATGCGTTTGGGATAACCTCTCTGTAAGAACCTATCTTCCAATTTATTTAGTTCTGTGTCACATACATTGGGATCGCTACAGTTTCTTTTTAACCTGGTCATTTCCCCAAATGGGATGGCTGAGATTTGACTTTTGGGGTGAGCACTTTCCGCGCGTAATACAGAATTACAGGCTGTTGGTTTGCGATGCACTTTTGTATGGATCTTATTGTCCACAATGGATATATCTAAATCCAGAAAGCAGACATTGTTCTTGCTGAATTCATACGTCATTTGTATATTAAAAATGTTACAATTAATATACTCATAGAATTCCATTAATAGTTGTTCAGATCCAGTCCAAATCATTAAAACATCATCAATATATCTTCCCCAGAAGAAGATATTATCAGTAAGAACAGAGGGGCCCTTCTTCCAAACATGTATTGCCTCAAAAAAAAACATATATAAATTCGCATATGATGGAGAAAACCGTGAGCCTATGGCTACTCCTTGTGCTTGTTTGAACCATTGTCCTTCATGTATAAATACATTATTTTCCAATGTAAAGTCAATCATGCACAATATCATTTCAGTATGTTCCATATGGGATGCAGATCTTCCAGACAAAAAATGCTGCACTGCCTGTAAACCCTTATCTTTGGGGATACACGTATATAAAGAGGATACATCTATAGTGACCAACATCATATCTGGGTTCCAGGTCACATCCTCCAGCTTGCGAAGAACATCCTTTGTGTCTTGTAAGTATGAAGGGATGTTTTTCACAACCGGCTGCAGATAGCTATCAATAAACTCGGAAAGTCTTTCCGTAGGCGCTCCTATTCCCGATATTATGGGTCTCCCTGGTGGTGAGATGGTGCTTTTATGCAATTTAGGTAACAAATATATACATGGTAATGTAGGGTAAGGATTGAAAATGTACTTAAATTCCAAATCGGAAATTAAACCCTGATTGTAACATAGAAGTAGCATTTTCTCAAGTTTATCAACAATCATTTTAATGGGATTACATTGTAATTTCAGATATGTGTTACTATCAGCTAGTTGTCTATCTATTTCTTGAATGTAATCCGCTCTATCTAGAATCACAATGTTTCTGCCCTTGTCTGCCTCCTTGATCACTATATTGTGATTGCTCCCCAGTTCTTTTAAGGCCAATCTCTGTTTGTTAGTTATATTGAATGATTTGTGAAAGTTACCACATTTGATCTGTTTTTGAAGTTTATACAGATCTTCTTTCACTAATCTCCCAAACACCTCTATAGCATTATTGCTTGGTAACCTGGGGGTAAAGCTGGATTTCGGTTTGAGGCCACTATTTAGAGTTGTATCCTGGACAATCTTAAGGTCATTTAGTAAGTCTAGCCTATCCATGTTATTATAATCCATATCTTCCAGGGTAAGCAAGAATTCAATGTCTGCAATATCTTTGATTGTATATGCGCTTACTGTGGTACTCATTGTAGTACTAGATGTTGTTTCTATATGTGTTTCTGTCTTTTCTGCAAAGTATTTTTTGAGTTTTAATTGTCGAAGAAATTTAAAAAGGTCGATATGTACTTGAGTCATGTCACAAAGATTGGACACACAAAAGCCCAATCCTTTTCCTAACACATTTATTTGTTCTTCAGTGAGGTTATATTGAAACAAATTCACAATCGAGATGCTACTACGATCTTGTGCGGCATCTGCCATCTTTTCGTCGGTGCAAGTATCAATTGTTCTTGGTTTTGTTCCTTGCTGCTCTGGTCTGCACCCCCATAGTTGGCTGATTTGTGGCCCCCTCCTCTCCTTTTGCCTCTACGTGTTTTTGCCTTGCATTTTGAAAAGGCTGATTGTGAACATACCTCTTGTTTCCTAATCTGTACCTTTTTGCTTCCTGTAAAAAACTGGTGGAGGCCATTTGATCATCATTAATATTTGAATTGGTGTTATCACTAGATACACTAGTACTATCAGACTCATCTGACGTAATTGAAAAATCCGATTCATTAGTCGTGGTTCCCATAGTGCCTTTCGTATTCATGGCCTGTCCCTTATGAATGAGATTATCGAATCTCCTGGCGAACGTGTACACCCTACCATTTTCATAATCTCTATCGTCTCTTCGTAGTTTTGACATTTTTTTTTTTTTATGTACATTTGATGTTTGTCAAACATTTCTTTCAAGATCTTATCATTTTTTATTTTAACATCTGGCAGATTCAAAGCCGTAATTTAATTCTCTAATTCCTGTATATCTTTTAGTAGTTTTTCCCTTTTTTCCTCCGCATGTTGTATTAGAATTGTCATCATACCCTTCGAAGTCTCGAAGAGTAGTTGTTCCCAATCCAGCATGTGCTTAGCTGACAAATCGTCAAAAGTGGGAAATATAACTACTCTAAGGCCCCGAGGGACCTTTTTTTCTGTGATGTATTTTTTTAGAACCGTAGCATCCCACCAACGGGATAATTCCTGTTTCCTAAGTTTTTCCAACCTGGAGTATTTAGATTTCATACCTTCTAAGTGATTACCTGTACTTTGGGAAGTGTTTCTAGTATTTGGTGTATGTGAGAACATTTCATGAAAAATCTTATCTCTCTCATCTTCAAACATCGCCATTCTTTGGAGTGTCTATTCAACAACCCCTACGGTATTAATCTAGTACCTTTAGAAGTGCAAATAATCAATATGAACATATACAATAGACAACAAATGGCAACTCATTGATTGAAATAAATGCACATTCTAATTATATATTCGAAAAAGAATTACGGGTGCTCATACACTGAGACACATCGTTGCCTTGATGTGTAAGTTCTGGGTGTTCCATGTTTCTCCAACTGTGTCATCCTCGTCGCTCTCATCGTTGCTGGAGAGGCTATGCACCTGATGCCGCGGTCCTCTGGTACTGGACCTCTGGCCGCGGTGGTCATGACGGGGAGGTGGTGTGCCACACGTATAGGTGCTTCCCGGACAGCTGGCCTCTTCATTCAAAGTAGAGTCACGTCACCTTGGTGCACAGCAGTCCTCTGCCTGAGTTGTTCACCGAGGCAGTGACAGTTATCAGTGCCCGGTGGAAGCAATAGGAGGGGGGGTGGGCCTGCACTGTGCAAAGTTGTGTCGCCATTGTCTGCGGGGGTCCTCTGGCAGCCAAGTGATCCCAGAAAGCACCTAAAGTTTCCAGAATTTCCTGTGCGCTGCCCCATGAATGTACCTTCTGCAGGGGCTGCATAGACCTTTTAACCCCTTGTGCCCCAGATGATGGTGCGGTGGTGTCCCCCACATAGGGTGGCTTAAAACACTACTTGTCCTTATCGGGCCCTCACTGTCCCAGTGTCTTCACACCAGCCTTGGTGACGCTTTTTTCTCCCCTTGTTGGTTTGTCGCTAAGGCAGCTTAAACTGGTAATTGCCAGGTCCCTGGTGGCTGTTATTCCGCCGGCCCCTGATGTCCCTCTTTGGAAGGCCTCTGCCATTTCACTCGAGATTACAGACTGCCACGGCTCTTTCTAGCATTTTGTTGATTGTTGTGCCCTTAAAGGTAGTGGTTGCACAACCCGGCACTCTCCTTTTCCCTATGGTAAAGAACAAAAGTTTTTAAAAAACATGCACGCTTAACGTTCAGAGATAATAAAGAAGCAAAGAGTTAAAAGGGGGAGCCCAGCCTCCTTTGGGGTCTTCACCCAGGAACAAGGAATAGTGCTATAAATCGTTGGGGCATGCTTCTCCTCCTGTCACTCCTCATACCAGCAAGGACTTGTGGACATTTGAGTCCTGGCAGCACCCAAACACCCACAAAGTACCAGGTTGTCTCTCCTTCTGGCTTGCCATATCATCAGCTTCGGGGCAGTGATTCTTTTTTTGGTCGTTTTTTGCGGTGCCAGAGTCATCTTTGTGGAACACTCACCAATCGCACCTCCCTTGCAGTGAACACTCTTCCAGTTACCAGGATAAACAGCCACGCATTATCTCTCACTGCCCCCAGGCGACAAACATTGCATTGTCTCCTGCTTCTCCGCAGCGTCTCAGGGGCCGTGCTGTGCTGCTCCTATGGAACCCAGAACTGCCTGCGTGGGTTGCCCGCTACCCATTCCCTGTTAGCGCCAAGGTCTCTCAGGCCTCCCTAGGTAAGTACTGCATTCAGTATTCTGTTGCGGCCATCTTGTCTGAGAGAGGTAAAAACAAATGTATAAGTTGACTACAAAACTATGCTCTTTATGTTTCTTCTATTTCTTGCAACTGACCTTGCTGCCCATGAATACTGTAATATCATTGATATAGTTGAGAAAAATCTTAGTTTACGAATAACTCTTTATAATACATAAAGCAAGATGATTTTTCCCTGTTTTTGCTACTTAAGTAAAAAGAATGGTTTACAATGATTTACTGCAAGAATGGTCCCATCTTTGACATCAAAAATAATATGAAAACAGGTTATGCCATTTTTACCATAGGGTAAATGACATTTTACCCAATATCCAATTACACAGCTGGTAGAAAATGGTTCACATTTCTGCTCATTTCCATCTCTGCCATCTCTGCTATCTCCACGATCCACCTCCCAGCCACTTATAATTGAGCTGCTTGATAATACAGTCTGAAGTCTGGGACCCCCAAGCCCCGCTTTGTTGCAGGTAGGCAGAGGTTTTTCAGCACTACATTTTGTCTTCCCACACTCCACCTCAGTTCCTTCAAATGGAATTGAGTTCTCTGTAGCTATCCACAGTGGTAAGACTGCAAAGAAATACAAAAGTCTAGGCAGGGTAATCATTTTGGATAGTGATATCCTGCTCTCCTCTGTCAATCACAGAGACCTCCAGAAAACCACCCCATTCCTGTTGCCATTATTGCCAGCCTAATGTTACCACTGAACTGATCCACAACAGAGGGGTATATCTGCACCTCCAGATATCAGAGAGCGTTGGGTTTCCATGTTATCATTTACTTGGACTTCAGGAGTAACTCCCCACTCTTGGAGGAACATATTGGGAATGTACTGGATTTTCTCCAGTACAGGGATCCTGCCAAACTCATCCAGCACAGTTACTGCTCAATACAAGCTTTGTTCAACGACAGTAAGATACTTTTAGCTAACAATAAGATATTTTGACCTCCCCTGCTAATAACAATATGAAAGAGTCCCTCTTGTTAATGAAGCTTTCAAGGGACCCCACTCACAGAACATAAAGGAGCAGGAACAGAGGAATCCATGCCATGTTCCCCTGCTGTATCTTTGGGCTTTTGGGCAGGTCTTCTGGCCTCTTTTACTCTATGTTACATATCTTTTACCTCTTGTTCTTTTTGTATGCCACAGTTTACAATAGGCCTTACTCATACTATTGTTTTGATGCAATGCCCTCAAATGACTATCTCAAAGACATCCTGTTAGACCTGACAGTCTCAGGGTGGTAAACCCCCCAACTTCTTGCCTGCCTACCTCCACTTTAGTGGCACTGTTTTTGCTGGTTTTAGGCCTCTGAACACTTTACCACTGCTAACCAATGCTAAAGTGCATATCCTCTCTTCTTTAAACATGGTTAACATTGATTCATCCACAACTGGCATATGTGATTTACTTATAAGTCCCTAGTACTTGTGCTAGGGCCTGTAATTTAAATGCTACTAGTAGGCCTGCAGCACTGTTCGTGCCACCTACATAAGTAGGCCCTTAACCATGTCTCAGGTCTGCCATTGCAAGGCCTGTGTGCAGTTTCACTGCCACTTCCACTTGGCATTTAAAAGTACTTACCAAGCCTTAAACTCCCCTTTTTCTACATATAAGTCACCCCTAAGGTGGGCCGTATGTAACCCATACAACAGGGTGTACTGTAGGTAAAAGGCAGGACATGTACCTATGTGTTTTATATGTCCTGGTAATGAAAAACTCCTAAATTCATTTTTCTCTACTGTGAGGCCTGCTCCTTTCATTGACTAGCATTAGGACTGCCCTCATATACTTTTTGAGTGGTAGATTCGGATCTGGTAGGGGTAGCCAGGTCATAATTAGTATGGCCAGAATGGTAATAGAAAATCCTTCTTATTGGTGATGTTGGATTTTATATTACTATTTTAGAAATGCCACTTTTAGAAAGTGAGCATTTCTCTGCACTTAAAAACCATCTGTGCCTTACAGCCTGTCTCCAATCAAGGTCTGGGCTGGTTGATAGCTCCCTTGTGCATTTCACCCAGACAACCACAAACACAGGATACTCAGTCACACCTGCACTCATCTGCATATTGAATCGGTCTTCCTGGGCTGGAAGGGTGGAGGTCCTGATACTTACATTTCAAAGATTAGTGGTCTGCCCCCTACTGGGACCCTGGCAGATAGGACTGCACTGTAAGGGGAACTTGTGCACCTCAAAGCCACTCTGTGAAATCTCCCCCACTTCATTTTTATATAAACTGGGTCCCTGACCCCTCCAACTCAGACACTTCTGGACTTATCCTGACTAGGATTGTGGTCCCTACTTGGACAAGGGTGTATACCTCTGCCAAATAGAGACCCCATTTCGAACACATCCCATTCAATTAGTAGTAAGAACACTGTTCTGCTACTGTTCAGTTTTTGTTTGGAATGTGACTTCAAACATTTATCTACCGGTGATGTGACCTGTAGGTTCCATATGGGGATCATCGCCAGTTGTTTGTCTCATTCAAATGTCACTAAAAGTAGATTATGATTGAAGGCCATTCTACACATATATTCTGCTTACAAGACTGTTGTGTGCAGACAAGCTGCACACACTTGTAGGAGGCTGGCCTGGTTTGTAGTGGGTACCTTGGGTACTTACACTTTACACCAGGTCCAGTTATCCCTTATCAGTGAAATGTAGTAGTGTTCTAGCAGCTTAGGCTGATAGAGGTAGCTATAGTAGAGCAGCTTATGCTGAACTAGGAGACATGCAAAGCTCCTGCAATACCACTTATAGTTACACAGTATTTATACACAAGTAAAGACAATATTCAGTGTTACCAAAAATAAAGGTAGTTTATTTGGGTGAAACTAGGCCAAAAATATCTTAGAGGCAATACTCCTTCTGGAGGTAAGTATAATACATGATATATAAACTAGACACCAAAATAAGGTAAGTAATTAGACACAGGATAGTGCAAAGAATAGGAAATGCTATAGAATGTAATGGGAAAAAATAGGTCTAGGGGCACGACAAACCATATACTAAGAAAGTGGAATGCAAATCACAAATTCCCCACCCCAGAGCCCAGGAAAGTAGGAGAAAAGTACTGCAAGTTTCCTTAGGACACACTACAAGTCGTGAATAGAGTTATTGCAAGAACCAAGTAAGACTGCAAACAACAAATGGTGGTTTCCTGGACCTGAAGACCTGCAATGGAAGGAGACCAAGTCCAGAAGTCGGATGTCGAGACGGGCCACTCACCTGAAAAGCAGGATGTCTGCAGGGGCAATGGTATGCCCCCGACCTCCTGGAACACCTCTCGGCACTTCCTGGTGGACACAGAAACCCCGGCAGGTGTCCTAAAAGGAAAGAGGGCATGGAAGAGAAGAAGACACACTGCCACGTCTTGCCGGTCCAGCCAGGCACCCTGTATCTTCGGGGGGCAGGTCGTTGTTGACAGAGTGATAGTAGAGTTAGTGCACTCAACTTCCTTGAAGCTGAATCTCTCTTTCTGATATGGGCATGGGAGTGGTAGAAGAACACCGGGATGCTCCAGCACTTTTCTTGGATAATAATAACTGTTGGTACAATTATTAACACTGCATTACCAAAAGCCCAAACTGAGTACCATAACAATAAGTACTGCGTCACTAGGGCTGGCTTCACAGAGATTCACTGTTGCACACTACAATTAGAACTGTGGTTGCATTTATTGTGCACAAGAAAGACAAACAAGGGCATACATTATATCACATATAACTTTCCCGCATGCATACGGTTAAACTAAAAGGAACAAAAACAATCCAAGAAATACAAATGTCCACTCTGGGTTTAAACAGTTAGGGTGGCACAGTTTGGTTTGGTTTCACTGTGTGTGTGAAAAGCCCTCAAAAGCAAATTCCTCAAACCTGAAACACAGACATGAATGACACAATTTAAATCCAAGAGTTATGCTATTACAGAAAGAAAAATCACTTGAATGATCTTTTAAAATTGCACTGTCACTTTTTGTAGTACTTGACCTCAAGCAGATTTCCTGAAGCACATTTAGGCAAGTAACTACAATAATAATAATGTAGAATGTTCAGAAATGCATTTGTCTTTTCAAAATACAAGGTCTGAAATACACCAGCTGTTTCAGGAAAGCGCGGTGCTCAAAGAACAAACTTCCTGGGGAATACTAGTCACTTAGCTGCAGTCTTTTCCAGAGTGCTGGAGGAATGCCTGGTGTCAGCTGGTACAGGAAAGAAGAAAATAATTGTCTCAAAAGTCCTGAATACGAGGATGACAGCGGGGGCTGGACTTCCAAATCAGATGCTGAGATCAGGAAGCAAAACAAAGCCAAGGAGGTAGGCATGCTTCACTCTGCTATTTATAGCCAATCAGGAAAGCAGTTGAGTTCCACATGTGGATGAGTCACCACACCTAATTAGAAGCACATGTCTACACCACACCCAATTGGAAGCACATGTCCACACCTGCTCACATTAGCAAACAAGCATTGGTAAAACAAGCATTGATAAAAACCAAATGTGTAACAGCACATTATGATTACTGGGGATGCTGAGAGATAACGCAGGAGGCACCTTGGGGTTTCCTGACATCGGAAGAAGTACCAGGAAGGACAGGAGCCCCTGCCAATCCAGAAGAGGGTGCAAAAGAAGAGTCCCCGGTTGGACGAAGACTGCATAAATGCACCCCAAGAAGATGTCTGCGAGTTCCTGCGTGATGTGCTGGATGTCCCACGGAGAGAAGTTGGATGCAGGCGAGTTTTGGTGCTGGATTCATCCAACAAGCCTTGGTTCCGTCAAAGTCGCGTTTTGTTTCAAAGTGGAGCTGTCTGGACCCTGGGGGCCTCAACTCTGCGTAAAGAGGAAGAGGGGGCTCTCAGCACTTCAGAGAGCCCTCAGAAGATCAGAGAGTACCCACAGGAGTCCCAGGACATGGGGACAAAGGAGGTGCAAAATGCAGTTGGTGCAGCACTAGAAAAGAGGGTCCCATGCCACCAGAGGTCAACTCAGTGAGTTGAGCGTCACAGTATAGAGTGCTGGGGACCTGGGACAGGCTGTGCACGAGGGAATTTTGCAAATAGTGCACAGAGGCCTCAGGAGATGAAGAAGACGCTGTGCACAGGACTACTGTCATACTTGGGGAAGGCAAGGTCTTACCTCCTCCAAAGTTGGACAGCAGGACCTCAGGACAGTCTGTGTCGAAGGGGTCCACCCTCTGTGTTCCAAGGAGCACCTCATCGCCAGGAGAGAAGTCCAAGAGAACCGCTCGTCGACTTATAAGGTGTCTGCTTGAGCAGGGAAGGGACTCCGTCACTCGACAGGAGATTTCTTTGGTCCTTCTGGTGCAGGGTGAAGAGAGGGAGTCCCTAGAGCGTGCACACCATGGAAACTGTTGCAGTTGCTGGCTGGAGCTGAAGTTGCAGAGGAAAAGTATCCCATCAGCGGTTCCTGGCGCAGTCTGCGGTTGATCCGAGGTCAGAAGATGAAGTAGTATTTGCAGAGGATTCCTGCTGGAAACTTGCAAGTAGATTCTGAAGAGAAACCCTCAGGAGAGCCCCGAGAGGGGGATTGGCTACCTTATCAGCTATGGACATATCAGGAGGGGTCTCTGACGTCACCTGCTGGCATTGGCCACTCAAAGGCCTCCAGAGTGTCCCCACACCTTGGAAAACAAGATGGCTGAAGTCTGGGACACACTGGAGGAGCTCTGGGCACCACCCCTGGGGTGGTGATGGACAGGGGAGTGGTCACTCCTCTTTCCTTTGTCCAGTTTTGTGCCATAGCTGGGACTGGGGGTCCCTGAACCGGTGTAGACTGGCTTATGCAAGGAGGGCACCATCTGTGCCCTTCAAATCATTAAAAGAGGCGGCTGGGGGAGGCTACGCCTCCCTAGCCTGAAACACCTATTTCCAAAGGGAGAGGGTGTAACACCCTGCTCCCAAAGGAAATGCTGTGTTCTGATGGATACAACTACCTGTGGATTCCTCACCTCATGAATTCTCCCATGGCGCCAGCATTCGACGGAAATCTTCTTACTAGTCTCTGCACGTCGACGAGGACGTCACTGTCTCGCACGCGACGCCGTCTGACGTCATACAGGCAATAAGAGGTCCTCGACGACGTGCGGACGTCAGTTCCCTTTTTTCCGTGCATTCGAAACGGTTATCTTCGAGGGAGCAACTGTTACTCTTGCGGTTACAGTGTATATCTTGCTGCGTACTCTTTCTCTGTGGAAATAATGTCGCAGAGAAAGTCTGGATTTAAGCCTTGTCGTGAGTGTGGAGGCAAGATGTCGGTGACGGATCCTCATTCCGATTGCCTTTGGTGTTTGAGCTCCGACCACGACGTCTCGACTTGTGATTCATGTCAGCACATGAATCCGAAGGCCCTTAAAGAACGTGAGGCGAAGCTGTTTATGGCCAAGTCAAAGGAGAAGCATCACAAGAAGTCTTCTCCAAGACATCGGCGTCATCGAGACTCCCGGCGCCGTAGAGAATCTCGGCGTCATTCAAGGGAGGCTCGTTCCAGGTCTCCGGATCGGCGCCGAAAGACATGGGAGGTCAGCCCCACGGTGACGCCGCATCCTTCGACGCCGTTGCCCTCTCCGGCGTCACCAACTTCGCCTGGACAGGCGTCGGTGATTGAGGTATTGGAGCCTCAAGTGTTTTCTCCGGCGCAGACGCCGAGGCCGGCGTCGGGGTCGCCTCCGAGACAGGCACCCCAGTATCCGGCTTTTCCCACCCCTGGAGCCGATAGTTCCGCATTCTTGAATGCGATGTATGCCATCTTCCAACAGATGGCTCCAGGGGGTGCTCCGGCTGGGCCTTTGGCCTTTTCTTTGGGTGATCCTGCGCCTCTTCGGCCGGCACCCTTTATGCCCTTTCTCCCGTTTGGGAACGTGGGCTCGGCGCCAGTGTCGGCGCCGGTGGCCGCTCCGGTGGCTTCGGAGGGATTGGCCCCAGGGATTTCCATCCCGTCGACGTCGAGATTTCGGCCTGTGACTCCGGTGGGTCCATCTGTTTCAGCTGCTCTTCAGTCGGCGCCGAAGTTACCCGTGGCGCCGGATGCGGCGTCGGTGGCTTCGGAAGATCGGCGCCGATCTCCGACTTCGGCGGAGGCATTGTCGACTCCGCGGATTGAGCAACGACTGCATTCAAGGAGGCGTGCTCTCCGGGTACTAGAAGAGCAGGAGTACCAACGAGCCCTAGAGGAAGGAGAGCTAGAGGACTCGGGTGATGGGCTGCGTGGACTGGAGTCGGCCAGTGGGCTGGACACTTCCCCTGAGTGGGACCTTTCGTCCCCGGGGGAATATACTGAGGAAGCTGCTTCCTTTCATACAGTGGTACGGAAGGCAGCTAGTTTTTTGGACCTGCCTTTGCCGGTGGTGGAGGCGAAACAAAACCTTTTGACGGAGGTGTTGCATCCGGCCTCAGCCGCGGCGGAGCCTCTGTTACCTTTTAATGACGCTCTGCTGGATCCGGTTTTAGAGGTGTGGAAGAGGCCGGCATCTTCCCCAGCAGTTCACAGAGCCGTGGCCAGGAGGTATCGGACGGCTCCAACTGATCCTGGTTTCCTATCTAGGCACCCTACGCCGGAGAGCTTGGTAGTGCAGGCCTCCTGTTCGTCCAAGTCAGCGCCTGGTTCTTTCCCGACGGTGTCTGGGGACAGAGACTCAAAAAAGCTAGAGGCGCAGTCGAAGAAGATTTTTTCGTCCTGCAGTCTGGCGTTAAAAGCCACTAATGCGACCTGTATCCTGGGGAGGTATATTCATGCTCTGATGGATGACATCTCCTCTTCGTTTACAGAGCTTCCCCAGGGTCTTTTGGATCTTGTCTCTGATGCCCAGGCTGCTGCGACCCAAATTATCCAGACGGGACTGGATACCACCGACTCGGTAGCCAGAGCAATGGGCACAACTGTGGTGGAAAGGAGACAGGCCTGGCTCCGTAACTCGGGCTTTTCGGCAGATGTACAGTCCACATTGTTGGATCTCCCGTTTGATGGGGACAAACTGTTTGGGGCTAAGGCTGATTCGGCCTTGGAACGTTTTAAGGAGAGCAGGGCCACGGCTAAGTCGTTGGGACTCCAAGCTCCTTCTTCCACGGCCTCTTCCAGATTCTTCAGGAGGTTTCGTGGATTTGGGCGTGGCTCTTCCTCCTCTTCCTTTCGGGGAAGATATCAGCAACCTGCCTCTTCCCATCCCTATAGATCTTTTAGGGGGAGGGGTAGGGTCCGCACCAGGGGAGCCTCTCAGCAGCACTCTGCCTCTTCCTCATCCTCTGGCGGGGTGCAGCAGGGGAAGCAGCCTTAGGCTTCCACCATTTCCCACTCACTCCTCTCCTGTAGGGGGAAGATTACAGCATTTTCTCACCAAATGGGAGACTGTTACGTCGGACACTTGGGTTCTCAGTGTTGTGGGAAAAGGCTACACCCTTCCCTTTCGGGAGTTTCCGCCCCTCATCCCGCCCCGCCCTTCGTATTGTTCACAAGAACACCTCCTGTTGCTAGAACAGGAGGTAGAAGTCCTCCTTTTAAAGGGCGCGGTGGAGTTGGTCCCGGAGCAGGAAAGGGGTCAAGGAGTTTACTCAAGGTATTTCCTGATTCCCAAGAAGGATGGTCGTTTGAGACCAATTCTGGACCTGAGGATCTTGAATTGGTTCCTCAAGCAGGAAAAGTTCAAGATGCTGACCCTAGCACAGGTGCTTTTGGCGTTGAACATGGAAGACTGGATGGTGTCTGTCGACTTGCAGGATGCTTACTTTCATATCCCGATACTCAAGTCACACAGGAAGTATCTCCGGTTTGTGGTGGGATCGCAACACTACCAGTTTGCGGTCCTTCCGTTTGGTCTTACTTCAGCACCTCGAGTCTTCACGAAGGTGATGTCGGTGGTTGCGGCAGAGCTCAGAAGGAAGGGGATAGCAGTATTCCCTTACTTGGATGATTGGTTGATCAAAGCCAAGTCCCCGGAGCTTGTGTTGCGTCATCTGCAGTCAACAACCCAGTTGTTGTTCGACCTGGGCTTTTCGGTGAACGAGCCCAAATCTCACCTAGAGCCCTCTCAGCGCCTCCTGTTCATAGGGGCAGTACTGGATACAACATTGGGTCGGGCCTTTCCTCCGCCTCAGCGGATTCAAGATATTCAGGATTTGGTTCCAATGTTTCGAAATGGAGCGGTAGTTCCAGTCCTCAAGGTCCTTCGTCTGCTCGGTCTTTTTGCCTCCTGCATTCTTTTGGTCACGCATGCTCGCTGGCACATGAGGGCTCTTCAGTGGTGCCTCCGAAGGCAGTGGTCTCAACACAGAGGGGATCTAGAGGGTACTGTCAAGATCTCCAGAGATGCTGCTGTGGATTTGAAGTGGTGGATTGCAAGCAACAATCTTTCACAAGGAAAGCCGTTCCAGCAGTCGCCACCAGTGGCCACAGTCATAACGGATGCTTCCACTCTAGGGTGGGGGGCTCATCTGGGGGATCTGGAGATCAAAGGTCTTTGGTCTCCAGAGGAACAGATTTTTCACATCAATCTGTTAGAGTTACGGGCTGTACGTCTGGCTCTCAAGGCCTTCCTCCCTTCCCTTCGTGGTCAGTCGGTACAGGTCCTAACGGACAATACTACCACGATGTGGTACATAAACAAGCAGGGAGGAGTGGGGTCGTACCTTCTCTGCAGAGAAGCTCTTCGACTATGGTCCTGGGCAAAGGACCATCGGATTTGCTTGATAGCAAACCATCTGGCCGGAGTCTTGAACGTGCGTGCGGACAGTCTCAGTCGCCACTTCTCGGCAGACCACGAGTGGCATCTCCATCCAGATCAAGTCCGTTTAATCTTCCAGAAGTGGGGGTTTCCTCGGGTAGATCTGTTCGCCACTCGAGAGAACGCGCATTGTCCGTTGTTCTGCAGCCTTCAGTATCCGATGCAGGAAGCGTTGGGGGACGCGTTTCAAATGACCTGGTGCGGCCAGTTGCTTTACGCGTTTCCTCCCATACCCTTGATTCCTCGAGTATTGAGGAAGATTCGCCAAGACCGGGCTCTAGTAATCTTAATAGCTCCGGATTGGCCAAGGAGGGTGTGGTACTCCGACCTTCTCCAACTCTCAACGTGCCCGCCGCTCCGTCTCCCTTTCAGGGCAGACCTCCTCTCACAGTCGCAGGGGCAGGTTCTACACCCCAACCTCCAGAGTCTGCACCTACATGCCTGGAGATTGAACGGGGCAACCTGAGTTCCTTCTCTCTCCCGCCTGAGGTAGTGGATGTTATATTAGCGGCCAGGCGACACTCCACTAAATCTATCTACGCTAATAGGTGGTCTAAATTTGTTGCGTGGTGTGGAGAGAGGCAGATTGATCCTTTACATGCTCATCTATCGGACGTTTTGTCTTTTGCTCTATCTCTGGCGCAGAAAGGTTGTGCAGTGGCTACCATTAAAGGTTATTTATCGGCCTTGTCAGCCTTCATATGTCTTCCAGACCAACCATCTTTATTTAAATCCCCTATTGTTATCAGATTCTTGAAAGGTCTTCTAAATCAATATCCTCCAAAGCCATTCGTTATGCCGCAATGGGATTTGTCCTTAGTCCTGACTTTCCTTATGGGGTCCCCTTTTGAACCTATGCATTCTTGCCCCTTGAGGTATTTGGTTTTAAAAACAGTTTTCCTGATAGCTATAACATCAGCAAGGAGAGTGAGTGAGTTGCAGGCCTTATCAGTAAAACCCCCTTATACAACTTTTTATGGGGATAAGGTGGTGTTGAGGACCAAGGCTGCTTTCCTCCCGAAGGTTGTTTCACCCTTCCATTTGGCTCAGGCAATTACTTTGTCCACGTTCTATCCTCCGCCTCATCCTTCCAAAGAGGAAGAAAGACTGCACCGTCTGGACCCAAAGAGAGCGTTGAGCTTCTTTATCGATAGAACAAAGGATTTCAGGCTGGAGGATCAGCTGTTTATTGGATACGTGGGCAAGAGGAGAGGAAAGGCAGTCCACAAGAGAACACTATCCAGGTGGGTTGTTCTTTGCATTAAAATATGTTACTCTTTGGCAAAGAAGGATCCTCCTGAGGGCATTAGAGCTCATTCCACCAGAGCTAAGTCGGCCACTTCGGCCTTAGCCAGAGGTGTTCCTGTGGTCGACATCTGCAAGGCCGCAACTTGGTCGTCCCTTCACACTTTTGCAAAACATTACTGTTTAGATTCTGAGGTTAGAAGGGACGGCCATTTTGCACGGTCAGTGCTGCAGGATTTCTTGGTTTGACCATTTAGGCACCCACCGCCGGGCGTGGTACTGCTTTGGGACTCTATTCATGAGGTGAGGAATCCACAGGTAGTTGTATCCATCAGAAGAACGAGTTACTTACCTTCGGTAACGACTTTTCTGGTGGATACATTAGCTACCTGTGGATTCCTCACGGTCCCACCCGCCTCCCCGTTGCCTTTATGGTCTTGCCAAGTAATCCTTGAGTGCGCTCCTCTTGGTCTTTGAGGGTGCAATAGATGTATATATATAATATATTTATATATATATAGGTATATGTGTATATATCTTTATGTATATACTTGGTGTGTGTATATATTTTAAAAGAGAGAGTTTTATATATATATATATATATGTACATAAAAAGATTTACAGTTATTCATACAATGTGGTGTATTTTTACAATATAATGGATGTTGCTTTGTTCTTTCATTGCATTGCCTGGTTGTTCTCATGCACGTAAAAAAAAAATATTGGTACTGACGTCCGCACGTCGTCGAGGACCTCTTATTGCCTGTATGACGTCAGACGGCGTCGCGTGCGAGACAGTGACGTCCTCGTCGACGTGCAGAGACTAGTAAGAAGATTTCCGTCGAATGCTGGCGCCATGGGAGAATTCATGAGGTGAGGAATCCACAGGTAGCTAATGTATCCACCAGAAAAGTCGTTACCGAAGGTAAGTAACTCGTTCTTCTGCCTTCCTGGACTGAACTGCTCAGACCCCAGGAGGGCAGAACCGTGTCTATGAGGTGGCAGCAGCTGTACCTGCATTGCAAGCCTCAGAAAGCTGGTTTGGCATTACTGGGCGTCCATTGTGGAGCTCCCAGGATGCATGGAATAAGCTCCCCAATACCATATTTGCAATGGGGGACAATTCCATGATTTTAGACACCTTATGTGGCCATATTCGGAGTTACCATTGTGAAGCTACATATAGGTATTGACCTATATGTAGTGCACGCGTCTAATGGTGTCCCCGCACTCACAATTGCAGCGAATTTGCCCTGAACTATGAAGGGGTACCTTTGCTATTGCAAGGGTGCCCTCACACTTTGTAAATTTGCACCGAACCTTCAGTAAATGAAGGTTAGACATATAGGTGACTTATAAGTTACTTAAGTGCAGTGAAAATGGCTGTGATATAGTGTGTGCACTATTTTACGCAGGCTGCAATGGCAGGCCTGTGGAAGGGTTTGTCTGAGATCCCTATGGGTGGCAAAAGAAATGCTGCAGCCCATAATGATCTCCTGGAACCCCAATGCCCTGGGTACCTAGGTACCATATACTAGGGACTTATAAGGGGGGGTCCAGTGTGCCTATTGAAATTGGTAAATGAAGTCACTAGCCTATAGTGACAAATTTAAAAGCAGAGAGAGCATAAGCACTGAGGTTCTGGTTAGCAGAGCCTCAGTGACACAGTTAAGCACTACTGACAACACACACATTAAGCCACAAACTATGAACACTGGGGTGCTGGCTAGCAGGATCCCAGTGAGACAGGTAAAACACACTGACATATAGGTTTTTATCTATGAGCAGTGGGATCCTGGCTAGCAGGATCCCAGTGACACAGTAAAAACACATTGACACACACTCACATACAGGCCAAAAGTGGGGGTAACCATGCTAGAAAGAGGCTACTTTCTCACAGTACTATTTTATCAAGCCTAACATGGGAAGTAGCACCAACCAAGAAGCTATCAACCTCAAGTGGGTCAGCCAATCCAATAATGCTAGAAGATTTCTAGTTGGAATTGAGGTGGAGAGTGGTGGGTGTGACCTTTTCAGGTCCACATTCACCACTCAATTGACATATCCTTCAATCACTAATAAATAATTTGTTTTAGCCAGCAGAAGTGATGATAATCCCCTAGGAAGACGGATGATCTAAATTAGGGCCATAGGTGTTCACTATTGCAATTTCTTTCCCATCTACTCTACTACATTCAATTACATAAAGCCTTTTTTGTCTACCATTGATCTGTCCATCTGACTGGCATAATGTATTTCATCCAATCCCACACTTCTTGCCGATCTGTGAAGTATTATGTTGCATTGTCCTCCATCACTTTCAGTTTGTAAATAGTACGGCATGTTTTAGAGGTGGGGTCTTTGGTTGGCAGTCAGGTTACCCCCGTCCAAGCAAGGACCCTCACTCTTGTCCGGGTAAAGGAGAATCACCCTTAGTTAACCTTCGCTCACCCCCTTGGTAGCTTAGCACAAGCAGGCAAGCTTAATTTCAGAGTCTAGGTGTAAAGTATTTGTACCAACACACACAGTAACTCAGTGAAAACACTACAAAATGACAACACAGGTTTAGAAAAATAGGAAATATTTATCTAAACAAAACAAGACCAAAACGACGAAAATCCAACATACATAAGTCAAGTTAAAAGCAAAAGAGTCTTAAATCCTTGAGAAAACAGTAAAAACATTGTTAGCATTGAAAAATACCTAGGTGTCAAAATAACACGCATGGGCGAGTGTGCATCGTAAAAGGCTAGCAATGCTTCGATTTCTCACCCGCCAGCGAGACCGTACGTCGTTATCCTCCTCCGGTCGGGTCGGCGTGCGTAATTTTTCCTCTCTGCAGGGGAGCGATACGTCGATCTGGGCAAGCACTCAGGGTCCGGGCAGACTTTGCAGTGTTTTTCCATGCCCAGCAAGGTTTGCGCTGAAAATCCTGCCGCTCGGTATCAGCAAAACCACGCTAATGGGTTGTGACATTATCAGCCTCCATCAGCAGGTGTTGCACGTCATTTCTCTAGCTACGTGCATCGATCTTCCAGCGGTGATGCCAGTGGAGCGTCGATTTCTGCTGTGAAGCTGGCGTGCGTCATTTTTCAGTCGTGTCTCGGAAGGTGCGTCGATATTTTCCCCGCACAGTGGTCTGTGCGTGGATTTCCAGTCTTGGTCTGACAGCCTCACCTTCCAAGGCCCCAGGAACTGGATAGGGCACCACTTGGCAGGGCAGGAGTCTCAGCAGAGAGTCCATGTGCTGGCAGGAGAAGTCTTTGATGGCCCTGAGACTTCAACAAGAGGAGGCAAGCTCAGGACAAGCCCTTGGTGATTCTTCACAAAGAAATCCAGTCTTTGTCCCCTTGCACAGGCAGAAGCAGCAACTGCAGGATAGCTCCACAAAGCACAGTCACAGGCAGGGCAGCACTTCTCCTCAGCTCTTCAGCTCTTCTCCAGGCAGAGGTTCCCCTTGATGTCCAGAAGTGATTAAAAGTCTGTGGTTTTGGGTGCTCTTCTTATACCCATTTTGGCCTTTGAAGTAGGCCTACTTCGAAGGAAAGTCTCTCTTGTTTGTGAAATCCTGCCTTGCCCAGGCCAGGCCCCAGACACACACTAGGGGGTTGGAGATTGCATTGTGTGAGGGCAGGTACAGCCCTTTCAGGTGTAAGTGACCACTCCTCCCCTCCCTCCTAGCACACATGGCTCATTAGGATATGCAGGCTACACCCCAGCTCCCTTTGTGTCACTGTCTAGAGAGAGGTGCAAACAGCCCAACTGTCAGACTAACTGCTGTAATTTATTAGTTTGACATGCTTAATCAATGTTAGGAACACTATAATATTTTATATGTCAGGTTTTAAGTATTATCAGCTTGACCAGTGTGTTTTAATAGTATGTTCCACCCCCCCCAGTCCCTTAGGAGACAGTATGTTCCAAAGTTGATAGACTGGTGACAGAAGCTCACGATAGAATGTAAAGGAGCTGTGAGGGAAAACAGCTGTATGAAGATGGAGCAGTAGAGACGGAAATAAATGCTCATAGTTGAAGGAATAAGCCTTGTCCTTATTACAACACTGAGACAGGCAGTCACGAAACGGTTTAAACAAGAAAATGCCCACTCTAAAAGTGGCATTTTCACACACACAGTCTTAAAACCAACTTTACTAAAAGATGTATTTTTAAATTGTGAGCTCAGAGACCCCAAACTCCACATGTCTATCTGCTCCCAAAAGGAATCTAAGCTTTAATCATTTTTAAAGGCAGGCCCCCTGTTAACCTATGAGAGAGCTAGGCCTTGCAACAGTGAAATCCGAATTTTGCAGTATTTCACTGTTAGGACATATAAAACACATTAGTATATATCCTACCTTAAGCATACACTGCACCCTGCCCATGGGGCTACCTAGGGCCTACGTTAGGGGTGTCTTACATGTAAAAAAGGGAAGGTTTAGGCCTGGCAAGTACACTTGTCAAGTCCAATTGGCAGTTAAAACCTGCACACACAGACGCTGCAGTGGCAGGTCTGAGCCATGTTTACAGGGCTACTAATGTGGGTGGCACAACCAGTGCTGCAGGCCCACTAGTAGCATTTGATTTACAGGCCCTGGGCACCTCTCGGGCACTGTACTAGGGGCTTACCAGTAAATCAGATATGCCAATCATAGAACTCCAATTGCACTTATATTTTACATAGGAGCACTTGCACTTTAGCACTGGATAGCAGTGGTAAAGTCCCCAGAGTAACAAAAACAGCAAAAACAGAGTCCAGCCCACAACAACCTGGGAAACAGAGGCAAAAGGTTAGGGGAGACCACACCAGGGATGCCAAGTCTAAGAGCATGTATCACCCTTAGGTTCCTGAGTTTTCTGTTTCAACAAATATAGGATGCTCTTTGTCGCTGTCCCGCTATTGTAAAATCTGGGAATATCATTGCCCTGCTATTTTCAGTCATGAGTGGGCCCCTTCCCTCACCTTTCAAGTCCCAGTAATTCAACAGCCATGCCTCTACCCCCTTTGGGGGTTCTCCGGGATATGCAGCTTTGCTGATATTCTGTGTGTCTCTGGAAACCACTCTTCTCAGAATGTTAAAGTCAGAACCCGTTTCAAAGGGCCATAGGACAAAAGAGGAGCTACTGGGCCCCTCAGTGGGGTTGAGGACTTTTTCTCCAGATGTCTTGTGGCCCGACCTTCTATGGGTCCAGAGTAACTTGTCCAATTACTACCCCATCCAGCACCTGCCTCGCAGTGCTAGCATGAGTTGTGCTCCCAGACAGCAACTCCAGATGACCAGGGCGCTCCGCTGTAGGTGCCAGTCTTCAGATGCCGAGGGCCTGCGACCTTGTGCACTTTTTCCCCAATGTAACTGGTACTGTAAAATGATTTTATTGTGTGATTAATCAAAATCTTTACAAACGAAGGGAAATCATCCTCAATAAAAGAAGTTTACAGTAGTTCATACATTTCTGTTTGGCTAAAAACAAGACCAAAGATCAATTAAGAGCACAAATTATAAAACTAAAGATTTAATAAGGCTAAAGGAAAATATCAGTGCAAACCATCAACTAATGATTATTTTCTATTAGTGGTAACATTCCACCCAGAGAGGACAAGTGCAGACGGTATAGATCAAATGTGCAAAATCTCAAGTGTTAAAGTGACCTGTGCATCACCTCTGTTATTGCACTTCTGTACAGCCAGTTAACTATTCTAGAGAGATCATCCTAAGAACAAACACAATATGAAAGTAGAACCTATCCGGTCATCCATCAGAATTTATAAAGTAGGAATTCTCACCAGTCTTAGCACTTTCATTCAATAGCTTTTCTAGTTGATGGGTGAACTTTCCAAATGTGGTTAGGTCAAATGTTTTTTTCAGAGTGAAAACCAAATTCCTGGCCTGGTTACAAATTCTTGCACCATAGCTTAAGAAAAGAGGTTTTAACAAAGTGCGACGTGCATTCGTCAGTTCAGTGCCGGACAGCAACCTAACATGATTAAATGATTCAGTTTTATAACCGCAAAGCCTGCATATCAAGGAAACAGGAGAGTCATTTTGGGTTCATCTCTTTAATCTTGAGGGCCATCAATCTTGCAGCCATGATTGGCAAAAAGCAGGCTTTCCTAATCGCACATTTTGAATACGGCTGCACAGACAGAGGATACGGGCATTTATCTTACGACAATGCCACCGCCGCTACCACCAGTGTACTGGTCAATTTCGCCAGATTTTTGTCATGGAGAAAGCACCAAGCTATTTAATACTGTCTAATCTATTTGAAAGGACTCAAGCGCTTTGATTAAAAAGTGCGACAAAGGATTCCTTGAATTAAAAATAGGACACAGCTGATTTTAGTGTATTGGGCAGCGCCTTGGCAACCCTATAGTAATGTTTTTAAAAAGCACCCATGTAAGCCCACGTCTGGCCTGCCAGGCCAAGTTCTAGTGAAATCTCAAACATCCTCTTATGTATTGGGGTAACCTCAACACTCTCTTGTAGGCTTTGACTTGGAGTTTTTCCACTATTGTAATAAATTACCCTGGGAAGGCTTTGTGGTCATAATTTAGATCCGGCAGGAGAGTAGCCCTGAGCACTCGTCGTATGGGAACTGGGGAGGGGCTCTCTATCAGATTATTAAGCTGGCATACTCTTGTAATAATCAGTTAAACCTTGGCTTTAAGATGGCCCAGATTAATTTTAGCGTTTCCATTCGCTGTTAGCCACACTCTTAAATCGTTATACGATTTGGACCCACTAATCTTTAGAGGTCCCATATTCCAATACAGTAGTGGTTCAGACTTTTTGGCATCTTCCCAAAAGTTACTATTTTAGTCTTTGATACTTTTACCTTTATTTTATTTATCTCATTGTAAATTATGGAGATAATGCTTTTGGAAGCCCAATTGTAAAATGATATAATCAGACAATATCATCCGCATACTGAAGCAATGTAACTTTGATATTCCCAATTTTTGAAATGAATCAAATTGGCTCCTTTTAAGGCTGAAGACAAATCTGCTGTGAACAGGTTAAATAGAAGTGATGAAAGAACACAGCCTTGCTTCAGGCCATTGTCTGTGGGAGTCTTCCTACTTACTGCAGATTGTGATAGCCTGACCCTCACCCAAACTGCTGTATAGAGTGAAACTACAGACCTCAGCAAATGGCTTGGAATGCCCCAGCCTTGTAATTTCTTCCATGAGTGATTTCTGTCCACTGAGTCAAATGTGGCGGAACAATCCACAAAATAAGCAGATAAAGGAGTGTCTTCTTACTAGGGGCTTGATATATTAGACAGGAGAGGGACAGTATTTTGTCTGTAGTTGCGCAATTTGCCCTGAAGTCCGTTTGACGAAACTGGATTATCCTGTTACCTTCCACCCAGTTTTCCTTCTCTTTTAGTAGAATGGAGGCAAAGACCTTAGTTTCGATATCAAGGAAGGCTATGAGGTGGTAATTGGCCAGATCCTATCCGTCCCCTTTCTTATATATTGGATGTAAAATAGAGCCCCTCCAGTTATGGGGGACCGCTTGAGTCACCAGACGTGCAATACAATGTCGAAAGTGTTGTTGACCACAGCTCGATGTCGTCCTTGAAGACTTGTGCAGGGATACCGTTAGGGCCCAGAGCACCTATTGCCCTAATATTACGCAAAAAAGTTGAGATAGCCCTGGCCATGGGTGCGAACTCATGATTTTGTTGCATTCCTTGTGTACAGGGTTTATTTCTGATAGATACACCTACCTGTGGATTCCTCACCTAAAGAATTCTCCCCTCGTGCCAGCCTAGACGGAAATTTCTTCTAGCTCTGCACGTCGACGATGACATCACAATCGTCCCCGACTCCACGCAACACCGTATGACGTCATCTAGGCAATAAGAAGCCCTTGTCGACGTGCAGACGTCAGTTCCCTTTTTTCCGTGCCTCCGAGTAACGCTTTTTCTTCGAGGCTCACAGGGAGCTACAGTTGTGTATCGGTGGTTACAATGTTGCAGCCAAGAAAATCTGGTTTTAAGCCTTGTAACCAGTGCGGGGGTCGAATGTCGGTTACTGATCCCCATGAGAATTGCCTCTGGTGCCTTAGTTCCGACCATGAGGTCGAGTCATGCGGCTCCTGCCAGTGCATGAACCCGAAGGCACTTAAGGAAAGGGAGGCTAAATTATTTTTGGCCCGTTCCAAGAAAAAGAAGGAGAGGCGTCATCGGAGAGAGTCCTCTTCGAGATCTTCGAGGGCTCATCATCGCCATGGAGACTCTCGGCGCCGTCACGACTCCCGGCGCCTATCAAGTAGAAGACGGTCCAGGTCCAGATCGGCATCTCCGTCAGCTCGGCGTCGTCCGACGTGGGAGATTAACCTGACCGTCACTCCTCCGCCTCCTACGACTCCGACTTCACCTGTGTCGGTTTTCGAGGTAGAGCCTCTTCAGAGGCTAGAGGGTTCTCCTGAGCAGGAGTTGCCTGGCCCATCAACGGCTTCTTTGCCGGCGCCGGCGCAGCAGCAATATCCGGCTTTCCCGGCGCTGGGTACGGATCCTGCGGCTTTTTTGAATGCCATGTTTAGCATTTTTTCCACCATGGCGCCAGGTGGAGGACAAGCAGGTCCGTCGGGCCCTTTGGCCTTTAATTTGGGTCTTCCGGCATCTTACAAGTCGACAGCTTTCATGCCATTTTTGTCTTCTGCAGCCGAAGCGGCGCCGATGCCCTAGACGTCGCCCAGGAGGCCTGCAACACCTGCTACGGCGCCGGTGGATTAGCCTCGGATCCAGTCCACAGTCAAGGTTCCTGTGGAGCCGGAGGGCCTGCCTTCGGATGGATCCGAGGTTCGGCACCGACGAAGATCTTCGGTGTCAGCTGACGCTTTATCGACGCCGGGTCTTGAGTCTAGACTCCGGTCCAGACGTCTGGCTTTGCGCCTTCTGGAGGAGGAAGAGTACAACAGACAGACAACACCTGGAAGAAGGTGAAATCTTGGAGCCTTCCGGTGATTTTCAAGGGCTTGACACTGCGAGTGGTATCAATACTTCCCCTGAGTGGGATCTGGCTTCCCCCGGGGAGTATACTGAGGAAGGTGCATCTTTTCATGCAGTGATAAGGAAAGCTGCAGACTTCTTAGATCTTCCTCTTCCGGCTGCGTAGGTGAAGAGGAACCTTTTGACAGAGGTGCTACATCCAACTTCTGTGGCGGCAGAGCCTCTCTTGCCTTTTAATGAGGCTCTCCTGGACCCCATCAAAGACGTTTGGAAAAAACCTGTGTCTTCTTCAGCTGTCAACAGGGCGGTAGCACAACGCTATCGGGCGGCTCCAGGTGACCCTGTCTTCCTCTCCAAGCACCCGACACCGAAGAGCTTAGTAGTTCAGGCCTCCTGTTCTTCCCGGTCCTCTCCTGGCTTGTTCCCCGGGACCCCTGCGGACAGGGAGTCGAAGAAAATGGACCATTCTGCAAAAAAGGCCTTTTCTTCATGTAGTATGGCCTTAAAGTCAACCAACGCAACCTGCATTTTGGGACGTTATATTCATGCCCTTATGGAGGAAGCAAAAGGCCATCCGAACTTGTCGCAGGAAGTGTTACAATTGCTGACGGACGTTCAGGCGGCGGCGACCCAGGTGATCCAGTCTGGGTTAGACACTTCGGACTCTGTGGCAAGGGCTATGGGCACATCCATAGTTTCGAGACGACAGGCTTGGCTGCGTTCGTCAGGCTTTTCAACAGATGTGCAGGCGACTCTCCTGGATCTGCCTTTTGATGGTGAAAAATTCTTTGGGACAAAGGCAGATTCTGCTCTTGAACGATTTAAAGAGAGCAGGGCCACAGCGAGGTCGTTAGGACTTCAGTCGGCTGCCTCCTCCTCCTCCTCCTCCTTTAGGTCTTATAGGAGGGTTAGCGGTTTTGGACGTGGCTCCTCCTTTCGTGGCAGATTCCAGGCACCACAACAATCTACAAGCTCCCTGCCATACAGATCCTTCAGGGGCAGGGGCAGAGTCCGTACAAGAGGAGCCACCCAGCAGCACTCTGCCTCTTCCTCTTCCTCTGGAGGGGTGCAGCAGGGAAAACAGCCTTAGTCCTCCACCACTCCTTGTTCACTTGTCTCCGAAAGGGGGGAGACTTGCCCAATTTCTTCCAATGTGGGAGCTTATAACAACAGACTCTTGGGTCATCGACATTGTGAAGAGAGGATATGCTGTTTCCTTTCGGGAGTTCCCTCCTCCCTTCCCTCCCCGCCAATCCTTCTGTTCGGAAGACCATCTTCTGTTACTGCAACAGGAGATGTTATCCCTATTGGCAAAAGGCGCAGTAGAGTTGGTTCCCGAGCAGGAGAGGGGTCAGGGCTGTTATTCAAGATACTTCCTGATCCCCAAAAAGGATGGTCGGTTAAGACCAATTCTGGACTTGAGGATTTTGAATTGGTTCCTCAGGCAGGAAAAGTTCAAAATGCTGACCCTTTCACAGGTTCTTTTGGCGTTGAACGAAGGAGATTGGATGGTGTCTGTCGATTTGCAGGATGCCTACTTCCATATTCCGATCCTCAAATCGCACAGGAAATATCTCCGGTTTGTGGTGGGATCGCAGCATTATCAGTTTACGGTCCTCCCGTTTGGTCTTACTTCAGCACCTCAAGTCTTCACAAAGGTGATGGCGGTGGTAGCGGCAGAGCTCAGAAGAAGAGGGATAGCGGTGTTTCCCTATCTGGACGATTAGTTGATCAAAGCCAAGACTCCGGAGCTCGTGCGGCGTCATCTCCAGTCGACAACTCAATTGTTGTACGACCTGGGTTTTTCAATCAATGTGCCCAAATCTCACCTGGAGCCCTCTCAATGCCTCCTGTTCATAGGGGCAGTACTGGACACAACATTGAATCAGGCCTTTCCTCCGCCCCAGCGGGTTCAGGACATTCAGGCGTTGATTCCGATGTTTCAAAATGGAGCGGTAGTTCCAGTCCTCAAGGTCCTTCGTCTGCTCGGTCTGTTTGCTTCTTGCATACTGCTGGTCACTCATGCACGCTGGCACATGAGGGCTCTTCAGTGGTGCGTCCGCAGGCAGTGGTTTAAGCACAAAGGGGATCTTGAGGAATCGATAAAGATCTCCAGAGAGACTGTGGTGGATCTTCAGTGGTGGGCAGCAGTCGACAACCTGTCGCAAGGAAGGCCGTTCTCGCTGCCACCTCCAGTGGCCACAGTGGTAACGGATGCTTCCACTCTAGAGTGGGGAGCTCATCTGGGGGACCTGGAGGTCAAAGGCCTTTGGTCTCCAGTGGAACAGAGATTTCACATCAATCTATTGGAATTGCGGGCAGTACGTCTGGCTCTCAAGGCCTTCCTCCCTTCCATTCGTGGTCAGTCAGTCCAGATCCTGACGGACAACACTACCGCAATGTGGTATATAAACAAGCAGGGAGGAGTGGGATCGTATCTTCTCTGCATAGAAGCTCTTCGACTCTGGTCCTGGCTTCAGGACCACAAGATCTGCTTGGTAGCACATCATTTGGCCGGAGCTCTGAACGTGCGTGCGGACGTTCTCAGTCGACGCAACTCTGTCAACCACGAGTGGCGTCTTCATCCAGATCTGGTTCTGTACATCTTCCAGATGTGGGGATATCCACAGATAGATCTGTTTGCAATTCAGGAGAATGCGCAGTGCCCGTTATTTTGCAGCCTCCGGTATCCGGTGCAAGGAGCTTTGGGGGATGCGTTTCAGATGTCCTGGAAGGGTCAGTTGCTTTACGTGTTTCCTCCCATACCCCTGATTCCTCGAGTTCTGAGGAAGATCCGCCAAGACCGGGCCCAGGTCATTTTGATAGCTCCGGATTGGCCAAGGAGGCGTGTGGTATTCATACCTTCTCCAACTCTCTCTGTGCCCTCTGCTCCGTCTCCCTTACAGGGTGGACCTCCTCTCGCAGTCGCAGGGGCAGATGTTATTTTATCAGCCAGGCGACACTCCACCAAATCGAGTCGTTGGGCTAAATTTGTATGTTGATGTGGAGAGAACGTAATTGATCCTTTAAAAGCTTGTTTGTCTGACATATTATCATTTGCTCTTTTCCTGGCGCAGAAGGGTTGTGCGGTTGCCACAGTTAAGGGTTATTTATCTGCACTGTCGGCTTTTCCGTGCCTCCCTGATCAGCCTTCCTTGTTTAAGTCTCCTATTGTTTTGAGGTTTGTTAAGGGGCTTACTACAAAAATCCACATCACCATTTGTTATGCCTCAGTGGGACCTTAATTTAGTATTAACATTTTTAATGGGATCTCCATTTGAACCGATGCATTCTTGTGCTTTGCGTTTGCTAGTTCTCAAGACTGTTTTCCTGGTGGCCATAACATCAGCCAGAAGGGTCAGTGAGCTTCAGGCTCTTAGTGTAGAGGCTCCATACCTTTCTTTCTTTAGAGACAAAGTGGTGTTAAGGACCAAGGCGGCTTTCCTCCCGAAGGTTGTTACACCCTTTCACTTGGGGCAGTCTATTACTCTCTCTTCCTTCTACCCTCCGCCTCATCCATCCAAGGAGGAAGAGAGGCTCCACTGACTGGATCCACGAAGAGCGCTGAGCTTCTATGTCAACAGGACGAAGGAGTTCAGGCAAGATGATCAGCTCTTCGTTGGATACATGGGGAAGAGGAAAGGTAGAGCAGTCTACAAGAGAACGCTATCCAGGTGGGTCATTCTATGTATCACAATTTGTTATTCCTTGGTGAAGAAAGAACCACCTGTGGGACTTCGTGCCTATTCCACCAGAGCTAAGGCTGCTTCTTCGGCTTTGGCTAGGGGTGTTCCTGTGGTTGACATCTGCAGGGTGGCGACTTGGGGGTCCCTCCATACTTTTGTCAAGCATTATTGGTGCTGCAGGATTTCTTGGTTTGACCATTCGGGCACCCACCTTCGGAGGTAGTACTGCTTTGGGACTCTATTCTTTAGGTGAGGAATCCACAGGTTGGTGTATCCATCAGAAGAATAAGTTACTTACCTTCGGTAAAGCTTTTTCTGGTGGATACAGTAACTACCTGTGGATTCCTCACGGTGTCAAACGCCTCCCCCTTGCCTGACTGGTCATACCATGAAATCCATGGGTGAGCATCCTTTGTCTTGTATATATGTATATACCTGAATCATGTATATAGTTGTGGCATGTATATATGCATTTCTTTCTCTAATTTAGATAGTTCAAGTAAAACATGTTTGGACTTGACTGACATATTTTACTCTCATATAGAGCAGTTATTGCTGTTACCTAATTTTATTTTTATTGTAATAAATGTTGTGTTTTCATTTCATTTGATGTGACTATGTTCTCTTTGAGGTCAATGTTCACCTGTTCGCCTCTATGGCACGTAAAAAATGGTGATAACTGACGTCTGCACGTCGATGAGGGCTTCTTATTGCCTAGATGACGTCATACGGCGTTGCGTGGAGTCAGGCAATTGTGACGTCATCGTTGACGTGCCGAGCTAGAAGAAATGTCCGTCGAGGCTGGTGCAAGGGGAGAATTCTTTAGGTGAGGAATCTACAGGTAGTTACTGTATCCACCAGAAAAAGCGTTACCGAAGGTAAGTAACTTATTCTTCAGGGACAAACAGGCTTGAGGGTAGAGGTTGCATACACCTTATTTACCTGTTGTATCCAGTTTCCTTCATTAATCGCACTAGTTTGGGGGCCCTCTTGGCTCATCTTATTTTTTACAAACCTCCATAACTCCGCCTAGTTATGCCTACCCAGCAATGAATAGATATATAACCACTCTTTTTCTGCCTTATTGCATTTGGCATTTCAGTAGGTTCTGCAGTTTTGCCAGTCACACCGATTTAAGTGACAAATCTTTTGTTTTGCGGCACAATTTCTGCAGCCTGCGGATGGACGGCTTGCTCTCCCTTACAGAATGTATCTGGGGACTACATACTGGATGGAGGCCTTTGAGAGAGAGATGAGTGGCACAGACTCTGAAGGAGATCACTAGTTATTTCTGGCCTATTGGTCAGCAAGTTTTCCCCTGTCTGATACATAAGGGAAAACCACTAGTGGATTTCCAAGTTTCTAATTTTTTCAAAGAAATTGCCCCCCATTTTATTCGCTGTACTGCCTGTAAATTTCTGTCGCCTTTTGAAGTCCCAAGAGTCATCTGGCTATCCAAGCAGGTTAGGTGAATATTCAACTCGATGCAGAGGGGCAATTGATCACTCAATGTCGCACCAGCATCTTTAGTCTCCAGGTGATAGCGTTGACTTCAGACATTCCCACTCGGCTCCTCCAGTGATTGGTAGGCATTCCCAGCATTCCCTAGGCACACGAGTCAGGGCCACAATCCTGGCTGGACAGTTGCCCCCTTCCGGACACACAGGGATCACCCATTAGGGCCTTCTCACAGACACTGGTCCTGCCTTCACAGTTTTCCCCCTTCCAAACATAGGTTGAGGGGTATGTAGACTCTGGCACACATATGGAGAATGGCCTTACTTTCATGGTGGCCTCCCTCCTGGCTCACAGGGGGTCAACTGACTTGGTTCAGACACTGACTATGGTCCAAATTTCACAGTGGTCCCCTCATAGCACTCGGAAGGACAATCAAGGACTTGACACACACCGGCTACTGTCTGGATTTCACTGTGGCCTGCCAGGGGTCGCTAACTTGGCAGAGTCGGGTGGATGGTCCACATCTCTGTAAAAGTCTCAACTGGACCAAATAGCTCACACTGCGCTCACAGGGATCCACTCAAAAGGATCTCCGCTGGGCCACATTCTCTCCACGTACTCTCTTCTTCCATCTCCAGCCCTCAGGATTGTCAGCAATACACATCTCCTTTCTGGGGGCTGCAGTCCTCACCCCTCCAGCCTCTTCAGGCTCTGTGCTTTCAAAATGGAATCCACAGTTCCATGCTGTGTAGCACGCACATATCTCCCAGCACGCACATATCTCCCAGCACACACATGCAAGAATCACAAGCTGTTCGGCGCTACACACACTCCATGCAGCACAAGAGTGGATTAAGTACACAGCCATGGAACTTTACACAAGTGGGCCAGTAGGTTCCTGCTCCTGTTGCGAAGCAACAGATAGTGTGCTAGAGGGAGCAATGATCAAGGAGGGTAACAGGCAAGGAAGGGGGAAGAAATCCAAGGAGGAGGAATAAGGGTTGGAGAAGAGGGAGCAACACATAGGGAGGAGGTATGGGGAGATTTGGTGAGAAGGCGGATGCAAGCAATGCATAGGTTGTGAAAACATAAGCGCTCTTCATAGAGTCCTTAAAGAAAAAAGGAAAAAGTAGACCCCAAATGTGAGCAGTGGAAGGATACAAGATAGCCAACCAAAAGTATGATAGCAAGGCTCTATGGGATTGACAAATGCCAGAACAGGGAGACAATCCATCCAATAAGAAGCATTCACATGAGAGTGACAGCAAACCCAACCAATATTAAGCATCAGAAGGGCACAGTGCTTAATTAGAGCCTATGGCTGCAGGTAGGGTCCCACCGGCAGTTTATTTTGGGGACCTGCAGTTACTTTTCATTAGCAAACTTTAACCCTGTACAAAAAAGAGAAAGTCAGAAAAGAGGAAAAGAAGAAGGACAAGAGTGACAGAAAATCAATAACCAAGGGAAAAGGCAGGGATGAAAAACAAACTGCAGGAGTGATAAAACAGAGAGTGTATGGTAAGTCATCCTTGGTAGTAGGCAATCTCAACATTCTGGCTTCTGGGGAAAACCAGGGCTCTCGCACCTATTCTTTTACAAATTAATCACTGGGTGGGTTCTAAGCCTACTATATGCTTTGGTATGGTCCACAAGGGGTTTTTACCTTAGAGTGTGACCTCTGCACATGTATGCACCCCAAGGCAATTTGGGAGAGAGAAGTGAAGCAGTACAGCACTTTGGTATGGAGCAGGTCATTGACTCCAATGGAGTGTGTTTGTACTAGATGTAGGGCCCATTCATTGCAAATAAGTTACAAGAAACATTTAGCTTTCTCCACAGGTGATGGGCAAAACTGTAAGCATTTTAAAAAAGGCCATCCTTATCTTTACAAGTTCTGTTTCTCCAACCAATTCCTCTTGTCAACTGTCCACCAAATGGTAGTTCTTGGGGACCAATATGGACAATGTTCTAGACCATGCTCTAGATATTTGCAGTCAGGATTCTGGAATGCCTCTTCCAACCATGACTTGTGTACCTTCAAAGCCCTTTATCTCAATCATCTTGATAGCAGAAAATTATTTGGTTCAAGACTTACTCTAGAATATGCCACCAAAAGGGTCATGTCAAAAATGGCAAAGTCAACATCAGTACTTATTTCATTACCTATTTCGAAGCCAGACTATGGCAGAACAGATTTTGCAGACAGCTAGGTCAGAACATTTCTTAAAAGAACAGACATTTACTCATCTTCCCAAGTTAATTTCTCAGGAGATATTTTTATATTTTAAGAATAGCTATCCAGTTTCCTTTATAATCTGGACACACTGTTGATGACAGTGGAGCTGATATTTCACAACCTCCTTTAGTTTTCAACAGTTATCAAAAAAGGCGTCAGGACCCACGGGTTACTCATCACAAACGTAATGGATATCCCATCCGCTGTATTACGATTCCCATAGGCTATAATGGGATGGTAATACGGCGGAGGAGATAACAGTCACATTTGTGACGGAGTAACCCCCTCCACCAAACTCTAAATCAGGCCCAAAGCCTCTTGTGAGTCCTTTAAATTTTGAGATACAGGCAGCTTTTCTGTGTAAGGATATTTTAGCAGGGAAACTGCCTTCAAGTGACATTTTGTCATTTAATGAGGATTTAGTGGCTCAAGATGAAGGATAAGCCATACCCAGCAGAGGCTATTCTGAGGGACACCTATGGGAAATATAGAGCAGCACCAACTAGTCTGGTGCATATGTGACAGCACTCTATACCTGAGAGTGTTTTGTGCAGAATTCATTGTGTACGCTTGAACAGAACAATATTCACTCACCAATGTTAAAAAACAAAAATGATACAGGTAAAATACCTGGCGTTAATACAAAAAATTGAAACATTAAACAAGGGAATACATAGCATTTGATAATTTACCCGAAGGCAGGATCTGTAGGAAAGTAGCCTCTTTCTAGCTTGGTTACCCCCACTTTTGGCCTGTTTGTCAGTGTGTTTGACTGTGTCTACTGGGATCCTGCTAATCAGGACCCCAGTAGTGATACTCCCTCCCTTAAATTATGGTTGTTGCATACTGTTAACCCAGTATTTCACCCCCAATTGGCATTCTGGTGCCCCCTTATAAGTCCTTAGTATATGGTACCTAGGTATCCAGAGCATTGGGGTTCCAGGGGATCCCTATGGGCTGCAGCATAACTTTTGCCACCAATAGGAAGCCCATGCAAAGGCTTCTACAGGACTGCCATTGCAGCTTGTGTGAAAAGGTGCATGCACTCTTTAACTGCCATTTACACTGCACCAGGTCACTTATAAGTCACCCCTATGGCATGCCCTCCATCCCTGAGGGCAGGGTGCAGAGTACCTGTGTGTGTGAGGTCACCCCTGCACCAGGAGATGTGCCCCCACGACCTCAAGGATCATTTTCCCAGACTTTGTGAGTGCGGGGACGCCATTTTAAGGGTGTACTGGACGTAGGTCACTACCATATGTCCAACTACATAATGGTAACTCCAAACATAGGCATGGTTGGTATCAAACATGTAGGAATCATACCCCAAGGCTTTTTGCAAGCATTGGTTGCATGATTCCATGAACTCTGGGGGCTCCTTAGAGGACATCCTAGTATTGCCATTCCAGCCTTCTGAGGTTTTCCAGGCAGCCCAAGCTGCTGCCACCTCTCAGACAGGTTTCTGCCCTCCTGTTGCATGAGAAGCTCAAGCCCAGGAAAGCAGAACAAATGATTTCCTTCGGGAGCGGGGTGTTACTCCTTCTCCCTTTGAAAATAGGTGTTACAGGCTTGGAAGGGATAGCCTCCCCAAGCCACTGGAAATGCTTTGAAGGGCACATTTGGTGCCCTCCTTGCATACTCCAGTCTACAGCAGTTCAGTGACCCCTAGTCCCTGCCCTGGCACGAAACTGGACAAAGGAAAGGGGAGTGACCACTCCCCTGTTCATCACCACCCAGGGGCGGTGCTCAGAGCTCCTCCAGAAGGTCCCTGGGTTTTGCATCTTGGATTCCAAGTTAGCAGGAAACACTGGGAGCATCTGAGTGGCCAGCAGGTGACATCAGAGCCCTCCCTTGATAGGTACTTACCTGTTTAGCTGACCAATCCCCCTTTCAGGGCTATTTAGGGTCTCTCTTGGATAGTTCTTCAGATTCGGATTGCAAGACTCCAACAGGAATCCTCTGCATTATTTACTTCACCTTCTCACTGAAGAAATTGCATCTGGACCAGTGCTTAATTTATGCTTGTTGTTTCCGCTGCGAAGCACCGGCACTTATTTTTGAGGACCAGTGCTTAATTTTCTGCCTCAAGCATTTATTGCGATCAAAGGACACATTTGGGAAATGCAGAGGAAGAGAAGAACAAAAAAGCCTCACAAAGGGAGAGAGCAGAAAGCTGCAGGAGTGAGCCGAAGGGGCAGGGAGGGGATGTAAATGGATTAAAGAGGCCCGTGATGGCTTCAGGATTACGCCGCGTATTTAAGAGGAGGACTTTGGGCACTGACACATTTTTTATTTACAAATTAAGCACTGACCTGGACCCCCCAGGAACTCTGCAAACTGCAAAAAAGAAAGCAAAGACATTTTGGTGGTGTACCACTTTTATATATATTGAATAAAGTGCAGTTACTCAATGTCGTCACATTGTTGTCTTCACTTCATTCTGTTATTCTTGTGAACAATTACAGAAACATCAGCCAACGCGTTTCATCCTCAACACAGGTCTTTATTCAAGTCGCCCAAGTACGCATCATGTTACTTGCAAAGAAGTACGTTCGTGTTGGAAGTGGCTACTACTGTGTTTTTGAGAGGTGCAGTACTCGAAACATAGAGTATGCCCTTTGCAAGTAACATGATGCGTACTTGGGTGACTTGAATAAACACGGTGTGAATTGACATGAACTAATCAAACAAAATAAGCCCAGAAGAAGTGTGTTCTTGGAAAGTTATTGTGATGTACTCCTGCTTTCCTGGGCTCTGGGGTGGGTTCTATAACTTACCTTGGTGTTTTCTAATACTCCCAGTGCCCCTCTACACACCACACTTGCCTCAGTGGGAAACCGACATTCGCATTTCACTTTCTTGGTTTATGTTCCCCCTAGTGTCATTTCTAACCATTGTGATTTTCACTATTTGCACTGTTTTCTGTTTTTATACCTATTTTGCATACTAGTGTATATAACCTCTATGGTATTTTTGACATTTGTGTCACCGAAATAAAGTACCTTTATTTTTGTAACACTGAGGCCCATATTTATACTTTTTGACGCACAACTGCGCCAACGCAGTTGTGCGTCAAAAAGTTTACCGCCGGCTAACGCCATTCCAATGCGCCATGCGGGCGCCTTATTTATGGAAAAATGGGGGTTGTGCATCAAAAAATGGGGCAAGTCAGGTTTGAGGCAAAATTCAGGCCTTAAACCGGATTTGCTCCATTTTTTTTTACGCCCAACCTCCATTGACATGACTCCTGTCTTAGCAAAGACAGGAGTCATGCCCCCTTGCCCAATGGCCATGCCCAGGGGACTTATGTCCCCTGGGCATGTTCATTGGGCATAGTGGCATGTAGGGGGGCCCAAATCAGGCCCCCCTGTGCCACAAAAAAAATCTGAAAAAAATACTTACCCGAACTTACCTTTACTTCCCTGGGATGGGTCCCTCCATCCTTGGGTGTCCTCCTGGGCTGGGCAAGGGTGGCAGGGGGTGCCCCTGGGGGCAGGGGAGGGCACCTCTGGGCTCCTTCCGAGCCCACAGGTCCCTTAACACCTGCCCTGACCCAGGCGTTAAAAAACGGCGTCCATCAGGCTGTGCGTCGTTTTTTATGGCCCACTCCCTCCTGTGCGTCAAAATGACGTCAGAGTATAAATATGGGGCACGGGCCTTAAAGTCATTTTTTGGAAGGGAACGCCTACCTTGCATACAATTAACGCAAGGCTGGTTCCCCCTTCCAAAAAATGACGCACATGGTGGAATTTTGACGCCCGCGGGGTCGGACGTCAAAGTATAAATATGGGGCAGGGTTTGCGCCGATTGTGCGTCAAAAATTTTGACGCACATTCGGCGCAAACAGAGTATAAATATGCCCCTGAGTATTTTCTTTCACGTGTGTGAGTACTGTGTGACTACAGTGGTATTGCATGAGCTTTGCATGTCTCCTAGATAAGCCTTGGCTGCTCAGCTACAGCTACCCCTAGAGAGCCTGGCTTCTAGACACTGCCTACATTTCACTAATAAAGGATAACTGGACCTGGTATAAGATGTAAGTACCATAGGTACCCACTACAAACCAGGCTGGCCTCCTACAGGATCTATGGAAGCTTACCCGAGAGAGGGGAGCAGAAGTTCTTCAAGATTACAATCGAGCTGTGAGGGGCAGGACTCGAGCCCTCTGGCCCGTCTCTCCAATGAGTGAAGGATGGAGACAGGTGGTGTGCCATCTCTGGCCAGCAGTATTATGGTGGCTTGCAAGTCCTTGCAACCCTGACCCTGCTGCCATGGGAACAGTCCAGCCCTCACTGCCAGGCCAGGCAACAGGTTCAAGACTCATTCACATATGGCTGGGTCCAAACTGGGCTGGCATGGTGAGCAAAAGAACAGTGGATTTAACCCAGACCTGTGACTGAAGGTGAGTGTTTGAAAACTTTTAGCACCCCGTCCATCATCTTGTTGTGTTGCTAGGCCCACCTAAAGTGGCAAGTTTATGCCCAGATCTGGGTTTCTTGCTCACTGTGCCTCTGGATTGAAGCTAGCCTGGTTGATGAGGTGTTATACCAAGAAATTAGTCCCAGGATGCTGGTTTCCCGTCCGGGGAGGACCAGGCCTTGCAGTTCAGGCTGGGCTGTTCCCATGCGGAACAGGGTCAAGACTGATTTTTATATGGCTGGGTCCAAACTGGTGTGGCATGGTGAGCAAAAGAACTATGGCCCTCATTACAACCCTGGCGGATGGGGGAGAAGTGGCGGTAAACAAGCCGGCGGGAAAAAAAAATGGAATTATGACCATGGCGGTTACCGCCATGGTCATCCGCCACTCCTCCACTCCGACCGCCAGGGCGGTGATGACCGCTGGGCTGGAGACTTCGGTCTCCAGTCCGGTGGCCATCACCAGACCGCCGGCGGTATCACGACCCTGCATACCGCCATGGATTTCGGGTGGTTTGGAACCACCACGAAATCCATGGCGGTAGGCACTATCAGTGCCAGGGAATTCTTTCCCTGGCACTGATAGGGTCTCGTCCACCCCCCTCTCCCACCCCGAGTCCTCCCCCCCACACACCCCACCTCCCACGTACACCCCCATGCACGCACACAACACACAACACCACCACCCCTTCCCCTAATAGACGATCAACTTACCTTGTCTGTTGATCCTCCGGGAGGGGCCGGGATCCATGGGGGCTGCTCCGCCACAAGCTCCCCGTCACCAGAACACTGCCACACCGAATCATGGAACGTGATTCAGTGGGCGGTGTTCTGATGACAGGCGGTGGAGGTGGAGCAGCCTCCACTTCCCTGCCGACCGCCAGTATGGCTGCTTGCGGCTCTTCGTCTGAAAAAGGACGGAAGGCTGCCAGCAGTCATAATGTGCTGCGCGGAAAACAGCCTGCACTGGCGGTCTTCAGCACGGCGGTTCCTCGGCGATCTTTGAAAAAGGCCGCCGAGGTCGAAATGAGGGCCTATGTATTTAACACAGATCTATGACTGGGTGTAAGTGTTTGAAAAGTTTCAGCACTCCGTCCATCATCTTGTTGTGTTGCTAATCCTCAGTATAACCTTTTGTGATGTTTGACCCACATAAATGAAGTCAAATGGACTCCAAATGCAATATACCATATTGTTAGAGTGACATTTGCTGTGGAACTTCAGCTCTGTGTTAATATTCCCACGTATGAAGAATCTGGTATTGGAAGTAAATTAACAGGCCCCACAGGTGACACATTTGTAGTGACCAATGCTCATACCGCATCTTTGTAAGATGCTACTGCTAAGTTTTTTTAGACCGAGCATTTGCATGAATTACATTATCTCTATTGTTCATACCCCTTCTGTAGGCAAAGAGGGGTAACTCAAAGTTGTTGTCATGCTGTTTCCGAATAAGCCAATGTGGCAATGTTTTGTCAAATTTTTGTCAATTTTGTTAGTACCTGGACAAAACATAGTGACACATACCCGTTGGTATGATGATTTTTTGGCCTTAGTTTGTAGAAGAACCTCTCTGGAGCATTACCAAGCTCTTCTCATGGCAGTCCTGACTACATGTTTAGAATAACCCCTTCCTAACAACTTTGTAGACGGTATATTGGCCTCCCTGAAGTGGTCATTCTTGTGAGTACAGGTACGGTGAACTCTGAGGAACTAACCATACAGAAGTCCATCTCTTAGGGAACGCATGTAAAACCTATTATATTACACATGAGGCTTTGGAGTAGCTCTTTTCCCCTGTTATGGATGAGGCCCTTTAAATCCTGACCTTGGGGTAATTTTCAAATGTTATGTATTCCCTTGTTTAATGTTTCTATTTTTTGTATTAGCGCCAGGTATTTTACCAGTGAGTAAGGGCCTTAATTACTCTGGGCAGCAGTAGGTATTCACCTTAGTTATCCATTATTTTGGATTACCATTACAGCAGATGTCTCATCTACACTTCGTGTTCTGCATTTTCGTAGGTACCCTAGGCAATTCCTTTTGTAATTCAATTCTTTATTGAGTTTTTCCATGACTAACAAGAGAGCACCAAAAATACACAGTCAGGTCACCATGCAAGGTGACAAAACCAACAAAGAGGTAATGCAAACCCATAATCATGCAGCATACCAGCCCCCCCCCCTTAAGAGGCCCACAAAAATGAAAACAAAAGAAAGTACAATAAACAGCAGAATATGGATCTCGGAGAACAGACACAGGAGATGGGCAAATAAGGAGCAATTAAACTGGGGAAGAAGCAACCCTCTGGGAAAAGTGGGGACAAACCCCCTCAGTGCGGAATGGGGTGAGAGCAAGTCCACTATCGAACCGTGTGTATGTCACCAATGGGAAAAACTTAGATGGCCAGTCGGCTATGGCCTCAACCAGGTCAAGTCACAAGGACGATCCCCACAGCAGGGTAGAAAGCAAAAAAACACCATCTGAGGAAGGTAACTAACAGTTTGAGCCAATGACTGGGGAACCCCTTGGGGGGGTGAGGGTGATGCATAGGGGGCCTGTATAGAACAGAAAACAATACGATGTAACCAACAGGCCCCATGGGTATGTGGGTGTGTATGTCTCCTCAATCCTTAAGGAAAGAGCCCCAAACATCTTCGAATATTTGCAATTTATCATTTAACTTATAAATAAGGCGTTCAAATTATGTCATGTCGTACATGTTGTCTAACCCGTTCTGCAAGCTGGGACTCAGTGCCGATTTCCAGTATCGCAGGATCACCAGTTTGATCACCCCCTAGGTCTGTGGAGAGCCACCTATTAGCATGTTGGGTCATGGGGGGGACCTAAGTGTTGTGTAGGAGCATCAGCCGAGCTGTCTAAGGTCTGTTCACCCATAGTTCCTTCTTCATATGGCCCCATATCTAAAACCAAAAGCCCTTCAGGCGGTCACATTACCATGAGATGTGTACTATATCTCAGTCCGCCATACCATATCTCCAGCACATCCCCTGGTCTCTGGGGACCATTGCCAGCAGTGGAGAATCTTTAAAAACTACCTTTAAGGTATGCCTCCTGTTGTCCCTTGTTATAATCCATCAGGAGGTTATTCCAGTCATCATCCAAGAAATGAGTATTGAGACGGGTTTCCCACCATGCATGCAGTGCTGCAGATGTGGAAGAGGAGAAGAAAGCGTACAATCCCTCAGTGGTCCCCCTGAAGGTTTTCCAAGTGTGGATGCATTGAGTAATGGGAGAGGTCAATATGCGTAGTCCCCAAAACGTGTTAAAACGTGAGCTAATTGATGATATCTCCATAGCTGGGAGTGTGGGATCACAAATTCCTATCTCAAGTCCGGAAACAACTTAACTGAACCATTATTAAAAGGTTGTTGATGTAGCGAACACTAAGGTTGATCCAGATGGACCAATGAATTTCCTCCCCCACCCCACCCCCGACCATGATGACGACTTTGCACCACAATGGGGCTTTGGAATTAATACAGCTTAGTACTCGCGCCAGCTGATGAGCCCTATGCCATGCATATTGAGAAAAGAGTCAGAGACTCTTAAAGTGGTAGGACAGGAAGAGAAAAAAGTATTTTTACCCTTCTCAGTTTTGCCGCAGAGATAACAGATAGTACCAAAGGCAGAGGGTATGTCCCCTCAATGGCCATGTATCCACAACAGCAGGCCTCCAATTACAACAACAACAGCATTAGCGTTCGAGGCGGTCATATCAAAGCAGACGTCAATAGCCACAGCAAATAAAGAAAGACTCCACTTAGGTAAATTCTAGTTCTCAACATAATAAACTGTTTGCCCCTTCAGTGGGAGGGAGTGTGACAAAACATCTGGAGGAGTGTAAAAGAATCACAACATAAAAGTGAGTCTTACAAAATATACAGAGCAGATACACCATTTAATTCAAGTCTCCTCCACCCTTAATTCCCTCAAAAGTTCAGTATATTGGCACTGCATCCAATCTATCTCCAACTAATAAAAGGAGATTGGATGTGCTCTGTGGATCTAAGAAATTATTATATTCATATTCCAATTGCATTGAACCATAGAAACTTCCTCAGATTTCTATTCTGCCAACATTACTATCAGTACAAAGTTCTTCCTTTTGGCCTCAAATCAGCCCCAATAACTTTTTTTAAATGAATTGGGTAGTAGCAGCCTTTCTTCGCAGGAAAAAGGTCTTTGTCTGTCCATAGTTAGGCAACTGATTAGTAAAGGCTCCCACAGCAATACAAGCATAAAAATACTTTGACTACCCTGTTGATTTATTAGACCACTTAGCACTGCCACACTACCAGTTCAAGTACTATTTTATATGGGAGCAACTCTAAATTTAAGAACAAGAGAAGTGTCTCCTTTGGAGGAAAGAGTATCTTCCATGTTCAGAAATGTCTCCAACAACTGTATGTCATAAAACCAACTGTGAGAAAAGTTTCTTATCTCCTAGGCACCATGGCCGTGTGCATTTTACTGGTACTCGAAGTTTGCCTCTATATGTGACTTTCACAACAGTGTTTAGAAGGCCAATAAACACAAGATCAAAGGGATTGGAAAGACAAGATTTACTTGAATCAACAAGCTCAACAATCCATCCAGTGGTGGTTAAACAAGTCCAGTCTACTCAAAGATAATCCACTCCATCAAGATCATCCAACTCAGACTATGTTGACCAATACTTCTTTCTCAGACTGGGGGGCTCACTTAGGAGAACTGAGAGTTCAAGGTCAATGGTCTCCACAACAAAAAGCTTTACACACCAATGTTATCAAACTAAAAGCATTTAATCTCCCTCTCAGAGCATTTCATCCACTACCATCCAGCCACTGGTGAAAAGCCTATCATTGTAAGCAGTGCACTTACCAGGTCTGCAAAATCAACAAGCAGTTTTCGTCAGCAGGCTATTCCAAGAACACTAGTTGGAACACCATTTTACAATCTCTTTTCCTAGTTTGGGGTGTCCCAGAAATAGATCTGTTCGCAAATGACCAAAATGCAAAATGCCAAAATTACAAGTCCAGTGTAAGGGATCCACACTGGGAAATGCCTTTTGGATTAACTGGTCGAACAGATTTCTTTACAATTTTCCACCACTACCACTATTACAACATTGTTCATCAAATTCAAATGGTCTCCATATCATGTAACCACAATCTTCTGTCCAGGGTGGGAGGCAATATATTCTGTCCCAACCTACAATCCTTGATCTTGGCAGCATAGCGCCTGAACACATACAATATGGACATTTTAGTTTATTTCCAAACTATTTAAATACTTAAAGAAGCTAAAAGATCATCTACCAGGAGTCCTTGTACTATTAATGGAAACAATATGTACTTTGGTGCCTCAATAGAAATCATGACCCTCATTCATGTCAGGAAAATATCATTCTTCTCTAGTAATTGTACTTAGCAAGCTCAAGACTGCAATTTCCTTCAATAAAAGTACACCTGGCTGCTACAACAGCATACCAAAAAGGCCCTAATTCAAGGTCTTTCTTCATTGTACCTGTCATCAAAGATCTTGTGAAAGTATTAAAAAAGGTATACCCTCCAATTAGAAGGTCTCCTGTCCTATGGGAGCTCAAGTTGGTTCATTCCAAACTCATGACTCCCCCTTTTGAGCCTATTCATAAAAGCTGCATTGCAGTATCTTTAGTGGAAAGTTGCTTTATTAGTTGCCATTACATCAACCAGGTCAGCCAGTGAAATACAGGCTTTATTTTCCAATTAAACTCTACTTGATTTTCCTTCACAACAGAGTAGGTTTAAGGACACAACCTTCTTTGCTATCTAATGTTTCAGATTTTCATGTGAGTCAAACCATTTCTCTTCTTGTTTCTTTCTCTAATTCTTCTTCTGCAGCGAAAATATATATTCTCTAGACTTAAAGAGTCTTGAATTTTACTTAGATAAAACTAAATCCATTATAAAAAGAACACATCTTTTTGTTAATGATGTTTTTTAAGTACAAGTTTAGCATCTTCCAAACAAACCATACCTCATTGGATAATGTCCTGCCTGCAGTTAGCAAACAAACCTTTACCTGGTAGGCCAAGACCACATTTCACTAGAGGAAAAGCAACATCTACTGGTTGGACCAATAATGTTCCTCTTTCAGAAATATGTAAGCCACCAACTTGGAAATCATCACACTCTTACTAGACATTACTGTTTAGATGGAGATTGTAGAGCCGATACTCTGGTGGGTCAAGCAACTCTATGAAATTTATTTAAATAACCCATTCAGATTTCTTGCATTACCAGTTGCGAAGTTGAGATACTGTGTTCATTACTGGCAGTGAGAATCCTATGACACAGATGGAAAGGTTGCTAGCTTGTAAACCTAGTCATGCATTGTAGGTATTCTCACTGAAGTCATTAACAACCCTCCCTAGCTGTCAATCAGTATAATTTAAAATCGCAATATACAAATATTATTTTTGGGATATCATATTCTCCTGTTCAAAAGGGACTGAGCCTGTGAGGCAAACTGCTAATACAGTGCGCATGCTGGGTAATGAAAGCTGCTGGCTCTATCTGATGAGAATTTTAGCTGCAGATTCCGTATCTTTGATTTTCCCCAGTTGTCAGACTGGATCTGGAAACTTTTGCTCGAGCAATACCTCTGCAAGCGCCATCGGGTGGCTCCATTCGGCTCCGCTTGTCGTGGTTGGCACTGGAAGTGATGTCACGGTCACCTACATAGGCACCAGCCAGGTGCTCTGGTGTCAGTTACTTTATTCACAACTTTCTACGCCAGAAGCGCACAGCCATGACAAGAACTGGCACAAATATATGTCCAAACTAGGGCCCTGAAAAGGGATCACCCTGACCTTAGCAAATAAGTCTGCAGAGTGGGAAGGCATGGGTGGGTGTAAGGAATCTGCAGCTAGATAGTCTCTACCAAATAATGCGTTACTGAAGGTAAGCAGCTTGTTCATCTGATAGAGACTTCTAGCTGCAGATTCCTTACCTTTGATTTGATGCCCAAGCCATATCCTGGTGGTGGGCTGTGGACAAATGCTTTCAGACTAGAAAGTCCTGCAGGACCAAAAATGTGAAATGCCCATTCCTGCAGACCTGACTGTCCAGGTAGTAATGTTTGGCAAATGTGTGCAGGGACGCCGAGGTTGCTACTTCACAGATGTCCAGGACTGGGACTCTACAAGCTAACTCTGTGGTCGCAGCTTTTCCCCTGGTGAATTGGGCTTATAAGCCCTCGAGAGGCTACGTCTTGGCCAGGGCGTAGCAGACCTTAATACAGAAACCAACTCAATACAAAATGGTCCATTTCTGTACTGCCTTACCCTTCTTTGCTCCCACATTCCACACAAAGTTGGTCGTCCATCCGTAACTCTTTTGTGCCGCCAAGATAGAACGACAATGCTATTTGTGTGTCCTGTGTTACCTGTTGTTCTTTGCACTTACAGCAAGGCTTCTTAAGTTATTTGTTTCCTATGACACATTTCTACATTCTAAACTGCAATGCAGTTTACTATCATAATTGTATTTCTGTAGTTTTCTGGAGATAAAATACAGTTAAAGATGGCCTGTCACATACTTATCGAGGTGTCACCAGACTTTACATAACAGAGGTGGCTACTATCTATCTATGAAGAAGTGTTGGGTGGTCCCCACACATAAGCAGGACTATTGGACATTCATGACTACAGTGAGAATACCTAGGATACAGGACTAGAATAACAAGTGAGTAATATTGCCTTCCTGTCCACTTCTCAGTCATTCGGTCTACCCCAGCACATCGGGTCTTTAATGACAGCAGATGTGGTTCTTCATTTGCACCAAAATAGCAGATGTATGTTTTCTTATCTAAATGATAGTCTTCGGAAGGCATTTAGTCTGGTGATTCTACTGAAATCACTTCTTTGCTGTGTAGGGAAATGCCCCTGTTTGCATAGTTACCCCCACTTTTTGCTAGATTTTTCTGCTAGCTTCTGAACTCTGTACATTGGGGCATTGCTGTCCAGTGCCCAGTGTATGTGCTCTGTCCCCTTAAAAACATGTTGATTTGGTATATACCGAATTGGCTTATTTAACTTACCTATAAGTCCTTAGTATGTGGTACAAAACAAACCCAGGGCCTCCAAGTTACATATCACTACTGGACTAAAGCACATATTATGCCACCACTGAAGTGGCAATGCAAAACCTGACTGCAGGCCTGCACAAGTAATCCAGCTGTGCAAGTGTAAACTGCAAATTTGATCCGTCAAAATAGTCCCTTTTGACAGGCCTAAATCCTCCTTTGAAATATAAATAATCCAACCTAAGAAGGCCTTAAAGGCCCATAAAGAAAGGTGCATGATATTTAAAAGTAGAACATGTAAACACTTAATGGTAAATATGTGCTTACAATGACAATGCACTAAAACCTATTCCCACTGCAGTAGGGTTAGCTGTCCCATAGAAAAACATTGGGATACATTATTAAGGTTAAACTTACCATAAATAATGTTATCTCCACCTAGGAATGGGATAAAAAGTGATTCTGATGGCTACTACTACCTGTGGATTCCTCTCCTTATGAGTTCTCCCATGCGCCAGCATCCGACGGAAAATCTTCTTCCCAGATCTCCATGTCGACGAGGATGTCACAAATGCACACCTCCACGCGTTGAAGAACCAGAACCTTATGGGCCTGGCGGCGCAGGGTACGCCTGAAATCTCCTTGGATTCACCTGCCTCAACTAACAGAGACACGGGACACTCTGTCAGGCGTAAAAGATCAGATTTTATTAGCTGCAGCTAGTACAGTTGTCCAAGAAGTACACAAGGTATGTTCTCAGGAGACTGCCACTTTACTTTGTGGCGCCCAATCTTATATACCGTATAAAAACATTTATTAACTACATACACTCCCAGAACACATAGAAAGGAGCCAGTAAGAATAACGTAAAGATAGAACAGAGTCAATAGAAATGTCGGAAAAACAAGACAGAACAAAGTATCAAGTGACTTAAGGTCGCCTCCCCTCCAGCTGTGTTTGTCACCCCTCCCTTGAACTAATTCATTAACCGATCCACAACGAAGTTTGCATGTGGTGCGATAAGTTTGTGTGCGTTTGGAGGACAGTTGTGAAATGAGAGAATACTAGCAAAGGACAGCGAAGGCCAGACGGAGAATAGTGTGAGCCTACAGATAGTTGAAACAAGGATTAGAAAACCAGACAGGGATTAGTGTACTCGGTCAGACCTTAATACCAGCCTTGTAAAGATAGAGGCAGAAAGCTGTTTTGAACACCATGTTGCAGAATAAGCAGAAAAGGCAGAATGGACTTCGTTCGCTGTGCTGCCTGAGTGAAGGCAACATAAAATGGCGGCGGGCCACAAAATGGCGGGTCGATACGATCGTATTAAAAATCGAATTTCCTCAGACCCTCCTTTTGCCAGAACTCAGGCAAGATACACAAACTCATGTTAATCTGAGTCGATGTCTATGGCCATGAGGTCATCAAGCTGTTGCTGTACCATCATTTTGATATTCTCTGTTCTTTGTGACTTGGGTTTGGGAATACATGCAGTAGCACATAGGTTGCAGACGGCAGGACCGCAGTGCATACAAAGACAACAAGAGAATATAAAAGCTAAAATTACTCCAAAGAATGTCAATACCTTCCAACCCCATTTGGACAGTAATCCCCAAAACCACTCTGAAAAGGACCAATCTCCTTCGTCCTGATGAATCGACTCGGAGATTATGTGTAACTTAGAGATAGCTTGGTATACTGTCGGAGCGTCATTAGGTATGAAAATACAGCAACTTGATCCGATTAATTTGCATACTCCACCACGGTCAGCAAGAACAAAGTCTAAGGCAACACGGTTCTGCAAGGTCATAAGACGATCAGCCTGTAGTTCAGCTGTAATGTTACTTAAAGCTCCTACAGTGATGTCTATGGTGGTTTCTACGACACGAACCAATTGCCTTATATTTCTGCTGTTGGCCATTGGACCCCAGAAGGGAAGAAATCCTTTGAGGAAATCTCCTCCCTCTTGTCCTGCTGTGTCTTTCGAATCCACAATCCCTCTGCCATATCTATTTTTATGATGGTTCGCAGGAGCGGTGTATGTAGGGGGAAGAAGAAAGGCTATATAACAAGTACCAGAAAAATCAGCTGGCAACCATGTATAAGCCCTATCGTGGCAAACGAAGTATGTACCTTGAGATGGTACTAACGGCGGTGAATTCAGGGCTGAATAAACATATGTATGGGAACATAAACTTTCTCTTTGTCCGGTGTTTGGAGTTCTTCCATTTATTTGCAGACAGAAATTTCCTTGTTGGGGTATGACCCGTATCGGAGGAGATTTTCCTTGCTCAATCTTATCATTGAGGCTGGAAATGTAATTAGTTATGTTCCAATTGGTATATGCTTTTCTTTCATCTATGGAAGCTTCACTTTTTTCCATGATTTTAGCCATAGCTACCATTCCCTTTATCAATAAACTATGACTGAAATCTGAACCAACACTATGTGAACTGACAGGTTGTTTAATTTTACTTTGATATGCATTATTGAAAATGACAAAATAAGCCCAAGCGGAACCTTCATAGGAGAATGGAAGAACTAAATATGGCATTCCATTTTCTACTGTATGTGGTATGAGTCCACACACCCAACAGTCAGTTGTATTGATCACTAACTGATGTTGATGTAACAACTGGACGAAGGAATTGTTAAAGTATTCAGTTCTTCTGATGAGTTCATGCTGGGGAAGAGTGTGAAATAGGTGCGGAGAGATAGTAGAAGAAGATGTAGAGGTAGGAGAAGAGACAACTTTTTGCTGCAGAGTAATAATGATCCAGTTTACAGATGCCAAAAGAATACACGACAATATAATGACGCATAGAGCAATACTACAACGACTACATATTTCTTTACAATTATTCTTTACATTTTTACTTTCTCTTTTATCTAATGTAGCCTCCATCTTTCTAAGTGGATGCTCACGGCAATCTTCCTCAATCACTGTAGTCACAATTATCTACCGTCCTATGACACTGTGAGGTCCTGCAGGCCTATTGCCACTTACTCAGGTCGTGACTAAGACTCCTACCGTGACCCTGCAACCGGGATAGAGTACTACATAGGAGAGAAAGTTACAAGTTCTTTGGTCTTGGTCTCAAATTATAGCGTTCCTGTCCAGAGGCAGTCTGGTTTTGAAACAATGTTCCTGGATTTGTCGTGTTCAAGCGTCGATGCGATGGTATTGCTTCTTGAAGGATGTCGTCGTCCTCTTTCTCAGAAAGTGTTCCAATTAGACGCGCATCACTGAATGGTACAAATTGCGGAACTTTCTCACTTTCAGAGTCACTGATGCCTCTACGGACCCACTGATCGAAAGGCAAAGGCAAAGGCACTTTCTTGCAGTGCACGGCATGCACCCAGTTTTTCTTTCCTTCGACTTTAACTGCTGTTCTTGTGGTCAAAAGAACCAGGCGTGGCTCTCTCCATCTGGGCTCCAAATTTCTCTGTCGTTGGAAATTTTTCGTGCAGACCCAGTCACCTGGTCGGATGGAATGACCTGGGTCTGTAGAAGCCTCTGGTAGAGCACTCTGAACCTGTTGATGAAGAACACGCAATTTAGTTGTAAGGTCATGCAAGTAGTCAATCAACATCGGGTATGGCAAGTCTGAGTATTTCTTAGGGCGAGGAACTCCCCATACATTAGCTGGGCGACCAAATATCACTTCGTAAGGGCTAAGCCCCAAACGAGAGTGTACTGCTGTTCTGGTGGACAGAAGAGCCAATGGTAAAGCATCAGGCCAATTAAGTCCTGTGCTAGCTTGCACCTTAGCAATTTTAAGCTTCAAGGTTCCATTGTAGCATTCTACTAAACCAGCCGACTGTGGGTGATTCGCCGCGTGGAACTTCTGTTTTATGCCAAGACCTGCACAAACTTTCTGCATGACTTGACCCACAAATTCGCTCCCATTGTCACTCCAGACAATGCGCGGCAAACCAAACCTAGGGAAGAATTCTTTCAAAAGTATTTTGGCAGTTGATAAAGCAGTATTGTCCTTCAGAGGGTAGGCTTCTACCCATCTAGAAAAAGCACATACTACCACCAGAACATATTTGAGGTTGTTGCATCGTTCCATGTGAATATAATCGATCTGCAACACCTCAAATGGATATGTTGGAGGAGAAAAATGACCTGCTGGAGTTGGGGTTCCCTTTCCCGGATTGTACATCAAGCAAACAATACAATGTTTTACTACATTATTTGCACACTTTGGGATCCCCTCATTTTGCCACACTGGAGCCAGAAGTCTACATATTCCTTTTGCACTTAGGTGAGCTGGACCATGTGCCATAGTAACTACAGGTAGTACATAAGCATCTGGTAACAGCCAACGTTGATGTTCTGATAATTCAACCCAACATCCCATCTCATCTAACATTCCTGTACTTTCCTTCCACTTTCTCAACTCATTCTCCGTAGCCTCTCCTTGAATTGATTTCACACTCTCTACTGTATCTTCACACATTCCCTTTTCTCTTACGCAGTTTGCGGGACCTACAACATACATTCGACTTGTGTTGTCTCTGGCTGTCTTTTTCGCTACCTCATCTGCAAATGCATTTCCTCGACCAACATCGTCCACAATCTTTTTGTGTGCACTACACTTCACGATCGCTATCTGAGTAGGCATTGTAAGTGACTCAAGAAGTTCAGTCACTAATTGACCATGTTGTATCTTAGTACCATGGGAAGTAAAGAATCCTCTTTCCTTCCATAAACGCCCAAAGTTAAACGCTACACCAAAAGCGTATTGGCTATCAGTGTACACGTTTACTCTTTTTCCTTTGGATAACACACACGCTCTAGTTAAGGCTATCAATTCAGCTGCCTGAGCTGAATTATGTCTAATGCGTGCTGTCTCCACAATCGTATGCAAAGTAGTAATAGCGTAGGCTGAAACTGTATCTCCATTCGGGAGCTTGAAACAAGAACCATCTACCCATAGTGTTCCATCTGGATTCACCAATGGCGTGTCTTTTAGGTCAATTCTACCCTTAGTCTCTTCTTCAGTACGGAGAAAACAATCATGCTGTTCAGAGACATCTCTCTCTTCTGGAAGAGGCAACAAAGTAGCTGGATTCAGGGTATTACATCGTTTGATGTGTATGTGACTAGCCAAAAGCGTCAGCTCATATCCGGACAACCGAGCACTCGTAAGATGCTGCGTTTTTGTCCTATTTAGTAAAGTATCCACTGCATGTGGCACCATAACAATGAGAGTATTATCTAGCACTACTCCAGCAGACTGTCGGATAGAAATTGCTGCTGCCGCTGTCGCCTTAAGACAACTAGGCAATGCTTTAGCTACTGGATCTAACGTAGCTGAGAAATATGCGCATGGTCGCTGTTGATCTCCAAAACGCTGCGTTAAGACTGACAATGCACAACCCTCTCTTTCGTGGACATAGAGCGTAAAGGGCTTACTGTAATCAGGAGTACCCAATACAGGAGCAGAACACAAAGCAATACGCAAATCAGTAAAACTCTTCTGACACTCGTCAGTCCACGGAAGAGGCTGAGGCGTATCTTTTAAAGTTAGCGCCAACAGCGGTTTAGCCAATAAAGAGAAACTCGGAATCCACTGTCTACAATAAGAAGTAATGCCCAAAAAGGCACGTACCTCTCTTTGTGTGGATGGCACTGACATTTGTGTAATTGCCTGAATTCGTTCGGGGGTCAATCGTCGTCCCTCCTTTGACAAGAGATGACCCAAATAAGTCACCTCGCGACAGACATATTGTAATTTAGAAGGAGAAACCTTGTGATTTAGATCAAACAAATGACGCAACAGTGCAACGGTCACGTTTTTGCAAATCTCCTCTGAATCAGCGGCAACTAATAAGTCATCCATGTACTGAATGAGAGCGGCACCGGACGGTAAGGAAAAGGCATCAAGATGACATTTTAGAGCTTGACTGTAAACAGAGGGACTTTCACAATAACCTTGAGGTGCGCGTTTAAACCGGAAGCTTCGGCCTCCGAGGGAAAAACCAAAAATATCTCTACTCTCTTCGGCGATGGGAATACTAAAGAAAGCATTCTTTAAATCGATAACTGAAAACCAAGTCGCTGTAGAAGGTATCATCGTCAACAGAGCAGTGATATCTGGGACTACAGGAAACTGCGGTACGACAATCTTGTTTACCTCCCGAAGATCAATTACAAAACGATAAACAGGAGGCTGAGAAGGATCAGTGCGTTTAAGAACCGGAAGAACAGGACTGTTACATATATTTCCTCTCGTTTCCTCAACCACACCCTTCTGAATCAAATCATGGACAATTTCCAGAAGTGCTTTCTCACCTTCAGTAGAAATTCTGTATTGCGGAATACGTGGCATTTCAGCATTGGGCTTGAGAGTAACAACATAGGGTGGGATCTCAAGACAACCAACGTCATTCGGACCCGTAGCCCAAAGCGTTTCGGGAAGAGAAAGCAATTCAGGTGGAAATTGATCTTTTGATAAGTACATTGGACTAGTCATTTTCTGTCCTAGAGTGAGGTATACACCAGAAGGTGAACAATATATCGTAGCATGCATTCTTTTTAATAGATCTAAACCCAACAGATTTTCACCACAACCATTCGTCAGAAGAAGCGGAGCTTCTAAATCATAAGGGCCTATTGAAACAGGCAAAGGGCAAGAAACTGGATTGCGAACAGGGGCGCCAGAAAATCCTACAGATACATTCGTTAAGCCAGACAAAGGTGCGCCAGGGAGTTTAGAATGAATGATAGAGCTTCTCATGGCACCAGTATCTAAAAGAAATGGCTCTGAAACACCCATTGTAGTGACATTAACATAAGGTCCATTCTGATCCACTGGAATTGACGTAACCCCCTTACTTTGTCCATGGCTGTCCTATTCAAAATGAAGACTTTCATTCCCTCCTTCAATATACTGATCCTCACTGTAATACTGTGTAGACCTAACATTTTGCTGGTCAAAGTAATTTCCGGAATTTGGAGGAACAAAAGAACGCTGCCCTTGGGTTAACACACCTCGACCTCTACCTCTATTTGCTGACTGAAGACCACCACGACCTCGTGAAGCAGATGTTGCTCCATTACGCTGCAACAATGCCGGACAACTGTTCTTAAAATGACCTTCCTCCCTACAATAAGCACATTGATTGGGACCTAGCAAAGGTCTTGGAATGAATGGTTCAGGCTTTTGATACAACCTCTGAAACTGCGGAGGCTGTTGAAACTGAGGCTGAACATAACGAGGAGGATAAGCCTGTTGCAAGAGAACTTTAGTTTTTAATTCTTTCGTCTTTTTCTCTTGTTTTTCCCTTTCTTCTTTGTCTCTATTTTCATAATATTGTGCAGTAGCCAATATCTGGGCGGAAGAAGAAACTGCCCATGAACTCTCGGAGTCTTTTAGCTTGTGTGATAGTTCAGGAAGCAAGTTATATACGAACTTATCCACAAATAATCGCTGTCCCCCTTCTGTAGCCATATCTTGACCACTGTGATCAATGAATGTCTCCTCGAATCGGGTAAAGAAATCGGAAACACTTTCATCTTTCTTTTGTTTACATACTGCTAGCTTATCCCAATTAACTCTCAAAGCAGGCATCATTGTTTTCATTAATGTAATAATCCTACCAGGGAGTTCTGAGATCAAAGCGTCGGGCTTTGCACCACCTACTTGACCTCTATCTGCGGCAATAATAGCGTTCCAATCGCCGCCTAATTCTTGAGCGTGATCCTCTCTACGAATTTTAGCCCATATTGTCTGTGGAACTACATTTCCCATCAGCATGTCAATATCTGCTAGATTCATAGTACATGCATCAACTGTTTGCGACAACTCTTTATAGTAACCAGCAGGATTTTTGCGTGGATCTGGTAGTGACTGTTTAAGTGCTAAAACTTCAGACCTTTTCCAGGGGACATGTATCCATATGCGCTGAAAATGCGCAGGAATAGCTGGATTAGCACCTGCTGCTGCAACTTCTTCCTTCCATATTGGAGAAACCTCTCTCATGGGATAGTTTTTCAGTGCTGTCCTAACTGAAGGATCAGAATCAGGAAAAGTCTGTGAGAACAATAGGGATCTGAAAGAAATAAGTGTTCTGACAGCGTTTTCAACCTTAGGACCCACAATAAGTCCTTTGTCAAAGTCAGCCTGAACATCTAACAGATCCTGTGGGACCGAACCCAAATTCATATCCACCCATTCTTTAGCGAGAGTATCGCACATAACTTTAAAAACATATCTCTGCGTAGGTGCATTCCATTGCAGAAAGGTGGACATAATATCAGACGTACTATATTGGGGACCCTTCTTGATCCATCTACAAGCAAGTGAGTCCAATTTTACTCGCTCTTCGGAGTCTGGGAATTGACTACGAGACTGTCTTCGAGAAAAAGCTGGAGACACGTTTAAAGCTTCAAAGAAAGGTGATAAGAGACCAGAGACAGTATCGGTAAATCGCTTACGCGTAGATGGAGAATTTGACATAAGGATAGGGGACAAGGTATTAGGTGAATTAACTAAAGGAGCATTAGGAATTGCCAAAGGAGCAGAAGGCAAAGGAGTTAAAGGCAAAGCTGGCATAGGCAATACTTGAGGAGGCAAATGTGGAAAAGCTGGAGCAGGCGGAAGCACAACTGGCGGCTGAACAGGCTGTAACATCGGGGGTGCATTAGCACCTTGTACATAGGGCGGAGGCAATTTCAATAAGTGGGACATTAAGGAATCTTCCTCAAAATCTTTTCTTTTATCAAGGGAAGAGATAGGCAACGTCGGATAGCATTTATCTATTGCCATTCGATGCTGTCTGTCTGAAATTTCCATTGCATTATCTATTTCATCATCTTTGAATTGCTGAGCAGCCTGTATAATCGTCATTCCCTGTGTTTTCCTATCTCGTTTCGCTTGTTTAATTTCTCTCTGTTTGGCTTCCTTACGCCAAAGGCGAAAAGAGTCAAACATTGCCGGCCGGGCTTTTCTTTTAAATAACGTTGCTTCTAAATTATCTAGCACATCAGTTTCGAAACTACCATTTTCTGGCCATTTTAAAACACCATCTTTCTTTGTATATCGGGTCCATGTCTTATTAAAGGCAATAGGACCAACACCATGTTTAGAATAGAGCTCATATGTGGGAGTTCCAACCGAAGGAATCGGACAGGAGTCCTCAAGCTGGGAGTCCCTATTACAACCAAAGCAACAAAGTTTTCCAAACTTAGTCAGACCAGACATCTCACGATTTTTACTGGCTGTTCACAAACATCAAGGGGGTAAAACTTTCAGTTTACACAGCACAAATGCACTTACCCCTCGGCTTTGGCCACTGCAATGGCCAAATCTAAGGACCTAAGGACAAAACAAAGACCAAAATTTGTGGGCGCGACCCACCAAATACTTAACTAAAGATGTCTTCTTACACCAACAGAGGCCCGTCTATCGTCTCGCTTTACCATACATCATCAAAGAAAGGGCCAAGGCAGGGCGGCAGTCAGGGCAGCAGTCGTCAGTAGCCGTCAGGAAGGAGTAACCGCGCTGAAAAAGACCTTCGGACCACTTCGACATACAGGGGTCGCTTGACGTGGCTCGCGATTCCTCCAGAATTTTCTTGCGGGGTTCCTCACGACCTTCAGGCAGAACCGGTACCGCTGAAGCCGCCCCACGTTGGGCGCCAGTTGAAGAACCAGAACCTTATGGGCCTGGCGGCGCAGGGTACGCCTGAAATCTCCTTGGATTCACCTGCCTCAACTAACAGAGACACGGGACACTCTGTCAGGCGTAAAAGATCAGATTTTATTAGCTGCAGCTAGTACAGTTGTCCAAGAAGTACACAAGGTATGTTCTCAGGAGACTGCCACTTTACTTTGTGGCGCACAATCTTATATACCGTATAAAAACATTTATTAACTACATACACTCCCAGAACACATAGAAAGGAGCCAGTAAGAATAACGTAAAGATAGAACAGAGTCAATAGAAATGTCGGAAAAACAAGACAGAACAAAGTATCAAGTGACTTAAGGTCGCCTCCCCTCCAGCTGTGTTTGTCACCCCTCCCTTGAACTAATTCATTAACCGATCCACAACGAAGTTTGCATGTGGTGCGATAAGTTTGTGTGCGTTTGGAGGACAGTTGTGAAATGAGAGAATACTAGCAAAGGACAGCGAAGGCCAGACGATAAGATAAGAACGGCGGAGAATAGTGTGAGCCTACAGATAGTTGAAACAAGGATTAGAAAACCAGACAGGGATTAGTGTACTCGGTCAGACCTTAATACCAGCCTTGTAAAGATAGAGGCAGAAAGCTGTTTTGAACACCATGTTGCAGAATAAGCAGAAAAGGCAGAATGGACTTCGTTCGCTGTGCTGCCTGAGTGAAGGCAACATAAAATGGCGGCGGGCCACAAAATGGCGGGTCGATACGATCGTATTAAAAATCGAATTTCCTCAGTGTCTCCGTCTGACATCACCGTGCCAATGAGAGGTCCTCGCCGGCGTGCTGACATCAGTTCCCTTTTTTCCATGCCTCCGACGTCAATGGTTTTCTCCTAGCTCTCGCTACTGTTGAAGGTGTTCCATCTGGTTTCTGGTTACAATCTTGTTTCTGGTTACAATGTCTCCTCCTAGGAAGTCGGGATTTGAGCCTTGTCGAGAGTGCGGGGTCGCATGTCGGTTACTGACCCTCATAATGATTGCCTTTGGTGTTTAAGCTCCGAGCATGACGTTGAGGAGTGTGTATCATGCCAGAGCATGAATCCAAAGGCTCTGAAGGAGAGAGAAGCCAAGTTATTTTTGGCTAAGGCGAAAAAAGGACATAAGAGCCATCACATGTCATCTTCTCACACTTTGTCGAAGAAGCTCAAGAAACAACGTCGTCATGAATCTCGGCGTTGTTGAGCTTGGAGCCGTTCAAGGTCCAGGTCTCCATCTAGACTGCGACGTGGGAGGTTAGTCCTACTGTAACTCCACAACTTCAAAGCCCTGGGGCTTCTACGGCGCCATCGGTCTCCGAGGTGGTCACGCCTCCAAAGAGTCCTCTCTTTTCACCTGTGGTGCAGGATTCGGATGCTCAACCGGCACAAGTGCTGCATGGAGACCAGCGGTATCCTGCCTTCCCGGCTCTGGGAGCGGATCCGGCAGCATTTTTAAATGCCATGTTTTCTCTGTTTAATGCTATGGCCCCTGCTGGTGCACCGGCTGGTCCCACAGGTCCTTTGGCATTTACGTTGGGCTCCACGGTTCCTTACAAGGCGGCGCCGTTTATGCCCTTCTATCCAGCTGAGGGTGCCGGTTCGGCGCCGATGACATTACCTTTTAGACCTGTGGCGCCGATGTCATCATGTTATCAGTCGATGCCGATGACGGAGCCTCAGGTGACCATGGCGCAGATGGGATCCGCTCCGGCGCGGGATGGCTCCGGATTAGATCGTAGTCAGCCTTCTTCTCCTGGTCCGCGCCTTTCAGTCCTGAAGCCGGTGTCATCGACGTCGGCTAATTCTATGTCAACGCCAAGGTTAGAGGCCAGGCTGAGGTCATGCAGAAAAGCATTAAGACTTTTGGAGGAACAGGAGTACCAAAGGCAGTTGCTGGAGGAAGGAGAGATTGTGGAGCCTTTGGGGGAATATCAAGGACTTGACTCAGCCAGTAGGCTAGACACTTCCCCAAAATGGGACCTTTCTTCTCCAGGGGAGTTTACAGAGGAGGCAGCTCATTCCATACTGTGGTCCGGAAGGCAGCAAATTTTTTGTATCTTCCGTTGCCTGCAGCAGAGGTCAAAACGAATATTGTAATTGAGGTCCTGCATCCTTCTTCGGCTTCAGCGAATCCATTGCTTCCATTTAATGATGCTCTTACGGAGCCTATCTTAGCGGTATGGAGGAAGCCTGTGTCGTCCCCAGCTGTCAACAGATCTGTGGCAAGGAGGTATAGGGTGGCTCCTGGAGATCCGGGATTTTTGTCGAAACATCCTTCCCCAGAGAGTCTAGTTGTTCAAGCCTCTTGTTCCACACGATCTGCACCAGGCTCCTTCCCTGTGATTCCATTGGACAGGGAGTCCAAGAGGATGGAGCAGTGGGCGAAGAAGACTTTTTCTTCTTGTAGTATGGCCCTCAAAGCAGCAAACGCTACCTGTGTATTAGGCAGATATGTGCACGCCCTGATGTATTCAGCTAGGGCTATGGTTCCAAACCTGCAGCAGGAGGTGCAAGGACAATTTGGTAGAACTCCTGTCGGATGCTCAGGCAGCGGCTAAGCAGATAATCCAGTCTGGTCTGGATTCTACAGATGCAGTGGCCAGGGCGATAGGTACCTCTATTGCTATCAGGAAGCATGCATGGTTGAGGTCCTTTGGCTTTTCCTCAAATGTCAAGTCTGCTCTTTTGGACTTGCCTTTTGATGGGGAAAAGTTTTTTGGTGCTACATCTGACTCTGCCTTAGAGCGCTTTAAGGACAGTAGGGCCACAGCAAAGTCTTTGGGTCTGCAGGCTTCCACTACTACCCCTTTTAGGTCCTTTTGGAGGTTCAGGAGGTTTGGGCGTGGAGCTGTTTACCGTGGGAGACCTCAGTCCACAGTCCAACAGCCTGCCAGCCTCCCTTATAGGTCCTTTAGAGGGCGGGGGAGGGTTCAGACAAGAGGGGCCACCCAGCAGCACCCTGTATCATCCTCTTCCTCTGGAGGACAACAACAAGGGAAGCAGCCCTAGTTTTCTGCCCATTTTCATCCATACTTCTCCTGTAGGGGGAAGGTTACGTCTTTTTCTCTGCCAGTGGGAGTTCATCACATCAGACTCCTGAGTTCTGAACATTGTGAGGAAAGGATATGCTCTTCCTTTTCAGGAGTTTCCCCCTCCCGTCCCTCCCCGTCACTCGTTTTGTTCAGAAGACCATCTCCTGTTGTTGCAGCAGGAGGTTCAAATCCTGTTATCAAAAGGTACGGTGGAGTTGGTTCCAGAGCAGGAAAGGGGTCAGGGTTGTTATTCAAGATATTTCCTGATTCCCAAGAAGGATGGTCGATTGAGACCAATCCTGGACCTGAGGATTTTGAATTGGTTCCTCAAACAGGAGAAATTCAAGATGCTGACTTTGGTGCTTCTGGCGTTGAACAAAGAGGATTGGATGGTGTCTGTCGACTTGCAGGATGCTTACTTTCATATCCCTATACTCACGTCGCATTGGAAGTATCTCCGGTTTGTGGTGGGGTTGCAACACTACCAGTTTGCGGTCCTTCCGTTTGGTCTTACTTCAGCACCTCGAGTCTTCACAAAGGTGATGACGGTGGTTGCAGCAAGTCTTAGAAGGAAGGGCATATCGGTATTCCCTTACCTGGAGGATTGGTTGATCAAAGCCAAGTCTCCAGAGCTCATGCTGCATCACTTGCAGATGACAACTCAGTCGTTGTTCAGTCTGGGCTTTTCGGTAAACGTGCCCAAGTCTCACCTGGAGCCCTCTCAGCGCCTCCTGTTCATAGGGGCAGTACTGGATACAACATTGAATCAGGCCTATCCTCCGCCTCAGCAGATTCAGGACATCCAGGCGTTGATTCCAATGTTTCAAAATGGAGCGGTTGTTCCAGTCCTCATGGTCCTACGCCTGCTCGGTCTGTTCGCTTCTTGCATTCTGTTGGTCACTCATGCACGGTGGCACATGATGGCTCTCCAATGGTGCCTCCGCAAGCAGTGGTTTCAACACAAACTGGATCTCGAGGAGTCAATAACGATCTCCAGAGACGCTGCAGCGGATCTACAATGGTGGGCTGTGGACGGCAACCTTTCTCAAGGAAGGCCGTTTTCACTGCCGCCTCTGGTGGCCACGGTCATGACGGATGCTTCCACTCTAGGTTGGGGAGCTCATCTGGGGGACCTGGAGATCAAGGGTCATTGGTCTCCAGTGAAACAGACTTTTCATATCAATCTGTTAGAATTGCAGGCGATACGTCTGGCTCTCAAGGCCTTCCTCCTGTCCCTTCACGGTCAGTCAGTTCAGGTCCTGATGGACAACACTACCGCAATGTGGTACATAAACAAACAGGGAGGAGTGGGGTCATACCTTCTCTGCAGAGAGGCTCTGCGGCTCTGGTCCTGGATTCCGAACCATCGGATTTGCTTGGTAGCAAATCATCTGGTCGGAGTGCTAAACGTACGTGCGGACACTCTCAGTCGACATTTCTTGGCCGATCACGAGAGGCGTCTCCATCCAGATCTGGTCCTTCACATCTTTCAGATGTGGGGTTCTCCAAGGATAGATCTGTTTACCACTCGGGAGAAAGAGCACTGCCCGTCATTCTGCAGCCTCCAGTATCCGGTGCAAGGAGCTTTGGGGGATGCGTTTCAGATCTCTTGGTGCAACCAGTTGCTTTACGCTTTTCCCCCCATACCCTTCATTCCTCGGGTTCTGAGGAAGATTCGCCAAGATCGGGCTTAGGTCATTTTAATAGCCCCGGATTGGCCAAGAAGGTTGTGGTACACGGACCCTCTCCAATTCTCACTGTGCCCTCCGCCCCGTCTCCCTCTCAGGGCAGACCTCCTCTCGAAGTCACAGGGGCAGGTTCTACACCCCCACTTACAGAGCCTGCACCTTGCCTGGAGATTGAACGGGGCAATCTGAGTTCTTTCTCTCTCCCACCAGAGGTAGTGGATGTTATTTTATCTGCCAAGCGACACTCCACTAAGACTGTTTATGCCGGCTGGTGGGCAAAATTCGTAGCTTGGTGTGGAGAGGAGCAAATTGATCCTTTGTGGGCCCATCTGTCCGATGTTCTTTTGTTTGCATTAGCTTTAGCACAGAAGGGTTGTGCAGTTGCTACTGTTAAAGGCTATTTGGCAGCACTGTCAGTCTTTCTTTGCCTTCCGGATCAGCCCTCCTTGTTTAAATCGCCTATTGTTATTAGGTTCTTAAAGGGTTTAACTAATAAATTTCCTCCCACGCCTTTTTTTATGCCTCTGTGGAATCTGAATCTCGTTTTAACTTTTTTAATGGGTTCACCGTTCAAACCCATGCATTCTTGCCTGTTAAGATTTTTAGTTCATTAGACGGTTTTCCTGATAGCTATAACATCAGCTAATCGTGTTGGTGAGCTTCAGGCTCTTAGTGTTAAACCTCCCCTTACTTTATTATTTTGTGATAAAGTGGTGCTGAAAACCAGGGCGGCTTTCCTACCTAAAGTTGTCACTCCTTTTCATATGGGGCAGTCCATTATCCTTCCATCTTTCTACCCTCCTCCTCATCCCTCGAGGGAGGAAGAGAGGCTCCATCGTTTGGACAACAGAAGGGCTCTCAGTTTTTATATTGAGAGGACAAAAGACTTTCGCTTGGAAGACCAGCTATTCATGGAATATATTGGAAAGAGGAAGGGCAGAGCAGTCTATAAAAGAACGATATCCAGGTGGGTCATTCTTTGTATCAAGGTTTGCTACTCGTTGGCAAAAAAGGTTCCCCCTGAGGGTGTTAGAGCCCATTCGACCAGGGCTTAGTCCGCCACTTCGGCCCTGACTAGAGGGGTTCCGGTGGTGGATAGTTGCAAGGCAGCAACATGGGTGTCCCTCCACACCTTCGCAAAGCATTATTGCTTGGACTCGGAGGTTAGGAGGGACGCCCATTTTGCACGATCTGTATTGCAGGATTTCTTGGTGTAACCAGTCAGGAACCCACCTCCGAGTGCGGTACTGCTTTGGGACTCTATTCATAAGGTGAGGAATCCACAGGTAGTTGTATCCATCAGAAAAACAAGTTACTTACTTCCGATAACGCTTTTTCTGGTGGATACATTAGCTACCTGTGGATTCCTCACATTCCCACCTGCCTCCCCGTTGCCTGTCTGGTCATACCAAGATTTTTGTTTTACAAGTGTATATAGGTTTTGGTGATTATATGTATATATAAATAAATTATGGTTATAATTGTGTTGCCTCATTATGGTTTTATGTATATATGTATTCATTTGAGCTATTGTGAGGACCGGTTTTTACCTGTTCGCCTCAAAGGCACATAAAAAATGGGTGAAACTGACGTCAGCACGCCGGCGAGGACCTCTTATTGGCACAGTGACGTCAGAAGGAGTCGCGTGGAGCCGTGCAATTGTGATGTCCTCATCGACGTGGAGAGCTGGGAAGAAGATTTTCCATCGGATGCTGGCGCATGGGAGAATTCATAAGGTGAGGAATCCACAGGTAACTAATGTATCCACCAGAAAAAGTGTTACTGAAGGTAAGTAACTTGTTCTTCTTGGCCTTTTTAAAATATTTATTACAATCCAATTAATTGGCAAAGTCATATTTGAAACAACTATTTTACAAAAGAAACTTTTTAAAAGTTATTATTCTACCTGCCTAAAGCCTCTAGAAGTCCTGATGAGATTTGTCGGTCATGGGGATTTTGGACATAGATCGAAAGCATGTAATGTTGACCATTGATAATTAATTTGTTCTTCTAGAAAATATACTATTCAGGTGCAGATAATCACAGAATTGCAACAGTGTCCACATTGTGTTTAGGCTACCTTGGCATAATATTGTGATCATGTGTTTTTTACTTCCTTTAATAAGACTTAATTGTGGCAACTATTTTTTTTTATTCAGCAGAACATAGAGTTATACAAATACGAAAGCGAATGAACCAGAATAAATGTACTGACACATTGGAACCGACAACCAATAGCAAAATGAAACTTCTTCCATGCGCTGTGCAGAGAAAAAACATCCGGAAACAGAAGAAGCAGGGAAGGCCAGCAAAAAGGAGAATAGGGCAATGCCAAGAATTAGAAAATGGTTTCACAATATCATCTAACAACAATACACACCAGGCATCAATCCAAAGAGAGGAACACTATTCCCAGTCTCTTTCTACACATCCACAAAGATACAGAAAAAAGAAACAGGTTCAGTGTATAATATGTGGGAAATGTTTCAGGGATGCATCTGCCCTGGCTGTACACACAAGAAGGCACACAGGGGAGAAACCATATTTGTGTACAGTATGCGGCAAGACTTACAGCCAGCTGTCTCACTTTGTAGGACACAGTAGAAAACACTCTGGGGTGAAGCCATATGTATGTCCTTTATGTGGAAAACAATTCATCTGGTCATCAGCCTTGGCCACACACAGGAGAATGCATACAGGCGAGAAACCGTATGCATGTACTGAATGTGGAAAGAGCTTCACTCAATCATCACACCTGAACAAACACAAAAGGATACACACAGGTGAGAAACCATATGCCTGTGTGGTATGTAGAAAGAGGTTCTATAGCTCCTCAAACCTCACCAAGCACTATCGAATTCACACAGGGGAAAAACCATATACATGCACTTTATGTGGAAAGGCTTTCAGCCAGTCATCAGCTTTAACCATACACAGTAGGATACACACTGGGGAGAAACCATATACCTGCATTGCCTGTGGGAAGAACTTCAACCAATCATCAGCATTAGCTACACACAAGAGAATGCACACAGGGGAGAAACCATATGCATGTACTGCATGTGGAAAGAGATTCAGCCGTCGTTCAGTCCTGACCATTCACATCCAAATGCACAGGCTAGCAGTCAAAAAGACAGCAAACATTTTGTTAGTCAGTTAATTGACTGCGGTTTGCAGTGCAGACTAGTCCTCTAGATTCGTACAGCAATTAGAGAGCAACTAACTCTGAGTGGGAGAACATAGGTGAATTGTTTGTTGATACTTAACACAAAGCGATCTGATGAACCATGAACCATGAACCAAATGAAACAGGGCAACAATGTGCTCTATTCAGAGCTGCTTTTGTGTTTTTCCCCCTTTTAGTATTTGAAAATATGTAATGAACATAGAAAATAAATTTCCCTGTGTACGATTCACAAACAAACAAAACAAGTACATCTTCAGAAGATATGCAGATGTCCCAAACCGTGCTGTGGAATGCCCCCCTTCCCACCTCCTTGAACGAAACCTACCTACTCGCAATGTAATTTCATTTTGAGGTGTAACTGTTCAGGAGTAAATGGGTTTACAATTAGAGGATCACATATTGTGAATGTCTTGCACTTGTAAATAAAGCCTTTTGCTTGCGTGTGTCTAGCTTATAGGAGTTTGCTTTCCACACGCAAATGTTTGTGTGAATCGTGCGCAGTGTAATGCCTGTAAAAAAGTACACATCACATGCAGGCACAGGAGCAGTCCTCTAAAAGTAGTGTTGCACAAGGAGAAACTTGACCAAATTGTAGTACAAATGCAATTAGGGACCGATCACCTGAACAAATTAAGAGTGAACAATACAAAAGAATGTTTCAGAAGGGTCCTTAATTTAATATGAAACGTTTGTGTATTACACTGGTTAATTCATAATATTGCCTATGAAATCAGTATACACACTAATAAAGTCTCAGTCTGTACAAATTAATTGTCCAGATGTTTAGTGGCTGAGCATGTATTTAAAACAGGAAACCATGTCTTCTAAGCGCCCTCCTCCCTCTGTGGAGTACTTGGTCCTGTGCATTCAGAGCTAATCATTCCTTCGAGGCAATCATTCAAGTTAGAAGCAGCTAAAGACTGATGCCCATTGATGGCTAGCGACATTTAAAAGTGGTGGGGCGTGAAAGTTAGGAATGACTTAAATAGCGAGCGAGCACTGCATTTTATTTCACTTTTACCTTGTCATTATTTTATAGACTGTGTATTCCCATGATGGAAGCCCCATCACACCCATTTGCACAGCATCGCCATTACAACTGAAATAAGTGATCAGTGCCCTGTTCTGTGCCTGCTGAGAGGCCAAGGATTGGATGCAAGGAAGGAGACCAACACACAAGTGAACGTTTCTTAAAGTGACTAAGAATGTCAACACATCGCCGTCATATTTTATCATAACTCTCTTCTTGACCCGCCACTCCTTATGTCCAGTTCAGAAAGTAAGCAGGAAGCCTGAACTGAGTGACAAGGTTTACCCGAAAGCGCCAAAAAGTGCACCAACCAGTCCAAAGTCTTCTGAATGTGCACAGGAAGGAGTGCACATAAAAATGTGTTTTACTTATGTGAAAAAACTGTACAGTTGAAAATAGTATTAACCCGCCATGTTTAACCATAGAGCACAATTATACCGTGTTGGTTTAGAAAGATAAAGTCACCTCTCTACTTGTGTGCACCATAAATAGTTCTGTATAGATTTTGACATTTTCTTCTCATACAAATTACACACAAGCCAAAGTTACAATTTACGCACAAGGGAAACTTGCCCGTTTGTTCAGTACACGTGTAAAAGAATGCATTTATGCATCTCCCCAGTGAAAGCATTGTATTTCCCCTGCTTGCTTTATTATTCTTGTAAGGGCAGGAAAGTTGTCACCCTTAAATGCATCGGTTATCGTTTTACACACATGCTCTTGCTGCAGAGGCCTGTTGTGTGCAGAAGTACTGCGATTACTGGGCTGATTGGCAGAGTTTGGTGCAATCAGCGGGTTACTTGATGCAGTTGTAGACCCTGTGCACTGGCACTGTGAGGAACTAGCAGTGTTTTCAGGCTCAGCTCCAGAGCTCTCAATCGCAGCAAAAACACTGGTGCAGGTCTGACTTGGTCCAAAGTATTTTTGATAAATAACAACAAACTGCTCCGATGCGTTGCGGCCTGGGACACTTGTGTTGCATCACGTTTTTATATTTATATAACACGAACTCGACCAGAAGGTGTGGGAGCGATTCACATGAGCACTAGTTACATTACGCAAGCAAAGTCACACTCATTTTTGTTTCTATGCATGCACAAGGACTTTTGTCTAGAATCACAAGATATAGTGGTGATGCCGAATCTTACAGAAACCGTCCGGTGTCTCTAGATTATGAGGGTGTGTCCCTCTGATTGACAGCAGCCAAGAGCCTGATGAAGTTCCAAAGGGAGGGAAGGAAGGTGGTTGACACTCATTACAAACGCCAACAAACCTACCCAGTACTGGAGCTTCTCTCATGCTGTTTTCAGCATGAAGTGTCAGAAATGGCTGGAGCAGGCTATCCCAGCGCCCCTTTTGAGACTAGGGCCCTGTGTCTGTAATCCCTCCAGCTATTTAAAACAGCTTGATTTGATGCGGTCTGAAGTGCGCATGTCGGGTTGGCCGTCACAAGACAGCCAATCTGACATGTTGACTCCTCACTTTAAGCATTAGGCATGTCATCCCTGCTGCCAGTCATCAGGAATCACCCCTGCCCCCACCTCACACTCAAGCTGGAGCAGTGGCACGTTATAGAAAAAAAATAATAATAACCATTTTATTAATTTCCATTTGCTGCTGGGAGGTAGGGGAACGCTCTTCCACCCTAAAGGAGGAACCGCCACTGCTTATGTTTAGCACAAAGTAATCATTTTGTCAGCAGCCTTTGTGATAGTGGTAAATTAAATCCTTTCCCGTCACTGTAGATCACAACAATTCTCTGGACTGAAGAATTTTCTGGACATGTACACATCAGAATCCTTGCAGGACTCTCTGGGGTGAATATTAATAATGATTATCATCAACCCTGCTAAAGTCCTTCTTTCTGGGTCACCACTTACATGGTTGGTGCTAGGCATGGGCAGCTGCCTAGGGCCTAACTCCTGCTCACAACTAAGGGGCCTGCATCCGATCACTGTCTTTCAAAATACTCCAGTGTTACGATGTCCTTGTGAGCAGCAAACATGCAGCGCAGCTCGTCCCAGTGGAGGCAAGTGGTGGAGCTGCCCTCCCCTGGGCCAAGGCCCCTGGGCCTACCAGCCTTGGGAAGAAAGACCTTCACAACATCCAATTGGTGCATCTGCATGAAAACAGCGATTAGATGGGAACTTGATGTGCACTTGGGTGTGAACTGACCCCGCCCCTGTATGAATGAAGAGCAGGGTGTCCTGCAGGGCTCCCAATAAATGAAAGAAACATGATCCATCTTCAATGGGCGTAACTCACCTAGGATAATAAAAAAAGAAACAATGTCATTACAATGTAATTTCTTTAACACACAGTAGCACTTTACCTTAGAATATCAGGTTATAACACTGCATTGAGATGTATTTAGTAAAAGTGAGGACCAGATTCACCAACATTTTGTGCTGGCTTTGTTTCACAAAAGTGATGCAAATCAGCCCAAAAAAAATTCTGTAATTTTCTTTCTAGCGCAAAACGTGTTTGCGCTGGAAAGTTGCCTAAAAGTAATGCAAAGCAACATGATGCTTTGCTTAGCAGCATGGGCCATTGCATATGTGATACATCAGCATTCCCATGCAACCACCCAAGCTTTTTGACGCAAACCTCTGTCTACCAAAAATTTGAGACAGGGTTGTGTGTAAAAAAGTAATGCCATTTGAAAGCAGGTGTTAAAAGGAGAAATGTTTTCATTTCTCCTTTTCCGACTTTGCATGTGTACTTCACTGTACAGCACACAAAGTTGAAACAATTTTAAAAGCTGTCTAGGCATAGTATTTTGTACTACAATGGAACCCTTCCAGTTCAAATCCTATGCTAGAATCCTGCACACACCTTTCCACTATGGAGCAAAGATGTGTCCATAGTGCTCAACAACAAAATTCTGCACCAGCGCTAGAGAGAGGGGAGAAAATAGCAATATTTTTATAGATATGTGTTTTGGAAAATATCCTCTTTCTTGGCATGGTTACCCCAATTTTCTGCCTGTTGTCAGTGTGTTTGACTGTGTTCACTGGGATCCTGCTACCCAGGACCCTAGTGATTATACTTTCTCCATTCTAACTTGGTAACTTGTACCACTGTCACCCCACATTTGGCATACTGGTACCCCCATGTAAGTCCCTTATATATGGTACATAGGTACCCTGGGCATTGGGGTACCAGGGGATCCCTATGGCCTGCAGCATGTATTATGCCACCCATAGGGAGCCCATTCAAAGTGTTCCGCAGGCCTGCCATTGCATCCTGCGTGAAAGGGTGCATGTACCCTTTCACTACTGCACCAGGTCACAGTAAGTCAGGCCTAAGGCAGACCCTCCTAGCCCAGAGGGCAGGGTGCAAGTACTTGTGTGTGCGGGCACCCCTGCACTAGCAGAGGTCGCCCACGAACTCCAGCTCCGTTTTCCTGGACTTCGTGAGTGCAGGGACACCATTTTATGCGTGTACTGGACATAGGTCACTACCTATGTCCAGCTACATAATGGTAACTCCAAACCTAGGCATGTTTTATATCAAACATGTCGGAGTCATACCCCAATACTGTTGCAAGTATTGGAAGTATGATTCCATCCACTCTGGGGGCTCCTTGGAGGACCTCCAGCATTGCTAGCACCAGCCTTACAGGGTTTTCTGGTTAGCCCAAACTGCTGCCACCCCTCAGACAGTTTTCTGCCCTCCTGCTGCTTGATCCGATCAAGCCCAGGAAGGCAGAACAAAGGATTTCCTTTGGGAGAGGGAGGTAACACCCTCTCCTTTTGGAAATAGGTGTGACTGGCTTGGGAAGGGTAGCCTCCCCAAGCTACAGTGTATGCTTTGAAGGGCACATTTGGTGCCCTCCGTGCATAAAGCAATCCCCACCAGTTCAGGGACCCCCAGTCCCTGCCCTGGTGTGAAACCAGACAAAGGAAAGAGGAGTGACCACTCCCCTGTCCATCACCACCACAGGGGTGGTGCTCAGAGCTCTTCCAGAGGGTCCCTGGGTTCTGCCATGTTGAATTCAAGGTTGGCAAGGACCTCTGGGAGCACCTGAGTGGCCAGGCCAGGCGGGTAATGTCAGAGCCCCCACCTGATAGGTGGTCACCTGACTAGTTAACCAATCCCCCTTTCAAAGCTATTTAGGGTCTCTATCTTAGGTGGGTCCTCAGATTCGGCTTGCAAGATCCCAGCAGGACTCCTCTGCAACCTCCACTTTGACTTCTAGCCAAAGGAACCGCAACTAGCCAGGAACCGACAATCTGCCTCCACGAAATAGACTCTTCTAGCTACATTGTTTCCATGGCTCCTTCCAGCTTCTGCAACATTTCCCTGGCTGTGCACCCTCTCAGGGTGGCAAGTCTTCAGTCTGCACAAGAAGGAAGAAGAAATCTCCCTTGGAGTGAAGGAGTCACTCACCTGCATTCGAAGGCACCTGCTACAATGATGACCAGCTGCGTGGATCCTGCATCACAGGTGGTGGTCCAGAGTAGTGCTTTTGGTCCTCTCTGGCAGCTGTCCAACTTTGGTAGAGGTTAGCCCTTGCCTTCCCACATAGGGCAGTACCCCCGTGCACCGCATCTCTTGCAGCTACCATGGCTTGTTTGCATCTCCTCCAAGGGATGCTCAGGCAACATGTAGCTCCAGCCCCCAGCACTTCTTCCTGCGACAGAGCCCTTTGCATGGTTCTCCTGCAATGTGGGATCCCTTTTTGTAGTGCTGCGTGGGCTCCTTCTGTGACTTCTGTGTCCCCGTCCTGTGAGACTCCTGTGGGTGCTACCTCTGCTCCTATGGGCTCTCTGTGTTGCCGAGGATCCCTTCTCACTCCCCATTCTGGGTTGAGTCCTTCTGGGCCTTGCTGGTTCCTGGCAGCACGACTTTTCCTCTAACCAAGAGTTTGCCTTTGCCAAGGCTTGTTGGTGGAATTCCTGCACCGACACCCGTCTGCAATCTACACTGCGGCGTGGGACATCTTCTGCATCCCTCAGGAACTCTTCTTCGGCTCCAGGACTGCAGTGCTGACCTGATTTTGATCACCTTCGACCAACTCCTTCAAGTAAAGTTGGCTGGGTAGTAGCTCCTGCTCCTCCGGTACTTCACTGTGTCTCTTGGACTTCGTCCCATCTCTCCACAGGTCTTCATCTTCAGGAATCCACCACTGGCTTCCTACAGTCTTGTTTGGGTGTCTTCATTTCTTCTTTTACTTTCTTTTGGGTAGTTTGGGGAAATTCCAGTGATTAACTCCTGCTTTCATGGTTGCTGGGGAGTACTCTTACTTACCTCTGTGGTTTTCTAGTACTCCCCTCTACACATTCCACTTAGCTAGGTGGGGATCCTGTGTTCACATTCCATTTTTTTAGTATATGGTTTGGGCTCCCATAGGGTCACTATTGGCTATCTACATTTACACTGTTCTCTAACCTTTTCTAGGGCTATGCCCTATTACTAGTGTATATATTTAGGCCCGTATTTATACTCCGTTTGCGCCGAATTTGCGTCGTTTTTTTCGACGCAAATTCGGCGCAAAACTAATGCCATATTTATACTTTGGCGTTAGACGCGTCTAGCGCCAAAGTATGGGCAAAGAGCGTCATTTTTTAGCGTGAACGCCTTCCTTGCGTTAATGAGATGCAAGGAAGGCGTTCCCGTCTAAAAAAATTACGGCGACGCAAATGCGTCGTATTTATACTCCCGGGCAAAAATCACGCCCGGGAGGTGGCGGGTCAAAAAACCCCGCATTTGCGCCACTTTTTAACGCCTGGGTCAGGGTAGGCGTTAAGGGGCCTGTGGGCTCAAAATGAGCCCACAGGTGCCCTCCCCTGCCCCCAGGGACCCCCCCTGCCACCCCTGCCCACCCCAGGAGGACACCCAAGGATGGAGGGACCCACCCCAGGGACATTCAGGTAAGTTCACGTAAGTATAATTTTTTTTATTGTTTAATTTTTTTTGGTGGCATAGGGGGGCCTTTTTTGTGCCCCCCTACATGCCACTATGCCCAATGACCATGCCCAGGGGACATAAGTCCCCTGGGCATGGCCATTGGGCAAGGGGGCATGACTCCTGTCTTTACTAAGACAGGAGTCATGAAATGGCGTCTGGGCGTCGTAAAAAAATGGCGCAAATCGGGTTGAGGCGATTTTTTTGCCTCAACCTGACTTGCCCCATTTTAAGACGCCCTAACGTCATTTTTTCCCAACGCCGGCGCTGCCTGGTCTACGTGGTTTTTTTCCACGCAAACCAGGCAGCGCCGGTCTGCTTGCGCCGGCTAACGCCATTCCATAAATACGGCGCCCGCATGGCGCTTCAGAATGGCGTTAGACGGCGCTAAATTTTTTGACGCTAAACTGCGTTAGCGCAGTTTAGCGTCAAAAAGTATAAATATGGGCCTTAGTGTATTACTTACCTCCTTTTGGAGGGCTGCCCTTCTAGTACTTTGTGGTATTGTGCGACCAAAAATAAAGTACCTTTAGTTTTGTACAACCAAGTGTTTTCTTTCATGTCTGAAAGTGCTGTGTGACTACAGTGGTTTTGCATATCTTCTAGATAAGCCTTGGCTGCTCATCCACACCTACCTGTAGAGAGCTGGCTTATAGACACTGCCTACATGTCACTGATGGGAATACCTGGACCTGGTTATAAGGTGTAAATACCCTAGGTACCCACCACACACTAGGCAAGCTTCGTACATTGATGGTGCAATAAGCACTTGTAATTGCCTTACCACTCTGTCACTCGGTACTTTCCACAGGAAAGACCACTTGCTAGCTGGGGGTGTCTACACTATACCTAGTAACAGGAAAACAGTCTCTTGGGTTTGGGTAAGAGAATGGTTTAGGCATAGCCCTTACTCCAAACTTCTTTGTGGGGACTTAGTTAGAGTAGTTAGGGATCCTACACCACTCTAGGTAGCTGACATGTCTTCAGCAGAGCACTCAACTCAGGTCATGGAGTCTTCTTATGAGGAAATGCCCTTCTCTCGTAGAGGATTTCCATGTATAGTCATAAGCGCTGAATTGTTCCACCTGCCTGTGGGGACCCAGGAGCACTTTTCTCAAAATGTCTTCTTAAGTGTTGATGTTCGCCTTTCTTCAGGAAGGCCTACAAATGTCATTATGCAGCCTAAAGGAGAGGCTACAGAGGCCAAAATTCTTCATCATGTTTGGTTGAAAAAAGGGCATGCGAGGTAGATATGCATTCAAATGCATGAAAACTTTGAAGATTTTACAGAAAAAATCTTTCACAAACCTTTTTGTAATGTTACATAAGGATGAAGGAACACAGGACAATGTAGCCCATAGGCTTCCATTATAGAGAAAGAAAATGAGACTGTGCCTTTAGGAGCAGTTGGTCCTCCCATATCCCATCATGCTTAGCAAGAGGCAGTTACCTCAGTTCTTTTTCTGGCTCCTGTTGACAGGACCCTGTTGGATTGAGCTCCACCTATTTATAGGTTTTTTCACAAAAAATTCTAGTCAAATACTATTGCCAACACTTTCACTCGATGTTTTTCATCTTGACTGACAATTTTCTGTCATTTTTTGTAAAGTTCTGACAAATTTAAGGTATTTTTCCATCTAAATGCCTTCACTTTTTAAAAAGTGTCCTCACTGTGGCAAGAAGAAGGCTAAAACAGGTTCTACTCTGTTTGGCTCTCATGCTGATGATGAGATATCTAGAATGAAATCCGAACTAGACACTCTCAAAGCTTTAGGCATTGAAAAACCTAGAGAGCAGCATAAGTCGTTCCATCCTTACCATTGCAGGTTTTTCTCACAGAGAGTTCAAACTCCGCAATGGGTGCCACCTAGATCTCAACAACAGCAACAACACCAGAGATTATACCAAACTCAACGAAAACAAATTTGAGGTTGTTCCACTCAACAAACCACCCACGGAGGATGTCAACCATCTAAGTCTGAGCCCTGAGCTCATCCTTCCCCCTCTTCCCTTACCCTCTCCGGTAGGGGGAAGTATCTTGCAATCCCTGACAGAGTGGCAATGCATGACATCAGACGCCTGGGTTCTGAATATTGTGTACTATTCCACCAAATCCCTTCATGTCACATCTCGATTCTCTCAGGGCAGAGGTCAACACATTATTACAAAAGAAGGCGGTAGAACCAGTTCCCACTGATCAACGTGGAAAAGGGATTTACTCAAGGTATTTGCTAGTACCAAAGAACAACACTTACAAATTCAGACCCATTCTCGATCGAAGAATAGCCAACAAATGGATTTGAAAGGAGAAGTTCAGAATGCTGGCTTACATCAGTTAAATCCCAAGCTTCATCAGGGAGATTGGCTCTGTTCCATCGACCTTGGAGATGCATAGTTCTACATTCCCATTGCCAGGAAGCACTGGAAATTCCTAAGGTTTCTCTTGGGACAAGACCATTGCCAATTTGCAGTGTTCCCATTCGGCCTCAAGTCAGCGCCCAGAACGTTCTTCAAATGCATGGCTGTCGTGGCAGTCCATCTTAGAAAGCACCAAATCTTCATCTATCCCTATCTAGATGATTGGTTCATAAAGGCACCCACATCTCAAGAGGCCCAACTACATTTCAGTTGGACATACCAACTCCTTCAACAATTGGGCCTCCCGGTCAACCTCACCAAGTCAACCTCATCACCTGTCCAGAGGTTGCACTACTTAGGAGCCACCATCAATACCATTCAAGCAAAGGTGTTTCCTTCGGAGGAGCGACGTTTATCAATCCTTCTGAAATGTCAAGCTCTCAAGAAAGCACCTCATTCAACAGCAAGAATAGTCTCATCTCTCCTAGGATCGATGGCTTCTTGCATCTACCTCACTCGCAATGCTCGTCTCCACATGAGGCCCTTGCAGGAGTGTCTAGAGAATCAGTGGAAACAGCTGACAAACAATTGTTAGGACAGGATTACTCTCTCCTCGCATGCAACAAGATCCCTCAAGTGGTGGTGTTCTCCAAACAATCTTCTCAAATGGACGCCCTTCCACCAGCAAGTCCCCACGCAGACGATAGTCACGGATACATTGTTGCTCAGATGAGGTGCCCATATGGACCATCTACAGATTCAAGGCTCTTGGTCTCAGAAGGGGAGATTGTATCAAATCAGTCTCCTAGGGCTACGTGCAGTTCATCTGGCCCTCAAAGCCTTTCTACCGGCATTCAGCACAAATACTCTACTTGTTCACACAGACAATACAGCCACCATAATCTGCCTGAACAAGCAGAGGGCACCAGATCCAGAACTCTATCTCTGGAGGCAGAGACAATCTAGAACTGGCTTCTGACCAGGAACCTAACAATAACAGCGACTCACCTCCAGGGCATAGAGAACGTTCAAGCGGACACTCTCCCTCAGAGCGCTAGACAAAAACCACAAGTGGGTGCTACACGACGACGTTGTGCAAAACATCTTCTCCATGTGGGGCACCACCTCTATAGATCTGTTTGCTACAGCAGACAACAAAAAATGCCCAAACTTCGCCTCCAGTGACTACCATCCAGGGACATTGGGGAATGCCCAGATGATAAACTGGTCTGGCAAATTTCTTTATGCCTTTCTGCCACTTCCCCAGATCCCGGCAGTCCTGATCAAACTGTCCAGCTCCAGAACCAGGATGATCCTCATTGCTCTGGAATGGCTGCAGCAGTGGTGGTTTCTGGACCTTCTTCATCGGTCACTCTGTCCACATCTCAGGCTGCATGCATGCCAGACCCTCTGATGAAATTCAGAGGTCAGATCAGACATTCCAACCTCTTGTTGTTGAACTTGGCAGCATGGCTCATGAGCTAGTGCAGTATGGTCACCTTAACCTACCACAAGACTGCATGGATGTTCAAAGAGAGGCAAAGCAGATCTGCATATGCCTTAAAATAGAACAGATTCTGCATTTGGTGTTGGACAAGAACATAGATTCCACAGCATGCAGAAAAGATGTTATTCTTCCATACCTATTGCAGCTAGCAAAATCTGGCTTGCAATTCTCGTCCATCAAAGTACACCTGGCAGCTCTCACTCCATACAGGAAAAGTCCTTCACAAACCTCTTTCTTTAAAATTCCAGTCATTAAAGACTTCTTAAAATTGTTAAAGAAGGTTTTTCCTCCCACTAGGCGCCTATCTCCGCCATGGGAGCTTGATGTAGTTCTTTCATGTCTAATGCAGCATTCTTTTGAGCCCATACACAAGGCATCTCTCAAACAACTCACTTGAAAAACTGCCTTCCTTATAGCAATTACATCAGCTCGCAGCGTTAGTGAGATCTAGGTCCTTTGTGCTCAGGAACCATTCATGGTTTTCCATTCCTGCTAGCTTGTAATGAGAACACATCCCAAATTCCTATTCAAAGTTATGTCTGACTTTCATGTAAACCAGACTATTTCTTTACCAACTTTCTTTCAAAACTCATCTACTCCTGCAGAGAGAACACTTCACTCTCTAGATGTGAAGAGGGTTTTGGAATTTTACTTAGACAAAACTAAGGTTGTCTTTATGACAATGGTGGTGATAACTCCCATAGACAGCCAATGTACCACACCAACCGCCGGGTGTTAACACCACTGACCACGGCGGTAGCCATCAACAGCCAGGCGGAAGACAAGGTACTGCCCACCATATTATGACATAGCAAACCGCCACGATTTCCGGGATGGTACCAATGCCATCAAAACCCTGGCGGAAACAGAACACAGAAGACGAAAGACTCACCCTCACAGACACAGAGAAGGCCAACACTGCCATGGAACCGGAACTTCAAGTCTTACCGATGCTCATCTTTGCCATGCTCCACCTGGAACACCAACAACGACGGTGAGTGAAGGAGGCTGGCCTGGCTTGTAGTGGGTACCAAGGGTTACTTACACTCTGTACCAGGTCCAGTTATCCATTACTAGTGTAGAAGAGGTGTTTGTAGCAGCTTAGGCTGATAGAAGGTAGCTATAGCAGAGCAGCTTAGGCTGAACTAGGAGACATGCAAAGCTCCTACTATACCACTGGTGTCAAATGCACAATATCATAAGAAAACACAATACACAGATATACTAAAAATAAAGATACTTTTTTTTTTATGACAATATGCCAAACGTATCTCAGTGAGTACCCTCAGTATGAGGATGCCAAATATACACAAGATATATGTACAGAATACCAAAAATATGCAGTAATAGCAAAAGGAAGTAATGCAAGCAATGTAGAATTACAGTAGATTGCAATAGGAGCACATAGGTATAGGGGCAACACAAACCATATACTCCAAAAGTGGAATGCTAACCACGAATGGACCCCAAACCTATGTGAGCTTGTGGAGGGTCGCTGGGACTGTAAGAAAACAGTGAGGGTTAGAAAAATAGTCCACCCCAAGACCCTGAAAAGTAGGTGTAAAGTGCACCTATATTCCCCAGAGAGCACAGAAGTCGTGATAGGGGAATTCTGCAAGGAAGACCAACACCAGCAATGCAACCAAAGTGGATTTCCGGACGAGAGTACCTGTGGAACAAGGGGACCAAGTCCAAGAGTCGCGACAAAGTCGAGATTGGGCAGATGCCCAGGAAATGCCAGCAGAGGGTGCAAAGAAGCTGCCACCGGATGGTAGAAGCTTCGAGTTCTGCAAGAAAGAAGAGAGCTAGGGACTTCTCCTTTGGAGGATGGATGTCCCACGTCGTGAAGAAGCTTGCAGAGGTGTTCCCACGCAGAAAGACTGCAAACAAGCCTTGCTAGCTGCAAGGGTTGCGGTTAGGGTTTTTGGATGCTGCTGTGGCCCAGGAGGGACCAGGATGTCACCACTTGGATGAGGAGACAGAGGGGGTGCCCAGCAAGTCAGGGAGCCCTCTCAAAAGCAGGCAGCACCCGCAAAAGTACCAAAACAGGCACTTGGAAGAGGAGTGAACCGGAGCTCACCCGAAGACACAAAAGGGAGTCCCACGACGCCGGAGGACAACTCAGGAGGTTGTGCACTGCAGGTTAGAGTGTCGGGGACCCAGGCTTGGCTGTGCACAAAGGAAATCCTGGAAGAGTGCACAGGAGCCGGAGCAGCTGCAAATCACACGGTACCCAGCAATGCAGTCTAGCGTGGGGAGGCAAGGACTTACCTCCACTAAACTTGGACTGAAGAGTCACTGGACTGTGGGAGTCACTTGGACAGAGTTGCTGAGTTCCAGGGACCACGCTCGTCGTGCTGAGAGGGGACCCAGATGACCGGTGATGCAGTCTTTTGTTGCCTGCGGTTGCAGGGGGAAGATTCGGTCGACCCACAGGAGATTTCTTCAGAGCTCCTAGTGCAGAGAGGAGGCAGGCTACCCCCACAGCATGCACCACCAGGAAAACAGTCGAGAAGGCGGCAGGATCAGCGATACAAGGTTGCAGTAGTCATCTTTGCTACTTTGCGGTTTTGCAGGCTTCCTGACCAGTCAGCGATCGATCCTTTGTCAGAAGGTGAAGAGAGAGGTGCAGAGGAACTCTGATGAGCTATTGCATTCGTTATCTAAAGAATTCCCCAAAGCAGAGACCCTAAATAGCCAGAAAAGGAGGTTTGGCTACCTAGGAAGAAGGATAGGCTAGCAACATAGGTAAGAGCCTATCAGAAGGAGTCTCTGACGTCACCTGCTGGCACTGGCCACTCAGAGCAGTCTAGTGTGCCAGCAGCACCTCTGTTTCCAAGATGGCAGAGGTCTGGAGCACACTGGAGGAGCTCTGGGCACCTCCCCTGGGAGGTGCAGGTCAGGGGACTGGTCACTACCCTTTCCTTTGTCCAGTTTGGCGCCAGAGCAGGGCTGGGGGATCCCTGAACCAGTGTAGACTGGCTTATGCAGAGATGGGCACCATCTGTGCCCATCAAAGCATTTCCAGAGGCTGGGGGAGGCTACTCCTCCCCAGCCCTGACACCTTTTTCCAAAGGGAGAGGGTGTAACACCCTCTCTCTGAGGAAGTCCTTTGTTCTCCCTTCCGGGGCCAAGCCTGGCTGGACCCCAGGAGGGCAGAAACCTGTCTGAGGGGTTGGCAGCAGCAGCAGCTGCAGTGAAACCCCGGGAAAGGTAGTTTGGCAGTACCCAGGTCTGTGCTAGAGGCTCGGGGGATCATGGAATTGTCTCCCCAATGCCAGAATGGCATTGGGGTGACAATTCCATGATCTTAGACATGTTACATGGCCATGTTCGGAGTTACCATTGTGACGCTGTACATAGGTAGTGACCTATGTCCAGTGCACGCGTGTAATGGTGTCCCCGCACTCACAAAGTCCGGGGAATTTGCCCTGAACGATGTGGGGGCACCTTGGCTAGTGCCAGGGTGCCCACACACTAAGTAACTTAGCACCCAACCTTTACCAGGTAAAGGTTAGACATATAGGTGACTTATAAGTTACTAAAGTGCAGTGGTAAATGGATGTGAAATAATGTGGACGTTATTTCACTCAGGCTGCAGTGGCAGGCCTGTGTAAGAATTGTCAGAGCTCCCTATGGGTGGCACAAGAAATGCTGCAGCCCATAGGGATCTCCTGGAACCCCAATACCCTGGGTACCTCAGTACCATATACTAGGGAATTATAAGGGTGTTCCAGTATGCCAATGTGAATTGGTGAAATTGGTCACTAGCCTGTTAGTGACAATTTGGAAAACAGAGATAGCATAACCACTGAGGTTCTGGTTAGCAGAGCCTCAGTGAGACAGTTAGTCATCACACAGGGAACACATACATTGCACACTTATGAGCACTGGGGCCCTGGCTGGCAGGGTCCCAGTGACACATACACTAAAACAACATATATACAGTGAAATATGGGGGTAACATGCCAGGCAAGATGGTACTTTCCTACAGTGAGTACAGCCGCCTAGCACACAAGGGAGGGAAGGAGGAAAAGGAGAGTGACACACACGCACAACACACACCATACACACACACCTTACACACAATCAGCTGCAGATGAAAACCAGCTTCATAGGACACACATCATGATAATGCCAGGATAAAAATTAGCCAGAACTGATAGTGTAATTTGATGCCAACAGCCACTATATTGTCCATGTGACAAGAGAAATATGAGTGACTGTTCAGAAAGGGCCAATGGCCAGTCCAAAGTACAAAAGACCCAGATGGCCACAGGGCACTGTCCAAGGCCCAGCTTGTTCCCTGATGAAATCCGTCCTACACTGTGCAGAGGCATTGTGTTGGGAATGGCCAGGCACCTCAGGGGGAGGAGGGGTGGGGTGAACTTCAACTGAAGTGGGGAACTTGCCCACTGGTTCTGGAGGGGGCTCCATGCCCATTTCACATTGGTGGGGAGTGCAAGGTCACAGTCTCTAGGGTGGGGAACTTGCACACTGGTTCTGGAGGGGCTCCATGCCCATTTCACATTGCTGGGGAGTGTAAAGTCACAGTCTCTGAGGTGGGGAACATGCCCACTGGTTCTGGAGGGGGCTCCTTGTACAACAGTCCATGGAGGGTGGCCTACATGCCCTCTGCTGGAGCTGAGGGCAGTGCCCCAGTTGGAGGTGAGGGCTGTGTCCCAGTTTGAGGTGAGGGCTGCTGTGTCTCAGTTGGAAGTGAGGTCTGCTGTGTCCCAGCTGGAGGTGAGGGCTGCTGTGTCCCAGGTGGAGGCGAGGGCTGCTCTGTCCCACTCTGGAGGTGAGGGCTGCTGTGTCCCAGTTGGAGGTGATGGCTGCTGTGTCCCAGATGGAGGCGAGGGCTGCTGTGTCCCAGTTGGAGGTGAGGGCTCCTTGCCCACTGCTGTTAAAGGGGGCCTCTTGCCTCTCTTAGTTGGTGGAGTGGGAACATTCCCTTTCTTGGGTGGTGGAGTGGGATCCTTCCCTTTTTTGGGTGGTAGAGTGGGATCCTTCCCTCTTTTGGGTGGTTCAGTGGGATCCTTACCTCTCTTGGGTGTTGGAATGGGATCCTTCCCTCTCTTGGGTGGTGGAGCGGGATCCTTCCCTCTCTAGGGAAGTACATTGGGATCCTTCTCTCTCTTGGGTGGAATCCTTTCTTGCCTCTGTGACTAGGAGGTGCCTCTACTGTTCCCGTGGACTGTTTGGTTGAGGTGCTGGGCTGGGTTGTTGTGACCCTGCTCTTATGGGCAGGACTGGGGGAAGAAGGGGAGGGAAGAGGTACATTTGGGCAAGGAAAAGCTTCTTGGAGACAGTGTGGCAGGATAAGGGAGGAGGGATGGGAGTGGAGGTTGAGAGAATGGTTGTTGGAGGTGTATGTCTGCTGGACTTGGGAGCAGGTGCATGTGCAGTCTGCTGATGTGAAGTGGATGGCTGTTGGGTGTCTGTGTGCGTGCGTGTCTCTTAGGAGGTGGGGGCAGACCTCTTAGGAGGTGGAAGAGGACACGGGATGCGTGGATGAATGTTGTGTAGGTATCCGCAAGTTTGGTGTGTGTGCTGCTTGGTGTGGTGATGTGGTGGTGGCTGTTGATGCAGGTGTGAGTGCGGATGTGACAGTGAGGGAGGAGGAGGGGGAGACAGTGGAGGCAGTGGATGTTATGTGTGCAGTTGTCTGTTGTGTGAGTGCTTGTGGCCTGAAGTGTTCTTCTGCCTCTGTCTGTGCCACTCGTGAGATGTTTTGTGTGCATGCTTGTCTGTATTTGTGCATGGGATGGGTTGGGGTTGAGGAGATTGGGAATGGGAAGTGGTAGTTGGAGGGGGGACGGTAGGAACAGGGACAATGGCTGTCATCAGAGAGGAGGCCAGAGCCTGGAACGATCTCTGTTGGGCCGCCAATCCACCATGAATGCCCTCCAGGAATGCATTGCATTGCTGCATCTGGGATGCCAGCCCTGGGTGGCATTCACAATGGTTGATTGCCCTACAGAGATGGATCCCAAAAGGCCAATAGCCTCTTCACTGAGGGCAGCAGGGCTCACTGGGGCAGGGCCTGAGGTGCCTGGGGTGAAGGAGATGCCCACCCTCCGGGCTGAGCAGGCCAGGGCAATTCGGTGAGGGGCTACTGGGAGGGCGGTGCTGATACGGGGTGGCAGCTGTACCTGTAGCTGGGGTGGTCCCAGAGGTGTCCGCCACCACCAGGGAGCTTCCATCGGAATAGGAATCAGAGTCAGTGTTTTCACCTCCTGTCTGCTGTGGTGCTCCCTTCGCCCTCCATCCCACTGGTCCCCTGGGCGCCGGTGGACTCTGGATCCTGTGGGATGCAGCTCCCTCTGTCACCAGTGCCCCTGCTCCTCCGCCAGATGATGCTAATGCACACACGGACAGGATGACAGAGAAAAAAGGAGTGGGGGAGAAAGGGAGCACTGGGTCAAATGCAGCACCAACACCACAGATGGCATACACATTAACGTCATACACAGGGATCAGGATTGAGCAACAAGCATCGCACTACCATTCCATTGGCTAGGTACCACAGCAAGATGAGAGCCAATACCCACAAACTGCACCTCTACTGGGAGTCACTAAGCCCTGTCTGACATGGAGTGCAACCTAGCTAGGTTACTAGATCTAGCAATATAACCATTACCCTCAAGCTGTATCATGCTGCGATCTCTTACCTGGAATTAAGGGGCAGCCACTAACTGACACCCACCACAAAGATCCCATGCTACCTACCAATTATAGTTGTAACACCCACTGTACTCACCCCTGGTGGCTGCTGTGATGCCCTCAAGTGCCCATCCAGGTATGGGTAGGCCACCGCCAGTATGCAGGCCATCAGGGGTGTCAGGTTCCAACGGGCACCCCGCCCTCGTTGCAAGGCCATCCACAGCTGGGCCTCCGCAGTCTTCCAGGCCCAGTGTCTCAGGCCCTCTCACCTTTTCCTACAGTGGATGCTCCATCTGCTGTAGACCCCCAGGGTCCGCACGTCCTTGGAGATGGAAAGACGCAATCCCTTCTGATGAGCGATGTCCGGCAGAGGAAACACAGACAGGAGGACACCATTACACATACAATCCAGCCTGTCACACATATGGCCCACAAATCCCATTTCCATCTCCATTGGCACACACATCACCCAGCGCACACCATGTACACTACCACCAGACATACCACCCCCTCAACTGACATGATACTTGCACACACATCTCCATGCAACCTTGTCACATGCATCATACCCAAGGTGTACTTAACTGTTGGTCTGGAGGCCCATACAGCTGTCCATACTGGGGTAGGACCCCATCCACCAAGCGCACCAACTCCTCAGAATTGAAGGCAGGGGTCCTTTCCCGGGTCACACGGGCCATTGCAGGATCCAGACACAGGTCACAGCAGCACACGCAGTGTAGGTGTTGTCCTGTGGAAAGTCAGGAATCAAGTGAGGTTATAGACAGAAAATGGCGGTCATGTCCGTGGCGCTGGTGATCCCCATTGCCACTGTACTCCATAGAGCCCCACCTCAGCCAATGAGGAATAGCATGGCAGTGCAAGACTGCCTTCCGCCATGACGCCCAGCGCCGGCAGATTTAACCTTAGTTCCACCTGTCCCTACATACAGGACAGGCAGTTGCCATTTTATGGTGGTGGACAACATTCAGATAAACGAGAACTGCGTCATTTCTAAAATTTGCTCATACATTGCCATTCCCATTGTCCCATCACATTACTGTCCTATCTACTGAGGTGGTGGTTCCATTGTTCAAATTGTGACACCCTACTCACTCTTGTGTCCCTTAGATACCTACCACTGTGGAGGAATCGGAGGAGGAGACAAGCCCCCATGTACAGACCAGCTGTGGACTTGGCTACACTGGAGGATAGGCACATAAAACTCACCTATAGACTGGATAGGGCCACTATCACAGAGCTGTGTGCTCAATTGGAGCCTGATCTGACATCAGCTATCCATCATCCCACTGGGATCCCCCGTCTTGTGCAGGTTCTATCAGTGCTCCGTTTCCTGGCAACTGGTTCTTTCCAAGTGATAGTAGGCTTGGCAGCAGGAATGTCACAGCCAATGTTCTCAATCGTGCTGGCAAGGGTTTTGTCTGCCCTGGTGAAACACATGTGCAGCTACATTGCTTTGGCCACTGTGAAGGCAGGATTCTATGCAGTGGGACATATACCCATTATTGATGGGGCGATTGACAGTACACATGTTGCGTTTGTCCCCCCTACCAGAATGCACAGGTGTTCAGGAATCAGAAGAGTTTCCACTCACTCAATGTGCAAATGGTGTGCCTGGCTGACCAGTACATCTCCCACATCACTGCCAAGTATCCTGGGTCAGTGCATGACGCCTTCGTCCTGAGGAATAGCAGCATCCTAAATGTGATGGTACAACTACAGAGGCACAGGGTGTGGCTAATTGGTGAGCCTGACTCCACACCCAATGTATGTCAGTGTATGCCTTCTGGTGTTAACCCCTTACCATTGTGTAAGGCTAATGTTTGTCCCTCAATACTTGCAGGTGACTCTGGCTACCCAAAACTATTGTGGCTCCTGACCCTTGTGAGGAATGCCAGGACAGGGGCTGAGAATCATTCTAATGATGCACATGGGTGAACCAGGAGAATTATTGAAAGGACCTTCGGCCTCCTGAAGGGCAGGTTCAGATGCCTCCATCTAACAGGTGAATCCCTGTGCTACTCACCAGAGAAGGTCTGCCAGATAGTAGTGGCATGCTGCATGTTGCACAGCCTGGCCCTCAGACGACATGTGCCTTATCGGCAGGAGGAGGAGACTGGAAATGCTCCTGTGGCAGCAGTGGACCCTGAGGACAGTGAGGATGAGGAGGCAGAGGATGTGTACAACAGAATATCAGTTATAGGTCAATACTTCGAATGACACACAGGTGAGACAGTGCAACTGACCATTCCTCTGACTATTGATGTGTGGCTGTAGCATGATGGCATTAACTTCCTTTGCATCTCTTCTTACTGTCACCTATGGCTTCTCATTTTGCAGATGTTGGTGATGTAACAAACTGTATACTGATTTGATGACTACAGACAGATACAGTTCATTAAATGTATGTATCATAGTGTTCTGATCATTTGCACATAATGTGACTGTTCATCACATAAAACACTTTCACTCAAGTTGTGTTCAAAGGGGTTTCTTGTAGTGCAAATAATTAACAGAAAAGTGCAATGGAATGGGGTGATGGTTGAGGAAAGTCCAGGGTATTCTTCCAGTCTGTTTGTAGCACATGTCCAGTGGCCAAGGGGCCATAAGAAGGGGAGCAAAAGAAGTTCAAAGTGGACAAGGTGACAGGGTGGACACAAGGTGGACATTCAGAAGGGTCTCATTTCCTGGCAAAGGTCTTGGCAAGTGTTTCTGGCTTCTGTCTGGGTCGCAGGGAACGTTTGCGGGGTGCTTCAACTTCTGCAGGGGGAGGGGTGCTCATGGTCTGTGGGTCCTGTGGCAGAGCCTCATACCCACTAGCTGCAGCAGAAGTGATGGGCTGGTGAGTAGGCTGGCTAGTGGTAGGGGCCCGCTGGTGTGCTGTCCATTCCCTCATGATGTAGACCATGGTGATGTTGAGGACCTGCAAATCCTCCCTGATCTCCTGATGGTGTACCTCCTGCAGCCACTTGTTCTCCTGCATGTTGGTAAGCATCTGGCCCATCTTGTCCTGGGATTGTTGGTAAGCCCCCAGGACATTAGTGAGTGCCTCCTGGAGAGTCGGTTCCCTGGCCCTGTCCTCCCCCTGGCGCACAGCAGCCCTCCCAATGTCCCTTTTCCCATGTGCCACTGTCCCCTGAACGGTGTGCCCACTGCCACTGACCCCAGGTCCCTGATTGTCTTGGGGGTGAGGTGTGGACTGGGGTCCTGGGGACAGAGCTGAGGGGACGTTGGGTGGGTGCTGTGGTGTTGGATACTGATGGGGAGGCTCTGTGGTGGACTGTGAGTGGGCTGGGGTGGCCGACTGACCAGTGGTCCCTGATGGGCCAGGTAGTTCATCCAGATTCTGAAGTCCAGAGTTAGTGTCATCACTGGGGGCATCTTCTGTTGGAGGACTGGATAATCGCGGCACCTCCTCGCCGCTGAGATTGGCTGGGGCACCTGCGGGGATGTAAGCGGTGTATTGTACTTCATGTCTGTGACATATTGTACATCCCTAGCTTCCCCTCTATTGTTGCTGTTGCCCTGCTACCTTTGTTTGTGTATGGTGATGTATTGTGGGATTGTTAGTACTCCATGCTGTGCATTCTTTGGTGATGGGTGTACATGGAGGGCTGGGAGGGCTGTCCATCCATTGGTATAGCAGGCAGGGCTTGGCATTGGGGTTAGTCAGGTGTGTAGGTGCAGTGTGTGGGTTAGAGTGCAGTGATGGGAGTGAGGGTGCGTGATGGCATGTAGGAATGGGGGGGTGATGAGTAGTAAATATTGACTCACCAGTGTCAAGTCCTCCGGCTACTCCAGTGCGTCCCTCATGATGCAGTATTGCCAAGACTTGCTCCTCCCATGCTGTGAGCTGTTGGGGAGGAGGTGGGGGTCCACCGCCAGTCATCTGGATGGTGAGCTGGTGCCTCGCTGGCACGGAATGTACCTTCCCCCGTAGGTCGTTCCACCTCTTGCTGATATCATCCCTTGTTCTTGGATGCTGTTCCACGGCGTTCACCTGGTCCACTATTCTCCGCCATAGCTCCATCTTCCTGGCAATGGATATTTGCTGTACCTGTGCTTCAACAGCTGTTTCTCTACCCTGACTATTTCCTCCACCATGACCCTCATCAGTGAAATGGGGGTGCCTTTGTTGAGACATGGGTGTTGGGTGGTGTGTGTTGTGCATAGGGTGTTAAGTGATGTGGTGCGGTGTGGGATGTGGACTGTGTGACGGATGGAGGGTGTTTGTGGTGTGTGTGTGTGTAGTTGTCTCAGTGGTCTTCGTGTTAGTCTTGTGGCGATTATTGGTATTCGTAAAGGGTTGTAGGTAATGTGGGTGTGTGTTTTATAGTGCTGTGGGCAGGTGGGTGTGGTGGGTGTATCAGTATCGGGTGTGTGATTTTCGTTTAGGCCAATGTTGTGTTGTTTTGTATTTGGGTGGCCATTCTGAGCGCACCAGTGTGTAATGCCAATGGTTTACCGCCATTGAATGTCCGCCATGGTGATTGGTGGGTCATAATGTGGTGGACGTTGTTTTGTTGACCTAACGTTATGAGTGCTGGTACCGACACTTAAGCATTGACCATTGTGCTGGCGGATTTCTATATGTGGCAGTATTCTGTCAGTTTGGTGTGCGTGTGTCATAATATGGCGAACAGATATTCACCACCGCAGCAGTATGTTGGTGGCCGTCACCACGGCGGTAAGCGGCATTTACTGCCAATGGCATGATAAGGGCCTAAATCTTTTCGCAAGTCAAAGCAACCATTAATTAACTATAGTCCAGTTCGAACTGGCCATGCCACTTCCAAGCAATATCTCTCCAGATGGATAGTCTCATGCATTTTGTTTTATTACCACCTAGCTAATAATTCTTTTGCTGGCAGACATAAAGCACACTCTACCAGGGGAAAAGGAGCCACGACTCCCTTGATGAGAAACATTCCTTTAGCAGATATTTGCAAAGCTGCTACCTGGAGGTCTGTCCACACGTTCACTAAGCACTACTGTCTTGATGCTAACACTAGGACATATGCTCAAGTAGGACAGGCTTCTCTTAGAAATCTCTTTGCATAAATATCACACTATTGTTCTGTCTACTCCACCGCTCTCAGGGGGATGGCTTGCTACTCTATTCAGCGCTTATGACTATACATGGAAATCCTGTAAGAGAGAAGGAATAGTTTACCTGTAACTCCAGTTCTCTCGTAAGGGAATTTCTATGATAGTCATAAGCGACCGCCCCCCGGTGGAATAGACAAGATAATAATTCAAAGATATTGTTATTTCAGCTAGTAAAGCCTAGAAAAAGAACTGAGGTAACTGCCTCTTGCTAAGCATGATGGGATATTGGAGGACCAACTGCTCTTAAAGGCACAATCTCATTTTATTTCTCTATAATGGCAGCCTATGGACTACATTGCCCTGCATTCCTTCATCCTTATGTAACATTACAAATAAGTTTGTGAAAGATTTTTTATGTAAAATCTTCAAAGTATTCATGCATTTGGATGCATATCTACCTCGCCTGCCCGTTTTTCAACCAAACATGATGAAGAATTTTGGCCTCTGTAGCCTCTCCTTTAGGCTGCATAATGACCTTCTTAAGTGACTGTGCAGGCCTTCCTGAAGAAAAGCGAACATCAACACCTAAGAAGACATTTTGAGAAAAGTGCTCCGAACGTCCCCGCAGGCGGGCATAACTAGTCAGCGCTTATGACTATCATGGAAATACCCCTACAAGAGAACTGGAGCTACAGGTAAGAAACTATTCCTTCCAAGAGCTTAGGGAGTTGTGTGCAGAAAGAAAGCTGAAGGCTGGGAGAAATCCCAACAACACTCTGCTTCTACGCCTGCTCCTCCAGGATGACCAGGAACATGCTGGTAGACAGGAGGAGGTGGAGGAGAAAGCTAGAGACCCCCAGTGCTAGAGAAAGCAAATGTAGCTACTGAGGTGGGTCAGGACATACCCACAATTCTGCTAGGACCACTGTCAGTAGTGTAAGGGGGGCCATAACAGTAGGTCCACCTTTGCCCCTAGAGGGCTGGTTCAGAGGGTGGCCCAGAATAGGAATAGATCCTCCTCTACCCACTCTCACATCTCCTTAGTATCTGAGGGGACCCACTGCACAACCCCAGGGGAAGATTCTCTAGCTAGGGACCTCAGGCAACTGAGACTGGAGGAGGCCAAACAGGCTGCAGCAGCAACAGCTAGCCCTAGCCAGGGTGGCCTTGGCAGTGGAGAAAGAGAGGCAGGGGTTGGGGTTAGCACCACCATAGTGGCAGAAGCAACTTTGGTTTCAGGGAGCCTAGGGTCAGGGAGGACTCTTGATTCCAGAAATCTAAGTAAAGTTGTTCCCCCCTACAACGTGGGGGATGACATCCACAAGTGGTTCTCTGGTCTGTAAAGTACAGAGCTATCTTTTGGCTCTCCCTCTCTGACAAAGGAAGGGATAAACTCCTCACTGTCAGGGAGGAGGATGCTGATAATTACACAGTTTTAGATGGTTTTAGTCTTACCACTGAACAATACAGGATAAAGTTCAGGGAAACCAGGAAAGAGTCCTCCCAGGATTGGGTTGATTTTGTGGATTGCTCTGTAAAGGCTTTGAAATGCTGGTTACATGGTAGCAAAGTCAATGTTTATGAGGGCTTATACAATCTTATTCTGAGAGAGCATATACTTAATAATTGTGTGTCTGATTTGTTGCACCAGTACTTGGTTGACTCAGATCTGACCTCTCTCCAAGAATTGGGATAGAAGGCAGAACAATTGGTCAGAACAAGGGTGAGCAGAAAAGCTTACACAGGGGGTGACAAAGACAAGAAAAAGGAAGTAGAACGGTCTTAGGACAAGGGTGGGGACAAATATAAAGAGTCTTCACCAGACACACAAAATTCCTCTGGGGGTCGGTCCAAAAACCTCTTTCTCTTCTTTCCACAACAAAACGCCTTGGTGCTATGTTTTGTAAAAACAAAGGCCATAGGCCAGAAGACAGCTCCTGCCCTAAGAAAGGCACCAAGCCACCCACCACTACAACCCCCACCTCTACCACTAGTGCCCCTAGTAACAGCAATAGTGGCGGGCCAGGTAACAAGCCAATCCAACGGTGTAGCTGGGCTCACTTTAGGAAGTGTAGTGGGGGCTGGTTTAGTCAGAGAGACTATTGAGGCTGTTTTAGTCTCAGATGGGGGCATTGATCTTGCCACCATTGCTGCCTGTCCCCGTAACATGGATAAGTACAGGCAGTTGCCCTTAAAAAATACTGTTAGGGTAGAGGCCTACAGGGACACTGGGGCCAGTGTCACTATGGTGACTGAAAAACTGGTGTGCCCTGAGCAACACCTACTTGGTCACCAGTACCAAGTGACTGACACCCATAATAACACTATGCGGGTCATTCTGACCCTGGCGGTAAAATCCGCCAGGGCCAACGACCGCGGGAGCACCGCCAACAGGCTGGCGGTGCTCCCTTGGGCATTCTGACCGCGGCGGTACAGCCGCGGTCAGAAACGGAATACCGGCGGTGTACCGCCGGTTTTCCGCTGCCCTGGGGAATCCTCCATGGCGGCGCAGCTTGCTGCGCCGCCATGGGGATTCCGACCCCCATACCGCCATCCTGTTCCTGGCGGTTTTGGCCGCCAGGCACAGGATGGCGGTATGGGGTGTCGTGGGGCCCCTGGGGGCCCCTGCAGTGCCCATGCCAATGGCATGGGCACTGCAGGGGCCCCCGTAACAGGGCCCCACCAAGATTTTCAGTGTCTGCCATGCAGACACTGAAAATCGCGACGGGTGCAACTGCACCCGTCGCACCCCTTCCACTCCGCCGGCTCCATTCGGAGCCGGCATCCACATGGAAGGGTGTTTCCCGCTGGGCTGGCGGGCGGCCTTCTGGCGGTCGCCCGCCAGCCCAGTGGGAAACCCAGAATACCCACGGTGGTCTTTTGACCGCGCAGCGGTATTCTGGCGGTCCCAGCTTCCGCCGCCGGCCGGGGTCAGAATGACCCCCTATGTGCCACCCCATGACAATTGTTGAGTTCAGTGTGTGGGGGGGAAGTGGGGCGGGAGTACTGGTCCTAAAAAACTTGTGTCCACAGACCTACCTGTAGAGTGTCTACTAGCGAATGACTTGGAGACTTCAGCTGGTCTGAAGTAGAGTTGGAGGCCTGTGCAGCAATGCTGGGCATCCCAGGGCATACTATTATTTTAACTAGGGCACAGGCCAAAAGGAAACCTGGAGCATGAAATAGTGGCCCAAGAGACTCCTAAAGCCAAGGGTAGAAAGGGCAAAACATTGCTCTATGCCCCACCCTCCAGTGAGAATTCCCCCTTTGAGGAGGAGGTATCCACTCCCCTGGCGGAACCTACACCTGAAGAGTTGAAAGCTAACACAGCTGAGCTCTTAGATGCAGGGGGCCTGCCAGGGAGGAATTCAGTACGGCTCAAAACACCTGTCCCACACTGGAAGGGTTAAGGCAGCAAGCTGTCCTTCAGGAAGCAAGGGATGCCAATGGCACCCACAGGGTGTATTGAGAAGACAAACTCTTATACTCAGAGCAAATGGAACCCAAACCTGGTGCTATCAGGAGGTTGGTAGTACCTCTGCAGTATAGAGAATGTTTGTTGACTCTTGCACATGACATACCCCTGGCAGGTCACTTGGGGCAAAACAAGACTTGGTACAGACTTTACCCACACGATACAAAGGCGTTTTGTCACTTCTGTGTCACCTGTCAAGCCAGTGGCAAGACAGGTGGCACCCCAAATGACCCCTTAATCCCACTGCCAGTGGTTGGGGTTCCCTTTGAGAGGGATGGGGTAGATATTGTTGGCCCCCTAGACCCGCCCACTGCGTCTGGAAACAGATTTATACTGGTGGTGGTGGACCGTGCCACCAGGTATCCAGAGGCTATAGCTCTGAGGACCACTACAGCTCCTGCAGTGGCAAAACCCCTCCTGGGAATTTTCTCCAGGGTGGGATTTCCAAAAGAGGTGCAAACTTTGTGTCTGCTTACCTTAAGGCCATGTGGAAGGAATGTGGTGTAACCTACATGTTCACTACCCCAAAACCAATGGTTTGGTAATTCAAGGGCCTGATCATAGGACTCTCCGAAAAACTCAGAAGGAGATGGGATGTTCTATTGCTATCCCTCCTTTTTGCCTACAGGGAGGTTCCTCAGAAGAGAGTGGGTTACAGCCCATTTGAACTTCTGTTTGGACACCTTGTTAGGGGTCCACTTCCTCTTGTAAGGGAGGGCTAGGAGCAACCTCTCAAGCCCCCTAAACAAGACATTGTGGATTATGTACTTGGCCTCATATCTAGGATGGCTGAGTACATGAAAAAAGGCAACTAAAAACCTTCAGGCCAGCCAGGAACTGCAGAAGCAGTGGCATGACCAAAATGCTGTTTTAGGAGGCAGGCCTGGTGTGTGGTGGGTACCTATTGTACTAACACCTTATACCAGGACCACGTATCCCTTATTAGTGCGGTGTAGTCAGTGCCTAGAAGCCAAGCTATCTAGAGGTAGCTGTGGATGAGCAGCCAAGGCTTATCCAGGAGACATGCGAAGCTCATGCAGCACCACTGCAGTCACACAGTACTTACACATATGAAAGAACACTCAGTGTTACAAAAATAAAGGTACTTATTTTGGTGACACAAATACCAAAAATTCCATAGAGACTATACTCCCTTAGGAGGTAAGTAATACACAAATTATATACACTAATATGCAGAAATAGGCATAAAAACAGTTAGAAAACAGTGCAATTAGTGAAATCACAAGAGAGAGAAATAGCCCTAGGGGGAGCACAGACCATTTACTAAAAAAATGGAATGCAAGAGTCGGTCCTCCACCTAGCTACGTGGAGTGTGTAGAGGGGAACTGGGAGTACTAGGAAAGCCCAAAGGTAAGTACCACAACCCACCCCAGCGATCAGGAATGCAGGAGTAAATCACTGTAAATTCCCCTGAACACCCATTAGGAAGAAAAGAAGAATAATGCAAAACCCAGCACAGACTGCAAGATACCAACAGTGGATTCCTGGACGAGAGGACCTGTGGAAGAAGGTGACCAAGTCCAAGAAGAACAGCAGAGTTCAGGAAGGGCAGAAGCCCCTACCCACCAGACTGAAGATGCAAGAGATGAGTCGACTGTGAAGAAGTATAGTCAGCACTGCACCCAAGAAGATTAAGTTGAGTTCCTAGAGGATGCAAGTGATGTTCCATGCTGAAAGGAGTATTGCAGTCAGGTTTGCGTCTTCGGATTCTGCAAACAAGCCTTGGCACACGTAAAACTCACGGTTAGTGGAAAATGGAGCTGCCAGGGACCAGGAAGGCACAGGTGGACTCTACCCAGGAAGGGAAGTCAGAGGGGGCCCTCAGCAACACAGAGACCCCATAGAAGCCCAGGCAGCACCCACAGGAGTCCCACAGGTCGGGGGCATGAAGGTCACGGAAGAGGCCCACACAGCACTCACGTTGCCGGAGAACCACTCAGGGAGCTGTGCATTGCCGGATGGAGTGCTGGGGGCTAGAGCTTCAAGATGCCTGAAGATCTTGTGGAAAACATGCCAAGAAGCCTTGTCAGCTGCAAAGGACATGATGCACAGTGGTACTGTCCTGGTGGACAGGCAAGGGCTTATCTCCACCCAAGTCAGACAGCTGGAAGAGATTACTGTCACAACCACTTCAGTCCACCACCTGTGAGGCAGGATCCATGCAGCTGAGCAGGAGAGGGTGATCCATGAAGCCAGTCACCATTGCAGTTGGTGCCTGCAGAAGCAGGGAAGTGACTCCTTCACCCCAAGGGAGATTCCTTTTTCCTTCTGATGCAGGGTGAAGACGGGCTGTCCTCAGAGGATGCACGACTGGGGAAATGTTCCAGTTGCTAGAAAGAACTGTGGATATAATGTTGCAGGAGGCGTCTTGCTTCTTTGTTGCAGCTTGTCGGGTCCTGGAGTGTCCAGATGCAGTTTCTTCGGTCGGAAGTCGAAGTGGAGTTTGCAGAGGAATCCTGCTGGAGTCTTGCAATCTGAATCTGAGGAACCGCCCAAGAGAGAGACCCTAAATAGCCGTAAAAGCGGGGTTGGACACCTAGCTGGGTGACCACCTATCAGGAGGGGGCTCTGACTTCACATGCTGGCACTGGCCACTCAGATGCTCTCAAAGTTCCCTACCAACCTTGAATCCAAGACAGCAAAGCCCAGGGGCCTTCTTGAGGAGCTCTGAGCACCACCCCTGTGGTGATGTACAAGGGAGTGGCCACTCCCCTTTCCTTTGTCCAGTTTCATGCCAGAGCTGGGACTGGGGGTCCCTGAACTGGTGTAGACTCGTTTATGCAAGGAGAGCACCAAATATGCCATTCAAAGCATTGTCAGTGGCTTGGGGAGGCTACCCCTCCCCAGCCTGTAATACCTATTTTCAAAGGGAGAGGGTGTAACACCCCTCTCCCAAAGGAAATCCTTTGTTCAGCCTTCCTGTGCTTGAGCTTCTCAAGCACCAGGAGGGCAGAAACCTGTCTGGCAGGTGGTAGCAGCTTGGGCTGCCCGGAAACCCTCAGAAGGCTGTAATGGCAATGCTGAAGGTCATCTAAGAAGCCCCCAGAGTGCATGGGGTCATACAACCAATGCTTGCAAAAGCATTGGGGTATGATTCCAACATGTTTGATACCAATTAGTTCAATTATGTGGCTGTACATAGGTATTGACCTATGCCCAGTACACACTGGCGTCACCTTACTCACAAAGTCTAGGACAATGGGCCTGGAGTTCGTGGGGTCACTCTGCTAGTGCAGGGGTGCCCTCACACACAGGTACTTTGCACCCTGCCCTCTGGGCTAGAAGGTCTGACATATGGATGACCTATAAGTGACCTGGTGCAGTGAAAAATGGCAGTGAAAGTGTGCTTGCACCTTTTCATGCAGGCTGCAATGGCAGCTCTGCAGAACCCTTTGCTTGGGCTCCCTATGGGCGGCAAAATATATGCTGCAGCCCATAGGGATCCCCTGGAACCCTAGTGCTCTGGGTACCTAGGTACCATATACTAGAGACTTATAATGGGGCACCAGTGTGCCAATTGTGGGATGAAATTGGCTCCAGTTTAAAGGAGAGAGCATAATCACTGGGGTCCTGGTTAGCAGGATCCCAGTGAACACAGTCAAACACACTGACAAACAGGCCAAAAGTGGGGGTAACCAAGCTAGAAAAAGGCTACTTTCCTACAGCTGTCCTAACTATTTACCAGTCAGGGCAGAAAGTGTAGGTCCTGAAGCCTGGTGTTCCTACGGCACTCCAAGACAAATGGAGTGTCCCCCACACCATAGTGGAGAAGAATGGTGAGGGCTCCAACTTGGTGGACCTTGGCACTCTAGAAGCACCCTCAGGGTGCTTCATGTGAACCACCTTAAGCCCTGCTATGACAGGGCTGACATGACCCTGCTCATGGCCACTGATGAGGGACAGGAAGAAGAGAGTGACACTCTCCCTGACCTCTTCTCCAACACTGCAGCTGTTGGCTCAGTGGATGAGGTGGTCCTAGCAGACTGTCTTTTTGAATCTCAGAAAGAATACTGCAGGAATCTCCTGGGGCAGTTCTCAGAACGGTTTTCTCTGACACCTGGTCAAACAACATGGTGTGAACACACCATTGATGCAGGGGACAGTTTACCTATCAAAAGTAAAATTTACAGGCAACCTGACCATGTTAGAGACTGCATCAAAGCAGAGGTGCAAAAGATGCTGGACCTAGGAGTCATTGATCACTCTGACATTCTCTGGGCTAACCCAGTGGTGCTGGTCCCAAAACCTAACTCTCAAAATGGGAAAAGAGAGATGATGTCCTGTGTTGATTACATAGGGCTCAACACAGTCACAAAAACTGATGCTCATCCTATCCCTAGAGCAGATGAGCTCAACGATACACTGCCATCTGCCAAGTATCTTACAACATTTGATCTGACTGCCGGCTATTGGCAGATCAAGTTATCAGGTGATGCTGAAGCAAAAACTGCATTTTCAGCCATTGGAGGGCATTATCACTTTACAGTGATGCCCTTTGGTTTGAAAAATGCACCTTCCACTTTTTGGAGGCTGGTGAATGTGGTCCTCCAAGGTTTGGAAGCCTATAGTGCAGCTTATCTAGATGATATAGCTGTATTTAGCTCCACCTGGGCTGGGATGACCACCTGGTCCACCTCTAGAATGTTTTGGAAGCTCTGCAAATAGCAGGCCTCACTATCAAGGACTCTAAGGCCCATATTTATACTTTTTGACGCAAAACTGCGCTGGCGTAGTTTTGCGTCAAAAATATTACCGCCAGCTAACGCCATTTCGGTGCACCGTGCGGGTGTCAAATTTATACTTTGACGCCCAGCGGCGCAAACAACAGGTGTAAGTCATTTTTTTGTACGCACACCGCAGCGTCAAGTCGTAAAGCAAAACAATGTTAATGCGGCGTAAATGACTGTGGGGCGATTTACGACACCGCACACAGGATATGCAGCATTTTTTGATGCAATAGCGTCAAACTTCCCCGCAAACACAGCCATTTCAGCAGAGCAGAGCCAAAATGGATCCCAGATGCCTGTACAGACCCCAGGAAGATGACAACAGACCAGGAACCAGTCAGGAGGACCCACACAAGACCCAGGACAGTTTTAAGAAGAAAAGAAAGTGTTGCTTCAGTGCAGAGGAACAGGAAATTCTGGTTAAAGAGGTGACGGAATACCAGCACCAACTGTTTGTCACCTCAAAGTTGCCAATCAGTAGGAGAGAGGCAATATGGCAACAAATTGTTGACAAGATTAACAGTGTGGCAGAAGTACGCAGAACAGTCATCAAGTGCAAGAAACGCTGGCATGACGGCAAGCTCAGGCCAAAGGAAAAGATGGCGATGAACAGGAAGGCAGCACTGCAGACTGGAGGTGGGAGTCCAGCACACCAGAAGGCCCTGGACCACATGGAGGAGATGGTCGCAGCCGTCATCCCTGAGGAGATCGTCACAGGGAATCAAGGACAGGACAGCGCAGACTACCAGGAGACAACACACATGCAGGGTAAGTCGCATGGGGAATTATAATGCACTAATGTCAACTGTAAGCAGGGGGAGGGGATACCGACCACAAAATGCATGGAAGTCATCATATACATGGAGTGGCATGAGTAAAGGGGTATGGCATGGGGGCATGGCCTGCACAGAGAGAAGCTGGGGCACACCATTACACTACACAAACAACAGTCCCATGGGGGCATGCTGCCATGCCAACGATGGAGCAAAGGTAAAGGCACGCCAGGAGGGAAGGGCACAACGTCAAACTGACATCCTGGCACACATCAGCCACTATACCCCCTACATTAAATAGGGCCCAATTAACAACCTCTAGCCATACCGACAACTGGAATGTAACAGTGACAACAGTTGCCACTACCACCTCCGCTCTGTGTGCAGCTCAAGTTGCCAATGGCAGTAACGTCCCAATGGATCATACACACCTAAATTAGTGGGTTGAGGATGACTACTTTAACAATCCCCTGAAACAAGACAAAGGCTCCAGTCCTGTCAAATGTGAATGCCCATAGTTGCCTCAAACATCAACCAATGTCATCAACATGAGGAGCTACACAGCACTAAGGACACACCCATGCTGCATATGCCAGGGTCCACCCTGTGTCTGGGTCACAATGCAACATCCCAAATGTCATACTACTCAGACAACAGCCTTGAGGGGGAGGACACATGTAACTGGTCACTGACATACACCTGCACAGTCAGAGGAGGAAATAGGACACTGCTACGACTATCAGGGCAATCCAATGTACCACACATTCCCCAACATCAGCTGTACACATTACCAATGCTAACATCCATATCATGCCATAACAATGCTATGCATAGGATACGCTACATTTCAACTACATATAAGTGGATGTGAAAGATCAGAGACTGGGGCAGGTCCAGATTGTTAAGTATGCTGCTAGTGCCATCAGAGCACCCACAGCCAGTGAAAGGCCTCCCCATTAGAATGGATGTAGGCGGAGGCTTGAGTAGGACAAAAAGGTGGCAATTCACTATTTGGCCTAAACCAACACTAGAGGAGATGATGCCGACAAGTCTAATTACTTAATACAATACATGTGACATGCAGGTGGGCCATAGGCCTGGGAGAATGCCCATCTGAAAGACTGGAGCAATGAACAGGAAACAAGATCACAATGTGAAATCATCACAAGGCAGGCATGTCACATCACCAATGCCACAACACAGACACACTAATTGTACCCTATTTCATTGCAGAGGACGATGGATTTCCTGCGGATATGCCTGTCCAGGACTACCCTGATGACATGGATGATGAGCTGACAAACATCAGCCACCAGACCCTCCAAGATGTCCTTGGAACCCTCCAGACCCCACCTTCTGTCACAAGGAGGAGCTCAGAACAACAGCCATCACAGAGGACCCGCCCACAACACCAATTGTAAGACCTGACAGCTCCAATACAGCTGAGGACTCAGACGACACAGGCACCAGCTTTGAGAGAACTGCAGTTGGAGTACAGCTGGAGCTGGCCAAGGAGGTGCGGGTGGGGATGAAAACGATGGCAGCCAGCCTAGAGGGGGTGTGTTCGTGCATGATGTCATCTGCAGATCAGGCAGCAGCCATGCAAGCCCTAACATCCATCTTGCAAGGACTACAACAAACTGTCAAGTAATTCACCACTGCAGTAAGGGAGTTGCCACAACACCTCGCACCCCAACCCTTCCACTGCATGCATGAATGCAATCATGAACCCCTCAGGGCCGACCTGGCTGCCTACCATCGTGATGTGGGGGCTATTCTTAAGAATCAGCAGATCCTCCTTGCAGCAGTACTGCCTTTAAGACCTTCACAGGTAGCAGCGACCGGGATGTCTGACTCCACGTCTTCTAACACTGAGGTGTGTGTTGCCCCTTCACAACCACCACCACCAAGGACAGAGGAGGCAACACACACATCAGAAGAAGAAGACATGGAACATATCACCTTCACACAGAAAATTACCCGGAAGCACAAGTCCCTGGCAAATGGCCAACTATTACCAAGGTCCAGCGCTTTGTAACATGCCAGTCTTACAACAACTGTACTCAATGACTGTACTGCAAACCACTGTTTATCTGGCATCCTGCCCAGTGATTGTCTCTCACTTACTCATTGGCAAATCCTGTCCCTCTGCACTGCCTGACACATCACCCCAGCATGTCAAATGCATTTTCCTTTACCACTTGTGTAGGATCGCAATGGAAGATGTCACTATAATGGATTCACAATCATGGACAATGTATATATACCACTACAGCACTTTTCAATAAATAGCATTTACACAACCACTTTTGCCTCTGTGTAATGTGACACATCAACTGTGCAGTAGATAACTGAAATGTGCCTCCTGTCAAATTACGTAGGTTGTCAATACAACTGTCCTGAAATTATGTAGTCTGATAACTTTGCACAGTGGCCTGGATTGCATCATACTCTGCCCTTCCTGAGGGTAATATCTGATGAAAAGAGAAACCATACACCATCATGCTGTGTTGGACTGAATAATGCTTCCTCAAGGGATATCTAAGCCATCAAATAGTGGCAGCAAAATGTTGTCACCATGCAATACTAACACATGTAACAGTGCCCACAAATCTAAGCAAACACTAAAAAAACTGCATGAATGGAGGTGTCTGAGTTTACATCCAAATAAGTAATCAAGCTGAACAGTGTCACAAATGATGTCTGTGAGTCATGAAGACGATACTACAAGAGTGCTCACGACCACTCACCTTATAAGGGTTTCCTTGAACATCACACTGCAGTCAGACATAAAACAGTTCCCCAAATACCAAATCTGGAAGCACTGTTTGTGACTTTGAAAACATACTTGTTGAAAAAAAACATGTTGGGATCCATAGTAACTGTGATTGGTGGTTGCAATGAATGGTGGAATCTTTGCAAGGTAGCTCTGGGGCAGCTGCCAATCTTACAGCTCAGTTGGGATTTGTTCGTAGCATAGGACCCAAATGTAATAGAACAAAGTTCATGTACACTTATGCCAAGGCCCTGATCAACAAGCATTTTACACATACTGTAAAGGGTTTACTCTATATTAAACGGTAATAACAGAAGAAGAAACTCGGGGAAAAGTCTTACCTACCCTAATCTACACTAATTACTCATTACCCACAACTGTCCCTAACTAACCTAAGCAAAACTTACTTATCACATGTAAAGAAATATTCTAAACATCAACCCCCCACCCCTCTTATGAGACGGGACACATGGAGGTCAACAGATACTAACCTAAACACATACTATCCTATACTAAACACATTTTTTTGTATTTTTTGCTTTTTTAAAAAAAATATATATATTTTTTTCTAAACATACAAGAACCCCAACATAGCCCCCCACCCACGCACCCACACACTCAAAAAGAAAAAATAGAAATAATCAGGCCCCCCACCCCTCACCCACTAACACTAACTAAACTAACAGCCTATACTAACCTAACACTAAGCCCACTAAGTATAAGAACAAGGAAAGAGGAGGGAGGGGAGGGAATTATGTCCATTTATAAAGTCTAGAGGTTGGCCCTCCGGAGGGTCCACTTTATGGTCCGCACATGCCTGTTCATATGGCGAACATCCCGGCTCAGGTGACTAATTTTACGGAGGACACCGTCCATTTTGCGCTGCATGTCCTGAAAAGCTGCAGGGTCAAACTGTAGCAGCTGGGGCGGTCTGGGTACGTGTGTGGGCGTGTATAGTCAATGCCTGTGGGCTGCCCTGAAGGTGGCCCACTGCTAGGGCCTGGAGCACTTGCAGACGTTGTTGGGACAACAGTCCCAGCTGTGGGTGGTGCCACCTGTTTGGAAGTGGTGGTCGTGCTGGTGGTGGGCAAAGTAGGGCCACCCTGTGGGAAAGCCCTCCAGGCTCCGGAAGCCCGTTCGTTCCTGTATCTTCGGTCCATCCGTCTGAACCCTGACTCTACCAGCAGGATATGCTGGTAACACATTGCCCGTCTCTGGAACTCACGGGGCTGGATGGGTGTCATGTTAGCAGCTGTGAAGACAAAGGCAAAAAATTACATTAGGAAGTGCATTGTGTGAAATAACACAAGAAGTAAATCAGACAGTACATCTACTGTACTTGTAACAGCTCCTATCATCATACAGATCACTGAATGTCCCTGAGGAAGTACATGGCAGGCCAGCCTACAAAGGTTGTATCACACATAGCACATCCAAACCCTACAAGATGGGTACCAACTGGCATTAATTTGGCATCAGAGTTCTGCCAGTTGTCAGCTAACAATCATGCAGCACATCCTGCGCCAATGCCAGGGCTACAAATGTCAGTGTACGGGATGGAAATCTAGGGCCACATGATCTGCAAGTTGTAAATGGACCTGCTAGTATAGTATTCATGTGCTATACCTGAGTGTGTATATTAGGTTCTGACCAAACATTCACTGATTTACATGTCTGTGTAACATACTTGTATCATCAATCCTAGGTACACTATTCACAAACCCATTCCTGTGTTTGAGGGTGAGGGGTGGAGAAACAACTAACAATTTCAAACAACATGGACACCCAGGAAGCGTAGGAAAGCTGGACATGTGTTTGGCTCTACACACACACCACAGGTAAGGTGTATCTACAAATAGGAGACAGCAAACCCTTGACCAATCGCAGCGCCACACATGTCTGGAAATGCAGACCTTTGTCCACATCATATACTTCCAGTAAGGCATGACTTACAACAGACACAGAGTTGCAAGAACACCCCTGGCCATGATTTACATGCACACCTAGGCCATTGCAGTCAAGTGCCACATACTTGTAGCACTATATGTGGAGCTACATGCTGCTAGGAAGTTCACCCTACAGTTTCATAAGTACTTTGGTGAATAGGGAAGCAGAAGTCTGTGGCATTTTGCAGCCCCATTCTGGGAGAATGTGGGTCTGACAGGCAGACTAAATCTGAGATTAGGTCCAGTGCGACTCTTGTTGATACAAGTGTTATCCACATGACTCACCCCAGTTCACATTGCGGGGTCTACAGGAATGACCTAGAATCCCTAGATAAGACAATAGGATTGGCAAACTCCAAAATGCTTAGAAAATGAAATCCCACTCATGGAACAAGACAAATGATGGGCCAGCGCATCATACCTTGCTATGTGTTCAACACACAAGAGTCCATCACACATCACCAGCAAACACAACACATAACACACATATCAACACTTACTGGAGTTGTCGGGGTCCTCAAATGAAGCCACCTCGCCCACAGTGTAGGGTGCCGGTCCACCTGTAAGGCATGGAAGGAAGAAATGTGCTCAAAATCTGTGCACTGACCAACAATTCCAAAGACAAAAACTATGTGTAAGATGACATAAGTAAGTAAAGCCACTTAGACATGATGATACTGCATCCGATATAGCACAGCTAACATGTACATAGCATGGGTCTCCTGTGACAATTACACACATATCTGCACACATGCAGTGGCCCTAACTATAATGTGGTGGCAAACATGCTCCTTCATTAGTGAGCAGACATAATAATGGCGTGTATTCGTCTTCTCATGTGCATCCAAGAGAGACATCCAAAGCCTGGTTACTTGAGGAGTGCATTACCAGTCAAACAGCCATTGTGGCCATGACACATTTATTACACATAGGTACAATGTACAGAGGGGCAGGGACATTTGTAAGCCCTCACTTTGTTACAGTTTCTTCATTTGATGTGGCCCAGCTATGGTGATTTGCACCAATCACAGAGATATGAACCCATGTGCATACCTTTGGCCTGCCATCCCTAAACGAAAGGTGGAACACCAAACACCAAATACCAGTGTAAGATGTTAGCTGAGGGCACCTTACACTTTTTCCCTATGTTTCCAAATCCAGATCTGACATGTATCCAAAATGATGAAGGACCACAATAATCCCTAACATTCATAGAACTTCCATGAATGCTTTCCTTACACACTCACCAGACACACATGAGACATATGTCTGGGCCACATTGCTATCATCAATTGACTTGAAGCCAGCACTCAATTTCTGCATCATGTAGTGTTTCTAAAGTCAGTCTAGCTGTTGCGTCAACAAAGGTTGCCAATATTTTGGAAAATCTATACTTCACTGGCAAATGTGACCTATATAGACATGATTGGCTCCTAATTAGTGTTGCTGTCTGACACAAAGGCGGCACCAAATTACATTAAGCAAAAGTATTCAGTAAGTTTGCAGAGCACTTGCTTCCTGAAAGCTAGCAATTGTGGTCCTTCACATAGTCCATCAATGACCCTGTAGGTTTCCGAAGCATTCCACACCCTCAGCAACTTAGCCGGCAGATATTGTACAAATCATCTGATGTCACTACAGAGCTTTTAATTGTGCACATTTACATGATTTGTACTCACCAACAGGGCCACCAATGACTATTCCCAGGTGGTCCAGCAGATCTTGGTCCCTGGTGATGAGGTCAGCCCAGCGGTGCTTCAGCTGGTGGTCATTCCTCTGGCTCCCATACACGCGCTGCAAGTGATGCAGGACCTTTCCCCACCGGATTCGTCGTGCCTCGGTGTGATACGCCTGTATCACCCTGCCATCAGTGGGAGGAAATGGCACACCAGCCATATAAACCCCACCTCCTCACCCATCTTGCCAAGACGTGGCCTACCCAACATCTTAGCACCAAAAAGGGGAATAGGGGATAAAGAAGAACAAAGGAGAAAAGGGGGAAAGTAGAAGTACAAAAAGTTAACTTAACAACTAAAAGAGCCCAACTATCCCCAAACTAGCACTACCCACAACAGACTCCCACAAACAACAAAGACAATACAATACTGGACAATAGTACACAAAACACACTCAGACAGTATACAACAACAATTTTAGATAACAAACTAACAAGTAATGGAGCACACAGGCGACAAAAGCACAATTTCACTGGACAAAACTCAGAACACAGCCACTCAGTCTAGAAGAATCACATACTGCAAAGTGAAAGTGAAAGTACCACCACTGTACATACTCTGTAAACAGGATATCCTATTACATCACTTCCTGCATAAAATGGCCGGCGTTTTTATCGTTATGCGTCATATTTTTCACGCATACCGCATGTGCGTCATTTTTTGCTTGTATGAATGTGAAGTCAATGTGTACAAACCTTAGATGCAAGTCATTGTGGAAATGAGAGAGGACATGTGCTAGTCATACATGTAGCAACATCTGTTGTGTGCACTTCCAAGATTTTGGGTAACGTAGATACCACAAATGACAAAGCATGCACCGGATAGATGGCAGACGCTTGTTCATGTCAATGGTCCACAAGTTGGCCATCTCATGTCCTAGAAATTTGGTAACTGCTTCCTAGGCACTTGTTGGTGAACCCACAGTGAGTCAGGCACATGCATAGACGAAGTGGGTACCATGTTATTGGCACAGACAGCCAAAGGTAAACCACAAATGTAATATGACGCCACAGTTGTGGTCATATGACTGAGCCACAACTCTCCAGTGGCAGTGGTGGACCAGCAGACGAGGCAGCACGTGACCACATATTTCCAGTGATCAATTGCACAGAGGTGTCTTGTTCATGTGTGTGGTCCAATGTTGATCCTGTATATTTTTAGGGGTGTATGTTGTCACAGTTACGTCCATGTCTCATCATGAGTCAGTGGCAGCTATTCCTGTATCTACTGAGTAACCTTCGGAGATCAATGTGAGTAAAGTCGATGAGGACATGAGAACCTACATGGGGATGGTCCCACCCTGTCACTGAAGACGTGTAATGAGACTGTCAACAGGGCAACCTTGGTGTGCTGAGTGAGATAATGTCTCAAGTGTCATGTTCCGGCAGGTGTCATTACAACATTTGTACACAGGTTGGCCTGTGAAGTTCCCACTGCATCTGGGAACATCATAGCCTCTGTGCTGATTAATCTTGCAGCTATTCAGCATGCACAGGCCATCAATATGTTGTGAGCAATGTGATTCAGCGTGTGAACTGTCAGGGTCCTATTATGTGTGGACTTTTCATGCACATTATCAGAGGTAGCTCGTTCTGCTGGAGGCACCATACCCAATCCCTGCATACGGCCCTAGTACACTGCCACACTTTGTCATTCATGCATACATGAGACCCATACAAGGGATGGACCATGATTTTGGTATTCAAAGACAATTTTACTAATATGGTACAATTAAAAGGCAGATTATGCTATACAATGTATTTGGGTATGCATTGAGGAAGCACATGACAAAATACCCTCTGAGGAATGAGAGGTTTGCTAACGCAAGTGTGGTACATATGTAGCCACAAGGAACCTTTAGGGTAACGCACAGACAGGTGCCAGTCAGGCTGACAGGATGCAGGGTCAATCTGGATCCAGCAATTTCACAAGGTACATAATTAGTGGTCTGACTAAGACTGGTCGGAGGAAGAACAAGACAGTTGACATGGAAAACTGTGTATGTCCTGCGTTTTTGAAGGTGACACATAAACCCAAGGGCTGTGTTACACGGCTTATTTACTAGCAATGCATAACGGTGTATTTGACAAAATTGAAACTTCTATGCTGTTCCAGGCATCAGCAGGGGCAGTGCATGTTCAAATGGGTGGTGTGCATGGAGGTGATCACAGGTGTGTGCTCCATCATTTTCTCACAAGTCCTGTATGTGAGATTCGAATTCAAATGGCCAACAGTACCTTTCACACAGGAAGCAATCTACAGGTGATAACAGGGCTTAGAAACTCCAAGCCAGTGTATTAATTGACCTGATGTCCATGCAGTCAGATGTACTATGATAATGGCATAACATAGGAAAGGGTGTAGCACACAGGATTAGTAATGTTAGTCTGTGTGTGTGGAGGAGGGAATATCGGGGTACACATATTACCATTCCAGGGACCTCTTCAGACAGGTGGGTTGTGACCAGGAGCATGGGTGTGTCAGGAGTTAGAAAATGGGCTGACATGTACATGGAATGTCATGTGCGCAATGCTTGTCATAGGTGTGGCACTTGTGCTGTCTATGTTCTGCTTATATGGAACTCTAGTCGCAGATACTCCTTGCAAAGATCAGTGCAGTTGGAGTTACTGCTGTCAAGGGTCTGGTCATACATTCCTGTTACCAATGCAATAGCCTATCCACTGCCTCATGTATAAGGCTTGTTTTCCCCTTATTGAGTGATGGTGTCTCAGTTGTGTGCCATATGCTGCGATGAACCATGTTGTCAACATGTATGTGTGGAATAGGTGTGGTCCTCTGCTATTGCCCTTCAAATATGAAATGTACAGGATATATGTAATTTACAGCGTGTGTATGTCACTGTTGTATGATACACATCACAATTGCTCAGGAATTTTCTGTGTCCTGATCGGTATATCAGCAATGCTCCATGAGGCTGCACTCTTATTCTGACAGTTAGAGGTAAAGGTGAGCAAAAATGATTAGCCAGACCATGATATGGTGATTATTATCGGTGTTTATTGACATTAGTTAATACAGTGGTGATGGTGATTAGTTTTAAAATAAATTGTTCACAATGTGTTGGCGCCTACCCAATCCAGCAGCCGTGTTTTGTTGTTCCCCCTCATGTTGCAGGCCAGCATCCTCCTCTTCCTCCTCTTCAGGCATGTGTGGCTCTGGTTCCAAGAGGGGAATGTTCCTTCGTATGCAAATGTTGTGCAGGATGGCACATGTTAGAATGCTCTTACAGACCATTTCAGGGGAATATAGGAGGCTACCACCAGTGATGTTGAGGCACCTGAATCTCGACTTGAGGATGCCGAAGGTCCTCTCGACTATGCTGCGTGTCCTCCTATGTGCGTCACTGTAGGCACGCTCTGCTGCAGTGCTTGGGTTGCCAAATGGTGTCATTATCCATGGCTGGATCCCATACCCCTGATCAGCTGAAAAATAAAATGAATGGGATCATGTTGATGTAGCTTGCCTCATTGAAATCACCTTGCATGGCAGTAGTTGTCTTTTGAGTCTGTGACTCTTTTGTATTATAGTGTTCCTTCTTCGGCTTGTAGAATGTACCATCTGCATTGTGTTGTTTCCTTGGCTGGACGAGTGTTTGGCTGCTGACCGGTTATCAGCAGTATGTTTTGGGATTTGCAGTACAGTGTGCACTCCCTAGCATTGTGACTTGTGATACAGGTGTCCCTGTGTCTTCACTGGGGGTGAGATGATAGTTCCATACACAGATTCATTTTGACAGTGTTGTTAACACGTTAACATCAATATACCCTGGACATCCCATACCTTTAGACTTATGCAATGTATGAATTTAAACATCAGTGAGACGCTTACATTTTGCAAGGTGAAAAGTAGGCAAACCTCTCCAAACGTTGTGATCATTGATGTCTTTACATTAGACTAATTTCAGATGTGTGACAGGTTCAATGCGGACCTATGAAACATGGCTAGCGATGTCACGACCTCAGTGTGTTCCTGTCCACATGTTGCTGTCATGGTGTATGTGTTGTGTGTCCTAGAGGATTGCTGTGCAGTGTGTATATAAGTAGGTTTTTGTACTTACCAACAAGTAGTCCATTGCCATACCGTCCATCCTGGAAATGCTGATTGAAGGTAGAGTGATGGAAGATGAATGAGTCATGGACACTCCTAGGATATTTTGCCACGATGTTGGTGATCAATCTTTGGTGATCGACAATGGCCTGCACATTGATGGAATGTGTGTGCTTCCTGTTGCGGTAGAGGTGTTCAGTTGCAGCAGGTGGCACAAGGCGTACATGTGTGCAGTCGATGGCACCAAGGACGTGTGGGAAGCCACTAATGAGGTAAAACCCCTGTTTTGTCTCCTGCTGCTTCTGCAGTGTGTTTGGGAAGCAGATGTGGCAGGGTGTGAGTCCAATGATGGCATCCAGTACTTTGGGCAAGAAGGCAGAAAATGATGGCTGTGATATTCCGGTAACCAGGGCCCCAGTTGTTTGAAAAGAGTCACTTGCCAACATGTGAAGTACAGCTAGCAGCTTGGTTTCTGTTGGGATGGTGCGGGGTGTCAGCAAGGTGGGTGCCAACTGTGGCTCTATATTGCGCAGCAGCTGCTGAATGGCCTGCCAGTTCAACCTCTACCTCTGGATGATGTCATGTTCCCTGAGGCCATGAAGGGTTGTTCTGTTGCGGAATATTCTCTCCTGCCTTCTGCGCTGCCTTTGGGGTCCCTGCTGGTGTTGTGGTAGCTGCTGTTGTTGTTGCTGGGCTCTGCGTCTGCGTGCACACTGGATGAGAAGCACCTCCATGTCTCCCTTTTGCTGCTCTGCTGTTGCCTCTGTGTGTTCTGATTAAATACAGATGTGTTTGCCCCATTTTAACGCCTGCCCTGACCCAGGCGTTAATGTTTGACGCAAATCGGGCTCTGCGTCATTTTCCAGCTCCGCCTCCCGGCCATGCAGGATTTTTGCCCGGAAGCATAAATACGATGCACGGCCGTTTAAGTCATTTTTTGGACAGGAACGCCTACCTTAAATATGATTAACGCAAGGCGGGTTGGTGCATACAAAAAATGACACACACGGCGGGGTTTTTGACGTCGCCGGCTCGGGCATCAAAGTTTAAATATGGGGCAAGGTTTGCGCTGAATGTGCGTCAAAAGTTTTGACGCACATTCGGCGCAGACAGAGTATAAATATGCCCCTAAGTGCCAGATAGGGCAGAGGAAGGTTGTGTACCTGGGCCAACTGGTAAGGTGGAGGCCAGAATCAACAACTGCAGGGAAAGATCCAAACTATCTTAGATTGGACTCCTCCTACTACTCAGACCCAAGTGAGAGCCTTCCTACGCCTCACTGGGTACTACAGGAAGTTCATTAGGAACTATGGCTCTACTGTAGCCCCTCTTAATGATCTCATCTCTAAAAGAATGCTTAAGAAAGTTGTTTTGTGGACAGATAGCTGTCAAAAAGCATTTGAAGACCTCAAACAGGCCATATGCTCTGCACTCGTATTAAAAAGCCCTGGCTACTCCAAGAAGTTCATAGTATACACAGATGCTTCTGTGGGAGGGGTTGGGGCAGTTCTTTCTCAACTTAACTGATGGCGGCAAGTCTGCACAAGAAGGAAGAAGTAATCTCCCTTGGAGTGAAGCAGTCCTGCACAGACACCGGTCTGCAATCTACACTCCAGCGTGGGACATCTTCTCCGTCCCACAGGAACTCTTCTCTGGCTCCAGGACTGCAGTGCTGACCTGATCTCATTACCATGGACCAACTCCTGCTAGTACAGCTGGGTGGGTAGTAGTTCCTACTCCTCCTGGAATCCACTGCTGATTTCTTACAGTCTTGCCGGGTGTCTTCTTTTCTTCTTTTTCTTCCTTTTGGGTGGTTTGGGAAATTCCAGTGATTTACTCCTGCTTTCCTGGTTGCTGGGGCCTACTGTGTTACTTATCTATGTGGTTTTCTAGTACTCCCAGCTCCCCTCTACACATTTCACTTACCTAGGTGGGGGGTCCTGTGTTCGGATTACATTTATTAGTATATGGTTTGGGCTCCCCCTAGGGTCACTATTGGTTATCTACATTTGCACTGTTTTCTAACCTTTTCTATTCCTATTACTGTTTACTAGTGTATATTATTAGTGTATTACTTACCTCCTATTGGAGGGTTGCCCTTCTAGTACTTTGTGGTATTGTGTGACCAAAAATAAAGTACCTTTATTTTTGTACAACCAAGTGTTTTCTTTCATGTGTGAAAGTGCTGTGTGACTACAGCAGTTTTGCATCAGCTTCATCCACAGCTACCTCTAGAGAGCCTGGCTTCTAGACACTGCCTACACTTCATTGATAGGGGATACCTGATATAAGGTGTAAGTACCTCAGGTACCCACCACACACCACCAGGCCAGCCTCCTACAATATGGCACTCTCCTTCTCATGGCATGCAGTGCAGTATTTTTGGCTGTTGTGCTGCATTGCATGACATTTTAGTAAATTTGTCCCTCAGAGGTTTTAACATAAACTGTTAAACGTTCCTGTCCTCGCTTCAGTGATAATGGTATTAGTGAACTAAGAGCAGGGCCAATGCAATTATGCATCAGGAAAGGACCAAATTAGGATGCAGGGTTTACTAGCTTATGCAGCAAGAAAAGCCAAATTATGCAGCACAATTGGTGATAGAATTACCACATTACTTTGTCATTTTTACCATGATGTTACTATCTGGGCAAAGGTTTTGTCTCATTAGTATCATTCTGACATCCAAATACAGCCATAAGCAACAGAAAGATGACCAGTTAACCTTTGCGAAGGGCTTTCCACTGTGCAGCAACAAGGATTGCTTAAATTTTAGTAACTTTTTATGAGTTTTTATCTGTTATGTCTTATAAACAAAATTATGTTTCTCTTAAAAGCTGCATATTTTTCAGCAGATGGCCTATGCAGTGTAGGAAAGTACCATCTTGCCTGGCATGTTACCCCCATTTTTCACTGTATATATGTTGTTTTAGTTGTATGTGTCACTGGGACCCTGCCAGCCAGGGCCCCAGTGCTCATAAGTGTGCCCTGAATGTGTTACCTGTGTTATGACTAACTGTCTCACTGAGGCTCTACTATCCAGATCCTCAGTGGTTATGCTCTCTCATTTCTTTACAAATTGTCACTAACAGGCTAGTGACCAATTTCACCAATTCACATTGGCATACTGGAACACCCTTATAATTCCCTAGTATATGGTACTGAGGTACCCAGGGTATTGGGGTTCCAGGAGATCCCTAGGGGCTGCAGCATTTCTTTTGCCACCCATAAGGAGCTCTGACAATTCTTACACAGGCCTGCCACTGCAGCCTGAGTGAAATAACGTCCACGTTATTTCACAGCCATTTACCACTGCACTTAAGTAACTTATAAGTCACCTATATGTCTAACCTTTACCTGGTAAAGGTTAGGTGCAAAGTTACTTAGTGTGTGGGCACCCTGGCACTAGCCAAGGTGCCCCCACATAGTTCAGGGCAAATTCCCCGGACTTTGTGAGTGCGGGGACACCATTACACGCGTGCCCTACACATAGGTCACTACCTATGTGTAGCTTCACAATGGTAACTCCGAATATGGCCATGTAACATGTCTAAGATCATGGAATTGCCCCCTCTATGCCATCCTGGCATTGTTGGCACAATCCCATTATCCCACGGGTCTGTAGCACAGACCCGGGTACTGCCAAACTGCCTTTTCAGGGGTTTCACTGCAGCTGCTGCTGCCAACCCCTCAGACAGGTTTCTGCCCTCCTGGGGTCCAGCCAGGCTTGGCCCAAGAAGGCAGAACAAAGGACTTCCTCAGAGAGAGGGTGTTACACCCTCTCCCTTTGGAAAAAGGTGTTAAGACAGGGGAGGAGTAGCCTCCCCCAGCCTCTGGAAATGCTTTCATGGGCACAGATGGTGCCCATTTCTGCATAAGCCAGTCTACACCGGTCCAGGGACCCCTCAGCCCTACTCTGGCGCGAAACTGGACAAAGGAAAGGGGAGTGACCACTCCCCTGACCTGCACCTCCCCTGGGAGGTGCCCAGAGCTCCTCCAGTGTGCTCCAGACCTCTACCATCTTAGAAACAGAGGTGCTGCTGGAACACTGGACTGCGCTGAGTGGCCAGGGCCAGCAGGTGACGTCAGAGACTCCTTCTGATAGGCTCCTCCAGGTGTTGCTAGCCTATCCTCTCTCCTAAGTAGCCAAACCCTCTTTTCTGGCTATTTAGGGTCTCTGCTTTGGGGAATTCCTTAGATAACGAATGCAAGAGCTCATCAGAGTTCCTCTGCATCTCTCTCTTCATCTTCTGCCAAGGAATCGACTGCTGACCGCGCTGGAAGCCTGCAAAACTGCAACAAAGTAGCGAAGACGACTACTGCAACTCTGTAACGCTGATCCTGCCGCCTTCTCGACTGTTTTCCTGGTGGTGCATGCTGTGGGGGTAGTCTGCCTCCTCTCTGCACTAGAAGCTCCGAAGAAATCGCCTGTGGGTCGACGGAATCGTCCCCCTGCAACCGCAGGCACCAAAGAACTGCATCACCGGTCCCCTGGGTCTCCTCTCAGCACGACGAGCGAGGTCCCTTGAATCCAGAAACTCTGTCCAAGTGACTCCCACAGTCCAGTGACTCTTCAGTCCAAGTTTGGTGGAGGTAAGTCCTTGCCTCCCCACGCCAGACTGCATTGCTGGGAACCGCGCCTTTTGCAGCTACTCCGGCCTCTGTGCACTTCCGGCAGAAATCCTTTGTGCACAGCCAAGCCTGGGTCCACAGCACTCTAACCTGCATTGCACGACCTCCTGAGATGTCCTCCGGCGGTGTGGGACTCTCTTGTGCAACTTCAGGTGAGCACCGTTTCACTCCACTTTGTAGTGCCTGTTCCGGCACTTCTACGGGTGCTGCTTGCTTCTGAGAGGGCTCCTTGTCTTGCTGGACACCCCCTCTGTCCCCTCACGCAATTGGTGACATCCTGGTCCACAGCAGCATCCAAAAACCCTAACCGCACGATTTGCAGCTAGCAAGGCTTGTTTGCGGTCTTTCAGCGGGAAAACACTTTTGTACGACTCTTCACAACGTGGGACATCCATCCTCCAAAGGGAAAGTTTCTATCCCTTGTCGTTCCTGCAGAATCCTCAGCTTCTAATGCCTAGTAGCAGCTTCTTTGCACCCACAGCTTGCATTTCCTGGGCATCTGCCCACTCTCGACTTGGTCGTGACTTTTGGACTTGGTCCCCTTGTTCCACAGGTACCCTCGTCTGGAAATCCATTGTTGTTGCATTGCTGGTTTTGGTCTTTCCTGCAGAATTCCCCTATCACGACTTCTGTGCTCTTTGGGGAACTTTAGTGCACTTTGCACTCACTTTTCAGGGTCTTGGGGTGGGCTATTTTTCTAACCCTCACTGTTTTCTTACAGTCCCAGCGACCCTCTACAAGGTCACATAGGTTTGGGGTCCATTCGTGGTTCGCATTCCACTTTTGGAGTATATGGTTTGTGTTGCCCCTATCCCTATGTGTCCCCATTGCATCCTATTGTAACTATACATTGTTTGCACTGTTTTCTAATACTATACTGCATATTTTTGGTATTGTGTACATATATCTTGTGTATATTTGCCATCCTCATACTGAGGGTACTCACTGAGATACTTTGGCATATTGTCATAAAAATAAAGTACCTTTATTTTTTAGTATATCTGTGTATTGTGTTTTCTTATGATATTGTGCAAGTGACACTAGTGGTACTGTAGGAGCTTCACTCGTCTCCTAGTTCAGCCTAAGCTGCTCTGCTAAGCTACCATTATCTATCAGCCTAAGCTGCTAGACACCCTATACACTAATAAGGGATACCTGGGCCTGGTGCAAGGTGTAAGTACCCCTTGGTACTCACTACAAGCCAGTCCAGCCTCCTACATTGGTTGTGCAGCGGTGGGATAAGTACTTTGCAACTACTTACCACTTTTGTCACTGTACTTTTCATAAAGAAAAATATACAAAACAAGTTCAGTGTATGTACACCTAACCAAAAAGTTTTGCTTTTCTCCTTTCACTTCTTTGCTAAAGTGCTGAAAAGTACTTCTAAACTTTCTAAAAAGTTCTTAAAAAGTTTAAAAAGTTTTTTTTTCTGTCTTTCCAAAAGTTCTAAGAAAACTTTTTTCTCACTTTTTCTATCACTTAAACACTTTCTAAAATGTCTGGCACAGGCCAAACTGTTGATCTGTCCAAACTTGCTTATGATCACCTTAGCTGGAAAGGAGCAAGGAGTCTCTGCATAGAAAGAGGTTTAAGTGTAGGGAAGAATCCCCCTAGAGAACTGTTGGTTAACATGCTTGTTGAACAGGATAAGGCCAGAGGTGGCACTTCTGTTGAAAAGGTAGCTGATGGTTCCCAATCTGATCCTGGGGCACCACTAGCAAAAGATTTAGAAGGGAAACTTCCTAGCCTGCCCATTAGCAGACAACCTAGCATAGCTGGTACTGATGTAGAGTCACATCATACAGATAGTGTGGTCTCACATCACAGTAAGAGTATTCCTTCTCATCATAGTAGAAGTGCTGTTTCCGTTAGTCAAGCTGTTAGGGTGCCATCTGTTAGGGACAGGTCTCCTTCTGTTCATTCTCACCATACTTCTGTTTCAAGGCATGTCCCTCCCACCCACCCTGATGACAGAGTGTTAGAAAGGGAGCTCAATAGATTGAGAGTGGAGGAATCCAGGCTGAAGCTCAAGAAGCAACAGCTGGATTTAGATAGGCAGTCCTTAGAGATAGAAAGAGAAAGACAGAAAATTGGGTTTGAAACCCATGGTGGCAGCAGCAGTATTCCCCATAGTCATCCTGCAAGAGAGCATGATTCAAGGAATCTGCACAAGATAGTTCCCCCTTATAAGGAGGGGGATGACATTAACAAGTGGTTTGCTGCACTTGAGAGGGCCTGTGTTGTACAGGATGTCCCTCAAAGGCAGTGGGCTGCTATCCTATGGCTATCATTTAGTGGAAAGGGTAGGGATAGGCTCCTTACTGTGAAAGAAAGTGATGCCAATAATTTTACAGTTCTTAAGAATGCACTCCTGGATGGTTATGGCTTAACCACTGAACAGTACAGGATGAAGTTCAGAGAGACCAAAAAGGAGTCTTCACAAGACTGGGTAGACTTTGTTGACCATTCAGTGAAGGCCTTGGAGGGGTGGTTACATGGCAGTAAAGTTACTGATTATGAAAGCCTGTATAACTTAATCCTGAGAGAGCATATTCTTAATAATTGTGTGTCTGATTTGTTGCACCAGTACTTGGTGGACTCTGATCTGACCTCTCCCCAAGAATTGGGAAAGAAGGCAGACAAATGGGTCAGAACAAGGGTGAACAGAAAAGTTCATACAGGGGCTGACAAAGATGGCATTAAGAAGAAGGATGGTAAGTCTTCTGACAAGGGTGGGGACAAATCTAAAAATGAGTCTTCATCAGGCCCACAAAAACACTCTGGTGGGGGTGGTGGGCCCAAATCCTCTTCAAATCAAAACAAAGAAAATAAACCATGGTGCTATTTATGTAAAATAAAAGGCCATTGGACAACAGATCCCAGTTGTCCAAAGAAAAGCACCAAGCGTCCTACCACTACAACCCCTGCTGCTACACCTAGTGCCCCTAGTAATAGCAGTGGTGGTGGGAGCAAACCTACTAATAGCCAATCCAAGGGAGTAGCTGGGCTCACTTTTGGTAACTTAGTTGGGGTTGGTCTGATTAGGGAGACCACAGAGGCTGTGTTAGTCTCTGAGGGGTCTATTGATTTAGCCACCTTGGTTGCTTGTCCCCTTAACATGGATAAGTACAAGCAACTACCCCTAATAAATGGTGTTGAGGTTCAGGCCTACAGGGACACAGGTGCCAGTGTTACAATGGTAATAGAGAAACTGGTCCACCCTGAACAACACCTACTTGGTCACCAGTACCAAGTAACCGATGCTCATAACAACACCCTTAGCCACCCCATGGCTGTTGTGAATCTCAACTGGGGGCGGGGGGGGTTACTGGCCCAAAGAAAGTTGTAGTTGCCTCAGATTTACCTGTAGACTGTCTATTAGGGAATGATTTAGAGAAATCAGCAATCAGCTTGGGCAGAAGTGGAGTTGGAGGCTCATGCAGCAATGCTGGGCATTCCAGGGCATATTTTTGCTTTGACCAGGGCTCAGGCCAGAAAGCAAAAAGGACAGGGTGACTTGGATCCTGGAAGAATGGACCAAGTGCTCCCTAAAGTTAGGGTTAGTAAAGGTAAAACACTACCTACTATCCCTCCCTCTACAGTGGATTCTTCTTCAGAGGAAGAAGAATTTCCACCCTGTGCAGAACCTACACCAGAGGAGCTGGAAGCAGACACTGCTGAGCTTTTGGGTGAAGGGGGGCCTGCCAGGGAGGAGCTGAGTGTGGCACAGCAGACCTGTCCCACACTAGAGGGTCTAAGGCAGCAAGCTGTCAAACAAGCAAATGGGGATGTCAGTGACTCTCACAGAGTTTACTGGGAGGACAACCTCTTGTACACTGAAGCAAGGGATCCAAAACCTGGAGCTGCCAGGAGATTGGTGATTCCTCAGGAGTACAGAAAGTTCCTCCTAACTCTAGCTCACGACATTCCCTTAGCTGGACATTTGGGGCAAATGAAATCTTGGGACAGGCTTGTTCCCTTGTTTCATTGGCCTAGAATGTCAGAGGACACAAAGGAATTTTGTAAGTCCTGTGAAACCTGTCAAGCCAGTGGCAAGACAGGTGGCACTCCAAAGGCACCCCTTATTCCACTGCCTGTGGTTGGGGTTCCCTTTGAAAGGGTAGGGGTTGACATAGTTGGCCCCCTTGACCCTCCTACTGCTTCAGGCAATAGGTTTATCTTGGTGGTAGTGGACCATGCCACCAGATATCCTGAAGCAATTCCTCTAAGGACCACTACAGCTCCTGCAGTGGCAAAGGCCCTCCTGGGAATCTTTTCCAGGGTGGGCTTCCCAAAAGAGGTGGTATCAGACAGGGGAAGCAATTTCATGTCTGCTTACTTAAAGGCCATGTGGAAGGAGTGTGGTGTGACATACAAGTTCACCACACCCTATCATCCACAAACAAATGGACTGGTGGAGAGATTTAACAAAACTCTCAAAGGCATGATTATGGGACTCCCTGAAAAACTCCGCAGGAGATGGGATATCCTTTTACCATGCCTCCTTTTTGCTTACAGGGAGGTACCCCAGAAAGGAGTGGGCTTCAGCCCCTTTGAACTCCTATTTGGTCACCCTGTGAGAGGTCCTCTAACACTTGTTAAGGAGGGTTGGGAACAACCTTTAAAAGCTCCAAAGCAAGACATAATGGACTGTGTATTTGGCCTAAGATCAAGGATGGCTGAGTACATGAAAAAGGCCAGTAAAAACCTTCAGGCCAGCCAAGAGCTCCAAAAGCAATGGCATGACCAGAAGGCTGTTTTGGTTCAGTACCAACCAGGGCAGAAAGTGTGGGTCTTGGAGCCTGTGGCCCCAAGAGCACTCCAGGATAAATGGAGTGGACCCCACATAATTGTTGAAAAGAAGGGTGAAGTCACCTACTTAGTTGACTTAGGCACTGCCAGGAGTCCCCTTAGGGTGCTCTATGTCAATCGCCTGAAACCCTACTATGACAGGGCTGATCTCACCCTGCTCATGGCAACTGATGAGGGACAGGAAGAAAAGAGTGACCCTCTCCCTGATCTCTTCTCTTCCACAGAACAAGATGCTCTAGTGGAAGGTGTTGTACTGGCAGATTGTCTTACTGCTGAGCAGAAAGACCACTGCATAAATCTCCTGGGTCAGTTTTCTGAACTCTTCTCTACTGTGCCAGGTACCACTTCTTGGTGTGAGCACACTATAGATACTGGAGACAGCTTGCCTGTCAAAAGTAAGATCTATAGGCAGCCTGACCATGTCAGAGACTGCATAAAGCAAGAGGTGCAGAAAATGCTTGAACTGGGAATGGTTGAGCACTCTGAAAGTCCATGGGCTTCTCCTGTGGTACTTGTACCAAAACCTCATTCCAAGGATGGAAAGAAGGAAATGCGGTTTTGTGTTGACTACAGAGGTCTCAACCAGGTAACCAAAACTGACGCTCACCCTATACCCAGGGCAGATGAGCTCATAGATACACTGGCATCTGCCAAGTATCTAAGCACTTTTGATTTGACTGCAGGGTATTGGCAGATCAAATTATCAGAAGATGCAAAAGCAAAAACTGCATTTTCAACCATTGGAGGCCATTACCAATTCACAGTAATGCCTTTTGGATTGAAAAATGCACCTGCCACTTTTCAGAGGTTGGTGAACACAGTCCTACAAGGGCTGGAAGCTTTTAGTGCAGCATATCTAGATGATATAGCTGTCTTTAGCTCCAGCTGGGATGATCACCTGGTCCACCTATGGAAAGTTTTAGAGGCCCTGCAAAAGGCAGGCCTCACTATCAAGGCTTCAAAGTGCCAGATAGGGCAGGGGAAGGTGGTTTATCTGGGACACCTGGTTGGTGGGTAACAGATTGCACCACTTCAGGGGAAAATCCAAACTATTATAGATTGGGTTCCCCCTACCACTCAGACTCAGGTGAGAGCCTTTTTAGGCCTCACTGGGTACTATAGGAGGTTCAAAAAGAACTATGGCTCCATTGCAGCCCCTCTTAATGACCTCACTTCAAAGAAAATGCCTAAGAAGGTATTATGGACAGCAAACTGTCAGAAAGCTTTTGAGGAGCTGAAGCAGGCCATGTGCTCTGTACTTGTCCTGAAAATACCCTGTTACTCCAAGAAATTCATTGTCCAGACTGATGCATCTGAATTAGGGGTAGGGGCAGTCTTATCACAACTTAATTCTGAGGGCCAGGATCAACCTGTTGCTTTTATCAGCAGGAGGTTGACCCCTAGAGAAAAGCGTTGGTCTGCCATAGAGAGGGAGGCCTTTGCTGTGGTCTGGGCACTGAAGAAGTTGAGGCCATACCTGTTTGGCACTCACTTCATTGTTCAGACAGACCACAAACCTCTACTTTGGCTAAAACAAATGAAAGGTGAAAATCCTAAATTGTTGAGGTGGTCCATATCCCTACAGGGAATGGACTATACAGTGGAACATAGACCTGGGAGTACCCACTCCAATGCAGATGGACTCTCCAGATATTTCCACTTCGACAATGAAGACCCATCAGGTAATGACTAGTCTTATTGTCCTTCGTTTGGGGGGGGGGGGTTGTGTAGGAAAGTACCATCTTGCCTGGCATGTTACCCCCATTTTTCACTGTATATATGTTGTTTTAGTTGTATGTGTCACTGGGACCCTGCCAGCTAGGGCCCCAGTGCTCATAAGTGTGCCCTGAATGTATTACCTGTGTTATGACTAACTGTCTCACTGAGGCTCTGCTATCCAGAACCTCAGTGGTTATGCTCTCTCATTTCTTTACAAATTGTCACTAACAGGCTAGTGACCAATTTCACCAATTCACATTGGCATACTGAAACACCCTTATAATTCCCTAGTATATGGTACTGAGGTACCCAGGGTATTGGGGTTCCAGGAGATCCCTAGGGGCTGCAGCATTTCTTTTGCCACCCATAGGGAGCTCTGACAATTCTTACACAGGCCTGCCACTGCAGCCTGAGTGAAATAACGTCCATGTTATTTCACAGCCATTTACCACTGCACTTAAGTAACTTATAAGTCACCTATATGTCTAACCTTTACCTGGTAAAGGTTAGGTGCAAAGTTACTTAGTGTGTGGGCACCCTGGCACTAGCCAAGGTGCCCCCACATAGTTCAGGGCAAATTCCCCGGACTTTGTGAGTGCGGGGACACCATTACACGCGTGCACTACACATAGGTCACTACCTATGTGTAGCTTCACAATGGTAACTCCGAATATGGCCATGTAACATGTCTAAGATCATGGAATTGCCCCCTCTATGCCATCCTGGCACTGTTGGCACAATCCCATGATCCCACGGGTCTGTAGCACAGACCCGGGTACTGCCAAACTGCCTTTTCAGGGGTTTCACTGCAGCTGCTGCTGCTGCCAACCCCTCAGACAGGTTTCTGCCCTCCTGGGGTCCAGCCAGGCTTGGCCCAAGAAGGCAGAACAAAGGACTTCCTCAGAGAGAGGGTGTTACACCCTCTCCCTTTGGAAAAAGGTGTTAAGGCAGGGGAGGAGTAGCCTCCCCCAGCCTCTGGAAATGCTTTCATGGGCACAGATGGTGCCCATTTCTGCATAAGCCAGTCTACACCGGTTCAGGGACCCCTCAGCCCTGCTCTGGCGCGAAACTGGACAAAGGAAAGGGGAGTGACCACTCCCCTGACCTGCACCTCCCCTGGGAGGTGCCCAGAGCTCCTCCAGTGTGCTCCAGACCTCTACCATCTTAGAAACAGAGGTGCTGCTGGCACACTGGACTGCTCTGAGTGGCCAGGGCCAGCAGGTGACGTCAGAGACTCCTTCTGATAGGCTCCTCAGGTGTTGCTAGCCTATCCTCTCTCCTAAGTAGCCAAACCCTCTTTTCTGGCTATTTAGGGTCTCTGCTTTGGGGAATTCCTTAGATAACGAATGCAAGAGCTCATCAGAGTTCCTCTGCATCTCTCTCTTCACCTTCTGCCAAGGAATCGACTGCTGACCGCGCTGGAAGCCTGCAAAACTGCAACAAAGTAGCGAAGACGACTACTGCAACTCTGTAACGCTGATCCTGCCGCCTTCTCGACTGTTTTCCTGGTGGGGCATGCTGTGGGGGTAGTCTGCCTCCTCTCTGCACTAGAAGCTCCGAAGAAATCTCCCGTGGGTCGACGGAATCGTCCCCCTGCAACCGCAGGCACCAAAGAACTGCATCACGGTCCCCTGGGTCTCCTCTCAGCACAACGAGCGAGGTCCCTTGAATCCAGCAACTCTGTCCAAGTGACTCCCACAGTCCAGTGACTCTTCAGTCCAAGTTTGGTGGAGGTAAGTCCTTGCCTCCCCACGCCAGACTGCATTGCTGGGAACCGCGTCTTTTGCAGCTACTCCAGCCTCTGTGCACTTCCGGTGGAAATCCTTTGTGCACAGCCAAGCCTGGGTCCACGGCACTCTAACCTGCATTGCACGACCTCCTGAGTTGTCCTCCAGCGGCGTGGGACTCTCTTGTGCAACTTCGGGTGAGCACCGTTTCACTCCACTTTGTAGTGCCTGTTCTAGCACTTCTCCAGGTGCTGCTTGCTTCTGAGAGGGCTCCTTGTCTTGCTGGACGCGCCCTCTGTCCCCTCACGCAATTGGTGACATCCTGGTCCCTCCTGGGCCACAGCAGCATCCAAAAACCCTAACCGCATGATTTGCAGCTAGCAAGGCTTGTTTGCGGTCTTTCGGCGGGAAAACACTTTTGTACAACTCTACACAACGTGGGACATCCATCCTCCAAAGGAGAAGTTTCTAGCCCTTGTCGTTCCTGCAGAATCCTCAGCTTCTAATGCCTAGTAGCAGCTTCTTTGCACCCACAGCTGGCATTTCCTGGGCATCTGCCCACTCTCGACTTGGTCGTGACTTTTGGACTTGGTCCCCTTGTTCCACAGGTACCCTCGTCTAGAAATCCATTGTTGTTGCATTGCTGGTTTTGGTCTTTCCTGCAGAATTCCCCTATCACGACTTCTGTGTTCTTTGGGGAACTTTAGTGCACTTTGCACTCACTTTTCAGGGTCTTGGGGTGGGCTATTTTTCTAACCCTCACTGTTTTCTTACAGTCCCAGCGACCCTCTACAAGGTCACATAGGTTTGGGGTCCATTCGTGGTTCGCATTCCACTTTTGGAGTATATGGTTTGTGTTGCCCCTATCCCTATGTGTCCCCATTGCATCCTATTGTAACTATACATTGTTTGCACTGTTTTCTAATACTATACTGCATATTTTTGGTATTGTGTACATATATCTTGTGTATATTTGCTATCCTCATACTGAGGGTACTCACTGAGATACTTTTGGCATATTGTCATAAAAATAAAGTACCTTAATTTTTAGTATATCTGTGTATTGTGTTTTCTTATGATATTGTGCAAGTGACACTAGTGGTACTGTAGGAGCTTCACTCGTCTCCTAGCTCAGCCTAAGCTGCTCTGCTAAGCTACCATTATCTATCAGCCTAAGCTTCTAGACACCCTATACACTAATAAGGGATACCTGGGCCTGGTGCAAGGTGTAAGTACCCCTTGGTACTCACTACAAGCCAGTCCAGCCTCCTACATGCAGCAATCGCCAAATCACATAATTTCAGTAGACTCAAGAAGCATGTCAGGATTCATGCATATTGATAATACTTAGAGAGAAAAAGAGGCTAAAGAATACCCCACGTCTGGATCTAGTAATAAATCATATCATACATTGATACAGTAGTCAGTTAGATAGGTACAACTATGTTTTATTGGTACCTATTCTGAGAACTATATTCTGCCTATGCCATCTACACACTCAAAATCTGGGCAATCCTAAGAATTGAAGGAGGTGGGCTTAATCACGATATTTGAAATCCTTGGCCATGAGATGATACTACCAGGATGGAATCAACCTCAGGGGGGACTGTCTAGAGGGAGTTCTTAGAAATTAATGATCTGGACATTAATCTGGGATCCAGTTTTCCTAACTAAAAATGCCTTGGGATAAACCACAAGAAATACTCCAGTAGGTGGTGCCATAGGTACGAATAAAACTGCAAAACGAGTATGTTCAGAGGACTTTATGGGTCTCATGGCCCTTATGTACCTCTGTAGTGCTGACATGTTTCTGCCCACAGTTTAGCATAAAACAGGTCTCGGGCTTTTAAGGATTCCTATCTTAGTCTATTTTGTGAATGTACAGGGTAGGACCTACCTCTCTTTGTACAATCAAAGTAGTTAACCTAATCCAGAGATGCCCCTTGCCTCAACTCCTATTGTAAAACTTTGATCAAGGATATTTGCCCTCCGTCTTCCCACCCTGCCCCCAGGTACACCCATCTGCTAGGATTCATGCATACCCTCCTATATGTGGTTTGATTCTTATTAAACATGGGGCAAACTTATAGTCTATTACATCATACACAAGAGGCTGTACAGCACACTCAGATTGCACATATTTGAAAGTTCTTTGATGTGTGACAATGAACAAAATAGAGGTTGGTGAAATAAAGCTTTTGCCTAGGATCGTACAGTTTGGCCAAGTAGGAAAGCTGGAGTTCATCCTAGAATTTCCAGTTTCTCACTGAGCAATTGAGCCACTACATGGGTGTCTATTTATGACATTAAAACGTAATGCTTTGTCTTTAATTCTTGGAAGATGAGACTAGAGCACGGGTGACACACTATTTTTTTGTGTTTTTGGCAGTTTTACATAGCACAAACCTTGGCCATGGACTGAAGAGTGCTTACAACAGACATTGACCACGTTATTCTTTTTCCAGCATACAGATGCGCCTGGATTCACATGATCCTGAGCTGATTTTAAGCCTGGCTTCCAATGATGCAAGGTGGGCAGCTGTAACCACTAGCCTACATCACCTCCTGTGAAACCTCAGATCATTTGGGGCTCAATGTTCCAAGAAGACTTTGAGCTGAGCAGAACAGGGCCTTTGAATTAAATTTTTAGTGGCATGTCATCCTATATTAGAATGCAAAAGAAAGTTATGGTAAGTGGGGCAGAATCTCATTCAAAAAATAAAAAACGCTTGGAGAGTGGGAGGGTAGAAGGGGAAAGATGGATGTAAAAGAGGAGGACTGCTGAAACAAGAGGCTAGAGGAGAAGAGTGATAAAGAGCAGTACATGGAAGGAAGATGTGTATGTAAGAGGGGCAGAACTACCAGGAAGAGGATGATGTGAAAAGTTTGAGATTGAAGAGGCCAGACCCAGTAAAAACAGTTCAAGCAAGAGAAGGTGAAAGGTTGGTAGGAAAGATGTGATGAAAGTAATAGAGCATTGAGGGGAAACATGGGCGTAAGCGTGGAAGAATCAGGGAGAGAAGGTAAGGTTCTTGAGAAGAGATAGGAAGTGGACAGGAGATAATGCAAGCATGAAGTGGATATAACAGTGGGCTGAACCAGCAAGAGTAGGTAATACGTTGGGAAGAGATGAGGTTAAAAGTAGAGCATGGAGGGGAGAGGTGGATGTAAGGGATAGCAAAAAAATTAAAACAGGTAAAAAGGTCTTTGACGAAGTGTGTGCCGTTAATTCCTTTGAGCCTTGTTGATGTTTGTTATTCCCTATCACTTTATTTTCCATGGACAAAAAATGTAAAACATTATCTTAGTTTTTAAATGCATGTAACAATCTTCACAGAAGGTTGTGATCTTGAAGCATCCTCAATGTGTCTGCTGAATTTCAGCATGCTCTGTGTACTCTATTACTCCACTTCAGTTCGGTTCCACCTGCTGTGAGGGCAGAAGCTTCATCAAACAACGTAAATTAAATAAAATGGTATTGGTCATTATCATTTCTATAAAGTGAAGTGCACTTGTGCGGGGGTAGGGCCATTCTGGTTTGCATACAGTTGCCTAAAGTGCGCATGTTGGATCGGCTGGCTGTCCTGCACTTCAGAGGCAGTAATGTGTAAGCTGTATAACAGCCAAATGGACTGTAGACACAGGCTCCGTCTCAGACAGAGCGTTGCTTTAGTCTGCTCTGACCAATCACGTCATTACTCTCATGCTGAAAACTACATAAGAAGAGCTCCATGATTGGTTAGGTTTGTGAAGTTCTGAGTCATCTCCCTCTGTGGTTTCTGGGAGCAGTCAACAATGCCTTCTTAGAAGACGGTCCCGTAAACAAACGTTGATAAGTACTATTGTTATCACATAGCATCTGTAACTATTTGGTGCATGAGAGCTTGCTTTCCATAAATTCAATCTTTAAGCTTGTTTTAGGTGCGCTACCTAAGGTGGCATTGCGTGGCTTCCGTGGTATTCCACCTAGGCCTTTGCAGTATGCAGCGCTTCCTGTTTGTCTGTTTTCTTGTTTTCTGGGCAACACAACTAATAGTAGTACCTACTCTAATATTATGCATAATTTATATGCCTGGTATTTAGGAAGAAAGTTTACAGAGATTCCCTTTTATCCTATTCTGTCTGTGTGAGTGATTCAAATAAATCATGTAAATGAAAATCAGTAGGTTTCAAACGTGTCTGTGAGACGTGGATTTTAGGGAGAATGAGACGAGGCAAAATAGTTAATGTGCAAGGGGAGACATGCTTAATTGCTTGATACTTTGTGTCTCCTAGATCTTGCCATCGGTATTAGCAGGTTGCTAAAACATGTTTGGAGGATTGAGGTGGATGTTAAGTGGTCAGGCTTGCTGAAAAAAATAATTAAGATGATAGTGTCATAAAAACAAGCAACAGGACTGAGTTACCTTTCAGAGCTTTTAGCAAGATTTTGTTCTCTGTTTAGATGAGATTGGGAGTATTTTTTAGGCTCACAAAGTTTGTTGTCTGCAAATAACATGTAGTTTGAGTTTAGCGATAACGATGATCTACAAAAACATATTCCTGGATGCTACCTTTGTAAACTCAAAGTTCATTGTTTATTGTAGTGAAGCGCACATGCACACAGCTTGTTTTAATCAGTAATGCACTTTGTCACGGTTTGTTTCTAAGCAGTTTCAGGATCTAGGGCGCAAATCACGACCCACTTAAATAGAACAGGTCTGCACAATAAACTAGGCCAAGACGTGCTGCCGCCAAAATACACACACCCATCAGCCTCTGTTTTCTCTGCTTTTTCTCACGGCGTTGCAAGCATGCCAGCACCGAGTGTTTATCGCCTCGTACACACAGCTCTTTCTTGTAACACCATATAAGAAAAGTATTTCATGTAGCCCCCCACTTTTTACTTAACCAACACCACAGAGTACTTAAGCTCCCGTGGGACACACTGTTCGGAGACACCAGCCTTTTACTCGCACCCAAGCATCTGTCATGTTGTTATGTTATACTAGGAGATTTACAAAGCGCCTGGTGACTCCAGCCAGAGTGTCTCCGCGCTGAGGGTTCACTTACCAAGAATCCAAAACTACGGGCTGTAATCGAAGATGGCCTGAAATAGCCAGGTCTTTCGTTTTTTTTTCAGAAAGCAGAGTCCAATTTTTCCTGCCCAAGATCAAGCGGCAAGGAATTATATAATGTAAGGGCTAGGAACCTAAAAGAATGGCGCCCTATGTGTGCTTATCACTCTCGGGATTCACGTTAGCCCCACAGCCGAGGATCTGAAACTTCTGCTGGGGCAATGAGCATCAATCAGAGGGTGTAAATAGTGGGGACTCTTCCCCAGCAGGAGTTTGTGGCAGAAACAAAGAGCTTTAAACGCCGCTCTCTTCCTCAACGGTAGCCAATGAAGCCTGGCAAGAGCCAGGCCCATCAGGAGAATTTAGGAATATTAAGTAGCATGCGAGCAGCAGCGCTCTGTACCCTTTGAGGTTTTTGGAGTCTGCCCCTGGTGACATCTAGGTAGAGTGCATTGCAGTAATCCAGTCTTGAAGTAATCAAGGCCTGAACTACAGTTTTCCTAACAGATCCAGCAGGAGGCCAAGGATCTTCTGCAGCATTTTTAGAATGCCAAAACAGGTGCCAGCCAGCCTGGAAATTTGTTTAGCAAAGTTAAGGTTGGCATCAAACCAGATGCCAAGATTTTTCACTGATTGTTTTGGAGCTGGAACAGATCCCACAGGGTCAGGCCACCAAGCCAGATAGATTGCTGTTTCCCTACCACTTTGGTTTTCTCAGCGATCAGCTTGAGACAACTCCGTTCTATCCACTTGACAAATCCAGCCAGACAAGCTCTGAAGTGAGTGGCGGAAAGCCCTGGTCCTGAGCGGGAAAGATAATCAGCTGAGTGTCATCAACATAGGACACAATTTAAAGCTGCGGCTCTCAATCACAGCAGCTAGCAATAGACCCCCTGCTTCAGCGGGAGAACCTCAGATGAGTTCAAATGATGGATTACCTGAAAAGTGTGGTTTTGGAAAAATAAAAGAGGCTATCCCCCTTAAGGCGGAGCCACCAATACCATAGGACCACAGTCGTTCCAGCAGTAGGCCATGAGACACAATGACAAATGTCACACTAAGATCTAACATTATCAGTGCAGCATTTTTGCCTTCATATGAAATATATCTCAGAGGCTAGCAATGTAGCAGATTCAGTGCTGTAGTGAGGGCGGAAACCCGATTGAGTCTAGTGCAGAAGATAATTAGACTCGATAAAGTGCGTAAGCTAGAATTCACATATTTTTTTGCTATTTTAGCAAAAACAGGGGGCAGAGGGATGGGTCTGAAATTTCCTGGTTTAGTAGGGTCAAGCAATGTTTTTTTCCAGGAGGGTAACCACGGTTGCATGTTTTCCATTCTAAAGTAAACTGACCCATGTTAAAGGACTAATTCAACAGATCACAGAGAACTGGAGCAATGGCCTCCATGACAAATCATCCTGGAGGGGCCGGGGTCAGACAAAGCACCAGATTTAACCTTAGCTGTAATCTGCTGCAAAACTGGCAGAGACAGGTCTTCAAAATTGGTAAAACCCTCTCTAGAATCGGTGAAGGTAAACCAAGATTCGTGGCAAACAGCTTCACTGAATTCCCAAGAGAAGGTGGCATAGATCTTAGCTACTTTATCAGAGCAGAAATGTGCAATCCAATTGTAACTCTCAATCGAAGTAACAGAATGAGCAGAAACACGCTCTAAAGGGGCTAGAGATTTCACTGTGGTGAAAATCTCTTGTGAAGAATTCTGAGCCAGCTCGATTTTCTGAACATAGAACCGACTACGGGAGACTTTGTTCCGCCCATAGTAGTCTTTCAGGTCCTTCAAGTAGATGTCTATGTCGGTGTCACTATAATTCCTTCACCATTGATGCTCAAACCACTTACAGAGCTTTTTAAGAGCTCAGAGTCCTTCACTAACCACTCTGCCGAGCGTTTCGAGCAAGCGGTTGTATGCATAGTTGCTGGTGCAAGACCATCCACAGACTTGCTAATATTGTTTCCAAATAGCGAGCTTGAGGAATTAGCACAGTCACTAAGAGTAGAACAAGAGGCCCTCAGTGCCTGTCTAAAGGAGTCTGGAGTGACTCTAGCCCACTAAGGCTAAGTAATGTCACCCTTTAGATGAAGAGGGCATGGGGGAAGACATCTTTATCAGCAATGGAAGGAAAACGTGGTCTCACCACACCACCGGTACTGGGGGAGCGGCACTCACATGGAGAATTAGTAAAATTAAGATCCAAGGTATGACCAAGCCTATGACTTGGAGTGTGTACCAGTTGGGAGAGATGACAGGCTGCTACGTCGTCCATTAAAGTCATAGCATTATGACACATGGGCCCTCATTAGTCCTAGGCGGTAAATTCCACCTACTGCCACCGGCCCCCAAAAGTCAGCCGCCATGGCTACCTACCATCTGCCATATTATGACCGTAGCCAGAATTCTACCAGAAGGCTGGTGGAATTCCACCTATGGTCATGACACATGATACGGCCTGGCGGTGTTCCTCTGGCGGACGCTGCTGCTGGCAGCAGCGCCACGTCCCGTCTCCTGCCGGAGGACCCCCTGCAAGCAGATAAGTTGGGTGCTCCGACAGGGGAGTGGGGGGTGTTGTGTGTGTGTGTGTTGGGGGGGGGAGGGTGTGTGTGTGACTGTTTTTGTGTGCGTGCATGTGGGTGTGAGGTGTGTGGAATGCGTGTGTGCATGAATGGGTGTGAGTGAACATGTATGTTGTGTGAATGCGTGTGTGCTAGGATGTATCAGTGTGTGTTGATGTGTGTGTGTGTATGAATGTATGCATGGATTAATGTGTGTATGCATGTGTATGTCTGTGCGTGTAGGTGTGTGTATGTTGGGGGGTCGGGAGGGGGAGAGTGGGGGAGGACTCTGGTGAGGGGGAGAGGGCGGGGGGAGAGCCCTATCAGTGTCAGAAAATTAATTCCCTGGCACTGATAGTGCCTACCGCCATGGTTTTTTTGGCAGTAAGATTGCCATGAAAACCATGGCATTAGGCGAGGTCATAATCCCGAGGGTGGGACTGTGACGGCCGCCTGTCTGGAGACTGAAGTCTCCTGTCTGGGGGCTGTTACCGCCCTGGCGAATGGAGTGGTACATTGGCAGTTTGGCTTGAGCCAAACCGCCAATGTCATACTTTGGGGAATGGTACCGCCAGCCTGTTGGCAGTACCTTTCTCCAAAATTACGCCGTCTGCCTAGGTCATAATGAGGGCCATAGTGTCCTTAAAATGTAAATTAAGGTCACCCAAAATGACAAAATTAGAGTATCATAGGGCAAGCAGAGGAACGGAGTCAGCTAAGGCAGTTATGAACTGTGAAGCGGGACCAGGCGGGCGATAAATTAAAAAACCCGCCCGAGTACAATTGCCAGAGTGTTGATCTCGGTGAAGGCGGAAGGTAAGGATTGTTGATAAAACAGCGCAATCTCCCCTCCTCTCTGGGATTGTCTACCCAGCCTCACTAGGACATATCCCGAAGGAATGCAGAGAGAGTGTCAGTCGGCAGTTAGCCATTTTTCCTAGAGGAAGAGCGTGTTAGGACTGTTATGAGAAGATCCCAGATCTCAGCCTTATGCTTGGAGAGAGAATAACAATTTATGGGAAAAATTGAGCTATGCAGCCAGAAGGGCATCTTTCTCCTCTCCTATATGTAGCGGTACCTGATTTAGAGAGGCTGAGCCCGCCCTTTACGCATGCTAAAACACCCCTATATACATCCATTGAGTGAAGGCAGCCGGTGGAGGCAAGAGACAGGATCTCCTCAGCAGTATAATCATGCTTCTCACAGGCAGGGGTCCTGGCCCCTGTTGCCTTTAAGGCATGGACAGGTGCAGACAAACTTGCCTGAGCTCGCCTTCAGCATGCCAAATGGCGCATCTGTACAGCTCCCATGTTTAAACAGCCTTCCTGTTAAAGGGATATAGCTAAGCGAACACTAGATGCCGAGAAATGAGGAGGACCAACTAAAAGCAAAGTTGAGACCAGCTGCTCCACTCCTACCTGGCAGGCTTCCCTGCCAGAAGAAGCTACTGGTTAGGAAATCACTAAAACAGCAAACATCTTGCACGTGCGAACAAAGCCTTCCGTCTGCTCAGCCTCAACGCTTTTCATAGGCATTTATATGCTCTCACTACGGGACTTGTAACTTCTCTGCTAAAATGTCAGCTTGTTGTCCAAAATGTTCAAGTCCCTCACATGTGCCCAAGGAACCACATTATGTATGCCAGTGATTTGTGTTGAGTGATTGCTGCCACTAAAATGGGTGGCTGCAGCACGAGCTGGTTGCAGAAAGGCACTACCACTTGTAACTGTTTGGTGCATGAGAACTTGCTTACCTTAAACTCATTATTTAAGAAAAATCAGGAGTCTCCTACTAGAATCGGGTCTATTGGCATGTATGAGTTAACCATGAGCCCCGAGACCTGCTGCTGTTGATTGCCTCACCACTTTCAAATGTCACTAGCCGCCACTCTGCCACTTGACCTTTCTATTAAGTCTCACTCTCAGTGGGACCCTTTCCTGCACATGTCCTGGCTAGATAGCTAGATATCATAGCTATTTCCCTGAACTCCCTTTGCAATATCTTGCTTGCCAATGTAACAGCTAAAAAAAACTGTGGTTGTTTCTCTGCTCAAAAAACCTTCAGCAAGTTCAAAACTTCCCTGCATCTTCTGACATCCATTTGCTACCCGTTTCTCAAATGTCACATAGTATTTTTCCATGAAAGGAAAAAAGCTGAAGTATTCTGTGAGGCCTTTTCTTTGGGTCAAGGGCAATATGTGACTATTTGGTAACATCTGCGGGGGATATGGTTGTTTACTATTGAAGTTTCAGAATGGACTATTTCATTTGTTCCTTATAGAAACTTGTCTCTCCAAAGGTTGCAATAGCAAGCAGTCAAAGCTTACTCCAGGAGGTGATGAAGGCATGAGGACTCAAATGTAGTATATCACATTAATCATACCTGATTAGCACATTATCCAGCCAGGCTAGCTATGCTTTTAAAAGGGAATGATTTAGAGCAAGTTGTTCTGGAATGAAACATTAAAAAAAGTGTTCTGTGATGAATAGTCCCCAATACCCAAAAAAGTGTGTTACGATGTCTGTGTGTCTGCTAGACTTAAGTGCTGCGAGGCCCATGAAAGGGGTTAGGTTCAGGTAGGAAAGGTAGAGAATCCACATGTTAGAAATGTGGGCTCCAGTTGGCAGTGGTCTGCACCCAGTCTAAGTAGGGACCCTCACTCTGGAGAGGGTAGGGGAGTCTCACAACTAAGATAACCCCTGCTTACCCCTTTAGTAGTTTGGCATGAGCAGTCAGGCTTTTTTGGCACGAGCAGTCAGGCTTATCTCAGAGGCAATGTGTAAAGGATTTGTACACTCGTACACACACACACACACAGGTACACACATACACACACACATACACACACACAGAGTAACACAGTGAAAACACCACAAGAGTACTCCACATAAATTTAGAAAAATAGCCAATATTAATCTGAATAAAACAAGACCGAAACAACAAAAATCCAACATACACAAGCAAATATATGAAACTCTTAGTAAAGCACTTAGAAACACAATGGCTCCTACTGGGGCTATCACGACGTCTTGACGGAGTCGTTCCCAACAGTCCAATGTCACTTGCGAGGGAGTGCAGGCCAGTCACAGAGTCCCCCGGGCCCCAGGTACAGTACCTTAGAAAACGAGGAAACAAAGCCATTGCACGGAGTTGGAGAGGTGAAGCATTGCTGGAGCTGGTGCGGCGTTGGTTCTTTACTGCTACCGGGGAGGTGAGACATTGAGTCCTTAGTGCTAGGCGGGGGGGGGCCGAGGCACCGGTTGCTTAGGGCTGCAGCAGAGGTGATGTGGCATCAGTGGCGAGGCGTCAGTTCCTTACCACAAGGCAGGGTCGATGATTCCAGCAAGTCAAGACACAAGGCGTCGACAATCACACCATGGGGCCACAGGTGCTGTGGTGGAGTCAGAGTCGGTGACACAGCACTTGGGACTCATGCCGTGTCGAGACTTCGGAGGTGCTGCAGAAGCATCAGGCCTGCATCATCGGTCACGGTTGTTGCACTCAGCGGGGACCACAGCTCAGGTGAAGGCAACGTTGCGGAGTCAGACAGCGGCACTGGTTCTGAAGTCGCTCTGGAGTCGATGTAATTGGTTTCTTCTTGGTTGCACCAGAGCTCACTTCCAGGGGCCCAGGAACTGGATTTGGCACCACCTGACAAGTCAAGACTCTCAGCAAGAGAACCCAGGTGCTGGCAGATGAAGTCTTTGATGTCTCTGAGACTTCTTAACAGGAGGCAAGCTCAGTCCAAGCCCTTGGAGAACCTTTGGAAGCAGGATGTAGAAAGCAAAGTCCAGTCCTTTCACTCCCAGGACAGAAGCAGCAAGCAGCAGGCCAGCACATCAAAGCAACAGGCAGAGTGGCAGTCCTTCCTACAGCATCCAGCTCTTCAGCCTGGCAGAATGTCCTCAGTCCAGAAGGATAGGCAAACTTCAAAGAAAAGTCTTTATAGTGCACAGGACCCTGCCTTTCCTGCCCTGGCTCCAGATACATCCAAGGGGTTGGAGGCTGCTTTGTGTAAGGACAGACATTACCCTATTCAGGTGCAAGTGTCATGCCCTTTCACCACTCTAACTGAGGAAGACCCATCAGGATATGCAGGGCACACCTCAGTTCACTTTGTGTGACTGTCTAGAGTGAATTCACAAACAACCCAGCTGTCATCCTGACCCAGGCATGTATTCCACAGACAGGCAGAGGTACAGAATGATTAAGCAAGAAAATGCCCACTTTCTAAAAGTGGCATTTTCAAACTTGGAATTTGAAAATAACTTCCCCAAAATATGTATTTTTAAATTGTGAGTTCAGAGACCCCAAACTTCACATCCCCTTCTGTTCCCAATGGAAAATTACACTTAAAAGATATTTAAAGCCCCATGTTACCCTATGGGAGAGACAGTCCTTGCAATAGTAAACAACACATTTAGCAGTATTTCACTATTAGGACATGCAAAACACACCAGCACATGTCCTACCTTTTAAGTGCACTGCACCCTGCCCAAAGGGCTGCCTTGGGCCTACTTTAGGGGTGACTTACATGTAGGTTTGGGCGGCAAGTGGGTGCACTTGCCAAGTCGAAATGAGAGCTTAAAACTGCACACACAGACACTGCAATGGCAGGCCTGAGACATGTCTGCAGGCTCACTAGTAGCATTTGATTTACAGGCCCTGGGCACACCTGGTGCACTACACTAGGAACTTACTGGTAAATTAAATCTGCCAATCATGAGGTAACCAATCACCAATATTATTTAGACATAGAGTATTTTCACCTTAGCACTGGTCAGCAGTGGTAAAGTGCCCAGAGTCCAAAAGCCAGCAAAAACAAAATGCAGCACACAGTCACAAATAGGCAGTCAGAGGCAAAAGGTTAGGGATAACTCTGCACAAAGGGCTATTTCCAACACCATAATTGACTGACTGGCCTATTTCAGGGTCGGTTGCTGAGAGGAGATATTTTTTTTTTTCATTACTTTATATAAACTAGGCTCCTTGCTCGGGCTGCCTTGGCCACTGGTGCATAGCCTAAAAGGCTGCTGCAGCCTTAATGTTGGTGTCCGACGGGCCTATATTGGTCTGCCCGGCCTACGTCAGGACCAGTTGCTGAGATGACATTTTTCTATTACTGTAGATAAACTAGGCTCCTTGTTTGGACTGGCTTGGCCACTGGTGCACAACCCAAAAGGCTGCTGCAACCATAATGTTGGTGTGCACAGTCAGTTTGTCTGTGCTCACAAATCAGCCGGCTCATTGTCATGTGCAAAATTATAATGAGCCGGCATGGCCAAGTACAGTACGTTGTGCGACAGGCTCCCAGCATAGTGTTGGTAGTATTATTTTCCCTTTGTCACAAACTGTTTTCCCTTTTTACCCATTTATTTTGTCTAGCTTTAAGCTATTTCAGTTATTTCCATCTCTTAAAAATTGAGGGGCTCATTACGAGTTTGGCGGTCCGACCGTTGGACCGCCAAACATGCAGGGGTGAAGCTGCTGTCATACCTGCAGACTCACTTCTGTCATATTACTATGTTTCCACCGGGCTGACCATGATCCATGATTCTGATGGTCTGGCGGTGGCGGAGATCGTAATCCACCAAGACAGTGGTGCATGCAGTGCTGCCCTGCGGATTACGACCTCTGCCACCGCCAGCCTTTTCGAAAAGGCTGGTGGAGAACAGGTTTAGGGGACCACAGAGGGGCCCCTCCACTGCCTATGCACTTGGCATGGGCAGTGCAGGGCCCCCCCTGCCCAGCACCGTTGCACTGTTTACTGTCTGCTACATAAACAGTGAACATTGCGAGGGTGCTGGTGCACCCTGCGGGCTACAGCATTGCCGCCGACTCTATTACGAGCTGGAGACAATGCTGTAGCCTGTTTCCCGCTAGGCCAATGTAGGAAGTTGGCTCTGTATGCACTATTTCAAAGTAAGGAATAGTATGCACAGAGTCCAAGGGTTCCCCTTAGAGGTAAGATAGTGGCAAAAAGAGATAATACTAATGCTCTATTTTGTGGTAGTGTGGTTGAGCAGTAGGCTTATCAAAGGAGTAGTGTTAAGCATTTGTTGTACATACACAAGCAATAAATGAGGAACACACACTCAGAGACAATACCAGGCCAATAGGTTTTTGTATAGAAAAATATATTTTCTTAGTTTATTTTAAGAATTAAAATTTTACATGTAATACTTTGAATGAAAGGTATTGCAGGTAAGTACTTTAGGAACTTTGAATAATCACAATAGCATATATACTTTTCAAATAAAACACGTATAGTTATTTTAAAACTAAACAGTGCAATTTTCACAGTTCCTAGGGGAGGTAAGTAATTGTTAGTTCTTGCAGGTAAGTAAACCACCTACGGGGTCAAGTTTGGGTCCAAGGTAGCCCACCGTTGGGGGTTCAGAGCAACTCCAAAGTTACCACACCAGCAGCTCAGGGCCGGTCAGGTGCAGAGTTCAAAGTGGTGCCCAAAACACATAGGCTTCAATGGAGAAGGGGGTGCCCTGGTTCCAGTCTGCCAGCAGGTAAGTACCCGCGTCTTCGGAGGGAAGCCCAGGGGTGGTTTGTAGGGCACCGGGGAGGACACAAGTTAGCACAGAAAGTACACCCTCAGCAGCACGGGGGCTGCCGGGTGCAGTGTGCAAACACACGTCGGGTTTTCAATTGGAATCAATGGGAGACCAAGGGGTCTCTTCAGCGATGCAGGCATGCAAGGGGGGGCCTCCTCGGGGTAGCCACCACCTGGGCAAGTGAGAGGGCCTCCTGAGGGTCACTCCTGCGCTGGAGTTCCGATCTTTCAGGTCCTGGGGGCTGCGGGTGCAGAGTCTTTACCAGGCGTCGGGATCTGGGAGTCAGGCAGTCGCGGTCAGGGGGAGTCTCGGGATTCCCTCTGCAGGCGTCTCTGTCGGGGCTCAGGGGGGGCAACTCTGGCTACTCACGGTCTCGTACTTGCCGGGGAGTCCTCCCTGAAGTGTTGTTTCTCCACAAGTCGAGGCGGGGGCGTCGGGTGCAGAGTAGCAAGTCTCACGCTTCCGGCGGGAAACGCAGTTGTTTTAAAGTTGCTCCTTTGAAACAAAGTTGCAGTCTTGGGTGAACAGGGCCGCTGTTCTCTGGAGTTTCTTGGTCCTTCTAGAGCAGGGCAGTCCTCTGAGGATTCAGAGGTCGCTGGTCCCTGGGGAAAGCGTTGCTGGAGCAGTGTCTTTAGAAGTGGGGAGACAGGCCGGTAGACCTGGGGCCAAAGCAGTTGGTGTCTCCGTCTTCTCTGCAGGGTTTTTCAGCTTAGCAGTCCTCTTCTTCTTAGGTTGCAGGAATCGGAGTTCCTAGGTTCAGGGGAGCCCCTAAATACAGAATTTAGGGGGGTGTTTAGGTCAGGGAGGGCAGTAGCCAATGGCTACTAGCCCTGAGGGTGGCTACACCCTCTTTGTGCCTCCTCCCAAGGGGAGGGGGTCACATTCCTATCCCTATTGGGGGGATCCTCCATCTGCAAGATGGAGGATTCCTAAAAGTCAGAGTCACTTCAGCTCAGGTTGCCTTAGGGGCTGTCCTGACTGGCCAGTGACTCCTTGTTTTTCTCATTATCTCCTCCGGCCTTGCCGCCAAAAGTGGGGCCGTGGCCGGAGGGGGCGGGCAACTCCACTAGCTGGAATGCCCTGTGGTGCTGTAACAAAGGGGGTGAGCCTTTGAGGCTCACCGCCAGGTGTTACAGCTCCTGCAAGGGGGAGGTGATAAGCATCTCCACCCAGTGCAGGCTTTGTTGCTAGCCACAGAGTGACAAAGGCACTCTCCCCATGTGGCCAGCAACATGTCTCGAGTGTGGCAGGCTGCTAGAACCAGTCAGCCTACACGGGTAGTTGGTTAAGGTTTCAGGGGGCACCTCTAAGGTGCCCTCTGGGGTGTATGTTACAATAAAATGTACACTGGCATCAGTGTGCATTTATTGTGCTGAGAAGTTTGATACCAAACTTCCCAGTTTTCAGTGTAGCCATTATGGTGCTGTGGAGTTCGTGTATGACAGACTCCCAGGCCATATACTCTTATGGCTACCCTGCACTTACAATGTCTAAGGTTTTGCTTAGACACTGTAGGGGCACAGTGCTCATGCACTGGTGCCCTCACCTATGGTATAGTGCAGCCTGCCTTAGGGCTGTAAGGCCTGCTAGAGGGGTGACTTATCTATACTGCATAGGCAGTGTGAGGTTGGCATGGCACCCTGAGGGGAGTGCCATGTCGACTTACTCGTTTTGTCCTCACCAGCACACACAAGATGGCAAGCAGTGTGTCTGTGCTGAGTGAGGGGTCCCCCGGGTGGCATAAGATATGCTGCAGCCCTTAGAGACCTTCCCTGGCATCAGGGCCCTTGGAACCAGGGGTACCAGTTACAAGGGACTTACCTGGATTCCAGGGTGTGCCAATTGTGTAAACAAAAGTACAGGTTAGGGAAAGAACACTGGTGCTGGGGCCTGGTTAGCAGGCCTCAGCACACTTTCAAATCAAAACATAGCATCAGCAAAGGCAAAAAGTCAGGGGGTAACCATGCCAAGGAGGCATTTCCTTACACAACCCCCCCCCCCCCAAACGAAAGAAGATGAGACTAACCTTTCCCAAGAGAGTCTTCATTTTCTAAGTGGAAGAACCTGGAAAGGCCATCTGCATTGGCATGGGGAGATGGACCACCTCAACAGTTTTGGATTTTCACCTTTAATTTGCATCAGCCATCTGAGAGGTCTGTGGTCAGTTTGAACTACAAAGTGAGTACCAAAGAGGTATGGTCTCAGCTTCTTCAGGGACCAAACCACAGCAAAGGCCTCCCTCTCAATGGCACTCCAACGCTGCTCCCTGGGGAGTAACCTCCTGCTAATGAAAGCAACAGGCTGGTCAAGGCCATCATCATTTGTTTGGGACAAAACTGCCCCTATCCCATGTTCAGAGGCATCTGTCTGCACAATGAACTGCTTGGAGTAATCTGGAGCTTTTAGAACTGGTGCTGTGCACATTGCTTGTTTCAGGGTGTCAAAGGCCTGTTGGCATTCTACAGTCCAGTTTACCTTCTTGGGCATTTTCTTGGAGGTGAGTTCTGTGAGGGCTGTCACTATGGATCCATATACCTTCACAAACCTACTGTAATACCCAGTCAAGCCAAGGAATGCCCTGACTTGAGTCTGGGTTTTTGGAGCTGCCCAGTCCAGAATAGTCTGGATCTTAGGCTGGAGTGGCTGAACTTGGCCTCCACCTACAAGGTGTCCCAAGTAAACCACAGTTCCCTGCCCTATCTGGCATTTGGATGCCTTGATAGAGAGGCCTGCTGATTGCAGAGCCTTCAAAACCTTCTTCAGGTGGACCAGGTGATCCTGCCAGCTGGAGCTAAAGACAGCAATATAGTTGAGATAAGATGCACTAAAGGACTCCAAACCAGCAAGGACTTGATTCACCAACCTTTGGAAGGTGGCAGGGGCATTCTTTAAACCAGTCAGATTGCTGTTGGCTAGAGAAGGTGTCTGAGTAGATCACTCCATCAACTGAGCCATCATTAGGGTTTGATGAGAGGAGATCAGGGAGAGGTTCACTCTCAGCTTCCTGGTCCTCATCTGTTACCATCAACAGATTCACATCAGCCCTATCATGGAAGAGCTTAAGGCGGTTCACATGGATCACCCTCTTGGGGCTCCTGCTAGTGCCTAGGTCCACCAGGTAGGTGACCTGACTCTTCTTCTCTAGCACTGGGTAAGGGCCACTCCTTTTGTACTGAAGTGCCCTGGGAGCCACAGGCTCCAAAACCCAGACTTTCTGCCCTGGTTGAAATTCAACCATTGCAGCCTTTTGGTCATACCAAAACTTCTGGAGCTGTTGGCTGGCCTCAAGGTTTTTACTTGCCTTTTCCATGTACTCTGCCATCCTTGAACGAAGGCCAAGTACATAGTCCACTATGTCTTGTTTAGGCTCATGAAGAGGTCTCTCCCAGCCTTCTTTCACAAGAGCTAGTAGTCCCCTTACAGGGTGGCCAAACAGAAGTTCAAAGGGTGAGAATCCTACTCCCTTCTGAGGCACCTCTCTGTAAGCGAAAAGCAGACATGGCAAGAGGACATCCCATCTCCTTTTGAGTTTTTCTGGGAGCCCCATGATCAGGCCTTTTAATGTCTTGTTGAATCTCTCAACAAGGCCATTAGTTTGTGGATGATAGGGTGTAGTGAATTTATAAGTCACTCCACACTCATTCCACATGTGCTTCAGGTATGCTGACATGAAGTTGGTACCTCTGTCAGACACCACCTCCTTAGGGAAGCCCACTCTGGTAAAAATACCAATTAGGGCCTTGGCTACTGCAGGGGCAGTAGTCGACCTAAGGGGAATAGCTTCAGGGTATCTAGTAGCATGATCCACTACTACTAGTATGTACATATTCCATGAGGCTGTGGGAGGTTCAAGTGGACCCACTATGTCCACACCCACTCTTTCAAAGGGGACCACCACCACTGGAAGTGGAATGAGGGGGGCCTTTGGATGTCCACCTGTCTTAACACTGGCTTGACAGGTGGTACAGGAGACACAAAAATCCTTGACTTTCTGGGACATGTTGGGCCAGTAGAAGTGGTTGACTAGTCTCTCCCACGTCTTGGTTTGTCCCAAATGCCCAGCAAGAGGAATATCATGGGCTAAGGTCAGTATGAACTCTGAACTCCTGAGGCACTACCACTCTCCTAGTGGCACCAGGTTTGGGATCTCTTGCCTCAGTGTACAGGAGTCCATCTTCCCAATAGACTCTATGTGTTCCAGTTGTCTTGCCATTGGACTCTTCAGCAGCTTGCTGCCTAAGGCCTTCAAGAGAGGGACAGGTTTCTTGCCCCTTACACAACTGTTCCCTTGAGGGTCCCCCTGGGCCTATGAGATCAACCTGATAAGGTTCCAACTCCATAGGCTCAGTTCCCTCAGATGGCAGAACTTCTTCCTGAGAAGAGAGGTTCTCTTTTTGTTGTTGTGTTGCAGCTGGTTTCCCAGTTGTCTTTCCTTTCCTCTTGGTAGGCTGGGCCCTTTTTCCAGGCTCCAGCTCTACTTTTTCACCCTGAGCCTTGCACTGTGCCCTTGTCTTGACACACACCAGTTCAGGGATACCCAGCATGGCTGCATGGGTTTTCAGTTCTACCTCAGCCCATGCTGAGGACTCCAGGTCATTTCCAAGCAAACAGTCTACTGGGATATTTGAGGAGACCACCACCTGTTTCAGGCCATTGACCCCTCCCCACTCTAAAGTTACCATAGCCATGGGATGTACTTTAGTTTGATTGTCAGCATTGGTGACTGGATAAGTTTGTCCAGCCAGGTATTGACCAGGGGAAACCAGTTTCTCTGTCACCATGGTGACACTGGCACCTGTATCCCTCAGGCCTTCTACACTTGTCCCATTAAGTAAGAGCTGCTGCCTGTATTTTTGCATGTTAGGAGGCCAGGCAGCTAGTGTGGCTAAATCCACCCCGCCCTCAGAGACTAATGTAGCTTCAGTGTGACACCTGATTTGCTCTGGGCACACTGTTGATCCCACTTGGAGACTAGCCATTCCAGTGTTAGCTGGAGTGGAGTTAGAAGTGGTATTTTTCTTGGGACAGGCCTTGTCTCCAGTTCGGTGTCCAGGCTGATTACAGCTACGACACCAGGCCTCTTTGGGATCAAAGTTTTTACCCTTGTATCCAAAATTGTTTTGTGAAGAGGCTCTGGGCCCACCCTCCTGTGCAGGTTTTTGGGGGCCTGAAGAAGACTCTTTACTACTTTTGTTTTTGGGTGTCTCAACACTCTTCCCCTGGGGAGGCTTTGTGACCCCTTTCTTTTGGTCACCCCCTGTGGAAGTCTTGGTCACCCTAGTCTTGACCCAATGGTCCGCCTTCTTTCCCAATTCTTGGGGAGAAATTTGTCCTAGGTCTACCAGATGCTGATGCAGTTTATCATTTGAACAATTACTCAATAGGTGTTCTTTCACAAATAAATTGTACAGCCCATCATAATCATTAACACCACTGCCTTGAATCCAACCATCCAGTGTTTTCACTGAGTAGTCCACAAAATCAACCCAGGTCTGGCTCGAGGTTTTTTGAGCCCCCCTGAATCTAATTCTATACTCCTCATTGGAGAATCCAAAGCCCTCAATCAGGGTTCCCTTCATGAGGTCATAAGATTCTGCATCTTTTCCAGAGAGTGTGAGGAGTCTATCCCTACACTTTCCAGTGAACATTTCCCAAAGGAGAGCACCCCAGTGAGATCTGTTTACTTTTCTGGTTACACAAGCCCTCTCAAAAGCTGTGAACCATTTGGTGATGTCATCACCATCTTCATATTTAGTTACAATCCCTTTAGGGATTTTCAACATGTCAGGAGAATCTCTGACCCTATTTATGTTGCTGCCACCATTGATGGGACCTAGGCCCATCTCTTGTCTTTCCCTTTCTATGGCTAGGATCTGTCTTTCCAAAGCCAATCTTTTGGCCATCCTGGCTAGCAGAAGGACCTCTTGACTGAGGCTATCCTCAGTGATTTCAGAGGTGCTGGTCCCTCCTGTGAGGGAAGCAGCATCTCTGACTATCACAGTTGGAATTAGGGATTGAGGGTCCCTGGGTTCCCTAGTTAGGACTGGAGGGGGGAATTCTCCTCCATGTCACTAACATCATCCTCTGGGTTGTCATCCTCAGAGGGGTTGGCTTTTTCAAACTCTGCCAAAAGCTCCTGGAGCTGTTGTTTGGAGGGTCTTGAGCCAATTGTGATTTTCTTTATTTTGCAGAGTGACCTTAGCTCCCTCATCTTAAGATGGAGGTAAGGTGTGAGGTCGAGTTCCTCCACATTCACATCTGCACCAGGCATTATGGGGGTGATTCTAACTTTGGCGGGCGGCAGAGGCCGCCCGCCAAAGTTCCCCCAACAGAATACCGCTACGCGGTCAGAAGACCGCCGCGGTTATTCTGTGTTTCCCGCTGGGCTGGCGGGCGACCGCCAGAAGGCCGCCCGCCAGCCCAGCAGGAAACCCCTTCCCACGAGGAAGCCGGCTCCGAATGGAGCCGGCGGAGTGGGAAGGGTGCGACGGGTGCAGTAGCACCCGTCGCGATTTTCAGTGTCTGCATGGCAGACACTGAAAATCTTTTAGGGGCCCTCTTACGGGGGCCCCTGCAGTGCCCATGCCATTGGCATGGGCACTGCAGGGGCCCCCAGGGGCCCCAGGACACCCCTCACCGCCATCCTGTTCCTGGCGGTCACGACCGCCAGGAACAGGATGGCGGTGATGGGGTCGGAATCCCCATGGCGGCGCAGTAAGCTGCGCCGCCATGGAGGATTCCTCAGGGCAGCGGAAAACTGGCGGGAGACCGCCGGTTTTCTGTTTCTGACCGCGGCCATACCGCCGCGGTCAGAATGCCCTTGGGAGCACCGCCAGCCTGTTGGCGGTGCTCCCGCGGTCGTTGACCCTGATGACCCCCTATGTTTCTAAAAGTTGGAATACTTTTTAAGAATCTAAAACTAGTTCTAGAACCTAATTCAAACTTTCACAAAACTTTTAAACTCTAAAAGAAATGCTAACAGGGACTAACACAAGGCCCTAGCAGGACTTTTAAGAATTTAGAAAAATAGTTCAAATTGCAAAAATCAATTTCTAATGACAATTTTTGGAATTTGTCATGTGATCAGGTATTGGCTGAGTAGTCCAGCAAATGCAAAGTCTTCTACCCCACCGTTGATCCACCAATGTAGGAAGTTGGCTCTGTATGCACTATTTCAAAGTAAGGAATAGTATGCACAGAGTCCAAGGGTTCCCCTTAGAGGTAAGATAGTGGCAAAAAGAGATAATACTAATGCTCTATTTTGTGGTAGTGTGGTCGAGCAGTAGGCTTATCAAAGGAGTAGTGTTAAGCATTTGCTGTACATACACAAGCAATAAATGAGGAACACACACTCAGAGACAATTCCATGCCAATAGGTTTTTGTATAGAAAAATATATTTTCTTAGTTTATTTTAAGAACCACAGGTTCAAATTTTACATGTAATACTTTGAATGAAAGGTATTGCAGGTGAGTACTTTAGGAACTTTGAATAATCACAATAGCATATATACTTTTCAAATAAAACACGTATAGCTATTTTAAAACTAGACAGTGCAATTTTCACAGTTCCTAGGGGAGGTAAGTAATTGTTAGTTCTTGCAGGTAAGTAAACCACCTACGGGGTTCAAGTTTGGGTCCAAAGTAGCCCACCGTTGGGGGTTCAGAGCAATCCCAAAGTTACCACACCAGCAGCTCAGGGCCGGTCAGGTGCAGAGTTCAAAGTGGTGCCCAAAACACATAGGCTTCAATGGAGAAGGGGGTGCCCCGGTTCCAGTCTGCCAGCAGGTAAGTACCCGCGTCTTCGGAGGGCAGACCAAGGGGGTTTTGTAGGGCACTGGGGGGGACACAAGTTAGCACAGAAAGTACACCCTCAGCAGCACGGGGCGGCCGGGTGCAGTGTGCAAACACACGTCGGGTTTTCAATTGGAATCAATGGGAGACCAAGGGGTCTCTTCAGCGATGCAGGCAGGCAAGGGGGGGGGCTCCTCGGGGTAGCCACCACCTGGGCAAGGGAGAGGGCCTCCTGGGGGTCACTCCTGCGCTGGAGTTCCGATCTTTCAGGTCCTGGGGTCTGCGGGTGCAAGCAGTGTGTCTGTGCTGAGTGAGGGGTCCCAAGGGTGGCATAAGATATGCTGCAGCCCTTAGAGACCTTCCCTGGCATCAGGGCCCTTGGTATCAGGGGTACCAGTTACAAGGGACTTACCTGGATGCCAGGGTGTGCCAATTGTGTAAACAAAAGTACAGGTTAGGGAAAGAACACTGGTGCTGGGCCTCAGCACACTTTCAAATCAATACATAACATCAGCAAAGGCAAAACGTCAGGGGGTAACCATGCCAAGGAGGCATTTCCTTACAGCCAACAAATGAGGTTTCCGCCCACCGGGAAACTCCTAATAGGTCTGGCGGGTTGGTCACCAATATGGCAGTGGCCACCATGTCAGGAGTTTGCGACTCAAAGTGAGGACCTTAATCTCTTATGCCTAAAAAAAATAAGCAAATGTGTCCTTGTGTAACATAACTGGTGCACATGTAATTGTCCTTGGGTTGAGTTTGTGCTACATAAAACTGCAAAAGAAAAGACCTATCCACTGGTTGACCTGCCCCATTTCTGTAAGCAGGAAAAATGATGAAGGTCCAGACCAGCTCAGATACCACCCCCTCCTCTCTACTTTTCAAAACTGAAGGTGCTTTGTTTCAGGGTTGGATCCACAACATTTCTATTCCTGAATGGCATTAACACCTACATATTCATTACTTAAACCGTTTTCCAAGGTGTCAGGTTTAATCCTGAATCTTTTTCATAATCTTTCTCCATCACAAGTTAATAGATGCCCTTTCTTTTTACAAGCAATTTTGATACAACTTGAGTCCGGTTGCTGGTTCCCACTTCATTTGCTAGTAGATATGAAGTGTGTTCACTACTGTCTCAGTGCTTCTGGATGTATGACCAGGTGCATGTGCAGCTTGATCTATTTATGCCAGTGACAGTCCAGAGCATTGAACAATGGGCATATTCTTCTAAAATGTCACCCATTTCCCACCTACTTACAATGAGTTCAACATTAATCTACTGCAGTAAGTGGTAAGTGGTATTTCACAAAATGATGCGTAGAGGGGCCCTTGAATCTTCCATGGCACAGATATTCATTGGCCTTGAGCAGAATGGTACCTCTCTGAAGGGTTGTGGGGCTCCTGGAGAGTTGAAGCCACAAGGACCTTTGTTAGACCCCTGGCTGCAGTTCATCTACTGTGCATAAGCTCAGCATCATGCCTGATTAGGCCTCAGTAAGATGTCTTTGAAGCAGATCTATTGCATAGATTGAGTTCATCGCAGTCGCATATCCTTATTCTTTGTTCGCCAGCGGGTGCTTATGGCACCACTGCTGGTACAGAACTAGAATTATAAAATCCTGTGTCTGGATCAGCACTCGCCACTGGGATGTGTTCCCTTTGGGAATTCTCACTGATCTTTACCAGGGAGATGATATGCATTTCTTCATCTACATATTTGTTGGTCCTCACTTATCTCAGTGTATCCTCTCTTCACCTGTTGCATTATAGCTCATTGATTATACATTTTATGTCTGCTGTAGACTCCAGAGTGGGTGCACTGCATCCGTGTTGCAAGCACTGGGCTTCATTTGGCAGGATTCCACCACAGTGTCTCCTCCACTTTAGGCCGGGTGCTTTGGCAGTAGGCTTTTGGGGCCCCATTTGACTGCCCTTTCTCCTACCCTGGTATTTCCTGCTGTGCTACAGGCTGGCTTACTGCTGTCAAAACAGAACTGCCACCGATGATCCACTCTTGAAGGCCTCTATGGCCACGTTTTAGTTGCAGCCTTCCGCTGTGTGGGGCAACTTTCAACATTTTTGCAGAGCTCAGGTGGTTTCCACCTCAACCCTGCACTGGCTCTCTCTTACTTAAATTTCAAAGCAGTAGCTCCCGGTAATTACTAGGTGTGATAAAGTTTGCCCGACCTTTTACATTTCAGCAGGTTAAACCTGTCGGAATATAACAGAGAAAAATGGCCGGATATGTAGTTTTTGGTGAGTGCAAAACTCAGAATCCGTACTGTATTTCCTATTCTTGGTGAAAAACTTGAGATAGGTCATCTAATAAATACCAAAACTGGGGCCTCATTTATGAGGCCCTACTGGCCCACTGCTCCACTGGAGCATCATTTTTTTTACACTCCGGTGGTGCAGTGTGTAAGGCCATACTTAGAAGGCCATGCAAATCCAACTTGCATGGCTTTTCATGGACTTGTAAATATGGATCCCTTTCACGCATAACAATGCGTGAAAGGGGCATTCCATGGGTGTTGCTTGGGGTGTCTCCACGCAATACCCATGGAATCCCATGGAATCCGACGCATTCCCAGATTTACAAGTCTGGGAATGTGTTCGATTCCTACGCCACCTCAGGGGTGGCATAAGAATGACGCAACGGGGAGAAATATCTCCCCGTTTTTAAATCTTTCTGTGTGCTGCATTCTACAGCACACATATAAGAAAATGCCTGTTGTGATTATTTTTGTTCAGGTAGGGGCACTTTCCTGCACAAAAACAATCATCTGAGCAACGCAGGCCCCCTTGTACCATGGTGTAGGGGTGGCTGCGTAGTGGTAGTAATTTGTGCACCAGCTCAAGGAGAGAGGACAGCAATGCGCCAGATCTTCTAGATACGGCGCATATCTGCCCTTTCCCGGTGGCGTAGCAAGGCACTTGCTGTGTGCCACCAGCTTCGTAAATGAGGCCCTTGGATTGATATTTTTTTTAATGTGCTGCTGCCGGTTCCAGTTATAAAACATCCTGTCTGTGGAGTTGCCCTTGCTCCATATGTCCTCTTTCGGGGCGTGGCTACCGTTGCACATTTTTTTCACCTTAAAAGGTATTGGGGCAGGGGCAGTGCTTTAAATGGGAACTGAGTACCAGCACTTTTTTATTGTGGGAGGGAGAGTAGCTGCTGACGTAGCAAGAATCCGATACCCTCCCCCAAGGAGGTAACTAAGCAGAAAACGCGCGGGCCGGTATTCACTCTGGTCCTTCACTACAAGAATTCCTAACAATAACATTTTATGGAGACACACACAATGGTAGGTCATAATGTTGCCATGAGATGGCAGCAAATGATCATACAATCCAAGAAGCATTAGCGTTCATTGGTTTTATATTTCTGCTTTAACCATAAATATTCCATTGGAGCCTAACCCACGCCTTCGCCCATTCCCCGACCGGCCTCTATATTGCTTCCTCCCTGCCAGCAGCCCCCCAGCAGTCAGTCAGTCACTCACTCACTGGACGGTGCTCGTCCCGCGCAACTCTGTGTACTTTACTAGAAGCTACACAGTGGCGCGGAAGGTTTAGTTTGTGACGCTATGGACAGAGCTGCCGACTTTGGAGGTGGGGGACCAGGTTTGAGTCTCGGCGTCGGATCAGCGTTCTGGGCAAATCGCTTAATCTCCCCTTGTCCTTGTGTAACTAGTGCTGCTACCTTTGGGTCGAGTTCCTGCTGTAGAAACCCGTGAAAAATAAAGCTCCAAGCACCATAGTTTACGCAGTCAGGTGCAGCCACCTGCTACTTGGGCCTACAGAGGGGGCTCCAGGTCGTCAGCCCCACTGCATGCGGTCAGAGTAGGCCGAGCTGGTCTTCCAGTAGACGGGGGGTGATGAAGCAGAAAATGAAGGTTTTGATTTATTAACGCTTAAACGTAGTGCTGAAATAATCATGTGTGACATTAACCGAACTAATTAAGATTGTACGGGGACAAAATGTGACCTCAGAGTAGTTTGCCATCATTTATACGCGTGCTTTATATAACGTGGTGAATTAGAATTGCACTAATCCGACATAATCATAAACGTGTGCTACGATTTGCTTGTTTGAAATGTTTTAGCTTAGCATTACTTTAGCGGAGGCTTTGGCCTAGTTGCCTGGTCTCACGGTTTGGATGCTCGTATTTTTCCACTGTGCTAATAAACGTGTATTCTTGCTTGAAGCTGTACTTTTCCACAGAAACTGTTCACATGCTTATCTTAAAGTTAGTGCCAGCCTGGCATATTTTTTCTTTAATTCAAGGTCGACTTGCAGGTGCGGACAATGGAGGCTCTGAGAGTAAGCTAATCGAGAGACAATGTTGCAACTTGCGTACCCATCTCCAAGGATAATGTATGCTTAAGTAAAAGCTTGAGAACTGTCGTTTTTGATTGGTCAATTTGAAGCTAACCTATGAACCCTCCAATGGAGACCCTACAGGACTCGAACTGTTGTCTATAAAAATCAGGTGCACGAGAAGAAATCAGACCATTGCAGCCATTACCAGCTCGATACCCGCCATTTTGCAGACTTCGTAGCTATTATGGCCCACTTTGCTGCGACGCCATTTTGAGAGACTTTGATGCTTTCTCTAATCGAGAGAAAGAGACTTTAACTGATTCTTGCCCTAGAGACTCTAACTTTAACTTTGATCCCTTTGCATGAAGTAATAGTTTTACCTTGCCGCCGTGAGGCATTTGCCCCGTTCACCCCTGCCCCTTTGTCCCGTCCCATGCTGATCGAGAAACGGTACCCATGCTGACCGAAGAACGGTACCTGTGAGACGAAGACTTCCTTGTATGCTGATCGTAATTGGTAAATATGAAAGGAAATTGTAAAATTGCATTGTGTTTCTTTTAGGTAACCAACTGCTGATTTTGGTAAGAGCCCTAGCTAGGAGTTTTCTAAATTTATGTTGCTAAATTGTTTTTGCATGAAGACCCACATGCAGATGCTAATTTGAGGTTAGATGAGGATTCCATATGTCACACGATGCAATTTGAGATCTTGTTATGCTGACTAAATGTACGCAATTAGTTCATTACAGATTATCGTACTGGTGATTTGCATTGCTATTATCGAATGCCTTGTGATTCAAATGCTACATAGATTACACTTGTTTCGACGTTATGGACAGCTATTAATGTTCATATATGTTTATCATTTGGTGTTGAGACACATTTATATTGTGCTAGCTTTGTTAATATAGGGAAATAAATTCACTAACTTTGCAATAAACTGGTGTGGTTATTCCTGACTGAAAGGTCAGGGTTCGCCGAAATGTATTCTGGATTAATTGTAAAGTGTTATGTTGTTCAAGGTGTTGCTTATGTTCGTTATTGATTATTGATTTGATGCGACTGATCGATATGAGAGTACAGAGAGTTCCCACTTAGTCAAAAGATTCATCGGCCTAAAGAGCGTCCAAACGTAGGTAAATTATTACTACGGACCGCTCTATCAGTAGATGGTAGCAGAGGACGGTTACGTCTTTTGGGACCCTGTACTATTAAAGTACATGGTGTCGAATTAATGGTTACGTCTTTTGGGACCTTGTACTCTTAAAGTACATGGTGTTGAATTAACGGTTACGCATTTTGAGACCCCACTCGAGAAGTTGAATTAGATTTTTCTTGGGTAAAACGGATTGACAAGATGATGATGGGCTAGGTCCACCGCGACTTTCCCGGGATCTCGGAGCTTGCGAATGGAGAGAACGGAGGTGTGGAATCAGCGCTGGCGGTACTAGTGATGGTATGAGTGAAGTTAGGGTTTTGCGCTTGCACAGCTTATTGCCGCAGGGTGTGTGAAAAGGTTGCGAGAATTTTCTTCTAAGGATAGCGGAGGTGCGACTCCGAGTGTAGAAGTAGAGAAGTCGTCGAACTTCAGAGAGTTAGCGGAGGTGCGGCTCCGAGTGTGAGAGTAGGGAAGTCGTCGAACTTCATGTGCGTGTGGCGCTTTGTGCATAAAAAGGTCCACGTGGTTGTTGTTGTTGAGACGGGCCCTGCGAGGTCAAGAGACTCCGGAGTATGTTGATCCATGTTGTGGTCTGGGCGGTTTAGTAGGTTGATCGGGCGTGGTCAACGAGTTGGTACGTGTGTTAGGGAGTGAAAGAAACTTCGACTTCGGGCTTTGACAAAGATTCTAAAGTGCACTAGAACAGATCATTGACAAGTTGAGAGTAGGTCTGCGGGTCAGATTTGCTTGCGCATGTGGGGACTGAGAAAGACGGAATAGCGGCCAGAGGCTAGTGAAAAGTCCCGAGGCTAGTGAAAGGTCCCTAAGGTCCTGAGGCGACTGTGTTACCCTTCCTGTAGTAAACCGACAGATCTGTTTTATTTTTGGTAGCTCGCGATACATGCAAAGGTTGTTACGAGAGGAGGTGAGTGAAGGAAGACTAGCCGCGAGGCTTTGTCAGCCGCAGTGTGTGTGAGTGTGACGTCACTAAGAGCCGCGCTGGGATAGGTTGGTTGCAGAGAAGGGTCGCGCACGGATTGGACGCAGTCCGTGGGACTCGATTGGAAGGGGAAAGGCAGGTGAAGAGTATTCCGGGAATTAAAGTCACCTATCGATTACAAATTTTTGTGGCATTAAAGTTACCTATTGATTAAAGTTTTGTGGAATTGAAGTCAAATATTGGTTATAAACTTGGTTAAATAAAAGACGAGAAAATGAAATTCCTTAAAGCATTTAGGACCGCAATGAAGGGGGAGTCTTACATTAAAGCGAGCGTAGGAGAGGAGACGCCGCCTGAGGGTACACCAGCTTACATTGTAATGGAAGAAAAGGGGGTAGCTCCGTGCCTTTGGCTAAAGCAATGGCACAAGTTGACAGAGAAACATGGGAGCGTAGCGTTCCCGATATACGGGACATTCAATATAAAGATTTTAGAGAATTTGAGATTCACGATGTACGACATGAAGGTGCCTCCAAGGCCAGCACAGTTTGAGGCTCTAGCGATTTGGGAACTAATGGCCAGACAGCAACAGCAAAAGAAGTTCGAGACCAGAATGAGGAAGGTAGAAAAGACACTAGCGGACGCTAGGTGGGATAATGCACAGAAGGTGTGGAGGTCAGATGTATTGCAGGGGATAAAATTGTTCCCCGCAATTACTAAGGAAGGAGAAGAGACAGGTAAGAAAGCCACCTGTAAGACGGACAGAAAGTGTTCCAAGGATAGGGAGGACGAGGAAAAGTTGAGAAGAGAAGAGGAGTTAGAGGATGAGGAGTTGATAATGCAATTGCTGAACGACCGTCCACCGCCTTATGCAGAGAATGGACAAGGTCCAAGTACTAGTTCTGCCCCTCCGGCACCGGTACAGAACAATGAAACTCAGAGTTCAGGAGCATCATCGGGATCAAAGGACCCGAGTCTGCTGTTCACCCCGCAGATACCGCAGGTTAGGAGAATATATCCAGATGTGCCCGTGTTGAAACCGGCAGAAAATTATCAGCCGCAGATGCCAGGGTACTACAACGGTGATAACAGTGCAGGAATGATTCTAGATCCAACCGTAAGGGGAGTACAGAATGGTTACAACAAAACAGTGGCACAAGCTGAATCAACTCAGTTTTTGATGCCTCAAAAGCAGGTGCAGGGAGGAAACGCATATGCTCAAATGACGGGGAGCCAGATGGGCATGCCGGCAATGATGACCCATGGTGTGGGAATGAACATGCCACAGAACATGGGGAATGGACAGAACCCAGACGCGATATCCTTACCCATTACTGTAGGTCCAGCGGTACCTCTGTATAGTCAGCCTAATTCGGGTCTGAACAGTCAGGGATCAATGCTGCAGAATGGGACAGAAAGAAGGTGCATAGAAAACACTCCAGGGATAACTCCGATAGCGGCTCAGCCAACTGGGTCTGGGTCCTTGATGGAGTTTAGTCCCATATGTGCTCAGTCAACACTGGTGAGGTCGAGCCCCCCGCTGATAATACCTCTCACATCGAACACTGAAAAGCTGCCGCAGCCATCAATGGCAGTCGATGTGAACGCTACCCTGATGGGGGTGAATGCGCAACAGTTGACACAGTGGTTCAACAGTCTGAATTCCACACAAAGTTCAGCTAGTGGGAAAGGAGAAGACTATATGAATAGGGTCAGGTTGAACATGGAAGCACAAGAATTGGTGGAAGGGACTATGGGTGTGAACAGGTTAGAGTCCTACACAGAAGAAGAGCTGAGGTATCTATGTCCCAGGATTTCGAAGGAGGTGAACAAGATACACAAGAGCTTGCAAGAAGCAGCTGACAGAAACGGGGTTGACATAGACAAGACGAAACACTTGAGCAGGAGTTACAGGTTAGACTTTGGGACCACAGATTTCGAACACATGAGGTCAGCAGGCATGAAGACACACCTTAGAGAATTGCTGCAGAGTGCACAAGTGTGGAGGTGCTTAGATAAGTGGGAAAGCAGATGGGTAAAGAGGAAGGACAAGAGGAGGGACAGTGCTACAGAGCACAATGAGAAAAGACCGCAGAGTAGTGATACAGTAACGATGTTACCAATGAGGGAGACAGCAGGAGGAAAATTAGTACATGTACCATGGCACAGAAGCGACATTCAGTCCTTTACGGACGATTTTCCCAAACTAAGAGAGAAGCCGATTGAATGGTATCAGCAGACTGATAGGTTTGTGAAGCTTGCAAAATGTCTCTGGGAAGACCTGAACACTCTCTTTGAGATTGTGGTTCCGGCAGATTTGTGGGAGGATTGCAAAAGAGCTGTAGGTTGGCCGACAAGTGAACCAGAGAGGGACAGGGAGACAGGTGCACCGTCACCTTTGGTGATGAGCTTGTACTATAAGGTGATTGAGCATTTGAAAACGAAGGTACCCGCGAAGAACGTGGATTGGCAGAAGATTGATCGAACTGCCCAGGAGACTAAAGAATCGATTCATAGTTACTATGAGAGGTTGTTGAAGGCGTTCAAGAATTATAGTGGCACGGAAACAATTGAGGCGAAGGACATGCTCCATTTTGTGTTCAGATTTGTGGAAGGGTTGAGACCAGAGATAAGTCAGATGATAAAGTCGCATTTGATTTGTTGGCAGTCGAAACCGATTGATGAGGTCTTGACTTATGCGAAATACTGTAGCGACGAAATTGAGGTAAAACAGAAAAAGCTGAAAGAGAAGGTGATGATGATGCAGCTTAAGGCAGCTCAAACAGGTTTTCAAGGTTTGCAAGGTCTGCAAGGTTTGCAAGGAATGCAAGGGTTCCAACAGCAGGCACCGCAACAGCAGTTGCAGTTGCAGGGAAACATGGCGTTTCAGCCACAGGCCAGAGGCAGAGGCAGAGGAGGTTTTGTGAATAATGGACCGGATTTGAACACTGTTGTGACGGGTGTGCAGGCAATGAAGAAGGTGATGCCGTGTCACGCGTGCGGAATCGTAGGTCATTGGAAACGCGAGTGCCCGATGGTGGTGCAGGAAGGTGTAGGTGCAGGTGTAGGTGCAGGTGCAAGTGTAGGTGTTGGTCAGCAAACCAATGATGTCAATGCATTTCAGACAATGAGGGGACCGAAATTGAGAGGTCCAAGCCCAAATTTTCAGACTGTAAATCAATTGCAGGGATTACAACCTAGGCAGCCGCAGCAGATGCAGATGCCCCGTATGCAGATGACGCAAATGCAGCCGATGCAACAGCAGTTACCTATGGTACCTAATCAGCAAATGCAAATACCTTTGGCACCAATGAGTCAGCAGCAAGTGATGGTTCCTCCACAGGTAACGGGTCAGGTAATGAGTACAAATGGCACCGTACAACAGTTCCCATTACACAGTGAGAGTGGAATAAATAACGTATGGGAGAGTGAAAGTTCAGGAGAAGAAGGAGATTGTGTGCTTGCGGCATCCTTGGAAGTTGATCAAAGAGGTCCGTACGTAGAGGGAAGAGTAATGGGTCATCGTGTCTCGTTCTTGGTTGACACGGGAGCCACGCGTTCAACTGTTAAGAGCAGTGAAGTACCAAATTTGCCACTCTCAGGGAGGACAGTTCAAGTGGTGGGAGTAGCAAACAGACACCTGACGAACCCAATTACAGATCCGGTTCCAGTCAACATTGGTAACTATCAAGGGGTACATCAGTTTGTGGTGTGTGACTCAAGCCCGATAGCACTATTAGGAAGAGACCTATTGTGCAAATTGGGTTGTTCGATAATGTGTTCAAACGAAGGAATAACAATACAGACGAGCAGTGATGGGGAAGAAGAGGACAGTGTAGAGGGGGATGAGATGGAAACAGTCGACGAAGAGTATCCTCTGATTTGTCTCTTCCCGATGATAACTGAAGAAGATATTCCAGCTGAATTACGGGAGACAGTCGGAAAGGAAGTGTGGGATATGACAGGGAAAGAGGTGGGATTGATGAAAGGAGTGGAACCAGTAAAAGTGATGGTAAAGCCCAATGCGATCTTTCCCCAGACCCCACAATACCACATGCCACAAGATACCCTCATGAAAGTTGCTCAACTCATTGACGAATTTGTAAAACAGGGGGTACTGAAAGAAGTGTTAAGCAGCCCATGTAATTCACCAATAATGGGACTAATAAAGCCGAGTGGAAAGGTCCGACTCGTGCAGGATTTGAGGAAAATAAATGACATCATAGTCAAGTGCTGCCCTGTCGTACCGAATCCAGCTGTGATAATGTTTCAAGTTCCTTGCGATGCTGAATGGTTCTCAGTCATCGATTTGTCACAGGCATTCTTTTCTGTGCCTCTTCATGAGGACAGCCAATTCCTCTTTTGTTTCAAATTCCTAGACAGAGTGTACAGTTGGTGTCGAATTCCTGAAGGGTTTTCTGAGTCACCGTCAATCTTCAATCAGATTCTAAAGAAAGACCTGGAAGCATTAGAATTGCCATTCGAGTCAATTCTAGTACAGTACATTGATGACTTACTGGTTGCATCAAAAACAGAAAGTGGCTGCACAGCCGATACCATTGCTCTGTTGAACCATCTGGGAAGGAATGGACATAAAGTGTCCCCTTCCAAATTACAGTTCTGTCAGAGGAAAGTGAAATACTTGGGTCACCAAATAGAGAAAGGGTCACGGAGAATAATGAAGGAAAGAATTACAAGTATACTCCAAATGAGTCCACCAAAGACAAGGAAGGAGGTGAGGAAGTTTTTGGGAATGGTGGGATATTGTCGCCAGTGGATTCCCAACTTCTCGTCTCTAGCAAAGCCCCTACTGAAATTGACCCAAAAGGATGCCTTGGATGAAATTGAGCTGAAAGGAGATGAGATGGATGCTTTTGTTGAATTGAAGGAATGCATGTGCAGAGCTCCAGCTTTAGGTATGCCTGATTACACGAAGCCTTTCACATTGTTTTGTCATGAACGTGATGCATGTTCTTTGTCTGTCTTGACTCAAGCCCATGGTGGCGTAAACAGACCAGTAGCGTATTTTTCAGCTACTTTGGATCCGGTCGCAGCAGCACTCCCAGGGTGTTTGCGCGCCGTAGCAGCAGTTGGTATCAGCCTCACTCAGAGTGAAGGAATAGTGATGGGACACCCAGTAACAGTCATGGTCCCTCACTCAGTTGAGATACTTTTGACCCGCTCCCGAACACAGCACATGACTGGAGCAAGACTCACAAGGTATGAAACGATAATTCTGGGCTCACCGAATGTGCAGCTGAAAAGGTGCACTACGTTGAATCCAGCAACCTTGCTTCCTGGAGAAAATGCCGAAATTGAGAACGCTGAAGACGTCGAGCATGACTGCCTTCAGGTGACTGAATTTTGCACAAAACCTCGACCGGACATCAAGGATACCAAGCTTGATGTAAATGACCAGATTCTTTTTGTTGATGGTTCATGTCTAAGAGATGGGATGGGGATTTTGAAAGCAGGATATGCTGTATGTACTGTAACGGGGGTCTTGGAAGCGGGATGGCTTCAAGGAGTCTATTCTGCACAAGTAGCAGAACTTGTAGCCCTTACAAGAGCATGTCAACTATCTGCATTGATGAAAGTCACCATTTACACTGATAGTCAATACGGGTTTAGGATTGTGCATGACTTTGGACAGCTATGGTCACAGAGAGGTTTCCTGACTTCTTCACGATCCCCAGTGAAGAACGGGGAGAGGATAAGGGAATTGTTACATGCCATTCAAGTGCCAGCTGAAGTTGCAGTGGTAAAGTGTAGTGCTCATACGAAAGGACAGGACTATGTGTCTCTGGGAAATGCATATGCGGATCAAGTCGCAAGATTTTGTGCCTTGAACTGTATATTACTAAGGGATGATTGGAATTCAATAAGTGAACCAGAACTCGAACCAGCTGAAGCATTTGCCTTGAAGGTCGTAGATACAATAGAGGAACTAAAAGCACTACAGAATAATGTCAGGGAGGATGAAAGAGATTCCTGGATTAAATCGCAATGTATAAAGAGACAAGACGAGTTATGGGTTTCACATGAGGGAAAATTTGTTTTGCCAAATAGTCTCTTATCACAGCTTGCGCGGTTCTATCATGGGCAGGCTCACCTAGGGAGAGATGCCATGATAAGATTGTTCAAAACTGATTGGTTTAACCCCAGATTTCGTCAAGCTGCAGAAGCAGTTTGCCATCGATGTGTCACTTGCCAGCAGATGAACCCAGGAAAGGGAACAGTTGTGAATGCGAGTCACATTGGTAGGGCAAGTGGGCCTTTTAGTCGAATGCAGATGGACTTCATTGAGATGCCTGTGCATGGGGGTCTGAAATATGTGTTGGTGATTGTGTGCATTTTTAGTCACTGGATTGAGGCATACCTCACACGTAGAAACGACAGCCTTACAGTTGCCAAGCTATTGTTGAGGGAGTTGATACCACGTTTCGGATTCCCGATCTCTTTAGAATCAGATAGGGGAAGTCACTTCAATAACGAGGTGATAAAGTTACTTTGCGAAGCGCTGAACATTGAGCAAAAGCTGCACTGTAGCTATCGCCCTGAAGCCTCAGGACTGGTGGAGCAGATGAATGGTACGCTGAAATCGAGAATGGCGAAAATATGTGCCTCGACAAATTTGAAATGGCCTGACGCATTGCCCTTAGTGCTAATGTCAATGAGAAACACTCCCGATAGAAAGACTGGATTGTCTCCGCATGAAATTCTCATGGGCAGAGCTATGAGACTTCCTGCAGTTCCCGCAAACATGCTTTTGAATATTACAGATGATATGGTGTTAGACTACTGCAAAGGACTGGCTGATGTGGTTCGCTCTTTCTCTCACCAGGTGGAAGCGACCACCTTGCCACCGATCCAAGGTCCAGGACACGCACTGAAAGCAGGTGACTGGGTCGTGGTAAAGAAGCACGTGAGAAAGTCGTGTCTGGAACCCCGTTGGAAAGGCCCTTTTCAAGTGATCCTGACGACAACTACCGCTGTGAAGTGTGCGGGGGTTCCCAACTGGATTCACGCCAGTCACACAAAGAAGGTGTTGTGTCCCACGGATGAGGAAGTTGAAGCGCTGAAACTACCAGTGCCTGATAAAGCAGTGCCGAGTGCTGAGACAGAACAAAAGCGAACTGAAAGCGAACAGGCAGAAGCAGGAGAGAAAGAAATATTCTCTGACGACGAAGACACCAACTCACTTGGGGGAAACCAAGGAGAAAGTTCAGACAGCGACGAAGAAGCTGAAGGCGACAAAGAACCTGAAGCAGCTAAGGGTAGCAAAAAGCCTGAAGCAGCTGAAGGTGACAAGGAGCCTGAAGCAGCTGAAAGTGATAAAGAGCCTGAAGAAAGTAACGGTGACGAAGGGCTCGAAAAAGGTGAAAAAGCAGGAGAGCCTGATCAGAGGAGGGCTTTCCCAGAAGCAGACGATACAGAAAAAGAAAAGGAGAACGTGATCGATTCCCCGGAAGAAGGGGACAAGGCAGAACAGAACGAAAAGGTTCAAGCTTCCACAGAAAAGGGTGCAGGTCCATCAAATGGACATGGTGCAAAGAGAAGACTGAGTATCTCACCAATAAAAGAAAAGGGTAAAGAAAGTTTGAACGAAGGAGGAAGGCCGAAAGTGAAAGAGAAAAGAAAAGAAGTGACTGTCGTGGAACAATCGTCAAGTGAGGAAAAAGACTTGACAAAAGAGGAAAGTACCAGCGAAGCAGAGTCGAAAAGGGAAGCAAAATTGAAAAGGAAAAGGATACCAAACAGGAGGTATTCCGGTCCTGAATGGGCATATGCAGTAAATGATGATTGGACTGATGAGTTTGTATCTCTAAGCATCGAGAACGAAGAAGAAGAAGAGATACCAATAGAAAAAAAAAGTTTCATAGACTCTGTCGATTGAAAGAGTAAATGATATTGCTCGCTACATTGTTAAACCGGATGAGACATTTGCTAAACTGATAAAGACTGAGTTATTGCCGAATTGAGACAAATGCTGCTAACCGATAAGTGACTGGCCTTTTGAAGAAGACGGTGTGAACATTGCGCTTGTTCAGCTTTGTAACTGAATTGCTAAATAGTTTCATTTATAAGTGCTTCTAGCTCTCTGATTCTATACAGATCATGACTAGGTACGCTACGCAAAACAATAGAAAGAAATATTGTAAATATGTGTGTATAGGCTTAGTAATTACATGTGTGATAATAATAATGGCAATTGTGATTGGATTGCATGGAAAGGGTGAAAGTGAGAATATCGAGGCTTCTACTATTGCTCCTGTTACTGTCACTGAACTAACCCCATTGAAAAGACTAGCAATGGATGAGAGGCTCTTGCACGATAAGAAAGAGCTTTCGTATAACGTTTTCTATCGCTTGCTAACAGAGTATGTTGAGACTATGGATGCGAAGGATTGTTATGTGTGTACACAGATACCGACATCGGTAAAGGAAGGGGTAACTTATCACCACATGCCTCTTACATATGGGATTACGTGTAGTATAGTAATGTCTAGGTTTTATGGTCAAACTAACATACAGTATTTTTACTCGAATTATGATGTTACCTTTGCTTATGTTCCTATAATAGCGCAGCTAAGCCAGACTGCAAAAGATTGGGATTTTAAAATTATGAGGGAATTTTTCGAGCCAATGCTACCTTTTGAAACGGCTCATGCTCATAGGGAGAACCTTACTTGCTCAGTCTCTGCTGTAGAAATAAGCTTTTTAGATCGCACAGATGATAGAAGGGCACAAATGAATGCGAAATTAGAAAAGGAGTTAAGTAAGAGGACTTCAGTAGAGAATTATGATTTTGCTGCTATAAAAACACAAGGGAAATTAGCTTTAGATGCTTGGCACGTAGGGAAATTTTGTATATATCGAGGTGAATCTTATTATGACAACATTTTTGTAGGAGCGAGTGAATGCAAACATACGTATATTTTTAAGGCCAAATGGACATTCATGATGAACGGACTTGACCCTGTCATTCCAGGTGTATATTACATTTGTGGGCATAATGCCTATTATCGTCTTCCAAAGGGATGGTGGGGGAGATGTTATTTGGGTATAGTGTTCCCAAAGGTTTATCAACTGGATGACGTATCGATGATTCAAAAGACATCTGGATCCCATCGTATCCAGAAAAGAGAGACCGCAGCTGCTGTGGTAGGTGATATATTTGGAGCCATGATTCCTTCATTAGGAGTTGTGTTGAATTCTATCAAGATACGAAAGTTGTCTACTATAGTGGATAACATGCTGACAAAGTTTTCAGGTGCTATAATCCTGATAGATGCTGAGCTTGCAGCGGAAAGAGCTATGACTCTTCAAAATAGGCTTGCTTTAGACATTCTTTTAGCAAAGGATGGAGGCGTTTGCAAAATGATTGGTGCACGTCACTGCTGTACCTATATACCTGATAATAGTGTGAAGATTAAAACTATGCTTGCTAATCTAACAAAAGAAAGTGCAGATTTGAAGGAATTGAAAGAACCAGGAGTGTGGGAGAAGGTTGGAAAAGGACTTGCTTCAGTGGGACATTGGATTGGGGGAATTTGGAATGGAATATTATTGAAAATAATAGAAGGAATATTAATAGTAATAATATGTGTATTTGGAATTTGGGGAATAAAAAGGGGAATAATAATGATTATGGAAAGAATTAAAAGAAAAAAAGAAGAGAAAATTATGAAAAGAATGGCAGAAGAATACAAAGCTCAAACTAGGGGAACTAAAAGAAAGTGGGAACAGACAGAATTTTAATGGAATAAAATTTGTGGGCATGGTTTGTGTGATGACTAGTAGTCATCAGAGGAGGGATTGATGAAGCAGAAAATGAAGGTTTTGATTTATTAACGCTTAAACGTAGTGCTGAAATAATCATGTGTGACATTAACCGAACTAATTAAGATTGTACGGGGACAAAATGTGCCCTCAGAGTAGTTTGCCATCATTTATACGCGTGCTTTATATAACGTGGTGAATTAGAATTGCACTAATCCGACATAATCATAAACGTGTGCTACGATTTGCTTGTTTGAAATGTTTTAGCTTAGCATTACTTTAGCGGAGGCTTTGGCCTAGTTGCCTGGTCTCACGGTTTGGATGCTCGTATTTTTCCACTGTGCTAATAAACGTGTATTCTTGCTTGAAGCTGTACTTTTCCACAGAAACTGTTCACATGCTTATCTTAAAGTTAGTGCCAGCCTGGCATATTTTTTCTTTAATTCAAGGTCGACTTGCAGGTGCGGACAATGGAGGCTCTGAGAGTAAGCTAATCGAGAGACAATGTTGCAACTTGCGTACCCATCTCCAAGGATAATGTATGCTTAAGTAAAAGCTTGAGAACTGTCGTTTTTGATTGGTCAATTTGAAGCTAACCTATGAACCCTCCAATGGAGACCCTACAGGACTCGAACTGTTGTCTATAAAAATCAGGTGCACGAGAAGAAATCAGACCATTGCAGCCATTACCAGCTCGATACCCGCCATTTTGCAGACTTCGTAGCTATTATGGCCCACTTTGCTGCGACGCCATTTTGAGAGACTTTGATGCTTTCTCTAATCGAGAGAAAGAGACTTTAACTGATTCTTGCCCTAGAGACTCTAACTTTAACTTTGATCCCTTTGCATGAAGTAATAGTTTTACCTTGCCGCCGTGAGGCATTTGCCCCGTTCACCCCTGCCCCTTTGTCCCGTCCCATGCTGATCGAGAAACGGTACCCATGCTGACCGAAGAACGGTACCTGTGAGACGAAGACTTCCTTGTATGCTGATCGTAATTGGTAAATATGAAAGGAAATTGTAAAATTGCATTGTGTTTCTTTTAGGTAACCAACTGCTGATTTTGGTAAGAGTCCTAGCTAGGAGTTTTCTAAATTTATGTTGCTAAATTATTTTTGACGGAAGACCCACATGCAGATGCTAATTTGAGGTTAGATGAGGATTCCATATGTCACACGATGCAATTTGAGATCTTGTTATGCTGACTAAATGTACGCAATTAGTTCATTACAGATTATCGTACTGGTGATTTGCATTGCTATTATCGAATGCCTTGTGATTCAAATGCTACATAGATTACACTTGTTTCGACGTTATGGACAGCTATTAATGTTCATATATGTTTATCATTTGGTGTTGAGACACATTTATATTGTGCTAGCTTTGTTAATATAGGGAAATAAATTCACTAACTTTGCAATAAACTGGTGTGGTTATTCCTGACTGAAAGGTCAGGGTTCGCCGAAATGTATTCTGGATTAATTGTAAAGTGTTATGTTGTTCAAGGTGTTGCTTATGTTCGTTATTGATTATTGATTTGATGCGACTGATCGATATGAGAGTACAGAGAGTTCCCACTTAGTCAAAAGATTAATCGGCCTAAAGAGCGTCCAAACGTAGGTAAATTATTACTACGGACCGCTCTATCAGGGGGACGGGACTTACAGACTTTAAGCAACAGGGCAAAGGTGCAGTTGGCTACTCAGCAACACGCGCGCCCTCAGGCGCAACTCTACTGCAACTACGCAAGGCTGCATATTCTTCAAAAGCCTCAGACACACAGACTGCATCTCATCCCTCTGCCTGGAGGCTGTTTTCCTACCCATGATGACAGAGAAAAACAGTGCTTGTCCCGCGAGGTGTGTGCTCCCTTTGATGCGAGTCCTAGAAGGGCCACCGCTAATACCGTGCCAGCACGTCCACCATAGAGCCATTGGTCATTGAAGGCACGCGCTCATCGCAGGCGCCAAAGGGAGAGAGTGAGTGGAAGCCCTCCAGTTCTACTTTGAAGGCAGGGAAATAGCAGCAGAATGGAACCATGCCCTCAACTAGGAGGGAAAGACACTCACAAAGTGTATAAAACCCTTATAGAAGTGACACAAAAAAATTACGCCACATGTCTCAGCCGTAAATATGCACTTTGAGCCCATGGCCCAAGCTCGCCAAAAATCAGAAGAGTCGCCCAACACCTTTTATGGTGTACTCAAAGAACTCGGGAGCACCTGCAGATTCCATGATGAACAAGAACAAACCAGAGGACAGATTATTCAAGGCTGTGCATCATCCAAGTTGCGAGAAGCTATACTCCAAAAGTCAGCTAAGTCACTTAGAGACAATCTTACACTAGGTAGAACAAAGGAACTATAAAAAATCTGTGCGTCACATAGGGAGGCTGCTCTCCACGGAGTGAGCAAGGCACAGCCAGTTAATGCAATCCAACCACGATGCAGCATCGATCCCCCGAAAAGATCACCTGAATACATGTGGGTATTGCAGAGGACTGTCCTGCGAAGGGCCAAAAATGCATAGCATGTGGCAAGTACATCCATTATGCCCAAGTTTGCAGATCCTCCAAACGAAAACCATCAAAAGAAATAGTCCTTACTATTGCTGAAGCCATGAGCGGGCTAGAGGATATGGATGATAATGATGTCGCCAAATACACAGTGCATATTGTCTTTGCCGTTAGACACACCAGCGCCAGCCAGAGTCGGGTTTAGAGTCAGGGTCTTCGCATATGTTCAGATGCAGCCCTTGCCCATGCTAGGGATTTTCAAGTCATCAGTGTCTCACGGAGATACAAGCATCAACACTACCATCTACGTGGCTGATGGAGGGCATTTCATGCTAGTAAGCGGTCACACTGCTCAAACTCTGAATCTGATCTATTTGCATCTGGTGTATGTGTTGAAGAACTGTATAACATACTTGCAGAGTTCAAGAGTGTATTAAAAGGGATTGGCTGTCAGAAAGATAAAGTTGTTTGGCTGCAAATCAACAACTCCATATATCCAGTAGTGCTGCGACATCGGTGCATTGCGTTCCAGCTCAGACCCAAGGTGGATGAGTAGTTGGACAAATTAGAGCACGCCAGGATCATTGAGAAAGTCACTGGCCCCACGCCAGGAATATCACCTATAGTGGTGGCAAAAAAGCAAAAACAATTCGGAGAGGTCCACATCTGCTTGGGTATGCGGCTCCCTAACTTTGCTGTGGATAATTCATCCCAACCTCAAAATCCTCACACAGCTAAAGAGACTCTAGACTCACTCTTTAACGTGCGTTGTGAACTCATGACCGCCTCAAGTGGGTGTTTATTAAGAGGGCCCGTCTAGTAACCCCCGCCAGTCTGGCAGAGCAAGCTGTGCAGCTCACCCACCATGGCCATAAGGAATGGTAAAAACTAGAAACCACTTCAGGACAAAAGTCTGGTTCCCACTGATGGACAATATGGTTGAACCTGCTGAAAGATCCTGCCAGTGGTGCCAAGTATCAGACCCTCCCCCCCTGAGGCACTGTGCTCAATAAACCAGGCCCCCAGCGGCCCTGGGAATGAGCCAGCCTGGATTTTGGATGCTTCCCAGATGGGTGCTACACCCATGTTCTGATCAATGACTATACCAAGTACCCAGAGGTAGAGATCGTGGGTTCTCAATCTGCAAGTTAGGTCATCCCCAAGATAGAGAATATGAAGGCCAACCAAGGGCTTATGAAAGAACTCACAACTGATAATGGACCACCATTTTAGAGCTAAGAGTTGGCCGACTATCTAAAATCCTTGGGTATCCACCATTGAAAAGTGACTCCATAGAAGCCCCAAGCCAACAGGGAGGTCATGTGTTTAATGTCACCTTTAACAAGGTGATGTTCATAGCCCATGCCAATCAATAGCCTAAGGAAAGGTCCATCTATGCATTCCTAACAGAATGTCAACAGATGCCCCATTCCACCAGAGGGCAAGCCCCCAGGCCTGTTGTAACCAACACCATCTCACATTACCTTACATGGACCCTGTTCCACATCAATGGTGCAAGGATTCTTCACAAGAGGAGAAGCACCAATAACAGAGCAAGTGCAGCTTGAAGAGCTCGCCAGTCCAGCATTTGACCCGGAGAGAAGGTATTCATTAAGGTCCGGCAACCAGGAAGCAAGTTTAGATTGCTATTTGTCACTTGACAAAGAGGCACCATGATCGGCGCCAGATGAAATGAGATCACCCAAAACATATCGTTCTTCAAGCCAGCAAGAGGAAACTTCAGTGATACTCAAATAAACCCCATGTCTGACCCTATGTCTGCCCGCAGATGACACACCCAGGTTTTCGTCACCCACAGCCACCCTGTGAAGACCACCCCTGGGGTTCCAGCCCCACAAGGACATCCGCAGGCACACCCTGGGAGGCCCCTGTTGAGACTCGCACTCCCATTTGCCTTCACAAGACACAGGCGACTTGGGTGATCGCACAAGGTACCATTGGTTAAGTAATCCGGCGCCATCTACCACACTAAAAGACTGTTTGGTCTAAGTACCCTGTTTGTGCTGAATTTTGTTGGTATAATGTGTTCACACCTGAAGTGTTGGATATGGTAATGTTGTGTTTAATTGAAGTTGGGGAGAGATGTAGTGTCGTCACTAGCAATTACGCAACAGGGAAGGTCGTGCAGGAACACTGCTGACATCCGCCAGTTAGTTTAGCCCACGCACTGCGTAAGGCAACAAATAAAAAGCGTTAGGCACAGCTGCGTGACAGTCAGGCTTCAGACGCTATTAAAACAACAACGCATCAGGTGTGGTTATTATGCCCGAGAGTCCCCACCACAAACCTTACAAGACCCTGTGCACAAGGGATGTCCACAAGGGTTACAGATCTTGGAGCAGGGGATTCTGGTCAGTAGGCCTGGCTTCCTAAGCTAGAGTTGGGTGCCCACAGCAGGGCTGGGCTCAGAGTGTTGAAAAGAAAACAACATTTTTCATTCAGTTTATGTTGTAAGATGAACAAGTCTTAATGATTCGGGCTTTTGTTTGTTCACTGCACAACACTGTGGCAAACATTACATTTGCCATTTTAAATATAGGTCCCGATTTAGCGTTTGGTAGATTCTCTATTTTAATTTCAATGGAAATTGTCAAAATTGTCAGATCACCTGCCTCGTTGAGAGAAGAGCTGGAAATAAGTATTGCACAGATGGAGCTCCTATTAATTCCATCCAAGGTATACTTCCTCCAATAGCCTGGTAGAGTATGGGGTCATCAGAGGAAGGACATTACACTGTCTATTCTGTTTAGGGGGGAACTCATAAATGCTTTTTTTCTAGTCCATCTTCACCAGGAAAAACCTAGTGGTGAAAGTCAAGAATAACACATAATGACCCTCACACCCTGGAATTAAAACTACCAAGGTTGGGAGCAACAATAGCCCGTCCAAACGGGCGGAGGTGCCACCCCCCCACCTTTTTCCCCAACAAAAGAGTGTCTGTCAGGCTGAACAAAGGTCAGCCTGACAGATACTGTTCTTGTCCAGGTATGGCAGCCAGGAGCTGTACATGCGCTAAATGCACAGGTGCCTGACTGACTGAGCTGGACTTTGCCAGGCTGATGATTTCACAGCCCTAGGGGCGTGGCCTCCTCAGACTGGCAAAAGTGCATCACTGATTGCCTCAGACCTGGGTGCTTCAGATTTAAGCCTGAAGTGCCCAGGACCAAGTGTCAATCAGTGACGCCTCGGCATTGAGTGGTGTGGGGTTAGCAGTCTAACTCACCGCATCCCATTATGTGACGATTGAGGGACTGCTACCTTCCATCACTGGATAACCTTAGGTCAGCCAGTGACGGAAGGCAGAAGTCACAACCCACCTGGGACCTTCAAGGCTCCCTCCTGGAGAGCTGCAGTGAAGGTAAGTTTTATGTTTGATATTTGGTGCATGCGTGTATGAATGTATGTATGTCCCTTTGTGAGTGGGTGGTGTGAATGGGTGTGTGTGCACATGTTTAAATGCATAAGTGTGACTGTGTGTGTGGTCTCTCCACCCTTCTCCCTGCTAAAATTACCAGTCACCACTGGTTTGGGTCATTAGTTTTTGGTGTTTTAGAAACCAAAACCCACTTTGTAACTTTGTGTTGGAAGAACAAAAAAAACCTGCAAGTTTCATGACCGACCACCATGGCTGATGGTACCATTTGTCAATCTTTTCTTACATTAACAGGAATCACTATAACAGTGGTTCCTTTCAATGTTGAGATGGAAGTGCCTCGAGATGGCCTAGGTAATGTTCTCCGAGGCCTGCCACTCTTGGAACCGCTCCGACTCCCACCGACCACGCACGCAACCTAGGATTCATCTTGGACCCCTCACTATCCATGACCCTGCATTTCAACACCATCTCCTCCTCCTGCTTCAACACCCTCCGCATGCTCCAAAAGATCTACAAATGGAACCCCACCAAAACCAAAAGAACAGTCACCCAAGCCCTCGTAAGCAGCTAACTGGACTATGGCAATGCCCTCTACGCAGGAACCACGGCCAAACTCAAGAAGAGGCTGCAAACCATCCAGAACGCCTCCGCACGCCTCATCCTGGACATCCCCCGCCTCTGCCACAACACAGACCACCTGAAAAACCTGCACTGGCTCCCAGTCAATAAGAGAATCACCTTCAAACTCCTCACCCACGCTCACAAAGCACTGCACACCAGACCAGTATACCTCAACAGACAACTCTCCTTCTACACCCCGACCAGGCATCTCCAGTCTGCCGACCTCGCCCTCGCAACTGTCCCACGCATCCGCAGAACTACAACCGGTGGTAGATCATTCTCGCACCTCGCCGCCAAAACGTAGAACACTCTTCCCACCCACCTGCGCCAGACCAAAGACCTCCTTACCTTCAGGAAACGTCTCAAGACCTGGCTGTTCGAGCAGTACCTCCCCTCCACCTCCTTTTCCCCCATCTCCTCCTCAGCGCCTTGAGACCTTCACAGGTGAGTAATGCGCTTTACAAATTCCTGATTGATTCTCCACTTTCCTGAAGGAGTAAACACCGTCTACTAAGCTCTAAGTTGGCCTATACTAATACAGTTTAGCATTAGGACAGATATGACAAATGACATAACACTACTTTCTATTCTTTAGCCACTAAACGTGCTTCTAAAAACATTTTTTTGAGATTTTATGCATTTTTTGAGTTTTTTATTTTTTGAGGGGAGGGGTTCAATCTAAAAACAATAAAACAAAGCATATGAACTTAGATCCAAAAATATTTTATTATTGTTTTGCAGATCAGTTGGTGGGCAGCTGCTCATGGTCCTGGGCTACAGAACATTGTTAGCCAACAGAGAGAATTTTAATTGTGCAGTAAATCACAATATGGGAGTAGTGTGGATTAACATCTGTGTTGCTAAGATTTGAAATGGCTTAGACTTTTTATGTTGGAGAAAAGATCCTATTGAAGAAGAAGCAGCCTCTCCTTCCTCATCCCACCTTCTTTTTGCAGCATGGTATTGACTCCTGTGCCACACATTTAAATACTTCCTCGTCCCAGAACTCTAAAGAATTATTTTTGTGCTGGTAGCCTTGCTAAACACCCCCAAGGCACAGCTTGCTAGTGGCCAATTGTGCGGACACTCCTTTCCAGGCACAAGAGAAACGATTGCCAGACCATGGATTCTGGCATTGCTATCTCCTGTTTCTCTTTCTCCCGAGGACCCTGCTGCAATGTCGGTTCTCCTCCGGAGGCCAAGTTTTATATTTTATTGGTGTATAATCCATCACTTTTTGTATACTTCAGTGTGATGTCCTGAGTGGGCCAGATATTCCCAGACCTGGTTGCTGTGCACACTGTGCCATTTGGACCGAGGAAAACTCAACTGATGAGCCCTAATGAGGGCAAAACTGGTCCTGGGTTGCTTATGTTCTGTTTTAGGGAGGATCTGGCCTGGCAGTCCAGGCTGGACTCTTCCTATTAGACCAGGATCAAGACTGATTTGCATATAGCTAGGTTCAAACTGAGGTGACATGATGGGCAATATAACAATGGATTGGGGACAGCCTGATTAATTACCAGTGGCTGAGATTAAGTCAAGCATTTCAGCAATCATTTTTTTGTCTACTTCAATATTTTTAACATGGGCACATGCCTAGACAGCTACAAGTAGATAACCCATTCTGCAGAAAACCTTTGGCTTTTCATGCAGATTTTTGGCAGCAGGGTTTGCATTTAAGCCAAAACTTACTTTGAAACATGCCTTTGCCACCAAAACATGGTGCATTCAGCCATTACAGTGGTTAAGTATAAAATGATGTTTACATTCATATATTTACTAATAGTTAATTTGTGTATAATATAAGTTTCACTTGGCTCCACAATATTCACTTTGTTCATTCATCAATATGTGAACAAAGAGAAATGTTAGGCTCTGCATTGCTCTAGGCACTTTCCTACCAATTTGTATTTTTAAAATATAACGGTTTATGAAGTAATTTTAGTAACAGTACCATTGATGATGTCATCAGTAATGTTATTTGATGTCATCTCTGATGTCATGATTGTGGTGATTTAACACATTTTAAGTGGTGTAATATGTGAGGTCATAAGCAGTACATGACTGTGGCAGAAGTTATTGTCATCTCACTGAACTATAACTGGATAATTTCAGTTCTTTTTTGTTTTTCAAATGTTAATTTGTTGTGTGAATTTGTCACCTAATTATAGCATCACTATCTTTTTTGTTGCTATTGTAGGAAATCTACTTTTTCTGCTTGGTTACACCAGATTTTCCACCTTTTTTCTGCATCCTATTTTGACTGGTTTTACAAATCTGTGCACTTCACCCCTGCAAACAAGGAGTGAGTGCTTCCCCTTTAACCATGGTTACCTTGGCTTACTCATGATTGGCACATTTAACTTGCCTGTACTTTCCAGGTATTTGGTGAAGAAAATGCACACAGGGCATGGAAGTTAAATGCTGCTTGTGGACAGCAGCACTTATTGTGTGATCCACTGAGTGGGGCTATAAGACATGGCTTGGAGCCTACCATTGTACCCTGACTGCTGCAGTGTAAACCCTGCAGTGTGACATTTCAAAATAACTCTTTTTGCCAAGCAAATACCTCCCTTTCAAATACTAGTGCTACTCTTATGCCTTGTAGCATACAAGGTAGGTGCATGGTCCTTAAAAGTAGAACATGTAAACCCATTCAGTGACAAGACCCCAAATAATATTCTCACAGTAGTAGGCCTGGTTGTCCTTTACAGAAACCAGAATACAGATTAAACTAGTAATATTTTTATCCCAGGTTTGGGACCAGCTACAAAAATAATTCAACCACTCTTTTTCATTTTTTTAAACCAATCACTCTTCAACCATTCTTTTTTAATATTTATTAAAAGCCCCATTCAATGGTAAGTTGGATGTATAATTCATATTTAGTAAAAGTAACTTTTAGAAAGTTTCTGTTTCCCTGATTTCAGTTCCTGGAGGCTAACTGAAATTAGCTTTCCAGTAGCTGTCAGTCAAGCGATTTACCTTAATGATGTGTGAAATTCCTTTCAGGACCAACACAATATACCACTTTAAATGGAAGGCTGACCTGAATGGCTAGGGGTGAGTACACTGAGCTCAGCTGGATATTCAGGGAGGGGTTTTCTGCCCCTCCTTTAGATATCACAGTGTCACATCTTTCCTGAATGACCTATCTGATCCACATATAAAACAATTGTACCCTCGAAAGGGTTAAAAAAAAAATATCAAAACAATGTGTGTGTGTAGGAAAGTACCCTCTTTTTGGCATGGTTACCCCCACTTTTTGCCTGTTGTCAGTATGTTTTGACTGTGTGCACTGGGATCCTGCTAACCAGGACCCCAATGACTGTGCTCTCACCCTTTAAACTTGGCTGCTTGGACCACAAACACCCCACATTTGGCATATTGGTGCCCCCTTATAAGTCCCTAGTATATTGTTCCCAGGTACCCAGGACATTGGGGCACCAGGGGTTCCCCAAGGGCTGCAGCATGTATTATGCCACCCATGGGAGCCAATGTAAAATGTGTCTGCAGGCCTGCCGTTGCAGCCTGCGTGATAAGTCACCCCTGGGGTAGGCCCTCCTGGACCAGAGGGCAGGGTGCAGGTACCTGTTTGTGAGGGCACCCCTACACAAGCAGAGGTGCCCCACAAACTCCAGATCCATTTTTCTGGACTTCGTGTGTGCGGGAACATCATTTTACATGTGTACTGGACATAGGTTACTACCTATTGTCACGTAGGCTCTCATTATCCTAATGAGACTACTGGATTTTGAACAGCAAGATCGTCCACAGTGTGGGGGACTGAGTCTGACCCACGATGGATGACGCTTGTCGCTCCAAATCCGGGTTTTGCCCGGGCTAACTAGCAGTGCCTCATTTCTCCCAAATGGTAGAGACAATTGGGCAGCCGAGCACATGACATATCAGTACTTCTCAGGGAAGTCGTGGTCACTCAGGTCACAACTGGTTCTCTCATACACAGTGCGGTCTCATATATAAATGACAATAAAGGCAGTATAAGTTTTAAAGATTGGTTTAATAAAACGACTACATTTTGGATAGCAAAGTGTGAGCTGCAATAACCAGAACTACACAACACAGTAATATTAAAATAGTGACGATGAGAGTGAAACACAAGAATAAGGCTATCATAGTGCCGCTAGGATCTATGGACTATTCCCTCTGTAAATTATATTTCGAGCACAGCATGTTAAGCTCTAAGCCTGCCTTTCAGGTTCCCCCAGGAGGACATCAACCCTCATACCTGAGCAAAGGCCTGTAATCTGCGTCAGCATCTGCAACGGGGCATTCAGCAAACAGTTGTGGTTCCCTGGCTGGAATCTCCCTCTTGACGTGTACTAGGACTAGAAAGTGTTTTTATAACCAACACAGCAGATGTTCTAAGAAAATGTCCCTACGTAAGGATGTGTATTTTCTACAAATGTTGGAGACTAAACTTCTACCACGTTTACCGGCAATGTACCAGACTGTTGCCTTGACTGAAGCACAGGGCGATCAAGAATGCATTGTTTGAGAACACAGTGCTGAACTAAGCTAAACAGTTTGATAGAAGAAATTAAAACAAGACCGTGAAAACTGGTTATTGTAAAATAACAGTGCAAAGCTGAATAAAATATATCTAGGTCAAGGTGCACAGTGGCCTAGTATGTTAAACTAACGTGTATGGAGCCATACTTATAATGGCTACACAACACTATGTCCAACTACATCATGTTAACTCTGAACCTGGGCATGTTTTGTATCACTATTTGTCAGAATCATACCCCAATGCTGTTGCCAGTATTAGCTGTTTGATTCCATGCACTCTGGGGGCTCCTTAGAGGACCCCAGCATTGCTCCTACCAGCTTTCTAGGGCTTTCAGGCAGCCCACACTGCTGCCACCCCTCAGATGGGTTTCTCCCCTCATGCTGCTTGAACAGCTCAAGCCCAGAAAGGTAGAGCAAAGGATTTCCTTTGGGAGAGGGAGGCAACACCCTCTACCTTTGGAAATAGGTGTTACATGGCTTAGGAGGGGTAGCTTCCCCATCCACTGGTATGCTTTGAAGGGCACATTTGGAGCCCTCCTTGCATAAACCAGTCTGCACCGGTTCAGGGAACTCCAGTCCCTGCTCTGGTGCAAAACTGGACAATGGAAAGGGGAGTAACCCCTCCCCTGTCTATCACAACCCCAGGGGTGGTGCCCAGAGCTCCTCCAGATGGCCCCTTGATTCTGCATCTTGAATCTAAGGTGGCTAGAGGCCTCTGGGAGCATCTAAGTGGCCAGGTCAGGCAGGTGATGTCAACAGCCCCCTCCTGATAGGTGGTCACCTGGCTAGATGGCCAATCCCCCTTCCAGGGCTATTTAGGGTCTCCCTCTTGGTTGGGTCCCCAGATTCTATGTGCAAGACTCCAGCAGGAATCCTCTGCAATATTTACTTTGACTTCTGGCCACTGGAACCGCAACTGGACTCCACAGGAACCAACAATCTGCAGCTACAGTGACGACTCTGCTCTGCAACATTGTTTTTCCAGCACCTTCCAGCAACTGCAACATTTCCACGGCTGTGCATCCTCTGAGGGCAGCAAGTCTCCAGCCTGCACAAGAAGAAACCTCCCTTGGACTGAAGGAGTTACTTCCCTGCATCCGCTGGCACCAACTGCAACAATGACTGGCTGCGTGGATGTCCTGTCATCCTGAGCTGCATGGATCTTGCATCTCAGGTGGTGGTCTGGAGTGGTCCCCTTGGGCTTCTCTTCCAGCTATCCAAATATCCAACTATCCCACGCAAGACAGTACCCCCCTATGCACCACGTCTCTTGCAGCTACCAAGGCTTGTTGGAATCTCCTCCAAGGGATCTTCAGGCTCCGTGTAGCCCCAGCTGCAGCACTCTTCGCTGCAATGCACAGCACTCTGCGTGCTTCTGCTGCGACGTGGGACCTCTCTTCAGGTGTACTGCAGGCCTCTCTGCGACTCCTGGGCTACTTGCTTATGGGTCTTCTGCGGGGTCTGCCTCTTCTTTTGTGGACCCTCTGCACTGCTAAGGGTCACCTGGGACTTCCCCCTGTGGGTTGAGTCCCCCCTGGACCTTGCTGGTCCTCGGCCGCTCCACTTTCCTCCTAGTGCGACATTTGCCTTTGCCAATGCTTGTTGGTGATCTTTCCACACCAGAGACTGACTGCAATCCTCCCTCTGGCGTGGGACGTTAGCTGCATCACCCAGGAAGTCTTCATCTGCTCCAGTGCTGCATTGCTAACCATCTTCGTCTCACAGTCGACCAACTACTGCATCCACCGTTGGGTGGGTAGTGGCTCCTGACATGACTGGACACTCCAACATGATATGTACTTGGTCCCCTTTTTTTCAGGTCTTTCTCTTCCAGGATCCACCTTTGGCTTCTTGCAGCCTTGTCGGGGTCTTGCAATATCCTCTTCCGAAATCCATTGGGTTGGTTTGGGTAGAACCAGTAACGTACCTCTTCTCTCATGGTCGCAGTGGGGGACTCTGGTACTTACCTTGATGTTTTCTTAGTATCCCAGCTCCCCTCTACTGATTCCACTTTCTTGGGTGGAACCCGACCTTCGCATTCCATTTTCTTAGTATATGGGGTTTGGTCCCCCCCTCCTCCAGGCCTTCAGTATTGCCTATTGCTTTTCACGGTTTTCTATTGCTTTTTATGCCTATTCCTGGTTGTTACTGTACATATGTAGTGTGTTTTCTTACCTCCTATTGTAGTATTTCCTATCTAGTGTTTTAGTGACTTTATTTTTGTAACATTGAGTGTTTTCTTTCATATGTGTAAGTGCTGTGTGACTACAGTAGTATTGTATGAGGTTTGCATGTCTCCATGATAAGCCTTGGCTGCTCATCCACAGCTACCTCTAGAGAGCCTGGCTTCTAGACAAAAACTATACCTCACTAATAGGGGATACCTGGACCTACCCTGGTATAAGGTGATAATACCATAGGTACTCACCACACACCAGGCCAGCTTCCAACAGTGTGTATCCCCCATCTGGATGCTAAAGGACTCAGTCTTGTCTTACCAGGCTTCTGTCCAGTTGTTATCGGTCCAGGGCCTGCTTTAAAATGGATTTTAGAGGTAGATGTTGCAGGACATCAATCATTTTCATAGTACTCCCTCTACACCCTGTCCAGCTCTCAGAGCCCAAGTTTAGTGTGGCAAATACTTTGGCCATCTCCTGTTCACAATAAGGCAGACAGGAACTACTGAAAACGTAGGTATTCCAGGACCTTTATAACTTTTACCCTATTGGTTAGCGAGTGCCCAGGAGTCACCCCCACCAACTAGCTAGTGTAGGAAGGTAGCCTCTTTCTAGCCTTGTTACCCCCCCACACTTTTGGCCTGTTTGTGAGTATATGTCAGGGTGTTTTCGCTGTCTCACTGGGATCCTGCTAGCCAGGGCCCAGTGCCCATAGTGAAGACCCTATGTTATCAGTATGTTTGTTATGTGTCACTGGGATCCTGCTAGCCAGGACCCCAGTGCTCATAAGTTTGTGGCCTATATGTGTTCCCTGTGTGGTGCCTAACTGTATCACTGAGGCTCTGCTAACAAGAACCTCAGTGTTTATGCTCTGTCTGCTTTCCAAATTTGTCACTACAGGCTAGTGACTAAATTTACCAATTCACATTGGCACACTGGTACACCCATATAATTCCCTTGTATATGGTACTGAGGTACCCAGGGTATTGGGGTTCCAGGAGATCCCTATGGGCTGCAGCATTTCTTTTGCCACCCATAGGGAGCTCTGACAATTCTTACACAGGCCTGCCACTGCAGCCTGCGTGAAATAACGCCCACGTTATTTCACAGCCATTTACCACTGCACATAAGTAACTTATAAGTCACCTATATGTCTAACCTTCACCTGAAGGTGAAGGTTGGGTGCCAAGTTACTTAGTGTGTGGGCACCCTGACACTAGCCAAGGTGCCCCCACATTGTTCAGGGCAAATTCCCCGGACTTTGTGAGTGCGGGGACACCATTACACGCGTGCACTATACATAGGTCACTCCCTATGTATAGCGTCAAGGGGTAACTCCGAACATGGCCATTCTGGTATTGGGGGACAATTCCATGATCCCCCGGGTCTCTAGCACAGAACCCGGGTACCTCCAAACTGCCTTTTTTGGGTCTCCGATGCAGCTGCTGCCAACCCCTCAGACAGGTTTCTGCCCCCCTGGGGTCCAGGCAGCCCTGGCCCAGGAAGGCAGAACAAAGGATTTCCTCTGAGAGAGGGGGTTACACCCTCTCCCTTTGGAAATAGGTATGAAGGGCTGGGGAGAAGTAGCCTCCCCCAGCCTCTGGAAATGCTTTGATGGGCACAGATGGTGCCCATCTCAACATAAGCCAGTCTACACCAGTTCTGGGATCCCCCAGCCCTGCTCTGGCGCAAAACTGGACAAAGGAAAGGGGAGTGACCGTTCCCCTGACCAGTACCTCCCAGGGGAGGTGCCCAGAGCTCCTCAGTGTGTCCCAGACCTCTGCCATCTTGGAAACAGAGGTGTTGGGGGCACACTGGACTGCTCTGAGTGGCCAGTGCCAGCAGGTGATGTCAAAGACTCCTTCTGATAGGCTCTTACCTCTCTCGGCAGCCAATCCTCCTTCCTTGGTAGCCAAACCTCCTTTTCTGGCTATTTAGGGTCTCTGCTTTGGGGAGTTCTTCTGATAACGAATGCAAGAGCTCACCGGAGTTCCTCTGCATCTCCCTCTTCACCTTCTACCAAAGGATCGACCGCTGACTGCCCTAGGACGCCTGCAAAACCACAACAAAGTAGCAAGGTGACTGACTACCAGCAACATTGCAGCCCCTAATCCTGTCGGCTTTCTCAACTGTTTCCAGGTGGTGCATGCTCTGCCTGCTCTGCCTTCACCCTGCACCAGAAGCTCTGAAGAAATCTCCCGTGGGTCGACTGAATCTTCCCCCTGCTAACGCAGGCACCAAAGGACTGCAACACTGGTCCTCTGGGTCCCCTCTCATCCCGCTGAGTGTGGTCCCTAGAACACAGCAACTCTGTCCAAGTGACTCCCACAGTCCAGTGACTCTTCAGTCCAAGTTTGGTGGAGGTAAGTCCTTGCCTCCCCACGCTAGACTGCGAAGCTGTGTACTGCGTGATTTGCAGCTACTCCGGCTCCTGTGCACTCTTCCAGGATTTCCTTAGTGCACAGCTAAGCCTGGGTCTCCAGCACTCCGTCCTGAAGTGCACAACCTTCTGAGTTGTCCACCGATGTCGTGTGACCCCCTTTTGTAACTTTGCGTGGACTCCAGTTCACTCTTCTTCCAAGTGCCTGTTGGGGTACTTCTGCGGGTGCTGCCTGCTTCTGTGAGGGCTCTCCGAGTTGCTGAGCTCCTCTGTCTCCTCCTCCAAAAGGCGACATCCTGGTCCTTTCTGGTCCTCAGCAGCACCCAAAAACCTCTACCATGACCCTTGCAGCTAGCAAGGCTTGTTTGCGGTCTGTCTGCGTGGGAAAACCTCTGCAAGCTTCATCGTGACGTGGGAAATCAGTCTTCCAAAGGAGAAGTCCCTAGTCCTCTTCTTTCTTGCAGAACTCAAAGCTTCTTCCAACCGGTGGCAGCTTTCTTGCACCTTCAGCTGGGGTTTCCTGGGCTCCTGCCCCCCTAGACACAGTCACGACTATTGGACTTGGTCCCCTTGTCTTACAGGTACTCAGGTCTGGAAATCCGTTGTCAGCGCACTGCTGGTGTTTGTTCTTCCTGCAGAATCCCCCTATCACGACTTCTGTGCTCTCTGGGGGTAGTAGGTGCACTTTACTCCTACGTGGGGTATTTTTCTAACCCTCACTGTTTTCTTACAGTCCCAGCGACCCTCTACAAGCTCACATAGGTCTGGGGTCCATTCGTGGTTCGCATTCCACTTTTGGAGTATATGGTTTGTGTTGCCCCTATACCTATGTGCTCCAATTGCAATCTATAGTAATTCTACACTTTTTGCATTGCTTTTCTTGCTATTACTTACCTAACTTTGGTTTGTGTACATATAATTTGTGTATAGCACTTACCTTCTTACTGACGGTACTCACTGAGATACTTTTGGCATATTGTCATAAAAATAAAGTACCTTTATTTTTAGTATTTCTGTGTATTGTATTTTCTTGTGATATTGTGCATATGACACCAGTGGTATAGTAGGCGCTTTACATGTCTCCTAGTTCAGCCTAAGCTGCTTTGCCATAGCTACCTTCTATCAGTCTAAGCTGCTAGAAACACGTCTTCTACACTAATAAGGGATAACTGGACCTGGCACAAGGTGTAAGTACCTCTGGTACCCACTACAAGCCAGGCCAGCCTCCTACAGCTAGTACCACCTGTAAATGTGGCACCACAAGACACCCTCTTCAGAACACTTCCTGGACCTGTGGAAGATCAGAAGAAGACATCAACTGCTGACTGTGACCTCAAAAGAGCCCCAAAGGACTGGGCATGCTCCCTCTTGTACCCAGGACAAAGAAATGGACTCCAAGGGTCAGTTGGCTGACTTCCTGTGTCACTACAGAGCACAAGCTGCAGGAGGCATTTTGCCTGAAATGCCAAGCTGCTCAGTGGCAACTGGACCTGAACTGGACTTTGCGTTTGTCCTCTGGTTGACACCCTGAGAGTCTTTAAGTGCTATCTCCTGGGGGCCCTGGAGTGTACTCTTGTGGTAGTTTGGATACCAGAAGAAAGTTTGGAAACTTTTGAAAGCTTTACCTTCAGAATGCCAGCATTTTAGCAGGTGCTGCAAGGAAAAGTACCAACCAGCAGTTCCATGGTGTTGGATTGAATTTCAGCTTAATCTCACACAGAGACCTTCGTATCTCAGAAAAAAAAGTCCCATTCTATGTTGCAAACTTACACTTGGAAACTTTTCAGTGAAAAATCCCCAAAGCTCCAGAGCTCCTGCGAGACTAAACTGGCTCAGGTATCAGGTCTTTAGTTTCACGGCGGCTGATAAAATTTAAGATGCGTCCTGTGCAAAGAGGATCTTTCTTCTCAAAATGTGTGAGAACTTAGAACAAATGTCAAAGTTGTTCTTCAAGAAAAATGATTCTGAAGTGGGAATAGATAAAAAAAAAAAAAAACTCTTGTACCATCAGGCTTTAACCGGAACCAATCCACTTGGTGTACCCGACCCAGACACAAATGCATCAGCCTCAAATCATGCCGAGGTCCTGCTCAACCACGAACATTGGTACTTTACCTTTTGGTGCAATTTTCATCCAAAACTTTAAAAACTCATATCTGCAGTTGCACGTTTGTAATTTGGTTGTTTTTCTGTAATTTGTCTAAAACATGTTCCTCTATCTTTCTAATTCAGTTCTGGATTTTTATTGTTTGTGTTTTGTCTTTATTACTGTTTTGGTGCCCCATAAATAGACATTGACCCTAAGATAAGCCTGTATGTGTGCCACAGGTACCATGTGTCAGGAAATTTTAATGACTTACTGTCTCCTTGCATTACAGCTAGATGGTTCCTTGGGTCAAAGGTAAAATAACCCCACCCTAAGGACCCATGAGCTTCACAATAGGGTAATATGATGACACATGTTAATAAACCGCACAACAATACTTTCCAGTTGCTCACGAGTGGGAGCTTCAGGAGTGGTGGGGCTAAAGAGGCACTTTTGCAGTAAATTGTGGGTGTTTTTAGGTCAAGCATGCAAGTGCTCTGGCCTGTTGTAATCTATCTGTGGGCTTTTAACAATGCCCACTGCACACCCATTACTATCACTTGTTCATGGGCTTGCGTTTCAAAAATCCTTTGTTATCATTGGTAAATGCTTTATGTTCCTCTCCTTGGGGCAATTTTGTTACCGCCTTGGCCATCGACCCTGTTACATGGATAACTGCACTTTTGCCGATATGTTTGACTGCGAGCGAACTTCTTTTTCCCTTTTGTGTCTCCTCTTTGCACTCATGCTGATGGCAGCTGTGGCACTTTGAATCAGCTTTTTTTACAATTTATGTGGCAAGAAAAGTCCAGTTTGGAATTTACAACGATAATAGCTCTTACTCAAGCAAATGCGAGACCCATTGCATTGCAAATGGTTGTTCTGTACCTGTAATTAATAATGTGAAGTGCTGTAGGTTTCTCAGGAGGTGTGTCATGTATTTAAGTAGCTTAGGAACAGATTCACTGGCAAAAGAAGCATTATTCAAATGTGTAAATCACTAACAGATTGAAAAATTGCTTCAATCATGCTGCAAGACGAGGTTCGATCCCCAGCTTGAAGGCTTTGTGGTTTTGGAAGCAAGAGTCAGCACTTGATCGATTTCTACCAGTTTAAACGATGACAGGAAGGCCAGAATAAAAGTTGAGTTGATGAGGGCTGTATTGATGACACTGTTCTATTACTAGGGCTTTTTTGTTTGAAGTTTTGGCCATGAAGAATCTAAAAAATTCTCCAAAGTGCTGTTGAGACACCCAAGGGACTGTCTTTGAGACTCCCTGGTTAGTCAGTTCTTGATAGATGTTAAACACATCTTTCATTTAGTTTGTTGCCTTATTAACATGTTTGTTAATGTAATTTTCTTTTGATGTTGTATGACATTATGATAGCCTCTTTTATGACTGTGTCTCTTGCACCACCAGCAATCAACTAGTGGCATTCCCTTTTCAGGCTACACTATCTATCTTGTTTGAGCCTGTCACATATTTACATACAGGTACACTGTTGGACCTGGTCCTCTTTGCTGGGCCACCCCCAAACCTTTTGCCTTTACCATCTACATTTTTGCAGAATTTATTTTTGTTGGCCCGAGGACGTTTTTGTTGGCCTATAAATGAAATGCTACTAGTGGGCCTGCAGAACTTATTGTGCTACCCACAAAAGTAACACTTACAAACATTTCCTAGGCCCTCACTGCAGGATGAATGCAGTGTTAAACTTCCATGTCGACTCGGCATTTAAAACGCTTTGCCAAGCCTTAATCTGCCATTTCTTACATATAGGTCACCTCTAAGGTAGGCCCTAAGTAGCCCATAGGGCAGGGTAATTAAAAGGTTTCACATGTACTTTTAAGTTTTACATGCACTACTAGTTAAAAACTCCTAAATTTGTTTTACTTTAATGTCGGCCCACCCCTCCTATAGGATAACATTGGAGATTCCTTATTACATGTAAAAAGCTGTCATTTCCAATTGGGAGCTAGTAGCTATCTCAAGTTTGGTGTCTTTTGAATTGTAATGATAAACCCTATTTAAAGGTAGGGTCAGGTTTTTGGTTACAGTTTTAAAAATGCTACTTTTAGAAGGTAGTCCTTTTTCTGCCCTTAACCCTTTTGTTCCTGCGGCCTGGCCTGTATCACAAGACTGGGTGTAACTGACAGACTTTGTGAATTCCTCCCAGACAGTCACACAATAAAGAGATTAGATGTGCCTCAATGGGCCATTTACGGGCAATCTAGAATATAGGAGTGGGCAGACGCAGCGTGGCACAGCCCCAGTTACAACTGAATAGTCTGTACTCTGCCTTCACACAAAGGGCCTAACGACCCCACATTGTTACTGCAGTCGGCTTGGAGGCAGGAAATGCCATGCCCTTCAAAGCCACTGTCTAGGAATTTCTTCCACCTTCCGGCACCAAGGAATAAAAGTAGGACCTCAGCCACCAATGCTTCAGTACACTTGTGGAACTGTGGGGACTCTGCCAAGAAGAAAGACTGCTGTGCTTCTGAAAGGACTGCCACTCTACTGGACTGCTGCTCCTAAGGACTACAGCCCTGCAGTATTTGTGCCCTGTTTTCCTGCTCTTCTGTCAGCTTCTGCCTGGGTACAAGGACTGGATCTACAACTGTCCCAGGACCTCCAGAGTGACTCACAAGGGAAAGTTTACTGCCTCCTGTTCAGAGCCACAGGGACACAAAAAGCTTCATCTGTCTTGAACCTGGACCCAGTCTGAGTGAGTCCTTACCCTCTAAGTGTTGCCCCTCCAGTCCTGAACACTTGGAAGTGGTGTTAAGTGCCCTACAGGTGTGGGGGAGTGCAGCTTGGAAGGAGTTATTGTGGCTGCCAAGGTCGTGAGAAAGGATAGGAAAGAGAAAAAGAAGAGTGGGAAAGTTGTCACAACAGAGACAATTGACTCCAAGAACAGACTCCACTTCCTGGATTAGGACATAGCAGGTTTACTTCACAAGCAAGCAAGGTGACATTACAACCATTGTACAACATTGCATCACATACAATTTAGCTAAAAACACAGCAAACATGAACACAATAAATCAAAATTGCACACACCCTAGTCAAACCCCCTTTTGGGACAGCATGGTACAGAAATGCCAAATGACTTAAGGTGAACATCAAACCTCCCAGACACCACCAGAGACCACATATCACATTGGTCCCTGCCAGGTCATCCCATGGCTCTTGGTCACTCCCCAGGTAGGCTCCAAGGTAGAGCTAGAAACGTAGGGCCACCAGCAGGTCAGTCCTACTCTGAACCAGCCTCATCTGAAAGGCTTCTCCCAAAGGAAGCAAGCATCTGGGTAACCTAGTGTCCTCAATCCTCAAGAATCATTGTGGCATTACTCAGATTAAAATGGGCCACAAGGCAGAGAAGTCTTTGACGTATCCCCCAATCAGCAATTTCACTTTTTTTCAGAAACTCCTGAGTCACAGCATCTAAGGGAAAAAAAGAGGGGCCCACCAGGCCCCTAGCCTCCTTATAAAGTTCATGGTGCATTCCTCTTCCTCGTGGTGCATACTCACGACTGTGACTGCAGTGCTAGAAATGTAGAACAGCCAACAAATTAAAGAAAATATTAACAGGTAATATAAACTTTTGGCTGCTGGAAAGTAAGCAGAATCTCTTCACCTTGAAGGTGACGACATTCTGCAGGATAAGCTCAAGACAACCTTAGAGAATATGGCTCTCCAGTTGAACAAAAAGAAAGTTTCAGTCAACAAATATGATGGACAGGTGAGTCATTACAGCAGAATAATCCAAAAAAGGTGAAAGGTTACAGAAGAACCATGGGTTTATGGATACATGTTCTCACAACAGTAAAATACTTATAAATGTGAAAAAACAAAAAGAATAGATATATTGCAACAATAACATTATCTATGTGTAACATTTTTCATTATAGACCAACTTTGCAGATTTGATGAAACTCGTAAACTCTGTTAATGAAACGCTTTAATGTACAAAGCTAATGTGTTGGAGAGGTCACAAATTCAAAAGAAAATAATGTTCATAACTATAATGGGACATGGAGTTGCAAAACTGCTCAATGTACAGAACAAAGATGGCTGCCAATGTGACCAGTGCCCCTGTGTGTTATTTAACCACTTTAATGTCTGGGTTCCCTCCCTAACTCTCCCTTTGCACCCAACTCTTAATCCATATAAGCTTTTTTCCACAAAACATAATCGAGGACAAATTTTCATCCTTTTTTCCCCACATCTTGGGGATTCTAAAGTTACTCATAGTTTGTGAATTTCCTTGGAGGGAACAAAGAAAATTGCCAAAATAGAGGCAAATTTTGTTTTCTTGTTGGAAAAATGGAGAAAAAAAAAGTGTTGTGCAAGAAAACTTATGTTTATTTCCTGAATAATGGCACTGCCAAAATGTTTGCTGTGTGAAGATCACCATCTGCTCAGCTTTTGGGGACAATAAAATAACCCCTTTTTTACCACAGTGTTTGCATTTTTCTAACTGGTAGTCCATTTTTCCTATTTTTAAAATTCAGAATTCGGCAAGGAGTGCCATTCGTGTAGCTTACCTATAATTTTCCAAAGAATCTAACAGTTGAAGAACAGGTTACTTACCTTCGGTAACAAATTATCTGGTAGAGACATATTCTAGTTGCAGATTCCTTAGCTTAGAATTTCACCCAGGAGTCAGTCTGGATCCGGGGATTGTTCTTTGAGCAGTATCCCTGCGTACTGTTAGGTGGTGTCAGTTGACTCCTCATCCATCAGGGGTGTTGTGGTGGCTGGATATGAGGTCGCAGGTCACATACAGATACCACCCCCGGTTGCTGACGTCAGTTTTTTTTTCACAACTTATTCCACATCAGAAGCGCAGTCATGAAGAGCACTGTCCCTGGTGTGCCAGAACTAGGACCCTGAAAGGGAACCCCTGTCCCTAGAAATCAGTTTGCAGAGCGGGAAGGATGGGTGGATTCGTAACAAATCTGCAACAAGAATATGTCTCTACCAGAAAATTGTTACTGAAGGTAAGTAACTTGTTCATCTGATAGAGACTTCTAGTGTCAGATTCCTTACCTTAGAATAGATACCTAAGCAATACCATCCCTGGACGAGTCTGCAAACCAAGATCATACTAATAAGTCCTGCAGGACCGAACAGAAAAAGTACCCATCCCTTCGGACCAGACTTTCCAGGCAGTAGTGTTTGGTAAACATGTGAAAGGGCCCCCACGTTGCTGCCTGGCAGATGTCCAGGGCGGGAACTCTGAATGCTAAGGCAGTGGTTGCAGCTGTTGCTCTAGAAGAAAGAGCGTGCAAGCTCTCTGGGGCTTGCTTTTCAGCCAATGCATAGCACATTTTTAATGCAGAGAACAACCATTTAGAGATGGTTCTTTTCTGCACAGCCTGACCTTTCTTTGCACCAACATAACCCTCAAAGAGTTGATCATCCACCCGGAACTCTTTGGTTTGATCAAGATAGAATGCCAAAGCTCTTTTTGGGTCCAGGCGGTGGAGTCTCTCCTCTTCCTTAGGACGTGGGGGTGCATAAAAAGTAGGCAAAGTGATGTATTGACCTACATGAAAGGGCATTAATACCTTAGGTAAAAAGGAGCCCCTGGTACGAACCACCACCTTGTCAGGATGGATAGAAATGAAAGGTGGCTTTAAAGAAAGAGCCTGCAGCTCACTCACTCTGCGGGCAGAGGTGATAGCTACAAGGAAGACTGTTTTCAGAGTAAGCAGTCAAAGTGGACACTTGTGAAGGGGTCCAAATGGAGCACACATCAATAAAGTAAGAACTAAGGTCAGATACCATTAGGGGATTATGAACAGGGAAGGAGTAAAGAGACAGTTAAGACTCTTAATTTTTTTTCCAACAATGGGAGATTTAAACAAAGAGAGTTGATCAGGCAATCGGAGAAGAGCCAAAATGGCAGACAAATAACCCTTGTGGGTGCCCAGAGCAATGCCCTGCTGGGCCAGAGAAAGGACAAACAAAAGAGCCTCATAAAGAGGAGCGGACGGGGGGGGGGGGGATCACCATACTTGTCTGTACACTATGCCACAAATCAATGCCATCTACAGGCTTATACCGTTATGGTGGAGGGACGCCTGGCTGCCACGATAACATTGCTGACTTCGGGCAGAAGGTCAAAAGCTGTCAACTGCCACCACTCAATATCCACGCAAGAAGGCGGAAACTGGACAGGGTCGGGTGGAGAACCATTCCCTCCTGCTGTGACAGAAGATCCTACTGGAAGGACTGTCTGATGGGAGGATCGATGGCTATGCTCAAGAGCTCAGGAGACCATACTCTTCGTGCCCAGTCCGGAGCCACAAGAATGACTTGGGTCCGGTTGTCCTTGATCTTCTTGAGAACTCAGGACAGAAGTGGAATTGGTAGAAAGGCATAAAGGGGGCCTGAGTTCCACTCAAGACAAAAAGGGTCGCCGAGTGAGTGCCGCCTTGGCAACTCCAGCGTGTAAAACAGCTGACATTACATGTTCTCTGCAGAGGCAAAGAGATCTAACCAAGGCTCTTCCCACTGCTGAAAGAGAACTTGTGCCACCTCTGAATGGAGACACCATAGGTGATCGACCAGGCATAGATGGCTGAGTTTATCCGCTCTGGGGTTCAGAGAATCTGCCAGATGTTGAAACACCAGGGATATGCCCTGATTTTCCAGTCATGTCCAGAGACGCACAGCCTCCTGACAAAGGGTCAACGACCCCACCCTGCCCTGTCTGTTGCTGTATCACACAGCGGTGGACTATCTGTGAACACCAGCACCACTTTCCCTTTGAGAGAGGTATGGAATGCTTTCGAAGCCAGTCTGGTCGCCCAGAGCTCCAAAAGATTGATATGGAGATCAGACTTCACTGGAGACCAGACCCCTCTCATCTCTGCCTCTCCCATGTGGCCGTCCCAACCCATGAGTGATACAGCTGTCAATACAGTGAGATCTGGTTGGAGGAATGGAGAGGGATCTGCCTCTGACCCAATCGCAGTTCGAAAGCCACCACTGCAGATCTTGTGCAGTCTGCTCTGAGATCTGGACCATGTCAGAGAGATTACCCTGATGCTCTGCCCACTGGAACTTCAGGTCCCACTGCAGAGCTTCCATATGCCATCTGGCATGTGCCACCAGCAGGATGCAGGAGGCCATGAGGCCCAGCAGCCCCAGAGTCATTCTCAATGAAATCCAGGATAGAGGCTGAAACATCAGTATAATATCCTGGACGCGGCACTCTAGAGGATAGGCCCGAAACTGCACTGTGTCCAAAACAGCTCTGATGAAAGGGAGCATCTGAGAGGGAGTCAGGTGTGACTTTGGCACGTTTATAGTGAACCCCAGTAAATGCAGTAGGTCCACCGTAGTCTGAAGGAGGGAGACAATAGCCTGGGGTAAACCCACCTTTACCAGCCAGTTGTCTAGGTAGAGAAAGACTGAAAACCCTAACCTGTGCAGATGAGCTGCAACCACCACCTTCACTTTTGTGAACGACCGAGGGGCGCTGGTAAAGCCAAAGGGGAGCACTGTAAATTGAAAATCCTCATGACCTGCCATGAACTGCAAGTAACATCTGTGGGCAGGCAGGACGGGAATATGGAAATAGGCATCCATACAGTCTCCTGGGCAGATAGGACCTGAGCCAGAGTGAGTATTTTGAACTTCTCCTTCCTGAGAAAGGGATTGAGAGACAAAAGGTCTAGAATAGAGTGGAGTCTCTTGTCCCTTTTGAGCACCAGGAAGTAGTGGGAATAACAACCACGACCTACTTCTGGCACAGGGTCCCTCTTTATGGCTCCCATGGCCGAGAGAGTCGTAACCTTCTCCCAGAGAAGTGCCAGGTGGTCCTCTGTCATCCAATCGTAGGATGGTAGCTTGGATGGAGGAGTTGTCTTGAAGGGGAGGGAGTAGCCCCTTCAGACTATTTGCTAAACCCACCTGTCTGATGTGATGGTGTTCCAGCAGGGCAGGTGATGGCGAATCCTGCCACCAACTGGCCCTTGATGGGGAAGCGTCAGACTAGGGAGGTTTAGAGGCTGTAGCGTAGGCAGGGGTGGTGGACTGGCTAGAGTGCTGGCTCACTGATCAACACGGATGCTGGATCCCACAACCCCAGTCACGCAGAGGCTGAGCAGCATGTGCAGCATAATGCCTGGCAGGGAATGGATGTGGCTAGGCACCCCTCCCGTAGCCACAAAAGGGGCAAAAAGCAGACTGAGGGGGTTGAGTGGCAACAGCAAGGCCAAGGTACTGGGCCATAGCCTGGGACTCTTTAAAGCGCTCGAGCACCGAGTCTCCTTTGTTACCGAAGAGACGGGTTCCATCAAAGGGATAGTCCATTAGAGTGGATTGGACAATCCCTGAAAAGCCAGATGTCCTTAACCAGGTGTGGCGACTCAAGGCCACAGTCGAAGCAACTGATCTGCCTAGAGAGTTGGTCATATCCAGCCTACATCCGATTGTGTACTTAGCTGCGTCTCTCCTATCAGTAACAGCTTTGGAGTGAATGGCCCAGTCCTCCTCCAGGACCTGTGGTAGCACGTGCGCAACTGTGTCCCATAAATTATAATTATAATTAAACGGCCTAAGAGGCATGGGGTGTTCAAGGGCCACAATGCTAGGATGGAGGAAGAAAACAACTTCTTCACAAGATGAGCCAGCCTTTTGGATTCCATATCTGGGGGAGTGGAAGAAAGTGCCATGGGATGACGAGGCTTGGATGACCAAACTCTCAGGGTTGAATTGTTGGGTCAGGAAAGCCAGGTCGTTAGGTACAGGCCTATGGAGGCAGGCTATTGTCCTATTAACAGAAACCCTTGTGCTGGGTTTGGAGTCCCTAGCAGGACATCAGTAAGGGCTTCATTAAAGTGCAAAAGGGGTTCGGACGTGGAAGCCCCAGGCTGAAGCAACTTAGTCAGGAGGTTAGTCATGACAGCCATTGAAGGCAGCTCAAGGTCCAAAACCTCAGACACTCTCTGCACCACCAGGGAGTAAGAAGCCCCTTCCTCTGTAGCCACAGTAGGGGGAGAAAGCATATCAGCATCAGCATCAGCATCACCCAGGTCCTGAGCCCAGTACATAGGGTCTTCTAGCTGGTATTCCAAAGGGTCCGGCAACCCCTCCATACTCTCACTAAAATTGTACCCATAAGAAAAAGCATCAGGATCCGACTGAGGGATCAAGGCCCCCACTGAAGTCAGAATTGGCATTGAGCAACACCGCTCTGTGTCAGAGTCGGCAATGAGTATAGGATCGAGGTCGCCCATGGGACCGGGCAGTGTTAGGAACATCGACACCAAAACCGTTGTTGGAAAAGGTCGCTGTGGTATTACTGACCTCCGTTTTAGTTCGGATCCGGAAGCGGATTCCTGGGTGCCCCTCAAAGCTGAGGCTGAATCTGCCTGTGTGTAACCCGAAGGGGCCCCTGCCGATCCCGCGGAGCCTGAAGGCTCACCAGCAAGGCTGGACTGCCCATACATGAGGCGCATGGGCTCGTAAAATTCCTTGAGTTGGGCAGGGGTGGCTCCGGCTCCCAGAAACTCAGGGAGGTGCAGAGCCAACCCAGAAGTAGGCACTGAGGATGAAGGCCTAGAGCACCCGACCAATGGGGTGAAGTCGAAGAACCCCTGTGTTTCTTTGGCGACTTCTTGTGCTTACCCGAGTGTTCCGATGATTTTGAATGGTACAACGAGGAGTGGTGGTGACTCTGTGAGCAGTCTCAGGACATTTCCTTTCGATCAAGAACGGGAACAATGTGGAGCCGGACGCCGGGCCGCAAGTAGCTTTAGGGACCGCTCCCTCAAAGCCTTCGGGTTCATGGACCGGCAGTCGGAGCATGACTTTGGGTCATAGTCGTGCTCCAAACACCACAGGCAGACAAGGTGAGAATTAATCATTAATACGTTGACAGTAGTCACAGGGCTTGAAGCCGGTATTCCGTGATGACAACCCTGACACACCAAGAAGTAAAAAAACGTTGACAAAAATTGAAAGTGACTATAGGGGTAGCTCTCTATCTTTGAATCCGCACACAGGCTGGCACAGTGAGAAAAGAACTGACATCAGTGCACGGGGTTGGTGCCTATATACGACCCACAACATCATATCTGGCAGCCACAATGCTAACGATGGATGCGGAGTTGACTGAGGCCACCTAATGGCACATAGGGGTACTGCTCATAGAAAAAGCTCTGGATCCAGACTGACGACTGGGGAAAATTCCAATGTAAGGAATCTGCAACTAGAAGTCTCTATCAGATACCAAAAAAAAATATGAAAATGAAGAAAAGAAAACCGATCACATTTTCATCTGTACTTTTTTCCCCCTATGTCCGATTTACAAAAGTAACATATGGTTATGTTTTCTAGAATCTTCTTGTCACAGGAATATATAGTGTTTGTTGGTTGTCCAAAAGCACACAATATGCAGAGCTAAAAACTGAGCTGCAGCTTGTAATCCTTTTTCATTGTGCACTGGCCATGCAACAATTCATATGTTACATTCTAATGAATTAAAAATGGGTATGAAGGAAACCTATGTATGCTTGAAATGTGCACAAGATACTGGGTTTAGGAATAGTGTGCATTTGTGCACCTCTGAATTGGGATTACCAATACGATTGTGATTAAGATGCCAATTCGCAATCTTGCAAACTGGCTTACATGTTTAAGTCAATAATGGAGAGAAATTCAATTCATAACAACAAATGGTATACTAACCTATGTTCCCACACTTCTCTCAATAAAATGCTACCCCACTTCTGTAGCCTAGCACCCGCAACACAGAAGGCCCCAAAATGCTACATTGAGAAATCAGCATTTCTTGTCAAAAAAATGACGTGTTACTGATAAGGGCATCTGTGGTACGTTGGCCCAGGCTTAGTTGCCACCTACTGAAACCTACCAAGACCAGACATTTTTGTAAACTAGGCACTTTGGGAAGTCCAGGAACTTTTTTTTTTTAACCACATGCCATTGAAACCTCAAAGTTCGGAAAAAAACATGCATTGTCCTCACATTTCTGTGGGAGAATGTTCCAAAATCTAGGAGGATCCACAAATTTCCTACCACCCAGCATTCCCAAACTTGTCCTGATAAACACAGCACCTGTGTGGGTAGACCAAGCACCCAGGATAAAAAGGTTCGAAAATGTAATATGGACAGATAATTTTTTTCCTCTAAGCCAACCTGTTTTTTTGCAACGTGGATAGTTGTGGATTTTAGGCCTGGGCTTGACCATCACCCAAGAAAAGTTATCAATCCCAGTCATTTCTGAAAACTAGACACCTGCCGGAGTCCATCTTGGTCTGGCTTTCCTGGATCCCAAAAAGTGTTCTTACGTACAATGGCCTGCAACCCTCAACTAAAATCATGCATTTACCTCATATTTATGTGACAGAAACATCTGGAATCCGAGGGGATCCACAAAATTTGAACCACCCAGCTTTCCCTACTAGTGTGGCTGGACTTGGCGTTTGTGACATAAAAGTCCCTAAAATGCGACAGAGACATCAACATTTCCTGTAGTATAAACGAGTACACATTCACTAATAACTGTAGCGAGATGCCAGATTTTTGTAACTCAAAGGTTGTGGGTTTTTTGTATTCTAAGGATCCTTCTCCCCCCCTTATGGAGACCACAAGATGTACATTAAAATGGTGTTACTAACCTACTGTGCACTGCCTTGCTTGCACAACACTGCCTGCAAACCACAAATCTCAAATAAACGGCATGCCTTGCAAAACCATAATCTTTCAAATTAAACGCTGGAGCTCAAATTTGTTAATTGATCATGTTCATATTACATATATAAATTAAACTTGCAATATGAGTTGATATTCTTGACAGAAGGAAGAGGGAAACAGAGTAGCTGTCGGAATGGAGTACATAAGTAAAACATTATTAGGAACAGTATGTTATATATAGATCTAAGATACTTTGTAAGCAACAGAATGAACACAAATAATAAGGAAAAAATAATTAGATGAACAACTGTAGCATTAAATAAAAAAGAGCACTTTAAAAAACGTTAAAAAGCCACTCAAAAAACGAAGCTAAACTGAATTATGACTCGTTTACTACAGGCACCCTCACCTCATGATGTCCATTAGAGATGTCATCAGTGACATCATTGATGATGTCATTTGTGAGGTCATGAAGTGCATTTCAGGCGTGAGTTACAGTTCACTTAGAATCCCAAAACTGGGGAATTCCAGGGAATTTTAGGTCTTGCTTAAACAAATGATCACTTTATCTGTGTTTTTTCTATTATTTGTCTTTTATAATATTTTAAAGTAGGGGTGTTTATCACTCACTCTCTCTGGTCTAGATGTGCCTTGTGTCCAGAACTATAGGGTGGTATGTACCTCACCCAAATGCTGGACTGTGTACACAAAAAGAAGGCACACCACCCACTCACCCTGCAAAGAGAAGTTGTTTGAAAATGCAGCCTCCTTCCATCAGCACGTAGCTTCGGGCTGCCAGAATTGGGGGCGCTCAGGGCAGGCCCGAAGGGGTAGGTAGCAGGCACCTCCAGAAATGGGCCTTTGGGTCCTTGCTGCGCCTCCTGTTGACCTACAGAAACACATGCATCTGTGTCCTGCACTGCCCAGTGTAAGAGGGTGACAAGGGGCACCACAGACCTAGGGCCTGATTTAGTTTGGCAGAGGGGATTACTCTGTCCCAGATGTGGCCATAATGGAAATCATAATACAGCGGACATGATATCAGTCATGCTTGTGACCGAGTAATCCCCTCCACCAAAGTTTAAATCAGGCCCATAGTCTATAGAGAGTTGGTGGCTTCTGTGCTGGATGGCTCAGAAGTGCATTCCCACCTGCAGATGGTGGTGGTAGGTGGTCAGGTGGGTGAAAAAGTAGCAGAGGAACTTAAACTCATGTCAGACCAGATTTGCAACATTAGGGTGTGGAATGTGAAAAGATAAACAGACGAATCTCACATCACACGATTTGTTAAAATGCTGCTCGTCTAAATCTTAGATCTAAAAGAGAGGAAAGAAGTCTGTCTGGAGAGAGTACACCGAGTGGGCCTAACCTGGGACAGCAAGACTGAGGGGCATTCTGATACAATTAACATTGTTCCCCCGGAAAGAGTAGCTCATGGGAGAGGGAAGATGCAGATGCCAGTGGTATTCAGTGGAGACAGAACTGTCCTTCTGCAAGATCTGTCCCAAGCCAAACTCACAAGGAGGCGGCATCCCACCCATTAGTGGAAGCCATGAATTCTTAAGAGATAGGACCTTCCTATGAGGGGGATCACTGTCCACCAGGGGTACACTAGCCATCACACCAGTGATGCCTGGAGAAAGACACCCCCTTCACCTCCCCAAAGGAAACCAGGCATATAGCTGCCCAAAATCCAGACAAGAACCATAAAAGAAGCATTCCTGAAGGGCAGATACAATGCAAGGGTTCCAGACTTGAAAGAAGCAAGCCACATGCCATGAAAGCAGGAAGCATGACCCCCAGAGGGACAGAAAGTGTGTAACCAATGAGACAGGCTGAAACAAATACACTCAGCAGCGGCGTGGCTTCTACTGGTGGGCAGGCGCAGTGGCACTTGGACCGCAAACCGTGGAGGGCCCATTAAACCCTGATAATTGCTGTATTTTACTATCCCAAGAGCATTCAAAGGGGCTATTTACCTTGCTTGCATCAGGGCCCATGGCTGCCTTGCTACACTAATGTACAGCGGAGGAAGACGCACCTTTCAAGAACAACCTTGTGGAACAAGCAGCTAAAGTCTGGGCACAATGGCACAAGGGTTTGGAATAGCTGACAGGAAGGAGCACCAATGCCCCAGATATCTGTGGTGCTACAAACTAGAAGGTACAACCAAGATCTACTAAGATTTTATTGTAGGCACATTTTACAATTCAACCACTTTAAATAAAAATATTACTAGATTAGTCCAAAAAAACAAATATGGATTGATGGACTTCTCACTGGGAGATCCTGACACCTGCTCATTAGTGCCTACATATCTACAAGTTTCATTTCTATCATGTTCTCGCTTCATTCACTTCCACTGAGAAAAGAGTGTACATGCAGCTCCAGAATGTACTGATTTTAGCATCTAACTGATTGAGGGTGAATCTCTGATATACTGAAATGCTAATTGCCTTCCTTACTTTGAATGCTTTCCTGGCTCCGTTTTCATTAAATGCATGTTAGCCTTCTATGCGCTATCCAGAGGGTTATGTTTTCATTAACAGAACAAGATACATTGCACGCCCGGAACTGTGCTCGCAAGGTGAACAGGGGAGCACAACACCAGTAGCCAGAGATAAGGGAGAGACTTCTCCGCTGAGACTGGGGTGGAGCACGGCCCAACTGTGGACCTGAGGATTTAGCCAGACAACCTAATCATGTTGAACCAAATTTAAATGAATTCTAACTGCACATGCTGTATTTAAATTGCTTGTTTGCATTGCAAGTAGTGTTTTATCTATAATGTGTTATAGGTGCACAAAGAATATGCCCTCTGGATAGAAGACCTGATAATAGACTGGTTGGGTAGGTAGGGATGGGAGGGGCCGGATACCAAGACTGTGTGCATGCACATCCAAGGTTGAGACCAAGAGGGCTCTAGAAATATTGCAGGAATGGGGGAGATAGGCAGGGGTGCCAAGACCCGAAGCACAGACCCTGGCTCCTTCGCTAGCGACTCCAGGCACACAACCGACGTTCAGCCAAAAACAATGGTACCTTTGGATGTGAGTGGACAATACCTTTTCAATGAAATCAGTTAGAGAAATAACTGAATGAATCCTTACCCTGTGTTTTGTTTCCTCTGAGCTCCTCCACAGGATGACCTATGGGCACAAGGTCAGCAGACCCTTTTCCCAGTCTTCTGTGTGTCCATGAGCAAAGGAAACAGAACCACAAAAGGGACTCCTGCCCAAAGTATGTAGCAGGAGCACAGTAAAGCTGTGTGCAAGTATCTGAAACAGTGGGTGGGACTCAATATAGATAGAATAAGGAATTTGAAAAAATTACTACAGATCCTAAAAATAGGATAGATGAGCTGTGGCTTCTCTTCTTGCAATCGCATTCGGAGTCCAATAAACATAAGCATGATTCTCAATTCTGTGACGTGAAAAGTATCCAAGAGAAACTTGAATATCAAACCACATGGACAGACAGGGCATCCCACTGCTCTGCCTCCATCCAATTGATTTTCCCCAGATCACTGAAACACAAGAGAAAGTGAGAGAATGCCAAAGGAAGTAGGATTTGGGGACAGTTTTCCTATGCCGGGGAATGAGGCTAGGGGTGCAGCCGCTGATGCACTTGGAATCGGAGCAGCACCTGAGGGCTCGCTGGCTGAAGGACCACAACCAGGCAATAGACAACTGAGCACTGTGATGAAACTGAACTACAGTAAAATATCTGAAAGGGTTGCGAGTGACCAGACAAGACGTATGCTCCACTACTGTGGATCAGTCCATAGAACGTGTGCTCTTTCCCAGCTGGGCGTAGAGATCACTGAGTACAGTCCCAAATTCACCAGAGAAAGCTAAAGGACAGCAATCTGACTGTCCCCTCATTCTAGTGACACAGACAATGAAGACCCCACCCCTCCACTGTGATACTCTTCTTCAATTAAGGGACTATACCTCTCACCCTGACAAGGGGTTGAGTTACTGTTCATATCCCTTGGACCCCTTCGGACTTAATGAAGATTAAGAAATTGCTCCTTAACAAAAAAATCCACGTTCCACGAAGAATAACAGAATGTGATTTGAAGTGTATAGACTGAGTTGGACACATGGGAATCAATTACTGCATTTGATGGTGCCAAACACAAATTGAAGTGAGAGATCTGTTAGTAGAAAAGTCAACATGGCCCAGCCAGTCCATCGAGAACTATGGGGCAACAGCAAAGGATGCATTGTTGAATGCTAAGGCAGATAAGTCTCCAGTGAAAATGATTTGATCAAGATTTCCATGTGCAAACAGAACAGGGGTAAGTCGCCAGAAGATTTTTAGACAGGCTTTGAGACACATTCAAGCTTTGGCTGTCTGACAGAGTTGGCTCAGGAGGTTGTAGGTGCTGCCTTTATACAGGGATTGTTACCAAATGTGAAAGGGCAGTTGATGACAATATTGTAATTGTATTTACATAGTGCATCGCATAGAAGCCTTTTACAATGAGTAGCACACTACTCCGCAACGCAACGTTTGTAGTTAATCTAGTGCTTATTGTTGGTTATTGCGATTAGTCGTGCTCTCCAGAAAAAAGAAAAAAAACCTGCATTCATCTATCTACTCCAGTTACTTTGTGATGGAAAGTATTAACACCAGTTAGGTGAGATTACAAGTGGGGGTTTTGTGGTTTCAGGTGAATGGTTGGTGAGATGGATTTGATGGCGGGGAACAGGTAATGTTAGGATGCAGGGATAGGGTTCTAAAGAGGTTGTTTACACTGAGGGTTTAGAGCAGACCGTCATGAGATTGAAAGGAGGCTATACTCAGAAATAGAGGATTTGCAGAAGATGAAAGGCAAGAATACGGTCACTATGAAGAAAGGAAGGAGAGGAATCAAACAGGATTAAGTCAAGGCCAATTTTTCATGGAGAGTTTATGGTGTTTAATGGGAGAAGGCTTTCTGAGATTGTGAACAGTCTACGGATGTAAGCTGTGTAATGAACGTTATACATACGTTATACATATTGTTCCATTTCTGGGGCACACAACTTGAACATGCGACTCAGAGTGTACACATCATTTAAACATTTAAAGTCCTAGCTTGCTGCGTGCCAAGAGAAGGGTGGTCACCTCGAACTTTTTGCCAGCCTCCCTCCACTTTTGAGATACTGTTTTTGCTGGTTTTTAGACTCTGCACACTTTACCACTGCTAACCAGTGCTAAAGCGCATATGCTCTCTCCCTTTAAACACAGTGACATTACATCACACCCAATTGGGCTATTTAATTTACTTATAAGTCCCTAGTAGAGTGCACTATATGTGCCAGGGCCTGTAGATTAAAAGCTACTAGTGGGCCTGCAGCACTGATTGTGCCAACCACTTGAGTAGCCCCTTAACCTTGTCTCAGGCCTGCCATTGCAAGGCCTGTGTGTGCAGGTTCACTGCCAATTTGACTTTGCATTTAAAAGTACTTGCCAAGCCTAAAACTCCAATTTTTCTACATATAAATCACCCCTAAGGTGTGCCCTAGGTAACCCCTAGAGCAGCGTGCTGTGTAGGTAAAAGGCAGGACATGTACCTGTGTAGTTTACATGTCCTCATAGTGTAAAACTCCTAAATTTGTTTTAACACTAGTGTGAGGCCTGCTCCCTTCAGAGACTAACATTGGGGCTGCCCTCATACATTGTTTGAGCGGTAGCTGCTGATCTGAAAGGAGTAGGAAGGTCATATTTATTATTGCCAGAATGGTAATACAAAATCCAGCTGACTGGTGAAGTTGGATTTAATATTACTATTTTTGAAATGCCACTTTTAGAAAGTGAGCATTTCTCTGCACTTAAATCTTTCTGTGCCTTACAATCCACATCTGGCTGGGTTTAGTTGACAGCTCCTTGTGTGTTCACTCAAACACAGGATACTCAGCCTCACTTGCATACATCTGCATTTTGAATGGGTCTTCCTGGGCTGAGAGGGTTGGAGGACCTGCTCTCACACAAAGGACTGTCACACCCCCTACTGAGACCCTGGCAGACAGGATTGAACTGAAAGGGGACAGGGCGCACTTCTAAGCCACTCTTTGAAGTCTCCCCCATGTCAAAGGCGCATTTGGATATGAAAGCAGGGCCTCTGCCCTACCACCTCAGACACTTCCTGGAGAAGAAACCTAAACCAGAACCTGCACCCTGACAAGAAGAACTGCCTGGCTGCCTAAAGTACTCACCTGACTGCTTTCTGAAGAGGACTGCTGCCTTGCTGTTGCCCTGCTGTCTTGCTGCTCTCTTGCCTTGCTGCAGAAGTGCTCTCCAAGGGATAGAGCTTGCCTCCTGCTCCCTGAAGTCTCAGGACCAAAAAGACTTCTCTCCAGCAGCTGAAATCCCCGTGCGGCGAAAATTCAACACACCGCCTGCCAAGAACGACGCACAGCCTGCTCATGGTGAAAGATTCACCGTACGCCGAGTCTGATATGACGCAGCTCGACCTTGCAACAGAAGATCGATGCAGCGCCAGCGATGCGACCAGAACTTCAACGCACAGCCCTACTGGATCGATGCAAGCCGACTCAGAATGTAGCCGCTCAATTTCCTAAGAGGAATCGACGCAGCGCCTGCCGGCGGAAGAAAATTCCACACATCGCCTACCGGAATCGATGCAGCCGCTGTGACTTTGCTCCTCAAGCCCAGGAATCCACGCATCGTCCCCGGGGCGTCTGAAAACCCTGCAACCCAAAGAGGATCCAAGTCTACGCTCCGGATATTGACGCAACGTCTTCTCCACATGGAAAATAATGACGTAAATCCATGTGCGAAGGGGCGAAACCGACGCACACTCACCGTTTTCCACGCATCTCCTCCTCTGCAGTCCCTTGCAAGGATTTTTCAACGCAAACCAGGTACTTTGCCCTGCAAGAGACACTTGTTGTTTCTAGGAGAACTTAAGACACTTTATATTGCTTTTGCAGTAATCTTTTAACTCTAGACACTTGATATCACTTTCAGTGATATCCCTACATTTGCTTATTTCATCTTTAATCGTTTTGCGCTGCATTTATTCAGATAAATATTATATTTTTCTAAACACTGTGTGGTGTATTTTTGTGGTGTTATATTGTGGTATTGTATGATTTATTGCACACATACTTTACCCATTGCCTTCTAAGTTAAGCCTGACTACTCAGTGCCAAACTACCAGAGGGTGAGCACAGGATAATTTGGACTGTGTGTGACTTACCCTGACTAGAGTGAGGGTCCCTGCTTGGACAGGGGGTAACCTGACTGCCAACCAAAGACCCCATTTCTAACAATCACTCACTAGAAATTAGTTTTATTTACAGAGCCACTGAAATTACGTGGCAGGGTTGGACAAAACTATACAGCATTGTTGAGTAAATTAATCAGAAAGAAAAGGCACATTATGGGGTGTAATGCAGCACGTTTTGAGAAAGTATTTTGACACTTTTACATTTGTTAACACTGCCTGGGCCTCGGTTGCACCTCATTACTATCAGTTTAACACTCAAATTTAGTTTAGCAATAAGCGACAAAAAGGGAACCAGTCAACCTTTGCAAAGGGCTTTCTAAAGAGTACCAACACAAGTTGCTGCATTTTAAGTAACTTTTGAACTGTTGGAGATAAAAACAATTATTTTGGTTAAAATCTGCAGATTATGCAGCAGATGATGGATTATGTGGTAAATGCAGCAATTTTCTAATGATACGAAAAACACCACACCCGCACTATTGAATAATTCCAGTGGCCCAGTTTATTTGGCACAGAGTGGCTGGTCAATGTGCAGTGAGAATTGTACCTTGTTTTGTGACCTAATCCCATTCCAGGTTGTGTCTACGGTACAGAAAAGCAACCAGTGATATGACTGTACCTACTGGTAACATCCCAAGTGTATACTTGTGTTTGTCTATGTGGCCAGTGTAGTGTATGCATACATGAAGAGGAGAGACGGAGGCAAGTAGGTTCCATTTTTCAAACCCTTGGCCTGTTCCTGCACAAGATGGGGGTGATGTTTTCCCAGACTGTGAAAGTTAAGTGTATCGGAGAGACGCAGGATGGAGGACACTTGGACACTGAAGAGGGAACAAAGGAGACAAGGCTCCTATATAAATTCCATTAGGTCTTATTGCTGAGAGGTGTTTCTGATTAGTCTAGCTGTAGCACTGCCATTCCCAGAGGGGTGGGGCTGCCATCTCTGTTGTTTAGGGTGGCAAGGGCCTTTTGTCGATCACTGGCTTTGAGGCTGTTCATAGTCAGGTGCAGATAATTCACATCTCTTGGTGCATCTGTTATGGGTGCCCCAGGCTGGGGCTACCCTGGTTGTTAGGCATCATTTTGCCCAGAGGCATTTGAAAAAGGGAAGTCATCCCAAACCAAGTCAGTGAATCTGCTTTTATTTAGTTAGAGGGAGGGGTTGGGAAGCGTGTATTCCAGCTTGCAGGCATTGCAAAGTATGTTAATTTAGACTATAGAGGGTACATCATTGTGTGGCACCTGCTCTAGTCTGACCAGTTTATACACTGTGCCAAGCACAGGGGCACACTAAGTACCATGTACATAATGCAGACACCTGAACGGCTGGGGGGGTGGGGGTGGTTGGGGTTTGGGGGGGAGGGGGGCTGCTACGTTGCACCATCCCAAACTTTCAGGGTCCTCATTCAGCCCAAAGCCAATGAATATCTGTGAGCTATGGGAGGCCACTGGACTCTGTTCATTTATAGTTCATTGTGATCTATGAAACACTAGATGTGATTGCGGCTGAGCAGGTTATACATTTTGCCAAGCAACAGTGCACATCATGTAATTTCGGTTCAGCGGTTTGTACACAGAGACAAGCATGACTGGAAAGTAAACCCCTGCCAGTCACAGCTGGTCTATAGAGCGCTGTATGTGATCTCGTTTCACTGGTTCATACACAAAGATAAGCACAAATGTGTCATATGTATGCCTGTTTCTAATTAATTGTGTTACCCATGATTAATTTTGTTTATCCAATTCAATTGATTTGTGTATTTGACTGTGTTTCATTCTTATGGTTTGATTCAATGCTTTGTATATCACAGACACCTAAATATCTGGTCTTGGCATACTCTGTTTTGTTAGTGACCTGCTTGTTGGCTATTGATTTCACAGTGGGTTATTGGGTTACCCTTCCTTTGTAACATATTATCAGAAGTCTGCCATCCGGTCAGCCTTGCCTCAGGGTGTTCACTGAGGTTCCTCAGAGGAAGCCTCTCTGCAGCTCCACTGGTGCCACCTCCGGCAAGTCCTGCTCATCACCAACATAGCGGTTTAGTGCTGTGACCTTGCAAAGTGGTTCTGATCCGCGCAGTGCACTCCTGCTGCCCATCACCGACTGCACATACCCTGGCTGGGCTTCTCTCGCTGCCTGGCCACCTGCCAGAGGGTTGGATTGTCAGGGCCTAATCTCCTTATCAACACTTTCACAGCAGCACATCACCCTCATAGGGACCACCTGGGCCGAAAGTCAGCAGCAGCCCCCTGGACACCGGATCCCTCTGTGGTCTGTGCCACTGTTCCAGTGCCACTGCCCTCAACCTTGGACTGCTGGCGAGACGCATCCTTGCTGCAGGATGGGGAGTTACCAAGAACCTTAAATGAAGTGAATTGGTGCTTGAGAGCAGTTTACTACTGGAGAACTACGGCCATATGATTACTCTTTCTTCATGCTGGGTCTGTACTCGCTTGCCTGCTGATGTGGGGGGAGGGTGGGAGTGTGCCTCTGATTTGAGTGCCCCTCAGCAAAAACAAAACTTGCTCCGATTTGCTCAATCATGTGCACAGGGTGCCCGAATGTGCCAGCATTTCCCCCCGTCCTTCCAATACCTTGAACAATACACTTCCCTGGCCGTTACAGGTCTGATGTCACTCATCTTCCTCTTTCGAAACGGGAGTTGATCACAGAACAAAACAAAGCAGCCAACTAGAGTGTCTCTGTGGGCCAGAGTGAGTTCAACCTCAGCAGAGCACCATCTCTCCACTGATGTGTGTGGTCTTTTACAAACGTCAATATCACGGAGGCTCATTTCATCTGCAGTATGAGATGCGATTTTTATTGCAACATTTGTGGCTAACACCGGTGCAAACGGGATTATTAGTTCACAGTCTCCATTATGTGACGTGCCCAATCATCGAGGCATAATCCCAGTATCGCTGTTTTTTAGGGAAGCTAGTATGGGGTACCCCACACCACAGGGCATGTCCACCATATATGAATCAGTTCTCTCGTGTCCCCATGTCCCCTCTGGCATCCAAGCAACAAGGGAGGGAGCACACTGCTTAATAAACAAGTAATACCAGCACACAAGCCACCCACATGCATTGTGTAAATGCAGTGTATGATAACACTCACTTCAGTTGAGTTTTTGTAGTGTTCACCATTATTGGCGCAACCAGTGCTGTATATCTCTAGACATGTATTTCAGGATATTTGTCCTTCTTCGGTAGACAGTAACATTCACATTTGGTACTGTTGGAAATACTGCCCACAATCTCCTCAGGTTTCTGTACCACTCCCAGAGAGCAGGTGTATCCCAAAGAGCTCAACACCCCTGCCACCTTCCATGTGATGCCCCTGGGAACAAGTGATTTAATCTGTCTGGTGTCCAGTATCATGTTATCAAAATTTTAAGAGGTGACTCACCGTGTTGAGTGTTTGTCATGCCAAACTCTAGCATTTGTCCCTTGATTACTAGTTTATCAATTTGATTTAGTAGGGCTTGGAACATATAACGCAGCTGGTGCAGAACATCTTCAAGGACGCATTATTTATTTGGTTCTCCATCTTGGAAAGTTCTTGAATGTTTTCAGTGTGTTGGCTGTCTTTTTTTATTTGAAGTGATCTGTTGTAATTTCAGTTGATCTTCCTTACTTGCATTGATCGGTAGCAGAACTGAATTACCTTCCTATATTTTAGAACTTGACACCTCTCCAGAACTGGAGAGAGCTGACATTGTGTAGTCTGTGACTGCCAGCTTGATGTTGACTGCAAGTGGTGCAATTCAGTGCATCTGCCTCCAAAGTTTACTGCTGGGATCTGTTCCAAGGCGCTTACTGATGTGTCTAGTGGTTCAAATGCTAGAATGAATAGGAGCGGGGACAAGGGGTACCCCTGCAAGGTACTCCTTCCCAACAAGAACCATTCTGAGGATACTGAGTTTACAAAAATTGTTGATGAGGATGCATGATGAACAGGCTACTTTTTTTTTCGGTAATGCTGTATCTTACTTCAGATTCCTTACCTTTGAATTCTCCTCGGGCATCAGATTGGATCCAGATTTTTCGTGAGCAGTACACCCCTGCGAGCCGCTATGTGGTGTTGATCGGCTCCACATCTGTCAATGTCTGCACTGGAAGTGACATTGCGGTACCTATACAGGCGCCAACCAAGTACGCTAACCTCAGTTTCTTTCCATGACTTTCCATGCCAGAAGTGCAGAGCCATGAAGAACCCTAGCTACTAGTGCATCGAGAGAAAAAAAAAAGTTATCCCGTCCCTAGAAATTTGTTCGCAGAGCAGGGGGAATGGGTGGCTTGGTAAGGAATCTGTAGTTATAGTTTTTGCCATGCATTACCAACGGTAAGTAACTTGTTCATCTGATAAGAATTCCAACTGCAGATTCCTTATCTTTGAATAGATACCCAAGCAATTCCATCCCCAGAAGAGGGTCTGTGAACCAATTTCAAACAAGACCTGTAGGACCGAACGTGCAGAGTGCTCATCCCTACAGACATGACCCTCCAGGCAGTAATGTTTGGTAAATGTGTGCAAAGATGCCCACATTGCTGCCTGGCAGACATCCAGGACCGGATCTGCACGTGCCAACGCAGTGGTTGCAGCTGTAGCTCTGGTTGAATGAGCTCGCAAACCTTCAGTAACTTGCTTCTTGGCCAGTGCGTTGCAGATCTTGATGTACAGTACGACCCAGCGAGAGGTGGTTCACTTCTGCACCGCCCAACCTTTCCACCCAGAACTCTCAGGTATGTTCAAGGTAGAATGCCAATGCTCTTTTTGGGTCGAGATGATAGAGTCTCTCCCCTTCCTTAGAAGGAAGTGGGGGTGCATTAAAAGAATGCAGGGTGATAGATTGGCCTACATCGAAAGGTGTGACCATTTTTAGTAGAAAAGAGGCCCTTGTGCGAACCACCAGTTTGTCAGGATATATAAAGAGGTAAGGCAGCTTGGATAACAACCTGCAGCTCATTCATGGCGGGCAAATGCAACTGCCACAAGGAAGGCTATTTTTAGTGTGAGAAGCCTGAGGGGACAATTGCGGAGATGCTCCAAAGGAGCACACATCAAAAAGGTTAGACGCAAATGAAGGTCCCAGTGGGGCATAGTGAATCGAGAAGGAGTGAAGAGATGAGTAAGACCTTTGAGGAACCTATGTTTGATAGGGGACTTGAACAAAGAAGGTTGATCAGGCAACTGTAAGGCGGCAGACATTTAAGTTAAATAGCCATTAACAGTGTCCAAAGCAGAGCCCTGCTGGGCAAGTAAAAGAATGAAGGACCTCGGAAAGAGAGGTAGAAAGGGGGATCAACAAATTGTTCTGCACAGAATGCCACAATTTTCTTCCATTGGCAGGCGTATATCATTCTGGTGGATGCATGCAAAGATGATGTAACAGACTTTGGGAGGAAGGTCAAAAGCTGTCAACTGCCACAACTCAATCTCCACACATGAAAGCAGAGAGCAGACAGGTTTGGATCAAGAACCCTCCCCTGCTGCTGTGAGAGAAGCATCCTGATCGGAGGATCAGTGACCATGGTCGGTAGCTCAGAATACCAGACTCTCTGTGTCCATTCTGGAGCCACAAGGATGAAGTGGGCCCTGTCATTCCTGATCTTCTTGAGGAGTGGGATAGGCAGAAAAGCATACAGGAGCCCTGAGTTCCACTCCCACTGAAAAGCATCCCCGAGCGAGAGCCAACCTGAAACCTCCAGTGCACAAAATTGCTGATATTGCACGCTCTAGGCAGAGACAAACAGATCTAACCAGGAATCTCCCCACTCCCGAAAGACCCTTGTGCCGCCTCCAGATGGAGACCCCATGCATCATCAGCTAGGCATCTTTGGCTGAGTTTGTTTGCTCTGGCATTCAGAGAGCTTGCCACATGCAGAACCACCAGGGATATTCCCTGCTGTTCCAGCCATGTCCAGAGATGCACAGCCTCTTTACAGAGGGTCCAAGACTCCATTCTGCCCTGTTTGCTACAGTCCCACATGGTGATGGTGTTGTCCGTGAACACCTTTACTAGCCTTCCCTTGAGGGACCTCCAGCAGCTTTATGTGAAGTCCGGATTCCGCCGGAGACCAGTGTACTCTGATCACCATCTCTCCCAGATGGCCGCCCCATCCTAGGAGTCACACCTGCGATAGTTGGGTAACTCCTTGGGGAAGGGAAAGAGCGGTGGTGGACTGACTAGACCACTGGCCACCTGACCCACAAGATCTGTGGATACTGCACCCTCATAAATGCAGAGGCTGGGAAGCAGTCTCTGACCCAATAGCGGTTTGTTAGCCACCACTGCAGGTCCTTTGCAGTTTCCGTTGAGATCTGGACCGTATCATAGAGAGTCGCCTGATGCTGCACCCACTGAAACGTACAGGTCCTTCTTCAAAGCCCACATACGTCATCTGGCAAGTGTCACCAGCAGGATGCAGGTGGCCATGAGTTCTACCAGCCTCAGAGTCAGTCTTATCGAGATCCAGCATAGAGTCTGAAACTGCGATATCATAGCTTGAATATCCTGGACTTGCCACTCAGGACGATAAGCCTGAAACTGCACCATGCCCAGAACAGTTCAGATGAAAGGGAGCATCAGAGAGGAGTCAAGTGTGACTTTGGCACGTTTATAATGAACCCCAGCGAATGCAGGAGGTTTGCCTTAGTCCTGAGGTGGGAGCTGACAGCCTGTGGTGTGCCCGCTTTCAACAGCCAGTCATCAAGATAGGGAAAGACTGGAACTTCTGATCTCCACAGATGAGCTGTAAAAACCTCTATTATCTTGCACACCCAAGGGGCACTGGTAAGGCCAAAGGGGAGCAGGGCAAATTGAAATGCTTAAAGCATACTGTAAACCGTGGATAGCGCTGATTGGCAGGCAGGATTGAGATCTGAAAATAGGCATCCTGCCAGTCCAAAGCTACCATCCAGTCTTCTGGGTGCAGTGCAGACAAGACCTGAGCCAAAGTGAGCATTCTGAATTTCTCATTCTTCAGGAAGAGATAGAGGGCTCATAGACCTAAAATAGGACAAAGACCTTTGGGGGTCATTCTGTCCCTGGCGGTCACCACCGACCACGGGAGCACCGCCAACAGGCTGGCGGTGCTCTCAAGGGCATTCTGACCGCGGCGGTTCAGCCGCGGTCAGAAAGGGTAAACCGGCGGTCTCCCGCCGGTTTACCGCTGCCCCATTGAATCCTCCATGGCGGCGGAGCACGCTCCGCCGCCATGGGGATTCAGACACCCCCTACCGCCATCCTGTTCATGGCGGGAAACCCGCCATGAACAGGATGGCGGTAGGGGGTGCAGCGGGGCCCCTGGGGGCCCCTGCAGTGCCCATGCCAATGGCATGGGCACTGCAGGGGCCCCCGTAAGAGGGCCCCACAAAGTATTTCAGTGTCTGCTTTGCAGACACTGAAATACGCGACGGGTGCAACTGCACCCGTCGCACCCCTGCAACTACGCCGGCTCAATTCTGAGCCGGCGTCCTCGTTGCAGGGGCATTTACGCTGGGCCGGCGGGCGCTCTTGTGGAGAGCGCCCGCCGGGCCAGCGGAAATGTTTGAATGGCCGCCGCGGTCTTTTGACCGCGGTGCGGTCATTTGTCGGCGGGACCTTGGCGGACGGCCTCCGCCGTCCGCCAAGGTCTGAATCAGGCCCTTTGTCCTTTTTTGGTAACCAGAAAGTAGCAGGAATAGCAACCACAGCCTACCTCAGGCACCGGAACCCTCTGTGACTTCCTCGTGGAGCAGGGCAGATGATCCTTCGTCAGCCAGTCATAAGATGGCGGCATGGGTGGAGGGCTGAGTGTCCATGGTGGTGAAGGGGCAGACTAGGAAGGTTTGGAGGCTGCAGCAGTAGGAGGGGTGGTGGACTGACTAGACCACAGGGCACCTGACCCACAAGATATGTGGATACTGCACCCTCATCAACGCAGAGGCTGGGAAGCATGTGCAGCATGGTGGCTGACCAGGAATTTGCGCTGCTGCAAGCCCCTCCTATAGCCATGAAAGGAAAGAAATGCAGATTGAGGGACAGAGGCCGCTGCGAGGACCAAGGACCTGGCCATATCCCGTAAGTCACTGAAGTGCTTGAGCGCCGAATCAGCCTTGTCTCTGAAGGAACAGGTGCCATTGAGGGGCATGTCCATAAGGGGAACCTGGACAGATGTCCTCAGCCAGGCGTGGCCCCTCAGGGCCACTGCCATGTAAACTGCTCTGCCTAGCAAGTCAAGTTGTGTCAAGCCTGCAAGAAATTGTTAACTTGGTTGCATTTCTCCCATTGACAACAGCCTGAGAGAGTATGGTCCGGGTCTCCTACGGAACCTGTGACAGCATGCAAGCAATCGTGTCCCACAGGGTGTGGGCATAAAGGCCCCAAAAACATACGGTGTTTACAGAACGCGGTTTCATGACATCATCTTCCCAAATTAATCCAGCCTCTTGAGTTGCCTATCTAGGGGAGTGGTAGGGGAAGTGCCGTGGGAAGTTGAGGCTTGACCACTAAGTTCTCAGGGTAGGGTGGTGTGTGAATAAGGTTGGGTCCCAGGGAGAAGGCAATGGCAGCAGGCAATCGTCCTATTCACAGGAGCCCCTGTGCTTGGTCTTGACCACATACCCAAAAGGACGTCTGTGAGGGCATCATTAAACAGGAGTAAGGGTTTGGAGGTGGAAGCTCCTGTAGCACCTCTATCAAGAGATTAGTCTTGACTGCCAGTGAGGGTAGTTGAAGGTCTAGGACCTCAGCCGCTCTGTGCACCACCATTGTGTAGGAAGCTCCCTCCTCCCATAGGAATGGTAGGGGGAGAAAGCATACCAGTATCTGGAGAAGTATTCAGTCCATTGGCTTCACCCAGATCCTCACCCAGTCCATTTCTTCCTCATAAGGCTGGTATTCTAAAGGGTCCAGCAACCCTTTCTAGTTTTTCCCGAGGCCCAGACCAAGAAAATAGGGCAAGGATCCAGGCACCATCAAAGTCGGGGGATGACAATGGGGATGGAAGTGCTTGGAGAGTTGGCTTCAGGACTGGGGATGGGGAAGGTCAAGATGGTTCGACCAGTGCCGGTCTGATACGACTGGTGGAGGTCTGGATCCAGGACTGTATCCGTGGGGGGCCATCAGTGCTTAGGCCGAAGAAGATGGCGCGGAACCTGAAGGGGCTTCCTTGGACTCTGTGGGGCCCAAAGGCGCAACAACGTGGTTGGACTGCCCAAAAATGAGGCACATGGCCTCATAAAACTCCTTGAGCTGGGAAGTGGTCGCTCTGGGTCCCGGATAGTCGGGGAGGTGCAGAGCCAGCCCAGTTGCATGTTCTGAGAAATAAGGCCTACAATGATGAAACTCATGTTGCGTTGGCCAACAGACAAGGAGAAGTCAAAGAACTCTTTGACTTTTTGCTCTTCTTCTTGTGCCTCCACTTATCCGAATGCCCCGAAAGCTTAGAGTGCGACGAAGAAGACTTTTGGCTCACTGGTCCCAGGACATTCTCCTTGACCTGCACGGAGTCGCATGCCGGACCTCCATCAGCTTTAGGAACAGCTCCCTCAAAGCCTTTGGATGCATGGCCTGGGTCATGGTCTTGTTCCAAAACAAAGACAGGTGAGGTGTGGATCCATCATCAACATCAGCAGGTGACAGGCTCCACAGGACTTAAAACCTGTCTTCCTTGATGACATCCTCGACACATCAGGAGGAAAAACCTCAAAAACTAAATATCCAAAAACTGCAATCATAAAATGACTGAGGGATAGCTCTTCTCCGGATCAGTGCACGTGGAAAGAAAAGAACTGATGTTGCTGCACCTGGATGGCACCTACATAGGGTACCAGGCCGTTAATTCTGGAGCAGACCACACCGATAACTGACGCAGAACTGATCAATACCACCTACCAGCCTGCAGGTGTCTCTAATCAGAGAAAGAAGTCTCTATCAGATATAGTGTTAGTCCATTTGGACAATCCGTTCTTCAAATTTTCTTTAAAACTCTCTGCCTTACACATAAGGCTCTCCATTTCGAAGGGTCCAAATACCTTTGCACAACTTTGAGATGATATGTACCTTGTCACCCCCTTAGGTCCACAAGTCTCTATCTGGCAACAGTCCCCCGTAGCCTGAAATCGAAATGGGGTGACAACTTTTTTGGTGGCGGAAAGTAAACTTTGGCATACTCTCCCACTCCGTATCAGGAAAGAGGAAACTTTCATGCCTTTTCGAAAACAACAAAAAACTTGGCTATTTTCCCTCAAGTTATAACCATCTTCTTGTAAGCTGCTGCTACTCCCTCATCTTTTTTTTGCACTCGCTGCACTTCTTTCCACTGAGCGCTTCGATGCTACGGCCAGAACGCACTTTACAAATACAATTACAAATCTCCTAAATTCATTCATAAAGGACCAGCTCGCCCTGTAAAAAGCCCTTTCTGCATCAAGAGCTATAAAAACCATGGGACATTTCTTTCCAGATGATTATTTCAGCAGGGTTGAACTATCCTCCATGTTTTCAATGTTTGGTGACTCTTGACAAATCAAACCTGGTCCCTGGGGATCAACTCCAGAAGCGCCTCAGATAGTCTAGTGGCAGTAATGTTTGTGTAAAACCTACTGTCTAAATCAGTGGTTCCCAACCTTTTGACTTCTGTGGACTCCCATTGTATCAATACTGGAGCTCTGGGACCCCCACTGAATCATTACTGGAATCCGGGGACCCCCACTGAGTCATTACTGATAGCTGGAACCTAATATTATTACATTTTCTAAGCAGTCGCGGACCCCCTGAGGAGGCTTCGCGGACCCCCAGGGGTCCCCGGCCCACAGGTTGGGAACCACTGGTCTAAATTCAAAAGTCCAGTACTCTCAGAAATTACTTTACCGCAGACCGTCGTCATGTAATGGGTTACCCTATCTCAGTCTTCTATGGATTCAAACATCTTTATCATCATGAGTGCCGAATGTGGGGCAATGACATTTTACAACTTTCCAATAAGGTTGTCCGGGCCAGGAGCTTTAAATGATTTTGTTGATTTGATTTCTGCTAATTTGTCTGTAGCAGTAAAATGAGCTAATACCTCCACTCTTTGCTCATTAGAGGCCTGGATTAGTGGAGATTTTCACAGGAGGGAATTGTTGCTGTTCTGTGTGGGTTTCCCTGTTTTTTGTGTACAGCTTGACATAGAACTGACAATAGGTCTGCTTTGTCCACCCCAACATATTCCTGGTACTTTATTACTGCAAGCATGTTGCACATAATTAACTTAATCAGGACTTACAAGCTTATTATGACCAAAACAACGTCAATCATGATTACAAGGATCTTCATTTCTTAAATCCCGCATATCCTTGACTGCTAAGATCAGATGCCACTTAAGTTGAAGTGAAACCCATCTTGGATCTCATGTAACTTCTTCACGTGATTTGTTTGTGTATGTTAAGAAGAGTGTTGGGAAGGTGTACAGTAATCGGAGCCTCTACTGCATAGACCACCCTACTCCTTGAGTGCTAGGATGTAGACTAAACCCATTCTTTTCTGCAAAAGAATGGTCTTTTGGGCATCGAATTGATCTGTAATGAATCCTGGGTAAATGGTGGTGGCATTAGCTACTTATATCAGTGTCTCTGCATTATGTATAGGCTCATGGATGACTTGCCCTACAAAATAGCTAGGAACTAGCATAGACATTAATCAGTTTGTTTCCGAAATCTTGCAGCGCCCCACACCTCCTTTGGAGAGGGTGAACAGCAGAATGTCTGATAGTGGGTGTTAGACCTGACAGCCTTAGGGTGGTCACCCCTAACTTTTTGCCTGCCTCCCTCCCCTTTTGAGATACTGTTTTTTAGACTCTGCACACTTTACCACTGCTAACCAGTGCTAAAGTGCATATGCTCTCTCCCTTTAAACATGGTAACCTTGGATCATACCCTATTGGGCTATTTAATTTACGTATAAGTCCCTCTTAGAATGCACTATATGTGCCCAGGGCCTGTAGATTAAAAGCTACTAGTGGGCCTGCAGAACTGATTGTGTCACCCACTTAAGTAGCCCCTTAACCTTGTCTCAGGCCTACCATCGCAAGGCCTGTGTGTGCAGTTTCACTGCCAATTCAACTTGGCATTTAAAAGTACTTGCCAAGCCTAAAACTCCCCTTTTTTGTAGGATGTGCCCTAGGTAACCCCTAGGGCAGGGTGCTGTGTAGGTAAAAGGCAGGACATGTACCTGTGTAGTTTACATGTCCTGGTAGTGTAAAACTCCAAAATTTGTTTTTACACTGTTGTGAGGCCTACTAACCTTGGGGCAGCCCTCAGACATTGTTTGAGTGGTAGCTGCTGATCTGAAAGGAGTAGGAAGGTCATATTTAGTATGGCCAGAATGGTGATACAAAATCCTGCTGACTGGTGAAGCTGGATTTAATATTCCTATTTTAGAAATGCCACTTTTAGAAAGTGAGCATTTCTCTGCACTTACATCTTTCTGTGCCTTACAATCCACGTCTGGCTGGGTTTAGTTGACAGCTCCTTGTGCATTCACTCAGACACACCCCAAACACAGGATACTCAGCCTCACTTGCATACATCTGCATTTTGAATGGGTCTTCCTAGGCTGGGAGGGTGGAGGGCCTGCTCTCACACAAAGGACTGCCACACCCCTACTGGGACCCTGCCAGACAGGACTGAACTGCAAGGGGACCTGGTGCACTTCTATGCCACTCTTTGAAGTCTCCCCCACTTCAAAGGCTTATTTGGGTATAAAAACAGGGCCTCTGCCCCTACCAACTCAGACACTTCCTGGAGAAGAAACCAGAACCAGCATCCTGCCAAGAACTGCCTGGCTGCCCAAAGGACTCACCTGACTGCTTTCTGAGAAGGACTGCTGCCTTGCTGTTGCCCTGCTGTCTTGCTGCTCTCTTGCTGTGCCGCAGAAGTGCTCTCCAAGGGTTTGGATAGAGCTTGCCTCCTGTTCCCTGAAGTCTCAGGACCAAAAAGACTTCTGTCCTGCAGCTGAAATCCCCGTGTGGTGAAAATTCAACGCACCGCCTGCCAAAAACAACAAAGCCTGCTAACGGTGAAAAGTCGCTGCACGGCAAGACCAAAACGACGCAGCCCAACTTCGCGACAGAAGATCGACGCAGCACCAGCGACGCGACTGGAGCTTTAACGCATGACCCTACTGGATCGACGCAAGCGACTCAGAATGACGCAGCCCGACTTCCTGAGAAGAATCGACGCAGCACCTGCCATGTGGGAGAAAATTCCATGGAGCACCCACCGCAATCGAGACAGTACCTGTGACCTCACTCCGCAAGCCCAGCATTCCACGCATCGTCCCCAGGGCATCCGAAAACCCTGCAACTCCAAGAGGATCCAAGTCTGCGCGCCGGAAATCGACGCAATATCTTCCCCGCGTGGAAAATAACGACGCAAGTCCGCGTGCAAAGGGGCGAAACCGACGCACACCTACAGTTTTCCACACAGCTCCTCCTCTGCGGTCCCTTGCGAGGATTTTTCAACACAAATCAGGTACTTTGCCCTGCAAGAGACACTTGTTGTTTCTAGGAGAACTTAAGACACTTTTTATTGCTAATTCTAAAACACTTTATATCACTTTTCAGTGATAGCCCTACGTTTGCTTATTTCATCTTTAATCGTTTTGACCTACAGTTATCCAGATAACTATTATAGATTTTTCTAAACACTGTGTGGTGTATTTTTGTGGTGCTATGTTGTGTTATTGTATGATTTTGTGCACAAATACTTTAAACATTGCCTTCTAAGTTAAGCCTGACTGCTCAGTGCCAAGGGTGAGCACAGGATAATTTGGATTGTGTGTGACTTACCCTGACTAGAGTGAGGGCCGTTGCTTGGACAGGGGGTAACCTGACTGCCAACCAAAGACCCCATTTCTAACGATGAGGGATGAGGTAACCCAGTGTAGTAGACCACTTCCCACTTCAGAGGTAGCCATAGATAGTACAAGGGTATTAATTAATGTGCATTCACTCATTTATTAGCACAGTGAAAAGGCCACACAATGTTAGATCTACAGTCAGACTAGACTGATTCACTTCTACTGCAGCTTGTGCTCTGGTTAAAACATGTATTTAAACTTCTACGAAAAATACAGCAATGCATAATCCATATATGCAGAAGTGTGGAGTTACCTGCACTGTAATGCAATTCTTGAATATAAAAAAGTTACTTTCCTTTGGTAATGTGTGTTCGGATAGATGCAATAGCTCGCTCCCCGCCCCTCCACAGGCCCCACACTGAGTTTGCAAAATTGCAAATAGCAACAGGCTACCACTAGCACTTTGTGAAACCTTCTTACATTACAACCACGCTTTACAGCTTTACCGGACGTGAGATATGGTATGCAAAGAAAGTGGCATATGAGCCAGTGACATGCGTTCCAAACGGTCGTCAGGGGCTTAGGACAAAGAGTACAGACCTCAAAAACTGTGTAATCCGCACTTGATGTACATGATCTTGTGGATCGCCTCCAATTCCCCTCATGTACAGTGCTTCGCTGCTTCCAAGCTAGGTTTGCCATATATAAGTACCTGCACATACAGCCATACAGTGCATCTGTGAACAAAGACTGCATTAGGTAGCATCATATTTACCTAGAGACCATAAGCAGATAGAGTGCAGGTTTGTCACCAAAAGAGATGAGCAGCAGGACCCTCAGGGCTTAACGCAAGAAGACATTCGAACAGACAATTCCACAACACTCAAACAGAGAAGAGTAAAACACTGAGAAAACCACGTCTTGTGGAGGACTGAAAAAAAGGACCGACTCACATGGGCGCGCTTGGCACCTTGCATGAATTCTACATGTCATTGCCTATGAAACCAGTTTGTGACGTCAGATGGCACCACCAACGATCGAACATTACCCAGAAAACGCCCAGATCCAGTTGGGCTCAGGTATCGAATAGAAAGATTTATCAATAAAGAAACAAAAACACAAACACTCCTCTTTTCTTCTTATTCAATACCTGGGATCACTAAACATAGATTTTGTTGCTGGCTTCATACACCAGGTTCCGCCATAATAAATGTGAAACTGCTCTTGCTATGATGGATAACCTACCTGAATGCACCTCCATAGGTTTCAGACACTCTAATGCAAAGGACCAACGCTATACATTATAAATCAAACGTATCATACAAACGTTACTCAATAAACATTGTGGTACATTCATTTTTATTGAAAGATCTTAAATAAGCTTTATATATTACTAGCAATATTCTTTTTTGTAGCATTTAAAAAACAACAAAAAGGTTTGCGTTCACCAGTGCATTATATCATTTTTTTTTTTTTTTTTACAGATTCCATTTTTTTTCCATTTTCAAGAAACTTTATTTACAACTTTTAGAATTAAAGAAAACAAACCAGCAGCCATATTGGAAAAGGGTCAAACCTTATTTGTCTTTGTGGATTGCCTCAAATTACCTCTTGTCTGCCTCAGACAATGATGGGTCTTTTTAAGCCAGGAAGGGCTCCGATTGTCCGCTGGCACTCATTGACCACGGTGCACTTATCCATCAGTTTGTTACTGTACACATACTGGATTAACTTGCATTACCTCCATCTAAACGTCATGTATTAGCGATAGACCTAGCATGTTTCCCAATATTTCTAGAATACTTTTTAACCAATGCAAGATGCCACAACATTAAAAAACATGAAACACTTTGAATAGTTCCCTCTAGGGCATGAGTAGTGTGCCACTTAGACTTTTATGCGAAAGAGAAATAAATATAATAAAACATATAAAAAAAACACAGACATTATCTTGGTAGGTTAAACAAACACCAAAGAGTGAAAGGATAAGAACACCTCAAAAACAGATCACATTCACTTGATCAAAAATTATGCTATATTGGGTCTTTTTTTAGGGGCTCCTCCAAGGAGCTGAAAGTATTTTCTGGACTCAGTTACACATTTCTCGACCGTGAATCAGCCTGTTGTCTAGAGTCTGTAATAATGCTGCTCATTCAATGGGAATTCCAACAGGGGCCCTGCCTTAAACTGCAAAGACATATTTTGCTATGACATGTATTTATTTGACAATGCAGGCAGTAAGCTAAAGGGTACCACCTAAGCATGGTAATTCACCATTCAAGAGAAACAAGCGCACTGTTTACAGGTACCCATGAAGGGACAAAATGGGGGTTCCCAAGCAAAGAAAGGAATTGCTTGCTGGTACTAGACTAATACGAGAGAACCAGTGAGACTGGGTTGGCTCCTTAGGTTTCCCTAGTTGAGAACTCACTCCAATGTGCTGAGTTTCATTTCCAGTAGAAGCTACTGTGCTCCAGCCAACTGCAAGCCACAGTTATTACCCAAGAGGACGAGGAGTCAGTGTCAAGGATGCTGCAGTCTTTACTCACTATGAATGTAATGACCGGTGTACGGAGGGCCGGCTGTGGACCTCGATTCATAGCAGGTGCAGCAGGCCATCCTCTGCCTTTGAGGCACATCCTGATGGTCTTTGTTGTCAACAGCAGGCTTGTCTTCTTAACAAGAAAATGTGAGGGATGAAGGTACATTTGGAGTGGTTCTCCTTTAGTACCTAGTACGGGTTGCTATGGACATGCAATGCGCTTACAGATCCTAATTTCAACATCTAGAACCAATCATCTAGAGAAATTTTCTTAACAGCGCATTCAATCTCTACGTCATCTTATGAAGCATCCCTTCCATGTTTTCCATCCCTTCCAGGCACATCATTTAAGCAATGCATGCAGCCATGGTACACCTGTACGGCTACAAATGCCTCACTTGGACACAGCGGATAAAAACAATTGGGCACAGTTGTCAAAACAGTGTGAGTGGTAAATGCTCAATTTCTAGCCCCTTGCTAACAAGTGGTCGATGTTCGCACAGTCTCCACCACTCAGTGACAGCACTTACTGCACCACACAACAGATTCACAAACCCACGTTCAAGATCTAGGAAGTGAGCAATTCTGTACAGTCCTCTGCAAATTCCCTCGATCCATCCACACGCCTCCATACTACAGCAAGTGAAATCAATGCAACTATTAGGGTATCACATTGGCATGTTGCACCGACTAAACAATGGAGCAAGCGTGGTTGTGAGCACACTGCATCTCAGTCTCCAGTGAGAAATACTAGAGGTGGCACTGCACATGTGTGCATTCAGCCGGTACAGCATTGAATGTACCACATGATTACAGACGATGGTGGTAAGCAGGATTGTGGCACACAATGCTGATGCAGCAGTAATGTGGGTGAATATTGTGGTTATCCTTGTGGCATGCCCTTCCAAGATCAGCAAGGTTCACACCCTTGACACAAGATGCAGACAGGCATCAGAGGAGGCAGCAGCTACTGTAAGGGTGCACATTAGCAGAGCACCTCCTGGATACCCAATACAAACATATATTATTATTGTAATGTATTACCTTCTGTTTAGTGATTGCTCCCCACATTCCTTCTTTGGAAGCGGAAAGATACAAATATCAGTTTTAACCGGAAAGAAGCCTAGATCCGACTCGTCTGGACTGTGATGAAAACTTGTCCCATTTTTTGTGTGTAATTGCTAATAATGGTCGCACAAACGACTGGAACTCTACTTATTTCAAACCTTACCACTGAATACCCAAATGGAACAGTACATAACCCTGGTATCTCATCAGCTTAGTGCAGTCTCATGAGAAGCCCACATGATGTTCCCCCACACCCCTGATCAACCTGACAACACACACGTGGAAGACGTCACACATACTGCGATGCTCTGAGTGCACGTGCAAAAGGGAATACACCAATCAGGAATACGTCAGGCTTGGAAACAGGCAGTGATATCTGGCAGGCAGGTGGTAATTGTAACATTCAAGTGCTCTGTGGGGTGTACACCCTACCATCTAGTGATGCAGCAGAACAAAATCAGAGTAATAGTGTGGACAGCGGAGGAGCCCCAACATCTGTAAAGTTACAACAACAAACCCTAATGTGAGCTAGCCAGAGAACAGCGAGCGAAGGGCTGGTCATTTAAACCAAGGACACCGCTCGGGTGAAGGGCTACCTGGGTGCCAGTGAGAGGCAAGCACGAAAGCAGTGTCTAGGGACCGTGAAACTACAAGGGCATGTGGTCCTGGGCCTATGGCAGAAAGCCTAACTGTGGGCCAGCCAGGTTCTATCCCCTGACTTAATTTTTTTGTTGATTTATGGTGGAATAAGTAATGTGCTCCCTGAAAGGTCTCCTGTGATTGACCCTGTAGTGTGCTGTGCTCGTTCATAAGAAAAGGAGAGACAAGAGACAAGGACTGTGCGAGACACACAACAAACGAGTGAGAAAGCAAAACACAAAAGTTTCCTTAACCGCCTAGGTCTAGTGCTACTACCATGAATCTCTACAAAGTTAGAAACCGGTTGTGCTTTTTTTGTTATCCTGGGATTGAGTTCATTTTCCAGTAAATCTAATGTGTTATGAAGAGGTCATTTCAGAATTCTCATAACTTTCTTCAACTAAATAGAAAACAGTGGCAAACAGTTTATTAACTCTTCTACCTTTGGGATTTTTCACCTCCTTGATGAGATCACCCAGCACCAAGGCTGAAACCACAGCAGGTCAGTAACACTCGTGTCCTCCACCGGACATGGGCAAAACACCATTTTACAGTCATCTGAGGAATTAGTAAAGTACATTTTGTTTTCATAAAAAAGGAAAGCAGGTCATTCGCCTTTCAGGAATGAAAAGCAACACCTCAAACACTGGGAGAGGCAGCAAAACAGAAGTACCATGTGCCAGCAGATATTTCTTCTGCGTTGGACCACCTCTCCATCTTTGGCTTCACCCTCTAGAGACCCTTCCTACTCACAACAAAAGTATCTTCTAGTAAGGCTGCCACATCATTTTGTCTGTTCCCTTCCATTAAAGAAAAATAAATCTCAAGCAGAAGGTGGTCACTGCACAGCCACTCTCCCTAGGACTGAGCCTCAGGCAGCTTCAGACTGGATTCTGCAAGGGGCCTGGTGGCTTTGGAGTCCAGACTCTTGTCCGTGCAGATCAGACTCTTGGACTCACAGTTTAGGTTCTGGTACCGGGAAGGGTTGGGAGAGGGCCGGTGACACACAGACATGAAGCTGAAGCTGCCCAGGCAGCAGCCCGGGCACGTGATGACCTCGTCTTGGTCCAGCACGGAGGACGAGGCGTTGAGGGGGACTGTGCTGGAGTTCTCCGTCCGCTCAAATACTACTGAATTGGGGATGCTGATTTCTGAGAAGCTACAATCCAGCCCGCCAACGCCCGGCCTCGGGTAGGGGAAGCCACCCCACTTATGTGGTTTGCTGACAATGACATTGTTATTGTTGTACATCAATCCATTGGGAGGAACAACCTCTGGCTGCCACCGATTGGTGGCAGAGGAAGAAGTTGTGATAAACGCTCCATTTGTGAGAGACTGCAATGGACCGTCCAAGAAAACGCTGCCCTCCACACTGTCCGGGCTGCTGGAGCAGTCCATTGGTTCCACATCTGCCAGTCCCCTGGGAGTCATGGAGTCCTCAGCTGTCTCAAAAGAGCCGGAGTCTAGGAAGCTTCCAGTTTCAAAGTGCAAGCCCTCTTCATCCTGGCGTCCACTGCGTGGAGGGAGGGTCTGCTGCCAGGCGCTACCCTTTGGTGGTCCAGGCTCGAATAATAGATTTGCCTTTCGAGGAAGCTCGGGAGAGGATGGCAGTGAGTGGCACCTTCGAGGAGTGAAGTTCGGCTGGGAGAAGTCACACTGTGTTTCCACCATAGGCTCTGGGGTCACCGGACTGCTGATCTGGTAGGACGGAGGCTGGGGCAGGTCAAAGGTCAGCGAAATCACTGATTTGCTGGGTGTATCAAACAGTTTAATCCTGCCACCCTTCAGATCTTCTCGTTGGGAGAAAGGGTTGAAGCGTGCTGGGGTGTCGGTGTTCATCCCAGCGCCCCGGTACGGGTACCCCATCCGTAAGAGGGCTGGCGACTTCGGAGGGAACATGTCGGACTGGCTTCGGGACAGGCGCTGGTCAGGCTGCAAGTGTGGAGAGCACAGGTTGCTTTTCCATTTATGACCAACCGGTGTCCCCTCGTTGTTGGTTTCATCTGTTCAGAAAGAAAGCAAATAAAAATCAATTCAGAAAGTATTTCGATAAATCGTTCATCTATTGTAAGATCTTACAAATATTAAGAAATGTTTCAAGGCAGTAAACCCCTGGTGTCTGTGCATGGAAACATCAGACAGACACTTATTGTGCTCTTATTAGTGGAACATTTAGCTGGAGTCCATGCCCCTAATGCCCCTGAAATGAACTGGCAGATGATGACCTGGCTGACAGTGGGACAGATGTTGTAGGAAAGCAGTCAGTAAACTGCAGAAGGCCAGGGGGCACCGTTACCAGCAGACGGCGGTCTGCCTTGGCTCTTTTCTAAGTGTTGAGTAATAAAGTGAGGAAGATTAATAATTCTGTCAGACATCACTGACTTTCAATGACGGGTCCTCTCTAATTTTAGTTAGCAGATGTTAAGTTCTACGAGGACATCAAACTGAAAGACAAACGAAAACTAAATGTTTACAAATGAGCTGATGGATCTGCAGGTATGGAGGAAACACTCTGGTCAATATTTATGGCACTGGCTTTAAAAATCATAGTTCAATGTAATATTGCTTATTGATAGCCATTAAAAAAATAAGAATAAAAGTTGTTTTTTTCTAAACAGAAGAATATGACATTCTTTCAAAACATGTATATCCTTGATTCGCCCACAAACCTCGCGCACAAAGGATACCCCCTTCCTATCCCCGGTGTAGAACTTATTTAGCACGGAGGTCCAGCACACAGTCACTAGGGGCAAACAAAATCACTTAATGAAATTTTTTAAAAATAAGGCTCTACGGTCTCCCAAAGTGACAAGAGTGACGACAGTCAGGAAGTCAAAGATAAAACTATATACTCTTTCCTTTCACTTCCTGTTTTTGCTACTGGGTGTGAGTAGTGCAGCTTAGCTCGGAGGGCCCTGGAAGGAGGGTGGGCGGAGTCAAAGAAAGCAAAAACAGACTGCGCTGACCCATTCAACGGCTTGGTGTGTGAGGAGGATGCTCAGGGGGCTGGTGTGTGTGTGACCACTGACGGAGTGCACGCGCTGTCCTGTACAACCAAGTCCTGCAGCCCCTGCTTCAGTAGCCGTGAAGTCCCCAAACTCCCTACTACCACTAACCCGAGCAGAAGTGGGACAAGAACGAGGTTCGTTCATTTTCCCACATGGACCTCCTGTTGGGTCTTCATGGTAACTGCAGGGAGGAGACTGAATAGTGCTCACTCAGTGACCCTTCTTGTCACCTGCCCCCTTTCAGCACCCCCACCTTACGCTGCCCAGGGATGTACTCTTGCTAGATTGTTATGAGTTTTAAGAGATCACCTGCTCATGAGAGGAAAAGAAGCGTGAACCAATAGGAGGCAGCGAGGTTTCCTTGATCAATGGCCTCTTCTATATGTAGCAATGATCATTTTAAAGTACTCCCTGATTATCAGGTGTGGTTCCTGAGCATCATTATTGAGCAATAAAATACTTACGTAGCCTCCTAAAATTCCATGTGCCCTCCATAATGTTAGAGATTATTAGAAGCCCATTCCCAAGCACCAACACACATTCATCTTAGTAAAAGAGAAGAGAGATTGTAATGAAAGCAGTGAAGAGACGAGAAGGACCCAAGCATCTCTAGAAGATACAAACAATGGAGATCCATTTTCAAAGTTGAGGCCTTTTTGTCATCACTCAGTAGCACAGGGACTTCTGTTCATTCAGATGCTTGGAGAATTAGTAATAAGGAGTGAGAACCTTTAGAAAGCATTGTATCCCAGCACCAGTCACTACACTCTGCACCAAGAAGTATGGTGCCTACTTAAGGTAGAGCTCTAAACCTAACACACAGACACAAGGAAGGCTGAAAATTGCCTCCACTTGAGGGTTTGCATTTTTCTGGCAGCTCACCGTGGGCAGGGATTACTGTAAGAGTGTAGAAGACACAAGAGGATGCTAGTGGGATGTGTGGTGGTGGGGGGCAGATGTGTCTGGTGAGTGAATAGAATTTGTAGAGTGCTCTATTACCCCCAAGGAGGTGTCCTAGCACCAATGAACGCTGGAATGCAAGACAATGTGTAGTGAAGATGCGAAACATCAGGTTTTCTAGTGTTATCCCAAGCTAGAATGATTAGACAGATTTCTTCGAGAAAGGGGAAGATCATTTCAGTATTTGGTGGTCTAATAATTAAAAGAGTGAGCACTGATCCTTTTTTTGTAATTAGGAGGAACAGCCTAAGAGGAGTGGAGTCTAGCTGGGAGGTAAGGCTAAACCGTGCGCTAGATGAAACCGAGTCCTTTTCAGGTAACATGTCAGATACACTGAAAACTGAAGACGTTTAAAAATGGCCAACCAGTTCTGGGTGACAGGGTGATCGGTGGTGGATGAACAGGTCGATAAACCAATTACAAGCTGAGCCTCTGAGTTTTGAATCAGCTACAGATAGTCCAACAGCACCAGACACAGAGTTTCCATAATCCAATCTAGAGAGAATGTTGGATTTCACTGGGATTTTGCGCAGTCCCAAAGAAGGCAAGGAAGCATCTTCCAATGAAGGATGAGACTTTTAAACTTCCTGGTTAAGGGAGAAAGTCAGGTCAAAGAAGACTCCCAGGTTTCTCATAAACTCACAGTAAAGAGCAACAGTTCCAGTCTTTGAAGCCACCAATCAGGAGCCTCCAAAAATGATGAACTCTGTGCTGTTTCGATTAAGCTTGAGGGGATTCTCTCTCATCCAGGAGGTGGCAGGAGACAGGGACTAACAGAGATTATTCTGGAGATGCACTATGCCTTTGTTGAAAAGACAATCTGGGTGCTGTCCGAGAAGGACACAAGTAAGATCCACATTTTTTAATCAGAGCGTCAGAGGGCACGATGTAGAGACCGAAGAAAGTAGGGATCGAGGAAATACTCGAATTGTAAGTTGGTTAGCAAAAGTACTGGCAAAAGTAACAGGAACAGGACCCCCTGGCTGGCCCACATCCTTCTTTTCCACTACCTATGACAGGGTGTTCCCTCCAGGCTTGTAGCCGGGAGCTGGTCAGTCAGTGTTTGATCGGACAGATTGTTAAGCTTCGGTATCACATCTGGCAGAAGTAATATATTTTACCTTCTATTTCTCACGTGTGATAGGCACAGAAAAGCTGAGCTTAACTCATACCCACTCCACTTAGGAATGGGTTAACCTGAGAGTTGGTTGGATCCATGGCTCTGCTGGTGATGAACGATGAGGCCATCTCTTCCCTTGTCACTTCATTGCGCAGGGTGACTTCCACGTCCGCCCCTACCATCGAGCATCACCCAGGAAGGGAGCGAGGTCGCTCCACATCACCCACGGGGAGCGCAGGGGTTCAAGGCTTACATCTGGGAAGGGATTCAGAAATCTCTCCTCTATAGATGGGAAGACTGAGCATGGAGAGACCTTATTGCTATATGCACTTTGCATGGCGACGTTAATGACTGGACAGAGCTTGTGAGCCAGACAGTGGAGGATTCCAGATGTTCTGTACTTTTTATCAGTTTTGAAAAAAGCAGAAGTCAAAGAGCCTTATGGCTGAAGTATGGACGAAAAACCATATTCCCCCAAGTGTTCAACTAATATTGCTCGACATACTTCCATGGCATCTCTTTACAATCATACAAAAAACTTTCTTTTTTATTAACGGCCCTTTTCATTAGAGATTGTTACTTTCCGCGGCCACTGAAACTCACCAAGGAAGCAGTTCCGGCAGCCCCCCGGCAGAATGCAATTCTATTCAGCACCAGAACCATTGTCACCCATGTGCACCGCATTTCCGTTCATTCATCCATTCATTCTCATTTGTCTCACCTGCAGGAGTGGGTGGGGAGCTGTGTTCACCTCTTCAGTGCCTCTTGTTGTGCAGGGTCCATCAGACCAGTGTCAAGGACACCTAAGGGACTTCTGAGGTGTGGCTGGGAGGAGGCTGCTGTGATAAGACAGCTTAGGAGGGGCCACGATCACCGCACTCAGGGAAGAGGCTACGTTTAAAAGATAAGTAATGCCAAACAGGGTGTGAAACTCGCTTAGAAAACTGATCTACCACCGAGTGTAGCGATTCCACAGCAAACTGGAACATGACCCAGAGGAGGTGGCGGTACCTAGGTCGGGAGGCAGACAGAAATAATCTTTCTCACATCCTCTTCTTCGTCAATAAAGATCCCAGAGGACTTGAGTTTAAGGTCCCGGGTTCTCCTGCACCTCTTCCTCGTCCAGTATTTTCGGGGGCAGCTTATCTTGCACATTAATTGGAGATAGTTGCAGCAGAAATGTTTTGTGGCTGGTACAAGACATAGATGAAGGAGAAGAAACAGAACTGGCAGTGGACAAGGATGTGATGGACAATGAGGCCCTTGGCGGCTTTGCTTTCCTGACCATGGAATAGGGAGATTTAGGGATCAACAAGTAGACAGTAGAGAACTGGAGACCGGTCAATGAAGCCCCATCAACAAGAACCCGGCAGACGACGAAGGCGCTAACAGCGCAGTAGCCGAAGGAGGGTCTTTAACAAGCGGTGGCAGTCGTTGCGCCAGGATCTCACAGACTACGACGTCCCTGCCGATGAGGCGGTTATCAAGGGCAAAGACATTTAGCTTTAAACGCATTAGGCTGTTTGATGCCTTTCTGAGGAACCCCTGACTTTAACAAGGAAGGGTGCTCTGAAAAGAGGGTTTGAAGTTCCCGGGCAGAGATCTGGAGCAGGTCAGTGTTTTCTTGGGAATCATTTAAATGTTTGAATCCACTTGTCACACTGAGCAGCCACAAAAAAGCCACACGTATTGCCAGCCTTGGCACAGCTACTGGAAGGCAGAGAAACACAAGCTTTGTCCTTGCCTGCGGCCCAGAGATGGGTCCTGAAGAAGCCCTACAAGCCGCGGTTGGGAGCGGGAGGACCCCGGGCCGAAGACCACCATGGTGGGAGTAGGTGAGAAGCTGCAGCAGTTGTCACGCTTGTCCAGACTCAGTCAAACAAAGCAGGGTCACAATGTGAGGTATGGACTTCCAGAGGGACTGGAGCTTTAATCCTCCCAGCTCTCTGGCTACCCGGCAGACCCACAGAATGAGCTGGCGAGATGGACCAACGCTGCCACCTTAAACCTATGTTCAATACGGATGTAAGAATGTACTGGGGATTCCTAAACTTCAAAGCATTTCAGTTTATGAAGATCTAATGTTGGACAATTTATTGTGCCTTACCTATCAGTTTTACAACCTAACTTCATTAAGGAAACGTGGAGCATAAATTATTTACAGTTAAAGCAATTCATTTTAGAAGTCGATTTAGGATTGACAGACTTATTTTCTGATGGCTCCCATTCTTCTATAGGGTACTGATTAATCTTAATTTACCCTTATCAGTTGCCACAGCAGTAGTGATCTCCTCGCCTGCATCACTGATTCCGAGGTCTCGGTCTCCACCCTCCGTATAGCGCTCCAGGATCACTTCCAAACGCTGGACAATGTCACAGAATGAGGGTCGTGCTTTCTGGTCCATCTGGGATGGGGGAAATCAGAACAGATGAAATAATGTAGTCATTTTTCAAATAGGTACAATGCATTTAATTCGGCTTCATTAATCACTCTGAGATTAATTTTACTTGATTATTATCAGAGCGATTAACATCGGAAACCTTTAAATTGTTTTTTTTCTCCCAACACCCTTGGGACATCTGTTTCAGAAATCTCGAGTTTAATGTCACAATTCTCTTTGTAAATTGTTTTAATACATTTAATTAACCAGGTCAGCCCGCTGCCACTCCATCCCTTCACATTCATACCTCGAGTTTTCTTCTCCATTTTTTTTTTTTTAACTAAATCCTTGCAGTTTTTCCTTCCACCTGCCAAATCAATGTTCTTATTTTCAACCTTACCACTACTCTTTAGGTTTCATGTGCACAGCGCTTGCGCTGTGCTTGTAAAAACTATTGTATGTAATATAAATGTGAAAAAAGAGCTTCCATCCCGCCCCCTCCTTGCCACTTATTTTTCCTCCGTTTCTATTGGCTGTCACACTATTTTCTTGCATCTACCAATGCTTGTTCTTTCTGTGTTCTTCTCATCAGCGTCCCATTGCCGAAGTACTCCTGTTCATCTGCTGTTTACTTTTCGGCATGTAGTTCACCTCCTTCACCCCTGTCCTCCTACCCCTCTCTGTGGAGTTGTGAACTTCTGCCCACCCTACGTGGGGTCACCCTCCCACCTTGCGTTGTTCTCTTCCTTCTTTTGCTGGCAGTAAACGCCTGATGCAGAAAAACAAGTGCCAGCGAGGACAGGCTTTTATTGTGTTGTGTACCGGAGCCAGAGGGGAGAGGCTTTTATTGTGTTGTGTACCTGAGCCAGAGGGGAGAGGCTTTTATTGTGTTTAGTACCGGAGCCAGAGGGGACAGGCTTTTATTGTGTTGTGTACCTGAGCCAGAGGGGAGAGGCTTTTATTGTGTTTAGTACCGGAGCCAGAGGGGACAGGCTTTTATTGTGTTGTGTACCGGAGCCAGAGGGGACAGGCTTTTATTGTGTTTAGTACCGGAGCCAGAGGGGACAGGCTTTTATTGTGTTGTGTACCGGAGCCAGAGGGGAGAGGCTTTTATTGTGTTGTGTACCGGAGCCAGAGGGGACAGGCTTTTATTGTGTTTAGTACCGGAGCCAGAGGGGAGAGGCTTTTATTGTGTTGTGTACCGGAGCCAGAGGGGACAGGCTTTTATTGTGTTGTGTACCGGAGCCAGAGGGGAGAGGCTTTTATTGTGTTTAGTACCGGAGCCAGAGGGGAGAGGCTTTTATTGTGTTTAGTACCGGAGCCAGAGGGAAGAGGCTTTTATTGTGTTTGTTGTTTTATACAGAGCGAAGCCGACCCGAAGGTACTGGAGCACTTTGCATGAGCACCAGTTTCATACTTGCATCACACAGGGACCCAGAGGCGTTTATTTTGTTTATTGTTTTATACAGCGCGAAGTTGACGCGGAGGTATCTGAGCGCTTTGCATGAGCACCAATCGCTTACTTGCATTATCATTGTGTGATAAACGTGCAAAATAAAATATCTCAGTGCGGACACATTCATGTATAAGCCTGGGTATTGGTGGTTTCATTTTTAAATATCGGTCAGAGAATTGTGACTCAGGTAACGACCAAAGAGCTTTAAATGTAGCGTTTCACGAGAAGCACATTACAGTGCTGAAGCATGCCCGAGCCCCTTGCCCCCTCAGTGATAAGGGGCATGTTAAAGAAGGGTGCTCGTGAGCCCCGAAGGACCTCCGCTGCTTCTAGCACTGCTTCGGAATCAGTGCTGCCTACATTTCACAACCCCTGAAAAATCTTCTCATTTGCGTTTTGCCAATCTAGGAAGATGATGAAATTGAACTCCGGGCCGAGCTTTTAAGTTCCTGTGGGTGGTATTCTGTGCATTATGTGATTTGAGGGTTCAGTAACTAGTGGCATATGTTCACTAGAACCCGCATGTCTGCATATTGTAAGCAGCCGCGCCTCGTCCGTGTTATCGCAGGATGGCATTCTTGTTGTCCATGGTTATCCCTGTTTAAATGAGGATATTTAGGGTCGGGCTGGCTTATAGGGCAAGCATCTCCGTGGCATCTCCCGAGTGTCTGAATCCATCTCATAGTGATTTATATCTTTAAATGCTTTTCCAGTTTCACCAGGCCTCTTCTGTGATACGTTCCAAGTAACGTAATCACACTTGCCAGATGTGCACAGAAATCCCAGTGAGCTTTTAAAACTTTGGTCAGGTTCTCATGAGGGTGTGTTGATTCAAGACAGCGCCACAAGGGTCCGGACTTTTTCCGCCCTTTAACGGATCTTCCCATAGCTGCGCCCATTTCAAGCGTACTTGTCAGGTGCAAGTTTTTTCCTCTTTGACCTCCGCCCTTTACCTAATCTTCCTGCTTTATAGTACCACCAGTAATAACGCAATATATTGCCTTTCTCAATAAACAAATCTTGACACTTTAACACTGCTTCAGACACTTATATTGCACAACTGCTCACCAACTGCTACTACAACTTACAACAAAAACAGCTTATTATTAATCACCTAGGCGAAACCTAATGCATTTACCAATGCTTGTTTATGTTTTACGCGATTATCCTTCATTCCTATTCCCCAATACTTGCCTATGCCTTTTCTCTTTTTCATTTGCAGTGTTCTTACCCGAAGGTGTTGAGATCCTGGGGTGCATGCCCTGTCAAAACATATCAATCTCTTCCCAGTGATGGGGTCAAGGGCAGAGTTGAAGAGACTGTAATACAGTATCCCTCTCTGGACATCCAAGCCTTTATTGCCACTTACCTCTACTCAAAGGCTGCAGCAAAACAAACTCATCCAAATATGTTTTCTAGCTCTCTCTGCACAGCCTCTGCTCTTTCAGTGCACTTTATTCTCAGTCACCAAAACATACCATCGTATTCTATGCACACCTGCAGTGTTCACCAACATCTCTAACGGAGGTTACTTCTCCAGGAGTATTCAAGGCTAGTGATCCAGAACTATTATACCTAATGCTGTTTTGCTGCAGATACTCATGGGATTGCTTGAACCTCCAAGGTAACAAGATGCCAAGAGATGCGGAGGCCAAATGAGAATTTTACACCTGATTTCAAGGCCAGATGTGTAGGCTGCTAAATGCCCAATGGACTCCTCGCTGCTGTCCACTATCTCAGGGCGACCAGATGTGGACAGAGCTTATTCTGTCACTAAGCACCTGCAATGAGGGAACTTCCCTTTCCAGCACTTCTGTTACCAGGCCGGGCGAAGGGGCTGCACTCAGGATGGAGGTCAGAGGACTAAGGGAAAGAAGGTATGGAGGAGAAGCGCTGCTATAAAGGCCTAGAAGAACAGAACACTATGGAGGTTTTCAGAGGTTTGACACCAATCAACACATCAACACACCATGAAGGTTGTATGACGTAACCACACAATTGCCTTAACAACTAATTCCTTTTCAACAACGCCAGGACGACAAATGCGTCTTTACAAATACCTTTTTTTTTCTTTTTCTTTTTAGCACACATACGCCTTTACCACGAACACGAAAGTATTTCACAGGTAACTGTAAACCTTTTTTTTATACATGTATAATGGATCTATATTTTCCTGTAAAATACTTATATTTTAGAAGTTATTAACCAACCCCATAACCAATACCCACCCTAAACCCTAAAAATGACGTTGCCACCCAAAGAACCATACCCACCCTAAACCCTAAAATGACCTTGCCACCCAAAAAACCATACCCACCCTAAACCCTAAAATGCCCTTGCCACCCAAAAAACCATACCCACCCTAAACCCTAAAAACGCCCTTGTCGCCCAAAAACCTTAACCAACCTAAACCCTAAAAATGCCCTTGCCACCCCGAAACTTGTAACCACCCTAAACCCTGAAAATACCGCTGCCACCTAAAAACTCCTACCCACCCTAAACCCTGAAAATTCCCTTGCCACCCGAAAAACACACAAAAAAAGAGGCCACGTCATTCTGCAAGCACACGTGAGCCAGGTGCGAACACCTACACAACGCAGCGGGCAGCTGCGTAAAGCATCTTTTTTTTATTTTTATTTTTTTACTTAAACTGTGCCGCACAGCATCGGGGATGCTGTGAGAGTGGATAAGGACCATTAGCAATGGCAACAGTTCACCAAGGCGAGACCTATTGGATTTGTAATGCTCGTCTCCCCCTCCCACCCCCCCTACCCTGCAGTACCTCCTAAGCGACCATGCGCCCCCTCCCCACAAGGGCCACACGAGGGGGTCGTTGGTGCCACTGGAGGGTACGGCCCGGTCACACTTACATTGCAACAGTCGAAAGCCAGCCGCAGGAAGGAAGGCGGACAGTCGGCGTTCACCATGTTCTGAAAGGTCTGAAAATCCAGGCCAAAATCCTGTGGGACAAGGGAGGAGGAAGCAGATCGGTCAGTGGGCACAAAGTACTGAAACACTCTACAGCTCTGTCGGTGCACAAGTGGAGTTAGCGCGCAGAGTAAACCTCACAGTGCTAAGAAGGATCCCTGCAGCTGTGCTGGCTGTTCACCAGCAGGTGGCGATAAAGTCATGCCAGTGCTCTCAGTTGAGACCCGCAGCATCACCTCTTCTCACAGCATCATATGACGGGGAATGGGGGGTGTGAGGGGCGTGAAATCCATCTCCGGCTCGGATCCTCGCGTTTACACTTCTAATGCACATGTATGCTGCCTTTAGAGCCCTATGCACGGGAAGGGATCGCGAATAAACAGACACTAGCAATGCCAATAGGTATGTGGTTAATATACTAAGGGATGCAAACGCAGGAATGTGCAAATGCAGTCAGGGTACACTAACATAAAAAGCCACACCTAAGGCCTCTGCGGCATACTTCCATAATGTCAGAGTGATAATTGATACAGCTGCTTCTAGCTTTGTCTAGAAATGCTATTACTTCTACCTGTCAATACAAGCATTGGCAAAGCCAATAGGTTAAAAAAAAAAAGGTTGTGTAAAAACGCTATTAGCACATTGAAGGCAGAACATTTGCTTTGAAAGGGCCATGCAGTGAAAACAAAATCCAGGTCTTATTCCTAAAGTTGTGTCCATCAACAATCATCGTTATTAAGGGTTCCAGAATGTCCCGTAGTTTAATGAGTGCGGAATAGATTTTAAAAACCTTCTGCAAAAGCATTTACTGAGTAGCCCCTTCAACGCGACACGCTTGAACAAGTGTTATTGGCATGAGTTTACTAGAATAAAGCCAGATCTACCGGCTTTGCCGATGCTTGCTTTATTGCTGATAACACGCACAATGTCACACTCCTCTCTCTCTCTCACACACACAGCTATGTACAACACCGTCGAACACACAACGCTCTACACGCAAACATGAGATCTGTGGTGGTGGTGGCGGCAGAGTTAGCAGTCGGGATGTGGGGGGGAGGGGGGGCGTAAGTTAATGGTGATAATGGGAGCAGGTGTAGTGGTAGTGTTGTAGAAATAGTGATGGTGGCACAGGTGAGTTAACCACAGAGAGAGTAAGTGTTCACTATTACCCCCTTCATTGGGACACACACTGACACTAAGTGTAAAGGCAGAGTCAGTCGAGCACGGACTGAAAGGAAACACCAGCAGATCTAGCCTTAGCCCCTTGATATATATCGCCTTAAAAAAACTGTCGTCTAGCGATTTTCATTTCCAATTTGTGTTTTGTATCATTAGAGAAGTAATTTAGCTTGGGTAGACATTCATAATCTGGGCCATTTTTTTCTGGACGACGTTCTTAAAAATGGCGGATGCGTTGCAGTGATGTGATATTTCATTGAACCACGAGACCTATATACTTCACTTTGGTGTCAAAACATAGGTAAGTAAGTAGCCTTCCGGAAACAGAAAACAACTCCTCATACTTACTCTTCCGGCATTTTCCAAAATGGAGGCTCTATAATGATGTTGGTAATTTATTCTAATATTGTATTTGTTTCAGGTTTTCCATTGATTCAAATTCATAAACATGAGTGAAGCAGGTGGTGTCAGAGGATCTTTACCTCCTGACAGAGTGCTGCTAACTACAAAATCTGAGGGCTCCTTCAACAAAGAAAAACGTGTCATATGCCAAACTAATCTGAAAGAAAAGCTAACCAACTGCGGCTGGACAGAAGACAGTTTGAGATGCCGCAGAAATACGGCATGACGAAGTTCACAAGAGATTGAAACTAATGAGTGAAGAGGAGCGAATAGTTTATCATTGTGACAACAAGTGCTACAAGTCGTACATAATGGAAAAAAGGCTGGAAAAAAATTGTCATAAAATAGCAGAAACCAGTGAATGACAAGAATTCAAGTCTTCTGAGAAAGCAAGGACAACCAAACCCAATGCCCATCCACTTAGAAGATCGATGGCTACCCCTCGTCCACCTTCAACAACTGATAAGAAAGCAGAGGATCTTCAATGTGTTATGCGTATTTTGGCTAGAACAAGAGCCAAAGGGATTGACGAAAGAGCCAAAGGGATTGATGAAAGAGCCAAAGGGACTGACGAAAGAGCCAAAGGGATAGATGAAAGAACAAAGTACAGCGTATGTGATTCTCAAAGGGAAAACATTTTTTTATCTGCAGCTAATTTCTTCCAAGATTAAGTTTTCAGCCGAGTAGCTGATCTAAACAGTGGCGTGAATGTATTTGCAGCAGATTTGTATGCCTACCTGAACTGCATACATTTGAAAATATGAATGTAAAATGAGCTCTCATCAGCCACATAAGCACCAGCCTTCAGTTAAGTTTGCACTCTTTGAAAAAGCACATTAAATGTATTGTTCCATAATAATGGAATTAAGATTTTTCAGGTGAGAATGTACATCAGACTTTGTTTTTGTCAGTCTAACAAAAAGGATGAACCACTGACTGTGTTCTCAGCTGATTTCACTCCTGAAGTTCTTGCTGTCTAAATAAGATCAAAGGATGCAGTAAAATCAGCAGGAACCATTTTAAGAAATGTCCTGAAAGATTTCGCTTTTGGACTTAATGACAAATTTAATGATGCCCCAGAGCTCTGCAAATCACGGGAGTCAACAAGAATGCCTGATGCTGTCTTAACATTTTTATATCATTGTTTAATATCAGCAAAGCAAAACTGTTACAAACTAAAGTTCTTGGAAAAGAAGCCTACAACATTGATGATGGCTTTGAAGATATAAGTGAAGAAGTGGAAGACAGTCCGTGAACAGACAGACTTGTGCTGTGCAAGTGTAATGAACAAATGTACTGTCTTTTCCAACTCATGTTTTATGACTTACATCACTGCAAAAAGAAAACTCTGCTACACAGGATGACTCCCCACGCAATGTATGACAAGTGCAAAAGTAGACAGCTAATCACTTCAATGAATGGGACTGGTGTATCAACAAGTGATAATGACATAGTACAGAGCAAGAACCTGTTGGCAGTTTTTGCTGTAAAATCTTGTGAATCCGACAACACACTACCTCCAAGTCACTTTACCAGAGAAGGATTCACAATTGCTGCTCTTGGTAATGTGGATTTTGGAAACAGCTCTTCTTTGTCTGGAAAACTCAGCAGACACAATACTGCCATGGTGCTTTTTCAAGACTGTACCAATGAAGTAGCTGCTCGAAAACAAGCTGTGCCAACTGCAGGCATAAACAAACAAAAATGCAAACTTATAACCCAACTGCCTTGCCAACGTATGCAAAATCACTACAATCCATCAACACGTCCCAGTCTACCAGAAAGTTTCAAAGTGGATGAGGACATGGATCTCCTTTTACCCGATGCTGCAGTCCGCAAAGCTGATTTAACTGAATTGATCATATTGTTTATTCAGTTTGGACTGAAAGATGAAGAAAAGTCAGTTCCTCCGTGGGCTGGAATTCATGCTCTAATCTCCCAGAATACCACCCCAATGAAGAAGATTGGGTTTTTACCAGTAATAGCATCTCCAGTCACAAACTTTCCAATAGCATACACAATTCCAAAATGTGCGTGCTCAGCTTGAAGACCAGCTATCCTGCCAATTTTCTGCGATGAAGGTGTTTTCGGTATTGTAGCTGAAATTTTTATGAGCAATCCTGTAGAATTTGACGATCTTTATCCAATGATGGGCATTTTCCACATGACAGATGTTGTGGTGAGGCGTGCAGGACGTTATCTCAGTGGATGTGGCATAGACAATGAGACAATGCACCTATTGAGGCTGAAATCTTTGGAAGCAAAACAAGCCAGTCAGTATTGAGCAGAACTCATTATTATATGTTCATTACAAGGTATGCTCATCATATCTGAGGCTACAGAAAAATTACGTTTGAATGCTTTATGGAACAAGAGTGACAAATTATGTTTTGCATACCTTATCTCAGAAGTGAACAAGGCACAGGATGCACTTCATTCAAAAAACATGATGCAGAGGCAGTGGAAAATCAGAAAACCAAGTTCGTAGAGTTTGTCAAAGAATGTGAAGAAAAGTCAGACTTTGGCAAGAACTGGGGAAATGTTTTACACAGTAACGCTAATGAAAAATTTGGTACATGCTGGTTGGGAAGGGGATTGAGAGCTGCATGTGAAGAATGTGCACTTACTGATTACTGTGTTTCACAAATTCGATTGCATAAGCTACCTGAGATATGGCTCCTAGTATTTGGAAACAGTGAATAAGCTAGAGGTGGAAAAACCATACATCTACACAAAATTCTTCCACAGACAGAGAGAGAAGATTCAATGCTGTCGCTCCACATATAGAAACTGGAGCAGATGATCGAGAGATAACAGAAAAGCTCTAAGGGAATTATTGGTCAGACACGTAAAAGTGAATATGTTTCATATGTGAATGGCAGCTAGTTTACCATGAAGTCCTTTCTATTTGCAATGTTTTCAGAGAGATGACAAATTCAAAATTAATGGACCATCCTGAAACTGTTACTAACCACAAACTTGTGCGAAAAAGAGGAACATTTTAATAAACATGTTGACAGCCTTTTTAATTTCATGCAGCTGCATAAAAACTCCTTTGAAATGACTGAGCCTGTGCGACTACACAACTTTGTGACCAAACAATATGTGGATAAGCATATAAAAACACAGCTACTAGAGGTCCTGGAACATGGATCGAAACGATACACAGAACTGAAGCCGGAGTGATTTGTATTGAAAGAGAAAAAGCTATTTGACAATCACAAAAGCTAAACTTCCGTGCTTTAATTGCCATCGTAAGAGTTTTGTCAAACCAGCCACTACAGAACAGGTTACAAAAACACTACTTTACAAGCACAGAGAGAGATGGATGTAGCAAAAAAAAAGGCTGAATTTATCAAGGACATTCTGTTGCATGATGATCTTCCAACAAACGCAACCAAACAAGTGAAGCACAAACTCGTACAAGAGCTCGAAATTTTTTTTTCACCTCAAGAATTTCAATTCGAAAATATGTCCTCAGTGAAAACTGTTGTTGTGGACTATAAGTCACAATTGCGAAAGATCAAGATTTCATCCATGCAAAAATAGGGAGAGGTAATTCAGACTGTTCTACAGATATCAAAGTCAGTGTGCACCTTGCAAGAACTGCACATTGTCTTTGACAGTTATCTTGAACTATCTGTCAAGGAAATTAAGAAAATCAGACAAATGTCTATAAGTGGAACAACTGATTTTGCCTGCATCAAGAATTCAACACCAATACCTGTGCAACCCGATAAATTCTGGTCATCAACATCAAACAAGATAAACTTGGAGATGTTAATTCACTAAAACACTGCTGATGCTTCAGTGAACACTGAATTTCCAATTATTGCAAGTGGAATGATTGTCAATGAGGAGATGGTGCCTGCAGAGATATATTCAAAAGGTACGGGCCATATTATTCAAGAACTTAACAGCAAATTGGAGGAAGCTGACCTTCATGTTGTGCCACATGTTGAGTGGGATGTTCAAAATGGTTCCAATCGACTCATTGTACTGTCATATGACACAGATGTTATTATTGTTCTACTTAGATTTGTTGAAAAGTTCATAAGTCAAAAATTCTAAGAGTTATGGATACGTTATGGAACAGGCAAGAAAAGACACTTGATCCCCCTTCATAATCTGTACAAGAAACTTGACCCAGAGATACCCACTGTTCTTATTAAGGCACATATTCCTACGGGTGATGACACTATGAGCAAAATTGGAACAAAGCTTGGAGCTTTAACTGCTGAACCGGTCATGTTTCTAAAAGGATTTCCTGAGACAGAAGAAGAATGTGACTTTAAAGACATAGAAAGATACCTTATGACTGTGTGCAAATTAGTTCTGACTGTCACACATTTGACCATCTTCAGTACAGTGAGTTCACAAGATCAGTCCAGCTTAGTGAGCTCCACTGACATCATATTCTAAGCATGGACACATTAAAAGAGCGTTCTAGATGTGTAAATGTTTTTGGATTATGCATATGCAGAGAAAGATTGTGTGCATTTGGTTGGGAAGATATTGATGGGGTGCTAAAACCTACAAAATTTCTAAAAGCCTCTACCCACAGAACTTACATGTACTTGCAAAAACGATGCTACAAAAAAAGGTCCCTGTCGATATGCTCTTCGCAAATGTTGAACACTGAAAATGCACCATGACTGATTGCCCAAACAAATACATAAAGTGAACTATGAAAATGTGTCTAAAACAGCATGTAGTATGTTATTCAGTCTGGGACAGCTAAACTCAAGCCTTCAGAAAAATGACATTTTGTTTAGAACTTTCAGCAAAGTTCTCAGCTTGCTCTGTGCAGCATAGTAATTTTTTAGCAAATAATTAAACAGCAAAGCTTTTCACATGGTGTGGTATAACATCATGTTAAAGATGGACAACAGAGTCTATTTATGCCTGTTTTATTTAAAGCACAATTTTTGAGGTTATCAACATTAGACTTCTGCAAGCTAGTGTTCGCCAGCTCATTCACAGTCTTGATGGCTGAGGAGCACTGCATTGTGAGTGAGAGGGTCCTGGTCATTTTCTGAATATCTCAAGTACTTTAAAATTGAACCTCGAGAATATTTCTAACCTCTTGCTTATATCTTAAGACTTCTCAGTTGTCATTTAACTTCATTTCTGTAGGGCAGGAACACTTATATAATGAAGAGGAGATGAGACCAATCCCATGGGATGCGTGGACTTGTGTTGAGTTTGCTTTGAGTGTATCCTCAGATCAGATCTCAAGATCAAGGGTGGGCGCTTAGTACCCTTGTGTGCAATTATTACAGCTCAGTCCTAGACAACTTACAATGGAAACAGGACTATGTTGTCTGATTTTGATACTATTCGTTCTTTTATCGTCTTTATCAGTTGATCAACAAATAGCAGGTTGTTTACAGGAAAATAATAGATTATGTGTAATGTGTTTGTTTTTAATCAAGGAATTTCAGTTTGACCGGCAGATGCTTAAAGCAGTACTGATCATTTTTTCTGGTAGTTTGCATTGAAATGAATGCCACACTTATATGTTGTATGCAAGATAGGCAAATTATTGGGTATTACTAGGCAACAGCGGTTCAGTTACATTTTGGGATGTGTCAAACGGCCATGCTTCCTTGATGAATAATAGATGCCGGTGCAAGGAGGTGATCAGGTTTGATAGTTCTCTATATTTCATTTGGTTCAAAATTAGGTTGGAAAGATTGGCTGTTCTCCAAGTTAGTTTGGACTGTTTTTTTTTAGGAATGTTTGAGACACCTGTGGGCACGAGCAATAAAGTGTCCGAGTGGTCTTGGCAGAGAAAGTCTTGAATATCGGCATCACAAACAGGAGATTACGTGTTCCTCTGTCCCTTGCTACATCAGGGTCTCGTATCACTATTTGTCTGCAGTTTGGTTTTAAGTGAAGGGGGTGGAAGCCTGGTTTTCACCTTGAGGGAGTAAAGTTTGCGGGATAATGTGCAGAAGTTTGAGAATAGGATATCCAATTCAGGAGGACTTCAGGGTTGTGGAGGAAGGGGTTTAAGTTCCTTAGTGTTGGAAAGCTCTTAGGGTCCTGAGAATCTTTAGTGGAAAAATCATTTATATTGAGAGATTGGATGGAGAGAGAACTGGGATGGAGCTGCTTAACCGGTGTTTGCATTAACAGGGGCGGAGTAGTTAACATCGGTAGGCATCTCCTATGTGTGTTCAGTATCAACTTCAGAATGGGTGCGAGGATCTTCTGTAGTGGAAGGGTGACAGGCAGGATAAGCAGGTTAAGGGTGCAGTACCAGAGGCAACGGGGCTATTTATTCTCACTGCTTCTAACCTGTGTCGTGGTAGTGCTAGTTGTGCAAGCGTTTGTCAGGTGTTATCCAGCCATTTATGTGAGGGAGGGCCTCAGGATTGGAGGAGATAGTGAGCGGTCAGGTGGACACATCTGAGAAGTGTAGGAAGGATTGTCCGTGCACTTGTTATCATCATTCATCTTAGGTGAGAGGTTGAAGGATTTCAGAATTGGGAAATGCACATATACATGTTTTAGGTGCACAGCTGAAGCTTGGACCAGGATTTTTCCCTTGTTACAGATTGAGACGGTGACACAAACCCCTAGTCCAGCTGTCGCACGGTGTCCCGAAGGATGGATGGCCTGCAAGATCTCAAGGAAGAGCTCTCCTGCAGTCCAGTGATGGATGGTGGACAGATATTTCCCAACTTGTCAAGCCCTGCTGCCCTCCTGGAAGATTGCTCGAAAGAAGTGAAAAGAAGAGAGCAAAACAGGGGCTGCAAGATAGGATTACTAAAGATGAATGCAGCTGCAAGTAAAGGTCTTTTCCTTGGCTCAGGGCAGAGTTTTCTACCCCGCCCTCACCGTGCTGAATGCTGTCCTGGTGACATTCTGTACAGTCAATTAATTACCAAAGCGGATCAGGCACTGAAAGGAATCCTAAAATCTGGCTTTCATTCACTGGATCCGGTAATCATGTCTGGAAGGCGTGCCAGCGCGTGGCCCTAAGAAAGAAAGGCAGGCCTGGTGCACTGAAGCATGTGGCAGGAGCCGCTGCTAAGCTGGGAGAGGATTAGTCGGTAGCAAGCAATGGAGCCAAGAACGTGGAGCAAGCGGGGAGGGACGACAGTGAGTCTGCACTACTGGAGGCAGCACCTGGAGTGAGAGGACCTTGGGCCTTGAAAAGAAAGGAAGCCTGAGTGCACTGAAGCCTGGGGCAGGAACCACAGCAAAGGATGGAACCATGCTTCCTGGGAGAGGGACAGTGAGACTGCACTCCTGAAGATTGCACTACTAGTGAGCGAACAGTGGTCCACCAGCCCCTGTAAAGGTAAGGCAGCCAGAGTTCACTGAAGCCTGGGGCAGGAACCACAGCAAAGGATGGAACCATGCTTCCTGGGAGAGGGACAGTGAGACTGCACTCCTGAAGATGCACTACTAGTGAATGAACAGTGGAAGCCAGCCAATGGCCCTTTAATAGAAAGGGATGCTGAGTGCGCTGAAGCAAGGGCAGGAACCACAGCAAAGGATGGAACCATGCTTCATGGGAGAGGGGGCAGTAAGTATGTACCATAGATGGCCCTTTAATAGAAAGTGAGGCTGAGTGCATTGAAGCATGTTGCAGGAACCACAGCAAAGGATGGAACCATGCTCCCTGGGAGAGGGGGCAGTGAGACTGCACTCCTGAAGATTGCACTACTAGTGAGTGAACAGTGGTCCACCAGCCCCTGGCCCTGTAAAGGTAAGGCAGCCTGAGTGCATTGAAGCATGGGGCAGGAACCACAGCAAAGATGACAACAGAGCTTAGGCAGCAGCCTACGACGGAACCATGCTTCCCGAGAGAGGGAGAGGGGTAAAGTGGACTGAATTCTAAAGCCAGCAAAAGAGAAAAGGCAAATATCTGGGGGGCACTTGTTCCCTAAATCATATAATAATATAAAATATTTCAACTTAAAATAAATCTAATTATATTAGAATTAATTGTTTAATTATTATAACACTGTAAATAATTTACATTCTATATAACATCACATTAACCTTAAATATAATTAATCACATTCAATATTTAAAGATATGAAGATATAACACTTAATTTACACCTCAATGAACCCCAAAAACCCCATACTAGCCCTATACACCACTCATCCCTGGACCCTAAAAAGTCCCTACTACCCCTATACACAACCTAACTGTGAGCCCCAAAACTCTTCACTATCCATATTATTGACACATTCCTAACACCTGAAAACACCTTGGTGCTCCTTTTCACTACCCATCTGCAAATCCTAAAAACACTACTACGGCATGATAGATTTAATACAATTAAAAACCCATATTTTGAGGGGAAAAAATGTAATAATTATTTACATTAAGTTAAAATAAATGAATTTTTGCTCAACTGCTCGTTAAGTTAAAGTTATTTTTGCTCACTTAGTGAAATATTTTAATGTATTGAAAAAAAAAAACGTAATTTATTAATATTTACAATCTATTACTAAATTGTAAATTAATTTTCCTTAGAAATTACTCACATAAAATTTCAATTTGTTCTATTATTTTTGTAAGTACCCTAACGGTTAAAATGTATGCGTGTCTCATATATATATATATATATATATATATATATATATATATATATATATATATATATATATACACACACACACACACACACACACATATATATACACACACAGAGAAAAAAACAGGTGCTGAAATGTTAGAAAAGTAAAATTTACAAACCTAAAACCACTGAAATTCTCCAGTTTCTTTTTTTTTTTTTTTTTTACTATGCACTGGTTATTACCTGACATATTACATAAGTGACATGTTAAAATCATTGATGACATTAATTATGACTTCTCAAATGACATCACTGATAACATCAGCCAGCGGATGGGACCGTTGAAGTTATTCAGTAATGCACACGTAGACTACATTTTCCATAATCTTTGTAGTATGAATGGGCATAACGTTTTGCAACATGCAGAATATGAAGCGTTGAGAGTGAGTCGAAGGCTGGACAGCGGTTCGACGTTGTCCCTGTGATGGTGGACAATGATCGTTAATGACTTATTTGTCCCTGGAGTTTTCAGAAACACTAACACATGTTGCATTTTCTCTTTTTTTTGTGTTGTGTGAAAAGAGATGTCTTGAGTCTGTTCCAGGCCTCCATGTAGTTGGCTCCTTCACATGATTAAATCAGCTGTCAAAAATGTCAGAGCTTCATTGAGAGGAGATTGAGTTAGTCTAGTTATAGCTCAGTTCAACTGGTCTTCACCTTCGCTGGTTGGTGTCCCTGATCATTATCCAGAGTTGTGTGATCCTCCACTTGATCCATGGTTCTCTTTATCGGGAATAAGGAATGACGCTGAGTGAGATCCTCCTTACCCAGACGTAAGGGTCTGTGAACTTTAGTCAGCTCTGAATGCATCTAGGCCTGCAGGTGCTTGTGCTGAGTGTTTGTGGACATTACACAGAATCGAGTGAGTTTTGCCATTGTCAAGAGTGTTCCGTTTCACTGGTCTTATCTCAAGCAGAGTTTTTTAACCTGTGGCCCGGGGATCCCTAGGATTCTGCGACACCTATTAAGAGGTCCGCGACTGCTTAGAAAATTAAATGTTATTTACAAATCAATTAAGCGAATGTATAAATAAAGAAGGGCACTGTAAAAGTTAAAGTTTTAAAATGTTCTGTAAATGTGAAGACATGTGAAATTGGATGCTAAGAATAAGTTGGTATCCTCGGATTGATTCGTGGGAGCAGCGCGGGTGCATCAAGTGGAATACAGTATGGACGATGGGTGGACTCAGTTGAATTTAGAAAAGTTCAATCTTACCATTAATCTTAAAATTCAGTTCTTTTTAATATTGGTTTGTGAATTAAATAAAGTAGTTCATCTTTTCTGTATTTGTTCGATTAATGCTCCTTTCTGTACTTTAGTGTATTCTTTTGCGGTTCAGATCATCTAAATTTCTTAGACCAGCGTCCCCGGCTTCCAGCAATGACTCGGGGAGGGGGATCCCCAGATTCAAATAATGATTCAGTGGGAGTCCCCAGATTTCAGTAATGATTAAGTAGGGGGTCCATATAAGTCAAAAGGTTAAGAAGCACTGATCTAGAGCTCAGCGAGTCTGCACTTTCCCCAGAGTAGGACAACCCAGGTGTTATCAAAAGATGGATGAGACCGAGATATAGAAAGGTGTGTGCCCCTTATCTACCCCAAATTAGACACAAAACGGAGATGGCCTGGGATGTACTAAAAACTGAGCCAGTCTGTAATGTCTCCATTAAACAAGTCAATTTGGGCGCAGAATCCAAGTATTCATGCAAAGACTTCGGATCCTTTGAGATTCGGCAGCAGAGGGGGGCTGCTCCCAAACTACAACTGTGACATCGGGGTCCAGCACCCAAACTACACATCACCTCCAGGACACCCACGGGAACTAACACATGCCAGCTCTTTCTTCTACGAGGCTTAAAAATGACACAATGACATTAAAGTGGCAAGAAGCAGAAAGCACATTTTAGCGTTCAGCAGCACTGAATACAACCATTTCTCACCCATCCTGCATACAGGTACACACCCAGGTTAAGAGTGCTTAGTTTTCCCTTTTGAGATTTGGCGCTATAAATATTTTATAATGATTTAAACAAAAAATGAACTTCTGCTACGTACACTAGCCAACTCTGTTGCAACATGGCCTTGTGTGTGTACATAAAAGGATCAGAAGGCCAGACACAAACAGTGAATCACCTGGTACGTTTTAAGTGCACCCTGCAAAATTATACTCCAGTGACCGTCAGTGACACCATCTCTCCTGTTTTTGAAAGACACTATAGTAACAGTTTCTTCAAGGGAAAGATGTGTACCATTTACAATATTTGAGGCTGCTGCATTGGCAGGGCTGAGCTCCACTTTATGAGTGAATGACTCATGCTTAGGAAAATGTTTGAACAGTGAATACACAACTTTCACATTACAAGATGTGATAAAAGTGTGACACATTTTATGATGTTTTAATACAAATCCTGTACCAATAAAAGTACCGTGCTGAATTCTCTAATGCTTCTTTCTCGTTGAGCTGACAAAGCTGGAACTGAAACTTGTAAACTTGACAACATCAGGCATCTCTAAATTCCAGCTGGTGTTATTCCTACATCTGCACAGCTCTAGGACGCTCAGGTGAAGAAAGATTTCTTGCTGACGGTCTCCATAGTTCAAACGCCCTCACTTTTTGGCAACATTTCATAATGAACAAGTTACTTACCTTCGGTAATGCTCTTTCTGGTAGAAGCTCTATCTAGCCACAGAGTCCTCCTCTTCTGAATACTCCTCAGGTGTTATACTGGATCTGGACATTTTTCAGCAGTACCTCTGTGTGCTCGAAGGTGGCGCCCTGTGGCTCCGCACTGAAGCCATTCCGCTCTGGAATTTACATGTGGGGCCCTATATCGGCACCGCTCTCCCACGTGCTGATGTCATTTGCTTTCGAGACTGTCCACACCATCAGATGCAGAGTCCCAAAAGCAAACTGGTGCAGTGTGCAGATTCCTAGGCCTGGGATCTTCTTAAAGGGTATAATCTAATCACAGAACGGGGAGGATGGGAGGGTTGGGGAGGAATCTGCGGATGGAGTATCTACCAAAAGAGCATTACCAAAAGTAAGTAAAAATGTTTTCTGCTTGAGACTTCTAGCAGCAGATTCCTCAACCTCTGAATAGATACCAAAGCAATACCTATTCACGGGTGGAGCTGTGAATTCACTTAAACCAGAAAGTCCTGCAGGACCCAGACAGAACATTTTCATTGAGGGAAGCCTGGCTGCCAAGATGACATCAACCACTTTCCGAAGAAAGTGGTCAGCTGTTGCCACTCAATCTCCAAACATGACTGTGGAGAGTGCAAATATCCAGGTGCAGAGCTCTGCCCTGTTGCTGCAACAGCAGATTCTCCTGGAGGGACAGCCTGATCAGAAGACATATGCTCAGTTGTTCTGGATACCATACTCTCCATGCCCAATCCCGAGCCACTAGAATGACTTGGGCCTGGTTTTTCCTGATTTTCTTGAGTACTCAGAGCAGGAGTGGTATCAGTGGAAAGGCATAGAGGAGTCCAGAGTTCAAACTGAGGAGGAACACCTCTCAAAGCGAAGGATGTCTTGACAGCTCCAAAGTGCAGAAGTGTTGACCTTATGTGTTCGCAGAAGAGATCTTGCATTACCTCCAACAGTAACTACGACTCGTGATTTGCCAGGCTTCGATGGCTGAGCTCGTCTGCTATGGTATTCAATGACCTGCCATGTAGTTCCCACCAGGAAAATTCCTTGGTGTTCCAGTCATTGCCAGAGGCGCAAGTCCTCCTAGCATGGGATCGGTGACCCCATCACTCCCTGTTTGTTGAGGTACCACATGGCTGTGGTATTGTCCGTGATCACCTACATCAGCCTTGCCTTGATAGATGGCATGAAGGTTTTCAACGCAGAGCGGATGGCCCTCAGCTCCAAAAGGCTGATATGGAGCCAGAACTCCGCTGGAGATCAGAGGCCTCTGATCTCCATCTAACCCAGATGGCTGCCACACCCTACAAGTAATACATCTGTCACCACTCTCAGCTGTGGGTGTGCAGGGAGAGGGGTCTGGTAGAAACTCAATCACAGTCCAGCAGCAATCTTTTGCATTCTCCTCCAAAATCTGAACATGATCAGAGAAGTCCCTTTTATGTTGGGCCCACTGGGACTTCAGATCCCAGTGCAGAGCCTGCATAAATCACCTGCTGTGCTTTACCAACAGGATGCCATTAGTTCCAGCAGCCTCAGAATCGACCTCACTGAAATACGTGATGGAGGCTGAAAGATCAGGATCATACCCTTAAGGTCCTGGACGCTCTTTCCCGGGGGGAAAGCATGAAACCCAACTGTGACCAGAGTGGCTCTGATGAAATGGAGTGTCTGAGGAGGAGTTAGGTGTGACTTCAGCATGTTGATGGTGAACCCCACAGATAACAGGAGGTTTGCTGTAGTCTGGAGATGGTTAACAACTGCCTGGGGCAAGCCCGCCTTTAACAGCCAGTTATCAACTTAAGCACCCTGCCCTCCGAATGTGTGCTACCATGGCCAGCATCATTTTTGTGAACATTCGAGGGGTACTGGTGAGACCAAAGTGGAGCACTGTGAACTGGAAATGCTCCCATCCCACCACGAACCGCAGGTAGCGCCACTGGACTGGCAGGAAAGGCGAAAAATAGGTGCCCTGCAGGTCCAATGCGTCTCCAGGATCAAGGACAGATGCGACCTAAGCCAGGGTGAGCATTCTTTATTTCTCCTTCTGGAGGAAGTGGTTAAGAAGGCGCATACGTTCTTGTGCACCAGAGAGTAGCAGGAACAACAACTATGTACTATGCCTGGCATCAGAACCCTCTTGTTAGCTCCTTTGGCCAAAAGGGCTTGAACGTCCTGCTGCAAAATGTAGAGATTGTCCTATGTCAGTCGCTGAGGGGTCAGTGGAAGCTGTGAGAAAGGGTAAGGAGTATCCCCTGCGACCTATCCGTCTGATGTGATCGCTTACCAACCTAATAAGAATCTGTCTGCCTCCCACCCGGTCTCTCTCGCTCTCCCGCAAGGGCCCGCTAAAGAGGTTTGTTTGGAAGGTGGGGCTGTAGGATGGGTGGTAGGCATACCACAACTGGGTTCTCATTGAGGGCTGGACCGGTTGGAGGTAAGAGACACCTCAGCTAAAACTGCCAAAGGAGCAATGGAATGGTTGCAGTAGGTGAGGTGGGGTGGAAAGGCCCAAAGAGCCAGCGGTAGCCCTGCTTTGCTTAACACACTTGAGATCAGAAAGAGATTACTTCCTGAACAGGCAAGTCGCATCAAAAGGCATGTTCGTCATGGAGGATATGACATCGCTCGAGAACCCAGTCAATTGCAACCACACATTGCACAAATGGCAACACTGATGCCAATGTCCTGCCTGATGTACTTGGTGGTATCCAAGCGACAATGAATGGTGAACTTGGCACCATCACCACCATCTTGAATTGCCTGAGAGATGACAGGACGAAGGTCTTTAGGCAGACCAGGGAGGACTTGTGCCTCCAAATACCAAAGCGTGTGTGATTAGCGCCCTAACAAACAACTGGCATAAACAGATCAGAAGGCCAAGCGGATGGAAGAAAATACATTTTTGCTAAATGTTTCCACTTGTTTAAACTTCTATCAGGGGGAGTGGTGGAAAATGTGTTGGGATTAGAGTGGCTGGCGAAAACCTGCACCACAAGGTTTTCTTGTGAAGGAGGCTGTGAAAGTAAAGCTGGGTCACCAGGATCAGTGCAATAGCACCTGGCAATTCGTTAAATGGTGGTGGAGGGGGGTTACTTTCAGAACAAGGTTTGGCCCAACTCCTTAATAAGGTATCGGTCAGTGCCTCGAATGGAAGACGGGGCTCAGAAGATGTTTGCCTCGGTTGGAGGACTTCTGGACCCCAAGCTGTAGAACTGGAGGGAAAGTACTTTGACCGCCCTACATATCACTAAGCTGCAGGAAGCAGATTCCTTGGTGGATTGTCCAGGGTTAAAAAAAAGACTTGTCTCCAGGGAGGTACTGAGGCCACTAGCCTTCTATAAGTCCTCGTTCTCTCATCCCGACAGGGCTGACCGAACTCATCACCAGGGTCAGAGGATTATCTCACTAAGTCCCAAAAAGGGAATGCAGAAAGTGTTGTTCACTGTGTGCTAATTCAAGTGGGGGAAACAGCCCTCTGGCAAATTTGGGTGTGCTGTCAGTCGAGCTTGGAGCACCATCGACTATGCTTCGAAGAGAACAATTGGGACCAAATCCTCAGGCTGCTAAGTCGACGTGCTAGGGACCGGCTGGGGTGATGCCTCTGGAAGCAGAACTGGAACAAGAGCTGGAGGCAAGACAGGCTCAGAGGGGCCCAGCTGGCACTGTGGGTGAACGCACCAGTGGTGTATCTCAGGTGGAAGGTCTCAAGGCTCTTTGGGGCAGAAAAGCTTATCTGAAGATTGAAGCATGATGAAGACTGACCTCTAGAGCGGCTCCAGCATCCCCATCAATTCCAGGACTGAGACCGAGATCAAATCTTGGACGCAGAGCTTGCGGACGTCTGCACACAGGAGTGGCGCTTTATATTAACATCTCATGTCCTTTCTGGAACCGAACTGCTTCACTGAGTAGCAGCACAGCGCCACCTTCCGGCATGGAGAGGTACTGCTGAAAAGTTTACGGATCTAGTCTGAAGCCTGGGGAGTACTTATATATTTTTACTGATTTCTTTTATCTTTTACATTCCCTACTCAGTCAACTACACAAGTGTACCTACTCACCAATACCCAAACAATCATCTGCCTGGGAAATAAATACCATTGGGGGGGGTGGGGGCGGAGGCAATTATCAAAAGCCCCTTCAAGCCCATTCCTAAATCTACAATGCAAATGTCACAGAAACAAGCTACTTTGCTAGCCATTACATCAAGCAGGGCAGGAGAATGATGCAACTGCCACTCAGAGAGGACCTGAATGACCTATTACCTTCGGGTTCCACACTCCCCAGCAGGTGAAAATGATGTGTATTGTGCTGTTCTGGGTGAGCTAAGCAAGGGAGCAGGACTCAGCCTGTTACCTCCACTGGCAGTGGGAAAAGGTTCTGCCAATACCACAGCTGCATACAGCTTGTGATGCTGCAGCCACCTCTGACTTCAGCCGAGATTAACCGGTGTCACTTCCCCAAATTCTGGAACATTGAAAAGGTGTAGATACACGGCTGCCTCATCAGTCTTGCCCATGAACATGTATGATAATGGCCTGAGTGATTGGGGTGGAGGTGTACCAGTGGTCAATGTTGTGAGCGTGATATGTGGGAAGAAACACAGACGAGGATGTACTTTTCGGAATTTACTTGAGCCAGTGACAAGTTTGCAAAGTTTTATGCCAAAATGCCCCTCCAGACAATCCAATATTGGTTTGTGATAGACTTGGTCCTTTTTGCAGGGGCATCCCCAAACCTTGTGCCTTCTTCCTCCTGTTTTCTGAACCAGTTTTTTCTGGCATTTAAGACTCTGCACACTTTACTACTCCAAAGTGCTTGGCTTGTGCTCTCTTCCTTATACATGGCAGAATAGACTTAGAACCATATTTAATTTACTGTAAGTCCCTAGTAAAGTGGTATTATCTGTGCCCAGGGCCTGTAAATTAAATGCTACTAGTGGGCGTGCAGCACTGAATGTGCAGCCACTTAGGTAGCCCTTTAATGTCTCAGGCCTACCACTGCAGATTTGTGTGCAGTGGTAAACTGTCATTTTGAACTAGCAAGATAAACCTTTTGCCAGGCCCTTAGCCCCCTTTCATAATACATTTAGCTCACCCCTAAGGTAGGCCCCATACAGCCCACAGGGCAGGGTGCAGTGTATTTAAAAAGTTGGATCTATACTCTTACGTTTTCCATGTCCTGGTAGTAAAATAAAAACTCCTAAATTCGTTTTTCACTACTGTGAGGTCTACTTTTCCCATAGGAAAACATTGGGGTATCTTATTACATTTATTAAGTGATATCTTTCAATAGGAAGCAGGTAGAGAGGTGGGGTTTGGTGCCTAAAAAATATAATTAAAAGCACTCTTTAAAGTAAAGTTGGATTTTTAGTCACAATTCTGAAAATGTAACTTTTAGAAAGTTACAATTTTCTTGTCATAACGATTCCTGTCAGGGCAGCCTGACCCTGGGTCACATAACTAGGTGCAGCTGCAGCTGGTCTTTGTGAATTGCTCCAAGACAGAAGACAAAGGGAAGATAGGTATTTGCAGAAATAGCAACTCGGATTTTAAGGGGGGGGGGAGGGCTGTCACCTACCACACTTGCACATGACAAAGGCTCCGACTGAGCATTATCACAAAGGGTTTGCTACGGTCTTTTGTAGTCCACAACATGCGGCGGCCAGGAAAGAAAGAAAGGGGATGCCTGACACCTCAGAGGGGTGGGAACCTCTAGAAGCTCCCTTTACCTCAAAGCAGGTACCAGGTATAAATATTGGACCTCACACCTCAACTTTTCAGTACCCTACTGGAAATGTGGATCCTGCCAGGAAGGACTACTATTCTACTGGACTGCTGCCCTGCTGTGCTGACCTGCTGCCCGCTTGTCTGGGTGAGAATGACTAGTCCTCCACTTCTAAACCCAGGACCCAAGAGTGACTCTAAAGGCTAGTTGGCCCCAGGGACACAAGCTCCCAACAACCTTAAACACAGCACCTGGGCTCTGCCATTTGTGAGTGGTGCCATTCCAGTCCTGGACCCTTAGAAGTGGGCCTGAATGTGCTCTGCCAGACTATCTGTGGATGAAAATTAGTTACTTACCTGTAACTGCAGTTCTCCACTATTGGTATCTTTCATAGATTCACATGCTTGAATCATCTCCGTCGTCGAGGTGGGAGCCTCACGGTAAACTTAAATACATAAAGCAGTAAGTCAGTAAAAGTAAAACCAGTAGGCCCCAGTAGGCCTCATAGGGTATTTTACAGTCTATCCACTTTGTTTTGTGAAAAGACCCAAACTTCTGTATCAACCAATCAGGATTCAGCCCCTCCCAAACACTCCCAACAGAGGCTGAATTCCCTCAGATTTCTTGTAGGAGTGTGAAGTTTAATATCTGTATAATAGGGGAGCCTCTGAGGGGAGGAGGGTGGGTCGCATGTGAATCTATGAAAGATACCAATACTGGAGAACTGCAGTTACAGGTAAGTAACTAATTTTCTTCTCCAGTATTGGATCTTTCATAGATGCTTGAATCAGAATAACTAGCAGTAATGTTTTCTTAATTAGTCAATTACATTGACTGTGATTTTATCGTAATTTTATAAGTGATGTGAGTCACATTAGTTCAGCTTTGTACATCCACTTATATATATATATATATATAGATATATAAAAAACCATAGATATCTCAATAGAAGAGCAAAAGAAAAGCTGCGTGGCAGAAAGTTTTGACACAATCTGTTTTGTTATTGTTTTGAGGTCTAGGACCTGTTAACACAATATAACAAAGCGAATAATCTGAAGCACATCATTAGAGTAAAACACACTGTGATATAAAATTAGATATTAACTAGACTAAGAACCGATATCGAACATACCTTGAGTGTGGTAGTGGGATGTGTAAGAGGCTCACCTTAACGAAATAGATGCCTCAGCACTGCCTGTCCCACTGCTGTATCGATGTGGTTATTTTCCTCGAGACAGTAATGCCTCGTAAATGTATGTTGGCTGGACCATGTTGCTGCTCTACAGATGCTATGTAGTGGTACACCTGCAAAGAGTGCAGCCGAAGTGGCTACCGATCTTGTAGAGTGGGCTCTCACCTTGGTGTGGAGCGGTTTTCCTGCTTTTGAATGGCAGAATTGAATTGCCAGGCCAATCCATCTTGCTATAGTCTGTTTGGACACCGCGTGCACCTTTCTTGTTCCGCCAAATGCTATAAATAATTGATCAGACTGGCGGATGGCCTGAGTTTTCTGTAGATAAAATTTTAAACATCTTTTAATATCAAGGGAATGTAATGTCTTTTCGGCTACTGTTTGCGGATTTGGAAAGAAGGTTTTTAGGATGACTGGTTCATTCAAGTGAAACGTTGAGGGAACTTTCAGGATGAATTTAGGATTTGTTCGCAGGATCAGACCTGAGTTTGTGAATTGGATGAAAGGCTGTTTGACAGTGAAAGCCTGAATGTCGCTGACTCTTTTGGCTGAAGTAAGTGCTAGCAGTAACGCTGTCTTCCATGAAATGAATTTTAGATCAGCTTTGTGGATCGGCTCAAAAGGAGCTTTCATGAGCTGCATCAACTCAACATTCAGGGACCATAATGGCGGAGGTTTTCTAACTGGCAGGAAGACCCGAAAAAGGCCCTTCATGAATTGCTTGACAGTTCTTGTGGAACACAATGAGACTCTGTGTGGTGATCTGCGGTATCTGGAGATTGCGGCCAGATGTACTTCCATATCTCCTGCTCCTGGCAAAATCAGGACTTGCATATTCCTCCATTCGGGTACCTGTTCTGGAGGAGAGGACAAAGGATGTATATCTTCTGCTGCACACCATATACAAAAAGTTTCCATTTACGTTTATAGGTTTTGTTGGTAGTGTCAGCCCTAGCTTTTGCCAAGATGTCTCCACACTCCGGGGAAACGTTGAGATTCAAGTATTCATTGTATTCAGGAGCCAAGCCGACAAATGAAGAGACAACGGATCTGGGTGTCTGACTTGTCCCTGGTGCATCGTTAAAAAAGTCGGACTCTCTCCGAGTCGTAGATGTGGCCGTTCGGAGAGCATGAGGAGCTCCGTGTACCAGACTTGTCTGGGCCATCTGGGAGCTATGACCAGAAGGCAACACCCCTCTGACTTCAGTTTGTTGATGACTCTCGGGATGAGCGTGATCGGAGGAAAAGCGTAGGCATAGACTCCGGACCATCTCATCGAAAACGCATTCCCCCACGAATCTTTTTGGGGAAGCCAACTTGCGTAGAACTGGCATTTCTTGTTCTCGAGAGTGGCAAATAGGTCTAGGTTCAGTTTGCCCCATAATAGAAAAAGGCTGTTGAGTTTTTTGGTCTAGCTCCCACTCGTGATAAGGAATCACTGTCCTGCTCAGGGTGTCTGCTAGAACATTGGTTTGTCCTGGCACATGCTCCGCTTTGAGTGAAATATTGTGCTTGATGGCCCATGTCCAGATTTGCTGTGCTAGCTGCGAGAGTTGTAGGGATCTCGTGCCTCCTTGCTTGTTTAGATAAAACATGCTGGTTGTGTTGTCTGTCCTGATTAATACGCTTGAATTTTGTATCTTTGGCAAGAAAGCTTTTAGAGCTAAGAGTATTGCCTTGAGATCTAGGTAATTGATGTGGAGCTGATCCTCTTTCGCATTCCAGGTTCCGCTGATTTGCAGGTCCTGGCAGTGTGCACCCCATCCTTCGAGAGGCATCCGTTGTTACTATGTAACCCGATGCTTGAAGAAGGAATGACAGTCCGTTTGACAAATTGGTTAGAGTCGCCCACCACCTCATGGTGTTCTTCATTACAGGCGTTATGCAAATCTTGTCTTCGAAGGAACCGTTGATCTGGGTCCACTGTATGTCCAATTGCTGTTGCAGGGGTCGCATATGGAGCCTGCAATCTGGGACTAGCGGAATGCATGATGATATCATCCTGAGCAATGATTTGTAGATGCGGACTGAAACAAACTTTTTTCTGGAAAGCCTGTCTGCCAAGGAGGTTAACTTTTGTTTCCTCTCATGAGATGGGTATGCTTTGTTGCGGACTGTGTCTAGTATTGCTCCCAAGAAACTTAATACCTGTTTGGGGTGGAGCTGAGATTTCTGGTAGTTGACTACAAACCCCAGGCTGTGTAACAATTGAAGGCAATAGGAGATATGACTTGTTACTTGCGACTTTGAGGGTGCCTTTATAAGCCAGTCGTCCAGGTAAGGGAAGACCTGGATACCTGACTGGCGGAGATGTGCTGCCACCGGAGCCAACATTTTTGTGAAGATTCTGGGGGCTGATTTGAGACCGAATGGGAGAACCCGGAATTGGAGGTGCATACTTCCCACTCTGAACCTTAGGAATTTGCGATGGTTGCGATATATGGGATATGAAAATATGCATCCTGGAGGTCTAGGGATGCCATCAGATCTCCAGCATTTAACAGACGCAGGATATCTTGCAGTGTTACCATCCTGAACGACTGTTTCATTAGAAACTTGTTTAGTGCTCTCAAGTCCAGGATAGGGCGCCAGTCTCCTGACGTTTCTTTACAAGGAAAAAACGGGAGTAGAATTCTCTGTTCTTTTGAGATAAGGGGACTGGTTCTATCGCTCCTTTTCTCAGCATCACTCTTACTTCCTTGAGGAGTTGGTTCATCCTCGGAGGCGGTGGGCCTGATGGAGGAACAATTGGTGGTGTTTGTGTGAATTCCAGAGTATGACCTCTGGCCACTACATCGAGTACCCATCTGTCCGATGTTATAGCCTTCCATTGTGGGAAATAGGAAGTGATGCGACCTCCGACCCTCGATGTAGGTGGGTGGGGAAGCGTTGAGATGACCGGCAGGTCATTGTTTTCTGCTCGTATCTCTTCCTCGGGCAGCTCCTCTTCCTCTAGCTGGATGTTTGTAAGCTGCGGCCGGTGGTGATCTATAATGCTGCTGCTGCTGGTGGTACTGATGTCGTGATCCTGTGGAGGAAGACTGATATTGGGATCTGTATTGTTGGTATCCGCCTCGAAAGGAGTAATTTCCTCTACCCCTTGCACCACGAAAAGGTTGTTTTTTATATTGCAGGGTACCTAGGGATTTTGCCGTATCGGTATCCGTTTTGATAGCCTGCAACATGTCGTCGACATGTTTACCAAACAAACTTTCTCCATCAAAAGGCATGTCGAGAACACGACTCTGGACTTCCGGTCTGAATGAAGTAGCCTTAAGCCATCCTTGCCTGCGCAGGACTGCTGCGCCAGCTAATTGTCTGAAGCCAGTGAGAGAAATGTCTATTGCGCTGTCTATAAACTCCGCGGAGACCCTTTCTCCCTCCTGCAAGACCTTTTTTGCTTCCACCTTGACGTCTTCTGGCAGTAGATCTAAAAAGGCAGACATGTCTGCCCACATCTGGCGATCGTACCTTCCCAGGATGGCGAGGTAGTTAGCCGCCTTAACTGTGACCGCTGCAACAGGGGAAAATTTCTTGCCAATATTGTCTAATCTCCCCCCTTCCTTGTCTGGGGGAGACGCTATAGGTGCGGAGGGGTTTTTGGAACGTCGCTGAGCCGCCTGTGATATAACAGAATCAGGTTTTGGCTGTGAGACTAAACAGGCCGGAGAATCATCTGGGGCCTTGTACTTTTTCTCCAGTCTTGGCATTTGTGAAGGCACTGTTTGCTGGATTTTTTTATTGCCTTCAAACCCTCCTGCCATAAGAAATCTACAATGGGTATCGATCTCTTTGATGGCTCTTTGAAGTCGTACAAAAAACTTTCGGTTTCATGAGAAACAATTCCGAGGCCAAAACGTTTTGCCGCTCTCTCTATTAAATTATGGAAACCTCCTATGTCCTCCGGAGGAGAATCTACCGGACCTGCTGACGGTGGAGATGGTGTAGGGACGAGATAATCATCCCATTCACTAGCCGCCGAATCTCTTAGCTCACCCTCTTCCCTTTCGTCGTCTGACGAGGGGTGAGCTTCCTGAGTTTGGCTAGTTACCGGTATGCTAGCCTGTGGTGTTTCCGAAAGATTAGTAGCCTGAGTTTGCCGAGGTGTCTGGTAGCTCTCAGGTCTAGGTGGCGTGGACTGAGTTGATGGTGGAAACCTTTTATAGTAGTCATTCAACATATATTGTAGATCTGCTACTAGTGTGCTAGGCATGGTGAGGAGCGATGGTTGTTCTGCCTGTGGATAGGATGTTGAGGCATAACTAGGCTGGTAATTCTGATCCTCCTCATCATCAAACTCTTGGCATTTGACATTGAGTTGGGACGGGCTACTAGCTGCCCCAAACATTCCGTCGTTTTGAGAGTATGCATCATCGTCATCATCATCTAAAAGATGCTGTGGTGGGTATGGCAACACTTTACTTGGTGAGGTATGCATTGGCAGAATATTAGACTCCTTGTCCCCCATGTTAATAAGAGAAAGGGGTAAGAACCTGGTGGAGTCGTCCTGATGATATGAGGAATGGTGCGGCGAAGTATCCAGGTAGGTGGATGGCTTATACACTGTTAGTGCTGTGGACGATATGATCGACGACGGTTCCCTCGTCGACGGTTGCCTCGTCGACGGATGTCTCGTCGACGGTTCCGTCATTGACGGCGTCTTCACTGACGGGTCCTTCGTCGATTGTCCCTTCGTCGACGGGCCCTTTACAGACGACTGTTGTTTCGTCGACGTATCTTTTGTAGGTGCCGTCGTCGGCAGTGCCTTTTTAAACCTCACTGAGAGGTGCTTCATAGATGGGAGTGCCCTGGTCGATTGGTGAACCCAGGAGGCCTCCGCCGTCGACGATGTGGTTGCCGACGAAGCTTTCTTAAAAAATGTTGCTGTAATTATCGTCGTCGACGATAACGGCGACGACGTCATAATCATCGGCGAGACCGGTGTTGTGAACGTCGACGACACTGTAGTAGATGTTACCGTCGTCGACGGGGTGGTCGTCGACGGTTGTTTTTCCGCTGAAGAGACTTTTTCTGGCTCTTTTTGCGGTGACAGAGACAGGGATGCCTTTTTTGAGGTGCTTTTTCGATGCAAAGGCGTAGTAGGTTCTGAATGAACCTTTTTTGGCAAATGTTTCAATGTCTCTGAGCGGGAAACAACATTTTTTGCCTCAGTAGAGACTTGTTTTGTCTTCTTGGGCACCTTCATTGATGGTCCATCAGACACTCTACTTCTCTCACCTGTTCTTTTCTGAGGGCGAGAAGCCTGTGATGACGCTTCACTGTCGTCTGAGGAAGGATGTTCTATGGCTTTCTGTTTTTGCAGCCATAAGAGAAGTCTACCCTCATGGTCCTTGAGGGTTTTTTGACTAAAGGCGCGACAGATTTTGCAGTCTCTCAACTTGTGGTCTGGATGGAGGCAGTAGATACACTTCTTGTGGGGGTCATCAACATGCAGTCTCTTCTTCCCACAATTGTCACAGTCTCTGAACAGACCCTTCTTTGTCTTTTCAGACATGGTAAAGCTGTGGAGCTAGTTTCCTGAGAGAAAACAATCTTCAGTCAGAAATAAGGAAAAAACTGAGCAGAGCTCAGGGAGACTCCCTTCACACGACGTGCGGTAGAAAATCTGAGGGAATTCAGCCTCTTTTGGGAGTGTTTGGGAGGGGCTGAATCCTGATTGGTTGATACAGAAGTTAGGGTCTTTTCACAAAACAAAGTGGATAGACTGTAAAATACCCTATGAGGCCTACTGGGGCCTACTGGTTTTACTTTTACTGACTTACTGCTTTATGTATTTAAGTTTACCATGAGGCTCCCACCTCGACGACGGGGATGATTCAAGCATGTGAATCTATGAAAGATCCAATACTGGAGAAACAGCAGACACATCTCCTCCGCAGTGCAGCACATCTACCGCATAACCAACATATCTCCCGTAGAACCGGCACATCATCTCTGCTGCTCAATGCATTGCCTTCAAAAGGGACAAGTCACCTCTGCTGTGCAGACTTCCCCATAGCAAGGACTTTACATCGCCCAAAAGAACCACTGCTGAGCAACGGATCTCCACGTAAGGATATCGCCTCACTTTACACAGCCCATCTGAACTGGCCCATCTCAATGCAAGGACATTGCAACGCACTGCACAGTTCCCTTGGAACTGCTGCTGCGCCGGGACCTTGCTTGCTTTTGCTGAGTGGCAAATCCTCAATACAGGACTGCGTACCACTTTGCAACAAGAATTAAGGCACTGTGAGTCTCTGGAGCTGGCCCAAGCTCTATCGTGGATGGCCTGGACTTGTGACTCTGTCCCTTTCTAAAACGACCAGATGACCACAGTTGGCACTTGGTGCTTTTTGGTGATATTTTCACTGAAATCTTTAAGACTGCATATCTCCTGCTCTACTGGTTGGATTTGTGTTGTTCTGGTCTTGATTTATTTATTACATTTTACTCTATATTTCTAAATGTGTGTGGGTTTGTTCTTGTGCTATCTTTTCACTTCATTACTGTTTGAAGTGCTGCATAAATGTGTTACAAATTTACACCAGACTGTGCTGTGCCGAGCTACCCAGCATTAAGCACAGGTTAATTTGGGGTTTGCTTGTGACTTCACCCTGACAAAGATTGTGGCTGCAGCTTGAGTAGAGTTTTGCATTCCCCTCAATCAGTAACCCAATTTCTTACGGTTTGCTTTCACTGTTCACCTGTTGTCTGTCACTTGGCACATGCCCAGACAGGGCAGAGGGAGAGTTGCATGCCCTTTCTCAGTTGAAGACTGAAGAACTGAGTGGAAGACAAGAGAGAATAAACAGGAAGACTGGCACAGTTGCCCGGTTTAGTCTGGATGTAAGAATCAAGGATGCTCAGGACACCTTTTATCCCCACACTCTCAAACAACTAATCTCAAGTTGCACAAGTGCAGCAAAGTCCAAGGTGGCTGCACAGAGGCAATAAAAACTCATGAAGTTTAAGCCCTCTGGTTTCACCCCTCTTTAGCGGTTTCTCTCCGCGAACCAGCTTTCTAGAGTTCTGAAGGGTAGAACTTGTCTCAAACTTCATAAGTAGCTACTGCAAAGGAAATCCGTTGACTCGATTAGAGTTCAGTACTTGACTGTGGGACTGGAACTTTAAAAGGGGGTGGCTAGGTGTTAAAGGGAGAGGAAAGTAGAGGTTACATAAAGAATAGCAGGGGCCGCTAAAAGGGCACTGCTAGTTCTTAAAAGGTGAGGAGAACAAAGGTTACACAAAGGATAGCCTAGATCCTAAAAAGGTATTGATAGTTCTTAGAAGGAGAGAGGTGCGGAGGTTACATTAAGGTTAGCAAGGGCCCTAAAAGGGCACTGTTAATTCTTAAAGGAGAAGGGATGTGGAGGTTACATAATGGGCAGCAAGGACACAAAAAGGGTACTGTTAGTTCCTAAAGGAAGAGGGGTGATGAGGTTACAACGTGGATAGTAAGGAAGTGCTGTAGTCCATGGTTTCGCCTATGTGTAACCTCCCCTTCAGACCTCATCTACTCCCCCGTCCTCCCTGAAAGACATGTACATATGTACGTCTTCTGAATGCAAATCCTCTCAGACAGCCCACTGCACCGTCCGACAACCATTAGCCAAAAGCTCTGAATGGCTCAAGGTTTCTGTACAGCTCCCACTCTAGCTGACCATTATTTCTGGTCAACTTTGCCACAAGCATCCTGCTGACATCAGGCATGTGTGTAATATGCTAATTCCCAAACCTAGGCTTCAACCTCAGTGCTTTCTGCCCATCAACTCTAGGATACCGTGATATTATCCAGCTTCTAAGCTTGGGTGCTACCTGGCTACCTCAGACTATTGTTGTCCACTTCTGATGCTGAAAGAGACCTGCCCATCCTAGAACATTTGTGCTATTTGTGCACTACTCAGCCTGTGTGCCACTTTCTCACCCCTAAGCACTACCCGCAGACCACAGGGTATGTGGTCTGTGTGCCCCTTACTCACCCCTTTGACTCCTCACCATATGTGCCACCAGCTCACCTCTGAGCCGCTCTGTCATCTGCCCACCCCTGAGCCTCTGTGCCACCTGCCCACCCCATGCACTATGCGCCACCTGCTGACCCTTGAGCCTGTGTACCATCAGCCAATCCTCTAGGCTGTGTGCTACCTGTTTTCCACAGAGCTTCTCACCCAGCTGACCAATCCTGAGCCTGTGTGCCATTTGCCCATCCCAGAGGCTATGTGCTACCAGATTACCTCCAAGCCTGAGTGTCAACTACCCTGTGTGCTACCTCCCACACCCCAGAGCCTGTGTGCTACCTCCCACACCCCAGAGCCTGTGTGCTACCTCCCACACCCCAGAGCCTGTGTGCTACCTCCCACACCCCAGAGCCTGTGTGCTACCTCCCACACCCCAGAGCCTGTGTGCTACCTCCCACACCCCAGAGCCTGTGTGCTACCTCCCACACCCCTGAGCCTGTGTGCTACCTCCCACACCCCTGAGCCTGTGTGCTACCTCCCACACCCCTGAGCCTGTGTGCTACCTCCCACACCCCTGAGCTTGTGTGCTACCTCCCACACCCCTGAGCTTGTGTGCTACCTCCCACACCCCTGAGCTTGTGTGCGACCTCCCACACCCAAGCCTCTGTGTGACCTCCCACACCCGAGCCTCTGTGTGACCTCCCACACCAGAGTCTGTGTGACCTGTTCACCACTAAACCCGAGTGCCACTGCACACCGCTCAGCCTCTGGGACCGCTGCGTCAACGGGCACTGGCTGCCGAGTACCCCCACCTCTTCCATGGACCAGGAGAACCAGGAAGGGACGAGAGTGTCCAGACTCACACACAGCATTTGTGGGTCCAGGCTGGGTAACCACCACCCTGGAGCAAATATGCCCTAAGGTAGGGTCCTGGATAGAGAACACTCAGGCGATGGGCCGGTATCTGAGTTGCAGCTGTGGGCCGCTTTTCTGACCAGCGTGGAGGCAGATTTGGGCTGTGTCCGAGCTGTTCAAATGCCACCAGCGGCCCAGTGGGGACCTGAGCAGCCTTAATGGAAGCAGATGGGCCTCTATTACCTTCCTTTTACCAAGGGGGCGGAGGAGTCATTCCCAGTCTCACTGGACGGACCATTAATGTATGCAGATTGAGCAGGCAGGGGGCCTGAGCAGAAGTGGCATCACCAGTGTGAACTAATCCGTGCCCAGAGAGTCCTGACAGAATTTGCATTTTATTTTATCTCCGTGGAGTTAAGAATACATGTATTCTTTAGGCAACCCTCCTTCTGCTTTTCATAATACTTAAAACACTGAAGCAGTGTTTTGCAAAAAGGTGCAATCGGCAAATGTGGGCCACTTTTTTTTTTTTTTTTTTTTAGGGTGCCTGGGCCTACTTTGCATCCCAATCCAACCATGCCCTAAGGCAACAATCATCGACAGAGCAGTGTTCCGTACCACGCCTGGCCATAGGGCTCTCGACCCCTCCTCTAATGATGAAACAAGTGTTTTATGAAGGAAGGGACCACCATATTATCCGCATGCAGGGGCCTCTTGACTCCTCCTGAAGATGCAATCATTGGCACCTGCAGGAGGGGAGCACCATTATTCTGCGTGCACGGTGGCCACCTCTAGAGAGATTCATACACTGGTTCAACAGGGCTCAGTCACAAGTCTGGCTGCAGGGGCCTCTTGACTCCTCCTAGTGATGCTGTCAGTGGCACCTGCAGGGGGGTAGCACCATTATTCTGCGTGCACGGTGGCCAACTCTGGAGAGATGCATACACAGGTTCAGCAGGGCTCAGAGCCAAGCCTGGCTACAGGGGCCTCTTGACTCCTCCTAGTGATGCTATCAGTGGCACCTGCAGGAGGGGAGCACCATTATTCTGCATACACAGAGGCCACCTCTGGAGAGATGCATACACTGGTTCAACAGGGCTCAGAGCCACGCCTGGCTGCAGGGGGCCTCTTGACTCCTCCTGAAGATGCTATCAGTGGCACCTGCAGGAGGGGAGAACCATTATTCTGCAAACACAGAGGCCCCCTCTGGAGAGATGCATACACTGGTTCAACAGGGCTCAGAGCCACGCCTGGCTGCAGGGGGCCTCTTGACTCCTCCTGAAGATGCTATCAGTGGCACCTGCAGGAGGGGGGCACCATTATTCTGCGTGCACGATGGCCACCTCTGGAGAGATGCATACACTGGTTGAACAGGGCTCAGTCCCAAGTCTGGCTGCAGGGGCCTCTTGACTCCTCCTAGTGATGCTATCAGTGGCACCTGCAGGAGGGGAGCACCATTATTCTGCGTGCACGGTGGCCACCTCTGGAGAGATGCATACACTGGTTCAACAGGGCTCAGAGCCACGCCTGGCTGCAGGGGCCTCTTGACTCCTCCTGTAGATGCTATCAGTGGCACCTGCAGGAGGGGAGCACCATTATTCTGCGTGCACGGTGGCCACCTCTGGAGAGATGCATACACTGGTTCAACAGGGCTCAGTCCCAAGTCTGGCTGCAGGGGCCTCTTGACTCCTCCTAGTGATGCTATCAGTGGCACCTGCAGGAGGGGAGCACCATTATTCTGCGTGCACGGTGGCCACCTCTGGAGAGATGCATACACTGGTTCTACAGGGCTCAGAGCCACGCCTGGCTGCAGGGGCCTCTTGACTCCTCCTGAAGATGCTATCAGTGGCACCTGCAGGAGGGGAGCACCATTATTCTGCGTGCACGATGGCCACCTCTGGAGAGATGCATACACTGGTTCAACGGGGCTCAGAGCCACGCCTGGCTGCAGGGGCCTCTTGACTCCTGAAGATGCTATCAGTGGCACCTGCAGGAGGGGAGCACCATTATTCTGCATACACAGAGGCCACCTCTGGAGAGATGCATACACTGGTTCAACAGGGCTCAGAGCCACGCCTGGCTGCAGGGGCCTCTTGACTCATCCTAGTGATGCAATCAGTGGCACCTGCAGGAGGGGAGCACCATTATTCTGCATGAATGGAGGCCAACTCTGGGGAGAGGGAGGAGGGCACACACAGCAGGGTCATCCTCAGGTTCAGCAGGACGGCCAGGATACCCGGGTCGGCTGTCGTAAGCAGTGGAGGACGCGGCGCACCCGGCACACAGTGAGCCCTCCGCGGCATAAGGGGCCCGAGCAGGACAGCCTGGCAAGTTTCCTAGTTCCATGTGTGATGAGCTGCTCCAGTCTAAGTTTTTTCTTTGAATTCGGGGACTCAGTCTTGTTTATTCCATTATAAAAACAGACTACAAGTCCCAGAATTCAAAGGAAGAAATCTGGTCCGGAGAGTAACATCCCGCCTGGACCTGGGACACTTGGCAGCTACTGAGAAAAGAGGCGACAACATCACAAAACTCTGCAAATAACGCGCGTTATAAAGACATAGGAAGCACTGGAGTGGGCAGGCCCGGACACATAAGGATGGGCATAGGACAAGAAAATAAAGGTTTGCAGCCTCTGTGGATGGGTTTACTTTGGCTGTCTAAGACTTACACATACAGACCCCCTTCCCCCACACACAAACAGAAACGCACACACACACACAAAGTGGCAATATGAAAGGCCCAGAGACGCAGTTTCCGGTCCTGCCACTAGGTGTCGCGGTGCGCACAGGCTGACACAGCACCAGGCCAGTGTTTGCGCTCCCTGTGCACGCCCTGCGGATGCTGAGTACGGAGAGCATCACAGAGATGGGCAGAGATGCAGGCAGTAGTACTGACTGACGCAGTAGTACTGACTAACACAGGAGTAATGCACGGTGCAGTCGGTACTGAATGACACAGGAGTACTGACTGACACAGGAGTAATGCACGGTGCAATCAGTACTGACTGACACAGAGGAGTAATTCACGGTGTTATTTCTGGGGACGGCGTGGGGGCATTCGCTGCCCCACTACCAGGCCCGTGTTTGCCCTCCCTATGCACGCTCTGCGGACGCTGAGTACGGAGAGCATCACGAGGTGGGCAGAGATGCAGGCAGTAGTACTGACTGACGCAGTAGTACTGACTAACACAGGAGTAATGCACGGTGCAGTCGGTACTGAATGACACAGGAGTACTGACTGACACAGGAGTAATGCACGGTGTATAAGTAACAAAGCAGGGTGTAGAGAACAGGCCTCGGAGGCGTCAATCACTCCCTCCCACACACTGACGCCTCAGCCCTCGGTGACTCATTCCCACTGAGGGCCCGGTGCGGCGGAGAGAGCTGAAGTCTACTGACTGATGCAGCCGCAGAGCATCGCTCAGTGACTAACCATGCGGCACGTCTCCCTCAAACCTCACAGAAAAAGGTCGCTCCTTGATACCGCACAGAGCTCGTTACTTACCGCGGAGCTTCCGTACTCTCATACCCCGCCTCGGGGGTAGATTGAGCAGTAACATTGGGAGGAGGGGGGGTGGGGGGGGGGCGAGCTTCAGGTTTCCTAACAGTCACTCTGGCACATAATCTTAAAATACATCATAGGACAAGTGGGGGGCACGAGAGGGACCTAAGGGGAGAGGGCTCCGGATTGGGAGGGGTATGAGTGAGAGAAAACATTATTCTGTGGAATAACCAACATTTCAATGTCTTTCCAAACAGAGAGAGGGAGAGTGTGTGCGTTTTTGTCTGTGTGTAAAAATCCCCGCTAAAGTCCTAAATAACATCTCACACACCCGACTGAAAGCGCCTGCACCCAACCATGTATCACAAAATACATTTATTAGGGGGTGTAACACCCCGAACACCCCTCCCCCGCCCCCCAAGTACTTGGACTTTGAGGTCTCTTCAGGCCCGTTAAGGACCCTCATTTGTTTGGGGGGGATCGAGTGAAGGGCTATGGAGGGTGGAGAGGGGACAGACAGGGCCTCACGGTTCTCGGGGCGGTGGAGACCTCCGTAGCATGCACGAGCCGAGCCTCGAAAATGTCTAGAATGTAAATCATACGATAAACAAAGTAAAATGTGATGAAGTCAATTTAAAGTTTAAGAAAGTGTATTCCTTTAGCACGCGAAGCTTTGACATTAATAAATCGCACTACAGCAATGCACCGAGAAGTATTTATTAAAAGTGATGGTTTATAAACATGAACAGCAACAAGGGCCTTTGACAAAAAAGCATCAGGCTCCTGGCATTCTACACCGAGCCCCTGAAGTAGCCTCAGCAGGAGCGGGTGGTTGCAGGATCAGAGGGGGCTCTCCCAACCCATCACTTACGGAAGGGTCCTGGCATTCCTCACCGAGCCCCTGAAGCAGCCTCACCAGGAGCGGGTGGTTGCAGGATCAGGGGGATCCACCAAGCCATCACTTACGGAAGGGTCCTGGCATTCCTCACTGAGCCCCTGAAGTAACCTCACCAGAAGCGGGTGGTTGCAGGATCAGGGGTCCACCAAGCCATCACTTACGGAAGGGTCCTGGCATTCCTCACCGAGCCCCTGAAGCAGCCTCACCAGGAGCGGGTGGTTGCAGGATCAGGGGGATCCACCAAGCCATCACTTACGGAAGGGTCCTGGCATTCCTCACTGAGCCCCTGAAGCAACCTCACCAGGAGCGGGTGGTTGCAGGATCAGGGGGATCCACCAAGCCATCACTTACGGAAGGGTCCTGGCATTCCTCACCGAGCCCCTGAAGTAACCTCAGCAGGAGCGTGGACTTGAAAGCCATCAATTAGAGAAGGGTCTTGGTCTTCTACACTGGGACGGTTACACCTGGGAAGGATTCATCCTTTCCTCTGAGCAGTGGCATCACGCTCCAGCTGACCCCACACATTTTCTCGATTGAGAGCAAGATTTTGAAGCAAAGGAATGACTTTTCACTACCTTCAGGGATTTTTTTGTAGGGACTCTCTGGCTTAGTCACCTCTTTGGACAGGAATAGTTTGTTATTGTCCCATTCGTATCAGAAAGCATAGATTACTGGCAGGTAAAATTTAAATTGTATGGCTGATCTAATAAAAAAAAAAAAACAACAGACAAACTAAATGAGGGAATAGAATAAATGATGTGGTCTTCTACTGAAGGTCGGTTCCCATTCCACCTCCTGTGAGAGATGATCATTGAAAAACATGGTTGTGGCACCGCCTCTACCGGAGTATCAGTAAGTTTATTGTTGCAAACTATTGCTTGTGTCCTTTGGAAGCATGCCCATCACTACTTGTGTTTTGTAATTATCCCTTGCTCCAGACGCAACCCAACACTAACAGTTACACAAGCCAGCAAAGGTAGACATGCCCAAGCTGACATCCACGTTCGGCTGGTTCCGTAGTTTGGTCCTACGATACTGATGAACAAGCTACTTACCTCTGTTAATGCCTTATCCAGTACAGGCTAAATCTAGCTGCAGATTCCTTAACTTAGAACTATCCCCGGGCATCAGACTGGATCCAGAAGATTGTTTGAGAGAAGTACCCCTGCTGGGTGCTAGGTGGCATCGATCGCGCCACCCTGACGCACCTACATCAATACTTTTCTTTCCGCACTAGCCAGAATGCTGTTTTCACTGCCATGAAAATCCTGGGAGCGATGAACTCCACTGCTATCACAGAGCGACAAGGTCCACAAACCAGCCTTTTTAGTGAGCCTGTCCTTCTCATGCCCACCCCTCCCATGAGCCCTCAATCTTCTGAACTCGATCATGCAAATAACCATGCGCTCCCCCCTCCCAGGCCTTAAATCTAATATAAGTACAACAAGATGGCAATGCATGATCGTCTATGTAACCAGAAGAAAGTGTAGAAAGTTACAGAAGGTTAGAAATAAAAAAAAAAAATGTTGGTGGCAGATTCATGCAGTAGTTTCAGCCTAAACCCACGCATAATATTGTAAGTTGAAGACCCAAGTTGGTAACATCCCTGAAACTGCCTTGCAAATATAAACTCATAGGAAACATCATTTATTTTTGCAAACAAATGCTAAAAAATGCACTAAAAACATGCCAAAGAAGTGGTGTGCATAAGAGTAATTAAAGCATGGTACCTCAGTCCGGGGAAGGTAGTCCGGGTCCGCAGGTATCCTTGCAATCACCTCGCACATGATGATTCCATATGCGAAGACATCCGCCTGGTGATGACAAACCGAGGTTCAGTATGACATGCACCGTAAGTATTGCACAACACATTCACATGGATATCCCTTTTTACTCATACAAGTATGATGCACTGTGTAAATATAATAAACGCAAGTAACTCAGAAATTTGGCCAGGTTGGTGAGAGTGCAGACACGTGTCACTTCGTACAATAAACTGACTGCCAGTAACAGACTTCTTGTTTGATGCTTTATAATAGGAGATTGTGCGGCTGAAGGATATCACTTCCAGACATAGGGCTTGATTTATATATTAGCGGTAAGCAGGTGTTTGTGTGGCAATAAAATGTTCTCACTCAGGGCTCAGGCAATTATTTTCAAGGCCTTTCCCGGTCCAGATTTAAACCTTGGGACTTTATCTCAGAAACAGAGTTCCGATTTCTCCTGCAGGACAAGGGGGCAGGCTGTATCTCAAGAGGGCTCCATGTGGTCAGATACTTTCTCACCAAGGAACCACTGAAACAGATCTGCTGCTGCAGAGAAGCCCCAAGCGGGACAAACCCATTTTTTCAGCCAAATATATATATGGTATATCCATAGTGTGAGTCTACCCAAAAGGCAGTGTAGCGCTGTACATGGTCAAAGACAAAGTTGTAGAGTAATATGAGAGGAAGCAGACGTGTAGATGGTCAATACATTGCGGAGTAGTGCTCTTTAAAGAGATGAGTTTCCAACTCGTTCCTAAGTTGGAGCCGCATTGGGGTGTATGTATTTATGCATCTACGACTCAGCGACTGCCCTGCCATTGAAAATAGCTTCTGGAGGTTAATCAGTGGAGGAACAGGACAACTTCAATCTGGCACATGTTCCACTTTTAAGTATAAGGCACCCAACCTTGTGGGCAACAAGATGTACTTAGGGGGCAATTATTAATCTTGAAAATCAGAGTTTCCCACCTGTATAAAAGGGTTATTTTGACAGGTTTGACAGAAGGGTTTTGTCTGCTTCAATCAGGCTACACGTGATAGACTTAAAGCCATGTTTTACAGGCCCAATCTGTAGGTGGCACAATACATGCTGTAGTCCACATGCGGCATTTAACTTTTAGACCCTGTGTCCATTTTCCACACCATCTACGAGGGACTTATAGGCAAGTTAAACATGTCAATTAGGGTAAGACAACCATATTTAAAGGAGGAAGCACAGTCACTTTATCTCTGTTTAGCAGAGGCAAAAAGTGCACAGAGATCTAAGCCCGGCAAAATAGGGCCCAGAAAAAGGTGAAAAATCTTGGGTGACCATCTAGAAAAGGCAGGGTTGCTAGCCCCAGTCTTGAGGATAGCCGAAAATGAGAACCACTTGTATTAAGTTTAACATTATATATGCTACTAACAATATGCAAGCCTCAACTCGCGGCAAGGGTAGACTCCTATGGATCAATAGATGAAGAGTTGTGTTTGGACAAAAATCCACATAGTGCATTTAGACAGGTTAGCCAGAAAGTGTTCTTTGTCACAAAGGAAATTGTGTTGTTCTCTCAGGACACATTTCTGGGCTACAAAGAAACATTCTCACACCTGAGTAACCTGAAGGTGAAATATAATGAATGATCCAAGCACAGACAGGATCTCATCTGAACTACCTCTGTTCTCAGGTGTGTGCCTTGGGCAGAGGCTCGCCGGTGTTCGGGATTCAGGGAGGTGCAGTCAGTCGTCCATCAAATACCACTGCATGTGTTAGATTTTTCTATAGAATAGATCACTTATGCCTTCCGGGAAAGGTATGTGAATGCAATGCCATCTTAAGGGTTTATGGTAAGAGGCAAGAAACACCTTAACATACCCGCAACTCCAGATTTCGTTTAATTCAATACTACATTATCCACAGAGCCTACTTCACTCCGGCTCGAGTGAACAGATACTTTGCTCGTCAGGATGCAGCTTGTCCCCGCTGTTTTTGTGTAGATGTGGATTTGCTCCATATGCTATGGTCTTGTCCTCCTCTGTGCTGCTATTGGAAAGCAGTGGTCGACTGCCTGTCGGTGTGCACGATTCGGCGGGTTCTGTTCACCTGGGAGGCGTGTATACTGGGACTTTTGCCCAGAGGCAAGCGGCATAGAGCTAAGGTGCGATTTACAGACCTGGGACTGATCACGGCTAAGCGTCTGGTAACTCGTAGGTGGAAGTCGTCCGGCCCTCCGTCGGTGCAGGCTTGGAAATGCTCCTTTGAGGTGTGGGCGGGGGCCGAGGGAGTGGCGTTGGAGAGAAGAGGTGTTGGGGCTGCGTAAGTTTCCGCTGTCAGCTGGCTGGGAGGAGTTGCTATTGCGCCTGTGGAGTATGAGCGGGGGCACTGCTGTGGAGGAGTCGGTCTAGTGCGGATGGGCGTCCGCTGGGGGAATAGTGCGCTGCGATGGGGTGGTGTGTGCCCGTTGGCATGATTTGATGCAGTACTAGTGTGTTGAAGGGCGATGTTGGCCGGGTTCCGCGATTGGGCTCTGCCCCTCCACCGGTATGCTGGGTTAATGTGGATTAGCTCTCATGCCAGTCAGGACGCGTTTGAATGGTAATTTGTTGCCTGTATGACTAGTAACCAGCAGTTGTTATTGTTTGTACTGTTTGTTTGTAACCTGTTTTACAGTATTTGCCTACCAGCTAGAAATACTCATGTTCAATTATGGGTGGGGGTGTAATGACACTCCGGTCTGATTCGTTAAATCATGCATCTGTTTATCATTCCTCCATGGACGCTCATGCTTTGAGTCCCTGGCGTAAGCACATCTTGCACTTGTGTTGTATATTTGTCAACAATATGCTATGGGAGCTCGGGCTTGACATGGCTTAATGGAAGGATTAGCTGCCTAGCTACAACTTGTTATGGTGCCTGGCTTTTCTCCTTTTCTTTTTAGTTAGTGTGGGTATCCAAGTACATTGTAACTGCACAACGATAATTATCCGCATGTCAGTAGTTCCTACTTGGTGTTAAGATGTGATAAAATGCTAATAAACAGATTTATGAAAAAGAGGCAAGAAACACCTTTAGGTCCATTTACCAGAACCCTGTTCAGTGGGCTTATCCCCATGACAGGTGGCGCCATAGGCAACAGCCAGTGCCTAGAAATCACCCTAATAGGGCATCCAAATGCCTGTAGGCAGTTTGAGTCTGCCTATTGAATCGTATCAAATGCTATGGCCCTGCTCTTATTACTCTTGATTTATAAAAATACTGCTTGCCGTTTGCATCCTCATCGTCTATGTCTGCACAGGAAATGTCAAGGGTTGCGTCATGTTTCTGTGGCGCAATCAAGACTTCCCAAAGTGGGAGACCGATTCGGGATACATGTCCTGATTTACATACATGGGTACGCCAAAGGACCTATCTGGGATAAACAGGTTAATTGCAGGCATATTCTTCGTTACGAAAAAGTGTGGCGATCATAAAGCGAGCATGCCCACCTCACTGCACAGGTATACGAGCTGCTTGCATAATGATCACCACCAGTTGTACCTATCAGGCAGCCAGCAACCTCTATGCACCCACCATGCAAAATGTTTATACTTGAATGTATGTTCCGTAACCCACTGTTATATCAGTACATGAAAATAAATCAAGAAACTTACCCTGAAGCATCTCTGGCATTACTCACTCACCTGTACCAGGCCAGTGTACCTTTCTTCATCCACCGTCCACTATACTCATCGCCCCAACTCCTATATGTTTATGCAGAATGTGTCCGGTATGTACTGGGAGAGTGCAAACCTAACCAGAAAAGCAGTGGAGCACTGTGCTCCAAACGTACATCACTTACATCATAGCATATTCATGAGAGCTCACCTTCACCCGCCTAGCTCACCCTTGGCCAGAAGCCCATGCTGCGTATCCAAATGCTCTCTATTACTTTACCCTCAACTATTCACACTAATGATTCACATCCGCACCACAGGTCAGTGCTTTCTATGCGGCTCTTTGTAGCAGGGAAAGGAATTTAGTGTTTAGTCTACTTTGTCAAGTGAGAAGACCAAGCCTCAATAAAAAACTGATTTACAGAGATTTTACAATCTTTAATACACCATACAAGGTAAAACAACTCTGATGCAATTTAAACAAATGTAAATAGAAGAAAAAACAAAGCACAACTCCCAAAATCTCCACCAGTGATAAGGGTCAGACTGACTGAGTGTACCCTACATGAATAGAGTAGCCAAAGCATCCTCATACCTGCAGACTTGATTAATCAGAGAACTTCAAACACGTGGTTCATTCCTGTTCGGAGAAGTACTTACCTTTTCATCATACAACTCCCCTCGCAGAACTTCAGGGGCCATCCAGTATGGGGAACCAACCACTGACAAGGGCTCCTTCTCACCTCCTTCACTAGAAAGAGAGTACAATTGTTAGAGCTAAAGAACTGCTGAAAACAAGAAGACACACCCCCCAGCATAGCCTTCAATTCATTTTAGTTTGGCTTCCACCAAACACAACCAGAACAAGAAAGTACTCAATATTGGCTGTATGTCAGAACCATGCATGGCTTTATCGCGCTTGCTGCTACATCACAGGCATTACAACGAAGGCGTCCATGCATATCCTTCCAACGACATCCCTTAGGGAAAGCTTTTGACTTTGCAGTGGTATAATTTACTATTTCAACTCCAGTCTGCGCATCAATAGGGAAAGTGTTAGATTTAGAAGTCCAACGCTGCTTTCCCTAAGGGATGTAGTTGTAAAAATATGCGTGCTAAAGGAATTTGAATTTAAGACATATTCATTGTGGCGCTTGCGGTGTAACAGCATGCATGGTTTGGTTTGTGCTGTAAGGAAAATGTTACTTACCCAGTAGACATCTGTTTGTGGCGTGTAGTGCTGCAGATTCACATGCTTTGCATAAGTCTGTCATATAGTGTTGGGCTCGAAGTGTTACAAGTTGTTTTTCTTCAAAGAAGGTTTTCGAGTCACAAGATCTAGTGACTCCTCCTCTCGGTAATGCTGCGCATAGGCATCAAGTCCTTTGTTAGACTGTTTTCCCGCAGGATGATGAAGTAAAAGTGTGTATATGTGTACATAAATAGATATAATAAATGAGATGTCCATGCAGTGTTTGCAATATTTACAATATGTGGTATTACAACAGCTACAGGCTCCTGGGGAGAAGGGAGGGCACATGTGAATCTACAGCACTAAATGCCACAAACAGATGTCTACTGGGTAAGTAACATTTTCAGTTTGATGGCATGTGTAGCTATAGATACATGTTTTGCATAGACTGTAAAGCAGTCCCCTCCAAAATAAGCGGTGGTTAGCCACATTCTGGATGATTTAAAATGCATAACAATACACAAAAAACATAGAAACATGTATTCATCAAACACGCACACAAATGATAATACATTTTATTTACTATGTAAACAAATATAAATAAAATAAAAAATAAAAAAATAGCAAAGTTGGAGCTTTCTAAATTCAACTGAAGCCACACATCTTCCATACTATATTCTGTTTGATGCACCCGCACTGCTCTCACGAATCAGTCTGAGGACACTAATTTAAATTTTACCCTTCACTTTCAAATTCCTTGACATTTACTCTAAGTTTTGAAATTTTCAGTTGTAAATTTAAACACTTTATTTATATACATGTTATTAATCTGTTAATATCATTTAATTTTCTAAGCAGTCGCGTCCCACCCCTCTTAAGAGGCTTTGCAGAGCCCCCCCCTTTCCCTTCCAGGGGTCCCCAGATATAGGTCGGGAACCACTGCTGTAGACGTTTGACCACCGCCTGCATCACCCTGCTGATTTGCTTCATGTGTAGCAAAGGCTGCAGCCCTTTTAAAGGTCCTGCCCTTGGTCCTCAGCTGAAACCTTATTTTGTCCAAGTTTTAAGCACAGTCAACCTAAAGGAACAGAAGGGTGAGGGGAGGCCACAGCAGAACCGGATGAGCAGAAGTAGATGGAGGACAACTCTTTTACAAGGATGAAGAAACGGGGAGGGACAGACCTTGGATACATTTAAACAGCACACGGGGAAAGTGAACTGATGAAACTGAAAACAGTCAACAAATCAAGATAAACCAGGAAAACCGCATTGAGAAAAGAGGGCAAAAAGGACACGTAATACTGACTGAGGAAGCAAGTGAGTAAAGAGAGAGGCCAAGGGCAGGAAGGACAAATGATTAGAAAGTTACCCGACCTGGGTAAGTTGCAGAGGTTTAATGAAGATGCTGCGGAGAAGTGATCAGATCTGCGACCTGGGTAAGATGCAGAGGTTTAGTGAAGATGCTGCTGAGAAGTGATCAGATCTGCGACCTGGGTAAGATGCAGAGGTTTAGTGAAGATGCTGCTGAGAAGTGATCAGATTTGCGACCTGGGTAAGATGCAGAGGTTTAATAAAGATGCTGCAGAGAAGTGATCAGATTTGCGACCTGAGTAAGTTGCAGAGGTTTAGTGAAGATGCTGCTGAGAAGTGATCAGATTTGCGACCTGGGTAAGATGCAGAGGTTTAGTGAAGATGCTGCTGAGAAGTGATCAAATTTGCGACCTGGGCAAGATGCAGATGTTTAATGAAGATGTTGCTCAGAAGTGATCAGATTTGCGACCTGGGTAAGATGTAGACGTTTAGTGAAGATGCTGCTGAGAAGTGATCACAGTTTGCAGGTGTTAGATAACTAGAGTCACCACAGGTGACAAGGTGCTAGCAAAAGGACAAGGCAGGGACAGATTACTCAACGGTGTGAAGTGGACACAACAAGGGACGATGAGAGAAAGGGACTAAATGGTGCAAATGAATGAATACACAAGGGCGAGGAAAAAGCTAGGTCGGAGCTGAGAGCCAAGAGAGGGATAACATTCAGAAAGTGATGGTGAAAAGGACATTAGAAACAGTATCACTGAGGACAAAAGAAACAGGGAATGAAAATACAGAGTTGAGGTCTATGTTTGTACACAGCAGTTGTACAGCAGTCGTAAGAGATCAAGGTCAGGTGGCAAAGGGAAGAGGACCGAGCCATGGAAGACATCCTGGGATGAGAGATGGATCCAAGAGAAGCAGTATGGCTGCCCGAAAGAACCAAACTTTATAGACAAAAGGAAGAGATGCTAGTTAGAATATTAAGATTAACAGAGTCAAGGACCAGGACAATGAAGCGAGAAGAATCCGTAGCTCGATAAGATGTGGGCGCCTTTTGGCAAAGCAAGAGAATCAGCTCCCAGGAAGTGGAAAAAGCGAAGGAGGCAGAAGGCACCAAGGACAACCGAGAGCTGCTGATGGATTGTGCAGCCTGGGGGAAAGGAGTATGTTACGGAGAAGAGAAGTATCAAGAGAAGACTTCTAAAGCAAAGGACTGATGACGGTCAAAATCAGGGAAGAGCAGGTCAATAGCTTCAGGAGATAAAATAAGAAATGTGGGTAGAAACTGGGTACAAAGAAGGGGAAAGAAAACCGTAGAATTTGTTTTTTTCAAGAAGAAACCAAGCTGAGAATCCGAAAAAAGAATGACAAGAGAGGGTTGTCAAGAAGTGGTAAAAGTTGGGTATGAAGGGGACAGCAGAAAAAGAACAAAAGGAAAATAATTAGCAGTCAGGAGCAGACATCAGGAGCACAAGAGTTGGACTCAAACCACTGACACAGCCGAGAACAACAAACAGGGCACTCGGAAAGAAATGCTCCGAATTGCAAACTAGCCCCGTTTTGAGGTGAGGACCTCAGCCAGGCACATAGCAATGGTACTTAGGGCGACTTGTGCCTAGAACACATCCACCCATGAGTGCAGGCTGCGCCCGGACTGGAGCAGTTCTGTAACCCTGCAGTCCAGCTCCACCATCCCAGCCTTCACTCGCCCACTTACTCCTGATGGAGGGCCAAGCAATTCTCGATCCACCTCAACACACAAGGACATGACCAAGAGGCGCCTGGCCGTCCTTTCACGTGAGGCTCCGAAAGAAAGGGTATCAAGGTACGCCTCTGCAGTGGACCCATTTGTAGGGTGACCAGATTTTGAGGAGCAAAACCCGGGACAGGTCAGACATAAAAGAAGGACTAAGACTACTTTCACTTTTATATGTGGCCTGTCCCGGTTTTTTTTGCGTAGCTTTGTGAATGTGTGCATATACATGTGTGTGAGTACATTTAAACACGCATACATACACACACACACACACACGCACCATTTACAAGACTACATATATAAAATTAGCTATGGCGTGACCTCCCACCCTGCACCCACCTCTCTCTGCTCCCCACTCCGAGACTCTGCTGGGAGTAGACAGAGGACTGTGTTGCCTGACAGTAACAGGTAAATTACTTTAATTCTTTCATACTTTACTTATGCTTCCCTACATGATCTGACCTTTGGCCTAAAAACCGGGACATTTGTTTAAAAAGAGAAGCGTCGGGACACCGGGACAGTCCTCTAAAAACCGGGACTGTCCGGGGAAATCCGGGACGTCTGGTCACCCTAGCCATTTGCGCTATCTGGCAGGTGGCGGTGGCCAGTGAGGAGCCAGCGTCCATCTTTAAAGGGCCCGGAGGAGACTTCTCTCCTCAATGAGGAAGCTGGAACCCAACTCACTGGATGACTGATGGCGCCAATCACCAGCTCAGGCCGCGAGGATGTAATAAAGAGGGCACCGGGCACCATCAGATCCGCGCTGGCCTGTCAGTGATGCAGCGGGGGCCCCCAGCCTGCCGGGCCATCGCCCCAACAGGGAGGACACACAGAAGGGCTTATTGGCATTTCTCCTCGCTCCCTTCCGGGCAATAAGGCTCCTCTTCCTAATAAAAAGCCTCCCCGGAGGAGACATTTTACCGAGAGCGATAAAACCCAATGCCCTTTCACAACAGCCGGGCGGGAGAAGGGAACGCCGAGCGCTGGGACGGGGGAGGGAGGGATGGGGGGACACCGGGGTTGGGGGCACCTAGCACAGGCAGAGGAAGAGCCCAAGGTACAGAGATAGGGCACCAGATTTTGACAGCCAAAAACGGGACATTTCGCAAAAAACAGACGAAGAACTAATTTAACCTCGCCCGAGGGGGCACGGAATGACCTCGTCATCAATACTGAAAGAAACACAGAGGCGGCACTAAATGAAAAAATAAAGTCTGTTTATAAACCCAGCATCAAACATCTTATTAAAATAGATTTCTAATGAGAAATGCTAATTGGTACTTCTCTGTAAGACATAAAACTTTCCTCCGATATTAGCAGTCGACCCTCGGTGAAAACCGGGACTGTACCGGCAAATCCTGGGCGGGATATGGCCTTGTAAGGAGCCCTCATCGTAAAGGTACCTCAGTCTCAACTAGCCCAGACCCCACCCAGCATCTCCATCTCCTCCGCCGTGTGCCCTCAGATGAAGCTCGGAGCACCTGTGCGTCCATCAATGAAGCTTTGAATCAGGAATATCTCTAAGGTGTCCCCGCTTTCCCTCTTATGCGGCCGTCTCGCCTTCTACGGAAGCGAACACCAGATAAGGACTCTTTATCCGCTTCTGCCCGAGCCGCACCGGTCCCATGTCAAGGACACTTGCACTGAGGGTATCTTCAATGCTACTGCACATACCTGGTGGCTGGCCAGTCTGTCTGGGACCCGCCTTACCAGCAGAAAAGAGATGCTTGTCCTGCAGCTGTCTGAGCTGCATGTAGTCCTGTCATGGAAGCCTCTACTGAGTCTGTATGAAAGAAGCTTGCTCTGCTGCTGGCTGTGTGCGTGTTCTGCCTGTGAGGGAAGCTTGCTCTGCTGCTGGCTGTGTGCGTGTTCTGCCTGTGAGGGAAGCTTGCTCTGCTGCTGGCTGTGTGCGTGTTCTGCCTGTGAGGGAAGCTTGCTCTGCTGCTGGCTGTGTGCGTGTTCTGCCTGTGAGGGAAGCTTGCTCTGCTGCTGGCTGTGTGCGTGTTCTGCCTGTGAGGGAAGCTTGCACTGCTGCTGCACAGGCTCAGCGCATGTTCTCCCTAGAATGGAGGCTTGGACTGCTCCTGTAAGGCTGGGTGCATGTTCTGCCTGTTATGGAAGCTTGCACTGCTGCTGTATAGTCGCAATATATGTTCTGCCTGTGATGGAAGCTTGCATTGCTGCTCTGTAGGCTAAGTGCATGTTCTCCCTACGAGGGAGGCTTGCACTGCTCCTGTAAGCCTGGGTGCATGTTCTGCCTGTGTGAGAAGCTTGCACTGTTGCTGTACATGCTCAGTGCATATTCACCCTTTGAGGGAAGCTTGCACTGCCGCTGTACAGGCTCAATGCATATTCAGCCTTTGAGGGAAGCTTGCACTGCTGCTGTAGTGTCTCAATATATGTGACCCTGTGAGGGAAGCTTGCACTGCTCCTGTACAAGCTCAGTGCATGTTCTGTCTTTGAGGGAAGCTTGTACTGCTGCTGTACAGGCTCAGTGCATGTTCTGTCTGTGAGGGAAGCTTGCACTGCTGCTGTACATGCTTATGTGCACGTTCAGCGTATCAGGAAGCTTGTACTGCTGCTGTACAGGCTCAGTGCATGTTCTGCATGTGAGGGAAGTGTGCACTGCTGCTGTACAGGCTCAGTGCACGTTCAGCGTATCAGGAAGCTTGCACTGCTGCTGTACAGGCTCAGTGCATGTTCTGCATGTGAGGGAAGTGTGCACTGCTCCTGTACAGGCTCAGTGCATGTTCTGCCCATTAGGGAAGCTTGCAATGCTGCTGTACATGTGTATGTGCATGTTCTGCCTGTGATGGAAGTTTGTGCAGCTGCTGTACAGGCTTAGTGTACATTTGGCATGCGAGGGAGGCTTGTACTGCTGCTGTACAGGTTCAGTGCATGTGCTGCCTGTGAGGGAAGCTTGCACTGCTGCTCTAAAGGCTTAGTGCATGTTCTGCCTGTGATGGAAGTTTGTGCAGCTGCTGTACAGGCTCAGTGCACATTTGGCATGTGAGGGAAGCTTCCACTGCTGCTGTACAGGCTGTGTGCATGTTCTGCCTGGGAGGGAAGCTTGAACTGCTGCTCTACAGGCTGTGTGCATGTTCTGCCTGGGAGGGAAGCTTGCACTGCTGCTCTACAGGCTGTGTGCATGTTCTGCCTGGGAGGGAAGCTTGCACTGCTGCTCTACAGGCTTAGTGCATGTTCTGCCTGTGAAGCTTGCACTGGCGGGAGGGCGAGAGAAAGAAAGAGAAAGACTTGCCCTACTGCTGTCTGTTATTTATTTTCCCTCGTGGAAGGGTACACTGGGGGTCTGTGTAAGAGACGCCTTTGCTGCTCTTGTCAATGGGACATATGTTGTGCAAGCAACAGTGGAAGTGGCGGAGATATTTAAACAAGTGAAGACTACTTGCTTTGCCAATGTCTGTCTCTTTTTCGTCAGGCACCACAGTCGATGATAGATGGAGAACCGAATCATGGGCCATAGAGGCCTGGGGAACCCCCTCCACTGCTTAACACTTGCCTCTTGCTTTCAGTCAGGCCGGAGAGGCCGGATAGAGTCAGTCGCCTGGTGTAGATAGACAAACGTCACAGAGTTCCAGTCTCTTCTGGTCCTTCCAAGAATGCCTGGAGCCCTGCTCTTCAGTTGTCAGTTCAGTCCTTGGTACTGATACTGAAGTCTTCACTTCCTCTGGGGAGCCCTGGTACCGCACACCAGTTCACGATGAGTAGAGTTAACCGAGTCAATCCCGTCCAGGAAACAGACTCCACAAGAAGAGGCTCCGGTGGGCTCCGCAAGGGCCCTGGGTGCTACAGACATGAGCCAACGCTGATCCTTTCACAGCACAGGACACATGGGGCATCCTCAGGGCCCTCTCATGCCCACCCTCAGGTCAGCAATCTCGCTCGCTTCTAGGTCCGACACCATGCATGTTCATAGGTCTGTGTCTTTCCAGCATGGGCCAGCCGTGTTCTATCACTCTTTACCATGCATGTTCATAGGTCTGTCTGTCTTTCCTCTATGGTCCACAAGTGTTCTGTCTCTCCTTTACCATTCATGTTCATTGGTATATCTGCCTTTCCCTCATGGTCCAGCCGTGTTCTCTCTCTCATTTCCCATGAATGTTCATAGGTCTGACTGTCTTTCCCCCATGATCCAGCTATGTTTTATCTCTCCTTTACCATGCATGTTCATAGGTCTGTTTGTCATCCATAGTCCAGCTGAGTTCTGTCTCTCCTTTACCATGCAAGTTCATTGGTCAGCCTGTCTTTCCTCCATGGTCCGTCCGTGTTCGGTCTCTCCTTTCCCATCCATGTTCATTGGTCTGTTCATCTTTCCCCCATGGCCCCCCGTGTTCAGTCTCTTCTTTACGAAGCATATTCATTGGTGTGTCTGTCTTTCCCTCATGGTCCAGCCGTATTCTGTCTCTCCTTTGCCATGCATGTTCACTGGTCTGTCGGTCTTTCCCGCAAGGTCCAGCTGTCCTTTACCATGCATGTTCTGTCTTTCCTCATGGTCCAGCCGTGTTCTGTCTCTCCTTTACCATGCATGTTCTGTCTTTCCTCATGGTCCAGCCGTGTTCTGTCTCTCCTTTACCATGCATGTTCTGTCTTTCCTCATGGTCCAGCCGTGTTCTGTCTCGCCTTTACCTTGCATGTTCGTAGGTCTGCCCGTATTTCCCCTATGGTCCAGCCGAAGACTATCTCTCCTTTACCATGCATGGTCATTGGTCTGTCTGTCTTTTCTCCATGGTCCAGGCATGTTCTGTCTCTCCTTTACCATGCATGTTCATTACTCTGCCTGTCTTTTCTCCATGGTCCGCCCATGTTATCTCTCCTTTACCATGCATGTTCATAGGTCTGTCTGTCTTTCCCGCATGGCCCAGCTGTGTTCTGTCACTCCTTTACCATGCATGTTCATTGTTTTGTCTGTCTTTCCCGCATGGTCCGGCTGTGTTATGTCTCTCCTTTACCATGCATGTTCATTGGTATGTCTGTCTTCCCTCATGGTCCGGCTGTGTTTACCATGCATTTTCATTGGTATGTCTGTCTTTCCTCCATGGTCCGGCTGTGTTCTGTCTCTCCTTTACCATGCATGTTCATTGGTATGTCTGTCTTTCCCACATGGTCCAGCCGTAGTCTGTCTCTCCTCCACCATCCATGTTCACATGTCTGTCTGTCTTTCCTGCATGATCCAGCAGTGTTCTGTCTCTCCTTTACCATCCATGTTCATAAGTGTGTCTTTCCTCCATGGTCCAGCCGTGTTCTGTCTGTCCTTTACCATTCATGTTCATTGGTCTGCTTGACTTTCCTTAGTGGTCCAGCAGTGTTCTGTCTCTCCTTTACCATGCATGGTCATTGGTATGTCTGTCTTTCCTCCATGGTCCGGCTGTGTTCTGTCTCTCCTTTACCATGCATGTTCATTGGTATGCCTGTCTTTCCCACATGGTCCAGCCGTAGTCTGTCTCTCCTCCACCATCCATGTTCGCATGTCTGTCTGTCTTTCCTGCATGATCCAGCCGTGTTCTGTCTCTCCTTTACCATCCATGTTCATAAGTGTGTCTTTCCTCCATGGTCCAGCCGTGTTCTGTCTGTCCTTTACCATTCATGTTCATTGGTCTGCTTGACTTTCCTTAGTGGTCCAGCAGTGTTCTGTCTCTCCTTTACCATGCATGGTCATTGTTCTGTCTGTATTTTCCTCATTGTCCAGCCTTATTCTGCCTCGCCTTTACCATTCATGTTCGTAGGTCTGTCGGTCTTTCCTCTATGGTCCAGCCGTGTTCTATCTCTCCTTTACCATGCATGTTCATAGGTCTGTCTGTCTTTTCCCCATGGTCCAGCCGTGCTCCGTCTCTCCTTTACCATGCATTTTCACTGGTCTGTCTTTTCTTCATGGTCCACCCGTGTTCTGTCTCTCCTTTCCCATGAATGTTCATAGGTCTAACTGTCTTTCCCCCATGGTATGGCCGTGTTCTATCTCTCCTTTACAATGCATGTACATAGGTCTGTCTGTCATCCATAGTCCAGCTGAGTTCTGTCTCTCCTTGACCATGCATGTTCATAAGCTTGACATCCATAGTCCAGCTGTGTTCTCTCTCTCCTTTGCCATGCATGTTCACTGGTCTGTCGGTCTTTCCCGCAAGGTCCAGCTGTCCTTTACCATGCATGTTCACTGGTCTGTGTGTCTTTCCCGCATGGTGCGGCCATGTTCTGCCTCTCCTTTACCATGCATGTTCATAGGTCTGTCTGTCTTTCCTCCATGGTCCGGCCATTTTCTGTCTCTCCTTGACCATGCATGTTCATTGGTATAGCTGCCTTTCCCTCATGGTCCAGCCGTGACCTGTCTCTCCTTTACCATGCATGTTTATTGGTCTATCTTTCCTTCATGGTCCAGCTGTGTTCTGTCTCTCCTTTACCATGAATGTTCATAAGCTTGACATCCATAGTCCAGCTGTGTTCTCTCTCTCCTTTACCATGCATGTTTATTGGTCAGCCGGTCTTTCCTCCGTGGTCCAGCCATGTTCGGTCTCTCCTTTCCCATCCATGTTCATTGGTCTGTTCATCTTTCCCGCATGGTGCGGCCGTGTTCTGTCTCTCCTTTACCATGCATGTTCATTGGTCTATCTGTCTTTCCCTCATGGTCCGGCCGTGTTCTGTCTCTCCTTTACCATGCATGTTCATTGGTAGATCTGTCTTTCCCTCAGGGTCCATCCTTGTTCTGTCTCTCCTTTACCATGCATGTTCATAGGTATGTCTGTCTTTCCCCATGGTCCAGCAGTGCTATGTCTCTCCTTTACCATGCATGTTCATAGGTATGTCTGTCTTTCCTCCGTGGTCCAGCCGTGTTCGGTCTCTCCTTTCCCATCCATGTTCATTGGTCTGTTCATCTTTCCCGCATGGTCCGGCCGTGTTCTGTCTCTCCTCTAACATGCATATTCATTGGTATGTCTGTCTTTCCCTCATGGTCCAGCCGTATTCTGTCTCTCCTTTGCCATGCATGTTCACTGGTCTGTCGGTCTTTCCCGCAAGGTCCAGCTGTCCTTTACCATGCATGTTCATTGGTCTGTCTGTCTTTCCCGCAAGGTCCAGCTGTCCTTTACCATGCATGTTCCCTGGTCTGTGTGTCTTTCCCGCATGGTGCGGCCATGTTCTGCCTCTCCTTTACCATGCATGTTCATTGGTCTGCCTGTCTTTCCCTCATGGTCCTTCTGTGTTTTGTCTCTCCTTTACCATGCATGTTCATTGGTAGATCTGTCTTTCCCTCATGGTCCATCCTTGTTCTGTCTCTCCTTTACCATGCATGTTCATAGGTGTGTCTGTCTTTCCCCATGGTCCAGCCATGCTCTGTCTCTCCTTTACCATGCATGTTCATTGGTATGTCTGTCTTTCCTCCGTGGTCCAGCCGTGTTCGGTCTCTCCTTTCCCATCCATGTTCATTGGTCTGTTCATCTTTCCCGCATGGTCCGGCCGTGTTCTGTCTCTCCTCTACCATGCATATTCATTGGTATGTCTGTCTTTCCCTCATGGTCCAGCCGTATCCTGTCTCTCCTTTGCCATGCATGTTCACTGGTCTGTCGGTCTTTCCCGCAAGGTCCAGCTGTCCTTTACCATGCATGTTCACTGGTCTGTGTGTCTTTCCCGCATGGTGCGGCCATGTTCTGCCTCTCCTTTACCATGCATGTTCATAGGTCTGTCTGTCTTTCCTCCATGGTCCGGCCATTTTCTGTCTCTCCTTTACCATCCATGTTCATTGGTCTGTCTGTCTTTCCTCCCTGGTCCAGTAGTGTTCTGTCTCTCTTTTACCATGCATGTTCATAGGTCTGCATGTCTTTCCCCCATGGTCCAGCCTTGTTCTGTCTCTCCTTTACCATGCATGTTCATTTCTCCATCTGTCTTTCATTCACAGTACCGCTGTGTTTGGTCTCTCCTTTCACATCCATATTCCATGAGACAGCTTTTTGCCCTCCTTGAGCAATGTGCCAACGAATCCCAGAAAGAGAAACAATGCAAGATTGCAGGTCAGGGAGGTGTTACCTCCCTCCAGCAGGAAGCCACACTGGCGCCCTAAAAAGGAAGGTTTCAAAGCAGAAGCTGCCCTCTAAGAGCACATGTGGAGAACTAGGGTGGAGGGTGGCCCCACTGTTTGGGCAGACAGGATGGCATGGGGAGCAGAGAGGGAAAATCAGTTGCCAAACCAGTTTCCCCAGGGGTGCATAGCCCTGAGATGGGCTACTGAGGTCCACACAACAAGAGAGTGATCCCACCATCTTGGGAGTGGGAATAATGGTGAATCCTGGGATATCTCAATCCCTCAATCCACAGGAAGTGGTCACCAGGTGGGAGGGAACCTTGTAGCCCATTGGCTACCAACCGTATCCTGCCCTGGGGGCCTTTTTTTTTTTTCTTTTTTTTTTAGCATAAAGGGGGCACCCCAACCTCAGATCTTAACTGACCTGGAAGAAGGACCAAAGGACTGCTCCACTGCGCTGAGGAACTAACAAAGATGATGCACCTTCGAGGACTGTCCCTGCTGTACCTGGTGGCTAGTGAAGAGAGGGACTGTGCCTGCCATGTCCAACGCAAGAAGAAGCCATCTCCAGAGCCCAGCAAAGCCTACAGACTCCAAGGGCAAGCCAACTGACCTATTCGCAGCACAGGTCCACAACAGCTGAAGAAGCCTGTTTGGGAGGTTTATAACCCAAAGTCTTCAAACTGCTAACACCACCGCCATGCAGCACCTGGGACCAAGATCCTAAGCACAGAGTTGCACCAGCGTTCTCTGAGCCCAGGAGGGGTGTCGTAGAGCTGCTAGGACCCTCAAAGGAGGAGTTATTCACTCAGGAATGATTGGCCACTCGGATGACAGATAGTCCAGTGGTGACTGGATTTTGGCCAGAACAGAGAAGACCTTGTGGAACATCAACCCTGCAACCAGCATCCCCACATAGTCGAGGCATGAGGAGTGCCTACAGGAGGCCCCCATCAGTCCCCCACAACCTCCCCATCGGCCACATCAGTATCCTTGGAGGAATCTTCAGCATCCCATGCATCAGGACCGCTCCAAAGGAATCCATTGCAACACGGATAAAGTGCCTGGAACTGCAATGAAAACAGCTTTGAGGTAACTGTTCTTGAGGGCCTTGCTGGTCCCCCTGACTAGCCCCCTGCTGGAGCTGGGTGCCCCCGGTAACTCTGACTGCAGTGACACTTGCCTAAGTTTTTCTGGAAAAAGTTTCTAACTTTCAAATTTGTTGAATTTGCCATTGCTTGTTTGCTGTTGCGTGAAATGCTCTGATTTGTCATTTCTTGTAAATTCTGTATCTCGGGAGCCCGCCTGTGGATCTTTTTTGTTCTAGTGTCTAAATTCTTACACAAATGCAGCTACATTTAGGGGTTGATAAGTGCATTACCGGTGAGGTTGCCCAACAACCACACCATACAATACACCCCATTCCCTCACATGCAGCCTGTGGACCAGTGAATCCTGTATGCCTAGAGTAGTCGATAAACAGCAGACACTGTGTGTAGATCAATGTGTGATGGCTGGAGTGCAGCCATATACAGTGGATCAAGATGCATGCTGCAACTAATGAACAGCAGACACTGCGTGCACATCCGTGTGTGGTGGCTGGAGCGCAGACACCTGCAGTGGATCTCAGGATGCGTGCTGCAGCTAATAAACAGCAAACGCAGGCCTTAGTGCATGTAGGATAGAGAACTGGGTGCGCTCTGTAGCCAGCAAACACTAGGGTCCGCTGTAGATAAGTGTCTGATATAGAACAGAGGGACCTACAGCAGAAGCTGTCCATAGATACATGGACACTGTATGCCCATAGCAGCCAACACATAACAAATACCACCTTTGGATTAGGGTGTAGGGGCAGAGGCATCTGCAGCGGGACACAAGGTGCATAGTGCAGCTTGTGAAAGGACACCTGTGAGAGAGAGAAAGAACAGCAGATGCAGACCAGTGTGTGCGGGCTGGGGCAGAGAGATGAATAACGGGGTACATAGTGCAAACAATGAACAGCAGGTGCAGTCCGTGGATCAGTGAACAATGCATGCCTGGAGCAGCCAACAAACAGCAGACACTACCTGTAAATCAGTGGGGTGCTGGAGCAGCACCTTCTGCAATGAATCGCAGAGTGCATAGTGCAGTTAAGGTGTAGCATAAAGAGACTGAGGATTAGTGTCTGTGAGCTGGAGCAAAGATACCTGCAAGGGAGCACCAGATGCAACCAATGAACAGAAGACGCACACCGAAGTGCAGGCTGTAGCAGAAAGACCTTCACAAAGAGTGTGAGTGAGATGAGATGAGACCCGAGAGACCAGGAAGGGCAGGGATGATCAGCAGGGCAGTCTCATGTCTGACTGCATGGCTCACGCATCCATGCTCAGGTGACAGATGCATGTCACACTGCATGGCTCACCCATCTTTGCTCCAGTGCAAGACACATGTTACTCTGAATAGTTCACCCACCCATGCTCAGGTGGCAGACTAATGTCACTGCATGGCTCACCCGTCCATACTCAGGCCACATACGTATGTCACACTGCATGGCTTACCCATCCATATTCAGGTGGCAGACACTTTATTGTCCATAGATCACCTGCCCATGCTCCGGTGGCAGACTCATGCCACACTGCATGGCTCACCTGCTCATGCTTAGGTGCATGGCTCACGCATCCATACTCAGGTGGCAGACGTATGTCACACTGCGTGGCTCCCCTGTCCACGCCTATGTGGCAGTCTCATATCACACTTGATGGCTCACCCTTCCATGCTCAGGTGGCAGACTCATGTCACACTGTATGGCTGACCGTCCATGCTCAGGTCACAGATGCAGGTCACATTGCTTGGCTCACCCGTCCACAACTAGGTGGCAGTCTCATATCACACTGCACGGCTCATCTGTCCATGTTCAGGTGAAGACCCATGTCATACTGCATAGCTCATCCTTTCATGCTCTGGTTCAGACCCATGCCTGGCTCACCCGTCCATGCCTAGATGGTAGACTCATTTCACACTGCATAGCTCACCGGTCCATGCCTAAATGGTAGACTCAGGTCACATTGCATGGCTCACCCGTCTATGTCTTGGTGGCAGACTCATGTGACACTCCATTGGCTCACCCCTCCATGCCTAGGTGGTAGTCTCATATCACACTGCACGACTGACCGTTCATGCTCAGTCGGCAGACCCATGTCAGAATGCATAGCTCACCCGTCCATGCCTAGGTGGCAGTCTCATGTCACACTGCATGGTTCACCCTCCCATCTACACTCAGGTGGCAGAGACATCACACTGCATGGCTCACCTATCCATGCCTAGGGGCAAATACGTCATATTACATGGCTCACCTGTCTATGCTGAGTTGGCCCTCATGTCACTACATAGCTCATCTGTCCATGCTCTGGTGCAGACTCATGCCATGCAGCACTAGTTAACCCTCCATGCTCAGGTTCAGGTCCATGCCACACTGCATGGCTCTCCCGTCCATGCCTAGGTGGCAGACTCATGTCACACTGCATGGCTCACCCATCCATGCTCTGGTGCAGACTCACGTCACACTGCATGGTTCACCCGTCCACGCACAGGTGGCAGACTCAAGTCACACTGCATGGCTCACCCGTCCACGCACAGGTGGCAGACTCACGTCACACTGCATGGCTCACCCGTCCACGCACAGGTGGCAGACTCGCGTCACACTGCATGGCTCACCCGTCCACGCACAGGTGGCAGACTCGCGTCACACTGCATGGCTCACCCGTCCATGCACAGGTGGCAGACTCGCGTCACACTGCATGGCTCACCCGTCCATGCACAGGTGGCAGACTCAAGTCACACTGCATGGCTCATCCGTCCATGCACAGGTGGCAGGCACGTCACACTGCATTGCTCACCCGTCCATGCACAGGTGGCAGACTCACGTCACACTGCATGGCTCACCCGTCCATGCACAGGTGGCAGACTCACATCACACTGCATGGCTCACCCGTCCATGCACAGGTGGCAGACTCACGTCACACTGCATGGCTCACCCGTCCATGCACAGGTGGCAGACTCACGTCACACTGCATGGCTCTCCCGTCCATGCCTAGGTGGCAGACTCACGTCACACTGCATGGCTTACCCGTCCATGCACAGGTGGCAGACTCACGTCACACTGCATGGCTCACCCATCCATGCACAGGTGGCAGACTCACGTCACACTGCATGGCTTACCCGTCCATGCACAGGTGGCAGACTCACGTCACACTGCATGGCTCACCCATCCATGCACAGGTGGCAGACTCACGTCACACTGCATGGCTCACCCGTCCATGCACAGGTGGTAGACTCACGTCACACTGCATGGCTCACCCGTCCATGCTCTGGTTCAGACTCATGTCACATTGTATAGCTCATCCGTCCACGCTCAGGTGCAAACCCAATAGTTAGTATTGAGAAGATTGCCGACTGGGGCATTTATCATGTATAACTGGGGTGTCTGCAATTGACTTGTAGACTTGTACCCTTTTTTGATTGCGGTCTCCATCCAGTAGGATTACCTACCGAGCTGCTAGTTGTAGGTGCGCTTGATATTGAAGGTTCTTAGGATTAATTCGCCTGGCCATTGTGTGACAATTAAAAGCGGCCTTTTGAATTGTGTCCAATTGAATGTCATCAGCTGACTATGCTTCAACCACTTCGGTAGGCACCCTACACTTCATGATTTCTAAATAAGAGAGTGGCTAGAGCTTCCTTCCTCATGTATCCCTGGTTCGCTTGAATGCTTGATTCCAACAGGATTGATTTAGCTATTCTGCTATTTCCCCAGTATGATTAAGCTGGCACAACATTATCCCTATGCATGACTGCCCTGATGATGATCCTAAATAATCAGGGTAAAAACGCTGTCATCTGATACAGCATCACTTGGCTCCTCATTTAATACATAGTTCTTCCGAAAAACTTATTTGGTATTTTCAAGTTCATGTAACAAAACCATGTATCCCTTTTGCATATATGCCGTTTCCACATATATGTTTTAATGTGTTTCCGATGTGCCAATCACGAGCACTGTGTGTTCACTTATTTTTGACTCACCAGCACTAATTATTGATTAATGTTGATGCTGCTATTGATTTCATAATACATATGCAATATTCTATTTGGTGCATATCCTTTGTTTTATTCAGTATATGCTAATTTTGTATTCTAATGATACCTGGTGAGACATTTTTGCATGTATCATCTGCAGACGCATGTCACACTGCAGGCTCTCCCGTCTATGCCTAGGTGGCAGACTCATGTCACACTGCAGGCTCTCCCGTCTGTGCCTACGTGGCAGACTCATGTCACACTGCAGGCTCTCCCGTCTGTGCCTAGGTGGCAGACTCATGTCACACTGCAGGCTCTCCCGTCCGTGCCTAGGTGGCAGACTCATGTCACACTGCAGGCTCTCCCGTCTGTGCCTAGGTGGCAGACTCATGTCACACTGCAGGCTCTCCCGTCCGTGCCTAGGTGGCAGACTCATGTCACACTGCAGGCTCTCCCGTCTGTGCCTAGGTGGCAGACTCATGTCACACTGCAGGCTCTCCCGTCCACGCCTAGGTGGCAGACTCATGTCACACTGCAGGCTCTCCCGTCCACGCCTAGGTGGCAGACTCATGTCACACTGCAGGCTCTCCCGTCTATGCCTAGGTGGCAGACTCATGTCACACTGCAGGCTCTCCCATCCGTGCCTAGGTGGCAGACTCATGTCACACTGCAGGCTCTCCCATCTGTGCCTAGGTGGCAGACTCATGTCACACTGCAGGCTCTCCCGTCCATGCCTAGGTGGCAGACTCATGTCACACTGCAGGCTCTCCCGTCTATGCCTAGGTGGCAGACTCATGTCACACTGCAGGCTCTCCCGTCTGTGCCTAGGTGGCAGACTCATGTCACACTACATGGCTCTCCCGTCCATGCCTAGGTGGCAGACTCATGTCACACTGCAGGCTCTCCCGTCCATGCCTAGGTGGCAGACTCATGTCACACTGCAGGCTCTCCCGTCCATGCCTAGGTGGCAGACTCATGTCACACTGCAGGCTCTCCCATCTGTGCCTAGGTGAGAGACTTATGTCACACTGCAGGCTCTCCCATCTGTGCCTAGGTGGCAGACTCATGTCACACTGCAGGCTCTCCCATCCATGCCTAGGTGGCAGACTCATGTCAAACTGCAGGCTCTCCCATCTGTGCCTAGGTGGCAGACTCATGTCACACTGCAGGCTCTCCCATCTGTGCCTAGGTGGCAGACTCATGTCACACTGCAGGCTCTCCCGTCCATGCCTAGGTGGCAGACTCATGTCACACTGCAGGCTCTCCCATCTGTGCCTAGGTGGCAGACGCATGTCACACTGCAGGCTCTCCCGTCCATGCCTAGGTGGCAGACTCATGTCACACTGCAGGCTCTCCCGTCCATACCTAGGTGGCAGACTCATGTCACACTGCAGGCTCTCCCGTCTATGCCTAGGTGGCAGACTCATGTCACACTGCAGGCTCTCCCATCTGTGCCTAGGTGGCAGACTCATGTCACACTGCAGGCTCTCCCGTCTATGCCTAGGTGGCAGACTCATGTCACACTGCAGGCTCTCCCATCTGTGCCTAGGTGGCAGACTCATGTCACACTGCAGGCTCTCCCGTCTATGCCTAGGTGGCAGACTCATGTCACACTGCATGGCTCACCCGTCCATGCACAGGTGGCACACTCCCGTCACACTGCGTGGCTCACCCATCCATGCACAGGTGGCAGACTCATGTCACACTGCAGGCTCTCCCGTCTATGCCTAGGTGAGAGACTTATGTCACACTGCATGGCTCACCCGTCCATGCACAGGTGGCACACTCCCGTCACACTGCGTGGCTCACCCATCCATGCACAGGTGGCAGACTCATGTCACACTGCAGGCTCTCCCGTCTATGCCTAGGTGAGAGACTTAGGTCACACTGAATGGCTGACCCATCCATGCCTTGGTGGCAGACGCATGTCACACTCCAGGCTCTCCCGTCCATGCCTAGGTGGCAGACTCATGTCACACTGCAGGCTCTCCCATCTATGCTTAGGTGGCAGACTCAGGTCACACTGCAGGCTCTCTCGTCTGTGCCTAGGTGGCAGACTCATGTCACACCGTCCATGCCTTGGTGAGAGACTTATGTCACACTGCATTGCTGACCGCCCATGCTCTGGTGAAGACTCATATCATGCTGTATGGCTCATCCATCCATGCTCAGGTGCAGGCCCATGCCACACTGCACGGCTTTCCTATCCATGCTTAGGAGGCAGACTCCATTCACATTGAATGGCTCACCCGTTCATGCCCAGATAGTAGACTCAATTCACATTGCATGGCTCACCTGTCCATGCTTAGGTGGCGTTCTCATGTCACTGCATGGCTCACCCGTCAATGCTCTGGTGTAGACCCATGTCACACTGCATGGTTCACCCTTCCATGCTCATGTGGCAGACTCATGTCACACTGCATGGTTCACTCTTCCATGCTCATGTGGCAGACTCACGCCACATTGCATGGCTTGTTCGTCCATGATCAATTGCCAGGTATGTCACACTGCATGGTTCATCATCTGTTCATGCTCTGGTACAGACTCATGTCACACTGCATGGCTCACTTGTCCATGCACAGGTGGCAGACTCAAGTCACACTGCATGGCTTGTTCATCCATGCTTAAATGACAGACCCAAGTCACACTGCATGGTTTATCTGTTCATGCTCTGGTACAGACTCATGTCACACTGAATGGCTCACTCGTCCATGCACACGTGGCAGACTCACTTCACACTGGATGGCTCACCCTTCCATGCACAGGTGGCAGACTCACGTCACACTGCGTGGCTCACCCGTCCATGCACAGGTGGCAGACTCACGTCACACTGCATGGCTTGTTCATCCATGCTCAAATGACAGACCCACGTCACACTGCACGGTTTACCCTTCCGTCCTCAGGTGGAGCTGTGTACTAAAGGTGGAAGGCAGGCTTGTGGGCTGCTCAAGCTTATCTTCCACTCAGATGAACATAGGACTGTACTCCGCTCTTTAATAATGCAAGGATGGCATTTCAGTTTAACTCCTTCAATGCTCTCCACCGCTCCAGGGCCTTTCGCAGCCTGAGAGGCAGATGGCTCTTGCATTACAAAGAGCAGTGGATGGTGAAGATGGTGGTGTAACTGCCACCTATCTCAAGTGCTCCTATTCGTGACAACCTACACGCTACTGCAATGAAGGATGCACAAGCACATCAAGAGATGATCTGTTGTTTACTAGTAAAACACAAAATAATACAAAAGGATGTCATCCTCAGCATTATCAATGCATGTCCTGGTGCTACAGTACAGAATTGGTAAGTTGATAAGCGAGGCTAGTCTGAGAACAGAAATTTCTTAAGAAGTTTTCCAAGACTCAGATGGTAAGACTTGAAGTGTAAAGATACCAGTAAGAAGCTCCAGATTTTCGCTATTGCAGAGGCAACAGTCCAGGCACACTCTCCAAGCTTTTGTGCACATGGTTGGCAGGGAGTCACGTAAGTATTACCGCCTGACTCTGGCTATGTATAGACTTGTGGCAGATACACAGACTCCTGAATACAACAGTATCCGCAAACAAGGCAAAGGGAAGTTTTCCAATTTCAGCAGTTTAGCCTTCTTCATCATTGAGGGTGAAGCCCAGACTGCAAACCCCAGTCACCAAGGCAGGCCAGAACCCAGCACAGTGAGCCACCAATCACTGGTTCACACTGCTGAGGATCTACCAATAATCAAGATCTCTGTCTTGCCTGAACTAAGCTTTAGGAAATGGCTACTCAACCAAGTAGAAACCTTGGTCAGACAGGAACGAAAATAAATTGCTTTGAGCTCAGAAGTTGTTTGTTGAGTCGAAGAATAACTTAGGCGTCATCAGCGTCAGCCTAAATCTCCAGCCTACATTATGTCATAAGCTTGGCCAGAGGAGCTCTGTACATGCTAACGCCTAGGGACACCATTCTGACGTTCAATGGATTAAGAAGCTAACATGTGAAATCTAGAATGCTTAGACATGTCCCTTAAAAAAAAGATAATACTGAGCAAGAAAAGATGTCTTCGACACCGATCTTATGATCACGAGCCAGCAAAGCAGTATGATCACGAGCTGCCAGAGCTGCAGAGAGGTCCAAAACTCAGCAAGCTCAGTGTTATGGACAGCACATAAATCTACCTGTGCTGCATTCAGAACAGAGTACTGTTGTAAAATGGCAGACAACTGTCTGCTAGCTCCTTCTCCATTCTGGATCATACGTAGTCAGAATGACTGTTAGAAGAGCAAACTCAGTGCCAGTACTGAACACTGCCTGTGCCTCATGCGTAACAGAACGCTCTTCTAAAAACCCAGATAGCTGCTTGCTGACCACCTTTTCAGTCATTTTGGCCACTAAGAGTAGCAGAGATATGGGCCTGAGACTGCGTAGGGCAGATGGATTGGCATTAGTACCGACGATGTTGAAGGGGAAGCGTTGGCAATTCTCGTGATGATGTCCTCTAATAGGTCAATAACTAGGGGAAATAATCTAGCAGGACATAAGTTAAAAGGAACATCAGACCTGTTAGAGCCACTACTGTGGCATCATCTGGTGAAAACTCTTGAAACACTGACATGGAATCACCCCATTCTTCAATCTGAAGTCTTTCTTCTGCAGGCTGCGCGGCCAAAGCGTCATCAAAGGTGTCATAATTGAGTTTATTTTTGGGAAAGAAGTCCTGGAGAAAACAGTGAATGAAATGTGAAAAGCTACAAATCTGATTACCTTTATAGTTTTAAACACTACCTTCACGCGGTGTTGCGCTGCGTGAATTTACGGAGCATTAAACCAAGAAAATCAGCACAGGAGTGTGGTACTGATTTACTGTTCTAGGTAAGGGCTACCTGATACCAGGCCTTACCAGACGGATCACAGTCTTGGTACCAAGCTCTTCCAATACCTACTCTAAGCACATCTATATCCCACGCAGGAGTGTTCCTGCAGGGCTTCACAACCTTTAACATCCCAGCAATCCCAATGTTGATGACTCAGGTAATATCTTTCAAGTCATTATCCAAATAAGGGATCCTTAGGGAAGCCGTGCAGTAAACCTATATGGGGTAACCCTAGAAAAGTTCCTTTTGATGTCTGCTACTGAGCTTTTACGTGGGGCTGACTGCCCCAAACAAAGAAACCTTAAACATAATTAGGTGATGGTGAATCCAACATGGAGCTTTATTAGTCAAAACAGTAAGAAAAATGGAAATTAGTAAAAAAGAAAAAAAAAATATATATATATATAGTTTATAGTTCGAAGGCTGACTATGACCTTTTACAGGAGTCAATAAGACTGTTTCAGGGGCAGACAAACCATCTACCTTGAAGTTGAAATCACCCGCAAGTTAACGACTTTCAAGCTGTAAGGAGTAACAGGGATGCAGGCTCAGTCACATCGAAGCCGAAGGTAGCAGAGCATCCTGCAGCCGGCAGGCTATCACTCGTTACAAGTGATGTGGCGGTAAAGTGAATAATGATGGCGAGGACATATGCCTGAGAAGGGCCGGCCAATGGAATCCGCACTACCTTAAGATGGTGCTGAAAAAAGATAGCTAGACTCCCGCCTCCTTGTCAATGTGGTCCACTAACACGCAGGGCAAGCTGGTCAAGGAAAGCGACACGTTTGCAATTCCCAACTAGATACATTAAACACTCTAAATAACCTAAATAGACGCCATACAGGAGACCAACAAGACGCATACAGAATAATTACTGTTAACTGCATTTCACCCCCAGTTTGCATCCTTGCCTTGTCCACCCGTATACATCTGACTGAAAGAGACACATAGCAGTGATTAATGCCCACATCAGCAGACAATAACTTTTCATTAGTCACAGCTGTCCACTACGGCAACCAGACAAATAAAGAAGATAGCCAAGTAGGTTAAGAAGGGCAGACCTGAGGGCTAGCAGCCGCAGAGCACCCAGACTGGCTATGCCCAGAGCCAGAACCTGTTCTGCGGCTGATAAGGGGTAGGCAGCTGCCTTGGTAGTCCTGCAGCGGTCAGGAGGGCGGTGCCAGGAGAGAGGGTGCAGCACGGACCTCGTGCCACTCACGTGGCATTCAAGTGCTGCACCAAATGTGTGGAAGGCCCCATCGCCAGTCCTCAGATGCACAGTGGTGCACGTCACTTCAAACAATTCTGCAACACTCATTTTCTCTCGTGCACTTCCTCAGTCATCTTTTACAGTTTGTGAATGTGTTTATTTGAACTGTGGAAATGTGTCCGCTTTTACCAGTTTATACATGATTGCACCGCCCCCTGGATTTTAGCAAACAGACTAGATTAACTCCTATTGACAGTAAATAACCAAAATCTACCACACTCTAAGCCACCAATAACAAACAGGTAAGCAGGCTAGTTATTCCCAGTCTCTGGAATGGGGTAAATTAACTCTGCTGTGCGAACTGATGGAAGAGAATCCGGGGAGTGTAACAGGCCAGGGGTCATGAAGGACGAGTGGGTCCAGTGAGATGCCATCGTGTGTAGCTGGGGACCAAACATGGACCAAGACTGGACCAAGGGTCTTTGGACAGGACAGCAGGTTGTCAGCCACGAACAAAGATCTTCGATGCCTGGATTCATCGCTTACATTCTGGCACTACTGAACATCAGCCAGAACCAATCAATATTTTACAGTATATCACGGTAATGCTGAACGGCATGAAGTCAGAACTCAGTTCTCAAGTACCTTTGCTCTGCACAATTACAGACCTGGCAATTACAAGAAAATAAAATACCTCTAGATCGTCAGCTAGGAAACGGTAGGAAAAAAAAGATAAGAAGGCTTTCAGCCCTCAGGAACAAAACTACAGTAATATTACTGGTCAACTTCTTCTAACCAAGACCTCCAGCCAGGAGCCACAAGAGAGGTGTCTCCCTCTCAAACCTTCTACAGGCAGCAATCTTAATGCTATCTCATCAGGGTGGCTGCAGATCACATTAACAACCCAATTGAGAAGGTTAAGCCCTTCGCCGCTAAAGCTAGTATGAAACACTAGGTATTCGAGATAGCAATTCAGGCATTTCACCTCTTTCATTCTAGAAACTGGGAGGAGCAGAATCACTTCTGCTGCTCCAGGTGCCATATGCCACTAACTGATGATGTCAAGGGCACATCTGTGCTACGAGTATCCTCTCGGTGGAGTAGAGGCAAAAGATCATTCGCTTATCTCTCAGTACATGTTCATATCGGAGCAGGACAGAGGTCCCAAAGGGGGAAACCAAACTAGATCACTAGGGACCCAGAAACAGCTCTCCCTAAACCTTCAACACCTCCAGCCAGCAAGCGAACATAGCTCTCATTAGGTGCCAAAACCACTGGAAGCTCGAGACATGAATATCACAGAAGCGACGAGAGGCCACCTCTTTAGAGGCCTATCCCAAGCTTCCCCCACACATGTAGCCAATTTAGCTGCACATGGATCCAGAGAGAGTTGGGTCTTCTATGGAACATCTACATGGGCAGAAATGACACAAAACAAACTATGGAAGTGTGCAACTCTTATGTCTAGAGCTGAGAAATTGATAGCTCTTGTTGATGTACCCATGTTAAGGTCTTCTGAAAAAAAAATGGAAAAAAAAAAAACAACGAGTGAACCCCGATCTGCACCACAAGGAGGACTTAGCTATGGGGACCCTCAAGTAGGGAGAAGAAAGAAAGAAGTTCCTATTAGGTGAATGCCCCAGCCTACTCCTCTAAAATCAGTGTTTATTATACACATGGTGAGGTGCCCAATACTGCCACATTTTTGGGTCATTCATTAGCATTAATTCTACAATGAATAGAATATGCATGCTTCCTACTTTTCTGAACTTGTGGGCACCACTCTGTCTAATGGAGGGATGAAAAAGTGCTTCTGAAAGCTGTGTTATGAAGGTTTGTGCAAATAGTACTGCACTCACGCGAACACCCACACACTATAATTTCTATCTCTGCGTGGGAGCATGCTATCGGCAGTTCGCTTCTTTTGCTAATTGGTGCAAACAATAGCTGTTCCTCTTGCGGATCTGTGACTCTACACTCGACAGGGCCCATGCTAGACTCTGATTGTGGATCTGTGATCCTGCACTGGAGGGGACCCAAGCCTGACTCTTCCTTAACTACAGATCCGTGACTCTGCACTGAAGGGGGCCCATGCCCAACTCATCTTTGATTTCAGATGTGTGATTCTGCACTTGAGGGAACCCATGCTTTACGCTTTGATTGCGGATCTGCCATCCTGCACTGTAGAGGGCCCATGCTCTACTCTTCTTTGATTGAGAATCTATGATTTTGCACTGGAGAAAGCTCATTGCTTACTCTTCTTTGACTACAGATCTGCGATTCTGCTCTGGAGATGGCCCATGCCCCACTCTTCTTTGATTTTGGATCTGAGATTTTCTACTAAAGGGGACCTATGCCAGACTCTTCGTTAGTTTCGGATCAGTGATTCTGCAAATGAAAGTACCCATGCCAGACTCTTTTTTGACTGCAGATCTGTGATTCTGCACTGGAGCAAGCCCATGCCCGACTCTTCTTTGATTGCGGATCTGTGATTCTGCCCCAGAGAGAGCCCATGCCGACTCTTCTTTAATTTTGGATTTGTGATTTTGCACTGGAAGGGACCCATGGCCCACGCTTCTTTGATTGCAAATCTGACTTTCCATTAAGGGGACCCATTCCCGACTCCTCTGACTATAGATCTGTGATTCCGCATTGGAGGGTACCCATGCCTCACTCTTCTTTGATTGTGAATCTGTGATTCTGCAATGGAGAGGGCCCATGCTGTACTATTCCTTGACTAAAGATCTGTGATTCTCCACTGGAGTGGGCCCATGCCAGACTTTTTTTGAGTTAGTTTTTAATTCTTCTCTTTAAGCTCAGCAGCCTTTGCCACAATGCATTGTGTAGAAGCCAGATGGGAAATGTTGCAAGCAGTTGACCTCATCTAACCCGTATTCCTTCTGTGCTGCTAGCTGTAGTAACAAGCATTAAGGGCACACCTGCACACTGTGTGATCGTAGGGGCATTATTGACCTGCATCTAGTTATCGAGGTTCATGGAAGATGTGTTTAATTTCATAACACGGCCTACTACAGACCAAAACTGCAATTGCTGCCGAGACTTGAGCTCCCTTGGTAACCATATACATGCTTAAAGACCTTCCAAAGAAGGTTGGTGGGTGTAGAAAGCGTGTTGCTGATGAAGGGAGTGCGGAACTCTTCCACCATCGTGCAAAACTAGCTTGTTGTCACGCAAACATTGTTTCGCTAAGATAGTCCTGTCTACCCCTTTGTAGCACAAAACAGAGACAGAAGGCTACTACAGGCAATTTGTGAGTTAGCAATGTATGTACACCACTGAGATGAATAAACCACTCACTAAAGTTCCCAGGCCAAGTTAATAAAATGAAAAAGCATTGTGTGATTAAAATATTGCCAAAAGATTAGGGATTTTCTTCTAGTAACAGAGCACCAACTCCAGGCTGTCTTGCCTTCAATCAGGCCGAAGGGGCTGGAAGACAATCAGCTGGCTTGTGCAGGCAGGCAGAGTTCGCAAGTTCACAACTCTAGAGTTCCTCTGAAGGCATTCCTGGCTTGGGTCTCCATGGCCGACAGAACCTCTGGTCATTCTAGGTCTGTGTAGGCCACTCAACACCCCCTTTTTAGCTTCAAGTATGGTTCTTGGTGCCGACACCCACTTTCTTGCCTTCAACTGGAGAGCTCTTGCTCCAGATATCTCTTTGCAGGGAGGGTAAGTTGACTTGGTCACTGACTTCACAGTTTCTACAAAAAATCGTGGCCAAGTGCAGTTACAACTGGTCTGCTTCAGAAGATGCTCTGTTGGTCCTTGGGAGCTACCAGCAGATCAGGCCACCCTGATCATTTCACTGACAAAACACACAGTTCTTGGTTAAGAGGTGTCACATTCTGTCCCACTGTTCAACAGTCTATCAACGCTTCCAAGACCTGCACCAGGTGGGGTTTGAGGGTCTGCCCCATCTTCATTTTGTGATCTGACTTTCAGCTGTGTTGTTTCTCTTAAAAGCTTCATAATGCTCTGTTCGGTGGCTAACAGGCCACATACAACCACCTAAGGGTTCTTTCTCATCAGGCAAGGATGCCCTTACAATGATCACCCGCTGCCGGTTTACTCCAGCCTGAGGTTTGCTGAAAAAACTGCTAAGCGAGTGGTTGGGTTGAAGCTTTCAGAAGATTACAGCAGTAACGTTAAAGAAAAGAGCTACCTTTGCATAACCCATTTACACCGATTCCATCCACGGATAACTAAGGCTGGTCTCACCCATACTGGTTTAGTGACTCCTAGTATTAGGCTTCCAGGACAGAACGGGCCGGAACATGCAGCTTGTATGCCTGCAGCTGCTTAAACTAAATACAATGAACTCATACACCATAAAGAAAACAAATGCACGAAGAAATCAGTTTGTGGGGTCAAAATACCAGCCGCATCTAGCAGAGAACAAGCATTGGCAAAGCCATTAGGTCTCACCTATGCACAATCTATTGGTTCTGGCAATGTGTTTCAGCCACACTGTACAAAAGCATGGCTGCTGTTCAGTATGGCTAAAAGTTAGTGCCGTAGAAGAGAATGGCATGAAGTGGAGTGTAGTAGAGTGAAGTAACAGAGTAGGGTACAGTGTCAAAGTGAGGTGGCGTTTTGTATAGTAGAGGAGCACAGAGTGGAGTAGAGTGCCGTAGAGTGTCACAGTGGAGTGGCATAGTGCCGCACAGTGGAGTTGCATAGAGCAATGGTTCTTAACATGTGGACCCCCACTTGATCTTTACTGGAACACTGGGACTCCCCCTGAATGATTAGTGCACTCCGGGGACCCCCAATAAGTCATTACTGAAAGCAGGGGATTCCAGCCTAATACTTTTTGAACTGCAAACAAATACAGTAAAGATACATGAAAATGCATTCAAACAAAATCACTTATAAAATATTCACACAAAAAAAGAATAATTTTGATGGGAAAGTTGAAGCTTTTTTCATTCAATTAAGGCCACTCATTGCTAATTCTATATTCTGTTTGATGCTCTTGCACTGCTCCCACAAATCAATCTGAGGAAACCATCTTAATTTTTAGCCTCTACTTTTATTCCTTCACATTTACTGAACGTTTTAAAATGTTCACTTTTACATTTTTCGTTATTCTATTATCTACACTTTATTAATCCTTTAATATTATTTAATTTTCTAGGCAGTCACCGACCCCCGGGTAGGCTTTGTGGATGCTCATGGGTCTCCGGACCAAAGGTTAAAAAACACTGGCACAGGGTGGCAGACAGTGAAGTGGAGTAGAGTAGTGTAAGGTGGAGTAAAGTGGCGTAGAGGGAGTTCTTTAGAGTAGAGTGAAGTAGCATAGAGAGCAGTACAGTGGTGAAGAGTGGAGACAAGTAGCGAAGGGTGGAGTAAAGTGTTGTAGAGTGCAGTAGCATGAAGTGGTTTGGTGTGGCAGAGAGTGGCAGAGAGTGGATTAAAGTTTCGCAGAGTGTCGGGCAGAGGGTAAGCTACAGTGTCAGAGTGTCAGAGTGGAGGGATATAGTGTGAAGTAAAGAGTGGAGCATACAATAGAGTAAAGAGTCATAGGTTGGGGAAAGGTGGAGTCACAGAGTGCAGCAAAATGTCTTGGAGTGCTGCAGAGTGAAGTATGCATGGGGTGGTAGAAACTGCCATTACAAGCACATTTTCAATTGAAATGACCGCTGCATTTGCACATACAGTTTTACTGATAAAACTATACAGCACACAAAGATAGTGTGTGGAAATATCACTTCCTAGTGTACTGATTTGTTTCGACCGTATTAAAATATTTGTTTGCGCCACACCTCAAAATTACAAAAAAATGTGTTTCATGTGTGCTTTCCGAATTCTGAAATATTTGAGCAGTTCATTTACAAACTTTTATATTTTGTTGTGTGCTAGAAAAAAAAAACAATTTTCTTTCCAGCCCCCAGTATTTAGCAAGTTTGTCACAGAAAAGTAATCTGAAGAAAAGTGAACACCAAACTCTCTCAGAAGACAGAGCCTGACATTTATCCCTTGCCTCTGAATGCACAGCAATCCACAGTAAATGCAACACGATAAGAAAAAAATTTAAAGGTCTGTTTACAACAAGCGAATACTCATGGAAAGATACAAGGAGCAATGGTCAACAGGTTATACTCCATGGAAGGCACAAAGATATGCTGGATAGCCTAAAACAAAGCCAGCAAAAATAATGCAAGCAAATGTGATGTAATGTTCCGGCAGTGGTAATAAAAATTAACATTACATGGTGGTCTAGATTGTTTTATATTGTCTTCCAGGAAATCCTGGCAACGGGAAGATTCCTGAAGAGTTGGAAGGGGGCAGTGATTAAACCAATCCACAAAAAAATGAGTCTATAATCTCCCACGAATTACGGGCAAATTAACCTGCTGGACATAGGTTTTAAGTTTTTTTCAAAAATATTACTGAAGATGATTAAGGGTTGGGTGGAGGTAAAGTTGATCATTCCCCAGGAGAAAGAGGGTTATTAAGGCGAGTCATTTGACTATGGATCACTGCTTTTGTTTATGGGCCATAGCAAAGACATCCAAAGGGCAGGACTTGTCTTGTTGATTTTAGCTTCACTTTCGCCTCAGTTGATGGGGTTCTGCTGTGGGAGGTGTTAAAGAGATACGGGATCCCAAAAGATCTGCTTTTAATTCTGTGGGTATTCCACAGAACCCCACATGTATCTGGACAGTGCAGAGGGGTCTCTCTCTCTCTCTCTCTCTCTCTCTCTCTCTCTCTCTCTCTCTCTCTCTCTCTCTCTCTCGCATGTGTATCGGCCCCTACATTGTTCTCCTCGTTTCTCGCTGATCTTCCTGAAGTTTTAAGCTTGCCAAATGTTTTTAGTCCTAAAATGAATGGCAAAAATATTAGCTGTCTTTTATATGCAGACGATCTGGTGATTTTTGATTGGACAGGAACTGGACTACAATGGAAGTTGAACATATCTGAGGATTATTGCATTAGGAAAAAATTAAAAATAAATATGGAAAAAACTAAAGTGCTCAAAATAGGGAATAAAGGGAAGAATAGGAGTTCAATAATTAATAAAACTAAAATAGAGAGAGTGAATAAATATAATTACCTAGGGGTATGGTTTTTGCATAATTTAGGTTGGAAGGACAATCTTGCCTCCTCACAGGATAATGCACTGGTGTCAATTGCGGGGCCAAAGAAATTTGATAAATGATATGGGGGAACCATCTCTTTGACCAGTACTGCGAGCCAATCAAGCTATGGTAAAACCTCAGTTTATGTATGGGGTGGAGTTGATGGGTATATGGGGTAAGAAGAGCCGGGACTTGGAAAAAGGAAGGTGCCTGAAAAGGCTACTCAGCCTCCCCTCCTCCACCATGGCACAGGCGATTAGAGCAGAGACAGGTTTATTCAGGTGGACACAGATCGCTCATGTAGAGATATTAAAATTTAGACAAGAAAGGATAATGCAGAAATATCTACAATCTCCCTGCTACGTAACAAGGAGATATTACAAAGTGAATTATCCTGGGCACGGGAAGTAAGAGGAAGAAATCAAGCTTGCTCCAGGACATTAACTATACAAGTAACACAGGGTATTGATGAGATGGGGTAAATAAAGCAGAGTTCAAAAGATTATTAAAACAGGTCTCCAGTGGTGAGGATCTGTGGTACCTAAGCAACAAATGCTCAGTTTCCCATTTGCTACATTCCTGGGAGAATGATGGAATCTTTCCTTATGTGGAAAAAAATACCAAATAATAAGATGCACCATAGTATATTAAGGTTTCGCTGTGGAATAAACTTAGTTTTTATTCCAGGGAATCGGGAGGCTCTACAAAATGAACAGAAAATATGTCAATGTGGTCTTAATGTGAAAAGGAATTCTCTCCACATCCTTATTGATTGCTTATGGTTTTTACCCCAATGGGCGAAGTATCTAAAGCCCATTTTCTTTTTTTTTTAAATGTGGTACTAGAGATAGGGGGCAACTGATTGATGCATTGATGGACATGAAATTTTTTGATGTGACATGTGCGATGGGTCGCTTTTTGATAGTGGTGGGTACATCGTTGAGAGACAGTGAGGTCATCGATCCCCCAGGGATTATACAGTAGGGTATTTATATGGTGTATTTTTATAGTTAGGATATGTCTTATTGTATTTTACGGTATAGTATTTAACTGTGTATATTGAACTTTTATGCAATAAAAGGATTTTGTAGTGTTTTAAAGGCTATGACCTAATTTATTGTGTTGTAGTAGTACTAGGTGTTAAATTCAAGCCTGTAATTTATGCAATAGTGTTTTGTATGTTTATGCGAGTGTTGTGTGTTTTGACAAAATGTGAAAACTAGATCTTTCTCGTTAGTTGTATCGTAATCTGGAAATGCTGGGCGATATGGGTTTCATGGATAGATGCTAATGAGATATGCTTACAGGTGAAAAGATAAAGCACTTTTCAGAGAATTATGTGTGAGGAACACTTGAGCCACCTGAAGAAATGTCACTTTCTTGATAACAGGACTGTGCATAGTGCATACAAATGTATACAACTTTCTAAATATATTTAATGTTTTCATAGGTTTTGCATTAACCAACAGCACACATGCTGCAACATTAAATAAAGATAAATGGCCGCCTATAAAGAAAGACTACGTTTCAAATACATTCTCAGCTTTTTTTTTGCAAATTGGTACTGCCAGTTTTAATCTGAGGACAAACAAATGCTAACTACCATCAACATGGCTATGTTATAAGGAAAAATGTAATATATTTTATCCAGTCACCATAACAATAAAAAGTTATAACTTACAAAATTCCCAAAATGTAATAAAAATGGCCTTAAGAACGCCCACATTTATTTTCTTAACATGTAAGGACATATTCTGTCTCTTAAAGAAAGGACTGTCTTCTGCCCAACATGCTTTACTCTTGTATTAAGAGCTGTGCAAAAGAGGACTCTGATCATGTTGCCCGATATAGGCTCCGAAATGACTGCGTTGCGGAGTCTGAATGAGGAGACACCTGCATAAGTCATATTGCATTTTCCAAGCTTCTACCAGACTATGGCTGGAGCACTCCTTTTATGGTACTATGCTATCAGCCGGCCTGCTGAGGTGGAACGCCCAGGCTCTCGATGCCCCCTCGATGTCATACTATCGAGAGGGATGGGCTTACCTTGAATCTGAAGGACAAATAGATCAAGGGTCGATAGTGGGAATTCCTCCAATTGGGCCATCCCACCAAAGAACTGAAGGCACAAAGTTTGTTCTGTAGGTGCTACTCTAGTACTGGACTGTAGCGCTGCCTCCTACTGACCAGGAACCACACACTCGATTCAGCTACGTTTTATCAGCCGCAAGGTGGTTACTGCTTAAGTCATAAGAAAGGTGGATGAGGCTCCGAGTCTCAATTAAGGGTCAGTTCAATGCACATGAGACAGAGTAGAAACCCAAGACAAGCAAAGTAATCCAGGGCTCACTCTGAAAACCAGTATCTGCACTTCAACTCCATTCTTTTTCTGATATAGACAGCACCAAGTGTAGAATATTCCTTCAGCCACTGGCTTTCGGCAAATTACCGCAAGTAAGGACACTGCTGAAGGCATTAAGGAGAAACCTATGAGGTTTAAGATATTGTATCACCTAAGAACACACAGATAATAAGGTTCTCCTACTGAAAGGAAGAACTGGAGTATGTGTGGTGATGTCAACAGCATGACATACCTAGGTATTGTACTTCGAAAAAAGGATTAATGGGCTTTGTGGTGGAAATATCCCTAATGAGGATCCACACAAAAAAACATCTCAAGGAAAAGCAAACCTCAAAATGATCCTTTCCAAGGCCATTTCTGGTTGATGATCTGGCAAGAGGGTCCAGTCCAAGAGCAAACAAGATAAAACATTTGTTTTCTTAAAAGATCTTCCAGAGGTGCAGCCCCAGCCGCATGCTAGGCACATTTCGACCTCTCCAATCAAAGATAACTAGGACATAGTGCCTTGCAATTTGATAACAAGATGCTTGATTTACGCATCCACCCAGAAACAAGATTAAAGAAGCAATGCTCCTCTGGAAAGTATCTTTAGGTGGGCCTGACCAATGACCAGTGAGGAAGAGAGTCAGGCAGATCATTGAGGTAAATAAAAAAACAAACTGATTATGTTCACTCAGGGATTAGGCATGGGAAGGAAGCAAGACAGGTGTGTGCTCGTGCCTCAATGACTACAAGAGGAATTTAAAGCCGCGACCATGACCAGTCACAACAGAACCCATACCTAGCAGGCTGCTCTCGACTAGAATGTATTTGATTAACATACAAGTCATAGAATTTCAAAACATCCCACATCAGTCAGTCATACAGATAACAAGATCTGCTATACATTTCAGTTTGAAGCAGCGTGAACATTAAGGCACAAATTATTAGGATTTATTATTTTCTTATCCTGAAACACTACCTCTCTACCCAACAAACTGAACAGGGCTGCAGAAACGGTAAAATTCAAATCACCCATAAACCAACCAAAGCACTAGGCAGCAATCACTCAAAGTAAATACATGGTTCTGCTGTGTGGCTTCTATCAGTGTAGGAGCAGGATCTCTTCAGAGACACAGGACTACCCACCAAGCCTATCATCACTGGACCGCAAAACCCTGTGAGAACCAGTCTCTTTAAACACAGCAACACATGGAGCCAGACAGCAGGCCAAGAGATCGGGGCTTTACCTGTAGTCTGGGATCTTTTCGGCCAATCCAAAATCTGCAACCACTGCCGTATAGCCATTCTCCTCGCACTTCACCAGACAGTTCTGCAAATAAATTGGTAATTGCAGTGGATCAATATGGGATCGCAAGACAACTGTTTCTTAGAGGCTTCACTAGCAGCAGTGGGGCATAAATTTAGAGGTATAAACCGAGAACGGAAACAGACAGCTCCTCGTCGGGCTTGGTGGAATTTACTCAAACTGGAGCTATGGGATTACAGACACTACAACCAAATTAGTTGTGGGCTGAAGTCTTTTCACACGTCCACACCCAAACTAATTCTAACATTTAAATCCCCACATCTCTGACTTAAAGGCTTATGCTATTTCCGGGATCCCTGGGGAGCCTGGGGTGGGAGAGCTATTCCTAGTAAGCGTGCTGACACTGCAGTGAGGCGTGCTATTCCTAGTAAGCGTGCTGACACTGCAGTGAGGCGTGCTATTCCTAGTAAGCGTGCTGACACTGCAGTGAGGGAAGCTCTTCCTAGTAATCGTGTTAACACTGCAGTGAGGGGAGCTCTTCCTGGTAGGCGTGTTGACACTGCAGTGAGGGGAGCTCTTCCTGGTAGGTGTGTTGACACTGCAGTGAGGGGAGCTCTTTCTGGTAAGCATGCTGACACTGCGGTGAGGGGTGCTCTTCTTGGCAAGCATGGTGACACTGCAGTGAGGGGAGCTCTTCCTGGTAAGCATGCTGACACTGCAGTGAGGGGGGCTCTTTCTGGTACGCATGCTGACACTGCAGTGAGGGGGGCTCTTCCTGCTAAGTATGCTGCAGTGAGGGGAGCTCTTCCTGCTAAGTATGCAGACACTGCAGTGAGGGAAGCTCTTCCTGGTAAGCTTGCTGACACTGCAGTGAGGGGAGCTTTTCTTTGTAAGCATGCTGAAACTGCAGTGAAGGAAGCTCTTCCAGGAAAGCTTGCTGACACTGCAGTGAGGGGAGCTTTTCTTTGTAAGCATGCTGACACTGCAGTAAGGGAAGCTCTTCCAGGTAAGAGTACTGAGACTGCAGAAAGGGGAGCTTTTCTTAGGAAGCATGCCAACACTGCAGTGAGGGGAGCTCTTCCTGGTAAGTATGCTGACACTGCAGTGAGGGGAGTTTTTCTTAGTAAGCATGCTGGCAACTGCAGTGATGGGTGCTCTTTCTGCTAAGCATGCTGACACTGCAGTAAGGGGAGATATTCTTTGTAAGCATGCTGACACTGCAGTGAGGGGTGCTCTTTCTGGTAAGCATGCTGACACTGCAGCGAGGGGAACTCTTCCTGCTAAGAATGCTGACACTTCAGTGAGGGAAGCTCTTCCTGGTAAGCACGCTCACAGTGAAGGGAGGTCATCTAGGTAACCATGCTGACACTGCAGTGAGGGGAGCTCTTCTTGGTAAGCATGCTGATATTGCAGTGAGGGGAGCTCTTCTTGGTAAGTATGCTGGCACTGCAGTGAGGGAAGCTCTTCCAGGTAAGAGTACTGAGACTGCAGCAAGGTGAGCTTTTCTTAGTAAGCATGCCGACACTGCAGTGAGGGAGTTCTTCCTGGTAAGTATGCTGACACTGCAGTGAGGGGAGCTCTTCTTGGTAAGCATGCTGATATTGCAGTGAGGGAAGCTCTTCTTGGTAAGTATGCTGACACTGCAGTGAGGAGAGCTCTTCTTGGTAAGCATGCTGATATTGCAGTGAGGGGAGCTCTTCTTGGTAAGCATGCTGATACTGCAGTAAGGGGAGCTTTTCTTTATAGGCATGCTGACACTGCAGTGAGGGGAGCTCTTCCTGGTAAGTATGCTGACACTGGAGTGAGGGGAGCTCTTCTTGGTAAGCATGCTGGCACTGCAGTAAGAAGAGATATTCTCTGTAAGCATGCTGACAAGGGGAGCTTTTCTTTGTAAGCATGCTGACACTGCAGTGAGGGAAGCTCTTCCAGGTAAGAGTATTGAGGCTGCAGAAAGGGGAGCTTTTCTTAGTAAGCATGGCAACACTGCAGTGATGGGTGCTCTTTCTGGTAAGCATGCTGACACTGCAGTAAGGGGAGATATTCTTTGTAAGCATGCTGACACTGCAGCGAGGGGTGCTCTTTCTGGTAAGCATGCTGACACTGCAGCGAGGGGAGCTCTTTCTGCTAAGTATGCTGACACTGCAGTGAGGGAAGCTCTTCCTGGTAAGCACGCTAACACTGCAGTGAGGGGAGGTCTTCTAGGTAACCATGCTGACACTGCAGTGAGGAGAGCTCTTCTTGGTAAGCATGCTGATATTGCAGTGAGGGGAGCTCTTCCTGGTAAGCATGCTGACACTGCAGTGAGGGGGGCTCTTTCTGGTAAGCATGCTGCCACTGCAGTGAGGGGAGCTCTTCCTTGTAAGTATGCTGCAGTGAGGGGAGCTCTTCTTGCTAAGTATGCAGACACTGCAGTGAGGGGAGCTCTTCCTGCTAAGTATGCAGACAATGCAGTGAGGGGAGCTCTTCCTGGTAAGCATGCTGACACTGCAGTGATGGGTGCTCTTTCTGGTAAGCATGCTGACACTGCAGTAAGGGGAGATATTCTTTGTAAGCATGCTGACACTGCAGCGAGGGGAGCTCTTCCTGCTACGTATGCTGACACTTCAGTGAGGGAAGCTCTTCCTGGTAAGCACGCTCACACTGCAGTGAGGGGAGGTCATCTAGGTAACCATGCTGAGCTCTTCTTGGTAAGCATGCTGATAGTGCAGTGAGGGGAGCTCTTCTTGGTAAGTATGCTGGCACTGCAGTGAGGGAAGCTCTTCCAGGTAAGAGTACTGAGACTGCAGCAAGGTGAGCTTTTCTTAGTAAGCATGCAGACAGCAGTGAGGGAGTTCTTCCTGGTAAGTATGCTGACACTGCAGTGAGGGGAGCTCTTCTTGATAAGCATGCTGATATTGCAGTGAGGGAAGCTCTTCTTGGTAAGTATGCTGACACTGCAGTGACGAGAGCTCTTCTTGGTAAGCATGCTGATACTGCAGTGAGGGGAGCTCTTCTTGGTAAGCATGCTGATACTGCAGTAAGGGGAGCTTTTCTTTGTAGGCATGCTGACACTGAAGCGATGGGTGCTCTTTCTGGTAAGCATGCTGACACTGCAGTAAGGGGAGATATTCTTTGTAAGCATGCTGACACTGCAGCGAGGGGTGCTCTTTCTGGTAAGCATGCTGACACTGCAGAGAGGGGAGCTCTTTCTGCTAAGTATGCTGACACTGCAGTGAGGGAAGCTCTTCCTGGTAAGCACGCTGCCACTGCAGTGAGGGGAGGTCTTCTAGGTAACCATGTTGACACTGCAGTGAGGAGAGCTCTTCTTGGTAAGCATGCTGATATTGCAGTGAGGGGAGCTCTTCCTGGTAAGCATGTTGGCACTGCAGTAAGGAGAGCTTTTCTTGGTAAGCATGCCGACACTGCAGTGAGGGGAGCTCTTCCTGGTAAGTATGCTGACACTGGAGTGAGGGAAGCTCTTCTTGGTACGCATGCTGGCACTGCAGTAAGGAGAGATATTCTTTGTAAGCATGCTGACACTGCAGTAAGGGGAGCCCTTCATGGTAAGCATGCTGACACTGCAGTGAGGGGAGCTCTTCTTGGTAGCATGCCGACACTGCAGTGAGGTGAGGTCTTCCTGGTAAGTATGTTGACACTGCAGTGAGGGGAGCTCTTCTTGGTAAGCATGCTGACACTGCAGTGAGGGGAGTTCTTCTTAGTAAGCATGCTGATATTGCAGTGAGGGGAGCTCTTCTTGGTAAGTATGCAGGCACTGCAGTGAGGGGAGCTCTTCTAGGTAAGTATGCTGAAACTGCAGTGAGGGGTGCTCTTTCTGGTAAGCATGCTGACACTGCAGTGAGGGGTGTTATTCCTAGTAAGCGTGCTGACACTACAGTCAGGGAATCTCTTCCTGGTAAGCAGGTTAACAGTGCAGTGAGGGGTGTTCTTTCTCGTAAGCATGCTGACACTGCAGTGAGGGGAGTTCTTTCTGGTAAGCATGCTGACACTGCAGTGAGGGACGCTCCTTCTGGTAAGCATGCTGACACTGCAGTGAGGGGAGCTCTTTCTGGTAAGCATGCTGACTGCACCGAGGGAAGATCTTTCTGGCAAGCATGCTGACTGCAGTGAGGGAAGCTCTTCCTGCTACGTATGCTGACACTGCAGTGAGGGAAGCTCTTCCTGGTAAGCATGCTGACACTGCAGTGTGGGGTGCTCTTCCTGGCAAGCATGCTGACACTGCAGTGAGGGGAGCTCTTCCTGGTTAGCATGCTGACACTGCAGTGAGGGTAGATCTTCTCTTCTTGGTAAGCATGCTGATATTGCAGTGAGGGGAGCTCTTCTTGGTAAGCATGCTGATACTGCAGTAAGGGGAGCTTTTCTTTGTAGGCATCCTGACACTGCAGTGAGGGAGCTCTTCCTGGTAAGCATGTTAACATTGTAGTGAGGGAAACTCTTCCAGGTAAGAATAGTGAGACTGCAGCAAGGTGAACTTTTCTTAGTAAGCATGTCGACACTGCAGTGAGGGGAGCCCTTCCTGGTAAGTATACTGACACTGGAGTGAGGGGAGCTCTTCTTCGTAAGCATGCTGGTACTGCAGTAAGGAGAGATATTCTTTGTAAGCATGCCGACACTGCAGTGAGGGGAGCTCTCCTTGGTAAGCATGCTGCAGTAAGGAGAGATATTCTTTGTTAGCATGCTGACACTGCAGTAACGGGAGCTCTTCTTGGTAAGCATGCCAACACTGCAGTGAGGGGACCTCTTCTTGGTAAGCATGCCGACACCGCAGTGAGGTGAGGTCTTCCTGGTAAGCATGCTGATATTGCAGTGAGGGGAGCTCTTCCTGGTAAGCTTGTTAACAATGCAGTGAGAGGAGCTTTTCTTTGTAAGCATGCTGATACTGCAGTGAGGGGTGCTCTTTCTGGTAAGCATGCTGACACTGCAGTGAGGGGTGCTCTTTCTGGTAAGCATGCTGACACTGCAGTGAGGGGTGCTTTTCCTAGTAAGCGTGCTGACACTGCAGTGAGGGAATCTCTTCCTGGTAAGCATGCTGACACTGGAGTGAGAGGAGCGTTTTCTGGTAAGCATGCTGACACTGCAGTGAGGGGAGCTCTTCTTGGTAAGCATGCTGACACTGCAGTGAGGGGAACTCTTCTTGGTAAGCATGCTGATATCGCACTGAGGGGAGCTCTTCTTGGTAAGTATGCTGACACTGCAGTGAGGGGAGGTCTTCTTTAAGTATGCTGACAGTGCAGTGAGGGGTGCGCTTTCTGGTAAGCATGCTGACTCTGCAGTGAGGGGCGCTCTTCCTGGTAAGTATACTGTCACTGCAATGAGGGCAGCTCTTCTTGGTAAGCATGCTGACACTGCAGTGAGGGAGGCTCTTCTTGGTAAGCTTGCTGATACTGCAGTGAGGGAAGGTCTTCCTGGTAAGCTTGCTGACACTGCAGTGAGAGGAGCTTTTCTTCGTAAGCATGATGACACCGCAGTGAGGGCAGCTCTTCTTGGTAAGCATGCTGACACTGCAGTGAGGGAGGCTCTTCTTGGTAAGTTTGCTGTTACTGCAGTGAGGGAAGATCTTCCTGGTAAGCTTGCTGACACTACAGTGAGAGGAGCTCTTCCTGGTAAGTATGCTGACACTGCAGTGAGGGCAGCTCTTCTTGGGAAGCATGCTGACAATGCAGTGACAGGAGCTCTACCCGGTTGAAGGGCTGGTTGGGAGGATCAATCAGGGTGTGGGGTGATGAGAAGCAAGTGATGGGGAGGTGGTGTGGTGGGTGCACTTATGACTCAGCAGGCAGTGGCTACAGGCGGTGTCCTACTTTACTCCAGATGAAGCCGTTGTAACTACCCTTCCACCTCAGGGTCGCCTGGGTCTTTACAGTGGGCAGCACAGTGAGCAGTGTTAACACCAGGACAGAGAAGGAAGTGCCATTAAAAGATATATGCTGGTTGTTGAGATAGTGATGTACAAAGGATGCCTTCCTACCTTAGAGGTGAGATCCCGGTGGAAGACACCTTTGGAGTGCAGGTAGCGTAAGCCCTTCGCAATGTCCAGCGCCAGTTTCATGCGCACAGACCACGAGAGCTGCTCTGCGCTGTCCAGAAGCTGCTCCAGGTTCCCTCCGTTTATGTACTGTGAAAAAAAGCATGCAGCGTGAGTTGAAGGCTGGCAAGCAATGATCAGAGCCCTGAAATTACACATCTAGTGCTAGCTACATGCTAGAGAGTGGTCAGCCATATTTAAAACTCTGAAAATAAGGGTGAGAGGACGGTACAAGCACGGAGCTCAAGCTGCAGGCTGGCCAGCAATGTTCATGGCTCTGAAATGAAGCAACAAGTGTGAGCTAGATCCTAGAGAACAGGCAGCCATATTTATCACTATGGAAACAAGCATGGACCGTGAGCTGCAGGCTGACCAGCAATGTTCATGGCTCTGAAATTAAGCATTAAATGAGAACTAGATGATCGAGAGTGGGCAGACATATTTATAAATCTGAAAACATGTTATGGAGTGTGAGCCGCAGGCTGACTAGCAATCAAAGCTCTGAAATTAAGCATCAAGCTTGAGCTAGATTCTAAAGCATGAGCAGCCATATTTATAACAGAGAACAAGCACGGACCGTGAGCTCCAGACTGGTAAGCAATGTTCAGAGGTCTGCAATGAAGCATCAAGGGCCAGCTACATGTTAGAGTGGGTAGCTACACTTATAATTCTGAAAACAAGCAAAGCGTGTGAGCTAGAGAATGACCAGTGGTGTCTTCAACACTGACAACAAGCATTTAGCGAGAGCTAGACCCCTGTCAAACATGTTTACAACTATGAACACAAGCTCAGAGGTCGAGCAGAAGACAGGTGACCACATTACAACTCCAAACTGAAGCATCTAGCATGAGCTAGACCCTGGCTAGTCATGTTCACAACTATGAAAACTAATATCTAGCGAAAGCTAGACACGGACTACTCATTTTCCTACCTATGAAAACAAGCACCTAGCATGAGCTAGATACTGGCTACTCATGTTCACAACTATAAAAACATAAGCTACACCCTGGCTAGCCGTGTGCACAACTATGAAACATGCGTCTAGCGTGGGCTAGACCATGGCTAGTCACGTTTACAACTATGAAAACAAGCGTCTAGCATAGGTTGGCCCCTGGCTAGTTACGCTCACAACTACAAAAGCTAGAGTCTAGTATGGACTAGACCCTGGCTAGTCATGTTCACAACTACAAAACCAAGCATCTACCATAGGCTAGACCCTGGTTGGTCACATTCACAACCATGAACACAAGCGTTCAGCATGGGCTAGACCGTTGCTAGTCACGTTCACAACACAACTATGAAAAGCAGCATTGAGAGTGAGCCAGCAACTGGCTAGTCATGATCACAACTGTGAAGACATGACCTAAACCCTTGCTAGTCATGTTCAAAACTATGAAAACAAGCATCTAGAGTGGGCTACACCTTGGCTAGTCATGTTCACAACTATGAAAACAAGCATCTGAAGTGGGCTACACCCTGGCTAGTCATGTTCACAACTACAAAAACAAGTGTCTAGCATGGGCTAGACCCTGGCTAGTCACGTTCACAGCTATGAAAACAAGCATCCAGTACGGGCTAGACCCTGGGTAGTCAAATACATAACCATTTAAATAAGTGTTTAGCGTGGGATAGACCCTGGCTAGTCATGTTCACAATTATGAAAAATATCCAGCATGGGCTAGACCCTCACTAGTCATGTTCACAACTACAAAACAAGCATCCAGTGCGGGCTAGATCCTGGATAGTCATGAACATAACCATAAAAACAATGTCTAGCGTAGGCTAGACCCTGGCTAGTCATGTTCACAACTATGAAAAGCAGGACTGGGAGTGAGCTAGATACTGACTAGTCATATTAACAACGACGAAAACAAGCATCTAGTGTGGGCTAGACCCTCACTAGTCATGTTCACAACTACAAAAACAAGTGTCTAGCTAGGGCTAGACCCAGGCTAGTCACGGGCACAACTATGAAAATAATCATCTAGCGTGAGCTAGACCCTGGCTAGTCCTGTTCACAACTATGAAAACAAACATTTAGCAAGAGCTAGACATGGGCTACTCATTTTTGTAGCTATTTAAATAAGCATCTAGCATGAAGTACATACTTGAAAGTCACGTTCACAGCTATGAAAACATGAGCTAGGCTGTGGCTAGTCATGTTCACAACCATGAAAACTAGTATCTACTGTGGGCTAAACCCTGGCTAGTCATGTTCATAACCATGAAAACAAGCATCTGGTGTGGGCTTGACCCTGCCTAGTCATGTTCACAACTATGAAAACTATTATGTACTGTGGGCTAGACCCTGTCTAGTCATGTTTATAACTATGGACAGCAGGATCAAGTGTGAATCATATTGGTAACTCTTAAGGTATTTATTTTTGGTGCACTATATTGCATCTAAATGTTACCAATTATTCTAAGCAAGAAATCTGCATCCTTAATGTAGCGCGCTAAAGGTTTTAAAAAAAGCACATTGGAAAGATGACAGTAAAATAGAAGTACAACAGACAGCAGTCAAGGCAGATTATAATATAACCGACACAGGCTGCTCTTCAGTTCTGGATCTGCCCTAACCGTGCAGCTTAGAAGTGAAAATAAAATGCAGTAGGATAAAAAAAGGCTAAAGCTTTATGGAGAAGGCATAAATAAGAAGTCCTCGTAAACAGGAGGCCGTGACCCATGACCAATGCTAGGATTGCTCTGTTACCCCATGCTTCTATGTGCTATCTCACCTCCGTCAGAGCGTGCAGCTGCCCCTGGTGGACGCAGACCCCCATGAACCTGCAAAGACACAAAACAGAAACATATTGATACATTTTCTGAAATCCACCCATGTCAAGTGATGAAGGACACCCAACCACAAGTGACAGCCAACAGTGATACTCAAAGTGCGGCCCTTGTAATTTTTACAGCAGCACTGTGGTGCTGTTTAATCAGCTGAGCACTAACATGCAGAACCTTCTTTAAAAAATGGGCGATTATTTTTATTCATATATTAACTGAAGTAAACGAAAAGAAGCAAATTAAGTGTCCTGCACGACTTAAGAAATGCATTAATTTTTAAAGTCATCCTGCAACAAACATTTATAAATATGAGAAAGGCTCTACAAATGTTTTAAAAAGTGTATTCCATAAACAAGCAGAAACATTTCACATTAGTAGTAAATATTACTAGATTGATGTATTGAGAAGTATGTTTTTTTAATTGCCAGCTTCCAAACCTTAGAATTTAGAAATATTCATGCCTCCTTACTCTGACAACAGTGCCAATGATGAATAAAAAGGCAGTTGTCATGTGGACCCCTGGGTTATTATTACAGACGGATGACATCTGAGTTTGATAAAACACAAGAGAATGTTTTGTACAGCGCACATCCTGAACTCATGCATTTCAAGGTGCTCATATGTGAGAATGAAGGAAAATGAGGCAAAGTTAAACAAAAGAATTGCCCATGACCACATAGTTGCTTTAAGTGGGAAAGTTAGGACTGATCTCGGGTGTTTTCATTACACATTTAGCAGTTCATCCACTAAATGAGTTATCTCTTTCCCTCTCTTGTTGCACATCAAAAGCTGATGCTCTGAATTTAATTCTCGGCACAAAAAGTTGGAGAGAGTGGGGCAGGCAGGACCTATTTGAAGGCCACCCCCACCGCAGACACGCCCGCATGCATGCTCTGTCACCTTGAACCGAGGCGACAACACCAGGGGAGACTCGACCGCAACACCAAAGTGGTGACCCCCCCCCATTGTGAGACAAACCCACCACAAATGCCCGACACCGCTGCTCTACTCCTGGCAATGCAAGCATCCCGAGAGACACTGTAAGGCAGAGTGGAAGAAGTACACTCTTAAGTATCGCTTCTGTGCCAAGACCTACGCAATGTGGCGGAAGAGACTCCTTGACAGAATCAAGGATCTGAGTTGGAAGACACTGTCACGGGCCTCCAAAAGGAAGGGACTGAAGCACAGGCCACCACGAAGGACGTAGTATTCGCAGCTGGAGGATGCAGAAAACCGCACCAGTCGGAGTAACCTACTGTTTGTGGGATTTCCAGAAGGGACAGAGTCTTGATATGACACGATTCCTTGATCTGTGATTGTGAGACATTCTTCCTCGTGACAAGTTCTCCTCCTGCTTTATTATCGATAGGGTGCATCATGCACTGGGGAACAAACCTATACTCGGGGCTCCTTATAGAACAGTGATTGCATGTTTTTAGGATTATCAACACCAGGACATGGTCATAACAGAGGTGCGCAAACTGGGAGAAGTGTGCCGGGAGAACCCAAAATCCTCATATTCCCCCACTACTCCAGGGAAGTTCAGAAGCAGCAGTGCACTTTTGCCTCAGTCAAGGACAGACTGAGGGGGCTTAATTTGCAATATATCCTTCTATTCCAAACCAAACTCAAAATCCTGCTCTAAGGGAAGTCATTCCTTTTTCAAACACCAGAAGAGGTGTGGACATGGTTGGAGGAGTGCCCTAAACTGGCGTGGACAGGAGCCATAGACCCCAGAGCACTTCCTTATATCAAGGAAGGAGCTCGGCCGAAAGAGAGGAAGCACACTGGGAGGAGACGTAGACGTGAAATGGTGAGGAAAAACTGCAGTGGGGCATTTCGAAGCTACCTCCGATTCAGAAGTGGACTGGCCCACAGACAGGAAAAAGAACAGGAAAGACACTGGAAGAGGATTCCACACACGGTGAAACTGGAGCTGAACTGGACACTGGATACAAAGCCCCTTATCCCAGTGGTGGCCAATGAAGCGCTCGAGGGAGACCAAGACACTGCACCCTCAGACAATATAGTATCGGAACTCGCGGGGACTTCGTAATGATGTGACTGGTACTAAAACAAGTGCCGAATGGCAGAGATATAGGTTGTGGGGTCTCGCCCGTCCCTTCTGGGTTGGCTTCGACTCTTTGCATAGAACTCATAACAGAAAACAAGGGCTGCATTATTTCTGTTCATAGCATATTCTACTGATGCAAGTTTAACTTTCTGGGGTTGTACAGGGCAAAATGACGGGTGGCCTACAGGCTTCTCAGGCTCTTTTCAAGCATGGTTTGGCACGGTTGCCACACTTCACTGCTGGGGGAGATATTGGGGGGGGGGGGCAAGAAGAGGGGGGTAAAAAAGGGTTCAAAGGGTAGTTAGGACCAGTTTGAATGTGGTTACTTTCATTGACATGAAGGCGCTGCAGTCACAGGGCCAGGCTAAGACATGTATTTATATTTGCACAATGACACCAACACTAGAAGATCCCCATGGCACAGACTGGATAGGTGGCTGACCCAACACTAAGAAAACTGATGTGGAACGTCAACAGCCTTGGCAAAAAAAGTTAAGATGAGCCTAGTGATGCACTATATTAAACGAAAGCTGCCAGATATGATCATTCTTCAAGAAGCCCACTTCCAAGGCACCCATTGAAAGTTCCTGGCAGAGGGGAGTATACCACCCTAGCATATGCTGGTATTACCACGGAAGCAAGGGGTGTAGCCATACAGATTAGGAAAAGCATCCCTTTAACCGGTTCTGTGCCTTGGACGAGATCATCTCGTCCAAGGCTACAGTTCCCCTGTGCCTTGGACGAAATCATCTCGTCCATGGCACAGGGGAACTTGGGGGCGCGCTAGCGCGCCCCCGTGCATCCCCCTTCCCCCCCCCAAGTCGGGATGGAAGGGGAAGACCTTCCCCTTCCACCCCCGACCCCCCCCCTGTGACGTCAGCGCGCGAGCACGCGCTGATTTGTCACAGGGGCCTCCCTAGTCGCGCTGGAAGCTCTGCTTCCAGCGCGATTGAAAAAGAAATGCAAAAGCATTTCTTTTTCCATCACTTGGGAGGCCCGGAGAGGCTTCAAAGGGAAGGAAAAGTATTTCCTTCCCTTTGAAGTCCCTCCGAGGGTTTCAAAAGCCGGATTGCTTGCAATCCGGCTTTTGAAACCCCACTAGACACCAGGGATTTTTTTTTTTTTATTGAAACTGACAAAAGGGAGCGACCCCTTGGGCAAGGGTCGCTCCCAGAGGGGGCATTTTTTTGAGAAGGCCTTTTCTGCCCCCAGGGGGGGCAGAAACCTCTAGGCACCAGGGACCCTTTTTTTTTTTTTTTTTATGTTTCATTTCTTTTTTTTTGGGTGGGGAGCGACCCCTTAGGCAAGGGTCGCTCCCCTTGGGGGAAAATTATATTTTGGCCATTTCTGCCCCCCTTGGGGGCAGATTGGCCTATTTTGATGAGGCCAATCTGCCCCCAAGGGGGGTAGAAACCACTAGACACCAGGGATTTTTTTTTTTTAATTGTTATTGACAAAAGGGAGCGACCCCTTGGGCAAGGGTCGCTCCCAGGGGGGGCATATTTTCGGGAAGGCCTTTTCTGCCCCCCCCTGGGGGCAGATCGGCCTACTATTAGGCCGATCTGCCCCCAGGGGGGGCAGAAACCTCTAGGCACCAGGGACCTTTTTTTTTTTTTTTTTTTTTTTTTTTTAATGTTTCATTTTATTTTATTTTTTTGGTGGGGAGCGACCCCTTAGGCAAGGGTCGCTCCCCTTGGGGGAAAATTATATTTTGGCCATTTCTGCCCCCCTTGGGGGCAGATTGGCCTATTTTGATGAGGCCAATCTGCCCCCAAGGGGGGTAGAAACCACTAGACACCAGGGAGTTTTTTCTTTGCGTGAATTTCACGCAAAGGGAGTGACCCCTTAGGCAAGGGTCGCTCCCTGGGGGGGAGGGCAATTTATTTTAGGCCATTTCTGCCCCCCCTGGGGGCAGTTCGGCCTATTATTAGGCCGAACTGCCCCCAGGGGGGGGGGGCAGAACCCTCTAGGCGCCAGGGCAATTTTTTTTTTTTGTGTTTTTTTTTTTTTTTGTGTTTCTTTTTTTAGAGATGGGGAGCGACCCATCAGGCAAGGGTCGCTCCCCTGGGGGGCAAATTGTATTTAGACCATTTCTGCCCCCCTGGGGGCAGATTGGCCGATTTTAGGTCAATCTGCCCCCAAGGGGGTAGAAACCACTAGGCACCGGGGATTTGTTTTTTGGCGCCAATGTCACGTAGGGGGAGCGACCCCGTAGGCAAGGGTCGCTTCCGGGGGCGGGGGCAAATTTATTTTAGGCCATTTATGCCCCCCCTGGGGGCAGTTCAGCCTATTATTAGGCCGAACTGCCACCAGGGGGGGGGGGCAGAACCCTCAGGGCACCAGGGCAAATGTTTTTTTTGTGTTTTTTTTTTTTGTTTGTTTGTTTTTTTCGAGATGGGGAGCGACCCATCAGGCAAGGGTCGCTCCCCTGGGGGGCAAATTGTATTTAGGCCATTTCTGCCCCCCTTGGGGCAGATTGGCCGATTTTAGGTAAATCTGCCCCCAAGGGGGCAGAAACCACTAGACACCTGGGATTTGTTTTTTGGCACCAATGTCACGCAGGGGGAGCGACCCCGTAGGCAAGGGTCGCTCCCGGGGGCGGGGGCTGGGGGGGCAAATTTATTTTAGGCCATTTCTGCCCCCCCTGGGGACAGTTCGGCCTATTATTAGGCCGAACTGCCCCCGGGGGGGGGGGGCAGAACCCTCAGGGCACCAGGGCAAATGTTTTTGTTGTGTTTTTTTTTTTGTTTGTTTGTTTTTTTCGAGATGGGGAGCGACACATCAGGCAAGGGTCGCCCCCCTGGGGGGCAAATTGTATTTAGGCCATTTCTGCCCCCCTGGGGGCAGATTGGCCGATTTTAGGTCAATCTGCCCCCAAGGGGGCAGAAACCACTAGGCGCCTGGGATTTGTTTTTTGGCGCCAATGTCACGCAGGGGGAGCGACCCCGTAGGCAAGGGTCGCTCCCGGGGGCGGGGGTGGGGCAAATTTATTTTAGTCCATTTCTGCCCCCCCTTGGGACAGTTCGGCCTATTATTAGGCCGAACTGCCCCAGGGGAGGGGGCAGAACCCTCAGGGCACCAGGGCAAATTTTTTTGTTGTGTTTTTTTTTTTGTTTGTTTGTTTTTTTCGAGATGGGCAGCGACCCATCAGGCAAGGGTCGCTCCCCTTGGGGGGCAAATTGTATTTAGGCCATTTCTGCCCCCCCCCCGGGGGCAGATTGGCCGATTTTAGGTCAATCTGCCCCCAGGGGGGGCAGAAACCTCTAGGCGCCAGGGCAATTTTTTTTTTTGTTTGTTTGTTTTTTTAGAGATGGGGAGCGACCCATCAGGCAAGGGTCGCCCCCCTGGGGGGCAAATTTATTTTATTCCATTTCTGCCCCCCCTGGGGGCAAATCGGCCTATTTTAGGTCAGAAACCACTAGGCACCGGGGATTTGTTTTTTGGCGCCAATGTCACGCAGGGGGAGCGACCCCGTAGGCAAGGGTCGCTCCCTGGGGGGGTGGGTTGGGTTGGGGGGGGCAAATTTATTTTAGGCCATTTCTGCCCCCCCTCCCGGGGCCAGCTGAGCTACAGGCCAAACTCCACAGGTAGGCACTTTGCAAAAAACACCTCTGTTTTCTGTGAAAAAATATGTTCTGTCCACGTTGTGTTTTGGGCCATTTCCTTTTGTGGGCGCTAGGCCTACCCACAGAAGTGAGGTATCATTTTTATCGGGAGACTTGGGGGAACGCTGGGTGGAAGGAAATTTGTGGCTCCTCTCAGATTCCAGAACTTTCTGCCACAGAAATGTGAGGAACATGTGTTTTTTTAGCCAAATTTTGAGGTTTGCAAAGGATTCTGGGTAACAGAACCTGGTCCGAGCCCCGCAAGTCACCCCTCCTTGGATTCCCCTAGGTCTCTAGTTTTCAGAAATGCACAGGTTTGGTAGGTTTCCCTAGGTGCCGGCTGAGCTAGAGGCCAAAATCTACAGGTAGGCACTTCGCAAAAAACACCTCTGTTTTCTTCCAAAACTTTTGATGTGTCCACGTTGCGCTTTGGGGTGTTTCCTGTCGCGGGCGCTAGGCCTACCCACGCAAGTGAGGTATCATTTTTATCGGGAGACTTGGGGGAACGCTGGGTGGAAGGAAATGTGTGGCTCCTCTCAGATTCCAGAACTTTCTGCCACAGAAATGTGAGGAACATGTGTTTTTTTAGCCAAATTTTGAGGTTTGCAAAGGATTCTGGGTAACAGAACCTGGTCCGAGCCCCGCAAGTCACCCCATCTTGGATTCCCCTAGGTCTCTAGTTTTCAGAAATGCACAGGTTTGGTAGGTTTCCCTAGGTGCCGGCTGAGCTAGAGGCCAAAATCTACAGGTAGGCACTTCGCAAAAAACACCTCTGTTTTCTTCCAAAATTTTTGATGTGTCCACGTTGCGCTTTGGGGTGTTTCCTGCCGCCGGCGCTAGGCCTACCCACACAAGTGAGGTATCATTTTTATCGGGAGACTTGGGGGAACGCTGGGTGGAAGGAAATGTGTGGCTCCTCTCAGATTCCAGAACTTTCTGCCACAGAAATGTGAGGAACATGTGTTTTTTTAGCCAAATTTTGAGGTTTGCAAAGGATTCTGGGTAACAGAACCTGGTCCGAGCCCCGCAAGTCACCCCATCTTGGATTCCCCTAGGTCTGTAGTTTTCAGAAATGCACAGGTTTGGTAGGTTTCCCTAGGTGCCGGCTGAGCTAGAGGCCAAAATCTACAGGTAGGCACTTCGCAAAAAACACCTCTGTTTTCTTCCAAAATTTTTGATGTGTCTACGTTGCGCTTTGGGGTGTTTCCTGTCGCGGGCGCTAGGCCTACCCACGCAAGTGAGGTATCATTTTTATCGGGAGACTTGGGGGAACGCTGAGTGGAAGGAAATTTGTGGCTCCTCTCAGATTCCAGAACTTTCTGCCACAGAAATGTGAGGAACATGTGTTTTTTTAGCCAAATTTTGAGGTTTGCAAAGGATTCTGGGTAACAGAACCTGGTCCGAGCCCCGCAAGTCACCCCTCCTTGGATTCCCCTAGGTCTCTAGTTTTCAGAAATGCACAGGTTTGGTAGGTTTCCCTAGGTGCCGGCTGAGCTAGAGGCCAAAATCTACAGGTAGACACTTCGCAAAAAACACCTCTGTTTTCTTTAAAAAAAATGGGATGTGTCCACGTTGCGTTTTGGGGCGTTTCCTGTCGCGGGCGCTAGGCCTACCCACACAAGTGAGGTATCATTTTTATCGGGAGACTTGGGGGAACATAGATTAGCAAAACAAGTGCTATTGCCCCTTGTCTTTCTCTACATTTTTTCCTTCCAAATATAGGAGAGTGTGTAAAAAAGACATCTATTTGAGAAATTCCCTATAATTCACATGCTAGTATGGTCACCCCGGAATTCAGAGATGTGCAAATAACCACTGCTCCTCAGCACCTTATCTTGTGCCCTTTTTGGAAATGCAAAGGTTTTCTTGATAGCAATTTTTTACTCTTTATATTTCAGCAAATGAATTGCTGTATACCCGGTATAGAATGAAAACGCACTGCAGGGTGCAGCTCATTTATTGGCTCTGGGTTCCTCGGGTTCTTGATGAACCTACAAGCCCTATATATCCCCGCAACCAGAGGAGGGCAGCAGACGTAACAGTATATTGCTTTCCATAATCTGACATTGCAGAGAAAAGTTACAGAGTAAAACGTAGAGAAAAATTGATGTTTTTTTCACCTCAATTTCAATATTTTTCTTTTTCAGCTGTTATTTTCTGTAGGAAACCCTTGTAGGATCTACACAAATGACCCCTTGCTGAATTCAGAATTTTGTCTACTTTTCAGAAATGGTTAGGTTTCTGGGATCCAGCATTGGTTTCATGCCCATTCCTGTCACTGACTGGAAGGAGGCTGAAAGCACAAAAAATTGCTAAAATGGGGTATGCCCCAGTATAATGCCAAAATTGTGTTGAAAAATTGGGTTTTCTGATTCAAGTCTGCCTGTTCCTGAAAGCTAGGAAGCTGCTGAGTTTAGCACTGCAAACCCTTTGTTGATGCCATTTTCAGGGGGAAATCCACAAGCCTTCTTCTGCAGCCACTTTTTCCAATTTTTTAAAAAAAAAAAACGAAATTTTCACTGTATTTTGGCCAATTTCTTGGCCTCCTTCAAGGGAACCCACAAAGTCTGGGTACCTCTAGAATCCCTAGGATGTTGGAAAAAAAGGACGCAAATTTGGCTTGGTTAGCTTATGTGGACAAAAAGTTATGAGTGCCTAAGCGCGAACTGCCCCAAATAGGCAAAAAAAGGCCTGGCACAGGAGGGGGAAAAGGCCTGGCAGCAAAGGGGTTAAACATGACGAGGACATGGGTGGACCCCTAGGGACGATATTTGGTTGTGCAGGGACCTCTGGGGGCCGTACTACAATGGCTCTGGTGAGCATTTATGCACCTCCCAGACTCCAAACTCTTACACTGGCCAAGATCACCGATTTCCTACTAGACTATACTTCTACACTGCACATAGTGGGGGGAGACTTTAACGATGTTATCGGTATGAGAATAGATCATTCTGGAATATTCTTAACAACTCCCCATCCAACGGTGCTGGCATACTTCTCCGACAGAGTGGGCCTGGTGGACCTCTGGCGTTGAATGCACCCAGACATGCCGAAGTACTCCTACTTCTCCAAGGCAAATAAGTTATACTCAAGGTTAGATTATGTCTTTACACCTCGTGGCGAGGTTGGGGAGGTAAAACATGAGGAATACCAAGCAAGAGGACTGTGGGATAATTTGCCCCTCGTGGTCCAAACGGGACATCTGAGGGGAGGGATGGAAGCTGAACTCATGGGAATTGAAAGACAGAGAAATTGCCAAGGAGCTCCAAGCAGACATAATGCTCTACTTTGAGGAAAACAAAGACTCAGTAGAGTCTAAAATCATGCTCTGGGAAGCACTCACAGCAGCGCTTAACAGGGCCCAAAACTGAATAGCACAGTAAAAAAGGTGCAAGATTGTAGATCAGGAAGTTCATGAAATAAGGATCCTCAAACTGGAGGATTCACCCGTATCCTTATCTAACCCTATAACCCTTCGATAGGTAGCACCCCTACAAGCTGAATATATGGACCTGGTGCAGTTACGGGCAAAAAAAAGCAGATGTTGGTCACTCTCTACCGTCTCTTTGAGATGGAGGATAAAGCCGGGCAACTGCTGGTGTGGCTGAGCAAGAGGGAGCAGGAGACCCGATAAGTACACAGTATGAGAAGGAGTTTGATGTAGTGCACTGGTGTAGGAAAGTACCATCTTGCCTGGCATGTTACCCCCATATTTCACTGTATATATGTTGTTTTAGTCTATGTGTCACTGGGACCCTGCCAGGCAGGGCCCCAGTGCTCATAAGTATGTGCCCTGTATGTGTTCCCTGTGTGATGACTAACTGTCTCACCGAGGCTCTGCTAACCAGAACCTCTGTGGTTATGCTCTCTCTGCTTTCCAAATTGTCACTAACAGGCTAGTGACCAATTTCACCAATTCACATTGGCATACTGGTACACCCATATAATTCCCTAGTATATGGTACTGAGGTACCCAGGGTATTGGGGTTCCAGGAGATCTCTATGGGCTGCAGCATTTCTTTTGCCACCCAAAGGGAGATCGGACAATTCTTACACAGGCCTGCCAGTGCAGCCTGAGTGAAATAACGTCCACGTTATTTCACAGCCATTTACCACTGCACTTAAGTAACTTATAAGTCACCTATACATGTCTAACCTTCACCTGGTGAAGGTTGGGTGCAAAGTTACTTAGTGTGTGGGCACCCTGGCACTAGCCAAGGTGCCCCCACATTGTTCAGGGCAAATTCCCCGGACTTTGTGAGTGCGGGGACACCATTACACCCGTGCACTATACATAGGTCACTACCTATGTATAGCGTCACAATGGTAACTCCGAACATGGCCATGTAACATGTCTAAGATCTTGGAATTGACACCCCAATGCCATTCTGGCATTGGGGAGACAATTCCATGATCCCCCGGGTCTCTAGCACAAAACCCGGGTACTGCCAAACTGCCTTTCCGGGGTCTCCACTGCAGCTGCCAACCCCTCAGACAGGTTTCTGCCCCCCCTCGGGTCCAGGCAGCCCTGGCCCAGGAAGGCATACAAAGGATTTCCTCTGAGAGAGGGGGTAACACCCTCTCCCTTTGGAAATAGGTGTGATGGCTGGGGAGGAGTAGCCTCCCCCAGCCTCTGGAAATGCTTTGATGGGTACAGATGCTGCCCATCTCTGCATAAGCCAGTCTACACCGGTTTAGGGATCCCCCAGCCCTGCTCTGGCGCGCAACTGGACAAAGGAAAGGGGAGTGACCACTCCCCTGACCTGCACCTCCCAGGGGAGGTGCCCAGAACTCCTCCAGTGTGCCCTAGACCTCTGCCATCTTGGAAACAGAGGTGTTGCTGACACACTGGACTGCTCTGAGTGGCTAGTTTCAGCAGAAGACGTCAGAGACTCCTTCTGATAGGCTCTTACCTCTCTTAGTAGCCAATCCTCCTTCGTAGGTAGCCAAACCTCCTTTTCTGGCTATTTAGGGTCTCTGCTTTGGGGAATTCTTCAGATACCGAATGCAAGAGCTCACCAGAGTTCCTCTGCATCTCCCTCTTCACCTTCTGCCAAAGGATCGACCGCTGACTGTTGCGGTTTTGCATGCGTCCTGAGCAAAGTAGCAAAGACGACTACTGCAACCTTGTATCGCTTCATCCTGCCGGCTTTCTCAACTGTTTCCAGGTGGTGCATGCTCTGGTGGTAGCCTGCCTCCTTCTAGCACCAGGAGCTCTGAAGAAATCTCCTGTGGGTCGACGGAATCTTCCCCCCTGCAACCGCAGGCAACAAAAGACTGCATCACCGGTCCTCTGGGTCCCCTCTCACACGACGAGCGTGGTCCCTGGAACTCAGCAACTCTGTCCAAGTGACTCCCACAGTCCAGTGACTCTTCAGTCCAAGTTTGGTGGAGGTAAGTCCTTGCCTCCCCACGCTGGACTGCATTGCTGGGTACCATGTGATTTGCAGCTGCTCCGGCTCCTGTGCACTCTTCCAGGATTTCCTTTGTGCACAGCCAAGCCTGGGTCCCCGACACTCTAACCTGCAGTGCACAACCTTCTGAGTTGTCCTCCGGCGTCGTGGGACTCCCTTTTGTGACTTCGCGTGGACTCCGGTTCACTCTTCTTCCAAGTGCCTGTTCCGGTACTTCTGCGGGTGCTGCCTGCTTCTGTGAGGGCTCCCTGACTTGCTGGGCGCCCCCTCTGTCTCCTCATCCAAGTGGCGACATCCTGGTCCCTCCTGGCCCACAGCAGCATCCAAAAACCCTAACCGCGACCCTTGCAGCTAGCAAGGCTTGTTTGCAGTCTTTCTGCGTGGGAACACCTCTGCAAGCTTCTTCACGACGTGGGACATCCATCCTCCAAGGGGAAGTTCCTAGTCCTCTTCGTTCTTGCAAAACACCAAGCTTCTTCCATCCGGTGGCAGCTTCCTTGCACCCTCAGCTGGCATTTCCTGGGCTCCTGCCCACTCTCGTCACTGTTGCGACTCTTGGACTTGGTCCCCTTGTCTTACAGGTACTCAGGTCCGGAAATCCACTGTTGTGGCATTGCTGGTGTTGGTTTTCCTTGCAGAATCCCCCTATCACGACTTCTGTGCTCTCTGGGGGTTGTAGGTGCGCTTTACACCTACCTTAAAGGGTCTTGGGGTGGGCTATTTTTCTAACCCTCACTGTTTTCTTACAGTCCCAGCGACCCTCTACAAGCTCACATAGGTTTGGGGTCCATTCGTGATTCGCATTCCACTTTTGGAGTATATGGTTTGTGTTGCCCCTATACCTATGTGCTCCTATTGCAATCTATTGTAACTTTACACTGCTTGCATTACTTCCTTTTGCTATTACTGCATAATTTTGGTATTGTGTACATATATCTTGTGTATATTTCTCATCCTCATACTGAGGGTACTCACTGAGATACTTTTGGCATATTGTCATAAAAATAAAGTACCTTTATTTTTAGTATATCTGTGTATTGTGTTTTCTTATGATATTGTGACACCAGTGGTATAGTAGGAGCTTTACATGTCTCCTAGTTCAGCCTAAGCTGCTTTGCCATAGCTACCTTCTATCAGCCTTAGCTGCTAGAAACACCTCTTTTACACTAATAAGGGATAACTGGACCTGGCACAAGGTGTAAGTACCTCTGGTACCCACTACAAGCCAGGCCAGCCTCCTACAACTGGCCCTTACTAGAGCAGACAATAACATTTGGTTATAGCCCCAAGTTCCGGAACTGGGTAGCGGTCCTATATCGGAACCTGGTAGCCGCAGTAAGGGTTAATGGAAAATTGTCTGCCGAATTTCCGATCTAACCTGATGATTACCATCCCGACACTCTTCCAACTTCTGAATGATTATGTTGCCCATTGGGGATATAAGATAAACTGGGACAAGTCTGTGCTGTATACACCCCAATGAACACTAGAACCTCTACCGCTGCCTGTAGGAGGCTGGTCTGGCTTATAGTGGGTACCTGATGGTACTTACACCTTGTGCCAGGTCCAGTTATCCATTATTATTAGATAAGAGGTGTTCTAGCAACTTAGGCTGATAGAGGTAGCTATAGCAGAGCAGCTTAGGCTCAACTAGGAGACATGCAAAGCTCCTACCATACCACTTATGTCATATAGCACTATATCATAAGAATCGCAATACTCAGAATTACTAAAAATAAAGGTACTTTATTTTTAGTGACAATATGTCAGAAATATCTCAGAGGATATACTCCCTTAGGAGGTAAGTAAAATACACAAAATATACACACAAACCAAAATCAGGTAAGTAAACAGTTAGAAAAGTAGTGCAAACACTGTAGAATACAATAGGATGCAATAGGCCTAGGGGCAACACAAACCATATACTAAGAAAGTGGAATGCGAACCACTTAGGGACCCCAGGCCTAGTGTAGTTTGTAGAGGGTCGCTGGGAGTGTAAGAGAACACTAAGGGTGTCCAAGATACCCCACCCCAAGACCCTGAAAAGTAGGAGTAAAGTTACCCTACTTCCCCAGAAACACACTAAAGTCGTGATAGGAGATTCTGCAAAGACCACAACTGACTGCAAAGCACTGAAGACGGATTCCTGTACCTGAGGACCTGCAAAGGAAGGGGACCAAGTCCAAGAGTCACAAAAGTGTTTGGGGGGGCAGGGGCAGGAGCCCACTAAACCCTGGATGAAGGTGCAAAATGGCTGCCTCCGGGAGGAAGAAGCTGAAGTGCAACAACAGAAGATGCCAAGAACTTCTCCTTTGCACAGAAGATGTCCCACGGTGTGCTGGAGGATGCAGAGTTGTTTCCACGCAGAAAGACCACAAACAAGCCTTGCTAGCTGTAAGGGTCGCAGCTGAAGAAAATGGGTGCTGCCCGGGCCCAGGAAGGACCAGGAGGTCGCCCCTTGGAGGAGGAGACAGGGGGAGCGCTGAGCAACACAGAGAGCCCACGCAGATCAGGCAGCACCCGCAGAAGTACTTGAACACGGGTTCAAGAAAACTGAGCACGGCAGTCATCTCAACACTACAAAGGAGGGTCCCACGAAGCCGATGGTCAACTCGGCGAGTTGAGCAATGCAGGACAAAGTGCTGGGGACCTGGGCTGTGCTGTGCACGAAGGATTCCTTGCAAAAGTGCACAGAAGTCCTACCAGCTGCAGTTCACGCAGTACACAGGATTACTGTCTGGCGTGGGGAGGCAAGGACTTACCTCCACCAAATTTGGACAGATGGACCACTGGACTGTCGGGGTCACTTGGATCCAGCTCCTGTGTTCCAAGGACCACGCTCGTCACAATAAGAGAGGACCCAGAGGACCGGTGAAGCAGACGTTTGGTGCCTGCGTTACAGGGGGAAGATTCCGTCGACCCACAGGAGATTTCTTCTTGGCTTCCAGTGCAGGGTGAAGGCAGACAGCCCCCAGAGCATGCACCACCAGGAAGCAGTCGAGAAAGCCGGCAGGATTAGGCGATATAATGTTGCTGGTAGCCTTCTTGCTACTTTGCTGCAGTTTTGCAGGCGTCCTGGAGCAGTCAGCGGTCGATCCTTGGCAGACGTCGAAGAGGGAGATGCAGAGGAACTCTGGTGAGCTCTTGCATTCGTTATCTGACGAGAAGCCCACAGGAGAGACCCTAAATAGCCCTCAAAGGAGGATTGGCCACCTAGTCAGGTAAGCATCTATCAGAAGGGGTCTCTGACGTCACCTGCTGGCACTGGCCACTGGAGGCCTCCATTGTGCCCTCACACCTCTGCATACAAGATGGCAGAGGTCTGGGACACACTGGAGGAGCTCTGGGCACCACCCCTGGGGTGGCGATTGTCAGGGGAGTGGTCACTCCCCTTTCTTTTGTCCAGTTTCGCGTCAGAGCAGGGGCTGGGGGATCCCTGAACCGGTGTAGACTGGCTTATGCAAGGAGGGCACCATCTGTGCCCTTCAAAGCATTTCCAGAGGCTGGGGGAGGATACTCCTCCCCAGCCCTTAACACCTATTTCCAAAGGGAGAGGGTGTAACACCCTAGAAATTTTTTGTTCTGCCTTCCTGGGACTGGCCTGCCCAGACCCCAGGAGGGCAGAAGCCTGTCTGAGTTGGCAGTAGCGGTGGCTGCAGTGAAAACCCCAGAGAGCTGGTCTGGCAGTACCCAGGGATGCATGGGATTGGCACCCCAATACCAGTTTTGGCATGGGGGGGGCAATTCCATGATCTTAGACATGTTACATGGCCATATTCGGAGTTACCATTGTGAAGATACATATAGGTATTGACTTATATGTAGTGCACACGTGTAATGGTGTCCCCGCACTCACAAAGTCCTGGGAAATAGCACTGAACTATGTGGGGGCACCTTGGCTAGTGCCAGGGTGCCCTCACATTTTTTTACTTTGCACCTAACCTTCCCCAAGTGAGGGTTAGACATATAGGTGACTTATAAGTTACTTAAGTGCAGTGAAAAAAGGCTGTGAAATAACGTGGACGTTATTTCACTCAGGCTGCAGTGGTAGTCCTGTGTAAGAATTGTCTGAGCTCCCTATGGGTGGCAAAAGAAATGCTGCAGCCCACAGGGATCTCCTGGAACCCCAGAACCCTGGGTACCTAGGTACCATATACTAGGGAATTATAAGGGTGTTCCAGTGTGCCAATTAGAATTGGTAAAAATGGTCACTAGCCTGCAGTGACAATTTTAAAGGAAGAGAGGGCATAAGCACTGAGGTTCTGATTAGCAGAGCCTCAGTGATACAGTTAGGCACCAAACAGGGAACACATTCAGGCCACAACTATGAGCACTGGTATCCTGTGTAGCAGGATCCCAGTGAGACAGGCAAAAACAGACACACAAGTAAAAATGAGGGTAACATGCAGGCAAGATGGTACTTTCCTACATTGCCCTCTTGACTTCGAGATTCTGAAGAGGGATTTAAATACTTAGGAATATTGATGACACTGCAGAAAGAATAGTTTTCTCCCTGGAATGTGGGCAGAGTACTGCTTGAATCCCAGGTAGATGCTGCTTGATGTAGGTTTTCCTCTCTTACTGGTGGGGCATTGCAGCAATTTTTTTTTTAAGTATTTCACTGCGCAAACTGCTATATGTTCTTCAAAACACATATTACCCCGTCCCACCAACCAGATTTATCAAGATCAACAGAGCCAAGAACCAGTACAATGGGGGCCTGTTACTGCCGGACGTAGATGATTATTACTGGGCAGCACATCTGATCAACAATTGGATTTATGCGGGACGGACGGACGGACGGGCGCGCGCACGCACACACACACACGCGTTCAGAAGCTCCAGCCTTCAACATAGGTAATACTAAAAGCCTGGGCAACTAAAACAATAGGGTGGGCCCAGAAAATAACTAAGCAAACACCTCTCTGGAGGGGGGCATGGTTGAGAAGAATTGCAGAGCTGCAGGGTTTTGGAGTGTGGGATACCATGGGTATTTCTAAGGTGGGTGACATCACTAAAGGCAGACATCATGCCCTCTAATGCAGGCAGAATACCATCTATATATGTCCCAGTTTCTGGGTTACGCTAAGCTCCAACTTGCTTGGAGAGCAGAGGGGCTAGAGGGCGAGGACATACCAGAATCTGCCCCCCTTGGATGGGCTGCAGAGAGACACATGACAGAGAGATGTGGGCGACCTAGAAGATGTAGACTAGGAGGCAGCACTAATGCGGCACGTATGTGCTTGATACAATTCAAAATACTTCACAGAGTATATTCTGTCTTCCGCAGACTGCATACTATGGAAAGGGCGCCCTCCCCTCCCTGCTGTCGGGGTGGAGAAAGCACAGGGTATTTTATTCATACTATGTGGGAATGCCCAGCAATCCAGATATACTGGTCTGAGATAGTTGGGGCACTCTGGGCCACACTGGAGGTATCGCTCCAGCCTGAGCCACTATTCATGTTGCCGGGGATCCCCAGTGATGTTGACTTTCCCCGCTTTAAACTATCTTTGTGCATGCTGAGCCTCATGGTGGCAAAGAGAGATGTGGCTAAATAAAGGCGAGCGCCAGAAATACCTATACAGGAATGGAGAAGGGGAATGGACTTACACATGGCTGCTGAAGAAGTAACGTATCAAAGTAGAGGCTGCCCCCGTAAGTTTCATAAGATCTGGAGATGGTGGAGAACATACTATGGATTGGGATTGTGGGTGGGGAGCCCAGGTACCCAGTTGGGGACGACCAACGCCAGATGGAATGATTGTGGCTATGGTATCACTTATTGTGCATCGTGTTGACCTTAATGTACCACAACACTGATGGCTGTAAGATTTCTCTTTCGAAATTGTGTGTGTAAAATGCTGGTATTGGTGGCAAGTGATTGTATTGCATTCTGTGGTTTGTGTGTTCATAAAAAAACACAATAAAAAAGAAACTAAAGGCATAAAGAGATAGTGAGGGCTAAGATTCTATTTCATTCCAATTCAATGATCAAGTTACTTCCTTTGAACATAAGGCAGCAACAGTAAGCAGAAAAGAAATACCCCAAAGTGCGGTAGGGGTACAGCAACTCAGAAAAAGCGTAACACAGTATTATGACTCTTCTGGTGACCAGGGGTTTGATTTAGAGTGCAGGATGGAATGAAACCCTCAAAATAATCCACGACTCACAGTTCACACCGTGTACATGCTTTGCCCCAACTATGACCACCTTATGCCCTGCTAGCATCCATGAGGCCCTCTGCCAGACCACAGACCATACTTCTTGGTTCCTATGAAAACGACTGAGTACTCATGTCCCAGAAGAAGCTCTGCTCTTAGTTATTCTTATGTTCAGTGCTGTGTTTCTTTCAGGCACTGCTTCTCTGGGCAGTGGAGCTTCTGTGAGCCGCTCTGGGCTTCCACAGCAAGGAGGAGTACTGCTACAAATACAGTAATAGCATGTCGACACCCGCCACAAAGTGCATAAACAAACATACATCAGCTCCCTTCCTTACCATGTGCTTACTCTAGCCTAGAGCACCCCTCCAGTGTCTACAACACAGCAACATTCACACCCCAAACAGAAGGAGCTGACCTCAGCTCACCCACACCTCCCTGTGCACAAAATACTCCACAACCCTGCATCATAACCAAGGCGTCGATTTGGGAAATGGGGGATTTGGGGTGTTACAAACTTCCTAATAAATGTATTTCTGCTAAATAAAAGTGGGGAACAGGTGCTTTCAGTTGGGTATGGTGAGGTGTCTGTCGGATTTCATCAGGAATTTTTACATATGCAGACAAAAATGCTCACACACTCCCTCTCCTTTTTAACAGACATCAACAATGTTGGTGCTTTACAAAATAATGTGTTTTTTCTCACTTACTCCTGCCAAGCTGCATTTGTCTCCCTTTCCAATGCCCGTACACCTCTCTCATGAACCTTCCGTGTCATATAATGCATTTTAACAACATGTGCCAGCGCCATTGTTGGAAAATCTGAAGTTCCATCCCCCCTAATTCATACTGACTGAGCTACGCCCCTGATCATAACCATGTCACTAACTGAGCTCCCCGGCCGACGTGGCACTAAGGTGCCAGAATCACACTGCACCTGGCACCCTGCAATAGGCTGTTCACCACAGCAGTGCTTCCCTGCATCAGCATCACCAATGACACCACTGTGAAACACGCTCCTGGCTGCAGCATCCTTATTTATTTTATTTATGATAGCCATGGGCTTCATGGCACTAGGAGATAGTGACGCGCGCACTGGCCAATAACTATCAGAGTAAGAGGGAGCAACACTGGTAGGAAACGGTGTGTTTTACAACATAAAATAGGCATAGCAAAGCGGATTGCACAGTTTAGGACCCAAGACATGAAATTGACGAAATACCAACCACAGTGGGCAATTAAAATGGGGTATTCTGAGGGGCAACGAACACCGAGCCAGGGCCATACAACTCTGTAGTCAGAAAGATTCAACCCACCTTCCAAATAACCTTTATGCTAGCCGGGATACAGGTTTCTCGAAGGATGGCCCACGACCTACTGAAGTAAGTAGCCCAGGGTGCTCCAACTTTCCAAACTTACAAGAGTGAGTTCCTAGCGTGACAATTTTGCACACCCCATATATAAATATATATTTACATATACATGATTTAGATAGACTATTCTCTTGTGAAAGGTAGAAAATGCAGTATTAATTGCAAACAGCGATAAAGTCGGTAGGTCTGACCTTTGATTAGTAAAGTGCTTGGTAGTTGGTGGGTGAGTAGGTGTACAGTTATTTAAACCACTGGGATGTACTTTGCATCCATACCTCTATTTTTTGAAAATAGAGGCAGGTGAAGATTCACCCTGCACCCACAAAGTCAGGAAACATAACCCTCTGAAGTAGTCGTTGCTTTCCAGCTTCACCAAGGCAAAGTTTTAGTCAGCTGACCTGAAGTTTGTACATTGGACTTTTTCTAGCCTCAGGGTGTCCCACCCTTTGGATTTCCAAGGTAGGAAAGTTGGCACTAAAAGGGTGGAGATTGAGGTGATGCTCAAGCTCTGAAAGCAATATCTATTTGGGCGTAACACCAAGTCACTTCGCTCGGTAGCAGAGATGGTGCATAATGTTGAATTCAGAATCTGATTAGGAAACATGTTTCAAGTAGGGTCTTCGATAAAGACCACGGCCAAGCGGCAACAGTCCACCCAGTGAAAGTAGCCATCGCAGGAATGGTTTCTCACTGCAGCAGAATTCCGCTGAAGATGCCTTTTTTTTTACTTTGTACTGTTGCACTTTGCACAGTTAAAAAGCGTGTAAAGTTTCAAGATTCTCAAGTCTGCAACCCCTTGTAAAATCTCAAGAGCTTACATTTCACTGAACCTGTGGTAAAATTTGCATTCTTTTAATTCATAATTTGTTTTTCCCAGCTGCATGGTTTCGACAATACAGCCCCATAATTTCATACTTTATTGCTGCTTAAATCCACTGGCCCCATGTACAACTGATCAACTGGAATCGAAATCAACATGTTAGGAACATTTTATTACAATATACATCTTAATATGGATTATTATAAATAAAAATGTAAAATAAAAAAATTAAAAAGAAAATTACCTGTGCCTTTTCTTACATATCTTAAGAAGCACACTGTATGCTAATTTGCATTTAAAGAAGTCATTTAATACCTAAATAGTGTTCACTGAGTAGAAATCAGCAAATAATTCTAAAATCACACAGCAGGTCTGACCTTTTGGACAAAAAATGAAACCAAATAGTGGGTGTATTTTTGGCATAATCAGAAGATACTTCTGAAAAAACTTGAGCAGTTTCATCGTGTTAAAAAGAAATGATGCTTGTGGAGTTTTAGATGTTTATTTTCAAATCATCAAGTACCATTGGACCTTATGAAGTAATCATATATTCATTCTTAAATCCTGAAGTGGTCAGGAATAGCCACACCTTGTGAAGTCATCACATACTCATTTGAAATCATCCTCAAATCAACAGGCTTAAGTTTCTAAACTCTGCTGATGAATGAGAGCTTGATGATGTGAAAATGACTTCTACAGTAGTTGGATGAGCATCCAATGACTGGAATGGCTTCTATAATTCATTCTGTTTGACCTTGACGTGGGGTGCCCCAGCAGCAAACACGAAGCAGACACTGTGATATGGAGGGAATGTCTTTGGGGAAGGGGTGGGGATGGATTCTGGAGCAGCAGAAAAACAACCTTTAAGGAGAAGAGTCTCAGGTGATCGCAACAACATATCATGAAAGAGCGTGGCGTGTGTGAGGAAGCAAGGTGTGACCATGAGAAGCTCACAGGGTGGCTGCTGTCTTGGGCAGCAGTGAGGGCGGCCGCTGCGCAGGAATGACGGAGGTTGCTGTGCTGGGCAGGAATGAGGGTGGATGCTGTCCTCTGCTGGAGTGAGGGCAGCTGATGCCCTGGGGAGGAGTGAGGGCGGTTGCTCTGCTGGGCAGGAATGAGGGTGGTTGCTGTACTAGGCTGGAGTGAGGGCAGCTGCTTTAATGGGCAGGTGCAGGAGGCTGGCCTGGTTTGTAGTGGGTACCAAAAGGTACTTACACCTTACACCAGGTCCAGTTATCCCTTATTAGTGAAATGTAGTCAGTGTCTAGAAGCCAGGCTCTCTAGAGGTAGCTGTGGCTGAGCAGCCATGGCTCATCTAGGAGACATGCCAAGCTCATGCAATACCACTGTAGTCACACAGTACTCATACACATGAAAGACAATACTCAGTGTTACAAAAATAAAGGTACCTTATTTTAGTGACACACGGTCAAAAATACTTTGGAGACTATACTCCCTTAGGAGGTAAGTAAATTACACAATATATACACTAGTAACCAAAAACAGGTAAGTACACAGTAGGAAAACAGTGCATATAGTGAAAATCAAAATAGGTTGCAATGGGCCTAGGGGGAAGCACAAATCATATACTAAAATAGTGGAATGCGAAATTCGGTTTCCCACCTAGGCAAGTGTAGTGTGTTGAGGGGCGCTGGGAGTGTAAGAAAACACCAAAGGTAAGTAAAATACCCCACCCTGGAGCCCAGGAAAGCAGGAGTAAAACACAGCAAGTTTCCTAAAACACACTAGAAGTCGTGATAGAAGGCAGTGCAAGAACCAGATGAGACTGCAAGACACCAACAATGGATTCCTGGACCTGAAGACCTGTGGAAGAAGGGGACCAAGTCCAAGAAGTACTGAAGAGTCCAGGGAGAGCAGGAGCCCCTGCTAACCCAGATGAAGGTGCAAAAGAAGAACCACCGGTGAGAAGACAAAGTCAGTATTGCACCGAAGAAGACAGATGCGGGTTCCTGGTTGGTGCAGGAGATGTCCCACGGCCGGTGGATTAATGCAGTCTGGTTTCCATCTCTGGATTCCGCCAACAAGCCTTGGTAAGCGCAAAGCTCACGGTTCGCGGAAAATGGAGCTGCCCGGGCCCAGGAACACTCTACCCAGGAGAGTGAGCTAGAGGGGGCTCTCAGCAACTCAGAGAGCCCTCAGAAGACCAGGCAGCACGTACAGGAGTCCCACAGCACAGGGACAAAGAAGGTGCAAATGGAGGCCCACGCAGCACAACACAAAGGATTCCCATGCCGCCGGAGAACCACTCCGGAAGCTGTTCGTCGCAGGATGGAGTGCTGGGGGCCTAAGCTGTGCTGTAGACGAAGAACTTCTTGGAAGGTCGCACACAAGCCTTGGTAGCTGCAAGTCACGCCGTGCAAGGGGGTACTGTCTTGTATGGGGAGGCAAGCTCTTACCTCCACCAAAATTGGACAGCTGCACGTTGGGACTGTCAGAGTCTCTTTAGTCCACCACCTGTGTTGCTGGATCCACGCCTGTCGTCGGGAGAGGGGTCCCAAGCCACCGGTCGTCGCTGCAGAGAGGTGCCTAATAAAGCAGGGAAGTGAATCCATCACTCCATGGAAGATTCCTTCGGATCTTCTGGTGCAGGCTGAAGACAGGTAGTCCTCGGAGCATACACGACCTGGAAACTGTTGCAGTTGCTGGCACGAGCTGAAGTTACAAGGTAGCAGAAGTCGTCTATGCTTCTTTGTTGCAGTTTTGTAGAGTTCCTGGAGCAGTCAGCAGTTGATCCGTCAGTAGAAGAGTGAAGTAAAGGATGCAGAGGATTCCTGCTGGAGTCTTGCAATCCGAATCTGAAGAAACACCTAGGGGAGAGACCCTAAATAGCCCTGAGAGGGGGATTGGTCACCTAACCAGGTAAGCACCCATCAGGAGGGGTCTCTGACGTCACTTGCTGGCACTGGCCACTCAGATGCTCCCAGAGCTCGCTGACCATCCTGAAAACAAGATGGCAAAACCTAGGGACACTCTGGAGGACCTCTGGGCATCACCCCTGGGCTGGTGATGGACAGGGGAGTGGTCGCTCCCCTTTCCTTTGTCCAGTTTTGTGCCAGAGCAAGAACTGGAGGTCCCCGGACCAGTGAAGACTGGATTATGCAAGGAGGGCACCATCTGTGCCTTTCAAAGCATTTCCAGAGGCTCTGGGAGGCTACCCCCAATGCCTGTAACACCTATTTCCAAAGGAAGAGGGTGTAACACCCCTCTCCTAAAGGAAATGCATTGTTCTGCCTTCCTGGGATTGAGCTGCTCAAGCCCCAGGAGGGCAGAAGCCTGTCTGAGGTGGCAGCAGCTGGGGCTGCAGTGAAAACCTCAGAAGGCTGGTATTGCAGAAAAGGGGGTCCACAGTGGAGCCCCCAGGGTGCATGGAATTGTAAAACCAATACTGGAATCAGTAATGGAGTACAATTCCCAGTTGTTAGACACCTTACATGGCCCTATTTGGAGTTACCACTGTGAAGCTGTACATAGGTATTGACCTATGTGCAGTGCACACTTAAAATGGCGTCCCCGCACTCACGAAGTCCGGGAAAATGGGCCTGGGTGACGTGGGGACACCTCTGCTAGAGCAGGGGTGCCCTCACACACAGGTACTTTGCACCCAGCCTTCAGGGTCTGAAGGCCTGATTTATAGGTGACTTATAAGTGACCTGGTGCAGTGCAAATGGCTGTGAAATAGTCCATGCACTATTTCACACAGGTTTCAATGGCAGTCCTGTAGAAGCCTTTGTATTGGCTCCTTATGGGTGGCAAAAGAAATGCTGCAGCCCATAAGGATCCCCTAAAACCCCAATGCCCTGGGTACCTAGGTACATATACTAGAGACTTAAAAGGGGGGGGGGGGGGGTCCAGTAAGCCAATTTGGAGTGAAATACTGGGTTAAGAGTAAAAGGACAAATTCGGATCCAGAGAAAGCATAAGTAGCAGGACTCCAGTGAAACAGTTAAGCACACTGACGAAAACAGTGAAACAGACTTACAAGTAGGCCACAATCCATAAGCACTGGGGTCCTGACTAGCAGGATCCCAGTGACACAGTCAAAACACACTGACAAACAGGCCAAAATGGGGGTAACCATGCTAGAATAGGCTACTTTGCTACAGCAGGTAGGGGGTGGCTGCTGTCCTGGGCATGACGGAGGGTGGTTGCTGTGCTGGGCAGGAAGGAGTGAGGGCAGCTGCTGTGCTGGGCAGGAAGGAGTGAGGGCGGCTGCTGTGCTGGGCAGGAAGGAGTGTGGGCGGCTGCTGTGCTGGGCAGGAAGGAGTGAGGGCGGCTGCTGTGCTGGGCAGGAAGGAGTGAGGGCGGCTGCTGTGCTGGGCAGGAGTGAGGGCGGCTGCTGTGCTGGGCAGGAGTGAGGGCGGCTGCTGTGCTGGGCAGGAGTGAGGGCGGCTGCTGTGCTGGGCAGGAGTGAGGGCGGCTGCTGGGCTGGGCAGGAGTGAGGGCGGCTGCTGGGCTGGGCAGGAGTGAGGGCGGCTGCTGGGCAGGAGTGAGGGCGGCTGCTGGGCTGGGCAGGAGTGAGGGCGGCTGCTGGGCTGGGCAGGAGTGAGGGCGGCTGCTGGGCTGGGCAGGAGTGAGGGCGGCTGCTGGGCTGGGCAGGAGTGAGGGCGGCTGCTGGGCTGGGCAGGAGTGAGGGCGGCTGCTGGGCAGGGCAGGAGTGAGGGCGGCTGCTGGGCAGGGCAGGAGTGAGGGCGGCTGCTGGGCTGGGCAGGAGTGAGGGCGGCTGCTGGGCTGGGCAGGAGTGAGGGCGGCTGCTGGGCTGGGCAGGAGTGAGGGCGGCTGCTGGGCTGGGCAGGAGTGAGGGCGGCTGCTGGGCTGGGCAGGAGTGAGGGCGGCTGCTGGGCTGGGCAGGAGTGAGGGCGGCGGCTGGGCTGGGCAGGAGTGAGGGCGGCTGCTGGGCAGGAGTGAGGGCGGCGGCTGGGCAGGAGTGAGGGCGGCTGCTGGGCAGGAGTGAGGGCGGCTGCTGGGCAGGAGTGAGGGCGGCTGCTGGGCAGGAGTGAGGGCGGCTGCTGGGCAGGAGTGAGGGCGGCTGCTGGGCTGTGCTGGGCAGGAGTGAGGGCGGCTGCTGTCCTGGGCAGGAGTGAGGGCGGCTGCTGTGCTGGACAGGAAGGAGGGAGGGTGGTTGCTGTGCTGGTCAGGAATGAGGGCGGGTGGTGTCCTGGGCAGGAGTGAGGGCGGGTGGTGTCCTGGGCAGGAGTGAGGGCGGGTGCTGTGCTGGACAGGAGTGAGGGCAGCTGCTGTGCTGGGCAGGAGTGAGGGCAGCTGCTGTGCTGGGCAGGAGTGAGGGCAGCTGCTGTGCTGGGCAGGAGTGAGGGCAGCTGCTGTGCTGGGCAGGAGTGAGGGCGGGTGGTGTCCTGGGCAGGAGTGAGGGCGGGTGCTGTGCTGGACAGGAAGGAGTGAGGGTGGCTGCTGTGCTGGACAGGAGTGAGGGCAGCTGCTGTGCTGGACAGGAAGGAGGGAGGGTGGTTGCTGTGCTGGTCAGGAATGAGGGCGGGTGGTGTCCTGGGCAGGAGTGAGGGCGGGTGGTGTCCTGGGCAGGAGTGAGGGCGGGTGCTGTGCTGGACAGGAAGGAGTGAGGGTGGCTGCTGTGCTGGACAGGAGTGAGGGCAGCTGCTGTGCTGGGCAGGAGTGAGGGCAGCTGCTGTGCTGGGCAGGAGTGAGGGCAGCTGCTGTGCTGGGCAGGAGTGAGGGCAGCTGCTGTGCTGGGCAGGAGTGAGGGCGGGTGGTGTCCTGGGCAGGAGTGAGGGCGGGTGCTGTGCTGGACAGGAAGGAGTGAGGGTGGCTGCTGTGCTGGACAGGAGTGAGGGCAGCTGCTGTGCTGGGCAGGAGTGAGGGCAGCTGCTGTGCAGGAGTGAGGGCGGCTGCTGTGAAGGAGTGAAGGCACCTGCTGGGCAGGAGTGAAGGCACCTGCTGGGCAGGAGTGAAGGCACCTGCTGGGCAGGAGTGAAGGCACCTGCTGGGCAGGCACCGGCTGGGCTGTGATGGGTAGGAGTTAGGGCAGCTGCTGTGCTGGGCAAGAGTGCGGGCGGCTGCTGTGCTGGGCAGGCGTGAGGGCGGCTGCTGTCCTGGGCAGGCGTGAGGGCGGCTGCTGTGCTGGGCAGGCGTGAGGGCGGCTGCTGTGCTGGGCAGGCGTGAGGGCGGCTGCTGTGCTGGGCAGGCGTGAGGGCGGCTGCTGTGCTGGGCAGGAGTGAGGGCGTCTGCTGTGCTGGGCAGGAGTGAGGGCGTCTGCTGTGCTGGGCAGGAGTGAGGGCGGCTGCTGTGCTGGGCAGGAGTGAGGGCGGCTGCTGTGCTGGGCAGGAGTGAGGGCGGCTGCTGTGCTGGGCAGGAGTGAGGGCGGCTGCTGTGCTGGGCAGGAGTGAGGGCGGCTGCTGGGCAGGAGTGGGAGTGAGGGCACCTGCTCGGCTGTACAGGGCAGGAGTGAGGGCGGCTGCTGGGCTGGTCAGGAAGGAGTGAGGGTGGTTGCTGTGCTGCTCAGGAGTGAGGGCGGCTCCTGTCCTGGTCAGGAGTGAGGGCGGCTGCTGGGCTGGGCAGGAAGGAGTGAGGGTGGTTGCTGTGCTGGTCAGGAGTGAAGGCGGCCGCTGTCCTGGGCAGGAGTGAGGGCGGCTGCTGTGCTGGGCAGGAGTGAGGGCGGCTGCTGTGCTGGGCAGGAGTGAGGGCGGCTGCTTGGCTGTGCTGGGCAGGAGTGAGGGTGGCTGCTGGGCTGGTCAGGAATGAGGGCGGCTGCTGGTCTGTGCTGGGTATGAGTGAGGGCAGCTGCTGTGCTGAGCAGGAGTGAGGGCAGCTGCTGGGCTGTGCTGGGTAGGAGTGAGGGCAGCTGCTGGGCTGTGCTGGGTAGGAGTGAGGGCAGCTGCTGTCCTGGGCAGGAGTGAGTGTGGCTGCTGTGCTGGACAGGAAGGAGTGAGGGTGGTTGGTGTCTTCGGGTAGGAATGAGGGCACCTGCTCGGCTGTGCTGGTCAGGAGTGAGGGCAGTTGCTGTCCTGGGCAGGAGTGAGGGCGGCTGCTGTGCTGGACAGGAAGGAGGGAGGGTGGTCGCTGTGCTGGTCAGGAATGAGGGTGGTTACTGTGCTGGACAGGAGTGAGGGCAGGAGCTGTGCTGGGTAGGTGCTGTGCAGGAGTGAGGGCGGGTGCTGTCCTGGGCAGGAGTGAGGGCGGGTGCTGTCCTGGGCAGGAGTGAGGGCAGGTGCTGTGCAGGAGTGAGGGCGGATGCTGTCCTGGGCAGGAGTGAGGGCGGATGCTGTGCTAGGCAGGAGTGAGGGCGGATGCTGTGCTAGGCAGGAGTGAGGGCACCTGCTCGGCTGTGCTGGGCAGGAGTGAGGGCACCTGCTGGGCTGGTCAGGAAGGAGTGAGGGTGGTTGCTGTGCTGCTCAGGAGTGAGGGCGGCTGCTGGGCAGGAGTGAGGGCGGCTGCTGGGCTGGGCAGGAGTGAGGGCGGCTGCTGGGCTGGGCAGGAGTGAGGGCTGGGCAGGAGTGAGGGCGGCTGCTGGGCAGGAGTGAGGGCGGCTGCTGGGCAGGAGTGAGGGCGGCTGCTGGGCAGGAGTGAGGGCGGCTGCTGGGCAGGAGTGAGGGCGGCTGCTGGGCAGGAGTGAGGGCAGCTACTGGGCAGGAGTGAAGGCGGCTGCTGGGCTGTGCTGGGTAGGATTGAGGGCAGCTGCTGTCCTGGGCAGGAGTGAGGGCGGCTGCTGTGCTGGACAGGAAGGAGGGAGGGTGGTTGCTGTGCTGGTCAGGAATGAGGGCGGGTGGTGTCCTGGGCAGGAGTGAGGGCGGGTGGTGTCCTGGGCAGGAGTGAGGGCGGGTGGTGTCCTGGGCAGGAGTGAGGGCGGGTGCTGTGCTGGACAGGAAGGAGTGAGGGTGGCTGCTGTGCTGTGCTGGACAGGAGTGAGGGCAGCTGCTGTGCTGGGCAGGAGTGAGGGCAGCTGCTGTGCTGGGCAGGAGTGAGGGCAGCTGCTATGCTGGGCAGGAGTGAGGGCAGCTGCTGGGCAGGAGTGAAGGCACCTGCTGGGCAGGAGTGAAGGCACCTGCTGGGCAGGAGTGAAGGCACCTGCTGGGCAGGAGTGAAGGCACCTGCTGGGCAGGAGTGAAGGCACCTGCTGGGCAGGAGTGAAGGCACCTGCCGGGCAGGCACCTGCTGGGCTGTGATGGGTAGGAGTTAGGGCAGTTGCTGTGCTGGGCAAGAGTGCGGGCGGCTGCTGTGCTGGGCAGGAGTGAGGGCGGCTGCTGTGCTGGGCAGGAGTGAGGGCGGCTGCTGGGCAGGAGTGGGAGTGAGGGCACCTGCTCGGCTGTGCAGGGCAGGAGTGAGGGCGGCTGCTGGGCTGGTCAGGAAGGAGTGAGGGTGGTTGCTGTGCTGGTCAGGAGTGAAGGCGGCCGCTGTCCTGGGCAGGAGTGAGGGCGGCTGCTGTGCTGGGCAGGAGTGAGGGCGGCTGCTTGGCTGTGCTGGGCAGGAGTGAGGGCGGCTGCTTGGCAGGAGTGAGGGCGGCTGCTGGGCTGGTCAGGAGTGAGGGCGGCTGCTGGGCTGGTCAGGAGTGAGGGCGGCTGCTGGGCTGGTCAGGAGTGAGGGCGGCTGCTGGGCTGTGCTGGGTATGAGTGAGGGCAGCTGCTGTGCAGGAGTGCGGGCAGCTGCTGTGCTGAGCAGGAGTGAGGGCAGCTGCTGGGCTGTGCTGGGTAGGAGTGAGGGCAGCTGCTGGGCTGTGCTGGGTAGGAGTGAGGGCAGCTGCTGTCCTGGGCAGGAGTGAGTGTGGCTGCTGTGCTGGACAGGAAGGAGTGAGGGTGGTTGGTGTCTTCGGGTAGGAATGAGGGCACCTGCTCGGCTGTGCTGGTCAGGAGTGAGGGCAGTTGCTGTCCTGGGCAGGAGTGAGGGCGGCTGCTGTGCTGGACAGGAAGGAGGGAGGGTGGTCGCTGTGCTGGTCAGGAATGAGGGTGGTTACTGTGCTGGACAGGAGTGAGGGCAGGAGCTGTGCTGGGTAGGTGCTGTGCAGGAGTGAGGGCGGGTGCTGTCCTGGGCTGGAGTGAGGGCAGGTGCTGTGCAGGAGTGAGGTCGGATGCTGTCCTGGGCAGGAGTGAGGGCGCTAGGCAGGAGTGAGGGCGGATGCTGTGCTAGGCAGGAGTGAGGGCACCTGCTCGGCTGTGCTGGGCAGGAGTGAGGGCACCTGCTGGGCTGTGCTGGTCAGGAGTGAGGGCGGCTGCTGGGCTGGTCAGGAAGGAGTGAGGGTGGTTGCTGTGCTGCTCAGGAGTGAGGACGGGTGCTGTCCTGGGCAGGAGTGAGGGCGGCTGCTGGGCTGGGCAGGAAGGAGTGAGGGTGGTTGCTGTGCTGGTCAGGAGTGAAGGCGGCCGCTGTCCTGGGCAGGAGTGAGGGCGGCTGCTGGGCTGGTCAAGAGTCAGGGCGGCTGCTGGGCTGGTCAAGAGTCAGGGCGGCTGCTGGGCTGTGCTGGGTATGAGTGAGGGCAGCTGCTGGGCAGGAGTGAGGGCACCTGCTGGGCCGTGATTGGTAGGAGTTAGGGCAGCTGCTGTGCAGGAGTGCAGGCAGCTGCTGGGCAGGAGTGAGGGCAGCTGCTGGGCAGGAGTGAGGGCAGCTGCTGGGCAGGAGTGAGGGCAGCTGCTGTCCGGGGCAGGAGTGAGTGTGGCTGCTGTGCTGGACAGGAAGGAGTGAGGGTGGTTGCTGTCTTGGGTAGGAATGAGGGCACCTGCTCGGCTGTGCTGGTCAGGAGTGAGGGCAGTTGCTGTCCTGGGCAGGAGTGAGGGCGGCTGCTGTGCTGGACAGGAAGGAGGGAAGGTGGTTACTGTACTGGACAGGAATGAGGGTGGTTACTGTGCTGGACAGGAGTGAGGGCAGGAGCTGTGCTGGGCAGGTGCTGTGCAGGAGTGAGGGCGGGTGCTGTCCTGGGCAGGAGTGAGGGCAGGTGCTGTGCAGGAGAGAGGGCGGATGCTGTCCTGGGTAGGAGTGAGGGCGGATGATGTGCTAGGTATGAGTGAGGAGGGCTGCTGGGCAGGGCAGGAGTGAGGGCACCTGCTCGGCTGTGCAGGAGTGAGGGCACCTGCTCGGCTGTGCAGGAGTGAGGGCACCTGCTCGGCTGGTCAGGAAGGAGTGAGGGTGGTTGCTGTGCTGCTCAGGAGTGAAGACGGGTGCTGTGCTGCTCAGGAGTGAAGACGGGTGCTGTCCTGGGCAGGAAGGAGTGAGGGCGGCTGCTGGGCTGGGCAGGAAGGAGTGATGGCGGCTGCTGGGCTGGGCAGGAAGGAGTGATGGCGGCTGCTGGGCTGGGCAGGAAGGAGTGATGGCGGCTGCTGGGCTGGGCTGTGCTGGTCAGGAGTGAGGGCGGCTCCTGTCCTGGTCAGGAGTGAAGGCGGCCGCTGTCCTGGTCAGGAGTGAAGGCGGCCGCTGTCCTGGTCAGGAGTGAAGGCGGCCGCTGTCCTGGTCAGGAGTGAAGGCGGCCGCTGTCCTGGTCAGGAGTGAAGGCGGCCGCTGTCCTGGTCAGGAGTGAAGGCGGCCGCTGTGCAGGAGTGCAGGCACCTGCTTGGCTGTGCTGGGCAGGAGTGAGGGCGGCTGCTGGGCTGGTCAGGAGTGAGGGCGGCTGCTGGGCTGGTCAGGAGTGAGGGCGGCTGCTGTGCTGTGCTGGGTATGAGTGAAGGCACCTGCTGGGCCGTGATGGGTAGGAGTTAGGGCAGCTGCTGTGCAGGAGTGAGGGCAGCTGCTGGGCTGTGCAGGGTAGGAGTGAGGGCAGCTGCTGGGCTGGGCAGGAAGGAGTGATGGCGGCTGCTGGGCTGGGCAGGAAGGAGTGATGGCGGCTGCTGGGCTGGGCTGGGCTGTGCTGGTCAGGAGTGAGGGCGGCCACCTGCTGGGCCGTGATGGGTAGGAGTGAGGGCAGCGGCTGTGCAGGGTAGGAGTGAGGGCAGCTGCTGTCCTGGGCAGGAGTGAGGGCGGCTGCTGTGCAGGGTAAGAGTGAGGGCAGCTGCTGTCCTGGGCAGGAGTGAGTGTGGCTGCTGTGCTGGACAAGAAGGTGTGAGGGTGGTTGCTGTCTTGGGTAGGAATGAGGGCACCTGCTCGGCTGTGCTGGTCAGGAGTGAGGGCAGTTGCTGTCCTGGGCAGGAGTGAGGGCGGCTGCTGTGCAGGAGTGAGGGCACCTGCTGGGCCGTGATGGGTAGGAGTGAGGGCAGCTGCTGTCCTGGGCAGGAGTGAGGGCGGCTGCTGTGCTCGGCAGGAGTGAGGGCGGCTGCTGTGCTCGGCAGGAGTGAGGGCGGCTGCTGTGCTGGTCAGGAGTGAAGGCGGCTGCTGTGCTGGGCAGGAGTGAGAGCGGCTGCTGTGCTGCTCAGGAGAGAGGGCGGGTGCTGTGCTGGGCAGGAGTGAGGACAGGTGCTGTGTTAGGCACGAGTGAGGGTGGTTGCTGTGCTGGACAGGAAGAAGTGAGGGCGGCTGCTGGGCTGTGCTGGTCAGGAGTGAGAGCGGCTCCTGTCCTGGTCAGGAGTGTGGGCGGCGGCTGGGCTGGGCAGGAAGGAGTGTGGGTGGTTGCTGTGTTGGTCAGGAGTGAAGGCGGCTGCTGTGCTGGGCAGGAGTGAAGGCGGCTGCTGTGCTGCTCAGGAGAGAGGGCGGGTGCTTTGCTCGGCAGGAGTGAGGACAGATGCTGTGTTAGGCATGAGTGAGGGTGGTTGCTGTGCTGGACAGGAAGGAGTGAGGGCGGCTGCTGGGCTGTGCTGGTCAGGAGTGAGGGCGGCTTCTGGGCTGGACAGGAAGGAGTGAGGGTGGTTGCTGTGCTGGTCAGGAGTGAAGGCGGCCGCTGTCCTGGGCAGGAATGAGGGCGGCTGCTCGGCTGTGCTGGGCAGGAGTGAGGGCGGCCGCTGGGCTGGGCAGGAGTGAGGGCGGCTGCTGGGCTGGGCAGGAGAGAGGACAGGTGCTGTGCTGGGCAGGAGCGAGGGCGGGTGCTGTGCTGGGCAGGAGTGAGGACGGCTGCTGTGCTGCTCAGGAGAGAGGGCGGGTGCTGTGCTGCTCAGGAGAGAGGGCGGGTGCTGTGCTGGGCAGGAGTGAGGACAGGTGCTGTGTTAGGCACGAGTGAGGGTGGTTGCTGTGCTGGACAGGAAGAAGTGAGGGCGGCTGCTGGGCTGTGCTGGTCAGGAGTGAGAGCGGCTCCTGTCCTGGTCAGGAGTGTGGGCGGCGGCTGGGCTGGGCAGGAAGGAGTGTGGGTGGTTGCTGTGTTGGTCAGGAGTGAAGGCGGCTGCTGTGCTGGGCAGGAGTGAAGGCGGCTGCTGTGCTGCTCAGGAGAGAGGGCGGGTGCTTTGCTCGGCAGGAGTGAGGACAGATGCTGTGTTAGGCATGAGTGAGGGTGGTTGCTGTGCTGGACAGGAAGGAGTGAGGGCGGCTGCTGGGCTGTGCTGGTCAGGAGTGAGGGCGGCTTCTGGGCTGGACAGGAAGGACTGAGGGTGGTTGCTGTGCTGGTCAGGAGTGAAGGCGGCCGCTGTCCTGGGCAGGAATGAGGGCGGCTGCTCGGCTGTGCTGGGCAGGAGTGAGGGCGGCCGCTGGGCTGGGCAGGAGTGAGGGCGGCTGCTGGGCTGGGCAGGAGAGAGGACAGGTGCTGTGCTGGGCAGGAGCGAGGGCGGGTGCTGTGCTGGGCAGGAGTGAGGACAGGTGGTGTCCTGGGCAGGAGTGAGGACAGGTGCTGTGTTAGGCATGAGTGAGGGTGGTTGCTGTGCTGGACAGGAAGGAGTGAGGGCGGCTGCTGGGCTGTGCTGGTCAGGAGTGAGAGCGGCTCCTGTCCTGGTCAGGAGTGTGGGCGGCTGCTGGGCTGGGCAGGAAGGAGTCAGGGTGGTTGCTGTGCTGGTCAGGAGTGAGGGCGGCTGCTCGGCTGTGCTGGGCAGGAGTGAGGGCGGGTGCTGGGCAGGAGTGAGGGCGGCTGCTGGGCAGGAGGCGAGGCCTCCATCTTGTTTGCTCAGGCAGTGGATAAACACGGGCCCGTTCTGCAGAGGTAATGTGCGGCAGATTCCCACAGGTCGAAACTGTGAAACAACAAAATAATAAGTTGGCTTCTCCGTGATTACCAGGTTACCAACCTGCTATTTAAAGCGCCTCGATGTATAATTTAGTGCGGGAAGAACATGAGACGGATAAACAGCACACGCCAGAGGAGCTATCAATGCAAGCACAGCCCGGCGCTGCTGGGCTTGGTGCATCCAGGGGCTCGGAGGGGCTTGGATAAGGCACAGCCGGCACCAAGGAGCGGGCTTCTTAACCTCTTCACTTCTGGGGACCCCCACTTAATCAATACCGGAAGCCGGGGACCCAATGATTCATTATCCGTCCGTGGTCCCCCAAAGTGTCATACTCGAGGAGGAGGTACCTCAATGAGTCATTCATTACTGGAATACATGGTCCTTAATGTTTCATTTTTGGAATACCAGGACCCCAAAGATCCATTACTGGAATCCGGGTCCACAGTGATTCATTACTGGAATCCAGGGACCCGAATGATCTGGGAACCCCCAATGATTCATCATTGGAATCCGGGGAGCCCAATGGTTCATTTCTGAAATTCAGGGACCCCAATGATTCATTACTGGAATCCGGGGACCCCAGTGATCCACTATTGGAATCCCAGGATCCCAATGATTCATTACTAGAATCCGGGGACCCAATGATCCATTATTGGATTTCCGGGGACCCAGGCTTAAGCGATTTCGATCATTTGAGCCTCAGAACAATGCAGGTGAATACAGAAACAAGCGTTCATCACATACATAAGTAAATACACAAATAAAAACATTTTATTTGATTCACAAAGCGAATTTAAACAATTCAAAATGTTCATTTTAATGGGAAGGTTAAGGGAGGGTTTTTCTAAACTCAGTGGACGATATATTCGGTTTGATGCACCGGAACTGTTCCCACAAATCCACCCGTGGACACGCGCTTAATTTGTAGCCTCCAATTTAACAGTTTTTCACATTTACAAAACGTTTTAAAATTGTCAATTTTACATTTCATTTCCTCATTTAAATACACTTTAATAACTTGTTAATATTTGTTACGTTTCTACGCAGTCACGGACCCCTCGACCCGAGGTTCAGAACCGCTGACAAAGAACAAGAAAATACACGTTTATTTCCCTAGAAGAGTGAGCAGGGGGTGGTCTTCCAGGGCACCAGGGGTCCTAACGCAGGGAGTAAAACGTACCCCAACCTGCGGGTTAGGTAGTGAAATACAGCCTTACTGAGGGTGGAGAGGCCCCCCTCGCGCCCCTGGGCCCCACTGCCACTGCACCTGCTGAACCAATGATAGTCAAGTCACTGGCTCGTTGTCAGCGGAGGCACACCGCGAGAAGAGCCCGGGGGTGGCTGGTGTTACCTCCTGTGAGGCCCAGCCACCTGCCGCCTGCCGGAGGGCCGAGAGCTGTCTGGAGGGCGGCACCGGTTCCGCCCCTGGCGGTGTTCTGGCTCTGGAGCCTCCGGTGAGTCACACAGTGCAATGGAGTCCGCTGCGCTTCCTGGTGGGATGCAAGGGTCCACCTACCCTGAGCTTTACAACCAATGGTCACCTTCATTCTCTCTTCTCCGGGAGCCAGTGGAGTGCCAGTGGAGTGCCTCCAAGGCTGGTCACACCTTAAGAGATGTAGGACAGGTGTGTCTGCCTGTGTCTACAACCCCTGGATCCTGTCTGCCATCTTTTTAGGAAGTGCGGTGTATATTCATTACAGGTAGTCCATTATCGCCAACATGGAGGGTCTCGTCAGGACCAAACATCAGCTTCTACGTGTAAGAAGAGGAGGATCCTTCATACGGTGGGGAGCTGCGGGAGTCACGCTGTACGTCCATTACAGTAGTCCAATCGTGACATCCTGGATGGTCTCATCAGCACCACACATGAGCTTCTATGTGTAAGAAGAGGAGGATCCTTCATAATGCACGGAGCTGCGGGAGCCATGCTGTACATCCACTGCAGTAGTCCAGTTGAGACATCCTAGAGAGTCTCATCAGCACCACCCATCAGCTTCTATGCCTAACGATAGGAGGATCATTCATACTCTGGGGAGCGGCGGGAGCCACGCTGTACGTCCACTACAGTAGTCCAGTCGAGACACCGTGGAGGGTCTTGTCAGCACCACACATGAGCTTCAATGAGTAAGAAGAGGAGGATCCTTCATACCACGGCAGCTGCGGAAGGGTGTTGTACATCCATTACTGCAGTCCAGCCGCTCCATCATGGAGGGTCTCGCCAGCACCACACAAGATGTTCCACGTGTAACAGGAGGATCCTTCCATTTTGTGTGGAGCTGCGGAAGCCATAGCAGTCCATTCAAAAGGAGGATCCTTCACACCATGGGATGCTGGAGTGTAACACTCGACTACAGTCTTGATCTGAGATGCCAGTGTTAAGCTGCCCACAATCAGAACCCGCATGTTTTTGTCTTTTGAGCTGTAGCTGGGGTTGCCCCAAGAGTCAGGGCCAAATCCAAGGAAAGGGACACCTGGGCTGCTCCACCAAAGAGAAGGATCTCGGTGCTGGATCCATTCAAAGGAAGCATTCTTGCAGCCAAGGGCAAACTCACATTCAGTAACTTTGGGCCTCATTTAGAGTTTGGCGGATGTGGAACATCTAAAAAGTGGTTGGTCTCCCGTTTGCAAAACTTGTGGTTATCGCACTCTGGTTATGGTCACGGAAAAAGGCACGTTTTTGACAGAAGAAACTCGTGGTCATTACACAGTGTTTATGGTCAGGGAAAATATGCCATGTTTCTGACCGCAGGGCCTCTGCTGCTAGAAAACGTGCCTTTAAGTCCGTTTATCACTGAAACATCAGTCAATATGTAGACAGAACTTCCACCCTATTGAGGGCAATCGTTCCATCGTACATTTTTCCTAATTAGGATTATCTAGGAAAGCCTGGCAGTCTGAACAGGAAACCAAAGAAATAGTTCCAGAAGCAGTAAGAAAAATCCAAGTGTGTCGAGGAGAATTAGATTCTGTTTAGTTTTTGAGAAACAAAAATAACGCTGAGGGAGTGCATTAAACATAGCACTGTTCAGTAAAGCTTCAGTGCATTCAGGGGATCGGCCATGGCTTTTCTAAAGGGACATAGATTTCATCCTGCCTGGCAGATATACCCAAGTATTGTGGGCAGTCTTCCATCAGGTCAGCGTTGAACGTCCCTCTAGTGACTTGGAGGACTGCCTGCCATCCTATAAATGAAGCCCCCGCCCTTGTCTTCCCCTCGTCTCCAACAGAAAGCACACTTGGGTTTCGCTAGCATACATTAGGCACCCCATATTGTTCCAGACAAAGGTGAAGGGAACATGTATGTATGTAAATGATGAACCTTGTGCACTCCATAAGGTATGGTCCGACTAAAATAACTTTTTAGACCCAATCTGGACTGGCTGGTTACAGTTGAGGAAGGATGGGGAACAGTAGAGTGGACCCACAGGCTCCTTGACCTCCCTCTGAACCTTTCAATAGAATTCTGTAGTCTACTTCATCATATGGCACTTAAAGGCTGATGAATACAGAAGGACTGCTGCATGAAAGGACGTTGGAGCCATTACTATGGAGTCAAATTCCAATAGAGACAGAGCTTCATGATATAAACACATGGCAGCAATGCACCTGAAATGCAAACTCTGATGCCATGAAAGATGGGGACTTGTGGTCCAAACTCAAGACACGCCAACACAAGGAGTTCAGAACTAAAGGAAATAAGGACTGTGAGAAATTGGGTGGCTGGTTTGCTGGGGAGTGAGCCCTGGTCAACCAACAGCCAGAATCCCTTGCAGGGTAAACCACAAAAAGTCTCTAAATTAACCTGTACTTAGCACTGGGTAATTGGCACAAAAAGCAGTCAGACTTAACTTTGAGACAATATGTAAAGTATTTATGCAGCACACAAACAGTAATAAAGTAAAAACACAACACAAAAAAATCCTAAAACCAATTTAGAAAAAATAGAGTAAATATGAATAGATTATTTGGTACCAAAATAAGAAAAATCCTATCAGTAGAACCAGAGTTAGGAATTTTTTTAGAAGTTTTAAGTTAAATCTTGCACTTAAAAGATTAAACTGCCAACCGCAGACATCTAACTGGGCGAATTCAGGTCAAAGTCAAAAGTTAAGGCTGATCGTGAAGGATTACGGTTCGGATAGAAGTGGTTTGGGGCCAGTCATAGTTTACCTTTGGACGTAGAAAAATTATTGAAGAAAAATGTCTGAGAAGGTAAAGTTCAGTGGGTTAAGGCTGCAGGAGGTGTTTGGGGGTGGGGGTGGGGGGGGGGGGGAGGGTTCATTGTCAATGGACTTGGTTGAAGCAGCAGTGGAGATTTCTACATTCAGCCAAAAAACTCCAGTGAGATGAAGCAGAGTGCTGTAGCCAAAGACTGTTCCAAGGGGTTGGATACCCCTTTGGCGAAGGACCGTTAAAACAATTTTGCTGCAGCTGTGAAGAATAACTAAGCAGGAGATGCTGTGAAGTCAATCCAACTGGCGATTCACCTCAGACAGATAGGCAAGCAGGTTGGTCCAGGTCTCCTCCTGGTTCTCAGAGCACTTGTTGGAAAAAAATTGTCGAAGTCCTCAGATTTGGAAACTGGCCTTCTGGGCACCTTTAGCACCACAACCAAGTGTTGAGGACTGGTGGAACATCCCTTTGGGTTTCAGGACGCAATCAGACTGGGTCCAGGTGCACGTTCAATATGGTGGGGGGCTGTTATGTCCCTGCGCCTCTAAACAGGAGGCCAGCAAATTAGCCCTTCAAGTCACTTCTGGTAGTCCTGGGCTCAACAGCAGGGCTGGCCTCTGAGGGTTCAAGGCAGGCTCCAGGTAGGAAAGCAATCCTTCCAAGTACAGCCGCAGTCTGGCAGGGTGCACAGCAGGGCAGCAGCAGGCAGTCCTGACAGTCCTTTCACAGGTTCAGTAGTGAATTGAAGAATGGGTCTGAAGGTCCTATTTTTATACCATGGTGCCCTTCTCCTGGAAGGTGGGAGAAGCTTTATGAAAGGTAATATGAAGTGCACGGCACTTCCTGCTATCCCTGCCCTGGCTCCAAGTTGACTGCAGTGACAATACAGGGTCAATAGGCCCTTTGTGAAGGCACATCAGGTTAAGTGATGCTGTGCTTAGCTCCACCCCCTTGCTCCCCCCCCCCACTCCTGCTAGCAGGTGGCCCAGTGACACATAGACTAAAACAACATATATACAGTGAAATGTGGGGGTAACATACCAGGCAAGATGGTACTTTCCTACAGTAGGCATGTAAGTGTTTTTTGTATTATCTCTTAGTAGCTTCCAATTTTGCAGTTTTTAAATTTGGACTGCTCAAAATAGGTAGTGGTTTTCATTTGCATTATACGGTTGGTTAAAGCTTTGCATTTGCATCTAATTTTGAATAATGGCCAGTGCTTTTTTTTATCCAATCCTTGAAGGGCTAATCACATCCTCTCAGCCCCATGAGGATGTGCAGGAATGGGATTGCGCAAAGTAATGGGCATAGTGTATGCTGGCAATGGAAGCTAGCATCATGAAAGCCAATAGGGCTTGCCTGCGAGAGCTATTGGCTTTGGCAATGATTTTTAGCCATGCTGTACAGTGTGCTGATGCTGGGAGAGCAAGCTGACACTGGAGGGTGAGCAGAAGGGTCTGGGGAAGCAAGCTGATAATGGAGGAGATGTGGGAGGAGCTGGGGAAGCACACATACAAAGGAGGGGGAGAGGGGTTGAGAGAACACACAGACAATGGAGGGCAGGTGAAGGGGATGGGGAAGCACTCAGTGGATGGTGGGCGAGAGGGGATGGGTAGCCCAACGGACAATGGGGGGTTGGAAAGCACACTGCCAGCCAGCGGAGGGTAGGCAGAAGCATCTGGGGGAGCAAATGGACAATGAAGGGTGGGCGGGAATGGGGAAGCAAATGGACAATAAAAGCTGAGGAAGGGCTGGGGAAGCGAACGGACAATAAAGGTTGGGCGGGGCTGGTAAAGAAATGGATAAAAAACGGAGGGCAGGAGGGGCTGGTGAAGAAAATGGACAATGAAAGGATGGTGGCGCCACGGAAGCAAACGGATAACTGCAGGTGGGCTATGGGGCTTGAAAAGCAAACAGACAAGTGGGTGATTGGTAAGCAAAAAGAGCCCCGGAAGGTGAGTGGGAAAATAGCAACAACGGCAACTGAGGGAGGGTGAGAAAAAGGACCACAGAGGGAGAAGTGCACAAAGGAGACAGTTGGAAAACACACAGACTCTCAGAGAGTACTTAAACAAAAAGTAAAAAGAAGCACCTGAAGAAAGAGCAGTGGAAGGACACAAGTCAGGTGTCCATGCTCCATGGAGGTAGAAACACAACAAGAGAAAGGAAAGCCTACAGAAGCTGATAAATAAGAAACAAGCAAATAGGAGTGGGCTCTCAGCCCACTGCAAGTTAACAAGTCTCACAACGACAGGACATACACCTTCTATGGCAAGACCCAAAAAGGCAACTCTATTATGTAAGATCACTTACTGAAGAACACATGGTGATACGTTTTTGTTTACAGGAAAAGCATGCTCCCAATTATTCAACATAGATTGGTGCAACATCTCCTCGAATCAGCCAACCTGAGATTTGTCTTCCCCAATGAGGAGGCAGAGTAGGTTCAAGGATAGAACGTACCAAACAGTAGACACATGAAAAGAACCGACTGGCTTTGCAGACCCTGCCTTGGTGCAGCACAGCTTCGAATAGTCATCAGTAGAAGGGAAAAAGAATCATGTGCTTACAAGTAGGCCCAGGCCAATTACCTTTTTTTGAGGCACGTAGCCCAGGATAGTAATGCAAAGGGACCTTGTAGGAAGTTGGCTCTGTATGTGCTATTTCAAAGTAAGGAATAGCATGCACAGAGACCAAGGGTTCCCCTTAGAGGTAAAATAGTGGTAAAAATAGATAATACTAATGCTCTATTTTGTGGTAGTGTGGTCGAGCAGTAGGCTTATCCAAGGAGTAGTGTTAAGCATTTGTTGTACATACACATAGACAATAAATGAGGTACACACACTCAGAGACAAATCCAGCCAATAGGTTTTTATATAGAAAAATATCTTTTCTTAGTTTATTTTAAGAACCACAGGTTCAAATTCTACATGTAATAGCTCATTCGAAAGGTATTGCAGGTAAGTACTGTAGGAACTTCAAATCATCAAAATTGCATGTATACTTTTCAAGTTATTGACAAATAGCTGTTTTAAAAGTGGACACTTAGTGCAATTTTCACAGTTCCTAGGGGAGGTAAGTTTTGATTAGTTTTACCAGGTAAGTAAGACACTTACAGGGCTTAGTTCTTGGTCCAAGGTAGCCCACCGTTGGGGGTTCAGAGCAACCCCAAAGTCACCACACCAGCAGCTCAGGGCCGGTCAGGTGCAGAGTTCGAAGTGGTGCCCAAAACGCATAGGCTAGAATGGAGAGAAGGGGGTGCCCCGGTTCCGGTCTGCTTGCAGGTAAGTACCCGCGTCTTCGGAGGGCAGACCAGGGGGGTTTTGTAGGGCACCGGGGGGGACACAAGCCCACACAGAAATTTCACCCTCAGCAGCGCGGGGGCGGCCGGGTGCAGTGTAGAAACAGGCGTCGGGTTCGCAATGTTAGTCTATGAGAGATCTCGGGATCTCTTCAGCGCTGCAGGCAGGCAAGGGGGGGATTCCTCGGGGAAACCTCCTCTTGGGCAAGGGAGAGGGACTCCTGGGGGTCACTTCTCCAGTGAAAGTCCGGTCCTTCAGGTCCTGGGGGCTGCGGGTGCAGGGTCTCTCCCAGGCGTCGGGACTTTAGGTTCAAAGAGTCGCGGTCAGGGGAAGCCTCGGGATTCCCTCTGCAGGCGGCGCTGTGGGGGCTCAGGGGGGACAGGTTTTGGTACTCACAGTATCAGAGTAGTCCTGGGGTCCCTCCTGAGGTGTTGGATCGCCACCAGCCGAGTCGGGGTCGCCGGGTGCAGTGTTGCAAGTCTCACGCTTCTTGCGGGGAGCTTGCAGGGTTCTTTAAAGCTGCTGGAAACAAAGTTGCAGCTTTTCTTGGAGCAGGTCCGCTGTCCTCGGGAGTTTCTTGTCTTTTCGAAGCAGGGGCAGTCCTCAGAGGATGTCGAGGTCGCTGGTCCCTTCGGAAGGCGTCGCTGGAGCAGGATCTTTGGAAGGCAGGAGACAGGCCGGTGAGTTTCTGGAGCCAAGGCAGTTGTCGTCTTCTGGTCTTCCGCTGCAGGGGTTTTCAGCTGGGCAGTCCTTCTTCTTGTTGCAGGAATCTAATTTTCTAGGGTTCAGGGTAGCCCTTAAATACTAAATTTAAGGGCGTGTTTAGGTCTGGGGGGTTAGTAGCCAATGGCTACTAGCCCTGAGGGTGGGTACACCCTCTTTGTGCCTCCTCCCAAGGGGAGGGGGTCACAATCCTAACCCTATTGGGGGAATCCTCCATCTGCAAGATGGAGGATTTCTAAAAGTTAGAGTCACCTCAGCTCAGGACACCTTAGGGGCTGTCCTGACTGGCCAGTGACTCCTCCTTGTTTTTCTCATTATTTTCTCCGGCCTTGCCGCCAAAAGTGGGGCCTGGCCGGAGGGGGCGGGCAACTCCACTAGCTGGAGTGTCCTGCTGGGTTGGCACAAAGGAGGTGAGCCTTTGAGGCTCACCGCCAGGTGTGACAATTCCTGCCTGGGAGAGGTGTTAGCATCTCCACCCAGTGCAGGCTTTGTTACTGGCCTCAGAGTGACAAAGGCACTCTCCCCATGGGGCCAGCAACATGTCTCGGTTTGTGGCAGGCTGCTAAAACTAGTCAGCCTACACAGATAGTCGGTTAAGTTTCAGGGGGCACCTCTAAGGTGCCCTCTGTGGTGTATTTTACAATAAAATGTACACTGGCATCAGTGTGCATTTATTGTGCTGAGAAGTTTGATACCAAACTTCCCAGTTTTCAGTGTAGCCATTATGGTGCTGTGGAGTTCGTGTTTGACAGACTCCCAGACCATATACTCTTATGGCTACCCTGCACTTACAATGTCTAAGGTTTTGTTTAGACACTGTAGGGGTACCATGCTCATGCACTGGTACCCTCACCTATGGTATAGTGCACCCTGCCTTAGGGCTGTAAGGCCTGCTAGAGGGGTGTCTTACCTATACTGCATAGGCAGTGAGAGGCTGGCATGGCACCCTGAGGGGAGTGCCATGTCGACTTACTCGTTTTGTCCTCACTAGCACACACAAGCTGGTAAGCAGTGTGTCTGTGCTGAGTGAGAGGTCTCCAGGGTGGCATAAGACATGCTGCAGCCCTTAGAGACCTTCCTTGGCATCAGGGCCCTTGGTACTAGAAGTACCAGTTACAAGGGACTTATCTGGATGCCAGGGTCTGCCAATTGTGGATACAAAAGTACAGGTTAGGGAAAGAACACTGGTGCTGGGGCCTGGTTAGCAGGCCTCAGCACACTTTCAATTGTAAACATAGCATCAGCAAAGGCAAAAAGTCAGGGGGCAACCATGCCAAGGAGGCATTTCCTTACACAACCCCCCCCCAAACGAAAGAGGATGAGACTAACCTTTCCCAAGAGAGTCTTCATTTTCTAAGTGGAAGAACCTGGAAAGGCCATCTGCATTGGCATGGGCAGTCCCAGGTCTGTGTTCCACTATAAAGTCCATTCCCTGTAGGGAGATGGACCACCTCAACAGTTTAGGATTTTCACCTTTCATTTGCATCAGCCATTTGAGAGGTCTGTGGTCAGTTTGAACTAGGAAGTGAGTCCCAAAGAGGTATGGTCTCAGCTTCTTCAGGGACCAAACCACAGCAAAGGCCTCCCTCTCAATGGCACTCCAACGCTGCTCCCTGGGGAGTAACCTCCTGCTAATGAAAGCAACAGGCTGGTCAAGGCCATCATCATTTGTTTGGGACAAAACTGCCCCTATCCCATGTTCAGAGGCATCAGTCTGCACAATGAACTGCTTAGAATAATCTGGAGCTTTGAGAACTGGTGCTGAGCACATTGCCTGTTTCAGGGTGTCAAAGGCCTGTTGGCAGTCCACAGTCCAGTTCACTTTCTTGGGCATTTTCTTGGAGGTGAGCTCAGTGAGGGCTGTCACAATGGATCCATATCCCTTCACAAACCTCCTGTAGTACCCAGTCAAGCCAAGGAATGCCCTGACTTGAGTCTGGGTTTTTGGAGCTACCCAGTCCAGAATAGTCTGGATCTTGGGTTGGAGTGGCTGAACTTGGCCTCCACCTACAAGGTGTCCCAAGTAAACCACAGTTCCCTGCCCTATCTGGCATTTGGATGCCTTGATAGAGAGGCCTGCAGATTGCAGAGCCTTCAAAACCTTCCTCAGGTGGACCAGGTGATCCTGCCAGGTGGAGCTAAAGACAGCAATATCATCAAGATAAGCTGTGCTAAAGGACTCCAAGCCAGCAAGGACTTGATTCACCAACCTTTGGAAGGTGGCAGGGGCATTCTTTAAACCAAAGGGCATAACAGTAAACTGATAATGCCCATCAGGTGTGGAGAATGCTGTCTTTTCTTTTGCTCCAGGTGCCATTTTTATTTGCCAGTACCCTGCTGTCAAGTCAAAGGTACTTAGAAATTTGGCAGCACCTAATTTATCAATGAGCTCATCAGCTCTCGGAATTGGATGAGCATCTGTCTTGGTGACAGAATTGAGCCCTCTGTAGTCCACACAAAACCTCATCTCTTTCTTTCCATCTGTGGTGTGAGGTTTGGGGACTAAGACCACTGGGCTAGCCCAGGGGCTGTCAGAGCGCTCAATGACTCCCAATTCCAGCATCTTGTGGACTTCCACCTTGATGCTTTCCTTAACATGGTCAGACTGTCTAAAGATTTTGTTCTTGACAGGCATGCTGTCTCCTGTGTCCACATCATGGGTACACAGGTGTGTCTGACCAGGGGTTAAGGAGAAGAGTTCAGGAAACTGTTGTAGGACTCTCCTACAATCAGCTTGCTGTTGGCCAGAGAGGGTGTCTGAGTAGATCACTCCATCTACTGTACCATCTTTTGGGTCTGATGACAGAAGATCAGGGAGAGGTTCACTCTCTGCCTCCTGATCCTCATCTGTTACCATCAACAGATTGACATCAGCCCTGTCGTGGAAGAGTTTAAGGCGGTTTACATGGATCACCCTCTTGGGGCTCCTGCTTGTGCCCAGGTCCACCAAGTAGGTGACCTGACTCTTCCTCTCTAGTACTGGGTAAGGGCCACTCCACTTGTCCTGGAGTGCCCTGGGAGCCACAGGCTCCAGAACCCAGACTTTCTGCCCTGGTTGGAACTCAACCAGTGCAGCCTTTTGGTCATACCAAAACTTCTGGAGTTGTTGGCTGGCCTCAAGGTTTTTGGTTGCCTTTTCCATGTACTCTGCCATTCTAGAGCGAAGGCCAAGTACATAGTCCACTATGTCCTGTTTAGGCTCATGGAGAGGTCTCTCCCAGCCTTCTTTAACAAGGGCAAGTGGTCCCCTTACAGGATGACCAAACAGAAGTTCAAAGGGTGAGAACCCTACTCCCTTCTGTGGTACCTCCCTGTAAGCGAAAAGCAGACATGGCAGGAGGACATCCCATCTCCTTTTGAGTTTTTCTGGGAGCCCCATGATCATGCCCTTTAATGTCTTGTTGAATCTCTCAACCAAGCCATTAGTTTGTGGATGGTATGGTGTAGTGAATTTATAAGTCACTCCACACTCATTCCACATGTGCTTTAGGTATGCTGACATGAAGTTGGTACCTCTGTCAGACACCACCTCCTTAGGGAAACCCACTCTGGTAAAGATACCAATGAGGGCCTTGGCTACTGCAGGGGCAGTAGTCGACCTAAGGGGAATAGCTTCAGGATACCTGGTAGCATGATCCACTACTACCAGGATATACATATTTCCTGAGGCTGTGGGAGGTTCCAGTGGACCAACTATGTCCACACCCACTCTTTCAAAGGGCACCCCCACCACTGGAAGTGGAATGAGGGGGGCCTTTGGATGCCCACCTGTCTTACCACTGGCTTGACAGGTGGGGCAGGAGAGGCAAAACTCCTTAACCAGGTTGGACATATTGGGCCAGTAGAAGTGGTTGACTAACCTCTCCCACGTCTTGGTTTGTCCCAAATGTCCAGCAAGGGGAATGTCATGGGCCAAGGTTAGGATGAACTCTCTGAACAGCTGAGGCACTACCACTCTCCTAGTGGCACCAGGTTTGGGGTCTCTGGCCTCAGTGTACAGGAGCCCATCTTCCCAATAGACCCTATGCGTTCCATTTTTCTTGCCTTTGGACTCTTCAGCAGCTTGCTGCCTAAGGCCTTCAAGAGAGGGACAGGTTTCTTGTCCCTTACACAGCTCTTCCCTTGAGGGTCCCCCTGGGCCTAAGAGCTCAACCTGATAAGGTTCAAGCTCCAAAGGCTCAGTTCCCTCAGAGGGCAGAACTTCTTCCTGAGAAGAGAGGTTCCCTTTCTTTTGCTGTGTTGCAGTTGGTTTCCCAACTGACTTTCCTGTTCTCTTGGTAGGCTGGGCCATTTTTCCAGACTCCAGCTCTACTTGTTCACCCTGTGCCTTGCACTGTGCTCTTGTTTTCACACACACCAGTTCAGGGATACCCAGCATTGCTGCATGGGTTTTTAGCTCTACCTCAGCCCATGCTGAGGACTCCAGGTCATTTCCAAGCAGACAGTCCACTGGGATATTTGAGGAGACCACCACCTGTTTCAGGCCATTGACCCCTCCCCATTCTAAAGTAACCATTGCCATGGGATGTACTTTTCTCTGATTGTCAGCGTTGGTGACTGTGTAAGTTTTTCCAGTCAGGTATTGGCCAGGGGAAACCAGTTTCTCTGTCACCATGGTGACACTGGCACCTGTATCCCTCAGGCCCTCTATTCTAGTCCCATTAATTAAGAGTTGCTGTCTGTATTTTTGCATGTTAGGCGGCCAGACAGCTAGTGTGGCTAAATCCACCCCACCCTCAGAAACTAGAGTAGCTTCAGTGTGGACCCTGATTTGCTCTGGGCACACTGTTGATCCCACTTGGAGACTAGCCATACCAGTGTTACCTGGATGGGAGTTTGGAGTGGAACCTTTCTTGGGACAGGCCTTGTCTCCAGTTTGGTGTCCATGCTGTTTACAGCTATGACACCAGGCCTTTTTGGGATCAAAGTTTTTACCCTTGTACCCATTGTTTTGTGAAGAGGCTCTGGGCCCACCCTCCTGTGCAGGTTTTTGGGGGCCTGTAGAAGACTCTTTACTATTTTTAGTTTTGGTTGTCTCATCACCCTTCTGCTGGGGAGTCTTTGTGACCCCTTTCTTTTGGTCACCCCCTGTTGAAGTCTTGGACACCCTTGTCTTGACCCAATGGTCCGCCTTCTTTCCCAATTCTTGGGGAGAAATTGGTCCTAGGTCTACCAGATGCTGATGCAGTTTATCATTGAAACAATTACTTAACAGGTGTTCTTTCACAAATAAATTGTACAGCCCATCATAATTACTTACACCACTGCCTTGAATCCAACCATCTAGTGTTTTCACTGAGTAGTCAACAAAGTCAACCCAGGTCTGGCTCGAGGATTTTTGAGCCCCCCTGAACCTAATCCTGTACTCCTCAGTGGAGAATCCAAAGCCCTCAATCAGGGTACCCTTCATGAGGTCATAAGATTCTGCATCTTGTCCAGAGAGTGTGAGGAGTCTATCCCTACACTTTCCTGTGAACATTTCCCAAAGGAGAGCACCCCAGTGAGATCTGTTCACTTTTCTGGTTACACAAGCCCTCTCAAAAGCTGTGAACCATTTGGTGATGTCATCACCATCTTCATATTTAGTTACAATCCCTTTGGGGATTTTCAACATGTCAGGAGAATCTCTGACCCTATTTATGTTGCTGCCACCATTGATGGGTCCTAGGCCCATCTCTTGTCTTTCCCTCTCTATGGCTAGGATCTGTCTTTCCAAAGCCAACCTTTTGGCCATCCTGGCTAACTGGATGTCCTCTTCACTGGAGTTATCCTCAGTGATTTCAGAGTTGTTGGTCCCTCCTGTGAGGGAACCAGCATCCCTGACTATTATTTGTGGAGTCAGGGCTTGAGAAGCCCTGCTCTCCCTAAGTAGGACTGGAGGGGGGGAATTTCCCTCCAAGTCACTATCTTCATTCTCTGAGTTGCCATCCTCAGAGGGGTTGGCCTTTTCAAACTCTGCCAAAAGCTCCTGGAGCTGTACTTTGGTAGGTTTGGGGCCCATTGCTATTTTCTTTAGTTTACAGAGTGACCTTAGCTCTCTCATCTGTAGATGGAGGTAAGGTGTGGTGTCGAGTTCCACCACATTCACATCTGTGCTAGACATTATGCTTCTAAAAGTTGGAATACTTTTTAAGAAACTAAAACTGGTTCTAGAATCTAATTCAAACTTTTACAAACTTTTAAACTCTAAAAGAAATGCTAAACAGGATCTAACACAAGGCCCTAGCAGGTCTTTTAAGAATTTAGAAAACTTTTCAAATTGCAAAAATCAATTTCTAATGACAATTTTGGAATTTGTCGTGTGATCAGGTATTGGCTGAGTAGTCCAGCAAATGCAAAGTCTTGTACCCCACCGCTGATCCACCAATGTAGGAAGTTGGCTCTGTATGTGCTATTTCAAAGTAAGGAATAGCATGCACAGAGTCCAAGGGTTCCCCTTAGAGGTAAAATAGTGGTAAAAATAGATAATACTAATGCTCTATTTTGTGGTAGTGTGGTCGAGCAGTAGGCTTATCCAAGGAGTAGTGTTAAGCATTTGTTGTACATACACATAGACAATAAATGAGGTACACACACTCAGAGACAAATCCAGCCAATAGGTTTTTATATAGAAAAATATCTTTTCTTAGTTTATTTTAAGAACCACAGGTTCAAATTCTACATGTAATAGCTCATTCGAAAGGTATTGCAGGTAAGTACTGTAGGAACTTCAAATCATCAAAATTGCATGTATACTTTTCAAGTTATTGACAAATAGCTGTTTTAAAAGTGGACACTTAGTGCAATTTTCACAGTTCCTAGGGGAGGTAAGTTTTGATTAGTTTTACCAGGTAAGTAAGACACTTACAGGGCTTAGTTCTTGGTCCAAGGTAGCCCACCGTTGGGGGTTCAGAGCAACCCCAAAGTCACCACACCAGCAGCTCAGGGCCGGTCAGGTGCAGAGTTCGAAGTGGTGCCCAAAACGCATAGGCTAGAATGGAGAGAAGGGGGTGCCCCGGTTCCGGTCTGCTTGCAGGTAAGTACCCGCGTCTTCGGAGGGCAGACCAGGGGGGTTTTGTAGGGCACCGGGGGGGACACAAGCCCACACAGAAATTTCACCCTCAGCAGCGCGGGGGCGGCCGGGTGCAGTGTAGAAACAGGCGTCGGGTTCGCAATGTTAGTCTATGAGAGATCTCGGGATCTCTTCAGCGCTGCAGGCAGGCAAGGGGGGGATTCCTCGGGGAAACCTCCTCTTGGGCAAGGGAGAGGGACTCCTGGGGGTCACTTCTCCAGTGAAAGTCCGGTCCTTCAGGTCCTGGGGGCTGCGGGTGCAGGGTCTCTCCCAGGCGTCGGGACTTTAGGTTCAAAGAGTCGCGGTCAGGGGAAGCCTCGGGATTCCCTCTGCAGGCGGCGCTGTGGGGGCTCAGGGGGGACAGGTTTTGGTACTCACAGTATCAGAGTAGTCCTGGGGTCCCTCCTGAGGTGTTGGATCGCCACCAGCCGAGTCGGGGTCGCCGGGTGCAGTGTTGCAAGTCTCACGCTTCTTGCGGGGAGCTTGCAGGGTTCTTTAAAGCTGCTGGAAACAAAGTTGCAGCTTTTCTTGGAGCAGGTCCGCTGTCCTCGGGAGTTTCTTGTCTTTTCGAAGCAGGGGCAGTCCTCAGAGGATGTCGAGGTCGCTGGTCCCTTCGGAAGGCGTCGCTGGAGCAGGATCTTTGGAAGGCAGGAGACAGGCCGGTGAGTTTCTGGAGCCAAGGCAGTTGTCGTCTTCTGGTCTTCCGCTGCAGGGGTTTTCAGCTGGGCAGTCCTTCTTCTTGTTGCAGGAATCTAATTTTCTAGGGTTCAGGGTAGCCCTTAAATACTAAATTTAAGGGCGTGTTTAGGTCTGGGGGGTTAGTAGCCAATGGCTACTAGCCCTGAGGGTGGGTACACCCTCTTTGTGCCTCCTCCCAAGGGGAGGGGGTCACAATCCTAACCCTATTGGGGGAATCCTCCATCTGCAAGATGGAGGATTTCTAAAAGTTAGAGTCACCTCAGCTCAGGACACCTTAGGGGCTGTCCTGACTGGCCAGTGACTCCTCCTTGTTTTTCTCATTATTTTCTCCGGCCTTGCCGCCAAAAGTGGGGCCTGGCCGGAGGGGGCGGGCAACTCCACTAGCTGGAGTGTCCTGCTGGGTTGGCACAAAGGAGGTGAGCCTTTGAGGCTCACCGCCAGGTGTGACAATTCCTGCCTGGGAGAGGTGTTAGCATCTCCACCCAGTGCAGGCTTTGTTACTGGCCTCAGAGTGACAAAGGCACTCTCCCCATGGGGCCAGCAACATGTCTCGGTTTGTGGCAGGCTGCTAAAACTAGTCAGCCTACACAGATAGTCGGTTAAGTTTCAGGGGGCACCTCTAAGGTGCCCTCTGTGGTGTATTTTACAATAAAATGTACACTGGCATCAGTGTGCATTTATTGTGCTGAGAAGTTTGATACCAAACTTCCCAGTTTTCAGTGTAGCCATTATGGTGCTGTGGAGTTCGTGTTTGACAGACTCCCAGACCATATACTCTTATGGCTACCCTGCACTTACAATGTCTAAGGTTTTGTTTAGACACTGTAGGGGTACCATGCTCATGCACTGGTACCCTCACCTATGGTATAGTGCACCCTGCCTTAGGGCTGTAAGGCCTGCTAGAGGGGTGTCTTACCTATACTGCATAGGCAGTGAGAGGCTGGCATGGCACCCTGAGGGGAGTGCCATGTCGACTTACTCGTTTTGTCCTCACTAGCACACACAAGCTGGTAAGCAGTGTGTCTGTGCTGAGTGAGAGGTCTCCAGGGTGGCATAAGACATGCTGCAGCCCTTAGAGACCTTCCTTGGCATCAGGGCCCTTGGTACTAGAAGTACCAGTTACAAGGGACTTATCTGGATGCCAGGGTCTGCCAATTGTGGATACAAAAGTACAGGTTAGGGAAAGAACACTGGTGCTGGGGCCTGGTTAGCAGGCCTCAGCACACTTTCAATTGTAAACATAGCATCAGCAAAGGCAAAAAGTCAGGGGGCAACCATGCCAAGGAGGCATTTCCTTACAGACCTTAACTGATATAGCAAGAGCAGATGCAGCAATGAGGTGTGAAGAAGGAGTAAGTCTTTGCTACATTTGTTACTTAGAAGCAGAGCAAAATGCAATTCCTCCTGTTCATTTATGGGTGGGGGTCCTGCGAACCTGCCCAGCTGGCACTTTAACCATGGCAGCACTAGAACTGCTCCTGTAGGGGTCTTGGCTGCTAACTGGTTTCCAGAGTTCTCCAATGGTTTGCAAATGAGATGACAAACTGTTCACAGATTTCTCTAAACGTCCAATACCAGTTGGAAGACCTACACTTTCATAGAGGTGAAGGTCCACTGAGGTTGCGCATTGCCCAACAGCTGTATGTAACTTCATCTTACATTGAAGACAACCACATCATCAAAGGAGGTTTTTAGTGGAATCTACATCTGCCCTTACATGTTTTATTGTCCTTAACTGTTTTATTGAGTCAAATAGGGTGCTTATGTTTACCTATAAAAATCAATGCACATAGCAATTTTAGATTCATAAAAATAAAATAAACATATGTTACCCCTCCATCACCAAAACTGTTGGGTAATCCAAGTGAATATTAATTCAAACATCAGAGTAGCTTTAACAATGTAAATAAATGCGAAAGTGCCTTTTGGTGAAAATTATTATCCTGAACCAAATCCCAATACCTACCTCAACATCTTATTTCAATTACATTAAATGGATTTATTAATATATCAGTATTATAATCATAACTCTGAAACTAAGTTTTAATTAGAAATAACCTATGTTTTTATTATCATGTACCCCAAGCGAACACTAACCTTAAACTAAAACAAGTATTTATAATTTAATTTGTTAATTATACTTTACCTCACACTATTCCTAACACTAACTCAATTTAAATTACATCATTGTGCTTTTTAATTTAAAATATTTTTCTTTGTAATTAATCTACATAATTAACTAACCTTAATTTACCCCTTCTCTTGGAACAGAAATGCCCTCTGCATGGTCAGCTGTGTTCTCATGCCACCAGTGCCCGACTGCTTGTATCTGGTATTCTGGTTTTTGTTGGCCCTACCAGCATAACACAAATTTGGTGCGTGTGCCAATGCCTTGGCCTGTACTTTCACATGAATGAGGTCCTGGACCTGTCTTATGACATGGAGAGGCGCACTAATCATGAGCTCATTGCACAGACAGTGGACTGACGGTCCCCATCATGGGTTTATTACCTAGAGCGGTGGTGGTGTTAGTAGAAGGTGTTTTGTGAATTCACAGTTGTGGACACAGTTGTTATCTGTGTCGCTGGAGGGGAGGCCTGCTGGCCCCTTCTTATAAAGTACTGCTTCAAAGTGCTAGCCAAGACCGAAGCTCTAACTTCCCAAGAATGCTGTGCATGTCTATATGTGGCCTGAATGATACATGCCTTGTGTGCATGAGCGAGGCAGAGTAATGGAGGTCTGTAGGAAGCTCCTGGACTGGTCTTGTGCACAAGATGGAGTTATGGTTATTGTCGCAGACAGTGGAAGCATATGCTGCCATTACTGGAGCTGGAGAAATGACACCCAAACAATGAAGGGGCGAGAGAGGAGACGAAGCTTGTTTAGAAATTCAATAAGGCATTCTGCTGAGATGAGCTGCAAATTCCTCTTCCTGCAGTAGATGACGGGGTTGAAGGATGGGACTGCAGTCCCCGTTGCTCAAGCTAAAGAGGCCCTTTAGGCCAGCCTTTCATATTTCCTCTCATCTCTGTGGATGTTGAAGTATAGGGACTTATAAGTATGAGGCTACTCAGAGAAAGGACCAGCGCTATGTGGTGCAGAAAGAAAAGATTGAAGCACAGCTAGTGAACAAAAAGGCAGGTTTTTAGCCTTTTCCTGAACAATCCTTCATCCTCTATCTGCCGAAGTTCTAAAGGCAAATTGTTCCAGCTCACAGGTCCCAAGAAGGAGAAAGAACGCCCACCGGCCTTAGCCAGGCAAATCCTAGGAATCACGGCCAGAAAAGTATTAGCAGAGCACAGGTTTCCCGAAGGGATGTAGGAGGATATCCTACAGGACAGGTAGTTAGGTCTAGACTGATGAAGCGCTCTGTGCATCAGAAGAGAAGTCTTGAATAAGATCCGCTTAGTCACAGGAAGCCAGTGTAGATTTTGCAAATGCGAAGAGATAGGCTCCCTTCTGAGCAGATTGTCTTTAGCTACACTGTTCAGTGTAGCTGAAGATAGTCAGGTGTAAAAAGCTAACACCCGTTTGTGCCTCTTTTGTGGGTACTGTAGGCTGGAGCCTACCCTGCAGGGGGGGAACAACACTCTACAAAAAGACTGTATGGACAGAAGTATGGAAATGACACCTAAAAGGAGAACCACGCTAAACTGGTACTGAAATTTCAGACAGTGGAGCCATATCACCAGTCTGCTTCTACTCTATAAACATGGGAGTCCCAGGCCCACTTGTGCTTGCAGTTCCAAGTTCTCTATGACCAAACAAGGGAGTGCTCTGCAGAATACTCCGAGGGCTGCTCTGTCACCAGAGGAGGTGTCTGCCTGACAGCCAGTTTCCCATGAGTGAAGGGACATCATCAGAAGTTGTGCTGTGTTGGTACACGCTTTGTATGTAATCTGAGGTGCCTAGAACCCAACCTGGCTGTTGAGAGAGGGAAAGGGAAGGAGGTGCGACTGGCCAGAAAAAGCAGCAAGATGCAGGAGCTGGTGGGGTCTGTGCTCGGATGGAGGAAAGTGATTTGCATGCGCCAGGTGTTTGTGGGTATTAGGCTTTCCAAGTGTCAGTTCCTGTCAGGAGCTGCAGAACTATGGCTGTTTATGTCACTGGGAGCAAAGGGTGTGACTGTGGCTCATTCTGTGCTGCTGTGACCTGAGCACTGCAAGCGTAGCTCATCTTGTACACCCGTGACTACAGAAGTGCAATTACAGCTCATCACTTTGGGTAAGAAATGAGAACAAAGATCATCCCATGCCACTGTTACTCAGAGACTATTACTACCCTCTGCAACTAGTGCCTAGAACCAGACAGGAGAGTGGGTGTGACCAGCCTTCTCCCTGAGCCTCCGGGACTCCAGATGATCTAAACCTCCTGGCCAGAGGTCCTATGACGTTAACTCCTACTGCCACCCCTCACCTCAGCCTCACTGGAGCTGAAGCAAGCTGATCCAAATTGGAAAGCACATGCTCTCCTAGAAGCGAAAGAAAGGCTGCACACTGCCACTGGTCGACTTCAGGTCTCAGCCCTGGATTTTGAAGGCCTGCATTGTGGTGAGATACCACAATCAATCAATCAATCAATCAGAACATTTATAGAGCGCGCTACTCACCGAGAGGGTCTCAAGGCGCTGGGGGGGGGGGGGGGGGGGGGGGGGGGTAGGGGGTTACTGCTGCTCGAAGAGCCAGGTCTTGAGGAGTTTCCTGAAGGCGAGATGGTCCTGGGTAGTTCTTAGGTGTGCAGGGAGGGAGTTCCATGCTTTAGCTGCCAGGTAGGTAAATGATCTTCCTCCAGCTGTGGTTCTGCGGATCCGTGGGACGGTGGCGAGGATAGCTGAGCGAAGCTGACGGGAGGGTGTGTAGATCGAGAGGCGGCTGTTGAGGTATTCGGGGCCCATGTTGTGGAGTGCTTTGTGTGCGTGGGTAAGGAGCCTGAAGGTGATCCTCTTGTTGACGGGGAGACAGTGCAGGTGTTTCAGGTAGGCGGATATGTGGCTGTGGCGAGGAATGTCGAGGATGAGGCGTGCGGAGGCGTTCTGTATGCGTTGAAGACGTTTCTGAACTGGCGGTGGTGCCTGCGTATTGGGTGTTTCCGTAGTCCAGGAGGCTTGTGACGAGGGCATGGGTAACTGTCTTTCTGGTTTCGGCGGGGATCCATCGGAAGATTTTTCGGAGCATGCGTAGGGTGTTGAAGCATGATGACAAGACAGCGTTGACTTGCTTGGTCATTGTGAGGAGGGGGTCTAGGGTGAATCCGAGGTTGCGTACGTGGTCCGAGGGGGTTGGTGCGGTGCCCAGTGCCGTGGGCCACCAGGATTCGTCCCAGGCGGAAGGGGATTGTCCGAGGATGAGGACCTCCGTCTTGTCTGAGTTCAGTTTTAGGCAGCTGAGCTTCATCCATTCCGCGACGTCTTTCATTCCTTCCTGTAGGATGGTTTTGGCGGTGGTTGGGTCTTTGGTGAGGGAGAGTATCAGCTGGGTGTCGTCGGCGTAGGAGATGATGTTGACGTTGTGTTTGGCTGCTATGGTGGCGAGGGAGCTCATGTAGATGTTGAAGAGGGTTGGGCTGAGCGAGGATCCTTGGGGTACGCCGCAGATGATCTCGGTGGGTTCTGAGCGGAAGGGAGGGAGGTGGACTCTCTGGGTTCTGTCGGAGAGGAACGAGATGATCCAGTCTAGGGCCTGTCCTAGGATTCCAGTGGTGCGGAGGCGGGATATTAGGGTGCGATGGCACACGGTGTCGAAGGCAGTCGAGAGGTCCAGGAGGATGAGGGCGGTTGTTTCGCCGTTGTCCATCAGAATCCTGATGTCGTTGGTAACTGCGATGAGGGCGGTTTCTGTGCTGTGGTTGGCTCGAAATCCAGATTGGGAAGGGTCGAGCGAGTTGTTAGCCTCGAGAAAAGCAGTCAGCTGCTTATTGACGGTCTTCTCGATGACCTTGGCCGGGAAGGGGAGAAGAGAGATGGGGCGGAGGTTCTTCAGATCGTTGGGGTCCGCCGTGGGTTTTTTCAGGAGGGCTTTGACTTCCGCGTTTTTCCAGCTCTCGGGGAAGGTGGCTGATGCGAACGAGCTGTTGATGATGTTCCAGAGATAGGGGGCGATGACGGAGTCGGCTTTGTTGAAGATGTGATGGGGGCAAGGGTCCGAGGGGGAGCCGGAGTGGATGGTGTTCATGATGCTTCTGGTCTCTTCTGAGCTGATGGGGGTCCAGTGGCTGAGTGTAGTGGTGGGGGCTGCTGGTTCGGTGGTAGGGGGCGGAGTCTGGGGTCCGAAGCTGTCGTGTAGATCTGCGATCTTTCGGTGGAAGAACGTAGCGAGGGAGTCGCAGAGTTCTTGTGAGGGTGTGATGTCGTTGGAGCTGGCGCTGGGGTTGTAGAGCTCTTTGACGATGTTGAAGAGTTCCTTGCTGTTGTGGGTGTTGTTGTCTAGTCGCTCTTTGAATGAAGTCCTTTTGGTGGAGCGGATCAGTTGGTGGTGTTCACGGGTGGCATTCTTGAGGGCTGTCATGTTTTCTGTGGTTCGTTCCCTGCACCAGGTTTTTTCAAGGGTTCGGCAAGATTTCTTAGATTCTTTGAGGGCGTCCGTGAACCACGGGGGTTTCTTGATGCTGGTCCCGCTTGGGGGGCTTTTAAGTGGTGCGAGGTTTTCGGCACAGTCGGTGATCCACTGTGTGAGGCTGTGGGCTGCGATGTTGGTGTCCGTGATGTTGGCTGGTGGGTTTTGGCTCAGTGTTGAGAGGAGCTGCTCTGTGGAGATTTTGCTCCAGCGTCTGCGGGGTATTTGTTGTGTGCGGTGGGTCTCCATTTTGAAGGTGAAGTGGACGCATCTGTGGTCGGTCCAGTGTAGTTCGGAGGAGTGGCTGAAGGAGATGTGGTTGCTGGCGGAGAAGATGGGGTCGAGTGTGTGGCCAGCGGTGTGGGTGGGGGTGCTCACCAGTTGCTTGAGTCCGAGATTGGCGAGGTTGTCGAGCAGGGTGGCGGTGTTGTTGTCGTTTTTCTCCAGGTGGAAGTTCAGGTCCCCGAGGAGGATGTATTCTGGTGAGGCCAGGGCGTGCGGGCTGATGAAGTCTGTGATGGTTTCGCTGAATTGGGTGCGTGGGCCCGGGGGTCTGTAGACATGTGTTCCTCTGAGGGTGGTTCTGGGGTCGATGTGGATCTGGAAGTGTACGTGTTCGGCAGCTAGGGGGGTGTTGTAGGAGGCTGGACTGGCTTGTAGTGAGTACCAAGGGGTACTTGCACCTTGCACCAGGCCCAGTTATCCCTTATTAGTGTTTAGGGTGTCTAGCAGCTTAGGCTGATAGATAATGGTAGCTTAGCAGAGCAGCTTAGGCTGAACTAGGAGACGTGTGAAGCTACTACAGTACCACAAGTGTCACTTGCACAATATCATAAGAAAACACAATACACAGTTATATTAAAAATAAAGGTACTTTATTTTTATGACAATATGCCAAAGTATCTTAGAGTGTACCCTCAGTGAGAGGATAGGAAATATACACAAGATATATGTACACAATACCAAAAATATGCAGTATAGTCTTAGAAAACAGTGCAAACAATGTATAGTTACAATAGGATGCAATGGGGACACATAGGAATAGGGGCAACACAAACCATATACTCCAAAAGTGGAATGCGAACCACGAATGGACCCCAAACCTATGTGACCTTGTAGAGGGTCGCTGGGACTATTAGAAAATAGTGAGAGTTAGAAAAATAACCCTCCCCAAGACGCTGAAAAGTGAGTGCAAAGTGCACCAAAGTTCCCCCAAAGACAAAGAAGTCGTGATAGAGGAATAATGCAGGAAAGACACAAACCAACAATGCAACAACGGTGGATTTCCAATCTAGGGTACCTGTGGAACAAGGGGACCAAGTCCAAAAGTCACAAGCAAGTCGGAGATGGGCATATGCCCAGGAAATGTCAGCTGTGGGTGCAAACAAGCTTCTACTGGACAGAAGAAGCTGAGGTTTCTGCAGGAACGAAAAGGGCTAGAGACTTCCCCTTTGGTGGACGGATCCCTCTCGCCGTGGAGAGTCGTGCAGAAGTGTTTTCCCGCCGAAAGAACGCCAACAAGCCTTGCTAGCTGCAAATTGTGCGGTTAGCGTTTTTGGACACTGCTGTGGCCCAGGAGGGACCAGGAGGTCTCAAATTGGACCAGGAGGTAGAGGGGACGTCGAGCAAGACAAGGAGCCCTCTCAGCAGCAGGTAGCATCCGGAGAAGTGCCAGAAACAGGCACTACGAGGATGCGTGAAATGGTGCTCACCCGAAGTTACACAAAGGAGTCCCACATCGCCGGAGACCAACTTAGAAAGTCGTGCAATGCAGGTTAGAGTGCTGTGGACCCAGGCTTAGCTGTGCACAAAGGATTTCCGCCGGAAGTGCACAGGGGCCGGAGTAGCAGCAAAAGTCACGGTTCCCAGCAATGCAGTCTAGCGAGGTGAGGCAAGGACTTACCTCCACCAAACTTGGACTGAAGAGTCACTGGACTGTGGGAGTCACTTGGACAGAGTTGCTGGATTCGAGGGACCTCGCTCGTCGTGCTGAGAGGAGACCCAAGGGACCGGTAATGCAGCTTTTTGGTGCCTGCGGTTGCAGGGGGAAGATTCCGTCGACCCACAGGAGATTTCTTCGGAGCTTCTAGTGCAGAGAGGAGGCAGACTACCCCCACAGCATGCACCACCAGGAAAACAGTCGAGAAGGCGGCAGGATCAGCGTTACAGAGTTGCAGTAGTCGTCTTAGCTACTTTGTTGCAGTTTTGCAGGCTTCCAGCGCGGTCAGCAGTCGATTCCTTGGCAGAAAGTGAAGAGAGAGATGCAGAGGAACTCTGATTAACTCTTGCATTCGTTATCTAAAGTTTCCCCAGAGACAGAGACCCTAAATAGCCAGCAAAGAGGGTTTGGCTACCTAGGAGAGAGGATAGGCTAGCAACACCTGAAGGAGCCTATCAGAAGGAGTCTCTGACGTCACCTGGTGGCACTGGCCACTCAGAGCAGTCCAGTGTGCCAATAGCACCTCTGTTTCCAAGATGGCAGAGGTCTGGAGCACACTGAAGGAGCTCTGGACACCTCCCAGGGGAGGTGCAGGTCAGGGGAGTGGTCACTCCCCTTTCCTTTGTCCAGTTTCGCGCCAGAGCAGGGCTAAGGGGTCCCCTGAACCGGTGTAGACTGGCTTATGCAGAATTGGGCACATCTGTGCCCAAGAAAGCATTTCCAGAGGTTGGGGGAGGCTACTCCTCCCCTGCCTTCACACCATTTTCCAAAGGGAGAGGGTGTAACACCCTCTCTCTCAGAGGAAGTCCTTTGTTCTGCCATCCTGGGACAAGCCTGGCTTGACCCCAGGAGGTCAGAAACCTGTCTGAGGGGTTGGCAGCAGGAGCAGCTGCAGTGAAACCCCAGGAAAGGCAGTTTGGCAGTACCAGGGTCTGTGCTACAGACCACTGGGATCATGGGATTGTGCCAACTATACCAGGATGGCATAGAGGGGACAATTCCATGATCATAGACATTTTACATGGCCATATTCGGAGTTACCATTGTGAAGCTACATATAGGTAGTGACCTATATGTAGTGCACGCATGTAATGGTGTCCCTGCACTCACAAAGTCCGGGGAATTGGCCCTGAACCATGTGGGGGCACCTTGGCTAGTGCCAGGGTGCCCTCACACTAAGTAACTTTGCACCTAACCTTTACCAGGTAAAGGTTAGACATATAGGTGACTTATAAGTTACTTAAGTGCAGTGTAAAATGGCTGTGAAATAACGTGGACGTTATTTCACTCAGGCTGCAGTGGCAGGCCTGTGTAAGAATTGTCAGAGCTCCCTATGGGTGGCAAAAGAAATGCTGCAGCCCATAGGGATCTCCTGGAACCCCAATACCCTGGGTACCTCAGTACCATATACTAGGGAATTATAAGGGTGTTCCAGTAAGCCAATGTAAATTGGTAAAATTGGTCACTAGCCTGTTAGTGACAATTTGAAAGAAATGAGAGAGCATTACCACTGAGGTTCTGGTTAGCAGAGCCTCAGTGAGACAGTTAGGCACCACACAGGGAACGCATACATATAGGCCACAAACTTATGAGCACTGGGGTCCTGACTAGCAGGGTCCCAGTGACACATAACAAACACACTGAAAACATATGGTTTTCACTATGAGCACTGGGCCCTGGCTAGCAGGGTCCCAGTGAGACAGTAAAAACACCCTGACATACACTCACAAACAGGCCAAAAGTGGGAGTAACAAGGCTAGAAAGAGGCTACTTTCTCACACAACCCCCCCCCCAAACGAAGGACAATAAGGCTAACCTTGGCCAGTTGAGACTTTATTGTCTAAGTGGTGATAAGTAGAGAGTAGCTCTGCAATAGACTGGTTACTCCCTTTATCATCCACTATATGGTTACTTCCCTGTGGGGATGTAAACCACCCTGTTTGAAGTTTTTTAGCTAAGCAACAATGTGAAGATGTATTTTCAGAGTTTCTATCAGTAAGTTTTAGTTTAGAGCAGTGGGACTTGTCCACTGAACCTATTTGTAGTGATGGAAATGCCAGACAGGGATGCTGTCTCAGAAAAGCCAAAGCTGGGCAAAAACTTTGTCCATATGGCTGGAAGAGAGAACAGGGATGCTGTTTCTCTTGGGTTGGAGCAGGGCAGGGATGCTGTCCTAAGTGTTGTGAGGCAGTGCAGGGTTTCTGCACTAAAGTTTCTCTGGGAGGGTTGGAGGGATGCTCCATGTTAACTAAAATGGTGCTGTTTTTCTCACCAATGTTAGTTATCCCACAGAGAGGTACTTCTACCTCAGGGAGTCCAGCTTTGCCAGCTGATGATTCCCTTGGAACAGGTGCCACCCCAGGAGAGGTTTCTCCCACCACAAGAATGGTATCCTGAATGGTAGGGTGGTTAGGGGATACTGTGATACCCTTTTTACCCGTTGATGGTGAGGGCTCCTGAGTTTTCAGGCCTTCTCTCCTTTGCTTTTTCATTTCAGTATAAATGAGAGGGAACAATTCCTCAGGGATGCCCAGCATGGCTGCATGGGCATAAAACTCTACATCAGCCCAACCTGAGGCCTCTAGGTCATTACCTAAGAGACAGTCTACAGGTAAGCTAGGTGATACCACCACCTGCTTAGGGCCAGTAACTCCACCCCAATTAAACTGAATTATAGCTAAGGGAAGAAACTTAGTGGAGTTATGGACATCAATAATCTTATACTGTTGTCCAATGATGTGTTGATCAGGGTGCACTAGGTTTTCAGTCACCAAAGTGATACTGGCACCTGTGTCCCTGTAGGCCAAGGCCTCAACACCATTTATTGAAACTGTCTGCCTGTACTTATCCATTGTAAGGGGACAAGCAGCCAGTGTGGCAAGGCCAATGCCACTAGGTGTGACAGAAACTGTCTTGGGACTGACTACCCCAGTTTCTACTATGGACCCATAAGTGAACCCAACTACACCCTTAACTTGACTGTTGCCAGCAGTCCCACCACTAGTACCACTACTGCTAGGGGCACTAGAGCTTGATGTATTAGTGGTGGTAGGCTCAGGGGGTTTACCTGGACAGGACTTATCCCCTGGCCTATAGCCTCTATTTTTACACACAAAGCACCAAGGCTTTTTAAATTGTGTAGGTTGAGAAGAAGAGGAAGAATTTGTTTTATCCCCACCCCCTGAAGAGTGTTTAAGATTTGAAGTGGAATCTTTGGTTTTACCCTTATCCCCATGCTTATCTTGAGATTTGTCACCATCTTTCTTCTTATTGTTCTCTTTGTCACCCCCTGTATGAACTTTTCTGTTCACCCTTGTTCTGACCCATTTGTCTGCCTTCTTTCCCAATTCTTGGGGAGAGGTCAGATCAGAGTCCACCAAGTACTGGTGCAACAAATCAGACACACAATTATTAAGAATATGCTCTCTCAGGATCAAGTTATACAGGCTGTCATAATCAGTAACTTTACTGCCATGTAACCACCCCTCCAAGGCCTTCACTGAATGGTCAATGAAATCAACCCAGTCTTGTGAAGACTCCTTTTTGGTCTCTCTGAACTTTATCCTGTATTGTTCAGTGGTTAAGCCATAACCATCCAGGAGTGCATTCTTAAGTACTGTAAAATTATTGGCATCACTTTCTTTCACAGTAAGGAGCCTATCCCTACCTTTTCCACTAAATGATAGCCATAGGATAGCAGCCCACTGCCTTTGAGGGACATCCTGTACAACACAGGCCCTCTCAAGTGCAGCAAACCACTTGTTAATGTCATCCCCCTCCTTATAAGGGGTAACTATCTTATGCAGATTCCTGGAATCATGCTCTTTTGCAGGATGACTATGGGGAATACTGCTGCTGCCACCATGGGTTTCAAAACCCAACTTCTGTCTTTCCTTCTCTAATTCTAAAGACTGTCTATCCAAATCCAGCTGTTGCTTTTTAAGCTTCAGTCTGGTTTGTTCCACCCTCAACTTATTGAGTTCCCTTTCTAACAATCTGTCATCAGGGTTGGTGGGAGGGACATTTCTAGACACAGAGGTATGATGGGAATGAACAGGGTGCCCTCTGTAAGGGACAGGTCTCCTTCTAACAGCTTGGCTAACAGAAACATCACTTCCACTGTGGTGAGAATAAATGCTCTTGCTATGATGTGAGACAACACTATTTGTATGGTGTGGCTCTTCATCATTACCATCTATGCTAGACTGTCTTGTGATGGGCAGGCTAAGAAGTTTCTTTCCTGAACCTTTTCCTGGGGGAGTCCCTGGATCAGATTGGGAACCATTAGCTACATTTCAACAGATGGGGCACTTTTAGCCTTATCTTGTTCTCTAAGCATGTTACTGAACTTGTTTTGTATATTTTTCCCTTATGAAAAGTACAATGACAAGAGTGGTAAGTAGTCTCAAAACACTTATCCAACCGCTGCCACCAATGTAGGAGGCTGGACTGGCTTGTAGTGAGTATCAAGGGGTACTTGCACCTTGCACCAGGCCCAGTTATCCCTTATTAGTGTATAGGGTGTCTAGCAGCTTAGGCTGATAGATAATGGTAGCTTAGCAGAGCAGCTTAGGCTGAACTAGGAGACGTGTGAAGCTACTACAGTACCACAAGTGTCACTTGCACAATATCATAAGAAAACACAATACACAGTTATACTAAAAGTAAAGGTACTTTATTTTTATGACAATATGCCAAAGTATCTTAGAGAGTACACTCAGTGAGAGGATAGGAAATATACACAAGATATATGTACACAATACCAAAAATATGCAGTATAGTCTTAGAAAACAGTGCAAACAATGTTTAATTACAATAGGATGCAATGGGGACACAAAGGGATAGGGGCAACACAAACCATATACTCCAAAAGTGGAATGCGAACCACGAATGGACCCCAAACCTATGTGACCTAGTAGAGGGTCGCTGGGACTATTAGAAAATAGTGAGAGTTAGAAAAATAACCCTCCCCAAGACCCTGAAAAGTGAGTGCAAAGTGCACCAAAGTTCCCCCAAAGACAAAGAAGTCGTGATAGAGGAATAATGCAGGAAAGACACAAACCAACAATGCAACAACTGTGGATTTCCAATCTAAGGTACCTGTGGAACAAGGGGACCAAGTCCAAAAGTCACAAGCAAGTCGGAGATGGGCATATGCCCAGGAAATGTCAGCTGTGGGTGCAAACAAACTTCTACTGGACAGAAGAAGCTGAGGTTTCTGCAGGAACGAAAAGGGCTAGAGACTTCCCCTTTGGTGGACGGATCCCTCTCGCCGTGGAGAGTCGTGCAGAAGTGTTTTCCCGCCGAAAGAACGCCAACAAGCCTTGCTAGCTGCAAATTGTGCGGTTAGCGTTTTTGGACGCTGCTGTGGCCCAGGAGGGACCAGGAGGTCGCAAATTGGACCAGGAGGTAGAGGAGACGTCGAGCAAGACAAGGAGCCCTCTCAGCAGCAGGTAGCACCCGGAGAAGTGCCAGAAACAGGCACTACGAGGATGCGTGAAACGGTGCTCACCCGAAGTTACACAAAGGAGTCCCACATCGCCGGAGACCAAGTTAGAAAGTCGTGCAATGCAGGTTAGAGTGCCGTGGACCCAGGCTTGGCTGTGCACAAAGGATTTCCGCTGGAAGTGCACAGGGGCCGGAGTAGCTGCAAAAGTCGCGGTTCCCAGCAATGCAGTCTAGCGAGGTGAGGCAAGGACTTACCTCCACCAAACTTGGACTGAAGAGTCACTGGACTGTGGGAGTCACTTGGACAGAGTTGCTGGATTCGAGGGACCTCGCTCGTCGTGCTGAGGAGACTCAAGGGACCGGTAATGCAGCTTTTTGGTGCCTGCGGTTGCAGGGGGAAGATTCCATCGACCCACGGGAGATTTCTTCGGAGCTTCTAGTGCAGAGAGGAGGCAGACTACCCCCACAGCATGCACCACCAGGAAAACAGTCGAGAAGGCGGCAGGATCAGCGTTACAGAGTTGCAGTAGTCGTCTTAGCTACTTTGTTGCAGTTTTGCGGGCTTCCAGCGCGGTCAACAGTCGATTCCTTGGCAGAAGGTGAAGAGAGAGATGCAGAGGAACTCTGATGAATTCTTGCATTCGTTATCTAAAGTTTCCCCAGAGACAGAGACCCTAAATAGCCAGAAAAGAGGGTTTGGCTACCTAGGAGAGAGGATAGGCTAGCAACACCTGAAGGAGCCTATCAGAAGGAGTCTCTGACGTCACCTGGTGGCACTGGCCACTCAGAGCAGTCCAGTGTGCCAGCAGCACCTCTGTTTCCAAGATGGCAGAGGTCTGGAGCACACTGGAGGAGCTCTGGACACCTCCCAGGGGAGGTGCAGGTCAGGGGAGTGGTCACTCCCCTTTCCTTTGTCCAGTTTCGCGCCAGAGCAGGGCTAAGGGGTCCCCTGAACCGGTGTAGACTGGCTTATGCAGAATTGGGCACATCTGTGCCCAAGAAAGCATTTCCAGAGGTTGGGGGAGGCTACTCCTCCCCTGCCTTCACACCATTTTCCAAAGGGAGAGGGTGTAACACCCTCTCTCAGAGGAAGTCCTTTGTTCTGCCATCCTGGGACAAGCCTGGCTTGACCCCAGGAGGTCAGAAACCTGTCTGAGGGGTTGGCAGCAGGAGCAGCTGCAGTGAAACCCCAGGAAAGGCAGTTTGGCAGTACCAGGGTCTGTGCTACAGACCACTGGGATCATGGGATTGTGCCAACTATACCAGGATGGCATAGAGGGGACAATTCCATGATCATAGACATTTTACATGGCCATATTCGGAGTTATCATTGTGAAGCTACATATAGGTAGTGACCTATATGTAGTGCACGCATGTAATGGTGTCCCCGCACTCACAAAGTCCGGGGAATTGGCCCTGAACCATGTGGGGGCACCTTGGCTAGTGCCAGGGTGCCCTCACACTAAGTAACTTTGCACCTAACCTTTACCAGGTAAAGGTTAGACATATAGGTGACTTATAAGTTACTTAAGTGCAGTGTAAAATGGCTGTGAAATAACGTGGACGTTATTTCACTCAGGCTGCAGTGGCAGGCCTGTGTAAGAATTGTCAGAGCTCCCTATGGGTGGCAAAAGAAATGCTGCAGCCCATAGGGATCTCCTGGAACCCCAATACCCTGGGTACCTCAGTACCATATACTAGGGAATTATAAGGGTGTTCCAGTAAGCCAATGTAAATTGGTAAAATTGGTCACTAGCCTGTTAGTGACAATTTGAAAGAAATGAGAGAGCATAACCACTGAGGTTCTGGTTAGCAGAGCCTCAGTGAGACAGTTAGGCACCACACAGGGAACACATACATATAGGCCACAAACTTATTAGCACTGGGTCCTGACTAGCAGGGTCCCAGTGACACATAAACACACTGAAAACATATGGTTTTCACTATGAGCACTGGGCCCTGGCTAGCAGGGTCCCAGTGAGACAATAAAAACACCCTGACATACACTCACAAACAGGCCAAAAGTGGGGGTAACAAGGCTAGAAAGAGGCTACTTTCTCACAGGTGTCTTCGGTGGTAGTCGTGATGTTGATGGTGTTTCTGTGGATCATGGCGATTCCTCCTCCGGTTTGGTTGACGCGGTCCTTCTGGGCGATCTTGTAGCCGTCGGGGATGGCTATGGCGATGTCTGGGGCCGAGGAGGTGTTCATCCAGGTTTCTGTGATGAAGGCGACGTCTGGTGCTGTTGTGTCCAGGAGGTCCCATAGTTTGATGGCCTGCTTGTGGACGGAGCGTGTGTTGAGGAGGATGCACTTGAGATGGTTGTTGTTGTGAGGGCCGGTGGGTGGTCTGCAGGTTCGGTGGAATGTGTATTTGCAGACTTGGCAGATGAAGGGCCCATGGGTTCGTTTAGGGCTGGCTTGGTAGCAGGTGGCTGTTCATCTGGGGTTGAGGGCATTGAGGGAGATGGCGTTGTATCTTAGTCGGATGTTTTGAGTGCAGTGAGGGGCCAGGGGTTCTGGCGCTGGGCGCGGACGGGCGCAGCGGCCGCCATAAGAGGGAAGGGGGGTAGGGGGGGTCAGCTGGGAGGCGGGAGGGAGGACAGCGAATGGGAGCAGGGGGGGGCGGGGCCGCACGGGTGGCAGCAGCAGGAAAGCGGGAAAAGCGCCAAAGGAAAGAAAAAGAAATTCAAAGTGGAAAAGCGCACAAGGAAAACCTTAGAGACCTTTAAAGAGGTGGCAGGGACCTGGGCAAGCGGAGCTGCAGCGGCAGGGAAGCGACCTACCCGAGGGTCAAGGGTCGCCGCCTCTGCCGCGCAGCGGCCGCCATAAGAGGGAAGTGGGGGAGAAGGGGTCAGCTGGGAGGCAGGAGGGAGGACAGCGAATGGGAGCAGGGGTGGCGGGCTGCACAGGTGGCAGCGGCGGGAAAGCAGGAAAAGCGCCAAAGGAAAGAAAAAGAAATTCAAAGTGGAAAAACGCAAAAGGAAAGAAAAAGAAATTCAAAGTGGAAAAGCGCACAAGGAAAACCTTAGAGACCTTTAAAGAGGTGGCCGGGGCCTGGGCAGGCGAAGCTCCAGCGGCGGGGAAGCGACCTACCCGACGGTCAAGGGTCGCTCTCCTCAGACTAATGAGACTAATGAGAACTGCGATAAACTGAGTGCACTAAACTTAGAACTCTGATTCATGCAAGAGAGACATTCTTACCCAGATGGAAGAACTGCCTAGTTTAAAGAACGAGGGGAACCTAGAAGTATGAGGTGTGGATAATGGATCGAGGCACTGAAGCCCCAGCAGTCTGTTAACTATATTGTGCCTACTACTTGTGCAGTATCAAGCTTTTGTGGGTAATGGAATACTTTTCTTTTATTAAATGAAGCACTGGATGATTGTTAAGTTCTGAGCATGAACACCCCCACACTACATCCTGAGAAGCCTGTTACTGCTCACCACTACTACCATGGAGAGTCATGTGCTGGAGGGGCTATACTTGGCCCACTTTGCACAGCCAAACAGGGCTGACCCCAGGGCATCAAAGGCATACTGCCCCAAGCCCCTATGATTAAGGCCCACTAGCCCCTGCTTGTCCTGTGGCCCGCTGAACGGGATCTAAAACTTACACTGACATTAATATCAAATTGAAAATCATTTCAAATCTATTCAAAACAAAATATATAAATATTATACCTCTTGGGAATGGGAAAAATGCACTTTTTTAATTAAGCTAGAAGCGTTTTTTTTCTTTTAATGTTTTTGTTAATTTTATTTGATGCTTTGTCTTAATTATTTAAATAGAAATTGACAATAATTAAATTTGGGGGATACCCTGCCTTATAAAAAATAAAAAAATGGGTTCACTGCCTGCTCTTAAAAAATTTTTGCACCCACATTCGCAAAGGGGAAAGGGTTACTTGGGGACTCATTCCCGTTTGTGAATGGTTACCACCAATATGAAGTTGCAAAACATTCATACATACCAGTGCGACTCACTATTAGGAAGGGACGCCCTTGGCATGCCCCTTGCTAATAGCCAGTGGCAAAACCTATTTTGCAACTCGGTAATGGGTTACCGACTCACAAAATTGAGTTGGTACATGCCAAAAGGCATTTACCGGTTGCAATCAGCCTGATGGGCCCTTTGCAGCCGGTAAAAAGCTTTGTACATCTGGCCCTTACGGTGTTTGAGGCTGTGCCCGGTTAAGAATGGTAAACTGAGGGTCAGAAGCTGTATTTAGTAGAAATGGTTGCACGAAGCAGCACTGATTTGAGCACCAAGAGTCAAGTTAGGATCAATCACTATCTCACATCGACAGTGGGCAGAGTTAGGGATCCCAGAGCAAAATAATTTCAGTCTTAGAACTGCTGCTCTCATAGAACTTGAAGGAGAAGTGCTGGACGCCAACACAAATTTCAAAAGGCTGGAGGCACTATAATCGCCATCATTCAGCTTCATTTTCAATTCACCCAAAATCCAAAGGACGAGTGTCTTCATAGTCCTGTGCAGGGAGAAAGGGGTGTGGAAAGGATTCAACAGTGTATGCTACTGCACAGTCCATGGCTCTGCACTGCTCCCTACACCTCTGCCTGGTAGCAGATGCTAGGCTAGAGAGAGAAAACTGGCCAAATTCACTGGCTGTGAAGAAGACTTGTCATTAGTGGCGACATGATGAGTGCCATCAGCGCCTGTACTGTGTAGAGGGGTTCCTGCTAGTCTGGGTGGAATCCATTTTGGAAACTGTATACCTTAGGATTTGGGGGCTGTGAGAGGCTGTTAATCTACACCTCCGAAATGGTAAGTGCTACAAAGAACTGCAAGGAGCGAGAGGCCGCTGCACATCAGGTGATGCTGAGATGGGACAGATGGTTCGTACGCTGCATCTTTCTCAAGGTGTACAAGAGCGAGAAAGAAACGCAAGGAGGAAGCTGAGGGGTGAGAGGCTGTCATGAGATGCACCTCACTCAGCGTGTTTGAGCACATGATAGAAATAAAACAAGCAAGACATTGTGCCGCTTACCGGAGGATGTTGGAAAGGCAGGTGACAAGCTGGGCCCCCCGAGTGTGCTCAGGTGTGAGAATGGAGAGAATAGAGTGAACTGCAAACTTGAGGGTGTGAGAGCTGGTTCATAAGCTGCACCCAACAGCCCCCCCACCTTAGTGTGTCTGGGTGTGAAACACAATGGAGAGAACATGAGTGAGCTGCATACCTGAGAATGTTGGGGTGCGAGAGGCGGTTCATAAGCTGCACCCAACAACCCCCCCACCTTAGTGTGTCTGGGTGTGAAACACAATGGAGAGAACATGAGAGTGAGCTGCATACCTGAGAATGTTGGGGTGCGAGAGGCGGTTCATAAGCTGCACCCAACAGCCCCCCACCTTAGTGTGTCTGGGTGTGAAACACAATGGAGAGAACATGAGTGAGCTGCATACCTGAGAATGTTGGGGTGCGAGAGGCGGTTCATAAGCTGCACCCAACAGCCCCCCACCTTAGAGTGTCTGGGTGTGAAACACAATGGAGAGAACATGAGTGAGCTGCATACCTGAGAATGTTGGGGTGCGAGAGGCGGTTCATAAGCTGCACCCAACAGCCCCCCCACCTTAGTGTGTCTGGGTGTGAAACACAATGGAGAGAACATGAGAGTGAGCTGCATACCTGAGAATGTTGGGGTGCGAGAGGCGGTTCATAAGCTGCACCCAACAGCCCCCCACCTTAGTGTGTCTGGGTGTGAAACACAATGGAGAGAACATGAGAGTGAGCTGCATACCTGAGAATGTTGGGGTGCGAGAGGCGGTTCATAAGCTGCACCCAACAGCCCCCCCACCTTAGTGTGTCTGGGTGTGAAACACAATGGAGAGAACATGAGTGAGCTGCATACCTGAGAATGTTGGGGTGCGAGAGGCGGTTCATAAGCTGCACCCAACAGCCCCCCCACCTTAGTGTGTCTGGGTGTGAAACACAATGGAGAGAACATGAGAGTGAGCTGCATACCTGAGAATGTTGGGGTGCGAGAGGCGGTTCATAAGCTGCACCCAACAGCCCCCCACCTTAGTGTGTCTGGGTGTGAAACACAATGGAGAGAACATGAGTGAGCTGCATACCTGAGAATGTTGGGGTGCGAGAGGCGGTTCATAAGTTGCACCCAACAGCCCCCCACCTTAGTGTGTCTGGGTGTGAAACACAATGGAGAGAACATGAGTGAGCTGCATACCTGAGAATGTTGGGGTGCGAGAGGCGGTTCATAAGCTGCACCCAACAGCCCCCCCACCTTAGTGTGTCTGGGTGTGAAACACAATGGAGAGAACATGAGTGAGCTGCATACCTGAGAATGTTGGGGTGCGAGAGGCGGTTCATAAGCTGCACCCAACAGCCCCCCCACCTTAGTGTGTCTGGGTGTGAAACACAATGGAGAGAACATGAGTGAGCTGCATACCTGAGAATGTTGGGGTGCGAGAGGCGGTTCATAAGCTGCACCCAACAGCCCCCCCACCTTAGTGTGTCTGGGTGTGAAACACAATGGAGAGAACATGAGTGAGCTGCATACCTGAGAATGTTGGGGTGCGAGAGGCGGTTCATAAGCTGCACCCAACAGCCCCCCCACCTTAGTGTGTCTGGGTGTGAAACACAATGGAGAGAACATGAGAGTGAGCTGCATACCTGAGAATGTTGGGGTGCGAGAGGCGGTTCATAAGCTGCACCCAACAGCCCCCCCACCTTAGTGTGTCTGGGTGTGAAACACAATGGAGAGAACATGAGTGAGCTGCATACCTGAGAATGTTGGGGTGCGAGAGGCGGTTCATAAGCTGCACCCAACAGCCCCCCCACCTTAGTGTGTCTGGGTGTGAAACACAATGGAGAGAACATGAGTGAGCTGCATACCTGAGAATGTTGGGGTGCGAGAGGCGGTTCATAAGCTGCACCCAACAGCCCCCCCACCTTAGTGTGTCTGGGTGTGAAACACAATGGAGAGAACATGAGAGTGAGCTGCATACCTGAGAATGTTGGGGTGCGAGAGGCGGTTCATAAGCTGCACCCAACAGCCCCCCCACCTTAGTGTGTCTGGGTGTGAAACACAATGGAGAGAACATGAGTGAGCTGCATACCTGAGAATGTTGGGGTGCGAGAGGCGGTTCATAAGCTGCACCCAACAGCCCCCCCACCTTAGTGTGTCTGGGTGTGAAACACAATGGAGAGAACATGAGTGAGCTGCATACCTGAGAATGTTGGGGTGCGAGAGGCGGTTCATAAGTTGCACCTCCCTTAGCATGTTGGCTCTGTTACTCATCAGCTTGTTCATCTTCAACACCATGATCTGCCCGGACTGTCGATGCCGCACCTGGGGGGGATAAACAGAGATACTGATGTCAGCCAAGTGAGAGCACAGTTACTTCTACAACTCTCACTTTGCCTACAGTTCACTCTCATCATCATTCCAAACCTCAACGATTCTCCTCCAAAGCCCAGAAGAGCTTCACGGTACTTGTGATATTGAATCTACATGCGGCCACTACTTCCTACTTGGAAATAAAAATGTATGGAACTGTATCTTCTCATGATAAACACTGGCAGCAAGAGAAGCCTGTACACGGACCAACATTAGGAAACATTAGGAAATGAAAGATAATCCATCATATACTGATCTGACGTGCCAGTGCACCCTGATGGAGTCGTGCGAATAACAAACACTGACAAAGCCAAAAGGCTTGCCTAACCCAGAGCTATTAGCTTTTGCCAATGTTTTTACCCATGTTGTACAGCAGCATGGCTGCTATTCAGCATTGCTACAAGTTGGTGTCTGCAGAGTAGAGTGGAATGGCGTAGAGTAAAAAGGAGTGGTGCACAGTGGAGTGGCATAGACGTGTGGTTCCCAACCTTTTAATTTCTGTGAACCCCACTTTATCATTTCTGGAAACCGAGGACCCCCCACTAAGTCAATACTGAAAGCTGGGGGCCTAATCTATGAATATGATTTAATTTTCTAAGCAGTCGCAAACCCCTGGAGGAGGCTTTGAGGACCCCCAGGGGTCCCCGGACCACAGGTTGGGAACCACTGGCATAGACTGAAGTGGCAGAGAGAGACACAGGGAGTGGCACTGTCTGAAGTGGCGTGGCATTGTGTGGCGTTGAGCAGAGTGGCTTTGTGTGGAGTGCATAGAAAACAATAGTTGACCAATTATTTAGTAATTAGCTTGATCTACGAACTATGTAAATATCTGATGCCTTTGATACGATGCAGGAGCTTTTTAGCATGTACAACGATTCTGCAAGAACTAGTTGGTTTACAAATAAATGCATTTCAGATCAAAAAGGTCTAGTGGACGAAGTAGCAACATATATCATAGAGGTGGATAAAGGAGCTGGAACTAGATGTCGGCAGTGAAAGAAACAGTTACTGAATCAGAGTGCGAACAGCAGACGGACACTAATTAAGTTGAATTAATCTGTGCTTGGTCCATGCTCCATAGAAAGAAATGGATGCGACACCTGGAACGTGCTGGACAATTAAGAGGCAGCATAGAAGAGTAATAATGAGGTCAACTAATAGTAAGCAACGGACGGGCTCCAAGCCTTTTATTGTAAATAATACCCCAAGCATGCACGGTACATGGCACAATCCTGGATGCAAGAAAAGCACAGGAGCAAGAGGGAGAGTTGCACAACCTGAGCATGAAAGAATGTGGTAGTGAAGCAGCTGTGACAGTGAGGTTGAGAGTAAGGTTGAGCCGTAGGAAATAGGTATATATGATGGTGGGAGGAGTCGACAGGAGAACATAATACCTCCGCATCACAAGAACTCATTTTTCAGCTCCTGACTCTTCCAACCCCCACTGAGTTTAGTGTTTTAACTTTTAAGCACAGCCAATACTAGGATTTTTATATACCCTAAAGAAAGTGCCATATACCGGCCCTCCCCGTGCAAAGGAGCGATATTTGATGCATTTGGCGCTACCTACTGCCCCTAGCTGTGAGGGCCTTGAACAGCTGCTAGGGCACCTCCCCTGTTGGAGACTAGTTCTATCATTAACGAGGAAAGACCAAAGGACCTCGGCTTCCACGGCGGCATCTATCCTGCAAGAGAGGCGAGCGGTGGGCCTTTCCGGGGGTTTGGGGAGACCAGGGCATGGCACGGGAGTAAGTGGAAGACGGAGTTGAGAGCTGGCAGTCACTCAAGGCAGTGGCTCTCTTAGCATGCCCAGCTCTTGCAGGCGCCCCCGCCTGTGCCCGGGCCAAGGGCGGCATCACATGCCCACGTTACACACACTCGTGATGCTCTTCCCGGGGTCTGCTGAGGGCAGAGGGGCTGGAGGCAGGCGACGGGCCTGACGTCAGAAGCGGATCCGGCTCGAGCCACTTCCGCCTCTTCAGGTGATCCACTCGAGGGCTGCTTCATGGCGCTGCAGGGTCTGGATGACACGAGCGCCCTTTACGCAGAACAAAGGAGAGCTGACATTTAAAAACTACAGATAAACTGTGAGAACCGCCGAGACGTGGACGCAAAGGCGGTGGGGGCGGGGCAGCAGCGGAAGATAGCGGCGTGAAGCAAGTTCGCATGGTTGCAGCACGAGTGGCTCCGATGCTACTGGCGTTAGTTGTTCAGGGTTCCTATTTTTTGGGGTACTGTGTCGTTGCCCAGATAGTTGGTCATCACAGGTGCCCCAGTGTCAAGCACTTGTACAGCTTCTCGTTTACAAATCAGGGCCTTATCACAATAGCGCTAGAGGATGCAACAAATACACCCAAAGGTCCAATACCCTAATAAAGCTATTGGATCTGTGAGTTACCCCCATTCATCATAATTTTTTATCAAACCACTACATTTTAAAATAGCAGTTACATGCATTTCAAGGTCATACACTTATAGATTTGCAAATTTGAAAATGTGGACTTTTATGAGAGAAACCGACTTTAACAGCAAATGAACTGGTAGGACTTTGTCCGTCTTATGTTAAGTACCTGGAATGTGACTGTAACTACTTGTGGCTAAGCCCGGCCACCCGCTCGGGGTCACCGACATGTAACCGAGACTTCCTCAAAACTACAAACACTCACAAAGTCTGCTTCCGAGTCAGCCCTACAGACTTTTCCAAGGAGGTCCAGGCTTAGAATAGACAATAACTCCAGTCTCCCAGGGTCACTGGTATCACATGTAACTACGGCCTTTCGCCCTACCACCTGCTTTCCTTGCAGTTCAGACACACAGGGAAATGTAACAGATACAAACCAGTGCTTAATTTGAGCCGGTGGTTTACGGTGAGGGGCACCGGCACTTATTCTTGAGGGCTGGCACTTATTTTTCTGCCTCAAGCATTTACCGCGATTAACAGACACAAATGGTAAAGACGGCAGAAGAGAAAGACGAAAAGGAGTCAGAATGAGAGAAAGCTGCAATAGTGAGCTGAAGGAGCAGGGAGTGGCTGGACATGGATAAAGGAGGCCCGAGATGGTTTCGGGATTACGCTGCCTCAGTATTCTCTGCTTGCACCTTTAATTGCAGCAGCCACGTGATTCAGAGGAGAGCTTTGGGCACCGGCACGCTTTTATTTACAGCTTAAGCACTGGTAAAGACACACTGGCTAGCGAGGATGCAGGGTTAGAATGCTTTTACTTTAGGGTGACCAAGCGTCCCAGTTCTTCATCAGCTGTCCCGCAGATTTCGGGAAATTTATCTCATGTCCCGTCTTTTAGAGGGTACCGACTCAAAACAGTGGGGGGAGGGGGAGGGGGTTTACGTTTTTCAAAGCAGGGATGATTAGCAGCTCTTACCAGAAAGCGATTTAACTCATAGGAATGATGAATAAAAACTGGATTTTATTTATGTTTTTAGTGCCTCTTATGTAACTGTATGTTATTGAGCGCTGTAATTTTTTTGAGCTCGGTTGAACTTAAATTGTAGTCCTTCTATTTTTGCGATCTGTCCTGGTTTTTTACTTTAAAAATCTGTATCTCTATTTTACTTGCCGCGGTGAGTGGCCGAGTGAAAGCCTGATAAAAGAGGGTTTAATTAAACCATAAACATACTAGGCCGAGGCATACATCACTTATCTAACATGACTAAAATATCCCCAGTTAAACTTTGTAGTCCTCAGATCCCCCATCCTCTCAAGAAGGCCATAAGGGGCTTCCCAATCTTAATCCGTTTCTAATCACAGAATCTGTGCAGCATTCAGTGTTACAGTGGGACGGGTCCGGAGATAGTCTCTGTTCTCAGGAGTGACAGCAGACCTTGTACAGGAGACCGAAGGAAAGGCAGATAAACAACTCGAGCACTTTCGTCCCATACACCAATTTTTTAAGTTTAAAAAATGTAAGTGTTATTGTAAACTGCCTTTACTGATGTAATGCCTAAAACATACACTGAACTTTCAAATATACATATATTTTTTAAAGTAAGGCACAGGAAGAAGACCTAAAGTGTCACAGATCACACAATTTCTAATACCCGACACCTATGCGCTGGAACAATCAACCTCTCATTCGCAGGCTTGACAACACTCTGGTGCCTTGAGGAAAGCACCTCAAGAACAGAGTGTTTCTTGCTTCACATCGTGGCCCTTTCTTTTTAGATCCCTGTCTGGCTAGCACGAGGACATCATTTCTGGTTAATACTGCACTTTGTAAATCCCATATCCATTCAGTCATTCATTATTCAGTCATTCAATCAAGCAATCGGTTTGACTGAATGGAGAAGTTAGAGCCCAGGTTTCCTGTATCCAGACCACCATTTATCTAAGCCAGGACTCATCCGCAGATGAATCATTTTGTGTTGCTAAGTCGTATTCATGGTAGTGAAGGTAAATAGTAAGGGTGGGTGATCATTGCGCGCCACAGAGGTGACACAGTTTTGGCCAGTCCTCATTACGCTTTTCACACGGTGCCCTGGCCGAATTCCGCCAGCTGCCACGTGGCAGAGTTTCTTCTCGCACACAGCTCGCCAACGGGAAGTTGGCGAGAGAGAACTGGCGACCGCAAGCAGATTTTTTGGGCGCTAGCAGGGCACCCAGCGAGATTTCCCCAGGGCGGACGGTTGCGACCGTTTTCGGGGAGAAAACTTCAGCTCAAGTCGAAAATCTACATGAGCAGCAGCAAAATCAGCCCAAGCGCGGGGCCCTGTGGCGCGCCGCGTGGTGCAGTTCGCGCCGATTTCACAGAAGAACAAACTCTTGGCACTAAAAATCAGCGCGATGTGCCGCTCTCTGCCCATTTGCAGAGCTACGCCGAATCTCGCGGAGCTTTCATGCAACGCCACAAGTTACGCCCACCCCTCTAAAATCGAGAAGGTAAAGTCAAAAACTGATATAAAAACAAGGACTTCTTAGCGTTCAGAGTGGATCTTCTATACAGATAGTTTACAATATAATCTCCGATACCTTTATATTTATCTGCACTAAGCTCTTCTGTTACCCTTAAATGAAAAGCAGTGTTCTGCATTCCTTCAAATAAATGCATTTGCATCCAAATCCGATAAATACAGTGAAAAAAACTATTGCAACATAAAATTTGTGGCTTCAAGAAACCATCTCAATGTCTGAGAACAACTTTCATGAGCAATAAATGATTTAATTGGGGCATGCTTCTCCAACGAGTAGCTCGTGAGCTACTGGTAGCTCTCCAACTACCTGTGAGTAGCTCTCCTGAGTGCAGCCCAGTCTATTTAATTGGAAGCTTTTGCTTCAGTCAATTAATATATGTATACTAAAATTGAAAAGCGTGCATTTTCAGAAACCCATAAAAAAACATGAAAAAAAATGTCTGAATTTCCACAATATAAATGTAAAGCTATTCGAGTGATAAATAATGCAGTGTTGGAGAGATCTATGACTAATAATAATATTTTGGTGCCAGCGGCATTGAAGCTATTTATGCTATTTATTACTCAGAGGATTTATTATTGACAAAGCCTTTTTTTTTTTTTACACTACCACTCACAACCATGCCTGATGAACAGAAGCGATCACTGCTCATATGATGTCACTAATGTCATCTTTTTGGTATTCCACCAGAGTATTGTGGGGCTAAAATATTCTGTCAACAATAAAAATATTGTGAAGGAAGGTTTATACAGATATGTATGTGTTTTCTATACTTAACTGCACATGTACATACCCTTATATCTATACACTCAAGATACATACATACATACATACATACATGTGGCGTTATTAATAGCAAAGTTCTACTTACCCATATGAACCTAGTGCCTCAATATTTTGGTCCTTGATATCTTTCCAACAATATTTGTGCCCCCACAATAGTTTTGTCCTCAATACTCTGTCATTCAATCAATCTTGTCTGACTAAGTCACCATTAAAACACTAAATAATATTAGTAGCTCGGATGATTTTCATTGGCCATAAGTAGCTCTCATTGCAGGAAAGCTCGGAGACCCCTGAATTACGGGCTGCCTTTCCTTGGTCACAGTAAACTTATTTCTGGGACTCAGAAAGACAGGTCCATAGCTTTGCATAGAATGAAAAACAATGCAATGTGCAACCCAATAAGATACAGATATTTGGCAACTGCGTCAAAATGCAATTTTGTCCAGAGGAAAAAATGTCCTGCCATATACCCTTGGGGGTTCCTTTCTTTACAAACACCTAAACAGTAAGTATTTTTATAGTTTTGTCCCTCATTTAAAAGCTAAGTGACTAGTGGGAGACGCATACATTTCACAGCGTGTCTGAGTGCTGCCACCTTGGTGACCGATGCACTTTTAAGATGAAGAGAAGCTGGGTGCAGCATACAAACCTATCATCCGGGTCCTCAATGCCAGGCAGTGCTGCGGACGACCCAAGCAGAGAGATGTTCGAACCAACTCCTGAGGCTAAACTTAAAGGACCCCGTACGCAATCGAGGTGGAGCAGCGACAAATGCTAGTCAGTGAGACCCATCTAGCAGCTACCTTGGGTCTACTGCAGGGCTAGTGCTGTCAATGTTCTTAGGATCACCCAAAAAGATGTGGTCCTGACAGCTAAGGCTCCCACTGCTGCCCCACGAAGCAGCCTCTCTCTGTTCCCTTAGTCTGAGAAGGACATTACCTGTTTCACCAACTAGGACGCAATCACCCTGCAACCCAAAATCACTCGCTTAGAATAAACCTGGCAACGCCCCAGTGCCAGAATCCTAAATCTAAACATAAGACTTCAACAAAGTCCAGGCACAAAGCCATTGGGTGACTACTCCGCCGGAACTAAGCAAATATTTCAACAAAGTCCACAGCAAACATTCAGGTGCTAAAATAGTTTTGATTAAAGCCTCTTCTGAAGTGCTTGCTTTTTTTATTGAATGCTGGATTACCCTGGACTGGGGCATCTCACGTCTGTAAAATAAAGCAAGAGCAGATGTAGCAAAGGCACAATCTTTTTATAACCAAAACCCCATAGTCCCTCTATCCCCTCCCCAGCCGGTGAGCAATGGAGACTCAGGGTGGACGAGGACCCGGCAAGAGGGCCAATGGAGCATCCTGGACCATTCTCCTAAGGCGCTTGCTCGCTGTGTTGTTGTGATTACATTCCCACACAGCTGAGGGTATCAGCTCATGCTTCTGAGGGTTAGAAAATGGAAAAGTACATTCTATAAAAAGTAGTATAACCAGGCTGTTTACATACAGGATCCCACTCACAATACCAGGGAGCTTCAAGTACAAGAATATGTCCCTGATCTTTCTGGTCCACAACCAGACTTGCACTGGACAAGTGTACATGAAATATTGGTTCCTAAGCGTACAGTGACAATATCGGCTAGGTGGCAATAATACTTAAAGATAATATTATGTCTTTTTTCATTCTTCCATTTATGTTTTGTGATATGTAATATGTTTATGTATATTTAAGATGTTTTTTAAATAAATTGATAAATCTGTCATATGTGGAGAGAGCACTTTACTGCATTGTTTTACGCAGAAGTGTTGATTCGTTTAGTATGGTTACGTTTGCTATGTCTAACCTACTCTCCTTCTTTAAATAGAAAAGTTAGTTTGCAGAAGCATTTAATTCATCCCTGCTTTTAACTCTCCCTGCTGGGGCCTCTAAAGTCTGTGATTCCTAGGGTGCACTGAATGGAGCCTAGGTGATCACCCGCTCCTCTTTCTACTCCCCACCCCCATCCTATTCTCAGCCAGTATCGACAAAGTCACTCAGATCACAAATTTAAGCTAATGAACAGCGCACATAAGCTTTCCTCCCATCCTTATTATTAGGGAAATCTCTTCCCCCTTTACACACTGTGGAACCCTACACTTGCATCATCTACACCTCAACACCACTTATGCAGTACTAGATATCTAAAGGTGTATGTGACTTTTTGGGGTTATTAATATTTTGGAGCGATTTTACGAAGAAGGACTGAAAATGCTTTTATCGAACCATTAGCTGGAAGAATGTGCCATACAAAGAGCATTCTGTCCGTCTACTTTGATAGAATAAGGTAGTGGTTCCCAAACTGTGGTCCGCAAAGCCTCCTCAGGGGGTCCACAACTAATCAGAAAATTAAATATTAACAGTTTAGGTCCCCAGTGACTCATTGGGGGGGTCCCCAAATTCCAATAATGATTAATAGGGGTTCCCGGGTTCGAGTAATATAAAATGGGGATCCACAGAAGTCAAAAGGTTGGAAACCACTGGTGTAAGGCATTTTTGGTGTAGCATTCTAGTACCCTGAAAACGGCAGGCCTGTTTGTAAATATGGCTTGTATGCATTTTATTATTATTTTGTAAATGCTTAACAGTCATTACAATAATTGCCACACAACACGTAAATTCTAAGTACAAAAACTGCAACTTATTTCCTTCTAAAAATGTTAAAATTATAAAAATACATAAAATATACATGAGCATTTGGAGCAAGAGGAAAAATTGATGAGTCTCGATATAAGCCACAACTGACTCCATTTTGTAAAATCAATTGTAGTGACCTAGGGCCAGATGTAGCAAGAACATATTTTGCGACTTGCAAATTGCGAGTCATTCCGACTCGCAAATTGCAACTTGCAAAATAGTATGCAGAAAGGTGTCTCAGACACCTTCTGCGACTCGCTATGGGGTCGCAAAGACCCACCTCATGAATATTTATGAGGTAGGTCGCAAATTGCAACCCCATAACGAGTCCATGTCTGTGACTACTTTTTTAATAAAGCATTTTTTTTTTTTTTTGAATTGCAGCCCGTTTTCCTTAAAGGAAAACGAGTTGCAATTCAAAAAAAATAATGAAACCATTTGGTTTCATTTTTTCAGAGTAGGCAGTAGTCCATTGGACCACTGCCTGCTCTGAAAAAATATTTTCAGCGACATTCACAAAGGGGAATGGGTTCCATGGGGACCCCTTCCCGTTTGCCAATGCGTTACCACCCACTTCAAGTGGATGGTAACTGTGAGTTGGTTTGTGACCGCGAAACTCAGCATTGCGATGCGGTCGCAAATAGGAAGGGAACACCCCTTCCTATTTGCGAGTCGGAATCACATTTTGTGAGTCGGTACCGACTCGCAAAATGTGACTCTGCATCGCGATGGCCGTTTTGCATGTCGCAAACTGCGTTTTTCGCAGTTTGCGACATGCAAAACGGTTGCTACATCTGGCCCCTAGTCTGTCAAAGCTCTGGGCTCCAGCTTACGACCAACTGCAGTTTTATGTCTGTTGTGTACTGTATCCAAAAACTTTGTCAAGTTCCCAATAAAATTATTGGTTTGTAGGAAAAGCACGCTTTCATGGCTTCTTTTATTGTCCGTGTCGAAAATGTCCTAAATGTTAGTAGCAGATATTTACTATGAATGCCACACGGACCAGGGCAGATGCACAGAATATGTTCAAAGGTGTCATGAGTATAATCACAGTCTACAGGTTGATTAAAGAGGTTTGTTACTCCAGGACCCTTCAAACTGTTTGAAAGGAATATAAAGAAAAGGAATTCTCACATTGTATTTGTTTTGTTGTAGCCTTCAGATTACGGTCGTTATACTGCTGTGTGGACTGGAAGCAGAACACATCCACCAAGCCCCTCATTCTACACAGATCATTTAAACCCTTCATGATGATCCGATTATGCCCACCATAGAGTCATCATTTGAGATTGCACATTGACAGAAATCATTACTTTTATAGGACAGATGGAACAATTCAACAGGAAGATTGAGCTCTAAACAAATCATTGTCGGAGGTTGAAGAGAGACCGTACATTTTGTATACACAGGGTTTCCAAATTTTTAAGACTCTTCATCAAGCGTAATACACCATAGGTTAAAGTGGAATGAGTTCAGCATTTAAAGCTTGTTGGGCTAATTGCTCGCCTACCTTATATTTGTGCAAACCTTTTTGTGGCTTTAGTTACTGTGGACGATTTCTTTCATTCTGCTAGATGTTGAGAAGCATTGAACTTTGTGTACAATATAAAGCTTAGATTAATCATAAGTGTCTACGGAATAAATTTGTTGTTGACTTAACTTCCATTTAAATTTCCTTGCCAACTTTGCAAAGGAAGCTATTTATCTGGTTACATTCATTTAATGATTTCAACTGGTTCTAAAGTCCCACTAGCGTTTGCGAGCAAATATCAGGGTCATCAGCATAATTTACATGACTTATCTGATCATTTCACAATTTGAGAGGAAAAAAGATTTTGAAATGCAAGGACTATAGAGAGGAAAAAGAAGTGGTGCTAGGACCCACCCTTGCTTGAGTCCATCTTCCACTACGAGCATTGGAAGAATGACAGATTTGACAGACAGTTTGACTGCAGCCATGTACACAAGGTGTAACAAAGCACTATCAATATCTACAGAAATACCCTTGGTCAACAGGTGGTTTCAGTTCACTTAGTCAAACGCAGCCGAATAATCTACAAAGCAAACATATAGTGACCTCTTTTTATGTAGCGCCTTACCAGCAGGAAGTGTTTATGCTGTTATGTTACCTGTTGTTGCATATCCGGGTCTAAAACCTGCTTGGAAGAGTGACAAAAGATTGTTAGTAGTTACCCACTCAGTTAAAAGGTCCAGAAGATATTTTGCAAACGATTTCCCTTAGCATCTGAAAGGGCTATGAGGTGGACGTTAGCTGGATTATTTTTAGATCCTTTTTAATGAAGCGCCTGAATTATTTATTGACAGCTTGTACCTGTTCAGATTCAAGAATGTGGTTAAACAGGAGCATCAAAAAAACATAATACTGTAATAAAAAGATGAAGAGTTTATAGAACGCATTTCAATTAGGTGTTTTTTATTGTTCTTTGGGTGTTGAGGACCCACACTTATGAATTATGGACAATTGATTGGTCTCCTTTCACTGATTAATTATGGAGTAGCTGCTGACGTAAAAGGGTGCAAGCCAAGCACCGGGCAGGTTATCAACATAACCTTTTGTTTTTAGTTCTATCAATGTCAGTGGCTTGAGAGTTGGCACGTGGGTTCGCCTTCACATAGAGTCACTACCTGAGCTAGGAGTGTTGAAGACAGGTTTTTGTGGAATTGTATATATTTCTACCCTTGTTATTAATGCCCGTTCCACTTCCAAGGAAATGGGCAGTTCTCCTGTATTAGTCCAGCCTTATTTTACATTTCCTCTGTTCCGGTAACTTCTGCAGTAAGGGAGTAATTAAGTGATCAATGAGTTGACTGTGAGGATGGAAGCTCAAAATAGGGCTTGCTTTCTCTTAGAACAATGAGGGAATCAGTTTTGCAGTGTTCTGTGCCCCAGCAGTTTTCTGTCTTTTTTTTTTTTTTTTTAAACAACATTGTTGGTTTGGTAAAGCAGGTAAGTGGTGTACTGTCATCTTATACTGGAGTACAATAGAGCGCATCAAATTTTGGACTCGCAACCCTTGAAGCCTCCAAATCTCTAGATACTCCTAACATTTTGGTCAAGCAGTTTGGCCAATTCTGGCGGACCGGTACCCACTGGGTAGGTTACGGGCTAGGTCTGGTGTTTAACTGGTGGGCTTTTCTGTGGTTTGCCTCCTATGTATTGGTATCTCTTTTATGCTCTACTGCAGCATTTGTTGACAGGTTTTCATTTTTCTCCACAATATTTGTTATTGTAAAGTGCCTAAATCAATGTGAAAATAATTAGTCGAGGTCACATGATTATTTTTAATTGTCTGCACCAACACAGAAGAGACAGATGGAAAGCAATGCTACCCGGAGCAAAGCTATGGGTTACAATCAATACAAGCATCCATCGATCACATCGATGCTCTTCTCATTTAAATCAAACCAGTATATCTAGACCTGGGTCCTGGCGCTCCTGTGACACTAGCTCGAGCTTCACTTTACTGTTAGGGCATGGAGCGAGATGGAATTGTGAGGCCTGCATGGAGGGCAATTGTGTGCAATGGACTTGTGTGACTTGGAGTGCAGTGGAATCAGGTCAATAGGAATTGTGCAAGTGAAGTGTAATTGTGTGGCATTGAGTGTAGCGCAACTGTCTGCAGTGCAGTTGTGGGGCGTGATGTGGAACTGTGCTGCATGGAATGGAATTGGGTGGTGTGGTGTGGAATGGCATTGTGTGGTATGGAAAGTTGCCACTGAATTGCATTATAGCGCGCCAAAGCCTTGTGCTACATAAATGCAATTATAATACAATGTGTCACTAACTATCTCAACATATGATCTATGTAAACATCTAATGCCTTTGATCTGATACAGGAGCCTGTATTTTTTTAAAGATGGAGCATTCACTCCGCAACGGAATTCGCTTTTCCGGGTTTGTAAGCATTCCTGTTTGGCAGTGGGCAAATTCTTGATTTGCTCAGGATTTCGACATTTGTTAAATAGTGAGGATGGTAGTAAAACGTATGTTGCCGGGTGTAGGTTTTCCGTTTACAAATACATGCATTTTTAGACTGGAAGAGGCTAGTGGGTGAGGGGGCTACATATGTTGTACTGGTAAGGGATAAAGGAGATAGAGCCAGGTGGAGGCAGTGACAGACATAGTATCCCAATCACTGCATGAGCATCAGAGTGACAAAGTAAGATAAATTAATCTGTGCTTGGACCATGCTCCACTCAAAGAAAAAGAAGTGATACCTGGTTCGCGCTGGCCAATTAGAAGGCAGCAAAAAATGCTGACAATGATGCCAATGAATAGTAGCTACAGGCAGGCAGGCTCCACGACCTTTATAGTAAGCAATATCCCTTCCAGCAGGCTGTGCATGCGCTGTCGGCAGGCAAGATCTAAAAAATGGAAAGTTCCCATGAGCAGTGCTGATGGTTATAATTAATTCTTAATCCTATCCATCCATTCCATGCATCACAACTTCAATATTGTTCTCTGCAAAGTCAAATGCTCCTCTGGCCCATCCCATCCTTTATGAGCTTCACAGCTTGAACATCTTATAAACCCTTCCAAAGCGGATGTATAACATGAATTTGGCAAAACTGGTCAGGATTCTGTGTGGATGCAAAATATTATGATACAAGTTGGGTTCTGTACAGCGGCTGCTGCAGTGAGCCTGCTTCGGGCACTATAGCCTTGCTTTTACTGGGGTGCTAGGAAGGAGGCTGAGGAAAGAGGTGGCTCTTTGGATTTGGCCTCTCCTGTATGCGCCTCTAGTCCCAGATCTCCGGTTCCCTACAGCGGGCCGCTTCAGGAGGACTGCTGTGTGTTGTAGTAGGACGACGGGCAGTGGGAATGGGAGCCACAAGTTGAGAGCACATACACTAAGGCCATCTCCAACTGGCCTCCTTCTGCTGACTACAGCCTTTTGCATTATCCACATTCTACACGCATTCCTACGCTGAACATGGCTTTTGCTGCCGGATAAGGCAGTGAACGGTGCATCTACACCAGCTGAGTACAGAGATTCTAACTTGTTACATTAAAGAATGAGAAGAAACCAGTTGATGACATCTTATGAATAAATACGTGCAATAGGATCCCTGATGAAGTCCCTTATGGGAACGTAACACATCGGTCTGGCTGTTATTGTTTTGAAGGAAGAATGAAGAATAAAGACTGACCATATTTATTTTTTAATAATCAGTGACTTCTGATTCTCCTTATTGGGTGGCATGTGATTGATAGTATCATTTGAGCATCCTAGACTTTTGGAATTTTGTTTACTTGAATATGTAATTAGTAAATCAGGAACTGAATTGGATTATGAGTGCTTCTCCTCTGTGTGATTATTCCTACGCAGAATCTGGACTACCGAGTTCATAGCTGTCAGTTATTTAAAGATATAAACCTTTCCATGGCTCCTCGATACCCTCCAGATAAAGCGGACTGAGGTGATGGCATCTCCGTCCGAAGGTTTATATTGCCAAAAGTGCATCAACTTGGTACCTCTCCCCTTCACTGCCTTCAATAAATTTGCTTCCCTTTGAAAGGGTTCAGGCAGAAATGGTCACCATAAAAACAAAGAAGTCCGCATTTTTTGCTAGTTCTGAGTCGACTAATGCATCCCACCTGGTCGCGTTGTTTGTGGGCATACTATGCCCTCTCATACATGCATGACACCTGGATCTAACCTCCCATCTGCAAGTCATTATTCTCTGAGAGTCCCCGGGTGCAAGGGTATGTCTTCTTCTAGCGAAGAGACAGCGCATTGGGCCAACTACCTTCAGAACTGGCCAGAGTCCACCTCTCTAACTGCAGCAAGGGCAACAACAAAGAGATGGAGGTCAAGGAGTGAACCTTATCGAACACACTTTGAAAGGCATGTGTGCTCCACCCCGCGTAAAGGGAAAGGAGTGATAACAGAGTAAACTCAGCGTAGTAGTTTTGGGCTAACTCGAGGCCTGATCCTGGTCAGCCTGGGATAGGCCTATTTAGAATAAAACAACTGCATCAAGAGATAAGGCGTTCAGTTTGAACCTGGATTGCCCTAATCACCTCTCAGACTGGCTCAAGCAGCAGGTTCCGGGCATTACTTCCAACACCCTGTAGCATACAAGACGCCTGCAGAGATGTCAAGTAGAAAGGACATACAATGCAGGAATAGACTTCCATTAGACCTGAGGGATCTTAAGGCTGGCAAACTTCAGATCTCAGACATCCTACTTTACCTCTTCTGGAGATAATCACGAAATTCCACTTTAAACTGTAATAAAGAGGCAGGTGGAGGGTTCAAAAGATCTCTCAATGCAATTTAATCTGGTTCTTAAAGCAGATTTAATACTAACACTATGCACTTAAGAGTGCTCTGTTTACGCTGCCCTCTTCGAGATTATATTGCATGTAGCACAAGGTGGAGGTTCTATACGCTTGGTCTAAAATATTGTCAGACTATTTCTGAGGAACTCTTAGGCAGTCAGTAGTTTACAGCAGTATTCTGTGTGGGTCCTGGTGTTTACTAATGGTGTAAGGCGGCCTGTAATACTACTGCCTTACAACTAGGTAAGCAAGTTACTGCACTTGCAGGCTCAATCCTGCAGACGTAGTCAAGCAAAGCCAAGAAGCTCACTATAAAAGTTGCTAGGGGTTACACACTCAAAAATCTAATAAATGCTGTACACAGACAAAAAACACTGAACAGTCACCCGTCTTCAAGGAAGAATGGGGCTATATGGATGCATATGTAATGTGGCCGTCACAAGTAGCATTTACAAACAAGCACTCATGTACAATTCAAGGTAAGGCCAGGAACAAACCGACCTCACAGTTCCTTCATAGTCCACAATCGGGGCGTGAACAGTGGTTGCCGCAGCACTCACTCTTACTCACTGAGGATACTTAACTTTAGTGGCTTGAATCTTAAACTAGCAGTCTGCATTCAAGGGTTTCCAGTGGACCCAACAGCTCCAGTATTATCAACTAAGAACTGGTAATTAGAGTTTATCGTGAGCGGATACTTAAAACCAAGATATCGCCTGAACCAGCCAAACTAGGAACATGCTTCAACTTGCTTCTGAAGTATGGCGGGCTGTCGCCGTCAAGTGAAGACACTCCCAATGCCAGTAGTGAAGAAGACAACCTCCCTGGGGCTGGAGAGCAATGGATCTAGACATACTAGAGCAGTGGTTCTTAACCTGCAGTCCAGGAACCCCTGGGAGCTCGCAACGCCAACTCAGGGGGTCCGCGACTGCTTAGAAAAGTAAATAATATCAACAGATTACACACTTTTAAAACTAAAAAAACAAAATATTAAGTTGACAAAATTAGAACTTTCTGTAAACGTTAGAAAATTTGAGGCTATAAATTCAGTTAGTATCCTCAGATTGATTTGGGGGAGCAGAGCAAGAGCATGAAACAGAATGTACTATGGACAACCAGTGCTCTCAATTTAATTTAATATAAAAGCTCCATCCTTCCCATTAAAATTAAAATGTTGACTTTAGAATATATTCGTTTTGCTAAACAAAATAATTCATCATTTGTGTATCTCTGTGTTGATGAATGCGTGTTTCTGTATTTTTTGTGTTTTGTTTGCAGTTCAAATCAACAAAAAAACTTAGCCCGGGGTTCTTGGCTGCCACTAATGACTTAGGGAGGTGCCCCAGTTCCCAATAATGATTTTGTGGGAGTCTCGGGTTCCAGTAATGGTAAGGTGGGGGTCCACAGAAGCCAAAGAGTTAAGAACCATTATACCAGGGTATAGACAACTAGTGGGCTACGTATGCTCATCACTGAAGCCGGCATGCAGGCATCTCTACAGCTCCACAGCACCCGGATGTAATCATGGGATGCTGTAGTAACTGGCACATGGACTGTAGGCATGTCCTGTTCTGGGAGATCCTTGTAATATAAGCTTCTTTCCAAGCAGGGCAGCTCCGCTTTTTCCCTGCCAGTTGATCACACCAGCAAGAATCCTTCCAAAGCCGCTCAGGCGTTTTCACCAGCTCTTAGGGATGGGAAGAATCAGTTAAAGTTCTTTCAGCTGCAAACATCTTGGCCAACACTGGTGTGCAGGTTGTTCTCAGAGTCCAGGTGAAGTACAAGGTACTACTTAGGTGGAAATATTTATTCTGTTTTCAAGGCACCTTTTAGAAACCTGACCAACCAAGCTTTGAAATGTTGCTCCAGACATGAAGAAGTGCATCTTGGCTTTTGTCCTTATACTAGTGGGTTTTGCTAAGCAGTCAGACAAAAGTCACACCAGTCAGAACTGGTCACTGCCATTCAGTTTATTAGAGCCAAATTTTCAGTAGAGATGGGCTCTGCCGGCAAATATGTACCCGGGAAAGGAATCATCTCCTGAGAGCTCACGGATTAGAGTCCACTGGACAGACAAGGCAGGGTGGTATAGCTTTACAAAGTTATGGAGAATACTTCTGGCCCATTACTCATTTAGAGTTTCTTTATCTCCAAGTAACCACGGGGACCCGTGTCCTGAAACAGGATAGCAGTGTTACCTCGGTGTCTTCCTGGGCAGTAATCCACCGTCAACTCTTGGGTTAACCCTGCCAGCAGCACTGGCCGATACCCGTACAGCTGCCTTTAAGCAATAGATCACCAGTCCCTGGAACATAGGGCCTGTGTTCTAAATACACATTCGAAATGCCAGGGAGGGTTCCCCCTGCCCTGGATGATACAGTCTATAAATGAGGACATGGCACAATGCTACTTGGGCTCTCGCTTCCCAAAAGTCACTAGGTCTCTGGATATGGCGCCTCATACCCGCTTTGACTTTGGAAAGAGCCTTCCCTGTGTCAGGTGAGTACAAAATAAACAGCTGAACCAGGATTTTGTGCTGCTACAGCTCCTCCCATTCCCAATCTCCCTGAGGCCCGAGTGGCTGCGAGGATGAACTGGCAGCCCCTGCAGCTGTGTCTTGAATCTAATGCAAGTAGCTGGACTGCATAGAGAAGAGAGAAGCTTCCCTGAGCTTGGAACAAGCACAAGGCCTCGCTGACAGACCTGAGAGGACATCGATTCAATCAGGAGTGAGGTGGTGCAGCCTAGATGACCTGGAACAAACATGAGAAGCCAGAATGTCGAGTAAATGCCAAAGGCACTGAAAGACTACACTTGCAGGGGAACCTGGGGTGCCTCCTCGAAATCTGTCCTAGACCTGGCTTCTCTGCACCTGTGCTACGGCCGCTGTGGAGCCCCTCAGACTATATAGTCTATTCGTTGACCAAAAGTGTGACCTGAAGAAGGTGGATAACGCCCTTGACATTGTGCTGGTATGTCCTCTCATTTCCAAAGCAGAAGAGCAACGGTGTGAAACCACCACCCTACAAGCGGTAGAGCTGCTCGAAATGCATCACAATGTATTGATGTAGAAGAATGATAAACCATAATGTCCATTTGTGTCCAGTGGATGCCACCCAGGGAGGAGGCAGATGGACCAGTGGGTACGCCAAAAACTGACGTGTTTGTGATGAACCTTCACCGATACAGACCTATAAACATTTGACACTCTGGTGCCTTCCGTTGTTTAGCACCTCTGGGAACCGGTGAGGGACCTGTCTGGAGTCTTCACTGGCCGCCTGAAGAGTGTTCATTAGCACTTTTTACCATCACCGGCGTCTACATCCCTGATACATCGGACACCCCAGTCACTAGTTAACTGGAGCAGTCTCCCCTGCTAGCCAGTGCCACACTATATGATGAATGGGGTGCCCCAGCTACGTTTTCAGTATTTAGGGGTCTATGAGGCAGTTGCAGCAATAGAACCCCAGGCCCACCGAGCTGTCCTGCTTGCCCTACGGAGCATGGAGGAAGCAGGTCAAAGGCCAGACATGTTATTGTCAGTTTAATACATTATCTCCTGCATGTGGCCTTGCAGCGGTTCAGAACCTTTTTCATTGCGGTGGACCCCACTGAATAACTCACTACCCCCACTGAGTGATCATTGGAAGGTAGGGACCGCCATTCCTAAGCAATTTCTATGAATTGGACGTCCAAATAATACAAATACAAAAATAAGTATACACAAAACAACATATATTGAAGTATTTTGTGTAATTCACAATCAAATATTGCAAAAAGATCGCGTTTTCAGTTTTGCTTCTTTACTGGTATATACTTTGCTGATTTTAATTCAAGGATTTTAATATTATTTAATTTTCTTAATAGTCACAGACTACCTGAAGAGGCCTTGCGCACACCCAGGCGTCCCCTTAATATGCCTTGACAAATTTATAAGCCTCCACAATATAAGACGACGGCACCCTAGCCACCGCAGAAAACCAAAAGAGACTATGCTAACGCTTTAAAAACATCTTACACGTCTCACCTACTAGTTTTATCTAAGGCTGTCAGAGGGCAGCGCGCAGAGAGGAGAGAAAACACACACACAATGCCCCCCCCCCCCCCACACACACACACCCCGGGGGGGGGGGGGGGGGGGGGGGGGGCATAAGGACCTTTCCTGCGCGTTGGGTTTTCTGTGCACTGTTCAGGAGGGCGCTCAGTTTCCTGTGGGGGGCTGGGAGGAGGCGAGCTCAGGTCACTGGTATAGAAACCCCACTCACCCCCAGTGTATGAGTGAAACCCGAGGCAGCGGCGGTGAAGTGACAGAAACCAGGCCTCCTGGCAGCCTTGTGCCTCACAGCTCTGCAGCCAGGGATCACAGGGGGACAACGCCAGGGGTGGGGGCAGCCCCTCTGAAGCAGTGGGGCACAGGAGGGCAGTATACTCAGGCTCTGAGCTGCCCACTGCACTGCAGCAAGTTGGGGTGGGCGCACAGCCCCGCTCATGTAAGAGGACGTATTCTTATACATATTATACCCGGGTCACCTGCTGACAGCTACACCCCAGGAAGGGACGGAGGGCACACAGCCCCCCTGAAGAAAGGGAACACAGTAGGACATTATACCTGGCCCGCCTGCTGACAGCTGCACCCCAGGAAGGGGGTAGAGGGCGCACACCAGGAGAACACAGGAGGGCATTACACCCTGGCTGCCTGCTGACAGCTGCACCCCAGGAAGGGGGTAGAGGGTGCACACCAGGAGAACACCGGAGGGCATTACACCCTGGCTGCCTGCTGACAGCTGCACCCCAGGAAGGGGTAGAGAGCGCACAGCCCCTCTGAAGCAAGGGAACACAGGAGGGCATGATACCCGGACTGTCTGCTGACAGCTGCACCCCAGGAAGAGGCAGAGGACACACACATCCCCGTGATGCAAGAGAGCACAAGAGGACATTATACCCGGACCACCTGCTGACAGCTACACCCCAGGAAGGGACAGAGGGCACACAGCCACTCTTAAGCAAGACAACACAGAAGGGAATGATACCCAGACTGTCTGCTGATAGCTGCCCCCCAGAAGGGACAGAGGGCACACTACATAGTGTCTACATAGGAGCACAGTAAAAAAAATTACAGAGAGGGCCTCTGCAGCCATCTATACCGCAGGAAGGGAACACGCACAGGTTCTTTACCCACATCTTCATCAAAGGAAGAGTGCAGAGTGCGGTACACAGAGCCCTCAGCAGACATCAGAAAGGAACACAGGAATATTCTACTCAGGTCTTCTGAAATAATGTTCAGCTCAGAAGGATACACCGGAGCACATCACACAAAGGGCCAATGCAGTCATCTCAGACTCGGTGCAATGTTCACATCGGCAAGACAGTACTGATCACAGGCTGCTGCCCCTCTTCAATAAGATGGGACTTAGACCTTACAAACCAGTACCCTCTGGAGCCGACTGAGCCACGAACGTAGAGAGGGACCATAAAAAACACGAGGGAGCAAATTATAGATGTACAATCCTCTCTGCAGCCAAGCCCTTCATGAGGGCAGGGTACAGACCCTCTCATTGTAGCCAACTCCATCCAAGGATAAGACAGAGACGGTCCCTCTGCAGCCAAACCCTTTCACAGGGGCAGGGATCAGACCTTCTCTTTGCAGCCAACCCATTCACAGGGATCAGACCTTCTCTTTGCAGCCAGCCCCTTCACAGAGGCAGGGATCAGACCTTCTCTTTGCAGCCAGCCCCTTCACAGAGGCAGGGATCAGACCTTCTCTTTGCAGCCAACCCCTTCACAGAGGCAGGGATCAGACCTTCTCTTTGCAGCCAATCCATTCACAGGGGCAGGGCTCAAACCACCTCTCTGCAGCTAAATTCTTCACAGGGGCAGGGTACAGGCCTCTCTTCTGCAAACAACCCCTTCACACGAGCAGGGTAGAGACCTTCTCTTTGCAGCCAACCCCTTCACATGGGAAGAGCTGAAACCACCTTTCTGCAGCCAAACCCTTCACTGGAGCAGGTTACAGACTTCTGCAGCCAACCCATTCAAAGGGGCAGGGCTCAGCCCTTCCCTCTGCAGCCAACCCACTTGAAGGGGAAGGGTACCAACCCCCCCTGTCCCCCCCTCTGCAGCCAATCCCTTCACAGGGGTAGGGATCAGACCTTCTTTTCGCAGCCAACCCCTTTGCAGGGGCTGGATACAAAACTCCCTTCCGCAGTCAACCCCTTTGCAGGGCAGGGTACAAAACTGTCTGCAGCCAACCCTTTCACCGAGGCAGGATACAAACATCCCCTCTGCAGCTAATCCCTTCAGAAGAGCAGGGCTCAGGCCTCCTCTCTACAAAAAACCCATTCAGGGTAGAGACCTCTCCTCTGCAACCAACCCCTTCACAGGGGCAGGGGACAACCTCACTCCCCCCCCCCCCCCCCTGCAGCCAATCCCTCCAGAAAGGCAGGGTACAAACCTCCCCTCTGCAACCAACCCCTTCACAGGGGCAGCCTCAGGCCTCCTCTTTACAGCAAACCCCATTCACAGGGACAGGGTAGAGACCTCTCCTCTCCAACCAACCCCTTCAGAGGGGTAGGCATACAAACCTCCCCTCTGCAGCCAATCCCTTCAGAAAGGCAGGGTACAAACCTCCCCTCTGCAACTAACCCCTTAACATGGGCCTCCTCTTTACAGCAAACCCCATTCACAGGGACAGGATAGAGACCTCTCCTCTGCAACCAACCCCTTCACAGGGGTAGGGTACAAACCTCCCCTCTACAGCCAATCCCTTCAGAAGGGGAGGGTACAAACCTCCCCTCTGCAGCCAATCCCTTCAGAAGGGCAGGGTACAAAGCTCTCATCTGCAACAAACTCCTTTCACAGGGGAAGCCTCAGGCCTCCTCTCTGCAGCAAAACCCATTCCAAGAATAGGGCACAGATCCCCCCCTCCCCCCCCTTCTCCACAGCCATCTCCTTTCAAATGGTAGAGCCCGCTCGATTACCAGGCACAGAGGCTTTCTCCCATGAGGAGCACGTTATAAACGGGCCTTTCTCGCCTGTCTCCTGCACACAAAGGGGGCAGAGGCCTCTCTACAGAGGGGAGTAATACACAGGCCTTCCTCGTCCTCCACCTTCCCGCCGTGACAGCACATTACACCCCAGCCTATCCCCAGACGCCCCGATCTCCAAATTCTTGAGAACTTGGGTCAGCCTGTGCGCTGCAGCTATTCCCTTTTTTGTCTAAACCCGGTCCCTGTCTCTCGAGCTGCCTTTGGGCCGCTTCCATCCTTCGTTGTGCGCTGGGAGCCCTGGCCTGCTCCCAGGCACACACCCCCGTGCTCCCTGGCAGTCAGCCTGGGCAGCGCTCACAGGCCCTGGTGTTTGTTTACCAGGAGTGGAGGCGGGCGTGGAACAGCACAACACACCCCAAGACCTGAGCCTATGGCAGGGGGAGGAGAGGGGAGCCGTACATTTAAAGATCACGGTAGAAGGGAGCAGAGCTCTGCCACAAACACCCTAGACCAGGGCAGGGGGCATAGATGAGAGCCATGATGAGGTGCAAGGGAGATTTAAATAGCAGAGGGGCAGGGTGGGAGCAGGGCTCTGCAACAACACACCCCTAGACCAGAGCCCAGGGCAGGGGGCATAGATGAGAGCCATGATGAGGTGCACGGGAGATTTAAATAGCAGAGGGGCAGGGTGGGAGCAGGGCTCTGCAACAACACACCCCTAGACCAGAGCCCAGGGCAGGGGGCATAGATGAGAGCCATGATGAGGTGCAAGGGAGATTTAAATAGCAGAGGGGCAGGGTGGGAGCAGGGCTCTGCAACAACACACCTCTAGACCAGAGCCCAGGGCAGGGGGCATAGATGAGAGCCATGATGAGGTGCACGGGAGATTTAAATAGCAGAGGGGCAGGGTGGGAGCAGGGCTCTGCAACAACACACCCCTAGACCAGAGCCCAGGGCAGGGGGCATAGATGAGAGCCATGATGAGGTGCACGGGAGATTTAAATAGCAGAGGGGCAGGGTGGGAGCAGGGCTCTGCAACAACACACCCCTAGACCAGAGCCCAGGGCAGGGGGCATAGATGAGAGCCATGATGAGGTGCAAGGGAGATTTAAATAGCAGAGGGGCAGGGTGGGAGCAGGGCTCTGCAACAACACACCTCTAGACCAGAGCCCAGGGCAGGGGGCATAGATGAGAGCCATGATGAGGTGCACGGGAGATTTAAATAGCAGAGGGGCAGGGTGGGAGCAGGGCTCTGCAACAACACACCCCTAGACCAGAGCCCAGGGCAGGGGGCATAGATGAGAGCCATGATGAGGTGCAAGGGAGATTTAAATAGCAGAGGGGCAGGGTGGGAGCAGGGCTCTGCAACAACACACCTCTAGACCAGAGCCCAGGGCAGGGGGCATAGATGAGAGCCATGATGAGGTGCACGGGAGATTTAAATAGCAGAGGGGCAGGGTGGGAGCAGGGCTCTGCAACAACACACCCCTAGACCAGAGCCCAGGGCAGGGGGCATAGATGAGAGCCATGATGAGGTGCACGGGAGATTTAAATAGCAGAGGGGCAGGGTGGGAGCAGGGCTCTGCAACAACACACCTCTAGACCAGAGCCCAGGGCAGGGGGCATAGATGAGAGCCATGATGAGGTGCACGGGAGATTTAAATAGCAGAGGGGCAGGGTGGGAGCAGGGCTCTGCAACAACACACCCCTAGACCAGAGCCCAGGGCAGGGGGCATAGATGAGAGCCATGATGAGGTGCACGGGAGATTTAAATAGCAGAGGGGCAGGGTGGGAGCAGGGCTCTGCAACAACACACCCCTAGACCAGAGCCCAGGGCAGGGGGCATAGATGAGAGCCATGATGAGGTGCAAGGGAGATTTAAATAGCAGAGGGGCAGGGTGGGAGCAGGGCTCTGCAACAACACACCCCTAGACCAGAGCCCAGGGCAGGGGGCATAGATGAGAGCCATGATGAGGTGCACGGGAGATTTAAATAGCAGAGGGGCAGGGTGGGAGCAGGGCTCTGCAACAACACACCCCTAGACCAGAGCCCAGGGCAGGGGGCATAGATGAGAGCCATGATGAGGTGCACGGGAGATTTAAATAGCAGAGGGGCAGGGTGGGAGCAGGGCTCTGCAACAACACACCCCTAGACCAGAGCCCAGGGCAGGGGGCATAGATGAGAGCCATGATGAGGTGCACGGGAGATTTAAATAGCAGAGGGGCAGGGTGGGAGCAGGGCTCTGCAACAACACACCTCTAGACCAGAGCCCAGGGCAGGGGGCATAGATGAGAGCCATGATGAGGTGCACGGGAGATTTAAATAGCAGAGGGGCAGGGTGGGAGCAGGGCTCTGCAACAACACACCCCTAGACCAGAGCCCAGGGCAGGGGGCATAGATGAGAGCCATGATGAGGTGCACGGGAGATTTAAATAGCAGAGGGGCAGGGTGGGAGCAGGGCTCTGCAACAACACACCCCTAGACCAGAGCCCAGGGCAGGGGGCATAGATGAGAGCCATGATGAGGTGCACAGGAGATTTAAATAGCAGAGGGGCAGGGTGGGAGCAGGGCTCTGCAACAACACACCCCTAGACCAGAGCCCAGGGCAGGGGGCATAGATGAGAGCCATGATGAGGTGCACGGGAGATTTAAATAGCAGAGGGGCAGGGTGGGAGCAGGGCTCTGCAACAACACACCCCTAGACCAGAGCCCAGGGCAGGGGGCATAGATGAGAGCCATGATGAGGTGCACGGGAGATTTAAATAGCAGAGGGGCAGGGTGGGAGCAGGGCTCTGCAACAACACACCCCTAGACCAGAGCCCAGGGCAGGGGGCATAGATGAGAGCCATGATGAGGTGCACGGGAGATTTAAATAGCAGAGGGGCAGGGTGGGAGCAGGGCTCTGCAACAACACACCTCTAGACCAGAGCCCAGGGCAGGGGGCATAGATGAGAGCCATGATGAGGTGCACGGGAGATTTAAATAGCAGAGGGGCAGGGTGGGAGCAGGGCTCTGCAACAACACACCCCTAGACCAGAGCCCAGGGCAGGGGGCATAGATGAGAGCCATGATGAGGTGCACGGGAGATTTAAATAGCAGAGGTGCAGGGTGGGAGCAGGGCTCTGCAACAACACACCCCTAGACCAGAGGGCATAGAGAGCAGCCATGATGAGAGGTGCGGGTGAGATATAAAGAGCACAGTGATGGGGGGGGGAGCGGGGGGGGGGTCAGGGAGGGAGCAGAGTGACGGAGAGAGCAGCGCTCTTCCACAAACACACGCTAGACCAGAGCCCCGGGGAGCAGGATGAGAGATCCATGCTGTCCACTGGAGGTGAGAGCCGTGAGAATTACGGAGCCAAGTACCTAAGTGGACGGTAGGAAACAGCAATGCTGACACCAGTACAAGGGGGGAATTGAAAACGACGCCCACTGACGCAGACCCCTCCAAAGACCCGCCCACTGACGCAGCCGCCCCCACCCCCGAAGTCCCGCCCACCGATAGCAGACGGACCACGCCCAGAAAACCACACCCACTAATCTGAGTTAGAATCAAGGAACCACACCCATTTGATTAATCTAAAAACATCCCCCACATAGCAGTTACACAGAATCAGAACATCTTGGCAATTGAGAATACTTAAAACATACTTATTGACAGTTAATGAAAACCACTTAATCATTACAACGTGCAGTATTCTACAGCATGTCTTTAGATCCTGCAAAATAAAATTCTATCCACTCTGCTGTGTATAGTTTGACTATGCATTTTGAAATTCTCTTTACACATTTTACAAATCAACTTATCAAAATACCGACTAAACCACAAACATTGCAGAAGAACTGCTTTCTAGGTGCACTGCTCTAAATATTGCAAATAAAATGTTTTTTTCTTTACAGTAAAAGGCCGGCCAGCAAAGCGAGTATAGTACAAAATATTTTTTATTAGACCGGTGGCAGTGGCAAGCTGTGTTAACTTTTGTGTTTCCACATTTCAACGAGGCCCCCCCACATCAATCAGCCCAAAAAGTCTACTCATGAAATGAAGTTTTGTCTCCCAGGAAAGCTGAAGATCAAACTGGAGTTGTGCAGTCTTTTCGAAGGTGCTTGCTGTTGGTTTAATGTGTTGCCTTGTTTGAAAGTCTCCAAGTTAATGTTTCTACGTTTGGCGCTTTTTGCCTTCTTCAGTATTATCTTAAATGAGTCGTAGGATAAGTTACAGTTCCACGGAGCTATCATTTGCAGTTCTGCTAATAAACCGTCGATGCCAAGGTGCCATGGGGTGCTCTTGGCAAAGGTACCACCTTGAAACCAATACTTGGAAGTGCCACATTTAATGCCGACGGCTGCTCTCTTAGATTCAATTCCAATCAGATTTGATCTTGGCTGACTGAATCCGGCAGCCGAAATATTAATGTATAATGTTTGATCTGTGCCTGGTTGTGAGAAAGTAGTCTCTTTCTAGCACGCTTACCCCCACTTTTGGCCTGTTTGTGAGTGTGTGTCAGTATGTTTTGCCTGTCTCACTGGGATCCTGCTAGCCAGTGCTCATAGTTTGTGGTCTAATTGATGCCTATGTAGTGCCTAATTGTGTCACTGAGGCTCTGCTAATCAGAACCTAAGTGCTTATGCTCTCTCTGCTTTTAAATTTGTCACTGTAGGACAGTGACTTCATTTACCAATTTCAATTGTCACACTGGACCCCCATTATAAGTCCCTAGCATATGGTACCTAGGTACCCAGGGCATTGGGGTTCCAGGAGATCCATATGGGCTGCAGCATTTCTTTTGCCACCCAGAAGGAGCTCAGACAAACCCTTACACAGGACTGCTATTGCAGTGTGCGTGAAATAGTGCACACACTATTTCACAGCCCTTTTCACTGCACTTAAGTAACTTATAAGTCACCTATATGTATAACCTTCACTTGCTGAAGGTTAGGTGCAAAGTTACTAAGTGTGAGGGCACCCTTCCACTTGCAAAGGTGCCCCCTACATAGTTCAAGGCCATTTCCCCAGACTTTGTGAGTGTGGGGACGCCATTACACGCGTGCACTACATATAGGTCAATACCTATATGTAGCTTCACAATGGTAACGCCGAATATGGCCATGTAACATGTCTAAGGTCATGGAATTGTCCCCCCCCATACCAAAATCTGGTATTGGGGAGCCAATTCCATGCATCCTGGGGGCCCAACCATGGACCCGCAGTACTTCCAAACCAGCTCTCTGAGGCTTTCACTGCAGCTACAGCTGCTGCCACCTCACAGACAGGGTTCTGCCCTCCTGCGGTCTTGGCCGCCCAGTCCCAGGAAGGCAGAACAAAGCATTTCCTCTGAGAGCAGGGTGTTACACCCTCTCCCTTTGGAAATTGGTGTTACAGGCTGGGGAGGGGTAGCCTTCCCCAGCCTCTGGGAATGCTTTGAAGGGCACAGATGGTGCTCTCCTTGCATGAACCAGTTTACACCGGTTCGGGGACCCCTTCTCCCCTGCTCTGGCGCAAAACTGGACAAAGGAAAGGGGAGTTAACACTCCCCTGTCCATCATCACCCAGGGGTGGTGCCCAGAGATCCTCCAGTGTGTCCCAGACTTCAGCCATCTTGCTTTGCAAGGTGTGGGGGCACTCTGGAGGGCTCTGAGTGGCCAGTGCCAGCAGGTGACGTCAGAGACCCCTCCTGATAGGTCCATACCTGATAAGGTAGCCAATCCCCCTCTCAGGGCTATTTAAGGTCTCTCCTGTGGGTTCTCTTCAGATTCTGCTCGGAAGTTTCCTTCAGACTCTTCTGACCTCGGATCAACCGCAGCCTGCTCCAAGAAATGCTGTAACTGCAACAAAGTGTCTACAAGAGACACTTTTCTTCAGCAACCTCAGCTCCAAGTCAGCAACTGCAACAGTTTCTACTGTGTACATGCTCCAGGGACTCCCTGTCTTCATCCTGCACCAGAGGGACCAAACAAATCTCCTGTGGAGTGAAGGAGTCACTCCCCTGCTCCAAGCAGGCACCTTCCAAGGTGACGACCAGTACCCTGGGACTCCTCTCGTGGCGACGAGCATGCTCCTAAGGACACAGAGGATGGACATTATCGACATAGACTGTCCTGAGATCCCGCTGACACAGTTTGGAGGAGGTAGGGCCTTCCCTTTCCCGAGAACGACGGTACCCCTGTGTATTGTGTCTTCTTCACCACTCTTTGCAAAATTCCTTTGTGCACAGCCTGGCCCAGGTCCCCAGGACTCCGCCCTGCGACACTCAACTCGCTGAGTTGTTCCCCGGAGGCGTGGGACCTTCTTTTGTTGTGCTGTATCAACCGCATTTTGTACCTCCTTTGAACCCGGATCCTGTGGCTTCTGGGGGTGCTGGCCTTCATCCTGAGGGCTCTCTAAAGTGCTGAGAGCCCTCTCTTTCTCATCACACAGAGCTGAGGCCTCCTGGGTCCATCCAGCACCATTTTTATGAAAAACTCACTTTTGCCATAGCCAAGGCTTGTTGTCGCCTTCAAACACGAAATCTCGTCTGCAACGATCTTCACACTGTGGGACATCTTTTGCATCACACAGATACCCGCTGGCATCTTCCTCGGTTGCATTTCTGCAGTCTTCAACTAACCGGGGACTCTTCTTTTGCACCCTCCTCTGGGTTGGCAGGGGCTCCTGTCCTTCCTGGAACTTCTTTCGACTTCTGGATTTGGTTCCTGTTAGAAATGGGGTTTTTGGTTGACAGTCAGGTTGCCCTCTGTCCAAGCAAGAACCCTCACTCTAGTCAGGGTAAGTCACACACAATCCAAAATCAGCCTGTGCTCACCCTCCGGTAGCTTGGCACGAGCAGTCAGGCTTAACTTAGAAGGCAATGTGTAAAGCATTTGTGCAATAAATCATACAACACCATAGCATAACACCACAAAAATATACCACACAGTGTTTAGAAAAATATATAATATTTATCTGGGTATCTTCAGGTCAAAACGATCAAAGTTGCAATACGAATTTGTAAAGATAACACTGAAAAGTGATATAAAGTGTCTTAAGTCTTTAGAAAGGAAACAAACTCTCTTTCAAACACAAAGTACCTGGTTTCTGGTGGAAAATCTCCTCAGAGGGCCACAGGAGAGGAGGTGCGTGGAAAACTGGTGTGTGCGTCGATTTCTCCTCAGCACACACGGACTTGCGTCGTTATTTTCCACGCGGGGAGTCGGGCGTCGTTTTTCGGCGCGCGGACAGTCTTTCTGTGGATCGCGGGGATTACCAGATGTCCCGGGTCTGTGCGTGGATTTTCCTGCTTGTTGTCCGGCTGCGCGTCGAAATTACAATCTCACGGCAGGCGTTGCGTCGATTTCTCCTCTAGACTTCGATCTGCGGGGCTGCACATTGAAATTACGATCTCACGGCAGGCGTCGCGTCGATTTCTCCTCTAGAGGTCGGGCGGCGTTGTCCTTGCGAGGCCGTGCGTCGGATCTTCGATCGTCCCAAGAGCGTCGCGTCGATCAGCGTCGGAGTGCGGCGTTTTTCTCGCCGCGAAACAAGCTGTGCGTCGAAATTTTCGGCGCACGGAGCGTCCAAGTAAAAGAGAGAAGTCTTTTTGGTCCTGAGACTTCAAGGAACAGGAGGCAAGCTCTATCCAAGCCCTTGGAGAGCACTTTCACAGCCAGACAAGAGTTCAGCAAGGCAGCAGTCCTTTGTAGAAAGCAGACAGGTGAGTCCTTTGAGCAGTCAGGCAGTTCTTCTTGGCAGGATGTAGTTTCTGGTTCAGGTTTCTTCTCCAGCAAGTGTCTGATGAGGTAGGGCAGAGGCCCTGTTTTATACTAAGTTGTGCCTTTGAAGTGGGGGTGACTTCAAAGAGTCTCTAAGAAATGCACCAAGCCCCCTTTCAGTTCAATCCTGTCTGCAAGAGTCCCAGTAGGGGGTGTGGCAGTCCTTTGTGTGAGGGCAGGCCCTCCACCCTCCCAGCCCAGGAAGACCCATTCAAAATGCAGATGTATGCAAGTGAGGCTGAGTACCCTGTGTTTGGGGTGTGTCTGAGTGAATGCACAAGGAGCTGTCAACTAAACCTAGCCAGACGTAGATTGAAGGGCACAACAAGATTTTAGTGCAAAGAAATGCTCACTTTCTAAAAGTGGCAGTTCTAGAATAGTAATATTAAATCCGACTTCACCAGTCAGCAGGATTTTATATTACCATTCTGGCCATACTAAATATGACCTTCCTGCTCCTTTCAGATCAGCAGCTGCCACTTCAACAGTGTATGAGAGCAGCCCCAATGTTAGCCTATGAAGGGAGCAGGCCTCACAGTAGTGTAAAAACGAATTTAGGAGTTTTACACTACCAGGACATATAACCACACAAGTACATGTCCTGCCTTTTACCCACACAGCACCCTGCTCTAGGGGTTACCTAGGGCACACATTAGGGGTGACTTATGTATAGAAAAAGGGGAGTTCTAGGCTTGGCAAGTACCTTTAAATGCCAAGTCGAAGTGGCAGTGAAACTGCACACACAGGCCTTGCAATGGCAGGCCTGAGACAAGGTTAAGGGGCTACTGAGGTGGGTGGCACAACCAGTGCTGCCGGCCCACTAGTAGCATTTAATCTACCTGCACTACGCACATGTAGTGCACTCTACCAGGGACTTACAAGTAAATTAAATAGTCAATCATGGATAAACCAATCAGTAGTACAATTTACACAGAGAGCATATGCACTTTAGCACTGGTTAGCAGTGGTAAAGTGCCCAGAGGTCAAAAGCCAACAACAACAGGTCGGAAAAAATAGGAGGAAGGAGGCAAAAAGTTTGGGGATGTCCCTGTCAAAAAGCCAGGTCCAACATGACCCCCTACCAGCCTAAAGCCAGGGGAGAACAATCACTATCCTGATGTACTTCCCTGTTTGAGGCGACAGAACAAGGACCCAGGCCCACAACAGCAGGGGCATGCTCCAGTTCTTCACCTTCCTGATTCCAATTGGATCCCTCTGTCCATACTCTCAGGGCCCACTAAGCCCATCCATGGGGAACCTTTCTCCTTACCTGCGGATCCCATCTGTGCAGCACCTAACCTTACTTTGCTCACAGATGTATCCCAGGAGCAGGATAGTACCACCATGACCAACACAGTGGTGTTGCCCACTCTACCCCCGGGGTGTGACACTTGTCCCCTCCCCAGGGATAACTCTGTCCACCCGGACAGCAAGCCACAGTGGTTACTGACAGTTGCCAGGGATGAGAGCCAGGCCCCAGGCCTCTCAAAGCTCTCCCCCCACTGTGGCTGTGGAGAGTAGGGGGCGGTAGCCCCAGGTGCTGGGCACCCTTTAACCACTCTCCCTTCCACCAGGTCAGGGATGACAGCCTGAACCTGGTCCTCCCCTCTGGGGCTCTGTACCCTCCCTCCTGGAGTGGTACCCCCAGAGTCCAACATGGTCAGGGTGCTTATAGAAGTCGCCCTGTACCATTCCTCCACCAGTGTAGGGCTGTTAACCTGCAACTGGCCCTCCAACCTGGGCTCTGTACCTTCAGGTTGGACTAGGGCCCGGGGTGAGGCTTCCCTCCCCCTGCCCTCCCTTCTGGGGTCCAGCACCCTCCAACTAGGAGTGGCCTCCTAAGAAGACAACATGGTAGGGGCACTGTTACCAGTAGCCCCTCCCTCCAGGTCCGGGGGGACACCCTGAACCTGGTCTTCCAGCCCAGGGTCTGTACCCTCAGACTGGATCACTGCCTGGCACGCCAGGACTTCCTGGAGGGCACACTGACCCTCCACCAGGTCAGAGTTTAACCTCTGAACTTGGCCATTCAACTCAGAGTCACCACCCTGAAGTTGAACAATCGCCTGGCACGCCAGGACTTCCTGGAGGGCACACTGACCCTCTACCAGGTCAGAGTTTAACCTCTGAACCTGGTTCTCCAACCTAGGGTCACCACCCTGATGTTGGACAACTGCCTGGTACACCAGGGCTTTATGGGGGGCACACCTACCCCCCACCAGGTCAGAGGTTAACCTCTGAACCTGGATATCCAACCCAGAGTCACCACCCTGAGGTTGATCCATTGCCTGGCAGGCCAGGACTTTCAGGGAGGCACACCTACCTCCCACCAGGTCAGAGTTTAACCTCTGAGCCTGGTTCTCCAACCCAGAGTCACCACCCTGAGGTTGGGCAATTGCCTGGCACCCCAGGACTTTCTGGGAGGCACACCTACCTCCCACCAGGTCAGAGTTTAACCTCTGAACCTGGTCATCCAACCCAGAGTCAACACCCTGAGGTTGGACAATTGCCTGGCACAGCAGGACTTCTTGGGAGGCACACCTACCTCCCACCCGGTCAGAGTTTAACCTCTGAACCGGGGTATCCAACCCAGAGTCACCACTCTGAGGCTGAACCATTGCCTGGTATACCAGGACTTTCTGGGGGGCACACCTACCCCCCACTAGGTCAGAGTTTGACCTCTTAACCTGGTTAGCCAACCCAGAGTCACCACCCTGAGGTTGAGCCATTGCCTGGCATTCCAGGACTTCCTGGGGGGCACATCTACCCCCCCACCAGGTCAGAGTTTAACCTCTGAACCCGGTTATCCAACCCAGAGTCACCACCCTGAGGTTGAAAATCTTTGCCTGGCATGCCAGGACTTCCTGGGGGGCACTCTCACCCCCCACAAGGGACACACCGTCCCCAAGGGCCACACAAGAGTCTGGTTGGCGCAGGTCTCCCGACCTCTGCCCATCCGGCAGAGTCTGGGTTTCCCCCAAACCAGAAACGGTCTCACCTGGGTCATTCCTGGGGGGCTCTGCTCTCAGAGCTGACCCCTGACTCTCAAGATCCTCCACTGGGGTCTGCCACCCCCTCTCAACCCTATGTCTGGACTTCTGCACCCCCTCACTAGGAGTGGTACTGCCAGACACCAGAACTGTTGGGGTGCTGTCTACAGTCATCCCCCCAAGTTCTTCTGACACTGCGGGGCTTCCCTCAAAAGGTGGCCCTACGGTACAGGTTAGGCTCTGAGACCTACCTGGGACACTACAATCCTCTCCCACCTCATTTGGTCGGGAACCACCTAGATCACTCCCTTCAGGAGCACCCCCAAATGCCTCTTCAGACTCTCTGGTACTCACCCAGAAGTCTGCCTCCATTATAAGTTCCCTGGGGTCAGAGAACTCACACTCCACCTGGTGTTGGCGTAGCTCTGGAAAATAAGGACCAGACATATGCTCTCCAGCAATTACATCACTCTGCCCTTCACATGTATTAACCACAGTACCCTTCACCCAACCACCCAGTAACTCAGCCTTGGAAAAGCACTCTACATCACCCTCCTGAGACTGGTGAGACAGTATCTGCCTGTCCCTGACACTCAACCCATACTCTTCTGGGATGTCTCTACACTCTATATCCAGGACGTCCACCAGGGGGGAACCCTTTTCTCTGTCACTCTCTGCTAGAGTCAGTAAAGTGTCCCTCCCCCCAGTAGGAATATGACTCCCTGTGCCAGTTCCCCCATCCTTCTCAGGGACCCTGTGCATAACGGGAACTACCTCATACTCTTGAACCACCTGGGGTGTGTCAACTCCCTTCTTCAAGTTGGGCACCACATCTCTGAGCTTGTGCCCTTCTTCAGCAGTACTGGATGCAAGATTTGTGCTGCCACCATCTGAACTGGACTCAGCCCTTCCGGCCTCCAGTTTCAGCTCTTTACAGCTCAGCTCTTGAGCTGCAATCTTTTCTTCTTCCAGGGCTAAGAGTCTTTTTGCCTCAACCTCTGCAAGATACTCCTCTAATTGTTGCTCCTGTCGCCTTTGACCTCGGAGCCATTCATCTATTTCTGGGTCACTGTCCAAATCTGAGTAGTCTTCCTCCTCAGGTGCGTAGTCCTCCTCCTCATCTGAGGGGTACTTAGTCATTTGGTTTCTTGCTGCCTCTCTCTCTGCCCATCTTTCCTCCCCCCAGACTATGTAGGCATGTAGCATCTCCGCTTTAGTAGATCTCCTTGCTACAGGAAGGCCCCCACTGTCTGCAAAGCTTCCTTAGGTCAGCCTTAGTGAGGTGGTCCGTACGAACAAAGAATGAGTAGGTAAGCAATCCCATTCTGATAAGATCTTACTAGCAAAAACCAAAATCCAAAGTCCAAAATATCAATAGTATATCCAGGAGGACATCAGAGAACCAAAAGCAAAAAAAGATGAAAAATCAAGTTGACCTTCAACTGTGGGTAGGTAGTGAAATACTTAGCTACTGTATGTCACTGCACAAACACAAGTCCTATCCTCACCGCTGATCACCAATGTTAGAAATGGGGTTTTTGGTTGACAGTCAGGTTGCCCTCTGTCCAAGCAAGAACCCTCACTCTAGTCAGGGTAAGTCACACACAATCCAAAATCAGCCTGTGCTTACCCTCCGGTAGCTTGGCACGAGCAGTCAGGCTTAACTTAGAAGGCAATGTGTAAAGCATTTGTGCAATAAATCATACAACACCATAGCATAACACCACAAAAATATACCACACAGTGTTTAGAAAAATATATAATATTTATCTGGGTATCTTCAGGTCAAAACGATCAAAGTTGCAATACGGAATTTGTAAAGATAACACTGAAAAGTGATATAAAGTGTCTTAAGTCTTTAGAAAGGAAACAAAGTTTCTTTCAAACACAAAGTACCTGGTTTCTGGTGGAAAATCTCCTCAGAGGACCACAGGAGAGGAGGTGCGTGGAAAACTGGTGTGTGCGTCGATTTCTCCTCAGCACACACGGACTTGCGTTGTTATTTTCCACGCGGGGAGTCGGGCGTCGTTTTCCGGCGCGCGGACAGTCTCTTTCTGTGGATCGCGGGGATTACCAGATGTCCCGGGTCTGTGCGTGGATTTTCCTGCTTGTTGTCCAGCTGCGCGTCGGTCTGCGGGGCTGCGCGTTGAAATTACGATCTCACGGCAGGCGTCGCGTAGATTTCTCCTCTAGACTTCGATCTGCGGGGCTGCGCGTTGAAATTACGATCTCACGGCAGGCGTCGCGTCGATTTCTCCTCTAGAGGTCGGGCGGCGTTGTCCTTGTGAGGCCGTGCTACGGATCTTCGATCGTCCCAAGAGCGTTGCGTCGATCAGCGTCGGAGTGCAGCGTTTTTCTCGCCGCGAAACAAGCTGTGCGTCGAAATTTTCGGCGCACGGAGCGTCCAAGTAAAAGAGAGAAGTCTTTTTGGTCCTGAGACTTCAAGGAACAGGAGGCAAGCTCTATCCAAGCCCTTGGAGAGCACTATCACAGCCAGACAAGAGTTCAGCAAGGCAGCAGGGCAACAGCAAGGCAGCAGTCCTTTGTAGAAAGCAGACAGGTGAGTCCTTTGAGCAGTCAGGCAGTTCTTCTTGGCAGGATGTAGTTTCTGGTTCAGGTTTCTTCTCCAGCAAGTGTCTGATGAGGTAGGGCAGAGGCCCTGTTTTATACTAAGTTGTGCCTTTGAAGTGGGGGTGACTTCAAAGAGTCTCTAAGAAATGCACCAAGCCCCCTTTCAGTTCAATCCCGTCTGCCAGAGTCCCAGTAGGGGGTGTGGCAGTCCTTTGTGTGAGGGCAGGCCCTCCACCCTCCCAGCCCAGGAAGACCCATTCAAAATGCAGATGTATGCAAGTGAGGCTGAGTACCCTGTGTTTGGGGTGTGTCTGAGTGAATGCACAAGGAGCTGTCAACTAAACCTAGCCAGACGTGGATTGAAGGGCACAACAAGATTTTAGTGCAAAGAAATGCTCACTTTCTAAAAGTGGCATTTCTAGAATAGTAATATTAAATCCGACTTCACCAGTCAGCAGGATTTTATATTACCATTCTGGCCATACTAAATATGACCTTCCTGCTCCTTTCAGATCAGCAGCTGCCACTTCAACAGTGTATGAGAGCAGCCCCAATGTTAGCCTATGAAGGGAGCAGGCCTCACAGTAGTGTAAAAACAAATTTAGGAGTTTTACACTACCAGGACATATAACCACACAAGTACATGTCCTGCCTTTTACCCACACAGCACCCAGCTCTAGGGGTTACCTAGGGCACACATTAGGGGTGACTTATGTATAGAAAAAGGGGAGTTCTAGGCTTGGCAAGTACCTTTAAATGCCAAGTCGAAGTGGCAGTGAAACTACACACACAGGCCTTGCAATGGCAGGCCTGAGACAAGGTTAAGGGGCTACTGAGGTGGGTGGCACAACCAGTGCTGCCGGCCCACTAGTAGCATTTAATCTACCTGCCCTAGGCACATGTAGTGCACTCTACCAGGGACTTGCAAGTAAATTAAATAGTCAATCATGGATAAACCAATCAGTAGTACAATTTACACAGAAAGAATATGCACTTTAGCACTGATTAGCAGTGGTAAAGTGCCCAGAGGTCAAAAGCAAACAACAACAGGTCAGAAAAAATAGGAAGAAGGAGGCAAAAAGTTTGGGGATGTCCCTGTCAAAAAGCCAGGTCCAACAGTTCCCTTCCTTTGCAGGTCTTCATGTCCAATAATCCAGCAGTTGTTTCTTTGCAGACTTAGTTGGCTGCTGCAAAATCCCCAACATGAAGTGTAGTGTGTCCCAAGAAAACTTGCAGTACTTTACTCCTGCTTTTCTGGGCTCTGGGGTGGGGTAATTTACTTACCCTTACTGTATTCTTACTCTCCCAGCGATTCTGCACACACTACATTTGTCTAGGGGGGAATGTGTGATTCACATTCCACTTTTTTAGTATATGGTTTGTGTTGCCCCTAGACCTATTTTCTCCCATTGCATTCTATAGGATTTCCTACTGTTTGCATTGTTCTATTACTATTTACTTGTCTAATTTTGGTGTCTAGTGTACAAATTGTGTATAATACTTATCTCCAGAAGGAGTATTGTCTCTAACATATTTTTGGTACTGTGTCACCCAAATAAATACTTTTATTTTTGGTAACACTGAGTATTGTCTTTACTTGTGTATAAGCACTGTGTAACTATAAGTGATATTGCATGAGTTTTGCATGTCTCCTAGTTCAACCTAAGCTGCTCTACTATAGCTACCTCTATCAGCCTAAGCTGCTAGAATACTACTACATTCACTAATAAGGGATAACTGGACCTGGTGTAAGGTATAAGTACCCAAGGTACCCACTACAAACAAGGCCAGCCTCCTACACTGGTTCAGCCAGTAATTTAGTTTGCTGGGAAACACTTCTAGCCAATAGTTTAAAAATAGTAGACATTTTGCTCTGATTACTCTGAGCGGGGTTTTTTATTAGAAGAGGCACGCCAGATGATAAGACTATCTTAGAAAGCAGGAATCCAAGCCCCACTGTATTACTTTGCAGTGCCAGCAAAAAGCTTGTGGTGAGCCGAGGCTTCTGGAGGTGCAGATACTTCTAAGATGAAGAGCTAGAAGTCAAGGTGGGGCCTGACTTAGTTGTATGTCTGGTGTTGCACATTTTTGAAAGGGTTAGCAATTTAGTCTTTCCTTGTTCCTTTATTTCAAGTTTATTGATTAACAATAGGTGTACATGTTTTTAAACGAATGCTGGAGGCCTGTGATAGTGTTATCCAGAATGACTTTGTTATCGGTGAATTACAAGACCGGAAGCGGATGGCCAATGATGCTGAGCAGATGTGCGCCTGAATTAGCAACCATCCTGTCTACATCAACAACAGGTTGAGCAGAAGACATACCCTTGCTTCAGTCCTCTCCTAACAACTATCTTGTTGGACAAGGATCCATCAGCCGCCACTTTCACTTGGATCCAATTCTTGGGGTAAAGTGATATTACTGCATTTAGGTTTTAAGGTGAATGCACCATTCATTTGGCTTGGCCCAGAGGAGTCTTCTATCACTGCAGACAAAGGCCTTTTGGATGTCCATCAAGCACGCACAGAGAGATCTGGCCTCTTTCACTGTTCTATCAATAAGTAGGGTTAGTGGCACAGCGGTGTCCATGCTGCCACATTTTTTCTCTGCACTCTATTTGAAACCAAGGAATCCGGTTGAGGTCTGCTTCCCATTCTCGAAAAGAACCAAAGAAGCACGCCCACTAAAGTCAACCATACAACCATGCCCATGTCAAACGGGACAGAACAAGAGAACCATGTCCACTAATGATATTTGACCATACCACAGATCCCCTAGGTGTATGTAGACCCTATGGTTTCCAGGTGTTTTGTATAAATAGTGGTAGTAAGAGGTATTGGACGCTCCTCGCTTTGAGTGCCGCTCTCCTCACTGCTCCTAAGATGAGCCTCCACAGAGTTCTATGTAAAGCTAAAAGCACATCCGGGCTTGACTAATCAGAAAGAGGACATACAAGGAATGAACAGTTGTTGCACTGGGCTGAAACCAAACCAGTACATCCAGTGACATGGCCAGAGCAACACCTGAACAGTTACTGTGGCCTTGAGTCAATGACTAGGGCTGCCTGCACATCTGCTCAAACCTCCGCTTTGTGTTGCAGAACAGAAGTGGCATCAGACAAAACCATAACCTGAGAGTGAGAGAGCTGAAGGTACTTGCCATAGAGCTGTGGCTTACAGAAATGACAATCTACTCTGCGGCAATTCGTTCCTCCCAAATGTTTGGGGCAAGCTTTGAATTTGACCTGAAAATTGGTTTGGACCGAATGCTCTCAATACCAGATAAATGCTGGCCCCACCAGCATATCCAAGGTTCCCCACCCTCTAGAAGCTGTGCACAACTGTGTCGAGGCAGACAAGGCCAGAGGGCACAATCTTGCCTATCTCTGTCTAGTAAGGGTAACAACACACAAACACTTCCCACTAATAGTACGAGACCGAGGAAGAGGACTAGGACACAACCAGAGAACTGCAGCCATCCACTGGTATGAGATAAAACAAGGGGACCAGGAGTCACTTAAGATTTTGTGTAATGAAAGGGGGTAACACAGAACAAGTGCCACATGACCAGTAAATGTACATGCCTCTCTTGCCCTTTGAACATCTTACAATTCTGAGCTAAATTAAGTCAAAGCTGGTAAAGAAAATGGTAAGTCTAAGTTAAGAGGAACAGGAATAACTGGTTCAGGAAAAAGTGTGATAAATGCAGCTCAAAAGGGAGGTTGCATCATCTCTGTAAAAAGCACTGATAAGGCATCATATGGAATACTAGGCTCCATTCGAGAGGCCATATCTGGTCAGCTGGGCCCAGCTTTAGAAGCCTCATGCACCAAAGTATGTGCAGGCCACAAGGTCTCACCTTGAGTGCTGTACCCAGTTTTGAAGGTGTCATTTGATTTGCTTTGGATGTCTCAGGAAGCAGCATTTATCATTCTGTCTGCACATTCTGGGAGTTACATCTGGTGCATTGTGTCCAGTTCTGAAGGTGACCTCTGGTTCAATGCCTCTTGGGGGCCACTCACTCAAACTTTGAAAACCACAGCTGGGAAATGGGAAAGTGTCTGCTGATGAGTAAATATGTGTGAGTGAATGAGTGAGTAGATGGGCAATGAATAGACAGAAGAAGGAAGGCTGGGTAAAGAGACAGTGAATGATGTAATGAACAATGGATGTGTGTGCATGCATGAGCGGAATGTATGGATAGGCAAAGTGTGAGGCAGTAGTAAGGTGTGGGGTGTGTGTGTGTGTGTATATATATATATATATATATATATATATATATATATATATACACACACACACACACACCCCTGGGTGTGTGTGGGTGCAACTGATGAATGTGGGTGAATAAACAGATGAAGGACCAAGAACAGATGGGTAGTGTTGGCAGCCTGAAGGAAGCTAGTGGAAGGATGGAGAATAGTTGAATAAAGGAGTATGGTGCATGCATGGGTAGAGCTGCATAGGGAGACCGATTGTGGTAAATGTAATAATGGAAAATATGTGGGTGATGGAGAGTCCGTGCGTGGATGCGAATGTGGGTGGATGAATGGCTGCGGAACTGGGGGTGTAAAGACAGGAAGCAGCGGCACTGGGAGAGCGCCAGCAGGCCTGCAGCATGGTACCACTGCCTAATGCGAGCACCAGCAGCACTGTGGAATGGTACCACTGCTTACCGTGAGCACCAGCAGCACTGTGGAATGGTACCACTGCTGAACGCGAGCAACAGCAGGCCTGCGGCATGGTATGACTTTTTAACACGAGCACCAGCAGGCCTGCGGCATGGTACCACTGCTTAACACGAGCACCAGCAGGCCTGTGGCATGGTACCACTGCTGAACGCTACCACCAGCAGCACTGTGGCATGGTACCACTGCTGACCGCGAACACCAGCAGGCCTGCCGCATGGTACCACTGCTTAACACGAGCACCAGCAGCACTGTGGCATGGTACCACTGCTTAACGCGAGCACCAGCAGGCCTGCAGCATGGTACCACTACTTAACACAAGCACCAGCAGCACCGTGGCATGGTACCATAGCTAACTTTGTGCAGGGGGTCTAGTTGGGTCCACCGGCACTCGTTTTTTGGGACATTAATTTCGCCTCAGCAGTCTTTCAACCAGAGCAAAAAGAGGAAAACACAAGAGGGGAAGCATGTGGAAGAGAAGGATGGCACAGAGCCTGCAAGAGTGAGATACACTGGCAGGGGTGTGTGGCGATGCATTATAGAGGAATGAGATGGAACCAAAGAACAGAGGCTTGGTATTCGGCACCCCAAAAATTCTCAGCGTTGGCCGCGGACTGCTGAGTGAACTGTTTGCAGGTGTAACAAATTAAGCACCGCACGGTCCCTGGAGGAACCTGGGGAGCTCGGGAGGCCAGAGACCAAACCAGCCAGTTGCTGAGGCTGAACTGGGAGCAGAAGGGACTCCCATGGTGTGTGCGCAGGAGGTAGAGTGATGCGCGCAGGAATGGTCATGCAAATGTCATGCGCTGTACAGCGCAAGGTCTGCGTGAGTAGGGGAGGGCTCGGACACATCAAAAGGGAAGAGCTCAGGGAAATGACCTGCTGATGCACTGAAAATATCAAGAAATGGGTCAGAAAATAAACCGAGCAGAGGTGATCTTTAAAAGTGCTGGTCATCATTTCTGCACTAAAGTGAAGCAAGCACAAAGGACGGCCAAACACTGAGGTGATCCGCACAAGACAAAAACATTAAAAAACGGTTCAAATAGTGCATTTTACAGCAGAATGTTCGCATAAATTTGGCAAACAGCCAGACGTTCGGAATGGGCACTCGGGAAATATTCCAGTAGTTTCATGGTGTGTCAAGAAAGACTGGTGTTCCCCATGAATGTTGCAGGCTTGCCTGAGCCAAGATAATTTTGCGAAATGAGAGGCGCAATTGTGCATTTCCCACTACACCCCCCTTTTATTTAAAAAAAAAACCTTATGAAAGTTCAGAAAATGCAAATTTAAAGGACGTATTGTCTCCTAAACCAACTATCCACGCTTCTACATTTCACTAAATTGTATTTTTCCTTCCTCCCCCTTAGGAGTAGGTTCTCAGTCACGTGCTAAAAAAGAATATACATGGAATGGGCAGAGTTAAAACTGGGCAAACCTCCCAATCTTAGGCAGAAACAAAAAGATTTTACTAAATCCTGGGCAGTTTTATCTGGGATTATGGAGCTTTGACAGGTTTGTACAGTAGACCTATCTGAAGTTACGGAGCCCTGTCAGGTGTGTACACCAGAGCTATTTGAGGTTACAGAGCCTTATGGAGCCCTGGCAGGAGTGTACACCAGAGCTATCTGAGGTTACAGAGCCTTATGGAGCCCTGGCAGGAGTGTACACCAGAGCTATCTGAGGTTACGGAGCCTTATGGAGCCCTGGCAGGTCTGTACACCAGAGCTATCTGAGGTTACCGAACCCTGGCAGGTGTGTACACCAGACCTATCTGAGGTTAAGAAGCCGTGGCTAGGTGCACGGCAGACACATCTGAGGTAAAAGAACCCTGACAGGTGCGTACACCAGACCTATCTCAGGTTAAGTAGCCCTGACAGGTTTGTACAGCAGCCCTATCTGAGTTTAAGGAGCCCTGACACGTGCGTACAGCAGACCTATCTGAGGTTAAGGAGCCGTGGTTAGAGTGTAGTGCAGACCTATCTTAGGTTAGATCTATCTGAGGTTAAGGAGCGCTGACAGACGTTTGCAGCAGACCTAGCTGAGGGTTAGGAGCCCTGACAGGCGTGTGCTGCGGACCTATCTGAGGCTGAGGTGCTGTGGTTAATGTGCACGGCAGACCTATCTGAGGTTAAGGAGCCCAGACAGGTACGTACAGCAGACCTATCTCAGGTTAAAGAGCTCTGACCAGTGCGTAGAGCAGACTGGTTACAACAGTCTTACAGATCAGAGTTTCAGAAAGCACTGGTGATTTTGTGCTGAAATACCAGCTCCGGAAGAACGTCCTTCATACATAGGATGTCCCTTGCTGGGACGTACTAGTTTCAGCAGCGCCCCTCAGACTTCTGAGGTCCTGCTCTGAGCCCCGCAGCATGCGTAGTGCGTGCAACACGCCGTTTAAATGCGGATGAATGAGTGGCCTTGAATCGCGCATAGACTTATCTTTATAAAAGAGTGTGGTACAGTCTGATGTGCCTCAAAATGCCTTTTAGTCCGACAATTGAACTAACGCATAGGAACGCAGATGTGCCCAAGATCACACACGTCCAGTGGCATGCAGAGAGTAGGACTGTTTTCCTGGTTCTGTTGCTGTTGCACTAGCCACTGGACCACAGCATGTTCATCGATAACTAAAGAGATGCTCTTCTTAATCTAGTCAACCTCTGTCAAACTCTCTGCCCCTCCCAGTTCGGCCTGCAGACCCTGTCGAAGCCCATGACCAGGACACATTGCGAGGAAGGCTTCCGCTGGGTGTGGGCTGTAGCACCGCTTTTGTTTTCAGTTTCAATGAAGGTGTCATGGTTGAGGGCACACTAGAAATGTGAAAATATACCACTGTTGGCAATATGAACGAGCACTAAGTGCAGACTGACCCTTCACTCAAAGAGGGTTTCTGTTTTCTAACGAGTGTGGCCCCTGAATCAACAACAGACCTACGGAACACCACGACAAAGGGCTGTGAGAGTGGAGATTGTTGTCATACTTCACATTTAAGCTCGGGTTGTAGCTCTGGTCCTGTGTCAGACCTCACCTAATAGAAAAGGTGTGCCCATCCTTTTAATGTTCTTTTGCATAACTATGTGCTGCCAAAGTATGCAAAATTATGTAAAATGAAATTCCGGCATTAACCGCTATATTTTAGCACAAAATGCATCCTTCTGCCCATTTCAGGAATTTCGCACAAGCGTAATGTGAAATACCAGCAATTAATTACCTGAGATTGCGCAGGCGCTTAGCTCTTGGGCCTACCTAAGAGTCTCTTTGGGGATGAAGGACAAGGCAGTTGGAGGAGTCTTCAGTGGGACTGGCTTGTAAGCAGGATTGAGGATTCTTTACTTCCAAAATGAAATTTTCAGGAAAAAATGCAAGTAAGAAAACATGTTTTTCTAAATTACTGTGAGATCCTAGGTGCTATTTCTTTCATTTAGTAAAATGAGCTGATGGGCGCTAGTTTTTCCAAAAATATTCATAATAGAAAACCAGTGCAACCTATTTCAACAAGATTTTGGAAAACATGAAAATAAACAAGCACTGGCAAAGCCAACCGATCAGAAATTGTTGGTCAGTCTTGGTTTTGTCAATGTGTGTCTTATTTTGACATGGCCTTTGTAACACTTTATTGTTGTGGGAGCTGCCAGGCCTGCACCATTGTAACAAACATAGGCAAAGAGCAAAACAAAATTTGATCTCAAAAGTCACACATTATCACACCAGTTCCTGGCACTGAACAAAGCTACTTCATGTGCCAATATGCTCCTTCTGAAGCTCACAGTAAAGACCGCCAATAGATAGCTAGAGAGAGAAATAGAATGTTAATAAAAACAAAACATCTTGGTTAACGCCAGACCTAATGAGGGACCCAATTCTTAAAGAAAGTCACAAAAGTGCACCCATGGTAAACGTCTTTGCATTAGTGGCTTTAATGAGTTCACAAGAACTTACAGAAGTAGACCAGGAAATCATACTCCTAGAAAATATTTGTGAACTGTATTTTAGCACAAGCAATTATGCATGTGTAGATTTGCTCATGTGAAAATCTATTGAGGTTTACAAATTCACATTCCCTCCAACCACCTTTTTCCCAGCCCTGGAAGAACCTTTACTTCTGCCCTTGTCAGGAGTAATTTTCCAGCCTTTCTCAGTATGGGAAAAGGTTGGTGGAGAGCTCGTGAAAATCCTTAAAACATGCAAGTTAGTAGGTTTGCAGACTCAAAGGCATTCCATCCCTGGAACTAATGCTTACTGCCTCTTCCAGCCCCAGTATGTAGGTCTGCGGAAAGGCGGCAAAATAAGGAAATTGTTATAGTAGGATTTGAAATTACCAATATTCAAGCCCTACTGTAGTATTAGCCCTGGCAGAATCAGAAAGGCTATTATCTAAGCTCTTACATAATGAGATTGCTGCATTAATTTGTTGCAGCAGTTTCAATCAATCAAGACTACTAAATCGCGGCTAATCACCCATAGGGTCTCAAGGTGCTGAATGAATGCGTGCTGATCAGTCGAACAGCCAGGTCTTGAGGTCCTTCCTGAACTGCTTCAGTGATGCGGTGTGCAGTACAGAGCAAGAAAGGAACATTTTTGTTGTTACAGGACAAGTAGAATTAAAAAGCAATCTGTCCCATAGACAAGTAGATATTTTATTAAATTCCACACTCCTGATCTGTTGCATAAAACAGTGTCTCCTGATCTTTCCCTTCGCTGAAAACAAAAAAGCGCATTCGGAGGTGAAGCAGAGGCTGACAGGATTTATAATAAGATCATAAAATTATTCCTATACATATTTTAGCAGACTTTGATTTTGAAAAGACAGCAGGCCTTATTGCTTTTCAAGGACTTAAGACGCAACATGCATTAGAAACTGAGCGTATAAGAAAATGGCTATTCTGACAAGGACTGATTACAGTCACGATCCCAAAGTCCACACTGCTCTTCCTATCCACTTTCTTGGTATCCCAGGTCATGTTCCTAAACTTACAAGTGGTAGATGGTGACAAGTACTTCACAAGGCCCGAATGCCTGCATTTAACCCTATCGTAGTCCGAAAATCTATACTTGCACTTCCAAACCTGTCAAGTGACTTCACACGGTGAAGAACGGATATCACATGGTGTCATGGCAGGCAAGCTGCAAACAAAGGGAGTAGCTAGAAAAATAAAATGTACCTCCTTTCAGCAATATCCTTAATGACAATAAGTGAGGCGAGTGAGCCTGGCATTGTTTATTCGTTTCCCCAAGAAATTCCTTAACACAGTGTGGCCAAATGGCAACTATCATTATCAATACTTCAATGGTCCATCCTTCCTTCCCTCCATATTTCCTCTCTTCTCCCACTCTTCTTTTTCCATTGATTCATTCCATCTATCTCTTATCCATTCCTCCTTATTTCCTAATAATCCCTTCTTCCTTTGTTCTCACCATCCATCCATCCTTCTATCCACCTTTCTGTTCCATACATCTTTCTCTCTGGTCAACCACTCCATCCATCCATCCATCCATCCATCCATCCATCCATCCAGCCAGCCAGCCAGCCAGCCAGCCAGCTTAAGATCCTTCTCCCCATCTATTTAACCTTCTATTTATCCATTCACCTAGTACATCCATCCATTTCTCCTTTCCTTTGGTCTGTCATGAACTGAGTCACAGGCACTGCTGGGGTTGATTATGGGTCGAGTTTGTAGCGCTCCATGCGCTCACAGAGGATCCAAGGAGCTGCAGGGCACTCATACACTATTGTGACCAAGGTGAGGGCATGGCTAGGAAGAGCACAAATAGAGACAATAGACTACACAGGCATTAAAAAGATGTAGATTAACATTGTGAAAACACAGCTTAACCCCTCTATATCACAAAATTACCCAAAAGTCAGTTCAGGGCAACTTGTTTCCAGTTGTGGTTGACATGTGCTACTAAGGGGCTAATTTAGAGGTTTCTTCTTTGATGAACTCTGTTTGGGATCAAATGTGCCTGAGCTGTAGGTTGTTACAATGCAGGACGCCAGACTGGCGGGACACATATTTTTCAATCTCATTCAGTGCTGGCTTCTGATAAGTTTAGGGCAGTTTTGCAGAAAACGTATCACAGCTGGAGGAAACTTCTATCTTCAGACATGCACAGATGCATGGGGCATGGTTTGCATGTCTTTGTATTCTGGAGTGTATGAGGGCTGAAATGAAAAACACCCCTCATACATGTGCAATCTATGGACCCCAGCAGTGGCTCCCTCATGTGTGTTGTTGGTATGCTCACTTTGCACTGACAGGGCCCACGTCTCAGAAATGATCAGTCACATAAAAGAGCCGTTTTTCTAGCACACACTGGTGCTAGAGGGGCTGTACCCTACTGCCCTCTATGCACCAGCTGCCACTGCTGCTTTAAGAGCCAATCATGGAAGGGCTTATAGAAACCATCCGATTGGGGGGGGCAGAAATTATCAAAGAAAGCCTCGCCGAAAAGACCAAGGAGAAAGTTTCAGAAGGCTTATTAGAGGCTCTCAGAAAACTCATAATGGAAGATTTCTGAGAAACCAATTGAAGAAAGTCTCAGAGAAACCAATAAAGACTATCCCAGAGAGTCATGGAGACAAAGCTCAGAGAAATTACCATGAAAGGGCTCAGAGAAATCATGGGAGGCTATTTCAGAGAAACCGCACAATATGAACTCATAGTGAACATCAAGTAAGAGATTAAAGAAAATGAACAGTCATGGAAGGGCACAGTCAATAAGATAATGATTAAGATAAGCCATCAAATAAGGAATCATAAAAGTTATGTTTAGTGCTCAGAGGAACCATCTCATAAAGACTAAGAGAAAGCAATCATGGAAGTCAGAAAAAACCATCGAGGAAGTGGTTCAAGATGCCACTAAAGGAACACCTCAGAAAAGCCAACAAAGTCTACTATAGAGAATCCATGGAGGTGGAGCTCAGTGAAACCATCATGAAAGGGCTCAGAGTGGCCATCTAAAAGGGCTCAGAAAATCACAGCAGAACAGCAAAACCATTAAGGAAGGGGTCAGAGAAACCATCATGGAAACGCTAAGAGACACAATTAAGAAACTGCTCAATGAATATAATGACGAAGAGTTCAAAGCTCATGCAAGTGAGTTCTGAAAGTCTCATAAACAAAGTTAGAGAAGGTCTCAAAGAATCTAATGAGAAAGGCTCAGAAAAGCAATGAATGAAGTGCTCAGGAAACAAAGAAGGTCTGCGAGGGACCTATTAGAGAAGGGTGCAGAGCAACTATTAGAAAAGCGTTTGGGGAAACTGCTGTAGAAAGGATCATAGAATCTGTTTGGAAAGGGTTCAGAAAAATTGTTTGAGAATGGTTCAGTACACCTATGGAGGAGGGTTAGATACACCAGTGACAAAGTGCTTGGAGACTCCACTGGAGATGTTCCCTAAGAAACCATTAGGAAAGTGCTCGGAGACACCACAGGAGAAAGTCACAGAGAAGAATTCAGTGAAACCACTGAAGGTCTCACAAGACCTATTAAGGATACCCCTTTAACCACCTAAGCAGTCTGATTTGAAGGTCAGTTAGCTCCATAATGACTATGTAGGAAGCAAGACCGCAGAATTTAAAGAACGATAGAACTATTGGTTAGGTCAACAAGGAGGTGATCCTGAAAGCCAGCCAGACAATCACTAAAGTAGATTAAATCATTAAAGTAGATTAAGCACAGCGTTTATAGATTAGGACACTCAGGGTCGACAATACCTGATTGACTATGGAATTTCTATTCTGTAATCTATGAGGTATGATGGGTCCTGAGTGTTGAAATTTAAAGACAGTGTTCTTGATCCACTTCAGTGAATGTAAAACAAGGTAAGGCCTTGAACAACTACTCAATGCATTATTCAAGGGAGGCCGTGTCTGCATGGACTTCTCTTCCCTTACCCAGCTTAAGTCCTTATGATGTCATGTCCTATGGATGGCTTCTGAAATGCGGGAGGTAATAGGTCAACAATAATTTACAATACAGCAGAACTATACACATTCTTAATATCCCCAAAACATCTGAAAAAGTAATCAAGAGAAGCAAAAAGCCCAGAAGAAGCATGAAACCTGTAACCAAAGTCAATGCCGAGCATTCTCTCTGGACTACGAGCCACTGATAATATTTGGCACTGCAGATGATGACGTCTCCTTGCACGGCTGCTTCCAATGTTCTTTCTTTAGCACCAGGAGGGATTATTCAGAGTTTTGAAAGGCCTGCTGATATTTCTCCATATGTCTGTTTGATAAACATGCCTGACCCAGTTGAAAAATTACCCTCATTCGAGCACAGCAACGTAAGACTCCTGCAGAAACCTGAAAGTGTTTACAGATCTGTGATTTAGCAAACCCACAGCCGCGGCTGCTGTGCCTGCTAGCCTCTGTGCTTACTGGATTGCCAGGATAGACGAGCAGTGTCACCAGTAGCCACAGTTAAAAGTGACACATGGGCCACAGTGTAAAAATCCTGCACATTAACATCTATATTCTTATGCTGTCTCCACCAGAGGTGAAACAAAATAAATCGGCTCCAGAGGGATGAATTTGTCTACTGATAATTCTACAATAACTCTTAATTATTATTGGACTAATATTATTTTGGTCATGTCATACACATTTTAATATTCATCAAACAAGGATTAGCAAATCATATGGGGAGAAAGGAACATACCACTGACACATTTGACATGTACAGTAACCACAAAAACCCACCAAATCATGTGCAAACTTATGTGAACGTCCATACACTTATAAACACGAGTCCTTATATAAATCAGTCTTTTAGAGAAGAGACAGCCAGTATACATAGTCCACTTCTAAATGGTCCGTCAGTAATGTAGTCCTCCTGGGAAGACCTTAGCGCCTATGTCCCAATTGCGTCTAATGGGAATCGTAGCTGCCAAGCTTTCTTCTTTCCTTTTCGAATGCTTTCTTCTTTTGGTTGTGGACTCCTTATGAAAAACAAAAAAGAGGACTACCTTACTGACAAACCATTTAAAAGTCGACTATATGGCCGTTTCTTCTCTAAAAGACTGACAGTAGATTAGGACTTGATTCTTCATCACTTACATTACATTACATTAGAGCATGCTTCTTCACTGCTTACAGATCTACAATGCTTACAGTCGATTCTTCTATGCTTCTTCTTTGCCTACAGCAGATCAGGCCCTGTTCCTTCATTGCTTACAACAGATGAGACCATGCTTCTTTATCACTTACAGTAGAGCTGCATTGTTACAGCAGATCAGGCTATGCGTCTTCATTGTTTACAGCAGATTAGAACATGCGTCTCCATTGTTTACAGCAGATTAGGACATGCTTCTTCATTGTTTACAGTAGATTAGGACCCGCGTCTCTGTTGTTTGCAGCAGATTAGGACATGATGTTGTTTTAAAATGATTAGAACACACTTCTTCATTGTTTACAGCAGATTAGGCCATGCATCCCATTTGTTTACAGCAGATTAGGAAAAACTTCTTTATTGTCTACTGCAGATTAGGTCCTAAATCTCCACTGTTTACAGCAGATTAAGACCTGATTCTTCGTTGTTTACTACAGATTAGGAGATGCTTCATCATTGTTTACAGCAGATTAGGACATGTTTCTTCATTGTTTACAGCAGATTAGTACATGCATCTATACTGTTTACAGCAGATTAGGACATGCTTCTTTGTTGCTTACTGTTAGAAATGGGGTCTCTAGTTGGTAGTGGTTTGCACCCTGTCAACTTCATATAAAGATGGATTTTTAAATTGTGACTTCAGAAACCCCAAACTCCATAACTATCTGCTCCCAAAGGGAAATTACACTTGAAAGATATTTCAAGGCAATACCCAACTTACTCTACAGGAAAGATAGTCCTTGCAACAGTGGAAAACAAATCCAGCAGTATTTCCCTATCAGAACATGTAAAACACACCATTACATGTCCTACCTTCTAAATACCTCGTACCCTGCCCATGGGGGTACCCTGGGTCTACTTTAGGGTGCATTTGCCAGGTCGAAATGGCAGTTTAAAACCGCACACACAGAGACACAGCAGTGGCAGGTCTGAGACATGTTTACAGGGCTTCTCATGTGGGTGGCACAATCAGTGCTGCACGCCCACTAGTAGCATTTGATTTACAGGCCCTGGGCACCTATGGTGCACTATACTAGGGATTTACTAGCTACTCAAAAATGCCAATCATCAATAAACCAATATAATTTAAACAGAGAGCACTGGGCACTCTACCACTGCTGACCAGTGCTAAAGTGCAAGAGTACTAAAGCCAACAAAAACAGGTCAGATAAAATAGGAAGAAGACAAAAGGTTTGGGGATAACCCTGCTAAAAGGGCCAGGTCCAACACTTACTACAGATTAGGACATGCTTCATCACTGCTTAAAGCAGATTAGGACGTGCTTCTTCGGTGCTTACATCAGATTAGGACATGCGTCTCGACTGTTTGCAGCAGATTAGGACATGCTTCTTCAATGTTTACAGTAGATTAGGGCATGCTTCGTTGTTGCTTAAAGCGGATTAGGACATGATCTTCGTTGCGTACATCAGATTAGGACATACTTCTTCACTGTTGACAGTAGATTAGGGCACGTTTATTCAATGTTTACAGTAGATTAGGGCATGCCACGTTGTTGTTTAAAGCAGATTAGGACATGTTCTTCGTTGTTTACAGCAGATTAGGGCATGCTTCTTCGTTGTTTACATCAGATTAGGACATGCTTCTTCACTGTTTTCTGTAGATTAGGGCATGCCATGTTGTTGTTTAACGCAGATTAGTACATGTTCTTCGTAGTTTACAGCAGAGTAGGGCATACTTCTTCGTTGCTTACAATAGATGTCATGATTGACACAATGTATGTCAAGTGAGGGCTAGGGGAAGACTGAATGATTTCTTTAATAGAAGCCTAGAGGGATGGCAGCGCCTAATACAAAGGGCCCGCACCGCATGAGCACGTAAAGCCGCCCCTTGGAGCTCCCTATAAAAGCTCCTGATTTATCAGGCTGAAAGCAGGGACCAGAGCACCTGAATTATTCATGAAGTCTCATGCAGCTACAATCTCAAGTTTCACGCACTCACTTCCCATATCCTGTTTTAATGTATTTTATTTTATCGAGAGGACAAGCACTGCACACTGCAAGAAGAGCATGTACCGCCACAGTGTGGTAGAAGGAGCAGGGCCTGGAGGGTGAGGGGGCTGAGATGAGCTGTCCGGTCCTTCCTGAAGCACTGCGATGCGGCCTGTGCGCAGCTTCATTCTTTCAGATCCCGAGCTAGGGTCCAGGATGCTGTCCCTGGGAGGTAGTAACAGGGACTGCTGTCGCCGCCGGGGTTGCAGGGACGGTGGAGAGGGGTCGAGCAGGAAAGTCTTTAGTACAATGTATGGGGACCCTGGGTGGTGTGCATGTGGGATCCGAAGTACGGCCTGAGCTGTGCAGCAGAAGCAGTGGCCTCGCGCAGGAAGTAGAGCCATCTACCCCTCACAGAGCACTACCCCATGGATCTGTACATGCACAACACTACTCGCTGTCTCCGCCCACTGGAAGTACCAACACGGCTGCTTCAGCACAGAACACTGCACACTGTTCATTCCTCAATACTGCCTGCCCATCAATGGTTCATTCCACAATACTGCCCATCAATGCAGAACAACACCCTCATCCCTCAATACTGCCCAATACTTCAATATTGCCCATCACTACAGAACACCACCAGCTGGCCCATTCATTAATACTGCCTGCCCACCCATCAATGGTTCATTCCACAATACTGCCCCATCAATGGTTCATTCCAGAATACTGCCCATCACTGCAGAACACCACCCTCATCCCTCAATACTGCCCATTACTTCAATACTGCCCATCACTGCAGAACAACACCAGATGGTTCGTTCCTCAGTACTGCCAATCACTGCTCCAGCACACAACAAAGTCCACTGGTTCATTCCTCACTACTGCCCATCACTGCTCCAGCACAGAACAATGTCTACTGGTTCAATACTGCCCATCATTGCTCCAGCACAGAACAAAGTCCACTGGTTCATTCCTCAATATTGCCCATCACTGCCCCAGCACAAAACACTGCCCACTGATTCATTCCTCAATTCTGCACATCACTGCTCCAGCACAGCATAATGTCCACTGGTTCATTTCTCAATATTGCCCATCACTGCCCCAGCACAAAACACTGCCCACTGGTTAATTCCTCAATTCTGCACATCACTGCTCCAGCACAGCATAATGTCCACTGGTTCATTTCTCAATACTACCATCCCTGCCCCAGCACAGAACACTGCACGAGGTCCAACCCTTGCTCCATATTGCCAATCATTGCTCCAGCACAGAACAATGTTCACTAGTTCATTCCTCAATACTGCCCATCACTGCCCCAGCACAGAACAATGTCCACTGGTTCATTCCTCAATACTGCCCATCACTGCCCCAGCACAGAACAATGTCCACTGGTTCATTCCTCGCTACTGCCCATCATTGCCCCTGCACAGAACACTGCCCACTAGTTCATTCATCAGTACTGTCCATCACTGCTAAAGCACGCAATGTCCACTGGTTCAATACTGCCCATCACTACCCCGGCACAGAACAATGTTTGCTGGTTCATTCCTCAATACTGCCCATCACACTGTCAGAACAGGCCACTGCTCGCATCCATCCAGACTGCTGCAGTATACAAGCATCCTCTATAATCTGATAAGAAGCTGCCTCTAATCCAGACATGAACAAAGATATAACATAACCTTCCCTGTAATACTGGAACCAAAATCGGACATGGCCAGAGGCATCACTGCCAGGTGGGCATCAATGAAATGTTCAAAGATTCACCAAAGCCGTGGATCTAAGCAACCACAAGGAAAGGTTCCACACGCGTCATGTTTAGCACATAATTCAACAATACAAGGAGCACTTGCTCTGTATGGAGCAGAGTGAGTGGGTGATCAAGTGGTGGCTTAACATGTGGTCCAGGGCAGCTCTCGACACAGCTGCACGTCCGACCCAGAAACTGCGATGCCTGGCGTAGAGCCACACGGATACCGAGATGCCTGGCGTAGAGCCACACGGATACCGCGATGCCTGGCGTAGAGCCACACGGATACCGCGATGCCTGGCGTAGAGCCACACGGATACCGCAATGCCTGGCGTAGAGCCACACGGATACCGCGATGCCTGGCGTAGAGCCACACGGATACCGTGATGCCTGGCGTAGAGCCACACGGATACCGCAATGCCTCACATAAAGCCATACAGATACTGCAATGCCTCACATAAAGCCACACAGATACTGCAATGCCTCACATAAAGCCACACAGATACTGCAATGCCTCACATAAAGCCATACAGATACTGCAATGCCTAACATAAAGCCATACAGATACTGCAATGCCTAGCATAAAGCCATACAGATACTGCAATGCCTAGCATAAAGCCATGCAGATACTGCAATGCCTAGCATAGAGCCACACAGATGCTGAAGTGCCTCAAGCAGAGCCACACAGATGCTGAAATGCCTCACATAGAGCCACACAGGTACTGCAATTCCTCACATAGAGCCACACAGATACTGCAAATCCTCACATAGAGCCACACAGATACTGCAATTCCTCACATAGAGCCACACAGATACTGCAATTCCTCACATAGAGCCACACAGATACTGCAATTCCTCACATAGAGCCACACAGATACTGCAGTGCCTCAAGCGGAGCTACACGGATACTGCAATTCCTCACATAGAGCCACAGGGATACTGCAATTTCTCAAGCGGAGCCACACAGATGCTGCAATGCCTCAAGCGGAGCCACACAGATGCTGCAATGCCTCAAGCGGAGCCACACAGATGCTGCAATGCCTCAAGCGGAGCCACACAGATGCTTGCAATGCCTCAAGTAAATCCACGCGGATACTGCAGCGCCTCACGTAGAGCCACGCGGATACTGCAGCGCCTCAAGCAGAGCCACGCGGATACTGCAGCGCCTCAAGCAGAGCCACGCGGATACTGCAGCGCCTCAAGCAGAGCCACGCGGATACTGCAGCGCCTCAAGCAGAGCCACGCGGATACTGCAGCGCCTCAAGCAGAGCCACGCGGATACTGCAGCGCCTCAAGCAGAGCCACGCGGATACTGCAGCGCCTCAAGCAGAGCCACGCGGATACTGCAGCGCCTCAAGCAGAGCCACGCGGATACTGCAGCGCCTCAAGCAGAGCCACGCGGATACTGCAGCGCCTCAAGCAGAGCCACGCGGATACTGCAGCGCCTCAAGCAGAGCCACGCGGATACTGCAGCGCCTCAAGCAGAGCCACGCGGATACTGCAGCGCCTCAAGCAGAGCCACGCGGATACTGCAGCGCCTCAAGCAGAGCCACGCGGATACTGCAGCGCCTCAAGCAGAGCCACGCGGATACTGCAGCGCCTCAAGCAGAGCCACGCGGATACTGCAGCGCCTCAAGCAGAGCCACGCAGATACTGCAGCGCCTCAAGCAGAGCCACGCAGATACTGCAGCACCTCACATACAGCCACAGATACTGCAATGCTTCACGTAAAGCCACATGGACACTACGAGGCCTCAAGCAGAGCCACGCGGATGCTGCAATACCTCATGTACAGCCAGACAGATACTGCAATGCCTCAAACAGAGCCAGACAGATACTGCAATGCCTCATGTGCATCTATACTGACACTGCAGCACCACCGTCACACAGATAAAACACAATGTATTGGGCATCCATCAAAAAAAAAAAAATCAAATCACCTAAGGGGAGTCACATATATTTATAAGGGCCGCCAGACACACAAAGATACTTCAATGGAGAACTGCACACATCTAACCCTAATAAAGTGGCAATCACTAACAAGGTCTCTCGGACAGTCACAAGTTCACCAAACCACATATAAAAGACCAGTCCCATATATTTAATGGAGAGGCAGCTCTAACCGTAGATAAAGCGAAAGTCATATATATCTAATAAAGTCTCATTTGCTCTCAGACCGCTCTAACCGTATGTAAAGTGGAAGCCTCATATACGTAAAGGGACTGTAGGCAAATGGATCTAATCATTAATAAATGTAACATTTTATAGGTTTAACAAGATCTCTTGGGCAGTCAGACAGATCTGATTAATAAAGTGGAAGCTGCATATACTTAACAGGGTCTCTTCTGGAGTTGAAAGATCTAATCATGATTAACGAGGCAATCACAGACATTTACCAAGGTGTCTCAGAGAGAACTCTGACTAAAGAGCAGTATATATATATATATATATATATATATATATATATATATATATATATATATATATATATATATATATATATATATATATAATATGCGCAGTGCCATACAGTTAACACGGTCTCAGGCAGAGAGACAGGCCTAACCTTTTCAAATCATATATAGGGAGGCGGCTGTGCTGTAAGAAGACACAATATATACAGGAGCAGATGGCTACACGTAACAAGATCGCAGCTCTAACAATACATACCGCTTAAACTGGGCCTATTTAATAAGCTACTTTAGGCACGCAGGCAAATCTATAGATGATCACACGGGCAATACTGAACAGGGGACACATTTATTATACTATCAAACAAAAATACACTGTTCCAAGATAGAAAATAAGAGATATCTATTTATCTATGGATGTCATGCTTCATCACCGGGTCTGCTCCTCGTCAGACTGGCGCTGCAATGTCCGACGGGCACCTCACAAGGGTGGCTCTTTGCCGGAGATCTTTTTTCAATAGTGCGGTGCCAACAACTCAAGAGTGGGCACGGGAAATAGAGGAGCAGACCCGATGATGAAGCATGACATCCATTGGATGTGTGAGGGCTCTTGCTTCGAACAATAGGACTTCCCTATGTCATTTTCTCTTCTTTTCTATCTTGGAACAGTGTATTTTTGTTTGATAGTGTTAGTATAGGGAGGCTATACACTGGACCATCAATTCTCCCCATCCCTCATTTGTAGTGCACATTTATTATACAACATTGATTTCAAGAACACATTTTTTGTCTTTTACATAAAATTGCAATTATTGTTATTTTCAAATACTTTATACCAACAAAAATCACATCATTATAAAACATAAGCTAGTGACTTTATCTTGCCTTAGAGGTTTACAAGGGCTTACTTATTAGTATTATGTGCATTCAGGAAAAGTCTTTTCAACTCCTTAAAATAATGATATTAAATAGGACATATTGCCCTCAGCATCCACTCAAAACACATTGCACCGTTCACCATCCTTGTCGGTCACCCCTTCTCCTGCTACTGCCACTCCCTACCCAACACCCAAATGATACTACCCACCAAGGTATCCATGTCATTGATTCAGAAAAACTTTACATCAAGCATGCCATAAAGCGTCAGAAGGACTGTACTACTGCCACGATAAAGGCATTTGAAAAATGGATGCAACAGAAAAATGGGTTGCTTTATTTTCTACAGCATCTATTTTTCAGATGTTTTCGTCAGTGTTGACTCCACAACGCGGCCAGTCCGAATGCCAAACAATAAAAAAACGTCCTGTCCATCTTAGAAGAGTAAAACAATAATTCAGTATGTAGAACCCCGTTCCAATATGGCTGCCATGTTTACAGTCAGATGGTTAAACAGTCTTTCGTCCATTCCAATGAGGGCGGAACAACACACTGAAAAAATAGCCAACAGATAAATGGTGAAACTAAAATACTCTTTTGGGCTGCCATCAATAAAGTTTAAAAAGCCTACATTCAAAGTTTCTGGCAAAAAAAGGCCAATGGATGAAAGAGTTTGACAAGAGGCCCTTCAAATTAAGTAACACATATTGTACTTAATATGGCAGAAGCACAGTACACGACAACCCTAACCAAGACATAAAACTTCTTCTAATTAAAGAATTAAATATGTTGTTAGATTCTTGTTTTCTTACATTGAAAATGGACACTGAACTCATTCTGTTTTATTTGCGCCATCTGTTTCATCATGACAACATGCCTGACAATTGCACCGGTGGAACAACGTGTCGACAAGCGCAGGCTCCTCTGGAAAGGGAAATTGGTGCTCATACTCCGGTACTAGGAAGGCGGATTGAGGCTAGAGGTACAATTTCAAGGCGAAGTGCTCTCTGAACCAAGACGCTAAGGACATTTCTGCTCTGCCAATATCAGTTGCTTACCAAATATGAAGGAACCTGAGGCTGAATCACGGACTCTGCAGGTCTGCTCTGCCTTGTGATGACACAACATAAAGGGGGCACTCTCCCTTCAACATTGACTTGACTCAGCCAAGAAAGACAAGGGCAAGAGCAGCTTCCAGGCCAAGGCAGCCTTTCATTTCATCGGCTGAGCTCATCTAGGGCTGGAGGAGATGGGAGTGTAATGCTTAGGATGGCAAGTCTCTCCATCACATACCTTTAGGAGGATACATTCAAACATTCAACTGCAGCCCTCAAATGTAGCTCTGGGTTTGTAGGCAACCTAAAGATGATACCACGTCACTGGCACAATGCACTGCGCCCAGCTCTTACCAAGGGTTCATGTGAAGTACTAATAGCAACAACTTTTTTAAATGTCCAGATTTGGTGATATTTGCTGCAGTGTGCGAACTGCCACCTCCACATCTGACATGGACACCCTTCTCAAACCCACTTCAATCCACTGCTGGAAAACCAGGTAAACACCAGGGCCACTTGAATTACGTGGCAGGGTTGATTAAATTATGTGACAAAACAGTCAACTTATGCCACATAACGTGGCACATTTTGTGGTAGTGTTACTTCATTATTTAGTTAAAGTTTTTACATTTGTTAACATTGCCTGGGCATTGGTTACACCTCATTAGTGCCAGTTTTACACATAAATATAGCAATAAACAATAGAAAGATGAACAGATAACCACTACAAAGGGCCTTCCACTCTGCAGCAACACCTGCAGCTATATTCTTAGTTACCTTACAACCGTTTGAGCTAGAAACAACATTTTTAGTTAAAATCTGCAGATTATGGAGTAGAGGAGGCATTATGTGGCAAATTCGGGAACTCTCTGATTATGCAGAAAAAACTAAACAGATGCCCAATCACATAAATCCAGTGGCCCTGGTAAACAACTATGGGCAAACTAAAATATGAAAGGGCAAGGCATAGCTTTCAGCACCCTGGTACTTCAAAGGCCGAAGCAGTCAGGAAAGTAAATAGAATTAAAAACTAACCCCTGACAAACTCACACTACTAAAGTCGCTTCATGAAAGTCAAAGAAAACACACTGCATCAGCCAAAGCCAAGTACTGTACCCACACCATAAATGAAGCTGCCAACAGCACCAGAAAACATTCAAGCACTGCATCACCCCCCACCCCCGAGTGAACCTCCAATCACACACTCTAGACAATGGCAGGGGTGTGGAATTAAAAAAAATATCTATTTGTCCATGAGACAGGTTGTTCTTAAATCTACTAGTCCCTTAGGTGTCATGTAGTGCGGTGACAAATTGTTGCAGCAATCCCATTATGCCAGAGCTCTGATAATAGCCTCTCTGATTGTGCCAGGTCTATTACCATACTAGGGTTTGTATACTTGCAATTCCTATCCCTACTACAGCAATTTCCTTATTTTGCCACCTTTCTGCAGATCTACATACTGGGGCTGGTGGAATCCGTAAGCAATAGTTCCTCGGCAGGAATGCCTTTAAGTCTGGCAACCTACTAACCCAGAGCATGCCACAGACAGGTTCTCTGTCACTCCTATAACCAGTGCATGCCAAAGGCGGCTTCTCTGTCACTCCTATAACCAGTGCATGCGATAGGCGGCTGCTCTGTCACTCCTATAACCAGTGCATGCCACAGACAGGTTCTCTGTCACTCCTATAACCAGTGCATGCCAAAGGCGGCTTCTCTGTCACTCCTATAACCAGTGCATGCGATAGGCGGCTGCTCTGTCACTCCTATAACCAGTGCATGCCACAGACAGGTTCTCTGTCACTCCTATAACCAGTGCATGCCAAAGGCGGCTTCTCTGTCACTCCTATAACCAGTGCATGCGATAGGCGGCTGCTCTGTCACTCCTATAACCAGTGCATGCCACAGACAGGTTCTCTGTCACTCCTATAACCAGTGCATGCCAAAGGCGGCTTCTCTGTCACTCCTATAACCAGTGCATGCGATAGGCGGCTGCTCTGTCACTCCTATAACCAGTGCATGCCACAGGCGGCTTCTCTGTCACTCCTATAACCAGTGCATTCCAAAGGCGGCTGCTCTGTCACTCCTATAACCAGTGCATTCCAAAGGCGGCTGCTCTGTCACTCCTATAACCAGTGCATGCCATAGGCGGCTTCTCTGTCACTCCTTTAACCAGTGTATGCCATAGGCGGCTTCTCTTGTCACTCCTGACTGGACAATACAGCAATTTATCCTAGCGAAGCGGTCTATAACTGATGCATTACATGTGCTGCTCTGTGGTTCCTGAGTGGGCACTAGGAACACTTATCCAGTCTGCCTGCAATCACTGCACACTGTAGGCTGCTCCTCTGTTGCTCCTGGAGACTTAACTGGATGTTATCCAAGCTGCTTGGAACTATCTGCTGCGGGCGACTCCTCTATTACTCCTGGCTGGGCCCTAAGCCAGAGTCTCAACCTAGGGGCGTCCACCATTTGTTTTTCTCCTGTTATCTGGTTTGCTTGAGGGCCTGCACTATTGGCTGTGACCTTGGTACCCTAGCTGCCTGGAGCTAGTGCATGCCTGCCATTTCCCCTCTGTCAGTCCTGCGTTGACACTATAGAGGATTCACGACGACTGCATTTCTCCTGTTTTTGCCTATTGGTTCACTTCGTCACTCCTAAGGTAGACTGTTTAGATCATTTACGAGTATTCACAGCATACTCCAGGGCTGCTCCTTTATCACTCCTGAATGGACCCAATAGGGTATTTAAGCAGGATGCCTGTAATACGTTTGTGTCCACGACTGCTGGCCTCCCTTTTGGGAGGGCTGTACAGAGCTTTTACTCTGGGTGTCTGTAATCAATTTACTCCTATGAACTGCTTCACTGTCGCCTAGAGAGTGATTGAAGAAACACAGACCAGCTGTGATTCTCCCATACAAGCCTGTGGGTTACGCTTTATCGCTGTCAGAGAAACTCTAATGTTGAGATCACCTACCATGGCTGGCCACCAACCTGTTGCTGCAAGGGGATTGTACAGAGCATCTGCAATATTGTCTGTATGCAGGACATGCGGAGTTGCTCCTCTGTTGCTTCTGGGTGTATCCTGCAGAGACCCTAGAGCAGGTATGGTATGTTCATGTAAAGTGTGTGTGTTCTCTTAGCCCTTTTGTCCCCATTACAAGCTAAGCAGAGTGGCAACGACCCAAGAGAAGATCAGAGCGCCATTAATGCACAACATCCTAATGCTCCCCACACAGGCCACACTGCAACTCAACTCTGATCTAATGATGCACTCTTCCGCACTTTGGCGACTCGTGAGGGGTACGAAGCGCAATAAAAATATACATACAATAGTGTGCTGGGTAGCATCTGTAGGACTGAGGTCGGATCTAGAGGAGACCCCAACATACAGCAATGAGATCGCTCTGGACATGGTTTCCATAGTAAAGCAGTAGTCCTCGCCACTACATCTCGTACACAACAAGATAAAGCTGCAGGACCCTTCAATACTTGGGGGATTTCCGCATACCATACTTCTTGCGTACACTTTACACACCAGTGGTCACATTTTTTATTTCACAGATGTGATGCAGAACCACACAAAACGGAGGCTGCCAGATCACCCACCCGTGCTCTCAACCTCCCACCAGGGCAGTGTTGGAAGTGGGCGGGATCTGAGAGGAGACGGCACGCCCATAGTTTTTTACTTTAAGAAAACCAGTCCCCCTACTTTTTGTGCAAGGACAACCGTCCCGGGCGGCGATTTCTGAGAAATGAAATACTTCCACTGAAACGTAAGGCAGGGAGTTTCTTGTGCCTCCTTGCCTGAAAGAAAGGTAAATGTCCATAACTGGTTAATCTGCAAATGTAAAGGGTGCTTGGAAGCCAGTATCAGCTTTAATTGGCAGAATCACTTGAAGCTTCCTAGAGACACAGATGTATTCTTTTAAGTGGTTCTGCAAGGGAGTTACCAGCTGAGCTGTAAAGTGTGTGCTTTTAAAAGACAGTTATAAAAAAAATGCATTATGTGCAGTGTAGGTATTTTGGAAGCACTTTTTTTATCTTAAACCCTTTTGCGCATTTTGTAGCAGCCAATCTTATACTGTGCGTAATGCAAGTTTAAAATAATGACTTACATATTCACAGTGCTTTGTTTCACCTTGTAGCACTAAACAAACCGAAGTCACAATTCCCCATGACACCAACCAGGATTCAATTCTGGGGCCCTCTGGTTACCGACACAGACCTCTACAGCGCATCAACGAATAGAGGTTTCATAATGAACGATATGCATTTTCCACAATTAATTTAATTTGCATTTATTTTTCATTTAAGCTGTGCATTATTTTATATGCAGTCACCTGAAGATGACCAAAAAAGAAAGAATAATTTGTATTTAGCTATGCCTTTAACCCCGCCTCTACGCTCATTCACCCTACCCCATCCTACTTTTGCGCACAGCATCACAATTCCCATACATTTTTTGATGGACTTCGACCTCTGCCCTTGGAGACTTCTTCCTCCCCCAGGCACTGCTCCTTCATCCCAGGTCAGTTTCTTTCCCAGGCACTGGTCCTTCGTCCTGGGCCTGCTCCTTCCCCCAGGCACCGCTCCTTCTCCCGGGCATCGTTCCTTCATCAATGGCCAGCTCCTTCCTCAGGCACTGCTGCTTCCCCCGGGCACCGCTCCTTCCTCCTGGCCTGCTCCTTCCCCCCAGGTACCGCTCCTTCCTCCTGGACTTCTACTTCCTCCAGTCACTGCTCCCTCCTGCTAGCCTGCTCCCAGTCAGGGGATACTGCTAAAAGTGGACAGGGAGCCCAACTAAAGGCGAACATTAGGAGGACAACAACTCCTAGTTCAACCTGCTCCACAGGCGGCAGGCGGTGATAAACATGTTCTACATGGACAGAGGCACAGGCTGTGCAATATGCTATGGAGAAAGGAAGCCGGATCCCTGCAGAGGGAGGGAAGCTGGAATAGAGAAAAGACTGAGGGAAGACTTACCAGGCATCGCTGGCTTCCACATACAATACAACCTTCACACAACCGGTTACCAGCTTTACCCAGCAATGACATCGACAACGCTACTATGTTTGTTACTGTCACTAGTTTAGAATCTCTTCTCGTTTGATGCTAGGGATCAGCAAACGTTCTTGTATATATTCCATGTTCTCAATGTACTCCTGTGGCTCCCTGTTCATAAGCGCTGCCTTTTTAAATATCTGCCTTCATGCCTTGCATCTAGGCAGTTCTGTCTCGGTACTCTTCTTTACACACATCGATTCCAAAGTTTACCACTCTTCTGCACCAGATCTGGTGGCAGACCTTTCTTTGTTGTGGCAGTTAAGGTGTGAAAGGTCTTGTTTCTTTCCCTGTTGCTACCTCTGCCCATCTTCTATTTTGGAAACTTCTTAAAACTCGTCTCTCTTCCTCTTGAGTTGACTTAGCACAGATGCGTAGCACCTTTCCTTGGGACCAATCTTGCTTTATAAATTCTCAATCAATAAATCTCAATCAATCAATCAAATGTTCTATCACTACTTCATAGAGTGGCTGTGCCACCCATGCATTGCCTGTGCTGGGAACCAGTCATCTTCCGTCTCAACCTGTGACTGTAGAACTGCATCCCGAGTGAAGATGCGGGCTCATGCACTAGGACAGTGGTTCTTAACCTGTGGTCCAGGGACCCACGGGGTCCGCAAAGCTTATTCAGGGGCTCCGCGACTGCTTAGAAAATTAAAACATATAAATAGATTAATAAATTGTATGTAAATAAAGAAGCAAAGTGTAAATGTGAAACCTTTTAGATGTTATGTAAATGTGAAGTAATTTTAAATAACAGGGTAAAAAATAGGTTAATTTCTTCTAATGGATTCATGGGAGCAGAGCAAGTTCATCAAACAGAATATAGTATGGCTGACTAGTGATGTAAATTCAATTTACAAAAGCTTCACACTTTCCATTAAAATTTACATTTTCATTTGTTTATATTTGTAGGATAAATAAAATATTTAGTATTTTGTGTATTTGTTTGATGAATGCTTGGTTCTGTATTTTTATGGTTCAAATCAAATAAAACGCTATGGCCGGGGATCCCTGGCTTCCGGTAATGACTAAATGGGGGTCACTGGCTTTCAGTAATGAATACATCAGGGTCCACAGAAGTCAAACGATTAAGAACCACTTCACTGGTAGCTCATCTTTAGAAAGAAGAATATTGGCATCAGATGTACTCAACTGAGCCTGCAAGGGTTTGCAAGTACTGAAGCCCGAGCCGCTACTCCCCTGACCCAATCTGAGAGTTATTCTACGAACGTGAACTTCAAAACACAGTACATGGTGTAAAGACAAAGCTATCAAAATTGGACACGAGTCCCTCAGAAGTGCACTCAGTACTGCAGATAAGACCTTAGGACACAGTACTACCGAAGAGACCTCAGACAAGGACAAAGTACTACATATAAGATCTAAGAATACAACACTGAACCACAGAGAGGGATCTCAAAACTGGGCAGATGAGAACGCAGGAGGGTGTACTAAAGATGAGACTAGAGAACAGGACAAATTACTTCAAGTGAGACCTCAGAATAGGACACAGTACTGTAGACAGGGCCCTCAGAACTGGTCTTGAGTCCCTCTGCACTGCCACAGCAGTACAGATGAGCCCTCAGAAGAGGAGTGTAAGAAACTGAGCTATTACTTGTGGGGGCTAAGTACCCACCTGATGTAATAATCCCAATCCCAATTCTTGTCAGCTAAAATCTCTTAATAAACCTGAGCTCAACCCCTGGTGGCCATGGCACAGAGCGCACAGGCTTAACTTAGAGGAAATGTGTGAAGTATTTATGCTGTAGTAAAATAATCATAATAAATTAAAAATGCAAACAAGCAACAACCCTAAACCAAATTAGGCATTAAAAAAATTAAATTACACAAAAAAGGAAAACAAAAATCCAATAAGAGGAACCGGGGATAAGAAGTTTTAAAAGTTTTAAGTAGAACTAACGCCAAGAAGCATAAACGACAAATGATTGTCAATGGTTGGGGTAGAACAGGACCTAGGCACAATTTGATGCCGACTACGATGGAGCGCAGGCCGGATACACCAACCAGGTTCATCCTGGGCAAAAGATTTACCTTCTGACTCAGTCCTTTAAGCCCCAATGTTGTGTGCCTGTAGCTTGAACAGGTCAGTTTTATGAACCTTGGAGTCAATTTTTTTGCCTTGGCTATAAGAGGGAGAGGAGGTCTAGTCCTTTAGGGCTCTTCTAAGGTCAACACATTTAGCCCTCCCACAGGTCCAGGAGTGTTCTGAGGTGAGTTCCCGGAGATACCACATTTATGTCTGGTACAAGCTATTGGGTAGAAATGACCCTCTGGGATGCGCTAACCAATGTTTTAAAGGTTTCTTGGGATAACCCTACCAACTTTAGGCACTTTCAAGATGGTAAACATCTTCGGCCACACTAAAACTGGACTCGGGAGGGGGTGGGGGGGAAGTACTATGGAAGTCTAAGTATCCTGCAACATCCAACACTAAAATTCAGTTTCAAGCCGCTGTGGTAACGCCAATAAACCCAGAGGCAGAAGTCTGGTAAAACAAATAGTTCCGTTTTCAACAACTAGAGAGTGGATACACAAGAACTGTTTTAGCATCCTGTTTCCCTTCTTTGAAGTGTGCCCTAAGCATTATTTGTAAGCCCAGCCAATCTGTCAAGCAGGTTGTGACACTGTATTGTCAGAAATGCACTTCTGCTAATAATACCCTGTGACAAAGAATAGCACTGGAGGCTCGGGGGTGTACATGCACTTCTGCTAATAATGCCCTGGGACAAAGAATAGCACTGGAGGCTCGGGGGTGCACATGCACCTCTGCCAATAATGCCCTGTGACAAAGAATAGCACTGGAGGCTCGGGAGTGCACATGCACTTCTGCCAATAATACCCTGGGACAAAGAATAGCACTGGAGGCTCGGGGGTGCACATGCACTTCTGCCAATAATACCCTGTGACAAAGAATAGCACTGGAGGCTCAGGGGTGCACATGCACTTCTGCCAATAATACCCTATGACAAAGAATAGCACTGGAGGCTCAGGGGTGCACATGCACTTCTGCCAATAATACCCTGGGACAAAGAATAGCACTGGAGGCTCAGGGGTGTACATGCACTTCTGGTAATAATGTCCTGGGACAAAGAATAGCACTGGAGGCTCGGGGGTGTACATGCACTTCTGGTAATAATGCCCTGGGACAAAGAATAGCACTGGAGGCTCGGGGGTGCACATGCACCTCTGCCAATAATACCCTGGGACAAAGAATAGCACTGGAGGCTCGGGGTGCACATGCACTTCTGCCAATAATACCCTGTGACAAAGAATAGCACTGGAGGCTCAGGGTGTACATGCACTTCTGCCAATAATACCCTATGACAAAGAATAGCACTGGAGGCTCAGGGGTGTACATGCACTTCTGCCAATAATACCCTGGGACAAAGAATAGCACTGGAGGCTCAGGGGTGTACATGCACTTCTGCTAATAATACCCTGTGACAAAGAATAGCACTGGAGGCTCAGGGGTGCACATGCACTTCTGCTAATAATACCCTGTGACAAGGAATAGCACTGGAGTCTCAGGGGTGTACATGCACTTCTGCTAATAATACCCTATGACAAAGAATAGCACTGGAGGCGCGGGTGTGCACATGCACTTCTGCCAACAATACCCTATGACAAAGAATAACACTGGAGTCTCAGGGGTGCACATGCACTTCAGCTAATAATTCCCTATGACAAAGAATAGCACTGGAGTCTCAGGGGTGTACATGCACTTCTGTTAATAATGCCCTGTGACAAAGAATAGCACTGGAGTCTCAGGGGTGTACATGCACTTCTGCTAATAATACCCTATGACAAAGAATAGCACTGGAGTCTCGGGGGTGCACATGCACTTCTGCCAATAATACCCTATGACAAAGAATAACACTGGAGTCTCAGGGGTGTACATGCACTTCTGCCAATACCCTGTGACAAAGAATAGCACTGGAGGCTCAGGAGTGTACATGCACTTCTGCTAATAATGCCCTGTGACAAAGAATAACACTGGAGGCTCAGGGGTGCACATGCACTTCTGCTAATAATGCCCTGTGACAAAGAATAGCACTGGAGGCTCAGGGGTGCACATGCACTTCTGCTAATAATACCCTGTGACAAGGAATAGCACTGGAGTCTCAGGGGTGTACATGCACTTCTGCTAATAATACCCTATGACAAAGAATAGCACTGGAGGCGCGGGTGTGCACATGCACTTCTGCCAACAATACCCTATGACAAAGAATAACACTGGAGTCTCAGGGGTGCACATGCACTTCAGCTAATAATTCCCTATGACAAAGAATAGCACTGGAGTCTCAGGGGTGTACATGCACTTCTGTTAATAATGCCCTGTGACAAAGAATAGCACTGGAGTCTCAGGGGTGTACATGCACTTCTGCTAATAATACCCTATGACAAAGAATAGCACTGGAGTCTCGGGGGTGCACATGCACTTCTGCCAATAATACCCTATGACAAAGAATAACACTGGAGTCTCAGGGGTGTACATGCACTTCTGCCAATACCCTGTGACAAAGAATAGCACTGGAGGCTCAGGAGTGTACATGCACTTCTGCTAATAATGCCCTGTGACAAAGAATAACACTGGAGGCTCAGGGGTGCACATGCACTTCTGCTAATAATGCCCTGTGACAAAGAATAACACTGGAGGCTCAGGGGTGTACATGCACTTCTGCTAATAATGCCCTGTGACAAAGAATAGCACTGGAGGCTCAGGGGTGTACATGCACTTCTGCTAATAATACCCTGTGACAAAGAATAACACTGGAGGCTCAGGGGTGCACATGCACTTCTGCTAATAATACCCTGTGACAAAGAATAAACACTGGAGGCTCGGGGGTGCACATGCACTTCTGGTAATAATGCCCTATGACAAAGAATAGCACTGGAGGCTCAGGGGTGCACATGCACTTCTGGTAATAATACCCTGTGACAAAGAATAGCACTGGAGGCTCAGGGGTGCACATGCACTTCTGCTAATAATACCCTGTGACAAAGAATAACACTGGAGGCTCAGGGGTGCACATGCACTTCTGCTAATAATACCCTGTGACAAAGAATAACACTGGAGGCTCAGGGGTGCACATGCACTTCTGCTAATAATACCCTGTGACAAATAATAACACTGGAGGCTCAGGGGTGCACATGCACTTCTGCCAATAATACCCTATGACAAAGAATAACACTGGAGGCTCAGGGGTGCACACGCACTTCAGCTAATAATTCCCTATGACAAAGAATAGCACTGGAGTCTCAGGAGTGCACACGCAGTTCTGCCAATAATGCCCTGTGACAAAGAATAGCACTGGAGTCTCAGGAGTGCACACGCACTTCTGCCAATAATGCCCTGTGACAAAGAATAGCACTGGAGTCTCAGGAGTGCACACGCACTTCTGCCAATAATGCCCTGTGACAAAGAATAGCACTGGAGTCTCAGGAGTACATATGCACTTCTGCCAATAATACCCTATGACAAAGAATAACACTGGAGGCTCAGGGGTGCACACGCACTTCAACTAATAATTCCCTATGACAAAGAATAGCACTGGAGTCTCAGGAGTGCACATGCACTTCTGCCAATAATGCCCTGTGACAAAGAATAACACTGGAGGCTCAGGAGTGCACATGCACTTCTGCCAATACCCTGTGACAAAGAATAGCACTGGAGGCTCAGGAGTGTACATGCACTTCTGCTAATAATGCCCTGTGACAAAGAATAACACTGGAGGCTCAGGGGTGTACATGCACTTCTGCCAATAATTCCCTATGACAAAGAATAGCACTGGAGTCTCAGGGGTGTACATGCACTTCTGCCAATAATGCCCTATGACAAAGATTAGCACTGGAGGCTCAGGGGTGCACATGCACTTCTGGTAATAATGCCCTGTGACAAAGAATAACACTGGAGGCTCAGGAGTGCACATGCACTTCTGCTAATAATACCCTGTGACAAAGAATAGCACTGGAGACTCAGGGGTGTACATGCACTTCTGCTAATAATACCCTATGACAAAGAATAGCACTGGAGGCTCAGGGGTGCACATGCACTTCTGCCAATACCCTGTGACAAAGAATAGCACTGGAGTCTCAGGAGTGCATATGCACTTCTGCCAATAATACCCTATGACAAAGAATAACACTGGAGGCTCAGGGGTGCACACGCACTTCAGCTAATAATTCCCTATGACAAAGAATAGCACTGGAGTCTCAGGAGTGCACATGCACTTCTGCCAATAATGCCCTGTGACAAAGAATAACACTGGAGGCTCAGGCGTGCACATGCACTTCTGCTAATAATACCCTATGACAAAGAATAGCACTGGAGGCTCAGGGGTGTACATGCACTTCTGCCAATACCCTGTGACAAAGAATAGCACTGGAGGCTCAGGAGTGCACATGCACTTCTGCTAATAATACCCTGTGACAAAGAATAGCACTGGAGTCTCAGGGGTGTACATGCACTTCTGCCAATAATGCCCTATGACAAAGATTAGCACTGGAGGCTCAGGGGTGCACATGCACTTCTGGTAATAATGCCCTGTGACAAAGAATAACACTGGAGGCTCAGGAGTGCACATGCACTTCTGCTAATAATACCCTGTGACAAAGAATAGCACTGGAGACTCAGGGGTGTACATGCACTTCTGCTAATAATACCCTATGACAAAGAATAGCACTGGAGGCTCAGGGGTGCACATGCACTTCTGCCAATAATACCCTGTGACAAAGAATGGCTCAGGGGTGTACATACACTTCTGCCAATAATACCCTATGACAAAGAATAGCACTGGAGTCTCAGGAGTGTACATGCACTTCTGCTAATAATACCCTACGACAAAGAATAGCACTGGAGGCTCAGGGGTGCACATGCACTACTGCCAATAATACCCTATGACAAAGAATAACACTGGAGGCTCAGGGGTGCACATGCACTTCTGGTAATAATACCCTGTCACAAAGAATAGCACTGGAGGCTCGGGGGTGTACATGCAGTTCTGCTAATAATGCCCTGTGAAGAAAAATACCTCGGGAGGCTCAGGAGTGCACATGTACTGCTGCCATCAATGCTCTGTGCTGACTAGAAATCCTGGAGGCTCATGAGGGTCCATGCACTTCTGCTATTAACGCCCTGCGATAATGAGTGATACTGGAGGCTCAGGAGTGACCATGCACTTCTGCTAATAATGCCCTGTGACAAAGAATAGCACTGGAGGCTCAGGAGTGACCATGCACTTCTGCTATTAATGCCCTGAAAAGAAGAATGACACTAGAGGCTCAGGAGTGACCATGCACTTCTGCTAATAATGCCCTGGAAAGAAGAATGACACTAGAGGCTCATGTGTGACCATGACTTGTATGAATAATGCCCCGTGTCGGCAATTAATACTGGATGCTCAGAAGTATATGTCTTCTATCATTAATGTTTTGTAATGACAAAGCACACCTGAGGCTCAGAAGAGTATGTGTGTGTCTGCTATTAATGCTCTGTGCTGAAGAATAACACTGACATCACAAGTACTGGCAAAGCCAATAGGTTTGGCAGTGATCACCAGCCTTCTGGCTTTGTCAATGCAAGGTTATTTATTCAAAATGTTTTGAGGCTGTCTGTCTGTGAGGAAGTAGCCTCTTTCTAGCCTTGTTACCCCCACTTTTGGCCTGTTTGTGAGTGTATGCCAGGGTGTTTTCACTGTCTCACTGGGCTCCTGCTAGCCAGGGCCCAGTGCTCATAGTGAAAACCCTATGTTTTCAGTATGTTTGTTATGTGTCACTGGGACCCTGCTAGTCAGGACCCCAGTGCTCATAAGTTTGTGGCCTATATGTGTGTGTTCCCTGTGTAGTGCCTAACTGTCTCACTGAGGCTCTGCTAATCAGAACCTCAGTGGTTATGCTCTCTCATTTCTTTCAAAATTGTCACTAACAGGCTAGTGACCAATTTTACCAATTTACATTGGCTTACTGGAACACCCTTATAATTCCCTAGTATATGGTACTGAGGTACCCAGTGTATTGGGGTTCCAGGAGATCCATATGGGCTTCAGCATTTCCTTTGCCACCCATAGGGAGCTCTGACAATTCTTACACAGGCCTGCCACTGCAGCCTGAGTGAAATAACGTCCACGTTATTTCACAGCCATTTTACACTGCACTTAAGTAACTTATAAGTCACCTATATGTCTAACCTTTACCTGGTAAAGGTTAGGTGCAAAGTTACTTAGTGTGAGGGCACCCTGGCACTAGCCAAGGTGCCCCCACATTGTTCAGAGCCAATTCCCTGAACTTTGTGAGTGCGGGGACACCATTACACGCGTGCACTACATATAGGTCAATACCTATATGTAGCTTCACAATGGTAACTCCGAATATGGCCATGTAACATGTCTAAGATCATGGAATTGCCCCCTCTATGCCATCCTGGCATTGTTGGCACAATTCGATGATCCCAGTGGTCTGTAGCACAGACCCTGGTACTGCCAAACTGCCTTTCCTGGGGTTTCACTGCAGCTGCTGCTGCTGCCAACCCCTCAGACAGGCTTCTGCCCCCCGGGGTCAAGCCAGGCTTGTCCCAGGATGGCAAAACAAAGGACTTCCTCTGAGAGAGGGTGTTACACCCTCTCCCTTCGGAAAATGGTGTGAAGGCAGGGGAGGAGTAGCCTCCCCCAGCCTCTGGAAATGCTTTCTTGGGCACAGATGTGCCCAATTCTGCATAAGCCAGTCTACACCGGTTCAGGGACCCCTTAGCCCCTGCTCTGGCGCGAAACTGGACAAAGGAAAGGGGAGTGACCACTCCCCTGACCTGCACCTCCCCTGGGAGGTGTCCAGAGCTCCTCCAGTGTGCTCCAGACCTCTGCCATCTTGGAAACAGAGGTGCTGCTGGCACACTGGACTGCTCTGAGTGGCCAGTGCCACCAGGTGACGTCAGAGACTCCTTGTGATAGGCTCCTTCAGGTGTTGCTAGCCTATCCTCTCTCCTAAGTAGCCAAACCCTCTTTTCTGGCTATTTAGGGTCTCTGTCTCTGGGGAAACTTTAGATAACGAATGCAAGAGCTCATCCGAGTTCCTCTGCATCTCTCTCTTCACCTTCTGCCAAGGAATCGACTGCTGACCGTGCTGGAAGCCTGCAACACTGCAACAAAGTAGCAAAGACGACTACTGCAACTCTGTAACGCTGATCCTGCCGCCTTCTCGAATGTTTTCCTGGTGGTGCTTGCTGTGGGGGTAGTCTGCCTCCTCTCTGCACTAGAAGCTCCGAAGAAATCTCCCGTGGGTCGACTGAATCTTCCCCCTGCAACCGCAGGCACCAAAAAGCTGCATTACCGGTCCCTTGGGTCTCCTCTCAGCACGACGAGCGAGGTCCCTCGAATCCAGCAACTCTGTCCAAGTGACTCCCACAGTCCAGTGACTCTTCAGTCCAAGTTTGGTGGAGGTAAGTCCTTGCCTCACCTCGCTAGACTGCATTGCTGGGAACCGCGACTTTTGCAGCTACTCCGGCCTCCGTGCACTTCCGGCGGAAATCCTTTGTGCACAGTCCAGCCTGGGTCCACAGCACTCTAACCTGCATTGCACGACTTTCTAAGTTGGTCTCCGGCGACGTGGGACTCCTTTGTGTAACTTCGGGTGAGCACCGTTTCACGCATCCTCGTAGTGCCTGTTTCTGGCACTTCTCCGGGTGCTACCTGCTGCTGAGAGGGCTCCTTGTCTTGCTCGACGTCCCCTCTCTCTCCTGGTCCAATTTGCGACCTCCTGGTCCCTCCAGGGCCACAGCAGCGTCCAAAAACGCTAACCGCACGATTTGCAGCTAGCAAGGCTTGTTGGCGTTCTTTCGGCGGGAAAACACTTCTGCACGACTCTCCACGGCAAGAGGGATCCGTCCACCAAAGGGGAAGTCTCTAGCCCTTTTCGTTCCTGCAGAAACCTCAGCTTCTTCTGTCCAGTAGAAGCTTCTTTGCACCCACAGCTGGCATTTCCTGGGCATATGCCCATCTCCGACTTGCTTGTGACTTTTGGACTTGGTTCCCTTGTTCCACAGGTACCCTAGATTGGAAATCCACAGTTGTTGCATTGTTGGTTTGTGTCTTTCCTGCATTATTCCTCTATCACGACTTCTTTGTCTTTTGGGGAACTTTAGTGCACTTTGCACTCACTTTTCAGGGTCTTGGGAGGGCTAATTTTCTAACTCTCACTATTTTCTAATAGTCCCTGCGACCCTCTACAAGGTCACATAGGTTTGGGGTCCATTCGTGGTTCGCATTCCACTTTTGGAGTATATGGTTTGTGTTGCCCCTATCCCTATGTGTCCCCATTGCATCCTATTGTAACTATACATTGTTTGCACTGTTTTCTAAGACTATACTGCATATTTTTGCTATTGTGTATATATATCTTGTGTATATTTCCTATCCTCTCACTGAGGGTACACTCTAAGATACTTTGGCATATTGTCATAAAAATAAAGTACCTTTATTTTTAGTATAACTGTGTATTGTGTTTTCTTATGATATTGTGCATATGACACTAAGTGGTACTGTAGTAGCTTCACACGTCTCCTAGTTCAGCCTAAGCTGCTCTGCTAAGCTACCATTATCTATCAGCCTAAGCTGCTAGACACCCTATACACTAATAAGGGATAACTGGGCCTGGTGCAAGGTGCAAGTACCCCTTGGTACTCACTACAAGCCAGTCCAGCCTCCTACACTGTCCCTCATCAATGAGGAAAAAACTACTTTCTGTGCAGATGTGCTGCTTGTGAAGACACAATACTATCATTTACACTGAAGTTATCCAAGAGGAGAAGTGGGCGGACCCCCTGTCCCACACCGTATTCTGTAGTGAGCGTAGGAGATCTGTGAATGACACAATGAAAACCATGGACGAAGCGACCGCTTGAAGCCCTTGTAAGTAAGCAGAATTCATTTAATTTTAGAAAAGCAAAAGGTCTTGGCTAACGCCAGACTTCGGAAGGATTTCCTGTGTGAAGACCTCAGCTGCTCTCTCCAAGTCAGTGTGCATTAGATCAAGTATCTGAAATCGAAGATAAATTGCAGCATCTGGTACCCACTCTATCAGCTTCGGGGGGAGGAAGGGAGGAGGGCAGATTATTTTATGGACTTTTCTAACGTTGATCTGTGGTTCACAAACACATAAAATAATAAATCCTGCCAGGATAAAATACCATTGGGGGTGGGGTGGGGGGGGGAGTGTAAATCGTGTGCAGATAAGAAAAGAAAGTGCAGATAAGAAAAAAAATCTGCAAAGAAGACACAGAAGAATGGAAATAAGGACATGACGGAAAGGAAGGAGACAAAGAAAGAAGGAAAGAATGGAGGGTGGATGAGAAGAAGTGCAGGAAGAAGCTGATGCAAGGAACACAAATTATAAAGAAAAATCTTAGGAGGGAGAGAAAGACGCAGGGCAAAAAACAGTAAAATAATGGAAAAAAGAAACACGGGACAGAAAAGGGATAGGAAGAAAGAAGGGAGAACGAGCCACAAAATGATAAGAACACAGCGAGGAACAAGAAAAGCGAGGAACAAGAAAAGAAGGAACGAGAAGAAAGAAGGAAAGCTGGAAAGAAGGACAGCTTGGAACAGGATTATAAAAAGGATTTAAAGTATGAAACATGGAACAAAAGGAATGACACAGGAAACAGGAGGCAAGAAGGAGTGAAAGGAGGCGAGACAAAGAAGGAGAAAGAAATAGAAAAAAAATAGAGGAGGGCAGGTACGCAGGTGGGTCGTTTTCGTAGCACAATCTTGTAAAATCATGCTGTAAACGCATCGCCTTGCACCATGTTTTGCAAACTTTCCTCGGGAGAATAATTCCCCCTTTTTTCCACAGGAAGGGCGGGGATCGCCGACTCTGCTCTAGTATTCAGTGCAGATGGGTCACACTGAGGAGTATCTGATGCTCCCGGCTACCCCCCGTCCCAAGGTGTGATTCTAGTGCATGCTTCGGTCACATGGTTGGGCTCGGTCGGAGGTCCTCGCCGTGAACCTTAGCGGCTGATTACAGGTTTAAAATGGCTCCTGGAGTGGGGGTCTGGAGGCAGCCTGGAGTGGGGGTCTGGAGGCAGCCTGGCTGGTGACCAGCACGTCTGCTGATCACACGTCTCGGTAGTGGTTAACACAAGGTCACGATAGCCAGATAAAATGCAGCCGGTAACCCGAGCGTGCTAGGTTCATATTGGAGCCATAAAGTCATTAAATGTACTTATCGGCTCATGAAGTGAAGTACCCGGCGCTGGGCCACACGCCAACCCAGCTTGCTCATCAATGATTCCGTGACCCTCCGATCTTTGGCCTCTCAGCTGAGAGCACGCACAGGGTCAGGCACACTCTGGTGTGTTTTCTCTAAAGCCACCTTTGCATTCCCTAATACTGTACAAACAGCCGCACCTCGTGTGTACTCCCCAACCTGCGGCTCACACGGGTGGCGGCCCTCCCTTACCTCTGCACCAGTGCCCAGCCCTCCCACCTCCACACAAGAGCCGCTGTTTGCTTTGGGAGAATGACAAGTATTTCAGAAATGCGACGGTGCCACACTACGTGGAGGCGGTGTTTGTGCTGGAGGTGGGGTGCGTGTGACACAACGACGCGCCGCACACACCGGGAGAACAACCCGGCATCAGGCGGGAGGCTGGGGATGGAGGCGGCTCAGCGCCTAAAAGCCGGCTTTCAACCGTCTGCGATGGCCAAAGCAGCCCTCGAAACCAAACCGAAGCCTGAATAGTCCGTCAGTTGCCCTAAAGAGATGAGGACCCCAGGCAGGCGTGGAGGTGGCAACCACAACGGCTGCCCTCTTAATGACCAGACTAGTAACCGGGTCAAGCCATTAGTCTGTCCTCTCGGTTTACTAAAGACATGATGGGCCACACAGCAGGGATGGAGGTGGCAACCACAACGGCTGCCCTCCTAATGACCAAACTAGCAACCAGGTCAAGTCATTAGTCTGTCCTCTCTGTTTACTAAAGACATGATGGGCCCCACAGCAGGGATGGAGGTGGCAACCACAACGGCTGCCCTCCTAATGACCAAACTAGCAACCAGGTCAAGTCATTAGTCTGTCCTCTGTGTTTACTAAAGACATGATGGGCCCCAGAGCAGGCGTGTAGTTAGCAATCACAAAGGCTGCTCTCTTAATGACCAAACTAGTGACCAGATCAAGCCATTAGTCTGTCCTCTGTGTTTACTAACGTAATTGGCTCAACAACTAAAGTTTCAGGTTTGGCCCTGTGACCAGGCCAGCTGTTCTCTGATGGAATATGAGGTAGAAGAGGGACATGAATACACTTCTAATATCAATGCTCTCTAGTGCCAGGCTACCTTCACTTAAACGACATGTCCACTTGTGCTAAAGGTGCCCCTTTTGCTTTTGTTGATCTCGCTGCTGAGATATGATCAGTAAAGAAGCTAGTCGTGACACAAGGGGTTTGTACCTCCTCAGTAGCCAAGGGTCAGAACACTTTTGGCCAGTTAAGGACAGACTCGCTGATGGTGTGTGAAGGTCATCTGAAGGATTGTCCAGGGAAAAATCGAGGGCCTCAGAAGGCAGCTGTGTGTGTCTATTGGTAAGCTCGGAGGGCCAGCTAAGCATAGGGTAGTCTGAGGGTCTCACAGCATGCCCATGAATTCGGAGGGCATGCTTAAAGTGCCCGAACGCACTCCAAGGTTGTCAAAGAACAGATCTGGGCTGCACCAGCTAGTTATGTCTGAAGCAGACAGAGTGTCTTAAGGGGCGTTATGGTGGTTTCCAAGGGCTATTCAGGGGCTTTCTGGTAGTGGGTGGGTGTTTCTTAAGGAAGACAAGGATGCTTAGGCATTGAGGGCCCATGAGGACCTGCTAGGGGTGTCTGAAAGCAGGCTGAGAATTACTGAGGGACATCTGGTGGGCTAAAATGATCCGCTTGGGCTGTCTGAAGGTGGACAGAGGGGTGGCAAAGGTAGCTAACGGCCAAACAGGGGAATCTGAAGGCAGGCCGGGCCTTATCATTTTTTGTGCATGCAGACAAGCTAGAGTTCTGGTTCATGGAGTTTGAGCGCGTTTTGACGATTATAATGCTTAGGAGAGTGGGGTGGTTGTCAAAGGGGATACTAAGAGTCACTGAGAGGGCTCTCTATGGAGGATCAGAGGAACCACACGGGGCTGACAGAAATAAATTGCCGACCATAGGTAAATGGCAGTCTCAGATCACTATCGGCAAACAACTGCTGACATTTTGGGGATCTTAGAACCTTCTTGTTTAATTATTTTTCTAGCTGGTTGTGTACCTGAGCTACAGTAAAAGTATTTTAACATGCACGTTTTGTTTTTTTACATAAAGTGAAAATAGCTGTTTGGGTCTTGTCAGTGCAGGGGCATGGCAATATTAATTTCTACATATCACACTTTTAAATACCATGCACCCTAAATTGTCAGCTACATTATTAATCCTTAACAGGGAAGGTTTCTCCTGTCAAAAAGGGTTATTTTGACCAGTCAGGCTGAGGGTTTAAAATTGCAGCAGTATGGTTACAATGATAGGCCTGAAGCCATGTTCGCACTGACACCCTAGTGGATGGGACAATAAGTGCTGCAACCTACTGGTGGCATTTAACTTTCCGGCTCCGGGATGCACCTTGCACCATACAACAGGGACTTGGAGGTAAGTTAAATATAATAATTACAAATGTACTATTTGTTGGTGGGGGTAAAATGGAGTTCTAAAGGCACCAAAAACTCAGGGTACATCAAATGTCAAAAAAATCCTGGGTGCATACTCCGAAATGGTGGATTTCCTACTGTTGGCAAAAGGAAGGCATACTGGCTTTGTCAGGGTGTCACCACATTCATAGAAGCATAAACATGTCATGTTAAATCAATGCAACACCATTAAAACTATTACAGATCAACCCTCTTACAATGGCATTCATTATTACAGGTAATGATTCACTGAATGGCAAAATTGTTTTTTGCCCCTGACGCAGTCAAGTGGTCTATTGAAAGCCTTCTCTTAGAGTCTAGCTGCCACACCTGCCTGGCGCCTTCCCTACAAAACTTCAAAGGGTAGACCCTCTTGTGGGTGGCTCCAGAGGTCTGGCTACCCTCCTCTATGCCTGTGGGGCTGAGCCTCCCCAGGCCAGGTGCAGTGTGAAAAGTAGTTAGAGCACACAGATTCTGCCCCCACGGTCTTCTCTCCCAAAACCCTGGCCCTACTGCTTGTGGAGGGCATCGATCCTCCAGCTGACCAGCACAGTAGGGTGATTCAAAGGCCCAAATCTAAATATGAATTGAGTCAGAGAAATATGACAAATTTACAAATTCTAGAAGTGCTGATATGACTAAAGTGATAATGAACCTGCATTGGGGGTAGATTTTGTTCTATATGATCAGTGTGTCGCTCTAGTCTCTAGGCCTAAACAAGATGAAACTACTCTGGTGTAGATTTCTCCTGTAATGAATGATAAAGTAAGCACACAATATAACTTTAAGAACCACAGACCTACATTGTGAATGCCCACTCACATTATAAGGCCTTCACAGGTCAGCACTAATTCTTGAAGGGTCCCTATTGAGACAGGCTACTTGTGTGCGGATACCAGGTTGAGTTAGATGATAGATTCACACACTCAGTTCATAAAACATGTGCACATGCTGAGTGGATGTGATCATGTGCATGCAGCCTTGAGTCTTTTACCTTACCAGCACATCAGCAGACATTATCTTAAAAAGGCAGACACTTGAGGTTAGCACTCCAAATCCATTACAACAGAGCGTACAGAGAAAGTGACTCAGGTAGAAAGACTCGTTCAAAGCAGAAATTCATAAACTAGGTAGTCCAAAAAGTGAAAAACTAAATAGGGAAGAACACATTTCTCACAGATATTTATAATATGCATGAGAATGGGCACAAAAAGAGGGAAAAGTCTGGGTGTGGGAAAACTTGGGAACAGACGAAGATAACATATTTGCATTGTGCGGCATGTCCAGTTTGGCTTACCCTGTGGGCTGGGATGTGCAGAGGTTACTTGCAGTTGTTATGGTGGGAGGAAACGGATTGTGAGGGGAGAACCGAGTTGGTACATTGAATGGTCTTTGGTACGTCAGGTCAGGACGAGTTTACGCGTTTAATGAAACACTTCCCTAAATAGACTGGATTTTTCATCTTCCTGAATGCTGAGCAACTTTGGCTGGTGGTGTGAGATCTCCCCGTACATCTAGACTTTGTAAACCCATCACTCTATCCAAGGTTGTATCACCAGATGTTTTGCTGCCAGATAATCTGGTTTCCAAGGGCTATTCAGGGGCTTTCTGGTAGTGGGTGGGTGTTTCTTAAGGAAGACAAGGATGCTTAGGCATTGAGGGCCCATGAGGACCTGCTAGGGGTGGTTGAAAGCAGGCTGAGAATTACTGCGGGACATCTGGTGGGCTAAAATGATCCGCTTGGGCTGTCTGAAGGTGGACAGAGGGGTGGCAAAGGTAGCTAACGGCCAAACAGGGGAATCTGAAGGCAGGCCGGGCCTTATCATTTTTTGTGCATGCAGACAAGCTAGAGTTCTGGTTCATGGAGTTTGAGCGCGTTTTGACGATTATAATGCTTAGGAGAGTGGGGTGGTTGTCAAAGGGGATACTAAGAGTCACTGAGAGGGCTCTCTATGGAGGATCAGAGGAACCACACGGGGCTGACAGAAATAAATTGCCGACCATAGGTAAATGGCAGTCTCAGATCACTATCGGCAAACAACTGCTGACATTTTGAGGCTCTTAGAACCTTCTTGTTTAATTATTTTTCTAGCTGGTTGTGTACCTGAGCTACAGTAAAAGTATTTTAACATGCACGTTTTGTTTTTTTACATAAAGTGAAAATAGCTTTTTGGGTCTTGTCACTGCAGGGGCATGGCAATATTAATTTCTACATATCACACTTTTAAATACCATGCACCCTAAATTGTCAGCTACATTATTAATCCTTAACAGGGAAGGTTTCTCCTGTCAAAAAGGGTTATTTTGACCAGTCAGGCTGAGGGTTTAAAATTGCAGCAGTATGGTTACAATGATAGGCCTGAAGCCATGTTCGCACTGACACCCTAGTGGATGGGACAATAAGTGCTGCAACCTACTGGTGGCACTCAACCTGGTATCCGCACACAAGTAGCCTGTCTCAATAGGGACCCTTCAAGAATTAGTGCTGACCTGTGAAGGCCTTATAATGTGAGTGGGCATTCACAATGTAGGTCTGTGGTTCTTAAAGTTATATTGTGTTACTTGCAGTTGTTATGGCAGGAGGAAACGGATTGTGAGGGGAGAACCGAGTTGGTACATTGAATGGTCTTTGGTACGTCAGGTCAGGACGAGTTTACGCGTTTAATGAAACACTTCCCTAAATAGACTGGATTTTTCATCTTCCTGAATGCTGAGCAACTTTGGCTGGTGGTGTGAGATCTCCCCGTACATCTAGACTTTGTAAGCCCATCACTCTATCCAAGGTTGTATCACCAGATGTTTTGCTGCCAGATAATCTGTGCCTTGATTTGTTAGAAATTCCTGATTGAGCACACTAAGGGACAGCATCTTCAGATAATCTAGGGTGGAGGTTCAGAATCCCTTATGCAGCAAACTTAAGTTTTGATTTTAATGCTAGAGATCACTGCGTCCCAATGGGTCATTTTCGGAGCTGCCTTCTGTTGTCATCTTCTGTGAAAAAACGTCTTACGTTCAATTGTCACCACTTACAAGGATCAGCTCCATTTCCCATTATTTTCCAAGCCTTTACATACAACCTCACTGCTTATTTTAGCAATGCTGCATATATCACTGATGTCTCCCCCTGCTCGTAGACTGTAAGTATCCATACAGAATTGTATTTATGCCTCGATAATCTGTCCTCTCAATGGAAATCTCTTCTGGTCATTGAAACGGAGATAAGCTGCTAATGACTGCCCAGACTTAACGTCTAAGTGTAAGGAGGTATTATGTGATGCACTTGGAGGGGGGAATTCTAAGAAAGAAGGCGGTAACGCAGTTCGGTAATACAAGCAGGCCAGAACTGTTGCGAGGACCATTTAAGAAAATAATACTAACTCATGGATCTACAAGGCAAAGACACAGGACATTAGAGAGGTCCTAGCTTTTGGACGATACCTTTCACATGGAGTGCACATTGTTAGTACAGGCAAGGTGCGACAACAGAATAAAATGTATGCATTTGTACAGCCCACTTTCACCCTGTGATGATGCGCTGGTGCTAAATAGTAGATGCATGTTGTACAACCCAATGGTACTCATTTTACCATCCTTCGAAAGACTAAAAATCTGAATTAACCTGTGAGGTTTCAAACCTGTGACTATGTAATCACACACAGAGCCCTACAAGGTATGCAGTAATAAACAGTCATCAGACCTGTCTACAACAGTTTCTTAGCACTAGACCAGGGAAGGTGGCCAGCACTGCCACAAGGTGGGCAAGGGACGTGAACACATTGCAGGGTCAGCATCCTATGAACATGTGTAGGCAGTATTCCGCTTTTCATAATAGGGGCTTCTGTAGAGATATACTTTCATTAACTGAGTACATAATATGAGTCTTTCTGAGACACATTACATTGTGTTCAACTATCTGTCACAGAGTTTGTGAGGCTCAACATTCACCGAGAGTGTGTACTGCAGTTTGAGCTTCTTGAAGTCCAACAGATGCCCCACATTAATCCTCTCAGAAATACCATTACAGGGAGTGCAGAATTATTAGGCAAGTTGTATTTTTGAGGATTAATTTTATTATTGAACAACAACCATGTTCTCAATGAACCCAAAAAACTCATTAATATCAAAGCTGAATATTTTTGGAAGTAGTTTTTAGTTTTAGCTATGTTAGGGGGATATCTGTGTGTGCAGGTGACTATTACTGTGCATAATTATTAGGCAACTTAACAAAAAACAAATATATACCCATTTCAATGATTTATTATTACCAGTGAAACCAATATAACATCTCAACATTCACAAATATACATTTCTGACATTCAAAAACAAAACAAAAACAAATCAGTGACCAATATAGCCACCTTTCTTTGCAAGGACACTCAAAAGCCTGCCATCCATGGATTCTGTCAGTGTTTTGATCTGTTCACCATCAACATTGCGTGCAGCAGCAACCACAGCCTCCCAGACACTGTTCAGAGAGGTGTACTGTTTTCCCTCCTTGTAAATCTCACATTTGATGATGGACCACAGGTTCTCAATGGGGTTCAGATCAGGTGAACAAGGAGGCCAGGTCATTAGATTTCCTTCTTTTATACCCTTTCTTGCCAGCCACGCTGTGGAGTACTTGGACGCGTGTGATGGAGCATTGTTCTGCATGAAAATCATGTTTTTCTTGAAGGATGCAGACTTCTTCCTGTACCACTGCTTGAAGAAGGTGTCTTCCAGGAACTGGCAGTAGGACTGGGAGTTGAGCTAGACTCCATCCTCAACCCGAAAAGGCCCCACAAGCTCATCTTTGATGATACCAGCCCAAACCAGTACTCCACCTCCACCTTGCTGGCGTCTGAGTCGGACTGGAGCTCTCTGCCCTTTACCAATCCAGCCACGGGCCCATCCACCTGGCCCATCAAGACTCACTCTCATTTCATCAGTCCATAAAACCTTAGAAAAATCAGTCTTGAGATATTTCTTGGCCCAGTCTTGACGTTTCAGCTTGTGTGTCTTGTTCAGTGGTGGTCGTCTTTCAGCCTTTCTTACCTTGGCCATGTCTCTGAGTATTGCACACCTTGTGCTTTTGGGCACTCCAGTGATGTTGCAGCTCTGAAATATGGCCAAACTGGTGGCAAGTGGCATCGTGGCAGCTGCACGCTTGACTTTTCTCAGTTCCTGGGCAGTTATTTTGCGCCTTGGTTTTTCCACACGCTTCTTGCGACCCTGTTGACTATTTTGAATGAAACGCTTGATTGTTCGATGATCACGCTTCAGAAGCTTTGCAATTTTAAGAGTGCTGCATCCCTCTGCAAGATATCTCACTATTTTTGACTTTTCTGAGCCTGTCAAGTCCTTCTTTTGACCCATTTTGCCAAAGGAAAGGAAGTTGCCTAATAATTATGCACACCTGATATAGGGTGTTGATGTCATTAGACCACACCCCTTCTCATTACAGAGATGCACATCACCTAATATGCTTAATTGGTAGTAGGCTTTCGAGCCTATACAGCTTGGAGTAAGACAACATGCATAAAGAGGATGATGTGGTCAAAATACTCATTTGCCTAATAATTCTGCACTCCCTGTATATCACCCTCAGGACATCGCTACATTAAGTCCTTCTATCAACTAAGGAAGTTTGGAGTTGTCACTCATTGCATATTGCATCACAGCAAGTATTTTATGCCCCACAAATGTGACTTGATTTTTAACTAAGAACCTCATCTAACTTGCCCACTGGCACCATCTACTTGCCCAACTGTTACAGCCTAAATCAATCACAGAGAAGATGTCAGAAGTCAACCTGCAGGGAGTGAGCTCGCCATCCTCAAGGTGGATATGAGGCGGGGTCTGCTGATGGCAAGATGGGATTCTTACCCAATAAAGTTTAAAAACGTGGTCAACTAGTGAAATTTACAGACCACTAAGTGTACTAAAAAGCCATTGGCTCTTAGATGGAGCCTATGACATATATACAGTAATCCCAAGGTCTTGTCAGAAGAGTTGGGGGGGGGTGTAATTGCGAGGGCTAGGTCCTCTGAAGCCTTGTTTCTTCCTGAAACAACTCCTTGAAAAGGTATTGGAGTTCAAAGGGTCTGCAAGAAAATCCACTCCAAACTCCACACCACACATTTATGTCTTCACCCTTTCTATACTCTGAAGCAGCTCCTCTCTCTTCCCAGGTCTTCTTCACTTCCACAGCTGTCCCGCTGCCAGTCTGTGGGGGCCATGATAACGCCTCAAAGTGCAACATCACACAAAAGACTAATTGAAGACCAAAGAGGATTCAATAAACTACCTGTCCATCTTACAACAGTTTCCATGCAGGGAAGACTTCTTTGCCTGGGCAAAACCACGCTACGACTGCTGAGAACCTGTGCTCCTAATACTGCCACACCGGAAGCTTACTACCCACAGGGGCACACATTTATCCTGCTACTGCGGCAACTAGAAGAAAGGCTAAGGACAGCTCAGGGACAGCTCTGAGGACCAGAGACCACTGGCTGCTGGGGACTCCTCAGCACACTTAATGTTAATTGAGGAAAATATAGTAACTTTTTAATTTGCATCTCATGGCTCTCAGGTGTTACTGATAATCATACCAAAGAAATGGCTGAACAACAGATAAGAACACAAGAATCAGAAAGTAATGCAACATAACTAAAGTGTGCCCATGTTCTAATTATCCTGTTATTGTTAAGCCCCAATACGCCCTTGCACTCGGTGATGAGTTCCAACTCCAGGGAGTGATCACTCTGGCGATCTACCAGCAGCTGACGGACAACAAAGGTACATACCCATTCCTCCTCTTGGTACATTTACAGCCCATAAACGTCACAACTCTGTAAATTCCTGGTATGAGTCAAAGTACAGTTCGAAAGTAAAAGAATAACCTCTGGAGCAGATGAAAGGGATGTTAAGCTGAAGGAGCGGAATTCCATCTTCACTAGTGACTAGGTCTAGGTGACTTTGGAGAGGACGGAAGCCTGCAGGCCAGGGGATAAGGGTGGTGGAAAGGGTCTTTGAAGAAACCGGCAAGGGAAAGTAGAAAGGGGCATCCAGGACACCAATATGGAGTCACACCACAGTTCACTGAAAACACAGAGACCAGCCTTTTCCAAACTACAGACAAGGAAGGGGGTGGATCAAGAAAATTAAAGTTCGAATTACACCTTTCAGATCTCCTAAGGAACCCAAAACCAGAGATCCGCTGCAGTCACGGTGTTACTTTGGCTAGAGTCTGCAAAACCAAGAACACCAGGAAAGTGCACAAATAAGGAAAAAGTCAAAAGTATCCCTAGTGGTAGCTGCCCCCTCCCTAACACCCCCCTCACCGGCATCATTTTTATATTCCCATTGAAAGTTCCCCTAGTTAGGAGTGCGGGTACGGTCCTAGGTCACTCCTGCTGAGGAACAGGGCACTGTTCTGTGGCAATCGTACTGAGGACACTGTTCCACAACACTCCTGCTTCTAGGCACTTCTGCTTGAGGAGTCCTGGTCTTTTTCTGCTGAGGGGTGTGGGTGCTATTCTAAAGCAGGTTTGCTGAGGAGTGTGGGTATTGTTTTATAGCAGTTCTCTGGAGGGAGTGCAAGGAGTAACAGGACTCTTGAAAGTCGCTCTTGCGGAGGAGTACGGCACCGTTCCATAGCAGTCTTACGGAAGAGCGCAGGTATTCTTGGATAGCAGTCTTGCGGAGGAGTACGGCACAGTTCTATAGCAGTCTTGCGGAAGAGCGCAGGTATTCTTGGATAGCAGTCTTGCGGAGGAGCATGGCACCGTTCTATAGCAGTCTTGCGGAAGAGCGCAGGTATTCTTGGATAGCAGTCTTGCGGAGGAGCATGGCACCGTTCTATAGCAGTCTTGCTGAAGAGCACAGGTATTCTTGGATAGCAGTCTTGCGGAGGAGTACGGCACCGTTCTATATCAGTCCTGCGGAAGAGCGCAGGTATTCTTGGATAGCAGTAACAACAAACAGCTGTCAGAGCACTCACAAAAGTAAAATATAAGAGTATGGTGATGTAATAAATCCTCTGTGTGGAAGGTAATCAAGCCAGGCTCTGGTTCAGGATAAATTTATTTCTTGAAGTAGTTCAATCATGATAGGAAAATGTCCTTGAAATCATATACAATTAGCCTCCACAGCCAACACGTGTTTCGTCCAATGAGAGATCCCTCTCACGGACTTCATCAGGGCTGTAAAATTGAGAACACATTTGTATCTAAGTACATGTCATCTCAGACAGACAAGTTAAGAGCAGAAATTATAATGAATTTTGTGCAAATCAAAACATGATATCTGTGACTTAATCTCCCAAAATTAGACAATAGAAAAAATGCCGCAATCCATTTGTAAAGGGTCAAACATTTTGAGTCAAGTTCTCAAAAGTAGTCAATATTCAACCATATAGGAATTATATCACCAAGTGATGATGTGTTAGAAGAGTTATAAATAAGTATAAACGTCACCAGAATAAGGGATGTAAGGAATATAGAACAAAGAATATGTATATATAGAGTGAGAGAAAAAAGAAAAGAAAGAGAAAGACCTATTATCCCACAGATATATATTATCAAAGTATCAGGAAGATCAACAAATAAACATAAGTAGATAGAGATATAAAGTTATAAAGTACCAGTCCTATAATAATAGATAACCCGATCTGACATTGCGCGAAAATGTGTCTAAACCTATGATAGTATCGGAACTGTGAACCCCATCAGAGTTGAGACATACCTTAAAATCAGGTACTGCCTGTGTTCAACGGTACTCTTATCGTGGTCTAAGAAATCTATAAAGGCAAGAAGTGCGAGTGACTATTGGGATGACTATTAATAATATGATGTCTAGTAGAATTGTTCGTGCCACCACATCTAATAATAACCAATACGGTCTATCACTGACCTCGTGTGATGAACGCAGTTAATTATCACATCCCAGTATAGTACTGCAGGAATCCTGATATGTAAACTGGAAACGAAATGGAGGAAACGAATGCCATCATTTCGAATATAGTAGAAAACAACTCAATAGAGAAACTACTCAGCGTTAAGCTTGAGTAGTTGAGTACACAACACCCCTCAGCGACGCTCACCTTAATCAAATATGCTAGTATCTTTATGGGAACATCGTAGCCGTGGTCAGATCATTGCACGGCGTTCCCTGTGACCGAGATCTATCTTCGTAGAACGAGCGTCTGAGAACCGGCGCTTTTGTTTGTAATCACGTTCATGATAATAACATAGAAGAGGGACTACAGTCAGCGCGCTGGTGAAAGAACAGGCGCCATCTTGAAAGGGAGTTGATATGAAGTAAATATATAAGTTATATGTAAGCGAACAACTAAAACTTATTTCTGAGCCCAAAATTTGTATCCAACACTTACAGAATAGTGAAGATACGACCATTAAAAATACGCATCAGCAAATAACTATAAACAATGAAAAAGAAGAGAGACTACCTGCTTAAACAAATGCTAATCTATTTGGGACATCGTTAACGTTGGAGCACACTAAAACTAAACCAATTAAAGCAGACTCCAGGTTTGCCTAGCCTTAAAAAGCTTTTTTAAAAAAAACTGGTACCGCCAAAAACGTGGTGTAGCTATGGGATCCAAATTTGCACCATCCTACGCTAATTTATTTATGGGATTTTTTGAACATAAAAAGATCTGGAGCACCGAAGGGAGTAAATGGGTCTCAGATATACTATATTGGGGTAGATACATCGATGACTGCCTTATGATCTGGACAGGTGACCTACAAGAACTGGATAACTTCATAAACTATCTCAATAACAATGACTACAATATTCGATTCACTTCAGAACATAGTGATTCCAGCATTTCGTTTTTAGACGTGGAACTTTTTATTTTCAACAACAAGATTGAGAGTAGACTTTACAGAAAAAGCACCTCTTGCAACTCTATCTTACATGCAAGGAGTGCACATCCAGTCCATCAAATCAACTCTATACCGTTTGGCGAAATGATAAGAGCCAGACGGAATTGTAGTCTAGATGAGGATTTTGACGCATGTATAGAAGACATGGCCATGAGATTTAAAGTACGGGGTTACTCCACCCGTGTGATTGACAGAGCCCGTACTAGAGCCAAGCATATAAAGAGGTCTGATACATTGGATAAAAAAATCTAGAACTAGAGACTCTACAATCCGCTGTGTCACCAGCTACACCAAAACTGCCAATCTGTTACGTAAATGTATGAATAGACATTGGTACATCTTAACAGCAGACCCTACTCTCAATAGAGTGGTGCCGGATACCCCGGTGTTCACTTATAGAAGGGGTAGAACTCTCAAGAACTTTCTATGTTACAATTATCGCAATAAACCCAATCCAACTAATTGGCTTACTAGCCGTGGTAAAGGTTTCTTCAAATGTGGCCATTGTGGAATGTGTAGATGGACCAGGTCTGGGATCACCACATTCACAAGCTCTACTGGGGTACAATACAACATTGACTATAATATTACATGTGACACCAATTTTGTCATCTACATGATCATCTGTAAATGTGGGCTTTATTACATAGGTAGCACCATCAGACCTCTGCGAATCAGGGCAAGTGAACATTTCAGAGCTTTACGTCATGAAGATGAGAGATACCCTATAGTAAGCCATATTCGGCATTGCCATAAACAGAATGATATATGTAGTTTCGAATTTTTTGGTTTTGACCGTATCAATAAAGATCCTAGAGGAGGCAACAGAGAGTTAGCCCTCAGAAAAAGGGAGTGCCAATGGATCTTAAAACTCAGAGCGGTAGAAGATGGACTGAATACAAATTTCGAAATGGAGTACTTTCTAGGTGAATAGGATATTGATTAAAGTTGTACATATATATATTTCGCCGTATCTTCACTATTCTGTAAGTGTTGGATACAAATTTTGGGCTCAGAAATAAGTTTTAGTTGTTCGCTTACATATAACTTATATATTTACTTCATATCAACTCCCTTTCAAGATGGCGCCTGTTCTTTCACCAGCGCGCTGACTGTAGTCCCTCTTCTATGTTATTATCATGAACGTGATTACAAACAAAAGCGCCGGTTCTCAGACGCTCGTTCTACGAAGATAGATCTCGGTCACAGGGAACGCCGTGCAATGATCTAACCACGGCTACGATGTTCCCATAAAGATACTAGCATATTTGATTAAGGTGAGCGTCGCTGAGGGGTGTTGTGTACTCAACTACTCGAGCTTAACGCTGAGTAGTTTCTCTATTGAGTTGTTTTCTACTATATTCGAAATGATGGCATTCGTTTCCTCCATTTCGTTTCCAGTTTACATATCAGGATTCCTGCAGTACTATACTGGGATGTGATAATTAACTGCGTTCATCACACGAGGTCAGTGATAGACCGTATTGGTTATTATTAGATGTGGTGGCACAAACAATTCTACTAGACATCATATTATTAATAGTCATCCCAATAGTCACTCGCACTTCTTGCCTTTATAGATTTCTTAGACCACGATAAGAGTACCGTTGAACACAGGCAGTACCTGATTTTAAGGTATGTCTCAACTCTGATGGGGTTCACAGTTCCGATACTATCATAGGTTTAGACACATTTTCGCGCAATGTCAGATCGGGTTATCTATTATTATAGGACTGGTACTTTATAACTTTATATCTCTATCTACTTATGTTTATTTGTTGATCTTCCTGATACTTTGATAATATATATCTGTGGGATAATAGGTCTTTCTCTTTCTTTTCTTTTTTCTCTCACTCTATATATACATATTCTTTGTTCTATATTCCTTACATCCCTTATTCTGGTGACGTTTATACTTATTTATAACTCTTCTAACACATCATCACTTGGTGATATAATTCCTATATGGTTGAATATTGACTACTTTTGAGAACTTGACTCAAAATGTTTGACCCTTTACAAATGGATTGCGGCATTTTTTCTATTGTCTAATTTTGGGAGATTAAGTCACAGATATCATGTTTTGATTTGCACAAAATTCATTATAATTTCTGCTCTTAACTTGTCTGTCTGAGATGACATGTACTTAGATACAAATGTGTTCTCAATTTTACAGCCCTGATGAAGTCCGTGAGAGGGATCTCTCATTGGACGAAACACGTGTTGGCTGTGGAGGCTAATTGTATATGATTTCAAGGACATTTTCCTATCATGATTGAACTACTTCAAGAAATAAATTTATCCTGAACCAGAGCCTGGCTTGATTACCTTCCACACAGAGGATTTATTACATCACCATACTCTTATATTTTACTTTTGTGAGTGCTCTGACAGCTGTTTGTTGTTACTGTCAGTTTCCTTTGAAACATTGGAGGAGTCAGGAAGATCCTCCTGTCATGAGCACCATGACAAATAATATTCTGTGAACTCGACTGTATGGACTTACTGTGAGCGCCCGTTACCTATGTCCTTCTTCCTAGCGGCTTTCTTCTAAATTCTTGGATAGCAGTCTTGCGGAGGAGTACGGCACAGTTCTATAGCAGTCCTGCTGAGAAGTGCATGTATGAGTAGCACAGGCAGTACTGGCAAGTGCAAATGTTATTTCATTAAATAAGTAGCGGAAGTGTCAGTAATATGCTGCTGTATTACTACCCTGTTGTGTAGTAGAGTATTTTATACGCAAAAAGAACAACACCGAGTTCTTGTGCTTCCACTGTTGAGTACAAGCAGGATTTCTGATCTGGAGGATATGATTACAACGAATCCATGTTTCTGAGGCATAGGACAAGCCTATTGGCTGCTGTGGAGGATTACCAACCGTAAACGTAGCAGAAATGTTTCCACAAATTAAAAAACAGAGAGCCAGAACACATTGAAATCTACAAGAAACACTGCCCACCATTCTATCACATTCAATCAAAACATGCGTATCACCCTCGGTCAATCACTCTGTCGCCACAGGTTAACTACCTGTCACGGACTCTCCAAACATTACCATTTTTAGGTCTGGCTACAGACTGCTTTAGCTGTCTAAAAAGCTCAAGTTGTCAATTCTTCAAACAAGTAAAGAGTGCATGATCTATGGGTCTGCCACCTTCAGCCATTGGCTTTCAGTGGTTCTTTATGATGTGTCATTGCCTCTCTACCATTGCTCACATGGGCGGAGTATATACGCTTTAGATTTTGGTTAGCCTTTTAAGTTGTTCCACTTGGGTTCCCATTAGATTCTGGTGATGGGACATAAGGTACCCTTTTTGTTAGACTACAGCCAGTGGATGCTGTTTGGTGACACAATGGCATTTTAATTGCTGATTAATTACTTTTTGTGTACTAAGTATTTGCAGGTTGTATTTCATAGCATGCTAATCATTAATTGCCACTGTGCTAATATTTGTTTTATTTTGCTGTCATGATATCATGGTTTTGAATTTACATCTTTTTCAGTTTTAAAATAAAGGCATGCACATAAAAATGTTTTCCATAGCAATACAAAAAAATACTGGCTTTTGTCAGAAGTATCTACTTCATCGTCTGCCCCTTTTTATAACCCTTTGCATTAGAAGAGGTAAGGAGTGCTCTTAAAATTAATTGTTGTGCAAATGGCCCCAACTACCAACTTCCATATTGTTGATTCCCAAAATACTGCTTTATGAAAGGATTTTATTCAAGGAAAGATGCGGGAACAAAGAAAGTCTTCCGACTATTACTAAACAGTTCCTCTAACAAAAAAGAGCTATTGCCTTTGCCAATGCTTTTTAACCACTTACTCTCTGACATTATCCATGCCTCATGATAAGCGCTTCTTCAGTTCTCTTTTCAGCGAGACCTAAAAAGTAACATCCCAAATGCTCAAATGCTCATGCTGACAATCACAATAAGAGCCAAAAAGCCCCCAGAAGCTACACAGTGCCACTCGAGATCAGTAACCCTCTTCTTACCAAGCGGGAAGCTGACACAGCCCGGGTGGTGAATGATAAAGCCTGGCAGAAGGCATCAGAATGTAAAGTGTCCCGAAATGCCCCTTTTAAATTAATTAAACGTTCTGTGGTTCACAAAGCATACCTGACCCCCCCCCCCAAAAAAAATTAGCCTGATTTATGAAGCTGCGGTGGCCGACTGTCCGACATGTCGCCATTCGCCAGAAGATCCGCTGCACGTTTTGGGGATGTCCTGTGTTGTCAAACTACTGGACTGCAACACAGATTACACACCCTCAAGCCACGGGGAAGTCACACTGGGGAACAGTGATAGCTGCTTGTTGGGGTTAAACCCCAGACATAAGAGATCGAAGGTTGGGATGAAATGTACAGATGTAGCATTGCTGATTGCTAAAAGAATGGTGGTCACCACGAGGTGGAAGTCTACTGCACCCCCAAGGAGAGAATGTGGCACAAAGAAGTACTGTACGAGGCAAAGGCTGGACGTTTGGTGTTAAGCAGGAACCAGAAATATGGCGTAAGAAGACGGCCAGTGTCGTTACAATGGGACGAACTCCTGGAATCTGGGAAGAATCTGGGAAGAAAGACGCAAGGTCTCCCTGTGCAGTCGATGCCCTCCATTCATCTGAGAAGAGTGCGGTGATGAACATCCCTAGAGTTAGCGGCTTCTTGTTCACATGCTTGCCCTCTCTCAAACTGGCCAGGGGTCCTGCTACCTGTGCCCTTACTCGCAGTGCAGGCTGGGACCTGGATGATGGGATAGATAACATACACGCCAACATTTTAGAAGGGGAAAGTGGTAGATTACAAAAACAATCAGGAGAATGTACTGTATTTATGTATCTCTTGCATGACTTCTATTGAAGGAGAGGCAATTTCAGGCGCGAGACAGCTAGAATAAAGCCTTTTTTGTTGCTTCAAAAATCGTGAGTCTCCCCCCTGAATCAGGTCTGTTGGCATGTATTAAATAATAATATGCACGATATAGGTGTAAAAAAAAAAAAGAAAAAAGAAATGTACAATAGACCCTCATGTTAGGTCCTGCCTTTCCAGGCTGAGAGTTTGCAAGGACTTACTGAAGTGGCAGAACGCAGCTGGTGGGGAGTGGGGTTGGGGGCAGGTGGTTTGATTTATGTTTAAGGTTTAACTTCATTTGTTTCCTTTCTTATACATTCTTACCTTTTTATCTGGTGATAATCTGCATGTGTGACACAATGCCAAGATATTTTATACTCCGTGTATTCAACAATGTAGCAAAATATAGATATGAAAAATTATTATGTTGGTAATATACCTGTTAATCACCAGTATCAATGCCTTAAAATTCATTAAAATGTGATTTTAAAAAAATGGTGGCCAAGAACTCCTGTGCCCCGCATTTATCTGAAGCTTCATTTATGATATTTTTTTATAATAAAATACGAGTGTCCTATGACTCTCCAAACAGGCCAAAGTACAACCCCTTCAGCACTTGACTCTCAGTGGTAGCAATGGTCACAGTTTAGGGGTACGGATGTTCAGAACTGAGCAAGCAACCAGCAGCGCAAGAACTGATTGTCCAACCCAGTGCTTTACTTAAACAACAAAAGTACTTAAAGACACACGTAAAACAGAATACAAATAAAAGCGATATTAGCAAACACAATAGACTGCACTGGCACTTGAGCTACTGTGCCTTGGGATACCGCCTAGCCCCTTCCCTTTACTCATAAGCTCCTCTTTAACCCTGGCTGCAGCTGCCGCCAGGGTTAGAGTTTCTGTAGGGCACAATTTAAGGCTCAGGTGCAGATTATCCTATCCAAATAATGAGAGCAGAGTCCCCCCTATAGAGTCTGACCACAAGGGAGAGTTCCGTGTTCTCTCTGCAACCGGCAGGGCAAACTGCAAGACGCATCCTTGCTGCTCCCACTAATAGGAGGGACGTGCTAGTTGGTACGCCAACCCTAGGTCTGGGAAAGGCGCAAGCCAGGTAGGGTAGCTGGAGACTCTGCCTTATGTCCTACAATAACCACATGTGCTGGGCATGGGTGGGGGTGTGACGCATTGCATCCTCTTCTGGGTTACATGCCAACACGAAGAAGATAGGCAGATGCAAGGACACGGAGGTTTTAGGGAGGGGGGTCATAGCGACAATAGGTACAGTTCCTTGTAACAGCCCCAAGGAGTGTCGTGGGCACAGTTCTTGGTTAGAGTAGCGAGGTTGGCTGCAGTCACTCTTCACGCATAGCTACGAGGTTGGATACCAAACTGAGATTCCCCAATGGAGCTGCTATTCTGGTGACTGCACCCACCACTCAAAAGGCTTACAGACAGTTCACGGCATTCTTCCTTGTCCTGGGAGACCCTCTCAGCATCGGTTGCTGCTTCTAGCACTGCCTGGACTGCCACACCTCGTGCAGGGTTGGCAGGTTCTTTCTCTTTTTCAGCAGGGTGCTTAATTCAGAGGAACATCATCTTCTTCCCGAGAGGCAAGGCTTAAAGTGATGTTCCCTCACCCCTGGGAAGCTGGCTGTCATAAAGACACCAGCTCTGGCTGCACAGTGGTCCCATCAGTACTCTGTGGAGCACTGCCTTCTTTGGGCTTAGAGAACTTGGAACTGGAACAACATGTGGGTCAGTGGCTTCCACTTTTATAAGTTGAACCATGCAAAAAATGTGGATCAGAACTGGTTTGGGGTGATTCTTCTCTGGAATGACTTGTCCAAGCTGCTCTCCAGACACACCCATAGTGTAGAGTGATGATCCTCACAGTAGGATAGTCTCCAGACTGGAACACTCAAAACAGAGACACACAGCTACATGAGCTTTCTACCCCAAACTATCAACACCAAAAGAGTGATCAGGGAAAGACAAAAGGCTGGTATCATCTAACGTTTCCCTTTCACCATGAAAAAGAGATTGCAGTCCCACTATCCAACTACCAAATGCTTGTGCTGCAGTAGACTAATCACAAGCTATCCTCGTCAAAAGACTGAAACAAATTTATGAAAGTGACTTGTCTTCTCTGTCCCCACTTTGGTGTCTAGGTTTCTGTTTCAGAAATGTCAGAAGTGCACTCCCAAAACAACCTTGCCTCAGCCATGTTTACAGGACCATGCCAGGGACTTGCAGAGCGGAACCCATCAACCACACAAACAAGCACAATATTCTCTTGGGATGTTAGCGCTAGGCTCTGGGTTAGCATAATGATGCTGAACTTTACACAAGTAGGCCAGCAGGTTTCCACTCCAGGGACATAGATAAAAAGTTCTGGTCATAATGACTGAGTTGCAAAACATAACATGATGCCACCATCATACTACATGCCTAACCCATGACAGGAACAGTAGTACACTATCGGAAAAAACAGGGCATGTTTAGTGCACATCCCTCCAGGTCACAAGAAAGGTCCAGGACCTCACACATGCCTTGGCATGGCTAGGTCTCAGGGCACGCAGTAGAACAGTGTAAGTCTATGGCCAAAATCAACAGCGGAATACTAGAAACACGCAGCCAAGCCTCATGGCAGGGGAACACGAATGTACACTAAGGAGGGGACATTCTTGTCCCAAAACCTAGAAAGCATAGTAACTATTCCTAACTCATGGAGTAGGAAGATAGCCTTGTTTTTGGGTTCAGGGAACTACTATTGGAAGTACAAGAGGCTATGAGCATATTACAGCCTCCACCGCCAGGATCCTCACAGTCAATACCACAACATGGTAACCTACTGACCACAAAGCCTTGCTTATACCAGGCAAAATTTCAGATGTCCTGCATCTTGGAACACAATTAAGGGTATGTAATATTATTCAATACATCAGTAGCATCAGTGCCAGACCTCAGTGCCAGTGCCCTGACCCTAAAGTGCGTTTGTTGAATTGGCTTATACCCAAATGACATCAGCTAGCTTACCTATATGTCCTTAGTATATGGTACCAAGGGCTTCTAGAGTAAGTTATTAGGATACCCCAGGAATTGCAGCACTGGTTCTGCCACCCCAGGTGTGATATGGGTAAAAGAGTCCCAGTCCGCCATTGTAGGCTGGAAGAGCAGTTTTGAACTGCTAGGACGACTTTGCATTTAAACCAATGGAAAGGCTAGGCCTCCCCCTGCAATATGTGCAAGTCCTACGAGGCACGGTGCCGCATATTTCATGGGTACAACATGTATTCTACATGTTCCGACTCCGGCAGTCCAGTAAAAACAATCAGAACTGGCATTTGTACTGTGGAAAGACTTGGTTGCTCCATTGGCGAGTACAGGGTTACACTCAAACTCCTCAGCTGTGCCAACTACTGAACGGTGCAACCAAAGTTGATACTCCAAGGTATCAAACAATTTATTAACACTGAGCCAGACTTAATTCTACTCAAAATTAATTTAGCATGTCACAGCGTGCCTTTAATCTCTTGTGCCCTTAACGGTTGCACATGAAGCCTGTCCTCAAGACAGGATTCTGCCCTCCTGGGGAGATGTGCTAATGACTCCCAAGAAAGGAGACAGTAGAAGCATGCACTAGAGAGAGATGTAACACCAATGCTAGGTGACTTGTACCGGCGGCTGGACTTCTACCAAGACCGAGATGACTTTGAGGGATGCTGACCCTGTGACCAGGACGGTCTCAACCCTTTTGTGGACACAGGTTTAGCCCAAGGAAGACCCTTGTTGACTGGATCACATCCATAGCATCCTAGAGCAACTTCAGCATCCTGCATCCATAGCAAACTATAACAAAGGGTAAAAGTTCCTGGAACTGACTGACTGACTCCTTCCCCTGCTGAGGTAACTGTTTCTGAGGTCTTGCTGGTCCTCAGGACTGGGTCCATCGGAACTGGTTGCCCCAAGTAACTCTAACAGACAGTACAACTAGCAAATTTACTGAATTAGCCAATGTGTGTTTGCGGTTGAGTAAAAAGTGCATATTTAATGCAACATGTAAAGTTTCTGTCTCCAGGACCCTTTGGCGAACCTTTTGCTTTGTAGTGTCTAAAAATACATAAAAATGAAATCTATTTTTATAAATTGGCATTGGATTTCTTTGGTGTCTTGTTGATTTCATCTTCAAATGTTTTGGTGCTGTTTAAACACTGTACACTTGTTCCTTTGTGTAGGCCTTGCTCCTCAGAGCCACAGGTACCCACAGTTGAGCTGGGGGTTTAACAAAGAAAACCTACTGGTCCTAACAGGGTTAGTAAGTGTATTACACCCAATAATACAACCCCGTTCCTCACACTGATTCATTTAGATCTATTGAGCACGATGCTTTGGCAGATTTAACATATTTCCAAAGTCTCTTGAATGGCTCTCACAAGGCACAGGTTTAGCCAACCTCCCAGTCGTTCACATTAATAAGTGGGACAGTACACATCACATAGCCATGTTACTCTCTTGCAACTTGCGGGCGCATCAGGCTTGGTCTCAAGAGAACCAGACACAGGGGACTGGCCACCTGATGTACCAGGCAGGGTTATCTGCTAAGCGGAAGGGAAACAGCCAACCAGCCCATCTAACTGAGTCACATAGTCACCTTTCCCAGAAAACTACCTGCTCTGCATAAGACACAAGACTGGATCGTCTGCATATGGGACATAGCTAACTGTCCCCTCTAAATAAGGACCATAGTCAAACTTCTCAACCAACCACCTGCTCTGCCGTAGGGACACCACTGGCCCTTCTGCCTAAGAGACGCGGTCAACAGGCCCCTCTTAATAAGGATAACAGTCAACCTTCCCAGCCAACCACCCACACCTGATTATTCTGCACAAGGGACACAATTCATACTCTGTCGGAGAGGACTAGCTGAATGTGCAAGACTGCATAAGCCGGGAGAGTTTAGACAAGCTATATGCCAACAAATTCCTTCGTCTCACGCAATCACCTTGGACAGAGAGCGGGTTTGTCGGGGCTATTCCAAAGAAGTCATTTGCAAGACCGACATCCTGGACAAGAGCGCTACCATAAACTGGGCATTTTGCATTTTTCCTCCGTGACCTTGTCAAGATCCTGCAATGTCATCACCACTTTGTGCCTGCGTCTAAACACGCCTGACACCCCCTCCCTGTGCTGCTTTCTCCTTAATGCAGTAATCTGTTTAGGCCGGGGATTAAGGCAGGCTACTCCTAATGGCATTACCGAAAGTCACAAAGCCAAAGGTCTGAGGGAGGCAGCAGGATGCACACCTCGGAGCACACATCCCCTAGGAGAGGAGTGGAAAACAGCAGCTCCCCCTCTCAGATACACATCTCCGCCAGTAGTACACATCAACTGTCCTAGCCATTCCTAGAAGGACAGAGACAGATGGAGCGGGCGCTGCGGCCTGCAATCTCTGGCACCCTCCACACCTAAACAGGAAGGGGAGGGAGGGATCTGCCACTGTGGCCCACACTCCATGGTGTACTCCACCCATGAAAAGAAGAGGAGGAAAGGACCTGGCACTGTGCCTCGCACTATGTGATATACTCCATCCCTAAAAAGAAGCAGGGGAAAGGACCTGGCACTGTGAACCACACCACATGGTGTACTCCACCCCTGAAAAGAGGAGGAGCATAGGACCTGGCACTGTGCCTCGCGCTATGTGATATACTCCATCCCTAAAAAGAAGCAGGGGAAAGGACCTGGCACTGTGAACCACACCACATGGTGTACTCCACCCCTGAAAAGAGGAGGAGCATAGGACCTGGCACTGTGCCCCGCACTGCATGGTATACTCCCATCCCTAAAAAGATGCAGGGGAAAGGATCTGGTACTGTGGCCCAACCTCCATGGTATTATCCACCCCTAAAATGAAGTCGGAGGAAAGGAACTGGCACTGTGGCCCGCACTCCGTGGTATAGTCCAACCCTGAAAAGAAGTGAAAGAATGGATCAGGCACTGTGTCTGCGCTCAGTGGTATACTCCACCCCTAAAAAGAAGTCGAGAAATGGACCTGGCACTGTATCCTGCACTCTATGGTATCTTCCACCGCTAAAAGGAAGGGGAGGGATGGATCCGGCACTGTGAACTCATCACCCCTAGATGACAGGGAGGCAGAAGCCCAATCGCTTCAGCCGCACAACTTCATCTTCAAAGGGATATATAGAGGGCAACATGGCCACACTCTCTGTCCACTTAAGTTCCAGGAAGACCCTTGGAGGAGAGGATGGTATATAGCAGACGAGAAGCTGAGCATCCCCAAACATGGACTACACTGCCATGCACAACCAAGTCTGACCACACATCTCCCAGGTCACATATGAGTTGTGTGCAATGCCACAATGTGGAGACCCCCCTTAGTGCTCACATGTGTGTTCCAAGCACTATACTCTCAGCCTCAAAAAGGAAGAAAATCTATCAGCACTATCAGGCTGTGAAGCAGCCACCTGCCCAAAGATCTGTGCAGGCACTCAGACTTCAGTGCCATTTTATTCGTATTAAACTCATTCTGGGAGCCCACCGAGTCTCAGAACCTGCGGGTGGGTGCATTGATTGATACTCCTGGATTCTAGAAGTGTTGAGCTGCCAATGAATTTGTTATGCTATGCAGATTTGTAGAGCGCACTATCACCCTGCAGGGTGTCCTGGCACTCAGCAGGTGGGAGTCTAGCCAAACCTGGGGCCCAGTGGGACTACTTCAAAGGTCAGGCCTTCAAGAAGTGAGGAGGCTCTCATGTGTACCGACCGGTCGTTTCCTTTCACTCGGACAGGGCTGCAGCACACTGGGTAACCCTTTAGGGCAGGATCTGAAGCATCTAACGCGTTAATGTGAAAGAAGCAAGCTAAATCATTTTATGTATATTTACACATACCTACACAGAAGCACTGCATAATGCACAACATATTGTTTCATTTGGAAGGGTAAAAGAAGGCTTACGAAGGTAAAACCGTGTTTCACTTAAACAAGTCTTGTCTGATCAGGTACGATTTAATGTGCAAACTAAGGACTGGCCCTCATCCCACTACTATCGTATCTTGGATCTCATTTCGAAATAAATAGCAGCGCCTATGAGACTCATGCAAACTCACCCAGGCTACGGGAGTGACTTGAAATTCAATGCTCTTCATTCTCAAAGTGGAGTCACCGTGTGTGCCAAACATCCAGTGCAATCTCCTGCCTGGTGTGTGCTACGAACTTAAGATACTATTTACAGCTTTGCAGAAGCCATTCATTTACTTAAAAGTGCTGCAAGGCGCTGTGTGTCACATTTCAGTTACTTAAGTGCACGACATGGTCTACAATTCAGAGCAAAAACCAAGGAAGGGGAGGGTTGAGAAAACCTGATGCACAATAATCATTCATACATTCTAATGGAGACAGAAGTACCCACTCAAACAGCTAATATAACAAGCATTGGCAAAGCCAACAGATCTTGCCTTTATAACATGACTGGCTTTGTCAATGTTTGTCTGCAATGTACTGTTTTAAGAAAGACATTGTTTAAGGAAAGAAAAACACATTTCAGCATACTGGAGGAAAAGCAAACATATCTTCTGGGATCTCAATCAGCATACTGAGTTAAATTGTTTCAATCGTTTTACCTGGCAAGGTTTATTTTTCAAGTACTTTTCACTCAGGAAATTGAACAGAATTTAAAAAGGAATAAGACGTGTTAGAATGTAAAGAGGAATCCTTGGCAAGACAGTATTTACTTTCCAAAGCATTCAGGCATTTGGTCGTCCTTTATTCAGTGGCGTAAAGTAAAATGTTGAGGCTCCCCTGTAGAAGGTGATGAGGGAACCCCGAGTCTCACAAATATTAATTGGCCCAGGGCTCAATGGGGGTCATCTGAAGGTTTGGGTGCCCCCCTATGTTCACCTTCTGCCTCAGCCGAGCACGGCAGATGGCCACTCCCCAATATCATAAAAGCCTTTGAGCGCCAAAGCTTGTGTTTTCATGCAATATGTGGACTGCAAGAGATAAAACTAAAGCAACCCTCAAAATCTGCTCTTCCGCCAAACTCCAGAAAAAACATCTGTCGTCAAGCTTTTACAGGCACGTTGAGAGGGGTGGTGAGCAACACCTCGGACTGGGTGGGGGGTGGAAGCAGTACACGAGGACGAGAGCTAGAAAAACACATGCACTCTCATGGAGTGCAGAATGGAAAAGAATAAAGTAGTTCCCTAAATGTGACCAGCAGAAGTTTACAAGCCAGCAAATCAAAAGGATCATTAAGAAGCTATGGTGCCCCGGGGAGGGGGGTCTGCTTTGGAGCAGCAAATGCAAAAAAGGATGCAACCTATCAAATAAAACGCAATCACATGAGAGAGACAAAGTCAACCCTCAATAAGCAATTGGCTGGCTGTAAGCCCAGCATAAGAGAAGTCTTCCACAACCAGGCAGATTGTGATGCAAGCAGGTGAGACCTAAAAATGTTAAGGCTAAAATAATCCTGTTGCCTGGTTCAAGATGGGGTCACAGTATCTCAAACCAATGAAGGATAAAGAACAAAAGAACCCAATGGTGTAAGGAGGCAGACCCAAATACCCTAAAATTAAGATACAATACAAGCAGCATACATCTTAAACCTAAAAAGTACATAAAAACTAATCTGCAAAGAAAGACTCAAAGCACCAGCCATGGGCTGGAATCTGCCAAAGTTTCCATTGAAGATGATTGGACTAGAGAGTCCATTACCTTATTGGGATGCCACTTGTTTGTTTATAATGCATTCATTCTGCTTCAACAATGCTTGGGGTTATTTACATGTCCAGACTTTAAACCTATAAGCTAGAGCTGAGGGGAGCATGCGTGCCAGTGATCACAGAAGGTTAGTTTGCTAAAAGACAAGGTTGGGCCTCCAGGAAGGTTGGCATCAATGACAGGCATAAATCATTGCCCAAAATCTGACAGCGCCTCAGTACTAATACATCAAGAAAGTGATTGAGGACTCTTTGCTTCTCTGAACAGTCTTCTTGCTACCACAGACTAGCAGCTTAAAGTTAGCACCACAGAGCTTCCAGCTTCATGAAGCTGGATCAGCATGCTCATCCTGCATCAAAGTTCTTAGGATGCTCTCAGAATTACAAGATGTCACTGATTTGGTCTTCTTTCTACCCCCAAACCATGTGCTCCAAGAAACTGTTTGGAGGCCCATCAGGAGCAGGTGTGTAGGCAGATATCTTACTTCTCTAGACGTAGGAGCCACCAGGCACGGTTACCAGTTGTCCTAAAACAGCCTTTTCTTCTGTGCTGAAGAGAATGGCACAAACGTTGGCACTCCTTCCCCCATACTTATGTAATGTGGCTGCAGGCTTTGGTGGGTGGGATGCAGAAGTTCTTAAAACATTCAAGTCAATTGGTTTCTTGGAGACGTCACTTTCTGGCTTAGGTTGCACAACTGAGAGGAACCTTTGATACTGGGGCAATGACAGTTTTTGGAGGCAAGGGGTGTAGGGAATGGCCAACAGCACTTGCAGCTCCTTTTTCCAGCCAAGTGGGTTACCGATGATGGGGAAACAGCTTTGTACCTTATTGCACAAGCCTTCTCAAGATGCACACGATAGGCTCTATAGCTGCAAGGCATTCAAACAGGAGTTGTTCAAGGGTACCTCCACTTCAGGCAGGCTGGTAAGGACAGATATCCCTGCAACCTGGTCTTCTAGTTGGGTGAGTATGTTTAGGGGGTGAGTAGATTGGCATGGTTGCCATCAGTCCTGGTCAGGACAAGAAATCTCTGTGTAAATATCTTAGGGGAAGCAGTTTTTTTTTATATCAGAAGTGACCCTTTGACAGAAAGGATGGTTTATCCAACAATGTCTCTGTTATACCTGATGCTATCGATTGTCCAGGGCCCATCCAAGAAAGCCAAGGTCCGCGGGCACCTTCAGCAGGGTACAGAGCATGCGGGATTACACCAGGGCTCCGAGATCCTCCTACTGTGATTCACTGAGCTACGCACTATTTCTATACCCTCGGCCTGGTGACTGACCAGAGGAAACAAGCTCACATTGCACCACTGTTTAAAAACAAAAACCCTCCATGGATCCTAGCATTGTCAATAACTGTCGACCTACTTCTCTGCTACCATAGTGCACAGTCCTTTGGATACTTTCATCTGCTACAATGCTCGGGAATGGCTTGGCTCATTTCTGTGTTCACGTTCTCAAGGGTGCATCCACCCCCATTTCTGCCCAATTCCACCACATTCAACTGCGGGTACCTGAAGGCACCTCTATCAGCCGCATCCTAGTCAGCATTTACCTTCGTCCTGTGGTTCCCTGGTTGAATCATTTGGATTAGAGATAATCATGGAAGCAGATGACACACAAATTATTATATTCTACTCGGAAGTCCGAATGCAAACCGATTCCATCCTTAGAGCTTGCATGGGAGCAGTTGCCTTGTGGACGCAGTTCAACTGCCCTGAGCTAAATGGTGATAAAGCCAAGGTCCTCCATTTTGGGCATTATACCGCTTTGTGGCCACTGGACTGGTGGCCACCAAAGCTATGGACCACGCCCTGCCCAGTAAACTCAGCAAAGACTCTCGCTGTTCTGACGGACACACAACTCACCTTCACAAATCAGGCAGTGCCTGGGTGGTGCATGCTCAGGAGTACAAAGTGTGACAACGCGTCGAGTCCTTAAGCTGCCCCTATTAATTCAGTGTCTGATCACCTCAAAACCTTACACTGGCTCCCCGTTAAGAAACAGGCAGCCTATAAAGTCGGGTGCTTGGCCCTTGGATCAATTAATGGCTCGAGACCTTTCTCCCTGAGACACATCTAGAACCTGTCTGCCTGTGGTGGTCACCCTCTCAAGGACTGCTCCAGCATCCCCCAGGACCTCCCTTCCTCTACCCCCACCACCACTCTTTGGAATAAGCTTCTGACCACAATACCTCTCCAATCACCCTGTGTGCAAGACATTAAACGCGTGGCTGTTGCAGCCTGTCCTGCCAGCCGTTGAGACCCGTCCGCCCCCTCTCAGCCAGGGCACCATTTTTGGGTAATGGCTGCTTTAGAAATACACAAAGACATAAGAGCGTCCCTGGGGTCTGCAGCACGAACTCGGAGGGATCCTGAAGCCAACCTTGTTACAGAGCTCGGCAATCTAACCCCCGCTGCATGCTACCGCTTGCAGGGGCGCGGGAAAAGGTGGCCTGTGTCACATTGTGGGGGGGGGGGGGGGGGGGGGTCTGAAGAAAGCAGCCTTTTTCAAACGATGTACGCTAGTCACGGTAACGTGCAGGCGGCCTGTGTGGTTTCATCAGCTGTCACTGTAAGGACATACTTTTCAGCTGACAGGTACAGTCACCGCAGAATCAGCGCTATAAAAAGCACTACACTTCAGCTGTCCACGAGAGGGCCGGACACAGGCCAGGTATTCACCATTGCCACTCGGAAACTATTTCCACATTAGATGGAAAGGTATTATAAGGGGCTATCTAGAGAAGGCTCAATGGACGCAGCTCTCCTGGGCCTTCCCCATACAGCCCTGCAGTAAGCCATTCCCCTAAACCCTAACTATTGAAAACAGCCATTACAATCCCCTCGAGGTTAAATCACTGCCCTATAGGCGGAGACACAAGGGATCACAGCTTCGTATGATTTCAGGCGCTGCCCCCGCTGCCCAAGCAGACCCCTGGGACGTCTCTTCCGGCTGCTGGACTCGATGGGAGTCTCTCTTTGTGATTTCACACACATCACCCTGATTGAGAGCCCATGAATTAATAAAGAGGGAACAGGCCCAGGGGGCTTGGCGGGCCGGGATGTGATGCCCGTTGCCAGGGAGACGCCAGACGCCCTCCAGATGCGCGACTCAATTACACAAAGTCCCATTTAAAGACCTGAAAACTTTAAAATTCCTCTCTAATTAGGAGCAACTGATTGTACTGTCCTGGTCACTGATGGAGTCAAAAAGAGCTGCAGTTATGAATTAAAAACACGGCTGATAGCGTTAAACTACCTAATAAATATGTGGGAAAAGGCTTTGTATGTGAAGAAAGGCAGCTAGAACCAGAGGCGGTCGAGCCAGAGAAAGTCAAGCCTGAGAAAGTCAAGCCAGAGAAAGGGCGAGACCACCTTGGAAGCCTGGCTCTCGATCAGCTCTTGGCCCTGTTGGTGCCTGGAGCATGAAACAAGCCGAGCTTTAAGGTGCTTTCTGTCTGCCTCCCTCCACGTCACCTGCATGTGGCACTAGGGCCACAGCTGTCGACGGTGGAACTGGTGAATCAAGTTGGAGTCTCGGCGCCGGCTCAACATCTGTGATTCTGGGCAAATCGCTTAATCTTCCATGCCCATAGCCAATGAATGGTGACGTGTAATGCAACTGGTGCTTCTGTGAACACTAATAAGTGCGCAAACTGAAGAAAAAATGCACAGAAAGGTAAACCCAACACTTTTAAAATAAGGAAAGGCAAATCACAGATGCCCCTTTACTGGCTGATTTGTACAAAGTGAAACCAGAAAACATTGATGAATCGTGGCTTCCCTGCTTAAATTGAGTGATCTTTGCCAAATATTTTAGTTCACCAAAACTCCTTTTTCCTCATTATTGCATATGGAAACACTTTCAAATATGTGTGCTCTGAATACCAGTTGTACCAAAACTTGTTGTGTTATTTTATGGACTATGATGTTGCTCCCTGAGAATCTGGGCCACACACAGGTGTCTACATGACAACTGCCTTGCCCCTTAGTCCACTGATGGTTCATGTTTAACAACTATCACTATTACTAAGCACTTCTCAGTGCAGTGCTGTTGTGGGCCTTAATAATGTCAAGGTTTCCATGGGTTAAACAAATAAGCTTTTTTGAATTTTGAAGATAATTTATCATATTGTACATGATGCTTGTCGCATGATTTACATAGCAAATATTTTCGGGGCTCGGCTCCTGGAAGGGCTCTAAGACCAGAGCCCGGCTGGGCTCGGCCCTCCTTGTTAACCTGGTGGCTCACCCACCTCTAGCTGGAGGCGCCAACTGGTAAATGGCAGTGCAAGGCCTTAGTTCACTCATTCAGGCCAAGGACCACATGCACTCACAAGGCCCAAGAACACATTGAGAGCAAAAACATAGCCCGAACCAAGTGTGCTTGCATCTGCTCAGAGAAACAAACAACAAATTGATTGAAGGGATGCTGTAATTAATCTCAGCCCCTGCAAATCACCTCGGCTGCATCAAGTCCAACGTTTTTCACCCACTATGCCACCCTAGACAAAGAACTGCCATATGCAAATCACTCTTGATCCAGCTCCAACAGGACCAATTCAGTCCAAACTGCCAGGCTACCCTCTAGAGGGCAAAACTAGAAGCCACAGGCCACCTTTGGCATACTTGGAACTCATCAGTGAGATCTGTGGGATAGTTAACACTGGTTCATAGCATGGACCGAGTGCGCTCGCAATCAGTCATACCACGGGCCGAGTGCGCTCGCAATCAGTCAGAGCACGGGCCGAGTGGGCTCACAATCAGTCAGACCACGGGCCAAGTATGCTTGCAGTCATTCATACCAATCATTCAGACCACGGGCCGAGTATGCTTGCAGTCATTCATACCAATCATTCGGACCACGGGCCAAGTATGCTTGCAGTCATTCATACCAATCATTCGGACCACGGGCCAAGTATGCTTGCAGTCATTCATACCAATCATTCGGACCACGGGCCGAGTATGCTTGCAGTCATTCATACCAATCATTCGGACCACAGGCCAAGTATGCTCGCAGTCATTCAGAGCACGGGCCGAGTGCGCTCGCAGTCATTCAGAGCACAGGCCAAGTATGCTCGCAGTCATTCAGAGCACGGGCCGAGTGTGCTCGCAGTCATTCAGAGCACGGGCCGAGTGCGCTCGCAGTCATTCAGAGCACGGGCCGAGTGCGCTCGCAGTCATTCAGAGCACAGGCCAAGTATGCTCGCAGTCATTCATACCAATCATTCAGACCACGGGCCAAGTATGCTTGCAGTCTTTCATACCAATCATTCAGACCACGGGCCAAGTATGCTTGCAGTCTTTCATACCAATCATTCAGACCACGGGCCAAGTATGCTTGCAGTCTTTCATACCAATCATTCAGACCACGGGCCAAGTATGCTTGCAGTCTTTCATACCAATCATTCGGACCACAGGCCAAGTGTGCTCGCAGTCATTCATACCAATCATTCGGACCACAGGCCAAGTGTGCTCGCAGTCATTCATACCAATCATTCGGACCACAGGCCAAGTGCGCTCGCAGTCATTCAGAGCACGGGCCGAGTGCGCTCGCAATCATTCAGGGCACGGGCCGAGTGCGCTCGCAATCAGTCAGAGCACGGGCCGAGTGCGCTCGCAGTCATTCATACCAATCATTCGGACCACAGGCCAAGTGCGCTCGCAGTCATTCAGAGCACGGGCCGAGTGCGCTCGCAATCATTCAGGGCACGGGCCGAGTGCGCTCGCAATCAGTCAGAGCACAGGCCAAGTATGCTCGCAGTCATTCATACCAATCATTCAGACCACGGGCCAAGTATGCTTGCAGTCTTTCATACCAATCATTCAGACCACGGGCCAAGTATGCTTGCAGTCATTCATACCAATCATTCGGACCACAGGCCAAGTGTGCTCGCAGTCATTCATACCAATCATTCGGACCACAGGCCAAGTGTGCTCGCAGTCATTCATACCAATCATTCGGACCACGGGCCGAGTGCGCTCGCAGTCATTCAGAGCACGGGCCGAGTGGGCTCACAATCAGTCAGACCACGGGCCAAGTATGCTTGCAGTCATTCATACCAATCATTCAGACCACGGGCCGAGTATGCTTGCAGTCATTCATACCAATCATTCGGACCACGGGCCAAGTATGCTTGCAGTCATTCATACCAATCATTCGGACCACGGGCCAAGTATGCTTGCAGTCATTCATACCAATCATTCGGACCACGGGCCGAGTATGCTTGCAGTCATTCATACCAATCATTCGGACCACAGGCCAAGTATGCTCGCAGTCATTCAGAGCACGGGCCGAGTGCGCTCGCAGTCATTCAGAGCACAGGCCAAGTATGCTCGCAGTCATTCAGAGCACGGGCCGAGTGTGCTCGCAGTCATTCAGAGCACGGGCCGAGTGCGCTCGCAGTCATTCATACCAATCATTCGGACCACAGGCCAAGTGTGCTCGCAGTCATTCATACCAATCATTCGGACCACAGGCCAAGTGTGCTCGCAGTCATTCATACCAATCATTCGGACCACAGGCCAAGTGCGCTCGCAGTCATTCAGAGCACGGGCCGAGTGCGCTCGCAATCATTCAGGGCACGGGCCGAGTGCGCTCGCAATCAGTCAGAGCACGGGCCGAGTGCGCTCGCAGTCATTCATACCAATCATTCGGACCACAGGCCAAGTGCGCTCGCAGTCATTCAGAGCACGGGCCGAGTGCGCTCGCAATCATTCAGGGCACGGGCCGAGTGCGCTCGCAATCAGTCAGAGCACAGGCCAAGTATGCTCGCAGTCATTCATACCAATCATTCAGACCACGGGCCAAGTATGCTTGCAGTCTTTCATACCAATCATTCAGACCACGGGCCAAGTATGCTTGCAGTCATTCATACCAATCATTCGGACCACAGGCCAAGTGTGCTCGCAGTCATTCATACCAATCATTCGGACCACAGGCCAAGTGTGCTCGCAGTCATTCATACCAATCATTCGGACCACGGGCCGAGTGCGCTCGCAGTCATTCAGAGCACGGGCCGAGTGTGCTCACAGTCATTCAGAGCACGGGCCGAGTGTGCTCACAGTCATTCAGAGCACGGGCCGAGTGCGCTCGCAATCATTCATACCACGGGCCGAGTGCGCTCGCAATCAGTCAGAGCACGGGCCGAGTGGGCTCGCAATCAGTCAGAGCACGGGCCGAGTGGGCTCGCAATCAGTCAGAGCACGGGCCGAGTGGGCTCACAGTCATTCATACCACGGGCCGAGTGCGCTCGCAATCAGTCATACCACGGGCCGAGTGCGCTCGCAATCAGTCAGAGCACGGGCCGAGTGGGCTCGCAATCAGTCATACCACGGGCCGAGTGCGCTCGCAATCAGTCAGAGCACGGGCCGAGTGGGCTCACAATCAGTCAGACCACGGGCCAAGTATGCTTGCAGTCATTCATACCAATCATTCGGACCACAGGCCAAGTATGCTTGCAGTCATTCATACCAATCATTCGGACCACAGGCCAAGTATGCTCGCAGTCATTCAGGGCACGGGCCGAGTGTGCTCACAGTCATTCAGAGCACGGGCCGGGTGTGCTCACAGTCATTCAGAGCACGGGCCGGGTGTGCTTGCAATCATTCAGAGCACGGGCCGGGTGCGCTCGCAATCAGTCAGAGCACAGGCCAAGTATGCTCGCAGTCATTCAGAGCACGGGCCGAGTGCGCTCGCAATCATTCAGAGCACGGGCCGGGTGTGCTCGCAGTCAGTCAGAGCACGGGCCGGGTGTGCTCGCAGTCATTCAGAGCACGGGCCGACTGTGCTCGCAGTCATTCAGGGCACGGGCCGAGTGTGCTCACAGTCATTCAGAGCACGGGCCGGGTGTGCTCACAGTCATTCAGAGCACGGGCCGGGTGTGCTTGCAATCATTCAGAGCACGGGCCGGGTGCGCTCGCAATCAGTCAGAGCACAGGCCAAGTATGCTCGCAGTCATTCAGAGCACGGGCCGAGTGCGCTCGCAATCATTCAGAGCACGGGCCGGGTGTGCTCGCAGTCAGTCAGAGCACGGGCCGGGTGTGCTCGCAGTCATTCAGAGCACGGGCCGACTGTGCTCGCAGTCATTCAGGGCACGGGCCGAGTGTGCTCGCAGTCATTCAGGGCACGGGCCGAGTGTGCTCGCAGTCATTCAGGGCACGGGCCGAGTGTGCTCACAGTCATTCAGAGCACGGGCCGACTGTGCTCGCAGTCATTCAGGGCACGGGCCGAGTGTGCTCGCAGTCATTCAGGGCACGGGCCGAGTGTGCTCACAGTCATTCAGAGCACGGGCCGAGTGTGTTCACAATCATTCGGACCACGGGCCGAGTGTGCTCGCAGTCATTCAGAGCACAGGTCAAGTGGGCTCGCAATAATTCAGGCCACAGGCTGAGTATGCTCGCAATCATTCAAAGCACGGGCAAAGTGTGCTCTCAATCAGTCGAAGCACGGGCCAAGTGTACCCGCAATCATTGAGACCAGGGACCAAGTATGCTAGCAATCATTCAGAGCAAGTGGGAAGGTCACTCACAATCACCGAAAGACCTAGGGTACTCACACTCACAGAGAAAGACCAAGGAGGCACTCACTCACAGAGGAAGACCAAGGAGGCACTCACTCACAGGGAAAGACCAAGGAGGCACTCACTCACAGGGAAAGACCAAGGAGGCACTCACTCACAGGGAAAGACCAAGGGTGCTCTTGGATTACTTCTGGGACTGCAAGAGTTGGATATAAAATTAAAGACCAGGAGGCCATGAAAACCTGAAATGTTTCCAAAACAAGAGGATCCATTCTTTCGTGGTTACAAAGTCTCCCTATCTACTTAGTTTGTAAAACACTTCAGCGCTGAGAGCAGCTGTGGAGCAATGGCTAGTGCATAAACACCCACAGAACAGCTGGCTGGAAGGGCAGGGCACATCTGGCACAGCAACATTTTTATTTAATGCTCGCATACACGAACTACTTTCAAAGTAAACGCTGAGTAAACCCTACCAGCCTCACACAAACACCAGAGACTATCGGTTTATGGAGCTCCCAGATCCGCGTGAACCGGACCTATATGGTGCTTCCAAACCCAGGATTAACAGATCCCGGTCACACCGGGACCAGAGACACCAGACGATGCTGCCCCCACACACCCCTTCCATTGGCATACCAGGTAATGGGTGTGTGCTCGTTACTCATCCCAGAAGCGGGAATCGCACGCGGAAAACAAACCGATATTCCCAGATACGCACGTTATTACCCATTCCTGGGGCAATAACTTGGGCTCCCCGTTATTTCACGTGGATGCTGTTTGGAATCGAGGATTCTAAAGGGGAACCGACAATGAGATCATTTGATCAATACAGTGCCATGACAGCAGCAGGCGCTACGAAAATGGCAACAACATAACACAGAATAACGGTGCAGATGTTTGTTTACAGGGTGAGTGCAGGGAGATCTACTTACCCGAGGGGAACGTCACATATACGGATGCATGAAGAGGGAACAGCAGGAGAGCTCAGTCCATGGGTGAAGTGATGGGTTGTTAGGTCTTCCTTGGACCGTGGTAAGGAAGGGACCAGATGGAGGACCCATAGTCCATTTGCGGCACATGCAGAGAAGGTAGGTTCATGTGTCTGTTCTTTGAGTGTCTGAAATGTTCAAACCTGGCATGGAAGCAATGTTACAAATGGTGACATCCGGTTTGTTTGTGCGGGTGGATGCCAAGAGGGAACACCAATGAAGTTGTTTTTGAGTGAGGTTCATGTGTTCACATTCTTATGTCAAGCCTTCCAGACTTTGATTGCAAAATACCTATTGTGGGATTACCAAGACCTTACAGGGGGTTACACCCACCCACTGCTTTCCAGTGGTTAGCTTTACTGTTAGGCATACATCATTGTTTTTATTCCTGCTTTCGCTCTCTCGTGTGTTGCTTTCGCTGGCACGCGCACGCGTTCTGATGTATGCACGCGCCAGCTGAATGACACCTGCTACTTCACCATCGCGTCATTACGCGTTTTTTTCGTCAATGCTGTCCAGCATCACCAAAAGCAACTGGTAAAATGAGAAGGTCCCAAAGGCATGTTCCTCTTCGGTTATCTGAGAAACTGCAGTGCACTGGACTCCAGGTTGGAAAGAGGGACCTCGATCTACAGAGCACCGGCCTATCAACATGAGACATGACTAGCATGTGGCCAGTTCTTCGGAAGGTATGGTGTGCTCCTGCGAAGAGGCCAATCTGGACGCAATCACACTGAACCTTGTATCTGACTTGGTCTTTCAAGAGGGTTTGAGCCTTGTGAAAATCGGGAGGAAGAATGGGAAGGAGGAAAGGGATGAAGAGAAGCCTTCTGCATCTGTACTACTGAGCCAGGCTAACATGGGCAGCTGGAGACTGCTGCTGTTGAACAGGACTAACTCTGTTTTAGTTGCACTGAGTATAAGGCAAATGAGCAACACCCAGGCATGAAATGTGGTGTGGCAGGTGAGGGGCCCTGGAGGTGACTGGCCAATAACACTCTTAGGTGTAGTCATCAGTATTCGGGCTTATGGTGAAGTCTTGTTGAGCAAGTGTATTCAACTGTATTGGCCAAAGAGAGCATTATTAATAATACTGATATATGTGACTAAGCCAATGACTAATGCCCATACACTAACATAATTTAATTGGGCAAAGTGAACATTGTTAATTTCTAAGGCAGCCACAGCCTTGTCTTTGTGTTAAAGCTGTCTGGAGGAGTATCTTTAGATCAATTTAGTCTACATCCTTTAGACACTATTTGCACTGCTTACAAATACACTGTTTTATTGCATACTAATCAGCATATCCGTTTTAACATTTCAAAGGGCAAAAATGTTCACTCCCTTTAGTGAGATCTGTGCTATTTTGTTTGTGGCTTTAACATTCCCAAAACATCCAGTGAGCTAGGGTTCGGATACACTATGACAGCCACCACTGGAGAGTACAGGACCCAATGTAGTCCTTTTATCACAGGCCCAGGACCTGTAATGAAAACATCAGCCTCTAGGAATATCTTACAACCAGCACCATTTGGAGAAAAATCCTGCCCAGACAGACTTCCAAAATTAGTGTTCTCTTCTACAAACGAACTCCCAGAGCCATCTTTGCCATTTGTTTCCCTGGGCCCAGGTCACAACCACAAACTTCGATAAAGGAATGGTTCAATGCAGCACACGTCCCTTAAGGGCAAAGCGGTGTGCCCCCCGCCCCTCCTCCAAAGCTCAATCTACCAGAGAATTATACACTGTGAACTACAGAAGGATGGCTGCAGGGAAAGAAAAGTAAGAGGTCAGAGCCGTGGTCACAAACCATTGCAAATCAATAGGTTTAAAATAGCATTTTAAAATAAACTGTGGCTAGCGCCACTCTCTAAAGCACCAACTCGTCTAGCATCAGTTGAACTATTTACCATGCGGGAAGATCCTGGCACAAGCAGGGAGCCTTCACGCATTTTAACATGTTGTAGGAAGTTGGCTCTGTATGTGCTATTTCAAAGTAAGAGATAGTGTGCACAGAGTCCAAGGGTTCCCCTTAGAGGTAAGATAGTGGCAAAAGTAGATCATTCTAATGTTCTATTTTGTGGAATTGTGGTCGAGCAGTAGGCTTATCAGAGTGTAGTGTGAAAAGTTTGTTGTACACACACAGGCAATAAATGAGGAACACACACTCAAAGACTTACTCCAGGCCAATAGGTTTTTACATTGAAAAATATATTTTCTTAGTTTATTTTAAGAACCACAGGTTCAAGATTCACATTAAACACTTTAAATGTAAGGTACTTCACTTAGATACTTTATGAACTTTGAATAAAAGCAATATCAAATACAGTCTTTGTAAAAATGGCAATAAGCTACTTTCAAAGTAGACACAGTGCAAAAAATCAACAGTTCCTGGGGAAGGTAAGTAAAGGTTAGATTAGGAGGCAAGTAAAAGACTTACAAGTCTCAGTTCTGGGGCATAGGCAGCCCACCGTTGGGGGTTCAAGGCAACCCCAAAGTTACCACACCAGCAACTCAGGGCCGGTCAGGTGCAGCGGTCAAAGAGGTGCCCAAAACACATAGGTGCCTATGGAGAACAGGGGTGCTCCAGTTCCAGTCTGCCAGCAAGTAAGTACCTGTGTCCTTGGGGGCAGACCAAGGGGGCTTTGTAGAGCACTGGTGGGGGGGGGGGGTGGGGGGGGGACGACAAGTAGGCACACAAAACACACCCTCAGCGGCACAGGGGCGGCCGGGTGCAGTGTGCAAAGCAGGCGTTGGGTTTCAGGTAGGAAACAATGGAGGGACCCGGGGGTCACTCTAGCGGTGCAGGCAGGCACAGGGGGGGCTTCTCGGGACAGCCACCACCTGGGCAAGGCAGAGGGTTGCCTGGGGGTCACTCCTGCGCTGAGGTTCGGTTTCTTCAGATCCTAGGGGCTGCGGGTGCAGTGTTGGTTCCAGGCGTCGGGTCCCTTGTTACAGGCAGTCGCGGTCAGGGGGAGCCTCTGGATTCTCTCTGCAGGCGTCGCTGTGTGGGTTCAGGGGGGTCGTCTCTGGTTACTCACGGGCTCACAGTCGCCGGGGAGTCCTCCCTGAGGTGTTTGTTCTCTGGATCTCGAGCCGGGGAGGTGTTGGGTGCAGAGTGTGAAGTCTCACACTTCCAGCAGGAAACGTGCAGTCTTTGAAAGTTGCTTCTTTGTTGCAAATAAGTAGCTGGTTTTGAACAGGGCCACTGTTCACAGGAGTTTCTTGGTTCTTTATCCAGGGTAGTCCTCTGTGGCTTCAGAGGTCGCTGGTCCCTGTCAGATGTGTCGCTGAAGCAGGTTTTCGAAGTTGGAGACAGGCCGGTAGGGCTGGGGCCGAATCAGTTGTCGTCTTCCTCCTTCTCTGCAGGATTGTAGGTCAGCAGTCCTTCTTGTTTCTTCAGGTTGCAGGAATCTGATTTCCTGGGTTCAGGGTCGCCCCTAAATACTCAATTTAGGGGTGTGTTTAGGTCTGGGGGGCAGTAGCCAATGGCTACTGCCCTTGAGGGTGGCTACACCCTCCTTGTGCCTCCTCCCTGAGGGGATAGGGGCACATCCCTAATCCTATTGGGGGAATCCTCCAAAATCAAGATGGAGGATTTCTAAAGGCAGGGGTCACCTCAGCTCAGGACACCGTAGGGGCTGTCCTGACTGGTGGGTGACTCCTCGTTTTTCCTCATTATCTCCCCTGGACTACCCGCCAAAAGTGGGGCTGTGTCCAGGGGGCGGGCGTCTCCACTAGCTGGAGTGCCCTGGGGCATTGTAACACGAAGCTTGAGCCTTTGAGTCTCACTAGTTCCTGCAGGGGGTAGGTGTTAAGCATCTCCGCCCAATGCAGGCTTTGTTTCTGGCCTCAGACAGCACAAAGGCTCTCACCCCAGGGGGTCAGAAACTCGTCTCTCAGCAGCAGGCTGGCATGGATCAGTCAGTCCTGCACTGAAGGATTGGGTAAAATACAGGGGACATCTCTAAGATGCCCTCTGTGTGCATTTTTTAATAAATCCAACACTGGCATCAGTGTGGGTTTATTATTCTGAGAAGTTTGATACCACACTTCCCAGTATTCAGTGTAGCCATTATGGAGCTGTGGGGTTTGTTTTGACAAACTCCCAGACCATATACTTAATATGGCCATACTGTACTTACAATGTCTGAGAATAGACTTAGACACTGTAGAGGCACATTGCTCATGCAGCTATGCCCTCACCTGTGGTATAGTGCACCCTGCCTTAGGGCTGTAAGGCCTGCTAGAGGGGTGACTTACCTATGCCACAGGCAGTATTTTGTGTGCATGGCACCCTGAGGTGGATGCCATGTCGACTTTGCCTTATCTCCCCACCAACACACACAATCTGCAATGGCAGTGTGCATGGGTTAGGTGAGGGGTCCCTAAGGGTGGCACAACACATGCTGCAGCCCTTAGGGACCTTCCCTGGCCACGGGGCCCTTGGTACCACTGGTACCTTTTACAAGGGACTTATCTGTGTGCCTAGGGTGTGCCAATTGTGGAAACAATGGTACATTTTAGGTAAAAGAACACTGGTGCTGGGCCCTGGTTAGCAGGGTCCCAGCACACTTCTCAGTCAAGTCAGCATCAGTATCAGGCAAAAAGTGGGGGGTAACTGCAACAGGGAGCCATTTTCCTACACATGGTCTGTGCATCAACCACGCACTTCTGTTTCCCTCCTCATTTAGATATCTAAGCTTTACTGCTTGATAAAGGTTTGAGGTGTGCCCCCATGCGGCAGCTTGGCAGATCTCCACAGCTGGCATTCCAGCACAGATGTTCGTAGGCAGTGACATTCCTCTGGTGAGATGTTTTGTAACTCTTCTTGCCAAGCACCTGTACTCCTTGCTATGGGAAAAGGCCCAACCACACATAGTGAGATTGTTTGATGGTGCCTTGTTGGACAGTCCCTTTCCTTTGGAGATCGGTATTAACAAAGAGCTTGCTTTGAATCTAGTGGACAAATGAGTTTTTTCTGCAGAAATAAATTTGTCCTTAGAGAATGTAGTTACAAAGGTAACCAAAACTTTATGCACTTTCGGTTCCAGAATTAGAACCTCCTTATGATTAGATTCCCTGGAGGTCTAAGTGCGTTGGAGGTTGGACCTTCAAGGGTTGAATCTCCCTATGATTTGATTGCCTGGAGGCCTAGGGACTGGACCTTCGAGAGTTGAAGCCCTTAAGATGGGAGTGCCTGGTTGAATCAAACCTCCCTAAGATTTGATTGCGTGGAGGTCTAAGGATGCTGCAGGTTGGACCTTCAAGAAGTGAACCTCTCCAAGATTGGACGTCTAAGGGTGCTGCAGGTTGGATCTTTGAGAGTGTAGATCTCCAGGTAGTTTTACTGGAGCTACACATCCAACCTCCATCAAACATCCCTACTTTACCCTTGCTCAGCAAATCCTGCATCTGGACCACGGTTCTCGCTCCTAATTCTCACCAACAGCTTTGGACAGATTGAATGGTCTAAAAACGTTTTGTTCCAGACACCGTAGAACTGCTGTAGAATATGCAGGTAGACATGAAACTACATCAAATCCACACTGGAATAGCGAGTAAATGATCACCATTTTCTCACCCTCACTCAGAAAAAAGATTTTGAGATGCCATCTTATGTATATTTTGTTATCTTAAATCCCTCTTCTGTTATGCAACACTTAAGAGGTCCGATGCCCTCTTAGGCTCAGTCAGAGCACAAAGTCTCTTTCCTAGCAATGGCTGAGCCTCAATTACACTTTCCTTCACCTCCAGGTCTGTAGTTCGAATCTAGCAGATGGCATCTGTATCATCTGAGGTTCTAACAATTCTAAGTAACTAACAGCCAATTTAGTAGAAGGATGGAACAGAAAACACTAACAAAAACGTATTTTCGTGTTGGGGAGGGAAGATCACTTTACAGAACTTGAGACTGGGGGCTCAGTTGGCATGGGAAGGCTGTGCCCTGGTGAAACTGCTCTCTCTCCTGTAGCCTGGCATGCAAGGTAGCACTCGCTTGCATTTGTGTTTCAACGCAAAAATAATGCAACAGCTGGAGAGGTCACGGACTAAGCCCGAAATAATACCACACAGGAGTGTAGGTAGGGAGTACCCAGGCGGGATGCGAGCATAGACCATGGAGTACCCCCTCGAGCGCCTGGAACATTTGGGTTTTGCAGAAATATCTTATCTGAAACAAGACGTGCACCATTGGCCACCATAGTGTGTAGGGTCTGAAGGATGCTTAACATAGCATCATTTGAATAACTTGAATATGAGTGTGCTCGTTTTAAAGGTAACAGCGAGCGTCTTTGTCTCACTCGACGCCTGTCATCCGCGCATCCAGCTCAGAGTGGGTTAAGCCAGCAGCAGCCAGCTGTCCACTCGCCCAGCCCCTGTCCAGCTGGCACACACATCTACACAGAGGAAGCTCTGAGGTCACTGCAGCATCCCAGGCACCCTGCTCCCGTTACAGGGAACCTGAAATAACACTCTGCCCCTCACCCAGCCCAGCGTCCCCTGGACCTTACACAGCACAGCTGCTGATGCAGCACAACATGAAATGTTAATTCTTCCACGAACGGCACGGGGAACCTCTCCTAACCAGCAGAGAAAAGCAATCACCATGCAGCTGATGCCTGGGGGCTGCCCCCATCGGCAGCACGTAATCGCAAAGCTAACACAGCAAAAACCACTCAACAAGGACCCAGCCAGTGAGTGCACCTCGCACACGGCCCAGGTGAGCAACACCTCAGAGCATCTCACCTGAGCCCACGGGAAGCAGGCACCGAATGCATCTCACACAAGGCCCAGGTGAGCAACACCTCAGAGCATCTCACCTGAGTCCACGGGAAGCAGGCAGCGAATGCATCTCACACAAGGTCTAGATGAGCAACACCTCAGAGCACCTGGGCTGACTCCACGGGGAGCAGGCAACGAATGCACCTCACACACGGCCCAGGTGAGCAACACCTCAGAGCATCTCACCTGAGCCCACGGGACGCAGGCAGCGAATGCACCTCACACACAAGGTCTAGATGAGCAACACCTCAGAGCATCTCACCTGAGTCCACGGGGAGCAGGCAGCGAATGCACCTCACACACGGCCCAGGTGAGCAACACCTCAGAGCATCTCACCTGAGTCCACGGGGAGCAGGCAGCGAATGCACCTCACACACGGCCCAGGTGAGCAACACCTCAGAGCATCTCACCTGAGTCCACGGGGAGCAGGCAGCGAATGCACCTCACACACGGCCCAGGTGAGCAACACCTCAGAGCATCTCACCTGAGCCCACGGGACGCAGGCAGCGAATGCACCTCACACACGGCCCAGGTGAGCAACATCTCAGAGCATCTCACCTGAGTCCACGGGAAGCAGGCAGCGAATGCATCTCACACAAGGTCTAGATGAGCAACACCTCAGAGCATCTCACCTGAGTCCACGGGGAGCAGGCAGCGAATGCACCTCACACACGGCCCAGGTGAGCAACACCTCAGAGCATCCCAGGTGAGCAACACCTCAGAGCATCTCACCTGAGTCCACGGGGAGCAGGCAGCGAATGCACCTCGCACACAGCCCAGGCGAGCAACACCTCAGAGCATCTCACCTGAGTCCACGGGGAGCAGGCAGCGAATGCACCTCACACACGGCCCAGGCGAGCAACACCTCAGAGCATCTCACCTGAGTCCACGGGGAGCAGGAAGCGAATGCACCTCACACACGGCCCAGGCGAGCAACATCTCAGAGCATCTCACCTGAGTCCACGGGAAGCAGGCAGCGAATGCATCTCACACACGGCCCAGGCGAGCAACACCTCAGAGCATCTCACCTGAGTCCACGGGGAGCAGGCAGCGAATGCACCTCGCACACGGCCCAGGCGAGCAACACCTCAGAGCATCTCACCTGAGTCCACGGGAAGCAGGCAGCGAATGCACCTCACACACGGCCCAGGCGAGCAACACCTCAGAGCATCTCACCTGAGTCCAAGGGGAGCAGGCAGCCCATGCACCTCACACACGGCCCAGGCGAGCAACACCTCAGAGCATCTCACCTGAGTCCACGGGAAGCAGGCAGCGAATGCACATCACACACGGCCCAGGCGAGCAACACCTCAGAGCATCTCACCTGAGTCCACGGGGAGCAGGCAGCGAATGCACCTCACACACGGCCCAGGTGAGCAACACCTCAGAGCATCTCACCTGAGTCCACGGGGAGCAGGCAGCAAATGCACCTCACACACGGCCCAGGTGAGCAACACCTCAGAACATCTCACCTGAGCCCACGGGACGCAGGCAGCGAATGCATCTCACACAAGGTCCAGGTGAGCAACACCTCAGAGCATCTCACCTGAGCCCACGGGGAGCAGGCAGCGAATGCACCTCGCACACGGCCCAGGTGAGCAACACCTCAGAGCATCTCACCTGAGTCCACGGGGAGCAGGCAGCGAATGCACCTCGCACACGGCCCAGGCGAGCAACACCTCAGAGCATCTCACCTGAGTCCACGGGAAGCAGGCAGCGAATGCACCTCACACACGGCCCAGGCGAGCAACACCTCAGAGCATCTCACCTGAGTCCACGGGAAGCAGGCAGCCCATGCACCTCACACACGGCCCAGGCGAGCAACACCTCAGAGCATCTCACCTGAGTCCACGGGGAGCAGGCAGCGAATGCACCTCACACACGGCCCAGGCGAGCAATACCTCAGAGCATCTCACCTGAGTCCACGGGAAGCAGGCAGCGAATGCATCTCACACACGGCCCAGGTGAGCAACACCTCAGAGCATCTCACCTGAGTCCACGGGGAGCAGGCAGCGAATGCACCTCGCACACGGCCCAGGCGAGCAACACCTCAGAGCATCTCACCTGAGTCCACGGGAAGCAGGCAGCGAATGCACCTCACACACGGCCCAGGCGAGCAACACCTCAGAGCATCTCACCTGAGTCCACGGGAAGCAGGCAGCCCATGCACCTCACACACGGCCCAGGCGAGCAACACCTCAGAGCATCTCACCTGAGTCCACGGGAAGCAGGCAGCGAATGCACCTCACACACGGCCCAGGCGAGCAACACCTCAGAGCATCTCACCTGAGTCCACGGGAAGCAGGCAGCCCATGCACCTCACACACGGCCCAGGTGAGCAACACCTCAGAGCATCTCACCTGAGTCCACGGGGAGCACGCAGCGAATGCACCTCACACACGGACCAGGTGAGCAACACCTCAGAGCATCTCACCTGAGTCCACGGGGAGCAGGCAGCGAATGCACCTCACACACGGCCCAGGTGAGCAACACCTCAGAGCATCTCACCTGAGCCCACGGGACGCAGGCAGCGAATGCACCTCACACACAAGGTCTAGATGAGCAACACCTCAGAGCATCTCACCTGAGTCCACGGGGAGCAGGCAGCGAATGCACCTCACACACGGCCCAGGTGAGCAACACCTCAGAGCATCTCACCTGAGTCCACGGGGAGCAGGCAGCGAATGCACCTCGCACACGGCCCAGGCGAGCAACACCTCAGAGCATCTCACCTGAGTCCACGGGAAGCAGGCAGCGAATGCACCTCACACACGGCCCAGGCGAGCAACACCTCAGAGCATCTCACCTGAGTCCACGGGAAGCAGGCAGCGAATGCACCTCACACACGGCCCAGGCGAGCAACACCTCAGAGCATCTCACCTGAGTCCACGGGGAGCAGGCAGCGAATGCACCTCGCACACGGCCCAGGCGAGCAACACCTCAGAGCATCTCACCTGAGTCCACGGGAAGCAGGCAGCGAATGCACCTCACACACGGCCCAGGCGAGCAACACCTCAGAGCATCTCACCTGAGTCCACGGGAAGCAGGCAGCCCATGCACCTCACACACGGCCCAGGCGAGCAACACCTCAGAGCATCTCACCTGAGTCCACGGGAAGCAGGCAGCGAATGCACCTCACACACGGCCCAGGCGAGCAACACCTCAGAGCATCTCACCTGAGTCCACGGGGAGCAGGCAGCGAATGCACCTCGCACACGGCCCAGGCGAGCAACATCTCAGAGCATCTCACCTGAGTCCACGGGGAGCAGGCAGCGAATGCACCTCGCACACGGCCCAGGCGAGCAACACCTCAGAGCATCTCACCTGAGTCCACGGGGAGCAGGCAGCGAATGCACCTCGCACACGGCCCAGGCGAGCAACACCTCAGAGCATCTCACCTGAGTCCACGGGAAGCAGGCAGCGAATGCACCTCACACACGGCCCAGGCGAGCAACACCTCAGAGCATCTCACCTGAGTCCACGGGAAGCAGGCAGCCCATGCACCTCACACACAGCCCAGGTGAGCAACACCTCAGAGCACCTGGGCTGACTCCACGGGGAGCAGGCAACAAATGACCCTCACACAGGCCCAGGTGAGCAACACCTCAGAGCATCTCACCTGAGCCCACGGGAAGCAGGCAGCGAATGCATCTCACACAAGGTTTAGGCGAGCAACATCTTGAAGCATCTGGCCTGACTCCACGGGGAGAAAGCAGTGACACATCGGGCCCAGGTGAGTAACACCTCAGAGCATCTCACCTGACTCCACGGGGAGCAGGCAACAAATGCACATCACACAAGGCCCAGGTGAGCAACACCTAAGAGCATCTCACCTGAGTCCACGGGAAGCAGGCAGCGAATGCATTTCACACAAGGTCTAGATGAGCAACACCTCAGAGCACCTGGGCTGACTCCACGGGGAGCAGGCAACGAATGCACCTCACACAAGGCCCATGTGAGCAACACCTCAGAGCATCTCACCTGAGCCCACGGGAAGCAGGCAACGAATACACCTCACACAAGGCCCAGGTGAGCAACACCTCAGAGCATCTCACCTGAGTCCACGGGAAGCAGGCAGCGAATGAATCTCACACAAGGTCTAGGCGAGCAACATCTTGAAGCATCTGGCCTGACTCCACGGGGAGAAAGCAGTGACACATCGGGCCCAGGTGAGTAACACCTCAGAGCATCTGGGCTGACCCAATGAGGTGCAGGAAGCGAACGCACCTCACACAAGGCCCAGGTGAGCAACACCTCAGAGCACCTGGGCTGACTCCATGGGCCCAGACAGCAAATGCACCTCACACACGGTCCAGATGAGCAACACCTTAGAGCATCTGGCCCAAGTCATGTTGAGCAGGCATCAAAAGCACCTCAAACAGGGCCCAGGTGAGCAACCCCTCAGAGCCTCTTGCCAGAGTCCATGTTGAGAAAGCAACAAATGCACCTCAAACAGGGCCCAGGTGTACAAGCAACCCCTCAGAGCATCTGCCCTGAGTCCAAGATGAACAGACAGCCAGTACTGTCAAGAGCAGAGTCACACATTAGAAAGGATACAGGAAAGACTCCTTGAAGAAGAATACGTTTTCCATCAAGAAACCTCAGTCCAAACATACCTCATATATGCAAATACTGTATATGTATGGGGTGAAGGGGTACAGACACACACTGTTGGACTTGGCCTTCTTTGCAGGGTCACTCCAATTTTTTTTGCCTTTGTATCTCCTGTTTTCTGAACCCATTTTGTTGGCTTTTAGGACTTTGTGCACTTGACTACTGCTAAAGTGCATGTGTTCTCCCCTTTAAACGGGGTGAAACTGGCTTACACCCAATTGCATGCAACAGCCACAAACCTTGTCAGGGTGAACAACAGTCACTAAATTAAGATATCTGGGAGGAATAGACAAAGGCCAACTGACCCAGGAGAAGGTTGCAGGGGTCACATGGTTAGGACAAGAAAATGTCAACCTTCTAAAAGTGTCATTTTCAGAAATGTGACTTAAAATTTGACTTTACCTTTAAAGAGGGGTTGTAATTTACAATTCTTTTGTGGCTAAACTCAATATTCCTATCCAATCGGAATCAAAAGTTATCACTTACTAAACGTAATAAGGTTACCCAGTGTTATCCTATGGGAGAGGTAGGCCTTGGAGTAGTGAAAAGGGAATGCAAGAGCTATCACCACCTGGACATGTAAAACTTAAAAGTACATGTCCAACTTTTTAAATACACTGCACCCTCCCCTACTGGCTATTTAGGGCCTAGCCTAGGGGTGATTTATATTGATTAAAAAAGGAGGGTTAGGCTTGGCAATAGTTTATTTTGCAAGGTCGAAATTGTGTTTAAAACTGCACACACTTGCCACAACGGCAGGGCTGAGACATGATTTAAAAGGCTACTTTGGTGGGTGGCACAATCAGTGCTACAGGCCCACTAGTAGCAATTAATCTACTAGGGACATACAAGTTAATTAAATGTGCCAATTGGGAGTAAGCCAATTTCACCATGATTAAAAGGAGACAGCACACAGGTTTTAGCATTGGTTAGTAGTGGTAAAGTGCACACAGCCTTAAAAGCCAACAAAAAGGGGTTCAGAAAACAGGAGAGGTGGAAACAAAAAGTTTTGGGGTTACCCTGCAGCGAGGGGCTAGTCCAACACACACCCCAGTCAAAAGCCATGCTAGACTAATCAATTGCTTGATGGGCTTCCATGCTTAGGACAATGGGCCTCTTCTGCCCTAGCACTTGTGAATTGTATGCCCCTCTGAACTTAGTTGGATCCCTCTGACTATACTATTCTGAATTACTGAACTGACCCATGGGGAACACTTTTCCTCATCTGTGGACCTCATTTGTGAAATACCTAACCTTAATTCGCTAACAGGTGCATCCCAGTGGGATGGCAGTACTGGAATGGTGATTTGGCCCATACCGTCCCTTAGTTCAGATTTCTGTCCCCAACCCAAGAAGAACTCTGCCCTAAGGCCAACAACCAGCAGAGGCTATGAAACTTATTTTAGGATTCTCTAATTATCACAAGTGATGTTTAATTCATTTGCCCGATTCTTTGTAGGTCTTTTTTCCCCTGTTCTGTGTATGGTGGCTTTCCGGCACCTTGTTTGGATTTAAAAGAGTGATATTGTTTATCGGATACTGGAGTTTGGTTTTACTTAATTTACTACTTTATTATTAACACATTATGCAGAATATATTTGCCCTCAACATTTTTACCACAACCTGGTGAAAATGTAATTAAATGAGTAAAGTGGAAAAAAGTGATAACACTATGCTAAAGTGAGTGTTACAAATATAACTACTGGAAAATTAAGGTGTAAATATAAAGAAAAATGAAGTTTGCATAAAAATACTCAATAGACTATCTTCAAAAAAATGTCCTTGGTATTAGAAAGATACCATTTTGGAATGCATGGATAAAGGGACAGATGAAGTGTACAGGACTATGTTACTGCTTTGAGAAAATGCGCCTCCAGACGGGCCGTCCTTGAGTGCAGTGATTTTGACTGCCAAAAACCTACGACATACACAAAGGTGTGTGATAGAAGCGTGTAACTCACACAACTCCTTGAAGTATATGCTGTAGGTGTGAAGTTGAAAAAGCATTTTAAGGCACGCAGTTCTTCTTTATTTCATATGAATCCAATATACATGACATCTCCAGCAGAGCCTCTCACCTTCCAGCTTCCTCTCTCCAGTTTTCCCCGCCAACATTCCATATGACCTTGCAGTATGTCATATCACATCCTAAATCACTGTCCAAGCATGCTGACTCCATAAAATTACTTCATAAGATATCTTCAAAATACCATTTTGAAATGCATGTATAAAGGGACAGATGAAGTGCAGAGGACTATGTTTCTGGTTTGAGAAAATATGCCTCACAAACGGGCCACCCTCGAATGAGGCGATTTTGACTGCCAAAAACCTACGACATACACAAGGGTGAGTGAGAGAAATATGCAACTCACACAGTTCCTTAATGTATATGGTATAGGTGTGAAGTTGAAAAAGCATCTGAAAAGTAAACAAACTACAAGCCGCTGAGATCTGAGTTTTTGTGGTGGTAATACAGGTCACATGGCTAACCACAAGAATTGTCCACCACAAGGATTATCCACCAATTAATGCTGCTGTATGCCCTTTCAGAAAAATGGCACTATTCCAAGCATTTATAAAAGTGTGCAAGGTGGTAGTATGATCTATGAAGTGAAAAAAGAACATTGTAATAATACAGATGTCTTATGCTGGGGGAATGTCAAATATAACAATCCTGCTGATGCCGTCACACTGAATGGTGTGAACATGGAAATGCTGAGGCACTCTAGGGAATGTCTAACATGGACGTCAGATAAATATTTTGTTGAATTGTTTAAATTGTTTGAAGACACGAACACTCTTACTCTTAAGTAAAAGCATATAGTCACGGGGAAAACCCATTAAGTTCCGATGATACCAATGTCCTGAGGTATTTATTAACTTGTTTGGCTAGAAAACCACTCTTTCAGGACAACATCTTAGTAAGTGGCAGATAAAGGAAAGGTACAGCGAGAGAGCTGAAGATGTGTTGCCATTATTAACAGAAACGAGGCTGACTTTGAAATGGAACAAATGTAAGGCCAGCAAGATTAACATGTTATCACAAATAAAGGAGTCAAACCTAAAGAGGGTTTAGTGCAAACAACTGAGCAAATGTGAAGATCAGAGAATAAACAGGATACACAGATGTTGCTGGGAATGGCAACATTTTAATCTAAATTTATAGTTAATGTTGCTGTGAAAATGAAGTCTATCTGTAAAGTTTTCAAGAGAGATATAGTTTCAATGGACAGATGTGTGAAAATGAGTTCTTGATGGTTAAGAAATATCTTCACAATGCTCATACCCTACAGAGTTCTCTCTCTGAGCATAACGTTAGTATAACCACCAATGCAAGTGAGAAGGAATTGGGGGGTGTTTTAATGTAGAAAGCTGGGAATTATTAGGATACATCTGTGTTTGCCTTTAGAGCCCAAAGGCATTTAAAGAAACTAGTAGACTACTGAAAAACAAGTTCTAGTGGTGTTTTGGTTGTAAGGAAGTTTTTTGTGGGATGTCAGAATTTGATAGATGGATCACAAACTATTAAAAAAATGTTGAAGAAGGGCCTGGATGCGGTTTCTACAAGAATATGCAGATTGGTGATAGGTCTACAGGATTTAGTTTTTAGATTGAAGTGCATCCCAGGGACGGACAAACAAACCGGTGATTGTGTACCTAAATTCGTGGAAGGTAGCAACATAAGAGCAGATGAGAATGAGGACCTGTGGACAAGTGAGCGTGTGAAAGTGTGTGCTGTCACAGAAGGCAAAAGGTGCAACAAAAGAACTTTACCTGCAAGACGGCAAATTGCTTTGATGGTTACTTTTGGTACCTCCAGCAGAGTTGGGTAACGTCGGATTGATTTTTCTCTAGTTGACATTAAGACATCTGCAAGGCTTTGAGAGGGTATGATTTTGGTTGCCCTGAAAGGATGTGAGAGTTTAGAGAATACTAAGGAAAAATCTTGGTTGTCAATAGAGTGATGAGTGAGGACAGAAGCTCAACCCCAATGGTATGCAGGGACATTCTGACAGGTCCAAGGACAGACGTATCCTCTCTGACGTTTTAGGCTCCATTGAAGGAAGATAGGTTACTCAGTATGTCTGTTAATTCTCTAGGTGGCCACAGGTCACACTTGTGAGTGAAATCAACACCTGATCTGTGATAAGGATTTTTGGAACAAGGATTCCAAAGAGAGCAGTGTTAGCTGATAATGGTGATCAGTTGCTTTGAGTGAGGTTTTTTTTTTTTTTTTTAAATAAGAAAAAGATTACACACATAAAATGTTCACTGTACCATCCACAAACCAACTACATAGTTGAAAGATTCAACAGAACGTTGAAGGAGGGTATACCAAAGGGATAGGAAGGAACTGGAAAGAACTAGTGAGGAGGAAAGTGAAAATGAAAATAATCTCTCTGCATGCCACAACAGGCAAAATTCCATTTGAAATGCTGAGGTGGAGACAACCGTGCCTCAAGCTAGGTCATGCTTAGGTCACAGAAAACAGGGCAGTGGTGGAAAGCTTGATCTGAGTGCAGGAATCAATGAGAAAGAAAAATCAGTATGCTCACATAGAAGTATTAGAACCTATTGTGTGTGGGTGCTGTCGTGGCAGTGAAAACCCTGTTGGCTTGAAACAGGTGTCAATATTTATTGAACCACTGTAGGTGATAACATTGTTTAAAGGTGATGCAAAACTGGAAGACTTGCATATGGAATCGGAAATGCATATCAGTAGCAGAGCAGTAACTACCTCTGATGGGCCTAAGATGTTGAAGTCTGGGACATGTGGAAATGAGGTGGTAACACTGCACAGGAGAACATGCACAACGTTACCTTAGACACTATATTGTGTTTGTGATTAAACTCTGCGTTTTGAGAATGCTATATGATATATCTGCATTTTATATTCATGGTGTTCATGTTATCTTGTGTTAAGCTTGATCTTCGGCTTCCAGGTTGCCAGATTCCCAGAGATGAGGGGGAAGCATGGGAGTGCTATGGGGAAGCCGACATTCAGTTAACAGCACTGAGGCGGCCTACCTGCTGAGAGAGCGGGAGGGACAGTGCTGGAGGAGACTATCCAGGAAGAGAAGCCCAATGTGAACAACCAGAGGAAGAAGAGCATCCGACACGATGGAAGCCGGCAACGAATCGGCGTCCGCAAAGGGTGCCTCGGCTCCCTGACAGTTCCTGCTGCGAACTGCTTTAGAGTTTGAAGTATCAATCCTCACTGCGTCCCTCCGGGTCCTGCCTTGTACCCGAGATGCCGATTTTGCAAACATTGAATTCGAGATCCCTCGTCACTGGTGATGGGGAAGCCCTGCTCAGCCCGCAGGCCGCAGCTGCCAGTGAGGCCAACCCAGCAGCCTGGTGCCCTGTGACACTGGCAGGCTGCTTATGCCCAGGTGAGGATACCGCCATGGTCCCACAGTGCAAGAGCGGCGGTGGCAGGAGTAGTGACGCTGAACAAGCGGGCCGGCACTACCAGAACCGCGCCTATACTCAGAGCGAAGATCCTAAGAATTCAGTTGTACACATTAAGGTCTTCAGCTTGCTGAGCACGAACTGGTGAAAGCTATTTTACCTGATTGTTGCATCGAGACAATGGGGTACTTCTGAGTGATCTGCACCGGAGCCTAATCAAAGCCCAAGTCCATGCTATATACACTGGGGGCTTCGCGATCGTAAATATTGTAGGAGGCTGGACTGTCTTGTAGTGAGTACCAAGGGGTACTTACACCTTGCACCAGGCCCAGGTATCCCTTATTAGTGTAGAGGGGTGTCTAGCAGCTTAGGCTGATAGAAAAGGTAGCTTAGCAGAGCAGCTTAGGCCCAGGAGGGACCAGGATGTCGCCAATTGCGTGAGGAGACAGAGGGGGCGCCCAGCAAGAGAAGGAGCCCACTCAGAAGCAAGCAGCACCCGCAGAAGTGCCGGAACAGGCACTACGAAGTGAAGTGAATCGGTGCTCACCCGAAGTTGCACAAGAGAGTCCCACGCCGCCGGAGGACAACTCAGGAGGTCGTGCAATGCAGGTTAGAGTGCCGGGGACCCAGGCTTGGCTGTGCACGAAGGAAATCCTCGGTGAGTGCACAGGAGCCGGAGTAGCTGCAAAACACGCGGTTCTCAGCAATGCAGTCTGGCGTGGGGAGGCAAGGACTTACCTCCACCAAACTTGGACTGAAGAGTCACTGGACTGTGGGAGTCACTTGGACAGAGTTGCTGAGTTCAAGGGACCTCGCTCGTCGTGCTGAGAGGAGACCCAGAGGACCGGTGATGCAGTTCTTTGGTGCCTGCGGTTGCAGGGGGAAGATTCCGTCGACCCACAGGAGATTTCTTCGGAGCTTCTAGTGCAGAGAGGAGGCAGGATGCACCACCAGGAAAACAGTTGAGAAGGCGGCAGGATCAGCGTTACAGTGTCGCAGTAGTCGTCTTTGCTACTTTGTTGCAGTTTTGCAGGCTTCCAGCGCGGTCAGCAGTCGATTCCTTGGCAGAAGGTGAATAGAGAGATGCAGAGGAACTCTGATGAGCTCTTGCATTCGTTATCTAAGGAATTCCCCAAAGCAGAGACCCTAAATAGCCAGAAAAGGAGGTTTGGCTACCTAGGAGAGAGGATAGGTTAGCAACACCTGAAGGAGCCCATCAGAAGGAGTCTCTGACGTCACCTGCTGGCCCTGGCCACTCAGAGCAGTCCAGTGTGCCAGCAGCACCTCTGTTTCCAAGATGGCAGAGGTCTGGAGCACACTGGAGGAGCTCTGGGCACCTCCCAGGGGAGGTGCAGGTCAGGGGATTGGTCACTCCCCTTTCCTTTGTCCAGTTTCGCGCCAGAGCGGGGCTGAGGGATCCCTGAACCGGTGCAGACTGGCTTATGCAGAGATGGGCACCATCTGTGCCCATCAAAGCATTTCCAGAGTCTGGGGGAGGCTACTCCTCCCCAGCCCTGACACCTTTTTCCAAAGGGAGAGGGTGTAACAGCCTCTCTCTGAGGACGTCCTTTGTTCTGCCTTCCTGGGCCAGGCCTGGCTGGACCCCAGGGGGGCAGAAACCTGTCTGAGGGGTTGGCAGCAGCAGCAGCTTCAGTGAAACCCCAGGAAAGGCAGTTTGGCAGTACCCGGTCACCAGGATGGCATTGGGGGGGCAATTCCATGATCTTAGACATGTTACATGGCCATGTTCGGAGTTACCATTGTGAAGCTACACATAGGTAGTGACCTATGTGTAGTGCACGCGTGTAATGGTGTCCCCGCACTCACAAAGTCCGGGAAATTTGCCCTGCACAATGTGGGGGCACCTTGGCTAGTGCCAGGGTGCACACACACTAAGTAACTTAGCACCCAACCTTTACCAGGTAAAGGTTAGACATATAGGTGACTTCTAAGTTACTTAAGTGCAGTGGTAAATGGCTGTGAAATAATGTGGACGTTATTTCACTCAGGCTGTAGTGGCAGGCCTGTGTAAGAATTGTCAGAGCTCCCTATGGGTGGCAAAAGAAATGCTGCAGCCCATAAGGATCTCCTGGAACCCCAATACCCTGGGTACCTCAGTACCATATACTAGGGAATTATAAGGGTGTTCCAGTATGCCAATGTAAATTGGTGAAATTGGTCACTAGCCTGTTAGTGACAATTTGTGCAGAGAGAGCATAACCACTGAGGTTCTGGTTAGCAGAGCCTCATTGAGACAGTTAGGCACCACACAGGGAACACCTACATATAGGTCACAAACGTATGAGCACTGGGGTCCTGGCTAGCAGGGTCCCAGTGACACATAACAAACATACTGAAAACATAGGGTCTTCACTATGAGCACTGGGCCCTGGCTGGCAGGATCCCAGTGAGACAGTGAAAACACCCTGACATACACTCACAAACAGGACAAAAGTGGGGGTAACAAGGCTAGAAAGAGGCTACTTTCTCACAAATATGATTAAAACCCTGTAACTGAAAACTCGAATTGCAATGAGTAGTATTTCGTTTTGCAGTGAGATTGCAGTATTTTCTTTTAACTAAAAGGTAAGCACTGTCCGCAACAATATGCTACTGTGCCTGCTGGCTGACTGCCTGCTGAGGTCTTCTCCACTGCACTACCTCCTACAGGAACCCTTCACTGCTCACTAGACAGAGGGCACAGTGGCAAACGACTGCAACCCCCGCAGCGGGGTCCCAGTAGCCGACAATGGGGTCTGACAGAAGTACTTTGTGCACTTTATCTCAAAGCACGAGGCACTATAGTGGCACTGTGTGACTATCTCAATGCACGAGGCAATCTAAGGAGGTGCTGTGTGACTATCCCAATGCACGAGGCAGTATAGTGGCACTGTGTGAACTTTATCTCAATGCATGAGGCAGTATAGAGGCACTATGTGATTTTATCTCAATGCACGAGGCAATCTAAGGAGGTACTGTGTGACTATCCCAATCACGAGGCAGTATAGTGGCACTGTGTGAACTTTATCTCAATGCATGAGGCAGTATAGAGGCACTATGTGATTTTATCTCAATGCACGAGGCAATCTAAGGAGGTACTGTGTGACTATCCCAATCACGAGGCAGTATAGTGGCACTGTGTGAACTTTATCTCAATGCATGAGGCAGTATAGAGGCACTGTGTGAACTTTATCTCAATGAACGAGGCAATCTAAGGAGGTACTGTGAGAACTTTATCTCAATGAACGAGGCAATCTAAGGAGGTACTGTGTGAACTTTTTTTTTTTAAATATATTTTATTAACCTTTTGTTGCTTTACATTTGCATGTCTGCTCGAGTTAACATCTTGCATTCGTTGTGTATGACCATTAAGCAGTCTGCATTTGTGGCAAGCCTTATACATGTTTCGTTGCATATTATTTTGGTACTGTTAACATTTTCTGTGCATTTGTTAATTCTTGATGCTAATAAACAGATCCCTTTGACAAACTGCGTTATGCTCTTCGCTATCCTACACTATCATTTTAAGTCACATGTGCAATCAATCGATTTAAACCCGTTCTGAGCTATAGTTTGGATGAGAAAACCAAAGAGAAGAAAAAAGGAAAAAGAAAGAAAAAAGAAAAAAAAAAAAAAAAGAAGAAGAAAAAGGGGGAGGAGGGAGAAAGTATATAAGCAATTATAAAGGAGGACAACTTTACGGAGTTATGTGGGTGGGATTTATAGCTGACAATGTTTAAGGAATTAAAGCATAGCAGCATACAGGGAGAGGCCAGGCACACCAGTATATGGGGAGGACAATAGTCCGTTTGTTTCATCCCAGTCTTTAATGGTGATGTGGCCTTTAGTGGCTCGTTCGTTTCTGTTTTGCGTTCCTCAGTGTGGACTCTACGTGAGTTCGGATACCCCAGGGAATCCCTTGGGAGTCATCTCCCCTGGGTCAATCCCATAGAATGTGCTAACCATCTCCTACTCCTCCTTCTGGGGCTGCTGCTCTCTTGAGTAGTCCATCCCAGTTCGTCACTAAGTCTTCCCAGGCCGGGGCAATAGGAACCTGTTGGATGCCCCTGGCCTCCTCAGCCCTCAGGACCTGTAGTTCAGCTCTGGACCATTTCGTAACATCCCTTTTCCAGTCAGCCAGCGAGGGGTGGTCTGAGGATTTCCAGCCCCTTGAGATCAGTCTTTTATAAAGGGCCAGGGTTAGGTCCAGGAAACGCCCTCTTACTTTCCCACTTAGTGCGGCCGGCCTGAGACCCAGTAAGCACAGGTAACTTTATCTCAATGCACGAGGCAGTATAGAGGCACTGTGTGAACTTTATCTCAATGCACGTGTCAGTACAGAGGCACTGTGTGACTTTATCTCAATGCACGAGGAAGTTTAGAGGCACTGTGTGAACTTTATCTCAATGCACAAGGCAGTACAGAGAGGCACTGTGTGGCTATCTCAATGCATGAGGCAATCTAAGGAGGTTACTGTGGGAACTTTACCTCAATGCACGAGGCAGTACAGAGGCACTGTGTGACTATCTCAATGCACAAGCTGGTATAAACAGGCACTGTGTGACTATCTCAATGCACAAGGCAGTATAGAGGCACTGTGTGACTATCTCAATGCACGAGGCAGTCTAAGGAGGTACAGTGTGAACTTCATCTGAATACACGAGGCAGTATAGAGGCACTGTGTGAACTTTATTTCAATGCACAAGGCAGTATAGAAGCACTGTGTGACTATCTTAATGCACGAGGTAGTATAAACAGGCACTGTGTGACTATCTCAATGCACGAGGCAATCTAAGGAGGTACAGTGTGAACTTTATCTCAATGCACGCGGCGGTATAGAGGCAATGTGTGAACTTTATCTCAATGCACGAGGCAGTATAGAGGCGCTTTGTGACTAGCTCAATGCACGAGGCAATCTAAGGAGGTACAGTGTGAACTCTATCTTAATGCACGAGGCAGTACAGAGACACTGTGTGAACTTTATCTCAATGCACAAGGCTGTCTACGAATGCACTTTGTGAAATTTATCTCAATGCAGGAAGCATTTTAAGGAAGCACTGTGTGAAATTTGTCTCCATGCACGATGCAGTCCAAAGAGGTACTGTGTGAACTTTATCATAATGCACTCGGCAGTATAGAAGCACAGTGTGAACTTTATCTCAATACAGAAGACAGTATAGAGGCACTGTGTGAACTTTATCTCAATGCACGAGGAAGTCCAAAGAGACACTGTGTGACTATCTCAATGCAGGAGGAAGTATAAAAAGGCACTGTGTGCACTTTATCTCAATCTGTGAGGCAGTCTAAATACCCCCCCCCCCCACAATATTTCTTTATGCACACGTACACACTCAGGCACGCAGACAGATTTTTACAGAGGTATAGGATGCTAACTACTTCCAGAACCGAGTCTGAGCTCATCAGTAGGTTTCAATCAGGAAAGCCATGTGCTTAAAAAATAGATCTGGCCTGGGGTTTAAGGGAAGGCATTTAAAGATTTCCCCGGTAGCCTGATCTCAAATAATATTCTTTACTGAGACATCCAGGAATAACAGCCATTTGGAAAATCGGCAGGAGCGGAGAGGAGAAGGGATGGAAAAATAAGGTTGTAATAAACTGTCAAAACATTGATGACCTGTGACCTGTCAAGCACCCTGGACCCTGCAGCCAATCGACAACACGTCACCCTCTGATGGATTGAGAAATGCGCCAGTGGAGCCGCCTGGAGGCCCCCAGGGGCGCGTGGGAGGAAGCACGCGGGTTGGGGGGGTGGGGGCGCAAGGACTGCTTCTAGTGGCACTAAACAGACCCCACCAGTACAGCCAGAATGGGGGGCTTCGGGCAGATGTAGTGGGACAGCACGAGGCACTGAGAGCTTTGGGAGGAGGCAACAGTACCAGAGTGCCTGGTTATGAGCACACGACAGACCCCAGCAGAAAGCCGGGGGGGCTCTTAAAGTGGTTGGGAGATGGGGTTGGGGGGCAGAGTACCGAGTGCCTGGTTATGAGCACACGACAGACCCCAGCAGTGAGCCGGGCCTGCACAGGGGGGAGCTGTGGAGGTGGGGGAGCAGGGGCTGGGGGCTGGGGGCTGGTTATATGTACAGGGCCTGGACCCGCTGGTGGGGAGGTGGAGGTGGAACAGGGGCAGAACCTGCCACACCACAGACCACAGCAATGGAAGAAGCAGCGGTAGATAAGAAGCTGTAACAGGCACTGGGCAAACCCCGAGCAACCAGAATGGCTGGAGGGAGATTGGGGAGGAGGGAAGGACTGGGGCAGCACAGCCCAATACTAGGCTCATGACATGCAGCGGCGTCAGCATCACTGAGCTCACATGCTGAAAGGAGGAGCCCGGTGACACCAGTGGACAGACCCCAGCAGCGGGGCCAGCATCACTGAGCTCACATGCTGAAAGGAGGAGCCCGGTGACACCAGTGGATAGACCCCGGCAGTGGCATCAGCAGCACAGAGCTCACATGCTGAAAGGAGGAGCCCGGTGACACCAGTGGACAGACTCCGGCAGTGGCATCAGCAGCACTGACCTCACATGCTGAAAGAGGGAGCCGGTGACACCATGGACAGACCCCTGAGCTCACATGCTGAAAGGAGGAGCCCGGTGACACCAGTGGACAGACCCCTGAGCTCACATGCTGAAAGGAGGAGCCCGGTGACACCAGTGGACAGACCCCTGAGCTCACATGCTGAAAGGAGGAGCCCGGTGACATCAGTGGAAAGACCCCAGCAGCGGGGCCAGCATCACTGAGCTCACATGCTGATAGGAGGAGCCGGTGACACCAGTGGACAGACCCCTGAGCTCACATGCTAAAAGAGGGAGCCTAGCGACGCCAGAAGCCGGTCCCCAACAGTGGCATCAGCAGCACTGACCTCACATGCTGAAAGGAGGAGCCCGGTGACACCAGTGGACAGACCCCTGAGCTCACATGCTGAAAGGAGGAGCCCGGTGACACCAGTGGACAGACTCCAGTAGTGGCATCAGCAGCACAGACCTCACATGGAGTCAGCAGGCCTGTACACTCAAAAATGGGAGTGGAGGATGAAAGAGGATGGACAGGCCCCAGCAGTGGTGTAACGAGCACAAAACTCACACGATGAAAGGCGAGAGCCTTGTAACAGGCACACCACAGGCCCCTGCAGTAGGCCTATACCAATGAGCTGTGATGGCGAGGAGTGCCCCGAAGCAGGAGCAGGACAGGCCCTGCGGCAGGGGCCCCAACAGGTAGAGACGTCCATAATCTGGAGAAGGTAGGGCCGCCATTGCCTTCTTCCTGGAAACTGAAAGTATCAGATGCAATGCCAACCTGGGGCACCATGAAAGTCTAGGAGTCAACCAACAGGCACAAGAGAAACTCCAGCGGTGGTGCCCTAACCCCAGAGCTCACCTACTAGAGGGGCAGAGGGGCAGGGGGGCTAGCCTCCAGCACCAGAGCCGGGGTCCTTAGGTACATAAACCACTGCATTATGGCTCCTGCCGGATGGGTTCAGGTGAAATGAACCAAGTGGACAAATACACCTGAAAGCAGGTGGTGGTGGTAGAGCCCATGATGGGCACCAACAGAGCCTTGCATCAGCTCTCAGACCACGGCTTACACGGCCACAGAGGGGTGATGCTAGGGGATGACACAGGTAATACCGGGGTGTGCTGTACCCAGACCACGGCTGACACGATCACAGGGGGTAATGGTAGGGGAACAAACAGGTAATACTGGGGTGTGCTGTACCATGGACACAGACAGAGCATTGCGCATCAGCTGTCAGACCATGGCCGCAGGAGGGTAATGGTAGGGGGAAGAAACAGGTAATACTGGAGTGTGCTGTACCCAGACCACAGCTTACAAACCACAGTGGGGTAATGCTAGGGGATGACACAGGTAATACTGGGGTGTGCTCTACCATGGACACGGACAGAGCCTTGCATCAGCTGTCAGACCACGGCCACAGGGGGGTAATGGTAGGGGAAGAAACAGGTAATACTGGGGTGTGCTGTACCATGGACACGGACAGAGCCTTGTGTCAGCTGTCAGACCACAGCTAACACGGCCACAGAGGGGTAATGGTAGGGGATGACACAGGTAATACAGGGGTGTGTTGTACCATGGACACAGACAGAGCCTTGCGCATCAGCTGTCAGCCCACGGCCACAGGGGGGTAATGCCAGGGGATGACACAGGTAATACTGGGGTGTGCTGTACCCAGCCCACAGCTTACAAACCACAGTGGGGTAATGCTAGGGGATGACACAGGTAATACTGGGGTGTGCTGTACTATGGACACAGACAGAGCCTTGCATCAGCTGTCAGACCACGGCTGACACGGCCACAGAGGGGTAATGGTAGGGGAAGAAACCGGTAATACTGGGGTGTGCTGTACCACGGACAGAGCCTTGCATCAGCTGTCAGACCACGGCTTACACGGCCACAGGTAATGGTAGGGGAAGAAACAGGTAATACTGTGGTGTGCTGTACCCAGCCCACAGCTGACACGGCCACAGAGGGGTGATGCTAGGGGATGACACAGGTAATACTGGGGTGTGCTGTACCATGGACACACACAGAGCCTTGCGCATCAGCTGTCAGACCACGGCCACAGGGGTGTAATGGCAGGGGAAGAACAGGTAATACTGGAGTGTGCTGTACCCAGCCCACAGCTGACACGGCCACAGAGGGGTGATGCTAGGGGATGACACAGGTAATACTGGGGTGTGCTGTACCATGGACACAGACAGAGCCTTGTGTCAGCTGTCAGACCACGGCTGACACGGCCACAGAGGGGTGATGCTAGGGGATGACACAGGTAATACCGAGGTGTGCTGTACCCAGACCACGGCTGACACGGTCACAGGGGGTAATGGTAGGGGAACAAACAGGTAATACTGGGGTGTGCTGTACCATGGACACAGACAGAGCATTGCGCATCAGCTGTCAGACCATGGCCGCAGGGGGGTAATGGCAGGGGAAGAACAGGTAATACTGGAGTGTGCTGTACCCAGCCCACAGCTGACACGGCCACAGTGGGGTGATGCTAGGGGATGACACAGGTAATACTGGGGTGTGCTGTACCATGGACACGGACAGAGCCTTGCATCAGCTCTCAGACCACAGCTGACACGGCCACAGAGGGGTGATGCTAGGGGATGACACGGGTAATACTGGGGTGTGCTGTACCATGGACACAGACAGAGCCTTGCATCAGCTCTCAGACCACGGCTGACACGGTCACAGAGGGGTAATGGCAGAAGAAGAAACGGTTAGTGCTGGACTGGTACAGCCCTGGGATGGGCACAGGACAGGCTCTAACAGAGCAGCTAGACACCTAGACTCTAAGGTGGGAATAGTGAGGGAGCCTTCTGATGGGCACAGACAAACATCAGCACCAGCTCTCAAATGTTGGCTGCCAAGAGTACACCGGGCCAAGGCAGGGAGAAGCCGCACGAAAGCTCTGTGGTGGGTGTGGGATGATCCCAAGAACTACAATAACTGGATGCATGCCATCTGTGACAGTCTGGGCATTATCGAAGATTATTTTCCGTTTTCTCATAGGCATGGCAGGTTTTCAGCAACATCTTCACAAGAGAATGTGTTCCCTGTTGCAATAATCCCCAGCCCTCTCTTGTGCAAGGCACATGCACCTACATGATGAACAAAGTGACATTTTCCCAGCGCCTTATGATCAAATCTCTCAACTGAAACAATACAAAACAAATACTACGTTGGCATGAGAGAGGAGACAAGGATTGCCAAGCAAGGTACATGAGCGGTGCAGTGCGTGAGGCACAGCATACAAGTTCACACACAAAAGCACCTTTCATGGTTTTCCTATTGACACCTTGCAGCCCAATAGTAATCAAACATTTCTATAGAGCAACCTTTGCGAGAGGAGGTCACCCAGGTGAGTCCATGGCGGTGTGACATGCCCGGATCTCACAATGATCATTTACCCAGATGCCCCAGCAAACACGGGCTTAATACACACACAGTCTTCACATTTCTGTGAGGGGGGGGAAATGACAGAATCTGCACTGATCCACAAATTGTCTTCCACCTGGCGTTCCCACGCTCCTCCTGATAAAAACATAAGCCACCTTGTGTGGGTGGGCTTAGTGCCGCCGACAGAACCAGAACAAACCAGGGGCCAGGCGAAGGGCATGAACGCCTGGTTCTGCTAGGTTTCCATGGATGGTAGCCGAGCTCGAAGAGCAGTTATTCAGCATGGCAAGTGGGACGAAATTTTTAGTTTCCCCCCACTCTGCTGACCCATATGTAAAAACTACACCACGAATAATCACAATTCCCTCTTGGCTGCGAGGAGGATGCTTCAATCCCCACGAAGGACAATATGTCCATTGGGGGAGCAAAGGCCTGGGGAGGGAGGGGGGTCGCATCCCACATAAAGGATTCCCTGGAGCCCACTGTACACCCCCGAGTGATCGCACCCCATGCGGTTGCTGGCGCTTTGCAGGCCGGGACAGGTATCGCTGGAAAGCCGCGATTCTCAGCTCTCCAGCAAGGCCTCGCTTTTGGCGCGATTTCCGGGAAGAGTCCTGGGTTGTTTTCACGACTCTTAGCGCTCGCAGGGAACGAGGAACACGGGTCCTGGGTAGCGGTCGTGCGACTAATGGTGCCCAGAGGTCAAGAGCTGCTCCAACGGCGCCGTCATGTGATCTCTCCATCAATAGCTCCTGGCTGGGGGCGCACTTGGCGGGAAAGTCACAAGGACGGCGTCAAAGTTTGACAAAAAATATGTTTCTAGTTCAAACGAATCAAAAGTTATTAAAACGGTGCCACGTGTGGAGCACGGGTCACCTGTCAGTAGCTAATCACTGTATTTGGGTGTTTCACTGATACTAAAGAGGTGAAACCTTTGCCCAGACAGTGTTAAGTTACTAACATCAAAAATAATGACATAATACCAACAAAACATGGTCTCATTATGCTGCATAATGTGCCTTTTCTTGCTGCAAGATTTAGGATTGCAGTCGCCCTGCTCATAACTGGAGTTCGCCATCTCTGCACCATCATATACAGCGTGCCAAGGCAGAGTCAGTGGCAGTGCCAGGTTTCAGACCGATGGCCTGCAGGGGTTGCAGACAGGCCTCAGTGGCTAGAACTCTACTCAACGAAATATTACTATACACGGGGGGGGGGGGGGGGGGGGCTCAATGTATGTACACAACAATCTTCGATGTAACATACTAAAAGCGGGGAAGGAAGCCAACTTTGCTCCGATATTAAAAGTGCACCCTCACCAAGCAAAGACAGTCATGGGAGTGAGGCCGTGACTGTCTCTAACACGTATGTAAATCACGTTAGCCAAGTTATCTCGGAAGGAAAAAAAAAAAAGACGGTGTGAGGAACGTTTCTCCACAGAAATGGTGGTCCTCCATAAAAACCTCCATGTTTCTGAAATGAATCCAACTCTTGTAACAGCTCCAGCACTATGGTATAGTAATTTCCACTTTCAATGTAATGGTTGCATTAAAACCCATTCACCAGGACACAGCTGCGGCCCTAAAAACGTTACCTCACCTGTGTTCAAGAGTGACGTCACTCCTTGGTCAGCAGTGCTACCCTCATTAAACGTCTATCTGTAGCTGGCAGCTGGACGGGTTATTTTCCACTTCTATTCATCACAAGCATTGGCAAAGCCAATAGGTGTCGCCTATGTTAGAACTATTGACTTTGCCGATGTCTTTAAGCCATGTTGTACAGCAGCATGGCAGTTATTCAGCATGGGTAAAGGTTAGTGGCATGGCATAGAATAGAGTGGTACAGAATACAGTGGCAGAGTGGCGTGGAGTGGCATAGACTGGAGTGGAGTGACAGATAGTGGTGGAGTGGCATAGACTGGAGTGGAGTGGCATAGAGTCGAGGAGTGTAAAGCAGAGTGGTGTAGTGTTGAGTGGCACAGAGTGGAGTGGGATTGTGTGGTGTGAAGTGGAGTAGAGTGGTTTAGAATGAAGTAGCAGAGAGTGGAGTAGAATGGAGTGGCACAGAGTAGAGCGGCGTGGAGTACAGTTGCGCAGAGTAGAGTACCGTACAGCACAGTGGCGAAGAGCAGTGTGGCACCATGTGCAGTGGCGTAGAGTGGAGTGGCATGGAGTAGAATAGAGTGGCAGAGTGGAGTGGCATGAAGTGAAGTGACATGGAGTGGTGTAGAATATGGTACCATGGATTAGATTGGCGTAGAATGCAGTGGCGAGTGACATAGAAATCCTTGGTGGTTAGTGGACTCTCAGACACAGGCAGTTCCCCAACTGGGACACACCACCTATATGCTTCCTGGAAGGGGAAGGAAGACGGAATGACTAATATAAAGTAGCGTAAAGTGGAGTGGTGCAGAGTGACAGAGAATGCAGTGGAGTAGAGTGGCGTAGAGCAGTGGTACAGAATAGAGTGGTGCAGAGTACAGTAGAGTGGCATCGAGTAGAGTGGTGTAGAGCAGATGGTCGCAAAGCAAAGGGACCAGAGCAGAGGGGTGTAGAGCAGAGGGGCGCAGAGTAGAGTGGAGTAGCATAGAGTAGAGTGGAGTAGCATAGAGTAGAGTGGAGTAGCATAGAGTAGAGTGGAGTAGCATAGAGTAGAGTGGAGTAGCATAGAGTAGAGTGGCGTACAGTAGTACCATTGTGGGTGTAAGTAACTTTAGCCTCAATAGAGGCAGCAAATAGAGAGAAAGTAACATAAATAAGAAACCGCATGCCTGTGTTAAAAGTTAAAAGTAGGAAAGCACGTCCAGGAATAACACTGAAACTCTTAGAAGATAAAATAACAAAATAATGAGTTGCAAAAAGACCAGGAAGAACACGTACTTTATCCGTGCTCTAGGGAAGAGCAAACACAAGAAAGGAAAGGAATCCCACGTGAGCTAAGCAATCGAAAGATTGCAAATGACAGCGACAACGAAAACAACTAATTGTATGGTGTAAGCAGGTTGTAAGCCAGTGGTCTCCAACCTGTCCTCCAGGGACCCCTGCGGGTCCACAAATCCCCCTCAAGTGGTCCACAACTGCTTCGAAAATTAAATATTAACAAATAACATGTACATAAATAAAGTGGCAAAATGTACAATTGGAAATTTTTAAACGTACTGTAAATGTCAAGGAATTTTAAATTGGAGGCTAAAAATTAAATGAGTATCCTCAAATTGATTTGTGGGAGCAGCACGTGTGCATCACACAGAATACAGCATGGAAGGTGTGCGGCTTCAATTGAATTTTGAAAAGCTCCAACCTTCCTATTAAATTTTTTATTTGTTTTATTTTTTATATTTGTTTACAAATTAAATAAAATGTGTTATAAGTTGTGTGTTTGATGAATGCTTGTTTCTGCATTTTTTGTGTATTTTTGCAAAATAAATCATCAACAGTGTTTAGGTCGGAGTCCCGGGTTCCCAGTAGTGCCTCGGAAGGGGGGGAATCCCGGGATTACAATAATGGGGCTCCTCAAGCGACAGTAATGATAAAGTGGGGGTCCAGAGAAGTCAAAAGGATGAGAACCACTGCTGTATGCCTATTGACTTTTAAACGTCTTGTAGCACAGCGCATGCGCGGCGTGGTGTCAGCAGTCCTCTCGACCTACTTCTGGACTTCGAGGTTACCTCCTTTCTGGGTCTACTCAGCAAGTTATCAGGCCTGGCCCTGAACCAGACTCAATAATAAGGAGTAAAGTCATGCCAGCCTTACTACATGGCCCGTGACTTTCCATGGGAAGATTTCAACCCGTCTGAACACAGTGCAAAGCCGCTCTGATAAGGCTTCTTTTCAAACTTTCAGGCAGATTCCCAGAGGCCCGGGCGCGTTTACATTTGAAGCGGTTGCAGTCCGCCATCCTTGGGGCTCTCTGTGTTTCAAGCGCACAGTGGCCCGAGGAGGAACATTCAAGAACCGATTGTGGCAAGAAATAAACATGAATCCTTGGGGCGCACACTTGGAAAACTCTGCAGAGATCCCGAGATGAAGACCATCCACAACAGAGGTTTACCACCAGCAAAAACTTAAAGAAATAGCAATAAAGTGAGCAAACCTCACCCCCGCCACGAACACCGCGCAGGCTTCAAACTTAGGAGGCGCATGTGGAAACTTCTCAGGAGATCCGAGATCACCGCAAGGCAAAAATACCTGCAATTACCACCGAGCTTGGAGCAAAATAATTATACTGAGGTTTCCTGCTTCCGATTGCAGGTTTCCGGGTCGCCTAAATGGTGAAACGCACACTAAATGGAGGCATTTCACATCGGGTATCCAGACCCCAATAGACATTCTGCGTCTGCAGTAAACAGACACTTGAGGCGAGAATCCTAAACGTGTGTTTTACACTTAAATGGTATGAAATGCAGGGAGCGGGGGAGCTTGTTTACGTGGAAACGGCTCACAATGATCAGGTGTTTCTTTAAATCTAAGCATAGCTTTAAAAAAGATAATCAGACTAGCTCTTCGAATAGACTACTGAATATAAGGTTTGCCAAAGGGGCCCTGATTATGCCCTTATGTGTAAGAGTTTTAATGCTTGTACTTAGTTACTGCAATGGCTACAATTACCTGTGCATTAAATGTGTGTTACTATTACTGGGTAGGAGCTCCATGCACGTATTTCAATAACTGTCAAGTGAACCCGGCATACACATAGTAGAGAAGCGGGTCTATTTCTCTTTGGAGACTGTTAATGGGAATTAAGAAAGTTTGCAACACATTCGGTATTATCTACCTCTCTAGGTGTGTGTTTTTATTCACTTTTTTGAATAAATGAGGTTAGCGACACACAAAAACTGTCCCTAGGCCAGACCTAAAAACTTATAGGGTTGGTGTCAGCTGAATTCATCCATATGTCTGATCGGCTGTCACTCATGTTCATTCCACCTCCCAAAGCATGGAGCAGGGGGCAATGAGCGAGCCTGCTTCAGCCATTGGCTCTCTTCCACTGTGAGGGAGGGTACTTCTCACGGATGTACTGGCAAACCTGTGCTGGTACTGAAGTGCATGTCAGTGCCAGTCATTGCTGGACAATGTTTAATATGCCTGTGCTGCTTCTTTCCAAGCTTTTTCTTGTGTGTTTAAGCTCCGTCTTCAGGGTCACGGTACTTCCAAGCTCGTAGTACCTTTCCTTTGTCCCATTAAATACCCATTTTCAGTTTTTATGCACATCATGGGAAAATATTGTATTATACCTCCCTGACTGCCATGGACTACCCGGGCACTTATATTAGAATTATCTGTGATTCTTTTTTTCTTTCTTTTTTTAAATAAATAAACAGCCACGTCTAGATACCATGTTTTCTATTAACCATCGCAGCACACTGCTGAGGGCAGACCTACTGCCTTTGCCGGAGCTAGCGATCTCAGGAAGTTTGATTTGATTTCACTGTTTGGATCCACAAAAGGAGAGGAGGTCTGCTGCCTCGGAACTCACTGCGGACTTCAAAGCGCTGCTTTAGTATGACACGCTCTCCACTACAACACTGGCCCCTCGGCAGTATCCCTTACTGTGAGCATCCGCTGGCCGCAGACCTGATGCCCCTTAAACAGGGGAAGCACACACTGCACAAGGGTAGCAGGAGCAGTTACCATTTCTACTGCCCCCACAGGGGTAGCACACACTGCACAAGGGTAGAAGGAGCACTTACCATTTCTACTGCCCCCACATGAGTGGCACACACTGCACAAGGGTAGCACGAATAGTTACAATGTTTACTGCTCCCACAGGGGTGGCACACACTGCACAAGGGGAGCAGGAGCAGTTACTATTTCTACTACTCCCACGGGGGTGGCACACACTGCACAAGGGGAGCAGGAGCAGTTACTATTTCTACTGCTCCCACAGGGGTAGCACACACTGCACAAGGGGAGCACGAATAGTTACAATGTTTACTGCTCCCACAGGGGTGGCACACACTGCACAAGGGCAGCAGGAGCAGATACAATTTCTACTGCTCCCACAGGGGTAGCACACACTGCACAAGGATAGCAGGAACAGTTACTATTTCTACTGCTCCCACCAGGGTGACACACACTGCACAAGGGGAGCAGGGATAGTTACTATTTCTACTGCTCCCACAGGGGTAGCACACACTGCACAAGGATAGCAGGAGCAGTTACCCTTTCTACTGCTCCTGTAGGGGGGAGGCACACACTGCACAAGGGTAGCAAGAATAGTTACTTTTTCTAGTGCTCCCACAGGCAGAGGTACACACTGCACAAGGGGAGCAAGAATAGTTACTATTTCTACTGCTCCCACAAAGGGTGGCACACACTTTACAAGGGGAGCAGGAACAGTTACTATTTCTACTGCTCCCACCAGGGTGGCACACACTGCACAAGGGGAGCAGGGATAGTTACTATTTCTACTACTCCCACATTGGTGGCACACACTATACAAGGGTAGCATGAACAACTACTATTTTTACTGCCCCCATATGGGTGGCGCACACTGCACAAGGGTAGCACGAAACGTTTCTATTTCTATTGGTCCCCTGGGGGATAGCACACAGTGTACATGGGTAGCAAGAATAGTTACTTTTTCTACTACCCCCACGGGGGTGGCACACATTGCAAAAGGATAGCAGAAACGGTTATTATTTCTACTGCTCCTACAGGGGGTGGGAGAAGCTACATAAGGGTTACGGGAACAGTTACTATTTCCACTGCTCTCACAGAGGGTGGCACACACTTCACTATTGGGGCAGGAATAGTTACTATTCCTACTGCTCCCGTAGGGGGGAGGCACACACTGCACAAGGGGAGCAGGAATAGTTACTTTTTCTAGTGCTCCCACAGGCGGTGGTACACACTGCACAAGGGGAGCAAGAATAGTTACTATTTCTACTGCTCCCACAAAGGGTGGCACACACTGCACAAGGGGAGCAAGAATAGTTACTATTTCTACTGCTCCCATGGGGTGGCACACACTGCACAAGGGGAGCAGGGATAGTTACTATTTCTACTGCTCCCATGGGGTGGCACACACTGCACAAGGGGAGCAGAAACAGTTACTATTTCTACTGGTCCCACCGGGGTGGCACACACTGCACAAGGGGAGCAGGAATAGTTACTGTTTCTACTGCTCCCACCAGGGTGGCACACACTGCACAAGGGGAGCAGGAACAGTTACTATTTCTACTGGTCCCACCGGGGTGGCACACACTGCACAAGGGGAGCAGGAATAGTTACTATTTCTACTGCTCCCACGGGGGGATGCACACACTGCACAAGGGGAGCAGGAACAGTTACTATTTCTACTGGTCCCACCGGGGTGGCACAGGGGAGCAGGAATAGTTACTATTTCTACTGCTCCCACGGGGGGATGCACACACTGCACAAGGGGAGCAGGAATAGTTACTATTTCTACTGGTCCCACCGGGGTGGCACACACTGCACAAGGGTAATCTACTTAGTAAGTGGACCGTGTCACTTCTCATGCTTAGCCATCTCCTCTTACAATGACTTCGTTCCGTCCTCTCTGGCTGACCTGACCGGATGCACGGCCCTGCCTTTTGTTTAACCTGCGAGGGGGGGTGCTTAAGGCGCTGGGAGCCTCCCTGGGCCCTCACGCCTGGTTACTATCCGTCCATAAGATCTGTGTACTCGGGTGCCCCGACGGACCCTGGCCTCTCCCCTGAAGCGGAGACCCATGGTGATGGCTTGTGCCCCGGGAGGTGTGCTCGCCACTCACCTGGGTCAGCTCTGCCTGCCCGGGCACGTCTCTCAGACCAGCGGGGCTGGCTATCAGGTCTCCCACCCCCGCGCCGTAAGTGCTCCTGCGTGAGCACAGTCAGTCTTGAGAGAGAGGCTCGTGTTCCAATGAACGGTGTCCCCATATCCGCACATGCACCGTCCCTTATCTTGTGACACGTGAGGAGGTGTGGGTGCAGGCCTTGCTTCCGACCCCATGGGCAGGAGTGCTGAACCAGCAGAGTGTAGGGCGTGAGTGCGAGAACCTCGCTGGGAGATGCACAGACATCCTTCTAGTGCTGCGAGACCCCCAGATACTTGTGATCAACCTGCCAGATGTGCTGGAGAGCACAGGACCTCTCAGCAGGCCCTGCAGGCTGTACCCCTGTGACAGGGGCACGTCTGCCCTAGCGCTCAGACTCAGGCGCCCTACATATCAGGAGACACCCACGGCGATCACTGCCCTGCGTGTGGGGAATCCAGCCAGGGGCGCAGTGAAGCACCGCCTTCCGCAGCTACAGCGGGGCGTGGGGCTTATTGGGCCTCTTATCTGCAACCTGGCAAATAAGAGATCATAATTAACCAAAAGCAAGAAAGAAAGGTGGGCTGCTGGAAAAGGGAGAGGAAGACGGGCGCGCGGATGCATAAGAGGGTGAAAGGAAGGGTGGACGGATGGGTGGGTGAAAGTATGGGTGGATGAAAGGATGAATGACGAATGGGTAAAAGAATGGGTGTGAAAGTATGGGGGTTGAATGGGTGAAAGGATGGACGGCTGTATGGAAGAATAGATGTGTGAACGGATGGGTGTGAGTGGGTGAACGGATGGGTGGATGATCGCTGAATGAGTAAAATAGCGGGTGAATCAAAGAATGGGTGTATGAAAGGATAGTTGTGTGAAAGGATGGGTATATCAGTAGGGGAAAATATGCGAGGTTGAGTGTGTGAGAGGATGGGTGGATTAGTGAGTAAATGGATATGTAGATTGTGGATGAAACAATGGCAGAGCAAATGAAAATCTCGGATGAAAGGATGGCAAACCAAATGGAAATCTGAGAGGGCGGATGGGTGGGTGAAAGGACGGCAGAGTAAACAGAAATCCAGGAGGATGAATGGGTGATGCATGGATGAATGGCTAGGCAAAAGGAACAATTGATAGATGAAAGGCATTATTGAAAGATGGTAAGTAAAATGATGGATGTATGGGTGGACAGATGTATGGATGGATGCATGCATAGATGATGGATGTGTGAATGCAAGCATAGATGAAATGGTGAATGATTGAATGATGGAGGAAAGAATGAAGAGATGACAAAATGGCGAATAATCAACAGTTACATGAAGGTGTAGGAAAGTCTGAAGGCTCCAGGTTACCAAGTGAAGGAAGAATCCATATATAAACACAGGAAAACGGTGTAGTCACTTTATTCAATAAAAGGATCCACGACGGCAGGCAGCACCCTGTCAAGTCCCAAGCCAGTAACCAACTGTCAAGAGCTGGCTCTAGAACCCTACAAAGCACTGACGCAGTCATGAAAACAAAACACAACAAAATGGAACAGAAGAGTTAAAGGGAACAAACATATTAAAGGGAAAGAACATATTATTACATCATTTTCCCCCTTTAACAAAACAACTAAAGAAATACAAAACAAACAAACTCTAACATTAGTCAATGACATAATCATCAAACCTGGAAGGCATTTTAATTGCCCTATTGCTACGACTATACTTCTGCACAGTTGAACTACCCAAATTTGAATTTTTTGTGTTGGTACCCTGTGAGGGCATTTCATTAGGCAGCATACTAGTTTCTGTTCTTGTAACGTCCACAACTTCATTTTGTAGTCCATCATCAGAATCTCCGTAACGTAGAATACAGCAAACCGTTGGAAAAATCGTCACTCCTATCCAAATATACTTCCCTGAATATCTGTACCTGTCTGTTGGTGATAGGAATAACACTTTTACGGTTCCACCACCCCTTGCCCTCCAACAAAACAGAGCCTTTTGTCACTTTCAATACCTTCACTGGTAGAGAATATTTTGATTCCCCTTTTGTAACTCTTTGAGGTTTTCTTATCAGAACCCAATCATGAACGTTTATATCCCTGTCGTTGACTTTATGTCTTTTGTCATAATTCATCTTTTGTATCAATTGTTTCTCCAATACCCGATTCCTTACATCACTTATGTCTACATTGGACTTATTAAAATCATCCATAAGCAAATTGCCTAAACAAGTAGGTAAAAGCTTAGATTTTTACTCTCTACCTCTGAGGAGACAAAAAGGTGAAACCCCAGTGGTAGTGTGAGGTGTATTTAGATAGGCCCAATTTTGTTCCTTGAGGAAATCTGTAACATCGCGATTACTAGCTACTGCAGTCTGAATGACTTCCTTCAAAATTCTATTGGCTCTCTCCACCAAACCATTCGAGGCAGGACTGTACAAAGCAACCTGCAAATGTTTGATGTTGAATTTTCCTAATTTTTTTTCCATTTTCTTAGAAGTGAAATGAATACCATTATCAGTTACTATCACTGATGGGGCACCTTCCAAATCAAACAAATTGGATAAAAATTTAATTGCGGATTCAGTGTCTGTGTTCTCTACAAATGAATAATATATCCACTTTGAAAAGTAGTCAATAGCAACCACAAGATATCTCATATCTCTAGCTAACAATAAATACGGACCAGAAAAATCTAATGCAATTTTTTCCCATGGCTTGAATGGTGGAGTAACAGTATGCAAGGGTTTAATGTTGTTTTTCCAGTGTTTGTCAGACACCACACATGAAGAACAAGAGTTGACAAACTCAGCCACTTCCTTATCCATATTGGGCCACCAATACTTCATCTTGAGCATTCTGCATGTGGCAGAAACTCCAAGGTGACCTTCGTGTGCTATCTTAATTAATCGTGGTATCAAATCCTTTGGAGGTACACAGACAGACCCCCTCATACAAAAACCATTTTCACTTGATAATTCCATATCAAGTTGTTTGTTATGTATTCATTTCTCCACTATATATTTTTTTATTCGGCCAACCATGCTTGACATAATAAAGAACTTGCGAGAGGACCACGTCATTCGCCATGGCCAACTCCCAGTCCTCCTGTGTGAACAACCCATCCGAATCAGAAACAAGGTCTAGAACTCCCACCACACACTCCACATCTCGATTATCTGTGACACTAGTAGTGAGTGGCAAAGGAAGTCTTGATAAGCAATCCGCTCTTACATTCTTCCCTCCAGTAATGTATTTGGCTTCTAGATTATACTCTTGCAATTTAGATAGGAGTCGCACTAATCTAGCGGAAGCCTTACCAAGACCATCGCCTCTCAATAGAAATACTAACGGCTTGTGATCAGTAAATATCTCAAAATGAGTTCCCCAAATATATGTCTTGAATTTTTGAACCGCCCAAACACAAGCTAATGCTTCCCTTTCAATAGTGCTGTAGTTACTCTCAGCACTAGAAAGTGACCTGGATGCAAAAGCGATTGTACATTCTTGACCATTCTGCAACTGCCCAAACACCGCTCAAAGACCCTTAAGGCTAGCATCAACCGTTATAAAAGATTTACAATTGGGAATGTAAGGTTTCAAATTTGGGCTAGATGCGACAATGTTTTTGATATTCTCAAACGCATCATTGACTTCCTTGTCCCAGAAAAACTTGCATCCCTTTTTAAGTAGTGACCGAAGAGGTTGGACAATTATAGCAAAACCATTAACAAATCTGGAGTAATATTCACACAGTCCAAGAAAAGAACGTAACTCGTCTTTGTTAGACGGATAAGGGGCTTTCACAATGTCTTCCAGATTCCATATTTTAGGTTTGATGCCCTCAGCAGATATAGAATGCCCGAGGTAGTCTACACTTTCAAGTAAAAAGTTGCATTTTTCAGTTTTAATAGTCAAACCATAATTTTGAAGTATGCCAAAGACTTCATTTAGTGTATGCTCATGTTCTTCTATAGTTGCCGTATGGATTAGAATGTCATCTTGGAATGCTCAAACCCCTTTAATGTGTCCAAACAATGTGTCCATCATTTTTCGAAAGACACTCGCCGCCGAGGCAAGACCAGAAGGTAATCTGAGGAATTTTAAAGCACCAAAAGGAGTCACAAAAGTGGTTAAATCTTGGGAATCATTACTAAGAGGAATCTGATGGTACGCCGAATGGAAGTCAATGGTCGAGAAGAACTTTGAATTTCCCACTGTGGTAATTAGTTCTTGTATATGGGGTAAGGGGTGACAATCCACTAAGATATTTTTATTGAGAGATCTCAAGTCTACACATAACCTAAGATCTCCATTTCTTTTCTTAGTGACTACAATCGGAGAAACCCACTCAGAAGCATTTGTGGGAGAAATAATATTGTCTGTCACTAACTTTTTGAGTAACTTACCAAGTTGGTCTCTGATAGACAGCGGGACTGGTCTTACTTTATGAGAGACAGGAACAGCACCATCCTTGAGTTTGATAGTGTGCTCAAAGCCTTTAACATTCCCAACTTTGTCAACAAAAATGTTGGGAAACTTACGAATATAATGTTCTGGAACAATGTTATTGGGAACAATGTGTAACACAGACTCACCCTCATCTATGTATGGCCTCTCACCTAACTTGATAGGATTCTCCTGCCCTGGGCACAGAATAATGCCTAGACGTGCTAAGTCCTTCCAGCCTAATATGTTCCTCCCCTTCACAGCCACGTAGATTTTAGTCACCGTAGACCTTCCCATCACTTCTAATTCAGCATAGAAAAAACCCAACAAATCGATGTCCTGATCCCCGAATGCTTTGGGTGCAATATCAGTTTTTTCTAAATTCTTAGTATCAGGCCATAACTGAAAAAAAAATTTGTCTGCTAGAATGGTGATGGGAGCACCAGAGTCAGCCATTAGAGGTAAAACTCTAGAATCAATTTTTGCTTCACAAATAGGGCCTTTGATATGTTCACCCACACCCCTTCTGCACTGAATAGGGAGATCCACAGTAAGAACAACATTAGATAATCTGTTAACACAATAAGCTTCCTCCTCCGCATTCTCATTATACACATTACTGATTTTCACTTTGGACCCAGCATTCGAGTAGAAATTTGTTTGTTTGCAAACAGCTTGGAAATGGCCAATTTTGTGACACTTCAAACATTTTTTTCCCAGGGCATGACAAATAGGATAGTTGCCCAAATGATTATGAGAACCACAACGGAAGCAAACCCTACCGTACTGGGGTGGTATTTTTTTAATGTTTAGTTGGTCTCTCTCTGACAAAACTTACAGTCGTTTCATCACCCACTTGATTCACATCCAAATGTTCATTACGTCCAGACACAACGTTCTGCCCACACACAACTTTGGATGAAACAATTGATCTCTCAATCGCCTTAGCTAAATCCACCACTTCATCTAAGGATGGGTTGCGACAAGCAAGCAAGCGTTCTTGAATTTTCTTGGAATAGCAATAGAAAACAAATTGATCCCTAATGTACATATCAACAATATTACCAAAATCACATTTTGCTGCAAGTACACGCAAATTAGCTAAAACGTCGTCCACAGTTTCATCTGCAGATTGTCTGCACATAGCAAAGTTGAATCTCTCCAGTAGAACATTTGAGTCATCAGAATTTTTTTTTTTTTTATCCTCTCCTTCCCTTCGATGTAAACATCCCACATCACATTATCACCAGAAGGAGGTTGAATTGTAGGCAGGTTGTCGAATATGCGCTGACCAGCAATTCCCAGATGATTAAATAGAAGCGCTAACTTCCTAGATGGTGAGAATCCAATGGCGTCTATCGCTGACAAGTAATTTTCAAAAATTCTCACCCATTCATTCCATCTAATTTCCGGTTTACCAGCCTTTTGTAAGAAAGGAGGAGGTTGCATGATTAGCTGATTCGAAGCCATAATAGAGTGTGTTTACATATATATGTCTATTCCAATATATATAAATTCCTTTTCTACTTTGTCCTGCGATAATAACTTTTCCAAACAAATAGTTCACTTGCTTCTGAAGAACTGGAGAACATACATGCAATGGTGCTGCAACAAAATATGCTCGAGTTATAAACAAGCCAGTAAGTTTATTACAAATGTTACCAGGCAGAAGATTTTTTTTTTTTTTTTTCTTCTTTTCCTTGCTAGGAAACAAGATTGCTCTAATCAAGAAAGGCAACGTCCGTCCACAGTGCCAGAAATAATGGCAAACAACGTCTGACAACGCGTTCTCAGACCGGGAAACAGCGTTGTTCGTTGCTAAGCAACCTCCGACTCACACACGCGTACACGCGCCAGAATGAACGCGTCCTCAGGCCGGGAAACAGCGTCGCTAGTCAACATCCGACACACACGCGCTGGAATGAACTCGCGCTCGAGCCTTCAAAAATAAACACCACAAACGCTTGAGCGCTTCCCGATATCTCCTCCGTTTTCCAAATATACACTTAGCTCACAAAATATGTAGACAGAGCCCGGGACTAAACTTCAACGACGTGCAGTGGTGAATTCTTCCAAACGTAATGCGCAGTGCAGGCGGTCGGTGGATCACGCTGTCGATGTTACAGACAATGTTACCCCACTCCTGGTACCAGAAAATGTAGGAAAGTCTGAAGGCTCCAGGTTACCAAGTGAAGGAAGAATCCATATATAAACACAGGAAAACGGTGTAGTCACTTTATTCAATAAAAGTATCCACGACGGCAGGCAGCACCCTGTCAAGTCCCAAGCCAGTAACCAACTGTGAAGATCTGGCTCTAGAACCCTACAAAGCACTGACGCAGTCTTAAATCAAAACACAACAAAATGGAACAGAAGAGTTAAAGGGATCGAACATATTAAAGGGAAAGAACATATTATTACAGAAGGGTGAAATTATGACAGATAGATGCATGGATAGAATTGACAATGGAGCTTTTCTATAGAGGTTCGGGCTTACTTGCGTCACATGCTTGGTGCCATCAGAGCTTTGGTTCTAAGAGGAGGGATTTTAATTTTCTGGCTACTCCTTTGGATCCCGTAATGGTCATACTGGTGTACAACATCTGAGCTCTACTGTGATGCTGCAGTACCCGCTGGGTCCCGATATTTTGGCTCCTACAGCATAAGTCAGTACATATCACAACAGCCAGTGGACATGGCATTTGAGCTAATATGGTGTAACCTTCCAATGCTGGATGGGGCAGCATGTGGAGTTCCACTGGTGGATATGGCAGCATCTAGAATTCCACTGCTGGATATGGCAGCATCTGGAGTTCCAACAGGCGCAGCACGGAGAAGAGGAGGTGGTTGCAAAGGGGGGTGGGAGGGTGACGAAAAACAGATAAACAATGTAAACTAATAAAAAAAATAATAAAAAAAGACGTTACTTGCCGCCTCCGCCACTCCACTCTGCTCCTCAGTCCTCACAGACAGCAAGCATAGGTTCCCAGCCTGACCTGAGGCCAATCCTAACGCTGCTTTCATGCTGCAGGCAGCATTAAAATTGGCCAGAGCGCCCCGGCTTTGTGCTCAGTGGCTGCCTGGGAGCCTCTGCCTGCTTTCTCCAAACTGGCAACACAGTGCCGGATTGGCGAGAGCACAGTGCACATGTGTGTTTGGTCGTCCGAAAAGGCTGGCCAAACACACATGCGCACTGAGGGGAGTGCTGTGCACTCCCCCTATATACACTTCATCCCAATTGCCCCACCCCTTTAAAAATAAAACAATAATAGGCGGCGCTACCTCTGAGTTCCACTGCTGGATATGGCAGCACGTGGAGTTTCACTGCTGGATGTGGCAGTATTTAGCAGGAGCGGCTCGCGGGTTGTGGAAGAGGAGGGGCGTTGTGAGGGGTGGGGGATAATAAACCTTAAAATAAATTAAATAAAAATTTTTTAAAAAAACACCGCTTACCTTGTCCACACCACGCTCCTCTTCCCTGCTGGCTGCACGCAGGCACAGGCTCCCAGACTGTAATTCAGCTACTAAAGTGTACCACCCTCTCCAGTTTTACACCAAATGTTAATGCTTTGTCTTTAATTCTCGGTACCCGAGTGTAGAGTGTGGGTGGCGGCAAATAGCACATGAAAGCTCACCTAGGTTTGGGCTTTAGGGTCCGAGAGGACATTGAACTGAGTCTGCACCAGGGTCTTGCCTATCTCTATCCTGGACACACCCTTCTCTTGACCAAAAGTACATCTGCCTCACATACGACAGATGGCCGGAGCACAATTTGCTAACTGCTACCACTCCTGAATGCGGGGAGGGTGCTACCGTCCTCTCCCTCTACAATGGTTTCAGGTCCTGAGCTCGCCCCCCACGACCGCAGCACCAACCTGCTGCCTCCTGCCTCTGTCCCCTGACCACGCTGCTGTTTGCGTGTTCGAGGACCTCCTCCACCCGCAGGCATCCTCCTGCGCCTCATCCCTGGGGTCTAGTGGGCTCTGACTAGCTTCACTTGACCCGTGTGCCGCTTTCCGCCGTCCCGTAAGTGTTTTTCGTTTTTTTCGCTTTTTTCAGCGCCTCGCCGCCGGCGCTTCTGCCCCCTTTGTGCCCCCCTGATTGCTGTCTCCCCGATCGTATATTGTGCCATTTTGTTTTTTCTGATTGTGTGCTTTTCTTATTGTATCTGCTGTTTTTTGCTCGTTTTCAGTGTTTTTGCCCCTTGTGCGCTCCCCGTTCCCTGCCGCTGCCTCCCTGCGGCCCCACCCCCCTCGCGCCCCCATTTGCCGCTCCCTCCCGCCTCCCGCCTCCCAGCTGCTCCTCCCTCCCCCCTCCCTTCTTAATGGCTGGCGCTGCGCGTCCGCGCCGCTGGCGCGCCAGAGGCGCGCCAGAGGCAAGCCCGTCTGCGCCTGGACCGCGCCCAGCGCCACACCCCCTGGCCCTTGCGCCCCCCGCATCCGCTACTCGATCAACGAACTCCGCGCCTTCAACCCCGGCCCCTCCACTGAATGCTACCGGGCATCCCCAAAGCACACTAAAGGACCTTTTTCCTGCCGTACCTGCAACTTCTCCTGCATCAGAACGACCAATCCAACTACGAAAACATCCAACCCCAACCACCTGAACTGCATCCTCATCAACACCCGCTCCGCACGGAAACACGCCATCGAGCTCTGGGATTTGCTCGACACCACTGCTCCTGACGTGGCTTTCCTGACCGAAACCTGGTGGAACGACTCCTCGTCTCCGGACATCGCCATCGCCATACCGGACGGATACAAAATCACCAGACGAGATCGAACCAACGGAATCGGCGGCGGAATAGCCATCGCTCACAAAGCTACCCTCAAAATCCACACCCACTCGGACGACACCCTCAGGACAGCCAAACACCTCCACTTCCAGATCCACACGGACCCCAACACGACCCTCAGAGGAACCCTCATTTACCGCCCTCCAGGACCAAGACCCCCCTTCAACGACACCATCGCCGACCTTGCAAGCACCCACGCCCTCGCTTCCCCGGATTACATCCTCCTGGGAGATCTGAACTACCATCTGGAAAATGCCAACGACGTCAACACCGCGTCACTGACCTCCAACCTCCTCAACCTCGGTCTCTGCCAGCTAGTCAACACACCTACCCACATCGCCGGACACACCCTTGACCCCCTCTTCACCTCTAGCAACCACATTTCCTTCAGCCACACCTCCGAACTCCACTGGACTGACCATCACTGTGTCCATTTCACCTATAAGAAAACCACAGAGCAACACCGCATCCAGCTACCTCCCCACCGCCGCTGGGGCAAAATCACCCAAGAACAACTGACCAACACCCTCGTCAACAACCTTCCACCCGACGCAATCGACCCGAGCACAGCCGCCATCAACCTCCATCAATGGATCCTCGACTGCGCCAACACCCTTGCCCCTCTCAAGAAACCCACCACCACCCAAGGAAAGAGAAAACCAGCCTGGTTCACAGACGATCTCACCACCTCCAAAAGCAACTGCCAGAAACTCAAAAAGAAATGGATCCAAGAACGCACACCCGACAACCTCGCCGCCCTCAAAAACGCCAACCGCGAACACCACCAACGGATCCGCACCGCCAAGCGCGCCCACTTCACCGAACGCATCAACAACAACGCCCACGATTGCAAAGAACTATTCGGCATCGTGAAGGAACTCTCCAATCCGAAAGCCAACTCCAACGACATCCCGCCCTCCCAGAAACTCTGCGACGACCTCTCCACCTTCTTCCACCAGAAAATCACCACCATCCACGACAGCTTCATCACCGGTCCACCGCCAGACCCCACCCACGACGTCTCCTCCCGCGACTGCCGCCTCACCGCCTGGACCCACGTGGACGAGGCAGTAACCATAGCAACCATGAACACCATCCACTCAGGCTCCCCCACGGACCCCTGCCCCCACCATGTTTTCAACTCAGCAAACGCCACCATCGCCCCCGAACTCCGCAAGATCATCAACCTCTCCTTCACTTCTGCCACCTTCCCGGACAGCTGGAAACACGCAGAAATCCAACCCCTCCTCAAAAAACCCAAGGCTGACCCCAACGACCTCAAAAACTTCCGTCCGATCTCTCTCCTCCCTTTTCCAGCGAAAGTCATCGAGAAGATCGTCAACACTCAGCTCACCCACTTCCTCGAAGACAATTCCATCCTGGACCCCTCACAATCCGGATTCAGACGAAACCACAGCACTGAGACCGCCCTCCTCGCCGCCACAGATGACAGACATCAAATGGACAACGGCGAAACCTCAGCCCTCATCCTCCTCGACCTATCAGCCGCTTTTGACACCGTCTGCCACCGCACCCTACTGACCCGCCTCCAGGAAGCCGGCATCCAAGATAAAGCCCTTCACTGGATCTCATCCTTCCTCTCCGACAGAACGCAGAGAGTCCGTCTCTCCCCTTTCCGCTCCAAAGCCACCAACCTCATCTGCGGCGTCCCCCAAGGATCCTCCCTCAGCCCCACGTTGTTCAACGTCTACATGGCCCCCCTCGCTCAACTGGCCCGCCAACATCATCTCAGCATCATCTCCTACGCCGACGATACCCAGCTCGTCCTCTCCCTGACCAAAGACCCGCTCACCGCCAAAACAAACCTCCACGAGGGACTAAAATCTATCGCCGATTGGATGAACAACAGTCGCCTGAAACTCAACTCCGACAAGACGGAAATCCTCATCCTCGGACGCACTCCCTCGGCCTGGAACGACTCATGGTGGCCCTCCGTCCTCGGACCCCCACCCACCCCTGCCAGCCACGCAAGAAACCTCGGCTTCATCCTGGACTCCGCCCTCACCATGTCCAAACAGGTCAGCGCCGTCTCCTCCTCCTGTTTCAACACCCTCCGAATGCTCCGCAGAATTTTCAAGTGGATTCCAACAGAAACCAGAAAGACGGTGACCCAGGCCCTCGTCAGCAGCAGACTTGACTACGGCAACGCACTCTACACAGGCATCCCAACCAAAGACATCAAACGCCTCCAACGTATCCAAAATGCCTCCGCCCGACTGATCCTCAACATACCCCGCCGAAGTCACATCTCCCCTCACCTAAAGGAACTCCACTGGCTCCCGGTAGACAAGAGGATCACCTTCAAACTCCTGACCCACACTCACAAGGCACTTCACAACACCGGACCCTCCTACCTCAACACCAGACTTCACTTCTACACCCCAACACGTCAACTCCGATCCGCCAACCTCGCCCTCGCCATCGTACCCCGAATCCAGCGCAAGACATCCGGCGGCAGATCCTTCTCCTTCCTCGCCGCCAAGACCTGGAACTCTCTCCCCACATCCCTTCGCCAGACCCAGGACCTCCTCGCATTCAGAAGGCTCCTCAAGACCTGGCTCTTCGACCGATAAACCAGCAGCGCTCCCCTCCCCCCCCCCCCCCCCTCAGCGCCTCGAAACCCTGACGGGTACATAGCGCGCTTTATAAATACTATGATTGATTGATTGATTGATTGATGGTACTAAATACTCCACTTATTTATATATGTGGTTTATGCCATGGCATTTTTTTTTTTTACATGCATCTGCTTTCAAACAGAGGTATTTAACTACAAGCAGGATGCACAGGGTTAGATTTGCGCAGTGAGGTAAAGTAACATCGAAGAGGCCTTGTGAGCACTAGGAGAGAGGTTCTAGTTGGACTGATCCGGTTCCAGGGCGGTGGCAGGAGTGAGGTTTGCAGGAGTCGGTATTGACCTGTCGCAGCACAGAGAGGCTGAATGGTGAATGTAGGTGATACACCGCACCCGGTTATGAACAAGGTGGGCGGAATGCTGCCTCATTGGGCATCTTTGCGCTAAGACTCATGGGTGGTGCTTCTCTTCTTTCCTCTGCAGTGTAGCATTCCGGAAGTCCACTGCCCTAAGCTACCACATTGTCACTCCGAGCTTTCAGTCAGAGAGGCCCAAAGACCTGCTTTCAGTTCTGTCCAAAGCCTAGATATTTTCATATGCCTGTAATTACCTTCCCACTATATTCCACATAACTATTACAGCTTCCAAGCACTGCACGCCCACAGGGGCTCAACACTGGTGCCTAGTCCCATGGGAAGGTTTGTGTGTGACAGGGGCACAGGCCCCTTCTCATAGGCACTAGGGCTGTACATGACCAGAAGACTGAGGGGTACTTTTGGGGTTGGGGGGTGTTCTCCGGGTGATGACTGACACTACCACTTTCAATGTTCTGGAGTCAACCACGTCCATATGGTTTAAATATGTGTCTGCTGGTGCACAGGTCACAGCGGAGGTGTAGAGTCTGGTCTCGGTCTCACAGGGACACAAACAGCATCTCTAACTCAATCTGCGAATAGATAATATGGAGTGTTAAGCAGTTTGACTTACTCGCCTTAAGCTGTCCCAAATCCGCCTCAATGAATAATGGAAAACATACGAGGCAGGAAAGTGCACAAGGCCCTAGTTTACCACGGCCTGCGTTACATAGCGCCACCTTACACAGGGCACCGACAAGGTCCTAGTTTACCACAGTCTGCGTTACATACCGCTACCTAACATAGGGTACTAACAAGGCCCTAGTTTACCACGGCCTGCGTTCCATACCGCTACCTTACATAGGGTACTAACAAGGTCCTAGTTCACCACAGCCTGCGTTACATACCGCTACCTTACATAGGGTACTAACAAAGTCCTAGTTTACCACGGTCTGCCTTACATACCGCTACCCTACATAGGGTACGGACAAGGCCCTAGTCTACCACGGCCTGCGTTACATACCGCTGCCTTACACAGGGTACCGACAAGGCCCTAGTTTACCACGGCCTGCGTTACATACTGCTACCTTTCACAGGGTACCGACAAGGCCCTAGTTCACCACGGTCTACCGCTACATACCGCTGTCTTACACAGGGTACTAACAAGGTCCTATTGACCACGCCCTGCGTCATTTACCGCTACCTTACATAGGGCACTACTTCACCAGTGAAGAGGCAGCGCCCCCAGATCTTCTACAGATGTCCATTCTCTACATTGTGCATGATAAAGACATGTGGTGACCCACATGCACTCAGCCAGGCACCCAATGCGCAGAACTGACTCCTCCAAGTCTTAACAGTTCTCTGTTCCTGGGATCTTTTTCAGTGAGAGATGTGAAAGGAAATGGTGAGACACAAGAGGCTGGAAAGTGGTTCTGGTACTCCAAGTCCATTCACACCAACCCTGCTCCCACCTGCTCGGACGGCTCTTCTCTGCAGGGAGGTGACAGTGCGGTGGCCTCTGCCCCCTACCGTTCTGCACGACATTCATTCCACCTTTGCACAAGACTTGTTTTTGTTACAGTTCGGTGCCAAGAGGCGATCTCGTCTGCAGAGTGTGCCTTATAAATTAGTAATGTATCCCTGGCACAGATGCCAAACAACTGTTTATATCTGGAGCAGACAAAGCAGGAGGGCAGGAGGGCCTACCTACAGATGTGTGACTGACAATGCTTTTTCAAAACAGATAAGGCACAATTTCCAGTCCTGCCAGAAGGTGAAAAACACTCATACTTAAAGGAGCGGCGTGCCATAGTAGGGGAAGAGTAGGCAGCTCTTGCTCCAGCAGGCCCCTTCGTTTTCAGGACCCAGGTGGGCACCGAGCACTAGTGACAGAAGAGCAGGGTTCTTGTTCCGACGGGTCCTGTCTGTCCTAAGGGCCAACTAGATACACAGCACCAGCCATGGCAAAGTGGAACAGATCACTAGCCACAGCCCCGGAAGATAGCCAGATCTTGCTCCTACAGGGCCCATTCTCATTAGGAGCCTAGTGACCACAGACCACCAGGGGTAGTGGCAGAAGAGTATACCATGCTTGTTCCTTCTTAGGAGCTAGGTGGACACGAGCACTAGTGCCAGTAAAGTGCACACAGAGCACTAGTGAGAGTAAAGTGAACACAGAGCACTAGTGCCAGTAAAGTGAACGCAGAGCACTAGTGCCAGTAAAGTGAACCCAGAGCTCTAGTGATAGTAAAGTGGACACTAGCAGTAGTGATAGTAAAGTGGACACGAGCAGTAGTGATAGTAAAACACAAGCACTAGTGATAGTAAAGTGGACACAGATCACTAATGCCAGTGAGGTGGACACAGAGCACTAGTGCCAGTAAGGTAGCCACAAGCAGTAGTGACAGTAAGGTAGACACAAGCAGTAGTGACAGTAAGGTAGACACAAGCAGTAGTGACAGTTAGAGAAAAGGAGGCAGGTCTTGTTCTATCAGATCCTTTCCTTTGTAGGAGCCAAGTGGACATAGAGCACTAGTGGTAGCGTGCCCCAAGATGAGAGAAGAGCCCTTTCCCTTAAGAGACCCTGGAGTGTAAGAAAAACTATCTATCCAGCTGAAGATACTGGACACCAATCAGAGAAAGGTTGAATTTTTAGTGGGCCTAAAGTTCTGGATTACAGTGGTTTGTAGAGGGAAAGAATGGTACAGAATACGTTGTACCTGCTGACATGGAGTCATCTGATGATCTTAAGGACATGCCTTGCTGCCTTTATTATCCAGGATTTCAGCAAATACATTGAACAGAATTCAGACGTCTGGAATTCTTTTGCGGCTAAACTGCAACGTTTTCAGTGGTTTGTCATTCTCGGCGCCTCCAACTGAAGAGAGACGGAGCCTGTGCTGCTTTCTCAGGAGGGGATGAGTATGTACTACTACACACCCCCCACACACCAGAGCTGCTGCGCAGTGTGGTCCTGGCTTGCTTGTGTTCCAGTTCAGGGAGGACTTGGGCTGGCAGTTTGGGCTGGACTGTTCCCATGAGTAGTAGGGTCAAGACTGATTTGCATATGGCTGGGTCCAAACTGAGGTGGCAAGGTGTGCAAATTAAAATGGACTTGAACGCTACTCAGAGTAATTACCAGTTGCTTACATTCATTCAAGCATCCATCCATCACTTTTTTTGTTTACTTGAGTCGTATTCCGAGGCATCGGTAAACTCTTGCAGCTCCCATCACGCTGCAGATCCCTGCTCACTGCCACTCATGATGCTGAGGGGAGACTTGGCTTCCTCCAGTGTGCCACTGTGCCCCAACCCCACTGGCTGGGCAGACTCAACGCAGAGCCTCGGCACTTCCGATGAATGAAACTAAAGCGGTCTCCCTCACTCACGAGGCAAACTGGGCCGCGTCAAACAAGGCTTGTCGGTCTTCAAGGCGCTCTGGGTGATGCGGTGCAAATCGTTTAACTTTTTTTGCCAAAGTTACCGATTTTCATCTTTCACAACGTTTTCCAGCCTGCCTTTACCCAACTCCGTGAAAACTTTTTTCCACATAGCAATGCGATTTTCACAGCTTAGCCAGATATTTGTTAGTGTAATCAAACACAGCCATGTAGGAAAATGTAAGAAGAATTGTTCTCTACAAAGTCCAGCTTTTTCTAGACACATTGGCATTCCTCGTGAGAACCGTGCAAAGTATATGCAATATACAATTATTGTATTAAATAATTTTAATTAAAGAAAAAGGTTTATAAACGGCCACAAATGTAGCAAAGCAAAAAAATAAATAAAATAGAAACCGGCAAAAAGTTGAACATTTCCCGAGAGCATCCCAATAGTTTAAAAAAAAGAAAAGAAAAATAACTGTATTTTATGGGCCCGGCTGTTGGGCTTGTGGGAGTTCTACTGGAGCTCACATCAAAGACTGCGGTGTCTCTCTGCCTTGATTTAAAGGCCAAGGGTCAAACAGTGCAACATGAACTGTGGTTTAACTGCACTGTAGCACAGGAGACGGGCATCGGTCTGAGATCATGACTGCTGAAGGGATCTGATCCTTCATGAAATTGGTAGAAAGTTGATGGGCCCATCTAGAATCCACGTCATCATGCTGGAGTACTCTTGGAACTCGACCCAGATTTGCCCACCGTTTCCATTGTTAGACTCTCCAAATTCTCCGATTTTTTTTTTTAGCATTAATGCTAAGCAAGGAGATAGACAACATAAATTACACCAAACATACACGTTTTTCATGCAAATGTGGCAAAGCAAAACAATTCAAGCTTTGCAAAGTTGCATAATTTTCAAAGACCGCTGTGAACGATATAAAACAGAAAAACAACTTCCAACCTGTCACATCCCTCACTTTAGACACCCGTATTTCTATACAGAGAACCTTACCAAAAGACAGTGGAGCACAGCACAGGGTCAAATGCCAGCTTAAAGTCAGTAAGAAGAAATGGACTGGGTAGAAGATCAGTAATGCACTGGGATGAAATCTTCTTTCATGAGGTGCATCTTCAACTCTTTCCTAAACTGGAGCCACATTGAGGCGGACCTGTTGGACACAGGGATGTTGCTCCAGATTCTGGGTGCAGGGATGGAAAAGTTTGCTGCCTTGTATTTTTTTCTTTTTAGGTCGAGCGTAAGCATACGACCTCTTGTATACTTTTAAGCATACCACAATATCACAAAATAAAATGATGGACTGAGTGTTGAAACTTTTCAAAAACTCACCCCCAGTCACAGATCTGGGCTTAATCCGTTGTTATTTTGCTTGCCACGTCACCCCAGTTCGGGCCCAGCATATATGCAAATCAGTCTTGACCCTGCTCCCAATGAGAGCAGTCCAGCCCGAACTGCTAAGCCAGGTCCTCCCTGGACAGGATTCAAACATCCTGGGACCGGCTTCAGGGTTTCACCCTTCATCAGCCAGGCTAGCTTGAATCCAGTGGTGCAGTGTTACTTTCATGTATACTTTTTCTGTGGGCCACCAGCTATTTAATTTGTTATTTTCAGTGTCATTCTTGCTTGCTAGTGGTCAGTGTTGTCTGTTTGTCCCTCCTTCTTCTGTGAAGGAGCAGGGACGAACTACTATATAATTAAGCTTTGTCCTCTTTATTTGGTCTATAGGGACTGTTTTTTTACTTTGTTTCCTGCTCCTGCCCAGGGAAGTTTCCCTTTTCATTTGCAGAGCATCCTTACTTTGAGCTTAGCTGTAAACAAGGCTATAAATCAGGCTGTTCTCTTGGTCACATTTGGTCTTTGTGAGCTCTCTGCTGCCTTGTTCTCACCCTTCTTTGGCTTTGATTTTCTTTACCAAGTGTTCCTCCCTGGAGGACAACTTGTAATTGCTTATAGCCTAGGCACCCACCTCTACCAGTGCTCCGCAATACTTAGAGGCAGTGCCCACTTCTGCTCCATACTGGGATCCCACTCGCAGCTCCATCAGTGCACCTCAGTTCACAAGCTCCAAGTTCTCACCCATGCTAGTGCCAGGACCCCCATGCATGCGGTCTACCAGAGCACTTCAGAACTTCCAATCAGTACACTCTGCTGCTCCAGTACTGGGACCTCGGGCGCAGCTCCATTAGTGCACCTCTGTTCACACACTCCAAGCCCTCAGCTGTACCAGTAACCCGTGCACGCGGTCTCCAGAGCACCTCAATTCTTGCAGTAAGTACATTCTGCTGCTCCAGTACTGGGACCTCGGGCGCAGTTCCGTCATTGCCCCTCCATTCACACACTCCAAGCCCTTAGCCGTGCCAGTGGCAGTGCCAGGAACCCTACGCACGCTGTCTGCTAGAGCACCTCAGTTCTTGCAGTCAGTACACTCTGCTGCCCCAGTACTGGGACCTTGGGTGCAGCTCCATCAGTGCACCTCTGTTCACACGCTCCAAGCCCTCAGCCGTGCCAGTAACCCCATGCATGCTGTATGCCAGAGCACCTCAGTTCTTGCCATCAGTACACTCTGCTGCTCCAGTACTGGGACCTCGTGCTCAGCGCCATGAACGCATGCTCCAAGCCCTCAGCCATGCCAGTGCCAGGAACCGCATGAGATCTTCTAGAGCACCTCAGTTCTTGCAGTCAGTACACTCTTCTATTCCATTACTGGGAACTCGGGCGCAGCTCCATCAGTGCACCTCAGTTCTACCCCATTGAAGTCACTTCCTTTCCTATACAGAGATCCCGCTCACATACACTTCCATTACACCAGCTCATTTCTAATGTTCAGTCCCACTGCCAAGCCAATACTGTAACCAAAAGAGAAAAACACAGCTCAGCCAGTGCACCTCGAGTCTAACATCCAACGCCACTATTGACGGGAACCACCACAGCTCTGCCAGAATACATCAATTCAAACATTCAGTGCACATTTCTTCTCAGCACTAAGTCTCACACACACGCCCTTCAGGAATCCTTGTTTCTGTGGTTCAGAGGCAATGCCATTCCCAAATGCCCTTCAGGAATCCTTGTTTCTGTGGTTCAGAGGCAACGCCATTCCCATACTGGGCCCCACTCGCAGCTTCATCAGGGCACCTCCAGGCTAACACTCGCCAACACTGTCATGCAAATACTAGGTTCCACACATAGCTCCATAAACATACCTCACTTCTGACTTTGTGGGCCCATTAATATTCCATGTACTGCCGCCCACATACAACTCTGCCAGTGGACCTCAATCCTCACCTTCAGTGCCCCATTATTCCAATACCAGGAATTACACAGTGCTGCGTTCCTCATTCCTCACCCGCTGCCTTTCTGTTATTCCAGCACTGGGCCGGGACACAGCTCTATCTATACCCCCCAGTCATGATCTGAAGCGCCCATATATTGCTGTATTGGGGTTCGCATACAACTCTGCTATTGCACCTCCTGCTGTTCTGCCGTGCCCCCTGTTTTTCCACACTCTGACTTCTGTTTGAGGACGTGGGGGAGCCAATTACATCTATTCTTAGAGGTCATCTTTATTTGGGAGGGTCTGTTTCACCTATCTTACTCCGTTCTTTCCTTTACTCAGTTTACTCTCAAAGGTTTCTTTCTCCCCCACTTTTCTCTTCCCAGCTCCTAAAAATGCACACGTTAACAGTTTTGCTCTTTCTTTCAACTGTTTATTTCTACTCCTCTTTTTTATTTCCCTCTTCCTACCTCCTCTTTCAAATTTGCAAAAATATGGCTATTGCTTTCCTTGTTTCGTTCCTCTCTTTTCTTCATCAGGCATTTATTCTTTCAATATTTTTCTCTTCCCTTCATTCTTTCTTTGTCTTTTTTATTTGCTCTTTCCTTTGACTCAGTATGTGTCTTTTCACTTAAAAAAAAAATAAGATCTTTCTTCCTTAATCTGGTGTTTTTCTTATCTTTTTCTGTCAAATCACATTTTACTATAAATCTCTCTTTTTCCCTCACTCAACTCTAATTACCGTTGTATTTTCCTACCGAAATTTCCAGTCAAACATTTTCCTTTCTTACTCCAGGGAGCATGACACGTTACTACCCCACTTGCCCGTTCCATCTTTACTTCTGACTCTCTATTTCCTTTCACCCTTCATTCCATCCCAAATGATATTTTTGTTATGGTGTTTTGAGTTTATTTCTGATAAAGGTTTATATGATAATTGCATGTGTTTAAATATAGAGGAAGAAGGATAGAGGAAGTGCTTTAGTTAAACGCTAGGCTATTGGAATTATACAGCAGGAAAAGACGAAATCATGAGGCAGGGTTGATTTACGTGGCAAGAAAAGTCCAGTTATGAATTTACAACGCTAATAACTCAAACTCAAGAAAATTCGAGAACTATTGCATTACAAATGCTTGTTAACATTTCTTAGTCTGCAGACTGATGGTGTCCTGGCTGCGGATGTGCCAACAGAGATGGTGAGCCTGTCATTCTTCTAAGAAGGGTGGGTGCAATTAAGATAACACCCAAGCAAATCAAAATGAGACAAACACTGCAGTTCTTCAAGTTGGGCAACAAAGCAAAGTATCAGGTGCAGGTGAACATTTCCGCCACCAAAGAACTTGTACCAAAAAAAAAAAAAAAAAAAACTGTCCTGCCTCAGCTTTTCATTGTGAAAGAATTGCTCCTATGATTGGGTTTTGAATTCAACTTATTTTACTTTTAAGGGCACACAGTTGTATATTTACTTTTGAAAATACTCAACGAACACCAACTTCATACACTCTAAACCGAATGCCATATTTGGCCATTTTCCTTTTCTTCCCTGCGAGGATGCCCGCTCATGTCTCCAACAACTATTCGGTGGCTACGCTACATCTCCGCTGACTCCTCTGCCTGGGACGCAGGGTTATTTTAAGCGGGATGATTTCATCTCTGTGTTATGATCGGCCTGGGAAAGATTAATGGGAGCGGAGGACGCTATGTACGGAAAATGGGCTTTACCTGTGCGCGCTCCGGCACCTGTGGACGCCCTGCTGCTGGTGATAGGGAGGCAGTCTCTGCAGGCGCCACAGCCTCGGTCAGTAGCAGGGACTGCAATGCCCGAGTGGGAAGGCGGTCTCCCTAGGTGCCACAGCCTCGGTCATCAGCTGGTATGGCGATGCCACTGTAGGGAGCAATATTCAAAGGTGCCACAGCCTCGGTCATTGCAGGTATGGTGATGCTGCAGTAGGGAGGCAGTCTTTGAAAGTCCCACAGCCTCGATTATCAGCAGGTATGGCGATGCCACAGTAGGGAGGCAGTCCCTGCAGGCGCCACAGCCTCGGTCAGTAGCAGGGATTGCAATGCCCGAGTGGGAAGGCGGTCTCCCTAGGCACCACAGCCTCGGTCATCAGCAGGTATGTCGATGCCACAGTAGGGAGGCAGTCTCTGCAGGCGCCACCGCCTTCCCACTCGGGCATTGCAATCCCTACTACTGACCGAGGCTGTCTCCCTAGGCGCCACAGCCTCGGTCATCAGCAGGTATGGCGATGCCACAGTAGGGAGGCAGTCCCTGCAGGCGCCACAGCCTCGGTCAGTAGCAGGGATTGCAATGCCCGAGTGGGAAGGCGGTCTCCCTAGGCACCACAGCCTCGGTCATCAGCAGGTATGGCGATGCCACAGTAGGGAGGCAGTCTCTGCAGGCGCCACAGCCTCGGTCAGTAGTAGGGATTGCAATGCCCGAGTGGGAAGGCGGTCTCCCTAGGCGCCACAGCCTCGGTCATCAGCAGGTATGGCGATGCCACAGTAGGGAGGCAGTCCCTGCAGGCGCCACAGCCTCGGTCAGTAGCAGGGATTGTAATGCCCGAGTGGGAAGGCGGTCTCCCTAGGTGCCACAGCCTCGGTCAGTAGCAGGGATTGCAATGCCCGAGTGGGAAGGCGGTCTCCCTGGGCGCCACAGCCTCGGTCAGTAGCAGGGATTGCAATGCCCGAGTGGGAAGGCGGTCTCCCTGGGCGCCACAGCCTCGGTCAGTAGCAGGTATGGCGATGCTACAGTAAAAAGGCAATATTCAAAGGTGCCACAGCCTCGGTCATTGCAGGTATGGTGATGCTGCAGTAGGGAGGCAGTCTCTGAAGGCGCCACAGCCTCGGTCAACAGCAGGTATGGCGATGCCACAGTAGGGAGGCAGTCTCCGAAGGTACCACAGCCTCGGTTATTGCAGGTATGGTGATGCTACACTAGGGAGGCAGTCTCCTAAGGCGCCACAGGCTCGGTCATTGCAGGTATGGAGATGCTCCGGTAGGGAGTTAGTCTCCTAAGCTGCCACAGCTTTGGTCATCAGCAGGTATGGCGATGCGCCAGTAGGGAGGCAGTCACCTAAGGCGTCACACCCTCTGTCATTGCAGGTATGGTGATGCTGCAGTAGGGAGGCAGTCTCCTAAGGCGCCACAGCCTCGGTCATCAGCAAGTATGGTGATGCTGCAGTTCTGGACACTGACCCCCACTCACAGCTACTGTGAGTACTTAGGAAAACTGTCTCGAAAGGGTGTTTTACATGGTCAGCTCTGCCCTAGCTCCTCTGCGCCTAGAATGCTGCCACATTTCCATGTAATGCCCACCTGCAGCAGAGAAGAAACTCTACTTAGGCAAACATTACCTGTAGGATTTCCCTTCAGAATTGGTATTTTTGCAGAAAGAGTTCAATGCAGCTTGAGTGGAACTTCCTCTCCTAACATTACTGTGTGTTATACGGTCATTTCTGGGCCGCAGAGCCGGGTCATCCCACGAGAAAGCAGGCTCGTGGGTACAAAGACGGGGCACAGCTTGCTCAGTAAGATTGGTGGGGTGTCAGCTTCAGATTTTACAATAGCGCTGGCATATAATGTGGGCGCATTCAAGGAGCTTAAGGGGCAGTGGAAAGGGATAGGAATGCGGATTAGTGGGAGTACTAAGTGAGAGAAAACACAATTTTGCAAAACAGCCAATATTTTTGAGGACTTTTAAGACAGAGAGATGGGGATTGTGTGTTTGCTTTTTTGTGGCTGTGAATGAAACATTACTGGGCAGATCCGGCAGAGTTCACAACACCTGACTGAAAGCACCTGTACCCTACAATTTATCAGAAAAAGCATTTCTTAGGTGGGTGTAACACCCCAAACACCCCTCGAAGATAGGGCCCTGCAGATGGGTAAACTCTGACGCCCCATATGTGGGTTAGCATCACTGTAGGGGTAGAGTGAACGAGCTGGCCTCAGGGGTGGCTGGGTCACTCAGACTCCAGCACCCACTTGGGTCACTGGTGCACTGCAGCAGCTTCGGGCCTGCAGTAAAGCAAACTGACAACGAGCAGCTAAGCCTGAGCAGCGTAGGAGGAGACAAGAATATCAAGACACGGAGGAGCTGGTGATGCAAAGGATTCCAGGAAGAAGCTTGTATCCGCCTTCACTCGGCGGCTTCTGCTGCCTCCCACTCTGCAGTATGGAGAGCAGGCTGCGACACATGAGGGTCCTGCAGACTGATGGAACTGTAACAACCTCTACTGCTGCCTCATCACCGCCAGAGGGCCCTATCTACTATATTACAACCACCTCCACCTACCTCATCACCACCAGAGGGCCCTATCTACTACATTACAACCACCTCCACCTACCCCGCTGCCTCATCACCACCAGAGGGCCCTATAACCACATTACAACCACCTCCACCTACCCCGCCTCCTCATCACCACCCGAGGGCCCTATCTACCACATTACAACCACCTAAACCTACCCGCTGCCTCATCACCACCAGAGGGCCCTATAACCACATTACAACCACCTCCACCCACCCCGCTGCCTCATCACCGCAGGAGGGCCCTATTTACCACATCCCAACCATGTCCACCTACCCCGCTACCTCATCACCACCAGAGGGCACTATAACCACATTACAACCACCTCCACCCACCCCGCTGCCTCATCACCGCCACAGGGCCCTATCTACCACATTCCAACCACCTCCACCTACCCCACTGCCTCATCACCACCAGAAGGCCCTATAACCACATTACAAGCACCTCCACCTACCCCGCTGCCTCATCACCACCAGAGGGCCATATCTGTTACATTACAACCACGCTGTGCCATGATCGGAGGAGGGCCATATATACTGCATTACAACCACCTCCACCTACCATGCTGCCTCATCACCGCCAGAGGGCCCTATCTACCACATTCCAACCACTTCCACCTGCCCCGCTGCCTCATCACCACCATAGGGCCATATCTGTTACATTAAAACCACCCTGTGCCATGATCGGAGCAGGGCCCTATAACCACATTACAACCATCTCCACGTACCCCGCTGCCTCATCACTGCTAGCGGGCCCTGTCTACTACATTACAACCACCTCCACCTACTCCGCTGCCTCATCACCACCTGAGGGCCCTATAACCACATTACCACCACCTCCACCTACCCCGCTGCCTTATCACCGTCAGCAGGCCCTATCTACTACATTACAACCACCTAAACCTACCCGCTGTCTCATCACCACCTGAGGCCCTACCTACGCCATTACAACCACCTCCACCTACCCCATCACTGCCAAAGGGCCCCATCTACTACATTACAACCACCTCCACCTCCCCTGCTGCCTCATCACCGCCAGAGGGTGCTATCTACTACATGACAACCACCTCCACCTCCACCTACCCACTGCCTCATCACCATCAGAGGGCCCTGTCTACTACATTACAACCACCTCCACCTCCCCCACTGCCTCATCACTGCCAGCAGGCCCTGTCTACTACACTGCAACCACCTTCATCTACCCTGCTGCCTCATCACCCCCAGAGGCCCCATCTACTACATTACAACCACCTAAACCTACCCTGCTGCCTCATCACCGCCTGAGGGCCCCATCTAATACATTACAACCACCTCCACCTACCTCATCACCACCAGAGAGCCCTATTTACCGCATTACAACCACGTAAACCTACCCCGCTGCCTCATCACCGCCAGAGGGCCCCATCTACAACATTACAACCACCTCCACCTACCCCGCTGCCTCATCACCGCCAGAGGGCCCCATCTACAACATTACAACCACCTCCACCTATACTGCTGCATCATCACTGCCAGAGGGCCCTGTCTACTACATTACAACCACCTTCACCTCCACCTACCCCGCTGCCACATCACCGTCAGCAGGCTCTATCTACTACATTACAACCACCTCCACCTACCCCGCTGCCTCATCACCGCCAGAGGGCCCTATCTAGTACATTACAACCACCTCCACCTACCCTGCTGCGACATCACCAGGGAAGGGTGGCCTAAGACTCAGCTTCTAACAGGTGGGAAGCGGGTATTCCAAGCTCCTGTGTCCTCTTCAGTGATCTCTGCTGGGCACGGGTGGCAACTGGGTATCTCAATCACTCTGTGCCGTCACCAGAGGGTCCTATCTGTTACATTACAACCAACGTGTGCCATCACCGGAGGAGGGCACATCTATTACAACCACCTGGTGCTGTCACCGGAGGAGAGCCCTAGCTACTACATTACAACTACCTCCACTTCCCTACTGCATCATTTGGGGGGGTGGGGGGGGGCCTGAAATGGATATTTTACATCCTCGTGTCATCACGAGTGGACCCTGCCTGGAATGGGAAACAACTGGGCAGCTCAACCACTGTGTGGCATTACTAGAAAAGGAGGGCCCTATCTAGTACGTTACAACCACCCTGTGCCATAACCGGAGGACACTATCTAGTACTTTACAACCACCCAGTGCCATCTCTAGAGGAGGGCCCTATCTACTACATTACAACCACCCTGAGACATCACTGGCACATGGGTCTGTTACATTACAACCACCTGTACCATCACTATCTACTATATTACAGCCACCAGGCCCCATCACCAGAAGCCCTTATCTGCTACATTACAATCAACTGTACCATCACCGGAGGAGGAGCTTATCTATTACATTACAACCACCTTGTGCCATCACCAGAGCATCGTCTATCTGTTACATTATATAACCACTCCGTGCCATCCCTTTGGAGGACCCTAGCTATTAAATTCCAATCACCATGTGCCATCACCTGAGGAGGGCCCTGTCTATTACATCACAACCACCATGTGCCATCACCAGAGGGCTCCAGGGATTACATGCAACACCCGGTGACATTACTAGAGGAGGGCCCCATCAATTACACTGCAACCACCCTGCGCCATCACTAGAGGGCCCCATCTACTACATTACAACCACCCTGTGCCATCAACTGACGAGGGCCTTATAAACTACATTACAACCACCTGTACCATCACCTAAGTTGTATTAGAACCACCCCAAGTGCTATCACCGTAGGAGGGCCCTATCTGTGACATTACAACCACAGTGTGCCATCATCGGAGGAAGACCATTACATCACAACTACCTGGCACCATTACCAGAGGGTCCTATCTATTACATTATAACCAACTGGTTGTATCACCAGAGAAGGGCCCTATCTACGACATTACTACCACCCTGTGCCATCATCGGAGGCACACTCTATCTATTACATTATAACCACCGGTGCCATCACTGGAGGGCTCTATCTATTATATTACAACCATCTGGTGCCATCACTGGAGGAGGAACTATCTGTTACATTACAACCACCCCATGGCATCACCGGAGAAAGTCCCTATATATCAAATTACAACCACCCTATGCCATCACCAGAGGAGGGTCCTATCCATTACATTACAACCACCCTCAGCCATCAACAGAGGAGGGCACTATCAACTACATTATAACCACCTGTACCATCACCTGATGAGGGCCATACCTATTACACGCTATGGCCCTATCAACCACATGGTGCCATCACTATAGTAGCTACCCATCTATTCCTTACACCCCCCCTACCATCATCGAAGGAGGGTACTATCTATTACACTAGAACCACTTGGTGCATTACCACAGGAAGGCCCTATCTATTACATTACAACCACCCTGTGCCATTACCGGAGGATGGCTCTATCTATTACATTACTTATCTAGTGATGTCAATTACATACCCTCCCAAATATTAAAACAAATCTTTCCTAATTATAACTCAAATCAATGTTTTCCCATTCCTTAATACAATACATCAACACCGCCATACTTCGAATCTACAGACACCACATACTGAAGCAGCAAGCTTACAAGAGTCCATATATGATGTGCAAAATAGGATTATTTGCGTTAGGGAGATTTTAGGTGATCCACATAGTGGGTAAGTTATCACTTTTTCTAAACTTTAGTTTGATACTCGGTATAAACTGTTGGTCCAATTGCCCAGTCTAGTTTTTAACATCTCTTTTCTCGAAAACTGTATATTCATGTGGTTCAATCATGGGGGACTTTCTTTTTTTGGACAAAAGGATATGGCCAAATGCACTCCTCTTCTTACATATTACAAAATCCAAATTAAAATAAAGCTGTTTTGCACTGGTTGTTATCTTCTTTTTGCAGATATTGTCACATTCATCATATGGTAGGACCATCAGCTGGATTTACAGAAAGTTAGCTCAACCTTCGATATGTAGTAGCTTTATAAAGAATCAGCTCTGATGCACACATTCCTACCTTTATCAACCTCAGGCCTGAAATCAGTGGCGAGAAGATGGATCTGTGGGGTCCCGGTATCTTCTGCAACATCTTTATTGTGTCAATTTGGTGGAGCTCTTTCCTCTGTCCTTACATTCAATTCAACCAAAGAACCATCACATTAAAATGCTGTCTGAGTGGAGGTTTCCTTCTACTTGTCCTTTCAAGCTCCTTCTATTCCTTCACCCGAAGTATCATCCCATCAGAACACTTTGAACTGAGGTCTTCTCAGTTTCCGGTTGCACTATAAGACTGCGCGAGTGGAGGCATCTCCTCCACGTCCCTTAAGGCCAGTCATCGCCCTTTGTCTAGCTTCCCATAACATAATGATTCTCTCTGAGGAGAGGTCCCCCACTCCATGCCTATTCAGGCTTGTTGTATCCCTTCACCGAGTGCCATCACATTAGAAGGGTGCGCTGACTAGAAGTCTTCTTTAAGGATGACTATCACATTAGCTCCAGAATCCCATCACCATATGGTGCGCTGAGTTGATGTTTTCCTGCTCACTCAGATTTTCTGTAAGCCTACCTCCGTGCCATGTCCAACATGCAGAAATCCACAGTCAACTGACATGGAAACAGACTTCCAAATTCACCCTCCTGGCTCTTTGTTTAAATTTCCTCCCACACTAGTGGAGGCCTATAAAGGCACCATCCTCAATCACTTTGCATGCCATTAGCTAGAGCTCGATACCACAAGCTCAAACATCTATTTATATCTTCCTGGAATATCACCTTTTCCTGCCAGGCAGCTGACACTTTTCATAGCCCTGCCATGCTGCTCATAGGAAGGCCAGGTAGTGGCCGAGGAACCAGATGGCTTGGTTCATCGAAGGTAAGGGCGTCGGTATGTGTCAACTCTGTCATTGTCAAACACCCTTTTCACCGTATTCACTCCTGAAAGCAGCCTTCAACAGGTGCATCTTCACAGATATCGGTCAGCATTCTGAAATGTGACTTTGTAAGGTGCAGACAACACCACCTGCACCCCACTGGCCCCGCAATAGTAAATGTGTACATTCTAGGTCTGTACCCTCTTTGGCTACAGAAGGTACATAACTATATCCAGGTCTCGAGACGGTAAACCCACAAGAGAGAAAGAATCGCAAAATCTGCCCTCCCGCCCATCAGTAAGCCTGGTTCCATCTGTGAAATTATTCCACAACTAACCTGCGAATCATCAAGAAGGGATTTATTAAGCCAGTTTACACTAAGAACACAGAACATGATTTTTGCACTGTAGCAACGCACATGTGAAGCTGTCATATTCAGTACATTACTATTGGATAACATGGTTTATTGGTTCGCATATATTTATGCCATGACAGTGAAAATGAATGTGGCCAAATAACATGTCCTACAGCAACTGCACTAATTAACATATAGCCACAAATTATTACTGCAGTGCAAAGGCCCACTTCCGGTTTATGATCACAGTACAGTGAAACTGACAAGAAGAAAACACATATTACTGGCTCACGGACTGCATGATACAATGACATTTCACAGGGGTATAACACTCTTAATAGTTTTGAGGACTCTACAATGTGATTTTACCTCACTGACCCTTGTATCCAGGTTTTGATTAAAATCCTCCTTTAAAACAAATACATATGGAAAGATGGCAGGGCATAAAGCATATTTGCAAATGAGTAAAGAATTACATGCAATTTAATACCACTGATGAGGGAGATGAGGGGCATCAAGACTCACTGTGAGTCATGGCTCCTCCCCACATTCAACGATGGTAATATTTAGAATATTATACTCTGCATTTTTGCATGTATACGTTATTTAGAAGCTGTTCGTAGTGTGTAGATTTGCATGCGTAGCATACTCCTGCCATCTTGTGCTGCCCTCTGTCGTTTGCGTGTTGTTCCTCTTCAAAGGAATCTCTTGTGTCACAAGAAGCGGTGTGACTACTTCTCACAGTGTACAGTACACGTGGGCACCTAGTCCATGTTGGATTGTTTCCACAAAGCGGGTGAGACTAAGTATGGCGTGTGATCGGCACGTATGGTGCCGCAACGCAATGTTGAGTAAGTACAGTGATTATGAGAAGATCTGCAAGAGGCACCCGCATCCAGAAAGGAGGTTTGCTGCATGTGAATCTACAGCACTAAACACAAAACAAATGCTTACAGGGTAAGTACCTTTTTCCATTTGTAGCATGTGTAGCTGCAGATACATATGCTCAGCACAAACTGTATAGCAGTACCCTCCAAGCCCGGGTGGTTAGAGTGTGCATGATGCAGATGTGTGCAACAATGTGCCTAAAACAGCTTGGCCAACTAGAGCTCGCGGACGGGCCAAGAGGTCCATAGAGTACTGTTTAGTAAAAGTAACAGAGGTTGACCAGTTAGCTGCTCTGCAAATATTAACTAAGGGGGATGTGGCCTACGAAGTGATAATAGCCCCTTTTTACAATTAGAATGCATCCTAGGAGGAGTGTGGAGGACTCTTCACATTGAGGTTCCAGGTCTGAATGGATGCACCAATCCAGGATGCCCCTTGTTAGGTTTTGCAAAATCAATGTAGTACGTGAGGGACTTCATACCAGCTAGTGTATGCAATGCTCATTCTGCCACAGAAATGACTGCAGGAAAAAAAGACCAGAAGTTCTATGGTTCGGTTAAGATGGAAGGTTTATACTATCATAGGGAGAAACAAGCAGTTCTTTCTAAGTACAACCCTATCCCTGTGGATCTGTATGAAATGCCCCTTTATGGTAAACGCAGCTTGTTGATACATCTAAGCGAGGTAATGGCCACAAGAAAGGCTTCTTTCTAAGAAAGGAATGGCAGAGAGCATGATTGCATATGCTCGAATGGTGGCCTCATCGGCCCGGTAAATACTGGGTTGAAGTTTCAGGCTCAAGCTGGAGGTACTGGGGGTGGGGGGTAATTACTGTTTTGAGTCCCGCCACTGGTATCTTCAATAAGGGAGTGAGGACTAACTTCTAATTGGCTGCAAAGGAGGCTTGTGTTGAGGGCCACAGGACCTCCATCAAAATAGCCATGCTTTCTTGGTGGGAGACTGAGATACCCAAATTCTAGAACCTTAGGTGGCAAATTGCAAGACTGAGCTGTCAGGACCCCGATTCCTGACTTAATGTTGTCTCTGTATGAGATGGTCCGGTCTCTACTGAGGACTGACTGATAACTCCAGGAGAGTAGAAAAACCCTTGGAGCCACCAAGATAAGGGCTAGAGATGTTTGCTTAGACTTCTTGACCACAAACAGCTTCTGTTTGTGGTCAAGAAGGGAGAGCTAGGGAGAGCTAGAAAAGTAGGCAAAGATCCATGACCAGTTCTTCCATAGTACTTTGTCCATGGACCGGGGGGTATGGTTATCGAGCATCACAACTTTGACATTTTGCATTTTCTGCAGTGGCGAATAGGTCCATTGGTGGAGTGCCCCACCACTGGAAATATCTGTGAAATACCTTGTGGTGGAGTTCTCACTCGTACAGTATAGACTTGTTGATGCACCCTGCTGAGCAGATCCACATAGTTGTTGGCTGCTCCCAGTAAGTGCTCCACTAGAAGGTGAATGCTGTAGCAGGGAGCGAAGTGCCAGGCGTGTGGCGTCCTGTTTCTGGAATTAATGAATGGTGGCCATGTTATCCAATCAGATTAGGACAACTTTGCTGGAAATGAGTTGCAGAAAGGCTTTGAGGGCTAGCTAAATGACTCGTACCACCAGATAATTACTGTAGTGGTCCTAGTGCTGATACAGTCACTGTCCTCTGACTGTCATGTGAGGTGCATAACCCAACCTACTAGAGGCACCTAGAGAAATAGGCACATGTGGACCAGGGTCTGAAAAAGGTCTGTGTCTTTGTGTAAGTTGGTGATGATGATTGGTAAAGACGACTTGCCCCATCATCATGTACTGCTTATGGCCTTACATGGTCCATCACTCATAACATGTTCTATGACATCATTATGAACAACACTGATTACATAAATTTACATCATTGATGACAACACTGCTCATGGCGGGGGCGCGAGTTATACTTACTTCAGTTAACTATACCTGCTTCATTTCAGTTACTTTTACAGTTTCAAATGTTACGTTTTAACTTAGATTTTGACCCAAATATAATATCAGCCCGTTAATATGTTATGTGCATTCATAATTTACTACAGCAGTACCACTGTCATAGTCACCAGGGTACAGCGAAGATAACATGAGGGGAAAAAAAAAAAAAAAACTCTGTTTATTGCTTTACAGTTTCCATGATCTAATAATATCTCCACGAAAACAAAAGTCTACTAATATCCAGGAGCCCTTTTCAATGGGATTTTACTTAACTGCACAAATTAGCCTCTGCATCACAGGTTCGATCCAATATGTGTTTGAACAAATACATATGAGGAATTGCCATGGCCTAAACTATATCTGCAAAGCACACAGTGTAATATGCTTCTGGTTATCATCGCTGAGGGAGGGAAGATGCTTCCTACGGCGCTCACCAAGCCCTCTGTGAGTCCAGTCATGTACCTCCTCCATTTTGTGATGGTGCTGTGACACGGTCGCTTGCCAATATTTCGGCAGAGATCCAAACCCACCACATGTTGACAGTTGAAGCACTCGACACATACTTATCACGTACTCTGCCTAATGTCAAACAATTGTGACCAAATGGACAGTCCAGGACGACAGCTTAGGGTCCCCAGGCTGAAATCAACAACTAAGGTAATGGTAATCCAATTCTGTCCCTATGCAAATGTTCAAATCTTTCCATATTGGGCATCGAAAACTTTGAACTGAGTGTTTTTTTTTGGCAGAATAGCACTTCACTAAACTATTGCACTGTTTCTTTTTCAGAAAGGATTTCTCCACTGGACGTTTCTTGACACATCACTTATCCTTAGTTAGCCAAAAGAATGTTTTGAGCTGCCCACTGAACATAAACTTATTAGGTCGAGCACACAAGCGCCTTTTAACCACTCCCACCGCACTCCCATTACTATCACTCGTTCGTGGGCTTGCCTTTCAAAAATCCTTTATTATCATTAGTTAATGCTTTATGTTTGTCGCTCATCGGGGCAGTTTGGTTACCGCCTTGGACAACGACTCTGTTACATGAATAATTGCATGTATGCGGATACGTTTGACTGCAAGCGAATTTCTTTTCCCTTTTGTGTCTCTCCTTTGCGCTCATGGCGGCCGTCGGATCGCTTTTGTCAACTGTTTTACTTTACATTTTCAATTTACGTGGAAAGAAAAGACAGTTAGGAATTTACAACGCTAATAGCTCTAACTCGAGCAAACGCAAGAGCTGTTGCATTGCAAATGCTTGTTTTACTAGAAGCAGCCAGATGGCCCTTCTGATGAAAGAAGCCACAAGGCCTACCAGTCCATGTCCTTAGTGTGAACAACTTTTCAGAATTTTGTTGGGACAATTGATTTTTGGAATGTGAAGTCCATTATTACTTGGTGAACCAACCAAAATTGCAGAGTAGAAGACCAGACCTGGTTGCATTTATCACTTGATCACAGACTGTTGCTCACTGAAAGAAAGATCAAGTTTTCTCGGCCACAAATCTTAGCTGCTCTACATCCCTGCACTCAGTCCATAGGATGCTCTTGTGACAGCGGCAAGAATACGCCAACCTGATACTTTCTATAGTTAATGCCAGGTCGTTTCTCCCCCAGGTTGTATACTAGAGCAGTAGTTCCCAACCTGTGGTCCGCGAAGCCTCTTCAGGGGGTCCGCAACTGCTTAGAAAATTAAATAATATTAACAGGTTAGGTCCGTAGCTTTCAGTAATGGCTCAGTGGGGGATCCCCAGAGTCCAGTAATGATGAAGTGGGGGTCCCCAGGTTCAAGTAATGATGAAGTGGGGGTCCGAAGAAGTCAAAAGGTTGGGAACCACTGTACTAGAGCACAAATCACTTCTGTTGGCAGAAAGTGGCATGCAGGGTTTGCCAAATTACAGCATTGGTTTTATAAGAATACATTATTGCTGAGTGTGTATACTGCACTTTGTGGACTTTATTACGATCGCTCCTGCATTACACTCCATAAAAACACAGACCTGGGTAGCGATAGCCTTTCTAGAGAGAGACAGGTTTCTGTTGTCCTCTTTTCAGCATGGAGTGTTCTTCAGTCTTTATTTCTCCTCCTTACCACGGTAATTCGTGTATTTCTTCCTAGGTTACCCTCAGCTCTTGAGCACCCGGTGCCATTGTCACATGATGTGCGGCAACAGACAGAGAGAAGTCTTTCTGATGTAGATCACTTTTTAAAGGAAACACTCATAAAAGCTTATTATAGACATCCAAGGTTATTTTAAATTTGACTACTGTACTGTACTCTAAACTCTGCTATAAATCAGAGCTCCGGCACAATAAAAGCGCTGGAATATACAGAGCCATCCATACCTTGGTAAGAAAATTAGACTAAACATTTCAAGTCATTTTATAAACAATGCCTGTGCCTATAAAGAGCAAGGGATATATATTTTTTTAAAGGACATGAGATTAGTAGAGCCATAGTACCCTCAGAGTTTAGTATAATCACAAATGTGGAAAGTCTTTCGTGCTGGCACTGTTAAAAAACAAAAGCAGAGGTAACATGTCATAGGAACAGAAGAAAAATCACAGGGAGGGACAGATGCAATATTCAACTCCGGTGGATATGTATACCTTTCCTATGAAGTTCACCTATGCTTTAATCCAATTGCTTTTCATATAAACTGCAGAGCTTAAAAGAGCAATTGCTTACAATAAACCGAACTCTCATATTTGGGTCCCATAGCAGACCGAACAGGCCCCCAGACTGCTGCTATCCACTGCAGGTATTTCGCAGCAGTGAGACTCACCCTTACTTTCCACTGCTGTGAGGTTACCACTTCCCGTCCCAGGGCCGGTGCCTGCTCCCTACAGTACCACAAAGCTCTGGAACCCATGTACCACGAAGACCTGCGACTGAGTGCTTTGACCGCAGGGGTCTTAAGCGACATTATGGACATCCCGAGCTTGGACTCATATCACGTCACTCAGAGCCCTCGGTGATGAAACATCCCCTTTCCGTACAGTTACCCATCTACACTTCTATATGCTGTATCATAACTCAGCAAGGTCTCTAGGTACTGGGAACACGGGTCGCGGTTTCCAGCCTTAACGGGGAGCTCCAGTTATCAATCTCTGAATGATGAAAGGCTGCCAGGCCTTAAAGGGTCTCAACCTATGACCCACAAGCAGCAAAATGTGCTCCGGCAGCAGGCACACTAGCCCACAGAGGTAGCTTAAATAACAGCCCTGGGGCTCTGGAGTCCAATTTTGGCGACACATTCATGGCCCAGTCTGGTCCTTTGCGACAGCATGAAAGGCTCCATTGGGGCCTTTCAGGATTCTCTTAACTTTAGAAGGCTTATTAGGGTCGAGCCTGCGTAGCATGCGCTTGTGCATGCATATCGCTTGCGAGACGCTGTAGTAGTTAGAAAAGGGCTCGGAGCCCCACCCATGTCAGATCAGTGTCTTTCATTGGTTCGTGGGCTTGCCTTTTAAAATCTGCTTGCTTTCATTAGTGGAAGGCATGCATATGTCATGCCTTTTTCCAGTGGTTAGCCCTCCTCGAACAAAACGACGACGTGATGTTTTCCATCCGGTTTGTGGACTCCTTTTTCTCTTTTGTCGCAGCGCTATCTAGCTTGTTTAACAGCGCTCGTTTTTTCCCATTTAATGAGGCAAGAAAAGTCCGGTTGGGAGTCTACAAGTGCTAATAGCTGTAACTCGGAGAAATGCGAGACCTGTTGCATTGCAAATGCTTGTTTTATTTGCTTTTATGGCCTCTGGGTTGTGTAGCTCTGCCGGAGGAGAGAATGACAAACTAAAAACAGTGCTGATTCTGAACCAACCACTACTTTCTAACACATTGCGCTATACATGTACTGCGTTGTTGTTTAAAAGGAGTAATATTCTAGTTTTTAAGTTCTCGGGCACCTAGATGAATAGTTTAGCTCACTCCCCAGGCGACCCCTCAGATCCCCTGTGCTTCTGGTAATTGTATATGGTTTGAAATGGTGGTTTTGGTGCAAAGTGCTGATGTTTGTCAAAAACATTCTGGTTAGTTGTTTATTATCGTGGACGAGTTAATCCGGCAACAACGGTTTCCTAAGAGGAAAAATCAATAATGTGACAGTGAAACATTACTGCCGCATTCACTATCCGTTTCCCTCATCAGCAACTCTACATAAAAACCCACAACCCTGCGTTGACAAAGACGACATATCTGTGTTTGTGTTTAAAAGATAAGGGTAGGATTGCTGACTCTGAAAGTAACACTTTAAGCGTGGCCTGATTGCATCTGTTGAGGCTGAGCTGTGTAACGTCGGGGGTGATGTGAAAGTGCTGTGCAGCTTGAGGGATAGTTCAGCCGCCTTAATTGTGAAGGCGTTGTGCAGCTCGAGGTATAAAATCAACGGCCTTAGCTGTGAAGGTGTTGCGCAGCTCCAGAGAGTTCGTCTGCCTTGTGAAGGCGCTGTGCAGCTCGAGAGAGAGTTCCTCAGTCTTGGTTGTGAAGGTGCTGTGCAGCTCGAGGGAGTCCATCTAGCTTAGCTGTGAAGGTGCTGTGCAGCTCAATAGAGAGATCACCTTCCTTAGTTGTGAAGGTGCTGTGCAGCTCGAGAGTTCACCCTCTTTAGTTGTGAAGGTGCTGTGCAGCTCAATAGAGATCACCTTCCTTAGTTGTGAAGGTGCTGTGCAGCTCAATAGAGAGATCACCTTCCTAAAGGTGCTGTGCAGCTCAATAGAGAGATCACCTTCCTTAGTTGTGAAGGTGCTGTGCAGCTCGAGGTATAAAATCAACAGCCTGAGCTGTGAAGGTGCAGCTCGAGAGTTCACCTTCCTTAGCTGTGAAGGTGTTGCGCAGCTCCAGGGAGTTCGTCTGCCTTGTGAAGGCGCTGTGCAGCTCGAGAGAGAGTTCCTCAGTCTTGGTTCTGAAGGTGCTGTGCAGCTCGAGGGACTTCCTTCTGAAGTATCCCTCTTTACTGAGCTGTGACAGTAAAGAGGGATACTTCCGCTGAAGGAGCTGTGACAGTGAAGAGGGATAGTTCCATTGAAGGAGTTGACAGAGCACAAGGGATAGTTACACTGAAAGAGTTGTGACAGTGCACGAGGAATAGTTCAGCTGAAGTAGTTCCAATAGTGCATGAGGGATAGTTCAGCTGAAGGAGTTGCAACAGAGTACGAGGGATAGTTCCGCTGAAGGAGTTGTGACAGTGCACGAGGGATAGTTCCTCTGAATGAGTAGTGACAGTGCACGAGGGATAGTTCCTCTGAATGAGTAGTGACAGTGCACGAGGGATAGTTCTGCTGAAGGAGTTGTGACAGTGAGGGAGGAATATTTCTGAAGGAGTTGTGACAGCGAGCGAGGGATAATTCCGCTGCCTTGGTTGTAAACAGTGCCCGAGGGATAGTTCCGTGGAAGGAGTTGTGACAGTGTGCAAGGGATAGTTCAGCTGAAGGAATTGTAGCAGAACACAAGGTATAGTTGCACTGAATGAGTTGTGAGGGTGCACGAGGGTTAGCTCTGCTGAAGGAGTTGTGACAGGGCAAGAGGGATACTTCCACTGAAGGAGTTGTGACAGTGCAGGTGGCATACTTCCACTGAAGGAGTTGTGCCAAGGCATGAGGGATACTTCCTCTGAATGAGTTGTGACTGCACGAGGGATACTTCCTATGAATGAGTTGTGACAGTGCATGAGGGATACTTCCTATGAATGAGTTGTGAGTGCGCAAGGGATACTTCCTATGAACGAGTTGTGAGTGCGCGAGGGATACTTCCTATGAATGAGTTGTGACAGTGCATGAAGGCTAGTGCCGCTAAAGGAGTTGACAGTGCGCGAGGGACAGCACCACTGCTTTGGTTGCGACAGTGCACGGGGATAGTACTGCTGAAGGAGTTGTGACAGAGCACAAGGGATAGTTGCACTGAATGAGTTGTGACAGTGGATGAGGGATACTTCCTCTGAATGAGTTGACAGTGCACAAGGGATAGTTCAGCTGAAGGAGTTGTGATGGTGCCGCTGAAAAAAGTTGTGACACTGCGTGAGGGACAGCACCACTGCTTTGGTTGTGACAGTGTGCAAGAGATTGCTCTGCTGCCTTGGTTGTGACAGTGCGCGAGGGATAGTTCCACTGAAGGAGTTGTGACAGTAGGCGAAGGATAGTTCCACTGAAGGAGTTGTGACAGAGCACGAGGGACAGCTGCACTGAATGAGTGGTGACAGTGTGAGTGGGATAGCTCTGCTACCTTGGTTGAGACGGTGCCAGAGGGAATGTTCCGCTGAAGTAGTTGTGCCAAGGCATGAGGGATACTTCCTCTGAATGAGCTGGTACAGTGCATGAAGGCTAGTGCTGCTGAAGGAGTTGTAACAGTGTGCGAGGGACAGCTCCGCTGCCGTGGTTGGGACAGTGCTGATTGACTGGAAAGACAGCTCTGTAACATTTATTTTATTACTGAGGTCTGTAATCTGGGGGACAGGTCTACTGGCTCGGGTGTTACGAGCTGTGTAATGTGAGGGATACTTCTGCTTTCACAGCAAATACTCAGAGATGTGTAATCCAACGGTGAAAAACTTACACTGGTGTAGGGGGGAAACTGGTCTGAGTGATGCAGGGGGAGTGGCAGTTTTTCTTGGGGTCGCTGGTATAGCACAGTGGCAGAATGTTCTAATAGCCTTATAGCGCTTCATAGCTGAGATGTACTGGCAATTAAAGTCCCGCTCCCTTGTTAAAGGACACTGCTTTCGGCTCGGGCCTGTAACGCTGGAGCGGGCCTTTAATGGCTGGTATAGGACCCTACGGTGGGCTCTACAGCTAGAATATGAAAGTTCAGGTACTCATTATTTAGAGTACCAGTTTGCTCCAGAGAAGACGCAGTACAGGAGGGATGAGAAGTGCAGGAACTCTCTTTCAAATGTAAGAAGCGTAGGTACTCAGTACCGCACAGTACCCGAGGATGACGTCTGGATGGATGGGGCTCTTTTCATTGTCCTACTGTCACTGAGCAGTGTGTGGAACTAACAAGCTTTTCATCCATCTAGTCCTCAAAGGCCAATTTGTTTTCCACCTGGTTCGCCTCTCCCTCTGCTATGACACCCAGGCAGCGCAACACAGTCCGAGTTTTACTAGGCTAGATTCGTAATTTTAGCAATGCTAGTTTTATAGCTCTGGCGGTTACTCTGCCCACCCAGTTCCAGGGGCAGAAGTGCAAGAAATATAACACACAACAAGTTTATTATAAAAAAGAGAACGGGCGGCACGAGACTTTCGTTGCAGAACAGACAGGGAAGACGGGGGGCGGAGGGAGAGGAGAGAGCGTGGATCCGCGGAGCCTTCCAGCAGGAACGAGGCAGGGCAGCTTTAAGACAAGAAAGCAGGATGCAGGCTGACATCCCAAATTAGATGGATATTTCTGCCCTGTAAAACCCTTCAATCCGATTATAGCCTGAAGCGTGCAGGTGGGCATTACCGCGGCTTCAGCTTACGAGCCCCGCCGGCTCACCCCTTCATCACAGCCCCAGGCCAGCAAGGATGCCATCTCAGCGAAGGCACACAGGGTGCCAAGCCATCGGTTCTACACGGAATGGCGATGGGGCACAGCGCTGCCATCAGAGCAAAGAATTACTAGGCACATACCCAGTGTCGGACGCTATTAATAGGTGGACACAAAGCGCCTCTGGAGCGCAATGATACCGTCAGAGCACAGTATTAACAAGTATACACAGCATACTGCCGAGGGACAATGCTACCATCAGAGCACAGTATTAACAAGTATACACAGCATACTGCCGAGGGACAATGCTACCATCAGAGCACAGTATTAACAAGTATACACAGCATACCGATGAGGGACAATGCTGCCATCAGAGCACAGTATTAACAAGTATACACAGCATACCGCTGAGGGACAATGCTGCCATCAGAGCACAGTATTAACAAGTATACACAGCATACCGATGAGGGACAATGCTGCCATCAGAGCACAGTATTAACAAGTATACACAGCATACCGCCGAGGGACAATGCTACCATCAGAGCATAGCATTAATAGGTATACACCGCATAGCGCTGAGGGGCGATGCTATCATCGGAGCACAACATTAATAGGTACACACACGAAGCAGCTGAGGTGCAATGCTACCGTCAGAGCACAGTATTAACAAGTATACACAGCATACCGCTGAGGGACAATGCTACCAGCAGAGCACAGTATTAACAAGTATACACAGCATACCGATGAGGGACAATGCTACCATCAGAGCACAGTATTAACAAGTATACACAGCATACCGATAAGAGACAATGCTGCCATCAGAGCACAGTATTAACAAGTATACACAGCATACCGATGAGGGACAATGCTGCCATCAGAGCACAGTATTAACAAGTATACACAGCATACCGCCGAGGGACAATGCTGCCATCAGAGCACAGTATTAACAAGTATACACAGCATACCGATGAGGGACAATGCTGCCATCAGAGCACAGTATTAACAAGTATACACAGCATACCGCTGAGGGACAATGCTGCCATCAGAGCACAGTATTAACAAGTATACACAGCATACCGCCGAGGGACAATGCTACCATCAGAGCATAGCATTAATAGGTATACACCGCATAGCGCTGAGGGGCGATGCTATCATCGGAGCACAACATTAATAGGTACACACACGAAGCAGCTGAGGTGCAATGCTACCGTCAGAGCACAGTATTAACAAGTATACACAGCATACCGCTGAGGGACAATGCTACCATCAGAGCATAGTATTAACAAGTATACACAGCATACTGCAGAGGGACAATGCTACCATCAGAGCACAGTATTAACAAGTATACACAGCATACCGATGAGGGACAATGCTGCCATCAGAGCACAGTATTAACAAGTATACACAGCATACCGCTGAGGGACAATGCTACCAGCAGAGCACAGTATTAACAAGTATACACAGCATACCGATGAGGGACAATGCTACCATCAGAGCACAGTATTAACAAGTATACACAGCATACCGCTGAGGGACAATGCTACCATCAGAGCACAGTATTAACAAGTATACACAGCATACCAATGAGGGACAATGCTACCAGCAGAGCACAGTATTAATAGGTACACACAGAAAGCTGCTGAGGCGCAATTCTACCAACAGAGCACAACATTACATGGTACACACAGGAAGTTGCTGAGGCGCAATTCTACCAACAGAGCACAACATTACAAGGTACACACAGGAAGTTGCTGAGGTGCAATGCTACGATCAGAGCACAGTATTAACAGGTACACACAGAAAGCCTCTTATGTGTAGTGCTATCTTCACAGCACAGCATTATCAGGTACACAAAAAGGTGCTGAGGTGCAATGCTACCATCAGAGCACAGTATTAACAAGTATACACAGCATACCACTGAGGGACAATGCTACCAGCAGAGCACAGCATTAATAGGTACACACAGAAAGCTGCTGAGGCGCAATTCTACCAACAGAGCACAACTTTACAAGGCACACACAGGAAGTTGCTGAGGCGCAATTCTACCAACAGAGCACAACATTACAAGGTACACACACACGAAGTTGCTGAGGCGCAATGCTACGATCAGAGCACAGTATTAACAGGTACAGACAGGAAGCCTCTTATGGGTAGTGCTATCTTCACAGCACAGCATTATCAGGTACACACAGAAAGGTGCTGAGGTGCAATGCTACCATCAGAGCACAGCATTACTAGGTACACAAAATAAACCACTGAGGCTCAATACTACCATCAGAGCACAGTAATAATAGGTATACAAAGGAAGCTGTTAAGGCACAATGCTACCATCAGAGCACAGTATTAGCAGATATACACAGCGTACCGCTGAGGCGCAATAGTACAACAGAGCACAGCATTACTAGGTACATAAAGGAAGCGGCTGAGGTGCGATGCTACCATCAGAGCACAGTATTAACAAGTATACACAGAATACCACTGAGGAATACTACCATCACAACACAGTAATCATAGGTATACAAAGGAAGCCGCTGAGCCGCAATGCTACCATCAGAGCACAGTATTAACAGGTATACACAGCGTACTGCTGAGGCGCAATACTACCACAGGAGCATAGTAACAATAGATACACACAGGAAGCTGCTGAGGTTCAATGCTACCATCAAAGCAGAGTATTATTGGTATACACAGCATACCGCTGAAGCACAATAATACCAACAGATCACAGCATTACTAGGTACACACAGGAAGCTACTGAGGTGCAATGCTACAATCAGAGCACAGTATTACTAAGTATACACAGGAAGCTGTTGAGGTGCTACCATCAGACCACAGCATTACCAGGCACACACAGGAAGCCGCTGAGGTGTAATACTACCATCAGAGCACAGCATTACTAGGCACACACAGGAAGATGCTAAGGCACAAAGCAACCTACCATTATAGCACAGGATTACTAGGCACACACATGAAGCCACTGAGGTGCAAAGGTACCTTCAGAGCACAGGAATAGGTACATAAAGGAAGCCACTGATGACAGCAATGCTATCAGAGCACAGCATTACTTGGTACACACAGGAAGCTGCTGAGGCGCAATGCTACCATCAGCGCACAGTATTACTAGGTACACAAAGGAAGCTGCTGAGGCGCAATGCTACCATCAAAGCACAGAATTACTAGATACACACAGGAAACCGTAGAGACGGAATACGACCATCAGAGCATAGCATTACTAGGAACACACAGTAAGCCACTGAGGCGCAATGCTACCAACAAAGCACAGTATTAACCGGTATACACAGCATACCACTGAGACACAATATTACTATCAAAGCACAGTATTACAAGGTATACACAGGAAGGCACTGAAGCGCAATGCTTGCATCAGACAACAGCATTACTAGGTACACACAGGAAGCCGCTGAGGCGCAATGCTATTGTCAGAGTAAACTATTAACAGGTATAAAATGCATACCGCTGAGGCACAATATTACCATCAAAGCACAGCATTACTAGGCACACAAAAGAAGCGGCTGAGGTGCAATGCCACCGTCAGAGCATAGCATTGCTAAGTACAAACAGGAAGCTGCTGGGGCGCAATGCTACCACCAGAGCACAGAATTAACAGGTGTACAAAGCATACTGCTGAGGCGCAATATTACCATCAGAGCAGATCATTACTAGGTACACATAGGAAGCTGCTAAGGCACAATAAAGAATCAGAGCATAGTATGAACAGGTATACACTGCATACCGCCAAGGCACAAAGCGGTGATCAGAGCGCAGTACTATAGGTACACACAGGGTGCCATCAGACCATAATATTTCCATCATAGTACAATATTAACAAGTATACAAAGGATGCTAACTGGAGCCAGTATTATCAGGTGTACGCGACATGCTATGAGGATGCAGTATTAACGGGACAACATAGGGTGCCATCAGGGTTCAAACTTTCCTCTAGTGCACAATAGTACCAGGCATACACAGTATGAAATTGGGACACAATATTACCATGACAGCACAGTATTAACCAGAAATCCACACATGATGTCATCATTGCACATTACCAGAAAAACATAGAATGCCATCAGGACACAGGATTATCAGGTATAAACAGGATGCCACCAGAGAACAGTATTACAAGGTATATACGGGAATGCCATGGAGCAGCAATAGCACCATTAGTGAGCAGTATTAACAGGTACACACAGGGTATCACCAGAGCACATTATTAGCATCAAGACAGTGCAAACAAATACAAAATAGGATGCCAGTGAAGCACAGCATTAGTATGTTCAGAGGATTCCATCAGGGTGGACTTTACCAAGTAAACAGAGAATACTTTAAGGGTGTAGTAGCACCAGGTGTACCTAGGAAGCTTTCAGGGCGCGAAATCATCAAGTACACACAGGATGCCGCTAAGATGTAATAGTATCATCAGTGTGCAATATTACAATGTACACCGGATGCCATCAAGGCCCAGAATTGCCAGATACCAACATGATATCACAATGGTGCAATATTAATAAGTACACACAGAATGCAATCAAGGTTCAGTATTACCAGGCATACACACATTGCCATTAGAGCTCAGCATTAGCAACAAGACACACTGTAACCAGGTATAAAGAGGGTTCCAGTGCAGTATTACTAGACTAAGAGGATTTCATCAGGATGGACTATGGTGCAGTATTATCAGGTAGATACAGGATGCACAGAATGCCATCAGTGTGTGTGCAGTATTACCAACTACACACAGGGTGCACAGAATGCCATCAGTGTGCAGTACTGACAAGTGCACAGAATGCCATAAGTGTGCAGTATTACCAGGTAGACACACAATGAACAGAATGCAATCAGTGTGCAGTATTACCAGGTACACACACAATGCACATAATGCCAGTGGGCAGAATTACCAGGTGCACAGAATGCCACCATTCTGCAGAATTACCAGGCACACAGAATGGACAGAACACCACCAGTGTGCCGTAAAACTAGGTACACACAGGGTGTACAGAATGCCACCAGTCTGCAGTATTACCCGGAACACACTGGGTGCACAGAACGCCATCAGTTTGCAGTATTACCAGATACACACAGGGTGCACAGAGTGCCATCAGTGTGCAGTATTACCAGATACACAAAGGGTGCACAGAGTGCCATCAGTGTGCAGTATTACCAGGTATATACAGGATGAACAGAATGCCATGAGTGTGCAGATTACCAGATACACACAGAGTGCACAGAATGCCACCAGTTTTTCAGTATTACCAGGTTCACAGAATCTCACCAGTGCAGTGTTACCAGGCACACACAGGATGCAGAGGAAGCCACCAGTGTGCAGTATTATCAGGTACACACAGGATGCATACTACACCATCAGAGTGCACAGAACGCCACCAGTGTGCAGTATTACCAGGTGCACAGAACACCACCAGTGTGCAGTATTACCAGGTACACACAGAATGTAGAGAACCCAATCAGTGTGCAGTTCTACCAGGTACACACAGGATGCACAGAATACCGCCAGTGTGCAGTATTATCAGGTGCACCATGGATGCCCCGTATGCCCTCAGTGTGCAGTATTACCAGGTACACACAATGGCATCAGTGTACCAGCAGCAGTATTACCAGGGACACACAGAGTGCCCAGAATTCCACCAGTGTGCAGTATTACCAGGTGGACAGAATACCACCAGTGTGCAGTATTACCAGATACACATAAGATGCAGACGTCACCAGTGTACAGTAATACCAGGCACACACAGGATGCACAGTACACCATCAGTGTGCAGTATTATCAGGTACACACAATGCCATCAGTGTACTGGTAGCAGTATTACCAGGTACACACAAAGTGCCCAGAATTCCACCAGTGTGCAGTTTTACCAGGTGCACAGAATGTCACCAGTGTGCAGTATTACCAGGTAGACACATAGGGTGCACAGAATGCCATCAGCGTGCAGTATTACAAAGTAGACATAGGGTGCAAAGAATCCCGCCAGTATGCAGTATTACCCGGTGTACACATGGTTCACACAGAATGCCGCCAAAGTTCAGTATTACCAGGTACACATAGTTCACACAGAATGCCACCAGAGTGCAGTATTACCAGGTACACACCGGATGCACTGAACGCCACCAGTGTGTAGTATTGCCAGGTATACAGACGGTGCACAGAACGCCACAAATATACAGTATTACCAGGTAATAGGGTACGCAGAACGCCATCAGTGTGCAGTATTACCTTGAACACAAAGGATGCTCAGAAAGCCACAAGTGTGCAGTATTACCAGGTACACACAGGGTGCACAAAATGCCACCAGTGCTCAGTATTCGCTGGTGCACAAATTGCCACCAGTGTGCAGTATTACCAAGTAAACACAGGGTGCACAGATTGCCACCAGTGTGCAGTATTACCCAGTACACACAGGGTGCACAGATTGCCACCAGTGTGCAGTATTACCAGCTACACATAGGTTGCACAGAACGCCATCAGTGTGCAGTATTACCATGCACACAAAGGATGCTCAGAATGCCACCAGTGTGCAGTATTACCAGGTACACACATGGTGCACAGAATGCCACCAGCGTGCATTATTCTTCCGTGTACAGATTACTTGGTAATCCTGCACACTGGTGGTAATCTGTGCACGGAAGAATAATGCACACTGGTGGCATTCTGTGCAACATGTGTGTACCTAGTAATACTGCACACTGGTGGCATTCTGAGCATCCTTTGTGAACCTGGTAGTATTGCACACTGACGGCGTCCTACGCAACCTATGTGTACCTGGTAATACTGCACACTGATGGCGTCCTACGCAACCTATATGTACCTGGTAATACTGCACACTGATGGTGTTCTGTGCACCCTGTGTGTACCTGGTAATACTGCACACTGGTGGCATTCTGAGCATCCTTTGTGTGTATGGTAATACTGCACACTGATGGTGTTCTGTGCAACCTATGTGTACCTGGTAATACTGCACATTGATGGTGTTCTGTGCACCCTGTGTGTACCTGGTAATACTGCACACTGGTGGCAATCTGTGCACCCTGTGTTTATTTGGTAATCCTGCACAGTGGTGATAAACACAGGGTGCACATAACGCCACCAGTGTGCAGTACTTCCAGGTGTACACACAAACACACCACAATGCCACGAAGAACAGATTTGGATTGAACGTTCCACCTGGGACAAACGTTAAGCACTCAAAAACTCCTAGGAAATACAAAGAGCAGGTCTGCTTGCTAGCAGGACTCGGTGCTAAAGTTAGGAGAAACATTGTCGTTTCATTACAGTGGCCACATCCTGAGCGGGGAACTGCCTAGCCAGAAACACAGACGGGTGAACAGTCTCTTTCACCGTGTACTTCAGTTGTTCGCAGCTAACACATGAACCAATAATAAAGCATACGTGCTTATGTGCTAATGTAATGGCGTTGTCTGCAAGCCGAGGCACCAGCTGTAAAACGTTTGATCTTGCTCACAGCTTCATATTAATCAATCATTTAGTGTGATTGACAAAAAGAGGTATTGCTGAATGTGGTGACAAAAACTACACCCATTGCTTGCCGGCCTACCAATCTATAAAACTGGTAGGAAAAAAAAACACTCTGTTATCATCGGCATTGTTTAAAGCCTTACAACGTTGTCTTTGTTCCATGAATTGGCGTCTAGCAGCTCAGTTAACTAGTGAATCTACTCCAGGGACCTGTGTTTGACCTTTAGGCACAGGTTCAGATCTCAGCTGGGACACTCAGTCTTTCCTCATCCCAAGGTTGTTAGAATGAGCGCCAGAGACAGGTAACAATACAGATCTGTTATCTGTGAAGCGATCCAAACAATTACTGCTATGTTACCTCCTTTGGGGAGCTGTGTGCACGGGGCTGTACCTGCTTAGTGGGTTGGACGCAGCCTAAGAGAACAATCCCTCGCTCTGCACGCCTTGAATGCCTGTTCTGACCACTAACTATTTAAGTCGTCAATTAAGAGCTGTGTGGTACTTCCACATGCACAATGACCGCACCCTTCGCTATTACTGAACGCCTGAGTACTTGCACACCTCGGTTAAGGAGAAGTTCACCACGTAGATTCCGAGTGCAGCAACAATTCAATTTCCATAGTCATTTGCGGCTAGCCTAGTCCCAGCTCTGCCAGCCTATCAGCATCTGAGCGGTTCGACCCATTGGTGCCTACTGAGAGACAGACCTTTCGAAGACTACTATAGATGGGAAGTTTTTATTAGCCCAGGCTTCACGGTGCAACTGCAGCTACAACTGATGTAATCAATAGAAGAAAAAAAACTTTCACAAGTATTGCTGAGAGTAGAGCTTTAGTTCTACCCACGTGTTGATTCCCTCGAAAACAGCATTTGATTGGGAAGAAGGTCTATGCTTGTGCTGAAAAAAAGAGTACTTCATATTGCACTTGTTGTGATGTGCGACACGTTGTGCTCAACACAGCTGGGCTGTTTTGGTTATGAAGGCAAGCCAATGATCAAGACCATAGGCCTGATTTGCTAATTATGACAAGTTATGATAAAGGCAGTGGGCCTGACAAAATTATTGCAAAAGCTGTATGTAAAAGTCAATAGGCATTTAAGGGAAGATTAGAATTACACTGCAATAAATCATGTAGAGAAGTATTCTGTTATCTGGAACTTCATAAATGACCATAGAGGGTTTCATTTACCCCTTCTGACAAGCTATCGGGACAGAAGGTTTGCTGAGCAAGGAGAAATAGTATTTAGTTAGCCAACTGTAATTTAGGATATATTTGTAATCTTATGACTGTATGTCTGATGGTTGCTGGGAATGCTTAAACTTAATACAGTAGGCCTGAGCTGGATACAGTGATAAGCCAGTGGTAAAGACCATACATCTGGTTGGTTTGGACAAAAGTATGCTGATGCCACAGGTCTGATCTGTTCAGTATTAAACTTTATGACAAAGGCAGTAGGCCTGGGTAACGGTGGAAATTATTTGTTAAAACCAATAAACTGTCGTAAATGAGGCTCGTACACCGTGAAATAGAAGTTACCTCTTCATTCAACCCCGGAAAATACACCAAGACTAAAGCCGGAAGAAGGGTCCGTTGTGCTGCACCTCTCCTTCATACCAACACATTTCTCGCTCTCATTCCAGCCCTCATTCCACGATGGAACATGTAACACGGCATTCCATATTCCATCATCACACACCTTTCCCCTTCATAAAAATAAATAAATAAACTTAAAGTATCAAAATACCAAACATATTTTTGAAATACATGAAGAACACTTGTTGCATATTTTCCTATAATAAAATAATATTAAAGTATCTGACCACCAAAGATATTTTGAAATACATGAGGTATACTTGTTTGCATAATTGGCTATTTACAATCCAAATCACCATCAAGAACAAATGTAATCGTTCTATTTTCTAGGTTTGTGAATGCTTCTCTTGAGTTTTTCTCTTTGATTACTTAAATCCAAACTCCTTTGTGATGTACTTTTATTAGTGATGCCTATTCCCACATTCTCATTAATATCATTTCCATGTACCATATCCTTTTCCACTATACCATCCATCCAGTCATACCTTTGGTTACTTCCCTCATCTTCTGAGTTATGGTTATAAATACATTCTTGAGTAGCATGCAAACATTTCGCCAATCTGCTTAAATGCCACACTTTTCATTCACTAAGTAAAGCTGAATTGCTAAACAATTTACTTAGTTTGAGGGGTGTAGAACATCTACTTATCCTATTTTGAACTTTTTTTTTATCCCTTTTCACCCAATTTCCCACTACAATGGGTACAAGTTTGACATTTTTCTTTTTATCATGGTAATTTTTAATACACTTTTTTAGACTCACATTTTTTAACAATACTCCCAGGAGGCCAAACTGCCAATTTGGTTGTTTGTATCCATGCAACTTCCTTGCTTAATGGCTCACATCTCCTCAAAAGGACTTTTCCCTGTAGTTGAACAAGGAGTAATGCGATATGCCCATAACATTTTAAACACGTCAGACTCCCATTTCAAATTGTTAATCACAATCTGTAAAGACCTGTTAATCACTCTGTTAAAGCGTTCAACCAAGCCATTTCCTGAAGGATGGTAAACAGATGTTGTTTTATGACAAATCCAATTCCTTTTAAAAAATGCTCCAAATAACTCAGAAGTAAATTGAGGGGCATTATCGGAAATTATTTGTTTGGGCAAACCTTCTTTCAAAAATATCATATTCAAAAACATTACCACATGTTCGGTATCCGCTCTTTGGACTATATCAATTTCTTGCCATTTTGAAAAATGGTCCACCACTAGAATATATTTCTTTTGTGCTTCACCACTTTCTATTGGGCTCATTACATCAATTCCTATCTTTTCACAAGACATCCTGGGACACAATACTGGAATCAATGGTGGACAAAATGTTTTCAAAGCTTTAGCAGAACAATTAAATTTCACACATTCTCGGACCATTCACTCAACGTCATATTCAGAACCAGGCCACCAATAATTCTGCTTGACTCTTTGTTTTGCTTTAGAAATACCTAAATGTCCCTCGTGACATACATCGAAAATTATTTTGCGTATTCCAAACAGTGGTATAAACCTACAACTCATAAGTAATATTCCATCCTCCACACTAAGTTCATTTTGGACATCCGAAAATGCCCTGCAATCATTGTCAATGTTTTTCTTTTCTGGGCGGCCTTCATTAATAAATATTATAATTTTTTGCATGGTTCCATCCTTTATGATGGTGACCTTTCTACTCTTCCAGATTAACTCCTTCCATGCCTTCATCAAAAAATTCCAGCAACACACCCATCAATAAGATGCTCATTATTATCATCATCATCAGCTGGTAAAGGCATGCAGCTTAAAAAATCCGCTTTCCTATTGTTCACGCCAGGAATAAATTGGATTTCATAACTGAAGTCTAGTAACTTTACAGACTAGCATGCTTAACGTGGAGAAGCTCTCTGTAAACCTGTTGTGGTTAAAACCTTCGTCAATGATTTATGATCTGTTTTCACCAACAGTTAAAATCCCCATATATAATGTCTAAAATGACAAAGTCCCCAAACGTATGCCAAAGTCTCTCTTTCGATGACAGAATACCTCTCTTCCGCCAAGGAAAGAGCGCATGACGCAAAAGCCACAAACCATTCATTGCCCTTTTCATCCATTTGCAAAAGTACAGGTCCCAATCCTTTTTTGCTGGCATCAAATGTTTATACAAATGGAATGCCTGTGATCAAAGCTCTTCAAACACGGTGCTTTACACATATCACCCTTCAAGTTAGTGAATTCTCTTTGGCACTCTTCCAAACACACAAATTTGACTGTATCCTTAAGTAAATTCCTGACTGCATGCGTTTTTCTGGCAAAATTACACACAAACTAAAATTCCACTAGACCAAGGAATGCTCTAACCTCATCTTTACTGGAAGGCGCTGGTGCCTTACAAATGGCATCCATTAATTTCTGCTTTGGTTTAATGTCTTTATTACTAATACTGTGACCTTAATAGATCACCTCTTGCTTAGCAAAACTGCATTTATTAAATTCCACCGTTAGACCTTTCTGGTCTAAAATTTACAATTTAAGATCATGTTCTAGCTTGAACTCACCCATGATCAAAATGTCATCCTGAAAATATATTACTCTATCTATATCCTTAAACAATTCACTCATCAAACGTTGGAACAATGCAGCGGCTGATGCCAAACCAAAAGGTATCCTTAAAAATTGGAAGCAACCTACAGGTGGGATAAAAGTTGTGTACTTCCAACATTCAGGATGTAATTGCACCTGGTGATAAGCCGATTTTAAGTCTAGTGTAGAAAACCAATTGGCCCCCTTTGTGTTTGCTAACATTTCATTAATTCTTGGTAATGGGAATTGATCAGTCAATATGTTCATGCCAACCTTTCAGAGATCAACATACAACCTCACTTTGCCATTGGACCGCCTAACCACAACCAAAGGTGAAACCCACTCAGAAGATTCAACCTGCTCAATAATGCCCTCAGTCTCATACCTTTTAAATTCTGCTTCAACTTCATCTTTAATGGATAACAATATGTGTCTTACTTTGTGTATGCATGGAGTTGCAGCATCTTTCAATTCTATTCTGTGATTGAATCCCTTTAATAGTCCAACATTCCCTGAAAAAACACCTTCGAAAATTCCTTACGCATTGTTTCCCCAATGTTTTCCTCCATAAATAACACTGGCTCAGCACTATCTCCCTGATCATGCTAACCTAAAACTGAAGGACCCTTTTCCGATATATACAATTTGCACATTACTTTTCTTCCCTCAAACGAGAATTTAGTCGTTCTGACACAAATTAAGTTGATGCTCTCGCCTATATGTTCTTGCTTTTACATCAGGTTTTTCCAAAGCAAATTTGTCCCCAAATAACCCCATACACATTGTCTTATTAATGATGGTAAACGGTGAACCAGAGTCCGCCATTAAAATAACAGGGACGCCGTCTACTAATATATCACAAATGTTTTTTTCCTAACACAACGCTCAACACTGCATACATAATACTCAAGGCAAAATACACTACTAGAATCACTCATTCTCATGATGATCCGAATCTGAATAACTCTCCTCTTGAATGTATTTCACATTTCCTTATTTTTTCTTTTTACAGACTTTAGCAAAATGGCCGTTATTCCACAACTGGAAAATTTTGGGGTTTTGGCCAGGCATTTTTTTTTTATAGTAGGCCAAATGTTCACTGCTGCTGCATCTAAAACATTAAGACTGTCGGTTTCGAATGAAGGGATTTATCCCGTGAATTTACATAATATGGGGCTCATCCATTTGCCTTGATAAAGCCCCAGGTATATATATATATACACCACTAGGGGGCGAAACACGTGTCAGCGCTTGTTCTTCATCTATGCACGTTATATTGGCTCTTTGTTATCTATGTACCTCAAAATAAATCTTGATTGGATCTAATGACCCGGCTGGATATGTTAATTTAAATTAGAACTGGGAAAGTGAAGACACGAATCAATAAGTTGAAATATGGGTTCACCAATACTCTGTTGATAAATTCTACATACTGAGGCTAACACAAGGGATCCACACCTTCTTGGTAACCCATACCCCTTCAAATAGGGCATCTAGAAAGAGAGTGCTGGACCCTTTTGGAGTATATATGTAAAACATTTCTTGCTGCTGACTTCCTCTTTCCTTTTTAAGCCAATTCTACAGTTCATAGGCGTAGCACCTTGACAATTACTCTTATTGTTCTTAGTAGTCTTACCTACATTCACATATTTGTTTTCATTTTAAGATTCCTCTACAACAGCTTTTGCCCATCTACATGTTAATTATGCTGTCTTTACTAAAGACATGACTTCCTTCAGAGGAGCTTCACCATTAACCCATAATTTATCATGTATATCTGGATTGCTGGTGTGCATTATAATTTGATCACAAATTAGTTCTTCTTGTAGGTCTCCAAACCTACAACTTATAGCTAATTGTTTCAGTGCAGATGCATAGGGCCTGATTACGACTTTTGCAGAGGAGATCACTCCATCCCAAATGGGATGGATATCCCGCCCACCATATTATGAGTTTCATAGGATAAAATGGACTCGTAATTCGACGGATGGGATATCTGTCACATTTGGGATGGAGTAATCCCCTCTGCCGAAGTCGTAATCAGGCAATAATTATAATCATCCCATTATCATCTATTCTTTCCATTTTCCCCTGTTTATGCTGAAAAAATGCATATCTTTCAACTGCAATGCATACTACAGGGTAAAAATGAGCATCAAGATCTTCTAAAGCATGCGTAAACACATTACTTTTTTTTTTCAATCAGGTTATAGGTTTTTACACCTCCAGGACCTAAACAATGTAAAACAACTTTTTTTTATTTTCTGGTGAGAAATCCTGATCTTCAAATGTGTCAATATAGTTACAAAAATACTCCTTCAAATCCTGCCATCTCACAGATGGTTCCTTTTTTCTGGTAGAAAAGGTTTAGGTGTTAACAAGTTCAATGAATTTAAAGCACACATTTTGTAAATTTTACAAGGTGTGTCAAATAGTAATCACAAGCTTACTATTAAAATATAGGTGTGCCTGTCACCGTACTGACAGGCAATAAATCCAGCCCAGAAATGCCGTTCGTCGTTGCGATTCGTTCCGCTGACTTTGCAATTAGTGATGAAATGCTCACATAAGTTTCCAAAGCAACAAGAACCTGTTGCCGAAACGCTGTGATCAGCCGCTCGTAACAACATTAAAAAACGTGTTTGACATAAGTTTCTAAATGAAGTAGAGCATGTTGCACCAACGTTACCAACATGATGACGTAGCCGTTCACGTGCCAAGTCTGTTGGAACTGGAAATCCGCAGCAGACGTGAGCGCCTTGTAAGTGCCCTATTCAACCTGCTGAACTGTCACAATCCCGACACTGAAATTGCAGGCTCGCATGAATTAGTATCCATGTCCACTTACCGCATCCCAAATATATTCTATCCGCTGTGACAGCAACCGATCCTTATGGCATGCAATCTTTTCAAATGAAATCTCTTCAAAACGAGTCCCGTCTTGTGTAGTCCCGGGGTTCATTCTTTGCCTTCCTTTCCTGTGTCGGTTATGGTAACAATCCAATGGCAAAGGCTATAGCTCCTTATTGGTTCCCTGAGAAAGGTTGTGTCACATTCCATACATTTGAGCCTTTTAATATGAAAAGTTAGGAAAAAGCTTGTATGCCTGGCTTACTTACCTTGAAAAGTCTGTGTCATGGGCAAATTGTGGAAGGACTGTAATTACACTCTGTTAAATCCAGTAAGCAGGTTTTTTGTTACATGGAATCACTCTAATTACCACAGTGGGCAACGGTTTTGGTGGCCCCTCAAACAAACCCTCGGGACAGGGCCACTGTAATTTTGAACATATTTGTAATGTTATACTATGTATCTGATGACTCCTATTTGGGGAAGCTTATGCTCGATACAGCAGGCCTGACTTGGTTATAGTGACAAGCTAAAGACAACAACTATAGGCATGATAGGTTCATTGGTAAAAGTTAAAGACAGATGCCATGGGTCTGATAGGTTTAATATGAAAGGTTACTATTAAAATGCATATGTTAAAGCCAATAGGCTACTAGAGGTAGACTGTTAAAGCCTACAAACATGGTCTGTGTTACATGGCATCTCACAGATTACCCTTGTAGACAAGGGATTTAGGTGGTCATTTTGACCTCGGCGTTCTTTTACCAAGACCGCCGAGGGACCGCCGTGCGGAAGACTGCCAGTGATGGCGGTTTGCCGCTCGGCCTATTATGACCATTGGCAGCTCTCCGTCCTTTTACGGACGGAGAGCCGGCAACAGCCATACTGGAGGGCGGCGGGGAAGTGGAGGTTGCTCCACCGCCACGCCAACAGAACCCCGCCCAGCGAATCACGTCCTGTGATTCGGCGTGGCGGTGTTCTGTTGGTGGTGTGGTGTCGGCGGAGCAGCCCCCATGGCTCCCGTCCCCTCCCGGAGGATCGTCGGACCAGGTAAGTCGATCGTCCGTGAGGGGAGGGGGGCAGGGGGGTGTTGTGTGCGTGCATGGGGGTGTGCGTGTGTGTATGTAGAGGGGGTGTGCGAATGCATGTATGCTTGCGGGGGTGTTGTGTGTATGGGAATGAGTGTGTGTATGTCTGTAGTTATGTCTGTATGGATGTGTGAGTGTATGTTTTAATGTGGATGTGCGTGTCTGACTGTGTGTGTGGATGTTTGCATGTATGTCGGTGTGTGTGCGTGTATGTGTGTTGGTGGTGCCTGCGTGCGTGTATGAGTGTTATGTTGGGGGTCGAGACCCCTATCAGTGCCAGGGAAGGAGTTCCCTGGCACTGATAGTGCTTACCGCCATGGATTTCATGGCGTTTTCAAACCCCATGAAATCCATGGAGGTAAGCCGGGTCAAAATACCGGCAGTCGTCTCCGCCCTGGCGGGCGGAATGGAGAACTGGCGGATGAACATGGCGGTAACCGCCATGGTCATAATACAAAAAAAAGACCGCCAGCCTGTTGGCGGTCTTACCGCCGCTTCTCAGCCTTCCGCCAGGGTCATAATGACCCCCTTCTTGCTGTTGATTGCCTTCAGTAAACCCTGGGGTTGAAAGATTTTCACTGTTATAATTCTTACAACAAACCTCTCAGAAGATCTGGCAGGCTTATTTGTTCACCAAGACTGTTTAATGAAAAACATTAATCAACCCTCTTCTGCCACTAGTATGTAAGAGCGTCATTTAAGCTCCGCTTCCACCTGTGATAGCATACAGATGCCAATGGACCATTCAAAGTCAGCCACTACCTGTATTGCTATTTGAGTGATGGCATTTGTCTAATCACCTGAACATCTACTAAAAATAAACGTGCTTCAGTGCCAGGGCTAGTGGGCCAGTCCTTTTCTCATTTTGTATGCTCCCATTTCATTTCTTCTCCTCTTTTTATTTTAACCTATGCACCACAACCCATGCCGCCACCGCCTCTAAACCAGGCAACCATCATATAATGGTACAGTCAATACTATATTGTTGTTTCACCATTCTAAGGTGGCCAATACATTGGCTCAGAACGTGGCGGCCATCTGGAACTTTAAAATGACTATTCACTATATACAGTACTACATACAGTGGAAACTCGCTGCTATATTTAATTGTATTTGTTTCTTTAAGCTTATGACCATGTTTAGGCAGTAGATGTGCTTTTTTCACTTGCATTGTTTCTCATTTATCATGCGTAGGTTGTGGAATTTGTGTACTCTCTCTGGTACTGTAGTGAATGTAATAATGAGTCAGTGGGTGGATGAATGAGTGAAAGGCTCAATGAGAGTGCACGTATGATGACTTGAAGAGTGCCTGAACACATCGACCGACATTTATATTTTTTTTACTATTTCAGGACATGCCCTCTGAAATTTCTCCATTGTGACCAAACAGTTATGACCATTGTTATACCGGGTGAGTCTTGATTCATTCTCTCTCTACCTCAGAGTGGCATTTAGCTAATGTACAATTAATGTGTTTTTGTTATGCATTACTTTCTGCATTGAAACGGTTTTGCATCATGCTTTTGTCCTCCTCCATCTCTCAGAATCTCTTGCATCAATAGTCTCTGGCCCCAACACAACTACCAGAAGAGGGAGGTCATACCAGAGGAAAACTTTTGCCCACCTGAGCTTGAGAGGAGCTGAATCTAAATGTGGTAGAAGTTTGGGTAGGGTTTTATTGCTGTGATATCAGTAAGTCCATCTTACATAATCGCCATCTTTGACAAAAGATTTTTTTTTTTTTAAGAGCAGGCCAACTAATCTACGAGAGTGTATAAGAAGAAGGGCGTAAAGGGTTTATCCATCTCATTTATCCCTTTCATGATGAGGAGATTCTTCCAAAGTCATCTTCTCTATTAAGACCCTGTTCAAGGGTAGGTGTCACTAACTCCTATAAATTCAGACAGTCAAGAGTAAGTCCCACCTATTCACAGAACACCTCAAGGCCCATGCTTTAGGAGGAAAGGCAAACATCACATAAATTGTGGCTGTAACACGCTGATGTGAAGCGTGCGCACTCATTGAGGCACTTACCTACCCCGCCACAGCTTTAAAGAGGTAAAGCTTACATTGATTGGTTCAGTGGAGTAACAGAATTTGAGCCCCCGCAAAGAACACAGAGGGGGTCCCCCTCCGGACTCAATCATGAGCTGTCAGGCCAGGGTACTGTGCAGAGGGGCTCCCTGGAGCTCGAGGCCCCCTGAACCGCAAGGCCTGCGGGGGCTTTTGTTACGCCACTGGATTGGTTGCAAGAACGTCCTTTGGCTCACCCTCTTTATAGCGCATTTAAATCTAAAGTAATTAAAGTTATTTTTTAGGAGATCTACATTTGAAGTCAGATACTATAGAGTTTTTGTGGGAACCTGACATAGACTCGGACACCTTTTTCCTCCTCTTCTCCTGTGCTTTTATTTTTTTCTTTAAATGAGGGCTTCTAGGGACAAGACCCTGGAAAAGTAGTTAAAAAATAAGCCGCCCTATTGTACTTTTACTCATGAGTCAACCTATGAGGATATGAAAAGGGAATCTAAAACATGAAGAACAAATCTACAATCTCTAAAAAAACAAGAACCTAGGTGTGTGCCAAGACTTCAGCAATCTTCACACCACTAACAGGAGAGCTTAAGTGCAGTCAGTAAGATAAAGAAACCATAAATATTGTGTGGTAGAAGCGGTATTGTGCAAAGTAGATTCGATGAATTTCATCAAATAGAAGTGCTGCGCCCAACTCTGAATTAACTCACTATAGTCTACTCAGTGTAGCAAGGAAATGTAGAGTTCATACCTGCACTGCTCTTCTAACGACAACTGGACATCCTGTTTCTCTGTCTCTTGTTAAATGTTCTCCTGATATCTGGATTATTACCACTAACAGACCCGGGGTACAGTGCTTCGATTCTTGCACTGATGATGCGAGTATAGCTATTCATTATTTTATGCCACTGATTAGAGGACACACCATACCGAGCACTCTCAATATTTGCATGAAGCGTTTATGGTGTTACATAAAAAACGTGTTAATATTATTCTACAGAGTTTAAGACTAATAGATGTTGTTATATGGGTTTAATAAAGTGGAATCCAATATCCTTACTACCTGAAGGACTCTTAGCGGTTTCGGGGTCAGAGATGGGGTGAACAAGAAAAGCTCAGGAAGCGAGGCTGGACATCAGCTCCTTCAAGACACCAGTATGGTACAACAGTTGTGAGTTACACATTCCTTTCCAGAGCAGAGTAACGGCGGGTCAATGAGTGGTGTGGGAGGGTGGGGTAGGACACAAATTCCTTTAGTCAGACCTCAAACCTCAGATTGCTGATTTAAGCCCAAACTGTGCCAGAAACTGTTATCCACCGAAGGCCAGCTTACCGCGACCAGCTCCTGCCAGTGTCAGCGGGCAGAAACAGAGTGCCCATGCAGCAGGATGGTTTAGTCAGTAACCAATGATAATGCACAGATGTTGCCAATCCAGTCAGAGAAGCAGCTGCGCGTCCCAAGTTCCTGGTTTCACCAAGGCTGCTTCTGTCCCACAGACAATATTCTTCTTCCTAGTTACACGTGTATGAATGTGGTGGGTGAGATGAGCTGGAAAACAGCTAATCAATCTCCCATCAGACAAAATGTTTTTTAAAAATAACGGGAGATTACTTCTTTCCTTATTTCCTTCAAGCAAGGGTAGATGGTAAGGACATATTCCATGTTTAACTTGGTTTAACAAAGGACATTTAGCAAACTGCTGAAAAAGACTACAAATGATGTGAAATAATGAATGATTAATAAACAACTAAACATTTTCGACAAAATCAGTTGTGAATTTAAAACAGACCTAAAGAACAACCAGATATTACAGTAGCAAGACACAGGCAGTTCTGATCACATGTAGATTGGGCAGGCCATCACCCACACACAGCCATGCAATGCGCATGCCCTGTCTGACTGCTGGGTATTTAATCAAAACATGGACATTGTGGATGTAAAACATGTAACGTGAATTCACTCTGTGACCTCTTATAATTGCAGTTAGGCATGTACAAGTGAATTGTTAGATCCATCTGTGACTATAAGCGCTACATCCTCTGACACTGCAGTGCACAAGTCAGAGGCTTCTGGTTACCGACTTTTGGAATTCAGGCAGGAATGGCTTAAGAAGAAGGGGTATCCTTTGGGAAGCAAGGATTTACACTTACTTCCCAAGAAAAAAAGGCATATGTCAAACTTTACAGCTACAGAACTGTATTACTACAACTATACAGTAAATTAAAATAATTACATAAAAAGTATGTCCTTAAGGCACAAACTGATCTATGTCATCCGTTTCACTGAATCCTCGAATCCTTTTTAGGTCAAGCATAAGAGTTTGGCCTCATGTATACTTTGAGAATACTTCTTAAGGTTTAAAGCAATTTCATTTGTTGGTTGCAGTGTCCTTTAAAATTCTTGCTCATGAGTGGTCAGTTCTGCCCTTTACTCCCTCCTTTTATTGTTTCAGAGCAGTGATCAACTACTGTATTATTTCACTTTGGTTTCTTTATCTATTGCGGCAACAAATTATTTTTGTTATTTCTTTGGTGCTCCCCTGTCACTGTGGGTGTTTTAGGATGTAGCTGCCTGAGTTTCATTGCAGCATTTTGTTCCTCCCATCTCCTTCCATGTATCTGACATTTGTTTTGGCTTTATTCCAGGGCTGTCCTCGTTTACCTCTGGCTCCTAAAATAAGCTTATTCTTCAAAAGAAACATCCGGTGGTTTAGCTCACTCCTAACAAATGCCACAATATGCCATTTCTGGTAGAATGTAGCTAAACCGAGAAGCAATGATGTGAAAATTGCTTAGCCTTGCATGCATCTTGTGTCTCTCTCTCTCTCTCCAGTGCCCCTCCCTGCCAGCATTCACGATATTGGGGCCATAAATGAAATGGAAGCAAAAATGCTTGCAAGACTTTTCATTCTGTTAAAATAAAAAGAAAATACTTTTCCAGCCTTATTTTCCAATTTCTGTTCAGATGTTTACACAACGTGGGGTAGCGCAGTCATCTGCTAGTCTCTCCTCAAGGGCTTGTGATTTTTTATGTCAGTAGCTGCCAGTGACCACCAAAACATGGCAGGAAAAGACGAAATTGTGGGACAGGGTTGACCAAGTTATGTGGCAAGAAAAGTCCTGTTCTGAAATTACAATGCCAATAGCTCTAACTCAAGAAAATGCAAGACATATTGCATTGTAAATGCTTACTTAGCAAGAGGTCTGAAATTCTGAGCCTCCCTCCTCCTTTAAAGATTAAACCAATGGCCACCTATGCACATTAAAGAGTTCCAACTACACCACAGTCGAGATTATTTTTAGGTTTCAAGGTCACAAAGCGTTAGCTTTCAATGCATGTTGTTGAAGACCCAACGTCTGTAACCTTTAGTCCCACATTAAAACATATAGAAGGTCAGCCCCTTGCTCGGTTTCATTTCTTGTCCATCCCTTTTGCCTGCTTCTTATTCGATAGCTGCCTTTCCTATTCTTCATTTCTCCCGCCTCCAGAACATTTCTTCTTCACTGTTTTGTGACTGGATGACTCATATCTATCCATTGCTTGTATCCAGGGAACTACTTTTTTTCTCCTTATACTATGTGGGATTGTAAGTGTTCTGTTGCTGTCTCACTCGTGTTCTGCTTCCATTTTCAAGACCACCATCCCACTCTCCGAGTTGCTTGGACCTCGCCACATAACGCTCACACTGACCAGTAGCATTCACGTCCTCATCCCACCCGCTCCACCACTGCTTCTCCACCACTACCCATTTATTTTACTTTTTCTTCTTTGGAACGCATGACAGCTGGAATTTGCTGCCAGGCCTCTGCTTTCTGCGCTTATTGTATTAAATCTTAATTTTGCGCTCTAAGCTTGGAAAATTAAATAAAAACTTGACAGCCATGTCATGCCATGTGTAATTTTAAAAGTTTTGGGTACAATTAGCCTATGCCAAAAGGACAAGCCAAATGAATATATTCTATGGAGTGCGTCCTATGTCATACAGAGATTTAAAATAATAAAATGAGCAGATTTTATTTTACTTTTTTTTTTTTTTTTTTTTAAAGGTTTTGCCAATCTATATAATTTCAAAAGATGACATTGCAAAATGCCATTAGTACTCCTAAAGTTAACATGGTGCTTCATCATGTTGGAAAGTCATAAAACATGTACAATTTTGAGCTTATTATCATGTGTGTATGCATGTACAAGCACAGACGTAAGGTGACAGCATCCCACGGACTGAGGTTAACAGCTATTTACAGATTTTAAGGCTATGGTAAAGTATGTACACAATCCCGCTACTGCCTCTATCAGTAGTCAATGTACTGAATTCTGCTACAATAACCAGGGCCTTCATCCCAACAGGTGCATCGTAAGCTCTCAAAGTACTGCCTTAGGCAAACAGTCCCATTAACACTCCAAATTTGTAAATATAAGCAAGATACTGCCTTTAGGTAGTGTGGCAGATTTGGTGCTCTGAGTGACAGCTTGCACTATAAAAAACACACTTCCACTTTCTCCTGACTAGGCCAGCACAAACCGATGTATTAATAAAAATTGAAGAGAAAGCCATGTCTCATGTGTTCAAGAGTAATCAGCTCAAATTCCACCCTAATTACATCAGCTCAGATTCAACTCTTTCACTGTCAATTTATCGTTTCACATATCTCTGCACCAAAGCTTGACATCAACCCATAGAAACCAGAAGAGTTTCATTCAGGACTGTTGACATCTCATAACCTTCCTTGATGGGAAATTAAATCCACTAGTACTTGGGAACCCCATAAACAACACTCTGCAAGCCACGACTGCCACCCATACGTCAAGGCCTACAGGGCGCTCCAAACACTAGTCCACACTCTTTAACAGCCTCATCCAGGGTGTGCTTTTTTGGCTAAATGCACTACAGTGTACACATGAACTGTAACCCAAACATCGTGTGTGCTTATTCTCACGTCCCCAGTACCACCAAAATCTCTTCTGAAACATTCCACGAGGCCAATGAATTCATAGAAAGAGCACCCAATTGCAGGACCTTACAGCAGAAAGGACCTACCATCACATTGTCAGTCTTAATAAAAACGTGTTAAAAAGCACGAAGAAGAGGGTAATATTTAAAATCATTTATAAACATTGTTAAAACACAAATCGTTATGCAGGAGTCCAAAATCTTCGACTTGGGTTAAATTATCAGAGGGTGAAAGAAAACAGTTAGGTTTAAGCACCGAATTTGCTGATAAAACAAGACCTCCAAGGCGGTGAAGATATACCACTAAAGCATGGGAGGGACTCTGCAGACTGGTCTTATTACGAACGGATGAGGACAGTTACGTATATTTACTCACCAGTGATAAAGCATTCTGAGAATAACGGACTGAATTGCATGAGTAGGGTCCAGATTGGTTGCAGATGTTTTGGGGGTGCAAGAAACTGGATTTTCCTACTAGAAGACCTTGGGAGCGTCCAGTGAAAAACAAAGAATGGTGGTTATATTTTCATTTCTATGTCACTAGTCAGGGATGTAATAAATACAAGCTGGAAAGATGAAAATTCATCAACTCAACTGGAAGCTTAAACACAAAGCCAACAAAAAGATGTCAACTATCTATGACATAACAGTTCACAGGAACCCTGCAGTCTGTGTACAAAGTGATACCAAGAGAGTGAGATCACTTCAAGTACAAGCTTCAGAGAGGGCCCATCGCTTCCGTAAAGTCCATAAGACTCAACGGTGCACTTGTCAGCAAAATAGCGCGTATCCTTCCTCGTCGGTAGCTACCTCCGTGCTGGAAATCAATAAAGCATAGGCTTAACCAGGGCAAAGGACTTGTGGTACTCAAAAGACAACAAAATGAGCATAATCAAATCACCAACAAGCACCCCCACCCCCAATACTGGGGCAAAAGCGCCTCCACCCCGCCTGGAGGGCCACTAACACATGGTGTTATAAGGAAATCTAATGCGGGACACTGCAATAAAATGAATGAAGGAAAGATTCAAAACCAATGCAGGGCATTCCTAAATCAAGCGTCTGAGACTTAAAGGAATTGCTGTGCACAACAAAAGTGAAACATTGAAGATTACATAGAATACATCTCACACGGACAATACAGTTTATAAGTACTTAACTCTGGAGTATTTAATGCAGACTGTAAAGATAAAGAGTCATAAAAATAAACAAATGCATGTTACTCAATGAATGTCGACTGCTCCCATCCCTTTTGAGTTGGTTTCAGCATTACCCTTTATAATTTGGTACAGCACGTATTAACTTTTCCCATCACAAGAGGACATGGAAAAACTCATTTGTTGATCTAAACTAACCTCTCAGATTCAGCTTGAACTTGGAACACGAATAATGGCCCTGCGATAGGAAACTGCTAGAAATACAGTATCTCGAACAACAGCTTATCTCAGAAGGCCCAGCTGAAGTGGGACCTCTGCTGGGGAACCTGACAGTGTGTCATGTTCTGAAATAAAGGACCCGGCGGCCTCTGAATTCGGATGGTGTCCGGCATTCACTCCTCACACCGCAGTTTTTTTTATTTCAGGTTGTGTGACCAATAACAAAGTTTGTAGGTATGCTTCATCATCAAGCCTTTGGGTCAGCAATACACATAACCTCGCAATCTAAAGATGCTTGATGGATCAAACTTAGTGTAAAAGCCTTTACCTATTTCAAGGCATAAACTAAATAGTCTCCTCCAGGCCACAGAATCTGTTAATTTTGCAGCTCGTCTCCATTCATGATAGTGAATTTTCATTTTTTCAGTGTATATTCATAACACTAAGGCCTTGCAGCATAGAAATTAAAACATTACTACATTTCTTTATTTCTCAGTGGATAATTCCAAGTCACCCAACTAATGCAGCCCAGTGTACGGCACACCCACAACCTATGCACCCGGCTTGATGCATCCCTCTCCATTATAATATCCTTGGTATTGCAGCACGTGTGCGCTAGCTAGAGTCTGGTAGGTATAGATACATAACAACTCCCACACCAACTTCCATCCCACACGTTAATGACATACCCTCAACAACTCGCACGTTCGGTTTAACAGGAAAATGTCGTTCATACCAAACCACCTTCCTTGAGATCTTTGAATGAAAGACAACTGTTCTTAACCTCAAGGAGAACAATTTCAGTATCTTGCTAAATAAATCTTGCAGGAGTGAAATTCTTATCTAGTCAGGGATCTGAACCGACTGATCGAGGAACTAAGATTATTCAAGTAAAAGTACATCGTGTTTCGAAGCTCACCGGTATTTATGGTTCACCCTCCCTAAAGCTGTGCGGTCAGAAAGGACGAGCGTGAGCAGGGAGGCTTGAGGAGTGGGCAAACACGGCACACTCCGTTAGGAAAAGCACAAGGCTAAGAAAAATGTTTTTTTACCACTTATATCTTACATTTTCTCCATTGCACAGAGATGGATCACTCCCATATATATTAGGCACAAGATTAAACAATTAATGTAGCAGAGCGCACATACCGAGATATCCAGCAGCAAGCCCCTGTGGGCAGCGGGAAATCCCACCAAATATGGAGTGGGAAGTTTCATCTATTTCTCAATTACACTAGCAGGGCGACCTTCGGCGCTGTGTCAAAATAAATAACATATTATGTCACTCGCAAGGGCACCAGCAGCGGCTCAGGAAACAATATCAATCTGAAAAATAAGAGAACGAAAAAAACTGAGCCTGCCTGAAAACAGAGACGTCAAGAACCAGCAGGTGGGATTTGTCCAATAAAGTCCAATTCTTCTGGTGGCGCGGCCTTGGGCACGCATGGTCCACGCCTGAAGGGCCAGGGCAAGGCGGGGCTGCACCACATAAAGGGCCCCAATGAAGCCGCTGTAACCTGCTGATTCCTGAGCTAGTCTCCAAGCAGTACCAAGCCCACTCCTTTCCACATATCTGAATGTTTATACCACTGACCATCGCATGTAGAAGTTTCTAAGGTCCGAAGTAACACTGGGCAGTTCCGTGAGATGAAGGTGGCCTGGCTCGCCTCTGTCATGCGGCAGTGGCCACGTCCTGTGAATGTCCACCGCCGTCACCCAGCCTGACAATAACTTGAGTCCACTTACAAAACTGGTTTCATTTTACTTGGCTTTAATTCTGCCCAAGGCGTGTTGGGGGCCACAGTAGTGAAAAACATAAAAAGTGGTCCATAAACAAGGGCTTCTGAGGCACACAAGAAGAACGGAGGCTCCCAGACTCATCACAGAAGATATTTATATAGAGCACAGCGAGGCACCTATCCCTGCATCCTGCAGTCAGACGTGGGGACCCAAGAAATGCGCACACGGAAACCACACACCACGGCAGTTCGAAGACAGCTGACTCGGCACCTTATCTCTGTGGTCTGTACCCCGTCAGAAATTAGATGCGATTCTTCCACTCCAGACTATGTTTGATATGCTTTCCCTAAGCAGTGTTACTATAATATCTGACTTTCACTAATGTATACCACTCTGGTAAGGTTGACCTTTCCATTTTATGAAAATGGGCATCCTTGATGTGAAGCACATCGACAACCCTTCAAGGCCCCGAGTGGCACTACGGAAAAAAACCCTCTAAAAATGGTGTGTTTCGTTTTTAAGAAGTAATTCTGAATTAATCATGAAGATGTTGTTGTGGACACCTGCTTCCAGTGAACACCATGTGTCCCTGATGCAGCGACCACGATTCTGGATCGATCACTGTTTCGCACTGATGGAGTGTCGTGTTGACACAAAACACAGTGGTAATGTGTTAGCAAAATCATTGGTTTGTAACAGACCGACCTAATTACTGGTAGGGATCCGACCTAAGCAACACGATGATACATTCTGAGGAAAAGCCACGAGCAGCTCTTGAAAATAAAAAAGTAAAGGACTTCAAGCACACCGGTACAAAAACAAAAGATGTTGGCGAGGAGTTCATGCTTTACTGAAAGAAATGCAGGAGTGGTACTTGGAAGGGACGAGTGCCTTTAATGAGGAGATCTGGAACCAACACAGGTTATGTATCTTTCATTTCAGAACATGTTATAAAGAAAGGCAGGAAGTTACACGTGCCAATGTGCTTCTCGTGTCTGTGAGGAAAGTGGTACCAGAATGCCTACCTGGACCACTCAATCATCAGGTTTTGACATTTTGACAAGCGAGTTACCACCAACATCTGCTCTAAGAGACCATCTTTTAGAGTACAGTTAGTGTGAAGGCCACAGTAATGAAGCTGATAATCTCTAAATCTCAATTTAGTTGGACTTGTGATAGATCGTTTTGGGTTATGTTGCAGGGATTCACACAGGTTTGCCTGCCAGGCTGCATATTTGCCTGCCAAATGCTCTTAAAGCAGTGGTTCCCAACCTGCCGTCTGGGGACCCCTTGGGGTCCACAAAGCCTCCACAGGGGGTCAGCGACTACTTAACCAATTAAACATTAACAGATTAGGTCCCCAGCTTTCAGTAATGACTCAGTGGGGGCGTCCCCTGATTCCAATAATGATTCAGTGGAGGTCCCCGGGTTCCAATAATGATAAAGTGGGGGTCCACAGAAGTCAAAAGGTTGGCAACCACTGTCTTAAAGCATTTAATAAAGAAAATTTAGCATTGAATATACAAAACCTGCAAAATGCTTACATACATTTCAGGTAAGGGATGATGGGGAGGCTCATAGCATTCCTGGTCAACAGAGCATCCACAATGGAAAGGAAGGGACCATGCAACAAACTGCCAAGAGATCTGGAAAATCAGTGTTAAGATCCAACACGCAATAAGCCCATGTCGCATTGCCTGTTTTTGACACATCACTGCCACCTCAAATATCACTCTTATCACTAACAAAGCTTACCTTGAAGACTTCAGAGAAGAAACCGGAGCCAATTTTCTCACAGTAGAAGTCATCAATTCGGGCCAGGGTGGAGACAGCGCTCCGCAAGGCCCTGTACGATGATGGTCGAAGGCGACCATATCCCTGCCCAGAGGGTACCAGTCCTGGTCCCACACCCCCTACAGGGGCTTCTCCATCAGGGTCATCCAGTCTGTCTACACGGAGCGCCAGACCTGTCCGTTTCTCTGGGGCCTTTTCCAGCTCCATTTCGATAAAGCCAAGAACACCCAACGGCAATCACATCCTTGGTGGCACTAGCAATGCAACTTTCACTGGTGCCATCTTGCTGTATACATAAGTCTGTTTGGACCAAACCCGTTGACCATAAGAAAGGTAGAGAAGAATGAAGACAACGAGCCCCATCTGTGAAACTCTACTGCCTCATGCTTGCCATATGTTTGATCAACCAACCATCAAGGGAAGACACGAGAGCAATAGGACCTCCACGCATTGAGCTCACACGGGCTGATGTGCTGAGCAGACAGACAGCAACAAGTCCGAAATTATCACAGCATCAGAAGACTGGGGAAGTAGTGGGATGTGATCCTTTGGCAGTAATGAGAGCGAAGAGAAGTTGGGGCAGATGCCTGAAGTGGAGGCGTACTTCTCAAAGAGTGGGCTGATCCTTGCAGAGGGTGGCTATTTCTGGAAGGGTGGGACAGTCCCAGAGAAAAGGGGACGTCCCCAAAGGTTTGGGGATCTCCTCTGAGTTAAGTTTCTCAGATGACTGGGGAGTTTCACATAGAGAAGAGAAGCGTATGGGTAGGTAGGGAGTGCCCAAATGCAAACTGAAAATTTTGAAATGAGTCGGTGCTTGGTAAATTTGTCAGAAAATAAGCAATTTGTGGGAAGGCTCAGAGCCTTATGGAGGGGGGAAATTATTTTCGGGCGACAAAGACTGGTAGGTAAGAGTTTGCTAAAGAGGGGGTGTGAGCGCCTTGGAAGGAGTGATATTTCAAACTGTCTAATAGGCAGTATTTCACACACTCCGGCCAGTGGGAAGGAAGGGGCAGCTCTAAGATGGACCATTTACCAGTGCTGGTCAGTGGCAGTGTACCCCCGAGCTGGGTAGTTTTGGAAGGGGCAGTTCTCGGGGGTGGGTTGCTTTCAGAAAGGTTGGGAAAGTTCTCCGGGGGCTCATTTCCAGGGGGCGGGGCAGGACACTCGCAGGGTGGGCAGTTGTCAGGCTGGGCGCTGCGGTTACAGGCCGGGCTGGTGCCGCTCTGCCTCCTCCGGGATCGGTGCCGCGGCTCCTGCGAGGCGCCGCCTGGGATCTCACGGGCCGCACTCCCGCCTTCCCAGCTCCCGCTCTCCGTCACCGGCCTGCGGGAGTCTCCCTGGCCGTTGCTGCACCTTCGTCCAGACGGAGCGCACTCTCTGCCCTCCGCTCTCCAGGCCGCGGCCTCTCCTCCGCCTGGGTCCCCGAGTACACGGTTTCATCCGAATCCACAGCGCTGCGTCCGCCTCCTCCGCCTGTCACTGCGGACTGAGCAGGCCTGGGCGCGGGGGGCGGAGCCGCACGGGCGGAGGAGGCGGGACTACTGATCAGGGCGCGGAACCGCACAGGGGGGGCGGGACTACAGGGCAGAAGGCGGAGCCGTATAGGAGGAGCTGTCGGAACGACAATCACGGGGGCGGAGCCGGAGGTGAGGAGGCGGGACGAGAGAGGTCGAGAGCGCGAGCTCTCTTCTGTCAGTGCGAGCGATAGCCGTGACCATAGGGGCGGGGCTTCATGATGTTTTGGAACGCTCTCCTCTGCAGGACGAACCTGACGGGGGCGGGGCTTAAAGATGAAGGGGTGTGGCATTCGCGGAAACCTTTATGTCTGTGTGCAATGGAGACAAATATATAGGCGGGGTTTGATGTGAAATGGGCGGGACTCTGTGGTGAAGGAGGCTCGCGCGCAGCTTCTGACAGAAGGATAATAAGGCGCGAGGCCCGAAAGGAGGCGTGGCTCAATTAGAGTGGGCGGGAGTTCTTTGAAGGAGGCGGGGCTAGCAGGGAAAGCGCTTGATTGTATTGTTACTGGATTTATTAAGTGAGGTGCTGGCAGGGGAGTCTGTTGTGCACACTGGCACTTCGTGTTGGGAGGAAAACCCTCAAGCCTTTGTTTTGAGTGAGTGTACACTATTTTTTTCAAACAGATTTAGGCCAGTAGATTGATTCATGTTGGGTGGTTTCTAGGCCTTCTCTAATGGTAAGATGTAAGGCAACCCACATGATAATGTTTATCAGACTAATGCCTTCTGGGAGTTGTAGTGCCCTGACTTCTGCTTGATCCAAGCAGCTCTTCTACTGTATGGCAGTGTTAGCGCGCCTGGTCCTTAGTAAGTAAACTCTCAAGGGGATGACATAGGTCGATGAACCTTTTGATTCACATGGAGTATCCTAGCTATGGTGTAACCAATGACCATCAATAATCAATACACAATCAGTAATCAATAAGCAAAAACATTACTCATCAGTAAATAGCGTCAACATCTCATGAATAACCACAACTCAATTATACGTTTTATCAACTTTACTTCCCTATTTGTTACAATTCTAAGTCATAAGGTTAATTCAAACTTTATTCAATTCACTCAAGATTAATTCATTAGTGACCACCGATAACATATCCTAATCAGTACTTGGGAAATCATGCGTTCTAATGCCTGAACATAAGCCAATAAAGAAGAATGTGTTTACATGAATAGCAGAGTTTAGCAAATCAGTCCATCAATCATTTGTTACAGTATATGTCAACGTCTCAGAATAAGAACCCTACCTAACCCAGATTAGCATTGGCATGTGGGACTTCATGCAAAAACAGTTTGGAACACGAATTTAGAAAAACATCTAGCTAGAAGAAAAACTACAAAATAGCGCAGTTGGTACCTAGAAAGGAAAAGCACAAAAAGTCAATCAGTCACATTGTCATAGCTACCTATCCATGGTATGGATCAGCAACAAAGTCAGTCTTCGTCTTCAGGTCATCAGTCGATCAGCCTTGCATCAGTCTCTCAAGAGCATGAACCCAGTGACAGAATCTCGCGTCAATTTTGGCAAGGTCTCTCCCCGATCATCTGCCTCTAACATCTCTCCAACAGTTCTGAAGTTTTTACCCTTTTTCACAACATTATAATAAAGTTACCCAGCCTATGCCCCAAAACCTAATTGGTCAATTAATCATCATATATGACACTAGCCAATGTCTTTTATATTACAAATCTATGAGTTCTAATATTTTGTCACTCTCAGGTTGTCAATTGGTTCACTGTACGATGTCCTCATCATCCGGCTCATCAGGTATCGAAAATGTTGCATATTCTTCTCCAGTCAGTGTCTCTATTGTTCGAGTCCTGGGAAAGTACATCTCGTCTGCTTTACACCAGGTTTGATACAAATTTGATTCCTTCATCTCCTGTCCATCGGTTCATTGCAGAATATTCTAGCTAAGCTAATTTTATTAACATAAGTGGTTCATGGTCAGTTCAACGCCTCAGCTTTTCTACATTGCACGATTATTCAGCTTCTGCACGAGGCCTGGCAAAACTAGGCCACAACTTTGGCTAAGTTAACTCTACAATATAATGCAAAACATACGTTATACATTTCAATATGACATATTATTGCTTTATTATTACGTATTTTCAATATTTCACGCATTTTTTATCATTTTAGTATAACTCGCGCATTCTGGTTGCCAATCTCCGTGGACACATTTTCAAACGTGCACATTATTTTTCTACATTAATTTTCCTCTACATTTTATTATTATTTTTCAAAATGCATAAGCACTCATTAATAGTTTTAATTAACATATCTGCCTCAGCAGCAGTAAGAGCTGCCCCTGCACTTTGGAACTGTGTACTGACCAGGGAATGTGGGCCAGTGTTGTGTCATCTGTGGTTAGCCACAAAATGGTATCAAATTTCTGGTTAATTTAGCATTGCAAAACATGAGATGAAAGGTAGCAATCTGGAGAGACCCGTGTTTCAGCTGCCATAAGGTACCACTATGCTCATGTATGACGCACTCCTTGACAACTGCAAACACAAGCATTTGCAATGCAATAGGTCTTGCATTTGCAGGAGTTAGAGCTATTGGCTCTTGGTCCTTTTTTGCCACATAATTCCAGTGGCCCTGCATATAACTGAAGCATTTCCATTTACCTTCTTCCTCTATCTGCAGCAAAAAATGAAAATGTTGCTGTTTAGCATCCTAATTTAAATTTGCCATGCTAATGCCAATAGAATACCACTTTCACCACCCCACCATCAGAGTTGCTGGATGGCTAACACAATTCCCCAAAAAAGACCCAAGACAGCCAAGAAGGAGTAATGAGAGAAATAAACTATAAGGTTCACCCAAACATAGCAAGAGTCTTCAAACAGTCATAGTGTATTAAAGATGTTACGTTGGCCTGAATCATGGTCATAATTGCAATAAGGAGAGATTAATAAACATATACAATCATCATGTAAACCCAATTAAAACAGTTATCAGAAATTATTTTTTGTCATTAGACTGCAATGCTCAAAACAGCCCCTAGAGGGCACCACAAAAAATAGCATTTGTAAGAAACATGGTTGTGTAACCATACAGTCACCACCTAGAGAGCATAATCACATGAAAACAGAATGGTAGAAATGCAGTGTAACCATATATTTAGCCCCAAGACGGCATTGTATATTACACATTTTCAAGACCAGCAGGATTTGAAGAATGATATTATTAACAAAACCCTTAAATCCCAAATCACTCCCAGCTGTAAAAACAAATGTTCCCGTCAGACAGCTTAACAAGACACTGAATGGTGGGAGAGATTATTATTTTGGGGTCCTGTAGGAGGCTGGACTGGCTTGTAGTGAGTACCAAGGGGTACTTACACCTTGCACCAGGCCCAGTTATCCCTTATTAGTGTATAGGGTGTCTAGCAGCATAGGCTGATAGATAATGGTAGCTTAGCAGAGCATCTTAGGCTGAACTAGGAGACGAGTGAAGCTCCTACAGTACCACTAGTGTCATATGCACAATATCATAAGAAAACACAATACACAGATATACTAAAAATAAAGGTACTTTATTTTTATGACAATATGCCAAAGTATCTCAGAGTGTACCCTCAGTATGAGGATAGCAAATATACACAAGATATATGTACACAATACCAAAATATGCAGTAATAGTATTAGAAAACAGTGCAAACAATGTATAGTTACAATAGGATGCAATGGGGACACATAGGGATAGGGGAAACACAAACCATATACTCCAAAAGTGGAATGCGAACCACGAATGGACCCCAAACCTATGTGACCTTGTAGAGGGTCGCTGGGACTATTAGAAAATAGTAAGGGTTAGAAAAATAGCCCACCCCAAGACCCTGAAAAGTGAGTGCAAAGTGTACTAAAGTTCCCCAAAGGACATAGAAGTCGTGATAGGGGAATTCTGCAGGAAAGACACAAACCAGCAATGCAACAACAATGGATTTCCAGTCGAGGGTACCTGTGGAACAAGGGGACCAAGTCCAAAAGTCACAAGCAAGTCGGAGATGGGCAGATGCCCAGGAAATGCCAGCTGTGGGTGCAAAGAAGCTGCTACTGGACAGTAGAAGCTTAGGTTTCTGCAGGAACGACAAGGGCTAGAGACTTCCCCTTTGGAGGACGGATCCCTCACGCCATGGAAAGTTGTGCAGAAGTGTTTTCCTGCCAAAAGACCGCCAACAAGCCTTGCTAGCTGCAAGTCGTGCGGTTAGTGTTTTTGGATGCTGCTGTGGCCCAGGAGGGACCAGGATGTCGCCAATTGCGTCAGGGGACAGAGGGGGCGTCAAGCAAGACAAGGAGCCCTCTCAGCAGCAGGCAGCACCCGCAGAAGTGCCAGAAACAGGCACTACAAGGATGCGTGAAACAGTGCTCACCCAAAGTTGCACAAAGGAGTCCCACGTCGCCGGAGAACAACTTAGGATGTCGTGCAATGCAGGTTAGAGTGCTGTGGACCCAGGCTGGACTGTGCACAAAGGATTTCCGCCGGAAGTGCACGGAGGCCGGAGTAGCTGCAAAAGTCGCGGTTCCCAGCAATGCAGTCTGGCGTGGGGAGGCAAGGACTTACCTCCACCAAACTTGGACTGAAGAGTCACTGGACTGTGGGAGTCACTTGGACAGAATTGCTGGATTCAAGGGACCTCGCTCGTCGTGATGAGAGGAGACCCAGGGGACCGGTGATGCAGTTCTTTGGTGCCTGCGGTTGCAGGAGGACGATTCCGTCGACCCACGGGAGATTTCTTCGGAGCTTCTAGTGCAGAGAGGAGGCAGACTACCCCCACAGCATGCACCACCAGGAAAACAGTCGAGAAGGCGGCAGGATCAGCGTTACAGAGTTGCAGTAGTCGTCTTCGCTACTATGTTCCAGTTTTGCAGGCTTCCAGCGCGATCAGCAGTCGATTCCTTGGCAGAAGGTGAAGAGAGAGATGCAGAGGAACTCGGATGAGCTCTTGCATTCGTTATCTAAGGAATCCCAAGAGACAGAGACCCTAAATAGCCAGAAAAGAGGGTTTGGCTACCTAGGAGAGAGGATAGGCTAGCAACACCTGAAGGAGCCTATCAGAAGGAGCCTCTGACGTTACCTGGTGGCACTGGCCACTCAGAGCAGTCCAGTGTGCCAGCAGCACCTCTGTGTCCAAGATGGCAGAGGTCTGGAGCACACTGGAGGAGCTCTGGACACCTCCCGGGGGAGGTGCAGGTCAGGGGAGTGGTCACTCCCCTTTCCTTTGTCCAGTTTCGCGCCAGAGCAGGGCTAAGGGGGTCCCTGAACCGGTGTAGACTGGCTTATGCAGAAATGGGCACCATGTGTGCCCATGAAAGCATTTCCAGAGGCTGGGGGAGGCTACTCCTCCCCTGCCTTCACACCATTTTCCAAAGGGAGAAGGTGTAACACCCTCTCTCAGAGGAAGTCCTTTGTTCTGCCATCCTGGGCCAAGCCTGGCTGGACCCCAGGAGGGCAGAAACCTGTCTGAGGGGTTGGCAGCAGCAGCAGCTGCAGTGAAACCCCAGGAAAGGCAGTTTGGCAGTACCAGGGTCTGTGCTACAGACCACTGGGATCATGGGATTGTGCCAACTATGCCAGGATGGCATAGAGGGGGCAATTCCATGATCATAGACATGTTACATGGCCATATTCGGAGTTACCATTGTGAAGCTACATATAGGTAGTGACCTATATGTAGTGCACGCGTGTAATGGTGTCCCCGCACTCACAAAGTCAGGGGAATTTGCCCTGAACAATGTGGGGGCACCTTGGCTAGTGCCAGGGTGCCCTCACACTAAGTAACTTTGCACCTAACCTTTACCAGGTAAAGGTTAGACATACAGGTGACTTATAAGTTACTTAAGTGCAGTGTAAAATGGCTTTGAAATAACGTGGACGTTATTTCACTCAGGCTGCAGTGGCAGGCCTGTGTAAGAATTGTCAGAGCTCCCTATGGGTGGCCAAAGAAATGCTGCAGCCCATAGGGATCTCCTGGAACCCCAATACCCTGGGTACCTCAGTACCATATACTAGGGAATTATAAGGGTGTTCCAGTAAGCCAATGTAAATTGGTAAAATTGGTCACTAGCCTGTTAGTGACAATTTGAAAGAAATGAGAGAGCATAACCACTGAGGTTCTGGTTAGCAGAGCCTCAGTGAGACAGTTAGGCACCACACAGGGAACACATACATATAGGCCACAAACTTATGAGCACTGGGGGCCTGACTAGCAGGGTCCCAGTGACACATAACAAACATACTGAAAACATAGGGTTTTCACTATGAGCACTGGGCCCTGGCTAGCAGGATCCCAGTGAGACAGTGAAAACACCCTGACATACACTCACAAACAGGCCAAAAGTGGGGGTAACAAGGCTAGAAAGAGGCTACTTTCTCACAGGTCCCCACTACCCTAGTGTAGGACTAAGAGATGGACTAGAGAGAAAGAGCACGTAGTGGTGAATGTTTTGAAGGTGGTCCCATTGTCCTAGAACCACGACAGGCTGAGTTATGAACAAAAATGTTTTGTAAAAGAAGTGCCTCGCAAAGCATTATGGGATGAGTTTCCTGAGAGCAGTGAATTTTGTAGTATTGGCTCTCCCACTGTGCCGGGAGAGCCGCTTTGAGGATTTCCATCTTTTTTCTTATGAAACGGCTGCAGTTTATAGACGTTTGAACTGCTAAACCTGGGAAGAATATATGAATGGGGTCACTCCGATTTGTTAACAGTGTGACGTAACTGGTTATCAGAAATACATTTTTGGCATTAGACTATAATGCTCAAAACAGCCCCCAGAGGACACCACACAAAAAAAATCACTTTTGGAAGAAACATGGTCATGTAACCATACAGTCAACCTCTAGAGGACATAACTATATGAAAACAGAATGGCAAAAAGTAATGCAGTGTAACAATATATATGGCTCCTAGACAACATAGTACATTACCCATTTTCAGGGCTAGCAGGGCTACTAGAATATTATTATAAACAAGGCCCTTAAAACACAAACTACTCCAAGATGTAAAACAAAAGTTCCAGTCATGAGAGAGCTTGAAAAGACACCGAATGCTGGGAGAAGTTATATTGTGGTCCCCACTAACCTAGTGTGGGGACCCAAAGATGATCTAGACAGAAAGAGCACATAGTGGTGCACATTTTGAAGGTGGTCCTATTGTCCTAGGACCACCAAAGGCTGAATAATGAGCAAAAATGTTTTGTAAGAGAAATGTCCCGCAAAGCATTATGGGACGAGTTTCCAAGTTTCCAGAGTGCTGTGAATATTGTAGTATCAGCTCTCCTGCTGTGCCGGGAGAGCCGCTTTGAGGATTTCTGTTTTTCTTGTTATGAAACAGCTGCAGTTTGTATATTTTTCAACTGTTAAACCTGTGAAGAATTTAGGGGTGGGGTTACTGCGATTCAGTAACAATGAGACGTAACTGGTGCTTATGCAAAGTGCTCCAATACCGCGGATCAAGTTCACACTTCAAATTGCCATGGCCACCATTGAGCGCAAAGGGGAGAGACAAAAGAAAAATTTAAATGACTCCAATTCAGTATCAGTGCCACGTACTCGCAGTCATGCAAAGGGCTCCAATACCGCCGATCGATTTTGCGCTATATTGAACTTCAAAGCACCATGACCACCATAGAGTGCGAAAAGGAGAGACAAAAGAAAAAAGTAGTGTACCCACTCTAAAGTATATGGCTGATCATGTAATAATCCATGTAACAGGGTCAGTCTGCAAAACAACCTCAAGGCGGGACAAACTTAAAGCATGAACCTACAAAATCAAGGAAATTTCGAACAGGCAGGCCCAGGAACGAATGAAAGTAATGGACGAGAGATGGGCGTGGTTAAAGCCCACAGAATAGATTAGAACATGTTGAGAAGAGCAGTGCTTACATGTTGCTAGGCTCAACCTAAAATTGACAATATATTGACTGATTCGATCATTATTATGCAGCCTAATGTGAATTTTATAGCCCGTTAATTAAGTAAACCCTGTCACATAATTTGGCCCTCTCTTGATATGTAATTGCGGTGACCTTGCCTACAGCCTACACATTAATGCTGGCAGAGTGGCTCAGTGAGTTAATGTTTACCATTGAAATATGCAGTGATCTGCAGGTCATGAGTTCAAATGGCAGGAAGCTCAATTCACCCTTCCATTATTCTGGTAGGTAGGTAAACTGTGTACCATTATTATGGGCAATAGTAACACCTGATTTTTGTGGTTCTTAGAAACTGCAGAAGTGATGTATGAAGCACTGCATTAAAATTAAGTTATTGCACATATGTCTGCAGCCAGTGCATGGGTCTGTTGAGCTATCTCAAAAGCTAGATTCTCTTCAGCATTTCAGGGAGCAGGGTTCAGAGCTTTTGGTGCATCATTTGGAAAAGATAACACTCCTGAACCTTCATCTTTTCTGCACACCTTGCAAAAGAACTGTGAGGGAAACTACTTTTCAACCCTCCTCAGAGTGACGCAAAGAAAACACAAACACCAGGCAAGGCTCCGGAACAGATGAAATGTTTCTTGAGGTACCAAGGTTTATTGACAGGCCAAGGTAGAAGGCAGACGTACATCCCAGTGTTACGTCTTACAAGCTAGCATCTTCTGCCCTGAAGCATGTAAGTCAGGCAGTTATATATGTTAATAAGTGCTGTCACAGCAATACCCCAAAAGGGGACATAGTGCAAACATGGGCACGCATATACAAAAGAAATGCTGCATATACAAAGCTTCAAGTCCATAGAGTAAAAATATACATAATGCAGCATGAGCATGAACAAGTTCATTAGTCCATACAATGTTTTTTGAGTGCATCTTGTAGTGTGCATTTCCTCAAGAATGCATCATAGGATCTGTGCTCAGGGATCCACTGGCGGCAGTAGTTCATCATCCCCAGGAAGGACATCATTCCTTTCTTGGTGGACGGGGGCTGCATGCTTTGAATCATTTTTATTCTGTCAGGAGAAATGCAGTGTGTACCTTTGGATACCACATAACCAATGTAAGTCACTTCTTTTTTTGGCAGCACTGAAACTTTGACAATGAGGCTTTGTGTCCTCTCTCCTGGAGGTGGTTCAGCTGAGCTAAAGTGTATTTTTCACAAGCCTCAGGTGATGGAGATGCCACAAGGAGATCATCAGCGTACTTCAAGATGACACTGCTACCTTCCAGGTGTAGGCTGTCCAGGTCTCTCTTTAATGCCTGTGCACAGATCGTGCGACTCTCTGTGAAGCCTTGTGCCAGTCTTGTGAAAGTGTGCTGGGTATTTTTGTATTGTGAAGGCAAAGAGGTACTCACTCTCTGGATGGACTGTAATACTGAAAAACACACTTGCCAGACTTAGCTGAAACATACTCTGCTTCTGCAAGTATAGAAGATAATATAGTGTTAGTGTCAGGCACAACAGGTGCTAAGGGAACCACAATGTTGTTTATCTGGCATAAATCCTGTATAAAAACTATACTGCCCAGTGTTGCCCTTGGGCAATGGAATTATTGGACCATTACAGGGGCTATTGGCCTTTTTAATGATACCTTGTTGGAAAAGAGATTTAATCACAGGTTTTATTCCCTCCTCTGACTGAGGTGACAGTCTGTACTGACACACATAAGGTAGTTCTGAATTTTCCTTAAGCGCCACTTTATGGGGAGGGCATGTTTTTAACAATCCTACCTTATTTTTGTGTTTTGCCCAAATCACTTGTTCTAGGACCTTGTTTGTTGTCAGCTGTAAAGCCATATTCCCTTCAAGCTTGTCAAAAGCTGCAGCCCTGTTGTTTCTGAGCATACACAACGTCCAACACCATCCTTCTCCATCTCCCAACACAGACACAACTCCCAAAGGAAATGTAAAATCATTAGTTCCTGGTAAGAACTGGAGACTTTGGACCATGGGGCCCAAATCTTGAGGGTAAAATCCTGTTGCTACAGCCATAGACACGTGTGGTTCTGAAGCTGGTATTTGAAATAACCTATCTTTCTGTGGTCCTAGCTCAATGCTGACAGCACACCCTTCTTTTCCTACATACAATGTGCCTTCATGCAACTCCATTGTCCAGTACAAATATTTTTCTGCCATATAGGTGTACCACTCAGGCACTGGGCCTGCAACAAATGCTGCAGTACAGTGTCTGGGCATAGGTACTAATGCCAACTGTAATAACTTAGTCATCAAGTCACTCTCAATGTCAGGCTACTATTTAAACAGTTCTTGAAACATGTCATTGTGGAAATCTCCCTGTAACGGAGTCCATTGGTAGCGTGTTGAAGAGACAGACAAGACCGGGTTTGGACATAACATAGAATCCTCACTTAATTTGCAAGCAGTAAGTGCTCTATTAGCCAATTCTAATCTGTCCTCAGGCACTTGTAAGTAAATCCCATTTTGTGAAAAATATAATGTTGCATGCAATTTACAGAGGAGGTCTCTTCCCAGAAAATTTATGGGTGCATCTGGTGACAGGAGAAACTGATGGGTCATTGTGAAATCCTCAACAGAAACTGGAAAGGGTTCTGATAACTTTTCATGCATCAGCTTTCCATTTACAGCTACAGTAGTTACGGTTTTACCATGACTGGGACCCAACTTGTTTCTTACTGCAGATATAATTGCACCACTGTCTATTAGGAAATCAATTTCCTTATCTCCTACCTTAATTGGGAACATGGGATTCTCCTCAGGCGTGTCAGATACCTTCATCATAAAGTACTGGTCTCGCTGGTTTTCTGTTGTTTGGGTCATCTCTCTCTCCACGTGGTCCTATGCCGATCCATGTTGTTCCTGAAAAGGATTCCTCAGAGAGTGCTGTGTTTGCTTGATGTCTCTAGGCATGGGTGGTGCTGATGGCTGGACCTTGTCCCTGTCAAACCTGTCATATCTGTTGGTTCTATCTTTTCTCTCATACCGGTCATTTTCTGTCATTTCTATCTCTTCTACCTCTATAACTTTTACAATTTCGGTCCCAGTGCCCATACCTCTGGCAAACATAGCACTGATCACTACCCTTGTCTGCTCTCTGGTATTCTTGTACTTCATCCTGTCTATGACTCACTCCCTGATAGTACATTCCCTCTGGCTCCTCCTCTCATTGTACTTGCTGCAACATCAACCCTTTGTCAGTTTTAGCTGAGTCCTTCTTTACTTTGAAAATAAAATACCATCCCTTTCCATAGTTGCCAGAAGTTTGCACAACTCTTGATATTCTTTAGCAGACCAGTCAGGTTGGCGTAGTTTACAACTATAGCCCACAGATGCTAATAATCCATTCATAACGGTCTGAGTTGCCAATAATTAAAATGCCACATGCACTATTATCCCATGCTTCATTGAACCTTAGGATGTAAAGACTTCTGCTACGTGGCTGTTACTTGAGAAAATCACCATGTTTTACTGCTAAGCCATTTATTGTGTCCCTGACTGTAGGAGGCTGGCCTGACGTATAGTGGGTACCTGATGGTACTTACACCTTGTGCCAGGTCCAGTTATCCCTTATTAGTAGATTAGTAGTGTTCTAGCAGCTTAGGCTGATAGAGGTAGCTATAGCAGAGCAGCTTAGGCTGAACTAGGAGACATGCAAAGCTCCTACTATACCACTTATATCATATAGGTACTATATCATAAGAATCACAATACTCAGAGTTACTAAAAATAAAGGTGCTTTATTTTAGTGACAATGTGCCAAAAATATCTCAGAGTATATACCCCCTTAGGAGGTAAGTAAAATACACAAAATATACACACAAACCAAAATCAGGTAAGTAAACAGTTAGAAAAGTAGTGCAAACACTGTAGAATACAATAGGATGCAATAAGCCTAGGGGCAACACAAACCATATATTAAGAAAGTGGAATGCAAACCACTTAGGGACCCCTGGCCTAGTGTAGTGTGTAGAGGGTCACTAGGAGTGTAAGAAAACACTGAGGGTGTCCAAGATACCCCACGCCAAGATGCGGAAAAGTAGGAGTAAAGTGACCCTACTTCCCCAGAAACACACTAAAGTCGTGATAGGAGATTCTGCAAAGACCACAACAGACTGCAAAGCACTGAAGACGGATTCCTGGACCTGAAGACCTGTAAAGGAAGGGGACCAAGTCCAAGAGTCGTGAAAGTGTCCGGGGGGGGGCAGGAGCCCACTAAACCCCGGATGAAGGTACAAAATGGCTGCCTCCAGGTGGAAGAAGCTGAAGATTCTGCAACAACGGAAGGTGCCAGGAACTTCTCCTTCACACAGAAGATGTTCCACGGCGTGCTGGAGGATGCAGAGTTGGTCCTTTGGCGAAAAACCGCAAACAAGCCTTGCTAGCTGCAAAGGTCGTGGTTGAAGAAAAATGGTGCTGCCAGGGCCCAGGGAGGACCAGGAGGTCGCCACTTGGAAGAGGAGACAGAGGGGGCCCTCAGCCAAGGAGAGCCCATGCACAAGACAGCAGCACCCGCAGAAGTACTTGAACACGGGTTCAAGAAAACTAAGCACGGCGGTCGCCTCAACACTACAAAGGAGGGTCCCACGAAGCCGGTGGTCAACTCAGTGAGTTGAGCAATGCAGGACGAAGTGCTGGGGACCTGGGCTAGGCTGTGCACCAAGGATTCCTTGCAAAAGTGCACAGAAGCCCTAGCAGCTGCAGTTCATGCAGTACACAGGATTACTGTCTGGCAGGGGGAGGCAAGGACTAACCTCCTCCAAATTTGGACAGATGGACCACTGAACTGTCGGGGTCACTTGAATCCACCACCTGTGTTCCAGGGACCACGCTCGTCACAATGAGAGGGGACCCAGAGGACTGGTGAAGCTGAAGTTTGGTGCCTGCGTTAGCAGGGGGAAGACTCTGTCAACCCATGGGAGATTTCTTCTTGGCATCCAGTGCAGGGTGAAGGCAGACAGCCCCCAGAGCATGCACCACCAGGAAACAGTTGAGAAAGCCGGCAGGATTAGGCGCTACAATGTCGCTGGTAGTCTTCTTGCTACTTTGTTGCAGTTTTGTAGGCGTACTGGAGCAGTCAGCAGTCGATCCTTGGCAGAAGTCGAAGAGGGAGATGCAGAGGAACTCTGGTGAATTCTTGCAAGTCGTTATCTGAGGAAAAGCCCACAGGGGAGACCCTAAATAGCCCTCAGATGAGGATTGGCCTCCTAGTCAGGTAAGCTCCTATCAGGAGGGCTCTCTGACATCACCTGCTGGCACTGGCCAGTCAGAGGCCTCCATTGTGCCCTTACACCACCTCAAGATGGCAGAGGTCTGGGACACACTGGAGGAGCTCTGGGCACCACCCCTGGGGTGGTGATGGACAGGGGAGTTGTCACGCCCCTCTCCTTTGTCCAGTTTCGTGCCAGAGCAGGGACTGGGGGTTCGCTGAACCGGTGTAGACTGACTTATGCAAGGAGGGCACCATCTGTGCCCGTCAAAGCATTTCCAGAGGCTGGGGTAGGCTACTCCTCCCCAGCCCTTAACACCTATTTCCAAAGGGAGAGGGTGTAACGCCCTCTCTCAGAGAAAATTCTTTGTTCTACCGAGGCTGCCCAGACCCCAGGAGGGCAGAAGCCTGCAGAGAAAACCCCAGAGAGCTGGTTTGGCAGTACCCGGGGTCCATAGTGGAGCCCCAGGGATGCATGGGATTGGCACCCCAATACCAGATTTGGCATGGGGAGACAATTCCATGATCTTAGACATGTTACATGGCCATTTCTGGAGTTACCATTGGGAAGCTACATATAGGTATTGACCCATATGTAGTGCACATGTGTAATGGTGTCCCCACACTCACAAAGTCCGGGGAAATTGCCCTGAACTATGTGGGGGCACCTTGGCTAGTGCGAGGGTGTCCTCACACTTAGTAACTTTGCACCTATCCTTCACTAAGTGAGGGTTAGACATATAGGTGACATATAAGTTACTTAAGTGCAGTGTAAAATGGCTGTGAAATAACATGACCTTTATTTCACTCAGGCTGCAGTGGCAGTCCTGTGTAAGGTTTGTCTGAGCTCCCTATGGGTGGCAAAAGAAATGCTGCAGCCCATAGGGATCTCCTGGAACCCCAGTACCCTGGGTACCTAGGTACCATATACTAGGGAATTATAAGGGTGTTCCAGTGTGCCAATTAGAATTGGTGAAAATGGTCACTAGCCCATAGTGACAATTTTAAAGGCAGAGAGATCATTAGCACTGAGGTTCTGATTAGCAGAGCCTCAGTGACACAGTTAATCACTACACAGGGACACACATCCAGGCAACAAACTATGAGCACTGGGGTCCTGGCTAGCAGGATCCCAGTGAGACAGGCAAAAACAAACTGACATACAAGTAAAAATGGGGGTAACATGCCAGGCAAGATGGTACTTTGCTACACTGACAGACTCTAACCAATTCATCAATCTATTTTCTGTGACATTCATATAATTAGTCAGTATTGTCCAGTCCCTTTCCTGTGGAATTTGGAACACACTCTTTACTAAAGACCATCTGCTACCATATCCTAATTTTAGTAACATTTCTACGTCTCTGTGAAGGGTTTACAAGCAATGCATATTTTATGGAGCCATTCATAATATTTCACACTAGCTTTGAATGGGTCTGGGGCATCCTTAGCCATCTGAGCTGCTTCCAAGGGGGTCCATGGTTTTAACATTGTTGTCCCTCCTAACACTATTTTTGGTGCAGTCATTTTAGGGTTTAATAGTGCATCATCAGTATACAAGTTCTCACCCTTTCCTTTTAGCGCCCGTGTGCATGACTGTGTAAGTATCAGCCGTTCTCTGCTATCTATCTTATCCTGACGATTATGAATGGAGCGTTGTATTTTCTCCTTTTCTGTGTTCACTTCTTCCCGGAACCTATCTGTCTCCCGCCTTAGGTGAGCTAACTGCCCGTGTTCCTCCTCATTGTTTTTCCCTTGTGCGCTTATCCCTAAATCCTCCCTTAGACCAAAAGTGGAAGTTGGGACAGGGGTTTCAAAAGCAAGCGGTATGTCCCCCCCAAAGGATAGGTGTCTATTCAGGGCTGGTGTTGTGGCACCGCTTTCTATGGCTCTAGTTGGCATGTCAGATACCCTGGTTAAATCACCCTCCAGGGATGTATGGAAATAAGGCACACATGGCAAGCCTGGTTTTAGACCCAGAGCATGCATGTGTGTGTTACTTCGTTCACAATGTACATAGGGGCCTGAAAGTGATGGGTACATTGACGTTGTTTGAGGAGGTAGAACTTGCCCTGCAGAATGGATGCCTTGGTCCAATGTTAGGGGACTGCTTTCCTTGTTATTTCTACCTGTGCTTCAGGAATTGAAGTCACTATTCATATCCATTTTCTGTCTTTTCCTTTCTTCCTTATAATAGTATCTCTTCCTCAGTTAATGTACTACTAGTTATTTGCTCATTGTTCTAGCCTTCCCCTAATTTTACATAAATGCCATGAGGCTTGGAGGTGATAAACAGTTTCTTCAATTTATTTATGTCAATATACACTTGGCGGTGAGTCCAAATACACAGCAGAGTAGCAACCCTTCTCCAAGTAGTGGCATTTGGTATTGTTTTAACTCTGTCTACTTCAGTTGTTGTCAAACCACAGTGGTTACATAGTGACAAAAATGCTTCTCTATTTGCACATAGTTACTTAGGGCCAGATGTAGGTAGTTCTGATTTTGCGAATCGGAAATTGCGAGTCGGTGCGGCTCGCAATTTCTGATTCGCAAAATCAGATGCAGAACGGTGTCTCAGACACCGTCTGCGATTTGCTATGGGGTTACAAAGACCCACCTAAATAATATTAATGAGGTGGGTCGCATTTTGCGACCCCATAGCGAGTCCCTGCACTCACAGGGATGGTGGCCTGCTGAAGACAGCAGACCTCCATGTCTGTGACTGCTTCTTAAATAAAGCAGTTTTTTATTTTTATTTTGCAGCCCGTATTTCCTTAAAGGAAAATGAGTTGCAAAATAAAACAAATACCAAAATTGGACCACTGCCTGCTCTGAAAAAACATTTTGGGCAACATTCACAAAGGGGAAGGGGTCCCATGGGGACCCCTTCCCTTTGGTAACTGCGAATTGCTTTGCGACCGCATTCGCGGTCACAAAGCAATTTAGCATAGCAATGCGAGTCGCAAATAGGAAGGGGACACCCCTTCCTATTTGCGAGTCGCATTCACAATTTGCGAGTCGGTACTGACTCGCAAATTGTGAATGTGCATCGCGATGGGCATTTTGCATGGCGCAAACTGCGATTTTCGCAGTTTGCACCATGCAAAATGCTTGCTACATCTGGCCCTTAATTCCAATAAACATTGGCTATATGTTGTGGGCCAATCCTTTGCTAGTTCTTGCTCCTTTTTATTAGGTTTTTTGCATTCCCTGTTCACCACTGCCACTGTAGAACATTCTCTGGACTCTGTGGAGACATTTTCCTGGCCTTTCTTTTTGGAAAGGAGAGCTTTCTTTTTAACAATTGAAAGCCACTGCTGCAAGCAATTGCTTATATAGTGTTAATCCCATGATGGGTCACCCTGTAATTCTATAGTCTCTGTCAAGAGTTCAATATCCTCTTTCTCAAGAGAACCAAATCTAGGCCACCTCCTGTTATTCCTCTTCCAAGTCCAAACTAGTGCGCAGAAAGGTGTCACATATTCCAGGCAATTTCTATCTTCTAAAACCTGAGCTGCAGGGCTATCTGGTGGTAATTTAAAACCTTTTTCTCCTGTCAGCTGTTTAAACAATGTTTTAGTCTTTTTCAGCATTTTAGGGCTTACCACCATTACATTTCCTTTAGATTTGCCGCTGCCCATTGTGCCCTTCCCTCACAATTTTACAATCTGAAAAAATAAACACAATAGTTGTATCCTGCAAAAAAGTTGTTAAACAGGGAAAAAGGCAGTAGTGGATAGACAGAGAGACAGAGAAAACAAGAGCTGTTGACAATTTAGACACAACATAAAACTGTTTTTCTTGTCTAATGCAGTGCTACACTACTTTACATATAATTCAAAAACATTGCAATGAAGCATAGTGGCACATTTACACTTAATCAGCACATAATTCAAATACAGTCATTGATAAATGACAGACTGTTTGTGCACATTTCAAAATAATTTCCTGTGTTCCGGTGCCAGCTGATCAAATGCTTTCCAAGCTACACTCTGGGACGGTTTTATTTGATTGATTGATTTATTTATTGTCTCTCTGGGGTTCCCATGAAATGAAAAAGAATGATCTTCTCTCTGTCTAGGCTCTCCTGCGTGGTGTAACTATTCGCCGTACGAATTTGCCACTATCATTTAACATAATGATGCGCGTATATTAGTTACTCCTCAGTCCCCTGTTTAATAGCCAGTTATATTTTATTTACCTCAGTCCCCAGGTTTACTATCAGCTATATTGTAAGCGTTGAAAGGCCACAACAACAAGGCATTTAATTAATTTACCTGTGGTGGCATTTCACGCATCCCACTTCTGACGCCATTTGTTAGGGAAGCTACTTTTCAACCCTCCTCAGAGTGACGCAAAGAAAACGCAAACACCAGTCAAGGCTCTGGAACATATGAAATGTTTCTTGAGGTACCAAGGTTTATTGATAGGCCAAGGCAGAAGGCAGACGTACATCCCAGTGTTACGTCTTACAAGCTAGCATCTTCCGCCCTGAAGCATATAAGTCAGGCAGTTATATATGTTCATAAATGCTGTCACAGCAAAACCCCAAAAGGGGACATAGTCCAAACATGGGCACGCATATACAAAAGAAATGCTGCATATACAAAACTTCAAGTCTATAGAGTAAAAATATACATAATGTAGTGTGAGCATGAACAAGTGAACAGACAACAGGAGGACTCTAAAGAAAAGGGGGCTGGGTTGCTGACTGGCTGAACTTAAAGTGTGAGACCGAGCTAAACTTAACAACGTGGTTTGGAGAGGTTTGTTTGCACAGCTGGCATATGTGTCAGAGAGGTCAGTAGGGAAGTCTTGGAGCAGTTCTAGAAAAGTAATGTGGATGAGCTGTGTCAACCTGTGAATGAGAGGAGCAAGTGTCTTGGTAAGAGGAAAGAATAAATAGCTTACTGGGATTCAGATAGTGGAGGAGAGAATTGGAATTAAAGTATTATTATATCTATAGGTATATACATGGGAAAATATATTTTTCTCAACAATCCCTCCTTTTTGATATTAATATCATACACAATTGCAAAAATATATTATATAATGGGGTTACTGCGATTCAGTAACAACGTGACGTAACTGGTGCTTATGCAAAGTGCTCCAATACCTCGGATCGAGATCACGCTTCAAACTGCCATGGCCACCACTGAGCGCAAAGGGGAGAGGCAAAAGAAAAATGTAAATGGCTCCAATTCAGTATCAGTGCCACCTAAATCGCAGTCACACAAAGCGCTCCAATACCTCCGATCGAGTTTGCGCTAAATTGAACTTCAAAGCACCATGACCACCATAGAGTGCGAAAAGGAGAGACAAAAGAAAAAAGTAGTTCACCCACACTAAAGTATATGGCTTATCATGTAATAATCCATGTAACAGGGTCAGTCTGCAAAAAAACCTCAAGGTGGGACAAACTTAAAGCATGTACCTACGAAATCAATGGAATTTCAAAAGGCAGTCCCAGGAACGAATGAAAGTAATGGACGTGAGATGAGCGTGGTTAAAGCCCACAGAATAGATTACAACATGTTGAAAGAGCAGCGCTTACATGTTGCTAGGCTCAACCTAAAAATGAAAATATATTGAACTGATTCGATCATAATTATGCAGCCTAATGTTGATTTTCTAGCCTGTTGATTTAGTAAAACCTGCCACATAATTTGGCCCTCTCTTGCCATGTAATTGCAGTGGCCTTGCCTACAGACTACACATTAATGCTTGCAGAGTGGCTTAGTGAGTTAACGTTTACCATTGCAATATGCAGTGATCATGGCACACACAGATGCAATAAACATCCTTTTATACCCCTGCAGGACCCCTACCCAACGTCACCGGACAGGAGGGTCCACACATGTCCACACCACCAACAGAAGAGGCCCACAGTGATGACAGCAGCTCTGTCCAACTGGATCTAGATGACCAGTCCGGCCCATCTGGGACCTCTGGGCAGTCGGTTCCCCTGACACGGTAACAGGACACCACAGAGCTTCCCCCCTCTGGAAACACCATCACAGCACCCACCCAGCGGGCCCATACCTCTGTCCCCAGGACACGTCAATCAGCAGTGTGTCCCCTACTACAGGGAACCCAGGCTAACCCACCACCCCAACAACAGGGACCTGGGGGCAGTGGCAGTGGGCACAGGGTCCAGGGGACAGAGGCCCAGGAACACAGGGGAACTGGGAGGGCTGCTGTGCGACAGGGGGAGGACAGGCCCAGGAAACCCACTCTCCACGAGGCCCTCTCCAACATCATGGAGCCTACCACCATTCCCAGGAGACGATGGCAACGGCACTGGCCAAGTTTCAGGAGAGCCAGCGGCTGCAGGAGGAACAGTATTTGGGCTTCAGGGAGGAACTCAGATCCATCAATTCCACCCTGGGCACTATCGTAGTGGTGCTGAAGGAAGTCCTCAACACCAGAAGGGACACTGTGGCACAAAAAGGGGCCCCTGACACTAGCCTGGATGATGAACTGCCCACCACCTCCGCCGGCGCTAGTGGACAGGAGGCACCGCAACAGGACCACCACACCATCACCCCACCCCCTGCAGAGGGAGAACCACCCCGCAAACGGTCCCTGAGATCCAGGACAAAGACAAAGAACGATGCCAACACCCCCGCCAAGAAATGAGACCACCCTGATTGTCATCCTTCTGTCCCACCTTGTCACCCTGTCCATCCTCAAACTGCCCCAGCTCCACTTCCTATGCCCATTTGGGCAATGCACCCGTGAGACTAATAGACTGGACTCTGCCATGGACATTCCTCCACCATCACCCCTCACCATTTTACAGCACCCTCCAATATTGAGCACTTAAATAAACACCCTTAAAGCACAAAACAATCTGGAGTCTGTCTGTGATTTCCAAATAGTGTATTAGCAATTACACTGTTAAAATGCTCTTACAATTGTAATGTCAACATACCTATGTCACACAGCTCTAGTCCATGAGGAAACAAAGCAGATGTCATACAGTGGGGCCCACATCTGTGAAATCGTAAGGGAAAGTGACAACTCAGTGACCATACACTGGGTGAAAACGACAGACAGTAGAGAGGTAGTAGTGTTAAAGTACATGTAGTAGGCAGGTTTGTATTCTTAACTGTGTTTCACTGGAAGTATTGTAGGATCACCGAGTTCCTGTTGTCCATGTCCTCTTCTTCTGCTTCCTCGTCTTCACTGTCCACAGGCTCCACAGCTGCCACAACACCTCCATCTGGACCATCCTCCTGCAGAAAAGGCACCTGTCGTCACAAAGCTAAGTTGTGAAGCATACAGCAGGCCACGATGATCTGGCACACCTTCTTTTGTGAGTAGAATAGGGATCCACCTGTCATATGGAGGCACCTGAACCTGGCCTTCAGGAGGCCTAAGATCCGCTCTATTATCCTCCGAGTTCGCACATGGGCCTCATTGTACCGTTCCTCTGCCCTTGTCCTGGGATTCCTCACTGGGGTCAGTAGCCATGACAGGTTGGGGTAACCAGAGTCACCTGCAAATGGCGAGGGACAACTGTTAGACACACACTCACCTGTAGGGATATCCCCAGACCCAGACAACCATTCCCACTGACTAGCTTCCAGGTACCCACCTAATAGCCACACACGGTGCCTCTGGAGTTGCCCCATCACATAAGGGATGCTGCTATTCCACAGGATGTAAGCGTCATGCACTGAGCCAGGGAATTTGGCATTAACATGGGAGATGTACTGGTCGGCCAAACACACCAGCACATTCATCTAATAATAACTCTTCCGTTTTCTGTACACCTGTTCACTCCTGCGGGGGGGTTCCAAAGCCACATGTGTCCCATCAATGACACCTATGATGCTGGGGATATGTCCCAGAGCATAGAAATCACCTTTCACTGTAGGCAAATCCTCCACCTGAGGGAAAACGATGTAGCTCCGCATGTGTTTCAGCAGGGCAGACAATACTCTGACAACACGTTGGAAAACATAGGCTGGGACATCCCTGATGCTATGGCCATTGTTGTTTGAAATGACCCACTTGCAAGGAAATGGAGTACTGACAGCACCTGCACTAGAGGGGGGATTCCTGTGGGATGGCGGATAGCTGACATCAGGTCTGGCTCCAACTGGGCACACAGTTCCAGGATTGTGGCACAATCAAGCCTGTAGGTGATGATCACATGTCTTTCCTACATTGTCGACAGGTCCACCAGCAGTCTGTACACCGAAGGGTGCCGCCATCTCCTCACATGTCCCAGCGGACGGTGCCTATGAAGGACAACAGCGAGCACAGAGTCAACCAACTCAGAGGTACGTACCCACAGCTTACACAGAACACGATTCATAATCCGAAATTTGCATGTAGGAGTGTTGAGGCAAGGCCTAGGTATGTGTGATGCAGTTAAAAATTAAGCCATGTGGGCCCCTGAAATGGCGGCTGCCTGACCTGTAAAGTGGGACAATGGGATGTGAGGTAACTGCGCTGGTGTTGTACACCGTCGCGGTAGGCGGTAGAAGACCGCTGCGCAATTCTGCATTGGTTAACATTGGACCCTATGGGTCCCAGGAGCCAATGACGATGTACGCTGGCGGGGACGGTACGCACCGCAGCGGACGTGACCGCCATTTTCTATCTGTTCAATCACTCGATACCTGATCTTTGACAGGAGAGGACCTACACTGCAAGTGCTGCCGTGACTTCAGTCTGAAAGAGACAATGGCTCGTGCGTCTGGGGAAAGGGCCCCTGACTTCACATTGGAGGAGTTGGAGAAACTCGTGGATGGGGTCCTCCCCCAGTACATGCTACTCTACGGTCCTCCAGACAAACAGGTAAGTACACTGGGAGCATGCTGTATGGGCTATGCCAGTGTGGAGTGGGGTGGATGAAAGATGGGAGGGGAGAATGAGGCGTGCATGAAACGACGGTGAGTGCATGTGCCACATGGCAAGGGTAGGGATGGGGGCCAATGACTGCGACGGTGCAGTTGGCAATAACTTCTCTGTTCCCCTGTACAATTCCTGTAGGTCAGCGCCCACCAGAAGAAGGATGTTTGGCATGCCATTGCCAAGGACATCCGGACCCTGGGGGTCCACCACAGACGGAGCACCCACTGCCGTAAGAGATGGGAGGACATTCGCAGCTGGAGCAAGAAGACGGCAGAGGCCCCGCTTGGGATGGCCTCCCAACGTGGGAGGGGTGCCCGTCGCACCATGACCCCCCTGATGTTCAGGATCCTGGCGGTGGCGTACCCGGAGTTGGATGGGCGCTTGAGGGCATCACAGCAGCCACAAGGGGGTGAGTACACTCTCATTCAGCTGATTCAGCGTGCAGTGGAGGTGTCTGGGTGGGGGAGGTGGGCTGTGGGTTTCCCTAGGCCAGTGCGAGTGTGCTAATTAGGTCTTCTGGCAGACCCTGTGGCACCCCACCCCACCTGTGCACAGTGCCAACTACACCTAGTCAGGCCCCTGTGACATCCAAGTGTGCAGATGTCGGTCATAGCCGTGTAGGCCATGTCCCAGGGATTGAACAGTGGACCCCAAGTGCGCGGCGTAGTGCAGGGGGCTTCTGTGTCTGTTGTGTCCGCCAACGGTAGCGGTAATGCATGCACTCAACATGTCTTTCTTCTGTCGTTCCCCCCCTTTTGGTCTCCCTGTTCTTGTGTGCATTAGCATCATCAGGCGGAGGAGAGGTGGCACCGGAGCAGGAGGGCGCTGCATCCCACATGGCCCTGGAGGGCGACACTACGGAGTCTGAATACACCAGTGGGACGGAGGGCGAGGGGAGCTCCACAGCGGGGACAGGAGCTGAGACCAGTGATACAGACTTGTCCTCTGATGGGAGCTTCCTTGTGGTGGCGGCCACATCTGTGCCTCCGCATCTACAGGTACAGCCCCCACCCCCCCTACCAGCATCGCCCTCCCAGCAGCCCCTCAGCCTTTGCCCTGTGCCCGCTCACCCAGGAGGGTGGGCATCACCATCGCCCCAGTCACCTCAGGCCCTGCCCCTGTCACCCCTGCTTCCCTCAGTGAGGAGGCCATTGACCTCCTCAGGTCCCTCACTGTTGGGCAGTCTACCATTTTGAATGCCATCCAGGGTGTAGAGAGGCAGTTGCAACAAACAAATACATTCCTGGAGGGCATTCATTCTGGTCAGGCAGCCCTTCAGCAAGCTTTTCAGACTCTGGCCTCAGCACTGATGGCAGCTATTGTCCCTGTCTCTAGCCTCCCCCTTCCAACTGCCTCCACCCAGACCCACACCCCTGTACCTCAGCCTACCCCAAGCATACCATCAGACCAGCATGCACACATTTCAACAACAAGGGGAGCTCTGGCAAACATAAGCACCACACATCCCACAGGCACTCACGCAAGCATCACACACATGCAGACACACCAACATCCACTGCCTCCACTGTGTCCCCCTCCTCCTCGTCTCCCTCCTCCCTCCCTGTCTCGTCTCCACTCACACCTGCATGCACTACATCTACAGCCACTACTTCCATCACAAGCACACACACCACCACACCCCGCTCACGTGCAGTCACCACCCCCACTACCATTCACTCGTCCCCTGTGTCCTCTCCCAGTGTGTCTGTGACGCCACCTCCCAAGATACACAAACGCAGGCACACACCCACCCAACAGCCATCCACCTCACGACAGCCTCCAGCGCATGCATCTTCTCCCAAAGTCACCAAACGAACACATCCTACAACCTCTTCCTCCACTCTCAAACCCCCTCCAGTTACCCGTCCCAGTGTTCCCCAAAAAACCTTTCCTGTCCACCCTTGACCTCTTTCCCTCACCTCCCCCACCCCGTAAGTCTCCTAGGGCCCTACTCTCCAGGTCCCAACCTAGCACCTCAGCCACAACATCTCCGGGACCAGTGGTGCCAGTAGTCACTGGATTCTGGAGTGCACCAGGCAGCAGGTCAGCCAGTGTGGCAAGGAGCCACAGCATGGACAGTCCCGCACCTGTTAAGCATCAAAAGTTGGCCAGTGCCCGGCGGGAGAGGGCGAAGACACCAGCCACCAAAGCCGCTCCCAGGGGTACAGGTGGGAGTGTGGAGTCAGCTGCGAAACCTTCCAAGGTGGGGAAGGGGCACAAGAAACTCAGCAAGTCTGGGAAGACCAGCACGGCGGAGAAGACCGCCATCAGCCCCGCTGCCCAGGAGGCCACCGCTATCAGCCCTGCTGCCCAGGAGGCCACCGCCATCAGCCCCGCTGCCCAGAAGGCCACCGGCATCAGCCCCGCTGCCCAGGAGGCCACCGGCATCAGCGCCGCTGCCCAGGAGGCCACCGCCATCAGCCCCGCTGGGCCTGAAAGGACCGCCAGCACCAGCCCCGCTGGGCCAGAAAGGACCACCAGCACCAGCCCCACTGGGCCAGAAGGGACCGCCAGCACCAGCCCCGCTGGGTCAGAAAGGACCGCCAGCACCAGCCCCGCTGGGCCAGAAAGGACCGCCAGCACCAGCCCCGCTGGGCCAGAAGGGACCGCCAGCACCAGCCCCGCTGGGCCAGAAGGGACCGCCAGCAGCTGAGTCGCCTGGCTAGAAAGGACCGCCAGCAGCTGAGTCGCTGGGCCAGAAAGGACCGCCAGCAGCTGAGTCGCTGCCAAGGACCCCGCCGCCACAAGCACCGCTGAACAGGACACCGCCGCCACAAGCACCGCTGAACAGGACACTGCCGCCACAAGCACCGCTGAACAGGGCACCGCCGCCACAAGCACCGCTGCCAAGGACACCACCGCCACAAGCACCGCTGGCCCATGAGCGCCAAGGGCACTGACGCTACTGTGTCCGCCACGAGCAGGATGAAGCACTCTGGGCACAAAGCCCCCTCCAGAACCAGTGGAGAAAGGCATCCTCTACCTCAGTCCTTGGCAGGATGAAGCACTCTGGGCACAAAGCCCCCTCCAGAACCAGGGGAGATTTACATCCACTACCTCTGTCCTTGGCAGGATGAAGCACTCTGGGCACAAAGCCCCCTCTAGAACCAGTGGAGACTGTTATCCACTTGAGAGACTGTGGCTTTGCACTCCCCAGGATTGAACAGTAGGCAACCCACCCACTGTAGAGACTTGAGAGACTGTGGCTTTACACCCCCCCAGGATTGAACATTGGGCAACCCACCCACTGTAGAGACTTGAGAGACTGTGGCTTTGCACTCCCCAGGATTGAACAGTGGGCAACCCACCCACTGTAGAGACTTGAGAGACTGTGGCTTTGCACTCCCCAGGATTGAACAGTGGGCAAACCACCCACTGTGGAGACTTGAGAGACTGTTGCTTTGCACTCCCCAGGATTGAACAGTGGGCATGGGGCCCCCTTGTGGATTTGGCGTTGTGCACTCAACTGGCTGAGGTGCCCCCCCTTTCCCTTCCCCCTGAGGTGCCTGTTTTATTGTTATCTGATGCCCCTGCAGTGTTCTCTCTGTCATGTTCGGTTATTGAGTGTGGGCCTCGCCCAAGCCGTGTGGGCCCAGTGTTCCACGGACTTCAATGGAGCAATACCTGGACTACTATTCTTGGTGTATATATTTGTTAATAGTGTATATATATTTTTGCGTACTGTATTTTAATATATTACAATGGTTACACTCATTTCCTTTTGTCTTTGCATTCTTCCGGATGGTTTGGGGGGGTGTAACTGTAATGTATCATGCTGTATTAGTGTGTGTGTTGTAGTGGGTGTGGGTGGGGGGTGTTACGTGTTGCGTGTGTGTGTCCCTGTTTTTTCCCTCCCCCCTCCTCTGTGTCGTAGGTGTAGTATTCACCGTGGTCTTCGCCACCGGTGTTCGTGCTCCTGGTAGAGGAGCAAGAAGATAAGGGAAGGGAAAATGTGAAGCTCGGGTTCCATGGCGTCCTGGTTCCTCGTGGGGTGTGTAGAGGTGAGCGTTTTCCCTTCGAAGTCCTGTTTCCGCTGTGTTTTTGTTCGCGGTAAATCCGCCCCGGAAAATGTGGCGGATTGGTAGGTTGAGATACTGTGGGCGGTACATTGTCCTCCGCCTGTCTGTTGGCGGTGACCACCATGCTGTTTGTTTGTACCGCTGTGGCGGTCGGAGTGTTAAAGTGGCTGTCTTTGTTGGCGGTTTCCGCCACAGTCGTAATTCCAATTTTTTTTCCGCCGGCCTGTTGGCGGTCTTACCGTCGCTTTAACACCGCCCGCCAGGGTTGTAATGACCACCATAGTGTAAAGCTAGTTAGGAAATATTATTACTGTACATTATGGGCCTCATTATGACCCTGGCGGGCGGCGGAGGCCGCCCGCCAGGATCCCGCCCTCCAAATTACCGCGCCGCGGTCAAAAGACCGCGGCGGGTATTACGAGTTTTCCCCTGGGCTGGCGGGCGGTTCCAGTAAAACCGCCCGCCAGCCCAGGGGAAAACGACCTTCCCACGAGGATGCCGGCTCGTAATCGAGCCGGCGGAGTGGGAAGGTGCGACGGGTGCAGTGGCACCCGTCGCGTATTTCAGTGTCTGCAAGGCAGACACTGAAATACTTTTCGGGGCCCTCTTACGGGGGCCCCTGCCGTGCCCATGCCATTGGCATGGGCACGGCAGGGGCCCCCAGGGGCCCCGCGACCCCCCCTACCGCCATCCTGTTCATGGCGGCTTTCCCGCCATGAACTGGATGGCGGTAGGGGGGGTCAGAATCCTCATGGCTGCGGAGCGCGCTCCGCAGCCATGGAGGATTCCAAAGAGCAGCGGAAAGTCAGCGGGAGACCGCTGACTTTCCGCTTCTGACCGCGGCTGAACCGCCGCGGTCAGAATGCTCATTGGAGCACCGCCAGCCTGTTGGCGGTGCTCCCGTGGTCGGTGGCCCTGGCAGCCACCGGCCGCCAGGGTCAGAATGACCCTCTATATATTTTAAACGTCAGATTCCCGCAGGTCAACTACAACTGTTATTTTATAGTGCCACACAAGTTATTTAAAAAAAAGAGACACCAACACAGCTCACCCCATTATTAGTGAGAAGAGAGGCTGCTCAAAGGTTTAAACGCATGTATGTTAAAAAAAACAGCCCACTGGCTAGAGGCTTCCTGCTGCCTCAAGCATGCAACCGAAACCTCATGATTCATGACTGCCTAATGAGCGATCACACCTGCATGCTTTGAAAGTGTTACATGTATTATTTGGGCATTAAAATGTGAGTAAAACATCAAACATGGAGGAAGAAATAAAACAGTCCTTTAATCATTGGTGGACTCGTTTTGCACTGTCACATGTCGACCTGTGGTTCAGATATGAAATTAGGAAGCAGGTACTATATCTATATGAAAGTGGGACTCACATACCTCTCTACACCTTGCACACAACACTCCATTGTGCAGTGCACAGGCTTCTCTATATAACGTAATCTCTACCAGCAGTGTACGACTAACTGGTTAAACTCCTATCGAACCTCAAGAAATATGCTTTGAGGCCCTGAAAGGGAGTTGAATTGCTATAGTAATACTGCAAAATGGGTCATGCATTCTGATTCAGCAATACATGATTGTCTCAGGAAACATGTAAATACACATTACAAGGCTTTTTTGACGCACAGTCAGAAAGACAAGTGCCTCAATGCAAGTCAATAGCACTATATTGTAGTGATACAGTCACACATTGAATGCTATTGACTGGCCTTAAGAATCAGCAGCAGGGGAAGTTATGCTCAACACAATAAATGGCAAATTTAACACACCTCCTGCTGAAAGCTATGTGTTGGATTTACAAAAGCCCAGGTGTTTTAACAGTGTATGATATGTGAGTGCTAAGCGATGATGTGAGCTACAGATTCTTGAGATCTGTAGGTGCCTCGGGCTGTGTCAGAGAAAGTGATGCTACGGGAATCGCTTCATTATGCACATGCTGCGCGGTTTACTCTTTGTCCAGGAAACCCGAAGGAGGCATTTCTGCAGCGCGGGATGCTAGTTCTGTGATAGAAAAGGCTGTCCTCAGAGGGTGATCTTCACTGTTACTCTAAAGAGTAAATATAAAACAAACATGGCTCACTTGACCTCAGGTGCTGCTGCACAGGTTTATCAAGAAAGGAATATCAATATACAAAACTTAAACTCAAAACTCATGGGCCTGGTTTTAATCAGGGTTGATTTTATTTTACTTAGTAATGGCTGATTGTATTTAATTTCAAGAGTGGCTCCCAAATGTTTCACTTGGCTGGCTGCCTGCGAGTAAGGGCCACCATGTTACTCCTAGGAGTCAAAATCTGGCAAAGTCCCACTCCTGCTGTGGGAATCACGAAGGTCTGGTATTAATCCCAAGTTTTTTTTTTTTAAAGCGCTATGACGTGCCCGTGTCACAGTTTATTGTGTTTGTAACTCTACTCAGACAATGGAGGCAGAGCGGTCGGGGCTATAGTGGCAACACAAACAATGAAAGGATACAGGGCAGGTGGGGAGAAGGAATAACAGTGCTATGATGTGGTTAGTGATGTTTATATCATAGCGTTTTTTTTAATGGTGGGTGGGATGAAAAAAGTAAACATGCACAATTTAGGGGGCGCTGGGAGACAGCAGATGGACGGGGAGAAACACCAGATGGAGCTAGCAACAAAAGATGCACTCTGCAGAGTGCTCTAACAAAAAGAAACTAGGCAGAGCACAGCGCCAACAGAAAATACCTATTGCAGACATGTGCTTGCTATACAATTGATAGCAACATGGAATACCCTTTTGTATTGTTAACAAGATGCCGCCAAACCCCAGCAGAGCAGAATGAAGATTTATGGGCCCCAATAAAAATAAGCAATGCCCTGTGTGCCATGTCCATGTCGTGAGTACTGGCAGGGAGGGGCCCTGGAGAAAGAGCGGGGGAGACTGAAAGACTCTCAGGGAAGCAGCGCAAGGGCATATGGTGTTTTTATTTGGACAAGAAAAAGCTCTTGTTTTACAGTGAAATTTATAAAGGATGCACGACAAATGTAATCATGTCTAAACAAAAGAAAAAAAGCGAAGGGAGGGCAAGCTGGCCCTGGAAAAGTCCCCCTCTGATTTTGTTTTCTTGTTTGCAGAGGGAGCTGTTGGGGAAGAGGCACTTGAATAAGCACCCATATGTGAGACAAACAGGCAAATACTAAAAAAAAAAAGTCCCCTACAGAAGAGATGAACAGGACATAGTGTAATTATACAGTAGTTGGTGCTGTTCCCAAAGAGAAAAAAGGCAGGACAAAGAGGAAGAACTGACCCCTAGCAAGCAAGAATTTTTAAAGGACACTGGAACCAACAAATAAAATCACTTGAACCCACAGTATAAGTATACTTAAAAGTATACAACAAGTCTAACACTAATGCTCGACCTAAAAAGGCACACCGCAATCCATATTCTAAAACCGAGAGCCAATGATAGTGTTGACGCTATTTTATCAGATAACTCAAGATAAAATACCTATGGGGAATAGTACGTTCTCAAGAACATATGAGGCAATGTGTCACTACAGAGAGTAGATTAAAAAGTCTCAAGGCTCTAGAACACTTAAGACCCATTAAGTTAGAAACCACAAAGGTTTATTAAATATTTAAAGTGCTATACAGGAGGCAAACATATTGATGTTAGACCTGCCAGCCCTAGAGTGGGCTTCCCCCAAACTACTTGCCTTCTCTCCTCCTGTTTTGCTGAATTAATTTTTGTTGGTCTTAGGACTCGCTGCACTTTACCACTGCTAACCAGTGATGAAGTGCTTAAGCTCACTCCCTAAAACATGGTAAAGTTGGCTTAAGCCTGTTTGGCAAATTTCATTTACTTCTGTGTCCCTAGTAAGGTGGTATAACATATACCTAGAGTTGGTAAATTAAATGCTACTAGTGGGCCTGCAGAACTCAGTGTGTCACCCACTTAAGTAGCCCTTCCAAATAGTTGTATGTTATTTCATAGAAAAAAGCTATTTAATGGAATACCATTATTGAGAAACCATTTCATCTGAACGGTTTGATGACGATTTTCTACATGAATGACATTTTCCATTTTATAGAAACCAATTCATAGAAAGTCCCTTTTTTTCGACATGGCTTCCGCATACTTATTTTTTAAGGTGTAAATTAAATGGTTGAAGGTCTTATTTTCTGAAACAATTTTGTAGAAAGTATTATTTAAATCCTATGCACAGTGGACATTATTTCAGATTTATATAGTTTACATTGTCAAACAATTACTTTGAATGTTTCTGATTTGCTGACCCCTCATCACTCTTAAACACTATCTATCTCTGCCCCCTAAAACTGCCTCCCTGTAGGAGGCTGGCCTGGCTTATAATGGGTACCTGATGGTACTTACACCTTGGGCCTGGTCCAGTTATCCCTTATTAGTAGATTAGTAGTGTTCTAGCAGCTTAGGCTGATAGAGGTAGCTATAGCAGAGCAGCTTAGGCTGAACTAGGAGACATGCAAAGCTCCTACTATACCACTTATATCATATAGCACTATATCACAAGAAAACACAATACTCGTAGTTACTAAAAATAAAGGTACTTTATTTTAGTAATAATGGGCCAAAAATATCTCAGAGGATATACTCCCTTAGGAGGTAAGTAAATAACACAAAATATACACACAAACCAAAATCAGGTAAGTAAACGGTTAGAAATGTAGTGCAAACAATGTAGAATACAATAGAATGCAAGAGGCCTAGGGGCAACACAAACCATATACTAAGAAAGTGGAATGCGAACCACTTAGGGACCCTCAGGTCTAGTGTAGTGTGTAGAGGGTCGCTGGGAGTGTAAGAAAACACTAAGGGTGCCCAAGATACCCCACCCCAAGACCCTGAAAAGTAGGAGTAAAGTTACTCTACTTCCCCAGAAACACACTAAAGTCGTGATAGGAGATTCTGCAAAGACAACAACTGACTGCAAAGCACTGAAGACGGATTCTTGGACCTGAGGACCTGCAAAGGAAGGGGACCAAGTCCAAGAGTCACGAAAGTGTCCAGGGGGGGCAGGAACCCACTGAACCCCGGCTGAAGGTGCAAACTGGCTGCCTATGGGTGGAAGAAGCTGAAGATTCTGCAACAACGGAACATGCCAGGAACTTCTCCCTTGCATAGAAGATGTCCCACTGCGTCCTGGAGGATGCAGAATTGTTTCCATGCAGAAAGACTGCAAACAAGCCTTGCTAGCTGCAAAGGTCACAGTTGAAGAAACTGGGTGCTGCCCGGGCCCACGAAGGACCAGGAGGTCGCCTCTTGGAGGAGGAGACAGAGGGGGAACCTGCTGAAGAACTTGAACACGGGTTCAAGAAAACTGAGCACAGCGGTCGTCTCAACACTACAAAGGAGGGTCCCACGAAGCCAGTGGTCAACTCAATGAGTTGAGCAATGGAGGACGGAGTGATGGGGACCTGGGCTGTGCTGTGCACGAAGGATTCCTTGCAAAAGTGAACAGAAGCCCTAGCAGCTGCAGTTCACACAGTACACAGGATTACTGTCTGGCGTGGGGAGGCAAGGACTTACCTCCACCAAATTTGGACAGATGGCCACCTGGACAGTCGGGGTCACTTGGATTCATCGCCTGTGTTCCAGGGACCACGCTCGTCATGATGAGAGGGGACCAAGCGGACCGGTGAAGTAGAAGTTTGGTGCCTGCGTTAACGGGGGAAGATTCTGTCAACCCACAGGAGATTTCTTCTTGGCTTCCAGTGCAGGGTGAAGGCACACAGCCCCCAGAGCATGCACCACCAGGAAACAGTCGAGAAAGCCAGCCAAATTAGGCGCTACAATGTTGCTGGTAGTCTTCTTGCTACTTTGTTGCAGTTTTGCAGGTGTCCTGGAGCAGTCAGTGGTCGATCCTTGGCAGATGTTGAAGAGGTAGATGCAGAGGAACTCTGGTGAGCTCTTGCATTCATTGTCTGAAGAGAAGCCCACAGGAGAGACTCTAAATAGCCCTCAGAGGAGGATTGGCCACCTAGTCAGGTAAGCACCTATCAGGAGGGGTCTCTGACGTAACCTGCTGGTACTGGCCACTCCGATGCCTCCATGGTGCCCTCACACCTCTGCATTCAAGATGGCAGAGGTCTGGGACACACTGGAGGAGCTCTGGGCACCTCCCTTGGGAGGTGCTGGTCAGGGGAGTGGTCACTCCCCTTTCCTTTGTCCAGTTTCACGCCAGAGCAGGGCTGGGGGAATCCCTGAACCGGTGTAGACCAGCTTATGCAAGGAGAGCTCCATCTGTGCCCTTCAAATCATTTCCAGAGACTGGGGGAGGCTCCTCCTCCCCAGCCCTTAACACCTATCTCCGAAGGGAGAAGGTGTAACACCCTCTCTCAGAGGAAATCCTTTGTTCTGCCTTCCTGGGACTGGGCTGCCCAGACCCCAAGAGGGCAGAAGCCTGTCTGTGGGTTGGCAGCAGCGGTAGCTGCAGTGAAAACCCCAGAGAGCTGGTTTGGCAGTACCCGGGGTGCATGCTGGAGCCCCGGAGATGCATGGGATTGGCACCCCAATACCTCATTTGGCATGGGGGGACAATTCCATGATCTTAGACATGTTACATGGCCATATTCGGAGGTACCATTGTGAAGCTACGTAGAGGTATTGACCTATATGTAGTGCACTTGTGTAATGGTGTCCCTGCACTCACAAAGTCCAGGGAAATTGCCCTGAACTATGTGGGGGCACCTTGGCTAGTGCCAGGGTGCCCTCACACTTAGTAACGTTGCACATAACCTTCACAAGTGAGGGTTAAACATATAGGTGACTTATACGTTACCTAAGTGCAGTGTAAAATGGCTGTGAAATAACATGGATGTTATTTCACTAAGGCTGCAGTGGCAGTCCTGTGTAATATTGGTTTGAGCTCCCTATGGGTGGCAAAAGAGATGCTGCAGTCCATAGGGATATCCCGGAAACCCCAATACCCTGGGTACCTAGGTACTACAAACTAGGGAATTATAAGGGTGTTCCAGTGTGCCAATCAGAATTGGTAAAAATTGTCACTAGCCTACAGTGACAATTTTAAAGGCAGAGAGAGCATAAGCACTGAGGTTCTGATTAGCAGAGCCTCAGTGACACAGTTAGGCACCACACAGGGAACACATTCAGGCCACAATTATGAGCACTGGGGTCCTGGCTAGCAGGATCCCAGTGAGACAGACAAAAACAAACTGACACACAAGTAAAGCATGGGGGTAACATGCCAGGCAAGATGGTACTTTCCACCACTCCCCATAAATAAGCTATACCCATAAAATATACCCATATCTAACCCTAAACTTCAGTCATCCTTGAAATACTTAAAGCCATTTCTACTCTTAAACTCAACTCATCTCTTAGCCTGAAATCTCCTCACTACTGCTAAACTCCACCCATTCCTGAGCCCTAAAAACCCCTTCTACGTCTAAACCCTACCCATCACTGATCCCTTAAGATTCTGCACCACCCCTAAACTCCACTCACCCGTGAATTCTAATAGTCCCTCACTACCCCTGAAAACTACTCATTCATGACCCCTAAAATCCTTCACCACACCTAAACTCCTGCATTCCTTGTGTCAAGTTGTGTCAAGGTTTCGTCACCTTTGTGGCAAAACACTGATGCAAGATCTATTTTGGGATTTGCAATGCCACACAAATCTTGTTTGCAGGTCTTTGTAAAAAAAAACAAAAGAAAACTAACTAACGCAAGGGAGCACATTGAGCTGCTTTGCATTACCTTATATCAGGTAGGCATTACCTGGGTGGTGCTTGGGTCCTTCTGTGCATCCACCCATGTATTGTGATACAAACCCATATTTACAAGGGCTTGTAAAAATGGTTTGCGCCAAACTGATGCACCTATCTGAGGCTGGCATAAGGATAAATAGTTCTCCCCAATTGTTTCCTCTTTGCATGTATGGTGCATTCTGCAGCTCACATAGAATGAGGAAATATAATCTTAGGACAGGTTTTGTGTGGCTTTCTAAAACAAAAAACGAATGCAAAGCAGCACATTGCACTGCCTTGCATTACCATGCATCAGGTAGGCATACATGGGTGGTGCAAGGGCATTTATCTGCATCCACCCATTTATTTTGTATACAAATAATATTCACCCTCTTTTTGAGACAGGTACACTAGCTTTGTGCCTGTCACGAGATTCTCTCTTAATTATAAACTGATATCAGAAGATGTCAAACATTATATTGACAGTGGTGGGAATGACATTACAGAACAATTGCAACCTATTTTGAGGGCCATAAACACACTACCAGTTACTTCAAGTGACTACGAAAGAGAGCTCAGCACCAGAACTTGATAATGTAATTCTTACAAAACTGTCTTGGTGTCACACCTCTGTGTTCACTAATGTTCATAGATCTCATGGGTTCTCCCCCTACTCTTTGCAATCCGTTGCCGTATGCCATATGTTAACGGATGGCTGGATGCTCATCACCATGTGTATGATACGCAGTCTAGGAAGGTAGATCCTACTGCCCATTAAAATAAAAGGTACCAGACAAAAAGGATTTTTTAAAGTGATTTTGTTACACACGTTAGGGATTCAATGATGTAAAAGGTCTCACAAATTACTTATTTCTTTTGGTTAAACTGACTGTGGCAATATAGCATGGGCCATAATATCTGAATTAATATAAATGCAAAATATCCAGTTATAACTGTATCTTTCATAGGGAATGCCATTTCCTATGCTCAGAATACCAAATGCAATGTGCAACTTGCATTTTTTTTATATTGGTTAAAATGTGCTAGAATCGTCAGTTTAGAAAATTATGGTATGTTAGGTTAGTAAATTTTAGAGTTTTGATACTCACAATTGCAGTTTCTAGTTTTTTTAATATTGCATGAACTGTCCTTTGTTTTTGGTGCCAAGCTTAGTATGCCTATCTTGTAGTACTTAGTGGCTTGTCTACTGTAGTTAGTCAGACTCCAAACGTCATCCCCATTTGGGCTGTTAACTCCTTAATCAGAGAAATCAAGTCACAGGCTTAAGTACTGATCAGCTTTCATTTGATAAATCCTGTAATGCACTGATAGGCCTGCTAAACATACGTGTGAGGTCTTAAGCTCTGTTGTCACTTCTTGTGATGCCACTTTCTGTGATGTCACTTCCTTTGATGCCACGTGTGATGTCACATGCTGTGATGTCATTTGCATACTGCCTACCTTGGTTAGACACCCCACTTCTTTAATTAGCCCTTGTGTACTGGTCTTAGAATAAATACAAATATCCTTTGAAATGCTTGCACCAGTTCAAAACCTTTAAAAGGAATGTCCATATGTTTCTTAAACAGAGGCAGCAGATGCCAGACCTAAAGGAAGTCTGAAATATCTAAAGGTGCTAAAGGGAGTTTCAAACGTAGTAGGATTTTTTGAAGATTCAGATAAAACTACTTGATGAGATGCAGAACTAACATCAATTGTCATAAAGTACCTAGAACATCCATTTGCAGCCAGCATTTTTTAAATGTGGGGTCTCAATCAACAATGGGTTCATTTAGCAAGGATAGGTCGGCACACGGCTCAGAGCCCCCAGATTTGTTTTTCAATTACATCATCTGACATCTATTCTGATGAAACATTGGGCTCTATAATAGCCACTTCACACCAGGCATCTAATACTTTTTAAAGATCTTGCTTAATACTCAGATGCACTGGTCTTACTTTTCCTTGGCATTCAACTTAATTGTTCTAGTGTGACCAAATCCTTTAACAAACCCCATGATAGAAATAAACACACCATACTATTTCTTCATAATTTCATCTATCCTCTTTTTGTCATCTTTGACAGTGGAAACTAGCATCTTACTCAGTATTACAGGGTAATCTGTTCCAGGATTCAAAACAATACCTAAACACAAATCATGCCATCTCATAATATTACATCGCTTAACAGCAACATAAATTCATAGTTATGTTGTGTTCCCAAAAACAGTAGCAGCTGCTACAAGGCAGGGCTAGTGGGGCAGCACACAGCGGGGGGAGAGAAAGGGGGGAATATTGTTTTTTAAATGCACTTACCCGCCACCTCGCCTCTGCTTTCCTTTGCTCCCCTCTCAACCCACTCTAGACGCTTTTCTCATGCTGCTACAGCATGCCACTCAGACAGGGAGTGGGAGCCTGCACTTGATCTCCACCCGGCTGTCAAACACAGCTTGGTCGAGAGTTCTAAGTGCGCATGTTAGTTTGGCAGGCCTCCGATGGCTGGCCAAACTGACATGTGCATTTAGAGCGCACCACTACTCCGCCTCCCTCCTGACACGGAGGATGCTAGCCCCGCCCACCCTAGACAGCAGAAAAATAAAATGATAAAGTATTATCATTTTATTTTTTTGCTGCCTTATTAGCAGTGGGGTGACACTCTTTTGCTAATAGCCACAGCTAAGGGGATTCCCCTGCCCCAAAAGCATTAGCATTGACATCAGACATTGACAAGGGTTTACTCCTCCAAGTCTCTGCAAAAGTTACAGCTGAGATAATGGTAATTGGTGAGCCAGAATACGCCATAAAGCTCAGACCAATTTCACCAATATGGATAGAACCTAATGGCTGTCTAAAATGGGAAGAATTTTGTCTCTGCACCTTCTTCAATAGTGAAAGCTAAATTATTCACCACTTCTTAATCCAACTCTTCCACACAATTGACACACGTATTATTGGCACATCTACCACTTTTACATAGACTCCGGAAATTACTAAATTTGTTGCAGTTAATGTAACGTTTGCTTAAAGCCAGCCAAATTGTAGTATTACCTACATTACTCTTTGTGCCACATGTAAAGCAAATAATGTTCTTTCTTTGACTCTCACCCGTATTAGTTCTATTCTTTTCCCTAATGAAATAAACATTTGAGGAACAATAAGAGTCTTCAGCAGCAGCACCCCGAACACTAGCTGATAGTATAGAACCTTCAATTCCCTTAGGTGTGTCTAGGACCTAATTCAATGTGGCATTCTGAAAGCTTAAAGACATGTTTCTGTCTTCTTGGCTGCACAATTGAAAATAAATTGATCACTCAGATAGGCATCCACATTGTCACCAAACTAACATTTAAAGGTTAAGATAGTAAAAGGCAAAACATATATTTCTCCATAGTATTTTGTGTGTGCTGTTTCCTTTGAAAACTATGGGCCTGATTAGGAGTTCGGCGGACGGGTTGCCACACTGGCTACCTCCCCGCCAGGCTCATTATGAATTTCCTGCTAAGCTCATGGGCGGAAACTGAGGTTTCTGCCCGTCAGCTGAGCGGGAAACTGGCAACAGCATTGTCTTCAGCTCAAAGTCGAGCCAGCAGCAATGCTGTTGCCTGCAGGGTGCACCATCACCCTCGCAATTTTCACTGTCTTCACAGCAGACAGTGAACATTGTGAGGGTGCTGTACAGGGGGACCTCTGCACTGCCCATGCCAAGAGCATGCACGCTGCAGGGGCTCCCCTGTGGCCCCTTGCACCTGTTCTCCCCCAGCCTTTCCATGTTGGCAGCTGATTGCACCCTCCACCCACCGTCAACCCATCGGGATCACCGATCCCGGCAGAGATGCTGGAACCCTGGCGGTAACGTGGCGGTCGGACCGTCACAACATCGGCGGTCCTAACCACCACCACGAGGCTGAACAAACATTTCCTGGCCAGCATCTCCCAGAAGGTTGAATAATAGAGCTTTCATTTTCTCTGCCAAAAAAGTTTACCATCAATAGCTATGACATCCTTCTCAAAACCACCAAAGTACTAGGAATTGGAAGAAATACGCTTGGTGGTTAAAACTGTGCTGTTAGCCATTTCAGTAAGCTAAAATATGTAGCCAAAATAAGAAGTGTCAAGTTAGTAAAATGCCCATTATTTAAAACAATAAATGGATACTTAGGGATTCTCACTGTAGTTTCATTAAATAATCCTCCAGCTGATTTATTTGTACATGCTCTCATTATGTGAGGAACGTTTTGATGACTGAGACCCAAAGCACCTCTGACAGCAATAGCTATCCCTTTAAAGGAATGTTGTATGGTAGTGTGAAAATTATAAGTAAATAGCGTATGAAAGCCAAGATATGTAGAATAATATTGGTGTAGGTTAAAATGTCAGGTAACAGTTGCATCATCAAGCCAGACCTAAAAATTAATGTACAATAATGACTTCCCTCCTCCCGTCTGTGCTGCTGCCAGAGAAAAGCAACATAAATTAACTAGTTATCTAAGACAGTTTAATAGCACTACAATGCAATGTGTGTGACAGTGATAGCACTGCAGTACCATGTGTATGACCATGAACGTTCAAGTTTAGACAGCTGGATACATGGGGAGAGGATGGAATACAAAAACTATAGGTAAATATTATATGTCTGGTTTATACAGTAATACAAGCTATGGGCCCACAAGGTAGAGTTTCAGAGATTTCTGTTACAGCTGTCGTCAGGGATACTCCAGCTAAAGTATGATGTGCTCCTTGTTCTCCTTGAACAACTGGAACAAAAAGGCCTTCCCTATTCCAACTCCTCTCGTGTGCTGGATACTTTTGGCACCTTCTTCCGGTCAAGATTTTTATTTTCGCACTTAGGTGGTCATTACAACCCTGGCGGTCGGTGTTAAAGTGGCGGTAAAACCGCCAACAGGCCGGCGGTAAAAAAAATGTAATCACGACCGTGGCGGAAACTGCCAACATAGACAACCACTTTAACACTCCGACCGCCACGGCGGTACAAACAAACACTGCAGCGGTAACCGCCAATAGACAGGCGGAACATAATGTACCACCCACAGTATTACAACAGTCCAATCCGCCACCTTTTCTGGGGCGGATTCACCGTGAACAAAAACACAGCGGAAACAGGACTTGGAAGGGAAAACGCTCACCTCTACACACCCCACGAGGAACCAGGACGCCATGGAACCGAAACTGCAGACACTCCCTGCCTTTGTCTTCCTGCTCCTCTACCAGGAGCACGAACGCCGGCGGCGAAGACCACGGTGAGTACTGCACCTATGACACAGGGGAGAGGGGAGGGAAGAGAGAGTGACACACACACGCAACATGCAACACTTCCACCCCCACCCTCACCCACCACAACACACACACTAATACATCATGATACATTACAGTTAAACACCTCAAACCCAAGTAGGTGGTTTGCCCACTGCTTTGTCCTGGGGAGTGCAAAGCCACAGCCTCTCAAGTCTCTCAAGTGGGTGGTTTGCCCACTGCTTTATCCTGGGGAGTGCAAAGCCATAGTCTCACAAGTCTCTCCAGTGGGTGGTTTGCCCACTGCTTTATCCTGGGGAGTGCAAAGCCACAGTCTCTCAAGTCTCTCAAGTGGGTGGTTTGCCCACTGCTTTATCCTGGGGAGTGCAAAGCCACAGTCTCCCAAGTGGATAACAGTCTCCACTGGTTCTGGAGGGGGCTTTGTGCCGAGTGCTTCATCCTGCCAAGGACTGAGGTAGTGGATTGGATACTCCACTGGTTCTGGAGGGGGCTTTGTGCCCAGAGTGCTTCATCCTGCCAAGGACTCAGGCAGTGGATGCCTTTCTCCACTGGTTCTGGAGGGGGCTTTGTGCCCAGAGTGCTTCATTCTGCCAACGACTGAGGTAGTGGATGTATCTCTCCACTGGTTCTGGAGGGGGCTTTGTGCCCAGAGTGCTTCATCCTGCCAAGGACTGAGGTAGCGGATGCCTTTCTCCACTGGTTCTGGAGGGGGCTTTGTGCCCAGAGTGCTTCATCCTGCCAAGGACTGAGGTAGTGGATGTCTTTCTCTATGGTTCTGGAGGGAGCTTTGTGCCCAGAGGGCTTCATCCTGCCAAGGACTGAGGTAGTGGATGCCTTTCTCCACTGGTTCTGGAGGGGGCTTTGTGCCCAGAGTGCTTCATCCTGCCAAGGACTGAGGTAGTGGATGTCTTTCTCCACTGGTTCTGGAGGGGGCTTTGTGCCCAGAGTGCTTCATCCTGCCAAGGACTGAGGTAGTGGATGGGATACTCTACTGGTTCTGGAGGGGGCTTTGTGCCCAGAGTGCTTCATCCTGCCAAGGACTGAGGTAGTGGATGCCTTTCTCCACTGGTTCTGGAGGGGGCTTTGTGCCCAGAGTGCTTCATCCTGCCAAGGACTCAGGTAGTGGATGTCTTTCTCCACTGGTTCTGGAGGGGGCTTGGTGCCCAGAGTGCTTCATCCTGCTCGTGGCGGCCCCAGTAGCGTCGGAGCTTTTGGCGCTCATTGGCTTGCGGTGCTGGTGGCGGCGGTGTCCTGTGAAGTGGTGCTGGTGGCGGCGGTGTCCTTGGCAGCGGTGCTTGTGGCGGCGGTGTCCTGTGAAGTGGTGCTGGTGGCGGCGGTGTCCTTGGCAGCGGTGCTTGTGGCAGCGGTGTCCTGTGAAGTGGTGCTTGTGGCGGCAGTGTCCCTGGCAGCGGTGCTGGTGGCGGTGGTGTCCTGTGAAGTGGTGCTTGTGGCGGCGGTGTCCTGTGAAGTGGTGCTTGTGGCGACGGTGTCCTTGGCAGCGGTGCTGGTGGCGGCGGTGTCCTTGGCAGCGGTGCTTGTGGCGGCAGTGTCCTTGGCAGTGCATTGTCCAAAGGGGCATAGGAAGTGGAGCTAGGACAGTTTAAGGATGGAAAGGGTGACAAAGTGGGACAGAAGGAGGACAATCAGGGTGGTCTCATTTCTTGGCGGGGGTCTTGGCATTGTTCTCTGTCTTTGTCCTGGTTCTCAGGGACCGCTTGCGGGGTGGTTCTCCATCTGCAGGGGGTGGGGTGCTGGTGTTGTGGTCCTGTGGTGATGTCTCCTGTCCACTAGCGCCGGCGGAGGTGGTGGGCAGTTCATCATCGAGGCTAGTGTCAGGGGCCCCTTGTTGTGCCACAATGTCCCTCCTGGTGTTGACGGGTTCCTTCAGCACCCCTACAATGGTGCCCAGGGTGGTGTTGATGGATTTGAGTTCCTCCCTGATCCCCAAATACTGTTCCTCCTGCAGCCGCTGGGTCTCCTGAAACTTGGCCAGTACCGTTTCCATCGTCTCCTGGGAATGGTGGTAGGCTCCCATGATGTTGGAGAGGACCTCGTGGAGAGTGGATTCCCTGGGCCTATACCTCCCCTGTTGCACAGCAGCCCTCCCAGTTCCCCTGTGTTCCTGGGCGTCTGTCCCTTGAACCGTGTGTCCAATACCACTGCCCCCAGGTCCCTGGTGTTGATGGGGTGGTGGGTTAGCCTGGGTTCCCTATAGTGGTGGACACACTGCTGCTTGAGGTGTCCTGGGGACAGAGGTATGGGCCCGCTGGGTGGGTGCTGTGCTGGTGTTTCCAGAGGGGGGAGGCTCTGTTGTGGCTTGTGCCAGTGTGAGGGGAACCAACTGTCCCGAGGATCCAGATGGGCCGGGCTGGTCATCTAGATCCAGTTGGACAGAGCTGCTGTCATCACTGTGGGCCTCTTCTGTGGGTGGAGTGGACATGTCTGGACCCTCCTGTCCGGTGACGTTGGGTAGGGGTCCTGCAGGGGTGTAAAGGCATGATTATTGCATCTGTGTGTGGCATGGTGTGCAATGGGTGGGTGACTCTATACCCCAGTGCTTGCACTCTTGTGTGGGACTTTGTGTGATAATTGTTTAGGGGTGTGTGTGGGTATGTGCAGTGGCCATGCATTGGTGATGGGTGTCCATGCTTTGGTGTTGCATGCAGGGCTTGGTGTTGGGATGGGTGGGTTGTGATAGTGAGACATATGTGAGGAGTTGGAGTGATGGGGGTGAGGGCGAAGGTGGGGGTATGTGATAGCATGCAGATAGGGTGGGGGATGTAATAGTTAGGATTTGACTCACTAGAGTCCATTCCTCCAGCTACTCCTGCGAGGCCCTCAGGACGCAGAATAGCCAAGACCTGCTCCTCCCATGTTGTTAGTTGTGGGGGAGGAGGTGGGGGTCCTCCGCCAGTCCTCTGAACCGCAATGTGGTGTCTTGATGCCACGGAACGCACCTTCCCCCGTAGGTCGTTCCACCTCTTCCTGATGTCATCCCGTGTTCTTGGGTGCTGTCCCACTGCGTTGACCCTGTCCACGATTCTGTGCCATAGCTCCATCTTCCTAGCTATGGTGGTGTGCTGCACCTGTGATCCGAATAGCTGTGGCTCTACCCAGATGATTTCCTCCACCATGACCCTGAGCTCCTCCTCAGAGAAACTAGGGTGTCTTTGCGGTGCCATGGGGTGGTGTGGGTGATGTGTGGGGTGGTGTGTGTTGTGATGTGTGGGGTGATGTTTAGGGGTGTGTGGTGTTTTGTGTGTGGATGTTATGTGAGTGATGGTGTTGAGTGCCTGTGGATGCTAGTTTCTAGATGGTGGTGTCTCTCTCTGGCCTTCAGTTGCAATTGTGGTCGTAAGGGTTGTGGGTGATGTGGGTGTGTGTTTTATATTGTATTGGATGTGTGGGAGTGTTGTGTGTATGTGTATCAGGTGTGTGTATTTGGAATTGTCCAATGTGGTAGTGTTTTGTAAATGTGTGTGTATTTTGAGCGCAGCGGTGTGTACCGCCAATAGAATACCGCGGTTGAAAGACCGCCGCGTGGATTCGTGGGTCGTGATAGTGTGGGCGTATTCCTGTTAGCGTGACGGTGGAGGTTTTGTTATCGGCAGTTTATTACTTACCTTTGGTGTGGCGGACTTGTGTGGGTGTCTAAATTTTGGTGGATTCCGAGCTATGGGTCATAACAGCTGTGGCGGAATTCCACAGCTGCGGCGGTGTGTTGGCTGTCTTCTACACGGCGGTAAGCGGCATGTACCGCCAATGTTGTAATGACCCACTTATTCTATTTTTCAGGGCTCAGATTCCTCCAGCTGGACAGAGCTGCGTGCTGTGTCTTATGAGGGCTCCACAAGGCCAGATACTTCCTTGCTGAGGCCTTGCTGAATCGTATTTATAATCTCTGAACAAGCATAACCTGTTTCTTCATCCTATCAGGTCATGCCTTGAGCAGATTAGCAAGTTCATTGGAGGTCTTGGAGATCTGAAAGTTTTTAAGTTCCTTCTTTTCAGAGATGATTTGAAAAGTTTAGTTAGACACAGGCAAGCTCAGGAACAGCGCTTGGGGGTTCAGACTCATTCCATCAGAGACCAATAGTAGATTCCAGGGTAGGTCCAGTACTGGTCAGCTTGACACTTCAGGAAAAAAGCCTCTTGTATCTTGTGTCCCCATAACCACACAGGATGCCAGCCAATTGACCTTCAGAATCCACTTCTTTGTCCTGGGTACAAGTGGGAGCAGATCCAGCCCTTGAAGTCTCCTTGCAGGTCTCAAACTGCATATACAGTCCTTCTTCTGTTCTTCCACGGGTCAGAGGTTTCTTAAGAAGGTGCTTTTGGGTGCCACATTTATACCTGGCACTAGCTTGTGTCAAGTCGTCTTCCTGCCAGGGGAAAAATACATCTCCTCACCCAGGCCATTTTCTCTACTCTGGGAGCTGTTTTCATACTTTGTCCGGGCTAGTCTCCAACTGGGTGATGCTAATGCATGCAATTTGCCTCCAGGAACTTGAGGCAGAGAAAAGGTAACTTTTTAAAAGTCCCCTTTCCTTAATATTTATCCAAAATCCGACTTCACTGTTAAGTTGTGCTTTTAATAAACACCAAAAATAGGTGCTTAATCCTTTTTCTTGGTGGCGGTATTTTGGGACCCATACACTTTGTCCTTAAAATAAAGTCAAACATGCCAAAGTAAGCCAGTTGCAGCATGTTTTAGTCATCAGAATGCGTGCACTGGGTAGACCTGTCCAAATGCACAGAGTCAAACAAACAGCGACACCAGTCCACCAAAATTGGGGGTAATCACACAAAAAGAGCCACTTTCTCACAAGCATCTGTTGCAGACCCTTCCTGGTTGCACTGTAATGCAGCAATGTACATAGCAATGCTCATGCATGTCAGGATTCTCAATACCTCCCATGAATGTCAGACATCCTTTCCATCTCTCTCTCTCTCTCTCTCTCCAAATTCTCCACCATCCACCTGAGGTAGCAGCAAGTGTGGTAATAAAGAAGTCAGAGGGAAAAGGGGAGTGGGACAAGCAATCAGCTCTGTCTCAAAGATCACCAACTATGCTGCTGTCTGGCTATCTTCGCCCCTCCCTGTTTACTGTCAGAGCTGCTGTTTGAAATAAGAAAAATGTACACATGAGATTATTTAGGCATTCAATAAAATACAGGTTTTTCTTATTGATAATTTGAAGTTTCTATGTACCTGGGTATACCTACTGTCCAATACATTGTTTCTTGTAATATATCTTCTGATGATGTCCTAAAATTGGAAGAGATGTCTATTAAACATAACATAGAGATCTTGTAAACATATGTAAATGCGTAGTTATATTTAATTCATACTATGCACGGATATACTGTATTGCCAAAAACGATATAGCACTTCACACTTGACGGAAAGTGATAACGTCTCCCTTGAAATGAAGCTTCAGAAAACTTCTCAGGAAGTCTTAACAAGTACAATTAAAAGTTGTGATGTACTGAATCTCAGGTTGTTACATGCAAAATTGGCACCATGGATGGTATAGTCTTCTTATTATTTTGGTTTCTGAGCTTTGCTTCTTACCTTTGGCTGATATGATGGTGTGTCACCATCTACAAGGAAGAAAGTGCAGATGCACACACTCACTGCCTGTGCTCTTTGCCAGAGGCTTCTTTAGATGATGTGCAGCTGATGAAGTCGAGCGGACTGACGCATTACTTCAAAAGCAGAGGGCTTCCCCTGGGTGTGTGCCCCTGCCCTGTCCTACAACTGACAACACCTTCCTTGGCAGACCTGTAAATTGAAATGTCTCCTCTGCCACAGAGATAGGCTGCACAGCCTGTTAAGCACCACTTTGTTTTATGATAGGGCATCATTTTATATATGCATTCCTCTGCAGAATAATTACGCTGTGACTGAATGTTGCTGCTTATTTCCAGTCAAGCTACTTTGAGGAATATACTTACCTGGCCCTATGTGGCTGTTCTGCCGTTCTACTGTTAACATCAACATTACATCTCACATGCATTTCATTAATAGCAACATGAGCATGTTATTGACTTCCTAAATTACCATTTTCTTCATGTTAGCTATGGTGTGCCTAATTGCACTTTTTCCTTGAATTAGTGGTTCCTCTGTCCATTCCAACATGCAATTTGACACTCCCAATCATTTTACAGAACAGAGGTGTCACAACAGTACCCTCAGAATGAGCTCTGTCTGCAGAGAAGACAGTGCACATTCTGAGGGTGCTGGGGAAAGGGGGTCCTGCACTGCCCACAACATGGTTGTGGGCAGTGCAGGGGCCTCCCTGTGGCCCCCAGGACTTCATTTCCGCCAGCCTTTTTATGGTAATTAAATCATCATGAAAAGGCTGGTGGAAAGGGGACTCGTGATCAGCATGGCGGTGCTGAACTCAGCGCCACCATGGCTGACCACGAGTCTGACTTTCGTCAGCTCATCAGGAAACATGTTCCTGGCCCGGGCGGCAATCCCCTGGTGTCCGACCACCAGGGTCGTAATGTGGTGGTCAGGCCGTCTGAAATGCTGCAGTCCTACCGCCACCCCGAGGGCTGGCGGTCTCAAGTCCGCCAGCCTCATAATGAGGCCCTTAGATAAAAGTAGCACCAACAGCTGCAAAGCTCCAACTGAGGGTATCTGGCTGTGCTGGACAGGGACAAAGTCACAAGTTCAGACCAGGAGCAAGAGAGCGCAGGCTGGGCACAGGACGAAGATTGACCTGCTGAGGATTGTGCCTCATGTCCTTGGTGCGTGGTATTCATGGCATTGCTTTGTGAGTTTTTGCTTCATCCAGAGTCAGTTCCAGTGAAGCTGTGATGCTTTACGGGGCTTTGCGTCGCCCTGAATCAGTCCCAATGAGGGTGGCAGCGCGTAGTGTGGCTTTGCTTCATGTGGTGTTCATTCTGATGCGGCTGGCAGCTATGTGGCAAGACTTTGTGGGGATAAATGTCGTTTCACACCAGATTTGATGTAATCTTCAGTTTCTGATGCTAGCCAAGGACCTTGTGAGGCACCAGGAACAGGATCGTATTCCAGCAGAAGTCAACAGAACTCTGGCAGGTCCAGATGCAGGTCCAAGGAAGGATCAGTGCATCAGGTCAGCTGCGCAGTTGCAGGGAGGCCTTTGGATCTTGTTGTGTCCCTGTAGCTCAGAACAGGAGGTTAGTCAGCACCCTTGTGGTCACTAAGCCTAGGATGACGGGAGCAGTCCCAGTGTTCCTTCTCTGCAAGCAGGGCAGTCCTCAAACAGCAGGGCAGCAGGGCATCCTTCTACTGTAGTATCCACTGGCCCTGGAGTGAACTGAAGATTGGGTCTGAGGGTCCTGTTTTTATATCTGGTGTCTCCTTTGGCCTGGGAGAAGCTTCTGGAGTTTCACCCCTACAGAAGTGTCTGGGATTGCTTGCCTCCGTGCCCTGGTCCCAGGTTGTCTGGGGATGTAATAGGATAGTGTAAAGTCCTTTGTGTGTGAGCTCAGCCAGTGGCTTTGAAGTGCAAATGTGGTAGGTGACAGCTCTGCCCCAATCATGTCAGAGATGGCCCATCCTGCCAACACTCAGACCCTCTATTGTTATACTGTCTTAGAGGAATACATAAAGGCTAACTTCCAACTACACCAATTTATCTGGCCCAGAAACATGCTGTAGGCACTAAATGGTTACAACAAGAAAATGCCAGCTTTCTAAAAGTTTTAAGAATTGTGATTTACAATCTGACTGTACTATAAAAGAGGGTTATAAATAACAATCCCTCAGACACCAAACATGGCTTTCCTACCTGCTCCCAATAACTGTTATCACTTATTAATTGTAATAAGGTAACACAATGGTATCCTATGGGAGAAGTAGGCCTCACAATAGTGAAAACAAATTTGTGAGTTTTTCACAACCAGGACATGTAAAACTTAAAAGTACATGCCCAATGTTTTAAATACAATGCACCCTGCTCTATGGGCTGTTTAGGGCCTTACCCTTGGGGTGACATATTTATTAAAAAGGAAGGCTTAGGTCTAGCAAAATGCTTATATTGCCAGGCCGATATGGCAGTTTAATTTAAAAGTACACGCACAGTCTGTAATGGCAGACCTGGAACATGTTTAAAAACGCTACTTGAGCGGGTGGCACAATGAGTGCTGCAGGTCCACTAGTAGCATTTAATTTACAGGCTCTGGGTACACGTAGTACCACTTTACTAGGGACCTATAAGTAAATTAAATGTGCCAACTGGGCACTGAGAACAAGCACTTTAGCACTGGTTAGCAATTGTAAAGTGCACAGAGTCCTAAAAGCCAACAAAATGGGTGCAGAAAACTGAAGAGGTGATGGCAAAAAGTTTGGGGGTGATCCTGCAGAGAGGGCCAAGTGCAACATCACCCATCTCTTTCACCCAATTTGCTTGGCAAAATCTTGTCTTTGATATAGCAAGACATTTCAAGAAGTTGCCAACCCATATGCAATATGCCATTGTAATTGTTAAATTTGTTGAAAGTCACTACCACCGGCTTTTTAGGATTTGAGGGAAATTTTCAGCATTGAGGGTTTCCCTGAGACCACAGTATTTGATAATGGGGTGCAATTAACTTTCTGAGAAATGACATAATTCTTAAGTACACACAATATCAGCCACAGTAGCAACACAGCTATCTTTGTCCTCCAAAGAAACCATCTGGTCAAACTCTTTAATCACTTCAGTCATTATCTTTAGGAGGACAGTGTTTGCCTTGCCTTCCAGCCCCTTCCAAATACTTGTGGGGCACCGTCTTTCTGCCAAAGTATACCTATGGTGGCTTAAAACCAAATAACCTGAACATATGTGTGATAGCACCATCGTAGACCAGAGTAAAGTGAGAAAAAGAGTTATGGTGCATCAGTTTAAATCCAATCAACATTATTATGAGTCACACAAAGCCCAGGTGCCAGAGCTCATGGAGGTGATGTGGTGCGTATAACAATGCCTGTTAGGTTGCAGAGGGGAACTCCAGTCTTTCTAGGCCTCTTAAGGTAGTGCGGATCAACAAAGGCAGTGTAATTGCGTAGCTTGCCAAGTGTTAGAGCATCAGAGTAACCAGGAGCGTGGGTGATGAAAAACTGGATGACTCTGGAATAGATCTGAAGGCGAGTGGGAGTATCCATACTGATGGTTCCTTTGGATCTGCCCTTGATATCAATATCCTGGATTGGGGAAAAGTGATTAGAGAACTTGGTAGAGGACCCCCATTTACTTTCAGGGGATTTTGGGGAGTCTCTTTCAAAAAAATCAATGACTAATCATGTGAAAAAAACTTGAAAGACAAAAACCCGATCTTGGAGGATCCACCATTATTGATGATTTCCCTTGTTCTTCCTGTTGTATCCCCCTTGTTTTTTTTCCGGTAAATGGAAAGATGTGTTATATAAACTTTAGGTTTCCATTGCTTTTATTTTTGTGATGGTATTATTTTCCCCTGTTCTCTTCTTCTCCTCTCCCTTGGTTTCACCCAATGGAATGTTGGAGTGGGGGATGAAGGGTTCAGGAGATAGCAGAGGTCACTGTACTGCCTCTTGAGAGATTGTATCTCTCTTTTTATGCTGTGCTGTTGTGATTAAATAAATCATTCTACCTATGTTGAATCCCAAGTTATTACAATTCTGGAAATGCTTCTTTCCTCGTACTTGTTTGCATTCTTCAAATGAAGAAGCATTGGGAATGCCAATAAGTTTGCTTTAAATGAATATTGTATCGCAATTTGAAGCATTATAAGTGGATAGGCTGGGAATTCATATGTATTTGTGTAAGCAAAGAGTTGTAGAATAATATTGGTGTAGATTAAAAGGTCAGAGGATAGTTGCACTGTGATGCTATACCTAAATATCCACGTAGGTTAACAACTGCCATCCTGCTATCTGTGCTGCCACAATACAACTCCATAAATTGTCTAGTTATCTAAAACACCTTAATAGCTTTGCAATGACTTGTATAGCCCTGAAATTTCAAGCTAAAGCAGCTGGACAAATAAACAAAATGGTCACAGCTGTGTGGAGGGCAGGCACATTTTCTATGGAAGCACACAATGCCTGCCCATTCAAAACATGTACTCCTGGCTCCCAACATGTGGCTGGAGCAAACGCCCTTCTCTTGGTGTTGCTCACATAATTGTCTGGTGACAGCTGTGCTGTTAAACCAGACCATACAAATGAATAAACAGATTTCAAGCAATACTTTGTGAGTTCCAGAAGGGTTGAGCATTTGAAGAATATGAGTGTAGTTTGAGACTTACAAACCAGGACTTGTGTGATTCACCCTTCATGTGAGGGAAGTTTGCCTATACTCGACCAATTTTTGCATGTGAGTAAAGTCTTCACTACAGCTGCCCCTGCTGTGCCTGCTCCCTGTGTGTACTGTGAATGTGAAACCATAACTGCATGTGTGACTGAAAAATAATGTGAATGGAAATTCTACCAGGGAATGAATATTTGGTCTCTATAGAAATATTTAGATGGTGTGGCAATTAGGGTAAGGCAGGCTTTAAGATGCTAGGTCACACACCCATCTTTGAGTCAATGAAAATGGCATTAAAAAAACATTTAAAGCAGATCCTACAAACTGCATGTGCTCCTGGCATTAATAATATTGCCAAAAATCACAGAACAGAAATGAGAGAGTTTTAACGGGCCATCATATGTCCTCCCTAAATATGGCTACCAACAAAAGATGTGACGTTCCATGAGGTTTCTGATCTACCTTGAGAAAAAAAATAAAAATAAGTTTTCCAACAATTTTACTGACTTACCTCTGTCCCTAGGAGTATCCTTTGTAGGATGCACTGACCCTCACCAACTGAAGTGGCATGCTTCATCATTGGATCGTATTTCACTCTGGGTGGGTGGTGTAATATCCAGCGTGCCCCGCAAAAAGGGGGCTCTTTGGTGTAGCTCTTTTCTTTCCCTTATTCTGATGGGATAGTGGTGAATTAGTGGAAATAGTGAGTAGTGGATGTGGTGATTCTAAAACTGCCTATAGATGCCTAATACACACTGCTTAACTTTTAAGGAGTTATCTATCCAAGGTTAAAAACTGATTTGGACCAACTGAATAGAAGTTATTCTCTGGCTTAATTAGTAGTCAACAGGGCCTATATGGCTGTGATTCACACACTTTTTCCTCTGAGCAACCGCTAGAGTTATTCCTACGTCTGGTGCCACATAGCTGCCAACCTCTACAAAGCATCCTGCTCTACTCAGCTCTATCCTGCATCCTCACCCCTCAGCTCTACACAGTAGGACTTTTATCAACCTACCTGTTTGCCTTATAAAACTCAAAAAATGCACATTGATCGATTGATAAGAAGCTGCTGCCAACTTCTTATGAAAAGTAGATATGACTTGAAACAGCATTCCAGAAACATCTATGTGGACCCTCAAGTTTCCTGTGTTTGGAGCAGAGTGTTGCCCGGTTCCTAAGGCCAGATCTAAGAACAGGAAACAGCGGGGTGGGGCTGGGAGGGAAGAAGCAACACGGACAAGAGGGAGGTGGGGATTGGGAGCTAGAAAAAATAGTACCTCAGTCACAGAGTCAGTAGCAGAAGGACCCTAATCAGGATGATGCAATCAGTACTTGGTTCATGCTCCAGACGAAAGAAGAGGAAGTGAAGCTGACATACGCTGTCCAATGAGGAGGCAGCAAATGAAAGTGACAATGAAGCTCACAAATGGTAAGCAATGGGCGGGCTCTGAACTCCCCGTAGAAAACAATGGTGGTCATTACGACCTCAGCGGTCTTTGCAAAGACCGCTGAGGAACCGCTGTGCTGAAGACCGCCAGTGCAGGCGGTTTTCCGCTCGGTGAATTATGACTGCTGGCAGCACTCCATCCTTTTTCGGACGGAGAGCCGCCAGCAGCCATACTGGCGGTCGGAAGGGAAGTGGAGGTTGCTCCACCTCCACCACCCCGTCATCAGAACACCGCCCAGGCGTTAAAAATGAAATAAATGGCACAAAGGAATCTTTTAGATTCCTTTGTGCCATTTTTTCAGCAATCCTAACGGGGGAACGCCCCCCTTGCATACATTATGCCTGGCGCAGGCATAATGTGGCGCAAGGGGTTACAAAGTAGCACAATGCATGCATTGTGCCACTTTGTAAATATGGGGCAGCGATTTTGGCCTCGTTGGGCCACATTAGCATTAACAAAATGGCGCTAATGTGGCGCAAGGAGGCACTATGCTCTCTTAAATCTGGGCACAAGTGTTTCTGGTGAAAGGTTTATGAACGATTCCCAGAGGAACAAGGTTTCTTCTAGTATTTCCGCCCATTGCATGGAGTGTTCTCATCACTTCTGGTGAGGTCGGGGTTGCGAACAGCACAATATCATCTGTGGAAACAGATCTCCACTGCCCTTAAACAGGATTACAAACAGCTCGGTTAGTCCAATCTATTATGTCATCGTAAACAATAAATAATAATTGTAACGTATCCCCAGTGTTCTTAGTTTGTGTTCATTGCTGGTATTCATTTGTTTAGGCTATTTTATCTTATTTGTTTGTATTTTTTACTGTGTGTAAAATGAAATAGGAAGACCTCTGCCCAAGAAATTTCAAACCAGGACTTACCAACTCGATAAACTAGTGCATCAGTGAATCTATCTATCTATCTATCTATCTATCTATCTATCTATCTATCTATCTATCTATCTATCTATCTATCTATCTATCTATCTATCTATCTATCTACTGGAGCAGAGGAGGCTTTATGACAGCAGTCTGGCGACACTATCATCAGGATAAAACTCAAGGCAAGGTAGCAAATCTTTGGTGTTCAGAAGCTATGAGTATGTATTTACACTTTAGGAAGTCCAATACTTGAAATGCTGATTTTGAGTTTGGTGTGGATGGTGAAGGGAATCTGAAGGTCTGAGGGGGAATCACGACTAAGGTTCATGGGTGCTACGTAGATATCAAGCTCTGCACATTGACCAAAGCAACTGAGATAACAGGTTTATCTGTGTCACAAGTTATTAGTTATATTGTTCAAGTTGTCATTACCTAGGGCACTTGTGACAATCGAAGAGATTTGGGATTTTAAGGAGTCAAACCATGGCCTGAGGGTTTAGAAATCAACAGATTCCATTAAAATGGAGTAATTGGTAGCATTTATGATGGTTCCAACGCAAAGAGGAAGTATAGTATACACGATAGCAAGTGGTACTTCCAACCTTCAGGAAATCTGGGGAGACTTTCTTGAACCCTATGGCTAAAAGTAAAACAAATGTGCTGAATACATATCTCTTCAGAGTGTCTGTCTTAGCAGCGAGGTGTTATCTTATGGGATATGTCTATTTAAGTCTATTTATCTTTAGTGTGGTCTTTCATGCCTAAAATCTATCTTAAATCATTACTGTCTTCTTATAACATGTTGGAAAGTACTAGCAAAATTATTAGTCAGGGAAAGACCTGCTCCTTCTTCATGCTTTTGTCCAAACCTAAGTGGAACTATTTCAGATCCAGCTGTAGATTTTGGGTAAATCTTATAAACAAGCTGTGTCAGCTGCATTACCAGACTACTCCAAATACAGATGTTGAGCTGAAAAATAAGGAGTTAAATATGTGACTAATACATTTTATGTGAGTGTATAGTTTTAACACATTATATGATAAAAATGCATTTGTTGTTTTCCTATATCAGCACCATATATCAACTCTGGACAAGGGTGTAACGAAACCTGCCGCGGTTGTAGTGAATGACAGCGAATGGCACAAACATACACACACTTTCAAGGTGAAGGTGACAGGAATGAGGAGCTCAGTACCAGGCAATGCTAGCTCTTACGCCCTGGTCTCTAGAGTGATCAGGCACGCATGTCCCTTGTACTGCACCCTTCATGTTTGTATCTACTTTCCCTTCTACTCCACACCACGAATGGTGACAAAATAACAAATGAGACATTTCTTCTGAAAATCTATAAATGTCCTAGATCAGTGGTTCCCAACCTTTTGAATTCTGAGGTCCCCCATTTTATCATTACTGGAACCCGGGGACCCCACTTAATTATTATGTGAATCTGGGGACCCCCCCCCACTGAGTCACTACTGAAAGCTGGGGACCTAATCTGCTAATATAATTTTTTGAGCAGTCGTGGACCTCCTGAGGAGGCTTCACAGATCCCCAGGGGTCCCCGGACCACAGGTTGGGAACCACTGCCCTGCATTTCTAGAAGTCCTCCTTGGATCCTTTGAGAATCCTGCAAAAGTCAGAATTCTGCTCCAGAGTTAAGAAATGAACCTCTGGACATCGGTTTCATATATCTACGTTAATTGCTCTGTGAATTAGGCCAAAAGAGTTTGAATTCTCCTACCAAGCCAACCGATTTTCTCCAGCCCCACCAGCCCGTAAATTGTCTGATGCACCGATGTCCACTAGGGAGCAATCTCAGGGCTCTGCAGAACAAAATAAGTATTTTTGGTCCAAAATGTTCCCATTTTACTCTACTTAGCTGGTGATTAGATAATGGAAATCACTTGCCCCTGGGTTGGATAATGTGCCTGGTGCTCTGCTTAGGTCCTATAGAGATGTCTGGTGCCCTTACCCTTCCTTGTTCTTTAGTGCTATATTGAATGGTTTGCCTATTCCTCCAACCTAGACAGGGGCTGAAATTGTTCAAATTTTTAACAAGCATTTGCAATGCAATGGGTCTCGCATTTGCTCGAATTAGACCTATTGGCGTTGTAAACTCCTAACCGGACTTTTCTTGCCACATAAATTGAAAATGAAACGTAAACCAGTTTCACATAAGCAAGCCAACGGTCGCCATGAGTGTGAAGGGAAAAGGAAGTTCGCTTGCAGTAAAACGTATCGGCAAAAGTGCAATTAGCTATGTAACAGGGTCAACGTCCAAAGCAGTAACCAAACCGCCCTAAGGAGGGATAAATGTAAAGCATTTACCAATAATAACAAAGGATTTTGGAAGGGCAAGCCCATGGACAAGTGATAGTGATGGGTGTGGTTAAAAGCCCAAATAGATAACAACACGTCGGAAAAGCAGCGCTTACGCTCTGCTACGCTCGACCTAAAATGGGCTCTAATGGCCATATGTACGAACACATTTTCCCATAGACACAGAATGGGTAAACCCTTTGCTACACCTGGCCCTAGATCTCTATCATCTAATTACAGACCAATCAGCCTTATCGACAGCTTGCAAAAGCTGTCAGTTGGGTCATTCTGAATAGGGTGAGCGAGTGGATCTCTGACTTGAATGTCCTAACCCCGCTGCAGGCTGGGTTCAGAGACGGTGTTGAGACAATTGATCAGGTCCTCCGCTTGCAACTGTTGTACTGGAAATTTGTAACACTTGGGGGCGGCAGACTTTTTGTTATTTTTGTGGACCTTAGGTCCGCTTTTGATCTTGTCCCCAGAAATACCCTGTGGGCTGTCCTGACGGAGTTGGGAGTTCCTGGCTATCTTTTGAGAATCATTTTCAGATTACATTTCAACAATTATGCCCAAGTTAGATGTGGCCCACAGGGTGAATTGACAAAACCCATTCCAGTAAATAGGGGAGTGAGACAGGGGTGTGTGTTGGCCCCAACCTTCTTTCTTCTGTATATTAATAAGCTGGTATTCCAGCTTCAGAAATGTGAGGGCAATGCCCCTACTCTTGCTAGGTCAAGATTCCGTCCCCCCTGTTTGCAGATGACACTCTCTTGATATCCAAATCCCCAGTGGTGATCCAGAAACTTCTGGATTGTTTTGAGTCATTCTACAGACAGAGAGAGCTGGAGATCAACCCCAGCAAGACTAAGGGGGTCATTACAACATTGGCGGTATAAGGCGCTTACCGCCTTGCAGAAGACCGCCAATACACCGCCGCGGCCGCGGTAGACTGCCACAGATATTATGACACACATCACAGAATCTGCCGAAATTCAGACACCCACACAACACCGCCACACCAAAGGTCAGCGATAAACTGGCGGAAACAAATCCTCCACCTCCACGCCAACAGAAACACGCCCATGCTATTACGACCCACGAATCCACGCAGCGGTCTTTCAACTGCGGTATTCCATTGGTGGTACACACTGCTGCGCTCAAAATACACACACATATACAAAACACCGCCACATTGGACAATTCCAAATACACACTCCTGATACACATACACATACACACACCACTCCCACATACGCAATACAATATAAAACACACACCCACATCACACACAAACCCCTACAACCAGAAATTCTGAGAGAAGGCCAGAGAGACAGCACAGCTATTGACAACCCCATCACACAGAGGCACACAACACCATCACCCACACAACATCCACGCACAAAACACCACATACCACTACACTCACCACACTCATCAACACATACACCACCCCACACATTACACATAACACCCCATTTCACGCCAAAGACACCCCCGCTTCTCCGAGGAGGAGCTCAGGGTCATGGTGGAGGAAATCGTACGGGTAGAGCCACAGCTATTTGGCTCACAGGTACAGCACACATCAATAGCCAGGAAGATGGAGCTATGGCAAAGAATAGTGGACAGGGTCAACGCCGTAGGACAGCACCCAAGAAATAGGGAGGACATCAGGAAGAGGTGGAACGACCTACGGGGAAGGTGCGTTCAACGGTCTCCAGGCACAACATCGTGGTGCAGCGGACTGTCGGCGGACCCCCACCTCCTCCCCCACAACTAACAACATGGGAGGAGCAAGTTCTGACCATCTTGCATCCTGGGGGCCTCGGAGGAGTCGGTGGAGGATGGGACACTGGTAAGTCAAATCTTAACTATCACATCCCCCACCCTACCTGCATGCTATCACACACCCCCACCCTCACACCATCCCCTATCACCCCAAATCCTCACTAATCTACCCATGACACCAAGCACCCATCCCAACACCAAGCCCTGCATGACACAACAAAGCATGGTCCCCCCTCACTAAAGCATGCCCACTGCACATACCCAGAACCCCCCACCAACCATCACCACACAACCCCCCTCACAGGAATGCCTGCACTGGGGATCACACACACCCAACCATTGCACACCATTACACACACAGAGGCAATAATCATGTTCTCATACCCCTGCAGGAACCCGAAGGAACGTCACCACACCAGAGGGTCCAGACAACACCACTCCACCCTCAGAAGAGGCCCACAGTGACGACAGCAGCTCTGCCCCACTGGATCCGGATGACCAGCCCGGACCATTGTGGGCCTCGGGACAGTCAGTTCCCCTTGCCCATCCACAGCCCAACACTGAGCTGCCACCCTCTGGTAACACCAGCACAGCACCCACCCAGCGGGCCCAAACCTCCCTACCCAGGACAGGTCAATCAGCGGTGTGTCCACCACTACAGGGCACCCAGGCTAACCCACCACCCCAACAACAACAGGGACCTGGGGGCAGTGGTAGTGGGCACACGGTCCAGGGGACGGAGGCACAGGAACACAGGGGAACTGGGAGGGCTGCTGTGCGACAGAGGGAGGACAGGCCAAGGGAACCAACTCTCCAAGAGGCCCTATCCTCCATCATGGGAGCATACCAACACTCCCAGGAGACGATGGCCACGGTCCTGGACAAGTTGCAGGAGACCCTGCGTCTGCAGGACGAACTGTATTTGGGGTTCAGGGAGGAGCTCAGGACCATCAGCTCCGCCCTGGGCACCATCGTAGGGGTGCTGACGACCATTCAAAAGACCTTGAGGGACACCGTGGCACTCCAAGGGGCCCCTGACACTAGCCAGGATGACGAACTGCCCACCACCTCCGCCGGCGCTAGTGGACAGGACGCCCCGCCACAGGACCACAAAACCAGCACCCCATCCCCTGCAGACGGACAACCACCACGCAAGCGGTCCCTGAGATCCAGGAACAGGACAGAGCAAGATGGCAAGACCCCCGCCAGGAAATAAGACCACCCTGATTGTCCGACCACTGTCCCACTTTGTCACCCTGTCCAGATTGGAACTGCCCCAGCTCCACTTCCAATGCCCAGATGGGCAGTGCACCTGTGAGACGAATAGACTGGACTCTGCCATGGACATTCCTCCACCATCACCCATCCCCATTTTACAACCTTCCTTCATTTTTTTAGCACTTAAATAAACACCCTTGAAAGCCAAAAAAATCTTTAGACAGTCTATGATTTGGAACTTTGTATTATCAATTACAGTGTCATAATGGATTACCCATTGTAAGGCTAACATACCAATGTCACACATCACAAGCCCTTGAAGGATGCAAGCAGTTGATACGTAGGTTACCACACTTGTGAAACTGAAATGGAAGGGTACAGCTCAATTAACAAATAGTGAGTGAAATGTAGGTACAGGATAGAGGTAGACGTGTGAAAGTTAATGTAATGTTCAACCAGAAAATGTTCTCACCTGTGTGTCACTGGAAATATTGCTGTATGACTGACTCCATGTTGTCGTTTTCTCCATCCTCAGCTTCATCCTCATCACTGTCCACTGGCTCCACAGGCTCCACAGCTGCCACAACACCGTCATCTGGATCATCCTCCTGCAGAAAAGGCACCTGGCATCGCAATGCCAAATTATGGAGCATGGAGCAGGCGATGATGATGTTGCACACCTCCTTCGGTGAGTAGAATAGGGATCCACCTGTCATATGGAGGCACCTGAACCTGGCCTTAAGAAGGCCAAAGGTGCGTTCGATTACCCTCCTAGTCCGCCCATGGGCATCATTGTACCATTCCTCTGCCCTGGTCCTGGGATTCCTCACTGGGGTCAATAGCCACGAAAGATTGGGGTAACCAGAGTCCCCCAATAGCCATACACGGTGCCTCTGGAGTTGACCCATCATATCAGGGATGCTGCTATTCCGCAGGATGTAGGCGTCATGCACAGAGCCAGGGAACATTGCATTTACCTACGAGATGTACTGGTCTGCCAAACAGACCATCTGGACATTCATGGAATGATAACTCTTCCGGTTCCTGTACACCTGTTCACTCCCGCGGGGGGGACCAGAGCTACATGGGTCCCATCAATGGCACCTATGACGTTGGGGATATGTCCAAGGGCATAGAAGTCACCTTTCACTGTAGGCAAATCCTCCACCTCAGGGAAAATGATGTATCTCCTTACGTGTTTCAGCAGGGCAGACAACACTCTGGACAGCACGTTGGAAAACATAGGCTGGCACATCCCTGATGCCATGGCCACTGTTGTCTGAAATGACCCACTTGCAAGGAAATGGAGCACTGACAGCACCTGCACGTCAGGGGGGATTCCAGTCGGATGGCGGATTGGTGACATCAGGTCTGGCTCCAACTGGGTACATAGTTCCTGGATTGTGGCACGGTCAAACCGGTAGGTGAGGATAATATGTCTTTCTTCCATTGTCAACAGGTCCACCGCGGTCGGTACACCGGAGGATTCCGCCATCTTCTCATATGTCCCAGCTGACGGTGCCTAAGAAGGACAACAGCGAAGAACCAGTCACTATTCCTCCAGGTATGTACCCACAGTTACACACAAGACTATACCAGACAAAAAAGCCTTCCTGTATGTGTGTTGAGTATAGGCCTAGCTATGCGTGACGCAGTAGTAAATAAAGCCGCCATGTGGGCCCCAGAAATGGCGGCTGCCTGACCTCTAAACTGGGACAATGGGATTGTGGGGTAACTGCGCTGGCGTTGCACACCGTCGCGGTAGGCGGTCGTAGACCGCTGCGCAATGCTGCATTTGTTAACATTGGACTCTATGGGTCCCAGGAGCCAATGAACAGGTGCGCTGGTGGTGATGATGCGCACCGCCGCGGAAGTCACCGCCATTTTCTATCTCTTCACTCACTAGATACCTGACCTTCGACAGGAGAGGACCTACACTGCTAGTGCTGCTGTGACCTCGGTCTGGAAGCGACGATGGCTGCTGCGTCTGGGGAAAGGGCCCCTGCCTTCACTGCACAGGAGTTGGAGAAACTTGTGGATGGGGTCCTCCCCCAGTACACGCTACTCTACGGTCCTCCAGACCAACAGGTTAGTACACAGGGAGCAGGTTGTATGGGCTAGGCCTGGGTGGAGAGGGCTGGGTGGAAGAGGGAAGGGGGCAGAGTACATAGAACAGTTATGCATGGGAATGAATGGGCCACATGGCCAGAGTAGAGAGGGGGCCACTCACATTGACGGTGCAGTTGGTAATGACTGTTCCTCTTTCCTTGTGCATGTCATGTAGGTCAGCGCCCACCAGAAGAGGGACATTTGGCGTGCCATCGCCAAGGAGGTCCAGACCCTGGGGGCCCACCAGAGACGGGGCACCCACTGCCGTAAGAGATGGGAGGACATTTGCCGCTGCAGCAAAAAAGACGGCGGAGGCTCAGCTGGGGATGGCCTCCCAACGTGGGAGGGGTGCCCGTCGCACCATGACCCCCCTTGATGTTCCGGATCCTGGCGGTGGCCTACCCGGAGTTGGATGGGCGCTTGAGGACATCACAGCAGACACAAGGGGGTGAGTACAACCTCATTCAGCCCACTTTGCGTGCAGTGGAGGGGTCTGGGTGGGGGAGGTGGGCTGTGGGTGTCCCTAGGCCAGGGCGAGTTAGGTAGGCAAGGCCTCTCCGTAATGTAGGCCATGTGGCACTCAACCCCACCTCAGCAGAGTGGCAAGTTGAGGTATAGTTGCCCCTGTGGCATCCATGTGCGCAGATTCCCACCATTGCCATGTAGGCCATGTCCCAGAAATTGCATGTGCAGAGGTCAGGAGCACGGCGTAATGCAGGGGGCAGCTGCGTCTGTCTTGTCTGCCAACGGTAGCGGTATGCCATGCACTAAAACTCTCTTTGTTCTGTCTCCCCCCCTTTTCCTGCTCTCCCTGTCCTTTTGTACATCAGCATCATCAGGCGGAGGTACAGTGGCACCGGAGCACGAGGGAGCTGCATCCCACATGGCCATGGAGGGCCACACCACAGACTCTGAATGCACCAGTGGGACGGAGGGCGAGGGGAGCTTCACGTCGGCCACCGGATCACCAACCACCTGTGCGCCCCACTTCTACAGGTATAGCCGCCACCCCCCCTACCAGCACCGCCCTCCCAGCAGCCCCTCAGCCTTCGCCCCGTGCCCGCTCACCCAGGAGGGTGGGCATCACCTTCGCCCCAGGCACCTCAGGCCCTGCCCCAGTCACCCCTGCTGCCCTCAGTGAGGAGGCCATTGACCTCCTCAGGTCACTCACTGTTGGGCAGTCTACCATTGTGAATGCCATCCAGGGTGTAGAAAGGGAGTTGCAACACGGAAATGCATTCCTGGAGGGCATTCATTCTGGTCAGGCTGTCCTTCAGCGAACCCTGCAATCTCTGGCCTCAGCACTGATGGCAGCCATTGTCCCTGTGTCTAGCCTCCCCCCTCCAACTTCCTCCACCCAGACCCAGTCTCCTGTACCCCAGCCCATCCCAAGCACACCTACAGACCAGCATGCACACAAGTCAACACACACAAGTAGCTCAAGCAAACATAGGCACCACACACACCACAGGCACTCACGCAAGCCTCACCAACATACAGACACAGCAACATCCACTGCCTCTACTGTGTCCCCCTCCTCCTCTTCTCCCTCCTCCCTCCCAGTCTCGTCTACACACACACCTGCATGCACCACATCTAGAGGCACTAGGACTCGCACCAGGACACCCAGCACCACAAGCCGCTCACCTGCACTCACCACCTCCACTGCCATTTACACGTCCCCTGTGTCCTCTCCCAATGTGTCTGTGACGCCCCCTCCCAAAGTACCCAAACGCCGGCAATCACTCACCCAACATCCATCCACCTCACGACAGTCTCCAGTACCTGCACCTACACCCAAAACATCTAAAGTGACACCTCCTACAACCACCTCCTCTTCCTCCACTCCCAGACCCCCTCCAGCTACCCATCCCAGTGTTCCGCAGAAACTGTCCCTCTGTCAAATTGACCTTTTTGCCCCCCCCCCAATTCATCAGTCCCGTCGTAGCACCTCAGCCAAAAAGCCTCCAGTACCAGTGGTGCGTGTTCCAGGTTTTTGGAGTGCACCGGCCACCAGGGCAGGCAGTAGGACCCAGAGCCTAGGCAGTGGCAGCCCTCCCCCTGTAAAGGCTCTGAAAATGGACAGTGGACGACTGGACCGTCTTAAGACTCCTGGTGGGTGACAAGTGACATGGGATCGAAGGCGATTGGTGAGTCAGCTGTAACTCCACCAAAGGTGGGGAAGGTCCAGAGGAAGTCTGCCCAGCCTGTTGTGAGTGTCACGGCGGAGAAGTGCACCATCATATCCGGTGGTCCAGACACAACCGCCAGCACCGTCGTCACTGGTCCAAAGACCAGCGCCAGAGTCACAGCCCAGGAGGGCACAAGTATCGTCACTGGTCCAGAGACCACCGTCAGAGTCACAGCCCAGGAGGGCACAAGTATCGTCACTGGTCCAGAGACCACCGCCAGAGTCACAGCCCAGGAGGGCACAAGTATCGTCACTGGTCAGGAGACCACTGCCAGAGTCACAGCCCATGAGGGGCCAGGATGCCACAGCCCCGCTGGGCAATGATGGAACGTCATGCCACACACCAATGTCCGTATCAGAACCGCCATGTCAAAGCACCGCTGAACAGGGCAAAGACCACCATGTCAAAGCACTGCTGAACAGGGCAAAGACCGCCATGTCAAAGCACCGCTGAACAGGGCAAAGACTGCCATGTCAAAACACCGCTGAACAGGGCAAAGACCGCCATGGCAAAGCACCGCTGAACAGGGCAAAGACCGCCATGTCAAAGCACCGCTGAACAGGGCAAAGACCGCCATGTCAAAGCACCGCTGAACAGGGCAAAGACCGCCATGGCAAAGCACCGCTGAACAGTCCTGAAACGCCATGGCAAAGCACCGCTGAATAGGGCAAAGACCGCCATGGCAAAGCACCGCTGAACAGTCCTGAAACGCCATGGCAAAGCACCGCTGAACAGGGCAAAGACCGCCATGGCAAAGCACCGCTGAACAGGGCAAAGACCGCCATGTCAAAACACCGCTGAACAGGGCAAAGACCGCCATGTCAAAGCACCGCTGAACAGGGCAAAGACCGCCATGGCAAAGCACCGCTGAACAGGGCAAACACCACCATGGCAAAGCACCGCTGAACAGGGAAAAGACCGCCATGGCAAAGCACCGCTGAACAGTCCTGAAACGCCATGGCAAAGCACCGCTGAACAGGGCATGCACCATGTAGGAATGAATGGACCGCCACATCAGGCATCCTTCTTCCATGTGCAGCTGGGACAGTGACAGCACAGGAACTTTTTTCACGTGGAGACTCATCCAGTCTGGGCACCAGTCCCCCTCCACAACCAGTGGAGACCTGCATCTACTTGAGAGACTGTGGCTTTGCACTCCCCAGGATGTAACAGTGGGCAAACCACCCACTGTAGGACTTGAGAGACTGTGGCTTTGCACTCCCCAGGATAGCACAGTGGGAAAACCACCCACTGTAGTGACTTGAGAGACTGTGGCTTTGCACTCCCCAGGATGTAACAGTGGGCAAACCACCCACTGTAGGACTTGAGAGACTGTGGCTTTGCACTCCCCTGGATACATCAATGGGCATCGAGCCCCGTCGTGGATCTGGCTTCGCATTCATCTGGATGAGGTGCCCCCCCTTCCCTTCCCCCTGAGGTGCCTGTAGTGTTTCTATCTGATGCCCCAGCAGTGTTCTCTCCGATTTTGGTCAGGTATCTATTGTGGGCCTCGCCCATGCATTTTTGGACTGTTGGTGCACGGACATTGTTGTGTACATATCTGCACTACTTCTCGGATTGTATGTGTAAATAAGAGTGATTTTGAGATATGTACATCTGTATATTTTTGTATGACATGTATATTGGCTCATTACAATGTTTGCCCGAATTTCGCATTGTCTTTGCATTCTTCCGGGGGGATTTTGGGTTGTTACTGTGATTTTTGTGACTACATTGGTGTGTATGTTGTGATATGCGAGGGTGGGGGTGTTTGGTGGGTGTCCCCCTAACTTTTGCCTCCCCTCTCCCCGTGTCGTAGGTTCAGTACTCACCGGTATCTTCTGCGCCTACGTAGCTGTTGGTCGTAAAGGAGCAGAAAAACAAGGGCAGGTAGGATTTGTAATTCGGGCTCCATGGTGTCCTCCTTCCTTGTGGGATGTGTTCAGGAGAGCGTTTTCCCATAGCAAAAGCTGTTTCCGCCGTGTTTTTGTTCGCGTTGGTTCCACCCCGGAAAAGGAGGCGGATTGGCGGGTTGTAATAGTGTGGGCGGTACATTGTCTCCTGCCTGTCTGTTGGCGGTAACCGCCGCGCTGCTTGTCTGTACCGCCGTGGCGGTCGGAGTGTTAAAGTGGCTGTCTTTGTTGGCGGTTTTCGCCACGGTCATAATTCCTTTCTTTTTTTCGCTGGCCTGTTTGCGGTATTACCGCCGCTTTAACACTGTCCGCCAGGGTCGTAATGACCCCCTAAATGTATGGTTTTTAACCCCTGTCTGACATCTCGCCCAAATCCGACCCTTAGTAGTGTGCCACTGGAGAAGGTTTCTGTGTTTGATTATTTAGGGGTTGCGCTTACTGAATGTTTTGATTGGTCCTGTTCAGTTCAGGTGCATAGACTCAAGCTAGAGCAATACTGCGGAGGCATTTTGAGGGCTTACCGTTCCTCCTCATTTCGTCCAGTGTCACGGCCATCGAGATGTATAAAACCCGGATTCTGGGGGCCACTTTATATGATGGGGAGCTTTGGGGCTTTCATGATATTAGACCCTTAGAATTGTCACAAAACTGCTTTTTGAGAAACTTAGTTAATCTTTCCGTTAGCACGCTGCTTTTCCCCCTGCGGTTTCTCTGTGGTCTTGGGGCAGTCTGGTGCTGGCAAGATTGCCTGGTGGAGGTCCTTGAAAGCTCGTCTGGGCCAGATAGAGTGTGAGAACTTATGGTCCTCCCCTGCTGATATTTTGTCAGTGTCCAAGTCCAACTTGAAAGGTGCTTACTGGCACCACATTGACAATTTATATTTGTATACTCCCAGGTTTGGGTCCCTCACTGCATCGTTTTTGTAGTTCAAGGTGGAGTGTCATTTTGAGAAGTTCTTGGATGAGACTGAACCATCACCTGCAAAGAGTTTACATCTTAAATTTTGCTTGAGAACCTTGCCCTTTGTAAGTCCCACCCCGGTGATCAGGACCAGTTTTGTCCATTCTGTCCAATGATGGTAGAATCACCCGAACATATTGTTGTAATGATTATGAGGCAAAAACGAGATCAGTTGTAGTATCTTTTATTGGTCTCTGTTTGCCACTTCCTCCCTTCATTCAGTCGATCAGCAGTCTGCCTCACAACAACATTCTAAAGCAGACTCCCCACTCAACCAAAAGGTAATACCATTTAGCGCATAATGGGAGGTAGGACGGGCAGTACCATTCTTATATATTTTGAATACTAATAGCAAAAGGTTTAACTGAAAGAATATTAATAATACTAATTATAACACATCCCCCAACCTATAAATTGTTGAACTATGTGATGAGGCAATAGTTACACTACAGTACATCACACATGGTACTTATTTGGCAAGATAATGTGTGCATAACAAAGTCAACTTTGACCCCCCCTTGATTTGTCACATGAAACACTACCTCAAGACATAGTCCTTGTGCCAAAAGGGAGGACTCCAATTTCTCCCTTTCCAGCGCATGGTGTTGGGCGTTGATGCAGTGCCATTACTCGTGTTGTCGCCCGTGGGTTGCTGTTTTACCAATCTGTCCATGCTCCACATTTGACCATTGCCCATTATGACTACATTGTGTTTTACTTTTGCGATGCGCATGCGGCCATAGAATTTGGAGATGTCATCACCTCTTCTTAGCGGTTTCTTAACATAGACCCAATTTCCTATTTCCCATTTTTGTTGTTTGGTTCCATGCTCGGTGTTATAATATGCTTTGTATTTGTTCTGGTGTCGAATGAGTTTATCCTTCCTTCTTTCTGTGTTGTACACTACTTCAGCTCCTCCTCCTAACCAACCAGGAAAACATTTAGTGCAAGATTTCCTTCCTTTGAGTGCTGTGAAAGGAGAGATCCCTGTAATTAGGTTAGGTGTGGTGTGATATGCCCAGAGCATGTCTTGGATTACTTTCTCCACTTGAGTGTGATTTGCACAAACTAATTGGATACGCTCCTTTATCATCCTGTTTGTTCTTTCAACCATTCCATTGGCTCCAGGGCAGTACAATTCTGTCTTCAGATGTCTGATTCCACGCTTTGTTAAAAATTCTGTCATTGCAAGGGAAGTGAATTGTACCCCATTGTCCGTAATAATAGTAGAAGGTATCCTTTTCATTGTAAAAGTATCTGTTAAAAATGTTAAGAGAGAGTCTATGGTAATCAACCGTGCAAATACCCAATGAGAGTGATAGTCGACCAATACAAATGCGAATCTTTTTGCTAGGCTTTTACGGTTGATTGGGACAATTATGTCAAGAGCTACTTTCTCCCAAGGTTTATCTGAAACAGACACTGGGGATATAGGAGTTTTACGAATCGTTTTGGATTTATCACTGTTGGTACAGATGGTACAGTTTTTAACTTTAGATTCAATGGCAGAGTCCATGCCAGGAAACCAGTAATGCTCCCTTAGTCCGGCCTTTGTGAGGCTTCTGCCTAAATGGCCTTCATGTACAAGGTCTATAACCTTTTCTTTCAATGTGTCTGGTGGGATTATTTGATCATTTCTCATTTTCAAGTTGTTATTCATGTTGAGTTCCTGATGTACCTTCCAAAATTGTCTGATATATTTCCTTAAGTTCCTGTTACTTTTAGGCCAACCTTGCAAAATGTAATCTTTCAGGTGTTGTAACACCTCGTCCTTGGCAGTGCAATCTTCCCATTCTTTGCTAGTGATAGATGGGGAATTAATTTCTAAAATGGGATATTCAAAGGTTTCCTACTCCTCTTCATTGTTCAATGGGGCTCTCTATTTTGAAGCAGAAGCCCTCCAATGCTAATACCCAGCTCCTTTGTTTGTGAACATGTACGTCAGGGGCTTGTGATCAGTACGGGGCTTATGATCAGTACGGATTTTGAATTGCAGCCCCCACAAATAGAATTTGAAATGTTTGACCCCCCAGAAACATGCCAAGGCTTCCTTTTCTACTACGGAGTAGTTCTTTTCGGATTTGCTGAGAGATCATGAGGCGAACGCAATGATTCTTTCTTTGCCATTAATCATTTGGGAGAGGGTAGCCCCCAGACCTTTGTTGCTGGCATCCGTGGTTAGTATGGTTTTTCTGTTGGGGTCAAAGCTGCACAGATAGCATCCTTCAGCTTCATAATGGATTCTTGATGCTCATCCAGCCATTTGTATTGAGTATGATTTTTCAACAATTCTCTTAAATTAGCTGTTGTGCTAGCAAAGTTCTTGACATACTTTGCCATATATTCTGCCAAGCCTAAGAAGGATTTGAGTTCTTCTTTAGTTTCTGGGGCATGGGCTTCCTTTATTGCCTCCAGTAAGCATATTTTGGGTTTAAAACCTTCCTTGGATATGGTATGGCCTAAGTAGTCCACCGCACTGACCCCGATTCTGCATTTGTCCTTCTGTAAAGTGAGCCCTGCTCCTTTGAGCTTGATGAGGACATTGCATAGAATTTTATTGTGCTCTTCCACTGTGGAGCCGTAAATTAGGACATTGTCTTGGAAACACAGGGTTTTGGGTATCCCCTCCAGAATTTGCTGCATTATTTTTTGGAATACTGCAGCCGCAGATGCCAGACCAAATGGCATTCTGCTGAACATAAAGGTGCCCATAGGTGTGGTGAATGCCGTTAAACACCTAGACTCTGGGTGTAATTCTACTTGGTGATATGCCATTGATAAATCAAGGACAGAAAAACGTGGCTTCACCCATAGTACTCAGCATTTCGTGGATGCGAGGTAGCGGATGTCTCTCAATACAAATATTGTCATTCAGGTCGAGTAGATCCACACATAATCTGATGCCGTCACCATTGGCTTTCCTGGCTAATACAATTGGGGATACCCATTCTGAACAGTCTATGGGTTGTATGACTCCTAAATCTTTTAGCCTGGTTAGTTCCTTTTCTAATGGCAAGTTTGACTGACATTTGAGATGTCCCAGCAAATGTTTCCAGAGTTGAGAGGTGGTGTAAACAAAGCGTCTACCATCCCATGTTATTTTCTTCATTTTAGGAACATTGACTGTTCTGAAGGCTGCAGATCGCGAAGATTTTCTTGACATGTACCGGAAGATTTTCTTCTTCAGGTACTCAAGCATACATCATGCAAAGATTTATGTGTCAAGCAGAGTGCTTTAATTTTAAAAAACACTATTTTTTGACTCAGAGCCAGTGAAGCTCCATTAAAGCCTCTGAAACAGACTTGAAATTGGGAATTCTTTTGAGTGGGTGGGCCTCTGAATTCTGCAGTATATGAAGCTTCTTAAATGACCTTTGATGAATGCCGAAATATAGGGCATTATGATAATCTAGCCTGGATAGAAACAGCGTAGTGACTACTGATTTCTGTAAATCACATGGAATTAAATGGAGGATTTTTCAGCAGCAAAAAACAAGATGAAGTAAGTTTATTAACATCGTCGATAAAGGATAATCTGGAGTCAAAAATCACCCCCAGATTCCTGACTTTAGGCACTGGAGTAGAAGGAAGGCCCAGAGTTTGAGGCCACTAAGATGGGTTCCAGAAGGAAGTGTCCTTGCCAAAAAGAAGAACCTGGGTTTTATCCGAGTTCAGCTTGAGGCTGTTGTTGCTCATCCAATTAACAACGGTGCCCTTACAGCTATTAAAACGGTGTGCAGCCTTGGTTACATCACTGGAGACTGACACTGTAATTTGCGTTTCATCCACATATGCTACTGACAGGAAACCAAATGTACACATTAGTCTATGGGCTATGTAAATGTTGAAGAGCTTAGGGTTCAGTGATGACCCCTGAGGGACACCACATGGTAAAGAAAAGGGCTTTAATACGAAATCCACCAGAGCGACTAATTGTTCTCTGTCAGAGAGGAATGAGCTCAGAAACTCAAGAAGTGATCCACCAATCCCAGTCTCCGTTAGGCGCACCAAAAGAATGGCTCACGGTGTGGAAGGCTGAGGATGAGTCCAACAGGATCACCGCAGCCTTCCCTCTGTTGTCCAAAATGTTTCTTAGCTCCACAGGAGCCACTAATAAAGCCACTCAGTACTGTGGTTTTGCTCTAAAGTTGGATTGCGCACTATCCAAAATTCCATTATTATCCAAAAACTCAGAGAGCGCTTTTTGAGGATCTTCTCCAAAAAAGGAAGGCGAGAGATAGGGTGATTTTTTTTTCCTCATTTGGGTCCAGGGAGGTTTTTTTTTAAGCAGGTGAACTGAGGCCTTTTTCCATTCAGAAGAAAAGTCTACTGAGTTGATAATGGTATTTAGTAGAATGGTAAGTAAAATGGCTACCGTCCTTGCTATGTCATGTAGAATTTTGACTTTGTATGTTCAATAAGTTCTACTACTTCTGTGGTTAGAGGAGGAAAATCACAGAATTCGACTTTATTGGGGTCTGTCCAGTCTGCCCCAGAAGCCATAGCTGTAACAGTACAGCTAGAGTCCAATTGTCTATGTATTTCCTCAACTTAATTTTTTTTTTAATTCAGCTAACTTATCGCATAGCGATTAGCTGGGAAACAATGTACTACTGATGTTAGGTCTAGAAAGTACCAGGACTGTTTTGAAAAGTTCTCTTGTGGAATTTTTGGCTTAGTTGATTTTTTCCAAGAAATAATTAATTTTTTCAGTAAATAATTGTTTTTGTAATCCTGGGGGTATTGGTTATATTTCTTCCTTTCCTCAGTGTAATAGTTTCTTCTCCACACTTTCTCCTGTCTACAACATTTCTGTTTTAGTGCCCTGAGTTTAGGCGAGAACCAGAGTGCTCTGGGCGTCTTCTATAGCTTTTCTTTGTTTGGAGAGAAGCAGGCTTGGTGATTGCTGCGTTTATCCCTTTGGAATAGTTACTTGATGCTACATTTGTGTTGCACGTAGATAGAGGCTGAGTCTTATCGAAGATGCCCATCAGGTTTGATTCATTGGTTTTGTTCCAGGCTCGAACCTTCTTGCCTGGCGCATTTTTTTTTTTTTTACAGGAGCGAAAGTCGTGATTTTTAAACCAAAGTGGGCAGCCTTATGATCTGACCAGGTGATTGGTAATGTAGCGTCTAGCTGTAAGTCTGGTTTAGTCGAAAAAATAACATCTAGCGTATGCCCTGCCACATGTGTGGCGGATTTCACCAACTGTTCAAGATTAAAGCAACTCAGAATGTCAGCACTGCCTTTCGACCCCTGGTCTCAGAGGTGGCAAATTCTGTGCCACACAGGGGCAGCTTATCTTTAAGGACGTCAGTTGGAGCTCCACTTCCTTGTTTTCAATCACTTTTTTATTACATTAATAGTGAATAATATTATATTATTAATATTATATTATTCACAGTTAGTGTAACAAAAACTGTAATACTGTTAGCTGGACTATGACGCTCCTGAGGTAAGTAAAAAAACACTTATAAATGTATGTTGTGTGTATGCTTGCAGGTGTACGTGTGCTTATGTAACAAAAAGTGTGTGCATGAGTGAATGTGTGTGTATGGCTAAGCGTGAGTGAGTGAAAGTAAAGATAAAATAGCGTGTGATGTCACTTCCCCTACCCCTGGAATTTTGGTGAATTGATGTTCTCATTACGTAATAGAATACTTTAAAGAGATCCTTGCATTGCCACCACAGGGTCCCACTGAGCAGGTTCTTCTGCCAGCTTGTCCAGGCCTTAGCAGTATCTGCCTCTGGTCACTTTCCCTCTCAGGATGTTTGGGACGGAGCTGCAACGACGTGCACCACCACTTCCTGTTTACGCCTCTCACTGCGAGTCCCAGGGCACCTTGGGCCATCACAGCCTCGGTCTCCCCCTGGATGTCACAGGTTGTGGTTCAGGGATGCAGAAGGGAGAATTGTCGCATCCTTTTATCTGTGTCACTCCTCGGCTGGTGGTAACCCATTATAGGTGGTAACATCCTATAGATGTGCTGCTCAAGCTTGAGCCATGGCTAGCATGAAGTACCATGTTGGGCTCCTTTGTCCGCACTCTCTGCGCTGTTAGGTTAGGCGGATTTGTACAGCGCTGCTTGTCTTCCATAAGGGAATCCAGGCGCTAGCTTTCGCGCTCATGCGAGGAGGGCCCGGCCCTCCCATGAAGCTGAATTTGGCAGTCAGTTGTCTTGAACAGTTTTGCATTGAGCTGCTTAATTAAAAGCGTCCTATGTTGAGTAGAGCTGATTGCGAGAGTGAATATTTTCTTGGGTATGCGCCGGGAATCCTGCAGAGACCAAAACACTGCATATCAATTTCCAGGTTACTATGGTGTTGAAAGATTGTTGCCTCGTTAACATGATGTACTCACTCCAGATTGCTGTGCACAAGCGATCACACACAAAATGTTATCTCCAGTGCTTGAACTGGGAAGCTCAACTCCGGGAACCCATAAAGTGCGGTTCAACGTGTGACCACGAAAAGGGGGTGAAGGTACGAGGGGCAGAGTCATTTAAAGCAATCTGACAGACAACTTGTATATTTATTTTTTTAAAACTCTGCCAGAAAGAAATTAGCAACAAGGAGAAACGTGACAGCAAATCTGTTCTGGCTAATTTGTTTGTAAAGGCTGCTTTTTAAAATATCTCAGGAGGGTAAGGCACCTGCTGCAGAGAGCTTTGTGTGCCCAGTAAATGTCAGCGAATAATATTAATGAAAAGATAACTCTGTGGTCAACGCACTGGCTGCTAGTATGCTAGTATGTTTTGACTAGTCACAGTTTTGACTCTTAAAGCTGCATAGAGCAGTGGTTCCAAGCCCGTGGTCCAGGTTCTTTGTCTCCAACAAAGAACATTGTGTAACAGAAGACAGATTTTTATTGTATGTTGATAAGTAAGTGGGTTAAAGCTTTTGACACAGAGATGCTTTTATTGCTTGCAGTTCATAAATTGCCTTCCTTCTAGTACAGCAGAGTGAGCTATGAACCAGCATGAAGGACCTGCATCCAAGCTGCAAGGCATTAGTTTAGAACCTTATTGTTTTTTTTTCGTACCTATTATTATTATAAGGCTGCTATAAAGGGGGTCTTCAGGTAGTAATACAATCTTATTAGCACAAACATCCAAAAGCACTTCATTACGTTTTAAATCTTGACTTTGTGTTTCTTCTGACCATGCATTCTGAACATAAAATATTTACAAGTATGGAGGATGTGGGAGTCCCACACTTTGAAAGTAATATCCTGTATATTGATTTATACGCCTGTCTGATTTATTGTCTGTGTATGTGTGCATGTGTACAATCTTTTGACACTCTACATTGGGATGAATAGCGATATACAAAAATTAAATAAAATCAAAGTAAGTGCTATTTAAATTGTTATACTTGTAAATTCTCATACAAATCCATATATCTGACATTCTTACAGTCCATGGTTATGTTGCTACGGAAATCCCTCTGCACAATAAAGACTTGTACTCCTGCCCTCAGTGCCCAACTGTACTGTGAATCCCTAATGCTGACTTTCTGTCACAGGCGAACACAGTTCATGCGTGTGCACCATGACATAGGCCTCTCTTACAGACTGAAATCTTGTTGGACTGGGATGGGTGCCCAACGCGTTACCCTCATAGTGGTGGGAGGCTACTACCTTCACTAGCGTTAAGCAGCACAAGCACGTTGGTGGCAGCATACTGTGTAGTACTCAGTAGTATTGAACAGGACCTTTGTACCTTGTGTCAGTGGAGCGAGGCCTACAGGCTCACTCGCTGTTTAAAAGGTCTCTGCTGTGTGCTTAACTCACCCATGACCTACATCAGGTAGGTGAGGTGTGCTGCATAGTGTAGAGGTAGTGAGTGGTATAATGAAACTTGAGGGGGTCTCCCTGTAAAGTACATGGAGTGCCCCCCCTTTGGACTTATTCATGAGCTCTCATGCCCAGGTACTGTGCTGAGGGGACCCCCTAGAGCTCCGGGCCCTCCTGCACCACAGGAGCTGCAGGAGCCTTTGTTAAGCTACTGGAGGTAATGATTTTGCATGGTTGTATGTGTGCATGTGGGATTAGTGCATGGACTGAGTGTATGTATGCCTGTGACGAATACATGACATGACAGATGTAATGTTCTACAGTGCTTGCACAATGAAAGCATGTGCTGGGTGTAATACAATAAATGACGGGTGAAGTGTGTGTAGCGCACACATGGTGGGTGTGTGTGCTGGCAGTGTGTGGGTTTGTAAATAACACACCCTGGTTAAATAAAGATAAGTTTCAGTGCTGAACAGTGTGTTCAGACTGAGGGCCTCATTTCGACTGTGGCGGTCCGAAGACAGCCAGGGCCGCTTTGGCGGTCTCACTGCCAATAGGCCGGCAGTGAAGACCACCACATTACGAGTGTGGCGGTTTGGCCTCTGCCAAACTGCCACATCCCCGCTGGTACCACCAGGGGGGTAGGACAGCCAGAGGACAGCACCTCTGGGCCGGCTGTCCACTGAAGACCTCCGGCGGTATTAAGAGTCGCCTGTCCACCAGGGTTTCCTTGACGGCAGTACACGTCCATGAAAACCCTGGTGAAAAGGCTGCCGGCGACAGGAAATTCCTTTCCTGTTGCCGGCAGGTGACTCCCCCCATCCCCCTTCCAAGACAGTACCCTCCTGCCCCCACCCCCCTTCCAAGACAGCACCCCTCCCCACCACCCTTCCAAGACAGCACCCCCCTCCCTGCATACACACACACAAACCCACACCACATACCCGCATTCACCAACACGTATACATACACGCATTCACCAACACACATACATACATGCATTCACCAACACGCATACATACACACACTCACCAACACACATTCACTCACACCAACAGACACGCATTCACACAAACATACCATCAAGCACTCACTTCAACAATCACACACGCATACACACTTACATTCACGCATGCATACACAACACCTCACCACCCCACTCCACTGTCAGACAATCGATATACCTTGTCCGGCAAGCAGGTCGTTTGCCAGGGAACGGGAACAGGCCCTTCCACCGCCGGCAGCACCCCGCCATCAGGACACCACTATGCCGTATTACTGCTCGTAATACAGCGGGCGGAGTCCTTGTGGTGTGGCGGTGACGGCTGTGGAACCGCTACTGCGCCACCGACTGCCAGCATGACTGCTGAAGGATTTCTGCCCAAATTGTGGTGGAAATCCTTCAGTACTCGTAATATGGCGGTCTTCGGGTGCCCGCGGCATCGAAGTCAAAATGACTACCTGAGTGTGTGTACTGAATGCATGTGTACATGTAGGAGTACAATGCATAGAGGTAATTGTGCTGAGCACAAAGTGTTCTGTGAATGTACACTAAGTCAGTGTGCCTGCAATGGTACATTATATGGAGGACCATGAGTTCCATTTTAGGCAACCCAGGCCTACCGGATAAAGACATGAGAAGGAGAGGAACTCCTCCAGGCAGATTTGTATATTGCTGCATTCCTGTGAGCTGGGAGGAAGACACACTGGAGACAAAAGGAAGAGAATCCCTTTACACTTCAAAAACTGCTCTTTGCTTGAGTGATAGATCACAAGGAAGGGGCCTGGACACATCTCAGCAAGGGAGATGGAGCTGATAAGAGAATCATAAAGAGTAGGACTGGGGATTAATTTTTTTTTACATTTCTTTTTTATTGAATTTCAAACCAAAAGAATATAAAAAATAACAGGCTGTGCACCCAGCAGGGACAGAATCATGCACCATCCGTGTCATATACAATTGCATTTTGGGACATATACACATAAGAAGCTCATACAAAAAGAAGTGTAACACATAAAGGGCAATAGCATATGGGTTATAGGAGGATGACATATATTATACACTATTTTCACTGAGAGGTCAAAGAGTGAATCATCGGCGATGTCTATGTTCCAGATATCCTCACACTAGTGGTGGCAGGGTGCTCATGGGCACAATCACCCAGCATCTCAGAGTCATCCAGGGTTGACAAGCGGTCCCTCAAAGGCTGCCAAATGTCCTTTGGGTGCGAGGCCGGTGGCTGCAAAGAGTCATATATCTCGCTAGTTGTGTCACAGTATATGAGGCTCTGGAGCCACGCCCGCATCGTAGGCAGCGTCCCAGAACCCCAATGTAAAGTTGTCTCCTGCCTTGCCAAGAGAAGAGCTATGGCTGGGAAGCATCGGAGAGGTTTAGCAATATTCTCAACATATCCCAACAATGCCATCAAGGGGTCAGGGGCAACAGTGGTACCCACCATAGACGACAATGTATAAAAAACATTTCTCCAATATTCCGCCACCTCCCACATGTCCATGTTAAACGAGCAAAGTCTGCATTTTCTGCTTTACACTTACATGCAGAGGATTGGAAGGGGTCTATTTTTGCCAAGGCACTAGGCGTCACATAGATTCTATGAAGAAATTTATAATGTACATGTTTGTGTCTGTGATTTAAAGACATCATGTGTGTTTGAGAACAACAATCATACCATATCTTATCGGACAGCTGATGCCCCAGGTCTGCCTCCCAGGCCTCCCGCACTCTCCTGTCCTGAATGGGGAAAAGCCCAAGGGATGCACGATACAGCTTGGAAACCAAGCCAGTGCTGGAGTCTGCTGTTATAATTAATGTGAAGGGTGAAAAATCAGAGGGCGCTACTGGGTAAGTAGGGAAAAGCGCCCGCAATGTGCTCTGCAAATGTCGGAGGACGAAATGATCCATGTATGTGCGGATTCAAAACAACTGTCCTCCGTTCGCGAGAATTTATGATCTTGCAGGAAGAGGTCGCCCATGGTGGCAAGCTGGAGATAACAAAGAGCGTTTGTTGCACTAGCTTCTCCACAATAAGGGGGAGCCATGGATTGTTGCCTAGAGGGAGTGCCACTGAGTTTAGCAAGTTAGAAGACTGAAGGCAAGCCAATTGACGCCAAGCCCAGCACGTCATGGCCAACAGCTGGACATCTGCAGGATCCAATGGATGGCCGAGTGGCAACAGCGATTGTAGTTGAATAGGGAACACAGAGTCCTGTTCTGGTATTGTATATGGTAAACGGGCCTCTGGGTGGTACCAATAGTACGCATAGTGGCATTGGGCAGCTAGATAGTATAACTGAAAATGGGGGACCCCAAAACCCCCACGCTCATAAGGAAGTGTCAGTACCTCCCAACGCACACTGGCGCGCTTGCCAGCCCAAATCAACTGTGTCAAAGAACTCTGTAGTGTAGTGAAAAATGAGTTGGTGAGGGGATTTGGTATGTTAAAGAGATATATAAACCGCAGAAGTACCACAATTTTAATTAATGCAATGCGGCCGGCCATTGACAAGGGGAGGCGGATCCAGCTGTCTAAATGCATATTTAACCTTTCCGCTGCTGTTCCAAAAGTTAGTTTGAGTATATGCTCCTTCTCCCGATGTATATGGATTTCCAGATACTTTACCTGGTCCTCATGCCAGGAGAGAGGGAACTCACAGTTCACTGGGGTAGTCACTCCCGTGAGGGGAAAGAGCTTGGGCTTGTGCCAGTTAATCCTCAAGCCAGGGAAATCACCAAACCAAGCTATCTTCGCCATCAACGGGCTCAAATTGGTGACAGGGTGGCGGAGAAACAAGAGGATGTCATCCACGTATAAGGAGACCAACAAAGGTCTGGTCATGAATTGCAATCCTCTATATATGTGTTTTTCATGGAGGTGATGTACCAAAGGGTCCATTGCAATTATGAAAAGGAGGGGCGAGAGAGGGTTCCCGAGGTGATGGGAAAGGCCTGTGACAGTGTGCCGTTAACTCGGATATGGGCAGTAGAAGAGGGATGCAGTAGCATTATCAATGAGACAAAGCCCTAGGGCATACTGTGTTTACAGAGAGTGGCCTCTAGAAAGGGCCATTCTAAAGAATCAAAAGCCTTCTCTGCGTCTAATGAGGCAACCGCTGCCAGTGTCTTTGGGGAAACTCTATGAAGGGATGCGGCCAGGTTGTGCTTGTATGCCTTATAAAATATTATAAAAGACAACCGTAAATCCACCCATGCCTGGCGCCTTAGAGCCATTTGATGAATCAATTGCCAGCATAATCTCCTCGGACGTGAAGGGTTCGCTTAGATACTGCTGTTGTGGCGAGCTTAGCCACACCATGGCCACCTCCTCCAGATACCGCTGCATCTCAGGGGAGTGATTCTGTACACGGGTGGTGTAAAGTTGCTTATAATAATTAAATAGTAGTGTCTGTACTTCAGAGGACATTGAGGTCTTCGAGCCACAGGGCTCTTGCAACTCAGGGATATAAGAGATCGACCTTGGGGGCACAGATGGCATGCCAAAGTGTGGCTGGGCCTCTTGCCCTAGCCATACTGATGTACTGGGACATATTTATCCCGAAGTTGGCCTCGCGTTCTGCCAAGACCAGCAATTTAGCTCGGGCAAGTAGTGTAGGAAAGTAGCCTCTTTCTAGCATGGTTACCCCCACTTTTGGACTGTTTTTGAGTGTGTGACAGTGTGTTTTTACTGTGTCACTGGGATCCTGCTAGCCAGGACCCCAGTGCTCATAGATAAAAACCTATATGTCATTGTGTTTTGCCTGTCTCACTGGGATACTGCTAGCCAGGACCCCAGTGCTCATAGTTTGTGGCCTAATGTGTATGCCTGTGTAATGCATAACTGTGTCACTGAGGCTCTGCTAACCAGAACCTCAGTGCTTATGCTCTCTCTGCTTTTAAATTTGTCACTGTAGGCTAGTGACTTCATTTACTAATTTCAATTGGCATACTGGACCCCCCTTATAAGTCCCTAGTATATGGTACCTAGGTACCCAGGGCATTGGGGTTCCAGGAGATCCATATGGGCTGCAGCATTTCTTTTGCCATCCATAGGGAGCTCAGACAAACCCTTGCACAGGCCTCCCATTGCAGCCTGCGTAAAATAATGCACATGTTTTTTCACAGCCATTTTCACTGCACTTAAGAAACTTATAAGTCACCTATATGTCTAACCTTCACTTGCTGAAGGTTAGGTGCAAAGTTACTAAGTGTGAAGATACCCTTGCACTACCAAAGGTGCCCCCACATAGTTCAGAGCCATTTCCCTGGACTTTGTGAGTGCGGGGACGCCATTTCACGCGTGCACTACATAGAGGTCAATACCTATATGTAGCTTCACAATGGTAACTCCAAATATGGCCATGGAACATGTCTAAGATCATGGAATTGTCCCCCATCCTAAATCTAGTATTGGGGATCCAATTCCATGCATCCTGTGGGCTCCACCATGGACCCCCAGTACTGCCAAACCATCTCTCTGAGGCTTGCACTGCAGCTACAGCTGCTGCCACCGCACAGGTAGGGTTCTGCACTCCTGGGGTCTGGGCAGCCCAGTCCCAGGAAGGCAGAACAAAGCATTTCCTCTGAGAGCAGGGTGTTGCACCCTTTCCCTTTGGAAATAGGTGTTACAGGCTGGGGAGGGGTAGCCTCCCCCAGCCTTTGGAAATGCTTTGAAGGGCAGGGATTGTACCCTCTTTACATAAACCAGTCTACACCGGTCCAGGGACCCATTCTCCCCTGCTCTGGTGGGAAACTGGACAAAGGAAAGGGGAGTGACCACCAGTTCACTCCTCCAGTGTGTCCCAGACTTCAGCCATCTTGCTTTTCAAGGTGTGGGGGCACTCGGGAGGGCTTCGAGTGGCCAGTGCCAGCAGGTGAGGTCAGAGACCCCTCCTGATAGGTCCATACTTGATAAGGTAGCTAATCCCCCTCTCAGGGCTATTTAGGGTCTCTCCTCTGGGCTCTTTTCATATTCTGCTTGCAAGTTTCCTTCAGGAATCCTCTGCAACAACTTTAGACTCTTCTGACCTTGGATCAACCACAGCTTGCTCCAAGAAACACTGTAATTGCAACAAAGTGTCTACAAGAGACACTTTTCTTCAGCAACCTCAGCTCCAAGTCAGCAACTGCAACAGTTTCCATAGTGTACACGCTCTGGGGACTCCCTATCTTCATCCTGCACCAGGAAAACTGAAGAAATCTTTAGTGGAGTGACAGAATCACTTCCCGGCTCCAAGCAGGCACCTTCCAAGACGATAACCGGTACCCTGGGACTCCTCTCACAACAATGAGCGTGCTCCTAAGGGCACAGAGGGTGGACATCATGAACATAGACTGTCCTGAGGTCCTGCTGACGCAATTTGGAGGAGGTAAGACCTTGCCTTCCCTGAGAACAACAGTACCCCTGTGTACTGTTTCTTCTTCACCTCCTGAGGCCTCTGTGCACTCTTTCGTGCACAGCCTGGCCCAGGTCCCCAGCACTCCGCCCTGCGATGCTCAACTTGCTGAGTTGTTCTCCGGCGGCGTGGGACCTTCTTTTGTTGTGCTGCATCAACTGCATTTTGCACCTCCTTTAAACCCAGATCCTGCAGCTTCTGGGGGTGCTGGCTGGCATCCTGAGGGCTCTCTGAAGTACTGAGAGCCCCCTCTTCCTCCTCACACAGAGTTGAGGCCCCCAGGTCCCTCCTGGGTCCAACCAGCTCTATTTTGATAAAAAATGCACTTTTGTCATAGCCAAGGCTTGTTGGTGCATTCCAACACGAAATCTCGTCTGCAACAATCTTCATGCCGTGGGACATCTTTTGCATTATGCAGTAATCCGCTGGCATCTTCCTAGGGTGTATTTCTGAAGTCTTCAACTAACTGGGGACTCTTCTTTTGCACCTTTTGCTTCTGGGTTGGCAGGGGCTTCTGTCCTTCCTGGAACTTCTTTCGACTTCTGGACTTGGTCCCCTTCCTTTGCAGGTCTTCAGGTCCAATAATCCAGCAGTTGTTCTTTGCAGACTTGGTTGGCTGCTGCAAAATCCCCAAAACGAGATGTAGTGTGTCCTAAGGAAACTTGCAGTACTTCACTCCTGCTTTACTGGGCTCTGGAGTGGGGTAATTTACTTACCTTTACTGTATTCTTACTCTCCCAGCGATTCTGTACACACTACCCTTGTCTAGGGTGGAATTTGTGATTCACACTCCACTTTCTTAGTATATGGTTTATGTTGCCCCGAGACCTCTTTTCTCCCATTGCACTCTGCAGGATTTCCTACTGTTTGCATTGTTCTATGACTATTTACTTGTCTAATTTTGGTGTCTAGTGTATGTATTGTGTATAATACTTACCTCCAGAAGGAGTATTGTCTCTAAGATATTTTTGGTACTGTGTCACCCAAATAAATACCTTTATTTTTGGTAACACTGAGTATTGTCTTTACTTGTGTATAAGTACTGTGTAACTATAAGTAATATTGCAGGAGCTTTGTATGTCTCCTAGTTCAGCCTAAGCTGCTCTGCTGTAGCTACCTCTATCAGCCTAAGCTGCTAGAACACTACTACATTTCACTAATAAGGGATAACTGGACCTGGTATGAGGTGTAAGTACCCAAGGTACCCACTACAAACCAGGCTAGCCTCCTACAAGCAGATCTGCCCCAACACATCGCTGAGGCCGCCCCTCTGTCCACGTCTGCCAGTGCAGTTTCAATACGGCTAATATCCCGGCGGAGTTTGCAGAACACCTGCTATTGTGATCCCTCTTGTGTAGGCCTTGAATGCCTCCCATAGTGTAGCTTTAGATGTAACCGATGCTGTGTTAATGGTAAAATATTCTATAATAGCAGTGCTGAGATCCAAATGGAACACCTCATCTAGTAGGGTCATAGCAAGGAAGCGCCATGGGCGTTCAAAATAGTCCAGGTAAGGAATGCATAAATCAAGTGAAACTGGAGAGTGGTCTGAAAGAGTCCGGCGGAGATGGGAGACAGAGCAAAACCAGGGCATGGTCTCTGGTGGCAAAAGCCAGAAAGCAATGCAGGGCCAGGTGTCATGAGGGGCAGAGTACAATGTATAGGTTAGTGTGGCAGAGGGCAATATCCACAAGGTCCCGCCAGAAGTGGGTATGGCATATATCGCATAGAACTTTCACAGATTGGGGTTTATTCACAGAGTGCAAGGATGTGGTGTCCAGGCCTGTATCTTGGAGTAGATTAAAGTCACCTCCAAGCATCAGGTGGTCTGCGGGCTCCCTGTCTATATGCATCTGGAGTGTGGAGAAGAAACCTGGGTTGTCTACATTATATATTAATTAGGGCGATCTTACAACCGGCCAGCACGCCACAGAAACTGCGGTTCTCCAAGGTGACTGAGGTCTTATCGGAATTAGTAAATGTGATATCATTAAATTGTTAGCGTTTATTTGTATTTTGTTATTTTCTAGTAGAAAAAAGTTACAGTCATTTGTAGTAGAAATTGTTTGCCTTTCAATGTAGTTGTTAAAGTATTGTTTTTTAATTTTATTGTTATATAATCTCTCTAAGCATCTCTTATAATATATATAATATTTATTACTGTGCATTATGTGTCAATAATTACAAAAAGAAAACATTTTTGAATATTTTTTTCTCTCATTTTTATTTGTAGTTATGCAAAACATGTTTGTAAGAAATTAAGTTATTGGTTTAGGGAGGTGGAAGTCTGACTCAGGCAACAACCACAATCCTTGTGAGGGTGAACCAAAAACAGTCACTAATTTAAATTGTGCTTAACCCTCTGGTAGCTTGACACAAAGAAGTCAGGCTTAACTCAGAGGCAATGAGCATGCAGGACACTAAGGCCCTCATTCTGACCTTGGCGGTCGGCGGAGAGGTGGCGGTCGGACCGCGAACAGACCGGCGGTCAGAAATATGGCATTCTGACCGCGGCGGTCACCGCCGCGATCGACCGCCACTTCACCACTCAGACCGCCACGGCGGTCATGACCGCCGGGCTGGAGTTTGCACACTCCGGCCCGGCGGTCGTCCCAAGACCGCCAACGGTATCATGACCCTGCCTACCGCCGCGGTATCTGGCGGTCGGGAACCGCCATGCGAACCATGGCGGTAGGCACTATCGGGGCCAGGGAATTCCTTCCCTGGCACTGATAGGGGTCTCCCCCACCCCCCACTACCCACCCGAGTCCTCCCCCCACACCCTCCACCCCCCTGCCACCCCCCAGAGGTGGTACGAACCCCCTCCCCACCCCCACCCCGACATGCACATACATGCACCCCGACATGCACACACCCCCAACATGCACATATACACACCCCCTACACACACATACACAACGGGGACACATACCCGCACACATACATGCAGACATGCGCACCTGCCGAACAGCACACATTACCCATAGACACAGCAGCACCCCCCGCCCGCATACACGCACTCACACACCCCCTCTACACACTTACACGCACACCCCCATGCACGCCCACATCACACAACACCCCCCCTCCCCCTCCCCTCACGGACGGTCAACTTACCTTGTGCGTTGGTCCTCCGGGAGGCGACGGGAGCCATGGGGAGGTGACCACCAACAGAACACCGCCAACAGAAGACCGCCACACAGATATGTGGGTCGTAATTCTGTGGGCGGTGTTCTGCTGGCGTGGCGGTGGAGGTTGACCAGTCTCCACTTTTCCGCCGACCTCCAGTGTGGCTGCTGGCGGTTTCCCGGCGGAACGCTCCCAGCGGTCGGAATGCGCACAGCGGCATAACGCCGCGGTCGGCGGTCTTCACCGCGGCAGTAACTCGGCGGTCTCGCGAAAAGACCGCCAAGGTCAGAATGAGGGCCTAAGTCTGAAAGTGAAAAATAGAGTTCATTTTAAGAAATAAAATGATACAGAACGACAAAAATCAAATCAGTAGAATTAGAGCTATGCAAAGTTTAGGTAAAAATAGTGCCTAAAAGCATAAAGCGCCACTTGTGGTCACGTGTCATGCTAGACTGGGGGGAAAGTCATAAGTTCAGGCTGACTGCGATGGAGCGCAGGTCGGACAAACGGACCAGGAAGTCATGTTGAAAGAGTTACCTTCTCAAAATTTGAGGTAAAGAGTTCCCTTCACAGTCGAGGACGCCATGAAGAGCAGCTGGGGCATTGCAGGGAGGCAACTGAAGCTTTATATGTCCCTCCATCTCAAACAGAAGGTCAGCCACTGACCCTTGAAGTCACTCAAGTTAGCCTGGGTGAAGGTCAGCAGGTCCCGTCCACCTTTTCAGATAGCAAAGCAGTCCTCTGACAGCAGGGCAATCCTTCTGGAATGTCCACAAGTCCAGGAATGTACTGAAGAGTTGGTCTGAGAATCACATATGTATACCTGGTGCTAGCCATTATTTGTAGGGGGGCATCCTGTCCTACTCCCACATCTGGTTCTGGAAGGTTATTCTCTTGTCAAGGCTGAAGACCCCTGGAGAGAAGAAAGGCTGGTGTCAGGTTCCTTTGTGTGTTCTGGAGGCAAGCCTTTTGAAGTGCAAGATGGGCAGGGCATCCTGAAGGACCCATCCTGCCCTTCCCTAGTCCCCTGTGTGTCTCTGTGTAAGAGGAATACACAAACCCCAACAGCACAGCAATTCCCAGTCATGTGACCAACAACGCTGGCAGAAAACCCAAATTGTTAGGACAGGAAAATGCCAACCTTCTTAAAGTGGCATTTACAGAGTTGTGACTCAAAATCTGACATTACCATTAAAGATAATTTTTAAATTACAATTCAGTCAAGTATAAACAGCATATCCCTATCTATTCAAAATACAAAGTTATAACCGATAAATGTAATATGATATCCAAGTGTTAGCAAATGGAAGAGATGGGCTTTACAGAAGTGAAAAACCAGGACATGTAAAACTTAAACCCACATATGAAAAACCAGGACATGTAAAATTTAAACACACATCTCCTACTTTGTAAATACAATGCACCCTGCCATACTGGCCTTTAGGGCTGACCTTAGGGGTGACATATATGTAATAAAAAGGAAGGTTTAGGAATAGTAAAAGGCTTATTTTGCCAGGTTGAAATCAGATGCAGGCCACTTTTACCATGTTTTAGGGACAGAACACAAGCACTTTAGAACATGTTAACAGTGGTAAAGTGCACACAGTCTTCATGACAACAAAAACAAATTCAGAAAACAGTTGGAGGGCAGGCATAAAGTTCTGGGGAATACCACACCAAGGATGTCAGGTCTAACAATGCTGTATTGTAATTTTTATTAAACATGATTCTTTGTATCATTTATTCTTTTTGAAACTTGTTATATATTTAAAAGAACTGAAAAAATTGGGAATGTGTTTATCTGTATTTTGTAATATATATTTATACAGATAACATTTTTGCATTTTTTTTAAACAAACATTTATCACCATTTATCAACATTGATTTCTATGGGTTGGAAGTATTTCTTTTGTTGCAATTTCCAGTTTCTTTGACTTTATAGCCTTTCTTCATCATTTGGAGCTTACCATTACATTCCCTGTTGCTGGTCTCCAGTTCAGGTAAGACTATTTGAAATATATTTTCTAAGAGTTTAGTGGTAGGAGGCAAATGATTGTACATTTGCTGGTCTTTTTTAATTGGATGTTGTTTTAGTGTATTTTTAACTGTAGTATGTTGTTTATGGTTTGTGGTAGGCCTTATTGTGAAATGTAATATTTAATTGTATATTGTATGCATGTTCTATGTGTTAGTATGCTTTGGCATGTGCTATGGTTGTGTTTTTAGTGTGTTTTTATATATATATATATATATATATATATATATATATATATATATATATATATACATACATATATATGGCCCTCATTACAACCCTGGTGGTAAATCCCGCTTACCGCCGTGCAGAAGACCGCCAACATACCGCTGCGGCTGCAGAATTCCGCTACAGGTATTACGACCCACAGCTCGGAATACGGCAAAATACAAACACCCACAGAAGTCCGCCACACCAAAGGTCAGTGATAAACTGGCGATAAACTGGCAATAACAAAACCGACACCGTCAAGCCAACAAGAATACGCCCACGCTATCACGACCCACGAATCAACGCGGCGGTCTTTCAACCGTGGTAAACCATTGGCAGTACACACCGCTGCGCTCAAAATACACACACATATACAAAACACCACCACATTGGACAAATCGAAATACACACACCTGATACACATACACACATCACACCCACACACCCAATCCAATATAAAACACACACCCACATTACCCACAAACCCTTACTACCAGAAATGTGAAAGCAGGCCAGAGAGAGACACTACCTTAAACAAGACCAGCATCCACAGACACACAACACCATCACTTACACAACATTCACGCACCTCAAACAACACAAAACAACACATCCCCTCACACATCACAACACACACCGTATCACACACCACCCACACCACATCATGGCACCTCAACGACACCCCAGGTTCTCTGAGGAGGAGCTCAGGGTCATGGTGGATGAAATTATCCGGGTAGTGCCTCAGCTATTCGGAGCACAGGTCCATTGCAAGGAAGATGGAGCTATGGTGCAGAATTGTTGAAGAGGTGGAACGACCTACAGGGGAAGGTGCGTTCTGTGGTTTCCAGACACCAGATTGCTGTACAGAGGACTGGCTGTGGACCCCCACCTCCTCCCCCACAACTAACAACATGGGAGGAGCAAGTCTTGGCAATACTGCATCCTGAGTGCCTCACAGGAGTAGCAGGAGGACTGGACTCTGGTAAGGCAAATATTTACTACTTTATCCCCCACCCTACCTGCATGTCATTACATACCCCACCCTTACCCTCACACCCATCACCCCAACAACCCACAGATACCCCACCAACACAACCCACACATCCCAAAAACAAGCCCTGCATGTAACACCAATGCATGGACACTCATCACCAAAGCATGTCCAGTACAGACCCCCACACAGACCCCAAACCAACTATCACACAAGGACCAAGCCAAGAATGCAAGCACTGGAGTAGAGGGTCACTCACCCATTGCACACAATGGCACACACAGATGCAATAATCATGCTTTTACACCCCTACCCAACGTCACCGGACAGGAGGTGCCAGACATATCCAGTCCCCCCACAGAAGAGGCCCACAGTGATGACAGCAGCTCTGCACAACTGGATCAAGATGACCAGCCGGGCCCATCAGGGACCTCGGGAGAGTCGGTTCCCATGACACAGTCACAAGCCACCACAGAGCCTCCCCCCCTCAGGAAACACCAGCACAGCACCCACCCAGCGGGCCCATCTCTCTGTCCCCAGGACACGTCAATCAGCAGTGTGTCCACCACTACAGGGAACCCAGGCAACCCCACTAACACAGGACAATCAGGGACCTGGGGGCAGTGGCAGTGGGCACACGGCTCAGGGGACAGAGGCAGAGGACAACAGGGAAGCTGGGAGGACTGCTGTGCGACAGGGGGAGGACAGGCCCAGGGAACCCACTCCAACATCATGGGAGCATACCATCATTCCCAGGAGACGATGGCAACGGTACTGGCCAAGTTTCAGGAGACCCAGCAGCTGCAGGAGGAACACTGCCTTGGGATCAGGCAGGACTTAAAGTCCATTAACAACACCCTGGTTGCCATTGCAGGGGTGCTGGCAGACCTTGTCAACACCAGGAGGGACTCAGTGGCACAACAAGGGGCCCCTGACACTAGCCTGGATGATGAACAGCTCTCTACCTCCGCCGGCGCTAGTGGACAGGAGGCACCGCCAGAGGAACACAAAACCAGCACCCCACCCCCTGCAGATGGAGAACCACCCCGCAAACGGTCCCTGAGATCCAGGAACAAGACAGAGAACATTGCCAAGACCCCCGCCAGGAAATGAGACCCCCCTGAATGTCACCCTTCTGTCCCACTATGTCACCCTGTCCTTCCTTAAACTGCCAATGCTCCACTTCCTATGCCCCTTTGGACAATGCACCTGTGAAACAAATAGACTGGACTCTGCCATGGACATTCCTCCACCATCCCCCAGCCTATTTTACAACCCCCTCCACTTATTAGCACAGAAATAAACACACTTCAATCACAAAACAATCTTGAGTCAGTCTGTGCTTTCACAAATGTGTAATTGCAATAACCATGGAATATAGCAATGTCAATTTACTTGTGCACATACCGATGTAACACAGCTGTAGGCCAGGAGGAAATATAGCACAGGGCACAAAGTGGGACCCACATCTGTGAAATGGAAAGCCAAAGTGACAAGTCAGGGTCCATACACTGAGTGAAAATGACAGACTTATGCTACCTCCAACAATAGTATGAGATGTGGGAGGCAGTGACATCTTCTTACCTGTGTCTCACTGGAAGTATTGCATAATTATGTTATTTCGGTTGTCAACATCCTCTTCTTCTGCCTCCTCTTCTTCACTGTCCATAGGCTCCACAGCTGCCACAAGACCACCAGCTGGCCCATCCTCCTGCAGAAAAGGCACCTGCCGTCGCAAAGCCAGGTTGTGCAGCATACAGCAGGCCACGATTATCTGGCACACCTTCTTTGGTGAGTAATATAGGGAACCACCTGTCATATGGAGGTACCGGAATCTGGGCTTCAGGAGGCCGAAGGTGCGTTTGATCACCCTCCTAGTTTGCCCATGTGCCTCATTGTAGCATTCCTCTGCCCTTGTCCTGGAATTCCTAACTGGGGTCAGTAGCCATGACAGGTTGGGGTAACCAGAGTCACCTAGAAATATTGAGGGACAACTGTTAGACACACACTAACCCTTAGGGACAACCCCATACCCAGACACCTATTCACACTGTATTGGGTCCTTGGCCTCACCTATTAGCCACACACGGTGCCTCTGGAGCTGCCCCATCACATAAGGGATGCTGCTATTCCTCAAAATGTAAGCGTCATGCACTGAGCCAGGAAACTTGGCATTCACATCGGAGATGAACTGGTCTGCCAAACACACCATCTGCACATTCATCAAATGGTAGCTCTTTCGGTTTCTGTACACCTGTTCACTCCTGCGTGGGGGTACTAATGCCACATGTGTCCCATCAATGGCACCTACGATGTTGGGGATATGTCCCAGGGCATAGAAGTCACCTTTCACTGTGGGCAAATCCTCCACCTGAGGGAACACGATGTAGCTGCGCATGTGTTTCATCAGGGCAGACAACACTCTGGACAACATGTTAGAGAACATTGGCTGGGACATCCCTGATGCAATGGCCACTGTTGTTTGAAAGGAACCACTTGCCAGGAAATGGAGTACTGACAGGACCTGCAGTAGAGGGGGTATCCCTGTGAGATGGCGGATAGTTGACATCAGGTCTGGCTCCAACTGGGCACACAGTTCCTGGATTGTTGCACAATCAAGTCTGTATGTGACTATGATGTGTGTCTCTTCCATTGTCGACAGGTCCAGCAGGGGTCTGTACAGCGGATGATGCTGCCATCTCATCACCTGCCCCAGCAGACGTGCCCTATGGAGGAGAACAGTGAGCAGAGAGTCATCCAACACTGAGGTATCTCAAAATGTCATTTGCAGAAATGTATTAATCGGCAATGTGCCTGTAACTGTGTGTATTCAAGGCCCAGATAGGTGTGACGCAGTTATTATTAATGCCCTGTTGCCCCCTGAAATGGCGGCTGCCTGACCTGTAAGGTGGGACAAGGGGATATGAGGTAACTGCATTGGCGTTGTACACCGTCGCGGTTGGTGGCCGAAGACCGCGGCGCAATTCAGCGTTGGTTAACATTGGGCCCTATGGGTCCGAGGAGCCAATGACGATGTACGCAGATGTTAAAGTTGGAAAGTCATCACCAAGAAGGATCAAGGAGCAGGTGTGTTCCATAGCCTCACCCTCAGCCAAGGCGGCATTCCGTGGTGTGCCCAATGATGAGTCATGAGCCACATCCTCCAGGAAGGGCAACTGATAAGTAGCTTCCCGTAGCAAACGCAACCTCAAAGCGCATGTCTGGTAATGAACCCTCAGCGAGAACATCAACAGATCAGCGTCCAATGAAAAGAAGAGCTGCGTAGAAAGACAGACTTCCAGTGCATGTTCGAAAGAGCACCAGAGGCACCGAAACACGGACTGCACACAATGTAAAACTGGTCTGAATGACAAAGACCAGCCACACTCCAATTGCTCCAGGAGTGTTGCTCCAAAATACTGCATCATGCGTTCACGACACAGCTGCGCTGATGGGAGCGCTTTCATTCCTCCTTGTTGCGGCGGGACAGCCATTGCGCATAAAAATAGCAACAGCAAGATGACAGCTAATAAAGCCAAAGTTATTGGAAATCCCCCGAAAATACTAGAAACAATTGAGTGGATGGCTGATGGTATTAAACCAAATATGGAGAAGAAGGTGTGAATGAATCCAGTACCAACAGCTTTAAAGAAATGCACGATTCCAGTTGTACTGGACGCATTAAATATCCGTCCCACAAATTCACCAAAGTGTCTCGGAAAGTTTGTACTTATAAGGGACTGTATTTCTGCTGATGACCTTGCCCCCTGAAGTGCGTAGGTCTCGCGTGCAGATGTAAGGGCCACATGCTTTTGAAACAATAAAGCCTTGAGTCTGCTCAACTTGTCAAAATTCACATTTGAAGTAGCAATGTGAGGCCAAATTTCAGCTACTTCTTTCATCTTAATGGGGGGAAAAAGGATGTTCCCGCAGCATGTAATGACCTCAGAGACCGAAACAACATAAAATATTCCAGTTCGCATCCCACAACAGTCTTCACAGTTGAGGAGGACATAGCTGCCTTTGAAAGCACTTGGAACATAGGTCTAATCAAGGGGACTGGGACTCCCTTTAGATTACAAGCCAAATTCCCCTCAGACGAGTTACGTGCCCCATGCAAGGACAGCTGTTTACAAACCATCGAATGTCTGACAGAAGTCTTGCATTCAATACCGCTAAGAAAGACTTCTTTCATGCCACTAAGCCATTTGTATGAGAAGGGGAGCTACCACACCTCATGGATGTAACTATCTCCCAGCCTTTCATATCTGCCTACCGGAATGTTTTTTAGACAGGAGGTGAATTGTAATGTAGAAATAGGCAGATTGTTGACCCCCCGTGTATTAGCCACTCAGCAGATGGTATTTCAGCCACAGTAAAAGGCAACTTTTCTAATTGCTCTTTGTTTAGCATGACATAAGTCGCTTCCTTCTTCGCCATTAGTTGTTGTGGTCGCGTTAGATTAAACAAAGAAAATATTTCCCTTGCGCTGACATGCTGCCAGGGAATGCGACCTGCCATCAATGTTTGAAGTGTCCAACCCAACTGCATAATGGACCTTAGCTGACTCTGTCCATGGTGTAATGAAGACATATCTGTTTGTAGAGTGTCTATAGCAGAAGATACAATGTTATTTAAGGTGTATATCCGGTCGGACAGGGTATTCATCCCATTATCCACAACAGCAGATGCCTTTTTTAGATTTTCCTGGTCTATTTGCCTTAACCGGGCCGCTGCTTCTTGTTTTGAAAGCTTCCAAATTTCATTATATACTTCATATAAGAAATGCTTTCTGCTGTGTTTTCTGGGGCCTAACAGGAAGTCCTGTAAGTCAGTATTATTAGACAGGAGATTGAGGTGTTCTCTAACCGCATATAGTGAGGAAGTTCTCAACCATTGCTGGCATAGTTTCCCTGCACTATATGTTGCAACTATAACCTCATGTTCTGATGATATATAGCGAGGGTCCGGCCTATTAGTTCTAAAACCCCCCGAAGAGTTGAGAAAACATTGGTGACACCCGTTGGTATCTACTGGCTACAATAATCACCCATCAGGACGTGTCAGTGAAACATTAAATGTACCGTTCTGGACCCATTCATCGAGCGGATCTTCAGTTGCATTTATATATTTTTGTCATTTATAAAACTTTGCAGGGGCAGGTATAATGGGCGTATTTAATTCTTTGATCTTTGCTAAGCCTAGACAACTTGTTTGTTGTACTGTTTCATTTAAGAATATCATTTATACAGTGTAAGGAAATGCCTCCTTGGCATGGTTGCCCCCTGACTTTTTGCCTTTGCTGATGCTATGTTTACAATTGAAAGTGTGCTGAGGCCTGCTAACCAGGCCCCAGCACCAGTGTTCTTTCCCTAACCTGTACTTTTGTATCCACAATTGGCAGACCCTGGCATCCAGATAAGTCCCTTGTAACTGGTACTTCTAGTACCAAGGGCCCTGATGCCAAGGAAGGTCTCTAAGGGCTGCAGCATGTCTTATGCCACCCTGGAGACCTCTCACTCAGCACAGACACACTGCTTGCCAGCTTGTGTGTGCTAGTGAGGACAAAACGAGTAAGTCGACATGGCACTCCCCTCCGGGTGCCATGCCAGCCTCTCACTGCCTATGCAGTATAGGTAAGACACCCCTCTAGCAGGCCTTACAGCCCTAAGGCAGGGTGCACTATACCATAGGTGAGGGTACCAGTGCATGAGCATGGTACCCCTACAGTGTCTAAACAAAACCTTAGACATTGTAAGTGCAGGGTAGCCATAAGAGTATATGGTCTGGGAGCCTGTCAAACACGAACTCCACAGCACCATAATGGCTACACTGAAAACTGGGAAGTTTGGTATCAAACTTCTCAGCACAATAAATGCACACTGATGCCAGTGTACATTTTATTATAAAATGCACCCCAGAGGGCACCTTAGAGGTGCCCCCTGAAACTTAACCGACTATCTGTGTAGGCTGACTAGTTTTAGCAGCCTGCCACAAACCGAGACATGTTGCTGGCCCCATGGGGAGAGTGCCTTTGTCACTCTGAGGCCAGTAACAAAGCCTGCACTGGGTGGAGATGCTAACACCTCCCCCAGGCAGGAATTGTCACACCTGGCGGTGAGCCTCAAAGGCTCACCTCCTTTGTGCCAACCCAGCAGGACACTCCAGCTAGTGGAGTTGCCCGCCCCCTCCGGCCAGGCCCCACTTTTGGCGGCAAGGCCGGAGAAAATAATGAGAAAAACAAGGAGGAGTCACTGGCCAGTCAGGACAGCCCCTAAGGTGTCCTGAGCTGAAGTGACTCTAACTTTTAGAAATCCTCCATCTTGCAGATGGAGGATTCCCCCAATAGGGTTAGGATTGTGACCCCCTCCCCTTGGGAGGAGGCACAAAGAGGGTGTACCCACCCTCAGGACTAGTAGCCATTGGCTACTAACCCCCCAGACCTAAACACGCCCTTAAATTTAGTATTTAAGGGCTACCCTGAACCCTAGAAAATTAGATTCCTGCAACTACAAGAAGAAGGACTGCCTAGCTGAAAACCCCTGCAGCGGAAGACCAGAAGACGACAACTGCCTTGGCTCCAGAAACGCACCGGCCTGTCTCCTGCCTTCCAAAGATCCTGCTCCAGCGACGCCTTCCAAAGGGACCAGCGACCTCGACATCCTCTGAGGACTGCCCCTGCTTCGAAAAGACAAGAAACTCCCGAGGACAGCGGACCTGCTCCAAGAAAAGCTGCAACTTTGTTTCCAGCAGCTTTAAAGAACCCTGCAAGCTCCCCGCAAGAAGCGTGAGACTTGCAACACTGCACCCGGCGACCCCGACTCGGCTGGTGGAGATCCGACACCTCAGGAGGGACCCCAGGACTACTCTGATACTGTGAGTACCAAAACCTGTCCCCCCTGAGCCCCCACAGCGCCGCCTGCAGAGGGAATCCCGAGGCTTCCCCTGACCGCGATTCTTTGAACCTTAAGTCCCGACGCCTGGGAGAGACCCTGCACCCGCAGCCCCCAGGACCTGAAGGACCGGACTTTCACTGGAGAAGTGACCCCCAGGAGTCCCTCTCCCTTGCCCAAGTGGAGGTTTCCCCGAGGAATCCCCCCCTTGCCTGCCTGCAGCGCTGAAGAGATCCCGAGATCTCTCATAGACTAACATTGCGAACCCGACGCCTGTTTCTACACTGCACCCGGCCGCCCCCGCGCCGCTGAGGGTGAAATTTCTGTGTGGGCTTGTGTCCCCCCCGGTGCCCTACAAAACCCCCCTGGTCTGCCCTCCGAAGACGCGGGTACTTACCTGCAAGCAGACCGGAACCGGGGCACCCCCTTCTCTCCATTCTAGCCTATGTGTTTTGGGCACCACTTTGAACTCTGCACCTGACCGGCCCTGAGCTGCTGGTGTGGTGACTTTGGGGTTGCTCTGAACCCCCAACGGTGGGCTACCTTGGACCCAGAACTAAGCCCTGTAAGTGTCCTACTTACCTGGTTAACCTAACAAATACTTACCTCCCCTAGGGACTGTGAAAATTGCACTAAGTGTCCACTTTTAAAACAGCTATTTGTGAATAACTTTAAAAGTATACATGCAATTTTGATGATTTGAAGTTCCTAAAGTACTTACCTGCAATACCTTTCGAATGAGATATTACATGTAGAATTTGAACCTGTGGTTCTTAAAATAAACTAAGAAAAGATATTTTTCTATAACAAAACCTATTGGCTGGATTTGTCTCTGAGTGTGTGTACCTCATTTATTGTCTATGTGTATGTACAACAAATGCTTAACACTACTCCTTGGATAAGCCTACTGCTCGACCACACTACCACAAAATAGAGCATTAGTATTATCTATTTTTTACCACTATTTTACCTCTAAGGGGAACCCTTGGACTCTGTGCATGCTATTCCTTACTTTGAAATAGCACATACAGAGCCAACTTCCTACATACAGGTATACGGCATGCTCTGAATAAAGCCTCCTTCCCCCTTGTTTGCCAATGTCTAGTTCCCCATTCACTTTTCATGTCAATGGACTTCAGCCAATATTCATAGCCGTCTGTAGACACCCGGGAAACAAAGGATTCCGAATATATAAATTTCATATTCGTCAATAACATATGTATATCTTTAGTAGGTTACAATTTAAATAATACAACTCAGCATTTTTTACATTATGCCCAGAAAAATATGTAAACTTTTCAGAATATATTTTGGAACTCCCTTGTGGTGGAGTCGGACAATGTTCCCATTGTGTATAATTAAAAACAGTTTTGGGGCTGCTCGCTCTATGTATGAAATGGTGCCCATAATAATTATAGCACAACATATCACCATAATTTTCTTTAAATTGATAAACATCTTTGTTTTCAAATACGGTATAATACTGTAATTCAGTCATCATAGAATCAACTGTTTTCACATCCCAATCAACAGAAACAACGCCTGGTATTATTATATCATTCATTGATAGTTTGAACACATATGGTATTTGAATAACTTCCGTGGGACTGATTATATCAAACATTACTTTATCCCAAACAATCCCATCAGGAATTGGTATTGTGGAAATGTTCACAAAAGATAAGTCTCTTCGGACCTTATGTGATGAAAAATGTGGTTTTAGGACCTCATCCACCAGTTCAACTGTTGATCTTTCAGGAAGAAAATGACCATGTATTAATAAAAAGAAAGTGATAACAAAACCAATCCAAAGTAGGAAAGCTAGTACCCTCAAGGAAAGCCATACATAATTCCATAGAAAAACAAAATATATTGTTTTAAGCCAGTCCTTTAGCTTACATGTGTTTGACAGTTCAGTTGTTGAAGAGGCAAATGAGTCTGAGACGTCATCATTGATGTCGGCAAAATACCCAGAAGCAGCTCGGGCAAAAGCTGGAGTTGTGTTCATTGGTGGAGTTGGTGTTTCTCGCAGTGGCACAGAATAAATCGGATCATCCGTTTGTGTTGAAGCTGTATCGAAGCAATCAACTATTTCTGAATTATTTGATTTTAGTGGAACCAATGCAAGATCATTTTTCACTCTCGCCAAGCTTGAAGAGGTGTCGGTGTTGTAGCTTACAACTTGTAGAGGAACGTTTTGACCAGTAGTGAGAGGGATTCGGGAACTACCGGATGTTCCTCTTGGTCTGCTGTGCAGGATCGGCTACATGGTGTAGTTTGACATTGTCGATGGAGACAAAAAGATTTTCTTTGGCACCTGCCAACGGCGGTAGAATTACAGTTCTGGTACCGTGTATTCCCCAGACTGGGACTGGTAATCGACAGGAAGGACCAAATTCCTTTTTCACAGTGACCTTTTCACATACTACTTCCCCGATTCTGGGAATCCAGCCGGTGGGCGTTATAGGTACATCCTTGATTCCTGTGGAGGCAGCACTGATAGAAGAATTGTCATCACGGAACTGTTGCATTCCTGTAAGACAGTGACACGTTCATTTATGTCAAAAGGGGTTTCTGCCGCCTCCACGCCAAGACCATCAAGGTCAGGAACATACATTTGAGTTCCGAACAGGCACTCATATGAAGTACGACCCCCCAGGGACCTTCTAGGCAAATTGTTAAGTGCTCTCTGAACTCCATACAGGTGATTAAGCCAACTATGACCCATACATAAGACTCTGGCTGTTAAGGATTGCTTTAAATCAAGGTTTAATCACTCCACGACACTATTTCCCTCAGGATGAAATGGAGACGAGTACTGGAGTTGGACTCCCAACAAAGCCATAGTGTCCCTGAATGCCCTTGAGGTGAAAGCAGGGCCCTAGTCTGGGTGGAAAGCCGCAACCGCATATGTACAGATAAAGACTCGTAAATCTTTAATAACAGTCCGAGCGTCAGCCAAGCGTTGTGGCCACACCCATAAAAATCTGGAGCAAGAATCAACAGCGACTAATATATACATGTATGCACTATCCGGTGTTAAGGGACCACAATGGTCTAAGTACACACATTGTAATGGTTTATTTGAAATCAAGAGGGGTGTCTGCGGCGGGCGTTTGGCAGTGGAAACTTTGATTTGTTGGTAGATGTCACAGCAAAGGACATACTGCTTGGTCTCTTTGTAGAGGCCTGGCCACCAATAGCGGGCTTCTAAGATAGAAATTGTCGCCGCCACACCAGCATGGGCAGATGCCACCCCTTCATGCACTGCTTTAATTAATTGTGATCTTATATCTCTGTTGGGAATATCTCGTACCCCTACGCCTGGAATCTTAACCTCAGCGTTCAGCATACCTCCCATGCGGTAGGAATATTTGTCAGGAAATCCTTTTGGATAGGACGTACCATCCGCCGTAGCTGTCACAACAGCCCATATGTCTGCGTCCGGTTTAGAACTCAAGCGAGTTACGGCAGCAAAGCAGCCACAGACACTGCTGACTTTGCGGCTTCATCAGCCAATGTATTTTCAGCAACGTGTATTCCAACCGCTGGTGTCCAAGTGTGTGTACATCATGGACATTTGGTAGCATCTCTTTTAGATCTGCTACTTTCCCCCACAGAAGTCTGTGTTTAATGGTATTGCCTTTAGAATCTCTGAATGCATTCTGGCGCCAATAATGCAGGTAATTATTGAAGGACTGGACACAATAATATGAATCACAAACAATCAGCGTTGGCTGTGCAGGATCCGTATGTTCCAGTGCCATCAACAGCGCTTTTAGCTCTGACAACTGTGCTGTGCAATCCCCTACGGTTTGCATAAATGTATGTAGGGGACAGAATTTATTGTCCTCCATATAGCCGCTAACGACAGCGCAAGCAGCAGAATAATGGTGTTTTGTGCCAACTGCTGGTTGTGAAGAGCCATCGGTGTACATCACTATGATATTGTTCGATAGGCAGTGTATTTGCTGGAACTGGGTATTCTAGTTCATACTGCAAAAATTATTGAGTTTGTAATTTTGGGTCAAAAATGTAGTCTACATCTGTGGTTGTCAGAGACGTGGCCCATTGTATCCAGTGTGAATGTAATGCCTTTGCGTTTGGAACGCTGGCTTTTGTAACAGCCTCCAGGGCTAGAATTGGAGAAACAACAATAATGCGTTTACCTTGGGCTAGAGGTCTTTCTTTAATGACAGCCATTTACACAGCAGTGAGGATTTTCTCAGTGAGAGCAAAACGTTGTTCTGCCTGAGTATAAGTGTAATTTGTATGGAATCAGGACTGTCTCATCTTCATTGAATGTCACATAGGTGAAACCGATGGCACCAGCAATTACTCTGACCAAATGTGTTTTGTTGTCCCTTGGGTGTAAATGTTGTGCTGCAAGCATATCTGTCTGCAGTTCTCTAAGAATTAGTGTATGTTCAATTGTCCAGAATTTACTGGAGAAATCAGGACGTATCAAATCATATAAAGGTTTTATGCGTGTAGCATAATGTGGAATGTAAGTTCTGCCAAAATTTACAAAACCTAATAGAGATTAGAGCTTTTTAATCGTATTTGGAGGATGCAGTTGTGCGCATTTTTCTAAGAATTGTGGCGCTAGGCTCTTTCCTTCACCTGGCAGCTGATATCCCAGAAACAGGACGCTGAGGAAGGCAATTTTAGTTTTTTTGAAGTTGAATTTGTAACCAAATTCAGCAAATCCAACAACAATGCAGGCTACCCGTCTTAAATGTTGTAGCAATTCATCATCCGTAAGATAAATATCATCTACATAGGCAATGCTTCATGGTCAATCTCGTGCAAAATTGCAGTAACACGAGCTGCAAACAGTCCTGGGCTGTTCTTATACCCCTGAGGTAAACAACAGAATTTTGTCTGAGAGCCTAGTGCACTGAAACTTGTTAAGGCTCTACTCTCAGGCGCTAAATTCTGGCAGAAGAAACCATTGGAAAATGTCCAGCGTTGTTTTGGATTTTTTACGCACTATGTTGTTCATTAGTGCTGTGCTATGTGAATTTTGTATAGCATATGTACGTGTGTGACTGTTTAAGTGTCTGTAGTCTAAAACTAATCTGTATGAATGGTCTGGTTTAGCTACTGGGAATAATGGATTATTCATTGGGGAGACACAGGGTTCAATTACGCCCTGGTACTCTAATTGTGTGAGTATTTCCCTCACAGGTGCCTTTGCATAATGTTTTATTGGATACTGAGGTTGTGGTTGGGGTTGATTTTCAATAGGAATTACATGGTAGGGGGATTCTTTATCCCATCCTACGTGATTGCGATATAACGCAGGTGCCTCTGCCAAAGCCCAATCAATGGCACAGGATTCAGCGAGTTCCTCTGGAACAAGGGGCGAGAAAGAACGTTTAATGACGTCTTCTCCATTTGGGCAGGTACGGACAAATTCAGGTGGCCAATCTTGTACAGCCAACAAAACATCATATATATTTACCACGTGATCCCAAATTATTGCGTCTATTATGCGCTCAATGTCTCCTTCTAACTGTAGTGTTACTTTATATACCCTATCAGGCGTGGAGACACGCATGTCCGCAGTTTCTACTTGTATAAAGTCATCAGTTGCTTTCACCTCCAAATGCTCTAGAAGACTCCGGGGAACTATTGTGACCTCTATCGCGCTGTCTAGCAATGCTAGTGCCCACTTCCTGTTCTTCAAGAGGACCCTCTTCCTGTGTGGCATGTCGAACTGCGACTGCTGCCACATTTTTCTTTTTAAATTGGGGTTTTTGCTGGGCAGGTTTCTCTTCCTTTTTAACAGAAACCTCCGATGAGCGTTGTGATTCCTGTCTCGGTTTCATGTACTCTGATCTTCACACTGATCGCCCACCTCTCTCATTTCGTTTTTCTGATGAGTCCTGAAAGGAACGAGATTGGCGTGTATCAGTATATTGATATCTATCAGGTGTTTTTATATTATCTCTATTTCTGAGATTATATCTATTCTTTGGGGTCTCCATATGTGGAGATTCTCCCCTCTCTTTCTTAGGGGTTTGTTGTTTTTTATCCCAGCATTTCTCATTATCCTCAGGTGCTTGCTTGGAAAAATATTTATTACATTTGCCCTGGAATTTTGGTTTAGATGGTCTGGACCCTAGACTATCTCGACCAATGCTAGAATAGGTCTCAGCGATAATCTTAGGCAGCTCGCGTTCCTGATCCTGTTGGGGAACATCACAGAGCCGCATGAGCACTGCTAGTGTGACCGCTTCCCCTTTAAGATTACTTAAAATAATTGAGGATACTGTGGCAAAATTGCCCATTAGTTGCATCCCCAAGTCCAGGGCCGGGGCAGCCCCATATTCATCTTGCATTTGTTTCAGCACTTCCGGCAAATTGGCAAGTGTCGGTGTACCATGTGCGGTTGTATAGAGCGTGGCAAATACCGTGCCCCAAGTATTGCAGTTATCTACTGTAGGGACAATCCCAAATGTCAAGCACATCAATAGAATTCTCTGTTTATCCTGAGGTCCCGTATGGGGAAATACTGCATCCAGCGCATTTATTTTTTGTGCTAACCAAAACGGAGTTTCCTCTCGTTTGGCGGGTACCTTACCCATGATCGAATGTACAGTTGCAGGGTTTATACCTGGCGTTACTGCATGTGGTTGTGCTGGAGCAGCACGTGCTGGGTTTATATTTAATGTTTGCATCACAAAATGTACCAATCGACAAACCTCAGCTACTGCTAAATTTGCTATTGTAGGATGTGGTGTATAAGTGGCCAATAAAGGCCAGGTAGGACCATTGTTACTTAGAGGACCTAACCTTACTGGTAATATTGTGTGGGGTAGGGCGCCATCAAGCCAATTATTATGTTTTTGATAAGATAATGGTATTTCTATATGCCCTGTATCGTCCAGGTGCGTTTGTGTGTGTATAGTAATCAAATGTATTTGTATTCCCATCAACTGCTGGAAATGTGACCCAAGAATAAAAGAGTTCTGTTCTATAAACTGGATGGGCGTCCACCACAAATGTGACTGGACCCCCCTGGGCCGTTAGGCCGTTTGCTAATAAGTGTGCAGGCAGAGGTTGTCTCATATTGACTGCTATTACTATCTGCTGTGGATTCGCCATTCTAGATCAAAGAAATGTTCAGAGTAGGCACACCAAATAGGGTTTTCCTTTTAAAGTTCAAGCTTGAACAACCTCCAGCCCCAAGTAGGATAGCCTACGTAGCTGGAGTGGAAATCCTCAGTACCACAGAAGTCTCCGTATATAGTATTGAGGCATCATTGTATATAATGAGACAGAGATACTCTGGAGGACATGGAAATTAGATCCTGACCAAACGTTGGCAGCGCCATGTCACGTAGGCTCTCATTATTCTAATGAGACTACTGGATTTTGAGCGTCAGAATCACCCGCGGTGTGGGAGACTAAGGCCCTCAATCTGACCCTGGCGGTTTGAAACCGCCAGGGCAGAGGGCAGAGGAAGCACCGCCAACAGGCTGGCGGTGCTTCTTGGGCCATTCTGACCACGGCGGTAAAGCCGCGGTCAGAAAAGGGGAACCAGCGGTTTCCCGCCGGTTTACCCCTGGCCCAGGGAATCCCAAGCAGCGCCGCCATGGGGATTCCGACCCCCTTCCCGCCATAATGTTCCTGGCGGTGGATGGCGGGAATGGGTGTCGTGGGGCCCCTGGGGGCCCCTGTACTGCCCATGCCACTGGCATGGGCAGTGCAGGGGCCCCCTAACAGGGCCCCATAATGATTTTCAGTGTCTGTTTTGCAGACAGTGAAAATCGCGACGGGTGCCACTGCACCCGTCGCACCCCTACAACTCCGCCGGCTCCATTCGGAGCCGGCTTCATTGTTGAGGGGGGTTTCCCGCTGGGCCGGCGGGAAAGCCAGAATGGCCGCCGCGGTCTTTTGACCGCGGTGCGGTCATTCAGCGGTTCCCTCCAGGCGGGCGGCTCCCGCCGCCCGCCGGGGTCAGAATGACCCCCTAAGTCTAACCCACTGCGGGTGACACCTGTCACTTTAATCCGGGTTTTGCTCCGGCTAACTAGCAGTGCCTCATCTCTACCCAAGGATAGGGATGACTGGGCAGCCGAGCATATGACATAATTGGGTTCTCAGGGAAGCCGTGGTCACTCAGGTCTCATCAGTTTCTCTCAGTTACATTTAGTTTCATATATGAATGACAAACAGAGGCAGTATATGTTTCAATAATGAGTTTAATAAAACGACTGCATCTTAGATAGCACAGCATGAGCTGCAATAACCAAGATGACACAACATGACAGTATTAAAATTGTGACTAGAAGAGTGAAGCATAAAAATAAAGCTATCATAGTGTCACTATTGTCAATAGACTAACTCCTACCTAGGCTACGATAGAGCACAGCATGTTAAGCTCTAATTCTGCCCTTCAGGTTTCCCTGGGAAGACATCATCCCCCATACCTGAGCAAAGTCCTGCGGTCTGCGTTAGCATCTGTAGCAAAGCATTCGGCAATCAGCATATAGTCGTGGTTCTCTGGCTGGAATCTCCCTCTAACGTGTAAAGGACAAGGAAGTGTTTTTATAACAACACAGATGATGTTCTGGGAAAATGTCCCTACGTAAGGACGTTTGTTTTCTACGAATGTTGGAGACTAAACTTCTACCACGTTCACCGGCAATGCACCATGCTGTAAGAAGTACAGAGGGAGCAAGAATGTCTTGTTTGAGAACAGAGTGCTGGCCTAGGCAAAAACAGTTAGATAAACAGAAAATAAAACAAGACCGTAAAAGTGGCTATTGTAACAATAATAAAATGAAGCTGAATTAAATATATCTAGGTTAAGGTGCACAGCGGCTTGGCCTAGTGTGTTAAAATAACGTGCATGGAGCTATGGCTAAAATGGCTACACAACAAGCCTATTCTCTAACTTTCAGTGTTGTGTGGCCATATGCAGCTTGAGCTTCACCTGTTTGGTCTGCAGGGTTAGAGCTTAAGGTGTGAGTGTGTGAGTGTATGTATGTTTGTGTGTGTATGTGTATGGGTGTGTGTATATGTGTAGAATGGTAATGCTACAAGCTACTGGCACAGGCACTTTTATCAAGCAATAAGGTAATGGATTTGGGATGACCCTACTAGGATCCCCAGTGTTCTCTCTAAGAGCAGACTGCTGCTCCTTTTGGTATTCCAGCACAGCCTTAGAGCCTCATTATGAGTGTGGCGGTCTTACTACCGCCATACTAGTAGTCGCATTCTGGACCACCGCCTATGCGGCAGTCTGACCGCCAAATAACAACCCTGGCGGTCCAACCGCCAGCTCCGCCAAGATCTTGGATCCAGGCGGTATGGAGGTGGCGGAGATACTAATCCGCCAGAGCAGTGCTGTCCTGTGGATTATGATCTTGTTCTCTGCCAGCCTTTTCATGGCGGTAACACCATGCAGGTGCAGGGGGCCACAGGGGGGCTGCTGTACTGCTCATGCCCAACACCATCGCGATGCTCAATGTGGTGCACCCTGCTGGCTATAGCATTGCTGCCGGCTCAATTACGAGCTGGAGACAATGCTGTAGCCTGTTTCCCACTAGGCTGGCGGGCAGAAACCTAGGTTTCCCTTTATTCTTAATTGGCCTGGCGGGGTGATAGCCAGAGTGGCAGCGTCAAAACCGTCTGCCGAACTCCTATTGAGGCCCTTAGTGAAGAAGGCTGTTGTCTGCTCACAACCCTGCTTCAACTCCCTCAGACAATGTGGGTCTCTCTGCCAAACCAACAACGGGGCTCAAAAAATATAGGCCCTCATTACAACATTGGCGGTAAATCCTGCTTACCGCCGTGCAGAAGACCGCCAACACACCGCTGCGGCGGCGGAAATCTGCTACAGCTATTACGACCCACAGGCCGGAATCCGCCAAAATCCAGACACTCACACAAGTCCGCCACACCAAAGGTCAGTGATAAACTGGCGATAGCAAAACTTCCACTGTCACGCCAACAGGAATCCACCCACACTATCACGACCCACGAATCCACGCAGCGGTCTTTCAATCGCGGTATTCCATTGGCGGTACACACCGCCGCGTTCAAAATACACACACATTTACAAAACACAACCACATTGGACAATTCGAAATACACACACCACTCCCACACACCCAATACAATATAAAACACACACCCACATCACCCACAAACCCCTACTACCAAAATTGAGAAGGAAGCACATAGAGAGACACCACCATCAACAAACTAGCATCCACAGGCACACATCACCATCACTCACACAACATCCACGCACCTCACACAACACACACAAACACATCCCCTCACCCATCACAACACACACCACCTCACACATCACCCACACCACACCATGGCACCGCAAAGACATCCCAGGTTCTCTGAGGAGGAGCTCAGGGTCATGGTGGAGGAAATCGTCCAGGTAGAGCCACAGCTATTCGGCTCATAGATGCAGCACACCTCCATAGCTAGGAAGATGGAGCTATGGCGCAGAATTGTTGCCAGGGTCAAAGAACTAGGGATGACATCAGGAAGAGGTGGAATGACCTACAGGGGAAGGTGCGTTCTGTGGTCTCCAGACACCAGATTGCTGTACAGAGGACTGGCTGTGGACCCCAACCTCCTCCCCCACAACTAACAACATGGGAGGAGCAAGTCTTGCCAATACTGCATCCTGAGGGCCTCACAGGAGTAGCAGGAGGACTGGACTCTGGTAAGGCAAATATTTACTACTTTATCCCCCACCCTACCTGCATGCCATCACATACCCCACCCTTACCCTCCCACCCATCACCCCAACAACCCACAGATACCCCACCAACACAACCCACACATCCCAAAAACAAGCCCTGCATGTAACACCAATGCATGGACACTCATCACCAAAGCATGTCCAGTACAGATACCCACACAGACCCCAAACCAACTATCACACAAGGACCAAGCCAAGAATGCAAGCACTGGAGTAGAGGGTCACTCACCCATTGCACACAATGGCACACACAGATGCAATAATCATGCTTTTACACCCCTACAGGACCCCTACCCAACGTCAACGCAGTGGGAAAGCATCCAAGAACTAGGGATGACTTCAGGAAGAGGTGGAACGACCTACGGGGGAAGGTGCGTTCTGTGGTCTCAAGATACCAGATTGCAGTTCGGAGGACTGGCGGCGGACCCCCACCTCCTCCCCCACAACTAACAACATGGGAGGAGCAAGTCTTGGCTATACTGCATCCTGAGGGCCTCGCAGGAGTAACAGGAGGAATGGACTCTGGTAAGGCAAATCTTAACTACTACATCCCCCACCCTACCTGCATGCTATCACATACCCCACCCTCACCCTCACCCCCATCACTCCAACACCTCACATATGTCCCACTATCACAACCCACACATCCCAATACCAAGCCCTGCATGCAACACCAAAGCATGGACACCCGTCACCAAAGCATATCCACTACAGATACGCACACAGATCCCTAAACCAAATATCACACAAGGTCCTAGACAAGAATGTAAGCACTGGGGTACAGGGTCACCCACCCATTGCACACGATGGCACACACAGATGAACTAATCATGCCTTTACACCCCTGCAGGACCCCTACCCAACGTCACCGGACAGGAGGTTCCAGACATGTCCACCCCCCCACAGAAGAGGGCCACAGTGATGACAGCAGCTCTGTCCAACTGGATCTAGATGACCAGCCCATCTGGGACCTCAGGACAGTCGGTTCCCCACACACTGGCACATGCCACCACAGAGCCTCCCCCTCAGGAAACACCAGCACAGCACCCACCCACCCAACCAGCGGGCCCATCCCTCTGTCCCCAGGACACGTCAAGCAGCAGTGTGTCCACCACTACAGGGAACCCAGGCAAACCCACCAACCCAAGAACATCAGGGACCTGGGGGCAGTGGGAGTGGGCACATGGTTCAGGGGACAGAGGAACAGGAAAACCGGGGAACTGGGAGGACTGCTGTGCGACAGGGGGAGGACAGGCCCAGGGAACCCACTCTCCACGAGGCACTCTCCACGAGGCCCTCTCCAACATCATGGGAGCGTACCATCATTCCCAGGAGATGATGGCAACGGTACTTGCCAAGTTTCAGGAGACCCAGCAGCTGCAGGAGGAACAGTATTTGGGGATCAGGGAGGAACTCAAGTCCATCAACACCACCCTGGTCACCATTATAGGGGTGCTGAAGGACCTTGTGAACACCAGGAGGGACACTGTGGCACAACAAGGGGCCCCTGACACTAGCCTCGATGATGAACAGCCCACCACCTCCGCCGGCGCTAGTGGACAGGAGGCACCACCACAGGACCACGACCCCAGCACCCCACCCCCTGCAGATGGAGAACCACCCGCAAACGGTCCCTGAGATCCAGGAAAAAGACAGAGAACAATGCCAAGACCCCCGCCAAGAAATGAGACCACCCTGAATGTCATCCTTCTGTCCCACTTCGTCACCTTGTCCATCCTTAAACTGCCCTAGCTCCACTTCCTATGCCCCTTTGGACAATGCACCTGTGAGACAAATAACTGGACTCTGCCATGGATATTCCTCCACCATCACCCCTGACCATTTTACAACCCCCTCCACTTTTTTGCACTTAAATAAACACCCTTGAATCACAAAACAATCTGGAGTCAGTCTGTGCTTTCACAAATGTGTATTTGCTATAACTAAGGAAAATAGCAATGTCCATTGTATTGTCAACATACCTATGTAACACAGCTCTAGTCCATGAGGTAATATAGCAGAGGTCACACAGTGGGACCCACATCTGTGACATGGAAATGCAAAGTGACAAGTCAGGGTCCATACACTGGGTGAAAGTGACAGACAAATGATATGTCAAACAATTGTATGAGATGTAGGAGGCAGTGAGGTCTTCTTACCTGTGTCTCACTGGAAGTATTGCTGGATAACGTTGTTTCTGTTATCGATATCCTCTTCTTCTGCCTCCTCTTCTTCACTGTCCACAGGCTCCACAGCTGCCACAAGACCTCCTTCTGGACCATCCTCCTGCAGAAAAGGCACCTGTCATCGCAAAGTCAGGTTGTGCAGCATACAGCAGGCCACAATGATCTGGCACACCTTCTTTGGTGAGTAGTAGAGAGAACCACCTGTCATATGGAGGCCCCGGAATCTGGCCTTCAGGAGACCGAAGGTCCTTTCGATCACTCTCCTAGTTCGCCCATGTGCCTCATTGTAGCGTTCCTCTGCCCTTGTCCTGGGATTTCTCACTGGGGTCGGTAACCATGACAGAGTCACCTGCAAATGTCGAGGGACAACTGTTAGACACAAACTAACCCTTAGGGACAACCCCAGACCCAGACAATCGTTCACACGGTATAGGGTCCTCACCTATTAGCCACACACGGTGCCTCTGGAGTTGCCCCATTACATAAGGGATGCTGCTATTCCTCAAAATGTAAGCGTCATGCACTGAGCCAGGAAACTTGGCATTCACATGGGAGATGTACTGGTCGGCCAAACACACCATCTGCACATTCATCAAATGGTAGCTCTTCCTGTTTCTGTACACCTGTTCACTCCTGCGGGGGGTACCAATGCCACATGTGTCCCATCAATGGCACCTATGATGTTGGGGATATGTTCCAGGGCATAGAAGTCACCTTTCACTGTGGGCTAATCCTCCACCTGAGGGAAAACGATGTAGCTGCGCATGTGTTTCAGCAGGGCAGACAACACTCTGGACAACACGTTTGAGAACATAAGCTGGGACATCCCTGATGCAATGGCCACTGTTGTTTGAAAAGACCCACTTGCCAGGAAATGTAGTACTGACAGGACCTGCACTAGAGGGGGTATTCCTGTGGGGTGGCGGATAGCTGAAATCAGGTCTGGCTCCAACTGGGCACAGAGTTCCTGGATTGTGGCACGATCAAGTCTGTAAGTGATAATGATGTGTCTGTCTTCCATTGTTGACTAGTCCACCAGCGGTCTGTACACCGGAGGATGCCGCCATCTCCTCACCTGCCCCAACGGACGTGACCTATGGATGAGAACAGCAAGCACAGAGTCAGCCAACACTGAGGTATTAAAAAAAGAATTTATTGCATACATTTGTCAATCCGCAATGTGCCTGTCACTGTGTGTATGCAAGGCCTAGATAGGTGTGACGCATTTAAAATTAAAGCCATGTGGCCCCCTGAAATGGCGGCTGCCTGACCTGTAATGTGGGACAAGGGGATATGAGGTAACTGGGCTGGCGGTGTACACCGTTGCGGTAGGCGGTCGAAGACCGCGGCACAATCCTGCATTGGTTAACATTGGACCCTATGGGTCCCAGGAGCCAATGACGATGTACGCCGGCGGTGACGGTACGCACCGCCGCAGACGTGACCGCATTTTCTATCTGTACACTCACTTGATACCTGACCTTCGACAGGAGAGGACTTACACTGCAAGTGCTGCTCTGACCTCAGTCTGGAAGCGACAATGGCTCATGTGTCTGGGGAAAGGGCCCCTGCCTTCACTTCGGAGGAGTTGGAGAAGTTAGTGGATGGGGTCCTCCCCCAGTACATGCTACTCTACGGTCCTCCAGACAAACAGGTGAGTACACTGTGAGCATGCTGTATGGGCAATGCCTGTTTGGAGTGGTGTCGATGGAAGATACGGGGGGACTGAGGCCTGCATGAGCGGACAGTGAGTGTATGTGCGTCAGGGCAAGGGTGGGAACGTGGGTCAATGACTGTGACGGTACGGACGGTTAAAGATTATCCTTTCCTCCTGTACAATTCCTCTAGGTCAGCGCCCACCAGAAGAACGATATTTGGCGTGCCATCGCCAAGGATGTCCGGACCCTGGGGGTCCACCACAGACGGAGCACCCACTGCCGGAAAAGATGGGAGGACATTCGCCGCTGGAGCAAGAAGACGGCGGAGGCCCAGCTGGGGATGGCCTCCCAACGTGGGAGGGGTGCCTGTTGCACCATGACCCCCCTGATGTTCCGGATACTGGTGGTGGCGTATCCGGAGTTGGATGGGCGCTTGAGGGCATCACAGCAGCCACAAGTGGGTGAGTACATTCACATCCATCTGACTCTGCGCGCATTACGAGGTATCTGGGTGGGGGAGGTGGGCTGTGGGTTCCCCTAGGCCAGGGTGAGTTTTGTAGGCAAGGTCCCTTCATGAGGCAGGCTATGTGGCACCCCAACCCCACCAGTGGTAAGAGTCATCTACACCTAGTCAGGCTCCTGTGACTTCCATGAGTGCAGCAAACGGGCATAGGCCTTGTACCCCATGTCCCTGTGATTAATTAGGGAACTCTAAGTGCATGGCGTAGTGCAGAGGGCTGCTGTGTCTGTAGTGTCCGCCAAAGGTAGCGGTATTGCATGCATTGAACATGTCTTTCTTCTGTCCCCCCCCCCCCACTTTTTGTAGTCTCCCTGTTCTTGTGTGCATTAGTATCATCAGGCCGAGGAGCAGTGCCACCGGCCAGACAACGGAGTCTGAAGCCACCAGTGGGACAGAGGCCGAGGGGAGCTCCACGGCGGGGACAGGAGGTGACATCAGCGACAGCGACTCCTCCTCTGATGGGAGCTCCCTTGCAGTGCCTCTGTGCCCCCGCATCAACAGGTACAGCCACCACCCCCCCTACCAGCACCGCCCTCCCAGCGGCCCCTCAGCGTGTGTTCCGTGGCCGCTCACCCAGGAGGGTGGGCATCTCCTTCGCCTCAGGCACCTCAGGCCCTGCCCCAGTCAGCCCTGCTGCCCTCAGTGAGGAGGCTATTGACCTCCTGAGATCTCTCACTGTTGGGCAGTCTACCATTCTGAATGCCATCCAGGGTGTAGAGAGGCATTTGCAACAAACAAATGCATACCTGGAGGGCATTCATTCTGGCCAGGCAGCCCAACAGCGAGCATTTCAGGCTCTGGCCTCAGCACTGATGGCAGCCATTGTCCCTGTGTCCAGCCTCCCCCCGCAAACTTCCTCCACCGAGACCCAATCCCCTGTACCTAAGCCTATCCCAAGCACACCATCAGACCAGCATGCACACACCTCAACACACAAGGGTGGCTCAGGCAAACATAAGCACCACACATCCCACAGGCACTCACACAAGCATCGTACCCATGCAGACATACCAACATCCACTGCCTCCACTGTGTCCCCCTTCTCCACGTCTCCCTCCTCCCTCCCTGTCTCGTCTCTACTCACACCTGCATGCACTACATCTTCAGCCACTACCTCCATCACCAGCACGCCCATCACCACACACCGCTCACGTGCACTCACCACCCCCACTACCATTCACACATCCCAAGGGTCCCCTACCAGTGTGTCTGTGAGCCCTCCTCCAAAAGTACACAAACGCAGCCACACACACACCCAACAGCCATCCACCTCTCAACAGCCTTCAGCCCATGCACCTTCACCTAAAGTCAGCAAACGTGCACCTCCTACATCCACTACCTCTTCCTCCACTCCCAAACCCCCTCCATCTACCCTTCCCAGTGTGTCTAAAAAGCTTTTCCTATCAAATGTTGACCTCTTCCCACCACCTCCCCACCCCCCGTCCGTCCCCTAGGACCTGGCTTTCCAGGTCCTAACCTAACACAGCACCTCAGCCACCACATCACCGGGCACAGTGGTGCCAGCAATAGCTGGATTTTGGAGTGCGCCAAGCAACAGGGCTGCCAGTGTCCCACAGAGCGAGGGCAAGGACATTCCGCCACCTGCAAAAGTCAAAACGTTGCCCACATCCCGGAGGGAGAAGGCGAAAACACCTGCCACCAAGGGCTCAGGCAAAACAAAAGTGGAAAGTGGCAAGACAGCTGTGCCACCATCCAAGGTGGGGAAGGGCCAGAAAATCAAGGGCAGGTCCACATCAACGCCAACCTGCACGGCGGACAAGACTGCCACCAGCACCGCCACCTGCACCGCCGCCACAGAGACTGCCGCCAGCACCGCAGACACTGAGGCTGCTACCAGCACTGCAGTCACTGAGCCCACCACCAGCACTGCAGTCACTGAGCCCGCCACCAGCACCACAGTCACTGAGCCTGCCACCAGCACCGCCGCCACGAAGACGGCCATCAGCACCGCTGAGGGAAAGTACCATCTTGCCTGGCATGTTACCCCCATATTTCACAGTATATATGTTGTTTTAGTGTATGTGTCACTGGGACCCTGCCAGACAGGGTCCCAGTGCTCATAAGTGTGCCCTGTATGTGTTCCCTGTGTGATGACTAACTGTCTCACTGAGGCTCTGCTAACCAGAACCTCAGTGGTTATGCTCTCTCTGCTTTCTAAATTGTCACTAACAGGCTAGTGACCAATTTCACCAATTCACATTGGCATACTGGAACACCCTTATAAATCCCTAGTATATGGTACTGAGGTACCCAGGGTATTGGGGTTCCAGGAGATCCCTATGGGCTGCAGCATTTCTTTTGCCACCCATAGGGAGCTCTGACAATTCTTACACAGGCCTGCCACTGCAGCCTGAGTGAAATAACTTCCACGTTATTTCACAGCCATTTACCACTGCACTTAAGTCACCTATATGTCTAACCTTCACCTGGTGAAGGTTGGGTGCTAAGTTACTTAGTGTGTGGGCCCCCACATCGTTCAGGGCAAATTCCCCGGACTTTGTGAGTGCGGGGACACCATTTCACGCGTACACTATACATAGGTCACTACCTATGTATAGCGTCACAATGGTAACTCCGAACATGGCCATGTAACATGTCTAAGATCATGGAATTGTCTCCCCAATGCCATTCTGGCATTGGGGAGACAATTTCATGATCCCCCGAGTCTCTAGCACAGACCCGGGTACTGCCAAACTGCCTTTCCCGGGGTTTCACTGCAGCTGCTGCTGCTGCCAACCCCTCAGACAGGGTTCTGCCCTCCTGGGGTCCAGCCAGGTTTGGCCCAGGAAGACAGAACAAAGGACTTCCTCAGAGAGAGGGTGTTACACCCTCTCCCTTTGGAAAAAGGTGTCAGGGCTGGGGAGGAGTAGCCTCCCCCAGCCTCTGGAAATGCTTTGATGGGCACAGATGGTGCCCATCTCTGCATAAGCCAGTCTACACCGGTTCAGGGATCCCCCAGCCCTGCTCTGGCACGAAACTGGACAAAGGAAAGGGGAGTGACCACTCCCCTGACCTGCACCTCCCAGTGCCCAGAGCTCCTCCAGTGTGTCCCAGACCTCTGCCATCTTGGATTCAGAGGTGTGCTGGCACACTCGACTGCTCTGAGTGGCCAAGGCCAGCAGGTGACATCAGAGACTCCTTCTGATAGGCTCTTACCTGTGTTACTAGCCTATCCTCCTTCCTAGGTAGCCAAACCTACTTTTCTGGCTATTTAGGGTCTCTGCTTTGGGGAATTCTTCAGATACCGAATGCAAGAGCTCATTAGAATTCCTCTGCATCTCTCTCTTCACCTTCTGCCAAAGGATCAACAGCAGCCTGCTCAGGACGCCTGCAAAACTGCAACAAAGTAGCAAAGATGACTACTGCAACCTTGTATCGCTGATCCTGCCGCTTTCTCGCCTGTTTCCTGGTGGTGCATGCTCTGGGGGTAGCCTGCCTCCTTCTTGCACCAGGAGCTCTGAAGAAATCTCCCGTGGGTTGACGGAATCTTCCCCCTGCAACCGCAGGCAACAAGAGACTGCACCACTGGTCCTTTGGGTCCCCTCTCAGCACGACGAGCGTGGTCCCTGGAACTCAGCAACTCTGTCCAAGTGACTCCCACAGTCCAGTGACTCTTCAGTCCAAGTTTGGTGGAGGTAAGTACTTGCCTCCCCACGCTAGACTGTATTGCTGGGTACCGCATGATTTGCAGCTGCTCCGGCTCCTGTGCACTCTTCCAGGATTTCCTTCGTGCACAGCCAAGCCTGGGTCCCCGACACTCTAATCTGCAGTGCACAACCTTCTGAGTTGTCCTCCGGCGTCGTGGGACTCCCTTTTCTGACTTCGGGTGGACTCCGGTTCACTCCTCTTCCAAGTGCCTGTTCCGGTACTTCTGCGGGTGCTGCCTGCTTCTGTGAGGGCTCCCTGACTTGCTGGGCGCCCCCTCTGTCTCCTCATCCAAGTGGCGAAATCCTGGTCCCTCCTGGGCCACAGCAGCATCCAAAAACCCTAACCGCAACCCTTGCAGCTAGCAAGGCTTGTTTGTGGTCTTTCTGTGTGGGAACACCTCTGCAAGCTTCTTCACGACGTGGGACATCCATCCTCCAAAGGGGAAGTTTCTAGCCCTCTTCGTTCTTGCAGAATCCACAGCTTCTACCATCCGGTGGCAGCTTCTTTACACCCTCAGCTGGCATTTCCTGGGCATCTGCCCTCTCTCGACATTGTCGCAACTCTTGGACTTGGTCCCCTTGTTTCACAGGTACTCAGGTCCGGAAATCCACTGCTGTTGCATTGCTGGTGTTGTTCTCCCTTGCAGAAACCCCCTATCACGACTTCTGTGCTCTCTGGGGGTTATAGGTGCACTTTACACCTACTTTTCAGGGTCTTGGGGTGGGCTATCTTTCTAACCCTCACTGTTTTCTTACAGTCCCAGTGACCCTCTACAAGCTCACATAGGTTTGGGGTCCATTCGTGGTTCGCATTCCACTTTTGGAGTATCTGGTTTGTGTTGCCCCCATACCTATGTGCTTCTATTGCAATCTATTGTAACTTTACAATGCTTGCATTACTTCCTTTTGCTATTACTGCATATTTGTGGTATTGTGTACATATATCTTGTGTATATTTGGCATCCTCATACTGAGGGTACTCACTGAGATACTTTTGGCATATTGTCATAAAAATCAAGTACCTTTATTTTTAGTATATCTGTGTATTGTGTTTTCTTATGATATTGTGCATATGACACCAGTGGTATAGTAGGAGCTTTGCATGTCTCCTAGTTCAGCCTAAGCTGCTCTGCTATAGCTACCTTCTATCAGCCTAAGCTGCTAGAAACACCTCTTCTACACTAATAAGGGATAACTGTACCTGGTACAGAGTGTAAGTACCCCTTGGTACCCACTACAAGCCAGGCCAGCCTCCTACATTGGTTGTGCAGCGGTGGGATAAGTACTTGTAACTACTTACCACTTTGTCATATTGTACTTTTCATAAGAGAAAAATATACAAAACAAGTTCAGTGTATGTACACCTAACCAAAAAGTTTTGCTTTTCTTCTCTTACACTATCTGCTAAGTGCTGAAAAGTACTCCTAAACGTTTTTAAAGTTTCATAAAGTTTCAAAAAGTTTTTTTTTCCTGTTCTTTAAAAAGTCCTGAAACTTTTTCTATCTTTTATCTGTCTCTAAACCTTTTTTCTATCATGTCTGGTGTAGGAATTCCTCTTAATCTGGTCAGTACAACTTATGTACACCTGAACTTTAAGAGCCTAAGGAGTCTCTGCATTGATAGAGGTTTAGTGGTAGGAAAGAACCCTTCTAGAGAGTTACTGTCTAATATGCTTATTGAGAATGATAAGGCCCAGGGTGGCACCTCATCTGAAAAGTTGATAGATAGCTCACACTCTGACCCAGGGGAGCCCCTTGAGAGAGTGTTACAGGGTTCCCTTCCTAATCTGCCCCTTAGCAGACCACCTAGCATTACTGGTAGTAATAGAAGCTCCCATCATAGTAGGGATGTTTTTATTCCTGGAAGCCAGGTTGTTAGGGTGCCAACTGTTAGGGACATTTCTCCCTCTGCTCATTCAAATCTTTCTTCTGTGTCAAAACATTCCCAACCCACCCACCCTGATGACAAGATGTTAGAAAGGGAACTCAATAAGTTGAGAGTGGAAGAGACCAGGCTGAAGCTTAAACAGCAACAGCTGACTCTAGACAGGGAATCCCTAGACTTAGAAAAAGAGAGACAGAGGTTGGGGTTAGGACCCCGTGGTGGCAGCAGCAGTATTCCAGATAGCAATCCTGTGAGAGAACATGATTCTAGGAATCTGCATAAGATAGTTCCCCCTTACAAGGAGGGGGATGACATTAACAAGTGGTTTGCTGCACTTGAGAGGGCCTGTATGGTACAGGGGGTCCCTCAAAGGCAGTGGGCTGCTATCCTATGGCTATCTTTCAGTGGAAAGGGTAGGGATAGGCTCCTTACTGTGAAGGAAAGTGATGCCAATAATTTTACAGTTTTGAAGAATGCACTCTTGGATGGATTTGGCTTAACCACTGAACAATACAGGATTAAGTTCAGAGAAACCCGAAAAGAGTCCTCACAAGACTAAGTAGACTTTGTTGACTATTCAGTGAAGGCCTTGGAGGGGTGGTTACATGGCAGTAAAGTTTCTGACTATGAAAGCCTGTACAATCTAATCCTGAGAGAGCATATTCTGAACAATTGTGTGTCTGATTTGTTACACCAATATCTAGTGGACTCAGATCTGACCTCTCCCCAAGAATTGGGAAAGAAGGCAAATAGGTCAGAACAAGAGTGAACAGAATCGTTCATACAGGGGGTGACAAGGATGGCAAGAAGAAGGATGGTAAGTCTTCAGACAAGGGTGGGGACAAATCTAAAAATTAGTCTTCATCAGGCCCACAAAAACACTCTGGTGGGGGTGGTGGGTCCAAATCCTCTTCTAATCAAGTAAAGAAACCACGGTGCTATTTATGTAAAGTAAAAGGCCATTGGACAACTGATGCCAGTTGTCCAAACAAAAGCACCAAGCCTCCCACTACCACAACCCCTACTGCAACCTCTAGTGCCCCTAGTAATAGCAGTGGTGGTGGGAGCAAACCTACTAATAGCCAATCGAAGGGAGTAGCTGGGCTCACTTTTGGTAATTTAGTTGGGGTTGGTCTTGTTAGGGAGACCACAGAGGCTGTGCTAGTCTCTGAAGGTGCCATTGATTTGGCCACCTTGGTTGCTTGTCCCCTTAATATGGATAAGTACAAGCAACTTCCCCTAATAAATGGTGTTGAGGTTCAGGCCGACAGGCACACAGGTGCCAGTGTTACCATGGTAATAGAGAAACTTGTACACCCTGAACAACACCTACTTGGTCACCAGTACCAAGTGACAGACACTCATAACAACACTCTTAGCCACCCCATGGCTGTTGTGAATCTCAACTGGGGGGGGGTTACTGGTCCAAAGAAAGTTGTGGTTGCTTCAGATTTACCTGTAGACTGTCTACTAGGAAATGATTTAGAGACATCAGCTTGGGCAGAAGTGGAGTTGGAGGCTCATGCAGCAATGCTGGGCATTCCTGGGCATGTTTTTGCTTTGACAAGGGCTCAGGCCAAAAAGCAAAAAGGACAGGGTGACTTGGATCCTGGAACAATGGACCAAGTGCTCCCTAAAGCTAGAGTTAGTAAGGGGAAATCCCTACCCACTATCCCTCCCTCCACAGATGATTCTACTTCTGAGGAAGAAGAATGTCCCCCCTGTGCAGAACCTTCACCAGAGGAGCTGGAAGCAGACACTGCTGAGCTTTTGGGTGGAGGGGGGCCTGCCAGGGAGGAGCTGAGTGTGGCACAGCAAACCTGTCCCACATTAGAGGGTCTAAGACAGCAAGCTGTCAAACAGCAAAATGGGGATGTCAGTGACTCACATAGAGTTTACTGGGAGGACAACCTCTTGTATACAGAGGGAAGGGACCCAAAACCTGGAGCAGCCAGGAGATTGGTCATTCCCCTGCAATACAGAGAGTTCCTCCTAACTCTGGCACACGACATTCCCTTGGCTGAACATTTGGGTCAGATCAAAACATGGGAAAGGCTTGTCCCCCTGTTTCACTGGCCTAGGATGTCAGAGGACACAAAGGATTTTTGTAAGTCCTGCGTGACCTGCCAAGCCAGTGGCACTCCAAAGGCTCCCCTTATTCCACTGCCTGTGGTTGGGGTTCCCTTTGAAAGGGTAGGGGTTGACATAGTTGGCCCCCTTGACCCTCCTACTGCTTCAGGCAATAGGTTTATCTTGGTGGTAGTGGACCATGCCACAAGATATCCTGAAGCAATTCCTCTAAGGACCACTAAAGCTCCTGCAGTGGCAAAAGCCCTCCTGGGAATCTTTTCCAGAGTGGGCTTCCCAAAAGAGGTGGTATCAGACAGGGGTAGCAACTTTATGTCTGCATACTTGAAGGCCATGTGGAAGGAATGTGGTGTAACATACAAATTCACCACACCTTATCATCCACAAACAAATGGACTGGTAGAGAGGTTTAATAAAACTCTCAAAGGAATGATAATGGGACTCCCTGAAAAACTCAGGAGGAGATGGGATGTCCTGTTACCTTGCCTCCTTTTTGCTTACAGGGAGGTACCCCAAAAAGGAGTTGGCTTCAGCCCCTTTGAACTCCTATTTGGACACCCTGTAAGAGGTCCCCTAACACTTGTGAAGGAGGGTTGGGAACAACCTTTAAAAGCTCCTAAGCAAGACATAATGGACTATGTACTCAGCCTAAGATCCAGAATGGCTGAGTACATGAAAAAGGCCAGTAAAAACCTTCAGGCCAGCCAAGAGCTCCAAAAGCAATGGCATGACCAGAAGGCTGTTCTGATTCAATACCAACCAGGACAGAAGGTGTGGGTCTTGGAGCCTGTGGCCCCAAGAGCACTCCAAGACAAATGGAGTGGACCCCACATCATTGTTGAAAAGAAGGGAGAAGTCACCTACTTGGTTGACTTGGGCACTGCCAGGAGTCCCCTTAGGGTGCTCCATGTCAATCGCCTAAAACCCTACTATGACAGGGCTGATCTCACCCTGCTCATGGCAACAGATGAAGGACAGGAAGAAGAGAGTGACCCTCTCCCTGATCTCTTCTCTTCCACAGAACAAGATGCTCTAGTGGAAGGTGTAGTTTTAGCAGACTGTCTTACTGCTGAGCAGAAAGACCACTGCATAAATCTCCTGGGTCAGTTTTCTGAACTCTTTTCTACTGTGCCAGGCACCACTTCTTGGTGTGAGCACACTACAGATACTGGAGACAGCATGCCTGTCAAAAGTAAGATCTATAGGCAGCCTGACCATGTCAGGGATTGCATAAAACAAGAAGTTCAGAAAATGCTTGAACTGGGAGTGGTTGAACATTCTGAAAGCCCATGGGCCTCTCCTGTGGTGCTTGTACCAAAGCCTCACTCCAAAGATGGAAAAAGGGAAATGAGGTTTTGTGTAGATTACAGAGGTCTCAACCAGGTAACAAAAACTGATGCTCACCCTATACCCAGGGCAGATGAGCTCATAGATACACTGGCATCTGCCAAGTATCTAAGCACCTTTGATTTGACTGCAGGGTATTGGCAGATCAAGTTATCAGAGGATGCTAAAGCACAAACTGCATTTTCGACTATTGGAGGGCACTACCAATTCACAGTAATGCCCTTTGGTTTGAAAAATGCACCTGCCACTTTTCAGAGGTTGGTGAATACAGTCCTGCAAGGGTTGGAGGCTTTTAGTGCAGCATATCTGGACGATATAGCTGTCTTTAGCTCCACCTGGGATGATCACCTGGTCCACCTGTGGAAAGTTTTAGAGGCCCTGCAAAAGGCAGGCCTCAGTATCAAGGCTTCAAAGTGCCAGATAGGGCAGGGGAAAGTGGTTTATCTGGGACACCTGGTAGGTGGAGAACAGATTGCACCACTTCAGGGGAAAATCCAAACTATCATTGATTGGGTTCCCCCTACAACTCAGACCCATGTGAGAGCCTTCTTAGGCCTCACTGGGTATTACAGGAGGTTCATTAAGAACTATGGCTCCATTGCAGCCCCACTTAATGACCTCACTTCCAAGAAAATGCCTAAAAAGGTATTGTGGACAGCTAGCTGTCAGAAAGCTTTTGAGGAGCTGAAACAGGCCATGTGCACTGCACCTGTCCTAAAAAGCCCATGTTACTCCAAGAAATTCATTGTTCAAACTGATGCATCTGAATTAGGGGTAGGGGCAGTTTTATCACAACTCAATTCTGAGGGCCAGGATCAACCTGTTGCTCTTATCAGCAGGAGGTTGACCCCTAGAGAAAAGCGTTGGTCTGCCATAGAGAGGGAGGCCTTTGCTGTGGTCTGGGCACTGAAGAAGTTGAGGCCATACCTGTTTGGCACTCACTTCATTGTTCAGACAGACCACAAACCTCTACTTTGGCTAAAACAAATGAAAGGTGAAAACCCTAAATTGTTGAGGTGGTCCATATCTCTACAGGGAATGGACTATACAGTGGAACATAGACCTGGGAGTACCCACTCCAATGCAGATGGACTCTCCAGATATTTCCACTTAGACAATGAAGACTCATCAGGTCATGGCTAGTCTTATTGTCCTTCGTTTGGTGGGGGGTTGTGTAGGAAAGTACCATCTTGCCTGGCATGTTACCCCCATATTTCACAGTATATATGTTGTTTTAGTGTATGTGTCACTGGGACCCTGCCAGCCAGGGCCCCAGTGCTCATAAGTGTGCCCTGTATGTGTTCCCTGTGTGATGACTAACTGTCTCACTGAGGCTCTGCTAACCAGAACCTCAGTGGTTATGCTCTCTCTGCTTTCTAAATTGTCACTAACAGGCTAGTGACCAATTTCACCAATTCACATTGGCATACTAGAACATCCTTATAATTCCCTAGTATATGGTACTGAGGTACCCAGGGTATTGGGGTTCCAGGAGATCCCTATGGGCTGCAGCATTTCTTTTGCCACCCATAGGGAGCTCTGACAATTCTTACACAGGCCTGCCACTGCAGCCTGAGTGAAATAACGTCCACGTTATTTCACAGCCATTTACCACTGCAGTTAAGTCACCTATATGTCTAACCTTCACCTGGTGAAGGTTGGGTGCTAAGTTACTTAGTGTGTGGGCACCCTGGCACTAGCCAAGGTGCCCCCACATCGCTCAGGGCAAATTCCCCGGACTTTGTGAGTGCGGGGACACCATTTCACGTGTGCACAATACATAGGTCACTACCTATGTATAGCGTCACAATGGTAACTCCGAACATGGCCATGTAACATGTCTAAGATCATGGAATTGTCTCCCCAATGCCATTTTGGCATTGGGGAGACAATTCCATGATCCCCGAGTCTCTAGGTCAGACCCGGGTACTGCCAAACTGCCTTTCCCGGGGTTTCACTGCAGCTGCTGCCAACCCCTCAGACAAGTTTCTGCCCTCCTGGGGTCCAGCCAGGCTTGGCCCAGGAAGGCAGAACAAAGGACTTCCTCAGAGAGAGGGTGTTACACCCTCTCCCTTTGGAAAAAGGTGTCAGGGCTGGGGAGGAGTAGCCTCCCCCAGCCTCTGGAAATGCTTTGATGGGCACAGATGGTGCCCATCTCTGCATAAGCCAGTCTACACCGGTTCAGGGATCCCCCAGCCCTGCTCTGGCACGAAACTGGACAAAGGAAAGGGGAGTGACCACTCCCCTGACCTGCACCTCCCAGGGGAGGTGCCCAGAGCTCCTCCAGTGTGTCCTAGACCTCTGCCATCTTGGATTCAGAGGTGTGCTGGCACACTCGACTGCTCTGAGTGGCCAGGGCCAGCAGGTGACGTCAGAGACTCCTTCTGATAGGCTCTTACCTGTGTTACTAGCCTATCCTCCTTCTTAGGTAGCCAAACCTCCTTTTCTGGCTATTTAGGGTCTCTGCTTTGGGGAATTCTTCAGATACCGAATGAAAGAGCTCATCAGAGTTCCTCTACATCTCTCTCTTCACCTTCTGCCAAAGGATCGACCGCAGCCTGATCAGGACGCCTGCAAAACCGCAACAAAGTAGCAAAGACGACTACTGCAACCTTGTATCGCTGATCCTGCTGCTTTCTCGCCTGTTTCCTGGTGGTGCATGCTCTGGGGGTAGCCTGCCTCCTTCTTGCACCAGGAGTAAGGAAACAAACCAGTGGGGCACACCAACAAAACAATATCTATACTTTAGAGATAATATAATATCTTGATGAGATAAACTGAAGAATCATAAAAAATTCAACAACACGTGTTTCGTCCTCACTGGACTTCTTCAAGGCTGAGAAAATCATAACAAACAACAATCAATCAAGACAAACATATATATACAGTTTTACACAGAAATTAAAATATATATACATTTTGTTCTGTTATTTTTCAAGATAAATAGTCAAAAGTATTTTTTTTGGTCAGTTGAATGCTCAGAATGTTATATATACATCCTGTTTATAGTCTTAATTTGAATCTGAACGAGGAACTACAAAGGAAAAGAAGAGAACCACCACCACATACCCTTAGTGGCAAAGTGTTATTTAATGTCCGAAGGTATAGCATAAAGTACTCCCCATGTTTTCAAGAATTGGTATATTAAAGCCACAACAATAATGAAACATGCCACATGCAAACCCAAGTGTGAAAGGATTTCTCTTTTGTTGGCATTAGACCTAGATATGTACCTTTGATCACTTCTATGTCCGTTATACTCATATCCCATCTACCATACTCTATACAGAGAGGGGAGGGAAAATGAAAATTCCATTACCCTCCTTTTGCTGGTCAACAAAATTCCTCAAGAATGTGAATGTTATTTGTTATAGTGCCATTACTAACCTGTTTCAAACCACAGTCAATCACCTCTTTTCCTTCTTCGTAATCAATCTAAATACTGGGCATCGCACGTTTCATCTATTGATGAATCAACTGAAATACAAACAATTGAAATATCTCTAGTGGCCTTTCTAAAAACAAAAAGCCTTAGTTTCTATCATTACTGTGTAATCTTCATCCATCCATTTAGCAAAATTTATATCAGTGTCTGCACAGTTTCAAAAATGGAACAGAAACACTAATGAGGCTCCATTTTTCCATTACTTACATTAACTAGACCTCCCAAACTCGTGCTGATAACTTACCTATCCACCCCTTTTTTTCGTTCTTTTGTATCTTCCCAATCCTGTTTGGTAATAAATCTCGGCAAAAACGTCGAGGGAATTCTGTGCCTCCTGTCAGTCTTCCGGTTTTTTAAAGTCAATAAAAGCCCCTTGCCGGCATTTTAAATACCGCGTTTGTATTCGAGAAGAGCTAGTTAGCAGCGAAGACGAAGGGAAATTGTGTACCTCCTGCCAGTCTTCCGGCTTTTCTTTACAATGAATGCGAGCCCCGCGCCGGCATTTCGAATGCCGCGTTCATATTCCACGAGCTAGTTGACAACGAAAACGGACTTCCGCCTGTCCATTAGGACTACGGCGGCCATTTTAGAGTGGTTCATTCTTCAATAAGAGCTATCAAACAACGTGGACGGATTGCCGTCTAATATATGTATCAACGGCGGCCATTTTGAATTGCCGATTTTAATACATTGTATCCTTCACCTAATGCACCAGCCACATTACCAACCTCTTGTAAGTCTTCCCGCTTTCACAAAAAGTGAGTGCAAGTCTCTCGCCGCAACAGAGACAGACTTATGCCTATCCATTGTGACAATATGCTTCAAAATTTATGCGAGAATATAAATTAGATCTAATAACCAACAAAAGGGATACATTTTCCCTTTAGCTTTCAGCCATCAAGTTTCATGATGGCAACGTAATTCATGCCCCAAATATGTACAGAAATGTTACATCACTACACGTGCAGAGTAAAGGGTCGCCCCAGTGTATAGAAAATGAGGGTGAGAGAAGGGAAGCTCCCCCCAAACCGTGGGGGATTTGCGGTATGCAGTGTATATCACCAGAATAAGTTGCTCATATTATATGCATGTTATTCTTCATCAATAGTATACCAAATTGATACGTTCAAAGGAAATGATACATTCAGAGGAAATGATATAATTCATCATCCAAATTCATGCCCATTTCGATCGTTCTCAATTTAATGATCCATTTTGCTTCATTTTTTTCGCAAATCCAGTGTTCTATTGCCATCCCTAACGTTTATCGGGATGTGATTTATACCCATGTATTTTACTAATGGGACCTTAGTTCCTGGATGTTTGTCATTAATATGTCGTACTAATGGTGATGCTGTGTCATAGTTTCTTAGGGCTCTGATATGTTCTTGAATTCGTTCCTTCAAGGGCCTGATTGTACTGCCCACATATATCTGGCCACATATACATTCCAATATATATACCACAAATTTCGTATTGCAGTTAATAAAAGTGGAGATTTTGTATTTGTCACTGCCATTATAACTGAATTCAGAAGTTTTATGCAGTGCCATATTGCACGTTACAATTCCCACACCTATAGAAACCCGCAATTTTTTTAGGAAGCCATGTTGCTTTGCTTTCCATTATAGGTGGTAGAAAACTTTTACAGACTTCATTTCTAATAGTTTTACCTCTTCTATGGATCATTTTTGGTTTCTTAGGAAGTAGAGCAGCAAGTGTCTCATCTGTCTGTAGTACGTTCCAATGTTTACATAGAATGCGATATATATTGCGACTATTCTGACTATATGCTCTGTATGCCGAGCTGTCTCGCGTTTTCGTATTTTGACCCAGTAGAGTGGTTCTACATGTTTGATCAATCTTTTTTCTTGATGTTTTAATGATATGCTTGGAATAGCCTCTCTGTGCAAACCGGTCTTCCAATTTGTTTAGTTCTATGTTGCATACATTGGAATCACTACAATTTCTTTTTAATCTCGTCATTTCCCCAAAAGGAATGGCTGAAATTTGACTTTTGGGGTGCGCACTTTCTGCATGTAGTACAGAATTACATGCTGTTGGTTTGCGGTAGACTTTTGTATGGATCTTATTATCTGTGATGGATATCTCTAGATCCAAAAAGCAAACTTTGTTCTTACTGAATTCATACGTCATTTGAATATTATAGATATTACAGTTAATATATTCATAGAATTCCATTAGTAGTTGTTCAGATCCAGTCCAAATCATTAAGACATCATCGATATATCTTCCCCAGAAGAAAATGTTATCAGTGAAATACAGAAGGTCCCTTCTTCCAAACATGTATTGCCTCAAAGAAACCCATATATATATTCGCATATGATGGAGAGAACTGTGAGCCCATAGCTACTCCTTGTGCTTGCTTGAACCATTACCCCTCATGTAAAAATACATTATTTTCCAATGTAAATTCAATCATACACAGTATCATTTCAGTATGCTCCATATGAGATGCAGATCTTCCAGACAGAAAGTGCTGCACTGCTTGTAAACCCTTGTCTTTAGGGATACATGTAGATAAAACGTTGCCCACATCCCGGAGGGAGAAGGCGAAAACACCTGCCACCAAGGGCTCCGGCAAAACAAAAGTGGAAAGTGGCAAGACAGCTGTGCCACCATCCAAGGTGGGGAAGGGCCATAAAATCAAGGGCAGGTCCACATCGACGCCAACCTGAACGGCGGACAAGACTGCCACCAGCACCGCAGACACTGAGGCCGCCACCAGCACCGCAGTCACTGAGCCCACCACCAGCACCGCAGTCACTGAGCCCGCCACCAGCACCACAGTCACTGAGCCTGCCACCAGCACCGCCGCCACAAAGACGGACATCAGCACCGCTGAGGGAAAGTACCATCTTGCCTGGCATGTTACCCCCATATTTCACAGTATATATGTTGTTTTAGTGTATGTGTCACTGGGACCCTGCCAGCCAGGGCCCCAGTGCTCATAAGTGTGCCCTGTATGTGTTCCCTGTGTGATGACTAACTGTCTCATTGAGGCTCTGCTAACCAGAACCTCAGTGGTTATGCTCTCTCTGCTTTCTGAATTGTCACTAACAGGCTAGTGACCAATTTCACCAATTCACATTGGTATACTGGAACACCCTTATAAATCCCTAGTATATGGTACTGAGGTACCCAGGGTATTGGGGTTCCAGGAGATCCCTATGGGCTGCAGCATTTCTTTTGCCACCCATAGGGAGCTCTGACAAATTCTTACACAGGCCTGCCACTGCAGCCTGAGTGAAATAACGTCCACGTTATTTCATAGCCATTTACCACTGCACTTAAGTCACCTATATGTCTAACCTTCACCTGGTGAAGGTTGGGTGCTAAGTTACTTAGTGTGTGGGCACCCTGGCACTAGCCAAGGTGCCCCCACATCGTTCAGGGCAAATTCCCCGGACTTTATGAGTGCGGGGACACCATTTCACGCGTGCACTATACATAGGTCACTACCTATGTATAGCGTCACAATGGTAACTCCGAACATGGCCATGTAACATGTCTAAGATCATGGAATTGTCTCCCCAATGCCATTCTGGCATTGGGGAGACAATTCCACGATCCCCCGAGTCTCTAGCACAGACCCGGGTACTGCCAAACTGCCTTTCCCGGGGTTTCACTGCAGCTGCTGCTGCTGCCAACCCCTCAGACAGGTTTCTGCCCTCCTGGGGTCCAGCCAGGCTTGGCCCAGGAAGACAGAACAAAGGACTTCCTCAGAGAGAGGGTGTTACACCCTCTCCCTTTGGAAAAAGGTGTCAGGGCTGGGGAGGAGTAGCCTCCCCCAGCCTCTGGAAATGCTTTGATGGGCACAGATGGTGCCCATCTCTGCATAAGCCAGTCTACACCGGTTCAGGGATCCCCCAGCCCTGCTCTGGCACGAAACTGGACAAAGGAAAGGGGAGTGACCACTCCCCTGACCTGCACCTCCCAGGGGAGGTGCCCAGAGCTCCTCCAGTGTGTCCCAGACCTCTGCCATCTTGGATTCAGAGGTGTGCCAAGGCCAGCAGGTGACATCAAAGACTCCTTCTGATAGGCTCTTACCTGTGTTACTAGCCTATCCTCCTTCCTAGGTAGCCAAACCTACTTTTCTGGCTATGTAGGGTCTCTGCTTTGGGGAATTCTTCAGATACCGAATGCAAGAGCTCATTAGAGTTCCTCTGCATCTCTCTCTTCACCTTCTGCCAAAGGATCGACCACAGCCTGCTCAGGACGCCTGCAAAACTGCAACAAAGTAGCAAAGACGACTACTGCAAACTTGTATCGCTGATCCTGCCGCTTTCTCGCCTGTTTCCTGGTGGTGCATGCTCTGGGGGTAGCCTGCCTCCTTCTTGCACCAGGAGCTCTGAAGAAATCTCCTGTGGGTCGACGGAATCTTCCCCCTGCAACCGCAGGCAACAAGAGACTGCAACACCGGTCCTTTGGGTCCCCTCTCAGCATGACGAGCGTGGTCCCTGGAACTCAGCAACTCTGTCCAAGTGACTCCCACAGTCCAGTGACTCTTCAGTCCAAGTTTGGTGGAGGTAAGTCCTTGCCTCCCCAGGCTAGACTGCATTGCTGGGTACCACGTGATTTGCAGCTGCTCTGGCTCCTGTGCACTCTTCCAGGATTTCCTTCATGCACAGCCAAGCCTGGGTCCCCGACACTCTAACCTGCAGTCCACAACCTTCTGAATTGTCCTCCGGTGTCGTGGGACTCCGTTTTCTGACTTCGGGTGGACTCCGGTTCACTCCTCTTCCAAGTGCCTGTTCCGGTACTTCTGCGGGTGCTGCCTGCTTCTGTGAGGGCTCCCTGTCTTGCTGGGTGCCCCCTCTGTCTCCTCATCCAAGTGGTGACATCCTGGTCCCTCCTGGGCCACAGCAGCATCCAAAAACCCTAACCGCGACCCTTGCAGCTAGCAAGGCTTGTTTGCGGTCTTTCTGCGTGGGAACACCTCTGCAAGCTTCTTCACGACGTGGGACATCCATCCTCCAAAGGGGAAGTTTCTAGCCCTCTTCGTTCTTGCAGAATCCACAGCTTCTACCATCCGGTGGCAGCATCTTTGCACCCTCAGCTGGCATTTCCTGGGCATCTGCCCTCTCTCGACATTGTCGCGACTCTTGGACTTGGTCCCCTTGTTTCACAGGTACTCAGGTCCAGAAATCCACTGTTGTTGCATTGCTGGTGTTGGTCTCCCTTGCAGAAACCCCCTGTCACGACTTCTGTGCTCTCTGGGGGTTATAGGTGCACTTTACACCTACTTTTCAGGGTCTTGGGGTGGGCTATCTTTCTAACCCTCACTGTTTTCTTACCGTCCCAGTGACCATCTACAAGCTCACATAGGTTTGGGGTCCATTCGTTGTTCGCATTCCACTTTTGGAGTATATGGTTTGCGTTGCCCCTATATCTATGTGCTCCTATTGCAATCTATTGTAACTTTACACTGCTTGCATTACTTACTTTTGCTATTACTGCATATTTTTGGTATTGTGTACATATATCTTGTGTATATTTGGCATCCTCATACTGAGGGTACTCACTGAGATACTTTTGGCATATTGTCATAAAAATAAAGTACCTTTATTTTTAGTATATCGGTGTATTGTTTTTTCTTATGATATTGTGCATATGACACCAGTGGTATAGTAGGAGCTTTGCATGTCTCCTAGTTCAGCCTAAGCTGCTCTGCTATAGCTACCTTCTATCAGCCTAAGCTGCTAGAAACACCTCTTCTACACTAATAAGGGATAACTGTACCTGGTACAGAGTGTAAGTACCCCTTGGTACCCACTACAAGCCAGGCCAGCTTCCTACAACCGCCGCCACAAAGACTGCCGTCAGCACCGTTTCCACAGAGGCCGCCGCCAGCACAGATTCCACAGAGGCCGCCGCCAGAACCGATGCCACAGAGCCCACTGCCAGCACCGATGCCATAGAGTCCGCCGCAAGCACCGCCGCTACTGACACCGCCACCAGCACCGCCAGTGGCCCCGCGGCATCCTGAGCCAGTGGCACCACCGCAGACATGGCTGCCATCCCTAGTGGTCAGTCGTCCAAGGCTGGTGGTCAGTTCCAGGAGCCTGGGCAGCTTGCATGTTGCACCACTGTCAGTGGAGTGTCACATCCACTACCTCAGTCCTTGGCAGGATGAAGCACTCTGGGCACAAAGCCCCCTCCAGAACCAGTGGAGACTGTTATCCACTTGATAGACTGTGGCTCTGCACTCCCCAGGATAAAGCAGTGGGCAACCCACCCACTGGAGAGACTTGAGAGACTGTGGCTTTGCACTCCCCAGGATAAAGCTATGGGCAACCCACACACTGGAGTAACTTGAGAGACTGTGGCTTTGCACTCCCCAGGATAAAGCAGTGGGCAACCCACCCACTGGAGTGACTTGAGAGACTGTAGCTTTGCACTCCCCAGGATAAAGCAGTGGGCAAACCAGCCACTGGAGAGACTTGAGAGACTGTGGCTTTGCACTCCCCAGGATGCAGCAGTGGGCAACCCACCCACTGGAAAGACTTGAGAGACTGTGGCTTTGCACTTCCCAGGATAAATCAATGGGCATGGATCCCCCTCGTGGAGCTGGCGTCTTGCACTCATCCGGCTGAGGTACCCACCCTTCCCTTCCCCCTGAGGTGCTTGTTTCATTTCGATCTGATGCCCCAGCAGTGTTCTCTTCGTTTGGAGTCTGGTATCGAGTGTGGGCCTTGCCCATGCATTGTGGGCCCAGTGGTCCACGGACTATGAATGGTGCACTATCCGGACTTGTATAGTTGGTGTACATAATTGTTTATACTGTATTTCAAGTTTTGAATAATGGATTTTTTTTTATTACAATCGTTCAACTAATTTCCTTTTGTCATTGCGTTCTTCCGGGGGTGGGGTAGGGGGTGTAAATGTAATGTTGCAGCATATATTAGTGTGTATGTTGTTGTGGGTGAGGGTGGGGGTGGGGGTGTTGCGTGTTGCGCGTGTGTGTCACTCTCTTTTCCCTCCCCCCTCCCCTGTGTTGTAGGTGCAGTACTCACCGTGGTCGACGCCGCCGTCGTTCGTGCTCCTGGTAGAGGAGCAGGAATACTATCGCAGGGAGGATTTGCAGTTCTGGCTCCATGGAGTCCTGGTTCCTCTTGGGTTGTGTAGAGGTGAGTGTTTTCCCTTCAAAGTCCTGTTTCCGCCGAGTTTTTGTTCACGTTGGTTCGGCCCCGGAAAAGGTGGCGGATTGGCCTCTCATAATAGTGTGGGCGGTACATTGTCTCCGGCCTGTCTGTTTGCGGTGACCGCCATGCTGTTTGTTTGTACCGCTGTGATGGTCGGAGTGTTAAAGTGGCTGTCTATGTTGGCGGTTTCCGCAATGGTCGTGATTCCATTTTTTTTACCGCCAGCCTGTTGGCGGTCTTACCGCCGCTTTAACACCGACCGCCAGGGTTGTAATGAGGGCCATAATCTTCAAATTCTAATGCAAGTTCTGTTTTAGCCATATTCTGAGAGATTTACTTGAGACATTGTGGTAAAGTGTTCACTGATGGCAGTATCTCCAGAACCCGTATGGAACAAGAAACAGTTTCAGAGGCAGTACCATACCGTAATCTGCTCAGCAGAGCTTTGTTGCCATTGCAATGAGCTCAATGCTACAGTCCTTGTGGGCACCTACATATATCTCTAGAGGGCTGAAAAGCTATCAGACTTGTCCTGGCTTTCAGCCGCCTGTCTCTTTTTGCTTCAGAAATCATCTGTTGTGCAGACAAGCCCTTTGGATACACAAACAGTTGTATGACATAATTTGGAGGAAAAAATATTGCTATAGACAAATATTGCAAAAAAGATATTGGGTACCAAACTAACGTGTTTACATATTTTATATCTAAACTACAAATATATCAAGACAAAAATATTGTGAACCAGAATATAGTCAAAAACAGGTGAGTATATTGATTTTACTATATGTGACATTGTATTTAATTTAAGTACTAAAGTTTAAAATAATGATACATTTAAAAATAAAAAATATATAAAATAAAAAATAAATATATATAATGTCAAAAGATAAAAAATGATTAAAAATATTAAAAATAAATTATATTAACATTATTACATTATTAATAAGTATATTAACAAAGTTATAAACATATCCATATTTATTTATGTAAATATATATGTATCAAACATATATCAAATTATACAAGGAAATAAAACAAAAAAAGAATAAACCAAAAGAATTCAAACATAAAAGCCAAAGTTCAAAATGATTCATTTTATAAGTAATTGAAAAATATTTACAAAAGTATAGACAAAAGTAAACTAAATATCACCACTTCTAACTGAGCAATAGTAGCAAAAGTGTTGGTACTATTCTCCATCCAATCTTTACAATAGTAGGGAAAGTGTTGGGTTCATCTACCTACGATCCAGGGTTTACACTACATTAGCTTTAAAAAAAATCACTTATCGTGATGAAATATGTGTGGGCTGCTATATGAACTGTGGACAGCTATTGTATGAACTATGGACTACTGAATTCTTCATGTTTCAATAAACCTGTGTGCAGGATTTTTCTTTACAAACCTTACATTATAGACTTTTGATTTGTTGGACTTCTAAACTGAGTGCTGTGGTATCTTCATATGATGATTGACATAGTCAGAGGGCCCTCCAGGCCTACTGTGTTTGTACCTTTGGTAGTACGGTACTTGATACCTGATCGCACCAACCGAAAAGATTTGTGCTCATTATATTTTTCCACTAACATATTTCTATAGGAGGTGCACTTGTATACCACTACTACCCTCGTCTTCGTACAAAGTAATAAACATACCTATATGTAAATATATAGATATAAAAACATATAGCAAATTATACAAGAAAATAAAATAAAAACAAAATAAATTAATTAAAATATAAAGGAAAAAATTACCAATTATTCATTTTTATAGATAATTAAAATATTTACATAAGGGTAGCAAAAAAATAAACTAAATATTGCCACTTCTAACAGCAAAAGTAGCAAAAGTGTTGGACTTTGCAGTGGTCAGATTTACTATTCCCCATCCAATCTTAACAACAGTAGGGAAAGTGTTGAATTTTGCAGGGGTCCGATTTACTATTTCCACTCCAATCTAAGCAAAAGTATGGAAAGTGTTGGACTTTGGAGGTGTCAGATTTGTTATTCCCACTCTTAAATTTGTAAAATAAAACGTTTAAAAATAGACAAAAAATACATTTTGAAATATCCTTAAAGTAATAAATATATTCATGAAATATAAAGCAAATAAATTTAATTTAATGAATACTAATTTTAGATTACAAATATAAAAAATGATTTAAAACAATTAAAAAATATTTTCAGTTAAAACATTTCCAACCATACCACACCAAAAATGGACACTAGCACACAACTACAAGTAATAAAAAATATAAATAAGCCTGTCAATTAATATTATGTTAAACTAAATAAACAAATAAAAGTAATACGATTGATAAGAATAAAATTATCACCTTTAAAAGATAAATAAATTGATCAAACAATTACAAATTAATTTCAAATCAATAAATAAAATAACAATTAATCAGTTAATTAATTTAGATAAATAATTGAGATAATTATCAATTAAATAAATACATTAACTTAAACATTAATTATAAAAATAATAATATGTGGCATAGTAAAAGAATTCCCACTACAATCTCCTACAAACCCAACAACCCATTACTAAATTAACAATTTCTAACTTTCGGCCTCATTGCGAGTGTGGCGGTCCAAGAACCGCCACACTCGTGCTGATGATCGGGTTCAATCACCATATTACAACCCTGGCTTGCCGACCTGCCAGTGGACTACTGTCGTTCCTGACGGGCTTACGGCAGTCTGAGTTGTACTCTGCCACTGCAGCACTGAACTCAGCGCGGCCATGCTGATTACAACTCAGCTTTTCGCCAGTCTTTCTATGGCAGTCACCCCGCCATGGAAAGGCTGGCGGAAAGCCAGTGCCGGGGGCCAAAGTGAGGCCCTGCACTGCCCATGCCTATGCACTGCCAATGACATGGGCAGTGCGGGCCCCCCTACCCTTTGCAGACAGTGCGCAATCCGATGGTGCTAGTTGGCTACAGTATTGGCCTCGGCTCCCTTAAATTTGCAGAGACCAATGCCGTAGCACTGTTCCCGCCGATTAGTCATGTGGGAAACTGTGTCATATGGTGTTCCTGCCGGTCAGCCTGGCGGCAACATTGTAATACGCTTGGGGGAGGGGGTTGTGCCACTATCGCGGGAAGTCTGGCTGTTGGCTTATCCGACCACCAAACTCGTAATGAGGCCCTAAATTTTAAAACATGACATTTAATATAAACTTTTTAATATGTATATACTAAAACAAATGAAACTCAAATACTATCACAACAGTAGTACATTATAATACTCCATTAACTAAAGTATCTCAAAATAATTACAAAATGATCATTTACACAACTGTATTTTAAATCAATATTTTATAAAATTTTATTTAAAAAAAAACAGTATTAAATACCCAAAGAACTATATTCTTACCTTTGATATTAAGGGTGTTTTTCGGACGGCTGCACAAGTCAGGTACATATCCAGTTCTGGGATGCTGCATGAAAGCCTAACTTTCAAAAAGAGAGGACGTTGAATGGATACATATCCAGTTCTGGGATGCTGCACGAAAGCCTAGCTTTAAAAAAGAGAGGACGTTGAATGGATTCACTGACAAAATATCAAAACCCTAAATATTGTGATACAAAAATATTGTGTCAAAAATATCGAGCACAAAAATATTGTTTTCCTACACATATAGGCCCTCATTTCAACATTGGCGGTAAAAGCCACTTACCGCCGTGCAGAAGACCGCCAACACAGCGACGCAGCCGCGGAATACCACCACAGTCATTATGACCCACAGCACGGAACCCGCCAAAATACAGACACCCACACAAGTCCGCCACACCAAAGGTCAGTGATAAACTGGCGAAAACAAAACCGACACCGTCACGCCAACAGGAATACGCCCACACTATCACGACACAGGAATCCACGCGGCGGTCTTTCAACCGCGGTATTCCATTGGCGGTACACACCGCCGCGCTCATAATACACACACATATACAAAACACAGCCACATTGGCCAATTCCAAATACACACACCTGATACACATACACACACCACTCCCACACACCCAAAACAATATAAAACACACTCCCACATCACCCACAAACCCCTACGACCAAAAATACAGAAAGAAGGCCAGAGAGAGACACCACAAACTACTACCAAGCATCCACAGGCACACAATACCATCACCCACATTACTTCCACGCACCTCACACAACACACCACTAAATATCACCCCACACATCACAACACACACCACCCCACACATCACCCACACCACCCCATGGCACCGCAAAGACACCCCAGGTTCTCGGAGGAGGAGCTCAGAGTCATGGTGGAGGAAATCGTCCAGGTAGAGCCACAGCTATTCGGATCACAGGTGCAGCAGACGTCCATTTCTAGGAAGATGAAGCTATGGCGAATAATAGTCGGCAGGGTCAATGCAGTGGGACCGCACCCAGGAACACGGGATGACATCAGGAAGAGGTGGAACGGCCTACGGGGGAAGGTGCGTTCCGTGGTCTCAAGACACCACCTGGCGGTTCAGCGGACTGGTGGCGGACCCCCACCTCCTCCCTCTGAACTAACAACATGGGAGGAGCAGGTCTTGGCTATCCTGCATCCTGAGGGCCTCGCAGGAGATGGAGTAATGGACTCTGGTAAGTCAGATCTTAACTACTTTATCCCCCCCACCCCACCTGCATGCCATCACATACCCCCACCCTCACCCCCATCACTCCTACTCCTCACAAATGTCCCACTATCACAACCCACCCATCCCAACACCAAGCCCTGCATGCAACTACAAAGCATGGACACCCATCACCAAAGCATGGCCACTGCACATACCCATACACCCCCCAAACCACCATCACACAAGCTCCCACACAGGAATGCAAGCACTGGGGTACACGGTCACCCACCCATTGCACACCATGGCACAGACAGATGCAATAAACATGCTTTTATACCCCTGCAGGACCCCTACCCAACGTCACCGCACAGGAGGGTCCAGACATGTCCACACCACCAACAGAAGAGGCCCACAGTGATGACAGCAGCTCTGTCCAACTGGATCTAGATGATCTAGATGACCAGACCGGCCCATCGGGGACCTCGGGACAGTCGGTTCCCCTCACACTGCCACAGGCCACTGCAGACCTTCCCCCCTCTGGAAACACCAGCACAGCACCTACCCAGAGGGCCCATACCTCTGTCCCCAGGACACGTCAATCAGCAGTGTGTCCACCACTACAGGGAACCCAGGCTAACCCACCACCCCAACAACAACAGGGACCTGGGGGCAGTGGCAGTGGGCACACGGTCCAGGGGACAGAGGCCCAGGGAAACAGGGGAACTGGGAGAGCTGCTGTGCGACAGGGGGAGGACAGGCCCAGGGAACCCACTCTCCACGAGGCCCTCTCCAACATCATCGGAGCATACCACCACTCCCAGGAGACGATGGCAATGGTACTGGCCAAGTTTCAGGAGACCCAGCGTCTGCAGGAGGAACAGTATTTGGGCTTCAGGGAGGAACTCAGAGCCATCAATTCCACCCTGGGCACCGTCGTAGGGGTGCTGAATGAAGTAGTCACCACCTTGAGTGACACTGTGGCACTACAAAGGGCCCCTGACACTAGCATGGATGATGAACTGCCCACCACCTCCGCCGGCGCTAGTGGACAGGAGGCTCTGCCACAGGACCACCACACCAGCACTCCACCCCCTGCAGAGGTAGAACCACCCCGCAAATGGTCCCTGAGATCCAGGACAAAGACAGAGAAAAATGCCAAGACCCCCGCCAAGAAATAAGACCACCCTGAATGTCATCCTACTGTCCCACTTTGTCACCCTGTCCATCCTCAAACTGCCCCAGCTCCACTTCCTATGCCCATATGGGCAATGCACTTGTGAGACTAATAGACTGGACTCTGCCATGGACATTCCTCCACCATCACCCCTCACCAATTTACAACCCCCTCCAATATTTAGCACTTCAATAAACACCCTTAAAGCACAAAACAATCAGGAGTCTGTCTGTGATTTCGAAATACTGTATTAGTAATTACAGTGGCAAAATGCTTTTACAATTGTAATGTCAACATACCAATGTCACACAGCTGTAGACCATGGAGAAACAAAGCAGATGTCACACTGTGGGACACACATCTGTGAAATCGCAAGGGAAAGTGAAAACTCAGTTACCATACACTGGGATGAAAAGGAGAGTCAGTAGTGTTTAAGTACATGTAGTAGGCCGGTTTGTATTCTTACCTGTGTCTCACTGGAAATATTGCTGGATCACCGTGTTCCTGTTCTCTATGTCCTCTTCTTGTGCTTCCTCGTCTTCACTCTCCACAGGCTCCACAGCCGCAACTACACCATCATCTGGACCATCTCCCTGCAGAAAAGGCACCTGTCGTCGCAAAGCCAGGTTGTGAAGCATACAGCAGGCCACGATGATCTGGCACACCTTCTTTGGTGAGTAGAATAGGGATCCACCTGTCATATGGAGGCAGCGGAACCTGGCCTTCAAGAGGCCGAAGGTCCTCTCAATTATCCGCCGAGTTCGCCCATGGGCCTCATAGTAGCGTTCTTCTGCCATTGTCCTGGGATTCCTCACTGGGGTCAGTAGCCATGACAGGTTGGGGTAACCAGAGTCACCAATTAGCCACACACGGTGCCTCTGGAGTTACCCCATCACATAAGGGATGCTGCTATTCCGCAGGATGTAGGCGTCATGCACTGAGCCAGGGAACTTGGCATTAACATGGGAGATGTACTGGTCGGCCAAACACACCATCTGCACATTCATAGAATGGTAACTCTTTCGGTTTCTGTACACCTGTTCACTCCTGCGTGGGGTACCAAAGCCACATGGTTCCCATCAGTGGCACCTATGATGTTGGGGATATGTCCCAGGGCATAGAAGTCTCCTTTCACTGTTGCCAAATCCTCCACCTGAGGGAAAACGATGTAGCTCCGCATGTGTTTCAGCAGGGCAGGCAACACTCTGAACAACACGTTGGAAAACATAGGCTGGGACATCCCTGATGATATGGCCAGTGTTGTCTGAAATGACCCACTTGCTAGGAAATGGAGTACTGACAGCACCTGCACTTGAGGGGGGATTCCTGTGGGATGGCGGATAGCTGACATCAGGTCTGGCTCCAGCTGGGCACACAGTTCCTGGATTGTGGCACGGTCAAGCCTGTATGTGATGATCACGTGTCTTTCCTCCATTGTTGACAGGTCCACCAGCGGTCTGTACACCAGAGGATGCTGCCATCTCCTCACATGTCCCAGCGGACAGTGCCTATGAAGGACAACAGCGAGCACAGAGTCAAACCACTCAGAGGTACGTACCCACAGCTTACACTGAACATGAATCATAATCCAAATAATGGCTTGTATGAGTGTTGAGGCAAGGCCTAGGTATGTGTGACGCAGTTAGAAATGAAGCCATGTGGGCCCCTGAAATGGAGGCTGCCTGACCTGTAAAGTGGGACAATGGGATGTGAGGTAACTGCGCTGGCGTTGTACACCATCGCGGTAGGCGGTCGAAGACCGCAACGCAATGCTGCATTGGTTAACATTGGACCATATGGGTCTCAGGAGCCAATGACGATGTACGCCGGCGGTGGCGGTACGCACCGCAGCGGACGTGACCGCCATTTTCAATCTGTACAATCACTCGATACCTGATCTTCGACAGGAGAGGACCTACACTGCAAGTGCTGCTGTGACCTCTGGAAGAGGCAATGGCACGTGCGTCTGGGGAAAGGGCCCCTGCCTTCACATCGGAAGAGTTGGAGAAACTCGTGGATGGGGTCCTCCCCCAGTACGTGCTACTCTACGGTCCTCCAGACAAACAGGTAAATACACTGGGAGCATGCTGTATGGGCTATGCCTGTGTGGAGTGGGGTGGATGAAAGATAGGGGGGGGGAGATTGAGGCGTGCATGAAACGACGGTGAGTGCATGTGCATCATGGCAAGGGTAGGGATGGGGGAAATGACTATGACGGTGCATTTGGTTATAAATTTTCTTTTTCCCCTGTACAATTCATGTAGGTCAGCGCCCACCAGAAAAAAGATATTTGGCGTGCCATCGCCAAGGACGTCCGGACCCTGGGGGTCTACCACAGACGGAGCACCCACTGCCGTAAGAGATGGGAGGACATTTGCCTCTGGAGCAAGAAGACGGCGGAGGCCCAGCTGGGGATAGCCTCCCAACATGGGAGGGGTGCCCATCGCACCTTGACCCCCCTGATGGTTGGTATCCTGGCGGTGGCGTACCCGGAGTTGGCTGGGCGCTTGAGGGCATCACAGCAGCTACAAGGGGGTGAGTACACTCTCATTCTGCTGATTTTGCGTGCACTGGAGGTGTCTGGGTGGGGGAGGTGGGCTGTGGGTTTCCCTAGGCCAGGGCGAGTTAAGTAGGCAAGTTCCCCTTCCTCTGGCACACCCAGTGGCACCCCACCCCACCTGTGTACAGTGGCAAGTACACCTGACCAGGCTCCTGTGTCATCCATGTGTGCAGATGTCATCCATAGCCTTGTAGGCCATGTCCCAGGGATTGAACAGTGGAGGCCAAGTGCGCGGCGTAGTGCAGGGGCTTCTGTGTCTGTCGTGTCCGCCAACGGTAGCGGTAATGCATGCACTCAACATGTCTTTCTTCTGTCGTCCCCCCTTTTTGTGGTCTCCCTGTTCTTGTGTGCATTAGCATCATCAGGCGGAGGAGCAGTGGCACCGGAACAGGAGGGAGCTGCATCCCACATGGCCCTGGAGGGCGAGACAACCGACTCAGAGGTCACCAGTGGGACGGAGGAGCTCCACGGCGGGGACAGGAGCTGACTCCAGTGACACGGACTCGTCCTCTGATGGGAGCTCCCTTGTGGTGGCGGCAACATCTGTGCCCCCCACATCTACAGGTACAGCCGCCACCCCCCCCTACCAGCACCGCCCTCCCAGCAGCCCCTCAGCCATTGCCCCGTGCCTGCTCACCCAGGAGGGTGGGCATCACCTTCGCCCCAGTCACCTCAGGCCCTGCCCCAGTCACCCCTGCTGCCCTCAGTGAGGAGGCCATTGACCTCCTCAGGTCCCTCACTGTTGGGCAGTCTACCATTTTGAATGCCATCCAGGGTGTAGAAAGGCAGTTGCAGCAATCAAATGCATTCCTGGAGGGCATTCATTCTGGTCAGGCGGCCCTTCAGCTGGCTTTTCAGACTCTTGCCTCAGCACTGATGGCAGCCATTGTCCCTGTGTCTAGCCTCCCCCCTCCAACTTCCTCCACCCAGACCCAATCCCCTGTACCTCAGCCTATCCCAAGCACACCTTCAGACCAGCATGCACACACGTCAACACACAAGGGAAGCTCAGGCAAACATAAGCACCACACATCCCACAGGCACTCACGCAAGCATCACACACATGCAGACACACCAACATCCACTGCCTCCACTGTGTCCCCCTCCTCCTCATCTCCCTCCTCCCTCCCAGTCTCGTCTCCACTCACACCTGCATGCACTACATCTACAGCCACTACGTCCATCACCAGCACACACACCACCACAGCCCGCTCACGTGCAGTCACCACCCCCACTGCCATTCACACGTCCCCTGTGTCCTCTCCCAGTGTGTCTGTCATGCCACCTCCCAAGATACACAAACGCAGGCACACACCCACCCAACAGTCATCCACCTCGCGACAGCCTCCAGCGCATGCACCTTCACCCACAGTCACCAAACTAACACCTCCTAAAACCACAACCTCTTCCTCCACTCCCAAACCCCCTCCAGGTACCCGTCCCAGTGCTCCCAAAAAACTTTTCCTAGCCAAACTTGACCTCTTTCCCACACCTCCTCCACCCCGTCCGTCTCCTAGGGCCTGACTCTCCAGGTCCCTACCTAGCACCTCAGCCACAACCTCTCCAGGACCAGTGGTGCCTGTTGTCACCGGTATTTGGAGTGCACCGGCCACCAGGGCAGCCAGTGTGGCACGGAGCCACAGCACAGACAGTCCCCCACCTGTCAAGCATCAGAAGTTGGCCAGTGCCCGGCGGGAGAGGGGGAAGACTCCAGCCACCAAAGCCGCTCCCAGGGATACAGGTGGGAGTGTGGAGTCAGCTGCGACACCTTCCAAGGTGGGGAAGGGCCACAGGAAGGTCAGCAGGTCTGGGAAGAGCAGCACGGCGAAGAAGACCGCCATCATCCCCGCCGCCCAGGAGTCCACTGCCAGCACCTGCCCTGCTGCCCAGGAGTCCACTGCCAGCACCTGCCCTGCTGCCCAGGATACCACTGCCAGCACCTGCCCTGCTGCCCAGGATGCCACCGCCAGCAACTGCCCTGCTGCCCAGGATGCCACCGCCAGAACCTGCTCTGCTGCACAGGAGTCCACCGCCAGCACCTGCCCTGCTGCCCAGGATGCCACCGCCAGCACCTGCCCTGCTGCCCAGGATGCCACCACCAGCACCTGCCGTGCTGCCCAGGATGCCACCGCCACCAGCCCCGCTGGGCCTGAGAGGACCGCCAGCACCAGCCCTGCTGGGCCAGACAGGACTGCCAGCAGCTGATTCACATGCAAAGGACCCCGCTGCCACAAGAAGCACCGCTGTACAGGGCACCGCCACAAGAAGCACCGCTGAACAGGGCACCGCCACAAGAAGCACCGCTGAACAGGGCCCCGCCACAAGAAGCACCGCTGGCCCATGAGCGCCAAGGGCACTGACGCTACTGAGTCAGTCATGTGCAGGATGAAGCACTCTGGGCACAAGAGCCCCCTCCAGAACCAGTGGAGAAAGGCATCCACTACCTCTGTCCTTGGCAGGATGAACACTCTGGGCACAAGAGCCCCCTCCAGAACCAGTGGAGAAAGGCATCCACTACCTCTGTCCTTGGCAGGATGAACACTCTGGGCACAAGAGCCCCCTCCAGAACCAGTGGAGAAAGGCATCCACTTGAGAGACTGTGGCTTTGCACTCCCCAGGATTGTACAGTGGGCAAACCACCCACTTGGGAGACTTGAGAGACTGTGGCTTTGCACTCCCCAGGATTGTACAGTGGGCAAACCACCCACTGCAGAGACTTGAGAGACTGTGGCTTTGCACTCCCCAGGATTGTACAGTGGGCATGTGGCCCCCTCGTGGATTTGGCGTCGTGCACTCAACCGGCTGAGGTGCCTCCCCTTTCCCTCCCCCTGAGGTGCCTGTTTTCTTGCTTTTGGATGCCCCTGCAGTGTTCTCTCTGTCATGGTCGGGGATCTTGTGTGGGCCTCGCCCATACCGTGTGGGCCCAGTGTTCCACGGACTTCGATGGAGCACTACCTGGACTACTAATCTTGGTGTATATCTTGTTTATAATGTATATATGTATATATTGGAGTTCTGCATTTTAACATATTACAATCGTTCATCTCATTTCCTTTTGTCATTGCATTCTTCCGGGGGGGGGGGTTGTTTGGTGTAACTATAATGTATCATGCTGTATTTGTGTGTGTTGTGGTGGGTGAGGGTGGGGGTGTTGCGTGTTGCGTGTGTGTGTTCCTGTTTTTCCCTCCCCCCTCCCCTGTGTCGTAGGTGCAGTACTCACTGTCGTCCTCTGCGCCGGCGTTCGTGCTCCTGGTAGAGGAGCAAGAAGATGTGGGCTGGCAGGATCTGTAATTCCGGTTCCATGGCATCCTGGTTCCTCGTGGGGTGTGTAGAGGTGAGCGTTTTCCCTTCGAAGTCCTGTTTCCGCCGTGTTTTTATCCGCGGGTAAACCGCCCCGGAAAAGGTGGCGGATTGGCAGGTTGTGATACTGTGGGCGGTACATTGTCTCCCGCCTGTCTGTTGGCAGTGACCGCCATGCTGTTTGTTTGTACCGCCGTGGCGGTCGGAGTGTTAAAGTGGCTGTTTCTGTTGGCGGTTTCCGCCACGGTCATGATCCCATTTTTTTTTTCCGCCGGCCTGTTGGCGGTCTTACCGCCGCTTTAACACCGACCGCCAGGGTTGTAATGAACACCATAATGTAAAGTACAAAGATATCAAAAACAAAATCTTGTGTTACACTAATATTGAAAAATATATGCAAAAATATCATTTCTTAAGACATATATAGTTACAAATATTAAACATTAAATAGATTAACCTGTAACAATAATATAATGTAAATTAAATATATTTAAATAATATAAAAATATATATAAATATTCATACTTAAACAAATACACACACGTATGTGTATGTTTATTTACACATATATAATGTAAAACTATTATTAAAATAATTTAATTTGCATTATAATTTACTCATTTTGTTTAGAATTGAATAATATAACAAATTTATCAGTATCTGGTGTGAAGCTTGAATTTAACACAAATCAAGCAACCTCTGCTGTGTCCAGGCGTATCCTTGAGAGTCGGAAACTGTGTTCATATTTTATTGGCTGCCGGACCAATGCCTGGACTGCTGTATTGTGTTCTGGAGCATCGGCACAGTTTGGTGGATGCTATGTACATAAATATATATATGTATATATAAACACACACAATAAATTAAAAACGTAACAAATAAACTGAAATAAATGTTTAAAACATACCAATTAAATTATACAAAAGTAAAAAAAGTAAACAATATAAAAGAATACATTTTACTAAAAATATATTACATATTACAAACATGACTAATTAAAAAATATAAGAAGAACAGTGTTTATTCATCAAAAGACACATGTTTGCCAACTCTCAATGTAAATTAACTCAGCTGGGAGGATACCATTTGTATAGTGTGTGTAGTAGAGGGAGTGACATGATTGCTAAGGCCAGGAGGGTCCATCACTGTTTCATTCACTCACCAGCCCAATGTCCTCAACTCCAAAGACTCCCGTTTGGTAATTCACAAATGAAGTATACTCACCTTGGGGGATAACATTTGTATAGTGTGTGTACTAGAGAGGGTGACATGACTGCAACGTCCAGCAGGCCCTGTTTCTGTAACTCCAAACACTAGCCCAGTGTTCTATTGTCCCAAGAACCCGTGTCTTAACTCTTTATTGAATTATACTCACCAGAGAGGATAATATTGGTATAGTATGTGTAGTATAGGGAGTTACATGACTGTAACTTCCAGGAGGGTCTGTTACTGTCAGTCTAACCACCAATCCAGTGTTCACTTCTCTAAATACCCTTCTTTGGAATCTCACAAATGAAGTGTACTCACCTGTGGGGATGCCATTTATCAAGTCTATAAAGTAGAGGGAGTGACATGACTGCTAAGGCTAGGAGGCTCTGTTTCTCTAACTCCAAACACAAGCCTGGTGTTCACATGCCCAAATACTCCTGTGTCTTAACTCTCAATTGAAGTTTACTCACCTGGGAGGATAACATTTGTATGATGGTAGGGAGTAGAGGGATTGACCGAAATGCAAGGTCCAATACACCCTGTGTCTCTAACTCCAACCACAAAACCAGTGTTCACTTGCCCAAAACCATCTATTTGTGGACTCTCAATTGAAGTGTACTCACCTGGGAGGATAGCATTTGTCAAGTGTGTGTAGTATGGGTAGTGAAATGACTGCACTGTTTCAGTAACTCTAGTGATCACATATTCAAATACCCTTGCTTGCTACCTTTCAATTGAAGTTTACTTACCTGGGAGTGACCAAGATACAGATCATGCTCAACTCTTAGATATGTCTGGCTACGTAACTCCATCTTGACCTGCTAACCCAAGATGAAACTATTAAGGACAGGAAGGGCAGCTTACCCAGTGTGCAAAACATTGATCCCAAAGGTCTTAAGATGCATAATCATAATGGTATTGGTGCAGACACATTCACAATGCACTGACCACATGATGACTCCAGTCACATATACAACAAACTCATGGGTCTGCCTGCATCACAATCAACTAGGCCTCAAAATGGTCAAAGTCATTTCTTGGTTAGCCAAAGTTTTGCCTTCACTGGTGGCAAGATGGCATTCTCAGGCCATCCTCCTAAGTGCTAATGATCTGCACATTTCAGCAGCTGCTTGACTTAAATGGAATTGGCATGCTGCACAAATGTCAGCTCAATACAACCAATACCATGAGTACTTTCTACAATAGGATTAACTGCAAATTAAATCTGTACAAGGTCTATGCTTAATGTAACACTAAATTGTTGGAGGTAGATATCACAATACAAGCAATAACATTGTATCTTTCACATCAACTGGTCGAGCTGCCTTTGGGCACACAGAGGCCACAGAAGAGATTGCCACTACCCTCCTGGATGAAGCCCTCAGTGAAGAAGACACTTGTGGACGTCTGGAAATGGAGGTCGGTTCTGGCCCATCTGGGCAACTTGGTCAGACACCAACAGTGTGTCTCACTGTGGCCACATCAACACTTCCCAGTCCAGGTTCCCTCAACATCACAGGCAACCATTCAACCCTCAACCTGTGTACCAAGCACAGTGTCTACCATCTTGTGCCCCCCCCCCCCAGTCCTGGATCCTGAGTTGTAGTGCAACACTTTGGACAATAAGTGTCCAGGAACTAGTGGGAGAGGGCAACCTGTGGCAAGGGCACAGGGCTGTGTGGTAGAGTGCGTGAGAGGGATGCTGTTGGCCAGCTTGGGGGTCTATCAGGAGTCCCAAGGTCTGATGGACCTGGTCTTGACCAAACTCCAGGAAATCAAGCAGCTACAGATGGACATGCATAGGGACATGCGAGAACAGATGGAGGCCCACAATACCAACATTGCCTCCAATAACTGGCTGATGAGCAACATACACACAGTCTGAGCAGGGCTTTTCAAAACCAATCCCCTTTCTTTGGCTCATCAACACCAGGCACATCTACATCTGTGCTAGCCACTGGAAGGGAGGCCCTGACAGTGGAAGAACCTGCCTCAGACACCTCTGCCTCTGTAGCAGCAGATCTTCCCCTCCTGCAAGAATGGACATCCAGCAAATAATCCAGGAGGTGTGGATGGCAAGACACCCACTACTGACAGAAAGTGATCTCTTCCTAAAGCAACTCCTTAGTATGCCACATATTCACTCTGTTGACTGATCCTCAGCCATCTATCAATTCCAATTGGAGAAGTACTCTGGACTTCTAATGGTGTGGCATCTACTCCAGTGATTTCATTCACCATGACTGACACCTTCACTTTATTTTTTTCTTCCTTTCTGTCCAAATGTTATTTTCTGCATCAGCATTGTAATAAATTCACCCATCACAAACCCATTATCTGCATGCTTTTTTTACAGTTTGCTATGTAGAGATGTAAGACCATGTGCATCATATGATGAAGACATAACTTACTTGTGAAAGGGGGGATATGTGACAGGTACACAGTGTCCTGTTCAGGATTAGAACTATAACACACAAACACATATGTACAAGTGTCTGGTCACACCAAACATTTTATTCCAGTGTACAGCACATAGGCTGTCCATATGCCTGGACTTTTTGACACAAGAAAGTGTGACTCATACTTTGTGAAAGTACATATTCCAAGGTAGAGCCCCCCAGACCGCGGAAGGAAGGGATTGTCAGACATTGCCCTGTAGAATAGGTAAACATTAAAGTGCATGATGTCAGCAGCTTGAGCCTTAGCACATACTACGCCAAAGTAATCCAACACCACATAATCCAAGATACTGATGGCAGTACAACAGTCCCTGATCACAGGCCCATCATAATCCAATGACCATGCATCTAGTGGTATGACACAAACATACGTCAGTGTTGTGGCACAGGGACTGTGGCCTGCAATGATGAAACACATCTACAGCTACATGTGGGTCATACAAGAAGAGTGTTTAGCCAATCTGAAGACTGAATGACTTGGTCGCAATCTATGACTACATTTTTCATGCTCTCATGATGACACACATGATGCATTCAGCCCAAAAAAGCACACAAAACAAGTCCAATGTGCTCTTCTGACCTTCCACCCAAACACTGTTCAAGCTGCCTTGGCATAGGTCACATACGCCCTGAATCTGTTACGTACATTACCTGGAACAATTCATGTCCACTTTGTATTTCAGAATAGCATCAAATACCTGCCAGTGTCACAACTCTGAAGTGCCCACATGAGGATGTCATGCTGAAGGTACCTGTACAAAAACAAAACAACGAAGATAGGCTTGAAAACATACCTATTACACAAATGACATAGCAAGCAACTGGAAATGTAATTACATCGAAAGGAAACTGACACAAACAAAGCAACATCATTAAGGTGGGAATATGTCAGAGGCTAACTCTTCAAGCAGTCTTTGGCTGAATATTGCAGAGTATCAGTTCCCTAGTTGTTGCTAAAACACTCAACTCCACACATTCACACAACTTCAGTTCGTTGTACAGTCACAGTCGTTACATCACATGACATACACTCATGAAAAGTAGCTATTGATGAGATCTTCCCGCAAGTCAGCTCCTTCCTCTTCACCACTTTCATCCTCACTTGGCATTTCAGGATTCTCACCCGGTGGCACTGCAGGCTCTCCCTCCTCTGAGATGTATGGGATATTCTTCCACAAGACGATGTTGTAAAGCATGCAGCATGCCAAAGTGATTTGACACACTTTTCTGGGTGAGTAGAGGAGAGCCCCACCAGCCCTGTCCAGACACCTAAGTCTGGCCTTCAGGAGCCCTAAAGCTTGGGCCTCTACCCTTCATGTTCTTCCATGGGCCTCACTGAAGCGCACTTCCCCTGGCGTAGTTGGATTTCTTAGAGGCGTCAACAACCATTGACAGTTTGGATATGCGGAGTCTCCTGTAAAGGAATGGGACATATGTGCAACAATGAGTCACTCACTTCATGATTGTAACATCTAACATTGCACACCCACAATCAGGATAGGTGTGCCCCACTGTTAAATGCCATCGGAGCCCTGCAACATACTACAATGGCATTTAAATATCAGGACCTACATGACAAAACTGGATAAGGATGTTTGTGAGGTCCAAAAACCATTTTTGCAGGTGTGACGTAGTTTATAAAACCCAATACAGCAATTCATGCGGTAAAATGGCATGGCCTGACCTACTCCACTGGACATTAGGAACCGCCCGCCGACAGAAGCCCCCATGGCTGTAGGCTGTTGCAACTGTGGTGGACACAGCCATAGGCTAACGTTATTGCCAAGGGCTGTCACGGAGCAATAGCTGTGTCCGCCAGCGGTGATGAATGCGTATGTGGCAGATGTGACCACCATGTTCCACAGATTATTTCACTAGACTTCTGACACTGCTACCAGCAACACCTCCATGACCTGAGCTGCTGTGTGCCGCCTCTGGTAGCAACCATGCCACATCCAGCAGGTGCTAAGGCCCCTGCCTTCTCTCCAGAGGAGCTGGAGAAGCGTGTGCCTGAGGTTCTACCCCTGTATGAACAGCCCTATGGCTCATCAGAGGAGCAGGTAAGTACCACACTTTTCTCTGTACTTCACCTTCCTTTCCTTCCTCACCAGCTCAAATGTGCCCTATGTGCCAGTTAGAATACTTGTGTGCCTGTTGTTGCAGTTTGTGTGGCATCAATGGATGGACAATGTGCAGGTATAGGTGGTGGCCAGTGCCATATGTTAAGTTCAGTCACATTGTGTTGTGTGAAGTTTTTGGTGTCCCAGATCATCCTTGTGTTGGAAGCACATAACTAGGGAAGGAGACATTACTAGCATCCATTGACATCTTTTTCCTCATGATTGTTGTAAATGTCAGACAACATGTGTGAGCATGACAGCATGAACTGTATATGTATGTTGTATGAATCATTTGAGAATCATGTGAGCAATGTGTATAGCGCCACAGACCTTTCAAGCCACATCTGGCCTACCTAAACTGTTGTGTGGAAGGCATATTATGACTCACTCTGCCCTTCAGGTTGCCACACACACCACATGCCAAATTGCTGTTGGTCACATGTTGTACTGTCATGCATGGAAGTGATGGGAATGGAGTGCCATGTCGGTTCTGTCTGCTCAGCCTGCAGAGACCAGGACCTGTCAAATGTATCTCCCAGTATGGGACCTAGTTTAGGCTGTGGGAGAGTTACTGTGGCTATGCAACTGTGGAACTGTGCCTGCTCCCTGTACCCCAGAAGATCCTGGCATGAGGCCAAAATGATGCTCTAGTGGCAAAAACCTGTCCCGAATGCATCATTCCTTTGACTAGATTAGGAATGTCTACAGAGGCAAATTGTTAATCTAGTCTATATGTGCATTTAGCATCATTGCCAATGTGTTTCTTAGACTCATGATACGTTCCTTACTCCCACATCTCTGTTGTCACCTTCACACAGGTCATATTTGTCCTGTACCGGTGTATTGCATAACTTACAGTCACACAGTGCAGACAGTGTGTTGATTCCTGGGAGGCCGTGATATGTGACTCAGTAGCTTGGTCACATAGCAGAAACTGTTCAATGCGTGCTTTTGTTTGTTGGGTGCCATCTCTGTAGGATAGAAACATATGTCCAAAGGAGCGTTCTGTGGTACAGGTACATATTACAGAACCCCACCCTTGAAGTGGCATGAGTCTGCATTTGTTATTTCACATGTCCACATATGAACAAGGAAGGCACTTTCTGTAGCCACCATGCCAGCCCCTTGATTGTTACTCATGTGTAATGGTGAAGTTTGTACTCTGGCAGTTACCTATAGGGACTGTATGCAGTTAGAAATGGGGTCTCTAGTTGGCAGAGGTACACACCCTTGTAAATGTAGGGATCACACTCCTAGTCAGGGTAAGTCACACACAATTCACATTATCCTGTGTCCACCCTCTGGTAGCTTGGCAGTGAGCAGTCAGGCCTAACTTAGAGGGCAATGTGTAGAGTATTTGTGCAATAAATCATACATTAACACAGTGAAAAAACCACAAAATACACCACACCAAACATGTTCTAAACACGTTTAGAAAAATAAATAATATTTATCTGAATAAATTAAGGTCAAAACGAAAAAGATTCAATAAACACAAGTTGAAATATCACTTTTGAAAGGTTTTAAAGAGCCTTAATCCTTAGAAATAAACAGTTGTCTCTGTTACACACAGTACCTGGTTTGCGTCCAAAATAACAATGCACGGAAACCGCAGAGGAGATGTGTGGAAAAATAAGGTGTGCATCAGATTTTCCAGCATGGCACAGATGAGGCGTTGTTTCTTTCCACAGCAAGGGGTTTGCGTTGTTTTTCGGCACGCAGCCTTGGTTCCTCACTGCAATGCAGGGTACTTTGACGCCCAAGGAGGATGCAGGGAAAAATCCTTAACGCGCTGGAAGAAGACACGGATGCTGCGCCAATGCAGTAGGTGATGCGGATGCATCCAATTTTCTATCGCAAGGCAGGCGCTGCGTTGAATTTCCACTCAGGAAGTAGGGCTGCGTCGATTTTTGATGCACAAGGAGTTTCCTGAAGAGATGAAGTCTTTTTGGCCCTGAGACTTCAGAAAACAGGAGGCAAGCTCAATCCAAGCCCTTGGAGAGCACTTTTTGGGAGTCCTTCTCAGCAAAGTCAGAGGCCAGCAGGGTAACAGCAGGGCTGCAGTCCTTCTCAGTAAAGCAGTACAGATTAGTCTTTTGGGCAGCCAGTCAGTTCCTCTTGACAGGATGCAGATGTAGGTTCAGAAGTGCCTAAATTGGTGGGGTTAGAGACCCAGTTTATATACCCAAAAATGCCTTTGAAGTCGGGGTGTCTTCAAAGAGTGGTTTTGAAGTGCACAAGTTCCCCTTTCAGTGCAGTCCTGTCTGCCAGGGTCCCAGTAGGGTGTTGGGCAATCCATTGCGTGAGGGCAGGCCACTAGCCTTTGAAATGTAAGTGTCAGGCCCTACACCCTTCCAGCCTGGGAAGATCCATTCAATATGCAGATAAGTGCATGTGTGACTGAGTGTCCTCTGTTTGTGGTTAACTGGGTGAACTGCACATGGGCGCTGTCAACCAACCCAGCCCAGATGTTGATTGGAGACAGGCTGTAAGGATTACCCTAGGGAGAGACACCTTGCACAAGTATTAAATGGTTCTTGTATGTTCCAGAGACACTCTTTTCCCTGCTATAAAAGGTTTTCTTAAATGAAAGTGGATGGACTTGAAAGAGTAGGCCTAAGTTAACTCAATGTGTACTGATATCCCTTATTCATAAATTCAGTAGAAAAGCTCTCCCTTCTGGACACTTTCTCTTTTCTGGTCTGATTGAGAAGGTTGAGTCTGCACAGATGTTTTTTTAAGTGCAGAGAAATGCTCACTTTCTAAAAGTGGCATTTCTAAAATAGTAATATAAAATCCAACCTCACCAATAAGCAGGATTTTCTATTACCATTCTGGCCATATTAAATATGACCTAGTTACCACTTTTAGAGCAGGATCTCCCACTCAAAAGGTATATGAGGGCAGCCCTAATGCTAGTCTATGAAAGGAACAAGCCTCACAGTAGTGGAAAACAAATTTAGGAGTTTGCCCCTACCAAGACATGTAAATGTCCTACCTTTTACCTACATAGCACCCTGCCCTATGGGTTACCTAGGGCCTACCTTAGGGGTGACTTATATGTAGAAAAAGGGGAGTTTAGGGCTTGGCAAGTACTTTAAATGCCAAGTCGAAGTGGCAGTGAAACTGCACATACAGGCCTTGCCATGGCAGGCCTGAAACATGGTTAAGGGGTTACTTATGTGGGTGGCACCATCAGTGCTGCAGGCCCACTAGTAGCATTTAATTTACAGGCGCTAGGCACATGTAGTGCACTTTACTAGGGACTTATGAGTAAATCAAATATGCAATTTGGGGATGAACCAATGTTACCATGTTTAAGGGAGAGAGCATATGCACTTTAGCACTGGTTAGCAGTGGTAAAGCGCGCATAGTCCTAAATCCAGCAAAAAAAGTGTCAGAAAAGTGAAGGGAAGCAGCCAAAACGTTGGGAGATGACCACCCTAAGGCTGTCAGGTCTAACAGAGTCATTTTCACAGAGCGTGAATGTGTTGATCCAATCATGCCTAAGGTGTTTACCCTTCAGAACCCAAATAGATGTGTAGTGTTTCATTGTGGCTCACATCACAGTACAGGTTGCTAGAGCATGGGCTACCTGATGTCAGTAAGCTTGCTTAGTCATTGTAGGCCACAAGCAGTGTAGTGGGTTAGTCTGCAGCTGCAAAAACATATGTCTGTAGTCAGGTCCCTGTACTTATTGGCTTGCGTGCTTCACACTTGGGGAGTATTAACAAATAGAAAATTCCTAGCTTGTTGTTACTGACATGTATGTGACTCAACCATTTGTGAAAAAAACTTGTGATTGTAATCTCTAGATTTGTCTTTTGCATCCAGGCAGGTCAGCGCCCATCAGAAAAAGGAACTATGGAGAGTCATCACCAAGAAGGAGCAGACCCTGGGAGTCCACAGTTGGTGAGGCTACCATGGTTGGAAAAGGTGGGAAGAGTTGAGACGCTGGACCCAGAAGGTCACAGAGGTCCAGGTGGGGATGTCCTCCCAACGTGGGCGGAGTGGTCATCGGACCTTGATCCCCCCAATGGCCCGTATTCTAGCCGTGGCCTACCCAGACCTTGATGAGCATTTGAGGTCAGCAGAGCAGCCACAAGGGTGGTGAGTACAGAGCATATTCCTGCCTCTCGCATTGCCAATAGAATGTGTTAGGTTCTGACAGCTCCCCCTGACGTTTAGGGATGAACCATGTGCAACGCAGCAGATGAGAGAGTGTTTGTGTAGCCATGTCATAAGTTGTATACTGATGTGCCTTGCCTATTCGCCCAGGGACCTCGGACACAACTTTGTACAATCCACAAACAACTTGCTCTCCAGGGACAACATATGGCTGTGTACATTGATCAAATAAATACTGTTGGTTGTTGTAGTGGTTGTAAATTATATGCAACAGACTACTACTCTTCAGTGTTACAGGCCAAAGGTAAGAAAATGATAGATCACTGTCCTCAGCCTGGTTAACTGAGTATTTTGAAATCTGCCATCTAGAGGCTAGTTTTTTTCAGCGTCTGACAGGTGCTGGTGCCTCACTAATGTCTGCAATTTGAAGATGGCCAACGTACACGTGATAGAGCATACATTGTTCTTTGTGTGCAGATACAGTTCAACAATGGAATGTGAGGAATGTCTATTGACATGATTATGTGCCTTCACTGTTCCAAACATTCCTTGTGCCTACATGTCAGCATGTGTCCTGTTCTGTTTAGCAAAACATCTGTAAACTGCAGTTTCATGCATGGTCTGCCTGTATTGATGGGATGATTTCTGTATTCCCTCACATATATGTGCATGGCTACATGTGTGGGATACGACATTTACAATGAGGGTACATTTCATGTTGTGCCACATACAGGAGTGTGTTTCCATTGTTTATTGGCTGACACATACCCTCACACATCATAGCATGTCATTTGATATATGCAACTGCAGTAGCAATGAGGGGCATGACAGGTAGGCCTAGAGTGTTAAGCCAAAATGTGCATTCCTCTGCCATTGATGTAGAATAATGTAGCAAACTGCTTAGCGCATGTGAAATGGGAACGGTTAGTAATCGGACTGTTGGCATGCATCATATAATGGCTTGCAGTTATGTTGAGATTGCATGTGTTTGGGTACAAGCATTCATCCACAGACATCTGGGTTTGCATGACCAAAATAGATACAATGATGTAGCTTCCAAATGGGCAACATGTTGAGGGCCTTCAACAAGTACTCGCAAATCTTTGGGCCTCTCCACCATCCAAGGGACTAATGGTGTCTTCTAATGCACTCAGAGTATGTCATTGTAAGAGGCGCCAGACATTAGTGGTAGTTTTCTTGGGGCTTGCTGAGTTATTGTGTTGTTGAGTTTAGAGACATATCTCTCTAACATGTCTACAGTATCCATTCCCATGCTACATGTGTGGCCTATCTGAGCAACATTAGTACTACCTCCATGACTCAATTGGGACAAATGTCACTTGTTGAAGTGTGCATAGTGGAACTGCTTCCAGTGTGATTGAGTATTTCCATGTCACCTTCTCCAGGCTATTGTACTGTTGTCAGCAACATAGCAGGAGTTTGGAGCATCATTTCTTATTGTTGGGTCATTATGTATGTGACACATAGATGTGTGCATGACCTTGTGTGGGATCTGTAGGAATGCAGTTGGCATTGGCTTACTATTTTATGACAACAGGTAGCTGAGGTATGCTCCGTGGGGCAAAGTAATGAGGGTGATTAGGTCTCTGTTAGAAATTGGGTCTCTAGTTGGCAGAGCTATACACCATTGTCCAAGTAGGAACCACAATCCTACTCAGGGTAAGTCACTACACAACCTAAATTACCTTGCGCTCACCCTCTGGTAGCTTGGCACAGAGCAGGCAGGCAGGCAGGCAGGCTTAACGTAGAAGGCAATGTGTAAAGTATTTTTGCAATAACTCATACAGTAACACAATGAAAACACCACAAAAGGTACTCAACACAAGTTTAGGAAAATAGATAATATTTATCTGAATCAAATAAGACCAAAATGACAAAAATCCAATATTTACAAGCCAAAATAATACTTTTTAAAGGTTTAAATGAGTCTCAATCCTTAACAATCAGTGGTTGTGTTGTAGTTTGACTCTTGTTCTAGGCAAGACTGCTGGTTTAAGGATGACTGTACTTATGTTTGTAGGCGACTATGCCAGTCCTACAAAAAGTCGCAACTGTCGTCAAAACCCTCCTGACTCACAAGCAGCACTCTTTTATCCAATCTCGTCTGAGAATGAGTCACTGCAGCCACAGAAGCAGTAGCTACTGCAGATTTGGCCGTTTCATCAGCCAAAGTGTTGCCGATAAGTGTACTCCTACACGTTGGTGGCCCAATCTATGTACTGCATGGACACAAGGTAGCTTATCCTTGAGATCAACCACCCTCCCCCACAGAGCTCTCTGTTTTATGGTGTTCCCCTTGGAATATCTAAACCCGTTCAACTTCCAATGATTAAGATAATCATTGTAGGACTGGACGCAGTAGTCTGAGTCACAAACAATCAGAGTGAGTAACCCAGGCTCTGTGTGTTCTAGCGCTAAAATAAGGGCTTTGAGTTCAGCCAGCTGAGTTGTGCAGTCCCGTAAGGTCTGCGTGTAGGTATTGTGAGGGTGGAATACACTATCCTTCATCATGCGCAAGTGGCTGAATACTGATGTTTGGTACCTACATCTGGTTGTGCTGAACCATCTTTTAAAATGACAGCATGGTATCTGTCAAGTGGCAAAATATCTAGAGGTGTGGGGTACTCCTGTTCGTACTGGAGAAATTCTTGTGTCTGAAGTTTTAGATCAAAGATGTAATCTACATTATAAATGAGATTTATATGCTGTGGGCACAGTATTGCCTTCATTAAAGGTGACATAAGTGAACCCAAAGGCACCAACAATTATTGTGATGACCAAATTTATTTTTTTATCATGGGTGTGCAAGTGTTTTGCTTCTAGCATGTCCTGTTGTAGTCCTCTAAGGATGTGTGTATGTTCTACTGTCCAGTGTCTGCTAGAAAAATCAGGGCGTATTAAGTCATAGAGTGGCTTGATACATTGTGCATAGTCAGGAATGTATGTTCTGCCAAGGTTGAAGAAACCAAGTAAAGACTGTAGTTTTGGTGGTTGGAGTTGAGCACATTTCTCTAGAAAGTATGGGGCCAGGCTCTTGCCCTCATTTGATAACTCGTATCCCAGTAACAATACGCTGAGAAATGCTATTTTAGTTTTCCTAAAGTTAAATTTGTAGCCAAGTGCTGCGATTCCTAAAACGATCTAATCTATCCTGGCAAGATAAATGTTGAGGTCGTCACATGTGAGCTAGATATCATCCACGTAAGACAACACCTCATTATCAATATCATGTAATAATGATGTTGCACGGGCTGAGAACAGCCCTGGGATGTTCTTATAGCCTTGGGGCAAATGGCAAAAACATTTTTGTGAGCCAAATGAGAATGCACTCAGGTCCCGACTTTTGTGTGCTAAGTTCTGGCAGAAAAAAACATTGGAGATATCCAAGGTTGTTTTGTATTTTCTGCGCACTATGTTATTAATTAGTGCTGTGCTGTGTGAATTTTGTATATCGTATGTACGTGTATGACTGTTTGTGTCTATAATATAAGACTATTCTGTAAGAATGGTCTGGTTTTGCAACGGGAAATAACGGGCTATTCATTGAAGAGACACAGGGCTCAATTACTCCCTGGTAGTAGAGCTGAGTGAGGATCTCCCTCACCGGAGCTTTAGCTTTGTGTCTAACAGGATATTGTGGTTGAGGCTCGGGTGTAGAGCTGATAGGTATTACATGACAAGGTGAGTCCTTGTCCCAACCTACATGATTGCAGTACAACGCAGGTGCCTGCGCTAAAGCCCACTTGACAGCGTAGGCTTCTTTTACCACCTCTGGAACAAGATCAGAGAAAGAAGGCAAAATGACATCTTCCCCATGTAGGAGCTTACGGACGGGCTCGGGTGGCCAGTCCCTCTTGGCCAGCAGGATATCACAACTAAGTTCATCCCAGAATATCGCACTAATGGTGTTCTCTATGTCTCCCTCAATTTGGATATTTAAATCATAAATCATGTTGGGTGGGAGAACGTGCCCATCCGCAGTCTCAGCTGCAATGTAATCGCTAGTTGCTGTCACATCCAGATGATCTTTCAGGCTCTGGTGACATATCGTGACCTCTGCTGTGCTGTCTAAAAGTGTCACTGCCCATGTGTTGTTCTTCAGCAATGTTCTCAAGTGTGCTGGCATTTTTAATTGACAGTGCTGCCACCTTTTCCTTTTTAAACTGTGGCTTGTATTGTGGGGATTTATCTTCTTTTTTGTCTGAAGACTGTGGTGAGTCTTTCTTCAGTTTCACGTATTCAGGACGTCGATCAGGACGCCCCCCTCTCTTACTATGTCTGTCTGATACATCCTGAAAGGAACGAGAGGGATGTGAATCAGTATATCTGTCAGGAACTTTTATATTTTCTCTATTTCTGAGAGTATATCTCCTGCCGGAGTTCTTCATTATCCCAGTGGTTTTTAGAACCCTCCTGTGCTTGCTTAGTACCTTCCTTAGGGGTGGTACTCTGTATTTCAAGTTTTTTCAGCTTGGCTCCCAAACTATCCCGTCCTATACTGGTATAAGTATAGGAAATCATTTTCGGTAGTTGTTTCTCCTGGTCTAAATGTGGAATCTCTCAAAGACGCTGGCATAGAGCCAGTGCTCCTGCTTCCCATTTAATGCTACTGAGTATTATTGAGGAGACTGCGTCAAAGTTACACAATAATTTAATCCCCAAATCTAGGGCTGGTGCAGCCCCGTGCTCATTCTGAATTTGTTTTAACACTTCTGGTTAATTGGCAAGTGTCGGGGTACCATGTGTAGTAGTATAAATTGCAGCGAAGACTGTACCCCGTGTGGCGCAGTCATCCACCGAGGGAACCATCCTGAAGGGCAAGCACATTGGGAGAATTGTGTTTCTCCTGTGGTCCTGTATGAGGAACACAGCTTCCAGCTGATTTGTTTTCTGGGCTATCCAGAATGGAATTTTCTCTTGTTCTGTGGGTACTTTACCCATGATATAATGTACTGTTTGTGGATTAATCCCAGTAGTAGCCAATTGATAACCAGCAGGTGCTGGTGGTGCTGGACGCGCTGGTGTAGTGTTCAGAGTTCGCATTACAAACTGAACAAGTCGTCTATATAGTGTTACGATCTCAGTGTATAAATTGTGCAGACCAGCTGCCTGCATATTTTGTATACCTGGGAGAGGTGTGTAGGTGGCAAACATAGGCCATGTTAGTCCGTCATTACCTAAGGGACCTAAGGCCAGATGTACGAAGCATTTTTCTAGTCACAAAGGGGCCGATTTGCAGAATCGGCCCGTTTGCGTTTGTGACTAGAAAAATGCTTTTTGGGATGTACAAAGCCAAAACTGCGATTCGGTAACTTGTTACCGAATCGCAGTTTGAATTTTACGATTTGTTATTAGGGAGGGGCATGTCAAGGGCGTGTCTCATTGACACTGTTGTACATCCGGTTTTGCGACTCGCAAATTGCGAGTTGCTAAGACTCGCATTTTACAAGTCGCAAAACCGGATCTTCATATATATGGTCCCTAATCTCACTGTTCGTATTACGTGCAGTAGGGCGCCATTAAACCAGTTCTGATGTTCTTGATAAGTAATTGGGATTTCAAGATACTTGTATGCTTGGTACCGTTGAGGTACGTTTGCAATTCTGTATGTGTGGAATGTGAATGATCTTTGGTCTTCCTCAGGTGACTCAAGAGTAGAATGTTTCTGTTTGGTAAGCTTCACTAGCTTTTACTATGAATGTGACATCCCTGCCTCGTCTGTTCAGCCATGCGCTACTAATGCTTGTCTAGCATTCTCAGGAATGTCTATCGCATTAGCAATAATGTGAAGTGAGAAAAGAGATGGAACACCAAGTGGGGAGAAAAGTAATTGTAATGGTTCGAGCTCAAACAACCTACAGCCTAATTAGGTGCTCCCTGTTGAGTTGAGGAGGATCTTCCCCAAGACCACAGACGTCTCCGTATAATGGTACTTGGAGTACCTGTGGTATGTGAGACAGTGATGGTCAGGGTATCTGTAAATTAGTGCCTAAACACCATCGTTGGTGGCGCTGTGTCATAGTTTGACTCTTGCTCTAGGCAAGACTGCTGGTTTAAGGATGACAGTACTTACGTTTGTAGGCGAGTATGCCAGTCCTATAATAAGTTGCAACTGTCGTCCCAACCCTCCTGGCTCACAAACAGCACCTCACCAAAAACCCACACAGTAAAAGGTGAATTGTGGCAGCCTTTACGCATGGACTCAAGGATGCGACATCTCAGGGAGTATCGTGGTTAAACGGAGATTACCCCTTTCTCACATGAACAACATGTCTCAATCAAACACAGGCAATGAAGGAGATGCAGTAAAGTTTTAATAGGTTATATTTAACAAAACTGCAATCTGCGATAAGTTGCATGGGCTGCGATGGTTAGGATAATGGACAGTGCAAGGAACAGAATTTTGGAAACAAGAGTCATTAGTACAAAGACCCCCACCATCTTGCAATAACATAAAATGACATGATATATGAAATATGTCCTAATACCATAGCATGATGAACCTAATCCCTAACCTAAAAAGAGCTAGGTGTGTTAAACCTAATCTGTTAATGCCATGTCCATGAGAATACCCCCCCAACCCTTGTTACCTTGAAATGAGGTCTCTAGCTCAGACTCCATAGGGACACAAAGACTGGGTCAGCGTCAAGGTGACGTGCAGCATCAATAGCAGCAGTGGCATGTGGTCGGAATCCTTCTGACTATCTGTCTATGTGAGGTGCATTTATACAGATATGCTCGGACCCCTGACGTCGGTCCGTTCCCAAACAATAGATAACAAGCCATGCTTGGGACGGCAAATTATGTAAACCATTCCCTCGAAGGCGTGAAGAGGGAAAGTACCTAATGTGAATACCTACACTTTGTTTATCTTTGTCGCTTGTTGGTGACGCCTTAGCACAGTGAGCTTTGTATATTTATCTCTCTGTCCATTTTGCATCCCAATGTCATTCCATTGTGTTGCAATGTGGGTGATGTGTGTGTTTATTGCAGGGCTATTTAATGGTAGTGGTGTCTGTGTTCCATGCCACATCCATAGATATATGTGTTGAATGTGATGACAGTCCATGGGATGTGTGCAATGTGAGTGAGTCAGTTGTATTTATAGACGTGATGTTGCTGTGTTGTTGGTGTTGTGAGACAATGTTGTGTACACTTTACTGTTCCTCTGATGAGCAGACGTGTGTTTTGTGTAGTGTTGCGATGCAATGTGAGTGACCTGCCCAAAGGGAGTGTATTACGATTGTAAATGTGTCCTTATTTGTGTATGATTCCGACCTGTGACACAATGACAAGTGTACTTGGTGCCAATAGCATGACCCCCATATCATGTGGACGACAGCACGACGATCTATTATTGAATGTAATGACACAGGTAGGTGTGCATACTTATGGTCAGTGGCATCCATGGCAGCGTGGATTTTGTGCACATTTGATGATCAGCAGTGGCAGGACATGTTTGATGGGCTCCATGGCGACACCGGACGTGTAAGGCTGCCTGCAGGTGAGTGTCTCCCTTTATACTCCCCATCTGCCTGCTAAGGTGGTGGTTGGACCGCCATGGTCACATTGGCGGTGTGCAACCTCATAATGTGTCCAGTGGCAACAGAGCCTCCGCTGGCCTGTTTGTGCTGCCTCGTGACTGCGGCGGTCTGTGCTGTCTGGAGGTGCAGGTGGAACCACTGCGGTCTTTGCTCCATAGGCTTGCATGATTCGTAATACGACGGTCCGACTGCCAACCCGACAGTGGTCAGCTCACCAATGCCGCCATGGTGGTCTATGGACTGCTAAACTCATAATGAGGCCCTTAATAATCAAATAAATAATTAATACTAATTGAAAAAATATCTAAATTAACTATACCTAATTAACTTTTCACCCTGTGTCCCTACAAACCTCACAACCCACTACAACACTATAAATTACTATTTTACAATTAAATTAAAAATATAAAAAACTTAAAATTACAAACTATTAAAAAAAATTAATAACCATTACACAAACAATATAAAACTTATACAATTAAAATCTTACATAAACACGTAAAGAAACTTCAAAAAGGATATTTCTTACCTTTAAAATCAATAGTTTTGTCCGCTATATTTTTACATCGGATATTTTTGTGTCACGATATTAAAAACTCAATATTTCAGCAACTTGACATTTTTAAATCAATATTTTGTCTGAACACCCTTTGAATAAAGTCATGGGTGGACAACTACTCAGGAACAAGAATACTTCTGTGTTCTCTCTCTTGGGCAATGTGGGGGGAACTAGATGGCTGGGAAGGAATGTGTATAGAGCCTAAATCCAGACAACTGCAAAGCAAGACATTATAGGGTACCTGTTATGATTTGCTCCCTGTGCTCCCGTGTCCATCACCATGGGGCCAAATTGTGGTACTTACCAATGTTCTGATAAGCTTCCAGACCTTCCCCTTCACATATCCTTACTTCCAGTCATTTGGACGCTATTTGCAAATTTCCATCCATTCCCAATCCATGACAAGTTTTGTGGAAGTCAGTCTGCTCATGCTTGGAACTCCATTACCTCTTTCCCCCGGTTCACTGCTTCGTCTCCTCCCCTGCATGCCAAGGATGGGTGGAGGAATTCAGAACGCCTGTGGCTGGCTGCTGCTAGCCTGCTCACACCTGATGCATGTGATTACTGTGAGCCCTTTTAAGCCTCAGCTCCCTTCAGTCCAGTGTTGGTCATTGTAGCTGTTTTCCGGTGAGACCAACCCTTGTTTCCTGATGTTTCTGAGCCATAGGTATTTCTTGTTCCTATTCCAGAGCCTTAGTTATTGCTCCCTTGTTTCCTGAGCTTTTGTTATTCTTATTTCGGGAGTTCCTGAGCCATTGTTATTCCTTGTTCCCGAGCTGTAGTTATCTCTTGTTCCTGTTTCTAAGCTGTAGCTATCCTTGCTCCTGTTTCTGGGCTGTTGCAAATCCTTGTTCCTGAATCTAGCACTTCTGAGCCACAGCTATTCCTTGTTCCTTGAGCTAGTTCTGCCTGCTGTGTTTCCTTGTTTCTTTATTCCTATACTAGCACTTCTTGTGCTCTGCAGCCTCTCCTCGTGTAATTTCCTTTGCCCAATCCCTGCCTTTCTTTTCATTTCCTTGTTCCAGTTCCTAGTTGGTCATTTTCCTGCTGTCTTGCTTCTAGTTTCCTTGTATGTCTGTTACTTGCTTTCTGCCAAGTGTGCCCTTCGTTTTCCCTTCTTTCCTGTAAAGCACTCCTCCTTGCTAGCTCCTTGTCTGTCATGGTTATATTCTACACCCTTGCTGTTACCACCATAGGTGTTCCTGTTTGATCGCCAGGATCCGTGAGCCCAGCTGACAACCTAGGTGGTGTTTCTTGTCTACCGTGAGTATTGTCTTTCAGTTACTGTGTATAACATCACCATAGGGATCGACTCCACAGGCCCTGCCTTTGCATGTATATTCAATATATGGGTATTAGCAGTCAGAATCTGTAACAACAGGTGTGGGTGAGGGACTTACTGAGCTTCAGTCTTACAGAGTGGAGCTACTAAGTGCTTTACCCCACATTTCCTTTATTGTTAATGTTTATATATATATATATATAAATATATATATATATATATATATATATATATATATATATATATATATATATTGCACAGTCGTCCTGAGGTGTTAGTTAGTCTGGGTGCCACATTGTCTCTTGAATGCCTGTTCTTTCTAAACCTTATGTTTCTTATCATCTTGAATAGAGCTTCCCTTTTGGATCCACTCTCTATTCTGGCTCTGTGGGATCTTGGGCAGCTCTGTACCAGTGTTCTGCCTCCTTTGTGTTCCCGGCCACCAGCCTAGTCAGCACCCCTGACAGTTCCTCACAGTAACATTCAGTGACTGCTGTGACAGCTGATCGTGCACGATTTAAAAAAAATCTTAAAACCTGGCTTTTTACTGATAACTAATTTCCTCTGCACTTTTGGTCTTACCCAATTCGACTTTTCGAATCCTTCTATTTTACTCTTTTGAGATTACAGCATCCTGAAACTCTTTCTTGGGCATTAGTCATGCTGCACAAATCAGAAATTAAATCAAATGCAGTGACACAATCGGATGTACTATGGTGAAACGCTTCTGCATGTTCAAGAAATATACTTTATTGAATTTGTAAGACCATTTATCATATTTTTATTTATATTTGCTGCACAGTATACATGCCAAACGTTTTCATGGCTTGGCTCATGCACGGACTCTCAAAGCCAAGATAGACCCAAAGCTCAGCTCTGGCTCGCCCTCTTATATTTATGACTCGGGCTTAGGACATGGGGCCATCAGTCACTTGATTAAATGATTTGCTAAAGGCAAGGATTAGAAACATGGAGCTCTGCTAGCTTGCACCGATTGGACAACATCTACCAGAAATGCTTCTTGAAACAGAGACAAAGAGGAGTGCATGCTGTTAAAACACATTTTTTAAAAGTGATCCCAGGACAGGGCTCTGAGCCGTTGTGTTGTATGTGATCGTAATCATGAGCTCCGACGGAGAAGTACCAAACGCAGCTGGGATGGGCATGGTGTAGCTTCAGCAGAGTTGTTTGGGGTGTGACACCACTCAGTGTATTTTTGGTTTAGTAGCTGCGGCTGGAGCCCTGATTCCAGTGCTTTATTTGTGAAACAATAAGCAAGTGCCAAGAACCTCCGAAGCAAGATGGCCACATTCTAGTGCAGCTCTGGGGACTGTGAGACACAATACACTCATTATCCTCCCACTGGCTGTGACCCACCCATGAAACAGAGCACCTCTCAAGTGGAGGGCTGAGGGGTCTCTACAGTTGCCCAAAATAATTTTTACTGATGATCCACAACGATAATATGGCCCTCAGAAAGATTGCAGCTCGGGGTCCTGCAATGTGGAACATGGCGGCCGTAACTGCTGTTGGCACCGGAAGGTGAAAGTGTTGAGCCCAGCTGCTGATGAACAACAAAAAATTAGCCTCTGCCCCACGGAGAAATGAGCGGACACTGAGGATGAGAGGCTTCCCCAGCCCATGTCGGAGACCTGCCTAAAGAGGTGAGGAGATCGGGCACAGTTATTGGGTCACAGTGGGTCCAGCGTCTGATGAGAGGGAGAGAAAGGAACCCTGGCCGAATCGCGGCCTAGAGAATGGCGGGAGGACAGACTGCGGAGCCCAGCCTCCAATGCGCGCCATGGATACAATCCACTGCCTACTCCCAGTGTTGCCAGATTTTACAAGCCTTCTATAGCCCAAAGCGGTTGAACAACCAGCCCAAAGTAAGCCCAAATGAACCGGTCCCAGCCCAAAAAGTGGCCCAAACTTTTAACACTGAACTAATGCAATCATAGGCTGAAGCAAACATTTTAAAGCATAAATCTAATTTCTATTGTAAGCAAATATGTGAATATGTTTCAGGCAGACAATTGACTCTTTGGCTTTGTCATATTTTGAAATGGGGAATGAGCCAAAGGATGGCAACTCCCTCGTATTCAAGGTTAAGTAAGAGTTATGCTCTAGCTTTCAAACTGGTTTTACAATAAAACAACAATTCACCGATAACAGCAAAAAGTTATACATCTTAATGGACTACCCCTCATACTTACTCAACTTTTCATGCCGAACTCAAGTTTGTGGAAAGCAGACCCAATGCTGTTTTCCCTTTGCATTTTACAGTTCAAGTCCTGTTAATCCCAATATGTCAGCCCCAACATGCAAAGATAACATTTGCTACATTAGATCAGTCATTAAACTATGATAATCAACACCCCCCAAATGGATTCAAAGCACAACCTTTGTTCTTTTCACTGCCTTTCAGATGTACACGGTAGATAAAGGTGAAATGCAAGTAGCCATCTAGCATTCCCAGTGTGTATCTGCAGTCTGCTCTACTACTGTTCTACTTTCTGGACTTTTCATTAAATGGGCAGCAGAACAACATTTCACTCATTTCCTGCCTCCTTCGGACGTACTCAGGCACTACCCCTACACTTGTTTTAGCGGGCTACCTCTACCCTGGACAGTGGAGGTCAACAGGGCCCTGCAGAAACATACATCCTTGTGTGAGGTGAAAAAGGCTGTTTGTGTGAGGCAATAAATACCCTTCTGCAAATTGCTACCAGAGGCCAGAACACAGTAACCCAAACTCCGTGAACTTGAACTTAAATTATTGGTAAAGGCTAGTGTTTTGTGTCAAATGCAAGCAATGGCTACGCTGAGCAGAGCATGACTACAAGTGATGTCAATAATTTAGGCACTAAGATCATGAACAGAACCATGCAGTGAGGCTGTGCACTGACCATGTATCCTCATTTCGCTTAGCTCAGCCAATGAGACCACATTTATGCTTGCACTGCCTGCAACTGGAGTGAAATAAATGAATAAATCAGCTGAGCGCACAGCTCAAAGTGCATTAAAAAAAGTATGGGAACAGTGATTCTGCATGCAATGGGGCAGGGTTAAACGTGTGGCTAAAAAATATATATATATATATATATATATATATATATATATATATATATATATATATATATATATTCTGTTTCAGGCAGCCACATACATAACTCATGCCTTAAAATAAAAAAAGTTAAGTTAATCACTGTATATTATGAAACCTTTATTAGTTAATGCACTGAAAGGTCTGTGTGTAACAAAAAAAGCCACAGAATTAAATCTTCACTGCTGCAATGAAGAATTGTGTATTGTGCAAATGTAAGTCATTAGGTTAAACTTGAATTACTGGCAGTATAAGACAGACTGCTACCAAACGTGCAAAAAAGTTTCAGATAAAATGGTTTAAGTAATACCCAAACTAAATGATTTATTTTTATTTAAATGCCCTTCAAAGCACACACTGCACAACTCAGCTGGTAACCCCCTTGCATTACTAGACGAACACAATAACTCTTTGTCATCACCAACCTTCATGTGATTCCACCCAGTGCTTAATTTGTGCTTGTTGTTTCCGGTGCAGAGCACTGGCACTTAATTTTGAGGGACAGCACTCTTTTTTTCCTGCCTCAAGCATTTACTGCAAGCAAAAGACACATATGGGAAAGACGGAGGAATGCAAAAATGAAAAAGAGCGCCAGAAAGGGAGAGAGCAGAAAGCTGCAGGAGTGAGGTGAAATGGCTTAAAATGGACTAAAGAGGCCCAACATGGCTTTAGGATTACGCTGCCCTAGTATTCCATGTTTGTAAATTTAATTGCAGCAGCTGCATGTTTAAGAGGAGAGCTGTGGACACCGGCACATTTTTATTTACACTCATTCTTATTCAATCCTGCCATGCTTTAGATCCTATGCACTCTCGATCCACAATTAGTCCCTGAATATTAAAAATAAGGAATACATCTACTCACAACAAGTCACAAAGGTACAAATTGAAGGACACTTACCTTGTCTTACGCAGCTGCGCACCAACCGGCCGCACGTCAGTGTAGGTAGGGGATGTAGGTAGCACCTACACAACAGGAAGGGGCCAGGGGGGGTGTCTCTCCTCTACCGGGCCCCAATCACGCACTCTGGGGCTGGTTTTAATTTGGGGTCCAAGGCTGAAGCGCACAACAAAAGAGACTTTTCCAGGGGGGGTGGAGGGGCCCCACACATGTGCAGGCTGAGGGCTGAGGCTCACGACAGGGCCCAAAAAGAAAAGAGCCACACACCAGAGTACACCACCACGTGCTCAGCACAGCCAGTGAGTCAACAGTGTGCCACACACTGGCTCGCTCCTGGCTCACCACTGTTGGCGCCCACCCACGCAGGCATTTTAAATAATGCCGCGGGGGCAGGCCAATACTTCTTCTCAGGGCCATCAATTGGTAGCGCTTTCACGCGCTACTAGATTGATGGCCCTCTGCCCCCATCAGCTAATGTGGGGCGCGCTGCGCCCTGCTGCCGGCTGCTGTGTGCGGTACCGGGCGGCGTGTGCGTCGCGCAGTGTCGCACCAGGGGGCCGTCAATTGGTAGCGCTTTCTCGTGCTACTAGATTGACGGCCCTCTGCCCCACTGAGAGCTCCTTTGTGGGGCAGAAGGCTGTCAATCTAGTAGCGCGCGAAAGCGCTACCAATTGACAGCCCCCTGAGACACTGCGCGGCGCACATGCTGCTTCCTGCTGCTGTGTGCGCCGCGGGCGCGAGTCCAAACTCACGGGGCGGGGCCTGGCCGGGGCAGTATCTACGGCAGGCGATGCCGCCCCGTGATTTTAACGCACACAGGGCTAAAAATAGCCCAACAATCGGGGTCCCCGCAATTGGTTTTTTTTCCCGCACAAATGGGAAAAATATCGCCCATTTGTGCGGGAAACCGCCCAATCTGGCAACACTGCCTACTCCCCTGGGCCCGCGTGCAATTAGATAGCGGCTGCACAGAAGACAGACTCACAGATACTGGGCGATGTGGGGCATGAGGGAGACTGACTTGGACACAGGATGCCTGTTCAGGCAGGCTGGTTGTTAACAATCAGAGTGGCAACAGGTGAATCAAGTGTGGGGGCCATAATTTTCTGGAACAAATAATTTACATGCTGGGCCCTGTGGGCTGCCACACTACACATCCCCTAAAAATGTAACAGCATGGAAAAGATCAAGGGAGTGGTTGGCAAACCTTGAGAGAGCACAGAAAGGAATCTTGGCACATGTGTTTGATATTCCAGTGCCTTATGATGCATCGCCCTTTAACACATAGGAGCCGGGGTGCTTCCGATGGGGCACATATGCGGCCCAGGGTGAAATTGAAGCGAACTACCACTGATTTCAGGCGAAGCTCCATAAAACCTCCATATTAAAAGACAGCATCTGGCTGATGGCCGCCATGTGAGCACAATTAGAGGTGGTGATAGTCCAGGCTACATTGGAGGTGTAGGCCCTCTATTGTACACACCAGCATACCTGCCGGAACGGGCCAGCTGGTGGTGGCCATCCGGAGCAGTCTTAACCCCCTATCACCAAGAAGATCTAAGCAAGTGATACCTTAAGATGGGAAAGTCGGACAAACACTAAACCCTCTTGCCCTTCGAATCCAAAAAGACCACCAGAACACCACATGACACCCACTTAGATACGGACCAAGACACCCCAATGCAGGGGTGCACCGCCCTTGAGGCTACGCTTGCAGCCATGAAAGTCTTCAGTAATTAGATGATAACATTTACATGGTAAATCTAAGAATGAACCACGGGACAGCTAACCTAGAGAAACACACAGCGCAACTGACGGAGGCTGAAAATTGCATCTCTACAGTGGAAGATATCCTACATACCACTACAGAGAAATGCCTAAATATGGAAAAAGTGCTGGCAGGGATACAAGCTAAGAATGATGATCTTGAAGCTCAGTCACAATGGAACAACTGGCGCATCACTGGTATACCAGAATCCACAATTACAGGCAAGATGGAACAGTACATGGAGTAGCTGCTACGTGAGGTGTTTGGTTAGGAGCAATTCTCCAAGGTGCTGATTGTGGAGAGAGCACATTGGTACCTGGGGGAGAGGCCGCCACCTGGGACGACACTGCGTCCTATTATTGTGAAGCTCCTTAATTATCATGATAGGGATGTAGCTCTGTGCCCATCCAGGGAGAAAGAATATCCACTGTCAAGGAAATTACATAGCCTTCTTTCCTGATTTCACTGTGGCTGTGCAGGCAGGGCGTCACGAGTATCTACCTGTGAAAAAGAAACTGCAACAAGAGGAGATCCCCTATTCCATGCTTTACCCGGCTTGGCTGTGCATCGAACACAGGGGCACACAGAAGGTGTTCACTACCGCCAAGGCTGCCATGGAATGTGTCAATAAGGTTGCCAAGCAAAGCAGGGCTCTCCCTGAAAAACACTCGAGTGAGACTGCCCAGTACATATTGGCAGACTCATGGGAGCCACTCCGCGCTATATCAGACTTTGCACAGTGAACTATACATGGAGCACCCTAACAGCAGGTAAACACTGGGGCAAGAGACACGTCTCTAATACAATGATCTCTTGATCGTCCCAGAAGGGACGGAATGCGGGAGCAAGGTCAACCTCCCAGGTACCATTATGCACTATTTGTACTACCAATTGGGACTGGGCATGAGAAGATGCAGAAGACACCTACAGCGATGCCCTTGCAATGGGGCGTAGGATAGACCTGGGGGAGGATCTTGGGATCAAGTAGCTGATCTAAACCTCATGGTCACCGCCGCCAACATGGAGGGAACTTGTACGCCTGGCCGCCCCTGAGAAGGTACACCCTGACTGCCAATATGGCACCTTGCTTTATATGAATGGCTACATTTTGTTGTTATGTTGACCTTTTTGGTTTGTCACTCAATAGAGGGGCAAATGTCTTTGGCATGGTTGGGATGCTGAGAGGGAAGAAAGGGTGTTCAGTGTTTTATTTACCACTGCCAAGAAAATAGATGCTCTAGCCCTGAAAAATGCAATAGGAGAAAACAACCATCTAAGACACATCATAGGGTCGTCACGTGGCAATATGACAGCATCAAGGGGCCAACTAGGTCTGTTGACTTTGAATGTCAGAGGGCTCAATAACCCCAAAAAGATGCAGCAGGTGCTTGCCTACCTAGACAGACATCAGGTGGCTATATTACAGGAGACACATCTTTCAAGGCACACAGAGGGAAAGGTGGGCACTCGCTGGGTAAGCTTCAGAGTGGCTTAGTCCTACTCCACTTATTCTAGGGGGTACTCATACTGATAAAGAAAGGGGTGCTCTTTGAGGCTACGTAATCAGAATTGGATGATCAAGGTTGATACATCATTTTGCAAGGTAAATTATGTGGCACACTGGCGACTCTGGTAAATACGTATGACCCTAATGTAGAAGATCCAGAGTTCTATATGCAAATCTGTAAACCCTTACACATGCTTCCTCAGCCAGCCATTCTATGGGACGTGGACCTAAATACATACCTTGACCCAACGTTGGACAGGTCAGCTACAGCAATTTGGAACCCCTTAATTCTCAACCAATCCTTCTTTAAAACGCTTCAACCCCATATAGTAGCCCTAGCCTCGGTGGGTAAGGCGCCTAGGATTAGTTGGTGCACACTGACACTTCCCTATGACCGGGGGGTTTCAATGCACTGAACTTCTATTTATACTCTATGTGTGTTCACTACAATATGCCTGCTATTGGTTGTACACCCTGGTGTACACCCCCATTTAGCCTTAGAACATGACGATGCACACCCAGTCCCACTAAGAGCAATGGTACATCACATTTGAGAGTCCAGATCTCGCACAGAGATCAACACTGTCCAGTAGGGCATGGCGGGCATTGAGTAGGCGCGCAGCCAAGACCCCCCTATATGTACTGGCACTCCCATTGCTATGTCACGCCAACATATCAGTGACACAAGACCTCCGCGCAATGGCACAGCTAGGTGAGGCAGGGATAAAGAGACTGGGGGATGTCTTCCCTGACAGGAAGTTCCTAGAGCTGACTGTGATCTTACACACACTGAGCCATTCCCCTCTCGTATATTTCACATATATTGGGCTTCATGCAGCGCAGCAAGTTCTTTTCCCACAGAACCCCGAGGAGCCTCCCACCCTGCTGGCCCTCCTGACTCTTCTCACTGGCCCTTCACGCAAAACCCTTATTACTGAGTTCTATCTTACCTCTCAGTAAGACGAGCTGACAGGCCAGGGCCCGCTGTAAGATACATGGAACAGTGTCCTTGACCTGCACTTGAGTGCAGAGGAATGGAACTTCTGCTGCGTTCTGACGGGAAGACTTACGGCAAATGGCAATCTGCACATAATACATTTCAAATTCCTGCAACAAATGTACTACACGCCGCCTCGACTGTTCAAATATGGCCGGCGCTCTGATGACCAATGTACAAGGTGTGGGACTGTAGACTTCCTACACGTGGCATGGGGATGCGCCTTGATTCATCAATTTTGGGAACATGTAACACAAATATTAACGGAAGTAGTGATGGAGACTATCTCATATACCCCACAGATGTGTATCCTGGGCTATGATAAACCTCTGCAACCTACCAGTAGTAAACTAGTGGCGATTTCTCTGGTACAAGCTAGACACAGAATAGCAGTACAATGGGGGGAAAAGTTGGTCCCTATTGTTAAACAATGGCTACGAGACATTGCATATTGTACAGACCAATTAGAGACTTAAGCTGAGAAATTGCCAGAGGCATCACGCCCGAAGGACATTTGGGGCCCGATGACGGCCTATCATTTAGCAATGTCTGAGGAGACCTCATGTGACTACAATGTAACATGGGGGGCTGTTACAATCTACATATGTTTGGGAACAAATGGAGTTGTATTCAGGGCTGAAAATCAGTAATATGAAATGGTAATTAGCAATTGGTGTATTGTTGTTTTGCATGTTGTCTATTTTGAAAGTCTCAATAAAAACAACTTTAAGAAAGATTAAGTGCCAGGGCCCTTGTCAGGAGGCCACTGCAGCTTGCAATACCCAGCAAGGCAACACAACTACTAACCATCACACCCTACAAGTGGGACAATTCATACTATTCCAGGCCCTAGAGCTATAAGAATGGCTTGGATGGCAGATATTAGCCATTTCTAATGTATGTTGAATTAATAAACAGCTGTTGATCTCTAAATTAGATAGACAGCGCCACCATGTAGGTGTTGACAATTAATGCCAGTGCCGAGCACTGGAAACCACCGGCTCAAATTAAGCACTGCCGGAGTCGGGTCCGGTATGCCTGTTGCAGTTTTTCTCATCGTTCCCATTCCACTAGTAGGTTTTAACTTATTTTTTAGATCAGGATCCTAAATATATATATAGTGACCAGTTTACAAAAAAAATAGTAAGTCTGCACCTATAGGTGCAGGGCGGCTTCACGTGCCAGGGACGGAGCATCCTGCCTTTTCAATCCAAAACGCGTCAGGATTTGATTTGCGCAAGCCATTTAATACTTTGAATAAATGCCTCGAAATTACTCTGAACTTGGGCTTCAATATTTCTGTGACTGTGGATTTAAAAGGCAGAGTGCTCCGCCCCTGGCATGTGAAGTCGCCCTGCAGGGTTGGGGGCCCTGAGGATGGAGGTGACTATTTTGAAATTTATGATGGGGGGCATGACCTGTTGGCTAGCTTGACACGGTATTAACTGCATATACTTATATTACTTAACTCTGTCTCAGCATATTCAGATTTCCTGGCTTGATAAAGAAAGTGAAGGCAGCAGTAACTCTTTTGAGGTTTGAAGACTGAGTTGAAATATAAACACTACCAATGCACGTGACCACTTTGAATTTGAATTATATGTGTCCCAAAAATGATTATGACTGTGATGTCAAAGGCTAACAAGCAATGTTGAAATGATGTCATCAGAAACTCTGAAAATTATATTATATCGAAGTGCAAAAATAGAATGTTACAACAAGTTTGGTGCACTATGGAACATGTATGCTGAAAGTATGGAATCATGTGACTCAAAAGCTTAAAAGCACCTGAACTTCATCATTTCAAACCTTTTCCTGTGATCAAGGCACACTCGCTGAAACGCGTCAGGATTTGATTTGCGCAAGACATTTAATACGTTGAATAAATGCCTTGAAATTACTCTGAACTTGGGCTTCAATATTTCTGTGACTGTGGATATATATATGTATATATATATATATATATATATATACATATTTTTAAAGTCTCCAATAAAGACAATGCATTCGCTGCTCAAAGTCAAACGTGGATATTTTTATTTCAAAGTATCCAGCCCCTGAGACTCATTTCAGCACTAAGCCTTGTTCACACATGGGTGGCTGTGTCCCTATGCCATACAAATACCAATCAGAGAACAAACATCAACATCGAAAGGGGACCAAACATTGTATTGCTGCCATTGAGATAAGGTCACCATCTTGGAGTATGGTCTATAAAGTTTGTTGTTGACCCCAACAATATAGCAATGTTAATCATGTTGCTAAAACAAACATTTTAATTGATGCAAAATGAGATAAACAATATAATTGTGTACAGTAATCTATTCATGTTAATGATACTTTTCCATTAAATAAACGCAAACAAATAACATGATATAGGGGGTCATTACGACCTCGGCGGTCTTTTCAAAAGACCGCCGAGGCCGCGGGAGACAGAATACCGCCATTGCCGGCGGTATTTCTGTCTCCCTATTATGACATTTCCGCTGGGCCAGCGGACGGTAACAGAGTTACCGTCCGCTGGCCCAGCCGAAATGTCACATCAACATTGCAGCCGGCTCGTAATAGAGCCGGCGGCAATGCTGATGTGCAGCGGGTGCAGTAGCACCCGTCGTGCACTTCACTGCCCGAAATTCAGGCAGTGAACTGCGCGACGGGGCTATGCCTGGGGGCCCCTGCACTGCCCATGCCAAGTGCATGGGCAGTGCAGGGGCTCCCAGAGGCACCCCAGGTCCCCTTACCGCTGGCTTTTCCATGGCGGTGTGTACCGCCATGGATAGGCCGGCGGTCGGGGACTCACCGCTGCCCTGGGGATTATGACCGGCAGGTGGAATCCTGGTGGGAAAGTGGAGGGGGCGGCGGTATGGCCGTGGCAATTCCGCCACGGTCATAATTGCTGGCGGAACACCGCCAGCCTGTTGGCGGTGTTACCGCCAACATACCGCCGGCCGCCAGGGTCGTAATGACCCCCATAATCTTAAAAGATCCATCTGATGCATAAATCATTCAACATGATTATTCATTAATATCATTCCCCACAAAAGAATATTTTATGTCATTGAACCTGAATATGTGTTGAGAAAACCTGGTATATCACAAAATAATCGTTCCTCTGTAATATCTCGTTCCGACCACCTTCATAAACATAACACTTTTGCCTGTAACTCTGCAGCCTGTAACCTCTGTGGTACGTATTTAAATTAATTCTTTAATGGGACCATATTATACCACAAGATTGATGACTCTTCATTTCAGTTGTTTAAAGGGTGATACCTATTTAATACTTATCTGTCACAACTAGTGTGAACACAAGACTAACAATAATGGCTCCCTATGACAAGTAAATATCATCACTGCAAAATAATATCATCATAACTGTCTCAATTTGTTAGGCAGTAGACAAATATCAATGTACATACTCATATTTCCCTGTATAAATTTTGACCAGACAAAAATGTCATAACATTAGCATAGTACCTTATAAATGAATGTATAGCTCCTCATCCGAGTTCAAACCATTCGGAGCTTTGGTGATAAGCAATATGATGCCCTTAGATTCCTGTTGCCTCAGTCTCAGCTCCTGGTCTCCTCCCCTGGGGTCTTGTCAGGGAGACCAGATCCTCGGGGTCTGCGCACGTTCCCAACATTTCCACCACAAGACAGCTCCAAAACTCTGATAGAAATATCACAGAGCCTAAGAGAGTCCAAGTAGGGAAAAGGGGATTAGGTAGGGAACAGCTGGGAAGGAGACCTGTAGAAAGGAAAAGGTTAAACAACACAATATCAGAATATAATCACATTGACTTTCACTAGACCATGGTTCTAAGCATTGTCTTACTGTAACCCTGGATAATCTAAGAAGTGACGTTAACTAGACCTCGAGAACTCTGGATACCTGGAACAAATCAAGAATGATTAATGCAATGTTTCATATGAGCTTTTCATAAAATGTCACATAATGTCTAAAAATACAAGAACCTTCTAGAATACTGTTTCAGAACAAACACTGCATTTTTAACATGAGGACAAACAATCTGAAATATTCCCTGGAAAACAATTGGAATTGTACTAGGGACTTAATATGCGTCACATTTTGAATTTATCATCTTCACAGGAAATCCATAGGCTCAGGATAAATGTGTGTACTTCAACAAACATTACACATCAAAGTTTTTACTTGCCATGAAATGATCGCGCAAGCCTTTGCCGCTCTGAACACCAAGATTTACATGCAGTAAATGAATCGCGCTCACTGCTGATTCTAACAAGAATATGCAAATGCCATGAAATGATCGCGCAAGCCTTTCCCGATCTGAACACCAAGATTTACATGCCGTAAATGAATCGTGTACTCTGAAAATTCCACGAGTAGACCCAAAACTCAAGAGTCTTTTAGAACGGGGTCGGGGCCCAGCCCGACCTCCGTCTTACCACCCTGCTCAAGGATCACCAAGAGCATGCAGGGCAGGCCTGGAATGTCAAGGTAGGCCTCTGGAACAGGAGCTCAGGAAATTGCTGCTGCTCTGCACCGGGACCTCTGAATAGTGAGCATGTGGAACTGGGCTGGCTCCCTTATATAGAGTCTGGCCCAGCCCACAAACCCCACCCTCTGTCATGCTGCAGAGAAAGCTCCTAGAATGTCATAGAAAGGGATCACACCCTAACACAATCATTCAGTCTGCAGCAATACCTTACAAATGAACAGTTATTGCAAACATCATTAATAGTGTTTTTCAAGGTTAAAGTCTGCAATGCAAAAGGTTAGCATACTGCATATAAACACAATGCATGAATTATGCTCTTGCATAAAGGCTGGGTTTTTGCATTTTTGTCGCCCGTAGAGCGCGCACTGTCCTGATGTTGACAGGTCTGCTGCAATATGCTGAATACCTAAATACTTCAGCAATCTTCTATTGCCAAAATGTTGTGTTTGAAAATGTCTGGCTACAGGGTATTATTCATCATTATTCATAATTGCCCTTGCATGCTCAAGAATTATTTTCCGCACCGGATGTATGGCTCTACCCACATACCAAAGACCATATGGGCATGCCAAAATATAAATCATAAAAGATGTGTTGCATGTGATGAACTGTGTAACAGGTTTAACCTTATTGGTACCTGAATTATTCCCTCTTTCCTTCCTCCCCAAATCAAACAAAAGATTGTCTATGAAATGTAGACAGAGTACAACCCTGTCCATGTCCTCACTCTGTTCAGGTGCGGTGGGCACGTGTTCCTTCCACCAGCTCATGAGAAGATTTGCATAGCTAGGAGTGAAACAGGTGCCCATTGCTGCACCCTGTGTTTGCCTGTATAAGATGTATTTGAAGGAAAAAATGTTTGTAAGGCAAAAGGGTAACATCTCAATAAGCATACATGAACGTAGCAGAACTTTCAAGGGTCTGGCTCTTGGGAAATGCTCTCAAGCACCAATACCATCCTGGTGCTTGATGCTATTATAGAAGGCTGTAACATCTAAGGTCATCAGAAGGAAATATGGCTCGCAATGGATGCCATCAATTCTCCTAAGAAAGTCTCTTGTATCTGAAATGCACGATGATAAGGCATTGACCAAAGGAAATTTAAAACTGGTCAATGTACTTAGACGTGTTCTCAAGAAGGCTCTCTATAGAGAATACTGGTGGTCTCCCCTGAGGGTTTGTGATGGATTTATGTATTTTTCAAACGAGGTGCAAAATCGGTATCTTTGGAGGGAAATTGTTCAGAAATTGATATTCTTCTCTTTGAATAAGACCTCTATTTCTCCATTCACTTAATTTGTCCCAATACTGATTAAAAGTGTCCTTGTATTCTTGCATTGTAATAATAGTGTAACGCTCTTTGTCATTCAATTGTCTATGTGCCTCAGTGATGTACATTTCTACGGGCATGATCTCAACATTACCTCCCTTGTCAGCTGGTCTAATCACAATGTTGCTATCATTAGCTAATGATCTAATACCACGTTTTTATGACAATGTGAAGGTATTGAAAACCTTTTTCTTTGTGTTATCCAATTTTCTAAGGTCACTCACAACTTTATCCTAAACTGCTTCTATCATATCAAAACTTAACATAGGCACAAATTTGACTTGGTTTTAAATTCTGTGGGAGCACTAAGACCAAATGTTCTCCCTTCCTTCTCCAACATCGATTCCATGTCATCCTCATTCCATCCCTCCTGTTGCAGTTCAATCATTGTAACCAAAATATCAATGTCACCAATTGTTAGACTGTCCAATTCTGATGATTCAATATTATGTGTCCTTATGGCTCTAGATTGACCCTTCATCAGTTGGAAAACCTTTTTTAGTTTCAAATGTCTAATAAACTTGAAGACATCTATCCTGGTGGAAACAAAATCATACTGCCCCGTGGAGCAAAAGAGAGACCAAAGCTAATCAAAGGGCATAAGCTCTCTACTAGATAGATGAATTATTGTATTTTTACCTGCCATTGTTGTCCCTGTTGTTTGGACCTTCTCTTTGTTCCCATACGGGTTGTTTCCGCCTCTTTTCTGTCTTTGTTTCCTTTTCTTTTTCCTCTACCGCCTCCACCTCTTCCTCTTGATCCTCCTTTCGGCGAGAGATTCTCTATTCACCCCTTTCTCAAGAGGTGGAACTGCTGTTAAAAAAATCCTTCTGTTTTCTCCTTCTGAAGCACTAGTGTCATCTGTGCCTGATACATTCGACATAATCATATCATTGGTGGTGTCTGGTATTTTATTAGCCATAACAGTGGTGATGGCAGCCCTTTCATTGATGTTCCCCGTTGCAAATATGGTCAAAAGTTTTGTCAAATGTGAAGATGTGCCCTGAATGGCAATATGCTAGATCCCTTGCAAACTTGCTCTGTGTCCATTCTTTAATATCACCCTCCAATTTATCAAGTCTCTGTTGCAGATCCTTGATGAACTTCCTAATAGGTTCCTGTTCCTTCTGACTTGCCAGCCAACTTTCGATTTGTGCTTTCTCCGTGAGAGCCTTTTCCCGGTCTGACCATGCATATTTGATCAGTATTGTAAGCATTGTCTTAGAGCAGCCTGTGAGATTTTCTACTCATTTGTCTATCATACAAGGGTCAGATTCTTCATATGTAGATACTATAAATATTCGTAATCCTCTAGGAATCATTTTTGTGTCCAATTAATTTTGAAGTGAAGTGGCTTCCCACCACTTACTTTACTCCAATTTTGATAGACATTCTAGTCTGCCCAATTGTGCTGGTAATGTTTTATTATTGTCACTGCTACTGCTGCTATTGGTATTCATCTACGTACTGACGACTGAAAACAGTGCATTAGCTGCTAAGGAACTCTGAGCTACCTTCTCCAATGCCATCCCTGTGGGCTGGAAAATAAACTCGATATTCTTTATGTTAACTTAATGTCCCCTTATGGCTTCCCTGACCTCACAAACATCAGGTTAGGCTCTCCATGCATCCATTCATAATGTCCTACTTGTGAGCCATAACGTAAATAATCTTACTTGAATTGGCTCCTGTGTTGCCTATGTAATCTTACTGGTGGTATAGAGTGCTTCACCAGAGAATGACCAATGCGTTTCCTTCCAGACTCGTAACACGTCCTCCAACCCGGAGATGCAAGGCCTGTGAGCAATCGATCAATTGTAAAGAGATCAATATTCCAGGTACCAATAAGGTTAGTCCTATTATACAGTTAATCACATGCAGTACATCTTTTGTGATAAATATTACTAGTGATGTTATCAAAGATGAAATGAGTGCTACAATTTGTGGGGTAATTAGCAGTGCATGGTGAGGGCATAAGTTATAGTTACCTTTGGGCACGACTTATAATTGCTTTGTTTTGGGACGCCGTTTCAGAGGGTAGGTCCATGGCAGTGGACCATTGACTAATATTGTCAATTTGAGTACTTGGAACGTGCCTCCCAAGGAACCTGTTCTCGACTTGGGGATGGGCGACCTGACTTAGCCAGTTTACTTAAATATAAGTGACCGTTTTTTTCTATCCTAAATTAAGGTTTTTCTTTTTTGGAGAAGAGGTGATGTAATTTTTTGTGTTTGGTCCTGATGAAGCGTCAATGGATCCGGCTGGACCGCAAGACCCAAAACATGTCGACCCCAGCTTAGAGGTACTATAATAGTTAGAGTCCTCTGAGATTTATCTGTTCTTTGAAAGCAATTGAGCATTACAACTCAATCTGTGACTTTCATTTCTGGTTTTAATCTTTGTCTTCATCCTTTTTGTACTGATTAAACTATGATGTAGATTGTGCGATGAATAACCAATTTTAAGTAATTTTTTTCTGTCCTCTCCTATGTGTACTGGTGCCTGAATGCAGGCATCTTGTTCTGTATAGTTTGAACTTACCAGTCACTATCAGAGTAGTACGGTTTAGAGCCCCCCTCTCGGGAAGCCCATCAGGCATTGCAGTGCCGGCATGGCGAGGAGTATTTCCCGATGATGATGCGAGTCATCCATTGTGATGCTTGAGGGCTCTTGCTCCTGAGATCTTTGGTCTCCTAGGTTGTCAGTTAATTTTGGAACAGTGTACCTTATATATATTCACTATAGTTGGGAGACTGTACACTGGACCACATAACCTCCCGGTCCCTCCCTTTCCTTTGATTTAGGTATAGAGTGCTTCAACAGAGACTTACCAATGCGTTTCCTTCCAGACTCGTAACACGTCCTCCAACCAGGAGATGCAAGGCTTGTGAGCAATCGATCAATTGTAAAGAGATCAATAATCCAGGTACCAATAAGGTTAGACCTATTATACAGTTAATCACATGCAGTACATCTTTTGTGATAAATATTATTAGTGATGTTATCAAAGATGCCATGAGTGCTACAATTTGTGGGGTAATTAGCAGTGCATGGTGAGGGCGTGAGTTATAGTTACCTTTGGGCACAACTTATAATTACTTGAGATAACTTCAACAGGTGAATTTCTGTGGTTTGTAAGTTTAAAATGTAAGCCTAACTACAACGTCCCTGTAACCTTTAGTTTTTTCAGTGAATTTCTATGTTTTTAAAAATTATATTTCTTAACTATAACGTCCCTGTAACCTTTGTTTTTTTCAGTGAATGTTTATGGTTTTTTTTACATATAGTAATTTTCATTACTACACGTTAATTCAACCACCACCTGAGTGGGTCTATGAGTGGGTGCGTGTGTGTCTGTCAGTGGGTGCATCAATCAATCAATCAATCAATTTATTTATAAAGCACGCTACTCACCCTTCAGGGTCTCAAGGCGCTGGAGGGGGGGGGAGCTATTGGTCGAATAGCCAAGTCTTGAGGTGTTTTCTGAAGGCCAGGAGGTCTTGGGTCTGGCGTAGCTGGAGCGGTAGGGAGTTCCAGGTCTTGGCGGCGAGGTGAGAAAAGGATCTTCCTCCGGTGGTGGTGCGGTGAATGAGGGGGACGGAGACGAGGGCGAGGCTGGCGGAGCAGAGCTGGCAGGTGGGGGTGTGGAAGGTGAGTCTGTCATTGAGGTAGGCCGGACCTGTGTTGTGGAGGGCTTTCTGTGCGTGGGTGAGTAGTTTGAAGGTAATCCTCTTCGATACGGGTAGCCAGTGTAGCTCTCTGAGGTGGGCAGAGATGTGGTTGCGGCGTGGGACATCAAGGATGAGTCGGGCGGAGGCGTTTTGGATACGTTGCATTTTCTTTTGTAGTTTGGCCGTGGTTCCTACATAGAGCGCGTTGCCGAAGTCCAGTCGGCTGCTGACTAGGGCGTGGGTGACTGTTTTTCTGGTTTCTACGGGAATCCACTTGAAGATCTTGCGGAGCATGCGGAGGGTGTTGTAGCAGGAAGAGGAGACTGCATTGACCTGCTGAGTCATGCTGAGTGCTGAGTCAAGGATGATGCCCTGGTTCCGTACTTGGGTGGTGGGAGTGGTTCAGAGGGATGTGGGCCACCAGGAGTCGTTCCAGGTGGAGAGGTTGCTGCCGAGGATGAGGACCTCTATTTTGTCTGCATTTAGCTTGAGGCGGCTTGAAACCATCCAGTCGGCGATAGCGTGAATTCCCTTGTGGAGGTTGTTTCTTGCATGAGGATCTGAGTGGGGCTGTGAATGGGTGCATTAGTGTAGGAGGCTGGCCTGGCTTATAGTGGGTACCTGATGGTGCTTACACCTTGTGCCAGGTCCATTTATCCCTTATTAGTACATTAGTAGTGTTCTAGCAGCTTAGGCTGATAGAGGTAGCTACAGCGGAGCAGCTTAGGCTGAACTAGGAGACATGCAAAGCTCCTACTATACTGTTGCGTTGGCTCTCATTATCCCAAATGAGACTACTGGATTTCTAGGTGGCAGAGTTGTTCCTGGTGTGGGGGACTAAGTCTGACCCACTAAGAAAGACCCCTGTCGCCTTCAATCCGGTTTTGCTCCAGCTAACTAGCAGCGCCTCATCTCTCCCAAGGGGAAGGGATGATTTGTCAGCCGAGCGCATGACATCTTAGAACTTCTCAGGGAAGCCGTGGTCACTCAGGTCCCAACCAGCTCTCTCATTTACAGTATGATCTCATATACAAATGACAGAGACAGTTTAAGTTTTATAGATTGATTTAATAAAACAACTGCATTCTAGAAAATAAGGCGTGAGCCGCAATAACCAGAACCATACAACACAGTAGGATTAAAATAGTAACTAAGAGAGTGAAACATAGGAATAACGCTATCATAGTGTTAATGAACTACGTTCTCTCTAATTTTGTTCTATTTTGAGCACAGCATGTTAAGCTTTAAGCTTGCCTTTCAGATTCCCTGGGAAGACATCAACCCTCATACCTGAGCAAAGGCCTGTGATCTGGATCAGCATCTGCAACAGGGCAGTCAGTGTCTGGTTGTGGTTCCCTGGTCGGAATCTCCCTCTTGCCTCTCTTAGGACAAGGAAGTGTTTTTATAACTAACATGTCGATGTGGTAACAAAACGTCCCTATGCAAGAATGTGTATCGTCTACAACCCAAAGACTAAACTCCTACCACGTCTATCGGCAATGTACCAGACTGTATCCTTGACTGAAGCACAGAGTGAGCGAGAATGTGTTATTGAAAACTCCGATGCTAAAGTAGGCTAAACAGTGTGATATAAAGAATAAAACAAGACCGTAGAACTGGTTATTAGAAAATAACAGTACGAAGCCGAATAAAATGCATCTAGAGCAAAGTGCACAGAGGCCCGATGCTGCGAGCAAAGAAATAAAATGCATCTAGGGCAAAGCGCACAAAGGCCTAACGCCTGAAGCAAGCGCGCAAAGGCTACATAAAAATGGCTACACTACAATACCACTTATATCAAATAGCCATATATCATAAGAAACACAATACTCAGAGTTACTAAAAATAAAGGTACTTTATTTTAGTGACAATATGCCAAAAGTATCTCAGAGGATATACTCCCTTAGGAGGTAAGTAAAATACCCAAAATATACACACAAACTAAAATCAGGTAAGTAACAGTTAGAAAAGTAGTGCAAACACTGTAGAATACAATAGGATGCAATAGGATACAATAGGCCTAGGGGCAACACAAACCATATACTCCAAAAGTGGAATACGAACCACAAATGGACCCCAGGCCTAGTGTAGTGTGTAGAGGGTCACTGGGAGACACTAAGGGTGTCCAAGATACCCCACCCCAAGACCCTGAAAAGTTGGAGTAATGTTACGCTACTTCCCCAGAAAGACAGTAAAGTCGAGATAGGGGATTCTGCAAAGGCAACAACTGACTGCAAAGCACTGAAGACGGATTCCTAGACCAGAGGGCCTGTAAGGGAAGGGGACCAAGTCCAAGAGTCACGAAAGTGTCCGGGGGGGCAGGAGCCCACTGAACCCCGGATGAAGGTGAAAAAGGGCTGCCTCTGGGTGGAAGAAGCCAAAGATTCTGCAACAACGGAAGGTGCCAGGAACTTCTGCTTTGGTCCGAAGATGTCCCACGGTGTGCTGGAGGAGGTAGGGTTGTTTCCACGCAGAAAGACTGCAAACAAGCCTTGCTAGCTGCAAGAGTCATGGTTGAAGAAAATGGGTGCTGCCTGGGCCCAGGAAGCACCAGGAGGTCACCCCTTGGAGGAGGAGACAGAGGGGGCACTCAGCAACACAGAGAGCCCATGCAGAAGCTGGCAGCACCCACAGAAGCACTTGAGCAGGCATTCAAGAACTCTGAGCATGGCGGTCATCTCAACACAACAACAGAGGGTCCCACGAAGTCGGTGGTCAACTCAGCAAGTTGAGCAATGCAGAACAGAGTGCTGGCGACCTGGGCTATGCTGTGCATGAAGGATTCCTTGCCAAAGTCCACAGAAGCTCTAGCAGCTGCAGATCACGCAGTACACAGGGTTACTGTCTGGCAGGGGGTGGCAAGGACTTACCTCCACCAAATTTGGACAGAAGGACCACTGGACTGTCGGGGTCACTTGGATCCAGCTCCTGTGTTCCAGGGACCACGCTCGTCAAGATGAGAGGGGACCCAGAGGACCGGTGATGGAGAAGTTTGGTGCCTGCGTTGGCAGGAGGAAGATTCCGTCGACCTACAGGAGATTTCTTCTTGGTTTCCAGTGCAGGGTGAAGGCAGACAGCCCTCAGAGCATGCACCACCAGGAAACAGTCAAGAAAGCCAGCATGATTAGGGGCTACAATGTTGCTGGTAGTAGTCTTGCTACTTTGTTGTGGTTTTGCAGGCGTCCTGGAGCAGTCAGTGGTTGATCCTTGGCAGTAGTTGAAGAGAGCGATGCAGAGGAACTCTGGTGAGCTCTTGCATTCGTTATCTGGGGAGAAACCCACAGGAGAGACCCTAAATAGCCCTCAGAGGAGGATTGGCCACCTAACCAGGTAAGCACCTATCAGGAGGTGTCTCTGACGTCACCTGCTGGCACCGGCCACTCAGAGGCCTCCACTGTGCCCTCACACCTCTGCATTCAAGATCGCAGAGGTCTGGGACACACTGGAGGAGCTCTCGGCACCATCCCTGGGGTGGTGATGGACAGGGGAGTGGTCACTCCCCTTTCCTTTGTCCAGTTTGGTGCCAGAGCAGGGGGTGGGGGATCCCTGAACCGGTGTAGACTGGTTTATGCAAAGAGGGCACCATCTGTGCCCTTCAAAGCATTCCCAGAGGCCAGGAGAGGCTACTCCTCTCAGGCACTTAACACCTATTTCCAAAGGGAGAGGGTGTAACAACCTCGCTCAGAGGAAATCCTTTGTTCTGCCTTCCTGGGACTGGCCTGCCCAGACTCCAGGAGGGCAGAAACCTGTCAGAGGGTTGGCAGCAGCGTTAGCTGCAGTGAAAACCCCAGAGAGCTAGTTTGGCAGTACCCGGGGTCCATGCGGGAGCCCCGGGGATGCATGGGATTGGCACCCCAATACCAGATTTGGCTTGGAGGAACAAATCCATGATCTTAGACATGTTACATGGCCATGTTAGGAGTTGCCATTGTGAAGCTACATATAGGTATTGACCTATATGTAGTGCACATGGGTAATGGTGTCCCCGCACTCACAAAGTCCGGGGAAATTACCCTGAACAATGTGGGGGCACCTTGGCTAGTGCCAGGGTGCCCTCACACTTAGTAACTTTGCACCTAACCTTCACTAAGTGAGGGTTAGATATATAGGTGTCTTATAAGTTACTGAAGTGCAGTGTAAAATGGCTGTGAAATGATGTGTACGTTAATTTACTCAGGCTGCAGTGGCAGTCCTGTGTAAGAATTGTCTGAGCTCCCTATGGGTGGCAAAAGAAATGCTGAAGCCCATAGGGATCTCCTGGAACCCCAATACCCTGGGTACCTGGGTACCATATACTAGGGAATTATAAGTGTGTTCCAGTGTGCCAATCAGAATTGGTGAAAATGATCACTAGCCTACAGTGACAATTTTAAAAGCAGAGAGAGCATAAACATTGAAGTTCTGGTTAGCAGAGTATCAGTGATACAGTTAGGCACCACACAGGGAACACATATAGACCACAAACTATGAGCACTGGGGTCCTGGCTAGAAGGATCCCAGTGACACAGGCCAAAAACAAACTGACACACAAGTAAAAATGGGGGTAACATGCCAGGCAAGATGGTACTTTCCTACAATTAAGCTCTGAGTGGGTTTGTGAGTGGCTGTGTAAGGGTCTGAGTGAATGTGTGAGTGAGAGAAAGGGATTGAAATAGAGAGAGAGAAAGAGAGTGAGAGGGAGAGAGATAGAAAGTTTTTAGGCTTTGAAGGATGATATACTTAGAATAGATATTTCTGGAAGAATTGAAAAGAAAAATGTATTTGTCAATTAAAAAGAGTGACATCACCCTTTAGTATGAGCCTTAAACTTTTAACGTTGAAAAGAAATTAAAGAAGGGAAATGATGACGGACACACCTGGAGTAGAACCCTCAATTTTCAGTGTGAGCATCTTAGATCTTAACCATTAGGCCACTGGTAGTCATGTTTTTCTTTTTTTGCCCTTTACAGGCTATCTGGGATCTCAGGGCGGCCTCAAGGCCTCCCCCACTGTCTAAGATGATTTTTTGCCCCTCACAGGCTATCTGGGACCACAAGGTAAGTCTTAAGCCTCCCCAGCGGTCTCATCTCCCCAGCAGCTCTATGCTTGCTGGAGCAATGTTTTTATCTGTCTTCCCTAGACGCATATCTGCGTGCAGAGAAGACAGATGAAAACTTCACTTTTTGACAGCGTGACCTGTTTGTCAGATTCCGCTGTCAGAAGGCGGAGTTATGTTTGCTTTTGATTGGTGGGAGTGATCAGCTGACCGCTCCCACCAAGCAAAAGCAAACAACTTTGGTCCATGGGTGGGCACTCTGGGACACAGGAGGAGCCGGCACAGGGGTGTTGCTTTCACTCCTCGAGGGGGCCCCAGTCCAACGCACATAGCCCCAGGGAGGGGGTAGTCCCCAGAGCTTGGGGGTCCGAAACAGACTCATTCTTTTTTTTAAAGCCCCAGCGAGGTGGTGGTCCCAGGGGCTGCCAGGGCGTGGGGGGGCTGGGAGGCCCGGGGCTTTAAAATAAAAAGCTAGAGCCCGCTCTTGATTTTTTTTTTTTGCAGCAAATTTGTAAATTTCGTGAATTTGCAGAAACATTTTTTTTTTTTAATGCTTTTTAACCTGGGGGGTCCCTCTTGGACCCCAGCACCAAAGCTAAGTGATCATGGTGTCGCTACCCTGGTCCCTTTTCTTTTGTTTATCATTTTTCCTGAGTTCCAAGATGGCTGCCAATACTTTCTGGTTTGGAGTGTTGGCAGCCAATGAGAGCTGTGCATTTCCCTGGACGAGCTTGTCTTTTTTTCGTAAATCATCGCGAAGGATCCACGGCCCTAAATATACAAATTTATTTTTCCTTTAATATCTCCAAAACTACTGCACGGATTTCCACCAAATAACCGAAAGCATGATCTCTGCACCGAAAGCTAGCTTTTTTTGCCAAATTTGGTGTAAGTCAGTCTAGCTGTTTGGGCTGTAGTCATGTCTAAAGGTCCTATGGGAATTAACATGGGAAACAAAATGTTTTTGGACCCCTTTTTTCTCGGCCCCGATTGACGGATCACCCTAAAACTTTCCATGCGCAACAAGAATCACTGGCCCACTTTTTTAAAAAAAATTCGGGAAGATTCGTCAAACTGTGCCAAAGATATAGGCAAGTCAAAAAACGCACTTTCTATGGAAACAAAGTCGTAACTATAATTACCTAGGGGCGACCACCACTAGGTAATATATATATATATATATATATATATATATATATATATATACAAATATGTGTAGGTAGATATACATATATATATAGTGGCGGTCACTTGGTGATTCTGCATCTTTATAATTTCGTCTAGAGAACTGTCCACATGACTTTGAGCTTACATTTGTAATAAAACCCCTTAACCTTATTCCTGACTGGAGTTTTCTTTTCTGGCCATGTGTTGTTTGGTTCTACCACACGCTTATGCAGGTTCCAAAGATCCATTGACCTCCGGCATTTATTCCTGCAAAGGAAGAAAACGCTCCAGTACTTTTGACCATGGATTTTAAGCGAAGGCTGCAAATATGGCACCCTTCAGAGTTCCATCGAGACCTTGTTTCACTGATAAATAGCCAATCACAAGACTTAAAATTAAGATGTTGTTTCAGTCAATGCATTGCTCATTGACCTTTCAGTGGAAAAGGTTCTGTGAGGCCCACCAAAGCTGTAATCATACCAGGGAGGTGGGTGGAGGGCAGGGGCACACCAATCACTCAGAAGATACATGAACTCTGATTCTATAGAGGGGACTTCCCTCTCATTGCTCTGGGAGATTTTGATATTCCTCCAGAAGCTTTTTAATACAAATATGAATTGTTATAGAGTAGTCATGTTTATGCTATCAGTGTTTGCAAAGTGTACATGCCAATAGTATGGCTTTGTAGCGCTGTGAGCCGTGTGCTTCATGATTTTCCTTGCATATAGCAGCTTGAGTCAAACTGTAATGGTTTGTGTATGGTGTAGTGAGCTGATCTATCTCTTTGATAATTGCGTGAGGTCAGTGTTTGAGCACTTAGGCCCAGACTTATCATAGGATTGTGTTGCCCTTGCGTCATGCAGGGTGACGCAAGGGCAATGCAATCCTTAAGTCAGATTTACCAAGCCACTGCGTAGCATGGTAAATCCAAAATACTGTAAGGCAGCGCAAGACTCTGCCTTGTGTTACTCTGCGACTGAAGGGCATTACATGGGCGGAGCGTGGGTGTTCCCATGCATCCTCCCATACTGTTTGGATAATTCCCAGATTTACCAAGACTAGTAAGGGAGTGTGTCACAATTGTACGCCTTCCCGATAGAGGCACAACGTGGCAACATATCTTTATTTCTCCTTGTTGTTTGCTCTTTCTAAAGGTGCTGCATTTTGCAGCACACTTAGAAAGCGGAAAACACCTCCAAGGGTTGTTGTTGTGCAGGAAACGGTCCCATCCGGCACGAAAAACAATCCTGCCTGTAGCACAGGCACCCTTGCACCATGGCGCAAGAGTGCCTGCAGTGGCACTAGGCAGCATATAGTACACCACCGCAGGGACAGAGCAGGAATACGCCATATCGTGGTAAATATGGTGCATTCATGCCCCTCTCCATTTGATGCAGCACAGGAAGGTGTCTTGCTGTCTTGCGCTGCATCAAATAATGATAAATCTGGCCCTTGGTGTGGTTGCACGAAGTCCACAAGTAGTCATGGCAGATTGTGTAGTGGCAGGGATTATATATATATATATATATTACCAACATTACTCCTGTTGCATACAAAGAGTTCCCGGACACCATCTCTCTGTATGCAACAGGAGGAATGTTGGTAATAAATTATGGATGGCTAGGTCCACGCCTGGACCGCTACTGAACTAGCAGCCTCAGATGTCTGGCAAGGTCGGTGTTTTAATATATATATATATATATATATATATATATATATATATATATATATATATATATATATATATATAAATTTAAAAAAACTGTGAAACATTCTCAATCACCAAGCGGCTGCACAATGTCCCATGGGTCGTGTATAACAAGCAGAACAAGAAAATCAAAAAATAGTATAAGTAAAGTTCGTCGACTGTTTATTATGCGAAACTTATATATATAAATATCTGAAATTCAGGGCAAAAAAATAAAATAATAGATCCAAATCACGCTTTCCTGGCCAAAATGTCAGTGCGTTTCGGCAAACGATATATATATATATACAGTATATATATATATATATATATATATATATATATATATGTATATATATATATATATATATATATATATATATATTATTACAAAGGCTATCACCACCCTGGGATATCTTGGCGCTAAAATGTTTTATGATCATTGAGATATGTGGCTGAAGGGCTTTACCGTTTTTTATGTGTCTCTTAGGATGGAAGTACCCCTTTTGTTCTTCTGGTACACTTTTACATATTTATTTAACTCGACCTCGATAAAAACAAGTTTCAAGTAGTTTCAAATACTCCACATTTATTTGTATTTGTAAATGTTTATTCTTGATGCCTGTTCAGTTTCAGCGCCATGAGCAACAACATATAATACTACAATAATACTACAATGCCCTGATATCAAAACATTAGCATTACAGTAGTCTGTGTCTGCCGTTTTTGAGGAATTTCAATCCGCTTCTGCACTTTCTGCTCTAAATCTACAGATATGAGGCTGAAAGTCTTTATAGACATGGTGTAGAATTACTCAAGAGCACAACTATTTTCTGTTTTTTTTAAAATAAACACCGTGAGAGAAGCACACATTTTTCTGCCTGTATTTATGTGCCAAAATCAATAAAAACAGAAAACGGAGAGCTTTAAAAATGCTGTTCTGGACTTAAGTGATCAAAGACTTTCATCAGTCGTGTTGTGTTTCTGTGTGGTGTTTCTTGGTGGCTAAGTTGTTGGGAACAGTGCGATAGCGGGCCCCCAAAAAGCAATTCAGCCTGACCTACTGAAAGGAATCCATATTCCATGATACTCCAAAGAGCGGTAAGTCTCAAAATGCCACAGCTGTAAATTAGAAATGCTGCAGAGAAAATCAATGTAGCATAAGAGCAAATTGGTGTGTCTAATACATTCTAGAGGCCATAAAAACGGACTCATAAACCAAAGAAATTACAGCAGGCCCCACAAATCACTAACGCTATTAGAGCACAGCAGAGCTGATTGAAATAGCTGAGCAATTGACGCATTTCCACCTACTGGATCAAAATCCACTCAGATAAAATCCACCAATCCATATCAGAGAAGCTCTTCAACTTGCATTAGATAGATGTACAATCCTGGTGCTCTGTTCCCCATAGCAAGTTATGACATGCCCGACCATTGCAGCTGCTGAAGTTATTGCATGCATAGAATGTGCAACTTCTCTGTGTAAATGACTGGTATGACACCCTTGTGCATTACTAAAGTCCTGCCTGCTGAAGTTATTACATGCATGGAATGTGCAACTTATGTGTGTAAATGACTGGTATGCACCCTTGTGCAATACTAAAGCACTGGCTCCTGAAGATTTTGCATGCATGGAATGTGCAACGTCTGTGTGTAAATGACTGGTATGGCACCCTTGTGCAATACTAAAGGACTGGCTGCTGAAGTTATTGCATGCATGGAATGTGCATCTTATGTGTGTAAATGACTGGAATGGCATCCTTGGGCAATACTAAAGGACTGGCTGCTGAAGTTACTGCATGCATGGAATGTGCAACTTCTGTGTATAAATGACTGGTATGGCATCCTTGTGCAATACTAAAGCACTGGCTCCTGAAGATTTTGCATGCATGGAATGTGCAACGTCTGTGTGTAAATGACTGGTATGGCACCCTTGTGCAATACTAAAGGACTTGCTGCTGAAGTTACGCATGCATGGAATGTGCAACTTCTGTGTATAAATGACTGGTATGGCACCCTTGTGCAATACTAAAGCACTGGCTCCTGAAGATTTTGCATGCATGGAATGTGCAACGTCTGTGTGTAAATGACTGGTATGGCACCCTTGTGCAATACTAAAGCACTGGCTCCTGAAGATTTTGCAGGCATGGAATGTGCAACTTCTGTGTGTAAATGACTGGTGTGGCACCCTTGTGCAATACTAAAGGTCTGGCTTGCAGGAACATTGGAAGTTATGATATGAGTTGCAATTCTTAAATAATCTAATCATTCTTGCAAAGTGCTGACTACCAACGTAGCTGCCTCTTGGCACTAGCAGGAGGTGGGAAGCACAAAGATTCCAACATACTACATGTACTGAAATGTACCTTTCTGCATGATCTGTCCTAGATCTTTTGTGTTTACGGGACTGTGTTTATTGTCCTATTTTGACTGTGCACACTTGAAGGCTGCTACATATCTAAAAGTGCACCTGCTCTGCCCATTAAAACTTGGTAGCAGTGCTTGTTTGTAGTTGGTATACCATGTGCCATCAAAGGATATGATATTAATTCTAATATGGCGAAAGCACCAGTGGGATAAACTGGAATAAACGTCAACTGTCGGATGACAGCTGCAGTGCGGCTTTACACCACACAAAAGTCTGACTGTAAAAACATTGGGGCATATTTACAAGCCCCTAGCGCCTCCTTGTTCCACATTAGCGTGATTTTTTTTACGCTAATGTGGCGTTAATGAGGCATTTTTCCCAAGCCATATTTACAAAGTGGCGCAATGCATGCATTGCGTCAGGCATATTGTATGCAAGGGGGGGGGGGCATTCCAGCACTAAGAGTCCTGCAAAAATAGCGCAGTGAACTTTACAAGATTTTACTGCACCATTTTTGGCATCAATTTTAATGCCTGCTCAGAGCAGGCATTGAAATGAGGCACCCATAGTAACCTATGGGCCCCCTTGCACTTTGCTGCACTAGCGTCAACATTTTTGCTGCTAGTGCAGCACCACAATAGCGTCAAATATTCTGACGCTATTGGCCTAACGACTGCCATGTGTTAGAAATATGATGCACCCATGGTGTCGTTAGGTGAGGCAGGGGCGACACAACAAAACTGGCACATCAGAGCTGATGCACCAGTTTCTTGTAAATATGCCCCATTGTTTCAGGACAAACATTACTGGCATAAACTGCTGTAGCCAAGGATTGCAACCAGCACGAATGAAGGTGGACCAGGGTCTGCATTGTTGAAAAACCTACTTTTTACATTAGGTAAGCCTCCCACAGGTAATGCCTTGGAGCCCACAAGACCTGGGTGACTAATATATAAAATCGTGCCATGCCAAATTTGGGATTAGCATGTGTCTGCAATAACAACATACAAAGCAGCATTTTACTGCATCAGGCTAAAAAAAGCTTACACTTTTACCAAGGCATGCTTAAAGAATAAAAATCACTTTTAATAAGTTGACATAAATGATCTAGAAAGCTCATCTTCATGACCTTCAAATACTTATGAAAAAAACTAATTTCCTCTATGAACATTGATGTTTTGGTTGGTAAATATACTGTAAAGATGGCTTATGCAGATGTTAATTTCTGCCTGAAACCTGGACAATCTGGAGACTGGCTGTCAGTCTCTTCCCTTTTTCTAACTACCTTCCCCAGCTTTGCTACAGATGTGTGAAGTAGCACTCAGGGAGGGACATAGAATCTCTGAGAGCAGATGGTCACCAGTAGAGTTCTAGCAGGATGGCAAGGGCAAGGTCATTATAGGATATCCTCTCCTTGAAATCCAGTGAGAGGAGGTGAAGACGCCGATGGTCATAAAGAAAGTCAGAGATCCTGATAGTGGCATGCTTGCCCTAAATAGGGCTCTAGTGTGAGGTCACATTTGAAAATAAAATGGTCTGGCCAATAGATATTCTAGCTCCTCTCACTGCAGGAAGAGATCTGGGCCCAGAAGCTTATTGCTTGGAGGGAAGGTGTGCTCTCGATTTCATAGAACAGTACCTCGAAGGGCTGGAAGACAGAAGAAAGGGTTACACAGTAAACCTGAGGTCTCTTCATCTCCAAAATAGGGTTTCTGGGCTTATTTACAGACAAAAGAATTACCTTAAAAGATGGATTAACTGAAGAATGGGAACAGCCTTAGGAATGGTTAATGTCTTATCACCAACCACTAGTCACTATAAGAAAGACTGCTAAACCAGAGACTTCAGGGACTTCAGAGCTCTTTTGGTTAGGAGCCATTCTTTGTCATACTTGTTGGCATTAGTTATGATGGCACCAGGGGCTCAGGATGAGCAGCTGAGTAAAGATGGCAAAACTAGAAAACTCCTCAGAACCTGGAAAGAGTTCAGGAAAAACAGATCAATCCAGTGAAGAAAGAACTGGAGCAAAGGGTGTGTTGGATCCGGGTTAGTCAAACATGCTAAAGGAAAAGCATCAGGGTGGTTAGAGGTTGGGACTAAGGAGAATTTAGATGTGTCTATTATTTACCTAATCCGACTCGTCAGATGAACCCTGTGCACTTGCTAAAGATGTGTATTGACTGGATGTGTGAAAGATATTTACGGATGAAAACATTACAGAAGAGGAGAGATCTTTTTCAACTGTGGTGATAGTGCCCAGCAATGGGAATCATGGACCGTAGTGCAAAAAAGGAATCTAGACCCCCAATCACCTGGTTTGGCCTCTAATTTGGCCTCTGAACCATGGTACCACTACACGTGCTACACTTTTGACAGCTACACCCCTGGGAGGTCATGGAATGGTACAGTTCTGCTAATGTGGTGTAATGAAGTTCCTGTTTTGGTAATAAGACCGCATGTTTAGGATGGCAACAGCACCAAACACAAGAAATAAGGTACAACTCACATCACTTGGCAGCCGTCAGCCTAACTCCTGGCTAGCTTGCAATACTTCACCCAAACCTCCAAGCCAGTGTGGCAACCTGAACCTGACACTCTGACTCCTCAGGGAAGGCGTTGAAACAAATGCATTCTAGTGTAAAAAACATGTGCTGCGATAATAAGCCAGATGAAACAAAGCACAGCAACTAACATTACAGCCAAAGTGAAGGAAATGAACAACCCCACCATTTTGTGTAATTCTAGAGACCCTAGATGTTTCTACCAAAACCCTTTGTCTGTGCCTAAATCTGAGAGCATGGTGGTGGTAACCCTCTGCCTTGCCCGACCTAAGGGATTAGCCTAAGCCCCATACTTGAATGGAATAGCAGGGGTCTGCCTGTTGTCTGGATGGCAATCCCCTCGGGAAGCTGAAGAGTCAGCTCCAGGATCAGAAAAGCTGTCTTCCATGTGGTACGTGTCCCAGGACAGTCATGACTGAAATGCCCTCTACCCTCCTTGGTTTTATATGTTGTTTATGTAATAACCCATGCATCTTTCTGAATGCAAATGTTATGTCTTGACGATAGAAACACGCTAATGGGCTGGAAATACAAATTAGCATATTATGTACCGTACATTGCAGCCTTGCACAAAGTACAGATTACATGTAGTACAATGGCTGATTAAATGTGCAGCGTGAACCTTACCTTCCCAGAAGGAGCAGCTGATACATAAAAACAATGTCTAAGAGGAGGGAACGTGAATGAAATGAATATGAATGTAAAACAGCACAAACTGTGAAACTAAGCAAAGAAAGGGGTGTCCAACCCACGTACTAAAGGAGTTCTCACTACAGTGGTATAAGACTGAACTAGTGCTCTAGTTTGTGGAATGAACAATCACAAGGACCCATAAGAGAGGGACTCTTGCTTCTCAGTGGGATGGCTTCCTGATTTGGCAGTCCCTCATCAGGTGGACTATCTGATTTCCAGCTCCTGAAGGAACCTCAGAGCGCTCACGGATCAAGAGGTGGAGGTATTTATTCTGATGACAACACCGCAGAGTTCTGCTCGCTGGTAGAAACAGTACAGAACTTCAAAGAATCAGAGAACGTCAGAGTCTATTCTTTACGCCAATTTACCTTTCCAGCAAAAGTTCGGGATAGAAGGTTAAGCTGAACTCCTCAAGCATCACCTTGTCTGTAAGACTTGTAGTATTTGAAGTCTTGTTTGCACATAACTCTTCTGGAAAGATTGCTCCTTGACTTCAAGTCTGTGTAGCCTTGATATTGTTTTGCATCTTTAACTCATGGATTTTACACTCGATTATGTTCTGTCAATATGATGCATTAGCTGGGTATGTTTACAGAGTGTCAAAGTAAATGATTTGGGATACCCACATTGTTCTTGAAGACTGAATTCTCTTCAGATTACAAGGATTTAGGAATCCGATGATTATTCATACAAACTGTCTGTGCTGTAAGGCTAGTTAATCTACAGTGTAATGGTTGATGTCAAGAAACAACTCCCACATTTCTTTCTTTTTAAGGTTAATCCACATAAGGAATAAGTAATGGCAACTCCTATACTATGTTCCAGACATCTCTGTGGAATTAAGGTTAGTGTGCTTGGCAGGGAGGGAGGGCAGGAAGTCTGCATAAGGCCCCTTCTCCAGCACTGAAGCACCAAGGTGCCTAGGAAGCCACAAGGGTAAGCCACAGAAGGGCAGACTGGGCCCCCAGCAAAAACGCTTTGCAAGGCTTACACTCCTTCTGTACTGAAGGGGATGGGTATAAGGGGAAGACGCCCTCTGAACCCTCTAGTAGGGGGGCCCTGCTGTTGATTGTTAGCAGTCTGGGCATAAGGGTGGGTACTCAGCAGAGAGCAAGAAGTCTCCTAATGGTGGGCATTTCTCAGGGTTGGCCAGTGTAGCACTGGGAGTGGGGACTTTCCAAGGAAGGACATGGTATCCTCCAGTGTCTTTTAGCTGGCTGGTGGACCCTGAGGGTGAGTGTATACATCTCAGTGACTTGTATATATGCTTTCTGTATAGCACTTGCACATCTCAAATTCACCCTTATTCACCCCCACTGCGCCGTATTATTGCTTGGAGCACCTTGTTCTGAAATAACATGTTACTTTATAGAAATACTATCTTTAAATTTATGGGTTTTTAAAGTGAACTAAATAAATCTTGTTTTAGTTCCTGAGTAAACAAATCTAGTGATGGATTTTGTATGGTTGCCACAGAAGTTGAGGCTTGCACTTCCCTCATATAACTCATTGTTTTCCTTTATATATTGTCTTGTCCTGGTCCCAGGGTTATTGGGCTGCCCTTTATCTTTGAGCATCTACTTTTACAAGGGGGCTGCTCCCACTATAGAATCAAGACTTGCTGGTCATTGCTGAGTCACCACTGAACAGGGGGTTTCATGTGATGACAACAGATCCTGAATTTTGTTCTGGTGTTTTCATGTGATTCCGGTGATGGTGCTTTTATAGTTTTCAGACCGGGGATGCTACTGCCACTGAAACCATAGTGATCATGAGAAATCCAATCATCACACAAAGAACAAGTGCAGCAATGAGGCTCTTGCATTCAGCAGCAGAGTGGAGAGCAGTAGTATGTGTGATGTGGTGTATGTAGGCGCACAATGTTCCAATGTTAGCGTGGCCTGGTAGAGTACTGACACTTACAGATATCACATTTTCCACTGAAATAACCAGTGGAAATTGCCACTAAATTTGCACCAGACACGCAGTTTTATTGTCAACCATCTATGGCACGCGAATTATAATGTGTAGGAGTTAGGCGTCAGTGTTTATTTATGATTTGCACATCACACAAGTACAGTTTCTTGTTTTGTTTTGATCATATTCCAATCTTTGTTTCCATTGCACCCCCCAATTACAGAAAAAAACAATGTCTCGTTTGTACTTTCCTTTTTGCTGTTATGTTTTTAAATATTTGTGTAGTTTACCTGCAACTATTTACATTTCGCTGTGTTTTCAAAACAATTTGAAATCCCACAATTTTGTTTCATACTCCCTTTACCCGAGCCAGATTGTCACTTGGTTTTACACTACAAAATTCTTCACACTAAAGTGAGAGAAAGAAAAAGTAAACACCAATCTCCATGTTAAAAGAATAAGCAGCAATTTATCAAAAGTCATTGGCAGGCATTAGACCTTTGCCTTTGACAACACAGCATGTGTAGCAAGATGAAAACGAAATGTAAAGGCCTCTTTATTGCTCATTCTCCTTATGACTTTCTTCGGCACCTACTACAACCCTGCTTCCTCTCAGTAGCGTTTGTGCTTCTTTCATTGGCCGATGATGAAGGCAGGACTGGAAAGGCCATAGTGGGCATTGAGCGTTTAACCCAGCAGGCTGGAAGGGTGGGGGCCTGTTTTGCAGTATTGGGGGCCCTTTTTAGGTTGAGCATGCAAGCGCTCTGGCCTGTTGTAATCTATCTGTGGGCTTTTAACCACACCCACCGCTAGCCCACCACTATCACTTGTTCGTGGGCTTGCCTTTCAAAAATCCTTTGTTATCATTGGTAAATGCTTTACTTTTGTCCCTCCTTAGGGCAGTTGTGTTAACGCCTTGGCCAGCGACCCTGTTACACAGATAATTGCACGTTTGCTGATACGTTTGACTGCCAGCGAACTTCTTTTTCCTTTTGTGTCTCTCCTTTGCGCTCATGGTGGCCATGGCGCTTTGAATAGGCTCGCTTATGTCATCTGTTTTACTTTTCATTTTAAATTTATGTGGCAAGAAAAATCTACTTAGGAATTTACTACTCTAATAGCTCTAACTCGAGCAAATGCGAGACCCGTTACATTGCAAATGCTTGTTGTTAGTGGGGGCCGGTTTTGCACTGGTGCTGCAATATCGACCCCCAGTAACAAAAGCAGCAGTGCTTCGCACTTGCACCCCCCTTCGTTCCTGTAGGAGGCTGGCCTGGCTTGTAGTGGGTACCAGAGGTACTTACACCTTGTGCCAGGTCCAGTTATCCCTTATTAGTGTAGAAGAGGTGTTTCTAGTAGCTTAGGCTGATAGAAAGTAGCTATAGCAGAGCAGCTTAGGCTGAACTAGGAGACATGCAAAGCTCCTACTATACCACTGGTGTCATATGCACAATATCATAAGAAAACACAATACACAGATATACTAAAAATAAAGGTACTTTATTTTTATGACAATATGCCAAAAGTATCTCATTGAGTACCCTCAGTATGAGGATAAGGTATATACACCAGATATATGTACACAAACCAAACTTAGGTAAGTAATATCAAGAAAAATAATGCAAACAGTGTAAAGTTACAATAGATTGCAATAGGAGCACATAGGTATGGGGGCAACACAAACCATATGCTCCAAAAGTGGAATGCGGACCACGAATGGACCCAAAAACCTATGTGAACTTGTAGAGGGTCGCTGGGACTGTAAGAAAACAGTGAGGGTTAGAAAAATAGCCCACCCAAAGACCCTGAAAAGTAGGTGTAAAGTGCACCTACTATCCCCAGAGAGCATAGAAGTCGTGATAGGGGGATTCTGCAGGAAGAACAAACACCAGTAATGCAGCAACAATGGATTTCCGGACGTGAGCACCTGTAAGACAAGGGGACCAAGTCCAAGAGTCGCGACAGTGTCGAGAGTGGGCAGGAGCCCAGGAAATCATGGAATTGTCCCCCCAATGCCAGAATGGTTGGAGTTACCATTGTGACGCTGTACATAGGTAGTGACTTATGTACAGTGCACGCGTGTAATGGTGTCCCCGCACTCACAAAGTCCGGGGAATTTGCCCTGAACGATGTGGGGGCACCTTGGCTAGTGCCAGCGTGCCCACACACTAAGTAACTTTGCACCCAACCTTCATCAGGTGAAGGTTAGACATATAGGTGACTTATGAGTTACTTAAGTGCAGTGGTAAATGGCTGTGAAATAACGTGGACGTTATTTCACGCAGGCTGCAGTGGCAGGCCAGTGTAAGAATTGTCAGAGCTCCCTATGGGTGGCAAAAGAAATGCTGCAGCCCATAGGGATCTCCTGGAACCCCAATACCCTGGGTACCTCAGTACCATATACAAGGGAATTATATGGGTGTACCAGTATGCCAATGTGAATTGGTAAATTTAGTCACTAGACTGTTAGTGACAAATTTGGAAAGCAGAGAGAGCATAACCACTGAGGTTCTGTTTAGCAGAGCCTCCGTGAGACAGTTAGGCATCACACAGGGAACACAAACATATAGGCCACAAACTTATGAGCACTGGGGTCCTGGCTAGCAGGGTCCCAGTGACACATAACAAACATACTGACAACATAGGGTTTTCACTATGAGCACTGGGCCCTGGCTAGCAGGATCCCAGTGAGACAGTGAAAACACTCTGACATATACTCACAAACAGGCCAAAAGTGGGGGTAACAAGGCTAGAAAGAGGCTACTCTCTCACACTTCCCCCAACCTGGGGGCTGGTCTGACAAAATTGCCAGGGCTGCTTCGGGTTCCCAGCCCACCCTGGATGCAAGCCCTATGATGTAGCCCTGGTCTGCTGGTGTGTGGCTTCAAAGGGTCAAAAACTATAATCTGGCTCCCATATGATTTTACATTGTCTGAAAATGTCACTTAGGCCCAGATTTATACTTTTTCACGCACAACTGCAGTTGTGCGTGAAAACGTTTATGGCTGGCTAGCACCATTCCAAGACACCGGCTAGGCATCATATTTATGGCATGACGGTAGCCAACGGTAAGGCCCTGCTAGCGTCATGAAAAAGGACGCTTGCCGGGTGGGGGAGGCGTAGGGGGAACAGGAGGTTGTGCATCAAAGGATGACTCTAGTCTGGTCAGGACGTACAACCCTCTTGGACAAGATTCCTGTATAAGTAAAAACAGGTGTCATGTCCACCACCCCAATGGCCATGCCGAGGGGACATATGTCCCCTCGGCATGGCCATTGGGCCCAGTGCCATGTAGGGGAGCCCAAGTTAGCCCCCCCCCATGGCACTTTAAAAAAAAAAGTAAAATACTCACCGGAACCTACCTTACTTACCTGGGATGGGGTCCACCCATCCTCTGGTGTCCCTCTGGTGTGGGTGGGGATGTCCCTGGGGCCTGGGAAGGGCACCTGTTGGCCCATTCGATGGTCCCTGACCATGGAAATAGGCCCAAAGGTCACCTAACGCCTGACCAAGGCGTTAAATCATGTGGCTAAGCAAGCTTAGCGCCATTATTTAAGGCCCCTTCCCCCTGTGCCTGATTTTAGCAGGGGGATAAATATGGTGCTAAGGCCATATCGTCATTTTTTGCACAGGAATGCCTACCTTGCATCTCATTGACGTAAGGTAGTTTCCCACAAGAAAAAAATGACGTTAACTCAAACAACTGTGGCGCTAGACGGGTTTAGCGCCAAAGCATTAATATGGAGTTAAGTTTGCGCTGAATTAGCGTGTAGAAAAGTACCATCTTGCCTGGCATGTTACCCCCATATTTCACTGTGTATATGTTGTTTTAGTCTATGTGTCACTGGGACCCTGCCAGCCAGGGCCCCAGTGCTCATAAGTATGTGCCCTGTATGTGTTCCCTGTGTGATGCCTAACTGTCTCACTGAGGCTCTGCTAACCAGAACCTCAGTGGTTATGCTCTCTCTGCTTTCCAAATTTGTCACTAACAGGCTAGTGACCAATTTCACCAATTCACATTGGCATACTGGCACACCCATATAATTCCCTAGTATATGGTACTGAGGTACCCAGGGTATTGGGGTTCCAGGAGATCCCCATGGGCTGCAGCATTTTTTTTGCCACCCATAGGGAGATCTGACAATTCTTACACAGGCCTGCCAGTGCAGCCTGAGTGAAATAACGTCCACGTTATTTCACAGCCATTTACCACTGCACTTAAGTAACTTATAAGTCACCTATATGTCTAACCTTCACCTGGTGAAGGTTGGGTGCAAAGTTACTTAGTGTGTGGGCACCCTGGCACTAGCCAAGGTGCCCCCACATCGTTCAGGGCAAATTCCCCGGACTTTGTGAGTGCGGGGACACCATTACACGCGTGCACTGTACATAGGTCACTACCTATGTACAGCGTCACAATGGTAACTCTGAACATGGCCATGTAACATGTCTAAGATCATGGAATTGTCACCCCAATGCCATTCTGGCATTGGGGGACAATTCCATGATCCCCCGGGTCTCTAGCACAGAACCCTGGTACTGCCAAACTGCCTTTCCGGGGTCTTCACTGCAGCTGCTGCTGCTGCCAACCCCTCAGACAGGTTTCTGCCCTCCTGGAGTCCAGGCAGCCCTGGCCCAGGAAGGCAGAACAAAGGACTTCCTCTGAGAGAGGGTGTAACACCCTCTCCCTTTGGAAATAGGTGTGAAGGCTGGGGAGGAGTAGCCTCCCCCAGCCTCTGGAAATGCTTTGATGGGCACAGATGGTGCCCATCTCTGCATAAGCCAGTCTACACCGGGTCAGGGATCCCCCAGTCCTGCTCTGGCGCAAAACTGGACAAAGGAAAGGGGAGTGACCACTCCCCTGACCTGCACCTCCCAGGGGAGGTGCCCAGAGCTCCTCCAGTGTGTCCCAGGCCTCTGCCATCTTGGAAACAGAGGTGTTTGTGGCACACTGGGCTGCTCTGAGTGGCCAGTGCCAGCAGGTGACGTCAGAGGCTCCTTCTGATAGGCTCTTAACTCTCTTGGTAGCCAATTCTCATTCCTAGGTAGCCAAACCTCCTTTTCTGGCTATTTAGGGTCTCTACTTTGGGGATCTCTCCAGATAATGAATGCAAGAGCTCACCAGAGTTCCTCTGCATCTCCCTCTTCACCTTCTGCCAAAGGATCGACCGCTGGCTGCTCAGGACGTCTGCAAAACCGCAACAAAGTAGCCAGACGACTACTAGCAACCTTGTATTGCTTCAGCCTGCCGGCTTTCTAGACTGTTTCCAGGTGGTGCATGCTCTGGGGGTAGCCTGCCTCCTTCTTGCACCAGGAACTCTGAAGAAATCTCCCGTGGGTCTACGGAATCTTCCCCCGTGCAACTGCAGGCAACAAAAGACTGCATCTCCGGTCCTCTTGGTCCCCTCTCAGCACGACGAGCGTGGTCCCTGGAACTCAGCAACTCTGTCCAAGTGACTCCCACAGTCCAGTGACTCTTCAGTCCAAGTTTGGTGGAGGTAAGTCCTTGCCTCCCCACGCTAGACTGCATTGCTGGGTACCGCGTGATTTGCAGCTGCTCCGGCTCCTGTGCACTCTTCCAGGATTTCTTTCATGCACAGCCAAGCCTGGGTCCACGACACTCTAACCTGAAGTGCACAACCTTCTGAGTTGTCCTCCGGTGTCGTGGGACTCCCTTTTGTGACTTCGGGTGGACTCCGGTTCACTTTTATTCTAAGTGCCTGTTCAGGTACTTCTGCGGGTGCTGCCTGCTTCTGTGAGGGCTCCCTAGGTTGCTGGGCGCCCCCTCTGTCTCCTCATCCAAGTGGCGACATCCTGGTCCCTCCTGGGCCACAGCAGCATCCAAAAACCCTAACTGGGACCCTTGCAGCTAGCAAGGCTTGTTTGCGGTCTTTCTGCGTGGGAACACCTTTGCAAGCTTCTCCACAACGTGGGACATCCATCCTCCAAAGGAGAAGTTCCTAGTCCTCTTTGTTCTTGCAGAACACCAAGCTTCTTCCACCTGGTGGCAGCTTCCTTGCACCCTCAGCTGGCATTTCCTGGGCTCCTGCCAACTCTCGACACTGTCACGACTCTTGGACTTGGTCCCTGTGTCTTACAGGTACTCAGGTCCGGAAATCCACTATTGTTGCATTGCTGGTGTTTGTTTTCCTTGCAGAATCCCCCTATCACGACTTCTGTGCTCTCTGGGGGTTGTAGGTGCACTTTACACCTACCTTTCAGGGTCTTGGGGTGGGCTATTTTCCTAACCCTCACTGTTTTCTTACAGTCCCAGCGACCCTCTACAAGCTCACATAGGTTTGGGGTCCATTTGTGGTTCGCATTCCACTTTTGGAGTATATGGTTTGTGTTGCCCCTATACCTATGTGCTCCTATTGCAATCTACTGTAACTTTACATTGCTTGCATTACTTCATTTTGCTATTACCTGCATAAATTTGGTTTGTGTACATATATCTTGTGTATATTTCTCATCCTCATACTGAGGGTACTCAATGAGATACTTTTTGGCATATTGTCATAAAAATAAAGTACCTTTATTTTTAGTATATCTGTGTATTGTGTTTTCTTATGATATTGTGTATATGACACCAGTGGTATAGTAGGAGCTTTACATGTCTCCTAGTTCAGCCTAAGCTGCTCTGCTATAGCTACCTTCTATCAGCCTAAGCTGCTAGAAACACCTCTTCTACACTAATAAGGGATAACTGGACCTGGTACAGAGTGTAAGTACCCCTTGGTACCCACTACAAGCCAGGCCAGCCTCCTTCATAGCGTAAAAAAAAATTACGCTAAGTCTGCTCAAAGCAGGTATAAATCTGGGCCTTAGTTTTAGCCCCCGGCTTGTGCTCTGGTTCTGCAGGCACTGTGTTCGGCTAGGCCTGGTCTCAGGGTAGGGTTGCCACCTCTGCCAGAGAAAAATACCAGACATCTGTTCAAGTTTTAAGAGTCTGGAAAGACCCAGGCATGAGTCTTAAGTATAATCATTTTTAATGAAATCGACTATAGTCAGCTTTACCTTTCTCTCTCTGTGCACTTTAGCTGTAGAACACATTTAAACGTTTTCTTCTTACATTCACTGTTGAAAGTATGTACTAATAAGGGGGGAAAATACCGACTTTATGTGATTTTCTAAATTAGGTAGGGCCATTAAAATACAGGGCAAAGCCGGCCAGGTGGCACCCTCCTGAGGGACCATGAGGCAGCGATGGGGCAGAGGACAGAAAGTACACAGTCCATTGAGCGCTTTCTGTGTTCTGCACATTTTACTAAATTACTATCAGAAGGAAATGGGACGCTGTTGAAAGGGTGACAGTAGGAAATGGGTTAGCCCTGCGACGTCATCTGGGATTTAAAGCTTGCATGACGTCACTTCCGCTACCACAGGCTTTGTTGAACCGACTTCGATAAGACTTCCTCTGTATGTTAATAGCCCCATAGGACGCCTTATTGATTCCTTGCAGCTGTGGAGCCGCCCCCGGGGGGGGCACAGAAGCGCCGGAAGATGCTATCGACCGTGTGTGACATTAAGTCCCCCGCGCAGGCAGGGAACAGACGCGCAGCTAGCCACGTGCAGCTATTTAATGTATAATTGCTCTAATTACTGCCAGACTCAGTGATCGGGTCGGTGCGGATGAATACCTGCACGAGCAATGTGCTGAGATCCCCCCACCCCCCGGAAGCCGCAGCTCTGTGGCAGGAAGCTGCATTCATTACTTTTATTGCTTCTTTTCTGCAGCCTTGGCCAGTGCCGCACCACTCAGAGTGCGGGTCAGCAGCCCCCGCCGCCGGGGAGTGATTTACAGCTTACTGCAATGTGGAGCTGAAACCGTCCCAGCTCGGCGTACTTGGTACTGGGCGAGAGAGGGCTTCTGCATCCCACCGCACTGACCAGGGAAGAGCTGGGCACCGCAGGGCGGGTCTAGACGAACCAGCCCCAGACTGCCCGAGCCCACTAATAGAGAGGCCCCCTCGGGGCACTGCATCATCTGTAATAAAACAAGGGCCCAACACATTTCATGAGACCACCCATGAAGGAGCCATATTGCCAGGCGGCCTAGTGTTGATTCCACCTCATGGCTCTTTCTTCACCACCCTACTTTTCCTGCCACTGTACCTCCCTCTTGAAGGTTCTTTTCCACCAACGCTTTCTCCCTTTGTCACTGTTTTTCCATTTCTTTGGGCAGTTATATATGGCGCAAACTTGACTCAAAGGTATTGGAGTACAGACCACTGGTTACATTGCACAAGGACACAGTAGTAAACATGTCTAAGCTTGGTAATAAATCACCTGCAACCACAGTGAGTTGGAACTTAGGAAGCACAATTGCACAATCAAGATGAGAACCAGTGGTGGCTGCCGTTGCTGGTCGCTTCCCAACTGCATTCAGAAAAATAAAGACTTTCCTTAGCTTGTGAAAGTGGAAAATGCAGGAGAAAATGACAGATGCAATCTAGGGGGAAAGATTCAGGTCAGCATCAAACACAGTTCCAAGTGTGGGCGCAGACATGAGGAGCAGGGAAGGGCCCATTTCTCTGGGCCAGTATTGTACGTAACACCACCGCGTCGTCCCCACCATCTCAGTTTTACTTGTGTTTAGTTTCAGTCGAAGGCCAACTCCTTGACCCTCTTCAAGGTGAGGTGGAAGGATGCAGCTGTCAACCAAGCTAGATGGTGGTATTGATGATGTTAAATGCTACAGATAGTTCTAACAGGAAAAGGACATTCCCAGCACCAACATCTATCTCTGCTCCAAGGTCAACTGGGGAAGTGTTGAGGATAGATTCAGTACCGTGCCCTGGCCTGAAGCCGGTCTGCTTAATCTAATGATTTCGAGGCTTCAATGAAGTCACTAACTTCTCTTGACACATTTCCTTCAAGGAGCTCAGTGACTGCACTCAACTCAATCTATAATAATTAGAAAACTCTGAAGAATTACCAGGTCCATTGTGAGATGTAGTAATACAGTTCTTAGTTGCAAGCAGGGGTCACTAAAACTGCAGTGAGATGTTAAGGATAAATGTAGGCCAAGGGTGATTGGGGGGAACCAGATTTTACTTTAGCTAAAGAAACATTTAGATGTCCGGAGATGAAAAGTTGATTTAGCTGTTTTATAGAGCTCGGTGTTCACCCCAACTGGGGTATCATAGTGACACAAAAGAATTATTGACCAACAAAGAAAAATACAGATCTGGGCCAGATTTACTATAAATTTGTATGGGGTTATCTCCATTTTGTGGTGCTGACCCAGTGCAAAGTTACTTTTGGAAATACAAAGACAGCTTGTGTGGCTTTGCGTGGTTTAGTAAATACAAAATAACACAACACAATGCATAGCGATACCTTGTATTACTTTGTGTTCGTGCACTTTATAAGGGTGAAGTATGGGCATTCCCATGCATCCACACATGTATTTTGATGCAAACTCAGATTTACAAAGACCTATAAATCTCGGTTTGTGCCAAATGGTGCGCTTAACCAAAAAAGGTGTCACTAAAAGAAATATCTTTATTTCTCCTCATTACTTTCTCTTTCTATGTGTGCTACGTTCTGCAGCACACATACAGAGAGGAATATGTTTTTGTTTCTATACAGAAACAAGGGAGTACCCAGAAAATTAAAATACCCCCTACCTTGAACCAAAGGTCTACTGGTACCAAGCAAGCAAAGCAACTGAGCCCAAACTCCGTAAAAGAGCTTCCTTGTCACTTGCACCCAAATATTCATCCATTCATCCTTTCATCCCTCCGTCCACCAGCAGCTGATACCCACCATTTCACATTCTGTCGTCCATTCATTCTTTCATCTATCATTCAATCGTTCACCATTCCATCCATCCATTGGCCACTCAACAAACCCACCCACCTTCTCACCCATATCTATCCATCCTCTCAGATTTCCTTTTACTCTACCGTCCTTTCATCCACCCATTTATCTCTTCATGCATCCATTATCTATCCTCTCAAATTTCAATCTACTCTGCATCCTTTGATTTATTCTTTCATCTACCCATCTCATCCACCTGTCCTTTCACCCCCACCCCCTCCCATCCTCTCACCCTCTCACCCACTCATGCACCCATTCTTTTACACATTCATCCACCCACCCATTCATTCATCCTTTCATCCATCCATCCTTTCATCCACCCATCCATCCTCTCACTCACTCATCCTTTCACCCACTCACCCATCCATCCTCCCCCCACCCATCCATCCATCCTTTTACCCACCCATCCATCATCCTTTCATCCATCCATTCTTTCAGTAACTCATCCATCTTTACTTTCATTCAATCATGCATCTATTCATCCAATATTCTTTCCCTTTTTTTTACTAACCCATCTTTCTTCCTTCCTTTTAGTGTCAGTTATACGATTTTATCTGGCATGTTGCAGATAAAAGATGCCCATAAAGGACACCACCCCCAATGTAGCTGTTAAAGCGTGGGGTTCACAGCGCCCTTTCTGCATAAAAACCATCCTGCCCACCAAGCAGGCACTTTTCACTATAGTGCAAGGTTGCCTGCATTGGTGCTAGGCAGCACACAGTGGACGAGTGTAAAAAGAGAGCTGAACTGTGGCACATCTTTGTAAATCTGAAGCATCTCTGCTCTCTCATTTCATGCAGCGTGGTGCAGCAAGATCCCTTGCTGAACTGCAATACTTGAAATAATAGTAACTGCACCCCTAAATGCCTAAAGGACGTTTCTAAACAACCAAAGGCCAGATATAGAACTCGGCAGATGGGTTACTCTGCCAGAACGCGATGGATAGCTTGTCCGCCAAAATCGAAATCCCATTCATCCTATGGGGATTTAGATTTTGGCAGATGGGATATTCTTCACCGTTGTGACGGAGTAACTTGTCCGCTGAGTTCTAAATCAGGCCCCACGTTTTTAACTCCTTCCTAAATTCTAAGTAATCGGGTAAAGAATTAACCACTAGACAAAGCCTTGCCTGGTACAACCCAAGGCATATGAGGTGTCATTGAGTTGCAGATGATGGAGAACTTCGCATCAAGGCTGTGAAAATAATCTTGAGTAGGAAACTGCAGACTGAAAGCAGGATGGCTGGTGAGCTCGTTAGTACTTTGGAAGACTACATTTTGGGTAGTAGGTGTCATTCTGTTTGAAATTTTTACTGATGTCTCTTCAGCGGGGTTTGGAATGGAGATAGTGCAGGTACTCACTAACCCAGAGTACATGTTTGGAGTACCTTTCAAATTTAAGAAGTGCAGGTACTCAGTACCCAACAGTACCCATCCCTTTAAAGCCCTGCTCCACAGAGATGTGTATATTAATGAATCACCTGTTTTACTGGATCGCTCCCATGCATTATAATTATGGATCCAAAGGCATTCATCAAACTGCGGGTTACGTTTTTAACGGTCTGAGAACTGTGGCCCTCATTATGATTTCGGCAGTCTTACTAAAAGACTGCCGAAGCCGCGGGTGCCACTATACCGCCAGTGGTGGCGGTATATGTGGCTCTCTATTATGACTTTTCCTCTGGGCCAGCGGACGGACACAGTGTTTCCGTGCCACTATACCGCCAGTAGTGGCGGTATATGTGGCTCTCTATTATGACTTTTCCGCTGGGCTAGCGGACAGACACAGCTTTTCTGTCCGCTGGCCCAGCAGAAAAGTCACATCAACATTGCAGCCGGCTCATAATAGAGCCGGCAGTAATGTTGATGTGCAGCAGGTGCAGTAGCACCCGTTGCGCATTTCACCGCCCAAAATTCGGGCAGTGAAATGCGCAATGGGGCTGTGCCTGGAGGCCTCTGCACTGCCCATGCCAAGTACATGGGCAGTGCAGGGGCCCCCAAGGGGACCCGAGTCCCCCTTACCGCCAGCCTTTCCATGGTGGAGTTTACTGCCATGAACAGGCTGGCGGTTGGGGACTCATAATCCCCAGGGCAGCAGTGCTTACACCACTGCCCTGGGGATTATGACCGCCTGGCGGTCAGTTGGAGGGGCCGGCGGTATGGCCGTGGCTAATGCGCCACGGTCATAATTCACTGCCGGTATACCGCCAGGCCCGTAATGAGGCCCTATGTACCTAAGAGAAGGTTTCTTAAGAGAGAAAACTGTACACATTCAGTGCAGCCTTTTAAAAATGTAATTTGCCAATAATCATTAACTTGTTGTGCATGGAACCCCATGAACCTAACTTTATTAACACATTTCTTCCAACCTTCCAGGCTAACATAGACTATTCACACTTGTGCAAGGTTCAGTTAGCAGCAAACATGCCTTCGTGTACCAGGGTTTTTATAGAAGGTGTGGCTTGTTTATTCTGTGTACCCCATTATGTTCTTGCCTTCGGCTTCACCACTTGTCCATTCTTTGTTCATCCAACTGGGCCGCTGAAAGAACATGAAGAAACCTTCCTAAGTGAAAGAACGAGATGCTGTCAAAGGGGGCCTTGGCGTTAGGCACTGTTTTGGTGCGGAGAAGAGACCTGCCATAACTATCAAGGTTGTCCGAATGGGATTTTTCCAATAATTATGTCACTCTGGGGGGGGGAACAAACAGGTCCTGTGTGTGTGTGTTCAATGCCCTTTGTCATGTGCACAGGACGTTTATGGGAAGTACTCTTTGCATGTGCAAGATGAAGCAGCTCTGAGAGACATAGGGCCTGATGTACAACGACCTTACACGGTCGCAACAGCGAAAATTGCCGCTTGCGACCGCAAAATGGGCTGGTGCGATGAGCCATCACTATTTTGTGAGTCGGTCGCAATTACCCAACTCGCAAAATAGGGATTTGCGACTCGCAATTAGGAAGGGGTGTTCTGAGGGCATCCCTTCCTAATTGCGAGTTGCAAGGGGATGTATGATTGTTTTGTGACCGCAATTTCAAGATGTTGGTAATCCATTTCACAAATGGGAAGGGGTCCCCAAGGGACTTTTTCCCCTTTGTGAATGGTGGTCCCACGTGTAATGCTGGAAATAATTAGCCGAGTCTCAAGGCGTGTGGCGGGAGAAACTGAAGAGCGTCCGCTCTTCCTCTTTTTTATTATCCTGCTGTGGCAGACCCCGGAAACACATTCCCCCTTCCAAGTAACCGCCAGAGTGCCCGCCTGCAACACCAGTCTGCGTACTTTATTACATCCCTCCCCAACTGGATTTAAACATTACTAACTGATAACAAACACACAAAGGCCCTCATTACAACCCTGGTGGTAAATGTCGCCTACCGATGTGCTGACGGCCGCCAACATACCGTGACCGTGGCGGTATGCTGCTACGGGTATTATGACCCACACTGAGAAATCTGCCCCTGCACAAACACCCACACAAGTCCGCCACACCAAGGTCAGTGATAAACTGGTGATAGCAAAACCCACACCGTTACGCCAACAGGAATACGTCCACAGTATCACGACCCACGAATCAACGCGCCGGTCTTTCAACCGCGGTAAACCATTGGAGGTACACACTGCTGCACTCAAAATACACACACACCTACAAAACTACACCACATTGGACAATTCAAACTACACACACCTGACACACATACACACACCACACCCACACACCCAGTCAAATATAAAACACACATCCATATTACCCACAACCCCTTACAGCAAAAAAAAAGATAGCAAACAGGGAGAGACAAGCCAGCAGCACCCACTCAATCTGAGCCACAAAACACCATCACCCATACACCATCCACGCACCTCACACCACACACCCCAACACAGCACCACACACACCCTCTCACATATCACTCACACCACATCCATGGCACCCCAAAGACACCCCAGGTTTTCAGAGGAGGAGCTAAGGGTCATGGTGGAGGAAATCATCCGGGTAGAGCCACAGCTATTCAGATCACAGGTGCAGCAGACGTCCATTGCTAGGAAGATGGAGCTATGGCGGAGAACCGTGGACAGGGTCAATGCTGTGGAACAGCACCCCAGAACAAAGGATGACATCAGGAAGAGGTGGAACAACCTACGGGGGAGGGTGCGTTCCGTGGTTGCAAGACACCAGGTAGCAGTACAGAGGACTGGCAGTGGATCCCCACCTGCTCCCCCACAACTAACAAAATGGGAGGAGCAAGTCTTGGCGAACATGCATCCTGAGGGCCTCACAGGAGTAGCAGGAGGACTGGACTCTGGTAAGTCAAATCTTTACTACTCTGTCCCCCCAACCTGCATGCCATCACATACCCCCACCCTCACCCTCACTCCCATCACTCCACCACTTCACACATACCCCACTATCTCAACCCACCCATCCCAATACCAATCCCTGCATGCCACAAAAATCCATGGACCCCCATCACAGACCTGCATGGACACCCATCTCCACAGCATGCCCAGTAGAGAGAATCACCTAGCCCACAAAATCACGACGCACACAAGGCAAAGCTGACAGGGAAATCACAACCATACAGGGAAACACCCCCATGCACATGATGACACACACAGATAAAATAACACTGCATTTACATTATATCCCCACAGGACCCCTATTCAGTGTCACCAACAGCAACATCCAGTCCCTCCCCCCCAGAAGAGGCCCACAGTGACGACAGCAGCTCTGCACGCCCGGATCACGATGACCAACCTGTCCCATCAGGGACCTCTGGACAGTCGGTTACCCTGCCACAGTCCCAACCCACCACAGAGCCTCCCACTCAGGAAACGCCACCACAGCACCCACCCAGCGGGCCCATGCCACTGTCCCCAGGACACGTCAATCAGCAGTGTGCCCACCACTACAGGGACCAAAGGCAACCCCACAAACACAGGACGATTGGGGACCTGGGGTCAGTGGCAGTGGGCACACGTTTCAGGGGACAGAGGCACAGGAGAACAGGGAAGCTGGGAGGACTGCTGTGGGACAGGGGGAGGACAGACCCAGGGAACCCACTCTCCACAAGGCACTCACCAACATCCTGGGAGCATACCACCATTCGCAGGAGACCATGGGACAGATACTGGCCAAGTTGCAGGAGACCCAGCGGCTGCAGGAGGGACAGTACCTGGGGATCAGGGAGGACCTCAAACACATCTACACCATCCTGGTAACCATTGCAGGGGTGCTGGCTGACATGGCCAACACCATGAGGGAGGCAGTGGCACACCAATGGGCCCCTGACACTTGCCACACTGAAGAACAGCCCTCCACCTCCGCTGGCGCTAGTGGACAGGAGGCCCCGCCACAAGAACAACAGGCCACCAGCACCCCACCCCCTGCAGAAGGAGAACCACCCCGCAATTGGTCCCTGCGATCCAGGCAGAAGCCAGAGAGCATTGCCAAGACCCCGCCAGGAAATAAGACTCTCCTGATTGTCACCCTTCTGTCCCACTCTGTCACCCTGTCCACCTTGAAATGCCATTACCCCCTTGTTAAGCCCCATTGGACAATGCACCTGTGATACCAAGAGACTGGACTCTAACTGGACATTCCTTCACCATCACCCCAGCCCATTGTACATCCCCCCTACTTATGAGCACTTAAATAAACACCCTTCGAACAAATACAAATCTGGAGTCTGTCAAATGATTCAAATATGTATTAGTACATCATTATCAAAGCATTGAAAGTCATATGTACAGTTAAAGTTACATTGGAATGACCTTTAGTGGGAAGCAGTAAACATACCAGAAGCAAGAGTGGGCCACAGAGATCAGAAAATAGAGATGCCAAAAGGTTGACCACATCTTCTTCCTCTGCCTCCTCTTCCTCACTGTCCACAGGCTCCACCGCTGCCACAAGCCATCTCCAGGCTCATTCTCCTGCAGAAAAGGCACCTGGCGTCTCAAGGCCAGGTTGTCCAACATGCAACGATGATCTGGCACACCTTCTTGGATGAGCAGTACAGGGATCCACCTGTCAGATGGAGGCACCGGAACCCGGCCTACAGGAGGCCAAAAGTTCTTTCAATTATCCTCCTTGTTCGCCCATGTGCCTCACTGCAACGTTCCTCTGGCCTTGTCCTGGCATTCCTCACTGGGGTCAGTAGCCCTGAGAGGTTGGGGTAACCAGAGTCACCTGCAAATATTGAGGGATACCTGTTAGACACACACTAACCCTTAGGGACAACCCCATACCCAGACACCAACTTATACTGGGTGGCGACCTTGGGGTCACCTTTTAGCCGCACCCGGTGCCACTGGAGTTGGCCCATTACATATGGGATGCTGCTATTCCTCAGGATAAATGCGTCATGCACAGAGCCAGTATACTTGGCATTCACATGGGAGATGTACTGGTCCGCCAAACACACCATCTGCACATTCATAGAGTGATAGCTTTTTCTATTCCTGAACACTTGTTCATTTTCTCCGGGGGGGGGGCAAATGCCACATGATGTTGGAGATATGTCCCAGGCCATAAAAGTCAGCTTTCACTGTGGTTAAATCTTCCACCTGGGGGAATACGATGTAGCTGTGCATATGTTTCAGCAGGGCTGACAACACTCTGGTCAACACGTTGGAGAACATTGTCTGATACATCCCTGATGCCATGGCCACTGTTGTTTGGAAGGAACCACTTGCCAGGAAATGGATTACTGACAGGACCTGCACTAGAGGGGGATACCTGTGGGCTGTCGGATAGCTGACATCAGGTCTGGCTCCAGTTGGGCACACAGTTCTTTGATTGTGGCCGATCAAGTCTGTATGTTATGATAATGTGTCTGCCCTCCATTGTCGCAAGGTCCACCAGGGGTCTGTACACCAGAGGATGTTGCCATCTCATATTCATCCTCAGCGGTTGAAGCCTATGGAGGAAAATAGTGAGCAGAGGGTCACATTTAGACATCAATTGCAATAATGATGTATCTTTTCCTTAACAGAACAAGTATGTGAATCCGAGAGTCAGTTGCTGTGCCAGTGTCTGCTGTGACGCAGTTAGGTGCCATACCCTCTGCCCCCCTGAAATGGCAGCTGCCTGACCTCTGAGGAGGGACAAGTGGAAATTAGATAATTCTGCTGGCGTTGTGTGCTGTTGCAGTAGGCGGTCGATGACTGCCGCGCAACGTCGCATTGGTTATCATTGGGCCCTATGGGTTCCAGGAGCCAATGGCAATGTACACCAGCGGTGACGGTACGCACTGCCACGGACGTGACCGCCATTTTCTATGTATTCAATCACTTGGTACCTGACCTTCAACAGGAGAGGACCTACACTGCAAGTTCTGCTGTGACCTGTATCTGGAAGCGACAATGGCTCATGTGTCTAGGGAAAGGGCTCCTGCCTTCATTGCGGAGGAGTTGGAGAAACTGGTGGATGGGGTCCTACCCCAGTACATGTTACTCTGAGTGCTGCATGTATGGTGGTCAATGTATGTGCGTAAGGGGATGGGAGGGATATGGTGGGCCATAAGTATGACAGTCCGGACGGTATGACTAATCCCTTTTCTGATGTATTTTTCCTGCAGGTCAGCGCTCCTCAGAAAAAGGGTATTTGGCGTACCATCACCAAGGAGGTGCGGACCCTGGGGGTCTTTGGCAGGCAGAGCACACACTGCCGCAAACGGTGGGAGGACCTGTGACGCTGGGCAAGGAAGACGGCGGAGGCCCAGCTGGTGCTGGCCTCCAAACGAGGAAGGGGTGCCCGTCGTACCCTGACCCCTCTATGTTCTGCATCCTGGCGGTGGCCTATCCAGAGTTAGATGGGCGCTTGAAGGCATCATAGCAGCCACAAGAGAGTGAGTACAGATTCAGAGTCATGACTGCGCGCGTTAAGGTTTACCTGGGTGGGGGATATGGGCTGTGGGAGCCCCTAGGCCAGGGCAAACTGGCAGGGTAGGTCCCTTGTTTGCCAGGCTCTGGTCCACTCCTACCCCAATAGCGTTAGTGGGCATCTACTACTGGGCAGGGTCCTGTGGGTTTCAGGTGTGCAGCTAATGGCTTTAGGCATTGCATCCCATGGGCTGGTGACTACCTTAGTAACTGGTAGTGCATGGCCTAGTGCATGGGGCTGCTCCCTGTGTGTTGTGTACACCAATGGTATTGGTGTTGCAGGCATTGACCAAGTGTATCCTCTGTCTCTCCCCCCCTTTTTGTTTTGTCACCCTGTCCTTGTGTGCATTAGCATCATGTGGTGGAGGAGCAGAGGCACCGGGAACAGAAGGAGCTGCATCCCACATGGGCCTGGAGGCCGAATCCACCAACGGTGAGGGCACCAGTGGGACAGAGGGTGAGGGGAGCACGACGACGGGGACAGGAGGGGAGACCACAGACAGCGACTCCTCCTCCAATGGAAGCTCCCTGGCGGTGGCACCTCTGTGCCCACCCCAACAACAGGTACAGCCGTCACCCCCCTACCAGCACCGCCCTCCCAGAGAGTGGGCCTCTCCTTTGCCCCAGGCACCACAGGCCCTGCCGCAGTCAGCCCTGCTGCCCTCAGTGAGGAGGCTATTGACCTCCTGAGATCCCTCACTGTTGGGCAGTCAACCATTCTGAATGCCATCCAGGTTGTCGAGAGGCATTTGCAGCAAACAAATGCATACCTGGAGGGCATTCACTCTGGCGTGGCGGCCCAACAGAGAGCATTTCAGGCTCTGGCCTCAGTACTGATGGCAGCCATTGTCCCTGTCTCCAGCCTCCCCCCTCCAACTTCCTCTACCCAGTCCCAATCCCCTCAACCCCAGCCTATCCCAAGCACACCTTCAGGCGCTGGCCAAATCAACACACAAAAGTGGCTCAGGCAAACACAAGCACTACACTTCATCTCACATGCACTCACACAAGCACCATCCCCAAGCAGACACACCAACATCCACTGCCTCCACTGTGTCCCCCTCCTCCTCGTCTTCCACCTCCCTCCCAGTAGCATATCCACTCACACCTGCATGCACTATATCCTCATCCACTACCTCCATCACCAGCATGCCCATCATAACGCACAACGCACCCCTAACTGGCAGTCACCACCCCCACATCCATGCACATGTCGCCTGTGTCCTCTCCCACTGTGTCTGTGACCCCTCCTCCCAAAGTACACAAACGCAAGCACCCAACCACCCAACAGCCATCCACCTCACAACAGCTTCCAGCCCATGCACCTGCACCCAAACCCAGCAGACAGACACCTCCTACAACCTCTCCCTCTTCCTCCATTCCAAACCCTCACCCTCTTCCCGCCCCAATGTCCCTAAGAAGCTTTCCCAGGCAAACTTTGACCTCTTCCCCACCCCTCCCCCCGTCCTTCCCCTCGGGCCAGGGTGGCCAGAACCCAGCCCAGCACCTCAGCCACCAAGTTGACGTCTGCTGTGGTTCCTGTAGCTATCAGAGGCTCAAAGGGGGCACCCTTCAGCCCAGCCAGTGTGCCACCAACCCCTGCCAAGGCAAAAGCCATTCCGCCACCTGGCAAGGTGAAGAGGGGGACAGCATCCAGCAAGGGGAAGAAGCCACAACCACCCAGAAAGGCCACTTCAAAGACTCCAGCTGCCAGACCCAAGGTCGCACCACCATCTGGCAAGGTGAGGAAGGGGCATAAAACACCAGGCAAGACACTTTAGCCGTCCAAGGCTGCAGGTGAAGGCCTGGTGGCTACCAGCACAACCGCCAGCACCGCCACATGCACCACGGCCAGCCCTGCCAGCAGCCCCGCCACTATGACTGCCACCTGCAACGCCGCAAGCACCACTGCTGTCAGCAGCAGCAGCCCCAGTGGGCAGCCATCCGAGACTGCAGGAGAAGGGCTGGAGCCTCCCTCTACCACTGGCAGCACCGGCAGCTGCACCACGGTCAGCACCGCCACCGGCACCGCCGCTAGCACCGCCGCAGGCACTGCCACCTGCACCGCTGACAGTAGCACCACTACCAGCAGCAGCAGCTCCAGTGGGCAGCCGTCCGCGGCTGCAGGAGAAGGGCTGGAGCCTCCCTCCACCACTGGCAGCATCCCCACCAACACCGGCACTACCACCAGTTTTCAGCCATAGCCGCCGCCAGAAGGAGTCTTGCCCTGTCTCCGTGGACTATCATGCAACCTGGTCCTTGCAAATCACGTGCCTCAGACACCCAGATGAGGGACTGTGAACTGCCACACCTCACGGCATCACTGGGCAGAAAGCCCCCTCCAGAACCAATGGAGATATGCATCCACTCACCCTATCCTTGGCAGGATGAAGCACACTGGGGACAAAGCCCCCTCCAGAACCAGTGAGGATATGCATCCACTAGAGAGACTGTGGCCTTGCACTCCCCAGGAACAAGCAGTGGGCAAACCACCCACTAGTGAGACTGTGGCTTTGCACTCCCCAGGACCAAGCAGTGGGCAAACCACCTACTTGAGAGACTGTGGCTTTGTACTCCCCAGGTCCAAGCAGTGGGCCAACGACCCACTTGAGAGACTGTGGCTTTGCACTCCCCAGGAGCACGCAGTGGGCAAACCACCCAATTGAGAGACTGTGGCTTCGCACTCCCCAGGACCAAGCAGTGGGCAAACCACCCACATGAGAGACTGTGGCCTTGCACTCCCCAGGACCAAGCAGTGGGCAAACCACCCACTAGAGAGACTGTGGCTTTGCACTCCCCAGTACATCGCTGTGGGCATGGTGCCCCCTCCAGGAGCAGTGGTGTTATTCCATCTTCCGGCTGAGGCGCCCCCCGCTTCCCCATCCCCCTGAAGTGCCTGTGTGTTTTCGACCTGATGCCCCTGCAGTGTTCTCTCCGTATTGAGGCAGGAGTCAAGTGTGGGCTTGGCCTATGAGTTTTGGCCCAGTGGCCCACGGACATTTTGAGTTGATAATGTACCGCCTTATGTAAATATTGTATATTTTCGTAAATACTGTTTTTCAAATCATTACGTATATCTGACTGTTTGTAAAATATTACTGATTTGACTCTATTCCTTTTGTCCTTGCGTTCTTCCAGGGGGTTACAGGGTGTAAATGTAATGTTGATGCATGTGTTTGTGTGTATGGTGTTGTGGTTGAGGGTGGTGGTGGGGGTGTTGCGTGTTGCGTGTTGCGTGTGTGTGTCACTCTCTTTTTCCTCCTCCCTCCCCTGTGTACTAGGTGCAGTACTCACCGTGGTCGTCGTGGCCGCCGTTCGTACTCCTGGTACATGAGGAGGTAGACCAGCATGGGCAGGTGGTGCAGCTCGGGCTCCATGGCGTCCTGGTTCTTCGTTGAGTGTCGAGAGGTGAGTGTTTTTCCTTCCAAATGCTGTTTCTGCCGTGCTTTTGATGGCGTTGGTACCGCCCTGGAAAAGCTGGCGGACCGGCGGGTTGTGATGGGGTGGTTGGTACATTGCCTTCCACCTGCCTTTTGGCAGTTACCGCTGCGGTGTTTGTTGCTACCGCCATGGCGGTCGGAGTGTTAAAGTGGCTAGCTGTGTTGGCGGTTTCCGCCGTGGTCATGATCCCATTTTTTTTACCGCTGGCCTGTTGGCGGTATTACTGCCAATTTAACACTGACCGCCAAGGTTGTAATGAGGGCCAAAGTCTCTTAGGCCCTCATTTCAACTTTGGCGGGCGCCAACCGCCACCCGCCAAGTTGAAACCGCCGGGAGGCGGCCAATGTGGCCGCACTCCCGCGGGGTCTATTTGGAGAACCCCGCTGGGCCGGCGGGCAGAAACCTGGTTTCCGCCAGCTGGCCCAGCAGGGATCTCGGCCGCAACACGGGAGCCGGCTCCAAATGGAGCCGGCGGTCTTGCGGCGGTGCGACGGGTGCAGTTGCACCCGTCGCGCTTTTCACTGTCTGATATGCAGACAGTGAAAAGCTCCATGGGGCCGTGGCAGGGGGCCCTGCGTCTCCCCTTTCCGCCAGCCTTTTCATGGTGGTTCATACCGCCATGAAAAGGCTGGCGGGAGGGGGGCTTGTAATCCCCTGGCTTACAGCACTGCCCTGGAGGAATAAATCCGCACTATTGCTGCAGTCGTAATGCCCGAGTTTTTACTGCCAGCCTGTTGGTGGTACAAACTCCAAAAAGCCCTGGCGGTCTTTGACCGCCAGGGTTGTAATGAGGGCCTATGTCTCTTGCTGGGAAGAGGATTGGGTTGAAGTCTGTACCTTTGCTGCTGAGAGAGGCACCCATCCGGGTGAGTAGGTGGGCTAGGAGTCACTGGAGATGGGAAAGAGGACAGGCCACTTACCACCGGCGGGACACCTTGACTCCCAGGCCCCTCTCCATCTCTCACTGGCCACTCCACGGGGTAGTCATCAACCGGTCCTCAAATGTGACCTTGCCAAACCATGAAACATTCCTTGTCATCTTCTCACCTCCCTTTTCCGCAGTCACCATTGTACCAGACACCTTGGTGACAGCCCAGACACCAGGTTCGTAGGGCGTGCAGAATTTCCATCCCAGGGTGCCTGTCTCTGATGATCCCTTGATCGCCACTCTTAACCTCCTGCCAGGCAGCATGCCTCGTGCAGCTTGTACGATTATTCACCGCCCTCCACTTGGCCTGAGCCCTCTCCAGATGGTAGTGGGAATTGAGTCTCGCTGTGTGCCAGCCAACATCAGTGACCAAGGGAGGTGGCTCGTGGTGCAGTGAAGGGTCCCCCTATGCTTCCTCAGGAACCAATGAAGGCTGATCTCTGGGTCCGTGGCCTCTAATGTGGCCATGGGAAACACCTTGTTGAGGGTGTGCATGAAGCGCTCAACTTCCCCATCAGCCTGCGGCCATTGTGGGGTAATCCTTCTGTGGTGGATGCCCGGGCCTTTTATTAGCCCCTGAAACTCACTGCCATGGAACGGGTTTCCATTGTCAGTTCTCACTTCTTCCGGAAGACCAAACATGGCAAAGATCTTAACCAGGGCGGGTCCCACTTTGGCAAAGAATGTTAAGTCAACTACTTCAACCACAGGATACTTTGAGCAGCTGTCCACGATGACCAGGGTGGACCTTCCATTGGGAAAACTCCCAGAGACAAGGCTGATCTTGGACCAAAAGGTGAGGCATGGCTCTTTGGTGATAACCGGTGCCGGAATCGCAGATGGGGCAGTAAGCTGGCTAGCAGAGCACTGTCTCACACATTTGTCCACCCCTGCCTCGAGGCCAGGGAACCATACCTTCACCCTCATCCTCGGCTTAATCTTTGTGGTTCCTTGATGCCCTCCATGGGCCAACAGGATCACTCGCTGTTGCAACAGAGCAGGGATTACCAGCCGATGTCCTCTTAGAACGTGCCCCTCAGCAGTCAGACTGAGTTTGTGCCGTACCCTCCACAGCTTTACCATCGTCTCATGCTCCTCCTTTGTCTACTGATGGTTGGTTTTGAGAAACTGATGACATGATCAATTCTCAAGGGCTTGCTTTACTCTCAGCAGAACACCATCTTCACTTGTGGCCTCCACAATCTCTTCCAAGGTTGTTGTCTTGGGACAACTGCTGTGGGCTACCGCCTGAACCTGCACTTCAGTTGCTTCTTCATCTTTGTAATGGCTGGGCTCAGCCTCCCTGGGGTGCCGTGATAGAAAATCAGCGGGGTTTCAGGCGCCTGGCCGCTAGACCACTTCCAGGAGATATTGCTGGAGTTGTTTCATCTACCGTTCAGTCCGTGGAGGCGGGTGTGGTGCCGTCCCCTTAAACAAGGATACTAGAGGCGGGTGATCAGTGAGCACCCTGAACGGCCTGCCCTGTAGATACAAATGAAAATCGCCGCATGCCCTATTGATAGCCAAAACTTCGCTTAATTTGAGAGTAGCGTTGCTCCGTCGGGGTTAAAGCCTTACTGGCATAGACAAGGGGGGGGGCCAATTGGTCAGCTTTGTTTCTCGGGTCAACACAGCACCAAGTCCCACCAGGCTAGCGTCCACTTCCAATTCCGTCTTCTTGGTGGGGTCGAAGTATGCCATGGTGGTCTTGCACAGAAGCATCTACTTGAGTGCTTGAAATACTTGCTCATCTCGACTCACCCACATCCACTTTCGTGAGGGCTTGCAGAAGCTTGGATAGGGTAGCGAGGTGCGGAATGAAACACCCACAAATGTTGCCATTCCCAGGAAGCTTCTTACGTCTGTCACCATCTGTGGGGTGGGTGCCTGCTTGATCACGAGGGACTTCCTCGGGTCGACCTGAATGCTGTCCTGGTTGAACACATACCCAAAGAAGTCAATAGACTTCTGGAAGAATGAACATTTCTTCTGGTAGAGAGTGAGCCCATGTACAGATAGCTGCTTGAGGGTGGCTTGCAAGTGTTGGTGGTGCTCTTCGGCCATGGTGGAGTAAATCAGGATGTCATCGCTTACATTCATGACACCTGACAGCCCTGAAAGAGTTTGGCGGATGGCGTCCTGGAACACATCAGCAGCCGAGGAAATCTCAAAGCTTAATCTTTTGTACCCCCGCATTCCCAGATGCGTGGAGAATGTCCATGCTTTCTTCAACCCGGCTTAGCTGGTGATATCCCTCATTCAAATGTAGTTTAAAGAACCACTTGGAGCCGTTAAGGTCTACAATGATATCTTCTATAGTGGGAGTGATGTGCCTCTCCCTTCGGATGGCCATGTTGGGGATCGACATATAATTGCAGAGTCTAATCTTGCCCGGCTCTTTTGGCTTCTCGGCTGTTACCATTGGCGAGACCCAAGGGGTTGATCCCGACACTTTTTCAATGACCCCTTGTTCTTCTAGTTTGAGCAGCTCCTACTCCACCAGAAGCTAGAGATGAAATGGGACCCGCCTATGCCTCAGAACAACCGGCTTTACTGTCTTGTGGATATGAAGGCAAATTGGGGGAGCCTTTAGACAGCCTAGGCCTGTGAACACCTCTGTTTAGTACTTCATCTACTTGGCATGTTCGTATGCTTCTCGCGAATGACACGAGTCCCAACTCCTGCACCTACTGGCTGCCTAGGAGTGTGTCTGTCTCTCTGTCTACAACGTGGAACGTGGTGTGGATTGTTCTGTCTTCCGCCTGGACTGACGCAGTTATGTGCTCTTTCAGAGGTATGGGCGAGCGGCTCCCATACGTGAAGATCTTGGTTCTTGAAGGTGTGTCGTCAACGGGCGGGGACGGAGGTGCTGATACTGTTGAATTCCCATCATGTTCACTGATGCTCCTGTGTCTATCAATGCTTTAATTCTGAACCCCTCGACCTCCACCAGACACGTTGGCTGTGGCCGTCTGCGTCTCTTCATATCACTGGTGCATGAGATGAGAAAAGCTTCCTCTTCCTCCTCTTCCATTGAGGAGTCTTCCAGTGTGTTTTGTGGCGGTGGATAGCAAGTGACGCGTGATGATGCGTTGTCCAGGGATAACTGTTTGATTGCTCTGGTGGCTTGCCTTCCTCCTCTCATTCCCCACCCTCTTACGCTTCCTTGGCAGACGGCTGTGAAATGGTTCATCTTTCCACAGTTCGAGCAGGTCCTTCCTTGTGCTGGGCAGTCATTAGAACTGTGCTCTTCCCTTCCACAGTGGTTGCAGCGCCCTCCTTGTCTTACCTGGGTGTGCGGTGGTGTGCTCTTCTTTTTTCGCTGTGACTGTACTGCATCCACCCTTTCTGTCATCACTGTGGGCGCCTCTTCTGGTACCTGCACCATTGCCATGTCCATTTCAGCTGCCCTGGCTTCTGATAAGTCATGAGACCGTGCCATGTATCCAATCAAGGCTAATGTTCGGTTGTCTCAGTATCAGGCCCCTGAGTGTCTTGTTCCTACACCCTTGTATGATCTGTGCTCTTATTTCTTTGGGTTGGTTGTCTTCCATGCACGTGCTTGCCAACTCCCACAACCTGGCGTAGAACTGGTCAATCGACTCCCCTTCTCTTTGACGGGCCTGGCGGACTTTGAACCTTTCAAAATCTGGGTTTAGTTGTGGATCGAAGTGTGCGTTCAGGGCCCTCATTGTTCCATCATAGTCATCGAAGTTGCCAGTGTTTAGGAGGTGTTGAAACAGTTTGTAGACTTTGTCCCCTGAAAAGTGAAGGAGCAGGGACCTCTTGAAGGCACTGTCCCTCTCCCGGATAGCCACAAAATAGTTGTCTAGCCAACCGACCCATAATTTCCAACTGGGTGATGCTGTGGCTGAGTCTGCTAGCTTGCTAAACAGTGGGAGTGCCCCCACCATGCTGTGGTGGCGGGTGAATGGCTGGCGCCGGGTCATCTGCCATGGCCGTGATCCCTCTTCTCTGGCTGCCTGCGGTAACACTCTTCGTAGTGGTGCACCCCTTGATTCATGTATCTGCGGTGTGCTCAGCTGCCCCTCCCAATGTTTGGAGTTGGTGCCTTGTATACTTATGTCTTCTCCATATATTCCTTGTAATAAATATATATATGTATTTTTCTTTTTCTTTCTGGTGGGTCTCCTTCCCCCACCAGTTGCGCTGGTTAAGTTTTTAATTTTTTTTTAAATGAACTCCGTTGACATGCAATGGCTCACCGAAGCGCGGCCGTCACTTCCGTCACGTGCAAGAAGGATCCAAGCCCACTCATCACCAGTGTAATGCTGGAAATAATTAGCCAAGACTCAAGGTGTGTGGCGAACCCCGGAAACACCTTTCCCCTTCTGGGTGACCGCCAGAGTGCCGTCCTGCAACACTAGCCTGTGCACTTTATTACACCACGGATCACTGCCTACTCTTAAAAAATGAAGAGAAAATAATAATTTTGGGGTTTGAAATGCATTCCCTTTTCCTTTAAGGAAAGCTGGCTGCATTAAAAAAAAAAGCCATTCGCAATGTGGTCGCAAATTGCGACCTACCTTTTGAATATTGATGAGGTAGGTAATTTGCGACCCCATTGGGAATCTCAAACAGTGTGAATTACACTGTTGTGCATTTGGTTTTGCGGCTCACAATTTGCGGCTTGCAAATGAGTCACAAATTGTGAGTCACAAAACTCAGGGTCGTCTGGCCCACAATTCTTTGGAACACTGACCCACTCTCTGCATGGAACACAGACTCTCGTTTTATGTAAACTGAACAGTCTTGTAAATATAGAGTTGCAGGAGAAAGTAGGCTCAGAGTGTTTTTAAACTGTACCCCTAACTTGCCATGCCCAATTCACAGAATGTCACACAGATTTAAGGCAAGCACTGGCTCAAATTAAGCACTGGATCTATGAGACAAGAGTAGCACCCTTGCGGACCTCCCGTCTGCTCTATATTGGGATCAGCTTCCCCACCAGTGGAGCACAGCACATGTGTGAGAGGAGTTGCCTTTTACGTAGAGATCCCAACTGTACAATGACTTCTGTTCATGCCTCTGTGATTCCCTGCCAGGACTTCAACTCATAGGGGGTCATTCTGACCGCCAGGGTCAACGACCGCGGGAGCACCGCCAACAGGCTGGCGGTGCTCTCAAGGGCATTCTGACCGCGGTGGTTTGGCCACGGTCAGAAAGGGAAAACCGGCGGTCTCCCTTCGATTTTTGCGCTGCCCTCAGGAATCCTCCATGGCGGCGCAGCTTGCTGCGCCGCCATGGGGATTCCGACACCCCATACCGCCATCCTGTTCCTGGCGGTTCGCCCGCCAGGAACAGGATGACGGTATGGGGTGTCGTGGGGCCCGTGGGGGCCCCTGCAGTGCCCATGCCAATGGCATGGGCACTGCAGGGGCCCCCGTAAGAGGGCCCCACAAAGAATTTCAGTGTCTGCTTAGCAGACACTGAAATTCGCGACGGGTGCAACTGCACCCGTTGCACCTTCCCACTCCGCTGGCTCCATTCGGAGCCGGCTTCCTCGTGGGAAGGGGTTTCCCGCTGGGCTGGCGGGCGGCCTTCTGGCGGTCGCCCGGCAGCCCAGCGGGAAAGCCAGAATGGCCTCCGCGGTCTTTCGACCGTGGAGCGGCCATATGGCGGTTCCCGCCAGGCGGGCGGCGACCGCCGCCCGCCGGCCTCAGAATGAGGCCCATAGTCCTTAGTTCTGGGCTGTGAGGCAATGAGGGAGCTGTTCCCTCGCTCACATCTCGCCTGGCGAAAGGCACCTTTCATTCAGCGCAGCTGGGACAGAGCTATGCAAGTGCCAGGGACTTAGAGCACCTTGTGGTCTGGACTGGAACCCCCAACAACTACATCTGCTTCAACCCACAGCGATTCTAAGCAAGGAATCTTAATGCCACCTGGGACACCATGATCCTGGAGCTGCTCCGTTCCCTGCCACTTCCCCTCTGTTACTTGCAGATTCTCCTTGTAGTGTTAACATGGTGGTGAAAAGAGCTGTATTATTTTTAGAAACACATAGTTTGCACCTTAGCACTTTGAAGTTTAGAAGAGGAAGACTACTTTAACTGTGTTTATTTATTGATTGTGTGTCTTTTTAAACTTAGTAGCACCAGCGTGCTGACAGGCAAGAAGATTAGCAATTTAGCTTTCCCTGCACTTACTGGGCATGTGCAAGGGGTCCTTTTTGGAAATATAAATAGCCCCGAAGCGCATCCAAGCAGTGGGTGCATTGCTGGCATGATAAAGGCAAGCCCATCTGTGCCCGTCCGTGGCCATCAGTGCCCACTCAGCACCCATCACCAGTCATGCTGCCCATTTCACCACAGATAAGGGACATTGGGCCAGATATACTAACATAAAGTGATTACCTGATGCTAATACAAATGTACTAAACTTATATGTGGCCCTTATTTCCTAATGAGCGATTTATAGTGGGTTGCAAATAGACCTACCTCATGAATAATAATGAGGTAGTCCATAATTTGTGTTAGGATTTGCTGCCATCACAGGGATGGTGGCCTGCTTGGGTCAGCAGATCACCATTCCTGTGACTGCTTTTCAAAAAAGCAATTTTTTTTTTTAAATGCAGCCCTTTTTCCTTTGAAGGAAAATGGGATGCAGTTCAAAAAAAGTCAAACGTTCCCAGGGCTGACTGGAGGTAGAGGAATTCCCCCAAACAAATTTGTGGAATTGCTGAATTCCTGTGAGCTGGGAGAGATACTCTGGAACATTGAGAGCGAGGCTCTTCAGCACACTTCAAAAGGTGCTATTTGATTTAGAGAGAGGTCACTGGAAGGGAGCCAGGGCACATCTCAGGAAGGAGATGGGACTGATAGGAGCATCATAAAAAATAGGGCTGAGGCCCTGGGATAACTGGTTTGTACACATATCAATGTGGCTAACATCCAGGTGTGAACACCTTGTCACTCCCATGGCCTGTGTTGTGGGACTGTCAGATTTGGAGTCACTCCTTCTGTGACAGACTACTTTCTGGAGGAAGGGAGGTCAGAGGAGAGGGAACTTTAAAAGGAAGCAGACCTGCATTATAAACTTCAAAATCTCAGACCCTTAATCACATTTGCTGTTTGGAAGTGGTGTATAAGAAGGGGAGCTTGAGGCCCCCAAACCTTTTCAACTGTCAAGTCCCAGATGGGCTGTGCGATGAGGGGAAGCTCTGCAAGACTTCTGCCTGCAAGCAAGACAGGGGGCCAAGTCCTGCTGGTCTCCCTGCTGGATGAGGGGACATCACCCAGTGAAACCAAGACCATCTGTCCTTGAGCCTGGAGCCCTGTGAAGAAGAGAAGAACTTGCAGGAGTGTGGTCCATTGGGTGATCCTGTGGAGCACAGCTGCTGCTTCAATTGGGTCGTTGTCTATGTGCGGTTTAAATTGGTGGACCCAGTATGCCAGAAGGGTCTACCGTGAAGTTTGCCATGCTGATTAAGTCATTGCCCTTTTACGGTGTGTGTTGGTGACCCTGTATGCCAGAGTGGGGCACAGTGGAGAGGAGACTGGTGCTGTGCTGTTCCGAATGTCGTCTGACTGAAGAGCATGGGTGTTGTGATCCAATATACCAGAGGGGGCCACCAGGGAGCTAGGTCAGTTGGATGCCATCATCGTGAGGAGAGGTGCTGTGGTGATCTGTGCAGGCCCAAGCCCCACTCAGAACTAGTTACTGCTGACCACCAGATTGGACTATGGCAGTGGACTATACCTTAGTTACCCTAAGTATTTTAAAAGAAGGTTGCAGGTGGTTCAGAACGCCACTGCTCATCTTCTTTTTGAGATACCCAGGCACATTTCTGTTAAATCTGCCCTCTCCTCTCTTCATTTGCTCCCAGTGGAACAGCGAATAGAGTTTAAAACATTGTGCTATATTCATAGGTCCCTATATAATGGAGGTCCTCCTGTTCTAAGGACCCTTGCATCTTTCTATCAACCTAGCAGACACCTCAGGTCCTCATCAGCGGCATTGGCCATTATACCTAAAGTAAAAAATCAAGATGGGGAGGTACTACTCTGGCATATCTTGGTGCTAAACTGTGGAATTCTCTTCCCATTAGCCTGCGGCTAACCAGCTATGAGCTTAACTTCCGGAAAGCTATTCAAACCTGGCTGTTTTAGAGCCTTGCCTAATTCATTTTCGCAGGGGTTCAGGTTCACCGCTGGGAGGCCCTCGGGTAGCCATGTGCTATATAAGCAACTTAACATAACATAATGAGAAGCCTTGGACTTCCTGACTTGTGCTACCACTGAGAGTCAATTGCAGAAGGGGTACTTGGCCAAGTTACTCTGGATCCATAGTAGGACTTATCCTGGGACATCAGGACTAAAAGGCATCAACCCCTACGATTGAGCCCAGTAGCTCATGTTTGCCTCATGGCCCTCTCTACAGGGTTCTGACAATTGGAGGCAAGTGGTAAGCTACCTCACAATTAGGATTCCAGGATGTTGTTGTGGCATTGGCCATTTCCAATACACGCCAGCAGCACAATAAGTCAATTTTATGCCCAAAGACTAAACACTTGAATAATGGAAAACACAGGGTTGGGAATAGACCTCAGCACCATGTTTGTAGATCAGATAAAGGATCTATGTAGGGCAGAGGGTGGGGGTTCTAAGGAGAAGGGACATCAGGAGTAAAAGGTCTTAACCCCTATGGTTGGGCCGAGAACTCCTGATGCCCCGTTGCCCTCTGTACTGGGTTCTGAAAAAGCTCCTGACCAAACTTGAACTTTTGCAGAACTCTGAAGTCAGAATAATATGTGGTTGCTCTGATACGAACATGTGTCAATTCATAGGAAATATCCCTACTGGCTTCCAGTCAAGAAGTGAATCATGTTTAAGATGCTTTGCACAGTAGATCAAGCCCTCTCAGGAGAGGTCCATTATACCTTCGAGACAGGTTTAAGAGATATGCACTGTAACAAGATAAATATGTACAGTGAGACAAGATCAAGGAAAGAAATAGTGGTGTACATTTTAGAGCACCTTATCAATCAGAAACCAGGAGCAACTGACAGTAGCAGATGTCACGGGTCAAGAACCACTTTCCTTCCAATTCTGTGTTCTACATTCTACATTCTATCTTCTCTATTCTACCCACACATAGGTTACACAGCAGTACACCACATGGACCAAGTCAGCACCTGTGTTCTACCCAATGTTTCTGTGCCTTGGGTAAAGAAGTCACGATTGGGAAGAAGAACCTTCTCCTACTTAACTGCCCAGCATTAGACCGCTCCCCCATTGTTGATTAAAGAGATCACCCATCACTCTCAGATTTGTAAGAGGCTAAACCCATCTGTTCTTCTAATGTTTCTCATGACCTTGTCTTCTGCCCCTTCCCTTCTAAAGGCTAGAATTAACAGTTGCACCCTACAAAACTACTGCTGCTGATGATGCCCTGTGCACCCATGAAGTGCCAGCACCACAACTCTTCATTTAAAGATTCCTACTAGCACCATCTCGTCCAGGTTTCTTTGTAATAGACATAAGACTTAAGGTCAGGAACCCATCTCTGCATAGAAGGGCTCTGCTGAGCGGGTTACACTTCCTGTAAGAGTTTTTCTTTATTTGTTATACCTAAGTTGGCTTTCAGTCATCGTATTTGTGGTATTGTCTGTTTTTCTTCATAATTCTGTTCAAACCTTCCAGTGTCACCAGGGTGTGCAAATTGAGTGCTAAACCAAACCATCTGATACACATTAACTCTGTGTTCAACACTTCTCTTATACAGATCTTCATCTCACAGCATAGCACTGCTCTTTATACCTAGTTTGTCCTTCAGGTAGAATTTCCATATTCCTCTGAAACATAGCGGCATATTTACAAGTCCCTTGCGCCTTCTTGCGCCACACTAGTATTTTTTTTTAACGTTAATGTGGCGTTAAGGAGGCAATTTCCCTGCACCATATGTACAAAGTGGTAACGGGGAACCCTTCCGCCATGTTATATCTGCACCATGCATAACGTATGCAGGGGTTGTTCCCCCGCAGGAAGGCCTGGAAAAATGGTGCAGTGAAATTTAGAACATTTCACTGCACCCTTTTTTTCACCAATTTTAACGCCTGCTCAGAGCAAGAGTTAAAATGATGCACCCATATTAACCTATAGGCCTCCTTGTGCTTTGCTGCTAGTGCAGCAAAGTGCCAGACTAGCGTACAAAATTCTGATGCTATTGTGCTAATGACTGCCATGGTACCCCGTATTATAAATACGGCTCCAACATGGTGTCTTTGGGTGGTGGTAGGGGGACGCAAGAAAAGTGGCGCATCGAGACTGATGTGCCACTTTCTTGTAAATCTGCCCCATAGTATGTTTTGTACTCGAGAGTGGCTGACGCCCTCTCAACAAGTCCTTTGGCATTTCCCCACCCTGTCCTGCTATCTGATCATCGGGTGGCGGTGTAGGGATACCATATCTTTGTCAAAGGTTATTTCTCCTATCCAAGCCTATGTTTCCAGAAGGTTCTCCCTTTGGATTAGGATTTTTATCTTTTATTTACCTATGCCTGTGGCTTTTATTTAGAATCAACCACCTCCCAAGACTGCCTATGTCTTTTTTATGATGTTTGTCGCTATACTGACCTTTGATTTAACTTTCTTCTTCAATCATTGTTTTATGTGAGCTTAACATTAATCTGCCTTATCATCCACCTGAGGTACCACTTACGGTATCACTGAATCATGTATCATGTCTCTTCTACCTTCCTCTGCATGCATGTTAGTGGCATACTGTTTATATTAGTTTGTTTCTTCTTCTCTTCACTCATTCATATAGTCTGTATTCTGATCACCTTTTACTTTCAGCTGAGCCGCCTTCTCTGGGCTCCCACTGTTTCATCTGCGGCCTCTACAACTGTGACTTAGTTACTCGTGACTGACATAAACTGGTTTCGTAAGCATTTTCAAACTGACACTCTTGATCAACTTCCCTTGTTGACCACTCCTCACCCTTATCTGTTGTCCAGGCACCTACCTCACTAGCCAAAGTGCTCACATTTAATCTCGATCAGGGGCTTTTCCTCTGAAATACTTCAAAACATCAGAGGAAGTCTCTCAATCGTGGTTAATCAAGAAACTCTCTTACTTGCCGCACCCTTAGATTGTTCAATGGGGGTTGAATTTACCATAAACTCTTTTTTTCCATTTTCATAAATCTCAAGTGTACTCTGCATTTATTAGGGTTGCTATGGAAACCCTAGCCTGTCTTACTGCTGATCCATCTAGCCTTCATCAGCAACTGCTTTCTCTACTTATATGATTACTGTTTCCTCCCAGTCTTGACCAACTTTTAGGTTGAACACTGAGTGCAGACAGCCTTGCTTTCTACTTCACAAATAAAATAATGTGTGTCAATGTTTCTTTCCTTTCTGCCCATCTTGCTGAGTTCCACGGGCACCTCATTCACCTGTACTCTCTTCTCTCCCCTGGAGCGGAAGCTGATCTTCTATTGCTGTCACATACTAATCAATCCTTTCACGCACCTGACCCATCCCCAAGTTAATTTAGTCAAAACAATTTACATTTATGTCATTTTTTCTCCTTCATAAAAGCCTGCTTTTATCCTCCATCTTTACTAAAACAAATGATTTTTGATCCTGTTAAAACGCCTCATTTTGACCTGTCCTCTTTTACTTTTTTGGAAACATCCATACCCAACTTTCTGCTTTTTTTGCTCTAACAATTTTCTGTCCCAAAAATCAAGTCTTCATCCTGAGTATTCTGGGGAACCATCTCTTTATTTATGATTTCATTCACCAAAACCTCTCCGAGCTGCACTGATTCATCCTTGACTAGTTTGTCTCTATCATCAATGTGCAGTGCTCGCCTTTCCTTTCAGCATTCTCTTCCTAGGGTATCAGTGATTAAGGGCCTTATTGGCAGATGGTTTAGGCAGTCCACCAAACGTCCGACAGAGTGGTTGTTGCCACAGTGGCTACCTCCCCGCTGGGCCCATTACGAGTTTCCTGCTAGGTCAGAAGGCTGAAACTTGATTTCCGCCCTCTGGCCTAGTGGGAAACACCCTACAGAATTGTCTCCGACTTGTAATCGGGCCGGTGGCAATGCTGTAGAGTGCAGGGTGCACCAGCACCCTCACAATGCCTACTGTCTGCAAAGCAAACAGTGAACATTGCGATGGTGCTGGTCGGGGGACCCCTGCACCCGTTCCCGGCCAGCCTTTTCATGGCAGTGCTACTACCATGAAATTGCTGGCGGAGAAGAAGGTTGTAATCCCCAGATCTCTGATCCTGGTGGTGCTGGCAGTCTAACTGAGGCACGACTGCCGTAGTCATAATATGATGCGCGAACCGTTACCGTGAGTCTGGCGGTCTAGTGACTGCCAGACTCGAAATCGGGCCCTAGGTGTTGGAATGGATCCAGTGGAATCTATCTTCATACTTTTTTCTCTTCATTGGAAAAGTGTTTATTCATCCTTTCGGTCTTCCAGCTGTAGCCAGTCCAGTGCAATTTTCTTGCTTCTATGCTCTTGTCACTTTGCGCTACTTACCTTTCTTCTCTCATCTCTTCATTTGGATTTAAAATTTATTTTAATGCTGCTGATTTGCAGATGTCCCTGTCTTTTTTCCTTATCCTACTTAAACTCATAACTCTAGTTCAGCTTCTCTGTTAAGTATGGGTGGCATATTCATAAAATTAAACTTGGCTTCTGAATGTAGATCATCTACTCCTTACCATCTCACTGCCTCCTTTTCAAGGTACCTTTGACCCCACCTGCATGTCATCTGGCGGATACCTGCAATTCTTCTTTAAACAACTCAGGATATACTCGCTCAGTAGTTCCCAGTCATCGGTTTCATCTTAACAGCATAAGTAAAATCTATTATTTAGTTGAATCATTGTCTTTCAAACTCCTCCTCTAAACTCTTCCACTATCCCATCTTAATTATTCTTTTTAAGCCTTAATTCCGAACTAGGGGCTAGATGTACGTAGCTTTTTTCTTGTCGCAATCAGGCCGTTTGCGACAAGAAAAAAGCATTTTGGTATGTATAAACCCTATTTTGCGATTGGGTAATCTAGTTACTGAATCGCAAAATAGGGTTTGCGAGTCACCGTTTGGAAGGGGCATACTAAGGATGCCACTTCAAATAGCGAGTCGCAGTGAGAAGTATGATTGTTTTTTGCGACTGTGAATGTGGTCACAAAACTATCAAAGTTACCACCATCTTCAAGTTGGTGGTAATGCATTTGCAAACGGGAAGGGGTCCTCAGGGGACCCCTTCCCCTTTGTGTATGAGGGTGCCAACATCTTTTTCAGAGCAGGTAGTGGTCCCATGGACCACTGAAAAAATTAAAAGGAAATTTTCATTTTTTTCTAATGCATCCCGTTTTCCTTTGAGGAAAACAGGCTGCATTTAAAAAGAAACCTGCTTTATTGAAAAATCAGTCACAGACCTGGTGGTCTGCTGACCCCATCTGTGAGTGCAGCCTTTCCCAGTGGGGTCACAAATTGTGACCTACTTCATGAATATTGATGAGGTAGGTAATTTGAGACCCCATTGGGAATCGTAAACAGTGTGCTTGACACTGTTGTACATTTTCTTTTGTGACCAAACAGATCACAAACTGGGAGTTGCAAAAGAAAATGTCATACATCTGGCCCTAGTTGACTACTTATCCTATGTTCGGTCAAAGGTCAATGTGCATCTTTAAATGAACCTTTCATATTTTGCACATGTCCCTTTTTCCATACTGTCAGGTGTTTGGACTCCAACCACCACTCTGTGTTGTTTCTGTTAGTTGTGGTTTGTTTTCAGGTGTATAGCTGCTCTTTCTTAGTGACCACTTATCCATTTGCTCTGCCTTTTTGTACCTTCTGGTGGTACCACGTCTCCATGGTGCCTCTTCTGGAGGTGGCTCATTTCCTTTATACTACCTCCTACAATCTAAACTGAGCTTTTGCCACACAATCGTTTACCTTCTTCCCTGATTTTAGTTTGGGAAACACTTGGAGGAATATTTTCTTGAAATTACTTTTGACAGCGATTGCTGTTATGAATCATCTACATTTATTTTATGCCTTAAATTGTGCTCAAACTTTGGTGTGTGTAGCACCTTAGATAAAGGAGCTACAGTATAATAGCAGGAATATGTTCTTGTTGCAGTGTGACACGTGTATCTCTGCATCTCCTTCCGGAATTCTAGGATCTGTTTCAAAAGGAATTTTCCTGCATGTAAGGATGTCTGCACAATCTATCCGTCCGATAAGCTCAGCATGAAGATGGTTATCTCATAGGCACCTACTTGGGCACTGTGCTTGGCTGATCAGAATTTACAAACTAGAAGGAAAAAGAAGACAGTCACTCTGCACAAATGATAAAAAATGATTTTTTTTCTGTTAGGTCACCGACGTCCATTGCATGATGTTGCGACTGTGCACCATGGCCGGAGTTAACCAAAATCATTTTTTTTTTGTTTTTTTTGTTTTTACTTCAAGGCCTTGGTGCACATGACCAACACAAGGGGGGCAGATTGTGTTATGAATCATATTCGGAGAGTTGTCTTTTTTCTTCTTCTCTGCACTTGGATAGGTTTATGCTGTGGTCCTTACCACAAAGAATTGCGGGCTCCTATGGATAAGTGACTTATTTTATTGGGCACAAAAGGTGACAGCACACTGCGTCCCTCCGCCAAGATCTCAGTCGCTGCCACAACTGACAAGCCTGGAACCCCCCTGTAGGAAGTTGGCTCTGTATATACTATTTGAAAGTAAAAAATAGTGTGCACAGAGTCCAAGGGTTCCCCTTAGAGGTAAGATAGTGGCAAAAGTAGATAATTCTAATGCTCTATTTTGTGGTAGTGTGGTCGAGCAGTAGGCTTATCAGAGGGTAGTGTTAAGCATTTGTGGTACACACACAGGCATTAAATGAGGAATACACACTCAAACACTTACTCCAGGTCAATTTTAAGAACTACAGGTTCAAGATTTACATAAAAAACTTTAAATATAAGGTACTTCTCTTAGATACTTTGAATGTAAACAATATCACGTACAGTCTTTGTAAAAATGTCAATAAGCTATTTTCAAAGTGGACACAGTGCAAAAATCAACAGTTCCTGGGGGAGGTAAGTAAAGGTTAGATTAGGAGGTAAGTAAACACTTGCAAGTCTCAGTCCTGGGGCATAGGCAGCCCACCGTTGGGGGTTCAAGGCAACCCCAAAGTTACCACACCAGCAGTTCAGGGCCGGTCAGGTGCAGAGGTCAAAGAGGTGCCCAAAACACATAGGCGCCTATGGAGAACAGGGGTGCTCCAGTTCCGGTCTGTCAGCAGGTAAGTACCTGCGTCCTCGGGGGCAGACCAAGTGGGGTTTTGTAGAACACTGGGGGGGACACAAGTAGGCACACAAAACATGCCCTCAGAGGTACAGGGGAGGCCCGGTGCAGTGTGCAAAAGCAGGCGTCGGGTTTCAGGTAGGAAACAATGGAGGGACCCGGGGCTCAATCTAGCCGTGCAGGCAGGCACAGGGGGGCTTCTTGGGACAATCACCACCTGGGCAAGGCAGAGGGTCGCCTGGGGGTCACTCCTGCATCAAAGTTCGGTTCTTTCAGGTCCTGGGGGCTACGTGTGCAGTGTTGGTTCCAGGCCTCGGGTCCCTTGTTACAGGCAGTCGCTGTCAGGGAGAGCCTCTGGATTCTCTCTGCAGGCGTTGCTGTGGGGGCTTAGGGGGGTCATCTCTGGCTACTCACGGGCTCGCAGTCGCCGGGGACTCCTCCCTGAGGTGTTGGTTTTCTGCAGGTCGAGTCGGGGGCGAAGGGTTCAGAGTGTAGAGTCTCACGCTTCCGGCAGGAAACGTGAAGTCCTTGGAAGTTGCTTCTTTGTTGCCAAGAAGTAGCTGGTTTTGAACAGGGCCGCTGTTCACAGGAGTTTCCTGGTCCTGTAGTCCAGGGCAGTCCTCTGAGGCTTCAGAGGTCGCTGGTCCCCATCGGATGCGTCGCTGGAGCAGGTTTTCGAAGTTGGAGATAGTCTGGTAGGGCTGGGGCCAAATCAGCTGTTGTCTTCCTCCTTCTCTGCAGGCTTGTAGGTCAGCAGTCCTTCTTCTTTCTTCAGGTTGCAGGAATCTGATCTCCTTGGATCTGGGGAGCCCCTAAATACTGAATTTATGGGTGTGTTTAGGTCTGGGAGGACAGAAGCCAATGGCTCCTCTCCTTGAGGGTGGCTACACCCTCTTTGTGCCTCCTCCCTGTGGGGCGGGGGGCACATCCCTAATCCTATTCGGGGAATCCTCCAAACTCAAGATGGAGGATTTCTCAAGGCAGGGGTCACCTCAGCTGAGGACACCTTAGGGGCTGTACTGACCCGGGGGGGGGGTGACTCCTCCTTGTTTTTCTCATTATCTCCTCCAGCCTTGCCGCCGAAAGTGGGAGCAGTGGCTGGAGGCGTGGGCATCTCCACTAGTTGGGATGCCCTGGGGCGCTGTAACAAACGGGGTGAGCCTTTTAGGCTCACCGCCAGGTGTTACAGTTCCTGCAGGGGGAGGTGAGAAGCACCTCCACCCGGTACAGGCTTTGTTCCTGGCCACATAGTGACAAAGGCACTCTCCCCATGTGGCCAACAACATGTCTGGTGTGTGACAGGCTGGCAGAAACTGGTCAGCCTGCACTAGACGTCGGGTAGGTATTCAGGGGGCATCTCTAAGATGCCCTCTGGGTGTATGTTACAATAAATTGCACACTGGCATCAGTGTGCATTTATTGTGCTGAAACGTTTGATACCAAACTTCCCAGTTTTCAGTGTACCCATTATGGAACTGTGGAATTCGTGTTTGACAAACTCCCAGACCATATACTCTTATGGCTACCCTGCACTTACAATGTCTAAGGTTTTGCTTAGACACTGTAGGGGCCTAGTGCTCATGCACATATGCCCTCACCTGTGGTATAGTGCACCCTGCCTTAGGGCTGTAAGGCCTGCTAGAGGGGTGACTTACCTATGCCACAGGCAGTTGAGGTTGGCATGGCACTCTGAGGGGAGTGCCATGTCGACTTAGTCATTTTCTCCCCACCAGCACACACAAGCTGTGCATGTGCTGAGTGAAGGGTCCCCAGGGTGGCATAAGACATGCTGCAGCCCTTAGAGACCTTCCCTGGCATCAGGGCCCTTGGTACCAGGGGTACCAGTTACAAGGGACTTACCTGAGTGCCAGGGTTTTGCCAATTGGGGAGACAAAGGTACAGTTTAGGGAAAGAACACTGGTGTTTGGGCCTGGTTAGCAGGGTCCCAGCACACTTTCAAATCATAACTTAGCATCAGCAAAGGCAAAACGTTAGGGGGTAACCATGCCAAGGAGGCATTTCCTTATACCCACAAAGGAGCACCCAGGCGAGAAACAACCCACCTTGATTCTCTAAAGTTTTGCTAGCTGGTTCTAGTGCTACTTCCTGTGCGGCTTGAAACTGCATGTAGGTAGCAGAGGTGTGTGGTAGTTTGTGGTTGTGCCTGTTTAAAGTTAAAGGTAGCCTGCCTGACCAGCATCATTAGCAGTCCGTAAGATTTTCTGTAGCATAAGAGTTTGAATATTGGAGCAGATTAGGACAGAATTTCCTTTGGGAGTGAACCACTGACCTTTTGATGTGCCCTATCAGTTGTTCCTTACGCCAGCACAGCTATTAAATTAGATGGGGGTGTAGGGAGTCTGGAAGAAGCTTTCTCATCTAAAGTGTAGGGTCTCATCTTTTGACAGGGCCTGTCTGATTTCTTCCCTCCGAGATACTGCTCCTGAAAAACCAATAGGTGTCTGGTATAAAACCTCCTCTTTAATTATTTACTTATCAGGCATTTTTATTAGCACCATGTCACCTGGATAAGTAGTAAAGTGCTTTACAGAAAACAAAGCTGAATTACTGAGTTACATGACCATCATCCTGAAGGAGGACTGCATACAAGCGTATTATAGGAAGCAGAAACAGAATTACATTCAGCATGGAGGAGGCTTAGGGGTGATGTAAGAGGTGGAAGAGGGGAAGGGGGTCGAACTAGAACAACAAAGATAAACAGCAGAATTATAAGTAAACATGAATACAAGAGTTATTGTTTGTTGAAGTGAGATTTAAAGAGGAAAGTCTTATGGCCCTTCCTAAGACAGAATGTAGTGACTGTGTTTTAGGTCTAGTGGCAGTGTGTACCAGAAGTTGGGGACCACACCTGGGAAGGGTTGTTTCATGGGTAATGAGGTTTTGAATTTGGACATTTCAAAGGTAAAGGAAGATTTACCTCTTGACACCCTTATGCCTTCTGAAAGTGTGAGGAGATTGGATAAATAGGAGGGTCAATGGCAGGGTAAAGCTTTGTAGGCGATGCATCCAAAGTTGAACTTAATTTGTGTTTCCAGAGGGAGCTAATTTAGATCTCCCAGACTCAGAGGACTATCTTGAAACATTTTCTTCCCTACGATGAGTGTTACTGTGGAGTGGAAGATGGCTTGGGGGGTGGGGCAAGGGCCGATGATGGAATACATTACAGAATGGTATTGCCTGATCAATTCTAGAGATGATATGGGTATGGACTGTGGTTCTTAGCTCACTGGGGAAGAGGAGGTGCTTAGTGTTTTTAAGTTGATGGATGTGGAAATTGGCCAATTGTGCCTACTCGTTCACTCGTGGTGCGAGCGATAGAGAGGAGTTCAGTGTGAAACCCAGGGATTTGGCAGAGTTATTGTGTGATAGACTGAGTCCCATCAAGGCTAGTTAGAGATGAATCTGGTAGATAATGTCTAAGAAATAAGGAGGAATTTCGTTTTTGATGTATTTAGATTTATTTAATGTGAATCCATCCAGTCTGGAATTGATTTCAGGCCTAATGGAAAGGTATCTTGGACTAAAGACTGTTTTATATAAAGCTGGGTGTCCACTGCACACAGGAGCAATTCAAGTGTTTCCACGTAACGAATTAACAGAATTGGGGATACTGTGTAACCTTGCAGAGCTTCACAAGTAATTTTTTCCATTGCTAAAGTGAAGTTACCCAGTTTAACAAACTGGGGGCCTCTTTTACAAGAATCTGATGCATCAGCCCGAGGCATCAGATTTCTTGCACTGCCCTACGATCCCCTAACAACGCCATGGATGCACTGTATTTACAATATAGAGCTCCACTGCACCCGTTTTCACAAATGTGTCCGAAATTCTGAGGCATCCGTTGCCACGAAACTCACGCAGTGCTGGACTAGCATAAAAAAAATGACGCTACTCCAGCAATGCGAGGAGGCCACCATAGAGAAAAGCTCTGCATCAATTTTACTCCTGCTCTGAGCCGGCGGTAAAATTCTGATGCAGTGAAGTCGCAGACTGACGCAGTGAAATGTTCGTAATTTTACAGCATCAGTTCTACGTGGTTTTCCCGTGGGAATGCCTACCCTGCATACATTATACCTGATGCAGGTGTAATGTGATGCAAGGGTTTACAAACTGACACATTAGGCCCAATGTGTCTGTTTGTAAATCTCAAGCAGTGTAGAGCATTGCTAGCGCAACCGTTGCATCTAAACAAAAAATTACGCAATGGAGTCGCAAAGGCACTGCAAATTAGGTCCTGGATTTGTTCATTCTGGAAAGAGCTGAATCTGCTAAATACTCTTTGTGCTCATGTTGTGGACATCTATCAGGAGAGACTCTTAAGCATCTGTCCATCCTCTATGCTATCACATGGAGTCAAAGAGTTTATCTGCTCCGGAAGAAGAGGGATGCACAAAGTAAAGGAACAGCCTTGACCCAGTTCCAGAACAGAAAATATAGAATACAGAAATCATGTCCAACTAGGGAGTATAACGGAAAGACTGAAACTTCCTCTTAGTGTTTAAAAACTTCTACCTGATTGGTCTTAGTGACATCTTACAAGTTGGTGTTGGGAAAATATTCAATGATCCACAATTGATGCCCTTGACAGCTAGTTTCCCAGAGGTGAAAAGACATCAATCTGCTGGATGAGTTTTCGATCTGCTTGAAAGACAATTATGGCCCTCATTATAACATTGACTGTAAATCCCACCTACCGCCACTCTGACTGCTGCCAACATACTGCCGCGGCGGCGGGTATCCGTTCACCATATTATGACACACGTACACCAATCCATCACTATTTAGCCACATAAACAAAGCCACCACACCAAAGGTCAGTGATAAACTGGCGGTATCAAAACCCACACCGTTTCGCCAACAGAACAACGCCCATCACATTATGACCCACGAATCACTAAGGTGGACATTCAACAGCAGTAAACCATTGGCGGTACATACCGCCACGCTTAAAATATACACACACAAACAAAACACCACATTGTACAATTCAAACAACACACACCTGACACCCATACACACATTACACCAACACACCCAAACCACTATAAAACACATACCCACATTACCCACAACCCCTTACGACTACAAACCATTGGCACGAGACAGACGCCACGACCACAGACAAAACCAGAGCCGCACACTACCTACACCTATACGCCACCCACGCTCCCCACATCACACACCCCAACACATCACCCTACACACCCTCACCTACACAACTCACACAACACCCATGGCACCACAAAGACACCCCAGATTCTCAGAGGAGGAGCTAAGGGTCATAGTGGAGGAAATAATCAGGGTAGAGCCACAGCTTTTTGGAGCACAGGTGCAGCAGATATCTATAGCTAGGAAGATGGAGCTTTGGCGGAGAATCGTGGACGCCGTGGGACAGCACCCAAGAACCAGGGATGACATCAGGAAGAGGTGGAACAACCTATGGGGAAGGTTCGTTCCATTGCAGCAAGACACCAACTCACTGTACAGAGGACTGGCAGTGGACCCCCACCTCCTCCCCCACAACTAACAACATGGAAGGAGCAAGTCTTGGCAATCATGCATCCTGAGGGCCTGGCCAGAGTCGGAGGAGGACTGGACTCTGGTAAGTCAACTCTTTACCACTATAACCCCCCTATCCTGCATACCATCACATACCCTCACCCACACCCTCAATCCCATCACTCCACCACCTCCCACACACCCCATCATCACATCTCTGTCATCCCAGTGCCAAGCCCTGTATGCCATACCAATGCATGGACATCACTCACAGGCCTGCATGGATACCTATCACTAAAGCATGCACACTAGAGAGGATCAGCTAGCCCACTACATACCAACTTACACAAATGAAAGATGCCAGGGCAAATACAAACGAAGAGGGCAAGCCACTGATGCACAATATGTCACACACAGAAACAATAACACATCATTTACATCCCCACAGGTACCCCAGCCAATGTCAGAAGAGAGGAGGTGCCAGCAATATCCAGTCCCCCCACAGAAGAGGCCCACAGTGATGACAGCAACTCTGGACTTTAGGATCTGGATGACAAACCTGGCCCATCAGGGACCTCTGAACAGCCAGTTACCCAGGCCCAGTCACACACCACCACAGACCCTCCCCACCAGGAAACACCACCACAGCACCCACCCAGCGTACCCATACCTCTGTCCCCAGGACACGTCAATCAGCAGTGTGTCCACCTCTACAGGGACCCCAGGGCACACCGCGCTCCCAAGACAATCAGGGACCTGGGGTCAGAGGCAGTGGGCACATGGTTCAGGGGACAGAGGCACAGGACAACAGGGAAACTGGGAGGAGTACTGTGTGCCAAAGGGAGGACAGGCCCAGGGAACCGACTCTCCAGGAGGCACTCGCAGAGATCCTGGGAGCCTACCAACATTCCCAGAACACGATGGGCCAGATCCTGGACAATGTGCAGGAGAACAGGCGGCTGCAGGAGGGACAGTACCAGGGGATCAGGGAGGACTTGCAGGCCATCAACACCACCCTGGTCTCCATAGCAGGGGTGCTGGCAGACATGGCCAATATTATGAGGGAGGCAGTCTCACAACAGCGGGCCCCCGCCACTAGCCAGAGATCTGAACTGCCTTCCACCTCCGCTGCTGCTAGTGGACAGGAGGCCCCACCACAGGACAAACATGCCACCAGCACCCCTTCCCCTGCAGAAGGAGAACCACCCCGCAAACGTTCCCTGCGATTCAGACAGAAGCCAGAGACACTTGCCAAGACCCCTGCCAGGAAATGAGACTCTCCTGATTGTCACCCTTGTGTCCCACACAGTCACCCTGTCCACCTTGAACTGCCATTGCCCCCTTCCTATGTCCCCTTGGACAATGCATCTGTGCTACAAATAGACCCTGGACTTTCCTCCATCACCACCCCATCCCATTGCACTTCCCCCTCTTTTACCTAGCACTTCAATAAACACCCTTGTAAAAAATAGACGTATGGAGTATGGCAAATTTTTCAAATGTGTATTCATTTAAACAGGTTCAAACAATGCAATTCAACAGTACAGTACATGAGTAATATGTTAATGACCTGTAGCTGGCTGCAGTGATCACACCAGGAACTATTGTGAAGCTCACAAATCTGTTAAATGAATTGCCCAAGGGTACAGTAAGTGGGCATAGAAGTGGGAAATAACAGCATGCCAGTGCCATAGAAATTAAATAAATTATAATGAAATGTGAAGTAACACTGTCTTACCTGTGTGTCATTCGAAGTACTGTCTAATGACTGCTGTTCTGTTGTCCTCATCCTCATCCTCTACCTCCTCATCCTCATTGTCCACAGGGTCCACTGTTGCCACATGGGCATCTCCAGCCTCCTCCTCCTACAGAAAAGGCACAAGGCGTCTCAGGGCAAGGTTGTGCAGCATGCAGCATGCCACTATTATTTGGCAGACCTTCTTGGGTGAGTAGCACAGGGATCCACCTGTTAGATGGAGGCATCTGAACCTGGCCTTCAGGAGGCCAAAGGTCCGTTCTATAATCCTTCTGGTTCACCCATGTGCCTCATTGTAACTTCTTCTGCCCTTTTCCTTGCATTCCTCACAGGGTCAGCAGCCAAGATAGATTGGGGTAACCAGCGTCACCTGCAAATATTGAAGGACAACATTTAGCCACACACTATCCCATATGGCCCACACCATGCCCAACATAAACTGGGTGGGGACCAGGGCTCACCTATTAGCCTCACCCTGTGCCTCTGTAGTTGTCCCATCACATTTGGAATGCTGCTATTCCTCAGGACAAAGGCATCATGCACCGACCCAGGATACTTAGCATTGATGTGGGAGATATACTGGTCCGCCAAGCATACCATCTGCACATTCATAGAGTGGAAACTCTTACGATTTCTGTACACCTGTTCATTTTGACGGGGGGGACTAATGCAATATGTGTACCATCAATCGCCCCTATTATGTTGGGGATATGTCCCATTGCATTGAACTCAGCCTTCACTGAGGCCAAATCTTCCACCTGGGGGAATACAGTGTAGCTGCACATGTGTTTAATCATGGCAGACAACACTCCTGTCAGCACAATTGAGAACATTGGCTGTGACATTCCTGCTACCAAGCCCACTGTTACTTGAAAAGAACCAGTTGCCAGGAAATGGAGCACTGATAGAACTTGCAGAAGAGGGGTGATCCCAGTGGGGTGATGGATAGCAGATATCAGGTCAGGCTTCAATTGGGCACACAGCTCTGTGATTGTGGCCCTGTCCAGTCTATAGGTGAGGATAATGTGCCTGTTCTCCAGTGTTGCCAAGTCCACCAGGGGTCTGATCACAGGGGTATGTCTCCATCTCCTACTCATCTGCAGCGGTAGCTATCTATGGGGCAAAAGAGTGAGGAGCCTGTCACTAACTGAACAATCGGGTTACAAAGGAACATTGCGTGCTGTTAATTTGTAATGGGTCAGTGTGAACTGTCTAGTATGTCCAAATTTAGACAGTGACTCAGCAACTATCCAGGGCTTCCCCCCACCCCTGAAATGGCATCTACCTGTCCTGTGTGGAGGGACAGGTGGAAGTGAGGTAATTCCGCTGACGTTGGGCTCCTTTGTGGGAGGTGGTCGGGAACTGCCGTGCAACTTCTCTTTGGGTAACATTGGGACCCATGGGTTACAGTGGCCAATGGTGATCTATGCCTCCGGGGACGTGACCTCCATATTCTATCTAATTCCTCACTTGCTACCTGTCCTTCAACAGGAGAGGACCTACACTGCATGTGCTGCTGTGACCTGTGTCTGGAACCTACCATGGCCTGTGTGACTGGGGAAAGGGCCCCTGCCTTCACTTCAGAGGAGTTGGAGAGACTGGTGGAGGGGGTCCTACCCCAGTACAGACTGCTGTATGGGCCTCCAGACCAACAGGTGAGTACACTGTGGGCACGATGCATGTGACATTAATGCATTGGGTGGTGTGTGTGAAGGCCTCCTGTAAGGGGGTGGTGGGTAGATGTCCTATGGGAGGCATATAGGTTGTGTGCTGGGCCATGTGTGTGCAAATGGTGATGTGGAGGGGTAAGTGGGCCATAAGTGTAAGAGACAGGACTGTCTGACTAATACTATTTTCCTGTGTGTATTGCCTCTGCTGGTCAGCGCCCATCAAATGGGTATATGGCATGCCATTACCAAGGACGTGCGGACCCTGGGGTTCTACGGCAGGCGGAGCACCCACTGTCAGAAATGGTGGGAGGACCTGAGATGCTGGGCACGGAAGATGGCTGAGGTCCAGCTGGGGATGTCCTCCCAATGAGGAAGGGGTGCCCATCAAACCCTGACCCATGGCCTGCATACTGGCAGTAGCCTATCCAGAGCTAGATGGGCGCTTGAGGGCATCACAGCAGCCACAAGGGGGTGAGTTCAGTGGCGATCATTACAACTTACGGCTGGTGGGGTGTTATCTGGGTGGTTGATGTGTGTCAGTGGGTGCCCCTAGGCCAGACCTGACATTGCAGCGTAGGTCCCCTGGTGGCTATGGTGCAGAAGGGCATACTTAGCTACCTAGCTCGTAGGCATCCACTACTTGTCAGGGCTGGGTGGGTCTCAGGTGTGCTGGATTTGCCGGTGTGTGCCCCTCCCCATGCCTTGGTGGCTAGCAATATCACTGGTAGTGCAATGCATATAGCATAGGCCTGTTCCCTGTGTGTGAGGATGCTGTGTACACCAACGGTCGTGTTGGTGCAGCCATTGACCAAGTGTATCCTCCCCCGTCTTGTTTTGTCACCCTGTCCTTATGTGCATTAGCATCATCTGGCGGAGGAGAAGAGGCACCAACGACGGAGGAAGCTGCATCCCACAGGATCTAGGAGGCACAGTCCACTGATGGTGAGGACACCAATGTGACGGAGGGTGAGGGAGGGACACAGATACCTCCTCCGATTGAAGCTCCCTGGTGGTGGTGGACACCTCTGTGACCACCCCAGCTACAGGTACATCTGCCACCCCGTATAAGCACCGCCCCCCAGCAGCCCTTCATCAAGTTGCCTGTGCCCGCTCACCCAGGAGGGTGGGTATGTCCTTTGCCCCAGGCACCTCAGGCCCTGCCCCATTGAGCCGTACTGCCCTGAGTGTGGAGGCTATTGACCTCCTGAGATCCATCTCTGTAGGGCAGTCAACCATTGTGAATTCCATCCAGGGGCTGGCAGCCCAGATGCAACAGACTAATGCATTCCTGGAGGCCATTCACACTAGCTTGGCAGCCCCACAGAGATCGATCAAGGCTCTGTCCTCCTCTCTGATTGCAGCTATTGTCCCAGTTTCCACCCTCCCCTCTCCAAATTCCTCTTCCCAAACCCATTCTCCTCAACAACAACCTATCCCAAGCACACAGGACAACGAGCACGCACACAAGACAACACACAAGAGTGGTTCAGGCAAACACAAGCACCACACTTCATCCCACAGGCACTCACACAAACACCATCCAGATGCAGACATGCCAACATCCACTAATTCCACTGTCTCCCCCTCCTCCTCCTCCACCTCCCTCCCAGTTCCGTCTACACTCACACCTGCATGCACTACACCATCATCCACTACCAGCATCACCACCACACCTAGCAGAACACACACCTCACTGGCAGACACCTCCACAACAGCCATGCACACGTCCCCTGTGTCCTCTCCCACTGTGTCTGTCCCCCCTCCTAAGGTAGACAAACGCACTCAGACACCCAACAGCTATCCACCTCACAACAGCATACAGGCCATGCACCTGCACCCAAAAGCAGCAAACAGACACCTCGAACAACCACTCCCTCTTCCTCCACTCCCATTACTTCTCCCTCTTCCTGCCCCAATGTCCCTAAAAAGTTTTTCCTTGCCCAACTTGACCTCTTCCTTACACCTCCCACCCCTGGCCTGCACATCTGGCCAGGGTGGCAAAAACCCAGCCAAGCCCCTCAGCCACCCACTCCGCAGGCCTAGTAGTCACCACATGCACTTGTGGTGGGAAAGGATCCAGGGCACATGTCCTGAGGGTGAAGGAGCCTGCACCAAGCAGCCTCAAGGGTAAGGAGCCTACCCAAGCTGCTGCCAGTAAGACAAAGGAGCCTGCCCCTGCTGCCAGGAAGACCAAGGAGCCTGCCCCAGCTGCTGTCAGGAAGACCAAGGAGCCAGCACCAGCAGGCAGGAAGGGCAAGGCGCCTGTGGCAGGAACTCTGACGGAGCCCCCACCACCAACCATGGTTGTGCAGCCGTCCGAGGCTGCAGGGGATGGGCAGGAGCTTCCCCCCACCAGCTGCTGCAGCAGCACCACTACCACCACTGAGCAGCCGTCACCGCCGGTGGACGGTATGTAGTCCAGCCTCTATAGGCTGCTGTGTGGCCTGCCCCCTGCAAATCCAGTGAGTATGACACCCACCTGAGAGACTGTGACCTTGCACTCCCCAGGATCAAGAGCACAAGACACAATGCCCCCTCCAGAACCAGTGGGTAAGACACCCACCAACCCAAGCCTCCCCAGGATCAAGAGCACAGGGCACAATGCCCCCTCCAGAACCAGTGGGTAAGACACCCACCAACCTCAGGATCAAGAGCACAGGGCTCGATGCCCCCTCCAGAGCCAGTGGGCAAGACACCCACCAACCCCAGCCTCCCCAGGATCAAGAGCACAGGGCTCGATGCCCCCTCCAGAACCAGTGGGTAAGACACTCACCAACCCCAGCCTCCCCAGGATCAAGATCACAGGGCATGTTGCCCCCTCCAGAGCATGTGGTCAAGTCACCCACTCGAGAGACTGTGACCTTGCATTTCTGAGGACCAAGCACAGGGCATGTTGCCCCCTCCAGAGCATGTGGGCAAGTCACCCACTTGAGAGAATGTGGCCTCGCACTCCCCAGGACCAAGCACAGGGCATGTTGCCCCCTCCAGAACCAGTGGTCTTGTTTCATCTCCCGTCTGAGGTGCCCCTCCTGTCCCCCTGAAGGTCCTGCCTATTTACCAACTGATGCCCTTGCAGTGTTCTCTCCGTGCTGATGCAGGTGACAAGTAGGGCCTTGGACTTTGGCCTGCGGACATGTGGCCCACGCAAACTAAGGACTGGCCAGTGTCCCTTGAACGGTACAATTGTAAATATCTGTTATATTGGCTACATTTTTATTTATACTGTGTTGATCTTAGTACACTCACTTTAGTAAATTAGTTTTGTCCTTGCATTATTCTGCTGATTTAGGGGGAATAACTTGTTTTCTTGTGCATCTGGTTGTGTGTCTGGGGTGTGTATGTCGGGTGTGTGTTGTGTGTGTGTGTGTTTCACTCTCGTTTTCCTCCCCCCCTCCCTTGTGTGCTAGGCGGCTGTACTCACCGTCGTCGTCTTCACCGTCATTGGTGTTAGTGGTGGAGCAGCACGTAGAAGACCATGGGGAAGACATGCAGCTCGGGCTCCCTGGCACCGTGGTTGTTCCCTGTGTCTCCAATGGTGAGCCCTTTCCCTTCTGAGGTCTGTTTCCGCCAGGCTTTTGCTGTCGTTAGTTCTGCCCTGGAAAAGGTGGCGTATTGGCATGTCTTAATAAGGTGGGCGGAACATTGGCTTCAACCAGGCTGTAGGCTGCTACCGCAGTGGTGCCTGTTGTTTCCGCCCTGGTGGTCGGTGTGGTAAAGTGGCTTTCTATCGGGGATCTATCCGCCATGGTCATAATTTGACGGTAATTACCACCAGCCTGTTGGTGGTATTACCGCCACTTTTTAACCCACCACCAGGGTTGTAATGAGGGCCTATGTGTAACCAACATAAAACAGTTCATTTTTTACAGCTAATGGGTGTTGAACCCCATAAATGGGACTTATTTAAGAGGAACGCAATAGTAACACCTGGCGTTACCGTTCAGGAAAAAAGTAGCTCACTCTAATTCTGAAGTAATGTGTTTTCCAAAACCTACTTGTCTACGATGTTTACAATTTACCATTACATTTCCCAAAAACCACTGGAAGGTGTCCTCAAAGCCCCCTGTAAAGCAACCATTAAAGCCTATGAAGTTCTGACCATAGTTTGTAAAGTGCTTGCAGTAAATTACATACAAAGTAATTAGCGGGGAACCTGTACCCACTCCCGCCCGGAAAAGTGATCTTAAAATCCTACCAGGTACAACCAATGCTGCCATCCAAATGTGCTCGGAAATGCACGATTTTGCACTTTTTCTTCATTATACCCCGAAGATGGTCTGGTGTTGTATGTGGTGCTATGTGACGCAATAACGTCTTCCTTACTTACCACTTAACGCGTAGTGCTGTAAACAGTACTACTGTTATCCACTGTAAAAGTAATCAATTCATCGACTTCAGAAGACTGAAAGACTGAGGGCCTCATTTAAAAGGAACTGGCGCATTGTCTCCATTTTCCTTGTGTTGCCCTGTGCCCCCCTAGTGACACCATGGCAGCGCAGTGTTTATATATACGGTGCACTATGGCACTCGTTAGCACAATTGCATCAACATTTTTGATGCTGCTGTGGCGCTTTGCTAGACTAGTATCAAAAATGTTGACAGTAGTCCAGCAAAGCTTGGGGAGGCTCATTGAAAAGAGCCTAGAGTCAGTTTGTCTGCCTTGGACAGGCATTAAAAAGTGACACTAGAATGGCACAGTAAAATCTTGTAGATTTCAATGCACCATTTGTTTGGGCCTCCCTGCAAGGGAACACCTCCCTTGCATACATTAAACTTGGCGCAAGTATAATGTGGCACAAGTGTTTACAATCTGGCGCAATGGTGACATTGCGCCAGTATGTAGATGTGGCACGGGTTGGGGGACTGTTTTGCACCACCGTAGCGTCAAAGAAAATGAAGCTAGTGCCCCTGAGTGTGCCCACTCGGTATTCACCCAGTAGGCCATCTTAATGGCTTTTAAAGGCTTGAATAGTTAGTTCAGCTGTCTCTTACAGTCTGCAGGCTCTGAAGAGAGTGTACAAACAGGATGCAACGCCTGCATCAGGTAAGGATACACTGTGAATCCTGGTGGGAGAGGGAGACATGGGTGCACTGTGACACAAGGCTTATGAAAATGTCTGCTAAATAAATGTACCCAGGATTTATTGGCAAATACTGCAGGCGAGCGACAACCTTGTCGATGAAAAGCAGAAGCAATTACAATAAATGGAAGTTTCCACATCAGGGAAGGAGAGAGTTATGACTGCAAATAAAGTACACGTTGGATTCCAGAGCTTAGCACAAGACCAGGACAGGATCTGATGTGGCATCTCTGCTTTGTCCTAAGCAGGTGAATTATACCTTAAAATAAATATTGGCTTGTTGCCAATGGTTATGTGATGGCTGAAATAAACCATAGATTGTCTGATGAAAAGGAAGATGTGACTGGATTGTGTGCAGCACCAAGGAAGATTCACTATTGTCTGATTAGGAAAGCAAAAGCGCGATGATGTAAATGCTTGAATTAATCTGACCCGCAGATATGTACCTTTTTTCTCTAGCTGGTGCTCCAGCTTAGAAAGGGACCTGCCAAGGCCCCGTCTCCCTCCAAAAAACACAGTCCACCCAATCTGCCAGGCCACGCTTTGTCTGCAGGTGCTGGGGACACAAGCACCGCCTGGAGGGGTTCAGCCTCGTTGGGCCTCATCAGTGAGATACAGCGTCAGCCCTTAGAGGGTGCAGGGTGGTAAAAATGAATCTGAAATATCGACGAGTCACAATATTGTGACCACAATATCGAGGGACAAAATACCGAAAGATAAGTATATACATATATATATATATATATATATATATATATATATATACATACATACACACACACACACACATATATATATATATATATATATATATATATATATATATAGAGAGAGAGAGAGAGAGTGTCAAGGTTCGCAGATGTGGAGCCAAGAACAGCAAATCTTTATCTTCCTCTGTGCACTTACCTGTTCAATATTTTGTCCCTCGATATTGTAGTCATGATATTGTGACCTGCCAATATTTCTGAATAGATATTTCCTTCTAATATCCCCCTAAGCCACACTAAGAATCCCAATCTGTGTTTTTGAGCCCCCATTAAGAAGGAGATGGACTAGCTGTAGTGAGGGAAACTGCTTTAGCTTGACCAGAACCTAAGTTCCAGTTGAGCGCTGCTAAGTCAGACTAATACCTCTGCCGTGCATCACTTTGCATCCTGACACAAAAAAGCTGATCATCTTGAGTGGCACACTCAAGAGAGAACACCTTGTAGGTACAAGGCCATTGTTTGTGTGTCACCTCATGTAGAACTTTTTCCATGGTGTCTCATTACTGAATTTGCCTCATTTACTTTTCGGCGGAGGCGTTGCTCCGTTGCAACGGTGACAGATATCCTGTCCACCTAAATTGAAATATCATGGTATTTAGATTTTGGTGGACGGGCTATCCATCAGCCTTGTGTCAGAGCAACCCCTCCTTCAAGATCTAAATCAGACCCTAAGGCCTTCTACCATGAGGTTAAAGCTCAATGACATGGGACAACGCAGGTGTGAAGTTGGAATGTGTGTCTCTCTAACTGCATCTTTTACTTGGTGACTTGGGACCTACTGTGACTTTTTGCAACTACCAAAGTCCCTGAATGAACTGGTAACTCATTCCAAAGTCCACAAGAAACCAGGGAAGATGCATTGTCCCTCCAGAGATCCCATGATCATCTGTGGGCCCAGCATAACAATGGTAAGCTGAATCTTGCAACCACATCCTGCCAGCACCTGCTTCCAAGCAGCACTCGCACCACAAAAGAGCTCTCGCCACCTCAAAGGATGCCTGGCACCACAAGACCTTCTCTTCTAAACTGTCAGTGACAATCACGGTTCCCCACATCTTCCTGTTTAGCTAGCAGCCAGAAAAACAAGAGATAGTGTTACAGACTCAATAAGATTGTACTTGTAACCCTGATGTTCAATACACCCCCTGCTGAACGCAGAAGATTTAAAGAATAACATACAACTTTATGCAAAAGTATTGTAAATTATTATATGTACTAATCATAATATCTTTATAATAAAGAATGACAGTGCTTGGACATTACATGTATTGTGAGTTAAACATCCTACCCCAGTCTTCTTTCACGGTCAGGCCGTGAGTATTGACCTCACTCCCCCTGAAAATCATAGCCTAAAAGAGGGGACTTGGCATTTCAGTGAGCTTGCAGTAGTATTTGGTTTCTGCATATCCAAAGGCATCAGTAGTCCCAGTGCTTAATTTGTAAATAAAAGTGTGCCGGTGCCCAAAACTCTCTTTTGAAACACACGGCTGCTGCATTTAAATGTGCGAACACGGAATACTGAGACAGCGTAATCCTGAAGCCATCTCGGGCCTCTTCAATCCATTTACAGCCACTCCCTGCCCCTTAAGCTCTCTCTTGCAGCTTTTTGCTTTTTCCCTTTGTGGTGCTTTTCCGTTTTTCTCTTCCTCTGACTTTCCCATATGTGTCTGATGTAGAAAACTAAGAGATGGCCCTCAAAAATAAGTGCTGGTGCCCTGCACCAGAAACCACCAGCTCAAATTAAGCACTGAGCAGTACTTGTCACAAGCATTACCTAAAAGCTATTGAGTCACACAAGCACCAGAATTTTTTTTAATCTGTTGATTGCTTTCTTGTGGATTGTCGGCTATATTATACTGCTGTAACCTTCCTTTGCTCCTAGAAAGGCTCAGGTTATTGTGGATCTGCCTTTCTCTTTCACAAATTGAGCATTGATAGAAAGGGCACGTTGAAGTGACTGGATTGATTTGTTTGAGCTTTGTAAATGCTGTATGAGTTGGCATGTGGTTGGATAGGAACTTCGTAGTATACATTTATTTTATTTTGTTACTTATTTTGAGTTTTTGTTAAGCTCTGCTAACCACCTTTTTTGGTGGTCTCAAAGTTCAGTTCTTTTGAGTGAGGGTACATATAAAGATTGACAGGTAGGAGGGTAATGCCAAGAGATTCAGTCATGTAGAATATATTGGAGCCTCAGAAAAGAGTGTGTCATGCCTAGGACGCTCCTTCATCAAATTTGCCCTGAAAAGATAACCAGGGCTGAGAGGGCAGCGCAATGAAAGCGGATGATGAGAAATTCATAAAGCCTAAAGGCATTTGACTCACTAGGATGTTACAGACAATTGAGGGGGAGCTTCTTAAAGAGGGAAGAATTATCAAAAGTTGACTGGGAGAATAGCCTCGCCTTCAAAGATTGTCCAACTTTCACAGTCACTTTCAAGTTTGAGGTGCCATGGTGGGGAATTTCAGGAGGAGAAATCCTGACCTTAAAAGGTTCAACCACCAAAACTCATATACCAGCTGTGGTCGGTAGATATCTGTTGGACAACCTGAGGCTTGTGGTCGGTAGCTAAAGGATGGATAGTTTAGTAAGGCAGTTTAGTGCTTGGCCAATCACTAGGCAGAGAGTTTTGTAGTTAGGTGCTAGAAATGAGTACAAATCTGTCTGAAGACCGAATGAAGATCTTGCATTTTAAGATGCAAGAGATCCAGGCTGGACAGTTGGAGAAGGAGGCGCTGAGGGTGGGAAGCCGTGATGTTTCAGGTGGTCATTGAGATGGCAGGTTTAGCACAAGATATCCTTGGGGGAAAGACACCCTAGGCATTGTTCCGCCTATTCTTAACAACTGAGTCAGCTATAGTCATTCACAGATAGAAACGTCAGTGAGCAGGTGAGTGATGCTGATTAAGTGACATGTTGCTTCATACCTGATAGTGCAGGGAAAGATTTTGATGCTATTGTAGACAATTGACCGTGGTGTCTGTAACTTACCCGACACCTTTAAGAAACAGAAGTCTAACTGTTTATGAACACATTCACAAACTTCATAGTGAACCTATAACCTAGGCAGTGAAACAATAGAGGTACTCCACCAGAGACAGTGAAAGAATAGATCATCCATCACTGAGGGTGTGAATGATTGTACTACTGAATATCGACACCAACAATATCGTGGTACAAGAATACATATGACAGAATATCGAGGGACAAACAATCCACAGTTAAGTACACATCTATGTACCATGAAGATATATGTACTGTGTAGGTACATGTATTTGGGGATAGGTGAAGAAAATCTATACTTACCTGTCAACATTTTATTTTTGATATTCTGTCCTTGATATTGTGTCCCATCAATACTGTAGTGTCGATATTCAGGGGGCACACCACCATGAAATAATCGGGAATCAATCTTGGGGATAGTGAAACAATATAGAATCTATAACTGAAGCTATGAAATAACAAACAGTAAATCAGTGAAGGAATGAAAGAACCAAGAATCCATGAATTAGACAGTGAAACAATGCATCATTCATCGCCGAGGCAGTGAAACAATAGAGAATTCATCAAAAAGATAGTGAAACAATAAACAAGTATCACAAAGATAGTGAAACAAAGTAGAATCCATCATGGAGAGAGTGAAACAATGGAGAATATGTCACAACGATAGTGAAACAATTGAAAATTCATCATAGAGATAATGAAACAAAAGAAATCTATCCCCAAGATAGTAAAACAATAGAGAATACTTCATGGAGATAGTGTAAACAATAGAAAATCCAACAATAGACAATACTTCATGGATAGAGTGAAACAGTAGATAATCTCATACAAAGGCTGCAAAAAAATGAACAGTCCATAACAGGAACAGCGAAACAGAGAATCTGAAAATGAGATAGTGACACAATAAGGCACCACAGAGATGGAGAAAAAGGGATAATTCATCGTATGATTGTGAATAAATAGATCATCAATCACTGACACTGCGAGACAGCAGATAATCATTTGCTGAGGCTGTGAAATAACAGACATTCCATTAAAGAATTGGTGAAACAATAGAGAATCCATCATTAAGACAGTGAAACAAGGGAGCACACATCACTGAGATGGTGAAACAAAACAGAATGTAGCACCCAAACAACGAAGCAATCCATAATCTGTCACTTTACAGTGAATCAACAAAAGATCCATCACTGAGACGATAAAAGAATACCGACGCCACCATGGTGATAGTGAAACAATACAGCATTCATCCCTTAGGAAGTGAAACAATGGATAATCCATGATGCAAATAGTGAAACAAGAGAGAATCTACAGCAGACACACTGAAACGAAAGATAATCTTTTACTGAGTCTGTGAAATAACAGACAATTCATCAGAAAAGCAGCGAAACAACGGAGAATCCATCAATGTGACATTAAAAGAATGGGCCATCACAGAGACAAAGAAAGAATGAACTGGTAAATAATCGATCCCTGACACTGAGACAACAGATGATCTGTTACTGAAGCTGTGAGATAACAAGACATTCCACCACAGAACTGGTTAAACAATAGAGAACCTATTACCAAAATATTGGAACAATAAAGATTCCACCTCTGACTAAGTCAAACAATGGAGCATTCGTCACTGAGATGATGAAACAAAACAGAAAGTATCACCTAAGCAGAGACTCAATCAGTAATCTGTCACGTGACAGTGAAACAATAGAGAATTCATCAATGAGGCGCTGGAACAATGGAGAATCTAGCAGTTGACAGTGAAAAAAGAGAGAATCTATCACTGAGGTCACAATCTAACAGGAGCAGATAAACATGAGAGAATCAGTCACAGGAGCAGAGACACTACAGAGAATCCATCAATGAGACAATGAAACGATTTCTCACTCAGTGGATCAAATATTGATCGTTTTTCTTTCTCTCTGCTTTTATTACTTCCGTTAAACTCTTCATCTAAATAATCTTCATAATTTAAATCCAGTATTCATCTTAATCACAATCTTCACCTTTTTGTTCAAATTTCCCAAACTTGTCCTCTTCGTTCACAGAGCTAGACTGCCCATCCTGCATGTTGCTCTGGACACCAAATCTATTTGATTTTTTTTGGACTCCTTTCAATTCTAAAGTATTCTTCATATGCTTTCCCATTTTGAAATACTTTCCACCTGCCCCCTAGTAACATTGTCCTCTCCTTCTGAGATTGAAAAATATTTCTCATCTTCCAGGTTTTGTATTCTCTCTTTTTCTTTAATGGTTCCTTCTCTTTGGCTGTCATCTGCAGTTCCTGGGATACTGTTTTTCTTATTAAATTTCCGTGTGCCATATCTCCTGTTCTCCCATTTTCGTATAACTTATCCTATTTGTCTGTACTTCATTGCTTATTTACAACTTTTTCCAATGTTCCTCCTCTATTTTCTGTTAAACTCTAACATACACTTAAAAAAACACAGTTTGACGCGTTCCAGATCCCTGAAACGATTGCTGAAGAGTGTGCGTTGGCAGGCAAACAGCCACGTTGCAAAGCTCTGAAGTGAGAGAGCCCCAATTCCGTTAGAAATATTACGTAATGATGGAGAACATCAGACGCGATGCGTCATCCTCGGCTGCAGTCTAGAGGCTACTAGCTTGCAGCTGTGCGCTCTTATCAGTAATGTTCCCCAAGTTTAAAAAAAACATTTGGGGCCACATGTACATAGGTTCAGAATTGCGAGTCGCAAATCCGAATGTAGGATGGTGTCGCGATATGCTTTTTGCACGTCACAAACAGCCAAATACCTACATGTGGCCCTTGGTGCCTAAAATATACTGAAAATATTTCTAGCTTACTCTCCAAGAATTTTCAATTCTGTTAAGAACACGGAGGTGAGGATTATTCCTCTCCTTCTTTGCTGTTTATTAACCTTCAAACACAGCAGCCAATAAAAACAAACTTTTTCAAAAACTACATTACCCATAAGTTCTATGTATGACATCATAACATCACTACCAATCATGGCACACCATACAATATATAACCATGAGGAACCAAAAGTCCTCATCTTTCTTTGCTCTGAGGTGAGTAAGTCAGAAAATCCAAAAAGTGTCCCGACAGGAACTTTTCCAACACCGTTTGCCTATGTGGGTTCGACGTTGACCTACATCAACTGAAGGGCGAGCAGGCCCGACGTGAGAAGACAAAGCCATTCTCGTCTCAAGTTACCCAGTCTTCTGATTAGAAACTGTAAAAAAACTGAAATGACATTGTTGTGACATTCTGTCGTAATCAGTTCAGGTCATATAACGACATTCTGTTTTTATATATACAAATCCTAAGTATATCAATGACAGTATTCATTAAATAGAGAGGTATCGCCTACAAATCATACTCATATCAATGATGGTATATCTGCTAACATATCAGATCACATCAATGACGATGTACATCATAAATGAGTGTTAGAATTGGGGTCTCTGGTTGGCAGGCAGTTTACACTCTGTCCTAGCAGGGACCCTCACTCTAGTCAGGGCAAGGGAGTTACACTCCTAAGACAAACCCTGCTCTTCCCCTTGGTAGCTTGGCACAAGCAGTCAGGCTTCTCTCAAAGGCAATGTGTAAAGTATTTGTACCAACACACACAGTAATACAGTCAAAACACTACAAAATAGAGATCACACCAGTTTAGAAAAATAGACAATATTTATCTAAATCAAACAAGACCAAAATGACAAAGATCCAACATACACAAGTCAAGTTATGAATTTTTAAAGTAAAAAGAGTCTTACTCCTTTTAAAACAATGGAAATGTTGTTATTACACAAAGTACCTGGTTTGCGTCAAGCCGCACAGGTGAGCGTGTGTCGGAAAACTCAGTAATGCGTTGATTCCTTACTTGCAAGTGAGGCCGTGCGTTGGTTCTTTTCCAGTCGGGTAGGCGATGCATCATTTTTCTCTCCCACAAGAGAGTGATGCATCGATTTCCAGACGGGGCACATCGGATCCGCGCAGGTTCACAATGACTTTGACGCCCAGTGACGATGCATGAGAAAACCCAGCCACGCGGTGATGGAAAACCGCTCTACGTGGGGTTTGGCATCATTTCTCCAGCCGCGATTCAGGTGATGCGTCGATTTCCCAACCGCGATGCAGGTGGTTCGTCGATTTCAGACACAAGGCGGGTGAGGTGTCATTTTTACAGCTGCGTTGCAGTTGGTGTGTCTATACTTTCCCCGCACAGCTTCCTGTGCGTGGATTTCAGTCCTTGTTCTACCAGCTTCACCTTTCATGGGCCCAGGGACTGGCTAGGGCACCACTTGGCAGTACAGGAGTCTCAGCAGAGAGTCCAGGTGCTGGCAGGGGAAGTCTTTGATGGCTCTGAGACTTCAAAACAGGAGGCAAGCTCAGTCCAAACTCTTGGAGAGTTTTCACAAGCAGGATATACCACAAGTCCAGTCTTTGTCCCCTTCCTCAGGCAGAAGCTGCAACTGCAGGATAGCCCATCAAAGCACAGTCACAGGCAGGGGCAGCACTTCTCCTCAGCTCTTCAGCTCTTCCCCTTGGCAGACGTTCTTCTTGTTTCAGAAGCAAATCTTAAAATCTGGGGGTTTGGGCCCACCAGTTATACCCCTTTCTGCCTTTGAAGAAGGCAAACTTCAATGAAAGTGTCTGTTGTTCACAAGAACCTGCCTTGCCCAGGCCTGGCCCCAGACACACACCGGGGGTTGGAGACTGCATTGTGTAAGGGTCGGCACAGCTCATTCTGGTGTAAGTGACTACTCCTCCCTCCACTCTAGCCCAGATGGCTCATCAGGATATGCAGGCTACACCCCAGCTCCCTTTGTGTCACTGTCTAGAGGGGATTCACAAACAGCCCAACTGTCATTCTGACCCAGACAGGGAATATACAAGCAGGCAGAGTCACAGAATGGTTTAAGCAAGAAAATGCCCACTTTCCAAAAGAGGCATTTTCAAACAGACAATTTAAAAACAAACTTTTGAAGCGTGGGTCTAGGGTATTTATCGCGAAAGAGCTTTCTAACAGTTCCAAGCAGTTTATGTGGAGCTGAGTTTTGTCACGAGACCAGCGGCCGCCTGGAGAAATGGTGCCGCACCTGGTGCCTCAACCCCCCTGCTGGTGTCCAATTCCAGAATAACATCCTAACAAGAGCCAGAGATCACTCTGCTGTTCCAAGCTCACATGTGGTCTAGCCACCACTGTAGTTCGCTGAGAGTCTCTGGAGTGCAATCTATGAGTTCTACATATGTTAGGCCTTTCTGAAGGAGATGGATCTTTAGGCATTGGAGATCCCTGTAGTGTAATGGGGCTTGAAAGATGGCTTGTATGGAGGACACTAATAAGCCTACTATCCTGTATAATATCCTGAGGGATATCCTGTCCTTGCGGACATTGGGGCAGATCTCCTTCTGAACTGAGTGTTGCTTCTGGGTTGGAGGAGATAGGAGAGAAGTAGAAGAGCCAATCTGGAATCCTAGAAATTCAATCCGACGAGAAGGGGTCAGGTTGGATTTCTTTGCATTTATCAGCAAACCTAGAACTTGGAGCAATTGAATGATCCATTCTAAGTGTTGTGTGAGGGATTGGGCATCTTGGGCCATGAGTAGGATGTCATCTGAGTAGACGATCATTCGAACCCCTCTGGATTGGAGCTTCTCTGTCACTGGGTGCATCACCTTGGCGGAGCACCAGCGGGCGGAGGAGAGTCCAAAGGGGAGAACCTTGAAGTGGAACCATTGATTGTTCCATCTGAATTGTAGGAACTTTCTGGGAGGAGGAAATATCGGGATGGTGAGGTATGCGTCCTTCAGGTCCAAACAAACCATCCAGTCGCCTTCCCTGAGAATGTCTATGAGGAGATAGATCACCTCCATCTTGAAGTGGTGATAAATAATTCAGCTGTTGAATTCCTTCAAATTGATTACTAAGCAGGAGCCCCCTCATTTCTTGATTACACCAAAAATATTGTTGCAAAAACCCAAGGGATTGGCCTGGCACTGGGCGATCGCATCTTTGCTCACCAGTTGGTCTATTTCTTGTTGAATAAAGGAGCGATCTAGTAGGGAAAAATGGATTGGTTGTGGTAGGCATGTCTGTGGGGGGTCCCAAAGAATTCTAAATGGAAACCTGTTACTGTCTCCAGTACCTACTGATCTGAGGTTAACAAGGACTAATTGTGTAGGAAAAATCTTATCAGTATTACTGATGAGGGTGCGATCAAGCTTACCTTAAGGGTTGTAGCCAGAGTTAAAGTTGCCCTGGAAGCCACCTCAATTGTAACGCGCATGTCCAGCTCGCACCCTGGCGGGATAGAAGATGTCTCTGGCTTGAGACATATATCTCCTGCCTGAAGTGGTGTATCCTGAATGAGGGCTGCGTGCTATTTAGCAGCCGGACAGATGCTCTCTAATGCTGCCGGCCCTGGCAAAAATGTGCTGCGGCTAGAACACCTTGTTCAATGAGGTTTGGGCCTTGTCTAGGGCCGTGAATGTATGGACAAACTTGTCCTGATCTTTAACAAATTTGTCCCCAAACAGGAGACCATTGGCAAGGGGTCCCACCACAGCATTGGCTAGATCTGCTAGCTTGGGGAGATTGCGCAATTTGCGTTGCCTAAAATGCACAATGTGTGTGGTGCCAAGCCTGCTAGGGTTTTGGGATCAATCATGGAGCTGGACTCCATTGCGGTTATTGGCAGGTCTGAATGTTTGCATAAGAGGCCTGCAAGGTCTTCAATTTTGTCCAGCAGGTCTTCCAGGATCTAGCTATACCCTTCTCAGGGTCTTTGGATGAGCGCTTGATGAAGGTCACCAGATTAGGGTCTAACTCAGGTTTTAGGGCTACCTTGCCGGGAATATCAGGGCGTGGCATTCGAAATGGAGGTGGTTACTGGGCCTTTCTGATTCGTGTTTGGGCGTATTCGGCTGCTGCGGGCAGGAGGGTTGAGTCTGATGAGCTGGTGTGAATTATCACATCTGAATCAAAGTTGAGGGAAGATGTTGGGTCTATAACTTTGCCTCTCGGGTTGGCTGTCTGTTGGTTGTCAGAGGTATGGCGCAGTCGTTTCTGGGGATGCAAGGTGCCGTTGTTTGAGTCTGACTGGGAGGAGTGTGAATTGTTGGAGCCGTCATCTGGGGGGGAACCAGAGAGGGCCTGGGAGCTGGTGGAGGGGTGCGCTGAATACTCGTGGTTCGAGGCTGTTGTTTGGGACAGGCGGGCCATAGGAGCTACGTGGGGCCATTCAGTGGGAGGAGGAGGGGATCGCTCATCCTTGTGGGGAGGGAGAGGCATGGGGCTAGATTGACAATAGAGAGGTACTGTCAGGGCATACCTCTTCAGCTGCCTGGCAATTGGCTGGAGTGCTACCGCTAGGGCCCTGTTAACCAATTGGGCGACTGAGGCATCCAGGGTGTGCACATTGTCCTCCTGCTCCTGGTAATAAGAGGCATCGTCAGGGGTCTACCTGTCTGCTATAGCAAGAGAATAGTGAAAGAGGAACAGGCCTGTATAGTTAAAACTTGTAAAAAGGGGAAAATAAGCCTTCTGTAATGACTGTGATGGGGAGGGGAGCCCCAGAAACTTTTAGACCATTTAGGGAGGCCCAGGCAACTTCCTATAAGATTAGCTGGAGGAAACTCCGTTATTTCACTTCTCTTCCCCCTCAGAAATAGACCTGTATGAGCCAAAGTACAACCGAGGCATACAGGCGTATGGGGAACATTATGATCTAATGCGTTCTTGGCACAGCGGGAGCCGAATCAATGCCTGCAGAGAATCAATGCCTGCAGCGCTCTAATTTGATTTGGAAACTGACCCTCGGTATGAAGCGAGCGTGCAGGCAGCATGCCAGAAAGAGGACTACGGTTCTGGCGCTAATGCACTCCGTCCTCCGTCCTCCCTGCATCCCCCATCGGATTCAACACATAATTATGGCCTTTCGCTGTATGATTGAAAGGTGGCAATTACACGGGGCTGTGTAATCCAACCGCTCGAATCATTCCGTGAGGCAGTACAGTAATAATATGTATTGCATGCGCTGAAGCGGTCACTCGCTGTTATTGACACAGTTTTACCACACTGTGGACACTAATGCATAACAACAATGAATAAAACAATAAAGGCCAATACTCATCTTCTGTGAAGCAGCAAAGAAAGAGGAGGATTTATGGTTCCTCATGGTTATATATTATATGGTGCGCCATGATTGGTAATAATGTTAGGATGTCATGGGTAAAGCTATCCATGGAACAGGACCGCTTTTTATCAGAAACAAAATAACCGAATACATCCAACAAAGAAACCTCCGATTAAGATTGGCACCCCGCCTTAGAACACCACCATACAAAAAAAGACTATAGGTGGTACATCCTTCTCCGTACAAGCAGCCAAACTATGGAATTCATTACCCCCAACTATAAGAGCCACAGATAACTTTCTTGTCTTCAGAAAACTTCTCAAGAGTTGTCTCTTTCCTTTATAACCACCATATTCAAACAACTATGGACTGCATATGCCTATGTTGATAAATATTTTTTTCTGATTATGTGTATATGTTTAGTTATGTATAGTTCTTTAGAAAAATATGTATTGCTACTATGTCATAACAATAAAATACACACACTCTCTTTAAACCTGTTTGACTAAGTATATTTACCCATGGTTCTAATTATGTATTGTATGTGCATTTGTGTGTATTCATGTGTGTTTGTATGTGTATGTGTATGCGTGTAGGTATATATATATATATATGTGTGTATATGTTGTTTCTGTGCTTGGCATGTTCGTGGGTCATTGCATGGCTCCTGGGTGGGTTGTTATACTCGATATCTATGAATTCCTGCTCTCATCTTATCACACTTATCTACCAATCATTATATGTCATGTCTCTATCAAACTATCCCACTCTGACTCATCCCAAATCCTTTCTACTACTTTCATCTCCTAAATAACTCTGCCTAAGCTCTTCCCTCCGCTTCCACATCTAATTCACCAAACCTCACTTTACTACCATGACCTCCCACACAACCCTACTAAATTCTCCCTCATTTATCTCACCCTGCTACTATGCTCTCCCTAACCCTTTCCACAGACTCTTCCCTCCTCCATCCCCCTTTACTGATCCCAAGCCTTTGGGTTGAGTAAATGAAGGATATACTCCCAATTAACACTTCTGGATCTCTTTCCCCTTCCACCCCTCCATTACTCCAGGCAATCTAACTAACAAACTCTCATATCCGTGGCTCAAATTAACTCATAATAATACTAAAACTGTACTCATTATTTCCAGATCATAATCCATCACTAATTCTTGTTGGGTTCCAGAGTAGCGTGTTACTCACCGAAAAGCGTTTCGACGCCTCGTCAGGGTTAGTAAGTGCTATATAAATACTATTACAATACAATACAATACAATACAATTACAATGGGTAACGCAGTTTTTGAAAATGTCTGTTTTTATTGCCTGCTGTGATTAAAGGTTAATAAACAGCAAAGAAGGATTAGCATAATCCAAAGCCTCCGTTTCTGACATAGAATTTGCAATAACCAATCTTCTTTTTTTACATTTCACTTAAAAACAGAAACTGTACAATTATAGTTGAAATAAATAGTTAACATTCACATAACCATATTTATCTAAGATTTCAAACCTAAACTAATTACTATCTACTAAGCAAATACTCATTGTGCCCATTAATTGGGTTGATAAACACTCCTAAATCACTGTGAAACAAACATTTACAATACATACTATATTTAAGATAATATCCTTATGTATGATTCTTATCTGCTCAAAAGCTGCAAACTAAAGAGGAAGAAAAAGGAGAACAGGGAGATTTAAGAGGACTCGAGGAGTCTATGCTTTGTAAAGTAGTTCTATGTTCTGAAATTGAGAACTTGTAAGCGTTGCTGCTCAGAAGAGAGTGCATAAAAGATTTATGCATAATTAGAACACTGGAATGTTGGGAGCTCCATTGAAGACAATGAAGGGTCTTGGGCTTCTAATGGACGGTAAAAGGTCAGAGCTCTGCTAACGCGTCCCTCTATGTTAATTTATTACACATTAGGACTCGTTTTAGGACAATGAATCTTTTGACCCAGTTGAGTAGGACGAGATAGCTAATCAATATGTCAATCAATACATCAATAACGTCATCAATATTTATCACAACAATACATTTCACCTTAGTCAAAGCCATTAATCAATTCAAGATGCTACCATGACCTTTCAGTCATGAATAACCACACAGGTTTAGTAGACTTTTATGAATTTTATTCCCTATTAGTTACAATCTAAGATTAAGTGAGTTAATCTCAAAACCAAGAAACATAACATCATAGTCACAATGTGGCAACTTTGATAAGATTTCATTAAGGCAAGAATCACAAACATTAGAACATAGCACGGCGTAAACATGGATCAAGGTATAGCAGAGTATTGATATCACATCAGTTCAACAAAGCATAGTCTCAGTCATTTGTCTATTTGCGTCAATTTGGTGAACACCTGTCCTAACCACTGATTAGCATTCACATGTTGGGCTTCATGCAAAACAATTTAGAACACCAATTTGGAAAACATCTAGCTATGGTCTCTGTCAAAAGCAAGCAGTTGGTACCTAGAAAAGAAAAGCAAACAGACAAATTACAATTGCATCGTCATAATTACCCTCCAAGGATTAGGTCAGCACACAGGTTCAGTCTTCGTCTTCAGGACATCAGTCAAATCGCCATCAGTCAGGACTTAACTAAAGGGCATAAAGGGCACTTCCCTCATAAGGAGGAAAAGTGAAAAGGGCAGTCTATGGATGACGATGGGTTTTCAATAAGTCTCAAATCACCAAACAGAGTGACAAAGTTTCTGGATAAAATCAATAGCATTCCCTACCTAATTTCCTTGACCTTTCTGTGACATGGGTTTCTATCCCTTTTTCGTAGTACATTCCCCCAAAATTCTATTGGACATTTACTATACCCCACTATCTTTAACCTATCAGAGAATACATTAAGTAATCCCAATTGTCACCCCATAATATTTGACAGGTCTTTGATTGGTCTTCATAATTGACGTCTTCAGAGGTGGCACATCCGGCGTTACTTCATATTTTGGCATTTCTTGGCACATCCTTTGGGTTAGCAGTTTCGTTGTTCGCTGGTCTAAGTGACCTTGTACATAACATTAATCTACACTTGTTTCAATATTTTATACATTCATTTCAGGGCACCGAAGATGTGCCTGGGAACGGATTTAACATGGTTACATTCATCTTCCAAGTTTGAAGAAAAATAACATTTGCAGGGTCATGGTCCCTTGTGAGTCAGCACACTGGAAAACAGAAAAATGCATTTAATATGAGAGCTGAGCAGCTAAACTGCAGCTCACGCTAACTTAAGGCCTATGAAGAATTTCAATACAGTTTCAACAATACGAACGTTAATATAAGCTTAATTGAACATAACATAAACATTTTATTAATCATTATTAGTTGTGTTTACATTGGTGGCCACTCATCGTGGTCACAATTCCAGTACACGTTTAAGCAAAATCGCTATTATTATAGTTTTCTATGCAGTATCATCACACATTAATATATAGATATTTCGTTCTAATATAGGTTATGTAAACTACGCTCTCTCAGTCCCTCCTCTGATGACGCTCGTCATCACACAAACCTCTCTTTTTTAACTTTCCATTTTAATTTTTCACTTTGCGCATTTCAACATCTTGTCCCTTGTGTGAGCTTTCCCAAATCTCATTGAACATTTTCTCTCTTTCACTTTCTTCATTTCTCCTGGTTCTTTTTGTCCAATTTCTTTTAATTTTATCATTAATTTTGCATGCTCCCCATAATCTTAATAGAAAGGCCAGAACAATTAATAGACCCCTTAGTATTTTTGCAAGAACCCCATTCCAAATATTGGTAAACCAGCTTCCCACTCTAGCAACTCCTTTTCCAAATTTCTCCCATACTCTACACTATCCCTAGTTAGGTTAGTAATCATACCTCTAATCTGCTTACTATTATCTGGAATGAATGAACAACAATGATCTTGCAGACCCCTCCGCTCTTTGCTAAAAGAATGTCTAAAGCAAGCCAATTTTGAAGAGTCATAGCTCTTTCTGCAGCAAGTTCAGTATCCATCAGAAGTATAGCCCCTGTAAAGTTTGTCAGCATGTTATCCACAATAGTAGACAACTTTTGAATTTTCATGGAATTCAAGATAACCCCTACTGAAGGGATTATGGCTCCAAATATATCACCAATGACAGCAGCCACTGATTCTCGTTTTTGTCTAGCATGTTGTAATTCAGAAGTTTTAGGTATTTGCTTCAAGTCATCAATCTGGTAAATTTTTGGGAAAACTATCTCCAAATAATATGTCCCATACCATCCCTTAGGAAGACGGTAATAAGCATTAAGCCCACAGATGTAATAGATCCCAGGGTTCGCTGGATCCTGTCCATTTAACATAAATGTCCATTTACTCTGAAACAAAAACACATGTCTACATTCACTCGTTCCCACAAACAAATTGTCTTGTTCAGATTTTGTCCTATATACACACAAAGCCTACCTACATGCAATGCATCTATAGCTAAATTGCCTTGCGTTTTGATTGCTGTGTAAGCATAATCGTTTGCATATGTGCGTTTTTCTAACCCTTTATCTAATCTTTCTTTCAATGCTTTGCGTCTATCATCAGTGTGATCTAAAAAGCTTTTCTCTACAGGAGACAGTAAGCAGGTCAGATTGTTGCGATGTGCATAAGCAGTCCCAAATGTAAGCGTCGGTTCAAAGAAACCTCTAACTATTTTTATATCATCAATCACAGGCATAAAGGAAAACACAACATCCAAATTTGAATAAAAGTATTGTACATGCTCTTGATTATAGAATCTGGTTAATAACAAGCTACAGCTAATCCCGTAGGTTAATGGAAGGCTATGATAGGTAACCCCTTCTTGCACAGATGAAGGAATCTTAGTACACACATAACAGTCTTTTGCATCCATGGTCTCGACATATTCGTTCAGCAAGCAATAGAAGACATTAGTAGAAAGATCCCCTTTTGAATTAGTCCCCTCATGCAAGTGTCTTGCATCCTGCTCGAAGCTCTCCCACGGTGTTAGTGTTGTAGTTTCATGTTTTGAAGTAGCGTTAATAGTTTTCTTATCTAACCACAGCATTCCCACAATCACTCCCACAATTATTACTGCGCACACAATACCTATTATAAGACTTAACCAACCACACACCTTACTCTTCTTGTTACTACTTCTATCATAAGTCATGTCTGTATAGAATCAAATAGCAGAATAACAATCAACTTGAGGATGATATAAACTTTTTTTCTTTCTCTCTCTTTTGCGTGTATTTACAGCGTTTTCATTTACGCCAGGATCCCTTTGTCAAATCAGGTTAGTAGCTTGTCATAATCAGGTTTCTCAAAGTCAAATCAGGTTATCAGTGTCTCATCCGGTAATTTATAAGTCTCTTCCTTCAGTTTTCAGTTTTCGATTTTAACAAAAGTCTTATCTTTGAATTAGTTCAGGTGCCGTAGTATTGGCCTGGTACTTCTCGATCAAAACAGAATGCTAGGAATTCCTGTTGCCATTCAGATGTTGTAGCATACGTCCATTCAGGACCTGTATACCTTCTATTTGTGACTCTCTTTCTTTTCAATCTACGTTCACCTTGCAGTTCTCCTTCACTTACATTTTCCACTCAGGATTTATCCGTTTCTTCTGTTATGGTTTCATCTGGTATTCTTCTTATCCTTAGAACTGGTTTCTCTGGCCAATTATCACCCTTATGCGTCTTCTTCCGATTTGTATTTTCAGGACGCTGGACAGCACCCTCCTCTTGTAATATTGTGTTTTTGCTTGATGGACCTGCAACTGGCTCAGGGGATACCAGAGTACTTTGATCTCTTTCTATTATTTCCCCCTCTTCTTCTTCTTCTTCTTGATCTGTGACGGGTTCAAGTTCTAACCCGTATTCGTCTACTTCTGGGAGAACCTCTCCTTGACTTAGTTCTCCTGCTGCCTCTACTGAGATAGACACTCTGTCACCTCTCTCGAACTCACTCACTGTTTGAGGGACAAGGCTGTCCTCAGTGGGCTCTCCTGCAGTCTCAGTTCCCTCCTGGCTGTTTTCTAGCCCTGAGACTTCTCTTTCTGGAACTGTTGTGCCGGAAACTTCAAGTTCCTCATCAGTTGGACATGTTACCTTCTTTGTGTGACTGGCATGTATCCAATTTGGAATGCCTGCATATTTCACAGCAGTAGTTGTTGTCAAGATTACTTGATACGGCCCCTTCCAGCGCGGCTCCAAACACGACTTTCTCACGTGCTTCTTGACAACCACCCAGTCACCGGCTTGTAGGGTGTGACCTGGATCTCCCATCGGTGGCAATGTGTTAGCTTCTACCTGGTGAGAGAAAGAGCGAATCACATCAGCCAAGCCTTTGCAGTGGTCCAACACCATATCATCTGTGATATTCACTAGAGCATTTGCAGGCACTGCGGGTAACCTCATAGCTCTGCCCATCAAGATCTTGTGCGGTGATAGTCCTGTCTTCTTATCGGGGGTGTTCCTCATGGACATCAGCACTAAGGGCAATGCATCTGGCCATTTCATATTGGTAGCTGCGCACATCTTTGCCATTCTTGATTTCAAGGTACCATTCATTTGCTCTACTAATCCTGATGCTTCAGGGCGGTAGCTACAGTGCAGCTTTTGTTCGATGTCTAGTGCTGCACACAGAAGTTTAATCACCTCAATGTCGAAGTGTCTGCCCTTATCTGACTCTATAGAAACCGGAAACCCGAACCTGGGTATTAGCTCCCTAAGTAGCAGCTTTGCAACTGTGTGGGGTAGGCTTCAATCCAGTGACTGAAAACACACACAATCACCAACACGTACTTCAATCCTCCACAAACAGGCATCTCAATGAAGTCCATTTGCATTTTGCTAAATGGACCACCAGCTCTCCCAATGTGGCTCAAAGTTACCACAGTCCCTTTTCCAGCATTCATCTGTTGACAGATGATGCACCTGTGACAGGTAACCTCTGCGGCATGTCTGAATTTCGGGTTAAACCAATCGATTTTGAATGACCTGATCATTGCATCTCTCCCAAGATGAGCCTGTCCGGGATATAACCTTGCGAATTGAGACAGAAGACTATTTGGCAAAACTAATTTCCCCTCCTCTGATACCCACAAGTCGTCAGCCCTCTGTACACATTGCATTCTTTGCCAGGAGCGTTTTTTCTCTTTGCTAGTACGACCTTGTAGTGTCTTAAGTTCATCTAGCGTATCGACTACCCTTAATGCAAGGTTCAAGCATGTGTCATTTTCATTTTGTGGTAACAATTCCCACTGATCCTTGAACGATATACAGTTCAATGCGCAAAATCTTGCGACTTGATCTGCATAACCATTTCCCATGGACACAAAGGGGGTCATTACAACAGTGGCGGTAAAAGCCGCTTACCGCCGCGCAGAAGACCGCCAACACACCGCCGCGGCCGCGGAATTCCGGAACAGCTATTACGACCCCCATCCCGAAATCCGACAAAATTCTGACACCCACACAAGTCCGCCACACCAAAGGTCAGTGATAAACTGGTGAAAACAAAACCTCCACCGTCACGCCAACGGAAATACGCCAATGCTATCATGACCCACGAATCCACGCGGCGGTCTTTCAACCGCGGTATTCCATTGGCGGTACACACCGCCGCGCTCAAAATACACACACTCTTACAAAACACAGCCATATTGGACAAATCGAAATACACACACCTGATACACATACACACACCACTCCCACACACCCAATACAATATAAAACACACACCCACATCACCCACAAACCCCTACGAACACTATTACATAGAGAAGGCCAGAGAGAGACACCACCATCCACAAACTAGCAGCCACAGGCACACAACACCATCACCCACACTACTTCCACGCACAAAACACCACACACCACTACATATCACCACACTTATCACCACATACACCACCCCACACATCACCTACACCACCCCATGGTACGGCAAAGACACCCCAGGTTCTCGGAGGAGGAGCTCAGGGTCATGGTGGAGGATATCGTACGGGTAGAGCCACAGCTATTTGGATCACAGGTGCAGCACACCTCCATAGCTAGGAAGATGGAGCTATGGCGAAGAATTGTCGACAGGGTCAACGCAGTGGGACAGCACCCAAGAAATTGGGACGACATCAGGAAGAGGTGGAACGACCTACGGGGGAAGGTGCGTTCCGTGGTCTCAAGTCACAACATTGCGGTACAGCGGACTGGCGACGGACCCCCACCTCCTCCCCCACAACTAACAACATGGGAGGAGCAGGTCTTGACTATTCTGCATCCTGAGGGCCTCGCAGGAGTCGGTGGAGGAATGGACTCTGGTAAGTCAAATCTTAACTATCATATCCCCCACCCTACCTGCACCCTCTCCCCCTCCCCTATCACTCCAGCTCCTCACAAATGTGCTAATAACACAAACCACCCATCCCAACACCAAGCCCTGCATGACACAACAAAGCATGGACACCCATCACTAAAGCATGCCTACTGCACATACCCATAACACCCCCCTCAACCATCATCACACAAGCCCCCACACAGGAATGCTAGCACTGCGGTACACGCTCACCCACCCATTGCCCACCATGACACACACAGATGCAATAATCATGCTTTTATACCCCTGCAGGACCACTACCCAACAAAACCAGACAGGAGGGTCCAGACATCTCCACCCCACCCACAGAAGAGGCCCACAGTGATGACAGCAGCTCTGTCCAACTGGATCCAGATGACCAGCCCAGACCATCGTGGGCCTCGGGACAGTCGGTTCCCCACACCCAGTCACAGGCCACCACAGACCTTCCACTCTCTGGTAACACCAGCACAGCACCCACCAGCGGTCTCATACCTCCGTCCCCAGGACACGTCAATCAGCTGTGTGTCCACCACTACGGGGGACCCAGGATAACCCACCACCCCAACAACAACAGGGACCTGGGGGCAGTGGTAGTGGGCACACGGTCCAGGGGATGGAGGCACAGGAACACAGGGGAACTGGGAGGGATGCCCACTCTCCACGAGGCCCTCTCCTCCATCATGGGAGCATACCACCACTCCCAGGAGATGATGGCAACGGTACTGTCCAAGTTTCAGGAGACCCAGCGGCTGCAGGAGGAACAGTATTTGGGGTTCAGGGAGGAACTCATAACCATCAGCTCCTCCCTGGCACCATCGTAGGGGTGCTGAAGGAGATACTTAACACCAGGAGGGACACTGTGGCACTCCAAGGGGCCCCTGACACTAGCATGGACGATGAACTGCCCACCACCTCCGCCGGCGCTAGTGGACAGGACGCCCCGCCACAGGACCACCACACCAGCACCCCACCCCCTGCAGATGGAGAAACAACCCGCAAACGGTCCCTGAGATCCAGGAACAAGACAGAGCACGATGCCAAGACCCCTGCCAAGAAATGAGACCACCCTGATTGTCATCCTCCTGTCCCATTTTGTAACCCTGTCCATATTGGAACTGCCCCAGCTCCACTTCCTATGCCCATATGGGCAATGCACCTGTGAGACTAATAGACTGGACATTCCTCCACCATCACCCCTCACCATTTTACAACCCCCCTCCAATATTGAGCACTTCAATAAACACCCTTGAACCACAAAATAATCTGGAGTACGTCTGTGATTTCGAAAATGTGTATTAGCAATGACAGTGACAAAATGCGTTTTCAAATGTAATGTCAACATACCTATGTCACACATTTCAAGTCCATGAGGAATCTAAGCAGATGACACACGTTGGAAACCACACCTGTGAAATCGTAAGGGAAATGTACAACTCAGTTACCATATACTGGGTGAAATCGACAGACAGGATAGAGGTAGAAGTGTGAAAGTACTTGTAGTAGGCAGGAATGTGTTCTCACCTGTGTGTCACTGGAAATATTGCTGGATAACTGAGTCCCTGTTGTCAATGTCTTCTTCCTCTGCTTCCTCCTCATCACTGTCCACAGGCTCCACCGCTGCCACAACACCGTCATCTGGACCATCCACCTGCAGGAAAGGCACCTGTCATCGCAAAGCCAAGTTGTGAAGCATACAGCAGGCCACGATGATCTGGCACACCTTCCTTGGTGAGTAGAATAGGGAACCACCTGTCATATGGAGGCACCTGAACCTGGCCTTCAGGAGGCCGAAGGTGCGTTTGATGACCCTTCTAGTCTGCCCATGGGCCTCACTGTAGAGTTCCTCTGCCTGGTCCTGGGATTCCTCACTGGGGTCAGCAGCCATGACAGGTTGGGGTAACCAGAGTCCCCTAATAGCCACACCCGGTGCCTCTGGAGTTGACCCATCACATAAGGGATGCTGCTATTCTGCAGGATGTAGGCGTCATGCACAGAGCCAGGGAACATAGCATTTACCTGGGAGATGTACTGGTCTGCTAAACATACCATCTGTACATTCATCGAATGATAACTCTTCCGGTTCCTGTACACCTGTTCACTCCTGTGGGGGGGGACCAGAGCTACATGTCTACCATCAATGGCACCTATGATGTTGGGGATATGTCCAAGGGCATAGAAGTCACCTTTAACTGTAGGCAAATCCTCCACCTGAGGGAAAACGATGTAGCTCCGCATGTGTTTCAGCAGGGCAAGCAACACTCTGGACAACACGTTGGAAAACATAGGCTGGGACATCCCTGATGCCATGGCCACTGTTGTTTGAAATGACCCACTTGCAAGGAAATGGAGCACTGATAGCACCTGCACTTGAGGGGGGATCCCTGTGGGATGGCAGATTGCTGACATCAGGTCTGGCTCCAACTGGGCACACAGTTCCTGGATTGTGGCACGGTCAAACCTGTAGGTGATGATCAAATGTCTTTCCTCCATTGTCGACAGGTCCACCAGTGGTCGGTACACCGGAGGATTCCACCATCTCCTCACATGTCCCAGCGGACGGTGCCTAGGAATGACAACAGCGACCACAGAGTCAAACAACTCAGAGGTATGTACCCACAGTCTACACAGAACACCATTCATACACAAAATCTGGCCTGTATTTGTGTTGCACGACAAGGCCTAGGTCTGTGTGACGCAGTTGGTAATTAGGCCATGTGGGCCCCTGAAATGGCGGCTGCCTGACCTCTAAAGTGGGAGAATGGGATGTGAGGTAACTGCGCTGGTGTTGTACACCGTTGCGGTAGGAGGTTGAAGACCGCGGCGCAATGCTGCATTGATTAACATTGGACCCTATGGGTCCCAGGAGCCAATGACGATGTACGCCGGCAGTGATGGTACGCACCGCCGCGGACGTGACCGCCGCGGACGTGACCGCCATTTTCTATCTGTTCTATCACTCAATACCTGATCTTCGACAGGAGAGGACCTACACTGCAAGTGCTGCTGTGACCTCGGTCTAGAAGAGACAATGGCTTGTGCGTCTGGGGAAAGGGCCCCTGCCTTCATTGCAGAGGAGTTGGAGAAGCTTGTCGACTGGGTCCTCCCCCAGTACACGCTACTCTACGGTCCTCCAGACCAACAGGTAAGTACACAGGGAGCACGTTGTATGGGCTATGCCTGTGTGGAGAGGGCTGGTTGTAAGAATGAAGGGGGCACAGTTCTGCGTGCATGAAGAACTGTGAATGCATGTGCCACATGGCAAGGGTAGGGATGTGGGCCACTCACTTCGACGGTGCAGTTGTTAATGACTTCTCTTCTTCCCCTGTACATGTCATGTAGGTCAGCGCCCACCAAAAGAAGGATATTTGGCATGCCATCGCCAAGGACGTCCGGACCCTGGGGGTCCACCACAGACGGAGCACCCACTGCCGGAAAAGATGGGAGGACATTCGCCGCTGGAGCAAGAAGACGGAGGAGGCTCAGCTGGGGATGGCCTCCCAAAGTGGGAGGGATGCCCGTCGAACCATGACCCCCCTGATGTTCCGGATCCTGGCGGTGGCCTACCCTGAGTTGGATGGGTGCTCGAGGGCATCACAGCAGACACAAGGGGGTGAGTACAACATCAGTCAGCGGACTTTGCGCGCAGTGAAGGTGTCTGGGTGGGGGAGGAGGGCTGTGGTTTTCCCTAGGCCAGGGCGAGTTCCATAGGCTAGGCCCCTCCGTAATGCAGGCCATGTGGCACCCCACCCCACCTCTGTAGAGTGGCAAGTACAGGTATACATGCCCCTGTGTCATCTATGTGTGCAGATGTCCACCATAGCCATGTAGGACATATCCCAGGAATTGCATCTGTAGAGCCCAACAGCCCGACGTAGTGCAGGGGGCTGCTGTGTCTGTATTGTCCGCCAACGGTAGCGGTAAGCCATGCACTCAACCTGTCTTTCTTCTGTCGCCCCCCCCCCTTTTTGTGGTCTCCCTGTTCTTGTGTGCATCAGCATCATCATGCTGAGGTACAGTGGCACTGGAGCACGAGGGAGCTGCATCCCACATGGTCATGGAGGGCCACACCACGGACTCGGAATACACCAGTGGGACGGAGGGCGAGGGGAGCTTCACGGCGAGGACAGGATCAGCAACCAGCGACACGGACTCGTCCTCCGATGGGAGCTCCACTTCTACAGGTACAGCCGCCACTCCCCTACCAGCACTGCCCTCCCAGCAGCCCCTCAGCCTTCGCCCCGTGCCCGCTCACCCAGGAGGGTGGGCACCACCTTCGCCCCAGGCACCTCAGCCCCTGCCCCTGTCACCTCTGCTGCCCTCAGTGAGGAGGCCATTGATCTCCTCAGGTCCCTCACTGTTGGGCAGTCTACCATTTTGAATGCCATCCAGGGTGTAGAAAGGGAATTGCAACACACAAATGCATACCTGGAGGGCATTCATTCTGGTCAGGCTGCCCTTCATCGAACCCTGCAAACTCTGGCCTCAGCACTGATGGCAGCCATTGTCCCTGTGTCTAGCCTCCCCCCTCCAACTTCCTCCACCCAGACCCAATCCCCTGTACCCCAGCCTATCCCAAGCACACCATCAGACCAGCCTGCACACACCTCACCACAGAAGGGAAGCTCAGGCAAACATAAGCACCACACATCCCACAGGCACTCATGCAAGCATCACACACATACAGACACACCAACATCCACTGCCTCCACTGTGTCCCCCTCCTCGTCGTCTCCCTCCTCCCTCCCAGTCTCGTCTACACTCTCATCTGCATGCACTACCACTACAGCCACTACGTCCCGCACCAGCACACCCACCACCACACCCCGCTCACGTGCAGTCACCACCCCCACTCCCATTTACACGTCCCGTGTCCTCTCCCAGTGTGTCTGTGACGCCCCCTCTGAAGATACACAAACGCAGGCACACACCCACCCAACAGCCATCCACCTCACAACAGCCTCCAGCCCATGCACCTTCACCCAAAGTCACCAAACGTACACCTCCTACAACCACTACCTCTTCCTCCACTCCCAAACCCCCTCCAGCTACCCGTCCCTGTGTTCCTAAGAAACTTTTCCTGGCCAACCTTGACCTCTTCCCCTCCCCCCAACTCATAGGTCCCGTAATAGCACCTCAGCCAAAAAATCGCCTGGACCAGTGGTGCCTGTTACAGGTATGTGGAGTGCACCGGCCACCAGGCAAGCCAGTGTGGCACAGAGCGACAGCACAGCCAGTCCCCCCCCTGTGAAGCACCAGAAGTTGGACAGTGCCCGGCGGGAGAGGGGGAAGACTCCAGCCAGCAAAGCCGCTCACAAGGGTCCTGGGGGTAGTGTCGACTCAGCTGTGACTCCTCCCAAGGTGGGGAAGTGGCAGAAGAAATCTCCAAAGTCTGGGAGGAGCAGCACGGCGGAGAAGACCGCCATCATCCCCGCTGGCCAGGAAGCCACCGCCAGCCCAATCGTCACTGGCCAGGAGGCCACTGCCAGAGTCACTGCCCAGGAGGCCAGCCCAATCGTCACTGGCCAGGAGGCCACTGCCAGAGTCACTGCCCAGGAGGCCAGCCCAATCGTCACTGGCCAGGAGGCCACCGCCAGAGTCACTGCCCAGGAGGCCAGCCCAATCGTGACTGGCCAGGAGGGCCCCGCAAGCCACAGCCCAGCTGACCCATGAAGGACCGCCAGCCACAGGCCTGCTGGCCAATGAAGGACTGCCTTGGCAAGCACCGCTGAACAGGCCAGGGACCGCTGAACAAGGCAAAGACCGCCATGGCAAGCACCGCTGAACAGGGCAAGCACCGCTGAACAGGTCAGAAACTGCCAACTCAAGCACCGCCGAACAAGGCAAAGACCGCCATGGAATGCACCGCTGAACAGGGCAAGCACTGCTGAACAGATCAGAAACTGCCAACTCAAGCACCGCCGAACAAGGCAAAGACCGCCATGGCAAGCACCGCTGAACAGGGCAAGCACCGCTGAACAGGTCAGAAACTGCCAACTCAAGCACTGCTGAACAGGGCAAAGACCGCCATGGAATGCACCGCTGAACAGGGCAAGCACTGCTGAACAGGTCAGAAACTGCCAACTAAAGCACCGCTGAACAAGGCAAAGACTCCCATGGCAAGCACCGCTGAACAGGGCAAGCACTGCTAAACAGGTCAGAAACTGCCAACTCAAGCACCGCCGAACAGGGCAAAGACCGCCAAGGCGAGCACCGCTAGCCCATTAGCGGCAGGGGCAGTGACGCAACTGGGACCGTCACTGGGTGAGTGCTGCACTCTGGGCACAGGTCCCCCCTCCAGAACCAGTGGAGACATGCATCCACTCCGTCTGTCCTGCACAGGATGAAGCACTCTGGGCACCAGTCCCCCTCCAGAACCAGTGTAGACATGCATCCACTCCTTCTGTCCTGCACAGGATGAAGCACTCTGGGCACCAGTCCCCCTCCAGAACCAGTGGAGACATGCATCCATCTCCGTCTGTCCTGCACAGGATGAAGCACTCTGGGCACCAGTCCCCCTCCAGAACCAGTGGAGACATGCATCCACTTGAGAGACTGTGGCTTTGCACTCCCCAGGATGGTACAGTGGGCAAACCACCCACTGTAGAGACTTGAGAGACTGTGGCTTTGCACTCCCCAGGATGGTACAGTGGGCAAACCACCCACTGTAGAGACTTGAGAGACTGTGGCTTTGCACTGCCCAGGATGGTACAGTGGGCAACCCCCCCACTGTAGAGACTTGAGAGACTGTGGCTTTGCACTCCCCAGGATGGTACAGTGGGCAAACCACCCACTGTAGAGACTTGAGAGACTGTGGCTTTGCACTCCCCAGGATGGTACAGTTGGCAACCCACCCACTGTAGAGACTTGAGAGAATGTGGCTTTGCACTCCCCAGGATACATCAATGGGCATGGAGCCCCCTCGTGGATCTGGCGTGGTGCACTCATCCGGCTGAGGTGCCCCCCCCATCTCTTCCCCCTGAGGTGCCTGTTGTATTTCTATCTGATGCCCCTGCAGTGTTCTCTCCGTTTTGATCAGGTATCTAGTGTGGGCCTCGCCCATGCATTTTGGGCCCAGTGGTCCACGGACAATGAATGATGCATTACCTGCACTACTAATCGTGGTGTATATTTTGTTCAATGTGTATATATATATGTATATATTTGGTTACTGTATTTTGATATATTACAATGGTTCAACTCATTTCCTTTTGTCTTTGCATTCTTCCAGGGGGTTTGGGGGTTGTTACTGTAATGTTTGGATATGCATTGGTGTGTGTGTTGTAGTGGGTGAGGGTCGGGGTGGGGGTTGTAATGTTGGTTGTGTGTGGACCTGTGTTTTTCCCTCCCCCTCCCCTATGTCGTAGATGCAGTACTCACCGTGGTCTTCGCCGCCGGCGTTGTTGATCCTCGTATAGGAGCAGGAAGACTATTGCAGGGAGAATATTGAGTTCCGGCTCCATGGTGTCGTCGTTCCTCATGGAGTGTGTAGAGGTGAGCGTTTTCCCTTTGAAATGGCTGGAAAAGGTGGCGGATTGGCCTGTTGTGATACTGTGGGCGGTACATTGTCCTCCGCCTGTCTGTTGGGGGTGACCGCCGCGCTGTTTGTCTGTACCGCCGAGTGTTAAAGTGGCTGTCTTTGTTGCCGTTTTCCACCACGGTCATAATTCAAAATTTTTACCACCGGCCTGTTGGCAGTTTTACCGCCACTTTAACACCGACCGCCAGGGTTGTAATCACCACCAAAGTCTTGTGACTTGACGTGAGCATTGCATTTCACCACGGCAATTTCATGAGGTAACTGAATCGCATGTAACAAATCTTTAATTTGTTCACCATTTTTCACCGGCGAACCAGAAGAGGTCATGAAACCTCTCTGTGACCATAGTTTGCCAAAATCATGTACAATTACAAATCCATATCTGCTGTCAGTATAGATAGTGACTCTCAGATTCACGGCTGCGTGGCATGCCTTGGTAAGGGCAAATAGCTCTGCCACTTGTGTGGAAAATACCTTTTCAAGCCAGGAAGCTTCGATAATACCATCTATGGTACATACAGCATAACCAGCTCTCAGTGTTCCGACTGAATCTCTCAAACAGGACCCATCAACAAACATGATGCAGTCATTTTCTTTTAATTGTGTATCTTGAATATCAGGTCGTGGCTTGGTACATAATTCCGTTACCTCAAGACAATCATGCTCAACTTCCTCTTCATTATTAACTTCAGTATTTTCAGCAGGAAGTAGAGTTGCCGGGTTCAACACAGTACATCGTTTCAGAAAAACATTTGGTGACCCTAGTATAATTGTCTCATATTTGGTGAGTCGAGCATTTGTCATGTGCTGAGTTCTGGTTCGAGTTAACGAAATTTCAACTGAATGCGGAACCATTACTGTTAGGGGGTATCCCATCACTATGCCTTCACATTGAGTAAGGCTCTGACCAACTGCTGCAACTGTGCGCAAACAACCTGGTAAGGCTGCTGCAACGGGGTCCAAGGTAGCTGAAAAATATGCTACAGGGTGATTTGCACCTCCATGGACCTCTGTTAAGACAGACAAAGAACAAGCATCACGTTCATGACAAAACAGTAGAAAAGGCTTCGTGTAATCAGGCATACCCAAAGCCCTGCACATGCACTCTCTCAACTTCATGAATGACTCAAGCTCCTCTTTGGTCAAAGCTATGGTATACGGCTCATCCTTGATTTCTTTACCTGTCAGCTTTATCAAAGGTTTTGAGATAATCGAGAAGTTGGGTATCCACTGGCGACAGTAGCCCACCATTCCCCAAAACATTCTGACATCTCTCTTTGTCGTTGGAGGGTTCATTTTCAAAATGGCTGTTATTCTTTCCTTCGATATTCTTCAGGACCCTTTTTCAATCAGATGCCCTAAGTATTTCACCTCTTTCTGACAGTATTGCAGCTTCTTGGGTGACACCTTATGTCCGTTCTTTCCCAAATTATTCAATAAGGCAATTGTGTCATATTTACAGTTATCCCTTGTTTTGGATGAAATCAGCAAGTCATTGATGTACTGCACTAGAGTCGAGTTAAAAGGCAGTACTAAGGATTCCAAAATCTTTTTCAATATATGATTAAAGATGGAAGGTGACACAGAAAACCCTTGGGGAATTCTGCACCAACTGTACACCTTATCCAGGAATTTGAAACTGAACAAAAATTGGCTGTCCTCGTGAAGAGGTATCGAAAAGAAAGCTTGTGACAAGTCTATAATGGTGAACCATTCAGCATCACACGGAACCTGAAACATGATCACTGCTGGGTTGGGCACTATGGGGCAACATTTTACCACAATCTCGTTTATTTTCCTCAAATCTTGCACAATTCGAACTTTCCCACAAGGCTTTTTCAGACCCATTATCGGTGAATTGCATGGGCTACTCAACACCTCTTTCAGAACTCCCTGTTTCACAAAGTCTGCGATTATTTGTGACACTTCAATAAGAACATCTTGTGCCATATGATATTGATATGATATGATATTGTGGCACCTGGAGAAACACTGCATTTGGTTTCACTTGTACTTTAACTGGTTCTACACTTTTTATCAGTCCCACTTCCTTTCCTGTTCCTTGTAATTCGGCAGGTAGGTCAATCACTGTAAGCACCGGGAATAATGCAATCAAAGGGTAATCCTCATTTGTAAATCCTGTCTCTAATTCTGAGAACTGACCTTTGTCTCCTTCATCATCACTGTTTGTTTGCACTTCGATTCCATCATTGGTACAAGTAATCAAACATTTTGTTTTGCACAGCAAGTCCCTTCCCAGTAAGGATACCGGACTTGAATCACAGACTACAAACCTATGTAGTCCCTGGAAGTTGCCGATCTCAACTTGCACTGGATCTGTAATCGAGTTTGTCAGGTACTGGTTTGCTACTCCGACCACTCTTATGGTACGCCCCGAAAGTGGTAGTTTCGGAACTTCTGCACTTCTGACTGTAGAGCGTGTAGCTCCGGTATCGACTAGGAATGAAACTTTGTAACCCATAACCTTCCCTTCCACATAGGGACCCCTCTGGTATACCTCTAGGGATGCTGTAAGGTGGCACTCCTCACTGTCTGAGCTGTCATCCGACCACTCCTCATTCATTCCATCTTCACCTCGCAATGGGAATTGCTGTTCTGTGTTATTTTGACTCATTACCTGGCCTGTGACCTGTTGAGGAAGCATCACCTGTTGCTGTCCCATCAGAGCCATTAGTAATTGCATTTCCTGTCTAGGTACCATGGGAACCTGCTGTTGTACTTGCTGCATTTGTACTGGCTGAACACTCGGCATTTGCATCTGCTGCATGGGCTGTACCCCTTGCATCAGTACCAGGTTATTTTGAAAATTCGAATTCTGATTTCTCAGTTTTGGACCTCTTACATTTTGTAATGTACCGACATTAGTGCTTTGTTGAACGACACCATCCTGCACCACATTCAGGCACTCCCGTTTGCAGTGCCCCACGCCCCCGCACGCGTGACATGGTAACATCTTTTTCATCCCTTGTGCGTCATTTTGAACCACAACAGTATTCAAATCTGGACCGCGATTCACAAAACCTCGACCTCGGCTGCGCCTGAAACACACCATTCATTTGCGGTTGCTGCTGTATCATTTGTTGAACTCCATTTCCCTGTATACCAGCCTGCGCTGCCCTTATCTGCATTACCATCACTTTCTCTTTTAACTTTTTCTGCTTTAGTTCAATTTCGTCGCTACAGTATTTCGAATATTGCAACACCTCATCAATCGGCTTCGCTTGCCAACAAATCAAATGATTCTTAATCATCGGGCTGACCTCTGGTCTCAGCCCTTCAACAAATCTGAACACAAGATGGTTCATGTCTTTCGGCTCAATAGTTTCAGTACCACTGTAATGTTTGAATGCCTTTAACAACCTTTCATAGTAAGCATGTATAGATTCCTTAACGTCTTGCGATAATATTTCATCACCTCTTCGGAAGGTGCTCCAGTCACCTTATCTCTTGCCGGCTCCTTTGTCGGCCAGTCTACTCCTCTTTTGCACTCAAGCCACAAATCAGGCGGAAAAATGATCTCAAACAGAGTATTCAGGTCTGCCCAAAGACACTTTGCAGGTTTCACAAACCTATCTGTTTGTTGGTACCACTCGATCGGTTTCTCCCTCAACCTAGGGTAGTCATTAGTAAACAATAGGATGTCTCCTCTGGACCATGGCACATGAACTAAAACACCACCAGCTGTCTCTCTCATAGGAAGTATTTTTACCGATTATATGTCGGGTGAGGCCTTGGTCTGACTCAACCCTGGACTGTCATCTTTTCCCTTATCTTTTTTCTTTGCCCACCTGCCTTCCCATTTTTCTAGCGCGCCCCAAATTTGTGCACTTTGCAATAGTTCTTTTAAATGCGTCTTCATTCCGTGCTCAAAGTCTTTTGAATCAAAATCTAGTCTGTAACTTCTCTTCAAATGTTTGGTGTCCTCAATATCAATATTGTATTTGTCTGCTAGATTCGCTAATCTCTGATGCACCTTGCCCACTTCTTTAGTAATCTTAGGACACAGGTATCTCAATTCTGCTTTGGTGTATGACTCCAGTCTATTTACCCCCATGGTCCCATCCACTAATTCAGCAGCTTCCACTCCCAGTCTCACAAAATTCAGGTAGTCATCTTGCCCTGTCTTTTCCGGTTCTACAGTAGTCACTGTAGTCTTTTGTGAAGCATAGTTTTTTTCCAGCCACTCATTCAACTGTTGTACTGTACAACCTTGCAGTGAAATGTTTCCTGCATGCATCATTGGTGACTGTGAAGCATTCGTACTTATTGTTTGCGGAGTTAAAACCCCTAACCCTGCCTGACGCATTGCTTCCAAGGGTGCTTCTACTGGGCTAAGGTCTATTAAGGACCTCGGCTTTTCAACTGCTTGTTCTCCTGGGGCCATTATCTGGGGAGTTCCTATGGACCCTCCTCTTATTGGATCTTGGGTCATTACTCCCTGATCACATACACCTGATTTACCTTGTGCATATAATGGCACCGGTGGACCGACAGTAATTGGTAACGATATTGCAGCAGGTGTCTGACCTGGTCCCAAACTTCGTGGAGCAGTAACCCCATAGGTCTGTTCCAAAGTACCCGGTACAGGTACTAACGGAGGACCAGCGACTGGGTTGTACCCTGTTATCAGTTGTGGTTGTGGCTGAGACAGTAATTTAGGAGTTGACTCAATCTGCACTAACCTCGATTTTGTATATATTGGGTCTGTCGGCACAATCAGATTTGTAGTTGTCCCAAGTACTGGGAAGTCTAGATAAATTCTCTGTATCTGCGGTGGAGGTTGCAACTGTATCTGCATGTCTGGCGCAGTGGGTACACTGACACCATTCTGTATCGAAGCCGTATCACTAGTCTGTACCATATCAGTAACTTCTTTCTTCTGCGTCTGGTTCCCAGGACCCACGCTAGTGCTTGGAACACTGTCGCTCACCGCATAAGGTGGCGGGCGATCATGTGATAATCGGTCCATGAATTCTTCATCGTCTGAATCATCTTCCTCTTCCCAAGGTCTCTTATTTTCTTTAGGCTTACTAGAATCCTTGTCTGTTTTACAGGAGGTTTTCTTTCCCTGCGTCTCTTCTCCCTGAGCTATTGCTGGGAACAGTTTCAGTCCGTCAACAATTCCCCGTCTCCACATTTTGTTCTCATTATCCCACCTAGCTTCTGCATAAGACTTTTCTGCCCTTTTTAGTCTTCTCTAGAATCTTTCTTGTCTATGTTTAAGAGCCATCAAGTCCCAAATCACTAAATCCTCATACTGAGCTGGCCTCGGATGTGGTTTTTGTGTACTCAACATCCATCTTAAGTTCTCTAGTACCTTTGGATTGAACGTCCCATGTTCTGGAAATGCTAAACATCCCTCTTTCTCTGTTAATTTATGCCACTGTTTCATCCATAAACAAGGCGCGACACCCTTCTCCCCCATAACCATGTAAGCTGAAGTACCCTCAGGCGGTGTAGGCTCTCCATTAGTGGCCACAATGTAGGCATCTCTTTTCAGAGCGCTCTTGAATGCTTTGACAAAATTCATTTCTAAGTTTTCTCTTTATTCGTTTTTAATCAGAAAATGACTTAGTTCCCAGGACACTCTCCGCTCACCTTTCTCAACCTATTGCCTTTCACGGATGGCAGCCAATCCGTGCGCGACCCCTCTCGACAACTGACCTATCTCAAGGCGGCACCACTGACGTCACACTCACACACTGCAGCTGACAAAGTCTTGCGGCTCGTCCGCCCCTCACTGAATTTACACAAAACTAATGCTAAATTATTGCGAGCACTTTTAACAATAACACAAATCTGCCGGTTTACTACAGGAAGGGTAACACATTCGCTTCAGAATTTTACAGAGATTTCACTTGAAGCCTCGGCCACTACTCTCCCCTTCTCAATTCCCGCATACGCAAGCAGAATTCGACCCGCAAATCCTACTCTCGACTTGTCAATGGTTCGTTCTAGTGCACTTTAGAACTTGCCAAATCTCCATCGAAGGTTTCACACATACGTTTTGACTCAAACTCGACTTGTCAATCACGCCCGATTGACCTATTAAACCGCACAGAGTACAACATAAACCCAAGTGTCTCCTACACTTGTCAATATACTCCGGAGTATTAGACCACGACGGGTCCGTACATAAACAACCAACCACGTGGATAATTTTGAGCACAAAGCGCCACACTCATATGAAGTACGCCGACTTCCCTACTCTCATACTGCGGAGTACGCCCACTCCTACTAAAACAACATTTACCTGGCCTAAATACACACAGATTTCACAATCACCTGCAAAAAGGCATAAGCTGAGCAAGCGCAAAACTCTATACCACACATACTATGACGCCAAGAACATTCCCAACTCACTTAAGCAGGTTCCGAGATCCCGGGAAAGTCATGATGAATTTAGAAACACATCATACCTCCAATTTGCATTATTTCAGAAAACAATTTAAACAGTAATTTTTCCGTCCTAGGGCCCCAAAGGGCCAAACCGTCACTCTGCTACCAGAACTGCTAACGCGTCCCTCTATGTTAATTTATTACACATTAGGACTCGTTTTAGGCCAATTAATCTTTTGACCCAGTTGAGAGACACCGTAGGACGAGATAGCTAATAAATATGTCAATCAATACATCAATAACATCATCAATATTTATCACAACAATACATTTCACCTTAGTCAAAGTCATTAATCAATTCAAGACGCTACCATGACCTTTCAGTCATGAATAACCACACCGGTTTAGTAGAATTTTATGAATTTTATTCCCTATTAGTTACAATCTAAGATTAAGGGGGTCATTCTGACCCTGGCGGTCTGTGATAAAGCGGCGGCCAACCCGCCAACAGGCTGGCGGTTCAAAAAATGGAATTCTGACCCTGGCGGGAACCGCCAACAGAGCCCGCCACTTTACCACTCCGACCGCCACGGCGGGACAGACAAACAGCGCGGCGGTCACCGCCAACAGGCAGGCGGCAGACAATGTACCGCCCACCCTATCACAACTCACCAATCCGCCACCTCATCCGGGGCGGGAGCCCCGCCGATAAAACCACGGCGGAAACAGACTACGAACGGGAAAACGCTCACCTCTATACACTCCACGAGGACGGAGGACAGCATGGAGCCCGAATTACACATCCTACCCGCTCTCGTCTACCTGCTCATCTACCACGAGTACGAACTCCGGCGCAGACGACAACGGTGAGTACCGCACCTACGACACAGGGGAGGGGGGGAGGAGGAAGGGTTACGGGCACACACATACACATCACACCCACCCCCCAACTATCTACACACCAATGCAGAGCACCAAGTCAAAGTGACCCCACCCAAACCCCCCGGAATAACGAAAAGATATGATTCAAGTGAGAAACAACATTTATGTACAAAATAGGTTCATCGAAGACATGGCAAAATAGGTAAATGATGGAAAAGATTTCAAATGTAAACATTGCGTGACCGAGAAATAGAGGCAGAAAGTCCCGCACAGTCACAGAAATTGCAAATGTCCGTGGGCCGAAGTGTATCAACACTTGGGCAAAGCCCACACAGGAGCCCTGAGTCCGTTGGAGAGAACACTGCAGGGGCATCAGATGACAAAACTACAGGCACCTCAGGGGGAAGGGAAGGGGGGGCACCACAGCCACATGAGTCCACAACGCCAGATCCAAGAAGGGGCCACCATGCCCACTGTCCAATCCTGGGGAGTGCAAAGCCACAGTCTCTCAAGTCTCAACAGTGGGTGGCTTGCCCACTGTCATATCCTGGGGAGTGCAAAGTCACAGTCCATCAAGTGGATAACAGTCTCCACAGGCAATGGAGGAGGCAGGGTGGGCCGAGTGCAGCGTGAACATTAGTGTGACACAGAACCGGCACAGTCATTGGCCCAGCAGTGCTTGAGACGGCGGGGCCCAGCGGAGCGGTGCTTGACAGGAAGGCCCCAGCGGAGCGGTGCTTGAGACGGCGGGGCCCAGCAGAGCGGTGCTTGACAGGAAGGGCCCAGCGGAGCGGTGCTTGACAGGAAGGGCCCAGCGGAGCGGTGCTTGAGACGGCGGGGCCCAGCGGATCGGTGCTTGACAGGAAGGGCCCAGCGGAGCGGTACTTGAGACGGCGGGGCCCAGCGGAGCGGTGCTTGACAGGAAGGGCCCAGCGGAGCGGGGCCTGTCTTGGCGGGGCCCTCTTCAGCGGTGCCTTCCTGCACGGCGGGGCCCTCTTCAGCGGTGCCTTCCTGCACGGCAGGGCCCTCTTCAGCTGTGCCTTCCTGGACGGTGGGGCCCTCTTCAGCGGTGCCTTTCTGGACGGCGGGGCCCTCTTCAGCGGTGCCTTTCTGGACGGCGGGGCCCTCTTCAGCGGTGCCTTTCTGGACGGCGGGGCCCTCTTCAGCGGTGCCTTTCTGGACGGCGGGGCCCTCTTCAGCGGTGCCTTCCTGCACGGCGGGGCCCTCTTCAGCGGTGCCTCCCTGCACGGCGGGGCCCTCTTCAGCGGTGCCTTTCTGGACGGCGGGGCCCTCTTCAGCGGTGCCTTTCTGGACGGCGGGGCCCTCTTCAGCGGTGCCTTTCTGGACGGCGGGGCCCTCTTCAGCGGTGACTTTCTGGACGGCGGGGCCCTCTTCAGCGGTGCCTTTCTGGACGGCGGGGCCCTCTTCAGCGGTGCCTTCCTGCATGCCGGGGCCCTCTTCAGCAGTGCCTTTCTGGACGGCGGGGCCCTCTTCAGCGGTGCCTTTCTGGACGGCGGGGCCCTCTTCAGCGGTGCCTTTCTGGACGGCGGGGCCCTCTTCAGCGCTGTTTGTCCTGTAATTCCAGGGAGTCAGACCTGGGCAGGACTCCCTGCTCAGTCGCCCTCTGACCGTGCAGTTGCTGGACCCTTCGGTGACGGTGTCCTGGGCCCTTGGGTGTCCTCCATCACACCCGGGATGGGGCTTGTGGGGCCCTCCTGGTCCGCGCTCCTGCTGCCTGACTTCTCCGCCCTGCTGCCCTTGCCCTCCTTCGCTGTGGCTCTCTGGGCCTTGTCTCCCCTGGATGTTGTGGCAGGTGAAGTGTCCGAACTTTGGTCCTTGGGGGCAGCCGTGGCACTCCTCACGTGGCGGCCCCTCACTTTCCGGGTCCTCTTTCCAGGGGGGGGGCTGGCTGTCCCCTTTCTGCTGACCGATGTCTCACTGCTGGCAAAGGGGGGACTCCAAAATCCATGGACTACGCTGACACGTGAACCCGGGCTGGTGGTGGCTGAGGTGCTCTTGGGACTCTTAGCAGATGGAGGGGGTGGGTCAGGTGAGGGAAAGAGGTCAAGATTGGAGAGGTAACACTTCTTAGGACCAAGGTAAAAGGTAGGTGCAGTGGTTATGGGAGTGGAGGAAGAGGAGGTGGTTGTAGGAGAGTCAGGTGTGCTGTCCTTGGGTGAAGGTGCAAGGGCTGCAGGCTGTCGTGAGGTGGTTGGCTGTTGGGTGAGTGGCTGCCTGCGTTTGTGTGTCTTGGAAGAGGGGGTGACAGACACAGTGGGAGAGGACACAGGGGACGTGTAAATGGCAGTGGGGGTGGTGACTGCACGTGTGCGGACTGTACTGGAGGGTGTGCTGGTGATGGGTGTACTGGCTGTTGGTGGTGTGCATGCAGGTGTGAGTGTAGACGTCACAGGGAGGGAGGAGGGAGACGAGGAGGTGGGGGACACAGAGGTGGTAGTGGCTGTTGGCATGTCTGCATCTGGGTGTTGCTTGGGTGAATGTTTGTGTGATCTGTGGTGCTTATTTCTGGATGAGCTGCCCTTGGGTGTTGAGGTGTGTGCAGGCTGGTCTGATGGTGTGGATGGGATAGGCAGAGGAACAGGAGACAGAGACAGGGTGGAGGCAGTTAGAAGAGGGAGGCTGGAAACAGGGACAATGGCTGCCGTCAATGCTGAGGCCAGAGAATTGAACGATCGTTGACGGGCAGACTGACCCGAATGAATGCCCTCCAGGTATGCATTGCTACGATGCACCTCCCTCTCTACCCCCTGGATGGCATTCAAAAGGGTAGTCTGCCCAACAATGATGGTCCTCAGGAGGTCAATGACCTCTTCACTGAGGGCAGCAGGGGTAACAGGGGCAGGGGCTGAGGTGCCTGGGGCGAAGGAGATGCCCGCCTTCTTGGGCGAGCGGGCACGGAGCGTAGGCTGAGGGGCTGCTGGGAGGGTGGAGCTGGTGCGCTGGGTGGCGGCTGTACCTGTAGAGGCGGGGGGCACGGATGTTGCCACCACCGCTAGGGAGCTCCCTTCCGAGGACGTGTCGGTGTCGCTGGTTTCACCACGGCTCCACGTTGTGAAGCTCCCCTCGTCCTCCGTATCACTGGTGGCCTCGGTGTCTGTGCCATGGCCCACCGGGGCCTTGTGAGTCGCAGCTCCCTCGTGCTCCGGTGCCAAGTCTCCTCCGCCTGATGATGCTGAAGCACACATGCACAAGAAGATAAAGAAAAAGGGTGGGGGGAGACATAATAAAAGGTTGAGTACATGCATTGTCAACACCGTTGGTGGAGAGGACAGACACAGGAGCCTCATGCACTAAGCCGCGCAATCAGGATACACTACTGAGTACTTGTGACTGGGCCAACAGGTCTAGGGACAACAAACGCGCACATGGGTGATGCAGGACCATGGCTAGCTGTACCTGGCACCGTACAGAGGTGGGGGGCGGGGGCACAGGGACATGGCTAAAGGAGAGGAATACAATACAGAAAGCGCCCTGGCCTAATGTCACCCACAGCCCTCCTCCCCCACCCAGGCACCTCCACTGCGCGTAAAGATAGCTGAATGTGCTGGTACTCACCCCCTTGTGTCTGCTGTGATGTCGTCACGCGCCCATCCAAATCGGGGTAGGCCATCGCCAGGACCCGGGACATCAGGGGGGTCAGGGTATGACTGGCACCCCTCCTAGGTTGGGAGGCCATCCCCAGCAGTGACTCGGCGGTCTTCCTGGTCCCGCGGCGGATGTCCTCCCACCTCTTGCGGCAGTGGGTGCCCCGTCTGTTGTGGACCCCCAGGTTCCGGACTTCCTTGGCGATGGCACGCCAAATGTCGATCTTCTGATGGGCGCTGACCTATTTGACATGTACAGGGTGGAAATTGAAATATCATAAATTTTCCGCATGATAGATGCGATTGGCCCCCCCTCCCCAACCTTGCCATGTGGCACATGCTCTCATCTGTCGTGCCTTGCACTCGTCATTGTCCCCCCACCCCACCATCTTACATCCACCATACACAACCCAGGCATAGCCCATTCAACGTGCACACTGTGTACTATCCTGTTGGTCTGGAGGACCGTAGAGTCGCGCATACTGGGGCAGGACCCCATCCACAAGTTTCTCCAACTCTTCTGTAGTGAAGGCAGGGGCCCTTTCCCCAGTCGCAGCAGCCATTGTATCTCCCAGACTGAGGTCACAGCAGCACTTGCAGTATAGGTCCTCTCCTGTGGATGATCAGGTCTCGAGTGATTAATCAGATAGAAAATGGCGGTCACGCCCGCGGCGGCGCGTACAGCTGCGGTGCGTTCCGCGACCGCCGGCGCAGCTAGTCATTGGCTCGTGAAACCCATAGGGTTCGATGTTAACCAATGCGGCTTTGCGCCGCGGTCTTCGACCGCCTACCGCCACGGTGTGTCACGCCAGCGCATTGACCTCACATCCCACTGTCACACTTCTCAGGTCAGGCAGCCGCCATTTCAAGGGCCCACATGGCTTATTTCTACTGCGTCACACAGGCCTAGGCCTTGCATTCCCACTCATACAAGCCATTCAATGCATTGAGAATCGTGTACTGTGCAAGCTGTAGTTGCGTACCTGTGGGTTGTTTGACTCTGTGCTCCATGTTGTCCTTCCTAGGCACCGTCTGCTGGGACTTGCGAGGAGAAGGATGAATCCTCCCGTGTACCGACCGCTGGTGGACCTGTCGACAATGGAGGAACGTCATATAATACTTCACTACCGACTTGACCGAGCCACTATACATGAACTGTGTGCCCAGCTGGAGCCAGCACTGATGTCCCCCATCCGCCAACCCACAGGAATTCCCCCTCTGGTGCAGGTTCTGTCAGTCCTCCATTTCTTGGCAAGTGGGTCTTTTCAGACAACAGTGGCCATGTCATCAGGGATGTCTCAGCCTATGTTTTCTAAGGTTTTGTCCAGAGTGTTGTCTGCCCTGACTAAATACATGCGGAGCTACATTATTTTCCCTGAGGAGGGTGATTTGGCCACTGTGAAGGCTGACTTCTATGCCCTTGGACATATCCCCAACATCATTGGTGCCATTGATGGGACCCATGTAGCCTTAGTACCCCCAAAAGACGATGAGCAGGTGTACAGAAACAGGAAAAGTTACCATTCGATGAATGTCCAGGTGGTCTGTTTGGCTGACCAGTACATCTCCCATGTAAATGCCAAGTTCCCGGGATCAGTGCATGACGCGTATGTTATGCGAAATAGCAGCATCCCCTATGTGATGGAACAGCTACAGAGACACCGTGTGTGGCTAATAGGTGACTCTGGTTACACCAACCTGCCGTGGCTACTGACCCCAGTGAGGAATCCCCGGACCAGGGCAGAGGAACGGTACAATGAGGCCCATGGGCGATCTAGGAGGATCATAGAAAGGACCTTCGGCCTCCTGAAGGCCAGGTTTAGGTGCCTGCGTATGACAGGGGGATCCCTAATGTACTCACCCAAGAAGGTGTGCCAGATCATCGTGGCCTGCTGTATGCTTCACAATCTTGCATTGCGACGCCAGGTGCCTTTTCTGCAGGAGGATGGTCCAGATGGTGGTGTTGTAGCAGCTGTGGAGCCTGTGGAGAGTGAAGAGGAGGAAGACGACGGGGACGACACGGACAACAGGGACACGGTCATACAACAGTATTTTCAGTAGCACCCAGGTAAGAATCCCCCACGTCATTTTACATTTACTTCTGGCCTCCTGCATCTCTACTTTCTGTGTTTCCCCCCAGTTCCTTTCAACTGAATTGTGACTTTCCCTTGGCTTTTCAGAGCTGTATGACCCACTGCGTGACTTCTGGTTTGTTCGGCCATGGAGTAAAGCAAATTGACATTGGTATGTTGTCATCACAATGTAACTGTACATTTTTGACCCGTTATGTGTAATACATTTGTTAAGAATACAAGCAGACTCCTGAGTGTTTTAAGTGCAATAAGTGATTTATTTAAAGTGCTACATATAGGTCCATGATAGTAAAACGGTGATGGGTGGGGGTGGAGTGATGTCCATGGCAGAGTCCAGTTCTCGGTCGCACAGGTGCATTGTCCATATGCCTGTGGAAGGATGGAGCAGGGGCAGTTCAAGGTTGGACAGGGTGACGATGTGGGACAGTGGAATGACATCCGGGGGGATCTTAGGCTGGCGGGGGTCTTGGCATCCTACTCTGTCTTCCTTTGTGATCTCAGGCTCCTCTTGCGGGGTGGTTGATCTTCAGCAGGAGGTGGGGTTCTGGTGGCCCGTCGTTGTGTGGGGGCCTCCTGTCCACTAGCGCCGGCGGAGGTGGTAGGCTGTTCCTGGTCCGGGCTGGTGACAGGGGCCCTTTGGGGTGCCACATGGTCCCGCAATATGGTGACTATTAGGTTCAGGGCCTGGACGATGTTCCTGAGCTCCTCTCTGTACCCCATGTACCGTTCCTCCTGCTGTGCCTGGATCTCCTGGAGCCTGGCCATTACCGTCGCCATCGTCTCCTGGGAGCGGTGGTATGCTCCCATGATGGTGGTGAGGGCCTCTTGGAGAGTCGGTTCCCTGGGCCTGTCCTCCCCCCCCTGTCGCACTGCAGCCCTCCCAGTTGCCCTGTTTCCCCGTGCCTCTGTCCCCTGGACGGTGTGCCCACTACCACTGCCCCCAGGTCCCTGTTGTTGTTGGGGTGTTGGGTCAGCCTGGGTGCCCTGTAGTGGCGGACACACCGCTGATTGACCTGTCCTGGAGACAGAGGCATGGGCCCGCTGGGTGGGAGCGGTGCTGATATTCCCAGAGGGGGTTAGGTCTGCTGTGGCCTGTGTCTGTGTGTGGGGAACCGACTGTCCAGAGGTCCCCGATGGTCCGGGCTGGTCATCAGGTTCCAGGTCAACAGAGCTGCTGTCCTCACTGCGGGCCTGTTCTGGGGGTGGGATGGACATATCTGGACCCTCCTGGCCGGTGTGTTGGCGTTCGGGCCCTGCAGGGGTGAAAGAGTATGGTTATTGCTTCTGTGTGTTCCATGGTGTGCGAATTGTGGGTGCCCTTGTCCCCCAGTGCTGGCATCCCCTTGTGGCAGGAGTTGTGAGGGTGGTTTGTGGGGGGGATGGGTATGTGCAGTGGTCATGCATAGGTGATGGGTGTCCATGGTTTGTGTTGGCATTCAGGGTTTGGTTTTGGGTTGGGTGGGTTGTGCTGGTGAGACATTGGCAGGGGGCTGTGTGCTGGGGGGTTGGGGGTGAGGGTGGGGGTGTGGGTTGGCATGCTGGTGGTTGGGGGGGGGGGAGTAGTTGAGACTAGACTTACCAGAGTCCATTCCTCCGCCTACTCCAGCGAGGCCCGCAGGATGCAGGATGTTAAGGACCTCTTGCTCCCATGCTGTGAATTCGGGTGGGGTGGGTGGTGGTCCGCCGCCAGTCCTCTGCACAGCGATGTTGTGTCTGGAGACCATCGACCGTACCTTCCCCCGTAGGTCGTTCCAGCGCTTTCTGATGTCTTCCCGGTTTCTGGGATGCTGTCCCACAGCGTTGACCCTGTCGACAATCCTCTGCCATAGCTCCGCCTTCCTGGCTATTGTGGTGTGTTGCACCTGTGTGCCGAAGAGCTGGGGCTCTACCCTTATGATTTCCTCCACCATGACCCGGAGTTCTTGGTCCGAAAACCTGGGGTGTCTTTGGGGTGCCATGGGGTGGTGTGAATGAGGTGTGGGGTGGTGTTTGCGGTGATGTGAGTGGTGGTGTGTGGTGATGTGTGCGTAGATGTGGTGTGGTTGATGATGTTGGGTTCCTGTGTGTGTTGGGGTTTTTGATTGCTGTGCTCGCTCGCTCGCTCTCTCTCGCCTTCTCTCCGATTTCCAACTAGTGGGGGTTTGTGGGTGATGTGGGTGTGTGTTTTATAGTTGCTTGGATGTGTGGGGGTGGTGTTTGTATGTGTATCAGGTGTGTGTATTTCAAATTGTCCAATGTGGCTGGGTTTTGGAGCCTGGGTGTGTATTTTGACCGCAGCGGTGTGTACCGCCAATGGAATACCGCGGTTGAGAGACCGCCGCGTGGATTGGTGGGTCGTAATGGCATGGGCGTGTTTGTGTTGGCGTGGCGGTGAAGGTTTGGTCATCTCCAGTTTATCGCTGCCCGCTGATGAGGCAGCCTTCCGTGGATGTCGGGTTTTTGGCGGCTTGGCAGTTGTTGGTCAGAATGACCGTGGCGGGTTACCGCGGCCGCGGCGGTAGAATGGCGGTCTTCTGACCGGCGGTAAGAGCCTTTTACCGCCAGGGTCAGAATGACCCCCTAAGTTAATCTCAAAACCAAGAAACATAACAGCATAGTCACAATGTGGCAACTTTGATAAGATTTCATTAAGGCATGAATCACAAACATTAGAACATAGCACGGCGTAAACATGGATCAAGGTATAGCAGAGTATTGATATCACGTCAGTTCAACAAAGCATAGTCTCAGTCGTTTGTCTATTTGCGTCAATTTGGTGAACACCTGTCCTTACCACTGATTAGCATTCACATGTTGGGCTTCATGCAAAACAATTTAGAACACCAATTTGGAAAACATCTAGCTATGGTATCTGTCAAAAGCAAGCAGTTGGTACCTAGAAAGGAAAAGCAAACAGACAAATTACAATTGCATTGTCATAATTACCCTCCAAGGATTAGGTCAGCACACAGGTTCAGTCTTCGTCTTCAGGACATCAGTGAAATCGCCATCAGTCAGGACTTAACTAAAGGGCATAAAGGGCACTTTCCTAATAAGGAGGAAAAGTGAAAAGGGCAGTCTATGGATGAGGATGGGTTTGCAATAAGTCTCAAGTCACCAAACAGAGTGACAGAGTTTCTGGATAAAATCAATAGCATTCCCTACCTAACTTCCTCGACCTTTCTGTGACGGGTTTTTATCAATTTTTCATAGTACATTCCCCCAAAATTCTATTGGACATTTACTATACCCCACTAACTTTAACCTATCAGAGAATACATTAAGTAATCCCAATTGTCACCCCATATTATTTTACAGGTCTTTTATTGGTCTTCATAATTGACATCTTCAGAGGTGGCACATCCGGCGTTACTTCTTATTTTGGCATTTCTTGGCACATCCTTTGGGTCAGCAGTTTCGTTGTTCACTGGTCTAAGTGACCTTGTACATAACATTAATCTACACTTGTTTCAATATTTTATAACATTCATTGCAGGGCACCGAAGATGTGCCTGGGAACGGATTTAACATGGTTACATTCATCTTCCAAGTTTGAAGAAAAAGAACATTTGCAGGGTCATGGCCCCTTGTGAGTCAGCACACTGGAAAACAGAAAAATGCATTTAATATGAGAGCCAAGCAGCTAAACTGCAGCTCACGCTAACTTCAGGCCTATGAAGAATTTCAATACAGTTTCAACAATACGAACGTTAATATAAGCTTAATTGAACATAACATAAACATTTTATTCATCATTATTAGTTGTGTCTACATTGGTGGCCACTCATCGTGGTCACAATTCCAGTACACGTTTAAGCAAAATCGCTATTATTATAGTTTTCTATGCAGTATCATCACACATTAATATATAGATATTTCGTTCTAATATAGGTTATGTAAACTACGCTCTATCAGCTTCATCATTCCAATGTTCTTTCTTCACAGCTGTGAAGAAAGGCCTCACAGAGCCCGAGGGGATTTCAGTCCCCTCGGGCTTCACAAGGCCTTTATTTTATTTATTAGAAAATTCTGTCCTCTAGTGCTAGAATGTTCTAATAGCATTATAGCCCACCGTAGCTGGACTTTACAGACTATTACAGGCCCGCTCCCTTGTTAAAAGCCCTTGCCTTCGGCTCAGACTGTTAACACTAGAGCGAGCCTTTAATAACTGGTAGAGCCCGCTACGGCGGGCAATAAGGCTATATTCTAGCCTCCTGTTTAGCCATAAAATCCAACCCAACAATTTTCCTTTCATCTACAGCACCGATACTAAGTCAGCTTCCATACTTGTAGCCAGAGGTACCCTCTCAAGTATATTCATGACAAACATGCATCAATGACAAACAAATATGTTCAAGACAAATAGAATATAAAGCCGGATACAGAGCATAAAGCGCAGTGACTCTGCCTGTTTTACTTCCCAGCCTTGAGACACAGAGCCTGTTTGTTTCTTCAGCCAGTACTCTATAATCATGAAGGGATCTTATGTAGAATAAAATAAACCAGTGTCATTAGAAGCCTTTCAGAGTCACAGAACTGTAAACTGGATTTTAATTACCTGCAAATGTACTTGTTAGGCCGAGGAAAGTACTATTATATAGCACAATAAGTGCAGGTGAAAAATTAGTATAATTTTTCTTTGGCCTTTTGTGTTTTATTTTTAAGCTGTTGCTCTTGGAATTTACAGCATGATGTGGCATTGAGCAGGCACCATTTTGTCTTTTGATGTTACAATAGGTGTGAGGAGGAGTAAGTGGCAGGAAGTACGGGAGTGGGAGCTACATCACCTCTGGTTCAGTGGTACTCAAGAGAGGTAGCCAGCATCTGGCGCTCAAGGTACAGAATTGTCGCTGTCCTGGGAAGTGGATTTAATTTTCTGAATATGAGAATAGGGACTACCCCTTAGGGCAGGTTCCAAAGACCTTTGAGAATGGATGCACTGATGCGCCAAGGATGGGTACAAACATGACATTTAGTTATATGGAGTGTGTTCTACTAGAGGTGCAAGAGGCCACCATTCATTGCTGAGGGCCTCTTTGATTTTATTTACGTTCAAGTCACATGTATGGGCACATACGTGTGCAACTCCACAGACTGGGGGCAGAAAAGGCTCCATACTGCCTGTCGGTATGCCCTAAAGGTCTTCTGGGTATTAGGATGGACACAGTGGTAGTCACCTGACTGTGATGTCCAAACTAGTTTTGCGTTCCATTTCATTCCTAATACCGTGTCCACCTTTTGAGCCGTCAATTTACAGGAGACCTTGTTATATCATGTTATGACTATTTGTAGAGCGCAAATGTCACCCAGGAGAGTAGTCAGGAGCTAGAAAGAAGGGGACTGAACTGGTAGAGTCTGAGGTCTAGGTGAAGAGTCAAGTCTTCAGTTTCTTGCAGATTTCAAGGACTGAGGAGACAGCTCTAATGTTTTGAGGATGGTCGTTTCAGGCCATGGATGCGAGGTACGAGAGGGCACTGTGAATGCAGAGGGTGTGAGCAAATAGGAGTCTGGCCAGTCATAGAAAAATGATGTGGCTGTTGAGGGTGGCAGAGCCTAAGAAAAGAAAAGCTATGTAGATGCAGACAAGGAGCTTGAAAAGTTCAGGTTTGTGGATGGGACACCAGTGGAGCTCTTTCAGATGTAAGCTGATGTGTGTGGAGGGTGGAAGCCTGAGTCTGAGACTGGCTGCTGTGTTGTGAATGACCTGAAGTCTCATGGTTAGTTGGGCAGTGATGCAGGCATGGAGTGTGCTGCAATAGTTGAGTGAGTGTTCTGGGTGTATTGATTGGGAGCCATTTGAAGATTTTTGCTTTAGGGTGTAGAATCAGGATGAGGTGACAGCGTTGAGAAAGCTGATTGAGTTGGTTGTCCACTACTCTGGCCAGGTTCTTGGCTTGATTGTTGGTCTGAAGACTAATAGCTACCCGGTAGAGTTCCATAAAGAAGAGTTCCTTTGCGAAGAGTACTGTTAGACCTAACAGCCTTAGGGTGGTCATCATCCAACTTTGTGCTTGCATCCCTCCACTTTTCTGACACTGTTTTTGCTGGTATTAGGACTCTGTGTACTTTGCCACTGCAAACCAGTGCTAAAGTACATATGCTCTTTCCTTAAACATGGTTACATTGGTTCATACCCAATTGGCATATTTGATCTACTTGTATCTCCCTAGTAAAGTGTACTACATGTGCCCAGGGCGTGTAGATTGAACTACTAGTGGGCCTGCAGCCCTGGTTGTGCCACCCACATAAGTAGCCCCTTAACCATGTCTCAGGCCTGCCATTGCAAGGCCTGTGTGTGCAGTTTCACTGCCACTTCGACTTGGCATCTAAAAGTACTTGCCAAGCCTTAAACTCTTGTTTTTCTACATCTAAGTCACCCCTGAGGTAGGCCCTAGGTAACCCCTAGGCCAGACATGTACATGTGTATTTTATATCTCCTGGTAGTAGAAAACTCCTAAATTCGTTTTCCACTGTGAGGCCTGCTCATTTCATAGGATTGTATTAGGGATCACCTCATATCGTGTTTGAGTGGTAGATTCTGATCCGAAAGGGGTAACCAGGTCATATTTAGTATGGCCAGAATGGTAATAGAAAATCCTGCTTATTGGTGAGGTTGTATTTTATATTACTATTTTAGAAATGCCACTTTTAGAAAGTGAGCATTTCTCTGCACTTAAAATCCATCTGTGCCTTCCAGCCTGTCTCCCTTGTGCATTTTGCCCAGGCAACCACAAACACAGGACACTCAGTCACACCTGTACTCATCTGCATACTGAATGGGTCTTCCTGGGCTGAAGGGGTGGAGGGCATGATGCTTACATATCAAAGGCTAGTGGCCTGCCCCCACACACTGGGCTTCCAAACCCCCTACTAGTACCCTGGCAGACAGACCGGTATTGAAAGGGGAACTTGTGCACTTCAAAACTACTCTTTGAAGTCTCCCCCCCACTTCAAAGGTATTTTTGGGTATGTAACCTAGGTCCCCGGCCCCACCAAATCAGACACTTTTGGAGCTGAACCTGCATCCTGGCAAGAGGAACTGCCTGGCTGCCCAAAGGACTCATCTGGACTGCTTTGCTGTGAAGGACTGCTGCCCTGCTGTTGCCCTGCTGCCATCTGACTTTGCTGAGAAGTGGTCTCCACGGGCTTGAATTGAGCTTGCCTCCTATTTTCTGAAGTCTCAGGGCCAAAAAAGACTTAGGCCCTCATTATAACAATGGTGGTAAAAACCACCTACTGCCGCGATGATGGCCGCCAACATACCATCACTGCGGCTACTATCCATCTGCCATATTATGATCACTGCCGGACTTCACCCACAAGAAGTGTGGAAATCCGGCAGTGATCATACTGGCGGATGGTGGTAAGGTGGTGCTGCTACCACCACCACTGCCATGCCAGTTGAACGCCACCAGACATATCATGACCTGTGATATGGCCTGGCAGTGTTCTGCTGGAGAGGCGCTGCTGGTGGTAGCATCACCCGTTCCCGTTCCCTGCCGGAAGACCTCCTTGCCCAAGGTAAGTCGGGGTTCTGACAGGGGAGTGGGGGTGCTGTGTGTGTGTGTGTCTGAGTGCGTGCATGAATGTCTGAGTGTGTGTGAATGCATGTAAGAATGGTAAAGTGAGTGCATGTCTGCATGTCAGTGTGAATGTGTGAAAGAATGTGTGTGAGCATGTCTGGAAGTATGCGTGGTGCGTGTCTGCGGGTGTGTGCCTGTATGGGGGGAGTATGAGGATCGGAGGGGGTGGGGGGAGTGTGAGGATCAGAGGGGGTGGGGGTTAAGTTTGAGGATCAGAGGGGGGAGGAGTTTGGATGGAGAGGGGGTGGGCAGTGTCAGGTGTATGTTGTGGAGAGGGAGCCACCTACCAAGTGACAGGGAAGGAATTCCCTGTCACCGGTAGGGTCTACCTCCATGGTTTTCGTGGCGTTGCTAACACCACGAAAACCTTGGTTGTAGGCAGGCTCATAAAGCCGCCGGCAGTACTATGCCAACCACTGGGCTGGAGATTGATCTCTCCGGCCCAGCGCCTGATACCACCATGGCAGTATGAGTGGAGAAGTGATGGGTTGGCTGTAGCCAACCCGCCATTTTCATAATGTGGCGATATGTAACGCCAGCCTGTTGGTGGTATTGCCACCACATTACCACTCGCCGCCAGGTCATAATGACCCCCTTAATCTCTTCAAGGAACTCCTTGGACGCCAAAAATTGATGTGCAGCTTGACGGAAATGATGCACAGCCTGCCTTGCGACGAGAAAATTGGCGCACAGAAGAACCAGAACGACGCAGCCCGACTTTCCGAGTGCAGATTCAATGCAGCGCCTGCCTTGCAACTTGAAATTCATTGCACAACCATAACGGATTGATGCACAGCTGAACCGGAATGACACAGCCCGACTTCCCGAGTGAAGAATCGAAGCAGCGCCTGCTGTGTGACAGAAAATTCGATGCATCACCAGACCGGATCAACGCAAAACCTGTGACTTTGTCCTGCATGCCAAGGATTTCCACGCATTGTCCCGGGGCGTCACAAAGATCACCACATCGCAGTGAGGAACCAAGACTGCGTGCCAGAAATTGACAGAAAGACCCTTGCAGCGTGGAAAGAAACAACACGTTGTCTGAGCCGCGCTGGAAATTCCGACGTACTCCCTATTTTTCCAAGCATCTCCTCCTCTGCGGTCTCTGTGTGTGTATTAATTGACGCAAACCAGGTACTGTGTGCGAACAAGAGACAACTGTTGATTTCTAAAATTTAAACTGTTTTTAATCTTACAAAAGCGATATCTCATCTTGTGCTTATTGAATCTCTGTTGTTTTTAGCTTAATTTAATCAGATAAATATCTTATATTTTTCTAAACCTGTGTGGTGTATTTTTGAGGTGTTTTCACTGTGTTACTGTATGACTTATTGCACAAATACTTTACACATTGCCTTCTAAGTAAAGCCTGACTGCTCAGTGCCAAGCTACCAGAGGGTGGGCACAGGATAATTTTGATTGTGTGTAACTTACCCTGACTAGGATTGTGGTCCCTATTTTGACAAAGGTGAATACCTCTGCCAACTAGAGTCCCCATTTCTAGCAAGTAACACTTCTGTTTGCCTGTGTTGAGTTTCAGACATTTTGACTTCATCCAGCTGGCAACTTCGGACATGTATGAGGTGAAATTGGTCCTGGTGTTAGATATTTGTCAGAGAGGTAAAGGTTGAGCTGGATGCTGTTGGCTTAGGAGAAGAGGTTTATTCCGGATGATGTTGGGGAGAGGTGCCATGCAGACATTGAACAGCGTGTGGCTGAGAGATTATCGCAGGTGAGTTTGGAGACATCTGAGGTGTAGGGAACCACGCTGACCGACTGGGTGAATCTGGTGAGGAAGGAGCAGATCCCCAGAAATTGGGCCATTGTATGCCGGCCTCATCGAAGGCAGCAGATAGGATGAGTACGATGAGAGCTGTGATGTCTCCACTCTGCAGGACCATTCAGATGTCATTAGTGGTGGCAATGAGGGCAGTCTCAGTGCTTTGATTGAGCCTGAATCAAGAATGTGTGCGGTCAAGGAGGTTATTCTTGTTCAGGTGGTTGGCAGTCTTTTGTTTATGACTTTCTTCAGGACCTTGGCATGACAGGGCAGCAAGGAGATTGGTTAGTAGTTAGCCAGTGTCTTATAGAGTACTGAGGGATTCCTCAAACGGGGGGCATGGTGGTGTGTTTCCAAGTGTTCAGAAAAGTGTCTATGCTGATGGAGTTGTTGAGTATTGAGGTCGCCTCTATGTAGATGGGGTCCAGTCCTTTGAAGAAGGTGAAGTGTGGGCAGGGATCTGGGTGAATTAATCCCAGAGTCACTGGGGGTGATGGCTGTGGAGCTGGAGGTGAGTGAGGTGAAATCCTGTACAATGTCAGTAATTTATTTGGCATCATTTGTTTTGTTTTTGATGTGTTCAGTCAGTGATGACCACTTGCTGGATGTGATTTGCTGGTGGTAGAACCTGAGGCTGACTTGTAGGTGCTTTTGTTGGTTTTACAGTGTCTCTGTCTCCATCTGTGTTTGAGTTACTTGCAGTGGTGTTTGGTGCATTGAGGTTCTTCTGTGTACCATCTCCCTTCCTATCATACTCTGGTGGTGGCAGCTATTTTGAGTGGGGCTAGGGTGCAATCGCAGGATGTTATTCTGGTGTTGAAGTTGTTGATGTATCACAAGAGGTCAAGATGGTGTAGGGGCCGATGGATTTGGAGTTGTGTGGCCCATGATTCTTTGGGGATTCTCTTCCATATTCTTCAGGTGGGTTTAGGAGATGCTCTTCCGCTCCAGTAGGAGATGAACTGGTTGAATCAGATGAGTTGTCATTGAAGTTAGTGAAGATGGGGTCAGGGGGATTCCTGCTGGTGTGGGTGGGGTCTTTCCCTCATTGGATTAGTCAGAGTGTGGTCAAGTCCTCAAATAGGTTGTTGTTGGTAGGGTCTATGAGGTCCTTCAAGGGGTGATAACTGAGAAGGATAAAGGAGCTGGAGTCGACCACCAAGTGCACAATGAAGTCTGAGACTGAGTTGAATAACTTGGATCACGAGTTGGGTGGCTCATAGATGAGGGCACCTATCAGGGTGGACTTGTTAGTGTTTAAAGCCCAGGTGTTCCAGATGTTCCTTGGTATCAGCGGACGTAACAGAACAGTGGATGTTTTCTTTGAAGATGGTGGCTCATCCTCCTCAAGGTTGAAATGTTTTATCATGTCTTACTATCTTGTATGAGAGGGAATCGCTATGGTGGGGTCTTATGTTGTGAGCCAGGTTTCTGTCAGGATCAGCAGGCATGGTGAGAGGTCATGCAGTAAGTCCCAGATTTCAATAGCATGTCTAATAAGCAAGCAAGTGTCGAGGAGGAGGCTGGTCAGGGACTGCTGAGAGTTGTGTGATTGGGTATGGTTTGGAGTGTGTGGTCATGTGCGTCAGGTGGTGAGTGGCTGCTGGCGGCTGGGAACATACTGGAGAAGCAGCTAGAAGCAGAAGAGAACAGGAGGAGTTTCTGAGGTTCAGGTCTTGGAGGGCAGGTGGGTGGATGGAGGATCAGGAGTCCTGGTGTTGGCAATGAGTGGGACACAGGGGTGTTTCTGACAGGCACAGACGGGCACGGACGGGCTTGCCTCAGGCTCGATGAGGGCATAGCAGCGGCGTGCCCACTGCATGCATTCGCTTTGTGTCCACACTGCAGCCACCATTAAATAGGAGCAGAAGTGGGGAGAGTTCCATGAGCAGTGGGTGGGGCTAAAGTAAGGGGGAAAAGCAGCGAGAAAGTACGTGAGAGCATAATACAGGGAAAAAAGCAGGGAAGCCTCATGGGTGGAAAAGGCACAAAAGTGGGAAAAAGTGGTGCTGAGAACAAGTGAGTGCAAAGAAAGAAAGGAAGCAAAAGCGGGCAAAGAGGGGAGGGAAAGAGCGGAAAAATAAGGGTTGCCAGATAGAGGTGAGAGGCAAAGCAAGAGATAGAGGTGAGAAGCAGGAACATGGAACTGGGAGCCCCAGAACAGCATCCGAGCTAGATCCGCAACATCCTGGCCCGATCGGAGGACCAGGCACAGGTAGGTGGGTAGGCAGGGCCAGTCATTGCCTACGTGGGAGTAAAGACACGTCTGTCAGATAAAGTCAACTTCTTTTCATTTGCCTTTCTTTGTAGACATGTGTGGAACTACTCAAATATAACCAGGCCCACAGGGCTTGACGTTTTACCAGGTCCACTAAATCATTGTTCCTAAAATAGCAATGACATCTATAACTGCAACAGTAACTAAAACTGAGGAGGACCTAGGAACAGAACTGGTGGAAGCATGAGTGTGCATGGATACTTTGAATCAGCCTATCTGAACCTTAACACCACAGACTCATCAGAAGAGGGGACCAGCTTCAAACTCATGTGGGTACCTCTAAATAACCACTTTATTCCTCCCTTGTGGAAATGGGGTTTAAGATTACAACCCTGAGTAGTTAGTTTGGTCTTGGTAGGTTCTAGACCCTAGTTATGCTTCCCACAGATGTTCCTTGGGTCTGGATTCTACAAACAGGTGCTCTGGGCATTTGTCAGGACACTAAACAGATATGAGTAAGCAAAGTAGGCCAAGGCGATGTCTAAAGTGTTTATAACATGAGTGGCCTCATGTATATCCAGGTTATTCCTGATTCATAGAGTTTTCAGTTTTTCCTGCCCTTGTACCCTGGGATAGGTTTACCTGGCAGTGAGTGACAGTTGACATTAGAAATGGATGTGCCAGTTTCTCACAAGTTAACTTTATAACTTTCTTTTCCCATGACTTAAACTCTGCCTGGATGCTGGTCATCTGCTTTTTCTCAAGGGAACTTAAAATGAACCAAAAACATCTATTTTAATAGAAAAACACATAATAGAACACTGTTAAAGGGCTGGGTGATAATCATATACCTGCAACAAATAAGAAAAATACCTGAGTGAAAAACTTTACAGCTTCGGAAACCCCTGGGGCTAAGCTCCAGGGCATGAGTGCTGGTGGTCAGAGTTTATTATGGGTACTGGAGGAAGAACCCCAACTTGGGCTCATTCTTCTTAAAGCCTTCATCACTTATGCTCTCTATCCAGAACGGCCCCACCAACCCCCTTAAAAGAGTACTCTCCAAGGAAAGAACATCCTCCTGTGAAACCTGTCGCCCCCGGTACCACAAGGGTGACTACTGCACACAGTGGTGTAATAAGGATGCTACGGGCACTAATGCAAGAAGGGAAAGCAGTCCATGTCTCACTGTGGCTGTGTAGTAAACACAACTGGGGTGTGTTTTCTCTTTCTTTTGTTGTGTTATGTTGTGTGTTTTTGTAAAGCACACTGTCACCCGCGAGGGTATCCTGACACTGAGCTGGTGTGTGTGCCTAGCCCGGCCCATGGTCGGTTGGTTAACTAAAAACCAGGAAAAGGCCTTTAGCTTCTTGCAGAACTCGAGAAGAGAAGTGGAAGCGCTGATGAGGAGTGGGAGGCCGTTCCACGCTTTAGGAGCACCTCTGTGCCCAGTGCCACTGCACCTGCTGCACTAATGATAACCTGGCCAGAAGACGTGTATTGTACTTTATGTACTATGTATAAACCATGATCACTGTTAACTGTAACATTGTACACTCCTTTTCTCCTCAAGATTAAGGGCCTCATTAACAGGCTTTGAGCAGCGTCAGGATTGGCCGCTGGGAGCCTGTGCTTACAGCTACGAGGGGCAGAGGAGCGGTGCGGCAGAGGAAGTAAGTGTTTTTAAAAAGATGTTTTTAAAAGAAATTGCTATTTATCCCCCCCACGCGACACCCGCCCCATATGGTTGTCGCGAGCTGCGACTGGTGACTATGAATGATGTAATTGTTCGTTGCTTGATGCAGACAAATCAGACAGCTGTAGATATCTCTAACAATTGTCTCCTGCACAATACAGCTTCCAAGACTATCGTCTATTGAGAAAATAAATTAGGACTCAAGCTGGAAAAGGTGAACTCTGAACAAAAGCAGTAAGCACTGTCTCTAACTTCAAACACAATTTCCAAACCTCTAGAGTCCTCAGCCTGGGTCTGACTGGAAGCTCCTTTAAGCTGTGCCTGGAACTACTGAGATGGGATTCAAAATATCTGCTGCTCAGTACAAAGCATCTTGGGTAATGTAGTTTCTGGCTGCCTGGTATCCTGCAACACACCTTTAACAAAGTTAATGATTTTTGTGATTTACGTAAAGGTTATGGGTCTAGGTCTTCTAGTACACCAGAACAATGCATTGTGGCGGACATAGTTCTTTCACCCTGTGTAGCTGGCTAAGTCAGTTTGCAAACCATGCTGTTTGTTCTAGTGTGTGGCAATTAGTTGTACATTAAACAGTTGCTATATATTAGCAGTGATATAGCAACAGTGAGGCTTCAACCCCAACTTCATGGATGAAATCTTTGAGCCTATTTTACATTTGTATAGATCATATGCTAGGAAATATTAATAACAAGTGATGTCAACCTCAAAAAAGTATGTTTTCAAGTTCCTAATTGCTCTGGGGTAGAGCAAACATCTCAGAGTTCCAACGCATGCCTCAGGTGACGCTTTGGAGTGAGCATTCGCACACATCATAGCTGCAGTGTTTTTGGTGCAGTAAAATACATAGGTGGTCATTCCAACCCTGGCGGTCGGTGATAAAGCGGCGGCCAACCCGCCAACAGGCAGGCGGTCCAAAAAATGGAATTCTGACCCTGGCGGGAACCGCCAACACAGCCCGCCACTTTAACACTCCGACCGCCACGGCGGGACAAACAAACAGCGCAGCGGTCACTGCCAACAGGCAGGCGGCAGACAATGTACCGCCCACCCTATCACAACTCACCAATCCGCCACCTTTTCCGGGGCGGGAGCCCCGCCGATAAAAACACGGCGGAAACAGACTACGAACGGGAAAACGCTCACCTCTATACACTCCATGAGGAATCAGGACAGCATGGAACCCGAATTAAACATCCTACCAGCTATTGTCTACCTGCTCATCTACCAGGAGCACGAACGCCGGCGCAGACGACAACGGTGAGTACTGCACCTACGACACAGGGGAGAGGGGAGGAGGAAAGGTTACAGGCACACACATACGCGATACACCCCCCCCCCCAAATACCTACACACCAATGCAGAGCAACAAGTCAGAGTGACACCCCCCAAACCCCACGGAATAATGCAAAGACAAAATAAAATGATCATTAAAATTGAAGTATATTATAGCTCAATTGAAGTAATGTGAAATATGAAATACATAAATAAAATAAATAACATCATGAACAATATATACATAGGCCAAAAGTCCGGCACATTTTGGCAACCTTCCATTGTTCGTGGGCCAATGTGCATTAACACATGGGCAAAGCCCACACACGAGACCCAATTCCATTGGAGAGAACACTGCTGGGGCATCAGATAATAAAACTACAGGCACCTCAGGGGGAAGGGAAGGGGGGGCACCTCAGCCACATGAGTCCACGACGCCAGATCCACGAGGGGCCTCCATGCCCACTGTACCATCCTGGGGAGTGCAAAGCCACAGTCTCACAAGTCTCTACAGTGGGTGGATTGCCCACTGCTGCATCCTGGGGAGTGCAAAGCCACAGTCTCTCAAGTCTCTAAAGTGGGTGGATTGCCCACTGGACCATCCTGGGGAGTGCAAAGCCACAGTCTCTCAAGTCTCTACAGTGGGTGGATTGCCCACTGGACCATCCTGGGGAGTGCAAAGCCACAGTCTCTCAAGTCTCTGCAGTGGTTGGGTTGCCCACTGCTTCATCCTGGGGAGTGCAAAGCCACAGTCTCTCAAGTCTCTACAGTGGGTGGATTACCCACTGGACCATCCTGGGGAGTGCAAAGCCACAGTCTCTCAAGTCTCTACAGTGGGTGGGTTGCCCACTGCTTCATCCTGGGGAGTGCAAAGCCACAGTCTCTCAAGTCTCTACAGTGGGTGGATTACCCACTGGACCATCCTGGGGAGTGCAAAGCCACAGTCTCTCAAGTCTCTACAGTGGGTGGATTGCCCACTGGACCATCCTGGGGAGTGCAAAGCCACAGTCTCTCAAGTCTCTACAGTGGGTGGGTTGCCCACTGCTTCATCCTGGGGAGTGCAAAGCCACAGTCTCTCAAGTCTCTGCAGTGGGTGGCTTGCCCACTGCTTCATCCTGGGGAGTGCAAAGCCACAGTCCATCAGGTGGATTACAGACTCCACTGGTTATGGAGGAGGCATTGTGGTCAGAGTGCTTCGTGAAGCCCTGCCCGACACAGATCCGGCCCTGCCAATGGGCCAGCGGTGCTTGAGAGGAAGGGCCCAGCAGAGCAGTTCAGAGACGGCGGTGCCCAGCGGAGCGGTGCTTGAGATGAAGGGCCCAGCGGAGCGGTGCTTGAGAGGAAGGGCCCAGCAGAGCAGTTCAGAGACGGCGGTGCCCAGCGGAGCGGTGCTTGAGATGAAGGGCCCAGCGGAGCGGTGCTTGAGAGGAAGGGCCCAGAAGACCAGTTCAGAGACGGCGGTGCCCAGCGGAGCGGTGCTTGAGATGAAGGGCCCAGCGGAGCGGTGCTTGAGAGGAAGGGCCCAGCAGAGCAGTTCAGAGACGGCGGTGCCCAGCGGAGCGGTGCTTGAGATGAAGGGCCCAGCGGAGCGGTGCTTGAGAGGAAGGGCCCAGCAGAGCAGTTCAGAGACGGCGGTGCCCAGCGGAGCGGTGCTTGAGATGAAGGGCCCAGCGGAGCGGTGCTTGAGATGAAGGGCCCAGTGGAGCGGTGCTTGAGAGGAAGGGCCCAGCAGAGCAGTTCAGAGACGGCGGTGCCCAGCGGAGCGGTGCTTGAGAGGAAGGGCCCAGCAGAGCAGTTCAGAGACGGCGGTGCCCAGCGGAGCGGTGCTTGACAGGAAGGGCCCAGCAGAGCGGTGCTTGAGATGAAGGGCCCAGCGGAGCGGTGCTTGAGATGAAGGGCCCAGCGGAGCGGTGCTTGACAGGAAGTGCCCAGCGGAGCGGTGCTTGAGATGAAGGGCCCAGCGGAGCGGTGCTTGACAGGAAGTGCCCAGCGGAGCGGTGCTTGAGATGAAGGGCCCAGCGGAGCGGTGCTTGACAGGAAGTGCCCAGCGGAGCGGTGCTTGAGATGAAGGGCCCAGCGGAGCGGTGCTTGACAGGAAGGGCCCAGCGGAGCGGTGCTTGAGATGAAGGGCCCAGCGGAGCGGTGCTTGAGATGAAGGGCCCAGCGGAGCGGTGCTTGACAGGAAGTGCCCAGCGGAGCGGTGCTTGAGATGAAGGGCCCAGCGGAGCGGTGCTTGACAGGAAGGGCCCAGCGGAGCGGTGCTTGAGATGAAGGGCCCAACGGAGCGGTGCTTGACAGGAAGGGCCCAGCGGAGCGGTGCTTGAGATGAAGGGCCCAGCGGAGCGGTGCTTGTCTTGGCGGGGCCCTGTTCAGCGGTGCCTGTCTTGGCGGGGCCCTGTTCAGCGGGGCTTGTCACGGCGGGCCCTGTTCAGCGGTGCTTGTCAAGGCGGGGCCCTGTTCAGCGGTGCTTCTCACGGCGGGCCCTGTTCAGCGGTGCTTCTCACGGCGGGCCCTGTTCAGCGGTGCTTGTCTTGGCGGGGCCCTGTTCAGCGGTGCTTGTCACGGCGGGGCCCTGTTCAGCGGTGCTTGTCTTGGCGGGGCCCTGTTCAGCGGTGCTTGTCACGGCGGGGCCCTGTTCAGCGGTGCTTGTCACGGCGGGCCCTGTTCAGCGGTGCTTCTCACGGCGGGGCCCTGTTCGGCGGGGCCCTGTTCAGCGGTGCTTGTCACGACGGGCCCTGTTCAGCGGTGCTTGTCTTGTGTTCCTGGGGAACCAGATCTGGCCAATATTTCCCGCTCAGTCGCCATCCGACCTTTCGCTTGCGGGGCCCTCCTGTGCTGGAGTCCTGGGCCCGTGGGTGTCCTCCGTCACACCCGGAATGGGACTGGTGGGGCCCTCCTGGGAAGCTCGCCTGCTGCCGGACTTGTCCGCCCTGCTGACCGTGCCCCCCTTCGCAGAATCTCTGGGGCCCTTGCCTCCCTTTGTGGATGTGCCACGTGACGGGGCAAGGCTAGTGTCCTTGGGGGCAGCCGTCTCAGGCCTGTCGCGCCGGCCCTTCACTTTTTTGGTTCTCTTCCCAGGGGGTGGGCTGGCTGTCCCCTTGCTGCTGGCCGATGTTCCTGCCCTAGGAGCTGGTGGACTCCAATAGCCCTGAACTATGGTCCTAGTAGATGCAGGGCTTGTGGTGGCTGAGGTGCTGATTGGAGTCTTATGAGATGGAGGGGGTGGGTCAGTTGTTGGAAAGAGGTCAAGGTTGGAAAGGAAAATCAATTTAGAAAGACAGGGACGGGTAGTTGTAGTGGGTATGGGAGTGGAGGAAGAGGATGTGGTTGTAGGAGAGTCAAGTGTGCTGTCTTTGGGTGCAGGTGCTTGTGATGGAGGCTGTCGTGAGGTGGATGGCTGTTGGGTGGGTGGCTGCCTGTGTTTGTGTGGTTTGGAAGAGGGGGTGACAGACACACTGGGAGAGGACACAGAGGACGTGTAAATGGCAGTGGGGGTGGTGACTGCACTTGTGCGGAGTGTTCTGGAGGGTGTGCTGGTGATGGGAACTGGCTGATGGTGGTGTGCATGCAGGTGTGAGTGGAGACGTCACAGGGAGGGAGGAGGGAGACGAGGGGGAGGGGGACACAGAGGAGGCAGTGGCTGTTGGCATGTCTGCATGTGGATGTTGCTTGGGTGAATGCTTGTGGGATGTGTGGTGCTTATGTCTGGATGAGCTGCCCTTGGGTTTTGAGGTGTGTGCAGGCTGGTCTGTAGGTGTGGCTGGGATAGGCAGAGGAACAGGGGAGTGGGACTGGGTGGAGGGAGTTGGAGGAGGGAGGCTGGAGACAGGGACAATGGCTGCCGTCAGTGCTGAGGCCAGAGCGTTGAACGATCGCTGATGGGCAGCCTGACCCGAATGAATGCCCTCCAGGTATGCATTGCTCCGATGCACTTCCCTTTCTACACCCTGGATGGCATTCAAAAGGGTAGACTGCCCAACAATGAGCGTCCTCAGGAGGTCAATGATCTCCTCACTGAGGGCAGCAGGGGTAACTGGGGCAGGGTCTGAGGTGCCTGGGGCGAAGGAGATGCCCGCCTTCCTGGGCGAGCGGGCACGGAGCGAACGCTGAGGGGCTGCTGGGAGGGTGGAGCTGGTGCGCTGGGTGGCGGCTGTACCTGTTGTAGCGGTGGGCACGGATGTTGCCGCCACCACAAGGGAGCTCCCTTCCGAGGACGTGTCGGTGTCACTGACGTCTCCACGGGTCCCCGTTGTGGAGCTCCCCTCGCCCTCCGTCTCACTGGTGAACTCGGAGTCGGTTGCATGGCCCTCCGGGGCCATGTGAGATGCAGCTCCCTCGTGCGCCGATGCCACTTCTCCTCCGCCTGATGATGCTAATGCACACATGAACAGGAAGACCAAAAAAAAGGGGGGGGAGAAGAAAGAAAGACATGTTGAGTGCATGCATTGGCGACACCGTTGGCGGAGAGGACAGACACAGAAGCCCACTGCACTACGCCGCGCACTTGGGGTACACTACTCAATCACTGGGACATGGCCTACAAGCCTATGGATGACAACTGCACACATAGATGACACAGGGCCATGAATAGCTGTACTAGGCACCCTACAGAGGTGGGGGGTGGGGGCACAGGGCCATGCCTCACGGAGGGGCCTAGCCTACAGAAATCGCCCTGGCCTAGGGATACCCACAGCCCTCCTCCCCCACCCAGGCACCTCCACTGCGCGCAAAGATAGCAGAATGTGCTGGTACTCACCCCCTTGTGTCTGCTGTGATGTCCTCACGCGCCCATCCAAATTGGGGTAGGCCACCGCCAGGATCCGGGACATCAGGGGGGTCAATTGCCGTGTGGCACCCCTCCTAGGTTGGGAGGCCATCCCCAGCAGAGCCTCGGCGGTCTTTCTGCTCCCGTGGCGGATGTCCTCCCACCTCTTGCGGCAGTGGGTGCCCCGTCTGTTGTGGACCCCCAGGGCCCGGACGTCCTTGGCGATGGCACGCCAAATGTCGATCTTCTGATGGGCGCTGACCTATGTGACATGTACAGGGTGGGAAAAGAAACATCATCACTTTTCTGCATGCTCTCATCTGTCGTGCGATGCATTCCTCATTCGCTCCCCTCACCACCATCGTTCATTCACCCCACTCAACCCAGGCATTGCCCACTAAGCATGGTCCCAGTGTACTCACCTGTTGGTCTGGAGGACCGTAGAGTAGCGCATAGTGTCTCCAACTCTTCTGAAGTGAAGGCAGGGGTCCTTTCCCCAGTCGCAGCAGCCATTGTCACTTCCAGACCGAGGTCACAGCAGCACTTGCAATATAGGTCCTCTCTTGTGGATGATCAGGTCTCGAGTGATTAAGCAGATAGAAAATGGCGGTTACGCCCGCGTCGGTGCGTACTGCGGCGGTGCGTACCGCGACCGCCGGCGCACATCCTCATTGGCTCCTGAAACCCATAGGGTTCAATGTTAACCAATGCGGCTTTGCACCGCGGTCTTCGACCGCCTACCGCCACGGTGTGCCACGCCAGCGCAATGACCTCACATCACATTATCACACTTCACAGGTCAGGCAGCCGCCATTTCAAAGGTCCACATGGCTTAATTTCTACTGCGTCACACAGGCCTAGGCCTTGCATTGCCACTCATACAAGCCATTCAATGCATAGAGAATCGTGTACAGTGCAAGCTGTGTGAACGTACCTGTGGGTTGATTGACTCTGTGCTCCATGTTGTCCTTCCTAGGCACCGTCCACAGGGACTTGTGAGGAGATGGAGGGCTGTTCCTGTGTACAGACCGCTGGTGGACCTGTCGACAATGGAAGAACGACATGTCATACTCACCTACAGACTTGACCGTGCCACTATACAGGAACTGTGTGCCCAGCTGGAGCCAGACCTGATGTCACCCATCCGCCAACCCACAGGGATCCCCCCTCTAGTGCAGGTTCTGTCAGTACTCCATTTTTTTGGCTAGTGGATCATTCCAAACAACAGGGGCCATTTCATCTGGGATGTCTCAGCCTATGTTTTCTAAGGTTTTATCCAGAGTGTTGTCTGCCCTGATGAAATACATGCGGAGCTACATTGTTTTCCCTGAGGTGGAGGATTTGGCTACAGTGAAGGGTGATTTCTATACCCTTGGACATATTCCCAACGTCATTGGTGCCATTGATGGGACCCATGTGGCTTTGGTACCCCCCAGAGGAAGTGAACAGGTGTACAGGAACAGAAAAAGTTATCATTCGATGAATGTCCAGGTGGTCTGTTTGTCAGACCAGTACATCTCCCATGTAAATGCCAAGTACCCGGGGTCAGTGCATGACGCGTACATCATGCGAAATAGCAGCATCCCTTACGTGATGGAACTACTTCAGAGACACCGTGTGTGGCTAATAGGTGACTCTGGTTACCCCAACCTGTCTTGGCTACTGACCCCAGTGATGAATCCCAGGACCAGGGCAGAGGAACGGTACAATGAGGCCCATGGGCGTACTAGGAGGGTGATTGAGCGGAGCTTCGGCCTCCTGAAGGCCAGGTTTAGGTGCCTGCATATGACAGGTGGATCCCTAATGTACTCACCAAAGAAGGTGTGTCATATCATCGTGGCCTGCTGTATGCTTCACAACCTGGCTTTGCGACGCCAGGTGCCTTTCCTGCAGGAGGATGGTCCAGATGGTGGTGTTGTGGCAGCGGTGGAACCTGTGGAGAGTGAAGAGGAGGAAGACGACGGGGACGACACAGACAACAGGGACAGAGTGATACTACAGTATTTTCAATAACACACAGGTAAGATTCAACACCGGCATTTTACAATTACTTACAGTCTCCTGCCTCTCTACTGTCTGGCCTATTCCCCCAATGTATGTTAACTGAGTTGTGACTTTCCCTTCCAATTTCAGCGATGTGGCCCCCACTGCGTGACCTCTGCTTTGTTTCCCCATGGACTACAGCTGTATGACATTGGTATGTTTTCATCACTGTGTAACTGGACATTTTGGCAGCATTATGTTCAATACATTTGTTCACAATACAGGCAGACTCCAGTTTGTTTTTGTGCAATAAGTGTTTTTATTAAAATGCTGAATTTAGGGACATGGTGGGAAATCGGTGATGGGTGATGGTGGAGGAATGTCCATGGCAGAGTCCAGTTTTCAGTCTCACAGGTGCATTGTCCATATGCCTGTGGAAGGTGGAGCAGGGGCAGTTAAAGGTTGGACAGGGTGACAATGTGGGACAGTGGGATGACATCAGGGGGTATCCTTTGCTGGCGGGGGTCTTGACATCCTACTCTGTCTTCTTACGAGATCTCAGGCCCCGCTTGTGGGGTGGTTCTTCTTCTGCAGGAGGTGGGGTTCTGGTGGCCTGTTGTTGTGTGGGGGCCTCCTGTCCACTAGCGCCGGCGGAGGTGGTTGCCTGTTCTTGGTCCATGCTAGTGACAGGGGCCCTTTGTGGTGCCACATGGTCCCGCAATGTGGTGACAATCAGGTTGAGTGCCCCTACGATGGTGCCCATTGTGGAACTGATGCTTCTAAGTTCTTCCCTGAACCCCATGTACTGTTGCTCCTGCATGACCTGGATCTCCTGGAACCTGGCCAGTACCGTCGCCATCGTCTCCTGGGAGTGGTGGTATGCTCCCATGATGGAGGAGAGGGCCTCGTGGAGAGTGGGTTCCCTGGGCCTGTCCCCCCCCTGTCGCACAGCAGCCTTCCCAGTTCCCCTGTTTCCAGGTGCCTCTGTCCCCTGGACCGTGTGCCCACTACCACTGCCCCCAGGTCCCTGTTGTTGTTGGGGTGGTGGGTTAACCTGGGTGCCCTGTAGTGGTGGACACACCGCTGATTGACGTGTCCTGGAGACAGAGGCATGGGCCCGCTGGGTGGGAGCTGTGCTGGTGTTCCCAGAGGGGGTTGGGTCTGCTGTGGCCTGTGGCTGTGTGAGGGGAACCGACTGTCCCGAAGTCCCCGATGGTCCGGGCTGGTCATCTGGGTCCAGGGAGACACAGCTGCTGTCATCACTGGTGGCCTCTTCTGGGGGTGGGATGGACATTTATGGACCCTCCTGGGCGGTGTGGTGGCGTTCGGGTCCTGCAGGGGTATAGAGGTATGGTTATTGCTTCAGTGTGTGCCATATCGGTCAATGGGTGGGTGCCCGTGTACCCCAGGGCTGGCATTCCTGTGTGTGGGCGTTTGTGAGGGTGGCTTGTGGGGGAGATGTGTATGTGCAGGGGGCATGCTTTGGTGATGGGTGTCCATGCTTTGTGGACGCATGCAAGTCTTGGTGTTGGGATGGGTGGTTGTGATGGTGAGCCATTTGCAGGGAGTAGGTGTGATGGGGGCGGGGTGAGGGTGGGGGTATGTGCTGGCATGCAGGTGGGGTGGGGGTGGGAAGAAGTAGTTAAGATTTGACTTACCAGAGTCCATTCCTCAGCCTACTCCTGCAAGGCCCTCAGGATGCAGGATGTGCAAGACTTCCTCCTCCCATGATGTAAATTCTGGGGGAGTAGGTGGGGATCCGCCGCCAGTCTTCTGCACCGCGATGTTGTGCCTTGATACCATGGAACGCACCTTCCCCCGTAGGTCGTTCCAGCGCTTCCTGATGTCATCCCGATTTCGTGGATGCTGTCCCACAGCGTTGACCCTGTCGACTATCCTTTGCCATAGCTCCATCTTCCTTGCAATGGTGGTGTGCTGCACCTGTGTCCCGAAGAGCTGGGGCTCTACCCGAACTATTTCCTCCACCATGACCCGGAGTTCGGCGTCTGAGAACCAGGGGTGTCTTTGGGGTGCCATAGGGTGATGTGGATGAGGTGTGGGGTGGTGTATGTGTTGATGAGTGTGGTGAGTGTGGTGATGTGTAGTGTTTTATGCGTGGATATTGTGTGGGTAATGGTGTGGTTTGCCTCTGTGTGATGGTGTTGTCTAAGCAGTGCTGTCTATCTCTGGCTTTCTGTAAAAAAAAAATTCGAAGGGGTTTGTAGGTGATGTGGGTGTGTGTTTTATATTGTATTGGGTGTGTGGGAGTGTTGTTTGTATGTGTATCAGGCGTGTGTGTTTCAAATTGTCCAATGTGGTTGTGTTTTGTAAGGGTGTGTGTATTTCGATGGCAGCGGTGTGTACCGCCAATGGAATACTGCGGTTGAAAGACCGCCGCGTGGATTTGTGGGTCGTAATGGCAGGGGCGTTTTTCTGTTGCCGTGACGGTGGAGGTTTGGTCATCGCCAGTTTTTCGCTGACCTTTGGTGTGGCGGACTTTTGTGGATGTCGGGTTTTTGGCGGTTTGCCAGTTGCGGGTCAGAATGACCGTGGCGGTTTACCGCGGCCGCGGCGGTGTTATGGCGGTCTTCTGACCGGCGGTAAGCGCCTTTTACCGCCGAGGTCAGAATGACCCCCATAATCTGGTCTATTGATTGTTTGATTACCTTCCTACTCTCAAATACGTGTCACTGACATATTGCTGGAAGCCAGCAGAATCCAAGTGCATTCGGAAAGAAATGAGAGTCCTACAAGACATAGTGAGAAGTGAGAAGGTGCAAACAGATGGATGTAGTTTTAAAATAATCCCAGTGAAAAACTAGGATCCTAATTCTGTCTACTGTCTATCAAACCGCCTACGTGGGGTTGTCTCCATGGCAGATGTCCCAGTGGTGGAGATAAATATGGATCTGCCACATGGCTCACCCACAGATGGTGGCAAAGTCACTGCCTACACATGTCTAATAACCTGTTCACTCCAAAGTGGGTCACTTGTAGTTAAGAGAGACACTTTATGATGAACCCTAGGGATTGTGGCATAGAAATCAAAGTATGGTGGATTTTTACTGCAACTGTGGCCCAGAGCAAAGTATTGTCAATCTGCTTGATAAAAATGTTGCCACTAAGACTCCATATCAGCCCTTCGGTCTCCAACTCTAAATTCTAGAGAGAAAAGCTCACCAGCTGGATGGGTCTCAAAGGCTCACTAAGGAAACTCTCCACAAGGCTGGATATACTGTGGTTGGAAGTTTTCATCATCAAAAGTGCTGGTTGATGGATCTGGCCTCTGTGTGAGCCCATTAGAACAAGAGCCTCACACATAAAACAATGACATTGGGAAATACGCACAGGAAAACCCACAAAGACAAAGTTCAAAGTGGAAACCATAAAGGTTTATTAACATACAAATAATCAATACAGATGACAAAGGGGCATTAGTTAATCAATTCAAAATGTTGAAAAAACAAATAAATGCAAATATTATTGGCAGCAGAAACTAAGCCCTAATCTAGTCAATAAGCACACCGAAAATGACCTATCACGAGGCAAATGAGAACAAGAGTTTTTTTTGTAAGGGATGGTCAGTAAAGCAGGGGAAAAGAACATGAACAATTATCTAAATTCAGGTCAATGAAGGGCTTGGCATCAAGTCTGCACCCAAAAAAGAGCAAAGGGAAACCTCTGGAAGAGTTTTTATTCTCTTTCAGACAGAGAACGTTTACTGTGACTGTGGTATAGGATGGAGAAAGTTACATTAAGCCATTCAATAGTACAACAGAAAACACATCAGATGCTGTAATGGCTTTTACTAAAGATATATTGAATAAATCACATTCAGAAATATAAACAACACCCCCATCTGGCCTAAGGAAGTGGCCTTCAAATGTATATAGCTGTAAATATGTCCTCTCCAGGAACATCAGGAGCAGAACATAATATATATTCTAAAAACGTTACAGTGCAAGCAGACCACTGACTGAATTCCTTACAATATTTATCATGCTATCATACTATAGTTCACAGTCTAGGCTTCTCGTGCACAGATAGAGGAAGAGAAAACAAACATTGCCAGGTTGCACCTCACACACATTTGAAATGTCAAAGTTTGAAGACACGACAGGCCTGCTAACGTCAATCTAAACATTATCATTCCATTACAGATTGTAGAAAGAGCACATTTGAGACTCTCTAGTGTTAACTAAAGTGCAGAATTAATTATTTTTCACACTGTTCATAAAGATGTCACAATACTGAATTCACTGGGTGACTTCTCTCAATCTCTTCTGTTTTTCCACCTTTTGTGGGACCTTGGCCTCACTAGCCAGTGTTAGCTGGCTCAGACCAAGTAGGACACTAGGGTGTGAAACACAACTTTTGTGATCTTGCTTTGTTGAGTGTGCAAAAGGTGAAAAGGCTGCAGGCAAACATGTGATTTGTGGGTATGCTGGAAACTCCCCATCCTGTGTTATCTGGAGTAATGCATACTTTTCACACAGGGTGTGCAGTATATAACAAGGTACCCAAAAATTTAGCAATGTTGTGTGCCCATTTGGAAACCTGACTAAAGAGGCAGAATGGGAACTGGCCATGATGCGTCAACCCAGAAGCACAAAACCTGGGCGTATACCAACTGGGAACTAAGCAAACTGACCCTGGTGTTGTCAAATGATATATGGGGGAGTGCCCTCTGCAGCAGCATTCTAGCTGGCCAAACTAGAAACTTCTAAAGACAGTCAATTCCCCAATAGTACCTTGGCAAGAATCCCAAACCCTTCTTATATTGAGGCATAGACCCTAGCCAGTAGAGGCAATAATATTGGCATTAAGGCCCTCATTACAACCCTGGCGGTCGATGATAAAGCGGCAGTAACACCGTCAACAGGCCGGCGGTAAAAAAAGATGGAATTATGACCACGGCAGAAACCTCTCACACAGATAGCCACTTCAACACACCAACCGCCACGGCGGTAGCAACAAGCACCACGGCGCTAACCGCCAACAGCAATGCAGAAGACAATGTACCGCCCAGAGTAATATGACACACCTATCCACCTCCTTTTCCGGGGCGGTACCAACATCAAAAGCATGGCGGAAAACACTGTACATAAGTGAAATGACTCATTTCTAGAGACTTAGGGAAGAACCACGCCGCCATGGAGCCCGAGTTGCAGGTGTTCCCCATGCTGATCTACCTCCTTCTTCACCATGAATACCAATGCCGGCGAAGAAGACCATGGTGAGTACTTCCGCCTAGCACACAACGGAGGGGGGAGGAAAAAGAGAGTGACACACTCACGCAACACCCCCACCCCTACCCCCACCCCCAACAACCATACACACAAACAGATGCAATAACATTACATATCCACCCTGTACCCCTCAGGAATAATGCAAGGACAAAAGGAATTGATTAAAGTGAGTGTAATAAGAGAAAATACTAGAAATACACCCTTCAAAATCAAAACAGTATATACATATATACAAATGGAGGGACACTGCTCAGTCCACAATGTCTGTGGGCCACATGGCCACATCACATAGGCCAAGGCCCCACTTGACTCCTGCATCAACACGGAGAAAACACTGCAGGGGCATCAGGTCTGAAATACACAGGCACCTCAGGGGTAGGGGGAAGGGGGGGCACCTCAGCCGGAAGATGGAACAATACCACTGGTCCTGGAGGGGGCTACGTGCCCATCACACTGACTTGGAGAGTGCAAAGCCACAGTCTCTCCAGTGGGTAGTTAGCCCACCGATTGGTCCTGGAGAGTGCAAAGCCACAGACTCTCAAGTGGGTGGCCTGCCAAGCCACAGTCTCTCAAGTGGGTGGTCTGCCCACTACTTGGTGCTGGGGAGTGCAAAGCCACAGTCTCTCAAGTGGGTGGTTTGCCCACTGCTTGGTCCTGGGGAGTGCAAAGCCACAGTCTCTCAAGTGGGTGGTCTGCCCACTACTTGGTCCTGGGGAGTGCCAAGGCACATTCTCTCAAGCGGGTGGTTTGCCCACTGCTTAGTCCTGGGGAGTGCAAAGCCACAGTCTTTCTAGGGGGTGGACTGCCCACTGGTTCTGGAGGGGGCCTTGTGCCCAGTGTGCTACATCCTGGCAAGGAGGGGTTGAATGGATGCCTTCTTCCACTGGTTCTGGAGGGGGCCTTGTGCCCAGTGTGCTTCATCCTGGCACGGAGGGGGTAAGTGGATGCCTTCATCCAATGGTTCTGGAGGGGGCCTTGTACCCAGTGTGCTTCATCCTGGTAAGAAGGAGGTGAGTGGATGCCTTCTTCCACTGGTTCTGGAGGGGGCGTTGTGCCTAGTGTGCTACATCCTGGCAAGGAGGGGGAGAGTGGATGCCTTCTTCCACTGGTTCTGGAGGGGGCGTTGTGCCCTGTGATGCAGATCTTGGGGAGTGCAAGGTCACAGTCTCTCACCTGGGTGTCAGGCCCACAGGATTTGCAGGGGTCAGGACACTTTACAGTCCATGGAGGCAGGACTATACACTGCCCAACGGCGGCGACGGCTGCTCAGTGGTGGAAGTGGTGGTGCTGGTGTCGGGGATGCCAGTGATGGGGGAGGCTCCAGCCCTTCCCCTGAAGCCTCGGATGGCTGCCCACTGGGGCTGCTGGTGGCGGTACTGGTGTTGGGGATGCCAGTGGTGGGGGGAGGCTCCAGTTCTTCCCCTGACACCTCAGACGGCTGCCCACTGGGGCTGCTGTTGCTGGTGCTGGTGTCAGGGATGCCAGTGGTGGGGGGAGGCTCCAGCCCTTCCCCTGCATTCTCGTATGGCTGAACCGCCATGGTTGGTGGTGGGGGCTCAGAATCAGTCCCAGTACTAGGCCTCCTGTCCTTCCTGCCTACAGGAGCAGGCCCTTTGCCCTTCGCCTTGGCATCTGGTGGTGCCTCCTTGCCTTTCCCCTTGGCAGCTGGTGGTGCCTCCTTGCCCTTCCCCATGGCAGCTGGTGGTGCCTCCTTGCCCTTCAACTTGGCAGCTGGTGGTGCATCCTTGCCCTTCCCCTTGGCAGCTGGTGCATGCACATTGCCAGTGCTGATGGGTGGTTCCCTGGAGCCTCTCACACCTGCAGTAGCTGCCAACACTACTGTGGCCTTGGACTAGGTGGCAGGGTGGGTTCTGACCACTCTGGCCCGACGTGAAGGACGGTGGGGGTAGGGGTAGGGAAGAGGTCAACGGTGGAGAGGAAAGGCTTCTTAGGGACACTGAATCAGGAAGAGGGTGACGGTTTGGGAGTGGAGGAAGAGGGAGTGGTTGTTGGAGGTGTCTGTCTGCTGTGTTTGGGTGCAGGTGAATGGGCTGGATGCTGTTGTGAGGTGGATGGCTGTTAGGTGTCTGAGTGCTTGGGTTTGTGTACTTTGGGAGGAGGGGCACAGGCACAGTGGTAGAGGACACAGGGGACGTGTGCATGGATGTGGCGGTGGTGACTGCCAGTGAGGTGTGTGCTCTGATAGGTGTGCTGGTGATGGGGGTAGTGGATGAGGATATAGTGCATGCAGGTGTGAGTGGAGACGCACTGGGAGGGTGGTGGACGAGGAGGAGGAGGGGGACACAGTAGAGTCAGGGGATGTTGATATGTCTGCATCTGGATGGTGTTTGTGTGAGTGTCTGTAGGATGATGTGAGGTACTTGTGTTTACCTGAGCCACTCCTGTGTATTGTCTCGGGTGCATGCTTGTCTGAATGTGTGCTTGGGATAGGTTGGGGTTGAGGGGAATGGGACTGGGTAGAGGAAGTTGGTGGGGGGAGTCTAGAGACAGGGACAATGGCTGCCAACAGGGAGGAGGCAGAGCCTGGATTGATCTCTGTTGGGCCGCCATGCCAGAGTGAATGCTCTCCAGGAATGTACTTGTTTGTTGCAAATGGCCTGCCAGCCCCTGGATGGCATTCACTATGGTTGACTGCCCAACAAAGATGGATTGCAGGAGGCCTCCTCACTCAGGACAGCAGGGCTAACTGGGGCAACTGGGTGAGCAGGCATGGGAAACACGCTGAGGGGCTGCTGGGAGAGAGATGATTCTAATGCACATAAGGACAGGGTGACAAACGAAAAGGGGGAGGAAGTGACAGAGGATACACTTGGTCAATGGCAGCAACAACACCACCGTTGGCGTACACAACACACACACACACACACACACACACACACAGGCCTACGCACTATGCAATGCACTAACAGTCACAATGCTAGTCACCAGGCCATGGACAGGACTACCTACAGCCAAATGCAGCACACCTGACACCCACAGAGACCTGCCCAGTAGTGGATGCCTACTAGCTTGGTTGGAGGTGGTGTTCACCAGCCCCTCCCCAACATGGAGCCTACCCTGCAATGTCCGCCCTGGTCTAGGAGCACCTACAGGCCCACATTCCCCACCCGAAAGTAACTCCACCACGCACAAGTAGTATAATGTGAAACTGTACTCACCCCCTTGTGGCTGCAGTGATGCCCTCAAGGGCCCATCCAGCTCCGGATAGGCCACCGGCAGAATGCGGAACATCTTGGGGGTCGGGGTTTGACGGGCACCCCTTCCTCGTTGGTAGGCCATCCCCAGCTGGGCCTTGTAGGAAAGTACCATCTTGCCTGGCATGTTACCCCCATTTTTTGCATGTATGTACGTTTGTTTTTCCCTGTCTCACTGGGATCCTGCTAGCCAGGACCCCAGTGCTCATAGTTTATGTCCTGAATGTGTGTCCCTGTGTAAAGACTAACTGTGTCACTGAGGCTCTGCTAATCAGAACCTCAGTGCTTATGCTTTCTCTGCCTTTAAAATTGTCACTATAGGCTAGTGACAATTTTCACAAATTCTAATTGGCACACTGGAACACCGTATTAATTCCCTAGTGTATAGTACCTAGGTACCCAGGGTATTGGGGTCCCAGGAGAACCCTATGGGTTGCAGCATTTTCTTGCCACCCATAGGGAGCTCAGACAATTCTTACACAGGACTGCCACTGCAGCCTGAGTGAAATAACGTCCACGTTATTTCACAGCCATTTTTCACTGCACTTAAGTAACTGATAAGTCACCTATATGTCTAACCCTCACTTGGTGAAGGTTAGGTGCAAAGTTACTAAGTGTGAGGGCACCCTGGCACTAGCCAAGGTGCCCCCACATAGTTAAGGGCAATTTCCCCAGACTTTGTGAGTGTGGGATGACCATTACACAAGTGCACTACATATAGGTCAATACCTATATTTAGCTTCACAATGGTAACTCTGAATATGGACATGTAACATGTCTAAGATCATGGACTTGTCCCCCCATGCCAAATCTGGTATTGGGGTGCCAATCCCATGGATCCCCAGGGCTCCACCATGGACCCCGGGTACTGCCAAACTAGCTCTCTGGGGTTTTCTCTGCAGCTACCGCTGCTGCCAACCCACAGACAGGCTTCTGCCCTCCTGGGGTCTGGGCATCCCAGTCCCAGGAAGGCAGAACAAAGAATTTCCTCTGCGAGAGGGTGTTACTCCCTCTCCCTTTGGAAATAGGTGTTAAGGGCTGGGGAGGAGTAGCCTCTCCCAGCCCCTGGAAATGCTATGAAGGGCACAGATGGTGCCCTCCTTGCATAAGCCAGTCTACACTGGTTCAGGGAACCCCCAGCCCCTGCTCTGGCAGGAAACTGGACAAAGGAAAGGGGCGTGACTACTCCCCTGTCCATCACCACCCCAGGGGTGGTGCACAGAGCTCCTTCAGTGTGTCCCAGACCTCTGCCATCTTGAATGCAGCAGTGTGAGGGATCAATGGAGGCCTCTTAGTGGCCACTGCCAGCAGGTGACGTCAGAGACCCCTCCTGATAGGTGCTTACCTCTCTAGGTGGACAATCCTCCTCTGAGGGCTAATAAGAGTGTCTCCCCTGGGCTTTTCCTCAGATAACGATTTGCAAGAATTCACCAGAGTTCCTCTGCATCTCCCTCTTCGATCTCTGCCAAGGATCGACCGCTGACTGCTCCGGGACACCTGCAAAACTGCAACAAAGTAGCAAGAAGGCTACCAGCGACATTGTAGTGCCTAGTCCTGCCGGCTTTCTCAACTGTTTCCTGGTGGTGAATGCTCTGGGGGCTGTCTGCCTTCACCCTGCACTGCAAGCCAAGAAGAAACCTCCCGTGGGTTGACGGAATCATCCCCCTGCTTCAGCAGGCACCAAACTTCAGCATCACCTGTACACTGGGACCCCTCTCATCCTGACGAGCCTGGCCCCTGGAACACAGGTGGTGGGCCCAAGTGACCCAGACTGTCCAGTGGTCCAACTGTCCAAATTTGGAGGAGGTAAGCCCTTGCCTCCCCTCTCCAGACAGTAATCCTGTGTACTGCATGAACTGCAGCTGATGGGGCTTCGGTGCACTTTTGCAAGGAATCCTTTGCGCACAACACAGCCCAGGTCCCCAGCACTCTGTCCTGTGTTGCTCAACTCGCTGAGTTGACCACCAGCTTCGTGGGACCCTCTTTTGTTATGTTGAGACGACTCCATGCTCAGTTTTCTTTAACCCGTGTTCAGGTACTTCTGCAGGTGCTGCCTTCTTGTACATGGGCTCTCTGTATTGCTGAGGGCCCCTTCTGTCTTCTCTTCCAAGTGGCAACCTTCCGGTCCTTCCTGGGCCTAGGCAGCACCCTTTTTCTTTAACAACAACCTTTGCAGCTATCAAGGCTTGTTTGTGGTCTTTCTCTAAAGAAACAAATCTGCATCCTCCAGCACACCGTGTGACATCTTCTGTGCAAAGGAGAAGTTCATGGCATCTTCCGTTGTTGCAGAATCTTCAGCTTCTTCCACCCGGAGGCAGCCATTTTGCACCTTCATCCTGGGTTTAGTGGGCTCCTGTCTTCCCTGGACACTTCCTTTACAGGTCCTTAGGTTCAGGAATCCGTCTTCAGTGCTTTGCAGTCTGTTGTGGTCTTTGCAGAATCGCCTAATACGACTTTAGTGTGTTTCTGAGGAAGTAGGGTCACTTTACTCCTACTTTTCAGGGTCTTGGGGTAGGGTATCTTGGACACCCTTAGGCCCTGATTCTCACCCTGGCGGTAATTACCGCCAGGGCGGAGGTCGGCGGTAGCACCGCCAACAGGCTGGCGGTGCTCCGCCGGGCATTCTGACCGCGGCGGTACAGCCGCGGCCAGAAGCGGAAAGCCGGCGGGGTACCGCCGACTTTCCGCTGCCCGTTTGAATCCTCCATGGCGGCGGAGCGCGCTCCGCCGCCATGGGGATTCAGACACCCCCTACCGCCATCCTGTTCATGGTGCCCCGTAAGAGGGCCCCGCAAAGTATTTCAGTGTCTGCTTTGCAGACACTGAAATACGCGACGGGTGCAACTGCACCCGTCGCACCTTCCCCCTCCGCCGGCTCAATTCTGAGCCGGCATCCTAGTGGGAAGGTTGATTTGCCCTGGGCTGGCGGGCGGCCTTTTGGCGGCCGCCCGCCAGCCCAGGGCAAATGTCAGAATCACCGCCGCGGTCTTTCGACCGCGGTGCGGTGTTCTGACGGCGGTACCTTGGCGGACGGCCTCCGCCGTCCGCCAAGGTCAGAATGACCGCCTTAGTGTTTTCTTACACTCCCAGTGACCCTGTACACACTACACCAGGCCTGGGGTCCCTAAGTGGTTCGCATTCCACTTTCTTAGTATATGGTTTGTGTTGCCCCTAGGCCTATTGCATCCAATTGTATTCTACAGTGTTTGCACTACTCTTCTAACTATTTACTTACCTGATTTTGGTTTGTGTGTATATTTTGTGTATTTTACTTACCTCCTAAGGGAGTATATCCTCTGAGATATTTTTGGCACATTGTTACTAAAATAAAGTACCTTTATTTTTAGTAACTCTGAGTATTGTGATTCCTATGATATAGTGCTAAATGATATAAGTGGTATAGTAGGAGCTTTGCATGTCTCCTAGTTCAGCCTAAGCTGCTCTGCTATAGCTACCTCTGTCAGCCTAAGCTGCTAGAACACTACTAATCTACTAATAAGGGATAACTAGACCTGGCACAAGGTGTAAGTACCATCAGGTACCCACTATAAGCCAGGCCAGCCTCCTACAGGCCTCCGCCGTCTTCCGTGCCCAGCGTCTCAGGTCCATCCACTGTTTGTGATAGTGGGTGCTCCGCATGCCATAGACCCCCAGGGTCCGCACGTTGTTGGTGATGGCACGCCATATACCCTTTTTCTGATGGGCGCTGACCTGCAGAGAAATATACATAGAAAAAAGGTATCACCCATACCGTCCGGCCTCTTACACTCATGGCCCACCATATCCCTCACATTCACTTACGCACAGACGTTGCCGACCATACATGCAGCATGCTGCCCAGGTCCCTTCCACCACCCCACCCTTACACAAGGCCCTCACACACAGCACTCCATGCATTCATGCCCCATGCATGGTGGTCACAGTGTACTTATACAGCTCATACAGCATTCGATTCCGGGGTAGGACCCCATCCACCAGTCTCTCCAACTCTGCAGTGGTGAAGGCAGGGGTCCTTTCCCCAGTGACACGAGCCATGGTCGGTTCAGACACAGGTCACAGCAGCACTTGCAGTGTAGGTCCTCTCCTGTTGAAGGTCAGGTAGCAAGTGAGGGAAAAGATAGAAAATGACAGTCATGTCCGTGCCGGTACATACCGTCACCGCCGGCGTACATCACCATTGGCCATCTGTAACCCATAGGGCCCATAGACAACCAATGAGGAGTTGCACGGAGGTACTCGACCGCCTCCCGCAACGGAGCACAACGCCAGCGGCATCACCTCATTTCCACATGTTCATCCACACAGGACAGGCAGATGCCATTTAAGGGGGAGGGCAGGCCATGGCACCTAACTGCGTCATACTACACACAGGCACCATTTGGGCCTATGCAACAACTTACTGTTTCAGTCACAACATGCAATGCTGTGTACATTTTGGAAATGTGGAATACTGACAAGATGCTCATTGTTTTGCCCCCTAGATTGCAACCGCTGCAGATGCATAGGAGATGGAGACTTCCCCCGGGTACATGCCCCTGGTGGACTTTGCAACAATGGAAGACAGGCACATTATCCTCACCTACAGACTTGACAGGGCCACAATCCAGGAGCTGTGTGCCAAATTGGAGCCAGACCTGATATCTAATATCCGTCACCCCACTGGGATCCCCCCTCTTGTGCAGGTGCTATCTGTGCTCCATTTCCTGGCAACTGGTTATTTTCAAGTGGCAGTGGGCTTGGCAGCAGGAATGTGTCAGTCAATGTTCTCTATAGTGCTTACCAGACCGTTGTCTGCCCTGATGATACACATGCACAGCTACATTGTTTTCCCCCAGGTGGAGGATTTGGCCACAATGAAAGCTGACTTCTATGCAATGGGACATAGCCCCAACATTATTAGGGCAATTGATGGTACACATTTTGCCTTTGCCCACCCCTGGAGAAATGAACAGGTGTTCAGAAATCGGAAGAGCTTTCATTCGATGAATGTTCAGATAGTGTGCCTGGAGGACAAGTACATCTCCCATGTCAATGCATAGTATCCTGGCTCTGTGCATGATGCCTTTACCCTGAAGAATAGCAGCATCCCATATGTAATGGCTCAACTCCAGAGGCACCAGGTGTGGCTCAAAGGTGAGCCCATGGTTCCCACCCAGTACATGTTGGTGTATCGGTATGGAGTTGGCCCTAAGGGTTAGTGTTTGGCTAGCAGGTATCCCTCAGATTTGCAGGTGACTCTGGTTACCCCAACCTCTCATGGCTACTGACCCCAGTGTGGAATCCCAGGACAAGGGCAAAGGAACGTTACAATGAGGCACATGGGCAAAGAGGAAGAATTATAGAGAGGACATTTGGCCTCCTGAAGGCCAGGTTTCGGTGCCTCCATCTAACAGGTGGTTCCCTGTGCTACTCACCCAAGAAGGTGTGCCAGATCATCGTGGCATGTTGTATGGTGCACACCCTTGCCTTACGTCACCAAGTGCCTTTTCTGTAGGAGGATGAGGCTGGAGATGGGCTTGTGGCAGCGGTGGACCCTGTGGACAGTGACGAAGAGGAGGCAGAGGATGAGGATTTGGACAATAGAACAGCAATCATACAACAGTACTTCCAGTGACACACAGGTAAGACTTCACCGTCCATTGACAGTTTTGTATTGGGTATTGTAACTGGCGGGCTGATATTCTTACTACTATGGCCACTTACTGTACCCTTTGGCATGCCTATTTACAGATATCTCTGCCCCACTCTGGCTCCTGGTGTGTTGGCTCCAGCCAACTACAGGTCATACCTATGGATACATTACTGTACAGTTGAATTGGAATGTTTACAGCTTGTTAAACGAATACATAGTTCAATCAATTGACAGACTCCATACTTCTATTTTTTACAAGGGTGTTTATTTATGTGCTAATAAGTGGATGGGTTATTGCTATGGACTGGGGTGGTGGTGGAGGAGAGTCCAGGGTAAAATTCCAGTCTATTTGTATCACAGGTGCACTGTCCAAGGGGGCATAGGAAGGGGAGCAATGGCAGTTCAAGGTGGACTGGGTGACAGAGTGGGGCACAAAGGTGACAATCAGGAGAGTCTTATTTCCTGGCGGGGTCTTGGCAATAGTATCTGGCTTCTGCCTGGATCACAGGGGCGGTTTGCGGGGTGGTTCTCCTTCTGCAGGGGGAGGGGTGCTAATGGCCTGTTGTTCCTGTGGCGGGCCTCTTGTACACTAGCATTAGCGGAGGTGGAAGGCTGTTTTTCGGTGTGGCTAGTGTCAGGGGCCCGTTGGTGTGCAACTGCCTCCCTCATGGTGTTGGCCATGTCTGCCAGCACCCCTGAAATGGTGACCAGGGTGGTGTGGATGTCCCTCTGGTCCTCCCCGATTACCCAGGTACTGTTTCTCCTGCAGCCGCTGGGTCTCCTGCAACTTGGCCAGTATCAGGCCCATCGTCTCCTGGGAATGGGGGTATGCTCCCAGGATGTTGGTGAGTGCGTCCTGGAGAGTCAGTTGCCTGGGCCTGTCCTCCCCCTGTTGCACAGCAGTCCTCCCGGCTTCCATGTTGTCCTGTGCCTCTGTCCCCTGAACCGTGTGCCCAATGCCACTGACCCCAGGTCCCTGATCGTCCTGTGTTTGTGGGGTTGCCTGGGGTCCCTGTAGTGGTGGACACACTGCTGATTGACGTGTCCTGGGGACAGTGGTATGGGCCGTCTGGGTGGGCGCTGTGCTGGTGCTTCCTGAGGGGGGAGGCTCTGTGGTGGTATAGGACTGTGCCTGGGTAACCTGATGGGCCAGGTTGGTCATCCTGATCCAGGTGTACAGAGCAGCTGTCATCACTGTGGGCCTCTTCCGGGGGGGACTGGATGTTGCTGGCACCTCCTCTTTGGTGACGTTGTGTGGGGGACCTGTGGGGATGTAAATGCAGTGTTATTGTTTCTGTGTGTGACATCTTGTGCATGGGTGTGTTGCCCTGTATGGTTGTTATTGCCCTGGCAGCCTAGGCTTGTGTGAGTGGTGATTTGGTGGGCTAGGTGATTGTCTCAAGTGTGCATGCTTTGGTGATGGTTATCCATGCAGGTCTGTGATGGGTGTCCATGCATTGGTGTTGCATGCGGCTTGGTTGTGGGAGGGGTGGGTTGTGATGGTAGGGTGTGTGGGAGGTGGTGGAGTGATGGGAGTGAGTGTGGGGTTGAGGGTGGGGTATGTGAAGGCATGCAGGTAGGGCGGTGATAGTAATAGGGAATTGACTTACCAGAGTCCAGACCTCCTGCTACTCCTGACAGGCCCCCAGGATGCAGTATTGCCAAGACTTGCTCCTCCCATGTTGTTAGTTGTGGGGAAGGATGTGGGGGGTCCACCGCCAGTCCTCTGTACTGCTATTTGGTGTTAGGAAACGCACCTCCTCCTGTAGGTCGTTCCACCTCTTCCTGATGTCATCCCTTGTTCTTGGGTACTGTCCCACTGTGTTGACCCTGTCCATGATCCTCCGCCATAGCTCCCTCTTCCTGGCAATGGACGTCTGCTGCACCTGTGATCCATATCCCTTTGGCTCTACCCTGATGATTTCCTCCACCATGACTCTTAGCTCCTCCTCAGAGAATCTGTGGTGTCTTTGTGGTGCCATGGGTGTAGTGTGAGTGGTGTGTGTGAGGGTTTGTGGGGTCATGTGTTGGGATTTGTGCTGTAAGGTGTGTGGATGGTGTCTGGGTGATGGTGTTCTGTGGCTCTGGTTCTGTGGGTGCTGTTGGTGTGTCTCTCTCTCAGTTGTCAATTTTCTTGAGTCGTAAAGGGTTGTGGGTAATGTGTGTGTTTTACAGTGGTGTGGGTGTGGTGTGTGTATGTGTGTCAGGTGTGTGTATTTTGAATTGTCCAATGTAGTGTTTTGTTAGGTTGCGTGTATTTTGAGCGCGGCGATATGTACAGCCAATGCTTTGCTGCGGTTGAATGCCCGCTGCAGTGATTCGTGGGTCATAATGCTGTGGGTGTAGTCCTGTTGGCGTGACAGTGTGGGTTTTGGTACCACCAGTTTATCACTGACCTTTGGGCTGGCAGACTTGTGTGTGTGACGGATTGCTATGTGTGTGTCATAATATGGGTAGCGGTAAACCGCGGCGGCGGTATCTTTGGCAGCAGTCGGCATGGCAGTAAGCGGGACTTACCGCCAATGTTATAATGAGGGCCTAAATGTTTTAAAACAAATTTGTTAGCAATCAACTTTGTGGGGGAGAAACAGAGCACTGTGGAAACAGTGTTGGACTGGGACTCGATTCAACATTACATACATTAAAATAGTTATGCATGTAATATACGTTACATAATTACATTGCACACATTTTATTTTGTCTTTCTTATTTTGGTCACTGGAAACTTAGGTTAACTGCCCAGAATCTCATAGTTTAGTTGATACTGGTTTTAGAACCATTGGCTCCAGCATTACCTCTCTTCATTGTGCTTCCCCACAATTCCATTGGGGGGGTCTTTAAATCCCACCAATTCATAAAATCGTACTGGCCAAATGAGCTTTAAAACTCCCACAAGCTTTTACTAAATCCTAAAAACAATTCTCCATGGAGAATTCTCGACCCACTGTAAAATGGCTCTTAAAATCCGGTAGGTCACCAGACAAATGTGCTTTCAATTGAAGTGTTTAGCACAAAATAACACAACATTCAATTTGGGAGAGACTTTTAAAATATATATTTTATTGCAATGCAGCATTTAAAGAAGGCTTATATCCCTATATGAGGAACTGAACTTATCTACATATGTAGCAAGCTACACCTTGTAGGGTGTGTTTTGGGAGAGATGTCTTTGTTTTGATCCCATGTGGGAAGTGTTTTCATATCGCGTGTGTTGACCACCGAGTGTGTGGTTATTATGTTATGGGCTGAGTATCAGTGTGGTGGATGGGTGTTTGAGACAGACACGCAGGGCCAGATTTATACTTTTTAGGGCCGCATTTGTGTCATTTTTTGACGCAAAAGCGGCGCAAACTAACAAAACATATTTGAATTTTGTAAGTTTGCACCACTTTTGCATAAAAAATGACACAAATGCAGTGCTAGAAAAGCATAATTATGGGCCGCAGTTTTATGGTTTTCAGTAAGCTCTGCGGCTACCTTTTTATGTTTCTTATCATAAAGTCTGCTTAGCAGGTTGCTGCACTGAGTTGTGCAATCTGAGATTTTGGGGGTCATTACAACATTGGCGGTTAAAGCCGCTTACCGCCGCGCAGAAGACCGCCAATACACCACCGCGGCCGCGGAATTCCGCCACAGTAATTATGACCCACATCTCGGAATCCTCCGAAATTCAGACACCCACACAAGTCCGCCACACCAAAGGTCAGTGATAAACTGGCGAAAACAAAACCTCCACCGTCACGGCAACAGAAACAAGCCCATGCTATCACGACACACGAATCCACGCGGCGGTCTTTCAACCCCGGTATTCCATTGGCGGTACACACCGCCGCGCTCAAAATACACACACATCTCCAAAACACCGCCACATTGGACAATTCAAAATACACACACCAGAGACACATACAAACACCACTCCCACACACTCAATACAATATAAAACACACACCCACATCACCCACAAACCTCTACGACCAAAAATTAGAGACGAAGGCGACAGAGAGATAGCACAGCAATAGAAAACCCCACCACACAGAGGCACACAACACCATCACCCATACAACATCCACGCACAAAACACCCCACACCACCACACATCACCACACTCATCAACACATACACCACACCACACATCACCTACACCACCCAATGGCAAGCCAAAGACACCCCAGGTTTTCCGGGGAGGAGCTCAGGGTCATGGTGGATGAAATCATACGGGTAGAGCCACAGCTATTTGGAGCACAGGTGCAGCACACCTCCATAGCCAGGAAGATGGAGCTATGGCGAAGAATCGTCAACAGGGTCAACGCTGTGGGACAGCACCCAAGAAATCGGGAGGACATCAGGAAGAGGTGGAACGACCTAGTGGGAAGGTGCGTTCAGTGGTCTCCAGGCACAACATCGCGATTCAGCGGACTGGCGGCAGACCCCCACCTCCTCCCCCACAACTAACAACATTGGAGGAGCAGGTCTTGACCATCATGCATCCAGAGGGCCTCGGAGGAGTCGGTGGAGGAATGGACACTGGTAAGTCAAATCTTAACTATCAGATCCCCCACCCTACCTGCAAGCAATCACACACCCCCATCCTCACCCCCTCCCCTATCACTCCAACTCCTCACTAATGTACTGATAACACAAACCACACATCCCAACAGCAAGCCCTGCATGACACAACTTAGCATGGACACCCAGCACTAAAGCATGCTCACTGCACATACCCATAACAACCCGCCAACCATCATCCTACAAGCCCCCACACAGGAATGCTTGCACTGGGGTACACGCACACCCACCCATTGCACACCATGACACACACACATGCAATAATCATGCTCTTATACCCCTGCAGGACCACTACGTAACGTCACCAAACAGGAGGGTCCAGACATCTCCACTCCATCCACAGAGGAGGCCCACAGTGACGACAGCAGCTCTGGCCAACTGGATCCAGATGACCAGCCCGGACCATCGTGGGCCTCGGGGCAGTCGGTTCCCCTTGCACAGGCACAGCCCGACACTGACCTTCCACCCTCTCGTAACACCAGCACAGCACCCACCCAGCGGGCCCATACCTCCGTACCCAGGACACGTCAATCAGCGGTGTGTCCACCACTACAGGGATCCCAGGGTAACCTACCACCCCAACAACAGGGACCTGGGGGCAGTGGTAGTGGGCACACGATCCAGGGGACGGAGGCACAGGAACACAGGGGAACTGGGAGGGCTGCTGTGCGACAGGGGGCGGACAGGCCAAGGGAACCCACTCTCCACGAGGCCCTCTCCTCCATCATGGGAGCATACCACCACTCCCAGGAGACGATGGCTACGGTCCTGGCCAAGTTTCAGGAGACCCAGCGCCTGCAGGACGAACAGTATTTGGGGTTCAGGGAGGAGCTCAGAACCATCAGCTTCGCCCTGGGCACCATCGTAGGGGTGCTGAAGGACATACAAAAGACCATGAGGGACACCATGGCACTCCAAGGTGCCCCTGACACTAGCATGGACGATGAACTGCCCACCACCTCCGCTGGCGCTAGTGGACAGGATGCCCTGCCACAGGACCACCACACCAGCACCCCACCCACTGCAGACGGACAACCACCCCGCAAGCGGTCCCTGAGATCCAGGAACAGGACAGAGCAAGATGGCAAGACCCCCGCCAGGAAATGAGACCACCCTGATTGTCCTCCCACTGTCTCACTTTGTTACCCTGTCCAGATTGGAACTGCCCCAGCTCCACTTCCTATGCCCATATGGGCAGTGCACCTGTGTGACTAATAGACTGGACTCTGCCATGGACATTCCTCCACCATCACCCATCACCATTTTGCCACCCCCTCCATTAATTAGCACTTCAATAAACACCCTTGAACCACAAAACAATCTGGAGTCAGTCTGTGATTTTGAAAATGTGTTTTAGCAATGACAGTGACAAAATGCGTTTTCAAATGTAATGCCAACATACCTATGTCACACATCACAAGTCAATGAAGGATGCAAGCAGTTGACACCCGTTGGTAACCACACCTGTGAAACCGTAATGAAAATGTATAACTCAGTTACCATATACTGGTTGAAATTGACAGACAGGATAGAGGTAGAAGTGTGAAAGTGAACGTAATAGTAAAATAATTGTTCTCACCTGTGTGTCACTGGAAATATTGCTGTATGACTGACTCCCTGTTGTCTATGTCTTCTTCCTCAGCTTCCTCCTCATTACTGTCCACAGGCTCCACAGGCTCCACAGCTGCCACAACACCGTCATCTGGACCATCCTCCTGCAGAAAAGGCACCTGTTGTCGCAAAGCAAGATTGTGAAGCATCGAGCAGGCGATGATAATCTGGCACACCTTCCTTGGTGAGTAGAATAGGGAACCACCTGTCATATGGAGGCACCTGAGCCTGGCCTTCAGGAGGCCGAAGTTGCGTTCGATCACCCTCCTAGTCCACCCATGGGCCTCATTGTAGCGTTCCTCTGCCCTGGTCCTGGGATTCCTCACTGGGGTCAATAGCCATGACAGGTTGGGGTAACCAGAGTCCCCTAATAGCCACACACGGTGCCTCTGAAGTTGACCCATCACATACGGGATGCTGCTATTCCGCAGGATGTAGGCATCATGCACTGAGCCAGGGAACATAGCATTTACCTGGGAGATGTACTGGTCTGCCAAACATACCATCTGTACATTCATGGAATGATAACTCTTCCGGTTCCTGTACACCTGTTCACTCCTGCGTGGGGGGACCAGATGTAATGCCGCACTCTGACGCGGCGTCTCTTTCTGTCCTCGCGGGTGGAACGCGCTACCGATATTCGGAGCGCCGTTCCCCGCATTTTTTGACTATGCTTTCTGGGAAGCATATATTTCGCTCCTGGTCGCGCTACACTTACTTGTAGCCTTTTTTCTTCTTTTGTTGTTGGTGTTGGGTTTTTTGTTGGTCCTTTTGCCTGTCTTTATCCATGTTGTGTCCATCTTGTCTTCTTCGTGTTTTTGTCCCAGCATGCTCCGTTTCTCTGTTATACTACTTTCTTTTTCCTATACTGGTCTATGGGCTTTTCCCAATCCAAGATGGTGTAACTTCCCTTTCCTGTGATGTCACTTCCCTTTTCTCAGTATATAAGTCAGTCAGTCCTGTTCCTCCTTGCGTTGCAAACACTTCCTTCTGGTTGTGCTGTTCGCTCCTGTTCTTTGTTCCTGCTTTTTGCCTTGGAAGATTTTTGCCTGTTCTTTGTTCCTGCTTTTGCCTTGGGAGATTTTTGCCTGTTATTTGTTCCTGCTTTTGCCTTGGGAGATTTTTGCCTGTTCCTTTTTTCCTGCCTTTTACCCTGGATATTGCCTATTTTTGTTTCCTGTTGTCAAGTCCTGTTTTTTCTTGTTTCCCTTCAGGAGTTCCTGATAGAGGCCTTTTCCCCAGTGTTGGGGTTTGTTCCATCTGGGACTCCTTCTGGAGGGTACGGTCTGCTTTGGCGTAGCCTGTCAAGCGGCACCGTGGCTACTAGAAGGGGTCGCTCTTATCTGGGAGTATCCAGGACCTGTAGAAGACTTGGTGTACTCGCCAATCCGAAATCCAGAGGTGAGCAGTCCAGCGCAGTACATGACAGATTGCAACGCCAAAAGATTCAGCGTTGCGAGAGCGCCATGGAAGATCCACAGGGAGAGGTGTCAGAAAATGCTCAAGCTATGTTACAGACTGTCCAACAACAAGCCCAAGAGTTACAACAGTTACGGGTAGAGAACACTTCGCTACGACAGGTCTTGTCTTCCCGATCAATGGACATACCACCTGTATCTGCTACTATTCCTCGATATTCCGGAGATCCTTTAAAGATGAAGGAATTTTTGGACGCCTTGACGGTTTTCTTTGCCTTTCGTCCAATCCAGTTTTCTTCGGATAAGGCTAAGGTGGGCTATCTGATTAGCGCCTTGTCTGGTCCAGCGCTTGCTTGGGCGACTCCTCTGGTTTCTGCAGATGACCCAGTCCTGGCTAACTATTCCGCTTTCCTGACTGTTTTCAAACAAATGTTTGAGAGTCCTGGGGTAGAAGCAGCAGCTGAAGAAGCCTTATGTGATATTCAGCAGGGTAATCAGGATGTACTGTAGTATATAGCCCGCTTCAAACAGCTGGCAGCTGCAACCTCCTGGGTAGAAAGCACCTTTGTAACCCTTTTCCGCCGAGGCCTGCGTGAAGAAATTAAAGATGAGCTTGTACACTCTTCTCCAGCTTGTTCTTTGAAAGAATTAATGGATCAATCTATGAACATCGAGTATAGACTTCGAGAGCGCAAGATGGAAAGACGTAGAACTAGAGCTCCATACCAGTCCGGTACCTTCCGTGCTAGCAGTCGGCGAACGGAAGATAGTCCATCTGAAGCCTCTCCACCTCCCCATGAAGAGCCCATGCAGATAGATCTGGTTTGTGGGCCATTGACGGAGTCAGAAAGGGAGGAACGACGACGAAGGGGACTTTGCCGATACTGTGGTAAGGCTGGCCACCTGATCCGTAGTTGTCCGGTACGTCCCTCAAGGCCTGCGGGAAACGCCAGCTCCCGTCCCCTGTAAGGAGGAAGGAGACGGGAGGAGCTGAAGTACCATCAATATGTTCCTCCAAAGAAAGCATGTCCACCCTGTTTATCCTCTCGGTCAAGTTACAAAGTTCACAAGATCAAGAAGAACATCTTCTGGCTCTCCTTGATTGTGGAGCCAGTGGACTCTATCTGGATGAGACCTGGGCTACGAGTAAAGGAATTCCCCGCATTCCTAAAGAAACTCCTGAGCAGGTTCATACGGTGGATGGCTCTCCGTTAACCTCTGGACCTGTGGTGGCTTCAACTCCTACTCTTTGTTTGACATTTGGGGGGCATCAAGAACACATTGCCTTTGATCTCATAGCCTCACCAAATCACATCATGATTTTGGGAATTCCCTGGTTAGCCCGACACAACCCCTATATCAATTGGGAAACACAAACTACATCCCTAACGTCTTTATTTTGTCAACAGAATTGTTATTCCACTACTTCTTATTGGACTCCAAAAAGGTCCTGTCAGTCAACTAAGGATAACACTAACTCTATCAATATTATCCAAGGGGTTTCAGATTGTTATCAGGAATATATCAGGATTTTTCAGAAACCGAGTAATCCTATTTTGCCACCTCATCGCAGTTATGACTGTGCTATTCCTTTAATTCCTGATGAAGTCATCCCCTTCGGTCAAATGTATTCTCTGACAGACCAAGAAAAGAAGGTGCTAAGGGAATATTTAGACGGCAACTTACACAATGGTTTGATTGCTCCTTCCACGTCCCCCGCTGGGGCTCCTCTCTTCTTCGTCCCAAAGAAGACTAAGGATCTGCGTCCTTGTGTGGACTTTTGTGAACTCAACAGAATAACGATTAAGGATCGATATCCACTGCCTTTAATCAGAGATATATTGGATGCCATTCAAGGAGCCAAGATATTTACTAAATTAGACTTACGGGGTGCCTATCATCTCCTTCGGATCAAGGAAGGAGATGAATGGAAGACAGCTTTCCGTACCCCTTTTGGGCACTATGAGTATCGTGTTATGCCCTTTGGACTGACCAACGCCCCTTCTGTTTTTCAACGATTTATGGATTCAGTGTTCTCTAATGTACTCAATCAATATGTAGTCATCTATTTGGATGAAATCTTGATATATTCCTGTGATCCTGAGCACCATGTAGATCATGTCCTGCAAGTCCTGGAAAGACTCAAGAAAAACCAATTGTTTTGTAAACCTGAGAAGTGTGAGTTCCATAAATCTGAAGTAAGGTATCTCGGGTTTTGTATTAATCAACACGGAATATCCATGGATCCTGACAAGGTCAGTGCCATATTAGATTGGCCTTCTCCAACGTCCATTAAAGAAACGCAATGTTTTCTTGGTTTATCAAACTTTTATTGTCAGTTTATACAGAACTTTGCCCACCTACAAAGTTTCATAACACAAACAATTAAGAAAGAGAACCTGAAGAAGGGTTTCATTTGGACCAAGGAGGCTGAACGCGCGTTTCAAGAACTAAAGACAGCCTTTACCCAAGCACCCATGTTGCGTCATCCTGACAATACCAAGAAATTTATTGTCGAGACTGATGCCTCAGACAGAGCTATTGGAGCAGTTCTGCTGCAGAAGCAAGACAATGGTGGATTGGAACATCCTATCTTTTATCTGTCTCATATTCTATCAGAGGCTGAACAAGATTATTCTGTACTGGAACGAGAGCTACTCGCTCTCAAAGTAGCTTGTAAGGAATGGAGGCATTTCCTGATGGGTTCCAGAGAGCCTTTTGAAGCTAGGACTGATCACCGTAATCTCCAGTGTCTTCGGAGCTTTCAGTGTCGCAACAGTCGTCAGGCTTGATGGGCTATCTTCTTTAGCCAGTACGATTTCGTGATCACGTACATACCTGGTTCCCAGAATTTAGTGGCAGATGCCTTATCCCGCAGATATCCTAACATAGTTCAGAACTCCTCTCCACATTTTATTGAGTCTAGCAGGATCATCGGAGCTACGCAATCTTTTCAAGAACGCATTCAATCCGAGTACCAGTTTTTGTCTGCTTCAGAATGGGATAGAGTGACTCCTTTTTTGCAGAAGAAGAACAACTACTTCTATCATCAACATGCTCTTTTCCTACCTACCAAGAAAGTGCAGACAGAAGCCCTGCAAATGTGCCATGATTCTCCTATAGCCGGTCATCGAGGTATCAGGAAGACCCAGGAGCTGCTTCAGCGATCTTTTTGGTGGCCTTCGCTAAAGACAGACACTGAAACCTATGTGTCAGCATGCCCAGTCTGTGCCCAGACTAAGACACCCCGAACTAAGGTGACAGGTTTATTAAGACCTTTACCTGTTCCTTCCGCTCCTTGGTGTACTCTATCCATGGATTTCATATGCTCTCTACCTACCTCCTCTGGTAACCAAGTAATCATGGTGACCGTAGATTCATTTACCAAGATGGCCCATTTTTCAGCCTTGAAGAAACTACCAACGGCCCCAGAAATGAGTCGCATTTTTCTACGGGATATTTTTCGCCTCCATGGTCTTCCTCAAGAGGTCATTTCGGACAGAGGGCCTCAATATGTATCACGTTTCTTGAGAGCCTTTTGTGCCTTCTTTAACATTGAGATTTCTTTATCCTCGGGTTTCCATTCACAAACGAATGGGCAAACTGAACGAGCTTCAGCAGTATCTGAGACTCCTGCCGGCAAAACAGCTCACAAGGGTCCCGGGGGGAGTGCCGAGTCAGCTGTGACTCCTCCCAAGGTGGTGAAGGGGCAGAAGAAGTCTCCAAAATCTGGTAAGAGCTGCACGGCGGAGAAGGGCGCCATCCTCCCCGCCGGCCGGGACGCCACCACCAGCACTGTCGTCACTGGTCAGGAGACCACCGCCAGAGTCCGTGCCCTGGAGGGCAGCACTGTCGTCACTGGTCAGGAGACCACCGCCAGAGTCAGTGCCCTGGAGGGCAGCAGTATCGTCACTGGTCAGGAGACCACCCCCAGCGTCAGTGACCTGGAGGGCCCCAGCAGCCACAGCCCCGCTGGGCACTGAGGGACCGTAATGCCACACACTGCTGCACAGGTCAGAGACAGCAAAGGCAAGCACCGCTGAACAGGGCAAAGACCGCCATGGTGAAGACCGCTGAACAGGGCAAAGCACCGCTGAACAGGACAAAGACCGCCATGGCAAAGCACTGAGGGACCATAATGCCACACACCGCTGCACAGGTCAGAGACAGCAAAGGCAAGCACCGCTGAACAGGGCAAAGACCGCCATGGTGAAGACCGCTGAACAGGGCAAAGCACCACTGAACAGGACAAAGACCGCCATGGCAAAGCACCGCTGCACAGGTCAGAGACCGCAAAGGCAAGCATTGCTGAATAGGGCAAAGACCGCCATGGTGAAGACCGCTGAACAGGGCAAAGCACTGCTGAACAGGACAAAGACTGCCATGGCAAAGCACTGCTGCACAGGTCAGAGACAGCAAAGGCAAGCACCGCTGAACAGGGCAAAGACCGCTGAACAGGGCAAAGACCGCCAAATCAAGCATCTTTAGCCCATGTGCAGCTGGGACAGTGACTGAACTGGGACCGTCACGGGGAGCGTGATGCACTCTGGGCACCAGTCCCCCTCCAGAACCAGTGGAGACCTGCATCCACTTGAGAGACTGTGGCTTTGCACTCCCCAGGATGCAGCAGTGGGCAAACCACTCACTGTAGAGACTTGAGAGACTGTGGCTTTGCACTCCCCAGGATGCAGCAGTGGGCAAACCACCCACTGTAGACACTTGAGAGACTGTGGCTTTGCACTCCCCAGGATAAAGCAGTGGGCAAACCACCCACTGGAGAGACTTGAGAGACTGTGGCTTTGCACTCCCCAGGATGCAGCAGTGGGCAAACCACCCACTGGAGAGACTTGAGAGACTGTGGCTTTGCACTCCCCAGGATAAAGCAGTGGGCAATGGGCAAACCACCCACTGGAGAGACTTGAGAGACTGTGGCTTTGCACTCCCCAGGATGCAGCAGTGGGCAAACCACCCACTGGAGAGACTTGAGAGACTGTGGCTTTGCACTCCCCAGGATTGAACAGTGGGCAAACCACCCACTGGAGAGACTTGAGAGACTGTGGCTTTGCACTCCCCAGGACACATCAATGGGCATGGAGCCCCGTCGTGGATCTGGCGTGGTGCTGTAATCCGGCTGAGGTGCTACCCCCTTCCCTTCCCCCTGAGGTGCCTGTTGTATTTCTATCTGATGCCCCTGCAGTGTTCTCTCTGTTTGTGGACAGGTATCTAGTGTGGGCCTCGCCCATGCATTTTGGGCCCAGTGGTCCACGGACATTGATATGTGCATACCTGCAGTACTACTCGTGATGTATGATTTTCGAATGTTTATATATATCTGTATATATTTGGTTACTGTATTTTGATACATTACAATGTTTGAACTGATTTCCTTTTGTCTGCATTCTTCCGGGGGGGTTGTGGGTTGTTACTGTGTTGTTTGGAAATGCATTGGTGTGTGTGTTGTAGTGGGTGAGGGTTGGGTTGGGGGTGTTGCGTGTGTGTCCCCCTGACTTTTGCCTCCCCCCTCCCCTGTGTTGTAGGTGCAGTACTCACCGTTATCTTCGGCGCCTATGTTGCTGGTGATCGTAGAGGAGCAGGAAGACAAGCGCAGGGAGTATTTGTATTTCGGGCTCCATGGTGGCCTCCTTCCTCGTGGAGTGTGTTAAGGTGAGCGTTTTCCCATTGCAAAAGCTGTTTCTGCTGTGTTTTTATCCACAGTGAATCCGCCCCGGAAAAGGTGGCGGATTGGCGGGTTGTGATACTGTGAGCGGTACATTGTCTTCCGCCTGTCTGTTGGCGGTGACCGCCGCGCTGCTTGTCTGTACCGCCGTTGCGGTCGGAGTGTTAAAGTGGCTGTCTATGTTGGCGGTTTCCTCCATGGTCATAATTCCCTTTTTTCGTCCGCTGGCCTGTTTGCGATATTACCGCAGCTTTAACACCGTCCGCCAGGGTTGTAATGACCCCCTTTGTGTATAAGTGTGGTCCTGAGCTGGCATGGTTGGAGGAAGAGAGAAGTGGAGAGATCTGTTGGGATGGGCATTTTGATCATCCCATATCTGAGCGTCTTTGTGAGATATAAAGAAGCAGTCAGATTGTATGGATATTTGTGACCTGCAGTGAATAACCTATATTAAAGCCCTTTAAATTGTCCAGCAATGTGTGACAGATCTCTTCTGGTATTCCATTCCTGTTTATTTGGCTGTACAAGGCTAGTGATGGGCATTCCTCATAGCAGATGTGTCTTATGGGAACGTAAGAGGTATAAATTGCAATTGGCTGCCGACTGCTGTGTATTATGGTCTAATATTATTGTGGGCCATAAATGTTATATATAAAACTACATCATTTTATAATTCCCCTGCGAACCATAGTTCAACCCATCATAGCTTACCTGCATAATGAAAGCAATTCGCTGGTTGGGTTGGTTCCAGTCTGTAAGTTATAAGCTGAGGATGGCACTTGAGGGTGCCATGGTCTTTCTGGGCTCTGTTGTAGGTATGCAGGGTGGTTGTCATTGACAATGAGATTTTAATGGACATCTCAATTTTGTCTTTTTAATCAATTATTGATTTGGTGTCATTTTTGCTATGAATTCCAAACATGTGGTGTGATATTGCAATTATGTTTTATGGTTCTGAGAACACAAAATCATATATTTTTAATTTGAAAAGGTTACAGGACAATGGATTGAACCTCTTAAGCTGACACTGGATTTGAAAGTAATGACACCAAGAGAACACTGAACGTAAAGAGTGGCAAAGGCTGAGCCTTTTTTTAAAATGTATTTGTATTCTTTTAAAGCAACAACAAAAGTAACCTCTGTAAGGCTTACATAATACAATGAGCACCTAAAAACATAATATATGGTACACTTGTGCATCACAGCGAGGGCGGACAGAGAAATCATTTACATTGGTGTCTGAGCAATACCAGTGGGGGCAAGTAGGTAGCACAGGTTTAACAAGGCAACTAGGACATTATCATAGATAGACCCCAAGTAGCATGCAATATGCTGTTGAAACAGTAAGTACATGGGGTAAGAAGGAAAGGACAGGGAACAGAGAGTAATAAAATATTGAGTAGTCTGTGTCACTGGCCGGCACATCACTTGGTCTGGTCCCTAGTAGAATACATGGAGAACACATGCTACCAAGGATATACAGGATACATGGCTTTAAATGTGTAACATGAGCATTCATAGGATCTCTGAGATGGTGGCTGGTTATTGTTTTTGACCTCTATGTTGAGGATATAGGTGTTCCAATTCCCTACACCTACTCTGCCCACTCCCCTGGAGCGTAACATGCAGTATACTGGCTTCTGCCCACACCCAGTGTAGAAGTGCACATTGCCATTGCTGTGTGTACGGTACAGAAACCGCCTTCCAAGTCCAAGCTATTTGTCCCATTGGCTTTATGGCGAAGGACCAGTTGGCAAGACTCAGGAGTAGGCAGCAATGTGTGTCCTGCAAGTTCTGCTGTGGTAGCCATGATCTCAAGCAATGTCACATGCAACATAGGGCACTCCCACACCATGTGATAGAAGCTGGCATCCACCAATGTACATCGCGGGCACCCTGGCACTTAATCGGGTAAAAAGCATTTGATGCGGTGGGAGAGAGATAAGTGTGGTGCGTGCAATTAAGTTGCATGGATCGGAATCAAGGATTTCTTTGAACTTCCTTAATATGTTGTAGCTCCTGCATCCACGATTTGGCAGTGAACAGTTGCAGGAGCACATTATTTCACCTAGCCATTGACAGCCCAGTGTCAACCATTCTATTTGAAAAAAATGTTGAGTTTAAAGTGGAGACAGTGCGTCTCATGCTCCCACATGTGATAAGAACATGCAAGACAGGTGATGGTTTTGGTTCTGCCTCTCCCGCACCACAGGTGGTCAGTACAATCCATTGGAAGGCCTTATATTTCAAGAAGTGTCCAGCCCCTATGCCACAGTCATCTCTAATGTCCTGAAAGGACATGAAAACCATTTTGTGAAAAAGGTCCTCTAGTTGAACAATTCCTCTTTCCCGCCAAGTGGACCAATGATGTCTCCTGGCCATCCTGCAGATACCTGGAAGGTGCTCTAGCGATATGGACTGTGAGTAGAGATTATGGGAGCTCCTACCGCGCATGTATCGCCTCCAACATGCATGTGCCATCGTCATTTGATCCGGTTCCCACGAGGGTGATAATCACCATCCGTCAGCCAGGTGTAAATACCAGTTTCTCCTAGGATGTCTTGGACTGCTGCCTGTTCAGGGCAGGGAACCACGTCCAGCCAACGCATTGGCCATTGGAGCTGTGCAGCTGTATATTGCAATTCAAAATTAGGTGCGCTCAGTTCTCCCTCCAGTAATGGCCACTGAGTGAATGTCCAGGGCGACCCGGTGACAACATGTCACCCATATCAAGTTCAGTAGGAGACCATTTAGATCCTGGAAGAAAAATTTAAGAAGCATACAGCAGTCTAGGTAAGACCTGCATTTTATCAATTGCCACTTGTCCTAGTGGGGAAAGGGGCAAAGAGCATGAGAAAGGAAAGGATCCTCAGATCGATCATAGCGCTCTGTCAGCATTGTCTTCTTTAAGGGCCGCGTTGGTGTTGTATATTTGGATGCCTTGGTATTTAAAGGTATCATGACACCACTGGAGACAATGCACTGGTGTGGTACTTATATCAAGTTTGGGAGTCAGGGCGGGAGGGAACACACAGGATTTGGGCCAGTTGACCTGGAGCCTGGAAATCAGACCGAAGTCATCCAACAACCACATCAAAGCTGGAAGTGAGGTCCCAACCTCATGTAAAAAGTCCAAACCATCATCCACATATAACGATACAACATGATAGATGTCTAGTTCTGGGGTCCCCCACTACCGTGCACATAGGAGCAGGTGGCAGGCTAGAGGCTCCATGGTTATGGCAAAAAGTAGCGGTGACAGCGGGCATCCCTGGCAACTACCCCGCAGTATGGAAAAGCTGTCTAATATCACTTGACCCGTGTTGACCTTGGCTGACGGTCCCGACTACAGCACACAAACACAGCACAGGAACCGAGGTCCGAAACCCATGTGCTCTAAAGTTGGAAGCTGAAAGGTCCAGCTGAGGGTATCAAAGGCCTTTTCAATGTCTAGAGATGCCGCCACTCTGTCACATGCCCCTGGTGGTGTATTGTGCACTAGCTTCAACAATGGTATGAAACCTAACTGGTTGGGATGTATCAGGGTGCTAATTAGAGGGAGCAGTTTGTCAGCAAGCACCTTCCTCAGTACCTTGCAATCAAGGGTGAAGAGGAATAAAAGGTGGCATGAGCGAATGCCCAAAGGGTCACATCCAGGTTTTGCGGGGACCACAACCAGTGACTCGTACATCAAGTCTTTTAACTGACAGGATGACTGAACTTCAATGAATACTATAGGAGAGTACCATATTTCTGACATAGTTACCCACACTTTTTGCCTTGTGTCAGTGTGTTTTGACTGGGGTACACTGGGATCCTGCTAGCCAGGTCCCCAGTGTCTGTGCTCTCTCCTCTAAATTTGGTTACTGGTAAATGTTTTACACTCACAATTGGCATACTGGTGCACCCATGTAAGTCCCTGGTATATGGTACTTAGGTACCCAGGGCATTGGTACACCAAGGGTCACCCATGGGCTGCAGTGTGTATTGTGCCATCCATGGGAGCCCAGGCAAACTGTGTCTGCAGGCTCGCCATTGCAGCCTGCATGAAATGGTGCATGCAACCTTTCACCACTGATAAAAGGCATACCTTATATCATGGTCACTGCACTTAGACCCTTAAGTCAACCCTCTGGTAGGTCCTTTATCCCAAGGGCAAGGTGCATGTCCCGAAGTCAGAGGGTACCCTCGCATGAGCAGGGTACCCCTACAAACCCTAGACTCCAATCCCTGGGATTTGTAAGTGCGGGGAAGCCATCTTAAGGTCTCTAGTGGACACTGGTCAACACGAGTGGTCCAACTACATAATGGCTTCTCCGAACATAGGCATGTTTGGTAACAAACATGTTGGTATCATGCAACTACACTGATTCCAGTGCTAGTTGCATGACCCCCTGTTTTCTGGGGGTTCATTAGAGGATCCCCCAGTTCGCCCTGTGCAGCCTTAGGGGTCTGCTGCAGACCCCAGGCACACTTCTGCCCTCCTGATGGTGAGCCGGACTCAAACAGCAGAAGGCAGAACAAACGATTTCCGGCAAGGGAGAGGTGTTACCACCTCTCCCTTTATGTTGTGTGTCTATGGGCTGGGGTGGGATGACCTCTGAGTGACACCAGACTGCTTTGAAGGGCCCTTTTGGTGCCCTCCTTGCATAATCCAGTTTGCAGTAGTTCAGGAACCCACAGTTCCCGCTCTGGCATGAAACTGCATAAAGGACAGGGGAGTGACCACCCCCCTGTCCAGCTTCTTCCCTAGGGAGGTGCACAGAGCTCTGCCAGGTGGTCAGTTGATTCTTCCATCTTGGACACAAGGTAGGGAGAGGCTCCTAGGAGCATCTGACTGGTTAGGCCAGGTAAATGACGTCCCTGACCCTCTCTGATAGGTGGGTCACTTCAGAGAGTGATCAACCCCCTTTTAGGATTAGTTAAGGGCTTCACCCAAGGGTAGGTCCTCAGACTCGACAAGCAAGCCTCTTCAAGGAACTATCTGCGAGACATCTTCTGCTCCTGGCCTCCAGAACCGCTGCTCGCCTGTTTAGGAACTGAAACTGTATAAAGTTGGGGGGGCTCCCAGTGCAACATTGTTTCTCCAGCTCCTGCAAGATTTCTGCAACATCCATGCCTCCGCATCCCCCAGGGTCACAAGGACCTTACAACTACTATTTGCATTTTCTCAGACTTGTTGGTGACCCTGCTGGCCACTGACCCTCCTTCAATCCGGCGACCGATATGGTACAGCTCAAGGCCGACTTCAAGGATCTCCTAAATCCTCCTAAACTCTGTAGCTGGACTTCACCTTTGCTGTCCTGCAGGAACTTCACCTCCAAGGGGGGGGCGGGCATTGCCAATCTGCACTGCCTGGGCATCCCTGAATTGTTTAGACAGTGCCCCCTTCTCTTTCAGGTTCTTCTCGCCTGGAATCCACCTCCTGGTTCCACCAACCTGTTCCATGGGTCGCGACAGCAGCTGGAGAATTGAGGCTTCCATTGACTCCACCGAGGGTTTCTGACGCCACTTCACCCCTATGCACCTGGGCTCCCTGGTGTAGGTACTTCATTTTTGTGGGTATCCACGGGTGGGGGCACTCTCCAACCTTCTTTGTGCCAACTGGTTTCCTAAGGGGTACACTGGGAAGGGTCCTGAATTCATAACAATTCAACAACAACGGTCCTGTGTTAGTCTATAGGACACCCGGCTCAATAACAACTCTGTACCCGGGTGCCTTTGGGATTACAGTTATTTACCAGAGAAGCATTTCCATTCTTATACCACTTTCTTAGTATATGGTTTGGTCCCCCAATAGGGCCTCATGTAATCCTATGCTATTTCTGATTGTTTCTAACGGTATATTTTGTGTGGAGATATCTCGAAGTGGAGATATACCAATGCTAGTTTAGCCTATAGTGTTGTAACAAAGACACCTTTATTTTTTGCAACACTTGGTGCGGTTCTTTCTTGTGGTTGGTTACTGACTGTCTGTTGTGGTATTGCAAGCGCTTTACACTCCTCCTGAAAAAGGTTTAGCTGCTCACCACAGCTACCCCTAGAGAGCTTTTGCTATCTGGACACCTAAACACTATCACTAAGAGTTGCCTGGACTTGGTATAGGTTGGCACACCATAGGTGCACTGTACACCATAAACTGAGACAGCCTCCTACAAATAATTCCAGTTAGTGTTGAGAGATCAGCGCCGAAAAAGTTGCATAATACTCGATGGGTAACTGACAACACCATTCTAGGTTCTGCAGGAGCGAAGAGAATGAAACTCTCACCCCTAAGCACTATTCTCTTGTATCTGAACTGAACAGGGAATGAGTGAATAGTCTCTGGGGGAAAGTGATAGGGAGCATGGATTTAGGAAGGGAAGAGAAACAAAAACATTGGTTCACAAAGGAACGTCACTGTTGTTCTAAGAAAGTTTCCTTGGGGTTTGGGGCAGAAATTTCTAAGACCAAAAACAAATTAAAAACAAAAGAATTACAAATATCACAGAGTCTTTCAGCAAAATAACAATAATCATTAGCACTTGAATGCTCAAATATTAAACACACTTTTGTAACTCACAACAAAATCGTTATAAAATCAAACTTGGGAATTTGTCTTTCACACAATAGGCTCACTCCAAAAATAATCCGAATAAACGTCATAGTCGAGCGATGCTTTTAGGAGTTCAGAACACTTAACTTCAATGCTGCCTTTAAAAATACTTTTCAAGCTGTCTTTGGAAAATAGTCTTGTATCACGGGTTTCTCAGCATCGACAAATGTTTTTCATAATGCACCAAAAGATCACTAACCTCGGGAAGGTTAAAACCAGAGGAACGAGAGGGGGATTACTCACAAACCGACTTCTCCTGGAATGTTTTCGATTATTTGAGGGAGATGGAATACTGTTCATAAATTCTCCAGCCACTGTGGGAGTAATCCGCTCCAGAGAGGGAAGTTCTGATGAAGCCTCGCACTGAAATGACGACTCCAAAAAGAATCATGGAAACTCCATCTGAACCGGGAACACCTGCGAGCGAAGCAAGACTTAAAGCCAAGCACAGGAAACACCTTGGCAGATCTATTTATAGACTGGTTATGAGTCATCAGACACATGCTGGTGATGATTCATCAATCACTTCTGATGATTCATAGGAAGGAATTCTGGTGATGAGTCATCAGACACATGCTGGTGATGAGTCATCAAGCAATTCTGACGGTTCAGAGGAGGGAATATGATGTCTCCTTCAACCACATGGCACACAGTCCACAAATGAGACAACACTTGCTTTTATCAATATAAACAAATATGCAATGTAGTTTTCCTCACAAGTTACAGGGAAGTGCTCTGCTGTAAACACATTCATGACATGTTTCATCGTTCTTCATACGCTCTGATTTATTTTGTGAGGGTGCAGCAAGAAGAATGTGTGTGTGAGTGTGAGTCTTAACAGTAACCCATCAGTACCCAGGGTTTTTATTCCTTGCTATTTGGGCCACAGCCATTCTAATCTCTTTCTGGAACGGTTCATCTAGTTTGGACTTCTGAAGTGAGGACAGCTGGGGCAACAGCAGCCCCTGTAAGAACTCAAGTATTCAAGTGGGGTCGGGAACAACCTCAGACGCCTAGAGCACACGGTAATACTCCCGAAATTCGTTGTTGATACCAGCCTGCGTGGTGACCAATAAATCATTGCTTAATGCAAATGGCTCCTATGGGGGCTCGTTGCTGGTCCTCCCAGGCCAGTCATGGCAATAACCTGGCTGAGGGATTGTCTTCAACATGCATCATAGTTAGGCAGTGGTTGTAGTTGTACTGGCCAAAGCCTGTTTCCGCTTTCCTGTATTGACTCTGCAAGTGCCTGAGTTGTTCAAACCCTGCCATACGGACAGCCACTTCCCTCTCCAGAGGGCATAAGTCCTGCTCTAGGGTCATCAACTCATTGTGTAGAGTGTGGCAGACTCCCCATGTGGCAGCCATACAGTGACCACGCAAGATCACTTTATGGGCATCCCATTCTATCGCCCTAGATGGATTGGACCCTTTGTTATGTTTGAAGTATTGCGTGATTCATGTTGAGAGGTGCTCCCGGAATGGAGGATTAAGCAGTGCCTCTGATTGTAGGAGCCATGTGGGTATTCTCAGGCGCTGTGTGCCCCATTGGAGCATCACCTGGAGCGGGCAGTGGTCGGACAGTGTGTGGGCCAAATATTCTGACCTGACAATCTGTGCTGAAAGCCTGGCAGAGCACAGTATTAAATCCAATTGCGTGTGTATGTTGTGAACTGGGGAATAGAACAGTACTCGCAGTCTACTGGGCAGCCCATGCGTTACACATCATGTAGCCACCTATGTGTCAACCAAGACTGGAAGTGTTGTGTCATCCTAATACATGTTGCATTGTGCAGTGGGGATATGGAGTAGTCCCAGACCACATCTGGCACACAATTGAAGTCCTCTCCCCATAGACCATGTCCAAAGGGTCCCTGAAGAGTACAGGAGTAAGCCAGCCAGCACCATGTCCATCAGCCATGATTCAACAAAGAGTTCCATACTGGGGTCCTCCGCACATTTGGGGAAACCCAGCAAGCAGATGTTATTACGGCTGGATCTATACCCAGAGTCCTCTGCCATGCAATGAAGGAGGGCCCCCTATGCACTCAGCAGCTCTATTTGTTCATGTAATTCCTGTGTCATAGGTTGTAGGATGGTCAGATAAGTCTCATCCACTCGGTCTGCTAACTTTCAATGATTGGCTCAGAGCAGGTTTACCTCTAGAGAGACAGCATTGATTTGAGTATCTAGTGATGTCTTCGTTTCCAGAAATGCTTGCAACACTTTCTCAAACCGGGCAGAATGAGTATGAAGGGTGGCCTCCAGATGACTCAAATCTTCTATGGGGTGGTCTGCGGGAGCCCGGGACAGCACCGGGTCAAGCAGATTTTGTGGAAAAGTCTTGTCTGCCTTAGGATTCACCATCATGGTATTGAGTAGTGCGGCCTCTGATGCAAATGAAATGTGAGAGCAGTGGGTACCTGTGGGGGCCGGCAAAGGAGCAATCAGGCAGACCCACCAGTAGTCAGCAATGTTCAGGCCCTGAGACTCTCTATCAGTAGGTTAGGCCATAGAAGCATACCCTGTTGCAGGGAATAAGTATACTCCCCCAGTCCCCTGGCGATCCTCTGGGAAGTATGATGGCCAGATGACCGAGCCAGCATTGAAGACGGAGCCAGCCTCCGTGAGGAATGTCACAGGTGGGCCAGGCGTGGGATGTACATCCACAGCAACTGCACCACCTCCTCAGTTCAAGATATGGTGCAGTTGGGGAAACCGCTGGTGTTTTGTGTAGGCCCAACGGGAGATGGCAGTTCCTGAGGAGCAGCACAAGCATAATCTGTGTGCGGCGCACAGAGGGAACCCAGTCCTTCCAGTTCAGAAGTTCCAGCCTGATGTGGGCTCAGCTAAAGTAATGAAGGCCCACACAGCCATTAGCGGCAGAAAGGCAGGCAATAGGAGGACATACATTTAATCAGGTAAATATTCTATATTTTTGTAAACGTGTATGGTGTATTTTTGTGGTGTTTATACTGTGTTATCGCATTATTAATTGCACAAATACTTTACACATTGCCTTCTAAGTTAAGCCTGACTGCTCAGTGCCATGCTACCAGAGTATGGGCACAGGATAGTTTGGATTGTGTGTGGCTTACCCTGACTAGAGAGAGGGTTCTTGCTTGGACAGGGGGTAACCTGAATGCCAACCAAAGAACCCATTTCTAACATAGTGTTTGTGAAACAGCGGAATGCCGTCACTCACAGTGAAGTTAGCCAATGTCTGAAGTGGGTTCACCCATGCCCCATGCTGTAGTTGGTGGAAAAAAATGTGAATGGCACAACAACAGACCAAAGGATGAAGGGAAGCGGCTGAAAGCCCCTGCAAGTATCTTATACATATAATTTTAGTAAAAGCAATACGGCCAGGTCCAAATTGTTTTTTTTCAATTTCCGTCTTAGGTTGGCAAACTTTTCTGAGCATGAAGATCATCCCTATATTAATTTTAAAAAGTTGATAGGTATGGGCAAGTCTTCCAAGCCAGCAAAGATTATTTTGTTTGTGTATGTTTTAAAATGTATTTTAACATAGCTCCCTGTGGGCTGTCACGGGTACTGTTGTCTAGTGCCATCTGGTGGCCAGGGTAGAGGATTACTTTAGACCTTTGAAGGATTGCCATTGGTGCAGTTAACTCTCAGTGATTTGTGTTATTTCTACAGTCCATCAGCTGACCACCTTGAACAGCGCCTGCAAGTAACAAGCCTCAGAATCTCAAATCATCTGCTGAACTTCGTCCAGTTCTGCTCTACAGGAGCATGGTTCTTTTTGTTAAGGCCTATTATTTGAAAACATTACCGTAGTCATTGAAAAGTTGACAGTGGCCGGTTCCTACAATTATCTGAACACGTAATTGTCTTTTTGAGCACACAAGAGAATATGGCTGGGGGGCCATCTGGCACATTCATGCGCTTAATGCATGATGCCTATGCCAACAACGCTTCCCTTACTCACCTGAGGAGCCACAAAGTTAAATAAATCAGATACAGAATATAAGGCCTATTAATGGATTATCTCTCGGAATGTCATAGAAATGTAGCGTGCTGACTGTATCTTGATAACAGAACAACACTGGTCCAGGCGTGATATGTTGCTCTAGTCCAGGTTTTTTCTTTGAACTCTGGGAATTGTTGTACTGTTTTACAATGGAGTAAACAAGACTACAAGTCCCAGAACTCAAAGGAAAAAATATTAAAATGCACCCTTTGAAACCAGGGTACCCAGGTGTAATGTGCTTCCATGTTATAAATTAAAGCTTTATCTATCCTGCAGCACAATTTCATAGCGTCTATGTTGCTCTTAATTCAAAAGGGTAACAGTATTTTATGACTCTCACCTTCCGTTTTGGTGCAGAACTACCTAAGATGGGGGATATTTTTGATTATATCCAGAGCACAATCAGCATCCATCAGAGTTCTCCTTTGGACCCAATTTTGCCTTGAAGGCCTGCACTAGAAGAGTGCCATCCTAAATTTGACGTAGCAAGCCCACTGCAATTCAGCAGTAGCAACATCCAAGTAGAATTCAAATCCTTTTATATCTGAATTAGTATGAAGCACCTTTTGATAGGCTTTCTGCAACATTAACAGTGCTTGATCACCTTAGCAGTAGATGTATTTGTAAGGTTTTGATTCTCCCTGAAATCCCACATCCTTTAATTCTTCTCTCTTTCTGTCTGACCAATACTTTCCATTTGCGACAGTAATGATTGACACGTCGACCGACCCACAAGAAGCCGGGGTTTAAGGCAAGTAGAACTGAAATATAATTCAGTCCAAGCTCTAATCTTTTTTAATCTAGTGGGGTACCCTTCACCCCCGGCCTAATCTGGTGTAAATTCTAACAAACTGTTCTTTTGTTCTGAATGTGTGTAGTATTAAAGAACCGCCACGTTTCGGCCCTATAAACCAGGATGCAAGGTCTTTATCCTATAAACCTAAATAACTGGGCTCTCTGAGTTTATTCTTGCATTTACACTTCACCAACCTTCTGGGTCAGACTAATTTGATTTCTCACTTTGCTGGGACCCTATAAATCTATGATCCCTTCTGATACCCAAATAATCAAAACTGCTAAGTCTCTCAAGGGGAACATCCTTTTTAGGTTGAGCATTCGAGACCTCTTGTATATACTTTAGTATAAACTTCTATACTTCTTTGTGGGCTCTCTGCTTTTTATTGGTTTGTTTCAGTGTCCTTAAAAAATCCTTGCTTGCTAGTGGTCAATCCTTGTTGTTTGTCCCACCTTTTCCACAGTTGTACACTCCCCTGGAGCATGGCCCTAGTACTTGTACCCTTCCACTTGTGCCAATGTAGCATGTGCTTGGGGACTACTTTTTCTGAGGCTAATAGCATTTGACCAAAGCACTGGGTGTTTCCAGTGGCTCCAGTCTGTTTTTGTTAACAGGGCTCTGAATCATGTTCTTCTCTGTTTACATGTGCTGTGCATTTAAAAACCGAGGTCAAAGATTAGAGGCTGTTTTATGAGGGCGCCTATTTCTGCCCCCTGCCTCCCTCGTGCAAAGACAATTGATTTTCATACGCACTGCTGATGCGTAGAGAAAATCGCTACCGGTACAATATTCATTCCGCCAATTCAAAATGGCCACCGCACGTCATGCGCGATGTCGTAATTTACGTCATGACGAGGCCGTCTGTTTTCTTCGCTGTTGCTTGTTGTTCTTCTGGCCATATTTACTGTGCGCAGGGGAAAGAGGAAAGTTAGCAAATTCTTGTCTGCTGACTCAGGGCTGTTGGATTGCATGCTGCGTTCACTGTGTGTGGTTCTCACGGGGTGATGGGCATCGCGTTTAAAACATGTTTGTATATAAAAGTGGCTGTGATATCCCCATGTTTGAATATACCGTTGTCTATACAAAGTGGGTGAGGCATCCTCGGGCTTAAACAAAAATCTGATTTGAATTCATAATTCCAAAGCTCGGCAGCACGCACGCGTTTAAAGAATGAGATATACGGTAACGTCTTCCATTGGGCAATTTATTCTATTCCTTCCCTTGGAATCATTGATGGAATAACACAGTGGGGGCTGCGCACAGGGGATTAAATAGGACAGAAATATGTTTGTTGTTGCGTAAGAGGAACCAGACGCAAAGGTGAGCAGAATGATCAAAAGACTCTAAATCATTACACAGCAGCTACTTAAAGGACTAACACCTTTGTACGTATTACAGGAAACCGAAGCCAGTTTATTCCCAGTAACTCTAATTAAAAACATCATCCTCCTGGAAAGATGATGCAGCCAGTGATTAAGAAAAGAGGGGACTGGTTTAAATATATTTTTAATTGTGTATGTCTCCGGCGACAGTCTTACTAACACTGCGCACGCGTCAGCTTTTTTAGGCGCTTTCTTTAGCCTCTGGTAAGATGGCAATGAAAGAAAAGTCACCCCCTCGTATTTATGCGCAACCATTTGAAACTCACTTGTGACGACAAAACTTACTAGCTGCTTAGAAGCCCATTCACGTAACCTGCACACTACTCTCACCCTTCGCCTGCATGCTTCTATCATAAAAAATTTTTTTCCTTCAGTGTTTCTGTGCTGCCTTTCGTTCGCATGTTTGTTTCCTTATTCTGTTTCGTTTCATTTCGCGCTTTGTTTCAACTCGTGATTAAAGGAAGTACCCCCAGCTTTATGGAAAGGTCATGACAAGTACTGCATTAGTGATGTGGGAATAATAAACACAGTGCAGGTACAACAGTGTTGGGAAGTTTACAAATAGTCTAATAGGGGATAGGGAAAGTCTACTTTGATTGCAACTTTGCCGGAGTAAATCGTAAACAAAATTCAGTATTGTAAAATATCTTTGATGGAGTGAGCGCAGCACTAGGTGACTGATTCTTTGTCAGATTCGAGGGTACAGATCGGCGATGGCAGTCCTGGCGAGTGAAGCATTGTTGAAAAATCATTCACTGAGCTCTACGAAGAAAGCATGGGATGCGCAAAGCATTGTGGAACAATTAAGGAACAGAGTGCAGTGCATCATTGACAGAGTTCAGAACTCTGCACCACTGCAAAGAACTTTCTGAAAACCCCTTAGGGACAGAAAACCCAAGCTCAAAGTGTGTTTAACCCATATCAAGTCCAAATCAATATCACTGCTCAACCAGGCGTGCATTGTTAAATCTCACACCCCTAATCCACTGGTGCTAAAGTTTTCGCAGGATGGAATGCAGTTGCATACAGACACAATTGCCCTCGCCTAGTCACACATACTGTTGCACACGCACTCAGGTTATCACAACATCCCATATATTCCGAAAGGCAACTTGATTCTGGAGAAGATGTGGCATAACGGCCAGAGCTGCCAACTAAGGATCTTCAAAATCAAGTTCGAGTCTCGGCATCCCCTTACTATCTCGGGATTCTAAGCCAAACACTTTAATCTCCCCGTGCCTAAAATCAACAAGCAATGGCAAAGTCAAAAAGTTTCACCTATGCAAAATCTGTAGTACAATTATTTATGCGTTGCCCCGGGGGCAACGTCACCTGTACCAACTGCCAAGTGAATATGTTTTGCACCTGGGAGTAGTTTGTGTTTTAAGGGCCTTGTTTAAAAAAAATATTCCAGTAGGCCTACTAACCCTTTAGTTATATACAGGGCCACTGAAATTATGTGGCAGAAAGGACCAAAATATGCAGCAGAGTTGACCAATTGATGTGGCAAAAAAAAAACAGCTATGCATTTGCAATGACAATAGCTCCAACTCAAGTAAATGCGAGACCTATTGCATTGAAAATGCTTGTTAATATGTGCTTTCACAGTGCTTTTGAGTTGATCACCATATATTTTGACTCAAGTTAATTTTCAGGTCCTTAGCAAGGCAGAACAATCTAAAAACCTTCTGTAAACGATGCATTGATAGCTTCATTAGCCTACTAGTATTGCAACACATGCGTAAAGAAGGAGCATAATTCATCCATCTCTCAATTTTGTGTGCATGTTCAAGTTAGGGAGAAAATCCTCAGCACCAACAATAAGCAGATTGAACAGCACATGAGCCAGAATATGTACTCCACAGCTATCCCAACAATCTCTGTACAAGTTCCTTATTTCCCATAGGTGAACTTAGCAGTTGTTTTGTTCATGGAGGATTTGCAAAGCCATTGCCATACATTCTTCAATTCCTGGCTGACGTAAATTAACTACAACCGACTTCAATTAACAGACTCAAATGCTGTCTTCAGATCAATAAATGTCAGGCACAGTACTTATGCCCATGGGCAAGACTTCTCTTCCTTCAAGCTCCTCCCCTGACGATGAGTCAGCCACTCACCCCTGTTTGCACTCTCGAATGTGTGCAGGTGGGTAAAATGTTCTATCTCCTCGGTTGCTCCTTCACTGTTCCTGATAACGGTCCTGCCTGAATATCCCCACTTCACGCTATCCAAGAACCTTTCACCACTCCTATTGCCTACTTATAAGTGTCCCCTGGGCATGGCCATTGCACCTTGTGTCATGCAGGGGGCCCCAAGTTACGGCCCCCGATGGCAACAACAAAAAAATAACTTATCTGGACTTACCTGGGATGGGGTCCCCCATCCTCCGGTGTCCCTCTGGTGGGGGTGGGGATGTTCCTGGAGCTTCGGAAGGGCAGCTGTGGACCCATTCCATGGTGTTTAACGATGGCAATAGGTCCACAGGTCCCCTAAAGCTTGGTCTGACCCAGGCATTAAATAAGGGTGCAAAGCAAGCTTTGCACCATTTTTAGCCCCTCCTCCCACCTGTGCGTCATTTTTAGCACAGGGGGGTAAATATGGGGCTATAGGGATAGCACCATTTGTTAGATGGGAACACCTACCTTGCATCTCATTGACGCAAGATAGGTGCACACATCCAAAAAATGTCTAACGTCAAAATATAAATATGGAGTTAGGTTTGCACCAAATCTGCGTAAAAAAATGATGCAAATTTGGCGCAAACAGACTATAAGTATGCCCCTTAAGGTCCACCCATGTGTAAATCAGGCTGGTGGACCTTGAGTTTGGCAGAGAGGGTTCTGTGTCACCCTTGTGATGGAGTCCTCTCTCTACCAAACTCTAAATCAGCTTATAGCCTATTTCCAGACTGGAATTAAAGTAGAGGTTTTCTTTTAAATAAAAAGAAAATGAGAAGGAATGTCTGTCACTCCGGGCTGTGTGCAGTGCTGTAGAATGCTAGTATAATACCTATTCTATACTATATTTGCCTCAAAGCACTGGAAAGCTATTTTAATGGGATTTATTGGAATGAATGAGCTGTCCTTGCCACCAATGTACCACAATAGGTTAATGTAGTGGCTGCAGAGAACTCAGAGGCAGATTTCCAAGAAACTGGTGCATCAGTGCTGATACACCAGTTTTCTTGTGTCGCCTCTGCCCCACGTAAAGACACCATGGGTGCTCTGTATTTACGATACGATTTTTGTAATACTTTTTTATGCTATTGTGGCGCTTTGCTGCAGCAGCGTAAAAAGTTTTGGATGCTAGTGAAGCAAAGTGCAGGAAGGCCCATTAATTTCAACAGGTTCGTCACTTTAAACCCTGCTCTTAGCAAGCGTTAAAAATGACAGTAAAAATGGCGCAGTGAAATTTTGTAGATTGCAATTGTAATTTCAATTGTATTAATATAGCGCTTACTACCCCTGACGAGGCGTAATGTGGTACAAGGTGGTGTAAAGTTGTGCAATGCATGTATTGCCCCACTTTGTCAATTTGGCACAGCAAAAACGCCTTCCTAACGCCACATTAGCAGAAACAAAATTATGCTAATGTGGCGCAAGGAGGTGCTAGGTGCTTGTAAATATGCCCCTCATAGCGCATAACTGTAGGTCGTATGTATAATTAGCATCAGAGCCTATTCATGTTTCATCCTTCTGAGGTTGCTGAAACGAGGTCTAACATACTTAGGCCCATATTTATGGATTTTGTTGCACAACTGCGCTAAAGCAGTTTTGCGTCAAAATCCATAGCCCCTGATAGCACCATTCCATTGCGCATGCCATGCACAATATTTATGGACGGCGCGTGGTGGCGCAAAGGACAGGCTAGCATTAGGTGTTAGGGGGTCAGAAATGACACTAGGCTGGTTAGCAGCAATAAATATGCAGCTAACCAGCCTAGTGCCATTTTCTCATGCATTACCACTCAAAATTGACTCCTGTCTTAGTAAACACAGGAGTCATGCCACCAACCCAATGGCGAGCCCAGGGAACCAGTGTCTCCTCGACAAGGCCATAATACCCAGTGCCAGGCAGGGGGCCCCATGTAAGGGGCCACCAATGACATAGAAAAAAAATTATACTTACCTATATTGAACCCAGAATGGGGTCCCCATCCTATGGCGTCCCTCTGGTGTGGGTGGAGGTGTTCCTGGGGCTTGGGGTGGGCATCTGTGGGCCCATTCCATGGTGTTTACCCATTAAATAATGGCGCTAAGCATGGTTGCTGGGCTGGAGAGAGCCTACACAGGCTCCCAGTCTGCCTGGAAGTGCCCGGGCTGGGTGCTCCCAGCCAATCATGACTCTGCTTTGAGCAGAGTCAGGATTGGCCACAGGGCAAGCAGGGAACGGAAGAGGTACGTTTTTTTCTTTATTATTTTTTTTTTATTTTAAATGTCCCTCTCCCCCCGCCTTCCACGCGTGCCTCCCGCCCCTTTAAATAGGAGCGAGCCTCCACTGTAAATGACGCTAAAACGGCACAAACCAAGTATAAATATTCCCCTTAATTCCATTTTGTGAGTTTTGTGCCCTTTCTAGGTGCTATGATGCTTTGGAGAAGACGTTTGCACCAGAGACTATAATAAATTGCTTTAAGATGGTCAGCTCTAGGATATGGAATATGAATACTGTTAGACGTAGCATGATTTCCAGTGTGTACTGGAGAGTCCTGGCAGGGGTTGTGGTAGGAGAGAAGCCTTTGGCTTTTGTGGGACGAGGTAAACGTTTTGAAAGGGCAGGGTGCCATGGTGAAACTTTTCATCTAGAAATAATACTTATGATCTGGTCCTGCTTAGGTGTCTCTCACTCTAAATCTATTCATTCATTTCATTCCGCCAACATTTCTGATTCCCCTTTCTCTCTGAGAGTAAATCTGAAACAAATCGTTCTTTTAGAGTAGCAATGATTCCCAGTGCCTGCCTAACATTTCCCTCAATGTTTCCTTAAAAATAATATGAAAAAATTGCTTTCTAAACTTCAGACAGTTGCAACACTGTAAAGAAGCTATTGGCTTCACTGCAGCTCTCTTCAGGTATGAATGAGCCCATGCAGTGACATCTTAAGGATTTGTGGAGCCTCTGGGCAATATACGTGTGTCCCCTTTTTGGAACAGCTTTAATTGTATTGCCACTTTCAGTTCGTTTAAGTTTTGTGATGTCCAATAATATTACATTATATGTTAACCTTCAAAATGAGAGCACAAAAAAACAACCTTAACCTCAAGCTGCCTGGTGTCCACCAGCTTGAACAAGCATTTGGATATAGTTTATTTTTTACTTGCAATAATATTATTTTCAGTGTAATCAAGCAATCAATGAGGATGTATAAAGCTCGGCTAATCACCTTTTAGGGTATCCTTGCGCTTGCAGGACCTGGAGGCTCATTTGAACCGCCAGGTCTTTAGGAATTCCAGAAGTGAGGTGATGGACAGGGGGCGTGCGGAAGCTGTTCCAGGATTTTTCTGCAATGTGAATGAAGAAGGAGCATCCTCTACTTCTGCTTCGGTAGATACATGGAGTATCGGCAAGTGAAATGGAGGTAGAGCTTGTTTCTCCCATTGTAGGAAAACCATGCTAAGGGGGACTTGTTAGATGTTTAGAGGACTGGTACGTAACATTAAAATAAGACAGATACCCAGAGTTCTTGAAATTGTTGCTTAACCGGTCCAACATTTGTAATCACAAGTAGAGATAGAGGTATAGAAACAGAGGTAGCCAGAAAGGAGTAAGGTTTTACAGAGATGAATGAACGTGAACAGAGATGGGATGGGAGGGTGGAGGAGTGTAGTGATCCAATGCTGAGACAAATTCAGATGTTACGTAGTGAGAGAGTGGTGGGGTAGAAAATGTTGAGGTACTGAGGGAGAAGAGGTACAGAGAAATAAGAGAGTGTTCAGGGTGCGTGGTGATGTAGAGAAATGACTGAGAGTTAGGGAGAGGTAAGGTAGTAGAGACATTGTCAGAGAGATAGAGCAGTGCAAAAAAATTTATTCTACTAAATGGACTGCCTAAGTTCTGCATAAACCTTTCAAAGCCATTCTCCACTCCGCAGTCAGGCTCACCACCCGCAGAAGTAAATTTAACAGAATTACTCCTGTTCTAAACTCCATAAGTTGGGTACCGCTTGAATGTCATTCCAGTTATAAAACAACTGGCGTCACATATAAAGCGATACACACACCTCTCCCACCTTCTTACATAAATGTGGAACTGTCGGATAAAAACTGCAGTCTAAGAAGCAATTCTAAAATATTTCTAAAAACACAGGGCCAGATTTACTGCAAAGTGGCGCAGCGTGGTGCTGCGCCAAAATTTGCAGTACTGCGTCACTTTAGGAATGCAGGGATGCGCCATATTTAATAAAATACGGTGCACCCCTGCGTTTCCCCTTGCATCGAGACTAAATATAGCTGCCAGCACCAACGCAGGCATCCTTGCACTATAGTGCAAGTGTGCCTGCATTGCTGGGAGTGATTGTTTATGTGCAGGAAGGAATCCCTTCCTGCACATAAACAATCTACAATGGTGATTTGTCTCTTCTATGTGTGCTTCAGAAAGCAAGAGAGAGAGACAGAGAATGACTCTTCCTCTGTGACTCACATTCGTGTTTGAGCGGTTTCACGGTCTACTTAAGCACAGACAAAGCCAAGGAATCTGCATCTTACAAACAAAAAGATGCTTTAGAAATCCTCAGGAAATGCCCACCTCCCTGTGGGTGCACCACTCCACTCTCAGCAGTCTCCAGTGCCCAGTGAGTGGAACTGTCGGGCACCCATCAGTTAATCACCCTGCGTACAGCTCCCTTTTTCCATTTACTTTCCCCTGAGGTCCCTTCTGTTAAAGACGTTAGTGAGGTTGCATTTATCTTATTGTATTATGTGCACACAGATCGAGTTATTGATTTGATAAATGCTTTGTACTGGTGGAAATCTACAGTTTTGCTGTCTTGGGCGGGCCTCTGCACGTATTATCTTGGTCCTGCAACCATGCCTTTCCTTAACAGTCTCCCTGTCTCGTGTGAGAGGATATACTCTCTTGCAGTCTGGCTCCATCTGCTGTCATGCGCCTGGTCAGCTCTCCACAAGAGGGTGGCCTGTCATTGGTGCAGCAGCTGCAGAAACACGGGGGGAGGAAGAGAGAGAGAGAGAGAGACTCCATCTAAGGCTCGAAACCTAACAATGGCAATTCCGATGTGAAAGATACCCCATATTTCATGTCCAGACATTCACTGTTTGCTGATATGCTCCAGCACTACTCCTTTCAAAGAAATAAGCAAAATGGTGGCTCCAATGGTGGAAGCTGAAGGTGAGAAGAGATGGCCGGTACATGAAGAATTCAGTCATCAGCTGAAGGCCTCAGTGTTTTGGCCCAAGGACTGACGTTTACAAACATACCAGAGTAGTGGGCTTCCAGCCCTGCACTCCTCAGTGAGGGCCATCTCTCTACGTGAAGGGGCATTTACGTGTTGTTTTACACAGCAGACATACTACAACAAGATGGCAGCACGTGTTGGTGTAAACACGTGGGTGGCTAAAACATGCTGCTGATGTTTGCAAAAAAATATGCACAGAGAAGGTAATTCGAGTCAGCCTGCGAGAGGAGACACCAGTGACAGCAATATCGCAATACCGCATGAATCGCCATTACCGTAACCGCACTCGAGGGCACACAGGCTGCAGAAACAAAAGTCAGCAACATGCCCAAACAACATACCGCCACTGAGCTCGAAGCAAAAGTAAAAAAAAAAAAAGACGTACCTTCAGTGAGGTGCCACAGAGGAAGGACACTAGCTAGTGTCCAATTAGAAGTGACCAGAAGGAGTACTTGGTCCACAGGCAACCAGACAGCGAAGAAGACAACAGGAAGTGAAGCAGGACAAGGTGCAGACAGCGTGATGGCCAATCAAAAGAAGGTAAATCAGAACGCCATTGGACTAAGCCAATGGTAAGTTCAGGTAAGAAGGAGGCTGGTTCCAAGGCCCTTTTACGTTTTTTTTACTAACAAAAGATTTTGCAAGCATGCGCGCAAGTGAGCGTGCAGGCGAAACCTAAAAATAAACAAGTGCAAGTCTGTACCTTGTACAAGTATTGCACAAGAATACTTCTCTAACTCCCCAGAAATTTCTTTAATCAAGTTCCGAGAATAAAAGGTTATGCGAATTCCGAACTTCGAACAGTAGGTCTAAACTGCAGCAACATTATTGCCTAGCAAGTACACTATGGGCTGCCAAAAACTAATGTTCTAACTATTCAAAATGGCTGCAGCCTAGAGGATGCCCACACTCTGTGAACCCTTCAAACCTCTTTTGTGTATGAAGATGTGCATTTTCAAGTGAGTCAGAGTAGCGCGTTGTCAATCATGGGAGGTTGGAGATGAAGAGAAAGACGCGGTTGAGGTTGGAGAGGAGACGTTGTGCGTTCCCACCGCGCCGGTCAGGAGGCCCTGCTTAAGGTATTAGGCAGATGGCTTGGCCTCATTGCAGGAAACCTGTATCCTATAAATAAACAAACTTCAGAAGAAGCTGCCACTTACCTCTGGTTCATCTTTTCAACAGGGGTCTCTGTGAAGGACTGGCACACAGAGGTAAGCATATCTTGTGCCTCATTCTGACACAGCCATGAACGCACACACACACTGTACTCACATTAATCTAACAAACACGAGAATACAGTCCATACCCTGGACTCTGTTCTCTTCCCCTTGACTGTGTAACTTTGAAGGCTCCATACGCATCTACAGTCTCCAGAATGCAGCCAGCCATGCTCAAGAAGAGAGGATCGTCACTGAGGAGGAGACAGAACTTTGGGCCTGATTTAGAACTCGCGGACAGGTTACTCCATCACAATGGCGACGTCACAACAGTGACGCTTATCCCATCTGACAAAACCTAAATCCCATCAAATCACATGTTGTGATGGAGTAACCTGAACGCTGAGTTCTAAATCAGTCCCTTAGTTCCTTTGGTTGTAGATAATTATAGACCTTCCTCCATACACCCTCGATGGAGTGGAGAAGGATACCATGCAGCAGGAAGTGACAAACTGTCATTGGCTAAGGGTGGAGTTCCGTAGCAAGGGGGATTTAAAGAAGAAATGGCTCAGCAAGCGGAGTAGAGTGAAGGGCACGTTTTCTAGGATGAAGGTGGCAAAAGCATCTCCTGAAGGTGGATCTGGATCCTCTGTCCCAACTCACCTCCATCCAATGCACGTGTCCTCCCCACCCTGCTTTCTGTACTGCTTTATTGCCTGCCTGTTCCGGGGACTCTCAACATCACACCATATAAGAACCTAACAACCTCTATTTCACTACTATCTTGCAAATCCAAACTCTTGTTGTGCTTCTTCCACCCACAATCAAAAAGGGCACACATCTCACACTTGTCTCTCACACACAGCTTAGCCACCTGTGTTTAGAGTTTGTAATAATTGGAGCTATCTCAATGCACTACTTTTTTATACAGTCTCCTTTTCAAGTTAATTGTAGTAGGAATATCACCCACGGTGGCAGAGCTTTAACTGGAGCAAACATCGACCCATACAGGTATGATGTATGGATATCTATGATATCACCACACCCTAGAGTTTTTTTAATGGCATGGTTTTTCATGCCACAACAATGACGTGAATGTGTCGTTATTTCAAATTATATCACCTGTACTCCGCATTCATTGATATTCTCGTACCGCAGATATTTAATGTGCTTGCTAATATTTTGTCATATTATTTTTGCAGGTCTTGTGTTGTTTGTTGAATCTTGCAACACAAAAGGATGATGGATGGATGGAGTGCTGAAACTTTTCAAGCATGGCATTAGTGAGCAAAAGAACGATGGATTTAATGCAGATTTGTGATCTGTGTTCTTCATCTTGTGATGGTATGTTCGCCCTAAGAGGCCAGGGTATTCCCAGAGGTGGGTCCCTTGCTCACTGTGCCACTGGAATGAAGCTAGTCTGGGTGCTGAGGGGTGATACCCTGAAAACAGTCCCAGGATGTTTGTTTCTGGTCCGGTAAGGCCTTCCAGTTCGGGATGGACTGTTCCCATGAGGAACAGGGTCAAGACTGATATGCAAATGGCTGGGTCCAAACTGGGGCGGCATGGTGAGAAAAAGATCTGTGACTGGGGTTAGTGTTTAAAAAGTTTCAGCACTCCGTCGCCAAAGGCAACCACCTCTTCTTCTGCTCCATCCAGTGCTCTGACATGTGGATTTACCATGGACAGCAGATAAATGGCAGAGGCTGATGAGTTATCAGCAATATAATTTGCAATAGGTTTTACCATATGTATCTCTCCATATATGTCTGTGTATGTTATGTATCTAGTAAAAATGATGTAAACCCTTTGTTCTGCATGTATGATGTGAAAAATGCAATTCTTGAATCAGGGCTAATCCTGCTCTCCAATTTCACTAACTGCATCCTTGCATTACTCACATTTACTGATAAGGGTATCACGCGCTCTAGCCACCAGGCCCCTATAGCATACTTCTGGTGAATGTTATGTTTCGACTTACACTACCCTACAGTCTCACAGTCTCACAACCCTACAGTCTCACATATCCTGTTAGTATATGCCTACTAATAACAATGTTATCACACAAGCTTTGATCCAAGTCCTTATGTTCGTCTTTATGCTAACTGTATGGCATATTATTCAATTAATGTTGATACTACTTGTCTACACATATAATATTTATTTTTATATCTTTATCTTCACAGCTTCAGTGATCAAACAGCCTTGGCAACACTATGGCCTTCATTATGACATTGGCGGTAAATCCCACTTACCACCATGCTGACTGTCACCAACATACCGCCGCAGATATTCATTCACCATATTATGACACACACACACCAATCCATCACTATACAGACACAGACACATGTCCGCCAGCCCAAAGGTCAGTGATAAACTGGCGCTATCAAAACCCATACCGTTATGCCAACAGAACAACGCCCACAACATTATGACCCACGAATCACCACGGCGGATGTTCAATGGCAGTAAACCATTGGCAGTACATACTGCCGCGCTCAAAATACACACACACAAACAGAACAACACCACATTGGACAATTAAAACTACACACACCTGACACCCATACACACACCACACCCACACACCCACACCACTATAAAACACACACCCACACTACCCACAACACCTTATGACTAAACATAATTACCAACAGAGAGAGACAGCAAGAGCACCCACACAACCAGAGCCACATACCACCCTCACCTATACACCATCCACACACCTTACATCACACACCCCTACACACTACCCTACACACCCTCACCCACACCACTCACAATACACCCATGGCACCACAACAACACCCCAGGTTCTGTGAGGAGGAGATAAGGGTCATGGTGGAGGAAATCATCCGGGTAGAGCCACAGCTATTTGGATCACAGGTGCAGCAGATATCCTTTGCTAGGAAGATGGAGCTATGGTGGATAATCATGGACAGGGTCAACGCCATGGGACAGCAACCCAGAACAAGGGATGACATCAGGAAGAGGTGGACCGACCTGCGTGGGAAGGTGCGTTCCATTGCAGCAAGACACCATCTTGCTGTACAGAGGACTGGTGGTGGACTCCCACCTCCTACTCCACAACTAACAACATTGGAGGAGCAAGTCTTGGCAGTACTGCATTTTGAGGGCCTGGCAGGAGTATCAGGAGGACTGGACTCTAGTAAGTCAACTCTTTAATACTTTCACCCCCCCCCACCTGCACGCCATCACATACCCCTACCCTTACCATCACTGCCATCACCCCACCACCTCCCACACACCCTACCATCACATATCACTCATCTCAATGCCAAGTTCAGCATGCCATGCCAATGCATGGACACCCCTCAAAGACCTGCATGGACACCTATCACTAACGCATGCACACTAGAGAGAATCATCTAGTGCATCACATAACAACTCACACAAGACAAATCTGCCAGGGCAATAACAACCATAGAGGGCAGTCCACCCATGCACAATATGTCTCACACAGAAATGATAACACTGTATTTACATCCACACAGGTATCCCAGTAAATGTCACCAGAGAAGAGGTGCCAGCAACATCCAGTCCCCCCACAGAAGAGGCCCACAGTGATGACAGCGACTCTGCTCGCCTGGGTCTGGATGTCCAACCTGGCCCATCAGGGACTTCTGGACAGTTAGTTACCCAGCCACAGTCACACAGCACCACAGAGCCTCCCCCCTCAGAAAACACCACCACAGCACCCACTCAGCGTACCTATACCTCTGTCCCCAGAACACGTCAATCAGCAGTGTGTCCACCACTACAGGGACCCCAGGGCACACCACAAACCCAAGACCTGGGGTCAGTGGGCACATGGTTCAGGGGACAGAGGCAGAGGACAACAGGGAAGCTGGTAGGACTGCTGTGCGACAGGGGGAGGACAGGCCCAGGGAACCGACTCTTCAGGAGGCACTCACCCCGATCCTGGGAGCATACCCAGGATACGTTGGGCCAGATCCTGGACAAGTTGCAGGAGAACATGCGGCTGAAGGAGGGACAGTACCAGGGGATCAGGGAGGACTTGAATTCCATTAACACCACCCTGGTCTCCATTGCAGGGGTGCTGGCAGACATGGTCAACATAGTGAGGGAGGCAGTGTCACACCAGCGGGGCCCTGCCACTAGCCAGACTACAGAACTGCCTTCCACCTCTGCTGCCGCTAGTGGACAGGAGGCCCCGCCACAGGACCAACAGGCCACCAGCAACTCCCCCCCCTGCAGAAGAAGAACCACTCCGCAAACGTTCCCTGCGATCCAGGCAGAAGCCGGAGACTATTGCCAAGACCCCCGCCAGGAAATAAGACTCTCCTGATTGTCACCCTTGTGTCCCACCTGGTCACCCTGTCCACCTTGAACTGCCATTGCTCCCCTTCCCACCCGTGTTACAAATAGCCTGGACTCTACCCTGGACTTTCCTCCATCATCACCCCAGCCCATTGCACTTCCTCCTTTTCTTCAGAGCACTGCAATAAACACACTTTGAAAAAATAGAAGTATGGAGTATGTCAAATGATTTAAGTATGTATTAGTATAACAAGGTTTAAACATTGCAATCCAATTGTACAGTAATGTATACATAGGAAAGACCTGTAGTTGGCTGCAGTGAACACACCAGGAGCAATAGTGGGGCACCATCATCAGCAAAATGAGTTGCCAAAGGGTACATTGAGGGGCCATAGAAGTGGGAAATAACAGCCTGCCAGTGACAATGTCAAACAAAAAACTGACAATGAAATGTGAAGTTACACTGTCTTACCTCTGTGTCATTGGAAGTATTTTAGTATCACTGCAGATCTGTTGTCCTCATCCTCATCCTCTGCCTCCTCATCCTCGCTTTCCGCAGCGTCCACTGCTTCCACACAGCCATCTCCAGCCTCCTCCTTCTGCAGAAAAGGCACATGGCGTCTCAAGGAAAGGTTATGCAACATGCAGCATGCCACGATTATCTGGCAGACCTTCTTGGGTGAGTAGCTCGAGGATCCACCTGTTAGATGGAGGCACTGAAACCTGGCCTTCAGGAGGCCAAATGTAAGTTCAATTATCCTTCTTGTTCACCCATGTACCTCATTGTAACGTTCCTCAGCCCTTGTCCTGGGATTCCTCACAGGAGTCAGTAGCCATGAGAGGTTGGGGTAACCTGAGTCACCTGCAAATATCGAGGGGCAACTGTTAGCCACACACTAACCCTCATGGCTCACACCATACCCATACACCAACATCCACTGGGTGGGAACCAGGGCTCACCTATTAGCCACACTCTGTGCCTCTGTAGTTGGGCCATCACATTTGGGATGCTACTATTCGTCAGGATAAAAGGCATCATGCACAGACCCAGGATACTTAGCATTGACATGGGAGATGTACTGGTCCGCCAGACACACTATCTGCACATTCATCGAGTGAAAACTTTTTCGATTTCTGAAGACCTGTTCATTTTGCCGGGGAGGGAGAAATACAATATGTGTTCCATCAATTGCCCCAATGATGTTGGGGATATGTCCCATTGCATAGAAGTCAGCCTTCACTGTGGCCAAATCCTCAACCGGGGGACAAAAACAATGTAGCTGCACATGTGCTTAATTAGGGCAGCCAACACTCTGGTCAGCACTATTGAGAACATTGGCTGTGACATTCCTGCTGCCAAGCCCTCTGTCACTTGGAAAGAACCAGTTGCCAGGAAATAGAGCACTGATAGCACTTGCACAAGAGGGGGAATCCCAGTGGGGTGACGGATAGCAGATATCAGGTCAGGCTCCAGTTGGGCACACAACTCCGTGATTGTGGCCCTGTCAAGTCTGTAGGTGAGGAAAATGTGCCTGTCCTCCATTGTTGCCATGTCCACCAGGGGTCTGTACCCAGGGGGATGTATCCATCTCCTATTTATCCTCAGTGGTTGCAAACTATGGGGCAAAGGAGTGAGAAGCTGGTCATAATCTGTACATTGTAGCCACTACAGTTCAATGCATGATGTGATTTTTAAATGTATTATTGCCATATGTCCTGTCTGTACAATTGTGAACTGTGACACAGTTATGATCCATAGCCTGCCCCTTCCTGAAATGGCGTCCACCTGTCCTGTATGGAGGGACAGGTGGAAGTGAGGTAATTCCACTGACGTTGTGCACCAGTGCGGGAGGCGGTCGTGAACCGCCAGGCAACTCCTCATTGGTTATTATTGGGCCCTATGGGGTACAGTGGCCAATGGTGATGTACGCCAGCGGTGACGGTATGCATCGCCGCGGACGTCACCGCCATTTTCTATCTGTTCACACACTTGCTACTTGACCTTCAACAGGAGAGGACCTACACTGCATTTGCTGCTGTGACCTGTGTCTGCAACCTACCATGGCCCATGTGACTGGGGAAAGGGCCCCTGCCTTCACCTTGGGGGAGTTGGAGAGACTAGTGGATGGGGTCCTACCCCAGTATGGACTGCTGTATGGACTTCCAGACCAACAGGTGAGTACACTGTGAGCACGATGCATGGGGCATGAATGCGTGGAGTGCTGTGTGTGAAGGCCTCGTGTGGGGGAGTTGGTGGATGGGCCCTGGGCAGCATGCAGCATATATGCTGGGCTATGTCTGTGCGTAAGGGGATGGGAAGGGCTATGGTGGGCCATGAGTGTAACAGGCAGGACGGTGGAACTAATACCTTTCCCTGTGTATATTTCCTCTGCAGGTTAGCGCCCATCAAAAGAAGGGTATATGGTGTGCCATCGCCAGGGATGTGCGGACCCTGGGGGTCTACGGCAGGCGGAGCACCCACTGTCAGAAACAGTGGGAGGACCTGAGACGCTGGGCACGGAAGACGGCGGAGGCCCAGCTGGGGATGGCCTCCCAACGAGGAAGGGGTGCCCGTCAAACCCTGACACCCCTGAGGGCCCACATACTGGCGGTGGCCTATCTGGAGCTGGATGGATGCTTGGGGGCATCACAGCAGCAACAAGGGGGTGAGTACAGTGCCCATCATTACTACTTACGCCTGGTGGAGTGGTATCCGGGTGGGGGATGTGTGCCTGTGGGTGCCCCTAGGCCAGGCCTGACATTGAAGAGTAAGCCCCATGTTGGGCAGGGTTCTGATGTTAAATTGCTCCAAACTAGCTAGTAGGCATCCATTACTGGGCACGGGTGTGTGGGTCCCAGGTATGCTGCAGTTAGCAGTATGTGTCCCTCCCTATGCCCTGGTTACTAACATTGTTACTGGTAGTGCATTGCATAGTGCGTAGGGCTGTTCCTGTGTGTGAGGGTGCTGTGTACGCCAACGGTGGTGTTAGTGCAGCCATTGACCTAGTGTATCCTTTGTCTCCCCCCCTTTTTGTTTTGTCATCCTGTCCTTAGCATCATCTGGCAGAGGAGCAGAGGCACCAGCGACGGAGGGAGCTGCATCCCACAGGACCCAGGAGGCAGAGTCCACCGACGGTGAGGGCACCAGTGGGACGGAGGGCAAGGGGGGCACCACGGCGGAGACTGAAGAGGACAGTTTGGACACGGATACCTCCTCTGATGGAAGCTCCCTGGTGGTGGGCGACACCTCTGTGACCAAAGTAGCTACAGGAACAGCCGCCACCCCGTACCAGCACCACCATCCCAGCAGCCCCTCGAGTTGCCCGTGCCTGCTCACTCAGGAGGGTGGGCATCTCCTTCGCCCCAGGCACCTCAGGCCCTGCCCCAGTTAGCCCTGCTGCCCTGAGTTAGGAGGCTATTGACCTCCTGAGATCCATCTCTGTTGGGCAGTCAACAATTGTGAATGCCATCCAGGGGCTGGCAGCCCAAATGCAACAGACCAATGCATTTCTGGAGGGCATTCACACTGGCTTGACGGCCCAACAGAGATCAATCCAGGCTCTGGCCTCCTCTCTGATGGCAGCCATTGTCCCTGTTTCCACCCTCCAACTTCCTCTACCCAATCCCATTCACCTCAAACCCAACCTATCCCAAGCACACAGGCAGACGAGCATGCACACAGGACAACACACAAGAGTGGCACAGGCAAACACAGGTACCACACTTCATTCCACTGGCACTCACACAAACACCATCCAGAAGCAGACATACCAACATCCACTACCTCCACTGTGTCCCCCTCCTCCTCGACATCCTTCCCAGTTGCGTCTACACTCACACCTGCATGAACTACATCCTCATCCACTACTGCCATCACCAGCACACCTATCAGAGCACACACCTCACCGGTCACCACCCCATCATCCATGCACATGTCCCCTGTGTCCTCTCCCACTGTGTGTGTGCCTCCTCCTCCCAAGGTACACAACCGCAAGCACTCAGACAATCCCACAGCCATCCACCTCACAACAGCATCCAGCCCATGCACCTGCACCCAAACACAGCCGACAGACACCTCCTACAACTACTCCCTCTTCCTCCACTCCCAAACCTTCTCCCTCTCCCCGCCCCAATGTTCCTAAGCAGCTTTACCTCTCCACCATTGACCTCTTCCCTACCCCTCCCCCTATCCTTCACGTCTGGCCAGGGTGTGTAAAACCCAGGCAAGCACCTCAGCCACTCAATTCACTGTACGGGTAGTGTCCACAGCAACTTGTGGTGAGAAGGGATCCTGGGCACCAGGCAGCCACATGGAAAGGGTGCCTACCCCAAGTGCTGCCAGGAAGGTCAAGGTGCCATCCCCAGCTGCTGCAAAGAAGAGCAAGGAGCCATCCCCAGCTGCAGCAACGAGGAGCAAGGAGCCATCCCCAGCTGCTGCCAAGAGGAGCAAGGCGCCATTCCCAGCTGCTGCCAAGAGGAGCAAGGAGCAATCCCCAGCTGCTGCCAGGAAGGGCAAGGGGTCTGGTGCTAGGGCTCAGTCGGAGCCCCCACCACCAACCATAGTGGTGCAGCCATCCGAGGATGCAGGGGATGGGCTGAAGCCTCCCCTCACCACCACCAGCAGCACCACCACCACCAGCAGCAGCACCAGTGGGCAGCTGTCTGAGGCTGCAGGGGATTGGCAGGAGCTTCCCCCCACAACCACCAGCAGCAGCACCAGCACCACCAGCAGTGGGCAGCCGTCCGAGGCTGCAGGGGATGGGCAGGAGCTTCCCCCCACAACCACCAGCAGCAGCACCACCACCACCACCAGCAGTGGGCAGCCATCCGAGGCTCCAGGGGATGGGCTGGAGCTTCCCCCCACCACCAGCGGCAACATCAGCATCACCACCACTGAGCAGCTGTCACCGCCGGCGGACAGTGTGTAGTCCTGTGTCCATGGGTTGTTGTGCAGCCTGCCCCCTGCAAATCCTGTGGGTATAACACCCACCGAGAGACTGTGACTTTGCACTCCCCAAGACCTGCATCACAGGGCACGATGCCCCCTCCAGAACCAGTGGGTATGGCACCCACTCTCCCCATCCTCTTCAGGATGAAGATCACAGGGCATGATGCCCCCTCCAGAACCAGTGGGGAAGACACCCACTCACCCCATCCTCTCCAGGATGAAGATCACAGGGCACGATTCCCCCTCCAGAACCAGTGGGTATGGCACCCACTCACCCAATCCTCTCCAGGATGAAGATCACAGGGCACGATGTCCCTTCCAGAACCAGTGGGAAAGACACCGCCTACCCCAGCCGCCCCAGGACCAAGCACAGGGCATGTTGCCCCCTTCAGAGCATGTGGGCAAGTCACCCACTTGAGAGACTGTAGCCTTGCAATCCCCAGGACCAAGCAGTGGGCAAGTCACCCACTTGAGAGACTGTGGCCTTGGACTCCCCAGGACCAAGCAGTGGGCAAGTCACCCACTTGAGAGACTGTGGCCTTGCGCTCTCCAGGACCAAGCACTGGGCAAGTCACCCACTTGAGAGACTGTGGCCTTGCACTCCCCGTACAGCGCATAGGGCATGTGCCCCCCTCCAGGACCAGTGGTGTTGTTCCATCTGCTGAGCTGCTCCCCATTCCCCATCCCCCTGAGGTGCCTGCCTATTTTCTAACGGATGCCCCTGCAGTGTTCTCTCCGTGTTGTTGCGGGAGTCAAGTCGGGCCTTGGACTTTGTAATGTGGCCCTGTGGCCCACGACCATTGAGGACTGGGCAGTGTCCCTGATTTGTAAATATGTATATACTTTTAGATTGGATGCACATATTACTACTGTATTTATCTTATTACACTCACTTTCCTTGCATTATTCCTGAGGGGTATGGGGTAAATATGTTTTATTACTCCATCTGCTTGTGTGAATGGTGTCGGAGGTGGGGGTGTTGTGTGTGTGTGTCACTCTCTTTTTCCTCCCCCCTCCCCTGTGTGGTAGGCGGCTGGAAAAGGTGGTGGTTCCCTGTGTCTTAATACAGGGGGCAGAACGTTGACTTCCACCTAGCTGTAGGCGGCTACCGCCTTGGTGCCTGTTTATTCTGCCCTGGCGGTTGGTGTGGTAAAGTGGCTGTCTGGCTGAGCTCTTTCCGCCATGGTCATAATTTGGCAGTATTTACCGCCAGCCTGTTGGCGGTATTACTGCCACTTTATCACCATCCGCCAGGGTTGTAATGAGGGCCTATGTCCCACCCACCCATAAAGACTGTAACATGAATATATATGTGCTACTGGCTACATTCATCTCTAGTTTATTCTTACCCTTTGCTATTTCTGTCAAATATCAGTCCACTGACTAGTTTCTCTCTCTTAAAATTTAAAATGTCTGTAGTCGCTGCATTGCCTTGAGAAAATTAGTGTAACAAAATCATAGATAACCTCAGTTACATTGACAATAAATTGATTTGTATTTTTTTAACAATAGCTGCTTGATCTAGGGGCACTAGTATACCAAGTACTACTGGGAACCATGTTCCGCAGCTGAAAACAAAGGGTCTGTCCACAAAGGAAGCATTCATGGCAGCAGCTGATAAAATGCAATTTAAGATTAATTCTGTGGCCTAATAATAACAATTAATTACCACTACATAATAATGTAATGTATCATTTATATATGATAAACTATCATCTTCTGATCTAAAGCTATGTATAATCTGTAAATTTTTTGAAATTTTCATAATCTGAAATGTGAGAGCTAGTAATTATAATGCCCTTTTCTGCTAGTTGCTGGGGATGAAGAGCCTGCCAATGATGCCTTATATAGCACAAGTTAAAGATAGTGGGAGAAAACCCTATTCTGAGCTGCCATGTTTACAGCATCCTCAGCTCCATAGGAAGAAGAGGTGGGTGAGGAGGAAGAGATTCTTGGTTCCAGCTAGGATAACTTATCAAAAATGCCTCAAGGCTGCCCAGTGGTCTCCCTCCTAGGCACCGCCTATAGATTGCAAGTCCCCAGCAAACAGCTACTAATCCACTGATGTTTTTACCACTTCTGCAGGACTCTCCACAACCCACAACTCCACTTTCCAAAGCAAGTGCAATTCTGGTCTTTTTGTCAGTTTCTGTGGAAGAACACATCCTGTTGAGGTGGACAACTCCCCCATGCAAAAATCTAACCTCCCCTCCCACAGCCTCCCAAATGGTAACCCTCAATGTAATGGACAACCTGTTGGCGTGGTTAGATGGCAGCTCTTTGGGGAAAGGAATGTCAAGCCCTATCATTGTGAGGATCAGGTTTTCCATCAACAACTATCTGTGTTGGGTAGATATTCATCAAACAGGGGAGATCATTTGCAATATCCTAACTATCCAGAACAGGTCCCTAGGTTGATAGAGTGACCGACATGTTGTGGAACAGATTAAAAAATCTCTCTCCAAGACATGGCAAAGTTACACTGGGAACATCTTCATTTGTCAAAGGTGGAGGCTGCAAGACAGTATAGGTTGGCCATGCAGATGGTACACCCCATATCTTTCAGGTTCTGTGTCAGTCTGTAGCGGCAAGGCATATGTCTCAGTCAGCTGGGGTACAACATGACACTCCCACAAACCATACCAAGAGCCGACGGCACCACCTACAAGCCCCACCAGCTGTCACTCATCAACCACAACCTCAACCTTCAATGGGCCCAGTATTCGGAACCCAGACTTGTGAATTGCCCTGCACCCCGCCCTCCATTCTGTGTGCTAGGCTACAACCATCACACCAATCAAATATTGGTGTACCAATCTCCCAACCTCACAAACAGACTACAGTTTTAAAAATCATCCAATTTAAAAATAGTGAAATACATAGAAAAAGAAAATAGTTGCCCAGGATTGTTTTTGTGCAGGAAGGTGACCCTTCTTGTACAAAAACAACCCTGCCTACAATGCAGACACCCTTTCACCATGGTGCAATTGTGCCTGCATTGGTGCTAGGCAGCCAAAATGGCACCAGTGCAGTGGGAAAGGACAGGAATGCACTGTACCGCATTGATATGGCACATTCCTGCCCTTTCTCTTTGACGCAAGTCAGTGCAGCAAGATGTCTTGCACTGCATCAAAAGCCCATAAATATGGGTTTAAATGTCTGAAGCCCCATAATAGAAGAATTACTATGTGGCACTTGCTTACAGAGGAGAGAACAGATGTTATTGCTGTCCAGGAAACTCACCTACAAAGAGGTGATGATAATAGGTGCGGACGCAAACCCTACCTGCTGTCCTTCACTCATCTGATCACACATGATGGTGCGGCCCTTGTGTGTCATAAGGCACTGCGATGTACCCAGGTACCAGGTCAGGGGCATAGGGAAGGAAGGCACACATGGAATAGACATCGCAGCTGCCACACTGTCCGCTCCCACTACAGGTGTAAGGAAATGGCTCCCTGTTGCAATTACCCCCCACTTTTTGCTTGATACTGATGCTGACTTGACTGAGAAGTGTGTTGGGACTCTGCTAACCAGGCCCCAGCACCAGTGTTCTTTCACCTAAAATGTACCATTGTTTCCACAATTGGCACACCCCTGGCACGCAGATAAGTCTCTTGTTAAAGGTACCAGTGGTACCAAGGGCCCTGTGACCAGGGAAGGTCCCTAAGGGCTGCAGCATATGTTGTGCCACCCTAAGGGACCCCTCACCTAACACATGCACACTGCCATTGCAGATTGTGTGTGTTGGTGGGGAGAAAAAGGCAAAGTCGACATGGCATCCCCCTCAGGATGCCATGCACACAAAATACTGCCTGTGGCATAGGTAAGTCACCCCTCTAGCAGGCCTTACAGGCCTAAGGTAGGGTGAACTATACCACAGGTGAGGGCATAGCTGCATGAGCAATATGCCCCTGCAGTGTCTAAGTCTATTCTTAGACATTGTAAGTATAGTTGTGGCCATATTAAGTATATGGTCTGGGAGTTTGTCAAAAACGAACTCCACAGCTCCATAATGGCTACACTGAATACTGGGAAGTTTGGTATCAAACTTCTCAGAATAATAAACCCACACTGATGCCAGTGTTGGATTTATTAAAAAATGCACACAGAGGGCATCTTAGAGACGCCCCCTGTATTTTACCCAATTTTTCAGTGCAGGACTGACTGGTCTGTGCCAGCCTGCTGCTGAGAGACGAGTTTCTAACCCCATGTGGTGAGGGCCTGCAGGAACGGTAACACCTAGCAGTGAGCCTCAAAGGCTCAGGCTTCGTGTTACAATGCCCCAGGGCACTCCAGCTAGTGGAGATGCCCGCCCCCTGGACACAGCCCCCACTTTTGGCGGCAAGTCCAGTGGAGATAATGAGAAAAACAAGGAGGAGTCACCCACCAGTCGGAACAGCCCCTAAGGTGTCCTGAGCTGAGGTGACCCCTGCCTTTCGAAGTCCTTCATCTTGGTTTTGGAGGATTCCCCCAATAGGATTAGGGATGTTCCCCTCTCCCCACAGGGAGGAGGCACAAAGAGGGTGTAGCCACCCTCAAGGACAGTAGCCATTGGCTACTGCCCTCCCAGACCTAAACACACCCCTAAATTCAGTATTTAGGGGCTCCCCAGAACCTAGGAAACTAGATTCCTGCAACCTGAAGACGAAGAAGGACTGCTGACCTGAAGCCCTGCAGAGAAGACGGAGACACCAACTGCTTTGGCCCCAGCCGTACCGGCCTGTCTCCCCACTTCAAGAAAAACTGCAACAGCGACGAATCCCCCAGGGTCCAGCGACCTCTGAAGCCTCAGAGGACTACCCTGCATCTAAAAGGACCAAGAACTCCCGAGGACAGCGGCCCTGTTCCACAAAGACTGCAACTTTGCAACAAAGAAGCAACTTTTAAAGACCACACGTTTCCCGCAGGAAGCGTGAGACTTTCCACTCTGCACCCAACGCCCCCGGCTCGACCTGCGGAGAACCAACACTACAGGGAGGACTCCCCGGTGACTGCGACCCTGTGAGTAGCCAGAGTTGACCCCCCTGAGCCCCCCCCAGTGATGCCTGCAGAGGGAATCCGGAGGCTCCCCCTGACCGCGACTGCCTGCTTCAAAGAACCCGACTTCAGGGAAACACACTGCACCCGCAGCCCCCAGGACCTGAAGGATCCGACCTCCAGTGCAGGAGCGACCCCCAGGTGGCCCTCTCCCTTGCCCAGGTGGTGGCTACCCCCAGGAGCCCCCACTTGCCTGCTTGCATCACTGAAGAGACCCCTGGGTCTCCCATTGAAACCTATTGCAAACCCGACGCCTGTTTGTACTCTGCACCTGGCCGCCCCTGTGCCGCTGAGGGTGTACTTTTTGTGCTGACTTGTGTTCCCCCCAGTGCCCTACAAAACCCCCCTGGTCTGCCCTCCGAAGTCGTGGGTACTTACCTGCTGGCAGACTGGAACCGGGGCACCCCCTTCTCCATTGAAGGCTATGCGTTTTGGGCACCACTTTGACGTCTGCACCTGACCGGCCCTGAGCTGCTGGTGTGGTAACTTTGGGGTTGCCCTGAACCCCCAACGGTGGGCTACCTTGGACCCAGCCTTGAACCCTGTAAGTGCTTTACTTACCTGAAAAACTAACAAATACTTACCTCCCCCAGGAACTGTTGAATTTTGCACCTTGTCCAATTTTAAAATAGCTTATTGCAATTTTTGCCAAAACTGTACATGCTATTGTGATGATTCAAAGTTCCTAAGATATCTGAGTGAAATACCTTTCATTTAAAGTATTGTTTGTAAATCTTGAACCTGTGGTTCTTAAAATAAACTAAGAAAATATATTTTTCTATATAAAAACCTATTGGCCTGGAATTGTCTTTGAGTGTGTGTTCCTCATTTATTGCCTGTGTGTGTACAAAAAATGCTTAACACTACCCTCTGATAAGCCTACTGCTCGACCACACTACCACAAAATAGAGTATTAGAATTATCTCTTTTTGCCACTATCTTACCTCTAAGGGGAACCCTTGGACTCTGTGCATGCTATTTCTTACTTTGAAATAGTACATACAGAGCCAACTTCCTACGACAGGTCAGGACAATTTCCTAAAAACTAGTATCAAGTAGCCTAACTGGATTTACTAAAGGGGACATGACACAGATGGGGGCTTTCATCTAGTGAAGACTCCATGTCAGTGTATTGCACTCTAGAACCTCTTCTGGAAGCCTGCAGGAGGGCAAAGGACCTGGGGCTGCAAGAGCCATGGCGATATAAAGTGACATTACACATTTTTTTCACACCACTCTTCTTTGTCGGTACTGCCCTTTGGGGCAGTCTCTAAATATCCTATTTTGATATCAGACCATGGTAGCTCTTTCACTGGAATACAGTACATGATGGGAATGGCAGTGGATTCTCCATCCAAACTTTCATCGCAAATCAAAGTATAATTAAGTTTAAATGACTCAGGAGAGGTAAGGCCGGGGGCACTTAAAATGCCTTTAACCCCTTCTGTGCCCAGGACGTAATGGTTACGTCCTGAGGCACAGTGCTGCTGTGCCCAGGACGTAACCATTACGTCCTGTGCACAGAGCCCAGAGGGAGCGCTAGCGCTCCCTCTGTGGGGTTCCCCCCCACCCCCCCAAGTCAGGGATGGAAGGGGAAGCCCTTCCCCTCCCACCCCCGACCCCCCCAACCCCCCCAACCCCCCTGTGACGTCAGCGCGCGAGCGCGCGCTGATTAGTCACAGGGTCTCCCCCATCGCGCTGGAAGCAGAGCTTCCAGCGCGATTGAAAGAGAAATGCTTTTGCATTTCTCTTTCAATGCCATGGGGGAGGCCCCGAGAGGCTTCAAAGGGAAGGAAATGTATTTCCTTCCCTTTGAAGTCTATCACAGGTTTCAAAAGCCGGATTGCTTGCAATCCGGCTTTTGAAACCCCACTAGACACCAGGGATTTTTTTTTTTTCAATGAAATTGGCAAAAGGGAGCGACTCCTTGGGCAAGGGTCGCTCCCAGGGGGGGCATTTTTTTAGGAAGGCCTTTTCTGCCGCCCCTGGGGGCAGATTGGCCTATTATTAGGCCGATCTGCCCCCAGGGGGGGCAGAAACCTCTAGGCACCAGGGACCTTTTTTTTTTTTTTTTTTTTTTTGGGATGTTTTCTTTTTTTTAGGTGGGGAGCGACCCCTTAGGCAAGGGTCGCTCCCCTAGGGGGCAAATTATATTTAGGCCATTTCTGCCCCCCTTGGGGGCAGATTGGCCTATTTTGATGAGGCCAATCTGCCCCCAAGGGGGGCAGAAACCATTAGACACCAGGGAGTTTTTTTTTGCGCGCAAATTTCACGCAACAGGAGCGACCCCTTGGTCAAGGGTCGCTCCCAGGGGGGGCATTTTTTTGGGAAGGCCTTTTCTGCCCCCCCTGGGGGCAGATTGGCCTATTATTAGGCCGATCTGCCCCCAGGGGGGGCAGAAACCTCTAGGCACCAGGCAGCTTTTTTTTTTTTTGTGATGTTCTCTTTTTTTTTAGGTGGGGAGCGATCCCTTAGGCAAGGGTCGCTCCCTGGGGGGGGGGGGGATTATGTTAGGCCATTTCTACCCCCCTGGGGGGGTAGATCAGCCTATTTTGATTCGGCTGATCTGCCCCCAAGGGGGGCAGAAACCACTAGGCACCAGGGATTTTTTTGTTTTTTTGTTTTACAGATGGGGAGCGACCCCTTGGACAAGGGTCGCTACCCTGGAGGGGCAAAATGTATTTAGGCCATTTCTGCCCGCTTTGGGGGCAGATCGGCCGATTTTAGGTCAATCTGCCCCCAAGGGGGGCAGAAACCACTAGGCACCAGGGATCTTTTTTTGGTGCCGTCACGCAAGGGGAGCGACCTTGTAGGCAAGGGTCGCTCCCCGGGGGGGGGGGTAGGGGGCGCAGATCGGCCTATTGGTATTAGGCCGATCTACCCCCAGGGGGGGCAGAAACCTCTAGGCGCCAGGGCACATTTTTTTTTTTTTTTTGTTTGGTTTTTTTTTAGAGATGGGGAGCGACCCATCAGGCAAGGGTCGCTCCCCTGGGGGGCAAATTGTATTTAGACCATTTCTTCCCCACTTGGGGGCAGATTGGTCGATTTTAGGTCAATCTGCCCCAAGGGGGCAGAAACCACTAGGCACCAGGGATTTGTTTTTTGTCGCCAATGTCACGCAGGGGGAGCGACCCCGTAGGCAAGGGTCGCTCCGGGGGGGGGGGGGGTTCGGGGGGCAAATTTATTTTAGGCCATTTCTGCCCCCCCTGGGGGCAGATCGGCCTATTATTAGGCCGATCTGCCCCCAGGGGGGGCAGAAACCTGTAGGCGCCAGGGCAATTTTTTTTTTTTGTTTGTTTGTTTTTTTAGAGATGGGGAGCGACCCATCAGACAAGGGTCGCTCCCCTGGGGGGCAAACTGTGTTTAGACCATTTCTGCCCCCCTTGGGGGCAGATTGGTCGATTTTATGTCAATCTGCCCCCAAGGGGGCAGAAACCACTAGGCACCGGGGATTTGTTTTTTGGTGCCAATGTCACGCAGGGGGAGCGACCCTGTAGGCAAGGGTCGCTCCGAGGGGGGGGGGGTGTTGGGGGGGCAAATTTATTTTAGGCCATTTCTGCCCCCCTAGGGGCAGATCGGCCTATTATTAGGCCGATCTGCCCCCAGGGGGGGCAGAAACCTCTAGGCGCCAGGGCAATTATTATTATTATTATTATTTTTTTTTTTGTTTGTTCTTTTAGAGATGGGGAGCGACCCATCAGACAAGGGTCGCTCCCCTGGGGGGTAAACTGTATTTAGAGCATTTCTGCCCCCCTTGGGGGCAGATTGGTCGATTTTACGTCAATCTGCCCCCAAGGGGGCAGAAACCACTAGGCACCGGGGATTTGTTTTTTGGCGCCAATGTCACGCAGGGGGAGCGACCCCGTAGGCAAGGGTCGCTCCTGGTGGGGGGGTGGGGGTTGGGGGGGCAAATTTATTTTAGGCCATTTCTGGCCCCCCTGGGGGCAGAAACCTCTTGTTGCCAGGGCAAATGTTTTTTGTGTGTTTTTTTTTGGTTTGTTTGTTTTTTTAGAGATGGGGAGCGACCCATCAGACAAGGGTCGCTCCCCTGAGGGGCAAACTGTATTTAGAGCATTTCTGCCCCCCGGGGGCAGAAGTGGTCGATTTTAGGTCAATCTGCCCCCAAGGGGGCAGAAACCACTAGGCACCGGGGATTTGTTTTTTGGCGCCAATGTCACGCAGGGGGAGCGACCCCGTAGGCAAGGGTCGCTCCTGGTGGGGGGGTGGGGGTTGGGGATGCAAATTTATTTTAGGCCATTTCTGCCCCCCCTGGGGGAAGATCGGCCTATTATTAGACTGATCTGCCCCCAGGGGTGGCAGAAACCTCTAGGCGCCAGGGCAATTTTTTTTTGTTTTTTGTTTGTTTGTTTTTTTAGAGATGGGGAGCGACCCATCAGACAAGGGTTGCTCCCCTGGGGGACAAACTGTATTTAGAGCATTTCTGCCCCCCTTGGGGGCAGATGGGTCGATTTTAGGTCAATCTGCCCCCAAGGGGGCAGAAACCACTAGGCACCGGGGATTTGTTTTTTGGCGCCAATGTCACGCAGGGGGAGCGACCCCGTAGGCAAGGGTCGCTCCTGGTGGGGGGGTGGGGGTTGGGGATGCAAATTTATTTTAGGCCATTTCTGCCCCCCTGGGGGAAGATCGGCCTATTATTAGGCCGATCTGCCCCCAGGGGGGGCCAGAAACCTGTAGGCGCCAGGGCAAATTTTTTTTGTGTGGTTTTTTTAGAGATGGGGAGCGACCCATCAGACAAGGGTCGCTCCCCTGGGGGGCAAACTGTATTTAGAGCATTTCTGCCCCCCTTGGGGGCAGAAACCACTAGGCACCGGGGATTTGTTTTTTGGCGCCAATGTCACGCAGGGGGAGCGACCCCGTAGGCAAGGGTCGCTCCCGGGTGGGGGGTGGAGGTTCGGGGGGCAAATTTATTTTAGGCTATTTCTGCCCCCCCTGGGGGAAGATCGGCCTATTATTAGGCCGATTTGCCCCCAGGGGGGGCAGAAACCTGTAGGCGCCAGGGCAAATTTGTTTTTTGTGTTTTTTTGTTTGTTTTTTTAGAGATGGGGAGCGACCCATCAGACAAGGGTCACTCCCCTGGGGGGCAAACTGTGTTTAGACCATTGCCCTAAAATTGACCAATCTGCCCCCAAGGGGGCAGAAACCACTAGGCACCGGGGATTTGTTGTTTGGCGGCAATGTCACGCAGGGGGAGCGACCCCGTAGGCAAGGGTCGCTCCTGGGCAGGGGGGGTTTGGGGGCGGTTGTCAAATTTATTTTAGGGTATTTCCCCCCCCCCTGGGGCCGGCTGAGCTAGAGGTCAAAATCCACAGGTAGGCACTTTGCAAAAAACACCTCTGTTTTCTGTGAAAAAATATGTTGTGACCACGTTGTGTTTTGGGCCATTTCCTTTCGTGGGCGCTAGGCCTACCCACACAAGTGAGGTACCATTTTTATGTAGAGACTTAGGGGAACGCTGGGTGGAAGGACATTTGTGGCTCCTCTCAGATTCCAGAACTTTCTGTCACCGAAATGAGAGGAAAAAGTGTTTTTGGGCCAAATTTTGATGTTTGCAAAGGATTCTGGGTAACAGAACCTGGTCAGAGCCCCGCAAATCACCCCATCTTGGATTCCCCTAGGTCTCTAGTTTTCAAAAATGCGCTGGTTTGCTAGGTTTCCCCAGGTGCCGGCTGAGCTAGAGGCCAAAATCAACAGGTAAGCACTGTTTTCTATGCAAAAATGTGGATGTGTCCACGTTGTGCTTTGGGGCGTTTCCTGTCGCGGGCGCTAGGCCTACCCACACAAGTGAGGTATCATTTTTATCGGGAGACGTGGGGGAACGCTGGGTGGAAGGAAATTCGTGGCTCCTCTCAGATTCCAGAACTTTCTGCCACAGAAATGTTAGGAACATGTGTTTTTTTAGCCAAATTTTGAGGTTTGCAAAGGATTCTGGGTAACAGAACCTGGTCCGAGCCACACAAGTCACCCCATCGTGGATTCCCCTAGGTCTCTAGTTTTCAGAAATGCACAGGTTTGGTAGGTTTCCCTAGGTGGCGGCTGAGCTACAAGCCAAAATCTACAGGTAGGCACTTTGCAAAAAACACCTCTGTTTTCCTTCACAAATTTGGATGTGTCCACGTTGCGCTTTGGGGCGTTTCCTGTCGCGGGCGCTAGGCCTACCCACACAAGTGAGGTATCATTTTTATCAGGAGACGTGGGGGAACGCTGGGTGGAAGGAAATTTGTGGCTCCTCTCAGATTCCAGAACTTTCTGCCACAGAAATGTTAGGAACATGTGTTTTTTTAGCCAAATTTTGAGGTTTGCAAAGGATTCTGGGTAACAGAACCTGGTCCGAGCCACACAAGTCACCCCATCTTGGATTCCCCTAGGTCTCTAGTTTTCAGAAATGCAAAGGTTTGGTAGGTTTCCCTAGGTGGCGGCTGAGCTACAGGCCAAAATCTACAGGTAGGCACTTTGCAAAAAACACCTCTGTTTTCCTTCACAAATTTGGATGTGTCCACGTTGCGCTTTGGGGCGTTTCCTGTCGCGGGCGCTAGGCCTACCCACACAAGTGAGGTATCATTTTGATCGGGAGACGTGGGGGAACGCTGGGTGGAAGGAAATTTGTGGCTCCTCTCAGATTCCAGAACTTTCTGCCACAGAAATGTTAGGAACATGTGTTTTTTTAGCCAAATTTTGAGGTTTGCAAAGGATTCTGGGTAACAGAACCTGGTCCGAGCCACACAAGTCACCCCATCTTGGATTCCCCTAGGTCTCTAGTTTTCAGAAATGCACAGGTTTGGTAGGTTTCCCTAGGTGGCGGCTGAGCTACAGGCCAAAATCTACAGGTAGTCACTTTGCAAAAAACACCTCTGTTTTCCTTCACAAATTTGGATGTGTCCACGTTGCGCTTTGGGGTGTTTCCTGTCGCGGGCGCTAGGCCTACCCGCACAAGTGAGGTATCATTTTTATCGGGAGACGTGGGGGAACGCTGGGTGGAAGGAAATTTGTGGCTCCTCTCAGATTCCAGAACTTTCTGCCACAGAAATGTTAGGAACATGTGTTTTTTTAGCCAAATTTTGAGGTTTGCAAAGGATTCTGGGTAACAGAACCTGGTCCGAGCCACACAAGTCACCCCACCTTGGATTCCCCTAGGTCTCTAGTTTTCAGAAATGCACAGGTTTGGTAGGTTTCCCTAGGTGGCGGCTGAGCTACAGGCAAAAATCTACAGGTAGGCACTTTGCAAAAAACACCTCTGTTTTCCTTCAAAAATTTGGCTGTGTCCACGTTGCGCTTTGGGGCATTTCCTGTCACGGGCGCTAGGCCTACGCACACAAGTGAGGTATCATTTTTATCGGGAGATGTGGGGCAACGCTGGGTGGAAGGAAATTCGTGGCTCCTCTCAGATTCCAGAACTTTCTGCCACAGAAATGTGAGGAACATGTGTTTTTTTAGCCAAATTTTGAGGTTTGCAAAGGATTCTGGGTAACAGAACCTGGTCCGAGCCACACAAGTCACCCCATCTTGGATTCCCCTAGGTCTCTAGTTTTCAGAAATGCACAGGTTTGGTAGGTTTCCCTAGGTGGCAGGTGAGCTACAAGCCAAAATCTACAGGTAGGCACTTTGCAAAAAACACCTCTGTTTTCCGTCACAAATTTGGATGTGTCCACGTTGCGCTTTGGGGCGTTTCCTGTCGCGGGCGCTAGGCCTACCCACACAAGTGAGGTATCATTTTTATCGGGAGACGTGGGGGAACGCTGGGTGGAAGGAAATTTGTGGCTCCTCTCAGATTCCAGAACTTTCTGCCACAGATATGTTAGGAACATGTGTTTTTTTAGCCAAATTTTGAGGTTTGCAAAGGATTCTGGGTAACAGAACCTGGTCCGAGCCACACAAGTCACCCCATCTTGGATTCCCCTAGGTCTCTAGTTTTCAGAAATGCACAGGTTTGGTAGATTTCCTTAGGTGGCGGCTGAGCTACAGGCCAAAATCTACAGGTAGGCACTTTGCAAAAAACACCTCTGTTTTCCTTCAAACATTTGGCTGTGTCCACGTTGCGCTTTGGGGCATTTCCTGTTGCGGGCGCTAGGCCTACCCACACAAGTGAGGTATCATTTTTATCGGGAGACGTGGGGGAACGCTGGGTGGAAGGAAATTCGTGGCTCCTCTCAGATTCCAGAACTTTCTGCCACAGAAATGTTAGGAACATGTGTTTTTTTAGCCAAATTTTGAGGTTTGCAAAGGATTCTGGGTAACAGAACCTGGTCCGAGCCACACAAGTCACCCCATCGTGGATTCCCCTAGGTCTCTAGTTTTCAGAAATGCACAGGTTTGGTAGGTTTCCCTAGGTGGCGGCTGAGCTACAAGCCAAAATCTACAGGTAGGCACTTTGCAAAAAACACCTCTGTTTTCCTTCACAAATTTGGATGTGTCCACGTTGCGCTTTGGGGCGTTTCCTGTCGCGGGCGCTAGGCCTACCCACACAAGTGAGGTATCATTTTTATCAGGAGACGTGGGGGAACGCTGGGTGGAAGGAAATTTGTGGCTCCTCTCAGATTCCAGAACTTTCTGCCACAGAAATGTGAGGAACATGTGTTTTTTTAGCCACATTTTGAGGTTTGCAAAGGATTCTGGGTAACAGAACCTGGTCCGAGCCACACAAGTCACCCCATCTTGGATTCCCCTAGGTCTCTAGTTTTCAGAAATGCACAGGTTTGGTAGGTTTCCCTAGGTGGCGGCTGAGCTAGAGGCCAAAATCTACAGGTAGTCACTTTGCTAAAAACAGCTCTGTTTTCTGTGATGTGTCCACATTGTGTTTTGGGGCATTTCCTGTCGCGGGCGCTAGGCCTACCCACACAAGTGAGGTATCATTTTTATCGGGAGACTTGGGGGAACATAGAATAGCAAAACAAGTGTTATTGCCCCTTGTCTTTCTCTACATTTTTCCCTTCCAAATGTAAGACAGTGTGTAAAAAAGACGTCTATTTGAGAAATGCCCTGTAATTCACATGCTAGTATGGGCACCCCGGAATTCAGAGATGTGCAAATAACCACTGCTTCTCAACACCTTATCTTGTGCCCATTTTGGAAATACAAAGGTTTTCTTGATAGCTATTTTTTACTCTTTATATTTCAGCAAATGAATTGCTGTATACCCGGCATAGAATGAAAACCCACTGCAGGGTGCAGGTCATTTATTGGCTCTGGGTACCTAGAGTTCTTGATGAACCTACAAGCCCTATATATCCCCGCAACCAGAAGAGTCCAGCAGACGTAACGGTATATTGCTTTCAAAAATCTGACATTGAAGGTAAAAGTTACAGAGTAAAAAAGAGAGAAAAAGTGATGTTTTTTTCACCTCAATTTCAATATTTTTCTTTTTCAGTTGTTATTTTCTGTAGGAAACCCTTGTAGGATCTACACAAATTACCCCTTGCTGAATTCAGAATTTTGTCTACTTTTCAGAAATGTTGCGGTTTCTGGGATCCAGCATTGGTTTCATGCCCATTTCTGTCACTGACTTGAAGGAGGCTGAAAGCACAAAAAATCGTACAAATGGGGTATGTCCCAGTAAAATGCCAAAATTGTGTTGAAAAATTGGGTTTTCTGATTCAAGTCTGCCTGTTCCTGAAAGCTGGGAAGCTGGTGATTTTAGCACCGCAAACCCTTTGTTTATGCCCTTTTCGGGGGAAATACCACAAGCCTTTTTCTGCAGCCCATTTTTCCCATTTTTTTTTAAAAAACGAAATTTTCACTGTTTTTTGGCTAATTTCTTGGCCTCCTTTTGGGGAACCCACAAAGTCTGGGTACCTCTAGAATCCCGAGGATGTTGGAAAAAAAGGACGCAAATTTGGCATGGGTAGCTTATGTGAACAAAAAGTTATGAGGGCCTAAGCGCGAACTGCTCCAAATAGCCAAAAAAAGGCTCGGCACAGGAGGGGGAAAAGGCCTGGCAGCGAAGGGGTTAAGGCAGGGGTCTTCAAACTTCAAAATAAGGATTATGCAGATAACAGTGCTTTGTTTTAAGCAGAAAAACATTTACTGCATTTTTAAAAAGGCAACTGCAATGTTTACATAAGTCTAGACATATTTGAACATTGCCAACTTAATAGAATAATTGTCAAAAAATGTAAGGGGGGCCTGATGTTTTTCTCCCCCACTGGGGGGGGGGGGGCGCGATGTGAAAAAGTTTGAAAACCACTGCTTTAAGGCATCATGTGTGTACAGGAGTCATGTCAGGACTGACGAAAGCTTTGCAACAAGGAGAGGAAACAATTGAAGAAAATGCCTGGCCTGGCCCCGAATATCTGAAACCCAGCTTTTCCTGGTATATCCCTTCCAGGCCATTGCGCTCATCGACAGCCAAAAACGCACTTGTTCTCAAATTTATTAAAACCCACTGGGTAGGCAAAAGCTTTGTATTCTGCACTGTCAAACCCTGGAATACTCCTTGGCTCAGTCTGGGGGAAATGACAGGTCTTCTCTTGCTTAGGAAAGCATTAGACTTGGCTGTTTAGTTAATAGTCTATGGGCCAGATTAACAATGTTTTGATGTGGGGCAGCACCGCAAGCCTTCTTACTGCGCCGCCCTGAGACAAAACAAAAGGGCAGGAATGCACTGTAGCTACGAGATAAGGCACATTCCTGTCCTTAACCCTTGGTGCACAAATTGCTGCCGGGCGCCATCGCAGGTCCCCCTGCACCATGATGCAAGGGTGCCTGCACTGCAGAGAGGATTGTTTTTGCGCAGGAAGGGGCGCCTTCCTGCACAAAAACAATCCCAAGAGGAGTTTTTCTCTTTCTATGTGTGCTTCAGAATGCAGCACACCTAGAAAGAGGAAAAACTGTGAGAAATAAAGATATTCCTCCCTGTTGCGTCACTTTTCTACTACCCCTCGAGTGGCGTAGGGTTTTGACGCATTCCCAGGGTTACAAAACTTTGTAAATATGGTAAAGCATCAAAACCCATGGAAATGACTCCCAGGCGCAAAGTAAGGTAACGCAGTGATTTGCGCCACGTTGCCTTACTCCATATCTACAAGGCCATGCAAAGCCTCACAAAGTGGCTTTGCGTACCCTTGTAGATATGGATGAGCAGACTGTGCTGCCAGTGAGTCAAAAAAAGTGGCACATTAGCAGCGCAGGCCACTGGTATATCTGGGCCTGTCATTTGAAACTCTTGTCTGTTTTACCCTAGCAATAACCACTTTCTCATACTTGGCAGTGCAAGGACATCTCCAGGCATTCGATCTATAAATGTCATTTCCTTTCCTAATATCACACAACAGAGGAACATGTGTCCATCCAAGTCACCCCTTCTTCTCAAGGTCTTGCCCCTGTGGAGCAAGCTTATCGACAACAAAGCTGAAATGCTGCTCTTGCATCTTAGGAAACAAATGTATGACTAAGGAAATAAGACTGGACCTCGCTTAGCCCATCAATTGAGCCAGACCATAGAGAAAACCTATGAATCTAGTCACCCACTGGGGAGAGATTTGCCAATGATGCAGGCAAGGTTAGTGCTCTCCAAGACTATCACACATTCTTCTATACTCCAGGAACTGCCTCTGGTGAAGAATCAATGGCCCCAGGTCCACTGACCAATATCTCCCAAATCAGTGCTTAATTTGAGCCAGTGGTTTCCGGTGCAGGGCACCGGCACTTATTTTTGAGGGCCGGCACTTATTCTGCTGCCTCAAGCATTTACTGCGATCAAAAGACACATATGGGAAAGACGGCAGAAGGGAAAAATGAAAAAGCGTCACAATGGGAGAAAGCAGAAAGCTGCAAGAGTGAGCTGAAAGGGCAGGGAGTGGCTGTTAATGGATTAAAGAGGCCTGAGAGGGCTTCAGGATTACACTGCCTCAGTATTCCGTGTTTGCACATTTAATTGCAGCAGCTGCGTGTTTAAGAGGAGAGCTTTGGGCACCGTCACATTTTTATTTACAAATTAGGCACTGTCCCCAATGCAGGTCGAAAGCCTGAATCTCATATTATGACTGACACGTTAAAGCAGCTAAAAAAAAAACTGTAAGATGGGTAAGACCACTGGACTCACAGGTGGAGGTCTACAAAACATTGGGGTCTACACAACATTCTCTAAGCTTCTAGCTCTGAAATCGACTAAGCATTATAACGTCTTTGCATTTGGTAAAACAGTAAACCCACAATGGACAAGGGATTTTCTCTCATTCTTAAACTCAGCAGATAATCTAAGTCGGTTTTATGTGCCTATCACACCGTTACACGTACTGTGTGTAAATAAGGGGAGGGACCCCGTAGCGCCTACACCTCTTGGACAGAGCCTGGAATTGCTTCATGCCTGCATGTGGGTACCATCCCTTAAGCCCACAGAAATCAGAGTTAATTTCCTGCAGTTAATAGATATGCAGGAACCCTTCATAATATGTGCTGTTTCAGTTCCACCTAACACATGCTTCTTTCTTAAACTATGTTTTGAGTTTCTCACCCACGTATTGACACTAACACAGTGTCATGAGAACAGGGAAGCCAGATAGCATCTTCCACTTAATCATGTGCGCAGAGTCCCACAGAGTGTGTTTTATTCTCCCACCCTCCTGACATGAACTTGCAGGGTACACTTGAAACTGCATGGCTTGATATATTTATGAGGAATAGAAATGACTGACTTTCGTTATACTTTTTGTTTATTTATGAGGAAAAGAAATGACTGACTAGCATTATGTTTTTTGTTTATTTTCTTTTATCCCTAACTTTATTTCTTGTTGTTCTTTGTTTATTTTCATATATACATGCAATCACTGTTACTGTACACCCTTGAAAAAGCCCCAGACCAGTGAGCCACAGAGGGCGAAACACGTGTTAAAATCTTACCTACAGAAAAAAGAAATACTACAACAATAAATTACATTAATAAATTGTATATTAAAATTACTTTCACTAATAATATTAACCTACAAAAGCATTGACTGTCCTCGTAATACTACATACAGATGCAAAATATTTACAGCAGTTCCCGTAAATCGTCTACAGGATCTTTCATCGAAAAGTATCCAGCCTGACCAGTTGTGATTTATTAAAGTGTGCAGGGCTCATGATAACATCAGGCAGGCCATTTACCAGGTCAAAAAAGTCAACCAAAAAGTGATTCCAGTGGTACTGGTTTCTGTGGACAAGGAGAAAGCTTTAGACAAGGGAGTGGTCCATGACCCAAGTTTATCTCCATGGCCCTTGTGGGATATGACCTTCAGTGTCCACATTAATAGGGGACTCTTGAGCTTTATCATGCTTGCTAGAGGCATCCAGCAGGGATGTCCCCTTTCTCCACTCCTCTTTGGCCTTTGCATTGCGTCCCTCCCAAAATGTACACAAGGTGATCTTGGTGTCATGTGTCAAAGGGATTACATTTGGACCAGTTTTTTCTTTTTAGGTCGAGCGTAAGCATTCGACCTTGTGTATACTTTTAATATACTTCTTATGGTCTAAAGTGATATCATCAGGGGTGGCTCCTCTGCAAGAGCCAGCAGTAGAAACATAAAACAATACTTGAATATCATTTTATTTTTCTGCTGCTGGTTCAGTCAGCATGTGAAGGGAGGGGCGGGCTCGGCCTCGGGAGGTGAGATGAGGAGACAGTGCACTAAGTGCGGATGTGTGTTTGGACAGCCTAGGACGGCCATCTAAACACACATGCGCACTTAGGTTTCTCCAGCCCGGTTGTGTTTACCAACCGGACTGGAGAAACTGCACAGGCCCCAGGGTTGTGTCAGAGTGGCAGTTCAAGCTGCTCAGACCAATCCTAATGTTGCTTTCATGCTAGCTTGAGCATGAAAGCAGCCCCAGGATTGCTTGGGAGCCTTTTTTGGCATCCCCGTGACTGCCTGAACACCAGAACAGGAAGGGAGGACAAGTGAGGCGGCAGGAGAGGACGGCGACGGCGGCAAACAGTAAGTCTTTTTTTTTCAATTTAATTAGCCTATGCAACAAATGCGACAAGCAGGGCATATGAGAGGGGCTAAAGAGGCAGTGAAAAGAGAGGGAACTGTAGATTGGCAGGGGTAGCAAGTGAGAGAAAACAGATTATTTTCTAGAATAATCAACATTTTTAAAGACTTTTGAAACAGAGAGGGAGAGTGTGTGTGCGTTTTTGTCTGTATGTAAAATACGTCACCATACCCAACTGATACCACCTATACCACAATTAGCCAGAATATACATTTATTAGGGGTGTAACACCGCAAACACCACCCCCAGCTCCCCTCTAAGCTATGCAGTTGAATTGAGGAGGCCTGGATCTCTTAGAATTTGGCCCTCATTACAACATTGGCGGTAAATCCCGCTTACCGCCGTGCAGAAGACCGCCAACACACCGCTGCGACCGCAGAAATACGCCACAGCTATTATGACCCACAGGCCGGAATCCGCTAAAATCTAGACACCCACACAAGTCCGCCACACCAAAGGTCAGTGATAAACTGGCGATAACAAAAACTCCACCGTCACGCCAACAGGAATATGCCCACACTATCACGACCCATGAATCCACGCGGTATTCCATTGGCGATACATACTGCTGCGCTCAAAATACACACACACATACAAAACACAACCACATTGGACAATTTGAAATACACACACCTGATACACATACACACACCACTCCCACACACTCAATACAATATATAACACACACCCACATCACCCACAAACCCCTACGACAAAAATTGAGAACGAAGCACAGAGAGAGACACCACCATCAACAAACTAGCATCCACAGGCACACAACACTATCACTCACATAACATCCATGCACCTCACACAACACACACAAACACATCCCCTCACACATCACAACACACACCACCTCACACATCACCTACACCACACCATGGCACTGCAAAGACACTCAGGTTCTCTGAGGAGGAGCTCAGGGTCATGGTGGAGGAAATCATCCGGGTAGAGCCACAGCTATTCGGATCACAGGTGCAGCACACCTCCATTGCTAGGAAGATGGAGCTATGGCGCAGAATCGTAGACAGGGTCAACGCAGTGGGACAGCATCCAAGAACACGGGATGACATCAGGAAGAGGTGGAACGACCTACGGGGGAAGGTACGTTCCGTGGTCTCAAGACACCAGATTGCAGTTCAGAGGACTGGTGGCGGTCCCCCTCCTCACCCACAACTAACAACATGGGAGGAGCAGGTCTTGGCTATTCTGCATCCTGAGGGCCTCGCAGGAGTAGCAGGAGGATTGGACTCTGGTAAGTCAAATCTTAACTCTTACATCCCCCACCCTACCGGCATGCTATCACATACCCCCACCCTCACCCTCACCCCCATCACTCCAACACCTCACATATGTCCCACCGTCACAAACAATACATCCCAACACCAAGCCCTGAATGCAACACCAAAGCATGGTCACCCATCACCAAAACATGTCCACTACAGATACTCACACAGATCCCCAAACCAAATATCACACAAGGTCCTAGACAAGAATGTAAGCACTGGGGTACAGGGTCACCCACCCATTGCACATCATGGCACACACAGATGCAATAATCATGCCTTTACACCCCTGCAGGATCCCTACCCAACGTCACCGGACAGGAGGCTCCAGACATGTCCACCCCACTCCCCCACAGAAGAGGCCCACAGTGATGACAGCAGCTCTGTCCAACTGGATCTAGATGACCAGCCCGGCCCATCTGCGACCTCAGGACAGTCGGTTCCCCTCACACTGGCACAGGCCACTACAGAGCTTCCCCCCTCTGAAAACACCAGCACAGCACCCACCCAGCGGGCCCATCCCTCTGTCCCCAGGACACGTCAAGCAGCAGTGTGTCCACCACTACAGGGAACCCAGGCAAACCCACCACCCCAACACCAGGGACCTGGGGGCAGTGGTAGTGGGCACACGGTTCAGGGGACAGAGGCCCAGGGAAACAGGGGAACTGGGAGGACTGCTGTGCAACAGGGGGAGGACAGGCCCAGGGAACCCACTCTCCACGAGGCCCTCTCCAACATCATGGGAGCATACCACTATTCCCAAGAGACGATGGCAACGGTACTGGCCAAGTTTCAGGAGACCCAGCTACTGCAGGAGGAACAGTATTTGGGGTTCAGGGAGGAACTAAAATCCATCAATTCCACCCTGGGCACCATTGTAGGGGTGCTGAAGGAACTCGTCAACACCAGAAGGGACACTGTGGCACAACAAGGGGCCCCTGACACTAGCCTGGACGATGAACTGTCCACCACCTCTGCCGGCGCTAGTGGTCAGGAGGCACCGCCACAGGACCACGACACCAGCACCCCACCCCCTGCAGATGGAGAACCACCCCGCAAACGGTCCCTGAGATCCAGGACAAAGACAGAGTACAATGCCAAGACCCCCGCCAAGAAATGAGACCACCCTGATTGTCATCCTTCTGTCCCACTTTGTCACCCTGTCCATCCATCAACTGCCCCAGCTGCACTTCCTATGCCCCTTTGGACAATGAGGACAAAAAGAAAGGGGTGTGGAATAGTAGGGAAACAGGCGCTCAAGGACAAATACTTGGCCCCAAAGTCATTGAATGGTGCCCTCACAAGGGGCCACACCTATCCCTCCAACGTTTACAAAGTAAACAAATCACATAAAGATTACCAACGTGAGGCACTCAAAAAACAATCATAACATAGGTATAAGTATATATGAAGGTGTGACAACCTATGTTGTACAGTAGTTACACAATCCCAATAAATTGGTATCAACAGTCAATGTGTAACCGATCCAGTTATCTCCAAATTTATTATAATGAACAGTTCTTCTGAAATTGGAGTCATCACAATGTCCAATCGCTGAAGCTTCACAAGAAATTTCAGATGCAAAACAGATCTTGAAATGCAACAAGCCAACACGTGTTTCGTCACGGGATCAAATCCCACACGACTTCTTCAGGGCTAAAAAATTACAAAGATACAACATTTGAGTAGAGAACATAAATTGCAAGTAACCAATACAGGCAACAATACCCAATAATATATAAGATATAAGTCAGGAGAAGGAGGGCGTGGCCGGGCCACGAAACAAGATGGCCGCTTAGAGCGAGTGCTCCGTGCCGTGACGATCCTGGAGGGGCGACGGGGGCGAGAAGACAGCCGGACAACACACCGGGTCTGGAGCCCCCCCACTCCCACAACAGCGGCGACGCGGAATCATGCCCGGGGACCCCGCAGGAGCGGGACGTAAGGCAGGAAACTCGCGACCCGCCCCAGGCCGATAAGGCCTGGCAAGAGGGGCGGAGTCGCGACTTCGGAAGACCGGGGACGGCGTGCCTGCAGCGGCAAGGATCCAGCTGAGCAGGCCGCAGGGACTGCGGGAGCCGTGACGACCCGCATCCATCTCCCTACAACGCCAACAAACATCCGCGGACCTTCGGCTTCCCACAGGGAGACAGGGTGACGCAGCAAAGGGGTGCGGCCCCTTCGACAGCCGGGAGAGGAACCCGGCCAGAGAGGTAGGATTGAGCCTCTTCAAAATAGAACGGCATCACCGGAGGCAGATGTACGACTTCTCCCCTCTTTTCCACCACAGAGGGACAACAAAACCCTCCCATTGGGACATCCTAATAAACCCTCGCCCCCCCTCAAGACTACTAATACTGAGGAGGGCGGAGGGGTACGACAGGGGGCACGTGGAAGGGGAGAGGCGCGGGGTGAGCGACCGGAGGGGCCGCGGAGATGAGGGGAGCCAGAGCGAGCCAAGGGAACAGAGATACAGGAGAAGGGAGAGGAGAAGAGACGGATGTACTGACGAGAAGATTATACCTCTCCACCCCACCCCTCTTCGGGTCATCCTGGCTCCAGTGTAAGAAATCAAAGCCCTCACTGCCCCCCATACTTATAAGGATACTGACGAGGACAGCCGAAGAGCCACACATACCCCTGCTCAGATCAGTCAGATCAGACAGACGGCAAAAGACCTGGAGGAAAGTAAATCAGCCCCTCCCCCTCCCCCCCCTCAGCTATTCAACGCAAACAACATCAACCACTGAATAACCAACCTTGGCAGACACAAGCCACAGCTTTTCAACAATAAGGGCCACAGTAGGCTCTACAACGACCCTATGGCAACTGACCTCTCCTTGAATATACCCTTCTCTGCCCCATAGACATTGACAGGCCTCTGCTATTCACAAAAAACGCTAGGAGGATGCACTAAAGAGAATGAGGGCAAAAAGATACACGGAGAACAATAAATGAGTGGACGCGGAGACAGGAGGAGGGAAAGAGGGGGAAGTCAAGTCTACCACCAACAACCAAGGACCCCGAAAAACGAGAAGAGACAATATAAATACGAGATCAGGCTGGCACAGAATACCTATATCCTTATCGGAATTTGCGGAGGGAGATCCGGGCCCTACGTGGCCAGACTTTGCAGACAATTGAGGCGATGCCCGGCAACAAACCGAACCATAAACCCATCAGCAAGCCTGCACGACAACTATTATTCTCAGAAGCGCTACAACATAAACGTCTAACCCCCACAAAGATAAATCCTCAAACATCGCCACCTTTAAACGAGTCCACCACAATGTCTGATAAAGATCAACCCACAACTATGGACAGGATACTACAAGAGATCACCACTGTCAGTCGCCGCATAGAGGGGATGGACGCCTCTATAACTTCATTGACACTAGAAACTAAATCCATGCGATCCGACATTGCAAGCTTTCAATCTAGAGTGACAGGGCTAGAGCAACGCATGGGATCACTAGAGACGCAGATCAACATGTCTCAGGAACGAGAACAAGACCTCCTCCACCTCAGGAGTAAATTAACGGACATGGAGGACAGGAGCCGGAGAGACAATATCCGCGTACTTGGGATCCCGGAAAACTAAGAAGTCTCGGATATGCAGGCTTTTATGACCTCCACTCTTCCAAAAATGATTTCGTTGGACTTTGATCCGCTGCTAGAATTCCAACGGGCACACAGGATAGGCCCAAAACGCTCTGACAACTCCTCAAGGCCCCGTCCAATCATCGCATGCTTGCTGCGCCATAATCAAACCCGCCAAATACTCCAAGTAGCACGCAACCACGGCCCTTTCCGAATAGACCAGCACGAGATCCGAATAACCACCGATTACTCCAAGGAGACCAACGAACGTAGAAGGGCTTTCCTAGCCCTACGACCCCGGCTTCGCAAACTAGAGATGAAATACGGCCTCTTTGACCCTGCAAGAATGTGGGTTACCAAAAATGGAGTATCCAAGGACTTTTATAACCCTGACAAATTGAGACTCTTCCTTGACTCTTTCCAATCTCAGCCTATGGACTCTCTCTACACAGACAGTGAGCATGACATTGTAGGAGGCAGTGATAGGGTCGAAACCCCCCACTCGGGAATGGAAAAGACAAAGGCGGCTCTATACGACACCGGAGCCAGTCATAGAGGTAGAGACATGGAGAGACTAACCAGATCATATGACGACAGGGGTCAGATTTTACACGCAGTAGTAACCCACACCCAACTATCGGAGAGAGACAAATCCCGCTCTCCTTTAAAGCCTACAACTGGATCTTCTTGAGAAGGCAACGCGACAAGACAACATGTGGGACTATCGCTAGAGAGTCGAAAATAACAACTATAGACCCCGAGGAAGGCTGAGTACCTATCCTGATCATATATGTATTACTATTGTAACTGTCTAAGACTGCTAGTATCAATGTTAAAACTAGATGCCTGAAAAATCCATGTTCTTCATGACTAGAGCCGAGGCCCTATAATGGGAAACTACCAGTAAATCGTTAATTGCCCTCAGTATACGACAGATGATGATTACTAGAACAGGGACCAGACCCCACCGTCTCCCTGTACGTTGAATAAGGGCCCAGTCCCGACCCTATAACCCTGTAACCTTATAACAAGGTAACAGGGGCATTAAATAGATAACAAAAAACAAACAATAACTAACTATTATGGAACCTGCCCTATATTCCACACACTACAAAATATCTCACGGCAGTAAACAACAAAGTATGTGAAAACTTCCTAATACACACCACACTCGACCAGCGCTGACATTAGAACCGTCTAACCCCCATTATCACCCCAAGGGATGGGACTAGACCACGTAAAGATAAATTAATTCCAACACAGGGACACACAACACGATATAACCTGAGACATATTAACGCTCCCATTACTTGACTTTACTTCATTCTACTATAAGAAAATGGAAAAAAAAAAATAATAATAATAGAACACAAGGACATAATACAACATAATACCGCATAACAAAGCAAAATAATATGATATCTTACACTGCCACACTACACCACATTATAACATCACAAAGTAAACTATAAACTATTAGCTATTCCTTTCACCCGGACGTTCGTACCTACCCCCAGCCTAATCATTGTTACTATCCTAAACTATCATCTACAACAGAACAACTATGATGGTGGCACATACCAAGCAAGACCTTAGTAGGTCAGTATTATGATGTAATAATACACGGCAAGGAGTTTGTAATGGGGTGAGATACGCATTATCCTCGTGTAATCCGGGGCTCCGCAACACCCATTACCTATCCTACGATTAATAGTGAGACGCCTGGCATAATGGCTCTTAACATGATAATGTGATAAGATACTAGGATATGTTATGTTGATCAACCTAATAGGTCACTGAAACGTTGTAAAGCGAGACGTGGTAGTGTTATAGCTGAAAAGAAATGTTCAGGAAGTATTATATTATATTGTAATTTGGTATCTTTATGTACCCTTACATACACGAGAACTGTAATACTCTGTCTGAGCTCTTTCCCCCCTCCTTCGCCTTGCTCCCCCCCCTCGCCAACCGATCTCTGTTCTTCTATCTACCGAGTCTCTACTTTAATTTACGACCCTATTTTACGAGCCCACAAACACCCTACGATATCACACAATCTCAAGTATTAGGCACAACATCCTAAACACCATGCCCCATCAACACTCGACACCCTCTCCCTCCTCTCCAATGCCGCCCAGGTTCTATAGTTATCAACCGACCATTACTTCTACCAATATACACTTTAGTTATATAATTACTACACTAGCCATTAATCATCGATGAACAGACCCACTTCTCGATACATAAACATAAACACAGCTGTGTACCCCCCACCCCTCCTTACCACCGACATATCGACAACTGGCTGTCTGTTATCTCCCCCCTCACCCCCACGATCGAGATCGCCCGACAGCACGAGAGCTCCGAGAGAAATCGGACCCGCCGTTTACAGACCTAATGAACGAACGAGGTTGGGCTCCTAACCTTCCTCATCCCTATCCTCCTCCACTTCTCCCCGCCAATTGCACGTCCTCTTGCTATACTCTCAATTTTAACTTCAGCACACGCATCCATCCCTTTCCCCCTCCTTTTCCCTCTTTTCTTCTCCCTCTCATTTCTCCTTGTCTTCTTTTTCCCTCATATCTCCCCTCCATTTGGCTCCCGTCCTACTTATATTGCCTCTCTTCCTCCACCCCCTCCTCTCTCTTCTCTTTCTTCTCCAGAGGACATCCTTGGCCTCTACCAGCTGCTAACCCCCATATAAAATACCGTACCATATCGAAACACAACTCCCACTCTAACAACTAAGTCAATATCACCCACCCTCCCTCCCCCCCCCACCAACACTAACCCCGGAACGAGGGTGTTTACTCACAATTATCCAAGATGTCGAAGACCCACCCTCATTCGACGCGACCATTACGTATACTCTCTTGGAATGTACACGGTATGACGAGCTATGTTAAGCGGAAAAAGATACTGTCCTATCTCCAATCCAAAAAAACAGATATAGCTCTGATCCAACCTTGACACCCTGGAATCCAGTAAACTCAAACGGGATTGGGTAGGGAGGGTTGCCTTCAGCTGCCGTCCAGCGAGTCAGGAATCTGGAAGTAACGGGCCCCGCAAATGTGGAGTGGCGATACTAGTGCATAAATCCCTCCCGGTCACTATCATTAAAACCTGGAATGACACGGAAGGAAGGTATATATTTGCTAAACTAAAACTAGGGGACACCTTTTTATGCGTGGGATCCATCTACGCACCAACCGGCCCAAAACGCCCATTCCTTCTACAGCTAAATCGCCTCCTGACAGAAATCGGAACTACTCGATACATAATCGGGGGAGACTGGAATCTCTCCCAAGACGCCATAATGGATAGGACAGGCCCTGTTGATATATGTAACAATCAAGACAGATTGCTTCTGACAGACCTGACCACCGACGTCGGTCTAGTGGACTGCTTGAGAATACAACACCCGAAAGATAAGGAATATACTTTCCTATCCACCGTCCATGGCACCCAATCGTGTCTGGATTATTTCTTAGTATCACACACTGTAATTCCTCATATGCAAGACACCTGCATCCTAGACAGCGGGCTCTCAGATCACTCCCCGATACTAATCCGGATCCAGGTGGGACTATCCTTCTCTGTTCGAAAACCATGGCAACTGGCTGTACACAGATACCGCTCTCCCCAAGGGAAGGAACAATTAAAAGCTCATGTAGCTACATACATGGCCGAGAATACAGGCACTGTATCCTCAAAAAGGATCCTATGGGCGGCGGCAAAAGCAACCCTGAGGGGGAATATAATGCGAGACGCAGCACTGTCCAATAAAGACAGAATAGCCCGCCAAACCACCTTAGAGACCACGATACAGGACCTCACTAAACAATATACCGCCCAACCATCCCCTAGGCTGCGACGCACTTTAGAACAGGCCCGCATGGCACACAACGAAGTCTATACATCTCAGGCGGAATATGCACTGCAAAAATTGCGAGGTCACCATTACGAACAAGGAGAAAAAGCAGAACGCCTCCTAGCGGCGCAGCTCCGACAAAGAGAGGCAGCCTCCGCCATTACGGCCATAACATCTTCATCAGGAGCAGTGCTAACTCATCCACAAGGCATTGTAAACGAGTTCGCCAAGTACTACCGACATTTGTACACTCCTGAAACAACGACAGATCAAACACAAATGGAGACATTCCTTACCGCAGCCAATCTACCTCGTCTGTCTGAGGCAGGCAGGGCCCTCTTAGACGGTAATATAAGCAAAGAAGAGATAATTCAAGTTATAACAAGCCTCCCCTACCATAAATCTCCAGGAGAAGACGGATTCCCTGCGGAATTCTATAAATGGGCCGGGGAGGAGGCAACCACAGCAGTACATGAAGCACTGACGGAAGCATGTCAGGAAGGCTCCCTGGGCGCTCTATCCAATAAAGCCACGATTGTCGTCCTGCCTAAGCCAGGGAGGGACCCCCTTCTCTGCGGCAGTTACCGTCCTATCTCCCTTTTGAATGGAGATGTCAAACTCCTAGCCAGTGTTCTAGCAGCGCGGCTCCGCAAGGTGATACCATTGTAGTGTGGTCAGTTTTACGTATATTTTGCGCATTAGCTTCAGGCCTTAGGCCTCTGTGCACTTTGCCCTAAATATATTTTATTCATTTGCTAACAGCTTAGAGCCTCTGTGCACTTTACTCTAAATGCTTTCTATTAGGCTTCGTACTGTTATTTTACAGAATAGCCAGTTCTACGGTGTTGTTTTTTATTCATATCACACTGTTTTGCCTACTTCAGCACTGGAGTTCTTCATAACATATTCACTCTGTGCTTTAGTCAAGGATACAGTCTGGTACATTGCCGATAGACGTGGTAGGAGTCTAGACTTGCCATTCCTGCGCAGGAACATTTTGTGATCACGATGACATGTTAGTTATAAAATCACTTCCTTGTCCCAATACATGCAGAGGGAGATTCCGACCAGGGAACCACAACTAGACGCTGACTGCCTCGTTGCAGATGCTGAACCAGATCACAGGCCTTTGCTCAGGTATGAGTGTGTCCGTCTCCCTAGTGATACAGAAAGGCAAGCTGAAAGCTTAACCTGCTGTGCTCTAAATAGAACAAGCAGAGGGAGAGTAGAAACGGTTAGGAATTATGATAGCTTTATTTCTATGTTTTACTCTCCTGGTTACTATTTCAATCCTACTATGTTGTATTGTTCTGGTTATTGCGGCTCACGCCTTAATATCTAAAATACAGTTGTTTTATTAAAACATTATATAAAACTTATACTGTCTTTGTCATTTGTATATGAGACCATATAGTGAATGAGAGAGTTGGTTTGGATCTGAGTGACCACGACTTCCCTGAGAAGTTCCAAAGATGTCATGCGCTCGGCTGCCCAATCATTTCTTCCCCGTGGGAGAAATGAGGCACTGCTAGTTAGCCGGAGCAACAACCGGATTTAGGGTGACAGAGTTCCTTACACGTGGGTCAGACTCAGTCCCCCACACCGTTATCGATCCTGCTGCCTAGAAATCCAGTAGTCTCATTTAGGATAATGAGAGCCCACGCGACATGGCGCCGCCAACGTTTGGTCTGGCTCTAATGTTTGGGTCCGACTGACTCTCTCGGTCTCGTATATATTTTGACTCCTCGGTTCCGTATGCGGAGACGTCCGTGGGGCTGAGGGTTTCCGCCACCACAGGTTGGGTACATCCTATTACTTAGTGGTTGGTTGTTCAAGCTTGAACTTTGAAAGGAAATACCCCGATATTGGTGTGCCTTCTCTGTCCTAGAGCTATTATTGTTATACTAATGGCGAATCCAGTTGTAGTAAATATACCGCTTAATATGCGATTTCTGCTCACGGGTCATCTGATAGCACATGGACTGACGGTCCAGGGGGGTCCGGTCACTTTTGTGGTGGACGCCCATGCAGCCTATAGATCAGAACTTTTTTATTCTTGGGTCGTATTTCCAGCAGCTGATGGGGGTACAAATACTTTTCACGAATATACTGTTGCGAATGTCCCTGGACAATACAGGGCTTATGCATACTTAGAAATACCTTTATCTTATCAAGAACACCATAATTGGCTTGATGGCGCCCTCCCACATTCAGTAACACCAGTACGGTTAGGTCCGTTGAGTAATGATGGTCCGACCTGGCCTTTATTGGCCACATATACACCATATCCTGGAGTGGCAAATGTGGCAGTGGCTGAAGTGCGTCGTTTATATGTGGAATTAACTGCAACGTACAGACGATTAGTTCAGTTTGTGATGCAGACATTGAATACTAATGCAGCACGTGCTGCTCCAGCTCATCCACATGCGGTGGTGCCGGGAATAAATCCGGCCACTGTACACTCTGTAATGGGCAAGGTACCGGCTAAACGTGAGGAGACTCCATTTTGGCTGGCGCAAAAAATTAATACGCTGGAAGCAGTATTTCCCCATACGGGACCTCAGGATAAGCATAGAATTTTGACGATGTGTTTGCCGTATGGGATGGTTCCTACGGTGGATCTTTGTAATACTTGGGGCACGGTGTTTGCCGCTCTCTATACTACAGCACACGGTACACCGACTTTGGCTAATTTGCCGGAGGTGCTTAAACAAATTCAGGATGAATATGGGGCTGCCCCTGCCTTGGATTTAGGCATGCAATTGATGGGTAATTTTGACGCGGTTTCTTCTATTATTTTGAGTAATCTCAAGGGGGAGGCTGTAGCACTAGCAGTGTGAATGCGTCTTCGGGACGTTCCGCAGATTAATCAGGAGCGGGAACTTCCGAGAATAATAGCTGAAACATATTCTAGTATTGGTCGTGATAGCCTAGGGGCTCGACCGCAGAAACCACAATTGCAGGGTAAAAATAATAAGGATAATTCTAAGCAACAGCAACCTGAGGGTGCGAAAAAGTGCTGGGATAAGAAACAGCAAACACCTAAGAAAGATGGTGGGCAGTCTCCGCAACCGGAGACCCCACAAAATAAGTATAATCTCAGGAATAGGGATACTTTGAAGACGCCTGATAGATATCAATATACTGATACGCCCCAATCTTGTTCCTTTCAGGACTCCTCGGAGAAAAGAAGTGAGAGAGGTGGGCGGTCAGAGCGGAGGACGGAGTACGTGAAACCGAGACAGGATTCACAACGCTCAGCGGAGGTTTCTATTAAACAAGAAGAGAAACCGCTGCAACAAAAACAGCAGTTTAAAAAGAAGAAAGTGGCAGCAGTCTCAGTTAGACATGCCGCTCAAGAAGAGAGTTCTCTTGACGAACAAGACATGGGCGTTAGCGCTGTTAGACAGCGCGGCAGAGGTCACAATAGTTCGCCGGAGTCTTCTAGAGCATCTGGAGGCGAAAGCAACTGATGACTTCATACAAGTCGAGACGGCGGATATGCGAGTCTCTGATCCTGATCAAGTATATCTTGTGACTCTACGATTAGAAGGGGACATTGACCGCGTTGTACACGCCATCTTTTGGGACCATATGGTGAAATCATATGATGTCCTGTTGGCCGACCAAGATTGGCCACCTGACTTTGTTCGCGACTGTCCAGTTGGGGAGGAGGTTATTGCGCCTTCCTTTTCACCACTTGTTCCGAGAGAACTAGCGGAGTCATATGGTAAATCATGGGCTCTAGCACATGCCCCCGCCCTATATAGAAATAATGTGGGGTGGGATAAACAATCACCTTATCATGTCATTCCCATTAAAGGAGAACCTCAGCCACAGCCGCAATATCCTATTAAATTTGAAGCAAGGGCATCGGTTCGGAAAATTCTTACACAATTGTAGTACCAAGGTGTGATTGAGCCTTGTGTCTCGCCAATGAATAATCCCTTATTTCCGGTTGCTAAACCGGACCATTCCTATAGGATAGTGGTGGATTACAGACATTTGAATAGTCATACACGCACATATGCTATACAGAATTCACATAGCGCTGCGCTTATGAATAATATAGTGCGTAAAAAATACAAAACAACCTTGGATATCTCGAATGGATTTTTCTGCCAGAATATAGCACCCGAAAGTCGGGACTATACCGGTTTCAGTGCGTTTGGCTCTCAGAAAAAGTTTTGTCGTTTACCTCAGGGGTATAAGAATAGCCCAGGACTGTTCTCGGCTCGTGTGACTGAACTTCTGCACGAGTTGGACCCTGAGGCGTTATCATATGTTGATGACATTTATTTGACGGACGATGAGATTCTACAACATCTCAGTCGCATATCGCGCATTGTTGTGGGTTTTGCTGATATTGGTTATAAGTTTAATTTTAAGAAATCGAAGATTGCCTTCCTCAGTGTTATTTTCCTGGGATATGAGTTATCGAGTGAGGGCAAGAGCCTGGCGCCACATTTTTTGGAGAAATGTGCTTTACTGCAGCCTCCTAATACGGTTCGGAAGCTCCAGTCTTTGTTGGGGTTTCTGAATTTTGGCAGAACTTACATTCCTGATTATGCTACACGTATAAAACCCTTATATGAACTGATTCGCCCGAATTTTTCAAGTAGATTTTGGACGATTGAGCATACACACATACTGCGAGAGCTGCAGAATGATCTCTTAGCGGTTAAACATTTACACATGCGGGACAATAAAACTCATTTGGTCATCAGGGTGATTCCTGGGGCTGTTGGATTTACGTATGTCACCTTTAATGAAGGGGAGACAGTCCCGATAGCATACAAGTTCCACTTGTATTCTGCTGCAGAACAACGTTTTGCACAGACTGAGAAAATTCTCACTGCAGTACAGATGGCTGTGATCAAAGAAAGACCGCTAGCCCAGGGCCAACGCATTATTGTCGTTTTCCCAATTCCGGCCTTGGAGGCTGTTACAAAAGCGAGTGTTCCTAATTCGAAAGCTTTACACCCGCGGTGGATACAATGGGCTACGTCTTTGACGGCCACTGATGTGGATTACATATTTGACCCTAAGCTGCAGACTCAAGAATTTCTTCAATATGAAATAGAGTACCCGGTTCCTGCTGGCACATTACCTATTGACCAATATGAAGTGGTCATGTATACCGATGGCTCTGCGCAACCGGCGGTTGGGACTAACCAACAGTATTCTGCTGCTTGTGCGGTGGTGAGCGGGACTATGGAGGGGGGAGTTTTCTGCCCCCGACATACTTATACTAAAACCTTGGGAGATTGCACAGCGCAGCTGGCTGAGCTCAAAGCTCTTTTGTTAGCGTTGGAGCATGCAGAGCCGGCGATATTGACCTTGCTGGTCTGTGACTCCTACTACTGTGTGCAATCCTTCAATGAATATCTGCATTATTGGAAAATGAATGGGTTCAGAGATTCTAAAGGCAACACCATTAAACATAAATTGTTGTGGGGTAAGGTTGCGGGTCTGAAAGAGACGCTTCCTAAAGTCCATGTTGGACACCAGCGCGTTGGAATACACGTTGCTGGGAATACTTTGGCTGATGAGGCTGCAAAGGCGGCAGTGACTATCGCCACTGTAGCCGCGGTAACTCGTTCGAGTTCAAAACCGGACATAGAGATTTTGGCTGCCATAAAAGCTACGGCTGATGGCACGCCATTTCCTAAAGGATTCCCTTCTAAATATAGTTACTGCTTGAGTGGTGCACTAAATGCTGTTGTTAATATTCCAGGCGTTGGTGTACGTGAGCTACCGAATAAGATTGAGAAACCTCGATTAATTTCTGCAGCGCATGAAGGGGTGGCATCTGCGCATGCTGGTGTGGCTGCCACGATTTCGCTTTTACAGGCCCGTTATTGGTGGCCTGGTCTCTATAAGGAGACAAAGCAGTATGTCCTTTGTTGTGACGTCTGTCAACAAATTAAAGCATCGTCGGCTAGACGCCCGCAGCAGACTCCTCTTCTGATATCAAATAGACCATTACAGTGTGTGTACTTGGACCATTGTGGTCCACTGACACCAGATAGTGCATACAAATACATATTGGTTGCTGTAGATTCGTGCTCCAGATTTGTGTGGGTCTGGCCACAGCGCTCGGCTGACGCTCGGACTGTTATTAAAGATTTGCGTATCTTTGTCGATACATTTGCAGTTGCGGCTTTTCATTCGGACCAGGGCCCTGCTTTTGCCTCTAAGGCATTCAGGGACACCATGGCTTTGTTGGGGGTCCAACTCCAATTCTCGTCTCCATTTCATCCCGAGGGAAATTCTGTTGTGGAGCGTTTGAATCGTGATTTAAAGCAATCCTTAACAGCCAGGGTTATAGGTACGGGTCGTAGTTGGCTAGCCCACCTGTATGGAGTACAGAGAGCACTTAATAACTTGCCTAGAAGGTCACTGGGGGGTCGTACTTCATATGAGTGCCTGTTCGGAACACAAATGTATGTTCCTGATCTACATGGTCCTGGTGTGGAGGCGGCAGAAACGCCCTTTGACATAAATGATCGTGTCACTGTTTTGCAGGATTTACAACAATTCCGTGAAGATAACTCTTCTGCAAGTGCTGCCTCCTCTGGAATTAAGGATGAGCCAGTAACACCTACTGGTTGGATACCCAGGATTGGGGATCTAGTGCGTGAAAAGGTCGCAGTAAAGAAAGAATTTGGTCCTTCTTATCGAGCACCTGTCCCGGTGTTGGGGGTGAGCGGCACGAGAACTGTGATTTTGCCGCCGGTGCAAGGGGCCAAAGGAAATCGTTTTGTTTCCATTGATAATGTCAAGTTACAACATGTGGCCGATTCTGCACAGCAGACCAAGAGGGACACCCAGTAGTTCCGGCATCCCTCTCACTACTGGGGAAGAAGTCCCGCTGCAGGTGATTAGCACCGACCATGTTTCCTCTCCGAGCTTGGGGAGGGTGGAAGATGATCTTGCGATTGTTCCACAGTCAACGATTGATATCGATTCTTTTTCTCGAGTTGCTGTACGTTCTACTGATGTTTCTGAACATGTGATTTATAGCGTACCTAGGAGAGAACCTCCATCAGCTTCCTTGTTCACTGTTGCACCTTTTGCGAGAACTGCCTCTGGCTGCTTCAACGACGCGGATGCAGCTGTATCCAGCTCTTCGTCTTCGCTGTCTTCAATCCGAGGTCCACGTAAGCTACTAAGTTGGCTTAAACGTACATATTTTGTTGTTCCTTGGAACTATTTGTGGCTTTTTATGGCTGTACTGACTATTTTTTTATGGTTGGGATTTGTGGTTACCTTTTTTCTGGTAATACATGGTCATTTTCTTCCTGATCGATCAGACATTGAGCACGTGGAGACTGTGTTGAGACCACATTTTTCGTCTCATATGGTTCGAAGAGACTTATCCAATGTGAACATTTCTGCAATACCAATTCCGGATGGAATTGTGTGGGATAAAGTAATGTTTGAAATATATGGTCCCACTGAATTGATTCAAATACCGTATGTTCTTAAGTTATCAATGAATGATATTGTTATTCCAGGCATTGTTTCTGATGATTGGGATGTGAAGACAGTAGATGCTATGCTAAAAGATTTGCAATATTATACTGTCTATGACGATGAAGATGCTTACCAATTTAAAGATAATCATGGTGATATGTTTTGCTACACCTATTATGGACACCACTTTATTCACAAAGCGAGTAGCCCTAAGTCCATCTTTAATTATGTACAATGGGAACATTGCTCGACTCCTCCACAAGGGAGTTCGAAAACGTATAATGATAAATTAGCATATTTTTCTGGGCTTGATCAGCGAAGCGCTAAGTCTTACTATTTTAAAGTGACACCGTATTCTAATAAGCAAATTTTGTTGACCGATACTAAATTACTGTATTCTAATTCGTTTGTATCTAAACTTTCGGTCGAAGGATATGAATACTGGTTGAAGATTGTTGACTTGAAAAGTGTTTGGGGTACGAAAAATTGGCAGATGCAAGGCAGAGATACATTATTTCGAGCATGCATTATCCCTGTGCAAATGATTTTCCTCAATGACACAGTACAACAGACTAGTTGTTTGGGCTTGGCGTCGATTAAAGAATTGACTTTGCCTAGCATACCTGTCCCTTCTAAATTAAATAACTGGCAGCACTATGTGAATGCTACTTTTAGTGAATTTACGCATTGGGTCCAGAATGGTACGCTTAACGCTTCATCGTTACATCCGGGCGGGTGGTTATTGTGGCCTGTAGACACTAATCAGTGTCATCAATGTTTTGTTACCTCTTCTGGGGGGTTCAGGACTAGTAGGGCAGACCCTCGTTACATTTCACCAGAACATGCAGATATAATAACTACATACAGTGTGGGGAAACTTTGTCAACAATGGTTGAAGTACTCCACGCTGGGTGCAGTTAAGTCACACCTCAAGTTACTGTCTAATGGTACTGATTTACAAGATTTCTTGTCAGGTCCCAAGGTGCCCCGGAGAAAAAGGTTCTTATACGAAGTGTATAATGAGTTTTGGAAACTTTCCCAGCAGGAGGCTGCAGCCAGGTTAAGACAGATTGATCGAGAAAATCTGCTGCAGACTTTGTCTGTTGTTGATAATGGCATGCATACCCTTTCTGACCGTGTTTACACGATTGACAGCATTGTCTCTTCTGCTATTGACATTATAAAATCAGACATGTCTTCTTTATATCATGGGCAGAGTCAGACACGATCTATCATGCAGCTGGGTTGGACTCTTCAGACCTTGAAGGCGGGTCGCGTTCCATGGCAGCACATTCGTGCCAGAGAGATCTTTATCTCCTTTAATTTAACTCGTCAACAACAATTGATGGCTAAGAAGGAAGCGACGTATGTTATGTTAAATATTGAAAAGTTGGAGAAACTGCCTTTTACGGTGGCTGAGATTCCGTCAGCTGAGTGGTTGATTCATGGGGTTATTAATTTGCCTATCTCCACTCTGCAATTTACTTCTTGTTTGAAGCACATTCCGGTGGGAAGATATGAACTATTGGGTGACAGTTACATACACGAGGTGTGGGAGCTTCCTTTTCAGTACAGATGTGTTAATGGTTTGCGGGAAGTTTTTCTTAGCGGTAGCGACTGCGAAACTTCTGTTAGCCATTCCATGGTTTGTAAACAGCTGTCCTTGCACGGAGCGTGTAATGCTTCGATTGCTAACTTAGCTTGTTATCTGAAGGGAGTTCCGGTAATTAAAAACACTTTCCAGGTGCTTTCTAACGGCAGTTACATTGTTCTTAACAGCGAACGCTGCTGTGGCATGCGTGCCGGAATAGTTTACATCGTCGTTGTCAATAAGGCCGTTACGTGCTGCGGGAATGTGTTGTTTCCCCCTACTGAATTTAGGGAGGTAGCGGACATCTGGCCTCATATTGCTACTTCCAAGGTTGATTTCGACAAGTTGAGTCGGCTGAAAGCTTTATTGTTTCAAAAGCATGTGGCCCTTACATCTGCTAGCGAGACCTACGCACTTCAAGTGGCATGGTCATCGGCGGAGATACAGTCCCTTTTGAATACTAACTTTCCGAGTCACTTCGGTGAACTTGTGGGACGTATATTTAATGCATCCAGCACTGCTGGTATTGCTCATTTTTTCAAAGCTGTTGGTGTTGGTTTCGTTCACACCTTCTCTTCCATATTCGGTTTGATACCTTCGGCTATACACTCTATTTTCGGAAGCATTTTTGGGGGTTTCTCAATTACTTTGGCTTTATTGGCTGGAGTTTTGCTATTGTTGCTATTTTTTCGCAATGGCTGTCCCGCCGCAACGAGATCCTGTATTGCTGCTCCCGTCAGCGCAGCTGTGTCGTGAACGCATGATGCAGTGTTTTGGAGCAACACTCCTGGCTCATTTGGAGTGTGACTGGTCTTTGTCGTTCCGACCGGTTTTGGATTGTGTGCAACCCATGTTTCGATGCCTTTGGTGCTCGTTTGAACATGCACTGGCTTTCTGTCTCTCACTGCAGCGCTCTCCAGTGGTTGATCTTGATCTGTTGATGTTCCCGATTAGGGCTCATTCCCAGACTTGTGCACTATGGTTGCGTTTGCTTCGTGAAGCGGATTATGAGATTCCCTTCCTGGAGGAAGATGGTTTTGTTTCTTTCCTTGGCACTACACGGGGTGCCACCCTGAATGGTTTTGGGGCTTTGGAACACACCTGCTCCATGGTACTTTGTGGCGTGGATCTTCCGATATTGACATATCTCGAAGTGGAGGAGCTTCTACGTTCTATTGCTTCTGTCTGACAATTTGATTTTTTTCTCTCTCTCCCGACTAAATTGAAACTATATTGCAATTCGCTCTATCGTCACATGTTTCCTAAATTTATGACTTTGTTGTCTTCTCATCTTGTCGAAATGTTGGGTTTAAATTTAGGTCATGTTTTTTTAAAATTATTTTTATGTTGTTAGAACCACTTGCTACCGACAAGGGGAGGGTGTAGTGTGGTCAGTTTTACGTATATTTTGCGCATTAGCTTCAGGCCTTAGGCCTCTGTGCACTTTGCCCTAAATATATTTTATTCATTTGCTAACAGCTTAGAGCCTCTGTGCACTTTACTCTAAATGCTTTCTATTAGGCTTCGTACTGTTATTTTACAGAATAGCCAGTTCTACGGTGTTGTTTTTTATTCATATCACACTGTTTTGCCTACTTCAGCACTGGAGTTCTTCATAACATATTCACTCTGTGCTTTAGTCAAGGATACAGTCTGGTACATTGCCGATAGACGTGGTAGGAGTCTAGACTTGCCATTCCTGCGCAGGAACATTTTGTGATCACGATGACATGTTAGTTATAAAATCACTTCCTTGTCCCAATACATGCAGAGGGAGATTCCGACCAGGGAACCACAACTAGACGCTGACTGCCTCGTTGCAGATGCTGAACCAGATCACAGGCCTTTGCTCAGGTATGAGTGTGTCCGTCTCCCTAGTGATACAGAAAGGCAAGCTGAAAGCTTAACATGTTGTGCTCTAAATAGAACAAGCAGAGGGAGAGTAGAAACGGTTAGGAATTATGATAGCTTTATTTCTATGTTTTACTCTCCTGGTTACTATATCAATCCTACTATGTTGTATTGTTCTGGTTATTGCGGCTCACGCCTTAATATCTAAAATACAGTCGTTTTATTAAAACATTATATAAAACTTATACTGTCTTTGTCATTTGTATATGAGACCATATAGTGAATGAGAGAGTTGGTTTGGATCTGAGTGACCACGACTTCCCTGAGAAGTTCCAAAGATGTCATGCGCTCGGCTGCCCAATCATTTCTTCCCTGTGGGAGAAATGAGGCACTGCTAGTTAGCCGGAGCAACAACCGGATTTAGGGTGACAGAGTTCCTTACACGTGGGTCAGACTCAGTCCCCCACACCGTTATCGATCCTGCTGCCTAGAAATCCAGTAGTCTCATTTAGGATAATGAGAGCCCACGCGACACCATCATTGATTCACAATACCCCAGTAGGATTTGTACCGGGCGGTACCTCCAGAAATCATATGCGAACTCTTTGCCATACACTGTTAGAATCCATACAATTACCTGACAAAGCCCTAGCCCTGTCCCTAGACGCGGAGAAAGCATTCGACCGAATTGAGTGGTCCTACCTATTCACAACCATGAAGCATTTTGGCCTGGGGGAACAATTTATCTCTAAAGTACGTTTATGATATGACCACCCCACAGCACAGGTTAACTGTGGGGGCATCATGTCAGACCCATTCCCTATTGGAAGAGGCGCATGCCAGGGATGCCCCCTGTCGCCACTTCTCTTCCTATTGGCCATGGAACCCCTAGCTGCCACCATACGAAATTCTCACCAAATAAAAGGGATCCACATCACCAGGGGCATATCCAAAATCTATCTCTACGCAGACGTCATTCTGTTAACAATGTCCGATCTAGAAACCTCGCTCCCAGCACTACTTTCCACTATAGCAGACTTTGCATCCCTATCCGGATATCGGGTAAACTGGGATAAAAGCAAGGCACTACCATTATCCCGCATAACGACGAGGGCAGCGATACATGGCCTCCAATTCAAATGGACCCCGACCCGCCTTAAATATTTAGGAACGTTCATTAACCGAGGTCTGGAACATATGGTCAGGGACAACATAGACCCCCTTATATCTAAAATGAAACAAGACTTTGCCAAATGGTCTCTACTAGGCCTGTCCATGTGGGGCAGGACTCAAGCGGTCAGAATGGTCACCTTACCACGTTTCACATACGTGCTAGGCATGCTCCCCCTACAGATACCTCTTTCCTCACTCCGACTAATAGACGCATCCATAAGGGTCTTCGTCTGGGGCTCCTCACGCCCAAGACTGAAACCTGCAACAATACTGGCACGACGGCCCTACGGAGGATTAGGACTACCCTCGGTAGAACAATACTCACTGGCCCTACAACTCTCACAGCTAATATACACACTTCCAGATATAGCCGATCCACCGCAATGAGTGATCACAGAGAAACTCCTATATGGACAGTATACGGAGATGGGAGGAATATACGCCGACCATGTTCCCTCAGCTAACCCCATCCTCAAGGCTACAAACACAGCGTGGTGCAGAGCCCATCGACTACTAGGAGTACACCCCTCCCTGCATACTCAGGCTCCCATAGCAGGGAACAAAAGCATTAAAATAGGAGGGAACATTCTCAGATGGCTCCAATGTTCCGAGGTAGGTATCCACAATATATCTCACATAATAGATGGAGATAGCTTCCGCACATTCGCCTCCCTCCAGGAAGAGTTCGGTATCCATAGTAAACAGGAGTGGCGATATCTACAGCTCAAACACTGCATGCGTAGAACATTAGGAACCCCCCCGGTGGATGCTCAAACCCTCACTGATCGTCACCTATCTCCAGAAATGGGGCCGACAAAAAGGCGTCATGGCTGGCCTCTATGCCAAATTAACTAACCACCTCTATTCGCAGCCTCTTCTTGAACGACTATGCTTAAAATGGCAGGACACACTAGAGATAACCTATACGGACGAAGAATGGGCAGACATACTAGAAGCCCTCGACAGGGGCGTATGGGAAGCACGCCTGAAATTTTGCCTATTCAAAATCCTTCAGGGGTGGTACTGGACCCCCATTAAACTCCTCAGGGCAGGGTTGATACCGCACGCGAACTGTTGGAGATGCACAGAGCCCTATTGTGACCAACTCCATATTCTATGCCATTGTCCAACGGTACAGTCCCTATGGGACGTGGTACGCCTCGCCTTATCGGACTTCATACAGATACCCAAACCTACCCCGCCAGCACTTATCATTCTGCATGACATTCGCCCGTATCCCTTCCTATCGTGGGCACATAAACGATTAATCCATACGGCGCTTGCCACGGCCAAAATATGCATACTCCGGCACTGGAGATCTAGAATTGCCCCCACACCGATAGAATGGATGACGGCCATGTATCAAACGGCCACCCATGAACGAGTGATTTATAACCTACAGGAACATGCAGAACTATTTGCGGAGGTCTGGCGCCCATTCTTGACGAGACCATGAAGCGGCTGGTGGATGACCAACGGATGACCAATGGCCAACGATCAACGATTAGGGAATATCAATTACCAATTACCCTCTGAGAATCCTAGACCCTGGAAACATATTTAATCTCCTACTGTCCCCTCTCTCTCTCTCTCTCTAGCTACGCTCTCCCCTCCCCTCCCCTTTCTCCCTTTCTTCTCTCTCTCCATCAACCCACAGGCCTCTAATTTTGACATATGCTCGAGACCCTGAACTACTCAACTTAATAATGCACGTCGCAAACAAGGACGGAGAAATCAACTCATATAAGACGTAGTCATTCTTTAACCGACCTCACCATATCTAACATACACACTACCTACCCCTAGATAGTAACTTGCTACAGACGGAGAAGTACAGAACGATTTACTCTTCGGCCTGAACAAGCTAGTTTCAGGATACAAAGACCCTCTGCCTACCCCTAGTCTCTTCATCTTACATCCCCCCGATTACCCTTCCTCTTTCTTCCCCTCCCCTCCCATCCCTCATTTCATATGACAATTTCATCTTTCCCCTATACCAAGATCAACTCCCCCACACTACCCTATCCTCGCTCCTCTTCCCCTTACCCTCCCCCACCTGTCTTCCTCTTTTCTTCAAAAATAAGGGTACAAAATTCAACTATGCAATTAGTAATTTTTACTTACCTGATAGTACATGCATATATGTCCACAATGGAAATAATTGTGGTAAAAGAACGAAAACAATGTTTTGAAAGCTAAATAGTTTATTTATATGCTGTATGTACCGTCTTATATATATTCTTAATAAAACTTTTGAAACTTAAAAAAAAAAAAAGTCAGGAGAAGAAGGAGGAAAATCTCAAGAACAAGGAAGAGTAAAAAAGCGCAGCTGAAAAAAACGGAAACATCCAAACCACATCAGAATAAAATGTGCTCCCAAGCCACATTGAAAAAAATCACCAAAAACCTCAATTGTGAGAGACCCAAAACTACAACCAATGAAAAATATGCATTAAAGACGGTGAACCTCTTTACCTCAAAAGTAAAACGCATAGTTTGGCATGTTTTTCTTTCTGTCCGTAGTATTGTGGAGATTTATCCATGTGATTCAGCTGAGTATATGGTATCTGTATTACGGATACTCTGGTTTATTCAGGAAGGATCTTACTCAGGTATTTGTATTACTCTCTCGTTTTTATTTAAGGGTCTGGTGATGGTTTCAACACTATTTAGGATGGTGGTTGTTTTACATGATGTGTGTGTTTATACCTTATTTAGTTGGACTCGGGCCATAGACTTCATGACTATATTGTTTTTGAGAAAACCGCGCATCACCTTGATGATAGTGCTTTCTACTTTTGAGGTAAAGTGAATTATTTGATGAATTTTACGTTAGCCTTTGTATATTTATTCTTTTATTTTTCCGTATCTTCTTTGGACATCAAGCACTCTTCTGGGTGTGCACTACACAACCCTTCTTTAGTTCTGCATGTTGCACTGTGAAGTTTCATTTGTTTCTCACTCAGGATAGTAAGAGTGTTTTTTCTTGGGTCTAACTTTTTGGTTCACAGTCTTTAATGCATATTTGTCATTGGTTCTAGTTTTGGGTCTTTCACAATTGAGGTTTTTGGTGATTTTTTTCGATGTGGCTTTGGGAGCACATTTTATTCTGATGTGGTTTGGATGTTTCCGGTTTTTTCAGCTGTGCTTTTTTACTCTTCCTTGTTCTTGAGATTTTCCTCCTTCTTTTCCTGACTTATATCTTATATATATTATTGGGTATTGTTACCCGTATTGGTTACTTGCAATTTATGTTCTCTACTCAAATGTTGTATCTAGGTAATTTTTAGCCCTGAAGAAGTCGTGTGGGATTTGATCCCGTGACGAAACACGTGTTGGCTTGTTGCATTTCAAGATCTGTTTTGCGTCTGAAATTTCTTGTGAAGCTTCAGCGATTGGACATTGTGATGACTCGATTTTCAGAAGAACTGTTCATTATAATAAATTTGGAGATAACTGGATCGGTTACACATTGACTGTTGATACCAATTTATTGGGATTGTGTAACTACTGTACCACATTATTTGTCACATATATACTTATACCTATGTTATGATTGTTTTTTGAGTGCCTCACTTTGGTAACCCCTTTGGACAATACACCTGTGAGACTAATAGACTGGACTCTGCCATGGACATTCCTCCACCATCACCCCTGACCATTTTACAACCCCCTCCACTATTTAGCACTTAAATAAACACCCTTAAATCACACAACTATCTGGAGTCAGTCTGTGCTTTCGAAAATGTGTATTTGCAATAACAGTGGCAAAATACAATATCCAATGTAATGTCAACATACCTATGTCACACAGCTCTAGTCTATGCGGAAACAAAGCAGAGGTCACACAGTGGGACCCACATCTGTGAAATCGAAAGTTAAAGTGACAACTCAGTGTCCATACACTGGGGGAAAATGACAGACAGATGAGAGGTAGAAGAATTAAATCAGATGTAGCAGGCAGTGTTGTCTTCTAACCTGTGTCTCACTGGAAGTGTTGCTGGATCACTGTGTTCCTGTTATCTATGTCCTCTTCTTCTGCTTCCTCGTCTTCGCTGTCCACAGGCTCCACAGCTGCCACAACACCTCCATCTGGACCATCCTCCTGCAGAAAAGGCACCTGTCGTCACAAAGCCAAGTTGTGAAGCATACAGCAGGCCACGATGATCTGGCACACCTTCTTTGGTGAGTAGAATAGGGAACCACCTGTCATATGGAGGCACCGGAACCTGGCCTTCAGGAGGCTGAAGGTCCGCTCTATAATCCTCCTAGTTCGCCCATGGGCCTCATTGTAGCGTTCCTCTGCCCTTGTCCTGGGATTCCTCACTGGGGTCAGTAGCCATGACAGGTTAGGGTAACCAGAGTTACCTGCAAATGGCAAGGGACAACTGTTAGACACACACTAACCTGTAGGGATAACCCCAGACCCAGACAACTTTTCCCACTGATTTGGTTCCAGGTGCTCACCTAATAGCCACACACGGTGCCTCTGGAGTTGCCCCATCACATAAGGGATGCTACTATTCCGCAGGATGTAAGCATCATGCACTCAGCCAGGGAATTTGGCATTAACATGGGAGATGTACTGGTCGGCCAAACACACCATCTGCACATTCATAGAATGGTAACTCTTCCGGTTTCTGTACACCTGTTCACTCCTGCGGGGGGGACCAAGGCCACATGTGTCCCATCAATGGCACCTATGATGTTGGGGATATGTCCCTGGGCATAGAAGTCACCTTTCACTGTAGGCAAATCCTCCACCTGAGGGAAAATGATGTACCTCCGCATGTGTTTCAGCAGGGCAGACAACAGCTAGCAAAGCCGCTACCATGGGTACAGGTGGGAGTGTGGAGTCAACTGCGACACCTTCCAAGGTGGGGAAGGGGCACAAGAAACCCTGCAAGTCTGGGAAGATCAGCACGGCGTAGAAGACCGCCATCAGCCCCGCTGCCAAGGAGCCGGCCAGCAGCAGCCCCGCTGGCCCAGACAGGACCGCCAGCATCTGCCCCGCTGCCCAGGAGGCGACCGCCAGCATCAGCCCCACTGCCCAGGAGGCAACCGCCAGCAGCCCCGCTGGCGCAGACAGGACCGCCAGCACCGCCCCTCTGCCCAGGAGGCGATTGCCAGCAGCCCCGCTGGCCCAGACAGGACCGCCAGCATCAGCCCCGCTGTCCAGGAGGCAACCGCCAGCAGCCCCGCTGGCCCAGACAGGACCGCCAGCATCAGCCCCGCTGCCCAGGAGGCGACCGCCAGCATCAGCCCCGCTGCCCAGGAGGTGACCGCCAGCAGCCCCGCTGGCCCAGACAGGACCGCCAGCAGCCCCGCTGGCCCAGACAGGACCACCAGCATCAGCCCGCTGCCCAGGAGGCGACCGCCAGCATCAGCCCCGCTGGCCCAGACAGGACCACCAGCAGCAGTCCCGCTGCCCAAGACAGGACCGCCAGCAGCTGAAGCGCTGCCAAGGACACCACCGCCACAATCACCGCTGCCAAGGACACCGCCGCCACATGCACCGCTGCCAAAGACACTGCCGCCACAAGCACCGCAGGCCCATGAGTGCCAAAAGCACTGACGCTACTGAGGCCGCCATGAGCAGGATGAAGCACTCTGGGCACCAAGCCCCCTCCAGAACCAGTGGAGTATCACGTCCACTACCTCTGTCCTTGGCAGGAAGAAGCACTCTGGGCAACAAGCCCCCTCCAGAACCAGTGGAGACTGTTATCCACTTGAGAGACTGTGGCTTTGCACTCCCTAGGATTGAACAGTGGGCAAACCACCCACTGTAGAGACTTGTGAGACTGTGGCTTTGCACTCCCCAGGATTGAACAGTGGGCAAACCACCCACTGTAGAGACTTGTGAGACTGTGGCTTTGCACTCCCCAGGATTGAACAGTGGGCATGGGGTCCCCTCATGGATTTGGTGCCGTGCACTCAACCGGCTGACGTGCCCCCCCTTTCCCTTCCCCCTGAGGTGCCTGTTTTATTTCTATCTGATGCCCCTGCAGTGTTCTCTCTGTCATGTTCGGGTATCTTGTGTGGGCCTCGCCCATGCAGTGTGGGCCCAGTGGTCCACGGACTTTAAGGGTGGAATACTCTGGACTAATATTCTTGGTGTATATATTTGTAAATAGTGCCAAAACAACAAGTGATGGACGGAATGCTGAACATTGTCAAACACTCACCCCCAGTCACAGATCTGTGTTTAATCCATCGTTCTTTTGCTTACCATGCCACCCCAGTTTGGACCCAGCCATATGCAAATCAGTCTTGACCCTGTTCCTCATGGGAACAGTCCAGCCCGAACTGCCAAGCCAGGTCCTCACTGGACCGGAAACAAGCATCCTGGGACCGGTTTCGGGGTTTCACCCCTCATCAGCCAGGCTAGCTTGAATCCAGTGGCATGGGAAGCACGGGACCCACGTCTGGGCATACCCTTCCCACTTAGGGCAACAAAGCAAAAACAACAAGTGATGGACGGAATGCTGAACATTGTCAAACACTCACCCCCAGTCACAGATCTGGGTTTAATCCATTGTTCTTTTGCTTACCATGCCACCCCAGTTTGGACCCAGCCATATGCAAATCAGTTTTGACCCTGTTCCTCATGGGAATAGTCCAGCCCGAACTGCCAAGCCAGGTCCTCACTGGACCGGAAACAAGCATCCTGGTATGTATATTATTTGACTACTGAATTTTAATATATCACAATCGTTCAGCTCATTTCCCTTTGTCTTTGCATTATTCCAGGGGGTTGGAGGTGTAACTGTAAAGTATCATGCTGTGTTGGTGTGTGTGTTGTCGTGGGTGAGGGTGGGGGTGGGGGTGTTGCGTGTGTGTGTCACTGTTTTTTCCTCCCCCCTCCCCTGTGTCGTAGGTGCAGTACTCACCGTGGCTTCGCCGCCGGTGTTCATGCTCCTGGTAGAGGAGCAAGAAGATAAAGGCTGATAAAATGTGGAGCTCTGGTTCCATGGCGTCCTGGTTCCTCGTGGGGTGTGCAGAGGTTAGCGTTTTCCCTTCGAAGTCCTGTTTCTGCTGTGTTTTTGTTCGCAGTGAATCCGCCCCGGAAAAGGTGGCGGATTGGTAGGTTTTGATACTGTGGGCGGTACATTGTCTCCCGCCTGTCTGTTGGCGGTGACTGCCGCGGCGGTCGGAGTGTTAAAGTGGCTGTCTTTGTTGGTGGTTTCCACCACGGTCGTAATTCCATTTTTTTTACCGCCGGCCTGTTGGCAGTCTTACCGCCGCTTTAACACCGACCACCATGGTTGTAATGACCACCTATATGTCTTCAATCATCCTTCTTGGTGTTTAGATCAGTCAACCTGATCTGGTTTCTGAAAGCTGTCCTCTTCAGTGTCAGAAATTTTTAACAACAGTGAAGAGGTAACAGCAGTCACTGAGTTCTCAGGTTCAGTCTTTCCTTCACCATCTCCATCTGAATCAAAGGTCTAAAGTGAGAAAAGTCTCTGGTAACAGGTTTCCCAGGGTGCAGGGCAGTCACCATGTGTCCCTTAGTCGACACCACATGGAACGGTTCAGCATCATATGGAGCATCAGATTTCCTCCTTCTTATCTGTCGGGTGATCACTAAATATCCTTTCTTAAAAGTGATGTTCTTTGCATGTCGCCTCTTGTCCGCATAGGCTTTCATTATCTGCTTGTTGACTAAGGGGGTCATTATGACCCCAGCAGTAGGTGATAATGTGGCGGTAGTACTGCCAACAGGCTGGCTGTACATACCGCCACATTATGACATTGCAGCCAACCTGGCAATTTACCACTCCGACCGCCATGGTGGTAGCAGCCGCCGGGCCGGAGATGAGAATCTCCAGCCCGGCGGCCGCTAGTGTACGGTCGACGGCATTTTGACCCTGCCTACCACAATGGTTTTTTGTGGCGTTCAGAACACCACGAAAACCATGGCGGTAGGCCCTGCCAGTGACAGGGAATTCCTTCCCTGTCACTGGTAGGAGGCTCGCCCACCCCCCAAACACTCCCCGGATCCCCCACACCCCCTCCATCCACACTCCCCCGATCCCCACCCCTCCATTCACGCAGACACACACCACGCATTCACACATTCATTCACACTGGCATACACGCATTCATTCACGCATGCAGCCATTCATTCTCGCACACATCCGTTTACACATTCACACTGACATGCAGACATGCATTCACATTTCTATTCTTACACGCATTCTCACACATGCATACACCCACGCAAAGAACACTACACACACAGTTGCATTCACGCACATTCTTGCACACAACCCCCCCACACACACACACAACACTGCCCACCCCCTTCCCCTGTCGGAAGCCCAACTTTCCTGCATCCAGGGGGTCTTCCGGCAGGGAACGGGACGGGGCACTGCTCCCGCCAGCTGAACACCGCCAGGCTGTATTATTTGTCATAATACGGCTGGTGGCGGTCTACTGCCGTGGCGCTGCTGGTGGTAGCTGTGCCACCTTAACACCATCCGCCAGTATGGCCACAGCCGGATTTCCGCCCTTCTTGTGGCAGAAATCCAGCTGTGGTCATAATCTGGCGGATGGATGTTAGCCGCGGCGACGGTCTTTTGGCGGCCGTCGCCGCTGCGGTAGGTGGCATTTATCGCCAATGTTAAAACAAGGGCCTAAGTCCCTTACATAAATCATGTTCTCACTGCGTTCTCTCTTGTTGGTCCACTGAGGTAACTTGGTTGTCATTGATCTCCTGAACATCACAGTTGCAGGACTTTAACTTGTAGTCAAGTGAGGTGTTGAATGATAAGCTTGTACGATAGAATTTAATACCGTCTTCAAACTGAGCTTCTCAAGAGTTGCACAATGTACTGCTTTCTGTAGCGTACTCATAAAATGCTCAACGTGTTTGTTAGCCTGCCGCCACAAAGGTGCACTCTTTTGATGCTTTATATTTAGATGTTCCAGGAATTCTTTGAATTCTCAACTGTTAAAAGGCAGGCCATCATCAGACATCAAAAGGGCTTGAACATCCCATGTCGCAAAGGTGGCTTCTAGTCTCTTAATGACTTGATCATGAGTTGTGGATGAGAAATCTTCTTCTATTGGAAAATGTGAGTATTTGTCCACAGCCACTATCAGGTGATGTCCATTGTCCAGCAGACCAAAGAAGTTGAGGACTATTCTCTCCCACGAATGCTTGGAGAGTTCTGACATGTTCAGAGTATGTTGAGTGACATATGTAGAAAGTCAGTTGCAAAGATGACAGGCCTTGAGTTCTTTTTCAACCCTCTCATCTAAATACAGGAACCAAACTCTTTTTGTGGCAACAATACCACTATGTCGTTTGTGAGCGACTTCAATACATTTTTGTCGCAGTCTCTCCGGAATCAGGATTCTTGACCCTTGAAGTATAATTCCCTCCTGAGCTATGGACAGTTTATCTTTGACATTTCTGTACTTTTGATATGAGTGAGCAGTCAAGTGTTTCAGTTCTATAACTGATGTGTAATTATATCTTTTAACTTCAGCATGCCACTATTGTGGCTCATGGTAGTAATGCTCTGGGCTCACGAGATAGCAGCTGGCGTAATTGATTTTACAATGAAATTAATGTACGTTGCTTCAGCTGTCTCGGATGGAGTACCTTGAACTAGGCACTCTGAAAAAGTAGGCAGCAGGGTTTTGATCCTTTCCTGGATGATGCACAATGGTATAACCGTACTCTTGCAAACATAGTCCCCATTATTCAATGCAAGAACACATCTTGGCTTTGGATTGCCAAAGATGGTCAGTAAAGCTTGATGATCAGTTACCAGCATAAAAGGCTTTCAAAACAGGAATACATGGAAATGTTCACAAGCCCATACCACGGCCAAACTTTCTTCTTCAGGTTGTGAGTAAGCACGTTCTGTTTGGGACAAACACCTAATAGCATATGCCTTCGAGCATTTGAGGGTCCACTGTGCTGTGCAAGGACAGCGCCTAACCCGACTGGGCTAGCGTCAACAACAATCTCTGTAGGAAACTTTGGATTGAAGTATGACATTTCAGCAGCATTTTTGATGCCATGTTTGAATCGCTTGAAACTTCTCTCACATTCTTGTGACCATTGAAATTAAACATTTTTATTTGGCAACTCTCGGAATGGAGCACTTACAGTGGCAAAATCTTGTATGTATCTTGAACAGTAACTGGCCATGCCATGAAATGAACGTACCGTAGAAACATCTCATGGGGGATCAGCATTTGACAGTTCTTGCACTTTCGCAGGATCGGGTGTCATGCCACCATCAGAAAGGATATGGCCCAAAAATCTTAACTTTGTCTTGTGGAAATCACACTTATCTACAGTCATAGTCAAGCCAGCATCAGTAAGTATATGACATACTTGTATGAGAGCTCCATCGTGCTCCTTCTCTGTAGCTCTGAAAACTAGTATGCCATCGCTATGCTATGCTATCGCTAATTGAACGGATTGACAACAGGCTGTATGATATGTCGAATGAAGTTCTGCAGCCAATGACACACCAAAATGAAGCTGGTCATTATGACATTGGCGGTGACTGTTAAAGTGGCTGTAATACCACCAACAGGCTGATGGTAATTACCGCCAAACTATGACAATGGAGGTGATAACTCCAATAGACAGCCAATGTACCACACCAACCGCCAGGGTGTTAACACCACTGACCACAGCAGTAGCTATCAACAGCCAGGCGGAAGACAAAGTACCGCCCACCATATTAAGACATTGTAAACCGCCACGATTTCTGGGGCGGTACCAACGCCATCAAAAGACTGTCAGAAACAGAACACAGAAGACGGAAAAATCACCATCAGAGACACAGAGAAGATCAATGCCGCCATGGAACCAGAACTTCAAGTCTTCCCAATGCTCTTCTATGCCTTGCTCCACCTGGAACACCAACAAAGACGACACACTTTGGAGGGAGGGAGGTAAAGGAGAGTGACACACACACACGCACAACACACATCATTCACACACACCGTACACACAACCAGCTGCAAAGGATAACCAATGTCACAGGATCCACGTCATAAGAATGCAAGGACTACATCATTCCAGAACTGAAATTGTAATTGGATGTAAACAGCCACCATATTGTCCATATGACAAAAAATACACGATTCACTGTTCCGAAAGGGCCAATGGCCAGTCCAAAGTACAAAAGGCCCACATAGCCACAGGGCACAGTCCAAGGCCCAACCCGTTCCCTGATGTAATCCGCACTACACTTTGCATGGGCATCATGTTGGGAATGGCCAGGCACTTCAGGGGGAAGGGTGTGGGCGCACCTCAGCTGAAGTGGAGGACTTGCCCACTTGCCCACTGGTTCTGGAGGGGGCTCCATGCCCATTACAGTTTGCTGAGGAGTGCAAGGTCACAGTCTCTGAGTTGGGGGACTTACCCACTGGTTCTGGAGGGGGCTCCATGCCCAGTACAATTAGCTGTGGAGTGCAAGGTCACAGTCTCTGAGTTGGGGGACTTGCCCACTGGTTCTGGAGGGGGCTCCATGCCCATTACGATTTGCAGGGGAGTGCAAGGTCACAATCTCTGAGTTGGGGGACTTGCCCACTGGTGCTGGAGGTGAGGTCTGCTGTGTCCCAGCTGGAGGTGAGGGCTCCTTGCCCACTGCTGGTGGAGGGGGCCTCTTGCCTCTTTTAGTTGGTGGAGTGGGAACCTTCCCTTTCCTGGGTGGTGTAGTGGGATCCTTCCCTCTCTTGGCTGGTGGAGTGGGATCCTTCCCTCCCTTGGGTGGTGGAGTGGGATCCTTTCCCCTCTTGGGTGGTGGAGTGGGATTTCCCCCCCCCTTGGGTGGTGGAGTGGGATCCTTCACCCTCTTGGGTGGTGGAGTGGGATCCTTCCTTCTCTTGGGTGTTGGAGTGGGATCTTTCCTCCTCTTGGTTTGTGGCGTGGGATCCTTTTCTTTCCTGCCTCTACGACTAGGAGGTGCCTCCACCGTCCCCGTGGACTGTTTGGCTGAGGTGCTGGGCTGGGTCATTGTGACCCTGCTTTTACGGGCAGGACAGGGGGAGGGGAGGGAAGAGGTCAAGTTGGGCAAGGAAAAGCTTCTTAGGGATGGTGGGGCGGGAGGAGGGATGGGAGTGGAGGTTGAGGGAGTGCAGGTGCATGGGCAGTGTGCTGATGTGAGGTGAATGGCTGTTGGGTGTCTGAATGCAGGTGTTTGTGTCTCTTAGGAGGAGGTCAGACAGGGTGGGAGAGGACACAGGACACACGGATGGTTGTTGTGGAGGTGTCTGCAAGTGAGGTGTGTGCTGCTTGGTGTGGTGATGGTGGTGTGAGTGCAGATGTGACAGTGAGGGAGGAGGAGGCGAGGGGAAACAGTGGAGGCAGTGGATGTTGTTGTGTGTGCAACTGTCTGTTGTTTTTGTGAGTGCTTGTCGCCTGAAGTGTGTTGCCTGTGTTCGTCTGTGCTACTCTTGTGTGATGTTTTGTGTGCATGCTTGTCTGTATGTGTGCATGGGATGGGATGGGGTTGAGGAGGTTGGGACTGGGAAGTGGTAGTTGGAGGGGGATAGCAGGAACAGAGACAATGGCTGCCATCAGAGAGGAGGCTAGAGCCTGGAACGATCTCTGTTGGGCTGCCAATACGCTGTGAATGCCCTCCAGGAATGCATAGCATTGCTGCATCTGGGATGCCAGCCCCTGGATGGCATTCACAATGGTTGACTGTCCTAAAGAGATGGATTTCAGGAGGTCAATAGCCTCCTCACTCAGGGCAGCAGGGCTCACTGTGGCAGGGCCTGAGGTGCCTGGGGCAAAGAAGATGTCCACCCTCCTGGCTGAGCGAGCACAGGCAACTCGGTGAGAGGCTACCAGGAGGGCGGTGCTGGAAGGGGGGTGGCAGCTGTACCTGTAGCTGGGGTGGTCCCAGAGGTGTCCGCCACGACCAGGAAGCTTCCATCGGAGGAGGTATTGGAATCAGTGTTGTCACCTCCTGTCTCCCCCATGGTGCTCCCCTCGCCCTCCGTTCTACTGGTCCCCTCGGTTTCGGTTGACTCTGTCTCCTGGGCCCTGTGGAATGCAGCTCCCTCTGTCGCCAGTGCCCCTGCTCCTCTGCCAGATGATGCTAATGCACACATGGTGACAGGATGACAGAAGAAAAGGAAGGGAGAGAGAAAGGGAGCACTGGGTCAATTACAGCACCAACACCACGGATGGCATACACATTACCATCACGCACAGGGATCAGGATTGAGCACCATGCATGGCACTGGCATTACATTTACTGGGTACCACAGCAAGATTAGAGCAAAACACCGCCAACTGCACCCCTCCTGGGAGTCACTAAGCCCTGTCTGACATGCAGTCTAGCTAGGTTACCAGATTTAGCAATACAACCATTACCCTTGAGCTGGATTACGCTGTGTTCTCTGATCTGGCATTAAGGGGCACCCACTAACTTACACCCACCACCAGGTTCCCATGCCACCTACCAATCATAGTTGTAAAGCACACTGTACTCACCCCCTTGTGGCTGCTGTGATGCCCTAAAGTGCCCATCCAGCTCTGGGTAGGCCACCGCCAGTATGCGGGCCATCAGTGGGGTCAAGTTCAGACGGGCACCCCGCTCTCGTTGGGAGGCCATCCCCAGCTGGGCATCCGCAGTATGCGGGGCCCAGCGTCTCAGGTCCTCCCACCTCTTCCTGCAGTGGGTGCTCCACCTGCTGTAGACCCCCAGGGTCCGCGCGTTCTTGGCGATGGCATGCCACAATCCCGTCTTCTGATGGGCGCTGGCCTGCAGAGGCAAACAGAGAGGAGGACACCATTAACCAGCAAATCCAGCCTGTTACACATATGGCCCACAAATCCCCCTCCATCCCCACTGGCACACACATCACCCAGCGCCCACCATGTACACCACCACCAGGCATACTACCCCACCAAATGACACAGGCCCTGATTATGACCTTGGCGGACGGCGGAGGCCGTCCGCCAAGGTACCGCCGCCAAATTACAGCACCGCGGTCAGAAGACCGCGGCGGCCATTCAGACATTTCCTCTGGGCCGGCGGGCGCTCTCCAAAAGAGCACCCGCCGGCCCAGAGGAAATGCCCCTGCAACGAGGACGCCGGCTCAGAATTGAGCCGGCGTAGTTGCAGGGGTGCGACGGGTGCAGTTGCACCCGTCGCGTATTTCAGTGTCTGCAAAGCAAAGCATTCATTCACGCATGCAGCCATTCATTCTCGCACACATCCGTTTACACATTCACACTGACATGCAGACACGCATTCACATTTCTATTCTTACACGCATTCTCACACATGCATACACCCACGCAAAGAACACTACACACACAGTTGCATTCACGCACACACGCACATTCTTGCACACAACCCCCCCACACACACACACACAACACTGCCCACCCCCTTCCCCTGTCGGAAGCCCAACTTTCCTGCATCCAGGGGGTCTTCCGGCAGGGAACGGGACGGGGCACTGCTCCCGCCAGCTGAACACCGCCAGGCTGTATTATTTGTCATAATACGGCTGGTGGCGGTCTAGCGCCGTGGCGCTGCTGGTGGTAGCTGTGCCACCTTAACACCATCCGCCAGTATGGCCACAGCCGGATTTCCGCCCTTCTTGTGGCAGAAATCCAGCTGTGGTCATAATCTGGCGGATGGATGTTAGCCGCGGCGACGGTCTTTTGGCGGCCGTCGCCGCTGCGGTAGGTGGCATTTATCGCCAATGTTAAAACGAGGGCCTAAGTCCTCCAACCGTCACCACCGACCCCAACGACGCAGCTCTCAACCTCACAAACTGGATCTCCAACTGCGCTGACAACCTTGCTCCCCTCAAACGCACGCATCGACAGACCAACACCAAAAAACCTCTCTGGTTCTCTGACACCCTCAAAGAATCAAAGAAAACTTGTCGTGCCCTTGAGAAGGCCTGGCGCAAGGACCACACCGCTGACAACATGACCGCCCTCAAGAACGCTACACGCGAACACCACCACCTGATCCGCACTGCCAAAAGGAACTTTTTCACCGACAGACTAGACAAAAACAGCCACAACAGCAGAGAACTCTTCATCATCGTCAAAGAGTTCTCCAACCCCAGCGCCAGCGCCAACGCCGTCACGCCCTCACAGGATTTGTGCGAATCCCTCGCCACTTTCTTCCATCGCAAGATCAGCGACCTCCACGACAGCTTCGGACACCAGACCCAACCATACACCACTGAACCCGCTTCCCCGGACATCACCCTCAACAACTGGACCCACATCAACACGGAAGAAACCAAATCCATCATGAACTCTATCCACTCCGGTGCCCCTTCGGACCCCTGCCCGCACTTCATCTTTAACAAAGCCGACGACATCATCGCCCCGCACCTCCAGACCGTCATCAACTCTTCTTTTTCTTCTGCTACCTTCCCCGAATGCTGGAAGCACGCTGAAGTCAACGCCCTACTAAAGAAACCTACGGCTGACCCAAGCGACCTGAAAAACTTCCGCCCCATCTCTCTTCTACCTTTCCCAGCCAAGGTAATAGAAAAGACCATCAACAAACAGCTGACCACCTTCCTGGAAGACAACAACCTGCTCGACCCTTCACAAACCGGATTCCGAACCAACCACAGCACGGAAACCGCCCTCATCTCAGTCACAGACGACATCAGAACCCTGATGGACAACGGTGAAACAGTCGCCCTCATTCTCCTCGACCTCTCGGCTGCCTTTGACACCGTCTGTCACCGCACCCTAATCACCCGCCTACGCTCCACCGGGATCCAAGGCCAGGCCCTGGACTGGATCGCCTCCTTCCTCGCTAACCGCTCCCAAAGAGTTTACCTCCCTCCGTTTCGCTCAGAACCCACCAAGATCATCTGCGGCGTACCTCAAGGCTCATCGCTCAGCCCGACACTCTTCAATGTCTACATGAGCCCCCTCGCCGACATCGTACGCAAGCACGACATCATCATCACCTCCTACGCCGACGACACCCAACTTGTACTCTCCCTCACCAAGGACCCCGCCAGCGCCAAGACCAACCTACAAGAGGGTATGAAGGACGTCGCAGATTGGATGAGGCTCAGCCGCCTAAATCTGAACTCTGAAAAAACGGAAGTCCTCATCCTCGGCAACACCCCGTCCGCCTGGGACGACTCCTGGTGGCCCACGGCCCTCGGCACCGCACCGACCCCCTCAGACCACGCCCGCAACCTCGGCTTCATCTTGGACCCTCTTCTCACCATGACCAAGCAAGTCAACGCCGTGTCCTCCGCCTGCTTCCTCACTCTCCGCATGCTCCGCAAGATCTTCCGCTGGATCCCCGCCGACACCAGAAAAACCGTGACCCACGCCCTTGTCACGAGTCGCCTGGACTACGGCAACACCCTCTACGCCGGGACCACCGCCAAACTCCAAAACCGCCTGCAACGCATCCAAAACGCCTCGGCCCGCCTCATCCTCGACGTACCCCGCAACAGCCACATCTCCGCACACCTGAGACACCTGCATTGGCTCCCAGTCAGCAAAAGGATCACCTTCCGTCTTCTCACCCACGCACACAAAGCCCTCCACAACAAGGGACCGGAATACCTCAACAGACGCCTCAGCTTCTACGTCCCCACCCGCCCCCTCCGCTCCGCTGGCCTCGCACTTGCTGCCGTCCCTCGCACCCGCCGCTCCACGGCGGGTGGGAGATCTTTCTCTTCCTGGCGGCCAAGACCTGGAACTCCCTCCCCACCAGCCTCAGGACCACCCAGGACCACTCCGCTTTCCGGAGACTCCTAAAGACTTGGCTGTTCGAGCAGCGATAACCCCCCCTTTCCCCCCTAGCGCCTTGAGACCCGCACGGGTGAGTAGCGCGCTTTATAAATGTTAATGATTTGATTTGATTTGATAAATCATGTTCTCACTGCGTTCTCTCTTGTTGGTCCACTGAGGTAACTTGGTTGTCATTGATCTCCTGAACATCACAGTTGCAGGACTTTAACTTGTAGTCAAGTGAGGTGTTGAATGATAAGCTTGTACGATAGAACAATAGAGCTATCGCTAATTGAACGGATTGACAACAGGCGTATGATATGTCGAATGAAGTTCTGCAGCCAATGACACACCAAAATGAAGCTGGTCATTATGACATTGGCGGTGACTGTTAAAGTGGCTGTAATACCACCAACAGGCTGATGGTAATTACTGCCAAACTATGACAATGGCGGTGATAACTCCAATAGACAGCCAATGTACCACACCAACCGCCAGGGTGTTAACACCACTGACCACAGCAGTAGCTATCAACAGCCAGGCGGAAGACAAAGTACCGCCCACCATATTAAGACATTGTAAACCGCCACGATTTCTGGGGCGGTACCAACGCCATCAAAAGACTGTTAGAAACAGAACACAGAAGACGGAAAAATCACCATCAGAGACACAGAGAAGATCAATGCCGCCATGGAACCAGAACTTCAAGTCTTCCCAATGCTCTTCTATGCCTTGCTCCACCTGGAACACCAACAAAGACGACACACTTTGGAGGGAGGGAGGTAAAGGAGAGTGACACACACACATGCACAACACACATCATTCACACACACCGTACACACAACCAGCTGCAAAGGATAACCAATGTCACAGGATCCACGTCATAAGAATGCAAGGACTACATCATTCCAGAACTGAAATTGTAATTGGATGTAAACAGCCACCATATTGTCCATATGACAAAAAATACACGATTCACTGTTCCGAAAGGGCCAATGGCCAGTCCAAAGTACAAAAGGCCCACATAGCCACAGGGCACAGTCCAAGGCCCAACCCGTTCCCTGATGTAATCCGCACTACACTTTGCATGGGCATCATGTTGGGAATGGCCAGGCACTTCAGGGGGAAGGGTGTGGGCGCACCTCAGCTGAAGTGGAGGACTTGCCCACTTGCCCACTGGTTCTGGAGGGGGCTCCATGCCCATTACAGTTTGCTGAGGAGTGCAAGGTCACAGTCTCTGAGTTGGGGGACTTACCCACTGGTTCTGGAGGGGGCTCCATGCCCAGTACAATTAGCTGTGGAGTGCAAGGTCACAGTCTCTGAGTTGGGGGACTTGCCCACTGGTTCTGGAGGGGGCTCCATGCCCATTACGATTTGCAGGGGAGTGCAAGGTCACAATCTCTGAGTTGGGGGACTTGCCCACTGGTGCTGGAGGTGAGGTCTGCTGTGTCCCAGCTGGAGGTGAGGGCTCCTTGCCCACTGCTGGTGGAGGGGGCCTCTTGCCTCTTTTAGTTGGTGGAGTGGGAACCTTCCCTTTCCTGGGTGGTGTAGTGGGATCCTTCCCTCTCTTGGCTGGTGGAGTGGGATCCTTCCCTCCCTTGGGTGGTGGAGTGGGATCCTTTCCCCTCTTGGGTGGTGGAGTGGGATTTCCCCCCCCCTTGGGTGGTGGAGTGGGATCCTTCACCCTCTTGGGTGGTGGAGTGGGATCCTTCCTTCTCTTGGGTGTTGGAGTGGGATCTTTCCTCCTCTTGGTTTGTGGCGTGGGATCCTTTTCTTTCCTGCCTCTACGACTAGGAGGTGCCTCCACCGTCCCCGTGGACTGTTTGGCTGAGGTGCTGGGCTGGGTCATTGTGACCCTGCTTTTACGGGCAGGACAGGGGGAGGGGAGGGAAGAGGTCAAGTTGGGCAAGGAAAAGCTTCTTAGGGATGGTGGGGCGGGAGGAGGGATGGGAGTGGAGGTTGAGGGAGTGCAGGTGCATGGGCAGTGTGCTGATGTGAGGTGAATGGCTGTTGGGTGTCTGAATGCAGGTGTTTGTGTCTCTTAGGAGGAGGTCAGACAGGGTGGGAGAGGACACAGGACACACGGATGGTTGTTGTGGAGGTGTCTGCAAGTGAGGTGTGTGCTGCTTGGTGTGGTGATGGTGGTGTGAGTGCAGATGTGACAGTGAGGGAGGAGGAGGCGAGGGGAAACAGTGGAGGCAGTGGATGTTGTTGTGTGTGCAACTGTCTGTTGTTTTTGTGAGTGCTTGTCGCCTGAAGTGTGTTGCCTGTGTTCGTCTGTGCTACTCTTGTGTGATGTTTTGTGTGCATGCTTGTCTGTATGTGTGCATGGGATGGGATGGGGTTGAGGAGGTTGGGACTGGGAAGTGGTAGTTGGAGGGGGATAGCAGGAACAGAGACAATGGCTGCCATCAGAGAGGAGGCTAGAGCCTGGAACGATCTCTGTTGGGCTGCCAATACGCTGTGAATGCCCTCCAGGAATGCATAGCATTGCTGCATCTGGGATGCCAGCCCCTGGATGGCATTCACAATGGTTGACTGTCCTACAGAGATGGATTTCAGGAGGTCAATAGCCTCCTCACTCAGGGCAGCAGGGCTCACTGTGGCAGGGCCTGAGGTGCCTGGGGCAAAGAAGATTTCCACCCTCCTGGCTGAGCGGGCACAGGCAACTCGGTGAGAGGCTACCAGGAGGGCGGTGCTGGTAGGGGGGTGGCAGCTGTACCTGTAGCTGGGGTGGTCCCAGAGGTGTCCGCCACGACCAGGAAGCTTCCATCGGAGGAGGTATTGGAATCAGTGTTGTCACCTCCTGTCTCCCCCATGGTGCTCCCCTCGCCCTCCGTTCTACTGGTCCCCTCGGTTTCGGTTGACTCTGTCTCCTGGGCCCTGTGGAATGCAGCTCCCTCTGTCGCCAGTGCCCCTGCTCCTCTGCCAGATGATGCTAATGCACACATGGTGACAGGATGACAGAAGAAAAGGAAGGGAGAGAGAAAGGGAGCACTGGGTCAATTACAGCACCAACACCACGGATGGCATACACATTACCATCACGCACAGGGATCAGGATTGAGCACCATGCATGGCACTGGCATTACATTTACTGGGTACCACAGCAAGATTAGAGCAAAACACCGCCAACTGCACCCCTCCTGGGAGTCACTAAGCCCTGTCTGACATGCAGTCTAGCTAGGTTACCAGATTTAGCAATACAACCATTACCCTTGAGCTGGATTACGCTGCGTTCTCTGATCTGGCATTAAGGGGCACCCACTAACTTACACCCACCACCAGGTTCCCATGCCACCTACCAATCATAGTTGTAAAGCACACTGTACTCACCCCCTTGTGGCTGCTGTGATGCCCTAAAGTGCCCATCCAGCTCTGGGTAGGCCACTGCCAGTATGCGGGCCATCAGTGGGGTCAAGTTCAGACGGGCACCCCGCTCTCGTTGGGAGGCCATCCCCAGCTGGGCATCCGCAGTATGCGGGGCCCAGCGTCTCAGGTCCTCCCACCTCTTCCTGCAGTGGGTGCTCCACCTGCTGTAGACCCCGAGGGTCCGCGCGTTCTTGGCGATGACATGCCACAATCCCTTCTTCTGATGGGCGCTGGCCTGCAGAGGCAAACAGAGAGGAGGACACCATTAACCAGCAAATCCAGCCTGTTACACATATGGCCCACAAATCCCCCTCCATCCCCACTGGCACACACATCACCCAGCGCCCACCATGTACACCACCACCAGGCATACTACCCCACCAAATGACACAGGCCCTGATTATGACCTTGGCGGACGGCGGAGGCCGTCCGCCAAGGTACCGCCGCCAAATTACAGCACCGCGGTCAGAAGACCGCGGCGGCCATTCAGACATTTCCTCTGGGCTGGCGGGCGCTCTCCAAAAGAGCGCCCGCCGGCCCAGAGGAAATGCCCCTGCAACGAGGACGCCGGCTCAGAATTGAGCCGGCGTAGTTGCAGGGGTGCGACGGGTGCAGTTGCACCCGTCGCGTATTTCAGTGTCTGCAAAGCAGACACTGAAATACTTTGCGGGGCCCTCTTACGGGGGCCCCTGCAGTGCCCATGCCATTGGCATGGGCACTTCAGGGGCCCCCAGGGGCCCCACGGCACCCCCTACCGCCATCCTGTTCATGGCGGGTTTCCCGCCATGAACAGGATGGCGGTAGGGGGTGTCAGAATCCCCATGGCGGCGGAGCGCGCTCCGCCGCCATGGAGGATTCCCCCGAGCAGCGGAAAGTCGGCGGGAGACCGCCGACTTTCCGCTTCTGACCGCGGCTGAACCGCCGGGGTCAGAATGCTTGTGGGAGCACCGCCAGCCTGTTGGCGGTGCTCCCGTGGTCGGTGGTGCTGGCGGCCACCGGCCGCCAGGGTCAGAATGACCCCCACAATGTTTGCACACATATCTCCATGCAACCTTGTCACATGCCTCGCACTCACCTGTTGGTCTGGAGGCCCATGCAGCTCGCCCATACTGGGGTAAGACACCATCCACCAAGCGCTCCAACTCCTCCGAAGTGAAGGCAGGGGCCCTTTCCCCGGTCACACTGGCCATGGCAGGATCCAGACACAGGTCACAGCAGCACACGCAGTTTAGATGTTGTCCTGTGGAAAGTCAGGAAACAAGTGAGGTTAAAAGCAGAAAATGGCAGTCATGTATGCAGCGGTGTACACCGTCACCGCTGCCGGTGATCCCCATTGGCCACTGTACTCCATAGAGCCCCTTGTTATCCAATGAGGAATAGCACAGCGGTGCAAGACTGCCTTCCGCCATGACGTGCAACGCCAGAAGAATTACCTCACTTCCGCCTGTCCCTACATACAGGACAGGTGGTCGCCATTTTATGGTGGTGGACAATATTCAGATAATCGGAACTGCGTCATTTCTATAATTTGCACATACATTGCCATTACCAGTGTCCCTTCATGTTACTGCTCTATGTACACTGAGGTGGTGGTTCCATTGTTCAAATTCTGACAGCCTATTCACTCTTGTGTCCCTTAGATACCTACCACTGCGGAGGAAGTGGAGGAGGAGGAGGCAAGACCCCGTGTTCAGACCCCTTGTGGACTTGGCTACACTGGAAGACAGACACATAATACTCACCTATTGACTGGACAGTGCCATAATCACAGATCTGTGTGCTCATTTGAAGCCTGATCTGATATCTGTCATCCCACTGGGACCCCTCTCTTGTGCAGGTTCTATCTGTGCTCCATTTCCTGGCAACTGGCTCTTTCCAAGTGACAGTGGACTTAGCAGCAGGAATGTCACAGCCAATGTTGTCAATCGTACTGGCAAGGGGTTTGTCTGCCCTGGTGAAAAACATGTGCAGCTACATTGCTTTCACCCAGGTGGAAGATTTGGCCACTGTGAAGGCTGGATTCTATGCAATGGGACATATACCCAATATTATTGGGTCGATTGACGGTACACATGTTGCGTTTGTCCCCCCGCCAGAATTGACAAGTGTTCAGGAAGAGTTTTCAGTCACTCAATGTGTAAATGGTGTGCCTGGCTGACCAGTACAACTCCCACGTCACTGGCAAGTATCCTGGGTAGGTGCATGACACCTTTGTCCTGGGGAATAGCAGCATCCCAAATGTGATGGCACAACTACAGAGGTACAGGGTGTGGCTAATTGGTGAACCTGACTCCTCACCCAATGTAGGTCAGTGTATGCCTTCTGGTGTTGACCCTATACCATTGTGTAAGGCTAATGTTTGTCCCTCAACACTTGCAGGTGACTCCGGCTACCCAAACCTATTGTGGCTCCTGACCCCTGTGAGGAATGCCAGGACAGGGGCTGAGAATCGTTATAATGATGCACATTGATGAACCAGGAGAGTTATTGAAAGGACCTTCGGCCTCCTGAAGGCTAGGTTCAGATGCCTCCACCTGACAGGTGGATCCCTGTGCTACTCACCTGAGAAGGTCTGCCAGCTTGTAGTGGCATGCTGCATGTTGCACAACCTGGCCCTCAGACGATATGTGCCTTATCTGCAGGAGGAGACTGGAAATGCCCCTGTGGCAGCAGTGAACCCTGAGGACAGTGATGATGAGGAGGCAGAGGAAGAGGATGTGGACAACAGAACATCAGTTATACGTCAATACTTCCAATGACACACAGGTGAGACAGTGGAACTGACCATTCCTCTGATTATTGATGTTTTCTGTGTGGCTGTGGCAGGATGGCATTCACTTCCTTTGTATCTCTACTTTCTGTCACCTAGGTCTTCTCATTTTGCATATGTTGGTGATATGACAACAGTGTACTGATGTGATGACTACAGACAGATACAGGCCATAAAATGTATGCTATCACAGTGTTCAGATCATCTGAACATGATGTGACTGTTTCCATATATGCACATTTTGATCACATAAAACACTTTTGTCACGGTTTCGGACGGGTCTGATCAGGACTTTGGTTGGGACACCCCTTGAGGTCACCGAATATCCTAAAGAGGTAGTACACTGGGGCAGAGGAGCAGCTAAAGGCATACACAGAAAGGACAGCTATGGATAGGCACAGGAAACAGGAAAGTAAAAGCAGAGCAACCCTTGTGTGAACAAACAGGAAACGGATTACCAGTGGACAAACACGCTGGGGTTGTACACAGAGTAAGGCGCAGAACCTCCCACAGTGACAGGGAATCTCAATGCCTCTGTGCAGTTTGCTCTTACAGATAGTCACCCTGCCAGCCCCATAGAAAGGAGGCGGCAGAAGTGATTCTGTCTCTGGACCCTAGAGCACAAACAAGGATAGTACTTACATACACAGGACACGCTCTTGTGGGTCCAGCTGGAAACACAGTGGCGATTCCTGAGAAAACAGCAATAGCACACTGTCACTGTTAGGCACGAAATACAACGTATAACACTGGACAAGGATGGGGGCTGGAATTGCCTCCTGGAAACCAGGAGCCAACCCCAGTACACAGGAGGACACGTATACACTGGTGAAGACTGATAGAACACTTACCAGACACAAAGAACCAAGAAGAAACAGAAACAGAAGGGAACAAACAAAGAGGCAGAGGCAAGAACTAGGAACAGGCTCAGGCTGAAGCAAAGGCGGGACTAGGACTTGAAAACAGGGCGCAAACTTCTGTCTGGGACAGACAGAGACAGGACTGGGAAACTGAGAACAGGCTCTGGCTGGAACAGGCAAGGACAGGACTGGAATACAGGGAGTAGGAAATGAGCAGTAAACAGGACTGGGAAACAGAGAGAAGGTTCAGGCTGAAACAAGGCAGGAGCAGGGCAGAGAAACAGGGAGCAGGCTTTGGAAGAAACAAACAGGTACAAGGCTAAGAAATAGGGAGCAGACTCTGGCTGGAACAATCAGGAGCAGGGCAGAGAAACAGGAAACAGGATCAGGCTGGAACAGAACAGGAACAAAACTGGAACACCATCCGACAAGGGGTCTGTAACACAAAGGAATTGAAGTCCGATGCACGACGGGGAGCTTGAGGAAATGGCTGCTTATAAGCAGTTCCAAGCTGGGCTGCACAGGAGAGGTTTCAGGTGTGTGTGGTTTCGGACACTTGCAAGTCCTGGAGGAGAGGATCCAGTGAAAAGGAGCAACTGGACTTCTCCCATTGAAAACAATGGGAAACAGAATCCGGGTTTTCCTGACTACCAAGCTGTGCATTATGGGATTTGCAGTCCAAAGAAGCAAATGTAGTCCTACACAAGTGTAACATGGAGAAAAGAGAAACAAACAGGAGTCAGCAAGGGACTCTAGATAGGTGTTCAAGGTGATTCCCAGGCTTCTGGCAGTCCCCTTACAGCGCCCCCTGGAAATGGGACGACCGAGTCGTAACAGTATACCCCCTCCCACCAGTCTGCTCAAGAAGAGAAGGCGATCCTTTGGCTGAAAAAAGTTGAAGAGGAAAAGCCACAGCAAGAAAATCCAACACCAACCCTGGTTGATAAGTTTACAGTCCTGCCATAGGTGAATATTCCAATGAGCAAAGCATGTATTAATACCCATATGGGCTCTGATGTCTTTCCTCTTTATTGTTCGATTGATACGGGAGGAGTGCATGGAGTTGGTTTCTGGTGAAGTGGATTCAGGAGCAAGGAGATCTGGAATTGCATCATGGGCGGTATCATTTGGGACTTTAGTTTCCTGTTCAGTACTGTCTTCTTTGGAGGACATAATTGGCGTATTAGTAAGGTCTGTAACTCCTTCCGACAAGCAGGATATGTCTGTTTCTGCAGCAGTATTTGCATTGATTGTGGTCTGAGGCTTGCAAAGCATAGAAACTTGGGAGACATGGGTAACTGGTGTTCTCAAGGTAAACATGTAAAAGTCAGAATTTTCTTTAGTTTTGGATGACTTCGGAGTATCAATCACAGGATCAACAAGAGTTTTTAAGTCTTTAGAAACTGGATTAACATCTGAAAATGTAGAAGTTCCACAAACTAATTCTTTAGGGTGATCTTCAGACAAGACTGGGATTTCTTCATTGCAAGTGCTCTGTGGTGTGTTCGTGGTATCAGAAATGGTTTCTTTGCTAGGCGTTTCTACTACAGGTAGTTGATCTTCAACTCTGTTAACATTGAAAGGTTGTTCTTTGGAAAGAAATAGAACTGGAGTCTCTTCAGAAATCACCTTTACATTGTTATCTAAAGCTTCAGCTTTAGCCTTTGAATTGATGATGGTTTCTTGCAATAAAACACTAAGAACAGTACTTATCATCAGATCTTCGAATACAAGATTCAAATCTTTAGTTTTAGTGGGACATATTATATCTTTCAGTACTTGAGCTTCGGTTTCAGATTGCTGGGTTTCAGGAGTCTTTAATTTCAGGGACACAGCAGGTGACGTTGGTGTGGCTGATCTTACATCAAAATCAGATACCGGTAGCTCAAAGATCTGTTCTTCACTAATTGTGGAGCTGAAAACAGGATACACATTGGCAGGGATCAGCAGGTCAGGATCAGTGGTTGAGGCTGCAACTGTGTCCAGTTCTAGGAGAAGGCGCTCATTTCTTATGACAGGCTGTTTAGTTTCAGATTGCTGGCTTTCTTCCTTTTCTGAAATCTCCACGGTTTGCTTTGACACAGAAGAGATTTTTAAACTTTCTGAGAAGTCCATTACAATCTTAGTAACTGCGGGTATTTCTTCACAGTCAGAAAAATCCATGAATTCACTTGAAACAGGAACTGTCTCTTCATTATCTGAAAATTCTATGATATTGTTTGAAAGAGCAGGCGTATCCCCACAATCTGAAAATTCTGGTGTGTGCGCCATTTGAACAGCACTATCTGCAGGTTTGTTCACGGCAAGGCAGGAACCACTGTCATCACTAGATTCAGATTCTTCAACACTGTTGCACAACTTGCCATAAATCTCCAGTAAAGTCATATCTTGGTTTCTTAAGGTGCAGCTATTGGAGTCTGCATCAGAACTCTCTACTTCCTTTGGCTTTATTTGTTCTGATAGAGGGGCTGAGACACTTCCTTCTGAAGACTCTGATCTATCCTTTGAATCAAGAGGTGTCAAATCGCTCAGAGATGTCAGAGATTCAGTCAACTGCACAGGGATATTCTCTGGAAAACTACAAGCTGAGAGAGAGTCTGAAGAAGAGGCTGATATATTTATAACTGGAGCAGTCTCTTGACATTCATTCATAGCAGGGAAAATCTGCTTTATAGCATTCTTTGGAGAGGCACATGAGGTAGCATACTGTTCTTTAAGCGAAAGCTGGTGATCATTTTCTTTTTTCAGGTTTTCAAATTGCCTTGCAGTAGTTTCCATCAGCTGCTCTGTTACTTCTTCTACCTTACAGATAAACAGAATGTCTGGTTCTGCCAACAGTGAAATATGCATTGATGAAAAGAGCCCATGTGCAAGATTTCTTGTGTATGTTACAACATATTCATCATAGAAGTCTGATATCTGCCTTTTAATCTGCCAAAACTGCTCTTTTAGTGTGTGTATGTCCATATTGTTATCAAACCCACTCAGAATAGAAAAGGGTTTAGCAGAGCTTTTAGGGATTGAGACTGGAATATTATCATCCAGTGTGGGAAGAGCACAAGCTTTTTGAATTGAACTAAGGAATCCCACAGTCTTTACTGATCCCTTTGATACAGGTTCTATCCTGCTCACTTGAAAGCACTGAGGGACTGGTAGATCTTTACACGAGTCAGCACAACACTTAGGAATTGAGACTGATGTACTGTCATCCAATTTGGGAGGAGCACAAGCCATTTGAGTTGAACTAAGGAATCCCACAGTTTTTACTGATCCCTTAGATACAGGGTCTAGCCTGCTGACTTGAAAGCTCTGAGGGACTGAAAGGTCTTTATAAGAGTCAGCACTGCACTTTGAATTCTGAGAAACTGGCCTAGATCGGTTAAAGCACTCAACAGAAAACAAGGGAATCCCTAGTGTGGCTTCTTGAACAGTGTCAGGGTTCTTTGTTTTGACAGAGTCCTGGAAGTGAATTTGGGATGCACTAGCATGAGGTGAGGATTTAACCATCTTTTCTTGAGAGTAAATGTCTTGTGCAGAGGTAGCAAAAGCACTTCCACGGTTATGAACATTCTTACTGGCTTCAGCTAATAGATACTGCAAAAACTCATTACGTCCTTGTAATTCTTCTACAGACAGGGACTGGGGGTCATAGCCACAAATAACATAATAGTCTATCATTGAAAGATTAGAAAGCCACTCAGTGTAGTACTGAACTTGCAAGTTATGGTTTTCTTTAACAAGTGTATCCTTTAAACTAAGGCCTTTTTTAGAGGATTTCAGAGAATGAATAGGCTTAGAAAGGGGTGTCTTAACATGATAGGAAAGCCCTTTAGGTTTGTGTGTGCCTTTACTGCCAGGGGAGCTTGAAATGTTTGGGTCGTGCATTCTGTCACGGTTTCGGACGGGTCTGATCAGGACTTTGGTTGGGACACCCCTTGAGGTCACCGAATATCCTAAAGAGGTAGTACACTGGGGCAGAGGAGCAGCTAAAGGCATACACAGAAAGGACAGCTATGGATAGGCACAGGAAACAGGAAAGTAAAAGCAGAGCAACCCTTGTGTGAACAAACAGGAAACGGATTACCAGTGGACAAACACGCTGGGGTTGTACACAGAGTAAGGCGCAGAACCTCCCACAGTGACAGGGAATCTCAATGCCTCTGTGCAGTTTGCTCTTACAGATAGTCACCCTGCCAGCCCCATAGAAAGGAGGCGGCAGAAGTGATTCTGTCTCTGGACCCTAGAGCACAAACAAGGATAGTACTTACATACACAGGACACGCTCTTGTGGGTCCAGCTGGAAACACAGTGGCGATTCCTGAGAAAACAGCAATAGCACACTGTCACTGTTAGGCACGAAATACAACGTATAACACTGGACAAGGATGGGGGCTGGAATTGCCTCCTGGAAACCAGGAGCCAACCCCAGTACACAGGAGGACACGTATACACTGGTGAAGACTGATAGAACACTTACCAGACACAAAGAACCAAGAAGAAACAGAAACAGAAGGGAACAAACAAAGAGGCAGAGGCAAGAACTAGGAACAGGCTCAGGCTGAAGCAAAGGCGGGACTAGGACTTGAAAACAGGGCGCAAACTTCTGTCTGGGACAGACAGAGACAGGACTGGGAAACTGAGAACAGGCTCTGGCTGGAACAGGCAAGGACAGGACTGGAATACAGGGAGTAGGAAATGAGCAGTAAACAGGACTGGGAAACAGAGAGAAGGTTCAGGCTGAAACAAGGCAGGAGCAGGGCAGAGAAACAGGGAGCAGGCTTTGGAAGAAACAAACAGGTACAAGGCTAAGAAATAGGGAGCAGACTCTGGCTGGAACAATCAGGAGCAGGGCAGAGAAACAGGAAACAGGATCAGGCTGGAACAGAACAGGAACAAAACTGGAACACCATCCGACAAGGGGTCTGTAACACAAAGGAATTGAAGTCCGATGCACGACGGGGAGCTTGAGGAAATGGCTGCTTATAAGCAGTTCCAAGCTGGGTTGCACAGGAGAGGTTTCAGGTGTGTGTGGTTTCGGACACTTGCAAGTCCTGGAGGAGAGGATCCAGTGAAAAGGAGCAACTGGACTTCTCCCATTGAAAACAATGGGAAACAGAATCCGGGTTTTCCTGACTACCAAGCTGTGCATTATGGGATTTGCAGTCCAAAGAAGCAAATGTAGTCCTACACAAGTGTAACATGGAGAAAAGAGAAACAAACAGGAGTCAGCAAGGGACTCTAGATAGGTGTTCAAGGTGATTCCCAGGCTTCTGGCAGTCCCCTTACAGCGCCCCCTGGAAATGGGACGACCGAGTCGTAACAACTTTCAGTTAGGTTGTGTTCAAGGGTGTTTATTGTGGGGCAACTTATTGACAGGAAAGTGCAATGGAATGGGGTGATGGTTGAGGAAAGTCCAGAATATTGTTCTAGTCTGTTTGTAGCACTGGTCCAGTGTCCAAGGGGCCACTAGGAGGGGAGCGAAGGCAGTTCAAAGTGGAGAAGGTGACAAGGTGGAACACAAGGGGGACATTCAGGAGGGTCTCATTTCCTGGTGGTGGTTTTGGTCTTGGCAGGTGTCTCTGGCGACTGTCTGGGTCGCAGAGAATGTTTGCGGGGTGGTTTATCTTCTGTAGGAGGAGGGTTGCTGGTGGCCTGTGGATCCTGCTGCAGGGCCTCATGCCAACTAGCTGCAGCAGAAGTGGTGGGCTGGTCAGTAGACTGTCTAGTGTAGGGGCCCGCTGGTGTGCTGTCCACTCCCTCATGATGTTGGTCATATCTGCCAGCACCCCTGCTATTGAGACAATGGTGGTGTTGAGGGCCTGCAAATCCTCCCTGATCTCCTGATGGTGTAGCTCCTGCAGCCACTTGTTCTCCTGCATGTTGGTAAAGATCAAGCCCATCTTGTCCTGGGATTGTTGGTAAGCCCCCAAGACATTAATGAGTGCCTCCTGGAGAGTCAGTTCCCTGGGTCTGCCCTCCCCCAGGCTCACACCGGTCCTTCCAGTGTCCCTGTTCTGCTGTGCCCATGTCCCCTGAACAGTGTGCCCACTGCCACTGACCAGGTCACGGATTGTCTTGGGTGTGAGGTGTAGACTGGGGTCCCTGTACAGGTGGGCACACTGCTGATTGACGTGTCCTTGGGACAGAGGTGTGGGACGTTGGGTGGGTGCTCTGGTGTTGGATAATGAGTGGGGAGGCTCTGTGGTGGACAGGGTGTGGGCCGGGATAGCCGACTGACCAGTGGTCTCTGATGGGCCAGGTAGTTCATCCAGATCCAGAAGTCCAGAGTTACTGTCATCACTGGGGGCGTCTTCTGTTGGGGGACTGGCTTGTCGTGGCACCTCCTCGCCACTGAGATTGGCTGGGGCACCTGTGGGGATGTAAGTGATGTATTATACTTCATGTCTGTGACATATTGTACATCCCTTGCATTCATCTTTATTGTTGATGTTGCCCTGTCACCTTTGTTTGTGTATGGTGATGTATTGTGTGCTTGTTAGTTCTCCATGCTGTGCATGCTTTGGTGCTGGGTGTCCATGCAGAGGTGGAAGGGATGTGCATGCAGTGAGTATGGTATGCCATTTAGATTTAGTAATTGGGGTGGTGCACTGTGTGGGATGGAGTAGGGTGATGGGAGTCAGGGTGAGAGTTCATGGTGTCATGCAGGTATAGGGGGTGATAAGTAGTAAATATTGACACACCAGTGTCCATTCCTCCGGCAACTCCAGTGAGTCCCTTAGGATGCAGTATTGCAAAGACTTGTTCCTCCCATGCTTGAGGTGTGGGGGAGAAAGTGGGGTTCCACCACCAGTCCTCTGGATGGTGAGCTGGTGCCTTGCTGCCACGGAACATACCTTCCCCCGTAGGTCATTCCACCTCTTCCTGATGTCGTCCCTTGTTCTTGGATGCTGTCCCACAGTGTTCACCCTGTCCACGATTCTCTGCCATAGCTCTTTCGTCCTGGCAATGGATATTTGCTTTACCTGTGCTTCAACAACTGTTGCTCTACCCTGACTATTTCCTCGACCATGACCCTCAACTCCTCATCAGTGAAACAGGGGTGCTTTTGTGGGGACATGGGTGTTGTGTGGTGTGTGTTGTGCAGAGGGTGTTAAGTTATGTGGTGGGGTGTGGGATGTGGGGTGCGTGACGGATGGATGGGTGTTTGTGGTGTGTGTGTGTAGTTGTCTCAGTGGTCTTCATGTTAGTCTTGTGGCGCTTTTTGATATTCATAAAGAGTTGTGTGCAATATGTGTGGGTGTTTTATAGTGCTGTTGGTATGTGGGTGTGGTGTGTGTATGAGTGTCAGGAGTGTGTTTCTGGTATTGGCCAATTTTGTGCTGTTTTGTGTTTGGGTGGCCATTCTCAGCGTGCCGGTGTGTACCGCCAACGGTTTACCACAGTTGAATGTCCGTTGTGGTGATTCGTGGGTCATTATATGGTGGGCATTGTTTTGTTGGCATAACGGTATGGGTGTTCGTACCAACACTTTACCACTGACCTTTGGGCTGGCAGATCTGTGTATGTGGCAGTATTCTGTCGGTTTGGTGTGTGTGTGTCATAATATGGCGAACGGATAGTCGCATCACAGCGGTATGTTGGCGGCCGTCACCGCGGCGGTAAGCGGCATTTACCGCCAGTGTCTTAATGAGGGCCTAAGTCTTTTGGCTTAAAACATACATCATTGGTTTCTGAGCTCCATAGAGCTCCATGTTAGCCAAACAGGAGTTGCACAGTGGTGCAGACCGCCTTCCGCCATGACGCCAAACACCAAACGCCGGCGGAGTGAGGTCACTTCCACCTGTCCCTGCATACAGGACAGGCGGTTGTCATTTCCTAATGATGGTAGTCATGTTGGACAATTTAATGTGCGTCATAGGTAACGATTGTACACCCCAAGACAATTCCAGTCTGCTACATACATACATGCTCTGTGTACTGTGATAATGTGTCCATCCTTCCTGCAGTCACACACATCTCATGTTTGGTTTACTTAGATACCTACCACTGCGGAGGAGGAGGCAAGCATCCGTGTACAGACCCCAAGGGAACTTGGCTACACTGGAGGATCTGCACATAATACTCACCTATCGTCTGGACAGGGCCACAATTACTGAGCTGCGTCAACAATTGGAGCCAGATCTGATTCCTGCTATCCATAGCACTACAGCAACACCCCCTGCAGGACAGGTACTGTCAGTGCTCCAATTCCTGGTAAGTGGTTCATTCCAGGAGACAGTGGTCTTGGCTGCAGGAAAGTCACAGCCAATGTTTTCAATTGTGCTTGGAAGGGTTTTGGCTGCCTTGCTCAAACACATGAGAAGCTACATCTCATTCCCCCAGAGTGAAGATTTTCCCACTGGGAAGGCTGCATTCTATGCCATGGGACACATAACTCGTGATTGGGGCCATTGATGGGACCCATATTGCCTTGGTCCCTCCAGGGCAAACGAGCAGGTCCACAGGAATAGGTCACCACTCTCTAAATGTCCAGATGGTGTGCCTTGCTGATTAATACATCTCCCACGCCACTGCCAAGTTTCCTGCATCTCTGCATGATGCCTATGTTTTGAGGAATGGCACGGCTACAGAAGCACGGATTGAGGCTCATAGGTAGGCTTGAGTGTTCAGCCAATGTATGTCAGTGTATGCCAAATGGAGTTGTAATCCATGCCATTGTACATGAGTAATGTGTCTCCCTCACTACTTCTAGGTGACTCCGGCTACCCAAACCTGTCCTGGCTGTTGCCCCTAGTGAGGAATCCGAGGACAGGGGCAGAAAATCGGTACAATGAAGCACATGGCCATACCAGGAGGGTTGATGAACGCACATTTTGTCTACTGAAAGCCAGGTTCCGGTGCCTCCATTTAACAGGTGGATCCCTATGCTCACCTCTCAGAAGGTCTGCCAGATAGTGGTGGATTGCTGCATGCTGCACAATTTGGCCCTCAGACTCCATGTGCCGTACCTGCAGGAGGAGGGGGGAGACAATGCACCTGTGGCAGCAGAAGACAGTGATGAGGATGAGAATCAGGAGGATGTGGACAACAGAACACATATAATACAGCAGTACTTCCACTGACACTCAGGTAAGACTGTACTTCTGTTCCTATCTCCATTTCAATTCAGTGCTGTGTGCTTGCTGTGTTGTGCCAAGCACTACCTTTACTTTCTAATTGACTGTCACTTATGCTTTCCCTTTTTGCAGATGTTGGTGTGGTCACCACCATGTACTGATGTGATAACTACAGACTGCTTAAACAAATTTGTTGGATGGATTCACACATTACAGGACATTTGCACAGGATAATGCAGTTCAACACGTTGCAAATTGTTGTATGATAAAGCTCAAATACTCCAGCTCAAGGGTGTTTATTGGAGTGACAAAAAGGAAGGGATAGTGCAATAGAGTGGGGTGATGGTGGACAAAAACGTCAGTGTAGTGGCCCAGTTGGTTTTAGAACAGGTCCAGTGTCCATGGGGCCATAAGAAAATGAGCAATGACAGTCCAAAGTGAACAAGGTGCCTCAGTGGCACACAATGGGGAGATTCTGGAGGGGCTCATTTCCTGGCAGTGGTCTTGGTCTTGGCAACAGTCTCTGGTGTCTGTCTGTGTCGCAGGGCACATTTGCGGGGTGGTTCACCTTCTGCAGGGGGTGGGGTGCTGGTGGCCTGTGGGTGGTGTTGCAGGTCCTCCTGTCCACTAGCAGCAGCAGATGTTGATGGCTGCTGAGTGGAGTGGCTAGTGGAAGTGGGCCCTTAGTGTGCTCTTTTCTCCCGCATGATGTTGGCCATGTCACCCAGCACGCCTTCAATGGAGGCCATGTTGGCATTTTGGCCCTGCAACTGCTGCATGACCTGCTGGTGGTGTACCCCCTGCAGCCACTTGTTCTCCTGCAAGATGGTAATCACCTGCCCCATCCTGTCCTGGGATTGTGGGTATGCCCCTAGGACATGTGTGAGTACCTCCTGGACAGTCCGTTACCTGGGCCTGGTTTCCCCCTGGTGCACAGCTGACCTCCCACTGTCCCTGGCCCCATGTGCCTGTGTCCCCTGAACGGTATGCCTACTCCTACTTACAACAGGACCTTCACCATCTTGCCTGTGTGCACCTGTGGTAGCAGAAGACAGTGATGAGGGTGAGGAGGAGGAGGATGTGGACAACAGAACACGTAATACAGCAGTACTTCCACTGACACTCAGGTAAGACTGTACTTCTGTTCATATCTCCATTTCAATTCAGAGCTGTGTGCCTGCTGTGTTGTGCCAAGCATTACCTTTACTTTTTAATTGACTATCACTTATGCTTTCCTTTTTGCAGATGTTGGTGTGGTCACCACCGTTTACTGATGTGGTGACTTCATACTGCTTATACACGTTTGTTGGATGGATTCACACATTTCAGGGCATTTGCACAGGATAATGCAGTTCAATAAGTTGCAAATTGTTGTATGATAAAGCACAAATACTCCAGTTGTGCTCAAGGGTGTTTATTGAAGTGACAGAAAGGAAGGGATAGTGCATTAGAGTGGGGTGATGGTGGACGAAAACTTCAGTGTAGTGGCCCAGTTGTTTTTTAATACAGGTCGAGTGCCCATGGGGCCATAGGAAAAGGAGCAATGGTAGTCCAATGTGAACAAGGTGACTCTGGCACACAAGGGGGAGATTCTGGAGGGGCTCATTCCCTGGCAGTGGTCTTGATCTTGACAACAGTCTCTGGTGTCTGTCTGGGTTGCAGGGAACGTTTACGGGTGGTTCACCTTCTGCAAGGGTGGGGTGCTGGTGGCCTGTGGGTAGTGTTGCAGGTCCTCCTGTCCACTAGTTGCAGCAGATGTTGATGGCTGCTGAGTGGAGTGGCTAGTGGAAGTGGGCCGTTGGTGTGCTCTGTTCTCCCGCATGATGTTGGTCATGTCACCCAGCAGCCCTTCAGTGGAGGCCATGTTGGCATTTAGGCCCTGCAACTGCTCCAAGACCTGCTGTTGGTGTACCCCTTGCAGCCGCTGGTTCTCCTACAAGATGGTAATCACCTGCCCCATCCTGTCCTGGGTTTGTTGGTATGCCCCTAGGACATGTGTGAGTGCCTCCTGGGCAGTCCGTTCCCTGGGTCTGACCTCCCCCTGGCACACAGCTGACCTCCCACTGTCCCTGGCCCCATGTGCCTGTGTCCCCTGAATGGTGTGCCCACTCCCACTTACACCAGGACCTTCACCATTTTGCCTGTGTGGTGTCGACTCGGTCCCTGTACAGATGGGCACACTATTAATCAACGTGTCCTGGGGTCCACTTATCAAGACTCTTGTAAGTGTAATGACAGTCTGCTCCCTTCTTACTTGTCCTGTCAGCCAGTGCTTCTATATGTTTTATTGGTATTAGAGTGCAGTAGTTTCATTTAGCACTTCTTCTAAGTATCTGTATAAATCCACCTTTTGCAGTAGCACTCCTTATAATGTACAGTTTTATTTTGCATGGCAGCATGGTACATTCATATATGGCCTTGTTCGTAGCTTCTTGACCAATGATGCGTAGACTTCTCAGTAAAGCTTCCCTTACCCTCCAGTGCTGTACACCGGCTGGATTTGCACTTTGACTCCACATGCATGAAGTGTCTATTCTGTACTATGACAGTGACATGTGGTATGCACAAATAATTTGCTTGGAGCACAGCAAACTCTCAGGGAGAGCACAATTGTTCTTTAGGTTACCTATCCAATCCTCGTCGCCATTTGTAACATCCCCAGCCTGGGTACCCACCAATGACACATGGAGCTGAATATCTCAAGTCTTTATTCTTTCACTTGTAACTGTGGATTCAAACTTCTAAACCAAGCATTAATTGCATTCTGCTCTAACAACTACTCCACACTGCTATGAATTCCTTTCAGAGCTAAAAGGGTTTTGTCATAAAACTTGCAAAACACTACACTGAGGTAAAAAAAATATTGTCGCTCTATTTCACAAAGCCATGTCTAGTGCTTAGTTTGTAAAAGAATAAGTGCTAGAAGGCCCACGGCAAGCACTACTGAATGGCAGGTGTGAGGAATACCAGGGCTGCGTAGTCTTGATTCCACCTCATGCCTCTTTGGTGCAGCATCACACACTCCTGCCCCATCATCTCATGCTTGCTGGTCCTTGCTTTCTTCCTTGAACACTGTGTTTCCGTCTTTCTTCCCCTCCTTCTTTCACTTTTGTGTGTTTTTGTCTCTCCTGCTCTGGGTCGCAGTCAAATGAGGAAAAACAAGCTTGATTGCCCATTAACAGGTGCAGGGGACCCCATCAGCAACCACCGGTTCAGATAAAGCACTGGCCTTATCCATCAACAAATACAGGTTTAGTGACTTAAAAATACATATACAAACAATGAATTTAAATTGAAATAATTTGTGTAATCTGTGGTTACCCTGAAATTATGTCATGGCTGCAGTCTGGTGATCAAAAATGGCCACATCTACCCTAAACCTATTACAGCATTCAGAGTAACGCATAGCCGATGAGGGTCCTGCAGGAAAGCAGATCTGACACTGCTTGCCTATATTAAGGATTGGACTAGTTTTCTTTTGGGAAATTATTATATATGAAGGAAAATTACTGAGTTATTAACATAATGTACAGTTAGTACTGTGTAGAACATGTTGACAGCTTAAATTCTAATAAAAAATAAATGAGAGCTGCTGAGTATGCCCACGAGATTACTGCAAATGCAGCAAATGTGTCCATATCACATATTTATTTTTATTTCAGTCACATGCTCATCTGCAAAGCAAACAGGATGCCAAAGGGGAACTGGCCTGTTCTGCTGCTAATGAGGCAATTTTATGGGAGCCCCCTCCGCGCACATACAAAAACAGAGGCAGGGAGACGAGAACTGCTAGTTGTTGTTTGGTGAAGTCCCAAGAAAATTAAGTCAAAGGGCTCAATGCTTGCATAAGTGCCATCAAAATGGCGCCCGAGATAAGGAGACATAAGAACCTGCCTCTCAAGCTCCCGAGGCCCTTCATTGCATGTGTCTTGCGTTTTGTTACCAGGTTTACAAGCAAAGCTGTGTCCCCAGGTTTACTACTTTTTGCATGACTGTGTAGTGTTGCAGCATTTGTATAGCGTTTGCTACCCCTATGTGGGGCGCTGAAGTACTTATCCACATGTCTAGAAAGCAATGCTGTGTAGGGTGTGTGGTTAGGAGGGTGTTGTTTTTGTTTTGATTCTGTGTAGGAAGTGTTTTCATGTGGTGCACAATGACCACTGAAGTGCAGTTATCAAGTTATGACAACCAGCACCTGACTGTGTGATGGAGGAAGGTATGTGAGAGATAGACATGTAGATTATACTGATAATCAGACTAACCAGTTTAGCCACAGGGGCAGTTCTGTGCCAATACACCAATAATCAGAGAATGCCCAGTAATACTTATGGCGACATGAGCCAGGCAGTGGTGCTGGTCACTGAATAAAATGATGCCATGAGGGCTAGAATGGGAATTAGTGACATAAGCAGTAGCCATGCACCTTTTTAATTTTATATTTTGTTTATAATTTATATATTTGTTTCATTAATTATTTATAATTGCAGGGGTACTGCCTACTGTTGAGTAAAAATTCTCATTGAAGGAGGAAGGAAGTGTAAGAGCAATCAAGGCTGAACCGGAGCAAAAACTAAACAAACTTCAAAAGGCCCCAATTACGCCTACTCCTGCTAGGCTGAAGGAAACAGAAGGTGGGTCTACTGCCCAAGCCATTTTCAAGCTCTTGAAGGACTTCAATGGTAAAGACCAGTCGAGTAAGCCCTAGTCGACCTGTGCTGTCATCCTAGCCAGACAGGAGCCCTGAGCCTTCCAAGAGGAGAGACAAAGCGCTTGGAAGGTTGCTGCCCTTAGAGCGCAAGAGTAAATCAGCGTGCCTCGTGTTACCCTGCAGGCCTTAGTGCACCATGCAAGCCCAATACTTTTGTTTAAATCTCAGAGATCCGTGCTTTGTTCTAATCTGCCTAATGAGGTACCCTCTTGACCTTCTGGAATTTTGTCCCAGAACAACTGACGCTTTAATTAGTAGCACATGAGATTTCAGGGTAAAAAAGAAGAAAGGAGACTTTACCTGCTGCTATTCTTTCTGCTAAGCAAGAGCATGGTACCAATTGATAGTTCTCAATTTGCTCAGTCCTAGCCCAACTCTTCTCCGACCTGTGAGCCTTGTAAAGACTCTCACCTCTGAACACATCTGTGGCCTGCTACAGCATGCTACACATGATGAGGTGTATATCCTGCCTGCTGCCTTGCTCTGAGACACACTTCTTAAGGGGCCTGTCATTAATTATCAATTTTATTTTAGGTATTTTGTCCAGCAGAGACTTAGCTCACAAGGGCAGTGGAGTTTTGTGCACAGAACATTAGTTTGCTGCAGGACCTTCTCTAACACGAGTCGCTGTACCTAGAACAGTACTGTGCATGTAGTGTCCGGCTGAGACCCAATTCTCAAAACCTGGATGTGATGCAGAATGGTGAAGAAAGCATTAAATTGTGTACAGATATACATTGCATCACACATATATATATGACAGTTTTTCAAACTCTGAGGCACAGGGAGATAAGATGATTCACCCAGAGTCATAATGTTCTAATCAGGAGTGGTCACTAGTCACCCGTGATAACTTCAAATCAAATTTACAATAGCAGATATACAAAATTCAATATCACCACAACAGATTTTCCTCTCACCCATCTTTACGTCTCCTTCACCCGCTCCAAACATGGCTGATTCCAAGAAAATCTTAAAAGTTCGGAAGGACCCTCACAGAATGTTCTAAAAATCTTGCCTGCTTCCGGCTTCTTATGGGTGAAAATGATAGCTGCATGCGGAGATACACCCGTCGGATCCCACCCTTCCTACTGGAGCAAGACCACAGGAGTTGGAAGTTAATCAATCCATGGTCCTCTCCAAACCTGGCTGTGGTAAGACCATTCTTAAAGGTACAGAAATTCACCTGCACTGTCCACTTAAAGCTACCCTTCATGTCACAGTGCCACTTATCTCTGGAAGAAAGTGCCTCGACTGCATCATTACTATACTGAAGTACTTGCCATTTCTCTCCATTGAGGGCGGGGCTATCTACAAACATCCGTGTCTGTGACACAAACTCCAGCTCTCACTACCTGATTAGGAAATGGGACGCTTCAGGGGTTCTCACCAACTAATCAGTTGTGGTACTCTCCTCCTCGAGATTCTACTTTGAACAAAAAACATACAGGGGCAGATTTATTAAGGACTTGTGATGTTCTTGTGTGAGTCAAGTCGTCGCAAAGCAATGTAAGTCCTTAAAGGGGATTTACAAAGCCACACAAGGCTTGATTTGTGCCATCCTGCATGACTTTGTAGAGTAATGTAAACCAATACAGCAGCTTGTGCTGCGTTGTGTTACATTTCACTGTGGTAGGCATATTTCTTCTTGTTAGCAACACACGTTCCATGTGTGCTGAATGCTGCATCATGCATACAAATGGGAAATTGCCTCCTACTATTGTTTTTATGAAGGAAGATATCCCCTCCTGCACAAAACCAATCCCCTCTGTAAGACAGAGACTCTTGCAGCATGGCACAAGGGTGCCTGCATTGGCACTAGGCAAAACACAGTGTTGCAGAGCTAGGAGAGAGCAGAATTGTCAATCAACAGAAAAGAGAGAGATCCCTTCACCAAAGGGACAGAGCACCACCATCAATAGGAGAATTAAAGCTCCCTTTGGATTGTCAATTTACTCGCTTATTCACACACACCCTCAATCATAATTACACAACGACTCCAAGGGTTTCAGTACCAAGACAATATAGAAGGTCATCTCACAAATAATATGCACATAAATCCAATATCAGACGGCCGGGCTCCCATGGAATTGTATTGGACCCTGGGGAATGGGGTCCGTGGGGCCAAAATTTGCTGGGGTGGGGGAGCGAAATGGACTTGTGGCCAGCTCCCACTGCACATGACCAAAGGCCTGCACAGTGTTGGGTTGGGTGGTTAGAGGGTAGGTTGCATGGACTGCCCATGCACGACACAAGGTTCAATGGTCATAGAGGGTTGGCCGCCAGACCTTGCACCAGGCCAGGCCCTGCAGCCAATCACTAATGTAACTATAACTCACACCCTTGCCATGCATTGCTAATTACCCCAGAAATTACGGCACTCATGACATCTTTGGTAGCATCATTGATAATATAAATGTAATATTTGCAGTAAACGTTTTGATGAAAAAACTGTGGCGGGGCGCGAGTTTCAGAAAAACATCTATCCAAGCAACCGGTGATTACCACTGATTACTTTCAAGAAACTGATACTTTAAGACACACATCAATTCCAGTGACACTGTATGATTTAAATGCAACTTGAATCAATTTGCATGGCTCCCTGAGTTACCACACTTTGGTTCAAGTGTGGCTCATGTATTTGTGGCAAACATTTTCCATGTTATAGTAAGAGATCTGCTAGCTACACTGTCAAGGCGTTAGAAGATTATGAGAATTCATTGGTCATCATTTATTATAAAAGAACGATGGATTAAACCCAGATCTGTGACTGAGGGTGAATGTTTGCATTGTTCAGCATTCCATAACATCATCTTTTTGTGTGGCTGAAGTTGCCCTAAGCGGGAAGGGTATGCTCAGACGTGGGTCCCTTGCTCACTGTGCCATTGGATTCAAGCTAGCCTTGCTGATGAAGGATAATATTCTGAAAGCGGTCCCAGGATGCTTGTTTCTGGTCCAGAATGGTCCAGGCCTGGCAGCTCGGGCTGGATTGTTCCCATGGAAAACAGGGTCAAGACTGATTTGCAAATGGCTTTGTCCAAACTCGGGTGGCATGGTGACCAAAAGAACGATGGATTAAACCCAGATCTGTGACTGGGGTGAATGTTTGCATTGTTCAGCATTCCGTCCCTCATCCTTTTGTGTTGCAGAAAGTACTTGTGCAATTTGATTTCAGTTGAGGCAAATTCCTATTATATTGTTTTTGTACATATAATATTTTCCTTAGACAATGTTTAACCCCCAGGGTGCCTGGGGCGAGCTGGTCTCGTCCTCGCACACGGTTCCCGTTTGCCAGGGACGAGACCAGCTCGTCCTGCACCCTGCCCACAGGGGGAGTGCTAGCGCTCCCCAGTAGGCCTCCCTCCCACACCCCCCAGTCGGGGATGGAAGGGGAATTGCTTCCACTTCCACCACGACCCCTGTCTCGGCAATCTGATGACGTCAGCGTGCTCACAGCATGCCAACGTCATCGATGCTGCCGAGGACACGCTGGAAGCCATTTGCTTCCAGCGCTAGTGGAGAGAGGACGTCTGCAAGGTGAGTCCTTCTCCTGGGGGGTGGAAAACAGACACTGGGGGAAAGGAAAGAGTTTTTCCTTTTCCCCTGTGCCTGTTTTCAATGGATTCCTGCTCCATGATCGCGGGCGAGCAGGAATCCACCACTAGGCACCAGGGATGTTCTCTTTGTTTATTTTGGGGAGCGACCCTTTGGGCAAGGGTCGCTCCACTGGGGACAATATTAGATCTGTTTTTCGGCCCCCTCGGGGGCAGATCGGCTGTGTTTTTGGCCGATATGCCCCCGGGGGGGTCAAAACCCACTAGGAGCCAGGGATTATGTTTACTATAATGTTTTCGGGCAGCGACCCCTTAGGCAAGGGTCGCTTCCCTGAGGGCAATATTTTTTTATATGTTTCAGCACCCCCTGGGGCTAGATCAGCCATGTTTTTGCCCGATCTCGCCCCCGGGGGGGAGTCGAAACCCACTAGGCCCCAGGGACTGTGTGTTGTGTGTGTATTGTGTCTTGGGGGCACCCCTTGGGCAAGGGTTGCCCCCCCCCCAAAGGGGGGAAATTAAGGTTGGCCATGGGCATAGGCTCATCTGCCCCCACGGAGGGCAGAAGCCACCAAGACGCCAGGGAATTTTTTTTGTTTTGTTTCCCTTTGTTTTTTTGTGCTGGGTCGCCCCCCCCCCAGAGGGGGCACAGAGCTGTTGCCCATTTCTGCCCCCTCTTGGGGCGAGATCAGGCTATATTGTTAGGGCCATCTGCCTCCAAGAGGGGCAGAATCCACTTAGGCACCAGGGATCTTGTGTGTGTGTGTGTGTTTTGAGTGGCGAGGGTCACCCCCTAAAGGGGGCACTTTACTGATGGCCATTTCTGCCCCCTTGGGGGCAGATCGGCCTATTTCTTTTAAGCCCATCTGCCCTCAAGGGGGGCAGAATCCACTTAGGGACCAGGGATCTTGTGTGTGTGTTTTGTATGGTGGGCGGCCCCTTTGGCAAGGGTCACCACCAAAGGGGCACATTACTGATGGCCATTTCTGCCCCCTTTGGGAGCAGATCGGCCTTTTTTTTTAGGCCATTCTGCTCCCAAGGGGGGCAGAAGCCACTTAGGCACCAGGGAACATTTGTAAGTTCTTGGTGGTGGGGTGTTTGTCAACTGGCGAAGTATTTGTATTTGTGATTATAATAGTTTATTTCTTCTTTTTGTTCTAGATCAGAGCTTTTGCTTCCTTGGCTGTGGATCCTTGTGGCTTTGGCAGTAGTTGACCTGCGGTTTGCATAGTTGCATGTTTTAGGTAAGTAAAAGCAATTTACTCCAAAGGAGTATTGTTGACATGCATGAATGACATGTTTGTAGGTGGTGTACTCAAGGCAGGATTGTGTAAGAAATTGTCCTTAGAATTTGTGCACAATGATATTTGTGTTGTCTTATGTCTAATTTGCTTTTCTTTTTTTCCTTTTATTGGGATATCATTGGTGATTTCTGTGTCTGTGCAGAGTAGTTGCTGGTGAGTCTAGCTTTTTCAGGCAAGTGAGTGGTATAGTTTTTTAGTACATAACTCTTTGTGATAAAGCCACACTTTGTTTATTACTTATGTGCTGGTTGTTGTTGGCAATCCATTTGTTGTTAGAAAGGATCATGGCTAGCCTCAGAGTGACCACTCAGCAGGTTGTTGGCATGCTTTTTGAGTCGTCTTCTGGCCATGATTATGAGACTGACTCTGCATCTGAGGCAGAGGAGGAAGTGAGAGATTCTGACAGTGAGTTTTCTGTCCAAGAGGGTTCTTCTGATGAGGAAGCCACTCTCAGTCTCAGTACAGATGAAGGGCCTGTTTTACAGGAGGACATTGATGTGCCAAGAGTGCAGCAGCCTGGGGCTGACGGGTTTCCCATTGGAAGACCTGACACGTGGATTGCCCCAAACATGGAACAGCCACAGTTGCATGCATTTACTGGTCTCCCAGGGTGTAGAGTCAATACTGAAAACTTTTTGCCTGTCAATTTCTTTCAGTTGTTTATGGACGATGTATTTTTTAAGAGATTGTTGAGCAGACTAATTTGTATGCGGAGCAGAATTTGAGGGACAACGCTGCCAGACTTAAGCCTCGGTCTAGAGCTACCCAGTGGGTTCCCACAAATCTGGAAGAGATGAAAAAGTTCTTAGGTTTGACTTTTTTGATGGGGTTGATAAGGAAGTCGTCACTGGCTTCTTATTGGTCTACTAATCCCTTGATGGCAACGGCTATATTTCCTGCAACCATGGCTCGTAATCGCTATTTGCTTCTTCTTTGGATGCTGCATTTTGTTGACAATGCTTTAGCCTTGCCACAAGATCACCCTGATTGTGACTGTCTTTTTAAGGTTAAGCCTGTCCTTGATCATTTTGTAGATCGGTTTTCAGAGGTGTATGTTCCAGGCAAAGAGATAAGTGTGGACGAGTCTTTGGTCCTGTTCAAGGGGCGTTTGTTTTTTAAGCAGTACATTCCTAGCAAGAGGGAACAGTATTTCATTAAATTGTATATGCTGTCAGAAAGTAGTACAGGATATGTGTATAATTTCCGGGTCTCCACTGGTAGGGATTCCAGTATTAACCCCTCTGGTTGTCCGCCCACTTTTGGAGTTAGTGAGAAAGTTGTGTGGGAACTTGGTAGACGACTGTTTAACAAAGGTCACCATTTGTAAGTAGATACTTTCTACACTGGAGCGCAGTTGTTCAAGGAGTTGTTCAGAGTGGACACTTGCTTGTGGCACAATCCTTTCTAACCAGAAAGGCTATCCAAGGGAGCTTGTCTGTAAAAAACTTGAGAGGGGACAGTGCAGTGCCTTGCAGAATAATGAGCTGCTAGCGCTGAAATTTTCAGACAGGAGAGATGTGTACATGCTAACTACCATCCATGATGAGAGTACTTCCCCTGTGACTGTTTGGGGTCAGGTTGCCGAAGTGCGCAAACCTGCGTGCATTTTGGACTACAATAAGCACATGGGTGGTGTTGATAGAGTAGTTCAGAGGTTGGAACCTTGCACTGCTCTTCGTAAGTCTTACATGTGGTATAAAAAGTTGGCCATACATTTATTTAATTTGGCAACTTTTAATGCTTTTATTGTGTTCAATGATTGTTCACCTGAGTCAAGGATGAAATTTGTTAAATTTCAGGAGTCCGTGATAGAGAGCCTTATTGTGGTAGAACAGACAAGAGTTCCTAGAGTAGCAGTGGTGGAGGATGTGGCAAGATTGAAAGATCGCCACTTTCCCGATCACAGTCCTCCCACTCCCAAAAAAGACTTGCCCACTAAGAAATGTACAGTCTGTGCCCAAAGAGGTATCTGGAGGGAGAGCCGGATGTACTGCCCCAATTGCCCTTCGAAGCCTGGGTTGTGTATGGCCAGCTATTTCAGGAGTTACCACACCAAAAAAAAGAATTCTAGGAAATACAGTGAGCATAAACTGCCTGTTTTATATTTTCAGATGTTCAGTTTCACATTTCTGTCATTTTTTCAGTTGGAGCTTCTGTGTTTGTAGTTTTGTACTTATTTTATAATTAGTTAGTGGTTTCTTTGTTGTTTAAAAACAAAAAAAAGTGATGGCGGTGTGCGTGAAGTGGCGCTTGGCTGGCGGTGTGTGTTGAGTGGCGCTTGGCTGGTGTTGTGTGTGGGGTCGGGCTTGGCTGGCGGTGTGCGTGGACTGGCACTTGGCTGGCGGTGTTCATGGAGTGGCGCTTGGCTGGCGGTGTGTGTGGAGTGGCGCTTGTCTGGCAGTGCCAGCTAAACGTCAGTCCACATACTCCCATCAGCTAGTGTGATTGCTGTATCAGGCATGTGGGCGTATGTAAGTGATGGGCCCTTGAGTGGCGCGCATATCGAGTGTTGTAGTTTGCTAGGCCCGTGGCTGGCGGCGTGAATGGTCTTGTGAATGTCATGTATGAAAGGTATGTGAATGGACTGTAAAGCCGTTGGTGCCTTGTCGTGGCTTTACAGCTCACGAGTTGTGAGTCATTGGTTCAGTTTTTTGGCCTTTCAGTTATTAACGGTGCATTTCATTTTTGTGAAATCTCTTGTTAATAACATTTGATCTACTGAACCATCACTCATCCTCGTGCCAAATCCATCAGTATGTGTGGTAAAAATGAAAAAAAACTGCTCCGCTGTAATCAGGCATCGCAGCACACCAGTGACGTGCTAGGTGTCTCAGGTGGGACCCCGATAATGAAGCATGCCACCAACTTGGTTGGTGGGTGAGGGGTCTTTTTAGCATAACCTAAGTGCGTTTCTTTTCACAGTTTTAGTGTTCGGAACATCACAGAAGTACGTGGACACATCGAAATGATCTATTACAAAACTACCTGTGTTTGGGGGGGAGGAGGCACCTATGTTTTTGGTCCCGGGTGTGGCCTTCATCTAGGGAAACCTACCAAACCCAGACATTTTTTAAAACTAGACACCCCAAGAAGTCCGGGGAGGTGTGGCTTGCGTGGATCCCCCAATATTTTCTTACCCAGACTCCTCTGCAAACCTCAAATTTTGAGGTTTGCAATGAATTCTGGGTGAGAAAACACTGGGGGATCAACAGAAGTCACACCGCCCTGGACTCCCTCGTGTCTAGTTTTCAGAAATGCTTGGGTTTGGTAGGTTTCCCTATATGGCTGCTGGGCCCAGGACCAAAAACGCAGGTGCTCCCCCCCCCAAAAAAAACAGTTTGTTTTGTATTTGATAATTTTGATGTGTCCACATAGTGTTTTGGGGGCATTTCTTTTTGCAGGCACTAGACCTACCCACACAAGTGAGGTACCATTTTTATCGGGAGGCTTGGGGGAACACTGGGTGGAAGGACATTTGTGGCTTCTCTCAGATTCCAGAACTTTCTGTCACCGAAATGTAAGGAAAAAGTGTTTTGAGGTTTGCAAAGGATTCTGGGCAACAGAACCTGGCGCGAGCCCCACAAGTCACTCCATCTTGGATTCCCCTAGGTGTCTACTTTTAAAAAATGCACAGGTTTGGTAGGTTTCCCTAGGTGCCGGCAGAGTTAGAAGCCAAAATCCAAAGCTGGGCACTTTCCAAAAAACACGTCAGATTTCAATGTAAAAATGTGATGTGTCCATGTTGCTTTTTCTGTCGCAGGCATTAGGCCTACCCAAGCAAGTGAGGTACCATTTTGATCGGGAGACTTATGGGAACACAGAATAGCAGAACATGTTATTGCCCCTTGTCTGTCCCTGCATTTTGTCCGTCCAAATGTAAGACAGTGTGTAAAAAAGATGTGTTTTTGAGAAATGCCCTGTAATTCACATGCTACTGTGGGAACCCCGGAATTCAGAGATGTGCAAATAACCACTGCTTCTCAACACCTTATCTTGTGCACATTTTGGAAATACAAAGGTTGCCTTGATACCTATTTTTCAGTCTTTATATTTCATCAAATGAATTGCTGTATACCTGATATAGAATGAAAACCCATTGCAAGGTGCAGCTCATTTATTGGCTCTGGGTACCTAGGGTTCTCGATGAACCTACAAGCCCTATATATCCCTGCAACCAGAAGAGTCCAGCAGACGTAACAGTATATTGTCATCGCAGGAAAAAGTTACAGAGTAAAACATTGAGAAAAATGGCTGTTTTTTTCACCTCAATTTCAATATTTCTTTATTTCAGCTGTTATTTTCTGTAGGAAAACCTTGTAGGACCTACACAAATGACCCCGTGCTGAATTCAGAATTTTGTCTACCTTTCAGAAATGTTTAGCGTTCTGCGATCTAGCATTGGTTTCACACCCATTCCTGTCACTAAGTGGAAGGAGGCTGAAAGCACAAAAAATAGTAAAAATGGAGTATGTCTCAGTAAAATGCCAAAATTGTGTTGAAAAATGGGGCTTTCTGATTAAAGTCTGCCTGTTCCTGAAAGCTGGGAAGCTGGTGATTTTAGCACTGCAAATTCTCAGGGAAAAAAACACCTGCAGCCCTTTTTCCCATTTTCGTGAGAAAAAAAATGACATTTTTGCTGGATTTTGGCTAATTTCTTGGTCTCATTCAGGGGAACCCACAAACTCTGGGTACCTCTAGAACCCCTAGGCTGTTGGAAAAAAAGGTGCACATTTGGCACGGGTAGCTTATGTGGTCAAAAAGTTATGAGGGCCTATGCGTGAACTGCCCCAAATATTTAAAAAAAGGCCTGCCACCTGAAGGGGAAAAGGTCTGGCAGTGAAGGGTTTAAGTTGTATAATGTTTGTAAAGGTTTTGGTAGACCCAAACACATTGCTTTAGTCCTCACAATGATATTCTGCTACATTTTAGGTTATCTATTTTGTGCATTGAGCCTATTTTCTCTAGAAGAAAACGGAAGGAAAAAAAGAAAAATAGTGAACGAGAAGAAAAATCTTATTTTATGTTTGTGATTTAGGAAATGCAATTACCATCAACTTCTAGTCAACTTCTAGTCGATGGCAACCATGTGTAATTTAAAAAACAGCACCCCAAGATGCTTTTAAAAAAAAGTGTGATGCAGCAAACACATGCCTCTAGGGCATATGTGTGTTCTATATGTGCACCACTATTTTTGGGGTGCACCACAGGGGTCTTTTGCCCATAACCATCCTTGGTTTTGCATTTCCCACATACCGATCTGTACCAGGTCCAGTTATCCCTTATTAGTGTAGAAGATGTGTTTCTAGCAGCTTAGGCTGATAGAAGGTAGCTATAGCAGAGCAGCTTAGGCTGAACTAGGAGACATGCAAAGCTCCTACTGTACCACTGGTGTCATATGCACAATATCATAAGAAAACACAATACACAGATATACTAAAAATAAAGGTACTTTATTTTTATGACAATATGCCAAAAGTATCTCAGTGAATACCCTCAGTATGAGGATGCCAAATATACACAAGATATATGTACACAATACCAAAAATATGCAGTAATAGCAAAAGGAAGTAATGCAAGCAATGTAGAATTACAATAGATTGCAATAGGAGCACATAGGTATAGGGGCAACACAAACCATATACTCCAAAAGTGGAATGCGAACTACAATGGACCCCAAACCTATGTGAGCTTGTAGAGGGTCGCTGGGGCTGTAAGAAAACAGTGAGGGTTAGAAAAATAGCCCACCCCAAGACCCTGAAAAGTAGGTGTAAAGGGCACCTATATTCCCCAGAGAGCACAGAAGTCGTGATAGGGGAATTCTGCAAGGAAGACCAACACCAGCAATGCAACCAAAGTGGATTTCCGGACGAGAGTACCTGTGGAACAAGGGGACCAAGTCCAAGAGTCACGACAAAGTCGAGAGTGGGCAGATGCCCAGGAAATGCCAGCTAAGGGTGCAAAGAAGCTGCCACCGGATGGTAGAAGCTGTGGATTCTGCAAGAACGAAGAGGGCTAGAAACTTCCCCTTTGGAGGATGGATGTCCCATGTCGTGAAGAAGCTTGCAGAGGTGTTCCCACGCAGAAAGACTGCAAACAAGCCTTGCTAGCTGCAAGGGTCGCGGTTAGGGTTTTTGGATGCTGCTGTGGCCCAGGAGGGACCAGGATGTCGCCACTTGGATGAGGAGACAGAGGGGGCGTCCAGCAAGTCAGGGAGCCCTCACAAAAGCAGGCAGCACCCGCAGAAGTACCGGAACAGGCACTTGGAAGAGGAGTGAACCGGAGCTCACCCGAAGACACAAAAGGGAGTCTCACGACGCCGGAGGACAACTCAGATGGTTTTGCACTGCAAGTTAGAGTGTCGGGGACCCAGGCTTGGCTGTGCACAAAGGAAATCCTGGAAGAGTGCACAGGAGCTGGAGCAACTGCAAATCATGCGGTACCCAGCAATGCAGTCTAGCGTGGGGAGGCAAGGACTTACCTCCACCAAACTTGGACTGAAGAGTCACTGGACTGTGGGAGTCACTTGGACAGAGTTGCTGAGTTACAGGGACCACTCTCGTTGTGCTGAGAGGGGACCCAAAGGACCGGTGATGCAGTCTTTTGTTGCCTGCGGTTGCAGGGGGACGGATCCGTCGTCCCACGGGAGATTTCTTCAGAGCTCCTGGTGCAAGAAGGAGCCAGGCTACCCCGAGAGCATGCACCACCAGGAAACAGGTGAGAAAGCGGCAAGATCAGCGATACAAGGTTGCAGTAGTCGTCTTTGCTACTTTGTTGCGGTTTTGCAGGTGTCCTGAGCAGTCAGCGGTCGATCCTTTGGCAGAAGGTAAAGAGGGAGATGCAGAGGAACTCTGATGAGCTCTTGCATTCGTTATCTAAAGAATGCCCCAAAGCAGAGACCCTAAATAGCCAGAAATGGAGGTTTGGCTACTTAGGAAGGAGGATAGGCTAGCAACACAGGTAAGAGCCTATCAGAAGGAGTCTCTGACGTCACCTGCTGGCACTGGCCACTCAGAGCAGTCCAGTGTGCCAGCAGCACCTCTGTTTCCAAGATGGCAGAGGTCTGGAGCACACTGGAGGAGCTCTGGGCACCTCCCCTGGGAGGTGCAGGTCAGGGGAGTGGTCGCTCCCCTTTCCTTTGTCCAGTTTCATGCCAGAGCAGGGCTGGGGGATCCCTGAACCGGTGTAGACTGGCTTATGCAGAGATGGGCACCATCTGTGCCCATCAAAGCATTTCCAGAGGCTGGGGGAGGCTACTCCTCCCCAGCCCTGACACCTTTTTCCAAAGGGAGAGGGTGTAACACCCTCTCTCTGAGGAAGTCCTTTGTTCTGCCTTCCTGGGCCAAGCCTGGCTGGACCCCAGGAGGGCATAAACCTGTCTGGGGGGTTGGCAGCAGCTGCAGTGAAACCCCGGGGAAGGTAGTTTGGCAGTACCCGGGTCTGTGCTAGAGACTCGGGGGATCATGGAATTGTCTCCCCATTGGGGTGACAATTCCATGATCTTAGACATGTTACATGGCCATATTCGGAGTTACCATTGTGACGCTATACATAGGTAGTGACCTATGTATAGTGCACGCGTGTAATGGTGTCCCCGCACTCACAAAGGGGGTCATTCTGACCCCGGCGGTCATGGACCGCCGGGGCCAGGGTTGGCGGGAGCACTGCCAACAGGCTGGCGGTGCCCCGCAGGGCATTCTGACCGCGGCGGTTTGGCCGCGGTCAGATGCGGAAAACCGGCAGTCTCCCGCCGGTTTTCCGCTGCCCAAATGAATCCTCCATGGCGGCGCAGCTCGCTGCGCCGCCATGGAGGATTCTGACACCCCATACCGCCATCCTGTTCCTGGCGTTTCGCCCGCCAGGAACAGGATGGCGGTATGGGGTGTCGTGGGGCCCCTGTAAGAGGGCCCCACTTTGTATTTCAGTGTCTGCTTTGCACCCTGCTTTGCACCCTGCCACTGCACCCGTCGCACCTTCCCACTCCGCCGGCTCAATTCTGAGCCGGCGTCCTCGTGGGAAGGGTGTTTTGCACTGGGCTGGCGGGCGGCCTTTTGGCGGTCGCCCGCCAGCCCAGTGCAAAACCCAAAATACCCTCAGCGGTATTTTGGAGGGGGGAACTCTGGCGGGCGGCCTCCGAATCACCCCCAAAGTCCGGGGAATTTGCCCTGAAGGATGTGGGGCACCTTGGCTAGTGCCAGGGTGCCCACACACTAAGTAACTTAGCACCCAACCTTCACCAGGTGAAGGTTAGACATATAGGTGACTTATAAGTTACTTAAGTGCAGTGGTAAATGGCTGTGAAATAACGTGGGCGTTATTTCACTCAGGCTGCAGTGGCAGGCCTGTGTAAGAATTGTCAGAGCTCTCTATGGGTGGCAAAAGAAATGCTGCAGCCCATAGGGATCTCCTGGAACCCCAATACCCATGGTACCTCAGTACCATATACTAGGGAATTATAGGGGTGTTCCAGTATGCCAATGTGAATTGGTGAAATTGGTCACTAGCCTGTTAGTGACAATTTGGAAAGCAGAGAGAGCATAACCACTGAGGTTCTGGTTAGCAGAGCCTCAGTGAGACAGTTAGTCATCACACAGGGAACACATACAGGGCACACTTATGAGCACTGGGGCCCTGGCTGGCAGTGACACATACACTAAAACAACATATATACAGTGAAATATGGAGGTAACATGCCAGGCAAGATGGTACTTTCCTACACCGATTTCCTAATAAGGCATGGGATTTCAAAGTTTTTTGAGATTTCCTAATAGCGATTCCTACTTTGTAAAAATCACTATTAGGAAATTGGTATCTTTGTACATAGCATTTTGCATTTACTGAATAGAGATTTCTATGAAGTCGCTATTTAGGAAATGCAAAATTGTGTTTTCGTACATGTGGCCCAATGTTCTTTATTGAGTACATGTGTATTAGAAACCTTAAAAGCGTTCTCTTCTTAAACATGTGTTGGATGTCATGTAACTCAATTTATTTTTGGACATAACTATGATGCTATGTGTGGTGTTGACAATTATTATTATTTATGAGCCTTTTGTTTTAGCAGGTCTGCAGACAAAATCTCTCACAAAACACTAAGGGCCTGAACATGAGTTTGGAGGTCCTCGCGGTGGCGGTCAGACTGCCACAATCCTGGCCAGATTACGATCCTGACAATCAGACTGCCAGGAGACTGCCAGAATCATGGATCTTGAAAAGTTGGTGGTAGTCGAAGTTGTGGTCAGCCACGGCGGTGCCTAGTTCGACACCACCATGCTGATCATGACTTCCCTTTCAGCCAGCCTTTTCACGGCAGGGTCCTCACCATGAAAAGGCTGGTGGAAAGGCAGTGCTGGGGCCACAGGGAGGACGACCACATAATGGGCAGTGCAGGGGCCCCCCCTGCCAGCACCTTCTGAATGTGCAATGTCTGCTATGCAGACAGTGCACATTTTGAGGGTGTTGTGTGCACCGGCATTGGCCTGAGCTCCCTAAGGGACCCAAGGCCAATGCTGCTGCAATGTTTCCACCGGGTTGACCAGAGGAAACGTTGTAAAATGGCAGTTTACGACAGTCAGCCCGGTGGAAACATTGTAATACGCCAATGATGAGGCCGCCGGCTTGACCTCACCAACCTCAGTGATCGTAATCAGGCCCTAAGTGAGGGAAACCCATAACAGAGGTGCGAAGCCAATCACAGAAAAGGAGAACCAAAAGGTTAAATGATGAAAGAAAGAACTGGAAAGAATGTATAGAGGCAGAAGTTCAAATGGTGCAGTAGGTGCAGTGGAACTGGGGCCCAGAATCCCATTTAGTGCTGTATTGTATACTTCAAATAGAAGCTTGGGGCCCATTCCCTTCCTTTCACTAAGGTCCATGATACTCTGCCCAGGCTACTAACAGTGAGAGAGAGAGAGACAGAAGAGGCTGCTAGGAAGGATGAAACAAATTAGGGAGGAATGTCATGTCGGGGCTGGGGGGCTCTGGTTTGTGACCCTCACCAGGTGGTTTGAATGAAGAGTCAAATAAATTCAAATTACTTATGCCTTCTGCACTCAAGGATTCGGTCATGGTCTCCGGACCCCTGGCAGGCAAGGATAAATTAAAACCTTTCACACAAACTTATGTGCACAATTACCTTCTTTGGGGAATCAGCACCTCCACTGTTACCTCATATCACATGATCTTTCAGTCAGGAGGAGTAAGCGGGATTGGTCCTCAGCCTGTATCTGGTGCAAGTGTCTCAACTCACAGTCGTGTCCGGTTGATTTGGTTTGTCACGTCCTCCTGGAGGCTCTCTTTGGACGCTTGTGTCGAGGTCTCCACTCACTGGTGCAACACTGTTTTCCGAACTTGCACCGTCTGTTGAAGCAATATAGGAACCGCTGTTAGTTTCTTCGGTTACTTCTTCACTTCTGGAACGTCTCATTGGTGAATGAAATCGTTTGAAGTGAGAAACATTTCTTGAGATGATTTCATTCCTCTGTCTGGCCATTATCTTGGTACCTTGGTGGTGGATGACTACCCCCAAGTGTGGTTCAAAAGGGAGACGACATTTACTCCCTGGGCATCGGTCCCTGCAAGTACTCTGTAAATGGATGAGCATGGAGCACTTTTTCTCATTGGCTACGGCTGTTGCCTCAAATAACATCTCTACTGTCTCTACATAATCTCGCCATCAGGAGGCTTGGGCCTATAGCGCACCTTCAATCATAAAAAGTGCTATCATGAGAATGTGTGTCATGGCCATGACGCCATTCTGTGTGGCAGATTGCTAAGGTGAGTATGTAATTTTGTGACAAGCTTGCTATGTGGTTCGCTGTAATAATGCTGTGTTATTTGTCTTTCAGGTTGGGAAGCAGCTGTCCTTCTTTGTGAAGCCTGGCAAGTGACCCTACCGCGCCATCACTGTTCGCATGGTTTAGCAACTCGCTGGAGCTTTGGTACAGCATAGAGGGCTAGTTCTCCTTCCGTTCAGTAATGGGAAGCTATTTTATTTGTTTACTCCTTTTAATGTTTGTTTCCCTTCTGTTTTTTTTTGACAACCTAGATGGGAGAAAGAGGCCACTCTGTCCTACCCCATGCTGGCAGATGTAGGGGCAGCAGACTTCAGGACATTCATGCGTAGAGGCTTCTTCCTTGGTGGAATTACAGTTCTGGCAAGGATGGCGCCCCCTGGGGACTTGGAGTGCGTGACCGGTGGCTGAGAGCTGACTCCGCGCCGTACTAGGCATCACATGTTTGAGGCAGCACCACATGGAGGTTGCGTGGGGTACGAGCACCGCACTCATAGCAGCAGAGTGTGTGGCCGCCAACCGTGTGAGTGCAGGTGACAATGCGGCACGACAAGAGTGGACGGGTCTGACCCTTGTTGCCAATGCATTGTCAACATCACTGTGTAAAGGGGCGACGCACCAAAACGGGAGAGGTATATACTGCAGTGTAAATAAAGACACGGATGCAGTGTTACAGTTGTGCTCCCCAGCAGTCCTCGTGGGCCTCCCTTCACTGGCCACGCCCGACTGCTCAGGTGCATTTATTAGTGTTGCACCACAATATTACAATTCCCCGGGGGTGGTGTTCTTGTTTGTGCCCCTCACAGGGTGGTTTGCCCTGATAGTCCCACCAGGTTTCCTCACTGGTGGGACATTTCACGCTCGACACTTGCCTCATGACCTGCTTTTACATCTGATGTACACAACTGCAGCAGTAGAAAAACTCACTGACCCCTGTTAAATACATCTGGTTTTGTTTACTTTTTTTGCATGAATATCAAATGTAATTTTCCAGTCTTCTGAAATTTTTCCATTTTGACCCACAGCAGTGTTCCTTTAGTAAGAGACTTTCTCCCCTGGCTTCTAAGCATTGCACAGCTCAGTCCTTTTTCTTTTGCCCTCTCTGTGGCTTTCGTGACCAGCCTGTGGTAGCCCCAAGGTGCGAGACAGGATTCCAATTCACTCGGCTGTGACTGCTGTTTGGGAAGGGTCACATGGCTGTGGCTGCTGCTTGCAAAGGCAGGCAGTAGACATTGTGGGCCTGATTTACAAAGGTAACTTTAGACTAAAATTCAAAGTTTAGACCAAAAGTGTAAACCTAGACCAAAAGTCTAACTTTAATCATAGTAAAGTTAGACTTTTGGTCTAGGTTTACACTTTTGATGTAAACTTAGACCAAAAGTATAAACTTAGACCAAGACTTTTGGTCTGAGTTTAGACATTTACGGCCTGGTTTTCAGTTTGGAGGACGGAATACTCCGTCCACCAAGCTCCCGACAGGGTGGCTGCTGCCGATGCGGTGACCTCCCCGCTGGAGTCATTAAGAGTTTCCCAAGTCGTAATCGAGCCGGCGCCAAAACTGTAGCCTGCAGGGTGCACTAGGGTGCACCAGCACCCTCACAATGTTCACTGTCTGTTTTGCGGACAGCGAACATTGCAATGGTGCTGGCTAGGGGGGCATCCTGCACCCGTTCTCCGCCAGCATTTTCATGGCGTGGCACCACCATGAAACTGCTGGCGGAGAAGTGGGTCGGAATCCCCAGGGCAGTGCTGCTTGCAGCGCTGCCCTGTCGGATTAGGATCGGCACCACCTCCAGACTGCCGGGATCTCTGATCCTGGAGGAGCTGGCAGTTCCCTGGCATCCCAACCACCAGGGTTGTATCGTGTGCCACATTGGCGGCAGTCCGACCGCCATCCGCAAGTCTGGCGGTCTAGTTCATGATACTAAATATCTAAGACAGAATATTTATGATACTAAATATCGAAGTCAGAATTTCCATGATACTAAATATCGAAGGCAGAATATCCATGATACTAAATATTGAAGACAGAATATTCGTGATACTAAATATCGAAGACAGAAATATCCATGATATTAAATATGGAAGACAGAATTTCCATGATACTAAATATCAAAGGCAGAATATTAGGCAGGATACTAAGGCCCGTATTTATACTTACTTTTTTTCCACCACATTTGCGTCATTTTTTTACAGAAAAGCGGCACAAACTTACAAAATACAATAATATTTTGTAAGTTTGTGTCGCTTTTGCATAAATAAATTACACAAATGCAGCGCAAAAAAAGTATAAATATGGGCCTAAATATCGAAGGCAGAATATTGAGGGTATCATTATATTGAGGTAATTATTATCGTTGGTACTAAAGTGCATTATTACATTTTATATATATCTAAAATGTTACTTTGTTTTTTCCGTTTTATTTGGGTTTATTGTCGGTTGTTGTTTTAATGTAATGTAATAACGTAATGTAATAATTAATTTTTAGGGTGCAGGGATGGTGTTGCACTGGGTTACTGATTAGTTTTTAGAGTACAGGGATGTATGTTGGGTCAGTTTAATAATTCGTTTTTAGGGTTCAGGACTGGGTTTTGTACTAGGTTACTGATTTGTTTTCAGGATGCAGTGATTAGTGTTGCACTGTTTTAATAATTAGTTTCTAGGGCAAAAAAAAGGGCATTGACTAGTGGTAGTAAGAGTTTTCAGGGATTAGGGATGGGTAATTAATAGTGGTAGTAAGGACCTTTTCAGGCTCAGGGATGGGTAGAAGATAGAGATAGAAGCAGTTTTTACAGTTTTTATGACTCAGGGAAGAGTATTGTTTTAGGGTTCAGAGGTGTCTGTGGGAGAACAATTCTTGAAAAAGATATATATACATATATATATATATATATATATATATATATATATATATATATATATATATATTCTAGATAGCTATTTCATTTTTTACAACATTGTTTATGTACCATATTTTTGTAAATGTAGCTATAGTTATTTTCAATGTATGTATGGTTCTATATAATAATTACATTATGGATCAATTTTCGTTTTCTATTCATATATTTTATAAATATATTTTTGAAGTTTAAAATTTATTTTTATTTTTAAAAAAATATATTTTTTCAGTCTACATGTTTGGGTTTCAATATTGTGGTTTTCATCATCAGTTTACTTTATTCGGTACAAAAAAGACCATAAAAGACATCCAATAAATAAAACATACAGGTTTCTTAATCATAAAATTACTAAAACGTTATTAATACATATTTCGAATTCCATAAGCTGCATATATAAAATTTAACATGGCCTGAATTATTTCCACATTTCCCTGGTTATGTATATATAAATAGACAAGCTGATTAGTTCTGATACTTTTAGATAAAAATAACGGACGTAAAAACCTTTTTCTCGGAACAACATAAAAAGTGCAAAAGAGCATAAAGTGCAGTGTACTCTGGGGTGTCTTTCCATTACAACAACATGGAGGAAGGTTCTTGAACCAGGTTCCACGTACTGGAAATGCTACCAAATAGTGTAATGTATTTAAGCGTAACCTTGTAAGTAGGAACCTTTGTCGCTCAAGACTAATGGTAATCAGATATAGCTTTGGATGCAGTTGTTGTATCTGATTCCCCACCAATGTTCTATTTGCGCCTGGGGTTAACTCCATGTCAAACCTTTTCTGCCAATATATATCTTTTACCTTTTAATATTCAGTTTTGTTAAAATATCCGGTTTGAGGAAAAATTCTCCTAGTCCTAAAGATAGTTGGGAGAAGCGAACATATCTGAGCCAAGGTATATCCAAAGATCGTGATAAAAGGAGACAGTCCTGTATCACCTTTCTACATAAAGAGGCTTCTGGCTTAGTCCACATTTTTAGCCATAATAGTACGGGTTGAAGCTTTATGTAACTAGATATGCATCTCAAACCTACTTCTTCATGACAGAACATTACTGATGTTGATTGGGGGACTGCTAGTAGCCTTCTTAAAAACTTATTTTCTACAATCTGGAGGCTCGAACATTCTGCATATCCCCAAACCCCGGCTCCAATTGTCGCGATAGAAAGATATTTGGTGGAAAAAACAGTCATCATTTCTTTAACAGGTTTGTGTTGCAGTCGTTTCGCAAACCTAAAAACTGCTTCTATGGCTTTTTGAAATTGTATTGAACGTATATTTACTAAAACTTTACAGTTAAAATCTACATCAATGGGGACCCCCAAATACGTAAAGTGTGGGACCTTGAGTATCTCATGCCCATCTAAAGCAATTTTTTTTGTTTTTGCTAGCTTGGGCCTGGTCTTCATCACAAATGACTTAGATCTATTAATTTTAAGTCCAAGGTTCCTCATAAATGTGTTAAAAGCATTCAATAAAATCTGGAGGCCATTTGCTGTCCTTGAAATAAGTACAGCGTCGTCCGCATACAATAATACAGGATTTGGGGAATTATTAATAACTGGAGAGTCTTTCCCTGATTCACAGAGAAATTTCTCTAATCCATTTATGTATAAAAGGAAAAGAAAAGGGGCCAGCATGCAGCCCTGTCTGACCCCCTTTGATGAGGAAAACTTCTCTGTTAAACCACCCTCCCGGGAATAGCGAACTCGAGCCACTGTGCAGGCGTGAAGTCTACTGAGTAAAATGATTATACCTTTGTCCACACCCATGTTCAGCATGACCATCCACAATTTCTCTCTGTTAACTGTGTCAAAAGCACAGGACAGATCCATAAATGCTAGGTGTATGCACCCCCTTTTAACTTTGGTATATTTTTGTACTATATGGGTCAAATTGAGAGTTTGTTCTACTGTGCCCACACCGGGCCAAAAGCCAAATTGGAATTCTGAGACAGAATGAGATTCAATCGCCCAGTTTTCCAACTTGTTCAGGATCACTCGGCCTAAAATTTTAACCGAGCTGTCCAGAAAAGAAATTGGTCGATAGCATAAAGGATCTGCCCTGTCCCCCTTCTTAAAAATTGGGACGATAATCGCTTCTCTCCAGGTATCTACTAATGGGCCTGTCACAACAGAATTCAAGGAATTGGTGAGTAATGGCCCCCAGAAATCTGGAAGCGCTTTATATAAATCAGCAGGGATTTTATCTGGGCCAGGAGCTTTCTCAGGGGGGCAATCTTGAATAGCTTGTATTACATCGTCTACACTTATGGCATTACTGAAGGCCACACTAGGCTGATCGTTTCCTCTTATCTTCCAACAATTTGTCTTTCCTAGCTGAGCATTAATGTCTGTTGCTAAATTTTTTGTAAAATAGTCCACCCAAATTTGGGCTGGAATAACAGTATCCATAGACATCTCATGCTTGTCATTCAACAGTGGAGAATTGACCACATGCCAGAACGCAGTTGTATCTTTGGTTTTTTTGCTTCCATCAATTCCTCCCAGGCAGACTCACTTAATTCAGCTTTCTTCTTGGCAAGTACTTCCTTATAGTTTTTCCTAGCAACTTTAACTGCTTGTCAATCTTGAGGAGATGCGTTAGTTATTTTCTTTAAGTTATTTAAGGATATAGTACATGCATGGTTAAACCATCTCGGGCCATGTGCTTTATTAATGCCAGAGGACTGTAATTTCTCAGCCATATACTTCGTTAAAGAGGAGAATGCACAAACAATTTCATGAGGAGGCCTATCTTCACCCAAGGTTATCATGACGTCTGACCATTTATTCAACATTAGATCTTTGAAAAAGCTGTTGCTATCTATTTTTCCCCATTTGATTATGAGGCCTTTTTGGGCTGAAAACTTCATGTCGGGGTGTCGCTTCTCCCTTCTCGAATCACTCTTCAAGTCCAGACATATTTCAATAGATAAAGGGTTATGATCGCTAATACAGGTTGGAGTCACCCTAAACTGCCCAACAAGAGAGGATAGTTCTCTAGAGTACATGATAAAATCAATAGTAGTGTGAGTGTCGCCTCTTATAAATGTTGGCACCTCTCTGAAAACTGGTATAGGGAAGAGTAGAGAATTAGCTGTTATGGGAGAGTTGAGAGCGTACCCATATGGAGAGTGTTTAAAATGCTGAATGGGACAATCATTTTCATCAAAAAGTCCACAACAATCCAAATACTCTGGCTCACACAGAGGAGCATTAAAGTCACCAACCCAAATTATTCTTAGGTCCTTTTTACTAATATTTGTTGCCTTATATATTGTCATCTCCAAGCTACCAACCACACTAGTGTCTGAGTTATGAAAGGTGCTATTATAATAATTAACCAGTAGTATATCAAATGGCTCTGCTAATTTAAAAAATAAAGCCAAAAAAAGGGATGTGCCCACAACACGTGCATCCACCCCCCTAGTCTTCACTGATACAAAAGTAACCAGGCTTCCCTTAGCCCTACCTGCAGAGGTCTTAATTGCAGGGACGCTATGTGAGGTGTAGCTATTAATATACGGGGGCTCTACAAGCCAGGTCTCCTGGCAGCAAATGAAAAGATTTTCCGTCACTAATTCTAGCCAATCGGGGTTTCCAATTTTTGATTTTAGGCCTGCCACATTCCAAGAAATGATCCCTGAGGCTGTCATGCCATGTGTGTCATGTGTATCGAAAGCTCCCTTGGGCTGCGAGAAAGCTTGGTGCAGTATATTTATCTCCAGGGGGCCTTGCAAAGGAGGCCCAATTGCTGATGGTCAATCTAGCTGCTCCAGTGAGGCCAAGGGTTCAAATCTATTAGACAGTGTCAGGGCAATATCAGGGTAATTGGAGACACCAAGGTTACCAAAATTCTGTTTCCCAGAGTAAGTTGAGTCAAAGTGACATAGATTAGATGTCGGGGGAATAAACATAGATAATCGTTGTACTCTTATAGACCCTGCGGGTAGCCTTATAGTTGAAAGATGGTGATACTTAGCATTGACTATCCAGGGACTCCTGAAATTTATAATGATGCAGTCCCCTTGTGAGACTTTAGGGGATGGATCAACCCAGGGGACCCTTCTTACAGTTAAAATGTCCCTATGGAAGTCTACCCTCCCTCCCGAGTGCTTTCCTACCCAATGCGTCACTTTATTTAACAATGATGCATGAGACTCATAGTGAGTGTTTCCTAATATAGGAACATTTTCCAAGATTAAAATATAAGGAGCACATGCCAGCGGGATCCTTGGGCAGGCTGTTTGGGTTCTTATAGTCACCTGGTCCACTGAACCCACCCACTTATTCACGCCCCGCTGAGGCTGTAAATTTATAGAGTTTGGTATAGCCCCAAAATTCAGGGGCTTTGGGGCTAAGTTCTGGGCAGGAATCAACCTATGATTTTGGTGTTGATGGATGGCTGGGACGGGTGAGTGTACAAAGGCGGTATGATTGTTCTGAGGTTCAGCCCTCGGTAATGTGGAATTCGTTGTCGTTGATATAAATTCAACCTTCTCCTCAAGGACGGCCACTTTCTCCATAACCAAAGAAGATAACTTTTTATGTCCCTGAGTTGATCCTCAATCTGGGAAAGACAATTATTGGAGAGGTCCAAGATCTTTCTGTCTTTTGTTTGTTTTCCTGTAATTTTTTTTAATGGGTTAGGTAAACGTTTCCCCTTTTTCTTCTCTGTTCCTGCTGAGTCCTTTTCGAACTCATAACTATTTATGGGAGACCGGACTGAATCTGAGGGAGGTGCTACAGTGTGGGGGGGAATTACTTGCCTACTTTTTTTTTTAGGGTGGACTCTCCGGAGTCAAAGGAGTGATTAAATCAATTCGAGAGTCCTTGTCCGTTATTACACAAGGATTTCCTGTCCTTATCTTACCTAAAGGAGATTTTGCAAGAGGGATCCTTTCCTCCCCCCTACCCTTCCCTATTTTCTCAAGGGATGACTCTAAGGTGGCTTCCACTCTCCCTATCTCCGACTCAATAGCACCCAACACTGAGGTTAGGTAGCTAGTTATCAGCCTGGGGGGGGGGGCTCCTGAGTGAGATCCCTCCTCCCACAGTCTCCTTTACGTTTCCCCATCAAGACGGACTGGTTCTTTAATGAAGGAAAAACACTGTGTGTTTCTTTGCAAATTCTAATACCCAGTACTAGGCAGGAATAAGACTACATTTTATGCGACTTCTGTCTTATAGAAAATGTCCGGTCACAGCTTCCTGCCACAAAAGCCCTAAAGTTATAATACTTTAATCCTCACCGTCGCCTAATGCATATATGAGTCAGCAAGGCAGAAAGGGGCTAAATAAAATGTCTTAAATACCCAAGATAGCGAAAGCTCCTCTTTTCCTCCCTTGCATCAGCAGCTCTCCATAAATCAGTCTTATCCACCAATCCCCCAGTAACAGAATTGAAAGAGGGGGGGCCCAGCCCAGTCTCTTCCTGGCGATGACGGGCAAAGGACGGGCCCGCCCTTGGCCCGGGCGCCTTCCTCCCTTGCATCAGCAGCTCTCCATAAATCAGTCTTATCCACCAATCCCCCAGTAACAGAATTGAAAGAGGGGGGGCCCAGCCCAGTCTCTTCCTGGCGATGACGGGCAAAGGACGGGCCCGCCCTTGGCCCGGGCGCCGCCTGCACGCGTGCCGCGAGGCGGGAGCGCGACATTGTTTTCTCCTACCCTCACCAGCACACCTGCAGCCAAGTGTGTCCCGCGAGGCGGGAGCGCAACATTGTTTTTAAAGGCTCCTGCCCTCACCAGCACACCTTCAGCCAAGCACATCCCGCAAGGCGGGAGCGCGACGTTGTTTTTAAAGGGCTCCTGCCCCCACCAGCACACCTGCAGCCAAGCGCGTCCCACGTGGCAGGAGCGCAAAGTTGTTTTTAAAGGGTTCCTGCCCTCACCAGCACACAGGCAGCCAAGCGCGTCCCGTTGAATGAGATTTTCCTCCAATATGAATTCTCCAGCAAGGGTAGGGGTTGGCACCGGACATCCTACAGACATGTGCCAATTTATGGCCTCAGGCAGGAGTCCAGGAGAACCATCAGCACTAGAGGCGGATATTGTGGTTATTTTTAAATAGTCTAAATTTTTGTTATCTATATTTTAGGTTTTTGATATTTTTAAACTTTAGATATTTTAGGGTAATAATATTAGAATTTGATATTTTAGTCATTTTAGTTATAAGTATAGGGTGACCAATATTATGGGTGTTGATACTGTGGAATGAATATTTCTATGACACACTATTTTTGGTCTCGACATTTAGTAATACATTTGTACAGTCCAAGTGCCGGAGAGCTCAAAGTCGTTTGCGATGAAGAGTGGGCCAAAGCTAGCAAAAACTAAAAAAAATGTTTTGGAAGGAGAAGAAATACTCAAGGTCCCATATTTTATGTATTTGGGGGTTCCCATTGATCTTGATTTTAATTGGAAAGTTTTAGTAAATGTACGTTTAACTCAATTTCAAAGAGCTTCAAATATGCTGTTTTTAGATTTTCGAAAAAATTAGGCCATAAACCCGTTAAAGAGATGATGATTGTTTTTATTAGTAAATGTCTCTCTATTGTGACATTTGGAGCAGGGGTCTGGGGCTATGCTGAATGCTCGAGCCTCCAAGTTGCTGAAAATAAGTTTTTAAGGAGGCTATTAGCAGTCCTGCAATCAACCTCAGTAATGTTTTGTCACGAAGAAGTGGGCTTGAGAGGTATGTCTGACTACATAAAGCTTCAACCTGTATTGTTATGGTTAAAAATGTGGTCAAACCCTGAAGCCCACTTGTGTAGAATGGTGATCAAGGACTGTCTTTCATTATCACGGTCAATGGATATACCATGGCTTAGATACGTTAACTCTCTTTTTCTCTCGCTTGGGGTAGGGGACTTTTTCCTCACGCTGGACCTCTTGGCAAGGCGGGACATCAAAAGGGTAAAGGAAATATACTGGCATCAAATTCATAATTCAAAGTTAAATACAGTTATAGATAGAAATCAGGAGAGGAAGCAGTCACAGCAACCATATCCAATGTTATATTTGGTCACTATCAGTCTTGAGCGGCAAAGGTTTTTACTTACCAGGCTACGTTTGAATATATTACACTGTTTGGTAGCATTTCCTACCCGCGGAATTTGGTTTAAGAATCTTCCGCCGTGCTGTTGTGATGGAAAAACACCACAAAGCACCTTCCACTTTATTTTCTTTTGTACTCTTTATGATACTCCAAGAATTTTTTTTTACGTCCTATTTTTTTTAGCTAAAGGCATTAGAATTAGTCATCTTGCCTTCTCTTATTTACATAACTTGGGAGATGTCGAGACAATACAGGTGGTTCTAAACTATATATATGCTGCTTTCGGCATTTAAAACATTTATTAATAATGTTATTTATTAAATGCTTAAGAAATGTGTAAGTATGTATATATTGGATGTCTTTTATGGTCTATATGAACCAAATAAAGTATTGGATGATGATGATGACTTGAGCATTGTAGGAGGCTGGCCTGGCTTGTAGTGGGTACCAGAGGTACATACACCTTGTGCCAGGTCCAGTTATCCCTTATTAGTGTAGAAGAGGTGTTTCTAGCAGCTTAGGCTGATAGAAGGTAGCTATGGCAAAGCAGCTTAGGCTGAACTAGGAGACATATAACGCTCCTACTATACCACTGGTGTCATATGCACAATATCATAAGAAAACACAATACACAGATATACTAAAAATAAAGGTACTTTATTTTTATGACAATATGCCAAAAGTATCTCAGTGAGTACCCTCAGCATGAGGATGAGAAATATACACAAGATATATGTACACCAACCAAAATTATGCAAGTAATAGCAAAAGGAAGTAATGCAAGCAGTGTAAAGTTACAATAGATTGCAATAGGAGCAGATAGGTATAGGGGCAACACAAACCATAGACTCCAAAAGTGGAATGTGAACCACGAATGGACCCCAAACCTATGTGAGCTTGTAGAGGGTTGCTTGGACTGTAAGAAAACAGTGAGGGTTAGAAAATTAGCCCACCCCAAGACCCTGTAAGGTAGGTGTAAAGTGCACCTACAACCCCCAGAGAGCACAGAAGTCGTGATAGGGGGATTCTGCAAGGAAAACAAACACCAGCAATGCAACAACAGTGGATTTCCGGACCTGAGTACCTGTAAGACAAGGGGACCAAGTCCAAGAGTCACGACAGTGTCGAGAGTGGGAAGGAGCCCAGGAAATGCCAGCTGAGGGTGCAAGGAAGCTGCCACCGGATGGAAGAAGCTTGGTGTTTTGCAAGAACGAAGAAGACTAGGAACTTCCCCTTTGGAGGATGGATGTCCCACGTCGTGAAGAAGCTTGCAGAGGTGTTACCACGCAGAAAGACCACAAACAAGCCTTGCTAGCTGCAAGGGTCGCGGTTAGGGTTTTTGGATGCTGCTGTGGCCCAGGAGGGACCAGGATATCGCCACTTGGATAAGGAGACAGAGAGGATGCCCAGCAAGTCAGGGAGCCCTCACAGAAGCAGGCAGCACCCGCAGAAGTACAGGAACAGGCACTTGGAAGAAGAGTGAACCGGAGTCCGCGAGGTCACAAAAGGGAGTCCCATGACGCCGGATGACAAATCAGATAGGTTGTGCACTGCAGGTTAGAGTGTCGGGGACCCAGGCTTGGCTGTGCACATAGGAAATCCTGGAAGAGTGCACAGGAGCCAGAGCAGCTGCAAATCATGCGGTACCCAGCAATGCAGTCTAGCGTGGGGAGGCAAGGACTTACCTCCACCAAACTTGGACTGTGGGAGTCACTTGGACAGAGTTGCTAAGTTCCAGGGACCAAGCTCGTTGTGCTGAGAGGGGACCCAGAGGACCGGTGCTGCAGTCTTTTGTTGCCTGCGGTTGCAGGGGGAAGATTCCATCGACCCACGGGAGATTTCTTCAGAGCTCCTGGTGCAAAAAGGAGGCAGGCTACCCCCAGAGCATGCACCACCTGGAAACAGTTGAGAAAGCCGGCAGGATGAAGTAGTCGTCTGGCTACTTTGTTGCGGTTTTGCAGGCATCCTGAGCAGTCAGCGGTCGATCCTTTGGCAGAAGGTGAAGAGGGAGATGCAGAGGAACTCTAGTGAGCTCTTGCATTCGTTATCTGAAGAATTCCCCAAAGCAGAGACCCTAAATAGCCAGAAAAGGAGGTTTGGCTACCTAGGAAGGAGGATTGGCTACTAACAGAGGTAAGAGCCGATCAGAAGGAGTCTCTGACGTCACCTGCTGGCACTGGCCACTCAGAGCAGTCCAGTGTGCCAGAAACACCTCTGAATCCAAGATGGCAGAGGTCTGGGGCACACTGGAGGAGCTCTGGGCACCTCCCCTGGGAGGTGCAGGTCAGGGGAGTAGTCACTCCCATTTCCTTTGTCCAGTTTCGCGCCAGAGCAGGGCTGGGGGATCCCTGAACCGGTGTAGACTGGCTTATGCAGAGATGGGCACCATCTGTGCCCATCAAAGCATTTCCAGAGGCTGGGGGAGGCTACTCGTCCCCAGCCTTCACACCTATTTCCAAAGGGAGAGGGTGTTACACCCTCTCTCAGAGGAAATCCTTTGTTCTGCCTTCCTGGGACAGGGCTGCCTGGACCCCAGGAGGGCGGAAACCTGTCTGAGGGGTTGGCAGCAGCAGCAGCTGCAGTAGAAACCCCGGAAAGGCAGTTTGGCAGTACCCGGGTTCTGTGCTAGAGACCCGGGGGATCATGGAATTGTCTCCCCAATGCCAGAATGGCATTGGGGTGACAATTCCATGATCTTAGACATGTTACATGGCCATGTTCGGAGTTACCATTGTGACGCTATACATAGGTAGTGACCTATGTATAGTGCACGTGTGTAATGGTGTCCCCGCACTCACAAAGTCCGGGGAATTTGCCCTGAACAATGTGGGGGCACCTTGGCTAGTGCCAGGGTGCCCACACACTAAGTAACTTTGCACCCAACCTTCACCAGGTGAAGGTTAGACATATAGGTTTGGTGCAGTGGTAAATGGCTGTGAAATAACATGGATGTTATTTCACTCAGGCTGCACTGGCAGGCCTGTGTAAGAATAGTCAGATCTCCCTATGGGTGGCAAAAGAAATGCTGCAGCCCATAGGGATCTCCTGGAACCCCAATACTCCGGGTACCTCAGTACTATATACTAGGGAATTATATGGGTGTACCAGTATGCCAATGTGAATTGGTGAAATTGGTCACTAGCCTGTTAGTGACAATTTGGAAAGCAGAGAGAGCATAACCACTGAGGTTCTGGTTAGCAGAGCCTCAGTGAGACAGTTAGTCATCACACAGGGAACACATACAGGGCACATACTTATGAGCACTGGGGCCCTGCCTGGCAGGGTCCCAGTGACACATAGACTAAAACAACAAATATACAGTGAAATATGGGGGTAACATGCCAGGCAAGATGGTACTTTCCTACAAGTATCGTCAATATAGTATTGGACAGGCACTCTGCAGTCTAGCAAAGGTCAAAAAAAGGACAAATGTAGATATTGAACAAAGCAGGGAATAAAGATAACACTTGTGGGTCTCTGTTGTCTTAGATGTGAAAGGCCTAGTTTCGTATGCTATGGCCTGCCTTTAAAACACCATGAATCCATCTAGCCGTGTGCTCTGAGGCCCCTACCACAGTGTCTAAGCACTGTTCAATGCCTGGCTGTCTTTTGGTTAGGTTTGCTCTATAGAAATAAGGCAAATAAACATATTTCTATGCCAGGGTCCACAATATCAAAAGCCGCAGAAGGATCATGAAACAGGAGGATAAAGTCAATAACATCTTATCTCAGATGCCCAACAGGACAGTCTCAGGGCCATGGACAGGTCTAAACTCAGACAGTATGAGAGATATGATCTGAGATTGGTAAAGAAAAGTCTGTAACTTCTGAACAATGTCTTTTTTAACCATCTTTCCTAACATCAGACTGTTAGAAATGTTTCTGAGCTTGGGTAATTTAGAAACTGGAAATGATTATCTTTCTAATAAGGGAGTAGTTACGCTCTCCTTCTGCACTGTGACCCAAGGCATCTCTCTCAATGTACCCAGATCGTGACACAATCAACCCCTCCATACCTTATTATCTATTGATCTCTCACAGACAGCCCAGGCCTGTCCACGTTTGTTCCACTGTTCTCACCATAGGCATTTCTGACAAAGAGCTCAGCCCTGTCCAGTAGACCACTGCTGTCTCACGGTAGTCACAGTAGGCACCTCTGACAAAGAACCAGGCTCATCCTGTAGACCACTGCCATTCCACTGCTGTCACCCTAAGCACCTTTGACAAAGAGGTCAGTCCTGGCCTGTAGACCACTGCTGTTGCAACACTGTTGCTTTAGGCATCTCCCACAAAAATCCCAGACCTGACCGGTGGACCACTGCTATTCCAGAGCTGTCACAGTAGGCACCTCTGCCAGAGAGCCCAGACCTGTCCTGTAGACCCCTGCTATTCGACTGCTGTCCCCCTATGCACCTCTGACAGAGAGCCCAAGCCTGTCCTACAGATCCCTGCTATTAGGCTGCTATCCCCTTATGCACGTCTGACAGAGAGCCCAGGCCTGTCCTATGGATTCCTTGTTGGAAATGGCCCTTTTGATCATCCCAAACCATTTTGCTTCCTTCCTCCTATTTTGTCTGAACTGTATTTTTGGCTTTGGGACTCTGGGCACTTTTTCCACTGCTAATCAGTGCTAAAGTGCATATGATATATGTGGCAATTCTGATTGTTTTTCTATGATTTACACATTTGATTTACTGGTAACTCCCTAGTATAGTGCACCATGTGTGACCAGGGCCTGCAAATCAAATCCTACTAGTGGGCCTGCAGCACATCCCGTCCCTTGGCCCTTGGAAGGAGAAGCTGGTAAAGTCTATGAGAAAATCCATGCACCGGAGCCAAAATCGCAGATGTGCCTGCCCCGTGGCTAAAACATTGACACAGCGCCAGGGAAATCAACGCATCGCCAGCTCAGTGCAGATTCATCATTGCTGTGCGTCTGGATTTTCCATGCATCGTCGTCCCTGGGTGTCAAATCTTCAACATCGCCGCATGGACCCGAGGCTGCTCATCCAGCAATCGATGCTTCCCCTCCCCACATGGAAAGAATCAACGCATCACTCACCTGGTGGAAAAAGAATCGATGCATCCTTTGCTTTTCTGAAACACTCTCGCTCCTGCAACTTTTTTTTATGCATACCCAGTACTTGTACGAAAACAAGGCATCCATTGATTCTTGTGGAATAAGACTCTTTTTACTTTCAAACGTGATATTGTTACTTCTGTATGTGGGATTTTTGTTGTTTCGGTCTTGTTTTATTTAGACAAATATTGGCTATTTTTCTAAACTGGTGTGGAGTCCTTTTGGGGTGTTTTAACTTTGTTGCTGTGTTTGTTTGTGTAAATCCTTTACACATTTCCTCTGAGATAAGCCTGACTGCTTGTGCCAAGCTACCAAATGGGTGAGTAGGGGTTATCTAGTGCTGTGTATCTCCCTTACCCTGACTAGAATGAGGGTCCCTACTTGGACAGGGTGTAAACTGACTGACAACTAGAGACCCTATTTCTAACACCCCTGCTATTAAACTGATATCTCATCATGCATGTCTGATAGGGTCCACGCATCTCTTGTAGACCCCAGCTATTAGACTGCTGTCCCCCTACCCACCTCTGACAAAGAGTCCAGACCTGCCCTGTAGATTACTATTTCAGTGCTGTTACCATAGGCAACACTCACAAAGAGCAGAGGCCTGTCCAATAGAACACTACTGTTCCCGTACTGTCACCGTAGGCACCTTTAGAAAAGATCCCAGTCCTGTTTTGTAGATCCTGCTATTTTAGGCTTATCATGTAGACTACTACTATTCTACTGCTCTCACCGGAGGCACTTCTGACAAAGAGCCCAGACATGTCCTAAAGAGCACTCTATTCCACTGATCTTACCGTAGGCACATCTGACATGGAATTCAGGCCTGCCCTGCAGATCACTTCTATTCAACTGTTGTTACTGTAGGAACCTCTGACAAGGAGTCCAGGCCTGTCCTATAGATCACTGCCATTCCACTGCTGTCACCCTACGCACCTCTGACAAAGAGTCCAGACCTGTCCTATATACCCTTGCCACCCAAGAACTGTGACCCTATGCATCTCTGTAAATTCAGTCAAGCCTCACCAGTCAGCCTCTTCATCACTGAGACGATATGCATCTCTCCGGACACCTAGCCTCTTAAACCATTGCTCTCCCAACACTGCCACCATAGTTTGTGTTGAAGCCAAGTCTCATTCACAGCTGAGCTAGAAGAACCTGGAATTAACTCATAGGATGGACTCAATATTCAGCGTAAGTCAGGAAAGTGTTTTAAGGTCTGGGGAAATGGAGACCTAAGCCTTTTTCCAGTTACCAAGCTGGCTCTGGTGCTCTGAAGGAGACTGGAGATTTCATGTTTGGTGCCTTCCTACTGCTACTGTTGGGTCTTCCTGAAGAATGAAAAAGACCTATTGACCACACTTTAGACTTCAAGACTGACTGCTAAGGTTACTCATTGACTTGTAATCTCACTAGTGGAAATAAATATCTCTCCAAGGACGAGTGATAGAGGTCAGATTGAGGACAGGGTGGTGAGGTTTGCTGCTCAGGACTGCTAATAGAGTATTCACTCCAGTACATCGCAGGAGGCTTCAGGCTCTCAACAATTTGCTACAACTGTGGCCTGACATATATCTGCCAATGAAAGTCGACCTTCACCTGAAGTGATGAGAGGTACATTCAGCGGCATTCAGGCTTCAAGATGGTTGGTTCAGAGAGTGCAGTATCAGCAAGAGGAGGTGTGATTGGCCCAGGGCCGGCATTAGTACTGGTAGCACCCAGTGCGGCAATCTTTTTGGGCGCCTCCCTTTCCCAATCACCTCTTCCTCGGATTCCCTCACTACCATGCGACAAAAGTGGCCCTCCTCTCTCCATAGGTCCTTTCTCACATTCATTTCTTTTGCTTCAAAGTTCTGGTAAAAGTTGGCTTTACCAACCCACTCAACTATCCACATAAAGTACAGATCTGTTCTTTGTAGCAGGTATATTAACCCTCTGCGCTGTTTTATGGTGAATCAGAACTGCCACTAGACAAAACCCTGATCACTCTCCAGCAGGTACATTAATCACAAGAGTTATTGTGACATTTTTATTGCTGCCTGAAAGCTGGATGCACAAGGAACACCACAGCCAGCAGGCACTTTTAAATCTTAAGTTATTGCTAAACACAGCACCCCCTGATGTCAGTGTCCCCCTCCCCCACCTCCAGGTCAGCGCCCTCTGCGGACGCACCAGTCGCACGCCCCTAAAGCTGGCCCTGGATAGGCCACTTAATGAACGGTAATGATACATAGTTTGAACAAGACTTTTGTGATGATGACTCTGGTTGGATTAGGGGCTGTTGTCTGTTTCTCCCTCCTCCCTTACTCCAGTCCTTTAGGCTCAAATGGATGGCTGTGTGTTTGCTGTTATTACAGTCACTAACAGATGAACCCATGGCAGGCGTTAGGTGCCTCCCTAAATTGGAATTGTGGCAATTCCTGGGAGAGATGCTAATTCTAAGGGTTAAGGGCAGATTTTTCTCAGCATCCGTTGACATGGCGGCGCGGAAGCTCACTGCGCAGTCTGCACCATTAGGTGGCCTTCTCTTGGGGGTGCTGTTAGTAGTCTAAGAAGCGGTGAGGAGTTTATCCTGGTCCACCAATTCAATCAGGAATGTTCCTGCTGCTGAACCTCATTGCGACAGTTATCCATTAGTTTTGAGTTCAGGCTGGACTATTCCTATTGGAGTAAAAACAACCCTCATTTGCATGTGGGCGGGCTATGTCTGTAGTGGTGCAGTGAGGATAAAACAATGGACTGGAATGTGCCCCAGGTCCTTACCAGTAGCTGATGCTAAATCAAGCATTCCACCCATCATTTTCACTTCCTTGGTTTTCTTACTGAGTTGCCCTAAGTGTAACAAGTTTGACAAGTCATGGGCCTCACTGCTGACTCCACCATCAGACTCAAACTGCACCTCACTCAGCAAGGTTACAACTGGTCTGGGATCGCTCTGCCAGACTTGTGATCCCTTGTAATGTCTATGGCTGTGTTTTCTGTTTTTGAGAATATTAACCGCGTAGTAGAGCCTGTAAGGGCCTGGAGAACGTTTTGGATATTTCTTATTTCTCTCTCGACCAATGACATTGCCGCCCTCCATCGCTTTCACATATTTCTCCTTTTCTCTCATTACTGACAGTGCTCCCCAAGTCCCTGGCCACGTGCCATGCATTGAAGCCACTTTCTATTTTGAGCTGAAGATACCATCGTAAACAGCTTTTTAGCTTCCTGTGCGATGTGTGGTTGACAAAGACTAAGTGTAGCTGTGGTTGGCATCTCTACTTCCTCCTGGTTTCTTGTTCCTCTCTGTGCTTCGTTCAATTTCCTCTACTGCACTGTTTTGGAGAAAAAGACTTCTTGAAGTGACATGCAATGCTTCTGGTTGGTTCTTGGAACCTGTAGGAACCTATGGCTCCCACAGAACCTTTTATATGGTGGACAGATGGAGAATGTGTGGAACCAGGAGCTTCAAGTGACAAATGTGCTCAGCAAAGACAGAATTTGTAAAGTATGCTCTCTGTGTGACTTTTAACATCTCCACACACTACAAATAAAAGGTTGCTAAGCGGAAGTTCTGGTTGGGGAGAGGGGCTAAGGACATCCAGGTGTTAGTGGGTTACACATGAAGCCACCCCAAATTGAAAACCACACTTTCCTCCTTCAGCACTTAACTCTTAAGGTAGGCACAGAAATGAAAATCAGGGAGGTGATGTGCATTGGCAACTCAGAAAACAGCAATGTAAGGGGACGCAAATTTACCTTTTAGGCATGGTTACCTGTCATTTTTTGTTTTTTTGTGGACCATGGTTTTCCTGTCCGTGATAGATGGTGCAGAAATTGCACCAGTAGCATGGAAATTTGGTGCAGAAATTGCACCAGTAGCATGGAAATTTGGTGCAGAAATTGCACCAGTAGCATGGAAATTTAATGACAGATGCGGGCTACAGTGTGCTTGAGCTGGGTTGCAGGTTAATAGCACTGCAATACAACACTGCATAGAAAGGTGCCATTGCCATGTATGAAAGCCTATTTTTATATATTAATATATTACTCCTAAAGTGTTCCCTGCAAGCTGACAAGCATGGTTCATTAGACATAACAATAGTAGCACACATAGAAAAGTGGCACACATAAAAAAAGTATTTGCTCACAGTGACTGAAGGCTTAAAAGCTGTTTTCAGTATATAGGTTGTGGTATTTGTTTCATACAACAGGGTTAGGTGCGATTAAAATATTTATTTAGCATCATCACTTTGGAAAATGCTAGAAATGTCTTCTGGTTCAGAAGGCAATGTTCTGCCTCTGAATCCAGGAAGAAAAGTTTGGAGATAACTACAGGCTGCTACACCGGGATTAGCCATCTGGGCGTGGCGCAGGACAACTGGCAGAACAGAGGGCAGCCTTAACACTTCTTCTTTTGACTTGCTGACCTCACACATGTCTGACAGGACTGCCCCCGTTCATTACCAGAGCCCTCACAAATTCTTTGGCTCTAGCCCTAGGAGGAATGAGAACTAGTGTCCACCCTGACAGGAGAGGGGGAGGGAGAGGGAGGAGAGGGAGAGGGAGAGGGAGGAGAGGGAGAGGGAGGAGAGAGAGAGGAGAGAGAGAGAGAGAGGAGAGAGAGAGAAGAGAGAGAGAGAGGAGAGAGAGAGAGAGAGAGAGAGAGAGAGACTTGAAACGGGCTTCTGAGTAAGGTTACATTCCTGAGAGGTGGAAGTACTGCAATAGGAGCTGGACACACAACAGGAATGTAACCAGGATTGAGTAGGGGAACTTTCCAATAACTGTCTAGGTCACAGCATAAGAGTGGAACCTATCCACCCCCTTACAGTATTCTTGGACCTAGGAATTAATAGAGCCTGACACATGCTGGAAGAAAAGGACTCAAAGATACCCGACTCCTTCTGGCACACAGCGACTGGAACTGCTTTTGAAATGTCAACAAGTAGAATGATTCCTGACACCAAGAGTACTTACCTGAGATTGCCTAGAAGCCTGTCCTACAGGTGTGTGGGAGGGTAAAGGACTGACATGAAAGTACTTTTCTAGCAGTTGGGGAAAACTGGTCTCTTTTTCCACCCCTAGAGGACTGGGAAGGGTGTTGGGGCTTGCCTTGGTTGGTAACAGTGCTTTGTTACACACAAAACTAAATACTACAGACAAATTCACAAATATGCACAGAATTGTAGATGGAAATACATATGGTGGACAATCTGTAATGGGTCTTATGACTTACATGGGTGCACAACAAAGAAAGTTCACCATGGTCAAGTAACCCCCTAAATTTAGTTTGAATTTTCTATGCCGGAAGTACTTTTGAACGGTCTCTACACCATCAAGCCCAAACCCCTAGGAACACAATACCCCGATGTGCCTAACATAGCAATGGAGTGAATTAATAAAATGTTAGGACTACTGACGTGGTGTCCCCATGTTAATCAAAAGCATAACATAAGCACTTCAATCATAATGTAAATCAACATTGAAAACATTTCAAGCATAATTTAAAAAAGACACTGCATCAACAATATGCAGTGATGTTAACTTCCAGCTGCGTGTCAATAAAGCTTTGAAAAAATAAACATTTTAGTGTCAGAATCTTAGTCTTACGTTAACTAAGTGATCTAGTAACCTCAGAGGACCAAGCAACAGGCATCCAGGCATCCAGGCATCCCAAAGCCCAGCTCCACAGATTCTTGTTTTGTGAAGAAACCTTTCCTGGTGTCACTCTTTCTTGACCCCAAGAGGCTTAGGCCCATAGTTATACTTTTTTAGCGCTGCATTTGTGCCACTTTTTGACGCAAAAGCGGCGTAAACACAATTGCATTTTGTATGTTTGTGGCACTTTTGCGTAAAAAAATGACGCAAATTCAGCGCTAAAAAAGTATAAATAGAGCCCTAGAGCCTGATTACGAGTTTGGCCATCCGAGGACCGACAGACTTGCGGTGACAGTCAGACCACGCAACTGTGACATTCCAACTGCCACATTACGACCTGCCAGGAACATGGTTCCCGATGTGGTGATGGAGGCCTGAGTTGTACTCAGTCAGGGCAATGCTGAACTCAGCCCCACATGGCTGATTTCAACCCCACTTTCCACCAGCCTTTTCATGGTGGGGACCCCCCATGAAAAGGCTGGTTGAAAGTCAGAGCCAGGGGCCAAAGGGGGTTCTCTGCACTTTCCATGGCAAGGACAGTGCAGGGGTATCCCTGCCCAGCACCCTCGTAATGCACCCTATCTGCTTTGCAGACAGTGCGCATTCCAAGGGGGCTGGAGTGCTAGAATATTGGCCATGGCTCTCTTGAAGAAGCTGAGGCAAATATCCTAGCAATGTTCCAGCCTGTAAGCCCGACAGGAACACGTATTACAATGTTCCTGCCGGTTAGCCTGGCAGGAACATTGTAAGACGCTCGAGGGATGTCACCGCCATGGGGGTGGCATCCCCGTGGCTTTGGTGGTCCCGTGGTGGTACCGCCAAAGTCGTAATGAAGTCCTTAGTATGGTAAATCTAAATTCATTATGAGGCTCTTGTGGGACTTTTGGGGGTCCCACTACACCTCTTGGGTGACTCCCATTCACAACAATGCTTTCTTTGCTGTGTCCCTCTCCTCTTGTGGCACCGCAAATGATATGCAAAACATTTATGAGATCCAGCAAGTGCTTATGGGAATTGCATTCAGCTTCATGTGAGGCACTCTCTTTTACTTTTTTGTAAAATAAAAGCACCCACGGTGCACACCTGTTTTCTTTTTTAAAATAGGCTGTGTCTGCCCCATGTGCTGGCAGCTAGGACCACATTGGCAGCCACTGTCTGGCTGGTGGACTTTTCTTTGTGCCAACAGAGGGTCCAACATCTTTGTCCTGCTAGGCACTGGCCTCTTCAAGGGACCATGAGGGCACTGGGTTACCCCCAAAAGGCTTATCTATCAAACTGATGGAAGCAGTTAAGATTTTCTCTGCCAGGCGGCCCTAGAGACCTGTCAGTTGGCCCTCACATGAAGAGGCTAAACCAGTGCTTCCATCTAAGGCCCCATTAGGCCAATTTTTACTGGGGCTGTTGTTTTACACTCCTGTTGGCATGCTCCAGCCACCAGAAGTATTTAATCAGGGACTCCTTGCCTCTAAATGTTTGCTACTTTTGATGGATCCTAATTACACTGTTTGTTATTGTAGAATTATGTTTCAGAGAACTAATCTCTAGTCCACAGCTCCTAGTAGCTCCTTGGCCTGGGGTCTTAAAGCAGCACCCAAAGGCAGGCAGCACCATCCCACTTTACCCCACTTGCCTCCTGGCCACCTGCAGAACACCTGTGTGACTTACAGTATTCTGGGATACACAGGCTGGTGTAAAAGGAGACGAGCATCACTGAGTAAAATATTGGTGAAACAACTTAACATCACTTTCACTTCAATACGTCATAATGGCTTTTAGTGGTGCCATGCCCTTGCAATTGGAACACCTAAAGATGGATCACCACATCCCTCTGAAATGTCTGCTATGTGTCTCTATAACAACTCTGTAATGATGCTCATAAGTCCTTTCTAACCAAAGCCAATAGATCAATACTGTTATGTCTACTTCCAAAAAACACACCTTCTGGGACTAACAGGGTGCCCTACTGTGCAAGCAGATGACTTTCATCTCCAGAGCCAAATCTCAAACAAATGAAACATTTTTACAAAATGCTTGTGATGCCTCCCCAAAAACCTTAAAAAAGTAACTATCATAACTGGATACCTCCCAGATGACAACATTCCATTTGTACGGCAAACATATTGACACCATAATGCTGACTACCACAACATGGCAGAGGTAGGAATAGATTTATTATTCTTAACTTCACGTCCATGTACATTGATGATATCTATCTATCTATCTATCTATCTATCTATCTATCTATCTATCTATCTATCTATCTATCTATCTATCTATCTATCTATCTATCTATCTACCTATTGTAGGAGGCTGGACTGGCTTGTAGTGGGTACCAAGGGGTAATTACACTTTGCACCATGCCCAGGTATCCCTTATTAGTGTAGAGGGGTGTCTAGAAGCTTAGGCTGATAGAAAAGGTAGCTTAGCAGAGCGGCTTAGGCTGAACTAGGAGACGAGTGAAGCTCCTACAGTACCACTAGTGTCATATGCACAATATCATAAGAAAACACAATACACAGATATACTAAAAATAAAGGTACTTTATTTTTATGACAATATGCCAAAGTATCTCAGTGAGTACCCTCAGTATGAGGATAGCAAATATACACAAGATATATGTACACAATACCAAAATATGCAGTAATAGCAATAGAAAACAGTGCAAACAATGTATAGTCACAATAGAATACAATGGGGGCACATAGGGATGGGGCAACACAAACCATATACTCTAGAAGTGGAATGCGAACCACGAATGGACCCCAAACCTATGTGACCTTGTAGAGGGTCGCTGGGACTGTAAGAAAACAGTGAGGGTTAGAAAAATAGCCCACCCCAAAACCCTGAAAAGTGGGTGCAAAGTGCACCTAAGTTCCCCAAAGAGCACAGAAGTCGTGATAGGGGAATTCTGAAAGGAAGACCAACACCAGCAATGCAACAATGATGGATTTCCTGACGAGAATACCTGTGGAAGAAGGGGACCAAGTCCAAGAGTCACGATCAAGTCGGGAGTGGGCAGATGCCCAGGAAATGCCAGCTGTGGGTGCAAAGAAGCTGCCACTGGATGGTAGAAGCTGTGGATTCTGCAAGAACGACAAGGGATAGAAACTTCCCCTTTGGAGGGTGGATGTCCCACGTCGTGAAGAGTTGTGCAGAGGTGTTTCCGTGCAGAAAGACCGCAAACAAGCCTTGCTAGCTGCAAGGGTCGCGGTTAGGGTTTTTGGATGCTGCTGTGGACCAGGAGGGACCAGGATGTCGCCAATTGCGTGAGGAGACAGAGGGGGCGTCCAGCAAGACAAAGAGCCCACTCAGAAGCAAGCAGCACCTGCAGAAGTGCCGGAACAGGCACTACAAAGTGGAGTAATCCGGAGCTCACCCGAAGTCACAAAGGAGGGTTCCACGACGCCGGAGGACAACCCAGGAGGTCGTGCACTGCAGGTTAGAGTGGCAGGGACCCAGGCTGGGCTGTGCACAAAGGAAATCCTGGAAGAGTGCACAGGAGCCGGAGTAGCTGCAAAACACGCGGTTCCCAGCAATGCAGTCTAGCGTGGGGAGGCAAGGACTTACCGCCACCAAACTTGGACTGAAGAGTCACTGGACTGTGGGAGTCACTTGGACAGAGTTGCTGAGTTCAAGGGACCTCGCTCGTCGTGCTGAGAGGAGACCCAGAGGACCAGTGATGCAGTTCTTTGGTGCCTGCGGTTGCAGGGGGAAGATTCCGTCGACCCACGGGAGATTTCTTCGGAGCTTCTAGTGCAGAGAGGAGGCAGACTACCCCCACAGCATGCACCACCAGGAAAACAGTCAAGAAGGCGGCCGGATCAGCGTTACAAGGTCGCAGTAGTCATCTTTGCTACTTTGTTGCAGTTTTGCAGGCTTCCAGAGCAGTCAGCGGTCGATTCCTTGGCAGAAGGTGAAGAGAGAGATGCAGAGGAACTCTGATGAGCTCTTGCATTCGTTATCTAAAGAATTCCCCAAAGCAGAGGCCCTAAATAGCCAGAAAAGGAGGTTTGGCTACTTAGGAGAGAGGATAGGCTAGCAACACCTGGAGGAGCCTATCAGAAGGAGTCTCTGACGTCACCTGCTGGCACTGGCCACTCAGAGCAGTCCAGTGTGCCAGCAGCACCTCTGTTTCCAAGATGGCAGAGGTCTGGAGCACACTGGAGGAGCTCTGGGCACCTCCCAGGGGAGGTGCAGGTCAGGGGAGTGGTCCAGTTTCGCGCCAGAGCAGGGCTGGGGGATCCCTGAACCGGTGTAGACTGGTTTATGCAGAAATGGGCACCATCTGTGCCCATGAAAGCATTTCCAGAGGCTGGGAGAGGCTACTCCTCCCCAACCCTAACACCTTTTTCCAAAGGGAGAGGGTGTAACACCCTCTCTCTGAGGAAGTCCTTTGTTCTGCCTTCCTGGGCCAAGCCTGGCTGGACCCCAGGAGGGCAGAAACCTGTCTGAGGGGTTGGCAGCAGCAGCAGCAGCAGTGAAACCCCGGGAAAGGTCGTTTGGCAGTACTCGGGTCTGTGCTAGAGACTCGGGGGATCATGGAATTGTCTCCCCAATGCCAGAATGGCATTGGGGGTGACAATTCCATGATCTTAGACATGTTATATGGCCATGTTCGGAGTTACCATTGTGACGCTATACATATGTCGTGACATGTATAGTGCACACGTGTAAAGGTGTCCCCGCACTCACAAAGTCCGGGGAATTTGCCCTGAACAATGTGGGGGCACCTTGGCTAGTGCCAGAGTGCCCACACACTAAGTAACTTAGCACCCAACCTTTACCAGGTAAAGGTTAGACAAATAGGTGACATATAAGTTACTTAAGTGCAGTGGTAAATGGCTGTGAAATAACGTGGACGTTATTTCACCCAGGCTGCAAGGGCAGGCCTGTGTAAGAATTGTCAGAGCTCCCTATGGGTGGCAAAAGAAATGCTGCAGCCCATAGGGATCTCCTGGAACCCCAATACCCAGGGTACCTCAGTACCATATACTAGGGAATTATAAGGGTGTTCCAGTATGCCAATGTAAATTGGTGAAATTGGTCACTAGCCTGTTAGTGACAATTTGGAAAGAAATGAGAGAGCATAACCACTGAGGTTCTGGATAGCAGAACCTCAGTGAGACAGTTAGTCATAACACAGGTTACACATACAGGGCACACTTATGAGCACTGGGGCCCTGGCTGGCAGGGTCCCAGTGACACATACAACTAAAACAACATATATACAGTGAAATATGGGGGTAACATGCCAGGCAAGATGGTACTTTCCTACACCTATCTATTTATCTATCTATCTATCTATCTATCTATCTATCTATCTATCTATCTATCTATCTATCTATCTGTATATATATACATATATATATATTTTATTTATGTGAATATACGTGGTGGCAACAATAGTAAATCTGACCTCTCCTTTATAAACTTAACTTGATAATATAGTGGTCAATATTCTTGAATGGATATTTTTGGAGGAAGATATTTATTTAAAACACAATAGAGCAGCAGCCCAAGCCCCAGTTCAGTCAGTAAAGATTTTCAGGGACTGGTTAAACACCCACATCTCCCTTATCTGCTAAATGTCAACTGTGGTCCAAAACACCACACACCAAACAGTAATGCTAAGAAGGATTCTACCATATTAACGTGCCAGAGCAACACACATAACCCTGTTCAAACTCCTTTGCTTAGTATTCAAACTGTACAATGGGATCGACCCAAACTAACTTCAAACACTAACACTGCATTATGTCCCGATCTATGTTCGAACATGTGAAACTTGATTGCACAATCCAGGTTTAAGTGGAATTCTCAAGGAGGAAGAAGTGTCATTCTGGAACTCACATGTGTCAGACCTGAGGAACCAACACACTTGCTGGTCTTTAAAAAACCTTAAAACAAGTCTTGTTCGTATAAGACTTTGCATCCCTTCCAGATGACAGTGGGAGCACCCTTAATTGATGATGGATAGGGACACGCTCTCCAATCATACAATTCTAAGAACCTATGGCAAAATTCTTTATTCCTTACCATGTGAAGCCAGGCTTAACTGCAGCGTTTCTATGTACAACCGTGGTCGCATTATCAGAGCGCCGTCCTCTGCGTTTTTGTCCCGATCTTGCGACGTGTGCCAGGAAGCATTTCTAATGCTCCCGGTCGCATCGTCCTTACCGATCTTTGTAATCTTTTTTATTTGCTGTCGGTGATGGACTACTTTCCTTTTTATTTTTCTTCTTTTCTTCTTTTTTTCTGTGCTCTTGTCTTTTTCTTTTTTTCTGGTCACCATGCTGTCTTCTTCCAGGTTTCCATGTTGTCTTCTTCTGTTCCTTTTTCCCAGAATGCCCCTTTTCTCTTATGCTGCTACATCTTTCCCATTCTGTTCTATGGGCCTTTTCCCAATCCAAGATGGTGTTGTTTCTTTTTCCTGTGTTGTCACATCCTGTTTTCCAGTATGTAAGTCACTCAGTCCTGATCTGCCTTGCGTTGCAAACACTTCCTCTTGGTGGTGATCTTCGCTCCTGTTCGTCGTTTATTTTCCAGTTCCTGTTCCTCTGATTGTGAATTTTTCCTGTTTATTTCAGTTTTCATTCCTGGTTTTCTTCCTCTGTGACTCCTTCTGGAGAGTACGGTCTGTTTTGGCGTTGTCCTGTCAAGCAGCATCATGGCTACTAGAAAGGGTTGCCCCTATCTTGTTATATCCAGAACCAGCAGAAGACCGGTGCTCTTTCAAACCCTTCAGTCAAAGGTGAGAAGCATTGTGCAGATCGTGACATACCACTGGATTGTCTTTCAGTTATCTATTTGCCAGGAAGGGATGTTTGTTTTAATTAATGTGTCACCCATCATATTTAAATCGGCCCGCAACATGGACATGGCCCCTTATAACCTTTGCTTTCATGTGCTGCTGCATTTTTGTTAACTACTAGAGATCAATCTACACTATAAGGTTTCATTTGAGAAGAGTGAAAGACTGGGAGAATCTTCGAATGTAACCTGGAGTCTGAAGGATACTGGGTTAATGATGCGGATGACCTTCAAGGGACCATAGAATAAGGTCTAAGAAAGATGAGTGTTCAAAACTTTTGAGGATAACCATACATTATCTCCTAGCTTGTAGGAAGGAGAAGAATTGCGATGTAGTGAACAGGATCTCATCCGTATTCTTGGGTCTTGAAAGTTAGGCAAAACTTTGCATCATATAGCATGTAATTGCTGAACAAAACTGGCAGCAGCAAGCACTAAAATACAAACAAGAAACCCACAAGAAACAGTTCTATGTAGAAGACTCTGAAGACAACAAAGGTGATTGATTATTGACAGAGTTATTGTAGGTGAATTTAAGTACTGCCAGGAATAAAGACTAGTTGCTTTGAGTGGAATTGCAAAACCAACAAAGATATTGCTCAAATTCTTGAATGAGATTTTCAATTTCACCATTGATCTGAGAGTGGAAGCCAGGAGACAGCACCACGTCAATTTGCAGGGAATTGCACAACGATTTCCAAAAGTAAGAGATATATTGGGGGCCTCGATCTGAAATGATAATGCAAGGCTGGCCATGTAACCTACACATCTCTCTTGAGAAAATCGGGCCCACAGTCTTAGCAGAAGGTAGACCCTTTAAGACTGTGAAATGAGACATCTTTGAAAAAGAGTCTACAGTTGTCATGATGACCAAGTTTTTCTTGGGAGGAGGTAATGTCATAATTAAATCAGTCAAAACAGTGTGCCAAGGCTCAGACACAACAGGCAATGGTAGAAGAAGGTCAGATGGTCGAGCATGAAAGGTTTTACTTTGAGCACAGACTGGACAGGAACCCACATAAAATTCAGTGTCCCCAAAAAGAACAAAGTAAAAATTGTAGGGTTGGTTTGATTCCTCTATGGCTGGCAAAAGGTGAGTCATGGTACATTTTGAATACCTCCTTCCTTAGCTTTTTTGAAGGGACAAACAAGAAGACCTTTCCTTTACAAAGTAACTTTTCTTGCTTGTGAAGAACTCTTGCAAGGTTCTACGGTGTTCATTAGATAATTTAGAATAACCGGTCCGAACCTCCAGAAAGGATTGTGCCAGGATATTATCTTCTGAAAAGGAACAATATTTAGGTCAGACGTTAGAGAAAACTCAGGGTATCCTCGAGAAAGACCATCAGCAAGAAAATTTCTTGTTCCAGGAGTGTAAGTTATAACAAAGTCAAATTGATTAAATAAATTTGGCCATTGGGCATGCCGTCAATGCCAACACTGCATATTTCTCAGTCATTGGAATTTTCCATTATCGGTCTGGGTCTCAAATGGTTCTCTGGCACCCCCATCAGAAGATATCCTACTCTGAACATGCTAATTTCATTGCCAGAAGTTCTCTTTCAAAAACACAGTTTCTTTCAAAATCAGACAGGGTATGAGATAAATAAAAGATAGAGTGTTCAACCCATTATTTTTTGGAGTTGTAAGAGGACAGCACTGATGGCCCTGTCAGAGGCACCAGTCGCAATAATAAACTTACGGGCTGAATCTGGTTGTTGTAAGTTGTGAGCTTGAGTGCGGGCTTGCTTTAGTTTGTTGAAAGCTTCATTGGCAAGAGAGTCCTTTTGAATACCTTGCATGAGATTTTCGTACTTTAGAATAACAGTGATGTTACTAGTTGGGGAAAAGAAGTCACCAATGAATTGTTCATAAAAGTTGGAAAAACTGAGAAACCATTGAATCTCTCTTATACTGGAAGGAACTGACCACTCTAGGATAACAGATACTTTTCGGGTATTTACTGACACGCCTTGAATCAATATTCAGAAACCCAAGTACTCATTCTCTGGCTGATCAAATTCACATTTCTCTGGTTTGCAGAAAAGTTGGTCCTGACTAAGTTTGTCTAGTACTTGACAAATATGGGAATAATAATTATCAAGGCTTCTGGAGGACATTAGAATGTCATCTGAATAGATGACTGTGAGAAAGTAGCCTATTTCTAGCCTTGTTACCCCCACTTTTGGCCTGTTTGTGAGTGTATGTCAGGGTGTTTTCACTGTCTCACTGTGATCCTGCCAGCCAGGGCCCAGTGTTCATAGTGAAAACCCTATGTTTTCAGTATGTTTGTTATGTGTCACTGGGACCCTGCTAGCCAGGAACCCAGTGCTCATAAGTTTGTGACCTATATGTATGTGTTCCCTGTGTGATGCCTAACTGTCTCACTGAGGCTCTGCTAACCAGTACCTCAGTGGTTATGCTCTCTCTGCTTTCTAAATTGTCACTAGCAGGCTATTGACCAATTTCACCAATTCACATTGGCATACTGGAACACCCTTATAATTCCCTAGTATATGGTACTGAGGTACCCAGGGTATTGGGGTTCCAGGAGATCCCTATGGGCTGCAGCATTTCTTGTGCCACCCATAGGGAGATCTGACAATTCTTACACAGGCCTGCCAGTGCAGCCTGAGTGAAATAACGTCCACGTTATTTCACAGCCATTTACCACTGCACTTAAGTAACTTATAAGTCACCTATATGTCTAATCTTTACCTGGTAAAGGTTGGGTGCTAAGTTACTTAGTGTGTGGGCACCCTGGCACTAGCCCAGGTGCTCCCACATTGTTCAGGGCAAATTCCCCGGACTCTGTGAGTGCGGGGACACCATTACACGCGTGCACTATACATATGTCACGACATATGTATAGCGTCACAATGGTAACTCCGAACATGGCCATGTAACATGTCTAGGATCATGGAATTGTCATCCCAATGCCATTCTGGCATTGGGGAGACAATTCCATGATCCCCCGAGTCTCTAGCTCAGACCCGGGTACTGCCAAACTACCTTTCCCGGGGTTTCACTGCAGCTGCTGCTGCTGCCAACCCCTCAGACAGGTTTCTGCCCTCCTGGGGTCCAGCCAGGCATGGCCCAGGAAGGCAGAACAAAGGTCTTCCTCAGAGAGAGGGTGTTACACCCTCTCCCTTTGAAAAAAGGTGTCAGGGTTGGGGAGGAGTAGCCTCCCCCAGTCTCTGGAAATGCTTTGATGGGCACAGATGGTGCCCATCTCTGCATAAGCCAGTCTGCACCGGTTCAGGGATCCCTCAGCCCTGCTCTGGCGTGAAACTGGACAAAGGAAAGGGGAGTGACCACTCCCCTGAACTGCACCTCCCCTGGGAGGTGTCCAGAGCTCCTCCTGTGTGCTCCAGACCTCTGCCATCTTGGAAACAGAGGTGCTGCTGGCACACTGGACTGCTCTGAGTGGCCAGTGCCAGCAGGTGACATCAGAGACTCCTTCTGATAGGCTCCTTCAGGTGTTGCTAGCCTATCCTCTTTCCTAAGTAGCCAAACCTCCTTTTCTGGATATTTAGGGTCTCTGCTTTGGGGAATTCCTTAGATAACGAATGCAAGAGCTCATCAGAGTTCCTCTGCATTTCTCTCTTCACAGCTCATCAGAGTTCCTCTGCATTTCTCTCTTCACCTTCTGCCAAGGAATCGACTGCTGACCGCGCTGGAAGCCTGCAAAACTGCAACAAAGTAGCAAAGACGACTACTGCGACCTTGTAACGCTGATCCTGCCGCCGTCTCGACTGTTTTCCTGGTGGTGCATGCTGTGGGGGTAGTCTGCCTCCTCTCTGCACTAGAAGCTCCGAAGAAATCCCCCGTGGGTCGACGGAATCTTCCCCCTGCAACCGCAGGCACCAAAGAACTGCATCACCGGTCCTCTGGGTCTCCTCTCAGCATGACGAGCGAGGTCCCTTGAACTCAGCAACTCTGTACAAGTGACTCCCACAGTCCAGTGACTCTTCAGTCCAAGTTTGGTGGAGGTAAGTCCTTGCCTCCCCACGCTAGACTGCATTGCTGGGTACCACGTGTCTTGCAGCTACTCCGGCTCCTGTGCACTCTTCGAGGATTTCCTTTGTGCACAGCCAAGCCTGGGTCCCCGGCACTCTAACCTGCATTGCACAATCTCCTGAGTTGTCCTCCGGCGTCGTGGGACTCTCTTGTGCAACTTCAGGTGAGCACCGATTCACTCCACTTCGTAGTGCCTGTTCCGGCACTTCTGCGGGTGCTGCTTGCTTCTGAGAGGGCTCTTTGTCTTGCTGGACACATCCTCTGTCTCCTCACGCAATTGGCGACATCCTGGTCCCTCCTGGGCCACAGCAGCATCCAAAAACCCTAACCGCAAGCTTTGCAGCTAGCAAGGCTTGTTTGCTGTCTTTCTGCGGGAAAACACTTCTGCACGACTCTTCACGTCGTGGGACATCCACCCTCCAAAAGGAAAGTTTCTAGCCCTTGTCGTTCTTGCAGAATCCTCAGCTTCTACCATCCACTGGCAGCTTCTTTGCACCCACAGCTGGCATTTCCTGGGCATCTGCCCACTCCCGACTTGATCGTGACTTTTGGACTTGGTCCCCTTGTTCCACAGGTACTCTCATCTGGAAATCCATTGTTGTTGCATTGCTGGTGTTTGTCTGTCCTGCAGAATTCCCCTATCACGACTTCTGTGCTTTTTGGGGAACTTAGGTGCACTTTGCACCCACTTTTCAGGGTCTTGGGGTGGGCTATTATTCTAACCCTCACTGTTTTCTTACAGTCCCAGCGACCCTCTACAAGGTCACATAGGTTTGGGGTCCATTCGTGGTTCGCATTCCACTTCTAGAGTATATGGTTTGTGTTGCCCCTATCCCTATGTGCCCCCATTGCATTCTATTGTGACTATACATTGTTTGCACTGTTTTCTATTGCTATTACTGCATATTTTGGTATTGTGTACATATATCTTGTGTATATTTGCTATCCTCATACTGAGGGTACTCACTGAGATACTTTGGCATATTGTCATAAAAATAAAGTACCTTTATTTTTAGTATAACTGTGTATTGTGTTTTCTTATGATATTGTGCAAGTGACACTAGTGGTACTGTAGGAGCTTCACTCGTCTCCTAGTTCAGCCTAAGCTGCTCTGCTAAGCTACCATTTTCTATCAGCCTAAGCTGCTAGACACCCATCTACACTAATAAGGGATACCTGGGCCTGGTGCAAGGTGTAAGTACCCCTTGGTACTCGCTACAAGCCAGTCCAGCCTCCTACAATGACCACAAAGTGGTTCAAGAAGTCTGAGAAGATTTAATCTGTCAATCTTTAAAAGACTGTTGGGGCATTATTTAGCCCAAAAGACATCACTCTATGGTCGTAATGACCCAGCGAGGTCCTAAGGGCAGTCTATGAATGAAAAGTTGGGTTGTTGGTTGACTGGGGTTTCAGCCCTGGTCAAGGAACAGCCACAAGCCCTTGCAAGGTGAACCACAACCAGAAAAAGTCAGTAAATTAACCTGTTCTTAACCCTGGGTAGCTTGGCAAAAAAGGCAGTCACGCTTAACTTAGAGGCAATATATAAAGGGCCGTATTTATACTCTGGTTGCGCCGAATTTGCGTCGTTTTTTTCGACGCAAATTCGACGCTAAACTAACGCCAACTAACGCCATATTTATACTATGGCGTTAGACGCTTCGGGCGCCAAAGTGCCCGGAGTGTGCGTCATTTTTTAGCGTGAACCCCTTCCTTGCGTTAATGATATGTAAGGGAGGCGTTCCCGTCTTAAAAAATGACTCCCAGGCCTTTACGTGGAATTTATACTCCCGGGCAAAAATGACGCCCGGGAGTGGGCGTGGCCAAAAACGGCGCATTTGCGCCGCTTTTTAACGCCTGGGTCAGGGATGGCGTTAAGGGACAAGTGGGCTCAAAATGAGCCCAGAGTGCCCTCCCCTGCCCCCAGGGACCCCCCCTGCCACCCTTGCCCACCCCAGGAGGACACCCAAGGATGGAGGGACCCATCCCAGAGACATTAAGGTAAGTTCAGGTAAGTATTTTTTTATTTATTTTTTGTGGCATAGGGGGGCCTGATTTGTGCCCTCCTACATGCCACTATGCCCAATGACCATGCCCAGGGGACATAAGTCCCCTGGGCATGGCCATTGGGCAAGGGGGCATGACTCCTATCTTTACAATGATAGGAGTCATGTTGATGGGGGATGGGCGTCGAAAAAAAATGGCGCAAGTCGGGTTAAGACGATTTTTTAGCGTCAACCGGACTTGCGCCATTTTAAGACGCCCTAACGTCATTTTTTCCCAACGCCGGCGCTGCCTGGTCTACGTGGTTTTTTTCCACGCACACCAGGCAGCGCCGGTCTGATTGCGCCGTCTAACGCCATTCCATAAATACGGCGCCCGCATGGCGCTTCAGAATGGCGTTAGACGGCGCAAAATATTTTGACGCTAAACTGCGTTAGCGCAGTTTAGCGTCAAAAAGTATAAATATGGGCCAAAGTATTTATCCAGCACACAAACAGTAATAAAGTGAAAACACAACACAAGAAAAATCACAAACCAATTTAGAAAAATAGAGTGCATTTTAATAAATTAATTGACACGAAAAAAACAAAAGTTCAATCAGTGGAACCGTAGTTACGAATTTTAAAATTTTTCAGTGAAAGCTACTCCCTAAAAGATCAAAGTGCCAATCATGGACATCTTGTCGTGCGGACTGGATCAAACTCAAAGGTAAGGCCTACTGAGATAGAGTGTCGTTTGGACACAAGAAGTGGATTCTGACCAGTCAGCCCTTACCTTCGGACGTAGAATATTTTTGGAAGAAAAATGTCTGAGAAGGTAGAAGTCCAACGAGACAAGATCGAAGGAGTGTCTGAGGAACGATTGTCATCGTCAGATAGCTATGGAGGAAAGCTGCAGTGAAGATTTGTACCTTAGGACTTAGGGCCATATGTACGAACACATTTTCCCATTGACACAGAATCGGAAAAACCCTTTGCTACATCTGACCCTTAGTCGCCAAAATGGAAGATGAAAATCTCTAGTGGGACTTAGTAGAAAGCTTTAATCAAAGACAGTTCCATGAGGTTGGGTACCCCTTTGGCGAAGTACCTCTGAAATGGATTTGTTGTTGTGGGGAGGAACGCAGCGGGAGAAGGTGCAAAGTCAATCTGACCGATGATGCACATTGAGCAAATAGGCGAGCAGGTTTGTCTCAGTCTCCTCCTGGTTCCCAGAACACTTTTGTGACCAAATATTTGTCAAAGTCCTCAGTTTTGAACATGGCCATCTGGCACACACCACAACCAAGGGTTCAGGTGTGGATGGATTCCTCTTAGGGGTTCAGGACTCACTGATGCTGGGTCCAGGTACGGGTTAAAGATGGGGGACCCTGTTAGGTCCCTGTGGCTTTGAATAGGAGGCCAGCAAACTAGCCCATGGAGTCACTTCTGGTAGTCCTGAGTGCAACTGTAGATGCAGGGCTCAACAGCAGGGCTGACCTCAGAGGGTTCAAGGGAGGCTACAGGCAAAAAAGCAGTCCTTCCAGGTACAGCAGCAGTTGGCAGAGTGCACAGCAGATCACAGCAGCAGGCAGTAACCTGAGAGTGGGTCTGAATGGCCTATTTTTATACCCTGGTGGCCTTCCCCTCCCTGTGGGAGAAGTAGCTGTCTGCAGTGACAATGCAGGGTCATTAGACTTATTGTGAAGAAACAGGACACAGCCTATTCAGGTACTAGTGATGCTGTGTTCGGCTCCACCCCCTATCCTGCCAGTTGATGGCCCATTGAAGCACACCTAATCCCACTACTGTGTGACTTTCTGGGAGTAATTCACAAAGTCTTACTGTCAGCTACGCCTATGCCAAGCTGTAGGCACAAAGTGCTAAGGGCAGGAAAATGCCAACTTTCTAAAAGTGGCATTTTCAAAATTGCAATGAGAAATCCAACCTTACCATTAAGGAGGATTTATCATTACAATTCCATACTTACCAAGCTTGACATATCTGCCTCCTCTTAATTATGAATTACAGCGTATTAAATGTAATAAGGATTCCCCAATATTATCATATGGGAGGGGTAGTCCTCACAGTAGTGAGAAACGAATTTGAGAGTTTTTCACTTCCAGGAAAAGCAAAACTTAAAAATATATGAGCAGCCTTTTAATTACACATACCGTAGTCCATAGTGAAGTTTTCAACACTTCCTAGACTTCCTTGCATGTAAATTCTGTTGGCACAGGGCACCCATAGTCTAAAGTCTAATGATTAGTTCTCATGAACCCTAGAAGTAGAAGTGTCCCCTTAGGTGAACCATGAATTCTCAGTTCGACTACAAGGAAGGGTTTCTCTGTCATTATCTTCAGAAATCGGTGTCATATTCTCAATTTAGCTTCTTCAAGTGCCACTAGTACGGATTATGTTATTATAGTGACAAGAAACATCAGTGTATGTGTGCTGTGTAAGTAACTTTAACATAAAATAACTTCATAGACTAACACTCTGTTATCTCTAGTGGTGTGAAGTGGCTCGTGGTCACAAGCTACTCTTATAAGAAAGTATTAAGTAAAAAAACATTAAATAAATAAAACATTATATGACTAGATGTGAAGTAGCAGACAGAGCAAAATAACGCATAGAAGCATCATTGTAAGAGACAGCCACAGCACACTTATAAGAGAAAGCTGCAGCACACTCTGTAGGATAGTTAAGGTGCCATAGGACGAACTGAAGCACAGGCTAAGGGAAAGATGAAGCACTACTGAAAGGACGCATTGATGTCCAATGCATTAAAAGCTGAAGAAGCACTTTTAGTAATAATTGAAATACTATTGTAGGTAAGCACCATTGTAAAGGAGATCTGAAGCACCAGCATAAAGGAGATCTGAAGCACCAGTGTAACGGAGATCTGAAGCACCAGTGTAACGGAGATGTGAAGCACCAGTATAAAGGACAGCTGAAGCCCCTGTGTATAGGAGGGCTGAACCGCCAGTGTATAGGAGATCTAAAGCAGCAGCGTAGAAGAGAGCTGAAGCACAAGTGTAAAAGGAGAACCTGAAGCACCAGTGTGAAAGAGAGCTGAAGCACCTCTGTAAAGGAGATCTGAAGCGCCAGTGTAAAACGGAGCTGAAGCACCGGTGTAAAGAAGATCTGAAGCACCAGTGTAAAGGAGATCTGAAGCACCAGTGTAAAGGGGATCTGAAGTACCAGTGTAAAGAAGATCTGAAGCACTGGTGTAAAGTAGATATGAAGCATCACTGTAAAGGGGATCTGAAGCACCGGTGTAAAGGAGATCTGAAGCACCGGTGTAAAGAAGATCTGAAGCATCACTGGCAAGGAGATCTGAAGCACCGGTGTAAAGAAGATCTGAAGCATCACTGGCAAGGAGATCTGAAGCACCGCTGTAAAGGAGATCTGAAACACCGGTGTAAAGGGGAGCTGAAGCACCGGTGTTAAGAAGATCTGAAGCATCAGTGTAAAGGAGATCTGAAGCATCAATGCAAAGACCTGAAGCACCTGTGTAAAGGAGATCTGAAGCACCGGTGTAAAGGAAATCTGAAGCACCGGTGTAAAGAAGATCTGAAGCATCAGTGTAAAGGAGCTATGAAGCACCATTTCAAGGAGGTGCTGATGCTCCAGTTTAAAGGAGATCTGAAGCATCAGTGTAAGGGAGATCTGAAGCATCAGTGTAAAGAGGAGCTGAAGCACCAGCGTAAAGGAGAGCTGAAGCACCATCATAAGAGAGAACTAAAGAACAACTGTAAAGTAAATATGTAGCATAACTACACTTTGAGGGTCCATGATTAGGTGGGGCTAATTAGCAGCAGAATGCGTAGCTGAAGCACTGTCACAAGACGGGACTGAAGCACAGCGTAAGGGACAGCTGGTAAATCAAAGTAAAGGAGGGTGAATGAATGATTGTAAAGACGATGTGGGAGCTGAAGCACAACAGTGAGGAAGGCTAAACACGCATGTAAGGGAGAGACAAAAAAAATAAGAGCTGAAGCCCCATACTAGAAGCAGCTGACACACAGCTGGAAGGGAGAGCATAAGCACTACTTTAAGGGATAGCTCAAGCACCATTGTAAGGAGCAGCTAAAACTAGGTGTAAGGTATTGTTGAAGCATTATTGTTAGGGAGAGCTTAAGCATCAATTTAAAGAAGAGCTAAAGCACCCCTTTAATATGGAGTTTAAAATGCACCATATGGGAGAACTGAACAACAAGAGCTAAAGAAGAATTAAGTGGAATAATTGAGGTAGAAAAGCAGCATTATAGGGGAGAAATTATGTACAGATGTAAAGATGTAAAGAAATAAAGAAAAGCTGAAGTAGCATTGTTAGGGAGAACAGATGTTCAATTGTGAAGAAGAGCTAAAGCAGCATTAAACTCAAGAACTGAACTAGAATTGCAAAGAAAAGCAGAAGTGGTATTAAAAGGGAGAAGTGGAACATAATACTCAGGAACAATTGGCGCACAATTGTGAGGAAGAGCTGAAGTGCCATTGTGAGAGAGAGAGCGGAAACACATTTTCAAGGGAAAACTGAAACACCACTGCAAGGGTGTAGGGAATTGGTTTCTGGTTGAGGTGACTGAAACCCTACTCAAGCAGTAAGCACAATTCTTGTCTAGGTGAGACACAAGCAAACCCCAAATAATTCTGTGCTTAACCCTCTGGAATCTTGGCACAAAAGCAGTCAGGCCTAACTTAGGCAGTGTGTAAAGTATTTATGCAGTACACAAACAGAAATAAAGTGAAGACACACCACAAGAAAAAACTCACGCCAATTTAGAAAAATAGAATAAAATGTAATAACTTATGTGATACCAAAACTACAGAACAAAATAGTCCTTAAAAGCACAAAGCAATAACTTTGGTTATCTGGTCGTGTAAGGCTGGACAAAATCACAAGTTTAGGCCAACTGCGATGGAGCGAATGCCTGATACAGTGATCAAGTTAGTTTTTCAGAGAAATGTACCTTAATTTCTGGTTGAGGAGCATTGTACTGCACAGTGGCAGTCCCAAGAAGTGATGTGTGGTGCACGTCAAAGATGCAACATGCACTGTTGTTCCAATGAGCTGTGAGGGCCGCCCGCAACCTAAGGCAATGGATCGACGACTGCGCCAACACTCTCGCCCCGATCAAGAAACTCTCTCACAACCGCGCCATCAGAAAGGCCACCTGGTTCACCACCGACCTCCGGACCTCCAAACAGGCCTGCCGAAAACTCGAGAGGAAGTGGCACCAGGAACAGACACCAGCCACCCACACGGCCCTCAAGAATGCCATCCGCAAGCACCACCAGCTCATCCGGACCACCAAGAGATCCTCCTTCAAGGAACGTATCAACAACAGCGCGCACAACAGCAAAGAGCTCTTCAACATCGTAAAGGAACTCTCCAACCCCAGTTCCAGCACCAACAACATCCCACCTTCGCAAGACCTCTGTGACTCCCTCGCCACCTTTTTTCACCGCAAGATCACAGACATCCACAACAGCTTCAACAACAAGACCCCACCAACACCTCTGACTCATCGCCACCCAACCACACCAACCTCCTGCTCTCCTGGACACACATCAACGATGCTGACACCACCAAAGTAATGAACACTATTCATTCCAGGTCTCCATCTGACCCCTGCCCGCACTACATCGACAACAGAGCAAGCTCATTCATCACCCCCAACTCCGTATGATCATCAATAGCTCCTTCGAGACTGCCACCTTCCCGGAAAGATGGAAGCACACCGAGATCAATGCCTTACTCAAGAAACCCCAGGCGGATCCTAAGGACCTAAAAAACTACCGGCCCATCTCCCTCCTTCCGTTCCTGGCAATGGCTCTCAAGAAGATCGTCAACAGGCAACTGACCCACCACCTGGAGGAAAACAACACTCTGGACCCGTCCCAATCCAGCTTTCGTAGCAATCACAGCACTGAGACCGCCCTCATCACTGCCACCGACCACATCCGGACCCTCCTGGACAAAGGCAAAACCGCAGCCCTCATCCTCCTTGACCTCTCTGCCGCCTTTGACACCATCTGCCACCACACCTGCGCACACGCCTCCACGACCCAGGGATCTACGACAAGGCCCTGGACAGGATCACCTCCTTCCTCTCCGACAGAACAAAGAGAGTCTGCCTCCCTCCATTCCTATCTGAAGCCACCAAGACCATCTGCGGCGTACCACAGGGCTCCTCCCTCAGCCCGACACTCTTCAACGTCTACATGGCACCGCTCACTAAAATCGTCCGATCTCACAACCTCACCATCGTCTCTTATGCCGACGACACCCACCTGATCCTCTCCCTCACCAAGGACCCCGCCACCGCCAAAACCAACCTCCACAAGGGTATGAAGGCCGTCTCCAACTGGATGAAGAAGAGTCGACTAAAACTAAACTCAGATAAGACAGAGGTCCTCATCCTCGGCCACACCCCCTCCGCATGGGACACCTCCTTGTGTAAGGCTAGTAAGCGCTATGTAAGTATTGCAATACAATTATCAGTTGTATAGCACACGATCTGACAGCATACTCACATATTCACATCCCGGGGCTGTACGCAGACATCCAGCCTTCGGAGGTTGATAAACTAAGTACCATTATGTTGAGTTACAGCTTACACCCGGTGTCAGTCAAAACATCAGACACTTGTAGTGAATGTGCATGTGCTATATATGCCTCCTATGATAGATGCACAGGTATGCAGAAGTGCATGCAAGGCCATAGGGACACATTTTTTATTACCATGATATGTAAAAGTCGAAGGTACATGCACAAATTTTAATTACACTGCACCGTGCCCTTTGGGCTGCTTATGGCCTTATCTAGGGGTGACATATGTATTAAAAGGGAAGTTTTAGACCGGAGGACAGCTTTATTTTGCCAGGTTGAAAGGGCAGTTTAAAACTCCATACACAGGCTGCAGTGGCAGGCCTGAGACATGTTTCCAAGGGTTTCTTCAGTGGGTGGAACAATAAGTGCTGCAAGCCCACTAGTGGCATTTATTTACACTTTACTTGTTACTTAGAAGTGAATTAAATGTGTAAATTGGGGGAAAGTCAATGTTACCGTGTTTAGAAAGCACAAGCTCATTAGCAGTGGTAAAGGGCGCAGAGTCCTAAAACCAGCAAAAACAAAGTCAGGAACAACAGGAGGATTGGAGGCAAAAAGTGTGTGTGTGGGGGGGGAGGAACCACACCAAGGATATCAGGTCCAGCAAAGGGGAACCTATGTTACCAGTGTAGAGGAGAATAGAAGGTGATTTGTCAAGGGCAGTTGAATAGCTATTGTAGGGTAGGGAGGAAGTGACTAGGTTGGTCAGAAGAAACGCACAATTATAATAACCAGCTGGCATATGTCTTAAGAAACTGTTGATGCACCATTATAATTCGAGTTTAATCACCATTTTTAAGGGAGAGCTGAAGGGACCCCGTAAGGTCAGCTGAGACACCAATGTCAGGAGGGAGGCAGACATCACACCCTGTGCTACCCCCAGTTTTCTGCAGCTCAGACCTGTGGGACACCTCAGAGCCCTTGTCTTCACCAGGTCACTAGACATCACACAGGTGTGACAGCTCACACTTTCTGCCCTGTACATCTCATTGTACATGAGACTGGACACAAAAACTCACCCCCCACACGATGAGTGCTTTTATAAGGCTCTACTCCGATGGAAGAAGAGACAGGCGTCCTGAGAGTTACACTGGAGCTTGCAGACACACTGTGTGCTCTTGAGCAAGGCACAGCCTTTCGCAGAAATCTACTCAGTACCAGAAAAGATGAACCCCCCCGTTTTTTTTTCTACCGGGGGTTGTAAATGAAGGGGTTGGGTTTGGCACCTTGGCAGTGATGTGGCACTTTCCTCCCAGATGCCTGAAACCCCTCCAAGCGTCGGTTCAGAAGGTAAACCCCCAGCGCCCTGGCAGACAGATATGTGTTATGCCCATCAGCTTCTCACAGATGCCAGCCTTCTGGTCTCCCTCACCCGGCGTCTGCCCTGATTGTGCGTTCGAGGCCAGGACCTGGCACAATCCATCTTCTTGAACGTATTGTCAGCCACGAGATACCTTCTCTCCTCCCTATCTCGCCGCTCCTTCCCCCACCCGTCGCTCCCCTGTAATACATCTTCTAGTGGAAGCCTAGAAAAGTCATAACTGGGCTGCAAACCAAGATAAGAGCACGTAGGAGGCATTTTACTGCCTGTAAAAATAAAGCCTGACACCTCTCTCTGTGGGCTGCCATTGATCTGCATAGAAGGCGTGCAGCAGCGCTAATGTCTTCTTCAGCACAGATTCAAGGCACAGGTGTGGACGCACCAGCCCGTAAACACACGTGCACCCATGTGCACACACGTATATGCATGCACAAACACGTCCAGATAAACACGGACTCACATGAGTACATGCGCACATAAGCCCACACGTGATTGAACCAGTGCTTAATTTGTCAATAAAAATGTGCCGGTGCCCAAAGCCCTCTTCCTAAACCCGCTGCTGCTGCAATTAAATCTGCGAGCTTAGAATACTGGGGCAGCGTAATCCTGAAGCCACCTCGGGCCTCCTCAATCAATTTACAGCCACTCCCTGCCCGTTCAGCTCACTCTTGCAGCTTTCTGCTGTCTCCCTTTGTTACGCTTTTTCCTCCATCTTTCCCCTATGTGTCTTTTGCTCGCAGCAAATGCTTGAGGCAGAACAATAAGCTGCGGCCCTCAAAAATAAGTGCTGGTGCTCAGCACCGGAAACAACAAGCACAAATTAAGCACTGGATTGAACACGCAGACAGACAGACACATGCGTGTGTTCACGGGCAGGATACGGTTCTTGAATATTACACTACAAGCACTCAGGACCATTTACACTTCTGAAGATGGTTAAAAACATGACTACTTGCTAGATAACTGCAGCAGCATCATCACAGCAACAGAGAACAAAGAGAAAAGTCCCACCCTCAAGTGCAATCCTGAGCTCACAACCCTCAAACTGGACACAACTCAACCAGCAAACTGCTTTCATTATACTGTACATGTAAGCTATGACGCGCCAACACTATGGTTTGCCATGGCATTAAATAGTTATTTACTTGCATATATAACATTCATGGCCGACAATAATACTAAAACTATAACATTCGGCTCTCAGCAACTGATTATAACTTTAATCTCTTAAATTCACATAAGACATACCTGGGGTGCGTGTTCTCCATCACCAGCACAGTACAGGCACAAAAAAAACGAACATCACCAATCAACTGGCATGGAATAACTTGTAACCAGTCACACATTAGTGGTGAATGTGGAGGCCTTTAATATAGTCCACCACTGCAGGTCCCAAATATCCATGCAATCTGACTGCTTCTTTATATCTCACAAGGATGCTCAGATATGGGATGACAAAAATGCCCATCCCAACAGATCTCTCCCCTGCTCTCTCCCTCCAACCATGCCAGCTCAGGACCAAACTTATACACAAAATCTCAGATTGGACAACTCAGTGCAGTAACCTGCTAAGCAGACTTTATGATAAGAAACATAAAAAAGGGAGCCATAGAGCTTACTGAAAACAATAACACTGCATGCCTGCCTCTCACGCTTCATCATCCACCACACTGCTATGCGCTGCGTCCTGCAACATGATAACTGCACCTCAGTGGTCATTACGCACAACATAGAAACACTTTCCACATAGTATCAAAACAAAGACAACAATCTTTCAACCACACATCCTACACAGTGTAGTGTGCTACTTATGTAGGCAAGCGCTTCAGCATCCCACATAGGGGTAGTAAGCGCTATGTAAATATTGCAAGACAATTATCAGTTGTATAGCACACGATCTGACAGCATACTCACAGATTCACATCCCGGGGCTGTACGCAGACATCCAGCCTTCTGAGGTTGATAAACCGAGTACCATCATGTTGAGTTACAGCTTACACCCGGTGTCAGTCAAAACATTAGACACCTTCCGTAGTGAATGTGCATGCGCTATATATGCCTGCTATGATAGATGCACAGGTATGCAGAAGTGCATGCAAGGCCATAGGGACACATTAAGAGTCTGCACATGCACAGGTAGTCTCAAAGGTCACAGATAAACGCCCAAAGTTCTCAAACACATACACGCTAAACTAATACATTGTTGCACAAAAACACCTGGGTATTGAATATGGGTATTTGAGAGCGCAGTCCCGCAAGCTTTGAAAGTGCCACACAAAAACTATTTTTTAATAAATTGTTTTTAATTTCTCCTTTCTTATCCAGCACACTGCCTTCTGCCTTGTTTTGTCCATGTAGTGCCCCGATGAAGATATTCGTCTTGCAATTAAATGGCACCTAACTCATGGTGCAAGCTAGTCAATAGGCCCCTACAAAATTCTGATGATATGATGACATTTGAAAAACTGGTCTAAAAAAACACAAAAATGCGTACAGAGATAAAACACAAGTTATAGAATCTATGCTCTGGAAATGTGTTTTAGATGATTCCACGTCGTAAAAGACCTTGGTTAATCCACAGTTCCTCTTGGTATCAGGGATGTATCTCACACCCTTTCGTGGCAGTGTGGGCAAGCAGTTGACTTTGGTCTCTTCAGTGTGAGTTGTGTTCAGTCTGGCAATATCAATGCCCTGTAATTACTGGTTGATGATTGAATAGCCTTAGATATGCGTATTTATACTTTTTTTAGCGCCGCATTTGCGCCGCTTTTTGACGCAAAACGGCGCAAACCTACAAAATACAATGGCATTTTGCAAGTTTGCGCCGTTTTTGCGTCAAAAAACGACGCAAATGCGGCGCAAAAAAAGTATAAATACGGGCTGTGTCCCATATTTCAACCCTATATACACGTGACATCTATACCGACTTATATGAAGCCTGGGTACACGCGTCAGGTTCTATCACATGAATAAAAGAGCCCAGGAAGTCTCATCTATATGTAATTTTACCAAGGGAAGGGACCCACATTTTCTTGCTCCCATCTTTTTCAGTTCTTGCCAATTTCAAACCAGTGCAGGTAAATACCCCGAGAGGAGGAACTTTGTGCATTGAACATAGAATTATTACTCTGTTTAAGGTGGTAATTTCTTCAAATCAAAAGTAAAAAATGTTGGTATTCAGTGCTCCCTTGGTTATAGTAATAAGCTTTAATCTCTTTTGGAGGGTTTGTGGCTTCCCTTCATCCTAAGAGGGCCCTGCGGACTGTGATCTGTTGCTTGTCCTGGTGGCTTTACCGCATGTTTATTTTGATCTTTTAAAATCAGTGGGTGTCAGTTTCTTGGCTTCAAAGTTGTCCTTTGTCCGACAACTGCGTGAGGTGGGAGTTTTGTCTTCCAGACCTTTCTTGGGGGTCTATCTTGGTTGTCTGGTTCTGAGGTTGGGTCATTCCTTCATCCCCAAGGTGGCCACTCCCATTGCCAACAGGAGATTCTTCTGAGTTCATGCCAGGCCCTGCTCTTCCGTAGGAGGTTCCACGTCACACTTTGGATGTGACAAGGGCTGCCCTGGTCTGTTTGGAGTTAAGGGCTTCCTTTAGATGGTTTAGGTTTCTTTTCTTGAGCTTTGGCCCCGTGAGAAAAGGGATCCTGTTGGTCAAGCAATGTTTGAGTCGGGTCAGCCAGGCTTCTCTTCTCTTGATGAGATGAGTCAGGTGTCCTGTCCAGAGGCGGCCCAGGTATATTGCTCAAGGTGCATGACTGCTGTCTGGGAAGAGTCTCAGGATGCCTCTTTGTTCGAAACGTGTTGGTATGCTAGATCTATGGATCTTTCTACGGTTGGCCGTCGTTACCACCTCCAGAGTGAAGGGAGTGGGTATGGCAACTATGGTGTTGCACTGCTATACTATTTGAGGTTTAGGGTTTCTGGGGGTTGTTGTGGGGGACGTTGTGCCTGGTCACTGCATCATCTCCCTGTGTGTATGTGGTGCTTTGCACATGAAAGTGGTTCTCAGACGCCTGTCTCAGCACTTTTTGCTTTGGTGTTCCTCTAGTAAAATGGCCAGAGACATCTTAAGGATTTTTGGCCAAGCGTATTTTGGGGCCCCTGTTCGGAACAGCTTTGAACTTCTGACCTAATTTCAGTTCTTTCGTGTCCTCTTTGACCAGGTCACTGACAGTGCACACACACACTGGTCCAAATTCTAAATGTGTTTACACCTAATATCCATGGATAATGCTGTGTGTTTTCAGCATTATAATAAAGCAGCAGCTCACTAATATTATTGCAAATATTTCCCATATGTGAGGTCCTGTTTTGATCTAAACGAAACTTCGTTTGTGGATGTTGCATGGTGTAGAAAACACAAACAATTCTCTGCAAAATGCCTGTAATAGACTCCTATACATCACCCACGATAAAATACATTAAAGGGATACTGTATTTAAAACTATGGGGTATATTTACAAGCCTCTTGTAATATTTACAATATTTATTTGTGCCACCTTTTTACGCAAAGGCTGCGCTAAGGTGGCTTTTCTGCCGTGCCATATTTACAAAGTGGCACAATGCTTGCAGACCACGACTTTGTAAACCTTGTGCCACATGTATGCAATGGGGGCGTTCTGGCGCAGAGAGGCCCGAAAAAGTGGCACAGTGAAATATACAATATTTCACTGCATCATTTTTCCGTCATTTTTAATGCATGCTCAGAGCAGGCATTAAAATGATGCCACCCATTATATTCAATGGGCCTCCCTGTGCTTTGCTGCGCTAGCGAATTGTTTTTTAGGCTAGTGTAGCCACAATAGCGTAAAATTTTTTGACATTATTGTGCTAATGATAGCCATGGTGCGCCGTATTGTAAATACGGTGCAACCATAGTATTGTTAGGTGCCGTACAGGGGCGCAAGAAAAGTTACGCATCAACTATGATGCGCCACTTTCTTGTAAATATGCCGCTATCTGTTTAAGAATTATTCAAGGTCATCAGGGCAAGACTCTCTGAAGAACAGAGCAGGTTCTATCAAGGGGTCCCCTGAAAGGCTGGGACCCGGGGCTGCGGCCCACTTTGCCCAGGCCTTAAAACATCTCCGGAAACGGCAGTGAACCAGAAAATAATATTTCAGTTGCCAGTATTTCCACTACTTTGAGTTCATTTGGTCTCATTCCAGTAATTTCAGAGTTGATCATGAAAGCTGTCAGTCCTTGGGGACGTAGAGACATTTCAGCATCTCTTCTGTGCAGTTGGTCTTTTTATCCATATACTGTGTGGTGTGTGGTGTGGGAGGAAATATTTTTGGTTGGCAAAGAGTGCCTGCATGGGAGTGGAGTAGCCGCATTGAAGGAAGAATGGACTCTAAGTAATGGAACTTCTGGTAAGTAACTGAAACATTACTTTCTTCACTCTTTTAAGCCATATGACTCAATCTTTTTTGCATATTATCATTACTGTTTAGGAGAATGTCGTCTATTGAGTGTCCTCTATAACGCGTCATTGCTGCGTTCATGTGGACCTAAAACCACTGAGACCTGGGGAATTATAGAATTAGGTATCCAGGGAAAAAAAAACGAAAAATCAAGGGGCATATTTACAAGCCCTTTCTGCCACCTTAGCGTCATTTTTTTGAGCCAATGTGGTGTCAAGGAGGCATTTTTGCCACACCATATTTACAAAGTGGCGCAATGCATGCATTGTGCCACTTTGTAACACCGTGTGCCACATCAGCCTGCGCCAGGCATAATGTATGCAAGGGGGGGGGTGTTCTGCTGCTAGGATGCCCTCAAAAATGTGCAGTGAAATTTACAAGATTTCACAGCGCCATCTTTGGTATCATTTTTAACGTCTGCTCAGGGCAGGCATTAACATAATGCACCCATAGTAACCTATAGACCTCCTTGCTCTTTGCTGCACTAGCGTCAACATTTTTGAAGCTAGTGCAGTAAAGTGCCACAATAGCGTAAAAAAATCTGATGCCATTGGCCTAATGACTGCCATGGTGCACTGTATCATAAATACTGCACTACCATGTTGTCGTTAGGTGCCGGAAGGGGGGAGCAAGAAAAATGGTGCATCCTCTTTGATGCACCACTTTCTTGTGAATATGCCCCAAATTGGTTCAAATGTGTTCCTATTTCCTCATTGTTTCTCAACCATCAATCTCATGCAGGAACTGTACAAAATGTTAAGATTTCTAGGCAAAATATTGTTTTCCTTGCTGGAGTGTTGCAGTGTTCCCAGTCTGTTAAAAAATACCATAAATCTGGCTTTTGCAGTAATTTCCGGCCACTCAAGCACTGCCTTTGGTTTTACATCTTATGACCTTTGCAGGAGATCATGGCTCCTTTCTGGTCATGGCTTCCTTCTAGAAAGTCAGTAAATCCCCCAGGGGGTGCATTCACTGTCTCTCCCTGTCTCTGAACTTCATTACTTTCCAGACTCCTTGCTACCTCCTGATGGGAGTAAATGAACTGGTTTAGGATGGCACTCTGAAGAAGAATGGATACTTCTGGCCATGTGTTTGCCCACTCACTCGCCAGGACTCCTCATCTTTTATGAATCAAGGCCTGCTCTTCAGGGATGCTCTGAGGTTGCAGATGGACTCACCCCTAGAGTAAGGCGATACATATGGAACATGCCTGTCCAACCAAGAAACTCTGGCAATCCTGTGAATGGTGGGAAAGATGAATCCAGGAATTCAACACAAGTCAACACTAACAAAGGGCGGGGATTACATAGTATAAAAGAAAAAGAAATAGCTGGAGTAAAAGAGGTCTTGGTGGCCTTGAGACCCCGTGGGTGATAAGCTGCGCTTTATAAATGTTGATTGATTGATTGGCGGCCCGTCAGGGAGAACTAAAATTTTGCTCCCAACTAGAAGCTGAGCTTAAAATACACTTAACCCCATTTTGCCCAGGTCCTTACTGTCAGCTTTGAGATGGTGGCAAATGGCTAAGGAAAATGTTAAAAAACTCTTAATACAGATCACATTGAAGCAAATACTGTTTGAGAACATAGCTTCTTAAGTCCAAGACCATGATTTTAAGATGCCCGGAGAGGGGTCCCTAGGCTGAGCAATGCTCCATGCAACTACAAAGGGTCTGGTGTTTGAAGAACCAAAATATTTGGGAATGGAAACACTATAAGCGGTTTCAGTGGGTGCACATGCGGTAAAACCACAGGTGGAGAGGTGCGAGGGATAGTGACCTCTTAAGGATTTTGGGGGCCTTGGACAAAGCATATTTTGGATGACCTTGTCTGGGACAACTTTGGATTTTCATTTGAATAACTTTTCTTCAGCCAGTTGAAGCTTGCATGACCCCAAACAATGCTTAATCATACGCTAAATGTTCAGTAAAAGGGTTCGCATATACCTTACACAGGGCTCAAACATCCTTAAGACGACAATTATGCATAGAGAAAAACAGAGTCAGAAACAAAGGTGAGCAGAGAAGAGACAGATTTTAAGATAGGGAAATAGGTGAAAAAGGGAGAAAGTCGACTTTCCTAAGGGATCCGTGGAAGATGGGGCTTAAAACAACCATGGCAGGGACTGCGAACAGAGGCACAGCCAGCCCTTGCCCATCTCGATAGCAACATATGGGAACAGGAAATGCTACCCCACAAAGGATGTAGACATCACAACCCTGATGTCCTACACCTCCTAACACACCCTAGCCCCCATATGCCTCCCCCTCTGATATTTAATAGCGTGAAAGCCTGAGTCCGAGTCCAGCAGGTTATTCTCAGTTCCAGAGAGTTTAAGTCATAATCCTTGCTAACTCAAGGAGTGACATCTGCTTGAACCATCACTACCGGCCCCAGTATCCCGGTGTTAACGGGGAACGCTGTGCAGTGCACCACATTTACAAGGTGGCGCTAAGCCACCTTTTGTGCGGCACCTTGTAAACATGGGTGCCTCCGAATGCAGTTTTCTGTGGCAGAGGGGCGTGCAATGGGTGTTGCTGTGAGCATTCCACCACAACACCTATTGCTTTTGACGCTGCCCCAGATTTACAAGAAGGTGTAAATCTGAGGCAGAGCACAAAACTAACGCCACCCCAAGGGGTGGCGTTAGCATGGCACAATGAGAAGGAATGCTTTAATTCCTCCTCGTTTTTGCTTTTTTTATGTGTGCTGCATTCTGCAGCACGCATAGGAAGAGCAAAACGCCATTAATGATTATGTACGGGAAGGTGTCCCTTCTTACACATAAACAATCATCAAATAATGACGATTTGCTATTTCTATGTGTGCCGCATTCTGCAGTATTCTGCAGCACACATAGATGTGCCAAATCACCATTGTAGATTTTTTATGTGCAGCAAGGTGCACCTTCCTGTACATAAATAATAATTTTCTTCTACGCAGACACCCTTGCACCATGGTGCAAGGATGCCTGTGTTAGCGCTGGCAGCTATATTTAGCACCGGTGCAGGGCGAAACACAGGGAGGGGTGCACCGTATTTTAGTAAATATGGCTCATCCCTGCATTTCTAAAGTGACGCACCGTAGCGTTACAAATTTTAGCGCAGCACTGTGCTGCCCCACTTTGTAGTAAATTTGGCCCACAATACCTGGCACCTAAATAATGCACACAGAGGTGCTTTTGTCTTTGAGTCAAAATGCAGCCAGGGTCTTGAGTCTTACATCTTTTCTAGCTCTTTGATTGTATTATTTTGTCCTCTGCCATGTTATTCTAGGGGGCTCTCTCTACATTTAGTTGTCTTTCGATTATTCTTTTAAACGAAGCTGACTGTAGCAAGCTCTTTATGCTGGTTTCATGGAAATGTTAGTATTGATCTCCCTCTAGTGGCCAGTGTGAAGAAAGCATTAGTCAGAAAATATATTTTCTTCACATGGAAGTGTTTGCTAGCACGATTTATTTGTCAGGGCCACTGGAACTATGCGGCAAGGGAACACCAAAGGTTGTTTCCCATGGAAATAAAGTCTGGACATTAGGTGTAGTTTTACAACCAAATACAGGAATAAGCAACTTAAAGATGACCAGTTTCCCTTTGCGAATGACCTTCCACTACACGCAGACACATGGCAGAATCTGCAGATTAGGCAAAAGATGATGGATTATATGGAAAATGCAGGAAAACTAAAATTTTGTGAAAAAAGCTGCAGCTGTGGATTCACATTATTCTAGGGTCTCTGCCTATTGTCAATGATTAAAGCGGACCGATCTATTGGGATTGACACTCCCAACTACTTTAAATGATTAAAAAAAAAAAAGTTCTGCTTTTCTACGGGGTGTCTGCTACCGGAAGGGAGTGTAAATGTGCAAATGGTTGATGAAGAAATTTTAAAGGCTGCTTGGGAGCTAGTACATGACTTTAATTTCTGGAGGCATTCGAGGCTTCATAGGGACACATATTTATTCTTTTTCAGGGGTAATTTAAGGGTGTTACCAGTTAAGTATGGAGTTCATCCTTGTAAAAGAAGCTTCTACAAAAGGTTGCACTAGCTGCAGTCTGATCACACATTATTTAAGTATATTTCGAAAACACTGTGGCCCTTATTTAAGAAAAGTGCCACTTCATGCTTTCTTGCGGCCCATTGCACCCACCTAACGCCACCATGTGTGTGCGCAATATTTAACATACGCTACACCATGATGTAGGTCCGGGACAATATCATCATGATTTTTGATGCTATTGTACTTTGCATGATTAACACCAAAAATATTGGCGCTAATCCTGCAAAGTACATAGAGGCCTGCTCTGTGCATGCGTTAAAAATGCCTCTAAAAATGGTGCGGTGGAATCTCATAGATCTCATAGATTCCACTGCACCATTTTTGCCTGGCCCCCTAACGGGGGAACGCCCCCCTTTGCATATACAGTATACAGCATAATGTGGTGCAAGGGTTTACACCACTTTGTTAATATGGTGCGGTGTTTTGCCACACTATCGCCACATTAGCGTAAAAAAATGACACTAATGTGGCAATAGTTGGCTCTATGTCCTTCTTAAATTTGGGCTTTTATCTGAAACAGTAAACACATTTTGCAGCAGCCTATCTTGTACTGTGAGTAATACAATATTTAAATAATGACCTGCAAATTTACAGTGTTTTCAGTTGCAGGCTGCGACCTCGTCAAGCTATAAATATACATGTTGCTATTCCCCAATGCATCAATCAGGATTTATTTATGTGACTGACTGCATACACAGACATCTGCAATGATCTCATTAACCATCTGAGCTTTCATAAAGTAAAAGATTGTATTTTTCAAAACTTGCTTTATCTTGTTTTTACTTTTCATTTAAGGTGTATGCGTTATATTTTATGTGTGTTTACCTGACGGTGAAATGAAAACAAAATGGCAGAATATTTTGTTCTTTTTAGCCACGTCTCTGGTTCCACCCCTGCACTAATTGACCTCAGTATCACAGTTTTCATGCATGCTTATATGCACTTCAGTCTCTGCCTATTGTGCATTTGATACAGAGCTCAATTTGTGCCGGTGATTGCAGGTCCCACCACCAGACCTATCCACAGACCAGGGATTTTCAAGGGCTCTTGTAGCAACATTCCCAATAATCATTAGACTAGCGCATGCAACAGTGCAACAGTGATGTACAAGATCACCGTTGCAGGCATCAATCCGTTGATTATCGGGATTGGGATATGAGGGAGTTCTTGGATAGTGAAAACCAAAACAACGCCACCATGGGATGGCTGAGTGATAGACCATTTAGCCTCTTTCCCCTCAGTGACCTTGTATTGCATTTACATAGTACTGACTGCTTCCCACGTGGGGCACTGAAGTGCTTGCCTAAATAGGCAGCGAGCTACACAATGTAGGGTGTGTGGTTGGAAGGTTGTTATTTTTGTTTTGTGACCCAATGAGGGAAGAGTTTCTGTGTCATGCATGATGACCACAGAGATGCAGATATTTTGTTATGTGCACATCCCTTCGGGGTATATCATAAGATCATAGCCTACTTAGCTTGTTGCTCCACTGGGTTGTCCAACCTGAATTTCTGTTTATAAATTTGGTCCCGAGCTGGAATGGTTGGAGAAAGAAATTAATGGAGTGACTTGTTGGAATGGTCTTTGTTACTATGATCTCATAACTGAGTGTCAATGTAAGATGCAAAGAAGCCGTCATGGTGTATAGAAATTTGGGACCTGCAGTGGTGGGCTAGATTAAAGTCCTCCAGTTGACCACCAGTTACTGACAGATCTCTTTGTTTATTCCATGCCGGTTCATTTGGAGGTAGCTGGGTAATTGTCTGGTACAATACTGTGCTAGAGAAGATGCGTAGTAGATCTGTCTTATGTGAGTGATTGAGGTAAGTTACAGTTGGCTGCTCACCACGGAGTATTACGGCATTAGTATCAGTGTGGGCCAGAAATGTTATATATGAATTGACATAATTATACAATTCCTATGCTAGCCATAGGTCAGCTCTTTTTAGCTAACCTGCATACAGAAAGTAGTTTTCTGATTGGGTTAATCCCTATCTGTAGTTTGTAAGCTGAAGAGTGAACTTGAAGGCACAATTGTCTTTCCCGGTTCTAACCCAGGGATGAGGGATGATGTAGTAATCTTGAAAATAGCCAAGTTTTCAACTGTTTTCTGAAGTGCATATGCTCCAGGATGCTTTGAATGGTAGGTGGTAGCAAGTTTAAGAGCTTGGTGGCATATGCTAAGAAAGCAATGCATTCTATGTATTTCTTATGGTACGGTGGAGTGATGATAAGTGGTGCTGGCTTGGAGCACAGTGTCCTGTTTTATTTGAATTTGCCTGAATTTAACTTGACTGTATAGAGGCCCTTAAGTGGGGAGCTCTGAGGACAATGCATAGTGCCTTTGAACATTGCCCTTCTCGCTATAGTAGCCAGTGGAGTGATCAGTAGACTAGAGTTATGCGTTCTCTTTAGTGAAGGTAGTAAAGAAGTCTTGCAGCAGCATTTTGGGTGAGTTGTATTCGCGTATGATGAAAGTGTGTGCACCAAGGCATAGGCTGTTGGCATAGTCAAGCTTGGAAATTATGAGTGTGAGGATGGATTGCAGTTCCTGTTGGTATCCAGGATATGGGAAGTGGCAACACAGTGTTGTCATTGTGTAGAATGCCCTTTGTAAATTAATAAATCTATTAATGATTTAAGCTGTTACCTAACCTCTTTCATTACAAAATACATGAACGAGAGTGACAAACAGAATTTTTCAATTATTCATTACTTATATCGAAGAAAAAACAATTGACATGCAGATATTCTATTTGTTTTCCATTATGGTGCAATGATTGAACACTGTCACATCTTCCTTCCTAGAAATATAAAAACACAACATGTAGACAAAATTTAAAAAAAACAAAAAAACAGAGGAAGCAAGCCCAAGGGCCAAATGACCAGATGTAAAGAAAGTAACGTCCTCTTGGTGTTTCAGAATGAGGATTCAATACCTTTGTTTCTCTTTCTTAATGTTTTTCGAGACATCCTCCTGACTTGAAGTAGGTTCAATAATTAGAGGGTACTAAAATAACACAAATTAATCCACACTACACATAGGGGGTCATTCTGACCCTGGCAGTCCTTGACCAACAGGGTCGCGAATGACGGAAGCACCGCCAACAGGCTAGCGGTGCTTCCAAGCCCATTCTGACCGTGGCGGTAAAGCCGCGGTCAGAAAACCGGGGACGGCGGTTTCCCGCCGTTTTTCCCCCGGCTGGGAGAATCCGCCAGGGCAGCGCTGCAAGCAGCGCTGCCCTGGGGATTCTGACCCCCTTCCCGCCAGCCTGTTTCTGGCGGTTTTCACCGCCAGGAAGAGGCTGGCGGGAACGGGTGTCTAGGGGCCCCTGGGCAGCTTTTCACTGTCTGCAGACAGTGAAAAGCGCGACGGGTGCAACTGCACCCATCGCACGCCCGCAACACCGACGGCTCCATTCAGAGCCGGCTTCTGTGTTGCAGGCCACCTTCCCGCTGGGCCAGTGGGCGCTAACATGGTTAGTGCCCGCCGGCCCAGCGGGAAGGTTAGAATGCCGGCAGCGGTCTTTTGGCCGCATGGCGGCCGATTGGCGGCTCCAGCCTGGTGGGCGGCTACCGCCGCCCGCCAAGGTTGGAATGACCACCATAGTCTCTTCTCCCAAAAAACAATGCATCATTGATACTGCAACATACACCATTTCCCATATCTCATTTTAGTTTGATACTTCACATTCCTCTAATAGTTTACAAATGACAACCTAATTTTCATACATATGTTAAAGAGGGTATTCACCAACCCCTTTTCATTATTTCTGTCAGACCTACAGCAATTCCAACATCAACAATTATATGAAATTTACAGTTTTGCTTTAAACGGTGTTTTTAAATGGAGCAAAAATATATAGATTGCATAGGGTCCATTTGGTCCCACAAGTTGAAGATTACATCCATAACAACTTCCCAATATTAATAAATGCATAAATAAATGCAAATTGATGCTGCATATCATTATCGGTCTTTAGTGCCCTTTGTCTTACAAATTCAGCCTTGTCATTGTACTAAGAAAGCCTTCCCACATTATAAAACAATCCAATAGGGAATTTACAAAAATCTGAAATGAAAAGAAACTCTTGATCATTAAATGTATGCTGAATAATATTACAATACATTTGGCAACCAGCAACAAATCCTTGTTCAAATTACTCTCACAGTTAAAGAAAAGAAAAGAAAAAAGAGAAAGGACAAAAGTCTCTCTACAGCCCAAAAAACCAAAGGAAAGATTCACTTATAAAAGCTCCATGCCTTTTTCCTATCCGAGCTAATCCCTTCCACAAGATAAATATTAATAATGGTGTTAGTGCTTAGTTTCTAAATAAAAGAGTGCCGGTGCCCAAAGCTCCACAAAACTCAACCACTGCAATTAAATGAGTGAGCACAAAATACCAAGGCTGCATAATCCTAAAGCCACCTCAAGTCTCTTTAGTCCATTTACAGACACTTCCTGCCCCTTCCACTTGTTCTTGCAGCTTTCTGCTTTCTCTTTTTGTGACAGTTTTCTGTCTTTCTCTTGCTCTGTCTTTCACATTTGTGTGTTTTTTACCTCTTTTTCTTATGGCACTGTTTACCCAGTGAATAATAGATGTTTATTGTTACCCAACTCAATGTTACTCGTTTGAACGACCACAGAGGGGTGAAGGGCTGAGTGTACCTGCCAGGATTTCAACACAGGCCCCTACAGTGGGCGTATTAAAGCCACCAGATGCAGCTAACTGCTAAAAAAAACGTAAAGAGCATGTCTAAACAAGGCTGCCAATTTGCAATAAAAGCTGGCCTGTCAGAAACAGCTGGGATGTAGCTTGATCAGTGAGATTGGTGGGGTGGGGGGAATATGAACTTCATATTTCCCAACAATCACCTTGGTCAAAACACATTATATGAGAAGCAGCGCATTGGGGGCTTAAGGAGCAGTAGGAAGAGAGTGTAGTGCGGATTGAGAGTTGGTACATGAAACTCAATATGTTGTGAAATAACTATTTTAATACCTTTAAAACAGACGAGTGTGTGAGTGTGTGTGTGTGTATGTCTATATGTGCATGTAAAAATTCCATTTGAAATCTGACAAACACCTCACCATACACGACTTAAACCACCTGTACCCAGGTGTTTACTAGAGAATACATTTTCTAGATGGGTGTAACACCCCAACACCCCCCTCTGAAGCTATGCCCCTGAGAAAAAGGTACGATAACAGTCCTCATTTGGACACCATTCGCCATAAATGAAAGACTTTCGAAAAGCTGGCCTAACTTGCCTCCTTTGGGTTAAAAGCGACATCGGCCTACATAAAACGACTGCTCCAAATTCAGTTTCAGGCAAAGCCGATTAAAAAAAAATAGAAAGGGAAAAAATTACTCAACAAAGTGATTTGTTCAAAAACACAATCATTGTCAACAGCCAATAATCAGACTATAACCCCTTCTGTGCCGCGGACGTAATGGTTACGTCCTGCGGCACAGTGCTGCTGTGCCGAGGACGTAACCATTACGTCCTGGGCACACAGCCCAGAGGGAGCGCTAGCGCTCCCTCTGTGGGGTTCCCCCCTACCCCCCAAGTCAGGGATGGAAGGGAAAGCCCTTCCCCTTCCAACCCGACCCCCCCCCCCCACCCCACCTGTGACGTCAGCGCACAAGCGCGCGCTGATTGTCACAGAGCCTCCCGCTGAGCTTCCAGCGCGATCGGAAGAGAAATGCTTTGCATTTCTCTTCTGATCACGTGGGGGAGGCCGAGAGAGGCTTCAAAGGGAAGGAAAGTTATTTCCTTCCCTTTGAAGTCTCTCTCTGCGTTTTGGCAGCCGGATTAAAAGCAATCCGGCTGTCAAAAACGCCCAGTAGACACCAGGGATGTCTTTTTAAAAATGAAATGGACATAAGGGAGTGACCCCTTGGGCAAGAGTCGCTCCCACGGGGGGCATTTTTTTTTAAGGTCTTTTCTGCACCAGGGATAATTTCGTTTTTTTGGGGGGTTTTTTTGTTTTGTTTTTTTGTTTTAGAGGTGGGGAGTGACCCCTTAGGCAAGGGTCACTCCCATAGGGGGCAAATTATATTTAGGCCATTTCTGCCCCCTTTGGGGGCAGATTGGCCTATTCTTATGAGGCCAATCTGCCCCCAAGGGGGACAGAAACCACTAGATACCAGGGAGTTTTTTTTTTGTTCGTGAATTTCACGTCAGGGGAGCGACCCCTTAGGCAAGGGTCGTTCCCCTGGGGGGCAAATTTATTTTAGGCCATTTCTGATCCCAGGGGGGCAGATCAGCCTATTTTAATTAGGCCGATCTGCTCCCAAGGGGGGCAGAAACCACTAGGCACCGGGGATTTTTGTTGTTGTTGTTGTTTTACAGATGGGGAGCGTCCCCTTAGGCAACGGTCGCTCCCCTGGAGGGGCAAATTGTATTTAGGCCATTTCTGCCCGCTTTGTCGGCAAATCGGCCGATTTTAGGTCAATCTGCTCCCAAGGGGGGTAGAAACCACTAGGCACCAGGGATCTTTTTGTTTGCGCCGTCAGGCACGGGGAGCGACCCAGTAGGCAAGGGTTGCTCCCTGGGGGGGCACATATATTTTAGGCCATTTCTGCCCCCCCCTGGGGCCGGCTGAGCTAGAGTCCAAAATCCACAGGTAGGTACTTTGCAAAAAACAGCTCTGTTTTCTGTGAAAAAATTTGATGTGTCCACGTTGTGTTTTGGACCATTTCCTTTCATGGGCGCTAGGCCCACCCACACAAGTGAGGTACAATTTTTATCGGGAGACTTGGGGGAACGCTGGGTGGAAGGACATTTGTGGCTCCTGTCAGATTCCAGAACTTTCTGTCACTGAAATGAGAGGAAAAAGTGTTTTTTTGGAAAAAAATTGAGGTTTGCAAAGGATTCTGGGTAACAGAACCTGGTCAGAGCCCCACAAGTCACCCCATCTTGGATTCCCCTAGGTGTCTAGTTTTCAGAAATGTGCTGGTTTGGTAGGTTTCCCCAGGTGCCGGCTGAGCTAGAGGCCAAAATCCACAGGTAGGCACTGTTTTCTGTGAAGAAATGTGATGTGTCCATGTTGTGTTTTGGGCCATTTCCTTTCGTGGGCGCTAGGCCTACCCACACAAGCAAGTTACCATTTTTATCGGGAGGCTTGGGGGAACGCTGGGTGGAAGGAAATTTGTGGCTCCTCTCAGATTCCAGCACTTTCTGTCACCGAAATGTGAGGAAAATGTGTTTTTTTAGCCAAATTTTGAGGTTTGCAAAGGATTCTGGGTAACAGAACCTGGTCAGAGCCCCACAAGTCACCCCATCTTGGATTCCCCTAGGTCTCTAGTTTTTAAGAATGCACAGGTTTGGTAGGTTTCCCTAGGTGCCGGCTGAGCTAGAAGCCAAAATCTACAGGTAGGCTATTTGCAAAAAATACCTGTTTTCTGTCAAAAAATGGGATGTGTCCACGCTGTGTTTTGGGGCATTTCCTGTCGCGGGTGCTTGGCCTACCGCACAAGTGAGGTATAATTTTTATTGGGAGACTTGGGGGAACGCTGGGTGGAAGGAAATTTGTGGCTCCTCTCAGATTCCAGAACTTTCTGTCACCGAAATGTGAGGAAAATGTGTTTTTTTAGCCAAATTTTGAGGTTTGCAAAGGATTCTGGGTAACAGAACCTGATCAGAGCCCCACAAGTCACCCAATCTTGGATTCCCCTAGGTCTCTAGTTTTCAGAAATGCACAGATTTGGAGGTTTCCCTAAGTGCCGACTGAGCTAGGGGCCAAAATCTACAGGTAGTCACTTTGCAAAAAACACCTCTGTTTTCTGTAAAAAAATGGGATGTGTCCATGTTGTGTTTTGGGCCATTTCCTTTCGTGGGCGCTAGGCCTACCCACACAAGCGAGGTACCATTTTTATCAGGAGACTTGGGGGAACACTGGGTGGAAGGAAATTTGTGGCTCCTCTCAGATTCCAGAACTTTCTGTCACCGAAATGTGAGGAAAATGTGTTTTTTTAGCCAAAGTTTTAGGTTTGGAAAGGATTTTGGGTAACAGAACCTGGTCAGAGCCCCACAAGTCACCCCATCCTGGATTCCCCTAGGTCTCTAGTTTTCACAAATGCACAGGTTTGGTAGGTTTCCCTAGGTGCCGGCTGAGCTAGAGGCCAAAATCTACAGGTAGGCACTTTGCAAAAAACACCTCTGTTTTCTGTAAAAAAATGGGATGTGTCCATGTTGTGTTTTGGGCCACTTCCTTTCGTGGGTACTAGGCCTACCAGGTACCATTTTTATCGGGAGACTTGGGGGAACACTGGATGGAAGGAAATTTGTGGCTCCTCTCAGATCCCAGAACTTTCTGTCACCGAAATGTGAGGAAAATGTGTTTTTTTAGCCAGATTTTGAGGTTTGCAAAGGATTCTGGGTAACAGAACCTGGTCAGAGCCCCACAAGTCACCCCATCGTGGATTCCCCTAGGTCTCTAGTTTTCAAAAATGCACAGGTTTGGTAGGTTTCCCTAGGTGCCGGCTGAGCTAGAGGCCAAAATCTACAGGTAGGCACTTTGCAAAAAACACCTCTGTTTTCTGTCAAAAAATGGGATGTGTCCACATTGTGTTTTGGGGCATTTCCTGTCGCGGGCGCTAGGCCTACCCACACAAGTGAGGTATCATTTTTATCGGGAGATTTGGGGGAACATAGAAGAGCAAAACAAGTGTTATTGACCCTTGTCTTTCTCTACATTTTTTCCTTCCAAATATAAGAGAGTGTGTAAAAAAGACGTCTATTTGAGAAATGTCCTGTAATTCACATGCTATTATGGGCACCCCGGAATTCAGAGATGTGCAAATAACCACTGCTCCTCAATACCTTATCTTGTGCCCATTTTGGAAATACAAAGGTTTTCTTGATAGCTATTTTTTACTTGTGGGGTATGTCCCAGTAAAATGGCAAAATTGTGTTGAAAAATTGGGTTTTCTGATTCAAGTCTGCCTGTTCCTGAAAGCTGGGAAGCTGGTGATTTTAGCACTGCAAACCCTTTGTTGGTGCCATTTTCAGGGAAAGAAACCACAAGCCTTCTTCTGCAGCCCCTTTTTCCCATTTTTTTTTTTAAAAACGAAATTTTCACTGTATTTTGGCTAATTTCTTGGCCTCCTTCTGGGGAACCCTCAAAGTCTGGGTACCACTAGAATCCCTAGGATGTTGGAAAAAAAGGACGCAAATTTGGTGTGGGTAGCTTATGTGAACAAAAAGTTATGAGGGCCTAAGCGCAAACTGCCTCAAATAGCCAAAAAAAGGCTCGGCACAGGAGGGGGAAAATGCCTGGCAACGAAGGGGATAATCGAACAGCCAAGCAAGTACTAGCAAAACCATCAAAACTTGTACAGTGATATAATCCCAACGATTCAGATAAGCATTTGGGGGTCCGAAAATAGCAGAGGATATTGAATCAAGCAGTCACACTAGGTGTCTCTGATGTCACTAAACACCTACAGACACAGGCAGATGCACAATAAACAAACTCTGAAACTATGGGCTTCATTTACAAGGCGATTGCGTCACCGTTTCATCATTTGTTTTACTCAACAGTGGCGCAAGCAGTGCTCTACACTGATGCACATTTACAAGCTGACGCATTGGGCCCAATGCGTCAGTTTGTAAAACCTTGCGTCACATTATACCTGTGGCTGGTATAATGTTTACTAGGTAGGCATTCCCACAGGAAGAGCCACGCAGAACTAACACAGTGAAATTTAAAACATTTCACTGCGTCATTCTGTCAGAATGCACAGAGCAAGCGGAAAACGGACGCAGTGCTTTCTTCTTGGAGACTTCTGGAATTGCTGGTGTAGTGTCTTTCTTTTGAAGCTAGTCCAGCAATGTGTGAGTTTAGTGCCACAGATGGGTCTGAATTTCTGCCACATCTGTGAAAATGTGCGCCAGGGAGCTCTGTATTGTAAATGCAGCGCATCCATGATGTCATTAGGGGGTCATAGGGCAGCGAAAAAAATCTGATGCATCCGAGCCAATGCGTCAGATTTGTGGGTATATCTAATTGCCGTTGGTAAATGGTACTGTTCTATTTCCCACTAGAACATATTCAAGTATTTATAAATAATTACCACATTCAAAATTCCAAAATCTGGATGAGCTGAAATGGTCACACACAGAGAATCCTTACGGCAGAACTAATGGTTGGGCAATCTATTTTTTTCTCCGGAACCAATATACCCTCCTACCTGTTAAGTAGTAATTTGGTTAGTCACAGATTATAATCCAAAGGTAGATCAGATTGTATTACAGAGTGACCAAATAATGCCATTCTAAACCTGTAATCAAGCCAGATGGCACTGTATCTGAGCTCCAAATCCAAAGATTTTCTTTGAAAGACACCCAGGGGCATATTTACAACACTCTTGCGGCACACTAACACCACCAGAGCATCACATTTGTGAAGCTCTGGCGGAGCATTATGCCAGTTCAAGTTCATGTAAAGCCACCTTGCATGGCTTTTAATGGCCTTGCAAATATTGCACCCTTTCACGAATAGCGCTTCATGAAAGGGGCATTCCATGGGTGTTGCTGTGTGTGTTCCCACGCAACACCCATGGAATCTGACACATTCCCAGATTTACAAGATTGGAAATGCATCAGATTCCTATGCCACTACAGGGTTTTAAAAGTGGTGCAATGATGAGGAATAACTTTATTTCTCCCTGTTTTTTGCTATTTCGATGTGTGCGGCATTCTGCAGCGTGCATAGAAGGAGGAAAAAGCCATTAGTGATCGATTATGTCCAGGGTAGTGTCCCTCATGGCAGGCATCCTTGCACCATTGTGCAAGGGTGCTAGTGTTGTCGCTAGGCAGCCAATTGTGCACCAATGCAGAGGATTGTGCAGGGATGTATCGTATTGCTGTAAATATGATGCATCCCTACATTTTACTAATGACGCAGCATGGTGCAGCAAGCATGCTTTTTAAAAAAATAATATGGGCCCCTATTTTTGTAGTATAATCTGAGAGCAGTGGTTTCACTGCAAGGGTTTTTTTTCTCATTAGTACCTTGTTATGATACTAAACAAGGTTTTTTGTTGTTTTTGAGTTTGAGTTATAATAAACATATTTAGAAAAAGTTTTGATTTTCTTTTGTATTCATTTCTGTTTAAGTATTGGGCATGTTGTAAAGAGAAACTTTAGATTACTCTAAAGAATACATTTAAAAGATAGCAAGTGATTTCTCACCATTGGCACAAAAAGGGGTTGAAGTTTGAACACATAGGGGCTCATTTACAAGCCCTGTGCACCGCGGGTGCATCACTTTTTGTGACGCACCAGCGGCGCATAGTGCAGGCCCATTATGCATGGCTTTTCATGGCCTTCTAGATATGTTGCAGCGCAAGTCACTGCATTGCCTTACACTGCATCAGGTGAACGTCCCACTGGTGTTCCAGTGGGTTTTCCCACGCAACACCCATGGGTTTTGACGCAATCCCAGATTTACAAGAATCTGTAAGCCTGGAAATGTGTGAAAATCTTACACCTCCCCAGGGGAGGCGCAACGAGGAGAAATATCTTTATTTCTACTAGTTGTTTCCTTTTTCTATGTGTGCTGCAAAATGCAGCACACACACAAAGAGGAAAAGAAGGAGAAAAGGTGTCCCTTCCTGCACAAAAACAATCCTGTCTGCTACACAGGCATCATTGCACGATGGTGCAAGGGTGCCTGCATCGGTGCTAGGCAGTCCATTGTGCCCTGGGGCATGGGGAGAGGGCCGAAATGCACCATATCTTGTAGATTCCACATATTTCTGCCCTTTCCCTGTAGTGATGGGCAGCACAGCAAGGTCACTTGCTGCTCTGCCCTGCACCGCGGGCTTGTAAATAAGCCTCTTAGTCCGTACTGAATTACATGCAAACATTTTAAAAGACTGCCTCCAGGCAAATACTATCCCTGTAGGTTACAGGTGAAGAATATTCTGACAATTTTTGTAGATGATCCAAAGGTTGTTGGTGACTTTATTTGTATTTTGACAAAGTGTAGTAGAAACTGGATGGCGTTCAGCATAGCAATGACTTTAACCCATATGAAAAGTAAGAACACAACTTGAAGAAAAAAATATCTTATCCCTGGAATACCTAACAGACACTAAACCATTGTTAGATAGGAACAATAGAACTATTAAGGAATTTCAGCAAATCAATATTCAAAAGAAAACCGTGAAAATACAGTGAGGTGTTCACTATTAGAGAAAGGGAAGGTTTATCCGTATTACAAAAGGACTTTTACAAAGGAGAAACAGGGTTCCAATAAAAGGGGTCGCTTTATTGGAGTTCTCAGAGAACTCGCAGTCAGGATTGGCTCGCAGCTCCGGCATAGTGGATGTCACTCCTCATCAGTCTCTTGAGCCTGAATACTCTTCAGAGCAGCCGTTGTGCCTTATAAGTTAAGTTTCATTCATTCATTCATTCACTGTCTGTGGCTAAGGTTTCTAGATCTGCCCGAAGGCCAAGATGAAATAAAGTATTTGAGGTGTTATACTATGTCATATTATTAGAATAACTTGAAAAACTTGCAGACTATTGTCCTTGAGGAACAGATACAGTAGGGACCAGTTCCAAAACAGATCCATGCAAACACCACAGCACCGAGACCGCACTCATCGCTGCCACAGACGACATCAGGACCATGCTCAACGAAGGAGAAACAGCAGCACTCATCCTCCTGGACCTCTCCGCAGCCTTCAACATGGTTTGTCATCACACTCTCCGCACACGCCTCCATAACGCCGGAATCTGCGACAAAGCACTCAACTGGATCTCATCATTCCTTACAGGCAGAACCCAAAGAGTCCGCCTTCCACCATTCATATCAGAAGCCTCCAGTATCATCTGTGGCGTCCCCCAAGGCTCATCTCTCAGCCCCACGCTTTTCAACGTGTACATGGCCCCACTCGCCAACATCACACGATAATTTCCTACGCAGACGACACTCAGCTAATCCTCTCCCTCACAAAAGACCCTACAGCTGCAAAAAACAACCTCCACAACGGACTCCAAGCCATCGCCAGCTGGGTGGAAGCAAGCCGCCGAAAACTAAACACAGACAAGACAGAGATCCTCATCTTCGGAGCAAACCCCTAAGCATGGAACGACTCCTGGTGGCCCACCTCCCTAGGATCCGCACCACCTCCCACCACCCACGCACACCACCTGGGACTCATCCTGGATTCCACACTCAGCATGACTCAGCAGGTCAACGCCATCTCCTCTTCTTGCGACAACACCCTTTGCATGCTCTGGAAAATCTTCAAGTGGATTCCCGTCGAAACCAGGAAAACTGTCACCCGCGCCCTGGTCAGCAGCCGACTGGACTACGGAGATGCCCTATATGCAGGTACAACAACCAAACTCTAAACAAAGCTGCAAAGAATCTAGAATGCATCCGCCTGACTCATTCTGGATGTCCCTTGCCGCCACCACATCATCCTCCACCTCAGAGACTTACACTGGCTATCAATACCAAAGAGGATCACCTACAAACTCCTCATCCACGCACACAAGGCCCTCCACAACACAGGCCCAACGTACTTCAACGAAAGACTCACCTTCCACACCCCCATCCGCAACCTTCGCTCCGCCAGCCTCGCCCTTGCCTCCGTTCCCCGCATCCGCCGCACCACCGCCGGAGGAAGATCCTTCTCCCACCTGGCCGCCAAGACTTGGAAATCCCTACCGCTCCACCTTCTTCAGACCAAAGACCTCCTAACTTTCAGGAAACACCTAAAGACATGGCTATACGACCAGTAGCTCCCCCCCCCAGTGCCTTGAGACCCTAACGGGTGATTAGTGCATTTATAAACCTTATGATTGATTGATTGATTGATTACCTGCCACTCAGTAAGGAGAGAAATGTGGTAGTAACATGTCACTTTTGATGTAAAAGGCATGCATCAGTATGCTCCCACATTTGGCTGACAGCACAAAAAGGTATGGAGACTCACCTAGAGCAACAACGCTTTAGGTACAAAAACACATTTAGGTGCAAAATCATCCTTGGCGCATTATCAAAAGCAGTGTTGGACATGTTCAAGGGCAAAACAAGTTTAGATATAAAATCACTAATGTGTAAACATCAGCAGGAGTCTAATATCATGTTTAAGTGAAAGATTACTCAATACAGAGAGAAACTGGCGTAGTAAGATGCCACATTAGGAGCGGTGCATCAATATGTCTTCACATATGGTTGATACCAAACTGGTGTGCAAAATCACCCTTAGGGCAACATCGGCATGAATGCAGAAAATGTTAACAGCACAAATAAGTTCAAAATCACTTTTTGGATCAAAATCACATTTAGGGCCAGATGTAGCAAACGGTTTGCGAGTCGCAAATGTCGAAAATCGCCGTTTGGGAGTCGCAAACCTGAGTTTGCTATGCAGAAATGCATTTTGCGAGTCGGGACCGACTCGCAAAATGCATTTCAGAGTCGTAAATAGGAAGGGGTGTTCCCTTCCTATTTGCGAGTCGGAGTGGTATGCAACTCCATTTGCGGAGTCGCAGTTACCATCCACTTGAAGTGGATGGTAACCCACTCGCAAACGGGAAGGGGTCCCTATGGGACCCCTTCCCCTTTGTGACTGGACCCCAAATTATTTTTTCAGGGCAAGGGACCACTACCTGCCCTGAAAAAATTCCGAAATAAAAGGTTTCGTTTTTTTTTTTAAGTGCAGCTCGTTTTCCTTTAAGGAAAACGGGCTACACTTGAAAAAAAAAAAAACTACTTTATTTAAAAGCAGTCACGGACATGGAGGTCTGCTGACTACAGCAGGCCTCCATATCAGTGAGTGCCCATAGTCGCTACGGGGCCGCAATTTGCGACCCACCTCATGAATATTAATGATGTGGGTCTTTGCGACCCCATAGCGACTCGCAGACGGTGTCTGAGACACCGTTCTGCATTGCAAATTGCGAGTTGCAATTTGCGAGTCGCTCGGACTCGCAAATTGCAAGTCGCAATTTGCAAACTTGCAACCTTGCTACATCTGGCCCTTAGTTGCCTAATTGCCCTCTGTGCAAAGTGAGGCAGAATTATGGTATCATATTTAGGTGCTAAATTGCAAATGGTGTACAGTCCTCATCCTTACAGCGATGAACAGTGAATAAGTATGGAAACGCTTTTAGGATTTCAGGCTAATTTTAGAGGGATACACATGTAGGAGCAATATCCCATTTGGGTGGAAAATCACTATTCTTGCTAATATGGCATGCTTCATCATCGTGCCCACCTTGGCCTCTAAAATCTGAGGTGGGCTCAACCATATTTTTAGGGACCACTTGAAAGAACCTGCCAGGGGTCTAAAGTTGAAAATACCTATTGAGGGTCCAGGGTGTTCCTTTATTAGCAGCCCTCAATGGTATGATTAAAAATACAAAAGGGGAGAGATAGTTAGGTACTAATGGTCCTAGGACTCACACTTATATCGTCAACATGTTTCAGACTTAATACTGGCCTACACAAGGTCCTGGGCTTTCATCAGGACATAAAGAATATATATTTGCCCCGGGTCCCTCACACAAACAAGTAATTCAAATGCAGAAAGAATGCAGTGCTAACATCTTACATGACAAAAGATCAAGAACTCACCTTAGACTTCGCAAGGGTGTTTTGATGTCAAGTCGAGATAGCAGTTTAAAACTGTTTTCAGGCTTCAGTGGCAGGCCTGGGGCAGGTTCCAAAGTGCTTCTTAAGTGGGTGGCACAATCAGTGGTGCAGGTCCACAAGTAGCAGTTAATTTACAGGCCTGGGTATCTGGTATACTGCTCTGTAAGGGACTTATTTGTAAATTTAATATGACAATCAGTTGTAGGGGGAGTGAGCACAATCATTTTAGCACTGGTTAGCAGTGGTAAATTTAACAACGTCCTAAGGCCAACAGAAATGAATTCATCAAAAAGTGGAGGGTAAAGGCAAAAGGTTTGGGGTCACCCTGCAGAGGAGGCCAGGTTAGACAAGTACCCTATATGTATTGCACACTGTGAGCATGCAAAGCGAGTAAACTGTAATTTCCCAGCATACTTTCATTAAAAATTGTTAAATAAGGCTTGGGAATTCAAGGCTGTTCAAAAGAATTTACTATGGAATTTCACATATCCTATTTATGAATAAAATCTATCATTTTGATTCATTGCTGTAGTCCATTCCCTTCATTTTTTCCATCCTCCCCTTACTAAGATTATTGTTAGTCTTTATGACAAACAACTTGGAAAAATGAAAAGTTTCACAGAGCTGACCTATGATCATCTTCATCTGAGACGCCAGGAGAGGCACTTCCCACAGAAAGACATGTTCTCTCCACCATCAGTCCTGTGTTAGCATTAGGACCAGATGGAAGTCCAAGGTGACCTGGACTTACGGTTCAGACAGATCTCCCCAGGCAGCCTTCCTCAAGTGCTCTTGCTGCTTCCAGACTTTACCCTTTCCAACTGGTTAAAACACATTTAACCAGCAAAAAAACTGCAGAACAGGCCCTTTTTTTGGAAGATCTGTCACGGATGGGTAAGTGGGAAGGACATAAAACAAGCCAAAGGCATTGTAGCGAAACCTAGGGGTATGAATCCAGCGCTCAAGTCCCAAAGTGAGGGAACCAGCCCTTTCCAGCAGGGGGTGGCTGAGCAGTCACAAAGGAAGATAGTGCACCACAATATTTTTTTAAGTATCAATATTGCATTTTGCAAGCATTTTATCTACAATTGACAGAAATTTGAAACAGTTCTGAGGTATTTCCAAGCTTATACGAATATTCTATCACATAAGAGTATTGCCCACAATACTGGGTAGAAGGAGAAACGTTTTGCACTGTGCCCCAGAAACAAACCAGCATTAAAAACCCTGTGCTAAGAAGCTTCACACTACTGTTAAATACTGTGACATGACGAGACATACCACACTTCCAGTGTCATTGAACATATCCTCATCATCAAAGTACCTGCCATCATATGCAAGAGTCTTGCCGTCATGTGTGCCAGCGATGGACAGAACAGCAGAATCCAAATCTGAATCTGTACATTGAAGGATGTAGGGGATATTGCAGCGCTGCACTGAAAGGAACCATCCAGATGGAAATAAGACTAACCCTGCTCCAAGGGAGCAGTTCTCTGCTTGTCCTCTACACAGAACGAACAAACCCAGATGTACGTCTAATGTATTTCTGCCTCTTTGTACTTCAGTGGTCTCCCTCGCAGTATCCATTGACTCCACCATCCAGGGGTACTGGTACCACTGGTATCTCCAGGAGGTGGAATTACCAGAACTACAAGGTAGTATGATAGGGAACTCAGAATGACACACTAAATGGGAAAGGGGCGAGCCAATTTGCTGTACCATCACTTTAGGCTAGAGCGACTTACTCCGCCAAACTATGAATGACTCCTCTAGTCCTCAACTTTTCCAGGATAGGTTTCATTTGCATCTGCACATCCCTTACAAACATTCCCCCTTATTTAAGGGTCAGTGAGAGGCATATACTTTAAGTCACTACATTTCAATTTTCTAAATAAAGATTATTGCGATTATTATAAATATAAATACAAAATGAAACAGAGCATGCTGATCTGACTTGCATAAGTGGTTTCTCTATTACGCTAAATGTATCATGGAATCACCCGCTGATACCGCGTGCATACAGGTGGGTGAAGGGAAGCACTTTTACAGGGTGGTAGACAACTCAAGGGTATGGTATTGTGAGGGGCCACTCGCCAGTGCTCTAAATGGGCAGGTACTGTCCCGTACTGAGTACCTGCGCTTCTCTAATTTGAAAGGGAGAGTATCTGCACTTTACAGCACTACTGCAATGAATTTAATGGGAGAGTACCAGCACTTTTCGGCAGCAAACAGGGACTGTAAATATTGAGTACCTGCCCTTCTATATTTCCATTTAAAGCACTGCTAATCGCCATGTCTTGCAGGGGGTCCCCTAAGTTTTTGATACACCACTGCTGGGGAATGTACAGAAGAAGCAGCGAGGGCATGCTGTGGATGGACCCCAACACCTGAAGTAACTAACTTCGCAAGAACTAGGGGCCAGATGTTCGGAGCTTTTTCCTCGTTGCAAACGGCCCGATTTGCAGAATCTGGCTATTTGTGACAAGAATAAAGCATTTGGCAATGCACAAACCCAATTTTGATATTCGGTAATCTCTTTCCCGAATTGCAAATAAGGTTTGTGAGTTGCAATCATGAAGGGGCGTTCCCTTCCTAATTGTGAGTCGCAGTGCGATGTCTGATCGTTTTGTGACCGTGAATGCGGTCACAAAATAATCGCAGTTAGCATCAATTTCAAATTGGTGCTAACCCATTTGCAAACGGGGAGGGGTCGCCACGAGACCCCTTCCCCTTTGTGAATGGAAGAAAAAATATTTTTTGGGAGGAGACAGTGGTCCGTGGGACCACTGCCTGCTCTGAAAAAATGAAAAGAAAACTTTTCATCTTTGTTTTTTAACTACATCCCGTTTTCCTTCACGAAAAACGGGCTGCACTAAAAAAAACTGCTTTATTTAAAAGCAGTCACTGCCATGGTGGTCTGCAGTCCCAAGAAGGCCATCATCCCTCTTAAGTGCGGCCAGTCCCAATGGGGTTGCAAATTGTGACCTACCTCATGAATATTAATGAAATAGGTAATTTGCGACCCCATTGGGAATCGCAAACAATGTGAGGTACATTGTTGTACATCTGGTTTGGCGACTCGCAATTTGCAATGAGCAAATGAGTCCCAAATTGAGAGTCGCAAACTCTGGGCCGTACAACCGGCCCTAATTCACATCCGCTTTGTGAGTGAGTGCAATGAGCAAGGCTTGCCTCTTTCTGTTTCTGATCTGTGTCTAAAATAATTTGATAACTCAGAGAAATATTGGGTTAAACAAATTCACTTCACGGGCTCAAAAAGACAGGAGCTCGGCTCTGTGCTGAGCCAGAACAAGCCATCATGATAGGACCCGAGGTGATTGTCTCTATCTCGCTTATCTTTAAAGAGAAAACCCTGCTTGAGTATTCTACTACAGGAGTTTTTGTTTCATCTTCGGATGAAATTCATGTTGTCATAGCACTGTTCAATTAGAAATAGATATAAAAGCAAAATTCAGGTATAAGTAGGGGGACTGGAATTATGTGATTCAGTGGCCACAGCTTTTTTTGCATAATGATGGATTTTTTGCATTTGCCACATACTCCATAATCTGCAGATTTTAACAAAAACAAATACTTTCTAAGTCAAAAGTTACAAAAAACTTAGCACCATGTGTTCCAAACAGTGGAAGGCCTGTTGCAAAGGTAAACTGGTCAATTTGGTTGCCTATTTCTTTCTTTGGTTGTTAAACGGGTACTAATGAGGAGAAATCTTTGCCTAGGCGGTATAACCATGTGTAACAATCACAACATAATGCAGTAATACTCTAAAAAAGTGGCAGTTCATGCCACATAATTTGATTTTTCTTGCTCCATAATTTAATAAACCTAACAGCATAATTTGGCACTCCCCTGCTGCACAATTCCAGTGGCTCTGTGTATAAAATAGACAGATGCACCAAACATATACACAATAATAGAAAACAGATATATAACACACACACAAAATAGTATGCTTGGGTACCAGAGCTCTCAGGCAGCTCATATCCACGTGGGAGTAGCCCACCCGGTAGGTGGTCTTCGCTTTGCATTCTAGTACTTGTAGTCCTGTGTATCCAATTGTTCAGTCAATGCCAGAATGTAAAGCAAAATCATGGACTGGATAAGCTACTTGCAGAAGGATTTATTTGGGAAACATGAGTGCTCTGTGGGCATCGCAGACTAACATTATCCAGAAGAGAAGTAAATTCAGTGTGCTGACAAAGGGGAAGGAAACTAGACAAATGGGCAACGATGAAACCTGAAAACCCATGTAGGCAGTGTCTCAGGGAATCTGAGGAATTCAGTCCTAGAGATGGAGGGATTCATGGACTGAGGAGGGGGCTAGGAAGAGATGTGCTCGAGATAGACCGTTGATTTAGTATGGTTTAGGAGCACTGAGGACCATCACGCACTGCTCTAATGTTCTCCTGGACAGCAATAACTTCATGATTGTGTCTTTTATTTTTAACTCTTTGCTCCTTAGTCCCTAATCATATGCACTGCTCATGATCTGTATGTAGCACCATGCAATAAATTCATTTTTCTAATTACTATAATCTTTCCTTCTCTATTACACTGTACTTTGCACTTTTTACATGCACATTTCGAGTCTGGTGGCTTAGACTCGCTGTGTTGTCTTTTGAGGATGTGAATGTCCTTGGGTGAAACACTGACAGACAACTTTAATCGTATTTGAATGGCTCCAAAGGAACCACAGGGTTTATGTCGCCGGAAGTGCCCAGGTTCTTTAGAATACCAGGCTGCCCCTTGTGTTTTTATTTCAGTTATTTTCATACACCAGTGACTTCACACTGAAAGCCTCTGTAACAACATTTTAGCTTCCGCATCTTTAGGGAAAAGCTTGATTCGTCTGTGGTGTCGAAAGCACATTTAAGATCAATAAATGCGCATTGTAAGGGGCACTGAGATCCAGTGCCCTGGAAGCAGTGTTTTGGAACCTGTGAGCATAGTTTAGAAACCTTGTTTGATAAATTAGAAAGGGAGATGAGTTTTCCACCTAACCTTGAGGTTTGAAGATCATGGTAGAGAACACTTTCCCAGGAGACAGTAACAGGGGAGTACCTGGGACCATGACCATCCTTCCCCAGAGTTTTTGTTTAACCCCTTAGCAGCTGAGGCTTTTCCACCGCTAGAGCTGAGCCCACTTTTTAGGGTCGAGACAGGAAGCATTCAGGCCTGTTGTAATCTCTCTGTGGGCTATTAACCACGCCCACTGTTGCTATTCATTCTTTGGTGTGCTTGTCTTAAATGCTTCATTTTTATTGGTGCATTTTGTGAAATGTCCCTCCTTTGTGTGCTGAGCTCCCTCCCCAGGCGATTTCACAAGTGAACATTTGTGTTGGCCATCACACTACCTCATGCTTCTTCCTGTTACAGCGTGTGATGTCCCCTCCTCTGGTTTCCCTTTCATCCCAGCTGCGATCCTTTGTAGACATTCATTTGGGCAGGGAGCCAAAAACTCTTACGCTTATGGCGGCGTGGCGCTTTGAATTGACTTGTTTAAAATATACTTCGGATTCCTCAACTACATACGGTTGTGAAATCTCATTTTTATTGTAACATCATAGCTTGGAGACAGGAGCGACATGTCTAATCTGTTCTCCCACCACATGGCGCTCACAAATCCAACCTGAGCACAGTGCTTAATTTGTTCTTGCTGTTTCCGGTGTGGAGCACCGGCACATATTTGTGAGGGTCGCCACTTATTTTTGAGGGCGAGCAAAAGAGACATATGGGAAAGACGGAGGAGGAGAAAAACGAGAAAGCGTCACAATGGTAGAAAGCAGAAAGCTGCAGGAGTGAGCTGAAGGGGCAGGGAGTGGCTGTAAATGGATTGAAGAGGCCCGAGATGGCTTCATGATTACGCTGCTCAGTATTCCATGTTTGCACATTTAATTGCAGTAGCCGCGTGTTTAAGAGGAGGGCTATGGGCACCGGCACCTTTTTCTTTACAAATTAAGCACTGCCTGAGCGTGCTCATCACAGCACAACATCGCATATAGTAAGGATCTTTTCTTCCCCTTTAAAGCACAAATATACTTCAAGGAGTCCCTCACCTCCCTCCCCTGCTTCGTCAAAACCGGTTTCTGCGCAACTAAGGATCTTACTGTTGATGTGTTTGCTTATTTTATGATTCAACATTATGGCGTTTTCCAAGTACAAGAAATGATGCGAGAAAAAGAAACGGGGAACATCTGTCCTCAGAGAAAGCGGAATCTCCTACATCAGTGCACGTTTATTCAAAATAGGTATCTAAGTGGAATTTATATGGGGTACCCCTAAGCATATGAAACACAAATTAAGGCAGATACAAGGATATGTTTAATTATGATGGTCTAAGATGAGAAAAGTATTGCAATAAATCACTTTTGGAAATAATGATAGGACCACACCTTACACAATAAGATCGTGAAGACTGCAATGAGTGAAGATCTGAGGGGTTCTGAAACAATGCATCAGAGGGGTGTGTTTCCATTAACAACAAACCACAGCACTTGTAGCCCTGTGATCGGTTCTGGGGAGCTGCTGGCTGGAGGAGCGAAGATGTTTTCATGCCCCTGTGCAAATGCACGTGGCCTAGGGTTCATAAGTGCTATTTATATCAATGTTATTTGGAATTAAGGAAGATGGGATTGGATCTCAGTCACAGCACCGCTAGGGTCAGCTCCATGAGGCCTGTGAGTGCAGTCAGGGAACATGCAGAGGAAGCAATGATGGCAGGTAAATCTGGCTTTTGGCCACTTCTCACCTCTCTGGGGCTCTTTCTGCCTTTTTACCTTCTGAAACATACTTCAACTACAAATGTATAGATCAGTTATCAGATTCTCAGGAAAGCCTGAGAGGTGGTGCCTCATCCAGAAATCTCAGAACCATGGGATACAGCTAGTTTCGGGTGTAGTATTGCCCACAAGCATGCCCCTGAGAAATGTAAAATAACGTCAGTATTTGGTGTTTCTGCATCAATTTTCGTATTTTTCGAGGAAGGCCATTTTACCTTCACAGGTTTTGCCGTATTTTCCTAGTGAAATATGAATGGGTTTGGACAGTGCTTGAAATGGAAAAATAGAAGTGCAGGTACCTTGTATCAGAGTACCTCCTTGTTTCTGAGAAGTGCTGGTACTCTCCAATGAAAAGTATTACGTTTTTCTTGAGAGGTACTTTCCCTCTCAAAATTAAAAAGTGTCGGTACTCAGTACGGGACAGTACCGGCCCATTTAAAGCACTGAGTTTGGAGAATAAAAACATGTCAACAGTGCATTATCATGGCACATTTTAGAATTCTTAAAGGCCAGTGACAGAAGGTACTAGCCAAAATGGTGATTTGTTCAGTTTTCACAATGACAGCTTTAGCAGCAGTGTTTCTGCGGGTGGACCTTTTTTTTCAAGTACTTTTTAGGTGGAGCTTAAGTGTTCGACCTCATGTATACTTTTAGTATACTTCTTATGGCTTAAAAAATTTCATTTGTTGGTTGCAGTGTCCTTTAAAAATTCTTGCTTGCTAATGGTCAATTCTGCCTTATTCTCCCTCCTATTTCTGCTTCAGAGCAGTGACCAACTACTGTATTATTCCACTTTGGTTTCTTTATCTGTTGCTGCTACGGACTATTTTTGTTATTTCTTTGGTTCTCTCCTTTCACTGTGGGTGTCTTAGGCTGGTAGCTGCCTGCGTTTTATTGCAGCATTCCGTTCCTCCCATTTCCTCTCATGTCACTGACATTTGTTTCGGCTTTATTCCAGTGATGCAGAGCTATGCTGGTTGAAATGCGAGGCAAGAATGGTTGCAAAACGTTTCATTTAAATAAAATGAATGTTAAAATAAAAATAAAATACTTTTGCAGCCTTTTTTTTCCAATTTCTGTTCAGATGTGTACACAACTAAGGCAGTGAAGTCATTGTCTCGTCTTTCCTCAAGAGCTTGTCATTTCTGATGTTAATAGCCGCCAGTAACCACCAAAACAGGGCAGTAAAAGATGAAATTATGAGACAGGGTTGACAATTTATGTAGCAAGAAAAGTCCAGTTCTGAATTTGCAATGCCAATAGCTCTAACCGAAGAAAATGAAAAACCTTTTGCATTGCAAAGTCTTGTTTGCTCATGATTACACCTCCATAACTTTTTTTTCACATAAGGTATCCTTGTCAAATTTGTGCCCTTTTTCCAAAATCATTGGAATTCCAAAAGTACCCTGGACTGTAGAATCACGTAGAGGGGGCCAAGAAAATAGGTAAAATATAGCTACATTTTTAGTTTTGGGATAAATGGGTAAAAAGTGGGGCACAAGAAAGTTTCTGTTTTTTTGTTCTCAGAAGAGTGTCGGAAGCTGGCCTGGTGTGTGGTGTGTACCTAAGGTACTTATACTTACACCTTATACCAGGTCCCGGTATCCCTTATTAGTGTAGTGTAGTCAGTGTCTAAAAGCCAGGCTACTCCACATGTTGGCATCTGGCAGGAATATCTCAGCTATCCTCTGCATTCCTACCCTCCATCCTTGATGCCATCATACGCCTCACACCCCATCATGTTTCCCAATATACAGCAGAAAGAACTTGGAAACAAGCAGGGCTTCTACACCATTGCTGGATTTATTCATGTGTTGGGGGCAATGGACAGCAGTCTTGTGCAACTGGCTCCTCCCTCTGCTACATCCCACCTGTACCACATCAGAAGCACACATATTCATTCAATGTGCAGGGAATAGTAGACCATCTAGAGATGTTCAGCAGTGTGGTGGCAAAGTACCCAGGAGTGCTCATGATGCATACATCTTCAGACATTCCATCATAAATGAGCGCTTCCAGAATGGGAGATAAGGGAATGGCCTACTGGTTGGTAAGTAAATCTGAAGCATATTACCAACCTCATGACAGGAACATATTTTGGAAGAAAAGCCATGTTTGTGTTGGGTGAATGAGACAGTGCATACATAGCAGGTGTGGGCCTCATACTTACACCATACCACCTGGCACATGTGCAGTACAACCCTCCAAGTCACATATCTTGAGACCTGCTAAGACACTATGGGCCGCATGTACAAGAGACCTGTGCTGCTGGAGTGTCTATTTCCCTCATGCTCTGGTGGACGAGGTCTCACAATCATGTCTATGAGGCAACCCAAAGTTAACCTGCATGCCCTTGCATGGCCTCATATATATGGAGTGAGGCAAGGCAGTGCAAAGTGCCACATTGCCTTACTTTACATCAAGGATGTGTTCCATGGCCCTTGCATTGGGTTTTCCCACACAACACAAATGGGTTTTGACACATTCCCAGATTTACAAGGATTGGTAAGGCTGGAAATGTGTCAAAAATGTGGCTTCCCCAGGGGAGGCGAAACAAGGAGAAATATCTTTATTTTTCCTTGTTATTTACTTCTTCTATGTGTGCTGCATTATGCAGCACACATACAAAGAGGAAAATGCTTCCATTGTTCATTTTTGTGCAGGAAGGTGTCCCTTACTGCATAAAAACAATTGAGCCCACATTGCAGACACACCTGTACCATGGTGCAAGGGTGTGTGTTGGCGCTAGTCAACATTCTGTGAACTTCCACATGCAGAAGGAACACCAATGCACCGTGTTTCATTAATATGGCACATTTCTGTGTTTTCTTTTTGACACAGAACAGTGCAACTAAGTGACTCCATGTGCTCCCCTGTGGCAAAACCCATAAATGAGGCCAGGTGTTTGTTTGGAATTGGAGGAAGGATTCTCAGCAATGCAACACTATGTGAAATGCTGTGTCACAATACCGTACTGAAGGAAGGGCCTCTATTTATAATGTCTGTGTGTCCACAGGTAACTTCCATGGTCATGAGGTATGCCATTTATCCAATACCTGTGAAACTGAGAAAGTATCAAATATTTATCCCTTCCTGAGGCATGTGTACCATGGAAAAATACATTAGTCATCATATATACACACCTGCCATACTATGTGCACTCCATTTTGTACCACCATCCTACTCTATCAGTCCTCCAAGGGTTTATTCTGTGCAGCGAGGTAGACCCTCATGCACAAAGTACAGCTCATAGGACAGGCAGCCACACATTCACCATTCATATAATATGCCTGTCTTGGTGCAGTGCTGCCCATTGTCAGTGCATGCTGCAAACCCAGGACACTGCATCATGTTGATAAATGTGTCCTATAAGGGCCTCAGACAGTGAGGTAGTGCAGTTCTGATAGCTTGCCTATTGCACTGTACAGCACAAAATTCCCACAGATCTCTTCCTTTGTGCACTTTCAACGCAGTGGCTATGTGACTCTTCATACTAGGAAAGATTCACTACGCTCATGGTATTGGCACTACCAAGTGTAGGAAGCTGGCCTGGTGTGTGGTGAATACCTATGGTGTCATCACCTTATACCAGGTCCAGGCAGTGTCTAAGAAGCCAGGGCTCTCTAGAGGTAGCTGTGGATGAGCAGCCAAGACTTATCCAGGAGACATGAAAAGCTTGTGCAATACCAGTATAGTCACACGGCACTATCACAGATGAAAGAACCACACAGTGTTACAAAAATACAGGTACTTTATTATGGTAACACAAATACTAGAATACTAATAGGCAGTAAGGAGGTAAGTAAACACACTAATTATATATACATTAGCAATCAGTAAATAGCATAGAAAGCAATAGGCATTGGTAAGAGCAATAGCAAATAGTGAGGGCCCAGGGAGGGCCAAACTATATACTAAACAAGCATTTACAATGCATCGGGTCTCGCGTTTGCTCATGTTATAGCTGATCGCGTGATAAACTCCTAACCCGACTTTTCACCTCTCGGGCAAAAGTGCATTTATGTACATAACCCGAAAAAGTGAAATTAACTATGTAAAGCGCTCGACTTCTGCCAAGCGAGAAAAGGCTCGTAAATTAGAGAAAAAAAAGTCCACGAGCCCGATGGAAAACAGCGAGCCTCGCATGTTTTCTGTACTTGGTCGCTGCGCTCGAGGAGGGCTAGCCACCGGAAAAGGCATGACATATGCGTGCCTTCGACTAATGAAAGCAAGCAGATTTTATTAGGGAAGCCCACCAACCAATAAAAAACACTGACGTGAAGTTGACAGGGCTCCGAGCCCTTTTCTAAATACAAAAGAGTCTCCCTGCTAAATGCATGCGCGAGCGCATGCAATGCAGGCTCGACCCTAAAAAGTGAAATGTAAAAGGCAGTCCCCCACCCAAGAAGCAGAATCAGTAGAAGGGAGCTAGAGAAGCTAGGAACCCCAAGAGGTGAGAACCAGAGTGACCCCCAGCGACTAGGAGAGTAGAGAGAAGTACCTGGATTTCCCTAAAACCAACATAAGGACTTTGGAAAAGGATGTTCGAAGACCCAACCAAGACTGGAAGACCCCAAAGGGAAGAGGACCTGCAAAGGAAGGGAACCAAGTCTAGTTTGAGTTGGAGTGTGCGATTGTGGCAGGAGCCACTACCCACCCTTCTGTGGATGCAGGACCTGGTTGACGGTGGACAAAGAAGGTCAGCAGTGCAGCCAAGGAGCTGAAGAGGAGTCCCAGAAGTGATGCAAGTGATGTCCCTCATCGGAAAACCACCAACAAGCTTGGCAAATGCAAGAGATGGAGAAGAAGGTTTGCAAGGCAGAAGAGGACCAGCAAGGTCCAGGGGACTCGACCCAAGGAGGAGAGTCTGGAGTCACCCTCAGCACCTGGGAGAGTCACAAGAATAGGAGTCAGCCCCCACAGGCTACCCACTGGCAGCAGGCACAGGAGTCGGAGTGAGGCCCACTCAGCACACCTGAAGAGGAGTCCCACGTCGCTGGAGCAGCAGGCAGGAGACTGTGCTTTGAAGGAAAGAGTGCTGGGGGCTGGAGCTACATGGAGCCTGAAGATCCCTTGGAGGAGGAACAAACAAGCCTTGGTAGATGCAAGAGTCACAGTGCATAGGGGTAATGTCCTGCAAGGAAGGGCAAGAGCTTACCGTCTCCCAAGTTGGACAGCTGATAGAGAAGACCAAGGGGACCACTCCAGACCACCACCTGTGATGCAGGATCTGCACCGTTCCAGAGGAGAGCAGATCCATGCAGCCAGTCATTGTTGCAGTTGGTGCCTGCAGATGCAGGGGAGTGACTCCTTCAGTCCAAGGGAGATTCCTTCTTACTTCTTGTGCAGACTGAAGACTCACCATCCTCAGAGGATGCACAGCCGTGGAAATGTTGCAGTTGCTGCAAGGAGCCAGAGAAGCAATGTTTCAGAGCGGAGTCACTGAAGTTGCAGATTGGCGGTTCCAGGAGGGTCCAGTTGCAGTCCCAGTGGCCAGAAGATGAAGTAAATGATGCAGAGGAGTCCTGCTGGAATTTTGCATGTCGAATCTGAGGACCCACCCAAGAGGGAGACCCTAAATAGCCCAGGAATGGGGGTTTGGTCACCTAGCAGGGTTACCACCTATCAAGAGGGGCTGTGATGTCACCTACCTGACCTGGCCACTCATATGCTCCCAGGGGACTCTGCCCACCTTGGATTCAAGATGGCAGAATCAAGTGGCCACTTGGAGGAGCTCTGGGCACCAGCCCTAGGGTGGTGATGGACAAGTGAGTGGTCACTCCCCTTTCCTTTACTGACAACAGTATTGGGGTATGATTCTGATATGTTTGATACCAAACATGCCCAGGTTTGGAGTTTCCATTATGTAGCTGGACACAGGTAGTTTGACCTGTGTATAGTATACAGGTAAAATGGCTTCCCCGCACTTACGAAGTCCAATGTAATAGAGTTGGAGTTCGTAGGGGCACCTCTGCTCATTCAGGGGTGCCCTCATGCACAGGTATCTGCACCCTGCCCTCTGGGCTAGGAGGGCCTACTATAGGGGTGACCTGGTGCAGTGACCTGTAGTGAAAGGGTGCACGCACCTTTTCAAGCAGGCTGCGATGGCAGGCCTGCAGACACATTTTGCATGAGCTCCCATGGGTGGCACACTACATGCTGCAGCCCATGGGGAATTCCTGGTGCCCCAATGTCCTGGGTACCTAAATACCATATACTAGGGACTTATATGGGGCACCAGTATGCCAATTGTGATGGTTTGCAAAGTCCTAAGCAATCAAATTTAGAGGGAGAGAGCACAGTCACTGGGGCCCAGGTTAGCAGGATCCCATTGAAAGCAATCAAAACACACTGACAGCAGGCAAAAAGTGGGGGTAAACATGGCAAAAAGAGGGTACTTTCCTACTCCAAGGATTAGAAATAATAAGTTTTCCACACAGGTCAGTATACTTCTATGTGTAGTAAAGTGCGTGTATGCCAAACAATGTCCGTACATGTCCCATACTGGTAGAAAAGTGTATGAGTCATTCAGGACACATACCAGAATATACATGAATGTGGGCACATTAACTATCATGACCATTGACTGATTGTTCCCCCTCCTGTCTTTTCAGATGACCAAGGATATGGTCTGCAGCCATGGGTCATGACTCCATATGCAAATCCGCAGACAGAAGCCCAGCAGAGCTACAATCATGCACTCAGCAGGATCTGGTCCATAGTGGAGAGGACTTCTGGGGTCCTTAAGTCCCGCTTTCGCTGTCTTGACATGTCTGGGGAAAAAGTGCTCTACTCCTCCCCTGTGATGTGAAAGATCATACTAGTGTGCTGTATTTTGCATAACATATGTGTGTTGATCAATGTCCCATGGGACGAGGGAAATGAGAATTATGAAGATCCGAAGGATGATGATGGGGAAGATAAGGAGCAACACCAAAATGTACCTTCAATTGCTGGGGCATGGCGGAGAGACCAAATTGTGCGGAATGTTTTTGCTGATGCCTGAGTCACATCAAGGGGTAACAAATAAATGGACTACATGAAAAAAGTGTAATAAAATGGCAATTAATTTATGAACACTATCATTGTGTAAGCAATCTTACTTCATGTAAACTTCAAAACACTCGCATCACACATGCTAGTAATTGGCATACAACAAAGGTATGTAGCAACAAACAGCGATGCACAACATCTTGTAAATCCAACAATGTGTGCAAGGCAATAACCTGTGCCAAATGTAGGTCCATTGAGAAGACAGACACCTAACAAAGATTGCAGTTTGGTACAGTTTGAATAGGTTATGATAATGGGTTCTGTTGCAGTGTAATGACCGTCAGCCATCCAAACACAGTCAAAATGGTGTGCAAAAGAAAATAGTGTGCAATAACTGTGTGTGTATGTTGTACAGCTAGCCCTTTGTACAGCCTCATACTTGTGGAGGATAGTAGAGTTAACTCATATTCTGTTGACTGTGAACCGAGGCACATAGTTTATGCATGGGAACACAGTCTAACCCCAACAGTCTACATATGCTACATCAATGTCTGTAAGCACATATTAAATCAACTGTGACACATATAAATACAAAATACTCAACTGTGCCAGTCTAAGATTCGCTACCTAGTACCAATAATGCCACACCTGCCCCACTAGACAAAGATGCAACTTGAAGAAGCAGAGGTGTATCTTACCATCTTGGTGCGTTGCACTCAGATACAAACAATGTGTTCAATCATACGACTACATTTTTGTGTGATTATAAAAACACAACACAGTCAGTATATGAAACATTTGACCAGAAGCAATGACTCAATGAAAGGTGAATCCAGCCAAGTTACCATGCACTGATGCATTCCAAGTCATATTGGCAAATTGTGTCAATAAATGCCCAGTTGACCATCTTGTGCGAATGCATACCCACATCGTAAGTTCAAGTAACCCTGCAATATAGAAACATACTGTGATGCATACCAATAGCAAACATATAACTCCTTGGAATAAATCAGACACGTTTTGGCTACACAAGCTGGCCTTGTGATCACCATAAAATAGACACAGATTTGAGGCAAACACTAATGTGCATTGGCACTGTGCACATGTCTCATATATCCTTCCAGACCCAAGTCCACAAAGCAGATGTTTGTGTAACACAGCATGATATGGTGGTCATTGGTAATGACTCTGTGGTAACTGTTCGTATGCACATATCAATGTGTCATGTATGCCTAGACACATCCATTGTAAATCTAGACAGTCAACCTGTCACCTGAATGCCACATACACCAGCCAGTATATGTCACTCTTTGAGTGTGTAATGCATCTACAAGACATCCTACGATAGCAATGTATAAAGATATGGGCCTATGCACCACGGTCTGCTGCCGCTGGTGTCCCGCTACTCCTGGACCTCTGGTGGCACAAGCCTCTCAACCATATCCATGAGGCCATGCGAAGTTACCCTGTGTGGCTTATCCTGGCCTCATAGCTAAGGAGTAAATAAAGGCACCTCAATAGACTGTCTTTGTTTACTCTGTGCCATGGGTGTAGGGAGTTTTGCCAGGCAACACCCATGGATATTCATAATGACTCATGTAAAACTATGGATGTAAACCTGATGCTGTATAAAAGGCCTAAACCTTCATCCAATCTGATGTCAAGTTGCTATATATTTCTCTCTGCACCCTCCTGCACATAAACCATCTGTGGACTTCGATTTGATTCAATAACTTTATTTGAATACCAAAAGTATCCATAAAAGCACAAACATGCATAATAAAATACATACAAATTATGATTATGAATAATCATAAAAACAGATAGCTGAAATTGAATGCTGTAAACGGCCACACAGACAGCTATACAGTACTAATTTCATCAGACTTAATCAGTGCTCATGGATCTCTGAGCTCGCAATGCTGCACTGAAGAAAGCCCCTACATGGGCAACTACCTTGTCATCGCCGAGCTGTAAAAAAAGTGTTAAGGGCTACCCTGAGGGTATTAATGTTGCACCTTTTTACAAGGGGAATCAACAAGTACCTAGAGTACATATAATAATATCTACAAAAAAAATTAAAATGTAAGGTGCATTGTTGTTTGCCCAGACTTCCCATCACAAGGACAAGGCATAAAATCAAGAGTGACATTAAAACCCATCGGAAAATACAGCAAGTGCCTTATCGTGCCAGGCCTGTAGGGACACAGCAAGCTCTTCTCCGATCTGCCCTTTCGCCTGAATATGTACTTCATGGGCAGACTGTCCATTACAAGATTCAGCTAGGCAGCCAATCTGGACTTCCCCCTTTCTCTGGTCATTCTTTCAGAGTCCGCCAGGTTAAACAAGGCCAGCTGCAGCTATTTTTCATTGAGGTTATGATTACCCTCAGGGTTTGTGGATTTATTTTTGCATGTTCTAAGTGTGCTGCAGTATGCAATACACATGGAAATGGAAAGCAAAGGAGATGTTTTAAAATTCCTCCGTGTTACTTCTGGGAATGTGTACATTTATTGGTCTGCACCAGGTTTACATGAGTCTGATAACCTAGGTCGGTGTCAGACTCCATGGGTGTTGCATGTGAACATCCACTGCAAGACACCTGCAAAACCTCCTTGATAAAGAGTCAAGCAATGCAGTGCTTTACGCTGCCTTACTCAATAATTATGAGGTTGTGCTAAGGCATGTATGGGGGCTTTGCATTGCATCATCAGTATGAGTGAGAGTCCTGCACACCCCAACTTTGAAAAAATTGACCCTCTTCTGGGGCAGGATCCTTGCATATGAGGCCTCCAATGTGAAACTCTCCTGAACACTCATGGCTATATTCCATACCATTTCATGTCATGTTTACATCAATGTTGTTGTCCATCCATGACACAAAATGCCAGTAAAGAATTTAAAAGCCAGACAAGGGGCAATCAGCGCTACGTGGTGTGGGCTAGGAAATAAGGTAATACAAGTCAGCGGCTTGTACTGCATTGTGTAACATTTAATTGTGGAAGGCATTCCATGGGGGGAACATGGTTATTCCCATGCAACTACCCCTGGATTTCATGCAGTCCCAGATTTTCAAAGGTTTGTACCCCAATGATTGTATTATTTCTCCACGCATCACAGAGGATCGCATAACGATGACAGAAATGTTTGTGACCTTGTCATTTAATCTAGCTATGTGTGCTGCATTCTATAGTGCACATAAAAAGAGGGAAATGCCTTGAGAGCTTGCTATTGTGCAGGAATGTATCCCATCCTGCACTGAAACGATTCTTCTTGCAATGACAGCACCCGGGCACCATGGTACGAGGGCGCCTGTTTTGGTGCTAGGCTGCCTGAAGTGCATCAAGGCAAGAAGAGAGACGAAATGCTCCAAATCATCATATATATGGGCCAATTCTGCCCTCTCCATTTCGCGCAACGCAGCACATCACTTGGCTTGCTGCTCTGCATTATGTCCATGATTAGTCAATAGGCTCGTTCAAATCCTAGCCAATTTGAAAATGCTACTTTGCGTGCCCCAGTATTCACAGCAGGGGCTGTATTATAGAAGTCCTGCAGGGGCACGACGGGCATTTGCACCCACATTGTGGCCCGGGGCACTTTGGAATGGCAGAAACGGCTGCAGACGCTTGTGCGGCCCCTCATGAAAAAGCAGTATCACTGTGCCACTTATAGTTCCTGTGCTATCACCAGAGGGTGCTCCCTATTTTGCAGGGGGACGTGGCACCATGTAAGTGAGGAAATTCCTTTGCCTCTGCGTCTGCGCCATATTAAAGATGTGGGCGCAAAGGCAAATGTGATGTCAGGAGGCACACTGAGAGTGTGCCCCCTGGTGGCAGACTTCTGGAGGGAGGAGAGGAGGTGCTATGGCCCCACCAGACACCCCTTGCAGGTGTGTGCAGTCACCCACTGAACTCACCTGCAAGGGATCTGTAATAGCCCATGAAATTCCAGACAGGTTGCTGTCTGCACTGCGCAACACAGAGATTGACAATAGCTGCTCCATTTTACATTTGAATGCACTGCCCCCAGTTTGCACCAGCCCTGGGGGGAAGCGTATTCAATGTAATAGGGTGTACTTCCTCAGTTTCCGCACGGCACACCTTTGTAAGTTGTGCAAACAGAGGAAGTATGCCCTATGAGCAATAGGGCCCCTGTAATACAAGAAGTCACACATATGTGCAATGTCATGATACACATGCTACACATTCAAATATATAAATCATGTCACCACAAATATTCACAGGCAATACAGTGATCCCTGTAATTGTTTATATGCATTGCACAACACATTACACTGTAAAATACACATTTGGCCCATTGCATCATTTAAAAAAGAAACATTAGCATAATGCCTGATGTCACGCATCCACGTGGATGCGCCAAAAATACAGCATTCTGCATTGTCATGCATTTTGGAAAACCACGTGTTGCCTATTTTTCCAAGGAAGTGTAAAAAAAAAACAAAGCATTTGGTGAAAACGTGACACATCCGCCCAGGAAAGCTCTGCCATGCTACAAACCAGGAAGTGTGAAGTTACTTTCATTTTCCTAATAACTTTTTTTGTCTGTGCTTGCTGGAGGTTGTGTCTTGTGGCTGCTGGCTGCTGGAGAGTGTGTAGCTGTATTTTGGTCTGTGCTGTCCCTGTTGTGGCCTATGTTTTTTTTGTATACTGTAATTGTTATTTGTATTGTCTAGTCCAGTGTATTGTCAGATGTCTATATTTTGGGTTTTTATTGTTAGGGGTAGTTTGGAATACTTAGATAGTTTATTTTTATTTGGGGTACTTTTCTTTTCCAGGAGGGACATGACGGAGCAGGAGTTTCAGCGCCTTCATGGTCAAACGCACAATGCATCAACTCAAGCATCGCTGGACTGATCATCCTGGAGTGGAAGTGGATGTAGTTATTGGTAAGTGCACATATGCTTGTTCATAGCTGACTCTGCGGGTCACATATGTTTTAGGGTCAAAATGAGATGCCTCTGCCAAACTATGCTGATAAGAAGAAGCATGCCAGAGAGGTATTTTAACACTGCTCTGGCATTAGCCCACACAGATCTAGTAATGCATGCCAGCCCTAGAGGTGCTTCTTGCTCCATCAGCACTGTGCAGGTAGTGTAGTGTCATTACTGACACACAAATGTGTGTGACAAATTCTGTGGGCCACATTTCCCAATTTTTGGTCATGGGAGTTCAGCAAGGCTTCTTCCTGCGCTGTCCTGTGTCAAAAGAAAAGGGCAGGACTGGATTGTATTAATGACATATGGGGCATTCTTGTCCTTTCTGCCTGTACAGGTGCACAAATTGGTGTCTTTTGCAAACGCAGGCACCCTTGCACCATGGTGTAAGGGTGTCTGAGTTGTTGGCATGATTGCTTTTAAGCAGGAAGGGACACCTTCCTGCACAAAACAATCAAGGCGGCGTTTTCCTTTTTCTATGTGTGCTGTGGAGTGAAACACACATACAAATCTGAAAAACAAAATTAGAAATAAACAGGCTTCCCTTTGTTACGCCTCCCCTGGGGAGTCACACAGTTATGCCACCTTCCCAGGTTTACAAATTCCTGTGAATCTGGGAATGTGTCAAGACCCATGGGTGTTTCTTTGGAAAAGCCACTGCAACGCACATGGAATGACTCCTTGAAGTAAACTAAGGCTACGCATTGCTTTGTGCTGCCTTGCCTTACTCCATATCTCTGAAGCCATGCCAAGCCACGCAGGGTGGCTTTTCATTGCCGCAGAAATGATTGAGAGGGCTGAGACACCGGAGCGTTTAATAAAATCGATGCTCCAGCAGCACAGACCTCTTGTAAATGAGGCCCAATGCATCTTACAGGTGAACCCACTCACGTGTAATTATCTCTACAAGTCTGAGAGGCTGTTTGGGGGCATAATCATGGTGCTTCCCACGAGAGGGTGATGTAGGTGCTGGAGGTGACTGGGGCACACACACATCAGGGGCTAAAGATGTGGATCTCCAGTCCACAGCAGCATTTCTCTGTGCCAACACTGAGAAGGGCCTGTTGACAGCATAGCCCCAAGGTTGTGCTGGTAAGGATCCATTGTGGTGATGTATGTGTCCTGCTTTCACTCCTCCGGGGATGTTGTAAATTGCCCTCAGCTGTTTGGCAACTCTGCTGGTGCCACTTTGGCTGGGCAGTTGTTCATGCCTCTGCTTCATGACACCAGCGATGTCAGCTAGGGACTGTTGGAGTCCACCGAGCAGAGGGTAGGTACCTCGTATAGTGCCCGAGGTATCCTTTTTGAGACTGAGGCATCTACAGACTGCCTCTAGGGTGCCTGTCATGGTCTCCATCCCCACCCACACCATATCTAGTATCTCCCACTGGATTCCTACAGCACAAAGTTGACATTTTACTTAGGGGTCCTCAGAGTCCAGGGCTGGGTGTGTGCTGGCAGGTGGTGTCTGTTGGATGGATCCTCTGGAGAGCCCACAATGCTGTTGGCCCTTCCAGCATCTGGATATGGTGTGTCAAAGCAGGCCAGGATTTGCCAAAAGGAGTCTTGGTCAAGAGTTGGCAGGCTGTCCTCCTCAGCCAGATCGTCATCACAGATGGCAGCTGCTCAGAGGGTGTAGGTACATCCTGTGCCATGAGAAAGAGAAATTTTAATAATGTCACATGGTAATCTCATTGACTACAAAACGTGCTATGGCGTGTAGGATGTCAGTTACCCTGAGGTATGGTGGCCAAGATGAACTGTAGTTGTCTTTCAAATGGCAGTATCTCTGCATTCCTAATACAACCACTGTGTCACAAGGCAGGCTTTTTGCCTTGTGGCACATATTGCGACACAGTTAAACAGGTCACTGGGCACATATTCCTGGACATATGATAACAGGTCAGATCCACATCTGCCAATGTGATTTGCATTGGTTTTCATGATCCCTATAGTGATAGTGTTTTAACATGTTGACAGCATTACTGTTCATATTCCACCTAATCCCCAGGGTGCATGGATTCCCTGTGGTCAGAATTAAGCCCACTGCTCCTGTGCTGGTGATGTGTGTTTGGCCATAAATTTGTGAGGATCCTGCCATCTGGGTTTCATACTGTCCACTATTGCAGTCTTCCTTGTTGTGTTGCCTTGCATACACATTGTGTATTCATGTGGTCAAGAAATGATTTTGTAACACTTACCCTGCACAACTCTACCCACCAAACAACCTTGTTGCACTGCAGGAATGTGTCAGGGCATGTGCATATCATGTATTTCCTATTTCCCTCTCCTCATTTGATATGATTGGATACACTTTTGACTTAAACATTGTGGACAGTGGACACTGTGTATCAGATCTGAGGGTATGGACGCTGTCACACTATGTAGTTTGTTAGCACTGACACTCACCCCAGTTGATAATTGCCAGAGTTGGGTATCTGCATAGTATGAGACATCCTTTGACTCAGGCCCACTCACTTGTACATGTACATGCCTCCTCTGCCACTCTTCATTTTGTGCCAGTGACTCAACTTACTGCCACACAATGATGTAACCAGATCATACACTGACTTTCATGTGCCTACGAAACCAACAATATGAGTGACCATATCCACATGTCTGGCTGTTATTGAGGACTATGGGTCAAGCTGTAGCCCACATGGTAGTAGTGCTGTGGAATTGGTGACATGTGTGTACCTAGGTTTGTACCATAACTGGGTACGTCCACCTCAGTATCCAACTATCGCTGACTGCTGCCCTTTGTGGTGGCAGACTAGTTCTTCCTTTACCTTGGCAGCTCACTATTTCATATCCTCCTACTGAGACATATGTAACATGGTGAGACAAATTCCCTTTAGACTCCCTCCTGCCACATGCTACATCTTCACCCAGGACCACATCACATGTAGGATGCTGTATCCAAATGGGCTTTTCTCTGTCATCCCTTCCCAGCTGCCACACAAGTGTGACACTGTCAGACACAGCAGTGCATGTGTACTGGTCTGACTACCTTGCAGTACACATATACATTCTGGCCTACTTGCTATGCAGTCTCTCCCGATTCAGACACAGTGGCAGATCAACCTACTCAGCCAGCACTCACAATGTACTGCACAACCATCAGCCAGAACTTACAATGTACTGCACAACTGACCATGGGTCCAAAAGGGCAATACATCAGCTTTGGTTACAACACACATGGTCCTCTAATGTGCATCATTTGCATTAACCCTGACCCAGTCAGATGTAGTACATGGCATGAGTTCTGGTGGTCCCTACTATGGAAACTGACAACTGTGTGGTCTCACTATACATATCAGGACAGCTGTGTTCTATGTATTATCATGCCACTTAATATACAGGTGACTCTTGGCATGTTCCTATTTGTTAATACTTCACATACCCCACACCTAACCCCCCCCCTCAGGTGAGCTTTTTCTCTTCTGACAAACACATGCCCTTGGTTTCCTTTACAGTGCATATTTGTGTTTATAGGCCCATGTAAGACACAGTGGCCTCATGGTGCAAGGTGGCATGCATAGGGTTCACGCATGATGTGTTGTTGCAGTCGATGGGGCATATTTTCATGCATCTTCTGCCACCAGCACGACACACCAGCGGGGCCGGCTGCAGACCCATATCTACAAGGCAACACAAAGCCAACTTGCATGGCTTTTACTGGCCTTGTAGATATAGAGTGAGGCAAGGCAGCGTAAGTTGCTGCGTTACCTTACTCTGCATCAGGGGGCATACCATGGGTGTTGTGGTGGGTTTTGAAATGTAAAAACTATGGGTTTTGTTGCATTTCCTTATTTACAAAGATCTGTGAACAAATTCTTACACCTCACCAGGGGAGTCCTAACAAGAAGGAATGTTTTTTAATCCTTGTTTTCTTCTCTTTCTATGTGTGCTGCAGAATGCTGCAGGAAGTGGACAAAGACTGACATGATTGTTTTGGAGCCGGAAGGTATCCCTTCCTGCACAGGGACAATCCTGTCACTGGCACAGACATCCCTGCAACATGGTGCAAGGATGCTTGCATTGGCGCTTGGCAGCCCAGTGTGTGCCAGTGCACGGGGAGATGACAGGAATGCACCTTATCTTGTAGGTACAGCCCATTCCTCCCCTATCCATGTGGCATGAGGTAGCACAGCAAAGTGACTAGCAGCACTGCCCTGTGCCACTTACCTTGTGATTGGGCCCTCAGGTTTTTTACTTTATATTGTGGGACTTGTAATTCTGGTGACTCATGTTGTACATTCCACTTCACATGCCAGCATACAAGGGAGAACCTGGACTGGTACTGCACTTCACACATGTAATGGATAAAGGTGACAGAGCCTGGCTGGGCTGTGCAACATGTAAGTGGGCAGTGTGACTGACATTTCTGTGCCATTTAATGGGACTTGATCCCTATTCCTCCCCTTTGCCCTGCTACCAGCACAGTGGAGCACTGGGACATAGCTAGCGGCACTGCACAACATGCCCTTTTTCCACATTTCCCCTTGTTAATATTTACCCAGTGTCTGCCGTTGTTTGTGTGTGCTGCACTGTTGTGTCCTGAGACTTCAGCCACCAACTCATCCAGAATGACAGCCGCAACCTGCTCCTCCAAGGCGTTCAGTTCCTCTTGGGGTGCACTGCTATCTTCAGGTTATTGGTCAGTTTCTACTTTGTCCGGCACTTATAATCATGCCAGTGCTTTTTGCAGACAGTGACAGTCCTCTTCACTTGTCCCACACTGTTGACCTTCACCACTATCTACTGCCAAATGTTCTCTTTCCTCCATAGTGGTAATTTTGCAGTGACAAAGAGGTGATGTTGGTGCTCTGTCACCTCAGTGATCAAGATATCATTCTCTTCATTGAAGTTGCACTTCCTCCTCCCCCGGGAGTTTGGACATTTTGGCTGGTGCTGGGGTTATTGTCCTTGCTTATGCTGCCTGCACCATGGCTGCCTTCTGTGGGTTGTGCCATTTTTTTCAAATGAAGCATAATTTTTTGTACTTTTTTGACTCATTCCACCCTCAACAGTGATGCAGGACTGCTTTGTATCACTTTGCATGCCACAAGTCAGCCCTGCAGCACTTTTGCAGCAGTAGCGTCTGATTACCCTACGAAATGGCGCACAGGGATGTGTCATTTATTTTACACAGGCAGGAGCCTTACACAATGGTGTAAATACGACTCATCCATAGTGTACGATTCTGTCATACTGAAGTGGAAGTTATTTTGACGGATCGCTGACGCAACGCAGCAATGCATCATTTCTTGTAAATGTGGCCTTGACTATTGAAATAGAATATGAATAATGATTAGGAAAAGACAGCCATTTATGATAATGTTTTCATCTGTGATTACTTGTCACAATGGCTGATTTACAAAAGCAATACACCAGTATGGCCACTAGGCATTTCTGATTGCTGAGCGCTATAGGGTTTATAGGCTTTACAAGAACCTGAAGTTCCGAGAGCCAACAACTGAGCTGCACATAACATGGGTTTTCACTGTGTACTGAGTACAGAATAATTCATATGATAAATTATAAAGAGTGAAAAATGGGCATGAAAGAAACATATGTAATTATGATGTGTACAGCACATAAAGAGTTTAGGACCAGTGGGTATTTATACACCTCTGAATTTGTTGGTATCCATACTAGCATGTGATTCAGACGCCATTTTGCGAAATGTCTTCCTTACCCACTGGTTTACATTTGCAAAGGAACAAATGCAAATAAATCCTATTAGTAACCACAAATGCTCTACTATTCTATAATCCCACATGTTTCGCAATAATAATGATACCCCACTTTTGTGGCTGGGACTAGCACCTGTGACACAATAGACCCCAAAATATGACTAGGAGGATTCACATTTTACCCAGCAGAATCCATGCTATTTTTGCAACGCGGGTAGCTGCTGAATTAGGGCCCAATCTCAACCACCACCCAGGAAAACCTACCAAACCTCGCATTTTTTTGAAAAGTAGATTTACAAGAAGTTGCAAAGCTGTGGCACCACCAAAAACTAACACCACCCCAGGAGTGGCGTTAGCAAGGCACAATGAGGAGGAATACTTTTATTTACCTTCTTTTTTGCTTTTCTACGTGTGCTTCATTCTGCAGCACACATAGAAAGAGCAAAAGGCCGTGAATGATTGTTTATGTGCAGGAAGGTGTCCCTTCCGGAACATAAACAATCATACAAAAATGACAATTTGCTACTTCTATGTGTGCTGCATTCTGCAGCACACAGAAGTGCCAAATTGCCATTTTAGATTGTTTATGTGCAGGAAGGGACACCTTCCTGCACATATATAATCATTCCCTTCAATGCAGACATCCTTGCACTATTGTGCAAGGATGCCTGCATTGGTGCTGGCAGCTATGGTTAGTCCCAGTGCAAGGGGGAACACAGGGGTGCGCCGTATTTTAGTAAATATGGCGAACCCTGCATTTCTACAGTGATGCAGTGCAGTGCTGCCAATGTTATGGAGTCAGCGTCATTTTAAGGATGCGTGAAACCGCCTTACGTCAATGAGATGCAAGGTAGGTGTTCCTGTCCAAATAACGACTCAAAGGCCTTAGCGCCATATTTATCCAACAGGGCAAAAATGACGCACCGGTGGGAGGCGGACTCGCAAAATGGCGCTAAGCCCAATTTTCATCACATTTTAACGCCTGGGTCAGGGGAGGTGTTAAAATGAGGCAAACACACCACTACTTAAGGAAAACACACACAAGCAACATCAAAGGCCAACAGGACAACAAGGAGGTGCTACTGATGCAGCTTACTAGGCGACGCAGATCACAGGACCAACAGCAGCAGCCACCACCACCCCAACGTGGCCCCCAAAGGCAACGCAGGAGGCAGGAGATGGTCTTCAGGACCAGGACAACCCTCCATGGCCCCAGGGAACAGGACATAATCCGGAGGTATAGACTCAACTGGGAAGCCATGCAGCAGCTGCTGCGCCAAATTGAGCCACAAATAACAGCCAGCCTGCAGACACCACACAATATACTACTGGTGACCAAGCTGTAAGCTGCCCTACACATGTTGGCAAGTAGCTCCTTCCATACAATGGGTGCCCTGGTCACTGGGGTATCACAGCCCTCATTCTCCACCTTCCTGCCCAAGGTCTTAGATGCCATCATCTCCCTCACACCCCACAAAATCAGCTTCCCCAACACCCAGCAGAAGCAGCAGGAGATAAAACAGGGGTTTTATCAAATACATGGCTTTCCGCATGTGCTTGGTGCAATTGACTGCACCCATGTACGGATTGTACTACCTGCAGCAACAGAGCATCTATTCCGTAACAGAAAGCACACGCACTCAATCAATGTGCAGGCTATAGTTGGCCACCAGGGTTTGTTCACCAACATCTTGGCCAAGTATCCTGGGAGTGTACATGATTCCTTCATATTCCGCTACAGCACGCTCAATCAGCACTTCCAGAATGGACAATATATCAATGGCCTTCTTGTCAGTATGTCCATAAACCTAGCAATATTCACACAGCACAGCAACCCTGTAGGACACACAATACATACACCACTACATTGACACGTGGGTAGGAAGACACTGAGGTGTGACACAAGTAGTTATGTTGTACATCCTGACACAATGGGATACATACCTATGGACAAATGATGGCTGACACAAACATTAGCTGCCACTCTAGAGCTACAAGGGACCAATGTCAAAGCACACAGTGACAATGACATGGCCTACACTGGAAGTACAATTTGGAAGATGAACCATTTACAATTACATTATGCCACATAGTCAATCCGACACCCTCCCAAGCAATATGTAGCGTGAAAGGGGTGTGCAATGTGTCTTGCTGGAGGTCTAACACCATGAGACACATAGCATGATGATGCTGACACATGTAGGTGACATGGAAATACTGAGGCAGTCCCAACATCATACATCACTCCTGGGGTGCCTTCGCCAGGTAGCAATAAGGAAGTGGACTGTGGTATTAACACGTATTGATGTGCCTCTAATGCAAACTGCACACTGCTGCACACACTGAAAGAGCCAATTGTCCATCAAAACAACAAATGTACAGGGAGATGACCATTCCTGCACATATACATCCACCTCCACAAGGCAGTGAGCCAGGTTACCTGAGCAAGTTAGGTTGTGTAGGTGCATGGTTGCACATGAGCCACTGGCAGAGGGAACAACAAAGGTTTGCCTAGAACCTAGTCACACATGGGACAATTGTGCAGTGTCAATACTGAACACCTCATTGCTGCCTACTTATGGAGATGTGTTGTGCATTGTCACCAAGCCAAATCAAAGGGCCTCACTGTTGCATTTCATCTACAGTGATATATGTCTAATTGGATGGGGTGTCCAGGCCATGTAGGGCAACCATGTTACCACCACATCTGAATCTATTGTGTGTGTATAAGTATCATGTCCTCTCCAGTGAAAGCACACTAAAACATGTAGGACAATACACAATGCATGGTATATACATACTGATCAGCAGTTTGGAAACAAAATCATAGATCCCAGGTCAATGACACAAACACAGGTTGTCAAGTCAAACAACCAACTGCAGAAAAAACCTCACAGAAGCCCAGGACCTCACACAATACCACAAACTCATATGAGTCACAGATGACACAAGATATCAACTACCATGCTACATGACATTCCTGTTGCAAGCACTAATAAAATACTCACTCCTATTATCTTTTGCAGCGGATCAGGGTTACGGGATCCAGCCATGGATTATGACCCCATTCCCTAACCCAAGCACAGCAGCAGAGCGTGCCTATAAAGAGGCACATCGGAGGACACGCTCCTTTGTAGAAAGAACCTTTGGCATCCTGAAGTCCAGATTCAGGTGCATGGACATCACAGGAGGCAGCCTCGTATATGCCCCACACTTTGTTTGCAAAATCAAACTTACATGTGCTGTCCTGCACAACATTTTGTGTGAGGAGAAACATCCCCCTATATGAGCCCGAGCAAGAACTGCCTGAGGAGGAGAAGGAGAAGGATAGTGCCAGGAAAAATGAGGGGGAACATCAAAACACAACTGCAGGAATGCACCGCAGACAGCAAATTGCTCTAAATCTTTTCAACCAATAGTCACTCCACACACCTTCTTAGGATATTTAATTAAATACCTTACTTGATCACACAATCCCGCTCTGGTTTGTTCTTTCTCCATCACATGTTCTTTAGGAATGTGAGTATTACCTCAGGGAGCATGTTACAAAGACAAATCTTACTACTTCTGATGCAACATCACATGTGATGCGTATGATTGTACAGCAAACATCACACACATATAAAAAATACTCATTCTTTGAATTTCACATATGAAGGACAAAATCAATGGACCACAGCATATGACACACATCCACGTTGCCAGCATGGTCTACCGTAGCACATGACACACAACTATGACATCTCCAATCATAAGGTAAATGTGGTGGATGTGAAATATCAGTGAAACAGGAATGTATGAACAGACCCCTGACATTGGTAAGTGTGACATTTGGAATCTCTGCAAGGAGCTTGTGTGACAAGGGGGGCATCATTTGTGAAAATGGATAGCATGCGTATCCCAGGTATGACAAGCAATGTTTACAACACATGCCCTGCGAAGCCCATCCCTGGAAATAAGTCCTTCCACTGCCTTGTGTTAAGTCTCTGCCCTCCCATCTGTAGGGAGTGCTGTAAATAGACTATCTGTACCCTGGAAATCATCATTAACACTCACCCAGAGTCCCCTTCTGACTCCTGTTTGCTTCCCTTTTCCATAAGGCATGCTATTGAAGAACTACATTAGCTTGCATGGACTTCAGGTCCCATAATGCACTACCTGGTAGTTGGTAAGACCTGTAATCTTCTGTCCATTACTTCGTATGGGAAAAGTCTGGTTGTCCCTTTATACTGGATTCTCTCCTCCAGGACTTGTGAGAGTCTGAAGCTGCCCACACCTGTGACCTCTCTCATGCAGCCCAGCCGTGCGACTCTACCCTGGCTTTGCTGCTGCCTGGAACTGATTAGAAGCTGCCATTCCCTGAAGCTCTTTGACGTGCATTGGAGTACGATTCCTCTGTGTTCCAGACCCCTTGCTGGATTGTGTTACAGTCCTCATTATGCCTGAACCTGCTCTATTTAACCAGTCCTGTTCCTGCTTGTTCCAGTCAGAGTCTGCTCCCTGTTTCTCAGCCTTGTTCATGTGTGTTTCTGCCACAGCCTGCTTTTTGTTTCCCAGATCTGTTCCAGGCTTTGCGTCAACCTGAGCCTGTTCCCTGTGCCTGGCTTTGCCTCCTAGTTGGTTCCCTTGCTTTCTGTTTCCTCATGGGTTATCATGTCTGGTAAGTGTCCTATTAGTCCTCACCTGTCTAGAAGTGTTTTCCTTTGTATTTGGTGTGGCACCTGGTTTCCAGGAGGCAAATCCGTCCCCCATCCTTAGTCTAGTGTTGCACGTAGTCATTAGTGCCTAACAGTGACAGTGTGCTATGGCTGTATTCCAGGAATTGCCACTGTGTCTCCAGCCGTACCAACAAGGGCTAGTCCTGTGTATGTAAGTACAATCCTTGTTTGTGCCCTAAGGGTCCACAAACAAAATCACTTCTGGTGCCTCCTTTCTATGGGGCTTGCGTGGTGACTAGCTGTAAGATTAATCTGCACAAAAGCACTGACATTCCCTGTTGCTGTGGGTAGGTCTGAGCCCTACCCTGTGTACAATCTTTGTGATAAACCCTGTGTGTTTGTCCATTACTGACCCATTCCATATTTGTTCACACTAAGGTTGCTCTGCATTCACATTTCTGTTTTCTCTGCCTTACCATAACTGGCCTTTCCCCTTGTATGCCTTTAGCTGCTCTTCTGCTTTGGTACACTACATCCTTGGGAGATACTCTGTGAACTCAAGGGGTGCCCCTAACAGACTCCTGACTAGACCCGCACAAAACCATAACACCATGGAGTCCAATCCTGACATAGGGTACACGTGCCCACACACTTGAACTGGACACTTCAGTGGAATGCACATCTGAATATATGTGAACACATGCAGCCAGGGCAGCAGGTCCACCAAAGCAACATAAGTAATTTAGGTAATTCTTATGAGTCAAAATGACGTGTACCTAAACTTTTATGGGTGGAATTAAGGCACAGTGTCTCAAACACTGTACGTACCAAACATGTACACATGGCCGACATATGGGTAGTTCACACACAAGTCACCATGAAGTCATAACCAACTATTAATGACATATGAGGGGTAACATATCCGACATAGAACTCATCAGCCATCCTCAAACATCCCTCAGTTTTGTTTGTCGTGTGAAATGTAATGTCCCTAAAGTCAATCAACTACACACATCAAATGTGTCAACACATATTACAAACACATATCATCACTGTTGCAGATCACTGATTGCCATCAGATGTAGATACCCATTTGTATCACATTAATACATGAGCTTTACGTCCAATGTATTGCATGCCATTCCTTCAGAAACACACATATTGATGCTACAGATCATTCACACACAAAACACACAGTTGCATGCTCTACCACATGTGGTCAACCACTATACTACACAATGCAGGCCATATCATCCTATCTCCATCTTGATACAGGGTGCATGCATGTTAAATAATTGAAAATCATGCAATTACAGTTTGAGTAAAAACTGTTGACACAAATGCGTTGAAAAATCATGCAAACGCTAACTAAACATACATGGGCCCTTAGCGTTAATTGCACATGCGCACCACACGCATGCGGATATCCATTGAAATTGAAGTTTACAGGTAATGCACATGAAGGTTATGCATCAAAAATATTTTCAGAAACATCGTAAGGGGAAAGGAAGTGATGTAATAGGAAATCCTGTTTACAGGCATGGTACAGTGGGTGTACTTTCACTTTCACTCTACAGTCTGTGCTTTTTCTTGACTGTGTGGCTGTATCTCGGTGTTGTTGGTGTCTGGACTGTGTTTTTTGTATCTTCTGGTGTCTCTCTTGTGTCTTTTGTGTATTCTATTTGTTTATTGTACCTGTTTATGTGCTCTTGTGTAGGTTAGTGTCTTTTGGATTATATTTATACTGTCGGATGTCTGTTTGGGGGTTACATTAGTTGGATTAGTTGGGGTTCTTAGGTTTGGGCTGTAAGTTTCCTTTTTTTACATTTATTTTCCTTCCTTTTTACACTTTTTCTGTGTTGCTTTGTTGTGCAAGGACAAGTTGGGAAGGGCAAGGCTGACCCGCATGGGAGAGAAGGAGCTTGGGGGCTTTGTGTGGCTGAGGTGCCACTTTCTGCCATTGATTCTGGAGATGGGTGGTTATGTGATACAGGAGTATCACACAGAGGCAAGGCGGCTGCGGTGGGGCAAGGTGCTCTACCAACTCAAATGAGTATTCTGCACGAACAGGAATGAGCACCAGCTGAAGCATTGCTGGGCTGACCTGGTGGCCAGAGAACAGGATCTGCTGGACCACCTGTGTGTGGTGATCGGTGGCCCTGTTGGTGAGCATCACATTGACAAATGCTTACAGTAGAATGCTCCTGAGTGACAGTAGCAGATGTCTTGACATGCTGCATGCAATGTTTGTGGCCATGTTGAATGCAAGCAGTATAAACTGTTATGCCCATATTTATACTTTTTTTGTGCCGCATTTGCGCCACTTTTTGATGCAAAATCGGCGTAAACTTACAAAATACAATTGTATTTTGTAAGTTTGCGCCAAAAAAACGACACAAATGCAGTGCAAAAAAAGTATAAATATGGACCTTAGTGTCCCAGTACTGAGATGTAGTCCACATGTCTATACATGTTAACAATGCACTCCAGGTTTGTTGAGTCATGTCCGACTATTACTGAGGTCCACATGTACCAAGCTATTTTTAATTGGCACAAACGGCCTAGTTTTCAGATTTTATGTGTTTACGTCAAGAGAAAACGTTTATTCTAAAGCACATCCCCAATTTTGCCATTCTGTTATCACATTGCCCAATCACAATACAGGGTTTGTTAGTGGCATTTAGGAATGGGCGTTCCTTTCCTATTAGCAAGTAGCAGTCCGCTAATTGATTGTTTGGTGACCGCAAATGTTGGCACTAAACAATTGCAGTTACCACCAGTTTCAAGTTGGTGCTAACCCATTTGCAAAAGGGGAGGGGTCCCCATGGGATCCCTTCCCCTTTGTGAATGCATACCCAAAAATTGTTTCAGAGCAGGAAGTGGTCCCCTGGAACACTGGCTGCTTCCAAAAAATTATTAACGTCATATTATTGTTTTTTTAAATGCTTTCTGTTTACCCTTAATGAACTAAGGCTGCATTAAAAAAATATATAATATCTATTTGAAAGCAGTCACAGACATTGTGGTCTGCTGAGCCCAGCAGGCCAGTATCCCTGTGAGTGCCGCCATTCCCAAGGGGTTTGCAAAATGAGACCTACCTCATTAAAATTCATGAGGTAGGTCATTTACTACCCCAATTGTGATTTGCAAACAGTGTCATTGACAGTGTTGTACCTCAGATCATCCTACTTGCAAATTGCGAGTTGCTAAGTCTTGCGATGTGTGACTCACAAAACCTGATCTTGGTACATGTGGCCCATAGTCACACATTTCAGGTGCAATGACAACACCTGTGCCCATATATTCCGTCAATGATGATCAGGTAAGACACTGTCAGCATACCACATTTCACTGTATCAAGACAGCAAAGTGGCCAATCCATGTTTAGCGCTACATTGTCATCATTACACACACATGATCCCTGCCATTATGTTGGCAAAGGGGGTATACACGGCTTAGGGGACACTGCCAATAGTGCATTCGTTACCTACATACAACTATGCCACATCTGTTACGGACCACTGAATGCATGATAATTGCAGACTGAAAATTGAGCAACATGCCCATCACACAGTAACTCAGTGTCCCTTGATGCACACGCCACAATACCTGAGTCACTTGTATTGCAGTGCACCAGGGAAGTACCATTGAAATTGTCACCCAAATACAAATCATGACAAGGAGTACCATCTGAAATGGATTAGCCACAAATGTTTGTTGTTGGGTTTAGCACCACATGATTGTTAGGTCCGGTGCATGTGTGCAGATGTGTGTCTATCATTCACTGGAGTGTCAGTGTCAATGTGAGTTTGCAGTGGTATGTCTGTTGGAGTGTCTACATGCAGGATCACCAGCTCACTCATAGAAAATGTTACACACTGTGATATGTTGTCCACATGCTTGTACAGTGATCTGACATTGAGCATATATTTCTTTTCCATGTCTTACAGGTGGACCTGCCCCCTATACCATCGGGGAAGTGGCTCGATTTCAGGACCCAGACGTATCCAGTAAGTGTGATAATGTCTGTCCTGTGTAGTGATTGCAGATGTTGTGTGAGTGACTATTGTGTTTTGCACTCATTGCAAGATATGATAGCTGGCACGTGATCTGATCTATTACTTGACTGGATGTTGACATAATGTTCCGTGCAAGGGTTAGACATTCACAGGCAGAAAGTCATATCTTGGGAGTCGTGTGCTGTGCAATAGGCAGCAGCATGTGAACAAGGTGATTAGTAGCCACATGTAGGCCCACATTTGACTTGGAAGTGCTCCAGTGTCAGAATATTATCACTGAGTCATACCCTCATTCTCACAAGACAGTGATGCATCAGTATTCCGCACAAAATTGTGCATCCCTGTATTGTAATGTACATGTAGGACTGTATGGGTAACTGTCTCCCAGCATCTAGCCCCATATGTTGTACTCCATTTACGTGACACTTATGTGGTATGTAATAGGAGTGCATGCAGGTCAAGGCCAGGCGTGTGCTGTCATCAATGTGGATGTTTTGGGAATTGTGTTGGCAGATCAGGTGTTCATGGTTGTCCATAACTGGACACATGAATGTAGATGTGAATAACCTATGGATACCTCGTTCCTACGTGGCAGCTCTCCTCACATGTGTTCCACTCACTAAATCCATCTACAGGTGGACATGGCTTCATGGTTATCCTCAACAGTTGGGATGATGTATTGCATGTCCATCCCCCCTGAGGCACAGGGGTAGTGGAACAACATATATGTAGGTAGATGTGATGGTAACAGTGTAGATGACAGTCATCTCATTCAAGCATGCATGTGTCTCAAACAACACTGAACCCTTATGATTAGCAACTGCATACCATCCTGCCAATTACATCTACAAATCACTGGTCTTGGGTGCCTTAAAGTTGACTCAGATGATAAAGATTAGTCGGCCTGGCCCATGTGAAGTAGTTGCTGCCTTTGCATTGTGACACATTGCACTACATCAATGCCCAGATCACTTTATTTGGTCCAACTCGTGTGCCCTGATGTGGTGTAAAAGACATGGTGGGTAGGCAGTGTTGCCATTTCATTCATCAGGGACATTATATCATCTGGATTGTGATTTGGACTGCATGTGCAAATTGAGGCAGAGTGTTAGATTATCATCTGTCCATGTATCACACAATGATGACACTGTCTGTCTAATTTTTACGGCTGCCAACATGTATGTAGTGCAGATCAGGGCTTTCCAGAAGCGGGCAGTGAGATACAGACACATATTGAATGTCGAGTCTGGGTACCGAAGGATGGCAATACACTATCAGTGAGAGTAAGCCACAGGAGAATGGCGGGCTTTCAGCCAAAGGAGACCAGCATTGGCCACAAAGGTTGGAGCGACCACCACAACTGCAGACAGTATGACAGCCGCCACCGTCACTTCAGCCCCACCTGCTGCACCGTCAACCTCAGCACCACCAATCACCACACCTGCTGCACCTTCAACATCTGCCGCACCGACCACCACACCTGCTAGACCATCAGCCTCGGCAACACAGACCACCACATCTGCTGCTATGGACATGGCCGTAATAGCTGAGCTCCAGAGGGACATGAGGAAAGTGTTGAAAAAGCTTGACATAATACAGAGGGATGTGGACAAAAATACCTGGAGGCTCAAGGCAATAAAGAAGACACTGAGGAGGGCAAATCTGTGAACTCTTGCCTCCCCTCACCCCTAATTCAGTCCCCACCCTCCTCATTCCTCATCCTGTTTTGTAGTGGGTTTAGGGGTTTTAGTGATAGGTTAGAGTAGGGTAGTAGTTTAGAAAGGATAAGTAGATTGGGGGATTTCATATTATTACATGTTAGTTTGTGGGTGGGTGGGGGTTAATATTGGGGCTTTCGTGTATTAAAAAACAAACAAACAAAAATATTTTTTCAAAATAATATGTATTTGTTTAGTATTAGTTAGTATATGTTTAGGTTAGTATATGTTGTCCTACATGTGTCTCGTCATATAAGGGGGGTGGGGGTCAAATGTTTAGAGTGTGTTGTTAAATGTGGTAAGTAAGCTTAGCATAGGGTAGTTAGGGCCAGTTGTGGGTAATGTATAGTTAGGATAGATTAGGTTAGTATAGGTGTGTTACATAGTTTTAAGTTCTGTTTCGTACATAGTTATTAAAGATTTAGGTACTCCCTTAATGCATGTGTCATATGCTTGGGGCTCAGGGTCTTTGCATGAGTGTACAGTGCCAATTGTCTGTTGGCCTGTGTATTCCGTCCTGCATCCACATCCCTGTCTTGGCATGTTAATTCCCACTTCCAAATAAGCTGTCACAGTGGCAGCTACAAAAATCTAAATTTAATACATCTGCCATCCATTGTACCCACCACTCAACGTGACTATGGTTCCCATGTATTGGACAGGTAGGTGTGCTTTTTAAGCTGTAATAGTTTTGATCCTGTGTCGTCATGTTGGGCATTGTGGGACGTCTGCCTGCAGCCTGAAGTTCATGTCAACGCTGCTAAACTGAGTAGTGACAATTTCAGATGAGGTCAAGTATACAAATTTCACGCCTATGTGTTTTACTAGTACTTCCAGCTGACGTTATTGGTCAAACACACTTACACAGCCATAACTGCCATATGTTGTGGGTGAGGCATGTATGTTTTTAAGCAAATGTCACATACACAATGACTTGCTTGTAGGGGATGTGGCCAGCATTGACTTTCATCTTGTAGATACCTTGGCCCTGAATTATACTATTTTTGCACTGCTTTTGCCTCATTTGTTTGACGCAAAAGAAGCACAAATACAATTATATTTTGTATGTTTGTGCTGCTTTTGCTTAAAAAATGACACAAATGCAGCGCAGAAAAAGTAAAAATCTAGGCCATTGTGCGTAGATGTCTGCCCACATTATTTCTGCACCCTGGTATTGACACTCTGTGACCATAGATATGTTACATGCATCACAAATGTCCAGCAAAGTAGATGTGTCACATTACACAGACAAAGTGGGTGTGTAGGTGCTGTTTATTTTAAGGTGCTGTAGTGCAATATTTACATAGTCCAGGTCTGTGACCCCATTAATGTAAAGCATTCTATTATGATGCAACACAAGTGCAAGGATAAAGGACATGTCATTTGACATGATGAGATGAACTGTTGTTTAGTGCAGAGGAACAGGAATTGCCAGTGGAGTAGTGAAAGACAAAAGCAGTCAATAGTGGAAAGGTTAACAGTGTGTCAGTGAAGAGTGCATGTCACCAACTGTAGAAATACTGGTAAGTTGTCAAGCACAGGACAAAGGGAAATCAGTGCCCATGTGGCATGGACTGGTGCTGCCGGGTACTTCTACGGGAGAAGATGGTCTGTTCCATATCTTCATCCTTTAAAGTATGTGTTGTCTCCTCTGCCCTTGATGGTGGTGGTGGTGGGCTTGAGGGGGCCACACACACTTCAGTGGTTGGAGAAGTGGACACCAAATTCCCAGCAGATGCCATCTGTGGAACTACATACATATGGCATCACTGCAGCAAGGAGGAGCTGCTGATTATTAAGTATGGCAGAAACATCCCTGTGGTAGGCAGCCATGTCTGCCCTGAGGGAGGCCCGTTTCCAGTGCATGGAGTCCAGCTTGTTGTCATGCATGCAGCTGCAGGATTGGGAGGGCAGGTGTTATGGCAACTCTCTCACAGCAGTGGTGAGGTCCCTCACACACTGTTGGACTCCCTGCAGTAGGGATTGGGTGACTTGTATGGCTGCTGTCTGTTCTGCGGACATCATCATGCACATGTGCATCCCCTCAAGGCTGGCTGCCATAGTTAGCATCCCCACCCACACCTCCTTGGCCAGCTCCCGCTGTACTCCCACTACTCTCCTCTCAAATGTGGTCCCTGTGCCATCAGAGTCTTCAGCTGTGTTTGAGCTGGCAGGTCGTACTGGGGTGGTGGGTGGGTCCTCTGGGATGGTTCTACATGTATGCTCCTCCTTGCGACTGGAGGTGGTGTCTGGAGGGTTCCCAGGACATCTTGGAGGGTTTCATGGCTGATGGTTGTCAGTTGGTCATCCAGGTCATCAGGGTAGTCCAGGACTGACAGATCCACAGGACAGCCATCATCCTCTGCAATGAGATATTGTACAAATAGTGTGTCTGTGTTGTGCTAGTTGAATTTTGACGTCAATGGCTTCCTATTGGTGGTACATTTTTATCTTGTTTCCCATGCATTGTTCCTGACATTAATGTTTGCAGTCTCTCAGCCCTAAGCCCCACCTGCATGTCACATGTAGTGTGGGCAGTTTGGTCAATTGTCTGCGTCACATCTTCTAGGTGTGGGTTCTGTCCAAATTGTGGCGTGCCACCTTCTTGTCCTCATCAACCCTCCCTCTGCTTCCATTAGCATGGTGAGGCCTTGCAATGATTGTTGATGTGCTAGTGCCAGACTAGCTTTACGTTCCACCCTACCATCCTGGTCTGCCTCAGTATTTCAAGCAGCCTTGGCATGGTGGTGTACCCCCATGCACTGGTTGTTGGTATTGTGTTGGGAGTCCCGTATTGTGCCCTTTTGCCCTTTCCACTGCTTGATTTGCAGGGCTGACATGCATTGTGTAGTAGGTATGTGCCTCCTCCTTCTTTCACTTGACATTTAGGCATTTCCGTCTCCCATGCAACTTACCCTGAATATGTGTTGTTTCCTGGTAGTCTGCTCTGTCTTGTCCTGCAATAACAATGACAATTTCCTCCAGGATGACGGCTGCAACCATCTCCTCCAAGTCCTCTTGCAGTGCTGGACTCCAACCTCCAGTCTGCAGTGCTGCTTTCCTATTCCTTGACATTTTCTCCTTTGTCCTGCGCTTGCAGTCATGCCAGCATTTCTTGCACTCAGTGACAGTTCTCTTGACCTCTGCCACACTGTTAATCTTCTCCACAATCTGTTGCCAAATTGCCTCTCTCATCCCAGTTGGCAATTTAGAGTGGATGAAGAGTTGATACTGGTGCTCCGTCACCTCTCTCACCAGAATTTCATGTTCCTCCTCGCTGAAGAGACTCTTCCTCTTCTTCTTGCCTCTCCCCTGGGTCTTATCTGTGTCCTGGTTGTCTGGGGTCTCCCTGGGTCTCTCCTGACTTTCGGGATCCATTTTGGGGCTCCTTAGCACTGTTTGCTCCGTTTGCATCGCTTTTTGACGCTATTGTGTGAAAAATGGCACATATCCGTTTTGCGATGTTTTTCCATGTCGCAAAACCAGATTAGAGTCATTTTTCCTGCATTAGCGTCATTTTGCCTTACGACAAGGTGCAATGGTTAGCGTCAGGATAAATTACTCTAACCTATTTATTAGTGCCACCCAGCGTCAAAGTATAAATTTAATGCAGGGGTGGCGTTAAGAAATGACGCTAGCCAGCGATAACATTTTTGATGTAAAACTGCAAAAATTCGGGGCCTTAATTTCGCATTTTATTAGTTAACAAACAAGTCGCATTGATCAAGGTATCCAGCATATGTTAAAATAAATCAGTATTGAAAATGAAACAAGAAGACAGTTATCATTTCAAATTAAAACCTAATGTTACAATGGGTGGCTGAGGTAAGACTAAATAAGGAGAGGACCAGGGGGGCGTGGCTTGGCCACCGGGCAAGATGGCCGTCACTCTGTGAGGCTCTGCCGGGGCCGGGCAATTTATCCGATATAATCCATCCTAAGTGTGGCGGAGAGGGAGCGGACCCCTTGGGGCTTCCCCCCGGGGACTCTGACGGCGCTGTTTGAGCCGGGTTTGGCTGCTGCCGGGGCCCGGGAGGCGGAGGAATGCCGGGAGGCCTGGCGCCGGCTGTTCTCCGCGCGCGCCGGCTCCCGCGGTGTGCGAGGGGAGAGTGGGGGCTGTGGCAGCTCCCCCCGACCGAGGGGTGAGAGGACGGGAGTACAAGGGACTTCGGGGGTCGTGTCGGACCGCGGCTCCCCCCCCTCCCCCTTTTTCTTTTTCTTGATGATCGGCTCCTGGTGCGCGCTGCGGCTGGGGGCCCCGACCTCGCGGATCACTCCCGCCCCTCGGACGGAGCCTCCCTCAGAGCATCCTGATTCCCGGGCCCCCGGCGGGAGAGCTCGGGCCCCGGTCGATAATAAGCGCATACCGAGCGTGCTGAGAGCGCCGAGACTGGATGGGGCGTAGGCCTGAATTCTGGACCTGCTGAGGGACTCGGCTGGAGACCTCGGACATTGCCCAGGCTGCCTGCACACGAACTTTTCTGACGCCCTGCGGACCGAATCTGAAATCCTGCACTGCGCTGGTAGCACAGAACCAGGTAAGGGGCGGATTGGGACTGGGGCGGGGGTCGGAGGCCCTGGCTGGCACGGCGCTGTGCTCCTGAGGCCCCCTCAGGCCCGTGGAGCTTAACCATCCTGGATTTGTAATCTGGTGGCCGGCTGACCCCCCCCCCGTCTCCCCTGTGCTGTGTCGAGCCCCCCTGATGCCAGTGGAGCTAATGGAACCCACATATAGAAATTATTGACTTGGGAGAGGAGGAGATCGCTGGGTGCGCCGGGAGGCCGCCTGGTAGCTTGGTGAGGTAAACGAAACAGCTGGCCAGGTGTTTTTTTTTCTTCCGGCGACAGAGACTTGCAGCCTTGGTTAGGTACACTTGGACCGGGCTAGTTCCACTACAGGGGTAATACTGCAAGATGGGCAAGGCAGACAAGCGACAGGCTAAACTCTCCTTCTCTGGAGGGGAAAAACGTGGCGCCTCTTCCGCCTCCCGGTCCGGAGATGCAGACGCCGAGGAGGGGTCCCCAGAGATGTCTGTGAGAGCCATGTTCATGGAACTCAAATCCAGCTTGGCAGGGATAGACGCTAAGCTGGATCATGTAACGGAGCGGCTTGACCGCATTAGAGCCCGGGTGGATGATCACGATGCTAGGTTTGAAACCCTGGAGACTCGCACATCTGAGATAGAGGATGCTCGCAGTGGCGATAGAGAACAGATTGCGCGTCTCCTGGAGGTGATACGAAACAAAAATGAGGACCTGGAGGCCCGGTCCCGACGCAATAACATTCGCATCATGGGGCTGCCGGAGGCAACAGATATGGGTCGCATGGAAGACTTTGTCGAGAACATGCTACAAGAGCTGTTCGCTGGCGAGCTCTCTCGGCTGTTGGTGATCGAGAGGGCACATCGACCCTTGGGCCCTCGACCCCCGCCAGGCACTCCTCCGCGCCCAATCATTGCACGACTATTGAATTACAGAGACCGAGATACTGTGCTCCGGCTAGCTAGGGAGAAAAGCCCTCTAATGTATAAGAACTCTGAAATTAACTTCTTTCCCGATTATACCCCAGGTGTACAAGCTCAGAGGCGGGCTTTCTTGACGATAAAGCGTTTGCTCAGCCAGGCTGGAGTCGGATTTGCCCTGTTATATCCAGCTAAATTGAGGGTGAGACATGAAGGCAAAGTGCTATATTTCTCGGATCCAAAGTAGGCGAATAAGTTTATAAGACGATTGCCTAGGCAGCGGGGCACGGGGGCGCCCGGGGAGGTGAGCCCCGAAGATGCCCCACTCAGTGACAATGATTAAATGTTAGGTTTGGAACCTCGTTGCTTCTGGAACTGTGGGGGCGTGTGGGCCCGCTCCGCGATCTGCCCCGAATGTATAGCTGATGCTTGCCCGTGGCCCCTCTCCCCTAGACCTTCTGGGTGGAGAGTTGTATGGCAGGCCTCTGCCCCCACGGATGATTCCGAATTTTTTCTGTTACATGCCTACACTTTGGGCTTTAGGGATGGTTGGATGGGACACTACTAGGGTCCGATTGGGGGGGCCTGGGTCGGTGGCAGGAGGATGGGGCGAATTGGGAAATGATCCTGGTTCCTTTTCTGTTTAGTTTTTGGCAGGCGGAGGGCTGTGTCCATGTGCGGAGCTGCATGATTGAGGTTCTGGATGGGGGATGACGTTTCTTCTACTGTGAGATGCTTGACGTGGAATGTGCGGGGACTTAATGATAATCGAAAAACCCGGCTGGTGATGGCTTATGTTAAACGTCATGGCATTGATATTTGTATGCTCCAAGAAACCCATTTGATGGCATCTACAGTTGGTAGGCTGAAGGCTGGCTGGGTTGGTGAGGCTCACCATTCGGCATACTCTAGCTATGCTCGTGGGGTTGCAATCATCATCCGTAAGGGGCTGCAGTGGCGTACGCGCGAAATTATTACTGACCCCAATGGTAGATATGTAATACTGAGCGGAGTGTTATTAGACAGGGCTTGCCGGCTAGTGGCAGTATATGGGCCAAATGTGGACGACCCGGAATTTTTCCTGGAGGTATGGCGCCAAATAGAGTCGCTGGGAGCTGGGGCTGTGATCCGGGGCGGTGATTTTAATGTTGTGTTGGATGCGTGGCTGGACCGGGAGAGTGTGGCCAGGATGCAACACGTTTCTGCAGCAAGATCATTGGCAGCAGTAATGGATAGTGGCGAGCTGGTAGATTTGTGGAGGCAGAGACAAACAGGAGTGCGGGAGGGCACCTGCCTGAATTACTTCCATAGCAGCTGGTCCCGTATTGATCGATGGCTGGGTACTAGAGACGTGGAGGCCTGGACTGGAGCAATTAACCATCTCCCCCGTACGCTGTCAGACCACTCAACGGTGCTATTAGACCTGGCGATGCCTAGTGAGATACAACCGATGGTGATGTGGCGGCTGCCCAGCGGTGCTCTCCGGGACGACACCTTCCGAGCGGAGGTACGAGAGGCCACTAGGTTATTTTTTGAGGAGAACCGAGGGTCGGTGAACTCCCCTGGTACGGTATGGGAAGCATTTAAAGTGGTGATTCGTGGGGTGTGTATGGCAAAGCAGCATGGGATAGTGAAGGCTTTAAGACAGGAGATGGCTGATATTGAAAAGAGGCTTGAGGACCTGGAGCGGCGACTTGAGGCGACATGGTCAAACGAGGTGCTTGCCGAAATCAGACGAGAGGTGTCACTGTATGAAGAGGCCTCTCTTAGAGAGGTTTGCTTTCTTGGGAGATATGCGCGGGCCCGTAGGTATGGCGAAGGTGAGAGAGCTGGGAGGACACTTGCGGGGTTGTTGCGCAGCCCCTGGGCCAGCAATTACGTTACTGAGGTGATAGACACCGAGGGCGGCAGGGTAACTGGAACAGGAGGCGTGATGCAGGTATTTACTAAATTTTACTCGCAGCTATACGCGCCTCCGGAGGGTCTCAGGGAAGCAGACATGAAGGAGTACTTTGAGAACATTGCGTTAGTATGGTTTGAAGAGGCACATAGGATGTATTTGGATACGCCGTTCACAGTAGAGGAGGTGGTGGCGGCGATCCAAAGCCTACCTGGGGATAAGTCCCCTGGCACTGATGGTTTAACCCCTGCCTTTTATAAAGAATATGGGGACATCCTTGCCCCCTATTTGCTGGAGGTGTATGAAGAGTCCCTGGTGACGGGCTCCCTCCCGACCTCCCTCCGGGAGGCTTTAATAATAGCTATCTTGAAGCCTGGGAAAGACCCGACGCGATTCGTATCGCCCACTCTCCATGATAAACATTGATAATAAGATTCTTGCAAAAATGATAGCGACCCGACTACAGCCACTACTCTCTAGAATGGTGCTTCCAGATCAATCGGGCTTTATTCCTGGGAGATCCACGAGCCACAATCTGCGCACCTTCTTTGCGGTGCTGGGATCACTAGTGAAAGACGATGATGTGGCTGCAGTGTTTCTCGATGCGGCTAAGGCCTTTGATTCTCTGGCCTGGGAATATATGTTTGCGCTTCTGAACCGAGTGGGCCTCAGCACGCGTTTTGTGAATTGGATCAGGCTGCTGTACACTCTGCCTACTGCCAGGTTGCGCCTTAACGGGGGTATATCAGCCCCATTCCTGGTCTCGCGGGGTACACGACAGGGTTGCCCGCTGTCTCCGCTTCTTTTCGCGGCTGCTATGGAGCCACTGGCAGCAGGACTGCGACAGAAATACACCAATAGCGGCCTACAATTCCGGCAACGCCCTGTCTTGATATCTTTATATGATGATGATATCGCGATATATGTGCGCAATCCCGGGCAAAATCTAGATATCTTATTAGATGAAATTGTTCGCTTTGGGAACTTTTCTGGGGTCACTATTAATTGGTCAAAATCAATGATCCTGCCACTAACCCCTAGTGTAAAGAGATTCGACTCGCGATACCCTTTGGTCTGGGCAGATGGGCCAGTGTGCTATTTAGGCATACATCTATGCCGCGACGCAGAAACGCTTCGGCTTGCTAACTACGGGACAGCGATGACATGGCTAGAGGGTAAGGTGGAGGCCTGGAGAGCCCTGCCCCTCTCGCTGACTGGACGCATTGCTATTGCTAAGATGGTAGTACTCCCTAAATTTTTGTATTTATTCGTGAATCTCCCCCTGCCACTTACCAAGGCTTATTTCCAGCGCATGAGATCCGCGGTAGTGCGGCTGGCGTGGGCGGGGCGTCAACCCCGCATCGCTTGGGAGAAACTGACGCTGCCATTTGAGCGAGGCGGATTGGCAGCCCCAGACCTGGAGTTATATTATCATAGTGCTCAAGCACATTTCGCGTATTATTGGTTGAATCCGACCCGTTATATGCCACACCTTGCACCGGAGAGTGATTCTGTCTGGCCTGACGGCCTGGTATGTGCGCTCGGCGGGCGGGCTCTCCCCCGTTCTAGAGATATAGATACGGTCTCCTGCACCGCGGGAGCATGGAAAGAGCTGATGCGGCGGGCTGGGATGTCGGCCCCCTTTGCGCCATCGCTGCCTGTTATGGCGGTGGGATGGTCAGATGTTTCGGGATGGAGGGGTGCGCGGGTTTCTACGAGATGCTGACTTGCTGGTGCTGGGAGACTGGGTGGTGGATGGCCGGCTGTTGGATGTTCCTGACGCACTCTCGAACTGTGATGGCACCCCGTTGCAGCGCTTTTGTGCTCTCCGCATCCGCGCTTTGCTGCGGGATCGGTTCTTTGAAGAGCCGGACTCTCCCTCTGAGTTTCGGGCTTTGGAGGCACTCTGCAGCGCGAGATCCCCCTCCAGGCTGATAACCAACTGTATAATGCTGCGCAGGAGCAGGGCGGCGGCTTCGCGATGCCCGCTCGGGCTGCATGGGAGAGAGATATGGGGGAGCCTATCCCGGAAGCGATGTGGCGCAGCTGCTGTGCTCATATGAGGACATTGTCCCTGAATTATAGACTGCGCTTGCTGCACTTCAAGTTTCTGCACCGAATATATTATACGCCTAAGAAGCTACACTCCATGGGACTGCTAGCGGACACACGCTGCGCCCGCTGCGGTGCTCCGGACGTGGGCTTCTTACAACTGGCATGGGAGTGTGTGGAAGTATATATGTTTTGGGAGGAGGTACGACGGGCGATTGTTGAAATGATAGGGGAGGAAATACCCCTCTCTCCTAAGCTAGCGCTGCTGGGATATATGGACGAGGTGCAGAGCCCGTATAGACGTTTAGTAGGCCTGCTCATGCTGCTGGCCAAGCGAAGAGTAGCGATGTGTTGGGGCAGAGGGAGAGCTCCGCGCAGATTGGACTGGCTACGAGATGCGGCTTTTTGCCATGATCAGCTGTTAGTATTCTGGGAACTCATGCCAGAGAGATCTCGTCCCAAAGATATTTGGAGCCCTTTAAATGAATACCTGGCTATGCAGACTGCGAGCGCTGTATGACTGATGTCCCCTACCTGAGCGTTTCAATCCCCCCCGAGACATGCGAGTTACCTTGATGTGCGATAGCCCTGCGTGATGTGGCTGTGTCCTCCACCTGCCTGTTCTTAGAGGTTTTTTGCAATTGACACATTGTTGCAGTTCTCCCTGTTCGATGGTGGTTGATTAATATAAATGGGTGTTTCTGTTGTTTCCCTTCTACGGGATGGCGGAATGTTGCATTCCTCCGATATGGAGGGCTTTTTTCTTTGATTTCCTGTTTCTGGAACGGACCCCTGGACATTGGCAGATGGTGAGAGACACCGGCGGAGTCATATTTGAGACATGGGATACCACTGTAGTTATATGATGTGTAAAGACTCTCACATATCCTTATCCACTCGTCGGGAGCTCTGCTGAATTAATGTATGTTTCTTTGGTTTGTGCTAAACTGAATAAAACAATAAAAATAAAAAAATAATAATAAGGAGAGGACCAAGGTCATCCGTCTATACCCCTCCCATCCAGGGTGGAAAACGTAGGCTTCGAAGAGAACGACCAACCCAACATGTCTGTGATGAAATGCTATGAAAAGGTGAAGCCCTGTACCAGGGCAAAATGTGGTGTAGCTTTGTTAGCAGCAATCTTCCACCAAATCTGGGGATGAAAGGACCCACATGTCAGAAGCTCGAAGTGTCCTTGACATGGTGAGCTGCAGGCCCCCCAACCTTCCTTGGTGGCAGATGTAAGTAAGAAAGGGGTGCCACGTAGACTCAAATTTGGCCTGTTTGTCTCTAAGTATTGCAGTACGTTTCTCCATAGCATATATGTTCCACACCTTGCTCCACCACAAATTAACAGTAGGGGCGTGTGGCTGTTTCCACATTTGGGCAATACAGAGGCATGCCACTAGTAGAAGGAAATATTAGAATCTGCCTCTGGAGGTGGTTGTGGGTAAAGCCCTCTTCGCTCCATGGTCTCCCAATAAGACAAGTAGGGGATCGCGTGGCAATGCAATTTAGGTGATATTGTATATGTTCTGCAGGATGGTTTCCCAGAAAGATTGTATTAAGGTGGAAACCCACCAGGTGTGTAGAAAGGTGCCCTGTTCTCCACACCCCTTCCTGCAAACGTCGGAACCCCAAAACATTCTGTATAAGTGTACAGGAGTGTGGTACCAATGGGTGACTAGTTTGTAAGTGTTTTCTACATGTTTAAGACATACTGATGAGCCAGATGCCCTTAGCCATATGGTACGCCATGTGACTTCAGGGATTGCTGTTTCCAACTCCCTTTCCCACTGTGTTACATAAGTGTGTTTCTTGCCGGGCGCAAATGCTAGTATATAGTGGTAGCATAGTGAAATGCCTTTTTGTCAAACGTTTGAATAGAAGAGGGATTTAAGGTCAGATTCATCCTGCCTCATAGCAGCGCAGGCCTTTGAAGTCCCGCCCAGTGTAAAGCCTGGGCTATTCAGTATATTGCTGAGCGGGGAGGCTGAATTGCTCTTGGAGGGGGCCGCTCATCTTCAAAATGCCCTCATTGTAAAAGGCCCGCAACCTAGGGCCCTCATTGTTGCTCCAGGTGTACAAGGTAGGGTTGAGAGCACCAGGTGGAAAGTCACGATTAGGCACCAAATGTGTGAGGGGAAATGGGTAAGAATGGAAAGTGCGTCTAGTGCATATTTATTGACAATAGTTTAATAAGAGAGATGTTATTGGTAAAAGAGAAGGGCCCGGAGGGTCCTTTCTGAGGGGAGCCACAGCAGGCCACCCAGAGGCACCAGGGAGTAAGCTTGTTCTACCTGCACCCATGGTTTGTCATCTGGATTGTGATTCCAATCAAGTAAGGGGCGCCATTGCGCAGCAAGTGTGTATGTAAATATGTCAGGAAACCCTAGGCCCCCATCTGATTTGGTGCAGCACATGGTCGCCCTAGCCACCCATGGAGATTTGTTGCCCCAGACATACCTAATCAATTTTGTATGAATGTAGGTGAATGTACATTTGGAAACTGAAAGAGGAAGGGTCTGGAGAATGTATAGAAGGTGTGGTAGAAAGTTCAGCTTGAGGCAGTTGAGTCTGCCTAAACATGAAATTTCTAGCCTGTCCTAGCTGTAAAGGTCCTTAAATAAAGTGGTTAGCAAGGGAGGAATACTGCCCTGGTACAGGGCTGCGATATTTGGGATAAGCTCGATACAGAGATAGGTAATACTGCATGTTACCCATTGAAACCCCACCTGTCGTACATGTTGTTCTAGGTTGCCCCATGCATCGGTCACTCCCATAACCCAGGATTTTGCAAAGTTTACTTTAAAGCCAATAGAAAAAGCATCTAATTCTTTCATTTTTGCTGGTATAGAGGTTGAAGGATGGGTGAGGAAGCATAAAACATCATCTGCAAATAAGGCCAATTTGTGCTTTCTGTCTCCCACCTTAATGCCCTGGGTGTCTGTGTTATTTGAATTTTAGCCACTAAGAGTTACATAGAGAGTGTAAAAATAGAGGGTGAAAGGATGCAACCCTGGCGAGTTCCCCTAGTGAGGGGGATGGTGTGGGAGAGGGTGCCATTGATTTTCAGTTTTGATCTAGGCAGACGAAAATTGGCTTGAATATAGGTTAGCAATTTGGGGCCTATGTGGAATTTAGCCAGGAGTTTATATAGGTAAGCCCAATCCATTCTGTCGAACAGTTTCTCTGTGTCCAAGGAAAGTAGGAGCGGGGGTGGTGGGTGCGTGCTGCTACCTCCATGAGGGCTACAGCCAACTGTGTGTTGTCATTGACTTGCCGATTACGTATGAAAACTCTAATTGTCAATCAGGGAGAGATCGGACATGACCTGAAGAAAGGCAGCAGGTTGGTGCACCCCACTGAATCGCACTCGATCTATGCATGGATCGAGTGTGGTATTCAGATCCCCTCCCAAAATAATGGTGCTTCGTGTGAAATGAGAAAGGGCGGGGAATAGCTCAGTATAGAAAGAGGCGCTGTCAGTGGTGGGGTTGTAGACCAATATAAAAGTGATTAGGGAGGACCCCAAGGTACCCCTAAGTCCCACCAGGCAGCCCTCTGTGTCTCTGTGGGTAGCATCAAGTTGGAACGACAGGACTACTTTTTGTGTTGTAGAGGTGTGGAAAGAGTGGTTGTCTAGGGTCCCAATATGAGCGTAGATGTTTAGTGTCCTCCCTGAGAAGGTGGGTGTCTTGTAGGAAAGTGATATCAATCTCCTGCCTATGTAGTTAATTAATCAGTGCCCTGCGTTTGATGGGGGAATTGAGACGCTAGATTTTTAGAGTAACTAATTTAAGTGTCATGAGTGGAACAGATAGAAAACGCCATCCCCAGCTGAAGGCGCACTTGAAACACCCAATGTCTTCCCGTAACTAAACTGGTATAATCTATAAAGCATCAAGATATAACCAAATGAATGCGCGAAGTGTGCCTATGTTAAGGGCCCAGACTCCTCACCACACAAGTGAGAGCTGTGTGGGCCAACATGTGAAAAGAGAAAAATATAGCATAGAATAGAGAGAAACCTCCAAGCCAAGAGGATAACATAGAAGTTAGGAGGCAAGTTCCAGAAATACAACGCAACCCTCGTCCTCTCCATTTAGGGATATGTAACACAGTCAAAGTAGTGAGAGTTCCAGGTATTTGTGTAGGCATTAGGAGTGTTCAGCTGCCGATTGCAATAGTCTGTCCTGGGCCCCTCAATGAGCCCAGCTTTCAAGTAGGGGTGTCATCATTGGACGAAGCTCGGTGGCGAACCTATGCATCAGTCGTTTGCTGCCTTAGGGCTTTTTTCTTTGTATTTTTGTAAGTTGGGTATTACCATCCTTCCCTCCATCCACCAGGGAAAGCGCTGATGCCTCAGGGGATGCCTCCTAGTCGCTGAAGGCGCTTCACCGGCCACTTCAGGAGTACATGCCACCCCCCATTTATCTTGTTAGGTGAAATGGGGGCGCAGGGGAAAGCCCCATCAATAGGTGAATTTTTAATTCACGCAAGTGAAGGACGACAGCCCGAAATTCCTTACGTCGAGCCACATCCTGGTAGATAGACAGGTTGTCACGTCTAAAGACTTTTGGTTCTTGACATCTTCTCTTTGATGTGGAAGTAGTGGACCCTGGTGAGAACATCTGATGGGAGGCTTTTCTGCTGCTGATACGTTGAAAATACCCTGTGCATTCGATCTAAGAGCACCAGTTGGTCACAGTCCGGGAACAGAAGGTGGGCAAAGACCCACCACCCCTGTCCCTAAAAACTAAAACTACCCTGCCCCTAAAAACTAAAACTACTCCGACACCCGACCCCGCCCCTAAAACAAACAAAAAACCCAACCACCCACCCAGGCCCCTAAAAACCAAAACTACCCCGACCCCACCCCTAAAACTAAAACTACCCCGACCCCCCCGACCCCGCCTCTAAAAACTAAAAGTACCCAAACTCCCCACCCCACCCCTATAACAAAACTACCCGACACCCACCCCATCCCTAAAACTTCTGCAACCCCCCACCCTTAAAAACTACAGCGACCCCCCACCCCAGCCCCTAAAGACAAAAACTACCCCGACCCCCCACTGCTGCCCCTAAAAACTAAAACTACCTCAACCCCGCCCCTAATACTACCCCAACCCCCACCCTGATTCTAAACTACCCCAACCCCCACCCCTGCTTCGAAAACTAAAACTACCCCAGCCCCCCACCCCACCCCTAACACTACAGAGACCTCCCACCCCACCCCTAAAAACTAAAACTATCCTGACCCCCCTCACCCTTGCCCCTAAAACTACGCCGACCCCCACCCCACCCCTAAAACTACCCTGCCCCAAAACTAAAACTACCCGGACCAACCACGTGCCCCTAAAACTACCACCTGCCTCAGCCCCACTTACCTGACCGCGTCCTCTCCCGATCCTGAACCCCTTTTTGTTTGCTTTTACCACGCATGTGTGTTGTTCAGCACATGTGTGGTTAAGAGCATTGTTCCGCTTTTTGATTCAGACTATTTCCCCTTTTATTGATGTGCTCCGGGGGGGTCTTAGCACAGTTGGTTGCCATTTCCTATGAAGAACATGTAGGACCTGTAGAGGTCGGGTGCAGCCACCACAGCATCTCGGGACGTCTACATCACCAACCGAAGATTGCAAGAACACTGGTGGAGTTTAAGGCCCGGTTAGTCAACTTGCTGATTATACTGCAGCGGAGGATCAGTGCCAGCTATGTCTCTCTGAGGGCAAGAAGGACCAACAGAAACCCTCCTCTGGCAGCAGTCTTGTGGCAAAGCATCCTTGTTGTAAGATAGATCATGGCCAAGTGGTATTATAGGAATGTGGATTAACTGGTGCACTGCCGTTAGATACAGGGGGGTGCCCGTGGATAGCCTCGAGCTATATGGGTCTGTTGAAGTGCAGTGATTGTTCCTAGAACCAGCATAGCATCTATTAGAAATGGGGTCTCTAGTTGGCAGAACTATACATCTTTGTCCAAGTGAGTCCACAATCCTAGTCAGGGTAAGTCGCACACAATCCAAATGATCCTGTGCCCATCCTCAGGCAGCTTAACACTGAGCAGTCAGGCTTCACTTAGAAGGCAATGTGTAAAGTATTTGTGCAATAAATCATACAGTACCACAGTAAAAACACCATAAAAAATACATCACACAGAATTAGAAAAAATAGATAATATTTATCTTAGTAAAATCAGGTCAAAATGACAAAGATTCAATAATCACAAGTTAGAATATCACTTTTGAAATGTTTAAAAGAGTCCTAATCCTTAAAAATAAACAGTTGTCTCTTTATTACGCACAATTACCTGGTTTGTGGAAAAAATAATGAAGCACGGAGACCGCAGAGGAGGAGATACGTGGAAAAATAAGGTGTGCATTGGATTTTCCGGCGCAGCACAGACGATGTGTTGTTTCTTTCCACGATGCAAGCGTTTGCTTCACACAGTCTTGGTTCCTCACTGCGATGCAGAGTATTTTGATGCCTATGGATGATGTGGGGAAAAATCCTTCACACGGGCACTGCGTCGATCCGTTAGAAATGCGTTGAATTTTCTTTCACAAGACAGGTGCTGCTTCGAATTTCCACTCGGGAAGTCTGGCTGCTTCGTTCCTGTTGGCTATGCAGCAATTTCTCAGTCATAATGCAGGCTTTGCGTCGATTGCGGCAGGCGGTGCGTCGATTATGGCAAGTGGTGCATAGATTTTAGATGCACAAGGAGTTTCCTGGAGAGATTAAGGCCCTTATCATGACATTGGCAGTAAATCCTGCTTACCAGCGTGGTGACCGCCGGCAACATACCGTTGCGGTGGTGAACATTGATTAGCCATATTATGACACACACACATACACCAAACTGACAGAATACTGTCACAAACACATATCTGCCAGACCAAAGGTCAGTGTTCAACTGTCAGTATAAACATCCATACCATTACGCCTACAAAACAACGCCCACCACATTATGACCCACAAATCACAACAGTGGACATTCAATGATGATAAACCATTGGAGGTACACACCAGAGCACTCAGAATGGTCACCCAAATGCATAACAACACAACATTGGACAAACATTGAACAAAACGAAAATCACACACCTGACACTGATACACACACCACACACACCCATAGCACTATAAAACACCCACCCACATTACCCACAACCCTTTATGAACTCCAAAATTTGCAATGAGACAGACAGGAATCACTGAGACAACTATAAACATACGCCACAAACACCCATTCATTCGTCACGCACCCCACAACCCACACCCCACCACATTACTCAACAACCTCTGCACAACACACAACACACAACACACAACACCCATGTCCCCACTAAGGCACCCTAGTTTCACTGATGAGGAGTTGCTGGTCATGGTGGAGGAAATAGTCAGGGTAGAGCCACAGCTGTTTGGAGCACAGCTACAGCAAATATCCATTGCAAGGAAGATGGAGCTTTGGCGGAGAATCGTGGACAGGGTCAACGCCATGGGACAGCATCCAAGAACAAGAGACGACATGAAGAGGTGGAACGACCTACGGGGAAGGTACGTTCCGTGGCAGCAAGGCACCAGCTCGCCATCCAGAGGACTGGCGGTGGACCCCCCACCTCCTCCCCCACAGCTCACAGCAGGGGAGGAGCAAGTCTTGGCAAAACTGCATCCTGAGGAACTCACAGGAGTAGCCGGAGGACTGGACACTGGTGAGTCAATATTTACTACTTATCAACCCCCATACCTGCATGCCATCTCACCCTCTCACCCTGACTCCCATCACTCCACTCCCACCCACACAGTGCACATACACATCTGACTAACCCCAATGCCAAGCACTGGATGACATAACATGGCATGTACAGCCCTCCCAGCCCTGCATGTACACCCATCACAAAAGCATGCACAGCATGGAGAACTAACAATTCCACAATACATCACCATACACAAACAAAGGTGGTAGGGCAACAGCAACGATAGAGGGAAAGATAGGGATGTAGAATATGTCACAGACATGAAGCATAATACATCACTTACATCCCCACATGTCCCCAAGCCAATCCCAGGGTCAAGGAGGTGCACGACTATCCAGTCCCCCAACAGGAGATGCCCCTAGTGATGACAGTAACTCTGGACTTCTGGATCTGGATGAACTACCTGGCCCATCGGGGATTACTGCTCAGTCGGCCACCCCAGCCCACTCATAGTCCACCACTTGAGCCTCCCCCATCAGTATCCAACACCACAGCACCCACCCAATGTCCCCACATCTCTGTCCCCAGGACACGACAATCAGCAGTGTGCCCACCTGTACATTCACCCCAGTCCACACCTCACACCCAAGACAATCAGGGTTGTGGGGCCAGTGGCAGTGGACACACTGTTCAGGGAGCACAGGCACAGGGGGAACAGGGACACTGGGAGGACAGCTGTGTGCCAGGGGGTGGACAGGCCCAGGGAACCGACTCTCCAGGAGGCACTCACTAATGTCCTGGGGAGCGACCAACAATCTCAGGACAAGATGGGCAAGATCCTCAACAACATGCAGGAGAACAAGTGGCTGTAAGAGGTACACCATCAGGAGATCAAGGAAGATTTGCAGGCTCTCAACAACACCATGGTCTCCATAGCAGGGGTGCTGGCAGATATGGCCAACATCATGAGGGAATGGACAGCACACCAGCGGGCCCCTACCACTAGCCAGTCTACGGACCAGCCCTCCACTTCTTCTGCAACTAGTGGAAAGGAGACCCTGCCACAGGACCCACATGCCACCAGCACCCCTCCCCCTGCAGAAGGAGAACCACCCTGCAAACGTTCCCTGTGACCCAGACAGAAGCCAGAGACACTTGCCAAGACCACTGCCAGGAAATGAGACCCTCTTGAATGTCCGCCTTGTGTCCCACCCTATCACCTTGTCCACTCTGAACTGTCTTTGCTCGCCTTCCAATGGCCCCTTGGACACTGGACCTGTGCTACAAACAGACTGGAACAATACCCTGGACTTACCTCTACCATTACCCCATTCCATTGCACTTTTCCCTCTATAATACACACAACTTGAGTGATAGTGTTTTATGTGATGAAAATGTGCAATTATGGAAACAGTCACATCTTGTGTAAATGATCAGAAAACTGTGAAAGCAGCTGTCTGTTGCCATCACATTAGTACACAGTTGTTACAACACCAACATCTGAAAAATGAGAAGGCATAGGTAACAGTAACTTGAGTTGCAAAGGAAGTGAATTGCATCCCAGGATATTTGACGTGGGAGATGTACTGGTCAGGCAGGCACACCATTTGGACATTGGGTGAGTGAAAACTCTTCCTATTCCTGAACACCTGTTCATTGTGGTGGTGTGGGGACAAACGCAATATGTGTTCCGTCAATCGCCCCAATAATATTGGGTATATGTCCCATTGCATAGAATCCTGCCTTCACAATGGCCAAATCTTCCACTTGGGGGAAAGCTATGTAGCTGTACTTGTGTTTGACCAAGGCAGACAAAACTCTTGCCAGCACAATTGAGAACATTGGCTGTGACATTCCTGCTGCCAAGCCCACTGTCAATTGGAAAGAACCAGTTGCCAGGAAATGAAGCACTGATAGTACTTGCACAAGAGGGGGAGATCCCAGTGGGATGATGGATAGCTGATATCAGATCAGGCTCCAATTGGGAACACAGCTCTGTAACTTTGGCCCTGTCCAGCCCATAGGTGAGTATTATGTGCCTTCCCTTTTGTATAGCCAAGTCCATAAGGGGTCTGTACACGGGGTCTTGTCTCCTTCCTCCTATTCATCTGCAGTGGTAGGTATCTAAGGGACGCAAGAGTGAGTAGGCTGTCACAATTTGAACAATGGAACCACCACCTTAGTGTACATAGAGCATTAATGTGATGGGACAATGGGCATGGCAATGTATGTGCAAATTATAGCAATGATGCAGTTCTCGATTATCTGCATGTTGTCCACCACCATAAAATGGCACACACCTGTCCTGTATGTAGGGACAGGTGGAAGTGAGGTAACTCTGCTGACGTCGGGCATCATGGCGGAAGGCGGTCTTGCACCACCATGCTGTTCCTCATTGGCTACTATGGGTCTCTATGAAGTAAAGTGGCCAATGGTGATCACCGGCGGCGGTGACAGTGTATACCACAGCGGATGTGACCACCATTTTCTATCTATGACCTCACTTGATTCCTGACTTTCCACAGGAGAACACCTACACTGCATGTGCTGCTGTGACCTGTGTCTGGATCCTGCCATGGATCATGTGACCGTGGAAAGGGCCCCTGTCTTTACTTCGGAGGAGTTGGAGCTCTTGGTGGATGGGGTCCTACCCCAGTATGGACAGCTGTATGGGCCTCCAGACCAACAGGTGAGTACACCTTGGGCACGATGCATGTGACAAGGTTGCATGGAGATGTGTGTGTAAGCATCGTGTCATTTGGGGGCGTGGTATATCTGGGTGTACATGGTGGGCGCCGGGTGATGTGTGTGCCAATGGAGATGGAAATAGTATTTGTGGGCCATATGTGTGACAGGCTGGATTGTATGTGTAATGGTATCCTCCTGTCTGTATTACCTCTGCAGGTCAGCGCCCATCAGAAGAAGGGATTGTGGCGTGCCATCGCCAAGGACGTGTGGACCATAGGGGACTACAGCAGGTGGAGCACCCACTGTAGGAAAAGGTGGGAGGTCCTGAGACGCTAGGCCTGTAAGACTGCGGAAGCCCAGCTCGGGATGGCCTCCCAACAAGGGTGGGGTGCCCGTCGGAACCTCACCCCCTGATGGCTTGCATACTGGTGGTGGCCTACCCAGAGCTGGATGGGCACTTGAGGGCATCACAGCAGCCACATGGGGGTGAGTACACTGGGTGTTACAACAATAATTGGTAGGTGGCATGGGATCCTGGTGGTGGGTGCCCCTTAATGCCAGGTCACACACTGCAGCATGATCCAGCTCAAGGGTAATGGATGTATTGCAAAATCTGGTAACCTTGCTAGGCTGCATTCCTTGTCAGACAGGGCTTAGTGGGTCCCCGGAGCAGTGCAGATGACAGTGGTTGGCGCTCATCCTGCTGTGGCACCTAGCCAATTGAATGCCAGTACAGTGCATATTGCTCAATCCAGATCCCTGTGTGTGATGGTAACATGTACTCTAATTGTGGTATTGGTGCTGTAATTGATCCAGTGCTCACTTTCTCCCCACCCCCCTTTTTTCTTCTGTCATCCTGTCCATGTGTGCATTAGCATCATCTGGCAGATGAGCAGGGGCACCGGCGACAGAGGGAGCTGCATCCTACAGGACCCAGGAGGCAGAATCCACTGACTCCGAGGGAACCAGTGGGACGGAGGGAGAGGTGAGCACCACGGTGGAGGCAGAAGGTGACAAGACTGACTCTGATTCCTCCTCCGATGGAAGCTCCCTGGTGGTGGCGGACACATCTGGTACCACCCCAGCTACAGGTACAGCCGCCACCCCTGTACCAGCACCGGCCTCCCAGTAGCCCCTCACTGAGTTGCCCGTGCCCGCTCACTCAGTAGGATGGGCATCTTTGCACCAGGCACCTCAGGCTCTGCCCCAGTCAGCCCTGCTGCCCTCAGTGAGGAGGCTATTGACCTCCTGAGATCCATCTCTGTAGGGAAGTCAACCATTGTGAATGCCATCAAGGGGCTGGCATCCCAAATGCAGCTATGCAATGCATTTCTGGAGGACATCCACGGTGGATTGGCGGCCCAACGGAGATCATTTCAGGCTCTGGCCTCCTCTCTGATGGCAGCCATTGTTCCTGTTCCTACCGGTCCCCCCTCCAACTACCACTTCCCAGTCTCATTCCCCTCAACTCCAACCCATCCCATGCACACATACAGACAAGCATGCTCCAAAACATCAGACAAGAGTAGCACAGCAAACACAAGCAGCACACTTCAGGCCACAAGCACTCACACAAACACCAGACAGTTGCACACACAACAACATCCACTGCCTCCACTGTCTCCCCCTCCTTCTCCTCCTCCCTCGCAGTCACATCCGCACTCACACCCATCGTATTTAAAATGGGCTTTCCTGTTCCTTGTTGGAAACTAATGCATCTCATATTTCAATAAAGTGCACATTTTATGTACATGGCCATTATTTTCCATAATAAAGCCTTCAGAGGTTGCTTTTTCAATCTTCCGTCATCAAGATAAAACGCGAAGTTACCTCTACGGGTCTCATCAGACTGAGAACGATTGGTCATGCACAGATATGGTATAGAGTTTACCACAGTGACAATTAACACCCCGCTCTAAAATCTAGTTAATAAACACGTGTCAGCTCCTTAGTTTGATTTCTGGGGATAATACTTTACACTACTTAGACACTTTAACTTCATTTTCCATTGACGTCACTTTTTCTTTTTAATTACAGAGCTGATAACATGAGTGCAAGGCCAAATTAAAACAAGAGGTTATTGAATCTCCTGACCAGAACAAAAACTTTTGCCCTAAGGGCATCTACGCAGCCTTGTAGGAAAAAGCCCACAGAGCAGCCCCTGCTGTACCCCACCCCCTTTTCCACTGAGCAGCCCGCAGAGCCTGAGGAAGGAATCAGACAATGAGGAGAGAGAGCAAGCATTAGCAGCTGCTCAGAACAGAGGCTGCATCGGTTTCTTTATGCTGGACTCAATCGCAGGCAGCCCATGGCAGCCGCCATTGCCCTTCACTTCAGAGTATTCTCTGTGGCTACTGGCAGTGCCCATCCATACCCACCGCTAAGGGGCAGACATAGTAGCACACATGCTGCCTCCTCCTAATTAAAAAAAATAGAATGAAAACATGAAGCTCAGAGTCCGTGAAGTGGGCGCCGTACACATGAAACAATAGTGTTGTAAAATACAAATGCCATCAGAAACATGAAGCACGGTGTCCCTGAAGCAGGCGTCGTGCTGATACATGAGCCACAGCAAAAAAAAAAAAGCTTAAGAGTGGGCTTTCAGAAAGCAACAAAAACAAAAACAAAAAGTTAGCGATGAGGTGCAACTTACAGAGCTGCTGACTTTGGGCCTGGGGAACCGGTTCAAGTCTCTGTGTTGGTTTACAAAATACATGCCAATCATAACAAATAAAAGTGAACTGTTAATATAGGATAGCAAACAACATTTTGTATGCATAATAAACCTGAAGCGTGTGTGGCACTACTAAAATAAAAGCTGTCACGCTACAACTGTAAATACCAAAAGGCAAGAAACAATTTAAAAAAGAGTTTCCACAAACAACAGATAATTCAAAGCGTAAGTAAACTGTACTTGGCCATGCTCCTCAACCAACAACAGTGGTGTGGAATCAGAAGATGGTGTGGTCAATCCTGTCTCCCCATGACACTACCCTTGCCCTACGTTCCACTGGTCCCCTTGCTCCGCTGGATTCAGCCTCCTGGGTCCGTGGGATGCAGCTTCCCTTCTTGCTGGTGCCCCTTCTCCTTTGCCAGATGATGCAGATGTACACAAAGACAGAGGAGGAGAGAGAGGGAAGGAGGGAGGGAGAGAACGACAGGATGCAATGGGTCAATGCCAGAACAACAGTCACACAGAGTAATAATATCATTATCTGCTGCCATGCCACTCCATGCCCTCACCTACAGATGCTACAACAGTGGAACACTATGGGGGAAACTACATCTATGCTGATGTGTACTGCTGATGGTGGTACAATGGTACCATGCACTTGATGTGAGACACACTAGTCACAGTGTGATGTATCGGCTGTGCAACCTGTTAGGAGGCAACAAAGAAGAGCTTTCATGCTCCCTCAGAAACTTAGCAGCATACAAATGTGTTTGCTGCACAATTTGCTCGAGAAAATCTGAATCCAAAAAATGAAGGAAGTAGTCAGTAGGCAAAATATGTGCTGTATTGACCTTACTTCCAGCATCTTTAGAGAATGGAGGAATTACTGGTTGAACTAATTTAAGAGTCTGCCAACTGAACACTTCAGTGGTCATTATGAGTCTGGCGGTCCGTGGATCGCCATGGTGGAGGTGGCTGTCGCACCGCCACGGCCCTCGTGGAGCAGACCGCCATATTATGAGCACGGGGATAGAACCAACAGAACACAGCTAAGTCGCCGCTCGAACAGCCACTGCAAATGGACTGTCGCGGCCGGTGGCAGCAGGCATATCCAGGCTGGCAGTGAGGCTGTTTCCCAAAACCCTATTACGAGGCTGCACACCGCCAGGATTTCCAGGGCGGTCGCACCGCCACAAAAAGCCTGGGGGAACAAATCTTTCAAAAGACAACACTCACTTTCAGGAACACAGGCACTTCTACAGGCGCCATGGCACGCCAATTGCAAGTCTTTCCAATGCTGCTGCTGGCTATTGAACTCCAGGACCAGCGACGGTGACGAAGACACCAACTGTAAGTACACCCCCTACCACATACTGAAGGGAAGGACATTAGTAAACACACACAACACACAAGGCACGGCACGGCACGGCAAGCCACGCCCACAAACACACACACACACGCAAACACCCATACCAACACACATACATACACACCAAACTACATATTTACCACACATACATGTAGAAGGAAAGCCAGGGCAAGGATGTTGCCATCAACGGTGTAGTGGTGCAGATATATTAAAAACCATAATAACTGAAATAAACAACTATATACAAAGGGGCCCAAGGGCCAGTCCAAAATGTCCATATTACTCCTTGCAGAAAAGGGCACAGAATAAGGGCCAAACTTGACTCCTGACTGCAAACTGCTGGCCTCCACTGGGCAGGGGCATCAATGAGGTATGCAGGCACCTCAGGGGTGAGGCGGGATTGGGTTTGGAGGGGGTCCTTAGGTTTTGGTTTGGAGGGGGGTCGTTAGGCTTGGATGTAGGCATTGACTTAGATTTGGGGAGAGTGGGCTTGGGTTTGGATTTGGGAGGGGTGACTGTGGACTTGGTGGTGGTGGAAGTCTTATGTGGGGGAGGGGCATGGTGACCACCAAGGGAGGACTGGAAGGTGGAAGGCATGGGTGTGGGGACGGTAACAGGGCACTTGGGGGGGCAGGGATGAGTTTACAGGTAGGCAACAGGGAAAATTCACAAAGGAAACGTTTCTTGGGGCATGGGGTCGGCCATGGCAGAAAGGTTTGTGAGTGGAGGGAGAGGGAGTGGTTGAGAGGTGTGTCCGTGGAAGTGATTCAGGTGCAGGTGCGTGCTTGGATGGCATGTGTGTGCTGCGTGACGGTTGGGTGGGTGACTGTGGGCGTATAGATGTAGTGTGAGGATGGAGGGAGGAGATGAAGGGAGATGGCAGGGGGATGTGTGAGTGAATGTTGTGATGGTGTCTGCAGGTAGGGTGTGTGTGCTGCATGTGGGAGTGTTGACAGTTGTTGAGTGCACATGTGGTGTGTGGGGTGAATTAACGGGGTCTGATATGGTGACGATGGCAGTGAGTGCACTTGTGGCAGGATCAGGGACTGATGAAGTGGTGACTGCAGGTGTGAGTGGTATAGTGCCTGTGAGGGAGGTGGGTGGTGGGGGAGTCGGTGTAGGGAGTGGGTGTTGTCATGTCTGCATCTGAATGTTGTGTTTGTGCGCATGACAGTGGTGGCGTTTGTGGCTCTTATGTTTGTCCTTGCATACCGTGTCTGTTGATGTGGATGAATGTGGGTCAGGAGGTTTGCCTTGGTGAGTGAGGGGAGAGGGATGTGGGATTGGGAACAGGTAGCTGGAGGGGGGACAGAAGAAGAAGGGATCATGGCTGCAGTCAGGGAGGAGGCCAGAGCCTGAAACGATCTCTGCAGGCCAGCCAGGGCACCATGAATGCTTTCCAGGAACGCATTGGTCTGGTGCATCTGCGATGCCAGTCCCTGGATGGCATTTGAGATGGTTGACTGTCCCATAGAGATGGACCTCAGGAGGTCAATATTCTCCTCATTGAGGGCAGCAGGACTGACTGGGCTGGGGGAAGAGATGCCTGCGGCGAAAGAGATGCCCACTGTCCTGGGTGAGCGGACAAGGGTGGGGAGCTACAGGGAGGGAGGTGCTGAAAGGGGGGGGACGTACAAGGACATAACTGGAGTGGTCCCAGATGGGTCCGCCACCGCCAGGGAGCCATAGGAGGAGGAATCAGAAGAAGGTGTGGTCGATCTGTCTCCCCATGGCACTACCCTTGTCCTACGTTCCACTGGTCCCCTCGCTCTGCTGGAATCAGCCTCCTGGGTCCGTGGGATGCAGCTTCCCTACTTGCTGGTGCCCCTTCTCCTTTGCCAGATGATGCTGATGCACACAAAGACAAAGGAGGAGAGAGAGGGAAGGAGGGAGGGAGAGAATGACAGGATGCAATGGGTCAATGCCAGAACAACAGTCACACAGAGTAATAACATCATTATCTGCTGCCATGCCACTCCATGCCCTCACCTATAGATGCTACAACAGTGGGACACCATGGGGGAAACTACATCTATGCTGATGTGTACTGCTGATGGTGGTACAATGGTACCCATGTACTTGATGTGAGACACACGAGTCACACTTCCCTAGTACTTGCCAACTCCACATGGTCCTTTAGGGAATCATTTCCAGTACTCCTGTAACAAATGAATCCTGAATGGATAGGTGGCATGCCTACTAAGCCATTGATAATTAGAACAGTGAAATCTTGCCCCACTCTGCCTCACTACACATACAGTACATGGCAGCAGATTCTGGACTCACTAATCTCCACTGGCACAGTGGCAGGCAAATACAGATGACAATGTCCTGATACCTCAGGTGTACTGATGACGTTGGCAGGAGCTGGGTTCCGAAACTTGGTTTAGGGTGACCGCTAAAGATACACATTGGAAGAACTTGCCCCGTAAGTCACTGTCTGCATGGTATGGGCACATATCTGTGATACTAATCCTGCCTGGGTGACTGATACCCATAGTGGACAGGCAGCTACCTAGTACCTATGCTAGAGCTACCCACTAGTCCTCAACCCAAACCCACCTAAGCAACACATTAATGATGTGCGAGTGTATACTTACCTCCTTGTGGCTGCTGTGCCACCCTCAAGTGCACGTCCACATCAGAGTAGGCCACTGCCAAAATGCGGGCCATTAGGGGGGTCAGGGTCTGATGGCACCCCTCCCTCGTTGGAAGGACATCCCCAGCTGGGCCTCCGTGGTCTTCCGTGTCCAGCGTTCCAGGTCCTCCCACCTCTTTCTGCAGTGGGTGCTGCGCCGGGCATGGACCCCCAGGGTCCCCAGTTGCTTGGTAATGGCCCGCCAAATCCCCTTATTCTGATAGGCAGTGACGTACATGGGTGACACAGACAGAAGGACAAAGTCATGTAGAGTGGCATCACAAGGACAGCAGTGGACAGCACACATCTCATGCACACACTCACATGTCTTCACGTCACTAACGCTCTGACTCCTAACCCATCTCCATGCATCCACTCTATCTTCCTCCTCCCAAAGCCTTACATCCACATATACATCACCATCAAACAGGATGGAGACATTAGACTCACCTGCTGCTCTGTTGCCCCCTACAACTTTCCATACAGGGGTAGGACCCCCCTCCACAAGCTTCACAAGGTCCTCCTGGGAGAAGGCTGGGGCCCTATCACCTGCAGGACATGGCATCTTGGCTACCAGAGTCAGCATACAGCAGCACATGCAGTGGAGATCTTTTGTGCAGGAGTGTCAGGAGTCAAGTGATCACTGCCACATTGTTAGAAATGGGGTCTTTGGTTGACAGTCAGGTTACCCCCTGTTCAAGCAAGGACCCTCACTCTAGTCAGGGTAAAAGAGAATCACCCTCAGCTAACCCCTGCTTACCCCCTTGGTAGCTTGGCAGAGCAGTAGGCTTAACTTCAGAGTGCTAGGTGTAAAGTATTTGTACCAACACACACAGTAACTTAATGAAAACACTACAAAACAACACAACACCAGTTTAGAACAATAGGAAATATTTATCTAAACAAAACAAGACCAAAACGACAAAATTCCGACATACACAAGTCAAGTTATGAATTTTTAAAGATTAAACTAAAAAATAGCGCTTAGAAACACAAAGTGCTTTGATGAGGTGTTAACACGGCGTTGTGACGGAGTCGTTCCCAACAGGCCAACACCAGCGGCGCCGGACACGGAGTCACGTAGACCCCCAAGTACAGTACCTTTGGTGAAGAGTGAAAACAAGTTGATGCGCGAAGTCGGGGATCGCGGCGTCTGTGCGAAACGTTGAATCCGCGCACTTCGAGCGGCATCGGTCACGATGTGGTGCGGCGACTTCCACAGAGCCGCGGACTTCAGCGGGGCTGCAGCGGCGTCGGGCCTGCGAAGGTCGTCGTGTTCCAGCAAAGATCACGGAAACGGTTGCAGGCGTCGTCACCGGATTCAGCAGCGGCGTCGGTCCGAAGTCATCCGAAGTTGATGTCCTTGAATTTCCACCAGCTTTCCTCCTAAGGGCCCAGGGATTGGATAGGGCACCGCTTGTCAGAGCAAGAGTCTCTCCAGAGACTCCAGGAGCTGGCAGAGAGAAGTCTTCGCTGTCCCTGAGACTTCAAACAACAGGAGGCAAGCTCTAAATCAAGCCCTTGGAGATTTATTCACAAGATAGAAGGAACACAAAGTCCAGTCTTTGCCCTCTTACTCTGGCAGAAGCAGCAACTGCAGGATAGCTCCACAAAGCACAGTCACAGGCAGGGCAGCTCTTTTCCTCAGCTCTTCAGCTCTTCTCCAGGCAGAGGTTCCTCTTATTTCCAGAAGTGTTCTAAAGTCTGTGGTTTTAGGTGCCCTTCTTATACCCAATTTCTCCTTTAAGTAGGCCTACTTCAAAGTAAAGTATCTTTTGAATGTGAAATCCTGCCTTGCCCAGGCCAGGCCCCAGACACTCACCAGGGGGTCGGAGACTGCATTGTGTGAGGATAGGAACAGCCCTTTCAGGTGTAAGTGACCACTCCTCCCCTCCCTCCTAGCACAGATGGCTCATCAGGAAATGCAGACTACACCCCAACTCCTTTTGTGTCACTGTCTAGTGTGAGGTGCAACCAGCCCAACTGTCAAACTGACCCAGACAGGGAATCCACAAACAGGCAGAGTCACAGAAATGGTATAAGCAAGAAAATGCTCACTTTCTAAAAGTGGCATTTTCAAACACAAAATCTTAAAATCAACTTTACTAAAAGATGTATTTTTAAATTCAATTCATGAGCTCAGAGACCCCAAACTCCACATGTCCATCCGCTCCCAAAGGGAATCTACACTTTAATCAGATTTAAAGGTAGTCCCCGTGTTATCCTATGAGAGGGACAGGCCTTGCAACAGTGAAAAATGAATTTAGCAATATTTTGCTGTCAGGACATATAATACACATTACTATATGTCCTACTTTAACCATACACTGCACCCTGCCCTTGGGGCTACCTAGGGCCTACCTTAGGGGTCCCTTACATGTAAGAAAAGGGATGGTTTGGGCCTGGCAAGTGGGTACACTTGCCAAGTCAAATTTACAGTTAATACTGCACACACAGACACTGCAGTGGCAGGTCTGAGACATGATTACAGAGCTACTCATGTGGGTGGCACTAGCAGTGCTGCAGGCCCACCAGTAGCATTTGATTTACAGGCCCTGGTACCTCTAGTGCACTTTACTAGGGACTTACTAGTAAATCACATATGCCAATCATGGATAAACCAATCACATAAAATTTACACAGAAAGCATATGCACTTTAGCACTAGTTAGCAGTGGTAAAATGCTCAGAGTTCAAAAGAACAACAGCAACAGGCCAGAAAAAAATAGGAGGCAGGAAGCAAAAAGATTGGGGATGACCCGGGATAAGCAAAAAAGTCCAACAAAGCCCCCTACCAGCCTAAAGCCAGGGGAGAACAATCAACACCTTGATGTACTTCCCTGATTGGGGCGATAGAACAAGGACCCAGGCCCACAACAGCAGGGGCATGTTCCAGTTCTACGCCTTCCTGACTCCAGTTGGATCCCTCTGTCCATATTCTCAGGGCCCACTAAGCTAACCCATGGGGAACCCTTCTCCACATTTGCAGATACCATCTGTCAACACCAGGGCAGTACGCCCTCTATTGGCGACTAGAATGCAAAAACCCAGCACTCTCAAAACAACGTAATTTATGCATTGTGCTGATATGTTGTTGTTTAACCTTTTGCATTGCAGAGTTCAATCTTGAAGACTTATTTTTAATGTTCTTACAAATGCTGTTCATTTGCAATGTATTGCTGCAGGCTTTCAGAGTGTGTTAGGGTGTGGTCCCTTTCCAGGGCCTTCTAGAGACTTTCCCTGCAACATGCCTAGGTGTGGTTGTGGGCTGGGCCAAGACTCTATAAAAAGGAGCCAGCCCAGCTCCAAATGCTCACTATTCAGAGGTACCGGTGTAGAGCAGCAGCTACTTCCTGAGCTCCTGTCCCAGTGGCCTATTTGATCTTCCAGACATCTGACTTTGATTCTTCATTTGGAGATCCTTGTTCTGGGCGGTAAGATGGTGGTTGGGCTGGCCTCCCGACACCGTTATCGAGAACTCTCATGTTCTTGGGCCTAATTCTTTTATGATTTGACAGAGTACTTTGCGCGTGTGAAATATGCGCTTGAGTGTTTGTGACATTTGCAGGGTGACTTACGAATCAGCAAGACGTGCGATTCGTTTCATGATAATTTAACCTTGTTATTCATTGCACACTACCATTTCTTGACATTTGCTTGGTGGCTTAAGAATCGGCAAGACGCGCGATTCGTTTTATGGTGTTTTAACTTTGTTGTTCATTGCACGCTACCATTTCTTGACATTTACATGGTGGCTAAGAATCGGCAAAAGACGCGCAATTCGTTTCATTGTACTTTGATCTTGTTATTCATTGTGAGCTGTTATTTCTTGGCATTTACATCGTGGTTTACGAATCGGCAAGACGCGCAATTCGTTTTATGATGATTTGACTTTGATATTCATTGCGTACTACCATTTCTTGCCATTTTACATGGTGACATTCGAATCGGCAAGACGCATGATTCTCTCCTCGAGTTTAATTCATGTTGTTTATTGTATGCCACTATTCTAAGATATTTATCATGTAATATTCGAGTTGACAAGTTATGTGATTTATTTTCCTGAATCCATATTGTGTTATTTATGGTGCACAATCCTTTTTGGTGTTTAATATATATATATATATATATATATATATATATATATATATATATATATATATATATGTATATATAGAAATAAATATCTACAATATGCGCAATTTGTGTTGAAACATTTTAAGAGTACACAGAAGCTCAGAGTTTTTAGATGCAATATTGTATGGTCCAGGTATGCATTCTCAAAAAAGGATTTATATGACTGGTTTAAAATTTAGTCAGAATGTTTTTCTGATTCTCATGTAAAGGAAAGTACTTGAATAAGAAACTTTTCATTTAATCCATCTTGATTCCCTTACAGGTATCCGGCCATCTTGAAACTTAGTCATTTTAAACTTAATTCTTAGATTGTTCTTGTTTTCAGAATAACTATGCTTAGAATCATAGTCTAGTATTGATTTCAGGAGATATAATTTTCATATTGTGTGTTCTAACCTTTTTCTTACTACAGGTCTCCTTCCCAGCTGTTTCCCTTCCTAATCCCCTCTTCCCGTCTTGAACTCTCTTAGCCTCTGTGATATATCTATCAGAGTCTTGGAGCTGTTCAATGGTGGACGTGTTGGGAACGTGCGCAGACCCCGAGGATCTCGTGACTCTGACACCATCTGTGCAGCACCTAACTTCACTTTGCTCACAGATGTATCCCAATGGGCGGATAGAACCACCAGGGCCAACACAGTGGTGTTGCCCACTTCACCCCTGGGGTGTGACTCTCGTCCCCCCCCAGGGGCAACTCTATCCACCAGGACAGCAAGCCACAGTGACCCCTGACAACTGTCAGGGATGAGAGCCTGACCTTAGGCCTCTCCAACCACTGTGACTGTGGAGAGTGGGGGGTGGTAGCCGCAGGTACCGGACACCCTTTGACCCCTCTCCTTTCCACCAGGACAACCTGACCCTGGTCCTCCCCTCCTGGGCTCTGTACCCTTCCTGCAGGAGCGGCACCCCCAGAGTCCAAAATTGTCAGGGTGCTTGTAGAAGCAGTCCTGCACAATTCTCCCACCAGTACAGGGATGTACACCTGCAACTGGTCCTCCATCCTGGGGTCTGTACATTCAGGTTGGATCAGGGCCAGAAGTGAGGCTTCCCTCCCCCTGCCCTCTTTTCTGGGGTCCTGCACCCCCAACAAGAAGTGCCCCCCCGGAAGACAACATGGTAGGGGCACGGTTAGCAGTAGCCCCTTCTTCCAGGTCTGGGGGACACCCTGAACCTAGCCTTCCAATCCAGGGTCTGTACCCTTAGATTGCACTGGGGCCAGGGGTGAGTCTCTCTCTCCCCTGCCCCTACTCTCAGGGTTCTGCACCCCCCCCTCAAGGAAAGTACCCCTTGTAATCACACCAGGGGAGGTGATTGGGCAAACCGCCCACCCCTTCAGGTCAGGGTTTACCCCTGCACCTGATCCTCCAGTCCGGGGTCTGTACCCACAAACTGGACCACCGTCTGGCAACCCAGGACTTCTTGGGGGGCATACCTACCCCCCACCAGGTTAGAGTTTACCCTCGGAACCTGGTCATCCAACCCAGAGTCACCACCGTGCGGTTGAAACATTGCCTGGCGCACTAGGGCTTCCCTGCCAGCACACCCACCCCCCATCAGGTTAGAGTTTATTCCCTGAACCTGATCATTCAACCCAGAGTCACCACCCTGTAGTTGAACCATTGCCTGGCACGCCAGGACTTCTAGGGTGGCACACTTACCCCCTCAAGGGACACACACGTCCCCAAGGGCCACACAAGAGTCTGGCTGGCGCAGGTCTCCTGATCTCTGCCCATCTGACAGAGTCTGGATTCCCCCCAACCCAGAAATGGTCTCACCAAGGTCATTCCTGGGAGGCTCTGCTCTCAGAGCTGACCCCTGACACTCCAGGTTCTCCACTGGGGTCTGCAACCCCCTCTCAACTCTCTGTCTGGACTTCTGCACCCCCACACTAGGAGTGGTACTGCCAGACACCAGAACTGGTGGGATGCTGGCTACAGCCACCCCCCACGTGCTCATGACACTGTGGGGTCTCCCTCATCAGATGGCCCTACGTTACAGGCTAGGCCCCCCTCCTGGTGTTCCCTCATTGAACCCTCCAGGACCTGGGACCAGATCTCGGGCACCTTGGGCCTCAACCCATCCCCATTCCCTCTCCTCTGAGACTGGACATGGGGTCCCTCACCCATCCCACTACACTGGGACCTACCTGGGACACTACAATCCTTCCGTACCTCACCTGGTTGGGAAATACCTAAAACACTCCCTTCAGGAGCACCCCCAAATGCCTCTTCAGACTCTCTGGTACTCAACAAGAAGTCTGACTCCATTGTAAGCTCCCTGGGGTCAGAGAACTCACACTCCACCTGGTGTTGGCGTAGCTCTGGAAAATAAGGACTGGACAGATGCTCTCCAGCAATTACATCACTCAGCCCCTCACATGAATTAACCAAAGCACCCTTCACTCAACCATCCAGTGACTCTGCTTTGAAAATGCACCCCACATCACCCTCCTGAGACTGGTGAGACAGTACCTTACTGTCCCTGACACTCAACCCACAGTCTTCTGGGATGTCTTCACACTCCATAACCAGGACTTTTACCTGGGGGAACCCCTCTCCTTGTCACTCTCACTTAGAGTCAGTAGAGTGCCCCTCCCACCAGTAGGAATATGACTCCCCATGCCAGTTCCCCAATCCACCTCAGGGACCCTGTGCATCACTGGAGCTACCTCATACCCCTGAATCTCCTGGCGTATGTTAACTCCCTCCTTCAAGTAGGGCACCACATCTCTGGGCATGTGCACTTCTTCAGCAGCACTGGATATAAAATTGTTGCTGCCACCATTCCAGCTGGACTCAGCCCTCCTGACTTCCAGCTCTTCCAGTTTTAGCTCATTAGCCAAAATCATAGTTTCTATCTCTAAGTCCCTTTTCCACTCGTCAAACTCCCTTTGGATCCTCAACTTTTCTTCCTCCAACCGGCGAGCCCTTTCTGCCTGTCTGTCCTGCACATCTTTAGGAGTCAGACCCTTAGAGGACCTACTGCTACCACTCCTGGAGACCCTCCCCCCAGGTGTAACAGGTACCTCTACTACACCACGGTGTAGACTCTGCACTTTCCCATCCATCTCTTCTCTGTGCCCCCCAGCTTCCTTGGCTGTCACCCAGGCCCTCAATGCCTCTTGCAGCTCCCCCTTCCTGGCGGAGCTCTTAACCGGACAGGCAAGATCTTCACAGAACTGTTTCAATTGAGCAACTGAGTACCTCTTCAGTTTCCTTAATTCAAACACAGCTCCAGCTGTTGCATCTCCAGATTGAGACATGATGGCAACAAGTGCACAGTTACAATGGCAGAAAACAAGTTCCCAAAGAAGTAAAAAGAATCAGTCAAGGGATCAGCAAAATCATGGAAGTAGAACAAAAAGGAGTCCCAAAGAGAAAAATGAAAGCTCACCAAACAAGTAGTATGTGCTCACGTAGTGGTCTGAGATCAAAACAGTAGTGTACACTTAATCACTGTATGTCAAGTACAAATACAAGTCCAAATTCCAACCGCTGATCACCAATGTTAGAAATGGGGTCTTTGGTCGACAGTCAGGTTACCCCCTGTTCAAGCAAGGACCCTCACTCTAGTCAGGGTAAAAGAGAATCACCCTCAGCTAACCCCTGCTTACCCCCTTGGCAGCTTGGCAGAGCAATAGGCTTAACTTCAGAGTGCTAGGTGTAAAGTATTTGTACCAACACATACAGTAACTTAATGAAAACACTACAAAAGGACACAACACCAGTTTAGAACAATTGGAGATATTTATCTAAACAAAACAATACCAAAACTACAAATATCCAACATACACAAGTCAAGTTATGAATTTTAAAAGATGAAACTCAAAAATAGCGCTTAGAAACACAAAATGCTTCGTTGAGGTGTTACCACTGCGTCGTGACGGAGTCGTTCCCAACAAGCCGACACCAGCGGCGCCAGACACGGATTCGCGTAGACCCCCCAAGTACAGTACCTTTGGTGAAGAGTGAAAACAAGTCGATGCGCGAAGTCAGGGATCGCGGCGTCCATGCGAAACGTTGAATCCATGCACTTCGATCGGCGTTGGTCATGACGTGGTAAGGCGACTTCCATGGAGTCGCGGACTTCAGCGGGGCTGCAGCGGCGTCGGGCCTGCGAAGGTCGTCGCGTTCCAGCGAAGATCATGGAGTCGGTTGCAGGCGGCGTCATCGGATTCAGCAGCGGCGTTGGTCCGAAGTCGTCCGAAGTTGATTTACTTGAATTTCCACCAGCTTTCCTTCTAAGGTCCCAGGGATTGGATAGGGCACCACTTGTCAGAGCAAGAGTCTCTCCAGGGACTCTAGGTGCTGGCAGAGAGAAGTCTTTGCTGTCCCTGAGACTTCAAACAACAGGAGGCAAGCTCTAAATCAAGCCCTTGGAGATTTCTTCACAAGATGAAAGGCACACAAAGTCCAGTCTTTGCCCTCTTACTCTGGCAGAAGCAGCAACTGCAGGATAGCTCCACAAAGCACAGTCACAGGCAGGGCAGCTCTTTTTCCTCAGCTCTTCTCCAGGCAGAGGTTCCTCTTGTTTCCAGAAGTGTTCTAAAGTCTGTGGTTTTAGGTGCCCTTCTTATACCCAATTTCTCCTTTGAAGTAGGCCTACTTCAAAGTAAAGTCTCTTTTGAATTTGAAATCCTGCCTTTCCCAGGCCAGGCCCCAGACACTCACCAGGGGGTCGGAGACTGCATTGTGTGAGGACAGGCATAGCCCTTTCAGGTGTAAGTGACCACTCCTGCCCTCCCTCATAGCACAGATGGCTCATAAGGAAATGGAAACTACAACCCCAGCTCCTTTTGTGTCACTGTCTAGTGTGAGGTGCAACCAGCCCAACTGTCAAACTGACCCAGACAGGGAATCCACAAACAGCCAGAGTCACAGAAATGGTATAAGCAAGAAAATGCTCACTTTCTAAAAGTGGCATTTTCAAACACAAAATCTTAAAATGAACTTTATTAAAAGATGTATTTTTAAATTCAATTCATGAGCTCAGAGAACCCAAACTCCACATGTCCATCCACTCCCAAAGGGAATCTACACTTTAATCAGATTTAAAGGTAGTACCCATGTTAACCTATGAGAGGGACAGGCCTTGCAACAGTGAAAAACGAATTTAGCAATATTTCACTGTCAGGAAATATAAAACACATTACTATATGTCCTACCTTAACCATACACTGCACCCTGCCCTTGGGGCTACCTAGGGCCTACCTTATGGGTGCCTTACATGTAAGAAAAGGGAAGGTTTGGGCCTGGCAAGTGGGTACACTTGTTAAGTCGAATTTACAGATAAAACTGCACACACAGACACTCTGTGTCTCAAGTCTGAGACATGATTACAGAGCTACTCATGTGGGTGGCACAACCAGTGCTGCAGGCCCACTAGTAGCATTTGATATACAGGCCCTGGTACCTCTAGTGCACTTTAATAGGGACTTACTAGTAAATCAAATATGCCAATCATGGATAAACCAATCACATACAATTTACACAGAGAGCATATGCACTTTAGCACTGGTTAGCAGTGGTAAAGTGCTCAGAGTTCAAAAGCCAACAGCAACAGGTCAGAAAAAAATAGAAGGCAGGAGGCAAAAAGATTGGGGATAACCCTGCATAAGCACAAAAGTCCAACACACATGAAATGGCAGTCACGTCCGCTGAGGACTTTACCGTCACTTCCGGCAGCGATCACCATTGGCTCCAGTCTTCCACAGACAACCATTTTATCCAATGAGGAATTGCATGGTGGTTTGCTCCGCCTACCGCCATGACATCTAACGCTGGCGGTATTAGGTCACTTCTATCTGTCCTGTGAGGGCGACTGCCATTTCACATGTATTTAGATAATAGTGGCTGAATGTTAGGTACGTCATGTGTGAATATGTGTGATTATTGCACAGCTTACTGTGGCCACACAGTCAATGCAGCTTATTCTCACTTCTCCCTCTCCTATTCCCAGATATAGTGCAATGTTGAGGATGAGACATACTCCTGTGTACCAGCCCCTAGTCGACCTTGCCACCCTGGAAGACTATGATGGAGCTGGTAACCCAGTTGGAGCCTGATCTGTTGCCTGCCATCTGTCATCCCAGTGCCATCCCTCCTACAGTACAGGAGTTGTCAATCCTCCACTTTTTTGCCACAGATGACAGTGGGCTTGGCAGCAGGGACGTCACAGCCGTTGTTCAGTAATGTTTTGACGGATGTACTGTCTGCCCTGCTAAGACAGCTGCCCTGCTAAGACCCTGCTACATCAGGTTCCCCCAACGCGATGATTTAGCCACTGTCAAAGCTGCCTTCTACGATTTGGCCCTTGTCCCTCATGTGATAGAGGCCATAGATGGCACACATTGCCTTGGTACCACCCAGGAGAAATGAACAAGTGCTCAGGAACCGTAAAAACTTTTATTCGATCAATGTGTTTCGCTGACCAAAACATCTCCCATTTTATAGCCAGGCTCCCTGGTTCTGTGCATGACTCCTTCATTCTGCGGAACAGCAACGTCCCACACATGATGGCACCACTACAGAGGGACCAGGCCTGGCTCATCGGTATGTATACATCCGTCTGTGTGCCCCTGTACACTCAACTCTCTTCACACCCTATCATATTTCCCTCCCAGTCTTGACATGGGTCCTACCTCTGTGCACACGGGTGACTCTGGCTATCCCAACCTTCTCTGGCTACTGACACCTATGAGACATCCGACTACAGATGCTGAAAACCCTGCTGTTGTGTTGCTTCACATGTGACATGTGTGTGCTTTTCCATTGTTCTCTGTACTACCATATCAACTGAAAAATGTGTGCTATACATTGTGTTGTCAACAGTAGTGATACCTATCCTATGAGTCCACAATGGGAAGTAGTGCTACATTACAGTTTTGACTGTGGGACATGCCTTAAGTTTAGCTTTGCCTGCTGTAATGCAAGGACCATTAGGGATGGCTGTTTTGGGAATGTGGATCTGACAAGGCATTTGATTAGAGCTGACACATGCCAACTCACCCTTGGGTCAGGCCCTCAGGATGCATGATGTCCAAGACCTTCTCCTCCCAGGATGTTAATCCAAGGGGTGGAGGTGGGGGCCCACCGCCAGTCATGTTCAGGGCGATCTGGTGCCTGGATGCCATGGAACGCACCTTTCCCCATAGGTCATTCCACCTCTTCCCGATGTCTTCTCTTTTGGTTGGGTGTGTGCCGACTGAGTTTACGATTTAATCTACCATGACCCTCAACTCATTGTCAGTGAAAGGTGGGTGCTTTTGACGTGCCATGTTTTGGGGGGATTTAGTGCATGTAGGGGGATTGTGGGGTGTTTGGTGGGGTGGGGGTGTTTTGATGTGGGTGCAGGTGGGTTGTGGTGTTGGTGTGTGAGTGTGATGTGTGCCTAGTGCAAAACATGCAGGTGTGAGGCGTGTGCTGAGTGTGCAGTGTGAAGGTGCCTGTGGTGTATGGGATCTGTGTGAATGGGTCATTGCTATGTGTGCTGTTCCTAGGATTCACAAGGGATTGTGGGTGTGTGTGGGCGGTGTTTTATTCTGCCGTAAACAGGTGTGTGTGGTTTGTGTATGTGTCTTAGGTGTGGGGTATTCAAACTGTCCAATGGGTGAGCGGGCACTGGGCAAAAGCTGAGGGGCTGCTGGGAGGGCGGTGCTGGTAGGGGGGGTTGCGGCTGTACCTGTAGATGCAGGGGGCACAGATGGGGCTGCCACCGCAAGGGTTCCATCAGAGGAGGAGTCAGTTTCGCTGGTGTCAGCTCCTGTCCCCGCCGTGGAGCTCCCCTCGCCCTCCGTCCCACTGGTGAATTAAGAGTCCGTAGTCTCGCCCTCCAGGGCCATGTGGGATGCAGCCCCCTCCTGGTCCAGTGCCACTGCTCCTCTGCCTGATGGTGCTAATGCAACAGGGAGACCACAAAAAGGGGGGGGGAAGACAGAAGAAAGACATGTTCAGTGCATGCAATACCGCTACCGTTGGCGGACACGACAGACACAGAAGCCCCCTGCACTACGCCGCGCACTTGGGGGCCACTATTCAATCCCTGGGACATGGCTTACAAGGCTATAGCCGATTTCTGCACACATGGATGTCACAGGAGCCTGACTAGGTGTAGTTGGCACCGTACACAGGTGGGGTGGGGTGCCAAAGGGCCTGGCTGAAGAAGGGAACTTAACTACCAAACTCGCCCTGGCCTAGGGGAACCCACAGCCCACCTCCCCCACCCAGACACCTCCAATGCGTGCTGAATCAGCAGAATGAGAGTGTACTCACCCCCTTGTGGCTGCTGTGATACCCTCAAGCGCCCATCCAACTCCGGGTACGCCACCGCCATGATCCTGAACATCAGGGGGGTCATGGTGCGATGAGCACCCCTCCCACGTTGGGAGGCCATCCCCAGCTGGGCCTCCGCCGTCTTCTTGCTCCAGAGGTGAATGTCCTCCCATCTTTTCCGGCAGTGGGTGTTCCGTCTGTGTCCTTCTTCTGGTGGGCGCTGACCTACAGGAATTGTACAGGTGAAAAAGAGTAGTAATTACAACTGCACCGTCACAGTCACTGGCCCGCATCCCTACCATTGCCATGACGCAAATGCACTCACCGTCGTTTCATGCACGCCTCATTCTCACCCCCCCCTATCTTTCATCCACACCACTCCACACAGGCATTGTCCATACAGCATGCTCACAGTGTACTTACCTGTTTGTCTGGAGGACCGTAGAGTAGCGTGTACTGGGGGAGGACCCCATCCACTAGTTTCTCCAACTCCTCTGTGTTGAAAGCAGAGGCCCTTTCCCCAGACACACGAGCCATTGTCTCTTCCAGACTGAGGTCACAGCAGCACTTGGAGTGTAGGTCCTCTCCTGTCGAAGATCAGGTATAGAGTGATTGAACAGAGAGAAAATGGTGGTCACGTCCGCGGCGGTGCGTACCATCACCGCCGGCGTACATCGTCATTGGCTCCTGGGACCCATAGGGTCCAATGTTAACCAATGCAGGATTGCGCTGCGGTCTTCGACCGCCTACCGCGTCGGTGTACAACGCCAGCGCAGTTACCTCATATCCCCTTGTCCCACCTTACAGGTCAGGCAGTCGCCATTTCAGGGGCCCACATGGGTTTATTTTTGACTGCGTCACACATACCTAGGCCTTGCCTTACTACTCATACAGGCAAATTTCAATTTATGAATATGTTCAGAGTAAGCTTTGTTTCCGTACCTCTGAGTTGGTTGACTCTGTGCCCGCTGTTCTCCATAGACACCGTCCGCTAGGGCATGTGAGGAGATGGCGGCATCCTCTGGTGTACAGACCGCTGGTGGACCTATCGACAATGGAGGAAACACATGTGATCATCACCTACAGGCTTGATCGTGCCACAATCCAGGAACTGTGTGCCCAGTTGGAGCCAGACCTGATGTCAGCTATCCGCCATCCCACAGGAATCCCCCCTCTAGTGCAGGTGCTGTCAGTACTCCATTTCCTAGCAAGTGGGTCTTTTCAAACAACAGTGGCCATAGCACCAGGGATGTCCCAGCCTATGTTTTCCAACGTGTTGTCCAGAGTGTTGTCTGCCCTGCTGAAACACATGCGGAGCTCCATTGTTTTCCCTCAGGTGGAGGAATTGCCTACAGTGAAATGTGACTTTTATGCCCTGGGACATATCCCTAACATCATAGGTGCAATTGATGGGACACATGTAGCCTTGGTACCCCCCCCCGCAGGAGTGAACAGGTGTACAGAAACCAGTAGAGTTACCATTCGATGAATGTGAAGATGGTGTGTTTGGCAGACCAGTACATCTCCCATGTGAATGCCAAATTCCCTGGCTCAGTACATGACGATTACATCCTGCGGGATAGCAGCATCCCTTATGTGATGGGGCAACTACAGAGGCACCGGGTGTGGCTATTAGGTGAGCACCTGGACTTAAATCAGTGGGAATAGTTGTCTGGGTCTGTGGATGTCCCTATGAGTTAGTGTGTGTCTAACAGTTGTTCCTCGCCATTTGCAGGTGACTCTGGTTACCCCAACCTGTCATGGCTACTGACCCCAGTGAGGAATCCCAGGACAAGGGAAGAGGAACGCTACAATGAGGCCTCTGGGCGAACTAGGAGGATTATAGAGCGGACCTTCGGCCTCCTGAAGGCCAGGTTCAGGTGCCTCCATATGACAGGTGGTTCCCTATTCTACTCACCAAAGAAGGTATGCCAGATCATTGTGGCCTGCTGTATGCTTCACAACTTGGCTTTGCGACGACAGGTGCCTTTTCTGCAGGAGGATGGTCCAGATGGAGGTGTTGTGGCAGCTGTGGAGCCTGTGGACAGTGAAGACGAGGAAGCAGAAGAAGAGGACATCGACAACAGGAACACAGTGATCCTGCAATACTTCCAGTGAGACACAGGTAAGAAGACAAGAAGACAAACCTACCTGCTACATCTAATTTAAATCTACTACCTTTCTACTGTCTGTCATTTTCATCCAGTGTATGGTCACTGAGTTGACACTTTCCCTTACGATTTCACAGATGTGGGTCCCACTGTGTGACATCTGCTTTGTTTCCTCATGGACGAGAGCTGTGTGACATAGGTATGTTGACATTACATTTGAAAGAGCATTTTGGCACTGTAATTGCTAATACAATATTTCGAAATCACAGACAGACTCCAGATTGTTTTGTGCTGTAAGGGTGTTTATTTAAGTGCTCAATATTGGAGGGGGTTGTAAAATGGTGAGGGTTGATGGTGGAGGAATGTCCATGGCAGAGTCCAGTCTATTAGTCTCACAGGCACATTGTCCAAAGGGATATAGGAAGTGGAGCTGGGGCAGTTTAAGTATGGACAGGGTGACAAGGTGGGACAGAAGGATGACAATCAGGGTGGTCTCATTTCTTGGCGGGGTTCTTGGCATCGTTCTCTGTCTTTGTCCTGGATCTCAGGGACTGCTTGTGGGGTGGTTTGCCCTCTGCAGGGGCTGGGGTGCTGGTGTGGTGGTCCTGTGGCGGTGCCTCCTGTCCACTAGCGCCGGCGGAGGAGGTGGGCAGTTCATTGTCAAGGCTAGTGTCAGGGGCCCCTTGTAGTGCCACAGTGTCCCTCCTGGTGTTGAGGAGTTCCTTCAGCACCACTACAATGGTGCCCGGGGTGGAACTGATGGATTTGAGTTCCTCCCTGAAGCCCAAATACTGTTCCTCTTGCAGCCGCTGGGTCTCCTAAAACTTGGCCAGTACCGTTTCCATCGTCTCCTGGGAATGGTGGTAGGCTCCCATGATGTTGGAGAGGGCCTCGTGGAGAGTGGGTTCCCTGGGCCTGTCCTCCCCCTGTCGCACAGCAGCCCTCCCAGTTCCCCTGTGTTCCTGGGCCTCTGTCCCCTGAACCGTGTGCCCACTACCACTGCCCCCAGGTCCCTGGTGTTGTTGGAGGTGGGTTAGCCTGGGTTCCCTGTAGTGGTGGACACACTGCTGATTGACGAGTCCTGGGGACAGAGGTATGGGCCCGCTGGGTGGGTGCTGTGCTGGTGTTTCCAAAGGGGGGAAGCTCTGTAGTGGCCTGTGGCTGTGTGAGGGGAACCGACTGTCCCGAGGTCCCAGATGGGCCGGGCTGGTCGTCTAGATCCAGTTGGACAGAGCTGCTGTCATCACTGTGGGCCTCTTCTGTGGGTGGAGTGGAAATGTCTGGACCCTCCTGTCCGGTGACATTGGGTAGGGGTCCTGCAGGGGTGTAAAAGCATGATTATTGCATCTGTGTGTGCCATGGTGTGTAATGGGTGGGTGACCGTGTACCCCAGTGCTTACATTCCTGTGTAGGACCTTGTGTGATGATGGTTTAGTGGGGTGTATGGGTATGTGCAGTGGCCATGCTTTGGCTTGGTGATGGGTGTCCATGCTTTGGTGTTACATGCAGGGCTTGATTTTGGGATGGGTGGTTTGTGATATTGGGACATGTGTGAGGAGTAGGAGTGATGGGGGTGAGGGCGAGGGTGGGGGTATGTGATGGCATGCAGGTAGGGTGGGGGATGTAATAGTAAAGATTTTACTTACCAGAGTACATTCCTCCAGCTACTCCTGCAAGGCCCTCAGGATGCAGAATAGCCAAGACCTGCTCCTCCCATGTTGTTAGTTGTGGGGGAGGAGGTGGGGGTTTACTGCCAGTTCTCTGTACCGCGATGTGGTGTCTTGAGACCACGGAACGCACCTTCCCCCGTAGGTCGTTCCACCTCTTCCTGATGTCATCCCTATTTCTTGGGTGCTGTCCCACTGCGTTGACCCTGTCCACGATTCTTCGCCATAGCTCCATCTTCCTAGCTATGGAGGTGTGCTGCACCTGTGATCCAAATAGTTGTGGCTCTACCCGGATGATTTCCTCCACCATGACCCTGAGCTCCTCCTCAGAGAACCTGGGGTGTCTTTGCCGTGCCATGGGGTGGTATGGGTGATGTGTGGGGTGGTGTGCGTTGTGATGTGTGGGGTGATATTTAGTGGTGTGTTGTGTGAGGTGCGTGGATGTTGTGTGAGTGATGGTGTTGAGTGCCTGTGGATGCTGGTTTGTAGATGGTGTTGTCTCTCTCTGGCCTTCTGTCGCAATTGTTGTTGTAGGGGTTTGTGGGCGATGTGGGTGTATGTTTTATATTGTATTGGGTGTGTGGGAGTGGTGTGTGTATGTGTATCAGGTGTGTGTATTTTGAAATGTCCAATGTGGTAGTGTTTTGTATATGTGTGTGTATTTTGAGCGCAGCAGTGTGTACTGCCAATGGAATACCGCGGTTGAAAGACCGCCACGTGGATTCGTGGGTCGTGATAGTGTGGGTGTATTCCTGTTGGCGTGACGGTGGAGGTTTTGTTATCGCCAGTTTATCACTGACCTTTGGTGTGGCGGACTTGTGTGGGTGTCTAGATTTTGGCGGATTCCGGCCTTTGGGTCATAATGACCGTGGCCTAATTCCGCGGTCGCGGCAGTGTGTTGGCGGTCTTCTGCACGGCGGTATGCGGCTTCTACCGCCAATGTTGAAATGACGCCCATAATGCCACTCGTAAATGGACTCTAAAGAAAATCAGTGAATTAGAAGGGAAACACTGGGATAAGATGCTCAGTTTTGCACTTTTTCTGTGTCCAGTGTCAGACACAAAGCACCTTCGGATTCTCCCCATTTGAACTCTTATTCTGACACAAATCCAGACTTCTCTTAGAGATGACTAAAGAGAGATGGGAGAGCCAACCCAATATAGGAAATGAGAAAAGACTAAGAAGACTTCACAAAGCAGAGAAAAGGCAACGCCGAAAGTACAAAGAATTGGAGCAGACAGTGATTCTTCAAAAGACAGGAAAAAGTATTGGAAATACTTGTTGTTTTGGTTTGGATTTAATTGTCATGCCTCTGTGGCAATTCCTGGTGCAACTGCCGACCTGCTTGCCATTCTACAGAGAGTGTGTCTTAAAGAGACGTGACACCTTTCTTTCTTCACACAGTGGCTACACGATGGCCAAACTGCCGGTGCATTCCTCCTTTGTAGCATTCTTCTCTGAGGGGGCCTTCTTGCAGACAATGCATACTGTACGATGGGCCAGCCTGCTCGACCCCTTCACAGGGCTCCTTGGTGAGGTCAGTGCGGAAGTTAATACTCACCCCAACCAAGGATGGCTGTTGCTCTGAAAGTTAATGAAGCATTTCCCAAATCAATATAAAGGAGATGACTCTGTCACAATGCTTCCATTATTTGCTGCTGGATTTCTTCCTGAAGCTTTGCCATGTTTCCTTTCCCTTATTACTTTTGACTCCATTTGTCTTCTACTCCTACCTCCACAGCAAGGTATCCTACACGCATAAATGTTACTCCAGTGAACATTGGTGGATAGGTGGTACACATGGATTGAAGTTACACCCACATTGTTTAGACATAACAGTGTTGTTAGATAGACACCCACACACTCTAATGGTGTCATTCTTCATCATTGAGTCTCATCCTGATCCCTAAAAACCTGGATGGGCTAAAACATGTTCCAGGGAGAAATTAGGATAATTTTCCTGCTGGGGTCTAGGGCTAAAAATACCTCAAAACACCAAGGTATCCCTTTTATTCACCATGTTTCTGGTATGATTAAAATAATATAAAGGGGTGTCTATGGAAGTAATGGCGATATACCCTATGTATAAACATCAACATATATCAGTCCCATGTCAAGATGGCCATCTTGTCCAAGGCTTTCATCAGGATTCAGAAACTATGCCCCAGAGTGATGTCTTTATATGTCAGTCAAACCTAACTACATTTAGTCAGGGCAAACCACAACATGCAACACACATCTGTCATGCAAGAAGGACAATATAGTGTCCTTGTTCTGATCCGATTCCCTTCTTGGGTTCCTCCTTATATGTAGCTACTAGGCTGCATAGGAAGAGTGCGGGACATGCCCCTGTAGTCACACATTCATCAAGGGTAACATGTCTCCTATTCACCTACTGGGTCTGTGTCTCTCCTGCCCGCTTCTGGACACTTCCTCGACAATTTGTTCACTTGAATTTTCTTCCTCGTTGGACCTCTTTCCAGAAGGCACTATCTGCTAGGACCTTTTCTGTGTCAGTGGCTACTGGAAGGGAAAACCCTTACCGCTGTCAGACTAAGGACCCAATTTACATATATACACGGTATTAGCGGCAAGCCATGGCGGACCCGAGTGCCACCGTATTTAGATGTATTGCGACTGAGCCATCGACCACCATGACGGAGTGCTCCCCGAGCCGCTAGGATGGCAGGCTCCCGCTAACCATTTGTAGATGTTGCAGTCCTGCATGCGGTGTACTGGTGGCAGATTGCTGACTGAGGGAATCCATTGTGGGACTCAATGGACATGGTACAATGGCAGTGGCTATGGGAGAGAGGTAAGTCACACACATAGGGGGTCATTCTCACCCTGGCGGTCCAAGACCGCCAGGGCTAAAATGACAGGGGCACCGCCAACAGGCTGGCGGTGCCCCGCTGGGCATTCTGACCGTGGCGGTTTGACCGCGGTCAGAAGTGGAAAACCGGCGGTCTCCCGTCGGTTTTCCGCTGCCCATTTGAATCCTCCATGGCGGCGCAGCTCGCTGCACCGCCATGGGGATTCTGACAGCCCATACCGCCATCCTATTCCTGGCGGTTCGCCCGCCAGGAACAGGATGGCGGTATGGGTTGTCGTGGGGCCCCTGGGGGCCCCTGCAGTGCCCATGCCAATGGCATGGGCACTGCAGGGGCCCCCGTAAGAGGGCCCCACAAAGAATTTCACTGTCTGCATTGCAGACAGTGAAATTCGCGACGGGTGCCACTGCACCCGTCGCACCTTCCCACTCCGCCGGCTCCATTCGGAGCCGGCGTCCTCGTGGGAAGGTAGTTTTGCACTGGGCTGGCGGGCGGCCTTTTGGCGGTCGTCCGCCAGCCCAGTGCAAAACCCAGAATATCCTCAGCGGTCTTCCGACCGCGGAGCGGTATTTTGGAGGGGGAAGTCTGGCGGGCGGCCTCCGCCGCCCGCCAGACTTAGAATCACCCCCATACTGTACCTTAGCCATATGGTTCCCGTACACTACACAACAAACCACATACACACTATTATCCAGTGCCATTCTACCACAGCACAACTCATACATGCTGAAAACACACATTACAATACATCCATGACACAACATACACACACTATTGACACTACACCCACATGATACAACTACAACACTCATCTACACAAACACACTCACACAAAAGCATAACTACACACATCACGACAACGACCACCACACAACAACACTCACCTGAATGTTACACACAGCAACACAACACATAACCCAACATACACAACATCAGACCAATGTGCAAGTGACACACAATCTGACACAACCACATCATCTACACTAGGTCCCTCCACCACAACCAGCTAATCCAATCACACACATACATACATGTACTGGCTCACATACACACCTGCAAGCACAACTTCACAAATACGTGCACACATTAACACAGTAGACAAGTGTGACTGGTATATCATTGTGGTGTCAGCATTAATTCGGCAATGAATACTGACTTCAAAATGACATCTGTGTGTGTGTGCTATGTGCCTTGTACCGGTGTGTCCCCACCCATGTCCAATCCAAATGTGTTCCCGACATATGCATGTCACAGTGATTAAAAAAAATTACTGTGACATGTATATGACTGCAGTGGTCCTGAGCTCAGGTTCAGTGACTACACAACTTAGACTGACAATTCAAGTTCCCTACCTTCAAATCTGAGGACAAGGGGGTTGTGTTTTCTCCATGGTCCAGCGGCAGCAGAGACGGAAGGTCTGGTCTAGTCAAAAACAAAAGTGGAATCAGGAAAAAAGGTAGGGTTTTACCTCATCCCCCCGCCAGATCTACCAACTCAGATGTGGAGGTAGCACTGCCACAGTTGGCTTGGCAGGAAGCACATCCAAACCTGCTCGGCAGGAAGGGGGGCTGGAGTCCTGCCGTCAGCCGATTTCTGTTATGATGCTGTCAGCGCAGTTGGGAATTTTGTTGAAAAATTGACAGCAGAACTGTTACCACCAAGATCTAAATCAGGCCCTAAGTCTGTGAAGTCTCTGCTGTTTTAATACCAATGCAGTTTTAATATCAAAGTCGGCAAAGGTCTTCAAAAGTTGTTAGAGGCATGTACATCATCTATGCACCAGTTGGACCTGAATACAAATCTGAGTAAGCCTTACATAGTGGTATGTGGTCCTAAGGCTGTTAAGGCACACACTAGGTTCAGTTGGTATAGTTGCCACTTTCTCTTATCTGTGGAAGGAACATATTTACAAGAAAGTGGTGCATCGGTCCTAATGCGCCCCTTTTCTTGCATCACCCTTGCTCCACCTAACGACACCATGGTTGCACTGTATTTACAATACTACGCACCTTGTTAGGACAATAGTGTCAAAGTTTGTGATGCTATTGTGGCGCTTTGCTGCACTAGCATCAAAAATGTTGACGCTAGTGCAGCAAAGCACAGGGAGTCCCATTGAGTAAAATGGGTGCTTCTTAAAAATGACAGTAAAAATGGCACAGTGAATTGTTGTAAATTTCACTGTGGCATTTTTTCAGGCCTCCCTGCGTCGGAACGGCTCCCCTTGCATACAATATGCCTGGCGCAGGCATAATCTGGCGCAAGGGTTTACAAAGTGCGCAATGCAAGCAAATATGACCCGGGAAAAAGGCCTTCTTAGCGTAAATAAATGACGCTCGGGCAGCGCAAGGTGCTGCTAGGGACTTGTAAATATGCCCCTAAATGAGGTTGGAGGTTGGACTCACTTAAGAAATACACCTAGACCACAGTTTGAGAGACCCACTGAGGACATATTTAGACAGTCGCGGCTTGCGGCGCGCAGAAAGGGCAGGGTGGCGCACAAAGGGGGGGAAATACAAATTAAATTAGTAGAAAAAAAAACATACCTCCATAGACACCGCTGCACCCCTCCATCCGCTCCTGTGCTGGCTGCAGGCACAGGCTCCCAGCCTGCCCTGCGGCCAATCCTTATGCTGCTCAGAGCAGTGTCAGGATTGGCTGGGAGCGCCCAGCTAGGGTGCTCCCAGGCAGACTGGGAGCCTGTGCATGCTCTCTCCAGCCCTGCAACTGTGTTGCTGGACTGGAGAGGGCCTACTGCACATGTGTGTTTGGCAGGCCCGAGATGGCTGGCCAAACATACATGCGCACTGAGCGGGAGTACTCTGCACTCTCCTCAGGGCTCGTCACAGCCTGTGGCCCCAACCCGTTTTACCAAAAACCGATAAGCACAGTTTATTATCATTTTTTGGTAAAAGGTTTGCAGCCACAGCTGCCGGCGGGGGCAACTCTCCTCTGCCCTAATGAAGGAGGCGCCCCTGTATTTAGATTTGCATTCAAATAGAGCAGAAGCCCATTAAGGAATTGTGAATCATCTATAAAGCGAAGTGCATTTTGTGGGGTTTCACAGACTGAAGGACATTGCAAACCGCTGAAAATGATTTTCTGAAGAGGCTACTTGCCGTTTCTTGCAGCTGTTCAAACTTCATATGTCATGAGGAGTTGACACATGATAAGGCTCCATCCCTTGCTATTATGGCATTCAGTGTGGTCTAAATTATGAGAAATCTTTTAGTTGGCTTGTCCTACCTGATGTTTTAACTTTAGATAACGTGATTTGCATTCCCCGGTTTTGGTATATCAGGAAGGTGTGCATGAATCTGGACAGGTTTCACTTGTTTATTAGCCCAGAATTTCTATGTAACTTGTCTAAAAGTGAGATTAGAACCATGCAATCGCGGCTCGCGAGAGTTACGGGGGCGAGGCAGCACGCGTGGGCTGGGATTAATAAAATGAAAAAGATAAATACAAAAAAACCTTACCTCTGCACCGCCGATCCTCTGTTGTCTCCTCAGCAGGCAGGCACAGGCTCCCAGCCTACCCTGCGGCCAATCCTGACCAAGATGGCCGGCCAAACACACATGCACTCTGAGGGGAGGGCACAGTGCACTCCCCTCACTGCTCATCACCCCCAATGCCCCGCCCCTTTCACAATGAAAGGATAATAAACATATTTTATTATCCTTTCATTGTGAAAGGTTTGCAGCTTCTGCTGGTGGGGGGGGGGGGGGGGTGACGCTCCTCCGCCATAGCAGAGGAGCATCCACTGGAACCATGTTTTAACATTTTTGTGATGAGGTGTTCAGGGTCTATTTGTGATTATCTGGCCATTTGTCTTTTTATCAAGATGAATTGTTGATGGATGTATTGAGATCTTCTATGATCTGTCAAGCTGAAATAATGATTTACTGACTGACTAACTAGGTCATTCAGGCTGAGCAGTCAAGACCACAACATTAATTCAATTTATTCTTTGTACCTAATCATTACGTGGTTATACTCCGAAGGAGAATAACATTAACAGAGATATAAAGTGTATATACCTAAAGAGGCAAAATGTGTATTTGTTGGATGAATGCTTGTTTCCTTAATTTTGTGTATTGTTTTGCAGTTCAAGTCATCAAAATTGCTTTGTCTGGGGTCCCTGGGCTCCAATAATGAATTATTGGGGGACCTTGGATTTCAATAATGACTCAGTGGGAGTTCCCGGATTTCAGTAATAATAAGTGTGGGTCCTCAGAATTAAAAAGATTAAGAACCACTGGACTATTGTATTAAACGCAAGATAGCGAAAAAACTGTGTTAACATAAAGATTGATAAGGTCTAAAAACCAAAAGAAAAGATCAACTAAGACCAAATGTCCTTATTGTTAGACCTGACAACCTTAGGATGGTCATCCCCCAACATTTTGCCAACCTCCCTCCATTTTTCTGACACTGTTTTTGCTGGTTTTAGGATTCTGCACACTTTACCACTGCTAATCAGTGCTAAAGTACATATGCATATGGTAACATTGGTTCATGCCCAATTGGCATATTTGATCTACTTGTATGTCCCTAGTAAAGTGCACTACATGTGTCCAGGGCCTAAAAATGAAATGCTACTAGTGGGCCTGCAGCACTGATTGTGCTACCCACATAAGTAGCCTCTTAACCATGCCTCAGGCCTGCCATTGCAGGCCTGTGTGCAGTTTCACTGCCACTGCGATTTGGCATTTAAATGTACTTGCCAAGCCTTGAACTCGCCCTTTTTTATACATATAAGTCACCCCTAAGGTAGGCCCTAGCTAACCCATGGGGCAGGTTGCTATGTAGGTAAATGGCAGGACATATACATGCGTGGTTTATATGTCCTGGTAGTGGAAAACTCCTAAATTCGTTTTCCACTTCTGTGAGGCCTGCTCCTTTCATAGGATAGCATTAGGGCTACCTTCCTATACTGTGTGAGTGGTAGATTCTGATCAGAAAGTGGAAACCTGGTCATATTTAATAAGGCCAGAATGGCAGTACAAAATCCTGCTTATTGGTGAAGTTTGATTTTGTTTTACTATTTTAGAAATGCTACTTTTAGAAAATGAGCATTTCTCTACACTTAAAATCCATCTGTGCCTTACAGCCTGTCTCCAATTCACGCCTGGCTGGGCTGGTTGACAGCTCCAGTGTGCATTTAACCCAGACAACCACAAACACAAGATACTCAGACACACCAGCACTCATCTACATACTCAGTGGGTCTTCCTGAGCTGGGAGGGTGGACATCCTGACACTTATATTTCAAAGGCTAGTGGCCTGCCCTTGCACAATGAACTGCCAAACCCCCTACTGGGACCCTGGCAGACACACCTGTACTGAAAGGGGACCTTGTGCACTTCAAAACCACTCTTTGAAGTCTCCCCCACTTCAAATGCATTTTTGGGTATATAAACTGGGTCCCTGACCCCTCCAAATCAGACACTTCCTTGGACAGACACTTCTGGACCTGAACCTGCAAACTGTCAAGATGAACTGCCTGGCTGCCCAAAGGATTCACCTGGACTGCTTTGTTGTGAAGGACTGCTGCCTTGCTGATGCCCTGCTGCCCTGCTGGCCTCTGACTGTGCTGAGAAATGCTCCCCAAGGGCTTGGATTGAGCTTGCCTCCTGTTTCTGATGTGTGAGGGGCAAAAGGACTTCATCTCTTCAAGGAAACTCCTTGTGCGTCGAAAATCGATGCACAGCCTGCTGCAAACGATGCACAGCCTGCCCTGCGATGAGAAAATCGTTGCACAGCCGAACCGGAATGACGCAGCCCGACTTTCTGAGCGAAAATCGATGCAGCACCTGCGTTGAGACTGGAAATTCGACACACAGCCCTACCAAATCGATGCACAGCCGAGCCGGAACAATGCAGCCCGACTTACTGAGAGATGAATGGACGCAGCGCCTCCTGTGCGACAGAAATTCCATGCATCGATGCAATGCCTGAGACTTCGTCCTGCACGCCCAGGATTTCCACGCATCGTCCCTGGATGTAAAAAAAGAAATCTGCATCGCAGTGAGGAACCAAGACTGTGTGCCAGAAATCAATGCAAAGACCCTTCCAGCGTGGAAAGAAATGACGCATCGTCTGTTCCGTGCCAGAAAATAAGACGCACACCGTATTTTCCCACGCATCTCCTCCTCTGCGGTCTCTGTGCGTGTACTTTTTTACGCAAACCAAGTACTTTGTGCACACAAGAGGCAACTGCTGATTTTTAAGATCTAAGACTCGTTTTTGATATTTCCACTTGTGCTTATTAAATATTTATCGTTTCCACTTTAATTTAATCAGATAAATATCCTATATCTTTCTAAACATGTGTGGTGTGCTTTTGTGGTGTCTTCACTGTGTTACTGTATGATGTGTTGCACAAATACTCTACACATTGCCTTCTAAGTTAAGCCTGACTGCTCACTGCCAAGCTACCAGAGGGTAGGCACAGAATAATTTGGATTGTGGGTGACTTACCCTGACTAGGATTGTGGTCCCTATTTGGACAAGGGTGTATATCTCTGCCAACTAGAGACCCCATATCCAACACTTATTATCTATTCTCTCATAGTTGAACCCATGCAAACACACAATAATATCCTTCCCCTTAGTGAATTGAGGGAGTAGCAGTTTTTTTGAGACCATAGTCCACTAAACTATGATCCATTACCATAATACATACATTATTATAACTTATCTAATCAACTAAACTCAAAATAAAATTAACTTTCACCATCAGTACAAAAAATCCCCACAGCACTTATTGCATCTAAAAACTGCATTGTAAACAATAGTTTCATTGTTTCCATGCATGAACCTACACAATACTTAATTAGAATTAGTTTTGAAAATCTACTCCTTTTGTCCCTTTTAAATAAACGATCCACTAAAATATGTACATCAGAATAATTCATATTTGACACGTTTACATACTTCCCCTTTTTAATGTGGTGACTTAGCTATCTCATATCAAAAATAAAAAGGGTTTAACCCAATCCTAAATTTTAAAATAGCATATCTCTTTATTGTGTAGCACCAAAATCTAAGGCAACACTATATAATTGTTCATAAAATCCATCAAGGAAATTATAGAAGTCATCTTTCGCAAACAATTCAAATCTTGTTCACTCTATGCCATTTCTATTTTGGTCCACAATTCTTATTTAGATGATTGTTTTGTATAACTATTTTAGACACATTATTTTAGCAAACTAGGCTTGCTGTTGTGCACTTTATCCCAGTTACGTTTTATTCAGCATCGCTTTATTTTTCTAGCATTAGCAACATTTGCGATTTTTTTTTTCTCTATCTAGCTGTTCTTTCGCCTAGGAAAGCATCACATTCTTAGCACTGCGTTCATTTCACTTTGTTCTTTGCACAGGGCTGCAGCTAGATAGGGTTGCCGGCAAAAGTGGTATGCTGTGTCTTCAACATTCACAGAAACATGCACATCCTTACATGGGGACATTTTCCTAGAACATCAGTTGTTTTATTATAAAACACTTCTCTGTCCCATACACGGAGATTCCAGCCAGATGACCACAACTGCATGCTAATTGCTGAACATCTTCGCTACAGCTGCCTGCTTAGACTGCCGAACCCATGGCCTACATGGGGACGGTGTCTCTTTAGACAACAGGCTTCCTTGCTCAGGTATGGGGTATGATTTCTTCTCAGGGGGAAACTTGAAGAACGGATTAGGGCTTATCACGCTGTGCTCTAACATAGCTTAGGTATGAAAAATATATATCACTCCTAGTGACAGTATGGTGGTACTGTTTTTGTGTTTCATTCTCCTTGTCACGATTTTGATTCTATTGTGTTTTATCATCCTAGTTATTGCAATACATGCCACTGTATCTAAGATGCAGGTACTTCAATGAACCTTTATTGAACTATATTCTGCCTCTGTTTGCCTTTGCCTGTGTGAGACTAATGCAACTGAGAGAAAGGGGTGAGATCTGATCGACCACGATTCCCCTCAGGAGTCTTTTTTGTCATGCGTCTAGTTGCCACAATCATCCCTGCTCTTGGGCAGAGATGAGGCGCTGCTAGTTAGCTGGAAAACCCAGATTAGGCTGACAGGCATCACATGGTGTGGAATTGTAACCAGTACCCCACAATTCTGGTGATTCTGCCGCCCAAATCCAGTAGCCTCATTAGGATAATGAGAACCTACGCGACAATTGTATCACCAATCCTGAAGTAGAAGAGTCTATAGAAAGCAACGCAGCTGTTTTCTCCAATTGCTTCCCCAGACTCTCAGTCAACCTTAGATCACTAGTCAATAATTCTTTCCTACAATAGGAAGCAATCCTTCCTTCTTCAGATGTTAATAATCGATTTCAAAATTTCAATGTGAGCTTAACTGATATAATGTTCCAAAATACTAATCTCATCCCCATTCTTATGGCCTGTATCATTGATGATTGGAGAGGTTGAAGAAAAATCACATATAAAATTCCCATACCATATGAACTTGCTTTAAATGCTTACAAGACCAAAGATATAGTGGGACTAACGAAATCACTACTAAATTTTCAAAACTCTGCGATAGCTGGTAACACATGTGATCGTACGATATTATAGTCGGTGTTCCTGTCTAGATTTACTGTAAAATCATACCAAGATATATGTAAATTCTAACTTCCTTTATCATTGGTATATCTGCATACCATTTGGTACAATTGTTTCTTAGGTCCACAAACCATCATTTAATTTTTTCCATTTTATTGTACTCTGTGTTTTTGAAACACAGTACCTATAAAAGGCTCCTAGATTTCTTTGCAGACCAACTTGTGCCATATCCATGATTACCAAGCCATCGGCATACAAAATACATGGCACATGTCTCTCCCTTCTATTTTTGGTGAGAACAAGTGTCTACTCGATAATGCAGAAGGAAAATCCATCAAACACACGGTGAATAGCATTGATTCTATGACACAACTCGAGCGTAAACCATTCCTTATTGAGTTTTTCCAAATAGCATATCATCCAGTTCTATTCTTGCCCAATTCCTCATTGCAATTCTTTAAGAATTGCTAACAACCCTTGATTTCTAGCCCCTTAGGTTCTCTCCGAGTATTTCCCAATTCACCAAATCAAATGCCACCAGGAAGTCGACACAAGAGCAGAACAGAGTCACACTTTTTATATCAACTGTGGAGCAATAGACCATAAGCTAAAGCAATGACCGATTTTAGAATGTCTTCCTCTAAAACCAACTTCTTTAATTGAAATTGTCATTTCTCTCAATCCATTCTTTCAAACTCAAGAGTATGAATTTCATATATACATTTAATTCTGCATCAATAAGACTTGTAAGTCAGAAGTATTTTGGATCAAATAAGTTGTCATTCTTATATAAAGGCATTATTATAGCCGATTTCCAACTTCCAGGAACCTCCCTGTTAATGTAACTAATTTAGACACTAAATTAAAATTAAATTACATTAAAACAAAATTGTGCCCACCAGTTTGAATTGGTCTTAATAAATACAGCCTGAAGATTGTCTGTTCAGACTGGTCTGAACAGTCTCAGGGACTTAATTACTTCTCTTAGAGATTTTGCCATAATACTATTTAACAGATCTTTATCATACTCATACTTCTGCAGGATGGGTTCAGTATAACTTTCACTATAGGTTTGTTCCAAATATTTCATCCACCCATCTTCCATAACCATATAATTTACTGCATATCTATTCCACTGGTAAAAATTAGACAAATGTCCAAAATTGTTTAGAACATTGTTTCCCAGTTTCTTTTATAGTGTTCCCTCTTGTTTTTTTTTTTACTTACCTCAGACATATATTCAGAACTTAGGGCCTGATTTAGATATTGGCTGAGGCGTTGCTCCATCACAACAGTGACAGATATCCTGTCTGCGAAATCTAAATCCCATTATATTCAATATTTAAAGTTCTTAATTATTTCCCCATTTTGCCACTTCTAATCGAATCCATATACATATGTGGGTAATTCCTCTACCTAATTCCTTTTTTATCAACATTCTTTAAAATATCACCTTTTCTTCTATTGAACTGAAATGGAATTATGACTTTTTCCTTATTCCTTCCATCGGCCGAGTTGCCTAAATCTATTGTAAGTTGTCCATTCGGAATCTCATCACACATGCTCTTACTATAGTTTCCTTTCTCTATATTGTGTTTTGATAATGCCTTCCTCATAACCAATTGACTTTCAGTGGAAGTAATGGATTTTGTCTTACCTTACAGTGCTTTTATTTTATCCTTCTCATATATCTGCTTTTTTTTTTTATTTACAGCTTTTGGGTTTATTATACCAGGGCTTTTCTCCTTCGCTATAATCACCTCCTTCCTTTTCAGATTTTACAGCTCTTCTATACTTCCTTGTGATTCTATAATCTTACTTGAGGTTCCCATTGTCCTATACACATTTACTTGCTCATCATACAATTATCTATACACACCCTTTTACTAACATAGGCTTATAAGATATATATGTACTCCTTCCCAGTATTCTTTGTATCTCTTGCACTATTCTTACCATTTTCACCCTGATTTGTTTCAATTGGTTTAATCTATGCAGGCATACAACAATTACATACCCTTAACTCAACAGCAATTCGTTTTAAAAATGCATCATCATTTAAAACTAATGCTTAAATATACCATTTAACATGTTTTGCATTCTTAATAAAACATGTAGCATCAATGAAGACACTGTGGATGAAGCTTTCAAGGTGGAGAAAATGTCCTTATGTGATCTTTTTGGTCTTTCTTGCTTCTTCCCAATGGTTCCTTCATCAGTTTTACTTTTTTCCAATAATCCATTAGAAAATCGCAATCCCTCACTAATTCCACTGTTATTTAAAAATTCAGTAACAAGTTGTGGCTATGAGGAAAATAGTAATTTCCAAAAATCGCAATCAGTTTTCTGGATCAAGTCAGATAAAGCCATTTCTGGACATAGTGAGGTCTCTATTTTTATTAGTGTGGTTCCTCCCATATTAATCTCCTAATTTAATGTAATAGTAAAACTATCCTACTCCCTTCTGGGCTTAAAATGCTTATCTACAATTATTTTATAGTGGTAATTAAGGAGATGGATATGTGGGAATTTATCATATGTATTAGAGGTACTTCAATCATCTCATTTATTCTTGATACTTTCAAGTCATCCTTAGTGTTTTAGTTATCAGCTCTTCAGTTTCTCTTCACTTCTTCACTTCTTCTTAAGACTAACATTTTCCCTTTTTTGATGAAAGACTCTTCACAGGTTTTTTTTTTTAGCACCTGGCATAATTGAGTGCTTAATTACTTAACGTCTTGCCAACATTTAATTTAGACAATGGGTTCCAGAAAATATGTCTGATATGATGCTGTATGTATATTACAAAAGAAAGCCCTTAAATCACCACCACCATACCTCTTTGTTTTGTGTGTAGTATTCCTGTTCTTCTCTCTTTCTTTCAAACTCTCTCCATGATATGTAGCAATTTCTTGCCAGTTGCTGTGTTATATGGTTCCTACTAATTTAGTAGAACTGAGTATTAGGTCAACAAAACTCCATAATATAGTGACTAAGGGTCTCATTTGGGGTTTGGTGGAAGGGGTTACTCTGTCACAAACAAGATGGATAGCCCGACCACTGTATTACAATTCAATTAGTTCCAATGATAATCATAATACGGCAAATGGGATATCTGTCAAGTTTGTGACAGAGTAACCCATCCAACATACTCTAAATCAGGCACTAAGACTTTCCTATAAAATCAGTAAATGTTGATCTGACTAGTTCCCAGTACCACATCTAAAGCCCTAACCTTTCAGGGTTATAGATGCTGTCAGTAACCCCGAACACAACTACTTTGATTCCCAAGGAATTTGTGGAAACAGATCTAACCCTTTCGTTTATCACTTTTGCATGCCTAAGGCGCCACAGTGAAAAGATATGATAATACATTTTAAAATATTTATTGAAAAATTCTTATCCTTGTAAATAAAACATAAGCTGCGATTAGGAAACAGATGAGACACATAGTTGTAATAAGCATTACTAGAATGTTGAACAACACAAACAGTTCAACCATGTTAATTGTTCCTAATGTTACTTCTATCTGTCACTGGTACCTCTACATTAGAGAGAGAGCATAGCGGGAGTACCCTTCTGCCAGACTTAGTCGGAATGATCTAACCCCATACCGTAGCGTTATGTAACAGGAAGTCATCGTTAGTGCATTAAAAGACGCACTCATCTAAGTGTGCAGGCCTGCACACTTCTCTTGCACGGTTATCTTCCTTCTCAGGATTAGGGTCGGGCCAACAGAGCTGCATCTCAGTCACAGCAGGTTCCATGATAACCTCAGCGCAAAGTACTTCTCACCTAATTCAGCATGGAAGCTGTTTAAATACCTTATCGTACTATGCCAGAGGTTTGGAACAGCATCTTCAGTTGTGAACGCCGAACAGGAGTGTACTCACTCATTGGTATAGCAACAAATAAAATATGAATTTGAAATTATCATTGATATGTGAGAAGTTTTTGCAACATGGCAATGGAGGCAGATCTCTGAAGAATCAATATTTCCATACAGCATTGAGATTGAATGACAGGAGTGTGACTATTGGAGACCGACATTTTTCTTCACAAGTTATTTGCATGCCCTGATGAAGTCATGGGGATGCTCCCAAATGACGAAACAGCATGTGTTGGCTGAGACTTGGATGGAACTGTGAATCATTAAAGGAGATAAAACTTTTGAGAAATAAATCATGGAGAAAACGTTTCCAATTGCCTTAAGACTGCATATTACTTTTGGGCGTGTGCCTTGGACTTGAATTAGCATATTTAGTTAGCCTGGAGAGACAGAGTTCATGTTTTAAATGTACGACCCTGGAACTAATGGTGCAGGGCGACAGTGCATACCAGGAATAAATGTGTGTATGACACATTCTCGTGTTAAGGGAAAACATGTGCAAACCACCTTTAGAAATAGAAGATAAGTTAAAAAGATTCGAAGGAGACAACTTATATAAAAAATAAGCATAGCAATGAATATATGTAAAAAGCCTTGTGTTTCATACAAACACTTAAGCAGACGCATACAGACATAAAAATGCCAAACTAAACAAACATGCAAACTACGAAAAATGAAGAAAAGTATTTAAAAAAAACTAAAAACCTAAAAACCAAACCAAAGAGTCTAGGAGGCACCCGAATTGAAGGACAACATCTCCAAAATATCCACTACATCCATTTTCCAGAGCGTCAGTGTGGCCCAGGAAGGAACACGCATTTGCGGACAACAGATCACCAGAGGCCTGCAGAGCAAGATCCAAGGAATAAATATAAGCATTACCATCCACGTCAGAAGAACCAGAAGGCTACAGTGCCAGGAGTGCAGCCATCGAAGAGGATCTAGATGCCAGGAAACCTGAACTTGAAGGATTATCCAGCATTGGCAAGGTGGTGCATTATAGGCAACTGGCAGCAAATGAAGCATCATCACATGACAACGCAACCAATGCAACCACATATGGCGCACAAGTAGATTCATTTCCGTAGCAATTGCATAGCAACACATAAGTTGCAGTCGAGCTCACATTTGAAAGAGCACCAGAACCAGTGAAACACACGCTGCAGTCTCTTAGACCAGATGGGCCAGTAGAACAGAGACTAGTTCAAGTTTGGTTCCAATAACAAGGATACTCCAAAATACTGTATCATGCATTCACAACACATAAGGAGGTGCAGCATTTCCATCACCATTTGGCCTCATTGTGGAACATCCATTGTGGGTCAACAAAAATAGAACCAAAATAGTAACATGTAGCAACAATCAGAATGTCCCCAAAATTGCTCAAAAACAAGGAGTGAAAAAAGGACAGAAGAACTCCAAGTATATACTGGAACATGGAAACTAGTCTAGACCCAAGCACCTTAAACAAGTGTGCCACTTCAGCCGTGCTAGAAGCATTAAAAATACTTGTACAAGCTCACTGAAATGCTGTGGCAATTGAGTGTACAAAAGGGATTATACTTCTGAGAAAGAACGGGCAACTTGGAGATCACAAGTTTTCCGGGCAGATGTTAGTGCCACATCTTTTTGAAACAATAAAGCTTTTAGTCGGCTTAATTTTTCAAAGTGTATTTGACAAAGAGGAACCTTCAGCCTCAACAGAACTTCCCCAGTTGAATGTGTGGGAGGATATAAGATATTCATACAAGTTACAGCCTTGGAAACAGTGACTACATAAGGGACACCTGGTTTCATCCCACAGCAACTCTAATCATCTAAAATTAGGTAGCTCCCTTTAGAAAGAAACAACATTTCAGACGTTGTCAATGGTATGAGAACCTCCTTCAAATAACATGCTAGGTTAGCCATTGATGCATTACAAACGCCATGAAGTGTTATCTCTTTACAGACAAAGGAGTGACCAAAAGAAGTTCCAAAAATGTGCACCAATTGCCTCATATCTGCCTCCATGAAAATGTCTAAGACATGATGTGAAATGAAACGATGAGATGGGGAGAGAAATTAAACCATGAATGAGTGACAGTAAAAGGCAACGTTTCTAAACGTTCAGTATTTAGCATAGTGTATGTTGCTTTGTTCCTTTTCTAGTCATTAATTTTTTCATACGTGTCATATTATAATGCAAAAACAATTAATTGCCATTCAGATAATTCCATGGCACTCAATTCAGTTTTAAAACTTGTATCATCCAACCTAATTGCAAAATTTGACCTCAACTGACTATGGCCATGTTAAAGCACAGACATGTTATTTTGCATGATATCAAATCCAGATGAAACAATATTATTCATTGAATAAATATGAGTGGACAATGCAGTCATGCCATTATCGACAACCGCCAAAGCTTTTTCTAAATTTTCTTTATCAATTTGTCTTAATCGTTCAGCAGCTTCTTGTTGAGAAATTTTCCAAATTTCATTATAAGTGGCATATATAAAACATTTAGAATGCCGAATCTAGGACCGAACAAAAAATCCTTTAAATGTATATCATCTGAAAGGAAAGATAAATGGCTTTCAACTGCTGACTAGGTAGAATACTGTAACCATTGTTGGCATAACATACATGCTATAGGTAGTGACCAACCGTGAGTGTTGTGATGGAGCAAACCGGTGCTCTGGCCGGCTTGCTTTAAACCCCTTAGAAGAGTTTAAACAATGGGAATTGTAGCCACTGATATCAATTAGCCTTATTAACCACCCATCTGAACCAGAAATGAAAGAATTGTATGTTCCATTCAGCACCTTGTCATTCATCTATTCTTCTGTGAAATTATTGTACTGTTGGCAATGATCAAATCATGTAACAGAGGTAATGCTAGGAGTATTTAATTTTTTAGAATTGGCCAGACCAAGATTTGGAGTCTATTGTACAGTTTTGTTTAAACTGATCATTTGGTGAGTGTTAGAAAAGTTGTCTCTAGTTGGCAGAGGGATACACCCTGTTCAAGTAGGGGTCACAATCCTAGTCAGGGTAAGTTAGATATACAAATTAAAATAACCCAGTGCTCACCCTCTGGTAGCGTGGCACAGAGCAGGCAGGCTTAACTTAAGAGGCAATGTGTAAAGTATTTGTGCATCACACACAGAGTAACACAATGAAATGACCACAAAAAGACTGCACACAGGTTTAAAAAATAGGGAATATTTATATGAGCAGAACAAGACCAAAGCAAAAAGAATCTAATCAATAGAAGTCCAAATATACATTTTTAAAGATTAAATAAAACTGTGGTGCTTAAAAACAGAAAGCGCCAACGAGGGTCATCTTGTCATGCTGGACCAGTGTAAATCCAGAGTTCAGGCTGCCCGGAATGGAGCGTGGGCTGGCTACAGGGAACAACCTTGTCCCGCTGAAAATGTACTTTGGATGGAAAATGCATCGATGTTGAGGATCCGATGCATTGGTGATGCATTCGTTTCGAGCAGTGCAGTCCGAGGACATGTTGTCGATGAGCCACGCAGTAGACAATGCAAAGTCCTTGAAGCCGCTGCAAGTGAAATGATGCATCAATACCGAGCGGCACGCTCGCCGATGGGGAGTCTTTGGAGCCACAGTGATGGAGATGAATTGTCATCGGGAAGGTGGTGCGTCGGTTCCAGCCAGTTCAACAACAGCGATGCATGAGTTTTTACAGAAATCAGCTGCAGGAGCCACTTTTGAAGCCCAGGACTGAAGGAGCATCTCAGACAAGGGTAGAACTCACAGATCGCAGAGTCCAGCAGCACCAGCAGGATTGCAGAAAGGCTTTTGTGTCTGCTGAGACATCAGAAAACAGGAGGCAAGCCAGCAGGCCCTTAGAATCACTCTGGCTTCAAGTGAGATGGGTCCCGTCCTTGTCAGGGCAGAGATTAGCAGGCAGCATGGCAGCACAGCAAAGCAGAGAAGCAGATCCACAGAACAGTCAATCCAGGCAGAGTGGCAATCCTTACAGCACAGCAGTCTTTACTCCAGCAGAGTTCTTCCCATGTCCAGTAGTATACTGATTTGGTAGAGTTAGAGCCCCTGTACTTATACTCAAAAATCCCTTTAAAGTGGGGGTGACATCAAAGCATCTCCTTGAACTGCAGAGGTCCCCCTTTCATCTCAGCCCCTGCTCCAGACTCCCGGTAGGGGATAAACAGCCCTATGTGTGGGATAGGGGACACTGCAGATTGAAGTGTAAGTGTGAGCTCCCCTTCCCTCTTCTTGTCTGGGAAGAGCTATCAGAATGCAGAGGAATGCAGATTAGTTCCCTGTCATACCTTTCCTGTGTTTGTGGCTGTATAGAGGGAATGCACAAAGTGTAGCTGTCACCTAACCCCAGCGTGTATTGGAGATAGGCTGCAAGGTACATAGAGCAGTAAGAACAGAGAAAAGCCCCCTTTCTAAAAATGGCTTTTTTAAAATAGTAATGTCAAATCCGGCTTTACCAGGAAAAAGGATTTGTCATTACTATTCCAAAGATATGAAACATGACAAAGCTACTCCTTTCTGATCAGGAATTGCAGCTCCAAGGTAAGGCATTCCCAATGCTAGCCTATGAGAGAAGCAGGCCTCAATGTAGTGAAACATAAATGTGGGTGTTTGTCACTACCAGGATATCTAAAACATAAGAGTACATGTCCTTTCTTTTACTTACATAGCACCCTGTCTTTAGGGTTACTTAGGGCCTACCTTAGGGGTGACTTATATGTGAAAAAAGGGAAAAAGGGGAATTTAGGGCTTGGCAAGTAGTTTTAAATGCTAAGTTGAAGTGGCAATAAACTGCACACACAGGCCCTACAAAGGCAGGCCTGAAACAGGTTTGAAGGGCTGCCTATGTGGGTGGCACAATCAGGGCTGCAAGCTCACTAGTAGAATTTGAAGTACAGGCCCTGGGTATAGGACATACCACTTTCCAAGAGACTTACTAATAAATCAAATCAGGTATACACCAATGTCATCAGGTTTAGGGGAGGTTAAATTTGAGTGCTGAGCTCAGAAATCTTGTAATTCCTGTAAGACGGAGACATGTTCATTGATGTCAAAGGGCACTTTTGCTGCCACTGTGCCAGAGCTATTAAGATCTGGATCAAACATTTGGAGCTCAAACAACACTTCTTAGGAAGTCCGACCATTCAATGACTTCTTGGCAAATTGTTCAAAGCTCTCTGGAGCCCATACAGGAGATGGATCCAGCTATGATCTAAACCTAAAACTCTATCTGTTAAGGACGGTTCTTCCGCTCCACTATTAAAGCTCCCTTAGGATGATAACCTCCACCCATGGTGGCCATAGAATCCCGGTAAGCCTTAGAGGTGAAAGCCAATCCGTGGTCTGAGCTGAGTGTTTCGCCACTGCATATGTACCAATATAGACTTGAAATGTTTTAATAACAGAGTGTCAGCTAATTTCTATGGCCACATCCAGAGAAATCGAGAACAAGAATCAACAGCCACTAAGATAAATGTAAAGGCATCATCCATATCGAGTGATTCGGAATTAGGTGAATAGACACATTTTAAGGGCTTATTTGAATCTAAAAGTGGTATCTGATGTGGGAGTGCAACAGTGGAACTTTTAATTTGTTGACAGATGTCATAACAAAGGGCAACACTTTTAGTCTGTTTGTAAAGAACCTGCTGCCAATAGTGCATCTGTAACAAAGAAACTGTAGCCTCCACACCAGCATGAGCAGATGCCAATCCCTGATGAGCAGCTAATATTAACACTAACCTGCGGTCCCAGTTGGGTATCACACAATCACCCATCCAGGGAATGCAAGCACACAGAATATTTTGAGAACACAGTAGACAGGAATGTTTTGCTGAATAGTCTTTTGGAAGAGGAGCTCCACTAGCCGAAGCAGTGACTGCAGCCATAATGTCATCATCTATCCTCGTATGCGAACGAGTAATCGCAGCTGCTACTACAATCTGAACAGTCACCTTGGCAGCTTCGTCAGCCAACGAATTCCCTAGAATGTGTACACCAATATGTTGATGACTCAATTTATGAAACCACATGAGCCCATGGCAAAGCATCTTTCAGTCCTGCCACCTTCCCCCAGAGAAGCTTATGCTTGATAGCAGTAAATTTTGAATCTTTGAATCCAATCAAGCGCTAGTAAGGTAACTTATCATTAAAGGACTGGACGCTCTAATAGGAATCACACACCATAAATGAGGGGCATTCTGAATCTGTATTCTGCAGTGCCAAAACCAAAGCTTTCAATTCAGGTAGCAGAGCTGCAGTCACTCAAAGTTTCTGTACATGTTTTCTGTGCCTGAAATACACCATCTTTCATGACACCGTTTACTGCAGCACATGCAGGTGAGTACTTATACTTTGCACCAAACCAGGCTGGGCTGAACCACCAGTATAGCTTATGTAAGCGCACTGAACTAGAGGCAGAATTTCACTAGGCACAAGATGTTCATACTGGAGGTATTCCTGTGTTCTCAACATAGGGTCAAACACATAATCTACATCGGTATCTGTTAGGTGAGTGGCCCACTGGATCCATTATGGATGTAAGGCTTTTGCATTAGGAAGCTGGCCATTGTGACAGTCTCTAAGACTGGTACAGGAGACACTACAATTATGCGTTTTCCCTGAACCATAGGATGTTCCTTCAGGACAGCTGTTTGAACTGCAGACAAAACTTTTTCCATCAATTTCTGCATTTGAGTATAAATGTGAGTTAAAAGAAATCAGCACTGTTTCTCCTACATTGAATAAAAAATATGTGTAACCACTGAAACCCACAATGATGCGGATCACTAAATTAGTAGTGTTCACACGTATATATGTGTAGACTCAAGCATGTCTGTTTTGGAGATTTGTAGAATGTTCAGTGGTCCAATGTTCATTAGAAAAATCAGGACAAATTAAATAGAATATAAACCTGTTGCGCATAATCTGGAATGTATGTTTTATCAATATTTAGAAAGAGCAAAAGGGAATGAAGCTTTTTTGAAGTATTTGGTGGTTGCAAAAGAGCACACTTCTCCACAAAATGTGGTGCTAGGCTTTTGCTTTCATTCGATAAGTCACATCCCAAAAACAGGGCACTGAGAAAGGCAATTTTAGATATTAGAAAATTACATTTATAGCCATGATCAGTAAAATTCAGAATTATACGATCCACTCCGACCAAGTGTGAGTTTAAACCATCTTGTGTGAGGTTAATGTCACCAATGTATGAGAATGCTTCGGAGTCAGTTTCTTGTCAAATTGATGTTACTCGGGCAGCAAACAGACCTGGACTTTTTGTATACCTTTGTGAGAGCCTACAGAATCTTTTTTGGGCTCATAGTCCAATGTAGTTTTGTATTTTTTACAAACAATGTTATTAATTAATCCTATGCTGTGTGAATTTTGTACAGCAAAAAATGGTGTGTGACTGTTTAAATGTCGATAGTCAGGGACTATGCAATAAAAATTATCCGGTTTAAGTACAGGAAATATTGGATAATTCATAGGGGAGACACAAGACTCAATCACTCCTTGATATTCTAACTGTGATAGAATCTCCCTAACAGGGCATTTAGGGCCAGATGTAGCAAAGGTTTTTACCCATTCTGTGTCTATGGGAAAAAGTGTTCGTACATATGGCCCTAAGCTTCATGTTTAATAGAATATTGTGCTTGCACTTGCGGGCTAAATGTTTTGAATCCTACTTCTTTGTGATAGTTAGCATGCATTTCTAATACTAGTCAGTGGTTTAACTCTTTTAAAACTTATTAAGGTTTTAGGGCTTCACACGAAAGCTCTGGTGTGTGTTGTATCTCAGTTGCTGATGGTTTGCATTTTCCTTCATGTGCTAAGTATTTTCCTAACCTAACTTTTTGCTGTCTCTGATATAAAGCAACCTCATCTGATTATACAGAAAGAGGAAAATGTGCAATACAGAGTTTTGAATTTCAATGAAATCTTGCTTATTGTGATCATTTCCTGCTTTACAGTGGGTTTTATAGAATTTAGTTTCCTACACCTGAAATTAAATGTAATGTATTGACTCCATGCATGTTACAGCAATACAACAATTTCAAGTTCCTTTGTGCCAGCCCCAAAGTTGGGGCGATATCATTGAAAGGGACATGGCTAAAGGAGAATAAAGTGATTTGTCATTTAATTTCAATATTTTACATATATTAGCATTAAGTAAGATCTTCATATGCACCATAATACACAATAAATGTCAACAGCTAAAATATATTTTTAGCAATAGTCAAGTAACAGAGGTGCAGCATGTCACAAGAATCACTCAGATACAGAAACAGAATACTAATTTCATTTAATCAAGCAAAGAAATGCTTTTCAAACTTCCATAACCCCAGTTTAACTTTTTGATACTTTTAATAACATAAGAGCATTATTTTTAAAATCATGATGTCTTGATGGTATTAATGCAAAGTCACAAATGCTACTGCAGAATTTCCCTTATTGAATTACAGTAAGCATCACAAGTGGATAGAGAATGATGAAGCCATGTAAGCAGAATTAAATATAGATAAAAACAGAAGGCGGGTAAAAGTGCCTATATACTTACACAGTTTGTACATCTATATGTCAACCAATGAAGTTTGGTCAAAATTCATTCGCAATAGTGTTAACATTGACAGCTGATGTGTGCAAAAATACTAAACACTATGTAGATATACAAAGGATAAAAATCACATCAAGGGAGTCAAACAAAGAAATTAGGAGCCCTTCCCTCAACCGCCCCATACTCTCACATTGGTACGCAATCAAAAAAGCCTGAATGTGCAGTTGGGACAGATGTTGAAGGTAGTCCAACTTAATGCATCCTTTGCAGAGTGCACCTTTAGTGCAGATGCTGTCCTCATATATTTACATACCTGGCCTGCTCTTAACATGAGTGCATGTGTGAACCCTACTGCTTGGACTCAGAGCTTCAGTTAAGGTTTTTGGAGCTGACCTTATACTATGTTTACATTTCTAGAAGTTATTCAACTATTTTAGCTACTTTCATGCCTACAGTTTTGGGAAAAGGTGCCTTCCACCACAAAACTAAATATCAAAGGTTAGGAGCAGTAGCACAAGCAATCATCCTTCTTTATGTTTTTCAATGCTGAGAGCAAAAGTGAAGACAGAGCAGCCAATCGGATTTGTAAATATCGGTATAGGCGGCTGTGTGTTTAGGTTCAAGAAAGGAGAAACATACGTCAATGCCTGTCAGTTTATGATTTTTCAGGCTATTTCTGTTTATTGAATTCACATTGTCATAAGCAGCTGGCACTTTAAGATAACTCAGTGTACCTTGCCTGTATTCTTTAATGGTGAGATGGAGGAGACTTTTATACCGCCTAAGGTGTAATCTGTTCTGCTCAACGGCCTTAAACCCCAATCGACAAAGGAGTAGAAAGTTCAGTTCTACATAGTGATGTAGCTCTTCTGCAGTGCTTAATTTGTGCCAGTGTTTGCAGGAGCTTGGCACCATCACTTTTTATAAACAACAGCTATTATAGTGTCTACTGGTTATTCAGCAGCACTCATCAACTAATGTTCACTAGACTTTAACACAATACTGAAGTCAATGGGTCCAGCCCATCCCACTATCTTTAGATGACCTGAAATAGTACAAAATGTCATGCTTGTATTGTGTGATGGTTAGTATTTGGCATTACCTGCAGGGACAATGGGTGCAATCGGTAGGACTAACAATGGGTAGGGTCAACCCTGTGGCCTTAACCATTGTCCTCATGAGTGGCCTCCTGGGAGTAATGGCCTCCTGGGAACAATTCCTCAAGTATTGCACTTATACTCCTAAAATTAAACACTACTCTTCTGTAACTACTTTTTCTAGTATACTACTATGAAAAGAGGGCTGGAGACAGGTCTGTGATATCTAAACACTAGTGTGTCTGGAACCATCCTTTTGAGAAGCAGAGATATGATTACCTTCTCCAGGCAACTTAGAACCAATCTCTAGGAGACACACAACTTATATTTGTCTTATTAGTTTCCGATTAGATGCTTTGTACTTTACAGCCAGTCTTTGTATCTCTTTAGCAATGATTTGCAAAGGTCTTGTGTTGGGTTTGCTTTACTTTTTCAACGCAAACCTGATGCATAACCTTTATGGGATTGACAAAAATCAATGTGAATTGCAGGAGCGTCGTCCTCCGCCTTCCCCCCCACCAACTGCAGCAGCAGCAGCTGCAAACCTTTTACTACAAAACAATAATGTACGATGTTTATTATCGTTTTTGTAGTAAAAGGGGTGGGGCATTAGGGATGACAGCCATAGAGGGGAGTGTACAGATCACTCCTCTCAGTGAGCATGTATGTTTGGCTGGCCGTCTCGGGCTGGCCAAACACACATGCGCACAGGGCTCTCTCCATCCCAGCACTGTGTTGCTGGGCTGGAGAGAGCAGGCACAGGTTCCCAGTCTGCCTGGGAGCACCCCAGCTGGGCGCTCCCAGCCAATGCTAACGCTGCCCTGAGCAACGTCAGGATTGGCCACAGGGCCCCCTATGAGAAAGGAGCGGAGTGGAGGTACGTTTAAAAAAAATGTATTTATGTTTAACTTAATGAATATTCCCCCCTCCTACCCCACTGCCCCCCACGTGCTGCCCCACCCTCTGCAATCTCGGCGAGCCGCAACTGGTGAATTGGTTGATTTGTTAGGAAACGTAACGCAAACCAGTGCAAAGTGCTGCTTTGTATCACTTATCGTCAATGGGTCTTTACATGGGTGGTACATGGGCCTCCCTATGCAACCACCAATGCTTTCTGATGCAAAAACCCACCTACTTACATTAGTAGACAAGGTTTTGTGTTAAAATAATGCTGCTGGAAAGCAGGCATTGAAAGGAGAAATGTTTCATTTTTCCTTTTTTTTCTGACTTTGTATGTGTGATATACTGTACAGAAAGTAGGATACATTTTAAAACTTGTCTACTCGTAGTATTTTGTACAGGAAGGGAACCCTATGCTAGACTTACGCACATATCTTTGCACCATGGCACAAAGTTGTGTGAGTGGCACTCAGCAGCAAACTTCTGTGCTGGCATTGGGGAGAGGAGAGGAGATATATCTCTGTAGGTATGATGCTCTCTTGCTCTTGCCTTGTCACGCAGTGCAGTACTTTTGGGTGCTGCATTGTGTGACACCTTTGTAAATCTGGGCCTTTGTCTTACACTGGTCTGAGAGCAGCAGACAAAGACTCTAGCATAGGATGGGGGATGGTGGAGTAGTTTATCAGATTTTGTATGTTTTGTTCATTGGAAGAACAGCAGCAAGTCTTTTTAATGCTGTTATGTAGCGCAAATATGTTATGCCTAAGACATTTCATGAAAGATGCTAAAAATTGACTTTATCTGAGTTGGTGCTACACTGATGCATTGGGTGATGTAGACTTTTTTAAATCTTGCAATAATTTCATGTATGGTGACAATCTCCCATCAGGTCATTATGGAAATTGTTTCCAGATCTGTATTTTCTTATAAAATCTAATACAATGGGTGATGTCGGCTGATTTACTTCCATTGAACTAGTCAGACTAAGACACCTGAAAACTATGATTTGCAGGTGAAATCTTCAGTGCTGGAGGCCATGTCTGTAATGACCTGGAGATCAGGTCCTTCCATGGGATCGCTTCCCAAGTCTCAGGCAATCACCTTGTTCGACTCGGAAAGCAAAGTAAGGCATCTTCATTTCTCGTTGCAGGACTGATTTTTCATATTTTTTACCCTCATTTCAATTAATTGTCTTTAGTGACAAGTGTCAACTTTGGTTTTCCCATCTAGCAGGGAAACTTTATCCAGTATGATGAAGATATTAAAAAGAATTGTGTTTTTGTTTGAATCAAGGCTGGCTCCTGACAATGAGCTAATTGCCTTAATATTTTATGATAATTGTAGTATTTTCAGAAAGAGATAGTAAAACCAGCAAACTGTTACTGCTGTACCTAGATAGCACATAAGTTTTCACCTACATAGTGAGGAACAAAGAAGGTGAAAGTCAGAAGAAAGCCACTCTGACCAGAGTCCAAGGAATATGATCTCACGTGTGTCAGAGGGGTACGCGGTCCCCAAAATCCATGATGTGGTCAGTACAGTCAACAGAGGTCCATGCTTGCCCATCTCTAGCCAAACCAGCCACAAATAGGGTGAACTTTCGATTTCCAACCCGTAACTATACTGTGTTTGATAAGCAATAGTGGCAAATATATAGGGGGTCATTCCAAGCTTGGCGGGAACCGCCAGAAGACCGTACCGCGGTCAAAAGACCGCGGCGGTCATTCTGGGTTTCCCACTGGGCTGGCGGGCGACCGCCAAAAGGCCGCCCGCCAGCCCAGTGGGAAACACCCTTCTACGAGGAAGCCGGCTCCGAATGGAGCCGGCGGAGTGGAAGGTGTGCGACGGGTGCAGTAGCACCCGTCGCGAATTTCAGTGTCTGCTAAGCAGACACTGAAATTCAAAGTGGGGCCCCCAGGGGCCCCACGACACTCCTCACCGCCATCCGACCGCCAGGAACAGGATGGCGGTGAGGGGGTCGGAATCCCCCAGCGGAAAACCGTCGGGACACCGCCCGTTTTCCGTTTCTGACCGCGGCCATACCGCCGCGGTCAGAATGCCCTTAGGAGCACCGCCAGCCTGTTGGCGGTGCTCCCGCCGACCCCGGCCCTGGCGGTCAAGGACCGCCGGGGTCGGAATCACCCCCATAATTTTTTTTAGGTGTTTTGTGCCCTTAGACAGCAGACTCGGGAGCCACTGCCAGGCTAAGAAAATTTGTCTTTCAAGTCAGAGCCATCTGTGTCCCTCCCAAAAATGGCTGTGAAACCAAAATGGGTGAAAAAAGGCTGGGGTCCTTAGATTGTTCAGACAATAGAAAAGAGGTAACAGTAGGAATTGTTTGATGGATAAATAGGAAAAATACACAATGGAGTTTTGGAAATTCAGATACATTAAAATTAATTATTTAGGAGGAAAGCAGAGAAGAAGAAAATACTGTGAAGTGACGGCAGAGAGTACGGAGGATTGACTGGGATTGAAAGAAAGGAACACAAAAGTGAGGCGAGTTGAAAGGTATTAACTGTGTGAAAGAGAAGGAGGGACGACTGGAGGACAACAAAAGGAAGAGTGCAAGAACGATGTAAAGAGGAAGGGTTACAGTAGATATGTAAGAAGGATTGGAGTGGAGAGCAGAGAAAATGCTTGGCCTGAAATAATATCAATAAACCAAAATAATACATTAGTAGGGAAAGTGACAAGGGGACTATGAACAGGAAGATGGTAGGCGGAAAATATTGGGAAGGTCAGGGTGCAAAGAATAGTGGTGTCCCATTTCATAACTCGTCATGAACAGGGTGTGTATCTTCACTCGTCACATTCATGCGATAGAAACGGAGGTTGCTGGGAATATTGGGCTCAGGGAGGCCAATGGTGTGATTGTAGACCCTGAGTTGGTCAATGAAATTGCTCATTCGGAAGGTATCATTCGTAAAGTAGCTCCCATAGGGCCTCTGGAAGCCGACATTTATGGTACAGCATGGATGCCTCCGTGCCATATCAATTAGGAGCTGCATGCAGGGAATCCCATGGTCTCTTCTGCTCACACACGGAGAGTTCTCAGTGTAAAGATACATATGTGAACCCCCTCTTCCCAACACTGAAGATGAAGAACAATTTTCCACAGCGGATATAAGGTCGGCCTCAGTATGATCTCCACCTTGGAAGCGACGGGTTGCATTCCACACTTGCCGATTGTCATCATCCAATCTCAACATGGCCACCTGCCAAAGAGGGAACCAAGAGAAGGTAAATATTTATAGTCTGCTACAGAGAAAAGACATCTTAGGATAGCACAGTAGTTTCCACTAAAGGAGTCAAGTCAACATAACCCAGGAGGTTCATGAACCGAGGGATAAAAAACTGACAGATCATGACATACCCTGATAGATACTCAGTAAAACAAGAATGTTACGCTTTCTTCTAAACTGTCAGCATTTCTCAGTTTTTACCATATTTGTCCATAAAGATGCATCTGAGACTCGCACCTTGATGCACTTAACTTATCTCAGACATTTCTGAACTTAAGTCGGAAATACCAATCTCTGATAAGATACAATATATAAGGACTGTCACTTGACCACTTGTCAGGAGAGGTCCTTTGCCCAGATTATTACGCAAGGTACTGCCAGAGATGATCTTGACTGCTGCCAGTGCACCAAGACGATGCAGTATCACTCTTGATGCTGATAGCATGGAAGAGAGGCGCTGCTGAGACGTACTCTCCCTTCACAGGTAACACTGCTTCCACAACTCTCTGATAACCGCAGCTATTGCTGTAGACAGGTGGCATTGCATTGATTCTCCCGAAGAAAATCTAGCTGCAAGGTATTGTATTTCATGGTTGCCTAGAATGGTGCATAGAAGTAGGTTTTAGGGTGCTAAGTTTTTTAGATGACATTTTAACCATGGTAGAAATTTTCATTTTATTCTGGCTGTTTGCAATGCTCATTTATGCTGTTAATGTGATATCTTGTGTAGTTATTAAATATTTGATATATAGATGTGATAAGGAACAGGTTCACCCTGTTATAATAAATGCTTTTAACTTAAAGTGTTTATTTTTCTTGGTACTCTTTGTATGTGATGTTGTAAAGAGTGAAACAGGTTTATTTCCTATTACTGCAGTGTCTCTATATCGCTCTTAAGGGATTGTAATTAACACAAAAGCAATGACACCACTTCAACTATGTATTGGGTAGGGTTCTGCGTGGCTACAACAACCTGGCTTTCACTTTCACTGTTGATGCATTGAACTGAGCTCACTCATGTGAACCATGGGTGTGAAAATGAACCATGTAGAGCTATGCCAGAGTCGTAGTTTACGCAACAACATTAAGGGCCCATCTATTCATCTTAGACATCTCCCAAGCAGAAAGGAATGGTATAGATGTCCACCCACTCCAAGCACCAGCAGTCGACCAGCCCTGCAGTCAAAAAGAAGGCAGCTTTTGGCTTCCCTGTCGCTGGAAACAAGATATATTATCCAGCAGGAGGTATATATTGCAGCTAGAAAAAACCTGGCAACCTGAACGATGCGGAACCTGACCTCAGACACTGGTCTTTGGAAGTTATGCGTATAACATGAATGGAAAGAACTGGCATACTTTTTCCCAGAAAGAATTCTAAGTACAAAATTAAATACAAAATAACTTCCTGCCCTCGACTGAGCCCCTCAATTCAGAAACAATTTTATCTAAATAGAACACGTTTAAATAACTCAACTTACAAAACCAACAAAATAATAATGGCAATAAAACCTCTAGTTATGTGGCTACAAGAATCCTGTGCCAAGGACATTACAACTTTGATTTACAAAGGATATTCATTCTCCTTATCACTTAGTCAGATACCCCAATGCTTAAAAAACTGAAATGCAGCCCCTAAACTAAAACTCTATAAAAAGCAAAACACATATCAATCTTGATTCCAAGCTAATTACAGGAAAGGGATAGCTACCATCCACATCCTCAATTATATTTTAAGAATGCAGAATGGCAGAAATGTATGCTTGCTAGATATTACCAGATTTGTCAGCAGCATTTGTTACCCCTGACCATGAAAAACTTCAGACATTCTTTTCATTTGAATGGGAATATATGGCTTGCTTTTAAAATGCTTCCTTTATCACACCCAGCTTTGAATTTGGGAAACAGACAAATTTACATCTCAAAATCATCAGACCACAAAGGTCATCTTTATTTTTATTCAGCTTTTACATGGAGCCTCTCTCCCCAATGCTACACATCGAAGGAATTAGAATACACCAATTTTCCCAAAGCACCTAACTTCATGTTAACATTTCTAACTCTGAAATTCCTGAGACCCAAAAAATATTTTTGAAAAATCCATGAAATTGGATGAATGCATTCACCCCTAAATTTAAACTCAACTATACCTTACCTGTCTAGCACTCACTTCTAACCCAAAGGGAGCTAAACTTCAATCCAACCATAGTCACCTCTGTGAAAATGTCTTGGTTCAAAAGAACATCAGAACATCACCATAACCCCCACGCACATCTCTAAAGTGACTAAGGATTGAGAGCAGTAGGGGTCTATATGTTGACCAAAAGTTCATAACACTAGAGCAATTCAAAGAGAAAGGGAGAACCTCACCTTTAGATGTATTTTCTATTGAGCTTTCCAAGGTTAATACCCTGCTTAATCCAAGCTTAAAACCCTGACCTTCCTAATAAGCCACCTTCATTGCTGATACCAGATACAATTACTTCTTTCAATGCTCCATAAGGCCTCATAACCAGACTATTTAGATCAATGTCGGAGATGCAATAGGCTTCAGAGTGAAAAGCTTAGACGAAATGTGGAGAGGATTTAGGAAAAGAGATAACAGACTCAATATGGCAAAACGTTTGTGCATGAATGAGTGAAATTTCACTGAACAGTCAACAAAGCTTTATACACTCATAGCTGACTTTTGGTAACAGGTGACTGAAACATTTGTAAAGATGATTGCCCATCAAACTGACACATCGCTATTGACACCACTAAGCGATATTTTGAAAAGATACCCAAAGCGGTAAGACGATAAGGGGTCCCCATCCTACAGTTAAACAGTGGCTGAAAGATGTACCATGTTGCAATGATACTGCAGAAAAATATGAAGAAATTTGTCACCAATCCCACAACCAAAAGACATTTGTAAACCTCACAGACAATACAAAGCAGCTGAGATGCTGAGCAGAGACGATGAACAAGATCAAAGCAACTGGTCCTCTATCTGCTTATTCATTGTAATAGACCAACGAAATATGCCATTTAAGTGATCTTCTCACAAAAACTTTTTATACTAATTTTGTCCCTGTTAAAGGTGCTAATGATTCTACGTGACTCCATAAACAATATGGAACAACGGCGTACTAAACATTTGAAATACACATTCTTTGCAGAACCTCTACAGGTACCAAGCTCCTTATAACACAGACTCACACGATGAGGCAAATGCTGGAATAGGAAAATATGTACTGCGTTGCTGAACTGAAAAAACATACCCTAGCATTATGCCTTTCCTTGCAAATTGTATTCCAGGATGCGTCATTACTTTGGCCCAGTGTATGGTCACATGGCTTTTGATGTTCGTTGACCTAAGATGTATGCACTAAATGGTTAAAATAAATAAAAAAGTAGCCAAAACATGTTCATTGCTCCCAGCTACTTAGAATGTGAATCCATCCATTCTTAAAAAAGATCTTAGGACCACTGTTCTTCCATTGTTCCTCTCGCGCTTAGACTGGAGAGATGTCTTAATCACAGGGCTTCTCAACAATGCCAAAGAGACACTCAGATCCACCATATATGCAACTTCAAGGCTTCTTAAGGGACAAATAAATCAGACTATATACCCACCGTACTGAGTAAACTCCAGTATCTCTCCCTGGAGGCCAGATTACAATTTATGATTACTTGCTTAGAATATATAGCTAGCCACATAGACCATCTTAAAATACAAATCATTGGTCAACGGAAGAGAAAGAAACAGTAGGAACAAATCTTGATTGATGCTGGAGATTCCAAAAGTAAGTAAATTCAAAACTCTAAACTACGTCTTTTCTGTAAGGGGCCTAGGCTCTGGGACAATCTAATAGTCCAGAAGATATGAGACCCAGACCAAAGAAATCTGAAGACCTTCCTTTTCAGATCCTGTTGGTATAGCTCTATCTGCTCTCTCTACTTCATATCCCTCTACTCTAACTCTACCACCTACTTTGCCTCCCCTGCATGCAATAGACACCTATTCATGCTGCTCTATCTAACAGTATAGCTAATATGACCTTCTCCTGCCTTTACTGCATTTCTTGTTGAAAATAAAGGCTCAGCTACAAACGTGCCTAAGTCTATGATATATAAATATGTTAAATGTAATTAAATAAATATATTCTTCCAATTCTCAAAAGTGGTCTTGGTCATTTCATCCAGTGTAGGATTAAAACTATTTTAATCCCTCAAATGGCATATGGAGCAAAATATTCTTATGAGGGGCATCAGTTTCCCAATCATGGGCTCTTATGTTGTACCTGAAAACTGTGGAAGAACCTCCAGTAAAAGATGCAGCTCAATTGAATCGAAAGATCATGAATCTTTATTTTTTCCTTTGTAGCCAAACACCCTCAGGTAGCCAGTCTCTTTAGGCATCAACTCATACAATGTCGAGAAGACCATCTTTAGGGACAAGACAATAGAAGTCATATAGACTGCAGTCAGCAAGGATAACAAAGAACAAGCACAGCGTCCTGGCTCACCAAGACCTGTTTCACACGAGACCTGGCTTAAACCTCCTCAATCCCCGACATCGTGACTGCAACGCCCCACAGATACAAGTTGATACACAAAGACTGCACCAACAAACAAGAAGGAAGCATCACCATCATCCACAAGGAGACCCTCATTCCTCACAGGATGCACACAGAGAATCTACCTACCACCCTTTACCTCAAAATCCAAGACCATCATCTGCGACGTTCCCCAAAGATCCTTTGGATGCACCACCACCAAAGGAGACTCCTCATCAATCATGGAACATCTCTACTTCCAAATGGACGCAAACACAACCGTCAGAGGAACGCTCCCTTACAGATCCCTGGGTCTCCACCCCGGGTAAAGCGACACCATCCCGACCTCATCGCCCTCTGGCAATCGACTCCAAACACTATATCTTACTCGGCGACCTCAAATTCCACCTCAGCTACCCTAATGACGCCAATTCCGCCAACCTCTTGGAAAGCATGAGCAACATCAGACTCACACAACTGGTCACCAGCCCCACACACTGTGCAAGACACACCCTGGACCCAATCTTCACAGCTAGCAATAGAATCAAATTTATCCACACCACCAAACTCACCTGGACAGACCAAAGCATCGTCCACTTCACCACTGCAGACTCACCACAACCCACTTCCATATCCTCCAACCCTGTTTGCCACAAACGGACAAGATCGCCAAGACCTAATGGACTGCCGCCCTCAACACAACCAGACCCCACACCATTATCAACCTGGATCTAGCCATCTAAAACTTCTCTGACTGGATCCCCAACTACGCCAACACTATCGCTCCCATGAAAAAGGCCAGCACCAGTCGACCCAGCAAGCATGCCAGCTGGTTCAACCCCAAAATCTGGGCCTCCAAACACAAATGAAAGCACCTGTAGAGACAATGACACTCCAGCAGAAACCCCTCAATCTCACCACACTCAAATTGGCCCTCAGTAAATACCAGCAAAGCTCTTAGTAAGCCAAAAAGGACGCCCCAACATTCCGCATCAAGGCAAGTGCCAATCACACAAAAGAACTCTTCAGCATAGTCAGGGAATTCTCCTGCCCATCTGCCACTGAGGCTACTTCTTGGCTCCCTTGCGGACTAATTCCACAACAAGATAGCAAACATCTACAGTAACTTCGAACCATAGCCTAAAGACCCTGGCCACCTTCTGACACACACCGACAACTCCCACAGCCACCTCACCGACTGGGCACTCACCATTGCAATTATGACCTCCATCCACTCTGGAGCACCAACAGACGTCTGCCCCCTCACACCTTTAACCTGGGACAGAAGGTAATCGGCGGCACAATTGCCTACATCGTTAACTCATTCATCACTACTGCCACCTTCTCTGATGTCTGTAAACACGTAGAACCCCTCCTGAAGAAACCCTGCGCTGACCCCAGCAAGCGCAAGAATTACCGCCCCATCTGGCTGCTCCTCTTCTCAGCCAAGGTCTTGAAGAAAGCCATTAATCGTTGGCTTGATGGCCACGTCAAAGCAAACAACCTACTCAACACCTCCCCGACCGGCTTATATTCCGAACACAGCACGGAAACTGCATTGATAGCCGCAAGTGTTGTTCCCCAAGGATTCTTCCTCAGCCCCACCCTCTTCCACATCTACATTACGCCACTTGTCGACATCCGCACCCACAGACTCAACATCATCTCATACGCTGACTACACCCAACTAATCCTCTGGCTCACGTAAGACACTGCCACCACCAGATCCAACTTCCAGAACACCATGACCAATGTCACCGACTGTGAGATAAAACTGCCTGAAGCTGAATACAGACAAGGCCGAAGTGCTCACCATCAGAGGAACATGTCCCCTTGGGACAGCACATGGTAGCCCACTGCACTTGGACCCTCACCTGCCCCTAGCAACCACTCCCGCAAACTGGACAGCGATGTCCCATGAACAGCCAGGTCCTCCTGCTTCCACACCCTCCGCATGCTTCAGAGGAGTTTCAGATGGATGCCCATCAGCACCAGGAAATCTTGTTACTCAAGCCCTCGTCACCGGCCAACTGGACTATGGAAATGCACTCTTTGCCGGAATCACCACCCACCTCCTAAAACCACTTCAGACCATACAGTACTCCACATCCAGACTCATCCTCGACCTCCCCAAATGGACCAGAATTACCCCCACCTCAGAAGCCTCCACTGGCTCCCCATCCAGAAGAGATACCAGTTCAGGCTTCTTACTCATGCCTACAAGGGCCTCCACTATGCCAGTTCCTCCTACATCAAGCACTGCCTGACCTTTCACTAGCCTACCAGACAACTCCAATCCGTCTCCCTCACCCTTGCACAAGTCTCCCGTATCCGGCGGAGTTACAATGGAGGTCGTTCTTTTTCCTAGCTCACAGCCAAGTCCTGGAATGACCTCCCACTCCACCTCCAAACCTCCCCTTTGTATGTTGACTTCAGAAAGGGAATCAAGATCTGGCTTTTTGACTAAACACCAACATACCTCAGCGTCTAGTTACCCTCCTGGGTGATAAGCCATGCTATACAAATACAGATTGATTGATTGATTTTTTGTAAACACTTAAATAAGTGTTGGTAGCAAACAAGTCACATAACAGCATACCTTGAATATTAATATCAGTACACATGACAGCATAAGGGGTCAGTCTTTTGGGGTACCATCATATTTATGTACAATAAGATAACAAGGCATTGAACATTTTCATATAGCATAACTCTCATCCAACCCACAGTGTATCTCCCTACCAGCCACTAACTCTGTCCCTTAGTAATTCTTACCCTGAATGCACAGTGCCCCCCACATATCCTTAGAGCATAACATGTGCAGTAATAATTGAGTGTAAGCATTAGTCATAACATTACAATATATTGGGTCCCTAATAACCAGCCCATGGCTACCTTTCTCTTAGCCAACCCCAATGCCAGTGCTGTGTATCAGCAGGAGGATAGGTCATCTTTCATCTTTAGAGTCAAAATGTCATTCGGACCAATCTTCATCCTGTGATGTCTAGTAATGTGCAGAAGACATCGCTCCACCAGTTTAATAGCAACAGTCACATCCATGTTACACGTAGGACATCAGCTTCAGGTTGCCGAGAACACAATCCTGTTAGTATCAACCTCAAGCCTGAAGGACTTGAGTTTAAATGGGCTATAACAGATAGATGTGGCATTTTTCTTAAATAGAAATATAAAAAAATGCCCAGAGTCATCATTACCCCAAGAACCTTAAATTGATCCATTGATAGAAATATGCCCCCTGGATAGATCTCTTGCAATCGTGCCAGCCCATCGCTTCTCTTGCCATAGCAATGAAAGGCAGTACGGCAGTAAGGGCGATGCCAATATCTGGAAAAATGATTTTGAGCAACATAAAAATATAACTACAGTCTCTGCACATAAAGCCACCCCTTTTAAAGGTAACATTTTGTGGACCAATATTGACTGTTAATCTGCCCACAACAGTTTTGTCAAAGTTTGCCGTAGCATTTAAAAAACACTATTCAGCTGTATAGGTATATTAGTACATAAATAATGGAGATTTGAGAGCAATATACCCTATTATTAAAAGGAGGAAGGGATATCCCTTATTTTACTAAATCTAAAATATTAAGCATGAGCATCCCATAGTTATCACGGAACACTGTCTGTTCATCATGATTCTCAGATACCATTCAGGAAAGGCCACAGGGAAGGCAGCTACTATTAGGCCAAACTATGTTGGCTGAGGTCATTTGCCATTGGTGTCCTGTGGTAATCCTACTCTGGCTCTGCAAACTAGACCAGTATAGCCTTTCTGCACTGGACACTGAGAGTAGCGAGGGTGAGCAATCAGAGGTTTCTCAAGGATGTAGTGTGTCGGACAAGAACTCAGCAATCAACCAACAGACCCAACAAGTTAATGTCCAGTCCAGTGCTTACCTTTTGAATAAAAGAAAGTATTTCAATTATACAGTGTTACTTTATACTGCTTATTACTATTCCAGTGCAATTAGGGGAATGCAACATTTTGTTTATTCTCATGTAAAATGTCTGGATCTCATGTAAAGTGCTCCATTGTTCTTGGGGCAAGTATGTGTTAAATAAAATTAAACTTGTGTACTCGAGGCACTACACTTATTGGTATCTAGCCCTCGCTAATAGCGTTTCCCCAGCGTCTGAAATCCCACAGATTGTAATTGTATTTATATAGCGCTTACTACCCCTTACGGGGCATCAAAGTGCTTTGTGGTGAGTAGCACGCTACTCCTGAACCCAAGATGCATTAGTGGAGGATTAGTATAGGGAAATATAAGTACAGTAATAGTATTAATATGAGTTAATTTGAGTGGCGGATATGTGAGTTTTTTAGTTGGATTGACTAGAGTAATGGAGGGATAGAGGACGGAAAAATCAAGAAGTGTTAATTGGGAGTTTATAGTAATAGGATGAGGCTTGGGATGAGTAAAGGAGAGATGGAGGAGGGAAGAGTCTTTGGAAAGGGATAGGGAGATCATAGTAGCAGGAGGGTTTTGGATGAGTCAAAGGTGAGATAAATGAGGGAGAATTTAAAATTTATTAGGGTTGTTTGGGAGATCATGGTAGTAAACTGAGGTTTGGGATCAGCTAGATGTGGAAGAGGAGGGAAAGAGCTTAGGCAGAGCTATTTTGGAGATGAAAGTAGTAGAATAGGTTTGGGATGAGTCAGAGTGGGGATGGAGGATAGATTGATAGAGACATAGGGTGATAGGGAGACAGTGTAAAGCTTACAAGAGTAGATTTATATTATTTTTTATTTATATATATTTTTTTAATGTATTCAAATATTTATAATTTGAATTTTATTTATAGATTTTTTTTATTTAGTTTTCTCTAGTACAGTAGGACTAGAGCAATAAATAAATAAATATGTAAATACATAGTAAGGTAATATATGCGCAAGGAATATAACAATGGGAATAATCATATGAGAAAAAAGTAGTATTGTATAAACACAGACTTTCAAGATTTGTAATATTTGAAGTTAATTAATAAGTGTACTTTCCTAACATTCATTTATCTTTCCTCAATTTTTGAATAGTGAAATGCTTGCTGTTAAATAGATAATAAAACATTTGATCATTGTGATATAAAAACGAAAGGACGGATTCATAAGTATCTAATATAACAACTTATCTAGGAGCTATGCAATGAATTATGAACATGTTAAGCATAGCATAATATACACATATATATTTATACACACATATATACATACACACATGCATATAAATCTTCATGCCAGCTTAACATACAGGTTAAAGATGCCGCACTCACAGAATTCTGTGATTAATCTTCTTTTATTCAACAAGAAAAAACCCCACCAAATAACACCAACGTGTTTCGACCTTCCCGGTCTTGATCACGGTCAATCCGGGAAGGTCGAAACGCGCTGGTGGTGAAGATATATATATATATATATATATATATATATATATATATATATAACCGTGAGTAAATATATATTTGTTAAACAGGCTTAGAGTATGAGTATACTTTATTATTGCGAAATAGTAACAATACATAATTCTTAAAGAACTATACATATCTAGAATATACAAATAAGCATATTATAAATATTTATCAACATAAGCATATGCAGTCCATAGCTGTTTGAATATGGTGGTTATGAAGGAAAGACCCAACTCTTGAGTATTCTTCTGAAAGCAAGATACTTATCCGTGAATCTTATATTTCGGGGTAATGAATTCCATAGTTTGATTGCTTGAACGGAGAAGGATGTACCACCTATTGTCTTTTTCTGGTATGGTGGTGTTTTAAGGCAGGGTGCCAATCTTGAGCGAAGGTTTCTTTGTTGGATGTATTTGGTTATTTTGTTTCTGATGAAAAGAGGTCCTGTTCCATGTATAGCTTTTTGGGTGATACAGAGCAGCTTGAAGGTGGATTTTCTGGCTACAGGTAACCAGTGTTGTTCCCATAATGCAGGGGAGATGTGAGCTTGCGGCTTTATATGTAATAGTAGCCTGGCAGCTGAGTTCTGAATACGTTGTCGTTTTTTCATAATAGATAGAGATGATCCATGGTAGAGGCCATTGGCATAATCCAGTTGGATAGTACAAGATAGACAGAAGCCTGCACCTTGTGTGGAAATCCGAGGTAGGGGAAGATGCGTCGCAGAGTCTTCAAGGTGATGAAGCTTGATCGTGCTAATTTGTCCACTTGGGCATTCATTGTTAACTTGGAATCCATGGCAATTTCAAGGTTTTTAACGTCCTTGGATACTTGAGGAGGTGGTCCAAGATCGTTAGGCCAGGCGCACAGTGGGTCATACTTTTTCCAGTCGCCACATGTGAGTATTTATGTTTTGGAAGCATTCAGTTTGCGATGGCTCCAAGTCATCCACTGATCAACGGCTCTGAGGCAACTGAAGATTTGTGAGTTTTCAATGTCTTTGGGGCATTCCAATGTAAGTAGTATTTGTGTGTCATCTGCATAGTTGTAGCATGTGAGTTGAAAATCATTGATCAATTCTGGTAATGACATCATGTAGATTTTGAAAAGCATAGGTGAGATGATTGATCCTTGGGGGACCCCTGCTTTTGTGAGGTAGGGTTTGGACGAGAAGAGGGGAGAATAGATAATATTAGTTCTGTTTTGAAGGTAGGATGTAATGCAGTCGATCACAGCCCCTTCTATGTCGGCTTCGTGGAGTCTTTGAATTAGGGTGTCATGGTCAACAGTATCAAAGGCAGCTAAGAGGTCCAAAAGAAGTAGTGCAGCAACTCCAGTGCGGTCGACAGAGTTTTTAAGATCATACCAGATAGCAATGAATGCCAATTCAGTGCCTCTTCTGGGGTGGAATCCAGTTTGGTAGTCTGAAAGTATGGAATTGTCTTCAATGAATTGTGACATCTGGGCGAATCCTGCTCATTCTATTAGTTTGCCCAGGAAAGGTCCATTCGCAATTGTTCTGTCGTTGTTTGGGTCCTGTGGGTCTAGGTTTGTTTTCTTTAATAACGGACGTATGTATGTCTTTTTCAGGTGTTCAGGAAAGGTTCCTGTAGTTAAAGAGTTATTGATGATTCTTCTTTCGGGTGTGTCAGCAGAAGTAGATGGAAGAATGTTCTTGAAGATGTGTGGTGGACAAGGGTCAGAAGGGCAACCGGAAAGCCTACTTGCTTTTACCAAATCCATAAATTCACATTGTGATATTTGTTTCAAGGAGTGCAGAGGCTAGGTTGGTTTATTCCTGAATTTTAGGAAAGAGGTTTGTGCTGATGGTTTCTTCTGTTTTAAATAGGAGTCCAATGTGTCTGCTTTGGTTGTGTAATGATTTGCCAGTTTGTTTGTAAAATCTTGAGTAGTGGGATGACTTCCTTCCCTGCCTTTAGGTTTTCAAAATTAATTAAGAATTTTATAAAATTCTTTAGTTGCAGATTTAGCATTTAGAATTCTGTCTAAGTAGTACCTTTTTTTAGCTTTTTTGATTGAGGATTTGTACATTCTGTTAAGTTTGTGTAGCTGAAGTTTATCTTGAATGTTGTTTGTTTTTTTAGCCATGTCCTTCGTAGTCTTCTGATTTGTTGCTTTATCTTTTTAAGTTCTGTGTCTCTCCAAGGTGTTGGTTTTCTTTTGTCTTGTTTAGTTTTTCTGAGTGGTATTAGGATTTTGAAAGCTTCCTGTAGGCACTCAAAGTTTTGGAACAGAATTAATTGTATCTAGATCTGATGCATTTCAATCATCCCCAAGACATATATGTGCCCAGCAGTTCAGTTAACTTTTCACTTAGTGAATACTTGTAAAAAATTTGTATTATAAAACTGCTGACTTCAGCCTACTATTCTTTCTCTTGCTTGTACTTAGGGCCTGATTTAAGAAAAGTGTGCTGCACCCAGAGCAGCACCACTTTTTTTGCACCCTTTAGCCACCATGTGTGCTCCGTATATAACATACGGTGCTCCATGGCGGTAGTTAGGGGAACTAGCTTAAAAAATTAATCCTGCAAAGCCCATTGAGACCCATTGTAAACAATGGTGTGCCTCCTTTTAACGCCTGCTCTGAGCATGCATTAAAAGTGCAGAAAACAACTACCCCAAAAAAAAAATCTTAGATTTCTTTGCGCCATTTTTTCACCCCCCCGCCCCAATGGGGGAACGCCCCCTTTGCATAGGCATAATGTAGCGTAAAAGGTTACAAAGCATTTCAACACTTTGTAAATTTGTTCGCTGCGATTTTGGCCTCGTTGGGCCACATTAACGTAAAAAAAATGACACTAATGTGGCACAACGAGGCGCAACGGGCTCTTAAATCTGCCCCTTAGTTCTCAAACCTTCGCAGCTATCTTAGGTAGGGAATTAACGTCTGGGAAGGATCCATGCAGCAGTCCTGCTCCTGTGGCAGTCATTTCTGAGCTATTGGACTGAGACAACAGCCACCCTTAGACTTCAGGGATTTCAGTGCAGCACCTCACTCCAGCAACTTTTGTGCTCTGCAATTGTTGCCTCACTAGGCTGGGTGCACACGGGATGCTCCTACAGCAGGTGCAGTTTCCAGGACGCTCTCGACCTCATGGATCATTTTGGCAATTGTGGCCTCTGGCCTGGTCAGGGTGCAAACCTCGGTCTTGATAGAATACTGGGGCCCTAACGATTTAAGTGACAGCACTAGTCTCTCAGTCACTGCAGGATGCCCATCTTGCTTGATTCTTGATTGATGGTTTGATCTGGTTCATGACTGGTGTAGGAAAGTACCATCCTGCCTGGCATGTTACCCCCAATTTTACTGTATGTATGTTTGTTTTTGCCTATGTGTCACTGGGATCTTGCTAGTCAGGGCCCCAGTACATAAAGTATGTCCTGTATGTGTTCCCTGTGTGGCGCTTAACTGTATCACTGAGGCTCTGCTAACCAGAACCTCAGTGTTTATGCTCTCTCTGCTTTTAAAATGGTCACTGCAGGCTAGTGACTAATTTTAACCCATTCTGATTGGCACACTGGAACACCCTTATAATTCCCTAGTATATGGTACCTAGGTATCCAGGGTATTGGGGTTCCAGGAGATCCCTATGGGCTGCAGCATTTATTTTGCCACCCATAGGGAGCTCAGACAATTCTTACACAGGACTGCCACTGTAGCCTGAGTGAAATAACATCCACGTTATTTCACATCCATTTTACACTGCACTTAAGTAACTTATAAGTCCTCTATATGTCTAACCCCCACTTGGTGAAGGTTAGGTGCAAAGTTACTTAGCGTGTGGGCACCCTTGCACTAGCCAAGGTGCCCCCACATTGTTCAGGGCAAATTCCCCGGACTTTGTGAGTGCGGGGACACCATTACATGCGTGCACTACATATAGGTCAATACCTATATGTAGCGTCACAATGGTTACTCCAAACATGGCCATGTAACATGTCTAGAATCATGGAATTGTCACCCCAATGCCATCCTGGTATTGGGGAGACAATTCCATGCATCCCCGGGTCTCCAGCATAGAGCCAGGGTACTGCCAAACTAACTTTCCGGGATCTCATCTGCAGCTACCGCTGCTGCCAACCCCTCAGACAGGTTTCTGCCCCCCTGGGGCCTGGGCAGCCTGGTCCCAGGAAGGCAGAACAAAGGATTTCCTCTGAGAGAGGGTGTTACACCCTCTCCCTTTGGAAATAGGTGTGAAGGGCTGGGGAGGAGTAGCCTCCCCCAGCCTCTGGAAATGCTTTGAAGGGCACAGATGGTGCCCTCCTTGCATAAGCCAGTCTACACCGGTTCAGGGATCCCCCCCAGCCCTGCTCTGGCACGAAACTGGACAAAGGAAAGGGGAGTGACCACTCCCCTGACCATCACCACCCAGGGGAGGTGCCCAGAGCTCCTGCAGTGTGTCCCAGACCTCTGCCATCTTGGATGCAGAGGTGTGAGGGCACAATGGACAGCTCTGAGTGGCCAGTGCCAGCAGATACCCCTACTGATAGGTGCTTACCTTTCTCTGTAGCCAATCCTCCTCTGTGGGCTATTTAGGGTCTCTCCTGTGGGCATCTCACCAGCTTGTGTTGGGTCTCTTAAATCACCAGAGTTCCTCTGCACTTCCCTCTTTGACTTCTGCCAAGGATCGACCGCTGACTGCTCTAGTACGCCTGCATAACCGCAACAAAGTAGCAAGAAGACTACCAGCAACATTGTAGCGCCTCATCCTGCCGGCTTTCTCGACTGTTTCCTGGTGGTGCATGCTCTGAGGGCTATCTGCCTTCACCCTGCACTGGAAGCCAAGAAGAAATCGCCCGTGGGTCGACGGAATCTTCCCCCTGCTAACGCAGGCACCAAACTTCTGCATCACCGGTCCTCTTGGTCCCCTCTCATCCTGACGAGAGTGGTCCCTGGAACACAGGAGCTGGGTTCTAGTGTCTTTGACAGTCCAGTGGCCCTTCTGTTCAAATTTGGAGGAGGTAAGTCCTTGCCTCCCCACGCCAGATAGTAATCCTGTGTACTGCGTGAACTGCAGCTGCTCGGGCTTCCTTGCACTTTTACAAGACTTCCCTTGTGCACAGCGTAGCCCAGGTCCCCAGCACTCCGTCCTGCATTGCCCAACTCGCTGAGTTGGACTCCGATGTTGTGGGACCCTCTTTTGTTGCTCTGAGTTGACTGCCATCCTCAGATCTTCTAAGTGAATGTTCAGGTTCTTCTGCGGGTGCTGCCTGCTTCTGCATGGGCTTTCTGTGTGGCTGAGCGCCTCCTCTGTCTCTTCCTCCAAGGGGCGACCTCCTGGTCCTTCCTGGGCCCTAGCAGCACCCAAAATCCTCAACAGCGACTCTTGCAGCTAGAAAGGCTTGTTTGCGGTCTTTCTGCGTGGAAATAACTCTGCATCCTCCAGCACGCCATGGGACATCATCTGACCAAAGGAGAAGTTCCTGGCACCTTCCATTGTTGCAGAATCTTTGGCTTCTTCCACCCGGAGGCAGCCCTTTTGCACCTTCTTCCAGGGTTTAGTGGGCTCCTGCCCCCCCGGACACTTGCGTGACTCTTGGACTTGTTCCCCTTCCTTTACAGGTCCTGAGGTCCAGGATTCTGTCTTCAGTGCTTTGCAGTCAGTTGTTGTCCTTGCAGAATCCCCTATCTCGACTTTACTGTCTTTCTGGGGTAGTAGGGTAACTTTACTCCTACTTTTCAGGGTCGTGGGGTGGGGTATCTTGGACACTCTTAGTGATTTCTTATACTCCCAGCGACCCTCTACACACTACACTAGGCCCGGGGTCCATTCGTGGTTCGTATTCCACTTTTGGAGTATATGGTTTGTGTTGCCCCTAGGCCAATTTATCCCTATTGTATTCTATTGTGTTCTACAGTGTTTGCACTACTTTTCTAACTGTTACTTACCTGATTTTGGTTTGTGTGTGTATATTTTGTGTATTTTACTTACCTCCTAAGGGAGTATATCCTCTGAGATACTTTTGGCATATTGTCACTAAAATAAAGTACCTTTATTTTTAGTAACTCTGAGTATTGTATTTTCTTATGATAAGTGCTAAGTGATATGTGGTATAGTAGGAGCTTTGCATGTCTCCTAGTTCAGCCTAAGCTGCTCTGCTATAGCTACCTCTAAGCTGCTAGAACACCTCTAATCTACTAATAAGGGATAACTGGATCTGGCACAAAGTGTAAGTACCACAAGGTACCCACTATAAGACAGGCCAGCCTCCTACAACTGGAAGCATTGAAGGGGAACAGGATGAACATGTCTAAACGTGCATAGGTCTTGGCTTTGCTCCATGGTAGTCTCTCACTCTTTCTGGCTATTCTCCATGCCAGAGATCCACTGGACTGCTCCTCTTGCACTGTCTCTTCTCCTTCGTGACTAGGCATATTCCTTCCCTTTTCAGAAGGGAGGCAGGGTACTAGGCTCTAGGCAGATCACCAACTTCTCCAGTAGAAAGTTCAGACTTCAAGTGACGTCCCTTTACCTCTAGGAGGGTGGCCAGACACCAGCCCTGATCACACTGCAGTCCTTCGAGTACTACCGTCCTTGGTCATATTAAACTTGGAACTGAAACAAAGGGGGTGGTCTGGATCCCACTTAATACACATTTTCCAGGCAAGGGATGTTGATCAACTGTTTCAGGTTCCAGAACCAGCTTGTGTTGGGTCTCTTTTAAATCGCTGCTCCTCACTTTTCTGGAAGGTGATGACTCTTACAGAAGGTACAAATGATGCTGATTCCAAGCAGGAGAATCCAAAACAAGGGCATATTAAAATGTGAGTTCTGCACTTCTAGCTGTGTTCAGCCTTCCTGAAGCAGTAATCTGGAACAGGCAAATAAATAAGCCCTGCCTAGAAACATCCTCATCTTGAACAACAAAAACTGCAGTCCTACACCTCTCTTCTACCATCTACCAGCTGTTAGTGCTCATGAAAAACTAATCAGCAGCCCTTTCCTTACAAGGTCAGTCCTCTTTCTAAGGGGAACCCTGCCTCCATACTCCTTCACTTCAGTGTCTGGTTCTCCATTCCAGCTACAAGAATGCAATCAATACACTTCCACTGTCTGTTGAAGCCCCGCATATTGTGCCATGCCAACCCGTGGCATTAAAAAAGGATATCACAGGTCCCATTACTGAAACTCTAACCACATACAGTGTACTACTACCATACATGGGTCACACACACAGAGCACAAACACACATGCACATTCAAGGATCATATCGGTGTAAGGATCCAGGGTTCACTTAACAACAGATATTTACATGAGAGGAACCAGGAGACACACTCAACAGAGAAAAAGGTTTCTTCACACTAAGAATTCACAAAAACTCAGGATGCTACCTCCACTGCTTTGTGTAAATAACTCAGAGTATGGACAGTAGTCCTATACCCACTATGAGGGCAGGCTAGGTATGCCCCTCCAGGTCAAATTCCCAGGGACACACCTATGCCTCTAGCGCACGCACTACAAACAAAGGTGATGGTAGGGCCAAGCAAAACGTCAAAGAACCAGTTTCACATGTAGTCAGGTACTCAGGTATAAGTAGATACTTATTTACCAGTCAGGAGACATTCCTGTCCCAACAATAGTATATTTTGGATGCCCAAATATTGCACCAATGTATAACAGCACCGTAAATTAAATTTGAGCTCACAGTGAGTCACCCTTAACCCTAGAGGAAAAATATTAGACTTATCCCAATTAAGTTGAAAACCAGATAACTCCTATGATTTCTTGAATGATATGAGAAAGATTTCAGTCAGAATCCAGTACACCGAGTAGGATATTATCATCCACCTAAAGCAGTATCAACATCCTGTGGCCTCCAGGAAGAGTCTACTGGAAGTATAATGTACTCCAACAACAGATGTGAAAGAAATGTTTAATGAATCCATTCAGCCTAACATGGCAGCCATTTTAAATGATGAAGCTAACTCACTCATATCACTGAACTGCACTATGTTAAAGAGCAAAGCCTCATTCTCGTGCTGGCAACAGAAAGTGTGAATTTAAAAATTGCTTGTTGGTTGTTGCAATGTTTACATCCCTGTAACATTTTGTAGGGTGATGTGTTCCTTATCGGGTTTCCTTCTGCCCTCTAAAGAATATGCACAGGTCCAAATTTCTAACACAGGATGTCCATTGTTAAAATGCTACAAATGAAGTGGAGGTGCATTGACCAGAAGCACCTACACTTGGCTAATGTAGGGGGATGGGAGTTGAACTGAACTGTCCAACAAGAAGGGAACTGGGGTGGAGAGGGGCCCGGTCTGTCCTATCATGTCATACATATGCATGTACTTTTACAAAGTGTTAGGTTTTGATCATGTATATCAAGTTAAATTGAATAGGAATTATGAAAGGAAAATGGCACTTGAGCAGTCAGAGTAAGTAATGACAGGAAAAACCCATTTGGGGTGGTAGGTACTGGAGACTGTCATTCAGAAAGCTAACAAGCATAGACGTAAATGACAGATGAGAGGGATGAAAGTCTCATGAGAGACTCAAATTCTAAGCTGGTTGGACATTCGAGGGATGGGTTAGGGAAGCACTCAAACTGATCGCCTCCTCCATATCTATTCGCCTCATATTATTTTAGTGAAACTTTAGACACCATGCTGCACTGTGTGAAAGGGAGAGGGCCCAAGAAACAAATTACAAAATTCTTGAGCTATGTAACAGGAATAGGAACACCAGGCCTATGGACATGATGATCTTCGGGCTGTTTGTTGCAAAAACACAACATTTCATCCTGTCTACCCTGTTTGTTGTGGTTTTCTCACCTGTGACGCACTGCACTTTAGCATTTGTATATTTTTGTCTAAAATCATTTTAAATTCATGAGCTATAACATTTGCCAGAAAATTAAGTGTGAACCGTAATATTTGCTGACACACTTTATTGTGATGAAGAATGAGAACCACTGTTTATGGTAGAAGCATACCCAGGTTCCCATGGGTTTAAGGGTTGCTCTTGTTGATTAGATATAGACATGGCATGATACCATAATTTCATGAATTTCACAAAACAAGTGTAACACAAAATTCTGAAATTACTCAATATTTCGCCCAGGTCTAGTCTTCAGTCACAGAGAATGCAACTACTTCTTCTCATGATATCAGCTTCAGCTACAATGATTGGCAGGCCCAGTTACAGGATTTCTTTTCATTTCAAGTATTGTTGTTTTTTTCTGTTGTGTTACTACTTGGAGAATGTAGGTGATGGATGTTCAAGAGTTGATTGTACCTAATTTGCTAACTACCTGCAAGAGCGACACTCTTTGTACATCAAAAACGCTTACTCGCACTTTCTTGAACAGTACCGACAGAGCTTAACTCTCTTGTCATGTTGCACTCACTTGCCAACTGATGCACATGAGGCTGTGCCCCTGGTCCTTATACCCTTTGACAAAGATGATCAATTTCTTGATTTATACTTGCATGGCCATTCCTTGATGCGTGTGTCAAAGTTTCACCCATATCTCTGTATCTACTGCAGGCTTCAGCTTTCCTGATCAAAGTATCCTACCTGCTGCTCCACATTTTGGTAGCACTGAACAAGGACTGGCCTGTGAAAGTTGAAATAACAGTGACTTTGAGGAACAAAGTGAGTGTCAGCTTTTGTACCTGCCCTATCACACTCTCATTAACTTTAGACAGCAATCAGGAGCTCTTTTTGTCTCATAGTTAATCACATCAACACCAAGGGACTAACTTTGTGTGTGATAAAAGAGCATATACATGGTTGCTGAGAGACTACTCTGGATCACATTACTTAGCCTATACTGTTCCTGCAATTTGTGATTCACGTTAAAAGTTTTAGCATCAACAAAATCTAACTAGACTAATATAAGAGAGTGAGAGATTCTTCACCATCTAACTCCCAGTTTATGGGATGGGAAGTGCAAGTGTTAGTGAAGGTGTTAGAAGAAGTTGCGAAATCAACCACAACTGCACTGGGATTAATATCTGATCAGTTGAAAATTTACAGAACTGTGATGTTGCACAACAGAATGGCCTTCAATGTTGTCCTAGCTTCCAGGTGTTGTAGCAAACTACGGACTAAAAATATTGTCAGACCATAATATCATGGTTAAAATGTTTTGACTTCAAAAATATTATGGGCCAAAGTATGGAGGGTAAGTATATAGTTTGTTATCTGTTTTGCTATTACTGAAGTTTAAAATATTGTTCACTTTACCCTTTCTGTACTATGGTGTTTTATTGTATGGTTCTATGCTTATATTTTATTATATATGTTACATTAAAAGTATGATTTTTTAAGGTAACTTTTATTGTTAGAGTTTTTTTCCTGATGAAATTCTTGGGGTGGGGGGGATTTGTTGGATTTACTGGGGTATTAGGAAGTAGTGTTTTAGTAGGTTTATACTAATTTGTGTTAGTTATTTAATTTCTTAATTATTTTATATTTTTTAATTGCTCTAATAATTAATTACATTGTGTGTTTATGTATTACATTTTAAGTTCAGGATGTGGGTTTATTGGGGTATTCAGAGGGTTGTTTTTAAATACAATTTTTAATGACTAATACTATTTAACTAATGTATTAATTATATATTTTCAATGTGTATTGAATAACTTCATTTTTTATAAACTTATTAGCTATTAAAATAGTTTTTAAAGAAAATATTTTAATAGTTTGTGTTATATTGTGATTGTGCTTTTTAAATTTATTTTATTGGTTTAATACTTACAGTTGCAACATTTCAAAATGGAATAAATTGTACTGTAAATCCTTATTTTGCATTAGTGTGAATTGTGTTAATGTACATATGTTAGAGTCATACTGTTCATTGTATTATGTGAATTAATTTATTATATGTTTATTAATTTATTTTATTTTAATTATTTAGATTTACTTTTCTTTTTAAAAAACAAATATTACATTTCTTGACTATTTTACAGGAAATTACATTATTTGGGTGTAGTAAATGTAAAACCTCAAATATATACGCTTTCCCCAGTGTTAGTTAGACTGGAGTTAGAATAGTGAATTCCCACTTCCTCCCAGGTTTATGCACTTCCCCTAATATTGTTCAGACTGAGTTACAATATTACAATTGCACCCCAGTGTATGTACTTTGACCAGTAATCTTTAGAATAGAGTTAGAATAGTACATCTGACTCCACCACACCACACTCATCCCCTTCCCGATGGTTCCACTTTCACCAATGTTTGTTAGACTGGAGTAAGAAGAGTAAATATGACCCTTCTAATGGATGCATTGTCTCTAATGTTTTGGATGAGTAAATCCAACCCCCTCAATATTTTTATTTTCCCCAAGTTTTGTTAGACTGGCGTTGGAATAGTAAATCTGGCCCCTAACTCCACCCCCACAATGTACGACCTTTACTTAAGGGTTGCTAGATTGGAGTTAAAATAGTATATAGCCCCCCCCTCTCCCTCCCAAATGAGGCACTTTCCCCAACTTTTGTTACAATGAAGTTACAAGAGTATAGTATACAGTCTGTACTGCTTGTCTCTACATCTGATGAACTTGAGGAAAATTTACCTTAGGGTAACATGGTTTGTTCAGAATTTGGTCATACTTTTATCAGTGCTGCTGAGAGATTTGTAGTATGAAAATATATTATCAGATGTAAGATTTTTTTGTAAACAAAAACATACTGATTTTATTAAAAGAAACTTAAAACAACTTAAAGTTCAGTTCACTCACGACTTGTACCTCAACACCAATGTTGGATAAGTATTACACCACATTATGCAATACTTTGCCTATTGTTTCCATGTCTAGGAGCCTTTGTGATCAGCTGACAGCAAACACATTTCCAGCATTTTCTCTGGGATACACTTTTCCTGCAGAGACTGGGGGCATGAAGAAAAGTGCCCCTTTTTGACATGGTCAACCCCACTTTTTGCCTGGTATTTGATGCAATTCTGACTGAAGTGCACCGAGTTCCTGCTAACCAGGTTTCCAGTGCCAAATCTCTTTCCCTAAAACTGTGAAGTTGTTCCCAAATCGGCAATACCTTTAGCACCCCTGTCAGTCCCTAGTAAATGGTACCCCTGGAATCTAGGGCATGAGTATTAAAGAGGGCCCCTCAGAACTGCGGCATGTATGGTGCCACCCCTAAGTGACCCCTCAGTACACTCATGCAAACTGCCATTGCAGGCTGCGTGGCATGGTGCAGAGAAAAATGAAAACATGACACAGCACACCTCTTGTGTGCCATGCCCACAGACACTGCATTCAATATGGGTAAGTCACCTCTACAGCCAGACTTACAGCCCTGGGGCAAGATGCACTATATTACATGTGTGGACATATCTGCATGAGCAGATATGCCCTTGTGATGGCTAAGTCGATTCTTTGATATTACAAGTGAACAGGGAAGCCATTTTAAGTGCATGTGCTGGACACTGGTAATTACGAGTTCCCCAGCTACATAATGGCGTCACTGAACCCAGGGATGTTTGGTATCAAACATCTCATATTAATAAGCTCACATCTATTCCAGTGTTGGATTTATTAATACATGCACTCAGAGGGCACCGTAGAGGTTCTCCCTGAAAACCTACCAACTATTAGTGTGCTGGCTGACTGTTCCTGACCGGCCTGCCACCACAGATGAGTTTCTGACCCCTGGAGGTGCCCTTTGAGGGCAGAAACAAAGTCTGCTCTGGGTGGAGGTGTTACCACCTCCTCCAAGCAGGATAGCTAGTTATCAGCATATCAAGGCAGGAAGCTGCAAAGGCCTCTGCTACCTTTGTTATGCGACCCCAGCTTCCTCAGTCAGCGGTGATGCCACCTCCTTGCCCCAGGCCCATTTGGCACCAGGACAGTTGGGAAAATTAGCTAGACAAGACCCCTAACAAGGGCTAGCTGATGTGAACACAAAACGTACAATTCAAACATTTTGGTGGAATTAGGCTGACTGGATCAGGGTTATGCCCACTCCCCGCAGGAAGAGGTCATGTAGAGAGTGTAGTCACTCTAAAGGTAAGAAGCCCATTGGCTAATACCTGTCTCTCCCCTTAATGCCCCATTATTGAGTATTTAGGTGGTACCCCTGAAGCTAGGAATTCAGATCTGGTGGATCCAGAAGAAGAGGACTAAGAGGCACCAGAAAACAAGAACAGAATACTTGCTGTGAAGTTTTGGCACAAAACCCTACATGCCTGCACCAGTGTCGACAATCGTGACAAAGTGACTCGTCCGGCAGCTGAGCATCTGCCAATAACCCCGGTAGACTACCAGCCCTTTCAAATTGCCAGCAATCTCCCTTGGAATAGAGGAGTTACACCCCTGCAGTCCACAGGCACAGAAGCAGCAGAGTCTGGTCCACTGTCTTGCAGCTCCCTGGCCAGCCCAACAGCACAGCCACCCAGGAAGAGGTACCTGTGCCCTAGAAGGTCAGACCTGTCGACCCACCAAGCATGAAGACACCAGGACCAACCAGAGCCACACATCACCAATAACTGGATGCCCTGCACCAAACCAAGCCCCTGTGAGTCCAAGCAGACTCCCACTGTACCAAGACCAGCAGCCATTGAGGGACGTCAGCACCAGAGAGACCCACTTCCAGAGTGGCCCAGCTGTGCTGCTTTTGCACCCTCAACTGGCTAGACTAAATACCGCGAGGACCTTTGACGCACCCACCCAGTCGACCTATCTACTCTGCACCCAAGCGCCCCTGTCTGGGTACCTGAGAACCGACTGTGCTTTCTTTCTCCCAGGACCCTTGCGACAGGTGTCCCCTGTTGGGAGTTTCCAGACTTGACCCCAAGCCCCCTCTGCAGCCTGTTTCCAGGTGGCTCCCCTTCTTTCCACCAACATAGCGTGCAAAGCTACCAACCTGACCAGCACCTCTGAACCCAGACACCCCAGGGCAGGTTAAGAGTAACTTCTGGTGGTACTTTGGACCTTAGCCCCCTATTACCCCAAGTACCGAAGGAGCCCCCCCAGAAACCAACAGAAAATAACTGCATGCAACATAGGCCTTTTTCCCCACAGGAAGGCATTGCAGCCTAAGCACGCACTTAAGTGAACATTTTGTTTACCCGTAAAAATCAATATTTAAAAAAGTACTTAATTGATAACAAAATTCTTGGGATCAAAATGTACATAAAAATGTGTTATTTTTCTAAATTTGTCTTGGATGTATTCTTTGAGTGTGTGTCTCACTTATCGCCTCTGTGAGTACAACAAATGCTTAGCATTACCCTCTGCCTAGCCTAAACTGCTCAAACACACTACTACAAAAGACAGCATTGAGGGCCCGATGTGATGGTCCCATTAGTGGTCACTGCCATTCTGGCGACTTCCCCGCTGGCCCCATTAGGACTTTTCCACTGGGCTGACCAGTGAAACCAATGTTTGTGCCGGTCAGCCCAGTGGGAGAGTAGCAGCAGCATTGTTGCTGGCTCGTAATAGAGCTAGAGGCAATGCTTCTGCACGCAGGATGCATCAGCACCATGGGCATCGGTAGTGCAGGGGCATCCCTCTGGCCCCCCTGCACTTGTTCTCCGCCAGCCTTTTCATGGTGGTGGAACTGCCATAAAAAGGTTGACAGAGACAAGGTAGTAATCAGCAGGGCAGCAATGAGTTCAGCGTCACGCTGGCTGACTGCAACCTTCACTGCCATCAGCCCATCGGCATCTGGGATCCTGGTGGGGACGGTGGTAGGTTGGCGGGTCTGCCCACCAACGTCGCAATGTGGCGGTCAGACTGCCACAACCACAGCGGTCCAACAGCCACCACAGCATTGGCGGTCCACAGACCACCAATGTTGTAATCTGGCCCTTAGTGTTGTCATTTTTGCCTCTGTAGACCAATAGAGGTTTGCCTGGACACTTTACACAGTGTTTCTCCTTTGGGTCAACTATATAAACAGCCGGTTTCCTACAGGCAGAACATTGACTCTTGGAAGAAGCTTTGCTGTTATGACATAAGAAGAGAAAATTGCCAAGGTGACTAAAGATGTATGTGCTGGATGCCTTAAGCAACTCCAAGAGCTCATGAGCCACAAAATGTTTGCAGTGCAGAAAAAGTAAATACACACGTTGACTGGGGCCACAGAGATGCAAACACTACTTTTCTTCAAATCGTCTGGTCAACCTGTAGTGTTCCCAGCCCTTCCCTTACTCTCATCACCCCATTGTCAGTTTTCCACATCCCAAGGTTCACCATCATGGGGTCTGGCAGTGTTGCCAAAGAGGGGAGTAGGTGGGTTGGGGAGATGTTCTGATTATACAACATAATTATGAAGCAGTTGAAAGCATCTTTCTAGCCCTTAGAGTTTTGGAAATATTGTAATTTGTAGTCAGAGTTCATTCGTATTCCTAAAGTCCATTTCTCAGTAGGAATACTTAGTCATGACATTACTGCAATCGGAAGAAGTAAACCACAACTGCTAGGTTTTCAAGATAAGGCCTCAGTGATAGGTGCACCACCAGGACAGAGTTCATACTGGGTGCAGAGCAACTGTTACATTTTTATTTCCTTGTAAAGCTCTAAAACCAGCTGGAACCTTTATAGATATAAAAAAATAACCTGGACATAGTTAACTAGCCCCTCTCACAATTGGCTGGACCCCAAGAGGCTGATATGACCTGAAAATGCACCATAAAGTTAATTAAGTGGAACCCTTGCTGTTTGAGGTGTGATTCTGTGAGCTGGAATGTCAGCTCGGGAGGCTTAAGCCCATTGCATTACACCGCCTTGCACCCAGAGCCAGAATCAGTGGCGGAGAGGGCTTGATATTTCATAGAAACATTGCTGTAGCATTGTATAATTTCTCTCTTGCACCACTAAAACTTTGATCAGGCCCTGAATCCACATGGTCAATGCCCCACAAAATAAACCAGACTCAACACCCACAATTCCTAAAAATGCAGTGCCTGAAGTGTAAATGTAAGCTTCAAAAATAATATTTTAGAGTCATAACTTAGCCCCAGAAGACAGTTTTCTCAGTGTATGATTTAACTCCTCCTTTTGATTACCTGTAAATGAATCTCATATGTTTTTTTAAACATACACCACTGCGTGGAGATTGATTTTACTGAGATCTATTTATTGTATCATGTGTTGTGTAGTTTCAGTACCCTAACACCACCAAGAGTAAACCCTGACTGCTCAACTTCGACACCACTAGGATGCCAAGTGCTTTAAAGCAGTAACTTAGTTATCTGACTGGTGTGCAATAATATTGGAATTCCTGGAAATTAGACCCAAACAACAATAACCACAAAGGATACTTCTGTTGTAACTTCTGACTGCCCCAGAATCCCAAAACTTGTGTTTGTTGCCTAGTGTCACTAATAGCTGCTCTCTATCACTCTACCAATGTTCCCTTTCTAAATGCTCTCAAGATGCTGTTCGCTTGTTGGGCCCCATATTTCACCCAGGAGTAAGATGGGGTTTAGGCTCCTTTTTCCCAATTTTTAGTACACACGTATCCCATTGACTCTACTTAGCATCTTGTGAGTGTAGGATTCCAGATAAAGTTTAAATATTGGAGAAACAGATGAGACTTGAATTGTTTCCTAAAACCTTGTGGGGCTTATCAGGGAGCCTGCACAAGGTGGATCAGGCCTTGCATCTAAATTTAAATGTTTTTCATGAACGTTGATTCACCAAAATGGGAGATGTAATGGAAATGGCATCATGCACATTTTAGCCATGTTAGCAACTGAGTTGATATCTTCCTCCACATGTAGGACATTTGCTAATGTGAGGCCAAGAGGATATAGAAAGGGCAAAGAGGGGAACCTAGAGACCACAAACAGAGCCTGAGAGGGCGGTTTACTGTCTGTTGCTGATGCTGAGCTCTCGTCTCCTAAGGCCAGGATATGGTGGTGTCAGGTGTAACAAAGGAGACACTTGGGGTAGCATCTTCTACTTTTGACTAATTTTATCTGGTATGAACGTGTATGATGAAGCCTCTTTATTTTGAGGCATACTTTGTTGGAGCTAACACAGCTGTTTCTATGATAGCGAGTGTGTTCATAGGTGTGTTGCTAGGAAGCCTACTTCATTCTCAGCTGTCCTAGGGAAGACCCACTACAATGTCCCATTAACAGAAGCAGTGAAAGAGATGTTTCTCATGAAACTGGCTTATCCTAATGCTCCATAGGAGCAAGGACAAAAGGATGAGGTAGGGTGAATAAATTTGCTATTTTGCTTGAAACATCAGTTTTCTTTTATACCGGAGTCCCAAATAGGAGTTTTGGGGCAGAGCTCAAAACTGGTTTGTGGCCACATAACTCCAACCACTACTTAAATGCTGTCAGTTTATCAGAATAATAAATTAAATACTTTGCGTACGCCAGAAGCCTTGGGAGAGACCACCACACAGAGCATCTATCCTATGAGCAACATCCCTCAGAACAAATTTGTAAGAAGGCTCTATGAACCTGCTTTGCATAAACAAGATAGGATGCATACTCCTTGAAGGGAGATACACAGAAGATAGTGTGCATATATCATCTCATGATCTTATCTCATGATTCCCTCAAATAGGGCTGGCAACTTCAATGATATGCACCTCTAGAAATACTTTTTGACATGTTTTAAGAAATTATTTCAAAAGATTTGATGGGAAATAAAGAGGCTTGAATTCCAAATCAATATTCCATACCACTAAGAAGTTCCCAACCCCACCTACGTGAATACATACAAGCATAATGACATTTGCTAGGCACACATTATGCTGCTAGAGGTCTCTTGATGCAGGTGATGCTCAAGAGAAGTAAATAAATAGATTTTCAAAGCTGAGCTAAAGCTAGTAAATAATGGTAATGCTCTAAGTTGTGGAGGAATGAAGTTCCAAACAACAGGACTAGCCACTGAAATAGCCTGCTGCTCCTGGATTTAAGCTTAACCTAGCAACCAATAAAAAGTTTGATCCTATGTAAGACACACACTGAGGTGTACAGTTATATCTTCTCTTCCTAATTGATGGTAGCACTTGAATGAATATCCAGCATGCAAATTCAACCTTAACATAAGCCACTTGGACCCAGTATAAAGACCTCCTAGCCTGCAAGATGTGATCTCTCTTTAAGCTCAAAAACGGCATGCATGACAGCATTTTACACACTTTGTGGCCATGCCATCACTGTGGAAGTGAGAACTTAAAGAGGCAGCTAAAATAGTCTAGCCTGGAGTTCTCAAAGCACCCTCCACCAGGTACTTAATGCTCATGGGGCAGATAGGGAAGGATTGATTAGAGGTTCCTTGGTTGGTGAAAACAGCTCCCCACAACATTCATTGAGGATATTGAGGCATCTGACAGCCTAGTGTAAATCCTAGGTTTTACATAGTGGAATTTTCACCAACCGAACTGGAAAATGGGTGGCCCTAGAGTCTCTATCAGATTTCCCCCCAAAAAAGATAAACTCAGTTTTACCAATGTTGAGTTTGTGCTGACTCTAATGCATCCATTGTTGAATCTTAATTAACAATTTCCAAGAGGCACAAATGATATCTGAAATATGAGAAACATGCGTATACACTTACTTGTCATCTACACAGGAGTGTACTTTAATCTGTAAGTCAGGAGAGAACTGCAATGGAGGCACCATATAAACATAAAACAAAATACTAGATGATGAGAAACCTGTAGGACAGAACATTCAGGAATAATGAAAGAAAACAAAAATAACCAGGTAGCCTATTTATGTTCTCTGATATAGGAACAAGATAAATGTGTGTTATGTTGGGTACAAGAAGGCAATGTGGAGAAAAATATCTGCAACTGTTCTATTTCATGAGCAAGATGAACGAACAGCAGAAATGTTTAAACTTGAAATAAAACTCATACATTCTAGGCCTCCCTTTGTTGAAACTTCTCTCAGTCAACAGGCATGTGGTACATGATTAGAGAAAATTCTCTACCCAACAAGTATGTGGAAAAATGTTTAGTGGCCCACACACTCACCAATGCTTTCCTCTCAATGGTGATGTAATTACGTTTAGAATCCGATATACTTCTTGAGACAAATGCAACCTTGTTCTCACAACCATCAATCATCTGCTTACAACTGCTCCCAAGCCTATCCCACTGGAATCCACTGTAACAATTGAACTTACATCTTCTTCAAATAGTCATAATGTAGGTGCATCAATAATTACGTTTTTCAGAGACTGAAATGCAACTTCTTCCTCAGATTTACATTACCCTTCCTTTCAACAATTTCCTCAGAGACTCAATTTGAGAAGAAATGTTATCTACAAAGGTAACATAATATCCACATAATCCGAGACAGGATTTTTGGGATGGAAAAGTTCTATGTATTGCAAGAGACGTGTACCCCTGCCCTGAGTGCCTAACTGTAGTGTTGTCTGGATCCCTAGTGCTGATTTTTTCATCACAGGTGAATTCGGAACACATATTGCTGTCTTGTTGGACCAAGAGGAGCACCCAAAGTACTACCCTCCTAGTGGTGGAAGGCTACCCCCTTCAGTAACAGTTAAGCAACCCAGGTGTGGTGGTGGCAGTGTACTGTGTAGTGATCAGTAGTAAAGAATAGGTCATTTTGACCCTGTGTAACTGGAGTGGAGCCTACAGGCTCACTCACTTTTTAAAAGTTCTGCTGTTGTGTGTTTATTCACCCGTGGCCTACATCAGGTAGATGTTTTCTGTGCAGGGGTAGTGACTCTGCGCTGGTTATATGTGCGAGTGGGAAGGGTACAGTACAGGGATAGAGTAGTACTATGACTATAGAGTGAATGGGAGATTTAGTGCTGGGCAGTGCATGCATGATAAAAGCATGTGCTGGGTGTATGTGTGCTTGCAAGAAGTACAATACACAGAGGGTGAAGTGTTGTACAGTGTGAACATGGTATATGTGTTTAAACTGGCAGGGTGTGTTTAAACTAACACATCCTGGTACAATGCAGAGAGGCTGCAGTACTGAGCAGTGCGTGCAGCTGGAGTGTGTGTGCTGAATATCTGGGGTGGCATAATCCATGAAGATAATAGTGTTGTGCTGGAAGTGTGCTGTGAATGTACACTGAGTGCAAATGTGCCTGCAACGGTACATTACATAGAGGGCCCTGGGTTCCATATTGGGAAACCCCGGCCTGGCTAGTGCATACATGATGAGTAGAAAAATACCCACAGACAGATTTGTGTATTGCGGCATTCTTCTGGGCTGGGTGGGACACACACTGAAGGAAGGAAGAGCCAGGCTCTCTCTGTACACTTTAAAAAAGACAGGGCTCTTTGATTCAGTGACAGGTCACAAGGAAGGGGCCTAGACACACCTCAGGAAGAGAAAGGTGGGGCTGATAATGGAATCATAAAGAGTAGGGCTGAAAGCCTGGGATTAACTTTTTGATGCACATATCACTGTGGCTGAAATCCAGGCATGAACTCTGGTAACTCCCATGAATTTTGTGTGCATCAATCAGATTCTAGTCCTGCCTGATGTGACAGACATTCTTTCAGGTGGAGAGATGAAAAGGGAAGATGCCCGTTCAAAAGAAGCAGAACTTTAAATTAAAACTTCAAAGCCTCAGATCTTAAATTACATTTAGTGCCTAGAAGAGGAATTCAAGAATGCAATTCGAGACCACAAACTTTGTCATCTGCCAAGCAGCCAGATGGGCTGGTTTTGGAGGGGAAGCTCTGCAATACTTCTGCCTGTAACTTGGACTGAGGGCCAAGGCCTTCTAGTATCTCTGCTGGGTGAGGAGACATCATCCACCGAAACCAAGATCGTCTCCCCTTGAGCATTAAGCACCAAAGCCTACCTGCTTGCCAAGAGTATTGTACCCTCTAAGGAAAAGAAAAGCATTGGAGAGAGGGAGGTCCAGTGGGGAGCCCTAATGAGAAGACTCCACAAATGAGGTGTGAGGAGAATGGCCGTGCCCCGATCGGGGCGATGCATGAGTGCAAGGACTGTCAGGAAACCATTGTATGGCAGGAGAGGGCCACTGTGACTTACGCTGTTCAGACCGCACTAGGCTAGAAGAACCAAGCTTATATCCACTGCCTTTTGTATCCATATACTAGCAGGGGCCACCGGAAATGCTGAGGCCCGGGTTTGGGTTGTTGCCTGTGATATACCCAGATGGATTCCCCAAAGATCAAGAGGATGCCACCAGAGACATAGCACCCTCACTGAAGATGCTGTCAAAGCCAGATGATCCTACTCTCTCTGACAAGTGTGACTTACATTGAGTTTGTCAAGTGGGAGCAGCTCTGATCACTGGACCTAGCCAGCAGAGCTGGTCAAAGGAGAAGATCCTCTGCCTGCTGGGTAATGCTGCAAGAATGTGAGCAGTCTCAGTTTGCTGATAAGGAACAGGACTTTGCTACACTGCTGAAAGGTTTAATATGGCCAGTGCAGGTAATACTTGATCTGGGCCTTTGGAGGCACAGGAAACCTAATACTATCAGTGTTGCAGCACCATAGGCACTTTAGACTAACTTGTTAAAGAGTCTTGAGTACAGCCTAATAGTTTACATTCCCGGGATGTGATCATCAGTGAATGTAGATAACTCTGAAGCCGTTAAATGAAGGAGAGTGGGACTAGAGCTCCGAACTCAAGGATATTGTGTTATTGCTTATTAATGTTGTTTACCTCTGCATGTGTAGAAATAGGAGTAAAATACTTATTTTTATATAAAATATATATGACTGGATGTTGATTTATGCTCACCCTGTTTGCAAGTTGAGTTATAGATCATGTTCACTGATCTGTATCTACACTTCCTCATGAAGGAGCCTTGACTAATCATGCATAGCTTCTGATGAGAGTCAAGTGCAGAAGGGGTGTTTGGCCCAGTTGAGCTGGATCCATAGTAGGTCGGGCCAGAGACATTAGGAGTAACTGCCACAGTTGGGCTCTGCATGCCCCATGGTCCTCTGAAAGGAGTTATGACAAGCATCACAGCTGGCCCTTGTCCATTGTAGTTGTGCTGTTTTTAATGGCTTACACAAAATCAGTGTTGGGTCTAATACCATCAGCTGAAATACAATGACTCAAATATTCAATTTCTTACCATGAATTTGCACTTATTCTTTTGTGTTGTAATGCCATGTACTTGTAATATTTACAGTACTTCACTTAACACCAACAAATGATTCTCCCCTGTGTCAGAAAATACTAGGATATCACCCTGGTAAGCCAACACATTTTGCACAGACCCAAATTTGTTAAACACCAGTTTCTGAAAAACAGATGCAGGGGAGGCTTAGAGAATGGCATGCGACAAAACCTAGTGGCTCCAAAGGGAGTATTAAAGGCCGTCAAAGCTCAAGAGTCATGGCTAAGTTCCTCTTGGTGATAGACTACTCTCAAGTCCAATGTGAAGAACATTTTTGCCCATTCATGTTCACTTAACATTTCTTGGATCTTGGGAAAGGGAAAAGAATCCACCAAAATGTTGTTATTCATGGACCGGAGTCTTAAATTGCCTGTTTTCTTCTTGGCCTGGAGAAATCCATTGAGAATAGTCAACTGGTTCTATAACCATTTCTAACAAAGCTTGTATGGGTGCTCTTACAATTGACTCCTAATATTCAAAGGCATGTCTCCCACCTTGTGGATTACAGGGATGGATCCAGTTTTTAAGACGATCTTGTGCTCATATCCTTTACTGACATCCAGTCTATTCTCAAACATAGTCTGAGGAGTCCTGTAGTAACTGATCCAATGAGATCACTGTAAAGTGCTTACTATCAATAAGTTATATGGGGCAATTGGTACCAGGCCTTAACAATATCTCAAATGATCCTTGATTTCTCCACCCTAGAGCATTGAACCCTTCCTTTGGTACACAAACTATCGTAAAACACATTCTGTCCTTATAAGTGACATATTCCTGAAAGTAGTCCATCTAGTCAATGTTGAAAACCTTCAAAAGCTACAGTTCTTCTCTATGGGGAATATAGCTCTGACTCCACTCTTCAAGTATATCTGAACTGTCTCAATACTGATTGAAGAGCCAGAGTCAACAATCACTTTAACATAAATTTTAGCAATACAGATGTAACAAACAGATTTCAGCAATACAAATGTAATAAACAGGGTCACTACCTTTACTGTGAATTACTAAAGCCTCCATCATCTTGATAGACAATACCATTCTGCTAGATACAATCATCTAATCAGCTGTTTCTGCAACATCTCCTTGATTGGGCACAAGAGCAATTTATTGGACATTTTTGCACACTTTTCCAAAATGACCAAACCTCCTAAATTTCAGGCAAGATTTACCAATTGTCGGACATGTTTTAGATGTCATCATCGATCTTTCCATGCCTTTAGCAAATTCAAGCATCCTTTGAAAAGTTGGAATCCTGCAACAAAGTAATTTCTATTGAGGTCTTTTATAGCAACATGATCCATAGGTGTGTTGATGGACTAAAGCGAGGGTTAAATGCTTTCTATATCTACAATGTAGTGAGTGAAAAGAATTAAAGATATGAGTTATTTTGAAAATGTTCATTTTTTGCCAGGTGTACACTCCCTTTTTTGTCTTCACTGCTTTTGCTGGCTGTTGAACTCTGTTCACTTCACTCTTGCTAACAGGGTATAAAGTGCCTGTGCTTCCCCTTTCAACATGATGAAATTCGTATATTCAGAATTGGCCTATTAACTTAGGTCCCTAGTATTTTGTACAAAGGTTTACACAGTGCCTGTAAGTAAAATGTCACATGTGAACTGCAGTACCAATTGTGCCATCCACTACTGTGACAGTGTAAACATGACTGCAGACCTACCATTTGGGGCCTAGCCATGCAGTGTAATTTGCAAATATAATCTGGCAAAGCAAAACCCCTGTTGACAGGCCTAAACATTATTTTTACATTTTAATAAGTCACACATAGCAAGCTTTACTTCCATAAGGCAGGGTGCACTTAATTTAAAAGAAAGACATGTAAATGTTTAATGTTAAACATGTCCCTACATTGAAAAAGCCACAAAAGCTATTTTCACTGTAGCAAGGCTGACTGTTCCGTAAGAGAGCAATGGGATGCAATATTAAACTTAATAATTTTATCTCCAGCTAGGAAACACAAACATTTCTTTCTTACACTTTTTGAAATATTTATTACAAGTGTAATTCACTGGTGAAATCAGATTTGTAATAAATATTTTGGAAAAGGCAGTTTTAGAAAGTTACATTTTCCCTGCTTTAAGTCTCTGGGGGCCCATTTGTATTTCTTCTTCCGCTTCTGCAAGCCAGCAGTTATCATTTGAAGAGGTGTGAAAACTGCTCTAAGAGTGGAAAACAAAGGCCTTGGGTGTGGGGAGGTATTCTTTTTCCCTTAACAGGATCACCAGTGGGCTGAGCCCAGGAACTTGATTACCATTATTGGATTTTGGTGTTCGAAGAAGGAAAACACTAGGATTACCTTATTATACTACCACACACCCCCATTCACTGGACCCAAGTCTAGTACGGCAGAATACTTCTGTCATCTTGAAAATACACAAATTGGGTAAGGTTGGTCCTGGGAACTTTTACCTCATTGGTTAGGGCATATTAATGAGATATTCCTACTGAATAGCTTATACCAGGTATAAATTTGGCATTTTCAGGTACCCACTTCTGAATACTTCTGAACCTAATGGAGATCAGAAAAGGACCGAACCTGCTGCTGTGACCAGTGAATAGCCCTGAAAGGGCTAGGCCTGCTCTAGCTTGTACTCTGGACATAGAAATGGATTCCAAGGGTCATGAGAATGACCCCCTGTTAAAGATACAGGGACATATAAGCTAAAAGAGGCCTTATTCTGCAACTGCCCAGCTCACCAGTGGCAACTGCACCTGCACTGGACCCTGCTGTTTGGCCTCTGCCTGACACCCTGTGAACCTCTAAGTGCCTCCCCTGAAGTCCTGAAGGACTTCAGAAGTGTACTCCTGTGATGCATTGAGGCTTGAAGGACCTACGTCAGAGGGTAAAAGCGGAGACTAGCTTGAACCAGGTTGGTGCATCTGACCTGTGCTGCATCATGGTCAGCATCAAATTGCACCTAGTCATAGGTACTGTAATAAATGTGTTTATTAGTTGATAGGGGTGGAAGCCCCACTTAAATAATAAACACAATCCTTACCAGGGTAAACCACAAAAAGTCACTGGATTAACCTGTGGCTAATTAACCCTCTGGTTCGCAATGCCACGGAAACCATGGTGGTAGGCCCTACTAGTGACAGGGAATTCCTTCCCTGTAACTGGTAGGAGGCTCATCCCCCCCAGAAACACTCCCCAGACGTCCCCCACCCCCTTCCTCCATTTAGGATCCCCCCATACATGTACACACTCACAGACACGCACCAAACATGCACATACTCACTCCCTCACACTGGTATACACGCATTCATTCATGCATGCATCTATTCATTCTCGCACACATCCGTACACACATTCACACTGACATGCAGACATGCATTCACATTTCCATTTGTACACGCATTCTCACACATGCATATACCCAAGCAATCAACACTACACACACAGTCGCATTCACGCACACACTCACAAATTCATGCACACAACCCCACACACACAGAAACACCCTCAACCCCCCTCCCCTGTCGGAAGCCCAAATTACCTGCATCCAGGGGGACTTCCGGCAGGGAATGGGATGGGACGCTACTTCCGCCAGCAGCGCCCGCCACAGAACACCACCAGGCCATCTCATGTGTCATGATATAGCTGGCGGCGGTATACTGGTGTGGCGCTGCTGGTGATAGCAGCGCCACCTTACCACCATCTGCCAGTATGATCACAGCCGGATTTCCACTCTTCGTGTGGCGGAAGTCCGGCTGTGGTCATAATCTCGCGAAGGGATGGCAGCCGCAGTGACGGTCTTTTGGCGGCCGTCACCGCGGCAATAGGTGTTTACCGCCATTGTCAAAATGAGGGCCTTAGTTTGAAAATGACACTTTTAGAAAGTGGGCATTTTCCTGCTTAAACTTCTGTGACTCTGCCTGTTTGTGGGATCCTTGTCTGGGTCAGACAGACAGTTGGGTTGTTGTCCATCTCCACTTGACAGTGACACAAAGGGTGCTGGGGTGTAACCTGCATATCCTGATGGGCCATCTGGGCTAGGCTGGAGGGAGAAGAAGTCACTTACACCAGAATGGGATGTGCTTGCACTCACACAATGCAGTCTCCAACCCTCTGGCGTGAGTCTGGCGCCAGGCCTGGGCAAGGCAGGATCTTGTAAACAACAGAGACTTTTCTTTGAATTTGGGTAACTTCAAAGGCAGAACGTATTGGACCAAAAACCCCAGACTTTAGATTACTTCAAGGATTCAAGAGGAACCTCTGCCAGGAGAAGAGCTGAAGAGCTGAAGGGAGAAGTGCTTCCCCTGCCTGTGACTGTGCTTTGTGCTTTGCAAAGGCTTCACCAACCAGTCTGAGTCTGCATGCTGTTGACTCTAGCTTGCCAGAGGGTACCATTCCAGTTCCTGGGCCCCTGAAAGTGAATTTCATGCGAAATCCTGTGAAACAATGCGAACAACTCTGCGACTTCGCTAAGGACGCCGCTGGACGAAGCCTGTGACGCCGCCTACACCTGGATTCTTGGACCTCGCTGAAGCGCGATTACCCCACCGTCAACTGATGCCCAAAATCGCTGCAGCCGCTGACATCCTCTCAAACTCAGGAATCGGATTGTCATATAGCCGACGTTCGTGACACCTGACTCCACTGCAGCACCCGTGACCCTGTGACGTGATCGCAACCCTGTGAGTTCACCCCACAGCATCGTGACGTCGCCAAACTTTGACTTTGCTGGAGGTGCCAAGGGACAGACTCCTCGCAACCGACACCGTCTCAACTCCACCACTCCACAGCAAGGACCTGACGGCTCTTTGTGATGCCTACGCTCCTTTGCTATGCAGCATCGGAACCGACGCCGCATCGGACCCAGCAATGCCCCGCTCCCCGACTCCGTCCACCAGCCTGTTTTCTACTTGTTTTGCTAAGGGGTCTGTGTGAATCCGTGAATGGTGCCAGTGGCATCGCATTGTGGGAAACGACTCTTCACAACGCCGAAATAACGCCAAATCAAAGCATTTGTGCCTCTAGGCACTATTTTTGTGTTTTTATTTGCTCAAGTCATATTTTTAATTGTGGACTGTGGGTTTTTATCATATTTGGTCTTGTTTGGCTTAAATAAATATTTACTATTTTTCTACACCTGTGTGATGTCCATTTTGTAGTGTTACTGTGTGTGTTGGTACACATACTTTACACATTGCCTCTGGGTCAAGCCATACTGCTCGCGCCAAGCTACAAAGGAGGTGAGCTTGGGCTAACCGGGTGTGTTTCTCCTTTACCCTGACTAGAGTAAGGGTCCTTGCTTGGACAGAGGGCAACCTGACTGCCTACCAAAGACCCGATTTCGAACAGTAACATTCATTTTATAGGCCCAGAATACATGAGTACCATTCACTAGGGACTTATAGGTAAATGAAATGTCACAATCAGGGGAAGGCCAATTTGACCATGTTTAAAGGAGTAGGTACAAGCAGTTTACTATTGGTTAGGAGGCGTAAAGTGCACTGAGTGATAAAGCTAATAAAAACAAAGTTCAGGAATAAAGAGGGGTGAACGCAAAAGGTTTAGGGGACTACCTCCCTTGAAGGCACATTATTTTAAAAAACTACTACTTAAAAAATCTAGAAATGCATATCTGTTTCACCTTATTGGATCATTGTCATTTTATTTTAGTGTCATATTGTTTATTAAATGTTACTCTATTTTTCTAATTTTGTTTGGAATGCTTATTGTTTTGAATTTTGACTTTATGACTGTGTTGGTACTGCATAGTTACTTGCCATTAAGTTAAGCCTGTTTGCTCTGGGCCATAGCTATCAGGGGGTTGAATTTTGTTTCATTTAGCGACTTTGAGGGGTTCATCCTGAAAAGTGTTGTGATTGTTCCTTGAGGTGGGTAGTCACCCTCACCCGAATATTAAAATCAAACCTCTTATAAGTTAGAAACACTAAATGGCGGGAGGTGGAGCAACGTGAAGACCATAATGGTCACACCCTGCTAAGCCTCCTATCCGGTATGGCCTCCTGAGCACCCCCTGCAATGGCCTCTTGGTCCACCCAGGCACCAAACATCACTAGAGGGGCCCCACTGTCCCTGTGACCCCCCATGAAGAGAGCTGTGGTTTTCAGAGCTCCATACTCTGAGCCAATTGCTCCATCTACATTGATCGCAGCCTAGCCCTGTGGGCCCAACATGTTCCAACAACCTGCCTGAGCAGGCCACCAGCCACTAAGGCCACCAGCAATGTCTAACAATGACAGCCTTTCTGGCCGTTCCGTCCCTGACACTGAGAAGCACAGTGGCTACTGGAGCACTTACCGACCAGCTCTGCACAGAACTTCTGGTGATCTGCACATCACTGCTGGGAGTACAACCCAGCTTGAACTCCATACAGTAAGCGCCTGCGCCGTGCATCTTCGTGTCCCTTGCCCCATTTGTGGGTGAGTCACCTCCGCATCTCTGGACATTGCTTTTTGAGGCCCTCCACAAACTCCCCCAGTGTGGAAGGGTTCGGGTGGACTTCTGGGTGGCTCTCTCCAATCGGTTTACACCACTTCCCAGCAACTCCATAAGGCCGATAATGGCACACCGGAGGCAGGGCTACTTTGGGAGGGGCCCGCAAACAAGGACTTTGCTGCACCGAACCAGCTTCCATTCTGCATGGTTACTGACATTGTTTGCCCCACTGAGCCCCTGATTCTGGGCACCACTGAGGTACTCAGCAGTGGCAATATCCAACTTGGATAGCTGGGAACCACCGCCAGACACAGTTGGGAACAATTTGGTGCCTTGACTGTTGCCCTTGTCGCAACCTACACCGCCGCTCATCAGCTGCTCTTTTCGGAGGTGACTGTTTGCCCCAAAACCCATACTATCTGTGTCCCCTCCCTGGAGAGGGATTCTTCTACCATGACAGACATTGTAGTGGATCCATTTTAGTTTCTCCTTGGACACAGGAGTTAGCTTAGCCTCTGGCTTGCAGACCTGGTGCCCTAGTCACCAGGTGACCTTTTACCCACTTAGTATGCTCTCTTTTTTCCAATTATTTTATTATTTCTTTTAGTAAAAGTGGCTGTTTATATCTTATAGGAAAACTATTTTGCTTTAATTTATCAGTGCCACTCTGAGAAGGCACAATTATCAGTGATGTATGTAGGTAGTGTCACCCTGTCCCTTTCTCACATGTGTCAGGAACATAATGCACACTTCTTTATGAAATTGCTGACACATGTCTGCAGTCTTATCAATTGTTTAGGAACATACCTGCATCAGGGATCCTACATGAACAGTATAAATACACCTTACATGACAAGCTCATTAGAGGGGTTCCTTCCAGATGCTATCTATGCTGCACGTCACCTTGCTGAACAACTCAGCCTTTGTGTCACCGCGGAGTCTGACCTAGAGACCTCATTCCAAAGTAACAAGGGTTGGGGTCGCTTCTCATGGACATGGTACTGGCAGATCAGGGTTTATCACACCTAGCTTTCGTTAGGGTAGATATTAGGCTCTCTTTGCTAGAGATTGCATTATCTCATGTTATTGTAAGATGGTGGGGGTTTTCATGTTCACAACTCTCAGCTTCACAATATTGTTTTTTTATCTGTGCACATTATCCTAATCATTGAAGCAAAAGTATTTTACTGTAGATTGCAGTCTTTTCAATAAATATATTGAAAACTCTCCTGCATCTCCTTCATTGCATGTGTGTGACTAAGACTTGTTGCTAATGGGAGAAAAAGATAACTTCCGTTCTACCACGACTCCCCTGAGAGGTCTAATCTAGAGCACATGCATAATGCTGCAAGAAATCACCTTTGATGTCTGAGTTTTGGTGAGGTACTGCTTGTGAGCTGGGAGGGTTGGGCCGACAGTTGCGACTTGCAGAAGTGACTCGGTTGCCTACAAACAAAAGTGATGTCATCCCAAATCCAGCAGCCTTGCTAGAAGCGAGAGTCCAACTACGACAAACATTGATGGTCTGCTGAAGGAGATAGTGGCCATTGGGTCCACTCTTACCACTATGAACAACACAATGTTGGATTCGAATATCGTAGTGAAATTCCTTTGAGCCGAGGTGACCACCTCCCACACATGCGTAGACACTCTGAATGCACATGTTGGCCAAGCAGATGCACAGAATAATTCTCTACTACACTGGGGCAATGATGTAGACTTTTCCCTTCACAAAGTCACAGACTTGGAAGATTGGTCCTGCAGAGACTATATCCACATCTTCGGAGTTCCTGAGGGCACGGAGGATGACCAAATTCTGACCTTCCTGGGGGGCTTTATTACCAAACTCCTGGAAATCTACATCCCTGAAGCTCTAGAGTTCCAATACGCCCACATGGTCTACTCCCGTTCAGAGGCTCCTAATGGGCCCTCTTGCCCAATTATTGCGTGCCTCTTCCACCACCAACATGCATATACCATCGTCAGAGCGATGAAGCAGACCCCGACACCACTGCTTTTTGAGGGCCATCGCATCACCTTTACAGCAGATTACTCATAGGACACCAATGCCAAGCATCAGAAATTTTCAGCAGTACAACCCCAGTTCTGCTGCTGGGAAATCAAATAAGGTTTGTTAGATCCAGCATGTATAAACAATACCACCAACAGGAATGGACAGACATGCACTGAGCCTGGCAAACTGGAAGACTTACTTGATGACTTTGAGGACTCCTCCATTGACACAAGAGGCCCTCTGGATACCCAGACTTCCACAACATTAGCTGATGATGCCTGGTAATCTGGGAAGCAAACACCCCTCGGCTCTGCAGCGCTGGGAATTGGACCAACAAGACCTCAACCAGATGGTCAGTCCCTGAGTAGAGGCTGGGACCAAGACATAACTCTGGCTATGGTAGAGGCACCCACTCCCTGAACACTCCCAGACATTTTCTCCTACAGTCCCCACTTCTCCTTTCCATTGCTGGTTGCACCATCCATGAAGCAGCAGTTGTGGACCACAGCATGATCAGCCTAGACTTAAACCTGGGTCCCGTCTTGCTGCCTACCACCCAGTGGCAGATGATAGCCTTCGTCTGTACCCTACTGGAATACAAAGAATGTCCCCAAGTGCACATCCTTACCTATAGGATAATGAGGGCTTGGTTGCCATGAACTGGATGCTATGGGCAGCAGAGAAGGGTACTCTGATGAGTCATGATGAAAGACTCAGCCATAGTGAAATTCCAACCCTGTAAGGCCCTCAGAGGGGAAGAGAGGGAGGCTGCCACTCTCCACAGGAGATTCAAAACATCCCCTAAGGGTGCCCATTATGAAACCTTAGAACTTGCCAAGACATGCCTCAATGTGCTCTTCAGAGCAGGGGAAGAACAGGTGGTAGTGAAACTTTAGTGGCGTAAATATGACCAAAGAGGTAGGATTGGACACCTGCATAGGCAGAAGTCCCAGTTCATAGTCTCGGCGTTTCAAGATGCAACTGGAACTCTGCTGACCAACTTACAGGACATCGTAGAGAGGTTTGCTAATTACTACTTGACCTTTTAATGATTGGAGTTTACATTCTCAAAATTCCAGCTAGCCTTCCTATAACTATTTTATCTGTCCTTGATCACAGCAGAGGGCTTAGCCTTGCTTAAATGAGAGATTACTGAGGAGGAAGGGCACCCTGGAGAATTTGATAAAATAGGTATGGCACTCCTGATCCCAGTGCTAACCTGCGCCTAAAAGGAGGCTGTGAACTTGGACTCCCTGGGCCTGATCTTTAAAACTGCTACAATTACGGTCATCCCCAAAAAGGGCAAGGATCCACAAGAGTGGGCCAGCTATTGTCCGATATTCATCCTTAACGTGAATCTGAAGATCAGAGCCAAGATCCACTCATATCAAGGGGGATTGGTACTATGTCGTACCTTTCAAGACCATTTCCGAACCCTGGACACCTCCTATAGCACATGAAAGATGACCAGATGTAGAGACTAGCACTCTCCCACTATGCTGAAAAGGCTTTTGACTTTATGGAACGGACCTACCTTTTCATTGTTATGACACAAATGGGCCTGGGTGACTACTTTGGGGGTCATTCTGACCCTGGCGGTCATGGACCGCCAGGGCCAACGACCGCGGGAGCACCGCCAACAGGCTGGCGGTGCTCCCATGGGCATTCTGACCGCGGCGGTACGGCGCGGTCAGAAACGGAAAACCGGCGGTGTACCGCCGGTTTTCCGCTGCCCTGGGGAATCCTCCATGGCGGCGCTGCAGGCAGCGCCACCATGGGGATTCCGACCCCCTTACCGCCAGCCTGGTTCTGGCGGTTTTGACCGCCAGAACCTGGCTGGCGGTAATGGGTGTCTTGGGGCCCCTGGGGGCCCCTGCAGTGCCCATGCCACTGGCATGGGCACTGCAGGGGCCCCCTAACAGGGCCCCACCAAGATTTTGAGTGTCTGCCTAGCAGACACTGAAAATCGCGACAGGTGCAACTGCACCCGTCGCACCCCTTCCACTCCGCCGGCTCCATTCGGAGCCGGCATCCTCATGGAAGGGGGTTTCCCGCTGGGCTGGCGGGCGGCCTTCTGGCGGTCGCCCGCCAGCCCAGCGGGAAACTCAGAATTACTGCGCCGGTCTTCTGACCGCGGAGCGGTATTCTGTCGGGGGAACTTTGGCGGGCGGCCTCCGCCGCCCGCCAAAGTTGGAATCACCCCCTTTATCTCTAAGGACTGGCTTCTCTACAATTCCCCCCCACCATGCTGAGGTCCATTGTGCAGGCTTCTTGTCTAGTGATTTCCCCGATACAGAAAGGCACTCACTGGGGATGCCCCCAGTCCCAGTTCCTGTTCCTTTTGGTGATGAAACCTCTCTGTACATTCAAACAACTTCTCAACAGACACTGAGGTGAAGGTGTTCCTGTATGCTGATGACATCCTTCTTCCACTGAAAAACTCGTCATTGACCTCTGCCATGCCTCTATAAAAATGATTCTCCCATCTCTTGGGCTACAGACTCAATTGATCCAAAAGAGGGGCATTGCCCCGGTCGATAGGGACCACCAGATTGAGACTCCCCTCACATGAAGTAAGGTGGGTGCCTTGTAGGTAGCGATATCTCAGTATTTCAACAAAAAGTGGCCTTCGCAGGATGGTAGAAAACAACCTCCTACCCCTATGTGAATGATCTAAACATAGCTTCTCAGGTAGCTATGTCTAAGCCTCTCCCTCTAGGTCAGAGTCCCAACTTTGAAGATGACGGTGGCCTCTAAATATAATTACATCCTCAGCATGCTGCTTCTGAGGGTACTCCATGGACTCCTACAGGGGATAGAAGCTGATATCCGATCTTACATCTGGAACAGCAAGCGCTGCAGACTGCGAGGTCCAGGGCAATGGGCCAACACAAAGGCTGGCGGCCTACAACTACCGCCTTTCAACTCTCCCAGATGGCTCGCTACCTAGGCCACCTGCAGAAAGTACCCGTGAGTCAACATGGAACGCCACCTCACTGGCTAGGTGTGCTTGATCACACCATGCTACCTCCCATCATCCTTCCCCTCCTGGCGACACAACCCAATGCTGACATCCACTGCTGCGGCATGGAAAATGGCTCAAAACCTTATAGGAATTGACCTATTCCTCCTCAGAGAAGTGCCTTCTGGCACAATGCTGCTATTTGCATCACCGGAGTCCCTTTCTATTGAATGACCTGGAAGACGCGAGTATCATAGATAGAACCCACCAGAAGGGCGTGACGTTGCAAGGACAGTTTGATCAGGACATAGTGCCTGGCCAGGTTGGACAGCTGTTTGAAGAATTTCACATGAAGACCCTTGGGTATGAGAATGGTTACTTCCCCTTTAACAGTGTGGTTGAGATGGGACCAGTAGAGATGGGTCTTCGGGGGTCTCTTTGGAGGTGTGGTATTCCAACCTGATCCAGTTTCTTCATTGTTTCTAACTATCGATGTCAGATAGGTGTTTCTCTTGGATAATACTTTGTTTGAACGGGACAGGAACTTAGATAAAAATCTGCTGTCATTGAATTTGAAAGTGCACTTATATTAACTTTTTAAATTGTTCTTAAATTGAGGGGAATGATGAATTATTACAAAGGGGAAATGGGGACTACACCCTCTACATAAATTTTGTTTGCATTTGCAGTTTATTAATGGTGCTTATACCCACTTCTGGCATTTTGACTGGGCGGTTAGCCCCGTCAGTGCCCTAGCACTACAGGCACGAATGATTAGGAGCAAGAAGGGCTTTTTAAAAAAAATGGCAGGGCATCAACGCAGGGCATCTGCACCTGTTCTGGAGCGGGGGCCAGCTATAATGCCCGTAAAATTACATACACAACAAATGAATTAAAGTAACTTAAAAATACTGTCCAATTTCATAGCTCCCATTTTTTGTTAAATTATTAGGGGCCCATTGTAGGAAAGTACCATCTTGCCTGGCATGTTACCCCCATTTTTACTAGTGTGTCAGTTTGTTTTTACCTGCCTCACTGGGATCCTGCTAGCCAGGACCCCAGTGCTCATAAGTTTGTGGCCTATATGTATGTGTTCCCTGTGTGGTGCCTAAATGTGTCACTGAGGCTCTGCTAATCAGAACCTCAGGGCTTATGCTCTCTCTGCCTTTAAAATTGTGTTTGCAGGCTAGTGACCATTTTACCAATTCTAATTGGCACACTGGAACACCCTTAAAATTCCCTAGTATATGGCACCTAGGTATCCAGGGTATTGGGGTTCCAAGAGATCCCTATGGGCTGCAGCATTTATTTTGCCACCCATAGGGAGCTCAGACAATTCTTACACAGGACTGCCACTGCAGCCTGAGTGAAATAACGTCCACGTTATTTCACAGCCATTTTACACTGCACTTAAGTAACTTATAAGTCACCTCTATGTCTAACCCTCACTTAGTGAAGGTTAGGTGCAAAGTTACTAAGTGTGAGGGAACCCTGGAACTAGCCAAGGTGCCCCCACATAGTGCAGGGCAATTTCCCCGGACTTTGTGAGTGCAGGGACACCATTACACATGTGCACTACATATAGGTCAATACCTATATGTAGCTTCACAATGGTAACTCCCAATATGGCCATGTAACATGTCTAAGATCATGGAATTGTCCCCTCATGCCAAATCTGGTATTGGGGTGCCAATCCCATGCATCCTTGGGGCTCCAGCATGGACCCCAGGTACTGCCAAACCAGCTCTCTGGGTTTTTCACTGCAGCTTCCGCTGCTGCAAAACCATAGACAGGCTTCTGCCCTCCTGGGATCTAGGCAGCTCAGTCCCATGAAGGCAGAACAAAGGATTTCCTCTGAGAGAGGGTGTTACACCCTCTCCCTTTGGAAATAGGTGTTAAGGGCCTGAGATGAGTAGCCTCTCCCGGCCTCTGGGAATGCTTTGAAGGGCACAGATGGTGCCCTCCTTGCATAAACCAGTCTATACCAGTTCAGGGATCCCCCATCCCCTGCACTGGCACGAAACTGGACAAAGGAAAGGGGAGTGACCACTCCCCTGTCCATCACCACCACAGGGGTGGTGACCAGAGCTCCTCCAGTGTGTCCCAGACCTCTGCCATCTCGAATGCAGAGGTGTGAGGGCACAATGGAGGCATCCGAGTGGCCCGTGCCTGCAGGTGACATCAGAGACCCCTCCTGATAGGTGCTTACCCGACTAGGTGGCCAATCCTCCTCTGAGGGCTATTTAGGGTCTCTCCTGTGGGCTTCTCTTTAGATAATGAATGCAAGAATTCACCAGAGTTCCTCTGCATCTCCCTCTTCGCCTTCTTGAAAGGAACGACCGCTGACTACTCCAGGACGCCTACAAAACTGCAACAATGTAGCAGGAAGACTACCAGCGACATTGTAGCACCTAATCCTGCCGGCTTTCTCGACTGTTTCCTGGTGGTGCATGCTCTGGGGGCTGTCTGCCTTCACCCTGCACTGGAAGCCAAGAAGAAATCTCCTTTGGGTCGACAGAATATTCACCTGCTAACGCAGGCACCAAACTTCTGCTTCACCGGTCCTCTGGGTCCCCTCTCATCATAACAAGCCTGGTCCCTAGAACACAGGCGCTGGATCCAAGTGACCCCGACAGTCCTGTGGTCCATCTGACCAAATTTGGTGGAGGTAAGTCCTTGCCTCCCCACGCCAGACAGTAATCCTGTGTACTGTGTGAACTGCAGCTGCTAGGGCTTCTGTGCACTTTTGCAAGGAATCCTTCGTGCACAGGACAGCCTAGGTCCCCAGCACTCCATCCTGCATTGCTCAACTCGCTGAGTTGACCACCGGCTTTGTGGGACCCTCCTTTGTAGTGTTTAGATGACAGTCATGCTCAGTTTTCTTGAACCCATGTTCAAGTACTTCTGCGGGTGCTGCCTGCTTCTGCATGGGCTCTCTGTGTTGCTGAGCGCCCCCTCTGTCTACTCTTCCAAGTGGCGACCTCCTGGTCCTTCCTGGGCCCGGGCAGCACCCTTTTTCTTCAACTGCGACCTCTGCAGCTATCAAGGCTTGTTTGCGGTCTATCTGCAAGGAAACAACTCTGCATCCTCCAGCATTCCATGGGACAACTTCTGTGCAAAGGAGAAGTTCCTGGCATCTTCCGTTGTTGCAGAATCTTCAGCTTCTTCCACCCGGAGGCAGACATTTTTCACCCTTATCCGGGGTTTAGTGGACTCATGTCCCCCCAGACACTTTTGTGACTCTTGGACTTGGCCCCCTTCCTTTACAGGTCCTCAGGTCCAGGAATCAGTCTTCAGTGCATTGCAGTCTGTTGTGGTCTTTGCACAATCGCCTATCACGACTTTAGTTTTTTTTCTGTGGAAGTAGGGTAACTTTACTCCTACTTTTCAGGGTCTTGGGGTGGGGTATCTTGGACACCCTTAGTGTTTTCTTACACTTCCAGCGATCCTCTACACACTACACTAGGCCTGGGGTCCTTAAGTGGTTCGCATTCCACCTTCTTAGTATATGGTTGTGTTGCCCCTAGGCCTATTGCATTGTATTGTATTCTACAGTGTTTGCACTACTTTTCTAACTGTTTACTTACCTGACTTTGGTTTGTGTGTATATTTTGTGTATTTTACTTCCCTCCTAAGGGAGTATATCCTATGAGATATTTTTGGTCACATTGTTACTAGAATAAAGTACCTTTATTTTTAGTAACTCTGAGTATTGTGATTCTTGTGACATTGTGCTATATGATATAAGTGGTATGGTAGGAGCTTTGCATGTCTCCTAGTTCAGCCTAAGCTGCTCTGCTATAGCTACCTCTATCAGCCTAAGCTACTAGAACACTACTAATCTACTAATAAGGGATAACCGGACCTGGCACAGGGTGTAAGCACCATCCGGTACCCACTATAAGCCAGGCCAGCCTCCTACACCCATGTTACCCAAGAACTAGGCAGACATCTACGAAGTACTGTTTTTCTCTATTATGTTCTATCTGGATTTAGACCCTCTCAAACCACAGAATTGATGATTAAATCTTTTGTGGATAATTTAATAAGAGAGGAGGCTCAAGGGAAAGATGTTGCCCTGGTTTTGTTAGACTTGTCCGTGCCTTTTGACATGGTCGATCTTAAGCTTCTGATCGACCGTGTAACTGAAGCAGGGTTGCAGGCAACACCTTAAATTTGATCAAATTCTTTCTAGAGAATTGGATGCAGTCCCTAAAATTAGGACTTTTTTTCAACTGAAGTGACTGAATTACGTATATTAAGCCTTTGATAAATAGTGTATATATTCATGAAGATTACTCCCAATTGCTATTTACCATAGATCTCATTCCCTCACCTAATGAAAAGTCTCAAAGCACTATGAGATTTATCACCAGCTAAATGGCAACTAATCAATTAAAGTTAAATGCAGACAAGGCTGAAATAGTCCTGCTGAACAAAAGAACTAGCATTTGGAACACCCTTTATTAGTCAAGTGAACTTGGTCCAGCACGAACTGCTACAACATCTGCAAACACCCTAGGTGGAAACCTTAAATTATTTCCGCAGGTAGTGTCCATAATGTTGAAATGCTCCTTCCTATTAAAAATGCTGAGAAAAACTGCACCTCTGATATCTATCGAGGCAAGGATATTGATAGCAACAGCAGCAATCATGCTAAGAGATGATTATTCCATTCTTTTTATGCAGGACTTGAGATGTTAAATTCATGCAAGGCTTTTCTGTATTTTCCATAAATAAACCTATGCTACATCCTTGTGAGGAAAACTACACTGGCTACCAATAAAGGAAAAAAATCAGTTCAGGATGTGTTGCATGAATGGAATGGTCCCTAAGTCTGCAAGAGAAAGAATTAAGAAATATACACTCCAGGAATTTGAGATCAACAAAGGTGAATTAGCTTCTTGTTCCAAAATGTTTTAAAAACAGATCTGGGGCCAGAGTTATTAATGGTTGGCTATGGCCACTTGGAATGACCTGCCATATAAAACCCAGTGGAAAATGGACTTCGGGCATCTCACAAATTGTTAAAAACCTCGCTTTTTAAACAGGCCTATGACAGCAAGTAATAGCCTTCTGTGGGCCCAGTTGAAGAAGTATTGCTGTAAGCGCTGTAGGAGGCTGGCCTGGCTTGTAGTGGGTACCTTGTGCCAGGTCCAGTTATCCCTTATTATTGTAGAAGAGGTGTTTCTAGCAGCTTAGACTGATAGAAGGCAGCTATGGCAAAGCAGCTTAGGCTGAACTAGGAGACATGTAAAGCTCCTACTACACCACTGGTATCATATGCACAATATCATAAGAAAACACAATACACAGATATACTAAAAATAAAGGTACTTTATTTTTATGACAATATGCCAAAAGTATCTCAGTGAGTAACCTCGGTATGAGGATAATATATATACACAAGATATATGTACACAAACCAAAATTATGCAGGTAATAGCAAGAAAAGTAATGCAAGCAGTGTAGAATTACAATGGATTGCAAAAAGAGCACATAGGTATAGGGGCAACACAAACCATATACTCCAAAAGTGGAAAGCAAACCACGAATGGACCCCAAACCTATGAGAGCTTGTAGAGGGTCGCTGGGACTGTAAGACAACAGTGAGGGTTAGAAAAATAGCCCACCCAAAGACCCTGAAAGGTAGGTGTAAAGTGCACCTACTACCCCCAGAGAGCACTGAAGTCGTGATAGGGGGATTCTGCAGGAAGAACAACCACCAGCAATGCAACAACAGTGGATTTCCGGACCTGAGTACCTGTAAGACAAGGGGACCAAGTCCAATAGTCGCGACAGTGTCGAGAGTGGGCAGGAGCCCAGGAAATGCCAGCTGAGGATGCAAGGAAGCTGCCACCTGTTGGAAGAAGCTTGGAGTTCTGCAAAAAAGAAGAGGACTAGGAACTTCTCCTTTGGAGGATGGATGTCCCACGTCGCGATGAACTTTGCAGAGGTATTCCCACGCAGAAAGACCGCAAACAAGCCTTGCTAGCTGCAAGGGTCGCTGTAGAGGTTTTTGGGTGCTATTGTGGCCCAGGAGGGACCAGGATGTCGCCACTTGGAGGAGGAGACAGAGGGGGCACCCAGCAACATAGGGAGCCCTCACAGAAGCAGGCAGCACCCGCAGAAGTACCTGAAAAGGCACTTGGAAGAAGAGTGAACCGGAGTCCACGTGAAGTCACAAAAGGGAGTCCCACGACGCCGGAGGACAACTCAGAAGGTTGTGCACTGCAGGTTAGAGTGTCTGGGACCCAGGCTTGGCTGTGCACAAAGGAAATCCTGGAAGAGTAGACAGGAGCCGGAGCAGCTGCAAATCACGCGGGACCCAGCAATGCAGACTAGCGTGGGGAGGCAAGGACTTACCTCCACCAAACTTGGACTGAAGAGTCACTGGACTGTGGGAGTCACTTGGACAGAGTTGTTGAGTTCCAGGGACCACACTCGTCGTGCTGCGAGGGGACCCAGAGGACCAGCGATGCAGTCTTTTGGTGCCTGCGGTTGCAGGGGGAAGATTCCGTTGACCCCCGGGAGATTTCTTCAGAGCTCCTGGTGCAGAGAGGAGGCAGGCTATCCCCAGAGCATACACCACCTGAATACAGTCGAGAAAGCCGGCAGGATGAAGCGATACAAGGTTGCTAGTAGTCGTCTTGCTACTTTGTTGCGGTTTTGCAGGCGTCCTGAGCAGTCAGCGGTCGATCCTTTGGCAGAAGGTGAAGAGGGAGATGCAGAGGAACTCTTCCTTTGTCCAGTTTCGCGCCAGAGCAGGGCTGGGGGATCCCTGGACCGGTGTAGACTGGCTTATGCAGAGATGGGCACCATCTGTGCCCATCAAAGCATTTCCAGAGGCTGGGGGAGGCTACTCCTCCCCAGCCCTCACACCTATTTCCAAAGGGAGAGTGTGTTACACCCTCTCTCAGAGGAAGTCCTTTGTTCTGCCTTCCTGGGCCAGGGCTGCCTGGACCCCAGGAGGGCAGAAACCTGTCTGAGGGGTTGGCAGCAGCAGCAGCTGCAGTGCAGACCCCGGAAAGGCAGTTTCGCAGTGCCCGGGTTCTGTGCTAGAGACCCGGGGGATTATGGAATTGTCCCCCCAATGCCAGAATGGCATTGGGGTGACAATTCCATGATCTTAGACATGTTACATGGCCATGTTCGAAGTTACCTTTGGGACGCTGTACATAGGTAGTGACCTATGTACAGTACAAGCGTGTAATGGTGTCCCCGCACTCACAAAGTCCAGGGAATTTGCCCTGAACGATGTGGGGGCACCTTGGCTAGTGCCAGGGAGCCCACACTCTAAGTAACTTTGCACCCAACCTTTACCAGGTAAAGGTTAGACATATAGGTGACTTATAAGTTACTTAAGTGCAGTGGTAAATGGCTGTGAAATAATGTGGACGTTGTTTCACTCAGGCTGCAGTGGCAGGCCTGTGTAAGAATTGTCAGAGCTCCCTATGGATGGTAAAAGAAATGCTGCAGCCCATAGTGATCTCCTGGAACCCCAATACCCTGGGTACTTCAGTACCATATATTAGGATATTATATGGGTGTACCAGTATGCCAATGTGAATTGGTAAATTTAGTCACTAGCCTGTTAGTGACAAATTTGAAAAGCAGAGAGAGCATAACCACTGAGGTTCTGGTTAGCAGAGCCTCAGTGAGACAGTTAGGCATCACACAGGGAACACATATAGGCCACAAACATATGAGCACTGGGGTCCTGGCTAGCAGGGTCCCAGTGACACATAACAAACATACTGACAACATAGGGTTTTCACTAGGAGCACTGGGCCCTGGTTGGCAGGATCCCAGTGAGACAGTGAAAACACCCTGACATATACTCACAAACAGGCCAAAAGTGGGGGTAACAAGGCTAGAAAGAGGCTACTTTCTCACAAGCGCCAAGAAACCATTGGTGAACTATGCTCTATAAATAGCAGTACAATGACATAACACGACCCCTGGAAGCTATGGCAGCCCACGAACAGGGAGTACAGATGCATGATGCTAGTGTTACCCCAATGCGATGAGCTCCCACATTGACTATTTTCTGACTTTGGACACTCTGCTGGCCATAATAGTGGACACTGTCATTGTATCGAACGGGGTGTCTGATCATGATCTGACAACGATCCAATTGAACCTCGTCCTCATGGTATCCTCATTGGGCCAGTAGGAAATTAATATGTCCCACTACAGGCAACTCTCATGTTAACATAAACTTGTGCCCATTTTAGAGACATACCTGGCAGAAAATGTGCACACCGTATGGTTTTTGCAGGTGTTGTGGGAAGCAGGAAAAGCTTCTGTATGAGGGGAAATCATGAGAGACTCTTTATGTAAAAAGAAAGTGAAGGGTGTTCTGACCTGACTGGAGGCTCACGTCAAAACATAATCCGCCTGAGTTACATGACTTGATTCTGCCGGACCATCACTGCTTGAGACTCTACTGGGCTCCCTGCTCCTGTCTTACCTTTCCAGGTGGGGAACTTCTAAGGGAATGGTGTCTGGTTTCTACTAACTGTTCAATGATAAGATTTTCTCCAGCCCCACATTATGTGGACTTAAGGATTGGAGGGCTGACTGCCTGCATATTGACTACTAAGATGATGAATGGGTTGACTTAATGGCTACACTAGACAAAGCCTTGAGGGAGGAGCGTCTTAAATTCAGCCACTTTAAAATACTTCACAAGACATGGGGCTCTTACATGGGGCAACGTGCTCGAGATGCAACTAATTGGGGTGTGGTGTAGTACACATTCTTTGGGGGATGTTTGGTGTTGACATACTTCTTTTAGGTGAGTATTCTGTGGGCACATGACATGTGTCCTGGGACCCTAGAGCCGCTTACTGTCCAGCCGATCCTAATATATGATACAGTGGACTTCCCAGAGTTTGCCCATCCCCTGACTAGATGGTTTGCCACTGCCCTGACAACAACTAAGCTTTGCATCCTCAGGCTCTGGAGAACCCCACACTGCCGGTACACACAAACATGGGTCCAAGAGATCCTCAAGGTGGGTTCATATGAACCAATCGTCTAAAGGTTCAACAACCAGCTTGAGAAATTTGACTGCAGCTGGGGACACTTTTTGATGGCATAACTGTGATGGGAGGGCAGCACAGGTACTAGGGGGCAATACTGGTGAACCATTTTCACTTTCTCTACCAGATAGGCACTGTTACCACAGGTTTTACCACAAGAGACTTGCTTGTATGCAGGAACGATTAACACACACAATGGGGAGGTGACTGGAGGGACAGTTAGATTTGCCTGATTAGACAGATTTGACCAGTTTCAACTTCTTGATGTGGCATGTATCATGTTCTTGTGTTATGCACTGAAAATCAATAAAGAATGCTTAACCAGAAAAAAAGAACTAAGGTGCTGCATTTAGCAAAGGGACTACAACTGTTTCTAGTTTTCATTTTTGTACCTGGAGATTTGAGATGAGAAGAGCACTAAAGAGAGTCAGAAATCTAAACTTATTATTGTTTGACAGCTTTCTCTGCAAATGCCCAAATGATTTTTCTGGAATTCAGGAATAGTGCCATGTGATTTCTTTCCATGTTGGTAGTGCCTATCTCCCAACTCTAACCCACAACCCTAGCACTTACACTCTTCCTTGACTCTCTCCACAGTACCCTCACGCCTCTGCGGCTTTCTCGCTGCTCTCGCCCTACTTCTGCACTGCCATGGTATTCCCTGTCTGTGCAGAACACTCTATTGTTTTGTTGGTAGGTTAACATTATATAAGTGAATCATACGTGTCCACTTATTTCCGTGATTGTGGGTTAAGGTGGTGGCAGGTAGTGTGTGAGGAAGTGGATTATTTGTTGGAGGAGGGTAGTAGTCCACCAAAGATTTAATGGCAAATTTAGTGTTTGGTTCAGTAGAGATTTAAATTTGACCTCAGCTCCTGCTAGCTATGGCACAGAGCAAATAGCCTTAACTTAAAAGAAATGTGTAAAGCACGTAGAACTACCAAAACAGTTAAAAAAGTAAAAACTCAACACAATACAAATCCCACTACAATTTATAAAAATATGTTAATGAACACAATTACACCACAACAATATACATCCAATAAGGGCAACCTGAGATATACATTTTTAAAGTTTTAAATAAAAATAGTTCCAACAAGCATTTGCAATGCAACAGGTGTCACATTTCTCCGATGGAGAGATATTAGCTGTTGTATACTCCCAACCGGGCTTTTCTTGCCACAGTAAACCTATCGGCAAAAGTGCAGTTATCTACGTAACAGGCAAAAGTGCAATTAACTATGTAACAGGGTCGATGTCATACAAAGCGCTCAACTTCTGCCAAGCGAGATCGCGCTTCGAAAAAAGATAAAAAGTAGTCCACAAACCGGACCGAAAATAGCCTTGCATTTTTTCAGTACTTGGTAGCTGCGCTCGAGGAGGGCTAACCACCGGAAAAGACATGACGTATGCATGCCTTCCACTAATGAAAGCAAGCAGGTTTTGAAAGGCAAGCCCACAAACCAATGAAAGACACTGACGTGACATGGGTGGGGCTCCGATCCCTTTGCTAACTAATAATGCGTCTCGCAAACGAAACGCATGCACAAGCGCATGCGACGCAGGCTCGACCCTAAAAATGGTGTTCCATGTTGGTTGGGGAGTTGGGCCTACGCCAGTGAGCACATGTCCAACTTCCCAAGGGGAGCCTGTGCAGGTACGATTAAGAACAGCAAGCTCTGGGCGGTGGGCTTGGTGAGCAGAAGAGAGCTGAAACTGTAGCTTTTCCTACCTATGGTCATACCACCCTGAATTCGCCCGATCTCAGAAACTAAGCAGGGTCGGGCCTGGTTAGTACTTGGATGGGAGACCGCCTGGGAATAACCAGGTGCTGTAGGCATTTTACCTCTCGCAGACACAAGGTGCTGGACGTCTTAGCTCAATTACACAGCTTCCCCGCTAATTTCCTTTTCCACTTTTTATTTCCTGCACTCTTTTTTTTCCTGTCTTAAAAAAAGAAATAAAAAAAAAGAACAGCAATAACACTAAAATACACACTTTCTAAAGGAAAACTTACAATTATTCTGCACTTTACACTCGGCCCAGGCTGAAGAAAACATTTGCTCCACGACGGGCAAAGGGATCCCTAACTAAGCCTTTGCTTTCTTGCGGTAAGCATATGCGTGAGGTCTTAAGACCAGATCTAACTTCTTGTGATGTCATTTCCTGTGGCTGCCCATTTGACCTGCTTGGCCCATACATAGTTCGACATTAGCTAGTCGAGTTGTTGGCATGCCGTGAGTCCCCTTAGATACCAGCACGCTACATGAACCGTACAACGGTTCAGTTGAGACGCGAGGAGTCGCAAGTAAGCATCTTTCTAAGACGAAATGCGAACCGCCAAGACGGCTTGTGGTGGTCTATTTTCAGGCGCTTGTAAGCGCACCAGCTGGTTCGAACGTCCCAACCTCGACGGTGCATAAACAAGGTCTACCCGCTCCCCACCGAGGTAACCGGTATTTTGCCACCTTGTATAACAAACACTGAAAAGAACGCGGTGGCGCTTAAGCAATATTGATACTAACTTAAAAAGAGGCGCCGTTGCCCCTTGATAGTCCTGATGAGGCCCTGACTGAAGAGGCCGAAATGTGTTGACACGTATTTTGGCGAGATTGTGTTCTTTAAGTCAAGTTACTTTGACAAGAGAAATTTAATATGCACTACAAAATATCCTTAAAAAGTAAATAGGTATTTGTTAGCTGTTAACATTTGAACCTTCAATCATCGCAATCTAGTGGATTACAGCCATAATTTTGGAATGGTAACCACAATGAAAAAAATGTTGTTGGGCACAACCCTCTTCTGGCATGTTGCCAGTGTTTATATCCTGTATGACTTATAAGGATGTCTTTGTTGTAGATAATTGTTATTGTATGTGTAAGTAGGTAACTTTGGTGACTTGTAAATATTTGTGTTGTGTATATAATTCACTGATGTGCCACTGCTGGCCTTGTATAAAATTAATTGTAATAAATAATGGAAAGTAATTGATCCATAAGGACAGTATTGAGCACTGGTCTTAAAAATACTGATTTAATTTTTCCCTACCTGTTGACCGTATTGTCTGCGTTTGTTATAGTACCCAGATCAGGTTAGGGTTACAGGGTTCCCTCTTTTTTGTATAGTCATTCCTGTCAGGTCATGGGTTGTGATGCCACAACCTGTGATTCCAGGTGCGATTTAACACGCTGTGGTGTCATGTGCTGTGATCTCACTTGCATAGTGTCTAACTTGGTCAGTCCCCCCACTTATTTTCTTTGAGACTTGTGCCATGAATAAGCCTTAGCCCCCAAGAAATAGTGCTTGAGCCCACTATTGGCAACCAAATGGAAAAAGAATCAGCACAGCGTGTCGGAAATGTGATAAAAGGACGATGATGTATTCGGTGTGGAAGAATGAAAGGAGTTGCAGACACTAGTGTAACAGAGTCCAAAAGCAGAGCATTCCATAAACAGGGAATAAAAAGAGGAAAGGTGCGTACAATGTGAGTTGTTGTAAAAGCATTACAAAGCATTTTCCGGCATTTCATGGCACTGTTATAGGTGTCATTAACTCTACGATCCATTTATCGACCACAGAAAGAATGGGTGAGCAGGGCGTGTGCAGAATAAAACCTGTTCAACATAGGAAAACATCCCAGCAGAGAGCACATTACTCACTGTTGCGTCCTAAGCATTAAACTACAGACCTCTGTCTCTTTCAGTTTCACTTTTATTGTAAGAAGGGGCATGATTTTGCGTGTTGTTTGAGAAAGGATTCCATGATGAAAGATCTGATTTTTCCAACAACTCCTAACTACTTTCTGTGGCACCCTGGTTTTACAAAAGTACAGAAAAGACTGGCCACCCTCTGCATGTAAGGCATGGTGAATATGTTGCAGATGGCACTTACAGAGTGACAGAGCCTCCCCATTAAGTGAAAAAAGTGTAAGAAGAGGTAAGTCATTGGCTTGCTTTCCCGTTCATTTCTGGATTTGTTAAGGTAGTGTAGAAGAGATATTTCTCCCGGCCAGAGTGAATGGAGGTGTCGCACTAAGTGGGATAAAGAAGAGAGAACTCCTGCATAGCAGCAACTAATCATCCTTGGGATGGAAGAATGAACGCTGCTGTTCAGAAACAGCATCTCCCCTGGTGACTCCTCAGTGTCATGCCCTAAGGAGGTGTCCAAGGAGGCGCAACACATGCACATGCTGTGTCCATTGTAATTGAGTGTGTGAGAGGGGCCGTCTGATAGTCATGCTAGGCTGGGGAGGGGCTGCAGCAGCCTGTGAAGATGAGAGAATCAGACGTAACCCAGGGCATTTAAAAAACATTTTCAATACAACAGGCCACGCATTTGCTCGAGTGAGAGCTATTAACGTTGTAAACGCCTAACTGGACTTTTCTTCCCACACAAATGAAAAGAAAAAAAAAAACACATTGCTGCGTTTTTTTTCATTTATGTAGCAAAAAAAGTCTGGTTAGGAGTGTACAAAGCTGGGGGTGGGGGAATGCAATGCTCTGGTGTTTGTTCGAGTTAGAGCTCTTAGCGTTGTAAATTACTGAGTGGACTTTCTTACCACACAGACTGAAAATAAAGAGAGCAAGGGCGAGCTGGCCCTGGAAAAGCCCCCCTCTGCTGTTGGTTTATGTTTGGGGAGGAGGAACTGAACAAGCACCCACACTGTTGAGGTGAAACAGGTAAATGCAAAAAAAAGTCCCTTACAGAAGAGATAAACAGGACATAGCGCAATTACACAGTACTTTGTGCTGCTCCCAAAGTGAAAAAAGACAGGACAAAGAGGCAGAACTGACCACTGGCAAGCAAGGATTTTTGAAGGGCACTGCAACTAACAAGTCAAAATGCTGGAACTCACTCTATTGTATACTTTAGTATACAGCAGGCTGAACGCTAACCCTCGACCTAAAAAGTTCAAAGAGCTAACAGCAGGCAACTGGTCTTGCAACACCAGGAACAAGGTAAGGTTTTTGACCGACCGTGATGAAACACGGGTCAGATACTATACCCAGCCCCAGTCAAATAGTTACCTCCTGACTTAGGATTTTCTGAGAAGGTAGAGTCATCGGCAAGACAGCAAGCTGGATCACAAGTCACACTTGTTGACGACAGGTTGCGAAGGATGAGGTCTCAGTGGATCTGTTAATGAAGATAAAAAAAGTTTGGATTGGGAAAAGTTGGGAATTTGCGCCCAGGAAGCCTTCAATGTTGATCAGATGCTGTTTGGTGTCAGGCCAACTTTCTACATTTAGACTCTGGGCCTGAATTAGAGTTTGGCAGATGGGTTACTCCGTATTACAATTTCCATAGACTATATTGGAATCGTAATACGGCAGACGGGATATCTGTCATGTTTGTAGGCCCCATCTGCCAAACTCTGAATCAGGCCCTTAGACTCTTTTCTGGAAGTCGGATTCCTTCAGTGGGGAAAGGCTGTAACCAGACAGAGTCTGACATCGTTGAATGCCAGTTTGGTTTGTTGAATCCGATTTGCTGTTCTGGAGAAAAGAGCATCAAGAGCTGTGGCGAAGTCAGTCTCACGGAGATGCACCCTCAGAGGATCGGCCTGACAGTTTGGTCCCAGTCTTCTGTCAGTCCTCTAAGCAAAAGTCATTCAAAAGGTTTCTAAGTTCCAAGTTTTAGGGTTAGGCAAGAGAAGTCACCTCTGACACCAGGAAAGGATTCTAGGACCTCAGGAACAGCACTTGGGGCAAGGAAATCAGTCCAGAGAAACCAACAGCAGGGACCAGGGTAGGTCCAGTTGTAACTTGTCAGCTAGGCTCTTATAAGAAAGTGGTCTTCATTCAGCATTCTCTGTCCATGTATTTTAACAGGAGATCAGCCAACTGACCCTTGGAGTCCACTTGTTTGTTCTGGGTGAAATTGGGAGCAGGTGCAGCCCTTAGGTTTCTCCTCACAAGTCACAACAGTGGATGCACTCCTTGTTCCGTATTCAACAAGTCCAGTAGTATTCTAACAGGGGTGCCAATGGGTGTCACATTTATGCCTGGCACTGGCCTGGGGGGGGGGGGGTGATGACCACTGGCCTTTTCTTGACCAACAGGCAAAAGGTTCCATGGGGCAACTCTACCCACCTTTTCACCAATTACTGTGTGCCCTATTGCAAACAATCCAAAAGTGCTCCTCTCTACCTAAAACCAAGATGGCAGAACCTTTCTTCCCTTGTATAGATCTCCACTGCCGAGCCTAGGCGTGTGGCCGGGGAACCGAGCAAACCCTCTCCGGTAGTCACTCAAAACTGATTCTAGTGGTAGCTCCTCTCCCACTGGGATTGCTCTCGGAGGGACAGTTCTAGGTGTGAGCTACATTTCCTTTTGACGATAATAAAGTCCCTAGGCACTTCCCAGATGGTCATAATGGCAGAGGAACAGAACATGTCCTCACACCCACGTCTTTTGTTTCACCTCTGGGAGACAATTTATACCTAAGTAAGGAGCTATTTAGCTCCTGGTTGACAGTTGGAAACTCAGGTTTCTGGAGGCTTTAGGCAGATTATAGTTAACAGGCAGTGGGAAATACTCCATCCCTTTTATAGCTGTTTCACCCAGTGACAAGAAGGGAGCCCAGGGCATGTCCCACAGATTATAGATGGGGCAGTCTTTCAATCAGATGGTGTATGGCGATCCATGTTTATAGATAAAAAGCTATGTAATAGATTTCTGTGCATTTGTAGTTGCATTTGCAGATGGCCTAACAATGTTCTAACTGAAGATAGAGGCATCAGGGACACATACGATTGATCAAGAGACCAAACGTCTGGAATATTTTGATGCCCTGTTTAGCAAGCCAGGTACATGAAGAAATGTGTTTTTATGCATGTTGTCCAACCAAAAGAGAAGAGATAAATGCAAAAACAATCCAAATTGGTGAAACTTGTCTTGTGTAATCATACCTGCGGTACACCACGAGTAGCTCCATGATTTCTCCGTGCTTCCTCACGCATTTCATTAAAGGGAAGTGGTAGGTTGGGATCGTCACCAAAGTTTGTGGATGATGACCCTCCCCCCATATTTGGTTTTGTGATTTACTGTAGAAAAACATTATGTTGTTAGCACAGATGTAAAGAGAGAGCAAGCATTTCAGCGTTTTTTGATAATTACATATGTTGTCAACAGTGGACCATTCAGCAAATAATTACACAAAGACACGAAACTAAATCAAATTAATTTCAATTGGTTATATACCTACGAAAAAAGAAATGTCAATTAGTTATATACCTAAGAAAAAAGAAGTGTCAGTTATATACCCAATGTTAGAAATTGGGTCTCTAGTTGGCAGAGGTATACACCCTGTCCACGCAGGGACCACAGTCCTAGTTGGGTAGTAACAATACAACCTAAATTATCCTGTGCTCACCCCCTCTGGCCCCCTGCACTTGTTCTCCGCCAGCCTTTTCAAAGTGGTGCAGCCGCCATGAAAAGGCTGGCGGAGAAGGTTGTAATCAGCACGGCGGCGCGGAGTTCAGCGCTGCCTTGGCTGATTACAACCTGCACAAACGTCAGCCATCGGGATCTGACACCCTGGCTGCGACGGTGGTAGGTTGGCGGCTCTGCCCGCCAACCTCATAAAGTAGCGGTCAGACCGCCACAGCCATGGCAATCCAACAGCCACTGTGAGGCTGGCAGTCTTTGGACCAGCAGCCTCATAATTGGGCCCTAAATGTGGTATAACGCTTAGAAACATATTAGCTCCAACTGGGGCTACCATGACGTTGTGACAGAGTGTTTTCCAACAGTCCAATGTCACTCGCAGGGGAGTGCAAGTCGGTTACGGAGTTGCACGGACCCAGAGTACAACACCTTGGAAATGATGAGTAAACAAAGACGTTGCGCGGAGTTGAGGAGGTGAGGCGTCTCTGGAGAAAGTGCGGCGTCAGTTTCTTATTGCTACCGGGAAGGTGAGGACTTGGTTCCTTAATGTTAGGTGGGGGTGAGGGGTTGGTTCCTTGCAGTTGCAGAGGAGTTGACGCGGCATTGGTTGAGAGGCATCAGTTCCTTATGACACAGTGAGGTTGATGAAACCAGCGGATCAAGACGTGAGGCGCTGCCTTTACAGGGTCACGATCACACCAGGGGGCCACTGGTGCTGAGGCAGAGGCAGTTTGTGAGGAACACGGCTCCGGTGCAGGTGGCGGTGCGGCATCAGAATGAGGTCCTGGTCCTGAAGTTGTTCTGGGCTTTGCACACTGGTTTCTTCTTTGTTCACTTGAACTCACTCCCAAGGGCCCAGGAATAGGGTTGGGCACCCCTTGGCAAGTCAGGACTCTCAGCAAGAGAGCCCATGTGCTGGCAGATGGAGTTTTTGATGTCCCTGAGACTTTTCAACAGGAGGCAACCTCAGTCCAAGCGCATGAAAATCACTTGTGGGGAAAGGCAAAGTCCTTCCAGCAGAGTCAGGAAGCAGCAGGCAGCAGGGCAACAAGCAGAAGAGCAGTCCCTTCCATAGCAGCAGTCCAGTTGAGTCCTCTGAGTAGTACTGCAGTCCCTCTGACCGAGTCCAGTTGCAGGTCCAGAAGTGTCTGATTTGAAGGGGTCACAGAGAGTATATATATCCAAATGTGCCTTTGAAGTGGAGAAGACATCAAAGAGTAGTGTTGAAGTGCACCAGTTCCCGTTTCAACCCAGTCCTGTCAGCCAGGAGACCTGTGGGGGATTTTTTCAGTCCTTTGTGTGAGGTTAGGCTACTAGCCATAGAAGTGTAAGTGAGAGCCCCTTTATACATGTCTGGGTGGAATGCTCAAGGGGAGCTGTCAACCAGCACAGACCAGATGAGGATTGGAGACAGGCTTTAAGGCACAGAGAGCAGTGAGTGCTGGGAAATACCTACTTTCTAAAAGTGGCATTTCTAAAGCAGTAATGTTAAATCCAAATTTACCAGTAACCAGGATTTCTTACTACAATTCCAATCATACCAAACATGACCATGCCACTCCTTTCAGATCAGAAATTACCACTTAAAAGTATGTAAGGGAATTTCCAATGCTGGCCTATGAAAGGAGCAGGCCTTACAGTAGTAAAAAACAGCTTTGGGATGTTTTACTCCCAGGACATGTAAAAGTTATAAATACATTTCCTGTCTTTTAATTACATAGCTCCCTGCCCTGTGGGCTACCTAGGGCCTACCTTAAGGGGTGGCTTATATATAATAAAAAGGGGAGTTTAAGGCTTGACAAGTAGTTTTAAATGCCAGGTCGAAGTGGCAGTGAAGCTGCACACAGGCCTTGCAATAGCAGACCTGAGACATGGTAAAGGGGCTACTTATGTGGGTGGCAGAGTCTGCGCTGCAGGCCCACTAGTAGCATTTAATTTACAGGCCCCCGGGCACATATAGTGCACTTTACTAGAGATTTATAGGTAAATTAAATATGCCAATTGGGTAGGAGCCAATGTACCATGTGTAGGCGAGAGAGCACAAGCACTTTAGCACTGGTTGGCAGTGGTAAAGTGAGCAGGGTCCTAAAACCAGCAAAAACAAGATCAGAAAAAGGGAGGGAGGCAGGCAAAAACTTAGGGGAAGACCACCCTACGGAACACCTAAGAAAAAATAATTTTCAATTAGGTATATACCTAAGAAAAAAGAAAACATTAAAGAAATCAAAAACACCAGCGCTGAAACCTTTACAAAGAAGTTAAATAATGAAAGTACTCAGGCAAAAGAGAAAAAAAGAGCTACAAGAAAAAGAGGATATTTTGAGAAGGATCTTAAAAACAGAGTTAGCAACCAACTGAGTGCAGTCAAACCCAAAAACATACCCAAAAATTAAACTATATTAAAAGTTCTGTTCTTTTTCAGCCTGAATACATAGTACGTGTGATCACTTCAGTAAATAATGCTTCTGTTGATGGTGGTTTAACATGTAATCATTTACTACCAAAAACTAATTTAGCCACTGCTGTGGCAACAGTGAGGAAAGGTGGATGTGTTCTAATGTGGTTAGGCAGACCACCTAATGATGTTTAGATAAAAGTATTTATGTAATCAATATTCATATCTGTTTGATGACATCCTGCCATTATTTAGACAATGTAGGTCATGAGAATAATATGTAAATCATTTCATGGTCACCCTCTCCACTCTCCACAGATTTCACAATTCAATGTTTCTCTCATACTTTACACAACTCACAATTTATACTTAATGCTAATAATTTAGCATGTGCTAGTATGAAGTCCTTGTTCCATATTGTTCACAATAACAGAAACTGTCATTTCTAGACCATGTGTGCATTTCTGATCAAAAACTGGGGCATCTCCCTGTGCTTCAGATGATATCTTTTAGCTTTCACCATTTTTCAATTGACTAAAACCTAAATTTACCAGTTCTAGAATGACATAAAGACATGCTGCCAGTCTAGAATGGCATATGAACATGGGTTGCCTTTTGCTGTGGGCAAATACTGAAAAATATTCTGATTTTGGAATACTAAATTTCAGATGCATCACAACAAACAAGAAAAATTCAGTAGACTCCATTTGTGATATTAGGAGACGTTAAAACATTTGTAAACATGACCCAAACATGAAAGGGGAAAAAATGATACCTCTGGCTGAATTTTAAAGACTTTCATCAGCAGGTGAATTAGTGGCTGTTCCATAGCACAAGTGTATCATATTCGATTATTTTATCTGCTAGCTATTAGAATCTCATAAGATCATATGTGACTTATAGGGTAATAGTAATACAAAGGTATTTCAAGAACATGGTTCTAAATGATTAATTTCCTTGATGAAAATCCCATATTGAAGTATCAGTGTTTTTCTGCATGTAGCTATATATTGGGCTAAATCATAAATGGGAGATTCTCTTCCGAGTACAGTTTCTAGTGTATTTGGTGCATAAATAACCACATTGTTAGCATGTATTGTAAGATAAAACTCCTGGGTCATGAATAAAGAAAGAGAATTGGTGTAGCTGATTTGGTTTTCCATTTTGAGGACAATGGACAATAGCTTGATGGTATACTATTCTTAGATACCTGTGCTTTTCTTGTAATATAGAGAGCTTTAATCACTCGTATAAACCGAGGAGGAAACTGATTGCTCACATATGTAAACCCAACTCAAATAAGTCAGAGATATGGATGAGTTATAATGAAATGTCTTATTCCAAGTAGGAATAAAACTCGGTTGTGTAAGCTTAGCAATATTAGGCAGCAGTCTTTTGGAAACTATTTTGCATGTATTTGTGTATGTAGTGGTGTTTATATAGTGTAGGCCTAACTGGGAACTAAAGGAGTTAGGAATAAGGTGAAGGACCTATGCAGCAATTGCTTACAAAGAGAGGTAGCAGGTAATTCCAGTGTGTTTGTGGAGTATTGCTCCTTAACAAAATTACATTTTCAATTTCCTACTGAAATGCAGACAGGTTAAAACCATTTTGATGCCAGTGTGTATATTTTTCCAGATAGTTTTTTACTTTCATGCACCTCCTGGTCTGGTAATTTTTTGGCTGCTCCTGGAATTGAGCTGTCCACCCGAGATTGTAGGTTTACTGGCAGAGCATGTCAAGGTGATGTCCTTGTAGGTGATGCAGCTGGTTTTGAGATGAAACCGACCCAGAGAAGGAGTGATGTAATTTTTCTTGCAGTGGAGTGATCTGGTCAAACCTCCTGACACCATTGCTGTATTAAATGGATACATTTTAGGGGTGACAAAAAGATGTGTAGAAAGCCAAAGAGTATTTTCCTCCATCCAGATAGGAAAAGAATAGAGATTCCACTGTTGATCTAAGGAAGGAAATGTTTCACTTTTTCAGGAATCAGAGCTAGGACCACGCTGTCTTTGGTTTTCTGGCCATGTGTTCTTTAAATGTAAAGTCTAAGTCAACAGTGAATTCAAAGACTTTAGCATTAGCTGTATAAGACATTGGGTATGAATTAAGGGGGGTGATGACCCACCTTAAGCAATAACCACAATCCTTGTCAGGATGAATCACTAAAGTCACTAAATTAATCTGAGCTTATCCCCCTAGTAGTAGTGGTATAGAGCAGACAGACTTAACTCAAAGGCAGTCACAGTTCTTGACAGGGTGAAACCCGCAAAGTCACTAAATAAACCTGAGCTCAACCTACCCTCAAAGCTATGGCACAGAGCAGACAAGCTGAAATTAGAGGCAATGTGTAAGTACTAAAGCAGTAATTAAGTTGAAATGCAAAACAATGATAATCCTAAACCAATTTAGAAAAACAGAGTAACATTTAATAAACAAATTGACACCAAGATGACAAAAATGAAGTAGGAATAGTACTAAGAAGCATAAAGTGCCAATGATAATCAATGGTCTCAGTAGACCGGGTCCAAGACGCAATTTAATGCTGACCCTGGTGGAGCGCGGTAGAGAAAACTACTAGAAGAGCTACTCAAATGTACATGAAGATACCATAATCTTCAAAAATAAAACACTATAGTTTTTGATAATTGCAACTTTATACAATAGAACCTATTATGGACACATAATACTAGGCTGCTATACTCTAACGGTTAATCACAGATAGAATGATCCTATTACATATTTTGATATATACTTTTTATTAATGAATAATTATACAATCATAGGAAAATATACATTATCACATTGAGAAAAACAATAATGAACAAACAAAATACCTAACTCAGACATACCACATGCACGCTAAACAAACCAAGATCAAGAAAAATATTTTATCTACAAGTGAATATTTACATCAATAAAGCTAGTCCTGATGACATAATAAGGCTAAAACAATTCTTGATAATAGAGATATATAAATATTAGTTCATCTGATACAATAGTGATAATAATCTAATAAACAGCAAAGCAATGCTGACGTGGCTCTATCGGAGTGGTACGCGCGTTTCGGTGTTTTAGAATATTGTGGGTCACCTTCCTCAGGGCCGTTCCCAGTGGTACTGTTCAATAGTAGTCTAGTCTTAGCAGCCGAATCTTCTGGTCAATTTAATTTTGGGTTTGTGATATATTTTTTTGGTAGGGTAGTCAAGGTATCTGATAAAAAGAATTATATGATAATTTATAAGAACCATCGTGCTAGTTTCCTGGAAGTCACCTATCTATATTTTACATATATGGCACTCAAAGGTGACATGTTATCATATCAGGGTAAATGCCCAAGGAGTCTAAGTGCACTTAGAATTATGTTATTAGTGATAGAGAATAAAGTATAGAAGACAAGAAACTGAAAATATTTTATTAGGAAGCATAGAGTACCAAGTGATAGGTTAATAACAATAATGCATTCTCGATGTTATAGGGGGAACCAGTAGTTAGTATGTTGTAATTAAAGAGTACCTTACATTGTGCTACCAACGTTCTTTAGTTCACTTCGGTGAATACATGCATCCTGGTGTGTGTTAATGGTAAAAGTGATAATTTATAATGAAGAAAAACCTTACTTGGAAAGTCTTTTCTAGCATTTTTATAATGCGATTATCTTTATGGCTGGTTTTATCTCACAGAGGAGCGCGATGAAGCCAATTGTTGTAAAGAAAAATGAACTGGCTAAATGACAAAAAAAGTATAATAAGTAAATAAATAAATAAATAAATTCTTGTATTGCTATATATACTGACTAATTTACACTGTGAATGTTGAATCCATTAATTATGTTCAATAGATGTTCGTGGTATAATGAGTATCTCTTACTTATATTTTTCTGCACTGGTATTCACCTGAACTTAGCTGGTAATATCTGTTAAAAATGAGTCCATATGGGAGATTTTTGTCAGTCCTCAAGGTCGAAGCGATACAAGAAATAAATCCAGGGAATATATAGAAGAATGATAAACGGAGCTATTGCGGATTATAAAGAAAGAAAACAAAAATATTTAGACACTTTACTATAGACCATTCGAATCGCATTCTCAAATGCTGTAATAAAGTAAATATAATATGAAAAAAGAAAGAAAAATGCTTTTAGAAGATACTGACCCCAATGCTCGGACGCTCCGTGTCTGCTGACTAGAGTCAGCTGCCGCTGTATGTAACCGTTCTTATACGAGAGCAAAATAGTATTGCTCATAGCGCTGGGCCGCAAAGGTGAAGAATGGATAGGCGGTCTAAAAGGGCCGCCATATTGAATGTAGTTCGAAAACGCGGGCGGAAACTCATCAAAAGATTAGGTCGTATAATGAATACTTATTTAACATAGAAAAAAAGAGACAAAGGCAAAGAATAAATAATGTCAAATAACCATAAATATATAGAAAATAGCTCATGTATAAATAAAATGATCACCTAATATCAACTACTCTCTAGGGTACTGATAGAGAGAAACAGATGAGAATAAAAATAGAGCAAGATGAGAATGAGAAGAACTGTTAGATATATGAAAAAGATAAAATGAAAAATAACTACTGTGATAAGGAAGTATAAATCCATATAAAGACATGCTGGGAGACATGCTGAAGTTTTCTAGTAGGAAAACTATTCTGAAGTAGGTACATTAATAGTTACGAATGAAGAAGAATTGAGGAACTTTCTTTATATGATAGCATTTTCCCAAGGAATATGCTCATTCAATCCCTTTTCACAGCTGTCTAGTGTAAAAATCCAGAAAACTTCTCTCTTTTTCCGGATTTTGTGATCCTCTACCTGTCCAGAATTCTTAATTCTTTCTAGAACAGTCCAGGAGAGGTCATCAATTTTATGTCCATACTGTTTCCAATGTGTAACCAGTGGAGCACTTTCTTTGTCATTTCGAATATTGGAGATGTGCTCCAATATTCTAGTTTTGACTTCTCTCCCTGTTTCCCCTATATACAGAAGAGGACACGGACATCTGATTAAATAGATACAGTTAGCTGTTCTACAATTGGTCATGTCCGATAATTTAAAGTTGGTGCATTTCCACAAGAATACATCGCCCAAAATGGCTCTGGGGCAAGCCTTGCAATTACCACATTTGTGATTGCCTGTAATAGGTCGATTACCATAAATGGATTTCTGGCAGCCAGCGCAGCAGGCTATGGCCAAAGAGGGCTCCATGAATTGAGATAGCCAATGGGCAAGGTCCTGGAGAATTTGCTGACTTTTGTCAGGCAAGCTGTGAATGGGAGAAATGTGAATTTTGCTCTCAACAAAAAATGGTAACTGGCTGAATACTTCTGGCACCTTCAATGGATGAAGTCTCCTATGATCTGGCTTGGTCGCTTTTTTGGAGCTCAGATTCTTCCAGCGGGCAAGGCTGTAGCTGAACAGGACTCCACAAGGCCTGATACCTTCTCCGCAAGTTCCCGGTTTCATGAGATACTAGGAAGAATACACTTTGACACAGCCCAGGGTTCCAGAACCAAAGGAACAGACCTTGGGTTCAAGACTCACTCCAGCATAAACCACCAGCATAGTCCATTGAAGGTCCAGTTGGGACTGGACAGCTGGGCAGATGTAGGGATGGCCTCTTGTAGCTTGCTCTGTCCCTGTAGCTTGAACAGGAGGTCAGCACTATGATGGTTGGAGTCCAAATCTTTGTCCTGCGTACATGATGGAACGTAGGTCCAATTTTCCAGGCTCTTATTAGGATCAGTCATCTTCTGATTTCTCACTGATCCAGTTTTGTTCTGATGAGGATACTGTGGGTACCACATTTATATCTGGCACCCACCTGTGGGTGGGGATGACTCCTGGTTCCTCCCTAGCCAATAATAGAGTACAACTTCACATGGAGAATTATACCCATTTTTGCAGCACTTCCCGTGTGCTCTACAGCAAACAATCCCACAGTGCCCCTCCCTCACAAAATTTCAAGATGGCAAAACCTTTCTTTATCTATGCAGAGCTTGTGTGCCCACTCCAGAAGTGTGGCCAGGGAATTAGCAACCCATCCCCAGTGGTCACTTTAATCCAGTTTTAGGTGTAGCTCCTCTCCCACTACGATTGGTGCCTGCCTGGCTGGGGAAAGAAAGGAAGGGCCTACCCAAGTATCAGTTAACATGTGCCGGTGACAGGGCAGGCCTCTTTAAAGGTAATCTAGTACCTGGACATAGCCTAAATAGTCACCCTGCTAGAAGGAATTGAACACCTCCCCCAGCCCAAGGCCTTTGTCCTACTCTGGAAGCAGTTCCCACACTTCAGCAAAGGATATATTCAGTTGCTGGGTGACACTGGAGTTCATTCAAATCTGTCCCATAAGATTTAGGCAGAAAATGAAACTTCGTAAAAAAGTACCTTTTTCTCAACAGTGATTAAAAACAATTTTACCATTATAATGGATTTTCATTAACTATTAAACAGAGTCTTTAAATAATAATATTTCTAACTGTTTTCCAACCTACATTAGCACTATTAAATGTTATGATGTAACTCTGTGTTTTTCTATGGACCAGCCAACCTTGCTACAGCAAAAACAGGATTTGGGGCTTTTTTTACTATAAGGATGTTTAACATGAAACATTTACATGTCCTACTTTTAAATACCATGTGCCATGCTGTATACATAGTGAGGTCTGTTATGGATGACTTTTGTAGACCCATGTTCTCACTCCTCATCCCTGTCTCCTCTTTCCCCCTCCTAAACTTGTCACGCTTTCTACAGTACTCCACTGCCCTCAGACCTCATTCCTTATGCATTCCAGCTGTTTTCTCTCATTATTAGGGTGAGCGTTGTAAATATATGTTTTAAGGTCATACTACAGTACTGACAGTGGTTCCAGAAAAAAAAAAAAAGAAAGTGTACACACGTTTGAAAAGTTTAACACTATGAGGCTAAGTATAATGCTCCCAGAATGCTCTCTGATTATATGCATGTGTTTGCAGAAGCTTGTAAGCAAGAGTGATGATTCTTTGCTTACAAAATAAAATGTTCAGGAAAACAATGCAAGTAGGAAAAAAAACGTTTTGCTACTACAACATTTTAGGTGCTATTTCTTTGAAGCGTCATTTAGTAAAATGGGTTGATGAATTCTAGTACTTCCCAAAAATATTCCTAATAGAAAATCAGTGTACCCCTTTTCAACAAGATTATAGGAAGCATGAAAATAAACAAGCACTGGCAAAGCCAACCGTTCGGATTTCTTTTTTTTTTTTTTAGTCTTCTGTTTTCATCAATGTATGTCTTGTTTCGACATGGTTTTTGTAATACTTTATTGATGTGGGAGCTGCCAGCCCCTCACCATTGTAGCAAACACTGGCAAAAAGAAAAAATAATTTGGTCTCAAAATGCACACACTGACACCAGTGGTGTAACAAAGGCCCTGCAGCCCACTCCAGGGTGGCCCTCTCAGCACAGCATCTGCCCTGAGTGAGTCTTGGGAGGCCTCCATGTTCTTTGCAGGGGCCCCCTCCAGTTTTGTTATGCCTCTGATTGCCACAGTAGTTCCTGGCACTGAACAAAACTATTTTGTGTGCCAATATGCTCCCTGTGGAAGAGCAGAATGTGATCACTCACAGTAAAGCCATCTGACAGATAGAGAGAAATATAAGTTTTATAAAAACAAAATGTCTTTGTTAAAGCCAGACCTAATTAGGGGCCTAATTCTTAAAGAAAGTCACAAAGGTATTCCAGCCCGAGAACTATTGCTTACTGCTTCCTCGAGCCCCAGTACATAGATCTGCGGAAAAGTGGCAAAATAGGGAAATTGCTATAGTAGGGATTGAAATTGCAAGTATTCAAGCCCTACTAGAGTAGTCCTGGCATAATCGGAGCTCTTATACAATGAGATTGCTGCCATAATGTGTTGCCGCACTACATGGCACCAAAGGGACAAGTAGATTTTTTTACAGGACAGGTAATTTTAAGAAGCAATGTGTCCCATGGACAAGTAGATATTTTAATAAATTCCACACCCCTGAAAGCAAGTTAAAAGGAAAGGGAAGGAATGTGCCGTATCTATAGCACATGGTGCATCCCTGTCCTCTAACCCTGCTCTGCTGCACAATGGGCTGACTAGCTCCAGCTCAGGCACCCTTGACCCATGGTGCAAGGGTGTCTGTATTGCATACAGGATTGCTTTTGTGCAGGAGTGCACCTTAGTGTTCAAACAGGTTTGTGGATGAGACCAATCTTTGAATCTCAGATTAGACTTTCCTTTTGGCGCTAGGACTGCTTTAATGAATAGAAGAATGAGGATGGGATTGTAATAAAGTTATACAGCCAAGATGTTATTTTTTGGCTTTGGTAAATGTTGCAGCTACCATTCTGCTGCTCTCTATTGTAGTTACAATTCATATTCTGAGCACTAGGTTACAATTTTAAAATAAATATTTAAAATATTTCCATTGCTTCCTAGTGTTCATCAATGTGCTTTTCCTTAATGAAAGAGGGTTTGGATTCAACTAACTATCCCTGTGATTCCTCATAGGACTGACCGTTACCTGACAAACATCTCATTCAAATATTACCTAGTGGCTTGTAACGTATCTTTAGTCCAACGTTTTTTTTAATTCTCGGGTTGGCACATTGGCAAAGTCCTTAATGCCATGAGGTCTAGAAAGTCAAATTCTGGGCCATGTTCTAGAGGATGATCTAGGAGAAGTATCAGCCATTTAAAGTCAGTGATCAGATACGAAGTGTGTCGAAAACTATGGGCCATGTATTAACCCGTTCTGTGCCGGGGATGTAATGGTTACGTCCGCCGACACAGTGATCCAGAGAAAATTATATTTAGGCCATTTCTGCCCCCCCTTGGGGGCAGATCGGCCTATTTTTATTAGGTCAATCTGCCCCCAAGGGGGGCAGAAACCACTAGACACCAGGGAATTTTTTTTTATATACTTTCGCATAAGGGGAGAGTCCCCTTGGGCAAGAGCCACTCCCCAGGGGGGCAAAATATTTTTAGGCCTTTTCTGCCCCCAGGCCCATCTGCACCCCAGGGGTGCAAAAAGCCCACCAGAGACCAGGGAAGATTTTTGTTCCAAAATAAGAGGGTGGGGGTATGGCCATACCCCAACCCCAGATAAATGGGGCCAAAATTGTTCTGCCCTCCAGCGGGCAGATAAGGCAATTACCCCGGATCCACACCCCGGGGGGGGCAGAAAGTCTATTGATACCAGGGAATTAAAAAAAAAAAAACAATAGTGGGGTGGTGGCTACCAACCAGTATGCACCTGGCTATGTCCCCACCCCAACTGAAGAGGTAACAGTCTTTCAGCTCTCCCCCACACACTAAAACATCTTATCCCACGGCAAACAAGAGGACATTTGATTATTTTGGGTTTTGGTTTTACATTTGGGCCATAAGAGCTTGGCTAACTCTCAAAATCATCCCACTTGGAATGGTGAGTGCTGCACTTTATGGACTTTGGGACACTGCCATGTAGAGAAATCCACAAGACCTAGACAAATCTGAAAACTAAACATCTGGGTGATTCCAGGGTGGTGTGCTTCACATGCACCCAGCACCATTTTCTTACCCACAATGCCCTGCAAGCCTCCAACATTGCAGGAAATCACACATTTTTCCCACATTTTTGTGATGGAACCTTCCGGAATCTACAGGAATCCACAAAAGTCCTATCACCCAGCATTGTCTCATCTATACTAATAAAAATCTGCTGTACTCAGCCTAAAAATGTTTTAACTCAAACTGCCCTTTTGGACCCGCTTTGGTTCCCCTTCAATTTCAACATGTTTTTTGCTCTTCCCTGTCACAAGCACTCGGCCCACCTACACAAGTGAGGTATCATTTTTACCGGGAGAATGAGGGGGATGTTGGGTGGTAGGAAATTTGTCCTGGTTATGGTGATTCCACACAGAAATGTGGTACAAATGTGATTTTTGTAGCTAAATCTAAGGTTTGCTGAGGATTCTAGGTAAGAAAACATTGGGGGATCCAAGCAAGTCCCTGGACTCCCTCGGGTAACTAGTTGTTAGAAATGTCTGGGTTTGGTAGGTTTCCCTAGACAGCTGCTGAGCCCAGGACCAAAAACACAGGTGCCCCCGCAAAAACAGGTAGTTTTGTATTTGATAATTTTGATGTGCCCATATAGTTGTTTTGGGGCATTTCCTTTCGCGGGCAGTAGGCATACCCACAAAAGTGAGGTACCATTTTTGTCGGGAGACTTGGGGGAGCGCTAGGTGGAAGGAAATTTGTGGCTCCTCTCAGATTTCAGAACTTTCTGTCACCAAAATGTGAGGAAAAAGTGTTTTATAGTCAAGTTTTGAGGTTTGCAAAGGATTCTGGGTAACAAAACCCAGTGAGAGCCCCACAAATCACCCCATCTTGGATTCTCCTAGGTGTCTAGTTTTTCTAAATGTGCAGGTGTGGTAGGTTTCCCTAGGTGCCAGCTGAGCTAGAGGCCAAATTCCGCAGCTAGGCACAGGTCTGTTTTCTTTGGGAAAATGTGATGTGTCCACTTTGTGTTTTGGGGCATTTCCTGTCATGGGCGCTAGGCCTACCCACACAAGTGAGGTACCATTTTTATTGGGAGACTTGGGGGAATACTGGGTGGACGGAAATTTGTGGCTCCTTTCAGATTCCAGAAATTTTTGTCACTGAAATGTGAGGAAAAAGTGTTTTTTGCCCAAATTTTGAGGTTTGCAAAGGATTCTGGGTAACAGAACCTGGTGAGAGCCCCATCTTGGATTCCCCTAGGTGTCTAGTTTTCAAAAATGTGCAGGTGTGGTAGGTTTCCCTAGGTGCCAGCTGAGCTAGAGGCCAAATTCCGCAGCTAGGCACAGGTCTGTTTTCTTTGGGAAAATGTGATGTGTCCACTTTGTGTTTTGGGGGCATTTCCTGTCATGGGCGCTAGGCCTACCCACACAAGTGAGGTACCATTTTTATTGGGAGACTTGGGGGAATACTGGGTGGACGGAAATTTGTGGCTCCTTTCAGATTCCAGAAATTTTTGTCACTGAAATGTGAGGAAAAAGTGTTTTTTGCCCAAATTTTGAGGTTTGCAAAGGATTCTGGGTAACAGAACCTGGTGAGAGCCCCATCTTGGATTCCCCTAGGTGTCTAGTTTTCAAAAATGTGCAGGTTTGGTGGGTTTCCCTAGGTGCCGGCTGAGCTAGAGGCCAAAACCTACAGCTAGGCACAGGTCTGTTTTCTTTGGGAAAATGTGATGTGTCCACTTTGTGTTTTGGGGCATTTCCTGTTGTGGGCGCTAGGCCTACCCACACAAGTGAGGTACCATTTTTATTGGGAGACTTGGGGGAATAAGGGGTGGAAGGAAATTTGTGGCTCCTTTCAGATTCCAGAAATTTCTGTCACTGAAATGTGAGGAAAAAGTGTTTTTTGCCCAAATTGTGAGGTTTGCAAAGGATTCTGGGTAACAGAACCTGGTGAGAGCCCCATCTTGGATTCCCCTAGGTGTCTAGTTTTCAAAAATGTGCAGGTTTGGTAGGTTTCCCTAGGTGCCGGCTGAGCTAGAGGCCAAAACCTACAGCTAGACACTTTGCAAAAAACACAACGGATTCCAAGGTAAAAATGTGATGTGTCAATGTTGTGTTTCCTTTCGCGTGCATTAGGCCTACCCACACAATTGAGGCACTATTTTTATCGGGAGACTTGAGGGAACACAGAATAGTAAAACAAGTGTTATTGCCCCTTGTCTTTTTCTACATTTTTTCCTTCCAAATGTAAGACCATGTGTAAAAAAGACGTCTATCTGAGAAATGCCCTGTAATTCACATGCTAGGGGGACCCCGGAATTCAGAGATGTGCAAATAACCACTGCTTCTCAACACCTTATCTTGTGCCCATTTTGGAAATGCAAAGGTTTTCTTGATACCCATTTCTCACTTTTTATATTTCACCAAATTAATTGCTGTATGCCCGGTATACAATGAAAACATGTTGCAAGGTGCATCTCTTTTATTGGCTCTGGGTACCTAGAGTTCTTGATGAACCTATAAACCCTATATATCCCTGCAACCAGAAAAGTCTGCAGATATAACGGTATATTGCTTTTGAAAATATGACATTGCAGGAAAAAGTTACACGGTAAAACGTGGAGTAAAATGGCTGTTTTTTTTTTCTCAATTTCAATATGTTTTTATTTCAGCTGTTATTTTCTGTAGGAAACCCTTGTAGGATCTACACAAATTGTCCCTTGCTTAATTCAGAACTTTGTCTACTTTTCAGAAATGTTTAGCTTTCTGGGATCCAGGATTGGTTTCACACCCATTTGTGTCACTAAGTGGAAGGAGGCTCAAAGCACAAAAAAAAATAGTAAAAATGGGGTATGTCCCAGTAGAATGCCAAATTTTACCTGTTCCTGAAAGGTGGGAAGATGGTGATGTTAGCACCGCAACCCTTTGTTGATGCAATTTTCAGGGAAAAAACTACAAGCCTTCTTCTGCAGCCCTTTTTTCCCTTTTTTGGGGAAAAAAACGAAATTTTCACTGTATTTTGGCTAATTTCTTGGTCTCCTCCAGGGGAACCCACAAACTCAGGGTACCTCTTGAATCCCTAGGATGTTGGAAAAAAAGGACGCAACTTTGGCTTGGCTAGCTTATATGGACAAAAAGTTATGAGGGCCTAAGCGCGAACTGCCCCAAATAGTCAAAAAAAGGCTCGGCACAGGAGGGGGAAAAGGCCTGGCAGCAAAGGGGTTAAAGAAGGCACACTAAAGTGGTAAGGGAAGATGAGGGGGAGCGGCTGGTGGAGGACGCGGAGTCAAAGTTAGACAAAGTCGCAGAGAAAGAATTGTAAGGAGGTTGTCATGTGAGAGGTGTGTTCTCAAGTAAGGCAATAGGAATCTTCTGGAGGGTGCACTCTGAGAGACAGGTGATGCAGAAGGTCACGCACAAGAGTGAGTCGAGAGCCAGGGATCCTGGCAAAAGGCTTGCAACAAACGAACAACTGGCAGTGGGCCTATTGTAAAGGAATATGTGCCTGGGCACAAAGTTTCTCAGAAGCCAGACACCGACACTGTCAGATGTCGGGTTTGCCGAATAGCAAGGCTGTCTGTTCCTAATTTCACCTCAACCATCTTTCGTCCACTGCCAGACACTCCCACTCCTCTATTTAACTCCTGCAGGTCCTCTTTGGTCCCTGATTTCTCACTTGGTGATTGTTTTTATTGTCTTTCTCTTCTACCTTTGCTTTTCTGCCTTTCTCTCTTGCACTGGTTCAGAGTTCAATGGAGAAAAGTAAGTATTGGTCCCAAAACACGAGTGCGTGGGCCACACCTGCTAAAATTAGGCACTGCGATTCAGCCAGTTCCCAGAGGCCACATGGAACCAATGTCTATTGGAGTGTCATGTATTGCAATTGGGTTCCCTGTGTGGGGACCAAAGCTTCCCAGCGGAATTTTTTTTATTTATCTGTGTAAAATCCCCTCATCAGCATACCCAGATGACCAGACTGCATTAAGTAGGGTGCCACCTGACCTGTATTTTACCAGCCTCGTTTTTATTTTAATTACAGGACAGATAAAACAAATCAGGAAGGTCATTAAAACCAAGTGCTTTTCTCCTGTGAGATCTATCCACATAATAGAATGTAAAAATAATGTTAATGCTGCCTAGAATATTCCTAAATTAATTGTAAAGGAAATAGAGGCAGAATTTATGTGTTGAAAAGAATGCAGCCGTGTTTACAGAAACTGGTATTGAAGTAACAATTCCTGTCCCTTCCACAACTCTAAATACTTAGAAATGGGAAACAATATGTCTCTGTGAAACATAGCAACCCTAGCTAGAAGCCAGCCCAGTTTCCACTTTGCATGCTCAGAACCTCCCTGAAGCCTCACACTTCATGTACCTTAAACGATGCCAGAGGCTCAGTAGGTGATGTATTCTGCTCCAGGAGTGATCCCACAGCTGGGGAATCCTGAAAGCAGTGCCTTGTGATTTGCAGAAGCCCCAGTGTCTCTGCCATGTCCAAGTAAAAGCTCAAATCTAAGAAATGAATGTAAGGCAGTTCCATACTGACCCATATAGGGGAATCTGTGAATTATATAGATTCTGAAAACGGATTTAAAGCTGTTTTCCTAAAAGTCCTGAACTCATTACCACCTAAAACACAGGGTAATGTGGATGTTTCACTTTGGTTTCTGTGTAGGTCCTTTTGTGCATTAAATATGTGTCCCTTTTAGATACATTAGAATTTATTGACAATTTACCCATCACAAGTGGGGGGAGGGATGAGGGAAAGGAACGAGGAATGAGGAGGTCAGGATGTAAGGGGTGCAGAGTGATGTATGAGGATGAAAAGATGAGAATGTCCCATGCTTAGTTTGTAAAAACTAAAAATAATGTGTCAGGACCCTTGCCAGGAGGCCACAGCAGCTTGCACCACAGATTGCCCCGGCCAGCGCTGCCAATGATAGTACCAACACAACTACTAACCATCACACTCCTACAAGTGAGACAATCCATTCTATTCCAGGACCCCAAAGCTATACGAATGGCTTGGGCAGCAGGTACTAGACATTTTCAATTCATTTTGAATTAATAAACAACTATTGTTGTGCTCACCTCTAAATTAGATAGACAGTGCCACTATGTGGCAGGCTTTGACAAGTGCAGGCGTTGACAACTAACTGCTGGTGCCGAGCACCGGAAACCACCAGTTCAAATTAAGTACTGGAATGTCCTAACATAGACAGGCGTAGTGTAGATTTTAGGACTTCTCTGCCCCTCTCACTCATCACTTAATGTTAGAAGGGTGTGTGAGAGATGTAAGGGAGAAGGGCAGAGGGAGGAAGAGGGAGGGATAAAGAATATGAGGAGTGAAGGATAAAAAAGTGAGGGATGAGGTGTGATGGATCCGCAATGTGGGATCACAGGCTCAGGAGAAGGAATGTGGGTGTGGAGCTCTGTATGAGGGATAGGGAGTATGTGGTGAGGATGCGGAGTAATGAGTGCGGGACGAGGAGAGCAGATTGAGGAATCTGGACTGTAAGGGGTCAGTTTGAGGGAGGACCGAATAGTAAGCGAGGAAGAGTTGCTAATGACAAGTGAGCAATGAAAACTGAAGGATGAGCAGTGAGGAGTAAAGGCTTTGGATTGAGGGATATGTGAAGGATCAGGACTGAGTTGTGGTTAGTAAGAGATGAAAGAAAATGACTGTGGAACGAGTAAGGAATGAGGACTGAGGATTGTGGAGTACTGTACAAGGCATGAGGAGTATGGCGTGAGGAATGAGGAGGCGGACGAGGACTGAGGACCGAATGTGTGAAGAGTTTTGAGTGAGGAATAAGGACAGTGGGATGAGGATAATAAATGAGAGATAAGGAGCGAACTATATACTAAGAAATATGGAGTGACTGATGACAAGAAGCAATGAAAACTGAAGGATGAGAAGTGAGGGATGCAGACTTTAGAGTGAGGGATGACAAGCAAAGGATCAGGACTGATGTGTGGGTTGTAAGAGATGAGAGAAAACAGCTGGAATGCATAAGGAATGAGGTCTGAGGGCAGTGGAGTACTGTAGAAAGCGTGACAAGTTTAGGAGGGGGAAAGAGGAGACAGGGATGAGGAGTGAGAACAATAAAAGAGGGATAAAGAGGGGGGCTACATAGTTAGGAATAAGGAGTGAGGGCTTCGTCATTACTCGGTACGAGAGCTCAACATACCTTACATCGGACTTACCAAGGTCCTCCTAAGTGTACGCACGGAAGCTTTACTTTGGACGAGACCTCTTTCCTTTAAACCCTTGATTACTATTTGATATGTAACACTTTGGATTATCTCTTCAGGTTATACCATACCTACACAGGTACCATCGACACCTGCGTCTCATAAATACTCAACTTACCTACTAGACATATAGCTGTGCCTGTTTGACTGCATTTCTACCTTTACGAAAATCCATTCCAATAAATGACTTTCTGGAATACCAAGAGGAATACTGATCATTTACGTTCAGTTTCTACATGCAATCTCTTACCTGTATTCTCTTCAATCGATACATTGTATGTGAGTGCTGTGGTCTCCACTGTTCTGTAAGGAGTGACTAATGACAAAGAAAACTGAGGAATAAAGAGTGAGGGGTGCAGAATGAGGGATGAACACTTAGTGGGGTGAGGGATGCCTAGTGAAGGATAAGATGTAAAGTAGGAGATGCAAGGAATGAGTGCACCATGAGTGAGGAATGAGGGACATCAAGTAGTGAGGAATTATTTGTGAATGATGAAGAGTGGAGAGTGAGATACGTAGTGCAGGATAATGAGTGAGGGATGTGGAGTCCTACATGAGGGATAAGGATTAAGGAACTAGAAGTGAGGAATGGGGGGGGTCATAGTATGAAATGGGGAGGGACTGATGACAAGGAAGTGATGAGCACTGAAGAGTGGGGAGTGAGGGATGTAGAATGAGGGACGCATAGTCTGGAGTGAGGAGTGAGAGACAACATAATATTAGAAAGAAAATCAGTGTGATAATAGGGAGGAGAGAGGGCCGAGGAGTGAGGACTGAAGAGTGATGAATGACTAGTGTGGGTAATCGTTCAATTTCTAAACAATGGATGTAAAAACCGTTAAGGTAATGAATGCCAGCAGTTTAGTTCCTGTTTATATTTCACATGTTTTAGTGAATCTTGCACTCCCTAAGAGAGTTAGCTATTTCCAGGGTGTTGATTTTTGGTTTTTGCCCTTTGCAGCATACTGCACTTGTACTGCGCCTAATTTCTAACAGGTATTACTGACAAAGCCCTGGTTGGTGTTAGGTGTATCACAGTCATTGTGTTGTACCTCTGGGTGTAACAACAGAACCCACGTAAAGGCACCAGAATACTGGTTGTGTGACAGATTGTCCTGCCCTTAATTACATAGCCAAGTCCCTTGTAGAGCCCCAGCTCCCTTTAAAAAACAAGCATTTGTAAAGCAACGGGTCTCGCATTTGCTCGAGTTAGAGCTAATAGCGTTGTAAACTCCTAACAGGACTTTTCTTGCCACACAAATTACAAAAAAACATAGCGATCTCGCTATGTAAACCCCAGCGCGATTGCGCTGCATGGAAAATAAAAAGATAATGTAGTCCGGAAATCATGCTGAAAACATCGAGCCTCGAATGGTTTCAGTAGTTTACCGGTGCTGTGCAGGTGGGCTAAACACCGGAAAAGGCATGACATATGCATGCCTTTCACAAATGAAAACAAGCGGATTTTAAAAGGCAAGCCCACGAACCAATGAAAGTGACTGACGTGACATGGGCTTGATTGACGTGACATGGGTGAGGTTAGAAGCCCAAACAGAGATTACAGCATGGGACGGAGCGCTTTGCGCTTGCCCATAATCACATACATTTTTTCATCCCAGTTAAAGCCCTGATGGTAACTCTGTTATCGGGTAGTGCTCGAAAATTACTGAGTCAGACGGAGCTGCTCACGGCGCTGTATGGTGTGAGGAGCATGTCTGAACTCAAGCCCCACAGTTCACCAAGCAACCACAGGGAGACAGCCCCTCCCCTCCCCAGTGAGGTGTCCACCTACTAAGAGCCGGCTTTAGTGGGGTGCGACTTGTGCAACATTATTTATTATATTTAGGTGGGGGCAACTTATTCTTTTCACAACACAGTTTCCAAAAGATCATGGTTCATATCCATAGGCTTATCAGTCATGCCTAAACAGAAACTCATGACTCGTTCCTTCTTTTCAGGGCATGGCACAATGTCAAAGAGCAATGTTCTTCAGCAGCAGCAAATCCAGAGCGCGGGTGCTGTTGGGGTGGACGTGCACAATATCTTGCGCCCCCTCCCCCACCCCGGTGATTCCCATCCTGTGCCCTGCATGTCCAGTCCAGCCATGCCCTGTAGGAAAGTACCATCTTGCCTGGCATGTTACCCCCATTGTTTACTTATATGTCAGGTTGTTTTTGCCTGTGTCACTGGGATCCTGCTAGCCAGGACCCCAGTGCTCATAATTGAGGCGTGTATGTGTTCCCTGTGTGGTGCCTAACTGCATCACTGAGGCTCTGCTAACCAGAACCTCAGTGTTTATGCTCTGTCTGCTTTTAAAATTGTCACTGCAGGCTAGTGACTATTTTCACCAATTCTGATTGGCACACTGGAACACCCTTATAATTCCCTAGTATATGGTACCTAGGTACCCAGGGTATTGGGGTCCCAGGAGATCCCTATGGGCTGCAGCATTTCTTTTGCCACTCATAGGGAGCTCAGGCAATTCTTACACAGGACTGCCACTGCAGCCTGAGTGAAATAACATCCACGTTATTTCACAGCCATTTTACACTACACTTAAGTAACTTATAAGTCACCTATATGTCTAACCCTCACTTAGTGAAGGTTAGGTGCAAAGTTACTAAGTGTGAGGGCACCCTGGCACTAGCCAAGGCGCCTCCACATTGTTCAGGGCAATTTCCCCAGACTTTGTGAGTGCGGGGACACCATTACACGTGTGAACTACATATAGCTCAATACCTATGTGTAGCTTCACAATGGTAACTCCGAACATGGCCATGTAACATGTCTAAGATCATGGAATTGTCCCCCCAAGCCAAATCTGGTATTTGGGTGCCAATCCCATGCATCCCTGGGGCTCCAGCATGGACCCCGGGTACTGCCAAACCAGCTCTCTGGGGTTTTCTCTGCAGCTACCGCTGCTGCCAACCCTCAGACAGGTTTCTGCCCCCCTGGGGCCTGGGCAGCCCAGTCCCAGGAAGGCAGAACAAAGGATTTCCTCTGAGAGAGGGTGTTACACCCTCTCCCTTTGGAAATAGGTGTCAAGGGCATGAGATGAGTAGCCTCCCCCAGCCTCTGGAAATGCTTTTAAGGGCACAGATGGTGCCCTCCTTGCATAAGACAGTTCAGGGAGCCCCCAGCCCCTGCTCTGGCGCGAAACTGGACATAGGAAAGTGGAGTGACCACTCCCCTGTCCATCACCACCCCAGAGGTGGTGCCCAGAGCTCCTCCAGTGTGTCCCAGACTTCTGCCATCTTGAATGCAGAGGTGTGAGGGCACAATGGAGACCTCTGAATGGCCAGTGCAAGTAGGTGACGTCAGAGACCCTTCCTGATAGGCTCTTACCTGGTTAGGTAGCCAATCCTCCTCTGAGGGCTATTTAGGGTCTCTCCTGTGGGTTTCTCTTCGGATAACGAATGCAAGAGCTCACCAGAGTTCCTCTGCACTTCTCTCTTCAACTTCTGCCAAGGATCGACCGCTGACTGCTCCAGGACGCCTGCAAAACCTCAACAAAGTAGCGAGAAGACTACCAGCAACATTGTAGCACCTAATCCTGCCGGCTTTCTCGGCTGTTTCCTGGTGGTGCATGCTCTGAGGGCTGTCTGCCTTCACCCTGCACTGGAAGCCAAGAAGAAATCTCCTGTGGGTCGACGGAATCTTCCCTCTGCCAACGCAGGCACCAAACTTTTGCATCACCGGTCCTCTGGGTCCCCTCTCATCTTGACAAGCGTGGTCCCTAGAACACAGGAGATGGATCCAAGTGACCCCGACAGTCCAGTGGGTCCTTCTGTCCAAATTTGGTGGAGGTAAGTCCTTGCCTCCCCACGCCAGACAGTAATCCTGTGTACTGCGTTATCTGCAGCTGCTAGGGCTTCTGTGCACTTTTGCAAGACTTCCTTCGTGCACAGCACAGCCCAGGTCCCCAGCACTCTGCCCTGCATTGCCCAACTTGCTGAGTTGACCTCTGGCTTCGTGGGACCCTCTTTTGTTGTGTTGAGACGACTGCCGTGCTCAGATTTCTTGAACGCCTGTTCAAGTGCTTCTGCGGGTGCTGCCTGCTTCTGCGTGGGCTCTCTCTGATGCTGAGCGCCCCCTCTGTCTCCTCCTCCAATGGGCGACCTACTGGTCCTTCCTGGGCCCTGGCAGCACCCATTATCTTCGACCGCAACTCTTGCAGCTAGCAAGGCTAGTTTGCGGTCTTTCTGCGTGGAAGCAACCCTGCATCCTCCAGCACGCCGTGGGACATCTTCTGCTCAAAGAAGAAGTTCCTGGCACCTTCCGTTGTTGCAGAATCTTCGGCTTCTTCCACCCAGAGGCAGCCCTTTTGCACCTTCATCTGGGGTTTAGTGGGCTCGTGCCCCCCTGGATACTTGCATGACTCTTGGACTTGGTCCCCTTCCTTTACAGGTTCTCAGGTCCAGGAATCCGTCTTCAGTGCTTTGCAGTCAGTTGTTGCCTTTGCAGAATCCCTATCTTGACTTTACTGTCTTTCTGGGTTAGTAGGGTAACTTTACTCCTACTTTTCAGGGTCTTGGGTTGGGGTATCTTGGACACCCTTAGTGTTTTCTTACACTCCCAGCGACCCTCTACACACTGCACTAGGCCTGGGGTCCATTTGTGGTTCGCATTCCACTTTTGGAGTATATGGTTTGTGTTGCCCCTAGGCCTATTGTCTCCTATTGCATTCTATTGTGTTCTACAGTGTTTGCACTACTTTTCTAAGTGTTTTACTTACCTGATTTTGGTTTGTGTGTATATTTTGTGTATTTTACTTACCTCCTAAGGGAGTATATCCTCTGAGAAACTTTTGGCATACTGTCACTAAAATAAAGTACCTTTATTTTTAGTTACTCTCAGTATTGTGATTCTTGTGATACAGTGCTATATGATATAAGTGGTATAGTAGGAGCTTTGCATGTCTCCTAGATCAGCCTAAGCTGCTCTGCTATAGCTACCTCTATCAGCCTAAGCTGCTAGTACACTTCTAATATACTAATAAGGGATAACCGGACCTGGCACAAGGTGTAAGTACCATCAGGTACCCACTATAAGCCAGGCCAGCCTCCTACGTGCCCTCCCCCCATGACTTCCCACCCTGTGCCCCGCATGTCCTGTCCAGCCCTGCCCTCACTCACCCCGTGACTTCCCACCCTGTGCCCCTCATGTCCAGTCCAGCCCTGCCCTCAGTCGTATCCCCTCTCCCCCGTGATTTCCCTCCCTGTGCTCAGCATGTCCAGTCCAGCCTCTCCCCCCCCCCCCACCCCGGTGATTTCCCACCCTGTAATCCGCATGTCCAGTCCAGCCCTGTCCTCACACGCTCCCCCAACCCCCCCCCCCCCTCCGCCGTGATTTCCCACCCTATGCCCCGCATTGCCAGTCCAGCCCTGCCCTCACACGCTCCCCCCACCCCACCCCCGCCGTGATTTCCCACCCTATGCCCCGCATATCCAGGCCAGCCCTCAGTCGTACCCCCTCTCCCCCCGTGATTTCCCACCCTGTACCCCGCATGTCCAGGCCAGCCCTCAGTCGTACCCCCTCTCCCCCCGTGATTTCCCACCCTGTACCCCGCATGTCCAGGCCAGCCCTCAGTCGTACCCCCTCTCCCCCCGTGATTTCCCACCCTGTACCCCGCATGTCCAAGAAAGCCCTCAGTCGTACCCCCTCTCCCCCCGTGACTTTCCACCCTGTGCCCCTCATGTCCAGTCCAGCCCTGCCCTCAGTCGTATCCCGTCTACCCCCGTGATTTCCCTCCCTGTGCTCAGCACGTCCAGTCCAGCCCTGCTTCCCCCCCCCCCGGTGATTTCCCACCCTGTGCCCGCATGTCCAGGCCAGCCCTCATACCCCCTCTCCCCCCGTGATTTCCCACCCTGTGCCCCGCATGTCCAAGCCAGCCCTCAGTAGTACCCCCCTCTCCCCCTCGTGACTTCCCACCCTGTGCCCCTCATGTCGTCCAGTCCAGCCCTGCCATCAGTCGAATCCCCTCTCACCCGTGATTTCCATCCCTGTGCTCAGCACGTCCAGTCCAGCCCTGCCCCCCCCCCCCCCCCCCGTGATTTCCCACCCTGTGCCCCGCATGTGCAGGCCAGCCCTCATACCCCCTCTCCCCCCGTGATTTCCCACCCTGTGCCCCGCATGTGCAGTCCAGCCCTCATACCCCCTCTCCCCCCGTGATTTCCCACCCTGTGCCCCGCATGTGCAGTCCAGCCCTCATACCCCCTCTCCCCCCGTGATTTCCCACCCTGTGCCCCGCATGTGCAGTCCAGCCCTGCCCTCACTCACTACGGCACTCTGTGGCGTGGAATCCTGTCCCAGCCGTCAGGACCTCAGCGCTGGGAATGCGGCCTATGACTTGCGTGGTCTTAGACACATTTGAAAGCGGTCTGGGACGGCGATTTGTGGTTAACGGCGCATTATAAAAACTCACAATAAAGTAAAGTTTTTTCTTTAAATATATAAAATGAATACTCGAGTATGACGGCAGTACTCACAGTTCTGTGGCTTTCCCTGCAGCCCAGCAGAGTTACTTATTGTTTAATTATTATATAAAATAAATACTCTTGTATGACGGCAGTACTCACAGATCTGCGACTTCCCCTCAGCTGAGCAGTTAGTTATTCTTTAATTATATAAAATAAATACTCTTGCACGACGGCAGTATTTACAGTTGTGTGACTTTCCCTGCAGCCCAGCAGAGTTACTTATTAATTATTATATAAAATAAATACTCGTGTATGGTGGCAGTACTTACAGATCTGTCACTTCCTCTGAGGCCCAGCAGAGTTAGCTACTCTTAAATGATATAAAAGAAATACTCGTGTAAGGTGGCAGTACTCACAGATTGTCACTTCCGTGTTACTGCTTCTTGCCGCCAGCGCTTCTCCCAGGCCCAGCGGTGGCACCTATTGGCAGCGCCTTGTTTATGTGTCCTTGAGTAGTCGGTGCAGAGACCCCGGAGTTGATCACAGGCCGCCGTCCCTCTGACGCAGGATGCCCAGTGCCAAGAAGCAGGAAGAGTCTTACTTTTCCAGAGCCAGCTGACTTCTTGTAATCGTGCACGCCTGTTTTTTTTTTTTTTTTTGTGTGAGACACTCCCATAGCTAGACCTGGAGACTTAGACAGATGCTCAATGCATTCTGGGACACGTAGTTTTCTATTTGTTTTTCAGTTTTATATATCACTAATTTGACCCGAAGGAGCACTTTATAGGAGCCCCGATTACTTTACAAGGACACATTCTTCTTTTAACTTTTTTGACGGGGGGTGAGTAAGTGATTTCCCAAGAATCACAAAGAATGCAGCCGACGTTGTGATTCCTACCTACTTTCCCAGCCCCTAAATCGGCGGTTCTGGCACTTACGCCACAAACGTTTACCTTTGACATGCTACATACTCAAAATAGTAACTTTCAAAGTGCAGCTCGTGGATGGTGTCACGTATGACACGCGGGCACGTGCATACCTGCCACGTTTCCACTTTGCACAGGCGTGACATTTCAATACTTGTGTGTGCCAGTTTGAGGTGCATTTCACCACGGGCCAGACAAGACAACTCATCCACGTGAAGAGATTATTTTCAGAAATGACACCGTTTTGGAAATGCAATGATGTCTAAAAGGTGTCAGAAATGTGGTTGCCCTCTGGCGCAACAAAGCCCCCCGCAGCCCCCGCTGTGCAGGGGGAGCCCGAGCTCTAGGGTGCCCCTTCGGCACAGCACCCTAGCCTGAAAGCTGCTCATGAGTGAGTTTTGGGGGGCAGGGGAGGGGGGTCTCCTACATGTTCTTTGAAGGGGGGTCCATGCCAGTTTCGCTACGGCACTGATGGTTGCCATGGTCCGGAACAGTCGATCAGTGCATGCGAGATCAGATTCTGATCCTATGGGCCACAGAATATCCATAAGGAGAAACTGGGTGTGTGTGTGCTGGGGGCGAGGGATTAGGGCTTTCCTGCTGTATTTATGTTTTTTAAGGACCAGAGCAGGCGGAGAGACAGAAGCAGCACAGAGCAGCAGAACTCAACATCTTTACCACCGACACCAATGAAAGCACAGACTGACCCACAGACAGTGCTTAATTTGTGCTTGTTGCTTCCGGTGCGGAGTACCGGCACTTATTTTTCTGCCTCAAGCATTTACTGCGAGCAAAAGACACACATGGGAAGAGAAAAACGAAAAAGCGTCACAAAGGGGGAAAGCAGATATCTGCAAGAGTGAGTTGAATGGGCAGGGAGTGGCTGTAAATGGATTAAAGAGACCGAGATGGATTCAGGATTACGTTGCCTTAGTATTCAGTGTTCGCACATTTAATTGCAGCAGCTGCGTATTTAAGAGGAGGGCTTTGGGCACTTTATTTACAAATTAAGCACTGCACACAGACCACCACTGGTATTGTCCACAACCTGTGTAGGAAATGTGGCAAACTCAACCAGATCTAGCAGATATTATTGAGTATTGAGCTACATTGAGTACACACCACCCTCTGTAAAAATATTACATTTGTCCCCTTTTGCCAACACCGGGATGCATTTTGCAGAGCCGATGCTTGCGGCAGAAGAATAAGCACCGGCCCTAAAAAATAAGTGCCGGTACTCAGCACCGGAAACAATAAGCACAAATTAAGCACTGAGACTAACACCTTGCTGTCAATGCCAAAGACAGCTTGCTGTCACTTCACTAGTGATTAAGTGATTAAGAGACAAACTATGGTTAGGAGGCAACTTTTGACTTTGTTGAACCCCTGTATGTAAGAGATATGCATACACTTTAAGAATGTCTGACACAATTACACTGTGAACCGTTCATATAGCGCTTACTACTTTCTTTTTTATTTAATTTCTAATATAGTGCTATTCATCCCTATGTAGGGTGTCAGATGTTTTACATCACACATACAGCATACTCAGGATCACTGGAATTATGCGATTGTGCGGCTGTAGTGATTTTTGCATAATTATCGATTTGCCACATAATCCATTATATGTCACATAATTTTCAGATTTAACAAAAATTTGTTTCTAGCTCAAACCGTTCAATAGTTGCCAACAATGCAGCAACGTGTTAGGGCGTAGTAGAAGGACCTTTGCAAAGGGGGACTGGTCTCCTTTCTGTTGCCTTTGGGTATATCTGGTTGTTAAACTGGTACTAATGAAGTGCAGCCAATGCCCAGACAGTGTTACCAAGTTTAAAAAAACTGAAATAATGATGTAATACTATTACAGAATGTGCTGCATTATGCAGCATCATTTACCTTTTCTTGCAGCATAATTTACTCAACCTTGATGCATAATTTGACCCTCTCCTGACACATAATTCCACTGGCCCTGAGTATATTGAGGCAATGAATCAGACAAGTGTGTAGGTCAACATACAGGAAATGTTGCATAACACAATGAGAGTTACAAGGTGAAGGAGTCACCTGTCATTGACATTGGTAGACAGTATATTGTAAGAGTGCTTGGTCTTGAGAAACGCAAGGACAGGATTTAAAACGTAAGACAGTGGTTGGGGTTATCTGTACTGAGGATTTATTACCACCAAAAGGAACCTTTTCACCAACCATAAAAATAACTAAAGATTGATGGAAATAAACAATACTGGTGTAGACCTATGCCTTGCACTTTCCACACAGCTCCTTGATGCTGTTTCATAGCTCTCTGCGCTGCATTAGAATTATTATAATTTATGAATTGCAAGTAACAAAAGGCTATGTCCATAGCCTGGTAAAAGAACAGTCAGGGATGTAGTTTAGTCAGTGACATTCGCAACGGAAAAAGCAGTGGGTCACAGGGTGAATGGGGGGCGTGAACAAGGTTCGGGTGGGACTATTCCCATGAGGATCATGGTAAGTACTGATTTGCTTTAGCAGGGCCTCTTGGGTTGATTTAGAGTTTGGCCAGCAGGTACTCAGTTGCAACGGCGATTGAGTACCATGTCCACTAAACTCTATGTCCGTTTGCCCGATTTTGAGAAGAGTGGACCACAAGTTTTACACAGACGAAGTAAAATTTACTGTGAGTGTAAAACCTCCTTCGATGGCTCGACGGAGTAGGTGCCATTGGAAGTAAGCCATCTGAACATCCACCCTAGTGGAAGGTCAGAAGACGTTTTTTTCCTTTCTTTTTAGGGTCGATCCTGCGAGTGCATGAGCTAGTGCATGCATCCCTCTTGAGAGACTCTGTTGTGTTCAATAAAGGGTTGGAGCTTGCCTGTCGCTCACCATTTGTTGGTTTGCATGGCACTCTTCTTCACAGCCTCATAATTTGTCAAGGCACGCCTGGCATCATTTCCGTTCCTCTGTGTGGAGCAGGGATCAAGCACTAATTGATTCAACCTAATTAGTGCCTGTCCGGTGCTCCCAACGTGATCGAGATACAATTTTTAAAACATTTTTTTTACTTCTAGTGCCCTGCAAACAAAAGGCTTGTGACTGGCAAAACATGCCCAGCAGGACAAATAAAATTGCAAAGTTTTATTTTTTAAGCTAGCTTTCTTTTATTTTGCTAAGTCGTCTTTTCTCACTCTCCACTCATGTTTTCGTTTGTTTTTGCTTGTGGGCTCTGTTCCCAAAAGATGACAATTAACTTGTTTGAAATATTGCAAAGCAACAGTGTTTCTTTATTATCTGCAATCTCTGAAATGATGCTTTAACCCACAATCATGCAGTACACCCCAATCCACCCCACTCAAATCTGCCCCAGTACTATCCACCCCAATCCAACCCACTTTACCCCCCACCAATCCACCCCACCTCAATCCAGTCCACTCCAACACATCTCATTCCACCACACCTACCCCAGTCTAATCTGCCCCAAATCCAGTTGCACCCTCTAATCAAAAACAATCTGCACCACTCCAAAGCAGTCTGCCCGACTCCAGTCAAATCAATCTTGCCCACTACAATCCAAAACAATATGCCCCACTCCAAATCTAAACAATCTATCCCACTCCAATTTGCCCGATCCACAAAATATGCCCCACTCCAATCCAAAGCAATCTGCCCCACTCCAATCAAAACAATCTGCCCCACTCCAATCTGTTGCACTCCAATCCAAGAAATATCCCCTACTCCAATGCTGAACAATATGCCCCACTCCAATCCAAAGCAATCTGCCCAAATCCAAAACAATCTGCCACACTGCAATCCAAAACAATCTGCTCCACTCTAGTCCGCCCTACTCCCACCTGTCCCACTTCAATCCAAAACAATCTATCCCACTCAAATCCGCCCCACTCAAATATGCCCCACTCCAATCAAAAACAATCTGCCCCACTCCAGTGTGCCACACTTAAGTCTGCCCCATTGTGATAAAAAACAGTCCGCCCCACTCCAATCTGCCTCACTCCAATCCAAAACAGTATGCCCTACTACAATTCAATCCACCTCACCCCAGTCCAATCCACCCCAATCCATTCCAATTCAACCCACTCCAATTCACCCCACTCCCATCCAATCAACCTGACACAAACTCAATCCACCCCACCCCAATTCACCCTAATACAATCAGCCCATTCAATCCAAAACAATCTGCCCCACTCCAATCCAAAACAATCTGCCCCACTTCAATCTAAAACAACGTGCCCCACTCCAATCCGCCCCATTACAATGCCAAACAACCCACTCCAGTCCAAAACAATCTGCCCTACTCCAATCCAACCCACCTCACCTCACCCCAATCCAACCCACACTATCCCAATTCACCCCACTCAAATCCACCCCACTACAACCCAGACCACCCCATACCAATCAAATCCACCCCAATCCAGCTAAATCCAATCTACCCCACTCCAACCCAATACATCCCACCCCCTTCCACCACACACCAGTGCAGTCCAGTCCACCCCGCCCCACTACACTCCACTCCAATCCACCGCACTGCAGTCCAATCCACACTATTCAAATCCAACCCACCCCAATCCAATCCAATCCACCCCACTCCAATCAAGTCACCGCTACCCAATCCACCTCACTCCAATATAATCCACCCCACTCCAATACAATCCACTTTATTCCACCCCACTCAGTCCAATCTAGTCCACATTACTACACCCTACTCCAGTCAAATCCACCCCACTCCAAACCACCTTAATCTACCCCACTTCAATCCAGTACACCGCTCTCCAATCAATCCACCCCACTCCAATCCAATCCACTCCACTGCAGTCCAATCCACTCCACTCCAATCCACCCCAGCCCAATACAATCCACCCTACCCTAATCCAGTCCATACCGCCCTTATCCAATCCACCACAATCCAATCCACCACCCGCAATCAAATCCACCCCATCACACCATAATTCATGCCACTCAGTCCAATCCACCTCACTCCACTCCACTCCACACCCCACTCCAGTTCACCCCACTGCAGTCCACCACACCCCATGTCAATCCGATCTACCTCACCACAATGCAATCCACCCCAGTGCAATCCATCCCAGTCCAGTCCACCCCACCGCAATCCCCCTCCTCCAGTCCAACCCATCCCAATTCACCTCACCCCATTTCAATCTACTCCATCTCACTCTAATCCACCTCACTCCACTCAAGACACCCCAATCTAATCCACCCCATTCTACTCCAATTTACCCCACTACCTCAATCCACTCTAACCCAGTCCTCCTCTTCCACCCATTCGGACTCCACTTTACAACACCCTCTGCCACTGAATCCTACTCCCCTCTACTCAACTCTACGACCCTCTAATCCTCCTACTCCACTCTACAACATTCAGACAAATCCAGTCTACAACACTCTACTCCCCCATTTCACTCTGACACTCCACGCCACTAAGCCTTAGCCATGCTGCATAGGAGCCACAGATCTTGTAAAGGCGAGACCTATTGGTTTGTCAATGCTTGTTTTATTTACTGTCCACTGTCTTCTGGTATATCCTATTAGTAAGGGATGAAAAAAAAGAAAAAAACATTGACAAGGCAATAGGTCTCGCCTATGCAAGAGCCTTTGGTACACCAGCCTGGCTACAGCTCAGCATGGCCTAGAGTTAGTGGCATAGAGGAGAGTGGTATGGAGTGTCATAGAGTGGAATGGCGAAGAGTGGAGTAGAATGTTTTAGAGTGGCAGAGAGTGTTGTGTACTCGAGTGGCAAAGTGTGGAGTCGCGTAGAGTGGCATACACTGGAGTGACATAGTAGAGTAGGCTGGTGTCAAGTGCACTGGCATAACGTATAGTGCATAGAGTACAATTGCATTAAATTCAGTGGCATACAATGTAAAATCATATATTGCAGTGGCATAGATTAGAGTGGTGGATAGTAGAGTGCAGTGGAGCAGAGTGGAGTGGTGCAGAGTAGAGTGGTGCAGAGTACTTTGGCATAGAGTAGTGCAGAGTAGAGTAGAGTGGTGTAGAGTGGCATAGAGTGGTGGATAGTGGAGTGGTGTAGAGTTGAGTGATGCAGAGGACAGTGCCGCAGAGTGGAGGTGAGTGGCACGGAATGCTGTGGAGTAGAGTGCAGAGTAGAGTCTAGTGGCATAGAGTGCAATGGTGTAGAGTGGTGCAGAGTAGAGTACAGTGCTGTACAGTGCAGTGGCATTAGGTGTAGTAGCATAGAGTGGAGTAGCGTAGAGTGGAGTACTGCATAGTAGAGTGGCATATAGGGCAGTGGCGGAGAGTGCAGTGTTGCAGAGTAGAGTGTCAGAGTGCTGTGGAGAAGAGTGGAGTAGAGTGATATAGCGAGCATTGGCGTACAGTACAGTGATGCAGAGTAGAGTGCAGTGGCGTAGAGTGCAGTGACACAGAGTGCAGTTGTTCAGAGTGCATGGGATAGAGCTCAGTGGTTAAGAGTAGAGTGGAGTAGAGTGCAGTGGCATACAGTGGAATGATGTACAGTGGAGTAGAGTGACGCAGAGTGCAGTGGCATAGAGTAGACTCTTTCAGAAAAGAGTGCAGTGGAGTAGAGTGGAGTGGTGCAGGGTAGAGAGTAGTTGCGTAGAGTGGCATAGAGTGTGATGGTGTAGTGATGTAGAGTGCAGTGGCATAGAGTGCACTGGTACAGAGTAGATTAGAGTGGCGTACAGTGGATTGGCATAGAGTGTATTGGCATAGAGTACAGCGACGTAGAGTGGAGTTGTGCAGAGTAGATTGGTGTGACCTAGACTGGAGTCATGTAGAAGGCAGTGACAAAAAGTGGAGTGATGTAGAGTAGAGTGGTGAAGAGTGCATTGGCATAGAGTAGTACAGGGCAGAGTAGAGAGGTGCAGCGTGAAGTTGCGTAGAGTGCAGTAGCATAAAGTGGAGTGGTGCAAAGTGCAGTGGCCCCCACACTGGAGGAAGCTCCATCCGCCCCCACTGTAGTGACTGATACTGCCTGCCCTGAGGCCTTAGAGCAGTAAGCAATCAACATCATTTAAAAAGCTAAAATCAGCTAAGAAAATCTACAGCCTTTCTGATCTGGGGCAGAAAAAAAGAAACAAAGTTGCAAACTGTAACTTTTGTTTCTTGCTGGAGTAGGCGGGGAAGGAAAGGTATCCCAGGGTCTCTGTGGAATTGAATTCTAGGGTGCAGAAAATTAGCCTCGGGAAGTAAATATGCTGTGAGGGGATGGTAAAAAGGCAGAGCAGAGAAAGAAGCACTTCAGAGCGACTTCTCAGGGGTGCAGCTCTCAGTGGTGCAGCGGGTGCAGTGGCACCGGGACCTGGTGTGTAAGAGGCCTACTGCAGCTAAACTCTAACCGTCTTTACCTAAGCCACCCTGTGGATGGGGACCTCTTTTCTTTGCTTGCACCAGGGCCATGACACCCTCAGACTGCTGAGAGGGAGAAAGAGTTAGAGAGACAGGGATAAAAAAAGTACATATTTCTGTGTGTATGTGCCTATATTGTGTGTATATGTTTTTGTGCATGCACGTAAAGGGGTATAACATACTCCCAAGCACCCCATGGTGCAGAAGGCACCCAGGGCCCCTCATCCACTTCTTGCTGGCTCCTGCTGTGTTGAGTGTGCAGGCAGTGTGACAGACTGACACTGCTCTGCAGACATCCAAGTAACACAAATATAGTTTCATTTTAAGACTCCTTGTTCAGGAAGCCCGGCCAGTGTCTTTTTAGATTCAGAAGTTGGTGAAGGGCTCTTGTAGAAGGGCTTAGGCCTCATTTTTGGGCTGTTGTCCCTCCCCATCCAGCCCTCCTCCCCGTGAGACTCCAGTATGTGAGTTAAAGAACACAAGTGGCCAGCAGTGAGGGCTGTCACCTATCTGAACAAATACCGGCCATTGCTCCTTGATGGTAAATGAAATGGCAGTGCGGACTCTTCCACAGCGGTGGCTCGTTCGCTATGGAGGAGGAGCGTCACCCCCGCCAGAAGCAGCAGCTGCAAAACTTTAAAAATAAAACGATAATAGACTATGTTCATTAGTGCGTTATTTTGAAAGAGACGGGGCAATCGGCATGACGAGCATGGACGTGGAGTGCACGGCACTCTTTTCAGTGAGCATGTGTGTTTGGCCAGCCGTCTGAGGCCGGCCAAACACACATCCGCACTGAGCTCTCTCCAACCCAGCACTGTGTTGCTGGGTCAGAGACAACAGGCAGAGGATCCCAGTCGCCAAGCCAGGGTGCTCCAGCCAATCCTAATGCTGCTTTCATGCTGCCAGCAGTGGACGTGGCAAATAAGGTACTTTTTTATTTTTATTTATTTTTTTGTGTTTGTCGTTCCCCTCTCCCTCGCCACATGCCGCGTTGTCCCTTTTCCGCGCCACAAGCTGCAACTGCTCCTCCATCTGCTGCTGCAGTGAACAAACATCAGCGTAGTCTCCGTGTGGAACCAGAGAAGGTGTCATTCAATCAGGGACAGCACCTCCCTAACAAGCTACCCTTTCCTGTCCCATTAACACTAAACTCTTCTATTCCATACATTTAGGGGCATATGTATGGATATAGTGATGCAGTGCAGTGCAGCAGATCACCGTGCTGCGCTGCAAAGCGTGACAGGGAAAGGGGAGGAATGTGCCGTATGTAAAATAATACAGTGCGTTCCAGCCTTTTCCCCTGTGCTAGCGTCCTTTTGGCAGCCTAGCGCCAATGCAGGCACCCATGCAGCATGATGCAAGGGTGTCTGTGTTGCATGCAGGATTGTTATTTTGCAGGAAGGGGGCACCTTCCTGTACAAAAACAAACCTGAGAGGCTTTTTCCTCTCTCTAAGTGTACGGCAGAATGCAGAACACTTCGGAAAAAATAAGGAGAAATAAAAAATATTTCTCCTCATTACTCCTGACCTGGGGAGGCATAGGTTTTTTGGCGCATCCCCAGGCCTACCAGTTCTTTTAAATCTAGGATTGCATCAAAATCCATGGCTGTTACATTGGAACAGCCATGCAACACCCAAGGAAACGTCTCCCAGGCGTCGAGTAATGGAGCACAGTGATTTGTGCTGCGTTGCATTACTCAAGATTTATGAAGCCACACAAGGTGGCCTTCTGTGGCTTCAAAACACTCACTTAAGGATTGCGATGCTCATGTACCACTTTGCGTGGTGCAAACATGAGGTAAAATGGGTCATAAATCAGAGTTCAGCTTGCAGATGACCAATTATGCGCCCCTCCTTCTAGTCACACTTAGACACTCTGTACAAGAAGCAAACAAGCAGCAGGACTGTCAAGTTTTGTTATATTCTGTTTTAAATGAAGAAAGTTCAGTGTCACAAGGATGGCTCAGTAAAGTGATCGAAAACTGGGTCTGATACCAGCCTTTCAAATTGTTCTTGCTGCTGTTCATATACCAGCCCAGTGCAGTAAAAAGATGTGGGGGCAGATTTACCATCCTGCCCAGCCACACAGTGCAGCAGGCAAAAAATCTGCACTGCGTTGCACAAGAAGGAGGGAGCTGGAGAGCGCCACATGGCTCTCTCCACCCCTTTCCCTAGTGCCAGAGCTGATTTCAACTGCTGTGCGCCATGCACACACCTCTACGCTATAGTGTAAGGGTGTGTACGAGGGTCTGGCATAGGTTTTGTACTGGAAGAGTACCCTTCCAGTACAAAATACTAGGCCTAGACAACTACAAAAACTTTTCCTTCTTAGAATGTGTGCTGCACAGTGCAGCACACATGTAAAGCAGGAAAAGAAAGGAGAAATGACAAAATTTCCAATTTTAAAGCATGTGTTGGACCTGGCTTTTTGACGGGGTCATCCCCAAACTTTTTGCCTCCTTCCTCCATTTTTTCTGACCTGTTGTTGTTGGCTTTTGACCTCTGGGCACTTTACCACTGCTAACCAGTGCTAAAGTCCATATGCTCTCTGTGTAAATTGTACTATTGATTGGTTTATCCATGATTGGCTATTTAATTTACTTATAAGTCCCTAGTAGGGTGCACTATATGTGCCTAGGGCCTGTATATTAAATGCTACTAGTGGGCCTGCAGCACTAGTTGTGCCACCCACTTCAGTAGTCCCTTAACCTTGTCTGAGGCTTGCCATGGCAAGGCGTATATGTGCAGTTTCACTGCCACTTCGACTTGGCATTTAAAAGTACTGGCCAAGCCTAGAACTCCCCTTTTTCTACATATAAGTTACCCCTAAGGTGGGCCCTAGGTAACCCCTAGAGCAGGGTGCTGTGTGGGTGAAAGGCAGAACATGTACCTGTGTAGTTATATGTCCTGGTAGTGTAAAACTCCTAAATTAGTTTTTGCACTACTGTGAGGCCTGCTCCCTTCACAGGCTAACATTCGGGCGGCCCTCACACATTGTTGAAGTGGAAGCTTCTGATCTGATAGGATCAGGAAGGTCATATTAGTATGGCCAGAATGGTAATACAAAATCCTGCTGACTGGTGAAGTCGGATTTAATATTACTATTCTAGAAATGCCACTTTTAGAAAGTGAGCATTTCTTTGCACTTAAATCTTTCTGTGCCTTTCAATCCACGTCTGGCTAGGTTTAGTTGACAGCTCCTTGTGCATTCACTCAGACACACCCCAAACACAGGGTACTCAGCCTCACTTGCATACATCTGCATTTTGAATGGGTCTTCCTGGGCTGGGAGGGTGGAGGGCCTGCCCTCACACAAAGGACTGCCACACCCCCTACTGCGACCCTGGCAGACAGGATTGAACTCGGAATGCTGAACATTGTCAAACACTCACCCCCAGTCATAGATCTGGGTTTAATCCATCGCATGCCACCCCAGTTTGGACCCAGCCATATGCCACCCCAGTTTGGACCCAGCCATATGCAAATCAGTCATGGGGAACAGTCCAGACCGAACTGCCAAGCCACAAAAACAACAAGTAATGGACGGAATGCTGAATATTGTCAAACACTCACCCCCAGTCATAGATCTGGGTTTAATCCATCGTTCTTTTGCTCACCATGCCACCCCAGTTTGGACCCAGCCATATGCAAATCAGTCTTGACCCTGTTCCTCATGGGAACAGTCCAGACCGAACTGCCAAGCCAGGTCCTCACTGGACCGGAAACAAGCATCCTGGGACCAGTTTCAGGGTTTCACCCCTCATCAGCCAGGCTAGCTTGAATCCAGTGGCATGGGAAGCACGGGACCCACGTCTGGGCGTACCCTTCCCACTTAGGGCGACAAAGCAAAAACAACAAGTGATGGACGGAATGCTGAACATTGTCAAACACTCACCCCCAGTCATAGATCTGGGTTTAATCCATCGTTCTTTTGCTCACCATGCCACCCCAGTTTGGACCCAGCCATATGCAAATCAGTCTTGACCCTGTTCCTCATGGGAACAGTCCAGACCAAACTGCCAAGCCAGGTCCTCACTGGACCGGAAACAAGCATCCTGGGACCGGTTTCGGGGTTTCACCCCTCATCAGCCAGGCTAGCTTGAATCCAGTGGCATGGGAAGCACGGGACCCAGGGCGACAAAGCAAAAACAACAAGTGATGGACGGAATGCTGAACATTGTCAAACACTCACCCCCGGTCATAGATCTAGGTTTAATCCATCGTTCTTTTGCTCACCATGCCACCCCAGTTTGGACCCAGCCATATGCAAATCCCGAACTGCCAAGGGGTTTCACCCCTCATCAGCCAGGCTAGCTTGAATCCAGTGGCATGGGAAGCACGGGACCCACGTCTGGGCATACCCTTCCCACTTAGGGCGACAAAGCAAAAACAACAAGTGCTGGACGGAATGCTGAACATTGTCAAACACTCACCCCCAGTCATAGATCTGGGTTTAATCCATCGTTCTTTTGCTCACCATGCCACCCCAGTTTAGACCCAGCCATATGCAAATCAGTCTTGACCCTGTTCCTCATGGGAACAGTCCAGACCGAACTGCCAAGCCAGGTCCTCACTGGACCGGAAACAAGCATCCTGGGACCAGTTTCAGGGTTTCACCCCTCATCAGCCAGGCTAGCTTGAATCCAGTGGCATGGGAAGCACGGGACCCACGTCTGGGCATACCCTTCCCACTTAGGGCGACAAAGCAAAAACAACAAGTGCTGGACGGAATGCTGAACATTGTCAAACACTCACCCCCAGTCATAGATCTGGGTTTAATCCATCGTTCTTTTGCTCACCATGCCACCCCAGTTTAGACCCAGCCATATGCAAATCAGTCTTGTCCCTGTTCCTCATGGGAACAGTCCAGACCGAACTGCCAAGCCAGGTCCTCACTGGACCGGAAACAAGCATTTTGGGACTGGTTTCAGGGTTTCACCCCTCATCAGCCAAGCTAGCTTGAATCCAGTGGCATGGGAAGCACGGGACCCACGTCTGGGCATACCCTTCCCACTTAGGGCAACAAAGCAAAAACAACAAGTGATGGACGGAATGCTGAACATTGTCAAACACTCACCCCCAGTCATAGATCTGGGTTTAATCCATCGTTCTTTTGCTCACCATGCCACCCCAGTTTGGACCCAGCCATATGCAAATCATTCTTGACCCTGTTCCTCATGGGAACAGTCCAGACCGAACTGAAAGGGGACCTGGTGCATTTCTTAGCCACTCTTTTAAAGTCACCCCCGCTTCAAAGGCACAATTTAGTATAAAACAGGGCCTCTGCCCTACCTCATCAGACACTTGCTGGAGAAGAAACCTGAACCAGAAACTACATCCTGCCAAGAAGAACTGCCTGGCTGCTCAAAGGACTCACCTGTCTGCTTTGTCCAAAGGACTGCTGCCTTGCTGTTGGCCTGCTGCCTTGCTGAACTCTTGTCTGGCTGTAAAAGTGCTCTCCAAGGGCTTGGATAGAGCTTGCCTCCTGTTCCCTGAAGTCTCAGAACCAAAAAGACTTCTCATTTTCATTTGGACTCTGCCGCACACCGTCGCTGATCGACGCAATGCCTTCGGGGCGACCGGAACTTCAACGCACAGCCTCGCAAGGACAATGCCGCCCGACTTCCAGAGGGGAAATCGACGCGACGCCTGCCGTGAGAGTAAAACTTTGACGCATAGCCCCGCGGAACGACACGCAGCCGGAAAACAAGCAGGAGAATCCACGCACAGACCCCGGGACATCTGGTAATCCCGCGACCCAGAGAAAGAGACAGTCTGCGCGCCAGCAAACGATGCACGACTTCCCCGCGTGAAAAATAACGACGCAAGTCCGTGTGTGCAGGGGAGAAATTGGCGCACACACCATTTTTCCACGTATCTCTTCTTCTGCGGCCCTTTGCGGAGATTTTCCACTTTGAACCAGGTACTTTGTGCTTGAAAGAGACTTTGCTTTTTAAAGACTTAAGACACTTTACATCACTTTTAAGTGATATCTTTACAAATTCATATTGCATCTTTGATCATTTTTGACCTGCAAATACCCAGATAAATATTATATATTTTTTTCTAAACACTGTGTGGTGTATTTTTGTGGTGCTATATTATGGGATTATATGATTTATTGCACAAATGCTTTACACATTGCCTTCTAAGTTAAGCCTGACTGCTCGTGCCAAACTACCAGAGGGTGGGCACAGGCTAATTTTCGATTGTGTGTGGATTACCCTGACTAGAGTGAGGGTTCTTGCTTGGACAGAGGGTAACCTGACTGCCAACCAAAAAACCCATTTCTAACATTGGTGATCAGCGGTGAGGATAGGACTTGTGTTTGTGCAGTGACATACAGTAGCTAAGTATTTCACTACCTACCCACAGTTGAAGGTCAACTTGATTTTTCATCTTTTTGCTTTTGGTTCTCTGATGTCCTCCTGGATATATTATTGATATTTTGGACTTTGGATTTTGTTTTTTGCCTGTGATACCTTATCAGATTGAGAATGGGTATCTACCGTGTGTCATTCTTTGTGCCTACTGAATCCCTCACTAAGGCTGACCTAAGGAGGCTTTGCAGGAAATGGGGCCTTCCTATATCAAGGAGATCTACTAAGATGGAACTGCTAGATACCTACATAACCTGGGGGGAAGAAATATGGGAAGAGGAAGAAGCAGCAAAAAAACAAATGACTAAGTACTCCTCAGATGAGGAGGAGGACTGCTCAGATGAGGAGGAAGACTACTCAGATGAGGAAAGAGAACCAGTGAAAGATGAATATCTACTAGCCCAAGAGCGGGATCTGGAGGAGCTAGATGACTTTATTGAAAGGGCTGAGGCAGCAAGAGCCTTAGCCTTGGAAGAGGAAAGGATTGCAGCTCAAGAGCTGAGCTGTGAAGAGCTGAAACTGGAAGCCGGAAGGGCTGAGTCCAGTTCAGATGGTGGCAGCAAAAATCTTGCATCCAGTACTGCTGAAGAAGGGCACATGCTCAGAGATGTGGTGCCCAACTTGAAGAAGGGAGTTGACACACCCCAGGCGGTTCAAGATTATGAGGTAGTTCCCGTTATGCACAGGGTCCCTGAGAAGGATTGGGGAACTGGCACAGGGAGTCATATTCCTACTGGGGGGAGGGACACTTTACTGGCTCTAGCAGAGAGTGACAGAGAAAAGGGTTCCCCACTGGTGGACGTCCTGGATATATAGTGTGGAGACATCCCAGAAGAGTATGGGTTGAGTGTCAGGGACAGTCAGATACTGTCTCACCAGTCTCAGGAGGGTGATGTAGAGTGCTTTTTCAAGGCTGAGTCACTGGATGGTTGGGTGAAGGGTACTGTGGTTAATACATGTGAAGGGCAGAGTGATGTAATTGCTGGAGAGCATATATCTGGTCCTTATTTTCCAGAGCTACGCCAACACCAGGTGGAGTGTGAGTTCTCTGACCCCAGGGATTTACAATGGAGGCAGACTTCTGGGTGAATATCAGAGAGTCTGAAGAGGCATTTGGGGGTGCTCCTGAAGGGAGTGGTCTAGCTGTTTCCCAACCAAGTGAGGTGGGAGAGGATTGTAGTGTCCCAGGTAGGTCCCAGGTCCTAGAGGGTTCCATGAGGGAACGCCAGAAGGGAAGCCTAGCCTGTACCATAGGGCCACCTGTTGAGGGAGGTCCCGCAGTGTCAGAAGAACTTGGGGGTGTGACTATAGCCAGCATCCCACCAGTTCTGGTGTCTGGCAGTACCTCTCCTAGTGAGGTGGTGCAGAAGTCCAGACAGAGGGTTGAGAGGGGGTTGCGTACCCCAGTGGAGGTCCTGGAGAGTCAGGGGTCAGCTCTGAAAGCAGAGCCCCCCAGGAATGACCCAGGTGAAACCGTTTCTGGTTTGGGGGAGATCCAGACTCTGCCAGATGGGCAGAGGTCGGGAGACCTGCGCCAACCAGACTCTTGTGTGGCCCTTGGGGACGGTGTGTCCCTTTTGGGGGTGAGTGTGCCCCTCAGGAAGTCCTGGCATGTCAGGCAATGGTTCAACCTCAGGGTGGTTACTCTGGGTTGGATGACCAGGTTCAGGAGTTAAACTCTGACCTGGCGGGGGTAGGTGTGCCCCCCAGAAAGTCCTGGTGTGCCAGGCAATTGTCCAACCTCAGGGTGGTGACCCTGGGTTGGATAGCCAGGTTCAGAGGTTAAACTCTGACCTGGTGGGGGGTAGGTGTGCCTCCAAGAAAGTCCTGGTGTGCCAGGCAATTGTCCAACCTCAGGTTGGTGACTCTGGGTTGGATAGCCAGGTTCAGAGGTTAAACTCTGACCTGGTGGGAGGTAGGTGTGCCTCCCAGGAAGTCCTGGTGTGCCAGGCAATTGTCCAACCTCAGGGTGTTGACTCTGGGTTGGATGGCCAGGGTCAGAGGTTAAACTCTGACCTGGTGGGGGGTAGGTGTCCCCCCCAGAAAGTCCTGGGATGCCAGGCAATTGTTCAACCTCAGGGTTGTGACTCTGGGTTGGATGGTCAGGTGCAGAGGTTAAACTCTGACCTGGTGGGAGGTAGGCGTGCCCCCCAGAAAGTCCTGGTTTGCCAGGCAGTGATCCAGTCTGAGGGTACAGACCCTGGGCTGGAAGAGCAGGTTCAGGGTGTCACCCCAGACCTGGAGGGAGGGGCTACTGATAACAGTGCCCCTACTATGTTGTCTTCTGAGGAGGCCACTCCTAGTTGGAGGGAGCTGGACCCCAGAAGGGAGGGCAGAGGGAGGGAAGCCTCACCCGGGCCCTAGTCCAACCTGAAGGTACAGACTCCAGGTTGGAGGGCCAGTTGCAGGTTAACAGCCCTGCACCTCTGGAGGAATGGTGCAGGGCGGCTTCTATAAGCACCCTGACCATGTTGGACTCTGGGGGTACCGCTCCAGGAGGGAGGGTACAGAGCCCCAGAGGGGAGGACCAGGTTCAGGCTGTCATCCCTGACCTGATGGAAGGGAGAGTGGCTAAAGGGTGCCCAGCACCTGGGGCTACCGCCCCCCACTCTCCACAGCCACAGTGGTGGGAGAGCTTTGAGAGGCCTGGGGCCTGGCTCTCATCCATGGAAGCTGTCAGTAACCACTGTGGCTTGCTATCCAGGTGGACAGAGTTATCCCTGGGGAAGGGACAAGAGTCACACCCCGGGGGTAGAGTGGGCAACACCACAGTTTTGGTCCTAGTGGTACTATCCTGCTCCTGGGATACATCTGTGGGCAACGTAAGATTAGGTGCTGCACAGATGGTATCCGCAGGTAAGGAGAAAGGTTCCCCATGGTTTGGCTTAGTGGGCCCTGAGAGTGTGGACAGAGGGACCCAATTGGAGTCAGGAAGGCGAAGAACTGGAGCATGCCCCTGCTGTTGTCGGCCTGGGTCCTTGTTCTGTCGCCTCAAACAGGGAAGTACATCAGGATAGTGATTGTTCTCCCCTGGCTTTGGGCTGGTGGGGGGTCATGTTGGACCTGGCTTTTTGACGGGGTCATCCCCAAACCTTTTGCCTCCTTCCTCCTATTTGTTATGACCTGTTGTTGTTGGCTTTTGACCTCTGGGCACTTTACCACTGCTAACCAGTGCTAAAGTGCATATGCTCTCTGTGTAAATTGTACTATTGATTGGTTTATCCATGATTGGCTATTTAATTTACTTATAAGTCCCTAGTAGGGTGCACTATATGTGCCTAGGGCCTGTAGATTAAATGCTACTAGTGGGCCTGTAGCACTGGTTGTGCCACCCACTTCAGTAGTCCCTTAACCTTGTCTCAGGCCTGCCATTGCAAGGCCTGTGTGTGCAGTTTCACTGCAACTTCGACTTGGCATGTGCTGTGTGGGTAAACGGCAGGACATGTACCTGTGTAGTTATATGTCCTGGTAGTGTAAAACTCCTAAATTCGTTTTTACACTACTGTGAGGCCTGCTCCCTTCATAAGGCTAACATTGGGGCTGCCCTCATACATTGTTGAAGTGACAGCTGCTGATCTGAAAGGAGCAGGAAGGTCATATTTAGTATGGCCAGAATGGTAATACAAAATCCTGCTGACTGGTGAAGTCGGATTTAATATTACTATTCTAGAAATGCCACTTTTAGAAAGTGAGCATTTCTTTGCACTTGAATCTTTCTGTGCCTTTCAATCCACGTCTGGCTAGGTTTAGTTGACAGCTCCTTGTGCATTCACTCAGACACACCCTAAACACAGGGTACTCAGCCTCACTTGCATACATCTGCATTTTGAATGGGTCTTCCTGGGCTGGGAGGGTGGAGGGCCTGCCCTCACACAAAGGACTGCCACACCCCCTACTGGGACCCTGGCAGACAGGATTGAACTGAAAAGGGACCTGGTGCATTTCTTAGCCACTCTTTGAAGTCACCCCCACTTCAAAGGCACAATTTAGTATAAAACAGGGCCTCTGCCCTACCTCATCAGACACTTGCTGGAGAAGAAACATGAACCAGAAACTACATCCTGCCAAGAAGAACTGCCTGGCAGCCCCAAAGGACTGCTCCCTTGCTGTTGGCCTGCTGCCTTGCTGAACTCTTGTCTGGCTGTAAAAGTGCTCTCCAAGGGCTTGGATAGAGCTTGCCTCCTGTTCCCTGAAGTCTCAGGACCAAAAAGACTTCTCTTTTTCATTTGGACTCTTCGTGCGGCGAAAATTTCTATGCACAGCTTGCTTTGCGGTGAGAAAAACACGCACACCGACACTGATCGACGCCTTCGGGGTTACCGGAACTTCGACGCACGGCCTCGCAAGGACAACACCGCCTGACTTCCAGAGGGGAAAATCGACGCCACGCCTGCCGTGAGAGCGAAACTTCGATGCACTGCCCCGCGGAACGACGTGCAGCCGGAAAACAAGCAGGAGAATCCACGCACAGACCCCGGGACATCTGGTAATCCCGCGACCCACAGAAAGAGACTGTCCGCATGCCGGAAAACGACGCTCGACTTCCCCGCGTGAAAAATAACGACGCAAGTCCGTGTCTGCAGGGGAGAAATCGACGCACACACCATTTTTCCACGTATCTCTTCTTCTGCGGCCCTTTGTTGAGATTTTCCACGTTGAACCAGGTACTTTGTGCTTGAAAGAGACTTTGTTTGCTTTTTAAAGACTTAAGACACTTTATATCACTTTTAAGTGATATCTTTACAAATTCACATTGCATCTTTGATCCTTTTTGACCTGCAAATACCCAGATAAATATTATATTTTTTTTCTAAACACTGTGTGGTCTATTTTTGTGGTGCTATATTATGGGATTGTATGATTTATTGCACAAATGCTTTACACATTGCCTTCTAAGTTAAGCCTGACTGCTCGTGCCAAGCTACCAGAGGGTGGGCACAGGCTAATTTTGGATTGTGTGTGACTTACCCTGACAAGAGTGAGGGTTGTTACTTGGACAGAGGGTAACCTGACTGCCAACCAAAAACCCCATTTCTAACAGCATGGTTTTAGAAAGGCGTTAATTTTTACGCAAAACCCTTTCTCATTTTTGGTAGATAGGGTTTTGCGTCAAAAAGGGTGGGTGGTTGCATTGGAATGCCAATGTAACTCCCCCTTGATGCAAAATAATGCAAAGTAGCGCCTCATGCTACTTAGCGTTACTTTTCGTCATTTTTCAGCGCAAAACAAGTTTTGTGGTGGAAAGAAAATAATAGAAAAAACATTTTGTACTGGTTTCTCACTTCCGTGATGCAAACTCAATACAAAATGTTGGTAGATCCGCCTCTTGTTTGTTTGCAAACCTGCAGACTGTGTATCTGTGGACTTGGGATTACATCCGGGCTTGGCTCTGGATGGGTTTTGTTGTTCTAAATTCCTCAGTTGTATCTTGAACTCCAGTCTTCAACAATACAATCAAGAGGCATTCAACGCAATCGCTTAATACAGTGGTTCCCAAACATTTTCGACTAGCGGCTCTCTTGACCAATTGGCTGTTGGCGGCTCCCCATTAAAGTACTTTATTTGGCAGAGGGGTGGGGGTCGAATTCACACAGTATAAATCACCAAAAAAAGAGATGTTACATGGCTAGATGGGACTGTCCTTGGAGACCATAGTCTACTTCAAGAGGTGCCTTTAAATCTGAATATGAGTGTAATGGACACCTCTCCTGGATAAGGAGAAACTGCATAGTTCAATTTGTACGTTTTTGATCTGGCGTGAATCAAAACCTTTTGGTTTTAATTAATAAGAAAAATAGAGATTTTTGCATAATCAAGGGCTTTCTGTCAGCCGTGTTCATGCATTACACTACTGTGGTGTCTTTCACATTTTGCTTCTGCCCATCACACCATATGGCATGGGGCACAGAGTAGCCAACCATGAACTTACCTAACTGTAATAGCATTTTGCTCTTGCACAGTGTGCACTACAGAGTACAAAATGGCCCCCTTCAGTGTCAGGGCAATGTGAGCTTCCTCACATCCAGCCTAAGCCCAGCTATTTTCAGTGTATTGCACAACATTGGAGCTGCCAACAGTTTCTCGCCTCAGTCACTCTGACCACGCATTATTTTAGTTCCTGCCTGCTCAAACATGGTTCACAGTACTGTGATATGCTGTTGCGAGAATGTTCAGCTGTTTAGAAAGGATGGGTGAAAACTCGCTCAAGAATGTAGTTTTTCTTGTGTATCTAGATGTTTTTGCTGCTCCAAAAAGCCACCTGAAGAGGTGTGCACTCATACTGCCATCTAGTGGCTATTAGGCTATTATAACAACTGATTAACAATAATGTGTGCAGCATTAATAGTTATGTAGAACACACACAGACCTGATGAGTCACGTAGATTATTGACTCAGCTCTGCAACTGTGACCACGGCGCCCCTGGTTGGTTTTGGTGGAGCACCAGGGTATAATTGTAGAATAAATAAATTCCGGTAAACTCATTGCTGTATTTAATCATTTGCAGTACTGTGCTAGGAACCTTAATTACTTGTGCGGCTGGACAGGTGGCACCCCTAACCACAGCAAAAACCAAAAGGGCAGCCTGTGGGTTTCATGCATCCTTCGGGGTCTACCTGGTTCAAACCAAGCCTGCTGCAGCCTTCCTCCAGACTATGATGGCAAGATACAGGTGCTGGACCAGTCGGTGTCCCAAACAGGTAGTCCACCAACAACCCTTTCTATCTGGCTTTAACATGGATGTTACAAAGGCGGCATGATATAAAATGTGGCATTTGGGGATAATGGGGACCACGGATCACTGACACAATGTCAGAATGACCAATATAGTGGAACAAAACTGAGGTGGCAAAAATATAGCTTACAAAAATATTGATGTCCCATCTTTATAACGGCAAATACAAAAATATCAGAAAAAAATATCGTTTCACACTAACATCGTTGAAAAAAAATACAAAAATATTGTTCCTTCACTTATATATAGTTTAAAGTAGTAAATCTTAACTATTTTAATATAGTCCGTTAATATAATGATAGTTAAATAAACCTATGTAATGTTTAATACATGTATAAATATATACTTATATAAACACACATACATATATGTGTGTGTGTCTGTGTATGTATTTATATATATATATAAGGAAACACAGTAAATACATATATATATTTTACATTTTAATATTTTGTTGGTTAAGTTTTTTAATTTACTATAATAAATACACTTTTTACATGTTTAATACATTTTACATGTTTAATACATGTATAAATATATACTTATATAAACACACATACATATATGTGTGTGTGTCTGTGTATGTATTTATATATATATATAAGGAAACACAGTAAATACATATATATATTTTACATTTTAATATTTTGTTGGTTAAGTTTTTTAATTTACTATAATAAATACACTATGTATATATATGTGTGTGTGTATATATATATATATATATATGTGAGTGTGTATATATGTGTGTGTGTGTGTGTGTATATATATATGTACATATATATATATACATATATATATACATACAGACATGAGTGTACATATTTACATGAAAACAGAAAATATTAATAATTCAATTCCAAAACAAGAGAATTAAAAACAAATATAAATATAAACAAACGGAATAAAATTAAATTATAAACAAATCCTAATAATAAATATATTTATACAATATTGAGAAATGTATTAAGGTCTGGTAATAATACATATACGAGTCCTACTCTAGTTTATGCAACAGTAGAGAAAGTGTTGCACTTTGTAGAGGTTAAATATATTATTCCCCCTCTAAACAGCACAACAGTAGTCAAAGCGCTGTACTTCAGAGGGGTTAAATTTACTATTCACAATCCAGTCTGTGCAACAGTAGAGAAAGAGTTGAACTCTAGATGGGTAAGATTTCCTATTTGCACTCCAGTCTGTGCAACAGTAGGGAAAGCGTTGGACTTTGAAGGGGTAAGATTTATTATTTCCACTCCAACTAAGCAACAGTAGGTAAACTACTTCACTTCAAACACATTACATATTTGAATAAACCTATTAATTTAGAAAAAAAATATAAAGATTTTAATCCAAACAATATTACTTAACATAATATATGTATATTATTAAAAAGAAGTAAAACATAATTAACCAATTTACAAAATTCATACACAATGTAATAATTAATTTACAAGTAAAAAATTATAGTTATTTAATTATTACTTAAGTAACATGCAACCTACAACTAAAATATAACTAACATAAATAAGTATTCACAATTTCCATAATTGATAACCAATTACATAATTAAATAACAATGAGTAATTATTTGTTTATCAATTATTACTCAATTAACTTTCAACCCTACAGCCCTACAAAACCTGCAGACCACACCTAATATGTAACTACAATATATAAGTATTACACAATTTACAAAATTATTACTCAATTAAATATTTTTAGATCAAATCTGTTTATTAAGTTTTCAATTTTAGGACATCGCACATGTATATGTACTACATCACTATATTGCGAACAGGCACAAAGTTAGCTTATTCCATGCAAAGCAATGACAAAAAAAGAATTATACAGTTAACACAACTATGTTTCCCCACTGCTAGTTGGAAATACATTAATCAAACGATCTCAGGCTCTAATACCATGTAGTGCTAGTCCAGAATTAACCTCACTTCGTAAATGACCTCCCAGGCAATCAATTCAGATTCAGAACCCTCAGATAGGTTGGGCATGTCAGCTCTGAAAACACCCAGAAAAATACGTAAAAACAGTTGCCAGAGTTCCCTAAAGTCCTCACCCCGCATCTGTGAAGCCAGGGATAGCTTTTCCATGGCGAGGATAAACCATAGCTTGTGCAGCCAAGAGACTGTTGACAGGATTTGCTCTGTCCCCCACACTGACAGCAAAAGCTGTACGGCAGCGTTCAAGGCCAAGGCCATCTGCCGACCCTTCAAAGATCTCGGGGGAAAAGTGAGCGGGTTGGGGAAACCAGGCAAAATATGTGCAGGAAATCTAGGGATCTGGGCATCAAAAGCCCTGTCCACAGTGTCTATTATATCCTTCCAATACCGGTGCAACTTGGGGCAATGCCATAGTAGTTGCACAAGCATGTCCCCCTCCACACCCCCTCCAGCAGCTACTAGATTTGTCATGATTCCAAGCATGGATCCTGTTAGGGGTGTAATACCAGGAGGAGGCTACTTTATAAGCTGCCTCTGTACCTGCTGAGTTATAAGCTGTGTGGTGCACCCTATAAAAAACACCCTCCCACTCATCCTCAGATAGTTCCCTCTCAAGCTCCTTCTCCCATCTCAATTGACCCTTAGTCTTGATTGAACGGGTCTTTCCCCGCAGGAGGGCATAGAGTTCTGAAACCACACGATTATCGTCCTTTTTCATTAGAATCCATTTTTCAAATGGGGTTAATGGCCTATTGATTAATATCCTATTGGACGGAAGTAGTGCCCAGTGTCTTATTTGGTAGTACATCAGCCTATCGGCCTCAGTCAGGCCATATTGCTCCCTCAATTGGTCAAAGGGGATAACCCCTTGCTCATCAAATAAATATCCTACCCTTTTGCATCCCCCCTCATACCACCGACACAATGCCTCTGGCTGTAAACCCGGGCCAAAATCAGGGTTCGCGCCCAGTGGAGTCATTGGGGACGGGAAGTTCGTCAAACCCGCCCTGCCGGCCACTCGATCCCACACTCTCATCGTAACCTCCGTAATCGGTGATATATACAACCCCTGTGCCCTGTAGCGGCGCCTAAGCCAGGGTTCCTTCCATATGTGAGAGCCCGCCACTGCTTGGTCCATGAAATACCAATGCTTCTCCGAAGCTGGCTGGCTCCATTCCAGAAGGATGCGCAGCTGTGCTGTCTGAAAGTATCGAAGGAGGCAGGGGACCACCAGCTCTCCCTCCCTCTTAGGACGGCACAGAACCTGCTGTGATATCCGCGCCTCCTTCCCTTCCCAAATAAATCTTAAGACCGCTGTTTGGAAGGACGCTATCGTTTGCGGGGTAGGTTCCAGCGGGAGCACCTGGAACAGATAAAGTATACATGGTAGGATGGTCATCTTCACCGCCGCAACCCTGTCCAGCCAGGAACGTTTAAGCCTCCCCCATGACTCCAAGTCGCGCTGCACCTCCCGCGTTAGTTTCAAATAGTTCAACTTCACTGTACTGGCGACCATAGTGTCCAGCTCAGTCCCCAGATATGGGAGCCCCGAAGAGGTCATGTAAAATGGAAACGGGCCTTCAGGTCCCTTTCGTGCTCCACAGGGATAAACTTGCCCAGGGCCTGCGATTTAAGCATGTTTATTCGGAACCCCGAAACCTGCCCAAATTCCTCAATAACACCCATTAGTGCCGGCAGTGAGTTCATGGGCTCCGCCAAAGTAAAAATGACGTTGTACGCATATAGCGAAATTAGATGTTCATCCCCCCGAACCTCATCCCCGTGATCTGAGGGTTGTCCCGGAGTCTCTGCGCCAGTGGCTCCATGTAAAGCGCAAACAGGAGGGGCGAAAGAGGACACCCCTGCCTGGTGCCTCTTTGGACGACGAATGGCAAAAAGGGAGTCCCATTAACCCGGACCGCTGCCCGAGGCTCTTGATAAATTCATCGAATCCATGTTATAAAACCTGAACCCAGTCCAAAGCGTTCGAGCACCCTAAACAGGTATGGCCAGTGAACCCTATCAAAAGCTTTCTCAGCGTCAACAGACAGGAAGCGCGCCGCCCTACGAGAACATTCATTTTTATCCAAGAGATGGAGCAATCGCTTGGTATTATCGCTGCACTGTCTATGAAGTATAAATGCCGACTGGTCGGGGTCCACAAGCCCCGGCATATAATAGTTGAGACGGTGTGCCAAAATGCCAGTAAACAGTTTGGCATCGATATTCAGGAGGGAGATCGGTCTATACGAGGCGCATTCCTCGGGATCCTTCCCCGGTTTCGGGATAACAACGATAGTAGCATCTAACATACTAGGGGAAAGCACACCCGTTTGCCGAAAAGAGTTAAAAAGTCGCACAAGAACGGGAACGAGCTCCGCACAGAAGGATTTATAAAAAAGCGCAGAGAAACCATTGGGGCCAGGTGACTTCCCGATCTGCAAGCGCGCAATCTCAGATATAACCTCCTCAGCCCTTATAGGTTGGTCTAACGAGGCTGAATCTGTCGCCGACATAGGTGTGATTGCTATGTCCTCTAAGAAGGATTCTGGGGCTAAGTCACTGGGCTTCTCACCTCTATACAGACTTCGATAGAATTCTGCAAAAGCCTGCGCTATTTGGTCGCTCTTACGTGCCTACGCCCCAGAAGGGAATCGTACAATTTTTATCAGTGAATCTGCGCGCTGTGCTCTCAACCTATGCCCCAGTAGCTTGCCGGCCTTATTGCTTCCTACATAATACTTTTGTTTGAGTTGGACTACCGCATACTCTGCCCTATCCCAGTCCAACCTCCTCAGTTGCTTCCGGACCTTCTAGAGCTCTCGCCATATTCTAGGAGCACCAGTGCGTTTATGTGAGCGCTCTAACACCCTCACACGCTGCTCCAAGTCCCCCCGGAGTCGAATCCTCACCTTATTATCCCTAGAAGAAAGCAACATCACCTCACCCCTCAAGACAGCCTTCAGTGCCTCCCACAGTATTGCAATGCTTGTTGTCCCTTTGTTGTTAAAGTTAAGGTAATCTATTATTGCCCTTCGAATCGCCTCTACCGTTGCGCCGTTCTGAAGCATCGAGTCTCTAAATCGCCATCCCGATGGACTAACCCTCTCCATGTCCGTATGAATCTCAACTGTTACCGGAGCATGATCCGACAGGGCCCGCGGCTCGATCACTGGGTCTCTAACTCTGGGGAGAAGCTCCTGGAATGCCAGAAAAAGGTCTAGTCTAGCTTATGTTTTGGTTGCTAGTTAGTAGAAGGAATAGTCCCTCAACGTGGGGTGCGCGCTCCTCCACACATCCACCAGCCCACACTCATTAAGCCACTGCCGCCCAGAATCCGACAAGCACCCAGTCTGATCATACCGTTGACCTGAGCGATCCAGGTCCCCATCCATCACCAAATTAAAATCACCCCCCAGCAATACAGCACCATCCGGGGACTGCAAAATCGGAGTCAGAGACTGTCTCAAGAAGGCTTCCTGTTGGGAATTGGGTGCATAAAGGGAAGCGATCGTGAGAGTGAAACCCCCCAATCGGATCTGCAAGGCCAAGAGCCTCACCGGGACCTCATGCAATTTGGATATGAATTCCCCAGGGAATGTGCGTGATAAAAGTATCGCTACCCCTGCATGCTTTGAAGGCAGGGAGGACCAGAACTGCCTGGGAAAACACTTAGATCGCATACAGGAGGTATCTTTAAGGACAAAGTGCATCTCTTGCAGGAGACATACATGACTTCCGGATCTCTCTAAAGCTGAGAGGATGGCTAGCCTCTTAGTAGGGTTATTTAGCCCCCTACCATTTAAGCTTATACATTTGATGGTCAAAGCCTAGACTGAAGAAAGCAAGCCGGGAAGACAAAAGCACAACCTAGGACTACCATCCACAGTATCATCTAGACCGCCTAGTGCAAGCAGGCCTGAGGATGTCTTCTCAGAAGACCAACATGGTGGGGAAAACCAACAGCAAAAAAACAAAATAGCACAACAGGTGCATGTGACACAAAAGTCCTCGATCATCCATCCTTGCGAGGTAAAATCTCCACGGGGCAGTATATTCCGCCATGTCAGTAACTCGGTCCATTGCCCCCGCCGCCCGACCCTCTGCAACAGTCAACATACTATTAGGGCTGTGGCCTGCAGTAATCCCGGGTGCCACCAGGTACTCAGACTAGGTCGAAGTGCCAGCTGCCACGCTGTTCAAAGCGGCTTCTCTCTCCGATCTCAGCTCCAAGGCCGTCGGGCGTTGCAACTTCCTTTTCTTCTCTCTTCTACGCCACCGAGGAGAGCCACCCGCCGATAGAGCCGCCCCCTCACTCGCCTCCCGGCTTGTGTCCTCAAGGCCCAGGACGCGGCCAGCCTCCGTAACCGATTTCACCTGCCGAAGCTGATCCTCCCAGTGGAAGCCCAGGCGGAACGGATGGCCTCACGAGTAGGCACATTGTGTGCCCTCAAGTGATCTCTCTCCGTCTCTGCAAAGTCCGCACTGATAGATCCTGAAAGAGCTGAAGTTCATGCCCTCGAAAGAGGACTGACTGGAGGTTGCACGCCCGCTGTAGAATCTTTTCTTTGAGGACAAAATTGTGGAGACAGGCTAAAATGTCTGGGGGGGCGGTCTCCAGGGGCCCCCGCGCGCCCAGCTCGATGCACCCGGTCCAAGACTACCTCCTGTGTCTCTTCTGTGCCAAGCAGGGAGCGAAAAAAATCCACCACGTAGCCCCCAATGTCCCCTTTTTCCGTGCCCACCAGGGCCCCTCTTATACGAATATTTTGTCTCCTCAAGCGATTTTCCAAGTCTTCAACCGCCAACTGAAGGAGGTCCTGTTGCTCTCGGAGGCGGACTACCTCCCGTTGCAGGCCCGCGACCTCTTCGCCGCGAGGGATCTCACTGTCCTCTAGCTGCGATACACGTTCACCCAGGGAGGTAACCTCTCTTCATATCTCCTTCACCTCCTGTGAGATGTCCCTACGGAGCTCCTGGATATCACCTCGGAGCGACTCAAACAGGGAGGTCAGAATGCCCTTCGTCACAGAAGAACTCTCCGTCTCAACTCGGCTTTCCAAGGCCCTCGTCTCAGGTAAGTCCTCCATCATAGGCCCAGGCATAGAGCGCGCCCTGCCAACATATCCCTCACTGAGCGCTCGCGTTTGGACTTCGATGTCGCCATGGCGCGCCGGCCTGATCTCACCTCACCAGCTCAGCTCCGTGAGTCCTCCAAGATCACTTTTCCAAGGCCGGTCGGCGTGCACCGCTCTCTCCGGAACCACGCCAGGGCACAGCTCCCAGCCGCCACCAGGTACTACGGTCCGTTCCTTTTGCCCATTCGCAGGACTGCAGGCCAGGCGAGGCAAATATTAAAGTGCTGGGGTGTGCCACCCAGAAGCCAGGGAACCGGATCCCCGCTATCCACCAGGGCCATGAGCCTCACCAACCTCGCTCCAAGGCGCCCGGGAAGGGAAGCTCCGCCAGTCACCGCCGGATCAGCAGGGCACCCAGAAGCACCGCTCACTTCTCAGGCGCCTCAACCACCAGGCGCCGGGCCCCGCGGCTCTCTCCAGCTATCAGGGGGCCCCAGGAAGGCTCCACGGCCCTCAATCCCCGGCGCCCTAGCCACAAGGGGCGCCAAGGGAAAGGCACGTCCCACGGTCCAGGCCGCACCTCGCACCGCGCCGCGGCCGCACCCCGACTGCCGGGCCGAGCCCCGCTCGTCCGCGCCCGGAACACCCGGGGGGAGCCGCACGAAACAGGGAAAGCCTCCAGGGCTCCCCCAGGCTGGCCACAGGTCGCTTTTCCGGGCCGAGGCGGCGGAGCTCAAACAGGAACGTCCTTGCGCTCCGCCATCTTGACCACGCCCCTCAATTAAATATTTAGTTATACATTAATCTTTATTATTTTTTAATTGATTACTCAATTAACTTCACACCCTATACCCCCACAAACGGAGCAACCTGCCACTCAATTATAATAAAATAAATCAGTATTGCTTAATGTACATAATTAATAATCAACTAAATAATTAATAATACGTTAATAATCAATTGTTAATTATTACTTAATTAATGTCCCAACCTCTGCCCCTACAGCAGCCTGCACCTAAAATAGAATTAGAATGTATGATAATTACCCAATTTACATAACTAATGATCAATTGAGAAATTAATATTAAACTAAAAATGAATTATGAATTATTATCTAATTAACATCCAAACCTATAACCCTACAAATGTAACGATCAGCACCTCAAATAAAAGTAAAACAAATCAGTATTACATAATACACACTATTAATATTGATCACATACTTACTTATGAATAATGAATTAATTGTTGATCAATTGTTACTTAATTTAATTCCCACCTTATCTTCCTACAAATCCAACAACCTGGTACATTATAAATTACTGTTAGCTATTAATTTAAAAAATCGAAATCACAAAAAATTACAAACTATATTACAAAAAATTATTATAATTATACACACAATAGTGACACCTAGAATTAGGATATGTGAACTAAAACACATTAAAATAATTAAAAAACAATATTTTTACAACGTTGTTTACTGAAAACGATATTAACAATAAAGATATTCTTAACAATGATATTACTTACTTGAAAAAATATTTTTGAAACAATATTTCTGCATCCCAATAATTTTGTAGCACAATATTTGTTTTTCAATATTTCTGTCTTTTGAGACTTACAACTAAATATTTTTGTCTTAATACTGGGTTTCATACCACAAATGTATTCCTTATGCTCCTCTGTGCCGGTCACCATCAAAACAAAACAAAAACAACAAAAACCCTGCAACCCCTGCAATTTTTAGGTGGGGCATTATTCACTGAGACCCCTGCCAGTACTGAACAAAGGCAACCGTTTGAGCAAAGTAAGACAGCAGATAACATCAGGGTTGTGGTGGCTCTTTCCATTGCTTGGCCTGGCTTCTCAGGGGTAGTTTTTGCCCCCCTACATGTGAGATTCTACCAAGTATATGCGCCTACATAACCGCCAGTGCATAGTGTATTTGAGAACTGTGTACCGCACTGAGGGCCCAATTAGGAGTTGGGCGGTTGAATCGCCACAACTTCAATATGGCTGTTGTGAGGAGGCTGTAAACCCGGTGGCCTTACCACCATCAGATTACAATGTTTCCACCGGGCTGACCGTTGGAAATGTCGTATTGCGATGTTTCCACCAGTCAGCTTGGTGGAAACAGTGTGGCATCATTTGCAGTGGCTCCCTTAGGAAGTCAAGGCCAACGCTGTCGGACATAGCACCCTTGAAATGCACAATCTGCATAATAGACAGTGGGCATTCTGTGGGTGCTGACAGGTCGGCCCCTGCACTGCCCACAACATGGTTGGGACCCGACCATGAAAAGGGTGGCAGAAAGGGAAGTTGTGATCTGCACGGTGGTGGTGAAGTTGGCACCGTCGTGGCTGACTACGACTTTGACTGCTGCCAACCCGTGCGGATCCCTGTTCGCGGCAGAGGAGGCGGTCTTCTTGTGGTACGACCACTAGGATCATAATCTGGTGGTCGGACCACCAGGAGTGCAGCGTCTAACTGCCACCACAAGTCTGAAGACTGCCAAATTCATAATTAGGCCCACAGAGTTACATTTTCTGCAGCTGTGGATTGTACATGTGTCTCTGGTCTGAGGATGGATTGGAGAACCAAACTTAGGGCCTCATTACGAGCTTGGTGGTCCTGTGATCCTGATTTTGACAGTCCAACTGCCAACGGTCTGGTGTAGCGGACCACCGTATTACAAGTTTGGCGGTCGTACAAACAGAAGACTGCCTTGGTCCGCCACCACCGTCAGGCAGCATAGACCGCCACAGTGCAGAGGAAGCATAAACAGGCTGGCAGAGCCTGTGTTTCAGCTGGACACGAGGTTGCACACCACCAATGTGACAATGATGGTCATACCACCACGTATCTCAGAAGGAGGAAACGGACAATATAAAGGGAGACACTCACCTGCAGGCAGCTACTCACGTCCAGAGCCACCAGGGAGCCCTCTGCAAACGTCATGCCGCTGCTCATGCTCGCCGAAAGACAACAAAATCAATGCCGCCGTGGATGACAGCAACCGTAAGTACAAACACCTACCTGTATCATTAACCTTAAAAACAGCTTGCAGTGCCGGCAAACACATCATGGACGGGCATATGCCACAGGCAACATCTCAAACCACACCCACTCACTGACATACAGCAACACAGACACCTACACACTCCCAATATGCACACTTTGGCCAGCACACTCAAACTGCCCTGCAACAATACACAAATACACATTGCCACACATCTCACGTACAGGGACACTGAAAACTACACAACATTGTCACAAACGGCAACAAAAACATGCCTTCAGCACATATACAAATACAAATCACAACCTCACATTCAACACTGGCCAGGGACTTCTCACATATCTATCCATGTGGCATGGAATACATACAACACCACCACAAAACAACCCTGCAATGGACACACACACCACACACATCATACCACAATGAAAGCCCAATAGCATACACAAATGACAGATAAACAAATAGATAAAACACACAAAGTGTACCATACCATCAATACCTGTACAGTTGGGATGTGACCTTTAGGAGCATACATGGAAGGTGGCTGCATTGGGGCACATGTTACCTTGAACAGGCCCCTCACACAATATGCGCACAGGAAAAGGGCCTTCATGGATCTCTTGGATGAACAATACCAAAACCAATTGTCATGCACAGCTACACAATGGGAAAGGGCAAGCCAACAAAGCACGTACACCCAAATGCTAAGAAACCTACCACAACTTAGCATACTCCATGTCTGCAATAACAAACCTGAAGAATACGCACATCACATGCATACAATAGCCATATCAGGGGGACTAGTCCAACACCATACATGCCCACATTGCACAACACAAAAATAAATACTGACCATACCAAACAGTGCACTATTCCAGGAAACCGAAATTGCATATTCACACACAGACATAACACACAACATATAACCTTGCCTTGGGGGACAACAGCGCTGCACAGAAACTCACATACTTCAGACAACAGCACCCGAAGCAGCAAGCAGGCCCAAACACACACAACTGGAGGCACACAACCAAAGTCACTCAGAAACAACATCAACCTAGGAAAGGAATTGCAGGACAAAGGTATACCCAACAAAAGCAGCACTTTGGCTTAATGCCAACAGCAATTATGGCAGAAACAATATCCAAAGGCTATTGGCAAGTCCAATGAATGTCCAAATCATGGCACAGTGCTGTGCCTCTACTTGACTCCTGACTGCCATGTAACCTCCACAGTAAGGGGCATCAAAGGGGCACGCAGGGATTATCCTGTGGGGGTGAGGACAGGGGTTTGGGCTTGGAAGGGGGGGCTCCTTTTTGGGAGGGATTGGCTTCTTCTTGGGAGGGGTATTGGTCTTTTCGGGGGCAGGGAAGGCCTTGGAGGTGAAAGGGATGGCCTTGGGGATGGAGGAGGACCTATTTGGTGTGGTATGGGGGCGAACAGGGGTATGGTCTAGGTCACAAAGGAAATGTTTTTTGGACACAAGGGTCGGAATCAGGATTTGGAGGTTGAGGGAGTAGTTGTCTCTCGTGCGGTTGTGGATGTCTTGGATGTGTGCTTATGGGAGGTATGTTTGTGTGGGGTGGGTATCTATTGTGTGGGTAGGTGAGGGGGTTTATGTGTCTTGGGCTTGGGGGGTGGAGGTGGTGGAGGATGCCGTGATTGGTGGTTAGATGTCGGTTGAGGTGGTGACAGCAGGTATGGTGCATGTGCTAGATGTAGGTGTGTCAGTAGCTGTGGTGTCTGCGGGTGTGGTGTTTGTGGTGTATGTCTGCAGGGCTGCTGGTGCGGCGTCTGTTGGTAAGATGGGTGTGGTGCCTGCAACTGTAGTGGTGATGTCTGTAGGTAGGCTTGATGTTGTGTGAGTGATGCTGGGGGTGCTGGGGGTGTCAGGGAACGTAGTGATGGTTGCTGTGTCCGCGGGTGGATGTTGTTTGTGTGAATGCCGGTGGTATGTCTTGTGGTACTTGTGTTTGTATGTACTACCTTTGTCTGTTGAGGTGGATGCCTGAGGATCTGTTTGTGTGCTTTGGGTAGAAAGGGGAAGGGGGTAATTGGGCTGGGAAGAGGGAAGTGGAGGGGGGCGGAAGGTGGGGGTTGATTGGCTGCCATCAGTGTGGAGACCAGAGCCTGAAAAGATCTCTGTAGGCTAGCCATTGTATCATGAGTGCTATCCAAGATTTTATTGGTCTGTTGTAGTTAATCTGCCAATGCCTGGATGGCTTTCAAGATGGTGATCTGACTCACAGAGATACTTCTCAAGAGGTCAATAGCCTCCTCACTGAGGGCAGCACGGCCACTGAAGGAGGAATCTGATGATGATGATGAAGAATGTTCGATCTCCCCCGTGGCACTCCCCTCGCCCTCCTGACCACTGGGTCCCTCTTTATCGGTGGTATCTTGATCCGTGGTCCCGTGGCCAGATGCTTCCCCACTCGGCTGTGCCACGTTTCCTTTGCTAGGCGGTGCTGATGCTGCAAAACGAAAGAGAAATAGGGTCACAAACGTACCTGATAAAACTTCAACCACAACTCTGAGAGACAAAGAATGCCATCAGGTCAAGTAGGCAAAAACTTACACCTAAGTGGCACATACATGTGCCATAACATATGCGTGCATGCCACCTGGATTTCCCAAAGTTACCCACAAGAAATTTAGGATGTCAGACTACTATAATTGCATGGATGAAGTCTGGCAAACCCCACAACCATAATACAACTAGGTGATCTCTCCATCCTCAATGCTGTGCCACATGCAGCAGACTCCAGTTAACTTGTAGCAAACAAATGCATCTTATTATAAAGTACACACCCATTTTTTACTGCGCACATTTCATAATGTACCAACAATTTGGGATGAAACCAATGACACCCAGCTGACTCTGATATAAACGGGTAATGTCCTAGAGTATTTGATATGGAAATACCCATGTCATAATGGACACATGTCAACAATGTACAGATCTACAAGTGACACCTGTCACAAATGAGTCAATCGGGGAACTATCAGTGTTGCACAGAGAGGCCTCAAATGGGTCAAGGAAAGGAACACCATTGACGTCAGGTTCAATATGTCAGGGAGTAATGTCTCAAGGATACACACAACAAAGAATCAGTAAGCCCCAGGATAGTCACCTCTAATGTCTGATACACATGACAATGACAATATCTGAGTGTGCCCATAGTACACATCGGTCCCTTGAATGCTGTAGAAACACAGTACTCAGAGTGACAAATAGAAGGACTCCAACCTGTTTTCCAATGAGAAGCAACATCACTACCCACATATTGGACATGCCAAACATGGTAGCTATGTGAGGATGAATGCATAAACCCAAACACATGGGATGTCAACATCAAACAAGACACTCCATGATGCATGACAACAGTCAGGGAACAGTCTTCAGTCAATACATGTGTGCTACAAACTCTTTAACATGATGCTACATCAAGGGCATATATGATCACAGATTGGTCCCACAGTATTGTGCCATCTATCATATCCCTTGTTGCTACATAAGTTCTACATGCCAAATGACATGCCATGATGCATGAAGGTATTGGTCAGACAATACACAATGCCAACATACTCCTGTCTTTAACACAACGTGGAATGTACCACCTTTGTAAATGTACCATTCAACTAACAGTTTTCCTACCAAATGTATGTGAGGGGATCCAGATACCATACCATTAACATGACTAGGACATGCCTGAAATTTCAGATAATGAATGTGCCCTAAAGGGAAAAGGACACACACTGACATGTAGGCACAATGAATGTTGGCAACAGTCATGGGACTTGATTCATGTCAATTGACATTCCCCACGTACAAAGGGAAAGTGGTTTACTACATCTGCAAACAGTTATCCAGGTAAGCCATGACACATATATGATGAGCACCAACACAGCACAGACTGCAGTGAGGCACCAGTACCCATCATATACTGAGGATAGCTTGCTTTTGGGCATCAGATGTCTACATACACATATGCCCAGACACATGGCAGAAGACAGTGATCCTTATTGCAATTACTTTTTGTCTGTGACATTCAAGGGAAGTGATTATTGGCTCTCAAATAACACCGACTACAACAATAAATAGTACATGGATGAGGAGTGGACATAGCCATTTTTGGACCCTGCAGAGTAAGTGGTTTGTGAAATCCCCAAAGTTTAGTACTAGGCCCCAGGTTCAGGAGACAAGGTACACCAGTTAGATACACATGACATGTTAATACAAACAATCTTTCAAGTACTGAGTTACACATGGCTCATCCCTAAATTGTCAGGTGGAACAGTCAGAAGCCCACACAATCACCTGGCCCTGGGACAAGCAGGAATTCTCTGTGTACTCACCCCCTTGTGGCTGCTGTGCTGCCCTCAATAGCCCATCCTGCTCCATTTAGGCCTCGGCCAGAATGCATTCCATTAGGGGGGGTCATAGTTTAATGGGCACCCCGCCCACATTGGGAAGACAGCCACTGCTGGGCCTCCGCGATCTTGTGGGCCCAGTGTCTCGTGTCCTTCCACCTTTTTCTGCAGGGACGCTACGTTGGCTGCCCAGGGTCCGCACCTTCTTGGAGATGGCTCTCCACATCTCTTTCTTTTGATGGGCATTGACCTGCATGGATGCACACGCACAAGGTAGAACATTATGTCCCCAGATCACATACAAAATGACAGTCACATTCATGTCAGCACACATTACAATGAACAATCTGTTTAGCCAAAATGCCCAAGTGGGCACATACCATTAAATGAGTTCATGGACAAGGCTACAAACATTTTCCAATCTGCAGACCAAACCACCACCCTATTTCTCAAGCTGCAGACCAAGTCACCACCCTACTCAAGTCATCTGACATCTTGTGGGATATGCCCTGACATTCTGACAGAGATTTGAAGAAGTATGGGACACAACACAACTCTGTGGCTTCCTACTGGAGCTCCATGGCCTTTACTACAAATTTTGGCACACATGGGCACAATCTAGCCCGTGAGGAGAGAATATATGGTGAAGTAAGGGGAAAAGAAGTGGACATGAGGCACCTACCTGCTCCTCTGGGGCACCAGAAAGCTGTTCATAAAGGGGTAGGATCCTCTCCACCAGCTTTTCCGCCTCTTCCGAGGAGAAGTTAGGGGCCCTATCACCTGTTGGACGTGGCATGATTGCTCCCAGAGGCAGTACACAGCAGCTCAGATCATGGAAGTCTTGCTGCAGCAGTGTCAGGAGTCAAGTGAGAGATTATTCAGAAAATGGCAGTCACGTCTGCCATGTATGCAGCCATCACTGGTGGACACAGCCATTGGCCCAAGACCGCCACTGGCAACAACGTTAGCCTCTGGTTGTGTCCGCCGCGAACTGGCTACTACCAGGATGACTTCACCCGGTGGATGTGGGGGGTTCCTAGTGTCCAGTGGAATAGGTCAGGCACCCACCATTTGAAATGCATTTTATGTGGCATTTGCTAATAATAAATGCGTCACAACTCTGAATAATGGTCTAAACATCTGATAAGTGCTGGTCTTGTGCTGTCATGTATGTCCTACTTTGACAGCATTTTTATACATTGCCAGGCACGTATGGCAAGTTTATTTTGGCCATAGACACCCCCCCCCCCCCCCCCCGGGTCATTTTGAATTTGGGAGCTTATGTCACATTCCAAGTAGCATGTTTCATGGAAAAATATGTTGCTGTCTAGATAAATGATGTATAGACATTTGTGATAAAGCAATGGGGAAATATGTAACTGATGTGGAACTAACAGTGGTAACGTGTACTGAGCATCATACCATTAAACCATGGCATGCCTTGTCACAGTTTGTCAATACCATGCATTATGCATTTTGCAAGAAATACATTGGATGATGGCTATACTCATTTCTTGTCCTACATAGGTACCCAAGGAGGGGAAGGATCAGACATCCTCCAGTCTACCGTCTACTGCCAGACCTTCAGGCCATGGAAGACAGGCACACCATCCAGATGTACTGTCTGAATAGGCAAACAATTGTGGCTCTCTGTTGTCAGTTGGAGCCAGATCTACAGCCTGCCATTTCCCATCCAAATAGCATACCACCCATTGTACAAGTTATGGGAGTGTTGCACTTCCTGGCCACAGGGTCCTTCCAAAATACAGTGGCCCTATCTGCAGGAATGTTACAGCCAATGTTCAGTCTTGTATTGAGGGATGTACTCTCAGCAATGTTGAAACACCTGGACAGCAATATCCGGTTTCCTCAATGTGAGGATTTCGCCCATGTGAAGGCTGATTTTTATGGTTTGGCACACATCCCACATGTGGTGGGTGCCATTGATGGTACACACGTTGCCTTAGTTCCACCGCATGGCAATGAACAAGTCTATCAGAACAGGAAGAACATCAATGTCCAAGTTATTTGTTTGGTGGACTTCTACATTTTACATGTCTTTGCCCGTTATATGGATTCAGTTCATGATGCCTTCATGTAGCATAGCGCAGTTCCACAGTTGATGTCACGACTGTACCCAGAAAGGGCCTGGCTGGTTGGGAAGTCACATATGTCATGGGTGTTTGTATCAAATGTGTGCTGCAGAAGAAACCATGAGAGGGACTAATTGTTGCACATATGTCCCATTCCATTCCAGGGGACTCTGCATACCGAAACCGTTCATGGTTGTTGACACTACTGAGAAACCCAACTACACCATCGGAAGTCCACTTCAACAATGCCCATGGAAGAACCCAGTGTGGCATGGAGCGGGCTTTTGGGCTCCTGAATGCCAGATTTAGGAGCAAAGACAATACTGGCCCTCCTCTACTCATCCAAAAAGATATGTATGATCAGTGTGGCCTCCTCCATGCTTCACAACATTGCCCTGAGGAGTAACATTCTATATACCAGATGAGGGAGAGCTAGCAGGGCCAGCGGGTGAGAATCCTGAAATGCCAAGTGAGGGTGACAGCAATGAGGAGGAAGGTGAAGACTTGCAGGCAGATCTCAGCAATCAATACTTTACTTGAGTGTAAGTGTGTTATAATATGTGATTCCTGGGAAACTGCAGTTGACAGGATGTGCTGAGTAGGGCATGCTTTTCACACTGTAGTGAATCCTATCTTGTTTTAATGGGAAACAGGAGTTAGCTTAGCCTTTGGCTTGCAGACTCATGCCCCCGTCACCCAGTGACTTTTCCCCTACTTAGTTTGCTGTGTTTTAGCTCATTTATTTAATTATATCTTTTAAGATGGCTGCCTTGTTTCTAGTTAGGCCAATGTTTTAGTTTCACGTCATCAGTGCCACCGCGCTAAGGCGTCAATATCAAGTGACAAAGATAAACAAACTGTAGGTGTTCACATTAGGTACTTTCCCTCTTCACGTCTTCGAGGGAATTGTTTACATAAATTGCCATCCCACGCATGTCTTGTTATCTATTGCTTGGGAACAGACCTACGTCAGGAGTCTGAGCAGATCTGTATAAATGCACCTCAATTAGACAGATAGTCAGAGGGATTCCGACCAGATGCCACCGCTGCTATTGATGCTGCACGTCACCTTGACGCTGACCCGGTCTTCGTGTCCCTGCGGAGTCTGAGCTAGAGACCTCATTCCAAGGTAACGAGGGTTGGGGGGCTCTCCTCATGGACATGGCATTGGCAGATTAGGTTTTTGGAGGACCGCCAAGGCTTTACCACCAATGCAATTTAGTACTTGTAATAGGTTTGGAGGTTAGTTGATGGTCTGTCGGTGCTGGTGTCGGACCGCCTATTTACTGCCCTCCAACATCCTGGTGTTTTTTGGTTTTTTTTTGGCTGGCTTTTGTCGGGTCTGCCTGTGTAACTCATAATTCGGCAGTCTGTATGACCACCAACATGGCAGTCTTTTGGCCACTATGGTGGTCTACCACTCCACCAGACCAGGAGAACCATGTTTAGTTCACATCCAGTACCTCTGGGAGCAGCTCCACCAGCCCAGGAGAATCAAGCTTAAAATCAACTCCGGGAGCAGTGCAGCAAGCCCAGGATAACCAAGCTTAGCTGAGATCCAGTGATTCCGGGAGCAGTGCTGCCAGCCCAGACTCTATTTGTACATGTTTTGTGGCAGGGTTGCCTTATGGTTCAAAGCCCTAGCTTGCAGTCCTAGCCCAAGGAGCTTCTAAACGGTGGACATTACTCTTTTTTTTAAATATATTTTTTTCCTTCACAATTAAGGACATCTGTGTGAGAAAGGTGGTACATCTTTCCCAGTGTCAAACAGCGCTAAGAATAAATGGACTCCGCTTCTTTAAAATGTGTGTCTTCAATCCTGCAGGAGGGCACTGAGAATTCATATGTGAAAGCTCTCAGAGAGCTGCTTCTCAACATAAAGCATTCACTTAAAAGATTATAAGGGCACTGCATCACTGTGGTCAGTATGCTTACTCCTGGTGGCTTGCCATCTCTTAGGATAACACTACTTCCAACCCAACAACCTGCTTTTTTTCTGTTGTCCTCCCTTGCATTCTGTGGGTTAGCTCTTCTCTCTCCACTCTTGACATGCAGCAGTTATCATCCTTGTTTCTTTCCTGCCCTGTCTTTGATGGCATTAGGATGAATGACAGAATATCAGGAACAGAAATATCGTGTGCACATAAAATTCGCGGCAGCGTACCTGGTATGAGGTCGTAGAATGGTGTCGATGAGACGCTGGAAGGTGGCGGGTGCCCCATGTAACCCGAAAGGGAGAACATTAAAATGATATAGCCCAGAGGGAGTAGAGAAAGCCGTTTTCTCTTTATCTTCTGGCGTCAAAGGAATCTGCCAGTAACCTTTGGTGAAGTCGAGTGTAGACATGTACTTAGCTTTTCCCAACTTCTCAAAGAGTTCGTCCACCCTTGGAAGGGGATATGTGTCAAACTGGGATATAGAATTGACTCGTCTAAAGTCAATACAGAAACGTATAGACCCATCGGGCTTTGGCACTAATACCACCGGTGAACACCAGGGACTCTGGGAAGGCTCTATAATGCCTAGGTCTAACATCTTTTCTATTTCGTTTTCTACCAGGATCTTTCTCGCTTCAGGGATACGATATGGCCTTAAGCGTATGACCTTGCCAGGTGGGGTTATGATTTGATGATGCACCAACTTGGTCCTGCCTGGTATCGAGGAGAACACATGGGCATGATCATGGAGGAGCTGGGTTAATTGCTCACTCTGTTGGATCGAGATTTCACTATTTATGGGAGGCATCTCCTTTCCGCTAGGCTGCTCAGTGGGACACCACCCTATCTCCAATTCCTTAACGGTGTTAACTAGGCATCCCCTGGTTGGTTCTCCCTGTGGTTCTTCCCACTTTTTTAATAGATTGACATGAAAGATCTGTGACCGGTTGGAACTGTCTGTGAGCTGGATCTTATAGGTCACGGGTGTTACTACCCCTATTACTTTATAGGGTCCCTGCCACTTTGCCAGCAACTTGTTGTCTGAACTGGGGAGAAGCACTAACACCTTATCACCTAGGGTAAAGGTCCTTAATTGAGTATTCCTGTCGTAATATCTTTTCTGCTTTTCTTGAGCCTTCTCCATATGTTCCCTCACGTTTTCCCACACATTTTGGATGTTGGTTTTTAACTCCTGGGTATATTCTAAGAGGGATTTTTCTCCATCCTCCTCCTCCCATAACTCTGCAGCCATATCTAACAAGGTCCTGGGCTGTCGTCCGAACAATAATTCAAATGGACTATGGCCCGTGGATGCTTGCTCATGGGTCCTGATAGCGTATAACACTAATGGGAGTTTTCTATCCCAGTCCTTACCTGTCTCTGAAATAGATTTCTTTAGTAGAGTTTTCAGAGTGCGGTTATACCTTTCCACCAAACCATCCGTTTGAGGATGATAAACCGCTGTTCGCAACTGTTTGATCCCCAGAAGTTTACATATTTGTGACATCAAGTTGGACATGAACTGGGTACCTTGGTCTGTTAAGATTTCTCGGGGAAAACCTATTCGAGAGAAGAACCCTATCATTGCATGGGCTACGCTCTTGGAGTTAATACTGCTGAGTGGGATGGCTTCTGGGTATCTGGTGGCATAATCTACCAATACTAGTATATAACGGTATCCTCTGGAAGAAGGTAGGAGAGGGCCTACAATGTCCATTCCTATTCTTGAAAAAGGGATGTCTATAATGGGAAGCGGTTGCAAGGGAGCTCTTCTTTTGGGACCCGGATCAATCATTTGGCATTTAGGACATTGCTGACAGAATCTCCTAATTTGTGAAAAGACCCCCGGCCAGTAGAACTTCCTCAACAGATATTCTTCCGTTTTCTCTCTTCCATAGTGACCCCCCCCCGGCTGGCTATGGGCTAGGTGTAGGACTTGTGGTCTATAAGGTTCGGGGACTAATAGTTGCTTCTTTTCTTCTCGGTTGTTACCAGTGACACAGTATAATAGATTTTTGATTATGATAAAAGAAGGGCTTTTGTCTTGGGGGTTCCGGGGTCGTGCGCTTTTCCAGGCATGGATCAAACTCGGATCTTCTCTTTGACAACTACGGAATGGGGGAAGGTCAGTAAGGGTAAGGACCTTTGTAATTACCCTAGTTGGACTCATGTTTCCTTGGGCGTAGACTTTTCTGGTTTCTCTTTTTTCTTTTCGGGAGGATCTGTATCTAACCACCGGTGGTGTTATAGGCGTACTAGAAAAAGGAGCTCTTTTCCACCATGTACTCATGTCTTCAGAGTCTTTTGTACTGTCAAGAAGTTCCGAAAAGTCAGGGAAGTCGGTTCCTATGATAGCTTCTTCGACTAGCCTTTCCACCACCCCCATCCTTATGGGGACTTCTTTTCCATCCCAGGACAGGGTTGTCCAGATTAGGGGGTATTCTTTTGTATCTCCATGAATACAACATATGGATACCGTAAGTCCTGAAGTAAAAGGGGGGCTTTCCAGTAAATCAGCACGAATTACAGACTGACTGCAACCTGAGTCAATGAGTGCCACTGTGGTTCTTCCATTGACAACAAGTCTCTTCTTGTATCGGGTTTCCTTTCCGCCTGTATAGAAGACTCTCCCCCTAGTGACTCCTATTTCCATCGGTTCTGATTTTTCCGTTTTCAGCGGGCAAACCCGGGCGATATGTCCCCACTCTCCACAGCTAAAACACTGTGGTTGTTGCATATAGGATCTTTCTAATCCTCGCAATTTTCCCGGATCCTCGGTTGGTTTCCGCCCCAGGGATGGGGAGGGTCCGGGGTTCTGTCGGATGGGGTTAAGTGTTGGCCGTACGGGAAGGATTTTGAACTCGAGGGAGCGGTGAAAGGCACAAGCTAATTCAATAGTGGTGTTAGTATCTGGACTTGGGTGTTGCTTGATCCAATTACGGGTATTGGTAGGTAAGGCGTCTAGATATTGTTCTAAGAGAACAACCTCAATGATATCCTCCCTATTGGCCCCAATGGGACCTAGCCACTTGAGTCCCAAGTCCTTAATCCGGAAATACAGGGCCCGGGGATTCTCTGAGGGTCCCCATTTGGCTTTCCTGAACCGGACCCGGTAATGTTCGGTATCAAACCCCACTCGCTCTAGGATACTCTTTTTAATATCCTGATAGGGTGTCGTTCCGCCTGGGTTTACCGCTTGATACGCCGCTTGGAGAGTTCCTGTTAATAACGAGGCGATATATTGGCCCCACCTATCCTGGGGCCAGGTGGCCGAAGTAGCAACCCGCTCGAAATTGGTGAAAAAGGCATCCGGGTCTTCGCCTTCCTGATATCGCTGCAGGACCGAACTGGGTACGTTCGGATGCACCCGGGTGGCGGCAATAGTGTCCGTGAGGTTTTTGATTGCAGTCTCATGGACCAACTGATTGTTGGCCATGATAGTGGCCTGACTTCTAAGAGCGCTTTGTAGGGCCTCCCTTTCCACTTTAGCCTCCTTCTGTTGCTCTTCCCACACTACTTGTAGATGCCTCTGCCCTGCGGCTAGCTGCTGCATCATCTCTGATAGGGTGGGTGTACCCTCCATCGTTTTAGGTTACCTGTCGTTGTTCCAATATCCCACTTCTGACACCACTGTAATGGGTTCTTTATCCCGAAACAAATAAAGGGGATATTGGAATAATTGACAGGCGCAGAAGGTGAGGGTTTAGCCAATTTATTCTTGCTTTGGTTTTAAGGATGGAGCTTTTTTATCCCATGTTTCTTGTTCACAAGGATAACGCACTTGTAGTCCAAAGAAATTAACAAAGTTTCCTTTTTCTTCTCTTTCGGGGTTTTGGTGATAGTCCATAAGTGACCGGTCCAGCTTTGGGAAGGTCTCCGATCTTCCTCTATGTCAGTGGGCCAGGCTCTCAAAAAAAAATAGAAGAAGGACAACAACACAGGTAAGTGGGATATATATATTGTCAGTATATAGGGTTAGTAGGGTGGTGGGGGAATAGGTATGAGTGACGGAAAGTGAGGGTATAACTGTCCTTTAGTTTGTGGTTTTCCCTATAGGTGTTCTCAGACATTTCCTTCTTTGCAGAAATCCTCTGGCTGTCGGTTTCTTTGTGAGGTTAGATTTACTTTACTTTAGGGCTCTCTGTCATATAGTCTCCCCTTCCCTGCAGGACCTCCCTCTCTTTCCCTTATCCCCCCCATTCCTAATAACCACCCTCTCGCGAACCCCCAGCTATGGTACGAACGTACCTGAGGTGGCCATGCCCCTCCAGGGACGCGGCCGGCACTTTGGCAGTCTCCCGGCTTTTCTCTGACGGGGGCGGGAGGGCCCCGGTGCTTCTCTCTCTCCTGCGGATCTCCCGATCCTTTGACGGGCTCCTTCCTCTCCGTCCTCGGTGTCCGGGTTTCCTTTTCTTCGGGTCGCGCTTGCCGAGCGTCTTCCTCCGTCTCTCCCTCTCCTTTTCCTTTTGGTCCGTCTTTTCTTTCGGTCGTCGTCCAGACGCCGAAGGCGTCTGACGTCATAGGCTTGCGTCGCTCTCGAGTGTGTCGGGCCCCATCGATGGCGGCCGTCACAATATTTTGAGGACCGGCGTCCGGAGACGTCCGGTTACAACCCCTCCCAAAAGTCCTATGAAGTTAAAATTTAAAACCCACCAGGCTTTGGTCAGTATTGTTGTCCTAATGTACTTTGAAATATACAATGTGCCACCTATTTTTCAAACATCTGCTCTAAAGAGAACACCTTAGCATATTTCTAAATATAGGCCCTCATTACAACCCTGGCGGTCGGTGGAGAAATGGCAGTAATACCGCCAACATGGCGATGGAAAAAAAATGGCATTACAAGCATGGCGGTGACCGCCATGCTAAACCGCCACTTCTCCACTCCGACCGCCAGAGTGGTAACAACCGCTGGGCTGGAGACTTCAGTCTCAAGACCAGCGGCTGTCACAACACCGCCGGCAGTATCACGTCCCTGCGTACCTCCATGGATTTCGTGGGGTTCTGTACCGCCCCGAAATCCATGGCGGTAGGCACTATCAGTGCCAGGGAATTTCTTCCCTGGCACTGATAGGGGTCTCCCCCACCTCCCTCCCCCTCCCCAGAGTCCTACCCCCACACCCCTGACCCCATACCACCCCCCAAAGGTGGCAGGACCCCCCTCTCCTCCCCCCAACATCGAAACACACCCCCACCCTACACTCACACAGACACTACCATTACACATACCCGCACACATACCAACAAACACACCAACAGACACACACACAGTCATACACGCACACATACTCACAGACATACAAACAGACAGACACACACATTTTCAAACACACAACACCCTCCCCGCATGCATACATGCACTCACACACCCCCTCTACACACTCACACTCACACCCCCGTGCACGCACACAACACACAACAGCCCCCCACCCCCCTGTCCTAACGGACGATCACCTTACCTGTTCCTCCAGGAGGGAACGGGATCCATGGGGGCTGCTCCGCCGCCAGCACCCCGTCACCAGAACACCGCCACACCGAATCCTGGGTTGGGATTCAGTGGGCAGTGTTCTGATAACATGGTGTGCAGCAGCCTCCACTTCCCCGCCGACCGCCAGTATGGCTGCTGGCGGCTCTCCTTCTGAAAAAGGACAGGGCTGCCAGCAGCCATAATACGCTGTGCGGAAAACAGCCTTCACTGGCGGTACCTCAGCGGTCTTCCAAAAAGACCGCTGAGGTTAAAATGAGGATCATAGTCTTTAAATCCTGACAGTTTCAAAAGACTTTCAAAAAGCTTTTCCAACCATCCATCAATAACAGAATTTATATGTGACAAACTTAATTGTCTGCTTAGGGTTGTTGAAGCTTTTTATATGTGTTGTGGTTGAGGGGACATATTAATAGTTGACCTTTCGGGGGCGAGGGGCACTCCAAAACGTTCCAGGAAAGCTGAGGTGGATGAACTTGTTTTTATTTTTTTTATTTTCATTAAGATTCGTCAAACAGTGGCAAAGTTATTAGCAAACCAAAAAAGGTTCTATATATGGATAAGCAGACCTAACTAAAACTACCTGGTTGTGACCGCCACTAGGTTTTATATATATATATATATATATATATATATATATATATATATATTTATATATATATATATATATATATATATATATATATATATATATATATATATATATATATATATATGTATATATATATGTATATATATATATATTCTCTTTAAAAAAAACAAAGATTACCAGGACGTTATAGTTGGGCTCACATTTTACACCTACAAACCATAGCAAATGCACCTGTTATAGTTAGAGTTATCTCAACTATATACTTCTGGGTGGCTCCCTGCAGCTCTTTGGACAAGGATGCCCACTGACTGTCCCCTAAGATGACTGAATAAAAGTGGCTTATCTGTATTGGAATTCAGATCTGCTGCCTGAAACCAGAAGAAAAAGGACTGTCCTGCTGAAACCCTGGTTTGCAACTCAGAGGCCTGCATACTTAAGGACTGCGCCTGTTGCACACTGGAAGCACAGCCCAAAGGAATTTGCCTTGCTTCAAAAAGGACTCAGGAGGGGACCCCATGAAGCAACGAGTTAAAAGAGCTTCCCTGCACCAACTTCCACAAAAGTCCCCAGCTCGAAGTACATCCAGTAGACTTGCAAGGATTGGCCAGGCGCACTGTGGGAATTGTAGTCGCAACGTCCCAAGGAGCAACTTAGAGATTCTCGAACCTTGGATTGTGGTTGTGGATCACTTTCCTGCATAAAACGTGCACTATAGTCTCCAGCCTGAAGTACGCCTAGTGGACTGTACTGCCATTTGATGGAGTTTGTTTTGACCAATGACTTTGTGTTTCACCACTGCGCATATTAGTTGCTCAATGTTCACCAGTAGCACATGGTATGTTTTGTTCAGTTGAGCCGCCTATGGGCTTTGACATGGCATTAGCCATTACTTTCTGTATTCAGTTTAGCCGCCTATGGGCTTTGACATTGCATTAGTCATTACCTTCTGTATTCTGCCTATTGACTTTGACATGCTATTAGATATTCTGCCTATTGGCTTTGACATGATATCATATATTACATTTTGTATTCAGCTCCGCTGCCTATTGGCTTTGACATGATATCATATATTACATTTTGTATTCAGCTCCGCTGCCTATTGGCTTTGACATGATATCATATATTACATTTTGTATTCAGCTCCGCTGCCTATTGGCTTTGACATGATATCATATATTACATTTTATATTCAGCTCAGCTGCCTATTGGCTTTGACATGATATTATACATTGCATTTTGTATTCAGCTCAGCTGCCTATGGGCTTTGACATGATATAAGACATTGCATTTTGTATTCAGCTTAGATGCTTATTGGCTTTGACATGACACTAGACATTGCATTTGATACTTAGGTTAGCTGCCTATTGCCTTTAACGTGGAGTTAGACATTGCAGTTGAGAATCCAAGCTGTATTTTTCCAAGCTGTGTTTTTGCACAAGAGAACCAAGATGTTTTTCTCACAGTAGACTAGACATGATAAGAGAGAGTACATGGGTGTTGTTCTCTCTGCTTGAGCTTGGGAACAGGAGTAGTCTTGGAGACCTGGCCAGTCTCCAAAAGGCTTGCTCAGTTTCCCAGGTCTGAGAGGAGGGGGCACACCTTTGTAACGAATGTAACAGGCTGCAGAGGGTCAGATTCGAATCTGCCGGACCTCGTGCTGGAGCTTGGCACAGGCTGCCAGCAATCCCGTGTGGGTAGATGAATCTCTCTATCTCGCGGCTGACAGGGGTCATCAGCTTGCAGACCTTAGAAAGATGAAGCTGTAGATAGTTCCCACACGGTGAAGTATTTGTTTTGCTTTGCATTCAATATCTTATAAATATAACCTGCTGTGTATATTGCAAACTGATATATTTTGTTTGATTAACGCGGACTTGAAAGCTACTAATTCGTCATTCATAAATATTGTGGTTGGGGAAGAATTAACAACAATAAAAGTCTTCTTTGACCTCACAAGTGCATTTCTGTTGTGTTATGTTAGTGCTTTAAAACTAAATAAGAGGAAAGCACTACATGGACTTGCAAGGATTTGGCCAGAGGGATTGTGGGAATTGTAGTCCCAACGTCCCAACGAGCAACTTAGAGGTATCTGGAACCTTGGACTGGGGTTATGACTCACTTTCTTGCATCAAGAAACACTTCTGGAAGTAAGTGTAAAAGTGTTACATTGCAGACAGCTGGAACTTTTGACTGTGTTCCGATTCAGTGCAACCTTCCTATTTGCATCTGGGCACTATTTCTACTTTTGAACCTTAAAAATTCATATTTCTGATTCCCTATTTCGGATTTTTGTAGTTTTGGTGTAATTTTAAAGATACAAATATTTAACATTTCTATAAATTGGTGTGGGATTTTTATTGAGTGTAGTGTCTTACTTATTAGATGTATTGATGTATTTAAATGCTTTACATACCTGTCTCCTGAATTAAACCTGACAGCTCGTTGCCAAGCTACCAGGGATTGAGCCAGGGGCTCCTTTATGGGACCTTGACTGGGCAAAACCCTGTGTTTGGATGTGTATTACTAGTGGTAGGTGTGTACTAACCCCTGCCAATACCCAGCTTCTAACACACAGGCTCTGTTAGATGGATGTTTCCAACAGCGTTAGGCTTGGGAGTCTCTACAATCCAATGGTCAGTTGTTGTTGATAAGCCACTACCATCAATAGTAACTGTAAGTACCATCCTGGTAGTAGCTTCCCACAGAGTATTTGCAGCCGGCTGAGTGAGTGAAAAACAGCTGAGCTTAAGGGATGGCTCCTCGTGCTGCGCTCTTGTCACTGTCTCCTGACATCACAGTGAACTATTTCTAAAACATTTAGGGCCAAATTTACAAAAGAGTGGCGCCGTGCGGTGCTGCGTCAAAACAGCGCCATGCAGCATCACTTTAGAATCGCAGGAATGTGCTGTATTTACAAAAATACGGCACACCCCTGTGTTTCCCACTGTGCCAGGGCTAAATTGAGCTGCCAGCACCAACGCAGGCATCATTGCACCATAGTGCAAGGGTGTCTGTGTTGAGGGGATTGATTTTTTATGTGCAGGAAGGTGTTCCTTCCTGCACATAAATGATCTACAATGACAATTTGGCACTTCTATGTGTGCTGCAGAATGCAACACACATAGAAGAAGCAAATTTTCATTATTTAATGATTGTTTGTGTGAAAGAAGGGACACCTTCCTGCATATAAACAATCATTCAGGGCCTTTTGCTCTTTCTATGTGTGCTGCAAGATGCAGCATACATGGAAAAAGCAAAAAACGAGGAGGGATAAAAGTATTCTTCCTCATTGTGCCATGCTACGCCACCCCTGGAGTAGCATCCATTTTTGGCGCTGCCACTGATTTATGCCTTCTAGTAAATCTGGGGCAGCGTCAAAAGCAATGGGTGCTGCAGTGGAATGCCCACTGCATCACCCATTGCATGCCCCTCTGACGCTGAAACCTGTGTCTGAGGGGCCCACATTTACAAGGTGGCGTTAAGGCACAAAAAGTGGCTTAGCGCCACCTTGTAAATGTGGTGCACTGCACTGTGTACCAGAGTGTCACTAAAAGTGACGCTTCGGTGGTGCTCGGGCATTGTAAATCTGGTCCATAATTTGTCTCCATTGTTTACCAGTAAACATCATTTGTGACAGATGTTTTCAAATTGTTTCACATTTTTGGACAGCCTTTTGCAAGTCAGCTGGTTCAAAAATCTGTCTTTTCTCAGGTTATCATACACAAAGTGAAGGCAAGAAAGAATGTGTAAATTGAGAAACATATTGCTCTGCTTTGCTTCAGACTCAGAGGGAACAAGCTAAAGAATGCAAAGAAAGCAGCACTCTTAGTCTGAGTAATGGCTTTATTAAGGCTCTTCCGAGGTCTCAAACACAAATATATGAACATAATAATGTGAGCACTTAATTTGAATGCAGCAACACACGTGCATCTTCTAAAATAAGTACATCAGTTGGATAATAATCAGAGAAAATGCAATATATCAACAATGAATATATATATTTGCAGTGAATATGTATATGAATGCGTGCACACAGTAAAGCTAGATATTAAGAGTTAAAAATGCATCACCATGGTGATCGAATCCAACATCATCCTTGTCTGCCAACATCAAGCTGTGTAACCCGTACCAGCTGAGACAGGAGGAATTTCCCCAATGGGATTGTTCTGAGCAATACGTCCACCCTCAGAAATGAGTTCCTTTGGCCCCAGCGCCAAGCTTCCACACCTTATATAATTTACACAAACTTCAGAAGAAGGTTCTAGAAACCCCCTTCTCTTTGGGTAAGTTGTGAAATTCAAGCACTGGCTGTACTGGGTCAGTGTTGAAAAACACACAGAGATTGGCCAGATCCCAAGGTGTATTTCCAAGACCAAGCCATACCCTTCTCTGCCATAAACATTCTCATCCTTATACACTCTTATCAATGTTGCATCCCCCATGTTGCGTTCTCTTCCCTGGTGAGAAAAGCGAAAACACATTAACAAGCTATGCGTGGGAAAATACCTGTGCCACCAATGTGACAGCATTTGAAGCTAAGCTTAAGCACAAAATGGAGTCAGTGGTCAAGATGGAATTGGTGGTTAAATACAGATAGCATTACACATATCTAAGATGTTTCTCACAAGATTGATCAGACTGGGTTCAGATCAATTAGTCAATGCAAAATGTTTTCATCCTTTTTTGTCATTATTTGAAAAAGGGTATTGTGAAAATGAATCTAAAAGAAGGCAGGAATACAGAAGACTTCTTCTTTTGTAAAGGAGCGAACCTTCAGCCACAGTACAAAGCAGTTCCATAGTCAGTGTATCCCCTTTGTGTTCTAAGCATTCACAGTTTCCTCTTGATTGTGAACATTCCATATGAGCATACCAAAATGGTGAAAGGGAAAGAGGGGAGAAAAAGTAGAGAGTACCCAACCAAAGAGGCTACACAATACCACCCCCACTTCTTAACTCAACCAAAACAGTGGGGAAATATAACAGAAGAAATGTTCTTTACCCAGGAGAAACAAATCATGAAATATGCATACATTTTTTAGTAACACCACAATTCGATTGAAATTCCATATTTTTCCCTCATCTACTTTAACTGCGCCCTTATACACCTTGATCACTTTTTAGGGCTCGCTTAAGTGTGAAGAAGTAACACTAGAATATTTTGGTAATTTCAATTTGGTCACATCACTCACCTGAAAGTTTATATCTTTGACTTCTTTGTGTAGAGCATAACACTGTTTCCTTTCTTCCTGAAGTTGGATCTCCTTTGGTCTCCCTCTTTCAATCAGATCTCCCACTTGAGCAAGCTCTTTGTAATAGACATTCACCCAAAGTGGACACACTTTGGTATGGGAAATGCACTTCCTAAACACAATGAAAGGACTAGTGTGGAAAAGTATTCTCTTTCTTGGCATGGTTACCCCCATTTTCTGCCTGATGTCAGTGTGCTTGACTGTCTTCACTGGGATCCTGCTACCCAGGACCCCAGTGATTATGCTCTCTCTCCCACAAGTCTGTATTTCACTCACATTTGGTATACTGGTGCCCCCTTATATGTCCCTAGTATGTGGTACCTAGATACCCAGAGCATTGGGGTTCCAGGGGATCCATAGCGGCTGCAGCATATATTTTGCCACCCATAGGGAGCCCTTGCAAAGGCTTCTGCAGGACTGCCATTGCAGCCTGCGTGAAAAGATGCAAGCACCTTTCACTGCCATTTACACTGCACCAGGTCACTTATAGGTCACCCCTATAGCAGGCCCTCCATCCCTGAGAGCAGGGTGCAAGGTACCTGTGTGTGAGGGCATCCCAGCACTAGCAGAGGTACCCCCATGACCTCCAGGACAATTTTCCCAGACTGAGTGTGGGGATGCCATTTTATACGTGTACTGGACATAGGTCACTACCTATGTCCAGCTACATAATGGTAAACTCCAAACATAGGCATGTTTGGTATCAAACATGTTGAAATCATACCCCAAGGCTTTTGCAAGCATTGGTTGTACTCTGGGGGGTAATTGGAGAGGACCCCCAGTATTGCCATTTCAGCCTTCTGAGGTTTTTCAGGCAGCCGCAGCTGCTGCCACCTCACAGATAGGTTTCTGCCATCCTGTTGTTGAGCCCAGGAAGGCAGAACAAAGGATTTCCTTTGGGAGAGGGGTGTTACACCCTCTCCCTTTGGAAATAGGTTTTACAGGTTTGGGAGGGGTAGCCTCCCCAAGCCACTGGAAATGCTTTGAAGGGCACATTTGATGCCCTCTTTCCATAATCCAGTCTACATCGGTTTAGGGACCAACAGTCCCTGCTCTGGTGCAAAACTGGACAAAGGAAAGGGGAGTGACCACTCACCTGTACATAACACCCGAGCCTTGGTGCTCGGAGCTCCTCCAGAGGGTCCCTGGGTTTTGCCATTTTGGATTCAAGGTTGGCAGGGAACTCTGGGATCATCTGAGTGGCCATTGCCAGCAGGTGATGTCAGAGCCCTCCCCTGATAGGTGCTTATCTAGTTAGGAGACCAGTCCCCCTTTCAGGTATATTTAGGGTCTCTCCTTTGGGTGGTTCCTCAGATTCAAATTGCAAGACTCCAGCAGGAATCTTCTGCATCCTCCACTTCGACTTCGCACTGAAGAAACTGCATCTGGACCCTCCAGGAACTCTACAAACTGCAACAAAGAAGCAAAACGCCTTCTGCAACATTGTATCTCTGGCTCCTGCCACAACTGCAACTGTTTCCCAGTCGTACTTCCTCTGAAGACAGCTGGTATTCAGCCTCCATCAGAAAAGCGAAGAAATCTCCCTTGGGGTGAAGGAGTCAGTCCCCTGCTTCTGCAGGCACCAACTGCAACGACGACGGGCTGTGACGATTCCCTCTCCTGCTGAGACGCATGGATCCTGCATCACGAGTGGTGGACTGAAGTGGTCCAGATGATCCTCTCGTCCAACTGTCCAACTTTGGTGGAGGTAAGAACTTGCCTCCCCATGCAAGACAGTACACCCTTGCTCCGTGTCTTTTGCAGCTGCCAAAGCTTGTTGGCATCCTCCCTCCAAGTCCTTTTTGCAACTTGTAGCTCCGGCCCCCAGCACTCTATTCTGCGATGCACAACTTCCTGAGTGGTTTCCCAGCGACGTGGGAGCCTTCATCATAGTGCTGCATTGGCCTCTTTTGCACCTTCCTTGTCCCCGTGCTGTGGGACTCCTGTATGCGCTGCCAGGTCTTCTGTGGGCTCTATGAGTAGCTGAGGGCCCCTCTCTGACTCCCCTTCCTGGGTAGAGTCCACCTGGACCTTTCTGGTCCTGCCTGGTCCTTCCTGATCCCGGGCAGCTCCATTTATGGCTAACCTTAAGCAAAAGGTTATTGGGTTGTTGGTGACCTCCGACAACGAAAACTCAACTGCCTCCTCCATCTGGCGTGGGACATCACTTGCATCCTCCAGGAACCCAACTTCGTCTTCTTGGGTGTAGTGCTGACTTTTCTTCATCACCGGTGGTTCTTCTTTTGCACCTTCATCCAGGTTAGCAGAGGCTCCTACTCTTCCTGGACTCTTCTGTGCTTCTTGGACTTGGTCCCCTTCTTCTACAGTTCCTCTTATCCAGGAATCCACTGTTGGTGTCTTGCAGTATCTTCTAGATTTTGCATAATTCTTCTTCTCGTTTCTGTGTGTGTTCTGGGAAATTTACTGTGATTTACACCTGCATTTCTGGTCATTGGGGTGGGTTATAGTACTTATCTTTAAGGTTTTCTAGTACTCCCAGCTACCCTCTACATACTACAGTTGCATAGGTGGGAGATTGACTTTCAGATTTCACTTTCTCGGTATACGGTTTGTGCTCCCCTAGGCCGATTTCTAACTATTGTGATTTTCACTAATTGCACTGTTTTCTAACTGTTTGTATGCCTATTTCTGCATACTAGTGTATATCATTTGTGTGTTACTTACCTCCTAAGGGAGTATAGTCTCTATGGTGTTTTTGGTATTTGTGTCACCAAAATAAAGTACCTTTATTTTTGTAACACTGAGTATTTTCTTTCATGTGTGTGAGTGCTGTGTGACTACAGTGGTATTGCATGAGCTTTGCATGTATCCTAGTTATGCCTTGGCTGCTCATCCATAGCTACCTCTAGAGAGCCTGGCTTCTAGACACTGCCTGCATTTCACTAATAAAGGATAACTGGACCTGGTATAAGGTGTAAGTACCATAGGTACCCACTACCAACCAGGCCAGCCTCTTACATGAATGGAGTCCCTGTAGAGGTATGAGGTGTATACCTGTATTCTTCCTCTCTGCATTTCACCATGTCCATACAATTTACACCATTATGTTTAGCAATTTCAATTGTCTCCTTCAACATTTTGTTAAGTCTCTCAATCATGCCATTGGTTTCTGGATGGTACAAGGCACACTTCTTATTAGCAATGCCTTTTCCCTCCAAAAACTCTTCCATTATTTTCGAGGTCAGCTGTACTCCATTGTCAGTCAATATGTCTTTGTGATTGTCCTCTTGAGGGACACCTCTACCAGAAACTTGATAACTGCAGTTGTGGTGATCTCAGTAGTGACTGCAACTTCTGGCCACCCGGAGAGAATATCCATCAATACCTCCAAATATCTAGAGGTTGACCCACCACCTATGGGCTCCATTATGTCAACTGCTAAACATCCCAAACTTCCTTGGGAATCTCACAGCAAATCATAGGGGAAGTCCTAACTTTCAGAGTTGTGTCTGTAAACTTACTCTCACAACAGTCTCTAACTAGCCTCTCCACCACCAGATCCATACCGGGCTAACCAATAAGCAGTTCTCAACCTTTCCCTTGTTTTGCAGATACCCTGATGTCACTAGTAAAATAGTGTGTTTCCGTCCCTTTCAATGATCTCGGTGTAAACATAATTGTGACCTCACTGCCATTCTGCATCTGGTTAAGAACTCCACAAAGACCTTTGTCACTGGCATACGTGACCACAGACCATGGTTCACCTGGTATAAAGTATTTAGGTATTGTGCTGATAGTAGAGCTGATTTGATATCCTCAAATACCTTCTGACACTGCTTAGACCAAGTAAAATGAATGCCCATTTTGAGTAATCCCCTAATTCTACAGGATCACTTGACAAAATTAGGAACATATCTGACATAAAATTCTGCCATCTCTAAGAAGACTTGTACTTCCTTTTTCTTAGTAGGTTGCATTAACTTACCAAATACATTGACCAATTCATCCTTTAGCTTGACCCCATCACCTATGATAACCTGTCTCTGTAGGAAAGTACCATCTTGCCTGGCATGTTACCCCCATTTTTCACTGTATATATGTTGTTTTAGTTGTATGTGTCACTGGGACCCTGGTAACCCAGGGCCCCAGTGCTCATAAGTGTGCCTGAATGTGTTACCTGTGTAGTGACTAACTGTCTCACTGAGGCTCTGCTAATCAGAACCTCAGTGGTTATGCTCTCTCATTTCTTTCCAAATTGTCACTAACAGGCTAGTGACCATTTTTACCAATTTACATTGGCTTACTGGAACACCCTTATAATTCCCTAGTATATGGTACTGAGGTACCCAGGGTATTGGGGTTCCAGGAGATCCCTATGGGCTGCAGCATTTTTTTTGCCACCCATAGGGAGCTCTGACAATTTGTACACAGGCCTGCCAGTGCAGCCTGAGTGAAATAACGTCCATGTTATTTCACAGCCATTTACCACTGCACTTAAGTAACTTATAAGTCACCTATATGTCTAACCTTCACCTGGTAAAGGTTAGGTGCAAAGTTACTTAGTGTGAGGGCACCCTGGCACTAGCCAAGGTGCCCCCACATTGTTCAGAGCCAATTCCCTGAACTTTGTGAGTGCGGGGACACCATTACACGCGTGCACTACATATAGGTCACTACCTATATGTAGCTTCACAATGGTAACTCCGAATATGGCCATGTAACATGTCTATGATCATGGAATTGCCCCCTCTATGCCATCCTGGCATAGTTGGCACAATCCCATGATCCCAGTGGTCTGTAGCACAGACCCTGGTACTGCCAAACTGCCCTTCCTGGGGTTTCACTGCAGCTGCTGCTGCTGCCAACCCCTCAGACAGGCATCTGCCCTCCTGGGGTCCAGCCAGGCCTGGCCCAGGATGGCAGAACAAAGAACTTCCTCTGAGAGAGGGTGTGACACCCTCTCCCTTTGGAAAATGGTGTGAAGGCAGGGGAGGAGTAGCCTCCCCCAGCCTCTGGAAATGCTTTGTTGGGCACAGAGGTGCCCAATTCTGCATAAGCCAGTCTACACCGGTTCAGGGGACCCCTTAGCCCTGCTCTGGCGCGAAACTGGACAAAGGAAAGGGGAGTGACCACTCCCCTGACCTGCACCTCCCCTAGGAGGTGTCCAGAGCTCCTCCAGTGTGCTCCAGACCTCTGCCATCTTGGAAACAGAGGTGCTGCTGGCACACTGGACTGCTCTGAGTGGCCAGTGCCACCAGGTGACGTCAGAGACTCCTTGTGATAGGCTCCTTCAGGTGTTGCTAGCCTATCCTCTCTCCTAGGTAGCCAAACCCTCTTTTCTGGCTATTTAGGGTCTCTGTCTCTGGGGAAACTTTAGATAACGAATGCAAGAGCTCATCCGAGTTCCTCTGCATCTCTCTCTTCACCTTCTGCCAAGGAATCGACTGCTGACCGCGCTGGAAGCCTGCAGACCTGCAACATAGTAGCAAAGACGACTACTGCAACTCTGTAACGCTGATCCTGCCGCCTTCTCGACTGTTTTCCTGCTTGTGCATGCTGTGGGGGTAGTCTGCCTCCTCTCTGCACCAGAAGCTCCGAAGAAATCTTCCGTGGGTCGACGGAATCTTCCCCCTGCAACCGCAGGCACCAAAAAGCTGCATTACCGGTCCCTTGGGTCTCCTCTCAGCACGACGAGTGAGGTCCCTCGAATCCAGCGACTCTGTCCAAGTGACCCCCACAGTCCAGTGACTCTTCAGTCCAAGTTTGGTGGAGGTAAGTCCTTGCCTCACCTCACTGGGCTGCATTGCTGGGAACCGCGACTTTTGCAGCTACTCCGGCCCCTGTGCACTTCCGGCGGAAATCCTTTGTGCACAGCCAAGCCTGGGTCCACGGCACTCTAACCTGCATTGCACGACTTTCTAAGTGGGTCTCCGGCGACATGGGACTCCTTTGTGCGACTTCGGGTGAGCACCATTTCACGCATCCTCGTAGTGCCTGTTTCTGGCACTTCTCTGGGTGCTACCTGCTGCTGAGAGGGCTCCTTGTCTTGCTCGACGTCCCTTCTCTCTCCTGGTCCAATTTGCGACCTCCTGGTCCCCCCAGGGCTACAGCAGCGTCCAAAAACGCTAACCGCACAATTTGCAGCTAGCAAGGCTTGTTGGTGTTCTTTCGGCGGGAAAACACTTCTGCACGACTCTCCACAGCAAGAGGGATCCGTCCACCAAAGGGGAAGTCTCTAGCCCTTTTCGTTCCTGCAGAAACCTCAGCTTCTTCTGTCCAGTAGAAGCTTCTTTGCACCCACAGCTGGCATTTCCTGGGCATCTGCCCATCTCAGACTTGCTTGTGACTTTTGGACTTGGTCCCCTTGTTCCACAGGTACCCTAGATTGGAAATCCACAGTTGTTGCATTGTTGGTTTGTGTCTTTCCTGCATTATTCCTCTAACACGACTTTTTTGTCCTTAGGGGAACATTAGTGCACTTTGCACTCACTTTTCAGGGTCTTGGGGAGGGTTATTTTTCTAACTCTCACTATTTTCTAATAGTCCCAGCGACCCTCTACAAGGTCACATAGGTTTGGGGTCCATTCGTGGTTCGCATTCCACTTTTGGAGTATATGGTTTGTGTTGCCCCTATCCCTATGTTTCCCCATTGCATCCTATTGTAACTATACATTGTTTGCACTGTTTTCTAAGACTATACTGCATATTTTTGCTATTGTGTATATATATCTTGTGTATATTTCCTATCCTCTCACTGAGGGTACACTCTAAGATACTTTGGCATATTGTCATAAAAATAAAGTACCTTTATTTTTAGTATAACTGTGTATTGTGTTTTCTTATGATATTGTGCAAGTGACACTTGTGGTACTGTGGTAGCTTCACACGTCTCCTAGTTCAGCCTAAGCTGCTCTGCTAAGCTACCATTATCTATCAGCCTAAGCTGCTAGACACCCTATACACTAATAAGGGATAACTGGGCCTGGTGCAAGGTGCAAGTACCCCTTGGTACTCACTACAAGCCAGTCCAGCCTCCTACATTGGTTGTGCAGCGGTGGGATAAGTGCTTTGAGACTACTTACCACTCTTGTCATTGTACTTTTCATAAGAGAAAAATATACAAAACAAGGTCAGTGTATATACACATAGCCAAAAAGTTTTGCATTTCCTCTTTTCACTCTTTTCTAAGTGCTGAAAAGTACTTCTAAACTTTCAAAAAGTTCTTAAAAGTTTAAAAAGTTTTTTTCTGTCTTTCTAAAAAGTTCTGGAAACTTTTTTCTCTTTTTCTATCACTTTAATTCTCTCTAAAAATGTCTGGCACAGGCCAAAATGTTGATCTGTCCAAACTTGCATATGACCACCTTAGCTGGAAAGGAGCAAGGAGTCTCTGTGTAGAGAGAGGTTTGAGTGTAGGAAGAATCCTTCTTTGGAATTATTGCTTAACATGCTTAGAGAACAAGATAAGGCCATAGGGGCCACATCTGTTGAAAAAGTAGCAAATGGTTCCCAATCTGATCCAGGGACTCCCCCAGGAAAAGATTCAGGAAAGAAACTTCCTAGCCTGCCCATTACTAGACAGTCTAGCATAGTTGGTAATGATGGAGAGCCTCACCATAGAAATAGTGTTGTCTCACATCATAGCAAAAGCATTTATTCTCACCATACTGGTAGTGATGTTTCTGTTAGCCAAGCTGTTAGGGTGGCTTCTGTAAGGGACAGGTCTCCTACTGTTCATTCTTCTGTGTCTAAGAATGTCCCTCCCATCAACCCTGATGACAGAATGTTAGAGAGGGAACTCAATAAGTTGAGAGTGGAACAAACCAGACTGAAGCTTAAAAAGCAACAGCTGGATTTGGATAGACAGTCTTTTGAACTAGAGAAAGAAAGACAGAAGTTGGGTTTAGATACCCATGGTGGCAGCAGCAGTATTCCCCATAGTCATCCTGCAAAAGAGCATGATTCCAGGAATCTGCATAAGATAGTTCCCCCTTATAAGGAGGGGGATGACATTAACAAGTGGTTTGCTGCACTTGAGAGGGCCTGTGTTGTACAGGATGTCCCTCAAAGGCAGTGGGCTGCTATCCTATGGCTATCATTTAGTGGAAAAGGTAGGGATAGGCTCCTTACTGTGAAAGAAAATGATGCTAATAATTTCCAAGTTCTTAAGAATGCACTCCTGGATGGTTATGGCTTAACCACTGAACATTACAGGATAAAGTTCAGAGAGACCAAAAAGGAGTCTTCACAAGACTGGGTTGATTTCATTGACCATTCAGTGAAGGCCTTGGAGGGGTGGTTACATGGCAGTAAAGTTACTGATTATGACAGCCTGTATAACGTGATCCTGAGAGAGCATATTCTTAATAATTGTGTGTCTGATTTGTTGCACCAGTACTTGGTGGACTCTGATCTGACCTCTCCCCAAGAATTGGGAAATAAGGCAGACAAATGGGTCAGAACAAGAGTGAACAGAAAAGTTCATACAGGGGGTGACAAAGATGGCAACAAAAAGAAGGATGGTAAGTCTTCTGACAAGGGTGGGGACAAATCTAAAAATGAGTCTTCATCAGGCCCACAAAAACACTCTGGTGGGGGTGGTGGGCCCAGATCCTCTTTTAATCAGAACAAGGAAAAGAAACCATGGTGCTATTTATGTAAAATAAAAGGCCATTGGACAACAGATCCCAGTTGTCCAAAGAAAAGCACCAATGCTCCTACCACTACAACCCCTACTGCTACCCCTAGTGTCCCTACTAATAGCAGTGGTGGTGGGAGCAAACCTACTAATAGCCAATCCAAGGGAGTAGCTGGGCTCACTATTGGTAACTTAGTTGGGGTTGGCCTTGTTAGGGAGGCCACAGAGGCTGTGTTAGTCTCTGAGGGGGCTATTGATTTAGCCACCTTAGTTGCTTGTCCCCTTAATAAGGATAAGTACAAGCAGCTACCCCTAATAAATGGTGTTGAGGTTCAGGCCTACAGGGACACTGGTGCCAGTGTGACTATGGTCATAGAGAAACTGGTCTACCCTGAACAACACCTACTTGGTCACCAGTACCAAGTAACCGATGCTCACAACAACACACTTAGCCACCCCATGGCTGTTGTTAATCTCAACTGGGGGGGGGTTACTGGTCCAAAGAAAGTTGTGGTAGCTTCAGATTTACCTGTAGACTGTCTATTAGGGAATGATTTGGAGACATCAGCTTGGTCAGATGTGGAGTTGGAGGCCCATGCAGCAATGCTGGGCATCCCAGGGCATATTTTTGCTTTGACAAGGGCTCAGGCCAAAAAGCAAAAAGGACAGGGAAGCTTGGATCCTGGAACAATGGACCAAGTGCTCCCTAAAGCTAGGGCTAGTAGAAGCAAACCACTTCCTACTATCCCTCCCTCTACAGTGGATTCAACTTCTGAGGAAGAAGAATTCCCTCCCTGTGCAGAACCTACACCAGAGGAGCTGGAAGCAGACACTGCTGAGCTTTTGGGTGAAGGGGGGCCTGCCAGAGAGGAGCTGAGTGTGGCACAGCAAACCTGTCCCACATTAAAGGGTCTCAGACAGCAAGCTGTCAAACAGGCTAATGGGGATGTCAGTGACTCTCACAGAGTTTACTGGGAGGACAACCTCTTGTACACTGAGCATAGGGATCCTAAACCTGGAGCTGCCAGGAGATTAGTGATTCCTCAGGAGTACAGAAAGTTCCTCCTAACCCTGGCACATGACATTCCCCTAGCTGGGCACCTGGGTCAAATGAAAACTTGGGACAGACTGGTTCCATTGTTTCATTGGCCTAGGATGTCTGAGGACACAAAGGAATTTTGTAAGTCCTGTGAAACCTGTCAAGCCAGTGGCAAGACAGGTGGCACCCCAAAGGCACCCCTTAACCCACTGCCTGTGGTTGGGGTTCCCTTTGAAAGGGTAGGGGTTGACATAGTTGGCCCCCTTGACCCTCCTACTGCTTCAGGCAATAGGTTTATCTTGGTGGTAGTGGACCATGCCACAAGATATCCTGAAGCAATTCCTTTAAGGACCACTACAGCACCTGCAGTGGCAAAGGCCCTCCTGGGAATATTTTCCAGGGTGGGCTTCCCAAAGGAAGTAGTATCAGACAGGGGAAGCAATTTCATGTCTGCATACTTAAAGGCCATGTGGAAGGAGTGTGGTGTAACGTACAAGTTCACAACACCCTATAATCCACAAACAAATGGACTGGTGGAGAGATTTAATAAAACTCTCAAAGGCATGATTATGGGTCTCCCTGAAAAACTCAGCAGGAGATGGGATATCCTTCTACCATGCCTCCTTTTTGCCTACAGGGAGGTACCCCAGAAAGGAGTGGGCTTCAGCCCCTTTGAACTTCTTTTTGGACACCCTGTTAGGGGTCCACTCACACTTGTAAAGGAGGGTTGGGAACAACCTTTAAAAGCTCCTAAGCAGGATATTGTGGATTATGTACTTGGCCTCAGATCAAGGATGGCTGAGTACATGAAAAAGGCCAGTAAAAACCTTTAGGCCAGCCAAGAGCTCCAGAAGCAATGGCATGATCAGAAGGCTGTTTTGGTTCAGTACCAACCAGGGCAGAAAGTGTGGGTCTTGGAGCCTGTGGCCCCAAGAGCACTCAAAGATAAATGGAGTGGTCCCCACACAATTGTTGAAAAGAAGGGAGAAGTCACCTATTTAGTTGACTTAGGCACTGCCAGGAGTCCCCTTAGGGTGCTCCATGTCAACCGCCTGAAACCCTACTATGACAGGGCTGACCTCACCCTGCTCATGGCAACTGATGAGGGACAGGAAGAAGACAGTGATCCTCTACCTGATCTCTTCTCTTCCACAGAACAAGATGCTCTTGTGGAAGGTGTAGTTTTGGCTGATTGTCTTACTGCTGAGCAGAAAGATAATTGCATAAATCTCCTAGATCAATTCTCTGAACTCTTCTCTACTGTGCCAGGTACCACTTCTTGGTCTGAGCACACTATAGATACTGGAGACAGTTTACCTGTCAAAAGTAAGATCTATAGGCAGCCTGACCATGTCAGGGACTGCATAAAGCAAGAGGTCCAGAAAATGTTAGAACTAGGAGTGGTTGAGCACTCTGACAGTCCATGGGCTTCTCCTGTGGTACTGGTACCAAAACCCCATTCCAAAGATGGAAAGAAGGAAATGCGGTTTTGTGTAGACTATAGAGGTCTCAACTTGGTAACCAAAACTGATGCTCACCCTATACCCAGGGCAGATGAGCTCATAGATACACTGGCATCTGCCAAGTATCTAAGCACTTTTGACTTGACTGCAGGGTATTGGCAGATCAAATTGTCAGAAGATGCTAAACCTAAGACTGCATTTTCAACCATTGGAGGACATTACCAGTTTACTGTAATGCCTTTTGGTTTGAAAAATGCACCTGCCACTTTTAAGAGGTTGGTGAACACAGTCCTGCAAGGGCTGGAAGCTTTCAGTGCAGCATATTTGGACGATATAGCTGTCTTTAGCTCCAGCTGGGATGATCACCTGGTCCACCTATGGAAAGTTTTGGAGGCCCTGCAAAAGGCAGGCCTCACTATCAAGGCTTCAAAGTGCCAGATAGGGCAGGGTAAGGTGGTTTATCTGGGACACCTTGTTGGTGGGGAACAGATTGCACCACTTCAGGGGAAAATCCAAACAATTATTGATTGGGTTCCCCCTACCACTCAGACTCAGGTGAGAGCCTTCCTAGGCCTCACTGGGTATTACAGGAGGTTCATTAAGAACTATGGCTCCATTGCAGCCCCTCTTAATGACCTCACATCCAAGAAAACGCCTAAAAAGGTATTATGGACAGCAAACTGTCAGAAAGCTTTTGAGGAGCTGAAGCAGGCCATGTGCTCTGCACCTGTCCTGAAAAGCCCTTGTTACTTTAAAAAATTCTATGTCCAAACTGATGCATCTGAATTAGGAGTAGGGGCAGTCCTATCACAACTTAATTCTGAGGGCCAGGATCAACCTGTTGCTTTTATTAGTAGGAGGTTGACCCCTAGAGAAAAGCGTTGGTCTGCCATTGAGAGGGAGGCCTTTGCTGTGGTCTGGGCTCTGAGGAAGTTGAGGCCATACCTGTTTGGCACTCACTTCATTGTTCAGACAGACCACAAACCTCTACTTTGGCTAAAACAAATGAAAGGTGAAAATCCTAAATTGTTGAGGTGGTCCATATCCCTACAGGGAATGGACTATACAGTGGAACATAGACCTGGGAGTAGCCACTCCAATGCAGATGGACTCTCCAGATATTTCCACTTAGACAATGAAGACTCATCAGGTCATGGCTAGTCTTATTGTCCTTCGTTTGGGGGGGGGGGGGTTGTGTAGGAAAGTACCATCTTGCCTGGCATGTTACCCCCATTTTTCACTGTATATATGTTGTTTTAGTTGTATGTGTCACAGGGCCCCAGTGCTCATAAGTGTGCCTGAATGTGTTACCTGTGTAGTGACTAACTGTCTCACTGAGGCTCTGCTAATCAGAACCTCAGTGGTTATGCTCTCTCATTTCTTTCCAAATTGTCACTAACAGGCTAGTGACCATTTTTACCAATTTACATTGGCTTACTGGAACACCCTTATAATTCCCTAGTATATGGTACTGAGGTACCCAGGGTATTGGGGTTCCAGGAGATCCCTATGGGCTGCAGCATTTCTTTTGCCACCCATAGGGAGCTCTGACAATTCTTACACAGGCCTGCCACTGCAGCCTGAGTGAAATAACGTCCACGTTATTTCACAGCCATTTTACACTGCACTTAAGTAACTTATAAGTCACCTATATGTCTAACCTTTACCTGGTAAAGGTTAGGTGCAAAGTTACTTAGTGTGAGGGCACCCTGGCACTAGCCAAGGTGCCCCCACATTGTTCAGAGCCAATTCCCTGAACTTTGTGAGTGCGGGGACACCATTACACGCGTGCCCTACATATAGGTCACTACCTATATGTAGCTTCACAATGGTAACTCCGAATATGGCCATGTAACATGTCTATGATCATGGAATTGCCCCCTCTATGCCATCCTGGCATAGTTGGCACAATCCCATGATCCCAGTGGTCTGTAGCACAGACCCTGGTACTGCCAAACTGCCCTTCCTGGGGTTTCACTGCAGCTGCTGCCAACCCCTCAGACAGGCATCTGCCCTCCTGGGGTCCAGCCAGGCCTGGCCCAGGATGGCAGAACAAAGAACTTCCTCTGAGAGAGGGTGTGACACCCTCTCCCTTTGGAAAATGGTGTGAAGGCAGGGGAGGAGTAGCCTCCCCCAGCCTCTGGAAATGCTTTGTTGGGCACAGAGGTGCCCAATTCTGCATAAGCCAGTCTACACCGGTTCAGGGGACCCCTTAGCCCTGCTCTGGCGCGAAACTGGACAAAGGAAAGGGGAGTGACCACTCCCCTGACCTGCACCTCCCCTAGGAGGTGTCCAGAGCTCCTCCAGTGTGCTCCAGACCTCTGCCATCTTGGAAACAGAGGTGCTGCTGGCACACTGGACTGCTCTGAGTGGCCAGTGCCACCAGGTGACGTCAGAGACTCCTTGTGATAGGCTCCTTCAGGTGTTGCAAGCCTATCCTCTCTCCTAGGTAGCCAAACCCTCTTTTCTGGCTATTTAGGGTCTCTGTCTCTGGGGAAACTTTAGATAACGAATGCAAGAGCTCATCCGAGTTCCTCTGCATCTCTCTCTTCACCTTCTGCCAAGGAATCGACCGCTGACCGCGCTGGAAGCCTGCAAACCTGCAACATAGTAGCAAAGACGACTACTGCAACTCTGTAACGCTGATCCTGCCGCCTTCTCGACTGTTTTCCTGCTTGTGCATGCTGTGGGGGTAGTCTGCCTCCTCTCTGCACCAGAAGCTCCGAAGAAATCTCCTGTGGGTCGACGGAATCTTCCCCTTGCAACCGCAGGCACCAAAAAGCTGCATTACCGGTCCCTTGGGTCTCCTCTCAGCACGACGAGCGAGGTCCCTCGAATCCAGCGACTCTGTCCAAGTGACCCCCACAGTCCAGTGACTCTTCAGTCCAAGTTTGGTGGAGGTAAGTCCTTGCCTCACCTCACTGGGCTGCATTGCTGGGAACCGCGACTTTTGCAGCTACTCCGGCCCCTGTGCACTTCCGGCGGAAATCCTTTGTGCACAGCCAAGCCTGGGTCCACGGCACTCTAACCTGCATTGCACGACTTTCTAAGTGGGTCTCCGGCGACGTGGGACTCCTTTGTGCGACTTCGGGTGAGCACCGTTTCACGCATCTTCGTAGTGCCTGTTTCTGGCACTTCTCTGGGTGCTACCTGCTGCTGAGAGGGCTCCTTGTCTTGCTCGACGTCCCCTCTCTCTCCTGGTCCAATTTGCGACCTCCTGGTCCCCCCAGGGCCACAGCAGCGTCCAAAAACGCTAACCGCACGAGTTGCAGCTAGCAAGGCTTGTTGGCGTTCTTTCGGCGGGAAAACACTTCTGCACGACTCTCCACGGCGAGAGGGATCCGTCCACCAAAGGGGAAGTCTCTAGCCCTTTTCGGTCCTGCAGAAACCTCAGCTTCTTCTGTCCAGTAGAAGCTTCTTTGCACCCGCAGCTGGCATTTCCTGGGCATCTGCCCATCTCCGACTTGCTTGTGACTTTTGGACTTGGTCGCCTTGTTCCACAGGTACCCTAGATTGGAAATCCACAGTTGTTGCATTGCTGGTTTGTGTCTTTCCTGCATTATTCCTCTAACACGACTTCTTTGTCCTTAGGGGAACTTTAGTGCACTTTGCACTCACTTTTCAGGGTCTTGGGGAGGGTTATTTTTCTAACTCTCACTATTTTCTAATAGTCCCAGTGACCCTCTACAAAATTGTAGGTCACATAGGTTTGGGGTCCATTCGTGGTTCGCATTCCACTTTTGGAGTATATGGTTTGTGTTGCCCCTATCCCTATGTTTCCCCATTGCATCCTATTGTAACTATACATTGTTTGCACTGTTTTCTAAGACTATACTGCATATTTTTGGTATTGTGTATATATAACTTGTGTATATTTCCTATCCTCTCACTGAGGGTACACTCTAAGATACTTTGGCATATTGTCATAAAAATAAAGTACCTTTATTTTTAGTATAACTGTGTATTGTGTTTTCTTATGATATTGTGCAAGTGACACTTGTGGTACTGTAGTAGCTTCACACGTCTCCTAGTTCAGCCTAAGCTGCTCTGCTAAGCTACCATTATCTATCAGCCTAAGCTGCTAGACACCCTATACACTAATAAGGGATAACTGGGCCTGGTGCAAGGTGCAAGTACCCCTTGGTACTCACTACATGCCAGTCCAGCCTCCTACAGTCTCAAATAGGATGTTTCAAGGCAACAAAATGTACATTTCTCAATTTTGAGGGAAATACCTTTGGAACAAAAAACTTTCAAGGCCTCTCTAACATTTTTCATGTGATCCTCCAAAGTGTCAGTGAAAATGAGCACATCATCTGAAAGAACTTTACACCAGTCACCTTCCCCAACAAATTGGTCATAAGCCTATGAAAAACAGAGACAGCAGTGCAGAGCCCAAATGGCATTCCTTTAAACTGGAGGACCCCGAAAGGAGTTATAAACGCTGAAAGATGCCCGGATTCATAGTGCAGCTTAACTTGGTGGTAAGCTGAACTTAGGTCTAAAGCAGTCGAACGTTGTAGGTAGCAGAAATGAAAATACAAGAATAACCACACAAAACCAAACACAAACCAAGAAAAATGAGAAACTGAGAGAAAAAAATAGTAAACAAAAAGGATATCACACTGGTACCAAATGAAGTACCAGAAATCAACCTAAAGAGAAGTAGAAATTTACTAAGTATCATCAGCTATCAAAGAGTAAATGATAGAGTACCCCACTACTAGTCCTTTTTCTGTCACTAGAAGAGAAGGTTTGACTGTAGTTCTTCCTGTAGTAACAGTGGACTGGAAGCACTTCTTGGATGACAAAAGAGGAAGTGATGCAGGTGTTGTAGAGCCCCATACAAAGAGAAGAAATTCCACAGAGAGGTGCTGAATGGAGGTGCCAGCCAAATCCATGCGGTGTGCAAACAACAAAAATTAAAGGAGTGCACGTCTGAAGACAAGTCAAGTGGAAGCGAGACCTGTCCTCGAAGAATCTCGAAGAGTGAAGTCACTGTATCGCTGAGACGCAGAAAGGCAACGTGAGCACCGCACAGTGAAAGATCCACAGTAGGTGAGGCAGCTTATCCTACACTAGAGGTGAGATGCAGAGAGGCAGAGCGAGCACCACACGGTGGAAGATCCACTTTAGGTGAGCCGGCTCGTGTGTGTTGGAGATGGATCACTCAAGCAGGCGGAGAGCGAGTTTGGCTCGAGCACAGGCAGTGCGAGGTCCGTGAGGTCTCTGTGGGAGTACACCGCTGGAGCAAGAGGTTTGAGCGAGTGGAACACAAGCTGGGTGGAGGGCTCAAGCTCAGAAAATGGAAAGTAATGACATGAGCAAAAAAACAATTGAAGTAGCCCACAAAATGAAACAGGGCTTTTCTGGAGGAGAAACAGCAGAGAGAAAAGTACAGCACCTTGATGTAAAGCAGTTCCTCAGTACAAAGACGAAGTAGGCATAAAAAATCGAGTGTTGAAGTTTCTCTCAAATGGTTCAGGAACCTGCCATTGCAAAGATGAATCTAAAAGAAGGCAGGAATACAAATGAAAATGTGATCTTTTATTAAGGAGAGAAACTCCAGGCACGGTACAAAGCAGTTCCACAGCCAATGAAACCCCTCTGTGTTCTATGCATTCATAGTTTTCCATTGAATGTTAACATTCATAAGAGCATACAAAGAAGGTGGAAGGGAAAGATGGGAGATAAAGAAGGGAAATACCAACCAGATAGTCTACACAATACCACAAGTACCATTCCAGTACGCTCTCTTTGAAGAAAATTTGAAACTGCCTATGGATCTTCATAATGAAATAAAGGTAAGTCTTCATCATGTGAAAGAGTAGCAGAAAAACAGTCAGATAAATTTTGTTGAGAAGCTCCTGACCACCATGTACAAGATGTCTACCAAACATCTGAAATTGCATAGAAAAGGGAAATTGCAACCTTCATTTAATGGGTCTTTTTCCATAACTAAAGTGATTAGTGCTCAGTAGTGAAATTGGCTCTACCATCATCTCTGAAGATGCATTCACTGTTTCATCTTGTCTTACTCAAACCAGTGTTAACCACCACAAAGCTGGTGCAACTTCCTCTTCAAGTGTTCTTGGAGTCCAACCCCGAATATCAAGTACAAGTTATATTAGATTCACATTTGTTTAGGTGGCCTTTATACTGTAGTATTTGGTAGATTGGAAAGTGTATAGTCCTGAGGAACCATCTTGGGAGTCTGTAGCCAATATAAATGCTTCTCATCTAGTGAAGAGATATTATATTGCTCATCCAGATAACACAAGGCCTGTGGAGGGTCCTTATGAGGGGAACAGGATTGGGAAGCCCTACTGTCAGGAACTAAAAGGTGAGATCCAAAGGCTTCTGTTGAAAATTAACATCTTTTGCGTGGTACCCCCTAACAATTTGCCTTCTGGTCCTGGACCCATTTAGGTTGGCTGAAGGACTCTGTGTTCTTTATCCAGGTAACCAGTGGTAACGTGCCTACTTTCTCCTTTTCAAACATGCTAAAATTGGAATACATCTGATGGTTCATTTCAGTTGCTTGTATGTCCCTTATATATGGTACCATCTGTACCCAGATGCTGCAGATTAAATGGCTAGTAGTGGGCAGCAGCACTCATTGTGGTATCCACTTAAAGTAGCAGTGTAAAACATTTCCCCAGGCTGGCCACTGCAGCCAGGGTGTGCACTTTTACAGCACTATTTCGACCTGGCAAAATAAATCTTTAGCCCCGCCTAAACCTTCATTTTGAAATCTTATAAGTCACCCTTAAGATAATTTTTGAAAGCTTACAAAGGTGGGGTGTGTGGTTGTTAAAAGTAAGACATGTATTTAATGTTTTCCTTTGACTCCAAAGTCGTTTTTCACTGTGGCAAATCTGGCTCTCCCTATGTTAGCACTGATTAAAGCTATCACATTTAATAAGTGCTACATTCAGTTTGTGTGTTTAATAGTCACTTCCATTTTAACTTTAAGGTCAAGTTGGATTTTATTTTACTACTTTGGAAATTACACTTTTAGAAAGTTGTAATTTTCCTCCCTAAAATTGAAAGGCTTTCCTGCTAGTGTCCATCTGTCCCATCATACCTCCCATATGCTGAGATGTGTATTGGTCCCAGCCAGTAGACAATGGGCTCTGGGCATAGGGAGGGGATCTCCTCTCCTGAGCTTCAAATGATGCCTACCCTTAGGAATATAAAGTTCACACCTAGGCCTGCCTCACTTTTGTCTCTCTCTAGTCAAGCTGACTCCGAGCCCAGTGGAAGAGGAGAAACTGACCAAGACTGGTTTAGGGGTGGACAAAGGATTGCCCTCTACCCACAGGCTGGCACTGGGCATAAATGTGAACCCCAAAGACCTCTCCTTAGGACACTCTTGGAATGTGGAGAATCAGTAAGAGGACTGACCTGCTGTCTAAAGGACCTGAAGGAAGACTGGATGTGCCTGCCTTGATCCAAAGGCCATAAAACGGACCTCAGTAGTCAGTTGTCTGACCTTATATTTGAACTACAGGGACACAAGCTTCCAGAGACCTCTGTCCCTTCAACTGTCCAGCTGACCAGTTCCAACTGAACCTGCCCTGGACCCTGATGCTGGCCTCTGTTCGAGTGTGTCCTAACCCCCAGGTGGTGGCACCCAGTTCTTGGACCCTTGGTTGCACCTACAGTATACTTCTCTTATCCCAAAGCTGCAAGAAGTGGGATGTATAAACTTTTCACCAACTTTCTCCCTGGAGAACTGACAGAAACTCAGTTCGATGTCAATGCCACAGCTGTCGATGTAGAATCGCTGGTCAGCCTTAAGTTGAAGGTTTGCCTTGTTAAAGGAAATCTGATGCCCAGAAACGTTTCTAAGTCTGAATGTAGAGGGCTTCACCAAGACCGACACCAAGCAGCATCTGATCAACGTAAAGGCCTTCAATGCCACAGATTTCAGACTTCACCAGCTTGGAGCTCTCCTGCTTTTGTTGATGGCTGCACTGGGACCGTGCTCTTCAGAAGCCTGCTGTAGTTAAGCCCCGCTTCAAATCCAGCTTGCAGCTTGCCCTATAGACGAATTGTCAATGACCACTTCTTCTCTATAAAGGTTTTTAAGTCAGAAGGTAAACTTCCACCAGGAACCGGAGATCCATCACAAACAGCTTTAACTTTTACTTTGACCTGCTTTATTGTGACCAGATACCTATGGTTGGTCATTTGTGTTTTTAGCTCTATTTTTAATTCATACTCTAAAAATTAATATCTGCATTCTAATTATAGGGTTCTTGTTGTTTTGATGTAATTTCATATTTTAAAATATTCTCAATTTTTCTAAATTGGTTTGAGATTTTTCTTGTGTTATTAATGTTTGTGTACTGCATAAATAATTTAGAGTTTGCCCAAAAGTGATATTTGACTATTTTGTGGCAAGCTATCAGAGGGTTAAGCACAGGTTTATTCAGTGGCTTCAGTGGTTAACCCTGACATGGGCTGTGACTATTATTTGGAGTGGGTTCTCACCACCTTCAACTAACACCTTGATTTCTTACAGTAATACTATGTTGATGTGCAAAAGGGACCTACTAAGGAGTGCTAATAAGTACAAATCAAATAGGAGGACCAGCTGCTTATGTTTTTGACAGGTTTACATTTTATTTGACTCCATAGTCTTAGACATCTGGTTCTGTCTAAATGAGTTACTCATCTTTCACACAGAACCTTATACTCACTCAAGATGGATGCCAAACGAAGACAAAAAAGGTTGGCAGAATAAAGCAAAGCTACCCTTATCCAACATGGCTGATATATTCTCACAAGATCTCCAGTGAAGTGAATGGGAACTCGATAATGGCAACTTTTCAAGCATATTTGGAGATGCTACTATTGTGTAGGACGTCTTTCCTTTCATTTGGCTTCTTACTCTGCATCTCACTTTGGAACTTGTTCAACTGAACCTTTGGATCTTCTTGCTAAAGGCAGATGGAGTACTGGATGGATTGGTGTAGCTTTATTGTCATGTTAGTGCCCTTGAACTTTGAAACACAGGGGTCAGAGACACTTCACAGGTTGTCTGTCTGCTTACCTACTGAGACTTATCAAGTGACAACACATGCTCTTCTTATTAGCAGAATTAGATAGTAGGAACAAGTGATGCCATCGTTTATTATGAAACTATTTTTGAGCAGAGTTTCTACAGATTGAGCACCTGAACGTCCAGTGCAACATCTTTGTACTCAGGTATGAGTATCTGATTTGTGATATGTATTTGAAAGGAAGTAGTGAGTTCATTCATTGCTTATTTATAGATTATCAATATATTCATTTCAACATAGAGAACGGTTGTTGAAGAAAGACAGCTCTGAGATAAGGTATAATGGTAGTAATGTCACCTTGAATTATTTCTAAAGAAAAATTAGTGATTCTAAATCTTGTCTTTTATCTTTCAGAAGGATCAGAGATAGTAACTGCTAAGTAGCAGTTGGATCCCTCATTGGTCCACGCAGAAGGCTGTCATCTCAGCTGGTGTTTCTCTTCCCAATTCCTGTTTCCTCTGGGGTTCTCAGGTGTTCATAGTTGTGGAAATCTAGACGGCATGGTGGGTGAAATGAAGAAGCCTCTGACTCCTCACATTCCTGAAGACTTGGTGACTTGTGATAGTATTCCAGTGCCAGTGTGGCACTCGGTGGCCTAGGGTCAGTACTGGTGCCCTGTGTCATTATCCTAGTGTCGGTGTGGCATTTCATGTCGTGGTATCAGTTATGTTCCTTGAATATCGGTGTACATCTGGCACAGTTCCTCATTTGCCAGTGTTTGCCCCTGTGTCAGTTCCCAAGTTTCCTAGTCGGGGTGCATCTGTTTGATGTTGGTGCCACAGTGTGACAGTAACTGTGCATGTGTCAGTGTCTCAGTGTGAGGTCACAGTACACATACCATTCTGAGACCATATCACAGTCAAGCGGGAAACGAAACAGAAGTGGGGGATAGAAGGGTTCTAGGGTTGGGGTACTGAATTCCAGCTCCATTAGCCAGGTGCGACCCAGAACCTGAGAAGGTCCATCTAGTTAGAAGGGGCTGTTTGCATCCAACTCCAAGTGAGCGAGCTGAATCACTGCTCAGGAGGGGCACTGCATGAAAAAGAGGCTGCTCAGAAGAAGCAAGGGGCTCGGAAATGGAAAGCTGACAACACTACTGTGACATGGAATAACAACCCTCACCACGGTACAGAGTGTGGGGTTTGGGGCCCAGATGTGGCTCACCAGAATTAGCCACAGTGACCTCCTGTGATCAAGGGTCATAGAGCTCAACCAGAGGCAAGTTCCATTGAAGAAGAGTAGTGCCAAGAAGGGCTCAGGTATTACAGCAAGCTGTGACTCTCAAGAACGTCAAGGGGGAAGTATAAGTGAAGATCACCCTGAGGATGGCCACCTCTACGTCCAGAAGTGGTCACCGGGCTGTATAGGTGTAGGGTCTGCTATTGGCCCATGGAAGATTCAAGCAGCAAGAACCCCGCAACTGCGAACATCACCACCTACGGCACGCCTGCACTGCTGGTGCTCACCAGAAGGTTGTGAGGATGGAACTCCTTGCATGCTTCAGCTGGGCCAGAGACAGAGCATCACTGCACAGCAAGCTGTGTAATGCACACAACCCTGAGAACGGCACTGCAGGCAAGGCCTGCTGAAGAGACTGCACAAACGTACCTGGACAGCAGGCACTGTGAGCCTGTTGGTGACTGGTGGTGGGGTGTCCATGAGAAAAGATTGACAATGTGTGGAGAGATAAACTAGGTCAACAAGAGATGATCTGAGGTGAGTCTGATTAGCGATTCTCCATTAAACAAGCAGAGAGAATGTTGATTTCATTAAAGACAATGGAGGCTAACATTATGCAATAACCTTTTACTGCTGCCCCAACGTGCAGCCCTTTCAAGAATACAAATACATCATAAAGCATCAGAATGTTCAGTGAGTATAAATTTCCAGTGCATGCAACCATCATCCTCTTTAAGCAGCGATGAAACAGGATAACATCTTTTTCTGCCAATCCTTAAATTGAGTTTTCTGAAATATAAAAATTTCAAAATGAATCTATAAACACAAGATCCTTAAAAAATCTATTAAAAGCTCCCTATTACCAATCAACATATTTAAGTAATACCATAAACTTTATATTTTAATTTCACATATTTATTTTGTCCTATAAAAAAAAAATCTTATTATTTTATTTTTATTTTCTCTTTTTCTTCTCATAGGGTGAGCAGGGTGAGATAATGTTAGCCTCCATTGTCTTTAATGAAACCAAGATTCTCTCTGCATGCTAATTGGAGAATCGCAATTTCATTACAAGACTGGAGGCTACCATTGTGCATGTTTAAAGCCATCCAATGCAACACAACTTACGTGTTCTGCGGAAATAGCAGATCTGTAACAGTAATTTGTCTTATATGTAAGGCCTGAGTTAAACAATTCTGCTAGATGGTTGGCTAATTCGGGCACAGGAGCCTCCACGGGATCGAAATCTCTTTCCACACACCAACTACACCATTTCTTCCCAACACCTCTGTACCTTTAGCTTGTTCTTGGGACCCAAGACTCATCCAGTAGTCCTTTATCTTCTCCTGAAAGGCCTGAATCTCGGTGTGTATCCCTGAAATCTTCCAGACAAGAAGGTTCATTTATCCTCCTAAAACCAAAGGATGCTCTTCTCCGTTCAAATCCTGCAAAAGACTCAATGATACAGGGACCAACGAGGTATGGCGAGTGTGAGTTCCATAACCCCTGGGAACCAAACCTGAGACCTCCAAAATGGAGTCACCAAAATAATGTTGCAGACTTCCGACCTTATCTTCCCTAAAGCTCTCTGAATCATGGAGAAGCGGGGAAAGGCATAATTTCCTCTCCTTCCCCAGTCCTTGAGAAAGGCATCCACAGCCTCGGGCAACCAATAAGCCTTGGCAGCGGTAAAGGTGTAGAGAAGCTTTGGTAACGTCACAGTGCCTGAGGGAGCGATACTACAACTTCTAGAAGTGACTGGACCACCTGGATTTCATCAATCCCACAGTAGGCCCGATGTTCAGTGAATCTTCGGCTCCTGAAATCGTTTATACCTGGAGTTTGCAGAGGTCTAGTGCCAGTAGTCCAAGGGAGACTGAGGGTGCTTCTGGCTTTCACAGGGATTGATGTCACTTATCAGTGGGACTATGCCACTCACGGTGAGGAACTCGAGCAGTTTGCAATGGCAGGCCTGCCATCAGCAATTTGTGTGGGTCACCTAGGGTAGCACAAACTTGTGCTGCAGCCCTGGGGACCCCTTTAACACCTTCACCTTGGGTACCATTTATTAGGGGCTTATAAGGGGTAAAGTCCTTGCCAATCAGGGAATTACCAAGCCGACTAATTGTAAGAGGCTAAGGTGGATAAACGGATGAGGAGGCTGCATACGTTTCTGAATGGTAAAGTTTATTATATTTACAGTGATATATAAGTGAACTCAAGGCTTTAAGCAGTGATGCTTGAAGTGTGTGGGTCTTTGTTCCTTTCTCTATGGCTGATGTTGGTTCTGTTTCTTTCCTCCAGGAATCTCCTCAGACAGGATGGCATCACCGGAATCCTCAGAAAGGAAAAGAGCAGTAAGCAAGGGGCTCGTAATTTCACACTGATGTCTTACACCATCACCCCCCCATGTTTTTTGTTATGTTATGGTAAAGAAACGTATTGGGTGCACATACACCAAAAAAGGACTCTTGGTGATTGGGTAAGAGAACAACTGCACATAAGAAAGTTACCCATATGCTTGTTTAAATAGTCCTGTTTTAATTATTTTCCAAAACCCATGTAGTTGCCTGTAGATCTTAGCTCAAAAGGGAGAGTGTTCCAAGTGTAGGGAGCAGTCACTGAGAACCTGACCCCTCCCAGCCTCTTTCTTTTACATCTTGGAATAGTCAATAGGTTCAAATTGATTGATCTGAGATGTTGATTAGGGGTGTAGTGCTGAATTCTGGTAGATATGAAGGCAGGGTTTTAGTTGTGGAGAGATTTACAAATTATACAGCCTGTGATGGACAGAGTGAGAACAATCTTTTAGGAAGGATTCCAAAGAGGCTCACTGCATCTTCTGCTGCTTCACACCTGGACCCCTTCTTTTTCTCTCCTTCGTTTTCTTGTGTGCACCTTCTCCTGTAGCCCTCAGCGTTTTTGACCCCCCTCCCTTGCTCCATTCCGATTTGTTCTCAGATCCGGGACTTCCGCCCCTCGCTGGAATACATAGTGGCCCTTTGTTAATATAGGAGGACCTCTCCAGGCCACACCAGGTCTAACCTGTCATAGTTCTCTTTTCTCGAAGGCATCGTACTGGGGAAGCGAGGAGACTTCGGGACCCTTTCTAGGTAAGTCAGGGACTCTCGAGACTCTTCCTCACACAAATCAATTTAGGGAGAGAGCACGGGCACTGGGCCCTGGTTAACACGCTTCCAGTTCACTAACAGAGTCATTCACATCAGCATTGGCGCATAAAAGTGAGGAGAGACCATATATAAAGGGGCACTTTCCTACAACTACATGCTAACGCCTCTTGGCACTAAAGCCCAATGGCACCAAGGCCCATTGGTACTGGACTGAAAATATATTTAAGCAACCTACAATATACAAACACAGGCCTTTTTGCCTTGATAAAATTAGGACCTTATCATTTTGGAACCACACATATTAATTTGAAAATTAGGCAGAACCACTTCACATCTAGTCATTTTACTTTCCTCCTAAAGTGCAAATGTGCTTAACTGAAAATCTATTAATATTCATATTTAACTTCACAGTTTTACCTGTTATTTAAAAAAAAGTTCATGTTACCAAATGTCTCCAATGACATACAGAATTAAAAATCACTAAGACATGTGGAATGATTGTGATCTTTGGGTGCCTTACTCACTCATGTTTCTCTTTCATGCCACTTTGCTCTGGATTCTCTCCATCTGTTAGCTGCATACATTCTTTTTCTCCCCACATCTTTCTGAAATTCTCCAACTGCATATCTTATACGAAATATCCATCCTCTTCATCACTGTCTTTTAGCTCTGTCCTTGTACATGTACTTCCTTGTGTAAGCCCCCATTCACCAGGCTCTCTCTTGGTTTCCCACACACGAACACACACAAAGCTCCATATACATCCTTTACATACTTTCACATAAGAAGGTAATTACAATTAGGACTTGTATGATGGTAGCTTTGTGCACTCTGCAGAGAGGCCAAGAATTGGATGAGCATGTAGTCTAAACAGCATTTGGAAAAAATATCAATTTGAAAGCTTTAGAAACACACACATTTAAAATTCATTTTTGGACACTTGGAATGTTTTAACCATTGACTGACGCAGCCTCAGAAAAAAGCATGGTGCTTGTCTGAAATAAATGATCATCCCCTTTTCATTTATCCACCTGGCCCACTCTCTATATATGTGCTGGTTTTTGGTGCCCAATCTCACCTCTCCTCCATCAAGAAAATGTTTGTTGAAACTTAGGGAGCATGGGTCCACTAGTGTGAGGGACACACTTTTTGGGTAAACTGCAGGCTGGGAGGGTCTGGATTCCGTAATATGTAGACTGTTGTGATCCATATATAAAAACCATCATGGCCCTATTGCATTCATGGCTCCCTGCAGTGTGGGGCTTGTTTGAATATTTTTGCCAGTACAGACTTTGCTTTCCATTACTCTGCAGATTACTCCGATATGCCTATGTTCCAGTGCTTAATTTGTAAATAAAAACCTGCCAATGCCCAAAGCCCTCATCTTGAATATGCAGGTGCTGCAATTAAATGTGCGAGCACGGAATCCTGAGGCAGCGTAATCCTGAAGCCATCTTGAGCCTCGTTAATCCATTTACAGCCACTCCCTGCCCATTCAGCTCACTCTTGCAGCTTTCTGCTTTCTCCTATTGTGACGCTTTTTAGTTTTTCTCTTCCTCCGTCTTTACCATATGTGCCTTTTTGCCACAGTAAATGCTATAGGCAGAAAAAAGAAGTGTGGGCCCTCAAAAATAAGTGCAGGTGCTCTGCACCAGAAACAACAGGCACAAATTAAGCACAGCCAAGTTCACAACTACGCCATGCATTTTCTGTGAGCCGAGAGTCACATGAACCTAGCTAACTCTGATGCATATGAAGGAGTGTTGACCCTTCAATGCAGGAGAAAAGTGTGCTGTGAGCAGGCTGAACTCTCCAAAGACTTCCTATGTATTGCTTTCTTTTGTTGGTTCTTACTCATTAATTAGGTTTAGGTGCAATCCGTCCTGTGCAAAGGAGTTGGTGTGCATCAATAAAAGTGCACATATAGACTGTTCGGTGGTCAAGGGACTACACTTCACACCTCAGTTTGGGAAACTTGGCTGGCAACTCGACCAACCGGGCATCCTAGCTGGCTACACAAGAAAAAATATTGATGTTTGGAAATAAAACTGCATGAAGCAGTATAATGAGAAAGCAAGCCGCAGGGAGATGAGCAGCAAGATTTGGGGCCAAGAGTCACCTCATCTGATCAGTAACACATTACTTTCAAAATAAATTTGAGCTGTCAGTACATGCGCTCAGCTGGCTTTCCCTGAAGAGCCCCGTTTTTCAAAAGACTGTCCCAGTTTTCCAACTCTTTTCTTAATTTTAAATACATGTCCCGGTTTTTGGAACAAAGGTCAGGTCATGCAGCAAAGCGGAATTAAAAAGTATGTTCTCATTACAGAGGACATCCCAAGTCTGAAACAATTTGAGTAACTTGTTTGCCTGGCAGCACAAAAGCAGTTCCGCTGCCTGCTCCCAGCAGAAAGACGGAGTAGGGAGGAGGGCAGGTGGTGCAGGATGGAGGTACTGTAGTTTTTATAACTGTTTGTATATATATATATATATATATATATATATATATATCAACACAATCATGCTGCACTCCAGGAGATTTAGTAAACATTTAATGGTCACAAGAGTATATAAAACCACCACTGATGCGTTTCGACTGAAACACTGAAAAAGTCTTGATCAGGGTAAGTGAGTGCATGTTCTATGTCCACTATTTATGCTGTCTCATTCTAAGCCATTAGGGGGCATCCTGGGACAGGTAGTCATACTAATTTTCACAGTTTTCTGCTAAATAATTTTACTGCAAATGTTACATTGATATTATCAATGACGTTATCAAAGATGTCATGAGTGATGTATTATATGGGGTAATTAGTGCATGGTGAGGGTGCAAGGTATAGTTACCTTAGGGCACGAGTTATAGTTACTTGAGAAAACTATAACTATAACTGATTATTTTCTATGGTTTGGTATGTTTCAAATGTGAGCCTAACTATAACGTCCCTGTAACCTTTGGTTTTTTATAAAGTTAATTTATATGTTTTTTTTAATTCTATTTCCTAACTATAACGTCCCTCTATGCTTTGTTTTTTCAGTGAATTTCTACTTTTTTTTTAACGTAAAGTAATTTACGTTGCTATACGTTAATCAAACCACCACAGCGCAAGGCTTTCGGCCATGCGTGGCAGCAGTTCATCGCAGGGCCTGGCCTGCGGCCAACCCCTATATCCACCCAACCTGTGCTGCGCATGGCCTTTGGCCATGAATAGCAGTAGTTGGCTGCAGGTCTACATGCCCCACTCCCCCAGCTGGTTTCGACCCTGGGGACCACATCTCCCGTGGCCAAACTAATTATATTTTTGGAGGGAGGAGGGCTGCGTGGTCCCCCTCATCAGGGCCAATCTTAGCCCCGGGGACCCCATGTCACAGCTTAATTATTTTTTTTAGGGATGGGGGCTGCATGGCACCCCTCCTCAGGGCCAGTCTAGGCCCCGGGGACCCCATCACCTGGGGCCCGGTCCTATAAAATGTTTTTGACCCCGGAAAACCACACCCCCGGCCTAAATATATATATAATTTTTGGGAAAGGGTGGCCCCTTACCTCCCTTCCCAGGCTGATCTTGGGCCTGGGGACCCCATCCCCGGCCTAAATATGTATCAATTTTGTTTCGAAAGGGGGGCTGGTTGGCCTCCATCCTCAGGGCCAGTCTTGGCCCTTGGGACCGGCCTAATTATCATTTTTTTGGAGGAGGGTGCTGCATAGACTCCGTCACCAGGGCCGGTCTTGGCCCTGGGGACCCCATACCCTGGGCCCAGCCTTCTAAAATGTTTTTTTGGGGGGAGGGAGCCCAGCCTAAATATATGTATATATATTTTTTTGGGGAAAGGCTCCCCTTCCCAGGCCAATCAGAGACCCCATCCCCACGGGTCTGGTCTATTTTCTTTTTATGGGAGGGGGATGCGTGGCCCCCATCCAAAGGGCGTATTTCAGCCCCGGTGACCCCATGCCCCGGCCATGTGACCTGGGTACCCCCCAGAGCACCCAGTCACAATGTTGGGGACTGTGGCAGGAGCCTGAAGGCCCTCACTGTCCTAGCTGGTTCCCCACCTCCTGCGGGAGCCAGCATTGCTTTCACAGAGAGGGAGCTGCTAATGCAGCTCCCTCTCTGTGAGAGCAGTTTCCTCTGTGTCCCTGTCTGCATCTTTGCAATGCCTCCCGGAACTGGCCAGCCTGGGGACTTATTTAAAAAACAAGCACGGGAGCCTGCACTTTAAAAAAAAAATATCAGCAGATCTGTGGATCCCCTGCAACATCCACCGAAGATTTTGTTGTATGCTTTTTTTCCCTGGGGGGACCCCCACCACCAGGGTTAATGGGTCAAGGTGTCCGTACCGTGGCCCCTTTTCCTATTTTTTCTGGGACTCGGCTGAAACTGAGTCCCAACAAGGCTGCCTACACTTCCTTATAAAAGGGTTGGCAGCCAATCAGATCTCAGCACAAGATCGGGAGGGGTTGCAAATCCTTTTTCCCCCTATATATACAGATTTGGATTTTCTTTTATTTCTCTAAAACTACTGGACAGATTTACACCAAATAACAAAAAAGCCTCCTTCTGGACCAAGAGCTACCTTTCAGCCAAATTTGGTGCAATTCTGTCCAGTGGTTTCTGCACTATCGCTGTTCAAAATCCCTATGGAAAAATGAATGGGGAAAAAGTGTTTTGGGATCCCCCCATTATTCTCGGCCCCCGTGTGACGGAGAACCCCGAAACTTTCTAGACAGACGCTGAAGTGAGTGTCCAATTTTCTTGGAAAATTTTGTGAAGATTCATCACACGGTGCGAACGTTATTAGCAAAACAAAAAAACACTTTTTCTATAGAAACTAGGTCCTAACTATAACTACCTAGTGGCAAACACCACTAGGTTTTATAGATATATACACAGGCTAAAAAAAAAAAAAAAAATCTTTATTGCATGACTGATAAAAACCATTCCTATATAGTATCATGTAAAATTTCCTATCTTTAGTAACTGAAAGTTTCAATTTTATTAAGGACACGGAGGCGAGGATTATGCTCCACTTGCATTCCTTTAATACTTCCAACAGTCTTCAGCAACAAAGAAAAACTACCTTTCCCAGTATACTATAGGAAAGGAACTACACAAAACATTGAACCAATCAAATATCGGCACTGGAAGTCCACATAAATAAACAGCTCCCGAGACTCTTTCTTGAGTGCGACCAGCTGAATCCATCCGCATCACTTGCCTTTATTGGAATCTGCACCTAAGAATAAGAAGCATACGCATTAAATGATTACTGTGTTTTAAATAAAAATCCATAGCTTTTGCATTTTGTAACAGCTAGAGCTAATTACAATGAAACTGAATTATATTAAAGAAAACATTGGAATAACAACATTCCATTACCATCATAAAGCAACACAATATAGCACTTTCCTTGACTCATTCAATTGAAAACTACTCATGTATAATGAAGGAATCCAGGAACATGGTCCATAAAGGTGTCCTGGATGGGAAAATGATAACCAGATGGGAGGAAATAATCCTCACCTCTGTGTCCTTATTAGAATTGAAACTTTCCATTACTAAATCTAGGAAATTTACATTCTGTGACAGGGCTGGAGGTGAGGATATGCTTTTTCTAAGCTTATCATCACCAAAGACACCATGTCAATCACCGATTTAAAATAAAATTGTTTAAACATGGAGTCCGAGGACCAATCAGCCGTAGTAATAATATCCTCCAGTCTAGCCTCTAGACAAAAAGCATTGGAGGCCATGGCCCCGCTCACTGAGTGGGCTCTGTAATGCACACATTAATGCCTTCTTCCTGCATAACCCAGTAAACCAGCGAGCAATGGTGTGGGACGAAACAGCTTTGAAAGGTTTCCTTAAAGAGATCAAAGTTGGTGGGTGGAACTCCTCTGTCGCAAGTTCGTATGCTTTAAGACATGTGACCACACACAGCTTACGTTAGTTATCAAATGCTAAGTAGGATACCATCCTGAAATCCACCTTAATTCTCCTGGAAATGTGGAATGTGACCCCTTGTGGAGTAAAATCACAACCAGGGATATCAAGGGCCCTAACATCCAATATCCTGAGGCATGAAACTAAACAGAGTAGCACTGCCAGTTTCGCGGGCAGTTCCTTGTGTGAAAGGTACTCGTTCATCTGCCAAGACAGGAAGAGATTCAATACCAGATTAACGTCCAAAAGGAGTGAATATCTGGGCTCCGGGGGAAGACACAGCTGGATGCCATGCAACAGTTGTCAAACCAAATGGTGCTCTCCTACAGGAGACCCTTGTACCGGCCAGTAACGGGTCAAAATGGCAGAGAGATAGGAGTTTAGAGTCCTACACGCCAAGCCTTGTGAAGCCAAAGAGGCCAAGAAATGTAGGATTGGTACAACATCACACCCCATGGGATCCACCTGGCATGGAACCAACACACCCATAGGGACCATGCTGACAAATCGTTTGGTGGTCCCCTCAGCCCAGGCCGTGGACAGCATACGCTCAGCTTCCTGTGAAAGGCTGTACCGTGTGTAGTACCCAAGCGTCTTCGGTAATGGTATGCCAGTTGTGTAAGATGAGGGCTAAACGACCCCCACGTGAACATGAGAATGGAATTGAATACTTACCATGCTTACCATGCTGGAATTCTTGAACTTGTTCCCTGGAGGAACCTCTGGAGCCTCTTCCTTGTTGGCCCTTCTGGTAGGGAAGAACTCTCTGGGATGAGAGTAGTCGTGGCCTCTCCGGGTGGCATGCCCCCTTGGAGGACTTTAGATGTGGAAGCGGCGGGGCAAGCGCCCTCTGCCACAGCAGGCCCCAACAAAAATTAGAGGGTGGAAAACTTTCTTGCTAGAACTCTGCCCCTTGTCAAAGGATGTGAAGGTAGCCATGACATTTCCTAAGACCTCACAAAGGATCCCTCCACCCCTGCCTCCAGGGAAGTGAGGTGCCCCAACTTCAGGTTGACCTTAATTAGAAGGGAATGGTGCTGTTCCATAGAGAGAGTGCAGCTTACGTTCCTAAGAAAAATAACAGCTTTTTGTAACCAGCTCATTATAACCTCAGGGGAAAGAGAGGAGCCAGAGGCTTTAGCCTCCTCTGCCAACTCAGAATTTTAGTGAGGGGGCCAATGAAGTCGAGGACCTTATACTGACAGGACTTACCCGAACTGTCAATGCCGTTCTTGGGGTCCTGTATGAATTTTTGTAGAAAGGTGGCCATGTGCGAATCTATTTCTGGAGTGGCAGATACCGTACCAGGTAAGGAGGGGAGTGGACATTCTTCCATGAGCTTGGCTATAACTTCCTTCTCCAGAGGTTTCCATAGCTGGTTGGATACGTATTTTCCCACATTATCCAATGGGAACCACTCCGCTGACCTGGGATGAACTAAGCCCTCAGGGTCTAACATATCAGAAGATGTCTTGCTCCTTAGGGGGCCATTGGGATTACGGGTAGAAAGGGGGGTTGCTCACCAAGGCCTGGAGAGGCCCGCCTAATCTGTGGAGTTTCCCTGAGAATCATAATCATCCCCATTGGCAGAGAGGAAGAGGAGGTGTTGGAAAACAGGCGAAACACACAACTCCCACTAAGTCACCTACAGTGAGTTCAGGACATGGGATTAAGCCTGTTAATAATATCAGAGGAGGGGGGCTGTAAGATTTTAAGCCCTAAAGGCAAGTAATCAATTTGGCCAGGTAAACCAGGCAATCAGCATGGATGTGCAAAACATTGATTTGTTATTGCGGGTCAAGAGAAATGGGCTGTGCCCCCTTTATTTCAGCAGGGTTAATACCGCCTGGGGCCAGCCCCTGAAGCGGCTCAGCTAGACTCGAGCTTAAAATCAGTTTTCTATGCAAAACGCAAACGGGTTACTAAGGACATAAAGACCATGCCAGGCGTTGCCGCTCCTCAATTAAAATACAACCTTGCAGGGCTTCCGGCTTCCAAGGCGGCTTGGATGGGGGCACTCACAAAAAAAACGGGGAAGTGATCGCTCCGCATACGCGAGACAAGCTATCCCACTGAGCATTAGATATGAGCCGGCCACCTGTCCTCTAGCGGGCTGTTGGCCTCACCGGACTCCGGCCCAAGGTGAAAAAAGGTGAAAAACGGCCCAAATGGAGCCTAGATGACAGCACTCCCATGGCAAACCCTAAACCTAAGCAAAGGTACCAAAAGCAATACAGCAATGACAGATTGTAATTCACAGACAATAAAGGCACTTATTTTACTGCTGGAAGCTAGAAAAAAGAGGAAGTGTCTTGGGAACTGTTTACTTTTATGGACTTGCAGTGCTGATATTTGATTAGTTCAATGTTTTGTGTAGTTCCTTTCTTATAACATACTGGGAAAGGCAGTTTTTTTGTTGTTGAAGACTGCTGAAAGTATTAAAGGAATGAAAGTAGAGCATAATCCTCACCTCCGGTCCTGACATAGAATACACGTACACGTATTTTTGTGTATTGTACTGTATTTCAATTTCAATGGTTTTATCAATCATGCAATATATATATATATATATATATATATATATATATATATATATATATATATATATATATATATATATATGCTGCTCAGAAATGCTATTAAGTGCTTGGATTTTAACATGGACTGGTGCCTGGGCTTTTCGTTTTTTGGATATATATATATATATATGCACATATTTATATGGTCATACAAAAACCGGGATAGGCCAGATATAGCTGTGAGAGGAAAGGCTTTAGTCCTGCTTTTATGTCTGGGCTGTTCCGGTTTTTGCTTCTCAAAATATGGTCACCACACAGATGCGCTGATGCAGGTATTTTTAGGTAGAGCGTAAGCGTTTGACCTCGTGTATACTTTTACTATACTTCTTATGGCTTAAAGCGATTTCATTTATTGGTTGCAGTGTTAAGAAAATTTGCTCACTAGTGGTAAGTTCTGCCTTTTTCTCCCTCCTTTTTCTGTTTCAGAGCAGTGACCAACTACTGTATTATTTCACTTTGATTTCTTTATCTGTTGCTCTGACTGACTATTTTTGTTATTTCTTTGGTGCTCCCCTTTCACTGTGGGTGTTTTAGGCTGGTAGCTGCCTGCGTTTTAGTGCAGCAATCCGTTTCTCCCATCTCCTACCATGTCACTGACATTTGTTTTGGCTTTATTCCAGTGCTGTCCTCATTTACGTTTAGCTCACTGCTCACGAAAGGCACAATATGCCCTTTCTGGTAGAATATAGCTAAACCTAGAAGCAATGAAGTGAAACTTGCTTAGCCTCCCATCGCATCTCAAGTCTCTCTATTCAGGGCAACTCCCTGCCAGCACTCAGACATCACACACAGGGCATTGCTTATCTCCTTTATTGGGGCCATACATCTATTCAGGCAGCTCTGGTTGCAAGAATGCTTGCAAGACTTTTCATTTTGGTAAAATAAAAATAAAATACTTTTCCAGCCTTATTTATCAATTTCTGTTCAGAAGTTAACACCACGCAAGGTAGTGCAGTCATCTTTTCGTCTCTCCTGAAGGGCTTGTGATTTCTGATGTCAGTAGCTGCCAGTTACCACTAAAACATGGCAGGAAAAAACGAAATTATGAGTCAGGGTTAGCCAATTTATGTGGCAAGAAAAGTCCAATATCTATAACTCAAGAAAATGTGAGACCTACTGGATTGCAAATGCTTGTTTCAGTTTGCGTTGGACTAAAATGATGTGTGGAGCAGCCTGGGTTGTTCACAGGTCTGGTATATGGAGCAACTATTAATGGGTTCATGCAATAGGCCGATTCAGGCTGTTTCAAATTGCCTCTGCTTCAACAGAAGTTAATGGGGCAATACATTCACCGGATTATTATTTTTCAAAAATCCCATTTTATTCTTTTTTTAAAAAAATATTATGGCATTCATGTCTGAAGCTCTGTGTCCTATTCAGTGGTCACACGGCATTTGTCCTTGTGTCAGCCTCTACACGTATTTTGGTACTTAAGGTGGAGCTGGTGGTGGTGGGTATACAACTGGTAGTGATTGTCAGTGGAAGGCGCAGTGATGGACTCTAAGATTGTTGTGGTCTCGGTAGCAGGTGGCCGGTAGACGCATGCGCAGTGTTAGCCTTCAAGATTGTTGTGGTCTGCGGGGGAGAGGACAGGGGTGTCACGGGGAGGGGGGGAGCATGCGCGGTGGTGTCCTCTGAGATTGTTGTGGTCCGCAAAGGGGGGCTGTTCCCCTGAAGGCGCATGCGCAGTGATGTTCTCTGAGATTGTTGTGGTCCGCAGGGGTCACCGGGAGGCGCGTGCGCAGTAGTGGCCTCTGAGATTGTTGTGGTCCGCAGGGGTCACCGGGAGGCGCATGCGCGATGGATAGCGAGACGCGCATTAGCGGGGACGGGTGGTGATGCGCGGCGCTCGGCTGCGGGAGGAATAGCCCGGGAGAGGAGCGGGAAACACCCCCGAGCCGCGGCAGGCAGCCGAGCGCACCTTCCCGCTGCGGGCCGAATGTAGGCCACGGCTCGCCGGCTCCCGCCGAGGCCTCCGCTGCTCTCCCCGCCGCAGCCCCCGGACCCCTCTTCCCCCCGGGCCCCGGACAGCGCGGCCTGAAGCTGGACGGCTGGGCCCTGCTCCGCCGGCTGGGCTATGATCTGAGCCCGGCGGCCGGGCCGGAGGGGGGCGGCTCCCCCGCGGCGGGCCCGGGCCGCCCCCCCAGGCCCGGCAGGATGCCGCGGGGCCCCTGCTGGAGCCAGCACGAGGTGGGCCGGCTGCTGGCGCAGATCGGCGGCTCCCGCCAGGTGCCGCTGCTCATGGCCTCCACCTCCCGGCCCAACGAGGCGCTGTGGCGGGACATCGCGCGGCGCCTGTCGGCCGAGGGCTACGAGCGCAGCGTCTCCCAGTGCCGGGCCAAGTGGAAGAAGCTCAAGCAGTCCTTCTACTCGGACTGGGCGGCCCGGCGGCGGGGCGGGGGCCCGACCCTCTGCTCCCCGGGGCACTACAAGGTCATGAAGGGGCTCTGGAAGGCGGCCGGCCGGCCCGTGTTCGGGGTGCGCAGGCTCCCAGGTAAGAGCCCGGGCCACACGTGGGGTGCTGCTGCTTGTGTTTACGTTTAATACCTGTGGTTGGGGGTGTGTGTTAAAGCTCAAACGTGCGGTACTGCAGCGTGTGTTTACACGTAATAAAGATGTTTGGGGTGTGTCCACTTTAACACATTGTATTGTAATAGCATTTATGTAGCGCTTACTACCCGTGTGGAGGCGTCGAAGCGGCGAGTAGCACGGTGTACTGCTGCATATGTTTACATTTAGTAAATATGTTTGGGTGGGTGTCCAGCATCACACGTGATGTACTGCTGCGTGTGTTTAAATGTATTTAATAAATATGTTTGGGGGTGACCTAAATCACGTGGTGTACTGCTGCGTGTATTTACATTTAATACATAAGCTTGGGAGGTCTCCAAGATCACACATGGTGCACTGCTGCATATGTTTGCACTTAATACACGTGTTTGGTGGGGGCAAGATCACGCGGAATACTGCTGCAGTCTTTACATGTAATACATATGTTTGGTGGGTGTGTCCAAGATCACACGCGGGGTGCTGCTGCTGAATGTGTTTACATTTAATGAACAAGTTTGGGGGTGTTCATGATCCCACGCGGAGTATTGTTGCATGTGTTTACATTTAGTGAAGATGTTTGTGGTCTGTGGGAAGGATCACACGTGGGTTACTAATGTATGTTCTTACATTTAATAAAGATGTTTGGAGGTGCCCAAGATTACACGTAGGAGTGCTGCTGTAGTCCCTTGTATTGACATTTAATTAGGATGTTTACGGCTGGGGATGCTGCTGGAATCTTATGTGCTTACATTTAATCAACATGTGTGGAGGCGTGCATAAGATCACACGAGGCGCCGCAGTAGCGACAGAGGCGTGTCTATACCCATCTCCCTGCCTCGTGCCGGTGTGAGCCACTAGAATTACGGGCTATTAACTAACACAAGTGCGTCTAGCACGGATGTGCCAGCGGAGGAGTCGAGATCTGTACTGTCCCGCGTCACTTACCTTGTGTTAAGGGTGGTGCTGCTGAAACGCGTCTGTTTACATTTAATAGAGTTTTTTGTGGATTTGTTAATGTGTCCACGATAACCGTGTCTGTCAGTTGCTGATGCACCTTCGTTGCTCCATGTGGTCTGCAGCGAGAGAATCACAAACGCCCATGGGTCATGAGATGTTGGGGAGCTCCGGCAGGCGCACAGGTTCTCTTGGTGCTGGGTGTTTTAAGCTTACAGATTTGTATATTCGCTCATCTAGTGACACTGTGTGGCTTTGGCTATCCAGGACGCGACATATTTTGTTATTGTAACTCTCTGTTTTCTGATGGGCTGAGCACCGTAGTCTGTGCATGGAGCTTTTGCATCAGTAACTTGTGAACAACACGAGGTAATGGTCAGCTTTTACCTGGGATACATCAGACCTACTCAGCCTGATGTATGTAAACCTGGAAAGTGCGTGGCAGGTTATACGTTTATATGATTTGTAGACATTGGAAGCCTACGTAGTTTGCTGTAGTTGGGATTGAAGCGAACCCGAAAACTAAACAGCACGTACGTAGGGCTCCTGGGTGTTAAAACTTGTCACGGTGCTTTCATGTTTGGCGTCTTACTTCATAAATCTGCTGTTATTGCCCTCGCCTTTTTTAGGTCATGCATACTAGACAGCACACGTGCTGCCTGCTGCAAGATGTATTGTCGGCTTACAGTGAGTTTAGAGCCCGCCCACTATATAATGTAGTTTATATCGCATGTGAATCACCCCGAAAGGGGTATCTCAGTGCCCTTTGCTTACCGTTGGTTAATTACATTGACATTCTAATTTGCTATCTCTTTTATTCTCTACCTCGTGTGGGCTATGCGGGTTTCCCTCCCGTAGAGCATGGGCGCTTTACCGGCTCCTTACACTTCCTCTCTTTTTCAGGTGCTACTTTTTTCATTATGGTTAAGCACATGACAAGAGTGGATTATGTCCTGTGTCAGATTTTAGTGTCCAGGATGTGGATGTCTTCTGAATAAAGCTTAGAAGTGATTTTAGAAGCTAATAGAAGAATACAAATCACTTCATTACATCATTGTGGAGTTGAAAAAGATGGTGTGTAAGGTTATTTCTGTATCCGTGAGTGTGTAATTGCCCAGTGTTGGTAAAATGTTGCTTTACAGATAACCATCTTCTAGCTGAACAAACTGTGAGGTGCGCTTACTTCCAGTTGTGGCGGCTTTCGATAAAAATGTCCATGTGGTTACTAGTCAACAACATCCTTGGTGCTTTGTTCTATTCGCAGTTCAAAATATGGTCTGAGGCGGCCTCTGCAGCTAAACTGGCACCGTGATTGGACACAACTTCAAGCACTCTCCTCTTCTAAAGTCGTCGTTCTTTCCAAGTTCATAAAGCAATTCAGGAAGCGCAGGGGTGTTGTGTGCTGGCACAGAGCTTGTCCAACTTGTTTAGGTTCTTTTACATTCCAGTGCTAGTTTGATGCGTTACATGGTTCCATCCCTTTGCCTAGCTGGGAAGTTTTGCGCCCCTGCACACACGCTGCAAGGTCTCAGAAGCAATACCGTGTGACCACCTAGTCCTGTCTGGAATTTAATTATGTAGCACTTCAGGCCGATTTGGAGAGTCGGGTGAAATGTTGTAGGTTCGTCAGTGATTAAGACAAGGTTAACTATTCTTTTTCCTCTGGTGATGTGACGCAAACCCATCGCTTGGATAAACTAACAGCGAAACCTGCACTCTTTTCCTCTGTAATACGCTTCAAGAGAAAGCAAATCTCTATGGTTTCAATTTGATTATGTGTGTGTCTTTGCTGGTGTGCAGACGCTACCCCGTGTTAGATCATCTATCCCAGGAACAGGGGTGTTCCACATTCCCGGCCTTCTCTAGTCTGCTAAATAATTTGGAAGAGTTTTCTGGGCAGGAAGCTGGAAATACATTGCGTTTTCACTTGCATTGACGCAAATGGTATGGTAGCAGGGTGAAATATTTGTCTACGTCCGAAATTGGCTTTTTTTTCATAAATATATGGATATCACAGACATCTGTACTTCAGGGACTTAATAGTTGGGTTGGTGGGGTCGGAGGTAAATGTTGGGGGGAATTAAAGGCACATAAATTGGATTGAAACGTTTGAGAAAGTAAATCCGACAATGGCTCTTGTATTCCACACCAAAGCCGGTCGCGGTTCTGAAGGCTTCCAAGTGCATCTATTTATCTAGAAGGCCATCTACCAGACACTAATTCCCCCCCCGAGAGCCAAAGACGTGTTATTCATGTGGTTTTAAATATGCATCGAGTGTTCGTTTCTGTAGCGTGCAGCCAGCTTCGCTTTGGTCGCATGCAGCGTTTCCTCTGCTGACGAGGTGCTAATTCCTGAAATTCGAAATCTGAACGCCGTAACAGTCCCTTTGACAGTTTTTAGTCACTTTTCATAGGATTCTCATTTCGTCCAATGCCTTTCTCAAAGCTTTTTGATAAACTCCAGCCATTCCTGATTCAAAGCTGTGTTGCTGACTCCGAGCAGCTTACTCTGTAGGTGATTGTTAGCATGAACGCAGTAACTGCATCAGACCTCATTCTTAAGGCATGGCAGAATAATATTAACCACGCTACCTAGCATGATGTCTGGGCCTTTTCACCTCCATGTGTCAAATGTAAATCCCAATGTCTTTTGTGTGTTTACTTTCTCACTGCTATCGTTGAACCATCAGAATTAATGATGCCTTAACACCACAACTGGGTGCATTTGATTTTGAAAGTTGGAAACGTGCCACCACTTTTATGGCCATGGCCAGAGGTTGCGTTTGAACTTTTTTGTGCCTTGATTACAGACCTCTTTAGCTGTCTGCTATTCAGACTTCTAATTTCCTAAACATGTTTCGGGTTCAGCCTACTCCGATTTTACCCCCTAGATTATTGTTAATTTCTCACCACCTTTTCCAGGTTTTTTCATTTTTACTGAAAGATCATTGTCCCTCATCTTTGTTAATTAATTAGTATCCTGACTTGCATTAAACTCAAACATTTAATTTTAAATAGTGAAAAAATAAAATATTTGGTCTACTAATGCTTTTACCGAACAATTGATTTATTTAACTTTTCTTCTGAAAGTTTATTCTTTAGGGATGCTTGAGGCAAAGGAGGAGGAGGATGACGAGGATGAAGACGAGGTTTTAAGGCCCTCAAGTGCAACTCTGCCTTGGGATATGAGGTCATCTGTGGAGCAAGAGGGACTCTCCTGTCCAGGTATTCAAGAGTACCTGTTAACCCATTATGCCCCCACATGACAGCGGTATTGGAATCAATATGGCAAAAGATAAATGTTTACTGTTGATTATATAACATATTACACAAAGGGATTTAAGTAAGCACATAGCCGGACATCCTGCCTGTTGATTGAGAAACTAAACATCAGTTAATACATATTTACATCGGTTGGTACCTAGTGACCCAATTTAAAATAAATCCTACCATTCACAATTTGTTTTCAGTTAGACTAAAATTAATGTGCTTCTTTCCAAAAAACTGGTTTTCATTTCTTAAAATAAAATAAAATAAAGAACGAACCATTTTCTTCTGTTGCACAGCTGTTCTTGGCAAATCCAAGTTAGATGTACCAGGGGTTTACAGCCTAAGCCACAGTTCTATACTCTGTCAGCTCTTGTCTCATTCCATGATGCCCTTAGATCAGACACATCCAACAAAAACTTCTCCTTTGCCAGTGCTGCTTTACGCTGCTCCAGCTCAGTATGTGCTGGTGTCGTGCAAGCAGTTATTCAAGTGTAGGTGAGTGCCCTCCCAACCATGCCACATTATTTATGGGAGTATCGGGTCTGCCCGTTAACACGTCTGATAGCTGTGTGCAGGTCCACCAGTATTGTATCCCAATGGGTGGCTACGCTCTCTTCTTGTGCCCAAGTCATTATTGACTGTGAGCAGGCTTCATAGCATGGCACATCAGGCATCCTCCACCTGGTAGTGATTAGTCTTTTGGCTGGTATGAAACCTAGATCTAAGAGCCTTGAGGTGACATTGTTATTTTTGGTTCTATGAAAAGTTCTCAGTATGCATGTTTCCCTTGTAACGGGAATCCGGTGGTAGTCCATGTAATGCTGCAGTCGCCACATCATCGCCTCCCAGTAGCTCTGTAATTTGGGACAGGACCATAGCATATGCAAAAGATCAGTGTCCAGTTGGCAGCACCTCTCTGGTGAGATAAAAGCTTCTGCGATAACAACGATACACCATATGCAGCAGCGGGGCTTCAGGTATGGTATACTTGGTGCATGAGAGGAATATGTGAAGTAAGTCTGTAAGTTTCAATGGTGGGGAATATGTGTCCGTGTCTGTCAAATTTCAGCCAGCTAATCAATGAGACACCCACTGTACTTTGGCTGTAAGATAGTAGAGTTCAAAGTTAGGAAGTGCCAGTCCGCCCTGGTCCGTGGCTTTGTATAGTTTGGTAAGTGCCACTCTGCAGCGAGAATTGCGCCATACGAATTCTCGGAGTGTGCACTCAAATGAGCGAAAAAATTAAACTGGGATGTATAATGGAAGATTTGCAAAAAGGTAGAGCAAGCAAGGTAATGCAACCATTTTTATCAGTGCTACTTGGCCTGTCAGAGATAGCGGAAGGCTTTTCCAGAAAGCCATTTGTGATTTTAAAGAGGTCACTGTGCGTATTAGGTTGCCATCTAGTTGATAATCATCGGTGTGATATACTTGAATTCCAAGATATCTGAAGGTGCACGGTTGCTGGTGCAGCTGGGAGTGGTAGACAAAAATGGAAATATATAGGACTTAGTCCAATTAACCCAGAGACTGGTCAATTCTGCGAAGGTGGTAAGTGTTGCAGGAGTGGCTGTGGTAAAGTGTGTGAGGTCGCATTAGTAAATGAGGAGATTGCGTGCATAAACTGGTATCACATTCGTACAGTCCCCCATGGGTATTTCCACTTCCTCAGCTGCAGACGAACCCCAGTTAGAACCCAAATCGGGGTCCAGTGAGCATAAGAAGAGTAGTTGGTGGAATATATCTGGCCGCGGTAGAGCTGACAAAGTCTTTCAATTTCCAGGGCCGTCAGGTGAGATTCCCACAACAGGTCAATGTGTACAGCATGCCGCCGAAGGTAAGAGTAGATGGCATATCGTCTACTGGGCGTATGGATACCACTCATGTTCAAGGTCAGTAGGTTAGTGGGAGTCATGAGACCATATAATAGTGAACCCAGACATTTCCATAAATGGTGTTGAGTATGGAAGGAATAAAGTAGCAGTTGAGTTATTTGCATGAAAGTTAGCAATTCTGGTACACGTGAAAAACAAATGTAAAGAACACATAACGTATAAAACATAACATGCAAATTTCAACGAGTTGAGTAACCTGCTGCCTCCATTAAGGACTTCGGGACTTTAACATATGAAAGATCAACATTTGGAGGGGCTGGCTAGCTTTCCATAATTCCAAAAAGATTGTAAACTGTGAGGAAACCTTACTAGCTAATCATAGCCGGAAACAGAGTCAGAAAGTGATATATCAGAACTAAATTCTAGCCTACGTTGTTATTGTGGAACTGAGTAGGGAAGATACAAAATGTGAAAAACATTATGCTCTGCTTTATCAAACCAGCTTAATAGATTGCCTGGGGCACGTCAGTTTGAACAGATATGTATTAATATGAGGTTTAGTCAGACACATTTTTTAGTAGTTAAGATGTTAATAATAAAAAATGCATATTGCGCTGTTAGTTTCCAGTCCTTAAATCCACCACGATCCAATGACATTTCCGTAGTCGTCTTCACTAATGAGTACCTCCATCCAAACAGTCCTACGTTTTTGTGCAGCTTTTCTTAAAAATAAGGTATTTTATAATGGAATGGAGTGAAATACGTAGACAGGGAAGGGTTCTTAGTCTGAAGGTGGAAAATCACTTTTTCATGGCTTGAAATTGTTTTCAATATATATTTGACTTCTTTAACCAAGATTTTATTGCATATTTTCAGGCAGAATTCCAGTTTTAGGGTGGAGCGCAAAGCGCTCCATGCCTGGTGTAATCTCTCTGTGGGTCATCCGTTTGGTTGGTTCGTTGGCTTGCCTTTTAAAATTAGCTTGATTGCATACGTCATGCCTCTTCAGCTGTTTAGCCCACCTCAAGCGCACCAACTAACTGCTGCTATGGTTTCGGAGCATACATAGTTGATTTTAATTTCAGTTTGAATGAAGATTGGTACATCCTATTTCTTCCCCTTTCGTGTATCCAAACCTTCAAGTGAATATATTTGGTCCTTTCTAAAATAAGGTCATTGTCGACCATATTAGCCCGCAAACAATTACTGATGGTTACTACTAGTTTATTTGGTATGGTGTAAAAGTTCAGAAACTTCTAGTTGGTTTTTAGAATAACAGAATCCTTTCTCATCTTCCACTTTAACAATCACCATAACCCAGCCCACTGCCTTTCTAAAAGAGTTATTTTCTGTGCCCAAGTCAGCCGCTTTTAATGACTTTTGATAACATGGCTCCTTTCCATAGTTAAACTTCAACTTTCCTACCTAAGTAAGGGGTGAACTAAGACAACCTTTCCTGGCCATTTCTGTCCAGTCTAATATTTCTTTCCCTTGTGGCACTGCAGGTAGGACACCAGTGAACTAATACGTCGTCCAAATCCTTCCCAATTCCTACCTTATTAGTTTGCTCAAAGTCTGAAAGCTGTTTGTTGTCTTAGATAGCAAGTTATATATTTCAACTTTTGTGACCAATATCGAATGCCGTCAAATCCTTTTAAACCCTTCCACATCCTTCAAAACACCAATGTGTCTTATGCCTTCCATAACTGGTTCCCCCAGGTTCATTGCATGTTTACTTTCTGGTCTGGGAGCAGTCTAGATGAGACTGTGCAAAGGGCAGGAAGAAACCAAAATAAATCTATTGATGCCCATTGGCATGTAGGACAGCAACAAAGGACCTCCGCTTCTGTCTGTCATGGGTAAGTTTCTTTACTGTGCCCCAGCTGTGGATTCAGGGTCTTCCTTTCTGTTTCTGCAGTTCATCTGGAGTCTTGTTCTTTTCTGATGCTGTGCCTTATTCATGTACATCTCCCTTTTTTTTTTTTTTTTAACGATAATGTCCGTGTTCTCTTGCAAGCATCTGATGAATAGTTCCTGGTTGGAGATGGTTTGCAGCAAAAATTGGGCAATACTCTTCTCATGTTCTGGCGTGGAAGGTTGACTGCTTGGTGTGTCATTTTTCGCCATCCACCATCAATCTGATCAATACAAGATTGTGGGCAGAACACAGTTCTGGTAAAACCCCAGCTTGGTGTTACTGCTGTACTGAGATGACCTCCACACATTGTCCAGCATCCTGAAGGCATTCCTGACTTTTAGTCTGCTCTTGAGGTCACTGCCTGCTCCTCAAGTGTGTATGATAGTACTGCGTAGATAGGTGAACTCTTCAATGATGGCTAGGTCCTCTATCCACCTTGATTGGCGAAGGGTTTGAAGGTGGTTGGAGATGACCTAGCACACAAAGATACTGCATGTAAAAATTCAAACAGATTGCAGCCTGCACCATTTTTTTTTAGAATGGACCAAAGATGGCAGTGTATTCCAGTTAGCCACATCAGAATCTCTTCCCTCCTCTCCCCCAAAGTAATATGCCAGATTGAGATTGGAATCAGTAACTTGTCCCTCATAAGCCCTAAGTTCCAGTAGATACCCCCAGGGCAAGCTCAACATCCCACCTTTTTACCAATCTATATAATCAGCATAATTATTTCTTCCAGTTGCATCCATTCACCAAGCGAAGGAGGCTCTTCAAACAATTAATGCTTGAGCAGGCTACTAGTCATCTTCTCATATGTTGACAACTTTGCATTCCTACTAGTCAATGGCCAGCTGTACCCTTATGTATACTTCATATTTTCCCACACTTTTCTTATTTCTCACGATGGATATATCTTGTCCTGCTCTTCAACTTTGATTCAGTCGCTTGCAAAGCCCCCTCTGGCATTCATATATCCAAATTTGTAGCAACCATATGAATAATGCACCCACTTTTTGGACTGGTCATGTATGTGTTTTGTGTCTTGGAGTATTTCACTCCAACCTCCTTTGACCTACTCCTGGTACATCATTATTGTTTTGTTTGCAGTCACAAATAAAATCTTGGTCAAATAGAGGAACTCCCCCACATAGTTTACCACAGAACATCTGTACTTTAAAGCACAGATCCACAGTAGAGTGTACATGAAATCCATACATTTCTTTTGAATCTTCGATGGTTCACAAGTTTATTTCTTTGCAAAATTGGGTTGTGCCATGTATTCAGTGCAGGTTTTTTTCCTGGGTGCGGCAGTCCTTATTACTTGGATTCCATCTCAGTTCTGTAGCTCAGTCTAATCCACAGCATAATGATTTCCATGGCCAATACACTCACATTTCCACAGCGCTGCAAGATTCATTCAAAGACCTCTTCTGCTTTTCTCTACACAAACCACTGTCCCCAAAATTTGTCTTCCCCCACCCCCCAAGTAGCAGTGCTAAATTCTTCAATTTCCTCTCAGGCAGTAAAGATTAGTGTCCAACATCTGCATAATGCATAGTGTCTTGACCCATAACCTGTTCACAATGCATGCTGAGAAGCAGATGATGGTTATTGTTATTATAAAACCTGCATCCAGCTGGAAAAAGGAATTGTGTGCCTGCTTTCAACTGAAGCAGCCTTGCAAACATATTAGAGGTTGTTTCTCTGTGTTGATTTCCTTCTCACCCCTTGGTTTCCTTTCAGCTTACAGTATGTAAGCTGCAGAATAGCACCCCAGGACATTACACCCCATAATCCACTGCACTCTTCCCTAAGTTCTTAAATTAACAGTCTGTCGCTTCTGGACCATGCATGGGTATGTTTGCCAACTCTATCACAATGTGTCTGTGGAAAGCGACAAGTAAAACTGTTTTCTAGGACAAAAAGGCACGAACATTGAAAACAACACTGTTTTTGTACCAGGTAGTCTATGTAACTACTGAGTCGCATTAAGCACTCCTTGATAAAGCTGCTTGTAGGCACACATAACTGAAAATTAAACTGGATGATATGTTAATGATTGATTTAACCAGGTCTTGTACACAATTCTTACTATGTTCAAACTATAAATGCTGCTTCCGTCGGAATCTGGTATAGGGTACTAACACTAATGCATAAAACCAGACAGGTTTCACCGCTCCCACCCCCTTGCCCCCCTTCCCAACTCCTCCCCTGCACCTCCTTTCCTAGAGCCTTAATGCTCCAGATATATCTTTCAGATATATATGGTCAATTAACTCACTTTCTCTGAAACATTTTTTATTTCATTGCTCTATATTGTTCCCTATCCGTGGAATACAACTGAGTTTCAGCTGGTGAAATTCGGCCTCGGCCACATTATTTGTGTGAAAAATGAAATATCGCTTTTTCACATGTTTCTACCTGTATGCTTTTTGAAGTGTTTAAATCTGTGTTCGCTCTGCATACTGCATCAAAATCAAAGGTGGTTGTCAGTATATTTCTCAGCTATCCCGTATGAAGGAATTGAAGATCGGTAACTCAACAAGCATCTCCCCTTGATGGAGCCCACAGTTCTTCACTGACTGCAGAGGCAGAAAGGGATTCTTTACCCCATCTTCAGAAAAGATGGGGGTCGAAAGGTTTAGCTATCCAAGTGAGTGGTTATGGGCTGTTGAGCCTAAACAATCACTTGCACAGTTCCAAAATGTAATCAACCATGTCTGCTGCCAGCAAATAGTCCAGAACTGAACCGGGCACAGTGTAAATAGACAAAAAAAACACAAGCAGGCAGGGCAGTTTTCTCAACACACCAGGGGCCAGATGTATCATAGGTTTTTACCCATTCTATGTCTATGGGAAAATGTGTTCATACATATGGCCCCAAATGTTTTATTATAAAACACCTCACTCCCCCCTGCATGATAGAGGTGAATTACAACCAGCTGCTATCGTACACTCCACGTCGCCTTTGCACGTTTCTGCTGAGACCTGATGCAGTCTCTGCCTCCACGTGGAGGAATAGGCGGTAGACCAACATACCTCTTCTTTACCTACAATCATAGGTTTGGGGGATGGGGTTCTTCGGGTGGGTAATGGGCAGATTAGGGATTCAACTGCCATGCTTTTGTAGGGAATATCAGTAGTGTAGGTAGGGATTTTAAAACAATTGTTGTGACAGCATGCCAGGACTTTTAATATGTTTCACTTTCCTTGTCACTTCATTGCTTTTATGTCTTATCATCCTCATAATCACAATACATGCCATTTTACATAGAACACAGTTGATTTAATAAAACATATTGAACCTAGTCCTGCTTCTGTTTTGCCTTTGTACGTGTGAGACATGTGACAGAGAGAAAGGGGCAAGATCTGTTCAACCACGATTTCCCTGAGAAATCCACGACATGCTAAGAACTGCCACAAATCACCTTTTACTCATGGATACTGGTGAGGTGCTGCTTTCTGGCTGGAAGGGTTAGGCAGACTGATGTCATGAGGCGCAGATCAGACTTAGTCCCCCTGTGCCCAGTTGCGCTGCCACCAAAATCCAGCAGACGAGTCTTTACAACATTATCCCCATGCACCTTGGTCCTCAAAATTAAACATTTTTGCCATCTACAGCAGCCCGCGGCGAGGCATTTCCCACCATTACTGAACTCCTTGGGATGTTCCATGCACCATGATGCAGGTTCACACAATAAGGTCACAACAGCCCGTTGAAATCTACAAAATCATTGGCCATGCTGTGTGTTTCCCAGTCCATGAGTGCTGTCTTGATTTCGCTCAGTTTGGAAATAATGCTATGTCTTTTCTTTAAGAAACTTGTTATGATCGAAGGGATTTTTCTCTCTTTTCCATTTTCAGAGCTTTCACCAGTGAGGCAAGCAGGAAGCATTCTGGGCGAGCACAAATCTCCAAACTCTGAAGGCAAGGTTATCCCCACTTATACCTTAAATGCTCCATCCTGCCCGCAAGTGTGTTTCTCATTATCTAACAATTATTAGTAGATAATCATTGCATTGTTTGGTGATTGTGTGTGAGATGTTTTAAACTAAGGGTAGTAGTGCTAGATTACCTTATTTGTATGCTTTGCACCACCAGCAGTTTTTTTTCTGTGATACGTATTATTAGGGTGGTTTTCAAATTAAAAATGGTGCTTTGTGAAGTGTTTTACTGGTCATGTTTTCGACTCCTTGCGGATGGTGCTTTTCGCTCAACAGCATAAAAGGGTTATGGCCAGGAACCCTTCTTGCGGCAGCTTGGGGATGGTGCAGGCATTAGCAGTTACTGGTGCTTCTCTTAGGACTGCTTGAATATTGTTGTGGAGCAGAGGAATGTTGAAATCTGCTACGAACCAAGGAAATTATCTTCTGTGCTCTGAATTTAAAGAATGCAAACATCCACATTCCCAGGCATAAACTACTCCTAGCAAAACACCTGTTATTGAGTATGAAAGAACAGCTTTTCTTTAGCCTTATAAACAAACATTTGCAATTCAGTGAGTCTCGCATTTGCTCAAGTTATGGCTATTAGCGTTGTAAACTCCTAACCAGACTTCTCTTGCCACATAAATTGAAAATGAAAAGTAAAACAGTTGACATAAATGAGCCGCTTTGAACCGCCATGCCATGAGCGTGAAGGAGATGCACAAAAGTAAAAAAAAAAAAAAAAAGTATGCTCGCATTCAAATGTATTGGCAAAAATGCAGTTATCCCTGTAACAGGGTCGGTGTCCAAGGTGGTAACCAAACCGCCCCAAGGACGGAAAAACATAAAGCAATTACCAATGATGATAAAGCATTTTTGAAGGGCAAGCCCAGAAACGAGCGATAGTGCTGGGCTGAGGTGGGCATGGTTAAGAGCCCAAATAGATGATAACATGTCGGAAAAACCAGTGCTTGAGTTGCTATGCTCAACCTAATAAGGTAACACCTTAGTATTACTGTGCCATTAAGCAATTGATACATTGTCAAAATAATACACAGTTTCATCTTTCATAGACTGTACATTGTTTACAAGACCAAAAATGCAGGCGTTGCAATATCAATGAGCAGTTCTAGTCTCAGTGACCCAGGTTATTTTCTCCCTACATAGTGGTATTAGTACTGGACTACCAGTTGTCATCTAGGGTGCCACACACCTCTTTGCAAATACATGGTGAAAGCCCTGTTGTTAAATAAGGTCAGTTGTAAGGGTATTGTATCTAGGTTAAGTCACATGCAGTTGATGAGGCACAAGTTATTGAACCCTTCGGACCATTACTTGGCCACACCCAGGCAGTACAGTCCAGATGAAGTAGGCCTATCCCCTCAGTGCTACATCTATAAAATGGGAGTTAGTGTCAAGTCTCAATTCCATCAGTCCTCATGGGGCTTGGAAAAAGCTGGGCAGAAACTTGCAGCATAAGAACCGATGTCTGTTATTGTATGATACTTCAGTATATGCATAGCAGTATGCCCTTAGTTAATCTGAGACAGTGTAGTGTCCCATTTACGTCTGCTAGCCCTAGAATCGTGTCATCTTATTTTGCATTGTTGTTTACATATACGATACTAGGCATTGTCCCTCGAGGGTAATAATCAAATGATTGAGAGTGTCAAATATTGACAGCTCATCAAGAACTATTCAGAATATGGCCAACAGCCAAAAATGGCTAAGGTATAAAGTGGTGTATTCTATATATCCTTCATTCTTGTGTAGAAATTGGAAAGTACCTCCTGGAAATGCATATCCCTAGGGTCCTAATACCAAAATGCAACAACCAGGATTTAGCTTTGGTTCCAAAGTTAAGGAGTATCACAGGGTTGTCAAGGAGTGGCAAAGCTAGCGAGAATAGTTAAATTTTGCTCCTCCTGCTGCTCAGTTCACACCATGCCCAGCAGGTACTACTTACTGGGTCGAATCTGTCTAGAGACCTCTTACCCAAGTGTGTCGGCTTCGTGCCCATTGGGTCTCTAATGTCCTGGTTGATTACCAGATGAGGCATGTACTGCGGGGCCTGAGACCAATACTGGGCTTAGTGAGCTTGGGGGCACAGGAAACAAAATTGGGTACCGCAAAGTAATGTCCTGACACAACCAAATACTTAACACAGTCTGACCAGCTCTTTGTGGGTTTTTGTAAAGCCAACAAGGACGAAGGTTATGCAGGAATAGATTGCTTCCTGCATCATGTCATTCGGAATTAGGAATGTTTCAGTTGTGGTAAAGCTCATTCTAATTCTGCCATGGCTTATACAGCAGCACACTTCAGTGGTATTAATTTGGCAGAAATCTGCTTGGGGCCAACATGGAAAGCAATGCTTTCATACTTGGAGCAGTACTTCTTTAGTGAGCATGCAAGATGCGGCTGTGAGATAGATGATGGTGTTACTTAACCTCTATGCATAAGGTGAGCCTGATTCCCAGCTTCCACTTTTTTTTTTAATGTTACTATTTGCATGGTCCTCAAGTATGATAATCAGTTAAACGACTATTACAAAGAAGCAAAGGATCCTTTCATGTAACTCTAGTTCTGCACTCCCAGAAACCAATGCATCACCTTGCCGCATGGAAAGAAACCCTGCATCTCCTCCTCTGCAGCCCTCTACGTCTTTATTTTTTACGCGTCCCAAGTCCTTTGTGTTACAAGGACACAGCCACTGATTCCTAAGGATTGAGACTTATCTGAACCTTTAAAAAGTGATATCTTGACTTGTGCATATTGGATTTTTGATGTTCTGGTCTTATTTTATTCAGATAAATATTATCTATTTTCCTAAACTGGTATGGAGTACTTTTTGTGATGTATTCAGTATGTTGCTGTAAGTTATTTCACAAATACTTTACTCATTAACTTCTAAGCCTGCCTGCACTGTGCCAAGTGGCCAGAGGGTGAGCACAGGATAATGTAGATTGAGTTCTGACTTACCCTGCCTAAGATTGTGGTCCCTACTTGGACAGGGTGCATATCTCTACCAACTGCAGACCCAGTTTCTAACAGAGATAAAGCACCTTTGGCAAGATTGTGAGAGAGAGGCAAATCCATCTGTTCAGAGTTGTTAGCAGGCTGGAATTTAACTGTCGTTAGTGGTTTCCAGCTAAACAAAACACATAGACTTATGCTGAAAGGGGGGAAACTAGTGCAATTGATCTTATTTTTTTTCGGAAACTAGCCTCAGCTCTTACGAATTTCTGTTAAATCTCTTGCTCTTTTAAAGTGTAATTGATGTTTCAGAAGATAGTCCTTGGCAGCTCCCCTGGTTTTATATCCCCAATTTGTTCTTCGTGTACTGTTCCTGTGCTCTCCTTACTGAATGTTCCAAAAACGTGCTTTCTTTTGTGGCATTTGCAAGGAAGTGGAACAGTCAGTCTAATTGATTCTTTTCCCTCATTATTCAGTTTCCTCAGTCCTTATTAATTGTAATTGGGCATTTTATAAATTTCAACTTAAACATAGCTGAGATTAAAAAGTAAAAAACTGCGATTTCACAGGCTAAAATATATTTTCCTAATGGGTGATCTTTGGTGATGGCTCTCTAGAATGCTCCCCATTTAGACTTTTCAGCTATTTTACTTGCCCTTGATTTGTGACTTTAAAGCCCTCATCCTCTATTTCAGTGTGGTTAGTAGTATTTCGGGATACCGTACCACACCCAGTAGACCAGGTAATAGCAGTCTGGTAGGACCATTGTGCCTTTGTTCCCCAACACAGCTTATTCAGAATCTCCTAGGCCTATATGAAATCCCATGAAAGCAATTGACTTAGAGCATGGGGTCTCCAAAGTACGGCCCCATCCGGCCCGCTACGAGAATTTATCCGCCACGTTTTTGTTTTCCCAAAACACGGCTTCTGATGAGCAAAGGAAAATATATATTCAATTTGATTTGCAGCCTGTAAGTGGCATCAAATCCTCATTAATCTTCTATGTTGTAAGTTGTGGACCAGGAATTTTGTGTATGCCAGATTTTTGAAAAATTCACGTTCCTAGTGCTGATAGTCTGCACTGATGAAAACTCTATTTGCCAGAATTGTGTAGAAAGGGTCAGACTGAATTTATTTTTGTTTGACCTTTATCAATGGCTCGAGTTTATTTTGAATTTCTTTGCTATGTTTTATTGAAGTTTTTTTCTTGGAGTGTGTTTATTTTATGTATTACGTCCTACAAATATGGACAAATTCTCATTTGAAATATTTAAAATGAATAAAAAATGAATAGCTTGCTTTTTTTAATCTACAGTTAAGTAATTCATTATTTTGTTAGAGCATTTGCTAATGTTTGACATTTTAACTCGTATATTCCACCTGCCCATCCACCCTCCGCATAATCAATTCTCAACTTTCATAGCCATCATCATTAGCTCAGAGCCCTGCCATTTGGATAGACGTCTTCCTGATGAATTTTCTTCAAATGCATTATTTCATTGGTTGAACCCTTAAGACTGAAAATAGCTACCATGTTTATATCCATATAGTGTTAACACGGTCATTGGCTCCTCTCTCAACAAAAGCTGTGGGTGCAGCTCAAGCCACAATTCAGGTCCTTACATCATTGGGTTTCACTGTCAACGAGAAGTCAATCCTTTTGACTTGCAGGCACATTCTTCATGGTTTCTCAGATATAAACAGTGGAGGAAAAAAATGATATTCTTTTTGTGGAAAGAGGAAAGGAGCTACTCTGTCACATGCGTCAAATTAAAGTTTTACATCTAAAGTACTGAGGTGCATGTCTCCTCGTCTCCTCCTGGCCCAGTAGCACTGCCATATAATTAGACCAATTTATGAAGAATTGAACATCCAAAGGTGGGAAATCGACACCTAGACGATTGGGTCAAGGTCACCCTGGTCCTGGAATACCCACTGCAGTATTGAAGGAACCAAGAAAACCTCATCTAGGTATTTCATTTAGCAGATCCACAAACTTTCCATAACAACGCAAATGCCTTTGATGTAGTCTGCAACTGTCTACAGATAACATGACTGTCTTGCACTGTCCATAATTCTGTCCTTATGCCTTGAAACAGAGTTATCTTGTCAGTGGCATCCTTACCACAAATTACCAACACTGCTGGTGCCCTAAGCAGAGAGCTAGAACGCAATTTGTAGGACATTGGCAGGAGGCCATTTATACTTGTATTCTGGCAAAGGGGGACCTCATGTGGAATCTCTTTCGAATAGTCCAGATAACTGTTGTTCACCAGAAAGTGGTCATATCAAGGGATCTAGTGTTTCAGATGTTGAACAAATGTGCCTATGCATTTTTTCCTATTCCAGTAATCCCAAAGGGTTTGACCATAGTGATGTTGGTCCTGTTGAAGGCACCCTTTGAGCCAGTTCAGAAAACATCCTTTAATACGTTTTGTTTTAACAGTTGCTCGGTGTGCAATAAGCATACATGAATTAGCATGTTTACATTATGCTTTATACAAGAACCAGTTTCAGTACAAGTGGCTAGTCCACCAGGATGCATTGTGAGAACAATTGCACATACAATAATTATTGATACTTTGTATCCCTGGTTAACAACAGCTTCAACTTACCACCCAAGTCGTCATTTTCCTGTCCTTGATAGCACCCTTTATTCCCTGTACTTGCTGCAAGTGCCCCATATTTTTCCCCACTTTTTAGGCAGCTCCGAATCTGGTATACCACAAGATCATCGAACTCCCAATCTGTGATCCGTGGTAGTCCACTAACTTCCCAGGCTATATTTCTCTAGGCAATTCCAGAGGTTAATGTAAGCCATGTTTGTTTATGTTTAGGCCACCTTTCCTCACCAGTTATACACGGGAGGTGCCTTTCATTGTTTTAAAAAAAATCAAAAATAGATTTCTTAATAGTGATCACCAGTGCCAGAGATCCAGCTGTCTTCACCAAACAGCCACACCTGCTTTGCTGTAGAGACATGATTTTGCTTAAAACAAACTCAAGATTCCTTCCTAACATTTCACCTGAATCAGCACAACATCTTGCCAACATTTTTCCATAGCCACCCTATGCATTTTAAACAGTTTTTCAATTCTTCAAGCACAAGAACTGTTTCAAAGTACTGTCCTGACACAACCAAATACTTAACACAGTCTGACCAGCTCTTTATGAGTTTTTGTAAAGCCAACAAGGACGAAGGTTATGCAGGAATAGATTGCTTCCTGCATCGTGTCATTTTGAGTTAGGAATGCTTCATTTGTGGTTAGAGCTCATTCTAATTCTGCCATGGCTAAAACAGCAGCACACTTCAGTGCCATTAATTTGGCCATTAATTTGGCAGAAATCTGCTTGGGGCCAACATGGAAAGCAATGCTTTCATACTTGGAGCAGTACCTCTTTAGTGAGCATGCAAGATGCGGCTGTGAGATAGGTGATGGTGTTACTTTAACGTCTATGCATAAGGTGAGCCTGATTCCCAGCTTCCACTTTTTTTTTTTTTATGTCACTATTTGCATGGTCCTCAAGTATGATAATCAGTTAAAAGACTATTACAAAGAAGCAAAGGATCCTTTCATGTAACTCCAGTTCAGCAGCTTTTTCTTTCATAGATTTTCATCTCAGGTTACCATCGGTTTGTCATACAATGAGATTGACAGAATGCGCAATGTGCTTTAAGGGAGTGTTTTCTCTACAGAGCCTGCCTATGAAAAATTCCGGCATGTCAGTCCACAAAAGATACGCGCGCTGAAGTACCTGTACTTGCAATTAACTTTTCAACTCACCCATACAAGATTGTCTGACAAAACATTTTTACGACTGGTGACTCAAAAATTAATGGCAGGAGGTTGAACTGCATGTAAGCCTAAAACAAATGTAATAACCTTTTTTAACAGTAATTTGTTCTCTGATAGAAAGCACCACATTACCCATTTGTGACATTTCCTTACTTAAACTTTCAGATCGATACCCTCAAGATAATGCAAGGACACCTCCACCTCCAGCTTTGCACCTTGCAAAGACAGATTTCCTGAGTTGTAAGTACACTAAACTGTCTAAAAATGGAGGTTTGTGAATTCAGAGAGAACCTTTTGTTGTTATATCAGTAAGCTAGCCAACCATACACACATTTGCCTAATTTGACCTTATATTGGCAGTGGTAGCTAGCATCATCCAACCATCATCATCCATTCTAATAATGCCAGTAGACAACAGTACACAAAGCCCAATTCTTCAGCATTTTTCTTAGATCTATCAATGTGCCAAGAATTTAATGACTGCTACTTCATTTGAGATCCACTGGCTCCGATCAGTGTGACTTCTAGGCACTTGCGGCTGGGGTGTGACTTCGCCCCCCCCAGTATTCCTTTCACCGCGGCGGGCCCAAATGCGCTGACGCGCTATTAAAACGCTGTTGTGCTCCCACAGCGCTGGACTCCGGACTTTTGGTCAGTGTGACTTCTGGGCACTTGCATCTGGGGTGGGACTTCGTCCCCCAGCCTTCCTTTCACCTGGGCACCCCCAAAAATCGCTGATGTGCTATTTCAGCGGGATACGCCCGGGCAAAGGCGGGCCATCTTAGCCCATCATAACCTGACAGAGGCCGGGCCTCTCTTTTAACATTTGTTTCTCTGGGCTACTTTTCTTTCCAAAACTGGTGTGCATTGATTTGTCAATCATTGGGGTAGGTCTTTTTTGCTATTTGTAGGCCGTCCCTTTAAGATTTGTAATATAAATGTGTCTCATGCACACTGGCTGTAAGGACCATTGGGAAAAAAGGGTGGCTACTGGAGCAGTGGGAGGGGGGTCACAATCAAAACCCCCTCAACTATTGATACATTTTTTAGTGAGGGCAGTTGATTTAGTTACAAATGAAATAAAACTGGCCGCGCGTCGGCTCTCCTCCCAGCATGGAGCTGCAGGGGTACAGTGAGGATAATATGGTGGGTGATGGAATAACAACTTCCTCGCAACAGCAGGACTAGGACTATGTAGATAGATTGCCCACTGTCCCCATTTCAAGCACAGCAGAGAATGAACTTGGTGAGGAAAGGCCGACCAAACAGAGTAAAAGCACTGTTAAGTGGGGTCTGAACAAGAAACTGGAGACCGAGGTAGTGGGGTGGCCAGCGATCCTTGGCTCAAATAAATCTCCTCCTCCCCCTTGGGAGACTTTTTTGATTGCATGAAGGACCGCCTAAATGAAATGCTTGATAGCAAATTGCGCCCAATTTTTGACCACCTAGAAAAGATAGAAGAGAATTTGAGTCAGCCCGAGGATTGAACGTTTCGGAAGGGTGGGTGGGTGGGGTGTGAAAGGGTGGGAGAGCCGGTTTTTACACCAGAATCACCTTTGTTTTGAACATTATTCTGATACTTCCATGGGGAATAGACCCCCTAATATTATTTCTGCTTTTCAACCCACTACACATCAAAACTGGGTCCATGGTAAGTATTATGGATTCAGGCGCCACTCTGAATGATGTAGCTCCCTTTTCTAATCCCCCACAAGGAATGCACCCCCAGCAGTTGGTATCATCAAGGATGAGAGTACCTGATTCGGCACAGGATAAAAGTTGCTGGGAGGAGTTTAACCTTAGCAGCGTCAGCCAGCTTGCCGTTATTACACAGATCACAGAACACATCAGTCGAAGCAATGCTCCCAGCTCCATTATTTGGGCTGGGGATTTTAACATCACTAAATGCCAAATGAACAGGCAGCAAAAATTACGTATTTCTACGATCATGAAGTAAGCCACTTTTCACATACAGACTATGGCGAAACCCTCAATCGCCTAATAATATCATTAAATTTATTATAACTTAAAATGAAATAATGGGAAGATATATGCAAAGCAGCCAAATTAAAGGATTATAGGCTGTTTTAGAATATAGTAAATCATCCTTTGTTTGCAGGCAGGGAACCAGGTGAGATTATGCCATATTCCCGAGCCGGATTGGGTTAATCATTTTACAAAAATATTCAACCCTGGAAACACGGAACCTGATATAAAAGAGGTTGAGATGCAAGTTCGGGAGGATTGTTGGGTGGCGGACCTCATGAATCTAGCCTCAGTTTCTGACACAATAAAAGGTGCAAGCCTGGGTAAAGCACCAGGCCCTGATGGGGTCCCAGATGATTTGTTTGAATCAAACATAGATCCATGGCCCCACAGGTTACGAATGTTCTGAGGGCTGCAATTAAGGCAGACTTGATCCCCTCTTGGAAAGAATCAATTATTGTTCCTATTTTCCGGAAAGGGGATCGGAGCTCACCTGTGTCCTACCGCCCAATTTTGCTAATTGATTCATTGTTAAAGATTTTGGGCATAGTAATACTCATTAAACTAGAATTTTGGGTGGAGGAAAACTTGTTGTTGTATATATATATATTTTTTTTTCCCTGTGCTGTACGTTTTTTGTCCTGGAGTAGGGACGATGGAACATAGCCTTAATCTTACTCTTATCTTCTGGAAGTAGGTGATGGTGAAAGTCTAGTTACATTACTTCAACATGAACAAAATGCACAGTTTAACTTATTTCTTATGGAATTACTGGTCCCAACATAGCGAGGCTACGAAATGGCTGTCTTAATATTGACTTTAACTCTAAAATATACTGTTATCCTATTAATCCCTCCCCCCGATATACTTCCGTTAAAAAAAAAAAAAAAGTTGTCCAGAGATTTTTATTTTTGATTTGTTTTTGGTTCATTAGAGAAGTAATTTAACTGGGTAGACATTAATATCCAGACTGATTTTTCTGGACATTTTTCAAAATGATGATTCTATAATGATGTATTTTAACCATCATACTTGTAATTTAATTTATATTTTTTTTGTTTGAGGTTTTTCCCATTGATTCAAACTTGTAAACATGAGTGAAGAAGGTGAGAGCAGAGGATCTTTACCTCCTGACAGTGTTGCTAGCTACAAAATCTGGCCACTCGAAAGAAAAATGTGCTATATGGCAAACTAATCCGAAAGAAAAGCTAACATCAAATGCGGCTGGAAGGAAAAGAGTTCCAGGTGCTGCAGAAATACAGCAAGACGGAGTTCACTAAAGATAGAAACTGATGGGTGAAGAGGATGAAATATTTTATTATTTTAACAACTGCTACAAGTCGTATACAAAGGAAAAAAGCTTGAAAACATTTATCAAAAAATAGCAAAAACCAGCGAATCCCAACAAGAACAGAGTCTTTTGAAAAAGCGATGACAACCATACCTAATGGCCATCCACTTAGGAGACTGATGGCTAACCCTCGTCCACCTCCAACAACTGATCAGAAAGCCAGGGCCAAAGGCACTGACGAAAGAATAAAGTACCGAGTATGTGAGTCTCAAATGGTAAAACTGTTAAAAACTAAAGTTCTTGATTTCGGAACAAAATCTGACAACGTTGATGACGTCTTTGAAGACATAAGCGAAGAAGTGGAAGACAATTCCATGAACTGACAGACTTATGGTGTGCAAATGTACTGTCTTTTCCAAATCCTGTTGTATGAATTACATCACAGCAAAAACAAAAACTCCGCTACCCGTGTTGACTGCTCACGCAATGTATGGCAAAAAGTAGAACAAATCATTTCAATGAATAGGACTGGTGGATTAAAAAGTTACAATGACATAGTAAGGAACAGGAACTTGTTAGCAGCTCATGCTGTAAAATCCTGTGAATCGGAAAGCACACCACTTCCACGTCACTTTGCCAGGAAAGGATTTACAATTGCTGCTCTTGATTTTAATTTTGAAGACCCTCTTTGTCTTGAATATCCAGCACACCTGATACTGCCATGGTGCTTTTTTACCAAGACTGTACCAATGAAGTAGCTGCTGGAAAACAGGTTGCATCAGCTGTAGGCATAAACAAACGGAGCTCCAAACGTATAACCCAACTGCCTTGTCAACATGTGCAAAATCACTACAAGCCATCAACACGTCCCAGTCTACCAGACAGTTTCAAAGTGGCTGAGGACATGGATCTTTTCTACCTGATGCTGCGGTCTGCAAAGCTGATTTAAAGGAATTTTATCATATCGCTTATTCTGTGTGGACTAAAGGATGAAGAAAAGTCAGTTTCTCCGTGGGCTGAAATTCATGCACTGCTCTCCCAGAAAACTAGCCTATTGTGCCAATTTTTTGCGATGGAGGCGTTTAGTCGAATTTGATGATCTTTATCTAATGATGGGTGTTTTCCACATGGCAAAAGTTGTTTTGCAGGAAGTTCTCAGTGGATGAGGAATAGACGATGCATTTATTGAGGCTGAAATCTTTGGGAGCAAAACTGTCCAGTCAGTATTGAGCAGAACTGATTATGTTTATTCATTACAAGGGTATGCTCATCATATCTGAGGGTATAGAAACATTGCGCTTAAATGCTTTCTGGAACAAGAATGACTAATTAGATTTAGCATATCTTATCCCGGAAGTAAACAAGGCACAGGGTGTACTTCATGCAAAAGACCCAATGCAATGGCGAGGCAATGTTCAATACACTCAGTTCAAAATCAGAAAACCAAGTTTGTAGAGTTTGTCGAAGAATTTTGTCAAAGAACACAAAGAAAAATCTGAACTTTGCGAATACTGGGGGCATGTTTTACACATGATAGCTCTAGTGAAAAACTTGGTACATGCTGATCTGAAAGGTGTTTGGGAGTGGCACGACTGTGGAGTCGCTGATTACTGTGTTATGCTAATTCGATTGCATAAACTACCTGAGATATGGGTCTTGGTATTTGGAAAGAGTGAAGGAGCTAAAAGTGGAAAAACCATACCTCTACAGAGAATTCATCCAAAGACATTTTGTGGTTGAAAGACAGAGGGAAGTTTCAATGCTGAGGCTCCAGATATGAAACTGGAACAGACGATCCGTAGTTCACAGAAAAGCTCCTAGGGAATTGTTGGTCAGACTTGCAAAAGTGAGTATGTTGCTCAATGGCAGCTAGTTTACCATGAAGTACTTCTATTTGCAATTTTTTAGAGAGATGACAAATTCAAAATTAATGGACCACCGTGAAACTGTTCCTCACCACGAACTTGTGGGAAAGAGAAAGGAATGTTTAAAAAAAAAAACATTTTGACAGCTTTTTGCAGCAGCAAGGAAACTCCTTTCAAATGACTGAGCCTGTGCGCCTGCACAAACAATATGTGGATAACGATATACAGGCATGTCTACTAGATGTGCTGGAAAATGGATCGAAACTATACAGAGAACTGAAGCAGGAAAGATTTGTACTGAAAGAGAAAAAGCTGTTTGGCATAATCACTAACTCTTAACTTCCACACTTTAATTGCCATAGTGTTCTTAGTCCAACCAGCTACTTCTAAACAGATTACAAAATAACTTTTGCAAGCACATGTAGAGATGGGCGTAGCAACAAAAACAAAAGGGTGAATTTATCAAGTTCATTCTGTTGCATGATCTTGTTCCAACAAACGTATTATTGGATGGAGCTGCTGCAACCAAACCAGTGAAGCATAACTTTGTACAAGAGCTCGGGGCGGGGGGGGGGCGGAAACTTCCACCTGACATATCTATTTGGAAAGGTGCCCTCAATGAAAACTGCTGTTATTGTGGACTATATGTCGCAATTGCGAGTGGCCAAGATTGATGCAAAACACTGGATAGGACAGTCTGCTTTATAGATATCAAAGTCAGTGTGCACCTTGCAAAACTGCACACTGCCTTTGACAGTTATTTTGTACTGTCAAAAATGCAAAAGTATCAAATGAATGTCTACAAGTGGAACAATTGTCCATGCTTGCATCAAAAATTTTAGATATATACCTGTGCAACTCAATAAATTCTAGTCCTCAACATCGAACACGATGAACTTGAAGATGTTAAGTCGCCAAAACATTGCTGATGCTTCAGTGAACACTGACTTTCCAATTATTGCAAGTGGAATGATTAACCTAGAGAAGTTGGTGCCTGCAGAGAGAGATTCAAAAGGTATGAGCCATATTGTTCAAGAATTTAGCAGCCAATTGGAGGAAGCTTACCTTCGTGTTGTGCCACATGTTGAGTGGGCTGTTCGAAATGGTTACAGTCTAGTCACTGTACTGTCAAATGACACAGATGTTATTATTGTGTTACTTAGATTTGTTGCAATGTTTGTAAGTAAAGGATTGTCAGAGTTATGAATACATAATGAAACAGGTGAGAAAAAACACTCAATCCTGCTTCATATTCTGTACAAGAAAAGACCCAGAGATGTTCAGTGTTCTTATCAAGGCACATAACATTCTTACGAGTGATCGCACTATGAGCAAAATTGGAACAAAGCTTGGACCTTTAACTGCTGAACCTATGAAGTTTCTAAAAGGATTTGCTGAGACAGAAGAAGAATGTGACTTTAAAGATGTAGAAAAATACATTGGGCATGTGTGGAAAATGAGTTCTGACAGTAACACATTTGATGATCTTCGGTAGAGTGAGTTTGAGATCAGTCCTGCTAAATGACCTTCCACCGACATCATATTCTGTGCGAGGACACATTAAAAGAGCGTTCTACTTGATCAGATGTGTAAATATTTTGGATCATGCATATGTAGAGAATTGGTTGGAAAGCTATTGATGGGGTGCTAAAACCTACATTTCTAAAGCCTCTGCCCACAGAACTTACATGTACTTGGAAAACCTGTGCTGTAAAAAGATGTCCCTGTCAACATGCTTTTTTCAAATGTTCAACATTCTACAAATGTACCATGAGCGACTGAGGGAACAAAGTGAACAATGAAAATGTGTTGAAATGTGTATACATAAAAGGATTAAAACCATTATTATTTGTTTCATTTCTATATGTCTCTTCTTCCTCTATTATAGTCGCTATTTTAGAAACTTTTCTGTCTCTGTAAGACTACTTGACTCCCAAAACCTATGTTTTGACACCAAAATGAAGTATACAGCTCCCAAGGTTCCTGAAATATTACATCATTGCTGCAACACATCCTCCAGTTGTAAAAATGTCATCCAGAAAAAATCGGCCCTGATTGGCAATGTCTACCCAAGTAAAATTACTTCTCTAAGGATACAAAAACTCAAAACAAAAATGAAAATCTCTGGACAACAATTGTTTACGGAGGTATACCAACGGGCCAGGACTATATTCCTTATCTTTGTTCATTTTCTTAAACATGTAAAAGTTTCTCTTTTTTAATATCTCCTGTAGACTTTTGATAATTATGATTTTTCACCACATGACTTTCTGTAACACTTTCTGTTGCACCCTGCCACACACAATAAAAGTAGTGTAATTAAATCAAGTGATCTTATTGATTTTTAATTTCAGCATCGCTGTTGGCCGGAGCACCTGAATTTCAAGGGTCTTCCTCCCCGCTCTCATGTAAGTAACTTCCACGTTTATATAAACCTTCAACAACCACTGTATTAAGGATTGAGGCCTAACTTGATTTATTGAGTTTGCCAGAGTGAGTTTTTAATTATCGGCAGCATACAGACATTGTTGTTTGGACATCTCTATAGATGTGCAGTCTGTTGATTTTTCCCTTGGAACTGCACATTTGGGAGCTAGTTTCTTGCTTTCCACTCTTGCATTGTGAATAGTTTGGTCTGGATGTTAAAGAACCTGTTCCACTCGACCCATTATTTGTATTATACATTTATTAAGGCTCCCAGTTTTCTGTTTTAAGTTAAATATAGACAAAGAGCAATTTTCCAGGTAGTATTTATTTTTACAAAATACAGATAATGGGTATTTATCATTACTCGCCATGCTGTCTCTTCAGACATCCAGGTCAATACCCGTTCAGAGTGACAGCATGGAGAGTTTAAAAAAATGAATTTTTCTTAAATAACTTAATATGTGCCGTTTGTACTAAAATGCTAATATTGACCAAGGTGTATTATGTGTATATTATCCATGGTTGATTACAGTGCTAAAACTAACGGCCTCAAAGTAAAAGTGCACATCATTCATCAGATAAATGTAGATAGATACTGGGCACAACTTGATTTGTTTGTGAAACATAAATATGGATAAAAATAATACAGGGAGCAAATAAGTATGGATAAAAACAGACATAAGTGTTAAAAAAATAATAATACCATAAAATCTTTATAATCCATCTTCCTATACAGTGAGTGTTGTTTCTTAAATCTTATTGTAACCCAGTGTGCTCTGCAAATATTCTCTGGTACCATCCCGTCTCAACAGTGCTATGATTTGTGGACTTTCACTGCAGGAACTTTCCTGACTCGCATAATATGCCTGTGATTTCTTTGCTGTGCTATCACGGTTTAAGTTATATATATATATATAATTGTTTAATTCTCCCTGGGTACCACCTTTTTTTATTCTTGTTACTTTTGTAGTGCCTTCTTACCGCAGTTCTTCTGTATGTAACGGGAACAGCATCAATGCGGGTTCCACGTAGTTTGGGCTGGTCCACAGATTTAGTACGACACAGCGTTTGATGTCCATAACCCACCCACCTGTGCCCTGCTTGTTTTCTTTAATACTTTGTTTTTCCCTTACCCCAAGTAGGCTCCTTAGCATACTATGTTTAAGGATAGGGAGAGCTGGTGGTGTTTGGTGGTGCTCAGCTGGCAGTGTGCTTAGCTGCCACGACAAGCCCGTGGCTTCAGGTCTCCATGAGCCTCTCTGTACTAGAACATAAACTTGGTAGGAGTTGGGTGGCGGCAGCTTGTACTCATTACTGGCTGCTAATAACTAGGGTCGTGGAAGAAGAGAGGAGAGGGAGGGTTTTTGGGTTCTAAAGGTAAATCTGTATCAGAGGAAGTTTCTTCAGTTGAATACCCCTAAGTGTGGTAAAATAAAGTAGAAAGTGGGTGGGCGTGACAGCGGGAGAAGATACAGGTAAAGGCAGTAGCTGTTCCTCAACAATATTTCAAGCATGTTTCTATGGAAAGTGTATTTAAATGCATAATGTGGCCTTTGAGTAGGGTGGATGAAAACAAAAAGAGCCCTAGGATGGAAACAGAAGAACACTAGTGATGAGAGAGGAAATCTGGAGAAGTTTCAAGAGTTGACCAAGAACCTTGGTGATGGGATGACAGCAGCATGCTCTGATCTCAGATTGTAGATTGTCCGGATGTATTAATAGGTATGATTCTTGCAGCATAAGAGAGCTTCTCAGTGTGAGTGTGAACACCTCCAAGAGTTTGTGGCGGGGCCAGCCTGGGCTCCAAGCAGACTTGATCGCAAAACAGGATTGCAAGCTTTGTCGGGACTGCCGAGCTGCGAAGTTTGTTCAGTGCAAAACCTTGGTTCTGTTTTTGTCTCCTGTGCGTCGCCTCTTCTGCTTCATCACTTACTTTCTGACGTGTACACTTTTATTCGTATTTTTCTAAGGAACATAACTGGAAGTGGCCAACATAGATCTACTCACTAGAGATGGCGTTCTTTCGTTGGTGCGGCAGAGCTCTAAATGTAGATTCCGAGAGCTAAGGAGATGTAGTAAGATTAGGAAGGTGGTGGAGCAGGGAGTTCATCAGTGGGGACTGTGAGATTATATGGTAATTGTCAGTCGTGGTTGAAAACCTATAAGCACGCCACCAATCTGTCTACGAGGATGCTGTCCAGTCGCCTGACTGCTGAAGGCTCTGACTTGTGTGGGCTGGATCCTGCCCAGCGTCGTATCATGGTCTGGTTTCGAGGCGCTGATCTCATCAGAGGTGCAGTGAGGTGTGTCCTGTAGCTTACAGTAGTAGCCTATACCTGGATTGATACCACAGCGAGGTATCGTCCAAGAATGGCACAGTTGCCAAGTGTAGGGACTTGAGTGATAACTCTGGACAATTTACTGCACATGCTCCCACCGGCCCTGTACAGAATCTCACGAATCCTAGGGTAATATCCAAGAATGATGATTTTTATTGTCTTTCAGACTCTGCATTCCCCCATTTGTTGACCCTGAAACAGGAAAGCGGGGAGGATGGACTTGGTAAGTTCTGGTGGCCTGTAATTTCTCTATAGATAGAAAGACCTTGCTCCATTTTCTCCATTTTCTCCATGTGCTCATTTTTTTTTTCTCCACGTTTCCTGCAATCGTTTCACTAATGCCCCAGTCCTACCTGCAGATACAACCGCATCCCTTCCAGAAGACGAAACCTCATTGGACGAACACGTGGATACAGATCTACAAGGCAAGTACCTTGCTTTTTTCTGATAGTTGTGCTACAGTGCCATCTAGTGGCTATACAGTAGAAACTTTGAGTTGTGTCTTCGGTCAACTGTTAATGTTGTTTGTGACCTTTATTGTTAAATATTGTAAAACTAATTGTGTCATAGGAATACAAGTTTTTTTTTTTTTTTAAATCTTCAGGTAAGCAGTAGCCTACCACTCAATTGTCACATGTAAAATAATTTTGTGGAATGCTCCACCCCTATAAACTTGTCAAACTGAGACACTACTTTCTAATTGTCCCATCTCCTCACACCTCTGATCCAAGTAACCGCAGACGAATAAAGTGTGAATGCTGTGTAAGGATTTGATCCATTCTATAAGGTTACATATGTCTTGCAACTCTCTCCACATTCTTTCATGTAAATCTTCAGTCCTGTACCGAGTAGGCTCTTCTGCACGGGGTTTAGTCTGAAAGACAGAAAACATGTTTAAAATCGTCGTGGATCTGACTTCTTCCTGTACATCAAGGCTTTTAAAAGCTATTACTCTTCTAATAAAAATATTTCCATGCCCTGACTCTCTCCAGTTACTAACTAGTAATTGGCAACTGCCCCTTGAAGCAAGCGATGCCAGGTATTCATTGGTGGATAATCTGTTGTCAACAGCAGCCGTAGCTTTCTCACACGTTTTTTTAGACCAGGCTATGGAATCAAATCACAACCTACATTCAGTGTTAACTGTACGACCTGGCCCCGCATGAGGTGCGCTCAGCTCACCTCAGCCTTTGCCCTTTAGTGAATTGGAAATGGTGCACCGTGTATTTTTCTGCACGCACAATTCCCTCCAAGGCTTGCTGTTTCTGTGCTATTGATCTCCATGCGTGAACTCAGTAACCCCATGTTGTAAATGCCTTATTTAATGTCATGAATGATGTAATCTGTGAGGTCGTAAGCAGTGCTTGGCAGGGGAGCAAGTTGTATTCAGCTCATTAAACTATAACCTGGGCCACTGGAATTGTGCAATGGTGTAAAATTGTTCTCATAAATATAGATGTGCCACATAATCCAGCAGCTGCTGCACAATCCGCAGATTTTAACAAAAATGTTTTTGAGCTCAAATGGTTAAAAAGTTATTAAAAACATAGCAACACATTGCCATGCAGTGCGCTCGGCCCTCTGCAAAGGTTGATTGATCACTTTTATGTTGCTCATTGCTACATTTGGGTGTTAAACTGGACCTCAGGAAGTGCAACCAATGCCCATGGTTAACAAGTGTAAAAACGACAAAATAATAATATAACAAACGTGCCGCATTATGCAGCATAATTTGTCTTTTCTTGCAGCATATTTTACTCAACCTAGCCACATAATTTGGCAATCCCCTGCTGCATAATTTATGTGACACTGACTATAAATGGTGGCTGAATGTTTTGTTTATTTTTTTCCTAAACATTGCCTTGTGTGAAAAAGTGAGTGCACCCTAACTGATTCCATATCCATTTAGAAGGTAGTAAGAATTATGCACTCCCTAAAAAAAAAAAAAAAAAAAAAAAAATGGTCATTTGAACACATATGAATGATCTAATTTAAAATCCAAAACTTGGTCAGTTTGCTGTGCAGCAATAAACTTTGCAATAGCATATCCTTCTTAAGTCCGAAGATACCTATGCTAGTTGCAAACAAAGAAAATTACTGCTCATCAGTCGATGAGGGAAACAGTTACACGTTCTGGTTACATCCTATCAAATACTGCTAGATTAATCCAGTTCATAGAGCTGATTCTGGTCACAGGTGTAGCTAAATTCGTACTTTCCTCCTCCAGACAGAGCATCACCGTCTAGCAGACTAGTTTTCTCCTGGAGCATAGCCTAATGGCTCAGTCAGCTTCTGGCACTGCAGGTCATTTGCCGTGATTTAGTCCTTATGCAGGACAACCCATCTCTCATACTGTTGTGAAAGCCAACTTATAGTATGTTGTTGGGATCTGCCACAGCACATTTGTTAAGAGTACAGATATGGGTGTGGATCATGTTGGAGACTTGCCCATAGTACATCCGTTTCATCTTTGTAGGAAAGATAATTTTAATGAAACAATCCAAAATTAGATGAAACGTGGGTGGAGTTTAACACTGCTGTGAGATGAGTAATGTTTAGGGTGATAAGTGGTTTTTTTTTTTTTTTTACTGGTCAGGATTATTTGGAGTTTGGGTGTATAATTTTATGGTTCAGAGATGGGTGGAGTGTAGCTGCTGTGTGTGTGTGTGTGTGTGTGTGTGTGTGGGGGGGGTGTTAAGGATTACGGGTGGGTGGTGTTTAGGTGAGAGGTGCTTTTAGGTTTCAGCGATGAGTGGAAAATACGTGTTGTGGTGTTTTAGGTTATATGGGTGGCCTTTTAGGGTTCCGTTACTGGCAGCGAATGGGGTATTGCAGTGTTTTTAAAGGTCAGGATGGGGTGGAGTTTAGGGTGGTGAGGGATTTTAAAGATTCAGGGATGGGTGAAGTTGAGATGTAGAAAGGGGTGTTAGGGGTTCAGGTATGAGTAGTTAGGGTGATGAGTCCTTTTGGGTCTTGGATGGCAGGTGTTTAAGGGCGGTGCCAGTTTCTTTAGAGTTTTTTTCAGTGTTCAGGGATGGGTAGAGCTTGGGTGTGCTGATGGGTCTTAAGGGATATGGGATGTGTGGGGTTTAGGCATAGAAAGGGTTAATTAGGGTTCCGGAATAGGTGACAAGGGTAATGAGTGATTTCATGGTTCAGGGATGATGGGTTTTTTGGGTAGAAAGGCTTCAGGGATGAGTGTAGTTAGGATGTGGTGAAGGGTTATAGTGAGCAATAATTGATGGTGTTTAGGCGTTGTGAGGAGTTAGCAATTGATGTTGTTTGCTGGTGGTGATGAGTCAGAAAATTAAAAGCATCCAGAGTAATTGTTTGACAATGTAAAAGATATAAATATGAAATAATGACCCCTGAAGTAAAGCACCAAAATAAATATCTGAACCATAATGTTTCTGAAAGTAAGACCTGCAACCATTGCATTTACACTTTAAAAATAAGCATTCAAAAGCCAATTTCGACCAAAAAGACAATGTATGAATTGGTTTCAATGAAAAGGTAAATGCCATTTATTTTGAAAATGTCCATGAAATAGTTTAGAGGAAATGGTTTTTCAGTAATGGTAGTCCATGAAATAGATTTTCTATGAAATCACTTGCAGTCAATAACTCCCAGTTAAGTGTGGCATCTAGCTATCTAAGATTGCTCTATTCTGCCCACTCCCAAAATGGCAGAACCAGTCTCTCGGTCTGAAGAGCTTGGTAACCCACCCCTGGGTGTGGCAACCCAAAAACGAGTCTGGCAACTGGTTTTCCCTCTCTCTCTCTCTTTCCCCAATGCTAGCCTGCCTACCCAGCTAACAGAGCAGCCCCTCTTTGGTGTTCACCACTTGGCTTTCAAAGACGGCTCACCTTTTGGGCTAACACCCCATGTGGCTTCCTGCCAGGAGGAGTTAACATCTCCCTCAGAAGCAGGCGATTATCTTTTTACTTGTCATGGGAGTCATTTACATTTCTCCCCAGCGGGCAGGAGGCTGTCTTCTGGCCAGCAGCTGCAAATGGACATTGGAACACTAGGGCAACTTTCTAAAAGTTGCATGTAGAAAAAAGTTACATTAAATTAGACTTGGGCATCAAGTTGGGTTTAATGAATTAACTTGTTTTTATACCTTGAAATGCCAGCTTTGTAATTCCAGTCAGAAGTTAGCACGGCTGAGATGTCAGCATGTATCCCTGTTCTCACCAGTGTGGCTACTAGTCTCTCTCATGGTAAAATCAATTGTGAGTTTTTACTATCAGAATGTATAAAACACATGTTCTACTTTTTAACAAGTCACATCTTGCGTTCGGAATCAGTAGGCCTGCAGTAGGGGTAACTTACTCATATTAAAAAGAGAGTTTTGCCTTAGCTTTGCTTTAACGTGGAGTTATCAGTGTAAACCGCTGTCCAAGCCGGAATAGGCAGGCTAGCAGACACATTTTCCCTTGTCACACACAGGGTAGCATAACCACTGCATCAGTCCCTAGGGTGACACTCTAAATTACAGGCCCTGTATACCCTTGGTACCATATAAAAGGGACTTGCAGGTACGTGAACTTGTGCCAGTTAGGTATAAGGCAAACAAACGTGCATGTTTTAAGGGCCAGGGCATTGGTACTGATGTCTGGTTTGTTAGCCTCAGTGCAATCAGTCAAAAAAACAAGCAGCATCAGTTTTAAACTTTGGAGGTGATCATGCTAATAGAGGCATTTTCTTACACTTTACATGAATGTCATCATACTGATTCATATCTTCAAGAAACAGAAATCTACTTTCCTCTGCACATTATGGGTTTCCTCTTCAGTGATAGTTCCAGTTGATAGTAGTTGTCTTCGTCTTAGAGATTATCCTTTCAGCAAAGACCAATTTAGTGGCCCGAAAGCCAAAAAGCAAATTCAGCTGATAGGGTTTAGCGTTGGGAGGCCCTTCTTGATAGCCAGGCGCTCTTCAAATCTCAAAGAATAGAATAGGGTTTGGGTACAAGAGGTCTCAAACTTGATGTGAGCTGTGACTGCACTCTAACAAAATCAATTGAATTTGACCCCCCATAAATAGGCACTGCAAGGATTACCTTGAGGAAAGCAGAAGGGAGGGGTGAAATAAAGTTACTGTCTAGTTAAGATATACAGATCTTGAAGTTTAAAACCTAGATAGTTTAAATAGAGCTAATATGTAATTACATTTACAGTTATACTATGGAAAAAATCTAAAAGATAATAGGTAAAAGTACTTTTGTCAAAGAAATACATGGATCAACAGGGAGGTATGAGACACCCATTAGTTATTAGTCTTCATTTTCTATCATATCGATGGGTTGTCCTTTCACAGTCTACCATTCAGATTCTCTACACTTTGGAAGTGGATCAGAGGGCCATTTCTCAGTACATGTTCCACTCTGTCTCCGATATGCTGCAAACACAGGTGAGTCTCAAAGGGACTGCTGAACAGAAGCCCTTGTTTGATTCATATATTTTCCCTCTGAATGTGATTCTGATTGATGTAGTGTTTCTGGACTGGTGTTATTGGTTTCTTTACACATCTCACCATAACTCTTTAGCCCCACCAGTCATGGTTTGAACATCCACACCATAATGAGGCCATCTGCCTTTCTCTTTGGTAAGGCCATCTGCCACTGAATAAGGAAGGGTCCTTTGCCCTCTATAAATAAGGAAGGTCCTTGTTTGCCTCCTGAACTCTTATAATTTTGCTTTCCTGAAAGCTACAAGAAAATCTACCATGAGGTCTCCTTGTAAAACAAGTTGTTAACCCCTCTTACTCTGTTATCACTCCAGCATTCTCACTCCCATGCTTGCTTGGAGGATGTAGTGCTGCCTTTCTCTAGACTGCTGTAGGTGTGAAGTATCACACAGGGATACTTTCAAGGCCTCTGGAACGGCCATTGAGGACCCCAGAAGAGCCTGGATATTTGCTTCCAGTAAGGCCATCAAACATAGCATAGCTGGCCTGTTGCCTTTATTCTCTCTTGTAATAAGTCATAGTGCCAGGATCAGGTTAACCCAGGCGTCTGCTCTTCTAACCAGCTTTTCATGCTTGAGAGTAGCTTAGATAGAGAAAAAAACAAATCCAAAACCACCCATGTCACCACCATTCCTTTTTGTAACCAGCTTTACATGCTGGGGGTTAGTTTAGGAACAGGAAAAGCAGATCCAAAATCACCATTGACTCCAGCTTTCTTTCTTGTGAACACAATTATTTGTCCTTCCTGCACACCTACCTTGCTTTGAGTCTGTGCATATTCGAGCGGTGCCAAGGTGGTGTTTGTGGTGTAAGTTCCCTTTTATTTCTCAGGTGTTTGTATTAGTCGATTTGATAGAAGTGCTTAGAAATGACATTCATGTTCCAGATTCTAATTTCACCAATCTTAACTGCATAAACTACTAAGCTTACTTCTGGGTTGTTGTCTTTGTTCCTCAGCCCCAGCAGTGGTGTCTTTGCTCCAGAACATGCAGCAGATCTTGGCACAGCTCCTGCAGACATCCCAACAGCAGCAGGTGCTCCTTGAAAGCCTCGCCAGTGACACAGTCACTCACCTACATCTCATCTCCGACAACCTAGTCCATGTTGGGGAAACGCTGCATGAGCTCCTCATCAGGGTGCACAACTGTGATGACATCCAATAAGGACCCAAGGGATTCTAGCCATAACTGATGGCATAGATCTTCAAGAGGGGAACTGGTATTTGGGACAGTGATGCAACTATGGCACTATGGAAAGAATGCACCTGAATAATAAACAAGTCCTTGCTGGACACTCATAGGTAGTTGCAAGCTATGCATCCTGGAAGAACACCTGAGGAAATCAATCCTTTTATAGCTTGGCTGCCCAACAAGTAAGGGGAAGATGTACAGAAAACTAACCTTTCATTTCAAGCATGAAAAATATAGAATTGTATGAATAATAATATCGAGAATACCGAACATCATCTTCCCCTTTCTGACTACTTCATACCCTGACTTTTGTCGCTCCCCCTCAAATGAGGCTCCTAATCAAGTCCATACGATGAGTGACATTAGCAAGAAAAACATTTTCAGTTTCTGTGACATCACTTTGTGTTTTGCCGCATAAATATCATACACTGAAGTAATTCAAGACCATCGGCAGTATTGTTTCTCAAGCAAACCCAAATGTCAATTTAAGTACTCTGGTGTTTAAAGAACATGATTTCATTTGTAAATGCAGTTTAGTTTAAATAACTACCCCAGTGGTATTAAACGCATTTTTGTAGTTGTGGTGCTACCTGATGTTTTTAGATGGCTATTAATGTGCATGCGTTTGTCATCTTTTAACTACCTCAATCCACAGAAGTTTTTACATGTTTTCTTGTATACGCGCTTGACCGTTCGTAACCAGACAGTTTGCATCTATGTAGTCTCCACAGATTCAGTACTTTGAATGGGAGCCTCTGCTGAGCTGAGAAGCAGAAGAGCCTTGGCTACAACTTACATCATGTTTTCTTGGGTGAATCTGAGAGTTAACGTTAAAATGCTGCTCTGTCTACAGTAGCTCAGTGTGGTCAGACTGGATTTATTTAGGTATAATTGCACAATCAATTTCAGTTAAAATGGGCTGCAGCAAAATAAATGCATTTATGTCTACCATATAGTAAGGAAAATGCTGTCCATGTTTAGTTTTGTGTCGCTTCACTTCTAGGATTGCTGGAGACTTTGTCCATGACTGTCTGAGTTTCATGCCTAAAGTCTCTCCCACCCAGAGAGTAACCCTCTGCCTCATTAAGTAGGTAGCCTGAGAGGCAGATGAAGTATCTCTCATGTATGCAAGGTTCTCAAAGTAATGTAGTATACCCTTCATAAATATTTGGCCATATGCATCAACTTGAATTAGATGTAATGTAGTGGCGAGTGGGAGACTGCTTTCCAGTGTCCTTTGCCATGCATGTTTTGTATGGAGTGGTAACTTGCATTTATGTAGATGTTGTAGTCTTAAAAGAAGCTTGCCTCTCTTGTGAAATGTAGTGTAAGCTTCCCATGAAATGGGTCACTTACTTTATGCTGGTTACAGTGACTTAAGGCAAATTTTAGTGGTATAGGTGGTAAGGAATGGAAATCCACTAGTCCATGGGTCGAAGGCAAATTCTCGAATTCCTGCAAGACTGTGAAGGTCGACTGCCTCCTAAAGAGCACAACTTAGATCCTGACAGATTTGTAAACAAATGCTAGATTTCTCGCCTGCCGTTCATGAAAAAAGATTTTGGGAAGGCAGTTGGCAGTCAGATGTATGTTAACATGAAGAGCAAGGCTCTCATTCAGAATTAGCAGTATAGGATAAAAGGTAGGAGGAAACAGTAAATAAGGTAGAAAGCACTCAGAAAAACGGGACAAGGCAGGAAGAAGCAGTAAAGAGGCAAAAAGTGGTAGAAAGTACTTCGGAGAAGTAGGGAGGAAGAAAGAAGGAAGCAGTAAAAGCGAGTTAGAAAGCACTCAGAGAAATTGGGGAAAAGGCAGGAGGAAGCAGTAAAATGAGGCAGAAAGCAGGAGAAAGCACCCAGAGATACATGGGAAAAGGCAGGAGGAAGCAGTATAACCAGGCAGAGAGCAGAAAAGTGGGGGAAAGGGCAGGAGGAAGCAGCAAATGAGGCAGAAAGCACTTAGAAAAACGGGGGGGGGGGAATGCAGGAGGAAGCAGTAAAAACGAGGCAGAAAGCAGGAGAAAGCACTCAAAAGTGGGGAAAAGGGAGGAGGAAGCAGTAAAACGAGTCAGAAAGAGGTAGGAAGCTCTCTGAATCAGGAAAAAGGAAGGAGGAAGCAGTAAAAACGAGGCAGAAGGCTGACGAAAGCACTCAGAAAAACAGGAGAAAAGGCAGAAGGAAGCAGTAAAACGAAGCCGAAGCAGGAGAGAGTGATGAAGCAGCATGGGAGGACTGGGACTGGGTGAGCAATCTGGTTCCCAGTATCCCAGACGTGCCAAAGCACATCTCCCCTTGCCTCGAAATAGGACCGCACTGGTGAGCAGAGTTAACATTAGCAGAAACTTGGCAGTTACGGGTTACAGTTGTCAAGCATCAGAATTTAGAATTTCTTAGTTCTTCCCTCTTGTGCTATTTTATTGCATGACTTTGCTCACCATCAACCATTTTCATGTTCATGAAGTAAAACACATCCTATCCTTCTCCATCCTGTCTATGCTACCATCCTCAAGCTCATCATCACCATAAGCCATCAAGCGATACGTTGTGAAAGCTCTCTTGCCTCTTGTAAGACCTTTGAAACAGGCGATAGAAACTTGGATGAGGATGTAAATCAACCAAAGAACTACAGCAATGACCAAGACAACCTTCACAATTGTAATCAACCAACCACCAAATGCACTTACACCGAAATCCATCATATACAGTATGTAAGTCTTTGAAATTTTAACATATTATGAGGCTATTTGTAAACCATACACCAGTGCTTTCAATATAAGTGCAACTAACAGTAGCAATAATGTGACACCTGTCACCCTTAGCAACTAGAATGAAATTGAGAGCCGTCATGTCCTGTGAAATAGGAGTCATTTGTGCTACTTATTAAGTTCTTTTGAGTTGAAGAGGATTCACATTTGAATTGGCCATTTCCACTACCACTCCAGCGGTGCAATAAATGACTTTAATGGCTAGACCCATGAGGGGTCCAATATTTGCGTGATACATGAAGCCTTGATGAAAGAAGTATTTTTTTTCCATAAACAGACTTCTCCCTCAGCTCCTGCTCCTCCAATTCTCCAGCGTCAACTGCTCTCTTAACATTACATAGGCCAACTATAAACACTAAGAGAACACACACACCTTCAGTCCACTGTGTTCCTTTACTTAGGCAGAATGCCACAGCCCATTTCATATTTTGGTATCTTGTTGGCAAAGAATTGAGCAAAAGGGGTTGAATGTCTGATCGCAGACACCACATACCCAGGATAGATTGAACCAGACTAGTCTGGTTGCAGTCATATTGCGTTCACTGTGCCCCTGACAGTACTGATGTTGTTTCTTTCCTTACAAACCAGATTGTAGGCAGCTGAAGATAGATACATGGAATGGGGCAGGGGCCCAATCAAATTTCAAGGACGAGACAAGTGGTGTAGTATTACATTCAGGAATAAAGTTCATGTGGTAATGCAAGTCAGCTCGTTCGTCTTGGTAAGCAACTGGGTTACTGGTTGAGGGGAGTGAAACCCTTCTCAAGCAGCAAATACAATTCTCTGTTAGGGGAAGTCACAAGTGCAGGAGGCTGGCTCAGTTTTTGATGTACATCTATGGTGTGGCACCCAATACTGAGTCCAGGCAACTCTTGGTGATAGTGAATAGGTGTCCAGATAGCAAAAGCTGTCTAGGGGGAGCTGAAGCAAGGAGCTAAGCTTATTCAGGAGGAATGAAAGCACTTGCAATACCACAGTAGTCAGACAGTAACTCGCTCATAAGAAAGAACCAAACAAATGGTGGAAAAGTAAAGGATACTTTATGACCTCACTAGTCCTAGCCTAGCATTGGTATATCGCCCTTTGAAGATATCTATACACAATAGATACACAAAATAACCAACAGAAATAGCATAACATATACAGGGCCCTTTGAGGGGCCCAAGCCATACACTAAGAATGTAGAATGTGAAATAGGGACCCAACCAAGGTAAGTGTGGTAACTAGGTAGGGGCTGGGGGTAGATAGAAACACCAGAGGTAAGTACAGTAAGGGTCTCCAGAGACCAGGTGCAAGGTAGTTACCCACTCAGTTGTTCCATAGGCTAACACAGAGAGTTGTGGTTGGAGTTTGTGGGATTCAGGACCCTTCCCAGCGGACCCCAAGGAAACCAGCAGACGGGAGGAAGGTATGAGAGTGCCCCCACCCCAGAAGATGTCTTGCAGAGAGTTCCTTGGAGAGTCTTGCTCACCGGATCTGAGGACCTGCCCACAGGGGAGCCCTTAAGTAACCCTAAAAGGGGTTGGCCACTCTCTGAAGTGACCCACCTATCAGAGGGGGTCAGGGATGTCATCTACCTGACCTAACCAGTCACCCAGGGGCCTATGCTGATCTTGTTATTAAGATCCCAGAATCAAGGGCCGCCTGGCAGAGCTCTCTCCACCTACCTAGGAGCGGAGCTGGACAGGCTGGTGGTCACTCTCCTGTCCTTTGTGTAGTTTCACGCCAGAGCGGGAACCAGGGGTTCCAGAACTGGTGCAAACTAAATTTATGCAAGGAGGACACCAAATGTGCCCTTCAAAACGGTCTGGTGGTGCTCCAAGGCCACACCTCTCCCTTGCAGAAAGTCCTTTGTTCTGCCTCTCCGGCCTGAGTCTGGCTCACCAGCAGGAGGGCAGACCAGTGTCTGGGGTCAGCAGCAGTGTGGGCTGGCAGCTACGCCCTGTAAGGCAGCACACGCAGAACTGGGGGATCCTCTAAGGAACCCTCAGAATACATGGTATCATGAAACTAACACTGGAATCAGTGTTGTTGCATGATTCCATCATGTTTGATACCAAACATGCCTAGGTTTGGAGAAGCCATTATGTCATTGGACCACTTGTGTTGACCAGTGTCCACTACATACCTTATGATGGCTTCCCCGCACTTACAGTGTCCAGGAAATGTAGCATTGGGTCTGTATAGGTACCAGGCTGATACAGGAGGTGCCCTCACATTAAGGGACATGCACCCTGCCCCTAGACTGAAGGACCTACCAGAGAGGTGACTTGTAGTGATTAAGTGCAGTGACCAGTGGCAAGCCTTATATCTGTGGTGAAGGGATGCATGTACCATTTCACGCAGGCTTCCATGTCAGGCCTACAGACAGTTTGCTTGGGCGCCCATGGGTGGCACAATACATGCTACAGCCCATGGGGACCTAAGTACCATGTACTAGGGACTTACATGAGTGCAGCCAATTGAGGGTATGAAAAGTTAGCAAGCAAATTTAGGTGAGAGTGCACTGGCACTGGGACTCTGGTTAGCAGGATCCCAGTGCACTACAGTCCAAAACATACTGACACCAGGTAAACAAAAATGGGGGTACTACAGCCAGAGCCCAGCTTACTACATCAAGCAGACCCCAAGTTAACCTGTGCTTAACCCTCTCAAGTGTAACTTGTTATATGGTTCCTACTAAGATAATAGGACCATGTATTAAGATGTCCGAACTTCAGAATGTGGGACTGAGTCCTCCCATACCATCAGAGACTGTTGCCCCCATTCCTGGCTGGCTTACAGTGCGTCACCTTAAACCCCCTAACCTAACATGACCTGGGAGGAATGTGATTGTGGCACACTCCTCCACCCACCTCCCCCCCCCCCCCCCAGAGATTGTGATTAGAGCCCAGGTTAAAAACTTATGTTAAGAATCTATCTAGTAAAATCTTCATAACCTTTTTCTTGAAGACTGATTGTCAATGGGTTTGACCAATCATCCGACGGGAGAGTTTCAAATATTTGGTGTGGCTCCAGAGAAACTGCGGGCATAAGACTTCGTTTTATCCAAACTCTGTAGTTCAAGAAGGAGGGATTTGGCACTTCATAAGGAGCAGCTGCCACTTTGATAACCTGAGCTTGTCTTTGAAGTACTTCAGTGTATCATGGGGGAGGGCTTTATGCGTCAAGCACGCTAACTTCATCTGGATCCTTGCTTCTCCTGTTAGCCAGTTAGAAGACTTTAGAGCAGGACTGATGTGGTTGAAGGGTCTTATTCCTGTTATTAGTCTTTGCCACTGCATTTCGAGCCGCCTTAGATGGTGCTCGCTGTGCTTGTTTTCACTAAGCCAGTTATGGTTGCGCTCCCTTTTTCCAGCCTAGATGCGACTAGGGATTGGACTGCGATCTTGAAGTGTGGCGTCTGCATGAAGGGTTTCACCTTCTTGAATATGTTAAGTTGTAGCACAATGCTCCGTGTAGATGCTCTGATGTGTGCTTGCATGTTAAGATTTTTTATCTAGGGTTATCCCATGGTATTTTGTTGCTTCTGTGGTTACGGGTGTGCATTTAAAGGTGGTCATTTGCGTCAACCATTCTTGTATCAAGTAGGAGATGAAGGGGTGGCTAAGAGGTTTACAAAGTTTCATGATTTGTGGGAAGGGAGGAGCTTGCGACTTAAGCCAAGGGCACCAACAATTTGATGTCCGCATTGTAAGTGGTGGATCGTAAAATCAACCAGGATGAAATGCTCAGATGTTTGTGGGAGCCAAGTCCAAGTGAAGAAGGAAATGTTGAGTTTGTGTTATGTGGGGAAATGTGCAGTGAGAGCAGAGTGTTTACCTGCAGGATGTGAGATATTGTGCATAAACGAGTGTGGTTGAGGTGGGTTGGTGTCTTGCCCATGCCTGGGTGTGTGCATCCAATTAGTAGGTGTGTCTCTTCAGGTAGAAGCTTGTTTGGTTCTATTATGTTATGTACAACTGAGAGCAGAGATGTGGCAGAATGTGGATGCACATGGTTTTGTGAGAGCAGGGTGGTGGTGTACTGTGGTTGGTATTTGTGGCTATTCCTGTCAGTGGTGTTTACAGGAGATTGCTTAGGGAGCAGATATGCTTTCACGGATCACTGGAATGCAGAATATGTCCAGATACGTGAGGGGGCAGGTCTACTAGGATTGCTCATTTAATTGCAGTGTTGTCTAGGTAAATGATCTTCCTAGGGTCCACATTTGCAAAATTCATTTCAATGCAGACTGTCAGTGAGCAATATACTTGTTCAGTACAAGTAAGTGCTGATTCACTCAATGCAGTAAATGGAAAGAGGAAGTAGAATTTTGCAAAATGTGATGTACATTTTCATAACCCTTCTACAGGGTAGGTGGTCATTCTGAAGTCTCATCTCTTTGTGTTTTCCGGTTAAGTTCTGTATTTCTATGACCACATAAGTGTGCTGTAATTTCCCAGCATCTTTTTATAACATGTTTTCTGTTGCTGTTTGCATCACACACCATCAACTGTCTGTAAGGTCATTATTATTTTCAGGTAGTTAATGAAGAATACTCCTGTGCCTCAAGAACAACATCTCACAGATTCAGGTAATGTGATATTATACTGCCTATCAAGACCATAAAAAACACTGTTCTTTAAATGTTACATACTAAAGAGCACAGCGCTACTCAGTCATGCCTCTTAAACGTTCTCAGTATCTTGGAGGGTGACAGCCATCAAAACACCACAAGGCTTTTACAATTGTAGAGCTACTTTTCCAGCGCATAGATAGCAGGCAGTCCCATGCCACATGTGTGCATATCTTTCACATTTGTGTATCTCTTTCTTTTCCCACCACCAGCTAAAACGCTTCAATACCTTTATTTTAATACCACTATGTCCGCTGCCTCCCTTGGACTCTGATTTATTGCTGATAATCATTCGGATTGCCTCCTAGTTGTTCTTAGTGATTGACTCTAGTTCCCTGTGGAGGTGCAGGAACGCTCCTGGTGGTCTTGGCAAATTGGCTGATTTGTTGGAATGAACTGTAATAAATTGGGGTCTGCTTTAGATTTTGGCGGACAGGTTACTCTGTCACAACAGAGATGGATTAAGCCTCAGCTGAAATATAAATCAGACCCTAGGTGTTTCTTACTATTTGTTTTGTATGTATGTCTGTATTCTTGCAAAGTGTGGACCTAGCAGTGAGGCAACAAAGCACTGAACAGAAGGGTAGGAGCAGAGAGATGTATTTAAAATGTTTACAGAAGGGCAGGTAGAAGGTGGGTTTAACCTGGGAGGTGATGGTGGTCTGTAATGAGATGTCTTTAGATTCTTTCTAAATTGTTTCAGGGTCATCTTTATTCTGATGTTTATACCAATGTTGTTCTAGATCCTGGGGGGTAAGGTGACGCAAGGGCCCTTGAGCGAGATTTCCTATGTCATGCAGAGCCATCTTACTTGGTGCTCACTGGCTTTGGAAATCATTGCCATTTGTTACTCTGCCCTGGGAAAGCTAGCTCTGGGTAAAATGTGGGTGTTTCCACGCATCCATGTATGGTTTTTGATGCATTCCCAGATTTGCTAACACTGATCAACTTGGGAATGCGTCAAAATGCTGCACCTTCCCATGGGAGGGATAACAAGGAGAAATATGTTTATGTATCCTTGTTGTTTACTCTCCCTACGTGTACTGCAAAATACAGCACATATAAAAAGAAAAATCCTCGAGGATTATTTTTATGCAGGAAGGTGTCTATTCCTGCATAAACACAATCCTATCTGTGACGCGGGCACCTTTGCACCATCATGCAAGGGTGTCTGCGTTGGCGCTTAGCAGCCACAATTACACCAGCACAAAGAGGGAGAGCTGAAATGTGCCGTGCCTTATTAGATATGGCGCTTTCTTGCCCTTCAGTTTGACACAGTCTGACCAAGGGTGTTTAGACTAAGATGGCTTGTCTGCTGCTATTTTACCAAGAGTGGTTTCAATATGAGCAGTGGTAAAGGGAGGTAAGTGTAGTAATAGGGTTCAGAGGATGAAAGACATAAACGGAGGTAAGTAGTTATATATATTGCAAAACAATTGGTCTGAAAAGTGGCGCGCTCTGACTGCCGGTGCCAGCATAGGGTTGAGACCAGGGCCCTCGAAAAATAAGCCAACAAGAATTGCTGCACTTCCAGAGGTAAAGATTAGCGGATTCCGTTTATTCACAGGGCAGCACTTCAAACACCACTACGCGTTTCAACATTTCGTCTTCCTCAGGTGGTTTTGGTTTGTAGGCACACATGGTTTTCATTTACCTGCCTTATATAAACACAGGGACATTCTGGGAGTTATAGTTCAAAGTGCCACTTTCAGAGTCCTTCTTTAAAAGTTGCTTTTCAATATTTGCGTTCTGCTCATTTCACAAGTAAACCTACTATGAGAGGTCCTAACAGTCTCTGTTTAGTTTATGCTCAGTGCTTTTATACTTGTACTTCAATTAATAAAGACAACATTCACATAGTTAATCCATTAGCAGAACCTGTGTCTGAACATTTCAGTAAAGCGTTCTCTGCAGGCATGCTGTTCAAAATAAGTCTTTCTAGAATAATTCTTTGCCAGCCACTTTGACTTCTCTGTGATAATAAAACTGTGATTTACTGCATTACCTCGGGCCCTTTTCCCCTGAATAGTTATTCAGTTAGGGCTGCATTGGTGTTGTGGCACGATAATTGTAGGACTTCAACTGGATCCTTGCTTCTCCTGTTAGCCAGTTGAGAGACTTTAAAGCAAGTAGAAGGCACACAAAAAAGGTAGGGGGGGAAGCGATGAGAAAGCTGGGAGAACGAGGGGAAAGCAAGAAGGCACACACAAAATTAAGGAAAAAGTAAAGAGAAAGTGAAAACAAGGAAAAAGCAGGGAGAAGGCACACATAGGAGGGGGAAGCAAGAAGAAAGCACTCCAACAACAGAGAAAAGCAAGGAGAAAGCAGTGAAAATGAGGGAAAAAGCAAGGAGAAGGCACTCAAAATATGGGGGTGAAAGCGAGAAGAAAGCAGTGAAAATAAGGGAAAAGCAAGGAGCGGGCACACAAAAAATGGGTTAAAAAAAAAAGCAAGGAGAAAGCAGTGAGAACGAAGGAAAAGCAAGGAGAAGGCACATAAAAAAGGGGAAAAGGAAGTAAAAATGCTGGCAAAGCAAAAAAAAGGCACTTAAAAAAACGGGAGAAAGCAGTAAAAAGGAGGGAAAAGCAAGGGGAAGGCACTGTAAAAACGGGAGAAAGCAGTAGGAAGGAGGGAAACGCTGGGAACAGGCACTAAAAACAGGAGAAAGCAGTGAATAGGAGGGAAAAGCAAGGAGAAGGCACTCAAAAAACTTGTAAAAGCAAGGAGAAAGCAGTGAAAATGAGGGGAAAGCAAGGACAAGGAACACAAAATATGTGGGTAAAGCAAAGCGAAAGCTGTGAAAATTAGGGAAAAGCTAGGAGCTGGCACACAAAAATGGGGACAAAGCATAGAGAAAGCAGTAAAAAGGAGGGAAAAGCAAGGAGAGGGCACATAAAAAAATGGGTGACAAAGCAAGGCGAAAGCCGTGAGAACCATGGAAAAGCAAGAAGGCGGCTCTCAAAAAACGAGGGATAGAGCAAGGAGAAAGCAGGGATAAAGAAGAAAAAAGCAAGAGACAGCTCACAGAACACAGAGGAAAGAGCAAGGAGAGGGCAGTGAAAAGAGGGAAAAGCAAGTAGAAGGCGCACAATATGTGGGGGGAAAAGTAGAAAGCAGTAAAAGTTAGGGGTAAGCAAGGAGTGGGCACACAAAATACAGTGGAAAAAGCAAGGAGAAAGCAGTGAAAACAAGGGAAAAGCAAGGAGAGGGCACACAAAAAATGGTTTAAAAGAAAGGTGAAAGCAGTGGGAATAGAAAAAAAGCAAGGAGAAGGCAAATCAAAAACCGAGGGAAAAAGCAAGGATAAAGCAGTGAAAACAAGGGAAAAGCAAGGAGAGAAAGCACACAAAAATTGAGAGATAAAGGAAGGAGAAAGCAAAGAAAAGTAGGTAAAAACCAAGGAGATGGCACACAAAAACACAGAAGAAAAAGCAAGGCGAAGGCAGTGAAAATAAGGGAAAAGCAAGGAGCGGGCACACAAAAATTGAGGTGAAAAGCAAGAACAGCACACAAAAAATGGGTAAAGCAAGCAGAAGGCACTCAAACGCTGTGTGGAAAAAGCAAGGAGAAAGTACAGAAAAACGGGGGAAAAGTAAAGAGAAAGCAGTGGAAAACTAGGGAAATGCTAGTAGATGGCACACAAAAAGGGGAAAAGTAAGGCGAAAGCTATGAGATTAAGGGAAAAACAAGGAGAAAGCACACAAAAAATGAGGGGAAAAAGCAAGGAGAAAGCAGTGAAACTGAGGTAAAAGCAAGGAGAAAGCAGTGAAATTGAGGAAAAAGCAAAGAGAAGACATTCAAACAACATAGAAAAGCAAGGAGAAAGAAGTGAAAACGAGTAAAAGGAGCAAGGATAGGACACACAAAAATGGGTAAAAGAGCAGGGTGAAAGCATTGAGAATGAGGGAAAAGCAAGGAGAAGGCACTTAAAAAACAACAGAAAAAGCAAGGAGAAGACGGGAGCAAGCGCAATGCAGCGGCACATGGAGAGCGGGGGCTTTTTTTTAAAAAAAAGATTTGCTGCGGATTTGTGTCAAACATTTGTAAAAAAAACATTTTTGACACCCAGGAGATCCCTCTGGGACCCCACCACCATTTCTCAGGGGTCAGGATATCTCTACCCTGCCCCATCTTTTGTTTAACTTTTTTTTTTCCTGACGGCTGTCAGGACTTCTTGGTTGTGTTTTTGGCAGCCAATCAGATCTCACAATGAGATCTGTGCTTAGGCTCCACCCAGATATACACATTTCTATTTTCTTCAATAACTATAAAACTACTGAATGGATTTACACCATATAAGAAAAAGGGTGCTTTCTGGACCAAGAGCTAGCTTTCTGCCAAATTTGGTGGAGTTCAGATCAGTAGTTCATGCATGGGGAGAAGGTGTTTTAGCCTCCCCCCCCCCTTTTCCTCAGCCCCTTCTTGATGAATCACCCCGAAACTTTCAAGACAGCAGCTGAAGTAAGTGGCAAACTAGTTTTGAAAGTTTTATGAGGATTCGTCAAACAGCCGCAAAGTTATTGGCAAAGGAAAAAATTGCTTCTCCTATGGAAACTAAGTCCTAACTATATCTACCTACTGGCAGTGACAACATTTATGTTTTGAACTAAAAAAAAAAAGTAAATGAATTCCGCAGTTATAGTTAGCAGAGCCAGGCACTGCTTATGACTTCACATATTACATCACTCATGACACGTTCTATGATATCACTGATTATATCCAAATGATTTCACTATAATGTTACTTCAACCTTTGTCTTTTTCAGTGAATTTCTAAGTTTTTAAAAACAAAAACATCTTTTTCACACCTTTCTATAATGTTACTTTAACTTGCATTTTTTCAGTGAATTTTAGGGTTTTGTATAACGTAAAGTAATATTATTATTTTCATACATAAAGCCAACCCTCTGCCCCCTCCACACAAGACAGAAGGCCGGGCCCTGTGGCAAACCTCCCACAGGCAGCCAACCCTACGCTGCGCATGGCCTTTGGCTGTGCACAACAGGGGGTGCCAACAGGGTGTGGTGGTGGTCAACCCATTAGATGCAGGTGACTCCCCTGCAGGCAGCCAACCTTGCACTGTGCACAGTCTTTCGTCGCATGGGGTTGGCTGCGGGTGCTAGTCTTGAAGCCAGGCCCTGCATCCAACTCCACGTAGGCTGCACCCAGAGGCAGCCAACCCCATGCACAGCGTTTGTTTGTGCGTGGTGTTAGCTGCATGGCCTGTGTTGGAGCCTGGGCTTGCTTCCAACTCCTTGCAGAAAGCCAACCCCACACTGCACGTATCCTTTGGCCATGCGCAGTAGGGTTGGTCACAAGGGTTCGCCTGCCACCAGGCCCTGTGGCCAAACCTCCAGCAGGCTACCAGTCGAAACCACGCACAGCCTTTGCCATGCGGGCATATGGTTGGCCTTTGGGCCCCAGGAACCCCATCCCCTGGGGCAAATATAATTACAAAGGGGAGGAGCCCTGGGTACTCTATCCTCTAGGGCCTTATGTTTTTTTAAAGCTAAGGTGAGCCAAGTGGTCCCCTCCCTGTGCCCCATTAGGCCCTGGGGACCCCATCCCCCCAAGGCCAGTATTTTTTAAGGGGACTGGGGGAGCGTTGGCCTCCTCCCCTAGCCTTTAAGTTATAGTTAGATGAATATGTTAGTACAATATTAGAGTTTTGAACAAAAAAAATGAAGTTCCCCAGTTATAATTAGCAGATCTAACTATAACTTGCGCCCCCACCATGCACTGCTTATGACCTCACATATTACATAACTCATGACTTCCTATGACATCATATATCGCATTACTGATGGCATCTGAAATGACACCTCACATCAGTCCATACAAGTGGCATAGGATTGCCAGTTTACAACATCCTGTTTATCATTGTCTCCAGAGCTTTTCCTTCTATTTGTAAATGCACCCTAGACTCTGCACTGGGTTCTACCCCCTTTGTGACTGTTTCCTGCTTTCGGTTTTTGGTTGCTTGCTGACCCTCCCCCCCCCCACCCACCCCACCCCCCCACCCCCCCCGCCGCCAGTGTCTTTCTTCTCCGTCACTCTCACTCTCACTCTCACTTTAATGATTGCCTTTTGGGTGTTCTCTTCCTCTCTCTGTTTGCCTCTTGTTCCACTCATTATTCTCGGTTTTCACTTTGTTAAAATAGGTGTTCTAAGCTTTGAACAGCAGATTGTGATGAACTAAGCTCATGACTTACAGACTCTCTTAACAGGCAGTGTGAGGAGACTGTGGGCAGACACCCTAAAAACCCCTCTCCTTCCCCGCCCCTTCACTACAGGCTGAGAGTCCTCTTGGGTCTGAGTGAGAGTATTCAAAGTCCTCCAGCACAATGTCAGAGGGGAGGTGGAGCAAATAAACTTACTTGTGATCCTCTAGCACGTTATTCTGTCTAGGGCAGGTAACCTGGTGCCTCCCTGACTCCCTCAACCTCATTGCGGAAATCAGCTGTGTAAAGATCAGACCTGTGTAGCGTGTATGAGCAGCACAGATGTGCTATGGAAACATGTATTGCCATGGAAGGTAAGCAGTCCGTGCCCCAGAAATGCTTCCCACAACGAGATCTAGCTATTGAGAGGTGTAGCTTTGTTGCAGAGTTATCCTAACCCACACAACATATGGGCACAAGCTTTCCTTGGGCAGTTTTTAACTGCAAGCACCATGCATGATGTGTGGACTTTCGAGGGTGCATTATTAGCCTAGCACCGTTCCTAGCATGTCACACTAAACCCAACTCAACAGCATCCATCGAGACGTTGATAATCTTGTCAATGTTCAGATAAACCCTTCAGACGCATCTAATGGCTGCTGTCCCCAGCTCTGAGGTCACCCCACGAAGTAAGTGGCCACTCAGTGGTCCCTGCTCCTCTCTGTCATCAATAACTATTTGAGACCTTTCGGGGAGCCGATTATTCCCAGAGTTCACGGGGTACTTTTGACACGATTTTGATGTGGTGCATTGTGCACCAGTGTTTCGTATGCAGAATTAACCATGCAAGCTGCAAACATGTGCCAATATACTTACATATTTAAACGTCATTTAAAATGGAAGATGTTTTATCATTCTGACTTCATATCAATTCGCTTATCTAAATATTGTGTGGGACTTGGTGTGTGTACATAGGGTTTAGTTTATTGTTTATTAAGTACAGACAGTGGGAATTGTGGTCGATAAAAACGTGATTGAAAACACGTGGGTAGCAGTGACATGTTTCAACATCCTGTGTTTTCCCAAGACCCTTTCCCATAGAAAAAAACACTGACTTCTCTGTTTCACTTGCTGTCACAGAAGTGGTGTGACATGTATCTGTTCTTTAGCTAAGCAGGCTGGGTTCCTGATCGAACTCCGATAACTGACAGGACCTAGAGGTGTATAAGTACCACGAGCAGTGGTTGTACGTGACTGTCTGCTCTTGAGAAGAGGTCGGGGCTGCACATGGTCTAGGTGAGTAGTAATCTCTGTGTTACAAGAGCTACATTACTAGTGCCTCGTGATGTTTGACTTGTGATGTGTACTATCTAATTTTAATATTCCCCAACTCATTCACTCTTCCCCTCACTCACAACCCTCTCACTCACTCCTCCACTCACTCACACGTCCACTCACTCACACTCCCACTCACTCACCCCCTGACTCACTCACTCACTCATTGATAAAACTAGCAAGAGCATTTTGACTTGAAAGTCTCAACACCAAAGTGCAACCATATCTCTCAACCTTTCACTAAAGCTTGAAAGGTGATATCCATCACAGACCTCGGGTGTGTTAACATTAAAAGACTTAATGAAGAGGCACAATTTCAGAATCATGCTTTGAACTCTCCGCCAACGATAAAACTGTTGAATAATGGATGATCACACACTTTGGGCATTGGTTAGGAAATGGTGCCCTCGGTGCTGGTGAGCGACACAGGATTTGATCTGAAGGATCTTCTCAGCAATGCATCTGAGTAAAGAAAAGATGCCGCATGAGGGCAGGTGATGAGTGCCTGACATGCTGGATTTCCCCAGTCCAACCGGGGTGAATTGTATGATGCTTTGTGTTTCTTAAAAGCACGTCTTGTGATCCCTTGCTCAGCCTCATTAATGGTGTTGGTGTGTCTGCCTGCTTGGGGTTTTGGGAGGCTTTGTGCTGTACGTGATAAACTTGCCCTTTGTTAGGTGTTAGTGAAGTCCTTGTGTGAGTCAGTGTGTGGGGTGGATGGTATTGACTGATCCTTCTTACGTTTTTTCCAATGACAGGCTGCTGGGTTGCTGATCTGTGTTAGCCTAGATGAAGAGTTTTCAGGTGCTGTCTAGGTCTCACTGTAATTGTGACTTATTCATGGCAGCATTAACCCGTGTCCCCGACGTCCTTGTTTCCATGCACCCATGTCTCCATCTTCTTACCCGGGGTCTTCCTTCTCAAGGACCTGTGTGTGTTCTGACATGCTCATGGTACTTGTATACAGCAGTGGTCATCATCTACTTGGTATCTTTGCACCATCTGCCTGGTGGACAGATTCACGCCCTTTAGGATGTCCGTCTTTATCGAGCCCTGGCTTTTTAGCTGACAGTCCTCTGGGTGCTGGGACAGACACTTCTTCCGTACCATAAGTGTAGGTCTAACATTCCCAGTGTGTAAAGCAATGGGAAAACCAAGAAGTCACTGGAGCAAACCCTTGTGGCGTGACGTCATATGCCATTTATGAGATTCTAAACTAGTAGGAGCAGCAATCACGACAGGGCTGGTTCACTAAGCATTTTCTTACAGTAGATGCCTCCTTAGGTGGAAAAAGTTACATTGAGGATTTGTCCTTAGTTACACATGGAATTTATTTATTAATGAATAAACTGGTTTTAGGGTGATATATAGTCAAAGAATTGTAAGTTCCAGATATGTAGTTTAAGTAATTCAAGACATTACTAGAATAAGAATTGTTTGAAAAAACCAGCCGTAAAACTTTTTCCCAAAAGACCACATGGTGATCCAGAGTCATGAGTATCCTGCCATGACTGACTCTGATAAAGGCAGCGAATAGGTCTAGTGATATTATTGGAAAAGCATTGCGTTTGTTAAGAAAATGGATCACATCGCGGAGAACTCTTAAGGCTGCTATTTGAATCTTGCCCTGTATCCAGATTAAGGTGTTCAGCTGGTTGGCCACGTTTTCTTCAAGGGCACTTCCTGGTTAGGGAACGGTGGAGGCTGGACTGTAGATATCTCGTTGGGCGTTGCCTACACAGGCAATTTTGAGTACTAGTTTTTAGTAAGCTTGGAAACACTCCTTGGTTTAGGGAGCGCTGACCAAGAACATGGATTATCCATGAGAGTGTCATGTTCTTTAGGAAAATTGTGATGAAAACTGAGAAAGCCATTGCATTGTGGCTGTTCCAAAACATTTACTGTAAGTTGACCCCACTTGCTATATTTCCAAATTTACATCTGGAGAATACAGGCGTAAATAGTACAAGAAGTGTGGTACGGTACAAGTAAGCACCCAAACATCACCATTTTCTGTGAGTTTAGGGTGACAGATGTTTGCTGGTAGATGTTGAGGTGGAACACGCCGATATATAAAAAACTATTGAAGTTGTGTATCTTGGCGTATGTCTAGCACCTATCTGTATTTAGAAGATCATGATCTCTTCGCAAATTGTAGGCTCCTGCTAGGATTTTAATATATTTTCCTGAGTCAGGCTCTACCTAGTGTGCATGCTTGCAGCACTACAGAAAACAGCCACCTGTGCACCAACTATTGCACAGATGCAGGATGGTAGCTTCAAGGCACCCCAAACTGTGTCTGGGATTCTTTGCAAAGCATATGCTTAACAGACAGTAATTGATGAAGTGCATTGTGTCAGTATCTTCATGGGAAGTCAGAGTGATTCTAATATCTGAGACAGCATGCTTGGGTCCTCACTGCTTGCACTGCATATGACAGGTTTCCCAGAGGATCACACCCACATTTTGGTGGAACCCCATCCTTTTGTGTCATGCTGTGTGGCTATGCACAGTACTCCCTGCCTCCACCTGGAAGTGATCAAGAGGTCAGTGGTTTGACATGAAGACAGCCTGGACTATCTGGGCTCTGAAGCAAAGCAAAGGCTCATGTGCTGCTGCAGTACTGTCCCGCCCACACCCAGATTCGACGTACTCCCCGAGAGCCAAAGCAGTGCGCACTTGTGAGCATGTCCCTAAAGCAGTGAGCAGTGCCGGAACAAGTGAGGCTAGAGTGAGATTGGCAAGTTAGAAGGGGAAGGAGGGGCAACTGCAGACAACATATCAGAATTGAACATTAAGAAGTTAGGGGGCACACTTACTAAGATTTCTCGTAGCGAAGCGCAGCAAGTGAGATTGCTCAGCTGTGCTGCGTGAAAGGGAGATGGCAGAATTGATGCAGTTGATGCAGAACTGATGCAGAACTGATGCAGAACTGATGCAGTTGATGCAGTTGATGCAGTTCTGATGCAGTTGTGCTCTCTCAATGCTCTGGCCACTTGTGGCTGCCTCGTGCTAATGCAGGCACCCCGTGCCATGGCACAAGAGTGCTTGCACTGTGGTCAGGATAGTTTTTATGCAGGAAGGGATATCTTCCTTCACAGAAACTATCCTTTGAGGCAATTTCCTATTTGTATGTGTGCTGCAGAAAGCACACATGCAAAGCAGAACAAGCAGCAATGCATATATTTTTCCTTGTTACACCAGCCTCGGGTAGACATATCATTTTGGTGCAAACCCATGTTTACCAATCCTTGTAAATATGTGTTTGGCTCCTAATCCACGGCTGGATAAATGGGAACACCCATGCACCACCCATGTAACGCCTGACTGATGGAATGTAATGTAAGGCAGCACTATGCCCTGTGTTATTTAACAAAGTCACACAAAGAGCTACACAATTCAGCATTTGCATGACATGGTAAATCCCAAAATAGATTTTGTGTCGGAGCTATGCCAAAAAAGAGAAGCAACTCTGATGCAAAGTCTTAGTAAATCAGGGCCTAAGTGTTTTTTAATCCACCTCACCACCTCCACCTTGCAGTTCTCTAAACAAGAAGCAAGGTTAATAGGTTGACTTCGGTGTAGTGCACAAACAAATACAGATAGGCATTGTGCATACACACTGAGAGGATGACACCTACAAGCAAATACCCAGAGAGATGCACCTCATATGCTAAGGGGCATATTTACAAGGAAGTGGCGCAGTGCGGCGGTGTGCCAAAATTGGCAGCACTGCGCTGCGTCACTTTAAAAACAGGTATGCACTGGTCTTACAAAAATACGGCACACCCCTGTATTTCCCCTAGCACTGGGGCCAAGTTTAGCTGTCTAGCACCAACGCAGGCAATCTTGCACCATAGTGCAAGGGTGCCTACGTTTCAGTGAATACTTGTATATGTGCAGGAAGGTGTCCCTCCCTGCACATAAACAATCAATAATGGCGATTTGTTACTGTTATGTGTGCTGCAAAATTCAGCACACATAGAAGTGGCAAATTGTCATTATTTAATGATTGTTTACGTGCAGGAAGGGGCTCCTTCCTGCACATAGACAATCATTAGTGGCCTTTTGCTCTTTCTATGTGTGCTGCAGAATGCAGCACAGATAGAAAAAGCAAAAACAAGGAGAAATAAAAGTATGTCCCATGCTAACGCCACCCCTAGGTAAAGAAATGCGTCACATTGTGTGGTGCAGTCCCAGTTCCAAAGAGCGATGTGGTGTCCTCAGTCATGTTGTGTCATGTAGCACTGGTTCTGATGAGGAGCTGCAAGGGCTGCGATATGAGGTTCAGTGCCAAGTTGTGTTGTGATGTGTCAGAGCTGCAAGAGTTGCGTTGCGAGGTCCCCCTTCGAATTGAGCTGTGCTGTGTCGGTTTCAATGAGGAGCTGCGAGGGCTGCCATACAAAGTCCTGCAACAAGTTGTATCACACAGCACTGGTTCCGATGAGGACCACAGCTTGGCTGGCACAGCACCATAATCCCCATTTCTAAAGGTCCAGGACTGGGGACACAATTTGGCCCCAGGACTCATTGCAGGCCGAGTGCAGGTCCAGGGTACAGGGGTTTGTTGTGTCCTTGTACCTCAGAGCAAGAGGCCGCCCAGTTATACCTTTTGAGTTACTCTGGTGGCCCTGGGTTCATGGTGCAGGTCCAGTCCTTCTTCCTCATGCAGCAAGGCAGCAGAGCAGTCCTTCTTGCAGCAGAGCAGCAGGGCAGCATAGAGTTCCTCTTCTGAGTCTTCCACAAGTCCAAAAGTAATCTGAAGAGTTGGGTCTGAGGGTCGAATATTTATACCTGGTGCCAGCTTTTGAAGTGGGAGAAGCTCCTGGGGTTTTACTCCCACAGATGTGTCTGGAATTCCCTTCCTCCCTGACCTGGCCCCAGATTGTCTGGGAATCCTTTGTTAATCCCTATGTGGTGCAAGTGTGGTAGGTGCTCCGCTCCCCATCCTGATAGAGATGGCCCATCCTGCCAACATCTAGTCCCCCTTTTGTTATACTGTCTAGGAGGAATACAGAAAGACCAAGTGCCAACTACACTAAGTCATGTGACCCAGGAAGCAGGCTGCAAGCACTAAATGGTTAGGACAATAAAATGCCAGCTTTCTAAATGTGGCATTTTCATAATTGTGACTGAAAATCCAACTTTACCATTAAAGAGGGTTTTAGATTACAATTCTGTAGAGACCAAACTTGACATTCCTACCTACACCCAATCAAACGTTATCACTCATGAGGTATGTAAGACCCCAAAGTTATCATAGGGGAGAGATAGGTTTTACAGTGGGTGGAAAATAAATGCTGCAGCCCCACTAGTAGCATTTAAATTACAGGCCCTGGATATATGTAGAACCACTTTACTAGGGACTTACAAGTAAATTAAATGTGCCAATCAGGTGTAAGTCAATTTCACTGTGTTTAACAGAGAGAGCACAAACACGTTAGCAATGGGTAGCAGTGATAAAGTATGCAGAGTCCTAAAGCTAACAAAAACAAATTCAGCAAAACATGAGGCGTGAAGGAAAAAGGTCCTGGGAAAGATCATTCTCGGGCTGATAGGTCTAACATTTACTGTATACTGTATATTATTGCTTTGGGAACAAAATCCAGTCACAAACCAGTAATATTTTAACACCACATCAAAGGAGGAGGTAACCGATTAACAAACAGGACAGAGTCCGCATAGGTCCCATTTCCATCTGTGAATAGTGACAAAAACACTTTTGTGGAGTTACAGTTGTCCAATGTGCCAACTGCCTGCTCCTAAAAAAGTTTTTAAAACATGTTATTTTAATGCATCATGTTTTCCTTTGAGAATAACAGGCTACATTTAAAAAGCAAAAGATTGCTTCATTCAAAAGCAATAACAAACATGGTGGTCCTGCTGACCCCAGCAGGCTGCCATCTGTGTTGGCAGTGAATCATCGTGGCCCACACTTTGCGGTCTACCTCATTAATATTAATAATTAACCACACTTCATCTCAAAGATCTTCAAATAAATAGGCACATATCTTTAGGGAGTAGTTCTAGGGTGTGAACTCCCTAATAAATGCATTATGTTGTACATAGTTGGATCAAGGTACTCTGCGTTGGGTGTGTTTGTGTCTTTGCTGGTTCCCCCTCAGATCATCACCACTCACAGTACCCCGCTGAACATGAGAAGTGCTCATTGAGACTTGCTTCGCCTCGACCCTTCCACACATCACACAACTGGAAATGGCATTGTGACTGTGACATTGCAGCCATGCAGATAACCCTCCCATGTTTAGAACTACAAATCTCACTCTTTCAGCCCTACGAAAAGACATTTTCACTTGTTTGATATTAAGGGGCTTATTTACAAGCCCCGTGGCGCATGGTGGCACAGCAAGTGTCTTACTGTGCGGCCCTGCGCCACCAGGAAAGGGCAGAAATGCATTGTATCTCCCCTTGCGCTGGTGCACAAATTGCTCTCTAGTGCCAATGCAGGCACCCTTGCACCATAGTGCAAGGATGCCTGCGTTGCGAGGATGATATTTTTTGTCCCTTCCTGCACAAACACAATCAATAGAGGTGTTTTCCTCTTTCTCTGCGTGCTGCAGAATGCAGACTTGTAAATCTGGGAATGCATCATATCCATTAGTGTTTAATACCCATGGAACGCCCTTTTCACGCAGTTTTATGTGTTAAAGGGGCCCATATTTACAAGGCCATTTAAAGCCACACAAAGTGGCTTTGCGTAGCCTTGTAAATTTGGGATGGCACACTGCGCCACCGGAGCATTAAAAAAAAAAGGATGCTTCGGAGGCGCAGTGTGCCAATAGGGCCTCGTAAATGAGGCCTTTTTTGGGTATCTAGAGCAGAAGTCTTCAAACATTTTGATGCCGGGACCTCCTCTTCAAAGTTTTTAGGTGTAAGGACCCACGCCTGATAAAAAATTTCTAGAACCTGGTACTCCTCGTCATCAACGATAATAAACGTCCCCATTTCCCACAGCAAATCATGTTTACTGTGAGGAAATAATATAAAACGGCGCAAACCAAAGGTCAGTGACTGTGGGGGCGTGGTCAAGGGTGTGGCTAAAAACAAAGGTCATCATTATGAGGAATTGACATGGGGCAGCGCCGCAAGTCTTCTTGCTACACTGCCCCACGCCAATACAACAGGGCAGGAATGGACCATATTTATGAAATACAGTGCACTTCTGTCCTTTCCCCCTGCGCTGGCGCACAATTGTTACCTAGTGCCAACATAGGCAGGATTGTATTTGTGCAGGAAGGGGGACCTTCCTGCACAAAAACAATCCAGAGAGGCACTGTACCTCTTTCTATATGTGCGGCAGATAGCAACACACATGGAACGAGACAAAACAAGGAGAAATTAAAACATTTCTCCTCATTATGCCGGTTCTGGGGAGGCGTAAGGTTTTGGCACTGCTCCAGTTTATGTGATTTTGTAAATCTGGGGCAGCATCAAAATCCATCTGTGTTGCATGGGAACACCCACCACAACACCCATAGAACGCCTCCTTGACGCAAAGTAAGGCAATGCAGTAGCTTGCACTGCTTTGCCTTTCTCCATATCTACAAGGCAATTCAAAGCCACTCAGGGTGGCGTTGCGTCACCTCATAGGCATGATTGAGAGGCTTGTGCAGCTGGAGCGTAAAAAAATAAATGATGCTCCAGCAGCGCAAGCCTCTCATAAATAAACCCAAAATATTCTCAATTTTTTATTTTTAAGTCTTTCACCGTCAGGTAGCTACATATAAATTAACAGCCAGCTTAAATGAAAAATAAATAAAAGAAAGTTGTTACTCATTGGGAAATGCAGTGTAGTGCATTATGAAACCTCTATTAATGAATGCACTGCAGAGGTCTGTGTGTAACCAGAGAGCGACAGAACTAAATCTTGGTTAGTGCAGTTGAGAATAGTGACTTGTGTATTTTTAGTGCCATGAGGTCACAGCCTGTGACAGAAAGCACTGTGAATATGTAAGGCATTATTTTATACTTGCATTACACACAGTATAAGATAGGCCACTACAAAAAAGGTTTGAGATAAAACTGTGCTTCCAAAATGTAGATTTAAGTAAAATCAGAACATATGCAATACCTTTTTTTTTTTTTTTTTAAATAACTGCCCCTTCAACACCTCCAGGTGAAGTAAGCACTGTGGAAATACAATCACAATTAAACGTGCACACTGCACAGCGCAGTTGTTAACTCTGCATTAACCCTCTAAAAGAATAAATGTTTGTCCTCACAAAGCTTTGAGTGATTCGATCATTTAAAGCTGCTCCCAAGCACCATTCACATTTGCAGATCAGCTATTAGAGCACATTTGCATTTCATTCAGAAAGCAGACACCCTGGGAGGAATGTCTCCTTAGCTGTGTGTGCGGCTTTCACAGCACAGGATACTCAAATTAAAGTTCAGCTGAGGCATTTTAAGGATCAGCTGGGGAAATGCATGACCCCTTTTCCAGGACTCCCAGATTGAAGACCTCTGATCTAGAGTCTCAGAGACAATGCCAAAATGTCCTCACCATGTTAGGAAGGGGAAATAGTTATACCAATGGTTCTGTCATTGATATTTCTTCTCTTTCTCTTTTGTGTGTAGAGAAGTGGGAAGTGTAACATGAAGCTTGGAAGGAGGACCAAAAAGCACAGTATCTATCCTTTTGCAATTTTCTTTCACGGGGAGAAGTAGTGAATGCACTACAACTTACACCCCTTGCATATATCTGTTCATTCTCTCTAGGTGTCTCTTTTAGTAAGATTTTTCGTTGATAAATTTGTAGTGAGCAACACTGGTTGGCTTTCAACGTTGATCATTTTCCTAAGGTTTGGAAAGTCAAAATGTGCAAAGTTTCGAAATGATAGCTAACATGTCCCTTCATGTGAGTAAGAAGCTGATTCTTAATGACTTAGAAAATGGCAATCCTCAGGCAAACTATTTAACACAAAAAACAGGTCACTCATAGATGATGTAATTTGTTTTCATAATTGTGCACGAAATGGAAAGAGAGCCTCACTTTACAACCCACAGGCCAGCGGCCTAGTTGAATTGATCAATAGAGTGATTTACAGAATGTGTTCAGTAGGTCGTTACATGCAAGAATTCTCTCATTGCTTTGTATGTTCTCTTCTTTGGTATTACCACAAGAGTCTACACTAAGCAACCTGGTTTCCCCTGTCCAGATACTCATCTAAACTTAAAGTTATGATGAATAGGGATAAAAATGTCATCTGTCAAACAAAAAGGATATCGCTCACAAATATGAGGTGTTATCTTGAAATATACTAGCTAAAAAATAGATAATGAAAAGTTGGCATCACATTGGCAACAGGTCATGGTTTGAAAACTGAAAGTTAGTGCTGAGTTCAGGGTCGGCATATGAGATGTGATGAAGGGTAGGTCTAAAATCCATGCAACTTTGGTTGTAGAACAAATAAGTGGAAATGTTGATAAAGTCCATTGGAGCTGATGGAATGCCAGCAAGAATTTACTGTGTGGATGTGTGGTGGTGGTTCAAGCCAGTCCTCAGACAGTGATTGTACTTCCTTAAAGTGCCCTGGCTATAAATGCTTTGTCCAATAAGAGGAACACTTATAGAAAAGTAAACAAAATCTGAGACGAGCTGTTTAGGTTACAGATTTTGTAGAGAGATTCAAATTAATTTGCTTGGTGTAATATTTGTAATATCCCATATTTATCTTAGTAGTCTATCTTTCCGGTACATCTTTGTTTGGGTATTGTATTCCCTCATTACTTTCCCAACTGTATGTGTATCTGTTTAAAGAAAAAGATAGCATCGTGATATGATCGCATTATGTTCGCAGCAAGTGATAGAATGTTATACAAAGATAGCCCATGGTGCTCTCTGAACATCCACCTGTAGTAGCTGATTTGACAATTGAATTGATGCAGTGAAACTGAGGGGACACTCTTGATTTCTGAGTGGGTGTGAGAAATAAAGACTTCATGCCTTCTCTATGTTTATGTCTTGTTTTAATGGGGGTTCATAACAATAGCATTTGGCCTTAATAGTACTTCCTGGCTGAGGCACTAAGTACACACTATAAATCTAGATTATATTGACATATCTTGAATTGATAAATTGACATGTTCTTTTTTCTTTTAGGGGGAAGATTTTTACTTCTTTCATCATGTTCCACCTTGCACTGCTCCTACTAGCCCTGAGCTGCTACACTCTGGCGGATGCTAAAGTATTACTGGAGGATAAATTTACACCAACATATTGTTCTTGTTTTTTCTACAAAGGCACAGAGCCAACTGGCATCATACCACCCGATGGAGCAAGGATTTGCCAACGGTTTGCAAATAAGTATCGGTTTGCCACAGTGTATGACCGAAAGAGACGCATTCCAACATATTCTGCGTATATCTACGAAGCTAAAATGAGTGTCAGAACCAAATGGATGATAGAGCCGCAGGTGAGGACCCTGCTATAGTTCCAATTTCCAATTTAAGGCATTTGATCAGTCTTCATGTTTTGGCCTGATGTAGGGAAGAGTCATCATAGCCCCTATTCTCTTTTCTCCTGCACCATTTTGAGTGTCTCAGAATAATTGTTTTCTATTTATTGGAGTGTTCCCTGCACATGTATGCTACTGAAGGTCACATTGAAGTCTATAATGCCCTGTGCAGCCAATTGTACTGGTTGTGATCAGCTGCATGCACCCTCTGTGGAAGCCCAGACCTATTCTCATTGTTGTATCGGGCTGTAGTTCCTTGTTTGTCAACTCATCACAAACTGACATCACAAGTTATTTGACCCTCTGATGAAATCACAGGTTTGACTTCTTATCCCACCCTTTCCTACCTAACTTAATGGGAACTGGGGAAGGGGAGAGCCCATTATAATAAGGGAAGCAGGGACAGTGCCAGGCGGACTTCATGATTGATGCCAATGCCACCATACTGTTAGTTTCAATCCTTCTCCTGGCTGAGCCAGTACTCAAAGTTTCAAAAGAATGTTTCTTCTCTAGGAAGAAGGTTTGTAGCTGATGAAAGCTAAATACAGAATCAGAGATTTCCTTAACAACTTTTCTAACTTCTCTGTTTTACAGCTTGTGAGTCAGTCATACTCTGAGACAATGGAACTGGAACGATGTACAAAAATTCCAAAAAAACTGCTTCGAGAAAGCCAGGCGGTTGATGAGGATTACAAATCTGCCTCAAAAACGTATGACCGCGGGCACATCAACCCGAGCCTGCACCATAACGACGGGTTTGACTCAAAGGCCACGTTCACCTTGACCAATGTTGTGCCACAGAACAGGATACTCAACCAGGGGGCATGGAAAAAATATGAAGAAGACACAATAAGAAACCGAGCTGAAGGCTGCAGCAGAACCTACGCCATTGTGGGGGCGATCCCTGGAAATAACGCCATAGCCAATAGAGTCAATATTCCAGGCTATCTCTGGGCTGCTGCCTGTTGTACTATGGCAAATCATACGGTGAGAGCCTGGGCTGTCATTGCTGAAAATAGTAACAAAAATAAAGTAGACCCTATCACCATACAAAGCCTTGAGGCACAAATCAGCCAGTCAACAGGAGGAAGTGTCCGCCTCTTTCATGATGATTGCCCCAGAAACGTTTAAGATCCCAACTTTTGCCTTTGAGATGCTGATGGTCACACCACCTAGTTAGTAGATTGCTAACTTCAGAGTTCACATTGCATTCCTTCATAGTCTTGGTGCCCATTTCTCTTTTGCAAATGATAATGTATCTTGCAGATCAATAAATTAATGCTCGATTACAGATCTTAATAACCCTACAAAAAAGCAGGTTCTAAGCACTCAATGACCAAAATCATCCTGGAGGAAGCCACTGAGCCTAGTAGGACAGTGATACATGGGCTGCCATGTAATCCATATCATATGATAGTCAGTGGTTATCACAGTTCAGAATCCTATTGGATGCCTCTTCTCTCCACTGAATGGACCACAGACCCACCAACTACGGTGTTATCAACTATGTGAGCACCTCTTTGATATACAACACAGCCTGTGGACACATGCATTCAAGGCTAAAACCCATTTAAATGAGAACTACCCTAGAAGAAATGCATCTTCCGCTATCCCTTGTCTTAAAATAGTTAAATACATTTAAAAAAAATGAGATGACATGTAATGGATACTGATTTGAACATAGTGAGCGTCCTTTTGAGAAAATAAATAACAGCTTGTTCTATATAAATATCCATCCCTTCTCCCCCCACATCATTGGTGATGCTCGAGCCGCTACATTTTAGACGCAAACTAATTCCAACAAAACAACTCACTCACCATTTGCAAGAAGTAGTGCTTGGAATGCACACGCCGTCCCTCAACCGCAGTGTGATGAAAAACAGGAGCTATGACACCAAAACCCTCTAGAGATGAGAAGGAGAGTGGTGGCAAAGCCCCGTGCAGAGCGAGGAGATATACATAGCAGACCTTGCAACCTGATGCATGGGGATAAATGTAAAGAAGTGAGAGGTAAATACTCAGGGCTGCATCACAGTCCATCATTGTGTGCCCACCTAGCCTCCTCAGAACTGAACCAGCCAAATGAAAATCTGCTTTGTTACTGCTGCAATAGGATCAGTCTGGCCCCATCTGCAAGGCCAGGTCCCCTCTGAAATGGAACACCACCAACCTCAGACCTGTTTCAGACTACTTGGGTCTTGTCAATAAGATGTAGCTTTATTCCATCAACACTGTGAATGTGGGACCCACACCTGGGCATACTCATCACACCTTGGACATCTCATGGGGGGATACAAGAAATTGTGTTGCGCTGTCATTAACTTCAGCTGCTGGTAATTACTTCAGGAGCATCACAGGCCATCACTTTTGCTGTCCACCATGTAACCTCAGCCATATGTAAATCAGCCTCGATCCCGCCCCAATAGGAACAGTTTAACCACCAGTCAAAAGTAAGGAATGATGCTGACGACCAGTTCAGTACAGTGGAAAGCTGTCGAAAAATACATCACAGGCTACTATGGAGAGGCCCTTATGGAAGAGGAAATAACACAGACACCCCAAAAAAATTTTAAAAGGTGATCTGGTGAGAAAAATACAACACAAGGGGCTACGACACGGCACACAATGTACTCAGACAAAACAAGACGCCCATCAGACGGACATATTAAGGATTCTGGGGCCCTGGGCCAAACGGATTTTGGGGGACCCCTGTTTATAACAGGTTTGAATTGATGATCCCATTTCAGCTTTTTCATGCCCTCCTTGGTCAAGTCGCTGACAGTGCCCAAGCGTTACTTTTCGTCATTTTCCAGCGGAAAACAAGTTTTTCACTGGAAAGTAAATAATAGAATAAACATTTGTATTAGTTTGCCTCACTTTTATGACGCAAACCCAGCGCAAAATGTTAGCAGATCTAGGGCCAGATGTAGCAAAGGTTTTTCCCCAATCTGTGTCTATGGGAAAAAATGTTCGTACATATGGCCCCTACTCCTGAGTCCCTGTGGGCCGGTTTAGGGAAGTCCTAAACCACCGGCCCACAAGTGACCCTGGGGCACCGGCCCACAAGTGACCCTGAGGCACCGGCCCACAAGTGACCCTGGGGCACCGGCCCACAAGTGACCCTGGGGCACCGGCCCACAAGTGACCCTGGGGCCCGGCCCACAAGTGACCCTGGGGCACCGGCCCACAAGTGACCCTGGGGCCCGGCCCACAAGTGACCCTTGGGGCACCGGCCCACAAGTGACCCTGGGGCACCGGCCCACAAGTGACCCTGGGGCACCGGCCCACAAGTGACCCTGGGGCCCGGCCCACAAGTGACCCTTGGGGCACCGGCCCACAAGTGACCCTGAGGCACTGGCCCACAAGTGACCTTGAGGCACCGGCCCACAAGTGACCCTGAGGCACCGGGCCACAAGTGACCTTGAGGCACCGGCCCACAAGTGACCCTGAGGCACCGGCCCACAAGTGACCCTGAGGCACCGGCCCACAAGTGACCCTGAGGAACCGGCCCACAAGTGACCCTTGGGGCACCGGCCCACAAGTGACCTTGAGGCACCGGCCCACAAGTGACCCTTGGGGCACCGGCCCACAAGTGACCCTTGGGGCACCGGCCCACAAGTGACCCTGAGGCACCGGCCCACAAGTGACCTTGAGGCACCGGCCCACAAGTGACCCTGAGGCACCGGCCCACAAGTGACCTTGAGGCACCGGACCACAAGTGACCCTGGGGCCCCGGCCCACAAGTGACCCTGAGGCCCCGGCCCACAAGTGACCCTGAGGCACCGGGCCACAAGTGACCCTGAGGCACCGGGCCACAAGTGACCCTGAGGCACCGGACCACAAGTGATCCTGGGGCCCGGCCCACAAGTGACCCTGAGGCACCAGCCCACAAGGGACCTTGAGGCCCCAGCCGACAAGTGACCCTGAAGCCCCGGCCCACAAGTGACCCTGAGGCACCGGACCACAAGTGACCCTGGGGCCCCGGCCCATTGGCCAATGTCCGCCTGCCGCCTTCCCAGTCCGACCCTCCTCTTACAGTTTGATTAATTCCAACTTTTTTTTGTAACCCCATTTTTGTAACCCCATTAATACGTAGAGGGTTTTTATCAAGGTCTGCATGCCTTCAACACGATAATAGCATTAACCTTTTAAAGACATTGTGCTAACATGATTTTAATCACTAATTTCCAATGCGTGGTGTTTCTAAAAGTGGTAAGAATCTTTTAGTGTCAGAGGAACAGAAATGAGCAAAACATACAGTGAAATGTAGAAATATATGCCGTTTACAAAAACACTTCTACAACTCATTAAAGGGTTTATTTAAAAAAAAAAGAAATTGTTAAATCTGCCGTGAGTTAATGTGAATGCTCTATTTTGGAATTCGTTGCTGCTTGCATCAAAGCTGCCTTGCAAATGCGCTAAATGAAACGCCTGCATTTTAATAAACAAGCATTGGCGAAGTCACGAGGGCTGGCATATTGTGGATGTATATTTTCTATGTTGCGGGAGCTGGACGTGGTGCTGTGTGGGTGTCTGTGGCAGGGGTGGTCTGCGCGTGCGCACCATTGTGGTAGCATCTCTGTTAAGGGTGCGGGTATTTTAAGCAAGGGCACATAACTGCAGCGCGTACAACGGAATGGCAAGAGACTACAGAATACAGATGTGGGCGGCCCCTGGCACCCATCACCGGAAGGCAAGGAGTGGGCATTGCGTGTGTTCTACAGCACGTACCAGAGGGGAGCACACAGACCTAGAGGAAAATCTGGCACGGCCTCGTGACCCTGGAGAAAGCACTGCCCCCCAACAACCTCGAGGCGCTGCGGCATGCTCCCCGTCATTAGGAGAAGGCATGACAGAAGATTCACCTGGGAGAGAGTATAGCACTTTATCATATACACCATTGAGTCACTGCGCTTTGGCACACAGCCTGGGCCATGGGAGAACTGACACTGTAGTTTACACCTGACAGTGGCGTAACGAAACTGGAGCCCCCCGCCCCCCAATCCCTCTGCAAACAACATAGGGGGGGGGGGGGGGGGGGCTCCGGGCTCACTCAGGCCAGGTGCTGTGCCGAGCCCCCCCAGCGCGGGGGCCTTTGTTCCGCCACTGGACCTGAGGGATGGCACATACCTTGGGACGAAAACACGCATCGCATCGCCCCCCATATTGAGTGCTATGCCTGGCATTTCAGGACACTAAGGAGGAAGGGCGTGACACAGACTCTTAACATGGCGTCTCCCAGCAGCAGGAGGGTAGGTAGGTACACACCACATATACAGGCCATGGTGCTACTGCCACCACTTTTGGTCACTTGGTGACACTGCAGCACTCATGCACTCACACACACATTCAGATTTCACATACACACAAACTCAGTTTTCTGCACAAATAAAACAAATGTTCTTCCTCCTAAACATATAAACATGTAAATAGGCAATGTGTGGTGTACATATGCGTTCACACGTTGTATGCATACATTTGTTTATGTCTACATAATAACTGTATTCAAAAGAAAAGAGAGAGGGCCCTACAGAACCTATCACCCAAAGAGGACAGGGCACCGTGATACAGTGAAAAAAGGAAATTCCTCAATGGGATAAGCTAAACTCAACCACACACGATACACAGTCTCAACCACTCAGTGCATCCAATGATCAATCTAAATAAAGGAATCGATAATAAACAATATAATTTTAATTAATACAAACCCATAAAATTATGAAATAAAACCACACTTTACAAACTAAGAACAATGATAAAACCATCACATATAAAAATCAGACATAAGGGAGACAAAACAAAAAGACATCCACTCTAGTCTATTATATATGCGCTGTCCCAATTTTGGTATTTTGGTAGGGGCCTATTGACGTCTGTCCACAGTCTCTGTGCAATTTTAGGCCTGTTCCAATGGGTCCAGCAATCCGATTTGCATTGAAGCGTTTCAGTGGTTTTTCAAAAGTCCTTCCACCACCTTCTTCAGGACATTAAGATATACTCCCCACATGTATCTTTCAAATCTATTTTAAAATAAACAGACAAACATACTTCAATTCCCAACTTAATTACTAACCCTTGAGATTTAAAACACCTCCAACGTGGCTAACACCTCCCATAATTATCCAAATCAGTGGCTAATATCAACCCCAAATACCTTTATGAAGAATATCACATTGCAGAAAACACTACGCACACTCAATTTAACCATATCTTACCTCAGACAAAAGTTTACATACTCTTCTCCCATCATGAAACCACTCCACTCACCTGCATATACCATAAATTAAGTAGGTATCAATTAACCAGTCATCCCAAATCCATATGTTTATACACACATTGGTTTTAGTTTCACGGTAGTCCACAAACCGGATAACTTCTAAATAGACAAAATTTAGCAGATTAGTGGGTTGATATGATCCCTTCCATTGTGTCTTCTGATTATTACATTAGTATCGTATGTGACATGTCCACCATATGCACAACCCATATTATTAAACCCATATGAAGTGTGGATACATCAGTGGTAATAACATTAATTTAACGATAAGTGAAATTTCTTTAATATCACTACAAACCTTATCCACTGGACTTACCAAAAAAATCCACTTAACTCCCAAATGAATTAATTCAATCACAGTAGGGCCCTATATCAAAAAGTAGGCTCCCAGTCTTTTAAATCTGAGAATGAAAAAACCCAGGTAAGGCACCTATACTTTAATAAAAACCTTTTATTAACAATTACCTAATTGTTCTGCTCTTTTTCTCAAAATACCCTACAATGATTACAACCCTATCATTTATTTTTTTGGAGTCCAACCTCCGTATTCACTAATGCTCTATATCTATTTTTTAGATAGAGCAGAAAAATTAGGTAAATGTTAATAAAAGGTTTTTATTAAAGTATAGCTGCTTTACCTGTGCAGCATGAACACCTCCATGTAGCATCAGTGTGTGCATGGTAAACACCTACAAGACTACCACGACAAAAACACAATAACAAAACGAAAACCACAAAACAGGACAATACAAAACACAGCCCCAAAATTGCACAATTCAGCACCTCAATTCACCATAAAACAACACAACTCTCTAACATAACTTAACACTTCGCAATATATTGTGCTGTTGTCTTGGGTGATGTTCTGCTGTATTTTGTTGTGTTGCCAATGAGTTGGTGTAGTGTTGCTATGTGTGGTGATTTGGCTTTGTGTGTAGTTTTGGTGTGTTTTGTTGTTGTGGTGTTTTGTTGTATTTTATCTTAACATTGTGTGGGTGTTTTGATATATTGTGTCATCTAGTTGATGGGTCGTATTGAAATGTTGTTGTATTAGTGTGTTCAGGTGTTTTATTTTCTTGCATTGCATTTCCTTATGTTTGCACTGCTCTTTTCTTGTGTTGCAGTTTTAATGCTGTGTTGAATTGGCGTGTTGTATTGGTGTGATCATGTGTCATGTTGGTGTTTTGTATTGTTTTGCTATCTGGAGTTGTGCTGTGTTGTTGTGTTATTATTCTGTCTTGTAAAGGCATTGTGTAGATGTAACCAGGAGCTGGTATTGCTTGTGTTTTGTAATTTTTGTATTTTTTTTGTAGTGTTGTGCTGCGTTATATTATACTGCACTTCTCATGTGACATGTCGATGTGTTGGTTTTGTGCTAGTCTGTTGATGTGTTGCGCCTTGTATTATATTGTGCTGTTATGTTGTCTTGTTGATGAGTTGTGGTGAGGTTCTTTACTTAGATGTTGTCCTCTACGTTGTGCTGTTTTGTTCTGTTGTGATGTCTTGTTGATGTGTTGTTTTGCTTCAAGGTTGGGTTGAGTCAACACACATACATGTTTTTGTTTTGCTGTGACGATGTTGTGCTCTGATGTTTGGATGTTTGGAACACTTTTGTTATTTTAATTTTTCAACATTTTATATATTTTTTTCTTTGTTCTGCGCCAAATTACAACCCCACTCATAAAAGTAACCTTTACACATACACATCAAGAAATAAAGCAAGCACGCATCGCACAAAATATACACCTTAATCACACAAATCCAAACAATAATTAAATAATTTACATCCACCTGCAGCACTGGTACAGTACCCTGCCAGGGCCCTCATATCTAGCCTGAGCAGTGGTCAAGGATGTTCCTTCAGAAGACAACTTTCCTTGGACTCTTAGCTAGCTCACTCTGGGTTACTGATCTGGCCAGGTCACAAATTAGGAATCCAGTACCTGACAAAGCAGGGAATTCCTCCAAGTCTGTGGGTAGAGGCAGCGCCACATTGGATCCCACATGGACCGAATGGGGAGGGGTCCTGGTAATGCAGTTAACTGAGCCGAGGTGTGTTTGTAGGGGGTGAAGGTTTCCACTGGGGATGCTGCCATCCTGGCAGCATGTCGTGCTGAACATGGAACCAGGCACCTTGTAGGGCCATTTGAATGTGCATAGATTGTCCTACCTAGTGTGGGTTCTTTTCCATGTCAGTAACAGTGGCAGCTCACCTACAGGGTTGCTAGGGTGCTGCCACACCAAAACATCTTCCACCTGTTGCCTTCCTTATCAGCTGCTTGACAGTATGTTATCCCTTTCATATGAAAACTTTCACTAGTCTTTTCTTCACACACAATAGCTACAACATCATGACCACTGGTAGCACTGGTATTGTGCATGTATGAGAGAAGTCTGACACCAGAATTGTGTTAACATCATAATAGTTTGATCCACCAGTGGAAACCTGACTGGAGGTCCCCTTGAATTCTTAGGGTCATAGGCCCTTGCGAAGGATCTGCCACCAATACAAATGTACAGCCGGATGATCTCCTGCGCTATGTCACTTAAGGAAATATGGGAGGTGCTGACATGATGGGTACAGAGACGGTATGACACCAACATGTACTGTCTGCCAAGTGCCAGCCCACAAGTCATAGGAAATATTTTACTGACAATGCTACCTCAGAGGTTGAACCAAACCTTTCTGGTACCAATAAGGGAACAATAAATTCTTTAATGTCACACATGTCCAACTCATATCTCTCACAAAGGTAGAAGAAAACGAAAGCATTTCAGAAAATATCAACATGCACCATTCAGAACTCATCAAAGAGTGAGCATTGCGACTGGTCAGGGACAGAAGAAGGCATCAAAAGACCTCAGTCCGGTCTCCTTCTGAGATCTTCAGAATCTGATACAGGACATACACCACTAGTCCCCACATTTCGGGGGGCGGGGGAAATGAGTCACATGAACTCAGCAGAAGTCACAAACAAAGCCACTGGAGATAACATCTTAGGAGCCTCAGAAATGTACTCATCTTCACAAGAAACTATTGGACTCCAGCTATTTTAATTGAACGCATCCTCAGGACTTTTGAGCTTCTTCATGAATGATGCATTCCTGTGCCAGATTCAATTATTGCTCTTGCCTTTGTTATCAACATATTTCCTCGGACCCTGAATACAGTCCGTGGCTGTAGATCAAAATGGGGGTGAAACATGCTACTTTCACCATCACCACATTTCTCGTGGGCTTTCAGGACCACAAGCGCTTCGACTCGCTTTAGTCTTGCCAATTTTGGATTGCCAATGGAACAGGGTGGGCTGATGATCGTGTGGATTCAGAGGAAATGGAGGGGAGTGGTGTCACCAACAATTCTCTCCGTGTGGAGTTGAGCCTGGGACCACCTGGTAGTCACGTGGGATATATTTTAGGAGTCTCTCAGACATGAATATATTTACCAGTCAAAATTTCGTTATGAAGCAGAGGCAATGAGAACGGTTTTGTTTAAGGGCAGTATGGAGTTCACTGCTTCACCATTAGTCTAAGGCCAGCGGGGAGTGATTTTTACATGTTTTATACATAGTTAGCTCCAACAATCAGAAAATTCATAATGTTGGAGAAGGGTGGTGTCCCTCATGCAATGATTTGGATTGTTGTTGGACACAGAATTGGTAGAGGTAAAAGAAGAGCCAACTCTGACTCGGCCACTATGTTGAGTGACTCTCCTATTTGAATTAGCGTGGTGATTGGCAGTTTTCATACCTAGACCTTGCACGTCTGCTAAGTGTGCCATCACCCTTCACACATCTCAATGGCATAAATGTAAAAGTTACTTACTTTCAGTGATGATTTTTAAGGTGGACACTCTATCTAACTGCAGATTCCTCACCTTGCGAATACCCCCAGGCGTCAGATTGGGGGGGGCATATTTACTTTCATGCGCTGCACGGCAATAAGCAAAGTTTCTGCACAGTGTTGCGTGAAAGAGAAACAGCAGGAATGCTCTATATCTACTAAGATGTCTTTCTGGTGGATCCTAGCCCCAATGTAGATACCCTTGCACCATACTGGAATAGTGTTTGTGCTAGAGGTAGGATTAGTTTTGTGCATGAAGAGTTATGATCCTGCACACAAAAAATCCTTGGAAGCAATTTCTTCTTTGTATGTTTTGTATGAGTTCTGCAGTACACATAGAAAGAGGAAGTAACAAAGAGAAATACAGATATTTCTCCTTGTTGAGCAAGCTTCAGGGAGGCATAGGATTTTGACTCATTCCCATTTATAAAGCTGGAAATGCACCAATATCCCTGGATGGATGCATTGGAATGCCCATGATCCACCCAAGGAATACCTTCTCAATGCAAGGTAACTCAAGGCAGATATGTGCTGCCTTACATTTTTTATTTACTAAACCACGCAAAGGCACATTATAGTAAATAACAAAAATTATTTTGTTTTAGAGCTGTGCCAAAAATTTGATGCAACCCGACACAAAATCTTAGTAAATCTTAGGATAGCTGCTCCTGGATCCAGAGAATTTTCTCAGCAATTCTCTTGCACATAGGAAGGTGGCATAATGCAGATCTGCATCAGCTCCATGCCGCATCAGAGATGGCATCAGTGTCCCTTTATGCTGCCACCTCCAGTGGCTGATATCACTTTCTTTCTGATCTCAGCGCTCTCAAACACAAAGCTCAGTTTGTGCCAGTCTTCACATCTGTAGATTGGGATCTTATTAGTATTGACTAGATGAGTCCATCCCACAGATCGGGAAGGAAGATGGGTCAGCCCTTTAAAAAACCAACATGCAAAGATTCGGCACTGTGCGCTCTCTGCTGTGGTGAAAAGATAGAGCCAAGGTTCTCCCCATAGCTGCAAGATGCCCTGTGTCACCTCTCAGCGTAGCCTCAATTAATGATCCAATAGGCAATGCCGGCTGAGATCCAGTGGTGGCTGGTGACTGAAAGCAGTGGTGGGGCACAAATACAAGATGGAATTGCACCTTGTGAGAGAGCCAAACTACCAACGTATTTCCATTCACCTACTCACCCACTGCCTTTGGTCACCTACCCATTTACTCATCCGCATTGTCATCCACTGCCATTCACACAACTCTTATACACAGACACCCACATTTTCTCAGCCACTCAGTCCAGTCCTGCAAACACTTATTCAAACAAACACACATTGCCTCACCCATCCAGTATCCAGCAGTTTCAGTGATAAAAGGTACACGTTTATTTGAGCTGCAGATTACATGTTTAATATGACATATCACATCATTAATCTGCAGAAGGAATAAAACGAGCGTAACTATCCATGATAAATTACTGAAACCATTACTGCCTTTGAGAGACAAATCACCTACAGAGGCAGTGAAGGGCGAGGAGAGCTGAGAGAACAGATTTTCTTCTTATTGTCTGTAAAAAAGATAGAGCTCCAACTTACTTGTGTGCAGGGTTGTCTTTGGCATATTTATGACTTGAGGTCTTCAGGTCACACTCCTGTCTCCCAGAGAGCCCTGGATGGTTATTTATTGTATTTATTCAATTTCTCTGCCACAGACTGCTTGTAGGCAGGAAAAGGGGATTTTCTTTGCGCAATGCCACATTCTTTTAATAAAATGTGACCTCTGGTACATAGACCCTTCTGATCACACCCCACCGTTTGAGTAAATAGGAAAGGGTGGATAAAAATATCGGAGTGACATGAAGTTTTCAGAAACCCGGGCTGAACAAAAAACGCTCCAGGCGGTTTACTATCAGGGCTTCTGGTGGAGGAGGAGATAAGCCAGGGACGTCACTGTGTTCTGAGAAAACGTAAGGGCTTTGCGTGGGCAAGCCCTGTCAGCTCTACTGTGCAGCTTTCAGGCACATACTGACGCAGGCGCAGTGGGGCTTTTCAAAGTGCACAACTTTCACTCTGAAAATGTTGTGCAGAAAATGTTTTACTTTCATCATGTAATTAAATAAATGCTTCACTAGAGAGGCCAGAAAAGGCTAGGGGCACAGCCCCTTAGCCCTTGAACACCAGCCGCCCCTGCTGAGATCCTGTCAGGCCCTGATGAATCAGCCACTTCCAAATGTGTAGTGCCTCCTTGCAGGAAGCTAGCCTGGCTTATGGTGGGTACCTGATGGTACTTAGACCTTGTGCCTGGATCAGTTATCCCTTATTAGTAGAATAGTAGTGTTCTAGCAGCTTAGGCTGATAGAGGTAGCTATAGCAGAGCAGCTTAGGCTGAACTAGGAGACATGCAACGCTCCTACTATACCACTTATATCATATAGCACTATATCACAAGAAAACACAATACTCAGAGTTACTTTATTTGCCAAAAGTATCTCAGAGTATATACTCCCTTAGGAGGTAAGTAATATACACAAAATATACACACAAACCAAAATCAGGTAAGTAAAACACTTAGAAAAGTAGTGCAAACACTGTAGGACACAATAGAATGCAATAGGAGACAATAGGCCTAGGGGCAACACAAACCATATACTCCAAAAGTGGAATGCAGACCACAAATGGACCCCAGGCCTAGTGTAGTGTGTAGAGCGTCGCCGGGAGTGTAAGAAAACACTAAGGGTGTCCAAGATACCCCACCCCAAGACCCTGAAAAGTAGGAGTAAAGTTACCCTACTACCTCAGAAAGACAGCAAAGTCGAGATAGGGGATTCTGCAAAGGCAACAACTGACTGCAAAGCACTGAAGACAGATTCCTGAGCCTGAGGACCTGAAAGGAAGGGGACCAAGTCCAAGAGTCACGCAAGTGTCCGGGGGGGCAGGAGCCCACTGATCCCCAGATGAAGGTGCAAAAGGGCAGCCTCTGGGCGGAAGAAGCTGAAGATTCTGCAACAATGGAAGGGGCCAGGAACTTCTCATTTGGTCAGAAGATGTTCCACGGCGTGCTGGAGGATGCAGAGTTGTTTCCACGCAGAAAGACCGGAAAGCTATTGGGTGCTGCCAGGGCCCAGGAAGGACCAGGAGGTCGCCCCTTAGAGGAGGAGGCAGAGGGGGCGCTCAGCAACAAAGAGAGCCCACACAGAAGCAGGCAGCACCCGCAGAAGCACTTGAACAGGCATTCAAGAAATCTGAGCACAGCAGTCGTCTCAACACAACAAAAGAGGGTCTCACGAAGTCGGCGGTCAACTCAGCAAGTTGAGCAATTCAGGATGGAGTGCTGGGGACCTGGGCTGTGCTGTGCATAAAGGAATCCTTGCAAAAGTGCACAGAAGCCCTAGCAGCTGTAGATCACACAGTACACAGGATTACTGTCTGGCGTGGGGAGGCAAGGACTTACCTCCACCAAATTTGGACAGAAGGACCCCTGGACAGTCGGGGTCACTTGAATCCAGCTCATGTGTTCCAGGGACCACGTTCGTCAAGATGAGAGGGGACCCAGAGAACCAGTGATGCAGAAGTTTGGTGCCTGCATTAGCAGGGGGAAGATTCCGTCGACCCACAGGAGATTTCTTCTTGGCTTCCAGTGCAGGGTGAAGGCGGACAGCCCTCAGAGCATGCACTACCAGGAAACAGTTGAGAAAGCCGGCAGGATTAGGCGCTACAATGTTGCTGGTAGTCTTCTTGCTACTGTGTTGCGGTTTTGCAGGCGTCCTGGAGCATTCAGCGGTCGATCCTTGGCAGAAGTCAAAGAGGGAGAGGAGCTTTGGTGAGCTCTTGCATTCGTTATCTGATGAGAAACCCACAGGAGAGACCCTAAATAGCCCTCAGAGGAGGATTGGCTACCTAACCAGGTAAGAGCCTATCAGGAGGGGTCTTTGACGTCACCTGCTGGCACTGGCCACTCAGAGGCCTCCATTGTGCCCTCACACCTCTGCATTCAAGATGGCAGAGGCCTGGGACACACTAGAGGAGCTCTGGGCACCACCCCTGGGGTGGTGATGGACAGGGAAGTCGTCACTCTCCTTTCCTTTGTCCAGTTTTGCGCCAGAGCAGGGGCTGGGGGATCTGTGAACCGGTGTAGACTGGTTTATGCAAGGAGGGCACCATCTGTGCCCTTCAAAGCATTCCCAGAGGCCAGGAGAGGCTACTCCTCTCAGGCCCTTAACACCTATTTCCAAAGGGAGAGGAAATCCTTTGTTCTGCCTTCCTGGGACTGGATTTGGCTTGGGGGAACAGTTCCATGATCTTAGACATGTTACATTGCCATATTCGGAGTTACCATTGTGAAGCTACATATAGGTATTGACCTATATGTAGTGCACGCGTGTAATGGTGTCCCCGCACTCACAAAGTCTGGGGAAAATGCCCTGAACAATGTGGAGGCACCTTGGCTAGTGCCAGGGTGCCCTCTCACTTACTAACTTTGCTCCTAACCTTCACTAAGTGAGGGTTAGACATATAGGTGACTTATAAGTTACTTAAATGCAGTGTAAAATGGCTGTGAAATAACGTGTTTCTACATTGTGCTCCCTGCGTAATGTCCTGGAGCTTTGTAAGGACCTGGGCCATCATGTCTTGGGACTCATGTAGGGATCACAAGAGTTGCTCAGTGGGAACAGTGAACCCAATGGCCACACTTTGCTGGCCCACAGATTCCCTCTCACAAACCCTATCCCCACTACTCTGTGCCCTTGAGCCAGTATGTCCCGTCCCACTGGATCCAGGCTAACCTGGAGGTGGATATGTTGGCTGAACAGCAGCCAAGACTGAGAGGCACAAGGTTGGGGTGATGTTCCATTGGACACTGCAAGTGGAGGTATCCATTGGCTGAGGTGTTGTAATAGGTGGGGTGGGAGGTGTAGGTGTGGGTCAAGTGACATTCACTGGCCCAGACAGACCAGATGGACCAGGCTGCTCCTCATCATCCAGACTTGCAGGAGTGGAGTCCTCACTGAAAGCTTGATCCTGGTCTGGAGTGGAGTTCTCCTCAGTGGCAGATGGTTATCCACGGACTCTGGGTGTAGGACCTAATATGAATTACAAGAAAATAAATTGTAACAGTCTGGATTATGCATCATATGTGTTTTGAACAAATGAAGCAACCTGAAGTAAAATAAATTGTATTAATGGTATGATTAGACCTTTTAGTTGTTTTCTGGTAATTACACAAACATTATAACTTATACACATGCAAGCTTCCAAAACAGTAGGTGAAGTGTTGTCCTGAAAAGTAAAAGATCACCTAGGAAGTGTACATAAAATATGCCACACATTAAACCCAACTCAGTAGAGAAATGGGTAGCAAACCCTTCCAAGGACCAGCAGGCTACAATTCAGACTATTGTACAACTTAGTAGGCTAATGGCATTGGTGATCATGTGAACATTGCTAAGTAAATGTATTGTCATTACAACCTATGTCCTGCATACTACATAACAAGAAATAAATTATTTACGTCAACATTCATTAATTTGTGTGACAAATTACATCACTTCAATGAAATAACAAGAAAGTGACAACATACAATATTAGGTAGAAAATAATCCAATTTTTATTCTTTGCATAAAATGGGGTTTGAGAAATGCCTAACATTTTGCCATATGGTCATATATGGAAGAAAAGAGACAATGACCAACACCACTTTGCAAACATATTTTCCAGATACAAAAACAAGGTATTATGGTAGCTGTAGTCCTTTCAATTTGACCTTGCCAACAGTTGGAAAATTTGAAGTTGAACATTCCTAGTAAACTATATACAGTGAAGAAATACACATATTTACTAAATTATGACGTGTTAAAAGGTGAAAAAAGACTTACAAGCAGCAAACTTTCATGGTATAATAGATGAGGGCTTGAACCTGTTATCTTCACTACAACAAAATCCATTCAGACAAACAAGAAAACACAAGAAATGAACAACGAAGAACAATACACATAATGACAACACCTATTGGCCAGTAGTAAAACGATAGATGGAACCATAATGCTACTAATTTGATGATAACAATAGATTTGGGATTTTTAAAATTGGTTAATCTGTTTTTCAAAGGTGGAAAACACATTGTCAACAGCTAACTTAAGAGCAAAAGCATGTGTGTTTTATAGTGTGGTATGCGGGTGTTCACAATTAGCCAAAATACATCAGGTGTGTGCTGCTAGCATTCATCCAATATCCACAGACCTGGTAGAATGTTGAGAGGGTCCCACAATGGACTCCTGCCATCAGGAAGCTGCTGCTAGCACAACGCCAGCACAACAGGGAAATCTAAATCTACTTGGTGCAATCCCACCTTCTTGATGGTGAGAGAGTAATGTTAGCCAGCATTGATGTCTGCTGCGTTGGTAGCAAGAAACCGCTTACACAATGGACTACACTCTGACGACGAGGAAGGAGGTCCTGCTACTATACATCTAAATATGGCAGTCAGAATTTCGTCAGCTTAACAGAATGCTTGAAACCACCACCACAGAGGGATGACGGAACTCCCGTCAAGATCTAAATCAGGCCCTTATTCTTTTATATGGCCTCTCTCCTGCCTGGTTACTTTTATTCGCCCGCACATTCCAACTTTGAATTTGCGGACAGAAATCCCCAAAGTAATTGCATGAACTTACTTATTTTTTTTCATTCCTGTAGTGTCCTCCCAATCCTAGGTACCCGCCAATGAATACTCCACACACTGAGCTATATATTACACGTCTTTATTCTTCTGTATGTAACCCGCAACTCTACATTTGTCTTACGTCACAGCTCCCCAGAGCCAAAAGGGTTCCGTCATTCTCACACATATGACACTACAGTTCCAAGTCCCAGTTCGTTATAATTTTTTTCACTTGTCTGCACATTACCTTTTTTAATAAAAAAAAATCTTTTACATTTACTGATCTCAAATGCTTTTCTCACTAGCAAACCTCCACTGTACTTTGATTGTCTGATTTTCGACCCTGTGTTCCCAATCCCTGCTCATCCATAAGTTTCACTCGACTGCTCGTCTCTATTTTATTTAACACATAACAGTTTTATTAATTTAAGCTTTCCACTCACTGGCCTCAATTGTTTTTCCCACCCAAACATCTACTGTAATTTAATTAACTTCTCTTTTGCCCTTCTCTTCTGAATGCTTCCTATACTTGCCTGGGATCCCTGTTTTATTTAAATAGAGTGCTTCCCACTCACTGTTCCCTATATTTTTTTGACACGCAAGCTGTTAGAGCTGACATCCTTGGTGTAGTTTTCCATCCAACTACTTGTCTTCACCTGTACTGTTTTGCTCAATTCGTTTTTGTTGGCCTTAGGGCTCTGCATCTTGTCATTCTAAGCATGCTAAAATGCTTGCGTTCTGTCCTCTAAACATGGTAACATCAACTTACACCCTGCTGGCACATTTACTTTACTTTTAAGTTCCTAGTATATGGTACCATAGGTACTCAGGGCACGTACAGTAAATGATAACTGTGGGCCGGCAGCATTGTGCCAACCACTAAACTAACCCTTTAAAACTTGTCTCTAGCCTGACACTGAAGCCTGTAGTGCAATTATATACTGCCATTTCAATGTTGCGAAATAAACCTTCGGCCAGACTTAAACCTTTCTTTTTAATACATGCTCCTTAGTTAGACCGTAAACATCCTCTAGTACAGGGTACTTTGTATTTAATATAAAACAGGACATATGTTTTCAAGTTTTACATGTCCTAGTAGCGAAAAAAACTCCTACATTTCTTTTTCACTACTATAAGGCCCATCTCCCCCATTGAATAACATGGCTTATCGTATAATATTTAGTAAGTGCTAGCTTTTGATTGGGGACAGATAGGGATAGGTATTACTTTTGTCTTTGCAAAGCGTTTTACGAAATGAAAAGTGACACAATGTTAAAGACAGATAAGCTGCGAGAAAGCATGCCACAAGGGGATCAGTGTCAGAAAAGAGGAGCAGGCAGTGAGAGGTTGGAGAAGCAACTTAGAATGGCGAGGAAAGGCTTGAAGTGAAAGGAGAAGCAGATATGTTGGCAAAAAAACCTGCATTTTTTATGTGCAGTGAAGGGAAATCTACAGAGGAGCGGGTTTAGAAATGAAAAAAGAAATGTAAATACAGTGGGAGTTTGACTATCAAAATCAATAGAGGGTAGTCAGCGGGAAGCAGTGTATTTAAATAAACCTGGAATGTACAGGTGAGTTAAAGTTATGAAGGAGTGACGATTGAGACCTAAAGAAAAGTAAATGAAAAGTGGAACAGTGGAAGTTTGTTAGGTACGGAGGAGCAGGAATCATGAGGTAAAAAGAAGTTAATGAAAATACGGGAGACGTTTGTGAAGAAAATGGGTTATTCGTTGAGGGGTTGAAACCCTACGCAAGCAACAACCACAATCCCTTGCATGGGGAACCACAAAAAGTCACTAAATTATTCTGTGCTTAACCCTAAGTAGCTTGGCACAAAAAGCAGTCAGTCTTAACCTTGAGGCACAGTGTAAAGTATGTATGCAGCACACCAACAGTAATAACGTGAAAACACAACACAATAAAATCCCAAACCAATTTAGAAAAATAGTACATTTTAATACGTGATTTGACACCAAAACGACACAATCCAATCAGTAATACCAAAGTTATGAATTTTTAAAGATTAAAGTGCAACATAGCACCTAAAAGCACAGAGCACCAAACATGGCTATCTGGTGGCACTGGACCAGGTCAAAGTCAAAAGTTCAAGCCGACCGCAATGACCTCTCAAGTTTTGCACCAAGACTACGGTTCACGTTGGAGAGGATCGCAAAGAGAGCATTAAAGGTGACAGTTGGAATACTGCTAATAGCAGGTCGGGTATCACGGATGGGAGAGTTGGAGGTTTGCGTTGGTGGTCCACCACAGGCTGTTAATAATGATGTACGAAGAAATAGGCTGGTGGAGCCTTGCGCTGATTTTCGGTGAGAAGCGAAGTTCCAGTGCAAATTGGGCTTCTTGATTTCAAGAACTTGACAGCCGCTCTAAGGGTCCATGACCTGAGAGATACCACTTGGGGGGTCAGGAACTTGCTGAAGAAGAGGCCAGGAGATTTTGGAGAGCCTTTCATGCCTCTGAGATTAGCCCTTTGAGTCACTCAGGGCTCTTGGGTTCAAGATGGGGTGCAGGTCCATCTCTTCTTCCCTAGGCAAGAGAGCAACACGCAGCAGGGCAGCACAGCGGGGCAGCATTTCCTTCAGAGCAACAGTCCAGTAGAGTGGCAGTCCTTGTAGCAGCACAGTAGTCTTTCTACTGGCAGAGTATCCACAAGTCCTGTAGTGTACTGAAAAGGTGAGTTGAAGGTCCTATTTTATACCCTAGTGCCATTCTCCTTGAAGGCAGGAAAAGCTTCTGGAAAGGTTTTTTGAAGTGCATGGAATTTCCTGACTACTCTACACTGGCTCCAAGCTACAGTTACAATACAGGGTTGTTAGGCCCTTTGTGTGAAGGCAGAGCATGGGATATTCAAGTGTAAATGGGGCTGTACTCAGCTCTGCCTCCATCCTGCCAGCAGATGGCCCATTGAGACACACCTAATCCTTCTGTTGCGTGACTGTCTGGGAGGAATTCACAAAATCAACTGTCAGCTACACCCAGTCATGTGACCCAAGACAGGCTACAGGCACAAAGGGCTTATAGCAACAAAATGCTAACTTTCTGAAAGTTTCATTTTCAAATTCAAAATTGCAATGGAAAATCCGACTTTACAATTAAAAGGGTTTATCATTACAATTTCATTAACCCTTAGAAGCTTGGCACAAAAAGCATTCAGTCTTAACCTAGAGGCACTGTGTATAGTATTTATGCAGCACACCAACAGTAATAACGTGAAAACACAACACAATAAAATCCCAAACCAATTTAGAAAAATAGAGTACATTTTAATATGTGATTTGACACCAAAATGACACAATCCAATCAGTAATACGAAAGATATGAATTTTTAAAGATTAAAGTGCAACATAGCACCTAAAAGCACAGAGTACCAAACATGGCTATCTGGTGGCACTGGACCAGGTCAAAGTCAAAAGTTCAAGCCGACCGCAATGAAGCGCAGGCCGGATGAAGTCCCAGATTAGACCCGCTGAAGGATTACCTCTCAAGTTTTGCACCAAGACTCCTGTTCACGTTGAAGAGGAACGCAAAGAGCAAAGAGAGCATTAAAGGTGACAGTTGGAATACTGCTAATAGCAGGTCGGGTATCACGGATGGGAGAGTTGGAGGTTTGCGTTGGTGGTCCACCACAGGCTGTTAATAATGATGTACGAAAAAACAGGCTGGTGGAGCCTTGCGCTGAATTTCGGTGAGAAGCGAAGTTCCAGTGCAAATTGGGCTTCTTGATTTCAAGAACTTGACAACCGCTCTAAGGGTCCAGGACCTGAGAGACACCACTTGGGGGGTCAGGAACTCGCTGAAGAAGAGGCCAGGAGATTTTGGAGAGCCTTTTATGCCTCTGAGATTAGCCCTTTGAGTCACTCAGGGCTCCTGGGTTCAAGATGAGGTGCAGGTCCATCTCTTCTTCCCTAGGCAAGAGAGCAACATGCAGCAGGGCAGCACAGCAGGGCAGCATTTCCTTCAGAGCAACAGTCCAGTAGAGTGGCAGTCCTTGTAGCACCACAGTAGTCTTTCTTACTGGCAGAGTATCCACAAGTCCTGTAGTGTACTGAAAAGGTGAGTTGAAGGTCCTATTTTTATACCCTAGTGCCACTCTCCTTGAAGGTGGGAAAAGCTTCTGGATAGGTTTTTTGAAGTGCATGGAATTTCCTGACTACACTACACTGGCTCCAAGCTGCAGTTACAATACAGGGTTGCTAGGCCCTTTGTGTGAAGGCAGAGCATAGGCTATTCCAGTGTAAGTTGGGCTGTACTCAGCTCTGCCTCCATCCTGCCAGCAGATGGCCCATTGAGGCACACCTAATCCTTCTGTTGCGTGACTGTCTGGGAGGAATTCACAAAATCAACTGTCAGCTACACCCAGTCATGTGACCCAAGACAGGCTACAGGCACAAAGGGCTTATAGCAACAAAATGCTAACTTTCTGAAAGTTTCATTTTCAAATTCAAAATTGCAATGGAAAATCCGACTTTACAATTAAAAGGGTTTATCATTACAATTTCATAGGTACTAAACATTACATATCTACCTGCTCCCAATTAGGAATTACAACTTATTAAATGTAATAAGGAATGCCTCACAGTAGAGGGAAACACATTTGGGAGTGTTTTACTACCAGAACATGTAAAACTGAAAAATACAGACCAGCCTTCTAATTGCACAGCACACTACCCTATGGGGTACCTAGGGTCAACCTTAGGGGTGCCATACGTAATGAAAGGGTAGTTTAAGGCTTGGCAAGGGGGTTTAAATGCCAAGTAAACATGGCAGTGTGACACTGTATTCAGGCTGCAATGGCAGGCCTGGGAGAGGTTTTGGAGGGCTACCTAAGTGGCTGGCACAATAAGTGCTATAGGCCCACAGGTAGAATTTAATTTACAGGTCCTGGGTTCATGGTATACACATTACAAGGGACCTATAAATAAATGAAATATGCCAATCATCTCTATGGCAATCAAACCATGTTTAGGGGAGTGGTCACAATCACTTTAGCACTGATTAGCCGTCGAAAAGTGCACAGAGTCCTAAGGCCAACCAAAACAAAATCTAGCAAATAGGAGGTACGTAGGCTAAAGGTTTGGGGGAAGACCAACCTGAGGATGACAGGTCTAACAGCAGAAGACAATGAAGCATGTAGCCGTCTTAAAGATGCGAGAAGCTGAGTTGTCCCTTGGAACTAATCTGCAACCCCCAAACGGAGAGCCTAGGATTGTGAGGGAACTTTGGTTTGGATATAAAGCTACTCTCCACTTGTCTAGAAATAACGAACAGGGTATCATCTGGAGTGAAAACTCTACCTGCTAAATCTAGAACTCGAAAGTCACAGACTCTCCTGAAGTAAAGAAAACCAAGTGAGATTGCTCATGGTTAAGTCTTCATTGGCTGGTCAATTGTTAAAAAATCTGAGAATAGCACTGGTATCTCACAGATTAGTAGACTAGTATATTTTGGTTAAGGTGAACAAAATAATGAAAATGCCCAGTATTGAAAACATATTATTCTCATGTGCAGGTTTGAGTCTGAGAAGTATTTTGTGCAAAAATGAGTAGTCTGTGACTCACAAAGCACACAAATACAAGTATCCCCCTACAATGGCAATTAAGGATGCTAATCTTATAAAGTACTAAAGGCAGTTCCTACCATCAATTACAAGATCACATTCTGACCAAGAATGGAAGCAACTTCATTAATGAGCTCATGACAGCTAGTAGGTGCCTTCATAACTAACAATGATATTTATAAATTCGGGTGAGCCAGCTGGTTTACAACATCTCTAGAGCCAAGGCACGTCTAACCTTGCCTTGAAAATGGCACCTTTGTGGAGCAGTTACAGGTTGCTAGATTATAATCCCTGGAAGGATAGTGAGACAGAGATTGTGATTTCGGAATTTCAGTTTGTTTTGTAATCTTATCTCATTCTACCCCTAGGGTGTACTGCTTTGCATTATGATGTACTTACTTGAAGGATAAAAATACAAGACAGAATGGAAGTCAAATCAAGTTTTGTTCAGCATTCCTGCCCTCTCCATTTCACACAGTGCAGCATGCTGTGTTTCGTGAAATTCTTTTTAATCCGTCCAAAAGAGATTTAACCATTTCTTCTCTCCTGATGACATTCATGTGCTTATTTTGGATTTTTTTTACCATTTTTCTGATCGGAGGTGATAGCTTTAATATATTGGGCTTGTCAACTGTGTGCATTCTGCATCCAGTCGGTGAAAAAATACAACCGACCACCAATTTAAGGGCCAGATTAACAAGAAAGTGGTACATCGGTCCTGATGCACCACTTTTCTTGCTTTGCCCCTACCCCACCTCATGACACCTTGGTTATGCCATACTCACAATATCGCGCACCATGGCAGTCGACCCACAGAATGAATAAATTATGGCGCTAGTGCAGCAAAGCACTAGGGAGGCCCATAGGTTACTTTGGGCCTGTCACTTTAATGCCTGTCCCGAGCCGGCATTAAAACTGACAGAAAAAATGTTGCAGTGAAATCTTGTAGATTTTTTGCAGCCTCTCTATGTGGGAACGCCTACCTTGCAGACATTATGCCTGGCGCAGGCATAATGTGGCACCAGGGGTTACAAAGTAAATATGGCGTGCTGAAATGGCCTGCTTAATGCCACATTAGCATAAAAAAATGACGCTAGTTTGGCACAGGGAGGCACAATGGCCTTGTAGATCTGCCCCTAATTGCCCATGTGGTGACATAACTTCACCTTATTGTCTCAGTTGGCTTTTTAAAAATATATAGATAACGCTTGTTCATATGCTGCAAATAATAGATAGCTCCATTTATGGTGTTCAGCTTCTATAAGAATAAATGCCTGAATCCACCTAGCGTGACTTGAACCTGCAAAGTGGCAGTCACCACTTTCTTTAAAGCAATTAACGTTCAGCTTATTGGGCTAACTACCCCTCCCGCATGGCGATAGGCAGTTCACCAATGAGCAGAGGGCAGCACAACAGAGAACAAGTGTGCACTTCCAATCTTTTTTTAACCTGAGTATATTTAACAAAGGATTCAAACCCATACATAGCTGAAAGGTAAAATAATGTTGTGTTTGGGTTGAAAAACAAAGGGCTTCATTATGAGTTTGGCAGTCCTTAGACAGTCATGGTGGCGGCGGCGGTACGACTGCCGTCCGGTTGCCTGTTGGACTGCTAGATTATGAGTCATGCTGGCCTATTGAGCAAAGATGCCCAGTACCGCCAGCACCGTCAGGCAGCACAGACCGCCACGGTCACAAGGCTGCACATACAGGCTGGCGGAGCCCGGGTTTCTGCTGGACACATTATGAGTTTGCATGCCGCCACTGTGACCATGGCGTTCCAATCACCATGTCTCAGCAGGCGGAAACGAGGACTATAAAGGGAGGCACTCACCTGTTGGCAGCATCACATGTCTGGCGCTGCCAAGGAGCCCATCACATATGTCCTGCCGCTTCTCATCAAAGGTGCACAAAATCCACAACGCAGTGGGCGCAACTGATCGTAAGAACACACACCTACCTGTATTATTAACCGTCCCAGCAGATCGTTGCGCAGCTGTCCACATGATATGGGGGTCACGCTATGGGCATCAAGTACACGTGTCATTGTGTCCCGGGCCAAAATCATACACAAAGAAGGACACATGCACAGTCACAATATGGCCCCATTGAGAAGGTCACTCACACTGCACTGCAACACTACAGAAAAACACACATCCACTTATCTCAGGCACAGGGACAGAGAAGTGTACATAACATTGTCACCCACAACACCAACATCACATCTACAAATGCAACTCAGACACTTACATTCCTTACATGCCGTGGACTGTAGTCACATTCAACACACATATCTATGGATGTGACATAGAACATGAACAGCACTCCTAATAAACAGCCCTGCAATGGACACACACATCATTCACATTGCAACACAATAGAAGGACAATAGGATGCACAATAGTTGGATAGATAAATATACACACCTCACTCTGCAAACAGTACCTGTACAAAAGGGATGGGGGCAGCAGGGACATCCAGGGAAGGAGGCTGCACTGGGATACATATCACCTTGCAACTGTCAATAAAAAAAAGGTGCAAAGGAACTGGTCCTTCAGGTATGTCTGGGACAAACAATATTAGACCCAAATTACATGCCTATCTGCAGAATAACATACAACAAATCACATACAACTTCAACTGCATGGGACACATGCACAGTCAAATGCAAACAAAGGTAGCACAATTGAACATGCTCCATGTCTGCGCAAACAAAACTCAAGCTGACACACATCAGATGAACACATAATCCATATCAGTGGGGCAACTCTAACACCATACATGCTCACATTGGACAACATAAGATGAAATACTTACCATACCAAACAGTACACAATGCCACAACACCGCCATTGGGGCATCAAGTGAGCAGGCAGGCACCTCAGAGATCATCTTGGGGGTGAGGGGGAGAATTTGGGAGGAGGGGTTTGGTCTTGACATGCATCAGTAACATCAAGCTAGAACATTTCTATTTGCCAATACGCCAGAAGTGTGACACACACAAGCCAATAAATACAGGGACATGACTACATCCATATACATTTCCACCCACTACCCTGCTCATGGCCTACAATGACTAAGCAAGCTTACTGATATCAGGTAGCCCATGATCTAGCAACCTGTACTGTGATGTGAGCCACTATGAAACACTACACACCTATGTGGCTTCTGAAGGGTATACTCCTTAGACATGAATGGACCAACACATTCACACTCTGTGAGAATGACTCACTGGCAACTGCCTGAATACAAACTCCAACATTACACATGAGTAACAATAAAAGGGCTGGCAAACAAATGCAGGCTCATGCCACTTCATGGGGTGGAGTTCTGTGCTATGTACTTGTACCACAGAACACTCCTTTGGACATATGTATCCACCCTACAGAGATGGCTTCCAACTAACAAAGGCATGCATTGTAAATTTTCTGCTATGTGACCAAGCTACTGGCTCACATATCATGACCTCCCAGGAATAAACACACTGTCTGCACTATGGGACTGCCAGTTATGCACTAAGCCTGTACAGGACAATATGACCTGTTGGAAGGTAGCAACAGAACCGTGGAAGTAAGGGATCTGTCATGAGTGTAAGACACACACGGACAATGATGCTAAGTGCACACATGGACTAGATTAATGATATACCTTTGTGCACCTTCCTAATCTAGTGAAAGGATTGAGGCATTCAGGGCAGATTTTTCCACCAGAGCCTCATGTAGACCACATGACAAGATCTGCTGGGCTACAGCGAGTGGGCACAGTGCCGCAGTTGCATAGCCACAGTGACTCTCCCACAGCCTGGACTAGGTTCCATACTGGAAGATATATGTGACAGTCCGTGGTCTCTGCATGATGAGAATACAGAACCTACATGACACTCCATTCCCATCACTTCCATGCATGAAAGTACATCATGTAGCCAACAGCAATTTGGCATGTCGTGCGTGTGGCAACCTGAAGGGCCCAGTGAGTCATGATATGTCTTCCAAATAACGGTTTAGCAAGGGAAGATGTGGTTTGAAATATCTGTGGCACTATACACATTGTTCACATGACTCTCAACTGACTCATAAAACGTGTATACACAGCTCATGCTGTCATGCACATAGATGTTGTTTGACATTTAGAACAATCATGAGGAATGAGATATCAGTGGATGGCAGTAATGTCTCCTCACCTAGGTTTGTGCATCCAACACAAGTAGGATCTAGGACCCCAAAGACCTCACACAACACAGTGTGACTGAACTTAACATATGGCATTGATCACCCGAACCTTCACATTGTTCTTCCCATTGATGCCACACAGCCTGCAACAACAGGAACATGAGTGATCAAACCAGCACACATGGGCACATTCTAGCCTGTGAGGAGGGAAAGGATGGTGAAGAATATAGAACATTTTGCACTTGAGTTACTTGCCTGCTCCTTTGGTGAGCCAAAGAGCTGTTCATACAGGGGTAGAACCTCAATCACTAGCCTCTTCAGCTCCTCTGGAGAGAAGGCAGGGGCCCTATTACCTCCTGGGTGTGGCATGATTGCTCCCAGAGGTGGCATACAGTTGGGGTTGAGGAGGTCTTGCTGGCAGCAGTGTCAGGAGTCAAGTGAATGAATCTGCAGAACATGGTGGTCACATCTGCCACATACACAGTTGTCGCCTCCGGCAGACACAGCCCTTGGCCCTCGACTGCCACTGGCAACAACGTTAGCCTATGACTGTGTCCCCCGCGGTTGCAACCACCTACCACCATGAGGACTCCACCAGTGGTCACAGGTGTTTCCTAATGTCCAGTGAAGTAGGTCAGGCAGCTGTATTGATCTGTAAAAACTGTGCCACATCTGCAAAAAATGTACTTTTGACCTCACAAACATGCTTATCATGTCTTGTAATGTAGGTCCTACTACTCAAACACCATTGTAGTATGTTGCAGGGCACAGGTGGCATTTGACAGTGGGCCCAGTCCACCAATGCAGATGGGCATGTTGGCGGTAGGAATACCCAGTCACATTTCAAGGGGCAAATTGTGTTGCACATCTCTGAGTTTGGTCCATATATATGTTGTGACCCCATGTGTGTAAAACCAAGCTGGCCACATGTGACCCTTGTGTTATTATCAGCTGTGATGTGTACTGCTTGCCATGTTTATCCATTGAGAAATGCCTTATCACATGATATCATTGACATGCATCATGTATGTTGCAGTGGACACACTGACTGTTACAAATCATGCCTTGTCATACATAGGCACCCAGGAAGAGGAAGGGTGTGACAACATTCTGTCCACCATCCACTGCCAGACTTTCAGACCATGGAAGAACGCCACATCATCCTGCTATATTGTCTGCAAAGGCAAACAATAGTGGACTTAAGTCGTCAGTTGAAGCCAGATCTGATGCCAGCTATTAGTTACCCAACCAGCAGACCACCCACTGTACAAGTCATGGCAGTATTGCCCTTCTTAGCCACAGGCTCCTTTCAAAATACAGTGGCCCTATCACCAGGCCTGTCCCAACCTATGTTCAGTCTGGTGTTGAAGGATGTTCTCTCAGCAATGCTGAAACAACTGGACAGCTATATCCAGTTTCCCCGATGTGAGGATTTAGCCCATGTGAAGGCTGACGTTTATGGTTTTGCACCATCTCGCATGTGGTGGGGGCCATTGATGGTACACATGTAGCCTTGGCCCCACCGCAGGTCAATGAACAAGTATACTGCAACAGAAAGAACTTCGATTCCATCAATGTGCAAGTTGAATGTTTTGCGGATCTCTACATTTCACAGGTCTATGTCTGTTATTCAGGTTCAGCCCATGATTCCTTCATAATGCAGAACAGCACCATACCCCAGTTGATGTTACAACTGTACCCAGAGAGGGCCTGGCTTGTTGGTAAGTCACATATGTAGTAATAGTGTGTGCCATGTCTGGTGCTACAATCATGAAGTGAGTGACTCATTGTTGCATATATGTCCCATGCCTTAAGAGGAGACTGCATATCCAAACCATCCTTGGTTGTTGATGCCAATAAGGAATCCAACTACTCCAGCAGGGGCATAGCTAGGTCAGTAATGTTGGGGGGGGGTGAGATCAGAATTTCCCAACAATCACTCTGGTACGTAACGCTAAAATATATTATAGGACAAGTAGGGTGCCCAACAGGGCCTTAAAGGGCACTGGAAAGGGGGAATGAATGCAGGTTGATAGGGTTACTAAATGAGAGAAAATACATAATTTTGTGAAATAACCAACATTTTTTAAGCCTTTCCAAACAGAGAGAGGGAAAGAGTGTGTGTATGCATTTTTGTCAGTGTAAATATTCCTAGCAAAATCCAACAGACACCTCATCATACCTGACTGAAACCACCTGCACCCAACTTTTTTTTAATCACAAAATACATTTATTAGGGATGTGTTGTGTAACACCCCCAAACACCCCCACTGAAGCTATGCCCTTGAACACCAGGGGAAGTGCACTTTAATGAGGCCCATTGAACAACAAGTCAGGCAGTGAAGCAGGCTTTTGGGTTCCTGATGGCCATATTTAGGTGTCTGGACTGGACTGGTGGAGCCCTCCTCTACTCAGCAGGAAGCATGTGTCAGATCACTGTGGCACGCTGCATTCTCCACAACATCGTCCTGCGGAGGAATATCCCGTACATCTCAGAGAAGGGGGTGCCCGCACTGCCACAAGGGTGATCCTGAAATGACAAGTGAAGATTCCAGTAGTGAAGAGGAAGGAGCTGACTCATCAACAGCTACTTTCCATGAGTGTAAGTATGTTGTGTGATGTAATGACTATGACTGTACAATGTACTGTAGGTCTGAGAATGTGTGGAGTGGAGTGTTTTGGCAACAACTAAGGAGCTGATATTTTGCAATATCCCCACCTTGATGATGCTGCTTTGTTTGTGACAGTCTCATTGCAATTTAATTTCCATATGTGTTCTACGTGATTTGTATAATAGGTATGTTTTCAAGAATATGCTCCTTGTTTTGTCTTTGTATAGGTACCTTCACCATGACATCCTCATGTGGGCATTGGCAGGTATCTGATGCTGTTCTGACACACAAAGTGGACATGGATTGTCCCAGGTAATGTATGTCACAGATTTGTGGTGTATGAGACCTGTGCCAAGGCAGCTTGAACAGTGTTTAGGTGGAAGGTCTGAAGTGCACATTGAACTTGTTTAGGGTGCTGTGTTGGGCTGATTGCATTATGTGTTTTATAATGTGGGCATGAAATAAGGAGTCATCAATTGCGAGGAGGGCATTCACCCTTCACATTGGCTAAACACTCTTCTTGTATGACCTGTATATAGTTGTAGATGTGTTTCATTATTGCAGGCCACACTGCTTGCCAAAACACTAATATATGTTTGTATCATGCCACCAAATGCATGATCAGTGGATAATGATGGCCCTGTGATCAGGGACTGTTGTACTGCCCTCTGTCTGTGCCTTGCTAAATGTGAAGGTGGATTACTATGGTTGGTATGTGATAATGCTCAAGCTGGTGATACCATCCACTTTTTTGTTTGCCTATTCTACATAACGATGCCTTACAAGGCCCTTTTTTCCGTGGTCTATGGGGCAGTACCTTGGTATGTGTACCTTGACTCAATATGAGTCAGCCATTCTTAGCTGTGACAGTTCAGATATTTCAACATCATATGTGCTCTACAGCGCAATAACATGTTTTGTGTGACCAGACACTTGTAGCAATGTGTTTGTGTTTGTTGGTAGTAATCCTTTGCTAGACACTGTAACATTCTGTCGCGTGGGCTCTCATTATTCTAAATGAGACTACTGGATTTCTAGGTAGCAGGATCTATAACGGTGTGGGGGACTGAGTCTGACCCACGTGTAAAGAACTCTGTCACCCTAAATCCGGGTTTTGCTCCGGCTAACTAGCAGTGCCTCATTTCTCCCATGTGGAAGGAATGATTTGGCAGCCGAGCGCATGACATCTTTGGAACTTCTCAGGGAAGTCTTGGTTACTCAGATCCAAACCAACTCTCTTATTTCCAATATGATCTCATATACAAATGACAAAGACAGTATAAGTTTTATATAATGTTTTAATAAAACGACTGTATTTTAGATATTAAGGCGTGAGCCGCAATAACCAGAACGATACAACACAGTAGGATTGAAATAGTCACCAGGAGAGTAAAACATAAGAACAAAGCTATCATATTGTCTAACAGTTTCTACTCTCCCTCTGCTTGTTCTATTTAGAGCACAGCATGTTAAGCTTCTAGCTTGCCTGTTAGAATCACTGGGGAGACATCAGCCCTCATACCTGAGCAAAGACCTGTGATCTTGGTTCAGCATCTGCAACGAGGCAGTCAGCGTCTAGTTGTGGTTCCCTGGTCGGAATCTCCCTCTTGCGTGTATTGGGACAAGGAAGTGATTTTATAACTAACATGTCATCGTGATCACAAAATGTCCCTACGCAGGAATGCCAAGTCTAAACTCCTACCACGTCTATCGGCAATGTACCAGACTGTATCCTTGACTGAAGCACAGAGTAAATATGTTATGGAGAACTCCAGTGCTGAAGTAGGCAAAACAGTGTGATATGAATAAAAAACAACACCGTAGAACTGGCTATTTGAAAAATAACAGTACGAAGCCTAATAAAAAGCATATAGAGCAAAGTGCACAGAGGCTCTAAGCTGTCAGCAAATGAATAAAATATATTCAGGGCAAAGTGCACAAGGGCCTAAAGCCTGAAGCTAAAGCGCAATGAATACGTAAAACTAACCACACTACACCCTCCCCTTGTCGGTAGCAAGTGGTTCCAATAATATAAAAGGATGCCCTAAATATAAACAATACCTAAAACAATTATTTCGACAAGGTGAGAAGACAACAAAGTCATAAATTTAGGTAACATGTGATCATAAAACCAAATTCAATATAGTGTCAATTTCGTAAAAATCCAATCGTCAGATAGAAGCAATAGAACGCAGGAGTTCCTCCAATTTGATATATGTCAATATCGGAAGATCCACGCCACAAAGTACCATGGAGCAGGTGTGATCCAAATCCCCAAAACCATTCAGGGCGGCACCCCGTGCAGGGCCTATGAAAGAGACAATACCATCTTCCTCCAGGAAGGGACTCTCATAAACTGCCTCACGAAGCAAGCGCAACCGTTGTGCACAAGTCTGGGAATGAGCCCTAATCGGGAACATCAACAGATCAGTATCGACCATTGGAGGGCGCTGCAATGAGAGACAGAGAACCAGTGCATGTTCAAACGAGCACCAAAGGCATCGAAACACGGGTTGCACACAATCCAAAACCGGTCTGAATGACAGAGACCAGTCACACTCCAAATGTCCCAGTAGTGTCGCTCCAAAATGCTGCATCATGCGTTCACGACACAGCTGCGCTGACGGGAGCAGCAATACAGGATCTCGTCGTGACGGGACAGCCATTGCGAAAAAATAGCAACAACAGCAAGACTCCAGCCAATAAAGCCAAAGTAATCGGGAAACCCCCAAAAATGCTTCCGAAAATAGAATGTATAGCCGAAGGTATCAAACCGAATATGGAAGAGAAGGTATGAGCAAAACCAACACCAACGACTTTGAAAAAATGTGCAATACCAGCAGTGCTGGATGCATTAAATATACGTCCCACAAGTTCACCGAAGTGATTCGGAAAGTTAGTATTCAAAAGGGACTGTATCTCCGCCGATGACCTTGCCACCTGAAGTGCGTAGGTCTCGCTAGCAGATGTAAGGGCCTCATGCTTTTGAAACAATAAAGCTTTTAGCCGACTCAACTTGTCGAAATCAACCTTGGAAGTAGCAATATGAGGCCAGATGTCCGCTACCTCCCTAAATTGAGTGGGGGGAAACAACACATTCCCGCAGCACGTAACGGCCTTGTTGACAACGACGATGTAAACTATTCCGGCACGCATGCCACAGCAGCGTTCGCTGTTAAGAACAATGTAACTGCCGTTAGAAAGCACCTGGAAAGTGTTTTTAATAACCGGGACTGGAACTCCCTTCAGATAACAAGCTAAGTTAGCAATCGAAGCGTTACACGCCCCGTGCAAGGACAGCTGTTTACAAACCATTGAATGGCTGACAGAAGCTTCGCATTCGCTGCCGCTAAGAAAAACCTCCTTCAAACCATTAACACATCTGTACTGAAAGGGAAGGTCCCACACCTCGTGTATGTAACTGTCTCCCAATAGTTCATATCTACCCACCGGAATGTGCTTCAAACACGAAGTAAATTGCAAAGTAGAGATAGGCAAATTAATAACCCCATGAATCAACCATTCAGCTGACGGAATCTCAGCTACCGTGAAAGGCAGTTTCTCTAATTTCTCAATATTTAACATAACATATGTCGCTTCCTTTTTAGCCATCAGTTGTTGTTGACGAGTCAAATTAAAAGAGATAAAGATCTCTCTGGCACGAACGTGCTGCCATGGAACGCGACCCGCCTTCAAGGTCTGAAGAGTCCAACCCAGCTGCATGATGGACCGCGTCTGACTCTGCCCATGATATAAAGAAGACATGTCCGATTTAATAATGTCAATGGCAGAGGAAACAATGCTGTCAATCGTGTAAACACGGTCAGAAAGGGTATGCATGCCATTATCAGCAACAGACAAAGTCTGCATCAGATTTTCCTGATCAATCTGCCTCAACCGGGCTGCAGCCTCTTGTTGTGAAAGCTTCCAAATCTCATTATAAACCTCGTATAAGAACCTTTTCTTCTGTGGTACTTTGGGACCTGACAAAAAATCTTGTAAGTCAGTATCATTAGACAGTAACGTGAGATGTGACTTAACTGCATCCAGCGTGGAGGACTTCAACCATTGCTGACAAAGCTTCCCCACACTGTATGTAGTTATAATATCAGCATGTTCTAGTAATACATAACGAGGGTCTGCCCTACTAGTCCTGAACCCCCCTGAAGAGGTGACAAAACGTTGATGACACACATTAGTGTCTACAGGCCATAATAACCACCCGCCTGGATGTAACGATGAAGTGTTAAGCGTACCATTTTGGACCCAATGTGTAAAGTCACTAAAAGTAGCATTTACATAGTGCTGCCAATTTGTTAATTTAGAAGGGACAGGCATACTAGGCAAAGTCAACTCCTTAATTGTCGCTAAGCCCAAACAGCTAGTCTGTTGTACTGTGACATTGAGGAAAATCATTTGGACCGGGATAATACATGCTCTAAACAACGTGTCCCTTCCCCGCATATGTCAATTTTTCGAACCCCAAACACTTTTTAAGTCAACAGTTTTAAACCAGTATTCATATCCCTCGACCGAAAGTTTAGATACAAACAAATTGGAATACAGTAATTTAGTATCGGTCAATAACATTTGCTTATTAGAATACGGTGCAACTTTAAAATAGTAGGACTTAGCATTACGTTGATCATGCCCAGAAAAATATGCAAATTTATCATAATACGTTTTCGAACTACCTTGTGGAGGAGTCGAGCAATGTTCCCATTGCACATAATTAAACATGGGCTTAGGGCTACTAGCTTTATGAATAAAGTGGTGTCCATAATAGTTATAACAAAACATGTCACCATGATTATCTCTAAACTGGTAAGCATCTTCATCATCATAGACAGTATAGTATTGCAAATCCGTTAGCATAGAATCTACTGTCTTCACATCCCAATCATCAGAAACAATGCCAGGTATAACAATATCATTCATTGATAATTTGAGGACATACGGTATTTGAATCAATTCAGTGGGACCATATATATCAAACATTACTTTATCCCACACAATTCCATCCGGAACTGGTATAGCAGAAATGTTCACTGTGGACAAGTCTCTTCGAACCATATGAGACGAAAAATGCGGTTTTAACACAGTCTCTACGTGCTCAATGTCAGATCGATCAGGAAGAAAATGACCATGTATTATCAGAAAAAAAGTAACCACAAATCCCAACCATAATAAAATAGTCATCACGGCCAAAAACAGCCAAAAATAGTTCCAAGGAAAAACAAAATATGTTAGTTTAAGCCATCCCAGCAGCCGTCGTGGACCGTGGACAGAAGACATCGAGGACGAGGAGCCGGACACATCATTATCAGCGTCATTGAAGCAGCCAGAAGCAGTTCTAGCAAAAGGTGAAACTGTGAACAAATCCTGCAAAACAGTGACACAATCATTTATGTCAAAGGGCGTATCTGCCGCCTCCACACCAGGACCATCTAGATCAGGAACATACATTTGTGTTCCAAACAGGCACTCATATGAAGTACGACCCCCCAGTGACCTTCTAGGCAAGTTATTAAGTGCTCTCTGTACTCCATATAGGTGGGCTAGCCAACCACGACCCGTACCTATAACTCTGGCCGTTAAGGACTGCTTTAAATCACGATTTAAACGCTCCACGACAGAATTTCCCTCGGGATGAAATGGAGACGAGAATTGGAGTTGGACCCCGAACGAAGCCATGGTGTCCCTGAATGCCTTAGAGGCAAAAGCAGGGCCCTGGTCCGAATGAAAAGCCGCAACTGCAAATATATCGACAAAGATGCGCAAATCTTTAATAACAGTTCGAGCGTCAGCCGAGCGTTGTGGCCATACCCATACAAATCTGAAGCACGAATCTACAGCAACCAAAATATATTTGTATGCACTATCTGGTGTCAGCGGACCACAATGATCCAAGTACACACACTGTAATGGTTTATTTGAAATCAGAAGGGGCGTCTGCTGCGGGCGTCTAGCTGACGATGCTTTAATTTGTTGACAAACGTCACAACAAAGGACATATTGCTTCGTCTCTTTATAGAGACCAGGCCACCAGTAACGAGCCTGTAAAAGTGAAATCGTGGCAGCCACCCCAGCATGTGCAGAAGCCACCCCCTCATGTGCTGCAGAAATCAATCGAGGTCTCTCAATTTTATTGGGAATTTCACGTACACCAATGCCTGGAATTGTAACAGTAGTATTCAGCGCACCATTCAAGCAGTAACTATATTTTGAAGGAAATCCTTTAGGAAAGGGCGTGCCAGCAGCCGTAGCCTTTATGGCAGCCGAAATTTCTGTGTCTGGTTTGGAACTCGAACGAGTCACTGCGGCCACAGTGGCAACAGCCACTGCCGATTTCACGGCTTCATCAGCCAAAGTATTCCCAGCAACGTGTATTCCAACGCGCTGGTGTCCAAGTGTATGCACAACATGGACGTTAGGAAGCGTTTCCTTCAGATCCGCAACCTTACCCCACAACATTTTATGTTTAATGGTGTTGCCTTTAGAATCTCTGAACCCATTCATCTTCCAATAGTGTAGATATTCATTGAAAGACTGAACACAGTAGTAGGAGTCACAGACCAGCAAGGTCAAAGTCGCTGGATCCGCGTGCTCCAACGCTAACAATAGAGCTTTGAGCTCAGCCAGCTGTGCCGTGCAATCTCCCAAGGTTTTAGTATAAGTATGTTGGGGCAGAACACTTCCCCCTCCATAGTGCCGCTCACCACCGCACATGCAGCAGAATATTGTTGTTTAGTCCCAACCGCTGGTTGCGCAGAGCCATCGGTATACATGACCACTTGATATTGGTCAATAGGCAACGTACCAGCAGGAACAGGGTATTCCATCTCATATTGAAGAAATTCTTGAGTCTGCAGTTTAGGGTCAAATACATAATCTACATCAGCGGCTGTCAAAGACGTAGCCCATTGTATCCATCGCGGGTGTAAAGCTTTCGAATTTGGAACACTCGCTTTTGTAACTGCCTCTAAGGCCGGAATCGGGGAAACAACAACGATGCGTTGACCCTGGGCCAGCGGTCTTTCTTTAATAACAGCCATCTGTACTGCAGTGAGAATTTTCTCAGTTTGTGCAAAACGTTGCTCTGCAGCTGAATACAAGTGAGACTTGTATGCAATCGGGACTGTCTCCCCTTCATTAAAGGTGACATAAGTAAACCCAACAGCCCCAGGTATCACCCTGATGACTAAATGTGTCTTATTGTCCCGTGTGTGTAAGTGTTTAACAGCTAAGAGATCACTCTGTAACTCTCGCAGATTGTGTGTATGTTCAATCGTCCAAAATCTACTCGAAAAATTTGGGCAAATCAACTCGTATAAGGGTTTTATACGCGTCGCATATTCAGGAATGTAAGTTCTGCCAAAATTCAGAAACCCCAACAATGACTGGAGCTTCCGAACCGTATTAGGAGGCTGCAACAAAGCACATTTTTCCCAAAAATGTGGCGCTAGGCTCTTGCCCTCACTCGACAACTCATATCCCAGGAAAATGACGCTGAGGAAGGCAATCTTTGATTTCTTAAAATTAAACTTATAGCCAATATCAGCAAACCCCACAACAATGCGCGATACACGCCTTAGATGTTGCAGAATCTCATCATCTGTCAGATATATGTCATCAACATATGATAATGCTTCAGGGTCGAACTCATGCAGCATTTCAGTCACACGAGCCGAAAACAGTCCTGGGCTATTCTTATACCCCTGAGGCAAACGACAACATTTTTTCTGAGAGCCAAACGCACTGAAACAGGTATAGTCCTGACTCTCTGGCGCTATATTCTGGCAGAAAAATCCATTCGAGATATCTAATGTTGTCTTGTATTTTTTACGCACTATATTATTCATAAGCGCTGCGCTATGTGAATTCTGTATTGCATATGTGCGTGTATGACTATTCAAATGTCGGTAATCCACCACTATCCTATATGAATGGTCCGGTTTAGCAACCGGAAACAAGGGATTATTCATCCGCGAGACGCAGGGCTCAATGACACCCTGGTACTCCAATTGTGTAAGTATTTCCCTAACCGATGCCCTAGCTTCAAATTTGATAGGATACTGCGGTTGTGGCTGAGGGTCGCCCTTTATCGGAATTACATGATAAGGTGATCGTCTGTCCCACCCCACGTTATTTCTATACAAGGCGGGAGCCTGTGCTAGAGCCCATGATTTACTATAGGACTCCGCTAGTTCTCTTGGAACAAGTGGTGAGAAGGAAGGTGTAATAACCTCCTCCCCAACCGGACAGTCGCGAACAAAGTCAGGTGGCCAATCCTGTTCGGCCAGCAGAACATCATATGATTTTACCACATGGTCCCAAAAAATGGCGTTTATAATACGGTCAATGTCCCCTTCCAATCGTAGAGTCACTTCATATACTCTATCAGGATCAGAGACTCGCATATCCGCCATCTCGACTTGTATGAAGTCATCAGTTGCTTTCACCTCCAGATGCTCTAGAAGACTCCGGCGAACTATTGTGACCTCTGCCGCGCTGTCTAACAGTCTTGTTCGTCAAGAGAACTCTCTTCTTGAGCGGCATGTCTGATTGAGACTGCTGCCACTTTCTTCTTTTTAAATTGCTGTTTTTGTTGCAGCGGTTTCTCTTCCTGTTTAATAGAAACCTCCGCTGAGCGTTGTGAATCCTGTCTCGGTTTCACGTACTCCGTCCTCCGCTCTGACTGCCCACCTCTCTCACTTCTCTTTTCCGAGGAGTCCTGAAAGGAACGAGATTGGCGTGTATCAGTATATTGATATCTATCAGGCGTCTTCAAAGTATCCTGATTCCTGAGATTATACTTATTCTGTGGGGTCTCCGGTTGCGGAGACTGCCCACCATCTTTCTTAGGTGTTTGCTGTTTCTTATCCCAGCGCTTTTTCGAACCCTGGGGTTTTTGCGGTCTAGCCCCTATGCTATCACGACCAATACTAGAATATGTTTCCGCTATTATTCTCGGAAGCTCCCGCTCCTGATTAAGCAGCGGAACATCCCAAAGACGCATTCGCACTGCTAGTGCTACTGCCTCTCCTTTGAGATTACTCAAAATAATAGAAGAAACTGTGGCAAAATTGCCCAGCAACTGCATGCCAAAATCTAAGGCAGGGGCAGCCCCATATTCATCCTGAATCTGTTTAAGCACGTCCGGTAAATTAGCTAATGTCGGTGTACCGTGTGCCGTAGTGTAGAGAGCGGCAAACACCGTGCCTCATGTATTACAAAGATCCTCCGGAGGAACCATCCCATACGGCAAACACATCGTCAAAATCCTATGTTTACCCTGAGGTCCCGTATGGGGAAATACTGCTTCCAGCGTATTAATTTTTTGCGCCAGCCAAAATGGAGTCTCCTCTCGTTTAGCCGGTACCTTACCCATAACTGAGTGTACAGTGGCCGGATTAATACCCGGAACCACTGCCTGTGGGTGCGCTGGAGCAGCACGCGCTGCATTCGTATTTAGTGTCTGCATTACAAACTGAACTAATCGTCTATATGTAGCCGTTAATTCTGTATATAAACGACGAACTTCAACCACTGCCAATTGAGCAACCGCAGGATGTGGTGTATATGTAGCCAATAAAGGCCAGGTAGGACCATCATTACTCAGTGGACCTAACCTAACTTGTGCTACTGTGTGTGGGAGGGCGCCATCAAGCCAATTATGGTGTTCTTGATAAGATAGAGGTATTTCTAAATAAGCGTAAGCCCTGTATTGTCCAGGGACATTCGCAACAGTGTATTCGTGAAAAGTATTTGTTCCCCCATCCACTGCTGGAAATCCGACCCAAGAATAAAAAAGTTCCGTTCTATAGGCTGCATGGCCGTCCACCACAAAAGTGACTGGACCCCCCTGGACAGTCAGTCCATGTGTCAATAGATGTCCCGTGAGCGGATGATGCATATTAATTGCTATATTCACTACATTAGGATTCGCCATTTTATAAAAAATAGCTCCAGGTCAGAGAAGGCACACCAATATCGGGGTTTTCCTTTCAAAGTTCAAGCTTGAACAACCAACCACTAAGCAATAGGAAGCACCTATCCCGTGGCGGCGGAAACCCTCAGCCCCAAGGACGTCTCCGTATACGGAACCGAGGAGTCAAAATATATATGAGACCAAGAGAGTCAGTCGGACCTAAACATTAGAGCCAGACCAAACGCTGGCGGCGCCATGTCGCGTGGGCTCTCATTATTCTAAATGAGACTACTGGATTTCTAGGTAGCAGGATCTATAACGGTGTGGGGGACTGAGTCTGACCCACGTGTAAAGAACTCTGTCACCCTAAATCCGGGTTTTGCTCCGGCTAACTAGCAGTGCCTCATTTCTGCCATGTGGAAGGAATGATTTGGCAGCCGAGCGCATGACATCTTTGGAACTTCTCAGGGAAGTCGTGGTTATTCAGATCCAAACCAACTCTCTTATTTCCAATATGATCTCATATACAAATGACTAAGACAGTATAAGTTTTATATAATGTTTTAATAAAACGACTATTTAAGATATTAAGGCATGAGCTGCAATAACCAGAACGATACAACACAGTAGGATTGAAATAGTCACCAGGAGAGTAAAACATAAGAACAAAGCTATCATATTGTCTAACAGTTTCTACTCTCCCTCTGCTTGTTCTATTTAGAGCACAGCATGTTAAGCTTCTAGCTTGCCTATTAGAATCACTGTGGAGACATCAGCCCTCATACCTGAGCAAAGACCTGTGATCTTGGTTCAGCATCTGCAACGAGGCAGTCAGCGTCTAGTAGTGGTTCCCTGGTCGGAATCTCCCTCTTGCGTGTATTGGGACAAGGAAGTGATTTTATAACTAACATGTCATCGTGATCACAACGCAGGAATGCCAAGTCTAAACTCCTACCACGTCTATCGGCAATGTACCAGACTGTATCCTTGACTGAAGCACAGAGTAAATATGTTATGGAGAACTCCAGTGCTGAAGTAGGCAAAACAGTGTGATATGAATAAAAAACAACACCGTAGAACTGGCTATTTGAAAAATAACAGTACGAAGCCTAATAAAAAGCATATAGAGCAAAGTGCACAGAGGCTCTAAGCTGTCAGCAAATGAATAAAATATATTCAGGGCAAAGTGCACAAAGGCCTAAAGCCTGAAGCTAAAGCGCAATGAATACGTAAAACTAACCACACTACAATTCCACTCCTTACATTAGTATCTTGTGTCTTCCTCATTTGCTTCACATGGTCCTACATCTATACATAGTAGTACGTGGAACAGAGGCAAGCAGGCAATGACTTTATGATAGGTGGATTTTTTGAAGAATTGTACAGAATATAAAATTGGGGCATGATGGAATAGAAAAGTGAAGGGGTCAGTCATGGTGGATGAAATCATTGGAGTAGAGACCACACCAATGGAAGTTCAAAGTCCAGTGTACTCCTCCCATTGGAAATGGAAGGTGGTTTAAGAACAGTCAACAGAGTGAATATGTGACACACAAAGGAGATCATTTTGGAAGAGGTCATCTGCACCTCCTGGATTCCTCTATGGATGTCCCTGCTTGCGGGGGTGGTATTTATGCTGCTACAGAGGCAGGGGTGTCTGGGGTGAGTTCTTTCCCCTGACATGGCCTCTCATCCACAGATGGAGGGCCTGGTGTAGATGTGCCAAAGGAAGGGGAAGAGTGTTGTTGTCGAACCCTGCTCAGGGTGGTGTTAATGTCCCTCATAACCCCTGTTAGAGAGGCCATGTTGGTATTGTGAGCCTCTCTCTGTTCTTGCATTTCCCGATGGAAGTCCCTCCTCAGCTGCTTCATTTCCCAGAGTTCAGAAAGCACCTGCCCCATCACACCTTACGACTCCTGATAGACCCCCCTCTCCCACTGGTTCCTGGACCATCATTGTTAGAGGTTTTGTGTTATGATTCAGGATGTATGACTGGGGGGCACTGTGCTAGGTACACAGTTTGGGGGTGCATGGTTGCCGTGATGTGGAGGCAACTGGGCTGAGGGGTGTTGATGTGGCCACAGTGAGACTCACTGTTGGTGTCGGACCAGGTTGCCCAGATGGCCAGAACCGCCCTCCACGTCCAGATGTCTAGGAGTATTTTCATTACTGAAGGCTTCATCCACGGGGGTAGTGGCAGTCTCTTCAATGACCTCTGTGTGGCCAGTGGCAGCTCAAGCTTTAGATGTGAAAGATACAATGTTACTGGTTGTATTGTGACATCTATCTCCAAAAGTTTACAGTGACATTTTGCAAAGACCTTATACATATTTGATTTGCAGTTAATCCTATTGTGACAGCTACACATGGTGTTGGTTGTATTGACATGACATTTCTGGAGCATGCCAGATCTCCTTGCCTGAACCAGCTGCTGAGGTGTGCAAAACATTGTCCCTTGGGGGATGGCCTGAGAAAGTCATCTTGCCACCAGTGCAGGCTAAGCAGTGGCTATGCAAGCTCGGTTTTTGGCCCATTTTGAGGCCTAGTCAAATGTGATGCAGGCAGACCCAGGAGTTTGTTGTATAGGTGACTTGAGTCATCCTGTGGTTACTGCAATGCTAATGTGTCTGCTGCCCAAACCATTCTGGTGCTACATCTTGAGGCCTTTGTGATCATTGTTGTGCACACTGGCTAAGCTGCCCTTCCTATCCTCAATAGTTTCAGCTTGGGTTAGCAGGATCTCAGAGTTGGGCATGATATGTATCCTGGTCACTCCCAGATGAGTAAACCTCAAATCTGACTTAGCAGGTAAGGATATTTGATCAATTGACTACTGGCATGGTGTTTTGAGTTAGGGAAACAGTGCCTCCTGGGAGTTACAGTCATGTCACTGTCTCTACTGCACACTTTGCATCCTCCCAGGTGTGTAGAGTTCATTTGAGAGTTCTCTACTAGATGGATCTGGGCAAGTGAAACTGGGTTTGTTGTTGGAGTTATGGAAACGGCTGTTAGAAATTGGGTCTTGTATGGCACTGCACAAAAACAAGTCCTATCCTTACCACTGATCACCAATGGTACACACCCTTGTCCAAGTAGGGACTACAATCCTAGTCAGGGTAAGTCACAACACAATCCAAATTGTTTTGTGCTCACCCTCTGGTAGCTTGGCACTGAGCAGGCAGGCCTAACTTAGAAGGCAATGTGTAAAGTATTTGTGTAATATTTCATACAATAACACAGTGAAAACACCAAAAAAACTACACCACACCAGTTTAGAAAAATAGTTCATATTTATCTGAATAAAATACGACGGACCAAAATGACGAAATCCAATATGCACAAGTCAAGATATCACTTTTTAAAGGTTTAAATGAGTATCAATCCTTAAGAATCAGTGGTTGTATTCTTTTAACACACAATACCTGGATGCATCAAAATAATGGCCCACGAAGGCCATAGAAGAGGAGATGCGTTGAAAAATACGGCGCTGCATCAGATTTTCCAGTGCGGCACAGACCATGAGTTGTTTTTTTCCATGCTGCAAGATAATGTGTCGTAATGTGTCGTACATCCTTGGTTCTTCACTGCGATGCGGGTGACGCAGAGGGATGATGCGTTAAACATCCTTGGTGAGCTGATAGAAGGAGCAGGCGCTGAATAGATCCTGTAGGTGATGCAGTGATTTTTCAGCTGCGAAACAGGTGCTGCGTCTATTTCTGCGGGAAAGCTCAATCCAAGCCCTTGGAGCATACTTGTGGGGAAGTCAGAGCTCTTCCTTCAGAAGTCAGGGGCAAGCAGGCAGCAGAGCAACAAGCAGAGCAGCAGTCTTTCTCAGCAAAACAGTCCAGATGAGTCCTTGGGCAGCCAGGCAGTCCCCATGACAGAGTCCAGTTGCAGGTCCAGAAGTTGCTGCCTCTCCATTCGGACGTGATGCCTCTCTGTGCGGGACCCCTGAATGTTAGTTATGAGTTACTTCAATTGTGACTTGTTGGACGAACTTTGTGAGACGAATGGGGTTTCACATGTCCATGTGCTCGATTGGACAGTTTATAATTAATCATCATTCAATCAAATTTATGTATACAGGGTTTCAGTACTAGGACATGGAGGAATATCTTCTCAAGAGCCTTGATAAAGTCCGTATTAGGACGAAACACGTGTCGGATGAAGTTTCTGGCTGCATTTTCAAATCAGAGTGAACTTGGAATTACAAGTGGAACTATTCCTGATTGAATCCTATGATTGGACTGAACTTTATTATTACAAGCAGGACCACTTCTGGATGGATTTACTATGGATAGTATTGTAGTGGTTGTTTCTGATTTATGTATATTGTGAAGGTTATATTCTAAATGGTTTCTAGGGTGTTGTAATTATTTGTTTTCTGTAATGAAACTAGAGAATTGGTTTCAATGGTTTGCATCTTTAATGTGTATGTTTATATCTATTAAAAGATTGTATAATTTTGTTTTATCACATGCATGCAGTTTTACTGGTTCCTTTTTCAAGATTGCCTCTGTATGACTATGTACAACTGTATACCATGATAGTTGTAAGAATGAATTACATATAGCTTTGCAGTGCTCCACATGTCTTTCTATGTATAAGTTCTATTTACTGGTTTAGGTTTCTTTTCCAGTATACATATTCGGCAACAAATATGTTCATGTGTATGAGCACTTGCACTGTTTATACATTATAGGAGTATGCAGCCAATATAAGGTCTTTTGTTGGCAGGTCCAGAAGTGTCTGATTTGGTGGGGTCAGAGACCCAGTTTATATACACAAAATGCCTGTGAAGTGAGGGAAACTCCAAAGTGTTGGTTTTGAAGTGCACAAGGTCTCCTTTCAACCCAGCCCTGTCTGCCAGGATCCCTGTGGGTAGTTATCAGTCCTTAGGGTGAGGGTAGGCCACTGGTCTTTGAAGTGTAAGAGAGAGCCCCTCCACCCGTCCTGCCCAGGGAGCCCCATTCAGTATGTAGATGAATGCCGATATGACTGAGTATCCTGTGGTTATGGCTGTCTGGGTGGAATGCCTAAGGGAAGCTGTCAACCAGCACAATCCAGACATGGATTTGAGACAGACTGTAAGGCACAGACGGCAGTAAGTGCAGAGAAATGCCCACTTTCTAAAAGTGGCATTTCTAAAATTGTAATATTAAATCCAACTTCACCATTAAGCAGGAATTTATATTACCATTCTGGCCATACTAAACATGACAGGGCTACTCCTCTCAGATCAGAATCTACCACTTAAAAAGTGTATAAAGGCAGTTCTAATGTTGGCCTATGAGAGGAGCAAGCCTCACAGTAGTAGAAAACTAATTTGTGGGTTTTTCAATACCAGGACATGTAAAACACATAAGTACATGTCCTGCCTTTTACTTACATAGCACTCTGTCCTATAGGTTACCTAGGGCCTACTTTAGGGGTGACTTATATGTAGAAAAGGGGGAGTTTAAGGCTTGGCAAGTAGTTTTAAATGCCAAGTTGAAGTGGCAGTTAAACTGCACCCACACGCCTTGCAATGGCAGGCCTTAGACATGGTTAAGGGGCTACTTATGTGGGTGGTGCAACCAGTGCTGCAGGCCCACTAGTAACATTTAATTCACAGGCCCTGGGCACCTCTAGTGTACTTTACTAGGGGCTTACAGGTAAATTAAGTATGCAAGATGGGTAGGAGCCAAAGTTACCATTAGGGGAGAGAGCACATGCACCTTAGCACTGGTTAGCAGAGGTAAAGTGAAAAGAGTCCTAAAACCAGCACAAACAGGGTCAGAAAAATGGGGGAAGACAGGCAAAAAGTTGGGGGATGACCACCCTAAGGCTGTCAGGTCTAACGAGGACCAATTGTGATTTGCATTCTGGTTCCTCCCTCTACTTCCCACCATTTTTCATATGGTATCCTCCTAGGGGATTGCACTTCAACTGGGATTTTATAGACATGGCTATTTGGGCATATGGATCCTGGGCGTGTGTCTGGAGTGAGCGGTGCAGAGCATCCTGGCCTTAGCAGTCAGGTCACTCCCTCTATAACCACAGTTTACAAATGGTATCCTCACATCTGAGTAAACTTACATTTGCCTAACTGGGCTCTTTGATTAAATGTACACTGTTCTGGTGTTTGGAGTCCGAGAAACCCGTTGCCGTCAGGTTATTCTATCTACTTCACACACCAATGTCACCCCCAAGGTGAGTAAACTTAATTTGTGAGTTGACAAACAGGGGAATTCGGACAAGGGAACACTGTGCCGGTGTTTGGGGTTATAGAAACACTGCCTCCTGGGATTTGCAGTCATGTCACTCCCTCCACTATGCACACTATACATATATCATCCTCCAGGTGAGTAAACTTCATATTGGAGTTACCAAACAAGGGTATTTGGAGTGGAGGACACTGTGCTGGTGGTTGGGGTAAGAGTATCAGAGCCTCCTGGGAGTTGCATTCATATCCGTTCCTTTACTACACACACCATCCATTTGTGTCCCCCCAGATGAGTACATTTCATTTTTGAGTTGACAAACAAGTGTATTTGGAGAAGGAAACACTGGGCTGGTGTTTGGACTTGGAGTAACGGTGCCTATTGGGCTTTGCAGTCAGGTCACTCCCTCTACTTCCCAACATTTGATAAATGTTATTATCCCAGATGACTGAAAGGCATTAGAGAGATGGTAAACAGGGGTGTATTGGCAAGTGTACAATGGGCTGGTGTCTGGTTTTGTAGAAACAGGGGCTACTAGGCTTTACAGTCGTGGCACTTCCTCTACTTCCCAACAGTTAGCCTATGGTATCCTCATAGGTGAGAACACTTCAATTGGGAGTTCACAATCAGGAGTATTTGGAGAAGAGGACCCTGTGCTGGTGTTTGGAGCTAGGGAAACAATGCCTCCCAGGGGTTGCAGTCATGTCAGTCCCTGAACTACACACACTTGACCAATGCAATTCCCCAAGGTCAGTACACTTCATTTGCGCGTTAATAAACAAGGGTGTCTGGAGAAGGAATCACTGGGCTGGTGGTTTGAGTAAAAGTAACAGTGCCTGTGGGAGCTGTAGTCATGTCAGTCCCTGTGCTGCACACACTTGACAAATATTCTCCCCCCTGGTGAGAAGACTTCAATTGTGAGTTCACAGACATGAGTATTTGGAGTAGAGGACACTGGGCTGGTCAGTTCGTGTATCCGACCCATGCTCCATCCCAGTCAGCGATATGTTTTTAGTTTGACTCAGTCTCCTATGACTAGATATCTGTGTTTGGTGCTTTGATCTCTCAGGCTTTAGTTTTACTGTAAACTTAAAAAAATCATAACTCTGGTTCCACTGACTGGATTGTTGTCATTTTGGTGTCAATTCAATAATTAAAATTGACTCTTTTTTTCTAAGTTAGTGTGGGACTTTTTTACTGTTCGTATGTTGCAAACATTCTTTACACATTGCCTCTAAGTTAAGCCTGTCTGCTTTTTGTACCAAGCTACCTACGATAAAGCACAGGTTAGGTACTGATTTGTTTTGGGTATACCCTGCAAGGGATGGTGGCTATTGATTGACCAGGGCTCACACCCCAGTCAACCCAATTTCTTACAGCATGTGCCTTTAACCAATGAATCTCTGAGTTAATCAATTTAAAGGTAAATGAAGAAATAAAACAGTGGCAGGGTCAAGCGGGCAACACATCAGCATACAAGAAAGGGTAAAATCAAAAGCTAGGAGTTTTTTGCCAGGATTGTCAACATGATATTGAAACTGACTGTGCAATAGCAGGGCCAGACCGTTCTTTTGGTCTAGTCTCTACTAGAAACACTGTATCACGTTTTTAAGTATTAACAGTTCATGTACCTCTTAGGCTTGTTGCCATACAGGATGAATCATTAAAGCATGTTGAAGAAGTGTGGGCCCGGGTTGCCATGTGTCGTGAGGGAAAGGCAATATCGGATACAATGTTGTTTGTTGTGATGGTGAGATGAAGGGGTGGGATGAGAGGCTTTTAAAGCAGCGTAATGTGTGGGGAGGGAGGAGTAACGGAAAGAGTGAGTTTAAGGACGATGCAAAAGGACACCAACAACGTTGTGTGAGCATTGTAAATGGTGGATCTGATAAGGAAACAGGATGAGCTCCTCAAAAACAGTGAATGATGTTGATGTGAGCAAGTCCAAGTGATGAAGGGTATGCTGAGTTTGTGAATATTTGAAGAAATATGCAGTGGGAGCAGAGTGTTTGCGTGCACAATGCAAGGTGCTGCGCATATCAAACTGGGTTGGTGTCTTGCCCATGTTGCGTATCTGCAGGTGCAAGACTGTTTAATTCTGTGATGGTTGTGTACTTTGAGTGGTGATGTGGCAGGGTAGCTCATGGTTTTGTGGGATTAGGGGAGTGGTGTATTTAGGTTGACATTTGTGTCTATTGCTTCCAGAAGTGATTGCTCAACATGATTGTACGACTTAATATCAACCCCCAGAATATTGTGGTATAAGAATATTGAAGACAGAATATTGAGGGACAAAATATCAAAAGGTAGGGAAATATGAATTTGCTATTCCTAACTCCACATCTACTTAGCTTGAAGATATATGCACCGCTAGGTACTTTAATGTCGAGTTAGGTATAGAAAATCTAGACTTACTCATCTGTCAATATTTATTTTTATACTTTGTCCTCAATTTTGTGTTCCATCAACATTCTGTGGTCAATATTCAGGGTGCACACCCCAGAGATTGGTGAAGATGCAGACATGCTAGCAAGGATCACTGGAATGCAGGTTGGGTCAGAATGTCCCAGGTAAAAGGTCTGCTAGCTTTCTTCACTTACCTGCAGTGTTGATTGGCTGCAACACATACCAGCAAACCTCACTCAAATGCAAATGTTGCTAAGAAGCAAAAGAAAACTTGGATTCACAGAGCACAATTCACTTAAATGCAGACTATTTCCGGGAAGAAATATGTTTGCACAATATATTCAAGTGCTACTTTACTCAGTACAGACTATGCTAAAGAACAAATAGGATACAACTGAGTGTGATATTGTGTATTCTTACAATGCATGGCACAGGTCTCTCCAGCAGGATAGGGGTCAATCAGATGCCTTAAGTCTTTATTTAGTCTAGATTTTGTTGCCATCGACTACAACCACTAAACATCTGTGTTTCCCCTCGACCACATGAAAGTGTTGTAATTTCCTAGTTCTTTTACATCATCAGGTTGCTGTGGCTGTTTGCATCACGCACTGTCAACTATGTGTATAGTCGTTACTGCATCTAGGTAGTTATTGAAGGATACTCCTCTCTGTGCTTCAAGAACTACGTCTCACTGGTTCAGTTTTTGAGTAATGAGACTGCATAGCAAAGTCATAGACAAAACTTTACTTTAAAAGTTACATACTAAAGAGTACTGTTCTTTTCAGTCATGCCTCTCAAACTCCCTCAGTAGCTTAGAGTGTGACAACCATCAAAATAGTACAGAGATGCACAGCTGGTAAGTGGTCCCATGTCAAACACATTTTTGTCAGCTGTCTCTCTCCCTCACTTTTACATCTATTTTTATGATTGTCCTTCACCAGCTGACACTCTTGATACCTTTATCTAAATATTGTTATCTCAGCTGCTTCCTTTTGATTTTGATTTCTTTCTGCTCATCTTGTAGAATGACTGCAAGACTGTCTTGCTAATTGACTCCATCCTCTGTGGATGTGTGGCAACTATCCTGACGGTTGTGGACATTTACTCAGCTGTAATGAGTTGGTCTTTCTTACTAGTTGTTCTAAGTATGTATGTATATGAAAGTTTATTATTATTTGAAATAGGGGGTCCCCCGCCTCAAGGAATAATAGCACTAACTTGTCAGAGTAAACCCAAATTCACTAAATTAACCTGAGCTCAACCCTCTGAATGCTATGGTACAGAGCACACAGGCTTAAATGTGTATTTATGCAGTACCCAAGCAAGAATAAAATAAAAACACCAAACAATAAAATCCTAAACCGAATTAGAAAAATTTAGTAAAATTTAATAAACAAAATGACACCAAAACAATAAAGGCCCAATGGGGTAACTGGACATATGGATTTTTGAAAGTTTAAGTAAAATAGTTGCAAAACGCACTAAGCACTATTAGTACTCTATTGAAATGGTAGCCCAGAACATAGGCTGGATTTGAGGCTGACCGCCAGAGAAACCTGGTCGAATACCTCAAATGCATTGGTTCTGCTGAAAGTCTAGAAGCCAAAAAGATTGAGAAATTTCAGAAAGGACTTTGGCACTTTTTATCTAAGTCCCAATGCAGAATGTGACTTATTTTTTTAGAAGAAAAATCTTCCCTGGGTGGGTGGCATACCTGAAGCAGTTTGGTCTGGAGAATTCTCGTTGAAAATGTTTTAAGTCCCAAACACAGAATGGAGGTTCGGGAACCTTTGGGTGGGAGGAATCTGAAATCCAATCCAACACTGTGGAACTGCTGGTCAGATCATTTTTCTGACGGGCGCTGCTAAGGCGCTGGGGAAAAAGTGTCAAGTTTCTAAACTTACGTCTGGTGCACAAACAACCGCAGGAGTACACTTCTAAGACCTAGAAGACCCCAGGGGAGGGCACCTAGAGACTCTTAGGGTTTCAGGCAGAGGTCAACTGCAAAGTCAAGTCCCAGTCCTGTTGCCGCTGATTAGGCAAAGGGCTCTTGCAGCTTTTTGTGTCCCTGTAGCCACAAAGGAGGTCAGTCAACCGAACCTTGGAGTCCACTTCTTTGTGCTGGCTACAAGAGAGAGCACATCCAGTCCTTCATGACTACTCTCAGGTTACAGGCAACAGGACCAGTCCCCTTCTGATCTTCATCAGGTCCAGATAGTTTTCTGAGATGGTGGTACCTTGCGTTGGGAAGGCATTCCATGTGTGGAACATGGGTGTTGTCATGCACCCACCCATGGATTTTGGTGCATTCCCAGATTTACAAAGACATGTAAACCTGAGAATGCATCAAAGTGGTATGCCACCCCGAAGCAGGTGTAATGAGGAAAATCTATATTTATTGCTCTTTGTTATTTCCGCTTTCTAGTGTGCTGCAGTTTGCAGAACACATAGAAAGAGGAAATTGCTTCTAAAGGTTGTTTTTCTGCAGGAAGGTGTCCCTTCCTGTACAAAGCAACCCTGCCTGTAACATAAGCATCCTAATAGATATTGTGCATTTTTCTGCCTCCTTTCATACAACGTTGCTTGCTTTCCTGCGTTGAGTGAAAAATCTGAAAATCTGCCCCTGGGTGTTTAGAGTGAGATAGCTTGTTGTCTGGTATTTTCTTTTTTGCATTTATATGTTAATTTATTGATGTCTTGGTACCTTCTGTGGCACTGTCTGCCCAAGATGGCTAGTTTTGTGGCCAGATATGCTGGGGTGTTGCAAAATGGGTTCTGCCCATTTAATACACCCAAGTTTTTTTGCTTTTTAAATCACATGGTTTTGGACTTTTTACTGTGGGTGTGTCTCACTACATGTGTCTTACCCACTGTAATCATAAGGCAAATGGACAACGTGTTTACAGCCAGTGTCTGACTTTTAAGATAAGGCTGCTGCAACACAGCTAGGGTAAGGGGCAGCTAGGGCAAGTGGCACTTGGCTGGTCACTTATGAGCACATGTTAACATGTGTGTACACACATGCACAGGCAGCGCATGTTAGACTACATTTTTGCGCAGCCCGCTGGCACAGTGGAACTCTCCAGGGTTAGATATTGACCTGGAATAGCCCTTTTAATATTAGTGGGCACTTATCGATAAAATCAGTGTGATTTACTGTTTTGTCTGCAGTGACACTTTATTATAACCCATGAGGGAGGAAAATCTGCCTTAGAGTGCTGTTTCGTTTCCATTAAGCCTACAAAGTCCTGTGAGGGGTGGGAAAGGTGTGCCCAGTTCATATTCACAAGTCCCAAGACCATACATCTACACCTTATGGATCATTCAGACTTGCCATATTTCACTGCCTCAGCTAGGCCTTTTGACACCATCTTGAGCCAAGTGCTTGCCTCACCTCCTGAGGAGGAAGGGATGAGATGAATATCTATATCTTGTAATTACTTGTCACAGTGTGGCAGGGCTGGGGACAGCCTAGGTCCACTGAACAAAGGAGGAAGCCCAGACAACTGGAGCCAACACAGGAGGGTGCTGCTCTTTGAAGTTTTGGTGGGGCAGAGCTGAGACCCCAAAAGGAGATGTGACTCCTGGATGACATCATCTTGAACTGCTCCAGCATGCTGTGCAAGAGAGTTGGGGTAAGGTGGAGAGATGATGTGGCATCCTAGGATTGGCTTACGATTGGCCAGGGGTGCCTGTCTTCTGGAACCTTTCACCACTTTTTAAAAACTCTTGCCCAAGGGAGAAAGCTGTTGGGGCTTTTGTGCTCTTGACTGCTGGACCCTTGGACTGTGACAGCCATGGACAACTGGAAAGAGGACCTCTTGATGGCCAAAAGGACCAATGACCTTTCCCTAGTTGCCCTCACTACCAGTTGGTCTCTCCAAGGGCCAGTGAGGCTGGCCCTCCTAAACCCCCTGAGAACCAGTCAGGGAAAGATCTGGACTTCTGCACCCAGAGACAAAGATTAGGAGAAAGGCTGGTGCAGGAAGCCAGTGGAACTAGCTACCTGCAGCTTACCCTGCCTTGGAGGCCAGTAGGCCTGCTGAAACTGCTCCCGGTGGCTAGAGCTCATAAAATGAATCAAGGACCTTCCAAATTGGCCCAACATACCCAAACTATGGCCTTTTTAAGGTTGGCGACTTTGACCTTTGCAGACAAACTGAGCATATGGAGCTCCACTCCAAGATCTGGAAATGACTCCTAGGGCGGATGAGGGCTCTCAGGTCAGCACAGGATTCATTTATTTATTTCCCCAAGGGAGGCACATGCATGGGCCCCCTTCATGTTTCTACATTTGCACCTGGGACCCCCATCTCCCCAAGCACTGACAAAGACTGAGGGATTGTTGTTACACCCCCCAGCAAAGAGAAGACAGGCCTGGAACCCCATCTCTGGGCCCCCACTGTCGATGGCCTCACTCCTATTCCCCATGCCCCCCTCTGAGGGGAGCAGTGTGGCCACCCCATAATGAACTCCCTACCTGCATGGAGCGGGCAGGGGAGAAGAGCTGCCTGCTCCCATGGCAGCAAGAAGGGTGCTGCTCTGGGACAGCCAGGGGTGGGCTCCTGTGCTGCTCCAAATGATTGGAGGCATGTTGGCTGCACAGGTGGGGTGGGCAGCCCCAAGAAAAGAAAAAGCACTGACTGGACAATCATTTTGTGAGTTTTAATATTGAATGCCAGTGAATGGTGAATATTAGCCCACACTACCACCCCTGAGTAGGCCTTGGACTGCTGTGGTTTGCTACCCTGAGAGAGTCAAGTGCTACAATGGGGTGCTTGGCTCCTAGTTAAGGGAAAATGGTGGACCCATTACTTGTGCAGGTCTCACATCCTCTGCAACTAATAACCCCAATTCCTACATGGAGCTTTCTTTATGATGGCCTTATCGGTGATGCAACAGGTCTTGTAGATTAGCTAACCCTAAAGGCAGAGCTTGTGAAACTCCTTCAGTGTCAAAATGTTGTTTTTTAATTCCTCATTTTCCTTGGTGAGCCTCAGCATGTTGCCTTCAAGAGATAAGTGATGACAATTTTCAGTCAAGGACACCAATGACCAGAATATGTCTTCATCTAGATGGGAATAAATGATTGGCTTATTTAACTGAACCAGTTTTCTTTGGGTATCAATGATTTCACTTTTCTTTGGAGGTAGAGCTAGTATCATGTTGTCTTGGTTTTCTTGTTGATGTGTTACTTCAAAGAGAGCACTTTCAGCCTGAAGATGAAACCACTGAGGCTCATGTCAGCTAGCCAGTCTTCAGTTGTTGTGTGTTTAACATTAAGAACGTCCAGCAGGAATATCAATTATCCAAGTTATAATGTTAGGAGAATCTGGATTTTTTTAAAGACACAAACCTAGCATTCTGCGTGCAATGTTTTATTTGCCACTTCCTGCAGAACTTAAATGTTATAATGACATTATAAAAAACTAGAAACAGGACATCAAACCAGGATATATCAACCCCCCCCCCCAAATAAATTCTAATCTTTGCAGTTTTGGGACTGACCAAGTCACCTATCTACAACTTGATACATTCCTATCTTAACTCCTTCTTACACTAAAAATCTTCCTCATAGTACTAATCAGATCAATCTTGAAAAATAGTACTGCTTTAAAAGATTCACAAAGTAACCAGCACCTCCAACGTGTCTTGGGATAAATAATACTACCCTCTTTGCCTACAGTAAAACCAAGATTCTCCTAACATTATACCTTGGAGAATCTACTGCTTAATGTAAAACCTGAAGCTATCATTAGTCTTTTTTAAATCTTCATATATATTGCACATTCAGCATGTTCAACTAGTCTCAAATATAACTTGCAAATACACCTGCATTTCACTAATGCATTGCTCCCAAAATGTCTTCCAAACATGCTCCTAACTTTGCTTGCCAAATATCATCTAGTGGGATAAGCCACCTAGATCCACATCTGCTTCATTTATAACCCAATATATTCATCTAGCAATGGCAGCTGAAACTACCAGCCTACAATGAAGTATGCTTGACAAAAGTAATTGATAGAAACCACCTGTCCAAAATGCAATCACTTTCCTTTCACACTTTCAACTGTCAACCACACATAACTTAGGTCTCACCTCAAAGCAGGGATAGAAGAACCCATGGTCTTAATTCTGCATGAAATAATAAACAACACCCTCTCAGGAGGAGGACACTTATTATCCATATCCAAAGCACAAATATCTGAAGATCTATTAAAAGAGATGAGGCACAAGAACGTAGCAAACTTCCAACTCAACTGCTGCTGAGAAAACTCTAGATTCTCCACACATCTATTTAAGCAGCACAAAAATCTAGTTAACAACCCAGAGTTTTACTTCATAAGAGAAGATCTCCCTAACCTTGTGAGCGCAGTACTGCAGCCCAATGTTTAAGACTCGCCAAAATTCAGATTAGCCCAAAATTTACCACAGATGTTTTTTTCCCGGGTTGACCTCGAAGGAAGAGACACCGTTCCTTACATCAATTTTGTAGAGTAGTACTCATAAGTAACTTGGAGCACTAAATAGTTGAGTTCTATATCAGAGAAAAGTTAAAGGGTTTTATCACAAAAATCTCAGAAACAAAGTGATACAGAATGAATGCAGTGAAGGCTTATATGTAAAATCATACGGAACAGTCAAAAACCAGAAATTACCCTCAGTCCCAAATGAGCAGCAAATTATAAAGAATCAGAGTCTCTATTAGAACAGAAAAGTCCCCTAAAAAACTGGCTCACCTCCAGAATCAAGGGGTTTCTATTCACAATTCTTGCATAACAAATTAGAGAAAGAGCAGAACCATTGTGACATGTTCAAAAATAGCAATTCTTTTGACAAATTAGAACATTATACATCACTAGTATGAGCACTACCGCATTTTAAGCAGGCACCCAGCATCTTTCATGTTACTGCCATCCGGAGGTGCCTGTGTCCAGCTCCACCTCATAACCTGGGACTGATCCTTTGCCCAGTCCAGGCCCTTTTTGGACCCAGCCTTGTGCCTTGAGGCTTCTGCCTCGCTCCTTCGGCTGCATCCACTCTCTTGCCCTCCTCCCACTCCCTGCTCATGCTTCTCACTCCTGCTCTGCCCTCTCTAGTTTGGGCTGCTCTCTCTCTTTGGCTCTATTGTTGCCTCTGTGCGTGCCTCTCTTAGGCTTACTTCTTGTGCGCCTTTCTTCTTTTCACACTTTTCAGGGGTGAGGTTGGAGGCGAAAAGAAAAGAATTAATAAAAAAAGAACTTACCTGACTCCCAAGGGATCGCTGCTCTTCTGCTCCTCTGGCTCCACGGGAGGCATAGGGTCCCAGCCTGCCCTGCAGCCAATCCTAATGCTGCTCTCGTGCTGCTGGCAGCTTGAGAGCACCGCCAGGATTGGTCTGAGCACCCTCGATTTCCTCTCCTAGGCAGAAAGGGAGCTTGTGCCTGCTGTCTCCAACCCGGCAATGCAGCTTGGGTTGGAGAGAGCTCAGTACGCATGTGTGTTTGGCTGTCCTGAGACGGCCGCCCAAACACACATGCACACTGAAGGGAGTGCACACAACTCCCCCTCCCTACCTGTCATCAGAATGATGACCCCATCCCCATGATTGCCTTTGCTGGCGGTGGGTGGTGGGGGTTTGGTGTGGCGATCCTCCGCCTTAACGGAGAAGCCGCTTCTGCTCATGGCACCAGGGCATAGTGTGCACCACTTCTGACAACACGTGCTTCCACAGCCACACCAGTGGTGTGTGGGCACTTCGACGAGAGAAACTACTTTAGAAAAATATAATGAACATACCCAGTGGCTTTACCAGCAAAATCAAGTAAGGCATCTCCAATATGAACAAAATAGAGTGTATTTACCTCAGAACATGAAACCCTGCTGTTACTCTTTCCTTTTCTTCCTAAACCAAAAAAAACGTAATTAAACCTTTAGGGAAATGAACAAGCTGACCATCACACACCTTTACACTCAAACCAACACTTCAAACTGTAAAGAGTTAAATGTTAAAGCGGACTCAGTTGAGTTTGAGGTTCCGATTCTAACCTTTGATGAGGTTGTGCAAGCTTCTAAGTGCAGCAGGGAGTGGACATAAGGGATTGCATGCATTAAGGTGTGTCTTGGTCGGGTTGAGTTTTATTTAGGTGCTGAACAGTCAGTTATGAATGAACTTCAAGCTGGTTCTAGGATGTTTTGTCATGCACTGACAACATTTTTAAGTTGAGTTGTGTGTCACCAACATAATAATGTTTGCACAGCAAAGCTGTGTGTCGGCTACCAGATGGCTATATTCTCTCACTGGCAGGAATAGTCCAGAGAAAAGGCCCACATGTACCAGATGGATAGTTTACCATAGGACATGTGACCTGAAACAACAGCTCCAAAAGACCAGGGGCATCTTAAGGATTTCGGGGGCCCTGAGCCAAACGTAATTTGGGGAGCCCTGTTCAGAATAGCTTTGAATTTATGATCTAAATTCAGCTCTTTCGTGCTTCTTTGGCCCGGTCATTGACAGTGCACAGACACACTGGTCCAAAATGTGTTACATCTAATATTCATAGATAATGATGTGTGTTTTCAATATTACAGTACAGCAGCATCTCACTAATAATATTATTGCAAATATGTCACCCCCTCCTATTTCCCATATGTAAGGTCCTGTTTTGAGCTAAAAGAAACTTTGTTTATGAATGTTGCATGGTGCGGAATGACAAACATTTATCTGCAAAATGCCTGTAATAGACTGCCATACATCACCCACATTAACCTAAATCAAAGGAAAGCTCTATTTAAAACAACCTGTTTAAGAAGTATTCAAGGTCATCAGAGCAAGACCCTCAGCACAAAGAAACTGGCTCTATCAGGGGGTCCCTGAAATGCTGTGGTCCTGGGACAGGACCCTCTTTGCCCATGCCTTAAAACATCTCTGCCAAGGACTCCTTCCTGCATCACCGCCTCTATGTTCCTTAGGCCCAGACAGCTCCACACTCAAACATCCACACTTTAAAAACCATGTGGTGGCACACCACACAGAGGTGCCAGTTTACAACATTCTGTTTATCATTGCCTCCTTAACATTTCCTTCTATGTGGAAGTGTCCCCTGAGTCCTAACCCTCTTTTTGACTGTAACCTGAACTTTACTGATTGCCTCCTGGGTTTCCTTTTCCTCTTTCTGTTTGCCTCTTTTCCATCTCCATCACAGCACTCTCTTCTCTGGATTTGTCATTAAGTTCTTTTGAGTTATGTAGGTGTACAAACCTTTGAATAGCAGATTGTCATCTAAAAGGTGCATGACCTACAGACCGTCTCAGCAGTCTGTGTGGGACACCCTAAAAGCTCTCTTCACACCTCTCTCCCCCTTCCACTCAAGTGCATTGTCTTTCCAAGTCTGGGCAAGAAAAGCAGAAGTCCTCTACCACAATGTTGGAGAGGGAGGTGGAACAAATAAACATGCTAACTAACCCAGTGGTACTTTATTGTGGGGGGCAGGGGGCACAGTGTATCTCCATGATTGGCACCCACCCTGTTGAGCAAACCAGCCTTGTACAGCGCAGACCCATGTATGAGCAGCACAGACGTACAATAGGAAATGATTGCCACATTTCGGTATGGCTATTGAGAGGTTTAGCTTTATGGCTCAGTTATGGTAATCCACACAACATATGGGCACAAGTTGTCCTTGGGCAGTTTTTAACTGCAAGCACCATGCATGATGTGTGGACTTTCAAGGGTGCATTATTAGCCCAGCATTGTTCCTAGCATCTCACACTAAATCCAACTGTAGGAAAGTACCATCTTGCCTGGCATGTTACCCCCATTTTTACTTGTGTGTATGTTTGTTTTTGCCTGTGTCACTGGGATCCTGCTAGCCAGGACCCCAGTGATCATTAAGTATGCCCTGTATGTGTTCCCTGTGTGGTGCCTAACTGTATCACTGAGGCTCTGCTAACCAGAACCTCAGTGTTTATGTTCTCTCTGCTTTTAAAATTGCCACTGCAGGCTAGTGACCATTTTTACCAATTCTGATTGGCACACTGGAACACCCTTATAATTCCCTAGTATATGGTACCTAGGTACCCAGGGTATTGGGGTTCCAGGAGATCCCTATGGGCTGCAGCATTTCTTTTGCCACCCATAGGGAGCTCAGACCAATATTACACAGGACTGCCAGTGCAGCCTGAGTGAAATAACGTCCACGTTGTTTCACAGCCATTTTACCCTGCGCTTAAGTAACTTATAAGTCACCTACATGTCTAACCCTCACTTGGTGAAGGTTAGGTGCAAAGTTACTAAGTGTGAGGGCACCCTGGCACTAGCCAAGGTGCCCCCACATCGTTCAGGGCAATTTCCCCGGACTGTATGAGCGCGGGGACACCATTACACGCGTGCACTACATATAGGTCAATACCTATGTGTAGTGTCACAATGGTAACTCCGAACATGGCCATGTAATATGTCTAGGATCATGGAATTGTCCCCCCAATACCATTTTGGTATTGGGGGGACAATCCCATGCATCCCCGGGGCTCCAGCATAGAGCCCGGGTACTGCCAAATTAGCTCTCCGGGGTTTTCTCTGCAGCAACCACTGCTGCCAACCCTCAGACGGGATTTTGCCCCCCTGGGGCCTGGGCAGCCCAGACCCAGGAAGGCAGAACAAAGCATTTCCTCTGAGAGAGGGTGTTACACCCTCTCCCTTTGGACATAGGTGTGAAGGGCCTGAGAGGAGTAGCCTCTCCTTGCCTCTGGAAATGCTTTGAAGGGCACAGATGGTGCCCTCCTTGCATAAGCCAGTCTACACCGGTCCAGGGATCCCCCCAGCCCTGCTCTGGTGCGAAACTGGACAAAGGAAAGAGGAGTGACCACTCCACTGACCAGCACCTCCCCAGGGGAGGTGCGCAGAGCTCCTCCAGTGTGTCCCAGACCTCTGCCATCTTGAATGCAGAGGTGTGAGGGCACAATGGAGATCTTTGAGTGGCCAGTGCCAGCAGGTGACATCAGAGACCCCTCCTGATAGGTGCTTACCTCTCTCTGTAGCCAATCCTCCTCTGAGGGCTATTTAGGGTATCTCTTGTGAGTTTCTCTGCAGATAACGAATGCATGAGCTCACCAGAGTTCCTCTGCATCTCCCTCTTCGACTTCTGCCAAGGATCGACCACTGACTGCTCCAGGACGCCTGCAAAACTGCAACAAAGTAGCCAGAAGACTACCAGCGACATTGTTGCGCATACTCTTGCCGACTTTCTCGACTGTTTTCTGGTGGTGCATGCTCTGAGGGCCGTCTGCCTTCACCCTGCACTGGAAGCCAAGAAGAAATCTCCTGTGGGTTGATGGAGTCTTCCCCCTGCTACCGCAGGCACCAAACTTCTGCTTGACCAGTCCTCTGGGTCCCCTCTCATCTCGACGAGCCTGGTCCCTGGAACACAGGAGCTGGATCCAGGTGACCCCCACAGTCCAGTGGTCCTTCTGTCCAAGTTTGGTGGAGGTAAGTCCTTGCCTCCCCACGCCAGAGAGTAATCCTGTGTACTGCGTGAACTGCAGCTGCTAGGGCTTCTATGCACTCTTGCAAGGATTCCTTTGTGCACAGCCCAGGTCCCCAGCACTCGGTCCTGCATTGCTCAACTCGCTGAGTTGATCTCCGGCTTCGTGGGACCCTCTTTTGTGTTGCTGAGTCAACTGTTGTGCTCAGAATTCTTGAACACCCGTTCAAGTGCTTTTGCGGGTGTTGCCTGCTTCTGCGTGGGCTCCCTGTGTTGCTGGGTGCCCCCTCTGTCTCCTCCTCCAAGTAGCGACCTCCTGGTCCTTCCTGGGCCCGGGCAGCACCCTTTATCCTCAACCGTGACTCTTGCAGCTAGCAAGGCTTGTTTGTGGTCTTTCTGCGTGGAAAAAACTCTGCATCCTCCAGCACGCCGTGGGACATCTTCTGAGCAAAGGAGAAGTTCCTGGCACCTTCCGTCATTGCAGAATCTTTAGCTTCCTCCACCCGGAGGCAGCCCTTTTGCACCTTCATCCGGGATTTAGTGGGCTCCTGCGCCCCCCGGACACTTTTGTGACTCTTGGTCTTGGTCCCCTTCCTTTACAGATCCTCAGGTCCAGGAATCCATCTTCAGTGCTTTGCAGTCAGTTGTTGTCTTTGCAGAATCCCCTATCTCGACTTTACTGTCTTTCTAGGGTAGTAGGGTAACTTTACTCCTACTTTTCAGGGTCTTGGGGTATCTTGGACACCCTTAGTGTTTTCTTATACTCCCAGCGACCCTCTACACACTACACTAGGCCTGGGGTCTCTTTGTGGTTCGCATTCCACTTTCAGAGTATATGGTTTGTGTTGCCCCTAGGCCTATTGTCTCCTATTGCATTCTATTGTGTTCTACAATGTCTGCACTACTTTTCTGAGTGTTTAACTTACCTGATGTTAGTCTGTATGTATATTTTGCATATTTTACTTACCTTCTAAGGGAGTACATCCTCTGAGATACTTTTGGCATATTGTCACTAAAATAAAGTACCTTTATTTTTAGTAACGCTGAGTATTGTGTTTCTTATGATATAGTGCTATATGATATAAGTGGTATAGTAGAAGCTTTGCATGTCTGCTAGTTCAGCCTAAACTGCTCTGCTATAGCTACCTCTATCAGCCTAAGCTGTTAGAACACTACTAATCTACTAATAAGGGATAACTGGACCTGCCACAAGGTGTAAGTACCACTAGGTACCCACTATAAGCCAGGCCAGCCTCCTACACCAACTCACCAGCATCCATCAAGATGTTGATAATCTTGTCAGTATTCAGATAAACCCTTCAGACGCATCTAATGACTGCTGTCCCCAGCTCTGCAGTCACCCCACAAAGTAAGTAGCCGCTCAGGTCCCTGGTCCCCTCTGTCATCAATAACTATTTGATACCTTTTAGGAGTAGGTTATCCCCAGAGTTCTCGGGGTACTTTTTACAAGAGTTTTATGTAGTACATTGTGCATCAGTGTTTAGTATTTAAAGAGCTACTTACAAACAGTGCAAACATGCCAATATATTTATGTATTTAAACTGTGAACACAGTCATGATATAAAACACTTTAAGTACTTATTTATCATTTTTATTCCCTATCAAGTCTCTCATTTAAATATTGTTTGTGACTGGGCGTGCATCGAGGGTTTATTTTATCATGTATGAAGTACAAACAGTGCGAATTGTGGTCGACTGAAACGTGACTCTGGCGACCAAGAGGCAGAGGCATGTGTCAAAATCCTGTGTTTTTCTAAGTACTTTTGCCATAAATAAAAAAACCACTAACTTCTCTGTTTCACTTGCTGTCACAGAAGTGTTATAATTGCCATCCGTTCTGTAGAGGGGCAGGGTTACTGATCAAACCCCGATTATACACAGGCTATAGGTACCACGAACCGTGGCATGACGAATGTTATGTGAATTTCTGCCCTGGAGAAGAGGTTTGAGTGAGTATTGCCCTCTGTGTTACAAGAGTTAGACTATTAGTGCCTCGTGATGTTTGACCTGTGGTGCGCGCTAATGTTAACTCACTTGCACATGCACGCACTCACTCACTGACTGATGACACTAGTAAGAGAATTGTGATTTGAAAGTCACGCACCAAAGCACAGAGACACCTCTCAAGCTTTCACCAATGCTTGATGATGATGTCCATCACAGTCCTGGGTGCATTGAGATGTAAGGATTTGATGGGGAAACAGCCCTTGCAATGCGGGAACTAGCACGCAGTGCCTTTACCATGCATAGCAAGTCTATTTAGGGTAAATATAAATGTTTGTGTGTGTATGTGTGAGGGATGGGTAGGTATATCTGGTAGTAAAGGTATTTTAGGCTTTAGGGATGGGTAGGAGCATAGGGTGGTAAGGGTACTTTTAGGGTTTAGGGGTATGTAAGGGAGGTGGGTCATATGGTTGTTTTATAGGGTTAGGGGTGGTTAACGGTGTTGGTGGTAAGGGTATTTTTGGGGTTTAGGGGTGGGTAAAGGTATGGGGTGGTGAGGATATTTTTAGGGTTTAAGGGTGGGTAAGGGTATTGGGTGGTAAGGATATTTTTAAGGTTTAGAGGTGGGTAAGGGAACTGGGTTATAAGGGTGTTTTTAGAGTTTAGGGTTTTGGTGGTAGGGGTGTTTTAGGGTTTAGAGGTGGTAAGGGCATTGGCTGGTTATAGGGTCTATGGGTGGTCAAATGTATAGGGTGCCAAAGTATTTTAGGGTTTAAGGGTGGGTAGGTATAAAAGATGGTAAAGGGGGATTATATATATATAAATATATATATATATATATATATATATATATATATATATATATATATATATATATATATATATATATATATATCACTTACCTCATGTATACTTACCTGGGTGGTGAAGGCATGCATTGTATTCATCCTTCCTGCTGTGTGGCCTTCTCCTTCTTATGGACTCCAGCTCTTTCTTTCTGATGACCTCATGAGCCCACTCTGTGTTTGTTGTGTTAGCTCCTGTATCTCCTTCTCTCTGCCTTCTGTTCTTCTCTTTCTAATTCCCTCATTTCTTCCTGATGGCCTCATTTCTCCTTGCCTGATTTTCTCTAGTCCTTGCTTTCTGACTGCCTGAATCTGTCCTCTCTTTTTGATTGCCTCCTATTCTCTTTTTGTAACTTCTGCCAGTGTTTTTCCATTCACCTGCATTCTCTTTTTGATTAGATCGCAAATACTCACCCTCTTTGCCTAATTGTCTTACTTTCCTACTGACTGTCTCCTGAGTCTTTCTTCCTGTGTGCATCACATTCCTCACTCTTTCTGAATGCCTATGGCCTTATCTATCCACTTACAGAAACATTAGGTGCACTGTTCCATGGGGACACCCTCAGGTCAACTAGGCACTTCTATAAATAGAAATAAGAACCTTCACACACCCAATGGGCGTCATGCTTCATCATCGGGCTGGCACTGCAACGCCTGACGGGTCCCTTATCTATCGAGTTCTCTCCTGAGTCCCCCAGATTTTCTCATGTTGACTGCCTCCTACTACCCCTTTTATGATTAAAACCCTAAGACAGGCCTTCAATAGCCCTTCCTCCAGGATCTTGACTAATACCCCCATTAATCTGCCCCACGCTCCTGCTATTAGGAAAGTATATGAAAACTCCCACTTCAGAAAACGTTACAGGGTAATTTTACTAAGAAGTCACTCCACGCAGCAAGACAGCTTGCTGCAGTGTATTGTGTGACAGAGAGAGAGCAGAAATGTGCCATACCTAATAAGGTATGGCCAGCGCTTAATTTGTGATGGTGTTTGACAGTACTTTTTAAAAGAACACCAGCACCTATATAAGAGAATCCACCATGTGGTGGTGCTGTGTGTGTATTAGTAGAGTTCATTAGTGGATCATCGTTGTTCTATGCTGGGTCAGACTGGACACCAGTCATGCCTGGGGAATGGGATTTCTTCGTTCCATGCTGTCCATCGCCTAATGCATCTGAAATACTAGTTCAGTCACCACCTACTGGTATATTTAATGACTCTGTCACTTCTATTGTAAGCAACTGTGGACCCTCAGTGAAGAGAAAGCGCAAATCAAAACAAGCAGGCAAATCTAGACCTCCAAGCATGAACACTGGGCCCACCTCCCTGCAGTCTGACCTGTCCCAGCCACCTGTAAATGAAGTCCCAAACAGAGATCTAAACATCATACCAATTTGAAGGTTGACTTTGATCCTGCACAGGGGGTCATTCTGACCCTGGCGGCCGGTGGCCCCCAGGGCCACCGACCACGGGAGCACCACCAACAGGCTGGCGGTGCTCCCACGAGCATTCTGACCGCGGCGGTTCAGCCGCGGTCAGAAGCGGAAAGTCGGCGGTCTCCCGCCGACTTCCCGCTGCTCGGGGGAATCCTCCATGGCGGCGGAGCGGATTCTGACACCCCCTACCGCCATCCTGTTCCTGGCGGGAGACAGGATGGCGGTAGGGGGTGCCCCGGGGCCCCTGGGGGCCCCTGCAGTGCCCATGCCAATGGCATAGGCACTGCAGGGGCCCCCGTAAGAGGGCCCCACTGTGTATTTCAGTGTCTGCAATGCAGACACTGAAATACGCGACGGGTGCAAACTGCACCCGTCGCACCCCTGCAACTACGCCGGCTCAATTCTGAGCCGGCGTCCTCGTTGCAGGGGCATTTCCTCTGGGCCGGCGGGCGCTCTTTTGGAGAGCGCCCGCCGGCCCAGAGGAAATGTCTGAATGGCCGGTGCGGTCATTTGGCGGCTCCCTCCAGGCGGGCGGCTCCCGCCGCGCGCCGGGCTCAGAATGAGCCCCACAGTCTCTTTTCCCTAGCTCAGAATGACCATCAGGAATGATTACTGTTCCCAGGGTCCCCAAATGGGTCATATATCCATCCCGTGGTGATATGGGGCCAGATGTAGCAAAGTTTTGCGAGTCGCAAATGGCCCGATTCGCTATTTGCGACTGTGCAAAATCGGAAATGGGATGCAAAAACCCAATTTCCGACTTGCAAAAAGCGATGCGAGCCGTTAGCGACTCGCAAAATGTGCGACCCCATTTTGCGACCCGCAAATAGCAAGTTGCAATTTGCGAGTCACAATCCTTATGCAATTGCAACTCGCAAATTGCGACTACTCGCAAAAAGCCCAGTTTGCACTTGCAATTTACCACTAACTCAGAGCAGGTGGTAACCATAACCAAAGTATAAAAGGAGACCCAGAAGGCATCTTGGTTACTCAAAATGGCGGAGATATACCTGATAGCAGTGAGGAGGAGAGTCCACGCCGCCCAGCAGAGGAGGAGGAGGGGCCACAGACAGGAGAAGATATATAGAACAAGGCAGACTCTTTTTCAGCAAACTGAGGATGAGATATACAATAAATACCGCCTTAGCAGCGCAGCCATACTAGAATTAATTGATTTACTAAAACCACAGCTAGAACACCAGACTCTGCGTGGCTGCACCATCCCTACACATGTGCAAGTGCTATGCTCACTGCACCTCTTGGCCTCAGGGAGCTATCAGGGGGTCCTTGCTGTGGCAGGTGGGGTATCTCAAAGTGCAGTGTCAAGGTTCCTCAGGGCTTTCCTAGATGCCTTACTCACACACATGTCTCACTTCATATACCTACCAAGGAATGAGGCAGAAATAAACAGCACCAAGCTGGACTTTTACCGGATTGCTAACTTTCCCCATGTCATAGGGTGTGTAGATGGGACACATATTCAAATATGCCCCCCTGCAAACCTGGAACATCTTTTCCGCAACAGAAAGTGTACCCACTCACTGAATATACAGGTTGTTTGTGACGCCCATTATGTCATCACTGACATTGTAGCGAAATTTCCAGGCAGTACCCATGACTCATACATTTTTAGGCACAGTGGGATACACCAACGCCTAGAACGTGGGGAGTTCGGAGACGGATACCTCCTAGGTAGAGCTGCATACACCTTGCAGACATACAGACAGGTCACTGTGCACACCAACCAGGACTTTCTAACAGTGTACTGTTTTTGCCCAACAGGTGACAGTGCATATGCTCTACGGCCATGGATTATGACTCCGTTTTTAACACCCAGCAATGAATGTGAGAGGCGATACAACAATGCACATAAGAGGACCAGGAACCTTATCGAACGCACTTTTGGATTACTGAAAGCAAGATTCAGATGCCTCCACCGCAGTGGAGGTGCCCTCCAGTATACCCCCATTACTGCATTCAAAATTGTGGTCGCATGCGCCATCCTTCACAATATAGCCACCCGACGTGGGCTACCTCTCACCCCTGCAGACCCAGATCCTGAGGATGAAGAGCAAGAGCAACCACATCGTCATCATGGGGATCGGAGTATAGCTCATCAAGGCAGACTGAGACGGGAACACATCGCAACACAATACTTTGGAAGGTACGTGTCAACTCCAACCATACTCACCTATTGACCAAAAACCCCATTTGTTAAGTGGAACCAAAAAACTATTTAATTTGTGCAGAAATACAACTATTTACAAATAATAACTGTTCATGGTCATCTAAATGCAAACCATGCATGGGGCACATTGATGTCATGTGCCACATCAACAGGGACAGGGTAATGTCTATGTCCTTCGGCGGCCCCTGCCAGCCTGGCTGGTCCCTGGTGCTTCTGCAGTGCTCTGCCTGGTACTGGTACTCCAGAGCACCCTAGTGTCAGTGGCAGAGACACTGCTCACTGTAGAGCCCTCCTCGCTGTCCTGGGGTGTTTCCCCTGTGCCCCTGGACAGATGCCGTGCCTCCATTAAGTCTATCACGTGTGTGATACGGCCCAGGCCCCTAGCCACATCTCCAGCAAAATGGCCCATTTCGACCTGGAGGCCAACTGTCCTCCTCGACAGGCCAGTGGTGTTCACAGCCAGTCTGCCGATTGATGTGGCCATCCTATCTAGTGTTTGTAGGAGCTGACGGTCCCTGCGCCGCCCACACTCGGCCTGTGCCAGTAGTTCTGCCGCCAGATCCCTCATGGACAGGGCTAGGTCCCAAGTGTTTGTGCCAATAATGTCAATTCTGGAATTCAATTGCTGCATGCTGGCCTCGTTATGTCTGACAAAGCGGTGCAGCACACCACTAATCCGCCCTAATATGTTATTTTGCAGGCGCTGACCACGCAGCAGCTGTGCCTCACTGTTGCTGGTAGGTTGACGGCCGGACACAGCCTGCAGCCCTGATCTCCTGTACCTGCGTCGCCTGCGCAGCGGTGGCTGCCCTGTGTGCTCAACTGTATCACTCCTACCTGTTGCTGGCGCAGCATCCTGGAACACAGTTGCAGCAGGTGTGGACATAACAGGGATGGTGTTGGCCGTGCAGGTGGAAGTGCTGGCGGCTCCTGCGCTGTCCTCATGGGGCTGGCTGCTGTGGGTTGTGGTGGTGTCTTGTGGGAGACCTGTGGGACATGGGGAACAGACTGTCAGTGTCTACTAGCTGTTGCACACTTCCTAATAAACAATTGCCAATGAACTGCCTACTTGACTACATTTCCCATAATGCATCATTCTGGTGTTTGCTACCCTGAAATGGAGCTATCTTGGTTGAGCATGCCCCTGTGTACATGGTGGGTGGGGGTATGGCATTGATAGGGGTACAGGCATGTCACATGGTACTCACCGGTTAATGTGGTGGGCTCTGAGGTGTCCAGGTCTCCAAATCCTGATACTGCCTCCTGCTCCAGGGTCTCCTCCACCCTTTCTTCCAGGGGTGTGGGTGGTGGTACTGAAGATGGTCCCCCTCCTGTGCCTCTCATCTCCCGGAGCCTTTCAGCCACCCTCTCCTTGGTCCGGGAGCGGAGGTCATACCACCTTTTTTTTATTTCTTCAACACTCCTGTGGCTCACCCCCAGGGAGTTGATTTTTTCCTGGATCTCCTGCCACAGTTGTCTTTTGGTGGCTTCTGGCACATTGAGGACTGCCTATCCAAATAATTCGTCATATTGCTGACAGCATTCATCTGTCAGCACCTCCAGCTCCTTCTCTGAGAATTTAAGTTTTCTTTTTCTTGGAGTTCCTTCCATTGCAGCTACTGTTTCTCCTGTGTGCAGTTCAGCAGTTAAAAAGGGTGTGGTCCTCCCTCCTCCCAGGTGTATTTGTAAACTTCCTGGCTGTGATGTCATCATCATGTGCCAGGAAGTGTTTCCAGAGTGTTCTGGAGTGGTTTCTGGAGTGTTCTGCAGCACCTGTAGGCAATTTACAAGCAACTCGCAATTTGCGACACCCACTCGCAAATTGCGAGTTCGTTTTTTGCACTGTCGCAAAAAGCGACCTCGCAAACAGCGGACTCGCACTCTGCGTTGCGACTCCGGGTGCGAGTCGCTATTTCAACACTGACATTGTACCTGCATTTCCATTAGCGACTCGCAATTTGAGAGTCGCACCTACTCGCAAATTGCGAGTCGCTAAATTCTTGTTTCCTACATCTGGCCCATGGTTCTTACTGATGTTCAGCCCTCCACCTCACAAACGAAGGGTGTCTTGGTCTCTCTCTTTGGAGAAGGGGCTTGTATGGGGGGGTCAAGGGACCGAAATGGCTTGCCAGATCAGAAAATTGGAGCCCAGGGTCAGTCTATCCCCAACCAGTCATGTCTTAATCTTCACCCCAAATGTTGTCCCTGTGTAGCCATTAAGACAAGTGTCTCATCTTTGAACTCCTCTAGGGAGAAATCCTCCCTCCATCTTAAAAACAAAGTATGTCATTGGTTGACGCAACAGTCTAATTTCACATCAATTAATATACCACCATTCAGTTTGTGAGGTGGGTTGGGTGGGTTGGTCCCTTGACCAAACACTTGAGAGGGGATTGCCTTGTGATCAAATGCAAATATCCATGTCTGGCTCGAAGCTTGATCGTATGCAGTGCCAGGAAGCATTCCCAGAACGTTGATATCAATGTTGTACCACTAGTTTTTTTCAAGAAACATTTGCAACCCAGGAAGGAGACAGGGCACTGGCATTCCCCAGCCACAGTTGATGAGTTTGTTAGACTACCTGCTCTTATTTCTAACAGATTCCTTCCCCTGTTGGATCTAGCCAGTAATGATTGACACCCAGAGGCCATAGCTGTGACCAAAAGTATAGTAAACACACAAGTGGCCAGCCCCCTCACCTTAGATGGGACCAGGGAACAAGGTTCAGGTTAAGGACAGTCTATTGGAATACTCCGGGTATTAGAGATAAAAAACCAGATCCAAAGGGGTTTGATTTAATTACTCAGTTTGAAATAGGCATGTTGCCAGATACCTGGGCCCTTGAGGAGTTTATACGGGATGGCTATGAGAGCATTACCATACCAGCCATGACCTTCTTGGGACAGAGAGCATGGGGTGGCCTGGCCATTATGATTTGTATCACAAAGCTCCTGAAAATTGTTCTGATTATCTAAACCACAGTGGGATTGAGGTTTTGTGAAATGTCTTACAATTTACATTTCTTTCTTCTTAATTCTCATAACTCAGTAAACGAACTGAGATGTCAGATAGAGCACTTTTTCAGGTACTATCAGTCGTGAATGCCAGATCGTCAAGACTTTTTAATAACTTCAACATAATACTTGATGTTGATTTCAATGCCAAATTGGGCTCTAATTCCACTGTCTCCAACCCCTTCTTGCTGTATGATATGCCTACTTGCAGAGTCAAACTTGGTTATATTAGTTGACTGCCTTTTAAAAATCAATTCCCCAGCCGTTGTTATCTTAGAGGCTTCTCTAGCACTAAATCTATTTGCTAGAGCTATTTTACTAAATATCTCTGGCTCGAGGGGGACATGTAAATTGGGCTGGTTTGATAAAGAGTGTAGGATCACCAGTCCTAGGCTCTGAGAAGTCCTTAACGCTAGGCATAGGAACCAGCAAAGCTTTATGGATGCAAGGCTAGAATACAAAAAAGCAATTGCTCAAAGGAAACTTGAATTAAAGGAGGAAAGATGGGAACACCTAGTTTTTACATGTAGAGCTAGAGTCACAAAGAGGTTTTGGGAGATTGTCAATGATAATCAGGTTTTTTTCGAATTCATCAGATGGCCTAGGCTCTAACATTGATCCAGAAAGATGGGTGGTCCATTTTAAGCAGATTTATTCATCGGAACCTAGTCCCATGGTTGAGTCCGCAGAGGAGATTTCACAGTTTCCTCTGAAAATCTCCTTTGAGAATGAAAAAGATACCAATGCCTTTATGGCTAGCCCATTCGATAAGGCTCCCGGGCCAGATGGGTTGCCACTGGATCTGTATAAGGCCAATACCCTGTTATGAGCCCCCGTCATTGTGAATGTTTTAAACACTGCTGCATCTGTAAAAATCCTAGGTTCATGGCAAAGTTCATCTATTGTTCCGACATTCAAGAAGGGTAACAGACAGAATCTTTGCTGTTACAGACCGATATCTCTGTTAGACTCTGTAGTCAAGATCGTGGGGTTTATCCTTTTGAACTGAATAGAGGCTTGGGCACAGCACAATGACATCCTCTGTCTGGTGCAATACGGTTTTAAGTAAGGTTTGGGAACCCTAGAACAGTGGTTCCCAACCTTTTAATTTCTGTGGACCCCCACTTTAACATTAATGGAACCCAGGGACCCCCACTGAATCATCATGGGAATCCGGGGACCCCAGCCTAAGTCATTACTGGAATCTGGGGACCTAATTTGTCAATATTTGTTAATATTTTTTAATTTTCCAGGCTCTCGATGACCCCCTCAGCAGGCTTCGCGGACCCCCAGGGGTCCCCGGACCACAGGTTGAGAACCACTGCCCTAGAACAATGTTTATAGCTCAACCTCATCACAGGGAAGTATGTCACAGCAAAGAAAGGGGCACTTTACCTGCCTTCATGGACCTAAGCAGCGCATTTAACCAGGTTAACCGGTCAAGCTGTGGGACATTTGATCCTGCAGTGGTATTTCTCGCCCCTGTTTTTTTGCAGACCCTGCATATGGGGGTTCAGTCCTTCAGATATTTTATTGAGGGGGAATGCACTGAACCTTTTGGTCTTTCTCGAGAAATCTAAAGGATGTACCTTGGCCCCTATTTATTTTTGTTATATATTAATGATCTTAATTCGTTTTTAGTTTCCAATGGGAAGGATACGCCTACAGTGAAATCTGCTTTTATTCTGGCTCTTCCTTACGCTGACTATGCAGTCCTGCTCTCTCGTACTACTAATTGTCTTAAGGGTCTTGTAGATGCCTTTATCAGGTTTATGGATGGCTCAGATTTAGATACCAACATTGCTAAGACACACTATACGCGTTTAGGAGGCAGACTTGCAAAATTAGGCCAAGGGTAATATCCAGAAAATAAGCATAAAATAATTGGGAGAGGTAGTGAGTTTCCCTATTTGGGCATCACATTTGAATCACAGAATTGCTGGACTTACTGCCTTTCTAAACACTCTATGCACTTTAACCAATCCTCTGGAGCACTGTTTAAATTTGTTGCTAGTGTTGGAAGCAAACCTATCATGCCCCTGTTGGAAGTAGATAAACTGAAGTGTCTTCCTGCTTTGACTTACGTGGCAGACATATGGGGATATCGCGATTGCACAAAACTGCAGCAGGAGGAGAACCGTTTCTGCAGAAGGCTGTTAGGATTGGGCACAGGCAGCCTAAATTTTGTCCACAAAGAATTGAATCTAGCATATGCCAAAGACTCAATTACATTTGCTCCACTCCTGTTATAGAGGGCGGTTTGGAGCAATCAGCATACTGCTTCTAACCGTGACGTGATCATGGATTGTGTAAAAAGGGAGCACTTGTGAAGAATCTATGGGAAAGGTCTCTTCTAACTAAATTCCGGATAGGCTCAATTAGAACACATCTCTTGTTTCACAGCAGGTCCGTTTAACCCAAACTCTATGCGGACCTTCCCCTGTGACAGCATTTCCCCTCGGAGACTAGAGCCCTTTACCCTATTTTGTACATATTATGACCAATGCTCCCTCTAATTGGCTTCCTCTTTGTACGGCAAAGAAAGATCTCCATGCACCAGCCAAGGTTGCTGTAGGAAGGTAGCCTCTTTCTAGCCCTGTTACCCCCACTTTTGGCCTGTTTGTGAGTATATGTCAGGGTGTTTTTACTGTCTCACTGGGATCCTGCTAGCCAGGGCCCAGTGCTCATAGTAAAAACCCTATGTTGTCAGTGTGTTTGATATGTGTCACTGGGATCCTGCTAGCCAGGACCCCAGTGCTCATAAATTTGTGGCCTATATGTGTTCCCTGTGTGGTGCCTAACTGTCTCATTGAGGCTCTGCTAACCAGAACCTCAGTGGTTATGCTCTCTCTGCTTTCCAAATTTGTCACTACAGGCTAGTGACTAAATTTACCAATTCACATTGGCAAACTGGTACACCCATATAATTCCCTTGTATATGGTACTGAGGTACCCAGAGTATTGGGGTTCCAGGAGATCCCTATGGGCTGCAGCATTTCTTTTGCCACCCATAGGGAGCTCTGACAATTCTTACACAGGCCTGCCAGTGCAGTCTGAGTGAAATAACGTCCGCGTTATTTCACAGCCATTTACCACTGCACATAAGTAACTTATAAGTCACCTATATGTCTAACCTTCACCTGGTGAAGGTTGGGTGCAAAGTTACTTAGTGTGTGGGCACCCTGGCGCTAGCCAAGGTGCCCCCACATCGTTCAGGGCAAATTCCATGGACTTTATGAGTGCGGGAACACCATTACACGCGTGCACTATACCTATGTATAGCGTCACAATGGTAACTCCGAACATGGCCATGCAACATGTCTAAGATCATGGAATTGTCACCCCAATACCATTCTCGTATTGGGGGGACAATTCCATGATCCTCCGGGTCTCTAGCACAGAACCCGGGTACTGCCAAACTGCCTTTCCGGGGTCTCCACTGCAGCTGCTGCCAACCCCTCAGACAGGTTTCTGCCCCCCTGGGGTTACACCCTCTCCCTTTGGAAATAGGTGTGAAGGGCTGGGGAGGATTAGCCTCCCCCAGCCTCTGGAAATGCTTTGATGGGCACAGATGGTGCCCATCTCTGCATAAGCCAGTCTACACTGATTCAGGGATCCCCCAGCCCTGCTCTGTTGCGAAACTGCACAAAGGAAAGGGGAGTGACCACTCCCCTTACCAGTACCTCCCAGGGGAGGTGCCCAGAGCTCCTCCAGTGTGTCCCAGACCTCTGCCATCTTGGAAACAGAGGTGTTGGGGGCACACTGGACTGCTCTGAGTGGCCAGTGACAGCAGGTGATGTCAGAGGCTCCTTCTGATAGGCTCTTACCTCCCTTGGTAGCCAATCCTCCTTCCTTGGTAGCCAAACCTCCTTTTCTGGCTATTTAGGGTCTCTGCTTTGGGGAATTCTTCAGATAACGAATGCAAGAGCAAACAAAGTAGCAAGACGACTACCAGCAACATTGTAGCGCCTCATCCTGCCGGCTTTCTCGACTGTTTCCAGGTGGTGCATGCTTTGGGGGTAGCCTGCCTTCACTCTGCACCAGAAGCTCCGAAGAAATCTCCTGTGGGCCGACGGAATCTTCCCCCTGCTAACGCAGGCCCCAAAAGACTGCATCACCGGTCCTCTGGGCCCCCTCTCATCCTGACGAGCGTGGTCCCTGGAACACAGCAACTCTGTCCAAGTGACTCCCACAGTCCAGTGACTCTTCAGTCCAAGTTTGGTGGAGGTAAGTCCTTGACTCCCTACGCTAGACTGCAAAGCTGCGTACTGCGTGATTTGCAGCTGCTCCGGCTCCTGTGCACTCTTCCAGGATTTCCTTCATGCCCAGCCAAGCCTGGTTCCCCAGCATTCCGTCCTGCAGTGCACAACCCTCTGAGTTGGCCTCGGACGTCGTGAGACCCTCTTGTAACTTGGCGTGGACTCCGGTTCACTATTCTTCTAAGTGCCTGTTGGGGTACTTCTGCGGGTGCTGTCTGCTTCTGTGAGGGCTCTCTGAGTTGCTGAGCGCCCCCTCTGTCTCGTCCTCCAAAAGGCGACATCCTGGTCCTTCCTGGTCCTCAGCAGCACCCAAAAACCTCTACCAACCAAGGCTTGTTGGCGGTATTTCTGCATGGGAATACCTCTGCAAGCTTTATCGCGACGTGGGACATCTGTATTCCAAAGGAGAAGTTCCTAGTCCTCTTCTTTCTTGCAGAACTCCAAGCTTCTTCAATCCGGAGGCAGCTTCCTTGCACCTTCATCTGGGGTTTCCTGGGCTCCTGCCCCCCCTGGACACTGTCGCGACTATTGGACTTGGTCCCCTTGCCTTGCAGGTCCTCAGGTCTGGAAATCCGTTGTCAGTGCACTGCTGGTGTTTGTACTTCTTGCAGAATCCCCCTATCACGACTATTGTGCTCTTTTGGGGTAGTAGGTGTACTTTACTCCTACTTTTCAGGGTCTTGGGGTGGGGTATCTTGGACACCCTGACTGTTTTCTTACAGTCCCAGCGACCCTCTACAAGCTCCCATAGGTCTGGGGTCCATTCGTGATTCGCATTCCACTTTTGGAGTATATGGTTTGTGTTGCCCCAAGACCTATGTTCTCCTATTGCAATCTATTGTAATTCTTTACTGTTTGCATTACTTTTCTTGCTCTTACTTACCTGATTTTGGTTTATGTATATATAACTTGTGTATATTACTTACCTTCTTACTGAGGGTACTCACTGAGATACTTGTGGCATATTGTCATAAAAATAAAGTACCTTTATTTTTAGTAACTCTGTGTATTGTGTTTTCTTATGATATTGTGCATATGATATAAGTGGTATAGTAGGAGCTTTGCATGTCTCCTAGTTCAGCCTAAGCTGCTTTGCTATAGCTACCTTCTATCAGCCTAAGCTGCTAGAAACACCTCTATTCTACTAATAAGGGATAACTGGACCTGGCACAAGGTGTATGTACCTTTGGTACCCACTACAAGCCAGGCCAGCCTCCTACAGTTGCATGCACCAAAGGTATGTTTTAAAGGCCTATAGTTCCGGGAATGAGTCATTCACATATGAGGCTATGCTATGCCTCCCGCTAAATCTGACCTGTGACTGATGTATCCGAACCATAGCTACTCACCTTAGGAAAGGCCCTAACCTAGCAAAAAGGTCTCTATGATACCCAATACAACAGAGCACTCTGCAAAAGAAAACATGGGCACAGGCATCTCTCTGTGCTTCCTTTCCCTCACTTGAGGGCTTGTGGGCTTCTGAATACTCTGGCCCTGAGCTGAACCACATATTTATACAGCCTGGCTCCCCTCAACAGACTGCGGTAGGCCAGTGCTTTTTGATCTGAGGCAAAGGTGGATGAGCCACTGAAAGCTCAATCCAGGCTCAAGCTAGATGACTGCCTTTAGTTCAGCTCAAGGCCCTTTTCCACTCTGGTGCCCAAAATGGGCCAAGCTCTCATGTGGGTTCTGCCTGCCAAAACGCTCTAACCTCATGCACTAAGAGTTAAAAACAAAGCAGTACTCTGATGTGAAGCAGGCAAGAGGGAGAAACACCCATCTTGTGGCTAAACTGCGCAATGTGACCCCAGAAAACCTGGGATCAATCCAGATTTCCCTAGTTCGTCAAATTGTGTGATTCTTTGCAAATATTTTATTTAATTGAGCATCCTTTTTCTTCATTATTACATGTGACAGCACGTTCAAATATGTGAGTCTGGGATGGCGCTTTACAAAATCCTGCTTTGTTTGTTTTAATAGACTATAGTTGCTCAAGAGGTGGGCAACTTGGCAAGGTTGCCAACATTTTCTGCCTGATGTCAGTGTGTTTGCCTGCGTTCACTGGGATCCTGCTAACCAGGACCCTAGTGATTAAGCTCTCTCCTTTCTAACTTGGTAACTTAGTTACTTTCACCCTACATTTGGCATACTGGTGCCCCCATGAAAGTCCCTAGTATATGGTACCCAGGTACCCAGGGCATTGGGGCACCGTGGGATCCTCATGGGCTGCAGCATGTATTATGCCACCCATGGGGACCCTATTCAAAGTGTTCTGCAGGCCTGCCGTTGCAGCCTGCGGAAAAGGGTGCATGCACCCCCTTCTCACTATAGGTCGCTGCACTAGGTCACTGTAAGACACCCCTATGGCAGGCCCTCCTAGCCCAGAGGGCAGGGTTTAAGTACCTGTGTGTGAGGGCACCCCTTCAGTAGCAGAGGTTTTCCCATGAACTCCAGTTCCATTTTCATGGACTTCATGAGTGCTGGGATGCCATTTTAATCATTACATACAACAATGCCCTGACGGGGAAAGATCGACAAATTATTTATATATCATAAAACATCATAGGTGAAAACAGAAAAACTATTTATTCATATAAGTATATATATTCATTTTTTTACTTATACATAAATATCAATTTAATATATTCATCCTATATGGACAACCCATCTAGTAAAACAACACACCAAAGGACAGATAGTGTGAAAAAGAAAAGTGCTCGTGATAGATAGATAGGCAAAGAGAAAGCGAGAGAGGAAAACAACCTGCGTGGGAGATGCAGGAGCAGGAGGCACAACAACAAGAAGGAGAACGATTGTGAGGAATGGAGATCTGGCTGAGATGTATGAATGGAAGTCTATTATAGAGATACCAGGGCAGGCTACTGAGAGACAGGTGTTCACTTCTAGAAATGAACACACACAGGGTGACACACACAGACAATAAACATACAGATGCAGGGCGAGTCCCAGACAACATAGATATTTTGAGACAGAAGAGTCTGGCACATATATAGGAACAGGAGTAGAATGCACAGAAAGTGCAAAGGATAGATGCATCAATGCATATATCAGGCTCACGTAATATTTAGTCCATTTGCTGACAAAATCAGATCTCAGGTAGAGGAAAGATTGCTATCAATGCCTAATCCACCCTTTGCCTCATTTTAGGGAAGTAACTTCTACTAGTTGATTGAGTACTTCAGTTTCCATGTGCATTCAATCACAGCTCTTTGGAATGATCAATCAATCAATCAATCAATCAAGGATTTATAGAGCGCACTAATTACCATTAGAGTCTCAAGGCGCTGGGGGGAGCTACTGGTCCTAGAGCCATGTCTTGAGGCGTTTCCTGAATGTCAAGAGATCTTGGGTCTGGCGAAGGTGGAGCGGTAGGGAGTTCAAGGTCTTGGCGGCTAGGTGAGAGAATGATGTATGGGTAAAGGTGCATGCCCAGTCCAGATTTTGCCTTTTTTCTATAATCACACACACATGTAGCCTGCACTTCCATACCTTAATTTCTTTAACATTAACAAAGAGTACATATAGGTATACAAGATCCTGCAGTGTCAGGCATTGTATTTAGTCCTGGACTTTCCCTTTACAATCATTGCTAATATATGAAATGGTTAATTAAAACAAATCCACACTGCAACAAACAGAATAAAATGGTATGTTAAAGATGGGGACCAGCACAGTAGAATATAAATTAGCTAAATGTTTACTAAGTTTCATATTTTTTTTAATTAAAATGTCCTGACATTTCAGGAGAAGACACTCAGACAAACATCGAGAGGACTTAGAAACTAATCAGAGAGAAACAATGTGCCATATCTATAGCATACAGCGCATTCCTGTCCTTTCCCTCTACGCTGGCACACAATGGGCTTACTAGCGCCAATGCAGCACCCTTGCACCATGGTGCAAAGGAACCTGCATTGCAGACAAGATTGTTTTTGTGCAGAAGTGGCACCTTCCTGCACAAAAGCAATACTGGGAGGCATTTTCCTCTTTCTATGTGTGCTGCAGAATGCAGGAAAGAGGAAAAACAAGGAGAAAGAAAGATATTTCCCCCCCTTGTGGCTCCCCTGGGGCTGCGTAAGCTTTTGGCGCATCCTCAAGTTTACAAGTCCTTGTGAATCTGGGGATGTGTCTAAATCCATGGGTGGTGCGTGGAATAGCTCCCTAAAGCACAGTAATGCAACGCAGCGATATGCGCTGCTTTCCTTACTCCAAAATTATGAGGCCATTCAAAGCACCGCAAAGTGGCTTTGCATGGCTTAATAGATATGGTTGAAAGGTTTGCGCCGCCGCTGCGTCACTAAAGCCTCTCAAATATGCTCCTTAGTGTTTATGATATTTAGGCCCATATTTATACTTTTTTAGCGCCGCATTTGTGCCGCTTTTTGACGCAAAAGCGGCGCAAACTTGCAAAATACAATTGTATTTTCCAAGTTTGCGCCGTTTTTGCATCAAAAGGCGGCGCAAATGCAGAGCTAAAAAAGTATAAATATGGGCCTTAATTTCTGTGCTTTTGCTTTCTCGTGAGTTTCATGATGTGTTGCCATCTGCAACTGCTTTCAGGAGTTCCTTTTAATTGAGTTACAATAACTAGCGGCCCGCATTGCCAGCTGAGAGTCGGGCCATGAAACAAAACTGTGCAAACAGGAGAGCAGTTCTCTCCCTACAAAAGCAAGAGAAAATAGTGAACTGGCATTTAGGAGATCTGTGCCCAATTGTGGAGTAATAAAGTTGCATAACATTCTGTCTTTTCCAAATGTCAAGTAGTTCTGCAGCCTAACCCCTTTGTCCCCTCTGTGTATTCTATGTAATAGTTTCCCATGAATGGGGAAAGCACAAAGAAATCAAGCCAAAAGGCGAACCCTGAACGAGAGGACATTATGAGATGGCTAAAAGCTGTGGTCCCAGTTGGTGCTGCCTTTAAAAGGGAACCGACTCAGTAACACATCACTGTGCACTAGGATGACTCCACGGTGCACATTAATCCCTCTCAAAAGATCAACCACACTTCATCTTAAAGTTTTTCCAATAAACAGGGACTTATCTTCAAGGGGCAGTTTTAAGGTGTGAACCTCCTGAATAAATAAATGCATAATGTGGTATATAGATGAATACAGGGGCTCTGTATTGAAAGTGTTACCCTGCTCCCTTCACTCATTCTCATTGCAGCAGACTGTTCATACATACCATGGGCAGCACGATCCTCACTCGCATTTTAAGTGATCAATTTTGTTAAAGACCTGATAGGGTTTTAGAGGTGGGTGGATCTTGTAGTCACACTTTCTTCAAAGGTATGCACCCTCAAAGAACCTACTTGGCTCAGAGTATGCAGCAATATAGAATATAGTGACCCACCCCAGGGTGCAGCCTAGAGATCTTTGAATAGTGCAGTCCTGCAGGAGGCTGTTTGACTAGTAAGGCAAAGTTATGTAGCTGAAACATGCAGACCAAGTGATGTTTGAGTATTTTGCATACTCTATAGTATAGCCCCCTTCTTTAACCTTGCCAAAGCACCCCCAGAATAAGCCATAACTGTTCTAGAACAGTGCTTCTTAACCTTTGGTCCGAGGATCCCTTGGGGTCCACAAAGCCTTCTCAGGGGGTCTGCAACTGCTTAATTAAAATTAAATAATATGAATATATTAATAAAGTGTGTATAAATTAAGATCCAAAATTTAAAATTGAACGTATTTTAAACTTTCTGCAAACATGAAGGAATTTGTAATTAGAAGCAAAAATGAAGTTAGTATCCACAGACTGATTTGTGGAAACAGTGTAAATGCATCAAACAGAAAATGCAGATGGTGAGTGGCCTGAATTAAATTTATAAAAGCTCTAACCTTCCCATTAAAATTCTGATTTTTATTTGATATTTGTCTGTGCATTCAATCAAATAGTTCATTATTTATGTATTTTGACGAATGATTGGCCCTGTATTTTTTATGCATTGTTTTGAGTTTCAAATCATTAGTAAAGCTTATGCCGGAGTCTCTGCCTTCGAGTAGTGACTTAGTGGGCGCTTCTCTGATCCCAATAATTATTCATTGGGGGTCCCCGGTTCCAGTAATGATAAAGTGGGGGTCCACGGAAGTCAAAAGGTTAAAAATCCACTGGTTTAGAAATATAGCCTTTGGTGCTCTCTGAACGCCCACCTGTAGTGACTGATGCACCAATAGACTCTGAGCTGTGAAACTAGAGGGCGCTCTTGGCTCCTGAGTAGGAGGGAGAAATAAAGCGGCTGTGTCCCCTCTATGTTTGCGTCTTGTTGTATTCAGGGTTCGCTACAATAACATTTGGTCTTACTGGCACTTCTGGGCAGAACCATTAATGAAAAACATTAAATCTAGATTATATTGACATCTATTGAATTGATAAGCAGACACTTGTTCTATTTTCTTTCAGGGAGACAATTGTCACTCATTTCATCATGCTCCACCTTGCACTGCCCCCGCTAGCCCTGAGCTGCTACGCCCTGGTGGATGCTAAAGTATTACTCGAGAATAGATTTACAACAAAATATTGTCATGGTTTCTTCTACAAAGACACAGAGCCAACTTGCATCATACCGACCAGTGGAGTAAGGATTTGTCAACTGTTTGCCAAACAGTACTGGTTTGCCACAGTGTATGACCGAAGGAGACACATTCCAACATATTCGGCGTATATCTATGAAGCTAAAAAGAGTGTCAGAACTGAATGGATGCTAGAGCCCCAGGTAAGGACCTTTATAGCTCCGCTTTAAGACATTTGATCACTCTTCATGCTATGGCCCGAGTCAGAGGATGGCCATCAAAGGATAGCCAAAAGGCAGCTCTCTTACCCACCCTTCCCTCTTATCTACTGACCCATTTTGAGTGTTTTCTTTTTATTCTAGTTTCCCTGCAGAAAACTCTTTTTTTGAAAACCTGATGAAAAGGTGTTAGATGGTCCCCCCCAATTCAGTACAGTTCAGACGATGCCATTACCATTACAGGACCACCACTGAAACTTAGCAGACCTTCCCCACCTGAAGAGGAAATCAAACTCCAGGAGGAGGAGGAGGAGGAGGAAGGGGAGGAGATGTGGCTTAACCCCAAAAGGTGCCCACCTTGGAACTGGTGAACGAAGCTCGAGTCCCGGCCTTGGTTCAGTATCCTGTGATATTGGACAAATCACTTAGGGCTTGATTTAGATTTTGGCGGACAGGTTACCCTATCATACCCATAGGTGGATATCCCGTTCACCGAAATATAAATCTCATTATATCCTAAATAAGGTCCTTAATGTCCCTGTGCTAAAAACAAAAACTGTGTAATGTAATCTGGTGCTCCTGTAAAACACTCTAATGTCCTTGGGCTATGATCTGCCATACTTAATACTATAAAAAATGAGAACACATGGAAGGTGAACATGGGTAAGAGATATTTATTTAAGGGGAGCAAGTTTGGAGAAGAGAGCGAAGATGATACTGGATATAGATGCAAAACCTTTAATGCTAGTGCCTCGTAGTGACCAGTTTTAAGATAGCTGAATCTCACTCTATTTATACCCATATACAGTGAAGTAAAGCAGCATTTATGTTATTGAAGCTCACCTTGAAGTCTATAGATCCCTTGTACAGCCAATCACACCGGCTCTGATCAGCTTTCAGTCACTGTGGAAGGCCAGGAATATTCTCATTGTTTCTTCTGAGCTGAAGTTCCTTGCTGGTCCTCCATCATTAATGGTAGTCAGATAATCAAAATGCCAGGGGTAGCAGAACTGATATCACAAGTTGTTTGAAACGCCCAATGACATCACAGGGTTGACTCCTTGTCCCACCCATACCCACCATAGCCTCCTAATTCCTTCAGAGGGGATTGGGGAAATGGGGGACTTACCACAGTTAGGGTAGCAAGAATGGAACTAGGAGACCTCCATAACTGACACCCATGCCATCTTGCTCTTAGTCTCACACCTCCTTGCTGAACCAGCACTCAAGGTTTCAAAAGAAAGATTTCTCCTTAGGAGGAATGTTTGTTGCTGTTAAAAGCTGGAAACAGATTCAAAAGTCCCCTAACAACTTTACTATATTTTCTATTTTACATCTTGTGGGCCAGTCATACCCTAAAACAATGGAAGAGGAATGATTTACACAAATTAATAGAAAGCTGCTTCGAAACAGCCATCCGGTAAATGAGGATTATGAATCTGCCTCAAGTACATATGACCGAGGACACCTCAACCCAGGTCTGCACCATAACAGCGAGTTCAAGTTGAAGGCCACCTTCACCTCGACCAATGTTGTGCCACAGAACAGAATGCTGAACCAAGGGGCAATATGAAGAGGACACAATAAGACATCGAGCTGAAGGCTGCACCAGAACCTACGCCATTGTGGGGGCGATCCCTGGAAATAACGTCATAGCCAATAGAGTCAATGTACCTGGCTATCTCTGGGCTGCTGCCTGTTGTACCATGACAAATCATAGGGTGAAAGCATGGGCTGTCATAGCTGAGAACAGTAACCAAAATAGAGTAGACACTATCACCACACAAAACCTTGAGGCACAAATTAGCAGTTCATCAGGAAGTGTCTGTCTCTTTCATAGTGATTGCCCCATAAACATTTAAAACCCCGCCTCTTGCCATAAAAATGCTAATAGTCCCGCCCCCTGTTTACTACATTGCTAACTTCAGAGTTCACTTTGCATTTTTTTGCTGTTCTTGGCACCAATTGCTATTTTGCAAATTATATCACTTCTGGCAGATCAATAAATGAATGCGTGATTTACAGATCTTCCTAATCCTAACAAAGTGGGTTCTAATCACTCAATGATCAAAATCATCCTGGAGGAAGCCACTGAGCCCAGTAGGATAGTGATACATGGGATGCCTTGTAATCTTTATCATATGAGAGTCAGTGGCTATCACAGTTCAGAATCCTATTGGACGCCTCTCTCTCCACTGAATGGACCACAGACCCACCAGCTATGGTGTGATCAACTGTGTGACCACCTAATTGAGAACTACCCTAGAAGAAATGCATCTACCTCTGCCGCTTGTCTTTAAATAGTTAAATATATTTAAAAAGTGAGATAACACATATAATGGATACTGACTGGAGGATAGTGAGCGTCTTTTGGGAAAAGCAAGACTATGGATTTGCTCTGTAGATCGTAGCTCCCCCCAAACTCCTCATGCCTCACTGATGATGCTTGATCCGCTATAAACACAACCCAATCCCAACAATAAGATTTACACACCACTTACACATCTCTTCCTCCCCTCAAGCAATGCCCCCAAAGCCCTCTACAAATGATGGGAGATGTGACACCAAAGCCCCATGCAGAGAGGAGGTATGACACCAAAGTCCTATGCAAACAAGGGGAAATGTAACTCCAAAATCCTATACAGAGATAGGAGGTATGATACCAAAGCCCTATGCAAATGAGAGCAGATATGGCACCCAAGACCTATATAGAGTGGAGATATGAAACCAAAGCCCACTACAAACAAGAGGCGATGAGACGCCAAAGCCCTAAACAGATGACAGGGCATTTGAGACCCAAGCTCTATACAGAAAGAGGAGATTTACAAAAGAGACTCTGCAACCTGATGGCTGAAAAGGATCACAAAGTGGTGACCAGGTGAGTGCTTCAACTAATGTCAGACCCTTGCTAACTACTCAGGGCCACATCCTAGTACATCTTTCTTTGCCCACCATGTGACCTCAGACAGGAACCAGCAATATGGAAGTAAGCTTTGGTTCTGTTCCAATCGGAACCGTCCACACCAGGTCCCAACTAAAATGGACACATCTTAGCTCCAGTGGCACAGTGAGCAGGGGATCCAAATCTGGGCATACCCGTCAAACTTGGGGTATCACATGGAGGAATACAAAAAAGTCATGGATGGAATGCTTGAATTAATCTCAGCCGCAGGTAATTACTCAGGGCACCATCCTAGACCAGCATTTGTTTGCCCACCATGTCACCTTAGACATGAACCAGCCATTTGCAAATCAGCCTTTATCCTGCTCCACAAGGAACAGTATAGCCACCAGGCACAATAAAAAGGGATGCTGACTGACAGCTGGCTACAGTGGAAAGCCTTCCAAAAATACAAAGCAGGGTGCCAGGGGGATGTCCTATATCCCAGACATAAACATTTAAAAAAATGGTGAACTGGTTTAGAAGAATGAGAAGAAAAGTAATACATTGGACTATGGTATAACATGTCATGTACTCAAAAAACAAGTTCATCAGAGGACGGTATTCACTTAGACAGGTCTGTTGCCTCAAGACTAGTGTGACAGAAACTAGAGAATACTGCGCTTACTCATGCAATGGCTTTGTCTCACCCAACATATACCCCAATCAAAATTAAAATCACAGCCAAATCAATTGGAGTAGTACATAGCAAAGCTTACGTCATAAGAACATACTCAGCAGGATAACACAATAACACATCATGTTGATCCTTGTATTTTATGAACGTCTTAAGACAGATATAGCGATTCAAAAATTTTACACATTTCCTATTTATATCCTGCCTGGAGCAGAAAGAGACCCAGTGGCCCAGCCAACAAAGAGAAAGGTTATCAAATATTGACGTAACGTCGACAGGAGTAACACATTCAGTTTAATAAGACAAACACCAGGGAACAGCTTAACCCATTGTCCCTGCAGGGACAATTGTTGGGACAATTTGGTCACACCCCAAGAAATATCATGGCCACTGGAGGTAGGGCCAGTAGGCCTGGGCCACCAGCAGGTCAGTCCGACCTCTAACCAGCCTCCTACCCAAAGAACCCCTCATGAAGAGGGGTTTGATAATAAACTCAATGCCACTCTAGCACATAGGTATCATTCATTGGCATTTTTGGCCAAGGCAAACATTAGAGAACCGCTTTCCACATTGCCCCTGTCTGAGAACCCTGTGATGATTCAGTTGCACCCCAAGAAACATCATGGATACCAGAGGTAGGGCTAGAAGGTGTGGACCAGAGCAGGTCAGTCCTCCTTCTAACCAGCCCCCTGCCCAAAGAACCTCTCATCAAGGGGGGGTTTGACGATAAACTCAAGGTCTCTCAAGCACTTAAGTACCATTATTTGTCCTTTTCAACCATGGGAGTGGGTGGGTGGATTTCAGTGATCTGTACATCGCCAGGCCTCGGGGGACAAAGAGGGTACCGTAGGGGCTGCTCAGCCTTTTTAATTCCCTACCCCCACCGTCCCCTTCTAATGACTACTTTTGGTCAGTTTAACACCTTAGCTGCAACCCTCTTTGGGAGGCAATGGTTGCTGGGAAACCCCACATGAGATGTAGCAGTAGCCCAGCATCTGCGCTGCACAGTGGATTGACTAATGCTGCCACTCCACTACAGACGTTGGGCTTGATCCATCTTCTTAATCCTGATTTGAGTCCTGGTAGGAGTAATTTCTTGGATCACAACCTCAGGTAACTGGGGTATCGGCCTAAAGAGATTTGTGAGTGAGAGCCGCCATCTTGAAATTTACTTGGGATTTGGTTGGATGTCAGGGAAATCCCTTGTGCACTCTGATGCACAGGTATTTTTGTAAACACCATACACTGTACGATGTTATAGGTGTATTAAAGCCTAATTCTATTTTTGTTTTTGCAACCTCACCAGGAAGATTTTTACCAAAAGCGACCATGTCTACAAAATTATAATGGTATTAACATGGCAAACCTTTTGGTGATGCCATGTTTACCAAAAAACATAAGCTTTCTTGCACAGTACTTTTTCCCATTTTTCCAACAAAAAGCAGTATATTAACATGAATTTTGTCCATTATTTCCCAGACATAGTCTTCCTAAAGTGGTAACAATCTTTTGGTGCTAGAGAAACAGAAATATATATTCTGCTTGCTAAACATGTTTTCACCTCATAAAAGGGTTTACATTCAAAGTTAAATTATTATAAAGATAATATCTTAAAAAGGCACCATTGTCATAATCGGTATATTCGACTTTGGGATACCTTGCTCCTTGCTTCAAATCTGCCTTGCTACTGTACTGAATGAAACGCTCACATTTTAATAAATAAGCACTTGGAAAGTCATTAAGGCCCATATTTATACTTTTTTACGCAAAACTGCACAAACGCAGTTTTGCGTGAAAATGTTTACCGCCAGGTTGCGCCATTCCTGAGTGCAAGCCGGGCAGTATTTTAATGGCACAAGCTAGCGATAACGATCGGCTAGCGTCAAAAGAAAAGACGCTAGGTTGGGGGGGTGGCGGTCGGGGGAAATGGCGTTAGGGCGTCAGAAATTATGCTAGGCATGTTAACACTAATGTATATGGAGCTAACCAGCCTTGCGTCATTTCTTGACGCAATAGCATCCAAAAATGACTTCTCTCTTACTAAAGACAGGAGTCATGCCCACCAACAAAGTGGCCATGCCCAAGGGACCAGTGTTCCTTGGGTCTGGCTATTGGACGCAGTGCCATGCAGGGGGTCCCATATAAGGGGCCCCCAATGGCACAGCATAAAAAAATTGTATACTTACTCATACTTACCCATTGTGGGGTCCCCCATCCTCAGGTGTCCCTCTGGTGTGGGTGGTGGTGTTGCTGGGGCATGGGGTGAGCATCTGTGGGCACATTCCATGGTGTTTAGCCATGGACATGGGTCCACAGCTACCCTAATGCCTGGTCTGACCCAGGCATTAAATAATGGCGCTAAGCAGGCTTGGGAGTAACGCACTGTCACTAGTGACAGCATCGCGCTCTCGCACTGTCATTGGTAGCGGCACGCTCAGCCTCAGCTACCAGTGACAGTGCGAGACTCCTGAGAGAGATCAATCTGGGGTCGTCTCTGACTCAGTGTTAGCTGGCACCAGGAGGACCCACCCCCACATGCCATGAACCGCCTACTGAGGTCCTGGACTGTGTTTGGTGGGAGTCGCGGCGGTACTAGTGCAGGCAGCATAACAGTACAGCAGCCATAGTGTTATGCTGCACTGTGAGCCTGCACACCAGGCAGTACCTAAATCTGGAGGGGCAAGCGCCCACCTCTTGCCCTCCACTACAGGCGCCTCTGAACACAGCACAGCATTCAACACCATCAATGGACTGGAGGGCATTGCTGTCCAGCATGCCCTAAGAGGAAGATGGCACTGCAGAATGCTTTCTGACATTGGTACGTAGCCCTTGGAAGAACAAAATACTTTATTACATATGGGTCACTCCACAGTGACACACAGTCTGGCCCCTGGGTGAACTGGCACTGTAGTATACACTCGAGGAACGCTACACATCTTGGGACAAAATGACGCTGCATCCCTCATGCTGAGCCTGGCATGTCAGGACACTGTGCAGGAAGGGCATGACACCACAGCAGAGAGATGAAGCATAACACAGCAGCTCACAGCAGCCGGAGGGCATGGTGTACACCATAAATAAAGACAAAGGTGCTACGGCAAACACTTAGGTTCAGTGGTGAAACTGCAGCACTCTCCAGGTGCAAACATGTGACAGACGCACACACACGCATGCACACGCACACACCCTACCCTCTCACAATCTGCCACACAAATAGGAAATCATGGTATTTCTTCTACACATATAAACATGTGATTAGATAATATGTGCATATGTTGTATTCATCAATGTACATGTGTGTACAATATAACTATAACCATTAATGTAACTCAGCATCAGCTGGAATATAGTTTAAACGTTAATGTTGTGACTGACATATTCACCTAAATATAATGTTACTTTAACCTTTGTTTTTTCAGTGAATAAATATATATGGGGATTTGGTGCAGGGTAGTGCAGCAAGTCACCTTGCTGCGCTGTCCTGCGTCAAAGTGAAAGGGAAGAAATGTGCTGTATGTATGGCATAGGGCACATTCCTTCCTTTCCTCCTGCACTGGTGCCGTTTTGGCAGCCTAGCGCCAACGCAAGTATGGTGCAAGGGTGTCTGTATTGCATGCAGGATTGTTTTTGTGCAGGAAGGTACATTTTCCTACACAAAGACAATCCTGGACGGCTCAAGGGGCTCATAAATATGCTTCTTAGTTTAGCTGTTCCCACATCACTGCAAGCACGGGAAGAGCCCCAGGTCCTTTGCAGAGTCATGCTAAATTTGCGGTGGAGACTTCCTTCATCTTTTTTTACCAAGAACTTTAGAAACTGCATTGCCACGGTTATATGTGTAAGCTGTAGACATGCAATCACCACTTGTCTGCATGGGCAGAGCCCACAATTAGAAAAAAATTGTTTCAAGAGGGCGCACCTCTCCTGTAGTAACTCTGGGCATAAAAAATTATATAGATGCATAGACGGAAAAGGCTGTCTTGTGTTTTTTATTCTTCATGTAGTATGTGTGTGTGCATGGTAAACATCTACGAAGCTACCATGACAAAACACAATAACACAACAAAAACACAACCACATATAGCAGGACAAAACCTAAAAAACACAACTCGAAAACTACACAACACCACAATATTCCACAAAACAACACAACTCTAACACCACCTAACACAGCACAATATTATCATTGTGCTGTGCTCATGGGTTGATGTACTGTAGCCTTTTTGGCATGTCAGAGTTTTGGTGTGGTGTTTTGATTTTGTTTGTAACTTTGGTGTTTTTTTGTTGGTGTACTGTTTTTGTTGTATTTTTGTGTTTATATGTTTTATTGGTGCAAAATGTGGTTGTGGTTTTATGTTGTGTCATCTAGTTATGGTGGCTTTTGCATAGCTCTTTTGTTGTGCTGCACTTATGATGCTCTGAAGTATTGGTGTGTCTTATTAGCTTGCTGTGATCATGTTTTATGTTGGTATTTTATATTGTGTTGTTAACTTGTGTTGTGGTTTTTTGTTCTTCCACTTTTATTGTCTTGTTAAGTTATTGTGTTGATATTTTTGGAGCTGGCAATGTTTTGTGTTTGTATATTTATTTTGTGGTGTTTTGTTGTGGTTTTCAGTTGCAGTTGTCATGTGTCATGACGATGTGATGGTTTCATGCTAGACTGTTGATGTGTTGTGTTTTGTTGATGCATTATCTTGTTGCCTTTTGATGTCTGTGTGTTGATGTTCTTTACTTAGATGTTGCTCTAGTGCATTGAGCAGTTTTGTGCTGATATGTTGACATGTTGATTATGAACCAGGAAAAATTCTAGCCTTTGCCAAAAAGTACGAGTCTCCTAGGAAGGAGATAGTCGAGACAAGGAATTTGAAAGTACAAGAGATAAGGAAAACCTCAGAGTTGGAAGTTGCCACCGATACCAACATATCAGAAAGTGAAGTAGCAGGTTCCCAACGGCCACCCAATAGTGGGGAAAGGTTTCTTTTAGGTGTATAGACTCCTAAGGCAAACCAAAGTACCCAGCCAAGCAATAAAAGAGAACAACAGTGCAAAAGTTAACAAAACCCAAAGAGCAACCAGGAGCAAATGTGGGGGGAGGAAATCATGGCAGTCAATTCAACAAAATGTTATGGGTAGAGGAAGTGACTTCACATGCCCAGGATCCCACCCACATTGACAGCACAGGAAATTACATTCCACAACATCAGGTGCATTGTGGCAAGTCTTTGACTGATGACATCACAGAAAGTAACATCACTGAAGAAAATGAAAGAACTAAAATAAGAGCAAACTTAAAAAATAAGTTCAATATTATTAGCAAAGCAAAACAAATTGCTAAACTAAGTAGTTCTATTTCAATCATCTCTCATATACTAATTGAGCTGCTGCCATCATATGTCAGAGATGCATCAATCAAAGCTCCAAGGGCCACCAACCATGTGTCAGTCATGGTAAGCCAAATAACAGCTTTAAATGCCAACTCCATCAACAAAAACATCCAAGCACAAATACGGAGAGTCCCTTAGGCATACTTTAGTAACAATATAGTTGGTATCAGTAGACTCCTCTTTCAGAGTCACAAATCTAGCATATCAATGGCAGCAGTAATGAAAGCTTCCCTCATCACACAGAAAAGGGACTTTAACAACATCTAGCCCTTTGAACAGTTCTGTTTTGGGCTCCACCTGCAGTATAAAATACTTAATCCCACAGCTAGTATGCCTGTACAGAGCTTAGCATTGACATTCAGCAAATAGATAGGGCGGTAGGAAGAGCATTTTGTGGGGTCGTTCCTGGGTTTAGAGATCACTGTTTTCACTGCATTGTGTCAGTAAAGGTTCCCATTTCTCCAAAGGAGTTTTACGGGCAGGTGAGGAGTGGGGTGCACTGGGAGCTGAATGCCTTCTAGAAGGTTAGTCTATATCCATCTAAGCCTGGGGCCTTCCCTGGTTGTAGCCAAGAGAACTTCATCCAGTCAAATACCTGCCTCTGGAGACTGCACTTTGATCACTGGCAGGTGCACTATAGGGGCAGTAAAGAGGTATGTATCAGTCTCTGTAGGTCAGTTTCCTCTGCGGTGTAGAGGTCCACATAGAAATGTTCAAATGCTTGTGCGATCTCTTTGTCCTTTTACGTACTACGCCCTTCCAGTGTGTGTATCTTTCTGGATGTTTTTTTGTGGATTGAGGCTTTTAGCTTGTGTGCAAGTTGTTGCCCAGTTTTATTTCCCCCTGCATAGTATTTTTGCTTCGTCCGGAGGAGATCATATGTGACTCTATCTATATCCAAAGCCTTGAGCTGTGTACTAACCAGAATCAGTTGTTCCCACTCTCTGTGGGGTCCAGATTGCTTGTGAGCTTCTTTAGGAGCTCTCACTTTATCCTCTAGGTTATTCATTGTGATCTTATTGAGACCTGCTGAGATGGCTATTAGGGTTCCCCTGACAAATGCCTGCAAGTTTCCAATAACAGGGAGATAGAGATGTTTGGAGTGTCATTCATCTGAAGGAGGTAATGTATCACTACTTGATTTCTTTTATACTGGATTTGTATGTTAGGAAAGAAGATTGAGATGGGAGGATGATCGTATAGTTCTGAGACACCCACCTCGGTTTGCCTGATGGCTGCTAAGACATGGGGGTAGGCTAGAAAATAGTCAATCCGTGCATAAATCTGATGGTGTTATATGGTTCCTCTGAATTAAGTAGGACTGTGTATCTAGTCAACATAAACATCAGCGTATATTGACTCAGGCCGCGTATACCATCAGGAAATGTTGACACAGTTCCTAGCAAGCTCACAGTGCTCCATCTGAACCTCTAAACACACTAGGATACCTGATGGTATTTGCAACCTCGAACTGGACTACTCAGATTCCCAAAAAAATTGTGGAAACAGATCTACCCTTTTGTTGTCACCCTGCTCACCCAAGTTGAGACACAAGAAAGATGCAGAAATGTAATTTCAAACATTTATTGTAACAATCTTACTCTTGTATAAAAAACATGAGCTGCCATTATGAGGCAAACTAGACAAAGCATAGTAACCAGCATTATGAATATGGTGAAAAAGATAAACAGTTCAACCATGAAAATGTATTATGTTGATACACTCACATCTGTTACTGCCTACACTATTGAGAGCATAGTGGGAGTACCCTCTGCCAGATCAATTGGGATAGCCTAACCCCATACATGGGTAAGATGTACCGCGAAGCCAAGAAGCCAGTCTGGTGTAGTGCAGGGTATTGTCCTATGCAGGGTAGAGATCAGAGTCAGCATCAGAATCAGCAAAGCTGCATCTCGGCCACTGTGTACAACATTCCAGGGTAATCCTAGTGGAAGTGGTGCTTTGCTTAATATGACGCAGAGGCAGGTTTTATAATACCAGCATCGTTTGTGCCACACTGTGTCAGTGGTGCGGAGCCCAGTTAATGAAATGTCTGCAAGTGAAGAGCTGTCTCCACGGACAATCACAGTACCAGGGCATCGCGGTCTGTGTGCTTAGATTGGAAGGACTGTACAGACTAAATGGCATTCACGCTTACAAGAAATAAGCTGCATGTACAGTGAGCTCTCAGTAGCTTATCACGAGTGGAAAGTCATGTAAAAAAGTCACCAACAGGAAAGAAATGCTAAATTAAAATGTGCATTATAAAATGGAGATGCTAAGAGGGGCCCTTTCGTGCTTCACCACTATGGGAGGCTGAGAAGAATGTATAATTCCTAGTAGTGGGGTGCTGGGACCTCCAGGTATCAGTCAGGCTTAGTGAACTAGGCAGTCAAAGTAGGTCACATTCCTAGGCGGTGTCATAATTTGGAGTTGGAGGAGCAGAGCTGAGCCTTCCCTGTGATTTTCATGTGCTTCCGGTTTGTGTACATTCTTCTAGAGGCACAACACTTATGTCTGCCTGCCTACAGTATAAAATACCTGCCTGCAGTATAAAATACTTAGAGGCATATTTGTACTTTGTTTGTGCTGCATCTGCGTAATTTTTTTTACGCAAATGCAGCACAAACTTAACCTCTTATTTATATGTTGACCCTAGACATGTCTAGCGTCAAAATATTGGAGGTTGCGCCATTTCTTGGATGCCTGAACCCACCTTGTGTCAATGAGATGCAAGGTAGGCATTCCCATCCCAAAAATGACGCTATCCCCGTAGCACCATGTTCATCCCACCATGCTAAAATGAGGCATGGGTGGGAGGTGGACCCAAATAATGGCGCTAAGCTTTTTTAGCGCCATTATTTAACGCCTGGGTCAGACCAGGCGTTAGGGGACCTGTGGACCAATTTCCATGGCTAAACACCATGGAATGGGCCCACAGGTGCCCATCCCAAACCCCAGAAACACCCCTACCTACACCAGAGGGACCCCAGAGGATGGGGGACCCTATCCCAGGTAAGTAGGGGAAGTATTTGTAAACAATTATTTAAGTGCCATAGGGGGCCCTGACATGGGCCCCCCTGCATCACACTGGGTGCAATGGCCATGCCCAGGGGACACTGGTCCCCTGTGCTGGCCTCTGGGTTGGTGGGCATGACTCCTGTCTTTTATAAGACAGGAGTCATGTGTTATGGATGGTGGTGCATCAGGAAATGATGCTAGTCTGGTTAGCAGCATTTTTGTTTTGCCTCTTGATGAAGCAGAAAATGAAGGTTTTACATTTATTAGCGCTTAAACGTAGTGTGAAATAATCATGTGTGACTTTAACCGAACTAATAAAGATTGTACGGGGACAAAATGTGCCCTCAGAGTAGTTTGCCAACATTTATAAGCGTGCTTTATATAACGTGGTGTATTAGAATTGCACTAATCCGACATAATCGTAAACGTATGCTACGATTTGCTTGTTTGAAATGCTTTAGCTTAGCATAACTTTAGTAGAGGCTTCGGCCTAGTTGCCTGGTCTCACGGTTTAGATGCTCGTATTTTTCCAATGTGCTATTAAACGTGTATTTTTGCTTGAAGCTGTACTTTTCCACTGAGATCGTTCACATGCTTATCTTAAGGTTTGGTGCCAGCCTGGCATATTTTCTCTTTACTCCAAGGTCGATCTGCAGGTGCGGACAATGGAGGCTCTGAAAGTGAGTTAATTGGTATAAAATGTTGCAACTTACGTACCCGTCTCCAAGGATAATGTATGCTTAAGTAAAAGCTTGAGAACTGTTGTTTTTGATTGGACAATTTGAAGCTAACCTATGAACCCTCCAATGGAAGACCCTACTAAATTTGAACTGTTGTCTATTTAAATCAGGTGCACGAGAGGAAAGTAGCCATTACGGCCCCTTTTGCAGCCATTACCAGCTCGATACCCGCCATTTTGCAGGACATTGCAGCTATTATGGCCCACTTTGCTGCGACGCCATTTTGAGAGACTTTGATGCTTTCTCTAATCGAGAGAAAGAGACTTTAAATGATTCTTGCCCTAGAGACTTTAACTTTGATCCCTTTGCATGAAGTAGTAGTTTTATTTTGCCGCCGTGAGGCAATTGCCCCGTCCACCCCTGCCCCTTTGCCCCGTCCCATGCTGATCGAGAAACGGCACCTGTGAGACGAAGACTTCCTTGAATGCTGATCGTGATTGGTAAATATGAAAGGAAATTGTACAATTGCATTGTGTTTCTTTTAGGTAACCAACTGCTGATTTTGATAAGAGCCCTAGTTAGGAGTTTTCTAAATTAATGTTGCTAAATTGTTTTTGCATGAAGTCCCACATGCCGATGCTAATTTGAGGTTAGATGAGGATTCCTTTTGTCGCACGATGCAATTTGAGACCTTGTTATGCTGACTAAATGTATGCAATTAGTTCGTTACAGATTATAGTTTTAGTGATTTGCATTGCTATAATCGAATGCCTTGTTATTCAAATGCTACATAGATTGCACTTGTTTCGCCGTTATGGACAGCTATTAATGTTCATATATGTTTATCATTTGGTGTTGAGACACATCTATATTGTGCTAGCTTTGTTAATATAGGGAAATAAAATTCACTAACTTTGAATAAACTGGTGTGGTTATTCCTGGCTGAAAGGTCAGGGTTCGCCGAAATGTATTCTGGATTAATTGTTAAGTGTTATGTTGATCAGGGTATTGCTTATGTCCGTTATTGATTATTGATTTGATGGAATTGATCGATATAGAGTACGGAGAGTCCCACTTAGTCAAAAGATTCATCGGCCTAAAGAGCGTCCAAAGTACCGGTAAATTACTAGTACGGACCGCTCTATCACTCTAAGCAGCCTTGCGTCATTTTTTTATGCTCAACCTCCATCTCCTCTACCTCCACCCGGCTTGCGTCTTTTTTTTTGCGCCAACTTACACCATTCTATTAATACGTCACTCGGCTGGCATTGTAAAATGGCGCAAGCCGGTGCTAAACTTTTTGGTGCACCAAAAACCATGAATCTGGGCCTTAATCCCACAAATTCCTGCTATCAACCCATAGGGCTAGAAGTAATAGCAGCAAAGTGCTTGAAGCTTGTTTTCGGTAATTCTCGGATTACAAATAGAATGTAAGCTTTGTTGCCATGTTGCTTTGCAAATCTGGCTAACTGGAAGATGGAGGCTTTGTGTAGCCCTGTCCTCATGGAGTTTCATAATAAGCTAAAAGAAATGATTTCTCTGTGTATATGCTCTTTTGAATGCTTTGATAGGACCGACAAAAAATACCAGCCTACCAGTATAAGCAATGTTTGTAAAACGGCAAAAATAAATCTTCAGGCGACCACTTTTAAGGCATAGATTCCGATAGCACTTAACATGAAATAATATTTTGAAAGACACACATTGCATGTAAACCTGAGCAAAGTATCTTGAAAGATAGCTCACATGTCTGCCCGTTTTGAACCTCAGGCTTAACACTCCTCAATACATCACTTGACTCTTTGAACATTAGACTATACTTTGCCAGTAGGAATGTGAACTCAGGTCTGACACACAGTCGGAGCAGCTTGACATCTTCCGACGATGTCCAACTCAATCCTTGCAAAACAGCCTGAGGGATGATGAAAATTAGGAGGATTACAATCCACGTCTCTGCTGCTGCAGCACAAATGCTTTTATCATAATTGGAAATTAGAGGAGACAACCAGCCAACCCCCGAAGCAGATTTTAAGGCCCATATTTATACCTTTTTAGCACCGCATTTGCGCTGCGTTTTAACGCAAAAGCAGCGCAAACGTACAAAATACAATTGTATTTTGTAAGTTTGTGCCTCTTTTGCATCAAAAAATGACGCAAATGCGGCGCTAAAAAAGCATAAATATGGGCCTAAGTCTTATGTTGTATTATACTATTTATCTGGTGCATATTCTGCCACTGAGATGGCCTTAGAGCGCCAGTCACATTCGGTTCCTTCTTGACATGGTTTCAAGGATTCCATTATGGATCATAATATGGCGCTGTTTGTGAGTTATATGAAGAAGCAGGCACGTTTTTTCATACATTGTTATGGATAATTATGTGTGCTATAAGCTTGTAGGATGTGGCTGGTGGACCAACCAAAATACGTACACGAACACTAGGTCCTTTGACTTGCGCATTACCCGGCAGGTTTGTATGTGTGTGATTTAACTGGGAGTATTGGGTGGTGTTGCAGATGCCTATTTCCCATCTAATAGCTTATGGAGACTTTGTTGGGAGGATGATGTGAATTATTTCTGGATGTGTACTGCTGTTTGCTGGTGTGTTGTTGATATGGGAGAATGCTGTTTTGAGCACACTGATCTGCATCTATGTGGCGTTGATTGTCCTTGCGTATTGTTATTTAATCACAGTGCTTTTGGAAGCAGGTTACCACCCAGTTAAGGGTTGCCTGGTTGTACAAAGTTCTGCCTAATGTGTTCTGTACAAGGTTGTGCTACTGTAGAATGCTTTCTAAGTCCTGTAACAGCATCTTAACAGCATCTTAACAGCATCTCTGAGCTGTGTTGGGTGCATTCACTATGTACTATTCTAAGCGTATTGTTGGACAAGCCTGTGTAGCATTGCAAGGGAACTTAATGACTTTATTAGCAACTGAAGGTAAAATAAGTAGTAATCTAAATTCTGTATTAATTTTAAATGGAAGAGAAAGAAAAATCAACAATGCACATCCAAGAGCAGCCTTGTGTCCAGGCTTAGAGCAATAGTACTAAACATTGTATAGGCAATGATCCCCTCTCAGTGGCAGCTGGTGACATTTGGAAGAGGTGGGGCATAAAAGTTGGGTATGACTTTTATGTACCAAGTGAAGCGAGCAAGCTTAACGGACAAACGTGGGGTCCTAGGTGGGTCCTCCTCCCAAGAAAAAAATGAACAAAGATTGACAAATGGTGCATTTGAAAGCAAAATAATTTAGTGAGAAAGCAAAGTTTATAAAGCAGTGGGAACGTATACTTTTGAAATACTAAAGACATTAAAAACTGCCCCATATTTTACTGCATTAATATGTTCAATAGTTACTTTAATGTGCAAACTGTACAGCATAACATCTTCAGGCCCTTTAAAGTGTGTGCTTGCCCAGTGTCTTGCATTGCATGCAGCATCAACTTTGGAAGAAAATGCTCTAACCAGGCATCAGGAAGCACCCACAGCTGCTGGCTGCAATCAATCATGCAGAAATATGTGAAGACAGGTCTTTAAGTGGGATGAAAAAGTGGGGGTCTCTCTAAAAAGGAACATGTAAAATCAATTTGTGTGATTCCCATAGTGCGCCACCCAGCCTGTGTTTTGGTTTTTCTCTGAGATGTTATTGCATCCAGAAATATAACACAAAAACTGACATACACCTGAAACATGTCAGGACTATTGGCATTGTCAATGATTGTTAGCTGTTAAAGATAAATGAATAACAACAATGATTATTATTAATAATTAACATTAGAAATGCTTCAGTTCTGAAATTGTGAGACTGTGAAATAAATATTATTGAGACCTATAGAAGGAGTATGGCCGTCATTTATGTGTCCTTTATGTTAGATATGTATGCCCTTTTTCTCTTCACATCTCATCCATCTGCACATTTTTACCTCCTCTCTTTCCTCTTCTACACCCTCCTTATACTCTTGTCTGAATGCACTTCCTCGCATCTCCCTCATTTTACCACCCCAAACATACACTGCACTCATTCACTTTATTTCCTTTCACCTTCTAAATATTTTTACCTTTGTGCACCCCTTCACACACATTTACACTGAATTTCATTTGCATCTGGAATACATGACCATTGGTCTGTATGCTCTGCAGAGAACAACCCACTGTCAGGCACTTTGCTTTGCCTTCAGCATCAGCATCAGAGCTATCAATCAAAGCTCCTCATAAACACCTGACAAGAGTCACAGTATGCACTGTGGAAGAGTAATACAAAGCACAGAAACACAGCATGATGAAACAGCTAACTCTCTTGGGGAATGCAACATTAAGTAAAACATGTGAAATAAGATGAATGACACACATTTCAACATTCATTGTTCGCATATCAATCCATGTTTGTGGCATTAATGTTAAGGGCATGAAGATAGGGCTAGTTTTAACACCATACTGCAGATAAATGCCTTTACTGTAAGCACGTATTTTTCCACTTGCTCTTGACTCGGATATTTGGATTCATTTCGCCTGCTCGTCTTTTGGAGCAGTTTCATGAGGAACAAATACAGCTTTGCTTCTAAAGTAGCCAGCGATCTGCAGATCAGGCCTGGGGTGTCAAATGTGGGAGGTTAGTGTGACAAGGGGCTCAGTACAATAAATAACACAACAATAGCATCATTTCCATTTACCGTTACCGAAGACAAGGCACTAAATCACATGTGCTTGCATCCACTCCTACTGTGTGATGAGTGAGGAAAGGGTGTGTTCTATCCCTGTTAATAACAGATGGCTGCCCTCACGCAGGGATGAAGACTTCGACGCTTCAAATCATGATGCAAAAAGCGTCACTGGCCTATAGTGGATACTGCCATAGACCACAACAGAAATGAAGGGCTTCAGAGCAGTCAGCCTTGCGTGGTGCGTCACAGTGTAGAAAATTGATTTACTGCATGGCTTCCTTCTCGTGCTTCAAAGCGAGGTGGGGCTGGCAGCCTGGGACAGACAGCCCAGACTTAAATGCATCGATTTGTTTAGAGATAGAATCGTATCTCTAACCAAATCGTTCCATTTCATATTTTTATATGAATGTGTAGGATTTTTTGTAGGGTGTAGCCCCTCAGCCCTAAAAGAGAAACGGCCCCTGTCCCCCTTCCCTCTTTTGAGTGTAGAACACTTGAGGTAAGGAAACAGGATATGTGGGGCCAGATTGCCTACAATGGGTGTTCAAGACACCTGTGTAGATGTAGCTGCTCCATCGCTCCCCGTTTCACTCATTTCTAACTTGGTGTTGGTGAGCATTCAGGAAGGCGGGCTGTTGAAGGGCTAATAAGAAGAGCCATATGCATGGAGTATGGAAGTAGGTCTTGTTCTTTCCAGGACCCAAGAGAGCATGACAGGCCTGCTCAAAGCAGGACCATTGCATGTGAATCCTGATCATCTTGTGCACGAACTAGGAATCTATCTGTTCACTTCGGTCCTTCCCTACAACAACCCTGTTACTCCATGTAGATCCACCACACCACAATCTACACTTGCAGTAACACATATCAGGCACATTATTTAAATGAAATCTGTGACATTCAGATTACTGAATGACCTCTGCAGCATGTACATCCATCCACTATGCAGCCTTACTAACATCAATCTGTAGCCCAGGTGTTTCACTGTGTGTTGTTTACATGCTCCAGGGGCATATTTACTAATCGCTCACACAAAGCAGGGCAGCAAGCAAAGTTGATATGCTGCATTACGTTGTGTGAAATGGAGAGAGCAGAAACGCTCCATATTTATAGACAAAATTGAGCATTTCTCTTCTCTCCTTGCACTGGCACACCGTGTCCTGTCTGGAGCCAATGCATGCACTCTTGCACCGTAGTGAAAGGGTGCCTGCATTACGGGTATGATTCTTTTTGTGTAGGAAGAGACAACTTCCTGCACAAAAAAAATCCTTAAAGGTCTTTTCCTCTTTCTATGTGTGCTGCAGAATGTAGAATACATGGAAAGAGGAAATAAGGAAAAGAAATAAATATATTTTTTCTCTTTATGCCTCACTGTGGAAGGCCGCAAATCAGGGCTTGCACGGCTTTGTAAATTCCAAGGCCCATATTTATACTTTTTGACACAAACCTGTGTGAGCGCAGGTTTCTGTCAAAAAGTATAGTGCTGGCTAGCGCCATTCCATTACGCCGGCAGCGTGCCATATTTATGGAATGGTGCTAGCCGGTGCTAAGGCCCTGTTAGTGTCCTTGGAAAGGACACTAACAGGGCCGGGGAGGCATAGGGGGAACCGGGGCTTGTGCGCCAAATTATGGATCTACACCATTTAGAGGCAACAAAAATTGCATCTCAGCAGTGTAGCACCATTTTCTGGTGCACAAGCCCCATGGACATAGCTCCTGTCTTCGTAAAGACAAGAGCCATGCCCACCACCCCAATGGCCATGCCCATGGGACAAATGTTCCCTGGGCCTGGCCATTGGGGCCAGTGCCATGCAGGGGGTCCCAAGTCAGGGCCCCCGAGCAGTGTTGGAAAAAACAAATACTCCCCCAGACATACCTGGGATGGGTCCCCCATCCTTAGGTGACCTCCTGGTGTGGGTGGGTGTGTCCCTGGGGCCAGGGAAAGGCACCTGTGGGCAATTTCCGTGGTCTCCTACCATGGAAATCTGTCTTCAGGTCCCCTTATGCCTGCCCAGACCCTGGCGTTAAATAATGGTGCTAAGCAAACTTAGCGTCATTATTTAAGGCTCCCATCCCCCGTGCTGGATTTTAGCACGGGGATAAATATGGCGCAAAGGCCATATCGTCCTTTTCTGGAAGAGAACGCCTACCTTGCATCTCATTGACACAAGGTAGGTTTTCCCCTCCAGAAAACGACCTAAACTCCATAACTTTGGCTCTACACAAGTCAAGCGCTGAAGTATAAATATGGAGTTAGGTTTGCGCTGAATTAGCGTTAAAACAAAATGACGATAATTCAGCGCAAACTGAGTATAAATATGCCCCCAAATAAGCCTTTGTGTTGTCATGCGTCGCCTTGCAGGATGCAAGAGCAAATGCAAAGGCTTAGTAAATCTAGGTACAGGTGTTCAGGGAGCTGTCAGCAAAAATAAAGCAGAATGAGGCATAACCGGCATGTCCCTCTTGCAGAAGGTAGGCCCCTCAAATCCTTCCGCTAGAAATGTGCATTTGTGACTAGAAAGTGCAACATACGATCGCTTGAAGTATTATCCTGGCCTTTGGGCATCCATGTTATAATGATGGGTACTGTTACCAGGGTGGGTGACATGGGATAAACCAATGCTCACATGATCTAAAACAGCATACCCATCATATATTGGTAAATTGACTTTGGGAAAAACTGATTTAGAAAATATCAGAAGATAAAGATTTTTTAACAAGAGCAGCTTGATACAAAATTGAAGAAGCTGTGTAAGCACAGATCTGAGTCAAAAAGATGGTGCAATATCTTTAAAACGCAACTGACCCCTTCCTGAAAGACACTGAAACATCAAGGTCAAGTAAATATATGGATATCCTATTCAGAAAACATTGCAACAATTAGAACTGCAGCACCATTGTTAATATGGACAACATTAAAGGAAACAAGCTCTTTCAAAGCCACTCAAGATTAGTTATAGTGGTTGTGCATTTTACAGCAAGATACTCATGTAAACTGCCTCCAGGTAAAATATAAAAGTCACTTTGCATGCTTTTGGTGCTCTCTTTATGTACGGGTATTGATGTGCTTCTCTGTGCATTGAGGGCCTCATATACAAAGTTTTGGTGCAGGCCAGCATCGCAAGCCTTTTTGCTGCACTGCTCTGCGTCAAAACAAAAGGGTAGGAATGCGCTGTGTCTGCAATACACAGCACATTCCTGTCTTTGTCCCCTGCGCTGGCACACAAATTGCTGCCATGCGCCAACGCAGGCACCCTTGCACCATGGAGCAAAGATGCCTACATTGAGGGATGATTGTTTTCGTGCAGGAAGGGACACGTGAGACACATGAGAGGCATTTCCCTCTTTCTATGTGTGCTGCAGAATGCAGTTCGCACCTCCTCCCCCTCCCTCGAGTGCAGGACCCCCAACACACAGCGCCACTCCCCTCCCCTCAGAGTGCAGGACCCCCAACACACAGCGCCCTCCCCTCCCCTCAGAGTGCAGGACCCCCAACACACAGCGCCACTCCCCTCCCCTCAGAATGCAGGACCCCCAACACACAGCGCCACTCCCCTCCCCTCAGAGTGCAGGACCCCCAACACACAGCGCCACTCCCCTCCCCTCAGAGTGCAGGACCCCCAACACACAGCGCCACTCCCCTCCCCTCAGAGTGCAGGACCCTTATCACAAGTGTGGGCCCCCCTGCAATGACTGTGGGGCCTCTGCCACGTGTGCCCCCCCATGACACAGGGCCTTTGGCACGAGTGCACCCACCCCCCCCCCCCCGCCACAACTGCGAGGCCTCCGCCACAAGTGTGGACACCCTTTATGAATCAGGCTCTGAATGTCTAGTGCTCTCTGCTTGTAATTTTTTGTGGCTGTTCTAACTAACCCAGTTTCAGGTGTATCCTTAGATTAACTTGAAGTCAGGAGTGATTCAGTGTCGGCATAGTAACCACTCACTACTGAGAAAAGTTTCATCACAGTATCAGAAAGTTCACAGTAATGCCTCAAGGGAAAACTCGAAATGTGCCTGACCCTCCACGACCCCGATCACACAAGTAGCAGGCAACATGCCAACAAGGTACTCACTGGGGTCGTCCTCCTCACACATGCTACACACCCGTTTGCTCTGACTGCCTATTACAAAGCCTGCAGCTGCTGCACAATAAATACGTAATTTAAGTCACCCCTCCCTCCCTTACAACCTAGCCAAAGGTGAATACTTGTGTTTGCACTCACTGAGGGCGCACAAATGGATTCCTACGGCCGACAGCTGCAGTACAGGTTAGATTAATACGGATCTCTCAGAACCAGTTCACCCCAGGCCCCGTTCTGGCAGGAACTGAAGGCGGCCACATCCACAGATGGTGCATTGCAATGCACACTGGTTCAGTAAAAATGGTTTAAAAGGATAAACATTTGAAGATCACTTTAATACTGATGAATCCTGGGAAAATTAGTGATATTTGATATCACATGGGTCATTTGTGGAAAACGGACAGAACTTGAAAGAGGTTTATGTGGGGTCTGAGAGTTCTCGCTAGTTAGTTTCAGATAACGTTTTTTGCCAAATGGTACATGTGAATTCTAAATAATAAAAGTCCCCTTTTAACGCCTGCTCTGAGCAGGTGTTAACAGTGCCGTACAAATGATGCAAGGAAATCTGCTAGATTCCTTTGTGCCATTTCTTCTCCTACTTCAACGGGGACCGCCCCCTTTGCTTTCATTATGCCTGGCACAGGCATAATGAAGCACAAAGGGTTACAAAGTGGTGCAATGCATGCATTGTGACACTTTGTAAATGTAGCGCAAGGATTTTGGCCTCGTTGGGCCACATTAGCGTAAAAATAAAGACGCTAATGTGGCGGTAGGGGCTTATAAATATGCCTATCAGATAAGTGAAAACAACAGGGCATAAAAATAATGTTACCAGATAGGTGGTTATATTCCACAATTAATTTTTGTGAATTTCAGGAACCAAGTCTACAATTGAAACCACATTGAGCTTGTGGCAGTGGTAATACAGACATGACTACAACATAAATGTATTGGGTGGCTTTGGTTTCCCCAAAGGGATCAATCTGAAAACTTAGGGCCTCATTTACAAGAAAGTGGTGCATTGATCATGATGTGCCAGTTTGCTTACGCAGCCCTGCACCCCCCTAACAACACCATCATAGCGCTGTATTTACAATACGTGGCAGTTGTGGTGCTTTGCTGGACTAGCGCTAGTCCACCAAAGCCCAGGGAGGCCCATTGAAAACAGCCTAGCATTACCTTAATGCCTGTCCCGTGCAGGTGTTAAAAAATGACACTAGAATGATGCAGTGAAATCATATGGATTTCACTGTGCCATTCCTGAAGGCTTCTTTGCGGGGGAATGCCTCCCTTGCATAGAATACATCTGGTGCAGGTATAATGTGACGCAAGGGTTTACAAAATGGTGTAATGGTACCATTGCGCCAGTTTGTAAATATGGCACGGGTGGTTTTTTTTTCTGCGCTGCTGTACTGCAAAAAATGATGCTACAGCAGCACAAGAGGCTTATAAATGAGCCCCTTAGTGACATAAGTGATTTCAGCTGATAATTAATGCAACTTAATCAGTTTTTAGGTGCCAATTTTCAATCCTGTGCTAAATATTTAATTGCAGTTTGCATTTGTTTGACATTTTCCCCACCCACCGATATTCCAAAAGATGTATTTGTGTTTCTATTACAGCTCTGAAAGTAATAATCTTAACCCATATATATCATATGTGTAGGAAAGTACCCTCTTTTTGCCATGGTTACCCCCATTTTCTGCCTGAAGTCAGTGTTCTTGAATGTGTTCACTGGGATCCTGCTAACCAGGACCCCAGTGATTATGCTCTATCTCCTCTAAATTTGGTTTTTGCATACTGGTAACCTAGTATTTCACCAACAATTGGCGTACTGGTGCCCCCTTATAAGTCCCTAGTATATGGTACTTAGGTACCCAGGGCATTGGGCTTCCAGGGGATCCCTATGGGATGTAGCATATCTTTTGCTACCCATAGGGACCCATGCAAATGCTTCAGCAGGACTGCCATTGCAGCCTGTGTGAAACGGCGCATACATCCTTTCACTGCCATTTATACTACACCAGGTCACTTATAAGTCACCCCTATAGCAGGTCCTCCAGTCCTGAGGGCAGGGTGCAGAGTACCTGTGTGCAAGGGCACCCTTGCACTAGCAGAGGTGCCCCCATGACTTCCAGGACCATTTTCCCCGACTTTGTGAGTTCGGGGACACCATTTTACACCTGTAAATAGGTCAATACCTATGTCCAGCTACATAATGGTAAATCCAAACATAGGCATGTTTGGTATCAAACATGTTGGAATCATACCCCAAGGCTTTTGCAAGCATTGGCTGTATGATTCCATGCTCTCTGGGACTCCTTAGAGGACCCCCAGTATTGCCATTCTAGCCTTCTGAGGTTTTCCAAGCAGCCCCAGCTGCTGCCACCTCTAAGACAGGTTTCTGCCCTCCTGTTGCTTGAAAGCTCAAGCTCAGGAAGGCAGAACAAAGGATTTCCTTTGGGAGAGGGGTGTTACACCCTCTCCCTTTGGAAATAGGTGTTACAGGCTTGGGAGGGGAAGCCTCCCCAAGCCACTGGAAATGCTTTAAAGGGCACATTTCGTGCCCTCCTTGCACAATCTAGTCTACACCGGTTCAGGGACCCCCATTCCTGCTCTGGCGTGAAACTGGACAAAGGAAAGGGGAGTGACCACTCCCATGTTTATCACCACCCTAGGGGTGGTGCTCAGAGCTCCTCCAGAAGGGTCCCTGGTTTTGCCATCTTGGATTCCAAGTTGGCAGGGAACTCTGGAAGCACCTGAGTGGCCAGTGCCAGCAGGTGACGTTAGAGTCCTCCCCTGATAGGTGCTTCCCTATTTAGCTGACCAATCCCCCTTTCAGGACTATTTAGGGTCTCTCTCTTGGGTGGTTCTTCAGATTTAGATTGCAAGACTCTAGCAGGAATCCTCTGCATCCTCCGCTTCAACTTCTCACTGAAGGAACTGCATGTGGACCCTCCAGGAACTTTACAAACTGCAAAAAGAAGCAAAGACGACTTCTGCAACATTGTATCTTCAGCTCCTGCCAACAACTGCAACTGTTTCCCAGTCGTGCATCCTCAGAGGACTGCCTGTCTTCAGCTTGCACCAGAAGACCAAAGGAATCTCTCTTCGGGTGAAGGAGTCACTCCCCTGCTTCAGCAGGCACCTATGCAATGACGACTGGCTGTGTCGATCCCCTCTCCTGCTGAGCTGCGTGGATCCTGCAGCACAGGTGGTAGACTGAAGTGGTCCTGATGATCCTGACGTCCTACTGTCCAACTTTGGTGGAAGTAAGAAGTGGCTAGTCCAGTGGTGCTCGTACCTAAACCTCACTTCCAAAATGGGAAAAGAGAGATGAGGTTCTGTGTAGATTACAAAGGGCTCAACACACTCACAAGACTGATGCTCACCCTATAACGAGGGCAGATGAGCTAATAGATACACTGGCATCTGCCAAGTATCTAAGCACTTTTGATTTAACTGCAGGGTCTTGGCAGATCAAACTATCACAAGATGCTGAACCTAAAATTGTTTTCTCCACCATTGGACGGCATTATCAGTTTACAGTTATGCCCTTTGGTTTGAAGAATGCACCTGATACTCTTCAGAGGTTGGTGAACATAGTCCTCTAAGGTCTGGAAGCCTTTATTGCAGCATATCTAGATGATATTGCTGTCTTTAGCTCCACCTGGGATGACAACCTGGTCCACCTTTGGAAAGTTTTAGAGGCTCTCCAAAAGGCAGGCCTTACTATCAAGGCTTCAAGGTGCCAGATAGGGCAGGGGAAGATGGTTTATCTGGGACTCCTGGTGGAGAACAGATTGAGCCACTGCAGGGGAAGATCCATACTATTTTACAACACAGACCCAGGTCAGAGCCTTCCTAGGTCTCACTGTGAATTACAGGAGGTTCATTAAGAACTATGGCTCCATTGTTGCCTCTCTTAATGACCTCACCTCAGATAAGATGCCTAAAAAGGTATTGTGGACAGCCAGCTGTCAAAAAGCTTTTGAGGCGCTAAAGCAGGCCAGGTGCTCTGCACCTGTCTTAAAAAGCCAAAACTACTCCAAGAAGTTCTTAGTTCATACTGATGCCTAGTAGGGGTTGGGGCAGTACTTTCACAACTCAGTACAGAGGGCAAGGACTAACCAGTTGCTTTTAACAGCAGAATAAAAGTATTGGTCAGCCATAGAGAGGGAGGCCTTTGCTGTGGTCTGGGCCTTGAAGAAGTTGAGACCATACCTCTTTGGTACTCACTTCATTGTTCAGACAGACCACAAACCTCTCTTATGGCTAAAGCACATAAAAGGAGAAAGCCCAAAATTTGTTGAGGTGGTTCATTTCCCTACAGGGTATAGACTTTACAGTGGAACACAGACTTCAGAGTTACCACTCCTATGCAGATGGACTCTCCAAATATTTCCACTTAGGCAATGAAGAGTCATCTGGGCAAGGTTAGCCTTATTGTCCCTCATTTGGTGGGGGGGGGGGTTGTGTAGGAAAGTACCCTCTTTTTGCCATGGTTACCCCCATTTTCTGCCTGATGCCAGTGTGCTTGACTGTGTTCACTGGGATCCTGCTAACCAGGACCCCAGTGATTAAACTCTATCTCCTCTAAATTTGGTTGTTGCATACTGGTAACCCAGTATTTCACCAACAATTGTCGTACTGGTGCCCCCTTATAAGTCCCTAGTATATGGTACTTAGGTACCCAGGGCATTGGGCTTCCAGGGGATCCCTATGGGATGTAGCATATCTTTTGCTACCCATAGGGACCCATGCAAATGCTTCAGCAGGACTGCCATTGCAGCCTGTGTGAAACAGCGCATACATCCTTTCACTGCCATTTATACTACACCAGGTCACTTATAAGTCACCCATATAGCAGGTCCTCCAGTCCTGAGGGCAGGGTGCAGAGTACCTGTGTGCAAAGGCACCCTTGCACTGGCAGAGGTGCCCCCATGACCTCCAGGACCATTTTCCCAGACTTTGTGAGTTCGGGGACGCCATTTTACACCTGTACTGGACATAGGTCAATACCTATGTCCAGCTACATAATGGTAAATCCAAACATAGGCATGTTTGGTATCAAACATGTTGGAATCATACCCCAAGGCTTTTGCAAGCATTGTCTGTATGATTCCATGCTCTCTGGGACTCCTTAGAGGACCCCCAGTATTGCCATTCTAGCCTTCTGAGGTTTTCCAAGCAGCCCCAGCTGCTGCCACCTCTCAGACAGGTTTCTGCCCTCCTGTTGCTTGAAAAGCTCAAGCCCAGGAAGGCAGAACAAAGGATTTCCTTTGGGAGAGGGGTGTTACACCCTCTCCCTTTGGAAATAGGTGTTACAGGCTTGGGAGGGGGTAGCCTCCCCAAGCCACTGGAAATGCTTTAAAGGGCACATTTCGTGCCCTCCTTGCACAATCTAGTCTACACCGGTTCAGGGACCCCCATTCCTGCTCTGGCGTGAAACTGGACAAAGGAAAGGGGAGTGACCACTCCCATGTTTATCACCACCCTAGGGGTGGTGCTCAGAGCTCCTCCAGAAGGGTCCCTGGTTTTGCCATCTTGGATTCCAAGTTGGCAGGGAACTCTGGAAGCACCTGAGTGGCCAGTGCCAGCAGGTGACGTCAGAGTCCTCCCCTGACAGGTGCTTACCTATTTAGCTGACCAATCCCCCTTTCAGGACTATTTAGGGTCTCTCTCTTGGGTGGTTCTTCAGTTTTAGATTGCAAGACTCTAGCAGGAATCCTCTGCATTCTCCGCTTCAACTTCTCACTGAAGGAACTGCATGTGGACCCTCCAGGAACTTTACAAACTGCAAAAAAGAAGAAAAGACGACTTCTGCAACATTGTATCTTCAGCTCCTGCCAACAACTGCAACTGTTTCCCAGTCGTGCATCCTCAGAGGACTGCCTGTCTTCAGCCTGCACCAGAAGACCAAAGGAATCTCTCTTCGGGGGAAGGAGTCACTCCCCTGCTTCAGCAGGAACCTATGCAATGACGACTGGCTGTGTCGATCCCCTCTCCTGCTGAGCTGCGTGGATCCTGCAGCACAGGTGGTAGACTGAAGTGGTCCTGATGATCCTGACGTCCTACTGTCCAACTTTGGTGGAAGTAAGAAGTGGCTAGTCCAGTGGTGCTCGTACCTAAACCTCACTTCCAAAATGGGAAAAGAGAGATGAGGTTCTGTGTAGATTACAAAGGGCTCAACACACTCACAAGACTGATGCTCACCCTATAACGAGGGCAGATGAGCTAATAGATACACTGGCATCTGCCAAGTATCTAAGCACTTTTGATTTAACTGCAGGGTCTTGGCAGATCAAACTATCACAAGTTGCTGAACCTAAAATTGTTTTCTCAACCATTGGACGGCATTATCAGTTTACAGTTATGTCCTTTGGGTTGAAGAATGCACCTGATAATCTTCAGAGGTTGGTGAACATAGTCGTCTAAGGTCTGGAAGCCTTTAGTGCAGCATATCTAGATGATATTGCTGTCTTTAGCTCCACCTGGGATGACCACCTGGTCCACCTTTGGAAAGTTTTAGAGGCTCTCCAAAAGGCAGGCCTTACTATCAAGGCTTCAAAGTGCCAGATAGGGCAGGGGAAGATGGTTTATCTGGGACTCCTGGTGGAGAACAGATTGAGCCACTGGAGGGGAAGATCCATACTATTTTACAACACAGACCCAGGTCAGAGCCTTCCTAGGTCTCACTGTGAATTACAGGAGGTTCATTAAGAACTATGGCTCCATTGTTGCCTCTCTTAATGACCTCACCTCAGATAAGATGCCTAAAAAGGTATTGTGGACAGCCAGCTGTCAAAAAGCTTTTGAGGCGCTAAAGCAGGCCATGTGCTCTGCACCTGTCTTAAAAAGCCAAAACTACTCCAAGAAGTTCTTAGTTCATACTGATGCCTAGTAGGGGTTGGGGCAGTACTTTCACAACTCAGTACAGAGGGCCAGGACTAACCAGTTGCTTTTAACAGCAGAATAAAAGTGTTAGTCAGCCATAGAGAGGGAGGCCTTTGCTGTGGTCTGGGCCTTGAAGAAGTTGAGACCATACCTCTTTGGTACTCACTTCATTGTTCAGACAGACCACAAACCTCTCTTATGGCTAAAGCACATAAAAGGAGAAAGCCCAAAATTTGTTGAGGTGGTTCATTTCCCTACAGGGTATAGACTTTACAGTGGAACACAGACTTCAGAGTTACCACTCCTATGCAGATGGACTCTCCAAATATTTCCACTTAGGCAATGAAGAGTCATCTGGGCAAGGTTAGCCTTATTGTCCCTCATTTGGGGGGGGGGGAGGTTGTCTAGGAAAGTACCCTGTTTTTGCCATGGTTACCCCCATTTTCTGCCTGATGCCAGTGTGCTTGACTGTTCACTGGGATCCTGCTAACCAGGACCCCAGTGATTAAACTCTATCTCCTCTAAATTTGGTTGTTGCATACTGGTAACCCAGTATTTCAACCACAATTGGCATATTGGTGCCCCCTTATAAGTCCCTAGTATATGGTACTTAGGTACCCAGGGCTTTGGGGTTCCAGGGGATCCCTATTGCTGCAGCATATCTTTTGCCACCCATAGGGAGGCATGCAAAGGTTTCTGTAGGACTACCATTGCAGCATGTGTGAAAAGGTGCATGCACCCTTTCACTGCCATTTACACAGCACCAGGTCACTTATAAGTCACCCCTATAGCAGTCCCTCCAGTCCTGAGGGCAGGGTGCAGAGTACCTGTGTGTGAGGATACCCTTGCACTAGCAGAGGTGCCCCCACGACCTCCAGGACCATTTTCTCGGAGTGCGGGGACACTATTATACCTATGTACTGGGCATAGGTCAATACCTATGCCCAGCTACATAATGGTAAATCTAAACATAGGCATGTTTGGTATCAAACATGTTGTAATCATACCCCAAGGGTTTTACAAGCATTGGTTGTATCATTACATGCACTCCGGGGCTCCTTAGAGGACCCCCGGTATTGCCATTCCAGCCTTCTGAGGATTTCCAGGCATTCCCAGCTGCTGCCACCTCTCAGTCAGGTTTCTGCCCTCCTGCTGCTTGAAAAGCTCAAACCCAGGAAGGCAGAACAAAGGATTTCCTTTGGGAGAGGGGTGTTACACCCTCTCCCTTTGGAAATACGTGTTACAGGCTTGGGAGGGGTAGCCTCCCCAAGCCACTGGAAATGCACATTTGGTGCCCTCCTTGCATATTCCAGTCTACACTGGTCCAGGGACCCCCAGTCCCTGCTCTGGCATGAAACTGGACAAAGGAAAGAGGAGTGACCACTCCCCTGTCCATCACCACCCCAGGGATGGTGCTCAGAGCTCCTTCAGATGGTCCCTGGGTTTTTCCATCTTGGATTCCAAGTTGGCAGGGAACTCCATGAGCATCTGAGTGGCCAGTGTCAGCAGGTGACATCACAGCCCTCCCCTGATAGGTGCTTACCTGTTTAGCTGACCAATCCCCATTTCAGGGCTATTTAGGGTCTCTCTCTTGAGTGGTTCTTCAGATTCAGATTGCAAGACTCCAGCAGGAATCCTCTGCATACTTCACTTCAAATTATCACAGAAGAAACTGCATCTGGACCCTCTTGGAACTCTACAAACTGCAACAAAGAAGCAAAGATGACTTCTGTAACATTGCATCTTCAGCTCCTGCCAGCAACTGCAACTATTTCCCAGTTGTGCATCCTCAGAGGACAGCCTGTCTTCAGCCTGCACCAGAAGAGCGAAGGAATCTCCCTTGGAGTGAAGGAGGCATTCCCCTGCTTCAGCAACCACCTACTGGAACGCCGACCGGCTGCATGGATCCCCTCTCCTGCTGAGCTGCGTGGATCCTGCATCACCGGTGGTGGACTGAAGTGGTCCCGATGGTCCTGACGTCCTACTGTCCAACGTTAGTGGAGGTAAGAGCTTGCCTACTCACGCAAGACAGTTCCCCCATATACCACGTGTTTTGCAGTTGCCAAGGCTCGTTAGCATCTTTCCACGAAGTTCTTCATGCACAATGCAGCTCCAGCCCCCAGCACTCTATCCTGCGACACACATCTTACTGAGTGGTTCTTCCACGGCATGGGAGCCTTTGTCATAGTGCTGCATGGGCCTCCTTTTGCACCTCATTTGTCCCCGTGCTGTGGGACTTCTGTGCGCGCTGCCTGGTCTTCTGTAGACTCTCTGAGTTGCTGAGAGCCCCCTCTGACTCCTCCTTCTGGGTAGTCTCCACTTTGTCCTGGACAGTGCCATTTTCTGCTAACCGTGAGCTTTGCGTGTTCCAAGGCTTGTTGGTGGACTCCAGCGACGCAAATCAGACTGCCATCCTCCATCCAGCGTGGAACATCACTTGCACCAAACATGAACTCGAATCCGTCTTCTTGGGTGCAATACTGACTGTTCTTCTTCACCAGTGGTTCTTCTTTTACACCTTCATCTGGGTTAGCAGGGGCTCCTGTTCTCCCTGAACTCTTCTGTGCTTCTTGGACTTGGCCATCTTCTGCCACAGGTCTTCAGGTCCAGGAATCCATTGTTGGTGTCTTGCAGTCTCTTCTGGTTCTTACATAATCTTCTTTCTCGTGTTTCTGTGTGTTCTGGGAAAGTTACTGTGTATTACTCCAGCTTTTCTGGGCACTGGAGTGGGTTCTAGTACTTACCTTTGGTGTTTTCTAGTACTCCCTGCGCACCTCTACACACTGGCATTCGCATTCGCATTTTACTTTCTTAGTATATGGTTGGTGTTCTCCGTAGGCCCATTTCTAACTATTGTGATTTTCACTAATTGCACTGTTTTCTAACTGTTTTTATGCCTATTTCTGCATACTAGTGTACATATTTTGTGTATTACTCACCGCCAAAGGGAGTATCGTCTCTTTGGTATTTCTGGCATTTGTGTCACTAATATAAAGTACCTCTATTTGTGTAACACTGAGTATTTTCTTTCATGTGTGTGAGTACTGTGTGACTACAGTGGTATTGCATGAGCTTTGCATGTCTCCTAGATAAGCCTTGGCTGCTCAGCTGCAGCTACTTCTATAGAGCCTGGCTTCTAGACACTGCCTACATTTCACAAATAAGGGATAACTGGACCTGGTATAAGGTGTAAGTACCATAGGTACCCACCACGCACCAGGCCAGCCTCCTGCAATATAGAACTTGAAGATTCGGAACTTTCCCAGTAAAAATGTTATTGCACCTCACCACAACCCTAAATGCCATTAAATAGTTGTAATGCTTAACCATCTTTCTTCTTCTGATGGGGTCCAAGATCAGCTCTAGGTGTAATTTGATCCGTATGTTTACTCCTGCAACTTCTGGCACTCACAGGTGTAAGCCTTATAAGAACACCTTTGTTTTAAACAAGGAGCTGTGCTGCACAATAGGCTTCTGGAGCAGTGGTCTTCAAACCTTTTAATGATACCCCCTCAGTGAAAAAAATAAATAATCAGAACCTCCCTCCAAAATTTCCGTAATTAGCTTATTAAATTGGCAATCTTTTAATATATGTCTAGTCTTATTTAAACATTGCAGGTAAGGTATGTTATGTTAAGTTATGTTTTAAAAATGCAATCAAATACATGACGCCAAACATACTGTTCTGGCCAGGCAGGTCTTAAAAATGTGTAAAAGTATTCATAGTGTGAAAATTGGGGGTTTTGAGGAGTATTTGGCGTCCCTTCCCTTTTGACATATACTCCGCGCTTGGATATAAATGATAAAATATGTGAGTGACGCCCATTACAGAGCAGTTTACTGCTACTTCATTTTTTTAGCTTAAAACAAAGCCCGGTTATGAGCCTAATGCTTCTTTGGGCCAGAGCCTGGCACCCCCCACTGGAATCATTTGAGGGCCCCTTAGGGGGACCCGCCCCCAATTGTGAAGACCCCTGTTCTAGGGGGACATTTAAGTTTATGATCATTCTTGCCAAAAAGATAGAGAACGGTTGTGAAGCATTAAGGGAAGTGCCTTACAACATATTTCAAAAACCTCAAGCACTTACAAGTTAGAACTCTGAGGATCTTTAATGTACCTCTTTCGTCTATTGAATGCTTTTATGAGGGCACCAGTGGAAGAATTACAAATTCAAGCTGTCTCTTTGGAACATATCAGTGTTCCACTGCTGAGATAGCTTGGTTGGCAACAGACTCTGGGCCTGATTTAGATATTGTTGGACTGGTTGCTCCATCACAATGATGACGGATATCCCGTCCACTGAAATCTAAATCACATTAGTTCCTATGGGATTTAGATTTTGGTGGACGGAATATCTGTCACTGTTGTAACGGACAAACCCATCCAACAATATCTAAATCAGGCCCTCTGTCTATTGGTTAAAAAACATCTAATGATGGTCACTTTATTCTGGTTCCGTACAACTATTTACACACGATGTATTCAACCCCACTTAAGCTTATCAAGATTTAGCATGGCTGGACATCAAATTGTCCAAAAACGCCACAAAATAGTGGCAAACATTTTGCACTTAACCTGGCACTACCCTTTGATCAAAATATATTTGCAGGAGGTGGTGCACATACTCAACAATTACACAAGGGGACATCCTAGTAAAATGATAAAGCAATGCATGTTAGGTCTCATTCCAAAAACCAAAAATATAATGACTATGCTGAAGATTAAGGCCCATATTTAGGAGAGACTTGCGTCAACGCTTGGACCACGCAAAGTGATACATGAATGATGCAAAGCTCTCAATCAGGCTATGCAAAGCGAATCTGGAGTAGCACAAAGCAGCGCAAGTCGCTGTGTTGCACTACTCTACTCTGGTTAGGTGTTCCATGAGCATTGCGGTGGGTGTTCCCACAGAACTCTCATGGATTTTGATACATCCCCAGATTTACAAGTCCTTGTAAACCCGGGGAGGTGCCAAAACTATATTTGATTTCTCCTCCTTTTTTGCATAAGGGGATTGTTTTTGTGCAGGAAGGTGTGCCTTCTTGCACAAAAACAATCCTGCATGAAACACAGGCACCCTTGCACCATGGTGCCTGCATTGGTCTAGGCTGCTGAAACGGCGCCAGCGTAGGGGGAAATGACAGGATGCACAATATGACATAGATACAGTGCACTCCTGTCCTTTCTCTGCATCACAAAACCGTAAATATGCACCTAAATTTGCAATCCTAGACATGTTGTTGGCTAAGATATACATCGTGATTCACTGGCTTTGCCCACACACCCCCAAATATGAAAAATGGGAAAGAGCCTTGTTTAAATAGACAGCCGCTGAGGAAAGTAATATGAAAAAGTGAGAAAGGATGAAAAATATGCAGAGGGGTGCAGCTCCACTTTTCTTGCACCCCTTAGCGCCCCCCTAATGCTACCATTTTATTTCAAATACAGCGCACCATGGCAGCAGTCAGGGGGACTAGCATCATATTTTTTTACGCTAGTCCGGCGCTTTGCAGGACTAGCGTCAAAAGTGTTTACGCTAATCCTAAAAAGCACCCAGAGGCTCATTGAACACAATGGGAGCCTCTTTTTAATGCCTGCACTTAGCAATCAGTGTATTTGTAGAGCTTGCTACTCACCTGTGAGGGTCTCAAGGCGGTTTGAGGGGGTGGGGGGCTGCTACTGCTCGAACAGCCAGGTCTTGAGGAGTCTCCTGAAGGAAAGTGGGTCCTTGGTCTGCCGTAGGTGGATGGGGAGGTTGTTCCAGGTCTTGGCTGAGAGGTAGGAGAAGGATCTGCCGCCGGATGTTGTCCTGTGGATGCGTGGGACAGTGGCGAGGGCATGTTCGGCGGAGCAGAGCTGACTGTTTGGGGTGTAGAAGGTGAGACGATTGTTGAGGTATGCTGGTCTGGCATTGTGGAGTGCTTTGTGGGCGTGTAATAGGAGTTTGAATGTGATCCTTTTGTTGACGGGAAGCCAGTGTAGGTTTCTCAGGTGGGCTGTGATGTGGCTGTGGCGGGGGATGTTGAGGATGAGGCATGGGAGGCATTCTGTATCCGTTGCAGTCTTTCCTGGAGAGCTGCAGTGGTTCCCGCGTAGAGAGCGTTGCCGTAGTCCAGTCTGCTGCTGACGAGGGCCTGGGTAACCGTCCTTCTGGTTTCGGTGGGGATCCACCTGCAGATTTTGTGGAGAATCAAAGGGTGTTGAAGCAGGAGGAAGAAACAGCGTTGACTTGTTGGGTCATGGAGAGCGATGAGTCAAGGATGAAACCCAGGTTGCGGGCGTGGTTGGTGGGCGTTGGTGTAGCTCCCAGTGAGGGCAGCCGCCAGGAGGCATCCCAAGCAGAGGGGGGGGGGGCGAGGATGAGGACCCCTGTCTTATTTGAGTTAAGTTTTAGTCGACTGTTCTTCATCCAGTTGGAAGTTGGTTTTGGCTGTGGCAGGGTCCTTGGTGAGGGAGAGGATCAGCTGGGTGTCATCAGCGTAAGAGATGATGTTGATGTTGTGAGATCAGATGAATTTGGCGAGCGGTGCCATGTAGATGTTGAAAAGTGTCGGGTTGAGGGAGGAGCCCTGTGGTACACTGCAGATGGTCTTTGTGGTTCAGATAGGAATGGTGGGAGGCGGACTCTGTGTTCTGTCGGTGAGGAAGGATGGGATCCAGTCCAGGGCCTTGTCACGGATCCCTGCGTCGTGGAGGCATGTGCGCAGGGTATGGTGGCAGACAGTGTCAAAGGCGGCCGAGAGGTCCAGGAGGATGAGGGCTGCTGTTTCGCCTTTGTCCAGGAGGGTCTGGATGCCGTCGGTTGCAGCGATGAGGGCGGTCTCAGTGCTGTGATTGCTGCGAAAGCCAGATTGAGACAGGTCCAGAGTGTTGTTTTCCTCCAGGTGGTGGGACAGTTGCCTGTTGACGATCTTCTCGAGTACCTTTGCCGGGAATGGAAGCAGGGAGATGGGCTGGTAGTTTTTGAGGTCGTTGGGGTCCGCCTGGGGTTTCTTGAGTAAGGCGTTGATCTCGGCGTGCTTCCAGCTTTCTGGGAAGGTGGCGGTCTCAAAGGAGCTATTGATGATCAAACGGAGTGGGGGGCGATGATGGAGCTTGCTCTGTTGTAGATGTAGTGCGGACAGGGGTCAGATGGAGAGCCGGAATGAATGGTGTTCATTACTTTGATGGTGGTGGCGTCGTTGACGTGTGTCCAGGAGAGTAGGAGGTTGGTGTGGTTGGGGGGCGATAAGTCGGAGGTGTTGGTGGTTGCTGGTGGGGTCATGTTGTTGAAGCCGTTGTGGATGTCGGTGATCTTGTGGTGGAAGAAGGTGGCGAGGGAGTCGCAGAGATCTTGCGAATGTGGGATGTCGTTGGTGCTGGAGCTGGGGTTGGAGAGTTCCTTTACGATGTTGAAGAGCTCTTTGCTGTTGTGCACGTTGTTATCGATACGTTCCTTGAAGGAGGATCTCTTGGTGGCTCTGATGAGCTGGTGGTGCTTGTGGATGGCATTCTTGAGGGCTGTGTGGTTGGCTGGAGTATTTTCCTGGGGCCACTTCCTCTTGAGTTTGCGGCAGGCCTGTTTGGAGGTCCGGAGGTCGGTGGTGAACCAGGTGGTCTTACTGATGGTGTGGTTGTGAGCAGGTTTTTTGAATGGGGCGAGAGTGTTGGTGCAGTCTTCGATCCATTGCCTGAGGTTGCGGGCGGCTGAGTCGGTGTCGGTTGAGACAGCTGGTGGGGCTCGGGCAAGGGCGGAGATCAGCTGGTCATTGGTGAACTTGTTCCAGCTGCAGCGGGCGATCGGGTGTGGGAGGTAGTGGGTGGTAGGTTTATTGAAGGTGAAGTGGACGCAGCGGTGGTCAGTCCAGTGGAGTTCGGTGGTGTGGCTGAAGGTGATGTGTCTGCTGGTGGAGAAAATGGGGTCGACGGGACAGGTGGAAATATGTGACGAGTTGATTGAGTCAGAGGTTGGAGAGCAGGGAGATCGAGTTGCTGTCATTGGTGTTTTCGAGGTGGAAGTTCAGGTCCCGAGGAGGATGTAATCTGTAGAAGTTAGGGCTTGAGCGCTGGCGATGGACTCACTGAACTGAGGCTGGGGCCCGGGGGGGTCTGTATATGAGGGTGCACCTGAGGGTGGTCTTGGGGTCGATGTGGATTTGAAAGTGCATGTGTTCGGCGCTGCTGAGGGTGTCTTAGGTGTTGGTTGAGATTCTGATGGTGTTCCTGTGGACGATGGCGATCCTTCCTCTCGGTCTGTTGGTGTGGTCTCTGCGGGTGATCTTGTAGCTGTGAGGAATGGCTATGGCGATGTCGGGAGCTGAGGAAGGGTCAGCCAGGTCTCTGTCAGGAATGCACTGTCTGGGGAGGAGGAGAATAGAAGGTACCAGAGCTCGATGGCGTGCTTGTGGACAGAGCGGGTGTTGAGAAGGATGCACCTGAGGTGGTTGCGTCCGGTTCTTCTGGGTGAGGTGATGGTCTGGAGGGTGGAGAAGTTGCAGCTCCGGCAGGAGAAGGGTCCGTGGGTGAGCTTTGGTGAGGCCTGGAAGCAGGTGGTATAGCGGCCGGTGTTGAGGGCGTGGAGGGCGTCGTAGTGGTGTCTGGTGTCGGGGGAATCTCGGCAGCCAGGGGGACTGGCGCTGGGCGCGGTCCAGGCGTAGATGGGCGCAGACGGGCTTGTCTCTGGTGCACCTCTGGTGCACCAGCGGCGCGCCCGCTGCGCGCGGCCACCATTAAGAGGGAGAAGTGGGAGGGAGGAGCCGCTGGGAGGCGGGAGGGAAGTGCGAATGAGGATTTGAGGGGGCAAGGGTGCGGGGGGACACAGCGGCAGGGGAAACCACGGTGGAAGCCTGGAGCAATAAAATAGAGGAAAAAGGCACAAATATAAGAAAAAGGCACAAAGAACAGGGCAAGAAAAACAGAGAAGCAGAAAAAAGAAAGTAAAAGACAGACACAAGGCAAACAGACAGACGATACTTACGGCACCACTGGACCACCAGGGATGAGGCGCAGGCGGGGCCTGCGGGTGGAGGAGGGCCTCAAACTCGAAATAGCAGCTGCGAGGGCAGGGAGATGGGCGCGGGTACAACAGTGGAGCTGTGCGGCGCAGGGAGCTTCTCCTGACCTAAAAGCAGGTCAAGGGTTGCTCACTGCGCAGCGGCCACCATTAAGAGGGGGAGGTGGGAGGGAGGAGCAGCTGGGAGGCGGTAGGGAAGCGCAAATGGGCACGCGAGGGTGGTGGGGCCACGTGGGATGCAGCAGCAGGGGAAACCACGGGGAAGCCTAGAGCAAGAAAATAGAGGAAAAAGGCACAAATAGAGGAAAAAGACACAAAAAACGGAGCAAGAAAAACAGAGAAGCGGAAAAAAGAAAGTGAAAGACAGACACAAGGCAAACAGACAGCTGATACTTACAGCACCACTGGATCACCAGGGATGAGGCGCAGGCAGGGCCTGCGGGTGGGGGAGGGCCACCAACTCGCAGTAGCAGCTGCAAGGGCGGGGAGAGGGACGCGGGCACAACGGTGGAGCTGTGCGGCGCGGGGAGCTTCTCCTGACCTAAAAGCAGGTCAGGGGTTGCTCCCATAGATTCCTTTGGGCCATTCTTACGGCTCCCTAATGCCAGAACGCCCCCCTTGCATACATTATGCCTGGCATAGGCATAATGTGCTGCAAGGGGTTACAAAGTAGCGTAATGCAAGCATTGCACCACTTTGTAAATATGGCGCAACGTTTTTGCCCTTCCTACACTACATTAGTGTAAAAAAATGATGCTAATGTGGCATTGGAATGGCGCTAGGCCACCGTTTTAAAAAGATAGCTTGGTTGGTTAAAGCACAACCTGTAGGGATCTCTAAGTCTCAGGTGCTAAATCTGGCTGGGTCAACTCATTCTTGCGAGATAGGTACAATGGATCCCAATCACAAAGCCATTTGCACCTGGAGGTAAAACGTATAGAAGCAAATGGCTTGACTTATGGGTGCATAGAATTCACAAAAGGTGTGCATAAATAATTTACACGTGTTAATATTACCCAAGATGGTTTGCTATTAAATATGGATGAATCCTACTCCAAGGTTGGGGACTGGGAATATTTGGTCAATTTGCCCTGCAAATTTTGGAAACACAATTTGTTTGCCTATCTATACTCACTCTAGAAATGTTAGGAGATTTACTCCTCTTAAGGACAGGTTTCCACAGGGGAAATGGGATGGTAATAATCCCAAAACAGGTAGGGTGTGTAGGGGAATGGGTTTCTTTAAACTGAAAAAGTTTCCCTATCAAGAAAAGAGAAGGGAAAAAAGTGCAATTGCACAAATGTGGAAAGCCCACTACAGTAATTATAAACTGTCAATACGTTTCAAGGTGTGTGAGTGAAAAGTTGTAACTGTTCACAGGTTCCAGTAGTACTCTTGGAAACATCATAAATATTCGGTCATTGTAAACCTGCACCCTTACATGGGTGGAATCCTACAAATCCTATCATGTTGTTTAAACATATCTTAATTGGTTTTTCTCATAATAGATGGTAAACATTTCTGAAGGATCACACCTCCTTTACATGTATGCAAGCAAGTCCTATACCAATTCTCTGTATAATGTGCCCAGTTATACATAACACCCCTATCGGCATGGTACTACATTACAATAACTGCAATTTCCTAAGATGCTTGGCCTGAGGTGAGAGTGGCCTAGAGAGTGGGTGGGTGTATATGTATGTGACTAATTACGAGTCTCGAAAGTTACACCTTATATACCAATCGATCTCGACTGGGTGAGCATGTATAGCATATGCACAGTATTCTAGTTGTGTATCAAGCGTTGGGTTCACCCCATAAAGGATACCATAGGATATGTAATAATGAACTAAAAGTACTCAAACTAACAACTTACAGGACTCTGGGGTAAGGTCTTAGTATGGTCTGGCTTGTCCCCAGAGGAGACAGTCTAGCCACCTCCATGTCAGCACACTTCCGTGCAAAGCAGGTCTCCATGGTGGGAGAAAAAGGTCAAACCATGGGGTAGAGGTGCCCATCGGCTTAAGCTGGTGTGCTGTTTTCAGTGTACATCTGTAGTCGTCTTCCCTATTAAGTAGTCGTCAGTCCACAAGGGTCCATCCAGCCACTGCTATGGTTCTTAAGCTATCACATCCCCAGCTCCATCCCCCTCGTCCACTTCCGTCAGATCTGAGTCTAAGTCTCAGTCCGGGTGCCCCCAGCTCCCCAGCACCTCAGTCCATAGTTGTGCCAACGAGGTATGGTTTCCTCTGCTCTAGCCCAGGTAGTAACATCCTGCTCCCATGTCTCAATAGATGGGCCTTTCCGTGATTTCCACATCAGTCCGATTCTACGCCGGGCGAATGCCATGGACAAATCTAAAAATTTGATTCCTATTTTGGGTGCCTGGGGTCTAGGGAAACACCCCAGTAAGCAGACTCCCAGTGTGTTCGACAGGGTTCGTCCAACTGTTATGCCTAGCCTCACCAGGACCGCAGTCCAAGAGCAGGTCTTATCATGTTGTAATATGTGTTTTATAGCTCAGGGGAGCATACAGCTGTACTGCATCAGCTTTCACGTCTCTGAAAAATGCCAAGACTACACCTGGATGTCTAGTTTTCAGAAATATCTAGGTTTGGTAGGTTTCAATAGATGACCGCTGAGCCTGGGACCAAAAACACAGGTGCCCTCCCTTACAAAACCAGGTTGTTTTGTGATAGATAATTTTGATATCTCCACAATATGTTTTGGGCCCTTCCCAGTCATGGGCACTTGGCCCACCCACACAAGTGAGGAACTGTTTTCCTGGGAGACTTGGGGGAATGCTGGGTGGTAGGAAATGTGTGACTGCCTGCAGATTCCAGTACTTTCCATCACAGAAATGTGAGGAAAATGTGTTGTTTCAGTCAAAGTTTGAGGTTTGCAAATGATTCTGGTTAAAACAACGGGGTGACAGCCATGCAACCCAGACCACCCTGGATACCACTATGTGTCTAGTTTTTTAAAATATAAAGGTTGGCTCGGTTTCCCTTGGTACCAGCTGAGCTAGGGTCCAAAATCTTGAGCTACCCACATTGGAAAAAAGGGCCAGTTTTAAGCAGAAAAATGAACTGCATCCATGTTGCATTTTGGGCCGGTCCCCGTTGTCGCCACTAGGTCTAAACACATAAGCGAGGGATCATTTTTATCTGGAGATCTGGAGGAATGCAGAGTGAGAGGGAGTTTGTGGTCCTCCACAGATTTAGGCCCTCAAGTTGAATCCGCCGTGCGGGCGCTAATGCGGCAGCACTCCTGCGGTGGCCGTTTGGAGATCCCCGCTAGACCGGCGGGCGGAAACATAGTTTGCGCCCGCCGGCCCAGCGGTGATCTCGGCCGCAACATGGGAGCTGGCTCCAAATGGAGCCGGCGGAGTTGCGGCGGTGCAACTGGTGCAGTTGCACCTGTCGCGCTTTTCACAGTCTGCTATGCAGACAGTGAAAAGCTCCATGGGGCCATGGCAGGGGGCCCGGCGACTCCCCTTTCCACCAGCCTTTTCATGCCGGTTCATACCGCCATGAAAAGGCTGACGGGAGGGGGACTCTTAATCCCCTGGGCAGCGCTGCCCTGGGAGATTACAACCACCGGGACTAAAGTGGCTGGAAACAGCCGGTCCCGGTGGTGCGACCGCAGCGCTTCCGCCGCGGTCGTAATCCCATGGGAAGCACTGCCAGCCTGTTGGCGGTGCTTCCGTCGAAACAGGGCCGTGTAATGAGGGCCTTAGTAATTTCCATTACAGAGATGTAAGAAAAAATTTGTTTTTTAGACAAAGATTGAGGTTTGCAAGGGGTTCTGGGTAAAGAAACGTGGTGTGAGTCCACCCTAGATGCACCCTAAGTGTTTAGTTTAAAAAAATGTTCAGGTTGTCTAGCTTTCTCTGGGGGCCGGTTAAGCTAGAATCCAAAATCTCAAGCTACCCACATTAGAAAAAAGGGTCAGTTGTCAGTGGAAAAATGTGATGCCTCCATGTTGCTTTTTGGGACGTTGCCTGTTGAAGACAATAGGTCTACCCACACAGTTCAGGTACCACTTTAATTGTGAGACCTGGGGGAATGCCAGGTGGAAAGAGGATTGTGGCTTCCCGCAGATTCCAGAACTTTCCATCACAGAATTGTTTGGTAAATGTGCTTTTTTAGTCAAGTTTTGAGGTTTTCAAGGGGTTCTGGGTAATAAAACTTGGTGAAAACCACGCAAGTGAGCCCACCCTTGATACCCTAGGTATCTAGTTTTCAAAAGTGCACAGGCTGGCTAGGTTTCGGTAGGTGCTGGCTGAGCTAGGGTCAAAAATCTTGAGTTATCACATTGGAAAAAAGGTCAGGTTTCAGTGGAAAAATGCAATGCGTCTATTTTGTGTTTTGGGCCGTTTCCTGTCACAGGCACTAGGTCTACCCACACAGGTGGGGTACCATTTTTTAATCAGCAGACCTGGGGAATGCAGGGTGGAAGGAAGTTCAAGGTAACCTGCAGATTACAGATTTTTCCATCACAGAAATGTGGGGAAAATGTATTTTTTTAGTCAAAGTTTGAGCAGGTCCCAGATCAGCTCTCCCCTGCTGCTACATCACTCTCTCCTGTTTTCTGCCTTGTTCTCACTGCTTTCTCCCTCCTTTCCCCCTGTTTTTCTGAGTGCTTTCTCCTGCTTTCTGCCTCATTTTCACAGTTTTTTTTCCTCCTTTCCCCCATTTTTCAGAGTGTTTTCTCCTGCTTTCTGCCTCGTTTTCACTCCTTTCTCCCTCCTTCCCCCTCCGTTTTTCTGAGTGGTTTTTCCTGCTTTCTGTTTCATTCTCACTGCTTTTTCCCTTGTTTCCCCCATTTTTCTGAGTGCTTTCGCCTACCTTCTGCCTCGTTTTCACTGCTTTCTCTCTCCTTTCCATCCCACTTTTCTGAGTGATTTCTCCTGCTTTCTGCCCCACTTACACTGCTTTCTCCCTCCTTCCCCCGTTTTTCTGAGTGCTCTCTCCTGCTTTCTGCCTCATTCTCTATACCTTCTCCCTCCATTTCCCCTGTTTTTCTGAGTGCCCTTGTCTGCTTTTTGCCTTCTTTTCACTACTTTCTCCTTCCTTCCCTGTTTTTCTAAGTTCTGTCTACTGCTTTTTGCCTCCTTTTTTCACTGTTCATTCCTTTATTCCCCATTGCCACTCCCACCTGCCACCTGTTTCCCCGCCTCCTGTCTAGCCCACCCACAGCCTACCGGCACCCCTTCCTCCTCCCAGGACCTACTTAAGAGAGGCAGCAGAACGTCCACACAGTGGACGTGCGCAGCAGGTGAGGCGCCGGGGTGCCAAAGGTGTGCCAAAAGCAAGCATGTCTGCACCTGGACTGTACCCAGCACCAGGACCCCTGGCTCTTCCACCCCATGAAAATACACTGCTGCTGATCTCCGAGCCCTGGATGCTCTAACAAGCACTGCTGCTGCACATCCCTGCGTACCACCAGAGGACCGTTCTGCTGCAGACACAGCCACCTCACCATCAGCACCAAAGCAACCAATGACACCAGCAGAACCGCAAATGCGGCCGCACCTGACTTATTGACCGAGACCACCACAACAGAACTCCAGTGCATCCTACTCAATGTAATTTCACTAATTAAACACGTCACGAGGTCTGGGACAAGATCTCCTCCCCCACCCTGGATGTCATCTTCTTCACAGAAACCTGTCTCAAAGTCGCATGCGCACTAGACATTGCCCCCGCCATCCCCGAAGGTTAGAAGATAACACACTGGGACTGAACCAACAAGCACGGAGGCAGAATCGCTAACATCTACAGGGACACTAGCCACTGCACAACATCCCCTGAGGACCCAACATCAGTAATGGAACCCCTCAACTTCCAACTCCACACAGACAGAAAAAGCACAATCAGAGGCATCCTTGCCTGCAGACCACCAGGACCACGCCCCAGCTTCCGCAACCCCACCCTGAAACTCATCGCCCTGCAAGCAATCGACTCCGAGCACCATTTATTTCTAGGGGACCTCAACTTCCACCTCGACGACACCAGCGATGCCAACTCCAAGGCCTCCTGGAAATCTTGGAACAACTGGAACATCCTGGAACAACATCGGCCTCAAGCAGCTCGTCACTGACACTACCCACATCGCAGGACACACGCGCAACCCCATCTTCACCTCTAGCGACAGAGTCAGGTAGATCCACACCACTCATCTGGTCCGACCACCACAGCTTACAATTCACCATTTCTACCTACCCCAGCACCGTGCCCATGCAGAGAAACTGGAAAAAGGTATCAGAAGACCAGTGGAATTACACTCTCTGCTTCCACCTCCCAGACTCCACACACAGCCCTTAACAAGCAGCAACGAGCTTCTCCCAGTGGATCATAGAACGTGCCAACTCCATTGCCCCTGCCAAGATAGCCAAGATCAAAGAACAAAGCAAAAGAGTAAGCTGGTTCCCAGAGGAGCTGCACTCCACCAAATGCAACTGCAGACAACCTGAAAGGAAGTGGCAAATCAACAGAAAAACAGAAGACCGCACCACCTTCAGGATCGTTCTCAACCAGTACCACCGCCTCCTGACCATAGAATAGCAGAACATTTGTAATTACCTATTCAATTTCTCTGCATTTGTGCCTTTCAAATGAAACCCAGTGTATGAGAAAGATGACATTTTGAAAACTACCGTTCAAGTCATGCGCTAGTATGGGTACCCACAAATTCAGAGATGTAGAAATGAACACTGCTCCTAAACTCTATATCTTGGGCCCATTTCAGAAATGCAAATGTATCCTTGTCACTCATTTGTCACTGAGTTTATTTCGCTATAAGAATTGGTCTATACTCAGCACTCAATGAAAAACCATTGTATGGTGTGGCTCATTTGTTTGCTCTGGGTACCCTGGGTTCTTGGGTTATTGAAGAAACTGCAAACCCTATATATCGCCACAACCACATGGGTCTAGCAGACGTAATGGTATATTGCTTTTGTCAATTGGCCACTGTGACAAAAAGTTACAGATGAAAATGTTGTCACAATTGCCTTTTTTTCTACTCAGTTTCAATATTTCTTTATTTCAACAGCTGTTTTCTTTGGCAAAACCTTGAGGGATCTACACACATGACCCCTTGCTGAATTCAGGTGTGCTTTTCAGTAATCTATAGCTTTTCTGGATCACCCATGCGTTTCACACTGGTTGTCCCCACAAGCTGGAAGTAGATTAAGAGCACAAAAATAGGGAAAATAGGCTACCTCTTGGACAAATGCCAAAACTGTGGGAAAAAAAATGTTTTTTTGATTCAGCTGTGCATGTTCCTGAAAGCTGTTAAGAAGGCGATTTTAGTACAGTAAACCGTTCATGGGTGCCATTTTTAGGGAAAAAACAGACACTTTTATCTGGAACACTTTTTCCCTATTTGGCTCAACAACTCAAACTCTTGCTATATTTTGCCTATTTTTCTCTGTCCTGTCCTGGGGAAACCACAAACCCTGGGTACCTTTACAATTCCCAGGATGTTGGAAAAAAGGACACAAATCTAGCATGGATACCTTATGTGGATAGACGTTATGGAGTCCAAAGCGCAAACTACTGCAAATAGCCAAAAAAGGGCTCAGCACTGGGAGTTGAGGGAGGTGCATGGAAGCCCCAGCAGCTAAGGGGTTAAAACGAAGAGCGGGAGAGTGTGTATGTGTTTTGTTTGTGTTTATGATCAAATCCTGGTGAAATCCATCAGACACCTCAATACCCGACTGTGGGCCCCTGTACCAGACTATTTACTTAAAAATACATTTATTAGGATGGTGTAACACCCTAAACACATCTCCTGAATCTACGCCCCTTAACACAGGGGCGGGCTGGGGCAGTCACAAAGCCAGCCACCAGCAACATGGGCAGGACCTTTGAGACCCTGGTCACATCAGAGTTTGAGTCCAGTGACTCAAGTAGAGTCACCAGACAGCTATTTCTGGCCTAACGTTCTAATGGCAGCACACCTGCAAAGAAAAGCCTTTTTTAGACTTCCAGACTGAGGAGCAGATAAGAGCTTTGCATCATGCTTGTACCATGCAATGTGGTACATTTGCGGCACAAACCTCTAAGTCAGATTTTTTATGCTACACAAAGCCACTTTGCGTAGCTTTGAATGGCTACAAAAATCTGGAGCAACACAGAGCAAATTGCTGCATTGCATTACTCTGCGCAAAGGAGGCATTCCACGGGCGTTGAGTGAATGTTCCCACACAACTTCCATGATTTGTGACGCATTTCCAGATTTACCAACCCAGGGAAAGTCTGGGAATGCCCCAAAAAGAAATGCCTCACCAGGAAAGGCGTAACAAGGAGAAATATCTTTCTATGTGTGCTGCACTCTGCACTCTGCAGCACACATAGAAAGAGGAAAGGCCTCAGGACTGTTTTTGTGCAGAAATGTCCCCCTTCTTGCACAAATACAATCCTGCATGCAACACTGGTACCCTTGCACCACGCCTGCATGGGAGCAAGGCAGCCCAATGTGGCCAGGCAAGGGGGAAATGACTCAAATATGGAACATTCCTGCCCTTTAGCAGTTACGCAGTACAGCAGGGTGACTTGCTGCGCTGCACTGCCCCACATTGCCATAAATATGGCCCTGAATGCATTGAGGGTTCTGTGCAGATGAGTAGCTATCAGAGGTGCAGCTGGAGCAATGGCTCTGGGTTCAAGGGGTTATGAGAGGGCGTCTCAAAAAGAAAAAGGATAGAGGTCCCATTTTTGTTACATAATGGATCTTTGCTACATCACTGCTTCCGTCTGCCTGTTTGTGTGTGTATATGTGTTTGAGGGTGTGTGTGTCTGTGTGTGTGTCTCTGAGAGGGATAAGTGACTGACACAGTGAGAGACGAAGAGAGTGAGTGAGAGTGACTGACAGTGAGTGACAGAGTAACACTGAGTGACAGGGAGTGAGTGTTTAAGAGTGAGAGTAAGTGGCTGAGAGTAAGTGCAAAGAGTGAGTAAGTGACAGAGGGTTAATGACTGACAAAGAATGAGAAATAGTAAGTGAAACTGAGAGACAAAGTCTAAGGACCTGATTTAGATCCTGGCAGCGGGGAATACTCCATCACAAATATGATGGACATCCCATCCGCCATATTACGATCCCATAATACGCTATGGAGATCGTAATACAGTGGATGGGATATCCGTCATGTTTGTGACTAGGTAATCCCGCCGGCAGGATCCAAATCAGGCCCTAAGAGAGAGCAATTGCAACAGTCAGTGAGTAGATGACAGAGTAAGTAAACAAGTGACTGAGAGTGAGTGGCTGAGAGTAAGTGGCTTAGAGTGAGTGACTGAAAGTGGTTGATAGTGAGTGTGAATGTGAGTGAATAAAAGAGTATGATGTGAGTGAGTAAGAGTAAAAGTACTGAGTGATTGTGGAAATCAGTGACATTGAATGAGTGAGAGTGAGTGACAGATAGAGTGACTGGGAATTGCAGAGTGCTAGTGAATAAATGACTGCAAGAGTGAATGATCAAGAGAGTGAGAGTCTGTGAAACTGAGTGAATCACCAGGAAAGTGGGTGAGAGGCAGTGGTCTCAACAATGGGCTTGATTTGGTTATGGTGACAAGCCAATGATAACAGAATTATGCCTGATTTTTTATTATGAAAAGTTCCAATAGAGGTAGTAGGCCTGACATATTGATTGTGGACATACATATTAAAGTCAATAGACATTTAAGGGTGGATTATTATCACTCTTAATTGAAGCCTAAAGATAGTTTTTTGTTACATAGAATCTTATATGTTACCTTAGAAGGCAATGGTGTTGGCATTGGTTACCCCTCTGAAAAAACATTCGTACTGAAGATTTGCTCCGTGAGAACTCATGTGTTAAACCTGGTAGGAGAGAGTATTTTGCTTCACCACCTATAATTTTGTATACATTAGCAATTGTATGACTTTATGCCTGATGGTTGCCCTGTGGGAAAGTGTACGATCAGTACAGTAGGCCTAAGTTGGTTATGACGAAAAGCCAATTATAACATTATAGGCTTGATTTGTGTGCAGGGAAATGTTATTGAAATGTAACAGGCTTGCCTGTTTGTTATGAAGAATTATTACAAAGGCAGTAGTCCTGGCCTAATCATTATAAAAACCATATTGCCAATAGTCCTCTAATAGTGGATGTTATCAGATTACAGTACAGGCCATAGAAAGGCATTTGGTTATATGTAATGTCTTTGTTTATCCCAGGCCGCAAGCTTTTGGGTGTTGACAACCCACTCTGACAAATCCTGGGAGTACAATTTGATTGTAAAGATTCTTGTTAGGTCCTATTGAGAGGGGTTGTATATTGTTTTGCCAACTGTAATATTTTACATATTTGTAATTTAAAAAAAAAGTATGCCTGATGGTTGGCAGCTTAGGTGCCCTTCAGGAGGCCTGGGTTGTATACAGTTGCAAGCCATTGGTAAAGGCTAAAGGTCTTCTTGGTTCAGTGGGAAATGTTATATCAGATTCCTTAGGTGTGATCTGTAATTAATGAAAACCTATGACAAAGCAAGCAGGCCTTACATACTTATAGTGAAAAATGGTTAAGGGCGGTTAAGGGTGGGTTATTATTATACTGGGTTTAAGCCTTTTGGCAGGTATTTTGCATGGGAAATTGCAGATTACTGTAGTAGGCAAGGGTCTTGGTGTTGGTGACCCACCTGAAGAAACCATGGGGTCAGATGATTTGCATTAGGTGCATTATGGTGACACTTATTAGGCTTTATGAATAGAGAATTTACATTGTTTTGACAACTGTATTTTGTACATATTTGTAATTTTACTACGGTCTACTTAATGGATGCCTTGTGGGAAGCCTTATGAACCAGTCAGTAAGTGTAAGTTGATTATGGGGGAAAGTCAATAATAAAGGTTAGACGATGTATTGCTTATAATGAAAAGTTATTATAAAAACAAGAGGCCTGGCGTATTGGTAAAGTCAATAGGCATTTAAGGAGAACGGGCCTTTTCCATCTATCCGCAGGATCTGAAACAACATCCTCATATCTATCACGACCACCTCAATCTGCACCAATTTAGGACAGTGATGAAGGCTCACCTCTTTGAAGAACACTACATAGTACATCAACCGTCCACAACCCAGCTGCGTCCCTTCTCACTCATTGACCTTATGCCGGCTTCTCACCCTATAAAATGCTTCACTGCCTTTTTGCTAGGTTTGCGCTATTTAAGAACCATATACATACATAGATATGTGGGGCAATTAAACAATCTAGCATGTACCCTTCAGTATTGGGGGGGCTTTTTGACAAACTGCATATGGTTGCAGTTTTGAGAAGGTTGGCAGGTAGTGGGCACTGTCACTCATCTTTAGGGAACAGGAAATATTTTTCATATTCAGACTTTGACCCAGAGCAAAGCTAACAGGGAAAGGCAGAAAATGGAAAAATATGGTGGGGAGAAGAAAGATATTAAAAGAGAAACTAAGGAACTAAAAGGAATCTGCAAGAGACAGGGATTGTGGGGTGGTTAAGGAGAGTGGAATCCCATGAAATAAAAATTAAGCAGAATGCAGCACACACGGAAAGAGGAAAAAACAAGGAGAAATAAAAATATTTCTTCTCGTTGCGCCTCACCTCTGGAGTCGTAAAGTTTTGGGGCTTTCCCAGGTTTACATGATTAAGTAAATCTGGGGCAGCGTCAAAATCCATGGGTGTTGCGTGAAAACCCACGCAACACCTATGGAACGCCTCTGTGGCTCAGAGTAAGGCAACGGAGCAACTTGTGCTGCTTTGCCTTACTCCACATCTATGAGGCCATTCAAAGCCACGCAAAGTGGCTCTGGGTGGCCTCACAGATATGGCTGAGAGGTGACTGAAAGGTGACGCTCTGGCAATGCAAGCTTCTCATAAATAAGTCCCCAAATGTTTTTTTTAACTTAATTACTGATGAAGGCACTCCAGCTATTGCCAGATGCCTCCTACTCTACCACCTTAAAAGTGGAAGACAGTAATGGCTGCAAGAATAAAAATGATGTTCAAACAAAAACTTGAGGACTGTGCATCATTACTGGGCCTCTTGTCCTCTCTGAGGATGAATGAGTTGAAGTCAGACACCCGGGGACATTCGTCATGAAAAAGTTGGACATTTCTGTTTAGAAGTTTGCTTACTTCTTTTTCTAAGTCTCCTACACTGGTAACTTTTACTTCATTTTTTGCACTGTTTTCAGCAATGGCAGCCCAGGCCTTCAGCCCACCACTCTGAATACAACAGGCGGCGGCCCAGATGTGACTGGGCACGTTGACCCTCCCTTCGGATATCTGTTCGCTCCCCGAGATAGCTCCCACCAAGGCATAAGTCACATCACAACCTGCGGTTTTGTTCGGCATGGTCTTAGCTTCATACGCATTCCATGATCCCTGGTTAAGCTTGTTGTGTTGAGGCACTATGTTGGTTAAGGTGAATGTGGCAGTCTTGCTGGTCTGGATGCTGTGATGCAGGTTTGGGCTTAGGTGCCCACGGTCATAGGTCTGAGAAGTTTGTTTGTAGTCAGTGGACACCGCCTGGCTGTCTTCAAGCTTCTGTCTATCGATCTTTGTTGAAGATTCATTTTCCATACTCTTGTTGAAGGACATGTCCACCAGCTGCAAAATATAAAAGCAATTCATAGGCTTACCTCTGATTAATAGAATCACCCCAGCATGATAGTTCAGGACATTTAGGATGCCAGTGACTGACAATTATAAAATTATCTTTTATTTTAAAAGGGGACCCGGGGAAGTTATCTGCAAGAAAGAACGACTAAGGTACATTGGTGAAGCAACGACTGGTGTACATTGGTAAAACATTTAAAGGAAAACAATTGTTAAAGGTCTTGGGATACTATCAAGAGAATGTTTAATCCAATAAAGAAACAACATGCTGCACCTTACGCAGGTCTCGCTTATTCATTGTTAAAACAGACAAAATTCAGATAAACCATTAGAAAGGGAGATTTGGAGAATCTATCGCAAGAGATTGTCACAGGAGAGTAAAGTACCTTTTGCCTTTTGTAAAGCACCTCAGGTATGTCTTTCGTTTTGTATCCAGTCCATAAGTGCAATGGTGTGGCCGATGCAGTGTCACCGAGGCCAAAGGGTGTGAGGGGCCCTCCAGACCCTAATTCTGGCTGTATTTTACTGCCGACTCTGAATATGGAGGCAAACGTTTCTCGGTGTGGAGATTTTGTCAAAATGCTTCTGCCAACGTGGCAGGAAGACTTTCCACAAAACCTCAACATGGGGGCTGGCTTTCCATGCTATGTTTATAGGCCACTTTTTTCACAGATGCAAACTCACAAAACTTGATAAACAAAAAACAAACAAAAGGACAGACAGTGAGTTTTATTTTAAGATCGGTGGCCGTGACACTGCCTCCGACGGCCCATCCCATTTACAGTTTTCCACCTGGTGGATGGAACACTGTCGCCAAAAATGCATCTGCAGACAGTGTGTAAGCTCATTTTGCAAAACCTCAAAATGCCAACTAGCCTTCTATGCCACAGCAGAAAGGTAGACTGACTGGCATTTTTTCCAAAGTTCAACCCCATAAACTTAGATTGTGTTTTTAGATAACAAACATAATATTGCTGATATTCTGATGCTCAGGATCACATTGCTGTGTCTGGTGACAACAAGCAGAGGCCACAATCAGGGGTGAACATGATGACGGAATGCCTACTCTTAATAGGAGGGTCACCCAATACACGTGGGCTGGGGTTTCTCCAGGTGTCACTGTGTTTCTGACATGAGAGCCTGCTAAGATTCTTTCGTTCAGAACTCAACAGTTCCCATAAGATGTAACTAAGGGGCATGGGCGATTGTGAGAGTGGGAGAGATAGGGCAGCCATCAATGTTTGATGGATGTCCAGTTACAACCCAATTAAAACAAGGCCTTTTACCTCCTCTGGTTAAATCCCAAAACCTATAGGGGCCGATCCACGGGGCTATTTTTGGCCACAAGCTTAAGATTACAGCAGCACATACCTTATTTACACCTCCAAAGAAATTAAAAAGTGATTACTGGCAGTCATAAATTATTTACTATCATGAATTTCTCCGTTAGTAGTGCGCAGAAAACTGAAGTAGTGAATTCTACACAATGGGTGTGAATATTTTTTACTCTGGTGCAGCAAAGTTCTACAATAGCATCAAAGCGTTTAACGCTATTGTCCTACCTACCTGCATGGTGCGCCATATTGTAAGGGGGAGCACAGGGGGACGCAAGAAAAGTGGTGAATTACAATTTCTTGTAAATATGCCCCTTAAAAGTCTAAGGCCTGTATTTATACTTTTTTTAGCACCGCATTTGCGCCGCTTTTTGACGCAAAACGGGGCACACCTACAAAATACAATGGCATTTTGCAAGTTTGCGCCGTTTTTGCGTCAAAAAACGACGCAAATGCGGCGCAAAAAAAGTATAAATACGGGCCTAAAAGCCTTAGAGGTCACCATCATATGACCGGGTAGTCAATAAGGTCTCTTTTGAATTCTTGTACGTAGCAGGATCATACCCCTAAATAGCTAAATCTGAGCCAGTGGTTGCAGGTGCGGCTCCTCGGCACTCATTTGTGGGGACCAACACCTATGTTACCTCTTTAGTCTTTGAACCAGAGCAGGAGAGAGAGAGAAACATAAAAGGGGGAAAAAGAGAAACAGAAAAGTGAAAAACAGTGACAAAGAAAGCAGAGATGGAAAAGAATGAGTGAGGTCAAGAGGCAGGCAGTGTCTGGTGGTGGATTAAAGAGCCATCAGGTGGAATCAAGACTACGCAGCCTTGACATTCAGCACCCTCAACATTCAATAGCACCAGCCACGGTGCCCCAATACTTAGGCCTATATTTATGGGCAATTAGCATAGGGAAGCACCGCAAATCTTCTTGCTGCACTGCCCTACGCCAATGTGTAAGAGTAGGAATGCGCTCTACTTATGAAATAAAGTGCATTCCTGCCCTTTCCCCCCTGAGCTGACGCACAATTGACTGCCTAGCACCAACGCAGGCACCCTTGCACTATAGTTGAAGGGTGACTGTGTTACAGGCAGGTTTGATATTTTGTGTAGGAAGGGGCAGAACACAGCACACATGGAAAGAGGGCACAACGAGGAGAAATTAAAATATTTTTACTTGTTACGCCTGCTCTGGGGAGGCGTAAAGTTTTGGCGCTGCCCCAGGTTTACATGCTTAGGTAAATCTGGGGCAGCGTCAAAATCCATGGGTGTTGCGTGGGAAAACCCACAGAAACGCCCACGGAACCCCTTCCTGGCACAGAGTAAGGCAACGCAGAGATTTGTGCTGCTTTGTCTTACTCCATACCTATGAGGCCATTCAAAGCCATGCAAAGTGGCTTTGCGTGGCCTCGTAATATGGTTGTGAGGCTTGTGCTGCTGAAGCATAAAAAAAAGTGACGTTCCAGTGGACCAAGTCTCTCATAAATATGCCTCTTATTTTTTTACAAATTAAGTACTGGGCCACCTATATTAATCAATCTAGAAGATTTACTTACAAGACAGTCAAGAACTGCTATGCTTATGTAACTGGCATAATAGACCGAATGAACAGGAAGCAGAACCATGATGTTAAATTCAACCAAAACCAGAGGTCTTCATTGTTGGCCAGTTACACAAGGTTTGGCGTCTAGCCCTAAAAGTGACGCTCAAGTGGCGGTCGGGCCTTGCAGTGGTGTCCCCAGGCAGTCCATGTGTTCTGATGATGACAGAGAGCTGCTGTTCTGTGAGTGGTAGAGTCCACAGAACTGGGAAGGAGTGTGTTGCTGTGACATGTACCACGATGAGTGTGGATGACAGGAGCTGCTGTGTGTCCTGAGCACAGCTTTGTTCTCCATCGCTACCCTTTCCTTGTCTGTGGTTCATATCGGTGGGGTTGGCAATGTTGGTATGGTGGTAGCGGAAGCTTGTGGAAGCCTGTGCATCTTCCGTGTTAGTACCTCCTGACCCTTTCATCTAACTTTCCGTACCTTGCACCCACAGGTGATGGCTTATTATTATTTCTGCACAACTGCTGATTTGTGTGTGTGTGTAACTGATCACCCATGCATGGGGTGTGATATTAGCTTCCCGCTCATCTGCCTTTTTGGCATGTGCCCGAGCCCCCACATAAAGAGTGGAGAAATTATATATGGTCCAATATAAATATAATCTTATCACTTTTCTGATCATAGAATGTGTACTAAAGCCGAAGTGGCGCCAAGCTCTCATTTTATAGGCACTATAAATGATAGAAAACTGAGTAACCACCCCTTGGAAGCGGAAAATGATGCCATTACAGTGTACTGCTCTTTGCACAAATAGTGCACTGAGTTATATCCCCAGCCTCCCTGAAATACAGACCTTTAGACGCAGGGGGAGCAGAAAGGACCTACCTGCGGCTCTATGAACCAGTCCGCTCTGGGCCCCGGCCCGGGCTGATAGATGTAGGCCGAGTAGACCGGGATCCGATTCTTGTTGTCAAACAGGGTGGCGAAGTGATACTGGTTTCCATAGCGCTGGCAAATCCACGCTGCGCTCTGAGGCACTAGACCGCTGCTGGGCTCCGCTCCCTTGTAGAAAAACCTTGCACAACCGGTGTTCCTGAATGTGTCGAAAAACACTTCAGCGCGTCCGAGCAGGAGGCCAACAAGGGTGACAAGAAGCTGTGGGAGCCGCAGCATGGCGGCCACCGTGAGGTCGCGGCGGGTCTCCTCTTCTCGCTGAAAGCAAAGAGACATTATAAACTATTTAATCCCGAGGGACTGCTGTGAGATTTGTAGATAGGATGATTATAAAATGAGTTATAAGAGGCGGCATGCGCATCCAAAAATTGTCTGGGACACTAGAAAATATTTATCAAGAAAGAGAACACATTCCATGCGGAGATCGAAACACCAGTCCTTTTCGATCAACCTCGTGTCATTCTGTTTAAACCAATTCTGAAGTAGACAGCACATATGCGCTCACCTGGGCCACAGCTATCAGAAACTGGCGCGGTGAGATGCTGTGCCACAAATAGCAGAGCTGAGCTGCACCACTTTTGAAATGCACATCCCTGCACATAAACAACCATTCATGGCTTTTTGCTCTTTCCAGGTGTGCTGCAGAATGCATCTTTCTCAACATTCTTAAAGAGAAAGGGGTCCCTCAGAGACCACTTCCCGTATGCGAAGGACTTAACACCATTCTGGATTTGGTGGAGCAATATAAATGTTTTGCGATTGGATTTTGGTGGCAAAAACATTAGAATCTTAAAGTTTCTGTTTTTTTGGGACGGATGACCTTAAAATACCCCTTCCAAATAGCAATTCATTAATAGTTACTTAACCCATTTACAGGGGTGGGCGGAATATTCCATTATGCCAGAGTAGTTGCCAGAATTTTGGTGACTTCGCGTTACTATTATAATGCAGAATTCTCGCTAAATTCCACCAATCGCCACGTAGCACAATTTTTTATCGCACGTGCCTCCAGAACGGTAAGTTGACGAGCAAGATTTGGCGTCGCCTATGGCAATTTCTGGTTGCTAGAAAAACATCCAGTGAAATTTTCTAATGTGGGCAGTCATAGGCAGTTGCAACCATTTGTGGTCAAAAGGAAAATTTACTCGAGCTTCACGAAAATCAGTTTGTGTAGCTGCACCCATCTGCCATGCTGCACAGTGCCATTTTTGCTGATTTTTAGCACCAGGAGTGAGTTCTCAAGGATAAATCACAGTGTGAGCAGAGCATCACACACATTTCTGCCTAATGGTGAAACTCTGTGGAATCTCGCAGAGTTTTTATGTACTTCCGCAGAGTCAGATTATGCGAGTTCCGACCACCCCTACCCATTTAATGCTTAAAAAACCTTTTTGGATCATTTTAGTGATTACAAACCCTCAGATTTACAGAATCTGCACTTTTGCAACCATTAAATCATTTTGTAATTCAGGTTCCAGAAAGTATTATGTGCTGTAAGCACCATAAATAACTAATATTTGATTACTGTGATGATGGGTGACTCGGTTAGTCGGGTGAAAGTGACCAAAAACTTTAGGTGGTAATGGGGAAGCAGGCAATAGCTTTTTTTCATACAATACTTTGGGCCAGATTTCTGAAAAATGGTGCATCATGCCATGATGCGCTACTTTTCTTGCGTCCCCCTAACGCCACCATGTGTTCGCCATATTTATGATACGGCTGACCATGGCACATGTTAGGTAACTAGAGTCAGAAATGTTGATGCTAGTTTGGCACTTTGCAGGATTAGCCACAAAAAGTTTGATATTAATCCTGGAAAGTGAAAGGAGGCCCATTGAAAATTACACTAAAAATGGCGCAATGGAATCTCATAGGTTCCACTGCTCTATATTTGAGGGCCTCCTAATGACAGAATTCCCCCCTTGCCTGTATTATGCCTGGCACAGGCATAATGTGGTGCAAGGGTTTACAAAGTGGCGCAATGTGTGCCTTGCACCACTATGTAAATACGGCGCAGTGTTTTTGCCAAACTAACGCCACATTAGCATCAGAAAAATGACACTAACGTGGCGCAAGGGGCTTCTTAAATCTGGCTCTTTGTTTTAAAAGTCATAAATGACAGTTGTTACTGTTGAACTTTTTCATCATACTTCATTCACCAGTCTCAGAAGGATGGAAGACTGAGATTGTATTGGAGCAATTTCAAATTGTGAACTGCAGATTTATAGAAATCTATATGAGTATTTACCTCACTGAGTCAATTTCCTGATGTCAGAAAAAAAGGTGGGCTGAGCGAAGGGAGCTGGCTGTTGGGACAGCCCAATGAGACAGAATAGACAGTGAGAGGCGATTATGACAGAAGAAGACAGGTATGAATAGTTTGAGTTTGTGGTTTTTCGAAGAGGGTGAGAGTGGAGAGTATTGGATTGAAAAACTGGTGGCAGAACATGGCGGTATGATTGACAGAAGTGGACAGATAATGATTAGCACTGGATGGAAGTTTGGGAGAACTGTTATTAGAATGCAGCTGGGACGGGTCTCAGTAAAAGTACATTCTAGTTAAGAGAAGGAATGAGTTGACATTGCTTGGTGGGAGAAGATGAAATCAAATAGGAAAAGGCTGTGAATTCAAGGCACAAGCCCAGGGAGCAGCCAGGGGATGGGCTATAGATGAGAACAGGTGCAAAGAGTATGAAATAGCTGATGGTTGACAGGTGGTGAAAGGAGATATGGGACAGATGGGAGATGCAGTGTACAGTTGACAGGAAAGGACATGGGATGCATGATGGAGCTTGCTGAGAATAAGGACAGATTAGAGGAGTGGATGGGGGGCAAGTGAAGGCAGAGTTGGGTAACAGGACAGGGTGCAAGAAGGGATGGCTACAGGAGGGGACAAATACGTATAAAAGGGAAGTGGTTTTGGTGCCAGGACAACATTTCAGTATGGTGACTAACCTAAACATATCCTGAAGTCCTCACAGGTAAGGCTGGGTACATTTTCTGTGGTAAGCTGAATTGACTTCGAAGTCAAGTCTGCATTTTCTGGTTTACTCTTCTGTTTTCTGTGCAGACATAAAATAGTGAACAACTAAAAGAATCCCATGGCGATCCATAAACTGATAAGGGAATATACGCAAATCCCTCTAATGACAATCTGTGACTGGTGAAGCAAGGACATTGCTAGGGTGAATTATTTCACATATGTTGACATCCAGATATCTGCAAACCCTTTACCACACCTAAACTACATCCATCCCTAAATCCTAAACTACACCAGTCTACCTCTGCATTCCACCTATCTCTGAACCCTAAAACCACCCACTAATCCTATCCTCCGTCCATACCTTAAGCCTGAAAACCCCTCTTATGCCTAAACCCCCCCTCATCTGTGATGCCTTAAAACCCTCATCACCCATCCATGATCCCTAAAAAAAATCCTTGGCAACCTTAAACTCTATCCATCCCTGAACACTAAAACCTCTTCCAACATTATCCCTGAAAACCCCTCATCACCCTAAACTCCACCCAGTCCTGAATGCTCAAAACTCATCACCACCCGTAATTCTACTCATCACTGAACTTAATAAAACTCTCAGCACCCTTAACCTCTACCCATTGCTGAACGCTACATCCCCATTTTATGCCTGAACTCCACCCATTCCCGAACACAGAAAAACCTCAGGACCCCTAAACATCACTTATCCTAGAACCCAACAACCCGCCACTAGTCCTAACCGCCACACTACTCCAAGATATTTTTGGATTTTTCCTTAAAATTGTTTATCATTCCCTTAAAATGTTTCCTTTCATTTTCGGTCTATTTGTATTTCCTTAAAATTGTATTTCTATAAAATTGTTTTCCCATATTTTGTTTCACAGTGGAGGATTTAGTTTTTCCCTTAATTCACATTCATCACTAAAGATCATCTTAGAGACGTGGTTTCCAAACTTTTTAGAGCCACAATCCGCTTTTTAAGGTGACAAATGTTTGCATCCCACTTACCTTCAATGAATATGAGGCAGGGTGATTTTTAAATGTAACTAAAGCATTGTGTAGTATTGGCATTTGCAGACAGCACATTTCTATTGGAATGACCACTAAATTTGCGCAAACATTCAGTTTTATTGACAAAAACTATATAGATCACAAATCATAACATCTGAAAATCTGGTTTCTGTACATATTTATCTTTGGTGCTTTACTAAGTGCCTTGATTTACATTATTAATTACTAATAAAATCTCTGTTTCCAGTACACTTCAGAATTACAAAAAAGTGCTTAATTTCTTCTTTCCTGACTAATGAATGCATATTGTTCATTTACAGGTATTTGCATTTCATTGTGTATTGCAAAAAAGAAAATCCTACATTGCCCCAAAATTTTCTTTAGTGAAAGAAAAGTAATCACTTATCCCTGTGTTAAAATAATAAAGCAGCTTGACATTGACCTCTGTCTTTGAATTGCAGGCAAATGTGACAATTTGAACTTAGAATGCAAGGGTATCTTTATTTATTGTTCTGATTTTCACCACCCACCAAAAATCAGCTTGTGACTCAGTTTGGTAAACCCTGCCTGAGAGTAATACATCCTCATCTTGAAATCATCATGCAGAAGCACAGCCAGATGCCATCTTGGGGTAATACATCTCAGCCATTTAGTGATCATTGATTAGCAAAGCTCCATTCTAAAGTTATCTTGGAATCATCCTTGTGTGACACAGCCTCATTCTGAAGTCATAATAAGAATATTCTGTAATAATACAGCCCCATCCTGAAATACTTGTAGGATCATCCTGGAGTAAAACAGCCTAATCCTGAAATCATCATGAGATTCTCCTGCAGTGATACAAGATCATCACAAATTTCTCACTGAAATAATCAGGAACCCCTCCTGGAGTAATCCAGCCTAATCCTGAAATCATCATGGGATCACTTGCAGTAGTAAATGATCATCACATGTTTTCTGCTGAAGTAATCAGGAACTAATCCTGGAGTAGTTTTTCAGATGACTCTAGAGTCATCTCACTTAAATATTTCACCCTATACACATACTTCAGGATGTCTTGGGATGACTTCCGTAGATGGTTACAGGAACAGCTCACCTGAAGTCATTGGATGACTTCAGAATCACTCCAGGATGAACTTCCATCTTGTATTGGGGTGGCACACCTATTGAAAGTCCTAAACCCGGATACAACATCACTTACACATTAGGCGTGGCCAGGAACCCACAAATGCTCTGATCTACAAGTGACGTGCCCCAGACACACTATACTGGAATGCCTCACCCCTTATGTGATGCTACTTTAGGGCTCATGACCTGGAAGTGGCATCAACCCCTGGCAGCAACCGAAAGTGCAAATCAGTTAAAAGAGGAAACCTGATTAAGAAGTGACATTCACAGAATCCCTGATTCAGAAGTGACAATGCACCGGAATATGATGTAAAATACCCATCCCTGGAAATACTTCGCCCATGAGGCTTAATGTAAAGTTTACAATGACAGATCCCTTCACCTGGGAATAATGTCACCCACAGACTCTGTTCCAGAAGTCCTAGCCCCGAAATTCACCCATAAGTCCTGAACAGGGATAGACATCTGCAGACTTCCTGAAGAGTCGTCACCCTTGGACTTTAACCCCAAAGGTCTTTGTCCTGGAAGTGCCATCACAAGGTCCCTTGAACTGAAAGTGCCCTAGCCAAGATGTTACCTCATCCTTTAACCCACCCTTCTCTGCATTATGCAGGAAGTGATTATACCCCTTTTTAGAGAGCAGCATAATCACTGTCACAAAGCCGGTGGTCTCCCCACCGCCACATTACAAACTCCCTGCCGAACCAGCTGGTGGACACAGTGCGGCAAGAAGAGTCAAGGCCAATGCGCCGCGCTGTGTGTGCTGGCAGAATACTCAAAATGCGCAGTCTGCAATGACAGACAGTGCGCATTATGAGTGTGCTGACAAGGGGGCCCCTGCACTGCCCATGCCTTTATGGCCCCATTTCAGCCTTTCCATGGCAGTGACCCTGCCGTGAAAAAGCTGATGGAAAGACAAGTTGTAATCAGCACATCGGTGCCAAAATCAGCACTGCTGTGGTTGACAATGACTTGCACTACCGCCAACCCGTTGGGATCCATGATCCTGATGGTGGCAGCGGTGTGTGCTGGCAAGCCAACCACAAGCATCATAATGTGGAGGTCGGACCACCCAGGTTGGAGCGGTCTGACCACCACCACGGCTACAGCAGTTGGGCCCTAAGTTTTCTTCTCCACCCACACTCCTAAGACTCTCAGGAAGAACTGTGATTTCCGATATACGCATTTATTTTTAAATCAGATCATTCCATGTTGGACAGCAAGTACACTATCAAGAATAAACACTATTGACCTATTCTCAAAGTTATACTCATTCGATAGTAAATCTACATGTATAATCTATGCTTGCACTTTGGGGTAAATTTACTACTTTAGTTATTTACCTTTTCTGAGGGTACATTTACTCAAAAGTGCAGATTTACATGTCCCACTCCCTGAAAAATGGGCTATGTCTATTTTAGAAATATCAAGTTGCTAGTAGTGACTTCTTGGCTGCATTTTATGATTTATACACTTGACAGCACTCTCCTTTTGTAAGGCAGAGATTTCCACCACCCAGGCTATAGATCTCACTTTGGTAAACATACGGAAAAGTTTGAAAGTTTATACATTTTCAAAACATTTATTAAAATGCATTTATGTTAAATAATAATGTGAATAAAATGTATGTATTTATTCTAAACATCGTACAAACTAAGAAAAGTTATATTAGTTTTAGCTTTATTGTAGATTAAAAACATAATACATTTGGATATTGCTAATGAATTTAAATTATATTTAAGTATTAGTCTTAAAAAGTGTAACCTACAGTAAAATGTTTACAGTTATTTAGTATACAAACATTATGCATGTAATTATTTAACATATACAAAATTTAATATATTGTTAAGCTAAAAAAGTTAATAAATGCATTTTCTATAATAAAATATATTTAATTCAGAGCATTTGTAATACTACGCTAACTAAATACATGTGTATTTGTGTGTATGTATACATATATACATATATATATACACACACACACATATACTTTACAAGCTGGAATTATTTACATTTATTCAACATTATTTCCTATGGGGTTTAATTTTGACATTTTATCAAATTTCAATGCAAGAACAGAAATACAGATATAAGATACGTGCTGAATACAGAGATGATGCAACATATTAAGTTAAATATCACCAAAATAACGTTTTACATGTGATTCACATCTAAGAAATTCTTTAACTTCTCCAAACATTGCTAAAGATAGCATTTTTTGAGACTTAGTAGAAGGCTTGTCAGAATGCTCGAGTTAAAGTGGGTTGGCGTATATGTGACTGAAAATATGTGTAGTTCAAGAAAGGTCGAAGGTAATATAGGAAGCTTATATCTATGTATACAACCTTGGTACCTTGTTTAATGTTAAGTCCCTGCCTCCATCATTGTGCATGGGAAGGTGGTGCAGTTACCGATGAGACCATGTGTGATGCTGGGTTTACTCCAGATTTGAGCTGGAGTACATTTACTACTGTTGTGGGAACTTGTTAGCTGTAGTCGATTTAAAAGTGTAGTTTGTGAATAGCAATGAGCTTACACTTTGGGTGTCTGTCCCTCCAAAACTGCTCCTTAATCCTCCCTTCAGTCCTTCCTTACTTTTCCCTAAATCCCACCTATTTTGTAGTAGGTGCGCTCCATTTTTCCACTATTCTCTCTGGTCCCTCCTACATTTACTACTAAGCTGTAAACTCACATGAGTGAGGATCTCCCCATAGAAAAGATAGGAGAGGTGGAGGAGGAGGTTTACACTCATAGGTTTGTGAAGACCATTTGGTAGTACTTTACTAGTACAATTGATGTATTAAACGCATTATAAACATGCAGACTGTGAATAGGACACAACAAGATGAATAAATACCCAATAGACATCTATTCACCAGGTTTAAAGAGCTCAGTCCTGCACTCACCTTTCTTCCAGCGGCTGCCCAAGAGTGGAAGCTGCTCTCAGCGGGGAGAGGTTTACACCGCTTTTCACTGAAAGGCATGGCCCACTGACTGCTTTCAGTTTCCAACCACCTCCCATCCTTGTTTTGCACATTGATGTCTCACTGCCCCGTAGCATCAGCTGATTATATTCTTCATAGAGGCCAAGTTGTTCACAAAAAGAACATCAGTTGGGTTAATCCCTTCATTGTCCAAAGCCCATAGTCATGGAATGTACCATGTAAACACAGGCAAGGACCGGATTCTCTCTGCAATAATGGTTCCACCTTTCATGTCGTGTCGCATCAGTCTTTCTGCCTCTCCATCTGGAAGGCTTTTCAGCTGAGGATCGAAAAGGGGCTCCATCTAAATGTATGGCATCGGTGTAGGGTTGGCACCTTTTCCAGGGAAAAATACCAGCCATTTGTTCATTTTTAAAGATTATGCAAAGGTCCAGACAGGGATCCAGATTTACACAACTGTTACACAAAGCAGCACAGCACCCAAAGTTGCTGTGCAGAATCACATCAGAGGAAGAGACAAGGAAAGTGTCATATCTATGAAGATATGGACTAGCCTGCTCTTTCCCTAGCAGTGCCACACACCGAGGTTGCCTAGAGCCACGTATACACCTTTGTGCCAGAGCACAAAGGTGTCTGAGTGAGTCTAGCATATGTCTAGTATCATTTCCTTCATTTCCTTCTTAGGATGCATGTGTGCTATGGTACAGTAAACATGCAGGGCCATATGTACAAACACATTTTCCCATAGAAAATTGCTTGCTACATCTGGCCCGCAAAGTGGAAAAGGTTAGGAGAAATAAAAGCATTTCTCCTTTCTAACGCATGCTTCCAAAGTGATATCCTTTATTAGTACTGGTGTTAGTTGATAGTATTTTGCATCAAAATTATGTGCGGTTGCATGGGAACATCCATGTATTACACAGGAAATGCAAAGTAAGGAAAAGCAGCGCACACATGTTCTTATAGTGACTGGGACTCAGAAGCTTTTGCCCTGTATGAAAACTCAGATCGGTCCATAGAAAAACACTGAGAAGTGGAATTAATCATGAATTCTGCTTTTAATAAATATTAACAAAAAAGTAACTTTCAAACACCTTTTTCTTGTCTAAGGCTCTTAGAGGCTAATGTGCATTAGGTCTCAATCTGTAGCTCAGACAGTGATTATTCCAGGTGAGGTGTGATTACTACTTCCAGAGCAGAGACGAAGGCTTGGCTGTGGGGAGAGGTTTTGTTTGCACAGTGGGAAGAGAAGGTGGGGTAGGCCCTGGAATCTAATTTACTTCAAAAGAACCTTCCCTCTCACAAGCAAATGTTAGGGAACACATGGAAAGGTGGTAGCTTTTGTTCTCCTAGTGTGACTGGCACCGAACCCTGTACGGGGAAGCATCTCCCAGAATTGGTTTGAGGTGACCGCAGAGGAGGGTGCTGCTCATTACTCTGGCCACAACTCTGGGTGGGCATACATGCCCTGCAAAAAGAGAGAAGGGTTTCTCCATCTTAGATTTGGAGTGTGAGGGACATTGTGGAATTGTTTGCAGCAGGGCAAACAGGAAACACTGCAAAAAGTAGTTATGGTTCCCCCTGATAACCTTTACCCCTTTGTCTAGCAAGGAGCCAGGAGACATCCACACCCACTAGCTTGTGCCAGAAATAAATGTGGCAACCCCAAGTTTCCTCCTCAAAAGACTTTCTGGGCCAGTGGGCGGGTGGCAGAACCGACGAGGACTGGGCTTTCTGTCTGTGCCAGAGGGGAGCTCTGAAGGACTGGACCTGCTCCCCCTTGTACCTAGGACAAAGAAGTGGACTCCAGGGGTCGGTTGACTGACCTCCTGTTTAGCTACAGGGTCACAACAAGTGGCAAGAGACCTTTTCCGTGAAGTGCCCAGCTGACCAACTGTACCTGACTTGTACCATGCTGGTGGACTCTGCTGGAGTGAGTGTTGACCCCCAATTGCTGTCCTGGGCTGTCCCTAACTGGACTTCTCCTGCTCCTAAGAAAAGCTGGCCTTTTTGGACTTGCAGTTCTCTGGAAGACCGAGATGAACCACCCCAGCCTCTCTGCTCAAGGTGTGACTTTGCTGTGCTGAGGAAACCCATTCAGCAGACCCTCTGCCAGAAGGAATTTGGCCTTGTGGAACTCATCATTGGACACATTCTGCAGCAGCTGGAGGGTTCTATGCTTCAAGAAAGAGACACAGGACCTAATTTAGAGTTTGGCAACGGGGGTTACTCTACCATAAACATGACGTATATACAGTCTGCCGTATTACAATTCCAATGTAGCCTATTGAACTTGTGATAGGGCAGACGGGATGTCCATTACGTTTGTGATGGAGTAACCTCTATGCAAAACTCTAAGTCAGGGCCTGAGTCATGAAGGTAAAATTCTTGACCTGTCAAGGGTGACAAAAGTATTAACGAGAAGGCTTCTGCGGGTGCAAAATCTGAACTTTTCCCGATCAGAGCCTTTCCCCCCAAAACCAATTGCTTCAGCAGCAACCCGTTCAGCGCCTAACCATTTTTCTATGGACTTCTTTGAATGCAGCCTGCTGCCTAGTCCCCACGGAAGGATTTTGTCTTCCATTTCAGAGATTAAGTCCAAAGGTAAAACATCCGACCGGGTCGAACTTAATTGGTGTATCTGGCCCTCACTCCATTGTAGTCAGCCTGAAATCGTTCGTAGGTCCCGGTCTACTGCAGCCATTGACTGCCATTGGCCCTATGTGCTTTTTTGCACTATTTTTCCTTAATTCTATAAAAGTTTATATCTCTGGTTCCCATCATTGGATTTTTGCTCTTTTGTTGTCATTTTATTATTACATTTAACTTTATGTTTCTAATTCCGTATTTTTTTGGTTTGGTGTTTGTACTTTGCTAAAGTTTTGGTACTCCAGCAATACTTTACATTGCCCTAGGTTAAGCCAGTCTGCTGGGTGCCCATGCTACCAGGGGGTTGAGCTCAGGTTAATTTTGTGACTTTGAGGGTTCACCCTGTCAAGCGTTCTCACCCACCCCAAATTAAAATCCATTTTCTTACAATGGTTAAATAGAACTCTAAATAAAATCATCTTAATTAATTTTTAACATGGCTATTTTAAAAACGTGCGCTCTGCTTATATTTGCTGTTTTAAGTACGTATTCAGAACAGGAAAAATGACCTGCCTTAGGTGATTTCCCTATATGTTGCACTATCCTGGAAATTAAAATACTGGTCACTCCGGTAAAACCTGCCCGGTGACAGCCATAGGTCGGTCTGGAGCACCTACCTGCATGCCTACTGCCCAGAGTTTGCTGTGCCACATTCCTCCCATAGTAACAGTACTTCACTAAAGTTAGAAAGGAGTTTAGGACCTGTAAGACAAGCATTGGCAATGCCTGCCTTCTGGCTTTTGTAAACTGAAACAAGGACACCTAGAGGTGAGAGCAGCTGGGGCTCTCTGTCTCTTTGCCCTGCACCTTTGGGGCACCGCTCTCCTATGGCACCTGTTTTTAATAAAACAGGAGTGACTCGTTGCATCTCAATGCACCTAACACAGAACTACCACTAGATGGCACCAAATACCAGGGTTTCACTTTTCCTCAAGTCTACCTAATTAGAAACTGCTTCTTGGTTAAGAAACTCCAAAAAGGCCCTGCAATGTTTTAGCTCCTGGGTCCACCAAAGGTTCTGACATGTGAGTATAGAGTATTGAAAGATTTTTACCAGGTTTCACTAATATTCCAGATATATAAAGTATGCAAAGGTGCAGGGCAAGCTTCCATAACAAAAAGAGGAACAGGGCATGTTGCACCGATCGTGCAGGACTCCTTCAGCAGAACAGAACATAGGTACTAGCACTGGAAGCTGGAGAGCAAAGAGTGCTGCGGCGAACCCTAAATTGCCATGCTGGACCTAAGAAGGTAAATGGGTGATAAATGTGCCTTTAAATGTTGTTATTAAAATTCCTGCTTATTCTTTTAACATGGAGAAAGGGGTTTATTTTTCTTTCTTTGACTTCAGATCAAGAGGTACTTTTGAAGGGAACTATGTGGACATTTTTCTGGGGTTCAAGGAGTGTGAAAGGGAAGGCGGTAGGATATCAATATTTTTTATCAAGCAACTAAATTTAAATACCAGTACTTGAAGTGCAAAAATATTTCAAAATATATCAGCAGGTAGGAAAGCAAAAATGAAGCATATTTGTTTGTAACTCAGAAGTGTGATGGAAACAAAGAGTTTAATAGGAACCAAACAAGGCAAGACACTATTTGGTGACGTGCAAATTATAAATATTCGGTGACCTCAATTTTCACACATTTTGGTTTGTACAGTATACACTTTTATCAGTAAAATTGCATCTGTGTGCAAATGTAATGATCATTTACATGGGAAATGGGAAATGTGATGTGATATGAGGAAATAACAGTGTGCTAACACAGGGAGTCATTCTGACCCTGGCGGTCGGTGATAAAGCGGCGGCCAACACGCAAACAGGCCGGCGGTCAAAAAAATGGTATTCTAACTCTGGCGGGAACCGCCAACACAGGGCGCCACATTAACACTCCGACCGCCACGGCGGGACCGACAAACAGCGCGGTGGTCACCGCCAACAGGCAGGCGGCAGACAATGTACCGCCCACCCTATCACAACTCACCAATCCGCCACCTTTTCCGGGGCGGGAGCCCCACCGATAAAAACACGGCGGAAACAGACTACGAACGGGAAAATGCTCACCTATACACACTCCACGAGGACGGAGGACAGCATGGAGCCCGAATTACACATCCTACCAGCTATTGTCTACCTGCTCATCTACCAGGAGTACGAACGCCGGTGCAGACGACAACAGTGAGTACTGAACCTACGGCACAGGGGAGGGGGGAGGAGAAAAGCTTACGGGCACACACATGCGCCATACGCCCACCCCCCCACCACAAATACCTACACCCCAATGCCGAGCAACAAGTCAGAGTGACACCACACAAACCCCCCGGAATAATGCAAAGACACAATTTAAATTATCTATAAAATATATGTATAAATAGCTCCATTGAAGGAATGGCAAATATGCCATATAAAAGATACAAAAATAAGGAATGAACATAGTCAACAAGATATCCATAGGCAAAAAGTCCTGCACATTCCGTCAAAGTTCCATAGTCCGTGGGCCAATGTGCACAAACACATGGGCAAAGCCCACACAGGAGACCAGATACCATTGGAGAGAACACTGCAGGGCATCAGATGATAAAAATACAGGCACCTCAGGGGGAAGGGAAGGGGGGGCACCTCAGCCACATGAGTCCACGACGCCAGATCCACGAGGGGCCTCCATGCCCACTGTCCCATCCTGGGGGGTGCAAAGCCACAGTCCATCAGATGGATTACCGACTCCACTGTTATTGGAGGAGGCATGGTGCCCCGAGTGCTTCCTGAAGCCCTGCTCGACACAGAACCGGCACTGTCAATGGGCCAGCGGTGCTTGAGATGAAGGGCCCAGCGGAGCGGTGCTTGAGACGGCGGGGCCCAGCAGAGCAGTGCTTGAGACGGCAGGGCCCAGCGGAGCAGTGCTTGAGATGACGGGCCCTGTTCAGCGGTTCTTGTCCCGGCGGGGCCCGTTCAGCGATTCTTGTCCCGGCGGGGCCTGTTCAGCGGTTCTTGTCCCGGCGGGGCCCTGTTCTGCGGTGCTCCTCCCGGCAGGGCCCTGTTCAGCGGTGCTCCTCCCGGCGGGGCCCTGTTCAGCGGTGCTCCTCCCGGCGGGGCCCGTTCAGCGGTTCTTGTCCCGGCGGGGCCCTGTTCAGCGGTTCTTGTCCCGGCGGGGCCCTGTTCTGCGGTGCTCCTCCCGGCGGGGCCCTGTTCTGCGGTGCTCCTCCCGGCGGGGCCCTGTTCAGCGGTGCTCCTCCCGGCGGGGCCCTGTTCAGCGGTGCTCCGCCCGGCAGGGCCCGTTCAGCGGTTCTTGTCCCGGCGGGGCCCTGTTCAGCGGTTCTTGTCCCGGCGGGGCCCTGTTCTGCGGTGCTCCTCTCGGCGGGGCCCTGTTCAGCGGTGCTCCTCCCAGCGGGGCCCATTCAGCGGTTCTTTTCCCAGCGGGGCCTGTTCAGCGGTGCTCCTCCCGGCGGAGCCCTGTTCAGCGGTGCTCCTCCCGGCGGAGCCCTGTTCAGCGGTGCTCCTCCCGGCGGGGCCTGTTCAGCGGTTCTTGTCCCGGCAGGGCCCTGTTCAGCGGTTCTTGTCCCGGCGGGGCCCTGTTCTGCGGTTCTTGTCCCGGTGGGGCCCGTTCAGCGGTGCTTGTCCTGTGTGTCTAGGGAGCCAGACCTGGGCAAGGATTCCCGCTCATTCACCATCCGAACTTGCGGTCGCGGCGCCCTCCTGTGATGGAGTCCTGGGCCGGTGGGTGTCGTCCGTCACACCCGGAATGGGGCGGGTGGGGCCCTCCTGGGCAGCTCGCCTGCTGCCTGACTTCTCCGCCCTGCTGCCCTTGCCCTCCTTTGCTGGAGCTCTGTGGTCCTTGCCTCCCTTGGATGATGTGGCAGGTGACGGGGCAAGGCTACTGTCCTTGGTGGCAGCCGTCTCAGGCTTGTCGCGCCGGGCCTTTTTCTTTTTTGTCCTCTTCCCAGGGGGGGGGGGGGGGGCTGGCTGTCCCCTTGCTGCTGGCCGATGTTCCTGCCCTAGGATCTGGTGGACTCCAATAGCCCTGCACTATGGTCACAGTAGATGCAGGGCTGGTGGTGGCTGAGGTGCTTTTTTTGGTCTTACCAGATGGAGGGGGTGGGTCAGTGATTGGAACGAGCTCAAGGTTGGAAAGGAAAAGGACTTGGGGAGGACAGGGATGGGTAGGTGTAGTGGGTTTGGGAGTGGAGGAAGAGGATGTGGTTGTAGGAGAGTCAAGTGTGCTGTCTTTGGGTGCAGGTGCTTGTGACGGAGGCTGTTGTGAGGTGGATGGTTGTTGGGTGGGTGGCTGCCTGCGTTTGTGTGCTTTGGAAGAGGGGGTGACAGACACACTGGGAGAGGACACAGGGGACATGTAAATGGCAGTGGGGGTGGTGACTGCACGTGTGCGGACTGTAATGGAGGGTGTGTTGGTGATGGAAGTACTGGCTGATGGTGGTGTGCATGCAGGTGTGAGTGGAGACGTCACAGGGAGGGAGGAGGGAGATGAGGAGGTGGGGGGCACAGAGGTGGTAGTGACTGTTGGCATGTCTGCATCTGGATATTGCTTGGGTGAATGCTTGTGGGATCTGTGGTGCTTATGTCTGGATGAGCTGCCCTTGGGTGTAGAGGTGTGTGAAGGCTGGTCTGATGGTGTGGATGGGATAGGCAGAGGAACAGGAGACTGGGACTGGGTGGAGGGAGTCAGAAGAGGGAGGCTGGAGACAGGGACAATGGCTGCCGTCAGTGCTGAGGCCAGAGCGTTGAACGATCGCTGATGGGCAGCCTGACCCGAATGAATGCCCTCCAGGTATGCATTGCTCCGATGCACCTCCCTTTCTACACCCTGGATGGCATTCAAAAGGGTAGACTGCCCAACAATGAGTGTCCTGAGGAGGTCAATGACCTCCTCACTGAGGGCAGCAGGGGTAACTGGGGCAGGGCCTGAGGTGCCTGGGGCGAAGGAGATGCCCGCCTTCCTGGGCGAGCGGGCACGGAGCGAAGGCTGAGGGGCTGCTGGGAGGGCGGGGCTGGTGCGCTGGGTGGCGGCTGTACCTGTTGTGGCGGTGGGCACGGATGTTGCCGCCACCGCTAGGGAGCTCCCTTCAGAGGACGTGTCGGTGTCGCTGACGTCTCCACGGGTCCCCGTTGTGGAGCTCCACTCAACCTCCGTCTCACTGGTGTACTCGGAGTCTGTTGTATGGCCCTCCGGGGCCATGAGAGATGCAGCTCCCTTGTGCTCCAATGCCACTTCTCCTCCGCCAGATGATGCTAATGCACACATGAACAGGAAGACAAAGAAAATGGGGGAGGGGAGAAATGAAGACAGGTTGAGTGCATGCATTGGCAACACCGTTGTCGGAGAGGACAGACACAGAAGCCCCCTGAACTAGGCCGAGCAATGGGGGTACACTACTCAGTTATTGTGACTAGTCCTAGGGGTCTATGGACGACAAATGCACACATGGGTGAGGCCGGACCATGGATAGCTGTACTTGGCACCCTACAGAGGTGGGGGGCGGGGGCACAGGGCCGTGTCTAACGGAGGGGCCTAGCCTACAGAATGCGCCCTGGCCTGGAGATAGCCACAGCCCTCCTCCCCCACCCAGACACCTTCACTGCGCGCAAAGATAGCAGAATGTGCTGATACTCACCCCCTTGTGTCTGCTGTGATGTCCTCACGCGCCCATCCAAATCGGGGTAGGCCACCACCAGGATCCGGGACATCAGGGGGGTCAATTGGCGGCTGGCACCCCTCCTACGTTGGGAGGCCATCCCCAGCAGAGACTCCGCGGTCTTTCTGGTCCCGCGGCGGATGTCCTCCCACCTCTTTCGGCAGTGGGTGCCCCGTCTGTTGTGGACCCCCAGGGCCCGGACGTCCTTGGCGATGGCACACCAAATGTCGATCTTCTGATGGGCGCTGACCTATGTGACATGTACAGGGTGGTAAAAGAAATTGCATCAGTTTTCTGCCTGGTCAATGTGAGTGGCCCCCCCCTCCCCAACCTTGCCATGTGGCACATGCTCTCATCTTTCGTGCGTTGCACTCCTCATTCGCTCCCCTCCCCACCATCTTACATACACCCCACTCAACACAGGCATAGCCCATTCAACGTGCACCCTGTGTACTAAGCTGTTGGTCTGGAGGACCGTAGAGTAGCGCATACTGGGGGAGGACCCCATCAACAAGTTCCTCCAATTCTTCGGCAGTGAAGGCAGGGGCCCTTTCCCCAGTCGTAGCAGCCATTGTATCTCCCAGACCGAGGTCACAGCAGCACTTGCAGTATAGGTCCTCTCCTGTGGATGATCAGGTCTCGAGTGATTAATCAGATAGAAAATGGCGGTCACGCCCGCGGCGGTGCGTACCGCGGCGGTGCGTACCGCGCCCGCCGGCGCATATCGTCATTGGCTCCTGAGACCCATAGGGTTCAATGTTAACCAATGCTGCTTTGCGCCGCGCTCTTTGACCGCCTACCGCCACGGTGTGCCACGCCAGCGCAGTGACCTGACATCACACTGTCACACTTCACAGGTCAGGCAGCCACCATTTCAAGGGCACACATGGCATGATTTCTACTGCGTCACACAGGCCTAAGCCTTGCATAGCCACTCATACAAGCCGTCCCATGCATAGCGGATTCGTGTACTGTGCAAGCTGTGTGAATTAACCTGTGGGTTGCTTGACTCTGTGCTCCATGTTGTCCTTCCTAGGCACCGTCCGCTGGGACTTGCGAGGAGAAGGATGAATCCTCCCGTGTACCGACCGCTGGTGGACCTGTCGACAATGGAAGAACGACATATCATACTTACATACTGGCTTGACAGAGCAACTATACATGAACTATGTGCCCAGCTGGAGCCAGACCTGATGTCCCCCATCCGCCAACCCACGGGGTTTCCCCCTCTGGTGCAGGTTCTGTCAGTACTCCATTTTTTGGCAAGTGGGTCTTTTCAGACAACAGTGGCCATGTCATCTGGGATGTCTCAGCCTATGTTTTCTAAGGTTTTGTCCCGAGTGTTGTCTGCCCTGATGAAATACATGCGGAGCTACATTATTTTCCCTGAGGTGGGCGAATTGGCTACAGTGAAGGGTGATTTCTATGCCCTTGGACATATCCCCAACATCATTGGTGCCATTGATGGGACCCATGTGGCTTTGGTTCCCCCCAAAGACAGTGAGCAGGTGTACAGAAACAGAAAAAGTTATCATTCGATGACGCGTATGTCATGCGAAATAGCAGCATCCCTTATGTGATGGAACAGCTACAGAGACACCGTGTGTGGCTAATTGGTGACTCTGGTACCCCAACCTGTCGTGGCTACTGACCCCAGTGAGGAATCCCCGGACCAGGGCAGAGGAACGGTACAATGAGGCCCATGGGCGATCTAGGAGGATCATAGAAAGGACCTTCGGGGTCCTGAAGGCCAGGTTTAGGTGCCTGCATATGACAGGGGGATCCCTCATGTACTCACCAAAGAAGGTGTGCCAGATCATCGTGGCCTGTTGTATGCTTCACAATCTTGCATTGCGACGCCAGGTGCCTTTTCTGCAGGAGGATGGTCCAGATGGTGGTGTTGTTGCAGCTGTGGAGCCTGTGGAGAGTGAAGAGGAGGAAGATGACGGGGACGACACGGACAACAGGGATACAGTCATACAACAATACTTTCAGTAGCACACAGGTAAGAAACAGCCACCCCAATTTACATTTACTTGAGGCCTCATGCGTCTCCACTGTCTGTGTTTCCCCCCAGTTCCTGTTAACTGATTTGTGACTTTCCCTTCCCTTTTCAGAGCTGTATGACCCACTGCCTGACTTCAGCTTTGTTTGCCCATGGACTAAAGCTTATTGAAATTGGTATGTTGTCATCACAAAGTAACTGGTCATTATTGCACCGTTATGTGTAATACATTTGTTAAGAATACAAGCAGACTCCTGTTTTTTTAAGTGGAATAAGTGATTTATTTTAAGTGCTACATATAGGTAAATGATTGGGAAGCGGGGATGGGTGGGGGTGGAGTAATGTCCATGGCAGAGTCCAGTTCTCAGTCGCACAGGTGCATTGTCCATATGCCTGTGGAAGGATGGAGCAAGGGCAGTTCAAGGTTGGACAGGGTGACAATGTGGGACAGTGGGATGACATCAGGGGGTATCTTAGGCTGGCGGGGGTCTTGCAATCCTACTCTGTCTTCTTGTGAGATCTCAGGTTCCGCTTGCGGGGTGGTTCTTCTTCTGCAGGAGGTGGGGTTCTGGTGGCCTGTCGTTGTGTGGGGGCCTCCTGTCCACTAGCGCCGGAGGAGGTGGTAGGCTGTTCCTGGCCTGGGCTAGTGACAGGGGCCCTTTGGGGTGCCACATGGTCCCGCAATGTGGTGACGATCTGGGTAAGGGCCAGGACGATGGTCCCCATTGCGGAACCGATGTTCCTCAGTTCCTCCCTGAACCCCATGTACCGTTCCTCCTACAGTTCCTGGATCTCCTGGAACCGGGCCAGTACAGTCGCCATCGTCTCCTGGGAGCGGTGGTATGCTCCCATGATGGTGGAGAGGGCCTCTTGGAGAGTCGGTTCCCCGGGCCTGTCCCCCCCCTGTCGCAGAGCAGCCCTCCCAGTTCCCCTGTGTTCCTGGGCCTCTGTCCCCTGGACGGTGTGCCCACTACCACTGCCCCCAGGTCCCTGTTGTTGTTGGGGTGGTGGGTCAACCTGGGTGCCCTGTAGTGGTGGACACACCGCTGATATACGTGTCCTGGAGACAGAGGCATGGGCCCGCTGGGTGGGAGCTGTGCTGGTGTTCCCAGAGGGGGTTGGGTCTGGTGTAGCCTGTGGCTGTCTGTGGGGAACCGACTGTCCAGAGGTCCCCGATGGGCTGGGCTGGTCGTCTGGCTCCAAGGAGACAGAGCTGCTCTCATCGCTGGGGGCCTCTTCTGGGAGTGGGATGGACATCTCTGGACCCTCCGTGGCGGTGTGGTGGCGTTCGGGTCCTGCAGGGGTATAAAGGTATGGTTATTGCTTCTGTGTGTGGCATTTCGTGTGATGGTTGGGTGTCCGTGTACCCATGTGCAGGCATTTCCTTGTGGGGGCTTTTGTGAGGGTGGCTTGTGGGGGTGATGTGTGTGTGCAGTGGGCATGCTTTGGTGATGGGTGGGTGTCCATGCTTTGTGGTCGCATGCAGGGCTTGGTGTTGGGATGGGTGGGTTGTGATGGTGAGCCTTTTGCTAGGGGTTGGTGTGATGGGGGAGGGGGTGAGGGTGGGGGTATGATTTGGCATGCAGGTGGGGTGGGGGTGGGAAGCAGTAGTGAAGATTTGCCTTACCAGAGTCCATTCCTCTGGCTACTCCTGTGAGGCCCTCAGGATGCAGGATGTGCAAGACTTCCTCCTCCCACGCGGTAAATTCTGGGGGAGTAGGTGGGGGTCCGCCCCCAGTCTTCTGCACCGCAATGTTGTGCCTTGATACCATGGAACGCACCTTCCCCCGTAGGTCGTTCCATCTCTTCCTGATGTCCTCCCGATTGCGTGGATGCTGTCCCACCGCGTTAACCCTGTCCACTATTCTTTGCCATAGCTCCATCTTCCTGGCAATTGTGGTGTGCTGCACCTGTGCCCCGAAGAGCTGGGGCTCTACACAGACTATTTCCTCCACCATGACCCTGAGTTCGGCGTCACTGAACCTGGGGTGTCTTTGGGGTGCCATGTGGTGGTGTGGTTGAGGTGTGGGGTGGCGTTTGTGGTGATGAGTGTGGTGCGTGTGGTGGTGTGTGGTGTTTGGTGCATGGATTCTGTGTGGGTGATGGTGTTGTGTGCCTCTGTGTTGTGGGATTCTCTATTCTGTGCTCTGTCTCTCGCCTTCATCAATGATTTCGGGTCGTAGGGGCTTGTGGGTGATGTGGGTGTGTGCTTTATATTGTGTTGGGTGTGTGGGAGTGGTGTTAGTATGTGTATCAGATGTGCGTATTTCGAACTGACCAATGTTGCTGAGTTTTCTATGTGTGTGTGTATTTTGACCGCGGCGGTGTGTACCGCCAATGGAATACCGCGTTTGAAAGACCGCCGCGTGGATTTGTGGGTCGGAATGGTATGGGCGTTTTTCTGTTGGCGTGACGGTGGAGGTTTGGTCAGCGCCATTTTTTCGCTGACCTTTGGTGTGGCGTATTTTTGTGGATGTCGGGTTTTTGGCGGTTTGCCAGTTGCGGGTCAGAATGACCGTGGCGGTTTACCGCGGCCGCGGCGGTGTTATGGCGGCCTTCTGGCCGGCGGTAAGAGACTTTTACTGCCGAGGTCAGAATGACCCCCACAGTTTTTTAGTAATACATCTGGGACAGTCTTCTCCAAATACACCGCTGGCTAATTACCCCTCTTACCACTCTCCTGCTGAATGGGTGTGGCTCATTTGCTACAGTTGGTCCTTATGTAACGCTTGGCGTGTTTCACAGTACCTATGTTTTCAGTGATGTAACACAGATGGAAACATTCTCCACTCTGAAGATTGTTTCAGCTTCCCTGCATCGATGGAAAGGCACAGAATGTGCTGCATCAGTGCAAGCTTTATTTCTCATATCTCAGTGTGTCTTCGCATTTGATGTTGCATGACTGCGCATGTGAGTGCATTACATCAGGTTTGTGAACAAGTACAATCTGGCTGAAGTGGGAGACAAGTGGTGCTTTCATCCAGCAAACGTCTAACAGGACAAGCGTTGGCAAAGCCAATTGATTTGAAGTCTGAATGTAAATATGCACACAGCGCATACCACCCAGTCACTGATTGACACACATCCTACACCCACACATGGAGACATAGCGAGATAGGTACCTATGCAATCAGACCTACTAGCACCCATGCACACAGACCACAGATCAAGCACTGAGTACAATGATGATATCCAGTTGCACAAGACATGATGGTGCCACAAAGGCAGGCACAGTATTTATAGAGGTTGAATGGTTTGGTTATTAAGTATATGGAAGATGCCTTCTAAGTTACTCATAATTCCATTACGTCAGACCAGCACAGCATCGCCAGACATTCGGTAAAGCATGCTATAGGACCTTGGGTGGAGATTCACATACATGCTCTGGTGCGTGTGTTTTAAAACACTATTGATAACAACTGAAAGGTATCGAGTTAGTTATGCGTCTCAAAAAAACAATACTTGTTACTGAAAACAGGGGGCCATATTTATGGCCTGGTTTGCGTAGCTCTTGCACCACGCAACATGGTGCAAGAGCTAAGCAAAACTTAAGTGAGATTTATGAAGCCACATAAGCCACTTTTCTTGGCCCTACGTGGGTTCATGAGTCTCGAGTAATGTAACACAGCTCAAATCCCGGCATTACATTACTCTGCACCATGGAGGTGTTTCCATCGCTGGTTGATGCATTCCCAACTTTACAAGAACTTGTAAACCTGGGAATGTGCCAAAAAGATACGCCTCCCCAGGAGAGGCGTAACCTGGAAAAATATGTTTATTTCTCTTCCTTTTTTCCTCTTTCTATGAGTGCTGCAGTCTGCAGCACACATTGAAAATGGAAAACGTTTCTTAGGATTATTTTTGTGCAGGAAGGTGTCCCGTCCTGCACAAAACAATCCTACATGCAGCGCAGGCACCATTGCACCATGGTTCAAAGGTGTCTGCGTTGGTGCTAGGCAACCAAAAAGGGCACCAGCGCAAGGGTAAGTACAGGATCATGTTGTATGGAGAAATACACATTCCTGCTCTTTCCCAGTGATGTAGGGCAGCACAGCAAGGAGACTGCCCTGCCCTGCACCACAAAACCCATAAGTATGTGCCAAGGTCTCTTGAGTGTGGTAAATCTTACACACGCAAACATTTTTAGGATAAACTTCCAGCGGTTAGTCTGGCTAGTATGGCTTTACTTAAGGTGGTGGAAGGTGAATCAGAGACTGTTAGACTTGTCATCCTTGGCGTGGGCTCCCCTAACTTTTTACCTCAGTTTCCCAGGTTGTTGATCTGTGCTGGACTCTGTTTTTGCTGTTTTTGTTACTTTGGGCACTTTACCACTGCTATCCAGTGCTAAAGTGCAAGTGCTCCTACACAAAATGTGTATGTAATTGGTTTATCCATGATTGGCATATTTGATTTACTGGAAAGTCCCTAGTACAGTTCACTAGAGGTGCCCATGGCCTGTAAATCAAATTTATTAGTGGGCCTTCAGCTTTGGTTGTGCCACCCGCATTAGTTGCTCTGTAATCATGTCTCAGACCTGCCACTGCAGCGTCTGTGTGTGCAGTTTCAAACTGCCAATTCGACTTGGCAAGTGTACCCACTTGCCAAGCCTAAACATTCTCTTTGCTTACATATCAGACACCCCTAAGGTAGGCCCTAGGTAGCCCCATGGGCAGGATCCAGTGTATGTTTAAGGTAGGACATATACTAATGTGTTTTATATTTCCTAACAGTGAAATACTGCTAAATATTGTTTTCACTGTTGCAAGCCCTATCCCTCTCATAGGTTAACATGGGGGCTGCCTTTAAAAATGATTAAAGCGTAGATTCCTTTTGGGAGCAGATGGACATGTGGAGTTTGGGGTCTCTGAGCTCACAATTTAAAAATACATCTTTTAGTAAAGTTGATTTTGAGATTGTGGCCCTCATTCCGACCCTGGCGGTTTCAAACCGCCAGGGTGGAGGGCAGAGGAAGCACCGCCAACAGGCTGGCGGTGCTTCCCGGGCCATTCTGACCGCGGCGGTAAAGCCGCGGTCAGAAAAGGGGAACCGGCGGTTTCCTGCCGGTTTTCCCCTGGCCCAGGGAATCCATGGGGATTCCGACCCCCTTCCCGCCAGCCTGTTCCTGGCGGTTTACACTGCCAGGAAGAGGCTGGCGGGAACGGGTGTCGTGGGGCCCCTGGGGGCCCCTGCACTGCCCATGCCACTGGCATGGGCAGTGCAGGGGCCCCATAACAGGGCCCCACAAAGATTTTCAGTGTCTGCTTTGCAGACACTGAAAATCGCGACGGGTGCCACTGCACCCGTCGCACCCCTGCAAATCCGCCGGCTCCATTCGGAGCCGGCTTCCTCTTTGCAGGGGCTTTCCCGCTGGGCCGGCGAGCGATCTTTTGGAGATCGCCCCCCGGCCCAGCGGGAAAGTTGTAATGACCCCCGCGGTCATTTGACCGCGGTGCGGTCTTTTGGAGGTTTCCGCCCAGCGGGCGGTGCCCGGCGGGCGGCGCCCGCCGCCCACCGGGGTCGGAATGACCCCGTGTGTGTTTGAAAATGCCACTTTTAGAAAGTGAGCATTTTCTTGCTTAAACCATTCTGTGACTCTGCCTGTTTGTGGATTCCCTGTCTAGGTCAGTTTGACAGTTGGGCTGTTTGCACCTCTCTCTAGACAGTGACACAAAGGGAGCTGGGGTGTAGCCTCCATATCCTGATGAGCCATCTGTGCTAGGATGGAGGGGAGGAGTGGTCACTCACACCTGAATGGGCTGTGCCTGCCCTCACACAATGCAGTCTCCAACCCCCTGGTGTGTGTCTGGGGCCTGGCCTGGGCAAGGCAGGATTTCACAAACAAGAGAGACTTTTCTTTGAAGTAAGCCTACTTCAAAGGACAAAATGGGTATAAGAAGGGCACCCAAAACCACAGACTTTAGATCACTTCTGGAAACTAAGATGAACCTCTGCCTGGAGAAGAGCTGAAGAGCTGAGGAAGAAGAGCTGCCCTGCCTGTGACTGTGCTTTGTGGAGCTATCCTGCAGTTGCTTCTTCTGCCTGTGCAAGAGGACAAAGATTGGACTTTGTGTTCTTTCCTGCTTGTGAAGAACTCTCAAAGGGTTTGTCCTGAGCTTGCCTCCTATTGTTGAAGTCTCAGGGCCATCAAATACTTCCCCTGCCATCACCTGGACTCTCTGCTGAGACTCCTGCCCTGCCACGTGGTGCCCTATCCAGTTCCTGGGGCCTTAACAGGTGAAGCTGACAGACCAAGCCTGAAAATCCACACACAGACCGCTGTGCAGGGAAATGTCCGACGTAACCTCTGAGAGCGGCCGAAGAAATGACGCGCCGCCGGCTCTGCAGCTGAAATCGACGCAGCGCTTGCAGCGCAGCTGGGAGATCGATGCACACAGCTGGAGAAACAACACGGCGCATCGCTGACGTGGGCTGGTATTGTCACAACCCACACAGTGTGGTTTTGCTATCACAGTGCAACAGGATTTTCACGCAAACCTTGCTGGCCGTGGAAAAACAATGCAATGACTGCCCGGACCAGAGTGCTGCCCGGATCGACACATTGGTTCCCTGCGGGGAGGAAAAACGACGCACGCCGGTCATCACAAGCATGACGTATATCCAGTCTGCCGTATTACAATTCCAATATAGCCTATTGAACTTGTAATACGGCAGATGGGATGTCCATTACGTTTGTGATGGAGTAACCTCTATGCAAAACTCTAAGTCAGGGCCTAAGGCATGAAGGTAAAATTCTTGACCTGTCAAGGGTGCCAAAAGTATTAACGAGAAGGCTTCTGTAGGTGCGAAATCTGAACTGAGCGGGGGTTAGCTGAGGGTGATCCTCTTTTACCCTCACTAGAGTGAGGGTCCTTGCTTGGACAGGGGGTAACCTGACTGCCAACCAAAGACCCCATTTATAACAGAGACCATCCTGCATGCGCAAGGAAACAAGCAAAGAAAGTGGAAAGTGGTGCAGTCTGAAGACTGAGGCTAGGTCGGACAGAATCGTTTCTGTATTTCTAAGACCGTGTGCCAAATAGAGCCAAAGTCATCCCTGAATTCTACCCGTAGGGAGGGAGGGAGCATCAGGTTCTAGTCTATTGTATTAGAAGACCATATAGTCATGAGCGTCTGTGGGGGGGGGGGGCAAGGGTGAGGTGCTTGCCCTCCCTGGATTTAGATACAGCCTGGTTTGCAGGCTCACAGTGTAGCGTAACAGTATGGCTGCCGTAGTGTTATGCTGCCTGCACTAGTACAGCTGCGGCCCCTGCCCCCCGAAAATATCCTGCAGATGCCTATGCATACAGTAAAGACAAATGCCCGCTGAGACGGGTTACACCATGACATAAAAATAGTAAAGGAAGACAGGATGAGTGATATTTTATCTGTAGCATCTGAGTTTACATGGGTGGATGGTCTGCCCGACTGCAGCCTGTCAGTCACAACCACTACACTGTGCACGGGTGGCAAGCCCCTGACTGGGCCCAAGGGAGTGGGGGCCCCCTCCAGGTACTTTGCAGGGAGACCCCCTCAAGTTTCGTTATGTCACTGGCACTCAGAAGGGAGGAGGTAAAGAGATGGAGATGAGAAGTTGGGCACAGCTTTCCAAGGCCGTTAGGCCACGAAGCAGGGACCAGCATGAATGCCTGAGAAGGGCACTGGTGGCAGGTATGTTATTCCGAGTCCTGGCCCATGATCATGTGGACTTGAATGACAATGCGCACACAGAAGTAATACGCAGCCTGTCATAAACAAGTTAGGGGCATTTATGTAGCTTTCACGCAGTGCAGCAATTACCCTGCGCTGCCTGAAAGGGCAGGAATGTCCTGTATTTAACATAATCTGACGCATTCCTGTCCTTTCCTTGTGCTGGCGTCCTTTTGGCTGCTTAGCGGCAACACAGGCACCATTGCACGGTGGTGCAAAAGAGCCTGCATTGTAGACAGGGGCACATATTTTTGGGGTAACGGTGTAGTGCAGAACCGCAAGTCTTCTTACTGTGCTGCCCTATGCCAAACTGAAAGGGCAGGAATGCACCGTATATACAAAATACGGTGCATTCCTGTCCTTTCCCCCTATGCTGGCACACAATTGGCTGCCTAGCGCCAATGCCAGCACCCTTGCACCATACATGCAGGATTGTTTTTGTGCAGGAAGGTTCCTGCACAAAAACATTCCAGAGATGCGTTTTCCTCTTTCTATGTGTGCTACAATGAGAAATGAAAATATTTCTCCTTGTTACACCTGTTTTGGGGAGGCTTAAGGTTTTGGAGCTGCCCTAGGTTTACGTTATTAAGTAGATCTGAGGCAGCATCAAAATCCATCGATGTTGCTTGGGAAAACACACCGCAACACCCATGGTACATCTCCATGTGACATACTAAGGCAACACTGCAACGTGCGCTACTTTGTCTTACTCCATATCCATGAGGCCATTCAGAGCAATGCCACTAGCTTTTAGCCATTTGGAAGTCTGACATAAAGATTACATGTACAAGTAGAAGTCATTTATTTCTAGCCAAATGGAACAGCACAGACATCCCCTCACTAGTCAAGTCACGCTGCTATGGCACAAGCTGAAGAACTGGGTTCTCCCAGACAAGCTGCTGCGAGCAATCCAACAGCTATATTCCGAAACCTGGATTCAAGAAAAGACGAGGGACGGCACTAGAATATCCAGGAAGATTCCAGCTTACCAAGGTCTTAAAAAAGGATGTGCTCTAGCACCCCACCATTTTAACCTTTTTTTGGCAGATTTATGACCAGCATTGGACCATGAAAACTCGTACCCTTGTTCCCCTTCACCTTCACATGCAGATGACATTGTGCTATTTAGCTCAACTAAAGTGGGCCTACAAAGATCAGCCAATGCCCTGGTACAGTATGCTAGAACCAACCTTCTAGGGGTGAACGTGACAAAAACAAAAATCATGTCCATCTGCAAACAATAGAGGCAGGCTGCTTTGATTTCACTAAATCATAGTCAACTAGAGACTGTAACCAGCTACAAATCCCTGGGGTTGTAACTAGATTCCAAAGTAACTTTAACCCATCAAAAACAATATGGGGGTCATTACAACATTGGCGGTAAAAGCCGCTTACCGCCGTGCAGAAGACCGCCAATACACCGCCGCGGCTGCGGAATTCCGCCACAGCTATTATGACCCACAGCACGGAATCCGCCGATATTCAGACACCCACACAAATCCGCCACACCAAAGGTCAGTGATAAACTGGCGAAAACAAATCCTCCACCGTCACGCCAACAGAAACACGCCCATGCTATTACGACCCACGAATCCACGCGGTGGTCTTTCAACCACGGTATTCCATTGGCGGTACACACCGCCGCGCTCAAAATACACACACATCTCCAAAACACCGCCACATTGGACAATTCCAAATACACACACCTGATACACATACAAACACCACTCCCACACACCCAACACAATATAAAACACACACCCACATCACCCACAAACCCCTTCGACCAAAAAATAGAGAGGAAGGCGACAGAGAGAGCACAGCAATAGACAACCCCACCACACAGAGGCACACAACACCATCACCCACAAAACATCCACGCACAAAACACCACACACCACTACACATCACCACACTCATCACCACATACACCACCCCACACATCACCTACACCACCCCATGGCACGGCAAAGACACCGCAGGTTTTCGGAGGAGGAGCTCAGGGTTATGGTGGAGGAAATCGTACGGGTAGAGCCACAGCTATTTGGATCACAGGTGCAGCACACCTCTATAGCTAGGAAGATGGAGCTATGGCAAAGAATCGTCAACAGGGTCAACGCAGTGGGACAGCACCCAAGAAATCGGGAGGACATTAGGAAGAGGTGGGAAGGTGCGTTCCATGGTCTCCAGGCACAACATTGCGGTTCAGCGGACTGGCGGCGGACCCCCACCTCCTCCCCAACAACTAACAACATGGGAGGAGCAAGTCTTGACCATTATGCATCCAGAGGGCCTCGGAGGAGTCGGTGGAGGAATGGACACTGGTAAGTCAAATCTTAACTATCATATCCCCCACCCTACCTGCATGCTATCACACACCCCCACCCTCACCCTCTCCCCTATCACTCAAACTCCTCACTAATGTACTAACAACACAAACCACCCATCCCAACACCAAGCCCTGCATGACACAACAAAGCATGGACACCCATCACTAAAGCATGACCACTGCACATACCCATTACACCCCCTAACCATCATCACACAAGCCCCCACACAGGAATGCTAGCACTAGGGTACACGCTCACCCACCCGTTGCACACCATGAGACACACACATGCAATAATCATGTTTTTATACCCCTGCAGGACCACTACCTAACGTCACCAGACAGGAGGGTCCAGACATCTCTACCCCACCCACAGAAGAGGCCCACAGTGATGACAGCAGCCCTGGCCAACTGGATCCAGATGACCAGCCCGGACCATCGTGGGCCTCGGGACAGTCGGTTCCCCTCGCACAGGCACAGCCCAACACTGACCTTCCACCCTCTGGTAACACCAGCACAGCACCCACCCAGCGGGCCCATACCTCCGTACCCAGGACACGTCAATCAGCTGTGTGTCCACCACTACAGGGAACCCAGGATAACCCACCACCCCAACAACAACAGGGACCTGGGGGCAGTGGTAGTGGGCACACGGTCCAGGGGATGGAGGCCCAGGAACACAGGGGAACTGGGAGGGCTGCTGTGCAACAGGGGGAGGACAGGTCTAGGGAACCCACTCTCCACGAGGCCCTCTCCTCCATCATGGGAGCATACCACCACTCCCAGGAGACGATGGCGATGGTCCTGGCCAAGTTTCAGGAGACCCAGCGCATGCAGGACGAACTGTATTTGGGGTTCAGGGAGGAGCTCAGAACCATCCGCTCCGCCCTGGGCACCATCGTAGGGGTTCTGAAGGACATACAGAAGACCATGAGGGACACCGTGGCACTCCAAGGGGCCCCTGACACTAGCCTGGACGATGAACAGCCCACCACCTCCGCCGGCGCTAGTGGACAGGACGCCTCGCCACAGGACCACCACACCAGCACCCCACCCCCTGCAGACAGAGAACCACCCCGCAAGCGGTCCCTGAGATCCAGGAACAGGACAGAGCAAGATGGCAAGACCCCCACCAGGAAATGAGACCACCCTGATTGTCATCCCACTGTCCCACTTTGTAACCCTGTCCAGATTGGAACTGTTCCAGCTCCACTTCCTATGCCCATATGGGCAGTGCACCTGTGAGACTAATAGACTGGACTCTTCCATGGACATTACTCCACCATCACCCATCACCATTTTGCCACCCCCTCCAATAATTAGCACTTCAATAAACACCCTTGAACCACAAAACAATATGGAGTCAGTCTGTGATTATGAAAATGTGTATTATCTATGACAATGACAAAATCAGTTCGAAAATGTAATGTCAACATACCTATGTCACACATCACAAGCCCATGAAGGATGCAAGCAGATGACACACGTTGGTACCCACACCTGTGAAACCGTAATGGAAATGTACCACTCAGTTAGCAAATACTGCTTAAAATAGACAGACAGGATAGAGGTAGAAGTGCGAAAGTAAATGTAATAGTAAAAAAACAATTCGCACCTGTGTGTCACTGGAAATATTGCTGTATGACAGAGTCCCTGTTATCAATGTCTTCTTCCTCTGCTTCCTCCTCGTCACTGTCCACAGGCTCCACAGCTGGCACAACACTGTCATCTGGACCATCCTCCTGCAGAAAAGGCACCTGGAGTCGCAAAGCAAGATTGTGAAGCATAGAGCAGGCGATGATGATCTGGCACACCTTCCTTGGTGTGATGCTATTAATTGTGTTTGACCAATGACTTTGTGTTTCACCACTGCGCATATTAGTTGCTCAATGTTCACCAGTAGCACATTATATGCTTTGTTCAGTTTAGCCGCCTATTGGCTTTGACATGGCATTAGCCATTACTTTCTGTATTCAGTTTAGCCGCCTATTGGCTTTGACATTGCATTAGCCATTACATTCTGTATTCTGCCTATTGGCTTTGACATGCTGTATTCAGTTCAGCTGCCTATTGGCTTTGACATATTAGACATTGCATTTTGTATTCAGCTCAGTTGCCTATTGGCTTTGACATGACATTAGACATTACATTTGATATTTAGGTTAGCTGCTTATTGCCTTTAACGTGGAGTTAGACATTGCAGTTGAGAATCCAAGCTGTATTTTTCAAAGCTATGTTTTTCCACAAGATGAACCAAGCTGTTTTCTTCACACCAGACTAGACCTGATAAGAGAGAGTACATTTGGTGTTTTCCTTTCTGCTCAGGCTTGGGAAGAGGAGAAGTCTAGGAGATCTAGCCAGTCTCCAAAGGCTTGCGTAGTTTTCCCAAGTCTGAGAGGAGGAGGCACGCTTTTGTAAGGATGACTCGGGGCTTCAGAGATTTAGATTCGAATCTGCTTGACTTCAGGCTGGAACTAAGCGCCAGTTGCCAGTCTCCCGTGTGGGTAGATAATCTCTTTCTCACAGTTGACCGGAGTCATCAACTTGCAGACCCCAGAAAGATGAAGCTGAAGATAGGTCTCACACGGTGATGAATTTTATTTTTATGCTTTGCATTGAATATCTTATCTATATGCTGTGTACATTGCAACTGAGAAGTACTGTGATATATTTTGTTTTCATTGCTGCGACTACTTTGACTCATTTGAACGTGTGCTTGAAGTCTATTAATTCGTCTCTCAAGAACTTGTGGGTGGGGAAGAATTAACAACAATAAAGGTCTTCTTTGAACTCAGAAGTGCATTCCAGAGAGGTTCTGTAAGCTCTGATACGAGATAAGTAGGAAGGCAGAACATTTTGGTACCAGAAGTGGGGTCGAATTATAGATTTCTACTTGCACAATTTAAAAGTGTAATTGTTTTTTGTTGTTTGGAGAATTACAGAAGCACGGCAGACCATGTTGGAAAATGCATGTGTAGTTAAACTGCCTGATGGTGCTGTGAGAAACATGTTTTCTTTTTGTGATAAAGCATATTTAGAAAATGTGCCTTTTGGAAGCGATGATGATCCTTTTGTTTTTGACAGAAGGGTTTGGATACTTTTATCTGCTTACAGAAAAATGCAGGAGAAATGTAGGCAGTTGGAACATGAAAATAAGAATTTACGTGAGCCTATTAGCCAGAATACTTTAATGCAAGTGTAGGTGGGTGTCCTCCACCTCGCCTACAGATGCGGAGTCATGGCGCCGGCCGCGCGCCTCCTCCGTCCCCGTCCCGCGTCGTCAGGGAGATGCGTGGGGGCGGGGCTCGCGCCCGGCACCGGACTTCCGGGTTGCCGCGGCAGAAGAGAGGCCTGAGAGACAAGAGGAGCGCGGGGAGCAATGGGAGGACGCCGTAGGGGAGGAGAAGACGGAGCAACCACGAGAGGAGGAGGCCACGGTGACCGGACTGGAGACCGAGGATAGGAACCTCAGCACCAGCAGTGAAGCTGATAAGACCCCACGAGGAAGAGGAGAAAAACCCTGCCACAGCCCAGGAGGGTCGTGGCTGTACAAGGTACGGCCATATTAAAAGGGCACCGTCATTAAAGGGACTAGGGAGGGGGGAGGTGGAGGGAAGGAATAAGAGGCTGGGGAGGACAGGAAGGGAATAGGGAAGGTCGTTTTGAATCAGGAATTAGGGTAGTACAGATCACTTTTCCCTCCCTATCACCAGTTCCACATAGCCACAGTAATACTCCACTCTACTCCCTCTTCTCTTCATTTAACCCCACTCACACTACCTCCTATAAGTTCCTTCCCTCGCACACTCCCTCACTTTTTGCTAACAGATAATAAAGATAGTAAACAACCGTCCCACTTACCTAGACATGTCCTTGTGTTTCTCCGAGAGTCCACGGGAACCGAGAAGAAGGTATCTGGAGTTCACCACCTACGAGGGAAAGAAAGAACATTAAAGAGACATACAAGGCAACCCCAAACCAGCAACAGAGAAACACCAAAGAGAGACTGTAAAACAGTAAAGCCGTATCTCTCCAATTACCTCACTATAAATAAATAAATGGCGTTTACGCTCATATAGCGCCTAAATCCGAGTCCGAGTCCTCTGTACCGCTGAACCCACCCTCACAGTGGTGTCAGAAGTGGGATCAGGGTATACTGATAAACCCCATCCTTTTTATTGAGCCGTATATAGGTGTTGCGAGCATAGAGGAGAAACCTACTCTGGAGGACATGATAAAACAATTGGCGGAGGGTCAACGCCACCTCCAATTAGTTTGGGAGGCCCAACAAAGGGAGGCCAAAGAGGACAGAGAGGCCCTTCAAGCCGCCCTGAAAAGTCAGGCTACGATAATGGCCAATAATCAATTAGTTCATGAGACCGCTCTTCAAAAACTGACTGATACAATTGTGGCCAGCAAAGTACACCCAAACGTGCCAAGCTCGGTATTACAAAAATATCAAGAAGGTGAGGATCCCGACTCCTTTTTTACGAATTTCGAAAGAGTAGCCTCATCAGCTCAATGGCCTGAAAACCGGTGGGACCAATACATCGCTCCTCTCTTAACCGGTACTCTCCAGTCCGCCTATCAGGCTGCAAATCCCGGTGGTACCACCCCGTATTCCGAGATTAAGAAGAGTATTCTTGAAAGAGTGGGGCATGATACGGAATATTACAGGATGAAATTTCGTAAAGCTAAATGGGGTCAGACTGAAGATCCACGTACCTTTTACCACCGAGTGAAGGACTTAGGACTGAAATGGTTGGGGCCCTTATGGACTAATCGCGAAGACGTAATTAAGGCCATCATTTTAGAGCAATATCTAGACTCTCTTCCAGCGAACACTCAGAACTGGATCAGACAGCATCCTAAAATCGATACTGAACTGGCCGCCGACTTGGCATGTGCCTATCACCGGTCGGTGGATGTTAAAAGCCAAACTCCTAGACCCCTGAGTAAAATGCCCATAACTCCTCCTCAATATACAACTAGACGACCTCTTGAGGAGCCTGGAACTTCCCGGAGTACAGAGCAAAACCCTATGCAACAACCTCAATGTTTTAATTGTGGGGAGTGGGGCCACATAGCTCGGGGTTGTCCCAAGAAACATGAGGGGGTGGAGCCAATGGAGATAGGGGTTACTCGAGGGAGAGTACTGTGCATAGGAAAAGGCGATAGGTCTTTTAAACAACCCCTGCGAATAAATGGACGATTGGTCATGGCCTTAATTGACTCTGGGTGTAGTCAATCAGTGATACGTCGAGACTTAGTCAAGCCCGTAGGTTCCACCACAGATCACTGGGTAACGATATGTTGCATCCATGGGGACCGAGCTCAGTACCCCCTGGAGTTGGTAGAAGTGGAGTGGGAGACGTATCATGACTCCCTCCAGATGGGTCTCATGGATAAGCTGATGGAAGAGTGTGTCATTGGGACTGATTATCCACGATTTGAGGACATTTTAGACCAAACACGAAAGCTCAATCCTATAGATAGCTGGTGGGTAGACGCTCATTTTCGGAATACCCCCATTTGTAGCCCCCCCGAACGGAAGAAATTAACCCGAAAAGAGAAGAGGAGGGAAAAACAAAAACAGGCTGCTAATCAAAGACAAGGGAAGCCAGTGGCTAATATAACCAGCGCCCCAGTGTCGTTCAGAGTAAGCCAACGCGAGGATCCCACTCTCAAGTACGCTTGGAGAAGTGCCAGTAATGACTCTACCGGAGAGGTAGGTCCCCACTTTATAGTACATAAGGACCTACTATATAGGATTGCCACCTCGAGAAATGGCGAGAAGAGACAACTAGTGGTCCCTGAGCCCTACCGGACTCAGGTATTATTCCTCGCTCATAATCAACCTGGAGGAGGCCATTGTGGCCGAGAGAAAACAGAGGAATACCTATTGAGACGTTTTTACTGGCCTGGAGTCTATGCCAAGATCCGAAAGTACTGTACCCAATGCCCAAAATGTCAATTAGTAGAACCAGGAGCCACTAGGAGAGCCCCGTTCCACCCTCTACCAATTATAGACATTCCTTTTAAAAGAGTGGGCATGGATTTAATCAGACCCCTTTTACCATCTACCAAGGGCCACACCCATATCCTCGTTTTGGTTGATTATGCCAGCAGATATCCTGAGGCCATTCCCCTTACTAGCACCACTACCAAAGCCGTGGCACAAGCCATGATAACGTTTTTTTCACGGGTTGGTTTCCCCGAAGAGATTCTTAGCGATCAAGGGACACCCTTCGTATCTGGGCTCATGAAACAGATATGTAAGACCCTAGGCATTACCCAAATCAAGACAGCAGTATATCATCCACAAACGGATGGTTTAGTGGAAAGGTATAACCGCACCATTAAAACACTCTTGCGGAAAATAGTAAGCGATTCGGGGAAAGACTGGGATCAGAAACTACTCTTAGTGCTTTATGCAATAAGGACACATGAGCAATCCTCTACTGGACATAGTCCGTTTGAATTGGTATTTGGGAGACAGCCCCGCAACTTACTATACATGGCGGCAGAATTGTGGGAAGAGGAGAACAATGATGAGAGACCCCTCTTAGAGTATATCCACAATTTAAAAACACACCTCCAGACGGTCTGGGAAGATGTAAGACAGCATTTAGAAAAAGCACAGGAATCTCAAAAACATTATTATGATCAAGGCACCAAACTGAGGGTTCTTCAACCCAACGACCAGGTATTAATCATGCGACCCACCTCTGAACATAAGTTACTCGCAAAATGGCAGGGACCATATCGAGTAATAAAAGCAGTCACCCCGGTTACCTACTTGATTGAACTACAGGAACACCCTAAACGGACTCAAATTTACCACATTAATCTGTTAAAGAAATGGGAGAATCCTGAGACCAATAGGGATCCTCCAGCTAAAGGATACCTAGTAACACCAACTAATTCATTAGGGCTAGAATTATGTCCCACCCTACAACCAGAAAAACAAAAAAATCCTTATATCAATGATTCCCTACCGAATACAGAGAAAAGTCAATTGCACAAATTAATCCAAAAACATTCCGACTTCTTTTCAGAACTACCCGGAAGAACGTCTATAGTCCAACATCATATTCGGACGCCCGAGGGCCAAACTGTACGCCTACGACCTTACCGAATTCCCGAAGCAAGGAAGACTCTTATAGAGGGGGAGATAACAAAGATGTTATCTTTAGGCGTCATTGAACCATCCACGAGTCCGTGGTGTTTTCCTGTCGTCTTGGTTCCGAAACCGGATGGTTCTATCCGGTTTTGTATCGACTTCAGAAAACTTAATGAGATATCACTGTTCGATACTTATCCTATTCCCCGGGTAGACAAAGTCCTAGAGAAAATAGGGCACGCAAGGTTTATGTCCACTATTGATCTAACGAAGGGATGTTGGCAGATTCCCTTAGCCCCACAAGACAAAGAAAAGACAGCGTTCGTAACCCCTTCTGGGTTATATCACTTCACCGTCCTTCCCTTTGGACTTCACGGTGCACCCGCTACATTCCAACGTTTGATGGACCACCTCCTACGGCCCTTCCAAGAGTTCACTGCCGCCTACCTTGACGACATCGTCATTTTTAGTGCAACCTGGGCTGAACATCTTCAACACCTAGAAAAAGTGTTCTCTACTTTAGGAAGAGCAGGACTCACCGCCAATCCAACAAAGTGTATCCTAGGACAAACCCAAATATCATATCTTGGGTATATCATCGGTATGGTGGTTTCGCGTCCTCAGAAAGATAAAGTAGATACCATTAGACGGATACCTCTTCCCAGAACCAAAAAGGAACTTCGTTCTTTCCTAGGATTGGTGGGGTACTATCGTAGATTTATTCCACAATATTCTACCATTACTGACTCCCTCACAGATTTACTAAAAAAACAATATCCCACCACTCTTCCCTCTTTTTCTCCTTCTCAACTTCACGGCTTCCAATTACTCAAAGATGCCCTTTCAACCGAGCCAGTATTGAGGTGTCCCGATTTTTCTAGGCCATTTCACCTTTTTACCGACGCTTCCAACGTCGGCTTATGGGCCGTCCTAGCGCAGCCAGACAATCTGGGTTATGATCACCCCATTGTCTATATTAGTCGTAAGTTGTTACCTAGGGAAACGCACTATCCCACTATTGAAAAAGAATGTCTCGCCATAAAATGGGCGATTGAATGTCTCCAGTATTATCTCTTGGGCCGGCCCTTCGTCCTCTTTACCGACCATGCCCCATTGACTTGGTTGGCCTCACATAAGGATACTAATTCCCGGGTGTTGCGCTGGTTTCTTGAACTCCAGCCCTTTACTTTTCAGGTTCGTCACATCCCTGGGTCCAACCAATGTCCTGCTGACTTTCTCTCCCGCTGTCCGGATTCTACGGTCCTATACCAGTCCTGTTCATGGGATGGGGTATGTAGGCGGGTGTCCTCCACCTCGCCTACAGATGCGGAGTCATGGCGCCGGCCGCGCGCCTCTTCCGTCCCAGGCCCGCGTCGTCAGGGAGATGCGTGGGGGCGGGGCTTGCGCCCGGCACCGGACTTCCGGGTTGCCGTGGCAGAAGAGAGGCCCGAGAGACAAGAGGAGCGTGGGGAGCAACGGGAGGACGCCGTAGGGGAGGAGAAGACGGAGCAACCACGAGAAGAGGAGGCCACGGTGACCGGACTGGAGACCGAGGATAGGAACCCCAGCACCAGCAGTGAAGCTGATAAGACCCCGCGAGGAAGAGGAGAAAAACCCTGCCACGGCCCAGGAGGGTCGTGGCTGTACAAGGTACGGGCCATATTAAAAGGGCACCGTCATTAAAGGGACTAGGGAGGGGGAGGTGGAGGGAAGGAATAAAAGGGTTGGGGAGGACGGGAAGGGAATAGGGAAGGTCGTTTTGAATCAGGAATTAGGGTAGTACAGATCACTTTTCCCTCCCTATCACCAGTTCCCCATAGCCACAGTAATAGTCCACTCTACTCCCTCTTCTCTTCATTTAACCCCACTGACACTACCTCCTATAAGTTCCTTCCCTCGCACACTCCCTCACTTTTTGCTAACAGATAATAAAGATAGTAAACAACCGTCCCACTTACCTAGACATGTCCTTGTGTTTCTCCGAGAGTCCATGGGAACCGAGAAGAAGGTATCTGGAGTTCGCCACCTACGAGGGAAAGAAAGAACATTAAAGAGACATACAAGGCAACCCCAAACCAGCAACAGAGAAACACCAAAGAGAGACTGTAAAACAGTAAAGCCGTATCTCTCCAATTGCCTCACTATAAATAAATAAATGGCGTTTACGCTCATATAGCGCCTAAATCCGAGTCCGAGTCCTCTGTACCGCTGAACCCACCCTCACAGCAAGATAATGCTGAAAGTTATAAAACTGCTGTTTTAGAAGAATCTGTCTTTTCCCATTCCAGTAATGAGGGGGTTAAGACAGCTGTGAGACAGTCTGAGCCTCCGTGTGAGCCAGGTTTTTTGGCAGTCGAAGTGCATTCCTTAACTGATAACAGGGAGAACAGAGCGCAGAATGTGATTTAGGAGTTACCATCTCAAAATGCACAAGTAAAACAAAAGATTTTAGAGTTTCTTACTGCTTGCATTGAGCAAGAGACACCGAGTTTCATTAGCTTGTTTGATTTTTGGAAACGGAATAGCCCTCATCTGAGTGAAATCCTAACACTTTGGTATATGGTCACTGGGAAAAATTATATACAGCTGCGCGCTTGTGATTTGGCAAATGAAATAATGCAGACTTTAGGTTTCTGCGCAGTGCAAGAGGGAAACACTGATTTACTTGTAAATCAGGAACAGGGGAAGAAAAGAGTGCTCTTAGCTAGGATCATACATTGTATCTGGTACCTGCAATTCAGGGCTAGAGTACAACAGGTAAAAGAGTCACCAGTGAAATTGAATGCACCATTTGAATTCGTGTCCACTGAGGATAAAAAGCATGTTTGTTTGACTAATGATTCATTGACTGAAATGTTGTTTTCTGGCACAGGAGAAGGAACAGCTTTGTACAATGTGTGTCAGACTTTAAAGCAAGAGCTGCTCGAGATGTGTCATTTTTACACTGATTCTTGGTTCATTGCCAATGGTTTAGCCATTTGGTTTTCCACATGGCTTGTGCATAACTGGTTCAATTCCCTTGCAGATGTTAAAGAGAAATATTCAGAGAGAGAAGTGTTCACCCAGAATTCTGACTTAGTGGGGATGGCTAAGTGGGTGCACCAGAAATGTGAACAGCTGGGAGAAAAAGCCACTTACAGGTGGGCAGAGATGAGAGGGATGCACATTCCCCTAGATTTGATAAAAACTGTACAGCACGCACAAGAGAAATCTGTCCCACAAGCAGTCACAGAGCAGTTGGGGAGAGGAAAGTTACCAGGACAGATATGGCAAATTGATCAGGTTTTAGGGGGAGTGATTGCTGCAGATTACCAAGGAAAAATTTTAATTATGCTGATAACTGGAAAATAATATGATTCATTCATACAAATTGGAGACAGAATGGCCCAACTTGGCAAAAATGCAGTGAATGGAGGTTTGGTAAAGAAGGAGTCTGCCCCAGCCCTTCTGACAGTGCAAGAAAAGGGAAGCTGTGGTGCAGCTTATAAAAACCTCAGTGCTGAGGTGTGGGTTGAAGCCCCAAGTGACCCTCCAGAACCTGCCGAAATTATAACAAAGGGCCCCAAAAACGTCCTGCTGATTATAAAACAGGGAAAGGAAGGGCGCATTTCAGATGACAAATGTTATTTGCAAAAAAAGTCATACTTTTTTCTTTTGCAGATCCTACCACGTTTCGACACTGTCCCTGAGTGTGCTGTGTGGTCCCCCTTCGGGTATGTGCGTGTGGGGTCGGGGAAGGGACCGAAACCCCATCCTGAACCTGGCTGAGTAAAGTGCAATCACCAAGGATCCATTTTGCGCAAATGGCGCCTTCAGTTCAAGTTCAACTTGTTTGATTACATTCTTCCACTGGAACTAAGCAACCTTAACAGTTAACTGTCTGTGTTTTTTCGTGTGAAACTCTGACTTTCACTTACCTTCCAGCAAACCTTTCAGGTGGACCGTGCACCTTTACATGAGTAGAACTCATGCGACATCAAATTTCTATTTTAGAGACACTATCATCTCATTCAGAGCATACAAGTTTCAGTCTTTTCTGTGTAGATGCAACTGCACCCGTCGCACGCCCGCAACACCGCCGGCTCCATTCGGAGCCGGCTTCTGTGTTGCAGGCCTCCTTCCCGCGGGGCCGGCGGGCACTAACATGGTTAGCACCCGCCGGCCCAGCGGGAAGGTTGGAATGCCGGAAGCGCTATTTTGGCCGCGTGGCTGCCAAATGGCGGTTCCCGCCTGGCGGGCGGCTACCGCCGCCCGCCAGACTTGGAATGACCCCCTATATGTTTTGTTCAGTTTAGCCACCTATTGGCTTTGACATGGCATTAGCCATTACTTTCTGTATTCAGTTTAGCCGCCTATTGGCTTTGACATTGCATTAGCCATTACATTCTGTATTCTGCCTATTGGCTTTGAAATGCTGTATTCAGTTCAGCTGCCTATTGGCTTTGACATGATATTAGACATTGCATTTTGTATTCAGCTCAGCTGCCTATTGGCTTTGACATGACATTAGACATAACATTTGATATTTAGGTTAGCTGCCTATTGCCTTTAACGTGGAGTTAGACATTGCAGTTGAGAATCCAAGCTGTATTTTTCCAAGCTATGTTTATCCACAAGATGAACCAAGCTGTTTTCTTCACACCAGACTAGACCTGATAAGAGAGAGTACATTTGGGGGGTCATTCTGACCCTGGCGGTCGGTGTAAAAGCGGCGGCAAACCTGCAAACAGGCAGGCGGCCCAAAAAATTTAATTCCGACCCTGGCGGGAACCGCCAACACAGCCCGCCACTTTAACACTTCGACCGCCACAGCGGTACAGACAAGCAGCGCGGCGGTCACCGCCAACAGACAGGCGGCAAACAATGTACCGCCCACCCTATCACAACTCACCAATCCGCCACCTTTTCCGGGGGCGGGAGCCCCGCCGATAAAAACACGGCGGAAACAGACTACGAACGGGAAAACGCTCACCTCTACACACTCCACGAGGAATCTGGACAGCATGGAACCAGAACTACACATCCTACCAGCTATTGTCTACCTGCTCCTCTACCAGGAGCACGCACGCCGGCGCAGAAGACAACGGTGAGTACTGCACCTACGACACAGAGGAGGGGGGAGGCAAAAAATTACGGGGACACACATACGCCACACACCCACCCCCACCCTCACCCACTACAACACACACATCAATGCAGAGCAACAAGTCAGAGTAACACCCCCAAACCCCCCGGAAGAATGCAAAGCAAAATAAAATGATCATTAAAAATGAAGTATATTATAGCATAATTGAAGTTAAGTGAAATATGAAATATATAAATAAAATATATTACATCATGAACAATATATACATAGGTCAAAAGTCCGGCCCATATTGGCTATCATCCATTGTTCGTGGGCCAATGGGCCTAAACACATGGGCAAAGCCCACACACGAGACCCGATTCCATTGGAGAGAACACTGCAGGGGCATCAGATAGTAAAACTACAGGCACCTCAGGGGGAAGGGAAGGGGGGGCACCTCAGCCAGTTGAGTCCACGACGCCAGATCCACGAGGGGCCTCCATGCCCACTGTACCATCCTGGGGAGTGCAAAGCCACAGTCTCTCAAGTCTCTACAGTGGGTGGCTTGCCCACTGATCCATCCTGGGGAGTGCAAAGCCACAGTCCATCAAGTGGATTACAGACTCCACTGGTTCTGGAGGAGACATGGTGCCCAGAGTGCTTCGTGAAGCCCCGGCCGACACAGATCCGGCCCTGCCAATGGGCCAGCGGTGCTTGAGATGAAGGGCCCAGCGGAGCGGTGCTTGAGATGAAGGACCCAGCGGAGCGGTGCTTGACAGGAAGGGCCCAGCGGAGCGGTGCTTGAGATGAAGGGCCCAGCGGAGCGGTGCTTGAGATGAAGGGCCCAGCCGAGCGGTGCTTGACAGGAAGGGCCCAGCGGAGCGGTGCTTGAGATGAAGGGCCCAGCGGAGCAGTGCTTGACAGGAAGGGCCCAGCGGAGCGGTGCTTGACAGGAAGGGCCCAGCGGAGCAGTTCAGAGACGGCGGTGCCCACCGGAGCGGAGCTTGAGATGAAGGGCCCAGCGGAGCGGTGCTTGAGATGAAGGGCCCAGCGGAGTGGTGCTTGACAGGAAGGGCCCAGCGGAGCGGTGCTTGAGATGAAGGGCCCAGCGAAGCGGTGCTTGAGATGAAGGGCCCAGCGGAGCGGTGCTTGACAGGAAGGGCCCAGCGGAGCGGTGCTTGAGATGAAGGGCCCAGCGGAGCGGTGCTTGAGATGAAGGGCCCAGCGGAGCAGTGCTTGACAGGAAGGGCCCAGCGGAGCAGTGCTTGAGATGAAGGACCCAGCGGAGCGGTGCTTGACAGGAAGGGCCCAGCGGAGCAGTTCAGAGACGGCGGTGCCCAGCGGAGCGGTGCTTGAGATGAAGGGCCCAGCGGAGCGGTGCTTGACAGGAAGGGCCCAGCGGAGCGGTGCTTGACAGGAAGGGCCCAGCGGAGCGGTGCTTGACACGAAGGGCCCAGCGGAGCGGTGCTTGACAGGAAGGGCCCAGCGGAGCAGTTCAGAGACGGTGGTGCCCAGCGGAGCGGTGCTTGACAGGAAGGGCCCAGCGGAGCGGTGCTTGAGATGAAGGGCCCAGCGGAGCGGTGCTTGACAGGAAGGGCCCAGCAGAGCGGTGCTTGACAGGAAGGGCCCAGCGGAGCGGTGCTTGACAGGAAGGGCCCAGCGGAGCGGTGCTTGACATGAAGGGCCCAGCGGAGCGGTGCTTGACAGGAAGGGCCCAGCGGAGCGGTGCTTGACAGGAAGGGCCCAGCGGAGCGGTGCTTGACAGGAAGGGCCCAGTTCGGCGGTGCTTGTCTTGAAGGGCCCTGTTCAGCGGTGCTTGTCACGGCGGGGCCCTGTTCAGCGGTGCTTGTCACGGCGGGGCCCTGTTCAGCGGTGCTTGTCACGGCGGGGCCCTGTTCAGCGGTGCCTGTCACGGCGGGGCCCTGTTCAGCGGTGCTTGACATGTGTTCCCAGGGAACCAGATCGGGCCAATATTTTCCGCTCAGTCGCCATCCGACCTTTCGCTTGCGGGGCCCTCCTGTGCTGGAGTCCTGGGCCTGTGGGTGTCCTCCGAAATGGGGCTAGTGGGGCCCTCCTGGGCAGCTCGCCTGCTGCTGGACTTGTCCACCCTGCTGCCCTTGCCCTCCTTCGCCGATTCACTGGGGCCCTTGCCTCCCTTTGTGGATGTGCCAGGTGACGGTGCCAGGGTAGGGCCTTTTTGGGGCTGCCGTCTCTGGCCTCTCGCGCCAGCCCTTCCCTTTTTTAGTTTTTTTCCCAGGGGGTGGGCTGGCTGTCCCCTTGCTGCTGGCCGATGTTGCTGCCCTAGAAGCTGGTGGACTCCAATAGCCCTGGACTATGGTCCTTGTAGGTGCAGGGCTTGTGGTGGCTGAGGTGCTGTTTGGACTCTTACGAGATGGAGGGGGTGGGTCAGGTGATGCAAAGAGGTTCATTTTGGAGAGGAAAAACTTTTTAGGAGCAGTGGGAAGGGTAGGTGCAGTGGTATGGGAGTGGAGGAAGAGGATGTGGTTGTAGGAGAGTCAAGTGTGGTGTCTTTGGGTGCAGGTGCTTGTGACGGAGGCTGTCGTGAGGTGGATGGCTGTTGGGTGGGTGGCTGCCTGCGTTTGTGTGGTTTGGAAGAGGGGGTGACAGACACACTGGGAGAGGACACAGGGGACGTGTAAATGGCAGTGGGGGTGGTGACTGCACGTGTGCGGAGTGTTCTGATGGGTGTGCTGGTGATGGACGTACTGGCTGATGGTGGTGTGCATGCAGGTGTGAGTGGAGACGTCACAGGGAGGGAGGAGGGAGACGAGGAGGGGGACACAGAGGAGGCAGTAGCTGTTGACATGTCTGCATGTGGATGTTGCATGTGTGAATGCTTGTGTGATCTGTGGTGCTTATGTCTGGATGAGCTGCCCGTGGGTGTTGATGTGTGTGCAGGCTGGTCTGTAGGTGTGGAGACAGGGACAATGGCTGCCGTCAGTGCTGAGGCCAGAGCGTTGAACGATCGCTGATGGGCAGCCTGACCCGAATGAATGCCCTCCAGGTATGCATTGCTCCGGTGCACCTGCCTTTCTACACCCTGGATGGCATTCAAAAGGGTAGACTGCCCAACAATGAGCATCTGGAGGAGGTCAATGATCTCCTCACTGAGGGCAGCAGGGGTAACTGGGGCAGGGCCTGAGGTGCCTGGGGCAAAGGAGATGCCCGCCTTCCTGGCCGAGCGAGCACGGGGCGAACGCTGAGGGGCTGCTTGGAGGGCGGAGCTGGTGCGCTGGGTGGCGGCTGTACCTGTTGTAGCGGTGGGCATGGATGTTGCCGCCACCACAAGGGAGCTCCCTTCCGAGGACGTGTCTGTGTCGCTGACGTCTCCACAGGTCCCCGTTGTGGAGCTCCCCTCGCCCTCCGTCTCACTGGTGAACTCGGAGTCGGTTGCATGGCCCTCCGGGGCCATGTGAGTTGCAGCTCCCTCGTGCTCCGATGCCACTTCTCCTCCACCTGATGATGCTAATGCACACATGAACAGGAAGACCAAAAAAAAAGGGGGGGGGAGAAAAAATGACTTGTTGAGTGCATGCATTGGCGACACCGTTGGCGGAGAGGACAGACACAGAAGCCCCCTGCACTACGGTGTACACTACTCAATTATTGTGACTTGGCCTACAAGCCTATGGATGACAACTGCACACATTTGTGACCCAGGGCCATGGATAGCTGTACTTAGCACCCTACAGAGGTGAGGGGTGGGGGCAGAGGGCCATGCCTTGCAGAGGGGCCTAGCCTACAGAAATCGCCCTGGCCTAGAGATACCCACAGCCCTCCTCCCCCACCCAGACACCTCCACTGTGCGCTAATATAGCAGAATGTGCTGGTACTCACCCCCTTGTGTCTGCTGTGATGTCCTCACGCACCCATCCAAATCGGGGTAGGCCACCGCCAGAATCCGGGACATCAGGGGGGGTCAATTGACGGGAGCCACCCCTCCTACGTTGGGAGGCCAACCCCAGCAGAGCCTCCACGGTCTTCCTGCTCCCGTGGCGGATGTCCTCCCACCTCTTGCGGCAGTGGGTGCCCCGTCTGTTGTGTACCCCCAGGGTCCGGACGTCCTTGGCGATGGCACGCCAAATGTCGATCTTCTGATGGGCGCTGACCTATGTGACATGGACAGGGTGGGAAAATAAATATCATCATTTTCTGCATGGTCGATGTGAGTGGTCCCCCATCCCCAACCTTGCCATATGGCACATGCTCTCATCTGTCGTGCGATGCATGCCTCATTCGCTCCCCTCCCCACCATCTTTCATCCACCCCACTCAACACAGGCATTGCCCACAAAGCATGGTCCCAGTGTACTTACCTGTTGGTCTGGAGGAGCGTAGACTAGCGCATACTGGGGGAGGACCCCATCAACAAGTTTCTCCAATTCCTCAGATGTGAAGGCAGGGGCCCTTTCCCCAGTCGCAGCAGCCATTGTATCTTCCAGACCGAGGTCACAGCAGCACTTGCAGTATAGGTCCTCTCCTGTGGATGATCAGGTCTCGAGTGATTAAGCAGATAGAAAATGGCGGTCACGCCCGCGGAGGTGCGTACTGCGGCGGTGCGTACCGCGACCGCCGGCGCACATCGTCATTGGCTCCTGAGACCCATAGGGTTCAATGTTAACCAATGCTGCTTTGCGCCGCGGTCTTCGACCGCCTACCGCCACGGTGTGCCACGCCAGCGCATTGACCTCACATCCCATTGTCACACTTCACACATCAGGCAGCCGCCATTTCAAGGGCCCACATGGCTTAATTTCTACTGCGTCACACAGGCCTAGGCCTTGCATTGCCACTCATACAAGCCATTCAATGCATAGCGAATCGTGTTCTGTGCAAGCTGTGGTTACGTACCTGTGGGTTGCTTGACTCTGTGCTCCATGTTGTCCTTCCTAGGCACCGTCCGCTGGGACTTGCCAGGAGATGGAGGAATGTTCCTGTGTACAGACCGCTGGTGGACCTGTCGACAATGGAAGAAAGACATGTCATACTGACATACAGACTTGACCGAGCCACTATACAGGAACTGTGTGCCCAGCTGGAGCCAGACCTGATGTCCCCCATTCGCCAACCCACAGGGATTCCCCCTCTGGTGCAGGTTCTGTCAGTACTCCATTTTTTGGCAATTGGATCATTCCAAACAACAGTGGCCATATCATCAGGGATGTCTCAGCCTATGTTTTCTAAGGTTTTGTCCAGAGTGTTGTCTGCCCTGATGAAATACATGCGGAGCTACATTGTTTTCCCTGAGGTGGGCGATTTGGCTACAGTGAAGGGTGATTTCTATGCCCTTGGCCATATCCCCAACATCATTGGTGCCATTGATGGGACCCATGTGGCTTTGGTTCCCCCCAGTGAAAGTGAGCAGGTGTACAGGAACAGAAAAAGTTATTATTCGATGAATGTCCAGGTGGTCTGTTTGGCTGACCAGTACATCTCCCATGTAAATGCCAAGTTCCCTGGGTCAGTGCATGAGGCGTACATCATGCGAAATAGCAGCATCCCTTATGTGATGGAACAGCTACAGAGACACCGTGTGTGGCTAATTGGTGACTCTGGTTACCCCAACCTGTCGTGGCTACTGACCCCAGTGAGGAATCCCAGGGCAAGGGCAGAGGAACGGTACAATGAGGCCCATGGGCGTACTAGGAGGGTGATCGAGCGGACATTCGGCCTCCTGAAGGCCAGGTTTAGGTGCCTGCATATGACAGGTGGATCCCTAATGTACTCACCAAAGAAGGTGTGCCATATCATCGTGGCCTGTTGTATGCTTCACAACCTGGCTTTGCGACGCTAGGTGCCTTTCCTGCAGGAGGATGGTCCAGATGGTGGTGTTGTAGCAGCTGTGGAGCCTGTGGAGAGTGAAGAGGAGAAAGACGACGGGGACGACACAGACAACAGGGACACAGTGATACAACAGTATTTTCAGTAGCACACAGGTACGAATCAACCCCGCCATTTTACATTTACTTAAAGTCTCCTGCCTCTCTACTGTATGTGTTTCCCCCCAGTTCCTGTTAACTGAGTTGTGACTTTCCCTTCCGTTTTCAGAGCTGTGGGCCCCACTGCGTGACCTCTGCTTTGTTTGCCCATGGACTACAGCTGTGTGACAGTGGTATGTTGTCATCACAATGTAACTGAACATTTTGGCACCGTTATGTCTAATACATTTGTTCAAAATACAAGCAGACTCCAGATTTTTTCAGTGAAATTAGTGATTTTATTAAAGTGCTAAATTTAGGGACATGATTGTAAAACGGTGATAGGTGATGGTGGAGTAATGTCCATCGCAGAGTCCAGTTTTCAGTCTCACAGGTGCATTGTCCATATGCCTGTGGAAGGATGGAGCAGGGGCAGTTTAAGTTTGGACAAGGTGACAATGTGGGACAGTGGGATGACATCAGGGGGTATCGTTTGCTGGCGGGGTCTTGCCATCCTACTCTGTCTTCTTCTGAGATCTCAGGTACCGCTTGCAGGAGGTGGGGTTCTGGTGGCCTGTCGTTGTGTGGGGGCCTCCTGTCCACTAGCGCCGGCGTAGGTGGTAGCCTGGTCTGGGTCCATGCTAGTGACAGGGGCCCTTTGTGGTGCCACATGGTCCCGCAATGTGGTGACTATCTGGTTAAGGGCCACAACGATGGTCCCCATTGCGGAACTAATGTTTCTCAGTTCCTCTCTGAACCCCATGTACTGTTCCTCCTGCAGTACCTGGATCTCCTGGAACCTGGCCAGTACCGTAGCCATCGTCTCCTGGGAGCGGTGGTATGCTCCCATGATGGAGGAGAGGGCCTCTTGGAGAGTCGGTTCCCTGGGCCTGTCCCCCCGCTGTCACACAGCAGCTCTCCAAGTTCCCCTGTTTCCCTGGGCCTCTGTCCCCTGGACCGTGTGCCCACTACCACTGCCCCCAGGTCCCTGTTGTTGTTGGGGTGGTGGGTCAACCTGGGTGCCCTGTAGTGGTGGACACACCGCTGATTGATGTGTCCTGGAGACAGAGGCATGGGCCCGCTGGGTGGGAGCTGTGCTGGTGTTCCCAGAGGGGGTTAGGTCTGCTGTAGCCTGTGGCTGTCTGTGGGGAACCGACTGTCCCGAGGTCCCCGATGGGCCGGGCTGGTCATCTGGGTCCAGGGAGACAGAGCTGCTGTCATCACTGGGGGCCTCTTCTGGGGGTGGGATGGACATCTCTGGACCCTCCTGGGCGGTGTGGTGGCGTTCGGGTCCTGCAGGGGTATAAGAGTATGGTTATTGCTTCTGTGTGTGCCATTTCGTGTAATGGGTGGGTGGCCGTGTACCCGAGTGCTGGCATTCCCTTGTGGGGGCTTTTGTGACAGTGGCTTGTGGGGGAGATGGGTATGTGCAGTGGGCATGCTTTGGTGATGGGTGTCCATGCTTTGGGGACGCATGCAGGGCTAGGTTTTGGGATGGGTGGGTTGTGATGGTGAGCCATTTGCAAGGAGTTGGTGTGATGGGGTGGGGGTGAGGGTGGGGGTATGATTTGGCATGCAGGTGGGGTGGGGGGAATGAAGTAGTGAAGATTTGACTTACCAGAGTCCATTCCTCCGCCTACTCCTGCGAGGCCCTCAGGATGCAGGATGTGCAAGACTTCCTCCTCCCATGCTGTGAATTCTGGGGGAGTAGGTGGGGGTCCGCCGCCAGTCTTCTGCACCGCGATGTTGTGCCTTGATACCATGGAACGCACCTTCCCCCGTAGGTCGTTCCACCGCTTCCTGATGTCGTCCCGATTTCGTGGATGCTGTTCCACAGCGTTGACCCTGTCCACTATTCTTTGCCATAGCTCCATCTTCCTGGCAATGGTGGTGTGCTGCACCTGTGTCCCGAAGAGCTGGGGCTCTACCCGAACTATTTCCTCCACCATGACCCTGAGTTCTGCATCAGAGAACCTGGGGTGTCTTTGGGGTGCCATGGTGTGGTGTGGATGAGGTGAGGGGTGGTGTATGTGTTGTAGAGTGTGGTGAGTGTGGTGGTGTATGGTGTTTTGTGCGTGGATATTGTGTGGGTGATGTTGTGATTTGCCTCTGTGTGATGGTCTACTCTATTCTGTGCTGTCTCTCTCTGTCCTTCAGTCGCAATTGTGGTCGTAAGGGTTTGTGGGTGATGTGGGTGTGTGTTTTTTATTGTATTGGGTGTGTGGGAGTGGTGTGTGTATGTGTCTCAGGTGTGTGTATTTTGAATTGTCCAATGTGGTAGTGTTTTGTAAAGGTGTGTGTATTTTGAACGCGGCGGTGTGTACCGCCAATGGAATACTGCGGTTGAAAGACCGCTGCGGGGATTTGTGGGTCGGAATGGCCTGGGCGTATTTCTGTTGGCGTGACGGTGGAGGTTTGGTCATCGCCAGTTTTTCGCTGGCCGTTGCTGTGGCGGAATTTTGTTGATGTCGGGTTTTTGGCGGTTTGCCAGTTGCGGGTCAGAATGACCGTGGCGGTTTACCGCAGCGGTGTTATGGCAGTCTTCTGACCGGCGGTAAGCACCTTTTACCGCCGAGGTCAGAATGACCCCCTTGGTGTTTTCCTTTCTGCTCAGCCTTGGGAAGAGGAGAAGTCTAGGAGATCTGGCCAGTCTCCAAAGGCTTGCGTAGTTTTCCCGAGTCTGAGAGGAGGGGGCACGCTTTTGTAAGGATGACTCGGGGCTTTCAGAGATTTAGATTCGAATCTGCTTGACTTCAGGCTGGAACTAGGCGCCAGTTGCCAGTCTCCCATGTGGGTAGGTAATCTCTTTCTCGCAGTTGACCGGAGTCATCAACTTGCAGACCCCAGAAAGATGAAGCTGAAGATAGGTCTCACACGGTGATGAATTTTATTTTTATGCTTTGCATTGAATATTTTATCTATATGCTGTGTACATTGCAACTGAGAAGTACTGTGATATATTTTGTTTTCATTGCTGCGACTACTTTTACTCATTTGAACGTGTGCTTGAAGTCTATTAATTCGTCTCTCAAGAATTTGTGGGTGGGGAAGAATTAACAACAATAAAGGTCTTCTTTGAACTCAGAAGTGCATTCCAGAGAGGTTCTGTAAGCTCTGATACGAGATAAGTAGGAAGGCAGAAAACTTGGTGAGTAGAATAGGGAACCACCTGTCATATGGAGGCACCTGAACTTGGCCTTCAGGAGGCCGAAGGTGCGTTCGATCACCCTCCTAGTCCGCCCATGGGCCTCATTGTAGCGTTCCTCTGCCCTGGTCCTGGGATTCCTCACTGGGGTCAGTAGCCAGGACAGGTTGGGGTAACCAGAGTCCCCTAATAGCCACACCCGATGCCTCTGGAGTTGACCCATCACATAAGGGATGCTGCTATTCCGCAGGATGTAGGCGTCATGCACTGAGCCAGGCAACATAGCATTTACCTATGAGATGTACTGGTCTGCCAAACATACCATCTGTACATTCATCGAATGATAACTCTTCCGGTTCCTGTACACCTGTTCACTCCTGGGGGGGGGGGGACCAAAGCCACATGGGTCCCATCAATGGCACCTATGGTGTTAGGGATATGTCCCAGGGCATAGAAGTCACCTTTAACTGTAGCCAAATCCTCCACCTGAGGGAAAACGATGTAGCTCCTCACGTGTTTCAGCAGGGCAGACAACACTCTGGAAAACATAGGCTGGGACATCCCAGATGCCATGGCCACTGTTGTTTGAAATGACCCACTTGCAAGGAAATGGAGTACTGACAGCACCTGCACTTGAGGGGGGATTCCTGTGGGATGGCGGATTGGTGATATCAGATCTGGCTCCAACTGGGTACACAGTTCCTGGATTGTGGCACGGTCAAACCTGTAGGTGATGATTAAATGTCGCTCCTCTATTGTCAACAGGTCCACCAGAGGTCGGTACACCGGAGGATTCTGCCATCTCCTCACATGTCCCAGCTGACGGTGCCTAGGAAGGACAACAGCGACCCCAGAGTCAAGCAACTCAGAGGTATGTACCCACAGCTACACAGTACACGAAACATAATCCAAAAAGTTGTCTGTAAGTGTGTTGAGTCCAGGCCTAGGTATGTGTGACGCAGTTGTAAATGAAGCCATGTGGGCCCCTGAAATGGCGGCTGCCTGACCTCTAAAGTGGGACAATGGGATATGAGGTAACTGCACTGGCGTTGTACACCGTCGCGGTAGGCGGTTGAAGACCGCGGCGCAATCCTGCATTGGTTAACATTGGACCCTATGGGTCCCAGGAGCCAATGACGAAGTGCGCCGGCGGTGATGATACGCACCACCGCGGACGTCACCGCCGCGGACGTGACTGCCATTTTCTATCTGTTCAATCACTCGATACCTGATCATCGACAGGAGAGGACCTACACTGCAAGTGCTGCTGTGACCTCGGTCTGGAAGAGACAATGGCAAGTGCGTCTAGGGAAAGGGCCCCTGCCTTCACTGCACAGGAGTTGGAGAAGCTCGTGGACGGGGTCCTCCCCCAGTACACGCTACTCTACGGTCCTCCAGACCAACAGGTGAGTACATAGGGTGCAAGTTGTATGGGCTATGCCTGGGTGGAGAAGGAAGGGGGCAGAGTTATGCAAGCATGAAGGAGTGTGAATGCACGCGCCACATGGCAAGGGCAGGGATGTGGGCCACTCACTACGACGGTGCAGTTGGTAATGACTTCTCTTCTTCCCCTGTACATGTCATGTAGGTCAGTACCCACCAGAAGAAGGATATTTGGCGTGCCATCGCCAAGGACGACCGGACCCTGGGGGTCCACCAGAGACGGAGCACCCACTGCCGTAAAAGATGGGAGGACATTCGCCGCTGAAGCAAGAAAATGGCAGAGGCTCAGCTGGGGATGGCCTCCCAACGTGGGAGGGGTGCCCGTCGCACCATGACCCCCCTGATGTTCCGGATCCTGGCGGTGGCCTACCCTGAGTTGGATGGGCGCATGAGGGCTTCACAGCAGACACAAAGGGGTGAGTACTCTCCGCGCAGTGGAGGGGTATGGGTGGGGGCGGAGTTGCTGTGGTTTTCCCTAGGCCAGGGCGAGTTCCGTATGCTAGGTCCCTCCGTAATGCAGGCCATGTGCCACTCCATGCCCCTGTGTCATCCATGTGGGCAGATGACACTCATAGCCATGTAGGCCATATCCCAGGTACTGCATCTGTAGAGGCCAAGAGCACGGCGTAGTACAGGGGGCTGCTGTGTCTGTATTGTCCGCCAACGGTAGCGGTAAGCCATGCACTCAACCTGTCTTTCTTCTGTTTCCCCACCGCTTTTTGTGCTCTCCCTGTTCTTTTGTGCATCAGCATCATCAGGCGGAGGTACAGGGGCACCGGAGCACGAGGGGGCTGCGTCCCACATGGCCATGGAGGGCCACACCACGGACTCGGAATACACCAGTGGGACGGAGGGCGAGGGGAGCTTCACGGCAGTCAGCGGATCAGCAAACAGCGACACGGACTCGTCCTCCGATGGGAGCTCCCTTGTATTGGCGGCACCATCTGTGCCCCCCACTTCTACAGGTACAGCCGCCACCCCCCCTACCAGCACCGCCCTCCCAGCAGCCCCTCAGCGTTTGCCCCGTGCCCGCTCACCCAGGAGGGTGGGCATCACCTTCGCCCCAGGCACCTCAGCCCCTGCCCCTGTCACCCCTGCTGCCCTCAGTGAGGAGGCCATTGACCTCCTCAGGTCACTCACTGTTGGGCAGTCTACCATTGTGAATGCCATCAAGAGTGTAGAGAGGGAGTTGCAACACACTAATGCATTCCTGGAGGGCATTCATTCTGGTCAGGCTGCCCATCATCGAACCCTGCAATCTCTGGCCTCAGCACTGATGGCAGCCATTGTCCCTGTGTCTAGCCTCCCCCCTCCAACTTCCTCCACCCAGGCCCAATCCCCTGTACCTCTGCCTATCCCAAGCACACCATCAGACCAGCCTGCACACACGTCAACACACAAGAGCAGCTCAGGCAAACATAGGCACCACACATCCCACAGGCACTCACACAAGCATCACCCACATACAGACACAGCAACATCCACTGCCTCCACTGTGTCCCCTTCCTCGTTGTCTCCCTCCTCCCTCCCAGTGTCGTCTACACTCTCACCTGCATGCACTACCACTACAGCCACTAGGACTCGCACCAGAACACCCAGCACCACACCCCGCTCACCTGCACTCACCACCCCCACTACCATTTACATGTCCCCTGTGTCCTCTCCCAGTGTGTCTGTGACGCCCCTCACAAAGTACACAAACGCGGGCACACACACACCCAACATCCATCCCCCTCACAATAGCCTCCAGAACATGCACCTGCACCCAAAGCATCAAAAGTTACACCTCCTACAACCACCTCCTCTTCCTCCACTCCCAGACCCCCTCCAGCTACCCGTCCCAGTGTTCATCAGCAACTTTTCCTGAGCAACCTTGACCTCTGTCCCATCACCCCCCTCCAATTCATAGGTCCCGTAGTAGCACCTCAGCCAAAAAGATTCCGATACCAGTGGTGCCTGTTAGAGGTATGTGGAGTGCACCGGGCACCAGGGCAGCCAGTGTGACACGGAGCCAAAGCACTGCCAGTCCCCCTCCTGTGAAGCACCAGAAGTTGGACAGTGCCCGACTGGAGAGGGGGAAGACACCTGCTGGCAAAGCCGCCCACAAGGGTCCTGTGGGAGTGTGGAGTCAGCTGTGACTCCTCCCAAGGTGGTGAAGGGGCAGAAGAAGTCTCCAAAGTCTGGGAAGAGCAGCACGGCAGAGAAGGCCGCCATCCTCCCCGCTGCCCAAGATGCCACCACCAGCCCCATCGTCACTGGTCAGGAGACCACCGCCAGAGTCAGTGCCCAGGAGGGCACCACTATCGTCACTGGTCAGGAGACCACCGCCGGAGTCAGTGCCCATGAGGGCAGCACCATCGTCACTGGTCAGGAGACCACCGCCGGAGTCAGTGCCCAGGAGGGCCCCGGCAGCCACAGCCCCGCTGGGCAATGAGGGACCGCCATGGCACACACCGCTGCTCAGGTCAGAGACAGCAAAGTCAAGGGCAAGCACCGCTGAACAGGGCATAGACGGCCATGGAAAGCACCGCTGAACAGGGCAAAGACCGCCATGGACAGCACCGCTGAACAGGGCATAGACCGCCATGGAAAGCACCGCTGAACAGGGCAAGCACCGCTGAACAGGGCATAGACCGCCAAGGAAAGCACCGCTGAACAGGGCAAAGACCGCCATGGAAAGCACCGCTGAACAGGGCATAGACCGCCATGGAAAGCACCGCTGAACAGGGCAAAGACCGCCATGGACAGCACCGCTGAACAGGGCATAGACCGCCATGGACAGCACCGCTGAACAGGGCATAGACCACCATGGAAAGCACCGCTGAACAGGGCAAGCACCGCTGAACAGGGCAAAGACCGCCATGGACAGCACCGCTGAACAGGGCAAGCACCACCAACTCAAGCATCGTTTGCCCATGAGCGGCAGGGGCAGTGACGGAACTGGGACCGTCACAGGAGCGTGATGCACTCCGGGCACCAGTCCCCCTCCAGAACCAGTGGAGACTGTTATCCACTTGAGAGACTGTGGCTTTGCACTCCCAAGGATGGTACAGTGGGCAAACCACCCACTGCAAAGACTTGTGAGACTGTGGCTTTGCACTCCCAAGGATGGTACAGTGGGCAAACCACCCACTGCAAAGACTTGTGAGACTGTGGCTTTGCACTCCCAAGGATGGTACAGTGGGCAAACCACCCACTGCAAAGACTTGTGAGACTGTGGCTTTGCACTCCCCAGGATGGTACAGTGGGCAAAACCCTCAACTGCAAAGACTTGAGAGACTGTGGCTTTGCACTCCCCAGGATGGTACAGTGGGCAAACCACCCACGGCAAAGACTTGTGAGACTGTGGCTTTGCACTCCCCAGGATGGTACAGTGGGCAAACCACCCACTGCAAAGACTTGTGAGACTGTGGCTTTGCACTCCCCAGGATGGTACAGTGGGCAAACCACCCACTGCAAAGACTTGTGAGACTGTGGCTTTGCACTCCCCAGGAAGGTACAGTGGGCAAACCAACCACTGTAGAGACTTGAGAGACTGTGGCTTTGCACTCCCAAGGATGGAACAGTTGGCAAACCACCCACTGCAAAGACACGTGAGACTGTGGCTTTGCACTCCCCAGGATACATCAATGGGCATGGAGCCCCGTCGTGGATCTGGCGTGGTGCTGTCATCCGGCTGAGGTGCCCCCCCTTCCCTTACCCCTGAGGTGCCTGTTGTATTTCTATCTGATGCCCCTGCAGGGTTCTCTCCGTTTCAGGACAGGTATCGTGTGTGGGCCTCGCCCATGTATTTTGGGCCCAGTGGTCCACGGACATTGAAATGTGCATACCTGCACTACTAATCGTGATGTATATATTTGGAATGTGTATATATTTATGTATATATGAGCCTACTGTATTTTGATACATTACAATGGTTGTACTCATTTTGTTTTGTCTTTGCATTCTTCCGGGGGGGTTGGGGGTTGTTCCTGTGATGTTTGGAAATGCATTGGTGTGTGTGTTGTAGTGGGTGAGGGTCGGGTTGGGGGTGGGGGTGTTGCGTGTGTGTGTCCGTGACTTTTGCCTCCCCCCTCCCCTATGTCGTAGGTGCAGTACTCACCGTTGTCTTCGGCGCTGCCGTTGCTGATGTTCGTAGAAGAGCAGGAAGACAAGCGCAGGGAGTATTTGGAGTTCCGGCTCCATGGTGGCCTCCTTCCTCGTGGAGTGTGTTAAGGTGAGCGTTTTCCCACTGCAAAAGCTGTTTCCGCCGTGTTTTTATCCACAGAGTATCCGCCCCGGAAAAGGTGGCGGATTGGCCTGTTGTAATACTGTGGGCGGTACTTTGTCTTCCGCCTGTCTGTTGGCGGTGACCGCCGCGCTGCTTGTCTGTTCCGCCGTGGCGGTCGGAGTGTTAAAGTGGCTGTCTATGTTGGCGGTTTCCGCCATAATCATAATTCCCTTTTTTTTTCTTCGCCGGCCTGTTTGCGGTATTACCGCCGCTTTAACACCGTCCGCCAGGGTTGTAATGACCCCCTATATACTGAAGAGGGTGAATGAAATTATCTATGCTTTTACCACCTTGGCAAAAAACTTGGATAGTTCATCTCTGCAACCCCTTTTAACAGTTGTCTCTTCCAAGTTACTTCCATCACATATGCAGTTTGGTCATGAGAGGGAAGGATGCCACAGTACTGGATAAAGTGCAAATCAACACCTTCAGGCAAGTATTCAACCCCCCCTTAATTCTCCTCGTCAGCACAAATCCGGCTCGAATTTGGGATCACTGAGAAAAATCTGGCCAGAAGAGCAATTACAATAAAAAGGTGGAATAAGATGAGTCAAGATCAAGACTCATTATTAAATAATGTGTTATGGTTGGCTATGCAAGGGGACCAGCAGTCGGAATATCACTAGTACTTGAAAGACTCCATCAAAATACTAAGGGGGTCATTCTGACCCTGGCGGTAAAATCCGCCAGGGCCAACGACCGCGGGAGCACCGCCAACAGGCTGGCGGTGCTCCCTTGGGCATTCTGACCGCGGCGGTACAGCCACGGTCAGAAACGGAAAACGGGCGGTGTACCGCCGGTTTTCCGCTGCCCTTGGGAATCCTCCATGGCGGCGCAGCTTGCTGCGCCGCCATGGGGATTCCGACCCCCATACCGCCATCCTGTTCCTGGCGGTTTTGGCCGCCAGGCACAGGATGGCGGTATGGGGTGTCGTGGGGCCCCTGGGGGCCCCTGCAGTGCCCATGCCAATGGCATGGGCACTGCAGGGGCCCCCGTAACAGGGCCCCACAAAGATTTTCAGTGTCTGCCATGCAGACACTGAAAATCGCGACGGGTGCAACTGCACCCGTTGCACCCCTTCCACTCCGCCGGCTCCATTCGGAGCCGGCATCCTCATGGAAGGGGGTTTCCCGCTGGGCTGGCGGGCGGCCTTCTGGCGGTCGCCCGCCAGCCCAGCAGGAAACTCAGAATTACCGCGGCGGTCTTTTGACCGCGCAGCGGTATTCTGCCGGCGGGACTTTGGCGGGCGGCCTCCGCCGCCCGCCAAAGTCAGAATGACCCCCTAAGCTTTACCGAACTTTGAGTTGTAGGTTCCCTATACGATGCCTTCAAAACAGCGGTAAAAAGGGCTGTAAAGTTGCAGTCTTGTCTAGAAGACAAAACCAAATGTAGCTCTCACTTGCACACATGGATGGTAGTTAAATACTATAACACCCTAAAACCGGCTGCCTATCTAGCAACTCCCTACCCAGCATACATAAAACATTGATTTTTGTCCTTGCTTATGGGAAGTATTTCAGCATTAGCAAACCAACCAGCGTGTAAATACACCAGCCCCACAGAAGACAGACTCTGCAAAGCCGAAAAAGAGGTCCTTATCCATTGGATTTATGTTTGGCCCAAACTTTGTAAACTTTGCTCAGAATTCCTTAAGAGAAGTTTCAATGACAGAGGTATCCATGCAGGGCATCAATAATAGCATGCCTCAACCCGAGGGACCCGCAGTTAAAGTGTTAACTTTCTGGCCAGGATCCCAATCCATACCTCTGGATGAAGAGGTACCATCCACCAAAAACTACCCTAGCCATGATTAGACAGTGTATAGGTAGAACACAGGTTCAAATTTAGTTCTGCATATTTGCACAAACTTTGTAACAGTTTTTGCACAACTTCGCTAGTACAAAACCTACATCATGATAAAGTCAACACTTTTATGTTCAGTTCGATTGAAATGGATTGATACCATTTGTTTATAAAAATGTATATGCAGTTTTATTCTTATATAGCGTTTTGTGCACATTTTAAATAATCAACTTGGTTCACAGGGCATTTTGCTTATTACTCTGCGTCATAGAGGGGTTCCATGGGTGCTGCAGTGGGTGTTCCCACGGAACACCCAAGGATTTTGATACATTCCAGATTACAAAGGATTTGGAAATCTGGGAATGCGCCAAAAGCCTACGCCACCCTAGGGGAGGGATAAGGGAGGTGCAATGAGTAGAAATACCCTTATTTATGTGTGCTTTATTCTGCAGCACACTTAGAAAGAGGAAATTGATTGTTTTTGTGCAGGAAGTTGTCCCTTTCTGCACACAAACAATCATCCCTGCAAAGCAGACACCCTTGCAGCCCATTGTGCGCCAGTGCAGGGGAAAAGGACAGGAACGCGCTGTGTCTTGCAGATAAGGCACATTCCTGTTCTTTTCTTTTGACACAGGGCAGCACAGCAAGAAGGCCTGCAGTGCTGCCGTACGTCAAAAGATTGTCAATATGCTCCTGGATGTGCAAGGAGGGGAGTACCGCTGAAATGCTGCACAATGGAGCATGGGCTTTGGGGACAGTGGTCGAGAGGTCCTAGGCAGAAGAGTGACTGCTCGATAAAGAGGCACCCTGAGAAGCCATGCACAGAGGAGCCACGGCACAGCTCTCTAGATGATGCTCAGAGGTAAGTGACATGCAGATAAGGAAATATACTGAAACACAAGTGATCCTCGTTGGGTGCTTTGCTAATTGATTGCACGTACACTGCAGCACCTTGTCAGGGTGCAGTACTGTCAGAAGATAGAGCAAAACAGAACAGTGTACAGGTTCGCCTTTGCTGTTTGGAGTCACATATAGGCAGACAAAATACCGCCAGTGACTGAGACGTTTTAATGCATGGCCAAAGTGGATAATTGGCATGCAACCCCCCCGCCCAAGGGACTCCATGATAAAGCGAGTGGGCAGTCCAAATTTGTGTGATGATCCCAATTACTCATTAAAAACAGCTTATGAGTGGGGCGTGGCTTCGGGCGTCAAGGTGGCGGTCGCACTCTGAGAGTGCTCCGGACCCCTCCGTCATCCGCCCGTGTAGCCCCCGCCATCCTGCATCACAAGTTCACCTCGGCAGCCCCGGAGATGAGGGCCAAGCCTAGGGCTGTGGCACGAGCTCCGTGAGTGCAACCGCAGAGTGAGAGAGGAGCCGCCTGGAGACGGGTAGATGGAGCAGCTGGAAAGGCCGCGGCAGGAAGAGGGGCCGACAGAGAGGTGCCGGTCAGTTGCCCGGGCGGGGGCAGGCCCTTGACAGTGTGGCCGCCACGGGGCACCCGGAGCGGAGTAGTGAAGTGAGCGCCGCCTCCGGGGCCGGAGTTGCGGCGGCATTCTGGGCTGAGTGAACCCCTGTGGAGCTGAGGTGTGCTGGGGCTGTGACCGGGCTGGGACGGCCCCTGGTGCTGAGAGAGGCCGCAGCCCGGAAAGTGGGGGTTCGGTGGTGGCGAGTGGTCCAACTTGCCAGAGTAGTTCATGGCAGTGGCGGCCCTAGATGAAGAGCCTGAGAAACGGCGTGGCCGGAGGACAGTGAGGCGTGTGGAGGTGGGCGAGGCGGTGGATGCCAGACTCGTGGCCTGGACAATGACAGCGAAGTGGTGGAGGTTTGGCCTGCTCGTGGTGGGGCAGTGAGGTGACGGGCCCCGGAGTGGGGGCTGAGACCGGGAGCGCTCAGGAGAGCACCGAGCGGGGACGGGCCTGAGTGGAGGAGGATTGGTCCTGGTTGCCCGCAGGTCCTGGGCCCATCTATGAGGGTGTACGCGCTGGGGCACATGTGGCGAGGAGTGGCGGCCTGTCGGGCTACGCCCTGGCCCAGAGTAGCTGTTGGGGGCTGTTGGAGGCGCCCCTGGATGGAGGACAAGGTACGCGCGGTGTGGTGGGGGGTGCCTGAAGCAAAGGGGGTCTTTCCCCCCCCCCTTTCCCTCTCAGGCTCATTTCCTCTGCGGTGCCGTGTGAAGCTAACTGCGGCAGCCCTGAGAAGGGGACACATGGCGCGGGGCGCGGCCTCGGTCAGCCAGCTAAGGCAAAATGGGGAACGACAGAGCGAGCAGACAGCAGCCGGCATCCCAGCAGCGGATGGATCAGTACACCACGCAAACACCCCCCCAGAATGTGGGAGATTTGGCGTCTGGGGGTCGACACCTGATGGTGTGAGCGCTATCCTCCAAGCTATCCAGTCCTCGCAACTAGTAGTGGAAACTAAGATTGGTGAAGTACGCGAGGATGTGGGGTTGTTACGACAGGACCTCCGGACTGCTGTGGGTCGGATCACAGAGGTGGAAGACCGAGTCTCCCAAGTGGAGGATGAAATTACAGATCTTAAAACTAAAGTAGCTCCGTTGCTGACCCGCACGGGTGAACTGCACCGCCGGGCCGAAGACGCAGAGAACTGCTCCAGGCGCAACAACCTCCACTTTGTTGGCTACCCCGAGGGGGCGGAGGCAGACCACGTGCTTGAGTTCTTGGAGAGCTGGATTAGGTCCTGGATGCCTGAGCAGCGCCTCTCCCCCTGGTTTGCAATTGAATGGGTGCACAGGGCGCTTGCGCCCAGGCCCCCACCTGGCGGTCTTAGAAGACCGATGATCGCCCGATTCTTGAATTTTAAAGACCGAGACATCATCCTCAGAGAGGCCAGGCTGTGCCCGGACCTCCGATGGGAAAACCACAGGATCCTTGTCTTCCCTGACTACACTCGGGAGGTCCAGGCCAGGCGCCGCTCATATGAACATGTGAAACAAAAACTCAGGTCGATGCAGCTCACATACATGCTTCTCTTCCCCACCGACTGAAAGTCCTCATGGACGGGAGGTCCTTCTTCTTTGAGTCACCTGAGGCAGCATGGGACTGGTTGACTGAGGAGGGCCGTGCTGCTTGGAAGGGCCCCCTCCAGTCTGAGAGGGGCTCCCCGGCTCTTAGCCCTGCTGCCCATGCGGGCACACGGGGAAGACGCAGACGCACCAGGTCTCGTCGCAGGAGGAGGAGCGGCCCGGGTAGCCCTGTTGAACTAGACTCGCAGCGAGATTCCTGTCGCCCGGCTGGAGAGGGTCCCCTGGACTCCCCCGGGGTTGGGGGCCCACACGAGTGGAGAAAGAGGATCACCTCAGTCAGACCCCTGCGATCTCATGAGGATGAGCGGCAGTGTGCTCGCGGACTTGTGAACCCGAGTAGGGTGCATCCATCCTGGTTAGGGTTGATGCAGATGAGTGGGAGCTTGATTGCAGACGATCCGACTGAATGGAGGGGCCCACCACACCATTTTACACTGATGTCAGGCCATTTGCCCCTTAGGCGACAGATGCTTCAGGGGTGGAAGTATGGGGAGGGGGGCAGTTGGGGGCTGGGGTGTTACTTGAGTTGTTATGTTGTGACGTGCTGCAGTGGTTTCGCTGTTGCAGCACTTTCCCTTTCTTCTATTTTCCTGACTGGTCACTCCGGAGCCCACTAGCGGACATGCGACACACAGTTTCATTAATGCACCCCAAGCGCGGCCCCCACTTGATGCAGGTTCTCTCATGGAACGTGAACGGGCTCCTGGACAAAATCAAGCAGTCAGCAGTCTTTAATGCACTCCGCAGGTATGCCACCTCGGTGGTTCTGCTCCAAGAGACTCACTTGCTTGGCACTAAATGCCCTATGCTCACACGGGGGGATACGACAGAGTCTACCACGCAGGGTTTACCAGGGGATCTAGTGGGGTGTCAGTCTTGCTGCACCGTTCCCTCCCCATAGTGATAACTACTGTTCAGTTCCACTCACGGGGTGCTACGTTGCGTTCCGGGGGCAACCGATTAATATCCTGAGTGCCTATGCCCCGCCTGGGGCATTAGATCGCTTTTTACTAGCTCTCCAGAACATATTGTCGGGGATCCCGTCTGGAATGACCCTCCTGGGGGGGGGGATTTTAACTCCGTTTTGAACCCCATGTTAGACATTTCTGGTCTGGTGTCCTTAATTTGCTCCCAACGATCATCAGGTTTGAGAAGTTGGGCCTTGGCCTTGGCCTTTGCGAGCTATGGCGGTTATGGCAGCCTAGAACATGACAGTACACTCATACATCAGCGGCGCACCACACACATGCCAGAATCTACCTCATTTTCATGCCTGCACTAGATGTTTCCAGTGTCAATGGCGCGGAGTTACTGCCGCACGGGGTTTCAGACCATGCACCAGTACGAATCCGTCTGGGGAACTCGGACCCCGCTTGGCCCCGACGTGGCATTTGAATGATTGGTACCTCCAAGACAAGGAATACACCCAGGCGGTGAAAGATCACCTCACTCAATACTTTGAACACAATTTAGGTTTGGTGGAATTTCTGGTACGGTTTGGGTGGCTTGCAAGGCCACCCTCCGGGGTCAAGCCAAATATCTCCTGCGCGTGAGGGAGCATGCACGTAATCTTAAGGTGTCTGTCATTGAAGCCAAGGCATTACGACTCAAACGCCAACTCGCTGTTTCTACTCAGGCATCGGTCTCGAGGCAACTCCCCCTGGTTAGAGAGGAGTTCAGGCACTCGGTTCTTGAAACAGTAAAGTATATCTGGCGAGCCTCTGCAGCTCGGGTATATGGTTGGGGGGACAACAGTGGTAAATTGCTACATTGGTTAGCGACCCGGCCGTTATCGGGTAAAGTTATCCCCGAGATAATTGACGAGTCAGACGCGCCCTCCACATCGCCTAGCGACATTGCGCAGAGCTTCGTCACCTATTATGCGCGTCTTTATGATGAGCGGCCCGGCCGCAGATGGAAAGAGAGGCACCCCTACTCTGAGATGTTGTCCTCTCTAGGCTTCCATTGGCCGAAAGATGTGGCCTGGATGAGGCCATCATCCTTGAGGAGGTGGGGGAAGCGATAGCGAAACTGGCAGCGGGAAAGACACCAGGCCCGGACGGCTTTCTGGCGGAGCTTTATAGCAAGTGTAGTGAAATCCTAGCCCCCCACTTACTCGCTATGTGTCAACATCAGGGCAGTGCGCGCTCTATGGGCAACTGGAATGCAAAAACCCAGCACTTATGAGATAACGTAATTCATGCATTATGCAGATATGCTGTTGTTTAACCTTTTGCATTGCAGAGTTTAATCCTGAAGACTTATATTCAAGGTGCTTATAAATACTGTTCATTTGCAATATATTGCTGCAGGCTTTCAGAGTGTGTCAGGGTGTAGTCCCTTTTCAGGGCCTTCTAGAAGCTTTCTCTGCAGTGTGACTGGGTGTGGTTTGTGGGCTGGGCCAGACTCTATATAAGGGAGCCAGGCCAGCTCCACGTGCTCACTATTCAGAGGTCCCGGTGTAGAGCAGCAACTTCCTGGGCTCCTGTTCTGGAGGCCTACTTTGATCTTCCAGGTCTTGCCCTTCCTTGTATTGGTGATCCTTGATCAGGGTGGTAAGACCAACGTCGGGCTGGGCCCCAATCCCGTTTTCAAAGGCATTTGAGAACTTGGGCCTAATTTCCATGTTGAGAGATTTTACCTTGTGTGTGTGAATGTGCTCTTGGTTTTTCTGGCATTTACATTTTGATATTCGAATCAGCAAGACACGGGATTCATTTCTAGTGTTTAACTCTTGATATTCATTGTGCGCTACCATTTCTTGGCAGTTACATGGTGGCATTCGAATCAGCAAGACGCACGATTCATTTCTCATGTTTTAACTCTTGATATTCATTGTGCGCTACCATTTCTTGGCAGTTACATGGTGGCATTCAAATCGGCAAGACACGTGATTCATTCCTTGTTTAACCTTGATATTCATTGTGCGCAAGCATTTCTTGGCATTTACATGGTGTTAATTGAATCGGCAAGACGCGCAATTCATTCCTTGTGTTTAATTCTTGATACTCATTGTGCGCAAGCATTTCTTGGCATTTACATGGTGGCATTTGAATCGGCAAGACGCACGATTCATTCCTTGTGTTTAACTCTTGATATTCATTGAGCGCAACCATTTCATGGCAGTTACATGGCGGCATTCGAATCGGCAAGACGCGCGATTCATTCATGCAATAAAAACGTGATGTTTCAGATTGCTTGCAGTGTGCGCGATCATGTCATGGCATTTGCATATTCTTGTTGAAATCATCAATGTGCGCAATTCATGTTTCTGCATTTAAAACTAAGTGTTAAAATTCTAGATGTTACATTATATGTGCATAATAAGTCCCTCAATACAACTCCTATTGTGTTCCAGAAAACGTTCAGATTATTTTCTTGTCCTCAGGCAAAAAGACCATGTTTGATTTTGAAAACATAATTCTAGAGGGTTCTTATGTTCCTAGTCAATGTGTAACATTTAATTAAGAGATTCATTGAGAAGTTGTATTAATCATTCTTGATTCCTTCCCAGGTAACCAGACGTCTTGAGGCCTTGGTATTTAGTCCATGCTTAAGTTATCCATGGTTACAGTATGACAATGCTTAGAATCATAGTCTAGTAAAGATTAATGTGATATAGTCTTGATATTACGTGTTTTAACCTTTTGTTTCCTACAGGTCTCCTTTCCAGCTGTTCCCATCCTAATACCCTTTTCCCCCGCTTGGACTCTCTCAGTCTCTGTGATTCATCTATCAGAGTCTTGGAGCTGTATAGTGGTGGACATGTTGGGAACGTGCACAGACCCCGAGGATCTGGTCTCCATGACACTATGTATGAAGAGGCCGAGCAGACAGGCGGCTTCCCCCCGGGCCTCGATCAAGGCACCATAGTGGTGATGCCCAAGACTAGTCCCCCATCGCGACGGTGCTCTGCCTACCGCCCTATCTCCCTCCTCCACCGAGATCAAGGAGTTGTCCACGATCCTCGCAACCAGGCTGAAAGGGGTGTTGCCCCTGCTGATTCACCCAGATCAATGCGGCTTCATGCCCACGCGTGGTACTAGGCATTGCATTAGGCGACTGCATGTAGCTCTGGCGCACCGGGGAGTCTTGACCCCTCCTCTGGCGCTCCTCCTATTAGATTTTGAAAAGGCTTTTGACACCATGGACTGGACATACCTGGACCAGGTGTTACGGCGTAATGGGCTTGACCCCAGGTTTCGCGGCCTAGTGAAGCTCTTCTACTCCAATCCGACCGCACGTGTGCTGGTTAACGGGGTGTTCTCGGATCCGTTCTTTATTCGCCGGGGCAGCCACCAGGGGTGTCCCCGATCTCCGCTTCTTTTCGCGCTGGCGATAGAGCCATTGGCGAAGTTATTGAGGGAGGGCCCCCTCATGGAAGGATGGTCTTGGCCCTCCGGGCGGGAAGACTGACTGGCACTCTATGCTGACGATGTGCTTCTTTATCTGGCCAACCCTGCCCACAGCGGTCCTCGGGCACTGCAGATCTTGGGCCTGTTCTCGGAGGCCTCTGGCTTGATTCTAAATCCAGGTAAGTCCCTGTTGGTGCCGCTGCACCCCTCCAGTGACTGTGTGGATTGGCAGCAGGACATCCCTATTAGGCATAACAGCTTCAAATACCTGGGCGTGCAGGTGGCCTTGCTGCTGGAGCTGGCCTGGGTGCTCAATATTTCCCCGCTCATGCGGAGGGTCCAGGAGGATCTTCAGCACTGGCGGACCCTGCCTCTTAACCTACTGGGCAGAATAGCACTCTACAAAATGATGATCCTCCCCCGGTTCCTTTAATGTTACAAAATTTCCCTCATCCAGTGCCACGGAAATGGTTCAGAGATATGGAGGCGGTGGCGAGGCAGTTCTTGTGGTGTGGTGCCCGGCCTAGGCTGGCCCTTGGCACTTGCCAGAGGGATGTTTATGAGGGTGGACTGGGGATGTCTAACATCTATTATTATTATCTTGCGATGCACCTGTTGGTGATAAACGACTGGATGGGGGGGCTGGTCAGATCCAGCGTACCAATTGGATCAGATGATGGGTTTCCCCACCGTGCTTGGTGCGCTGTATGGCTGCCCCCTCCCCCGGGCGACCCCGGATGTGACAAGGGTAGTATTGGCAGGCTGGTGTGAGGCCCAGAGGGTGTCACAATGGTGGGCCCGCCTCACCCAGCAGACCCCGTTGTGGCACGGGAGATGGTTGGGGGAGGTCATGGCCTTGGAGGGGTTTCGGAGATGGGACCTCATTGGAATTTCGCTGCTTGGCGATGTCTGGGAGGGATCGCACATGAGGTCCTTTGAAGAGCTTCAACTACACTTTTCACTTAACATGACCCAGTTTCACAAATACCTCCAGCTCCGGCACCTATTGCAAGTACATGTCCAGGTGGGTGTGGCCCTCCCAGAGTTCAGTCCCATGGAAGCGAAGTTGTTGATGGGGAGCCTGGGCGGGTTTTTTTTCGCTGATATACCGCTCGCTAGTTCTCAATACCGTCCTGCCTTTGGATAGGCTCCGTCGGAGTTGGGAGGAGTGGCTGGGCCCTATAGATGAGGAGGACTGGAGGGATGCGCTGATAGCCCCTAGGACCATGACTATGGCCTCCCGATTCCGCGTACTGCACACATATTACCTACACAAGGCGTACCTCACACCCATTCGGTTACACAAGGCAGGTCTCAGACCCCACACCGACTGTCCCCGGTGTTCTAGCCATGATGCCGACTTCTATCATATGGTGTGGTCCTGCCCGATTATTGCTTCCTATTGGAGGGGGGTAGTCAGAGGTACTGCAGGTGGAGGTGAACACGGCCCCATTGCCGCTGTTATTGGGGGTCATGGAGAGAGTGGGGTCTAATGGAGCGAACCGAACCTTCCTGGGCATGGCATGTTTGGTGGCCAAAAGAGACATTGTGGCTGCAGAGGTGGCGCCGACATTGGCCAAATGGCGCCGTGGAGAAGACTGGTGCGCCCAGCGGGAGAAACTCATTTATGAGGCGAGAGGTTGCCCAAACAAGTTCCGGAGAGTGTGGGGTAAATGGGTGGCTGTCTGGGGTGCTGGGTCCGAAAACAAACTGTAGGTGTCGGACCGTGGGGCATCCTGTTGAGACGGTCCCCCCTTTTTCCATTCAGAATGTGTCAGTGCTGTCTATATTGTTGTTCAATACTGCATAGTAGCTGGCTGGGGAGAAGGAGATGACCATGTTGTACCCTGTATTTCTCTGTTTTTTCTTTATTTTTTCTTTCTTTCAAAAAACCCACAAATACTTGTTATAAAAAAAACAGTTTATATTTCAATTTCATAACCGAGCATGCTTAATCTTAGGTCTATATATTACTAAGGATTTGCACCAGGGAAAAGTCATGCAACGTGATGCAAAGCAGTAAAAGCTCTTGCAAAGGTGTTTCTAGTGCAAAAGTTGTTTTGAGCCGGAAAGGTGTCTTTTTCGCAGCGCAAGTAGTGATTTTCGCGCTGCTTTGTGCAATTTGCACCAAAGAAGCATTCCTTGAGTGGGTTAATGCATGTACCCATAGTTGCTTTATTTTAATGCAAGGCCTGATCTACTTAAAATAGCTAGACGGGGCACACATACGTGCTTAAGAATTTGTGTAGGCAGAGGATTTTGTTAGAATGGTGTGCTTCCAGTACAAATACTAAGCTTCACAGCACACACACCACTCTGCACCATGGTGCAAAGATTTTGCCTATGCATAGTTGTAGCCAGCAGCAGGTCACCACTTTAATAAGATAGAGCTGCACTGCTTTCTGGCCCTTGCACAACTCAACACACAACTTTAGTTGCTGTCCTGAGTTGCGCAAAAAAATAATCTGCCACTTTCTGTGCATGTTTGGTCTGCCCATCCTTAAACCTCACACTCTCAGCCAGTTGGTAGTTTTTCTCTGGCTTTCTATGTAATTTCTGTCTTCTTGCTTCACCTCACCTTATCTTCCTTAACCTTGTCTCTTAATCTCTCTAGCTCCACTCTATTTTGTGCCATCACCCATTTTATATTTCATTTCTCATCTGTGGCGACCTCACATCTCTCTTTCAATAAACCCAAAATGCCTCACTTGACTTCATGTCTTCCTCTCGCTCATGACCCTGCTTCTCTCTCCATCACTCTGTGCCTAGAACTCTAATCACTCTTGATCCTGTATCTTTACTTCTACTCTCTCTACCTCATCTCTTTCTCTCCCCCTCACTGCAGTTTTTTCCACTTCTCATACAACCTCATTTATGCCTTTACCTCTCTGTCTCTGCTGTTACCTCTCTCTACCTCTCGCTGAGTCCTTTCCCTACCTCACCACTCCTTCTCACTTCTTTATCTCATTTCTCTCTCTACCTCATCTATCCATACTCTATTGTAAATTCTCTCTCTCACTTCCTAACCTCTCAGTTTACCTCCCCATTAGCCCCTCCACCTTCTCTTTTTCATTTTGCCTTTATTCCCTTTCCTTAACCTCTCTAAATATCACATCAATTCAGTGCTTAATTTGTATTTGTTGTTTCCGTTGCCGGTCACCAGCACTTAAATTTGAGGTTCAGCACTTATTTTTCTGTCTAAAGTATTTACTGCGAGCAAAAGACACATACGGGAAAGACGGAGGAAGAGAAAAAACGAAAAAGGGTCACAATGGGAGAAAGAAGAAAGCTGCAAGAGTGAGTTGAAGGGACAAGGAGTGGCTGTAAATGGATTAAAGAGGCCTGAGATGGCTTCAGGATTATGTTGCCTCAAATGCAGCACACATAGAAAGAGGAAAGAAATGGGGAGTATATTTTGGTCCTTTCCCAGGTTTACCTGTTCTTGTAAATCTGAGAATGCGTCAAAATCCATGGATGTTTCATTGAAACACCCAAGCGACACCCATGAAAACACCTCCCTGGTGCAGAGTAATGCAACACAGCAATTTGCGATGCTTTATAATATGCAAGGTGGCCCTGCGTGGCTTCAGATTTCTCATTATTGATTTGCATAGCTCTTGCACCACTTTGAGTGGTGCAAGAGCGACACAAAGGGGCTCATAGATAATCCCCTAAGTATCAGTGTGGGACAGAAATTTTATGTATGAAATAACTATAAAATACCCTGGTAACCACTAGGTCAGCCCTTTTTAGCTTACCTGCTTATAGAAAGTAGTTTGATGGTTGGGTTGTTTCCAATCTGTTAGTTGTGAACTAAACATTGAGCTTGAGGGTGCAACTGCCATTCTGGGTCCTGTTTCTGGGATGTGGGGTGGTGTAGCTATCTTGAACACAGCCAGTTTATATGCCCCTGGATGCTTTAAATGCTGGTTGCTAGTGCGTTCCAGAGCTTTGCTGCTTGTGCTGAGAAAGCAGTGTCTCATACTGATTTCTTATGGTAAGGAGGTATGAAGCAGTGCCTCATACGGATTTCTTATGGTAAGGAGGAATGATAACAAGTAGTGCAAGCCTGGAGCGCAGTGTCCAGTTTTGCATGTATTGCTTGAATTTAACGAGTAGGAATAGCGGTCCTTTTCCTTGGGAAGCTCTGAGGACAATGTCAAGTGCCTTGAACAATGCTTTTTGAGCTATAGGTAATCAGTGGAGTGAATGCAAGACTGGAGTCATGCGTTCTCTATGGTGAGGGCAGAGAACTAGTCTTGCAGCTGGATTTTGGATGAGTTGTATTTTCTGTCTGATGAATGCAGGTGTGTCACAGTACAGGTCATTAGCATAGTCAAGTTCAGAGAGTACGACTGTGACAGTGGCTTGCAGTTTCTGCTGGTAGCCATGGCATAGGATGCTGCAGGCCTTGACTGTTTAAATTTGCTACCCCAGGATGGTCAAGTATTTCAACGGATTATTGGTAAACCATATTCAGTGCAATAGTACTCTAGATCCTGTTACATCTGTATTAGCTAATGACACCCACCAAGGTTACAGCCCAGTAATCAGTGACTGAGCCAGGACTCTAAAGTGAAGCCTGCCAGTGGGCACTATCCTTAAAAAAGTGTCTATTCAGTGAAATAGGGAGCAATGGGAGAGAGACAAAGAAAGGCAGGAAAAGAGAGATGTAGCATGCAAAAGAAAGATAGAAACAATCTCAGAGAAAGGCATGAAGAAGGAGATAGAGAGAGATATGCAGAGAATGAGATGGAGTAGAGGAGCAGGGAAAGAGAGAAAGACAGGAACAAACTTAGTAAGACAGAGAAAAAGAGAGCGAGAAACAGAAGCAAACGTGTAGAGTTATAAAGACAGGGAGAGACACAAAGACAGAGGAGAGAGGGAGAAGTCAACAGAAAGAGATATGGTGAGACAAAGAGAGAGAGAAAGAAAGACATGGAAATACAGGGAAGGAGAGAAATATAAGGAAAGGAAGAGAGATACAATGAGACAGAGAAAGCCAGGGACAGATGGAGAATGAGAGAGAGAGAGAATTACAGATACAGACAGAAAGGGAGAGAAAGTGAGAGTGACAGAAAAAAACAAGAAAAAGGGCCAATTGAGTAAACGTACTGGACCTCTGCCACCACCACTTCATTACACGTCTGTACCTGTGGCTATTATGCTAGGAAAAAGGAATGCTGTGCTACTGAAGGACGGCCACTCTGCTGGACTGCTACCCTGCTGGACTCCTGCTTTGTTGTGCTGACCTGCTGCCTGTTGTCCTCATGCCTAGGCGTGAGAAGGACCGACCTGCATCTCTCCGACCCAGAAACCAGAGTGGCTCCAGAGGCTAGTTTTCCAGCTTCCTGATCTGAAGTCTCAGGGACATAAAAGGCATCCAACCACCCTTCTCCTGGACCTGGACTCTGAGCTGTGAGTCTGCCCCGCTAAAGGTGCCACCCCAGTCCTGGGCCCTTGAAAGTGACCCTAAACTTTAGCGGAATTGACGCATCCTCTGCTGCATGGAGCAGAACAACGCATCACTTTTGTTGTGTTGTATGGAGCAGAACTGATGCATCGCTGCTGCTGCATGGACCAGAACCAACATGTCGCTGTTGTTGTGTGGAGAAGAACTGGCCCATCGAAGCTGCTGCATTGAGCAGAACCAACGCATCGGTTCAGCTATGTGATGCCTCTTTGTCTCGGATCCCCACAGCACTCTGCAACTAGGAATTAACCCTTTTGCTGCAAGACCTCCCCTCACCAGTGATAAACCTTAGTTTGTGTCTAGGCCCACGTAAAGTTTTGCCCACATAAGGGGGCATATTTATACTCCGTTTGCGCCGAATTTGCGTCGTTTTTTTCGACGCAAATTTGACGCAAAACTAACTCCATATTTATACTTTGGCGTTAGACGCGTCTAGCGCCAAAGTTCATGGAGTTAGCGTCATTTTTTTGCGTGAACACCTTCCTTGCGTTAATGATATGCAAGGTGGGCGTTCCCGTCTTAAAAAATGACTCCGATGCTATTGCGTCGGATTTATACTCCCGGGCAAAAATGACGCCCGGGAGTGGGCGGGACTAAAAAAACCCGCATTTGCGCCGGATTTTAGCGCCTGGGTCAGGGCAGGCATTAAGGGACCTGTGGGCTCAGAATGAGCCCAGAGGTGCCCTCCCAAGCCCCCAGGGACACCCCCTGCCACCCTTGCCCACCCCAGGAGGACACCCAAGGCTGGAGGGACCCATCCCAGGGAAGAAAAGGTAAGTTGTGGTAAGTTTAAAAAAAAAAAAAAAAATTGTGGCATAGGGGGGCCTGATTTGTGCCCCCCTACATGCCACTATGCCCAATGACCATGCCCAGGGGACAGAAGTCCCCTGGGCATGGCCATTGGGCAAGGGGGCATGACTCCTGTCTTTGCTAAGTAATTTGTGCAGATCCTTCAAGGTTTTCTTAAGGAGAGTAACAGCTAAAATAAAAAAAATATTGAAATTGAGTTTAAAAAAACAGCCATTTGTGTCTAGGTTTTCATCTGTAACTCCTTATAACTATGGCAGTTTTTTAAAGCAATACACTGTTACGTCTGCTGGACCCTTGTGACTGTGAGGATATATAGGTTCTCCAGGAATCTAGGTACCCATAGCCAATAACTGATTTGCATCTGGCAATGTTTTTTCATTGCGTCCTGGGTATTCCGTTATTTTATTTGGTAAAATATTATGAGGGAAAAATAGGTATAAACCAAACCTATGTATTTCCGAAATGGGCACAAGATATTGAGTTTAAAAGCAGTGGTTATTTGCTCTGAATTTGGGGATACCCATTTTACTGTGTGAATTGGAGGCATTCCTCAAAAGGAATTCTTTCTTACACATTGTCTTACATTTGGAAGGTGCAAATGCAGAAAAAGACAATTGGTAATAACAATTGTTCTACTATTCTGTGCTCCCCTTTGTACCCCGATAAAAGTGGTACTTCACTTGTGTGAGTAGACCTAGTAATCATGATAGGAAATGTCCCAAAATGCAACGCGGACACAGCACATTTTTCCACTGAATACTGACCCTTTTTTTAGCAATTTACCTAACTGTGGAATTTGAGTCCTAGCTCAGCCTGCACCTAGGGAAACCTATCAAATGTATACATTTTTTTAAACCTAGACACCCGGGGCAATCCAGGATGGGGTGACTTGTGTGGCTCTCACCGGGTTCTGTTACCCAGAATCCCTTGCAAACCTCAAAATGTGTCTACAAATAAATTTTGCCCATATTTCTGTGATGGAAAGTTCTGGAATCTGAGGGGAGCCACAAACATCCTTCCACATAACATTCCTCAAGTCTCCCGATAATAATGGTACCTCACTTGTGTGGGTAGGCCGAGTGCCAGTGATAGGAAACACCCCAAAACTCAATGTGGAAACATCACATTTTTCCACGCAAAACAGACCCTTTTCTGGCATTAGCCATTACATTCTGTATTCAGTTCAGCCGCCTATTGGCTTTGACATGGCATACGACATTACATTTGGTATTTAGGTTAGCTGCCTATTGGCTTTAACGTGGAGTTAGACATCGCAGTTGAGACATTGCAGATGAGCTTTGTTTTTCCAAGCTGTGTTTTTCCACATGAAAGACCAAGCTGTGTTTTTCACACCAGACCCTAGCTGGTAAGAGCGCGTAGATTTTGTGTTTACCTCTCAATCCAGTCTGAGAGCGAGTGAATTCTGGGGAATTGGCCACTCTCCAGGTTTCTTTGGTTCTCAAACAGAGTTTGCTTTTAAGGATGGCTCTGGACAACAGCGAGGGAGGAAGATATTCTTCTTGACTTCAGACAGGAATGGACATCAGTTGCCTGTACCCGTTTGGGTGGAAAATCTCTTTCTCGCAGTTGAACCGGAGTCATCAACTTGAAACCCCAGAAAGATGAAGCTGAGTTCCCCATAGCCCTACGGTGATGCAATTTTGACTTCTATGCTTTGCTTTGAAGTTATGCTATAATATAATCACATGTATTTGCTGTGTACATTGCAACTGAGAAGTACTTTGATATATTTTGCTTTCATTGCTGCGACTACTTTTGAACGTGTGCTTCCATCCTACTAATTGTGTCTCTCAGGAACCTCATGGTGAAGTAATAATAACAATAAATGTCTTCTTTAAACTAAGAAGTGCATTCCAGAGACGTTTTGTAAGCTCGGTCATAAGATGAGAGAAGGAATGCAGAACAGTCTCCCAATAAAAATGGTACCTCACTTGTGTGGGTAGGCCCAGTGCCCGCGACATGAAATGGCTCAAAATGCAACATGAACAGATCACATTTTTCCACCCAAAACTGTCCTTTTTTTGCAATGTGCCTAGCTGTGGACTTTGTGCCCTAGCTCAGCTGGCACCTAGGGAAACCTATCAAACCCGTACATGTTTTAATACTAGACACCCAGGAAAATCCAGGATGGGGTGACCTGTGTGGCTCACACCAGGTTCTGTTACCCAGAATGCCTTGCAAACCTCAAAATTTGTCTGAAAAAAACACATTGTCCTCACATTTCTGTAATGGAAAGTTCTGGAATCTGAGGGAAGCCACAAATTTCCTACCACCCAGTGCACGTCTTGTTCTTCTGATAAAAACAATCTCTCGCTTGTGTAGGTGGGCCAAATGCGTTTGACAGAGAAGCCCCGAAAACATGTAGAAATTGAGGGGAAACCACTGCGTGTCCAAAAGTGCAGTTTTTTTCATATGTTTTAGGCTGACTCTGCTTTGGGCACTCACACAAGTGGGGCAGAGTTTTTATCTGTACAGATGGGGCAATGCTGGGTGGTAGGAAGTTTGTGGATTCCTGCAGATTACGGAGGTTTCAGTCACAGAAATGTAGGGAAAATGTGTGATTTCAGGCAAAGCAGGAGGTTTGCAGGGCATTGTGGGAAAGACAATGGTGTAGGGTACATGTGAAGCACACCACCCTGGACCCCCCAGATATCTAGTTTTCATAAGTGTCTCTATCTGGTTTTCCCAGGTGGCAGCCCACACAAGCTCAAAAAGTACAGTCATTCACCATTTTGGGACTTAGCCAAGCTCTCCTGTTCCATATGTAAATCAACACCCAAAAGGGTCAAATGACCACTTGCTTGCAATTGGGACGAGATGCTTTAGTCCACAGGAGGAGCAGAAAGACTGTTGCCCCCTTCGGTTGAGGTGGGGGCATAACCGTGCCAATGTTGGTGGCGTCTAGTGGGTTGCCTGCCCCCCAGGGGGGCATATCATGGGCTTTTGCCTCATCTGCCCCTCAGGGCATAACGTCATTTGTCCCTATTTTACTTGGGTGGTGGCACGGCCTTGCCCATTGTGGGCATCCCCACCAGTAGGATTAGGGAAAAAAAAAAACCTGATGCCCAGTGGGTTTTCTGACCTCACCTGTATTGCCCCATCTGCTCCCGGGGGCAGGAAGACTGAATATGCCTACAAGAAATAGGAGAAATAAAGGGGGAGCAAAATCCCTTGCCCAAGGGTCCGCTCCTCACTCCCTGGTGTCTGCTTGAGGATCGCCCTCCTGCTGCGATCCCCAAGCAAGATCCCCTAGGGAGGGTACCATTAAAAAGGGGAGATTCTCCCCTTTGCAATGATACCCCTCCCTCCTGCCCCAGTTCTCAGGGGGCTGAGATAGCCCATGAGCACCAAGGCAGTGAAAGTGAAATGAGCCAATCAACTCATTTCACTTTTGTTTGCAGCTAAATGACGTTAGCATGCCGTGTGAGCTGATCGTCATTTCACTGCAAACCCAAAACAGACTTGGTAGCTGGGGAAGCTATTCCCTAGCTCCCAGGGCTGTTTTTCCTGAAAGGAAATCTCTTTGGTGCCCGCACCAGAGGGATTTCCTGTGCTGTGTGTGTGGATGGCTGGGAGCCATCCGACACACATGAGCATTGTGGTGTTGGACAGCTCCCAGCCGTCCGATGTACAGAAGGGGTTAAGGTACTTTGGTTTAGAGGGCCTACCTGGGTCCCTGCAGGCAGAATGCATGCTATTGCGGTCAGCCTGAACTTTTGACTTTGGTGGGACCGTATATCACCAGTTGGCGCTTCTTGCTTCCAAACACTATTTTATAGTTGTGTTTTTGTCATCTTTTTGTTCTTGTTTTATTTATTAAATCAAGTTGTTTTTTTTTGTAACCTGGTGTGGGATCATTTTTGTGTAATATTTTCACTGTTTTACTGTTTGAAGTGTTGTACAAATACTTTATACATTGCCTTCAAGTTAAGCTTGACTACTCTGTGCCAAGCTAGCAGAGGGTGAGCACCGGTTAGTTTGAGGTTGGCTTGTGGCTGCTGCTTGACCAGGGCTCTCATCCCCAGTAAACCAACAACACAATTTCTCACACCCAGCAACATCTGTCTGCCCTGGGACTCCTGAAGACATTTACACAACCTCTAAGAATATGTAGGAAAGAGCTTTGTGGTTCATTCCAATAGTGCCTATATGAGTTAAGGCTTGCTTTCTGTTGGGTGTGTGTATCTTACTGTGACATGGGTGCCTCATGTGAAAGGTTTATTCATGGCCACTGGAAATGCATGATGTGTGGCCTTTGAATTTGCCACCTGCCCAAGTTGCCCGGTGGACGATAGCCTCATCTGACTGAGCAACACGGTACTGCTTAGGCAAGCTAGTGGCTTTTATGTCTTCTGATCAAAATTTCCTGCAGTTTGGTGGCAGAAAAATGGCCCAGCAAGCTGAAGGAAGGAAATTCAGACTGTTGCATCAGGTCACTGTACCAGCAGTACTGTGCTGGTAGAATCTGTCAGTACACCTGTGTATCTACACATACCCTTAACTCCCTGTTTAGCAGTCTGTCTGTTTCTCTAAATCTCTTTTGATAGAGCTATCACAATCAATTCTCTTTCTAAAAGTCAATCTCTATCTGTTTATCGCAACTTAATTGCAAGGTCAGACTAGGACAAAAAATAGGCCTGGGCACCAGATTAAAGTTGCATCCATTAGAGAACAATATAGCAAAAAAAATAGTAATATCAGGGAAATCAACAGTAGAAAACGGCCCACCTGGGCATATAACTGGCCCACAACTTCCACACTCTGTCTGATCTGTCTGACCAGCCCATCCGGCACTGCCTGATTGCCGTATAGGCCAGTCCAACACTGCCTGTTTGTTTATCAATCTGCTTCTGGCTGCCTCTGTGTCTATCAATTAATTTCTATATGTATTTATCTACATGTGCCTCTATCTCTATCTACCTCTATCTGTACTGTCCCTTATCTGTATCTTTCTCCCTCTAACGGCACATGTCTATCTCCCTCTGTCTACCTATTTGTCTCTTTCTGCCTCTGAATGAATCTATCGGCTTCTTTCGCATCTATATATCTGTCACTTTGCCTGTCATTGCTCTATCTCTTCAGGGTTGGCCTCCATGCAGGGGTAGCCCCTCCCTGTGAGCGGAGGAGCGTCACCCCCCAAAAAAAGTCCCCCATAATGGAAAAATTAATTGGTAATAAACCTTGTTTATTACCATTTTATTTTTCAGTGCCCCATCCTGAACCAAGTTTCAGGACGGGGGGGGGCAATTGCTGCCGAGTGGCAGCAGGGAGCTGTGCACTTGTTTAAAGTGTGCATGTCCTTTTGGCTGGCCGTCTTGGGACGGCCAGCCAGACATGCTCACTTTAAACATCTCTTAAGACAGCTGGGTTGGAGAAAGCACAGACCTCCAGTGCTCTGGTGAGTGCTGCGAGACCCCGCTCCCACCAATCCTGACACTGCTTTCATGCAGGTTACCAGCATGAAAGAAGCTTTGGGATTGGTTAGTGGCGTTTCCTGGTCCCGTGCATTGGAGCTGCCAGGAGCAGGAGGATGCCACAAGGAAGACGCCTGAAGGTAAGTGCCTTTTTTAAAAATATTGTTGTATTCCCCCCTACCACCACCCGCCCCCGCCGTAAACATAAGCCAAATGCCACTGCCTCCATGTGAGTGGAGGAGCGTTCCTCTGCCAAAAGTGCCCCATAACGGAAAAATAAAATGGTAATAAAATATTAAACTTTGTTTGTCACCATTTTATTTTTCAGTGCCCCGTCCTGAACCAAGTTTGGCGACAGCCAACCAGACATGTGCACTTTAAACATCACTAACCCAGCTGTCTTAAGACAGCTGGATTTAAGATAGCACAGGCCTCCAGTGCTCTTGTGAGCAATGAGAGAGCCCGCTCCCACCAATCCTGACGCTGTTTTTATGCTGGTTACCAACATGAAAGCAGCGTCAGGATTGGTTAGTGGCGTTTCCTGGTCCAGCGTGTTGGAGCTTCTAGGAGCAGCAGGATGCTGCAAGGAAGATGCCTGAAGGTAAGTGCGTGTTTTTATTTTTTTTGTTATTAAAATTGCCGCCACTGTATTTCTTACTTGTCATGTGTCGGTCACTGTCCTTCTCCGTCTCTGTCCATTTGTGCTTCTGTCCCTTTTTGTGTGTCTGTCCCTCTCTCCTCCTATGTCTGACCCTCTGTATCTCCATCTCTCCCTCTGACCCCTCCTCCATTTCCCTCTCCCCACTTTCCCACCACATAGCTATCAGAACAAATGAGCATGCCTAAAAACCTGCCCCTGCGTCTGCGTGGACAGGAGTGTATTTAATATAACTATTTCACTGCATTTGTATCGCCCACTGCGGCGTAAAGGACATTTGAGGAGCTCCCTCAATAATTTGGGATCATATGGTGGTCAAGTTACATTTTATTTAATTTAAGAGTAATTCGTTCCACTTGTTGATGGCGCACACACCAATTTAGTTAAAGCCCACTGGGGCATAATTGGGATTGAGGTGCCTATGGGGGAGGCATAACATATTTAGCATGAGATATGATTATACATATGTGGACCAATTTTGGAACTGTATATGCAAGATTCCTTACCTTCATAGCTTCATGAATGTGTCGAAACAATGTTTGTTTTCTGTAATTATTTATTTGGAATGTCGATTCACTTGCAATATTTCTGTAGTGGTATGTAGGACCCCGTACCATGTTATGGTCAGGCAACTCATGTTCACGAAAATGGACACAATTATTGGAGCATATTATGTTCATTCAGATTGATTTTCGATTGAAGGGTATCAAGTCATGAACCAAGGGGCATTTTTATAATCCGTTTGCGCCAAATGTGCATCAAAAGTCTTGACGCACATTCGGCGCAAACCGTGCACCATATTTATACTATGACGCCCGACCCCACGGACGTCAAAATTCCTCAGTGTGCATCATTTGTTGGATGCGGGAAACTGCCTTGCGTTAATGACATGCAAGGTAGGCGTTCCCGCCAAAAAATGACTTTAAGTGCACCTTATTTATACTCCCGCGTCATTTTGATGCACAGGGGTGGGCGGGCCTTAAAAAACTGTGCACAGCCTGATGTGCGCCGTTTTTTAACGCCTGGGTGAGGGCAGGCGTTAAGGGACCTGTGGGCTCACTTCAATGGTCTCTGACCATGGTAGCAGTTGAGTGGTGCCCTTTTTCTCCTAACGTCAAACCTCAAACGTGGCGCCTGCATGGCACGTAGGAATGGCGCTAGCCGGCGGTAAATGTTTTTATGCAAACCAGCGCAAAAAGTATGAATATGGGCATATTTACATTAGGGAGCGGGTGAAAATTCTGCTCCTCTGGTGGAATTCGCAGAGTTTTGTCCACTCTGTGCTCCTCTTGGAGCACTGAGTTCTGGCAAAACTGCACCAACCACCACATTTCAGAGTTTTTTATTGCATGAGGCTCAGAAACATTACATTGACGAGTGAGAATTTGTGGCCCATTGCGTGATTTTCATGTGTTAGAACACCTCACGGTGAGATTTTTCAATGCGTCAGCTCGCGACCATTCACTTTGAGTAAGCTGATGCTCGAGTAAAAAATCTATTCGAGCAGCAGAAAAATCAGCGCCCTCTTGTGCGCCACGTGGTGCAGTTCATGCTGATTTTACAGTGCTAAAAATCCACACAACATGCCTAATTCTGCCCACCCAAAGAACTCTGCGGAGTCTCATTTTTCTGTAACTCTGTGGAGTGAAACTCCACAAGTTCAGCCCACACCTCATTTACATGTAGATAGGGTTTTTATTGTGTGTTATATTTATGTGGTGTTTGTACTTGTGACTTATCCAATATGTATACAACATTATGGCCCTGATTTATACGTTTTTTGCGCCGCATTTGTGTTATTTTTTTACACAAACCGGCATAAACTTAAAAAATACAATTGTATTTTGTAGGTTTATGCCGCTTTTGCGTCAAAAAATGACGCAAATGCAGCGCTAAAAAATAAATCAGGACCTATAAGTGTTCTTTCTATGATCATAAGTGAAAAGAACAGAGTTGATAATGGTGGACAGGCAAGTGTTTTTGGTATTTTTATTGTAAGAGTCCTTTATTTTCTTGGTTAAAATTTGGATAACTGTTTAATAATGGCATTGGAGCTGGCGGCAATAAAGGGTAAACAGGCCTCCCCTTGGGAAACCTTAAACAGAAGTGCCAAAAAGATTGAAAAAACAGATTGGAAATTTGCTGGACCCAAACCTTCCTTTTTTATGCATATGTCACGCCCAAGGTAGGCCCTGGACAACCCAGAGGGCAGGGTGAAATACATTTAAAAGACAGGACGTGGACTTTTAAGTTTTACATGTCCTGGTAGAGAAAAACTCTCAAAGTCATTTTTCACTACAGCAAGGCCTATCTCTCACATTGGATAGCATTGGGATTACCTTATTACATTTTATAAGGAAGAGATAAGTTTTCGGAGTTTGGTGTCTCTGGACTTTAAAATTTAAAAACACAACTTATGGTGAATTTGAATTTGAAATTGCAGTGCGGAAAATTACACTTTTAGAAAGTTGGCATTTTTGTTACTTGGGTAATTTGGTGCCTTTTGACTGTCTCTAAATACACATGAGGGGTGAGTTACAGCTGGGCTCTAGGCATTCCCTCAAGACAGCTACACAAAGGGAGCTTAGGTGTGACTGATGGGCCATTTGCATCCTGCTGCCTCTTGCCTGGGAGAGAGAAAGATTGGACCTGCATCTCTCCGCCCCAGAACACAAGGTGATTTCAAGGGCCATCTGACTGGTCTCCTGTTTGCTAAAGTCTCAGACATAAATGGCTTCCAACTTACCTGCATCTGCACCTGGACTCTGCCATCTGTGACTCTGCACTGCGAAGTGGTGCCACTCCAGTCCTGGACCCTTGGAAGTGGGGCCTAAAGTGCTTGCGTCAATCCAACCCACGCATCCTCTTCAGAACCGGCGCATCAACACAGTTATGGGGACCAGAACCAGTGCATCTTCACCTTTGCATAGAATGCAACCGGTGCATCCTTGTCCCCACATGGAGCTGACATGGTACATCTCCTTCAGAACCAGTGCATCACTCTCAGAATCAACACATCCTCTACTGCAGGAAGAGTAGCAGCGCGTCACATCAAATTCGGGACTAGCGCATCGCCCTCAGAACTGATACATCTGCAACTTTGTGTGGAGAAAACCAACACATCTCCTTCTGTTGCGAGATTGGAACCAATGCATCACCTCAGCTGCACCTTTCATCTTCCTTGACGCAACCAGTATCAAGTTCAGTGGGCCCAAGTGTGTCCCTGTATCCGGCCCATGCTCCATCGCAGTCAGCCTGAACATTTGACTTTTCCCCGGTCCAGCGCAACTAGATGTTTCAAGTAGGGTGCTTATTGCTTCTAAGCGCTATTGTACAGCTTATCCTTTAAAAAGTCTCAATTTCTACTTATTGAATTTTTGCCATTTTTATCTTGTTCTTGTTTGATTTATTAAATGAAGTTTTATTTTTCTAACCAGGTGTGGAATGTTTTTGTTTGGTGTTTACACTGTTTTACTGGTTGAAGTGTTGCACAAATACTATACACATACCCTCTTAAGTTAAGCCTAACTGCACTGTACCAAGCTACCAAAGGGTTAGCACAGACTAATTTAAGGTTTGATTAACATTTACCCTGACTGGGACTGAGGTTCCTGCTTGATCAGGGTACATACCTCAGTCAACTAGAAACCTTTATTATTGTTATAAGTAGAGGTAAGTACGCACCTACCACTAGCAATAATGCCCCCAGACAATGTTAGGTCCAGTCAGGGTCTCAAAACAACCCCTGGTAGCTTGGCAATGAGCAGGCAGGCTTAACTTAGGAGTTAAGGTATTTAAATACACCAATACACAAGACATAATAAAAGCCACACACCAATTTAAAAAATAGTAAATATTTTCATCGTTAAAATGACACCAAAACAACAGAAATCCGACATAGGGAACCAGAGTTATGAAATTTTAAAGATTACATGAAAATGGGCTTTCCAGTGCTTAGAAATCAATACTGCCACTGGGGACATCTGGTTGCACTTGACCGGGACAAAGTTTGTGGCTGACCACGATGGAGCCTTGCTCAGATACACTGAAACTTTTTTTGGAGCTTTACTCTCTCGGCATCCTGCGGTTCTCCTCAGTAAGCCAATTTCGATGCAATGTTATCAGACCGCTTTTCCGAAAGACCCCGGTTAAATCCTTGAGGTTTGGAGCGCCGGAGCAGAACCTGAAATCCTGGGTCGCGGTTGAAGGTAGTCAGCTTGACTCACGACGGCGAGTCAGTCCACTTATGGAGCTTTTTTTTTTAAGTTGCTCCAAACTTCTCCAAACTTCCAGAACTTCTTCCTGAAGTTCCTCTCGGGGCTCAAAATGTTCAAAACACATATCCAAGGGCTAGATGCTCTGAGATGGTCCGTGGAAGTTTCGGACTACAGTTCCCACAATGCACCTGGGCAAATCCTTAAAAGTTCCCTGGACGCACTCCAGCCTGGGGACTTTTGTGATGGTTGGTGCAGGCAAGCTCTGTTAACCTGTTGCTTTCAGGGAGTCCACTCCCGAGTCCCTTTTGAAGCAAGGCAAAATCCTTTGGGCTGTTGTTCCAGTGTGCAACAGGAGCAGTACTTCAGTGTGCAGTCCTTGGGGGCTGCAGACCAGGTTCCATCAGGGCAGTCCTTCTTGTGATTTCAGGCAGCAGATCTGAGTTGCAATGCAGCTCAGCCATTTTTATTCATTCATCATGGGGGACAAACGGGGAGGCACTCTTGTCCAATGAGCAGCAGGCTGCCATCCAAAAGCATGACAGCTTTCTCCAAAGTGTGGCATTTTCTTGTCCCATAAAGCACTGCACTTTAAAGTTCCAAGATGGACGATTTTCCTCCAAAGGAGCAAGACCTGCCTAACCAAACCTACTGGCGTGGCTCATTTCCATTAACACACCCCCTTTGGACATCTGCAAATTCCTTTCCTGGGCCTGCATATCTATCTGTTGGGTACAGGGTGAGAAGGCAGGCCTGGCTGGCATTCCTTTCTGTCCTGCTTCCTTTGAAGCTGTTTGATTTACCCTGCCTCGTTCTGGCCTCACCATCTCCGAACCTCCCCCCATCAGATAACCTCTGCTCAGTGAAGGCCACTTATCACCTCATCAAAGCAGCCTGGCTAATCCTGTTAAGGTGGACCAATCAGGAGAGGCTGATAGAGCGTTCCGTCCTAATAAATTACCTATATTCGGACGCTCTTGGGTCGATGAATCTTTTGACCAAGTGGGGCTCTCATCACCCGAGAGTAATCAATCAAATCAACAATCAATAATCAATAACGAACATAAGCAATATCCTGATCAACATAACACTTCACAATTAATCCAGAAAACATTTCGGCGAAACCATGACCTTTCGGTCATGAATAACCACACCAGTTTATTCAAAGTTAATGAATTTATTTCTCTATATTAACAAAGCTAGCACGATATAAATGTGTCTCAACACCAAATGATATATGTAAATGAACATTAATAGCTGTCCATAACGGCGGAAAAGATGCAATCTATGCAGTATTTGAATAACAATGCATTCGATAATAGCAACGCAAACCACTAAAACTATAATCTGTAATGGGCTAATTGCATACATTAGTCAGCATAACAAGGTCTCAAATTGCATCGTGCATCAAATGAATCCTCATCTAACCTCAAATTAGCATCTGCATGTGGGACTTCATGCGAAAACAATTTAGCAACATTAATTTGGAAAACTCCTAACTAGGGCTCTTATCAAAAATCAGCAGTTGGTTACCTAAAAAGAAACACAATGCAATTGTACAATTTCCTTTCATATTTACCAAATTCAATCAGCATTCAAGGAAGTCTTCGTCTCACAGGTACCGGATTCGATCAGCATGGGACGGGGGCAAAGGGGCAGGGTGGACGGGGCAATTGCCTCACAGCGGCAAGATAAAAGACAAAACTAATACTTCATGCAAAGGGACAAATCAAAGTTAAAGTCTCTAGGGCGAGAATTATTTAAAGTCTCTTTCTCTCGATTAGAGAAAGCATCAGAGTTTCTTTCAAAATGGCGTCGCAGCAAGATGGGCCATAATGGCTGCAATGTCCTGTAAATGGCCGTAATGTCCGCAAATGGCTGTAATAGCTGGTAATGTCTCGTGCACCAGGTTTAAATAGACAACAGTTCAAATCCAGTAGGGTCTTCCATTGGAGGGTTCATAGGTTGGCTTCAAATTGTCCAATCAAAAACAACAGTTCACAAGCTTCTACCTAGGCATACATTATCCTTGGAGTCGGGAACGTAAGTTGCAACATATTTTACCAATTAACTCACTTTCAGAGCGTCCATTGTCTGCACCTGCAGATTGACCTTGGAGCAAAGAAGAAGATGCCAGGCTGGCACGAAACCTTAAAGATAAGCATGTGAACCGATCTCACTGGAAAAGTACAGCTTCAAGCAAGAATACACGTTTTATTAACACATTGGAAAAATACGAGCATCTAAACCGTGAGACATGGCAACTAGGCCAAAGCCTCCACTAAAGTTATGCTAAGCTAAAACATTTCAAACAAGCAAATCATAGCACACGTTTACGGTTATGTCAGACTAGTACAATTCTAATACATCACGTTATATAAAGCACGCTTATAAATGTTGGCGAACTACTCTGAGGGCACATTTGTCCCCGTACAATCTTTATAAGTTCGGTTAAAGTCACACCTGATTATTGCAGCACTACGTTTATGCGCTAATAAATGTAAAACCTTCATTTCTGCGTCATCAATCCCTCCTCTGATGACTACTTGTCATCACACAAACTAATCCCACAAATTTTATTCCATTAAAATTCTGTCAGTTCTCTTTGCCTTTTAGTTCCCCTTGTTCTTGCTTTGTATTCTTCTGCCATTCTTTTCATCATTTTCTCTTCCTTCCTTCTCTTAATTCTTGCCATGATCATTATTATTCCCCTCTTTATTCCCCAAATCCCAAAGATGCAAATCAGAACTATTAATATTCCCTGTATTATTTTTAATAATATTCCATTCCAAATTCCACCAAGCCAATTTCCCACTGAAGCAATTCCCTTTCCAACCTTCTCCCAAACTCCTGGTTCTTTCAATTCCTTCAAGTCTGCACTCTCTTTCGTTAAATTTGCAAGCATTGTTCTAATTTTCACACTATTGTCTGGTATGTACGTGCAACAGTGACGCGCACCAAGCATTTTGCAAACGCCGCCATCCTTTGCTAAAAGAATGTCTAGGGCAAGCCTATTTTGAAGAGTCATAGCTCTTTCCGCTGCAAGTTCAGCATCCATCAGGATTATAGCACCTGAAAACTTTGTCAACATGTTATCCACTATAGTAGACAACTTTCTTATTTTGATGGAATTCAACACAACTCCCAATGAAGGAATCATGGCTCCAAATATATCTCCTACCACAGCAGCTGCGGTCTCTCTTTTCTGGATACGATGAGATCCAGGCGTCTTTGGAATCACCGATAGGTCATCCAGTTGATAAACCTTTGGGAACACTATACCCAAATAACATCTCCCCCACCATCCCTTTGGGAGACTATAATAGGCATTATGCCCACAAATGTAAAATACACCAGGTATGACAGGATCTAGTCAGTTCAGCATGAATGTCCATTTGGCCTTAAAGATAAACGTATGTTTACATTCACTCGCTCCTACAAAAATATTATCATAATAAGACTCACCACGATATACACAAAATTTCCCTACATGCCAAGCATCTAAAGCTATTCTTCCTTGTGTCTTTATTGCGGCAAAAGCATAATTATCTACTGAAGTCCTCTTATGTAGCTCCTTTTCTAATTTCGCATTCATTTGTGCCCTTCTATCATCTGTGCGATCTAAAAAGCTTATTTCTACTGCAGAGAGGGAGCAGGTAAGGTTTTCCCTATGAGCGTGAGCTGTTTCAAAAGGTTGCATTGGCTCGAAAAATTCCCTCATTATTTTAGCATCCCAATCTTTAGCAATCTGGCTTAATTGCGTGATTATAGGAACATATGCAAAGGTAACATCATAATTTGAGTAAAAATACTGTATGTTTGTTTGACCATAAAATCTAGAAGTTACTATACTACATGTAATCCCATATGTAAGAGGCATGTGATGATAAGTCACCCCTTCCGTTACCGATGTCGGTATCTGTGTACACACATAACAATCTTTCGCATCCATAGTCTCAACATATTCTGTCAGTAAGCGATAGAAAACATTATACGAAAGTTCCTTCTTATCATGCAAGTGTCTCTCATCTAATTCTAGTCTTTTCAGTGCGGTTAGTTCAGTGACAATAACAGGAGCAAAAGTAGAAGCATCAATTTTCTTATTCTCACCCTTACCATGCATTCCAAGCACTATTGCCATTATTATTAGTACACATGCAGTTATCAAGCCTATACACGCATATTTACAATATTTCACTCTACTGTTTTGTGTCATGATCTGTATAGAATCAGAGAGCTAGAAGCACCTGTAAAAAGAAACGATTTAGCAATTTGTTACAAAGCGGAACGAGCGCAATGTTCACACAGTTTTCTTCAGGAGCCCAGTCACTTATCGGTTAGCAGCAAAGTCTCAATTCGGCAATAACTCAATTCGGCAATAACTCAGTCTTTTTTTTTTTTTTCTCAATTAGCAACATTGTCTCAAATCGGGTTTAAGAGTCAATCAGGTTATCAAAGTCTTATCAAGTTAGCAAATGTCTCATCCGGTTTAGCAATGTCTCAGCTGGTTGTATCACGTTAGATTATAGCAAGCAATGTCATTTACCAGCTTTTCAATCAACAGTGTCCATAAAACTTTTCTTTTCTATTGGTATCTCTTCTTCTTCGTTCTCGATGCTAAGAGATACAAATTCGTCGGTCCAATCGTCATTGACTGCATATGCCCATTCTGGACCGGAATACCTCCTGTTTGGTATTCTTTTCCTTTTCAATTTTGCATCTCTCTTTGATTCTGCCTCACTGGTACTTTCCTCTTTGGCCAAGTCTTTTTCATCACTTGAGGTTGGTACCACGACAGACACTTCCTTTCTTTTCTCTTTCACTCTTGGCCCTTCACTGTCATTCAACTTTTCCCTAGTTCCTAGTTTTACTGGTGATATACTTTGTCTTCTCTTTGCATTGTGTCCACTTGATGGACCTGCGATCTCTTCTGAAGAAGTTTGAACAGTTTCGTTCTGTTCTGCCTTGTCCCCTCCTTCTGGGGAATCAATCAGGTTTTGCTTTTCTTTTTCTGTACCGTCTGCTTCTGGGAAAGCCCTCCTCTGATCAGGTTCTCCTGCTTCTTCACCTCTTTCGAGCCCTTTGTCACCGTTACTTTCTTCAGGCTCTGTGTCACTTTCAGCTGCTTCAGGCTCTTTGTTACCTTCAGCTGCTTCAGGCTCTTTGTTACCTTCAGCTGCTTCAGGCTCTTTGTTACCTTCAGCTGCTTCGTCGCTGTCTGAGGTTTCTCCTTGGTCTTCCCCAAGTGAATCGGTTGCTTCGTCCTCAGAGAATATTTCTCTCTCCTCTGTTTCTGCCTGTTCGCTTCTAGTTCTGTTTTGCTCTGTCTCAGCGCTCGGCACTTTGTTATCAGGTACTGGCAGTTTCAGCGCTTCAACTTCCTCATCTGTGGGACACAACACTTTCTTTGTGTGACTGGCGTGAATCCAGTTGGGAACTCCCGCACACTTCACAGCGGTAGTGGTTGTCAGGATCACTTGGAAAGGGCCTTTCCAACGGGGTTCCAGACACGACTTCCTCACGTGCTTCTTTATCACGACCCAGTCACCTGCTTTCAGTGTGTGTCCTGGACCTTGGATCGGTGGCAAGGTGGTTGCTTCCACCTGGTGAGAGAAAGAGCGAACCACGTCAGCCAGACCTTTGCAGTAGTCTAACACCATATCATCTGTAATATTCAAAAGCGCGTTTGCGGGAACTGCAGGAAGTCTCATGGCCCTGCCCATGAGAATTTCGTGCGGGGACAATCCAGTCTTTCTGTCAGGGGTGTTTCTCATTGACATTAATACCAAAGGCAATGTGTCAGGCCATTTCAAATTTGTCGATGCACATATTTTCGCCATTCTTGATTTCAGTGTACCATTCATCTGCTCCACCAGTCCTGAGGCTTCAGGGCGATAGCTACAATGCAGTTTTTGCTCAATGTTCAGCGCTGCGCAAAGTAACTTTATCACCTCGTTATTGAAGTGACTTCCTCTATCTGATTCTAAAGAGATCGGGAATCCGAAACGTGGTATCAACTCCCTCAACAATAGTTTTGCAACTGTAAGGCTGTCATTTCTACGTGTGGGGTATGCTTCAATCCAGTGACTAAAAATGCACACAATCACCAACACATACTTCAGACCTCCATGCACAGGCATCTCAATAAAGTCCATCTGCATTCTGCTGAATGGGCCACTCGCCCTGCCAATGTGGCTCGTGTTCACAACCGTTCCCTTTCCTGGGTTCATCTGCTGACAAATGACACAACGATGGCAAACTGCTTCTGCAGCTTGACGGAATCTGGGGTTAAACCAATCAGTTTTGAACAATCTTATCATGGCATCTCTCCCTAGGTGAGCCTGCCCATGATAGAACCGCGCTAGCTGCGATAAGAGACAATTTGGTAAAACAAATTTTCCCTCATTTGAAACCCATAACTCATCTGGTCTCTTTGTACATTGTGATTTAATCCAGGAAGCCTTTTCATCCTCCCTGACGCTATTCTGTAATGCTTTTAGTTCATCCATTGTATCCACGACCTTCAAGGCAAATGCTTCAGCTGGTTCGAGCTCTGGCTCACTTATCAAATTCCATTCATCCCTGAGCAATATACAGCTCAAGGCACAAAATCTTGCGACTTGATCCGCATATGCATTTCCCAGAGAAACATAGCCCTGTCCTTTTGTATGAGCACTACACTTTACCACTGCAATTTCGGCTGGCATCTGAATGGCGTGTAACAATTCCCTTATTCTCTCCCCGTTTTTCACTGGGGACCCTGAAGAGGTCAGGAAACCTCTCTGTGACCATAGTTGCCCAAAGTCGTGCACTATTCCAAACCCGTACTGACTATCAGTGTAAATGGTAACCTTCATCAATGTAGACAGTTGGCATGCTCTTGTAAGGGCTACAAGCTCTGCTACTTGTGCGGAGTAGACTCCTTGAAGCCAGGACGCTTCCAAGACACCTGTTACAGTACATACAGCATATCCTGCTTTCAAAATTCCCAATGCATCTCTTAAACATGACCCATCAACAAAAACAATTTGGTCATTTTCATCAAGCTTAGTATCCTTAAGGTCGGGGTTTTGTGCAAAATTCAGTCACCTGAAGGCAGTCATGCTCGACGTCTTCAGCGTTCTCAATTTCAGCATTTTCACCGGGAAGCAAGGTTGCTGGATTCAACGTAGTGCACCTTTTCAGCTGCACATTCGGTGAGCCCAGAATTATTGTTTCATACCTTGTGAGTCTTGCTCCAGTCATGTGTTGCGTTCGGGAGCGGGTCAAAAGTATCTCAACTGAGTGAGGGACCATGACTGTTAATGGATGTCCCATCACTATTCCTTCACTCTGAGTGAGGCTGATACCAACTGCTGCTACGGCGCGCAAACACCCGGGCAGTGCTGCTGCGACCGGATCCAAAGTAGCTGAAAAATACGCTACTGGTCTGTTTATGCCACCATGGGCTTGGGTCAAGACAGACAAAGAACATGCATCACGTTCATGACAAAACAATGTGAAAGGCTTTGTGTAATCAGGCATACCTAAAGCTGGAGCCCTGCACATGCATTCTTTCAATTCAATAAAAGCATCCATCTCATCTCCTTTCAGCTCAATTTCATCCAAGGCATCCTTCTGGGTCAGTTTCAGTAAAGGCTTTGCTAGAGTTGAGAAGTTGGGAATCCACTGGCGACAGTAGCTCACCATCCCCAAAAACTTCCTCACCTCCCTCCTTGTCTTTGGTGGACTCATTTGAAGTACACTTGTTATTCTCTCCTTCATTATTCTCCGTGACCCTTTCTCTATTTGATGACCCAAATATTTCACTTTCTTCTGACAAAACTGCAACTTTGAAGGAGACACCTTGTGTCCATTCCTTCCCAAATGGTTCAATAGGGCAATGGTGTCGGCTGTGCAGCCACTTTCTGTCTTAGATGCAATCAGTAAGTCATCAATGTACTGTACTAGGGTTGACTCAAATGGCAATTCTAACGCTTCCAAGTCTTTCTTTAGAATCTGATTGAAAATTGACGGTGACTCAGAAAACCCTTGAGGAATTCGACACCAACTGTAAACTCTGTCTAAGAATTTGAAACAAAAGAGAAATTGGCTGTCCTCATGAAGAGGCACCGAAAAGAATGCTTGTGACAAGTCGATGACTGAGAACCACTCGGCATCACAAGGGATTTGAAACATTATCACAGCTGGATTCGGTACTACAGGGCAGCATTTAATTATGATGTCATTTATTTTCCTCAAGTCCTGCACAATTCGGACCTTTCCACTCGGCTTTATTAGTCCCATGATTGGTGAATTACATGGACTGCTTAACACTTCTTTCAGTACTCCCTGTTTTACAAACTCGTCAATGAGTTGGGCGACTTTCATGAGGGTGTCTTGTGCCATATGATATTGTGGGGTCTGGGGAAAGGTTACATTGGGTTTTACGGTCACTTTCACTGGTTCCACTCCTTTCACCAATCCCACCTCTTTTCCTGTCATATCCCACACTTCCTTTCCGACTGTTTCCCGTAATTCAGCTGGAATATCCTCTTCAGTTATCATCGGAAAAAGGTTAATCAGAGGGTATTCTTCATCGACAGTTTCCATCTCGTCCCCTTCTACACTTTCCTCTTCTTCCCCATCACTGCTCGTCTGAATTCTAATTCCATCGTCCGAACACATAATCGAACATCCCAATTTGCACAATAGGTCTCTCCCTAACAGTGCTATCGGGCTTGAGTCACATACCACAAATTTATGTGACCCTTGATAGTTACCAATTCTGACTGGTACTGGATCTGTGATTGGGTTCGTCAGGTGCCTGTTTGCTACTCCCACCACTTGAACTGTTCTCCCTGAGAGTGGCAAATTTGGGACTTCAATGCTCCTAACAGTTGAACGTGTGGCTCCTGTGTCAACCAAGAATGAAACACGATGACCCATAACTCTTCCCTCCACATATGGACCCTTTTGATCAACTTCCAAGGATGCTGCAAGCACACAATTTCCCTCCTCATCTGAACTTTCACTCTCCCATACATTGTTTATTCCATTCTCACTGTGTAATGGGAACTGTTGTACTGTGCCATTTGTATTCATCACCTGACCCGAGACCTGTGGAGGAACCATCGCTTGCTGCTGATTCATTGGTGCCAAAGGTATTTGCATTTGCTGATTAGGTACCATGGGAATCTGCTGTTGCATTGGCTGCATTTGCGTCATCTGCATAAGGGACATCTGCATCTGCTGCGGCTGCATGGGCTGTAATCCCTGCAGCTGATTTGTGGTCTGAAAATGTGGGTTTGGACCTCTCATTTTCGGTCCCCTCATTGTGTGGAATGCATTGACATCATTGTTTTGCTGACCAACACCTGCACCTTCCTGCACCACCATCGGGCACTCGCGTTTCCAATGTCCGACGATTCCGCACACGTGACACGGCATCACCCTTTTCATTGCCTGCACACCATTCGGAGTCACAACAGTGTTCAAATCCGGACCATTACTCCCAAAGCCTCCTCTGCCTCTGCCTCTGCCTCTCACCTGTGGCTGAAACACCATATTTCCCTGCGGCTGCGGTATCTGCTGTTGGAACCCTTGCAAACCTGTCTGAGCTGCTTAAGTTGCATCATCATCACTTTCTCTTTCAACCTCTTCTGTTTCACTTCAATTTCGTCGCTACAGTATTTCGCATAATTCAACACCTCATCAATAGGTTTCGACTGCCAACAAATCAAATGCGTCTTTATCATCTGACTTATCTCTGGTCTCAGCCCTTCCACAAATCTAAACACAAAATGGAGCATGTCCTTCGCCTCTATTGTTTCCGTGCCACTGTAGTTCTTGAACGCCTTCAACAACCTCTCATAGTAACCATGAATCGACTCTTTAGCCTCTTGGGCAGTTCGATCAATCTTCTGCCAATCCACATTTTTCGCGGCAACCTTCGTCTTCAAGTGCTCAATCACCTTATAGTACAAGCTCATTACCATAGGTGATGGTGCACCCGTATCCCTGTCTCTCTCGGGTTCACTTGTCGGCCAACCTACAGCCCTTTTACAATCTTCCCACAAATCTGCCGGAACCACAATCTCAAAGAGGGTGTTCAGGTCTTCCCAAAGACATTTTGCAAGCTTCACAAACCTATCAGTCTGTTGATACCATTCAATCGGTTTCTCTCTCAGTTTGGGAAAATCATCCGTAAAGGACTGAATGTCACTTCTGTGCCACAGTACATGTATTAATTTTCCCCCTGCTGTCTCCCTCATTGGTAACATTGTTATTGCATCACTACTCTGTGGTCTCTTCTCCTTGTGCTCTGGGACACTGTCTTTCCTCTTTTCCTTTTTCTTTGCCCATCTGCTTTCCCATTTGTCTAAGCACCTCCACACTTGTGCACTCTGCAGCAATTCTCTAAGGTGCGTTTTCATGCCTGCTGACCTCATGTGTTCAAAGTCTGTGGTCCCGAAATCCAATCTATAGCTCCTGCTCAAGTGTTTTGTCTTGTCTATCTCAACCCCGTTTTTGTCAGCTATTTCTTGCAACCTTCTATGTACCTTGTTCACTTCTCTCGTAATCCTGGGACATAGATACCTCAGCTCTTCTTCCGAGTAGGACTCTAACCTATTCAAACCCATAGTCCCTTCCACCAATTCTTCTGCTTCCATGTTCAACCTTACCCTATTCAGATAGTCTTCTCCCTTCCCACTGGCTGAGCTTTGTGTGGAATTCAGACTGTTGAACCACTGTGTCAGCTGTTGCGCATTCAACCCCATCAGTGTAGCATTCACATTGACTGCCATTGATGGTTGCGGCAACTTTTCAGTGTTCGATGATAGCGGTATCATCAGTGGGGGACTCGACCTCACCACTGTTGACTGAGCACATATGGGACTAAACTCCATCAAAGACCCAGATCCAGTTGGCTGAGCCACTATCGGAGTTGTCTCTGGAGTGTTTTCTATGCACCTCCTTTCCGTCCCATTCTGCACCATTGATCCTTGACCGCTCATACCTGAGTTAGGCTGAATGTACAAAGGTACCGGTGGACCTACAGTAATGGGTAGGGATATCGCATCTGCGTTCTGTCCATTCCCCAGGTTCTGAGGCATGTTCATTCCCACACTATGGGTCATCATTGCCGGCATGCCCGTCTGACTCCCCGTCATCTGAGCATGTGCGGTTCCCCCCTGCATCTGCTTTTGAGGCATCAAAAACTGGGTTGATTCAGCTTGTGCCAATGTTGGGTTACGACCATTCTGCACTCCCATTACGGTTGGATCTAGAATCATTCCCGTACTGTTGTCACTGCTGTAGTACCTTGGGACCTGCGGCTGATAATTTTCTGCTGTTTTCAATATAGGCACATCTGGATATATTCTCCTAACCTGCGGTATCTGCGGGGTGAACAGTAAACTCGGGTCCTTAGATCCCGATGGCGTTTCTGAATCTGGAGTTTCATTATTCTGTACCGGTGCCAGAGGGGCAGAACTGGTACTTGGACCTTGTTCACTCGCTGCATAAGGTGGTGGACGGTCGTTCAGCAATTGCGTGATGAACTCCTCATCCTCTGACTCGTCTTCCTCTCTATCTTTTGAATACCTCCTGTTTGTCTTACAGGTAGCTTTCTTGCCTGTCGCCTCTTCTTCCTTAGTAATTGCGGGAAACAATTTTATCCCCTGCAATATATCTGACCTCCACACTTTCTGTGCATTATCCCACCTAGCGTCCGCTAGTGTCTTTTCTACCTTTCTTATCCTGGTCTCGAACTTCTTTTGCTGTTGCTGTCTAGCCATTAGTTCCCAAATCGCTAGAGCCTCAAACTGTGCTGGCCTTGGAGGTACCTTCATGTCGTACATCGCAAATCTCAAATTCTCTAGGATCCTTATATTGAATGTCCCATGGATCGGGAACGCTACGCTCCCATGTTTCTCTGTCAGCTTGTGCCATTGCTTTAGCCAAAGGCACAGAGCTACCCCCTTTTCCTCCATTACAATGTAAGCTGGTGTACCTTCGGGTGGCGTCTCCTCTCCTACGCTCGCTTTAATGTAAGACTCCCCCTTCATCGCACTCTTTAATGCTTTAAAAAATTTCATTTTCTCGTCTTTTATTTCACAAAATTTGTAATCAATAAGTGACTTTAATTCCCGGAATACTCTTCCATTGCCTTTCCCCTTCCAATCGAGCCCCACGGACTGCGTCCAATCCGTGCGCGACCCTTCTCTGCAACCAACCTATCCCAGCGCGGCTCCTAGTGACGTCACACTCACACACACTGCGGCTGACAAAGCCTCGCGGCTTGTCCTCCTTCATTCAGCTCCTCTCGTAACAACTTCTAGCATGTATCACGAGCAACCAAATAATAATAAAACAGATCTGTCGGTTTACTACAGGAAGGGTAACACAATTGCTTCAGGACCGTAGGGATTTTTCACTAGCCTCGGCAGTTATTCCATCTTTCTCGGTTCCCACTTTCGCAAGCAAATCTGACCCGCAGACTCTGCTCTCAACTTGTCAATGATCTATTCTAGTGCACTTAGAATTTGTCAAAGCCCGAAGTCGAAGTTTTCTTTCACTCCCTTAACACACGTACCGACTCGTTGACCACGCCCGATCAACCTATTAAACCGACCAGACCACAACATAAAACAAGTGTCTCATACACTTTTCAACATACTCCGGAGTCTCTTGACCTCGCAGGGCCCGTCTCAACAACAACAACCACGTGGACCTTTTTCTGCACAAAGCGCCACATGCACATGAAGTTCGACGACTTCCCTACTCTCACACTCGGAGTCGCACCTCCGCTATTCTCTATGAAGTTCGACGACTTCCCTACTCCTACACTCGGAGTCGCACCTCCGCTATTCTCTAAAATCCTCGCAACCTTTTCACACAATCTGCGGCAATAAGCTGTGCAAGCGCAAAACCCTAACTTCACTCATACCATCACTAGTACCGCCAACGCCGATTTCACACCTCCATTCTCTCCATTCGCAAGCTCCGAGATCCCGGGAAAGTCGCGGGGGACTTAGGGCATCATCATTCTCTCAATCTGTTTTACCCAAGAAAAATCTAATTCAACACCATATACTTCTCGAGTGGGGTCCCAAAAGTCTAAACCGTCCTCTGCTACCATCTACTGATAGAGCGTTCCGTCCTAATAAATTACCTATATTCGGACGCTCTTGGGTCGATGAATCTTTTGACCAAGTGGGGCTCTCATCACCCGAGAGTAATCAATCAAATCAACAATCAATAATCAATAACGAACATAAGCAATACCCTGATCAACATAACACTTCACAATTAATCCAGAAAACATTTCGGCGAAACCATGACCTTTCGGTCATGAATAACCACACCAGTTTATTCAAAGTTAATGAATTTATTTCCCTATATTAACAAAGCTAGCACGATATAAATGTGTCTCAACACCAAATGATATATGTAAATGAACATTAATAGCTGTCCATAACGGCGGAAAAGATGCAATCTATGCAGTATTTGAATAACAATGCATTCGATAATAGCAACGCAAACCACTAAAACTATAATCTGTAATGGGCTGATTGCATACATTAGTCAGCATAACAAGGTCTCAAATTGCATCGTGCATCAAATGAATCCTCATCTAACCTCAAATTAGCATCTGCATGTGGGACTTCATGCGAAAACAATTTAGCAACATTAATTTGGAAAACTCCTAACTAGGGCTCTTATCAAAAATCAGCAGTTGGTTACCTAAAAAGAAACACAATGCAATTGTACAATTTCCTTTCATATTTACCAAATTCAATCAGCATTCAAGGAAGTCTTCGTCTCACAGGTACCGGATTCGATCAGCATGGGATGGGGGCAAAGGGGCAGGGTGGACGGGGCAATTGCCTCACAGCGGCAAGATAAAAGACAAAACTAATACTTCATGCAAAGGGACAAATCAAAGTTAAAGTCTCTAGGGCGAGAATTATTTAAAGTCTCTTTCCCTCGATTAGAGAAAGCATCAGAGTTTCTTTCAAAATGGCGTCGCAGCAAAATGGGCCATAATGGCTGCAATGTCCTGTAAATGGCCGTAATGTCCGCAAATGGCTGTAATAGCTGGTAATGTCTCGTGCACCAGGTTTAAATAGACAACAGTTCAAATCCAGTAGGGTCTTCCATTGGAGGGTTCATAGGTTGGCTTCAAATTGTCCAATCAAAAACAACAGTTCACAAGCTTCTACCTAGGCATACATTATCCTTGGAGTCGGGAACGTAAGTTGCAACATATTTTACCAATTAACTCACTTTCAGAGCGTCCATTGTCTGCACCTGCAGATTGACCTTGGAGCAAAGAAGAAGATGCCAGGCTGGCACGAAACCTTAAAGATAAGCATGTGAACCGATCTCACTGGAAAAGTACAGCTTCAAGCAAGAATACACGTTTTATTAACACATTGGAAAAATACGAGCATCTAAACCGTGAGACATGGCAACTAGGCCAAAGCCTCCACTAAAGTTATGCTAAGCTAAAACATTTCAAACAAGCAAATCATAGCACACGTTTACGGTTATGTCAGACTAGTACAATTCTAATACATCACGTTATATAAAGCACGCTTATAAATGTTGGCGAACTACTCTGAGGGCACATTTGTCCCCGTACAATCTTTATAAGTTCGGTTAAAGTCACACTTGATTATTGCAGCACTACGTTTATGCGCTAATAAATGTAAAACCTTCATTTCTGCGTCATCAAGGCCACTAGCAGGTTGGAATTTGGCTTACAGAAAAGAAAGTTGTATAACTTATTTTCTGTATTAGTTATGATAAATTCAACAGTGGCAAGTTGTTGGATTTATCATTACCATTCTTTTGAGAACTTTCATGACACATTTAGCTCTTTTCTAGCAATACTTATGGAAAATATTCTGATGGGGCTACAATGAGGAAAAATGAAAGGTGCAGTCTTTCCCTTACCAGGGAATATAAAACATCTTTTATAATGCCTCTGCATATGGCACCCCACCCCTGGGATATCTAGGGGAGACCTTAGGGGTGACCTATATATAAAAATAAGGTAGATTATCACTTGGAAGTACCTTTTTATTACAAATTAAAATTTGTACACATTTTACTTTTTACAGACTGTCTCCAAGACAGGGCTGCCTTTACAAATGGCAGCAGGCAACACAGCAGTGCACACTCCAGTGCAGAAAATCTATCGGGCCTCTAAACTTCCCTGCCCTATTATATACTAGGGACTTATGGGTAGTTTGAATACCCCTTGCACTACTATTTACTAGGGAATTATAGGAGTCTGTCATTTTATTCAGCTTCATTTATTAGTGTTATAATAGCTACTTTTACGGTGTTGTTTTATTTCTCTCTATCTAACTGTTTTTGCCTAGACCAGCACTCTGTTCTCAAACAAGATATTCTTGCTCACTCTGTGCTTCTTCCAAGGCTGCAATAAGATAGGTTGCCGGTGAATGTGGTATAAAGTTTTGTCTCTGACAGCCACAGAAAAACACACATCCTTACGGAGGGACATTTTCTCAGAACATCAGCGGTTTTATTATAAAAACACTTCCCTGTCCCTTACACGTTGGAGGGAGATTCCAGCCAGAGAACCACAACTGTATGCTGATTGCTGAATGCAGACTTCAGGCCTTTGCTCAGGTATGGGGGATGATGTCTTCCCAGGGGAACCTTAAGGGCAGAACAGGAGCTTAACACGCTGTGCTCTATTATAGCCTAGGTAGGAATTAGTTTATTGACTGTAGTGACAATATGGTAGCGTTATTTCTATGCTTTACTCTCCTTGTCACAATTTTAATCTTGTCATGCTTTATCGTCCTGGTTATTGCAGTCCATGCTTTGCTACCTAAGACTGTGTATTTGAGACTAATGTAACCGAGAGAAACAGATGAGAGCTGAGTGACCACGGCTTCTCTGAGAAACCAGTTATGTTATGTAACGCGCTCGGCTGCCCAATCATCCCGCCCTTGGGTGGAGATGAGGCACTGCTAGTTAGCCAAAGAAAAACCCGGATTGAAGCGACAGATGTCACATGTAGTGGGTCAGACTCAGTCTCCTACACCGCAGGCGATTCTGTAGCTCAAAATCCAGTAGTCTCATTAGAATAATGAGGGCCTACGTGACAAAACAATGAGGTGAACATGCTAAAAGGAAGACTTTCTCACACCCATGCATTCAGAAAACCAGATCCGGAGGTCAAACCTTCTCCGTCATCTTTCTTAAAATGTGAAACGACCTGCAGCAACACATAAGAGGCTCCTCCTCACTTCTTGAATACAGCAAGAAGCTGATAAACAGGGGTTTTCAACAATACCACTAGGCCTAGACTCTACCTCCTCAGTGCCAGGATACTGCATAACATAAGATAACACATCCTCTTCATAAGAAGTGACTTTTGGCGAGTTGAAAGTGTCAGGGAAATCTTGGAGCGATAGAGCTTTGAAGGCTGACCACTGCAGAATTCTAAAGCAAGGGGTGGGTGTAAGAATTGAAGCCGTCTTGGTGTCACTGATGTGCTTTTAGATCTGTATTTTGTCATGGAAGCAAGGGTTAATGGCATTGCACTTTCACGGAGTGAGAAATAGCAGAATCCGTGTTTTGCTTCACTATGGACCAAGATCAAACACACACACACACAGAAAGGAATTCCCAGAATGCAACTCTTAGTCCGAGAAATACATTTGTTAACCACTCTGCAAGTTTCATATAGAAAGGTCAGTACAAACGAAAGTGCATGTTTAACATGTGCTCAATAATGAAATGAAAACATGTACAAAGAATCTTCAATCTATAAATAGCAAATATATATGCAAGGGCACAAATATGCATATAGAAACATACACAACGCAAAGCAGATAATAGAAATTAAACATCCATCACCATGGGGCACAGTTGCTTCATCTTTCTCCTTTCAGCACAATGTTATTGACCCCAGATCAACTGTGAAGAGAAAAGAGATCCACCCTCAAAGGAAGGATGAAAGGCATTGGCGTCACGACCCTGCCAGAAGTCTCTGAATTACCTCACCGTCAATCTTTGGTCTCTTATATACCTTAAACAAGACAGAGAGGAGATTTCTAGAAAACTCTCCCGTTCCACAAGTTTTTGGCCAAAAAACGCTGGTTACTTCAAGTCAGTCTTGAAAGAAACACATTGGAACTGGCCCGGTTTCCAAGGTGCTCTTCCCACAACCTAACCGCTCCTTGCAGTACTATAACCATCACCCTAGCACCTTCTTATCAGCCTAACTCCCCCATGTTATGCCTTAGCTCTTGATGAGAAAGAACACGCAGACACGTAGAGTTAAAACATGTTGCATAACATATTGTGCACAGAAAAATACTTGCAGCTTTTAACGTGGCGGTGATGCTCAGGCGCAGCTGAATGCAAAATGGGGTCTGTAGCTGGTGACTGCTAATGTAAAGGTGGGCAGCTAAGCTAAGTGCAACGTGGTGCAACATGGAGTCAGTGGTCCAAACACAAATATCAATCCGGCAGGGGGTTATTGCAGTGCTCGACTCTCCTAAACAGGGTTCTTCTCCTGTTGGTGGCTTCCTTGATGGAGTTAGTGTAGTTCTTTGCTTTGGCTGATGTGATGAACTATCTGTGTGGTGACCGGAGGGACTACAGTTTCAAAAGGTCCTCAGGAGTTCTATTTTTCCTTTCTGTCTGCAGATGGATCGTTTATTGTCAACCAGTTCTTTAGAATATAAGGGTACTGGAGGCCTTGGCTTGCACTTGCGTATTGTAATTTGGGCTTGGATGTTCACTTAGGTTTCCAAAGAATGTTGCTCTTTCCCTCACTTATGTTTATCTCTCCCTAACCCCAGTCAACCTATTCTCCTGCCCTTCCAACACCAAGCATTAGTGTGGGTCAGTGGATGTCTTTCTTTCCCTTCCCCACCTCTTTCTCATATACAGCACCACCTACTTCCAGCTATTGGCTATGTCAATGCTTGAAAAATATAATCAGCACTGGCAAAACCAATAGCCTCAGCTGACCATCTTTGAATGGTATTTTATAAATGCAACTTGACAGTGCCCTAAAAAGTACCGAAAAATATTCAACCATTCTGTAGCCATTTTGGAACTATAGAAAGTAGCGTTCCAAAATGTGTCACTGTTAAATTCCAGGATGACCACCACGTTGTGTCTATGTGCATTCATTGTTAGGACGATTTTCTTTCCAGTGATAAGTCATGGTAACCTCTCCTTGCATCAGAAGACCAGCCATGCACTTTTAATACCTCTCAGATATCTGTTTCCCAAAAGAATCATTCTATGTTTCCCCTTGCTGAAGCAGTCCTTTCACATTAACAGAAAACTGTAATATTCCACTGAAGGCGGGTTATACCCTGCAGAACAAGGTGCTTAATTTCACGCCCAGTTAGGGAGGACAGCAATTCACTGAGAGAGGTTTATGCCCCTACTATGAGTCCCATTATCATATTACACAACCTTTTCCATCATTTGGCAATTAAATAAAGATGGACCCCCACATAGTCACATAACCTCTACTGCTGCAGCAGGGAAGTTTTTTCGTCACTGCCCAAAAAGGAGTACACCATGACTAAATATAGTTGGCTTATAGTATATTCCTCTTAAGACTTTCACAGAATACGATTTAAGGCGGGCGCTGGTTGTACATGTAATTACTTTACAAAATACATGAACATACTTTCTCCATACAAGTTTAATCCATAGTTTAAAAAAATCATTTGCATTTGACATTTTCACATTCAGTACCTTGTAAAACAAACTGCACAAAAATATGTCAGGGACAGAATATGTCATAATCATAGCTGCTAAAATTATGCGCAAATGGAGAATAACATTTTACAGCAGTATTCACTAAATTATGCAGCAAGAAAATGACGATTCTGCGGTATAATGCAGCAATTCTTTGACAGTTTTATATCCTTGTCTACATTAATGCTATCTGGGTAAGACTTTCGTCCAACTAGTACCAGTTTATCAACAGTTAGTACCGGTTTATCAGATGAATATAGCTGTCGGCGACTGTAAGTGCTGCCCTTTTGAAAGTAAGTTTAGATCTATAACAGCTAGAAGCATTGTTTTTTTTTAAAGCTACAAATAATGCAGATGGTTGTTTATGTGTAAGTGAGGTAAATAATACGGAAAGCATTTCCGCTGCTGTATCACACATTCCTGGGGCTGTGCTGATTAAATGCTTAGAGCTAGTGTAATCTTCTCAATAAACTGACAGTTATACCTGGCCAACTTCTACCTGAGAAATGCATTTGGACTCCATCGCTGGAAAGGAAGGCGAGTGGGGCATGAGCTGCCAGTACAGACCAGTGAAACTGAACACAATCACAGAGGCACTTTGTAGATCCTCTATATCCCTCAATGAACCTCCCAGGTGATGCTATTCTCCACTGAGGCTAAAATGTGCACCAGATACCAGTCTAAGGGTGTGCTACTGAGATCTATTCCCTATAGAGTGGTTTGCCACAGAATTTATCAGTGTTTGTCGTTTGTCTGTTTTAACATTAGGCACATTTTTTTTTTCATCAGGCACAAAACTAAACAGAGCAAGATACTTTAGGAAACATTTAGGCTCAGATTTACTAAATTGTCATCCAGTGTACCAGTCAAAAATGCTGCGCTGCGTGAGGAGGGGAGAGCACCATAGTTACAGGATATGGCACCCTCAAACAAGTTTTGAACTAGAAAGTACATTTGTAAAAAAAGATTTGCATCACTTTTTTGACAGAAACGAAGTGAATGTTTTTTGTAAATATACCCCTTACAGTGGTCTGTGGGTCTGCCTTCGGCTCGTGATTAGATGGCTTGCTTGTCTTCTTCATTCCTTGCTGATTTGATGGATTTCTTCTCTAGTCCTGTGTTCATCCCATTACTTGAGGCTTTCATTTTCGATTGACTCATTGTATCCTTCTACTGTTAATGTTAGAGAAGTATTTCTCTTTGAATCTTTTTTGTATGGTGTTATGATCTAGCACTCCATTGGGGAGCACATCATGCTGCTTCATCCCCTGTCACATGCTCTTTTTCCTTTTCTTTGTGGGCTCATGCTATCTCTTCGCTTGGTTCCGCCCCTCTCTCTCTCACTCCATTACCCAGTCATCTTCTGATTTCATTGCCTTAAAATCCACAAAGTAGTGTTGTGGCTTGCTGTTTCTTTTGTTTCTCGTTCTTTGCCCTCCCAAGACTCTTTCTCACTCAGCACTGGCTGCCACCCCTCCCCTCAACTAGCTTTATCAAGCCAGTAATGGTGGTCCATTATGTTGCAATGGTATTTTGCATGCTTGCAAGATGTCCAACTTGGAAGTATAAAGAGGAAAATGTTACTTACCCAGTAAGCATCTGTTTGTGGCAGGAAATGCTGCGGATTCACATACTCTGCTTACTTCTGCCATCTAGTGTTAGGCCCAGAAGGTTTTGAAAAATCACAAGGTGTAGTGACTTCCTCCTCTAGCTGGTAATGCACATGGGCATTAACTCCATTGTCAGATTGTTTTTCCGCAGGTGGGTGAGAATGGAATGCAGTGTAAGAGGAAAGAAAGAGATGACCATGCAAATGAGTGTTTGAAAACTGTGAAAAGACTGCAATGGCCCCAAGTGTCCGGGGAGGCGGGTAGGCACATGTGAATCTACAGCACTACATGCCACAAACAGATGCTTACTGGGTAAGTAACATTTTCCGTTTCATGGCATGTGTGGCTGTAGATACACATGTTCTGCTTAGACTGTAAAGCAGTGCTTCCAAAAAACAGTGGCTAACTTGTGGGTGTTGCAATGGTCTGGAAAAGTGTATGTAGCACTGCTTGTCCAACATTAGCTTACTGGCATGTAAGGACATCCACACAATAATGTTGAGGTGCGTGGTGTGGACCATGTAGCTGCCTTACATATTTCGTCTATGGGAATGTTATCTAAAAAGCCATGGTAGCTCCTTTTTTAATGAGTGGAGTGTAATGGTCTTTTAGCTTTAGCGTAGCAGGTCTAGATACATTTAATGACCCACCGGGCTATGCCACATTTGGATACAGGGTTGATGAGAAAGCAACAAAAAGCTGTTTAGTTTTTCTAAAGGTTTTAGTTCTATCAATGTAGAACATAAGACAACTCTTACCGTCTAAAGTGTGGAGAGCTCTTTCAGCATCAGAATCTGGTTGCAGAAAGAAGACTGGCAATTCAATAGATTGACTTAGGTGAAATTGAGATACCACCTTTGGTAAGAATTTTGGGTTGGTGCAGAGAACTTAATTATCCTTGTTTATTTAGAAAAAGGTTTCTTGCAGAGTTAAAGCCTGGAGCTCACTTACACACCTAAGTGAATTGATAGCAACTAAAAATGCCTCCTTCCACAATAAGAAGGTGCATGAAAAATTGAAAGGGGCATGAATGTAGAGGTTCAAATTGTGGACTCATGAGTCTAGTGAGTACAATATTAAGATTCCAGTGAGGCACTGGAGGTATCATTGGCGAAATCCCTCTCTTACGTCCTTCCATAAAAGCTTTAATGACTCGAATCTTGTAAAGGGAAGAATGCTGTCTTTTCTGAAGGTAAGCAGCTATGGCTGCTAGAAGTAATCTTTTTTTTATTTTTTATTAAGGTTTTATTGTGAACATTGCAAAGTCGTACAAAACCCAAGTGGGGTCGAAGCCCCAACAGCTATCAACAATTGTATACAATGAATCAACTAAATGGGGGAGCGGATGGGACAGAGGGGTGTTGTCAATCGTGATTTAAGAAAAACATATTGTACTGATCAAATCACATGGGAAAAGGGAAGGGGGGATAAGAAAAGAAATGTAAATAGAGATAAGAGGTATGAGACGGGGCGTAGACGAAATGCCTAGTTGTATCACGTTATAAAGTTGTAATAATTATAAAATTTTAAGGTTGTAGGACCCTGGGGGAGGGGATGCGAGATGGTAGGGAGGATAAACAATTTAAACAAATAGGCAAGCTAGCCGGGTGGCATGGGCATGAGGACCGAGTCGTCTGGCCCCCTAGAAATAAAAGGGCAAGCTCTGTGCTGTGTCGCCAGCTGAGTTGGGAGTAGGTCACAAGGCACCTGGGTCGTAGGACGTCCGTGCCAGGCCTGGTATCAGCACCTTGGGGATCATAGCGTCAGGCGATAGCATACCCTAGAATAATGTAGTTGCCGGTGGGGGGGATCGGGTCGTCGAGAGGATGGGGCTTATATCATTTGTCTGCACTCGGACAACTTCTGCTTAGTACGAGTGTCCTACCAGCGGCGAGAGGAGGTGTGTCTGTGGGAGGGGACTGCTAAAGGGAATGGGAAGAAGGGGGGCCAATATTGCTCTGATAAAATTGGGAGGAAGGAGAAAGGGAGGAAGGGGAAAAAAGGAGGGGAACTAGTGGGAAAAGAGGGGGGGAAAAGAAGGGAAGAAGGAGAGGAAACAGAAAGGGGAGTGGTTTGCAATCTACGAGCACCCCCCGGCCAGGAAGGGGGCCCACACCTGGGTGAAGATTTGAGCTTGGTCTTGCAAATTGTAGATGATTCTTTCATATGTGGCCGTGCGGGTCATAGCTATGATCCATTCTTCCGGGGTTGGGGAGATTTCTGACCACCAGTGGCGGAGTATGCAAATCTTTGCAGTGGCTAGTGCCGTATGCAGCAGTCTTTTATGCAGTCTAGAGAGGTCTAGAAGAGAGGTCGTATCTTGTAGAAGTATTAGGGATGGGGGGAGCGGTGACAGAAGTAACATTGATTCAGCCAGGGTGGAGCTCACCACATCCCATGGTGGGCGGACCGTTGGACAATCAATTAAGATATGATTTAGGTTGCAGTGTGTCTCTGGGCATCTCCAACACTGCGCATGTGGAAGGAGCCCTATCCTATGCAATTTCGCCGGGGACCAGTACCAGTCTTGTAAGACCTTAAAAAGACAGAACTTTAATTGTGCCTCACGGGTACCTCTGTCCAGAGCTTCCAGGACATCTTCCCAGTCAGCTGGATCTAAGGGCTGTTGTAACCGGGTTTGCCATTGCAGACGTAATTTGTCTAGGAGAGGTTGGGAGTAGAGCTGTGGGTGAGGGTCGGGACCCCCGTCGGGTAGCTTCAATCCCTTGAGAGAGATACAGTGCTTAAGCTGTAGATATCTCCATTCTTGGTTTAGCTGTAGACCGAATTCCTCCCTTAACCTTGGAAAAGACTAAGCACCTCGTTCTCCAGTATCTGAGATAGAGTGTGGATATGCTAGAGGTGATCTTATGGAAGTACATGCTAAATTTGATTTCTGCAAAAGAAGTAAGTATGAAAGAATACCTTGCACTGACACTGTGAAAGAGTCCCATTGCTTGGGCAGGCAGTAGCAGACAAAACAGTTCCATTTTGCTGCATAAAATTCTCTAGTGGTAGGTTTGTGCACCTCTTTAAGAATATCCAGGCATTCTTGAGGCAGTTTAAGGTATCCAAACTCTATGACCTCAGGACCCATATAGCAAGATTTAATTCCTTGGGATTTGGGTGACTGATTTGACCATTGTTCTGAGTGAGAAGGTCCAGGTTGAGGGAAAGCTTCCTGAGAGGAACTCCTGACAGTTCTAGAAGAGGTGTGAACCACAGTTGCTGGGCCCACGTGGGGTATACCACGATTAACGTGAGGGATGCTTGCCTGAGCTTCTGAACCAGAAACGGAAGGAGAGGGAGAGGTGGAAAGGTGTAGGCAAATATTCCTGACCAGTTCATCCATAGAGTATTGCCCTTGGATTGAGTGTGCAGGAACCTGAAGGCATTTTGCGTTTTTCTTGCTGCAAATAGGTCTATGTCTGGGAACCCCCAGTTTTGGAAGTAGGGAAGCAAGACTTGTGGGTGGAGTTTCCACTTGTGGACTTGTTGCTGCATCCCGAGGAGGTCGGCAAAGTGGTTGTGTGCCCCTGGGAGATGTTCCGCTAGGAGGTGAATGTTGTGGCAAATGGCTGAATGCTAGATCATCTTTAATAGGCGAGACAGCTGTAGAGAGAGTGTCCCCCACAGTTTCTGCACACAATAAATGGTTGTCATGTTGCCTGTGCGGTTGTTGATCAGATGATCTGTGAACACTTTCAGCACTAGTTAAACAGTGAGACATTCTAGGTAATTGAAGTGTATACTGCGATGTTAGGGATCCCTGAGAACTTGGACTGTGCAGATCCTGAAGTGGAGCACCCCACTCTGTCTGAGAAACACCAGTTGTCAGAATGATCTTAGGAACAGGGTTTAGAAAAGGCCGCCCCTTCAACAGGCTGTTTTTGTTCCACCAATGCACAGAGCGAAAGGTGCAGCTGTCTACCCACACTAGATCTTACAGACAACCCTGTGACTGAGACCATTGATGTGCTAGAAATTCTTGCAATGGGCGTTTGTGGAGAGAGAAATTTGGCACAATGGCAATGCAAGAAGCCATCTTCTCTAAAAGTCTTATGACACATTTGACTGTGACATGATGTTTGGGGTGAAAGCATGAAAGTTGTGGTTGAAAATATTGTATCCTTGCTGTTTTGGGATACGCTAAATCCAGTTGTGTGTTCAGAGCAGCCCCTAGATAGGGTTGGATCTGAAGAGGTTGCAGGTGATATTTGGAAGTTTACAGTAAAAAAACAGTTTGTGAAGCAAATGTATGGGGACTTGAATGTGGTGTAGGCAAAGTTTGATAAGCCAGTCATCCAGATCTGTGAAAATGTGAATGTTTTGTTTGCGTAAGTGAACTGTAACCACTGTTAGAAATTTAGTGAACACGCGTGGAGCAGTTTTTAATCCGAACTGGAGTACTTTCAACTGGTAGGGTTTGCCCGCAATCACAAATCTGAGGTATTTGGGATGCGCTGGGTGCATAGAGATTCGAAAGCAGGTGTCCTTCAGCTCTTGTGCTGAGAGGAAATCGTCTTGCTGAAGGAGTGGGATCGCGACCTGTAGTGTTACCATGTGAAAATGCTCTGACAGGATGTACTAATTTAAAGGTCTGAGATCTAGAATAGGCTCTAGTGATTCATCCTTTTTTTGGTGGATTAGAAAGTACAGGGAGTATACTCCTGTTCCTAGAAGGTGTGGTAGAACGGGTTCTATGGCTCCTGTGTTTGAAACACCCCCTGTTTGAGCTGAGTGATATGGTCTGGAGAAAGTTTGGGAGTGAGAGAGGGAATGTTTGGAGGTGTGGAAATGAGCTCCAGACAGTAACCATGCTGGATAATATCCAACACCCACTGATTTGTTGGTATGCTTTGCCATGTCTGAAAAAACTTATTGAAAACGTCCTCCAACAGGTGTTGAGTAGTCGGGGAAAGGTGAAGGAGTCACTGTTTTGAGGCTGTTGAAGAGCCTCGCGGGGAAGGCGTTTTGCCTCTTCCTTTAATGTTGTTTCCCTTGTAGGGACCTCTATAAAAGCCTTTATGGGAGGATGTGTGAGCTTGGCATTTATGGTAAGAGGAAGAGGTGTCTGTGAACTTAGAAGTTGATTTATATAGCGGCCAACGAAAGGAATAATGTATAACAGAAGTCTGCAAGGCACCCAGGATTGAAGCCACCTCATTGTCTTTTTCATTTTTTCTAGGGCCTGATCGACTTGTTGGCCGAACTGGTGCTCGTCAAATGGTACATTAAGAATAGTTTGCTGTTCCTCAGGTTTAAATCTGGAAATGCGTACCCATGCATGCTGGTGCAAAAGGACATTGGTATTTACTCTCCTAGCAGCCATGTTGGCACAGCTGATAGTTATTCGAAAATAAGATGGCCCTTGTTGACAATTTCTTAACCCATTATTTTGTGCTCCTCTGGGAGCTATTGGAGGAGCTCCTTCATCTCATCCCAGTGGGCACAGACATACCTTGCAAGCAGGCCTTGTGTATTAGCTATACGCCAATGGTTGGCGGCTTGGGCTGCAAGCCACTTTTCAGAAGCATCAGTCAGCTTGCTCTCCTTGACGGGAGGCAGAGCATCACTAGCAGCTTAGGAGGTAGCTCTTTTTATAACATTGGAAACCAACAAGGAATCTGGGTAAATCTGACCTCTAATAAAAATGGGGTCTGAGGATGAGGCTTAATATTTCTTATCTACATGCGGTGTGATGATACATGCCCTGGCAGGATCTTGAAATATGTGCAAGGCATGCCTCACCATTCCATTTAGCATGGGGAGCGTGGCCCTGTGAGAGGTGCACAGAGTTTCAAAGAGGAAATAATCCTCAATGGGCTCTTTATCTAAGGGCACCTAGCGATAAGTAGCCGCCCTCCCAATGAACTCCTGAAAAGAACTAATGTAATCTGAGGGAGATAGGCTGGCTAGGTAGACATCTGAATCTGTGTCTGTGTAAGGATCTAAATTATAATGCACCAAGGGTCTGTGTCTTGTGGGAAAGGGAGAGTATTGTCCCCTGCTCCTTGATCACCTTGGAAAGAGTGGAGGGAACCTTGAGGGGTGATGTCAAGGGGGTCACCCTTTGAATGTGGAGGTGGGAGTGAGGGTGGTGGTATAGGTGGTGGGGGAGAAGAAGGCAAAGGAGGGTGTATGGCACCAGACCCTTTGTCCATTCTCTTGTGTTTAGCCGGAGGTGCAGCAATATCAATAGCCTCTCCAAATGACAGCTGTCTTTTGAGAGGTGTCGCAACAGCTGCTTGGACCAAGGCATTGCCACTCTGTGGCTGAATATAAACATGCGTCTGCTTAGTGTGGAGTTGCTGCTCCAAGAGGGAGATGTGCGGCTCGGTGCTGAGATGGTCTGTTTAGGCTTGATTTTCAGTGCCACGCTCAATGGCGGATGTCAGAATGAGTCTTTAGGTGTCAACCAGGGCCTGATGGCAGTGGTGGCCCGGTAGCCTTTGCTTCGGTGAGAGGTGTTGTTTTTTTGGGCTGAACAAGGTAGCCAGTACTCATGGGTCGTTGGGTCGGAGGGAGATCTTGTATCTTAAGAAATTTGTCCACATTCGACTCAGAGACGTTGACCGAAAAGGCCTCCTCTTCAGCTGCCAAGGCCTCTTGTACCTCCTGCTCTGGCTCAGACTTGACACCTTGTTGTCCAAAGATGTCTGGGGTCTCTTCGATCTCGTGCCACTGCATCTCATGACGACAGGCCCTTTGATCTCCTTTTTATGGTCTGGGAACAAACAAAGATTGCAGACCTGGTACTGGTCGGTCTGTGGAAACTTCATGTGGCACTTAGGGTAGAAATGGAGGGGAGTCCGTTCCATAAGGAGTTCATTCGCCTCGAAGTGATACAGAGATGATGGCAGCCTGTCGGAGCGCGTTGATCCAACAGGTAATTTCTTCTTGTCCCGAAATGCAAAGAATGGAATGTACGCTTTTGAAGAGACAATAACAACGGTAGGTGAGGTATCTTGAATGGAAGAGAGCAAAAAAGGACCTCAAACCGGAGCTCGGTGAAAACACAACCCGACAGCGGAAGAAAACAATCTAATAATGGAGTTGATGCCCATGAGCATTACCAGCAAGAGGAGAAGAAGTCACTACACCTCGTGACTTAAAAGACTTTTAAAAGAAAAACAACTTGCAACCTCCAGAACCAACACTAGACTGCAGAAGTATGCAGAGCATGTGTATTTACAACTACACATGCCATCAAACATAAAGTTCGGCCACGTTGTGTCCAGCTTGTTCTATTAGGGCCAGATTGACCAAAAGATTGCATTGTCTTTACATCACACAAGGTGACACAAGGGCAACGCAATCCTTAAATCAGATTTACCATGCCACCCAAAGTCACCTTCTTCTCTATTCCTATGTTTATTTTAATTTTGATTGACTCATTGTGTCCTTCCACCGCTAATGCATTCTGCAGCACATTTAGAAGGAAAAATGCCTCAAAGGATTGTTTTTGTGCAGGAAGGGATAAACTCCTGCACAAAAGCATTCCTGATGCAAGGTGTCTGCATTGGTGCAAAGCAGCACATAGTGCACCAGCGCAGTGAGAGAGCAAGAATCCACCATGTCTTGATAGATATGGAGCATTCCTGCAAGCTCCATTTGACACAGTGCATCAAGTTGTCATACTGCATTGTGCTGCATCAAATAGTGATAAATCTGCCCCTAAATATCCTAGAGACAATACGTATGTTTGACAGCTGCACTCTCAAAACCCACAGCTAAGAATTGAGGAAACAGATTTTTCATTGAAATGGAGCTAATAGATTGTCTGTTAAACATAGTCTAAGGCTTTTAAATAACAAGCCCCCCTCAACATTTCTTAAAGAATATATTTGCTCTACCTACCACCTTTCATGTAAGCAGCCAAAATGGTGGGAATGTTACACAAGTGAAAAAAAGGTAAAAACTTAATTTGCTTCATTTTTTTTGCACTGGTGCAAACTTCAAACAGTAAGGGCTCTAGTGCCAGTCAGTGAGGATGACAAATGGTGGAGCAGAAGCTGATCTCACAGAAGAGACACACTTTGGTCTGAGATACATTCAGTCTGAGAGGTATTCAGGTACTTCCTGCTTCACTGTCAACGTTTGAGGTGATGTAAGGAGACTGTGTCTTGAACATCATCTGTTTTTTTCAACCAGCCCTTGTCGACTCTCATTCTGTTTGGTACACCACTGAAGAGGTTTCCTCCTTGTTGTTTGATAATGAGCATGTCAACAGTGCTTGTTTAAATTCCTCCTTGGAGTCTAACCTTGGCATTGCTATCCTTGTGTTTTATATAACAGGAGCTCAGACACACACTGAACATGCCATTGACTAGTCACTAATGTCCTGGCACAAATGGGGCATTTAGGGTCCTCTTTCCAGGGCCGTCACGCAGCAGCTAGTGTGCAGCAGTTGCAGTAATCCAGGTTTGCTCTTAGGTATAAATGAGGCCTCCTGTGTGAGTACACTGAGGGGTTTCAGCAACTAGAATATTAAAGTAAGCTCATTAGGTAGACCATCTTGATGCATTGTGGAAAGACTTTCCTGTAGTTACTTGACAATGACAGAATTCATGTGAGGCAGGCACTTCAACCTGGACTCTATTTGAAGTTTCCATAGGTTTCAAATGATCCCAAATAGCTGAGAGCCACCTGGTAGCAGAATGAGTACTGGCTCTGTGAAGAGAGAAGAAACAATGTATAATCAATAGGATGTACCATCAACACTATCAGACCAAAACATTGCTAGACCGCCCCTGACAAATGTGTATCAAAAGTAGAGTGGACACTCAAGATGTCTGCTCATTACAGTTAAGCTAGTATTCTTGTGGCAAAGTGATGCAGGCAAAGTCTGAGAAAATATATCTATCTGTTTTATTAAAAACATCTGAAAACAACCAAACAATCCTTGCCAAAAACAACTCCATTGGAGGCGTTACATTTCTGGAGTTTTGTTCATAAAACACTGCTAGTTTCTGTGAATCTGCAAACAAATTTTCAGATCCAGTTTTTTAACCACTGACGTACAGCTCACAGTATCATTCATTTGAAGCAATATCCACCTCTGCAAAGTGTTAGATGAAGAAAAGTGCAGTGGGACCCCATAACAAATGAGTGACGTCACCACAGGATGATACATCCTGGATAGTGGTAATCAGCGGCATCCACTGCTTTTCCAAATTTAACAAGAAATGTGCTCAGAGTATCTGGGTGCATTCAAAACTCCAATACATTTTGGTATTTTTGGACTGAGTTAGAAAAACCAGATTCTGGTCCAAAAAGCTGTTGAATGCTGTAGTGCAAAGTGCTGATCTCATGTGCTGGGCATCATTAGCAGTTGCTGTGGCACAAAGAGTCAGGTTAAAAAAACTTTGTATTTGGGGGGCAGCATGTTTGGCAAGATCTTGCCGCGAACAGGCCCATTTGCGAAGAGCCCAAAACTTCATGAGAGATCAACTGAGACCACACCAGGGTTCCGGAACCTGAGGGGCAGTAGGGAGTGAATAATACACTTCAGCAGATACCATCAGGGCTCAGGCAAGTCCAGTTGCAGGTCTAGGCAGCAGGCCAGCTGGACAGTTACATGGAGCCTCTGGAGATTATGTCCCCGAAGTTCAAAACAGGAGGTCAGCTGACGGACCATGGGAGTCACTTCAGCCTGGGATGAAGGGTGCAGCTCCATTCTTCCTTCTCAGAAAGCAGAACAGCAGGCAGCAGAGTAGCAGAGCGGCAGTCCTTCGGTCAGCAAAGCAGCACAGCAGTCCTTCTTCTGTAGTATCCTCAGGTCCAGAAGCGTACTGTGTATTGGCACAATGGCGAGGTAAAACAGTAGAGGTCTCCTCTCAAAAACGTGTACTTTTTTTATTGTTCTCTTTCATTTCTTTTCTCAATGACTTTAAGCTCATCGTTGTTCCTTATTTACCTGATGCTTTTTCAGCCCCAGTTAGATACAAAATAAAGGATTAAAGGTTTGGGAAAGGAAAATACTAAGCTACAATAAAGGTTTTGCTGATATAGTGAGCTGTAAAATAGTTTACCCACTGTATAGACTTTGTATTATTACCCATAACATAACTTAAATTCAAGTTATATATTGTAAGACTTTAAATGTTTATATTTTTTTCAGCTTGCCAAATCTAAAATAAAATCCTTTGTACAAACAGCAATCAATACTAAGGGTCTTGTTTAGAGTTTGGCCGATAAGATATTCCCTCACAAAGATGGCAGATGACCTGCCTGCTGTATTCAGATGCATTAAAGCCTACAGTACTTGTGATATGGAAGAGGGGATATCTGTCTCATTTGACGGAGTATCCTGCCCACCAAACTAAATAAGGGCCTCAGTGCCTTGCCAATAATCTTTTCTGGCAAAGTGCTGATCCTCTGGAGTGCCTATTAATGTGCCAATGATCCTGAAAGGCTCAACAATTACCTTTGTAGCCTAACTGACAAAGCTAATCTCACCAGGAATGGAGGACACAGGGACGGGGGTCACCCTAGAAATTCATCTGCCATAACACGGATGAGAACATCAAATGAAGAACCCTAAAACTTAAATCACAAAGATAAGTAAGCTTGCACATATGTGGACAATAACGAATGACTCCACAACCGCAGGTTGTGTGCAAATTGAGAAATGTGTAGTCCTCTGAATGGCGTACATTTGCAATTGCAAATTTATTACATGTTCATGGAGAAATCCCTTTCCTACACATCATGAAATTTTAGGGTTAGATTACCTTTCAAAATTAATTGAACTGGCAGAAGTTTTACATTTAGACGTTTGTGGGAGCTTAATTCTGGGGATTTTGAATATCAACCAACCCACCAGTTAGTGGCTTACTCAACATTGGTAGAGGGTTCTCCTGCCTCACAACACCCCCTATATTTACAAGAGTAGAAATGTACTCGCCTGTTGGACTTCCACATTTTGCAATAAACACTTTGGCCTTTGTAGAAACATAAGCAGAATGGTTGAAGAATCATGCTGTAGTCACTAAAATGTTCAATAGAGTTCTGATTTCTCTATACTGATTGTATCATTGAACTGATTTCAGGGAAAGGCACAGCATGCATTTCGCCACTTTGTAACCCTTTACGCTACACTATGCCTGCACCAGGCTTAATGTTAAAAGGGAGCGTTCCCCTGTTAGGGTGGCTGAAAAAATGGTGCAAGGACATGTAACAGATTTCCTTGTGTCATTTCTTCTGCACTTTTAACGCTTTCTCAGAGCAGGCGTTTAAAGGGGGCATGCAATTGCATACAACGGGCCCCTATGCACTCCTGCAGAGTACATCAACAGCGTAAAAAAATTACGCTATTGCCCCCTACTTTGTGCCATGGTGCACCGTATATTAAATATGGTGCACACATGGTGGCGGTAGGGGGGTGCTAAAGGGTGCAAGAAAAGAGGTGCTGCACTGTGTACTGCACCACTTTTCTTGAATATGCCCCTAAAGCTTGCTCATTGTGCATACTTTTAACATTTTGGAACAACCTCTACTATCTGCTGCCACTAGCTGTTTTCTTCTGCCTTGTGTTTTGGCTCTTTAGTCTGCTCTCCTTTGCAAAAAGAGTTTGTTGGTGCTATTTTACTCTCCTTTGTTGTGCCACACTACAGCCAAATATGTACTTAGCACAATTTCTACTGTACCACTTTCTATGATGTGCAGACCGTTCCTTGGCTATTTAGGGACAGCCGCGGCCCCCATGCAATGGTTACATTAAAGCGTTGCACCGTTGGCATGCCAAAAGTGCACTCAAGGCAGGTTCATCTGCACCATGGCTGGGCCTTCTACCAACTATGCTGTTACTATGTCTCCCCAGGTAGGCATTGAATTTAGTTAATCTCATCAGCATTCTTCATTAAATATTAGTAAACATGACTGCGACCTCATTTGGGGCCATATGTATAATTATTCTAAATTGCGAATACATAATTGCGATTCTCTGCGAATTGCAATTAGGTAATCGCTATTTGAATGTATGAAACTCCATGAATTTCATTTAAAATTTCCTAATGAGTCGCAAGTTGACCTACCTCATTAATATTAATTGTAATTGTATTTATATAGCACTTACTACCCCTGATAAGGCGTCAAAGCACTTTTCGGGTTGTAGCATGCTACTCCGTAACCCAAAAGGAATTAGCAGTGGATTAGTATAGGGATTTATGAGTACAGTATTAGTATTATTATGAGTTAATTTGAGCAGAGGATATGTGAGTTTGTTAGTTGAATTGACTAGAGTAATGGAGGGATAGAGGAGGGAAGATTTTCAGATGTGTTAATTGGAAGTTTATAGTAATAGGATGAGGCTTGGGATGAGTAAAGGAGAGATGGAGGAGGGAAGAGTCTGTGGAAAGGGTTAGGGAGATCATAGTAGCAGAAGGGGTTTTGAATGAGTCAAACATGTGATAAATGAGGGAGATTTAGTAGGGTTTTTTGGGAGATCATGGTAGTAACCTGAGGTTTGGGGTGAGCTAGATGCAGTAGAGGAAGGAAGAGCTAAGGCAAGGTTATTTTGGAGATGAAAGTAGTAGAATGGGTTTGGGATGAGTCAGAGTGGGGATGGAGGATAGATTGATAGAGACATAGGGTGATGGGGAGACAGAATAAAGCTTAGAAGAGTGTACATTTATATTATTTTTATTTCTTTATTATTTTCTTATATACATATATATATATTAATATATATACATAAACATTTTTTCTTTTATAATTTTCTTTTTTTAAATGATTTATCTATTTATTATTATATATTTTTTATTTCATTATTTATCATTTGAATTTTATTTATAGATATTATTTTATTTATTTTCATTACATTTTTCTCAAGTACAATAGGACTATATTAATAAATAGATATGTAAATACAGAGTAAGTGAATATATGTACAAGGCAATAGACCCAGCCCTATTCACCAATCATTCTTCTAGTCCTGACAACCAATCACAACACTAACCCTAAAACCACGAACCAACCCTAGTACCATTCACAACATCAACCCTAAAATCATGAACCAATAGGAATCCAAACCCTAGTACCAATCACAAAATCAACCCTAAAATAATGAACCAATAGGAATCCCAACCCTAGTACCAATCACAATGCCAACCCTAATCCTTAAACCAACAGAAACACCAATCCCAGCAACCAATCACAACAACATATGCAACAACCAATAGAAACGTATATGAAGGCCAAGTTAACTGAAAACCAAGCCCCTGTGGAAGGGAGGAGGAAGCTGGTGCTCTATTCAGAATCTCCTTGGATACAGACAGGCTGAATCCACACTTCCAAGCTAGCAGAGTCTACTTTCCAGGTAAGGGAGAGATTGTAAAACACTGAAATACTGCTTGTCGCACACTCAGATATTTCGCTTTTTCAAGGCAAAAACAGGTGATGCAGACACTTTCTAATCACAATTTAAATCACAGAAACAGATCAAGCAGTCCCCTAAACACACTCAGGTTAGCCACTGAGGTGTATGCAGCCTTTTTCCTTAAAACTAAAAGGAGGGGGGTTGGCTTTATGCAGTCTTTTGCCACAAACTACAAGGGAAATTTCAAACAGCAAGGCAAAAAAAACAGCAGTTTAAAAAGGCCAAGCTGCCTGAAATACAGGGAGCCTACAGTAAATGGGATCACAATTTGCGATCCATTAGCAAATGCAGAAATCTCAGAAAAGGTGGCCTGATGGGTTCAGCATACCACCATGTCTGTGATTGCTGTGATTGCTTTTAAATAAAGCCTTTTTTTTTAATGCAGTCTGTTTTCCTTAAAGAAAAACGGGATGCCTTTAAAAAAGGAAAATTAAAAGTTTTCTTTTTCTTTTGCTATTATTCACAAAGGGGAAGGGGCCCACTGTGGACCCCTTCCTGTTTGCGAATGTGTTACCACCTACGTGAAGTAGGTCACAAAATACAAATGTTTTGCAACTGTATTTCGGTTACAAAACATTCCTGCATACCGCTGCGATTCTGTTTTAGGAAGGAATGTCCTTGACACACCTCTTCCTAATGCCGAATTGTTATGTATGTGCAATTCCAAACTGCAATCCGGTAACATGTTACCAAGTCACAAATTGGAATTCATACATACCAAAATGCATTTTTGCGGACTACAACTGCCATTTGTGACTGCAAAAATGCATGATACATATGGCCCTTGATCCCTCCTGCACATTTGGCTTTTATTCCCTCTTTCCATGATCTTTCTAGTGCTTCCTTTGATTGTGCTCCTCATGTACCTCAGCCTTAGCATAATATCATGTTCATCTACTCTAAATTTTATGTCTGATGGTTTGAAAAATGGTTCTTTCAGTGTAAACAACACCTTACCCAATATAAGCTATATTCTTCTGAATGTGCATTCATTGGTAATGCACAGCCTTAATTTTTGAAACCTCCTCCTCGATAATAATATTGACACAGTTCTCATTGCCAAGATATTGATGAAGGAGGATTCTCCCCTGTGTATCACGCCTGCAGCTCCCTCAGGTTACAACACAAAACAATTACATCATCATACTCATCTTGGTGGTGGTGTTGCAGTAATTTTTAAAGTCCATCTTAAGGCCTCTGTTCTTGTTCTTCGCCACTTACCTCTATCTGTGATTTTTACTATTCATTCCAATTTTTATCTAAAAATACATTTATTTTACAGAACTCCTAGTCATGAAGAACACTTTTTTCAAAATTGGCCTTGAAACAAATCAATAATTGTTCTGTGAGACTTCAATCTACATGCCAATGATACAGCTGATAAGGTAGCCCATGAACTTGTTAGCTCCTACTTAGGTGTTCATCTCAATCAATGTCCCTGGGTACACATGCATTATTGACTATAACACTGGTCTTATTTTCGCACATGAGAAGCTACTTAGCTTTGCATCGTCCATTGAACTTGTTTCATCTGATCACAATGCTGTCTTTTTCCAGATTTTCTGTTCCACCCACATTAAAATGGGTAGTAACACTCAACATCTCAATATATTTGTCCCTGGTGTAAACACAATGTGTTCACCTTAGCCTCCTCCATACACCATGCCCATGCTCTATGTAGAAATTAATTCTTTCTGACATTCATAACAAGTGTGTCAGAAAAGCTCCCAACACTATGATTCCCCTTGAAATTAGAACCTCTCACAAACTACTTCCTTCAGGTCTCTGGTACTAGACAGAGTTCGCTATTGTCAATCCTGCTAATCCTGCTTTTCCTGCTGATGGAGTTTTCCATAACACCGAGCCTCACATTCACAAAAAAACGTATACAGAATTCTAAAGCTAAGTGATACTACAATTGCATTTCATCTTCTGAAAATCCTTCTAAAGAAATGTTGTCAATATATCATGCTTGTGTTCATCCTGTTGCAGCTAATACTTTCACTTCCCACACTCAAATGTTTTTCTAACATCTCTCATTTTCCCAGTATGAAATCACCAAACTACTGAAACAACATTCTCCAGACCATTCTTCTTGTACAAGTTTCCTTTCCTTTTCACTCTTTAACGTTTCAGCTTCCACCGGGTCATCTTTTGATCCAGTAGTTCTAGACCACATTCTTTCTGACCTTCATGCTGTCACATCAGGCTCGCCATTGCATCCATGCCAACCTTGCCTAGCAATATTTCATTAAGTTCTGGTAAAATACCTGACAAATGGAAAAAAGCTCTTCCATCCATCTCCTCAAAAAGTCTATGGTTGATTCTGCTGTTCTGTTCAAATATCGACCCATTTCTCTATTGCGTCTGAATGCTGAAAGTGATCTCTGTTTAGATCCATTTAAAAACATTCTTGCTTAAATCCTCCATAGTCTGGCTTCCCCTCTAATCTCCGCACTGAGATTGCCTTAGGTGCCGCAGCACATGATATTAGGATGATTCCAGATGTCAGGAGTTCCACTGCCTATATTTTTCTAGATCTTAGTGCAGCCTTCAATGCAGTCTCCCATGAGATCTTGCTGGACAGGCTTGATACCTCTGGTATAAAGGGAACAGCACATAATTGGTTCTCACCCTTTCTCCACAGATGAACCCAAGCAGCATTGCTAGCACACTTTGGCTCCCCATTTGAGGCTATCAATTGTGGGGCTCCACAGGGCTCTTCCTGATCACTACCCTTCTTAACATCTATGTGGTTACAATTGTTACTCTTACTTGTTACATTGTAAGGCCTTACATTTAATGCTTATGCTGATGATACCCAATTTATCCTTCATCTTGATGGAAATCCTGTCCATCTGCAGGACCATTTCAAAGGTTTTATATGCTCTGTGTGCAATTGGATGATTGCAATTCTCTCAAGCGTAATGGCAACAAGACCAATGCCATTGTGTTTGGTAAGCTCTTCATCTGGCAGCCTGATTCTCTCAGTGTCTTCACCCCACACCTGATTCTCTTAGTGTCTTCTCCCCCACACCTGATTCTCTTAGTGTCTTCTCCCCCACACCTGATTCTCTTAGTGTCTTCTCCCCCACACCTGATTCTCTCAGTGTCTTCTCCCCCACACCTGATTCTCTTAGTGTCTTCTCCCCCACACCTGATTCTCTCAGTGTCTTCACCCCACACCTTCTTCTAGAGATCAGAATCTTGGGGTAACTATTTATGAGAAACATTCATTTGAGGAACATTCTAATAACCATACCTCCACCTGCTATTTGTGCTCAAAGATATTAGGTAAACTGCTCAGCTGCCTCCTGGCTCATCGAGAAACACGTTGATACAAACCCTTATCCTTTCTAGGCTGAATTATTGTAATTTTATGATCATAAGACTCCCTGGCTATCTTCTATAGAAACTGCAGCTAATTCAGAATGCAGCGACCCATCTCCGTCTGTGGTTAACCGGGAAAAATAGCATTTTAGGTCATCTCTCCATTCTTCATTATTTGCATTTTAGTCAACAATGTCTCTTTAGGGCGCTCCACACAATCTTCTATATCACCACTATATGATCTCTTTTTTTTCTTTCCACGTAACTGTGAGACTTCTTCAGTCCAACAATCAGCATTATTTTAACATCCCTACATTTGATAAAGTCTGCATTGGCAGCTGGCCATTAACGGTTATCACCTCTCATGCCTGACATGCTCTTCCCTTCTGTATATCTGAGCAGAGTAGTCCCTTTTCAGATTTAGCAAAGTGCTAAAAACTTGACGATGCTCTATGTAAGTTTGGGCTTGATTTAGGGTTTGGTGGATGGGATACTCTAATACAAATTAGATGGTTAACAAGTGCACCTTAATAATCATGTCATAGGATATAATACACGTGTGACAAAGTGGATGGGATAGCCTTCATGTTTGTGATGGGGTATCCAGTCACTAATCTCTAAATCAGGCCCTTTATTTGGAGGTAGGTGGCTTCCTTAGTGCCAGGACGCACAATGTTTTTGAGTATTTCCACACTTTATAAAAAATATAAATCAATCAAATGAATCAGTTCTGAAATCGCTCGCTAAATGTTCAGTTGCTTGGGAACTCTCGTGAAAGGGTGAGGCTACAATAGCATTTCTGTCTCCTATCGATATGCTGTAAGGACGGATGCAGATTGGACTTTGTATCCCCTTTATTCATATTTTAATTGTCATCCTGTTTTCATCTTATCCTTTCTTATCTCTCTCAAAGCATGTTTGTTTGAGTGTCTTAAACTAAATTAAACTATTCTAAAATACATTTTCTAATTACTGTTTGCTCTCACCAAAGGGTATTCGATTGGTCCAAATGCATTGGGACAAAGCATGAACCAATGGTGGTGCAACCCTCTGACCAGTTTCAATCATCTGACACAGAGGGAGTGCTGCCCAAGTGCAAACTGATGTCAGTATTAATTACTTACCACGTTCGGGATGAGCTGGCATCGCTTGGCCTTTAGAAGCCGGACGACTTGAGATGGGTCCACTACCTTCTCCTCACGGATCTGTTCACACAAATTGCTAGCTGCCAAGAACAGCCCTGAGCGGCTCGCCGCATCCCTACGACAGAAGTGGGTGGAGTTATGTCAGTACATATCATGAAGGTGACTGAGCTCATCATACAGGCTTTAATGGTGCCAGGGTCAGATAATATTGTTTGATAGCTGAAAGGACTGAAATGAATAAAAACTAGGGAAACAAATAGATTTATGATGTCTTGAGATTTTATGTATTTGCATAACATAAACTATGTCATGAAGTTTAGTTTTAATGTCTTTATCTTAAGTGTAAGTCTAAAGGAACATGCAAAAGGTCTTGGAGTGACAGCAGTTTTGGCTAAGGATGTATACCACAATATATCTAAGAAAGGAGGCAGTATTATGATAATGGTTTATGAAGGGCTGGTTGAAAAATATATAGTATTGCATTTTTTCTCCACACTATGATGTCAAACATAGATTTGTGTGGCTTCCTTTCAAGACTACTGATATGTTAGGGTAGTGTGACCAATAGGAATTATACCGTTTTTTGCTCATTAATTTACCATGGATAGTGGGAATGACAATGCATACCCTTTGACCCCTAACAACATCACAGGGCTAAGCCTTTGACCCATATTTAGGTCCTCAATAACCTCAAATTCGCTATTGAGGTGCTAAGATGGATGGAAGCGAAACTAGAGGAAATAAACAAACCCCTGTACAGTCTTGTTTACTTTCTCTTCCAGTCCCTGCATTCACGACCCCTGAGCCCATGGGTAGAGCTAGGGTTTCCCAAGGGAGAGGGCAGGGCTACCAGCTAACTGACATGGTGCTCTACCTTATTATTGAGTTTTTTTAATTGGACCTACAAAAGTGTTGAATCCATACATAAGGAAGTATAGATCAACTGTGCTTATCTCCACATCAATGTACAGTGACAGTAGATACTGTCAAGTTACAGAGATGAGATAAAAATAATACATCTATACCTGCCTATATACTTACATTGATATAATAGTGGTAGGCACTATTCTGCATCCTATAGTTTTGTAGGGCAAAATAAAAAAAAAAACTCGCAATCACATCCATGAGGAATTATCACTTTTTCCTCGCATCCTTTTCCTACGAGAATCAACATGTGGCTGGTTTAACATTAATACAAATTAACAAAACACATAACATATTAGAGGGTTCTGGCTCATAGCTGGTGTCTCGTGTTGTTCCTCAATTGCCCCAGAAATAGGGTGTGTTGTTGCTTTAGTGACAGGCACTTTCAGGAGCCATTAGAGTGGTGTGTACAGCACAGGACACACAACTGGATTAAAACAGCAATATGAACACATCTATTTATCAAACGCCCTGTCTGTGAAAGCCACTTTGGGTTGATTTACTAAGCTGTGGAAAAAGAGGCTGGCAAAAACATTCTCAAAACTGTTTGCATTCTATTCATAGACTCCCACGAAGAGAAATGTTAGTAACCATATATGAAATAACAGATGCATTTGCTGGTAATCAAATATGAATGTTTTTTTCGATCTGCTTTGAAGCTTCCTGTGTCATTCTATTAATCACAGATCTTTCATGGTTTTAGCAGGCCCAGAATCCATAGTGCTGCATATTGTATTATACATTTCCAATAGCATAACCTCGTTTGCAAACCTAGCATGGGAAGTGGGATTTTGTGAGAAGAATGTAGCTAGTGTTGTGTATATGAATGGTACCTTCCCTCCAAAGCTGCGTTGGGCCTCCATGGGGGGTGGAGGAAAGAGGGAATATGCTGACACATGCACATTAAATAACTTTTGTGGAGAACAGCAAGTTTCTACCACCTAGTCATAGTACAGTGACTCGAACTGAGAGAAACTGTATATATAGGAGGTGGAGTTTACATGCTTTTAGTTCTGAGCACCCACTCGTTGCTTCCTAGCCAGAGCCCCGGTCAGCTGAAACAACAATTGTCTGGTCTTTTGCTCTGCTGCTTGCTGTTTTGCACCACACACTAGTTGGACTTTAGGCTTCGCGGCGTGTTGTGTTTTATTTTTGATAGACTCATGTGTTTTTGTCCTTTACTTTTCAAAAACAGAGTCAAGGAAAACACTTAGACAACAATTTCCCAGAAGCCCTGTGGGAAAATTCAACTTTGTTGATGCACTATAACACATGCTGCTCTTGGCTCAGAGGGCACTACTCTTATTGCTGCTTCCAACCTGACAATGTTTGTAATGGCAAAAGTCCTGCTCTTTGCACTTATGCTAGGATATTTAGGGGCATATTTACAAGCCCCTAGTGCCACCTTAGTGTCCTTTTTTTATGCTAAAGCGGTGCCAACTAGTTCCCCACCCTGTGCTATATTTACAAAGTGATGCAATACATGCATTGCTCCACTTTGGAACCCCTCACACCACATTATGCCTGAGCCAGGTAAAATGTATGCAAAGGGGGCATTCCCCTGCAGGGAGGCCGAAAAAATGGCACAGTGAAATTTACAAGATTTCACTGCGCCATTCTAGCGTAATGTTTTAACACCTGCTCAAGGCAGGCATTAAAGTGATGCTAGTACATTAACCTATGGGCCCCCCTGTGCTTTGCTGGACTAGCATCAACATGTTTGGCACTAGTCCACCAAAGAGTCACAATAGCATAAGAAATTCTGACGATATTGTCCTAACCAGAGCCATAGTGCACTTTATTGTAAATACATCGCTACCATGGTGTCGTTAGGGGGGCACAGGGCGACGCAATGAAAGTGGTGCATCGGAGCTGAAGTGCCAGTTCTTTGTAAATATGCCTTTTAGGGTTGTTGAGCTGGTTACACTGAGATATTGAGAAGGAATCCTCACCTGTTTATTGCCCATTTTAAAGGCACCTAATTGCCGGGCTGCTTCAGTCCATGGATAATGTGAAGGGACATATTTCGGACCTTCATTCAATCTCTATCCTAATCCTTGATGGCCCACCTTCACTACCACTAAAGATCCAGCACACAGAGGATTGTAATAGTGATCTAGGATATGGGACACCAGTGGTAAATGACAAGATGCAGGATGGATGCTGCATAGTAAGCACTGCCTCAGAACGAACAGAAAACTGCTCACAGACATTGGATGCTAATCTACGCCTCACAGACACACACAGTCGGTTAGGAAGCTCAAAGTGCAGAAATATCATTGGATCATGAGCGACAAACAACACTGTGGGCCTCATTTATGGAGCCCTAGCTTAACATTGCACCACTGGAGCATCATTTTTTTTTACACTCCGGTGGCATAATGTGCCAGCCCATATTTACAAGGCCACGCAAAACCACCTTGAATGGCTTTTCATGGCCTTGTAAATATGAACCCCTTTCACTCATAACACTGCCTGAAAGGGGTGTTCCAAGGGTGTTGCTTGGGGTGCTCCCACGCAACACCCAGGGAACCTGAAGGAATCTGGGGCATTCTCAGATTTACAAGTATGGGAATGCGTCAGATTCCTAAGCCACCTCAGGCGTGGGGTAAGAGTGATGCAACAGGGAGAAAACACCTTTTGTGATTGTTTTTGTGAAGGAAGGTCTCTCTTTCTGCACAAAAACAATCATCCTCACAACGCAGGCACCCTTGCACCAGGGCAGCAAATTGTGCGCCAGCACAGGGGAGAAGACAGAAATGTGCCGTATCTTGTAGATATAGCACATTTCAGCACTTTCCCGGTGGCTCAGGGTGGCACAGCACAGCAGTTGCTGTGCCGCCCTGCACCACGGGCCTTGTAAATGAGGCCCTGTATTTGCCTGTGAGCTGTGAAAATAATTTTGTTCAAGTTAATTTGCTGACAGGTTGGGCTGTTCCAACCATCACACAGCTATCTTCTTGAAATCTTTTAGAAAGGAACACACATTGATAGCTCAACTTTATTAAATAAGGGTAATTTTCAGACCTTAAACTTGAAGTGACCTTGGCTAGGGCACTTAATTGTCCATATGAGACATTGAGTTATGTTGGGGGTACCTTAGGGTGGATCCTTGGTTGCAAACATGGCTCCCATTCCAAAAACACTAAATCTATCTCTCTGGCCCAAAGTTTCAATAGAGGGGCTGCTAAGATATGTTGAACACACAGCATACAAGGCCATCTCCAAGGCTCTTTACATTGGAATTGGAATGTCAGCCTCTTGATAAGACCCGCTGACCAAATCTGCTGGTATGTTGCCCAAGAAGCCACAAATGGGATATTCCCACAAGGGGTATTATACCTGGTAAACCTTAGTCTGTGTCTTGTGGTAATGATCACAATGGGATCATGTAATGGGGACTGTATGTGCTGCAGAGACCAATCTCTGAAATCCTTTTCGTCACCAAGCAACTGGTCCTCCTTGGATTGCACCCCAGCACCCAGAGTAGCTATCTTACAAAGAGGATGTAAAAACATCTGCATAAAGAGAACAGAGGGCGTTCGACAGTGAAATTTCACATTTGACCCCAATGGAAGTTGTAATTGTCTCTGGAAGTTCACTCTTGTTTGACGACCTTCCTCTCCAAAGACCAACAGGATAGTGATCGACCAGGTCAGGCGTTACTCACCTGTGGCTAACATATAGGAACAATAGAAAGAAAAGTAATGGTCTGTGAATTCCGATGCACGCTGTAACCCTGCCAGATTGGTCTCATGGACTGATCTTCTACTTGGCAGTTCTGAGAAATCACAGGTGAGATGTGCAAGGATCTCTTTCGGAAAATGTATCCAAAAGTCATGTGACCTCATTTCTGCAGGTTCTTGCCCTATGAAAATGGCCATTGAGGTGAGCAGGTTTATGCAAACATGTAACATCGACAATAAGGCTCAGGCCGCTGTAAAAATGTCCAATGCGGGATGCACTCATTAAGCTCATTACTGAAGTCCATATAGTGATGCTGGGGTGCACAAGGTTACTTCACCCATTGGTAAAAGTCAGTGAAAGATAAAGCTTTTCTTTCTTGAGTTTGTGGCAGGAGGAACAAAGGCTGGAGAAGACTCTCAAGCATAACAACCATAGCGACCTCAGTGCTAGGACGACAGGTTGCAACGGTTTTGCAAAATTTGCATACAGTTTGCTGGATGCATGGGTATGGCAGACAGCAGAAGGAAAATGGTGGGAAAAAATGCAGGGGAGAGTACATTGCTCTCTCTCTCAGTTATTATCAAATTTGGAGAAAAGAATTGCAAGTGCCAAAGTGAGTAAATCTATAATGAAAGTGCGAGGAACCTGGTGTAGTCTGGGTCTGTTATTGAGATGGTCAGGGACAACCCTGATCCCTTCCTGCTGTGGTATGTTTGTATATAAGGACCCAATGTCCATAGTGGCCATGAAACATTCAGTTTGAGAGAATGGCATATTTTGAGCAGATTTAGAAAGTCCATGGTATCACGTATGTAGCAAGTTGTCAATGAAGTGAAAGGTTTTATGAAAAACTGTACATATTTCCCAATGGGTTCCAATATAGAATCACAGCCAGAAACTATGGGTCTCCCAGGAGGACTGGATACATTCTTGTGCTCCTTGGGCAATGTATAAATCACTGGAGTGTGAGTTTTTTTTTGCATTTTGCGTAAAAAGAATTCATTTTGGATGCGTATCCCTTCTTCTTTTGCTGCTGTGATCAGTGTCAACATCTCCTTTTGTTCATGACAAGTAGAATCCTTTATAGGTTTGGTAAAATGGTCTGTGTTGTGGAGTGTATTTCTGATCCGTAGGTATCTATGTCCTTCAATACAGTTCCGCCTCCTATGCCTGCTGACTTAATGACTAGAGAGGGTTTTTTTTAACGTGTATTAAGGGTCTTGCATTCTTCTAGTATGACATTATAAGGTGTGAAAACATTCTTTTGTTGCAAATCATGAATGTACTTAGGGACAAGCTTCTCAACAGTCAATATTTCTAGGGGGGTGGTTCTAGATGGAGGAAAAATGTTGAGGGAGGATGTAGGCCCGTGGCATCTGTGGATCTTAGGGCCAGATGTAGAAAGCATTTTGCATGGTGCAAACTGCGAAAATCGCAGTTTGCGCCATGCAAAATGCCTTTTGCGATGCACATTCACAATTTGCGAGTCGGTACCGACTCGCAAATTGTGAATGCGACTCGCAAATAGGAAGGGGTGTTCCCTTCCTATTTGCGACTCGCATCGCTATGCTAAATTGCTTTGTGACCGCGAATGCGGTCGTAAAGCAATTCGCAGTTACCACCAGTGTCACACTGGTGGTAACCCATTCGCAAAAGGGAAGGGGTCCCCATGGGACCCCTTCCCCTTTGTGAATGTTGCCCAGAATGTTTTGTCAGAGCAGGCAGTGGTCCAATGGACCACTGCCTACACTGAAAAAACGAAACCAAATGGTTTCGGTATTTTTTTTATTTTGCAACTCGTTTTCCTTTAAGGAAAACGGGCTGCAAAATAAAAAATAAAAAACTGCTTTATTTAAAAAGCAGTCACAGGCATGGAGGTCTGCTGACTTCAGCAGGCCACCATCCCTGTGAGTGCAGGGAATCGCTATGGGGTCGCAAAATGCGACCCACCTCATTAATATTAATGAGGTTGGTCTTTGCGACCCCATAGCGATTCGCAGAAGGTGTCTGAGACACCATTCTGCATATGCTTTTGCGACTCGGAAATTGCGAGTCGCACCGACTCGCAATTTCAGAATCGCAAAAGCATATCTTGCTACATCTGGCCCTTAGTGAGCAACTAATTTCTTGTGATAAAAAAGACTGTTCAGACTTAAAGCTAGAGGCCGCCCACCTTCTCATGAACATTTTATTGCAGGTACACTGCAAAGGGTGGATGTAATGGAAGCATAATTTACAATTCCTATCTTCTCTATTCACTGCAGATTTTGTTAGTTCACCTTTGTGGGTATGAATTAGAAACTATCTAGTCTACCATTCAGGCTGTTTCATCCCCTTGTGCTGTTCATTAAACCAGTGGTGGAGGCTTTTTTATTGCAAGGCATTGGATGCTAATCTATGCAGACAATATGATCATCATTACTCCAGGCAAACATAACTTGTCCTCTCATGTTAAGATGTCATGGTTATTTTACGAAGCATGGACTGTGTCCCCAACTGAGACAAACCCTGGGTGAGCTCATCTAAATCTGAATATGGGTTAAAATCTATACAATGATTAATACTTTTTTTAAGTGCACAAATTCCCACACGCATCATGGAGATTTAGCCAGCTCTTTTCATGACACTTTCCGAGCCAGTGCTAACAAGTTTGAAATCCTGTGTTGACTTTTAATGCACTCATTGTTACTTTGTTCTCTGGAATACTAACATTTATGGTGAAGTGGAGGGGGGATGGGAGGTGAGGCTAGTATGATGGTGAAGTTATGGTTGCACCAAAAATGCACAATATTAGTGGATTTTAGGTTTTGCTTCATAACCATAAATTCCATTGTTCCATTGCAGCAGTTCTAGTTCTTTAGGTGTATTTCTGAATGAAATACTTTGTCCACAGTCAAAGTAAGCACCCAACGTACAAGTCCCCTCGCACCCTACAACCAGCTGTGCTAGGCCTTTCCTCATAAAAAAAGTGTGATCTGGTTTTAGGGTATGCTCTGCACCCAGGCCCTTGCAGTGACAGCTGGCTGCACCCGGTGCCAAACCCTGAGCTCCATGACCCCACAGTGCACGGCCTTCAGCTATGCCCTGCACCCTGCTGCATGCACGCAGGACCTACGCATGCCTTGCATCCATGTCAACTAGGCCCAGAATTGCTTGTGCTCTTATGTAGCAAATAATGACAACAATGAATAGCCTCCTGTCACTCCCTACATCAAGTCTATGTCCCCCTACATCAATTGGTCTCATCTTAAACTCAGTCCTCCAAATGCTCATTGGAAGGGCTCATTGTTCAAACTTGAGAGCAGTTGGTTTTGGATGAAAGGTGTGGCGTTTGCCCATACACTGTGCTCAGTCGTCCTGGCCCCAAGGCTTGTGGCCATGTAGAGCAAACTCTAGCCACTGTCCCTTCAACTCAGAGAGCTTTTGAAGAACAATTCCGATAATTAACTTCTGATCTTTCTTATTTTTTTACATTTTTAAAATAGGTGCTGGATGTAGGGGTGCTTGTCACAGCACCCCCAGCAGTGGCGGCCACTCCCTTAGACAAAAGAGCATCGCCCCCCTGATGCCAGTGCCACCAAAAAGGTGAAAAATAAAATGGTAATAAAATACATTTATTACCATTTTATTTTTACCTGTCCCCAGCTGAGCCGTGTGTGGGGGCGGGACCACTGCTGCTCACTAGCAGCAGGGGAGTGATGCTGAGATCACTCTGCACGTATCATTTTGGTCGGACCTCTTGCGATGGCCAGCCTGACATGCGCAGTGCAAACCTCTCTGCTTAGCTGTCTAAGACAGTTGAGTGGAGAGCAGGCACAGGTCATCAGTGCCTGATGGAGCATTGAGGCAGCCCGCTCCAGCCAATCCTGGCGTTGCTCTCAGGCTGCTAACATTATCAGCAGCATGACAGCAGAGTCTACATTGGTGTGGAGCATTAAATTGCTGCACTCAGAGCACACTAAATGTTTGGTTGGTTACCCCACCAAATGCTTAGGGTACCAGATGCTACTGAACCCCAGAATAAATATGATGGAGTTCAGAAAGTGAACAAGCAATAACATTGTCTTTAGATTTTGTTTTTATGAGGACAAAGGTCAAACACAGGCTTTGTCTTCTGAGAAACTGCAGTTTAGTCTTTTGACATGGTGATTGGTGCCCACTTTTCTTAAACTGCAAAGTTAGAGCATTTTGTAAAGTGAACTATCTGACAATCTTCTTGGAGTGTGGGGGGTAGCAAAGGAAAGGCAGTGAGTTGTTATTTTCTGTCTAACACACTACAACATTTAAATACCTGTAAATGAAATGCGCAAATATTTCAAAAGAAATCAGCAGTTAGCACAAATGCAGCACATTTTTGTGTCATTCTGAAGGGTGGTGGATACAAGGGTTTCATAGGTTCAAAACAAATGAAAACCCTTTACTTGGTGATGTGAACATGATAGATATTTACTCAGACCCGATTTTAACATGTTATCGTTTGTGAGCTATGGTTTTATCAGTAAAACTGCACGTCAGTGAGAATTCTGGGGTAATTTCAATGGAATATGTGCTGTCTTTAAACCTGAGTTTTGCTACCAGACCATGCAAAAGTATGCTCCAAAAAGGCACCACCTCCTACATACCCCTTCCCACTCTCCTGCTTAATGGGTGTGGCTCGTTCCCTATGGTTATTCTTCATGTGACGGTTGTTTTGTTGTGATGTAACACTGAAGACAGCACCTCCATTCTGAAAATTGTTCCAGCGTCACTGGCTGCTTTGAGAACGATTTACAGACTAGCCCAGCACAGTCCTGTGGATAGAAAACCTACAGTTTTGGGGAAAAGGGGCAGGGCGGAATGGCACATGGTGGGGGGAGGTGGGGAATGACAAAACAATCAAAAATATATATATATATTTTTTAATATACCTTCCTCCACTCAACTTGCTGCGCCATGCTGCTCTGTTTTCTTCACTGCAGGCACAGGCTTCCAGCCTGCCCAGCAGCCAATCTTAATGCTGCTTTCATGGTGCTGGCAGCATGAAAGCACCGTTAGGAGTGGATGGGGTGCCTAGCCTGGGTGCTTCGAGGCAGAGTGGGAGCCTCTGCCTGCTCTCTCCAACCCGGCAACACAGTGCCCAAGATGGCCGGCCAAACGTACATGTGCACTCATCTTCCGTCCCTGTCATCGTCCGTGGCCCCGCACCTTTTACAATAAAACTATAATAAACATAGTTTATTATGGCTTTATCATAAAAGTTTTTCAGCTGCTGCAGCTGGTGGGGACGATGCTCCTCTGCCATAGCGGAGGAGTCTCCACTGAAAACCTAACACCTACCATGCTCATTTAAACTACTTTTTGGTATGTTCAATTTTTCAGGATCCCTCTGAGTTTGGAGTGCTACCTGCTTGGATCGAGAGCTGCGCTCATTGCGTGATGACGTAGAGAGACAAATGTTTACAGTGGCGTAATGAAACTTGAGGGGGGTCCCCTACAAAGTAAATGGAGGGGACCCCTTCCAGACTCATTCAGAAGCTCTCAGGCTATGGTGAGGAGGGCCCCCTGGAGCTTGCGGGCCTCCCGCTCTGCAGGGCCTCGGGGGCCTTTGTTATGCATTGATCTTCAATCATTGACAACCGATCAACTCGTAATGGTGGGTAACTGATTAGTGTTTAATAACTATAGAATGCACGATCCGGTAAAGAGCTGCATCAGCCTATTAGAACTGTTTCCATTTTAAAAAAGCTGTTGTTTAACGGTTAGTGGACACTTTCTGTCAAAATATACATAAGATAGGGATTGAAAGCCCGCTGATGCATTTTATTGGTGCAAATATTTATAAAACTGACAGAATGGTTTCACACAATACTTAAAAGTGCCCATGCTAGGTAGAGTTCATAGCGCCAAGAGTCGTGCCATTCACCAGTTTTTACTGTAGAGGAGAAGACAGATTCCAACAAATTTAAAAAAGGGAAAATACTGCATTACTTCACTTCGAATAACTGACAATCAGCTCTAAATTAGATTGGAAGAATTTGAGACGGACTGGGCAAAGTCTTCGCCAAATTCACGTAGAGTCATCCAACAGCGCCATAGGTATTGGCAAATAAAAAAAAAACGGTTGCGGATTTAAGAATGGCCTAGCACAACATTAGCGTCATTTTTTAATGGTAATGTGGCGTAGGCTGGCAAAAGCGCTGCACCATATTTACAAACTAGTGTAGTGCACATATTGCGCCACTTTGTAAACCCTTGCGCTACATTATGCCTGTGCCAGGCATAATTTATGCAAGGTGGGCGTTCCCCCACAGGGAGGCCCAGAAAAATGGCGCAGTGGAATCTATGAAATTCCACTGTGCCATTTTTAGTGTAATGTTTAACACTTGCTCAGTGCAGGTGTTAAATTGAAGCACACCCTTGTTTATAATGGGCCTCTATGTACTTTGTAGGATTAGCGCCAACATTTTTGGCGCTAATCCTGTAAAGTACCACAAAAGCGCAATGGTGCGCTGCATCATTAATATGGTGCACACATGGTGGCGTCCCTTTTCTTAAATCTGGGCCTCAATTTTCAATAAAAGTGTTAACTCAACAAAGCTGCACATTTATGACGTACACAGGCATTAAATCAACGTATAATGCTAGGGAGAAGAGAATCTAGTCTGTGGTTCAAATGCCATTCTTTACCTAAAAAGCATGCCATTTAAAATTAGGAACATGGTTCACATTTTTTATTCAGGAATTTAATGCAAGGCGTGCTACAATGTGTGGGCCTAGACAGAATGAACATGAAAAAAAGGTCTGAGTCGTAATCCTTCTCTAAGGTCAGCATATCTGCACTCACCAGCATGTGACGAGAACATGTCTGTCGTCGCCCCGGCACTGTCCAACCTCTCCCAGGATGCTTAAGATGGGTTCTGGGGTCTTCGGATGGAGATGCTGCATGGGCCAGTTGTCCAGTTGCCATAACTTCACCTCCATCTCTGAGACAGTGACCTTTAAAGGAAACGGGAGGGGTTGTGTTAAAGTGCCAATAAAGAAGAACTCATCAAGTCGCATACAAAGTGAGTGGGGAGACTGGGTATGGAAGACGGACAGGAGTACAAAACACATATAGTTAAATATATCCATGAACTGGTAATGAAACATATTGGGCCTCATTCCGACCCTGGCGGTCATGGACCGCCAGGGCCGGGGACGGAGGAAGCACCGCCAACAGGCTGGCGGTGCTTCTGGGGCCATTCTGACCGCGGCGGTAAAGCCGCGGTCAGAAAAGGGAAACCGGCGGTTTCCCGCCGGTTTTCCCCTGCCCCCACGGCGGCGCTGCAAGCAGCGCCGCCATGGGGATTCCGACCCCCTTCCCGCGAGCCTGTTCCTGGCGGTTTACACCGCCAGGAAGAGGCGGCGGGAACAGGTGTCGTGGGGCCCCTGGGGGCCCCATTAAGATTTTCAGTGTCTGCAAAGCAGACACTGAAAATCGTGACGGGTGCCACTGCACCCGTCGCACACCAGCAACTCCGCCGGCTCCATTCGGAGCTGGCTTCATCGTTGCTGGGGAATGACCCCCATAGTGCGGGATTCAGCCTAGTTCCTATTCAATCTACAACTTACAATCAAAGCATTAAGCAAATATGGCTTTTCTGGAGCAATTATTTAAACATGCCTCAACTTGCTAGTTGTAATAGTAAAGTTTGTAAAATGGAAGTTGAATATGAATTGAAGTTTTCACCTGTTTTTCTATTAAAAGAAGTAGTTGCTCAAATGTACAAGCCTAATAAATGTTCTGAACACTATAAAATCCACTTTAGATTAAACCAGGCAAACATGTCTGAGACATTTTTGATGTGTTACAGCTTTAAGTAGGCTTATCAACAAATTGTGGTGATAAAATGAGAGATTATTATTTAGACCTAGAAGGGCGCATAATATAACAACAACACCACCTCAAGCTGCAAGATCTATTCTACTGTCCTGAAACGCCTTATCTGAGCATCAAAGGGCGAATGTGGCTATGTGTTGCAGCGAATGGAAGCCACACAGGTAGAAGAATAATCTGTTTATTCACTTCCAGCTCCCGGCACCTTCCCTCACACAAACATGGAGGACCTCCTTCTCCACACTCCAACGGTGTGTGTGGTGGTGCCATACTCACATTCAGAAGAACAGGTCTTGTGCTAAAACGCAACATACAACGCATAATATATGTTGCTAAATCCCCCATAAGTGAGAAGGGAATGCCCAGAGGTGGGTCTCGTGCTCACTCTGCCACCGGACTCAAGGTAGCCTGTCTGATGAGGGGTGATACCCCAAAACGGGTCCCGGGATGCTTGTTTCTGGTCGAGGAAGCACCTGGCGTTCGGGCTGGATTGTTCCCATGGAGAGCAGGGTCGAAAAAAAAAAGATGGATTTAACCCAGATCTGTGAATGACAGTGTGCATCATTCCACCCATCTTCTTTTTGTGTTGCTTCTCACACAACAGAGAACACAGTTTAAGAGATAAAAGCAGCACCTATACTAATAATAGTACAAGGAGAAGGGAAAGAATGACGAAAAAACCTACAAATAAATCAAACTACATCATAAGGGACAGGCTCAGTTATATAATTTGCCACTGCCCCTAAGCCAGGATGGTCTTTTGCATAAAATGTTACATTGTATGACATTTCTTACTTATATGTTTCCGAAGAATCACAGTAGCAAAATCAGCACTTCACCCTTTTGAAAGAATAGGAACCACTTTGCTAGTATGACACATTTTTTCTCTAGCCTTAAAAATACTGATACTGACCTCCATGATCACAACTCCAGAACTGAACTTCAACTACCTTTCAAAAGATGGCCCAGACATGTAGGTGCTCACCCACTGCAACCTTCCTCCAATGTGGACCTAAGAACATTATACCATACTTTCGTAGTAAACTGTATAGATAAAATACTAAGAGGCCATCTCATTTACCATACAACACTCTCTCTGGCCCATCTTTGCCCCATTCCCACAGGGTATCGATCAACATTAGCAGACTGCCCTCTAAGCAACAAAAAGAGGAAATGCGAGTGACAGACTGCGTTGTGTTCCTGTAATCTCATAGCATCAATTTCACAGACTGAACCATGAGATTTCTGCATGCTGTCCCTCTGAACGCATTTCGATATCATATGGTTGACCCATTCAGAGTTCTAATTGATTGAGGGTTATAAAGTAATGGGCCTTAAATGCTTAATAGGACAACTATTAACAAAGGTCATCACTTTATGACATGTGAGTTGGACCCCCATTACCAGAAATAATTGCGAGAACAAAAAACATTGGTGGGGGATACAATGACAATGTTGGTATCAGGACCTGTTAAAAATGCAATTTCTACAAATACAGATAAATAGTCTAGCAAGACCATAGCACAATGTTACTGTTTAGGTATAGTATGTAAGGGTCCCAAGAAAAATATAGCTTGTTTGTCTGGGGCACCCACTGTAATTAAATGGGGTGTCCATGCTCTGTTACACTTGTCGCTACTTCTACACTGTACACAGCAATTAACTTAAGTATTAATGTCTTTGTCCATGGTGGGCCACCAGCCTACATGTAGGGCCTGATTATGACCTTGGGGGAGGGGTTTACTCCGTCACAAACGTGACAGATATCCTGTTCACCATATTACAAGTTCCATAGGATATAATGGAACTTGGAATACGGTGGGCGGGATATCCGTCTTGTTTGCGATGAAGTAATCCCCTCGCCTTAGGTCGTAATCAGGCCCTTAGTGAGTGAAGCACCTATGTGACCAGCATCAGCAATGCCAAGAAATGTATATCTAATAGAGGATGAACACACTTATAGCCTCTAGAAAGAATGCCCTCCACTACTGATAATTCTAGTGACACCTTCCAGAATGGTCTGATGTTCACCGAAAGAGTCTTCTCCTTAGGTCATCCATTAGTGCTGTACTTCATTAATACTCTTAGGGAGTCGTCTTCACCCACTGCATTAATCTATTGTTTGTGAGACACATATAACGCCAGATCCTTTGCAATAACACCCAAGAAAACACTCTCCATCCCCACACTCTGATAGGTCTTCATTAAAAGAAGAGGGTGATCTACAATAGCGCACTCTTTGCACCGGATATTAATTGAACATCCCTTCCGGACTCTGGTACCTTGGTGCTTAATATATATTTCTCGTGGTGTATTGATATCTGTGCTATTGAGGACAGTGCTAATAAAGATAATACACTGTTCCAGCTAGAAAAGGAGAGGATACTCAAGAGGGGTCCTAATCTTTAGGAGCAAAAAACCTCACACACCCAAAAGGGTGTCATGCTTCATCATCGGAGTTGCTCCTCGTCAGACTGGCGCTGCAATGTCTGACGGGCACCACCCCGAATGGGGGGGCTCTTTGCCGGAGATCTTTATCAATGATGATGCCACAACCCTACATAAGAGTGTGAAGGAAGGAGATCAATAGAAGGAGGTTTAAGATTGACTCTCTAAACCTGAAGTGAGTAATCTATTTATTAGTCTAAACGAGGATCAGAGGCCAAGATTAAAAAATAGTCACAGGACTGAAACAGAGGTAACGGTCAATCACTCTCTAACGAAAAAGAACCGAGGGTGGGGAACTTCCAAGCCATCCCTCGTCAGGGTCAACATTTTTCGCGTCTCTAGTGGCCCATATGGGTCCAGTGACGCTTCTTCAGGACCAGTTGACTATATGTATCTCCTATTCATAAACAACGTGGATAGTTACAACCTAAAATTGTCAGTACAAACATATCCAATCACTTACACTAGTATAGGAAGGAACTATTATTCCTAACTGTCGCCCGTCCCCCTTAAGGAGCGCGCTACATGGGACAACATGGACCAGTAGTCAGGTGCAAAACTATTTAGTTGTTGGTGCTCCTGAATGCGGGCAACCTACCCGGGTCCGCGTCTCCCGTATTGAGGACAGTAACTAATGGGTGTTGATCTATTCTAAAACAATCCTCTCTGCCCTAGACAGAAGAGAAAAAAATATTCACTGCTCGCACAGCAGTCAGAATATATTTTTCAATTACTGGATAATATTGTTTTGGGTTTTTCAGATGCAAATCCTAAAGTTCTTTCTTACCATAGCCCCCTGTTCTATGTCACTGGCAAATTAATAGGTTTTATTGAAATGTTGAAGAGAAGTGATTTACTGTTCTTGATGAATGGTTTGACTGGCAAAATCCTGCATGAACTGTGGGTATCATTTGAGTAATGTAAAAAATGACTTATCCCGCCGGTTTTCCCCTGCCCCTACGGCGGCGCTGCAAGCAGCGCCGCCATGGGGATTCCGACCCCCTTCCCGCGAGCCTGTTCCTGGCGGTTTACACCGCCAGGAAGAGGCGGCGGGAACAGGTGTCGTGGGGCCCCTGGGGGCCCCATTAAGATTTTCAGTGTCTGCAAAGCAGACACTGAAAATCGTGACGGGTGCCACTGCACCCGTCGCACACCAGCAACTCCGCCGGCTCCATTCGGAGCTGGCTTCATCGTTGCTGGGGCTTTCCCGCTGGGCGGGCAGGCGGTCTTTTGGCGGTCTCCGCCCGGCGGGCAGCGCCCGCCGCCTGCCGGGGTCGGAATGACCCCCATAGTGCGGGATTCAGCCTAGTTCCTATTCAATCTACAACTTACAATCAAAGCATTAAGCAAATATGGCTTTTCTGGAGCAATTATTTAAACATGCCTCAACTTGCTAGTTGTAATAGTAAAGTTTGTAAAATGGAAGTTGAATATGAATTGAAGTTTTCACCTGTTTTTCTATTAAAAGAAGTAGTTGCTCAAATGTACAAGCCTAATAAATGTTCTGAACACTATAAAATCCACTTTAGATTAAACCAGGCAAACATGTCTGAGACATTTTTGATGTGTTACAGCTTTAAGTAGGCTTATCAACAAATTGTGGTGATAAAATGAGAGATTATTATTTAGACCTAGAAGGGCTCATAATATAACAACAACACCACCTCAAGCTGCAAGATCTATTCTACTGTCCTGAAACGCCTTATCTGAGCATCAAAGGGCGAATGTGGCTATGTGTTGCAGCGAATGGAAGCCACACAGGTAGAAGAATAATCTGTTTATTCACTTCCAGCTCCCGGCACCTTCCCTCACACAAACATGGAGGACCTCCTTCTCCACACTCCAACGGTGTGTGTGGTGGTGCCATACTCACATTCAGAAGAACAGGTCTTGTGCTAAAACGCAACATACAACGCATAATATATGTTGCTAAATCCCCCATAAGTGAGAAGGGAATGCCCAGAGGTGGGTCTCGTGCTCACTGTGCCACCGGACTCAAGGTAGCCTGTCTGATGAGGGGTGATACCCCAAAACGGGTCCCGGGATGCTCTTTTCTGGTCGAGGAAGCACCTGGCGTTCGGGCTGGATTGTTCCCATGGGGAGCAGGGTCGGAAAAAAAAAGATGGATTTAACCCAGATCTGTGAATGACAGTGTGCATCATTCCGCCCATCTTCTTTTTGTGTTGCTTCTCACACAACAGAGAACACAGTTTAAGAGATAAAAGCAGCACCTATACTAATAATAGTACAAGGAGAAGGGAAAGAATGACGAAAAAACCTACAAATAAATCAAACTACATCATAAGGGACAGGCTCAGTTATATAATTTGCCACTGCCCCTAAGCCAGGATGGTCTTTTGCATAAAATGTTACATTGTATGACATTTCTTACTTATATGTTTCCGAAGAATCACAGTAGCAAAATCAGCACTTCACCCTTTTGAAAGAATAGGAACCACTTTGCTAGTATGACACATTTTTTCTCTAGCCTTAAAAATACTGATACTGACCTCCATGATCACAACTCCAGAACTGAACTTCAACTACCTTTCAAAAGATGGCCCAGACATGTAGGTGCTCACCCACTGCAACCTTCCTCCAATGTGGACCTAAGAACATTATACCATACTTTCGTAGTAAACTGTATAGATAAAATACTAAGAGGCCATCTCATTTACCATACAACACTCTCTCTGGCCCATCTTTGCCCCATTCCCACAGGGTATCGATCAACATTAGCAGACTGCCCTCTAAGCAACAAAAAGAGGAAATGCGAGTGACAGACTGCGTTGTGTTCCTGTAATCTCATAGCATCAATTTCACAGACTGAACCATGAGATTTCTGCATGCTGTCCCTCTGAACGCATTTCGATATCATATGGTTGACCCATTCAGAGTTCTAATTGATTGAGGGTTATAAAGTAATGGGCCTTAAATGCTTAATAGGACAACTATTAACAAAGGTCATCACTTTATGACATGTGAGTTGGACCCCCATTACCAGAAATAATTGCGAGAACAAAAAACATTGGTGGGGGATACAATGACAATGTTGGTATCAGGACCTGTTAAAAATGCAATTTCTACAAATACAGATAAATAGTCTAGCAAGACCATAGCACAATGTTACTGTTTAGGTATAGTATGTAAGGGTCCCAAGAAAAATATAGCTTGTTTGTCTGGGGCACCCACTGTAATTAAATGGGGTGTCCATGCTCTGTTACACTTGTCGCTACTTCTACACTGTACACAGCAATTAACTTAAGTATTAATGTCTTTGTCCATGGTGGGCCACCAGCCTACATGTAGGGCCTGATTATGACCTTGGGGGAGGGGTTTACTCCGTCACAAACGTGACAGATATCCTGTTCACTATATTACAAGTTCCATAGGATATAATGGAACTTGGAATACGGTGGGCGGGATATCCGTCTTGTTTGCGATGAAGTAATCCCCTCGCCTTAGGTCGTAATCAGGCCCTTAGTGAGTGAAGCACCTATGTGACCAGCATCAGCAATGCCAAGAAATTTATATCTAATAGAGGATGAACACACTTATAGCCTCTAGAAAGAATGCCCTCCACTACTGATAATTCTAGTGACACCTTCCAGAATGGTCTGATGTTCACCGAAAGAGTCTTCTCCTTAGGTCATCCATTAGTGCTGTACTTCATTAATACTCTTAGGGAGTCGTCTTCACCCACTGCATTAATCTATTGTTTGTGAGACACATATAACGCCAGATCCTTTGCAATAACACCCAAGAAAACACTCTCCATCCCCACACTCTGATAGGTCTTCATTAAAAGAAGAGGGTGATCTACAATAGCGCACTCTTTGCACCGGATATTAATTGAACATCCCTTCCGGACTCTGGTACCTTGGTGCTTAATATATATTTCTCGTGATGTATTGATATCTGTGCTATTGAGGACAGTGCTAATAAAGATAATACACTGTTCCAGCTAGAAAAGGAGAGGATACTCAAGAGGGGTCCTAATCTTTAGGAGCAAAAAACCTCACACACCCAAAAGGGTGTCATGCTTCATCATCGGAGTTGCTCCTCGTCAGACTGGCGCTGCAATGTCTGACGGGCACCACCCCGAATGGGGGGGCTCTTTGCCGGAGATCTTTATCAATGATGATGCCACAACCCTACATAAGAGTGTGAAGGAAGGAGATCAATAGAAGGAGGTTTAAGATTGACTCTCTAAACCTGAAGTGAGTAATCTATTTATTAGTCTAAACGAGGATCAGAGGCCAAGATTAAAAAATAGTCACAGGACTGAAACAGAGGTAACGGTCAATCACTCTCTAACGAAAAAGAACCGAGGGTGGGGAACTTCCAAGCCATCCCTCGTCAGGGTCAACATGTTTCGCGTCTCTAGTGGCCCATATGGGTCCAGTGACGCTTCTTCAGGACCAGTTGACTATATGTATCTCCTATTCATAAACAACGTGGATAGTTACAACCTAAAATTGTCAGTACAAACATATCCAATCACTTACACTAGTATAGGAAGGAACTATTATTCCTAACTGTCGCCCGTCCCCCTTAAGGAGCGCGCTACATGGGACAACATGGACCAGTAGTCAGGTGCAAAACTATTTAGTTGTTGGTGCTCCTGAATGCGGGCAACCTACCCGGGTCCGCGTCTCCCGTATTGAGGACAGTAACTAATGGGTGTTGATCTATTCAAAAACAATCCTCTCTGCCCTAGACAGAAGAGAAAAAAATATTCACTGCTCGCACAGCAGTCAGAATATATTTTTCAATTACTGGATAATATTGTTTTGGGTTTTTCAGATGCAAATCCTAAAGTTCTTTCTTACCATAGCCCCCTGTTCTATGTCACTGGCAAATTAATAGGTTTTATTGAAAGGTTGAAGAGAAGTGATTTACTGTTCTTGATGAATGGTTTGACTGGCAAAATCCTGCATGAACTGTGGGTATCATTTGAGTAATGTAAAAAATGACTTAACTCGTCTTCTGGGGGTGTAGCTTGGGTAATCGCGTCAACCAGGGCAGGAAGAGGAGAAATTAATCGACTGGAAATAGGCAACCATGGTACTCAGCTTGTTCACTCCAAAGCTCGTTTCTTCTAAATAGCATGGTACCCGCTTCAATAAGTATACACAAAACCTTTTCCAACCAACCTTTTTCAAAAATTAACAACTTGCCTTAGAGTGCGACCACTCCACCCACACCTCTGAAAAGCTTGCATAGTAATCTTTGAAAAAGATGTTGTTGAGGTCAGTTAAAAAGGCACGCAACAGAACTGGAGTAACACATCAGTTACAATAAAAGCAGTGAGGTGATGATATTCTGGAGTCAATACGATCACATATCAAGTTTAGAAAAGGTTTGGCTACTGATAGTTCAATGAGTAAATCCTCAATGTGAGGGAAATTAGTTTTATCCAACTGTTGGAAAATGTATTTTTTTTGTGTGGTCACTCCCAACTTAGAGGCAGGATGACAGGAAAGAGCTCTATTTTTAAGTGCTAAGTAAGTCACCCTTGAGTATCCCTTGTAGCCTACAAGGTAGGGTGCCGGGTGCTTAAAAGAGGAAAATGTACGAAATTATGGTTGATGTGTTCTCACAGTGTCTAGCTGTCAGGAGTCAGCAAAGTATCTGGGTGTTGAATACCACTACAAGAAGATCTGTGAGGCATATTCTTTTGGCTGTGGTAAACCGGTCTTTGGTGGCGGGCACCACCGCTTCATTTGTGCCGGTGGTTTCTGGTGCTCAGCACCGGCACATATTTCATGAGCCGGACTATACATTTTTTCTCCCTCTCTTGGAATTACTGATACCTGTTCAAAAAAAATATTCCTAGCTGGGTGACTGTCCGGTATGACTCCACAGACTGGCCCACCCTGGTGTAGGCACAATGAATGTGATGTCATTTTGCTTTGTTGTCACGACCCTGGTCAATTACTAATAATGGTTTTCTCTAATTTATTTCTCAGAGGGCCTGCTTAATGCAGTGTGTCTAAGCCCCTGGTTGGATAACTGTAGCGGGGGGCTGGCTCATCGTTGAACTGTGCTAGGCAGGCTGTGAAAGCACAGGCGCAGGCCAGATTTGGCGGGGAGGCCCTGTGAGAAATAAATGAAAGTGCAGTCTTTGCGCTCGTCTTGCTGCCTAGCCCAGTATACAGTACTGGACATAAAACTGCCCTTGATGTGTCATAGTCATGACCCACTGTGCCGCGCCACTACCCTCCTTTTGGCAGTTTGCAGGACTATTTCAGCCATTGCATGCTCACCAGTTGCATAGCCGCATGAATCTTGCAGAATATGGGGATGTTTTACTCCCTATTCGAGTAGACGTGCTGTGCTCTTGGGAGTGATGTTGGAATCTTTTCAATTGTTTAAATGGCTTTTGGCAGTGTTCTCTGTGTTCATTTTAAGTCTGTTCATTAGTTTTAGTGTGGTCATTTTGAGTGATGCGAGGAATGTAGCTAGGCGGACAACTGGAAAAAGTGGCGGCAACCACCAAAGGAAGATTTTGAGCACCGTGACTTAATCTTTTACAAGTTAAGCACTGCTGGGCACCATAAGTAGCAGGCTAACCTTGGTCAGAGGTGGGATTTACTTGTCCCAACAGGCAGCTGCACTATTTGAAAAATATGAGGGCCTTGCAACTTTCTCTGTTGGAATGGTGTTTGCTTCCTGTACAGTTCACTAACCCTTTCTTGTCTCCCAGATCAGTTACTTTTCCCATCTGCTGTTCTTAAGTTACCCAAATGTTTTGCCTGGCATGCTGACTTGCTCCTTGGGTTATGTTTAGGCTTTGTGGTTTTATTGTGCTTTTCCCTGTTCCCTTCCCTTTTCAGAAGAGTCCTGATCCGTCACTGATTCTCACACTTACAAGCTTCGAACTGTTTGGCTTAGGTTTTCTGTGGCTCAACATTTCAAAGCAAGTTAGTATATTTTTTGTTATTTTTTCATTGTGAATGTTTTTTTACTTTTCACCAGTACTTTCCCATGCAGGTGTATCCTCTGATTAGTGAGCTGTTCTGTTACCATAGAGCCTCAGGGTATAACCGTGCTGCGAAAAGAGAAGTAACACCTTAGAGCTGTGCTAAAGCAGACATGAGCTCGCTGTGCAGTGCTCTCTTTCTCTCTCAGTCCCGTTCCCCTTTCCCTCTGCTGTTTGACTTTGTTTGCTGTATCTTCTTTGGTACAAATGGAGTCATATCCGCGGAGTGTGGATTGTCATCAGATCTTGTCAGATGGGGGTGTGGCCTGGACTACTAAAATGGTGGCTGAAAATTAACAGAGCTCCGTACCTCCTGCTTCATATTCTGTAGGGGTCTGAGAGTGGTTTAATCACAGCAGAGACAGGGTAGTCTTTGCCGTAATCAGATGTATGGTCCGCCCACATATACATTTGACGGGTGGCCAATTTTCTTGGTGCCTTTGCAACAGAGTATCTATTCCACCAAGATATAAATCAGGCCCTAAGTCCCAGAGTAAATATTTTTGCCAGGCAATGGCACACAAAGTACTTGGCTGGTGAGACGGTGTGAAATTTGATATTTCCTACTTGTAGCTGTTTGCCAAAACCAACGGTGTCATGGCTAATATGGCTTTAGTTAGCTGGGCTTTGGAAACAGGCTGAAACTCTTCAGTAGTGGCATTTATGCAGGCAAAGAAATCAGGTTAAAAAAATGTAAATTTTTATATGTTTAATCAGGGCTTGAATTTTTATAATGGAAATAATTGTCCAACTTGTGGCACACATCAGAGAAAGGGGCAATAGTGATTTGTATTAACCATGCTCTTAAATTGCTTTCACAATTTTAAACAGTTCTTTCCATAAATTACGGGCTCTTGTCAGAGGAGCAGAAAAAATTGTTTCTTTGCTTCTTTTATTTTTCTAAAATACACTTGGGCCTTTTCTCAGAATTTATATCTTCAATATTTCTTCAAACGTATGCGTCAGATGACACAGTTCGAGTTTAAGATTTGACAGTTCAGGGGAAATACAAGGGTTATTTTTCTTTTGGCTCAGCAAAGTATGGTGTAGGCAGAGTTCTCCATACTTTTCAGTATGAGTTCCACAATATATATTTTACAAAATATTTGTGGCGCAAAAAAAAAAGTTTAATAAATTAATTACTAACATTTTAATATATGTGCCTTAGCAAATCATAAGAAGGGAGTAAGTCTGGAATACATGCTACATAATCTTACCATGAATGTTTGATAATTCAGATGGCAACACTAGAACATTATGGGGGTGATTCTAAGTCTGGCGGGCGGCGGAGGCCGCCCGCCAGACTTCCCCCCTCCAGAATACCGCACCGCGGTCGGAAGACCGCTGCGGTTATTCTGTGTTTTACACTGGGCTGGCGGGCGACCGCCAAAAGGCCGCCCGCCAGCCCAGTGTAAAACTACCTTCCCGCGAGGACGCCGGCTCAGAATTGAGCCGGCGGAGTGGGAAGGTGCGACGGGTGCAGTTGCACCCGTCGCAAATTTCAGTGTCTGCAAAGCAGACACTGAAATTCTTTTTGGGGCCCTCTTACGGGGGCCCCTGCAGTGCCCATGCCATTAGCATGGGCACTGCAGGGGCCCCCAGGGGCCCCGCGACACCCCATACCGCCATCCTGTTCCTGGCGGGAGACCCGCCAGGAACAGGATGGCGGTATGGGGTGTTAGAATCCCCATGGCGGCGCAGCGAGCTGCGCCGCCATGGAGGATTCAATGGGGCAGCGGACCGCCGGTTTTCCTCTTCTGACCGCGGCCGAACCGCCGCGGTCAGAATGCCCTGCGGGGCACCGCCAGCCTGTCGGCGGTGCTCCCGCCGACCCTGGCCCCGGCGGTCATACAGAATGACCCCCTATGTCTATGAGAGAAATGTAAACTTGCAAACAGTCTGATCAAGAAAGAAAATCATCACGTGTCCCAAGGCGGGTCTCATAAATACTCTCTATTTATTCTGCAAAGAACTGAAAATACATATCAAATATAGTTACCTAGCTTCTCCTACTTCTTATGTGGTGGTGGCAAAACAGATAAAGAATTGCTGCCTATGCTTGTATCAGTGCAATCTAGTGTGTCTCCCTAACAAGTGCTTTTTTTTGAGGGTCGGCACTTATTTTTCTGCCTCAAGCATTTACTGCGAGCAAAAGACACATATTTGAAAAATGGAGGAAGAGAAAAATGAAAAGCAGTCACAAAGGGAGAAAGCAGAAAACTGCAAGAGTGAGCTGAAGGGACTGGGAGTTCTCCTCCTATCTTTCCATCTGATACATTTGTTCACATGGCACCTCCAATTTCAACAGATACATACCACTGGCTGAGACCCACAGGATTCCAATACTGGCATTTGCCATCTACAACCTATACATGGGGCGGCTTGGTGTTCTAATCACTGATAATGGCATCAAGATTTATCAATACGCAGATGATACATCATTCTACTTGAAAGTCTCTGCTTCACACATCCAATACCTCAAACACTGCCTGCACATCATCTAGATATGGATGTCTAGCACCTACCTGAAGCTCAGTCCAACTAAGACAGAATTCCTGTTATTTACCAAGAACAACAAAGAAGAAACAGTGCAAATCTTGCTCAGTGACATGGAATTTGATAGCTTCTAACCCCAACTTTCATTGAAAGTCACTTGGATTCATCCTGGACAACAACCTGGCCCTCAAGAAACACATTGCCAAAAACCAAAGGCTGCCTGGTATCAACTTTCTTTTCTAAAGGAAGTGAAACATTTTTTTGCCAGAATACTACTTCAGACCTGCTTTTCAAGCCCTTGTACTCTTGCATCAGGATGGAGACAACACCCTGCTCCATAGCCTCCCGGGCACAACGCTGGCACCTCATAAGGGCATGCTTACATGCCACGGCACGGCACGTCTCATCCATGGCCTGTAGACAAAACATCATTTTACCCACGGAACCCGCCTGCGCCAGCTGCATCATTTACAAAGACACCTCAACTAGCACCCACGCTTGTCTTGCAGATGAGCTTACCATTTCTGTTGGTTCTTGGCACACCCACAGCCAGAGCACCATCAGACTGTAGAATAAGAAGTGTAGTAAAAAACAAGGCAGCAGGCCTTTTCCATCTATGTACCTAGTATCTGGAAAAACAACCCTGTATCCATCAGGACTGCACCAGTGTTGCTCTAATTCAGGAACGAGTTGAAGACTCACCTCTTTAAAGAAGACTACATCACAATTCATTAACTATCCACATCCCACAGCTACTCCTCCTATCGCTCTTTGTATGCTTTTCTTTGAGTCTTTGAACCTGTGTTGCACAAAACCCCAGAATCAAGCCATCATTTTGTGACACCTATCTAACTGTAGAAGCAGAGCCAGAACAATTTGTTGGATGGGTGTATTGGCTGACCACAGACATCACCGGAAGAAAGTGCCTTGACTGAGCTTTCCACACAACTGATGTATATTTTGAGGTATTTGTACTTTACAGAACAAGCACCCTGCTGCCTTTTGGCTAGGTTCATGCTATAGCGATACCATATACAGTCATTCATATATACATACACAGATTCATATGTGGCCAAGCTGATACTCCACCACTTCTCTCAGAACACAGTACCCCGCCTAGATTCACTCTGATTGTATGCCTTCAGTCCTGTACAATCTAGTCTTTCCTTTGAGCAAGGCTTTAGCTATACAAGTGCCATATATTTAAATACATACATACAGAGCGCTATGTGCAATCTTAGCCTGACGCTGGCATAGAATGCTGTGATCTACCAACACTTATCAAGCAGCTGATGTTATTGATATACTCAGCTGACGTCTAGCTTTGAGAACTACAGCACCCATTGAAATATGAGAGTATCTCATCTAGGTTGAGTGTGGGCTGTATCACTTTTTTAGATTAATATGTTGCCTAGCCTCATATCTATGCACAGTCGTATTCTAATTAGTTTCGGTATTTGGTGATCACTATAACAGAGGCTTTATTCTATGAAGTTCTCTTCTTCTAACTGCTGCAGATCCTCCTTTACCTGGTGGTGAAGGTGGAAGGGATGGAGTCTTTGCTGTCAATGGTTGCACAAACTCTTTTAAATGAAGTATTATCCTCTTGTTCTTTAGGCACGTCAAGTTCGAGAGATTTATCTCAATTTGTCAATGATGTTCTCCATCCGGTATCTATCCATAGTCACGGAGACTGTAATGTCCCTCTACTGTGGTGCAGGTGAGTAGTGGCCTGGTCTCAAGTTCTGTGATGAATCCCTTTGGCAGCATCGCCATGCTGCCCTGAAACATGCTCCATAGTGGAAAGGGAATTTTCAATCGGCACAAAGAGGTAGGGTTTTAGCCTCATTAACAGATTAACAACTACGGTGTTCACCATAGCTGTCAAGTCTATCTGTATGGAGATGCTTAAGCTGTGAATGTGGATTTTGCACTTGGGATGTGATGTATACTTTTGGTGCCCATTCCTCATCCTTTGGCTTCTGCATCCTGGTGGGCAGAGAGTCTCCTCACTGGGCTTTGCTGTTCACATTTCCTACCTTCTTCTTGGCTGTCTTTTCATTTGCCTTCCATTATTTTCTGCATGGCAGAAATAGTTCACCTGGCCACAGGGTGAGCACTTTCTCACTCAGCTGAACAGCACCCTTTAAGTACCAAACCTTCTCTGCATTACCCCCACCCCCTGGCCTCTCTCTTAATCCCTCAGGGATGCCATCCGTGGTCTCTAGACTGCACGGGCACTGAGATGTTCCCTCATCGCCAGCTGTAGGGGTGTGATGCAAGAAGTATAGCAAGAAAGTTAGAGTAGGGGTCTTTCTTCATGTTGGTGGGCCTTGCTGTCCCCTTAAAGGTACCCTGATCCATCAGTTAATACCACACACTGCATCTCAGTTTGGTCTTCCTGCTGAAGTGCAAGAGGGCTGCTCTATGGGTGCATTTTGAACAATGCAGGCCGAGTGCATCCTTCACTTTAACAATTGTGTTTGTCATCCATGTTCAGCATCACAAAAAGAAGGAAAATGTAACACACTGGGGAGGATGAAGGAGTGAGAGTTCCATGGATGCATGGGCATTGTGAACGTCTTAGTTTGCCAGCTCCAGCGGGGGGCGGGGCTCTTTATGGGCCTCTTCTGTCTGCAACTCAGAAGACAAAATCTGATAAATGACTCTATGAAGGAATACGGTGTCAGAAGAAGAGCAAGGGGGAGCAAAGAAGAACAAAAGATGGGTTAACAGAAAAGAAAAAGAAGGAAATAATAATGAATATAAGGACAGGCGAAAGGAATGAGGGAAGGATGGAGTTATGAGTAGGTGGATGGGTGGGTGGGTGAATGTTTGCGCAGATGAGTGAATGTATCAAAAATGACTGAATGGATAGGTGATAGTTGAAAGGATGGCAGAGAAAATGGATGGATAGGTGGATGGACATGTGAAAGGTTGGTAGAGTAAACGGATGGATGTATAGGTGAGTGGACAGGTGAAAGGTTGGCAGAGATTAGGGATGGATGGCATAGTGAATGGATTGATGGACTAGGAAAGGCCTGAATGATGGATAAAAAAATGAATGGATGCCAGACTGTAAAGATGAAATACTGGATATCAGTGGGTGGATGGAAAGGTGACGTGATTAATTGATAGATGCTTGGACAGAAGAGACAAGGGAACTCTTAAAGGGAGGGGTCGATTCTTTTGCTTCATTTGATTTGTGCCATGAGAGCTTTTATTTCAGTGGGGGTGGGTAATTTCAGTTTCTGGCTACTCCCTTGCATGGATGATGAGATCTTCTGAACCGAGACCAATACTTTCAGAACAAGAAGCCAGGCGTCTTATGTACTAGAATATGACCATTACCTTCTCGACTTTCTTCAGACACAGTGCTCTGGCAGTGAAGCCAGCCCTTGAAAATTCTGTTTTCAGCTGCACCTGGAAGGGACCATACGTGTTCTCTCCATTATCAGGCCAAAAGTGAGGATATGTCTGTGCAGAGAACAGGAAAATAGCCTTAGTGAAATGATCCATTCTTGAACAGACTACAAGCAAGCAGATAAAAAGAAGCAAGGTGTAAGAACTAGACTAGGAAACATGCGTTTACACTTGTATGTGAATTTTTTACCTCAGTTTACACAGCTACCTAGATATCTTTGTGAATCCATCCTTTGTTTCAATACATGACATTATCTCAGAGCTATACTCTCGAGGATCCGTTTTACACAAGGTTGTCTAATTGTCTTCATAGTGGGGGATTGGTACCAGATTTTCTGGATAGCCACATGACCTAACGTGCATAAAATGGACCTGATTCATAAAAAGTGTGTAAACTTGCCTTCACACATTTCCTGCACCCCTGAACATACTTCTTAAGGATTCACAAAACGTTACAGGAGAATGCCTTGAAAGCTGCACCACTCACAGGTTCCAAATGTACACCTGGTCAAGTTTTGTAAATTGCATTTTGGTAACAGGCACATCTGTTTGATCAAACCATCCTCAAGAAGTCTGGGGGTGTTTTAGTCCATTTTTCCACCGGGGTAAGGGATTTTCTCCAGCCCCTGGCATAAAAAAAACCTCCCATCATTCAAGGAGGGAATGGGTTTGAGGGAAGTTTGTGAATGGCCACAAACGATCATGTTTGTAAATATTCAGAAATCGAAAAACACTTCCCATATTTTGTGAATACACTGCACTCGCAAATCCAGCCATTTTCCCCACGTAACATATATTGACAAACACAAATACTTTTGTGAATTTGGCTCAGTGCATCTGAATGGGGACCATTTACAGAGCATGTGGTCATTCTGAAAATCTAGCCTGGATTCCATCCATCTCGATGATTGTATTGTGGACACTCCCCTCTCTCTGGATTGGCCCTTTCTTGTGTGGCACGGTACAAACGAACCAATCCAATGAACATCTGCTCCACCAGCACTCACCTCGTCGAGGTCCTCTATTCGGTTCATCATCACGACAGCTGTGCATTTATAATCCCAGACTAGACTCCAGAAATCAGCTAAGGTGTCACTCAGTGGTAATTGGGTCACGATGAAGTGATCTTTGTCGTACGACTGCAGGAGAAAAAACAGAGAAAAAATCGAGAAAGAAGAGGTGGAACTTTCACTTTAGGAAACGGAAGGAAGCAATGCATGCATTTAGCTTACATTCGAAGGACAACTGAGCGCATTGGTATAGCACTAAATCCCACAAGCAAGAAATACTTTTGTGACACCTATCTAACAGTAGAAGTAGTGCTGAATAATTTTTCAGAATGGGAGTGTTGCCACAGGCATCACCTGCGGTAACTTCCTTGCCTCTCCTTCCCACACAACTGATGTATATTTTGGGTTATTTGTACTTTACTTTATAGGAGAAACATTTCTTTTTTATATGTCTGTTAGAAGACCTCTGGTGCTCTGTGGCCCTCTTTCACCTGCACCCGAGCATGTCTCAGTACTTAATACGCAGAATACTCTCTCTCTTAGCCAGGCGGGGTTACCTATAGTGAGACAGCTGGTACTTGAAGGAACAGTAAATGCTTCAGGACTAATGATTAAAGGCATCTTTATTGTCAATTCTCCCTCTGAACACCATCAAGGTTATATGGGAGGTGACAACAAAAGATGTGAGTAGCAGACCATCCAACCAATATGTCTCCTCTGAGCAGATCTCCCCAGCTCTCCAGACCCCTTCCCTCGAGCACCATCCCTCCTCTTGCGATGGCCATCTATTTTGTAACCACTCGCCCTCTTTATATCGTGCACTATTATTGTTTTGTGGCTGGATTTGCTCTTTTTAAGTCTCACACATTCCTTAGTTCTAAACTTTAGTTTCCTCTGAATCTCAGTGTCCACTCTGGTTGCGGAGCCTGCTGTCGCAGCTCTGAGCAAAGACGGTACAACAAAGAGTACAAAAGTACACGGTATTCATTGCTTGGATCACCAATAGATCTTTATTCGGGAATTCCAGTGATAAACTGCCATGGTTACCGAATAAGCGGTTCATATTCCATTGCAACTAGTGCTCATCTTGCATAGGACTGACGTATATTCTGTCCTTGGAAGCACATCTACCAGTTTTCCCAGGCCCATGCGTGTTAATGCCATCATAAAACTAGGACTGTAAGTCCCAGAATTCAAAAGAAAACACCTGGATTGGAGCAGCTCATCACACATGGACCAGGTAAAATGGGCGATTATGCTCAAGCTTCCCTCAAGAAGTAAATTCAGAAATGTATAGGATTTATTCTGCAGACAGTATGTGCTAATTCTCCCAGGAGTTGACATGAGTACTCTGTTTTCACCTATTGAGTCTAGGAAGCCACCCACAGTGATTAGTTCAAAGAAAAAGTAAAACACCACTGATCAGTTCTTCATCTCCAAAACAGACATCACACGCTCAGAAAAAGGAAAATAACTGACAACTCTCCTGTCCCTATCAATGGCCTCTCCAAATGTGTCCGCGTTGGAGACCTGAGGTGAGAATTAGCCCCAAACTGTCACGAGGGAAACATGCACCTATTCAAAATGGCCGAACTTTCAGTGTGTGTAAATCTCCTCACGCCTCACGCGTGCGGGTACTCCTGGAGGGATCAGCGGTAAACTGTGGTGAACACCAATGGCAGTAATAACGGCTCCCGCAGCCCCCGCGGTGCGGGGGGTAGAGGGGTAGAGGGGTAGAGCCCAAGGGGGACCCCCTCAGCACAGTACACTGTGCATGGGCGGCAGGCCCCTGACTGGGCCCTGTGGGAGTGCGGGGGCAGCCCCATCCAGGTACTTTGCAGGTTTCCTTACGCCACTGGTGAATACCCATAGATTCACAAGTATTCACAAACATTTTGCAAGACGTTTTTTACCCTGAATATGATATGAGGAGGAGGATCATTTTATCCATCAAGATAATACCTCCCTCACGGAGAATCAAAAATAAAATATAAATTTTACTCCGAAAATCCACTTATGCTTTCAATCTTGCAGAGTAGAAATGTTTATTTACGTAAATACTTAATGAATTATATGATAGTTACAGCTTTTTATGTGTTCATTTGGAATTATTTGAATTTCAGAAAAATGTGTTATTTAGGTAAACTGCAGGTGTACGATTGTAAGTGTAAACTTTTGCTTTCCTACTCGGACCTTGTGAAACAAACTTGCATATCCTCTAAATACGGTCTCTGTAAATGCCACCAAGCATGAAAAATTAAATTAGATGAAAATAAAGTTTTATAAGAGGTCAAGTGGTAGGCAGACACTTGTCTTTGGGGAACAAATCGAGTGACTGCTCCTCCGTATCGGCAGAGGAGCGTTGCATCCTGCCAGCAGCGGCAGCTGCTAAACCTTTTAAAGAAAGCGATAATGAACTATGTTTATTATCGTTTTCTTTAAAAGGGATGGGGCCACAGATGACGTGCACTGAGGGGGAGTGCTCAGAGCGCATGTGTGTTTGGTGGCTGGCAGTTTTGGGCCGGCCAAATGCGCTGAAGGCTGTGTTGCTGGGCTGGAAAGAGTCTGCTCAGACTCCAAGTCTGCTCAGCCAGGGCGCTCCCAGCCAACCCTGATGCTGCTTTGGGCAGCGTCTGGATTGGCCGCAGGGCAGGCTGGGAGCCTGTGTCTGTGCAGCCAGAAGGGAAGAGGAGCGGAGCAGTGCGGGAGCGCGCTGGAAAAGGTAATCGTTGTTTTAAAAAAAAAAATGAATTGAATTTTAAGTGTCCCCTACCGCTACTGAACAAATCACACTGGCTATATAAACCACAACAGATATACCTTTCCAGGTGTTGCTCTGTAAAGATGCTTACACATACCGTGATGATTTCAGTATATGAAAGCTCCCCATACTAGCTGTGTAACCTGGCACAACGTGCGGTCAGCTCCATTTCTAAAAGATATTATGGAGCAGAGACCTGTCCAGCAGGACTTGGAACAGATAAGAAGTAGAAATTCCAGAAGCACACATCGCAACACCAAACCCCTAGTATTACACCGTTGTGTGACACCCATTCGTGTAGGAGAAGGTGACCCTGGACACATCCGTTCTGATGGACATGGTGTCTGTTCTGTGGGGGTGCTCCTCAGGTTCAGAGGGATGAAGGGGGCCGCGCCTTCCAAACCAGACACTGAATATACTAGCAGTTTTTGCAATGTGTCTATTGCCTTGTTATATTTTTAAGTTGGTGGATGTTTACAAACATTTTTTATGATATATTGTTTAAGGTGCATATCATTTGAATAAAGTCCAATACTTTATAGTATAGTGTCAAATATGGTGTAGTGGGTGTATAAAAAAAGGCTTTTATTTGTCACACTGTGCTTCCTTTTTTATTGTGAGAAGTATCTTTGAATTAAACCGTTTCTTTCAACAGGTTTACATCCACAAATTGCATGCAAAAATTTGCAACCTGTTATAACCCTTAAAATCCTACATGAATAACTGACCTCCCATCACTTATGTTTTTTTGAAGCAACCTCTGCTATTTTCTACCTTCACTCTCCCTCATCTGTATACACATTACTCTAAAAATCTCTTACCTACCTGCCTTAACGCTCTTTGGAAACCATAACAATATTAATTCCAGCTAGAAACTGTGCCTCACATAGCCCCTTCTATTAATCACATCAAACAAAACAAGCCCCCACAAAGAATGCAAACCTAACCCCAATACCCAATTGACTGACCACTACCTAGGCTCTTGGTAGCATTATATCCACTGTAAAGCGCTTCAACACCTCGTCAGGGGTAGTAAGGTCTATACAAATACAATTTATTATTATATATTGGAACCCAACCCGATTAGAAATTAAGCCAAAGTATGAGGCAGTCCATCAGCTTGGAATAGTAAATCAAAGGTCTGTGTTACACCAGTGCCTGGGGGAACACAGTCCCTGTACAGAAAGTTTGATATTCATATATGCATCAGTCAAGTTAGAGGGTTGTGGACAGTCTGAACTGTACAGTGTACAGGAAACAGGCAGCTCTTCAGGTCCTTTAAAGGCTAACACCCTCTTCAGCCATTGTTCCCTGGATAACAGAGGCCTGCTGATGAAGGCAGCGGGGAGTGGCATCAGATGAATTGAGTGTCCTCCTATAAGCTGTTCTTGAAATGCTCATTACTGAACTTGATGTGATAGCATGCTAATAAACAATGCTTTCTAAAAGGCACAAACAACAAGCTTCTTCAAATATACAAAGTGATTAGTATATTTACTCTTAAATGGGTACTAAGTAATGACATTAGTTAAATTAAAGTGGTTGTCACCTTATCCTACATTGGCCCTTTGTTTCATATTCCATTTGATAGAATACTCAGCCATTTGAGGTGCTTAACTTGCAAAAGAATAAGTGCCGGCCTGCATCCAGCTCTATTGAACGTCGGGGTTGCCCAATACCAAGGCTGTGTGGTCTTGAATGCACTGCAGGCCTCATTGGTCCTCCACCAGACCCTTTCTGCCTCTTTCTCTCACTATGGCAGCTTCATCACACCTTTCTCTCTTAGTGACCTTTTTTCCGCCTTTCTCTTCCTCATTATTTCCTTTTTTGTGTTTTTCTCCACCCTGCTCTGGGTCAAGGAAAATGCATGCGGGTCCCCAAAAACCAGTGCTGGTTGTCCCCACCTGCAACCACTGGCACAAATTAAGCACTGACTTATGAAATCCAAGTAGTTTTGTCAGAGGTCTTCCTTCTTCACTCTGCAGACCAGACTTACAGTTTTATTTTAGTATAAGTAATACTACACAGCCATATCTGTATTACCAATATTATATCGCCTGATAATAAAAACTCCATTCAAAATATATTGAGACTCACATCCACAAAGACTGCGTTGATGTAGCCTGGTGACCCGTCATGCTCCAGAACAGACATCAGAACTGGGCGATAGATATCAGCTAGAGCGGATATGAGAGAGTAAGGGAACCAAATGATAAATAGATTAGATGTTTGTAGTTAAACAAATGGATACTCTTTAATTGTGGTTCATCATCCACTGACTGCAGGACAGGGGGACACACACTTCATGTACACCTAGTTATGACTTGGAGTTTCCTCAGTCATGACTTCTTGCACACACTCAGAAAGCTTTATACAATAACATGGCCCGCCTTTGCACTTCATATGACATCGCACATGATATAATTATAAGTGACAACATTATAAGTGACAACACTGATAACAGCACCTGTGACACCACCATTGACATCAATTATTCAACCATAACACACACCTCCTGTTGCTCTGTGTTTGACATAACACATGATCTCATAAGGGACATCATTGACATTACTTATGTCATCACTGATGACTTCACTGCTTGTTGGTTTTGTATAAAGAGTTAGTGGAAGTCTTGATTTAAGGCTTGTATTTTGTGTTCTCTCTCTCCATTTATTAGATCTTGTTATTTTCTTTTTTATTAAATAGCAATTTCTTTCTGCTTTGTTCTGCTATGTTTTTTTCTTTGCATATCCATATTGTAAACTGAATAATATATAACTAAATGAGCAGAGAGTACCGGATCATTTATTACTATTGTTGAAGGTGGGGTAGAGCTATGACTCAGGGGAGGAAAAACTAGGGTGAGTTATAATGGATCCATTGCAAATATTGCGTTAAATAATATCCTTGATAAAAAATATTGTGTCTAAAATATTGTTTTCCACAATATCATGTACCTATACTTATAATGTTAAGTACCAAAATATCAGGAAAAATATTGTTGACAATAATATTGTCCAAAAATATTTAAAAAAAACAATTTTCTAATATAGATGTTAAAATAGTAAATGTTAAATATTTGAATATATAAATGTGATATAATGCAAGCTAAATAAATTATATAGATATATATATAAATACTTACAAAAGCAGTTAAACCAAGAATATTAACTAAAATTAATAGAATAACTAAAACTCATTAAATAATTGAAAATTAGATTTTGATTGCTGAAAACAATATTGAAAATAAGGATATTCTTAAAAAGGATTTGATTTATCGAAACATTGATATTCAATACAACTATATTCTATATCACAATATTTTTTTTCCAATATTGCCGATATTTCGGACTCTATATTTTGCCCAGATACCAGCGTTGATAGCCTGTTACTCCCAGATGAATTCAGAAAGCCTGCATATGGGCTTCCCTACCATTACCAAGTAAGTTTTATGTTGAGGTGAGTTCTTTACATGGACATGTATGCACAGTGTATACAATTACCCATACACACATACACATAGTGCAACCATAATCTTGATCTCAAGTCAAAGTTTAGGCCTTAATCATTTATACATTTACAGACATTGTAAAACATTGAGATTGATATTCTTTAACATACAAGAACAAGTATGAAAATGTTCAAAAACAAAGGGAGATCAAACAGCTTGAAATGAAAACCCCACTAATTGTGTGGATATATCCTACTGTCTTCTACCTGCATGTGATGCTTCAGAGTCCTTTGTGATAAAGAAGGAACTTTTTTTGGTATTTTATTGCTTTCAATACATTATATATACATAAAGTGGGTTTTGGGTCAGTCCCTTTCTCATGACTTGTTGGTGTTCTTGTCTATCTCACTTTCCTACTTCAGATCTATTGCTTTCCCCCCATGTTCTTGTGTTTGTCCCACCAGGAGTATTTTGGTTTCACTGTGTCTTAAATGGCTGTGGAATGCTTCTACTGCTGACATCCAGCCTGTGTGTGAGGGGCTATTTTGGCCCCTTTCACTATTTGCTCCCATATCCACCTTTTTGCCCCTATCTCTCTTTTTACGTAAACCTCCTCCCCTTTAACACTGTGAGAAAACAGGGCTGATTGTAGAGGCCCCCTAACTTTTTGCCCTAATTTTTCACTTTTTGCTGGTGTTTTCCTGACTCTGATGGTGCCCTGGGTACTGCTAACAAGACCCACGGCCTGTGCTCTGTGTAAAATCAGTATATAAATTAGGCTAATAATAATTGGCTAAGTCAACCTATCTACAAGTCCCTAGTATATACTAGGTCATGTAGGTTTAGGGACCCCATTGTAGGTAGTGCACCCATGGGTGCACTGCTGAGGTGGCCAGTGTCATTTTAAAGGCAGGCCTGCCTTACTTGCTGCTTTTAAATGAAAGTTACATGCAAATTCGACTTTAGAAATAAAAGTAGTTCCGAAGCCTTAAACTACCTTATTTTTACATTAAAGTCAACCCTAAGGTGTGCCCTATGTGGTGAGGTAAAACAGCCAAATTGGTTTTCCCTCATTGTAGTGAATGGCCTACATAGGTTAGAATGGGGAGACTTTATTTGAATTTTAAAAGTCCCCATAAGTAACAGATACAACAAGTTTGGTATCACATTAATTGTCATACTAAATCCCACAACTTGCAGTTGTGGGATTTAATATAACTTACTCAGGTAAGGAGTTTTAAACTTTACCTGAAAAGTTGCCAACTTCAGCCATGCAGTTTTGTTGCTGCTTTTCTCTGATTGGCCAGCCTCTGGTAGCATGGCCAGGCTGCCTTGATGAGGTGTGAAGTGGCCTGGCTCAACACAGAGATGTGCCTGGGGGAGGAGATCTCCCCTGGGCAGATGGGGAAGCAGGAATGGGGAGGACTGCCAAACTGGTCTTCAAAGGCAGGAAAGGACATTTGGAGCAACCCAGTAACACCGTCACATCCTGCAAACCCAGACAATTAGGTGCCCCCTTGATTAGATTAGGAGAGGGCAGGAGAGGGGTGTGTTTAGGATTTTTAGCCACACCAAAAGAACCTTAAGTTTGGAGAACTTTTGGAAAAAACTCCATAGAGGGACCGACCCGCTGTGGCAACTCTAGCCGGCTTACCTCAACTGCGATCCGGCCTAGCTTGCAGGTTCCTCCCAGTGAAGAAAATCTCCAAAAAAGTGACTAAGTCCGAACGTAGGAAGTTACCGGGACCTCCCAGGCAGTGTATCCGAAGAGGGCTCCAAGGACGTTGGATCAAGACACAGGTTTGCCCCGGTCAAAGGATTTTCACCTTGAAAAAACGACTAAGTCTGAAGGTAAAAACCTCCACTGAGGGCTCCTGCGATGCGTATCTGAGGAAGAGTTCCAGGAGGTCAGATTGGACTGGCAGGTTCATCCCACTGAAGAAAATCTCCAGAAAAATTAATAAGTCCTAAGGTAAATTTTGACCGAGGCCTTCTGCGGGCTGTACCCGAGCCGGGCTCCATCGCGGTTGGCCTTAAACTTTGACTTTGCCCCGGTCGAGGTGCGACCAGATGACCAGATTGGCGCTTTTTGTTTCTATGCGCTAGAAAGCATTAATTCTTTAAAAATTCATATCTCCGGTTCCCCTTATCCGATTTTATTCGATTTGGTGTCATTTTAAAGCTAAATATATTTCCTATTTTTGTAAATTGATTTTGGATTTTTTAATTGTTTCCTGTGTTTTATTTAATTACTGTTGGTGATAGTTGAATGCTTTACGCTTTGTCTCCTAAGTTAAACCTTGTCGCTCGTTGCCAACCTACCAAGGGTTGAGCTAGGTTTAATTTACTGAGACCTAACTGGACCTAAGTGGAGGGTTAGTGGCCTATTGCTTAGTGTAGTTACTTACCTGCCCTTACCAATCACCATTTTTCCAACAACCACCGTCCACTCAGCATCATCTCTCACTCAAACCCCCTCACTAATATTTGATCACCTCTTGGGCTCTTTGTGGATGACCATTAGAATCAACTGTTGACCATTTCAAGATGGCCACCTGTGTGAATGAGTGCTTGTGCATCCGTCATCTTTCAATATTTATTTTATTTTTGTCAATCACGCATCCATGGCAGCCATCTTTGAACTGGATTGGCAAAAATAAAATGCTTTCAAAGATGGCCGTTGCAAATGTGCTCACATCCACAATTGTTATTTTCAAACAGGATTTTTATAAATGAACTAAATGCTTCCAAAGATGGCTGCTTGGAAGGAAGCGTATCTGCCAAGGCCATCTCTGAATGTAATTTACTTAATTGTATTATCAAAAATCTTGCTAAAAAATGTCTGCTGTGGATACATGGAAATATGAGGTAATAATCTACCATAAAAGAAAAAGCACTGGCAAAGTCAATAGGTTTTGTGGCTGAGACCGATTGGCATTCACAATACTTTTTCTCAATGGTGTGATACTCTGCCTTGAGTCTATCCATTACCGCTAAACATATACCAGCAAACTACCAGGGAAACTGCAACCTACTGGCACCCACTTCGTGCAAGAATAATCTTAGAGTGCTGCAGATTATTGCATACTACGTTGCTATGCATTATGCACACATTAATGGAATCACACCAGATTCTAGCTACACTAAAAAAGGCAATGCACCATGGCAGTGGCTTCATCCAGCAACAGCAACTATCTATACATTTTCCAGTGACTGCTGCTGTGAAATATACGGAGATGTACAATGCATAGCCTTAAACATACTTGTCTAGAACATACTTTCCCCTTCTTGCTGACATTTCATAAAGGGAATTTAGTTTGTAGTGTGTGCCATGCTAGGATTCCATGCTGCCCTGGCAGAAGGATACTGAAGACCACAGGAAGCTGCGTGAAGGAGTGAGTCAGGACTTCTGGTAGCACAACACACACGCAGAAGATACTTATGGTTCTCAGATGTTACCTGGAAGGATTTCCCGGTTGCGATTCTTGGGTTTATTGCTGGGTTTCTTGGCTTGGGTGCAGGCGTGCAGTTCATACAGCTTCGAAAATTGCTCCAGTTTCTGACAGAAAAGCAAATATTTAAAAATCTCCCCTTGAAAACAATATACACCACGCCCGCATATGTCTTCACACAAATCACCAGATTTCATATAATAGTTATTACATTTTACATGAGCAAGACACAGCAGCCATGAAATGTTTACTTTTCAAAGAGGCGTTGCCTCTATGCATTTACCTGGGTGCCAGTCTACTTGCTCAGTGAGTTTTGAGCTAGCTACAAGGGCAGCGCATCCATTCAACAAGGCTGATGAGATAAGTAACGTGGAATTTGCAATTGTAAAAATACCTGCCATATAAAGGGCTACAAAATTGAAAAATGATTGGTGTTCTAAGCAGAGCAAGGGCGATAGCTACACTGGCCAATAACTGTAAATAGATCAATTATAAAGTTTGCATAAAAGGTGGTGTTGAAAGTTCAACACACTGCCTGTAGTTTTTTTTGTTTTTGTTTTCCACAGCGAAACAACTGGGTGAACATTTGGTCACCAAGATTTAAGTCAAAGTAGTAGCCACCAAACTCATAGGTCCGCCTAGCTTGCTTCTTTAACCAATTAATTTTGCATAATTTTCACTGCCAATTAAAGTATTTTGGACATGCAGTGATATAACACAATGAGTAAATGCTCATTTTTTTTTATTTCAAAGAGCTTTTTTGGACTTTACATAAAATGTACTTAAACGGAAGAAAAAAAAAGCAATATGGGGTTTACATGAATTATCTGGAAGCATCTGGCAACAAATAGCCCAAATAATAATAACTGGGAACAAATAACCCAATAATAAGAAAGAAGAACAAAAAAGTAGTACACAAGAAAGAGATGGAGTAAACAGCGAAAAAAACCATCAATGGCTGTAAACGATTAATAGTAGTATATGATAAGATGTGAACATTACAAATAATTATAACATAACATCATAGCGAAAAATACAAACGAAAAATTATCCAATCATGAGATGTGCAGATACTATATCAAACAAGCATGAGGTATAGCACAATTGTAGATAGATGCCACCGAAGATACTATACAAACACAAGATTCACACACAATAATCCATCATTTTAGGGTAACACAGGATCGTGATAGTAAAAGGTTGCTCTATATTTAGGACTATTAGTGAGGGCTGCTGAGTGTTTCATGAATCACTGAAGGTGTAATTGGATGGGACCTTGGGGAAGATGTTCAGGAGGTTTATTGTCAGCAAAAAAGGTGTCAAGTGTCCCCCGCAAGGGTCTATTTTCTGTTTTCCAACAGGACTGCTGTAAGGCAATATAGTCAATGTCTCTTATTTGTGTAATCCAAATCAGCCAGGACTTAAATGACGTGGCTGTAGTATTTTTACAATTGGTAAGGATGGATCTACAAGCCGCTGTTAACAGAATATCCAGAAGTAGGGCATCATTATGGGAGGATAAGCAGGGATTAAGAAATCCAGTAACAACGGTATTAGAGTTGTGCTTCAACTGAAAGCCAAATAATGATTTAGGAAATCTGAATATATTGTCCCAAAATGTCTTAATAGCAATGCAATAAAAGAGCAAGTGATGTAAATCCACTAAATCTTTCTTGCAATTACAACGGGTTGGATCATCTTTAAGGCTCACTTTATGTAGTCATGATGGGGTCCTGTAGGAGGCTGGCTTGGCTTATAGTGGGTACCTGATGGTACTTACACCTTGTGCCAGGGCCAGTTATCCCTTATTAGTAGATTTGTAGTGTTCTACCAGCTTAGGCTGATAGAGGTAGCTATAGCAGAGCAGCTTAGGCTGAATTAGGAGATATGCAAAGCTCCTACTATACCACTTATATCCTATAGCACTATATCATAAGAATCGCAACACTCGAGTTACACAAAAATAAAGTTACTTTATTTTAGTGACAATGTGCCAAGAATATCTAAGAGGATATACTTCTTTAGGAGATAAGTAAAATACACAAAATATACACACAAACCAAAATCAGGTAAGTAAACAGTTAGAAAAGTAGTGCAAACACTGTAGAATACAATAGGATGAAATAGGCCTAGGGGCAACACAAACCATATACTAAGAAAGTGGAATGCGAACTACTTAGAGACCCCAGGCCTAGTGTAGTGTGTAGAGGGTCACTGGGAGTGTAAGAAAACACTAAGGGTGTCCAAGATACCCCACCCCAAGACCCTGAAAAGTAGGAGTAAAGTGACCCACTTCCCAAGAAACACACTAAAGTCATGATAGGAGATTCTGCAAAGACCACAACTGACTGCAAAGCACTGAAGACGGATTCCTGGACCTGAGGGCCTGTAAAGGAAGGGTACCAAGTCCAAGAGTCACTAAAGTGTCCAGGGGGGCAGAAGCCCACTAAACCCCGGATGACGGTGCAAAATGGCATCCTCCGGGTGGAAGAAGCTGAAGATTCTGCAATAACGGAAGATGCCAGGAACTTCTCCTTTGCACAGAAGATGTCCAGCGGCGTGCTGGAGGATGCAGAGTTGTTTCCATGCAGAAAGACTGCAAACACGCCTTGCTAGCTGCAAAGGTCATGGTTGAAGAAAATGGGTGCTGCCCGGGCCCAGGAAGGACCAGGAGGTCGCCACCTTGAAGGAGGAGACAGAGAGGGTGCTCAGCAACACAGAGAGACTATGCAGAAGCAGGCAGCACCCGCAGAAGCACTTGAACACGGGTTCAAGAAAACTGAGCACATCGGTTGTCCCAACACTACGAAGGAAGGTCCCACAAAGCCGGTGGTCAACTCAGCGAGTTGAGCAATGCAGGATGGAGTGCTGGGGACCTGGGCTAGGCTGTGCACGAAGGATTCCTTGCAAAAGTGCACAGAAGCCCTAGCAGCTGCAGTTCACACAGTACACAGGATTACTGTCTGGCGGGGGAGGCAAGGACTTACCTCCACCAAATTTGGATAGATGGACCACTGGACTGTTGGAGTCACTTGGGTCCAGAGCTCCTGTGTTCCAGAGACCATGCTCATCGACATGAGAGGGGACCCAGAGGACCGGTGAAGCAGAAATTTGGTGCCTGCGTTAGCAGGGGGAAGATTCCGTCGACCCACAGGAGATTTCTTCTTGGCTTCCAGTGCAGGGTGAAGGCAGACAGCCCTCAGAGCATGCACCACCAGGAAACAGACGAGAAAGCTGGCAGGATTAGGCGCTACAATGTTGCTGGTAGTCGTCTTGCTACTTTGTTGCGGTTTTGCAGGCGTCCTGGAGCAGTCAGTGGTCGCTCCTTGCCATAAGTCAAAGAGGGAGATGCCAAGGAACTCTGGTGAGCTCTTGCATTCGTTATCTGAAGAGAAGCCTACAGGAGAGACCCTCAATAGCCCTCAGAGGAGGATTGGACACCTATCAGCAGGGGTCTCTGATGTCACCTGCTGGCACTGGCCACTCAGAGGCCTCCATTGTGCCCTCACACCTCTGGATTCAAGATGGCAGAGGTCTGGGACACACTGGAGGACCTCTGGGCACCAACCCTGGGGTGGTGATTGACAGGGGAGGAGTCACTCCTCTTTCCTTTGTCCAATTTCGCGCCAGAGCAGGGGCTGCAGGATCCCTGAACAGGTGTAGACTGGCTTATGCAAGGAGGGCACCATCTGTGCCCTTCAAAGCATTTCCAGAGGCTGGGGAGGCCACTCCTCCCCAGCCCTTAACGCCTATTTCCAAAGGGAGAGGATGTAACACCCTCTCTCAGAGGAAATCCTTTGTTCTGCCTTCCTGGGACTGGGCTGCCCAGATCCCAGGAGGGCAGAAGCCTGTCTGTGGGTTGGCAGCAGCGGTAGCTGCAGTGAAAACCCCAGAGAGCTAGTTTGGCAGTACCCGGGTCCATGCTGGAGCCCCGGGGATGCATGGGATTGACACCCCAATACCAGATTTGGCATGGGGGGACAATTCCATGATTTTAGACATTCTACATGGCCATATTCGGAGTTACCCTTGTGAAGCTACATCTAGGTATTGACCTATATGTAGTGCACGCGTGTAATGGTGTCCCCGCACTCACAAAGTCCGGGGAAATTGGCCTGAACTATGTGGGGGCACCTTGGCTAGTGCCAGGGTGCCCTCACACTTAGTAACTTTGCACCTAACCTTCACTAAGTGAGGGTTAGACATATAGGTGACTTATAAGTTACTTAAGTGCAGTGTAAAATGGCTGTGAAATAACGTGGACGTTATTTCACTCAGGCTGTGTAATATTGGTCTGAGCTCCCTATGGGTGGCAAAAGAAATGCTGCAGCCCATAGGGATTCCCTGGAACCCTAATACCCTGGGTACCTAAGTACAATACACTAGGGAATTATAAGGGTGTTCCAGTGTGCCAATTAGAATTAGTAAAAATGGTCACTAGCCTGCAGTGACAATTTTAAAAGCAGAGAGAGCATAAGCACTGAGGTTCTGATTAGCAGAGCCTCAGTGACACAGTTAGGCACCACACAGGGAACACATTCAAGCCACAAACTATGAGCACTGGGGTCCTGGCTAACAGGATCCCAGTGAGACAGTAAAAACACACTGACAAATAGGGTATTCTCTATGAGCACTGGGGTCCTGGCTAGCAGGATCCCAGTGAGACAGTAAAAACACCCTGACATATACTCACAAACAGGCCAAAAGTGGGGGTAACAAGGCTAGAAAGAGACTACCTTCCTACAGGTCCATAAAATTCTGTGCAAAAGACAAAGCTTGTTTCGAGATAAAGCTGGTATTATTTTACTTGAAGTGACCGACTTCCAAATTTAGTTCCAATGCTCTTGGGACATAGAAGTGTCTTGACTCCATTTCTCTTGAGCATCGCGATTCAGATATGTGGAAAGGGGTTGTAAAATGTTATAGTATTTTGAAACTTGATGTCCTTATCTGTTAGTAATGGATATCAGATTAGGAAGGGAAGGGTTATGGAGGGGTGGGTTAGCTTTGATTATACAAGCGTTAAGTTTGAGAAAATCCTGAAGTCTATATTATCTAGAATGAACTGAGCTTGTAGTTCCTTGAGAGAAAATGGGTGATTTTTAGTGCCTAAGTTTATAGGAAATAAATCCCTTCAGCTGTCTTTGCTTTCCAATAAAGTGGAGTGCCTTTGATCCTAAATATTGTGTTATTCCAAAGAGAAAGTAAGTTAGAGCATTTTATTGGACTATCTAGTTTTGCATCTAAATGTAGTAGGCTTTTTTGCTGTTTTGAATGATTCATCCAGCTGTAAAAGAGGATTTGAGTTTGGTAGAGAGAAGAGAGATGGGGTGGGAATCTTTTTAAATTGCTATTTTGATTATAGCCATGATGGGGTGTAGTCAAGTGGGGGGTAACAATACATAGAGCCTTGTTTGGCTGAGAAAGCTGTTTGGTAGGATGTAATGTTTGGAAGGTTTACACCTCCAACAGAGATTGGAAGTCAGAGTTTTTTGATTGAGATTTCAGGGCGTTTATTTTGCTAGATGAAGGAGCATAAAAGATTGTCGTCAATGAAAATCATCTGAGAGGGAAAGTGGGAGCATAGGTATCAAATAATTTACTATTGGCGTGATCATCATTTTTATGGTATCAGTGCATCCCCACCATGTAATGGACTTAGGGTTCCAGCTTTCAAGGAGCTTTTGGACTTTCTGTAAGGTCAGCTTCTCATTATGCTGTAAAGAATCCATTATGTCTGAGCTAAATTCAATTCCAAGATAGTTTAGGTAGCCAGTCTGCCACGTTAGTCTGGAACCACCAATAATGTCCTTAGAGCAAATGCTATTTAGACTTTTCACTACAGATTTGTCCCTATTAAGACTGTAACCTGTCACCTCAGAGTAGGTTACAAAAGTATCAATAAGTACTTCAACAGATGCTCAAACATTTTCTGTCATAAACAAAATATCGGCCACTTTAACTATAAGTTTATTATACTCAATACCAGCTATTGGAGTTATTGTTCTGGATATTATAGAGGAGGGATTCTAACACCAGGATAAGTAAAGCGGGGGAAAGAGGACAACCCTGTCTTGTACCCTTTACTAATTTGAAAGATGAGGAGGTCAGGCCTCCAGATCTCACTCAAGTAATAGGAGTGCTGTATAAAGCCATAATCATTTTTATAAAGTAATTTACAATATTTCATTTATATAGGGTTTCTCTAAGGAATACCCACAAGACCTTATCAAATGCCTTTTCGGCGTCCAGCTTTAGGGTCACCGTTTCAGAGGACAAACATTTTGTTTTATCTAGTACATGGGATAATAGCCTGGTGTTATCATTCGACATTCAACCTTTCATAAAGCTAACCTGAGATTCACTAATCATCTTAGGTAATAATGGTTCTCGGCATTTGGCATATATCTTAGCATCTAGATTGATTAGAGAGATTGGTCTTCAATTTTGTAGCTAAATTTAGATCTTTACCATCTTTTGGTATGACAACTATGGTGGCCTTACTTGCTGTTCCCAAAACAGACCCTGAAGTGGCAAAATATCGGAAAAGGTATAGTAACGTAGGGACCAGAGAAGGGGCAAATGATTTGTAGAAGTTTGCTATAAAGGCATCATGGCCTGGTGCTTTAGTTGACTTAAGGGTTTTTATTGCTAAGTGTATTTCCTCCACACTGAGGGGTGTGTTAAGTTTCTCTTTGTCTATATGAGACAGTAAAGAAAGGTTTAGTTTATCTAACTAGGCTCTACAGGCCTCGGATGAAATCTGAGAGTCATCATGGTATAAAGGTTCATAGAAGTATTTAAACATGTCCAAAATCTTTCGGGGGTCTGTCTGTATGGCATTTCATTCATTTCTGATTGTTTTTGGTTTTGTTTGTGTTTTAAATAGGATGCATGCATTTTTCTTGCTCTAGTCGCTTCACAGAGTTTTAAACATTTGAACTTGTTGCCCCATATCCCGCCTTTTCGCTTAACAGTCTGTTATATTTTTTATCTATTAAAAGAGGGAGAGTATTTGGGGCAAGATTCGTTATGTGGGTGGCCTCAAATTTCTTAATTTCATTTTTGAGGGAGTTTATTTATTTTTATGTTCTTTGCTTAGTTTTGCTTGAATATCAGTTAAAGTGCCCCTGACTGTGGCTTTTTTGTGAATCCCAATTAAATAGATGTCTCAGTATCAGGGGCACTATTCTCTTTGATATAATTACATTGGTTGTTTCTATACGCAGTTCATGCGTTACATCTTTAATGGATTCATCGTTGAATCACCAGAGATTATTTTTAGGTTAGGGAGTTAGTCCCTAAGATTGTTAAGGAAATACAAGAGTGATCTGAAATCAGTCTGGCCAATATGTAGGTCTGATCAATAAGGTGAGTATGTGCATCTGACAGGAGTAAGCAATTGCTTCTCGAATATGAAGAATGAGAGAATGAAAAGAAGGTGTAGTCACTTGTGTTAGAGTGTTGTAGTCTTCAGCAGTCTTTTAGATGAGATCTTCTACAGATATGTAACCAGGCCTTATGAGATTGTGATAATTAAAGAGGAGGAGTGTAAGGTTGAAGTGCCCACCCAACGATCATTGGTTTGTCTTCATCGACATCTTTTAAGGTATCATTCAGAGTGTCCCAGAACCTGGTATGTCAGCATTTGGACCATCAAGATAGAACAGACGACTATGTTTACCATTCTGGTTGAGCTTTGTGTAAATTAGTCTACCTTTGTTATTTGTTGAGTACGATGTTAAAGAAAAATTGAAATTCTTGATGATAATTGTTATCACTCCATTTTTTTATTCTTCACGGTGGAGCATATGAACTCACTAACCCATTTATTGTTAAGTAAGGCAGCTTCCTTTTTTTTACCAATTTTAGGCCCAGATTTGTACAAACTTTCAAAAGGGCGCAATGTATGCATTGCGCCACTTTGTAACTCTCTGTGCTAAATTATGCATGTTCCATGCATTATGTATGCAATGGGGGTGTTCCCCCATTAGGGGGAGCTGAAAAAATAGTGCAAAGAAATTGAAGAGATTTCTTTGCGTAATTTTTTCGGGCACTTTTAATGCCTGCTCAAGGCAGGCGTTAAAAGGGGGCACATCATTGTTTACAATGGGCCCCCTATGTACTGTTCAGGGTTAGCACCAAATGTTGGCGCTAACCCTGAACAGTACAGCAATAGCGTAAAAAATGTTGGTGCTATTGCCCCATAACCTGCGCCATGGAGCACCGTATCTTAGATACGGTGCATACATGGTGTCAGCAGCAGGCACTTAGGGGCACAAGGAAAGAGGCGCTGCACTAGGTCAGATCTGCTTGACGTTTTGAAAGATAATTCTCATTTTTTTGCCCTTGACTGGGTGGTTTAGACCCCTAACGTTCAGTGAAATAACTTTCAAGTTTGTATTTGATGTTCGGGGAACCATAATACAACAGTTGGTATTTGGTGGAGTTTAGCACACCAGGAGTGTTACGATGTGTGAACACTAGGATGTGCTCTATAATCATCATTTGGAAGAGTGGAGTTCAGATCATGTAAAGGTAGTACATGTTGCGGTGACAATATGATGAGCTTGAGTAGTTGTTTATCATTAGTACATTCTGTGGTACAAAGAGGACAATCTAAACAGCCAATGTAGGTAAAAAACATAATCATAAGAGAACATTGAAAATCGAATAAAGAAACCAACCAACCAAAAAGCCCTAAAGAAACCCTCTGTCTCTCCTCCCTCCTCCAACCCACCCTACTCACCCAGAAGAAGTCATTTGGAGGAGACAAGACCAAAGAATAAATGACCATCCAAAACATATTTAAGACAACAATGTACATATGTGAACCTCAGAGAATTATTATCTATACCCTACAAGATGAGATTGCATATTGTCAAATGATAAATTGCAGGACTAAAATACCTGCATAAATCTGTTATAAGTATGAGCCAAGAGTAATGAAATGTAAACAGTAGGAGTAAATATAACAGACAATGGTAAGAAATAACGGTAGTTGGATTAGGGATATCAGCTTTGCAACAAGCTGGATGGGTAGTACCATGAGCAATTTAGCAACATGAGATTATGTAAGTGACAGAAACTTCAGAAGATCAGATTTTCCATTTATTAGAACCTGAGAGTTGGGCTTCCATGTCATGGTCTCACGATCATCAAGAATTGACACAAGGTCTTTCGCAACTGATAAGAGATTATGTTTGCCATTACTAGGACTCCAAATCTTGCTGGACCTACAAACGAGAATCGAAGTTACATTCTTTAAGGCGAGGTCGGAGGGCCAAACATCCCTTTCTCGTGTCTACAGTTGACTTATCTTGAGAGATGTACATTTTATGACCATTCCAAAGGATATGATTATGTTTGCGCGTGTAGTTGAAAATCAATTCTGCATGCTGAAACATAGAGGTTTACAAACAATTTGTTGGGTTGATTTGTTCGCTGATTTAAAAGAAGGCACACTGTTGGCACGTTCTAGCTCAGAGTCTTTGAAGAAGGGTATTCCCGTGACTTGTGTAAGCTACTTTTCTAGGGATGTGAAACATGATATTTTGGAGTCTTCTGAGCTCTCTGGAATGCTGGAAATTTGCAGATTCCCCCTATGGTTCCTGTCTTCCAGTTCTGGTACCTCCTTGTGTAAAGTTTTAATAGATTTATTGAGTATTTTGAGTTCTTTTTCTGTTTTAGCTGATGGGTCTTCCACAGTTCTGATTTGTTCTGCTTCACAGATTTTTATCAGTAATCTGACTAATGTTCGCACTATTAGTGGTGAGTTCCAACTGCATTGTGTCCATATTTGTTTTGGTAGATTTAGCCAGGTCATGGATATCACCTAGCTTCTTTAAAATGATTTCCATGGTTGCTTTAATGTCCGCTTTTCCTTTCAGCGACTCTGTTCCTGAGTGGTTGGCCTTGGAGCGTTTTATTGAGGCTTTTGATTCTTTTTCAAGCATAGTTCAACCCTGCTGAACCAAAGCCTCAATCATAAGAGGAATCAACACAACGCTTATAGGTACAAAAGGAGAGTAAAGCAAGATGCAAGGATGTATGAAAAGCAAGAATAACAATAAATTCAAGATCTTAGTTACCAATGGTAGACATCCATTGAGCTGCATGACCCAGACACTTCTGAATCAACCAGCAAACATTGAATGTAACTGATTCAAGGGCACAGCAGAAATGCCCACAGTACCCTTATGACATCATTCACCAGATGGTCCCTTTAAGGGGAGAATGCCACACAACTTTGGACCTGGGAAGTATTGTAAAATACTGTGGGTACATACTAGATGTTGCAAACCTTGTTTACAGACCCTTGTGATTAGAATTGTGCCCAAAGTCCTAAGAAAGAAGCCCTGGGAGGCGCTGCAAAATAACTTTTCTTTCATCAACAAGGGGAGCCCAGGAGTGCTGTGAGGACGTTAAAAGTCCCATCATCCCAGAATAGGCATAAAAGACTGCATCATTATTGGATGTAGAGTAGGGACTCTCTGGAAAGGCTTCATCTAATTCTGAACTGATGAAGGAGAGTTCTGACTTAAAGTAGTGCTGAAAATGCTTCAATTATTTCCACCTTAGAAAGTAATACAGCCCTGCACAACTCTTCGCCGCTTGTAGCATAATTTCCTCTATTTGTTCCCTTGAGAGCTGCTTATTTTCCTGCTCATCTCTACTTGAATGTCCTACTCTGTTCTCCACTATTTAATGATTTTAGCTAAACTGAACGTTTAGTTGCTTTTATCCTTTTTAATTTTTCGTGTCACCTTTGTATTTCTCATCTTCAGTAACCATCTGGTAGCTGAGATTTCTGTTAAGATTTTATATACGGAATGTTACTTATAACTCATTTTTGGGCACACAAGGTCCGAGGAGCTGGAAGTGTTTTATAAAACGTGGACTTAGAGGACCTCTAAGGGATGTTGGACTTTAGTTTCGAGCCCTCGTGTGGTTTCTGGGGTGGACTCGCCCACCATAGGGGAAGTGGGGCACATAGTTGCCTGCAGTGCGTCCGAGTTGAAGTTTGCATACCCAGCACCTGTTTTCAATGGATGAATAAACTTTATTGTTTTCAGTTAATTAAAACCATAACAAGATTATGAAGTGGAAACAATAAATCATCACTTAAAATCTGGTTAAAACATATAATAAATTACTTAGGTAGGTTGTTTAAAAGTTTTTCTACAACAAACTTTGCGAATACCGGATGGTGCTGAAATATTGACATCATTAGTTAATTAAAACCGAAAGCAATTAAATTAATTTGGCAAAGGGCCTCTCTGGGGGGCAGCAGTCTCTACTTCATTTTTGTAGGTAAATGGCTCTGGCCAGCCTTAAGGCTGCAACTTGAGTGTTATTATTTCCTGCCAGCAGAAACTTTGTTCAGGAGATGATCACAGAAGGTCAGAAATTTAATCAGACTACAATTGATCTGGGGGTCATTTGGGTCAAGATCTTTCTTTATTGCCATTCTACAGCTTCTGAGCCCATGACCATTAAAGGCCTTTTTTAGCAGCAACTCGAGCATGAGCGATATCTTCTTCGAAGGCGCTGCAAACCCAGCATACATTTGAACCAGTATGCCTCCATGTTGGAAGATAGGCCAGGGAAGGTAATATACCTAGACGGCTGGCTAGCAACTCCCCTTTAAATGCGCTGAGAAAGCCATACTGAGATATCCTGCTGGTTTCAGATCAGTAGAAGATTGCAGTAGCATCCATGCATGTGAGCCACCAGTTAGAGCTTGCTTATCAGTCAAAAGTGAATGCATTTTTGCGACCTTATTTAGTGCTTGTCAAAAGGTCGAATGGTTTAAATTCAGGATTCATGAGTATGAAATATTTGTTGTATCTAATGACGCAACAAGTATTCCCTATATGTTGGTTTGGGATCCTCTTCTAATGACTGCCAAAGGGCATTGATTAAACTGTGTTCGTGATTTGATCTCATCTTGTGCAATGCATTGATGATGAAGTATCTTCTAGCTAAAGACTGGTTTGTGAGGCCAAATCGAACGTGTGCAGGCGAAGCATTCCTTGGCAGCCTAAATGCCGACTTGTGAGACTTGATTGGCAACATGCGCAGGAGCAGGCCGTCCTTTTCTTGCACTACCATGCTCACATATGCAATCGCTGGAAGAAGTTTGGCTGCGATCACAGCTATTAATGGTTTAAACGAGGGGCCAACCAGCATCTTGGCCAAGACTCAAAACGCAAATATCAATGCATTTCCTTTCTTCGTTACATACTGTTTGTGCTCAGTGAAGGTTAGTTTTTTTTTTCTCAATAATCAGCCCAAGATACTTATAACTGTTGGATTCCTCCAGACTAGTGCCTCTGAGCTTAATCCTGAAGGATTGACCTAATTGGTTCTGGATATGCATGGTTTTAGATTTAGTTATATTAATCTCTAGCGTGGTGTATTCCGCAAGTTCTGCACGTAGCCGCTGCATGCCCACTCGTGTATGGCTAAGTAGAACTATATCATCCGCATAAGCCAGATGCATCAAAGTTAAGGGACCCAACTGTGGTGGATGCGATTGTATCAGATCGACCTTCAGGGTCAGGTCGGATATAAAAAAGTTGAACAGAAGAGGGGATAGCACACACCCCTGCTTCAGGCCAACTGCAGTGGAAATTTTCCTTGACAGTTTGGTGCCATCGACCAATCTTACCTGTGTCCAGATGTGCGAATAAAGTAGCTTGATTGCATGTAATATATGTGATGGGACGCCCTAATCTCTTTGCTGTTGCCACAATAAACATCGATTCACTCAGTCGAAGGTCGCTTTGAAGTCAATAAAGCATAACAGCAACTTGTTCTTAGACCTCTTACATCTGTTGGAGATAATTGCTGGTGCTAAAATATTTATGGTGGCCCCAAAACCATGCCGAAAGCCAATCTGGTAACAGGAACTATATTGTTGGTGGTCAACCACTCAGCTAGATCTTCCAAAATTAGTTAAGTGTAATACTTCGCCTCTGCAGAAATGAGAGCTATTAATCTATAATTGTCTAGGTTTGCTCAATCTCCGCCCTTGAAGATCTGATTTATTATTGACCCTCGCCAGCTGATGGGGAGCGAGCTATTTAATGCCACCTCATTGTATAATGCAGTCAAGTTAAATGGCCAAAAAGCTGAGTCCAATTTGTAAATGGCCTGGGGAATCTGGCCTGGCCCTGGTGCACCATCCGTACGACAATTCATTATCACTTTGGCCACCTCCTCCATCGTGTATGTTCTAAGCACTGGCGCAGCCTGGTCCCCGATGGCACTGGTGCAAGCGGAAGTGCTCAATTTTCTAATAGGGGTGGCGTCGTTAGACCAGCACCCCCACTCAGTGTTATTATTAGCTGACCATGTATTATTAAAAAAAGGTTTTAGTCAGATAAGCGACCCAGACATCTTCTGGTGTCCTTGAGCTGTTTATTGTTGTTATTTCCTTGCTGATGCCATTTACTGTTATCCAGGATGCTCTCGAATTTGTTCGTTTGGCATCAAAAAGAAGTTTTGTTCAGGAGGTGCTGTATTTTGTTTGTGATATTCCCAAATGTGTTTCCTATACTAGTCCCTCAGTGCTTTCACTTTTTCGCAGGCATGAGTTGTGATGGAGATTTGCTTGCGTGGCGGACAGTTCTTCATAGCTTCTTTTCCAGAGCGTGGCACCTAGTTGTGAGACCAGCTTGTCTTATGGGGAACTGATTCTTACAAGAGTTTGTAAGAAATGTTAGGGGGATAGCAGGTTTGCTGAGAAGGAGGCCCAGGCAGCAACACTGGTGCCCTCGGAAGCTAATGTTGCTTCCAATGTTTCTTAAACGATAGCAACCACTCTCAGTAATGAAGGGTGGGTCCATTGTAGCCACTTCAGGTTGGTTGTGCCCAGCAGGCAGATTTCTGGCAGAGCAGAGACATGCCTCCGAGATGTAAGCATTACTGTAGATGCTGGTAGGAGCGGTCACTGCGAGTGGGATATTTAACTGTATACTTCGTTATGTACTTTAGAAGGGAAAGTGAGAGAATCGTCTAATCCAGTGTTGTCCAACCTTTTTATCGCCGCGGACCGGTAAATGTTTGATCATTTTTCCGTGGCCCGCTTGTCCCATTGTGTGACAAGCGGGCCACGGAAAAATGATCAAACATTTACCACCCGCCACAGTGGGGTGGCCCGGTGCCGATTGATCCACGGACCGGCATCGGTCCGCGGCCCGGGGGTTGGGGAACACTGGTCTAATCTATTGGTGATCTTGAGTTTACAGTGGAGTGAGTATATCTGGGTGGGATTTCACCCTCGGTTCTACCATTAATCACCCTCAGGCCCAGTTATTCCAAGCCAATGTCTAATTCTTCGCCCCTGATTCAATTGTTCATAAGACATTGACCGCCAAGGTGAAAATTAAATTGGAGTTAAAATTACCGGTTGCAATTATATCCCCAGTGGGATTCACAAGTTTTGTTTCTGTTAGCTTAGAAATTAGTCTTTTAAATGCCACTGATTTTGTTTGTATTCATTTGGATGGGTGTACATAATAATCAGAAATACTAATTTCGAAAATTGCTTCTAGCGCCTGTTGAACTTGATGATTTGTAAATCAGGATGCAAAGGTAACTGTTCTGAGGCATTGTCTAGAGCGGATGATACATATACCGATAGACCACCCACTGGTCTGCCGAGATGATGAACTTTACTGGCCTTCACGTGCTGAAGGGCACAGCCTGCCAATTGCAAACGTTCAACTAGCCAGGGTCCTTGAAGTGTAATTATTTCACATTTTCCCCATCTTGGGAGAGGGGTACCATTTCAAAGTTTATTTTTTAACCCTGCGATGTTCCAGGAGAGGATGTTTAGTGTCTCGTCCTGAGATGGAATTGCCTCCGGTGGGGGACGTCAGTCAGTTCCTGACGGGGTGAGGGTTGACGCCAGCCAGTGTCATTCATCCGGTTTCCCGCTAGTTGGGTCCCTGTGATTGGTTGAGTGTTTAACCTTGCAGGGCCGCACGCGCTGCGCACTGAGTATACTGGTACTGGCTCTGACTCATCCCCCGATACACTGACTGGAATAAGCAAAGGGGAAGGATATTGCAGCTTTGTGGGCGTGGAGAGCAGTGTGCCGCACGCTTCAAACCGCTGGCTTGCAGTGAGTAATCAGGCTGCAATGTCCTCAGCCCTCCAGGTGGAGAGGGTTTACTCAGATTGGAAATTGCCAGATTGCGGGAGAAATGTGATTGATAATAAGTCTGATGATTTTACCTGGTTCAATGTGGGTAGTGCCACCAGCAGTCTCAGAATGTGTCCTCCGTTGGGGGTGTCCTGCTGACCTTGCGAGACACACTGCGGGGTTAGAATTACTTCTCTGCTTATTTTATTTGTTGGGTGTTTGGTAGCTGCTGCGGTAGACAAATAGGGTGGAATGTCAGAAGCGGTATCTCATGGGTATCTTTCTTCGGTAACACCTCCCACGATACTCACAGCGATTTTGTTCAGTGCAGTAACGGCCGTTGAGGGGAAGCCCGACTGAGTTCTAACCATCAATTCATCCTCTTGAAGGATTGTAGAAGCTGAGGCAGCCTGTCCTACAGGTGCTTCACTGTGTGAGTGAACTGGCCTGGTGCCGCCACCAACCTTTATTCTTAGTCAAGGGTTCTCCTTTACTGCACTAGGATCATGTTGTAAAGTCCATATTGAGACCAAGCCCGACTGATGCTTGAATTTGTGTATCTTCACGAGGATGTTCTGACTGCTTCCAGCCCCACGAAAGCTGCACGAGGCTGAGTGCTGACAATTTCTTGCCCATTAATCAGTGCTGGACACACTCATGGTTGTTTGTGATGAGTCAAGAGAATGATACAATGCCCAGTTGTCAACTGGCCCCTTAGATTCAACGGCCGTCACTGAGACCTGGGGTGAATTTGCTGGAGCTGGGGGCTGGGGCTTCTGCTTAGGTTCAAAGATCGGATATATTTTCTTGTGCGGAGCAATTGATTTAGGTCGCAGTGGACATTCTTCCTTGATTTTCTGGCCCACTTCCGCTGCCTCTTACTTAATGCTGGAAATTTAGATGCATGATGCTCTTCAGCAGCTGTCTGTAGCATGCCGGATGCTTGAATTACGCAGTCAGGTGGAGCACTATCCTCCATCCTGCCATGCACATTGGTGTGCATACGATTGTACTGGGCAACAAGTTCAGTCTGTGGCCCATTGAAAGATAGTTGCATGGGCACAATTGGGCTACTGATCTCTAAAACATTGTGTAGGATTGTGCAGGACTTGTCGTGATCAGATGTCGGCTGATTGCCCTGAGTTTGAGGATGGGGGAATCCCTTACCATGTTCCGATGCTAGTTGCGTTGTTAATGAGTGAGCTTGCGGGTGAATGTAGCAGTCTGGGGCACGCCAAAAAGTTGGCTTATACACCATGCAATTTTTTCTTTCACTTAGGGTGCTGGTGAGAATAGCTGGGGTGGAACTTAGCTTATCAATGATTGGAGCACAGCTACAAGCTAGCAGGTCAGGGCAGATCGTTCCTTGTCTTTTAAAGATAAAATCATTCAGTTTCTCCCATTTAACATTTATATCGGAAATATGAGTGGCTATGAAATTCATGAGATCAATTTGGAGATCAAGTTTGTCTGATTGCATATTGAGTGCTGTGATTGAAGTTTGAAGTATATTTAACAAGGAGGACTCTGGTTTGAGACCTTCTCCATTTTCAAATTGCCGTGTTCTGTCCCAATGCCTGGTATTTCCAGTCCTTTGACCTCTTTGTTAATCGCAACACAGCGGTCGCTTTGGTCTTTGCCTAGTGGCCGGTCCTGCGGAAACACTGAGAGGATTTGGCCAGGCACCTTTTGAGTGTGGCACACATCGACGTACACATGGACATTAGAATCTAGGTTGCTCGAAATTTTGATCAGTGAGTGTTTGCCCAACATCATTATTATCCAGGTTAATTACTTCCATTCCGTTTAAAAGGTCCCTATTGTTAGTACATGAAATTGAGTGTAGCCACGGATGGTTCTCCTCCTCCTTGGGAATATTTTTACTCCTGCTATTGCTGTTCTCGACATTATTTTCCTGCACAGAAAGATGAGTAAGCACCAGGCTTAAGGCTGACCTTGGAGCTGAATGCATGTTGTTGCCACCATGAACCTGCGCCTGTGTTGTGAAACAATTACCGCTTGGTGGCACGTGACTTATTGTTGCAGGAGATTGATTCACTGATGCTTTGTGTTGGGGCTTGGACCTGATGCTAGGCCTGCCACAGACAAAGTCACTCTTTGAGGAGTGAGAGGGCTCAGCAAGCCTTCAATATTTGAAGTTGTAGAATAGCTGGCAGCCGCAGGGTCCTTTAAAAATGTGAATTTAAATGCTGGATTTAGTTTGCCCGATTTACCAAATAATTGAATTGGTGAAGTCGAAGGGTCAGTCTGGGCTGCTGATGCTTTAGTCCCGTCTATTGTCATGTTTGTTGGCACACCTTCAGAGTTATTGCTCCTTGTGCTTTTTTATGATTCCGTAACTTTTGTTCAGGCTCTGGCCTGATTTTACCAGATGGCATTTCCCTGGGCGACAGGATATTGCTAATGTTTAATACACTGACTTATTTTAAATTGTTCTTGAGTGTCTTGAAGAGAGCCAAGGGACTCTGGGCCAAGCTTAGAACTGCCCACCAGTCTGGGTAACACTAATTTGGAGGACTTAGCCAAAATCATTGGTTACGGAATAGAGCTGGTGTGATGTGCCCAAGAAGATGTAATAATTTAATACACATGATCTGGTGCAATCAGATCCGATCACTTGTGCGCAGCTCCACCCTTCCTGTGCCCTTGCAGAGAAGTACGTGCACAAGAATAACTTGGCAAGATCACCACCTTAGACGGGGCACGAGCACGCTCAGTCGCACACTCAGTCACTGGTAGGGTTCATTAACTGCTGATTAACTGTTGACGTTGGTACTGATTGATTGTGCCCCAGAGGCTGTACTGTCACCGCCTGGGACAAGCAGGAATAGGCTGGTGTTGAATTGGTCGCTTGTGCGCCACCTCACCCCTCCTAAGATCTGGTAAGACTTTGGGGCCCAGATATATCTTGAATGGGATCTGGCCCTTGGAGGGGTGCACAAGCGCCCACAGTCCCACTGTTTCTCTCACACTGCTAATGCCACTGATACCAGATTGCAGAAATATCTGTGAGAGGTGTATGTCTGTGCCCTGCGCGGGAGCGCAAGAGTGGTGCATGCCACACCAAGGACCTAGTCTGGCCGCCTCCGCACCACACTGGCTCGACCTGAGGGCGTTAGACTAATTCAACATCCATGCAACAGTCTTAACACCTCTCTGCCTCCCCACCTCACTCACCTTAAAATCTGTTGGTCAAAACCATTTGTCTGGTTGCCCGGAATTTCGGATTTGCGCAGGGTTACGCAGGAGCGGGGATGCCTCAGTTACCTCCAGGAGCCTTAGATACAGTGCTTGGGGTAGTGACCACCACAACTGGCACAACAACTGGCTCCACTCCTGTTGACTTCACAGGCTTCATGCCCCCTCTCTGGAGGATGTGGGGAAAGAGGGCAGTGGCAGTAATTGGCAGCGAGAGGTGGGGGGGAGGGGTGGATGCCTGCAGCAGGCAGGGAAAGAGTGTCTGCGGTGTTCCTGCTCCTCGACCGCTCTGCGGGCCTTGCTATAGCCCTCACAGTGCTTGCCATCACTGTGGCTCACAGTGCCTTTTTCTCCGGTACTCTGCAGCGTCTCACAGGCAGCTCTCGGGCGTGCGCTTGGATGCGACCATGTCTCAGGTCTCTCTCATAGCCAAAAAGGAAGCTTCTATGTGTAGCGAGTGTTCTTGCTGACCTGTCACGTCCTGGAAGGATGGATGTCATACTCCTGCCGGGAGGTGCTACCTCATGCATTGACGCTCTTAGATTGAACACAGCTGGTGAGCGTTGCATGTTCTTGCCTTGCTTTACATCCTAGACAGGATGTTCCATGCTTTTGTCCTGCCTGACGCTCCAGCCACAGTGAATGGTGGTTGTAAGTTCATGCTGTGGCATCCTGAGTGGAAGAACCTTACATGTTCTTGCTCTGCTGATTTCTATTGCTCTAGTGGTCTGTTGCTTCCATAGTGTATGAAGGGATATATTACAGGAAGCAACAATTTAAGAGATTTTGGATATTCACACCTTAGTGTTTAATGCGTTTGTTACTAATTTTAGACTCAGTTGTGTGCAGTTCCATCCTGTGAGGTAGAAGGGCTTCTTATTTCTAGTAGTTGAGATTGTGTCTTCTGTTTCCTGTACCCATATCTACTTGTGCTGAGGAGCAGGTTTGTATTACACAGTTATCAATAGGATGGCACTTTTCTTGTGTCATAAACTTGTTATGTGTCTTTCTTATTGGTGCACTGATGATGTATGACGCGTTGTGTTCTGTGCTAAGATTTTGTCTCATTCCTTAGGAAGGTATGTTGTGTGTTTTATCTTCTGTGAGTCTGCATCATCTGCTCTGATTTAGTACTGTTTAAGTGTATAGGAAAGATGTGAATTTATGTGATTTCCGAGGTGGTGTAACTGAAGTGTCACTGTTTCTTATTCCACTCCGTGTCCGGCTCTGCTGGACCTGATGATCTAGCTGCTGCCTCAGCCATGCAAATAGCTCCTCCTAAGGAAATAGTGATCAAGGGACCACGCAGGGGACCTCACATAAAGGAGATTGATATCTATCTTCTAGTAAAAGAAAAGCTTCACATCACGAGGTTGTGACAAGAAGGCCATGCCAGTTAACATTACTGTGACTGGTGCTGTGCATTCAGACATCCCATCATAAATAAAACAACCATCGGCAAAGCTAATAGCACAAGCTATTAAACAGAAGGGCCTTGGAATTGCTTGCCTTTTTTCCAGATAGTGACCATGCATATGTGCTCCTGCCTGGTGGACATCTTGGAAGAAAAGACATTCCAAGATGGCCACTGTGTGCATGTACGCTTATGGGGTGACCTTCTTAAAAAGGTTTTTCTTTTGTTTTAAGAAAAATCATACAGAGATGACCATTGCACATATTTGTACGTCCTTGACAAGCACCTTTTTATTCATTTTCTTTTTAAACAAAAGAAAATACAAGATGGCCTCCACGCATGTGCAAACATCGAAGTGCATTTTGAAATATTTTGTAATTAATTTAAACCAATACAGTGGCAAGCTTCGGTGAGAGAGTAGTGGGGCTGGATGGGCAGTGGGCACTGGATGGCCAAGTAATGTATGAAGAGAGCGAGGTAGCCCGGGGGGGAGTGACACACATACAAAAACAGGGAGAAATCAGTCACTCATTGATGTAAAGTTGTGATATCAGCAAAAGAAGGATACAACTAATCCAATCAAAATACAGCGAGGTTGAAAGTCATCTTGAGTGGAACAAACACAAGGATATGGAGGAAAAATATCAACTCAGAAGGGAGCTGAGATAGACAAGAATATTGTCAACATAGACCACCGTAAGTCTACATTGGATACCAGTGATCTGTAGCTGAATCTGTGTGCAAGTGAGAATAAAATACTGGATTGGTGGTGGAGGTAAAACATGATTTTTGAACAATCTGTCCTGCACCCTGTGCATTAAAGGTTCACCGCATGCAAGCATAAAATATGTGGGCAGAGTGAAAGAAAATGGAAGTGAAAGAGAGGAACAAAAAGTGAGCGAGAGCAAGAAATAAAAAGAGAAAGGGCAAGAGACAGGGAGGGAGAGAGACAGTATCAGGGACCACAAGCAAGAGAGAGTGGGCAACAGAGAGAAAGAAAGAAGGAGGGAACAAGCTGTGGGAAAAGTGAGCAAGTGTAGGAAGAGAAAGAGAAAAGATAAAGAAATTGACAGAGGGAGAGAGAGATATAGAGAGAATAAAAGACTGAAAAATATATAAAGAGGGAGAGAAAAAGAGAAAGAGAAACACAGAAAGCAATCGAGGCAGCTTAAGAGAAAAGACAGGGGGGGACAATTCTTAAATAGAAATGACAAGATGTTGTTACCCTAAATTCTCTGTTGAAACCATTGGCTTTGGTCACTGGGTCTCGCTCCTTCAGTGCTGAGACGTGTTGTCCAATGTCTTCCACTGGGACCGCAGTGAGACCGCACACTGCCCCCTCTGTCAGCGCGTCATATAAAAAGACATACTGGTCCTGTAAAGACACCATATTTTATATCAGAGGCCTCTGTGAGCAACAAGGCGCTCTCAAACACAACTATGAATGAATACGTGACTGTCCAAGCAGGCTGTATGCAACACCCGACTTACATAATGCAGCACAACCCAACAATGCACAAAATAACATCAGAAAAAGATGCCATAAACTGTGATACACTTTTATTTTTGCAGCTACTCAGATTGTTTTAGACCACCATCCCCCTAACAAAGCCCTTACAAATGTTGCTGATGTTCCCATTGTTGTCATATCACATCAGTCACCTTACTATTATCTTGTGCTGGTCTCACAACCAGCTAGATATGAATTCTAAAGCCAATCCTGATATTCACTCCGCCAGTACAATGCATACTCACTGTCCAAAGCTTGACTTTGTTCACATAGTTTACAATCCTTGTCTGCACCAATTGCTGCTAAGTCCTAGAGAGAAGTCCCTTCCTGGGTCAACCTATGGTTGGCATTTCATCGCCACCATCACTGTGGCCTCAATTGTTGTGTTCACAGCAATGAAACTGAGAAAAAAGCCACAGAGAAAGCAAACTGCTGCATGACTGGACTTGAGTCACAACTGTCTGATACAGCTCTTGTCAACCTGCTACCTCAAACCCATACGCCTCAGAACCCAGAGCAGAATTAGAATTCAAATCACAGGGTTTAAGAAATTGTACATTTCAGAGCTTGAATTCTGTACCCATTTCATCACTGTCTTTCTCCCTTCCTAGGACTTTCCTGCCTCAGACTGTGAAGAGGTTCAGTCACTGCTGCTCCATGCCTCTCATAAACGTTTCTCTCACTTCTGCTGCTCTCCACAACTCCCTCGGAGTGAACTACATCCTTTTGATCCACATTTTCAAGTGAACTTTTGGTTCTCAGTCAACTCATATCAATGGCACGCACCAATGCTTTAAAGCACAGTTGTCCATAGGCCCAGACGGGTTGAATACCATATTATCAGTATATACGTGCAAGATAAATGTACATATAGAGTGATATAAAGAGACCTTTCTATATAGTCAATGACATCCTGAATATTCTGCATAGCCAGAGCCTTCAGGGAGCTCTGTTGGACATCCCTGCCCAAAGGATGCTTGTGCCTCCTTGTGATGTCAACTGTGATAGGCTTATGGATGAACGGACAGCATGGCGATGGTCCTAGCAGCTGTCTATTGAAATCTGCATGCCTAGTGAAATAATCCTATAGGTGCACATAGCAAGACAGCTCTAATTTAGTAATGCAGCAGTCTTCACATTGTGTTTGTACTTATGAAAGTCTCATAAATCCAACACCAGGCATCCCATACATCGTAAGCTTACAGGCATAGTTGTGATCCTAGATACTTAGTGCTACCTTTCTTCACCCATTCTTGCCTCATCCCTTAAACTGGCCGCTCTTTCAAACCCACCTTCGTCTGCACCATGTTGACCCGTTTCTCCCGCATCATCTGAGTACACTGGAACACGTCCACTTTTTGTTCTGCTTGGGCCATCTTCAGAAGGATATCCAAGGCGATGAAGGTCCCAGTACGGCCAATCCCTGCACTGAAACCACAAGAAAGAAGCAGTATTTTAAATGAACTGTTGAACGATTCACTTTTGAGAAGACCACCACACTCTTCCAGACCACAGGCCTGCAAGCGACCGATTTCAAACACAGCACGGCCAATTTAGTCTTTTGTCCCTGTAAGGTTCTTATTAGGAGTGGGTGGAATTTCAGTTACACAGGAGTAGTCTGAGTAATTTTGGTGATTCTGCATTACTGTTTGATGAGGAATTACCCATAATTGTGCTATTACTCCTGCTTGCGTAATCTGGGGGAAAATCCTGCCATGGGAACACATTTAGCAAGCGCCTGTTCACATTTGCTATTTATGTTCTGTTGCACCTAGTGCCATTTCATAGCTTATTTTGTATGCAAGGGGGCCTTTGTGCACTATGAAATTGCGCTAAATGCAGAATTACTCTCTCGCGTAACTGCATACTCTTGTAGAATTCTTAGGTAATACCGCATGATAATGCTAAATGGAATTATGCGAGTTTTGCCCAACCCTAGTTCTTATCATGAATGCCTTTGGCTTGCGGTATCATACAAATTATGAAGTGTAGTAGTTCTCCAGAATTGGTATATTTTCTACATATATATGATTGGATTATCCCTTATTACCAGCCTGGGAGTCCTTGATAGTTAATAGTTAAACAGCGGGTTCCGATTGACTCAATTAAGATTGTTTAGGCATATACTTTAGGAAGGTTAACCATCTGATTAAGTTACTCAAACTCTAGCATATGAGATGACAGACACAGACAAACAATGGGCCCGATTCACATCACAGAGATAATCTTAGACTTTTGTTCTAAGTTTAGACTAAAAGTCTAAGGGCCCGATTCACAAATGAAAACTTAGACCAAAAGTCTAACTTTACTTATAGTAAAGTTAAACTTCTGGTCTAAATTAATAATCTTAGGGCATATTTTAGAGCCCCTAGCGCCAACGGACCATCACTTTTTGTGACGTTCCGGTGGCGCTAAGCACTGCTCCATATTTACAAGGAGGTGTAACGCCACTTTATTGTGGTGTTACGCCTTGTTGTAAATATGGGCCTCTCTGACGCAGTTTTTTGCGTCAGAGGGGAGGGACTACAATGGGTGTTGCTGTGAGCATTCCATCGCAACGTCCATTGCTCTTGATGCTGCTTCAGATTTACGAGTTGTTGTAAACCTGAGGCAGCGCCAAAAACCAGGGGTGGTGTTAGCATGGCACAACGAGGAGGAATGCTTTTATCCCTGCTTGTTTTTTGCTTTTTCTATGTGTGCTGCATTCTGCAGCACAAATAGAAGAAGCAAAATGCCATGGACGATTGTTTACGTGCAGGAAGGGATACCTTTCGGCACATAAACAATCATTCAAAATGACGCTTTGGTACTTCTATGTGTGCTGCAAAATGCAAATCGTCATTATAGATTGCTTATGTGCAGGAAGGGACACCTTCCTGCCCATAAACAATATATCCCCTCAACGCAGACACCCTTGCACTAGGGTGCAAGGATGCCTGCGTTGGTGCTAGGCAGATTAATTCAGCTCCACCGCAGGGGGAAACACAGGGGTACGCGGTATCCCTCAAAATACAGCGCAGCGTTTTAAAAGTGGCGCAGCACCGCTATTTTTGGCGCAGCACCGCTGCGCCACTTTAGCATAAATCTGGGACCAACTTTGCTATGAGTAAAGTTAGAGTTAGACTTTTGGTCTAAGTTCAGATCTTTGGTCTAAACTTAGAACAAAAGTAACTTTAATACAAGTTTATCTTTGTGAATCAGGCCCCAGGTTTATGGCTTTTTCGGCATTCAGAAAGGTAAGTTATGAGTAGCTTCTTTACGTCCGCACTCTGGGCGGAATCCCACTCCGCTCCTGGAGTGCAATCTCTGCACACCCGAGATTCCGCCACAAGTGTGAAAGTAAAGATACTACTTATAACTTACCTTTGTGAATACCAAAAAGTCGTAAACTTAGACTTTTGGTCTAAATTCAAACCAAATTTCTAAGTTTACCTTTGTGAATCGGGCCCAAATAACTTTTCTCTCTTTAGCGTCATAACAGAAAATGCCTTTTTTGTGTTGCCTCCCCCCACTTTTACTGAATTTTATTGCTTGCTAGTTAGTGTACAGCATACATGCTCTGATTTCTAAACATGCAGGTATTAAGCTAATCATTGGTTGTCTTTTTTAACTTTCTTACAAGGTCATAGTATAGGCTGCAGAAAATACATCTGTGGCATACAAATTTAAAATGTCACCTGTGGACTGCAACACAACCACTTACTAGTGTTACAAGGTAAAGATGGCTCCAAGCCTTCCATTGTGGACTGACTGACTTGTCAAAATAACCCTTTTGACAGGAGAAAAATCTTCCTTTTAAATAATAATAGGTTATCTCTATGTAGCCCTTGTAGCCAACAGAGCAGGGTGCACAGTTTAAAAAATGGGACTCATAGAAATGTAATGGCACCATCTTCTTGCTGTGGCAGGCTCCCAAAATGTATTTTGACTGTAAAAGGTTGTGGCTGGCTGATGAGAAAACTAGGGTACAGATTCAAATATTAATTATTTATCTGGGTTTGAGACCAGCTAGAAATATAATTCAACCCCTTTTTTAAATATTCAATTATTCAATGGTTAAGTTGGATTTTCAGTAAATATTAAGAAAAAGTATTTTTTTTAGAAAGGTACCTTTTCCCTGCCTAAAGTTCCTGGAGACTACTTTACATTATCTTTAAAATAGATGTCAATCACATGTTTGACTTTATTGCTCTCAGCGCATCGACAATGCCCTGGGAGTTGGTTTTCTTCTACTGGAAGGAAGACAGGATGGGTTGGGCCTATGAACCTAGTTAACTTAAAAGGGGTTGTGTAGGAAATTGGGTTAACCTGCGCTTAACTCCATGGTTGCTTAGCACAACAGCTGTCATTCTTAACTTAGAGGCAATGCGTAAAGTACTTATGTAGCACTTAAACAGTAATAAAGGAAACCCTAGGCACAATTTAGACAAATACAGTACATTTTAATAAATAAAAAATGACACAGAACCAACAAAAATCCATCCAGTAAAACCAGAGATATACATTTCTAAAGTTCTGGGTAAAAATAGCACAAAAAAGCACAAAGCACCACTAGTAGTTATCTGGTCGAACCAGACTGGGGAAAATGGTAGACCGAGGAAAGTTGAATAAAGGGACCAGGTTCCTCACACCAAGAGTTATCGTTTTAAGTCTGCATGAGGATTTTCCTTCATGTTGGTAGGGGACAACGAGGACGTCATTGTCAGCATGAGTAGCAGGTCGAGTGTTGCGGATGGGCGCTGTTTTGGTGCGAAGAGCCAGTCATCGCTGGAGCTTTGCATTGGTGGTCGACAGCTGTCGCAGTCAGTGTGAAATGCAGGTTGTGCTGGAGCTTCTTTACATTTGGGAGTTATTGTGGATAGTCCCTGTCAACGTGAAGTGCAGATGAGGGTAAAGGTTCGTGCTTACAGTCACTGTGGGTGGTCGTTTCTCGGCATGAAATAGTCACTTCACAGTCACAAAGAGCCCCAAACCTCTGTATCTTCACCTTCAGTACACTGATGCTAGCCAAGGGTCCTTGACCTGGATGGTAGCTCCTTGGGATCAGTACTCACTCCAGCAGAGGCCAGCAGCAGAGGTCAGGCAGGTCCAAGAAATGCTGGTAAGTTGAACAGCTGAGGGGAGGCCCCTAGAAGCTTGTTTGTCCCTGTAGCTAAAACAGGAAGCCAGTCAAATGAACCTTCAAGCCACTTCTGGGAACCTGTGTTCAAGGTAAGCAGGTCTAATCTTCCTTCCTCAGACAGCAGGTCAGTCCTTCCTCTGAATCTTCCACAGATGCAGGAGTGTTCTGAAGAGAGGTTCTGAAACTGCCACTTTTATATCTTGTTCCAGCCTTTGTGTGGGGGAATATCCTAACCTACCCCCAAAACTGGTTCTGGTCAGTTCTTCCCCTGGTCCTTGCTCCAAATTGTCTAGGGTGACAAAGTCAAGGGCAGGCCTGGTGTACCTGGGTACCTTTGTGAGTATTACAAGCTTGGGCTTTTGAAGTGCAATCCAGGCAGCGTAGAGCTCCTCTCCAGCCACCCTGTCAGGAAGACCCACCCACCTCACACTTATGCCTCTTTTGTCTCAATGTGTGAAGAGAATACACAACCCACAACAGAAGAGCTGTTGCTGTTGGTGAAAAAGACACCATTCGGATCTTATTTTCCAAAGGTTTATTTCAAATAAGCAAGATGCTACCAACCCTGGCAGTTCCAGCACCTAACTGTCACTGCTCACAATCTCCACCTTCCAACCCGTTGCTTAGCAATAGTTTCATGTATAACTTTCTACAACTTATCCCAACATATCTCCCTCCTCCAATAAAATACAGTAACAAATACCCATAATTAACAAGAATATGAAATAACAGATTAAAACAAAATATTGAATATGGTTATAAATTTCACTCCACCGGATCCTTAGCTAACATTTAACATTGCCTCAGACAACGTAATCCTTCAAATACTCTGGTCTCTTCACAACTCTTTTTTCCTTTGCCTCCAACTCCGTTCCCCTCCTTACTTTGTCACGCACATTTTCTTAATTCCATCTCATTGTACTTCACCACACTATCCACATTCCATCTCTTTCCATCCTCCATACCACGCTAAAACCACTCACTTTTGTTATGCGTTTGGGCACAGACCACTTGGACAAGCCTTTCTTCGTCTTTTCCCAATTTCTTGTCCGTACCCAATCACCTACTGCTAAATTGCGGTCCATCACACCACCCAATCCTCTGCCTTCATACTTCTCTTGCATCTCTGCAACACAACTTATCAATCTTCTCTCATTCACTCTCTCCCTGCCAGCCTTGCCCCTCCAACCTAGTACAGCTTTGGTACAAGGTTTCCTACCCTTTAACAACATAAACAGAGTCTCCATAGTAAGAGAATGTGGAGTGGTGTGATAACTCCATAACATGTCCTTGATTTCCTTCTTCCAATTCAACCCATTTTGCACAGCCAGCTTAATGTTCTCCCCTAATACCCTGTTAAATCTTTCCTCTAAACCGTTCTCCCTGGGATGTGCAAGGCAGTCTTGATATGCTTAACACCACAGCTCTCCAAATAATTTTCAAACTTGCAAGACGTAATTTGCGGACCATTATCAGTCACCAACACTTCAGGATAACCTTCCCACCTCCATATTTCTTCACAAAACTCAATGATTATACCTGATCTGACATCATGCACTAAACTGACCTCTGGCCATTTAGAATGTTAATCCATCATCACGATCGCATAGGTTCTACCACATCCATCCAATTCAAATGGACCGCACACATCCATACCCACTTTCTGCCATGGCTCACGTGGAAACGGTATGGGGATTACGGGAGTCCTTTTCCCAACATGCGTTTTATGACTGCATGCACAACACAAACACTTTCTAACAAACCTTTCGTCTCCACGATCCATGCCCGGCCTGCCAAAAATCCTCTATAGTCTTCCTCTTCATACCAGACATTCCACCATGTCCTTCATGCAAAATCCTCAATACTTTCTCCCTCAACTTGCTCGGTACAATTACTCTGCCACCCCTCCTCAAAATGCCATTCTGTTCTGATAACTCTGACCACACACTCTTGAACTCAGATAACACGGCTGCCACATCTTCCTTCAACTCCCACCAATGTTTGTCAGAATTATTCTTTAACATTTGCATCTGCACATCCTCTCTCAACTCTGTTTTCCACGCACATTCTTCTATAGCTTTTGTTTCAATAGCTTGTATGTCAGCCATTGCCCAATCTTCATCTTCTTCACTCTCGACTCCTTCAATTGGTAGTCTAGATAGACAGTCAGCATTCATATTTGCTATGCCCAGCACATACTCAATTACAAAATCATATTCCTGCAGCCTATACAGCCATTTTGCAATTTGAGGAGACGCATGACTGGCACCTTTTGTCGTAAAGATGTCCACCAAGGGCTTATGGTCAGTTCGTAGTTCAAACCGTCTCCCCCAGACATAGGGGGTCATTCTGACCCCGGCGGTCATGGACCGCCGGGGCCAGGGTTGGCGGGAGCACCGCCAACAAGCTGGCGGTGCCCCGCAGGGCATTCTGACCGCGGCGGTTTTGCCGCGGTCAGAAGTGGAAAACCGGTGGTCTCCCGCCGGTTTTCCGCTGCCCTAAAGAATCCTCCATGGCGGCGCAGGTCGCTGTGCCGCCATGGGGATTCTGACACCCCATACCGCCATCCTGTTCCTGGCGGCACTGCCGCCAGGAACCGGATGGCGGTATGGGGTGTCGTGGGGCCCCTGGGGGCCCCTGCAGTGCCCATGCCAATGGCATGGGCACTGCAGGGGCCCCTGTAAGAGGGCCCCACAAAGAATTTCAGTGTCTGCTTTGCAGACACTGAAATTCGCGACGGGTGCCACTGCACCCGTCGCACCTTCCCACTCCGCCGGCTCAATTCTGAGCCGGCGTCCTCGTGGGAAGGTTGTTTTGCACTGGGCTGGCGGGCGGCCTTTTGGCGGTCGCCCGCCAGCCCAGTGCAAAACCCAGAATCACCGCAGCGGTCTTCCGACCGCGGAGCGGTATTCTGGAGGGGGAAGTCTGGCAGGCGGCCTCCGCCGCCCGCCAGACTTAGAATCACCCCCATCATTTCTAAAATGTTGGACCCCCCACCAACAAGCAAGAGCATCCTTTTCAATTGCAGAGTATGCACATTTCGCACCTCTAAGTGTTCTAGATGCAAATGCAATCACATGCTCTTTTCCTTTCCTCCCCTGCATCAACACTGCGTCCAAGCCATACATACTAGCATCCGTGGATATAATCGTACGGTCATTTGTTATAAATGGTTTCAATTCCACTGCTTTGATAATATTGTATTTTAACGCATCAAATGCTTGTTGGCAGTTCATCAATGCCCGCAGTGGTTGAGCAATGTCAGCAAAGTTCTTCACAAACTTTGCATAATATTCGGCCAAGCCCAAAAATGATCTCAACTGCTCCTTATCCACAGGGCTCGGCGCCTTTTCAATTGCCTCCATTAACCCAACTCTTGGCTTTATGCCATCCCCAGACACAGTATGACCCAGGTACTCTACAGTACCGCATTCAAACTTGCACTTTTCTTCTCAACCATCAAACCAGCTTCTTCCAGAATTGAACATACCCTTCTTAACACAACGTTATGCTCTTCTACATTTTCTGCCCACACCAACACATCATCTTGAAAGAACTTTACGTTCTTGACATCTCCCAATAAGGTCTGCATTACCCTCTGGAACACTGCAGAAGCTAACCCAAATGGCATTCGTAAAAATCTAAATGCCCCTTCAGGTGTAATAAAAGAGGTGAGATGCCTTGACTCTGGATGTAACAAAATTTGATGAAACGCATTGGACAAATCCAGCATGGAAAATGCCTTTCCTCCTTGAATGCTAGTCAACAACTCACTAATGTTAGGAATAGGATGTCTGTCAATCCATATCTCATTTTTCAAATCCCTTAAGTCCACACACATTCTAATTTTGCCATTGGGTTTCCTAGCCAACACCACTGGACTCAACCATTCAGACGACTCCATTTCTTCTATCACCCCCAACTGTAGTAATCTTGCCAACTCGGCCTTCAATACATCCCTCCACACCAATGGTACTCCTCTCACTTTATGCACCTTAGGTACAGCACCTTCTCTTAAAACAATTTTGTGTTGAAACTTTTTCAGACAACCCAACTTTTCTTCAAAAATTTCGGAAATTCCATCTTCCATCTCTTCGCCTTGGGATCATCCTGCAACAAGGTCAAAACCTGTTCTTCAGTATTTGGATTCAACACAATATCCAACGCCCTTTGCTAGTTCTACCCCAGCAAACATCTTCCAGTCTCTACCACATACACACAACACATGTTTTCCCTCTGTTTAAAACCCACAGTTCCATGGAAACATCCCATAATGGGTATCTTGCTACCTCCATAACCAACTAAAACAACCTTGGAGGTAGCTAGTTTCACCTTACTCACTTTACCCCATGTATCTTTATCAATGAGCGTATATGGGGAACAAGAATCTGCCCACATGCCAATGGACAGACCATGTAAACTCATGATACATTTCGGGGGTCTGTAACGATCATTGCCTAACAATAAGATATTATTCTCAAACAATTCTTCTTCTGGGGTGGCATCATTTACCATGAACACTTGTATGTGGTCACCATCTTCATCCGAAGACATTCTATCCCCCTTATTACAATCGTTCTGCAAGCAATTTATACTTTTCTTCTTACTCATACTTTTCTTCTGGTTACATACTTTAGCAAAATGTCCCACCCTGTTACAATTGAAACATTTGACATTAATCGCCGGGCAATTCCCAGAGAATGCCAAATGTCTCTCACTACAGCATCTATAACATTTCTTTTTTCCTTCAATTTTACTGTCACTTTTACTACTCTTGAGCTTATCAATCTCCTGCACAGTAACGTGTTCTGCGTCACTCTTTCCCAATTCTCTAATGTATCTTGAAGTGTCTTCAATACGTCGTGCAATGACAATCGCCTCCTCTAATGATGGATCCTTTAAGCTAAAGAGCTTCTCCTGAACCTTTACGTTTCTAGTGCGATTTATCAGTTGGTCTCTAATTATCTCCCCGTGCAAATCCCTAAACTTGCACGTAATTGCCAATGTCCATAAAGCACTTACAAACTGATCAATCGATTCATCTGGTGCTTGCATCCTAGAAACAAATTTGTGAGGCTCTACCACAATGCTCACTTTCTTGCTGTAATGATTTTCTAACGCCCCCATGGCCCTAGTATAAACATCATCAACATCTACATCTTCATCAGAACCTTCACCATTCACAACAAAATTATCACATGGCAAAGTTTTCAACACTTTCCTGCCTTCCACTCCCAGATCATGTTTTAACAAAGCTAATTTCTGTTTAGCAGTAAAAATAGCTCCACCTAAAGCCTCCAGATAGGTTTTGAAAGCCTCATGCCAATCTTCCCATGGCATAATTGGTTCGCCAGGTAGAGCTAAGAACGTGGGAGGAGGTGTTATTGACTGCATTGCGTATAAATGAAAATAACAAAACAAAACAAAATGTTATAACCACTTAGAATTACATCACAAAATGTCAGTGTTCATCAGACAGTTACAGTTGTGCCAGTCTATCAATTTCTTCACTTCTCTTCCCAATTGGGCAAAATGCTCTCATTATATATATATATATATATATATATATATATATATATATATATTTTTTGTTGATGATGCTTCAAGAATAAATTTGGTTTCCTCACCCCACTTTTTTTTTTTTCTTTTTAGTCCACTACGCGAGGAATAGACAAAAACGATAGCACTTTCACTCCGGTGAAGTCAGCCTCAATATACAAAAACTTTTTCCTTTCTTTAAAGATGGTTGCCCTTGTTTCGGCAACGTGAAGCAATGCGAAGAAATGATAACACCTTCACTCTGGTAAAGCCAGCCTCAATATACGAACACTTGTTCCTTTCTTTAAAGATGGTTGCCCTTGTTTCGGCAACGTGAAGCAATGCAACACCAATCAACGTCGGTTGTTGTGGATACGCCAACATCAAGGTGCGATGTCAGCGTGTGAGCAACTCCTCATCAGCACTATAAGGATACGCCAGCAAAGAACAGACCGGCACGAGCTGATTCACCACGCGGGGCAACGACGCCCATGCACGAGCCCCTGTGCGGCGTGGGACCTCACAACGGCTGTCTTTCAAAGGTAAATAGTCTACGAATATGCCGGCGTGCGGCACACAAGTTCACTGCGCAGTTTTCATAACAAAGTTCATGTGGATAATGATAACCCCGTTACGATCGCCACTTTTCACCACAATACCTCACTCTGACGTTCACCGCACGGGAACACCCAGCTTGTAGTTCCTTGTTCCTCGTTCAGTGTGCTCCTCCTTATTACCACGAACTCCTGTGGGCATGCAGCTCCTCAGTGAGACGTCCGGACCTCTCCTAGGTCCTCACCTAGGCATACACCTTGATTCTTGGCCACAAGCATCCAAAGGATGTCTTCACACGAATAGGCATGATGAGGCACGTCTGCCAGTGTCTTTTGAAACCGCAACCTCCTGAGATCCTCTTCTACACAATGTAGAGGTTGTCACTCTGCCAGGATTGGTGACACGCAGCATCCCACCTTCGTCGCCACTGAAAAAGACACCATTCTGATCTTCTTTTCCTAAGGTTTATTTCCAATAAGCAAGATGCTACCAACCCTGCCAGTTCCAGCAGCTAACTGTCACTGCTCACAATCTCCACCTCCCAACCATTCCAACCCGTTGCTTAGCAATAGTTTCATGTATAACATTCTACAACTTATCCCAACAGTTGGCACCATAAACAGAACCTCTTCAATTTACATGAATATGTTTTATTGATGCTAATTGCTCTGGCCCTTGACAGGATATATCTGCACTCCTGCAGGATGTCTAGATGTGTGAACTCATGGTGCTCAGGACCCATGCTGATAATTGCATTGATTGAGGATTTGGATGCAAGTCTTGTCTGTTGTTCATTGTCAGCAGATGTTGAGATATTTTTTTGTGGGATGCGAGGCCAGTATGTGGCTATTAAAATCAGTGTGCATGGTTCCTTCGGGATCAAAGAAATGAGTGGAACAGGGTAGGCAAAGATTGCGCACCATGCTATGGAAAACACATTCCCCCATGATCCCCGATCGTGATGGCAACTTGCGTAGTTTTGGCATTTGGTGTTTTATTGACCTTCGTGCTGCTGAGAAGGTGTTTGCTTTTATCAGCCAATCATCTGAGTAAGGGAATACTTGATGTTTTCTTCTTTTGAGAAAAGCCGAAATAGGCGCTAGGCACTTTGTGAATATCCTGGGACCTGATTTTAGACCGAATGGAAGGACTCAAAATTGAAAGTGGCTTCCGGCTACCATGAATCTTAGTTACTGTCTGTGGGCTAGATGAAGTGGGAAGTGGAAGTATGCATCCTTCAGGTCTAGGGTAGACATAAAGGGGGTCATTCAGACCCCGGCGGGCGGCGGGAGCCGCCCGCCTGGCGGGAACCGCCGAATGACCGCACCGCGGTCAAAAGACCGCGGCGGCCATTCTGTGTTTCCCGCTGGGCTGGCGGGCGACCGCCAGAAGGCCGCCCGCCAGCCCAGCGGGAAATCCCTTCCCACGAGGTCGCCGGCTCCGAATGGAGCCGGCGTAGTGGGAAGGGTGCGACAGGTGCAGTGGCACCCGTCGCGTATTTCAGTGTCTGCAATGCAGACACTGAAATACGAAGTGGGCCCCCAGGGGCCCCGCGGCACCCCCTACCGCCATCCTGTTCCTGGCGGGAGACCCGCCAGGAACAGGATGGCGGTAGGGGGTGTCAGAATTCCCATGGCGGCGGAGCGCGCTCCGCCGCCATGGAGGATTCTGAAGGGCAGCGGAAAGTCGGCGGGAGACCGCCGACTTTCTGCATCTGACCGCGGCCGAACTGCCGCGGTCAGAATGCCCTGCGGGGCACCGCCGGCCTGTCGGCGGTGCTCCCGCCGACCCTGGCCCCGGCGGTCTTAGACCGCCGGGGTCAGAATGACCCCCAAAGTCTCTGTGGTTCAATCGGAGAAGGAAGTCCTGGAGAGTTATCATGCGGAACGATTGCTTTTTCAAATATGTGTTTAACTCTCTGAGATCGAGGATCAGTCTCCAGTCCTTCCATTTCTTGCGAATGAGGGAGAATCTGGAGTAAAATCATCCTTTCCCTCGTTGTAACAGTGGCACCTTTTCTATTGCGCCCCTCAGAAGCATTTTGTTGATCTCTATCTTGAGTTGGTGCAGATACCTTGGAGGAGTCTTGCGAGGAGGATAGGGAGGAGGTATTTGGACAACTCCAGTGTGTGTCCACACTTTACCAGTTGTAAGGCCCACTGGTCCGATGTTATGGTTTGCCATTGCCGGAGAAATAATGCAATTTTTTCCCCTAGTTTTAGAGGTAGATGTTTGGGGGTAGCCAGAGACATGGATACATCATGATCTTCGAGCGGAGTCCTTAGCTGGACGAACTGGATGTCCTCTGAAGGTAGTCCTATTGTAAGCCGCTTGCAGAGGTTGCCTCTGTGAATATTGCTGGCGAAATTGCTGGAAAGTGGATGTGAAAGATGGATATCTAAACTGCTGATAACCACCCCTATATGAGGCATTCCATGTCCTCTCGTGCCACGAAAGGAAGACTTTTGAAACTGCAGCGTTCCCAAAGATTTTGCCGTCTCTGTGTCAGATTTTATTGGCTATAGTGCCTCGTCAATATGCTTCCCAAAAAGCACTTGTCCATCAAACGGGAGGTCTAGTATTTTATTCTGTACTTCTGGGCGAAATGATGTAGCCTTCAGCCAACCTTGTCTTCTGAGGACAGCAGCCCCTGCAAGCTGAAGAAATGCAGTAGTGGCTATGTCCATTGCACAGTAAATTATTTCTGCTGATGTATGTTCCCCTTCATGTTATATGTTTTTAGCTTCTGTTCTAGTGTCCTCAGGCAGTTGATAAATATATGGGGCGATGTCAGCCCATAATTGCCTGTCACATATAGCTAAAACTGCAAGGCAGTTAGCCACTCTTACATGGAGACTGGACTTTGAAGAGAATATTTTACTAATATTGTCCAGTCGTCTGCCTTCCTTATCTGGAGGTGCGGATATTGGTGTAGAGGGATTTTTGGATCTTCTCTGTGCTGCTTGTGTTGCCACCGAATCTGGGTGAGGGTGACCCATCAAGCATGCTGTGGCATCTTCAGGTGATTTATATTTCTTGTCTAGGGGTGGAAGCACTGCTGTGACTGTCGCTGGTTTTGCATGGCTTTCAAACCTTCTTACCATATGTAATTGACTATTGGCATGGCGCATACCAGATTTTGGAATGGCTCCTCAAAGTCATGGAGGAAGCAATCAGTTTGCTTGGATGGCAAGCAAAGTGCAAACTGTTTAGAAGTCCTTTCCATAAGATTATGGAATCCCCTGATGTCCTCTGGAGGTGAGTCTACTTTTGAAGGTGAAGGAGAAGGTGGAGCTGGAATTATATATTCGGGCCACTCCGATTGGTTGTCAAGGAGCTCACCTTTCTCTTGTTCTCCTTCAGATATGTCAGTGTCTTGTGGACGGGTCATATCAGGCGTGAGCACATTTGCCAAAGGTGAAGAGGTAGGCCTCTGATGTGGGGTGCCTACCTGAGAAGTTGGAGATGATAGTGGCTGAGGCTGTACTTCTTCTGTGGTTGGAAAACGCCTTCTGTAGTCGGCTAACATTGCTTGCAAGTCAGTTATTAAAGTATTCGGCACATAAAGTCCCGCTTGATATGGTTGTCCACCTGCATAGTATTGTGGGTCATAAGCTTCACTATACTCGTCGTCTTCCTCTTGGTACTTCAGGTTTAACTGTGAGGGACTGTGCGCTGTTCCAAATGGACCCGCATCATCCGATTCGTCGTCACCCCCCCCAGAAGGTGGACTGGTATTAACGGAGTTATTTTACTTGGAGAAGTATGCTCCGGTGTAATTTTTGTAGTTTCCTGTTTTTTGTATGTTTTTTCTCTTGTCAACGGTGTCAGCGATGAGCTCGGCAATGGTCTCGTACATGGCTTCAGCGACGGCGTGAAAGGTGCACTTGCCGACGCTGCCTTTGTCTTTGAAGACTTTGAAGATATTTTAACTGTCGACAGCTTCGTGGTAGAGGCTACCCCTAATAAGGTCGACGTGGATGATGACAGCAATGAAGATACCAAGGTTACCGTCGTAGACGATGTAGTAGTATAAGTCTTCGTTGTCCTCGTCAACGGTGGGTAACTCCTTGTCGTCGTAAAAAAGGCCGTCGTCAGAACTGGTGAAGAAACCGTTGTTCTCATCGACTGTGGTGATTTTAATTATGGCCTGGTGACTGGAGGAGCAGAGGAAGGCTTCTTAAAGGAGTGAGATGACTTAGAAGGAGGAGTCGAAGGCACAGATGATGTTCTAGCCCATTCGGAACTGCTTGAATGTCCTCTTTCACCTTTTGAGGAGAGTTTGTGAGGAGATGAAGAAGGGCTGCGGCCTTTGTAAGCCCCTGAGGTGGTCTTTTGTAGGCTTTTCTTGGCTGCTCTGAGGAGGACCTTGACTCAGAAGACCTCACTTTTTTTTGTGACCTCCTGGAAGATGTAGAGGAATCGTCACTCTCAGAATCAGAGACTGGATTATCTCCAGATGTAAGTTTTTGCAGCCATATCAACAATCTGCCTTCTGTATCCTTCAGGTTTTTGGAGGAAGAGGTGCGACATACCTTGCAATCCTTTGCAGAGTGGTCTGGATAAAGGCAGTATATGCAGTTCTGGTGAGGGTCTTCAGAGTGTGCGTCTTTTTACCACAGGTTTTACAGGATCTGAATAAACCCTTTCTTTCCTTGTCAGACATGGCCTTACCAGGTATCAGTCAGAATTAGATGAGCAGAATATAATTTCTTAGGGTCTCAAAAATAGAGAAAAGCAGAGCAGAGCTCTGAGGAGACTCCCTAGCACAACGTGCGGTAGAAAATCTGAGGAACTGGAGCTTCTCCCAGGAAGGTTCTGAAGGGTGGGGTCGCCTGATTGGTGGACTCTTAAATTTGGTCCTTTTTCTTACAATGACTCTGATAGAGTGCTAAACTGAGAGGCATAAGGGCCTTTAGATTTAACCTATGTTAGTACTACTTGATTAAAGGTACCGGGAACTCCCATCTCGACGATGGGGAATGATTCAAGCATGTGAACCTATGAAAGTTCCAATACTAGAGTATGGAAGGGTTTCCCCATCTTGGATAATTTGCACTGTCCAGGATGAGCTAGGAGTTGCCTCCATCCACTAGCTCGTGCTAGGCACCCCAAGACATCATCTTCAGAACAATGTCTGGACCTGTGGAAGAACAGAAGAAGGACTACACCTGCTGTTTGAGTCCTGTGAGGTAGGGGACGTGCTCCCATGTGTACCCAGGACAAAGATGTGGACTCCAAGGATCTGTTGGCTGACCTTCTTTGTGGCTTCAGGCACACATGCAACATGCTGCAAAAGGAACCTTACCTGGAGTGCCTAGCTGACCAGAGCAACTGGGCCTGAACTGACCTGTGCTGTTGGCCACTACCTGACACCCTGGGAGTTTCTAAGTGCCTTCCCTGAAGTACTGGTGGCCTTAGAAGCTTAATCCCGTGTCTGTCTGAGCACCAGCAGAAAATATGAAACTTCAAAAACTTTCCCCCAGAGCTTCAATATATTCGACCAGCAGTTCCACAGTGTTGGATTAGATTTCAGCTTTGTTCCTCATAGAGACTGCTGCACCTTCAAAAAGTGTCTAAGTCCCATTGTGTACTCGGACTCTGAAACCTTTCAATGGGAAATCTCCAAACCTGTAGAGTGTCAGTGGGACAAACCTACTTCAGGTATCCGGCCTTTGGTTCTCTGACAGCAGCTACAATTTCAATATAGTCCCACGTGGGGAGGATTTGACAATGTCTCTTTCTGCATTGGGACTAAGAAGAAAGTTCAACACTTTTCTTCAAGAAAGCGACAGAGTCCCTTCCTGTAGTAGGATTATTTGACCAATCCATTTTGTGTATCTGATCAGGGCTCTCTTTCTTTCGGCCTGAAACTGCATCTTAGTACCAGTCTTCTGTGAATCTTTGCTTACCTTAGGCACTTTATTTTTCCTTGCGCTTTTTCAACTTTAATCTTTGAAAAATCATGCCTCCAGTTCTTCCTATTGGAATTTTGCCATTTGGGTATTCAGATTAAGGATTAACAGTCTTTGTTTGTTTTATTTATTTGCAAAGCGTAATCAAAGTGCTTCTTGAATATATTTTGCCCATCAAAGGACATGTGTTTTACCTATAACTCCAAGACTTGTCTAATCCTGTGCTCTTCAGTGAGCCATGCCAGCATAGGGCAGAAGCATTGCTCACCTGGCAGAATATAACAGAAGTAGAATCCAAAAATGTATTAGCAAAGCAGACACAGTTTGCTCCCACTCCTTAAAACAGCTTTGTCCTATATTCTATACTCCTCTGGTAATTACCCTAAAACAGACTGATGCCATGAAACATCTATGATGGAATAGTAGAAGCGTATGCAACTTTCATAGTAGTGACTGCCAACAAGTTCACTCTGCTGCCCACTTCTGTTTTATTTTTTGTCCTTCTTGATCCAGTGGTATGGTGGAAGGATAACATGCAGATTAAACTACAGATTCTAGTTTGATCTGGTTGAGTAGGCAGGCAGGCAGGCAGGCAGGCAAAGTGTCAGATGCCTTCTATTTCTTTATCAGTCTGGTTAGGTTGAGAGATTACATTTTTAATCTGGGTAATGCACTTTGATAAGATGCCAATTAATTTCCCTTCTTGTGTTTTCTATAAAATCAGAGGAAGTAGGGGTTATCTGTGGATATGAAGGGTAGACTGATCAAATGTTTTACATCATCACGTGGTAAATGTCTGGCAATATGCTCCGTGAAGGCATCATCAAGGCCGCACAAGTGCCCAGTTCACTTTCTCCATTTCACAAGGGTGATCGATATTCTGACCATGAGCATTACCTCTGCTAAATTCACCTCCCTCTTCATCGTCATCAGCATCACTCTCCTCTCCTGCTGGAGCTGAGGTCATGGAGGTATGCATGGCAGATGTTGTTGAACAGTAATTGTTTATTGCTGAGGCTGTAGTTGTGCTGAGTGGGTGACTGGCTACAGCAAAGGGGGTATCTGTGGAATGGATGCAGAAGATAGAGGCTGTCCAGACTCAGGAGATGGCCCTTGTACCGGTACTTACTGGAAGTTGTCTGGAATCACATTTTGCAAAGTGGTAAGGGGGTCCACTTGACCCTAAACCACAGGTGAGGTAATAGGCATGTGACCATGTGTAGCATCTCTCTAATGAGGCAGAAGAGGTGGATCCTGACAGCATGTTCTGAGAGACCTCTAAAGCAAGGATAACAACCTTCTTCCTATGATTCATCCTGGTGTGCTAAATGAGTGTTTAGTTAATGAGGACCAATGGTTCTCTCGTCACCTGTATCCTGAATATCTTCTTCACTGAAAAGGGCTTAAATTTAAATTCCTTCATCATTGGTTTCCTCCCTGCACTCCTCTTTGCCCTCCTGGGTAGTGGAGGGCTCAGTAGGTTATCATCAGAGGAGAAACAATACATTTTGCAGTGGAAGCTTTATTCACAATGGGAGAGGCTGGAAGAGCAGATGATACTACAGTTAATGGAACAACAGCTGACAAGATGACAGCTGATGAGGCCGCAGTTGATGGTTGAATAGTTATTAATCAGAGTAATGATGATGTTGTTGATAGGGTGAAAACTGCTGATAGCTGAGGGACTGATGTTCTTGCTGTCATCGAGGTTGTCAACTGTCAGAGAACTGATGGTTGAACAGCTGATGGCTTTCAAGTCAGTAAAACTAGGAGAAGTGACTACTGGCAACCTTGAAACTGATGATTTGATGACCAACTTTGCAGATGTCATTTGGTCAATCATCCCTTGAAACAGTGGCACTCTGGGTGACACCCTGGGATGCTCCAGTTTCTTGTCAGTTTACAGAAAAGTATCAAGTACTGATGTCCATTATATTATTGTTACTTTTAGCAATGAGTTCTCATTGCCACCACAAACAAATACAAGCATTCTGTGTCGTCTGTTTGCAAGTGGTTTTCAGACTGTCGTCTGAAGCTGCATGTCTGTGCAGTAAAAGACGATCGGATTATCATGATTATTGAATTTGTGTTTGATGAGCCTACTCTAACTACATCTAGGAGACACAAAGGGACTAAGGCCAGTGAACGGCTGGGTAACAAAGATAGTGAAACTCTTCTTTTGTTTTAAGCCAGGAACTCCCATGAACTCCACATGTGCCTCGGTCTTTATAGTTCAACCTGGCACATACTACCTCGTAGCCTTGAAATCCCTTTGTCGACAGCCCTGATTGTAGACTTTTTATGAACTAGAAAGGGCATTCCTGTTTGTATGACTCGAAGTGTCAGACCTCTGGTGGTTCTTGTGGTTTTATATGTACAAAATAACCATGGTATTGATCACAAGCCTGGATCTCACAACTTTTTATGACTTTTTATTAGCATTGATAATAAAGTACATACAACACTGTAGGTTCTTCATTTATGAACAAACCACAATCTAGCAGTTTGCGGTGGGTTCACAGTGGCATCACCATCTATACTGAGCAATGTCCTTCAGCATACAATACCCATCTCCATTGCTGGTGGCCTAACATTTCTAACCTAAAGATAAACTCACATAGGTATGTGATGGTGCATGGCTTAGTATGCAGTTTGCAGAAAAACAAGCCTGGTGTTCGGTGCCAGATTCTATGTATTATCTTATACTGTACAACCTTGAAATTGGTGTTCATATATATTTTTAGCACATATGTCAATATCAGTCCATATTCTTCATCTGTAATTACAAAGCCTATATCTGCTGTTTCCTTAATAGAGTCTCCTGATCCCTACAGCAACGTCCGATAAGGCGAAATCATAGCTTCACGCTTTCATCGTGCATATCATATTTAAAGTGTCATGCTTTTTGGGTTCAAGGTTGCTTGCCTGACAAAGTCCTTTTAATGGAATAAACCCCTGGTTCATTCCATTAAAGAAGAAAGTTACCCTGGTTGCCCCCCCTTTATAACTACATCTCAAAAGGGCCCAAGACTTGTAGCATGGTATAAGTTGCTCACTGTGCCAATGCTTCTATCCGGTCACTTCACAAGCACCTGGCCAGTCTCCACTCACAAGTCTGGCAGGGCCTCCAATGAAACGCTACTTTCATCCCAGTGTTCTTCAAGCACATACCAGCACAATATCACCACACCGATCAGGTAGCAAAGTGTACCCTGGCATTCTTGTCCCTCACCAGTACATAACAACTGGACTCAGCTGGAAAAGCATACTTTTTTTCACCCTGCGTAGCAGTGACCAATCTGGCTGTCCCATGAACCTGGGTGGATAGGTAATATAGCTCAAAATCAGGTGCACCAAGACCAGCATTCCCCACCGTCACCTTACGGATATCACAACTTACAAGTAGTGTCACTCTTTTATCATCACACCTTTTAACTCTGCAGAGCATGTATGAAAGTACAGATAGCTCTCTGTCTGAAAGAATAGATACCCCATATCAAAAATGCAGATATCTTCCTGTCTGGAAACACAGAAGTCCTGGCCTAAAAATGCATGTATCTCCATATCTGAAAATACAGATATCCCACTATCACTATCTCCCTAATTTAAAGTACAGATCCATATCTGAAAATAGTGTTATTTTCTGTAAATATGTAAATCTTCATCTCAAGATACATCGATGTCCATTTCTTTAACTACAGCTATCTTTTTGTCTTAAAATGCAGATATCTCTTTATCAGAAGTGATAGATTGCCTTCTCAATGAAAGGAGAGATAGCTTGCTCTATGAAAATACAGACATCTCCCTGTCAGGAAAAACAGTTAAGTCTCTACATGAAAGTGCAAACAAACCCCTTCCAGAAAGCACAGATGTCCCAGTCTGAAATTACCAATAGCACATTGTCTGAAAATGCAGACATCACTCAGGTTTAAGCTACATATACCTCCAGAAATCTCTATCTGACAATAAAAATATCCCTTTGTCTGAAAATGTAGATATCTCCCTGTCTAAAAATGCTGGTAGTTCCATAAGGGAATTACAAATATCCTCATCTCTAAAAGTGTAATTATGTCCCTGTCTCGAAAATGCCAAAAATCTATCTGAAATACAGATATTTCAATACAAGACTATAACATTATTTCCCCGCCTGGAGAACAGATATATTTCTAACTGAAAGTTCAGATATCTCCATGTCTGAAAGTTCAGATATCTCCATGTCTGAAAGTACAGATATCACCATGTCTGGAATTGGAGGTAGGCACCTGTCTAAAAGTACAGATATCTCTCTAAAACTACGGATAGCTTCCTTTCTGAAGGGACGGACACCTCTCCTACCTAAAACTACAGATAGCACATTCTCTGACGACTCCAGGTAGTTCCAGATGTCACCCTGTCTCAATGTAAAGGTAGCTTCCTGTTCTTACAGTTAACTCCATGACCGAAGCACAGTTAGCTCCCTGTCCGAAAGAAGAGATGGCCCCTTGTCTATAGCACCATTCCAAAATGTTGAGGCTGTAAGATAAATAAAATGTTATTGTTTGTTACTGTGTTTACATGGAGACTACTGTCAATTAAGTACTCGTGCAGTGCCTTCCCAAAATTGTGAATTACTCTACAGCTAATCACACTTTCAATGCCATATGCAACTACCCCTACTGCATTACTCAGCTGTGCATCCTTGATTGATTACTATGGAAAATAACTTCATTGTGCAATACGGCTGTACAAAAAATAGATACATTGTAAGTGTGATATAATCCAACTTCTGCAGGCTGCTGTCTTCAGTTTACAGATGGCTATTGTTAGCACATGTACTGACTGAGTTCAATTCAATTCTAATGCAATTTTCCATACATACCCTCAAACTAACTAGTTCTTACTTAGATCTAAAGAATGAGGGCCTGATTTAGAGTTTGGTGGAGGGGTTACTCAGTCACAAATACGACAACTATCCAGTCCGCCGTATTACAATTTTCATAGGCTATTGTGGAATCTTACGGGATATCCGTCACGTTTGTGACGGAGTGACCTCTTCTGCCTGCTCTAAATGAGGCCCTGACTGTGGAAGGAGTACATGACAAACCTTATAGTACTTCTTTGAGTACTATTAGAACAGGAAATTCTGGCAACCGCATTCCTGTATCTTCAGCAGAACATTGGAATGTTGAGAACTTAATTGAAGACAATGAAGTAGCTCCGGGCTTAAAATTACTAGTTTAAGACTGGAGCGCCAACATTCCAATGTTCGTCATCATGTTTCTCCCTTTTTAATTTAGAGCGTTCTCCCCCTAATGGGTGGAATATTCTAATAATGTTATAGCCCTTCTGCCTTGCTCTATACCAGTTCTTAAAGGCCATCTCCCATCGTATAGGCCATTGCTTGCGTCTCAGGCCTATAACTTGGTTTCAGGGTCTTTAACAACCGGTAAAGCCCCCGGCCCTGGGCCCTAAGGCTATTAGTCAGTATTATGTAGATCTTAAGCTTTGCCAGTGACCTAAAATAGTTTTATAGCCCCACGTAGTGGGCTATACCGGCCATTAAAGGCCCGCTCTAGCATTAAAGGCCAAAGTCAAAGGCGAGGGCCTTTAAGAGGGGAGTTGGCCTTTAATGGCCGGTATAGCCCAGCTATGGCAGGCCAATATGCTATAAGAACAATGTTCTTATAGCATGGCCAATGTTCTAATTAGGATAACAAAGGCCTCACGCAGCCTGAGGGGGTTAAAACCCCTCAGGCACTGTAAGGCCTTTGTTTACAGCAACAGCTGTGAAAGGTCAACATTAGAATGTTGATGCTCCAGGCTTCTACCGGCCTTTAGAAGGCCAGAGCACTCCATTCAATGGAATGTTCAACATTCCAATGTTCTAATGATCTAAAGATGATATCCAAGAATGCCCAGTGCTAACAACCTTGTTTCAGACAAGGCAGTAGATTGCCACACAACTATGGCTGGCTTGTAAACAGAAAAAGTCCACAAGATAGTGTTAGACCTGACAGCCTTAGGGTGGTTACCCCTAACTTTTTGCCTACCTCCCTCCACTTTTTGGACACTGTTTTTGCTGGTTTTAGGACTCTGCACACTTTATCACTGCTAACCAGTGCTAAAGTGCATATGCTCTCTCCTTAAAACATGGTGACATTGGCTCATACCCAATTGGCTTATTTAATTTACTTGTAAGACCTAGTCAAGTGCACTACATGTGCCCAGGGCTTGTAAATTAAATGCTACTAGTGGGCTGCAGCACTGGTTGTGCCACCCACATAAGTAGCCCCCTAACCATGTCTCAGGCCTGTGTGTGCAGTTTCGTTGCCACCTCAACTTGGCATTTAAAAGTACTTGCCAAGCCTTAAACTCCCCTTTTTCTACATATGTCACCCCTAAGGTAGGCCCTAGGTAGCTCATAGGGCAGGGTGCTATTTAGGTAAAAGGCAGGACATGAACATGTGTGTTCTATATGTCCTGGTAGTGTAAAACTCAAAAATTCGTTTTTACACTGCTGTGAGGCCTGCTCCTTTCATATGATAGCATTAGGGTTACCCTCATATACTGTTTGAGTGGTAGATCCTGATGTGAAAGGAGTAGCCAGGTCATATTTAGTATGGCCAGAATGGTGATACAAAATCCTGCTTAATGGTGAATTTGGATTTTATATTACTATTTTAGAAATGCTACTTTTAGAAAGTGAGCATTTCTCTACACTTAAATCCTTCTGTGCCTTCCATTCCACGTGGATAGGTTTAGTTGACAGCTCTCTTGTGCATTCACTCAGACAACACCAAACACAGGATGCTCAGTCACACTTGCATACATATGCATATTGAATGGGTCTTCCTGGGCTGGGAGGGTGGAGGGCCTGACACTTACATGTCAAAGGACAGTAGCCTGCCCTCACACAAAGGACTGCCACACCCCCAACTTGGACCCTGGCAGACAGGATGGAACTGAAAGGGGACCTTGTGCACTTCTAAGCCACTCTTTGAAGTCTCCCCCACTTTGAAGGCACATTTGGGTATTTAAGCAGAGTCTCTGACCCTACCAACCCAGACACTTCTGAGGTAGACACTCTACTTCATAGACACTTCCTGGAGAAGAGACCCTGAACCAAAACCTGCAACTTGCCTTGCTGTTGCCCTGCTGCCTTGCTGCTCTCTGGCTGTGCTGAGATGTGCTCTCCAAGGGCTTGGATAGAGCTTGCCTCCTGTTCCCTGAAGTCTCAGGACCAAAAAGACTTCATTCCTGCAAGAAGAACTCCTTGTGCGGCGTAAATCGTTGCCCAGCCTGCAGAAAACGACACCCAGCCTGCATCGTGGTGAGAAAATCACTGCACGCCGAACCGGGAACGATGCAGCCCGACTTCGCAAGGAGAAGATCGCCGCAGCACCAGTGTAGCGACCGGAAATTTGACGCATGGCCCACTGGATTGACGCAAAGCTGCGCCGGAACAACGCAGCCCGACTTCCTGAGAGGAATCGACGCACCGCCTGCTGTGCGGTAGAAATTTCCACGCAATGCCCACAAGATCGATGCACCCCCTGTGACTTTGTCCTGCCAGAGCCGGATTTCAACGTAAAGCCTTCCCTGCGTGAAAAATAAACGATGCATTGCCGTGTGCGGCCCGAGAAATCGACGCACACCTCCCTGTTTTCCACACATCTCCTCCTCTGCGGTTCCTTGCGGAGATTTGTACGCAAATCAGGTACTTTGTGCTTGCAAGAGACATTTGTTGCTTTTAAGAGACTAAAGACACTTTATATCATTTTTACAGTGATTTTCAAAATATACTTATTGCATCTTATTCGTTTTGACCTGCATCTTATCAGATAAAGTATTATATATTTTTTTAAACACATTGCCTTCTAAGTTAAGCCTGACAGCTCAGTGCCAAGCTACCAGAGGGTGGGCACAGGATACTTTGGATTGTGTGTGACTTACCCTGACTAGAGTGAGGGTCCTTGCTTGGACAGGGGGTAACCTGACTGCCAACCAAAGACCCCATTTCTAACAGATAGGGACCAAGGAAAGTTCTCCATGCAACAAACCCAGTGGATGAAGATGTTTGATGTAACTGAAAATTGGATTTTGAAAGCATTTCTTCTCACTCTTACGTTACACAGAACTCAGTAATTCCCTGGTACCTGCAATGGACAATGACAGGTCCAGAGTCCGGAGACTTCATTGCATTCATCTGCTCCACTAGCCTGAGTAGACCGGTAGGCCTACTGGGAACCCCATGGTCTGGCCAATGGATATAGTGAAGTTGTTGCACCATCTTCTCAGTAGCATTCTGCTATAGAAAAAGAAAGGCAAACACTGTGAGACTAGTTTGTAGTAAAAAGGGCTTGTGTTAGCATAAATAATCTTTCATGATCATCTTTTAAACCAGGTAGTGATACCAAACTGCTAAAACAGAACAAAACTGAAACCAATTGTACTCTATCTAAAGCTCTCCCAGAACGATTGAAATTGAATATATCAGTGTTCATGATTATATTCCATTTAAATATCAATTACTTACATTTAAATAATTAGGTGATTTACTTTTATAATGTTACAAACAAAGCACCATGCTCAAGGAAGAAAGTGTTTATACATTTTAAAGGGGGCGGTGGAGGTTAATTGCTCATTCAAGAAAGTAAACCAACTAACGTGCCTTTTAAACCAAGTCTCTTTAAATGTAGTCCCCAAGGTCCTCCCAAGCTATCTGTAATGTCACAAAATCAGGTGTTGTTAAGTATACTGTATTTATTTCATGAGACACTTAAACATAAATGTGGTACAGTATTTAACTTGATATTAGTCTCTTAGTGGTCAGTGATTTCAGTAGTAGACAACAAAACAGGAAAATATATTAAAGTAATTCTTAGTGTGATTTGGTCACGTTAATGCAGGTGGCATCACCCGCAGGGTCTTTATGTAAATGGAGTAGCCAGACCTCAGTGCAAGTGGGAGGGCAATTAGTCTGAAATATAAGGTTGATCAAGAGTGCTTTGAGTTCTGGAAATAGACAGTCTACCAAGCTATGTAGAAGGAGAATCTGTGGGCTGATTCATACCGTCATAGGGAACTAGTAGAGGCACCAGAAACATACCATGAATGGCGTCCCTGTTTTCTTTAAATGGAAGTAGGACTGGTGCTGGGAAGGTTGGCCATGATCTGAATAGGAATGCTTTTGATTTTTTTAAAGATGTATTTAAAGAGACTTTGAAGATGCAATTGCAGTATTTCATCATAACAAGTGGATTCTGTGCATTGTTAGAATAAGATGTAAGATCTGGTGTCCTTAGCTGATGTTCCGCAAGTTTTAGTCAACCAAGGTGGCGGTTGATGAAGGTAGGCTGCATTTTACCGTCATAATCAATTTGAAGTTGTTGAGTCAAGCAGGCAACAGAGTGTTGTGGATCCAGTTTAGTTTGCTTGGGTACAGGAGTTTAGCTTAGCCTCGGCCTGTGCCCTTTCACCTAGATAAACATGCTCTGTTTTATTATTCAGTGCTGCTTTTGACACCGTAGATCATAACATTCTGCTTCATAGAATTTTCCATGCAGGCATCAAGGGTCGCGCTTTGAAATGGGTCTCCTCCTTTTTGAGGGATAGAACCTTTCAAGTTCTTGATTGCTCCTTTTTTTCCAACAGCCTTCCTCTCAGATGGGGCGTGCCCCAGGGCTCCTCTCTCAGCCCTATGTTGTTTAATATCTATATGTCCTCTCTGGCTGAGATTGTGGAACCTTGCGGCTTGTCAATGGTTTCCTATGCTGTTGATACACAGCTGGTCTTCTCATTCTCAACCATCTCTAAGACAGGTCAGCCCAACCTGACACCCTGTCTTCAAGCAGTAGCTAGATGGATGGCCAGCTGTAAACTTAAGCTGAACGAAAAAAAACGTAAGTCATGCTGGTGGGTAATTATCACCCACTCAGATCCCCTTCTCTGTTCCATGATGGGTTGGAAGGCCTGCCTCCACCAAAAGACAATGTTAAGTCCTTGGATTTTTGGCTGGACTCCCACATGACTATGGACTGTCAATCTAAAAAGCTGGCAGCAACCTGTTTTAGTCTATTAACACTTCTTAGAAAAGTCTTTAAGATACTTCCTTTTCAAGCAAAAACACTAATCACAAGGCTCTCATAACTTCATGCCTGGGATATGGAAATATCCTCTATCTGAGTTCACCTCGATATGAACTAAAAAGACTTCAGGTGGTGCAGAACGCTGCAGCATGCCTACGTATGAAGATTCCCAGACTCCTGTCGGCAAAACCTGCTTTAGTTTCCCTTCACTGGCTGCCTGTGGAACAACAGATCAACTTCAAGGCCCTCTGCACTTTGCACAGAGCTCTGCATGATAAGGGTCCGGCTTTCCTTAAACAGATTGCAACGCCCTACATCCCTTAAAGGGCTCTTAGAAGCTCGACGTCCTCCATAAATAACGTTCCACAGATTAAGAAAGCAAAATGGGGAGATTGATCTTTAGCATTTAGAGCCTCACATCTCTGGAATTCCCTTCCCTTGGAGCTTCGCCAGGATAGTCAAGAAATTTCCTTTCGTTGAATTTGAAGACCCTTCTGTTCACAGCAGTTGTCTCCTTGTCGTTCTGCTTCCGCTCTAGCGCTTTACAGACTGCTAAACTAAACTCAACTAAACTATTAATCTTTTATTCATTTTAACAGTACTTGCAGCTCTTACATTTTATAAGAAATGTTTTTATGTTATAATCAGTTGCCAATCCGTGAAAGCATCATTGTCAGTAATGTACGTACTGAATTGTCACCATGTGCCTCTGCTTTACAGGGCAGGCATTCTTGTTATGGTATTGACGATCCAAGTTTAAGCACACAATATAATGTTAAGGTACATACACATGTAAGGATGTCTGCACCAACAATAATATGGGCCTTATTTAAACACTCTGTGAGCCCATTATTAGAGGTGGTTCCACCCAGAATCTTCCATCTACACTGCACGTAATTTGGCAGCAGACCACAGTCTTTGCGTCTCCATATCGTTTGGTTTGGGGACTGGAGGCCAACCTTGTTCCAAGGTAACGAGGGCTGGGGTACTTCTCATGGACATGGTTTGGGCAGATTAGGTTTATCATACCTTGCTCTGTTTAGAATAGACAGTATGCTTTAGGGGGAGAAGTTTGTGTATTCATGTTTATTGCAAAATGTTAGGATTGTTCATATTCATATTGATTATTACCACAATCCTGATTTTGTCTCTTGTCATTATTCTAATCATTGCAGCTCATGTATTTGATAGTAGATTGCAGACTTTTCAATAAATTTATTGAAAACTTTCCTGCATCTTCTTCTTTGTCTGTGTGTGCAAGAGACTCATTCCTAAATGAGAGAAAAGGAATTGCACCGCTAGGCTGCCAGAAATCACATTTGCTGTTCATGCTTTGGGTGAAGTGCTGCTAGAGAGCCGAGAGGGTTGGGCCAACAGTTGCCAACTGTTGTGGGAGTGCTTTGTCATCTACACTCAGAGGTGCTGCCGCCCCAATCCAGTAGCCTTGTAGAGATACAAGGGTACTTACGACAAGAGATTTCAGTTGGGGACTTTGGAGCTCTGAAGATATAATTGATTGTGGCAAATTGGATGATGAGGATTATATGATTCCTGCACTGATTGGGAAAGCATTTGATAGTGCATGGCCACCCAATACTATAAAATGGCAGAGGCAATAGGTTATGTGTGTGGGAGTTAAGCAAAGAGTAAGTAGAAAAAGAAGATTTATTGGCAGATACAAACAGGTGAACCAAAAAATACCATTGAGATAATGCCACCAAATGGGGTTCTGTACAAGGAAAAAATGAAGTGGAAGGACAGAGCATTGGTGGACCCAGCCTTGAGGACAAGGGCACAGAACAGGATTAGGTTCAAGGAAAAAGTGTCAGTAGCATGGGTTGGTGATGAAATAAGTTGAAACAAGTAAGGTTGGTGTACTCATTCAGCTCAGTTTTCAGTACCTCACACAACCACTACTTTAACTGTATTGCTTCATCCTGTCTTCACTATAGTCTAAACATTACTAATTTGTCTAAATCACTCATGTTAAATCTCACTGTGGGTTTGCAGAGACAATGCTAGCTCCACCAGCAGAAAGCTTAGGCTGTCGGCCCGAAAGACAATTAGTCAATTGACACCCGATTGCTTCCCAATATTGAGGGCAAGGTTTCAACATCATTGATCCCAGTCTCAACAACCAAGAAAAGCCTGTGGTTTCATACAGGTAAAAGATTAACAATTCATACACTCTGGTAAAAATTTCCAGTGAGTCAGGGGCGCTATTTTTTTGTTTTTCCCACTCCCATGTTGGGAGTTTGTTTTTGAAAAAGAAAAACTTTGCAATGCCGCTGCGTGAACATGATGGATATTTCATGGGCTCTGATGAGTTACAAAGGTTTCTGCCTGCCTGTTAAACATCTCTAAATATGGCCGGCTGGACCCCGCTACAGCTGCAGAGTATGTTATGTTATGGTACTTTCATATATAGATGCGTATACTCATTCCTGTAGACATATTTATGTGCAATCCAAAACGGCAAGGCAAGAATGACAATACGCACAGAAAGCAGGTTGCATTAGTCCTGGAAGAGCTACATTTTAAGAGCCTTCCCAAACAGTAAGAGATTAGGGATCAATTGCAGATGCAGTTGTGGAGTGTTCCACTGTATTAAAGCAAGATGGGTGAAGGAGGCGATCCCTTGTTTTGGCTCCATGGATTCAACGTGGCAAAATAAGGGCCAGGTTAGCAGATCGTAATGCCCTTGATGGCTGATAAGGGATGATTCTACTTCTGAGAAGGGTCTGAAATATAAAGGGCTTGATGAACATGTAAAGCACCTTGAAAATGTTCCTATTATCTACAGGCAGACAATATAATAATTGTAGCACTGAGGAGGGCAGTAATATGTTAGGAAGTCCGCAATGCCCACATAGAGGCTTTTTCAGTAGTCCAGTTGAACGATAAGTGCCTGGACAATGGTGTGACACTAGATCATTGTCAGCCTATTGAATATACTGTGCAGGGTCAGATCTCAACGGGGAAGGGGAATTGATTGTGTTCAGCCCAATAAAAAGGATTGCAGCCACTTAAGCTCTTGGCCATAAAGACCAATCTTGTGCAGACATTCTAATAGTCTGGTGTGTGATACCAAATCAAACACTGCCAAGAGGTCGAGAGAAATGAGGACAGCAGATTTACCTTAGTCCAGTGAGAGATGACATTGTCCGGTTCTGCCAGTAAGGTTGTCTCTGTGTTATGGGTCCCTATAAACCCTGTCTGTGAAATGTATTGTTCTCCTATAGATAATGTGAGAGCTAAAGGTTAATAAGCTTTTAAAAAATGTTGCCCAGGTAGGGGAGTGATAGGTCGATAGTTCATCGTGTCTAAAGGATTAGCACCGGGCTTTTTAACAATGGAGGTACCAAAGCGTTCTTCCATATGTCTTGAAATATAGCTGTGTCCACAGTTCTATTGAATAGTCAGTGATCCATGGGCTCCTCACACTGCCATTTGCAGATAGAACATAATGAGGGCAAGGGTCATGTAAAGACCCTAACTTGACCTTGATCATAGATTCTTCCACCACAGTAGTCATTAAAATGGAAAACGATTCACAGACAGCAGTAGTGGAAGAATGGGGTATGAACCAGGCTTCAGAAAAGAGTCACTACTAGGTTGAGCAATAAAGAGTGTATTTTATCGAATGGGTTTTTCAAAAAAGTCTTCTATATTAGCACATAAATTGGCTGAAGCTGGAATAGATTCCTCACAGGCAGAATAATCTGCTAATTCCTTTACTAGATTGAATATTTCACTGGAAGAGTTCTTGCTCGCCATAGCACCGCCACTGCCTGACCGGGCCGAGTCACTCCTCTGCTACCAGAGGGAGACCCGTGCCGACACCGAGCCCCAGCTTCCCGCCGCTGTTGCATCTCCACCCCCGGCCCAGCAGCCCGCCGCAGACATGCATGGCATCAAGAGAGATGGACGTGAGCAGCATGTCATGTTTGACAAAATTACTTCTGCTATGGACTCAATCTGGACTTTGTTGACCCAGCGCAGATAACCCTGAAAGTAATCCAAGGTCTGTACAGCGGGGTCACCACTGTGGAACTTGACACCCTTGCAGCAGAAACTGCTGCCACTCTTACCACCAAACACCCAGACTATGCCATCTTGGCAGCAAGGATTGCGGTTTCTAATTTCATAAGGAAACTAAGAAGATATTCAGTGATGTGATGGAAGACCTGTGCAACTACATCAACCCTCTCAATGGACGCCACTCTCCAATGATTTCCAAAGAGACTCTTGACATTGTCTTGGCCAACAAAGATCGGCTGAATTCTGCCATTATCTATGTTGGGGATTTTTCCCACAATTACTTTGGATTTAAGACTTTGGAACGGTCATACCTGCTTAAAGCTAACGGAAAAGTTGCAGAGCGTCCCCAGCACATGCTTATGAGGGTGTCTGTTGGGATCCACAAGAATGACATTGATGCTGCAATTGAAACCTACAACCTGCTGTCGGAGAAGTGGTTTACTCATGCATCGCCCACGCTCTTCAACGCTGAAACCAATCGCCCTCAGCTCTCCAGCTGTTTCTTGCTCTGCATGAAGGATGACAGTATTGAGGGGGTCTACGACACCCTGAAACAGTGTGCTTTAATTTCCAAGTCTGCTGGCGGCATTGGTGTAGCTGTGAGATGTATTCAAGCCACAGGCAGCTATATTGCAGGGACGAATGGGAACTCCAATGGCCTTGTCCCAATGTTGAGAGTGTACAACAATACAGCTCACTGTATGTGGATCAAGGTGGTAATAAGAGGCCTCGTGCATTTGCCATGTACTTGGAGCCTTGGCACTTTGATGTCTTTGAATTTCTTTTGAAGAACACCGGGAAGGAGGAACAGTGAGCTCGTGATCTCTTCTATGCTCTCTGGATTCCAGATCTCTTCATGAAAAGAGTTGAAAATAATCAGGATTGGTCCCTGATGTGCCCAAGTGAGTGCCAGGGTCTAAAGGGGAGAGAAGTTCAAGGAACTATATGAAAAGTACGAGAAAGAAGGCCGTACTCACAAAGTAGTGAAGGCCTAGCAGCTCTGGTACGCTATCATTGAGTCTCAGACTGAAACAGGTACTCCCTACATGCTCTACAAGGATGCCTGCAACCGAAAGAGTAACCAGCAGAACTTGGGAACAATTAAATCCAGCAACCTGTGCACAGAAATTGTGGAATACACCAGCCACGATGAGGTTGCTGTGTGTAACTTGGCTTCCATTGCTCTTAACATGTACGTGACATCTGATCGCACTTTTGACTTCAAGAAACTAGCTGAAGTCATCAAAGTGATAGTCCGCAATCTAAATAAAATCATTGACATCAACTTTTACCCTGTGCCTGAGGCTGAATACTCCAACAAGCGCCATCGTCCCATTGGAATTTGTGTTCAGGGCCTGGCTGATGTCTTTATCCTAATGAGATATCCGTTTGAGAGCCCTGAAGCGCAGCTGCTGAACAAGCAGATCTTTGAGACCATTTACTATGGAGCGTTGGAATCCAGCTGTGAATTGGCAAAAGATCTTGGACATACATATGAGGGATCACCAGTCAGCAAAGGAATCTTGCAGTATGACATGTGGGATGTCACACCTACTGGTTTGTGGGACTGGACAGCTTTAAAGGAGAAGATTGCGAAACATGGTGTTAGAAACAGTCTGCTTCTTGCACCAATGCCAACTGCCTCTACAGCCCAGATATTGGGTAGTAATGAATCCATCGAGCCATACACCAGCAACATCTCCACACGCCGAGTTCTTTCTGGGGAGTTTCAGATGGTAAACCCCCACTCAGATCTGACTGAAAAGGGTTTGTGGAGCGAAGAGATAAAAAACCGAATCATAGCCTGCAATGGCTCCATTCAGAGTATTCCAGAGATTCCTGCAGACATTAAAGAGCTTTACAAAACTGTGTGAGAAATCTCACAGAAAACCATCATTACCATAGCAGCAGATCGAGGCGCTTTCATAGATCAGAGCCAGTCTCTAAATATCCATGTTGCAGAGCCAAACTACGGAAAGCTTACCAGCATGCACTTCTTTGGATGGAAGCAGGGCCTAAAGACTGGCATGTGCTACCTCAGAACCAAGCCAGCTGCCAACCCAATCCAGTTCACTCTCAACAAAGAGAAGCTGCAGGAGAAGGTGGTGACGGAGGAGAAGGAAGAGAAGGAGAGGAACACTGCAGCCATGGTGTGCTCCTTGGAAAACCGAGACGATTGCCTGATGTGTGGATCCTAATCTGAGTCTGCGAAGATCCTGAGCGTCTGTGTGAAACGTCAGAGAAGCCGCGCCTTCTGGAAGTGTTTGTAGGGTACTTGGGACTAGTGAGCCACTAGTGATGCAGCCCTTCCTGCAAGTACTCTGTGGGTAGTCTGCTCTCTGCAAGGTCAGCTTCACTCTGAATATACAAGGAATATTTCTTTGTACACATGTGGACTTTGTCCATATAATGCTTCGACCTCCTAGAAAAGGGGAGAATTTTGTATTGCTAATCCAGTATCCATTGTTTGTATTGTTGCTGCAAAAAAAGAAAAAAAGATTTTTAAAAAAAAGGAAGAGTTCTTGCTCTCCTCAATCTTTCAAGCAAAGTAATCTCTAGGAGCTTAGCATATTCATTTGTGAAAGTTATTAAGCTTGATTTTAAAATTGGTTTTATCAACCTGATCTTCAGATGTTGCCACTTCAGGTACTTTGGAAGAACTGGCCTTGATGACAGTAAACAGTTGTTAAAGTATGGTGAGTGTACATTCTAATAAGGGTTGGTTAGACCAAACTAGAGGTGTGGAAGAATCTAACCTTAGTGAGCTGATACTGGTAAATAGTAAGTCAAGAGTTTGGTAACTTTGTGAAGTAAGTTTATTGCTACCATATCCTCTCTAAATGTTGTGATGGCTGGGTTTAAAGATTTTGCAAAGCAAAAATTAAAGTCACCAGTAACTAAAAAGCTATTAAATTGGACAGCTAAAGGGGCAATAACTGCCGCAAAATTGTAGCTAAAATTTTGCTTCTGAAATGGTGCTCCGTAAATTAAAGCACTTGCAAAAAGTGGTGAATTTCCAGGGTATACTTAAAAAAACATTACTTCAGAGTCATACTGTTCTCAAGATTTGGGTGCAAGATTTAGTTAGAGATCTAGCATTTACATAGATGCATTACATCCAGTCTTTTCCTATCAAGTCTGTTAGAAGTGGGGTTACTAGTTGGCAGTCAGTTTACACTTTGTCCAAGTAGGGACCCTCACTCTGGTCAGGGTAAGTGTGTCACACACCTAAGATAACACCTGCTCACCCCGTTGGTAGCTTAGCACACACCGTCAGAGCCTATGTGTTAAGTATGTGTGCCCCCACACACAATAGCATAGTGAAAACACTGCAAATAGACACAACACTAGTTTAGAAAAATAGCCAATATTTATCTAAGTAAAACAAGACCAAAACTCCAACATACACAAGAAAAGATATCAATTTTTAAAGTTAATCCATAGAAATGAATGAAAACGTTGCTTTAGCACAAAGTACCTAGTATGTGTCAAAACATAAAGCCATAGGAGAGGTGATGCGTCTGAAAAGCAAGCGATGAGTCAATGTCTTGCTCGCAAGTGAGGCCGTGCGCTGATTCTTTCCCTGCCGGGTAGGCAATGCATCCATTCTTTTCCCTGCAGGAGAACAATGCGTTGATTTCTAGACACGCCTCCTCCGTTCCAATGATGATGGAGATTTGACACCCAGGGACGATGCGTGAAAAATCCAGACACACAGCAACGATGGATCTGCACTGAAGCAGGCGAGGCGTTGATTTCACTGGCACTGTGTCAATTTTTCAACCGCGGTGCAGCCGCTGCATTGGTTTTCCTGGCCCAACACCCACGGGCGTGGATTTTTCGTTAGGTCACCAGCTTCCACGTCGAAGGGCCCAGGAACTGGATTTGGCACCACTTGCAAGTCAGGACTCTCAGAATAGGAGCCCAGGCCCAAGTCTTTGATGTCCCTGAGACTTCACAACAGGAGGCATGCTCAGTCTATGCCCTTGGACAAACTTCACAAGCAGGATACACAGCAAGGTCCAGTCTTTGTCCTCTCCAAAGCAGAAGCAGCAACTGCAGCAACCCAGCAAAGCACACACAGCAAATGGGGCATTACTCCTCCTCACAGCTCTTCAGCTCTTCTCCTTGGCAGAGTCTCCTCTTGTTCCAGAAGTGTTCTGAAGTTGTAGAGTCAGCAGTCCAATACATATACTCAATTCTGCCTTTGAAGTAGGCAAACCTAAAAGGAAAGTGTTTGTAGTGCACAAGGCCTTACCTTTCCTGCCCTGGTCCCAAACACACTCTAGGGGGTGGAGACTGCATTGTGTAAGGACAGGCACAGACCTATTCAGGTGAAAGTGTCTGCTCCTCCCATCAGTCTAGCCCAGGAAAATCCTTCAGGATATGCAGGCACACCTCAGCTCCCTTTGTATGGCTGTCTAGAGTGAACTCACAAACAACCCAACTGCTAGTCTGACCCAGACGTGTATTCAGCAGCCAGGCAGAGGCACAGAATGGTTAAGCAAGAAAATGCCCACTTTCTTATAGTGGCATTTTCAAACTTACAATCTAAAAACCAGCTTTACCAAAAGATGCATTTTTTAATTGTGAGTTCAGAGACCCCAAGATCCATAACTCTATCTGCTGCCAATATATCAGGATATGTAAAAGACACCAGAACATGTCCTACCGTTTAAACACTCTGCACCCTGCCCATGGGCTACCTTAGTCCTACCTTAGGGGTGCTTTTCATGTATTAAAAGGGAAGATTTAGGGCCTGGCAAGTGGGTGCACTTACCAGGTCACCATGGCAGTTTAAAACTTCACACACAGACACTGCAATGGCAGGTCTGAGAAATGTTTACAGAGATACCCATGTGGGTGGCACAATCAGTGCTGCAGGCCCACTAGTAGCATTTGATTTACATGCACACATGGTGCACTTTACTAGGGACTTGCTAGCAAATCAAATATGCCAATCATGGATAACCAATCATCATCACAATTTACACAGGAGCGGAAGCACTTGCACTTTAGCACTGATCGGTAGTGGTAAAGTGCCTAGAGTACTAAAAACAGCAAAAACGAAATACAGCACACAGTCAAAAATACAGGTTACATAGGCAAAAAGACAGGGAAAACCACACCAAGAAGGCCAGGACTAACAAAGTCTCAAATTCACTATTGGTAATTGGATCCGATCTCTCCCCTAGGCTTGCTGACGGGGCGTAATTGAACGCGTATGCGCAGCAGCAGTTTGGGCAGGAGAAAGGGACTATGGTGTCTAATGGATTGTGAGCACCCAAGTTCTAGTTACGGTTTACTTTATCTCTCAGTTCCCATAAGTGAGCATGGGTGTAAGATAATGTTACCTTGGTTTCCGGGATGAAATGACCAGGGGTCCTGACTTCTGGCGGATGTCCCACTATGACCTAGCACAACAGTGTAAAGCCTGCCATACTTTAAATATGCCCCTTGGCCTTTTTCAAGATAATTTGAAAGGACTGCTAATACTGAATGAGGACATTTCTAAGCAACACCTTTCTTTTGCATCCACATAGAGTGGGTCAGTGAAAAAAAAACAGTAGGAACATAAATTTACATTTTAGAAAATTAAAGGATTTTTTACTGATTTGAAAGATATTGAGAAAGAAATTATACATTACTATGTAAAAAAATAAAAACATATAGTGTGACTCAATGCAACAAAACAAGGTAACGTAGTTCTAAAGTAAATGATGGTGTGTCTAAAAATGTAGAGCAATTTTGAACATAGGGTAGGGAAAAAACAACACAGTGCAGTCAACTGAAGGCAGAAGACACAATAACATAACTCCCTGTTGGTGAAATATAATGAATCCAGCATGCGGGGCATAATATGACAAGGATGGAAGACGGTTGTAGTATTCAACAGATATAGAACTGTGACAGAACTGTTTGTGGAAAACTGTAAACTTTACTGAAAGTAAGGCAGAAGATTTTGATTGAAAACTCATCTTTCTTGAGGTCTACATTAGAAATATCCACATTTTAGCATAAAAAAATAAACCTCTCTAAATATATATCTGACCTTTTGTAGACTGAAAGTTCGCGTCACGTGGGTTGTAGACATATGTGTACTCCATAGAGTCACTTTGAATTGTCCGTATGTATCCGACTGCTCTGGCCAGTACTGCTCACATTTCACCTGTCGAAACAAGAAGAAGACAATGAAAACACATTATCAATGGCAGCATGAGTTACTACTAGAATATAATCTACAATAAAGGTTCTCCCAGTGTGTAGTACTATGCCTGGATCTACATACTATAACATATACATACTGCTCTTTGCTTTCAGGATCCTGGACTTTTCCCAGTACAAATACTTATGGAATGTCTCATTTAACTACCACAGCCTATGCTGAGTGCTAGGGGTTACTTAGAAGAGAAGTTCTCAAATTAAGATATATCAATACTGCTTAAGGTGTGGATCTCTTTAACATGATATGCTCTCCATGCTCTTGGATAGGGTAATAATTAACAATCAAGGGCCTTATTACAAGTCTGGCAGTCTTTAAACCGCCACACTACAACCCTGGCAGTCTGACCACCAGTGGACCGCCGTCACTTCCAGGAACGTGGTTCCCGAAGGGGTGGCAGGGGGTTGGAGTTGTGCTCACCCATGGCGGTGCTAAGTTCAATGCCCTAATGATCACAAGTCCTCTTTCCGCCAGCCTTTTCATGGCGGGGTTCCCGCCATGAAAAGGCTTGCGGAAGAGCAGTGCTGAGGCCCTCCTGCTAGCACCCTCAGAATGCACAATGTTTGCAGTGCAGACATTGCACGTTCCGAGGGTGCTGTAGGCCAATGACGTGGCACTATTTCTGCCGGTCACACCGGTGTAAATGTCGTAATACGATGTTTCCGCCAGTCAGCCCAGTGGAAACATCGCAATACTCCTGGGGAGGAGGCCGCTTGTATGACTGGGGTGGGGGGCCTCCTCCTCGTGGCTGTGGCGGTAAGGTCTTTCCGACCACCAAAGTCATAATGAGGCCTCAAGTATTAATAACTGAGTTTTGAAAGAATAAATAACTTGGCATATAGGTTCTGCAAAAGCATCTGACAAAAGTAGCTTTTCACCCCAGGAATTAGTTTCAAAGCAACACTGGTCACGCAAAAATAGGAGACTTTTCCATATGAGTAAAAAATAAAAAGCCGCCTTCCAATGACCTTTCATTTTCTAAATAATTTAAAAGAGAATACAGAAGTAGATATTTCAAATAAAACCCTGGCAGAAAAATAATCAAGTGCTACCTAAGAATACAAAAGAAGGTCGGATGTGAGCCAGACCACCTTGTTGTACTGGAGCCACTGAACTGAGTTCCAATGCTGAAGGGCTTGTGGAATCCTGGGGAACGTGCGGTTTTGAAGACTGCAGTTGAAGTAGACTGAGGTGTCAATAAATAAGATTGCTCGAACCTACCTAATACCTGGTTTGCTCATTTCTACACTGGCGACGAGTGGCAGATTAAGCACCTCTGCATGTCTAGCTACCATAGAGTACTGACTTCCTTCAAATTCCTTTCCAGGGAGATCTGAACTCCTTCTCTGGTGATGGCGGGTCATTCTTCTTGGGAACGACTGCTTTGTCTGTGCTACATCCCGCTACTGATTGCAATCCTAGGTGCTTAGTCACACTTCTGATAGCATTGGGTGCAAATCAATCAGATAAGCCGGTCTTTCCTGGAATGTCGCATTTAGATGCCATCTTCTGTTTGACGTCATCCATTATCAGAGTCATCTTAAGGATTTTGAGGATTCGGAGCAAGAACTATTTAGGGGGCACCTGCTCAGAACAACTTTGAATTGTATTGTCCATTTCTTTCTAAATTAAGTGAGACAGATGCTAGACAGTACTGAATTCTATGTTAGGATTTCAGGAACAGGTCACACAAAAGCTGTTGAAATATGTTTGGCTCAGGATACAAAACTCCGTAAGATTACACTTTACTTAAGATGACATTGGGCAGATAGATACAGGGTGGGAAGTAAAGGTAGGCAGAGAGACGGAGGAAGGTTTAGAAAGATAATTAGAATACATAAAAGTAAAATAGAAAGAAAGTGTCAGGAATCCCCAAGGTGCCTCCTGCGTTATCTGTCAGCATCCCCAGGGATTAGGGTTAAATCATATCTCTGTTCTTGGTTAAACCTTCATGGTTCTAAGTATGTTACAGAATTGGTTATGTCAATGCTTGTTTTACCAATGCTTGTTTGCTAATGTGAGCAGTTGTAGACATGTGCTTCTAATTGGGTGTGGTGACTCATCCAAATGTGGAAACTCAACTGCTTTCCTGATTGGCTATAAATAACAGAGTGAAGCATGCCTCCATGCTTTGCTTTGTTTTGCTTCCTGATTTCAGCATCTGACTTGGCAGTCCAGCCCCTGCTGTCATCCTTGTATTTAGGACTTTTGAGGCAATACTTTTCTTCGTTCCTGTACCAGCTGACACCAGGCATTCCTCCAGCACTCCGGAAAAGGCTGCAGCTAAGTGACTAGTATTGTTCTTTGAGCGCCACACTTTCCTAGAACAGCTGGTGTATTTCAGACCTCGTATTTTGGCAGAGTGCTTATCTTGAAGAGACAAATGCATTTCTGAACATTCTACATTATTATTGTAGTTACTTGCCTAAATGTGCTTCAGGAAATCTGCTTGAGCTCAAGTACTACAAAAAGTGACAGTGCAATTTTAAAAGAGCATTTACATGACTTTTCTTTCTCTAATAGCATAACGCTTGGATTCAAATTGTGTCATTCATGCCTGTGTTTCAAATTTGCAAAATTCGCTTTTTGAAGGGTTTTTCACACACAGAGTGAAACCAAACCAAACTGTGCCACCCTGTTTGAACCCAGAGTGGACATTTGTATTTCTTGGATTGTTCTTGTTCCTTTTAGTTTAACCCTATGCATGCAGGAAAGTTATATGTGATATAATTAATGCCCTTGCTTGTTTTTCTTGTGCATGATAAGTGCAACCACAGTTCTAATCTTAATGTGCAACAGTGAACCTCTGTGAAGCCAGCCCTAGTGTCGCAGTACTTATTGTTATGGTACTCAGTTTTGGTTTTTGGTGATGCAGTGTTAGTAATTGTGCCAACAGGTATTATTATCCAAGAAAAGTGCTGGAGCATCCCGGTGTTCTTCTATCGCTCCTGTGCCCATATCAGAAGAAGAGATTCAGTTTGAAGGAAGTTGAGTGCACTAACTCTACTATCACTCTGTCAACAATAATGTGCCCCCTGCCCCGAAGATACAGGGTGCCTGGCTGGACCTGCAAGATTTTGCAGTGTTTTATCTCTTTCTGTTCCACTCCCCCTTTACTTTTGGAACACCTGGCGCGGTTTCTGTGTCCACCAGTAAGTGCCGAGAGGTATTCCAGGAGGTCGGGGGCATACCATCGCCCTGCAGACATCCTGCCTTTTAGGTGAGTGGCCCAGCCTCGACAGAAAGTTCACATTATCAGGGTTCCCTTGAAAGGTGGTGCCCTGGGCAATAGCCCACTGTGTCCATGACTTAAAATGTCTTTGTTCACCATGCCTGCCATGCAACATAGTGCTCAAAGTATGAGTAATTCACATGGAGGTCAGCTTCGTCTTGCTGTCACAATGAGCAACATGAACGTGCAATGTTGGATCTCTGATTCCAGTGCATTTCAATTTGGATGATTAGTATATCTTCTGGAATGCCAGAAGTGTAGTATGGGATTCACGAGTCCTGGTGATGTGAACATCGCCCCACTGGATTTGAAAAGCGAGCTGCATCATTGTGCGTATTCTGCATCAGTGATATGGACACCTCAGCAATTAACTGTGATTTTAAAATATTCACTGTGGCAATATATCTTTCTGTTAAATGTGTATCCTTTGTACAGTGATACCCACATCTTATTTATCTTAAAAAATACAGATAGTGCTACATGGTTTCTAGGGGGAGTCCAACTGATGCCAAACCAAGGGTTCAGGACCTGGGAGGCACCTATGTTCCTGTAGCTCAGAACAGGAGGTTAGTCAGCTGACCACTGAAGTCACTTCAGATAGCCTGGGATGAAGGAAGCAGGTCCAGTCTTCCTTCTCAGACAGTAGGGTATGCTTCAAGCAGCAGGGCAGTCCTTGGGCAGCAGGGCAGTCCTTCAGTAGTATTCACATGTCCAGGAGTGTACTGAAGAATGGATGTCAGGGACCAGCTTTGAATTTCTAGAGTTTTGCCCCCACAGAGTGTTCTGAAAATTCCTTTCTCCTTGTCCTGGTCCCAGTATGTCAGGGTCTCAAAAGGCTAGTGTAAAGTTATTTGTGAGTGCAGGAGGCAGCCCCTATAGAAGTGTGTGTATGTGGGGTAGGTGACAGCTGTTTCTCCACCCATCTTGTCAGGATGGCCCATCCAGACTAAACCCAGTCCTCATTCCATGTGACTGTTTTGGAGGAATACACATAGGCCAACTGCCAACTATACATAGTTATGTAACCTCGGAGACAGGCTACAGTCAGTCACCAAATGGTTAGGACAAACAAGTCAACTTCCTAAAAGCAGAATTTTCAGAATTGTGACTTAAAATCGAGCTTTACCATTAAAGAGGTTTTAAAATTGCAATTCCTTAGACACCAAACATGAACTTTCTACCTGCTCACAAACAAAATGTATCACTTATTAAATGTAATAATGTAACCAAATGCTATCCTAGGGAGAGGTAGGTCTCGCAGTAGTGAAAACAAATTTCATGAGTTTTTTACTACCAGATATGTAAAGCTTAAAAACTACATGTCCAGAATTTTAAATACAATGCAAGTCTGTTCAAAGCCTACCGTAGGGGTGACTTATATATGTTAAAAAGGGAGTTTTAGGCCTGGCAGGGGGTTTATTTTGCCAAATTGAATTGGCAGCTTTTAACTGCTCACAGATTGCAATAGCAGGGCTTAGACATATTTTAACGGGCTACTTAAGTGGGAGGCACAATAAGTGCTGCAGGCCGACCAGTAGCATTTAATTTATCGGTCCTCGGTATGTGATATACCTCTTTACTAAGAACTTATGGGAAAATATAATATGCCAATCAGGTGCAAGTTCATTTTGCCATGTTTTAGTGAGTGAAGGCCTCTGAGTATGTTAACAATTATAATCCTGTCATTCTGAAATTGTGGAATGCAAATATGGTCATACAGAGTGTTGCAGACAACTCTATTGCTCGCTATTTCACTTCATACATCACAAAATCTGAGAAAAAATACATGAAGGAATTGTGGGAGAAGATTTCTGCAGAAATATCTCTATTCAAGAAATTGGACAGTTTATGCTTGAAAATTGTTTTTGCATAGGGAGATAAGCTCTTTTGAGTGCTGTGACAGGTTGAGTTCAGCTATCTTGTACTCAAAGTCTAGGGGAATTGTTTGGGTTAGTATAATATATATCAAAGATAAGAATCAATGTAAATGTTCAACATTCAAGCCAATTCTATTATATGTCAGTGGACAAGATGGAAATAAGAAAAGCTCTTTAATCCAAATACTTACCACATGCCTAAAAACAACTACAGCCTGTACTTTATCATGTGTAGTAACAGCTCCTACTGGGTCAATATCAAAGGGATTACTTTTCATTGATTACTTATGTTACCTGTAGAGCACAATAAAAGACTGGAGTATCAAAAGTTATCTTGAGAAGCTCGTCAATTTCAGCAAAACAGGAAGAGGGAAGGAAAAAACGTTTAGGGGAACACCTTCATAAGGCTGACAGGTCTAGCAAGGATTAATTGGTCATTTTTAATATTATGAATCTTTCAAAAAATATTGTCTTCTAATTTTAGTGCAGCGATTTCTGTGCACTGACTTGAAGGAAAGCTAGATTGGTGTTTGCCAGTTACGTTACTGATTTCAAGATAAGGCCTCAGGTCTACAGAACACAATTTTCTGGTAATCTAGCCATAAAGGTTGTCCTAAAACAAGGCAGTGCTTGCCTGGCTCATCTGTACCCACACTTGTTTCTTAAGGAAATACTTTATTTTTCTCTTTTTAGAGCATTGGGTAATTACCTATTTACCCACTCTTTCCAGCATACAAATACTTTTCCTTTCTTTGTTCTGTCCAGGAGAGAAAATATTTTGTTTCCTTCCTTTATAAGTGGGCAACTGTCTCTTGTGTTTGTCAGCAACTTTTTTATTTGAGAGTTGTGGATTGTGGTTATTTCATTTGTGCAGTTGTGTAACTCTGAAACATTTTCAGTAATCTTTCTTGACTTTGAATCTAACTGGAAGCTGACAAGCTGTGCAAGATTCTGAATGTCAATTATGCTAATAAACATTTTCTTTTTTAAATTAGGACACTAGCAGGGCATGCCAGATGGAACTAATGCTGAAATTGAGGCACGGATGGAGCATAATGAATGTATGTGACATTATGGAATCTCCATGTTGGAAGATGCAAATGCCCTGGTAGTGACTGAGAGAAGTACTTTGAGTCACTATAAAGAAACAACTATAAGTAGAAAATGACTTGGAGTCTCAAAGTAACATTTATGTGCGGAAAATGATGTGGAGTCTCAATAGATGTGAAAGCATGAACACTAAGAAGGTGGTACAGGGTAAAGAGCATGGGTTCTCCCATAATGAAGTGATCACCCATTTTATGAACCTTTGTACCATGACGCTCCCATTATCTAAGAAATAAGGCTATATGTTAGGCCGAGGGATGGTGTAAAAAAAATGGGAAGATATTACTATAAATGTTATGTAAATATGTTTGAATCAGTGACGTTTTATTTCAGTGGGTGACTATAGAACTTTATTTTTTAAAGTATTTTATTATGAGTTTGTATTGTGCAAACTGAATGTATTTTTCTAGAATAAGTAATGTGGCTTGATTACCTTTGTGTTAAAATGTATGGATAATGATTATTTCATGCACAGCACAGAAGTTTTAATCAGTGTCTATTCCATTTTCTAATTAGTATAGTGGGGGTGAGGTCGGCAAGAAATGCTCTAGCTGTCTTAAAGTTTAAGGTAAGGCACACAAAGGCTGATTATTATGAGTTGTGCGGCCGGACAAGCTGACCGCTAACCTCACAGTGAGGACACCACCGCTATGGCATTGATGTCCCCCCGACCGTATTACAATGTTGTATTCTGAGGCTCCTACCGGGCTGCCCGGCGGGAACTGTGCTACGATATTGGTCTGAGGCCAATGCCATAGCACACAGCAGACAGTGTGCATTCTGAGGGTGCTGGGCAGGGAAGGCATGGAAAGGCTGATGGTAAGTAGAGTTGTAAGTAGCCAGGCGGCGCTTTACTGAGTAAAAATCAGTTCGCCATCAGACCGTGGCCAGGACAGTTGATCCCTGGTGGCAGTAATGTGGCGGTCAGACTGCCACAGTTGCAGCAGTCCGACAGTCACTGTGAGGCTAGCTGTTCCTGGACCACCAGCCTTGTAATGAGGCCCTATGTCTTTTCCACAAGATCCAGTACCCTTAGAGTGGAGGTTCCCTCTTTGATTATGAAGGGCTGGTATGTCAATTTTCTGTAGTTCCTTTGAAAGGTTCGCTCTTTAACGTCTACTTGGTGGTGTGTACCAGAGATAATAAGGTGGACGATGTATTTTTTGGGCAACAAATTGCTGGCTATATTCCTCCAATCTCCTATCTGAAGGGAGATGGGATGCAGAAAAAATGGTAGTTCAGCAGCCACTCTCATTCCATGGGAAAATAGGGTTCAGGGAGAGAGAAAAACTGTGGAAATGGCCTTCCTGGATTGATCTTAACAAGGTTCTAATGTATCATCATCTAATATCACCCGTGACACATACTGGACTCAGGCTTCTCATGTATGTGAACTCTTAGAAAATGTGAATGAACAGTTATTACTTATATTGTTCACTTAATGTGAGTATGTTATCATAACTCGGAATCCTCTTGTCCACTTACCTGTGAGGGCGAATAGGCAATTGGCAACTCCAGAGAACTCCAGGAACCCTCCTCAGACTTATGATCAGCAGTAGTCAACATATATACAGAATGTCAAACAGTAGCAGAAATCACCAAAGAAGGGAAGAAAACCTCAGGGTAAATTGTTTTGTAAAAGGAAAGAGGGAAACTCATGAGAGAGGGTAGGCAAATAGTACCAACATTTGTGTTGAAACCAACGATGGACAAACTAATGTATATGGAGAGTCCTACAACTCATGAAGTTGTGAAGTAACTTCTTCCCTTCTGCTGGCTCTATTTAAAATAACTTGGAAGTGCTGGTTCATCTCTTCCTCTTCTGCTACAGCCTTTATATCTGCTTGTGACCTGAAAGTCCCTCATGTTCTGGTTCCCCACTCTCTACACGGCTGGCTAGACTTTTTCCATTTATCAATAATCCTGCATGTTGTACTTTTACTCTCTGCTTACTAGTTTGGTTATCACTAACTTCCTTTACTCAGTGTCCCTTTTATCTAAGGTTCCTGAAAGCACCCCAACCATTGGCTGTCAAACTCCCTCCGCAACCCAGGTGCTGGCAAATTGGGAAATTGAGCCCAAAAGGCTTTCACTAGCTGAGGAACACATACAAAAGAAGAAGGATCCCCAGACCGATCAGAGGCATCAGACCCGTTCAACCTGATGAGACACTGCAATAATCCCTTTATATATCTGAAATCTAGTATCACTTGTGCCTCAACCTCAGGATGTACCTGAACCACTGGAGGAGGACTGACCACGTCAGGTTTTACAGCTGACTTAAGTATAGATCCATGAAATACAAGATTTATCTTACTTTTGCCAGGAAGAGGGAATATTATGGGTTCAGAGGTCATTAACTCTTTGATGGGGAACAGACCCAAACAATGAGATGCAAACTTGGTGGTCAGGTGTTTTGAATTTGGCCACGGATGCCCAAACCTGGTCCCATTTTTTGTAATTTGGAGTGGAATCTTGATTATCTGCAAATTGTTTTCCAGATGCCTTTCTTGTAGTGATGTGGATTTGTAAACAGAAGCAATTTTTTTTGTTGGCAAACACTGGGGCTGAAGGAATGCTCACCTAGGGTTTACTAATCAAAGTCAAGCCTTCTAGTTTCCTGCATGGAAGGAACAACATTTCCATTATTTCAGCAATATGAATAAACTCTTCCATTTGCCAATGTTACTTTTCTTCTTTGGGCCTTCTCTTAAGATTCGCCATGCATTGGCTCTCTTGGACTTCTGAGATTTAGCAGCTGAGCCTCAGTTTCTAATACTAACTCTACTAAGGCATCTCTTAGTCAATCATCTGCTTATTATAGAGCATTGTTTATCTCTTCCTCCAGTTCAGTATAAAGACCTGCTAATGCTGACTCATCTCTACATTCTGCCTCTGAGTTCTTCTTGGATCAAATCATTATAATGTACGATATCTTTAAGACCTTTAATCAAGACCAACAATCTGTTATGAGCTGATTGGTCGACTGCCTTCGATCAGTATTCCTTGAACTGGCAAAAAACTAGAGAGCTTAGGACTATCACTGCTAACTAATAGTGTGGCCCACATAAGAGCATTCGTTGAAAGACATGATGAAAATAACCCAATCTTTTTCCCATTGTTTTGAAACACTTGTGGACAATTAAAACTTGTAAGTGGCACTGGGTGACATCAATGCTTGAAATGTTTGCGTACTCCCCATGTATTTCCCCATTAGAGCCATTCCCAGAACAGAAACTGTAATTGGGTTGGTAACAAACTAATTGTGGGTGCACTGACATAGCGTGGGTCATGATACTAGAGGGAATCCTTACTGCAAGTCCTTGGTTTGACGTTTCTCTGTTACTTCCCAATTCCTTTATCATGTTTAGCAAAAATATGTGCTCCTGTGCAGCCACCTCAAGGTCTTCCATTGAATGTATAAGAGGGACAATCGGAATCCATGCCACAATGAAATATGGGCCTTAAAATAGTAACACAATCCAATGCAAAACCTCCCTAAACTTATTTTGTATGGATGCAAATGAACCACTAATAACCAGTATGAACAGACCTAGCCAAAGATGTTTCACAGTTCTACAAATGCACACCTTGTTAAATGATTTACCTTCAACTTGAAAAAAACTTTTATAAAATGTGTTGTTTGCTCAGATCCAAAATCCAGTGTCATACTATATAATACAACAGTGGAGTACTATAATACAGCAGTTCATGAGACAGTGAATAAACATAAACATGTTGACTCAAAAATAGTTTGAGAAACGTTCTTCCGAGCAAGGACTACTGAAATACACAATACATCTTTTAGCCAATATGAACAATATCAGCCTTCATGAAAGGAAACATCTGGGACTGTGGCTATAGTTTATGAAGCTCTCCATCATAACATAAAAGCAAATGTTTAGGGAGTCTGCTGATATTTGGGGAGTAGTGGGGGTTCAGCCATACCTTATTCTGCTCCACCAGGCCAGTGAGCATGACAATAAGTGAGGTGTTCTCCTGCCAGACCATCTGCCAGAAATCTTCCACTGTCTCAGGTAAAGGACCTTCATCCCGAGATGGAAATGTAGGCATGAGGGGGACAAAACATGTAGGATTAGGTGTGACAAATGTATTACCCATTTGAAATATGGGTAGAATAAGATTAGGATCACTTAATGATCCAGTGCATTCAGCCCAGGAGTCTTCCCAAATATTTTCAGATAGCATTTCTGACTAACTATAGAGTTACACATTTGTGCTTTGGGACAGGAACAATTATTACAATATTTCCAAAGTCAGAAATATGTCCAATTAATATTTTTATGGCCTGGATTGAAATGAAGGAAAAATAAATGACAATACATTGGTTTTAAATGTGGTTCAAGAAACATCAATTTTGTCTTGATGCAGAGGTGGCCGGTAATGTAAAATCTGCTGTATACTGGTGAATGCTGCACATCAGCCTTTGGTAGCATCACAACTAACAGGTTTACCACTTCTATGTTGTAGCGTGATGGCATTAATTCCACTAGAGCTATACTAGTAATTCTATGTTACTACAAAGGTCTAAAGCAGACCCTTTGTAACTGAGAGAGGTAACTGGACAACCTGCTGAAAGCTGATGCCTCTAAGTAGTGTCTTTATGTGAGGATAGGTAGTCAGGGTTGAATGAAAACTATGCTCAGCTTCTTTATCCATTTTAGGTAATTTATTTAATGGTTGGGTATTACAGATAAATATATTACAAAAATATATTATAAGTATTATAAGAGGAGCACAGTTGATCTTTATTTAAGTCACATCTTCATTTATTACAGTCTTGATCAGTTTGTTCTATTTCCCAATACTGTCTCTTGGTAAAGTGTGAGTTGCGAGCATGGCTCATTAAGTCATCGTTGTTTCCCCTAATTCATCAGTCATCATTCTACATTCATCACACAGCCGGGTGCTCTTCATACAAGCTAAATACCAGAGAGAAACACTCTTCTTTAAGACTCATTTATGGGAAAATCTTTAATTTGCCTCATTTATGTATGTCTTGACTATTTCATAAACATTATCAGCCACCCCTCACTCACACACTGAAAGCTGGTTTCTGAATAATGTTTTGCAATAATATCAGTAGCCACCATGGGCATGATCCACAAGGTGGTTTCCCTACCGGTTGTACTAAAGTGGACAAAAATTGATCTTTGGGAGGGACATTGCTGATCTTGATTCACAGAAGTGTTGACATTGATTAGACTGAAGAGATGACGATTTTCAGAAAGTTTGGAAAACACTCAAGAGGTAGGTAAGGGGAAACATTGGGGCTAGTTGTTGTACACTGACTGTACTAATATAGTACACATTGCCTGATGGGTCATTTGCAGCTTCCCCACTGGTGGGTCCTTTCAAGGACTTACGATTTTCATTTTCATTCAACAAATAAACAAATTTGCTAGTTTTGGTCTCATCAGCGAGAACATGCAATCCAAGAGTTTAGCTGACAGTGCTACTGCTGTTGGTCTAGCTACAGATATGCGCCTTGAAACAGCAGTCTCTTTAGCTACTCTATGGCACTCGGAAAACTCACCTTGACAAGCAATGAAATAGTTTGGGCTCTTGTAACCCTATGGAAAGAAAAAAACATATTGAGAAAATGTTCCTATGAGCTGGCAAGATGAAGCTTACTTTTAAATCATATTATTCTTGAACAAATGACAGTAAGCCGGAATCTCTTTTTGAGGTATCCTTTGAGCACCTGATTGCTTGACTACACCAAGGATGTTTTGGGCAGCAGACTAAAATCAACATGACCTTGAAAAAGTGATCTTTAACTGTCACAACATTTACCATGTGGGTGTAGTTCCCTTTTTGAGTGACACATATAGCCTAGTTTATCTCTTGTTTTTTGCCTAGAGCATACTGCATGCACTTTTCAGGGATAGAAGTGATGTACACTACAAGATAAAATGAACAATGACAACCTATGAAGAGAGAGTGGTAGACCTTTGAGTGGTGGATACTTCAACATTATGTTCAGTGTAGCTTAAAAAAACCTAAAAAATATTTTTTTAAAACAATTTAGGTGGGAGTAGATAAACCTGGGCCACAAATGTATTAAATATTTCTCAATAATCCGACTTCACAAGTTAATTGGATTTAATTAGAATTAAAAATAATTCTTTAAATAGTTTTCTAGCTGGTCCCTTTCCCTAGTTATCAGTACTAGTATTTTAATATGCACACTGGTTTCCTACATAAGACAGATAGGCCTAACAGAGTGTAAATAGCTTTTTGGGCCTGTAGAGATATGGTAATATTGGTTCATTACATGGCACACTTTTAAATACCACACACCCTACCTTGTGGGCTACAGGGGATACCTGTGGGGTGACTTATTAAAAGTTTAAACAAGAGCTTTTTACCTGTCAGCAGGTTTGTTAGGACAGGTCGCAATGTAGATTTTAAACTGCAGCATTCAGACACACAGGGTAGGCCTGAAGCAATGTTACTGTAGTGGATGGCACAATAGGTGCTGCAGTCCACCAGTGGCATTTCAATTCCATGCCCTGGGTACACTTCCTACACATATACTGTGGACTTATAGCCAAGTTAAATGTGCCAACCAGTAATACATCAATTTAACCATGTCTAAAGGGTGGGGCACAGGCACTTTACTACTGATTAGAAGGTGTAAAGTGCACAGAATTCTAAAGCCAGCAAAATAAGGGCCAGAAAAGGGCAAAAAATCCAGGGTGATCATGCTGAAATCGCAGATTTCTGAAACGTGTGCAAACACCAGTGACCACAATTATAAGTAATGGAACGTATCTCACACTTGGTAATTACTGAATGCTACAAATTATACTCCTGTTAAATTTTGTCAGGTTTAACCTGCCGGATTATAAGACGGAAACACTCGGCGATATGCGAAATATGGTGTAGCAAAAAAATACAGAATCTGCAATAATAATCATGGTCGATAAAGTCCCAACACAAAATCAACACAGGCCACTTGTAGTCAGGCCCTTTTGACCCCGCAGCTTCAGAAATTCAGATTCACCCCTAACTTTAATGAACAGCCAGAGTAAACAAGAACTTCTGATCCAGAGGATCCCACAAACAATGTTCATTTTCTCTGTAAATTTAATGAGCAACAAATGTGCCATTGTTTCTCCTGCAGGTCCTTTCCATGTAGGTTTTTTCAGTATTGGGCAACCATACTATCAAATAATCTCTATGTGCAGATAAGGAAATACAGAACCATGGGACTTCTAGAATTAGAAAGGTTTTCACAACTCTACATCTCTTCTACCTGATCCGTTGTCAACTAGAAGGATGTTACTGGCTCAGCAAGCCAATTGGTGTACAAGCGCTTCATAAAAAAGTAAGTAAATAAATAACCACCAGTGATCTACAGTACTTATGAAAAGCCAAAGCAGATTTGGATATGAGACACTTTCATGGATTGCAATGAGACTTGGATCTTCCATTGGCCCTGGATGTCTTAGTTTGGTGCACGTGGCTGATTCTTCATCACATCCTTCCTGTGGTGCACTTGAGAGCCTGGTTTATGGAAATCTAACTCTTCCACAGTTAGGTCTGTCTAGATCTGACAATTCTGTCTTGTGTGCAGTTTGCAAAAGACTCTAGGCAGGATCAGTATAGTTGCAAATCATTGCAATATTGCAAGTGTGTTTTTGAGCATCCCCTGACATCTTTACAGGTCTCCTAAGAGCATGGAAAGCCAGGCCATTGAGGGTTAGTACGTATCCGCTATCTCTACTTATCTCAGTAGGCCAGGGGACAGTTATTGTCCTTTAAGAATGAGACAGAGAAAATGCCATTTAGATATACACCAGCCAGTCAGAGACCCTGCCCTTCAATGTAGTTGTACTATTTGTTTCTCTTTAAAGGAGAGCTTATGGCTGCATGTGACATGCATCTCTCTTCACGGAAACCAGACTTCATCGCTGCAATTGCATCAGTAAGGAGAAGTGTGGTGCTTCAATCCCTTTCTTCAAAAACATTCCCACTTGATTTTTCACAAAGACAAAATGGTGCTGACTGTATTTTTTTTGTTTTTTTTCTTCTTACAAATGCCTCAGTTTTTCAGCACAAATGAAATACGGCACATCCCAGATGCTTCAAAGACTCGTGTTTTACTTGAAAAAGTGCCTCCTTTGAGCAGGTCTCCTTTTTTTATGAATAAAGGTAGTCTCATCCAGACGATCCAAAGTTAATAAAAAGAGCCTACATCCCAAGAAAGGCTTATCCTCCATCAAAGCTGCCTGCTCGGTCTAGCAGAGATAAAACAGCCTTGGTGTTGCTAGCGCAAGTGTTCTAATTAGAAATTAGTAATGAGTGTTTATGTATTTTGAATAATAATGAGTTTATGTAAAAAATGAAATAATGTAGAAAAATAATGCATGCGTCTGATAATGTCACCTCGTAGAATGGCCACCAGTGTTCACAAAATGAACTAATTAATGATTAATACTTATGAAATATATAAAATGTATTAAAATAATTTGGTAATATGTCATACTAAGGGTTATGAAGTGTGCTCTAGCTTTATAAATTGTAGGCCTTAACTTAGCGAGTGTCTTGGCCTAGTCTTGCCAGGCCTCATGCAGAAGCTGTATTTCTAGTGGTTGATAAAAATGCTGACCGAATGAATTAAACTGTGAAATGTCCATTGTCTTGTTAAATGTGCTTAATGGAAGCTTTTTGTGAGAACCGACTGCAAGGAGATGATGTGCCTGCTAGTGTAACAACTTATGTGTAATGTGTGAGATGTACTTTCCCAGGACGAAAACAATGAAGACACTGACTGGAGCTGAAGATGCAACAATATTGTTACCTGACGAACCAGATGATGAGGACTTCATGTGAAGAGCAAAATATTAGAATTCATAGATTTGGTATAGAAATATTATTGGGTAAATAACAACGTGACAGAGGAGAATTATTCAGACTTGAGACATGATTTTGAGAGAATTAAGATGCATAGACTTTAGAGGAGAGACTCGAGATTCATTCTGTCATTGGGCTCATACTCTCTGGCTGAGAGCCTGATGATTGCTGATCCACTGATAACCTGAGGACAAAGACTGATTCTGCTTTGCTGACCCATACCGAGGATAGGTAGATATGATGAAACGTGACTGTTATGCATTTTATGCCTTTTCTTTCTAGGCACCAACTGAGCTGTTTTGACAGATCCATTGTTAGATGTTTTTCTAAATTTGTGTTTCTAAATAGTTTTGCATGGAGCCCAACATGCTGATGCTAATCTGATGTTAGTTAAGGGCCCTCATAATGACAATTACAGGGACTAATGATTGATGAATTACCTTGCTGAATTCCATGTATGTTATAACTTTGTCGCAACTGACTCTGCTATTGATTTACACTGTCGCTTTTGAATGTGTCGTGGTTCAAGCTCTGATTAGATTGTGTTTCTTCCGCCACAGTGGACAACCAGTGTTGCTTTTATATGTGTTTCATTTGTTTTTTAGATTAATTTACATGACTTTAGCATTGTTAATATAAGGGAAATAAACTTACCTAACTTTTACTGAAGGTGTGGTTATTCATGGCTGAAAGGTCATGGTGCGTGACATTTACTGACTCAATTGAATTTTGATTTTATTGATTATTAATGATTGTTGTTTATCGTGTATTGATCATTGATTATGTACTGGAGTTATGGTAAGAACTTCTTAATTTCAAGTCAAAAGGTTCATCGACTATTCGCGTCCCCTTGTAAGTTTACTTATTAAGATCTGACGCGCTAACAGTGTCCTGCCAACAGCCTGTTCCCATTGACTCAATTTTTAAGGCAGCTGCTTGCGCTTCCTAGTGGCTTTCGGAAGCTCTATTCACTGGATGCCTCTCCTCTCAAAGTTGCAGCTATTGGCTAGGAAGATATGTGCATCCTGTTTGCTTTAAGCATGGTCTCACACATGGAATCTCTCCCTCCCATCAATTTTTGCAGATTGCTAGGAGGGAGAGATGGCAGAAAAACATGTCGACTGGATGGTTGATGACACTAGCACAGAGGATAAGGGGTTTATGTGGGGTTTCCTGGTTACAATTTACCCTGAGAAGTGTATTTTTAAAACCTGTTCTGGTCCTACTCATAACTAGTTGGGTGAGAGCAAGAAACAAGATGCAGGCAGTGCTGGGACAGTAACAACCACAGGTGGAGACTGAGGCCCTGATTTAAGAAAAGCGGGCGCTGCACCCAGTGCGGCGCCACTTTTCTTGCGCCCCTTAGTGCCCCCCCAACGCCGCCATGTGTGCGCCATATCTAGGATAAGGTGCACTAGAGTGGTAGTTAGGGAACTAGCGTCAAACTTTTTCATGCTAGTTCAGAGCTTTGCAGGATTAGCGTCAAAGATTTTGACACTAATCCTGCAAGGCCCATTGAGGCCCATTGTAAACAGTTGTGTTCCTCCTTTCAATGCCTGCTCTGAGCAGGTGTTAAAAGTGGCTAAAAAAATGACACACAAAAATATCTTCGATTTCTTTGCAACATTTTTTCGGCCCCTCTAACGGGGGAACGCCCCCTTTGCATACATTATGCCTGGTGCGGGCATAATGTAGCGCAAAGGGTTACAAAGTGGCGCAGTTCATGTACTGCACCACTTTGTAAATTTGGCACAACGATTTTGGCCTTGTTGGGCCCCTAATAGCTTCCCCAGTTTGCTGAAACCGTGCAACTGAGGTCTCTACCTATGACCTGGTACTGATGGTTCCTCATTTGAATACTTACATCGATGTAGTTGGCATTAATGTAATCATCCTCATGACTTCTCGACTGTAGCACCACTCGAGAGTGGTCATCTGGAATAGAGAAAGGGAGGAGAGACAAATGGAATATATTCACAGAAAGCACAAGAAAGGAGTCATTACAAGTGTTTGCTAACATGGTCGGTGAACATGAACTTATCAACTGAAAAAGAATATTGGTGAGAAGAAGCACAGTGAGAATCTTCCAAGTTTGAAACCCACGCTGTATGTGCTAAATTATTCAATATTATATCAATGTTGAGCTCTCTCCCGTTCCAAGGGAATGTAGACACCATGAGCATGTGCCATCCAAAAGAAGATGACCTGAAGCTTTTCATTAAATATTCAGCAAATCAGCATTTTCTTGTGAGAGTCTGTTCAGGATCAGAATTGGTCCCTTCAGCTGCTCTCGGGATGTCCAGTGGAAAACATGACATGCAAACCAATATCAGAAGCTGGAGACCTTCAGAGTGATATGTGTATAACCCACAGCAGAGTATGCAACAGGAAGTGCTAAAATGAAAACACATACACCAGGCTTTTTTATTGTAAGCACCGATGATGTGAATCTCCATCCCTATGGATATCTGTCACATACTATCCCTCCTCCACTTCGGAAAAGCTCCTACATCCCAAGCACCATGTGTCCCTCCACTCACACTCATGTGGTTCAACCCTCCTCCCTTTCTCACTCCTACCTTAACTATGTTCATGTGTTCCTGTCCTGCTTCCTCTGTTTGCCTCACACTTCCATATTCACTCCTGACCGGTCTATTGACTCCACTGTGTAGCGCTCTGCTACCTTCTAGGGAGGGTTGTACCACACTTGTCTCTGCACAACTTGTCCAATCTGATGCCCCTGTTTATTTAATTACTTGTGTGTTTTTGCATAGCATCATAATGAATGACAGTAAGTAAAAGTGCTTGTCAGGAGCAGTAAGATCCAGTATTATATTTTGGTGAGTCGGGCATGTTTAGACTATCAGGAGCAGATAGACCTGAAGACATCCTCTCCTAGACTGCGATGCTGCGGACGGTGCGGACGGTGCTCCATAGGGTTGAACGATGAGTGTGGCATGTGCAGACAATCAGGAAGCAATAGAATAACAGATAGATTTTTAGACATCCTGTCCTATTCTGCAATACTGCTGATGCTGTTCCATAGGGATGAACGATGAGTGTGGCAGATGTAGTCTATCAGAGAGATATAGATGACAGATAGATCTTTAGACATCCTGTCCTAGTCTGTGATGCTGCGGACGGTGGTCCATAGGGTTGAACTTTGTGTGTGGCATGAGCTTCCCCAAAGCAGCTTGTGTTCAGATTGTAGAAGGGTACGTAGGTGCTGGTGAACCATCCACTGCATCTGTTAGGCTGGTACATATCAGAGAGCTTAGATAGGACATCTGGGTCCCCCCATGCAATGCCTTTTAGATGATGTATACATTTTAAATTGGGTTTTCTCCAGTGCCAGTAGTCAGTGAAGAGCCTTCAATGCTGTAGAGATGTGGTCAATGTGATGCAGCCTAAGAATGAGGGGTGGGGCATGGTTGTGTGCCATTTGTAGTTCACGTGCAGTTTTGTCCTGCAGTCCAGTGTTGATTGCATTGCAGCATTTTGGGCCTGGTTTATGAAAAGTTAGTGCCTCCTTTAAGTCATTTTTTGATGCAAATGCAGCACAAACTTACAAACTATAATTATTATTTTTTTCTGCCGCCCGGAGTATTCGGCTACGTGCTGCATACAAGTACAGGCTTATCATGGCCCATGTATATTAGCATGAATTTGAATAATACTTTTCTGAATTTACCACTTCGAGGACATACCTCTATTAATATACTTTGCACTGACCACTGTACTGGCTAATTTCTTTGGAGTACACTACCTCCTGATCGGATTCGTTAAACAGTGAAGTGGCAGTTTAGAACCATTACAGATTTTCCATGGAATTTTTGGAACAATTCTTGCCTTGATAAAGTCACTTTTGTGACAAAACACGTGTTGGCTGTCCAAATATCAAACGTCTGCAATGAAGAATTATGTGAATACATGAACTGAAACTAAGTTTTCTAATAAAAAGAAGACCTTGCAACACAAGACGGATTGATCTGAAAGACTCATATTCTGGACTATTTGTTACATGTTCTAAACAAAGAGAGTGCAGTAATTGCAATGTTTTTTAAATGTATTATGTGTTTATTAATACATACTTCTACTTGTAGGTAGGAGGGTAGACAACCATATAGCACCTTCGGTGGACATGTTTGTAATAAGGGTAATCCACATATGTACTGTTGGCTACTTATGGGAGGTGCATTTATTTTTGTCATTGCTATCCTATGTTTTGTATGTTTGCATTATTTAGAATATATTTGTTTATTTAAATGCATTTCAAGTATTACATATTTTTTACAAAAATTATTTACCTTTATTTTTACATTTGTGTATTTCGGTTATTATCAAGATATTGAATAGTTTTGACTGCTTTTACTTAGCTATGTATTCTTGATGTGAAATATCAAAATAATTTGTAGATGGCATTTTTGTAGTTTATGTTATAAGTATGTAAACCTGTTATTTAGTACCATTATGTTTTTGCTGCAATATTTGCGTATCAAAAATGTTTATGTTGATACTATGACCGAGAAATAGGCAAACACAACTTGTAATTTCATATTTGTATTTTATTTAGTAACTTAATTTTGAGAAATATACATGTTCTTAGAGTGTGAGCATAATTATTTAGCAATTATATTGTATACTTGTTTTTTTGATTTTTTTTATTGTAGACAATAATTACATTTATTTGGGTGTTTTAAAATATTTTACTTATTAATACCATTTGTTTTAATATTTGTTAAAATGTATTTAAATTTAGCTATATATATGATTTATTGTATATTTATTTCACTATTTAACTTTATTGTTAAGTATTCTATATTTCTTAATGTAGTACCATTATTTTTAAATGCATATATTTATGTATCATAAAAGTTAATTTATGTTTAAATAGTTTTAAATATATATATATATACATATATAAAAAAAACAAAGGAGAACTCTGGGAAGTTCCCAATTTTAAGTGGAGAGCTGCTCTAGTAAGGAGCACCCTGCAACACCAGCGACACTCTAGATTTGCTCACCTCAAATGTCTGCTTATCTAGCAAAGTCTTTAAGCATAGGATTAGCACAGTGCTATTCTCGCCGAGCTAGATAGTGACAAAGTCTTTTGCCATTTGTACAGCAAAATCTTTAAGCATAGGATTGACATAGTGTCATCCTTGCCGAGCTGTAAAATGACAAAAGCCATTTACCACTCCAGGCACAGTATTACAGCTTTGGACTGGTCAAATGCCGTCCAAGCCAACCTGGAATGAGTAAAGCTTTACTCATTCCAGGTTGGCTTGGACGGTATTTGACCAGTCCAAAGCTGTAATACCCATGCCAAGTGAATGGGCAGTACAGGGGCTTCCCTGTGGCCCCCTGCACCTGTTCTTTGCCACCATCATAAAAAGGCTGTCGGAGAACAAGATTGTAATCCGCAGTACAGCACTGCATGCAGAGCGGCCCTGGTGGATTACGATCTCCCCCACTGCCAGGCTGCTTGGATCATGGATCCTGGCGGTGCTGGCGGTCCCTGACAGTCTGATTGCCAGGGTTGTAATGTGGTGGTCAGACTGCCATAAGAATGGCGGTCCAGACTGCTGTAAGAGTGGCGGTCCTGACTGCCACCGCGAATGTGGCGGTCTGTAGGCCCTAAATGTTGCTCCTAAGCACATCTTGCTTCCCACAATGTAGGGTGCATAATATTTAGGAGTGAAATTTGTGGGACATGTTTCTCCAGTAATGAGGCCCAAACTACATTATCATCGGACATGCTGAACCATGGCACATAGGAAAAGTTAAAGTAGATTATTGCTTTAATCTATAACTTTTGACCATTATTACCTACCGACTCCAATCACAGACATTTTTTTTTTGGTTAATAAAAACCCAAACTAATGGTGGTGTAAGATTTTTATTAAATATATTACAACTGTAACTTTTAGAAAGTTACCTTTAATCTGCCTGAAGCTGCTGGAGTCTAATTTGCATTAGCTATCCACCGACTGCCTAGCCTGTACTTGACCTGAATGAGGTGTGAAAGAGTAGTGAAAACTGCTCCTAACGTACAGACCATGTCCTGGGAGTGTGGAGATGTTTTTGTCCCATGACAGGAAGACACATTGGGGTGGGGCAGGAACTAAATTAACTGCAATGGGGCCTGCCCTGTCACAAGTAAATGTCAGGTGACACCTGGAAAGGCCCCAGCGTTTGTCCCTTTAGTCAGGCTGATACCAAACAGGGGAAACAGGGCCGGACTTGCTGTCTGTGGCCTGAGAGGAGCTCTGCTTCCTCTTGTACCCAGGACAAAGAAGTGGACTCCTTTCACCTGAATTGCCCAGCTGACCAGTGGCAGCTGGGCATGGATTAGACTTTGCCATTGGCCTTTTCTAGACACCCTGGCAGTCTAAATGACTTCCCCTGTGGTCGTTAAAAGTATACTCCTGTCATAATATACGCCTGTCATTGTTTGGACACCAGAAGAAAGTTTGGAAACTCATCCAGAGCTTTAGTGGAATCCACTGGGAAAGGTATTCTCCTGACTGTTCCACAGCATTTCACTGAATTTCAGCTTTATCGTGCTCAAATGTCCCGCACCACCAAAAAAATTACTGAGGGCATGATTACGAGTGTGGTGGTCCAGGGACCGCTACACTTGCGGTGACAGTCAGACTGCCACATCTTTGGCAGTCCGACCACCACATTACAACCTTTGCGGGCGGACCCACCTAAAGACCACCGTATCCACCAGGAACAGGGTCCCTGACATAGGGACGGTAGTCTGAGTGGTACTCAGCCAGGACAGCGTTGAACTCAGTGCCGCCTGGCTGATTACAACTCAGCTTTCCGCCTTCCATGGAAAGGAGGGCAGAAAGCCAGTGTCGGGGGCCACAGAAGATCCCTGCACTGCCCATGCCATGGGCAGTGCAGACCCCCCACCCAGCACCATTGGAATGCACACTGTCTGCAGACAATGCGCATCTAGAAGGAGCTGGAGTGCTACAATATTGGCTTCGGCTCTCTTGAGGGTGCCAAGGCAAAGATCATAGCACTGTTTCTGCCGGTCAGCCTGGTGGGAATCACCTACTACAATGTTCCTGCCGGTTAGCCTGGCAGGAACATTGTTATACGCTCAGGGGGGACTTCATCGCCATGGCAGTGGCGTCCTCCCAGCGGGTTTGGCGGTCCCTTGGTGGGTCTTCCAAAGTCGTAATCAGCCCCTAAGTCCCATTTGGGGTTGGGACATCAAAAATGTTCTGCAACAAATCGCCAGTGCACCAGTGGGACCAACCTGATTCTGGTATCTGGCCTTCAGCTCCAAGGTGGCGGCTTTAGTTTTAGCAGCACCACACATAGGGAGGAATTTTTTTCTGAAAAAGTGACAAAGTCACATACAGTGTTGAGGCAAAGTACCCTTCTGAAGTGGGACTTCCAAATATTTACTGGGACCAATCTATTTGCTGTATCCAACCCAGACTCCATCATGATTGGCCTCAAATCACACCTAGGTGGTCTATTGTTTCCATAGGCGACTACTGGTGGTTAACACTTTTTGGTGCTACTTTTTACTTTAAACTTTACAAATTCATATTTATAGTTCCCCTTACTGGATTTTTGTCTTTTGTGGTTTTGGTCTCATTTTGTTTATTAGATATCACTCTATTTTTTTTCTTATTTGTTTTTGGGGCGTTTATTACTTGGTGTTTTTTTTTTTATTTATTACTGTTTTGGAACTTCATATATACCATACACATTGGATAAAGTTAAGCCTGTCTGCTCTGTGGCATATCTACCAGGAGGTTGAGCTTAGGTTAACTGAGTAATTTTGAGGGTTCACCCTGACAAACGTCCTCATTACGAGTCCGCCGAACTTCAGATGGGGAGGTGCCACGTTACTGGCGAGCTCTCTGTCGCCCCATTGCGGCTTTCCCACTGCGCTGATGGATGAAAACCAAGGTTTACGCCCATCAGCCCAGCTGGAAAGTGGAGGCAGCACTGTTGTTGGCATGTAATGGAGCTGGCGACAATGCTGAAACCCGCAGGGAGCAACAGCACCCTCAAAATGCGCACTGTCTGCACAGCATGGGCAATGCAGGGAGCCCCCTGCACCTGATCTCTGCCAGTCGTTTCATGGCAGTGAAGCCACCATGAAAAGGCTGGTGGAGAACCAGGTCGTAATCAGCAGTGCAGTGCTGACCTCATCGCCACCCTAGTTGATTACAACCTGCACTACTGTCAGCCCGTCGGGAATATTGTTCCCCGCAGAGACAGCGGTCATTTTGCGCTCCGACCGACAAACTCCTATTTTGGCAGTCGGACCGCCAAACCGGCGGTGGACATGACCGTCACTGTGAGTCTGGCAGTCTGTTGACCGCCAGACTCGTAATGAGGCCTTAAGTGTTACAATCCTTAGGTAGGCAGTTTCCTACCCAAAATAATAATACAGTTTCTTACAAGCAGATTTTGTTTATGGGATGTATATTGTTCATTAATAGAATTTTTGAAGAAATACTGAAGGGTACTCTGTACCTAAGGAAGAGGAAAGGCTTATTGTTGCTAAAACGCCTCTTGTCCTCTTCCTTTTTTGTATGCCAGGACAGCAGATCCAACAAATGGTCTAAATAAAATAAGTTGGTAACTCAGTGGAAATACTTGTCTATTTTTCTCTTCAACATTCATAATTCTTGTACCATTTGACAATTTTAACATATTACAGATAGCGTAATCTTGAATGTCTTTAGAAAGAGCATAAACTTTTTATAAAAGATTAACTAGAGGCCTAGAGGTTGTATGTCAGAATATAATAGATAAAAACATTGTCTAACATAAATGTTGTGACATTATTTACAAAACTGTTGTTCTACTGAGTCCAAATTTATATAATCATCTTCAACGTGGGATATTTTTGTTAAAAATATTTTGGAGCATATTTATAGTCCCCTAGCGCCACCTTGCACTACATTAACATCATTTTTATTTACGTTAATGTAGCCAAACAAGGCAGAAATCCCCACACCGTATTTACAGAGTGGCGCAATGCATTGCCCCACTCTGTAACCCTTTGTGCTACATTATGCCTGCGCCAGGCATAATGTATGCAAAGGGGGCGTTCCCCCGTTAGGAGAGCTGGAAAAATTACGCAAGAAAATCTATGAGATTTCCTTGTGCCATTTATTATGGGACTTTTAATGCCTGCTGAAGAGAAGACATTAAAAGGGGACTTCCATTTTTTAGACTGGGGCCCTGTGTACTCTGCAGGAGTAGCGCCAATATTTTGGTGCTACTCCTGCAGAGTACTTCAATAGTGTCATGAAAAATGACGCTTTTGCCCACTACCATGCAGCATGGGGCACCATATTTTAAATACCATGCACAAATGGTGGCGGTAGGGGGGGTGCTAAGGGGCGCAGAGAAAGTGTTGCTCCCCTCGGTGCAGCGCCACTTTCCATAAATCTGGCCCTTAGTACACGAAAAATGCTCTGGTATTACACCACTCTAGGGCTTGCGGTTTATGAAAGAATGAATCCCATAAACATATAATATTGCTCTGTGCGTGCATTAATGTGTGATGGAATACTATGGATCTTTTAGTAAGAAAATACAGTCTTTATTAACTTTAACAATCGCTACCATTGTAAAATGCAGAATTCTTTGTGTACTTTTATTGCGTATTTTCCTATTTGGCTACAAGCATTCAATAAGGAGTTACACACCATCCTTCCTTTTGACAAGAATGGCCTTTCCCACTTTGGAGGTTATTCGTGCTCAGTGTGGTGCTTGTCTCACAGGCTGCTTACCCTTCCACTAAACCTCAGCACTATTGGTTTCCTTGAAATCTCCACTTCTCCCTGATTGGTCCTCTCAATGTGCACCCTCATTGGAGCAGAAGAGGACCTTCCTGCTGACACACACGTACAATAGGACATGGGCTTCAGGTTTGTCAGGCTGATGGGCGTGGCCCTGCTAGAGTAGCTGACCTTCTTCTGTGAGTCTCACAGTGGTTCATACATGAATTTGGACACACGTCTAAAGCTGCTGCCTCTATGCACCACTTCCAGAAGCGAAACGTACATGCCCCCTTTCAGCTGCAGACTCAACTTAGAGAAGATTAAAGGGAGGTGCACGTCATAAATAAGTGAGCCAAACTACACCTCAAACCAATAACAATAATAATAAATCACTGCAGGCGACTAGAAGAAGCTTGTAATAAGTAAATAACACTCAGCATGCTATAAGGAGATTACAGTCTACTGCATATTAGACAGAAAACAATAGTTTGCACAGTATATTAAAAGCCGAAACAAAGATATTTATTCTTAATAACATTCGCCGTGGAAAGATACAGTTGAACGTATGGTGTTGTATATCTGTGGAACTTACAAGGAATGATGTTCTTGTAGCGGTTCTTGCTTTTGTTCTCAGGAGCATCCCCAAAATGGCAAGGGTACATAAGGCCAGAGTCCAATTTCTGTTGAGTAAGAAAACACAAAGAATAAGTGACAGTCACGTGATACCTGCTGATTCAGGATTTTTAACACAAGATGGAATGCCTGAAATCAGATCAATCACCCCAGGTCATGTGCCTCGGAGGAGGCGAACAAATCATGTCAGACATGTTTTGGCATGTTGGGTCTTCTCAGTGAGGTGCAGCTTGAACCCATTACATGGATCAAGGTTTGGGAGTGATAGAGCGTTCCGTACTAATAATTTACCTGTATTTTGGACGCTCTTTAGGCCGATGAATCTTTTGGCTAAGTGGGACTCTCTTCACCCGAGATCAGTCAATTTAATGTGATCAATAATCAATAACGAACATAAGCAATGCCCTGATCAACATAACACTTAACAATTAATCCAGAATACATTTCGGCGAACCCTGACCTTTCAGTCAGGAATAACAGGAATAACCACACCAGTTTATTCAAAGTTAGTGAATTTATTTCCCTATATTAACAAAGCTAGCACAATATATATGTGTCTCAACACCAAGTGATAAACGTAAATGAACATTAATAGCTGTCCATAACGGCGAAACAGATGCAATCTATGCAGCATTTGAATAACAAGGCATTCGATAATAGCAATGCAAATCACTAATACTATAATCTGTAATGAACTTATTGCATACATTTAGTCAGCATAACAAGGTCTCAAATTGCATCGTGCAACAAAAGAATCCTCATCTAACCACAAATTAGCATCGGCATGTGGGACTTCATGCCAAAAACAATTTAGCAACATAAATTTGGAAAACTCCTAACTAGGGATCTTATCAAAATCAGCAGTTGGTTACCTAAAAGAAACACAATGCAATTGTACAATTTCCTTTCATATTTACCAATTACAATCAGCATTCAAGGAAGTCTTCGTCTCACAGGTACCATTTCTCGATCAGCATGGGACGGGGCAAAGGGGCAGGGGTGGACGGGGCAGTTGCCTCACGGCGGCAAAATAAAACTACTACTTCATGCAAAGGGATCAAAGTTAAAGTCTCTAGGGCAAGAATCATTTAAAGTCTCTTTCTCTCGATTAGAGAAAGCATCAAAGTCTCTTTCAAAATGGCGTCGCAGCAAGGTGGGCCATAATAGCCACGGAATGGCGCAATGTCGGGCAATAGCTGGTAATGGCTACTTTCTTCTCGTGCACCTGGTTTAAATAGACAACAGTTCAAATCCAGTAGGGTCTTCCATTGGAGGGTTCATAGGTTGGCTTCAAATTGTCCAATCAAAAACAACAGTTCTCAAGCTTTTACTTAAGCATACATTATCCTTGGAGACGGGTACGCAAGTTGCAACATTTTATACCAATTAACTCACTTTCAGAGCTTCCATTGTCCGCACCTGCAGATTGACCTTGGAGCAAAGAGAAAAATGCTAGGCTGGCACAAAACCTTAAGATAAGCATGTGAACGATCTCAGTGGAAAAGTACAGCTTCAAGCAGAAATACACGTTTATTAGCACATTGGAAAAATACGAGCATCTAAATCGTGAGACCAGGCAACTAGGCCGAAGCCTCCACTAAAGTTATGCTAAGCTAAAACATTTCAAACAAGCAAATCATAGCACACGTTTACGATTATGTCGGATTAGTGCACTTCTAATACATCACGTTATATAAAGCACGCTTATAATGTTGGCAAACTACTCTGAGGGCACATTTTGTCCCCGTACAATCTTTATTAGTTCGGTTAAAGTCACACATGATTATTTCACACTACGTTTAAGCGCTAATAAATGTAAAACCTTCATTTCAGCTTCATCAGGAGTCATACCGGGGCATCGGTGTCCCTCGCGGGGACTCCATGATAGAAGCGATGTTTGAACTAACCTTTACTACAGTGATTACTCCTGCCTGCGTTTCATACCATCGTGTTTTGAATGAATCGATTGTACTTTTACCAACAGGGGCTAACCATACAACCATAGGTATAGCACCGCAGAAAGAAGACTGCCCAAATAACGAGTTCCTATATTCATATATGAATTAAAATTGACCAATAAGATTGACGAGAATAGATTTAAAAATAAAAACTTTGATTCAATAAACAAACACTTCAGCTAAGAATCACAATGAGAACACAGGAGTGCCTGAATGGTCCTTAAGAATAAGTAGACATTTGTAGAACTCCAAAGTTCATACTTAATCCCACTCACCAATGTAAAACGTGCTTTTCAATAATGCCATAGTGTATAGTCAACCACACACAAGTTTTCTGCTTTCATGTGCTATCTTCACTCCAAACTTTTAAACTGGATACATCCTGTTCTACTGTTTGGATTTTTGTCATTCTGATATCATTTTATTTATTAACATTTAATCTATTTTTCTTAAGTGGTTTGGGATTTTTCTTGTGTTGTGTTTCAAATTCTTCATTTATATTCTGGAACTCAAAAGGGGTCCACATAAAACCAAAAATAGCGACAGGCATCAATCACATTAATATACTTTTAACAAACATTTAAAAAACTTAGAAACGTTTGCACAAATAGCCTCCATTCTTTGGGGTAATAGAGAAATTCTCAGGCCACCACAACTGATAATATTATACTTTAAAAACATTAGCCTTAAAATGCGGTGGGGTGAAGCAGAAGAGTCATTGTGCGGCAAACAAAAAGCACGATTAAATTAAAATCCTGTATATCCGTGTTGTACATTTGCACACTTTCCGTTTATCTCCGGAGAGGAACCAATTTGCCGTAGGCACATTTTAGGCCAGCATCACACACCATCATTTTCACAACACAGGGTTGTGTTGTATTAAATAGAATACGGCGCACCCCTGTGTTGCTCCCTGCGCCGGCACTGAATTTGCTGCTGTGCACCAATGCAGCAATCTTTTCACCATTGTGCAAGGATGGGTGCTTTGAGGAGAAGATTGTTTTTGTGCAGGAAGGAAAACCTTCCTGCACAAAAACAATCTTAAATGGCGATTTGCTCTTTCTATGTGTGCTGCAAAATGCAGCACACATAGAAAGAGCAAAAAACGAGGAGAAATGATAGCATATCTCCTCGTTGCATGCTGCTAAGGCCACCCCTGGGGTGGCGTTAAATTTTCGCGCTGCCTCAGGTTTACAAAAACTCATAAATCTGGGGCAGCGTCAAAATGCAATGGGTGTTGCTGTGGCACGCCCACAGCAACAACCATTTCACGCCCCTTCCATGCAAAGTGCTGCGTGTGAAGGGGCTGTATTTACAAAAAGTGGCTTAACGCCGCCTTGTAAATACGGTGCAGTGCATAGCGCCAGTCGAGTGTCGCTAAAAGTGATGCTCCTGTGGGGCTAGGGGCTCTTAAAAATGCCCCTTAGGCTGAGCAAGTTTGTTAGACCTGGCCTCCTTGGCGTGGTCTACCCTGTCTTTTTTGCCTCTGCTTCTCATGTATTGACTGTGTTTTGGACTCTGTTTTTACTGTTTTTGGTACTCTGGGCACCTTACCACTGCTGACCAGTGTTAAAGTGCAAGTGCTCCCTGTGTAAATTGTATGTGTAATTGGCTTTTCCATGATTGGCATATTTGATTTACTAGTAAGTCCCTAGGAAAGTGCACTAGAGGTGTCTAGTGCCTGTAAATCAAAAGCGACTAGTGGGCCTGCAGCACTGATTGTGCCACCCACATGAGTAGCCCTGTAAAACATGACCCAGACCTGCCAATGCAGTGTCTGTGTGTGCAGTTTGAAACTGATAATTCGCCCTGGCAAGTGTACCCACTTGCCAGACCCAAACCTTCCCTTTTTATACATGTAAGGCACCCCTAAGGTAGGCCCTAGGTATCCCCCGGGGCAGAGTACAGTTTATGTTAAAGGTGGGACATGTACTGGTGTGTTTTACATGTCCTAACAATGAAATACTGCCAAATTTGGTTTTCACTGTTTCAAGGCCTTTCTCTCTCATAGGTTAACATGGGGGCTGCCTTTAAATGTCCTTAAAGTGCAGTTTCCCTTTGAGAGTAGACAGAGATGTGGAGTTTGGTGGTCTCTGAACTCACAATTTAAAAATACATATTTTAGTGAAGGTGGTTTGTAGATTGTTAGATTCAAAATGCCACTTTTAGAAAGTAGGCGTTTTCTTCCTTAAACCATTCTGTGGCTCTGCCTGCTTGTATATTCCATCTCTGGGTGAGTCGGGCAGTTGGGCTGTCTGTGGTGAGCTCCCTCTAGACAGTGACACAAAGGGTTGGAGTGTATCCTGCATATCCTGATGAGCAATCTCAGCCAGAGTGGAGGGAGGAGTGGTCACTTACACCTGAATGGGCTGTGCCTGTCCTCACAGAATGCAGTCTCTAACCCCCTGGTGTGTGCCTGGGGCCAGACAGGATCTTGTGAACAACAGAGGCTTTCCTTTGAAGTTTGCCCACTTCAAAGGCAGAAAGGGGTATAAGTAGTGGACCCAAAACCCCAGGCTTGAGATTAATTCAAGATCACTTCTGGATTCAAGAGGAACCTCTGCCAAGGAGAAGAGCTGAGGAGGAGTGCTGCCCCTGTCTGTGCTTTGCTGGGCTATCCTGCAGTTGCTGCTCCTGCCTGTGAAAGGTGACAAAGACTGGACTTTGTGGTATATTCCTGCTTGAGAACAATCTCCAAGGGCTTGGATTGAGCTTGCTTCCTGTTTTGAAGTCTCAGGGCCATTAAAGTTGTCCTCTGCCAGCACCTGGACTCTCTGCTGAGACTCCTGCCCTGCCAAGTCGTGCCCAGTCCAGTCCCTAAACCCTTGAGTGTTGAAGATGGCAGAATAAGGACTGACATCCACGCACAGAACACCGTGAGGGGAAAACTGCAACAGACCACCTTAAACGTGGCTGAAAAACAAAGTGCTACCCGCTTCGTGGCTGAAATCGATGCTCTACCTGCAGCACGGCTGGAAGATTGAAGCATCGCGGCTGGAGAAACAAAACAACACCCGCTTGCGGCTGCTTATAATGATGCTAACCCCATGCAGTGCTGTTTTCCAACACCGTGCAACCGTATTTCTCACGCATTGTCACTGGGGGTCAAAGTCATCATAACCCTGCGCAGAAACGAGGTGCCCTGTCTGTAATTCGACACATCGCTCTCTTGCGGGAGAGGAAAACTACGCAGCGCCTACCCGACCGGCGAGTAAGGAATCAATGGATCACTGACTTTTCCTATGCACGTGCAGCTTTATTTTTTACGCAAATCAGTTACTTTCTGTAGCATCAACGTTTCCACTGTTTTCTATGGAGTAAGACTCTTTTTACTTTGAAAATTCATATCTTGACTTGTGTAAGTTGCATTTTTGTCGTTTTGATCTTGAATGATTTAGATAAATATTCCCTATTTTTCTAAACTGGTGTGGTGTCCATTTTGTAGTGTTTTCACTGTATCACTGTGTGTTGTGGTACAAATACTTTATACATTGCCTTTGAGATAAGTCTGACTGCTTGTACCAAGCTTCCAAGAGGGCGAGCAGGGGTTATCTAAGTGTGTATCTCAATTGCCCTGACTAGAATAGGGGTCCCTGCTTGGACATAGTGCAAACTGACTGCCAACCAGAGACCCCATTTCTAAAAAAGTTCATTTGTAATAATGTCCAAAACGGCAAAGAACAAGCTCCAAATTCCAAGACAGGTAACTCTGAGCAACCTTAGAGTGGCAGGAAGAGATCACCACCTCACACTTTTCCTTAGACAGACATTATTGTGTCCATTCGTTGACTAATAAGACTGGAGGCATTCTTTAGGAAACGTTTAAGTTGGGTGTGTGGGAGAGATTCCAGTGTAGCTTCCTGTAGATTGGATTGGTTTAGTGCAAGGACTAGTTCTGAACAGAGCCAAAAATGTCAGTGTGCAAAATGCCACTCAGAGAGCACTCTTTACTCTTTTTAAACTGAGAGCCCAACCGAATCAAACTAGTCAGCCCTTGCATATTGCAACTTACTAAGCCGAATTCTAACCTTAAGGCAGGCACCAGAACAGATGAGGTAAAGTTGCAAAGTTTCCAACAAAATTGCCCTTCCATTTTCTTTAAGAAATACCATTTCAACATATTAATCGATTCAATGGCATATAATGATGTCGGAGGAACTTTTGTCTGATAACAAATGAAGAAAATGCCTCCGACCGATTTTATAAAAAGCTCACATCCCACTGGCATGTTCGGAAGCCTTAGCTGGGACAGTGATCAATGTGTACCTTTTCAAATGTACTACCTGTTACAATTTTCCCCAGGTAGGGATATGAATTTACTACCGGCAACTTCTCCGGTCCTGAAACCCAAACATAATTACTGATCGTCCAGGCTGGCTTTCGTATTTTTTAAGGTCAATACCTTAATTTTTGAGATGTTAATCTTCAAAGAGTGAAGGATGGCGCACTGCTGTAAGGAAGCCAACCTATTATTCAATCCCTTGCCGGTTAGATCCAGGATTGCAAGATCATCCGTGTACATCAAGCAGGAAAAGGGATGACCGCATATCCTAGGGGCATGCCCCTTGCTAGTTGGTAGAATGTCAGGGAGGCCTGAACTGTACCACGAAAAAAGTAGTGGAGCCAACAGGCAGCCCTTTTTCAAAATGTTTTTGTTTGGAATTATGGAAGACCATACCCGATGCCCGGCCAGAAATACCTGACACCAAGTGGAACAGTGGAAAGCAATTACTAAAGAGAGGAGTGTCTCGGGCATTCCTAGCTTCATAATTTTTTTTCCACACTGTGGAAAAGTCTATGAATGACACACATGCCGTAAGCCCATGAATGGAAACGTACTTTTCTGCTTTAGCGCCAATATGAAAATCCTATTGAGTGTATGTTTCTTCCTAAAACTACTTAGTTCCAGAGGGAGAGTCTTTTCCTCTTCAACCCACTCACTGAGATGTTCCAGGATACTCCTAGTAAATATTTTTCCTACCGCGTCCAACAAGACTAGTTGACCATAATTACAGGGGAGATCTTTGGGCCCCTTTTTATGTAATGGTAACAAGATGCCTCTGGACCAGGAGGGGGTGTAACTACGTGTTGATAACGCTAGGCAAAAAGGAGAGTCAGATATGCACCCCAAAGAGAAGACTCCCATTTAATAACGGTGATGGGGATCTCATCCAGCCCCACTGCCCCAGGCGACCTCATTTCCATAATCATACCCTTGATCTCTTTCATAGTAGGGGTATAGTATGCTGAGAGAGAGAGGTTATTGTCAGTGGAGGGACTATAAGACCACTCTGCACCAGCATTGGTTGAGTACAGCTCCCCTAAATAAGCTCTCCATCCTACTCCCTTTATCAGAATTGGGAGGGATTTTACAACTATTGGGGATAAGTTCCCAGTATCTCTTCACATCTCTGGGAAAGGCTGCTTCTTTTAGCTAAAACCATCAATGATCGTCCTTCTCCTTTTTTGGGGATAATTTCGGCTGATCCCTTCTACTTTTCAGGAGATGAATTAATTTACCTCACTCTGTAGACAAGAGGACATTATGGGCCCTCACTAAACTATTTATCTCCCTTTTTATATAGGGCACAGGGTTAGGATACAGTCTCCTAGAGGATACTGAATTGTTTATTTTACAGGCGGTGAGCAGAATTTGCATGTTGTTTCCGTGGTTTAGTAAAAAAAAATTTACCTTACCGGATGACTTGGAATTCCAATGGGTTTTACCATTTGATCTCTCAAACACCACTGTTAAGTCTTTGAAATTCCAGGGTCCTACTTCTGTTGGAAAAACCTCAATCATACAGGAAAGCAACTTATGGTCACTATAGAGATTATCAGAAACATTCATGTAAAAAACATATGGAATGTTGAAAATGGAATGATCACATATTAGAACACTGGAATGTTGGAAGCTCCGCTTGAGACAATGGAGTGCTCTGGGCTTTTACTGGCTGGTAAAAGCCCGGAGCGTCAGCATTCAAATGTTCAGCTGTTGCTTTGAACAAAGGTCCCTCGGAGCCCGAAGGTATTTTAATCTCCTCAGGCTCTGTGAGGACTGTTTTATTTATTAGAACATTCTGCCCTCTAGTGACAGAATGTTCTAATAACCCTATTGCCCTTCATAGCTGGGCTATACTGGCAATTAAAGTCCCGTTCCCTTGTTGAAGGCCCTCGCTTTGGCTCTAGTCTTTAACGTTGGAGCAGGCCTTTAATGGCCTTTAATTGCCGACATTGACCACTACGGCAGGCTCTAAGACTATAATTGATAACAGAGCAGCTAGAAGAAGCTTTATGTGTAAAATTGGAAGGAGTATTGTTCTCTATTGTTCCATGTACTATTAAGAATTCATTGTTCCTTAAAACTGACATTTGCGAATGACCTTATTGCATGATTGGACATTTAGGTCACCTACTAATACTACAAGTATACAAGTCTCTCTTCATGATATTAGAGATAAAGGAAAACATGTCAGTTACCAATTGACCATAAGTAGTATCGGGGGGAATGTAGACATTAACCACCAAGAATGATTCATTACTTTCTTGCCACCAAGAATGATTCATTACTTTCTTGTTCCCCTTTAAGAAAGAATTTTACTGCTTAGGTTTATTTTGAGTTTTGTGCAAATTCATTAAATGTCCAACTATAGTTGCTAGTCAGCAGTATTGCAACACCTCCTTTTGCATGGCCCCTCCTAGAAAGGGTTGCAGGGCAGCTTAAAACAAAGTATCTTTCTAAGGTCCAATCATTTGTAAGCCAGGTTTTTTGAATGCATATTATGTCAGCCTCCAAGCTGTTCAGAAACATTGTTTTATTACTATTCATCAGTAACAAAGCTGCATTCCAAGAAGCCAGTTAAATTTTATTACTAGGTACTTTTCCTACTTACAATTAAGGACTCCTACAACTCAAATCCAGCTCCACACTTCATCATCTGAGACCAGGGCATTCCTCTTCTCTTTCTCGAACACGGAAACCCTCCTACCCCTTTTTACAAAGGAGACCTGCAACTTATTTAGGACAATAATTATGAGCCCCGTAGGGCAATTATTGTACCACAAAATGTGGGGCAAGAGTGATGCAAATGAAAAATGAGATTTATGAAGCCATATATGCCCGCCTTGCGTGGCCCTGTGTGGCTTCATAAATCTGATAAATGTGCATTGCATTGCTCTGCTTCAGGGAGGCGTTTTCATGGGTGCTGCATGGGTGTTCCCATTCAACATCCATGGATTTTGATGCTGTTTGAAAATGGCCCTCTCTGAAGGGCCACCCAAACTTTTTGCCTTCCTTCTTCTCTTTTTAATGACCTTGTTTTTGTTGGCTTTGTGACTCTGGGCACTTTACCACTGCTAACCAGTGCTAATGTGCGTGTGCTCTCTATATATGGTAACATTGGCCCATACCCAGTTGGAATATTTCATTTACTTGTAAGTCCGTAGTAAAGTGCACTACACTTGCCTAGGGCCTGTAAATTAAATCCTACTAGTGGGCCTGATTTTGCCACCAACATAAGTAGCCCCTGCCATTGCAAGGCCTGTGTGTGCAGTTGCACTGACACTTCGACTTTGCATTTGAAACTACTTGTCAAGCCTTAAACACCCCTTTTATTACATATAGGTCACCCAAAAGGTAGGCCCTAGGTATCTCATAGGGCAGGGTACTATGTAAGTAAAAGGCAGGACTTGTAATTTTACATGTCCTGGTAGTGAAAAACTCCTAAAGTCCTTTTTCACTATTATGAAGCCTGCTCCTCTCATAGGTCACCATTGGGAATTCCCTTATATACTTTTAAGTAGTAATTTCTGATCTGAAAGGAGTGGCATTGTCATGTTTGGTATGGTTGGAATGGTAGTGAGGAATCATCCTGGCTTCTGGTGAGGTTGGATTTAACATTACTATTTTAGAAATGCCACTTTTAGAAACTATGCTTTATTTTGCACCTACTGCTCTCTGTGCCTTACAGACTGCCTCCAATTTATGTCTCGTCTGTGTTGGAAGAAAGCTCCCCTTGTGCATTACACCCAGACAGCCATAAACACAAAGCACTCAGCTGCATCTGCTTTCATCTGCATACTGATGGGTCTTCCTGGACAGGAAGGGTGGAGCGGCTGTCACTTACACTTCAAAGGCTGGTGAGCTGACCCTACACAAAGGATTGATAACCCCCCACAGCTCTCCTGGCAGACAGGGAACTGGTGCACTTTAAAACCACTCTTTGAAGTTGTTTCTCCCACTTGAAAGGCATATTTGGGTATATATCCCGGGTCTCTGACCCCACCTCAAGTCAGACACTTCTGGACCTACAACTGGACTCGGTCAGAAGGACTGACGTGCTGCCTAAAGGACTCATCTGGACTGCTTTTCTGGAAGGACTGCTCTCCTGCTGGGTGCCCTGCTGCCTTCTGCTCTCTGACTCTGCTGGAAGAACTCTGTCTTCCCCCACAAGTGATGTGCCAGAGCTTGGACTGAGCTTGTCTCCTGTTAAGAAGTCTCGGGCCATCAAAGACTTCACCAGAAAGAGAAAATCCACTGCATCAGAAAATTGATGCATTGCCTGCAAAAATCAATGCATCGCCTGCAGAATCGACGCAGCAGCTGACACATCACCTCCTCTTTGGCGCTCTGTGTCGTTATTTGTGAGGCATCCCAGGCACTCTGTGCTAAAAAGATACAGCCATTGATTCCTATCGATTAAGACTTTCCTAAAATTCTAAAATGTGATATCTTCACTTGTGCATAATGGATTCTTATTGTTTTGGTCTTGTTTTATTCAGATAAATAATATCTATTTTCCTAAACTGGTGTGGAGTACTTTTCGTGGTGTTTTCACTGTGTTACTGTATAACTTACTTCACAAATACTTTACACACTGCCTTTTAAGGCTGCCTGCTCTGTGCCAAGCTACCGGAAGGTGAGCAAAGGATAATTTAGGTTGTGTTGTGACCTACCTGACTAGGATTGTGGTCTCTACTTGGACAGGATGCATACCTCTGCCTAAAGGACCCAGTTTCTAACAGATGCATTCACAGAGTTACAAGAACAAGTAAATCTGGGAATGTGCCAAAAAGAGAAGCCTCCCCAGGAGAGGAGTAATAAGAAAAAATATCTTTCTTTTCTTCTTTTTCTCTGTTTGCTGCATTCTACAGAACACATAGAAAGAGGAAAAGACCTCTCGAGACAGGTGCCCCTTCCTGCACAAAAAAAATCCTGAATGCAACGCAGGGACCCTTGCACCATGGTGCTAAAATGCCTGGGTTGGTTCTAGATAGCCCATTGTGCGCAAGCACAGGGGAAAGGACAGGAATGTGTAGTATTGCCTTAATTGCAGCACATTTGTGCCTTTTCCTAGTGAAGCAGTGCAGCAAGGTGACCTTTTTCATAAATATGGTCTCAAATTTTTCAGTTGGCAGGAAGCCTAAGAGGATGGAATCTAGTGGATGATTCTCCTCACCCAAAGGTCTTTTCAGGAGGATTCCAACATCCGTCTCTTTTAGTAAGTGAATAATATGAATACTGCAACAACACTGCTTATCATTATTCAGTAATATAAGTTTAGACACCACTTTAGAATGAAAGATTACTCCAGTCCTGCAGTATGCCCCTTGATTTGCAATTTGGTCCAGAGAGAGATCACTGCTTTGAACTCTATGAAACTTTGGTATATCTGCAAGACAGTCCAATATAAAAGACCTATTCAAACGAAATTCATGGTAACAAATAGCAAATTCCAATATCAAAGGCACATTCAATGGATTATAGTAGACCTTATCCCCAACTAACCCTATCTTATCATAATTATAGACAACATTATCTCCAACTTTAGAAGAGAACATCTTAGCATGAGGGTTCAAGGAATAGGTAGGTGCCTCTTGTGGGAGGATCATGATTGAAGTCACTAAAACTTCCTCAGACTGAATGTTTGGAGCAGGTTCTGAAGGCATTTGGGAGAGGGATGTTCTGACAATTTCCTCTTTTGAAACACTCTCTCCACTCTCATCTGTTGCACCTAAGGCAGACTTTGGGTCAAAGCGGATTCCTGTTTTTTTTTAGAAATAGAAATTCTATGCTGTTTCCTCCTCCTTGAGGTTTTTTGTTTACAGTCTTTGTTGTTTTTCTTGCATTCCTTCCTTGTGAGGCTTGGCAATGCTGCTGACACTTTATTTTGAAACACAGGAAATAATTTATTTGTTTTACACTCAGAAGCGGGAGAGGCAGGGGGAGTTGATTCTTCTGTAGGTTTTGGTTCAAACAGATTCTGGAGAGAGAAAATCTGTTTATCCTCCAAAGGACTCTGGCCCTCATAATGAACACGGCTGTAACAACCGCTGTGTTCATGCTGGCGGTCAAAACACTGACCGTCAGTGTCCCCGGATCCCCACCGGCCCACAGGAAGGCCTGGCCGGAACACTGACGACGGCTCCCCATGGAGCTGCAGCCAATGCCTCTGGCGGCGGGTGCAGCTGCATCCATCACGCAGATCACTGCCGCGACAGGGCACTGCACCGGGGCCCCTGCACTGCCCATGCCAAGTGCCAAGTGCATGGGCAGTGCAGGGGTCCCCAGGGGTGCCCCGGTGCTCCACTTCCGCCAGCCTTTCCCTGGCGGGGAAACCCACCAGGGAAAGGCCTGAGGCTGAGGAAACATTATCCGAGGGGTAGCACCGCTGCCCTGTCGGATAATGTTTCTGCCCGCTGCCAGGCTGCCTGACGGAGGAAGCCTGGCGGTGAGTGAGGGCTGCCGATGGCAGCCCTCGCTGGTTCATTATGTGGCGGTTTGGGCCACCAGGCCGGCTGCTGGTTTCACCCCCCAACACCGGCATGGCGGGCCAAACTGCCGTTGTTCATAATGACCGCCTCTGTCTCTCATTATTCCTTTTCCTACATTGAGGAAGGCCACCCTCTGTGCTCAAATCCTTATAGCGTTGATCAGGTATGGAAACCTCACCCTGAGATTTACTTATACAGGAGTCTGATTGAGAAGCCTCAAGCCTAGGGCCATGCCTATTTTCCCTCATTAGGAGCAGGGGGAGATAGCCTTTTCTGATATGGATCTTTTGTTCATTGTGCAACTGGGAGCCACAGACCAGGGGGAGGACCTCAGAGCCTGTCTTCATGACTCCATGCCAATGACTCCCCTCCGGCATAGTACTCTTGCCCGTATTGACACAGCTGTTCTGTGGTGCTCCCAGGGGAGGCAGCTCAGAAAGTACTTTCCCGGCAAGCCCGAAATGCCAGTGCCTGGCCACCTGCCAGTTTGCACCCCCCAGCACTGATGGTGGCGAGAGGAGTGCAGTGGAGATGAAAGGTGGGTGGAGTGCAGTTGCAGGTGTGGTGGAGAAGAGGCAATTACTGACCTAGTGGAGACAATTCTTCAGGGCACAAGGCGAGTTGAGGCAGCAACAATCTCCTCCTCTTTTGACCTCAACTAGCTCAAGGGGACTTAGGAGGGAGCTTTAGCGCTCTTCCCAAGGGTCTTAATCGCAAAGAGCAGAAGCAGCCTGGTTAGGTCCATGGTGTGGTTTGCTCCTCACTGTGTGCTCCCACACACTTGAACCTAGTTAAGACACAGCCTCCTTCCCCTTCTTTCATAAATATGGCCACACAACACAGAACCACATGGAATGTCAGAGGAAGTAACAGCACCAGTGAGCACTAGTGAGTGAGGTTGGGTGGTGAAGTGCAGTGGTGTCATTTGGAAAGCATCGTATTTGAACTCACTGGGAGCCCTCTTTTATTGTTCTCACCGTGTCTAGTATGTTGAGGAATAGACTATGTCTATTATGTATCTCTACCATAAACACAGCTGGAAACTAGAAGCCCTTGATTCACCCTTCACGGGAGCATCTGTGGCTGCTTGAACCCAAGTAAGTGGCCCGGGTGGCCCTACCACATCAGATACTAGTATAGTTATGCCCTTTGTCTCCTGAATGGTACTGCTTTCTGCCCTCTTCTTTCCACGGTCCGTATCTTGGATGTGGAGGCTATGAACATACTTAGGTAAGGGCCTCAGCTGCTATTGTGGAGGGAGAGGGGCATAGAGAATGATATGTGCCTGATGTGTTCTTGCAAAGCTTGCCTGGAAGCCTGTGGGCAGCTTGCGGTCTCTTTAGCAAACTTAAACAGCTATTGCCAGCTTCTACTAATAAAGTAGCTCCCCTGACAGGGAAGGAACATCCATGATGGGCAAGAAACTTCACTCTGTGAGACTGGTCTATTCACATGCTTGTAAAGAGAGAAAAGCCAGCCCTTTGAGAAATCATTCCTGCATGTGAATGCTTTGAAAAGTGTTAATACAGTTACAACAGTTTCTACTCAAAAGGATGTTGGAACTAATAGGTTGGCCTGGCAGAGTCAATTCCAGAAATGCCACGAGAATCCAAACCTACCCTCGGTGCCTGTAAGTCGCTGCACCCGATAACCTGGAAGGGTGCATGGATCACATGAAAGTAAAAACTCTGGAAATAATTTATTTAAGATTACTTTACTCTCTCTTTCCTGGATATCGAGATAAGTCAAAATCAATGCCAGAGAGTAATTTCAGATCACTCATTAACCTATCGGCCAGAGGAAAACATGGTGGGCACTCCCAGGATGCAGCTTTTCAGTAACACTCCCATTGAGAATGTTTCTACTAACTATTGGGTGTCCGGTACCCAGAATTGTGCTTGAGACAACATTCATTGTGTAACCTGCCTGGCAACTATGTTCAGCTCACTGATTCTCTACACTGCCTAGAGAGAATCTTGTCCTCGATACGCTCTCTGTTAGAAAAATCAGTCAATAATTCGGACTCTGTGCTGGACTCACTTCTGTCACTATTAAGCCAATGATCTTGGATATTTGGTGTGTTTTGTTTTCATGTTATTACTGGTTGTGTGCTGCATAAATACTTTACACATTGCCTCCAAGTTAATCCTGATTGCTTTTTTGCCAAGCTACTAGAAGGGTAAGCACAGGTTAACTGAGTGATTTTTGTGCTCCACCCTGACAGGATTGCAGTTGTTGCCTCAGTGGGTCTTCCACCCCCCCAAACCAATTTATAGTCACCTACAAAAGGAAGGGTTTCCTTCAACATCCTTGTACTAAAACACTTCAGAAGTTTGTTTCATCATGTGCTTCGCTCCCTAGTTCCTTCCTGGCTCGATCCTTGGATTCTGCTCCAGCCATCTGCTGCAGTCCTCTGCTCCAATTCACCAGCTCCAGTTTACCTACTTCTATTATTCTTCAAGCTTCTCCTGCAGTGTTGTGTTTCTGGTTGTTTTTTCCACCTCTGCCTCATTCTTATCGGTACATGCTGTTCAACTCTTCCTAGTGTGAGCAGCAACTTTGTCAAAGCCCAGCAAAAAAATAATGCACTTTAGACTTGCCTGAAGGAGAACACCAACAGGCTGTGTATGGACTGCAGTTCTTTAGAACATCTAGTCTTTTCCTGTAAAATCCACCCCAAAGAAAGGCCAAGATCTGTCCTTAGTGAAAGGGGTAAGGACAAAAGACTTTCAAATCCACTTAGTCAGAATGTTCTAACATTCTCATTCATCCTTGTTCCTGCTTCCTGTCCTGCTGGGACTTTCTGAAGGTCACACTTTTGAATCCTCTGTGCTAGAGTCCTTTGCACAAATCCAGTATGTGGTAGCATACTTTATACGGATAATAAATGGGCTGCTAAAAGAAAAATGTCCTATATTAACATGGAGTCTCCCAAACAAGTTCAGACAGTGGATGGGAATCCTTTAGTCTCTGATCCTGTTAAGGAAATCACTGCACTGTACTGCTACTGAAAAGCTGCATCCAGGACCCGGGGGTGGGTTAACATTTGGTGACTATAAAGAGGTATTATCTTTTGACATCATTACCGCTCCAAAGTAAGTCATGATATTTGATATTCCCTGGTTGGTTCATCATAACCCCTATGTAAATTAGAGCACCTGACGTACTGCACTATCTTCTCAATTGTTCCTTGAGAACTGCTACAATAAGAAGATTTCTGGGCACCAAAGGAATAAGTCTAGGTTCAACCTAAGGAATCAAGCTTGATTAGTGTCCTTCAATCCATACTGATGTGACATTTTTTAGGCGCCAAAGGAAGTGACCTTAATTCCTCTCAGTAATCTGACTGTGCCATTTCTCTCAAACCTGAGTCTTTAGTACCTCTTGAAAGGGTGTACTCCTTGTCCAAGAACCCAAGGGTAGACTTGAGACAATATTTGACTGAAACTTTACAGAATAAACTGATGATACGATCTACTTCATCTGGTGGAACAAGGGTTGGACGGGCCTACAGGGGAATCAGACAGAGCCCGAGGGGCTGGTCTGACTGGTTAGTGTGTGGGCCATTTTTTTTTAACTGTTTGTGGGCTGTTTAAGGGTCTGCTGGGTAGGTTTTTACAGTTGAGTTCCCTGATATTAAAACAAACATTGCCTGCAGCAAGTTCAAATCTATATCGTCTTCCATACAGTCAAAAACACGTATACAGAGTAGTATACCTAGTGCAGCACCACTTTTCTTGTGCCCTTTAGCCCCCCCCCACCTCCACCATGTGTTTAGATTCTACTTAATACCTACTTAACCCCCAGAATATCTAGGAATGCTCGACTCATGCAGCCCCAATTTAATATACTGAACAGGACATACCTTAACCCGAAATGGATTGGCAAGATATACTCATTGCCACCGGTGTCTTGTCTACAGTATTGTGACCCAGAAGTTATCTTTTATTACTTGTGCTGTCATGCAGAACTATTGCAGAGTTTTGGGAAACAATGAAAGGGATTCTCAATACAGTGGTTGAACGAACTGTAATGAATAAGGTTCAAATGGCTTTTGGGCTTGATGCTATACCTCTCTACAAAACAAGGGTAGCTGTAAATTTGCAGACCTCTCCCTACTATGGACTAGAACTAGTGCACTAAACATTCCTTAATGGAAGAGAGAGGCGGCCAGGTGGGCCGGCATGTAAAGGGTAGTTTTACATATTGTGAAAAAGAAAGGCTGCACTGAGGAATCATTCTTCCTACCTGCCACCATCTATTAGTGGAATTTAAGGGGCAAATGGTCAACGAGCACAGTTGAAATGTCTGGCAAGACAAAAGCAATGCGTAGGTTCAATCACTAAAATAGAGTCATGATGGTGGGTTCTGCGTTAGAGTTCCTTAAAGAGGGACCTCTAAGAGACAGGTGCTGAAGGGAAGTGAGGGAGGGACTTCTGACACCATGCATTGGGTCTAGACTGCCACATTTCATGCCTATTTTTTTGTAAGAAGGAGAGTAAGGTAAGGCTCTGCCAAACCTAAGAGGAGAATACTAAATCACTGCCTAGCATGACTGATCAAATCAAAACTAAATAACAAAATCAGTGCTAAAATAGTTGATAAGCGTATTGTTAGCTTACAGTGATTTGAATGATGAAGGCAGTGGGGGCATGGACACCTGCAATACCAAATATATAATATGTTATTCACTAAATGGATTACCAAATTGTGCTTCAATGATCTAAAGTTACTGGCAAAACATGCTTGGAATTACTTGTGCAATTTGCTTCTGAAAATAAATTAATAATTATTTTTTGTAAAAAAGAAAGACCACTGATGTTTTCACTGTGGTCTCATGGAATGTTCCTGGCACCTAGACCTGGACGAATTACAGATAGCACAATTACAGGTTTCATATCTGAGATTACCAACCTGGTACTCTGCATACCGGCCAACAGATAATGTGTCAGTATCCTCTTTTCTGTTCTGCTCCTCCTCTTCCATCAGCTCTGCCTTCTTGAACTTTTTCATAACCTCCAACAGCTCAAGTACTGGGATAGTGGTCTTCAGCTTTCCTACAATAGTTTGAGAAAGATTGCTATTTGATGTTTTATGATATTTAAAGCATTAAAAATCTGTCTATACACAGAAATCAGAGGTTGACCCAAAGTAGAATAGCAATGCAAGTTGACCTCAAAATTGATTTTATAAAGAGCAAGTGAAAATGCAGAGTTTCCAAATGATGGCTGTTTTCAAGTCTTGCATAGTCAGTTTTAGCCCACCCCCACATCATACACAAAAAACATAATACAATAAAGTACAATGCATAAATACAGAATGTGTTTTGGCACTCCCTTTCAGCATTGACTACTGTTGTTCAGCTGACTTTTGGCATCGGCTAACAGGACTAGACATCAGTGTTGAAATCAGCCCACAGCAGTTTGCAGATATGAACATTTTTTAAACGTAGATCACACACTGTTAGACCTAGCAGCCTGTATGCGGCTTTCCCCCAAACCTTTTGTCTTCTTCCTTTCTGTTTTCTCAAATTTGTTTTTGCTCAACTTAGGACTCGGTGCCCTTTACTACTGCTAACCAGTGCTAAAGTGCTTCTGCTCACTCTTTACAACATGATACAACTGGCTTACATCCAATTGGCATATTTAATTTACTTACAAGTCCCTAGTAATGTGTTACCACATGCACCCAGGGCCTGTAAATAAATTAAATGCTACTGGTGGGCCTGCAGAACCTATTGTGCCACCCAACAAAGTGAAAAACTCCTAAATTCATGTTTCACTACTGAGAGACCTACCGCTCACATAGGATAATATTAGGTTACCTTACTGCATCTAATAAGTGCTAACCTTTGATTGGGAACAGGTGGAAATGTCATGTTTGGTCTCAAAAGAATTGGAATTCAAAACCCTCTCTAATGGTGAAGTTTTTTAGTCACAATTCTGAAAATGGCAATAAAGAACAGATAATGGATGGAATGCTGAACAATGCAAACATTCACTCCCAGTCACAAAGATGTGGGTTTAGTCCATCGCTTTTTTGCCCACCACACCACCCCAGTTTGGACCCCACTGCTTGAGGCCTGCCTTGCTGCTTGAACCCAGGACTATCAGAGTGGCTACAGTTGGCTTGTTTCCTGTTCTGAGCTACAGGGACGCAATAAGCTCCAACAACCTTTAACTCTGAAGGTGGACCCTGCCTGAAGTGATTCCTCAACCCCCCCAAGTAGTGCCAACCAGTTCAGACCCTTGGAAAAGATGTTAAATGTGCTACACCAACTTTAAAAAGTAAGACTTAAATAGTTTTCCACTAAAAGTGGCCTGAGAGCCGACAGGAGACTGGGACCTGCCTGCTCGCTGATCCACCAGAGATCCATTTAGTGGTCAGCATAACTGTGATGCTACATTCTTCTCCACTGCAGCAAATCATGTTTAGCTGCTCCTCTCGAAAGGGGTATTCTGCCTCATAGAGCCCTCGTCGTCTAGAGCCAGCAGCTTCAACCCACTGGAGATTTCCGACTTCCAAAAAAGTGACAAAGTGTAAATGTTGAAATCTTCATGGCTCCACGGACACCACCGACTGCTTTGCCCCACTGGGTTGAATTCATTTTAGGTTCTCACAGGGCACATGAAACATGTGTTATCCTATGTATTTCATTATTTCTTTTAGCGCTCTGCAATTGCTTATATTTTATAAGAAATGTTTTGCTTTTCATTATCAGTGCCATTCTGGGAAGGCGTCATTATCAGTGATGTACGTAGGTATTGTCATCATGTCCCTTTCTTTCTTACGTTTGACAGGAACATAATGCACACTTATTAGACATTGTTTATGTGATTGCCAACACGTTTGCATACATAATCAGTTGTTTATGTACATACCTGCGTCAGAGATCCTACATGATCAGTATAAGTACACTTTGCACGGACAAGGTCATCAGAGGGATTCCTTCCAGATGGCATCTATGCTGCATATCATCCTGCTGCAGAACTTAGCCTTTGTATTTCCACAGAGTCTGACCTAGAGAGCTCATTCCAAGGTAACGAGGGTTGAGGGGCGCTTCTCACAGACATGGTACTGGCAGGGTAGGGATTAGGCGTTCTTTGTTAGGAATTTCAAATCTTAGGTTCATTGCAATATGGTGGGGGTTTTCATATTCACAACTCTCATCTTCACGATTTTGCTTTTAATATTGCTCATTATCCTAATCATTGCAATTCATGCATTTTGCTATAGATTGCAGTCTTTTCAATAAATATATTGAAAACTCTCCTGCATCTCCTTCATTGTTTATTTGCGTTTGAGACTTATTGCTGACGAGAGAAAAGGGTAATTTCCATTCCACCACAACTCCACTGAGAAGTCTCATCTAGAGTCCATGTGTAAGGCTGTTGGAAATCACCTTTGCCATCTGAGTTTTGGTGAGGTACTGCTTGTGAGCCGGGAGGGTTGGGCCAACAGTTGGGACTTGTTGCAGGAGTGTCTCAGTTGCCTACAAACAGAAGTGCTGCCACCCCTAAAGCAGCAGTATTGCTAAGAAGTGAGAGTCCAACTACGACACTACTGATCTTTACCTTCTCAGAAACGTTTCCTTGAAATGTTTTCTAAGTCCGAAGGTAAGCCAAGACAAAGCCCACGTGACCTCCTGTAGCCGAACCATGCTCCATTGAAGTCAGCCATAACTTTTGACCTTGTCCTGGCCTTGCACAACTAGATGCCAGCGGTTGGCATGTTGATTTAGAAGGTTGATTTTTCACTTAAAACAAAAAATTCATAACTCAAGTTTGATTAATTGGATTTGATTCATTTAGGTGTCATTGTATTTATTCAGTTTTATTCTATGTTTCTAAATTGGTGTGGGATTTTTCCTTTTTTTGTATTTTCACTTTAGTACTGTTTGTGTGCTGCATAAATACTTAACACAGTACTGTGAAGTTAAGCCTGACGTATTTTATGCCAAGCTACCAGAGGCTTAAGCACAGATTAATTTAGTGACTTTTGAGGAAGGATTTTTTTTTTTGCTTGAGTAAGGTTTTTACCCTCTCAATCAAAAATCCATTTTCATACACATACAAAACGCACAAAGCCTTTTGTTATTTATTTTTTGATTACTGTTTAGGTGGCCTCCGTCCCTCACACTGTCTCTTGCTGCTAGCTGTTTTCTGCAAATTTCATCTTTGCTTGGCTGCAATACAGACCATGAGCTGACGACCAATCATAAGACTCCAGCATTCACCGTCCTGTACTTCTCTGCAGCCAGGCAGAAATTTAGCAAGCGCCTGAGTTTGCATAGGCACTACAGATGCCCCAGATCTCTAGCAACCATACACTGAGTGTTCAATTTAAGTGTGCTGGTGCTTTCATTAATAAAAAGGTCAATGCACAGGATTGAGGTCATGTACGTTTTTCCAAATGGAGACTCAATTAATTAGAAATACAAATCAAACCTTTGCTTGACAAAGAATCAAAGTCAAAACCATAAAGTTGGTTGGTTGAACAAGCAATTAAATCATAATATCTGTAGGATGTAATGAATCAATAGGTAAAACCAAGTATAGCTCAGCCAGTGTAAGAGAAATTATTTTATATATGAATCAGTAAACAGACTGAAGTGGAGTCTGCTCTCTAAAGTAGAGGGGAAAAGTCTGGCAGACAACACACAATATTTTTTAGATTTTCAGGTCTTGAATGATATAACCATGAAAAAATTCAATAGTTTTTCATAAAAACATAGCATGAGGGAATGTGAATACATAATTAATCACAACCCTTCACGTAAAAATGCATTGCATCTTCCACCCTCTACAAAGTGATGGACTACACAATTTGCATTGATAGATTCAATAGGAATAGAAAAGTGTCTTGAGATAGTTACAAGTATGAAGACGGTTACAAAATCAACTTCTTCCAAGGGATACAAGAAAATTAATTTACTTCTGCTCAAACATCACCACACAGCAAACTTAATTTTTGTTGAGTAGAAAAAAGAAAGACTATTAAAATGTTAAGAATAAAACAACATGTTTGTGCTTATAATGTTCAGGCTAGTGCAGGCAAAGAGAGGCCTAGTCATGTCAATTTGCAGCCTAATTATGTCAAATGGAATCGTTTCATATTGGTTAACCATTATTATAATTAGTAAAAAATCAAGAAGTCAAGTGTGCATGTGGTTTGACTACTATGAAATTGCTGCACATTAGCAATTGATATTTTTCTCTATCCCTTCTACTGACCCGGATGTCAACCCATTACATCTCAATCACTAAGAACCCAGTGGGTCCTATCACCAGACTGGCACATTGATATCACTCTTAGCATATGCTTTAGCTTCCACCGGAACAGGCTCACCAGAGGCCCGGAACTGGTGATTCAGTGCCAGAGGAAGGATGCTTTGCTGCTGCTCTCTAAGGTCTGAAGATCGCTATGGCTGCTGCCTGAGTAATTGTATCTATCATTATGCAGCGCATTCCTGCCTTTTCCCAGTTTCCAATTCTGGTGCACATTGTGCTGCCTGGCGCCAACGCAGGCACTCTTGCACCATGGTGGAAGAGTACCTGCATAGTAAACAGGATTGTTTTTGTGCAGCAAGGGGCACCTTCATGCATATTTAATATATACGGCGCACCATGGCAGTAATTACGGAACTAGCGTCACTACCTTTGACATTACTTTGGGGCTTATCAGGATTAGCATCAAAAATGTTGACGCTAATCCTGCAAAGCACCCAGAGGCACATTGTAACCAATGGGAGCATCCTTTCAACGGCTGCTCTGAGCGGGCGTTAAAAGTGCCAAAAAAGTGAAGCAAAGAAATCTCTTACATTTCTTTGCGCCATTTTTTCGGCTCCCCCTAGCAGGGGAACGCTCCCTTTGCATACATTATGCCTGACGCAGGCCTGATGTAGCGCAAAGGGTTACAAAGTGGCGCAATGCATGCATTGCACCACTTTGTAAATATGGCGCGGTGTTTTTAGCCTCGTTGAGACACATTAGCGTAAAAAAAAAAAAATCACGCTGTGTTGTTTGAATGGCGCTAGGGGCCCTTAAATCGGGGCCTTAATTTTCAAGCATTCGTTATCAAGGAAGATCGTAGACCCAAACTCGGTTTCCATCTTCATGGGACAGATGGGACTGTTGTTTATGAATTCAATTGAGATACCCCCCCACCCAGAAGAACCTTACAGTAAAAGCAAAATGTGTCTATTACTCGAAGGATCGTAAAAAGTTTAGAAGAATCTAATGACGGAGAGAGAAAAAATAAACTATTACTAATCTAAACATGTTTTACCAATAGCCTAAGCCAATTTAGGCAGCAGTGCTTTTTTAAATGCATGGTTTGCAAAATGTCCCTAATTTGAAAATTATTAACTGGATACAGAGATGCCTTAGCCACGTTTCTCAGGGCTTTGGTTTTCCAAGAACGGGTGCATTGGAAGAATGATACTATACAAAAGCCAATACACCAGGGAAACACTACTTGATGTTACCAAACCCGCCCAGTTAGCGACATAATGAACCTACAAATTACAGGTTAAGTTAACCTTGTTTCTGTAATAACGGGTAAAATGCGCTGCCCTTACAGCGTGGTAAATTTGGGTGCGTTCGCTGTCTATGCCTACCCCTAAACGATCCTATTCTCTGTCTTTAGGAGTAAATGTACAAGTGGTTCCAGGAAGGGAATGACCGCAAAACACTCATGAAGACACACATAGATATATGTATGCATGCTCTGTGTACTTTTCATGCATATAAGCCAATTTTAACCTCACCCCAAGAGCACTTAACTCTTCCAATGTCCCATTTTTACCCATTCAGTGAATTTGGAAGTGGAATTAAGGAACACAATTTACTATATGCAAACATTATTTCTACAGATTTCTACATAAGGAAATTACTCTTACCTTTCCCAGTTAGTCTCTTTAACCGTGTGCTATTATGTCCATCATCAGGAGATTTTGACCTATCAGATGAAATTGTAAATCTGTTTTTAATTAATGTCAAGAAAGCAACATTGAATAAGAGTAGATACAAGTATAAAGTGGATAGATGGAAAAAACAAATCTAAATGTATGTGTCAGGTTGTTCTGTATCCCTATAGCTATCTCAAGACCTCTGAAAATACAGACCAAATAATTAGTTGCTCACCATCGATAACTCTCTTTCTTGTGGATAGTCTTTCTACACAGAAATTCTGCATCTTTAGAATATTGCCAGGTGCAACACTGATACCAGCGAATTCCTCAGCAATGCTCTTGTCTCCCAATAAGGTGTACCATGTGGCTCTGCAGTGATTGTGTACCGCCCGGAAGTGACAGTGGAGGTGCATATAAGCACCACACCTGTGCGGTGAAGTCAGTTCCTTTTGTTTTGCATCCTCTGACACACATCAGGAGCTCCTCTCCCAACTTTTTTGGCCTTCTGACAACTTCCAAATTTCGGCAGTGTGCCAGGGAAAATGCGATGCGTACCCCAAAAATGACAGGATTCAAGCTATACCGAGACTGCACAAAGCAGATGTCAGTCATATACACACTTCTGGTTAATGGGCTGTGCTCACACCTACATTTTCCCACAAATGTGCCCTCAGCATCCAAAAACAATACACAACTCTATGCTGCTGAACATATGAAGAGGTCACGGTTGAAACACACATCCCGCACTCACTCAAGAGTCCATTTCTTGCTCAAAGTCTTCCGGTAAGTCAAAGTCACTACTGCACCAGAAGTATATGAAAACTAAGCAGGACTCAACCCCATCCTGACACTCAAAATTAGGTGAAAACGTGTGAGGATGTCAACGAAAAGATCATACACTGCAAGTATTTTCTGACTCTAACCCAGCCCCACAACTTGTCCCGTCTCATTACAAATTCCCCAGGCCATCAACAACCCCACAGCCTTCACGGAGGACATGCTGCAACTCTTTCAGGTGTTTCTGGTTTTCTCAGGCGTGTCTTTGGGCCCCATGGAGCTACAGGGACCCATTGCTAGACTTTCTGTGGCAGGCCCTCCCCTAAGGACAACAGACCCGTGGGAGTGAGTCTGGGCCTGTTCCAATGCCATTCTAGACTTTCACTCCAGCTCCTGGATCCATGCCAGTCCCTTCCACGCCAGTACCACTGCTGACTCCACCAACACCAGTAGTAGACCCAATCTGATGGCAGTCTCCAACCCTGAAATGACATCGGACTGCTTCAGTCCTATGTTGCAGTGTGAGATTTCAAAAGTGCATCCAGTCATTATTCAGTCATACAATAATCAGTTTTCTCTTCCTCAACACTAGTCATATCAAAGGCTAGAAGGTATTTGGATCCATGTCTGAACCTGGCCTTCAAAATGTGCCTCATGAAACTGATGATGATGCAGAGGTAAACAACCTGCCTCCTCCCCCATACTGATGAAGGCTATATCTTGATTTACAGAATCCCAGTGGAATAGATACATTTCAAGACACTGAACGTGACTCACCACCTATGCCACTAAGGCAGAAGGTGCCTCTTTTGCAGTAGTAGTGCAATGGCAGCAGAAGTGCTAGGCGTACAGTCGCTTATTTTTCAAACTGGGGCAATTTTGCAAATTTGTTAACTGAAGTCCTTCAGTGAGATCCAACTCCTGCTGCACTATTACCATTCCACAAGACTCTCACAGATGCTGACATGCACAGGCCCTTTGGTCAGTTGACGTGTGGGCAGGTGACAGACTGCCCCCCAGTGATTCAAAATTTTTTGGCAAAGAATCCTACACCTGGAAGCCTTATGAGACACATGTCGAGAAGTAAAGTTAACCTAATGGCTTTCCAACCAACTGTTTGGATAAAATGTCAAAATATATTTATGCCTTCAGAAAGAGAAAGCTCCCTTTGGCTAGTCTCATGCAGCAGGTACACCCGTTCTTTATGAGACTAGATCCAGAGTTAAAAGGAATGCTGCTAGTGTTGCTTCCTAGTACCAAATAAGGACAGAGGCCTATGTTGGGTCTCACCTCATTGAATACCTTTCATAGGAATGACAAGTTGAAAATACTCACTCTGGCTCAGATCCGTTCTTGACCCAGTAGACTGGATGGTGTCCCTGGACATGCAGGATGCATATTTTCATGTATCCATTCTGCACTCCCACAGGCATTACCTGTGGTTCATTGTGTAGTTGGAACACTTCCCATTTGCTGAGCTTCCCCTCGGCCTTACCTCAGCCGTAGAGGTGTGTTCTTATAGCTCGACGACAGGCTGTTCAAGTCAGACTCACTGCACTCAGTGGTGGGCCACCTCTGAACAGCAGCCAAATTCTTTCAGTTTTTCCAACAACAAGTCCTACCAGAGCCCCATGCAAAGGATTTCCTTCACTGGGCTATCCTGGACTTGGTGGCATTTAAGCCTTTTTACCACTGCATCAACACCTGGACATTCGAGATCAATCGTGTTACTAAGTGAGGATGGTTATGAGGCTTCTTGGGCTCCTTACCTAGTGCATCCTTGTCATCCTGAATGGTGGCATATGCGTGCCTTAAAGTGGAACCATAGATTTTTGTGAGCCAAGCAACAATGCTGCCTCACCAAACTCATTCACCTCTTTCAGGCAATAGCTCTGATCGTCTGTGTTGGCTGATTTGTGATGGACTGCTCTCCTTTCCCCACCTTCATTTGACATGTGTAACAGATGTATCACTGCTGGGTTAGAGGGGCCGTCACCTAGGAAAGGTGAAGATCAGAGGCCTCTGGGCTCCAGCAGAGAGTCAGATCCACATAAATTTTCTACAACTTTGAGTGATTCATCTTGCCCTGAAAGATGTCCTCTCATCCATGGTGATGAAGGTTAGCAACAAAACCACCATGTAGTATTGCAATGAACAGGAAGAGTGGGGTCCTACACCATGTGCCAGGAATCCATACATCTCTGCGGTGAGTCAACCAGCAGAACATCTTTCAGGTTATCAACCAAGAGTTCACATCAATAATTTAGTTGAATGACACTTGGGTCTTGAGGAAATATGTAAGGCTGAAAATTAAACAATATGTGTATATTTGCTTTCTAGCAAAATTTAAGCACCAAGGAAGAGTATAAACTGAATATTAATAACTAACCAACGTACTGAAAATAAAATGCTTAATGTGCTTTCACTAACAGTGCATCAAAGTGATCCTCTTAACCTTAAAACTGCCAAATGTAACAATTTCCCAACACAAAACCAACCCTTCACTGTAGCCTTAACTCCTCGTTTGAGCTACATCTCCTTTGAATTATGGACGTATGAAACTATGTACTCAGTCCAGATTGCTGTCATACAAGAGGAACATAACAATCCACTTTGCCCAAAACTTTTAAAATTGTTTGAAACTCCTCCTTAGTCCACGCCTTATTTGCTGATATTGGTTCATGCTGAGCCTTCGCTTCCCCTCTTTTATATTATGTTTGTTCATTACTAACTGTTTAGCTCCATACAAAACACTCTAATAATCTGTAAGGTGCACATGACTCATCTATAAAGCTATAAGGTCTTGAAATTAGAGACACCAAACTTCTTAACAAACAAATTTACTGTACCTCTAGGCTAAGAAAACTTTACAAATTAAGCCCCTGGCAAAGTTTGGCAGATGGGTTACTCTGTTGCAAACGTGACAGATATCCCATCCGCTGTATTACGATTCCATAGAATATTATGGGATCATAATATGGCAGACAGGATATCTGTCATGCTTGTGACAGAGTAATCCCATCCGCCAAACTCTAAATTAAGCCCGGAATCTTTATCATGACCTCAAATTCCTCCTTCAAAAGAAATCTACTTGGTCATGTTCCTTCTCAGGCATCACCCCAAAGATGTAAAGTGAAGAGGCAGATAAATCTAAAGGTTCACACTTGTCAACAGTTGTATATTGGGACTTTTTGGCTATCAATGAGGCTATATTCCTTCATCATGAGCTCCTGCTTTGTTTGTATCTGGAAAAAGCTCACAGCACGATGAACCCAAGAGTCCCACCTGATGAGGTCATGCCTTTCCTGGGTAGCTTCACAACCTCAACTTCCTACAGGTGTTGGAGAACCTACTCATATTCACTTCTGCATCTCTCAGGCCTACACATAGCAGACTCCAAAAAGGCAGGTCTCACACCAGCTTTGTACATAGAGGGTCAGGTGCAATCCAATCCCCACTGGTCTGCTAGTTTTTCTACACAGTGGAGCCCCTCTTTGGCATTTTTAGTCCCTGAGATTAAGAAGAAGATGGCCAACTAACCGTTCAAGCACTTCAGCTCCAGACAATGAGCAGAGGACAAGTCATGCTGAGGTCCTTTTTACATGCACATCAAGTCAGAATGTCCTTTTCTGTTTCTTCATCAGGGTGAATTATGTTCTAAGAGCCAAATTTCTACTTGTGTAATCTCCAAATAATTCCTACAGTCCAGCCAGCCTACATTTTCTAGCATTTGATCCTGCTCTGCAAACTATCAAACAGACTCTGGGATATTTGAAGATGGCAGGGTAGCTGTCTACATGTTTAAAACTACTGAAATCTATGTGAACACTGACTTAATGAAATGAAAATCCTCCACTGCCACGTCAAGCCTCCCGGGGTGGCTTTTCCACTATGGCGGAGGAGCGTTGCCCCCCGCCAGCAGCAGCAGCTGCAAATATTTTACAGTAAAAACCTAATAAACTATGTTATTACATTTGTATGCAAAAGGGGCGGGGCTGCTGGCCTGACAGGGACGGAGGGGGACTGCTGTGCACTCCCCCTCAGTGTGCATGTATGTCTGACTGGCCATCTCGGGACGGCCAAGCATACATGCGCACTAGGCTCTCTCCAACCCGTCCTCGGAGCGCCCTGGCTGGGAGCTCCGTCCAATCCCACTGCTGCTTTCATGCTGCCAGCAGCATGAAAGCAGCGGTAGAATTGGACGCAAGGCAGGCTGGGAGCCTGTGCCTGCATCTGAGGAGCAGTGCGGAGGTTGCGCGGCGAAACAGGTACGTTTTTTTTTATTACTTTTTTTATTGCTCGTTCCCCCATGCCCCCTCTCCCCCCTGCTGCACGCCGCCCCGCCCCTTCTCCCTCCCGTGAGCCATGACTGCAAGCCTCCCCTGAATGAATTCTGGAAGCAGTCTCGCCCTCCAGCTGTGTGCCACACAAGGTGGCTGGGAAAGCTATAAACCTTCCTTTTGCTAGCATCCATTCAGTCAAAAAACAAGCTCCAATCAGGTCCTTTGTCATAGCATCTATGTTCCTGTGCACTCCCAGGTCATTCAATTCAAGATACGTGGCCGGTGGTTACTCTTCCTAGACTATCTGTTAGTAAAGTCAGGTCTGTTGTGTCTGGTCAAAGAGCTATTTCATATATCATCAGGGAAGAGCCCAGCAGAACTGAATGAATAACTGCTAAATCTTCAATGCAGCACAAAATAGTTTTTCACAAAGTCAAATTTACACTATGCATTAATTAGCAAAGATCTACCTCCACCAATAAAATAGATTTTTGATAATTTTTTTAATGAAAATTTGAAAGATTCCTATAGCATTTTCCTATGCCTACCTATTAAAAGGTGACTATGATAAGGTTATCTCAACAATATAAGGCATATTAGCCTAGAGCGAAAATAGCACTCAGCAGAATTATCATGTCCTTTCTCTAGAAATCCATCCTTCTAGGCTGTAAGACACATTTGGAGGTGATTTAGCTAATGTTTAAAAATACATTTTTCTGCATGTCAATATAGGGCCAGATGTATCAAAGATCTGGTCTGCATTTCTTAAATAGCAAATTTTAAGTAATCGCTGTTTAAGAAATGCAAAATGGGATGTATGAATTTTGCGATTCGGTAATAGCGATTTCTTAAAATTTGCAAACGCTATTACCGAATTGCAAATAGAAAATGCAACTCCATTCAACCCTATGGGCCTGTCGGCCCATAGGTGCGAATGGTTTTGCATTTCCCAATTTCCGAATTCCAGTTAGGAATTCGCAAATTAGGTAATGCAAACCCCCTAAGGCCCCCTCTGATGCACCCCCAAAAACTATTTGCGGACATGTGAAGCATACACATGCCTCAGGGGCATGTGGGTGCTACATGGCCAATTCACATTTAGGAAATGCTTGATACATGTGCTTTGGAAATCGCAAATAAGATTTTTCTATTTGCGAGTTCCTATTTAGAGAATTGCAATTTGCGATTCTCTAAATGGGGTCGCGATTTTAAGGAATCGCTATTTTAGTGATTCCTTAAAATTGTGCTGCTAATGCTTTTCATACATTGTGAAAGGCATTTTTGCATTCGCAAATGGACAAAATTTGTGATTCGCACCGTTTGCGAATGCAAAAACGTTTGATACATCTGGCTCATAGTTCCCTTTGACATGCTGCTGCAGTCTTTCAGGCTGATACCAGTCAAAATACGTTGGTAGGCCTCAAGTCTGTCTTTTACAGTCACACATGTGAGTTTTGTAACAATAAAAGTCATTCTGAAGACCATGTGACGTTAATGCCATTTCTGCGTTTCCTGCACAGTGTTACTGTGGCCTTACTTAAAAGTTAAATGTCAATTAATCATAGCCCAAACTATACCATGTTTTAGGGGTTAGCACATATGCACTGAGGCGCAGAACAACAGTCTTATCGACAACAAAATCTAACCTAAAGAAATAGAGGCACTCAAAAAGATGATGTTTTCTTCCAAATGGTTTATGGACAATGAAGCAACTGTTTGTGCACATACTGTGCACCCACAACAGCCATCGATTGACAACACTGAACATTTAATACATAAAGCCCTAATGGCAAGGGTCAGGTCTCTACATTCCCTGGTTTTCCGCTCTAATGGGAGTAGATTTCTGACTCATAAACCTGGAAATCTCCATCCCTAGGACTTCTCCACCCCATTCCACCATGAGAACAGAGATACCCCAACCTTTTTTAGAAGTAATTATTTTAAGTGTTTTTAGGGTTAGAATACCCCTGCAGGATGTTTTTACATTCCCACTAAACAACAGAGTTTCAAGTGCTGAGGGTCTCTGCACCACTTCCACAAGCACAACCCTCCTTCCACACACTTAACCTTAACTTCATGATGGTGGAAACCTGCCTTTTTGGTAGATTCTCTGCCATGAAACTACATGTGATGATTGTAAAATTCCACTTGTCTACATTCAGTGAATCAGGGTGTGGTTTGGGTAGAGAATCTGAACTGGCTTTTTAGATACCTAATTGAAATATTTGTATTAATTTAAGCCTGGTCAAATTATGAATAGAGAGCCTGACTTATGCTATGGCGTCTTCCACATGAATTATTTTCTGGGTTCAGAGTTGTGAGTGAGTCAATTCTCACATCCTAATTCTTGTTTCGTACATGATTCATGAAGGATGTTATGCACCAACGTTCAATTAAGTACATAAATCAAATCTGTAAACTTATATGTTTGCATCAGCATTCTTGAGTCACAGAAGGTAACTTTGCATTCATAACTGGATTTTCCCATACAGAAAATAGTGTCACTATTATGGAAACTACTTTTGAGCAAATCTGCAAACAGGTGAGTCACCTGCTAAAGTTGATGAACACCCACAGCATGCATGTGTGTGGGCATTCAAAACCTATTTAAGATTCCGAGCCTGAGAATGTTTTGATTTCTACACCTGTCAAAGGCAGGAATAAATATTTTAGTGTAGAAATGGGAATGGAACACCCACAAATATGTTAGAGATGTAGGGGAAGAAAAGTTTTGTTTTTTTACTAGAAAACGACTTCATTAAGGAAAATTAAAGGAAACAAAACGTTTCACAGTACAAATGGACTTCAGTGTGACACTTCAGAAATATACACATGTAAATGTCAGTTTCTAAAATGTTTATGCATGTAAATGAAATGTACTCAAAAAGTAGGTGTAAGCTCACATTAATTTACTGTGGATGTGGAATTTTGGTGTAAATTGGTAGATGCAATTTACACCATGGAACATACACAATTTCCAAAGGAACATACACGATTACCATCAGGTTCTCTCAACTTACTCACCTTATTGATCGCACCTTGACAAATGCCACAAGTGCTGCAAGAAATAGAAACAGCACTAGAAGCACCAGTGCAACAGCCAACCACAGTGGGACAGCTGCAGGGGTAGAGGCCACTGAAATAAAAACAAAGAATGCATCAGTCATTCCAAATGTGCAGCATATCCTTTCCTCCACTAAAACATACATGATCACTGTACCTACACTGTAGAAGTTGCATGATTTAATGCTCCACTTTTCTCTAGTGACTTTTGAGCCTGCTGTTCATCCCAATGTATTAAGTATATAATGTAGCCATGGCAGCTTCAATTCATCTGTTAGTCTTTATTGAAACGTCTGCTGTCCCTCTCAGCGCACAGATAGAATAAAGATGATGGCCAGTTTTAATGTTCTTATTTTTCCTTCTTCAACTTGAGCAGGAGTTTGCCTACATCCATACAGTACTGTATAATATGCCTTTTACAGACAAAGAAAGAGGTTACCTTACGTAGGTAGCATAAGAATCAGCCAATTTTACACTGCTGTAATGTTGTATGGCACTGGCATCAAGCTATGAATGCAAAAACAACATCTTGTACTGCATTTTGCAAATGATGGTGCAACTGCAAGATGGCACTATGAATGAGGGTATGTTATATCATTTATCAGCAAAAAAAAGGGTATCAGGCTTTTTGGAACTGTCTGGGTATTGCTTAACCATGAGGTTACAAAGGCTCACATTAAGAGTGGCCTGGCTACTGGTATGATATTTATTGCATTATACTAACATAGATGCCCAACGTATAAGAAAAATAAAGGAAAATAAACTAATTTTCTTTATGCCTCCAAAATTCCATGGTCAGTAAAGTCCAAATAGAAGATGTGGCCAGGAGAATTTCTCATAAAGGATGGCAGCCCTCACCCACCCAGTGATGGCATGCTACATCATGCTATATCATCAGCACCTCCTCATAACAGTGTGACAGGACACCAGTGTGGGCTTCAATCCTGGCTAACCAGGGGAGCTCTTGGGGGTGGTATATGAGATAGGTAGCCAATGACTTAGGGCCTCATTATGATTCTGGCAGTCACTAAAATGCCTGACTTGCAAATGGACATCAGACCGCCGCCATTGTGGTAGTCTGAGCACCACATTATAATCCTGACAGGCTGCCAGGGAACCGCCAGCACCACCAGGATCATAGATCCCAGCTGTCTGGAGGTAGGTGGCGGTCCCAATCTATCAGGGCAACGCTGCATGGGATTACGACCTCGGCCTCCGCCAGCCTTTTCATGGCAGTGGCACTGCCATGTAAAAGTTGGCAGAGAACGGATGCAGGGGCCCCCAGGGGGCCCATGCACTGCCCATGCACTTGGCACGGACAGTGCAGGGTCCCTCTGGCCACCACCATCGCAATGTTCACTGCCTGCTTTGCAGACAGTGAACATTGGGAGGGTGCTGGTGCACCCAGCGGGCTACAGCATTGCCGCCAGCTCGATTACGAGCCGGAGACAAAGCTGTAGCCTGTTTCCCACTAGGTCAGCGGGCGGAAACTCAGATTTCTGCCCGCTGACCTAGCAGGAACCTCTTAATACCTCCGGCTGGGAGGTTGCCTCAGAGGCGGCAGACACACTGTCGGGAGTCTGGCAGACAAAGTTTTCCTTCCACCAAACTCAAAATCGGTCCGATGCTGTAGGTGATTAGGGAGCATCACAGAGGGGACAAATATTAAAACTACCTTATGGAGGACCCAGTTTTCCTTTATTGAAGTGGTTCCCAGTGGGTAGGATTAATAATTGTAGAGGAATTAGTCAGATCTTTTTTAGGTGGTCAACATGTTTCAGTCCTATAAATATACATATAGATATTTATAGTTAGGACCATTTTTCCCATAGACAGAGGTTTTTTTTTTTGTTGCTAATAACTTTAGTGTTGTTTGTCGAATCTTCACAACATTTTCAAAACGTATACTTCAGTCAGTTCAGCTGCTGTGTAGAAAGTTTTAGGGTGTCAGTCCAAAAAAATACTTTAATCTGTTCAACAGAGCCATAAAAGTTTACAAGCATAAAATATTAATACATAAGTCAATTAAAAGTATAAAAATATAAATATTAATGTCAGATCAAAACAGATAATACAAAAAGCTAATAGTATTTGTAAATTTGAATGCCACTTAGTATAAAATTTAACACAGCGTATAATTGCTTTGCATCCCAAATCGTGCAAATATGAATATGCTGATAGACTGGACTTAATACCTGAGGCCAGAAGCACAGGCCGAAGAAACCTTCTCCTAGGTACACTGTATACATTACAAAATGGAATAAAGTGCAGTGTGGTTTTAGGAGATTGATCGTCCCAAGTGCACTGCAAGAGTTTTTTTAAACAAGGTGCCTTGGGTATGGAATGCAACAAAAAAATGTACAGACTTCAAGCCGAATCTGGACAATAAAGATCTGTGTTGCTCAGAGGAAAGAATTGTAAGATACATTATAGGATAGAATGGCTGTGGCAGCATGGTGCCAATATAAGTCCTTAGCTCTGTCTTTTGCCATGGCTAGAAGAGAATTGGGAGTGTGGAAAAATTCCCCAATCCCTAAGCAAAGAAATAAAGTACTAACGTACCTAAACCAAGGAATGTCCATAGACCCGGACCAATGGCAAACAATCTGTAATCACTGCTCTACAAAACTGAGCTTCGGGATTCATCCATACTCTAAGCTAGAGCAGTAAGGGCTGCACTCCTATATGCTCAGTTAAGCACCTCAGACCAACCTCTTTATGACAGAAAGCAGCCGGGGTAGATTGCGGAACCGCTAGCAGTCGCCTCAGAAATGTGTTCTCCACTATCTGGTAGCATTTGCTGTTACTATAATCCCGGCTCCGAATGATGCAATAGGAGAACATTTGCACTTAAAGATAGTCAACATTTCCCTCACTGGTTTGTGGCCCAGCTTCTTTGCGGACACTCATTAAAAATATCCAACTGACGTCAACAACCAACGGGACCCCAAAATAAGTCAAATTGGGCCTTTTAAAATTTCTGAGCCCTCTAGAACAAATTTCTTAGTTTTAGATAGCTTAGGACCACTTTTCACCACATAAGACTTTGTTATATTTGTTCTTAACCCAAGACTGCCCATAAAAGTGTTAAATGCATCCAACAGGGATTGGAGGCCGTTTGCTGTTCTCGAAATGAGGGAAGCGTCATCCGCATAAAGTAGCACAGCAATTGGTTGAGAATTAATAAGTGGCAAATCTTTCCCTGCACTGTTCTCAGCAGCTTCCAGACCATTTATGTAGAGAAGAAAAAGAAAGGGGGCCAGCACACATCCCTGTCTGACCCCCTTCTAAGAGGAAAATTCCTCCATCAGATCTCCCTCCTCACTATAGTGAACCCTAGCTGACGTATAAGCATGAAGTCTACTGAGGAGATGGATTATACCTTTGTCCACCCCCAGTTCTAACATAACAAACCATAATTTGGATCTATCGACTATGCCAAATGCACAGCATAGATACATGAAAGCTAAATGAATACAGCCTTTTTTTAGCCTTGGTGTATTTTTGTACGATCAGAGCCAGATTCAAGGTCTGTTCGACTGTACCTAACCCTAGGCAGAAACAAACAATGAGTCTCTGCAGCCCTGGTCTCCAATTCTGCTAACACCACTTAGCCTAGAACTATTACAGAGCTGTCTAAGAGGGAGATTGGGCAGTAGCAGTGTCGTTCATCCTTGTCTCTCTTTTTGAAAATGGGTACAAGTCTCTATCAAGGGGCCACTCACAGCAGATCTTAGAACGCTAGTAAGTAAAGGCCCCCAGAACTCCGGCAGGGTTTTGTAAACATCATCAGGGATTCTATCAAGTCTAGGAGCCTTACCAGAGGAACACCCTTGAATGGCCTGTATGACATCCGCTACATCAATCAAACTGCTGAGAGCTGTAGCTATAGACATATCATGCCCGTCAATAAACTCAATCTCTGCTTACTGTGGGGTATATGTTCCTCGTTGTTAAAAATATTCCATCCACACTCGTGCTGGAATGACAGTGTCTATTACAGCAGTGTCCTTGCCAACTAATGGGGCAGAGTTGACTACCTGCCAAAAAGCCCTCATATCTTTATTACTTGCTTCAATTAGCTCATCCAATGCCTTCTCCCTCAACTCTTTTTTTCCTTGCAGCTAAAGTTTCCTTATATGCCTTTTTTGCCTGCCTAATGGTGATCTGATTACGGGGAGGCATACAAATAACATTCTTTAGGGCTTTATGGGCAGATGTGCATGCATGGTTAAACCAGCGGGGTTTCTTGTTGGTGCTAACAGATTCTATCTGTTGCTTATCCGCCATATAACCTGTTATAGCAGAAAACACCCTAATAACATTGTCTGCAGGGGTGCTTTCCTCCAGAATGGCCATAATCTCTTCCTTCACCAGATCTCTGTAAAAACTGCATTTATCTACCTTTCCCCACTTAATATTCATACTTTTCTGACAATTGAGCCTCAACTTAAGTTGCTGGACCTCAGCACCAGAACCTTTATCCAGGCCCAGCCGAATTTACATTATTAGGGGATTATGATCACTCATGCAGGTTAGCATCACACTAAACTTCTGTGTATAGGGGATTAAATCTTTTGAATAAACCATAAAACCAATTATACACCGAGCGCTCCCACTTAGATACATAGGAATCCCCTTGTATTCAATGCACTTCCATAGGGGGGGTGTTTAAAGTGCTGAAGAGGGCAGACCTGCTCATTGTAATCCCACAAGAATCTAAAAGTTCAGGTTAACATAAATGGGTATTAAAATCTCCTACCCATACGATGATAAGATCCTTTTTATTTTCATTCCGAAGCATATGCACCCTGGCCTCTAGGCCATCAACTACATTAGTTATGAACAAATCAAAAATATTATTGAAGTAGTTCATCTAGTTAATCAACAGAACATCAAAAGGTTTGGATAATTTAAGAAGAAAAATAAAAAAATATGATGTTATATCAGCAAGTTGTGCATCCACTCCCCTTAATAGTACAGATATTAAAATGGCCAAACCCCATTTAGCCCTTCCTGATGACTATTTGACTGCTGGGGCACTATAAGTAATATAACAATTGATATAGGGTGAATCTAAATACCAGGTCCCTTGAAGGCGAATAAAAACAATAGTGTCCCACAATCCTTAACTAGTCGGATTTGCCAACTTGCCCTTAAGCACTGCCATGGTTCAGGAAATGATCCCAGGAGCTTCAGTCTGGTGATCTTTACTTTTCCAAGGGGCCGTATATCTGTTGCATGGACTGGGTCTGCCTTCAACTCTCCAAGAGGTGCAACACTATTAAAAGTCAGTCAGTCTAATTGCTCAAGGGTACTCAAGGTCTGAAATCTGTTAAATAACGGCAGCGTGCATTGGGGAGCTTGGGACTGAAGACAACTACACAACCTCAAATTATGCCACTCATTATGATATTGGGCGTGCTGGCGGCCGACAAAAGTCAGCCAGTATTGGCGGTCTCACGACCACCGTATTACATGTGAGAGACCGAAGACCACCAGATTACAGCCACAAACCTGACTCCGCCAGGCTGGCCGAGGGTGGGTTACTTTTAGGTTGCTGGAGGGGAGATCAGGGAGAGGCTCACTTTCTTCTTCCTGTTCCTCCTCTGTAATTATGAGCATGGTCACAGCAGCTCTATCAAAATAAGGTTTCAGGTGCTTTACATGTATGATCCTCTTGGGATTCTTTCAAATGCCAAGGTCAACTAAGTAGGTTATCTCCCCTTTTCTTTCTAGGGTAGGACCCACACCATTTATCTTGGAGAACCCTAGGAGGCACAGGCTTCAACCACCATACCTTCTGCCCTGGTTGGAATGCCTCCATAGCAGCTTTTTGGTCATACTAGTGCTTCTGAAGCTCCTGGCTGGCCGGTAGATTTTTGTTTGCTTTCTGCATGTACTCAGCCATCCTGAAATGAAGGTCAAAAACATATTCTACAATGCCTTGTTGGGCTCTTTGAGAGGTCTCTCCCAGCCTTCCCTTACAAGACTAAATGGACCCCTAACAGGATGCCCAGAAAAAAGCTCAAAGGGGGAAAACCTACTCCTTTATGCAGCACTTCCCTATAGGCAAAAAGCAGACATAGAAGTAAGACATCCCATCTCCTTCTGAGTTTTTCAGGGAGTCCTCCAATCATACCTTTCAATGTCTGGTTAATTCTTTCAACCAATCCATTGGTTTGTGGATAATATGGGGTAGTGAACTTATAGGTCACACAACATTCCTGCCACGTGTGTTTTAAGTATGCAGACATGAAGTTTGAACCCCAATCTGATAATTCCCCTTTAGGAAAGCCAACCCTAGTAAAACTACTCAGGAGGGCCTTGGCCACTGCAGGGGCAGTTATGGTCCTTAGAGGGATGGCCTCAGGATATCTAGTATTATAAAAGAGGCTGGTCAAGTTGTGGGAATCGATAGACATCAAAATTCCAACAATGATACAATAAATCAATCATTGGACATGCAATTTAATTGCTATTTAATCACAGCATCTCACCCCATCTCACCAACTGGAACAACTGTTCGGATTACAGCCATCATTTATATATACATTGACAAACATAAACTTTTCACAGTCTTCTGGTTAATATATCACATCCAAAAATCACTCCAAATCTAAACAACCACACATTAAACACAAGACAACGATGGTTAGTCCCAAAGTCCTCTCCTTATTCAGGGAGCCATGTGGTGTCCATAGAATTTTATGTTGAAAATCCACATGTAAGGGATGGTTGCTAAATCCCAGACCTACCACATCCTCATTTTATGGAAGGAAAGATAAGGAGGCCTATGGTATAGAGTTCTTTAAAGACAGAGTTCAACCTTGATTGCAACCTCCCAAGATTATACAGTCGACACATTTCGGCCCCTACAACTCTGGGCCTCCTCAGGACTACAATAGTGTTCCACCATTGGTGCACTCCTGATGATGCATTTTATCCTCGATCGATGTTTCAGTATCCTTGTTTTGATTGGTTGAGATGTCTGCCCTATAGAAACCTGGTCACACGGGCATTTGATACAACAAATGACATTCTTTGTATTACAATTTGAAAATGTATTTTGTCGATGCACCATTCCATTCAGAATAACCTCCTTTGATTCACTGGTAAATTGGCACGCTACACAATTCTTACATTTGTAATGACCCTATTAAGGGGATAATTGTAATAACCCTCTGAGGTCTTTTTTACTTTTATTTGGACATGTAGCCTTCACCCAGTGCTCTTTCAAATTGCGTGCTCTTTTAAATAAAAACAAAGGTTTCTCTATCTCTAATCTTGCCAAGATTCTCCAGTTTCTTTCTATAATTGACCGTACCTTATTGGCCTTCGGACTACAGGTCATAACACAAGTTAAAGGGTTCTCTTTTTGTCGTTGTTTAGGAACTAAAATAGTTTCCCTAGGTGTGTACCATGCTCTCTTTGATGCTGTTTTCACTATTTTTTTTAGGATATCCTCTGTTTATTAATTTTAATACCAACTCTGATGCATTATTGCAATAGTCATCTTTATTACTACAGTTCCCACGTATCCGTAGGAACTGCCCATATGGAATATTTTCTTTCAAAGTCCTTGGGTGGCCACTTGTGAAATTGTTTTTTTATACAGGCTTACTTGTAAGTGTCCATCTTTCGACATAATCCATAAATCTAGAAAATGTATCTTTTGATTATCTGAATGCATAGTAAACCATAGTAAACCTGAAATCAGGTATGCAATGGTTCAGCCAGTCATGAAAAGCACTCAGAGATGCCTGATCTCCTTGCCAAATCATAAAGATGTCATCTATATATCTATACCATTTTAGAATATTTCTCGAAAAGGGATTGCAATTGTCATATACCCATTTTCTTTCAAAGCAGTCCATCACTAGGTTAGCTATCTCCAGGGCGAAGCTACAAACCATCACCACTCTTTAATTTGTAAAAACAACTTTTCTTTGTATAAAAAGAAATTTCTTGTTAAACACAAGCTGGCCAGAGTAGTCAGAAATTCAGCTGGAGTATTTATAGGAGGAGGCCTAGTGTTGAGTACTTGTCTAATGACCTCTATTGCCTCATCCTGAGGAAAAGTTGTATAAAATGCTTCAATATCGAATATCACCAAAATTTGTTTGTTGTCATCGAATGGTAAATTTTCGACTTTATTTATTATGTCCATAGAGTCACGGACATATGCTTGTGTCTGAGCCACAAATGGTTTCAAAAAAATATCAACGTATTGAGCCAAAGGTTCTAAAATGGAACCGCATGCTTACACCATCAGTCTGCCTGGAGGATTCTCTGGAGTTTTGTGTACTTTAGGTAAAATATAAAACTGAGGATTTCTCTGATTACTTTGGTTCAAAAATTAGTATTCTTTTCTGCAGAGCCATTTATTGTCTAGGGCCTCTCTTGTGATACATTCAATACTAGCCTTTAGCAATTTAGATGGATCCTCATCAATAACACGATAATGCTCTTGGTTATTGAGCTGTCTCATAACTTCTAAATAATACAGATTTTTATTCCATATTATTATTTCACCCCCCTTATCTGCAGGTTTAATAATAATATCCTGATTATTAGCTAATCTGCGGATTGTTGCTTTTTCGTGTTTGGTAAAAAAAAATTGTATCCATCGTGCAAGTGCCTGACCTCTGTGTTCCATTTCTGTGTGAACCTTCTAGGTCAGCGCCCACCAGAAGAGGGCACATTGGCATGCCATCGCCAAGGAGGTAAGGACCTCTGGGGTCTACTGGCGGAGCACCCACTGTTGAAAGAGGTGGGAGGACCTGCGGCGCTGGGCGTGAAAGATCACTGAGGCCCAGCTGGGGAAGTCCTCCCAACGTGGAAGGGGTGCCCGCCGGGCACTGACCCCCCTCATGCGTCAGATCCTGGCGGTGGCGTACCCCAATCTGGATGGGCGCTTGAAGGCTGCACAGAAGTCACAAGGGGGTGAGTACTCACTGACCATACTTCAGTCTGGAAGGATGAATGTGTATGCAATAGGGCTCATGCTGCTTAGAGCAGGGAATTTGACTGGTGTCCATCTACTGTATGTTCCCCAAAGGGTGTATGGGTGTCCCTGTCAGGTTTCACCTACCTCAGCTGCAAAGCTATTTCAGGGGGTGGTTATAGATCAGTATTCTGGTCAGTAGTCAGGGGCATGGGCATAGTGCACAGTGCTGGCTGTTGGGTGTGTTTGCTGGGTGGGTGTATGTCTGGCCATTGTGTATCAGTATTCAGCTATTTACAAGTGTATCTCCTGTTCTGTCTCCCCATTCCTGTTCTCTTGTGTTGGTTTGGTACAGCATCAACATCAGGCAAGGGAGCTGAGGCATCGGCAAGTGGGGAGGAAGCGGCCCACGGATCCTCCGAGGCAGAGGCAACGGACGCCCAGGGTCCAGTGGGTAGGAGGGTGAGGGGACTTCCACAGGGGAGGTTACTACCACAGGAGGTAGTGACTCTGAGATCTCCTCCGATAGGGGTCCTCCGGTGGAGGTGGACCCTAGTGCACACACCACTACTGTGAGATCTTCCGCCACCACCCATACCATCACCGCTCTCCCTTCTGCTCCCCACCGAGTTGCCCGTGCCCGCCACCCAGAAAGGTGGGCGTCTCCTTCGTCCCAGGCACCTCCTCCCCTGCCCCAGTCAGCCCTGCTGCCCTCACAGAGGAGGCTATTGACCTCCTGAGAACCATCTCTGTAGGGCAGACAACCATCGTCAATGCCATCCAGGGTCTGGCATCAGAGGTGCAGCAGACCAATGCCTATCTGGATGGCATTCATGGTGCTGTGTCTGCCCTACAGAGATCTTTTCAGGCTCTGGCCTCCTCGTGGACGGCAGCCAGTTTCCCTGGCCATTCCGTCCCCCCAACCTCCTCTACCCTTTCCAGCACCCCACTACCTTCATCCGTCCAAAGCACACAATCAGACCCGCTTACAGGCACATCAACACACAAGAAGCACACTTCAAAACACAAGCACCACACCTCTCACCACAAGCATTCACACAGCCAACAGACACCTGCACACACAACAACGTCCACTTCCCCCAGGGTGCTCACCACTTCCGCCTCCCTGTCTGTCCCCTCTACATCCACACCCTCAAGCACTGCACCTTCACTCGCTGTTACTGCTCCTCTTCCTGCACTCACCACAATAGCAGACAGCCATACATGCATCCTACACCACACCTGCACTCACCACCTCTACTGTAGTTGACACATGCAGCACACTCACCAGACACCCACCCAACATACATCCACACTAACTGTCTGTCTTCTCCCACTGTGTCCAACCCCCCACCTCCCAAAACACACAAACGCACCAAGACACCCACCCACCAGACATCCACCACACCACAGCATACAGAGCAGTCACCTGCACCCACTACACGCACACCTACACCCCATACATCAACTCCCTCTGCCTCCACTCCAACACCCTCATACACGCCCACCCCAATTGCTCCGAAGAAACTTTTCCTCGCCCGTGCTGACCTGTTCCAACCCACTGGCCCACCCTGTCTTGTCCCCAAACATACCCACCTCCTTGCCCTTTCCGCTCCTTCCACATCACAGCCCACCCAGGTCCAGCCTTCCCATTCCTGTGCCCCTTCCCCAGTGAAGAAGAAGGCCCGGTCAGAGCCTAGGCCCTCCAGCTCCACCCGAGCCAAACAGCCCCCACCACCTTTAAAGGAGAAGCCCACCCCCCTTCAACCTCCACACGACAGTCAAAGTCCCACCCCCCGTCGAAAATCCCCACCCCCACTCGCCTTACCCCCCTTCCGTGAGGTGTCTGGATCCCCATATGGTGCCCCGTTCTGTGGAGTACCCAGCACTTGTGGGAGTCAAGTGTGGCCAGTTGTGGCCCTGGACAATGTACATTTGATGGACTGGCCATTGGCCCTGTTAGCAGTGTTTAGCTCAGTGAGCTAAGAATTAAAGTTTCTGTGTGGCCTGTGTTTGGGCTGCACGCATTAACACCCTGGTGTTTGTTTTAATTTTTTCTGGGTGTGGGGCTATTGTATGTACTATGGTCACGTTGCAGTGGCCTTCGGTCGGGTATGTACCCCTTGGTGTGGGGTGTCTGACTTGTGCTGCTGGGAAGGGTTGGGGGGGCTTTGCAGTGTGTGTGGGTATGTAACTGTGCCCTTTCCTCCCTTGTGTCGTAGGTTGCTGTACTTACCGTCGTCGTCTTCGCGGCGGTCTCTGTCATGTAGGTATATGGCAAGGAGTAGGGCTGGCATGATCAGCAGCTCTCTACCCATGGCTGCCGCTGCACGTTCTGTGAAACTCCGGTGAGTGTTTCCTTATATTTGGTTCATTTCAGCCTGGCTTTGTGTGGTGGTGGTTCCCGTCCTGGAACTGGCGGCGGAATGGTGGTTCATAATTTGATGGGTGGGTTGGGCCTTTCCGATGGCCTGTTGGCAGACTCTGCCGTAGTCGGCGGGAATCCTTTCCTGGTGGTGGGTGGTTCGCGGGATGCGTTTGTTTCGTATGGATCATTAGTTGGCGGTCCGGACCGCTCCTCTGTTGGCGGTTTCTACCGCCACCGCCGGCGGAGTGGAACTGACCCCCATGTTCATAATGAGGGCTTATGTGTTGCTGTACTGAATAGTGGGGTTCCCTCCATCATGAGCACTGGCATGTGGGATACTGCCATTTGGAGTTAATGGGGAAAACCATTGGGCACACACTTTTTCTTGGAGTGTGTGGGTTTGAGAGTGATGTCACTTCTCCCTTCCCTCAAATAACAGTGGAAACAAAAGGGAAATAATTCAGTAAGTGTGACCTGAAATCAGAACGTACTTATTGTCTGATGGCAAATATGTGAGAGGGAGTGCTGAAAGGCGTGAGGTTTTGATAAGTAAATTTTCCTTCCTCAGGTGTAGCAGATACTGACTCTCACCAACTTGGCCCCATCCAAGCCTTTGCACCCCAGCCCTACAGTCCTACTGCGCACTCTGGTTGGCCACCATGGGAGTCACCAAAGTAGTAATTCTGTTGCTGGTACTATAGGTGCTATCTTCGGAACCATGATCTCCTCTCTTCTAGGTTTCGATTTCTTCTGCTTGTTTGTTGCTATCTTCCAGCCAGTCCCCTCTCTTACTTTCCTCATGTCTCGCATATCCACTGGGGCTTGCAAGTTGTTCTTCTCTTTCAACCTCAAAAGAGAACACACTTCTTCAAGGAGAACTAAAGTATGTGTTTTTCGTTCCCAGAAGAAGAATATCCAAAATGAGTGATGTAGGAAAGTACACTCTTTTTGGCGTGGTTACCACCACTTTTTGCCTGCTGTCAGTATGCTTTGACTGTTTTCAATGGGATCCTGCTAACCAGGACCCCAGTGATTGTGCTTCTCCCTCTAAATGTGGTTGTCTAGGACTTTACACACCCCACAATTGGCATACTGATGCCCCCATATAAGTCCCTAGTTATGGTACTTAGGTACCCAGGGCATTGGGACACTAGGGGTTCCCTGTCGGCTGCAGCATATATTATGCCACCCATGGGAACCCATGCAAAATGTGTTAGCAGGCATGCCATTGCAGCCTGCATGAAAAGTTGCATGCACTCTTTCACTACAGGTCACTGCACCAGGTCACTATACGTTACCCCTTTGGTAGGCTCTTCTAGCCCAGAGGACAGGGAGCAAGTACCTGTGTGTGTGAGGGCATCTCTGCATGAGCAACTCCAGCTCTGTTGCCAGTATTGGTTGTATGAACCCATATACTCTTGAGATTCCTTGGATGACCCCCAACATTGCTCCTAACAGTTGTCTGGGGTTTTCCAGGCATCCCGCGCTGCTGCCACTCCTCAGGCAGGTTTCTGCCCTCCTGCTGCTTGACCACCTCTAGCAGAGGAAGGCAGAACAAAGGATTTCCTGTGAGAGAGGGAGGTATCACCCTCACCCTTGGAAATAGGTGTTACATGGCTTGGGAGGGGTAGCCGCCCCACGCCACTGGTATGCTTTGAAGGGCACATTTGGTGCCCTCCTTGCATAATTTATTTTCACCAGTCCAGGTACCCCCGGTCCCTGCTCTGGCTCAAAACTGAACAAAGGAAAGCGATTAACCACTCCCCTGTCCATCATCACCCTATTGTGGTGCCCAGAGCTCCTCCAGGTGGTCACTTGATTCTGCCATCTTGAATCCAAGGTAGGTAGAGGCCCCTGCGAGCATCAGGGTGGCTAGGTCAGGTAGATGATGTCACAACCCCCTCCTGATAGGTGGTCACCCTGCTAGGTGACCAATTCCCCTTCCTGGGCTATTTAGGGTCTCCCTCTTGGCTGGGTCCTCAGATTCGACGTGCAAGATCCCAGCAGGACTCCTCTGCATCGTTTACTTCATCTTCTGGGCACTGGGACTGTAACTGGACCCTCCAGGAACCGACAGTCTGCAAATTCAGCGACGACTATGTTCTGCAGCATTGTTTCTCTGGCTCCTCCAGCAACTGCAACATTTTCCCAGGTCTGCATCCAAAAAGAGCAGCAAATCTTCAGCTGGCACAAGAAGGAATCTCCCTTGGAGTGAAGGAATCACTCCCTTGCATCTGCAGGCACCAACTGCAATGACGACTGGCTGCGTGCATCTGCTCTCCTGTGGAACTGTGTGGATCCTGCATCACAGATGGTGGTCTGGAGTCATCCCCTTGGTCCTCTCTACCAGCTATCCAACTTGGGATACTGTAAGTCCTTGCCTCTCCTTCCAGGACAGAACCCCTGTACACCATAGCTCTTGCAATTACCAGGGCTTGTTTGTTCCTCCTCCAAAGGATCTTCATGCTCCATGTAGCCCAAGTGCAGAGCACTCCTTCCTGCAAAGCACAGCCTCCTGCCTACTGTTCCAGCGTCGAGGGACTCCTCTTTAGGTGTGCTGTGTGGGCCTTACTGCGACTGCTGTACCTGTTGCCAGTGAGTTGCCCATGGGGGCTGCCTCCTCTTCGTGTGACTCTCCCAACTGCTGAGGGTCACTCCGGACTCCCCTCCTTGTGTCGAGTTCCCTGGACCTTGCTGGTCCTCTTCCGCCTTGCAAACCTTTTTCTCTGTCTCTTGCATTTGCCAGAGCTTGTTGGTGGTTTTCCTGCATCACTCACAAACTGTATCTCAACCACTGACGTGGGAAATCACGTGAATCACTTCTGGGACTTCTCTTCATCTCCTGTGCTGCACTGCTGACCTTCTTCGTCTACTGTCGACCTGGTCCTGCATCCACAGAAGGGTGGGTAGTGGCTGCTGCCACCACTGAACACTCCAACATGAACTGGACTTGGTCCCCTTCCTTTGCAGGTCCTCTTCTGTCAGGATCCACCTTTGGGTTCTTCCAGTCTTGGTTGGGTCTTGCATAATCCTTTTCTCAAGTCCTCCAGTTGGTTTTGGGAAAAACCAGATACTTACCTCTGCTCTCCTGGTCACTGGGGGTCACGCTGGTACTCACCTCTTGGGGTTCGTAGTTCCTCCAGCTCCCCTCTACTGATTCCACTTCCTTGGGTGGGGAACTGCTTTTCACATTCCGCTTTTTTAGTTTTTTAGTATATGGTTTGGCCCTCTCCTGGGGCCTGCACTGTCTCCCTATACTTTTGCCAATGCATATTGCTTTCTAAGCTCCTTACCTATTGCTAATGTGTATACACTAGTGTGTTTACTCACCTCCTGTTGTGGGGGGTTGTCTATTCAGTAGTCTAGTATTTGTGTTACTATAATAAATTACCTTTATTTTTGTAACACTGTGTGGTTCATTCATGTGTGATAGTGATGTGTGACTATGGTGGTATTACATAAGCTTTGCAAGTCTCCTAGATAAGTCGTTGCTGCTCAGCCACAGCTACCTCTAGAGAGCCCTGGCTTCCAAGACACTGCTTACATGTAGGAAAGTACCCTATTTTTGGCATCTTACCCCCTTTTATTTTCTGTCTAATGTCAGTGTGTTTGACTGTGTTCACTGGAATCCTGCTAACCAGGACCCCAGTGATTATGCTCTCCCTCCTCTAAATTGTATCACTGCATACTGGTAACCCAGTATTTCACCCACAATTGGCATACTGGTCCCCCTTATAAGTCCCTAGTATATGGTACCTAGGTACCCAGAGCGTTGGGGTTCCAGTGCATGCACCACTTCACTGCCATTTACACTGCACCAGGTCACTTATAGGTCACCCATATTGCAGGCCTTTCAGCCCTGATGGCTGGGTGCAGAGTACCTGTGTGTGAGGGCACCCCTGCACTAGCAGAGGTGCCCCGACGATTTCCAGGACCATTTTCCCGGACTTTGTGAGTGCAGAGACGCCATTTTACGCATACACTGGACATAGGTCACCATCTATGTCCAGCTTCACAATGGTAACTCTGAATATGGCCATGTTTGGTATCATACATGTTGGAATCATACCCCAAAGCTTTTGCAAGCATTGGTTGTATGATTCCATGCATTCTAGGGGCTCCTTAGAGGACCCCCAGTACTGCCATTTCAGCCTTCTGAGGTTTTCCAGGCAGCCCCAGCTGCTTCCATCTCACAGACAGGTTTCTGCCCTCCTGTCAAGCAGCTCGAGCCCAGGAAGGCAGAACAAAGAGTTTCCTTTGGGAAAGGGGTGTTACACCTTCTCCCTTTGAAAATAGGTGTTACAGGCATGGGAGGGTAGCCTCCCAGAGCCTCTAGAAATGCTTTGAACGGCCCAGATGGTGCCCTCCTTGCATAATCCAGTCTACACTGGTTCAGGGACCCCCAGTCCCTGCTCTGGTGTGAAACTGGATAAAGGAAAGGGGAGTGACCACTCCCCGATCCATCACCACCCCAGGGGTTAATAAGGCTAACCTTGCCGAGATGAGTTCTCATTGTCTAAGTGGAAATATCTTGCGAGTCCATCTGCAATTGGAGTGGTTACTCCCAGGGCTCTGTTCCACTGTAAAGTCCATACCCTGTAGGGAAATGGACCACCTCAACAATTTTGGGTTTTCTCCTTTCCTTTGATTAAGCCATAAGAGAGGTTTGTGGTCTGTCTGAACAATGAAGAGTGTACCAAAGAGGTATGGTCTCAACGTCTTCAAGGCCCAGACCACAGCAAAGGCCATCCTCTCTATGGATAACCAATGCTTTTCTTTGGGGGTCAACCTTCTGCTGATAAAAGCTACTGGTTGGTCCTGGCCCTCTGTATTAAGCTGTGAAAGAACTTCCCCAAACCGTACCTCTGAAGCATCTGTCTGAACTATGAACTTCTTGGAGTAGTCTGGGCTTTTTAGAACTGGTGCAAAGCACATGGTATGTTTAAGTCCCTCAAAAGCTTTTTGACAGCTGGCTGTTCATAACACCTTCTTAGACATTTTCTTGGAGATGAGGTCATTAAGAGGGGCTAGTATGAGACATACTTCTTAATGAACCTCCTGTAATACCCAGTGCGACCTAGAAAGGCTTTGGCCTGAGTCTGTGTTGGAGGGAGAGTCCAATCAAAAATAGCTTGGATTTTTCCCTGTAGTGGCTGAATCTGTTCCCCACCTAATAGGTGTCCCAGATAAACCACTTTCCCCTGGCTTATCTGGCACTTTGAAGCCTTGATAGTAAGGCCTGCTGTTAGACTTGGCATCATTGGCATGGTCTCCCCTAACTTTTTGCCTCTACTTCCCAGGTTGGTTCTGTGTGCTGGACTCTGTTTTTGCTGTTTTGGTTGCTCTGGACACGTTACCACTGCTGACCAGTGCTAAAGTGTAAGTGTTCCCTGTACAAATTATATGTGTACATTGGCTTATCCATGATTGGCATAGTTGATTTACTAGTAAGTCCCTAGTAAAGTGCACTAGTGGTGCCCAGGGCCTGTAAATCAAACGATACTAGAGGGCCTGCAGCACTGGTTGTGCCACCCACAGTAGTTCTGTAAACATGGTTTAGACCTGCCACTGCAGTGTCGGTGAGTGCAGTTTTGTTTATTTTTTTATAAAGATGTTTTATTATTTTCCAAAAAGAAATTTACAAAAACATTGCCAAGCCAAGTGATACATATTTTTGCATAGCGCCCTACTGTGCGCATACAACTTATTTCGGATTTAATAGGATCACTTGAGATGGGTAAAACAATACGGAAGAAATAACCCAAAGGGAAAGGCGTGAGAGTTGAAAAAAGGGAAAGAGGGAAAGGAGTGAAAAGGGGTAAAGAGAAGGTCTCCTGTCCACGTGTGATTCATGGTATGGGTTATAAATTTTGGAGGTATTCTTGGCGCCCAGCGGCTAGTTTCGATCGTAAGTGAGTTTGCCCTCTGTTAGTCGATCCCACTCATTTATGCGGGGCAGGTCTCCCTAGGCCCAGAACGAGATTGAGCAGGAGGACCAGGCCCACTAGAATTTTGGATTAGTCAAAGGAGTTGGTTTTGAAATGTAAGTGTAAATCGGGAACCCATGTAATCTAGCCCTCTCCCAGGACCTCCCAACCTCCCCAAATCTTATCGTACTTGCCCGGGCACCCCCTGTCCTCGTATACCACTCTCTCTTGTTGAGCACACCAATCCATCCCCCGTTTCCATTTATTTAGGGATGGGGCTCCCTCTGACATCCATTTGATCATGATATCCCCTTTGGCAACCAGACATGCTATTCCCACAAAGGCTCTCTCCATTCTTCCTAAATCTGTGTCTCCCGCCACCCCCAGTAGGAACAGGAGGGGTTCGGGGGGTAGGTCTGTTTGCAGGGCCCCAGAGATTTGTGCTGCAATCTCTTTCCAGTATTTCTCTATGATCGGACATAACCATGTCATGTGGCAGAAATCTGCTCCAGGCTGGGAGCATCTGGGGCAGGCAGCTGTGGAGCGGAGGCCCGCCTCGCATAGTCTCTTGGGTGACATGTATACGGCGTGTAAGAAGTAGGATTGTATCAAGCGGAGCCTGGAGGATATAGTTGTGAGTGCAGTTTTAACAGCCAATTTGACTTGCCAAGTGTGCCCACTTACCAGGCCTAAACCTGCCCTTTTCTTACATGTAAGACACCCTAAGGTAGCCCCTAGGTAGCCCCATGGGCAGGGTGCAGTGTATGTTTAAGGTAGGGCATATACTAATGTGTTTTATATGTCCTGAAATACTGCCAAATTCGGTTTTCACTGTTGCAAGGCCTAAATGTTGCATAGGTTAACATGGGGGCTGCCTTTAAATAACTTTTAAGCGTAGTTTCCCTTTGGGAGCAGATTTAGATGTGGCATTTGGGGTTTTTGAACTCACAATGTAAAAATACATCGTTTAGTGAAGTTGAATTTTAGGTTGTGTGTTTGAAAATGCCACTTCTAGAAAGAAGGCATTTTCTTGCTTAAACCATCCTGTGACTCTGCTTGTTTGTGGATTACCTGTCTGGTTCAGTTTGACAGTTTGGCTGTTTGCACCTCTCCTCTAGACAGTGACACAAAGGGAGCTGGGGTGTAGGCTGCATATCCTGATGAGCCATCTGGGCTGAGGGGAGGGGAGGAGTGGTCACTTACACCTGAAAAAGCTGTGCCTGCCCTCACACAATGCAGTCTCTAACCCCCTGGTGTGTGTGTGGGGCCTGGCCTTGGCAAGGCAGGATCTTGAAAACAGAGACTTCTCTTTGAAGTAGGCCTACTTCAAAGGCAGAAATAGGTATAAGAAGAGCACTGAAACCCCTGGAAATTAGATTTCTTCTGAAACCAAGAGGAACCTCTGCCAAGGAGAAGATCTGGAGAAGCTGGAGGAGGAGTACTGCCCCTTTGCCTGTGGTTGTTCTTTGCTGGGTTTGTCTGCAGTAGCTGCTTCGACCTGAGAGAGGACAAAGACTGACTTTTGTGTGACTTCCCACTGGTGAAGAATCTCCAAGGGTTTGAAACTGATCTTGCCTCCTGTTGTTGAAGTCTCAGGGATAGCAAAGACTTCTCTCTGCCAGCACTTGGGTTTTCTGCTGAGAGTCCTGCCTGCCAAGTGGTGCCCTAAACTGTCTCTGGGCCCTTGAAAGGTGCAGCTGGTGGAAAAGGACAGAAATCCACGCAAAGACTACTGTGCGGGGAAACGTTCGACACTCTACCCGCTTTGCAGCTGAAAAACAATGCACCGCCAGCCTTGGGGCTAAAATCGATGCTCCACCTGCATCGCAGCTGGGAAATTGACACAACGTGGCTGAGGAAACGACAAACAACACCTGTAGAGGCTGCTGTTAACGACGCAAGCCCCACACAGCACTGTTTCTTGATACCGTGCGACCGAATTTCGATGTAACATCGCTGGGTACGGAAAATCAACGCAAAGCCTGCCCAGGCCTGAGGAGTATTTCCTGATCGACGCATCGCTCTCTTGGGGAGAGGAAAAAACTACGCACACCGACCCGACCGGAGGAGAAACGATGCATGGTCTCGCTTGCAGGTGAAAAATCAACTCATCGCTGGCTTTTTCCGACTCACACTCACCCGTTCGGTGTTATTTTGACACAACCCAGGTACTTTTTCACGCTAACAGTGTTCTCACTGTTTTCTAAAGGATTTAAGACTCTTATTCTTTAAAAATGGATAACTTGACTTGTGTATGTTGGATTTTTGTTCTTATAGTCTTGTTTTGTTTAGATACATATTACCTATTTTTCTAAACCTGTGTTATCATTTTGTAGTGTTTTCACGGAGTTACTGTGTGTGTGTTGGTACCAATGCTTTACACCTTGCTTCTGAAGCTAAGCCTGCCTGCTCGTGCCAAGCTACCAAGGAAGTGAGTGGGGGTTGACTGAGGGTGATTTTCCTTACCCTGACTAGAGTGAGGGTCCTTGCTTGGACAGGGGGTAACCGGACTGCCAACCAAAGACCCCATTTCTAACACCTGCCTTTTGCACAGCCTCCAAAACGTTCCATAGGTGGACCAGGTAGTCATCCCAGGTAGAGCTAAAGACAGCTATATCATCTAGGTATGCTGCACTGAAGGCTTCCAGACTTTGGAGGACTGTATTCACCAACCTCTGAAAAGTGTCAGGTGCATTTTTCAAACTAAAGGGCATAACAGTAAACTGATAATGTCCTCCAATGGTTGAAGAATGCAGTTTTTGGTTTTGCATCTAATGACAATTTGATCTGTCAATACCCTGCACTCAAGTCAAAGGTGCTTAGATACTTGGCAGATGCCAGTGAATCTACTAGCTCATCCTCCCTGGGTATAGGGTGAGCATCAGTCTTAGTGATTGTGTTGAGCCCTCTATAACCTACACAGAACCTCATCTTCTTTCCAATTTTGTGAATGAGGTTTTGGTACCAGATCCACTGGGCTAGCCCAAGGGCTTTCAGAGTGCTTAATCAATCTTCTGCACCTCTGCTTTGGTGCAATCCCTCACATGATCAGGTCGCCTGTAGATTTTACTTTTGACAGGCAGGCTATCTCCTGTATCAATGGTGTGTTCACACCATGTGGTTTGTCCATGTGTAAGAGAAAACAGTTCTGGGAACTGCCCTAGGAGATGTTTATAGTCTTCTCTTGGAGACTGAGAAAGGCAATCTGCTAAGACCACCCCATCCACTAAACCATCAGTTGCAGAATTAGAAAAGAGGTCAGGGAAAGGGTCACTCTCATTTTCCTGTCCCTCATCAGTGGCCCTGAACAGGGTCAAGTCAGCCCTGTCATAGTAGGGCTTTAGGCAGTTCACATGAAGTACTCTGAGAGGATGTCTAAGAGTGCCAAGGTCAACTAAATAAGCGATCTCACCCTTTTTCTCCCCTATGATGTGTGGTCCACTCCATTTGTCTTAGAGTGCTCTTGGTGCACAGGCTCCAGGACCCACACTTTATGCCCTGGTTGGTATACTGTTAGGACAGCCTTCTTCTGGTCATGCCATTGTTTTTGCAAATCTTGGCTTGCCTGAAGGTTTTTACTGGTCTTCTTCATGTACTCAGCCATTCCGGATCTGAGGCCAAGTACATAATCCGCTATATCTTGTTTAGGGTGCTTTAGGGGTTGCTCCCAACCCTCCTTTACAAGACCTAAAAGACCCCTAACAGGGTGACCAAAGAGGAGTTCAAAGGGGCTGTAGCCCACTCCTTTTTGGGGTACATCCCTGTAGGCGACGAGGAGGCATGGGAAGAGGACATCCCATCTCCTCCTGAGTTTGTCAGAGAGTCCCATAATCATGCCTTTTGGTGTTTTGTTAAAACGCTCAACCAACCCATTTGTTTTGGAATGGTAAGGTGTAATGAATTTGTATTTTACATTGATTTCAAGTATGCAGATATGAAGTTGCTATTTCTGTCTGATACAACCTCTTTTGGGAAACCCATCCTGGAACAAATCCCAGGAGGGCTTTGGCCACTGCAGGAGCTCTAGTGGTCCTAAGAGGTATGGCTTCTGGATACCTGGTGGCATAGTACACCACCACCATGCTTCTGGATACCTGGTAGCATGGCCCACCACCAGAATAAATCTGTTTTCAGAAGCTGTGGGAGGGTCAAGGGGGCCAACAATATCAACCCCTACCCTTTCAAAGGGTACCCCAACTACTGGCAGTGGGATTAAAGGGGTCCTTGGAGTGCCACCTGTCTTTGCACTGGCTTGACAACTGACACAGGAGCGACAAAACTCCTTGGTATCTTAAGACATGTGAGGCCAGTGAAAGTGAGGGACCAGTCTGTCCCAGGTTTTGCTTTGCCCCAGATGTCCAGCAAGAGGAATGTCATGTGCCAAGGTCAACAACAATTATTTACTTTGCAGAGGGATGACCAAACTCCTGGTGGCACCAGGTTTGGGGTCCCTTGCTTCTGAATACATGAGGTTGTTTTCCCCAGTACACCCTGTGTGTGCCACTGATATCCCCTGCTTCCTCTTTGACAGCTTGGTGTCTCAAATCCTCAAGTGTGGGGCAAGTCTGCTGTGCCACACACTTAACTCCACTCTGGGAGGCCCCCTGCACCTAAGAGTTCAGCTGTATCAGCTTGAAGTTCTTCAGGTGTAGGTTCTGTCCAGGGAGTTGACTCCTCCTCCTCAAAGGGGGAATAATCAGTGGTGGGAGGGATAGGGGATAATTTGTTAGCTTTCCTAACCCTGATTTTGGGAAGCTCTTGGTCCATGGCTTCAGGATCCGAAATTCCCTGTTCTCTTTGCTTCTTGGCCTGATCCCTGGTTAAAGCAAAGATATGCCCAGGAATGCCCAGCATGGCTGCATAGGCCTCCAACTCCACTTCAGCCCTCTCAAAGTCATTCCCTAATAGACACACTAAAGGTAGGTCTGTGGACACTACAACTTTTTAAGGACCAGTAAACTCCCCCCTCCCAGTTGAGATCAACAACTGCCATGCGGTAGCTTACAGTGTTGTGTTGGACGTCAATCACTTGGTACTGATGACCAAGTAGGTGTTGCTCAGAGGCCACAGGTTTTTCAGTCACCATGGTGACACTGGCACCTGTGCCCCTGTAGGCCTCAACCTGAACACCATTTATTAGGGGTTGTTGATTGTACCTATCCATATTAAGGGGACAAGCAACAAGGGTGGCAAAGTCAAGGTGCTTGAGACGGCGGTGCCCAGCGGAGCGGTGCTTGAGACGGCGGTGCCCAGCGGAGCGGTGCAGAGACGGCGGTGCCCAGCGGAGCGGTGCTTGAGATGAAGGACCCAGCGGAGCGGTGCTTGAGATGAAGGGCCCAGTGGAGCGGTGATTGAGATGAAGGGCCCAGCGGAGCGGTGCTTGAGACGGTGGTGCCCAGCGGAGCGGTGCAGAGACGGCGGTGCCCAGCGGAGCGGTGCTTGAGATGAAGGGCCCTGTTCAGCGGTTCTTGAGATGGCGGTGCCCTGTTCAGCGATTCTTGACTTGAAGGGCCCTGTTCAGCGGTGCTTGACTTGAAGGGCCCTGTTCAGCGGTTCTTGAGACGGAGGTGCCCTGTTCATCGGTTCTTGACTTGAAGGGCCCTGTTCAGCGGTGCTTGACTTGAAGGGCCCTTTTCAGCAGTTCTTGACTTGAAGGGCCCTGTTCAGCGGTTCTTGAGATGAGTGTCCGGGTCAGCAGATCCGGCCATGCCATGGATTTCACTCGCCACCTGACATGTGGCTGCCGGGGCCTTCCTTCCCACCTGTCTTTTCGCTTGCAGGGCCCTCCTGTGCTGCCGTACTGGGCCTGTGGGTGTCCTCCTGCACACCTGGAATGGGGCTGGTGGGGCCCTCCTGGGCAGCTGGCCTGCTGCCGGACTTGTCGGGCGTGCTGCCCTTGCCACCCTTCCCTGCTCGTCTGTGGCCCTTTCCTCCCTTTGGCGGTGTGCCAGGTGGCACCCCACTTCCTGACGGAGCCAGGGTATGCTTTTTGGAGCCTGCTGTCTCTGGCCTCTCGCGCCAGGCACTGGCTTTCTTTGCTTTTTTTTCAGGGGGTGGGCTGGCCGTGTCTTTACTCCTAGCCGAACTAGCTGGCCTTGAAGGTGGGGGACTCCAAAGTCCTTGGACTATTTTCTTTGGTGGTCCGGGTTTTGTGGTGGCCGAGGTGCTGATTGCAGTCTTATGAGATGGACGGGGTGGGGGAGTTGTAGGAAAGAGGTCAAGTTTGGAAAGGAAAAGAAGTTTAGAAAGAGAGGGACGGGTAGGTGTAGTGGGTATGGGAGTGGAGGAAGAGGATGTGGTTGTAGGAGAGTCAAGTCTGGTGTCTTTGAGTGCAGGTGCTGGTGCTGGAGGCTGTCGTGAGGTGGATGGCTGTTGGGTGGGTGTCTGCCTGCGTTTGTGTGGTTTGGAAGAGGGGGTCACAGACACACTGGGAGAGGACACAGGGGACGTGTAAATGGTAGTGGGGGTGGTGACTGCACGTGTGTGGAGTGTTCTGGTGGGTGTGCTGTGATGGACGTAGTGGCTGAAGATGTTGTGCATGCAAGTGTGAGTGGAGACATCACAGGGAGGGAGGAGGGAGACGAGGAGGAGGGGGACACAGAGGAGGCAGTGGCTGTTGCTATGTCTGCATGTAGATGTTGCTTGGGTGAATGCTTGTGTGATGTGTGGTGCTTATGTCTGGATGAGCTTCCCTTGGGTGTTGAGGTGTGTGCAGGCTGGTCTGTAGGTGTGTCTGGGATAGGCAGAGGTACAGGGGAGTGGGACTGGGTGGAGGAAGTTGGAGGGGGGAGGCTAGAGACAGGGACAATGGCTGCCGTCAGTGCTGAGGCCAGAGCGTTGAACGATCGCTGATGGGCAGCCTGACCCGAATGAATGCCCTCCAGGTATGCATTACTCCGGTGCACCTCCCTTTCTACACCCTGGATGGCATTCAAAAGGGTAGACTGCCCAACAATGAGCGTCCTGAGGAGGTCAATTACCTCCTCACTTAGGGCTGCAGGGGTCACTGGGGCAGGGCCTGAGGTGCCTGGGGAGAAGGAGATGCCCACCTTCCTGGGTGAGCGGGCACGGGGCGAATGCGGAGGGGCTGCTGGGAAGGCGGTGCTGGTGCGCTGGGTGGCGGCTGTACCTGTTGTTGCGGGGGGCACGGATGTTGCCGCCACCACAAGGGAGCTCCCTTCTGAGGACGAGTCTGTGTCGCTGGTGTCAGCACGTGTCCCCGATGTGGAGCTCCCCTCGCCCTCCGTCCCACTGGTGTACTCAGGGTCCGTTGCATGGCCCTCCAGGGCCATGTGGGATGCAGCTCCCTCGTGCTCCGATGCCACTTCTCCTCCGCCTGATGATGCTAATGCACACATGAACAGGAAGAGCACAAGAAAAGGGTGGGGGGGAGAAATATAGACATGTTGAGTGCATGCATGGGCGACACTGTTGGCTGAGAGGACAGACACAGAAGCCCCCCGCACTACGCCGCGCACTTGGGGTTCACTACTCAATCCGTGGGACATGGCCTACAAGCCTATGGACGACAACTCCACACATAGGTGACACAGGGCCATGATTAGCTGTACTAGGCAACCTACAGAGGTGGGGGGTGGGGGCACAGGGCCTACGGAGGGGCCTAGCCTACAGAAATCGCCCTGGCCTAGGGATACCCACAGCCCTCCTCCCCCACCCAGACACCTCCACTGCGCGCAAAGTCGGCAGAATGTGCTTGTACTCACCCCCTTGTGCCACCGCCAGGATCCAGAACATCAGGGGGGTCAAAGTACGACTGGCACCCCTCCTACGTTGGGAGGCCATCCCCAGCCGAGCTTCCGCCGTCTTCCTGCTCCAGCGTCGGATGTCCTCCCACCTCTTCCGGCAGTGGGTGCCCCGTCTGTTGTGGACCCCCAGGGTCCGGACCTCCTTGGCGATGTCACGCCAAATGTCAATTTTCTGATGGGCGCTGACCTATGTGACATGTACAGGGGGAGAAAATAAATCATCACCTTCTGCATGCTCGATGTGAGTGGCCCCCTATCCCCACCCTTGCCATGTGGCACATGCTCTCATCTGTCGTTTGATGCATGCCTCAATCGCTCCCCTCCCCACCATCTTTCATTCACCACACTCAACACAGGCATTGGCCACAAATCATGGGCTCAAACATATGCGGAGCTACATAGTTTTCCCTGAGGTGGGGGATTTGCCTACCGTGAAGGGTGATTTCTATGCCCTTGGACATATCCCCAACATCATAGGTGTCATTGATGGGACCCATGTTGCTTTGGTCCCCCCAGCAGGAGTGAACAGGTGTACAGGAACAGGAAGAGTTATTATTCCATGAATATCCAGGTGATCTGTTTGGCAGACCAGTACATCTCCCATGTTAATGCTAAGTTCCGTGGGTCAGTGCATGACGCCTACATCCTGCAGAATAGCAGCATCCCGTATGTGATGGGTCAACTCCAGAGGCACCGGGTGTGGCTATTAGGGGACTCTGGTTACCCCAACCTGTCATGGCTATTGACCCCAGTGAGGAATCCCAGGACCAGGGCAGAGGAACGGTACAATGAGGCCCATGGGAGAACTAGGAGGGTGATCGAGCGAACCTGTGGCCTCCTGAAGGCCAGGTTTAGGTGCCTCCATATGACAGGTGGATCCCTAATGTACTCACCAAAGAAGGTGTGCCAGATCATCGTGGCCTGCTGTATGCTTCACAACCTGGCTTTGCGACGCCAGGTGCCTTTTCTGCAGGAGGGTGGTCCAGATGGTTGAGTTGTAGCAGCCGTGGAGCCTGTGGAGAGTGAAGAGGAGGAAGGTGAAGAGGACGACACAGAGAACAGGAACACAGTAATACAGCAGTATTTTCAGTGACCCACAGGTAAGAGTCAAACCCGTCATTTTACATATACTTCGACACTCCTACCTCTCTACTGTCTGACCTTTTCCCCCAGTGTATGGTAACTGTGTTGTGACTTTCCCTTCCGTTTTCAGATATGTGGGCCCCACTGCGTGACATCTGCTTTGTTTCCCCATGGACTACAGCTGTGTGACAGCGGTTTGTTGGCTTCACAATGTGAATGTACATTTTGGCACGGTCAAGTATAATACATTTGTTCAAAATCACAGCCAGACTCCAGATTGTTTATGTGTTTTATTGTGTGTTTATTCAGGTGCTCTAAATTGGATGGGTGGTTGCAAATCGGTGAGGGGTGATGGTGGAGGATTGTCCATGGCAGAGTCCAGACTATCAGTATCACAGGTGCATTGTCCAAATGCCTGTGGGAAGTGGAGCAGGGGCAATTTAAGGTTGGACAGGGTGACAATGTGGGACAGTGGGATGACAATCAGGGCGGTATCCTTTGCTGGCGGGGGTCTTGACATCTTACTCTGTCTTCTTCCTGGCTCTCAGGGCCCGCTTGCGGGGTGGTTCTCCTTCTGCAGGGGGTGGGGTTCTGGTGGCCTGTTGGTCTTGTGTCGGGCCTCCTGTCCACTAGCGCCGGCGGAGGTGGTAGGCATTTCTTGGTCCATGCTAGTGTCAGGGGCCCTTTGTGGTGCCACAGTGTCCCGCAATGTGGTGACTACCTGATTGAGGGCCACTACGATGGTACCCATTGCGGAACTGATGTTTCTTAGTTCCTCCCTGAACCCCATATACTGTTGCTCCTGCAGAAGTTGGATCTCCTGAAACCTGGCCAGGACCGTCGCCATCGTCTCATGGGAGTGGTGGTATGCTCCCATGATGGAGGATAGGGCCTCGTGGAGAGTGGGTTCCCTTGGCCTGTCCCCCCCCCTGTCGCACAGCAGCCCTCCCAGTTCCCCTGTTTCCCTGGGCCTCTGTCCCCTGGACCGTGTGCCCACTACCACTGCCCCCAGGTCCCTGTTGTTGTTGGGGTGGTGGGTTACCCTGGGTACCCTGTAGTGGTGGACACACAGCTGATTGACGTGTCCTGGGGACAGAGGTATGGGCCCGCTGGGTGGGTGCTGTGCTGGTGTTCCCAGAGGGGGGAAGGTATGCTGTGGCCTGTGACTGCCTGAGGGGAACCGACTGTCCCAAGGTCCCCGATGGACCGGGCTGGTCATCTAGATCCAGGTCGACAGAGCTGCTGTCCTCACTGTGGGCCTCTTCTGGGGGTGGAGTGGACATTTGTGGACCCTCCTGCGGGTGACGTGGCGTTCGGGTCCTGCAGGGGTACAAAAGTATGATTATTGCTTCTGTGTGTGCCATAGTGTGCAATGGGTGGGTGCCCGTGTACCCCAGGGCTGGCATTCCTTTGTGGGGGCTGTTGTGCGGTGCTTTGGGGGGGGGGTATGTGCAGTGTCCATGCTTTGGCGATGGGTGTCCAGGGTTTGTGGTTGGATGCAGGGCCAGGTTTTGGGATGGGTGGGTTGTAATGGTGAGACATTTGCAAGGAGTTGGAGTAATGGGGGTGAGGGTGAGGGTGGGGGTATGATTTGGCATGCAGGTGGGGTGGGGGGGATGAAGTAGTGAAGATGAGACTTACCAGAGTCCATTCCTCCAGCTACTCCTGCGAGGCCCTCAGGATGCAGGATGTTCAAGACTGTAAATTCTGGGGGAGGAGGTGGGGATCCACCGCCAGTCTTCTGCACCGCAATGTTGTGCCTCGATACCATGGAACGCACCTTCCCCCGTAGGTCGTTCCACCTCTTCCTGATGTCATCCCTATTTCTTGGGTGCTGTCCCACAGCGTTGACCCTGTCCACTATTCTTTGCCATAGCTCCATCTTCCTGGCAATGGTGGTGTGCTGCACCTGTGTCCCGAACAGCTGGGGCTCTACTCGTACGATTTCCTCCACCATGACCCTTAGTTCATCATCTGAGAACCTGGGGTGTCTTTGAGGTGCCATGGGGTGGTGTGGGTGATGTGTGGGGTGGTATGTGTGGTAATTAGTGTGGTGATATGTAGTGGTGTGTGGTGTTTTGTGCGTGGGAGTTGTGTGGGTGATGGTGTTCTGTGCCTGTGGCTGCTAGTTTGTAGATGGTGGTGTCTCTCTCTGGCCTTCTGTCGCAATTGTGGTCGAAGGGGTTTGTGGGTGTGTGTTTTATATTGTGTTGGGTGTGTGGGAGTGGTGTGTGTATGTGTATCAGGTGTGTGTATTTTGAATTGTCCAATGTGATAGTGTTTTGTACAGGTATGTGTATTTTCAAGCGCGGCGGTGTGTACCGCCAATGGAATACCGCGGTTGAAAGACCGCTGCGTGGATTTGTGTGTCGTGATAGTGTGGGCGTATTTCTGTTGGTGTGACGGTGGAGGTTTGGTCATCGCCAGTTTATCACTGGCCTTTGGTGTGGCGGACTTTTGTGGATGTCGGGATTTTGACGGTTTGCCTGTTGTGGGTCAGAATGACCGTGGCGGTTTACCGCGACCGCGGCGGTGTTATGGCGGTCTTCTGTCTGGCGGTAAGCGCCTTTTACCGCTGAGGTTGGAATGACCCCCTCAGTGTTACAAAAATAAAGGTACTTTATTTCGGTGACACAAATACCAAAAATACCATAGAGAATGTACTCCCTTATGAGGTAAGTAATACACAAATTACATACACTAGTATGCAGAAGTAGGCATAAAAACAGTTAGAAAACAATGTAATTAGTGAAAATCACAATATTTAGAAATGGGCCTAGGGGGAGCACAAACCATATACCTAGAAAGTGGAATGCGAAAGTCCGTTTCCCACCTAGGCAAGCGTAGAGGGGAGCTGGAGTACTAGAAAACCCCAAAGGTAAGTACTAGAACCCACCCCGGTGACCAGGAAAGCAGGAGTGTAAAACACAGTAACTTTCCCAGAACACAGAAACAAGAAGAAGAATTATGCAAAATCCAGAAGACACTGCAAGCCACCAACAGTGGAGTCCTGGACAAGAAGACCTGTGGAAGAAGGGGACCAAGTCCAAGAAGCACAGAAGTGTCCAGGAAGAGCAGGAGCCCCTGCTAACCCAGATGAACATGCAAAAGGAGAACCACCGGTGAAGAAGGAAAGTCAGTACTGCACCCAAGAAGACATAGTCGGGTTCTTGGAGGGTGCAAGTGATGTCCTATACTGGATGGAGGATTGCAGTTTATTTTGCGTCATCGGAGTCCGCTAACAAGCCTTGGCACACGCAATAGTCGTGGTTAATGGAAAATGGCACTGCTCGGGAGCAGGAAGGACCAGGTGGACTCTACACAGGAGGGGGAGTCAGAGGGCACCCTCAGCAACTCAGAGAGCCCACAGAAGACCAGGCAGCGCTCACAGGAGTCCAACAGCATGAGGACAAGGAAGGTGCAAAAGAGGCTCATGCATCATTACATCAAAGGCTCCCACGTTGCTGTAGAACCACTCAGGAAGCTGTTCATTGCAGGAGTGCTGGGGGGCCAGAGCTACAAGATGCACGAAGGACTCGGAGGAAGGATGCCAACAAGTCTTTGCAGCTGCAAAACACGTGGTGCATGGGGGTATTGTCTTGCGTGGGGAGGCAAGCTCTTACCTCCACCAAAGTTGGACAGTTGGATGAGAGGACCACCTGTGATGCAGGATCAACACAGCTCAGCAGGAGAGGGGATCTATGCAGCTGATCGTGGTTGAAGTAGAAGCCTGCAGAAGCAGGGGAGTGACTCCTTCACCCCAAGGGAGATTACTTCGCTCTTCTGATGCAGGCTGAAAACTGGCTGTCTTCAGACGATGCACAACCGGGAAACAGTTGCAGTTGGTGGCAGGATCCAGAGATACAATGTTGCAGAAGGTGTCTTGCTTCTTTGTTGCAGCTTGTAAAGTTTCTGAAGGGTCCAGATGCAGTTTCTTCAGTGAGATGTCGAAGTGGAGGATGCAGAGGATTCCTGCTGGAGTCTTGCAATCTGAATCTGAGGAACCACCCAAAGGAGAGACCCTAAATAGCCCTGAAAGGGCAATTGGTCACCTATCCAGGTAAGCACCTATCAGAGGAGGGCTCTGATGTCACCTACCCGCACTGGCCATTCACATGCTTACAGAGTTCCCTGCCAACCTTGAATCCAAGATGGCAAAACCCAGGGACCCTCTGAAGGAGCTCTGAGCACCACACCTGGGGTGGTGATGGACAGGGGAGTGGTCCCTCACCTTTCCTTTGTTCAGTTTCACCCCCAGAGCAGGGACTGGGGGTCCCTGCACAGGTGTAGACTCGTTTATGCAAGGAGGACACCAAATGTGCCCTTCAAAGCATTTCCAGTGGCTTGGGGAGGCTACCCCTCCCAAGCCTGTAACACCTATTTCCAAAGGGATAGGGTGAAACACTCCTCTCCCAAAGGAAACCCTTTGTTCTGTCTGCCTGGGCTCAAGCTTTTCAAGCAATAGAAGGGCAGAAACCTGTCTATGAGGTGGCAGAAGCTTGGGCTACCGCGAAAATCTCAGAAGGCTGAAATGGCAATACTGGGCTACCGTGAAAACCTGAGAAGGCTGAAATGGCAATACTGGGTGTTCTCTAAGGAGCTCCCAGAGTGCATAGAATCATACAACCAATTTTTGCAAAAGCCTTAGGGTATGATTCCAATATGTTTGATACCAAACATGCCCATGTTCGGAGTTACCATTATGTAGCTGGAAATAGGTATTGACCTATTTCCAGAACATGCGTAAAATGGCGTGCCCGCACTCACAAAGTCCGGGGAAATGGTCCTGGAGGTCATGGGGGCACCTCTGCTAGTACAGGGGTGCCCTCACTCACAGTTTACTTTGAACCCTGCCCTGAGGGCTGGAAGGCCTGCTATTGGGGTGACTTATAATTGACCTGGTGCAGTGTAAATGGTTGTGAAAGGGTTCTTGCAGCTTTTTTACGCAGGCTGCAATGGCAGTCCCGCATAAGCCTTTGCATAGGCTCCCTATGGGTGGCAAAATATATGCTGCACCCCATATGGATCCCCTGCAACCCGAATGATCTGGGTACCTAGGTACCATATACTAGGCACTTATAAGGGGGCACCAATATGCCAATTTAGAGTGAAATTCAGAGTTTTGGGAGAGAGAGCATAGTCACTGGGGTCCTGGTTAGCAGGATCCTAGTGAACACAGTCGAGCACACACACTTCAGGCAGAAAATGGGGAAAACCATGCCAAGAAAGAGGGTACTCTCCTACGGGGGGTGCAGATGGCCTTGTCTCCTCTCAGTCCCTATGGATCCTTGTTTGCCAAGCCAGGTGAGAGATGTTTATGCGGACCTCCTCTCTTGCTTCTAGGTCGCGTCACAACCAGTTCATCTGTCCTTCACTAGTGCACAGACATCCACACACTGGTGCTGCTGTTACTGATTATTAGCAGGGAAGGCTGCCTAGGCAAATCTTCTGGGCCTAGTCCAAATAAGGCCTTCTGTTGCTGCTGCTGTTTCAGCATTTCTAGGTGCTCAGTAGGGGGGGTGCGGACATCGGTTCCCCTCTCCTTACGCTACTTCATGCCCCCACGCGCACTCTCACCTGGCCTCCATAGCACTGCCAGCAACCATCATGAAGCCTTTGCATGACATAGCCATGGTGCAGCTGTATGGGCTCTGGCAGATATTTAGTGACCACAATCAAGCCACGTTGATATGGCTGCCAGCATCACCATTCTCCAATGTAGAAACAGAGGAGAGGGGACTAATTTTTTCAAAGCTAAGCAGGAGAAAATGAGTGGAAAATGAATGGACTAGACTACCTTGATCTGAGGAAGATGGAATATTCTGTCAGTAATAATCTCCTTACAGGCGCCCAGAGAGCCATTTTTGTAACTAACAAAAGTAGAGTGAGGATGTTTCCTTGGAGTACAATAAACATGTTTAACTCTAGATTAACATCTAACTACACGCGTGAAATGGGAGTATTCTTAGGGCTTACCTGTGAAATCCCCATACTGGGCGCAGGCGTGTGTCCTGTCCTGAAAAGGGAATAACACAGTGATATAAACTGGTCAGCATCTTAATTTTTTATAGGAAGGTCATTACTGTGGCCTTTCTCTAAAAATCCTCATTGACTGTCCAAATTATATAAAATCCGAACACAATTTCATGTCAATCGAGCAATCAATTGTTGCACCTGCACACAGCCACTACTGAACAAATGTTTTCTGTGTGTTCTTTTGTGTTTTCTATCTTCCACACAGGGGCATTGCTTGGTCAGTATGATTGGGTGAGGGGGGGGTTAGCTTAGAGTATCCAGCAATCAGGCTAGCACATGGTGTTAAAATACATAATACAACAAGCAGGGCGCACGAGAGGGGCTTAAGGGGCAGTGGAAAGGGAGAGGAATGTGTACTCGTTGGGGTACTAAGTGAGAGAAAGTGCATTATGTAGTGACATAATCATCATTTCTGAAGTATTTCCAAACAGACAGAGGGAGAGAGTGTGTGTGTGTGTTTTTATCTGTGTGTGTAAATATTCCTGTTGAAATCCGACAGACACATCACTATACTTGGATGAAAGCACCTGCTCCAACTATTTGTCACAAAATACATTTAATAGGGGGGTAACACCCCACACACAAGCCTCTGCTTCTACAGCAAGTGAAACCTACCCAAGGCATTTCAGTGAATTACCAGGAAATGTGACATGTTGCCAGGGTGGGATCAATATTATTACTAGACATCTTTTCTACTCTGTGCCATTTCCATCATCATTGTAACAAAAGCAGTTCTGCAAAACCAGGGAGGATGTGCCCATCCCAGAAGCCCAGACATTCATCAGAAGAGTAGGCACATTATGGGTCAGCCTCCTAATGTGTTACTTTCTCCATGTAAAATATAGAGCAGCAGCTTGCCATCATATATCTGTATAACCCTCACCTCTCTGGCCATCTCCTTTGTGATCTTGATTAAAGGGTAGAAAGACGAGTTACCTGATCCCAGATGCTGATGACCCGAAGGAAGGCTGCGTAGTTGTGCCCCGCCTTGAGTGGAGCATTGTAGTAGCCATGGTGGTAGGTCCCATCTCCAAGGACAAAGTCCTCTGAGCTGGTGAGGTTGTGACCAGGAAGAGCTGCTGTAATGTAGACATCCTGGTCCAGATTGCTGTTGTAGGGGGCCAAATCTTCCCTCTGGCAGATGTATTCACTCATGTTTCTTTTTGAAGATACAATTATCTGGTACTCGCTGGGAAGTAGAAATAACAATACTATTTAACTAATACAAAGGACCAGAAGAAACCCTTAATACTAATCTTATTAACAGATGTCACTGTAAGGAAACAGGATCCACCAGAAACCACGTCGCCACACTGACAACAAGAGACAGATATTTATTTTGCATAAAACTAAAATGAAATAATGGCTTACGTCAGACAAGAGAAATTGTCTTATTTTTTGTTTACAGTATACTTGTTTACAATATAATTGAGCAGGTGGTGGCCCTAGCCTCCTCGGACTTGCCTGTGACCAGTCCTCTGAGTGGCCATGGTGCCTTCTGACCCGGTTCCAGCCCCTACAATCTCCTGCCTCACCCCTGTCTCTCTCCATCTCTCTCTCTCTCTTTTCATGGCTTCTTTCTCGTTTTGTGCCTTTCTTCCCTCTACATTGTCCGGTCTTTCATCATCACTGGTCTCAATTATTTTCTCTTTTATTTTGCCTTGTTTTGGTGCCCAGGTTTTAGGTCTCACCTGTCCAGCTCTTGTGCTGTTCTTGTGAAATCTGTTGTATTTAATATAACTCTTAAAAGGGGCTTACATCCCATCCTTGATTTTCATTTGTTCCTGTGCTTGTCACTTACTTTTCCTCCATTTCTATTGGGCGTAGCATACTATTTCCTATTGTTCCTTGTGTGTTTGCTCTTATCAATGACCTGAGACCCAAGTACTGTTTTTCTCTGCTTATTTTAAGCTTCCCAGCACCCCTGCTATCACTACAAGATCTACACCCTTGCTTTGAGGCTACAGCACTGCCCAAGTGCCGTGGGCTCAGCCCACTGTGTTGATCTCAGTGGAGACCTCATAATCGCAGTGGCACTCACCAGGCCACTGGGGCAAGGTGTACTCACCAGTCTTCCTGGAACCGAAGCAACGATCCACTCTTGTGCTCCCTTTAGCAACTTGTGAAGCACCCGCAGCCAGCGGGAATACCCCATCAGAGGCCGGAGCTTGTTTAGCTTAGGCTTGCCTTTTAAAAGGCATGTTTGTATCTCCCTGCTAACAGACCCACTTGGAGAAATAGTTTTTTTGTTTTTCTGCCATGCTCTCTATTCGGCCACTACTGTTTATTCCCGCCGATAGACATGACATTTGCTCTCTCTACTTGTTCACATTATGGTTTTTAGCAAAACAAGTTAATATGTTCATAATCTACAGTGATCCTTTCAAGTAAGTTTGCACATATCTCATGTCGTTACACACCTGGGTTCTCAATAATACAGTGATACCCACTGACATATCTTGTATTGATCGCCTAATAATGGTGCTGAATTCAGCACATTCATATGGTTCTTTTCTTTTCTTTCTGTATACATCAACACATGGGTATATAAAGTTTCCAGCATGGTGGCTATCACAGACGCCGTCGGCAACGAGTTAGGGATGTTCTGAAAGTTTCACACGGTGAGTGCATGATAAAATCAAAAGTTCCTTTCTAATCACATTATCACGCGAGATGGTCGTGCATGTCAGCCCTGCTATACTTCAATCTAAGGAGCACACTATGGTGATGATATACACATACCTGTATATCAGCCCACAACTGGATGTTAAAGAAAGTGTTTGTTTTTCTTCAGTTTCTGACCACTTATTCATGTGAGAGCATTTTATATGAGATCACCTATTTTTAAATTTCATGATCATTTCTTGTTTAAATGTACATCTATGGAAACACGTTAATATGCTGTAGATGTGATTACGTTCACCACGAGCACCATGGGCTTTCTATGCACGCACAGTTTCATCCCCTCACAATATAATGAAAGTACATGTCGCTGTGTGGGTTGCACCACATGTCGTTTTCAGTTATGTTTTGCAACAGATGAAATATATGCGTCCTTTCACCTCTAGCAGAGTAACAAATCACAGGCTGATGTTCACCACAGAGGGGCATATTTATACTCCGTTTGCGCCGGAATTGCGTCGTTTTTTTTGACGCAATTTCGACGCAAAACTAACTCCATGTTTATACTTTGGCGTTAGACGCGTCTAGCGCCAAAGTCCATGGAGTTAGCGTCATTGTTTAGCGTGGACACCTACTTTGCGTTAATTATATGCAAGGTAGGCGTTCCCGTCTAAAAAATCGACTCCGAGGCATGTGCGTCGGATTTATACTCCCGGGCAAAATTCACGCCCGGGAGTGGGCGGGTCAAAAAAAATGATGTACGGCCGCTTTTGCGCCGTTTTTTAGCGCCTGCAAAAGGCAGGCGTTAAGGGACCTGTGGGCTCTGAAGGAGCCCAGAGGTGCCCTCCCATGCCCCCAGGGACACCCCCTGTCACCCTTGCCCACCCCAGGAGGACACCCAAGGCTGGAGGGACCCATCCCAGGGACATTAAGGTAAGTTCAGGTAAGTTTAAAAAAAAAAAAAATGTTTGTGGCATAGGGGGGCCTGATTTATGCCCCCCTACATGCCACTATGCCCAATGACCATGCCCAGGGGACATAAGTCCCCTGGGCATGGCTATTGGGCAAGGGGGCATGACTCCTGCTAAGACAGGAGTCATTTCTATGGGGGTTGGGAGTGGAAAAAAATGGCACAAATCGGGTTGAGGCGAAAAAATTGCCTCAACCTGACTTGCCCCATTTCTTGACGCCCAAGCCCCATATCCCCCTACGCCGGCGCTGCCTGGTGTACGTCGTTTTTTTTAACGCACACCAGACGGCGCCGGCGGCTAACGCCGGCTAACGTCATTCAATAAATACGGCGCCCGCATGGCGCTTCAGAATGGCGTCAGCCGGCGCTAATTTTTTTGACGCAAAACTGCGTTAGCGCAGTTTTGCGCCAAAAAGTATAAATATGGGCCAGAGTCTTTTCACGAGGGGTTTTTGAGCACGCCATAGATACACCCAGGGATTTATCTATGAGCCTTAGACTTGCGCCCGAAGTTCCTGGTTTCATTTCAGGCATTTACTTCATAGGACAATACTTTATTATGATTGATCAGAAATTGGCCACAAAGCAAAAATCTATCACCACCACTATTAAACCCATGTTCACACACTGTGATACTATAACCCAAAGTGTTGGCGTACTGCTGAGTGGGTAACAATAATCGACTGCAGCGCCGGACCCACTGTGCGCTTTCCTCATCGCGAGTCATGATAAACTCAAAACTGTATTTTACGCACTTTTTAAACCCAGTCAAAACTGGCATATATCACAGAATAAATGTCAATGGGTAATCCAAATAAATTGGAAGTCGGCACGTTTGGATTAGTTTTAATTTTACAATTTCCGAGCTGGCTATGTAGCAGCAACGAAACCTCGAGCCAAATATATTGGTAATTGTAAATTCAGAACCAGCCACTCATAAGTGGATTGCAGTGTCGTGCTCCACATTATGCGGTTGACTCACATTTGGGTGATGAAAACATTTTAATCCTAAATCATTGAACCCACGATATGCAATCAGCATGCGTGGACAAAATCGCTTTATTTTATTCATGTGAATGTTCTTGGAATTCCATTGAAATTTTGCAAAAGTATGCTTCAGAGAACATGTAGTTGTCAGTTTCATTTCTTCTTGCTGTTCACTACCAGTGTTTATGGAATCTCTGAGACAGTCCCCCAAACCATTGCTTCACCCAAACAAAATAACTTTCTTCAAAATAAGCACATGTTGTGGAAATCTGATATGTAAAGTACTGTTGCCAGACTCTCATTTAGTGATTGGGAGATTGGATTGTTGCTATGTTTTAGGTGATAGAGGTAAGAATGCTTGTCTGTTGTGTGGGGGACGATGGAGTGAGGTAGGGTGAATGCCCTGTCAGCAGGGAAGGATGTATCAACGGAAACATTCAGTGAGTGGTTTCACCCTCTGCCCCTCAGTCACTAACTGGAGAAGAAAGCCCCTCTCCATCATAAGTACATTACTCAAGAGCACAAACCTCTGCTTGTGCGCTGCTATGTTACAGTGTTATAGCTCTGGCATGAGTGGAGAATGGCTAAAAGTTCGTAACTGCCCTGCGTATGCTGACACTTGTAAAACCAGTGTTCTCTCAGCTATAAGGTACGTAGAGGTTATTTAGAGGTACGGGAACTGCTTGGTTTCCTTCAGTGGAAACCCTGCTGGCTCTGCCAACAGTAACTCAGAGCTCCATCTGCAACTTAAGCTCCGAGTCATGGAGGCAGGAAGCAGGAGGGATTTGTTTTCATTTACATGTTTTCCTTAGTGATTCTGTTGGTCAAGAAAGCTTATATTGCACAACTGCTCACCAAGCTACATTACATTAAAAAAAATATTATTATTCTTATAGGCGAAACACTTTGCATTTACCAATGCATTTTAGCTTTCACTCATTTTTCATTGCATTCCACCCATTTTGTTCTTCGCTTATTTGCCTCATTTTGTACCCTTGTTTTGAATTCTCTCATTTTGTGCCAGTGTTTTTCAATGCTTTCTCCTTGTTTTTTTGTTGTTTTGCCTCATTTCTGTGCCCTTGTTTTTGACTTATTTTGTTTTCTGCCTGATTTCCATTGCTTTTCCCGTTTTGTGGTGTCTTTCTGCCGTGTTCTGTGCCCTGTTTTCACTACTCCTGCCCTTTCTGCACTCCCTACCTCTCCACCCCTCCTTACCATCTCATCGGCACAACTTTTTACCGCTGCATCCAGCTCCTGTGCCCTCGTAGTACCCCCAACTACCCCCTCTGCTTGTCCCCCTCCCAGGACCTACTTAATAGTGGCAGCAGCAGGGATGTGCAGCTTTGACACACAGCGGGCATGCTGCTTGCACCCTAACAGTGCATCAAAGGAAAGCCATCTACACTAAAATGTGCCAAGACCGCGCCTACCCCTCCATGCTCCTCTGTGGCGTGTACTGCAATGCTGCCACACCACATCACACAAACGGATCTCTAACCTGCACCTTCGGCCACTTCACTTGCACCACCACACACACTACTCCTACACCCAGCACAATCACTCCAAAGGCACCCTAAACACTCAAGCTCCTGCACAACAGCTACCCACATAACTATCCTCAATATTGTGTGATGCTGTATGTTTCTCAACATTTACTCACTTAGAAACACATCACAGAGATATGGGACCTGCTAGACGATGTCGCCTGGACCTCCTCTTTCTCACAGAAACATGGATTACCCTACCGTCAAAACCAGATATAACCACAGTCAACTCTGCTTGTTACCAGATCATCGAACAAGACTACCCCCATGAACTACAAGAAGGAATTGCTATAGAAGTCAACTGCAGATCACAGCCATCTTCACCTTAGATGGAGCCCTGGACTACCAAACACTAGGATACTCTGCCAACTTCACCAGCAACTCCCTAGAATTCTTCGCTCCACTAATCATCCATTCCACTACCTACATGCTCCTTGCTACATACTGGACACCGTTTCCACCGCGTTAAACAGTCTCACAATAAGCACACCCACTTTCGTCACCCGGACCAACTGCACTATTGTAATTTTCTCAATCAACAATCCCCACAGCAGAAGAACCACAACAGGCCATGACCGCCGACACTGGAACAACATATTGGAGGTGGAGTGGGATTCCCTCTCCACAAAAACCAACCAGAAATTACAGGCAACCTATCCAGTGAGATAAACAACTTTAACAACTAGATCACCACCTGACCTGCGTCCTTACCTCCTCAGAAAAGTAGCCAAGTACCAAGAATGCAAATGCAGGTCAGCTTGTACTTGGTTCAACTCGGGGTGATCAAACAGCAGTTCAAGCAATTGGTATGAAAGTGGAGAGTGAGCCAAGAAGAATCCGGCAAGGAAGTATTCAAATCTCCATGTAAAATCAAGAAAGGGCCCTGCACTCTCTTACTTAATGCCCTAATGTAAGCAATATGGGTCACCAATGAGGTTTAGACCCCTTTTGAAGATGGCCTCAGCATATGAAATAAAATCAAAATATAGGTAAGCCCATATAAAAGATGGTTAGATCATTTCTTGTTTTTCATAGTTCAAATCTAGAATAACTCATCCAAGTGGTTTGTTGCATCCAGTGGAAGTTTATTTTGAATATGAGAAGAATAAGGATTCATGTGAGATACAAGGAAGATGAACAAGCGCCAAAAAAGGAGGAGCAAACGCCGACACGTGTTTCGCCCCCTAGTGGTAGTTGTACCTGGGGCTTTCTCCAGGCTGTAAGGAATACAAAAGCATGTTGAAAGCAAATGTTCTTCTTATCAAAAAAGCAGAACAAAAGACAGTGACAAAGCATCCAAGTGCGAAAGGTGGAAAGAAGTAGTAGGAAAGGGACCACTTTCCAATGAGCTGTTGCTTGAGAGGACCTTCTATGAAAACAATAATGAAGAAAAAAAGGTGACTAACGACATCATTATTGATGTAAGGACAACATAGTATAGAGATGGTATTGTTAGTAAGTAAGTAGATACTCTGAACGGTGAATTTAGTGAACAAGACGAAAATCCCCAAAGAGAGTTGGTGAAGCAGCTAGTATATAGATCACAAAATTCACAATGTTATCCTCTAAGGACAGTAACATCAACATTGTGTTTCAAGAACCGAAACAACATCCAAATAAGGTGTCAAATCAGTGAGTTACCCATGCAATGATCCTTCATGGTCACATTGTCACAGAACTATATAAAATACCTTTCCAAATATTCTTAAGAACAGTTAATACAGAGTCTCAGCATCCTTGTTCAATCAGTTAACAAGTTCATCTGATCAATAAGAGGCCAATTAAAAAAATAAATAGTCTCAAGGGATACATTCACTGGGTAACATATATATGTGTACACAGATATAATGTAAACCGTATGCATTTTGGTATTACAGGTATTTTATACGTTTTGTGACAATGCGATCATGGCAAGTCATAAAACACATATCAGCATGTCATGCCCATAAAAGGAACACCAGCACATATATGTAACATCATAAAACTAGGCAGGCTAACATTATGTCCATACTAGTAACATGAGAACTATGTAAGTAATTTGTAAATTCATGGATTACGATGTAGAGGCACTTACAGTGCCAAGAAGATCAATATGGGGGCCCCCGGCGCTCCTATGCACGAAACGGGGGCCACAGGTTGATCCTGGGGGGGTGGTCCTCCTTTCATTATCTCGGGCCCCTCCAGGGACCTGTGATCTCTATACACCCCCCCAGACCACGACTGGCCCTCCTGGGGGGGGGGGAGGGAAGGCAAGCCCAAACCAACAACTAGGGCCACAGTGGGGGCCTCTGTCGAGGCTTCCGCCCCGCCCCAACGTCTTGATTCTAATCCCAGCCCACCCAGGCCGCATCGAAGTGCAGGCACCAAAGTAGGTGCCTGCTTGTGCCCTCTTAGAGCGGGCTTCACCCTGGGGGCACGGTAGGAGCGCGCCCGCTCCGTTCCTTCACTCAATTGTGCCCTGGGGGTCCCAAGGACAGTGTGACTCTTGCGATTTACAGCGGTCAGCCCGGGTCATGGCGGTGAATCTGGCAAAACGGGTCAAGCACTCTCCGGGCGCTTTGTAGATTGAAAGAACAGTGCTCTCCAGGCGCCCGGTGCACACAGCGACAGTCATGCAAGATGAGGGGAGAAGCCCTCTTCTAGGCACCACAGGCTAGCAATAAAGCGCTTTTCAGGCTCTAGGCAGCTGCAGGGATCAGGGGCTACGGCACCTTGTCCCTGGGGGACAACAGCTAAGGAAAAAGGAGCACAGGTGGTAGGGCCCAGCAGCAGGCCAGCGCAAGGAGGATGGAGGCAGATGGCAGCCTCTCCTAGTGATCCAGCAGGTCACAGGTCAGCACATCAGCAGCAGTCCATGGCGGTTCCTGGGGAGTCCCTCCAGCAGTCTGTGTCCAGTTCCAAGTAAGTTCCAGTGTCACACAATTGTGGGGAACACTTCACTGTACTTATACTTTGATTTACAGTGTGTTTCCCAAAGAAGGGGGAGAAGAGGTTCCAAACAGTCACAACTGGTTCTGTGAGTACCCCTTTCTCTCCTCCAGCACAGGCTCCAAACATCAGTGGGGGGTAAACGACCCTATTGTGTGAGGCCAGGGCACAGCCTTTACAAATGCAAGTGGCCCTGCCTCTCCCTTCGCCCAGCCCAGGAAGACTATACAGTATGTAGATACACCTCTGTGGGACCTCCACCCTCCCTGTCTACAGGCTGTTTGAAAAGTATGCACAAAGCCCAACTGTCACTCTGCCCAGATGTGGATTGGAGTCAAGCTGCAAGACACCAGAGTCATAAGCACAGAGAAATGCTCACTTTCTAGAAGTGGCATTTCTGTAACGGTAATAAAAAACCCATCTACACCAGTAAGCAGCATTTCTCACTACCGCTACAACCATACCAAATAAGCCTACGCTACCCCTCATAAATCAGACAATACCCCTTACACATAAGGCAGAGCATTTCCAATGCAATCCTACGAGAAGGCAGCACAGACAGCAGTGAGTAACCAAATAGGCTGTTTGTCACTACCAGGACAGGCCCCATTACTAGGCACATGTCCTGTCTTCTACATACATGGCATCCTAGAGCTTAACTTAGGGGGTGACGTACATGTAGTAAAAGGGGAGTTGTGGGCCTGGCAAGTAAATTTAGATGCCAAGTCCTTGCGGCACAAAACTGAGCACACACACCCCATGCTAGCAGGCCTGAGACAGGTTTGAAAGGCTACTTCAGAGGGTGGGGCAAGCAGCGCTGCAGGACCCACTAGTAGAATTTAATTTACAGGTCCTGGGTATAGGGATACCACTTTACAAGGGACTTATAGGTAAATTAAATATGCCAATTAGGTATAAGCCAATCATATCAAGTTTACAAGGGAGAGCACATGCACTTCAGCACTGATTAGCAGTGAAAAAGAGCTCAGAGTCATAACGTCAGCCAACCGGGTCTGAAAAATAAGGAGGAAAAAGGCAAAACGTTTGGGGAATTACCCTGTAAAAGAGCCAGGTCCAACAACAGGCATTTGGCTTTATAAAAGGAAATGTGTTCTTTGATAGGTTTTTGTTTGAATTTCTTAGCAAATTCGAAAATGGCGTTAGCTGCACTATTTATTTTAAGCCCTCTCTCGGACAAAAGCTTGTCCCATTTAAAATGTATATCCAGCATCACCCCAAGATAACTGAAGTACGTAACTTTGGTGATGGTGATCTCATCAATGGTAAACGTGTGTGAACAGGCATTTGTAGGTCTGCAAGTCATTATAAATGATTTCTTATGATTGACCCTTAGCTTCAAGCCCCCCGTGAACTCATTAAAGGAGTCCAGCAGGAGCTAGAGCCTGTTTGCTGTACACAACAATAAAGCGCCACCTTCAGCGGAGAGGGAGAACGAGCTTTGGCTGGTCTCCGATCCTAGGCAGGTCCTAGATTGTAAAACGTGGTCAAGGAAATTAATGTAAAAGAGGAATAAAAGGGGAGCTAAAATGCACCCCTGTCTAACATCTATATGGACCTTGGAAGGGGACATAAACTCCCCTTCGGGGCTGAACCAAACCTGGCCTAAGATATCCCAGTGTAGACATTTAAGGAGTTCTATCAAGGAAAAGTCTATCCCAGCTTTTCCCATTAAGTCTCACAAGCTGCCCCTGTTCACAAGGCTGAATGCACTGGAGAGGTCCATGATGGCAAGATGTAATGATCCTCCTTTGTACTTCCCCTTGATCAGGAGCAGGTTGAGGGGCTGCTCCACTGTGCCCACGCCTGGTTGAAAACCAAATGGCACTTCAGTGAGGAAGCCTTTGACTTCCGCCCAATCTTCCAATTTAGGGAGGATCACCCTTCCAAGGATTTTAGCAGAGGAGTCCAACAGCGTGGTCGGACAATAGCATGTTAGATTTCCTCTGTCACCCGTCTTGCAGATGAGGACAATGATGGATTTCCTCCAGCAGCTCAATATTTTAGCTAGGAGAGCTGCACGGAACATGTTGGCCAACAGTGGAGTCCAGAAGGATGTGTTGTGTCTAAAAATGTCAATCAGAACCCCATGACCGTGGATACATCACTGGTGTCAATAGAAAATGCAAGGAAGTTGCTACCATTCGAGGAGGGGGAGAATTTGGGGAAACTGGAATAGGGGGTGAGGAGGCTTCTCCTTGAAAATACTTGAACTCCTATACTCCTCTCATCAGTTAACTAGCTCTCTTCTCACTCTCTACTTCCTTCCGCTCTATCCTCCGCCTCTCTCCCTTATTTCTCCTCCCCCCTTTTTTCCTTTTTCCTCTCTATCCCACCCACACCCTTCCTCCTCCCCCTGCCTCTTCCCCTCTCTCCCCCCGTTTATCCCCACATACCTCCCCACAGGGGTACGGCTAACACTTGTCACTCCCCCCTCTTTTTCCCTAACCCAACTCGCTCATCCCATTGCCTTACACGGCACCTCCCCCCACCCTAACAGTTTCTCCTGGTTCCACCATCATGACCAGCCCTGTCTCTACTGCGGCCTGCCCCTTACGGATCGTCCCCTGGAATGTTAACGGCCTGAAGCATTTTGTGAAATAGAGGAAAATATTATCCTACCTCCAATCCAAACAGGCTGATATAGCTCTTATCCAGGAGACACATCTGGATAGCATAGATCCAGTGACCTACGCAGGGACTGGATGGGAAAGGTACGCTTCAACTGTTGCCCTCGGCATCAAGAGGTGGTAGGTGGCGCCCCACGGAATTGCTGGGTTGTGATTCTGCTACTCAAGACACTGCCCATAACTGTTAACAAAACATGGGAGGACCCCGAAGGGAGATTTGTGTTTGCTAAATTGAAGCTGGGAGACTCATCTATTTGCGTGGGCTCCATATACACTCCAACTGGCCCTAAAAGACAGTTCCTCTTGCAACTCAACCGTCTTCTGGCCAAAATAGGAGCAACTCGCTACAATATAGCGGGGGACTGAAACCTGACACAAGACACGGTATTGGACAGGACAGGCCCTCTCAATATTAGCAATAACCTTGACAGAGCTCTCCTAACTGACATGATGACAGATACGAGACTGGTAGATTGCTGGAGGCTTACATACCCAACGGACAAGGAATACACTTTCCTGTCGCCTGTACACGGTACTCAGTCCCGACTGGACTTTTTCTTAGTGTTGCACAACACTGTGGCCCAAATACAAGATACTAGTATATTGGAATGTCGTCTTTCGGACCATTCCCCGATTCAATTATTAGTACAGTCGGGTTTGACGTATTCCGGCGGCAAACCCTGTTGCTTTACCATTCCACGCTATAGATCTCCCCAGGGCAAGGTACACCTGCAGACCCAGACCCATGTGTCCACTTACATGGGGGAAAATACCAGCACTGTCACCTCCAAGAGATTTCTGTGGGCTGCAGCAAAGGCGACACTGAGAGGTCAAATGATGCGAGATGCGGTAATAGACAAAAGAGACAGGAAAGCTCACCAAACAACCCTATAGGAAGATATAAGACGTCTTATGAGTCAGTATACCATTCAGCCATCTCTGGATACGCGCCACTCCCTGTAACGCACCCGTATGGTGCATAAGGAGCTCTACACGTCCCAAGCCGAATACACGCTATGTCGTGTAGGCTCTCATTATTTTAATGAGACTACTGGATTTTGAGCAGCAAGATCGTCCACAGTGTGGGAGACTGAGTCTGACCCATGGTATGTGACACCTGTCGCTCGAATACGGGTTTTGCTCCAGCTAACTAGCCGTGCCTCATCTCTCCCAAAAGGTGGAGATGATTGGGCAGCAGAGCGCATGACATATCATACTTCTCAGGGAAGCCGTGGTCACTCAGGTCGCACCCGGTCCTCTCATTCACAATTCGGTCTCATATATAAATGACAATAAAAGCAGTATAAGTTTTAAAGATTGTTTTAATAAAACAACTGCATTTTAGATGGCAAAGCGTGAGCTGCAATAACCAGACCGACACACAACACAACAATATTAAAATGGTGACGATAAGAGTGAAGCATAAGAATAATGCTATCATATTGCCACTAGAATTGATGGACTATTTTCTATCTAAATCATATTTTGAGCACAGCATGTTAAGCACAAATCCTGCCTTTCAGGTTCCCCCGGGAGGACATCAACCCTCATACCTGAGCAAAGGCCTGTAGTCTGCGTTAGCATCTGCAGCGAAGCATTCAGCGTACAGTTGGGGTTTCCTGGCTGGAATCTCCCTCTTGACGTGTAATGGGACTAGGAAGTGTTTTTATAATAACACAGCTGATGTTCTAAGAAAATGTCCCTACGTAAGGATGTGTATTTTCTACGAATGTTGGAGACTAAACTTCTACCACGTTCACCGGCAATGTACCAAACTGTAGCCTTGACTGAAGCACAGAGTGGTCAAGAATGTGTTTTTTGAGAACACAGTGCTGGGCTAAGCAAAACAGTTAGATAGAAGAAATTAAAGCAAGACCGTAAAACTGGTTATTGTAAAAATAACAATGCAAAGCTGAATAAAATATATCTAGGTCAAGGTGCATAGTGGCCTAATGTATTAAACTAATGTGCATGGAGCTATAACTAAAATGGCTACACAACACAACGTCTGCAAGGAAGACACTATGAACAAGGGGAGAAGGCTGGTCGGCTGCTAGCGGCGCAGCTCAGACAAAGGGAGGCTGCCCTAGCTACACCGGCCATCACATGCGCGAATGGAGAGATACTCACACGACCGCAGGACATTGTAAACAAATTCACAACTTTCTATCAACATCTGTATACCCCGGAACCAATGTCTGACCCCGCCCACATAGAGGCTTTCCAAAACAATACTGATCTGCCATGCCTTTAGGCTTAAGGCAGTTCTCACCTAGATGGAGAGTTAAGCAGGACTGAAACAGAGCAAGCCATTTCCAAACTCCCTTATCACAAAGCGCCAGGTAAGATAGTTTCCCTGCAGAATTTTACAAGTGGACCGGCGACCAGGCGATTGGCACTGTCCACAACGCAATCAATGAGGCATGTCGAGAAGGTTCTCTGGGCACGATGTCCAATAGAGCAACAATAGCTGTCATACCCAAACCAGGACGGAAACCGCTACTCTGCGCCAGCTATCGCCCCATTTCTCTCCTAAACGGGGATAGCAAGATACTTGCTAGTGTCCTGGCGTCCCGCCTGCTTAAAGTTATCCCATCCTTGATACATCACGACCAGGTGGGATTTGTGCCAGGACGCACCTCTCGGAACCATTTGCGCACTTATGGCCATACCCTGTGGGAAGCCAGGAACATCCTGGAAGAGGCTCTTGCCTTGTCCCTAAATGCTGAGAAAGCATTTGAATGGATCGAATGGCCCTATATTTTCGCTACCCTCTCAAAATTTGGATTAGGAGACCAATTAATTGCCAAAGTTCACCTGCTCTACGACCACCCCATGGCACAGGTCAGTTGTGGGGACTTTCTATCAGACCCCTTTCCAATTCAAAGAGGGATACGGATGTCCTCTCTCTCCGCTCCTGTTCTTGCTGGCAATGGAGCCTCTCGCGGCTACTATTTGTCAATCCACACAGATCACAGGTATACCCCTGATGGGTGGGACCTCCACATTATACCTATAAACGGATGACGTGCTACTCGCTCTAACTGACTTGACAAGATCCCTGCTGGCTTTACTGCAGTTCACAGATGAATTTGCAATACAATCCGGTTACTGGGTGAACTGGGACAAGAGCGAAGCACTGCCCCTCTCGCTCATGACGACAAGAGCTGCATTGCATGGCTATCAGTTCCGATGGACCCTGAACCGCCCCAAATATCTGGGCATACTTGTCAACCGGGGTTTGGAACTTGTCATGCCAGATAACATGGACCCCAGTATAGCGCGCATGAAACTAGACTTTGCGAAATGGTCAGAAATGGGCCTCTCCATGTGGGGTAGGGTACAGGCAGTGAGAATGGTCACTCTCCTGCGTTTTACCTACGTTCTAGGTATGATCCCACTACAAGTCCCCCTCTCGATCCTCAGGCAAATAGACGTAGCGCTGAGAGCCTTCGTGTGAGGCTCTACACGCCCATGACTGACACCGGCAAAGTTAATTGCACATCGCTCTTGCAGGGGCTTGGGACTCCCTTCCATCGAACATTACTCCCTGGTTCTCCATTTATCACAATTGGCATATATGTTACTCGGGAACCCGGAACAACCACAATGGGTAGCTATGGAGAAACTCCTACTTTCCCACTCTGGTGGTCTAAATGGCCTAAACTGTGAGGACCCTACAAAGTCCCACCCAGCCAATCCGATGCTCGCAGCAATGCATGCAGCCTGGCGCAGAGCACACCACCTACTCGGTATACATCCCTTTTTACATGCTCAAGCCCCCATATGGGGAAATAACTTGCCGATCAGGGGTGCTGCCCTCAACTGGCCAAAGTGGAGCCAGGCTGGAATTGCTTGCATAGCTCAGATTGTCAATGAGGGGTCACTCCAGTCATTCGATAACCTGCGAGTGGAATACAATCTGTACACAAGGCAGGAACGGCGCTACCTGTATCTCAAACACTGTCTCTGACAATGGGTGCTGCCCCTTGGGAACTCAAGGCCTTCCCAGTGGTTACTTAATTAAAAACATGGGGTCACCATGAAGTATTAACACTTCATCTTCATTCACAACCCCTCCTCGAAATGTTACGCTTTAAATGGCAGGTTAATTTTGAGACGGACTATTCAACGGAAGACTGGACGGACATACTGGATGCCCTAGACAGGGGAACTAGGAAAGCTCGACTGAAATTCTGTCTCTTTAAGATATTGCATGACTGGTACTGGACTCCTCTGAAACTGCACAGAGCAGGACTCCTACCACATGCGAAATGCTGGTGATGTCCGGAGACTAGATGCAATCTACTCCATATCATATGTGAATGTTCTGCCCCTATAGGAAACGGTGAGCTGAGACATTCCATACCACTTCCATCACCACTCACCCCATCAACCATCCTCCCACATGATAGGGGCCCCCTTCCCACTCTATCACGACCGCAACAAGGATTGTTGCAAACGCCGCTCACAACAGCTAAGATCTGCATCCTTCGGCACTGGGGTCAATGGCCTCCCCAACCCCAGAAGAATGGATGGCGGCTATGATTCGAATAGCCAACCATAAACGTGTTATCTATAACCTATAAGACCAGGCAGCCTTATTCACCCAGGTGTGGGCCTCCTTCCTTACAGGGGTATCGTAATTCCCTCATCATTTATCTCCCTCCCTCCTCAGCCACGCAAAGTACTGCGGAACTTCAGTCACAGCCTCATTATACCCTCTACCCTCTGACTTGCGATAGTGCCCCCTGTGCCTGTCCGCCCTAACCCCCCTTTTCTCCTTACCTTCCCTCTCCTTCCTCTTCCCCCCTCTTTTCTATCCCCTCTTTTCTTCTCTATCCTTCTCTCTTCTTTCCCTTACGTTTTCCTCTTCTTCTCCGCCCCTCACCCACTCACCACAGGTCCTTCATCAGCCTATTTGCAGAACCCCCCCTCGCTAGCTAGAGGACATGGCCTGTTGATACATACTACTGTGGACTGCACCTCTCACGGATTGGCGCCCCCTCATTAAGTCTTACCCCGATAGCCAGCACTTAGCATCTGAACTGGTAGCTAGAATGGACGGCCTGCTCACGGATTACTACCCAGCGGATGCGCCGTTGTAGGACATTGAACATCATGATCATGTTTCCTGCCCCTATGGCCATACAGAGCAAACACAGGCCGTGACCGACTAGAACACTCAGGCATGTCGGCCTATGGGATGCCATGCCCTAAGCGATGACGTACGCTTCCCTCAGTATACTCTTCAAACCTACTACACCTCCTTGACTTTGTACCCTTAACCCCTCCCTCTTTTCTCTTCTCTTTTTCTTTCCTTACACCTTCCCATTCTGAGCATTGTTTCTTTCCAGCAGGCTTGGACAGTTATTAACCTCACGCACTGGACTTTCATGTGAAAGAAATGCGTTACGGCCATTGTGACAGACCTTTGTATGTCCTTTAACCTGTACAGTTTCCGAGTGTGTTATTAAACTTCTGAAATAAAGAACTGCAAAAAAAAAAAAAAAAGAAAATACTTGAAAAGTCGGATAACCAGAGATCTGATGAAACATGATAATCAATTTTCAAGTTTTGTCATCTGAGAAATAGGGCTGATTTATCACATCCCAGAAGGTCTTAGAATTTTTAAATTGTACATCTGTGAGTAAATCCTCCAAGGCCTTCTCTTTGATTTCCCTTTTCCTGGTTTCAAGTGCCATCTTATAAACCCTCCCAGCTTGCCTAATATCTTCAATGTTTCTGGAGGAGGTCTTAACTGCCAGCTTTAGAATCTTAGAAGTAGTTGAGCAAGCATGATTGAACCATTGATGGACAGAAGGTTCAGTGAAAGTTTTTTTGGCAGTCATCAAGATGGACATAGATTTGCACAGATCATTGAAATTACCCAGGACTATTTGTGGTTTGGCTAGGTCAGTTAGACTGCACATCACATCCTCTCTCCTGTCATTTACTAGGTCAATGAGTAACTTATCTGGAAGTTTTTCCATTTGATGAGTATCCCCTTATTTTTACTATGCTGTAAATCAACAGGGCAGGCAGGAGCAGGCAGCTCAATGTCAGGGCTGGAAACCCAGAGAGTGACTGGGTTATGGTTGCTGTTGTTTGAAGACTGAATTGTTGTTTCTGTAACTAGAGGGGATGGATGAGAAAAAAAAAAGAATCCAATCGATGGTTGATCCTCCACCTCTTACTTTAAAAGTGATGGGGGGGCGCTATCCTCAGCAAAATCCAAATTAATTAAATAAGTTGTTCTTAGAAATAATCTGATTCAAAGCTTCCCCATAAGGGTTATGCAAAACCTCTATAGATCCTTCCCCTGCCAGTCCTTTAGAGTATATTCACTGACTCCTGGTATAGGACATTTAGCTATATTAAGATCTCCAAGCCATATATCCACTTTAGTTTTTATTAGTTTAGCCCTTGGGCTTGCACGCCTGTGCCTCACCTAGTGACTTTTAACTTACTTAGCTTGCTCTTTTTTAGTCCATTTATTTTATTATTTCTTTTAAGATGGCTGCCATTGTCTATAGTTATAGAAATGTTTTGATTTGCATTATCAATGCTACTCTGTGAAGGTGTCACTATCAGTGTCATGATAAAGTGATATATGTAGGTACTAACATCATGTCCCTTTCTCACTTACATGTGACAGGAACATAATGTACATTTGTTAGGGATTGTTTACATAATTGCTGCTACAAGTCTGCATCCTTATCAGTTGTTTGGGAACATACCTGCATCTGTATAAATACATCTCACATGGACAAGGTCATTAGAGGGACTCCTTCTAGATGCCATCTACACTGCACATCACCTTGCTGCAGAACTCAGCTTTGTGTCATCACCACTCTGATCTAGAGACCTCATCCTAAGGTAAAAAGGGCTGGGGGTGCTTCTCATGGGCATGATACTGGCAGATTAGTTTTATCAAACCTAGCTCTCATTAGGTTAGATATTAGGTTCTCTCTGCTGGAATTTTACATCTTATATTTATTGCAAGATGGTGGGGGGTTTTGTATTCACGACTCTCATCTTCACAATTTTGCTTCTTTTATTGTTCGTTATCATAATCATTGCAGCTCATGCATCTTACCGTAGATTGCAGTCTTTTCGATAAACCTATTGAAAACCTTTCAGCATCTCCTTCATTGACTGTGTGTGACTGAGACTTATTGCTAACGTGAGAAAAGGATAACTTCCGTTCCACCACGACTTATCTTAGATGTTGTGATCTAGAGTCCATGCGTAAGGCTGCCAGAAATCACCTTTTACCTTTTGGGTTTTTGGTGAGGTACTGCTTATGAGACGGGAGGGTTAGGCCAACAGTTGCGACTTGTTGTAGGAATGGTTTAGGTGCCTACCAACAAAAGTGCTGCTATCCCTAAACCAGCAGTCTCGCCTAGGAGCGAGAGGCCAACTACAACATGATAGTCACCTTGGCAACTCTTTAAAACATCAGAAATAAAACTGTCAATGTTCTCATAAAAGCTCAACAGGGTGAATATTCAAATAAATTAAAATAAACATTTGTCTGAAGGAAGGAAGGGAAACCAGGAACACTCATTAATTTCTCAGATTGAGTGAAATAGGCACCCCTACCCCCAACTCCCCTTGGGGGGACCAAAGAAAGAAGGTGCAGCTGGAACACTAAAAGATTGTAAAACATTTACATTTAGGGCCCATGTTTCTTGACAGCACATCACATAGGACTGTTTAACGATTTCTAGTCAGTCTACATAGTTCAATTTCTTATTAATGCCAACAATGTTCCAGGAAAAAACAAAGTTGACCTGACAGACCTGGAAAATGAGGTGATACCGCATGAAGTAACTGGATAACTGGTTCAGCCATAGACACGTGTGTATGAATAAAATCTAAAGATGCAACAAGTCAGTTATTATCTGAAAGGCTGGAAAGTGGTACAAATCAGTTCTCATGGGCAGAGGGGGCAGTGGAATGACTGAATGGCATGGCCTCATGCCTATTCATCCTCCTGGCTTGCCCTAATGGAAATGGTGGGCGATAAAAGAAACCAAGGGGAAGTTCACACATTTTGGAGTGGCAGATGGCTAAATAAACCAGGCAATGGAATAAGAAACTCACCAACCAATAGCTTCTGAGGTTTACAGCTACACAATCTCTTTGGGTGGACTTAGGGCCATGTCCAACCAATCCAACCCTCTGTACCATGAAAATATCATCCAGCAGGTCATTCCCTAATCTGATTTGACTGACTGATCTGGCTGACCAAGCTTTTTCTTTCCCATATTGAATGTGAATATGAACAAATAGATTGATAAAGGTGAGAATCGTGGAATGCAAAAGAATCCTGCTTTATTATTACTCACATGTGGTTGAGAGCAAAGAGAGGGGGCCCAGCCTTGTCCGGCCGCAGACGGGCACCCTCTTGGCCCGGTTTTCTGCTGCGGTGTGCAGGTAGCCCTTTATGCATGTTGAAAAGGGCCCGCCTCCTTGTCTGAACTGCCACCTAGGGGATGAAGTCCCACCCTAGGGAAAGTGCATGGTGCTCTAAGGTGCCTGGAAGGGGCGGTGATTGTGGCCAGGTGAGTGTCCCACACCACAAAGTGCAGGAAGTGACTTGTGTGCATCAAACACATGTCTGAACTTCCACCTGGGGGTGAAGTCCCACCCCAGGGAAAGTGCGGGGTGCTGCAAGGTGCTTGGAAGCTCCAAGGTTTGTGGCCAGGTGAGCGTAATGTAGTAATCTTTGGTAGGCCCGAGGTATCAGGAAACTGGCAGCAATAGGAGGACAGCAGGGACTTAGGACCACAAACAAACACTGGGCATTACGCTGGATGCCAACACCACTTAGAGCTATAACTTCCAGAAAGACCCCGAACATACATTTCTTAAGGCTACTAACAGGCCTCAGGAGGCATAAGGATTAGGGAAACCTAACCCTTGAATGAGACCCTGGCTTGTAAGCCATGTGGGTGAAACAGTGGTGGCTGCATAAGTGATATTGTAAACAACACCATTGGGATACCATATGAATTTGAAAGCTCCATATGCCGTGATGTAACTAATACCCTAAGGAACTGTTTATCATCGCCAAAGATTTTTCTATGATGGACAGAATTAACAATAATAATTTTTTTGTTATCAATAATTTATATGAATATCTAATTTCTTATATATTTTCTGATTCAAAGAATAAAGTTACCTTGTAAGGGGTACATTCAGAATTGGGAAATACACATTCTGTCAAAAAAAATTAGATATAAATGCTGCACACAAGGTAAAAAGCAAGGCCATATATCTAGGACGCTTGGCCTTTAGAAAATGCCACACCCAAATTTACCAGGTGAGAGTCATAGCCCTGAACATTTCTACATTTTTAGGGGCTCAACAAGGCTGTTTACATTTGAGTGCTCCTCCTTTCTCTGAATGCCTCTGATGACCTATCGCCTCGTTGGGATTTGTCACTGCACTTTTTCTCTCCACCCATTATGCAGGTGCTTATTCCTTGTATGTCCATTGGCACACTAGATGGAGCTCATTTATGGATTTCAGAGCCATGTTTTTGAAGTGTGTCTTGACGTCAGATTCTCTTGGTGTGCTTTTGGGACGTGGGGCTAGGCTTGCATTTGAGGTGTTTGACAACCCTATGGTTGGGAGGAGAAAGCCATAACAACAGAAATTATAGTAGATGGACAAGATTCACCTGTATGCTATGAACTAAGCTATACTTCAGCACTGGGGTTTCTATGCATTCATGGCCAATATTGAATAGGGCATAACTATATCAACAATGAAAGTAGTGCCCAAATTCCACCCCAGAAGTGTGCCAAATGTAAGAGTGATCTCATAAGAGTTTTTGCTTTTTTTTTAATAACTCAAACAATGATGCAACCCTATACCTCTACAACATATTTGTTGACTATTGACTTGCTCACACTGGTTGTTTTGTAATACGCATACACTTTCTCAACTTTTTCCTGGATAAATATTGAATTTGTTCGAGTGTTTGTTTCTCTCAAGTTAGACTTGACGTGCTTCATTGCACTGGTTTATTTTACTCATTTTCTACTGCAGGTGTATTGTACACCTCTGGGTTGTTCTGTCTTAGAACTTAGTCTGTACTCTATTGAATCTATTCTACTGTATACTATTCCCAGTTCTACCAAAATGTTTTACTGAATCAATCAGTGTGATAAGCAATTTTCCCACAGCAGATGTAAGTGACACCTGTTTGATTGACTATGCCCTTTTACTGGTGGCCAGTACGGACGTGGTCGTACGTGGACCACTAAGATATTCCCACATGGGGTACTTGGAAAATTATTTGAGATTGTCATATGAGAATTCCACCTTGGGAAATTATGTAAAACGGATGCACTTTGTAGGAAACGTACCTGCACATCAAATAATAAGTACAAGTGGTCTTTTGGACTAAAATGAATTACTTCAATAGTGAAAAGCCTTGAAAAAGTCCTATAACAGGATGAAACACGTGTTGGCTGAATCCTGTCAACTTTTGCCAAAATATCTACAAATGGACTCTTCAATTTTGAGTTGTTAAGAAATAGGGTGGATTTTGTATTAATATTTAAAGATTCTTTTAAATGTAATTGAATTTTGATTATTAAAAATTGAATTTTGTAAAGGAAAACTATTGTGTCAAATAAATATATTTATATATAGAAATAGGCCACATACCCGTGTACATATGTGGCAACTACTGTTTTTGATCATATCTTATACTTGTTTGCAACTTGCATATTCTTATTGGAATACAGTAATTATTGAACTTAGTTTCTTTTTTGGAAAGTTAGGTTGTATGGAATTAGGTCTCTGTGTGTGCACCACTAATAGTTATTGATTTGATATTTACTGATTTAGATTTTTCTATTCCGGTATACATACTTTGGCAACAGGTATGTTTTTAGTGTTTGAGCACCACATATGAACCTAAAAGAATTTGTAGGAAGGTGCAGCTTATTTAAGTCATTGTTGCCTAATACTTCTAGCACCCTTTGTGTGCATCTAAGGACCACAGCACTTGTACTTACTTTCCGTATGACCATTTCTAAATATATGTAGCTAGTTATATGTTATCTACAGAGCCTACATTAATGAGACACAAAATTCTCCCAACAAGGGATTGTGTTCATCTACAAAAACACCCGGACTATAGCCCCAGACCAACCTCCAACTCAGAATACCAGAAATAAAATGTTAAAGCAACAGGGGGACTGGGTTTGCAAACCAAGGCAATTTTGAAACACTGTCAAACTCCATGTCAACAGTGGTTACATGTGACTGAAGAATGAGATGATATTGGTTTTATGTGACTGGAAGATTGAGATGTGATTGGTTTTTATGAGACTGGAAGAATAAAATGAGATTGGTTTATGTGACTGAAAGAATGAGATGAGATTAGTTTTTATGTGAGTGAAAGAATGAGATGAGATGGGCAATGGTGCCAACAGTTAATTAAGGAGCAGTTCCCAGCTCAGACCTCTGCAAATCACAGACCCCAATAAGACCCTGCTCCAACCTCTAAGCTGCCATTGTAACTTGTAGGTTTTAGCGATGTCTAAGAAACCCACTCGGCCCACTGTGGCTACCGCCAAGGGATTCCGTGGTCTGAGTAAGCGGACACAAAGGGAAAGACCTGTGCTGTAGAAAAGAAGGTTGTGAGAGAAAAAGACAATGTGTTGAAGGCTGTCACTAACAGTAATATAGAAGTGTACATGTTTGTCTAATTGTTATATTAATTAACCACTGTATACATTTGGGACACTTCCGGACTCAGAGAGCGTCAATGTTGGGAAACTGCTGGTGAAAACCGTGTACGAGGGTTCGTGATGATTAATAAATGCATACATTTATATACTACCTAACTTACGCATATGCAGTTGTTGATCTTCCACATTGTAGAAGATGAAGCAAGCATAGTCCACTTAGCAGCACGTATGGATAAGGCAAAATCTAACTCCGCATTAACAATCTAAAGTACAAAATCAACAAAACAATGGGCAAAAGAAATATAGCACTGCTCCACACCACCAAGCAATCTTGTCTATTGAGGGACATAATGAACATAGCAATGGGCAAAGAAACATAGCACTGCTCCACACCACCAAGCAATCTTGTCTATTGAGGGACATAATCAACATAGCAATGGGCAAAGAAAGATAGCACTGCTTCACACCACCAAGCAATCTTGTCTATTGTGGAACATAATCATCATAGCAATGGCTAAAAGAAACAAGCATTGCTCCAAACCACCAAGCAATCTTGTCTATTGAGGAACATAATCAACATAGCAATGGCTAAAAGAAACAAGCATTGCTCCAAACCACCAAGCAATCTTGTCTATTGAGGAACATAATCAACATAGAAATGGCTAAAAGAAACAAGCATTGCTCCACACCACCAAGCGATCTTGTCTATTGAGGTACATAATCAACATAGCAATGGGCAAAGAAACATAGTACTGCTCCAAACCACCAAGCAATCTTATCTAATGAGGATCACAATCAACATAGGAACGGACAAAAGAAACATAGGATGGCTCCCTGCCGCCAAGTAATCTTATCTAACAAGGAACATAATCAACAGAGGAAAGGACAAAAAGAAACATAACATTGCTCCAATCTTGAAAGGGAACTATGGACAGAAGACATGGGGCAAGAAAACGTGCAGTAGGAAAACACTTTCCAACAACAGACCCCATTCACTGGGTTCTAATGTAGTCAAAGAATGAGTGCAGCAGAAGAAAGCTGCAATAACACCACTTCAACCTCCATACTTGCCTCTCTTATACCTGTAGAACCTGGCCTTTTTGTGGAGTTAATTAGTTCTTTGTACTATGTTGTTTCCTGTGAAGTGCTCTGCCACTTATGTCATGGGTCATGGGCTATATAAACACTACAGGAATAATAATAATGGCAACAATCTCCAATTTACAGCTCCACATTCATAACACTAGCTTAAATGCAAAAACAGATAAAGAAACAAATCCTGCATAGCAACACATGACATCAGCACATAACAGTGGAGTAGGAGCAAATTCCACATCAAGCCTCATTTCTCATAAACTTGAAGTCAACATTAATCACAATACCTCAAAACAACTCACCACAAGATGTGACCCAACTCAAGACGGGGAAAGTCTGGTGACTGATGAAATCTTTACAGTATGCAAGTATCTCAAATTGTGAAGCCAACCCTATATCCTTTTATCCCATTAGGCCTTATTATCCCACACATAGTGGACTGACATGGACTTAAGCTTGATGAAATGATGAGCCCTTAACCATCCACCATCGCAACCGTGCTGCTCAAGGTGGACCACAATCGCATGTCATGAACAATCTGATACAGCAAATCAAGTACATTAAATATGCACCGTATTATAATCCTTATTTTTCATTGTCTACAAAGACACCCCCCAAAATGTATTCCAATGCTTTAATAATACTGTGCACCCTTGTATTTTTCCTACAGCCACCATGAGAAGGCATCATATCGTGCTCATTGTGTGCTGGTCTATCTTACTCAGGATGCATACAACATATTGACATTCTTCAATTGTACAATCAATAGCCAGAAGGCACCCCCCATGTCATTACTGTGGTCCAAATAGCCAAGTTAATGCAAAAAGTTCACCATGTTCTTTAAGGCCATAATGTACAGTGCCCTAAGTGTTCAATCTTTTTTGCTTCTTGGCATGCATGTCTATGTTCCAGAGATCCACCTCTGGGATCTTGCACAAATACGTCCAATACTGTCCATGATAAATCACTTTATGTGTGGTTACAATCCATTTAATTTCCGTTGTCCTGCACCTAATCTGAGATCTGTCTTGTATGATTCTCTTTCTAATCTCTTGAGTGATCTGACCTACATAGTGGAGATTACATGGGCATGTGATACAATACACTACATTTTTTATGTTACAATTGCAAATCTGTAACTGTTTTATAGTTTTCCCATTAATGGATACTGTTTTTGTGTTTTGTGTAAACTTATACAAACAACCATTGGCACGCTTGTAATTACTTTGAATGGGACGCAATGATAGCATTAGTGCCAGATTTGTATTCATTTTCTTAATGCCCCTGTCAGCTCTGACCAGAAACTGCAAAAACTTCTTGCCCTTGTGGAGTGCAAACATTGGTTCAAGTTGTTTGACTCTGCACTAGTTTACAAATCTTTTTGATTATTTGTGACATTATTGGTACCTGGACTTTAAACAAAGGCACTCTGAATGTCACAAAAAATGGGAGGGAGGTAAGAGGTTTGTTTCAGGAGGGTCTGTTGTAGGAGGTTGGTCCGGTAGCTGTGGATGAGCAGCCAAGGCTAATCTAGGAAACATGCAAAGCTCATGCAATATCACTGTAGTCACACAGTACTCAGACACATGAAAGAAAACTCTCAGGCCATCATTACAACCCTGGCGGTCAGTGTTAAAGCAGCGGTAATACCGCCAACAGCCCGGCGTAACAAAAAATGGAATCACGACCATGGCGGAAACCGCCAACATAGATAGCCACTTTAACACTCCGACCGCCACGGCGGTACAAACAAACATCGCGGCGGTAACCACCAACAGACAGGCGGAAGACAATGTACCGCCCACCCTATTACAAGGCACCAGTACGCCACCTTTTCCGGGGCGGTACCAACGCCATCAAAAGCCCGGCGGAAACAGGACTTGGAACGGAAACCACTCACCTCTCAACACCCAACGAGGAACCAGGACGCCATGGAGCCCGAATTACAGGTCCTGCCAATGGTGGTCTTCCTCCTCCTGTATCAGGAGTAGCAAAGACATCGTCGATGACCACGGTGAGTACCGCACCTACAACACAGGGGAGTGTGGGAGGGAAAAGAGACACACACAAGCAACACGCAATACCCCCACCCCCACCCTCACCCACAACAACATACACACAAATACATGCATCAACATTACATACACACTCCCTCACCCCCTGGAAGAACGCAAGGAAAAAAGGAAATGACTGTAACGAGTGTAATCAAGAAAAAATCTGCTAGGGCAATTAAAAAAATCAGTATACATACAAATATGTACAACAAATACACAAGTCCGGATAGTGTTCCAATCATTGTCCGAGGACTAGCGGTCCCAAAATGGATGGACGAAGCCCACAATCAATCAATCAATCAATCAAGGATTTATAGAGCGCACTAATCACCCGTTAGGGTCTCAAGGCGCTAGGGGGAGCTACTGTTCGTAGAGCCATGTCTTGAGGAGTTTCCTGAATGTCAAGAGGTCTTGGGTCTGGCGAAGGTGGCGCGGTGGGGAGTTCCAGGTCTTGGCGGCTAGGTGAGAGAAGGATCTTCCTCCGTCGGTGGTGCGGCGGATGCGTGGGATGGAGACGAGGGCGAGGATGGCAGAGCGAAGATTGTGGGTGGGGGTGTGGAAGGTAAGTCTGTTGTTGAGGTAGGATGGGCCTGTGTTGTGGAGGGCCTTGTGTGCGTGGATGAGGAGTTTGAAGGTGATCCTCTTTGATACTGGTAGCCAGTGAAGGTCTCTGAGGTGGGGGTAAATGTGGTCAAGGTGTGGGATGTCCAGAATGAGGGGGGCGGATGCGTTCTGGATTCTTTGAAGTTTTGTTAGGAGTTTGGTTGTTATTCCTCCATATAGGGCGTTTCCGTAGTCCAATCGGCTGCTGACCAGGGCATGGGTGACAGTTTTCCTGGTTTCTACAGGAGTCCACTTGAAGATTTTGCGGAGCATGCGGAGAGTGTTGTAGCAGGAAGAGGAGATGGCATTGAGCTGCTGAGTCTTGCTGAGTGTGGAGTCCAAGATGAAGCTTAGGTTGCGTGCAAGGGTGGTGGGTGAGGGCGCTGTTCCTAGGGAGGTGGGCAACCAGGAGTCATTCCAAGTTGAGGGGTTGGTCCCAAAGATGAGGATTTCTATCTTGTCTGTGTTTAACTTGAGGTGGCTTGATTCCATCCAGCTGGCATTGGCGTGAAGTCCGTTGTGGAGGTTGTTCTTTGCAGTTGTAGGGTCTTTCGTGAGGGAGAGGATGAGCTGAGTGTCATCTGCTAGGAATCTATGTTGATGTGATGGGTTCTTGCGATGTTGGCGAGGGGGGCCATGTAAACGTTGAAGAGCGTGGAGCTGAGCGAAGATCCTTGGGGAACGCCACAGATGATTCTGGAGGCTTCTGATAGGAACTGTGGGAGGCAGACTCTCTGGGTTCTGCCTGAGAGAACTGACGAGATCCAGTCGAGTGCTTTGTCGCGGATTCCAGCGTTGTGGAGGCGTGTGCGGAGAGTGTGATGACATACCGTGTTGAAAGCTGCAGAGAGGTCCAGGAGGATGAGTGCTGCTGTTTCTCCTTCGTCGAGCATTGTCCTAATGTCGTCTGTGGCAGCAATCAGTGCAGTCTCAGTGCTGTGGTTTCTGCGGAATCCGGATTGGGAGGTGTCGAGTACCTTGCTGTCTTCCAGGAACTGGGATAGTTGGCTGTTTACAATTTTTTCAATGACCTTGGCTGGGAAGGGGAGGAGGGAGATCGGCCGGTAGTTCTTGGGGTCGTCTGGGTCTGCCTTCGGTTTCTTTAGCAGGGCGTTGATTTATGCGTGCTTCCATCTTTCTGGGAAGGTGGCTGACTCAAAGGAGCTGTTGATGGTTTTGCAGAGGTGGGCGGTGAGGATGATGTTTGCCTTATTGAAGATATGGTGTGGGCAGGGGTCTGATGGTGATCCAGAGTGGATGGAGGCCATGTTGGTGGCGGTGTCATCTACAGTATGTTGACGGTGGTCCAAGTGTTGAGGAGGTGGGTGTTGCTTGGAGCGTTGGGTTCTTGGGTGTTTGTAGTCAGCTGGTGGGTCTGGGGTTTGAAGCTATTGTGGATTTCTTCTATCTTTCGACGGAAGTTGGTTGCCAGTGAGTTGCAGAACTCCTGTGATGGCGGGGGTTCGTTGGACCAGGTCCTAGGGGTGGAGAGCTCATTGACGATGCTGAAGAGCTATTTACTGTTGTGAGCGTTGGCGTCAATGCGGTTTTTGAAGTGGGTCCTTTTGGTGGTGCGGATCAGTTGGTGATGTTTGCATAGGGGATCCTTGAAAGCGATGTGGTTGGAGTTGGTAGGGTCAAGGTACCAGGTTTTTTCCATTCTGCGACAAAGCCGTTTGGATTCCTGCAGTTCTGGGGTGAACCAGCTGGCCTTGATACTGTGGGAGGTGTTTGGGAGTTTTTTGAGCGGTGCAAGGGTGTTGGTGCAATCTTCTATCCAGCGATGCAGGTTGGTGGTGGCTATGTTGGGGTCCGGGATCCCAGAGGGTGGGGCCCGGGCAAAAGTGGAGATCAGTTGATCCGTTGATAGTTTGCTCCAGTTGCGTCGGGGGGGTTGTGTGCGGTGGTGGTGAGTGACTGGTTTTTGGTAGGAGAAGTGGATGCAGCGGTGGTCTGTCCAACTGAGTTCGGTGGTGTGGCTGAAAGAGACGTGGTTGCTGGCTGAGAAGATGGGGTCGAGTGTGTGGCCTGCAGAGTGGGTGGGTGTAGTGACGAGTTGCTTGAGGCCGAAGTTGGCGAGGTTGTCGATTAGGTTGGTGGTGTTGATATTGTTGTTATTTTCTAGGTGGAAGTTTAGGTCACCAACGAGGATGTAGTCTGTTGAGGCGAGGGCTTGGGAGCTGATGGTGTCGGCGATGTCGTCACAGAACTGCGGTCTGGGTCCAGGGGGTCTGTAGACCAGTGTTCCTCTGAGTGTGTTGTTGGCGTTGATGTGGATTTTGAAGTGGAGGTGCTCAGCGGAGTTGATGGTGTTGTGGGAGTTGGTGGAGACTCTTATGGTGCTTTTGCGGACTATGGTGATTCCTCCTCCTGGTCTGTTGATTTGGTCTCTTCTGGTGATCTTGTAGTTTTCTGGTATGGCTATGGCTACGTCTGGTTCTGAGGCCGAATTCATCCAGGTTTCGGTGAGGAATGCGACGTCGGGCGAGTATGTGGTCAGGAGGTCCCAGAGTTCAATTGCATGTTTGTGGACGGAGCGGGTGTTAAGTAGGATGCATCTTAGGCGGTTGTCTGTTTTGATTTGGAGTTTGGAGGTTAGGTTGCAGGTGAAATTGCAGGCTTTGCAGGAGAAGGGTCCTTTGGTGCGTGTCGGTGTGGACTGGAAGCAGATGGAGGAGCGTCCTGGATTAAGGGCGTGGAGTTCGTTGGCAGTGTAAAGGTGTTTGGTGGCGCGGGAGGTGCGTTGGCCAGAGGGTCTGGCACTGGGCACAGTCTTGGCGCGGACGGGCACAGACGGGCTTGCCTTTGGTGTGCCTTCTGAGGCCGGCATAAGAGGGGATGTGGGAGGGAGTGGCAGCTGGGAGGAGGGAGGGAAACCTCCAATGGGAGTGCGGGGCGGGGGCAGCAGGAGTCAGGAGCAGGAAGAACTCAGAGGAGGAGGGAGGGGGCGGGGACTTCCGGGAGAGGAGAAGCCAAGAAGCCCAAACAAGCCCAAACAAGCCCAGACAAGCCCAAACAAGCCCAAAACAATAGCAGCACTTACCGGAGCAGTGGTGAGGAGGAAGCGACCTGCCTGCAAGGATGCAGGGTCAGAGTTCGCTTCTAACCTCGCGCTGCAGTCGCCATAAGAGGGGAGGTGGGAGGGAGTGACAGCTGGGAGGAGGGAGGGAAACCTCCAATGGGAGGGTGGGGCAGCACTTACCAGAGCAGTAGTGAGGAGGAAGCGACCTGCCTGCAAGGTATCTGACACAAGATACCTGACTCAAAACGGAGAGAACACTGCTGGGCATCAGATCGAAATTAAACAGGCACCTCTGGGGGAAGGGAAGGTGGGGCACCTCAGCCGGATGAATGCACAACACCACTGCTGCACGAGGTGGCTCCATGCCCACTGCTCTATCCTGAGCAGTGCAAAGCCACAGTCTCTCAAGTCTTTCCAGTGGGTGGTTTGCCCACTGCTCTATCCTGGGGAGTGCAAAGCCACTTTTTCTCCACTGGTTCTGGAGGGGGCTTTGTGCCCAGAGTGCTGAATCCTGCCAAGGACTGGGGTAGTGGATGTGATTCTCCACTGGGTCTGGAGGGGGCTTTGAGCCCAGAGTGCTTAATCCTGCCAAGGACTGGGGTAGTGGATGTATTTCTCCACTGGTTCTGGAGGGGGCTCTGTGCCCAGAGTGCTTCATCCTGCCAAGGACAGGGTGAGTGGATGTAATTCTCCACTGGTTCTGCAGGGGGCTTTGTGCCCAGAGTGCTTCATCCTGCCAAGGGCTGGGGTAGTGGCTTGATTATTTAGCTGACTTTGTCCGATGCTAAATTAAAAGTGGTGATATAAATGAGTCTCTCATTCTCGTCTTTTTGTGGGGGAATTTCTAAGAGCGCTTCCCTAATATGATTCTTGCCCTACTTCATTGCTCTTTCCACAATATTTGGTGGATACTTTCTTGCTGTCAGCTTCATTGCTAAAGTTGCTGCCAGGCTTTTTGTAATCTTTAATATCTGAACAACTCCTTCTGTATCTGAGAAATTGTCCAAAGAAGAGATTTTCTTAGAGATGACATGGGTGAAAGCTATCATACAGCAATACGCAGTTCTTTGCCGTGAGTTTTTCATGTGTCATTGTTTCCAGCAGTCCTTGATCCGTCATTATATTCAGATCCAGGAATGTCAATTCCCTGTTGCTCATGGTGTGAGTAAACTTCAGGTTTCGCTTGTTTAGCCATTTGATGAAGGGTGTTGCTGTCTCCTCATCACCTTTCCAAATGATTAATACATCATCTATATATCTTTTCCAAAGAGAGATTATCTTCAATAAAGGATTGTGTGCACACAAAAACCTTGTGTGTCTAAAAATGATGGACATGCAAACCAGCTATGCTTGGTGCAAAGGTGCTACCCATGTTGGTCCCATGCTTCTGTTGATAAACGAAGCCTTAAAAAAAAAATTGTTAAGGACAATTTACAACATTCCATGACCATGTTCCTTGGTGTTTGGTACTCGCAGTCAACTTCAAACAATACATCCTCTAGAATATTAAGGGTCTCCTGTTGAGGGGAGCTTGTATACAAGCTCTCTATATCCAATCCCACGAGTAGTTGACAATCAGGATCAAGTTTGACATCACGTAAAAGACGTAATTTGTCTTTTGTGTCCTTAATGTATGTCCTTGTGCTTTGGACTATGGGTCTTAAAAAAGCATCTGCAAATCTGGATAGTTTTTGTGAATCTTCTGGATGATGTAGAAGTACGGGATCTTGGGTGATCTGTACATAGTAGAATTCAAATCCAGGGAATAGTGGTTAAGCCACTGATGAAATGTAGTAAGCATCCCCGATGGACCACGCAAAATAGCAAAATGTATCATCTATATATCTAAACCATAGTTTGATATGGCATTTGAAGGCATTAATGTCACTACAAATCTACTTTTCTTCAAAGTAAGCCAAATTCAAATTTGCAGATTCTGGTGCGAAACAACATCCCATGGCATCACTTGTATGTACATGTCTGTTTTAAAAATAAAAAATATTTTTTTCAAACAATTGGTGGACAGTTGTATAAAATCTCAGTGGGTATTGGTGTATCTCTCTTATTCAGTTCATCTGCTGCCACTGTTTAAGCTTTAGCTTTGGTTTTGTGGTGTATAAAGACTTTCAATACTGGCTAATATCTGTCTCTGGGGGTCAAATAGGAGATTCTCAAGTTTCCTAATACAATCCATCAACTTTCTCACAAATGTCAATGTTTTAGAAACAATTGGCTTTTGTTAGAAATAGGGTCGTAGTTGGCAGTGAGTTTACACCCTGTCCAAGTAGGGACACTCACACTAGTCAGGGTAAGGGAGATACACAGATCAGATAACTCCTGCTCACCAGTTTAGAAAGTAGCCAATATTCGTCTAAATCAAACAAGACCAAAATGACAAGCATCCAACATACACAATCAAAGATAGGAAAGAGTCTTAATCCATAGAAATCATTGGATGAGTTGTTAGCACAAAGAACCTGGTATGCGTCAAAAATAAAGCCGCACAAATGACTGTGCATTGGAAAAGCAAGTGATGCGTCGATTCCTTACTTGCAAATGAACCTGTGCATTAATTCTTTCCTCACAGGAAAGGGTTGTGATGATTTCCGGACAAGCAGCCTCAGGTCTGTGGGATGATGTGGAAGATTTTGACGCCCAGGGTCGATGCGTGGACACGCTGTGTGAAGGGTCTGCATTGAAAACAGGCGAAACATTGATTCTCCAGCCACGAGGAAGGCGCTGCGTCGAATTTTCAGCCGCAGGACAGGTGCTGCATCGAGGTTAACAGCTTCCACTTCTAAGGGCCCAGGGACTGAATTTGGCACCACTTAGAAGGTCAGGAGTCCCAGCAGGAGAGTCCAGGCACTGGCAGATGAAGTCTTTGATGTCCCTGAGACTGCAGAACAGGGGGCAAGCTCAATCCAAGCCCTTGGAGAAACTTCACAAGCAGGATTTCAAAAAGCAAAGTCCAGTCCTTTCCCTCTTTCGGCAGAAGCAGCAGACCAGCACAGCAAACCAACAGGCAGAGTGGCATGTCCTCCTCAAGCATCAAGCTCTTCTCATTGGCAGAGGTTCCCCTTGATCCAGAAGTGATCTACACTTATGGGGTTTTGAGTCCACTACTTATGCTTATTTCTGCCTTTGAAGTAGGAAAACTTTAAAGGAAAGTCCTTGTAGTGCACAAGACCCTGCCTCTTCCTTGCCCTGCCCCAGACACACACTAGAGGTTGGAGACTGTATTGTGAGAGGACAGGCATAACCCTTTCAAGTGCAGGTGACAGCTCCTCCCTCCCACTCTAGCCCAAAGGACACATCAGGGAATGCAGGACACACCTCAGCTCCCTTTGTGTCACTTCAGTGTGAACCAGACGCGTATTCAGCAGCCAAGCAGAGGCACAGAATGGTTAAGCAAAAAAATGCCCACTTTCTAAAAGTGGCATTTTCAAACTTACACTCTAAAAACCAACCTTACTAAAATCTGTAAATTGTGAGTTCAGGGACCCCAATCTCCATATCTCTCTCTGCCCCTTACACTGAAAGGATATTTACAGGCAACCCCCATGTTAACCTATAGGAGAGATAGGCCTTGCAATAGTGAATACTGAATTTGGCAGTATCTCACTATCAGGACATGTTAAAACACACCAGTACATTTCCTACCTTTTAAATACGCTGCACCCTGCCCATGGGGCTACCTAGGGCCTTCCTTAGGGGTTACTTATAGGGTAGTAAAAGGGAAGGTTTGGGACCTGGTAAGTGGTTACACTTGCCAATTCGAATTGTCAGTGCAAAACTTCACACACAGACACTGCAGTGGCAGGCCTGAGATATGGTTACAGGGCTACTCATGTAGGTGGGATAATCAGTGCTACAGGCCCATTTGAGCATTTGATTTATAAGCCTTGGGCATACCTGGTGCACTATTCTAGGGAATTACCAGTAAATCAAATGTGTCAGTCATGGAAAACCAATCACCAATATCCTTTAGACAGAGAGCACTTGCATAGAGTATCAAAACCAGCAAAAACGAATGACAGCACAGGACCCAAAAACAGGAGGTCAGAAGCAAAAAATTTCAGGGAAACCACGCCAAGAGCTGCCAGGTCGAACAGCTTTTGAAAATCATGGATGTCTTGGACAGTGGTTCTGCTAAAGACCCATACACAGAGATAATGGGTCTCCATGGTGGATTAATACTATTTTTCTGGATCTTGGGTAACACATACGGCACCTTAATCCGAGGATCTTTTTAAAAACAATTGAGCTAATTTGAGCTTCACCAACATCGTTGTTAACGTACCTCTGTGATGGTTTTAAACTGGTTCTTTGCCTCTATAGTGGGATAATGGGTGATCTTTCTATAATGGTCACAGTTGTTTAACTGTCACATGATCTGAGCATCATGAGCTGTGCCATACAAAGGAGCAGATTTACCATGATTTGTGTGTTAGGGATGTGTAACTGTTGTGGCAGAGCCATGACACAATTATTTTTTACTTCTGCTAAGCCATGCAAAGTCACCTTGTGTGGCTTTCAGTGGCTCAGCAAATACAAAGTAATGAATTGCAGCGCAAGTTGCTGCCTTCTGTTACTTTGCATCGGGTAGGTGTTACATGGTGGAGTATGGGTGTACTCTACAAATGAAAATTAATAGAACATAATGCAACACAACACAACATAGAAAAGGTTCAGGAGTATAGTAGCGCTACACTAGATCATCCCTCACCCCTAAGAGGGGGACTGAATGTGCTCCAGCTATCATTAGTGACGCCCGCATCTCTTCATAGGCAGGGCACCTGGCCTCTAAGGATCTATAAACCTCAGAGAACTTCTCCACCTCAGGCCAATCCATATGACTCAAAAGTTATTCTTCCATTTTTCACAGGAAATACTGGATCATATGATGACCAAACCACCTGAACAAAAAAGGAAATAAAAGATCGATAACCCAATTAGTGCAAACTCAAGCCATCGGGCACTGGCTGGCAGCCAGGAACTGGCTATGGATGTTTTGGGTAAAAACAATGCTGAGGTTTTAAGTAGAACAAATGGAACCAGAATGACAAAATAATTCACAACAATTTCTAAGATTAGAATTGTCCACAAAAATACATAAGGCTTCATTAACAGTTTGGCGGTTCCATTTTTAGATAGAATTTTTAGGTTTAGCTATCAACTGTTTTGTATAGATTTGAGGAAGTTAAACTCCATCCATTGACCTATGCTTCTTAGGACATCAGTTAAATCCTCCTGCATAAAACCTGAGGAGGAAGAAGTTGTTACCCTGCTGTTAATTTGAAGATTAGTTTGGATCATCGATGTACATATATAACTGTACTCCCTTGGAGTACAAGAGAGAAGCAAAGAGGCTACAAGAACTAGGCTTGAAGGAGGAGGAAAATTTCTCTATGAAGAACGAGAGGAGCCATTTTAGTGCAAGGTAGTTGAGACCAATAATTTTCAGTTTGGAAAGCAGTAATGAGTGATTAATTGTATCAAAGACTGCAGCGAGGTCTACAAGGATTACTACTCTGCCCTCATTCTGGTCAGCTGGCCTCCAAAGATCGTTCAGAATAGATGTGATTATCCTACTTATTTATATTGGGTGCAAGTTGTTTGGGTCTTCCACTGAAAGAGACCCTTTTGTATGAGAGGTTTGACTAGTGGTGTCTTCGACTGTAACAGAACAATGCCTTGATTTAAGGACTGGTTGAAAATACTGATTATGTTGGGGAGTGGGCCCAGTTCTTTCATAATTAATGCTGGGCAGATGTCAGTGGAGGAGTATGAAGGTAGTCAATAATCTTAAGCACTCTCCTGGAAATCCCTTTGAAATGGACAAGTTTGTTTTAATTTTGTCCGATCATGCAATAGAGTCATCTGGACCTGCTCAGGGATGTATGGAAACACTGCAGGAAGCCAAGTGTCCACCAATCAGCATGTAATATGTGTTCCGAAAAGGGAAGAGGCTTACAATCTGGGGGGTGTTTGCAGGCACCCATAATGGGTACCCATCAAGGGAAAGTAATACCTTGTTACCTCCTACATCTGAAGAAATCCAGCACACTTTTCCTATAGAACTGTGCAGTAAATATGGATGGGTAATTGAAATAGCTTAGTTCACAGTATTTGGGTGTGCATCAATGTCAGGGGAGTACCTAAAACATAGATTCTCTTTTTCTAAAAGTTGTTGTTACCGTTAATACAGACATGTTCTCATTCTGGTTAGGCGGGGCCAAACTTGAATGGCTACAAATATTCTTCTACGGATGCAAAGTAAGGCGAAGTTCTTCTATTTCTCCCCCTTGCTCAGATACAAGCTGGGTCCTAACCTCCTATAAAACTAGATAGATTCACTCCATTACTCCCCACTTCTGTGAATCTTCTCTGCTTCAGCCTGAGACCCCTCCCTGAGATTTGCACTGAACATTAAAAATGAGACCAAAGCAACCAACTACTTCATCAACTGCTTCAAAAAAGTGAATTCTGATTTCCAAAGACCCCTTCAACATTGTGGTTTAAGCCCAGGTAATCTTAAAACATGATTTCCCCAGCTCCATTTTAGTCAGAGCTTCAGTCATACCTGGCTTGTAACAAAGCCATCCGGCTCTCTGCAGCTAGATTAGTTACCTCTTTGAAAACATTTCTCCCATTCCCTAGGAGCTCCACTAGCTCAGGTTAACGCAAGGAACAAATTCAAGCTTTTCTGCCTTGTCTAGAAAACCCTAAATCTGAACAGCTAAACCTACCTGCTGCTCTCCTGTCAATCTTTAGAGGCCTAGGGAACCTGTGCACAAGGAATGGTCTGTGGATTGAGATGATGAGGTTTAGGAACTTCTCGTCTTTTCTCTCAACTCAGAACCCATCTCTCACTATTGACCTTCAGGAGTCAGATATAGACGTGTTTTCATCAATTCCTGAACTTAATCTGAGACCTCCCTTCACTAGCTTCACTTTCTCTAATTATACTCCCTTTCCTCCTCCCTCCCATTGTTCTCAGTGCCTGATGTGAAACCACATAGAAACTGCATTAAAACCACCATAATAGACAACATGATTGTGAGTCATAAAGCTGACATAATGTGTTCATATTGTGCCTATGTGATGCACAAACCTGCTTTCCTTCTCCCTTCTGACATATTCAGTCTCACTCTAACTTTGGGCATCTTTATGCGAAGATTCATAGATGACTAGGTCAGCATCTGGTAGTTCACATTTCCTGTATCTATTTCAAGGTCCATTTTCCTTCTTCTCGTGATAAAGGTGTGCACCTGCTCATCTGAATTTCAGTTTCTATCACGTGTATTCTCATTTGAAGAAATGTATGTAGAAGACTTATAAAAGTCAGCATTAGATGCTTGTTGCTACAGAGGAGGTATGATGTACCTTTTCATGGCAGCATTACACTATGCTTGATTTGCTAAATAAATATGTGCAGACCTTATATAGCCATGTGTGTCTCTTGGGATAGCTCTCGAACATCAACATCAGAAAGTTCAAAAATAGGTAAACATCACAATTTACTATCTTCTTCTTACTATGTAGTGCAATAGTAGGGCATTGAGGTGCATCTAAAAATGAATTATGTTGCAAAATTATGTGAACTATTATTTTACAATTCAAAATAGCTGAAGATAAATGTATCTACCAGGCAGTTACCTGATAGGTCCATGGATATCAGGTACGGGGTGCAAAGGTAGCACAACCTTCTTCTCATTGGCAGACATGTTGGACTCGTTGAGGACAATGAAGGATGGAATCACAGGTTCTGAGAACAAAAATAAGGAAGAATCAATAGTCATCACAACGCAACAAAAGCACAGTTAAGAAGATAGTCACTGACTGAGCAAACAGCCTTTACCATCCTCATCTTTTGTAGTGCCACAGCTTCCCCTGAGGGACACAATATAAGGTTCAGCAAAATCATTTGAACCTTTGTTAAAAAAAATTGTGATAACAGAACAGCAGCATAACAAACTAGGGTGTAGCTAGCAGTGGTGCAGCCAGTGCATTGAATCGTAACCTAAACGTGGGGGGGGGGCATCTACAGCAGCCCCTTAAATCCTGGAGAGGTCACCTACATAACCATGCTGGACTTTCAAAGGTTAACAAGCATTAAATATGGCTTAAAGACAGCCATCAAATGTCAGTCCAGTTTTTGAACAAATTGCTGTTTACTCTTTTACCATGGAGACTGGTGTTTACTTTTCTTTCGTTAACTGCAAGGTGTGAGGATATTGTAAAGTGAACTGTGAAAATCTTGCTGGCATGAAAGGAAAGGCTGTAGAATGTTGTTTTCTTCTAACACAACACATCTTAAATACTTATAAATGAAATGTTTGCATATTTCAAAATATATAAACAGGAAAGAGCAAATTAAATTATTTTTCTTTAAATTTTAAAATGTGACAGAAACAAAGCGCCTTATTACGAGTCTGGTCTGGCGGTCCAAGGACTCACCAGACCAGAATGCCAGAATGCCAGAATGCCAGACTCATGCCAGACTCACGGTGTCAATCGGACCGCCGCACTCCAGGAGGTCCGACCTCCACATTACGATGGCATTCCGCCATGGGACTGCTGTCACCTCCAGGAACAAGATTCCTGACGGGAGATGGCGGTCTGACTAGTGGTCAGCCACAGCGGCGCTAAACTCAGCACCACCATGCTGATCTCGCCTCCTGTTTCTGCCAGCCTTTCCATGGTGGGGACTCTGCCAGGAAAAGGGTAGTGGAAACACAGTACAGCCCCCCCCCGAAACCTCAGAATGCCCACTAGCATAGCACTGGTCCCACCGGTCTGACCAGAGGAAATGTCGTAATAGGATGTTCCCACCAGTCAGCCCGGCGCGAACATCATAATACGAAAGGGGGAGGGGTCCGGTGTGACGGACAGCTGCCTGCTCCCTGCGGCTTTGGCCGTCAGAGTGTTCCATCCTCCAAAGTCATAATGAGACCCAAAGACTTTGAATAGGATCAAAGCACTTTACTTTCTGATGCCCAAATGACAAATATTTGCTGATAATCCTGAAAGTCAATTTACACACATTACCATTTCTCTGCCATATAATTTTATCAGTAAAACTGTATGTCTGTGCAATTTTAGTGGTAATTTCAATAGAAAATGTGAAGTCAATAGAGGATCAGTGACATAATATCGAGTCCAAAGATACAGGGATATACCAATATTGTGTCAAAAATATTGCTGACACAAATATTGTTGAAAAAATTCCCTATACATATGATAGTAAGTACAAAAATATAGAAACAAATATTTTCATACTAATATCGTAAAATATAGGACAAAACTATTGATTTCCATCAAATAGACAGTTTAAAATAGTAAATGTTAAATATTTTAATCCATAACATTAATATAATCTATGTTCAATACATTTTAGTTACATTTATTAAAAATAAATATTTACTTCTACAAACATACGCACATATATATGTATGTATGTGTGTACATGCACATATATAACATACCAGTATTATTAAAAACTATATTACACTATATTCATTTTTAGTTTTTTTCCAGTTTACTAGTTAAAAAAACATATTTATGTATTTATATACGTATATAAATATATAAGAATAAAAAATCTAATAAAACCAAACATAAAACGTTCTATAACTTACCAAAATAATTTAAATAAAAAAAACTAATTTACTAAAAATATAATTACCTAGAGGCGGTTGTCACTAGGTAGTTATAGTTATGACCTTGTTTCCATAGCGTTTTTTGACTTGCCTATATATTTAGCACTGTTTGACGAATTTTGAGGAAATTATCCAAAACTGATGGTTGGGTAATTCTTGTTGCGCATGGAAAGTTTTGGGGTAATCCGTCAAGTGGGGCAAAGGAAAGGTAACTATAACTTGCGTCTCGGCCTTCCACAGTTTTTTCGTCAATAATTTTATTGCAATGATGTTATCAACGATGTCATGAGTGCCGTAATTTGTGGGGTACTTAGCAGCACATGGGGAGTGGCACGAGTTATAGTTACGCTAGGGCACAAGTTATAGTTACTTGAGATAACTCTAACTATAACTGGTAAATTTCTATGGTTTCGTATGTTTAAAAATGTGAGCCTAACTATAACATCCCTTTTTACCTTTGTTTTTTAAGTGAATTTCTATGTTTTTTTAACATATGGTAATTTTCATTACTATATGTTAATCCAACTACCGCTGTCCATGGCCTTCGGCTGTGCGCAGCGGCGGTTTGGATATAGGGCCTGGCCTGTGGCCAACCTCCTATAAGCACCCAACCTAGCACTGTGCACGGTCTCCGCCGGTGTGCAGACAGGGTTGCCACCAAGGGCTGGCCTGCAGCAAGTCCCTGCGGCCAACCTCCCAACCACATACTGTGCACAGCCCTTTGGCAGTTACCTCTCTGGGTGTCTGAATAGGTTGTAGACGGTGTATCTGGGGGTGCGAGTGGTTGTGAGAGTGTTTGTCTGGATGTGAGAGTGCGTACCTCAGTGTTTTAGTGGGTACATCAGTGTGTGTGCTGGTCTGTGAATGGATGCATGAGGGTGTCAGTGGGTCTGTGAGTGGGTGCATCAGTGCCTGAGTGAGTGTCTGAGTGTATCTGTGAGGGTGTGTGTAAGTGTCTCTGTGGGTGTGTCAGTAGCTGTGTAAGTGGCTCAGCCACAAAGGAATCTCACCTGCTGTTTTATCCAACAAGAGTCCATAGTTTTGCACAAAATATCTACCCAAGTGGAGTTCTATCTGCCTTCTTGGGTAAATGCCCAGTATGTATTCTACACTACAGCTGTGTAATGGAGCACAAGGAAATGTCACCAGTGATCTTGTGTGCATTTTGGTAACATGTTCCTGGTGTGTCTTTCTCTCGAATTCTGTGATAACATGGTTCCTTCTATAGAGAGGCCAGCAAGACAACAAAGACATAAATCTCCACCAAACCAGGGTCCTTCCTTTTATCTAAATGAGGTAGGTGCTTCTTTGTTTTGTGGAGATGTCCTCATATTATCCGGCATCAAGAATGCTCCACCTAAGTCAAGCTGTCCATCATCCTGGCAAAATGCGGGAAGACCTTTGTATACCACTAAGGTGGACGGTTTGGGCCAAGCGGGCTGAGCTTCGGGGTGATTTGCACATTGAATACGCGTAGCAATTTAATGGGAGAACAATGGACTCTGCTCTCACCAGGAGAGGACAAGAAAGAACCCACTCAGCACAGACACATACAGATTGCACTCCAATAGATAAAAGGTGCATTCACCTCCCCAAAGGATTTCAGACCATTTTTAGGTTGAGCGTAATCGTTCGAACTTGTGTATACTATACTGTGGGCTTAAAGTGATTTCATTTGTTGGTTGTAGTGTCCTTTAAAAATTCTTGCTGGCTAGTGGTCAGTTCTGCCTTTCTCTCCCTACTTTTTCTGTTTCAGAGCAGTGACCGACTACTGTATTATTTCACTTTGGTTTCTTTATCTGTTGCTGTAACTAACTTTTTACTGTAATTTCTTTGGTGCTCCCCTGTCACTGTGGGTGTTTTAGGATGGTAGCCACCTGTGTTTTATTGCAGCATTCTATCCTCTCATCTCCTCCCATGTTACTGACATTTGTTGTGGCTTTCTTCCAGTGCTGTTCGCCTTTACATCTGGCTCCTAACATAAGCTTATTTTACAAAAGAAACACCAAGTCGTTTAGCTCACTGCTCTCGAAAGCCACAATATGCCCTTGAGTCTCTCTCTCCAGGTCCCCTCCCTGCCAGCACTCACAACATCGCACACAGGGCACTGCTTATCTCCTTCATTAGGGCCATAAATCTTCTCACTCTGCTCCTTGAAATGGGAGGCAATAATGCTTTTAAGACTTTTCAGTCTGTTAAAAGAAAAAGAAAATACTTTTCCAGCCTTATGTTCCGATTTCTGTTCAGATGTTTACACAACGCAAGGTAGTGCAGTCATCTTATCTCTCCTCAAGGGCTTGTGATTTCTGGTGTCAGTAACTGCCAGTGACTACCAAAACATGGCAGGAAAAGACAAAATTATGAGGCAGGGTTGACAAATTTATGTGGCAAGAAAAGTACAATTCTGAATATACAATGCCAATAGCTCTAACTCAAGAGAAAGCAAGACCTATTGCTACGAAAATGCATGTTCAGTATGGAATCCCTGAGTAAATACACTTGTTTTGTGTTCGCCAAGCCCAGGAGCTAGGATCATTTGTCCTTTCAAGAAGTGGTGCTTCAACTGGGACACTTGCTATGTTTATATTTGTAAGTGCTTTCTGCTGAGGTTTACTTTTTGGAGAAACAATCATCATAGCCAGAACAGAAGCTCACTTGCTTGTTTTTCCAACAAGAGTCCACAGTTTTGCACAAAATCTCTACCCAACTGGAGTACTTTCTACTAGTTAGTTAGTAAGTGCTACTTTGGTGGGTAAATGTCCAGTGTGTATTCTACACTACAGCTGCTTAATGGACCACGAGGAAATGTCTCCAGCGATCTTCTGTGCGTGTAGCAATGTGATTGTTCCTCCTGCATCTTTCGCAATAATTCTGTGATAACATGAATACTCCTAGAAAGAGGTCAAAAACACTACACCAAACCAGAGTCCTTCCTCTTAGCTGTATGATGTGTCACTTTATTTGGTGGGGATGTCCTCATATTCCTTGGTATCAAGAACGTAGCAACAAAATTAGAGAGAATTGCACTGGGGGGCCCTTTGGTAATCTGCCCCTCATCCGGGTAAAAGGCAAGAAGACCTTTGCATACTACTAAGGTTGATGGTGCAGGGCTAATTCCTCCCTGGGCCCATTTCATCTGCGTTCCATTCCCCGCTGCTGCTGCCCCTGCGGCCCCCCTCCCTCCCTGTGGAGCACTTTCCTGGCCTTCCGCCTCCCAGCTGACCGTTCCCCCTGCCTCCCTCCCATTAACGGCGGTCGCTGCGCTGGCATGCTGCGCCACACCAAAGACAAGCCCATCTGCATCTATCCGTGCCTGGACCATGCCCACCACCAGGAACCCTAGTCCACGAACTTCCATCGCTACAACATGAAGACCCTCTATGCGCTGAACACAGGATGCTCCGCTGCCTGCCATCTCGCATCACCTACACCCAAGGACTGTTCTCCTGCCTCTACTGCCATCGCACCCTCACCCTACACCAAGCACCGGACCCTCCTGCCACTAAGCTATCAAAAACCAACCCGGAGCGCTTCAGCTGCATCCTCCTCAACATTTCCTCCCTCCACAAACACACTGTAGAACTCTGGTACCTACTAGACTCCTGACCGCCTGGACACCTCCTTTCTCACAGAAACATGGACAAACCCAGCTTCTGCATCGGACATCTCCATCCCCAGCGACTATAAACTGACTGCCTTCTTGCCCAGACCACGGCCTGGCCATCGTACACAAATCCTCCCTCTGCCTGACAACCAACGCAGAGTACCTCTGTTTCCAGACACATGTCACCCCCATGTCAACCTCCGTGCCACCCTCATCTACAGGCCACCCGGCCCCGGATCAGCCTTCAGTGACTCCAAAATCGACATCATGCTCTCCTCGAACTACTTCCTCCTCGGTGACCTCCACTATCACATTGACAGAACAGAAAGTCCCCGGAAGACTTTGAGGCCTTCAAAGCTGCCACAAAATCCCACCACCACCTCATAAGAGTCACCAGGAAAGCCGTCCTGCAGGACCGTATCGGCGCCACGCTCACAATACCAAAGAGCTATTCACGGTGGTCAAACAGTTTGTCAAACCCCAATCGGAAATGGCAAGCTTCCCTCCATATCAAGATCTCTGTGACAGACTTCAGATACATCGAACAAACCCTCCAGCTCCGATCCATCACAGATCATGCACCGCTGGACCACCCTCACCACAGACAAGACCCGCACCATCATGAGCAGCATCCACTCCAGAGCCCCTATGGACCCCTGGTCTCACCACATTTTCAACAGAGCAAACACCTCCATCGCACCGAGCTCTGTCACACCCTCAAATGTTCCATAGAGAGAGACACTTTCCAGAGGACTGGAAACAAGCCGAGATCCGCCTGCTCCTGAAGAAACCCATGGCCGATCTCCTGGACCTCAAGAATTACCACCCCATCTCCCTGCTGCCTTTCCCAGCCAAGGTCATTGAAAAGGCCATCAACACTCAGCTTCAAAGGCACATCTAGGACAACAACATCCTGGACACCTCCCAGTCAGGCTTCAGCAGCCCTCATCCTACCACCTTTGACATGGTCTCGCACCTCACCCTCTGCTTCAGGCTCCACGCAGCAGGCATCCACAGAAAGGCCCTACATTGGATACTCTCCATCCTGTATGGCAGAACGCAGATAGGCAGACTCCCGCCTCACCTGTCAGAACCTACGGAGATCAGCTGTGGAATTCCACAGGGTTCTTCCCTGAGCCTCACACTCATCACCATTTACATGGCCTGCTCGCATCCATCGTCAGGAACCACAGGATGACCATTGTCTTCTATGCTGACGACACCCAGCTGTTCATCTCACTGAACCAAAAACCCACTACTGCCAAGAAGAATTTGCACAACAGGATGGAAGCCGTCGCTGCCTGGATGAAGGTGCAGCATCAGACCTAGGTTGCAGAGATTGCATGACCACATATTTCTGATTCGGGGTTGATGGGAAGGTCATGGTGGGTGTATTCAACAACAGTGATCCGAGTTCATTGCTATGCTGGCACATATTATGGAGTACATTTACATACTTTTTAGGCATATTAACATATATATATATATATATATATATATATATATATATATATATATATATTACCTACTGGCTGTTGCCCATGTTTCCATTGAAAAAGTGATTTTTGATTTGCCTATAGATGCGCCATTTGATGAATCAACATGAAATTAAAAAAAAAGGTGTCCCTGAGAATCATGTTGTATATGGGAAGTTTCGGGGTGATACGTCAAGTGGGGCAGAAAAAAAGGGGGGGGCAAAAAAAGTGCATTTCTTATTAACTTTAATTATAATTTAGCATTCACATAGGGATTTTAGACACAACTATAGCCCGAACTGCAGGACAGAACTACACCAAATTTGGCAGGAAGGTAGCTCTTAGTCCAGAAAGAGTGCTATTTGGAGTAAATCCATTCAGTTGTTTTTGAGATATTAAAAGAAAAAGAAATATAGATATCTAGAGGTGCGAAGGATTTGCAAATAATAACATGCTTGTGCAGAGATCAGCAGAGCTCTGATAGTCTGCCAACACTTCAACCAGGAAGTGTTGGCAGCCATCGTGGGACTCAGCTTCAGCCGAGTCCCAGAAAAAAAAGATAAAAAATATGAAAAGGGACCAGGGGAGGGACACCCTGACCCTTTACCTCTGGTGTTGGGGTGCCAGAGGGATCAGGGCGCTTGTTTTAGTCGGCAGATCCCTGGGACATGTGAAAACTGCCACCTCCCCGCGGCTTAATTTAGATTGAATGCACGGCCCCCCACAGCCACTGATACCACCACCTCCCTGAGGCTAAAGACATTATGAAAGTGCAGGGACGATGTGGCCCTACCTCCTGCAGCCCCAGGGACCATCATCTCCCTGGGGTAAAGACATTATGAATGTGGGGGAGCTGCATGCCCCCTCCCCCCAACAGCTCCGGGGACTCATACCTCCCCGGGCTGAATTTAAATAATGAAGGCATCCTCCATGGACCCTTGACCCCAGGGACCACCACCTCTCTGGGGCTGTTTAAGTTGAAGGCGGGCCCGTGGTCCCCCTTGAGGACCCATAGATGGCCCTGGGGACCACAACCCCAGTGGTTAAGGTGCTCACCCTCAGGACATATCTGTTTGTTTTTGCTTTGGGGGAGCTCCCAGCTCTCACCAAGCAAAATCAAACAATACTTTTCTTTCTGTAACCTGGAGAGGTCAAACAGCTCCTGTTTGCTGAAAGCGGAGTTTTCATCTGTTTCCCTGCACACAAATATGAGTGCAGGAGAACAGATGAAAACATTGCTCCCGCAAGCAGGAATCTACTATTTCAAGCAACTCCCTGCTTGCGGGAGCAATGCTTGCCCGTGCAGGAATTGAAAGCCGGCTAGGACCACTGGGGCCTTGAGGCTCCCCCCATGGTCCTGTTACTCTCTCTTTCTCTTCCATCCCATGAAGGGATGGAAGACAGTGAGAGAGATCATGATTGCAATGGTCTCTCCATGCAATATCTTCAAGGTGTCACACTAGACCTTTAAAAAACAGAGAGTGAGTTCTGGCCTACTGGTATAGCTATTACACTGTCGCTTAGTAAGTTGAAGTACCTTAGGCACTGTGTCTGTTTACTTACTAGTGTTTTGAATGTTAAACGTTCTTAGTGATGTAATATTCAAGGGCCTGATTATGTTTTCGGCGGTCCAACCGCAGGACCACAAATACGGCAATGGGAGGACGCTGTCAAGCTGGCAGCCTCCCCACCATTGTATATTGTATTATGATGGTCCCAAAGGGCTAGATGGAGGAGAAAGTGTGGTGGCAATGGCATTGGCTTTGGCTCTAGGGGAGAGCCAAGGCCAAAGCAGCTGCACTGCCTTTTCATGGCGGTGTCCCCACCATGAAAAGACTGTTGGAAAGGCAAGTCGTGATCAGCACGAAGGTGCTAACATCAGCACTGCCATGCTTGACCACAGCTTTCCCTACCGCCAACGCGTCAGGATCCAAGATCCTGGTGGTGGTCTTGTGGTGGTCCAGCCGCCAGCATCCAAATCTGGCGGTCAGATCGCCAAGAATGCGGGGTCAGACAAGCACCACGGGTATGGCAGTCCTAGGACCGCCGTACTCGTAATCGGGCCCTACGTTTTTTCACCAACAAAATCTGTGGCTTGAATGTCAAAGTTATGTCTGTACGCTTTACACTAAGGAGTAATCTATGGACTAGTGGTTAAGGTATCTGACCCTCACACTGAGGCTTGAGGGTTCCAGTCTTACTGTGTCTCTGGTTGTTTGCCTGATTTAATTTCTTTTCAACTTCAAACATTTATGTTATATACTGAAAGGTGATCTCACACTTTTTACTTGACAATTACGTTTTGTCAATTTGTCCTAAAATAGATAATTCTAACTGTATTATTTATTAAAGTTCAGAAGATCACTCTGGGTCATTACAGGAAGTTGGCAGCAAGGCCTGGCTACAAGCCAGGCCTAGCAGCCAATGCCTGGTGGACACGGTTGGGTGTATATAGGGGTTGGCTGCAGCCAAACCCCTCCTCCAACCCCTGCTGCTGGGGGCGCGATTTATAGTTACCTTAGGGCGCAAGGTATAGTTACTTGAAATAACTAACTATAACTTCTGAACTTTCTTGTGAGGGGTATAATTTGCGATTCCCACCCCTATACAGTAAGGAAAGCGTTGGACTCAAGTGAGATAAAGTTTACTATTCCCACCCCAGTCTGTGTAACTGTAGAGAATGTGTTGGACTCCCAAGGGGGTGAAATGTACTATTCCCACTCCAGTGTGTGCAACAGTAGGGAATGCGTTGAATTCTGGAGGGGTTAAATTTACTATTCCCACTCCAGTCTGTGCACCAGTGGAGAAAGCGTTGGACTCCTAAGGGGTAAAATTTACTATTCAAACTCCAGTCTGTGCAACAGTATGGAAAGTGTTGGACTCCAGAGGGGTAAAATGTACTATTCCCACTCCAGTCTGTGCAACAGACTGGAAAGGTTTGGACTCAGAAGGGGTCAAAATTACTATTCCCACTCCAGTTTGTGCAGCAGTATGGAAAATCTTGGACTCAGGAGGGGTAATATTTACTGTTCCCTCTCCAGTCTGTGCAACAGTAGGGAAACGTTGGAAATAAGAAAGTAGTTCATGTAAAAGACATAACATAATTTAATAGCTCTATTAATTCACCAGAAATATGAAAATTATAGTAAAAAAATTATATACATATAAATTCAAACAATTACACATTTTACAGAATTATAAAAAAATCTTAAAAATTAATATCAACAAAACAAATGTTATTAATTGATTCTTTAAATGAAGTCCCACACTATATTCCCAAGAACCTAGCAGCCCAAATTAAAATATAATTAAAATAAAAAAGTCTGACAAAATTAACATATTAATTCATTAAAAATATTTATTAATAAATGAAGAATTAAGTGATAATTTATTATTACTTAAATAACGTCCTATGACACAACAACCTACAGCTAATATATAACACTAAAAATATAAGTATTCCACAATTTACATAATTATAATACAATTGAATATTTTAATAAGCATGAATAATTAATTATTAATTATTACTTAAATAACTTCCCACCCTATACACCTACAAACTATACAAAAAACACACCTGGAAAAAAGTAAAAATCTAATAATGACGCAATTAGCATATTTAATAATCAATTACAAAATTAATAATACATTTATATTTAAATATTACTTAATTAACTTCCAACCCTAAACCCCTGCAAACCCAACAACCAGCAAATGATATATAAAATAAAGAATATAATTATGAATACTTTTCAAAATTATAATTCAATTAACTATTTTATTGAAAATAATAATTAATTAATAATTATTTTATACTTAACTTCCCAACCTATACTCCTACGAAAACAACAACCCATAACTAATATAAATTATAAAAATATATAATTATTTAACATTTTCATAATTAAAATTCAAATAAATATTTTAATAAAAATTACTAATTAATAATTCATTAATACTTAGGCCCTCATTACAACCCTGGTGGTCACGACAATGGTGGAAACCGCCAACACATACAGCCACTTTAACACTCCGACAGCCATGGCGGTAGCAACAAACACCGCGGGGTAACCACCAACAGACAGGCCGAAGACAATGTAGCACCCACCCCATTACAACCTTCCGATCCACCAGCTTTTCCGGGGCGGTACCAAGGCCATCAAAAGCACGGCAGAAACAGTACTTGAAAGGGAAACCACTCACCTCTCGACACTCAAGGAAGAACCAGCACGCCATGGAGCCCGAACTACAGGTGTTACCCATGCTGGTGTATCTTCTCATCTACCAGGAGTACCAACGGCGGCGGCGCCGACCACGGTGAAAGCTGCACCTAGCACATACGGGAGGGGGGAGGAAAAAGAGAGTGACACACACACGCAACACGCCCAGCCCCACCCTCACCCATAACACCATACACAAAAACACATGCATCAACATCACATATACACCCCGTAACCCTTTGGAAGAACGCAAGGACAAAAGGAATGGAGTCAAATGAGTGTTATATTAGAACTAGTCAGAAATACGTTATAAATTCAAAAACAGTATTTACAAAATATACAATATGTACAAAAGGTGGTACAATCTCCACTCAAAATGTCAGTGGGCCACTGGGCCAAATTTCATAGGCCAAGCCCACACTTGACTCCTGCCTCAGTACGGACAACGCTACTGCTCTTGGAGAGGGCTCCAGGCCACAGTCTCTCAAGTGGGTGGTTTGCCCACTGCTTTATCCTGGGGAGTGCAAAGCCACAGTCTCTCAAGTCTCTCAAGTGGGTGGCTTGCCCACTGGTTTGTCCTGGGGAGTGCAAAGCCACAGTCTCTCTAGTGGGTGGTTTGCCTACTGCTTGGTCCTGGGGAGTGCAAAGCCACCATCTCTCCAGTGGGTGGTTTGCCCACTGCTTGGTCCTAGGGAGTGCAAAGCCACCGTCTCTCAAGTGGGTGGTTTGCCCACTGCTTGGTCCTGGGGAGTGCAAAGCCACAGTCTCTCAAGTCTCTCAAGTGGGTGGTTTGCCCACTGCTTTATCCTGGGGAGTGCAAAGCCACAGTCTCTCAAGTGGATGCCTTTCTACACTGGTTCTGGAGGGGACTTTGTGCCCAGTGTGCTTCATCCTGCCAAGGATAGGGTGAATGGATGCCTTTCTCCTCTGGTTCTGGAGGGGGCTTTGTGCCCAGTCTGCTACATCCTGCCAAGGATAGGGTGAGTGGATGCCTTTCTCCACTGGTTATGGAGGGAGCTTTGTGCCCAGTCTGCTTCATCCTGCCAAGGATAGGGTGAGTGGATGCATTCTCCACCGGTTCTGGAGGGGGCTTTGTGCCCAGTCTGCTTCACCCTGCCAAGGATAGGGAGAGTGGATGCTTTTCTACACTGGTTCTTGAGGGGGCTTTGTGCCCAGTCTGCTTCATCCTGCCAAGGATAGGGTAAGTGGATGAATTTCTACACTGGTTCTGGAAAGGTCTTTGTGCCCAGTCTTCTGCATCCTGCCAAGGATAGGGTGACTGGATGCCTTTCCACACTGGTTCTGGAGGAGGCTTTATGCCCAGTCTGCATCATCCTGCCAAGGATAGGGTGAGTGGATGCATTTATCCACTGGTTCTGGAGGCGGCTCTGTGCCCAGTGATGCAGCACTTGGGGGGTGGCAGGTCACAGTCCCTCACCTGGGTGTCAGAGCCACAAGCTTTGCAGTGACCAGGATGCATGATAGTCCATGGAGGCAGGGCTAGAGTCCATTCAGTGGCGGCTACGGCTGCACAGTGGTGGTAGTGCTGGTGCTGGTGGGGGTGCTGCCAGTGGTGGGGGGGGAGTCTCCAGCCCCTCTCCTGCAGCCTCGGACGGCTGCCCACTAGGGCTGCTGCTGCTGCAGTGGTGCTATGTGAGAAGGTAGCCTCTTTCTAGCCTTGTTACCCCCACTTTTGGCCTGTTTGTGAGTGTATGTCAGGGTGTTTGTCACTGTTTTCACTGTCTCACTGGGATCCTGATAGCCAGGCCTCAGTGCTCATAGTGAAAACACTATGTTTTCGGTATGTTTGTTATGTGTCACTGGGATCCTGCTGGTCAGGACCCCAGTGCTCATAGGTTTGTGGCCTATATGTATGTGTCACTGGGACCCTGTCACACAGGGCCCCAGTGCTCATAGGTGTGCATGTATATGTTCCCTGTGTGGTGCCTAACTGTCTCACTGAGGCTCTGCTAACCAGAACCTCAGTGGTTATGCTCTCTCATTACTTTCAAATTGTCACTAACAGGCTAGTGACCAATTTTACCAATTTACATTGGCTTACTGGAACACCCTTATAATTCCCTAGTATATGGTACTGAGGTACCCAGGGTATTGGGGTTCCAGGAGATCCCTATGGGCTGCAGCATTTCTTGTGCCACCCATAGGGAGCTCTGACAAATCTTACACAGGCCTGCCACTGCAGCCTGAGTGAAATAACGTCCACGTTATTTCACAGCCATTTTACACTGCACTTAAGTAACTTATAAGTCACCTATATGTCTAACCTTTACCTGGTAAAGGTTGGGTGCAAAGTTACTTAGTGTGAGGGCACCCTGGCACTAGCCAAGGTGCCCCCACATTGTTCAGAGCCAATTCCCTGAACTTTGTGAGTGCGGGGACACCATTACACGCGTGCACTACATATAGGTCACTACCTATATGTAGCTTCACAATGGTAACTCCGAATATGGCCATGTAACAGGTCTATGATCATGGAATTGCCCCCTCTATGCCATCCTGGCATAGTTGGCACAATCCCATGACCCCAGTGGTCTGTAGCACAGACCCTGGTACTGCCAAACTGCCCTTCCTGGGGTTTCACTGCAGCTGCTGCTGCTGCCAACCCCTCAGACAGGCAGCTGCCCTCCTGGGGTCCAGCCAGGCCTGGCCCAGGATGGCAGAACAAAGAACCTCCTCTGAGAGAGGGTGTGACACCCTCTCCCTTTGGAAAATGGTGTGAAGGCAGGGGAGGAGTAGCCTCCCCCAGCCTCTGGAAATGCTTTGTTGGGCACAGATGTGCCCAATTCTGCATAAGCCAGTCTACACCGGTTCAGGGACCCCTTAGCCCCTGCTCTGGCGCGAAACTGGACAAAGGAAAGGGGAGTGACCACTCCCCTGACCTGCACCTCCCCTGGGAGGTGTCCAGAGCTCCTCCAGTGTGCTCCAGACCTCTGCCATCTTGGAAACAGAGGTGCTGCTGGCACACTGTGTGACGTCAGAGACTCCTTGTGATAGGCTCCTTCAGGTGTTGCTAGCCTATCCTCTCTCCTAGGTAGCCAAACCCTCTTTACTGGCGATTTAGGGTCTCTGTCTCTGGGGAAACTTCAGATAACGAATGCATGAGCTCAGCCGAGTTCCTCTGCATCTCTCTCTTCACCTTTTGATAAGGAAACGACCGCTGACAGCGCTGGAAGCCTGCAAACCTGCAACATAGTAGCAAAGACGACTACTGCAACTCTGTAACGCTGATCCTGCCGCCTTCTCGACTGTTTTCCTGCTTGTGCATGCTGTGGGGGTAGCCTGCCTCCTCTCTGCACCAGAAGCTCCGAAGAAATCTCCCGTGGGTCGACGGAATCTTCCCCCTGCAACCGCAGGCACCAAAAAGCTGCATTACCGGTCCCTTGGGTCTCCTCTCAGCACGACGAGCGAGGTCCCTCGAATCCAGCGACTCTGTCCAAGTGACCCCCACAGTCCAGTGACTATTCAGTCCAAGTTTGGTGGAGGTAAGTCCTTGCCTCACCTCGCTGGGCTGCATTGCTGGGAACCGCGACTTTGCAGCTACTCCGGCCCCTGTGCACTTCCAGCGGAAATCCTTTGTGCACAGCCAAGCCTGGGTCCACGGCACTCTAACCTGCATTGCACGACTTTCTAAGTTGGTCTCCGGCGACGTGGGACTCTTTTGTGCAACTTCGGTGAGCACCGTTTCACACATCCTCGTAGTGCCTGTTTCTGGCACTTCTCCGGGAGCTACCTGCTTCAGTGAGGGCTCTTTGTCTTGCTCGACGTCCCCTCTCTCTTCAGGTCCAATTTGCGAACTCCTGGTCCCTCCTGGGCCCCAGCAGCGTCCAAAAACGCTAACCACACAATTTGCAGCTAGCAAGGCTTGTTAGCGTCCTTTCGGAGGGAAAATACTTTTGCACGACTCTCCACGGCGAGAGGGATCCGTCCACCAAAAGGGAAGTCTCTAGCCCTTTTCGTTCCTGCAGAAACCTCAGCTTCTTCTGTCCAGTTGAAGCTTCTTTGCACCCGCAGCTGGCATTTCCTGGGCATCTGCCCATCTCCAACTTGCTTGTGACTTTTGGACTTGGTCCCCTTGTTCCACAGGTACCCTAGATTGGAAATCCACAGTTGTTGCATTGCTGGTTTGTGTCTTTCCTGCATTATTCCTCTAACACGACTTCTTTGTCCTTAGGGGAACTTTAGTGCACTTTGCACTCACTTTTCAGGGTCTTGGGGAGGGTTATTTTTCTAACTCTCACTATTTTCTAATAGTCCCAGCGACCCTCTACAAGGTCACATAGGTTTGGGGTCCATTCGTGGTTCGCATTCCACTTTTGGAGTATATGGTTTGTGTTGCCCCTATCCCTATGTTTCCCCATTGCATCCTATTGTAACTATACATTGTTTGCACTGTTTTCTAAGACTATACTGCATATTTTTGCTATTGTGTATATATATCTTGTGTATATTTCCTATCCTCTCACTGAGGGTACACTCTAAGATACTTTGGCATATTGTCATAAAAATAAAGTACCTTTATTTTTAGTACAACTGCGTATTGTGTTTTCTTATGATATTGTGCATATGACACTAAGTGGTACTGTAGTAGCTTCACACGTCTCCTAGTTCAGCCTAAGCTGCTCTGCTAAGCTACCATTATCTATCAGCCTAAGCTGCTAGACACCCTATACACTAATAAGGGATAACTGGGCCTGGTGCAAGGTGCAAGTACCCCTTGGTACTCACTACAAGCCAGTCCAGCCTCCTACATTGGTTGTGCAGTGGTGGGATAAGTGCTTGAGACTACTTACCACTCTTGTCATTGTACTTTTCATAAGAGAAAAATATACAAAACAAGGTCAGTGTATATACACATAGCCAAAAAGTTTTGCATTTCCTCTTTTCACTCTTTTCTAAGTGCTGAAAAGTACCTCTAAACTTTCAAAAAGTTCTTAAAAGTTTAAAAAGTTTTTTCTGTCTTTCCAAAAAGTTCTGAAAACTTTTTTCTCTTTTTCTATCACTTTAACTCTCTCTAAAAATGTCTGGCACAGGCCAAAATGGTGATCTGTCCAAACTTGCATATGACAACCTTAGCTGGAAAAGAGCAAGGAGTCTCTGTATAGAGAGAGGTTTGAGTGTAGGGAAGAATCCTGCCTTAGAACTATTAATTAATATGCTTAGAGAACAGGATAAGGCCATAGGTGCCCCATCTGTTGAAAAACTACCTAATAGTTCTCAATCTGATTCAGGGACTCCCCCAGGAAAAGATTCAGGAAAGAAACTCCCTAGCCTGCCCATTACTAGACAGTCTAGCAAAGTTGGGAATGATGATGAGCCACACCATACAAATAGTGTTGTCTCACATCATAGCAAAAGCATTTATTCTCACCATACTGGTAGTAATGTTTCTGTTAACCAAGCTGTTAGGGTGGCTTCTGTAAGGGACAGGTCTCCTTCTGTTCATTCCCATCATAGCTCTGTATCTAGGAATGTCCCTCCCACCAACCCTGATGACAGAATGTTAGAGAGGGAACTCAATAAGTTGAGGGTGGAACAAACCAGACTGAAGCTTAAAAAGCAACAGCTGGATTTGGATAGACAGTCTTTTGAATTAGAGAAGGAAAGACAGAAGTTGGGTTTAGATACCCATGGTGGCAGCAGCAGTATTCCCCATAGTCATCCTGCAAAAGAGCATGATTCCAGGAATCTGCACAAGATAGTTCCCCCTTATAAGGAGGGGGATGACATTAACAAGTGGTTTGCTGCACTTGAGAGGGCCTGTGTTGTACAGGATGTCCCTCAAAGGCAGTGGGCTGCTATCCTATGGCTATCATTTAGTGGAAAGGGTAGGGATAGACTCCTTACTGTGAAAGAAGGTTATGCCAATAATTTTACAGTTCTTAAGAATGCACTCCTGGATGGTTATGGCTTAACCACTGAACAGTACAGGATAAAGTTCAGAGAGACCAAAAAGGAGTCTTCACAAGACTGGGTTGATTTCATTGACCATTCAGTGAAGGCCTTGGAGGGGTGGTTACATGGCAGTAAAGTTACTGATTATGAAAGCCTGTATAACACAATCCTGAGAGAGCATATACTTAATAATTGTGTGTCTGATTTGTTGCACCAGTACCTGGTAGACTCTGATCTGACCTCTCCCCAAGAATTGGGAAAGAAGGCAGACAAATGGGTCAGAACAAGGGTGAACAGAAAAGTTCATACAGGGGGTGACAAAGATGGCAATAAGAAGAAAGATGGTGAAAAATCTCAAGATAAGCATGGGGATAAGGGTAAAACCAAAGATCCCACTTCAAATCTTAAACACTCTTCAGAGGGTGGGGATAAAACTAATTCTTCCTCTTCTTCTCAACCTGCACACATTAAAAAGCCTTGGTGCTTTGTGTGTAAAAACAGAGGCCATAGGCCAGGGGATAAGTCCTGTCCAGGTAAACCCCCTGAGCCTACCACCACTAATACATCAAGCTCTAGTGCCCCTAGCAGTAGTGGTACTAGTGGTGGGACTGCTGGCAACAGTCAAGCAAAGGGTGTAGTTGGGTTCACTTATGGGTCCATAGTGGAAACTGATGTAATCAGTCCCAAGACAGTTTCTGTCACACCTAGTGGCATTGGCCTTGCCACACTGGCTGCTTGTCCCCTTACAATGGATAAGTACAGGCAGACAGTTTCAATAAATGGTGTTGAGGCCTTGGCCTACAGGGACACAGGTGCCAGTTTCACTTTGGTGACTGAAAACCTAGTGCACCCTGATCAACACATCATTGGACAACAGTATAAGATTATTGATGTCCATAACTCCACTAAGTTTCTTCCCTTAGCTATAATTCAGTTTAGTTGGGGTGGAGTTACTGGCCCTAAGCAGGTGGTGGTATCACCTAGCTTACCTGTAGACTGTCTCTTAGGTAATGACCTAGAGGCCTCAGGTTGGGCTGATGTAGAGTTTTATGCCCATGCAGCCATGCTGGGCATCCCTGAGGAATTGTTCCCTCTCATTTCTACTGAAATGAAAAAGCAAAGGAGAGAAGGCCTGAAAACTCAGGATCCCTCTCCATCAACAGGTAAAAAGGGTATCACAGTATCCCCTAACCACCCTACCATTCAGGATACCATTCCTGTGGTGGGGGAAACCTCTCCTGGGGTGGCACCTGTTCCAAGGGAATCATCAGCTGGCAAAGCTGGACTCCCTAAGGTAGAAGTACCTCTCTGGGATAACTAACATTGGTGACAAAAAGAGCACCATTTTAGTTAACATGGAGCATCCCTCCAACCCTCCCAGAGAAACTTTAGTGCAGAAACCCTGCACTACCTCACAACACTTAGGACAGCATCCCTGCCCTAGTGTGGAGCTCATAGGACAGCATCCCTGCCCTGCTCCAACTCAAGAGAAACAGCATCCCTGTTCTCTCTTCCAGCCAGATGGACAAAGATTTTGCCCAGCTATGGCTTTTCTGAGACAGCATCCCTGTCTGGCATTTCCATCACTACAAATAGGTTCAGTGGACAATTCCCACTGCTCTAAACTAAAACTTACTGATAGAAACTCTGAAAATACATCTTCACATTGTTGCTTAGCTAAAAAACTTCAAACAGGGTGGTTTACATCCCCACAGGGAAGTAACCATATAGTGGATGATAAAGGGAGTAACCAGTCTATTGCAGAGCTACTCTCTACTTATCACCACTTAGACAATAAAGTCTCAACTGGCCAAGGTTAGCCTTATTGTCCTTCGTTTGGGGGGGGGTTGTGTGAGAAGGTAGCCTCTTTCTAGCCTTGTTACCCCCACTTTTGGCCTGTTTGTGAGTGTATGTCAGGGTGTTTGTCACTGTTTTCACTGTCTCACTGGGATCCTGATAGCCAGGCCTCAGTGCTCATAGTGAAAACACTATGTTTTCAGTATGTTTGTTATGTGTCACTGGGATCCTGCTTGTCAGGACCCCAGTGCTCATAGGTTTGTGGCCTATATGTATGTGTCACTGGGACCCTGTCACACAGGGCCCCAGTGCTCATAGGTGTGCATGTATATGTTCTCTGTGTGGTGCCTAACTGTCTCACTGAGGCTCTGCTAACCAGAACCTCAGTGGTTATGCTCTCTCATTACTTTCAAATTGTCACTAACAGGCTAGTGACCAATTTTACCAATTTACATTGGCTTACTGGAACACCCTTATAATTCCCTAGTATATGGTACTGAGGTACCCAGGGTATTGGGGTTCCAGGAGATCCCTATGGGCTGCAGCATTTCTTGTGCCACCCATAGGGAGCTCTGACAAATCTTACACAGGCCTGCCACTGCAGCCTGAGTGAAATAACGTCCACGTTATTTCACAGCCATTTTACACTGCACTTAAGTAACTTATAAGTCACCTATATGTCTAACCTTTACCTGGTAAAGGTTGGGTGCAAAGTTACTTAGTGTGAGGGCACCCTGGCACTAGCCAAGGTGCCCCCACATTGTTCAGAGCCAATTCCCTGAACTTTGTGAGTGCGGGGACACCATTACACGCGTGCACTACATATAGGTCACTACCTATATGTAGCTTCACAATGGTAACTCCGAATATGGCCATGTAACATGTCTATGATCATGGAATTGCCCCCTATATGCCATCCTGGCATAGTTGGCACAATCCCATGATCCCAGTGGTCTGTAGCACAGACCCTGGTACTGCCAAACTGCCCTTCCTGGGGTTTTACTGCAGCTGCTGCCAACCCCTCAGACAGGCAGCTGCCCTCCTGGGGTCCAGCCAGGCCTGGCCCAGGATGGCAGAACAAAGAACTTCCTCTGAGAGAGGGTGTGACACCCTCTCCCTTTGGAAAATGGTGTGAAGGCAGGGGAGGAGTAGCCTCCCCCAGCCTCTGGAAATGCTTTGTTGGGCACAGATGTGCCCAATTCTGCATAAGCCAGTCTACACCGGTTCAGGGACCCCTTAGCCCCTGCTCTGGCGCGAAACTGGACAAAGGAAAGGGGAGTGACCACTCCCCTGACCTGCACCTCCCCTGGGAGGTGTCCAGAGCTCCTCCAGTGTGCTCCAGACCTCTGCCATCTTGGAAACAGAGGTGCTGCTGGCACACTGGACTGCTCTGAGTGGCCAGTGCCACCAGGTGACGTCAGAGACTCCTTGTGATAGGCTCCTTCAGGTGTTGCTAGCCTATCCTCTCTCCTAGGTAGCCAAACCCTCTTTTCTGGCTATTTAGGGTCTCTGTCTCTGGGGAAACTTCAGATAACGAATGCATGAGCTCAGCCGAGTTCCTCTGCATCTCTCTCTTCACCTTCTGATAAGGAAACGACCGCTGACCGCGCTGGAAGCCTGCAAACCTGCAACATAGTAGCAAAGACGACTACTGCAACTCTGTAACGCTGATCCTGCCGCCTTCTCGACTGTTTTCCTGCTTGTGCATGCTGTGGGGGTAGCCTGCCTCCTCTCTGCACCAGAAGCTCCAAAGAAATCTCCCGTGGGTCGACGGAATCTTCCCCCTGCAACCGCAGGCACCAAAAAGCTGCATTACCGGTCCCTTGGGTCTCCTCTCAGCACAATGAGCGAGGTCCCTCGAATCCAGCGACTCTGTCCAAGTGACCCCCACAGTCCAGTGACTATTCAGTCCAAGTTTGGTGGAGGTAAGTCCTTGCCTCACCTCGCTGGGCTGCATTGCTGGGAACCGCGACTTTGCAGCTACTCCGGCCCCTGTGCACTTCCGGCAAAAATCCTTTGTGCACAGCCAAGCCTGGGTCCACGGCACTCTAACCTGCATTGCACGACTTTCTAAGTTGGTCTCCGGCGACGTGGGACTCCTTTGTGCAACTTCGGCGAGCACTGTTTCACACATCCTCGTAGTGCCTGTTTCTGGCACTTCTCCGGGTGCTATCTGCTTCAGTGAGGACTCTTTGTCTTGCTCGACGTCCCCTCTCTCTTCAGGTCCAATTTGCGACCTCCTGGTCCCTCCTGGGCCCCAGCAGCATCCAAAAACGCTAACCGCACGATTTGCAGCTAGCAAGGCTTGTTAGCGTCCTTTCGGCGGGAAAACACTTCTGTACGACTCTCCACGGCGAGAGGGATCCGTCCACCAAAGGGGAAGTCTCTAGCCCTTTTCGTTCCTGCAGAAACCTCAGCTTCTTCTGTCCAGTCGAAGCTTCTTTGCACCCGCAGCTGGCATTTCCTGGGCATCTGCCCATCTCCAACTTGCTTGTGACTTTTGGACTTGGTCCCCTTGTTCCACAGGTACCCTAGATTGGAAATCCACAGTTGTTGCATTGCTGGTTTGTGTCTTTCCTGCATTATTCCTCTAACACGACTTCTTTGTCCTTAGGGGAACTTTAGTGCACTTTGCACTCACTTTTCATGGTCTTGGGGAGGGTTATTTTTCTAACTCTCACTATTTTCTAATAGTCCCAGCGACCCTCTACAAGGTCACATAGGTTTGGGGTCCATTCGTGGTTCGCATTCCACTTTTGGAGTATATGGTTTGTGTTGCCCCTATCCCTATGTTTCCCCATTGTATCCTATTGTAACTATACATTGTTTGCACTGTTTTCTAAGACTATACTGCATATTTTTGCTATTGTGTATATATATCTTGTGTATATTTCCTATCCTCTCACTGAGGGTACACTCTAAGATACTTTGGCATATTGTCATAAAAATAAAGTACCTTTATTTTTAGTACAACTGTGTATTGTGTTTTCTTATGATATTGTGCATATGACACTAAGTGGTACTGTAGTAGCTTCACACGTCTCCTAGTTCAGCCTAAGCTGCTCTGCTAAGCTACCATTATCTATCAGCCTAAGCTGCTAGACACCCTATACACTAATAAGGGATAACTGGGCCTGGTGCAAGGTGCAAGTACCCCTTGGTACTCACTACAAGCCAGTCCAGCCTCCTACATGCTACTGTCAGCGGGGCACGTGGCGGTGCTTGAGGCAGGGCTTGCGGCGGTGCTTGCGGTGGTGCAGGTGGCGGTGCTGGCCGTGGTGGAGGTGCCAGTGCTGCCAGTGGTGGGGGGAGGCTCCAGCCCTTCTCCTGCAGCATCGGACGGCTGCCCACTGAGGCTGCTGCTGCTGACAGTAGTGGTGCTTGCGGCAGTGCGGTGCTGCTGGTGGTGCTGGCTGCGGGGCAGGTGACGGTTCTGGCGGTTGTGCTGTTGGCCACCAGGCCTTCACCTGCAGGCCCGGATGGCTGAAGTGCCCTGTCTGGTGTTTTGTGCCCCTTCCTGCCCTTGGCAGCTGGTGGTGTCACCTTGGGTCTGGCAGTTGGAATCTTTGAGGTGGCCTTGCTGGGTGGTTGTGGCTCCTTCCCCTTGCAGGATGCTGTCCCCTTCTTCACCTTGCCAGGTGGCGGAATGGTCTTTGCCTTGGCATGGGTTGGTGCCACACTGGCTGGGCTGACCGGTGCCCCCTTTGAGCCTCTGACAGCTGCAGGAACCACAGCAGACGTGGGCTTGGTGGCTGAGGTGCTGGGCTGGGTTTTGGCCACCCTGGCACGAGGGGAAGGACGGGGGGGAGGGGTAGAGAACAGGTCAGTGTTTGCCAGGAAAAGATTCTTAGGTACATTGGGGCGGGAAGAGGGTGACGGTTTGGGAGTGGAGGAAGAGGGAGTGGTTGTAGGAGGTGTCAGTCTGCTGTGTTTGGGTGCAGGTGCATGAGCTGTGTGTTGTGAGGTGGATGGCTGTTAGGTGTGTGTGTGCTTGCGTTTGTGTACTTTGGGAGGAGGGGTCACAGACACAGTGGTAGAGGACACAGGGGACGTGTGCAAGGATGTGGGGGTGGTGACTGCCAGTGAGGGGCGTGCTGGTGATAGAGGTAGTGGATGAGGATGTAGTGCATGCACGTCTGAGTGGAGACGCTACTGGGAGGGAGGTGGACGACGAGGAGGAGGGGGACACAGTGGAGGCAGTGGATGTTGGTGTGTCTGCATGGCGATGGTGCTTGTGTGAGTGCCTGTGAGATGAAGTGTGGTGCTTGTGAGTGCCAGGGCCACTTCTGTGTGTTGATTTGGGTGAATGCTGGTCTGAAGGTGTGCTCGGGATAGGCTGGGGTTGAGGGGATTGGGACTGGGTAAAGGAAGTTGGAGGGGAGAGGCTAGAGACAGGGACAATGGCTGCCATCAGTGCGGAGGCCAGAGCCTGAAATGCTCTCCGTTGGGCCTCCACGCCAGAGTGAATGCCCTCCAGGTATGCATTTGTTTGTTGCAAATGCCTTTCGACACCCTGGATGGCATTCAGAATGGTTGACTGCCCAACAGTGAGGGATCTCAGGAGGTCAATAGCCTCGTCACTGAGGGCAGCAGGGCTGACTGGGGCAGGGCCTGAGGTGCCTGGGGCGAAGGAGATTCCCACCCTCCTCGGTGAGCGAGCACGGGAAACACGCTGAGGGGCTGCTGGGAGGGCGGTGCTGGTAGGAGGGGTGGCAGCTGTACCTGTTGTTGGGGTGTGCACAGAGGTGTCCATCACCGCCACGGAGCTTCCATCAGAGGAGGAGTTGCAGCTCCCTCCGTCGCCGGTGCCTCTGCTCCTCCAACAGATGATGCTAATGCACATGGGGACAGGGTGACAAAACAAAAAGAGGAGGGGGGAAACAGAGGATACACTTGGTCATTGCCAGCAACAACACTACCATTGGTGTACACAATTCACAGGGAACAGCCCTATCCACTATTCCATGCTCTACCAGTTACAATGCTAGTCACCAGCCCATGGGGTACAATGCCTAACGCCATTAGCTGCACACCTCAAACAAACAGAGCCCTGACCATTAGTAGATATCCATTAACACTATTGGGGTTGGAGTGCTTCAGAACCTGCCCAACAAAGGACCTACCATGCCATGTTCGCCCTGGCCTGGGGGCATACACAGTCCACATCCCCACCCAGGTAAAACCTTAACGTGTGCTAAGTAATGAATCTGAATTTGTACTCACCCCATTGTGGCTGCTGTGATGCCCTCAAGCACCGTCCAACTCCGGATAGGCCACCGCCAAGATGCGGAGCATCAGAGGGGGTCAGGGTACGACGGGCATCCCTTCCACGTTCCTCGTTGGGAGGCCAGCCCTAGCTGGGCCTCCGCTGGCTTCCTTGCCCAGCGGCGCAGGTCCTCCCAACGTTTGCTGCAGTGGGTGCTCTGCCTGTCAAAGACCCCCAGGGTCCGTACCTCCTTGGCGATGGCATGCCAAATACCCTTTTTCTGATGGGCGCTGACATGCAGGAAAAAGACAGCAAAAAAGGGATTAGTCATACCATCAGGACTGTCACACTCATGGCCCACCATATCCCTCCCAGGACCATAGAGTAAAATGTACTGGGGAAGGAACCCATCCACCAGTCTCTCCAACTCCTCCGCAGTGAAGGCAGGGGCCCTTTTCCCAGACACATGAGCCATTGTCGCTTCCAGGCACAGGTCACAGCAGTACTTGCAGTGTAGGTCCTCTCCTGTTTAAGGTCAGGTAGCAAGTAAGTGAATAGATAGAAAATGGCGGTCACGTCCACGGCGGTGCGTACCGTCACCGCCGGCGTACATCGCCATTGGCTCCTGGAACCCATAGGGCACAATGATAACCAATGCAAAGTTGCGTGGCGGTCATCGACCGCCTACCGCAACGGCGCACAACGCCAGCAGAATTACCTCATTTCCACTTGTCCCTCCTCACAGATCAGGCAGCTGCTATTTCAGGGGGGCACAGGCTGATAGCCTGGCTTATAGTGGGTACCTGATGGTACTTACACCTTATGCCAGGTCCAGATATCCTTTATTAGTAGATTAGTAGTGTTCTAGCAGCTTGGGCTGATAGAGGTAACTATAGCAGAGCAGCTTAGGCTGAACTAGGAGACATGCAAAGCTCCTACTATACCACTTATATCATATAGCACTATCTCATAAGAAAACACAATACTCAGAGTTACTAAAAAAAAAGGTACTTTATTTTAGTGACAATATGCCAAAAGTATCTCAGAGGATATACTCCCTTAGGAGGTAAGTAAAATACACAAAATATGCACACAAACCAAAATCAGGTAAGTAAACAGTTAGAAAAGTAGTGCAAACACTGTAGAACACAATAGAATGCAATAGGACACAATAGGCCTAGGGCCAACACAATCCATATACTCCAAAAGTGGAATGTGAACCACAAATGGACCCCAGGCCTAGTGTAGTGTGTAGAGGGTCGCTGGGAGTGTAAGAAAACACTAAGGGTGTCCAAGATACCCCACCCCAAGACCCTGAAAAGTAGGATTAAAGTTGCCCTACTACCCCAGAAAGACAGTAAAGTCGAGATAGGGTATTCTGCAAAGACAACAACTGACCGCAAAGCACTGAAGACAGATCCCTGGACCTGAGGACCTGCAAAGGAAGGGGACCAAGTCCAAGAGTCACGCAAGTGTCCGGGGGGGCTGGAGCCCACTAAACCCTGAATGAAGGTGCAAAACTGCTGCCTCCAGGTGGAAGAAGGCAAAGATTCTGCAACAACAGAAGGTGCCAGGAACTTCTCCTTTGGTCAGAAGATGTTCCACGGCGTGCTGAAGGATGCAGAGTTGTTTCCACAAAGAAACACCGCAAACAAGCCTTGCTAGCTGCAAGAGTCGCGGTTGAAGATTTTGGGTGCTGCCAGGACCCCGAAAGGACCAGGAAGTCACCCCTTGGAGGAGGAGACAGAGGGGGTGCTCAGCAACCAAGCGAGCCCATGCAGAAGCAGGCAGCACCTGCAGAAGCACCTGAACAGGAGTTCAAGAAATCTGAGCTTGGTGGTTATCTCAGCACAACAATAGAGGGTCCCATGAAGTAGGAGGTCAACTCAGCGAGTTGAGCAATGCAGCACGGAGTGCTGGGGACCTGGGCTAGGCCGTGCATGAAGGAATCCTTGCAAAAGTGAACAGAAGCCCTAGCAGCTGCAGATCACGGAGTACACAGGATTACTGTCTGGCGTGGGAAGGCAAGGACTTACCTCCACCAAATTTGGACAGAAGGGCCACTGGACTGTCGGGGTCTATTGGATCCAGCTCCTGTGTTCCAAGGACCACGCTCGTCAAGATGAGAGGGGACCCAGAGGACCAGGGATGCAGAAGTTTGGTGCCTGCGTTGGCCGGGGGAAGATTCTGTCAACCCATGGGAGATTTCTTCTTGGCTTCCAGTGCAGGGTGAAGGCAGACAGCCCTCAGAGCATGCACCACCAGGAAACAGTCGTCAGAATTAGGCGCTACAATGTTGCTGGTAGTCTTCTTGCTACTTTGTTGTGGTTTTGCAGGCGTCCTGGAGCAGTCAGCCTTCGATCCTTGGCAGAAGTCAAAGAGGGAGATACAGAGGAACTCTGGTGAGCTCTTGCATTCGTTATCTGACGAGAAATCTACAAGAGAGACCCCGAATGGCCTTCAGAGGAGGATTGGCTACCTAACCAGGTAAGAGCCTATCAGGAGGGGTCTCTGGTGTCACCTGCTGGCACTGGCCACTCAGAGGTCTCCAAGGTTGCAGCAACTGACCAAAATCGAACAGTGAAACTAGAACACCCAAGATGTAAAGAAGGGCTGCTCTTGGGTGTAATCATGGACCCTTCACTGTCAAGACACTGAAAGATGGTCTTAGAAGTGTTAGTGAAAGAGAAGAGTTATCAGAAGAAGGCCTTAGTAGACTCCGGAGCTACTGGAAACTTTATTGATGCACTATTGGTTCAAACATGGGGGATCCCATGCAAGAAGAAGAAAACACCAGAAATTATACAAGCTGTAGATGGAAAACTTCTAGCTGGAGGTCCAGTGGCTCTACAGACACTCTCCTTGTCGGTGATCTGTAAAGGGAGGAATCAAGATATCAAACACATAGAAAATTGATCTTTGTTGTTATCCAAGCTCCTCAGTATAGAATCATCATTGGAATGCCTTGGTTAAGCTACCATAACCCTGTAACAGACTGGCAAGAAAGAACAATCATGTTTTCTTAAGTCATATGTAAAGAAACATTTCTCCAGGCAGTGAGTGTCACAGTTCCTCACAGATCTCACATAGCCACAGCCGATGAAAAAGATGTAACGCTGCCCTGGCAGTACTCATCATTCTCAGATGTTTTTGACGAAAAAGAAGCAGAAATCTTGCCTCCTCACAGACCCTATGACTGTCAAACTGATCTGACTCCTGGTGCTATACTCCCTAGTTGTCGTGTGTATGCCTTGTCAGAACATGAAAACCAACACCAGTGAAAATACTTTCAATTTCTAGCAAATGGTTTTATTTGTCCCTCCAAGTCTCCTGCAGCATATCCTCTCTTTTTTGTCTCCAAGGCTAATGGGGATCTCCAAACCTGTAGACTATAGAGGTTTGAATAGGATCACAGTAAAGAACAAATATCCATTGCCCTTGATTCCTGTCTTGTTGGATCAAGTTAAAAAGGCCAAAATATCCACCAAGTTAGACCTAAGAGGTGCTTACCACTTAGTCAGAATGAGAGAGGGCGACGAATGGAAGACTGCTTTTAAAACTCGGTATGGTCTATTTGAATACACAGTCATGCCCTTTGGACTTTGTAATGCACCAGCAGCATTCCAGTTTTTTTTTTAATGATGTTCTCAGAGAATTCTTAGACATATTTGCAATAGTCTATATCAATGACATTCTAATCTACTCTGATAACGAAGTCGAACATGTACAACATGTCAAGAAGATTCTCACAGCTCTTTGAAAACATAATTTCTATTGCAAATTAACCAAATGTGAATTTCATGTTACCACCTTTGAATTCTTAGGGTCATCCTCACCCCGAAAGGCATGGTCATGGCAGAAAAAAAAGTACAAGAAGTAGCTGATTGGCCCATTCCAAAGACTGTTCGAGATGTCCAATGCTTCTTGGAGTTTGCAAACTTTTATCGCAGGTTAATAGATCACTTCTCATAGACAGTGGCACCAATCACCAAGCTACTACGAAAGAAAGAATCATTTTTATGGTCTCCAGAAGCTGAGACAGCTTTTTCAACTTTAAAAGAAGCCTTTTCCACAGCCCCAGTTTTGACTCACCCAGATACTGACCATCCGTTAGTAGTAGACGCAGATGCTTCAGATGTGGCAATTGGTGCGGTGTTGTCACAACGCAGTAAAGACACTGGTCAGCTTCACCCTGTAGCTTACATGTCTCGAAAACTGAATAAGGCTGGAGGAAATGATGTCATTGCTGAGAAAGAGCTTCTAGCAATCCGTGACGCCTTCAAAGAGTGGAGACACTATTTACTGGGCGCCAAGTACACTATCACAGTATACACAGATCAACGCAATCTCCAGTTGATGAGTTCAGCTAGACTTTTGACTCCTCAACAGTTGCGATGGATGCTATTTTTTGCCGAGTTTGATTTTGTGGTAACCTTCTGTCCAGGTGAAGACAATCGCAAAGCAGATGCATTGCCCAGACAAGATTCTGCCATGTTACCCGCAATCCAGCCCCCGCGAGCTATCATCGCTCCAGATAAACTTCTTTGTATCATCAAGACAGCAGATTTTTTTGAAGAGATTCGTAAAATGGCAGAAATGGGCTCAAGCAGGTCCCAAAAGATTGATCAGACCAGGCCTGCCTTTTCATGATGCATGCTTATTTGTTCCAACTACTAAATTGCGCAGACCAGTGCTTCAATGGTTACATGTCATACCTACGCCAGGTCATCCAGGTATTCCTAAAACTCTTGAACTAATACAACAATACTTTCGGTGGTCTACTTTGACAAAAGACTCTAAACAAATGGTTGATAACTGTGAAGTTTGTGCTCGCATCAAGACAAGTCATTCAAAACCAAAAGGTCTGCTACAACCTCTCCCAACTTCACTTCGACCTTGGGAACATATATCATTAGACTTTATTACAGGACTGCCAATTGTTCAATCTCACTCAGTAATCCTTGTGGTGGTAGATAGTCTCACTAAGTACGTACATTTCGTTGCTTGCAGAAAATTGCCTACTTCCAGTGAATTGGCAACAATAGTTTTAAACTGAGTGGTCCGTTATCACGGATTACCTAAATTGATTCTCTCCGATCGAGGTTCACAATTTGCCTCCAACTTCTTGAAAACGTGGTGCAAAACGCTACAGGTCACATCTACACTATCTACCAGTCATCATCCTCAAATGGATGGCCAAACTGAGAGACCCAATCAAACATTGAAACAATATCTGCGTGCTTACGCTGAGAAAGCACTTCATTCTTGGAGAGCAATGCTTTGGTTAGCTGAATTGGCCTACAATAACGTGTATCATACTTTCACTGGTGCAACGCCCTTTTTTGGTCTATTTGGCTATCATCCTGACACCCTGCCAATCACAAATCCACAAGAAAGTTCACTTACACCAGCGGGATCAGAAACCATGCGATAACTCCATCAAACCCAGAAACAAATCCAACAATATCTAGATAAAGCAAAACAAATGTGTAAAAAACATTATGACAAAAACATTGTGAGGGACCACAATATAAGCCAGGAGACAGAGTATGGCTTTCCAATCGTCATATTGATTTAAAAAAGAAATACATGTTTAATCCCAAATGTATAGGTCCTTACACAGTCCTTCAGCAGATCAATCCAGCAACCTATAAACTGCAGTTACCAAAATCACTATGTATTCATCCAGTGTTTCATACTTCTCTCCTGAAAAGAGTGTCCCAAAAAAACCACTCTCAACCAGCTCCAGTGCTAGGACAGGGAGAATTAGAATACGAAGTAAAACAAGTTCTGGATTCAAAACTTAGAGGTCGTAACCTCTGGTATCTGGTATCTTGGAGAGGTTACGGTCCAGATAACAACTCATGGGTTTCCGCATCTGATATGCATGCTCCACGACTAGTGAGGGGTTTTCATTGCCTAAACCCAGATAAGCCAGGCCCTAGAGCGCATTTGGGAGGGGGGAGTACTGTCAACATCAGGACAATGCGTGCGCTACGGGCGACGTAATGCAACAAGCCAACCCTTATGTAATGTAATAATTTATGCATTGTGTGTTGATGCAGTATGTTAACCTTTTGCATTACAGAGAATTACCCTGAAATGTCTTTAATACTGGTTGCAAAGTATTGCTCATTTTCAAGGCTTTGCTGCTGGACTGCAGGGTGTGGTCCTTATTCTGAGCCCTTCTAGAATCCCTTCCTGCAGCCAGACTAGGTGTGACACATGGGCGGGGTTTGGGTCTATTTAAGGGACCCAGGCCAGCTCCATGTGCTCACTATTCAGAGGTCCCGGTGCAGAGCAGCAGCATTTTCCTGAGCTCCTGTGCTAGAGGCCTACCTTGCATTTTCCAGGCCCTGTCTTTAATTACCTTGGTGATCCTCCAGCAGGGCAGTAAGACGGAGGTCGGGTTAGGCCCCCAACTCCGTTTCCAGGCAATTTCGAGTTTTGGGTCTTTTGGGTTGATCGCATGTACGATCCATTTCTGGCATTTAACTCTTGCAATTCGGATCGGCAAAACGCGCGATCATATTTTTGGCATTCAAACTTTGATGTTTGAATCGGCAGCAGTGTGCGAGAGTCATTCCTGGCATTTAACTCTTGCAGTTTAGATCGCCAAAACGTGCGATAGTAATCTTTGGCATTTAAACTTTGATGTTCGAATCAGCAGCAGTGTGCGTGATTCATTCCTGGCATTTAACTCTTGTAGTTCAGATTGGCAAAATGGGCGATCGTAAACTTTGGCATTTAAACTTTGATATTCGAATCGGCAGTAGTGTGCGGGATTCATTCCTGGCATTTAACTCTTGCAGTTCGGATCGGCAAAATGCGCAATCATATTTTTGGCATTTAAACTTTGATGTTCGAATCGGCAGCAGTGTGCGCGATTCATTCTTGGCATTTAACTCTTACAGTACAGATCGGCATTGTGCGCGATCATTTCAAGGCATTGAAAACTTGATGCTCAGTTTGGTATTACAGTGATTACTTATTTCTAGTTAAATTAATCCTGACATTCTAGACAGAGTGTGATCTTGCAGTATCATTCATGAGTCTATTCAAATTCATTTATGACAACTAATGTGATCATTGATGTTGGTTATAAATTGATCTTCACTCCAAGAACAAACTTGAGACAATTGAATGTTCAAAGCATAATATGATATTCTAAGAACTCTCACATGAAAGTTTGCATAATCCTCCTTTATTTTTTCAGGTATTCAGAGCTATTAATGTCATGTTATAGAAAGGCTCCTGATCTTTCATGCTATCCATATATAAACATTAGGAACAAAGTTTATGAAAGTCAATGTGCATACTCTTGCTATTATGTTTTTACTCTTGCTTCCACAGGTCTCCTTCCCCGCTGTTCCCAACCTAAAACCCTTTCCCCCACTTGGCCATTCTTTAACTCTGTGCTACAACAACTAGTAGAGTTTGGAGCTGCGAAGAGGTGGACATATTGGGAACAGGCGCTAGCCCCGAGGATCCGGTCTCTCTGACAATATCCCCAACATCATTGGTGCCATTGCTGGTACACATGTAGCATTTGTTCCCCCCCCCCTGAGGAAATGAACAAGTGTTCAGAAATAGAAAAAGCTATCACTCTCTGAATGTGCAGATGGTGTGTTTGGCGGACCAGTGCATCTCCCATGTGAATGCCACGTATGGCTCTGTGCATGATGCATTTATCTTGAGGAATAGCAGTATCCCAGTTGTGATGGCCCAACTCCAGAGGCACCGGGTGTGGCTAATAGGTGATCCCAAGGTTCCCACTCAGTATATGTTGGTGTCTGGGTATGGGGTTGTCCCTAAGGGTTGGTGTGTGTCTAACAGGTATCCCTCGATATTTGCAGGTGACTCTGGTTACCCCAACCTCTCATGGCAACTGACCCCAGTGACAAATGCCAGGGCAAGGGCAGAAGAACGTTACAATGAGGCACATGGGCGAACTAGGAAGATAATTGAGAGAACCTTCGGCCTCCTGAAGGCCATGTTCTGGTGCCTCCATCTGACAAGTGGATCCCTGTACTACTGACCCAAGAAGGTGTGCCAGATCATCTTTGCATGTTGCACAACCTGGCCTTGAGACGCCAGGTGCCTTTTCTGCCGGAAGATGAGCCTGGAGATGGTTTTGTGGCAGCGGTGGAGCCTGTGGACAGTGAGGAAGAGGAGGCAGAGGATGAAGATGTGGACAACAGAAGTACTATCATACAACAGTACTTCCAGTGACACAGAGGTAAGACACTGTAACTTCACTTATCATTTCTGTTTTCTGTTGGACATTGGACATGGCAGCATGATTTCCGTTTGTGTATGGTCACTTACTGTATCCTTTGGCATCTCTATTTTCAGATCTCTGTGCCCCACTCTGGCTCCTGGTGCGTTTACTGCTGCCCACTACAGGTCAAACCAATGTATATATAACTGTACATACGAGTTGAAATGTTTTCAGATTGTTGTATTAATACATATTTCAATCAATTGACAGACTCCAGATTTGTATTTGTTCCAAGGGTGTTTATTTAAGTGCTAATAAGTGGAGGGGGATGTGCAATGGGCTGGGGTGATGGTGGAGGATCGCAGGGACCATTTGCGGGGTGGTTCTCCTTCTGCAGGGGGTGGGGTGCTGGTGGCCAGTTGTTCCAGTGGCGGGGCCTCCTGTCCACTAGCGCTGGCGGAGGGCTTCTCATCGCTGTGGCTAGTGTGAGGGGTCGGTTGTTGTGCCACTGCCTCCCTCATGGTATTGGCCATGTCAGCCAGCCAGCACCCCTGCAATGGTGACCAGGATGGTGTGGATGTGTTTAAGGTCCTCCCTGATCCCCAGGTACTGTTCCTCCTGCAGCCGCTGGATCTCTTGCAACTTGGCCAGTATCTGTCCGAAGGTCACCTGGGAATGTTTGTATGCTCCCAGGATCCCTGCAAGTGCCTCGTGGAGAGTGGGTTCCCTGGGCCTGTCCTCCACCTGTGGCACGGCAGTCCTCCCAGCTTCACTGTTTTACTGTGCCTCTGTCCCCTGAACCGTGTTCCACTGCCACTGACCCCAGGTCCCTGACTGTCTTGAGTTTGGGGTGTTGCCCTGGGTCCCTGTAGTGGTGGACACACTGCTGATTGACGTGTCCTGGGGACAGAAGGATGGGCCCGCTGGGTAGGTGCTGTGCTGGTGTTTCCTGAGGGGGTAGGGTCTGTGGTGGTATGGGACTATGCCTGGGTACCCGACTTTCCAGAGGTCCCTGATGGGCCAGGTTGGTCATCATGATCCAGGCATGCAGAGCTGCTGTCATCACTGTGGGCCTCTTCTGTGGGGGGACTGGATGTTGGTGGCACCTCCTCTCCGGTGACGTTGAGTGGGGGGTCCTGTGGGGATGTACATGCAGTGTTATTGTATCTGTGTGTGTCATCTCGTGCATGGCTGTGTTTCCCTGTATGGTTGTGATAGTCCTGTCAACTTTGCTTTGTGTTTGTGGTGATTTTGTAGGCTATGTGATTCTCTCTAATGGGCATGCTTTAGTGATGGGTGTCCATGCAGGTCTGTGATGGGTGTCCATGCATAGGTGTGGCATGCAGGGCTTGGTATTGGGGTGGGTTGTGATAGTGGGGTATTTGTGAGTTGGTGGAGTGAAGGGGGTGAGGGTAGGGGTAGGAGTTTGTGATGGCATGCAGGTATGGTGGGGGATATAGTAGTAAAGATTTGACTTACCAGAGTCCAGTCCTCCTGCTACTTCTGCGAGGCCCTCAGGATGCATTATTGCCAAGACTTGCTCCTCCCATGTTGTTAGTTGTGGGGGAGGAGGTGGGGGGCCCACCGCCAGTCCTCTCTCTGTACTGCAACCTGGTGTCTTACAACCACGGAACGCACCTTCCCCCATAGGTCGTTCCACCTCTTCCTGATGTTATCTCTTGTTCTGGGGTGCTGTCCCACGGCGTTGACCCTGTCCACGACTCTCCGCCATAGCTCCATCTTCCTTGCAATGGACGTCGGCTGCACCTATGATCCGAATAGCTGTGGCTCTACCCAGATGATTACCTCCACCATGACCCTTAGCTCCTCCTCTGAAAACCTTGGGTGCCTTTGGGGTGCCATGGATGTGGTGTGAGTGATATGTGTGAGGATGTGTGGGGTGATGTGTTGGGGTGTGTACTGTGAGGTACGTGAATGGTGTATGGGTGATGGTGTCTTGTGGCTCTGATTGAGTGGGTGCTCCTGGCTTGTCTCTCTCTCAGTTAGCAATCTTTTTTCGTTGAAAGGGTTGTGGGTAATGTGGGTGTGTGTTTTATAATGTTGTGGGTGTGGTGGGTGTATGTTTGTCATGTGTGTGTAGTTTGAATTGTCCAATGTGGTGGAGTTTTGTTAGTGTGTATGTATTACGAGTGCGGCGGTGTGTACCCCCAATGGTTTACCGCGTTTGAAAGACCACTGCGGTGATTCGTGGATCCTGATACTGTGGACGTATTCCTGGTGGCGTAACGGTGCGGGTTTTGGTACCGCCAGTTTATCACTGACCTTTGGGCTGGCGGACTTTTGTGGGTGTCTGTGTAGTGGCGGATTTCTCTGTGTGGGTCATAATACCCGTAGTGGTATACCGCCGCGGTCACAGTATGTTGGCGACCGTCAGCACAGCGGTAGGCGGCATTTACCGCCAAGGTTGTAATGAGGGCCTTAATTATCTTACCACCACAAACCCAAAAACACACACCTAAAATATAACTTAAAAGGATAATAATTACACAATTTACATAGTTATCACATAAAGAATTATTATTAATTAAGATTTGATTTTTAATTTATTATACTTAAATTATTTCCCACCTTGTAACCCTGCAAACTTCACAACCTGCTACGACACAATAAATTACTGTTAACAATTAAATTGGATAGAATAAATAACTTAAATTTACAAACGTTATTCAAAAAGATTCACAGCAATTATACAAACAATATAAAACATATGCAATTAAAATATGACTAAAACACAGATAATAAAAAAACGCTATGTTTTACAACTATATTATTGAAAACGCTATTAAGGACACAGATGTTATTGTAAACAATATTACTTACCTAAAAATCAAGATTAATGTCAACGATATTTCTGCATTACAATATTTCTGTATCACATTATAAAAAACTTGATACTTCTGTGACTTGAAATTTTTTTGCCATTATTTTGTCCAAACACCGTCTGCAAATGACAGTGGCTAACACACCATACTTTAGTAATATATTTGTGACAGTGTGCTCCTAAGTGCAACACCAGCTACATACTACACCCTTACCACTGCTGAATGGGCGAGGCTCATCTGTGACACATGTTCTTTGTGTGATGCTTGAGACTGGCCTACAGGGAAATCAGGCAGTGCCCGAAGAGCTGGTCTGACAGATCAATTTGTTATGGCTTTTGGCTGTTAGTAAGCCTGTTATGGTCTGCTGGGCCAGTTTTTACTGTGGATTTCCCTGCCTGCAGCAAGCTCAAATCCATTCAGTCTTTCATACATTGATAAATACTGATACAACATGACTATACAAGTTCAAAACCGCCTCAATTCGAAAATATGGGCCACTTTTTAGCTATCTAATTCTCTACTGGGGTCCACTTTTTTTGGGCATCCAGGCCTAATTTCAGTCCCTTCTTGGATTCTTTCAGAATCCCTATAAGTTTAGTGATGTAACATTGATGGCAGCACCACCAGACAGGAGCCCTTACAGCAGTAGAAAATTGCTATTAGCTCAGTCTGATTTCCTAAGCTGCAGGAGACAGACTCGGAGCAGCAGAATCAATTGAAGCACCTCCAGAGGCACTGCACAGTCTCATTGTGTTCACACTGAATGGTCGAGCAGTGTGGATGCTCCATGTTGTAAATGCAGAATGCACCACTGCCTGATGCCATTAAGGGGCAAAGAAGAACCTGTGCCCATGCTTCTGGGTAGATTCTGAGGACCACAGTAATCAATGACTTCAGCCTGAGTCGTGGAGGGCAGATGATGGCAGTTAGTAAATGAACATAGACTTACTTAGGACAGAGTTCTGAAACTGAAAAAATGAATAATGTGGGTGTTGTTTGTTTAATTTTATGGTAACAATTGCACAGGCAATTTTACAACAATTTCTTGGGTCGCTAATGCAGAATTCTTCCTTATTGAAACCAGAAATATGAATACCTATCCTTCAGAAACCCATGGAAACCAGCTAGAATCCTGGAAAACACGATGCTTTTCCTCAGAGCAATATACTGAGAGAGGAGGAACTTGAGTAACTGTTATACACAGTACTGTAGTAAAGATGGTAAGCCAACAAATTAACAGGGACAGACGAATTAAGGGTCTGTCTTGGCTCTAAAAAGCCGTCTTGGATCTGCTCTGAACTGACTATTAACAATCATTATGCTCTGGATATGTGGCCTCTGAAACATATTTTAATACTCAAATGGCCATATCATTTAAAGAGATTTATATTTGTAGTGTTTATAGCATCGGTTTTTAAATATATTGTGTGCATATAACATGAAAAAAGTCTGTCTATGATGTTTGAATTTGTTGGCAATACCACAGAAACAGATTTGTATCTGCAATATTCAAATTAGATGGTGGTATTGACTGCATAATGTGACCAGACGTGTGTCTGTGATATTTTAATTTGTTGGCTGTATTATCTTTACTACAGAGGTAGGAACGTAAAATTTGTGTAGTATTTCTGTGAAGCTTTGAGAGAATGATCTGAGTTATCCCAAACCATCCAGTAAGTGGTTGAAAATTAAATGAATCCACTCTTAACCTATTAGGCAAATTTCATATATTTGCTTTATAAGGGAACCACATGTTGGCTAACAGCAGCCTTATAGTTCTTGTGCTCAGCTGACTGCCTCAACAAATAATAAAAGTACCATGGCATGGTGTATGGTAGAAGGTTTGTAGGAAGCTGGCCTGGTGTTTGGTGGACACCTATGGTGTTGTCCAGATATCCCCTATTAGTGAGGTGTAGACAGTGTCTCCGAAGCCAGGGTTCTCTAGAGGTAGCTGTGGATGTCCTGTCATAGTAGGGCTTTAGGCGGTTCACATGAAGTACTCTTAGAGGACTTCTTGGAGTGCCAAGGTCAACTAAGTAAGTGACTTCACCCTTTTTCTCCACTATGTTGTGTGGTCCACTCCATTTATCTTGGAGTGCTCTTGGTGCCACAGGCTCCAGGACCCATACTTTCTGCCCTGGTTGGTACACTGTCAGGACACCATTCTGGTCATGCTATTGCTTCTGAAATTCTTGTTTTGCCTGAAGGTTCTTAGTGGCCTTCTTCATGCACTCAGCCATTCTGGATCTTAGGCGAATTACATAATCTACTATATCTTGTTTAGGGGGCTTCATGGGCTGCTCCCAATCCTCCTTGACAAGTGCTATTGGACCCCTAATAGGGTGACCAAAGAGGAGTTCAAAGAGGCTGTAACCCACTCCTTTTTGGGATACCTCCCTGTAGGCAAAAAGGAGACATGGTAACAGGACATCCCATCGCCTCCTGAGTTTTTCAGAGAGTCCCATTATCATACCTTTGAGTTTTTTGTGAAAACGCTGAACCAACACATTTGTTTGGGAATAATAAGGTGTGGTGAATTTGTAGCTTACAACACAAAACTTGGGGGGTTATTACAACTTTGGAGGAGGTGTTAATCTGTCCCAAATGTGACGGATATACCACCAGCCGTATTACGAGTTCCAAAGGATATAATGGACTCGTAATACGGCTGGTGGTATATCCGTCACTTTACCGCCACTTTTGGGACGGATTAACACCTCCTCCAAAGTTGTAATAACCCCCCAGTTCTTTTTGCATTTGTTGCCCCAAGTGGGAAGGGTATGCCCAGACGTGGGTCCCGTGCTCCCCATGCCATTGGAATCAGGCTAGCCTGGCTGATGAAGGGTGATACCCTGAAACCGGTCCTAGGTTGCTTGTTTCCAGTCCAGGGAGGACCTGGCTTGGCAGTTCGGGCTGGACTGTTCCCATGGGGAACAGGGTCAAGACTGATTTGCATATGGCTGCGTCCAAACTGGAATGGCATGGGTGACAAAAAAACTATGGATTTAGGCCCAGATCTCTGTACTGGGGGTGAATGTTTGACATTGTTCAGCATTCCGTCCATTACTTGTTCTTTTTGAATTTGTAGCTTACCCCACACTCTTTCCACATTGCTTTCAAGTATGCAGACATGAAGTTGCTACCCCTGTCTGATACAACCTCTTTTGGGAAACCCACCCTGGAAAATATTCCCAGTAGGGCCTTGGCCACAGCAGGAGCTATAGTGGTCCTAAGAGGTATGGCTTCTGGATACTTGGTGGCATGGTCCACCACCACCAGAATAAATCTGTTTCCAGAAGCTGTGGGAAAGTCAAGGAGGCCACCAATGTCAAGCCCTACCCTTTCAAAGGGTACCCCAAACACTGGCAGTGGGATTAAGGGGGCCTTTGGAGTGCCACCTGTCTTGCCACTGGCTTGACAAGTGACACGAGAGCGACAAAACTCCTGGGTATCGTCTGACATGTGAGGCCAGTGAAAGTGAGGAACCAGTCTGCCCCATGTTTTACTTTGCCCCAGATGTCCAGCAAGGGGAATGTCATGTGCCAAAGTCAGCAAAAAAAAATTGTATTGCAGAGGGATGACCAGTCTTCTGGTGGCACCAGGTTTGGCTCCCCTTGCTTCTGAATACATGAGAGTGTTTTCCCAGTACACCCTGTGGGTGCCACTGACATCCCCTGCTTCTTCTCTAACCCTCAAGTGTGGGGCAGGTTTGCTGTGCCACACTTACCTCCTCCCTGGCAGGCCCCCCTGCACCTAAGAGTTCAGCTGTGTCAGCTTGAAGTTCTTCAGGTGTAGGTTCTGTTCAAGGAGCTGATTCTTCATCCTCAAACGGGGAATCATCAGTGGAGGGAGGGATAAGGGATCATTTCTTACCCTTCCTAGCCCTGCTTTTGGGAAGCTCTTCGTCCATAGTTTCAGGAACCAAATTTCCTTGTTCCCTTTGCTTTTTGGTCTGAGACCTTGTTAAAGCAGGTAGGTCTGTGGGCACTACAACTTTTTTAGAACCAGTAACCCCCCCCTCAAAAGTTGAGATCAACAACTGCCATGGGGTGGCTCACAGTATTGTTGTGGGTGTCAGTCACTTGGTACTGATGACCAAGTAGGTGTTGCTCAGGGGACACCAGTTTTTCACTCACCGTGGTGACACTGGCACCGGTGTCCCTGTAGGCCTCAACCTGAACACCAACAAGGAGGACAAGGTCTATGCCACCATCAGAGACTAAAATAGCCTCAGTGGTTTCCCTAACTAAATCAACCCCCGCTACATTTCACAGAGTGAGCCCTGCTACACACTCGGACAGACTGTTTGTAGTATTTGTTTTCCCACCACCACTGCTATTGCTAGGGGCACTAGTTGTAGCAGTGGGGATAGTGGTGGTGGGAGTATTGGTGCTTTTTTTAGGGCAGGACCTGTCTCCTGCCCTGTGGCCTTTATTTTTACAAATATAGCACCCAAGCTTTTTATTCTGATTGTTATGTGAAGAAGATTTAAACCCACCCCTAGATGAGTTCTGTGAGCCTGATGAAGACTCCTTACCATCCTTCTTCTTGTCCTTCTCACCCCCTGTATGAGCTTTTCCACTCAACCTTGTTCTGACCCATTTGTCTGCCTTCTTCCCCAATTCTTGGGGAGAGGTCAGATCTGAGTCTACCAAGCTCTGGTGTAACAAGTCAGACACACAATTATTCAAAATATACAAGCCCTCATAGTGAGACACTTTGCTGCCAGGTAACCAGCCTTCCAAAGCTTTAAAATAACAGTCCACAAAGTCAACCCAATCCTGTGAGGCCTCTTTTCTGGTCTCCCTGAACTTGATCCTATATTGTTCAGTGGTGAGACCAAAACCATCTGTCCGCTGTCCACTGAAGACCGCCGTCGGCATTATAAGTTGCCTTTCTGCCAGGGTTTCCGCAGCAGTAGCATCACCATGAAAACCCTGGTGGAAAGGCTGCCGGCGACAGGAAATTCCTTTCAATGTTTAATAATATATGCATACAATATTTACTGTCCTAAATACTCTATCCCACAATAGTCAATATCATTTGCAATCATTACAAAGTAAACATATGTTACCTGAGATTACGGTTGCAAATCTATAGGTTAAAGGCTCTCCTGGTCCAGCTGAGGTGAAGCCCTGGATTGTTACTGTGTAGTTTGTGCCTGGTCTCCTGACTGTGTATTCAGTTACTGATGAATGTACTGTGACATATTCTCTTTCCTGGAAAGTTTTGTTGTAATCTCTCCAGGATGTGACATTCAACTGGAATAGAAATGGACAGGCTGAATATATTACATGGAAAATTACTAGCACCTTTTGCAAGTTACACCTACATTTTCATTAATGCTGAGATTTTTATTATTCTTCCAACAGTCACATTACATAATGGTTAGTTCTACTAACTAAATGCTTCCAACAATTCATAACAAGCATTAGCAAAGACAGTAGGTCTCGGCAATCTGAGAGCTATAGGCATTTGCAATGTTAATGCATTTGTTTATATCAATAAAAACACCCCCAGAGCTGTACACAAAGGCATCTACATTGTCAATGCCTATAGCTCTGGGATAGCCGAGGTCTATTGGCTTTGCCAATGCTTGTTTCCCTTTATTGTCACTTCCCTTAAAGCAGAGTCACCAACATGTCAATCTAAGGCATAAAAAGTCTGAGTCGTATTTACAAAGTACCCGGGAAGTTGTTCATCGCTGACATATACAATGAGTTGGTTGGGTGCAAATAGGCTGGAGAAATCAGTCTTAACTTTGGGAAACAGCACGTGAGCAGGCTCTGATACCATAACCTGTGGTGACGGCAGGAGACCTCTGCAGTGGAAAATGCAAACCAATAGAAGGGAGGAGAGAAAAAGGACCAAGGGCTGGTGGGTATAGGGACAAAGTGAAAAGAAGCAGGGTTGTGGAGCCAGGGTAAACAAAGGATAAGAAGAAGGAAAGGGGACTAGAGTGTGCAAGATGGAGCAAAGAAAGGGTTAAAGGATGGGATAAGGATGTAGTAAAGAAAGGATGAAACAGGTATGAAGTAATAAGGGACAATAAAGGAATAAAAGGAACAGAAAGCAAAAAGTGAAGACTGGTCTTAATAAGGTAATCTGTAATTGGGTACTGGGAGAGATGGGGCAGAGTAGAAAATATGCAGCAATAGGGGACAACACAAAGTTATCCACTTGTACTCCATGTGCACACAGAAATCCAATTATAGCCCAATCGGTGGGTTCTTTTAACTAAACTCTTTTGTTACGGCTGACGCAGCTGCGGTTCAAGGTTCTGCCATGTTCATGGTAGGAGCCTGGGACATCGAACTTTCAGAAAAAATACATAATTATAATTATAATAATTAAAGAAGCATTTGCAATGCAAAAGGTCTTGCATTTTCTTGAGTTAGAGCTATTGGCATTCAGAACTGTACTTTTCTTGCCACATAAATTAGTCAACCCTGTCTCATCATTTTGTCTTTTTCTGCCATGTTTTGGTGGTCACTAGTGGCCACTGACATCAGAAATCACAAGCCCTTGAGGAGAAACAAGACGACAGTACTACCTTGCGTTGTGTAAACATCTGAACAGAAATTGGAAAATAAGGCTGGAAAAATATTTTAATTTTAACAGAAAACGGCAGAGCAGCCTGAGAAGATTTATGGCCCCAATAAAGGAGATAAGCAATGCCCTGTGTGCGATGTTGTGCTGGCAGGGAGGGGCACTGGAGAGAGACTCAAGATGCAATGCTAGGCTAAGCAAGTTTCATATCATTGCTTCTAGGTTTAGCTACATTCTATCAGAAAGAGCATATTATGGCTTTACTGAGCAGTGAACTAAAAAATAGGGTGTTTCTTTAGTAAAATAAGCTTATTTTAGGAGCTCGAGGTAAACGAGGACAGCACTGGAATAAAGCCAAAACAAATGTCAGTGACATGGGAGGAGGTAGGAGGAGAGGAATGCTGTACTAAAAGGCAGGCAGCTACCAGCCTGAAACACCCACAGTGACAGGGGAGCACCAAAGAAATAACAACAACAAAATCTGCCACAATAACAGATGATAAAGAAATCAAAGTAGAATAATACAGTAGTTGGTCACAGCTCTGAAATAGAAAAAGGGGGGAGAAAAAGGCAGAACTGACTACTAGCGAGCAAGAATTCTTAAAGGACACACGACAAATAAAATCACTTTAATCTCACAGTATAAGTACACTTAAGTATGCACCAGGTTGAAAACTTACGCTCAACCTAAAAAGCCACAAATTCCACTTCTGCTGTATGAACAGATGTAATTACAGTGGGGATAAATCATTTCCAGGGTCAGGGAGTCCCGGGGATAATCACGTGTGTGCAGTGGTAATGTAGCCTTCATAAGCCCCAAGATTAGGCACTACATTAACATGTTATTACGTGAATGCTTCTAGTCTTCGTGCCCAGGGTGGTGGGCCTCCATGACCTCCGGTGGGAACCGCAGTAAAGCTACATATGGTTTTAACTTGTACAGACAGCGCCTGTTCTATTTTTCTGTAGCTCGAACCTGGTCCAGTAGGAAGTCAATACATTTTACTTGCGCAAGGAGACTATTATGGTTTTGTAAATATAAACAGTTAGCATAGTAATAATAGTAAAACGCAGCTTGCCTCTTCAGAAAGTGGTATGAATAGGAGATTGTATTATTCAGCAGAGGCTTCAGTCTCTAATAGGGGCTCCATAAAATGGCTGCTACTGACCATCTTTTAGACCATAGAAGGGCTGCTTAGGAAAATAATGCACTTTTGACAACGGATAGTCTATAAGAGAATTCTTATACAATTTTAAAATAACAAATAGAAAACTGAAAAACGATGCTTCGGGCCACACTTGGAATACTTGTGGAACAGTTTAAGTTTAATTAAACACTTGCGTTTATCCTACAAACAGAACAGAATTGCAATGTCACTTCGGACACTTTTAATGAGTATAATGCAGTAACATTATCATCACATAGCATCGGTCAGATAGTTTGGTTTGTTAATGTGTTTGCTGTGGAGATCTGGGTGTAACAGTCAGGTAACACGTTTGATGCAAGTAGGGCTTACTCTGTATTTCATGCTTCCGTAGTGAGAGGAATTCCATTGAATCAGTTACTACTAACATCCGCTATTGTAGTGTTCGGAAACCCCAAGATTAGGAGCTACGTTAAACATGTTATTACATGAATGCTTCCAGTATTCGTGCCCAGGTAGGTGCTCCTTCGTGACCTCTGGTGGGAACCACAGTAAATAACACATGGTTTTAACTTGTACAGGCAGCGCCTGGTGTTTGTGCTCTCACAAGGATACTTTCATTAATGGCACAGGAGCATTGCTAGCATTGTTCTGCGTGTGGGACGTGGGACGAAATGCAATCGAAAGATCCTTTCCCTTGCCTTATTACCTGGAGAGAGATGCACAAAGTCTTAAGGGACGTGGGTACAGCAAAGGCTAGAAGGGAAAGGTCAGCCATTTTTAAAAATAAAAAAGTAGTCGGGGTGGGTTGGGTGGTCGGGTAATTTTAGGGGTGGGGTGAGGGGTTGGGGGGTTTAGGGGCAGGGTGGGGGGCTCGGAGTAGTTTTAGGGGTGGGGGTTGGGGTACTTTAGGTTTCAGGGATGGGGTGGGGGTTGGGGTTGTTTTAGGTTTTGGGGGTAGGGTGGGGGTTGCGGTAATTTTAGGGAGGAGGTGGGGGGTTGGGGTAGTTTTAGGGGCAAGGGTGGAGGGTTGGTGTGGTTTTGAGGGGGGGTCAGGGGGTTGCAGTAATTTTTAGGGGTGGGGGTGGGGGGCAAAAGGGGACGCATGCAGGAACAATGGATGCCTATCACTAATGACTTTACCAAGAATGCCTTTACAACGAAAAATCATTGTTAAGGTATTCGTGGTAAAGGCATTAGGGGTAACAAAGAGGTCGTTGTTCCGACCTCTTTGTTCAGGCATTCGTTGTTCCGGCAGGCGACGTTCCGACATACATTCATTCTTAACTGTTCCCAAAAGTTGTTTAGTACTATACTCCTTGAGCGGCTACAGGCATGGATGGATGAGAAAGAGATATTAATAGCACTTCAAGCGGGATTCCGGGAGTGTACTAGTATGGTGGACCAGGTATTCTGACTCCAATTAATATTTTAAAAAACAGTGGTTTTGGGAGGTGGTCATCTTCTACGTTCCTTTTGTTGACTTGCATTCGGCGTTTGCCATAGTTTCCCAGGTCAAAGTTATGGCAAGTGCTGGCAGACATGGGCGTTCCCAACTACCTTTTGGCTGTTATTATTAGGCTGCATAGTCAAATCTTTGCTCAAATGCATTGTGGACCAACGGGTGAGATGGCAGAACCTTTTTCTGTGGCTCGAGGAGTATGGCAGGGGTGCATCTTTGTTGCAACCCTGTTTTCACTTTATGTTAATGATTTGATTTCTTTTTTTAATCACTGTTATGGGGATGCCCCTGGGTTGGCAAATATTAAGACTTCTGCTTTAATGTTTGCCAACAACACTCTCTTGATATTGAAGTTACCTGTGGGGTTACAGAAATTCTATTGCTGATTGAGAGTTTTTGCAGCCACAGGGGACTCAAAATAAACATAGGCAAAACTAAATATATATGCTCTTGAACGCTTGCCACTATGCAAGACCAACCCCCAAGCCTATAGCAGTCGCCTTAGATCATATTCACATTTTCAACTACCTCAGGTTGACCCTCACAGAACAACTAGACTGGTATTGTCATATTGAAAAGGGTAGGCTTACATTAATGCAAATCACACCAGCTATTCAAATCTATAATCAGCAAGCCCTGGGAGCAGCTCTTTATGGGGCTGAGCTCCGGGGGCATAAAGATACGGTAAAACTGCTTCCTATTTCAATTGCTGGGGTTCCTAAACAGCACATCACTGCTTCCACTTACGCTTGACTTGGGACTTAAGCCAATCACAGAGGGGGTGGGGATTAGGCCAAAACTTTATTGGAGATGCATTTGGGTTACACCCAAGCTTCACTTTTATCGTGAGGAGCTCAATGAAGTTTTAGGTATTTCTGGCTCAGGAAGCATCACTTGGATTAAGTACATCAAAGATACATTGACAAAAATGGGGTGAAGTGACCTGTGTGTAGATCCCGAAACAGCTTCTGTAATTGGCGAAACAACCTTGAAAGGGAAGTATTGGCAGCATAAAACGAGTCAAGTGCTGGCACAACCCACATTTAGCACTTTGAAAACAGACCAAGGATGATAATAAATTAGAACAATTTTTAGATGAGATTGAAGCCCCCTCTTAGCAAGGAAGCTGTACTTGCAGTTTAGATGTAGTACACTACTGATTGCCACCTTCACTGCTAAATGTGTGAGTACACCTGATCCAAATAGGAGTGCCTGTCCCTCTTGTGGGGCAGACAAGGAAACAGAAGAACACGTTTTTGTTCTTTTGTTCGGCATATTCTAAGGGCAGATAAAAGTGGATAGTCCAGACCTGCTGGATTATAGGCACTAGGGAGCATCCAACAGCCCTTTGTATTCTAAAAACTGATGCCAGACAATATTTGGTCTTCACCTTCTCCCGTTTTTTTCTATTTATGTGGAGGATTAGACAAATGGTATGTCAGTAAATGGCTGTCCTTGGCATTTTAATACTCCAGGCTCCAGGTGGTATGCACCCTTTAAATATTATTTTACCCAATGGAGTATGAACTATGTGCACTGATTTTGTAACTCCTTTATATTTGATCATGTACTAACATTATTTCTCTTTTTATGTGTAATGATTGCAATCTTTTGCTGATGTTGTTTTTTTTCTTTGCTTTTAAAGCACATTGGCAAAATAAAGTATTGAATGATTAATGCTAATAGATAGTTAGACATCTAGGGGCCAGTTCACAAAGGCATTTATAAGTCTGTGAAATAGTACTCCTGTAGTACTCATAAATGCCTTTGTAAATTGGGCCTTTGGATATTTCATTTTAAAGGGCCTGATTCACAAAGAGCATGCAGCGACTTACTCTGGGAATTCAGGAGTACTTCAATAGTAAGTCAGGAGCCTATTCTTTCAGCAAAATGTGGTATTGAGGCCCAATGCATCATTCAGGATTTCTCATAACAAGTTGTAATTTTCCCCTAAACATGTTATCTGATGTGGATGCACAGAAATGGTCAAAATGATGATATGCCCAGTGATCAACTTTCTTACCAGTAAGTTCCCAATGTCTTTCTCTGCCTCCCTCTTTACAGAAGTGGATAAGCTTAGCTCTGACTTTTTATGGGAAGGCAAGACAGACAGAATCTCTGGAAACATCCGGAAATTGAATACGTAAAGGAGAAACCTCAACCTCCAGGACTTCCTGAGATACCAGCATACTTTTCTGGCCTCCTCAGGCTTTTTGTAGTTCAAGGAAACACCCTCTACCTCTCACCTCCGTTATATCCATACGATTTGTCAAAAACTTGCATCTAGACCACTCACATCCTATATTACTAGACACAATTGCTGCATTATTAGAAGTAGACAGGCTTCTGAACAACCGCATTTCAGACTCAGTACTAGCCTCTCTATGGCACAACCACAAAATCAAATTAGGAGGGGAAACGGTGTTTTGAGAATTGTGGGCCCAAAAAGGTATAAATATCTGGAGACATGTTGAAACCCCATTCTATTCTCTATTCTGCATGCAAGCAATCACCTTCCTGATAAAGAAGTCTTCAATTTCTTGAAAATAAAGAGCGTAGTGCGGAAACTGCCTCATCTTCACACCCATGAACCCTCCAGCTTACTGGGCATATGTAGGAGGTTAGGACACTCTATTTCACACCAATATAAACTATTGGAACCTCCTGAGATCTCCCTAACTAAAGGTATAATAAAGACATGGCGACCTCTCATTCTACCCTCACAATCGTCCTGCTTCATAGAGTCAGTGTGGAGTAGAATCTGTTAATTTTCCCTTTTTGGCAAAACTCACTCCCACACTGGCCCAATCCAGATTTTGGTCCATACTCAAGACATACTGGACCTCTCCCAGGCTTCACAATCTAGGTCTCATTACATCAGATGCTTGTTGGCGATGTGAGGAGGAGACAGGATCCTTTGAACACGTTATTCAGATATATTGACTCATCCCTTTTAGACCAGACTACAACACATTGCTGAAGACATTTTCAAGATACCACTTAAGATTGACCTTCTAACGATAACCTTGGGACTCATGGCCAACCCACTACCCCTACCGCTTCTTGAAAAGGACGTCCAGCACCAGACTTGCTTACAATATAATGTACAAAAAACTGCACAACACATCCAGCACATGACATCTATGGGATTCTTTTGAAATCGATTAACATCTGTTGGATGTTGTCACCTCTCTATTTTGCGTCTTGCCATTGGTCCTACCAATCCAACGAGACCAGACTAGATTTCACATTTCCCCTCACCTCCCATTCCCTCTTTTCACACTCTGTGTTTCTTTCCTTCTACCTTCTTTTCTTTTCCTTATTCCAGCACAGTGTACTTCAATAGGGAGAGCTGTCCTACTATCTTTTGGAGGGATACCCTCTATGGATCATTATATGTCATCATCCCTATCGCACACGTGCATACTCCCCTCCTTAATATATGCTATTCAATATACAAATGGAAATTATGTCTTATGTTCCTTGATGTTTGTTGCTTATTTGTATATGATTTACACTGTGTATCTTTTAGTTTTGCTCACAATTCCAATAAACTCAGTTAAAATAAAAAAACAAGATGTAACTTAGTAAACCAAGGATCTCAATGCCACCAGGATAGGCCATAGGTTAGTGTCAAAGAGGTCAGTTGGGGATTGGTAGAGGCGGATTCCCAAGTATCTTACTGCAGAGTTCTGTCAGGCAAGGGGTGGCTCTCTCAGTGTGATACCCAGCGGGACCAATTCTGAGTGGAGTGGGTATATAGATGACTTGCCCCAGTTGACTGCGAGGCCGGATGATTGAGCAAATGTCTGAAGCGCCTCCCAAACAAGGGTGAGGTCAGATCGGGCATCATGGACAAACAGTAAGAGGGGATCAGCGTGCAACAATGCTGCGTGTATCCAATCTTCGACGGAGATATCCCAGTGCCCACCATCTTGGTGGAGGTCGATAGCTAGGGGCTACATAGTCATTGCAAAAAGCAAACATGAGTGGGGCAAACCTGCCTTGTGGTATGCTTAACCGACAATGTGGTAGATATGTGGTACCCCAGCTGGAACCGCAAGAGGGGTTTTGTGTACAGGAGTCAGGTGTATGTAAGAAGGCGTCTACCGATGCCTATCCATGACAGGATCCAGAACAGGTAGCTCCAGTCCAGGCAGTCCAACGCTCTCACCAGGTTCAAGACCAGGCACACAGCAAAAGGGAACCGCCTGACTCGATATTGCCCCACAGCAGACCTACGTTGCCCCCGATGCAACTCAGGGAAGGCGGACCTCTGCCACATGCTGAGGTCCTGTCCCACCCTAATCACCTACTGGTAGGACATATATTCATGGGATGCTTGTGCCCTCTGTGTTTTCAAGCACAGAAAATGCCACACCGCCTGCATATGCTTCGCTGGCCTGGGCCTATTACTGGCCAAGGTTACGCTCACAATGGAATAGAAGGACCTGTCTGCACCAACCTTGGCGGCTTGGCTGAGCACCATATGTAAATGGAGGACCGCTGAGGGAACTGCCCTGTGCTAGAAAGAAGCTTTCCACATTCACAAACACCCCATATCCCTGGTGTGAGAGACACTGCTAACACAATTCCTCAGCCTTATGCATCAAGATGACCTCTCTCAGTGATCATCCCATCTCGACACCCAAATTTCAGAACTCATTTTGACTGACCACCTTATACCTTAGAATTCTTCATTCCCACCCCCCTGGGCCACTATCCCTCTTATCCCTCTTATCCCTTTCAATACCCTACCTGCCATAGCTATGCAACGGAAACCACCCTCCCACCAATCCCCTGCAAATCCTTCTTCCCAATTTGCATTGCCATCACCCCCACTTGTTCTTTGCTAGTACACAATGGATTGTCTACATCCGCACCTACCCCCCTCAAATTCTTGTTGTGCAGGTTGCACACGGCATTTGCCATTTCCTTTTCTTTTTTTTCATGTAACGGATGTTACATCAGTGTTAAAAAAAAGGAATTGGTCTTTAAATATTGTGCTGCAAACAAGTTTGGCATTCAGTACGTGCTGTGCTCCACCAAGCAAAATGTGTTTGGGCCTATGAAAAAGAAGGACTGGAAGAATTAATAGTTATCAAGCTAAGAAAATTAAATATTGGAAGAAATGAATAGTTATCACAGTTTGCTTCTCTGGAAGAACTGCAACATTGAAAAGAAGGCCCACATTGACCAGAATGCACTTCGAGGACTACTGACTCATAGTTCATGTGAAAGCTATAGGTGAATAACTGCCCTGCCCAGTCCTGTACTTTCTTTCTGATTTAATGTTTGCAATTTGTTTTGTTGTTAGACTAAAATTGCATAGAGATTAATTATGTTTGGTTGTGGGTTATTCTTGTAGTTGGACCTCGTATATTACATGTCTGCCTGTTATGGAAAATGTTTAGATGAGGTTTGTTGTTTGTTGTTTTGTGTCTTACTTATGTGTTTCTGCCTGTCTTTAAAAAAGGGAGATGTTTTATGATCATATCTGTGTGAGGTAATCTGTGGAATCTGTTGTCATTGTTGGAAATTAGCCCTTTCTGCAGGGTCACTCCAGATGTTTGACTTTTTGCTGAGCTCTTTCTTTGCTGGTTACAGAACTCTGTACACTTTAAACTGCTAACTAGTGGTAAATTGCTTGTGTGCCCTGTACACTTTGTACACTCCTGATTGGAACGTTTAATTTACTCATAGGTCCCTTGTATATGGTACTAAGTGAACCCAGGGTCTGTAAATGAAATGCTACCAGTAGACTGCATCAGTTGTGATCTTATATTTAGTGGCACTGTAAAGAATATCTACAGGCCTACCACTGTAGACATGCTGTGCAGTTTTACAACTGCAAATTGGACTTGTCAACATAACCCCTTTTAACAGCTCTAAACCTTTCTTTTAGATATTAATACATGAGGGGGTGTGGCCGGTAAGGTGGCGGATCACCAGCTCTGATCCTGAGCTCCCACCCCGCTACAAATATCCTTAGCCATGCGCCACAACGCTACTGACCCAATGAACACAGAGGGTCGGGCAGGCTCTAGGACACACAGGGTCATGTCTATATGCCTCTGATGGCGGCTTGTGTCCCCTGAGGAGCGGAGATGGACCTTTGCACCAGGATCGCCTGGGGAATGAGCTAGGAGTCGCGGAGCTGCCCTGCCAACACATGACAATGACGCTGCTGCTGGAGGAGGGCAGCAGCCTCGGAGCAACTGCCTGTAGTGGCCTTCCCCAGTGTGGCCTCTGGACAATTGGAGGAGGAGTGCCCGACTGGGGCCTGGGCGGGGTGCTGCTGTGAGCCCTGTGGCAGTGCCCCCTAGACAGCGGCATACATAGCGAGCCGCAGCCTGTGTAGGAGCTGGGGCCTCGGCGGCCCATGCAGCAAAGAAGCAGCTGCGGAGCTGACTAGGGATCCCTGGGGCTCAGAGGTCCCGGGGGAAAAGAAGAGAAGCTAGTTCGGCAGCCAAAGGAGACCAGTGTGCTGTTGGCGGTGAGCGGGTCAGCAAGAGATGGTGCGCTGGTCTGCGGTCTGCTATCGGGGTGATGAGGCCCTTCTGCCAGGACCTGAGCAGTGAGCAGGCTGAGTGATTTGTCTCCCCCTCCTTTCTGGCAGCCGGCATTGGTGGAACGGTGGAGCAGAACGACAGATGAAGGCCGAAGCCTAGGGGAGCTGCAGAGTGGCCTGCATGCGGCAAGTAACGCAACAGACTATGAGCGCAGTGTGCTGCTGGACAGGGTCTGGCTCAGATCTGAGGGCTGAGATTAGGCCCCTCCACTGATCACCACATACTGGACCTACTTGAAGATGGCACGGGCCTGCAACGCAGGCTTGCTGACTCTGCTGATTGCTGTGGGCCCCAGCGGGACTTCCTACACCACAGGGGTGGTGACCCCACCGCTGGACATTGGAGGCTCATGAGCAGTGTTGCGGAGTCACCACACAGCTGAGGGTGAGCACCTAGTGTCACCCCATGTGTGAAGAAGGGATCCTAGAGCTCCTGTGGCGCAGTCCAGGTAAGGGGTGATCACTGCTGCTGGCACGGATTGTGGACTGCCATTGTTGGGGTACTTTGGACAGTTGGAGTGCCATAGTTCTTGGGGTGGCAGTCACCATAGCTCTGAGCTCCTGAACCCACACAAACAGTGCCTCCTCACAGAACAGCCTGGTAGCTTAGCAAAGATGGGCAAGTGAAGGAAAACCCGCAGCGGTCACCAGACCAAGATGGACCAGTTTACCGCTGCATGGTCGGGGGGAGACTTGCCACCGGACCGTGAAACCAGTCTGCATGAATTCCAGGGCCTCACAGGGGCACAGATCATTGATGCGATTGAGGTCACTGTTATGAGGCTCTAGACACAAATAGACACTGTGTCGATGGAAGTTAACCTACTGCGGGTTGACCTCAGAAAGGTGGCTGAGGTAGAACGTGCTCAGAGGGTGTTGGCCCCTCCCCGCCTCCGGGGGCACACCCAAGAACAGTGATTGGAAAAATTTGCAATCACCATGACAGAGATGCCGTCCTGCTGGCGGTCTGTAAGGAAGGAAACCCCACCTTTGCGAACTTCACAATTTGTATCTTCCCCAACTATATGCAATGAGTACAGAATTTACAGAAGTCCTTAGGATAAGTCCAAAAAAAACTTAAGGGATGGGACTGACCTATATGCTCCTTTATCCTGCGAAACGTTAGGTAACCCATAATGGGCACTTATACTTCATCACTACTCGAGAGGAGGTATGGGGCTGGTTGGAAGATCGGTATGGGGACCAAATACCAGTTCCGGCACAGAGGAAACTGAGAGTGGGGACGCAGTTCTGTACCTTGGGGGGATCATCATGAAAGCAACAAACCAAGAGCCAGAGGTGTTCGAGATCCCTGGTGAGGGTTGTGGTTTGCCGCAACGGAACACTGGACATGGACACTAAGAGGTCAGACAGGGAGGCATCGAGGGCGATGGTGAAGTGGGTGACATCGTCTCCATCAAGCAAGGGTGGATCAGGAACGAATGAAGCGGTGAAGCAGCCGCCTGGCCACCCTAGACTGCCCTCCCGTCTGCCTGGACCTGGTGGCCTGAGGCTCCTGCTGTGACCTGTGGACTGCGGGGTAATGTACTGAACACTCCTGTGCCTCCATAGAGTCTCCATATGTAGGTGGGGAAGCGTGTGTTTGCCACCTCCCCTTAGTACTGTTTGTTGTTGTTAGGGTTTTGAAGAGTGCTTGAGTGTGTGCATGGCTGTGAGAAGAGAGTACATATCTACTGGGACTAGGACTCCCGGTTGGAGGGCATCTTGCTGCACCTGGGTTTTCCTCGCCTCTGCAATGGCGGTTGTATGAGAGTGGATTCAACATATTGCTAATATTCGGGTTGGAGTTTTTCATGATTGAGGAGACACCTGTTGGTGTTCTGTGTGTTTACCTGGTAGGAGCACTGAACTACGGAGCTGAGTTGCAGGTTGGTGGATGTGGGGAGACTGAGCTGAGTCCCTGGTCGGCATGGGGTAGAGCGGACAGCAGTAACTCAAGATTTAAATGGGAGGACCCGTGATACTAGTGACCTGGAATTCGTGAGGTCTGAATATGTTTGTTAAGTGATACAGAGTGAATGCCTACCTGAGCAGGTTGGGGATACAAGTAGCTATGTTATAGGGGACGCATCTGTTAGAAGTGGCGGGGCAGCTCTTCTTCTTCTTGTACTCTAGCTATGCTAGATGGGTCTCCATCTGGATAGCCTGCAGCTCCCCTTCAGGGTGTGCAGTTTTAAGGCTGATATAGAGGAGTATTTGGATGGTGCGGAGATTTGTTACCTCAATGTGCATAGCCCTAACACCAACTACAAAGAGTTCTTTGAAATAGTGTAAGGTGAACTTGTGCTGTATGTGGGGGTACCACTCATATGGGGCAGAAACTTTAATTGTGTGTTGGGTGGTGCACTGGATAGGCACTCTCCTTTTTTGGGCGCTAATCCATACATCGTGGCCAAGCTGGCAGAGAGGCTGGCAGAGAGGTTGGACAGGTTTGACTGCAAGGATATCTGGGTTGTGCTAAACCAGACAGAGAGGGTTTTTTCCTGCTACATGTGGACGTACAATACCTACAGACTGCGGAGGGGGCACAGAATGTGTGGAAGGTTGAATACCGATCCCGCTGTCTCTCTGACCATGTGCTGCTGGTCCTAGAATACAGGAGATACAAGGAGAGGCGGGCGGTTCAGCTGTGGAGACTTCACCCTGGAGTGCTGCAAGATCTGGTCTTCCGTGTTGAGCTTGGGAAGGTCCTGACAGGTTACTCCGATACCAATTGGGTGTCCATTGTGAGCCACGGTACAGAATGGGGGGGAGGCGTCTTAAGGTAGTGGTATGCGGGGACTGTCTTTCGAGGGTTGGCGGTACCCAGCGGAGACTCCAACAGGATCTGCCGGAAAGTGAACAGACTCTGACCTGTCTCCAGCATTGAGTGACAGCCCTACAGGCGGAGTCAGAGAGCCTCCTTGAGGCACACTGTAGGATGGCGGACCTCTGGTATAGGCTGGACCATTTTGTGCACAAATGAGAGGGAGATAGGTTGGGCGCATGTTGGCCTGGCTGCTCTGGATAATATGACCCCCTTTTGGCCCCCTGATACTGTCTTTAGCTGTTGAGAGGGCTCTAGATTCTCTGGCTAGTTGGGAATAAATGGGTTGCTCAGGACACACATGGCGGGGTATATGAGGTCTCGGATGCAGATGCATTACACTCTAATGTTGTGTTTCTGGACAGAGGGGAGCTCCAAGCACTTACAGACGCCCATAGGGAACAGCTGGGGGGGAGAGCCTTTTGTAGAGGAGGTCACCGCAGGGCTCCGAGATATGCCGAGCAGGAAGTGTCCAGGCCCTGATGGTCTCCCGTTTTAATTTTACCAGACCTATGCGGCACTGCTGGGGCCATGACTGCTTGAGCTATTGTGAGAGGCCCAGAAACAGGGGGAACTGCCGCTGGCCATGTCAGACACCTTCATAGTTATGATCCCAGACAAAGAGCCCCGGCCCGCTATCAATACTGGGTGTGGACATGAAAGTGCTTTCTAAGATATCAGCCACGTGGCTGCAGACAGTAGCTGCCAGTTTGGTGGCAGAAGACCTGTGTGGCTTCATACCGGGCCAGGGAACACAAATGAACCTGAGATGCATTTCCTATGTTATGCACATGGTCCACAGAACCGATGTGGAGGCCTCCCTGGTGGTGCTAGATATTGAAAAAAGCGTTTAACACCATAGGCTGGGAGTACCTTTGAGAGGTGCCTCAGCGTATGGGTGTTGGGGAGGGGTTTCTCATCTGGGAGCCTACTGGTAGGGGACGGGGTCCATTGTGTTGGGACAAATACGAGTGCGACAGGGCAAGAAACAGGGTTGCCCGCTCTCCCCTCTGTTAGCGATGGAGCCCTTAGTGGAGAGGATAAAGCTTGAACTAGTGGAATGGTGGGCTCAGACAGGGAACACGTTCATGTAGTATTGATATATGCTGACGATACTCTTGTGTACCTCAGCTGTCCAGACCGTTCGTGACACTGTTAATGGAGATTATGTCAGACTTCAGGACAGCCTCGGGTCTTCGTGTTAATGTACAAAAGATGATCCTTTTCCCTTTGGGAAGCCTGGTGGGACGACCAACTCCGGATCTTCCGGAAATGGGACTGACCTGGAGACAATGAGCTTCCACTATCTGGCGATCAGGATTGTGCATGCTGGGAGAGAACAATACAAGCTTAATATGGGCTGGGTGCACACAGGTCTTCGGGCCTTAGTGGGTGTTTGGAATACACTACCGCTCTCAGTTAAGGGCAGAGTGGCCCAGGGTAAGATGGTTCTCCTACCCCCGCCTATGAGTTCTCCAAAATTCAATGTGTGACATACCTGGGTAGACATTTCGGGCCCAAGATAGTTTTCTGGTCCTGCTGGTTTAGGCGACACGCAGGGGCAGAGTCTGTCTAGAGATCCTGAAGCTGGACACCAGTGAAGGTGGACTGGACCTCCTGGATATTACATTTTAATATTTTGCTGGTTAACTGCAGTATGCTGTACTGTGGTGTGCGGTGGAGGATAACAGGGAGACGCGCCTATTGGTGGGACTAGTGGAGGAGGGGGATTGTCCAAGTTATTGATGAGCAGTACGCATGTCCCGGCACATCTACCAATATTGTGAGGAGAGTGACTAGAGTTTGGAAAATGACGGTAAAAGGAGTACTTAAAAGCCCCCCTTATGCCAAATTATTACCACTTTGCTGGCTGCGGCCATTTCATGCAATCGTGGAATTGATGGATATCCCACAGTGGACCACAGGAGGCTGTCAATTCATGGGCGATCTATATCAGAATGCAACGTTCTTCATGAATACAGAGGCTACCAATTTGCTTCAGCTACAAACTCAGCAGTTCCTGCAGTACGCAGAATTATGCAGCACGGTCTGGGAGGTCTGGACGGATTTTCCAGCTGAGCCTGTGGTATCCCAGGTGCTGATGCTGGATCGAGCAGGGGCTTGATGTCCAGCCTCTACGCAGCACTGAAAGCAGACAGGTGCCTAGACCTGAAGGAGATCTGTCTCAGTTGGAATGAGGTATTGGGGGGATCAGCTGATAGGGAATGGAAATGCGCACGGCGCAAGTTCATGATACCACCAGTAATGCACGATTTAAGCTGCCACAGTTTTATTATCTGCACCGTGCTTAGCTCACCCTGCAGAGATTGCACAGGATCCTCCTGACTAGACCGGCTGACTGCCGCAGGTGTGGTGGCCAGCCTGCACACTTTATACACATGACATGGGAATATTCCAGACTGTGGGCCTACTGGACCTGGGTAGTTGATACTCTACGCAGGTTGATGTGTCCCCGAGTAGAGTGTGGGGTATGAAACACTGCATGCTAGGCGTATTGACACATCCGATTAAGGGGAGCAAAATGAAGTACTGCTTTGCTCTGCTTGGGCTGGTGCTAGCGAGGAGATGCATTGTGGTTCCCTGGGCCGGTCCTATGCAGCAGACGTTGACCTACTGATTGGCGGACCGTACCGAGTGTGCGGTGGCTGAAGAATGCAGACTAAAAAGAGTGAGATGAAATGTGAGATGAAATGAACATGCAGACCATGATCTAGAGATATTGGGAGACATACTCAATGGTCAGGAAGTTGAGTCAAGGGTTCTGAGGGTGATTTGGGCTGGTCAGGGCAGAAAGTGGGGGCCTCTGCCGACTCAGAGAGTGAAGCCGACCTTGAAGTGGACCCATAGGCTACAAATGAGTATCCGCTTAACTTACTGTGTGAGGAGTTGGGCAACCATGCCTAACTGACTGCACTGGGGGATATTAAGTGCTTTTTAATCTCTTACTCCAACCCCTCACCCCTCTACACCCCACCAGCCCCCAGAACACAATACCTTGTGGAACTATGGTATTTGTGTATGGTGCTCTGGCATGCCACCATAACTCTGCTGAGATGATACACTGTTGGCATTATGTTGTGATTGTTAACAAAACTGTTAATAAATGCAATTTGGAAATAAGATATGAATAAGTGACCCCTAGGTGGGCCTCACTGCCCGTAAGGCAGGGTGCAATGTATTTAATACTGTGGCATGTTACAGTCTAATGTTAAACATTTATGTACAGTGAAAAAGCCTAAAAGCTATTTTTACTGTAGCAGGGTTGCCTGTGTGTTGAAAAGCATTGTGGTACAATATTAAGTTTACAAACCGGTTGAAGGGATGAATGCATCTCACAAGGTGAAAGGTTCCTGAAACTAATAGTCTCTGGGTCCCTGGCTAGGAATATGAAAGGAGGGGGCTGTCATCACCCATGGAAAGCGTCTCATGTTGTCTGTAACCCAGTGATCAAGTGCATTTGTACAATATTGCTCCCAATGCCATAATGCTAGGAGCTAAAAGAGCGCCAGGCCATGGCTCCAGATAAATTGGCCAAGAGCAGGGCCAGGTCAACACAGTTACAGGTCACCTTCTCATATTTAGGTCTGTAGATTGAACCAAAAAAGGCAAATGCAATGGTCACACGTGATATGGTGGTGCATGAGAGCCTGAATTGCATTCATCACAGTGATTAAAAACTTTTGTAAGACAGGACAAGGTTATACCATGTGAAAGAAATGGACCGGTTCTGTTCCATATGAGGGCAGGAGAGTGGGACACCTGGGCAAATGTCATGAAGCCGTATGGAAGTAAGGTACCTTTCGAGAGCACAAATATATTGTAGAAGATAATCTTAGCATTCCATAACAACTTTGCTGTTAGTTTTAAAACCACTGCCGTGGATTTGTGCCTGAAGTCAGTTTCCCACTTTAATTTTAGGTCTATGAGCTTGCACTTGAGTGAAGCTTTAAGAAACTGATGTAAGTGTGCGGGAGCATTATTATCCTTCGCTGGAATCAATGCTCATTGAGGTCAACGGATCTTTGGACCCTGCATAGGATGTGGTAGAACGATTAACACAATTTCAATACAAACCAATTAAATAATACAGTATGATCAATGTGGCTATACAAGGAAAACTCCAGTTGGTAATAAAGTCAAGTTATTTATTACAAACTCTAGCTTAAAGTCATGTAGGCAATTCGCAAGACAAAGTTACAAGGATGCAAAAAAAACAAAGGTTTGCCTAGGCGACGAAATATGTTCAGGCATACTAACATTAAAAAAACTTGACACTCAACAAATATGAAACAGAACATGAATAAAATGATCTGATAGACAGAAAACAAATGTTCCTCAGCATCAACACAATTTCAAAGCAGCAGAGTTCAATTTAGCTGGGCTCAGGAAAACCCTACAGTTAACCGAATCAGGGAAACACGTGTGGGTGGAACACATGTGGGTAAAAGACAAAAATAACAAAAAGGGGAAAAAGAATTTGGAAAAAAGGTAATCTCCGGAAGCAGACTGCTAACTAGGGTGGGCAAAGGATGGATAAAAAGGGAAAACGTCAGCATGTCAGAAGCTCGTTCAAGAGTCTTCTGCAGGGGTCAGGAAGAAAATCTTTAAGTCTCAGTAAGACATTTTAAAAGGGGGGGGGCAAGAGAAGAGAAGAGAGGATGATACCTCTCCAAGGGCTCATCAAGTGGGGTTCTTCATCTGCAAGGGTTCTGATCAAAAGAAAATCTGAAACCTCTCCGACCAAAGTCCAACTGGTCAATGACATATCAAAGCTCATACGATAATCTGATTCATTCAGGGCAATAGTTCCTTTGACATCAAAGGGGCATCATACAATAGGAATCAATCACACAACTCTAAGTTGTAACATTTCCATTTCTTCTCAAGTCTGTCATGAAAACAGCATCCATCCATGTAGCTCCACACAAGATTGAAAGAAATGTTTAAATTGCTAGTCCACAGTCCAGGATGTGCCACAACTAAGTTCAAATTTGTTCAACTCTCTATGTGTAAGAGAAGTCTATTACCAAATCTTGGGGCAGATTTAAGAGCCCCTAGCACCACCTTAGCGCCGCCATACCATCTTTTTTTTTATGCTAAGGTGGTACTAAAGTTCCCCACGCCATATTTACAAAGTGGCGAATTGCATGCAGTGGGCCACTTTTTAAACCCTTGCGCCACATTATGCCTGCGCCAGGCATAATGTACGCAAGGGGGGTGTTCCCCCATTAGGAGATTAAGAGATTTCCTTGCACCTTCTTTTTCAGCACTTTTAACGCCTGCTCAGAGCAGGCGTTAAAGGGGGCTTCCATTATTTATGATGGGCCACTATGTACTCTGCAGGAGTAGCGCCAACCTTTTGGTGCTACTCCTGCAGAGTACATCAGTAGCGTAAAATAAATTATGCTATTGCTCTCTCCCTTGCGCCATGTTGCGCCGTATTTTAAATACTGCGCACAAATGGTGGTGGTAGGAGGGCACTAAGGGGCGCAAATAAAGTGGCACTGCACTATGCGCAGCACCACTTTTTCTAAATCTCATGGGAACGAAGTCTGAAAGAAAGTTCACATTATGGGAATGACTTTACATTTTCTGCATAGTCACGAAATACAGGTCTAGCAGGCCTCACTTATGCTAATGCAAATTAGTTAATATAGCACATTAATTTATCAAATAAAACACATTTTAATGTGCCAACGATGAATTCTTCATTAATAATTCTTCATTGGCAGTCATATTTCAGTAACTTTAAACACAATAATTCTGTTAATCCATTTCAGTCAGTATTATGTGGAACTGCATTTATCCATTTTTGCACACATACTTAAATCACTATTATTAGAAACTCAATATCGGGTCAATGAATACTATTATCATAATATCCGTTTAAACCTTCAAACATTTAATTAAACTTAGATACCACCAGGGTTTCTAATGTTTAAAATGACTTCTCAGTGCATCTTTCTACAATCAAACCATTAGTACTTTGGTTGACACAATGCATAAACTGTCACGTATCGATGACATTTGTGACATGAGGGACAGCTCTAAAGTTTCTACTACATTGAGAACGTCACCCAGCTTTAGGAAATGCTGAGAGTCAACGATGTCTGAAACAAGTTGCCAAATTCAGGCATTATGTTCTCAATACCTTTGGCAAGCCACTAACCCCAGATGCATGGGTCTGGAAATTGTCTACCACAAAGCCGGAGGCAGCCATGAGTTAACTCAAGTCCACCATCTCAACGAGTCATAAATATCACCAACATTGGTCAAACTGACTTCTACCCACAACCGCAGATGCAACTTTTCTACTGTGCCATGAAATATAGGAAGACACCAGAGAGGCAGCTCTGGTGCAAACAGTACTAGAGGATCAATTTTCTTTAGGTATCCATCCCAACAGTATATTGCCACAATTGTCCGAATAGGACATAATAGCATTGCCTATATCCATCAAACAAGATTCTGTCATTAAGATCATGAAGAGCTCCGTTCGTCTTGCCAGCAGGCTGAAACGACTGGGCTGGCCACTGAAGCTGTTCTGCCAAGTAATAGGCTTCAAAGTTTGGTGCCCCTATGTCAACATTTTTTTATGAGCAAATTTAGTTTATAGAGTGTTCAGTTCATAGAATAGGTTCTGCTTAACGAGCACAGAAATATTGGCAAAATAATACAGAATGTGGGGGATTATCATTTGCAATACAGCCAATGTGCCTATCACAGATATAGTACGATGTTTCCAAAATGCAGGTAAGTAGCTATCGATGGTGCAACAGTCGCAGGGGCACTGACACTCAGAGGCCTGAAAGGTCCAATGAACCCTGATTATTGCTGATGTTAATGTTTGACCTGTAAGCCTTTGATGTGGTCTTCCCCCAAACTTTTTAACTTCGCCCCTCCTGTTTGCTGAAAGTCCCCTTTGTTGCCCTAAGGACTCTGTGCACTTTATTCACTGTTAACTAGTGCTAAAGTGCTTGTGCTCGCTCCTGCAAACATGGTAAAATTGGCTTACACTTAATTGGCACATTTAATTTACTTATAAGTCCCTAGCAAAGCGGTGCTACATGTACCCATGGCCTGTAAATTAAGTGCCAATAGTGTGTTTCGAGTACTTATTTTGCCACCCACTTAAGTAGCCCTTCAAAATATATCTCAGGCCTCCCATTGCAGCTCGTGTGCAGTTTTAAACTGCAAATTCGACATGGCAAAATAACCCTTTTGCCAAACATGAACATTCCTTTTTAATACATATTTCACCGTAAGGCAGACCCTAAAATGTTCTTAGGGAAGGGTGCAGTGCATTTAAAAAGTTGGATATGTACTTTTAAGTTTGACATGCCCTAGCATCCCCAAAAAACGATAATAAACTGGTTTTATTATTGTTTTTGGGGGCCATGAGGGTGATCAGCAATGAGGGGGAGTGCTCAGATCTGGCCGGCCGTATTGGGCCTGCCAATCACACATGCACAGTGGGCTCTCTTCGGCCCGGCAACACAGTTGGGCACTCCCAGCCAATCCTGACGCTGCTCTGAGCAGCATCAGGATTGGCCGCAGGGCAGGCTGGGAGCCTGTGCCTGCACTGTAGTGACAGAGGAGAAGAGCAGCACGGCAAGACAGAGGAGGTAAGTGTTTTTTTTAACATTATTTTATTATTTTTTATTTAATCTCCCCCTTCCTCCCCGCCCCTTCTGCTTTGCACGAGCCGAGACTGCATGGAAAGAGGACAAAACAAGAAGAATTTTAAAAAAAATCTCTTTGTTACGCCTGCTCTGAGGAGTCATAAGGTAAATCTGGGGCAGCGTCACAATCCATGGGTTCCGCGTGGGAAAACCCACTGCAATCCCCATGCAATGCCTCCCTAGAGCAGAGCAAGGTAACGCAGCAACTTGCGCTTCATTGCCTTATTCCATATCTATTAGGCCAGTCAAAGCCATGCAAAGGGGCTTTGCGTGATCTCATATATATGGTTGAGAGTTTTACGCTGCTGGACCATCAGAAAAAGTGGTGCAAGCCTCTCATAAATAAGCCCTTATTTTAAATAGGGTTAGACCTACACATCTCCTAAAGGAATCCACAAGAAATTATTACAATAGGTTGGCAAAAATGACCAAAATAAAAAGAGAGTTAAGAACTGATAAGGGAAAAAGAAAGAAAGAGGGACGTGAAGTGACAGAAAGACAAAGGAGCACGAAGAAAGAGAAGAGAAAGAAAAGACATAAGTAAGGAGAAAGTAAAGAAACAGATGATTCTACAAAGAAGGTATAATACCTGGTAACCTTGAATTATCCCCTTACAATCAGACAGTTTCTTCCACTTGATTGCTTTATTCTTCATCTTTACTTCACTAGTTTCCATCTCTGGTTTGTCTGGTGCTGCAGAGAAAGCAAACATCATCACCAGAATTACTTTCAGTTCACACCGGGGTAATACTTTATTAAGTTAAACAATTAAATTAAATTAATTTATTGTAAAAGAAAAATGTAGACTATTCCGTAGCAAATAATATTAATTAACGACTATTTTAAAAAAATGAACTACAATACCTCCGACAAATAATTTTGCATTAACATTTAAATTAAGTTAAATATATTAATTAATGTGTTAAATAAAACATTTTTAAATTCTGTTAAATTAAAATTACTCACCCTCACTACTATTTATCATCATATATTACCATTTATTTGTGCTTAATTTGCAGCATAGATTGTTATAAGTTGTTTTAGTTCATTTTAATAATCTGTAGACTTTTTATCCTAAGTTAAAACATTTTTCAAAATCTATTTTCAATTTAAGTGTAATATTACATTTTCAATTTAAGTGTAATAAAATGATTTTTTACCTTTTAACTTTAAAACGGCATATATGTACATTATGCATATTGTGAATTATAACTGTTTTATTTTTTTGTGGGAGTGTATTTTATATTAGCATGTTGCTAATTATTAGTAGTTATTTCCTATTTTCCCACCATCCCCACGTCTCCATCCCACGCTATTTACTTAAACACGTACATATTTATAACTATGGATCTCTGGAGATCTCTGTCTCCCGGGTAAGAGGCAGTTGAGTAGATCTCCATGCCGAGTCTGCCCTTTATTCCCACCAAGTATTTCCCCAGTGGGGTTGAGCTGTCAGCACTTTTCTCTGCACAAATTTGGGGATCATAAAGGGCTATCGGGTAGATCAAATTTCACAAATGAGCTTGGTGAACCAAACAATACATTCAATAAGTGAGAAGTACATTAGGCTCCCCAAAAAGGACAGAGAATAAAGAAGTTCTCAAATCACAAAGGTTTATTAAAGAGCTAAAGGTTTACAGAAGGCAAAAAATCTGATTAGTATCATTAAATGACCAAAATGTGTATGCTTAGATTAATATGCAATTCAAAATGTGATTGAACTTGTATAACGAGAGGACAAACCAGCCTGGAGTTGCTTCACAGGGAAAGACAGTTCTCTCACTTGGTAGAGCAATCCAAAATCTACTGCGCTGCTCTAGTCCAAGTCTGAATATGAATCCACTCAATACAGCTCTGCACCTTATTAAAACACACTGGCCCTGATTTATCCTTTTTTTTGCAGCGCATTACTCACATTTTTTTACGCAAAACCGCCGCAAACTTACAAAATACAATTGAGGAGCAAAAAAGTATAAATCAGGGCCACAGTTCTAACACTTTACACACCTAAATGCAGTCTCATGAGACTATCCAGTCAGGTTAAAGCAAGATGATACACTAATACGCTCTCTAAATTCTAGGGACTCCTCACAATACAAGCTTCTCTCATGGTTCTTCAAACTTTCAAGTACCGAGCTGTACTCTGCAGATATCTTCAGCGTGTGCTATTCAATAAAACATTCCATAACTATTACAGAGAAAAGGAAATATTTCCTAACATGGGAAAAAAGCCAAAGAGCATTGCGTTTCTTAATTAGGACCTCAAGTTCACCTAAAAATAAAATGTTCATGTTTCACAAAGCAAGATGACAATCTATGGTATTCAGACATCATTCAGGAGGGTAAGCAACACCCTCCTGAATTAAAGGGTGGAGAGATCCCTGAACCACAGGGTGAGGAGATACGTCCTCCCTACACTATAAAGTTACCAAAATATACTCAGAACAGGTTTTGTATGGATATGATGGTCCTATGACCCTACATTCATGAATGTATGACTGTATAACTGTTCCTATCCACCCTATTAATAAAGGGATACCTGGTGAGTGGATGAGGAATTTTGTATTATAAGGTTAAGCCCCTTGTCTGAATATCTGGCAAGAGCTCCCTGGAAGATGGTCGAGCCCACTCTAACCTTTAGGAGTCAGGGTGAACCCAATGATGAAGCATGCCACTGTTAGAGTGGGTGAGGGTTATCTATGAAAAAATGTTTTTTCCTTTCCCACACCTAAAGGGGTGGAGTACAGATATGGCAAGCTACCTTCCCTTTGTATTCCTCTCAGGGCCTCATATCTAGGGGATACTCTGTGTTGGTTACTGGCAATCTACGGTAGCCATTTACAAATAAATGCATGACTACATTAGCTATGGTCAATCTAAACATAAATAAACATGTTTTATTTACAAATAACTTTTGGATGTCTATGTCTGATGTTGTGTTAAGGAAAACAATTGAATAAAAAATCTTCATCGATACCACCCTCTGGTGATTCTGGTAATCACCACAAGCCACACTTTAAGTAACTGAATTCTCCCATTAAACCACTTTGCAAACTTTGAACATACTTTCTCTATTGTTTTCGAGACATCTGTCTCCTATAAGTCTTTCACCTCTCTAGAAATGTATGTCATGTTAGCTATGAACTCAGTAATTTGGTTGTTTGTATCGGGTACATACGTGCAGCATTGCTGAAAAGTGAAACATGCATCAGGCTCACCCCTCTTTTGCCAATCAAGTGACTAATGCAAGCCTGTTCTGCAATAACAAGGCTCTTATGGCCACTAGCTATGTTTTAATGCAGTTTAAGCACCAGCTGTGATAGTAGCTAAACAATTTACCAAAGTAAACAGCTTTCTGATCTCCAAGTCATTTAAAACTACACCTACAAAATGTGTCACTGCACCAAATATATTGCCTACTATTTGTGAAGCACTAAGGCTAAGCCTTCCCCAGAGCAATTACTCTACATCACCCATATGTTATACTTCAAAAAAGCCAAAGCTAAATTTCAGCTACCAATCCATTTGCCTGGGAGCTGAAAACAAGCATATTTCCTGCACACATAATAAACTCCTTTAATAACTCGGTCTTTCAATGAAAGAACTTGATTATGCATAATTCTAAACTCTTGTATACCATCATGCCAATCCACAATCTGTGGCCATTGAATCTGACCCCTCCCCACACACATTTCCCCCCTTTGCAAATCTAAGCTAAGCTTCAGATGTATTCCGAACTCCCTGTTTCTTCTTCCTTTTCTCAACCAATTTTCTCCTCTTTCTCTACTCTTTTTTCAAGTTTTGTCTTTCTTTCATTCAGTTCTTATGTAAAGTCTTTCTCAGCTATATTTAATTTTCAGGAAGCCTTAAAACAAATTGGATTAGTAATGTGGATTTGTGCGATAGGTCTTTAAAAAATGGTACATTTTCTCTACAAATGTCACCCCTGCATTTGGATTTAAAGTTTTAAACATAAACACATTATCTAAAGACAGGCCAACATTTGAAAAATAATTCTCAAAATGATCTTGACTATAAAACATATCCCTGATTATGCTACAGGTAAGGGAATATGTAAGTGGAAATTCAAGATTGGTTACCGCTGTTGTCGTAAACTCAGGAAGATAAATTCAAATACAACAGTTTTGGGCACTCATATCTTTGGAATGCTCATTTCACAGCTATTTCACTGTTAAAGAATGCTCGATAGGAGAGTTGAGACCCTCTAGAAGACTCACTATTAATATAACTATGGCTAATGTCATCACTACTAATATACCTTTGCCACCCTTCTGTGTGGTTGATGACATGATGTCTCTCAAGTCACATAAAATAAAAATCTACTTGTTGACACCAATGTGCAAATCAGCAAAACCTTCAGTTCTTTTGATTGTAAATCTGTTCAAGTTAACTTTAGGTTCAGGAATGTACAACCTTCGACTGGACACCTAAAGGAAAATGTTACTCTTTTACTGCATACCTATGGGAACGTAATATTTTTGTCTGGATACCTATCATACAAAATATGAATTTCAATGTATGTATCACTTGAATTTTAGCTGTGGTAGCCCCATCCATGAATGGGAGGAGGGGGGTTGTTCAAAAACACATGGATGTGTTTCAGTTTTATGAGCTCTCAGGACCTGAATACTTTTGGTTTGGCATTATGGCTGTCTGTTCTTCTGACGTCTGCAGATGCATGCACCCACTGAACCCTCATGGTTCTCTCAATCAACATTTCACGTATGGAGAATCCTTTCCTTTGATTTGGAGTGCTTCAAAGGCTCATCACAACAAGGAGAAGACTATCTGGCCATTCTCACGAGGTAGATGTTCATACCTTTGCCATCCTGGATTTAAGAGATCCCTTAATCTCCTCCATAATGCCAGACGTCTCTGGCCTGTAACTGCTGTGGGATATCTGATCAGTCTTCAGTGTTACACACATCATTCTCAGAATCTCAATCTTAAAATAGGAGCTACGATCTGACACCAGAGAAACTGGAAGTGCAAACCTGGGAATCAATTCCCTCAGTAATAATCTGACATGAGCATGTACTTTTGTCCACATTTAACTGCTGGCAGGTAATGCACCCTTAACACAGATTTTCAGCAATGACATGGAAATGAGGAGTGTACCTATGGTTACGAAAGGTACAGATCATGGCATCTCTTCCTGCATGAACATGACCATGGAAGACCCAGGCCACTGGAGAAAACATAGCATCTGGTAAAACAGCTATTGCATCCCTTGAAATCCAAAGCTCATTCTGACTTCTTACATATTCAGATGTCACCCAATTTTCCTTCTCGGATTCTGAAGCTACATGCTGCATTTCATTAAGTTTTCCCATGTGTTTACTGTACTAATTAGCAAGCTTGAAACAGGCTCATTGCCAAATCCACATGGTTCCTTTTGATTAAATTGTTAGAAATTGGGTCTCTAGTTGGCAGAGGTTTGCACTCTGTCCAAGTAGGGATCACAATCCTTGTCGTGGCAAGTAGAATACACACTAAAAGTTTACCTGTACTCACCCTCTGGTCGTTTGACACAGAACAGTCAGGCTAAACTAAAGAGGCAATGTGTAAACTAGTTGTACGCACACAGTAACACAATGACAATACCACAATAGGACTCCACACCAGTTTAGAAAAACAGTCAATATTTATCTGTGTCAAACGAGACCAAAATGATAAAAATCCAACATACACAAGTCAAGCGATGAATTTTCAAATATTAAATCAAAATACAGTGCTTAGAGGACAATAGCTCCAACCGTGAATATCTGGTTGCGCTGAACTGGGGTAAATCCAGGGCAAATTCAAAAGTTCAGTCCGGCAGCGATGGAGCACAGGAGTCACGCAGACCGGCTGACATTACCTTTGTTGCATCGATGCTCGTTGACGTTGCGTTGGTCAAAAGGAGGGCATGTGTTGCGCTTGCCGGCGAGGCATTGTTTCCTGATCTGGCAACGTCATTGATGCATCAATGTCTAGAAGCAATGAGTACTAGTTCTGATGCATCGGTGCTGTGTATCAGCTAAGTCGGGGCTGCATTGAAAGTCGGGGTTGTTGCATCGCATAGTCGGCGAGTGGTGTCCACAGCTTCGGTGCAGGCAGAGGTAAAGCATTGTTTCTGCAGCAGGTTTTGGCGGTTCCAAGTGTCACGCCAGAGACGATGCATCAGTTCTTGTGCAGCACCACAGTCACCTCCAAAGACCGAGGACTGGATTTGGCACCACTTAGCAGAGCAGGACACATAACAGAGGAGCCCAGATGCAAGTGAAGTTTTTGATATCCTTGAGACTTCAGAATCAGGAGGCAAGCTCAGTCAGGCCCTTGGAGAAACTTTAGGTTGCAGGATGTAGATAGTTAGATCCCAGGAAAGAAACAGCAGGCCAACACAGCAAAGCAAACAGCAAAGTGGCAGTCCCTCCTGGCAACACAGTAGTCCTTTTTCCTGGTAGAATGTTATCAGTCCAGACGCGTTCTGATAATGGTGTCAGAGGCTCAGTACTTATGTCCAAAAAGGCCTTTGATGTAGGTGTAACCTCAAAAAGTGAAATGCACAAGGATCCCTTCTAACCCAGCCTGTCTGCAGACTACCAGGAATGGGTAATCAGACCTCTGTGTCAGGGCAGGACACAACCTATTCAGATGTAAGGGTGAACTACCTCTCCATCTCCCTGCCCAGGACGACTATCAGTATGCAGATGAATGCGGATGTATCTCTTGTCACACCCAGACTTTGCTGTTTGTGGTTGTCTGGTGGGAATGCACAAGGATAGCTGTCACCTAAACCCAGACCTGTATTCAGAGATAGGCTAAGGCACAAAATGGTTAAAGTGGCATTTTCAGACCTGATATTTAAAAAACAACTTTACCAAAAGATGTATTTTTAAGTCCAGAGACACCAAACTCCATTTTCCTGTCTTTTCCCAATTGGAAATTACACTTAAAGAACATTTCAAGGTAACCCCAATGCTAGCCTATGGGAGAAATAGTCCTTGCAATAGTGAAAGACAAATTTAAGAGTTTTTCACTATCTGGACATCTTAAACTCTAAAGTACATGTCCAATTTCCTAAATACACTGCATCCTGCACATGGGGCTAACCAGGGCCTACCTTAGGGGGGCTTTACATGTAATAAAAGGAAGGTTTAGGCCTGGCAACTGGGTATACTTGCCAGGACAAGATAGCAGATAAAACTGCATACACAGGCTTTGCAATGGCATGCCTGAGACGTTTGAAAGACTACTGTAGTGGGTGGCAAAACCAGGACTGTAGGCCCACTAGTAGTATTTGACTTACAGGCCCTGGACACACATAGTACACTCTATTAGGGACTTACCAGTAAATCAAATATGGCAATCATGGAGATGCCAACTGATATCTCTCTAGGCAGCTGCAACATTTCTAGTAAGTCTGTGACATATTTTCCATTCCTGTTTGGGAAACAAAGGAGGTTAGGAAACCCCTCTGTTATCACTACTGTCTGACTTTGTGGACTGCCCAAAAACCATATTGACTGTTCCTATAAATGGTAATACTTTTGAAAACGCCACGGTTCGTAGTCAAAGCAATCAGTTCAGCCACCTGTGCAGAAGTTACACTGCACAAAGGGGACAATTCCACAACACCATCTATGCTCACAAGGAATATGCTGCCTTCAGAATTCCTCATCCATCTCTTAAACAAGAGCAGTCCACAAACACAGTAAATCCGGGTTCCTTCAAGGGGACATCTCGAATGTTAGGTCTGGGCTTGCTGTACAATTCAATAATATCAAGACAGTTATGGTCAACATCATCATTGTCTTGACTCAAAAATAACTCATTTGCAAAGCCTCAACCTTCCTTTTAAATACATATGCCACCCCTAATGTAGGCCATAAACAACCATTAGGGCAGGGTGCAGTGTATATAAAATGTATATAAAATGTTGTACATGAACTTTTACGTTTTACATGTCCTAGTATTGAAAACGCTAAATTCGTTTTTTACTGCTGCAAGCCTAACTTCTCCCATGGGAAAATATTGAATTACCTTATGTTATTTAATTTAATAAGTGATAACATTGTTAAGGAACAGGTACAAATGGCATGTTTGGTCCCAAATGGACTGTAATGTAAAGCCAGATTTTATGGTAAAGTCATGGTAAAGTCAGATTATAAGTCACAATTCTGAAAATGGCACTTTTTAAACAGCTTGCATTTTCTTGTCCTAACCATCTGATGCTTACAGTCTGTGTCATGGGCCACATGACTAGGCAGTTGGCCTAGGCAGTGAGTCAAAGGGGGAGTGGGTGATGGTAGGATGGGCAACCATACCAGGATGGGAGGGGCACTGCCCCAATTACACTTCAAATGAGATGCCTTAACACACTCAAAGGACTTCAATTGGACACGGTCTTTTCTGCAGTCAGCCCTAGACTTTTTGGCCCGTATTTATACTTCGTTTGCGCCGAATTAGCGTCGTTTTTTTCGACGCAAATTCGGCGCAAAACTAACGCCATATTTATACTTTGGCGTTAGACATGTCTAGCGCCAAAGTATGGGCAAATAGCGTCATTTTTTTGCGTGAACGCCTTCCTTGCGTTAATGAGATGCAAGGAAGGCGTTCCCGTCTAAAAAAATGACGGCGACGCAAATGCGTCGTATTTATACTCCCGGGCAAAAATCACGCCCGGGAGTGGGCGGGGCAAAAAACCCCGCATTTGCGCCACTTTTTAACGCCTGGGTCAGGGTAGGCGTTAAGGGGCCTGTGGGCTCAAAATTAGCCCACAGGTGCCCTCCCCTGCCCCCAGGGACCCCCCCTGCCACCCTTGCCCACCCCAGGAGGACCCCCAAGGATGGAGGGACCCATCCCAGTGAAGTACAGGTAAGTTCAGGTAAGTATACATTTTTATTTTTTTTTATTTTTTTTGGTGGCATAGGGGGGCCTTATTTGTGCCCCCCTACATGCCACTATGCCCAATGACCATGCCCAGGGGACACAAGTCCCCTGGGCATGGCCATTGGGCAAGGGGGCATGACTCCTGTCTTTACTAAGACAGGAGTCATTTAAATGGCGTCTGGGCATCGCAAAAAAATGGCGCAAATCGGGTTGAGGCGATTTTTTTGCCTCAACCTGACTTGCCCCATTTTAAGACGCCCTAACGCCATTTTCCCCCTACGCCGGCGCTGCCTGGTCTACGTGGTTTTTTTCCACGCACACCAGGCAGCGCCGGTCCGCTTGCGCCGGCTAACGCCATTCCATAAATACGGCGCCCGCATGGCGCTTCAGAATGGCGTTAGACGGCGCTAAATTTTTTGACGCTAAACTGCGTTAGCGCAGTTTAGCGTCAAAAAGTATAAATATGGGCCTTTGACTTTTTCCTCCACTTCTTGTTGAATTTGGTTTTGTGCACTTTACCACTGCTAATAAGTGCTCTCCATAAAACATAATAACACTGTCTTATCCACAATTGGTATATTTAATTCACTTATATGACCCTAGTAAAGTGCACTACATGTGCCCTGTGCCTGTAAATTTAATGCTACTTATGGACCTGCAGCACTGATTGTGCCTCCCACTTCAGTAGCCCTGTAAACATGTCTCAGGCCTGCCACAGCAGAGCAAGTGAGCAGTTTTAAATTGCCAAGTTGACCTAGAAAGTTCCTTTTATTTATTTACTTATATGTATTTTAGAGTTTTATGTAGCGCGAAGATGCCCTTCCGGGTGTCAGAGTGCTTTACAAGACCAACATAGGAAGAAATGACACAAAATCAGTGTATAGTATACGAAAACATGGCATAAGTCATGAGGCCAATATTTACATAAGCAGATGGAAGAAGAGAGATAAGAACACACAAGGTCTGGTTTAGATATTGGCAGTTGGGTTACTCCATCGCAATGGCAAAGGATATCCTGCCCGCCGAAATCTAAAACCCATTATGTCCTAAGGGATTTAGATTACAGGATATCTGTCACCGTTGTGACAAAGTAACCTGTCCACCAATATCTAAATCAGGCCCATAGTCAATCACAAGTCCTGGCAGGAAAGAGGCGCTCCTGAGGAGAGGTAAGTATGTCCTCGGTGTGAGAGGAATTTGATGGATAGTAGAATTTTTACTTATTTCCTGAAGATGTATGGGGATGGGTTGCATCTGATCTTAGTAGGGAGAGAGTTCGAGATTTTGGGGGCAATACCGGAGATGGATCAGCTGTAGGTTTTCTTTTTGTGGCCTAAGTAGAAGGGAGCTTGTGCTTCTGGAGGATCTGTTTCCGCCCAATAGGGTCAGTTTCTGGGTCAGGTAAGAGGGGTTGCAGTGCTTTATGTGTCATACATGCAATTTCTAGATGGATCCTAGCCTCATAAGGTAGCCATTTCAGTGACTGGAGGTCAAGGGTGATATGATCACTTTTTGTTAATCGGGTGATGAGTCTTGCTGCTGCATTCAAAGTAGCCTTCAGCAGTGCAAGTGTGATTTTGGAAGGCTCACAAGGGTAGCACTACCATAATCTAATTTCAATAACACGAGAGCTTGAACCGCGGTTTTGAGGCCTCCCAAGGGAAGGAACGTTTTTAGTTTCCTTAGTGTATGCAGATGATGGTTAGCACCTCTGGTGGCAGCACTGATGTGCTTTGGCATGAAGATGTCAGTGTCCAAGATTATACATAGAGAGTTAGCAGAGTCAAAGATGTGTGGGGTGCAGTTGAAGACACTAAGGTGCAGGAGCCAGTCTTTGATTCTAGAGGAGATGGAGGGCACTGAAATCAATAAGAATTCTCTTTTGAGGGCATTGAGTTTGAGGTGGTTATGAGTAAGCCAATGTTGCGTTTTTGTCAAAGTGTTATCGAGGATGCTGATGTCATCGGGTTCGGGGGAGAGAATTTTCATGTAAAGTTGAGTGTCATCTGCATACATGTGCTAAGAGATGTGAGCAAGTTTGAGGATTTCGCTTAGGGGCTCCATATATATGTTAAACAATGTTAGGGAGAGAGAACAGCTTAGTGGTACGCTGAGCGACACAGGCGACTGATCGGTAAAGAGCATGGCTGATTAGAATGCACTGAGATCTAGTGTGAAGAAAAGAGGCGAACCATGCTGCGTATCTGACTTACCCTGACTATGGTTGCGGTTCCTGATTGGACAGGATGCATACCTCTGCCAATTGGACATCCAATTTCTAACACCCTAAAACTAGCCTTTTGATACCCCATACATCTTGGGATCAGGGCAGGGAGGAAGGATATTACAGAACCATCCAAGGGGTAAGAACTCTAGACGTTTCTTCCACTTCAAAGTTGGCACTAGATATAAAAATAGGGCCCCCAGAGCCACTCTTCAGAGCCTGGATCTGCAGAGTATACACATTACTGCCTTGTATTTCAGAGGATTGCCCTGCTGCTTGAGGCCTGCTTTGTACCTAAAAGGACTTCCCTCCTGCTATAAGAGGACTGCCCTGTTGATTGAAGTCTGCCTTGTACCCTCAGAGGACAGCTCTGCTGCTTGAGGCCTGCCTTGCTACTTGAACCCATGACTACCAGAGTGACTCCAAGGGCTAGATGTCTGGCCTTTTATTATGAGTTACAGGAGAACAAAAAGTTCCAACAACTTTTAATTTGCACCTGGGCCCAGTCTGAGTGAGTCCTGCTTCTAAGTGGTACCTACCAAGTCCTAGACCCTTGAAAGAGGTGCTAAAGGTGCCCAGATAGTCCAAATTCAAAACTTGGGACTTAAACATTCAGTCAAAAGAGAACCAACAGGGGACTGGGAACTACCTGCTCACTGATCTTCCCAAGGCACATTGCTGGTCGACCTGACTTTGCAGTAGTTCCTGCTATGTTCTTCTCCATGACAGCAAATCCTATTGAGCTGCTACACTTCAGAAGGGTTCCCAGCATTGTGGAGCCCTCATTGTCTACAGCCTGCAACTTCACCATGCCGGAGTGTTTCCTCCTTCAAAAAAGTGACTAAGTCCAAAGATAGAATCTTCACTGTGTCTTCGTCTAGATGTTCTCCAATGACACCTTCTCCTCAGACACATCTGGCTGAACTTTACCTTCTCAGATATTTTTCCTCAAATTTTCTTTTAGGTCTAAAGGTAAGCTGAGATCGGGCCAATCCACTCCATGTACCCGAAACATCCTCCATACCGGCCGGCCTTAACTTTTATCTTTGTGTAGGTCTTGCGTGATCAGATACCCATGCTAGAATCTTTATCTTTTTAGTGCTATTTTTCAGTTTGGGATTTGTGTGGTGTTTTTTGTGTTTTCCCTTTTACTTTTACTGTTCAAGTACTGCATAAATCCTTTACACATTGCCTCTAAGTCAAGACTGACTGCGTTTGTGCCAGGTTACCAGAGGGTTAAGCACAGGTCAATTTTGTGACTTTTGTGGTTCACCTCACATGGATTGTGGTTGTTGCTTCAAAAGGGTTCACATCCTCTTCAACCAAAAATCCAATTTCTAACAACCTCCAATACCAGTGTCATGTTCTTCTCCTTTTCTCTGTGCCCCCTACTAATCATCCCAATCTTCACCATGGACACCATAGCATGATTTTTATTTTCAAACATATTGGTATATGTTTTTCGGGTGGAATCCCTTTAAGTATTCTGGAACTGATGCGTTGTCGCTGATGTCCCATTCATTCCTCCTTTCCTGGGTATATTTGAAGAGGGATGTGGGCAATCATTTTCCAGTGATCAGGGGACCCACAATTATGAAGTAAGGGAGGTGTGCCCCCTCGACCTCTGTCTACATCACGGCCCCTACAACCTCCTCTACCCCTATTAGTATTTCTCCATTCACTGTTAGTTCACTGACACTGCCGCATCATTATTCTTGTTTTTGTATCCTTTCTGTCCTGATATTTTTTATTGCCCTCCTTCTGCTGATAGTCCACCCAATCTGTAGCTGCCACAAGTACCTTATCCATGGGCTCTGCTGACTAGCACATAACCACTGTTTGTAAATGTTTTTAATGGGTGGCAAGAGTCCAAGGAATAAATGGTTCACTAGGTCAGGGGCAGATCCTGGATCCTCTATGTCCATTCCGCTCTGGCCTTCAAATGCCTTTGTCAGTCTCTCATAGCAAACATTTACTTCTCATCTTTAATCTGTTGAATTTGACTAATCTTAGTACAGTCAGGTTCATGTTGTGGCACTAAGATGCTCAAACAGGCTAAGACTTTATCGGGCTGGACTTTTGTATCGTCCACAGGCCAATCCGTCTCTTCAGCCCGGGCAGTTTCCACATCAAGCCACCCTTACCTTTTGGCGTATATCTTCACTTACATTCAAATTCCTGAGCTCAATGTTATTGAAAACATTGTGTCAAAATCGTTATACAGCAAAGTATCAGAAGCTTTTTTATTCTGGGGGTCCCAAAGTTCAGGCTCTACGAATACTGGGACCATCCTTAGTAAATGTATAGAAGTCCTGTTTTGTCCAGGGGACATGGATACATTGTACCGTCCCTGGTTTAGAGTCTACCACCTCCCTCATAGGAGCAGAACTATTTGCGGGGTCTCCTGCATAGTCACTGAGGTAAGTGGGGTTTTAGTGGCTTGTCAAAATAAATTGTTAGCAATAGACTGATAAATTATTTCTTGCCAATAGGTAATTCCGTAACAACATCATCCAACCTATCTAACATAGATTCCACAAAATGTCTTGCCTGTGGTAAAGTAAATAATTCAGACAGATTTGCTTTAGTTAATTCTTTTGTCCATATCACAGAAATGAGATCAGCCAGTACAGAATATTGATCCTGTAAATGATAAGCTTCTTTGTATTGTTCAAACACCAGTAGGCCTAGTTGGAATCCTACCCCAATCATACTTCTCTTATCTGATTTAAGGAGTTCAGCCCTAAAAGGTCAGTCCTCTTTGCCACTTCTGACCACTTTACCAATTCTCATTGTGAACCCCTGGCACATCACCGAGGTGATTCTATACTTCCCTGGCCCTTCTCTTTCTTGTCTACTTGTGAGTGGTTCTTTGCACTTTCCTTACTTTCTGAATAAGGAGGGGGGTCTTTTATCCAGCATACTTTCCAACACAATGTCATCTTCCTCCTGGGGCCCCAGAGGTGCAATCGCCTCTACCAGGAACATCTTATCCTCTAATGTATCTGCTGACCAATGACATTTCGGTTTACTCATCCGTCCTTCATTGCAGCTGCCTGTTCTTGTTATAATTTTTTATTCTGCTTGTCACTTCATGCATACGTCTTTTGTTGTGCATACAGCTCCCATTCGTTGAAGGTTTCTCACATAGCTAGGCACACCTTCCTTCCACGTGCAGTCAAGCATTGTCTCAAATAACCTAGGGCCGGATGTAGCAATTTCCGCATTTGCGATTCGGAAATTGCGAGTTGGTGCGACTCACAATTTCCGAATTGCAAATGCGGATGCAGAACGGTGTCTCAGACACCGTCAGCGAATTGCTATGGGGCCTCAAAGACCCACCTCATTAATATTAATGAGGTGGGTCGCATTTTGCGACCCCATAGCGAGTCCCTGCACTCACAGGGATGGTGGCCTGCTGAAGAAAGCAGACCTCCATATCTGTGACTGCTTTTTAAATAAAGCAGTTTTTTTTTCCGTATTGCAGCCTGTTTTCCTTAAAAATCCATTTGGTTTCATATTTTCAGAGTAGGCAGTGGTCCATTGGACCACTGCCTGCTCTGAAAAAAACATTTTTGGCAACATTCACAAAGGGGAAGGGGTCCCATGGGGACCCCTTCCCTTTTGCGAATGGGTGACCACCAGTGTGACACTGGTGGTAACTGCGAATTGCTTTGCCACCGCGTTCGCGGTCACAAAGCAATTTAGCATTGCGATGCGAGTCGCAAATAGGAAGGGGACACCCCTCCCTATTTGCCAGTCGAGTCGCCGACTCGCAAAATGTGAATGAGCATTGCGATGAGCATTTTGCATGGCGCAAACTGTGATTTCCGCAGTTTGCACCATGCAAAATGCTTCCTAAGTCTGGCCCCTAATTCTTTTTTATCAAAGCCCCATCCAAGGAAAACTGTACATGTGTATTTCCACTAGTATACTTATTACATTCTGTCAATCACAATCCTGTCACAATTGACACTTTAGTCATCATTCATATGATGGACCCTTTGAGTGGTGATGGCTGACTGGCCATGGGCTTTCTTAACCCATGAACCATGATCTAAAAATATCATACTACTAACGGGTCACTCTTCCTACCTCTAAAATCTCCTTGAAGCCTGGAAACTTCGGAAAAAGAATCCCTTTGGAGAACCCAATCTCCCTAATCTGTTTTGCAAACAGCTCTTTGAAAGAGAGCATGGAGTCTCTAACCTTTGTTGGGTCAGGTAGCAGGTCCCCCACAAATGCTGACTCCTGTAAAAAAGTCCCTAGTTGAGTGCATGATCCAAAATGTGAAGAGGTCATCAACTGCCCCCCTTCACCACGGTTCAAAGACCAATAGTGGTTTCCGTCTATCTCAGCAGTGTCTCTAGCTGATAAAGCCAAAATAATATTGCATTACTAGCCAATATGACAAGATCAGTTATGAGGGATCTTCAGCATTCTTTATTCAGATCTGCTGCAGGAGGAACCCCCGACTCCGCAGCAGAGGAAATAAACACAGTACTCATACCGTCCTTATATACATTTCTTATTACATAAAAATAGATGTGAAACGCTGAATCATTGCTTGGGCGAGACCTTATACAAAGCAAGGATTGACCAAAGCTGGTGTGCTTTGCAAGTTTCAAATATCAAATAAGTGGAACAGTTCAACATTCGCTTTCTCACCCGCACCCTCCTCTGTACTTTCTGATCAACTAAAACTTGTGAATACAACACTTGTTGGCTGACACATACGTCCCTGTTCCAGTGTACAGACAAGGAGTGAAACCTGAAAAATTCTACTCTCCTGTTACCCTACACATGATTTGTGCTCTATGGGAGTGAGGAAAATGGGTGGAACTACACCAGAACTGATGAGTCCCTAGGAGAAAATCAACAAATGACTAAGGCCCTGCCGACCATCCTCCATGTAGTCTAAAGGCAGTCTAAAAACCTTACGCATTGCACCTCAGTATATGATTATGTGCCTAATTTTCATTTTCTCAGGCTCAATGTAGATCCTCTTGAAGGCCCTTTGCCCAGTTTATAGGGTTTTCCACTGCAAAAGACAAATATATTTTCCGCTGCTGTTTAATACTTCTTCTGATGTACTCCTTGCCAATCTCAACCAGCTCCAACATCTGCGTGTTCAATGGCCACGTAATTGCAGCCTTAACTGGGTCTCATCAATCACACAATTGTGGTATTGTGGTTTCCACCAGGAACTGGAATGAGTGTCTGTGAGGGTTAGAGACACCAGAGTCCTCCCAAATCACTCTAAGGCAGTTTGCTTCTACTTGGATGGGCAACACACAGGTCATCCAGTAGAAATTTCAGACTGACTGTCAGGCAAATATCAGCCCTGGTTGCCCAGCAGTACTCTGAGTACTTGGTAGGGAACTCATGGAGTGGGCGATTTGGTTGTTTTTATACACAACTTCCAGACAGGGGATACAAACTCAGGCCCATATTTATGAAAAATTATGCAAAACTGTGCTAACACAGTTTTGCATCATTTTTCTCAATGCCGGCTAACGCCATTCCTTAGAGCCATCTTTGAACCATATTTATTAAATGAAGCAAGATGGCGCTAAGAAATGGCTAGCGTCTAAAAAATTACGCTAGCCGGTCAGGGATGGCATTAGGGATAATGGCACTACTTGGTCTGAAATGACTTTAGGCAGGTTAGAGGCTAAAAATATGCAGCTAACCAGTCTAGTGTCATTTTATGATGCCCAAGCAGCCAAAAAATGACTCCTGTCTAACTGTAGACAGGAGTCATTACCACCACCCCAATGCCCACTACATGGGACTAGTGTCCACTGGGCAAGCCCAACATACTCAGTGCCAGGCAGGGGGCCCATTGTAAGGGGCCCCCAATGGCACTTAAAAAAAAAAAAATTATACTTACCTCAACTTACCTGGGATGGGGTGCCCCTGCTGTAGTGTCCCTGGGGTGTGAGTGGTGGTGCTCCTGTGGCTTGGAGTGGGCATCTTTGTGCCTGTTCTAGTGTGTTTCACCATGGAAATGGGCCTACCTGCACCCTAACACCTGGTCTGACTGAGGCGTTCAATAATGGCGCTAAGCGAGCTTAGCACCATTATTAAGGTCCGCCTCCTCCTTGCGCGTCGTTTCTGCGCCTGGAGATAAATATTGCGCTCATGCCGTCATGTTTAGGACGGGTACGCCTACCTTGCATCTCATTGATGCAAGGTGGTTTTGCACATCCTGAACATAGCGCTAACTCCAATATTTTGACGCTTGACGGGTCTGGGATGCCAACATGGATATACAATTTGTTGCAGATAACTCTACAGCTGGCTGCACATTATGTTACTTCCTATTTTACAAAAGCTGAAAAGACAGATGTGTGAAGACTGTATGGAAAGAAATATATACGGAGCAATCTTTAAGTAAAAGATTATACCAATTCAGACACCAAATGCTATCTCACCATGAGAATATAACCGTTTGAGTTCTTCAAACTTATATGGTATATTACAGGCAATAATATTGCTTAGCATAGGATTGTCATCATCACAATGTAGAGTTTTGAAGAGCCTACCTGAAATTGAATACCTTGCACAAATTGATGCCACTAACAAAGATATTTTTGGACATGTATTAACCAAAGAGAAGTCATTTGTTAGAAAACCTATCACTCTATGAAGTTGCTCAGTTGCTGGTAGAAGATGTCAACACTGGAAAATGTCAATGCATGTTTAATGAGTCATTCTAAACCTACTCTAATTACAGTTGTGACACGGGAAACAAGAAATATTTCTACCATCTAGCACTTCTTCAACTATTTAAACCATCGCACAAAGAAGAAGAAATTATAGGTGTAGGAAAGTGCCCTCTTTCTTGTCATGGTTAGCCCCATTCTCTGCCTGTTTTCAGTGTGTTTGACTGTGTTCACTGGGATCCTGTAAACCAGGACCACACTGATTATGCTCTTTCCCTTCTAACTTGGTAACTGTATCTTTTTCTTCCCACAATTGCCATACTGGTCCCCCCATGTAAGTCCCTAGTATATGGTACCTAGGTACCCAGGGCATTGGGGTACCAGGGGATCCCTATAGGCTGCAGCAGTTATTCTGCCACTCATAGGGAGCCCATACAAAGGGTTCTGCAGGCCTGCCATTGAAGGCTGCGTGAAACAGGTGCATGCAACCGTTTTCACTACAGGTCACGGCACCGGGTCACTGTAAGTCACCCCTATGGTAGGCCCTCTCAGCCCAGAGGGCAGGGTGCAGGTAAGTGTGTGAGGGCAGACCTGCACTGGCAGAGGTGCCCCTACAAACTCCAGGCCCATTTTCCTGGACTTTGTGAGTGCAGGAATGCCATTTTACACGTGTACTGGACATAGGTCACTACCTATGTCCAGCTACATAATGGTAACTCCGAAACTGGGGATATTTGGTATCAAACATGTCGGAATTATACCCCAATACTGTTGCAAGTATTGGAAGTATGATTCCATGCACTCTGGGGGCTCCTTAGAGGACTCTGAGTATTGCTACAACCAGTCTTACAGGGTATTTCCAGGCAGCCCAAGCTGCTGCCACTCCTCAGACAGGTTTCTGCCCTCCTGCTGCTTGATCTGATCAATCCCAGGGAGGCAGAATAAAGGATTTCCTTAAAGGGGACAGAGGTAACAAGGGAGGGTAGCCTCCCCAAGCCACTGGTATGGTTTTTTGCTTTAAAGGGCACATTTGGTGCCCTCCGTGCATAAACCAGTCCACACCAGTTCAGGGACCCCCAGTCCCTGCTCCGGCAGGAAACTGGACAATGGTAAGGGGAGTGACCACTCCCCTGTCCATCACCACCCAAGGTTGGCAGGGAACTCTGGGAGCATCTGAGTGGCCAGGCCAGGCAGGTGACGTCAGAGCCGTCTCCTGATAAGTGCTTACCTGGCTAGGTGACCAATCCCCCTTTCAGGGCTATTTACGGTCTCTTTCATGGGTGAGTCCTCAGATTCGGCTTGCAAGACTCCAGCAGGATTCCTCTGCAACCTTCACTCCGACTTCTGGCCACTGGAACTGCGACTGGACCCTCTTGGAACTGACAACGCTGCAATCAACGAAGAAGACTCTTCTGCAACTTTGTTTCCATGTCTCCTGCCAGCTTTGCAACATTTCCCTGGCCGTGCATCCTCAGAATACAGCAACTCGTCAGGTGCCTTCACAAGAATAAGAAGTAATCTCCCTTGGAGTGAAGGAGTCACTCCACTGCATCCGCAGGCACCTGCTGCAACGATGATCGGCTGCGTGGATCTCCTCTCATCCTGAACTGCATGGATCCTACATCACCGGTGGTGGTCCGGAGTAGTCCTCTTGGTCCTCTCTGCCAGATTTCCAACTTTGGTGGAGATAACCCCCTGCCTTCCTATGCAGGGCAGTACCCCCGTGCACTGTGTCTTTTGCAGCTGCCAAGGCTTGTTTATATCTCCTCCAAGGGATCTTCAGGTGATGTGTAGCTTCAGTCCCCAGCACTCCTTCCTGCAATGCACAGCCCTCTGCGTGGTTCTCCTGTGGCATGGGATCCCTTCCTGTAGTGCTGCATGGGCTCCTTCCGCAACTTCTGTGTCCCTGTCCTGTGGGACTCCCATGGGTGCTGTCTCAGCTCCTGTGGATCCTCTGTGTCGCTGAGGGCCCCCTGTGACTCCCCCTCCTGGGCTGAGTCTTTCTGGGTCTTGCTGGTCTTTGGCAGCACCACTTTTCCACTACCTGCGAGTTTGCCTTTGCCAAGGCTCGTTGGTGCAATTCCTGCACCGACACCCATCTGCAATCTTCACTCCAGCGTGGGACATCTTCTGCATCCATCAGGAACTCTTCTCCGGCTCCTGTGCTGACCTGTTCTTCTTCACCATCGACCAACTCCTGCAAGTACAGCTGGGTGGGAAGTAGCTCCTACTCCTTCTGGACTCCACTGTGACTTTTGGACTTGGTCCCCTCTCTCCACGTGTCCTCTTCTTCAGGAATCCACTGCTGGTTTCTTGAAGTCCTGTCTGGGTGTCTTCTTTTCTTCTTTGTCCTCCTTTTGGGTGTTTTGGGGAAATTTCAGTGATTTACTCCTGCTTTCCTGGTCGCTGGGGGTACTGTGTTACTTCCCTCTGTGGTTTTCTAGTACTTCCAGCTCCCCTCTACACATTCCACTTACCTAGGTGGGTGTCCTGTGTTCACATTCAATATTTTCAGTATTTGGTTTAGGCTCCCCCTTGGGTCACTATTGATTATTGCTATTTGCAATGTTTTATATCATTTTCTATGCCTATAACTGTTTACTAGTGTATATATCTAGTGTATTACTTACCTCCTATTGGAGGGTTACCCTTCTAGTATTTTGTGGTATTGTGTTCCTGTGTGTAAGTGCTGTGTGACTACAGTGGTTTTGCATGAACTTTGCATGTCTCCTAAATAAGCCTTGGCTGCTCAGCCACAACTACCTCTTGAGAGCCCTGGCTTCTAGACACTGCCTACACTTCACTAAGATGGGATACCTGGTATAAGGTGTAAGTACCTTAGTTATCCATCACACACCAGGCCAGCTTCCTACAATAGGCCCATTTCATTTCTATAAAGATGCATATAATTTCAATAAAAATGACATTAGAGTGCTTCAATATCAGACCTACATAGAAATGCTAGAACAATGCAGAAATTCAAAGCAATTCTGTATCAACTAATAGTCCTCCCACTTTCATGACTGGTGACCCACTTGGACAACCAATGATTGATAATGAAACTATAATTGCCATGGACGAGGTTAAGCATGAAATGGATGAAGTCAAAAAGGATGTTCAAATGTTCAAAATATGGATTACTTAGTATTGCAATTAAATTTGGAACAACCACAGATATACCAAGATATCAAGCAGTGTGTAGATCATGGACTTCTACATGAAAATGGATTATGTCAATGTATTAATTTTGAACCTACATTACTATATATCAGCAGCAAAGCTGGAACTGGTAAACTCTTTCTTATCAAAGTAATAACAGCTTATGTGCATAAAGCTACAACTTCAAATGTATCTTGTGTACTTACTACTCCCATTGGATTAGCAGCACATAACATCAAAGGAATTACTTCAGAGTTTCTACTGTTAATGCCTGCCGAGCTGTCTACTGTTACACAATAAACGCAAGACTTGGCTGTTCGAGTGAACAGTTGAGCATGATGCAGCAAGCAGCCCCAGCATCTAGAGACACTCACTGGTGATTTCCCACACTTAAAAAATCCTTGATTGATTGATAATAACAAATTGGAATCCTTAAAATTAAATACCGATACACGTAAAGAACTTGAAAGAGTTCTTAACAAATTAAGGGGCATATTTATACTCCGTTTGCGCCGAATTAGCGTCGTTTTTTTTCGACGCAAATTCGGCGCAAAACTAACGCCATATTTATACTTTGGCGCTAGACGCGTCTAGCGCCAAAGTATGAGTAAAGAGCGTCATTTTTTAGCGTGAACGCCTTCCTTGCGTTAATGAGATGCAAGGTAGGCGTTCCCGTCCAAAAAAATGACTGCGACGCAAATGCGTCGTATTTATACTCCCGGGCAAAAATCACGCCCGGGAGTTGGCGGGCAGAAAACCCCGCATTTGCGCCACTTTTTAACGCCTGGGTCAGGGCAGGCGTTAAGGGACCTGTGGGCTCAAAATGAGCCCACAGCTGCCCTCCCATGCCCCCAGGGACCCCCCCTGCCACCCTTGCCCACCCCAGGAGGACAACCAAGGATGGAGGGACCCATCCCAGGGACATTCAGGTAAGTTCAGGTAAGTATACATTTTTTATTTATTTTTTATTTTTTTTTGGCATAGGGGGGCCTGATTTTTGCCCCCCTACATGCCACAATGCCCAATGACCATGCCCAGGGGACAGAAGTCCCCTGGGCATGGCCATTGGGCAAGGGGGCATGACTCCTGTCTTTACTAAGACAGGAGTCATGTAAATGGCGTCTGGGCGTCGTTTAAAATGGCGCAAATCGGGTTAAGACGTTTTTTTTTGCGTCAACCTGACTTGCGCCATTTTTAAGACGCCCTAACGCCATTTTTCCCTACGCCGGCGCTGCCTGGTGTACGTGGTTTTTTTCCACGCACACCAGGCAGCGGCGGTCTGCTTGCGCCGGCTAACGCCATTCAATAAATACGGCGCCGCATGGCGCTTCAGAATGGCGTTAGCCGGCGCAAAATTTTTTGACGCTAAACTGCGTTAGCGCAGTTTAGCGTCAAAAAGTATAAATACGGGCCTAAGGGGCATATTTATACTCCGTTTGCGCCGAATTAGTGTCGTTTTTTTCGACGCAAATTCGGCGCAAAACTAACGCCATATTTATACTTTGCTGCTAGACGCGTCTAGCGCCAAAGTATGAGTAAAGAGCGTCATTTTTTAGCGTGAACGCCTTCCTTGCGTTAATGAGATGCAAGGTAGGCGTTCCCGTCCAAAAAAATGACTGCGACGCAAATGCGTCGTATTTATACTCCCGGGCAAAAATCACGCCCGGGAGTTGGTGGGGCAGAAAACCCCGCATTTGCGCCACTTTTTAACGCCTGGGTCAGGGCAGGCGTTAAGGGACCTGTGGGCTCAAAATGAGCCCACAGCTGCCCTCCCATTCCCCCAGGGACCCCCCCTGCCACCCTTGCCCACCCCAGGAGGACAACCAAGGATGGAGGGACCCATCCCAGGGACATTCAGGTAAGTTTAGGTAAGTATACATTTTTTATTTTTTTTTATTTTTTTTTGGCATAGGGGGGCCTGATTTTTGCCCCCCTACATGCCACAATGCCCAATGACCATGCCCAGGGGACAGAAGTCCCCTGGGCATGGCCATTGGGCAAGGGGGCATGACTCCTGTCTTTACTAAGACAGGAGTCATGTAAATGGTGTCTGGGCGTCGTTTAAAATGGCGCAAATCGGGTTAAGACGTTTTTTTTTGCGTCAACCTGACTTGCGCTATTTTTAAGACGCCCTAACGCCATTTTTCCCTATGCCGGCGCTGCCTGGCGTACGTGGTTTTTTTTCACGCACACCAGGCAGCGGCGGTCTGCTTGCGCCGGCTAACGTCATTCAATAAATACGGCGCCCGCATGGCGCTTCAGAATGGCGTTAGCCGGCGCAAAATATTTTGACGCTAAACTGCGTTAGCGCAGTTTAGCGTCAAAAAGTATAAATACGGGCCTAAAGGTTTTAATCATAGATAAAGTCAGCATGGTTTCAAATTCAATGTTGGTATTTGTTCATTTGCAGATGCAAGAAGTATTCAGAATATTTTATGAAGTCCCCTTTGGGGGGGGAAACATGTCATTGTTTTTGGAGACTTATTATAACTAACACCTGTAAAAGGTGAACCAATTTTCAAAAGACCTTTGCAGGAGGAAATACAGAAATCTTTGGAAAGTATAAGAAATGACAATATTTTGTTGCATTTTAAATATAGCGATCTAACGCAGAATATGAGGCAAGCTAATGATGAAAAATATGCAAAGATATTATAAGGTATTTGGCTTAACATTGTGACAAAAGAAGCAAAGATTATCCTAAGGGAGTGAAATATGAGTACATTGTTTCCTAAACTCCATTTACCGGCTGAAGTAATGCAATATCTTCTTTCACAATCACAACTCATGGTTTGCTTATTGCCAACTGTTGCATAATGTGTACAAATATATAATGACATGCTACATCTGGAAAAAGAAGAAATTGTACATCTCCCTTCTAAAGCTAAAATGGAGTGTCACAGATTGAACAAACCTATTAGCAAAGGTTTAGTTATAAACCCAAAATATATTGACTAGTCTGTGTCACGTACAATGGCACTGGAGAAAGATTTACATCTGCGTAAAAATGTTTGTGTTATTTTACAGTGCAATTTACATGAATCCATGGGATTTGTAATGTACTTTTGGACATCAGGAAACAAAAAAGATATTTCATTTATTTTGATATATTCTGATATACTTTGACAAAATTCCAGAGCAAAAAGAAAATTCTCTTGCTGTGCACCAAGATTCTTACTTATCAAAGATTTATATATTAGAGGAGAACAGGTACCTCTTTATTTGGATTATGCAGTTACAATTTACAGATCACAAGGACTGAGCTTAAATTACGCGATAATTAACATTGATTCTACAGTATTCAAAGAGGGGCGGTCATATCTTGGAGTTTTGCACGTAGAAAAAATATCTGGTCTATACATTATTAATTTTGATGATACAATAATTAATGCAGACAGTTGGAATATGTGGGAATAAAATCATTTGCAAAAGACATACGCTCCTCATATTGGTGAATATCTAATTTTTACAAAATCTAACTGTTGGAAGGTGGTTTATTAGTAAGTGTTGGCAGGTACCCACCACTAGTAGTAAGGCCGCAAAAACAATGTAAGTTCCAGTCAAGGTTTCAGTAAATTAATGCAAAAACAACAAGTGATGGACGGAATGCTGAACATTGTCAAACATTCACCCCCAGTCACAGATCTGGGTTTAATCCATCGTTTTTTTGCTGCCCATGCCATTCCAGTTTGGACCCAGCCATATGCAAATCAGTCTTGACCCTGTTCCCCATGGGAACAGTCCAGCCCGAACTGCTAGGCCAGGTCTTCCCTGGACTGGAAACAAGCATCCTGGGACCGGTTTCAGGGTTTCACCCCTCATCAGCCAGGCTAGCTTGAATCCAGTGGCATGGGAAGCACGGGACCCACGTCTGGGCATACCCTTCCCACTTAGGGCGACAAATGCAAAAACAACAAGTGATGGATGGAATGCTGAACATTGTCAAACATTCACCCCCAGTCACAGATCTGGGTTTAATCCATCGTTTTTTTGCTGCCCATGCCATTCCAGTTTGGACCCAGCCATATGCAAATCAGTCTTGACCCTGTTCCCCATGGGAACAGTCCAGCCCGAACTGCTAGGCCAGGTCTTCCCTGGACTGGAAACAAGCATCCTGGGACCGGTTTCGGGGTTTCAACCCTCATCAGCCAGGCTAGCTTGAATCCAGTGGCATGGGAAGCACGGGACCCACGTCTGGGCATACCCTTCCCACTTAGGGCGACAAATGCAAAAACAACAAGTGATGGACGGAATGCTGAACATTGTCAAACATTCACCCCCAGTCACAGATCTGGGTTTAATCCATCGTTTTTTTGTTGCCCATGCCATTCCAGTTTGGACCCAGCCATATGCAAATCAGTCTTGACCCTGTTCCCCATGGGAACAGTCCAGCCCGAACTGCTAGGCCAGGACTTCCCTGGACTGGAAACAAGCATCCTGGGACCGGTTTCGGGGATTCACCCCTCATCTGCCAGGCTAGCTTGAATCCAGTGGCATGGGAAGCACGGGACCCACGTCTGGGCATACCCTTCCCACTTAGGGCGACAAATGCAAAAACAACAAGTGATGAACGGAATGCTGAACATTGTCAAACATTCACCCCCAGTCACAGATCTGGGTTTAATCCATCGGATTTTTGCTGCCCATGCCATTCCAGTTTGGACCCAGCCATATGCAAATCAGTCTTGACCCTGTTCCCCATGGGAGCAGTCCAGCCCGAACTGCTAGGCCAGGTCTTCCCTGGACTGGAAACAAGCATCCTGGGATCGGTTTCGGGGTTTCACCCCTCATCAGCCAGGCTAGCTTGAATCCAGTGGCATGGGAAGCACGGGACCCATGTCTGGGCATACCCTTCCCACTTAGGGCGACAAATGCAAAAACAACAAGTGATGGACGGAATGCTGAACATTGTCAAACATTCACCCCCAATCACAGATCTGGGTTTAATCCATCGTTTTTTTGCTGCCCATGCCATTCCAGTTTGGACCCAGCCATATGCAAATCAGTCTTGACCCTGTTCCCCATGGGAACAGTCCAGCCCGAACTGCTAGACCAGGTCTTCCCTGGACTGGAAACAAGCATCCTGGGACCGGTTTTGGGGTTTCACCCCTCATCAGCCAGGCTAGCTTGAATCCAGTGGCATGGGAAGCACGGGACCCACGTCTGGGCATACCCTTCCCACTTAGGGCGACAAATGCAAAAACAACAAGTGATGGACGGAATGCTGAACATTGTCAAACATTCACCCCTAGTCACAGATCTGGGTTTAATCCATCGTTTTTTTGCTGCCCATGCCATTCCAGTTTGGACCCAGCCATATGCAAATCAGTCTTGACCCTGTTCCCCATGGGAACAGTCCAGCCCGAACTGCTAGGCCAGGTCTTCCCTGGACTGGAAACAAGCATCCTGGGACCGGTTTTGGGGTTTCACCCCTCATCAGCCAGGCTAGCTTGAATCCAGTGGCATGGGAAGCACGGGACCCACGTCTGGGCATACCCTTCCCACTTAGGGCGACAAATGCAAAAACAACAAGTGATGGACGGAATGCTGAACATTGTCAAACATTCACCCCCAGTCACAGATCTGGGTTTAATCCATCGTTTTTTTGCTGCCCATGCCATTCCAGTTTGGACCCAGCCATATGCAAATCAGTCTTGACCCTGTTCCCCATGGGAACAGTCCAGCCCAAACTGCTAGGCCAGGTCTTCCCTGGACTGGAAACAAGCATCCTGGGACCGGTTTCGGGGTTTCACCCCTCATCAGCCAGGCTAGCTTGAATCCAGTGGCATGGGAAGCACGGGACCCACGTCTGGGCATACCCTTCCCACTTAGGGCGACAAATGCAAAAACAACAAGTGATGGACGGAATGCTGAACATTGTCAAACATTCACCCCCAGTCACAGATCTGGGTTTAATCCATCGTTTTTTTGCTGCCCATGCCATTCCAGTTTGGACCCAGCCATATGCAAATCAGTCTTGACCCTGTTCCCCATGGGAACAGTCCAGCCCGAACTGCTAGGCCAGGTCTTCCCTGGACTGGAAACAAGCATCCTGGGACCGGTTTCGGGGTTTCACCCCTCATCAGCCAGGCTAGCTTGAATCCAGTGGCATGGGAAGCACGGGACCCACGTCTGGGCATACCCTTCCCACTTAGGGCGACAAATGCAAAAACAACAAATGATGGACGGAATGCTGAACATTGTCAAACATTCACCCCCAGTCACAGATCTGGGTTTAATCCATCGTTTTTTTGCTGCCCATGCCATTCCAGTTTGGACCCAGCCATATGCAAATCAGTCTTGACCCTGTTCCCCATGGGAACAGTCCAGCCCGAACTGCTAGGCCAGGTCTTCCCTGGACTGGAAACAAGCATCCTGGGACCGGTGTCAGGGTTTCACCCCTCATCAGCTAGGCTAGCTTGAATCCAGTGGCATGGGAAGCACGGGACCCACGTCTGGGCATACCCTTCCCACTTAGGGCGACAAATGCAAAAACAACAAGTGATGGACGGAATGCTGAACATTGTCAAACATTCACCCCCAGTCACAGATCTGGGTTTAATCCATCGTTTTTTTGCTGCCCATGCCATTCCAGTTTGGACCCAGCCATATGCACATCAGTCTTGACCCTGTTCCCCATGGGAACAGTCCAGCCCGAACTGCTAGGCCAGGTCTTCCCTGGACTGGAAACAAACATCCTGGGACCGGTGTCGGGGTTTCACCCCTCATCAGCCAGGCTAGCTTGAATCCAGTGGCATGGGAAGCACGGGACCCACGTCTGGGCATACCCTTCCCACTTAGGGCGACAAATGCAAAAACAACAAGCGACGGACGGAATGCTGAACATTGTCAAACATTCACCCCCAGTCACAGATCTGGGTTTAATCCATCGTTTTTTTGCTGCCCATGCCATTCCAGTTTGGACCCAGCCATATGCAAATCAGTCTTAACCCTGTTCCCCATGGGAACAGTCCAGCCCGAACTGCTAGGCCAGGTCTTCCCTGGACTGGAAACAAGCATCCTGGGACCGGTTTCGGGGTTTCACCCCTCATCAGCCAGGCTAGCTTGAATCCAGTGGCATGGGAAGCACGGGACCCACGTCTGGGCATACCCTTCCCACTTAGGGCGACAAATGCAAAAACAACAAGTGATGGACGGAATGCTGAACATTGTCAAACATTCACCCCCAGTCACAGATCTGGCTTTAATCCATCGTTTTTTTTGCTGCCCATGCCATTCCAGTTTGGACCCAGCCATATGCAAATCAGTCTTGACCCTGTTCCCCATGGGAACAGTCCAGCCCGAACTGCTAGGCCAGGTCTTCCCTGGACTGGAAACAAGCATCCTGGGACCGGTTTCGGGGTTTCACCCCTCATCAGCCAGGCTAGCTTGAATCCAGTGGCATGGGAAGCACGGGACCCACGTCTGGGCATACCCTTCCCACTTAGGGCGACAAATGCAAAAACAACAAGTGATGGACGGAATGCTGAACATTGTCAAACATTCACCCCCAGTCACAGATCTGGGTTTAATCCATCGTTTTTTTGCTGCCCATGCCATTCCAGTTTGGACCCAGCCATATGCAAATCAGTCTTGACCCTGTTCCCCATGGGAACAGTCCAGCCCGAACTGCTAGACCAGGTCTTCCCTGGACTGGAAACAAGCATCCTGGGACCGGTTTTGGGGTTTCACCCCTCATCAGCCAGGCTAGCTTGAATCCAGTGGCATGGGAAGCACGGGACCCACGTCTGGGCATACCCTTCCCACTTAGGGCGACAAATGCAAAAACAACAAGTGATGGACGGAATGCTGAACATTGTCAAACATTCACCCCCAGTCACAGATCTGGGTTTAATCCATCGTTTTTTTGCTGCCCATGCCATTCCAGTTTGGACCCAGCCATATGCAAATCAGTCTTGACCCTGTTCCCCATGGGAACAGTCCAGCCCGAACTGCTAGGCCAGTTCTTCCCTGGACTGGAAACAAGCATCCTGGGACCGGTTTCGGGGTTTCACCCCTCATCAGCCAGGCTAGCTTGAATCCAGTGGCATGGGAAGCACGGGACCCACGTCTGGGCATACCCTTCCCACTTAGGGCGACAAATGCAAAAACAACAAGTGATGGACGGAATGCTGAACATTGTCAAACATTCACCCCCAGTCACAGATCTGGGTTTAATCCATCGTTTTTTTGCTGCCCATGCCATTCCAGTTTGGACCCAGCCATATGCAAATCAGTCTTGACCCTGTTCCCCATGGGAACAGTCCAGCCCGAACTGCTAGGCCAGGTCTTCCCTGGACTGGAAACAAGCATCCTGGGACCGGTTTCGGGGTTTCACCCCTCATCAGCCAGGCTAGCTTGAATCCAGTGGCATGGGAAGCACGGGACCCACGTCTGGGCATACCCTTCCCACTTAGGGCGACAAATGCAAAAACAACAAGTGATGGACGGAATGCTGAACATTGTCAAACATTCACCCCCAGTCACAGATCTGGGTTTAATCCATCGTTTTTTTGCTGCCCATGCCATTCCAGTTTGGACCCAGCCATATGCAAATCAGTCTTGACCCTGTTCCCCATGGGAACAGTCCAGCCCGAACTGCTAGGCCAGGTCTTCCCTGGACTGGAAACAAGCATCCTGGGACCGGTTTCGGGGTTTCACCCCTCATCAGCCAGGCTAGCTTGAATCCAGTGGCATGGGAAGCACGGGACCCACGTCTGGTCATACCCTTCCCACTTAGGGCGACAAATGCAAAAACAACAAATGATGGACGGAATGCTGAACATTGTCAAACATTCACCCCCAGTCACAGATCTGGGTTTAATCCATCGTTTTTTTGCTGCCCATGCCATTCCAGTTTGGACCCAGCCATATGCAAATCAGTCTTGACCCTGTTCCCCATGGGAACAGTCCAGCCCGAACTGCTAGGCCAGGTCTTCCCTGGACTGGAAACAAGCATCCTGGGACCGGTTTCAGGGTTTCACCCCTCATCAGCTAGGCTAGCTTGAATCCAGTGGCATGGGAAGCACGGGACCCACGTCTGGGCATACCCTTCCCACTTAGGGCGACAAATGCAAAAACAACAAGTGATGGACGGAATGCTGAACATTGTCATACATTCACCCCCAGTCACAGATCTGGGTTTAATCCATCGTTTTTTTGCTGCCCATGCCATTCCAGTTTGGACCCAGCCATATGCAAATCAGTCTTGACCCTGTTCCCCATGGGAACAGTCCAGCCCGAACTGCTAGGCCAGGTCTTCCCTGGACTGGAAACAAACATCCTGGGACCGGTGTCGGGGTTTCACCCCTCATCAGCCAGGCTAGCTTGAATCCAGTGGCATGGGAAGCACGGGACCCACGTCTGGGCATACCCTTCCCACTTAGGGCGACAAATGCACAAACAACAAGCGACGGACGGAATGCTGAACATTGTCAAACATTCACCCCCAGTCACAGATCTGGGTTTAATCCATCGTTTTTTTGCTGCCCATGCCATTCCAGTTTGGACCCAGCCATATGCAAATCAGTCTTGACCCTGTTCCCCATGGGAACAGTCCAGCCCGAACTGCTAGGCCAGGTCTTCCCTGGACTGGAAACAAGCATCCTGGGACCGGTTTCGGGGTTTCACCCCTCATCAGCCAGGCTAGCTTGAATCCAGTGGCATGGGAAGCACGGGACCCACGTCTGGGCATACCCTTCCCACTTAGGGCGACAAATGCAAAAACAACAAGTGATGGACGGAATGCTGAACATTGTCAAACATTCACCCCCAGTCACAGATCTGGGTTTAATCCATATGGCTGGGTCCAAACTGGGGTGGCATGGTGAGCAAAAGAACGATGGATTAAACCCAGATCTATGACTGGGGGTGTGTGCTTGACAATGTTCAGCATTCCGTCCATCACTTGTTGTTTTTGCTTTGTCGCCCTAAGTGGGAAGGGTATGCCCAGACGTGGGTCTTGTGCTTCCCATGCCACTGGAGTCAAGCTAGCCTGGCTGATGAGGGGTGAAACCCCGAAACCGGTCCCAGGATGCTTGTTTCCGGTCCAGTGAGGACCTGGCTTGGCAGTTCAGTCTGGACTGTTCCCATGAGGAACAGGGTCAAGACTGATTTGCATATGGCTGGGTCCAAACTGGGGTGGCATGGTGAGCAAAAGAACGATGGATTAAACCCAGATCTATGACTGGGGGTGTGTGCTTGACATTGTTCAGCATTCCGTCCATCACTTGTTGTTTTTGCTTTGTCGCCCTAAGTGGGAAGGGTATGCCCAGGCGTGGGTCCCGTGCTTCCCATGCCACTGGAGTCAAGCTAGCCTGGCTGATGAGGGGTGAAACCCCGAAACCGGTCCCAGGATGCTTGTTTCCGGTCCAGTGAGGACCTGGCTTGGCAGTTCAGTCTGGACTGTTCCCATGAGGAACAGGGTCAAGACTGATTTGCATATGGCTGGGTCCAAACTGGGGTGGCATGGTGAGCAAAAGAACGATGGATTAAACCCAGATCTATGACTGGGGGTGTGTGCTTGACAATGTTCAGCATTCTGTCCATCACTTGTTGTTTTTGCTTTGTCGCCCTAAGTGGGAAGGGTATGCCCAGACGTGGGTCCCGTGCTTCCCATGCCACTGGAGTCAAGCTAGCCTGGCTGATGAGGGGTGAAACCCCGAAACCGGTCCCAGGATGCTTGTTTCCGTTCCAGTGAGGACCTGGCTTGGCAGTTCAGTCTGGACTGTTCCCATGAGGAACAGGGTCAAGACTGATTTGCATATGGCTGGGTCCAAACTGGGGTGGCATGGTGAGCAAAAGAACGATGGATTAAACCCAGATCTATGACTGGGGGTGTGTGCTTGACAATGTTCAGCATTCCATCCATCACTTGTTGTTTTTGCTTTGTCGCCCTAAGTGGGAAGGGTATGCCCAGACGTGGGTCCCGTGCTTCAACCGGTCCCAGGATGCTTGCGATGGATTAAACCCAGATCTATGACTGGGGGTGTGTGCTTGACAATGTTCAGCATTCCGTCCATCACTTGTTGTTTTTGCTTCAGTAAATTAATCCCTTGCTCAACTCTTCAGAGCTGGCAACGAGCAGGCAAGCTTAACTTAAGAGACAGGTGTGTAAAGCGTTTTAACACATCACTACACTAAATAAGTAAGACGCAACACACAATAAAAATCCAACACCAATTTATAAAAATAGGAAATATTTTTATCTTTAAAATAACACCTAAATAACAAAAAAAATCCAATGTAGGGAAGTGAAGATATGAATTTGTAAAGAATAAATCCAAAAATTTACTGTCTGGTGCTTAAAAACCAATAGCGCCAACCGCAGAGATCTGGTTGTGCATGACCGGGACCAGTTCACAATTTGAGGCTGACAGCGATGGAGCACAACTTGGATTCATTGAGCCGGAGGCCTGGGTCAAAGTTTTACATTGGAACTTAGTTCTTTTTCTGGAACTTTTTCTCTCGTTGTCAGACAAGGCTCCTCATCTGGGCAGGATTCAATGCAATATTGTCGGCTTGTCTCATCGCATACTCCGGTCAACTCCCGGAAGTCTCCTCGAGGGGGAAAAGCTCCGGAGCTTCAGCAGGACGAACCTGAAATTCAGGCAGGGTCGCGGTTCAACATTGGTGGCTTGACTCTCATTGACGGGTCAATCACCTTATCGACCTTTTTTCCAAAGTTGCTCCAAACCTCTCCAAAATTCTGGATCCCCTTCCAGAAGTCCCCCTTTGGGTTTCCACAGGTCCACAACACCAAACCAAGAGTCTAGAAGCTCTGAGATGGTCCTTGAGATGTTGGGACTAAGTTTCCCATAATTCCTGGCAAATCCTCCAATTTGCAGCTGAAGGGGGTCAGCTGGGCTCCTCTTGGCGGGGACCATGCAGGTGAAGCTCTATTGACCTGTTGCTTTCTGAGAGTCCACTTCTTCACTTCTGGAAGACAAGCAAAGTCTTTAGAGCTGTAGTTCATTAGTGTGCAGTCATGCAGAGTGCAATCATCTGGGGTGCAGACCAGGGTTCTAGCATGGCAGTCCTTCTTCTCCTTGTAGTTTCAGGCAGTGATCTGAGTTGCTGGGCAACATTCCCATATTTATTTAGTGTTCCTGGGCTGGCAAGCAGAGGGGGGGGCTGCTGATCAATGGGGTGCAGGGTACCACCCTCTGGGGTGACCACTTCCTATGAAGTATGTCAAAGATCAATCCCAGAAAGCACTATTCTTCAAAAATACAAGATGGAGAATGTTTCTTCTGGGGGTTAAGATCTGGCTAAGCTTCCACAATTGGCACAGTCCTGGCACTCAGATAAGTCCTTTGTAAGTGGTACCCCTGGTACCAAGGGTCCTGATGCCAGGGAAGGTCTCTAAGGGCTGCAGCATGTCTTATGCCACCCTGGGGACCCCTCACTCAGCACATGCACACTGCCTCACAGCTTGTGTATGCCCCCTTAGAGTGCCATACCAACCTCACACTGCCTGTGGCATAGGTAAGTCACCCTTCTAGCAGGCCTTACAGCCTAAGGCAGGGTGCACTATACCACAGGTGAGGACATATGTCCATGAGCACTATGTCCCTACAGTGTCTAAGCAAAACCTTAGACATTGTAATTGCAGGGTAGCCATACGAGTATATGGTCTGGGAGTTTGTCAAACACAAACTCCACAGTTCCACAATAGCTACACTGAAATAAGGGAAGTTTGGTATCAAACTTCTCAACACAATAAATGCACACTGATGCCAGTGTGGAATTTATTGTACAAAGCACCCAGAGGGCATCTTAGAGATGCCCTCTGAATACCTATCTGACTTCTAGTGTTAGGCTGACCAATTTCTGCCAGCCTGCCACAACCAGACGAGTTGCTGGCCACAAGGGGAGAGTGCCTTTGTCACTCTGTGGCCAGGAACAAAGCCTGTACTGGGTGGAGGTGCTCCTCACCCCCCCCTGCAGGAACTTTAACCCCTGGCGGTGAGCCTCAAAGGCTTACCTCTTTTGTTACAGCGCCACAGGGTATCCCAGCTAGTGGAGATGCCCGTCCCTCTGGCCACTGCCCCCACTTTTGGCAGCAAGGCTGGAGGAGATAATGAGAAAAACAAGGAGGAGTCACACACCAATCAGAACAGCCCCTAAGGTGTCCTGAGCTGAGGTGACCCCTGCCTTTAGAAATCCTCCATCTTAAGTTTGGAGGATTCACCCAATAGGATTAGGGATGTGCCCCCCTCCCCTCAGGGAGGAGGCACAAAGAGGGTGTAGCCACCCTCCAGGACAGTAGCCATTGGCTACTGCCCTCCCAGACCTACCCACACCCCTAAATTTAGTATTTAGGGGCTTCCCAGAACCCAGGAAATCTGATTCCTGCAATCTGAATTAAGGAGAAGGACTGCTGACCTGAAAGCCCTGCAGAGACGACGTAGATAACAACTGCTTTGGCCCCAGCCCTACCGGCCTGTCTCCTGACTCGAAAACCTGCAACAGCGACACATCCAACAGGGACCAGCAACCTCTGAAGCCTCAGAGGACTGCCCTGAACCTAAGGACCAAGAAACTCCTGTGAGCAGCGGCTCTGCTCAACAAACAGCAACAATATTGCAACTTTTCTGCAACTTCCAAAGACCTCACTCTTCCAGCCGGAAGCGTGAGACTTCACCCTCTGCACCTGACGCCCCTGGCTCGAGAACCAACACCACAGGGAAGACTCCCAGGCGACTGCGACCCCGTGAGTAGCCTGAGACGACCCCCCGGACCCCTATAGTGATGCATGCAGAGACAATCTAGAGGCTCCCCCTGACCGTGACTGCCTGTAACAAGGGACCCGACGCCTGGACCAAGCACTGCACCTGCAGCCCCCAGGACCAGAAGGAACCGAACCTCAGTGCAGGAGTGACCCCCAGGTGACCCTCTGCCTAGCCCAGTCAGAGGCTGGCCGGAGAAGACCCCCTGTGCCCTGCCTGCACCGCTAGCGTGACCCCCGGGTCCCTCCATTGAATCCAATACAAAACCCGATGCCTGCTTTGCACACTGCACCCGGCCGCCCCTATGCCGCTGAGGGTGTGTTTTGTGTGCCTACTTGTGTCCCCCCCAGTGCTCTACAAAAACCCCTGGTCTGCCCCCGAGGACGCGGGTACTTACCTGCTGGCAAACTGGAACCGGAGCACCCCTGTTCTCCATAGGCGCCCATGTGTTTTGGGCACATCTTTGACCTCTGCACCTGACTGGCCCTGAGCTGCTGGTGTGGTAACTTTGGGGTTGCCTTGAACCCCCAACGGTGGGCTGCCTATGCCCAGGAATTGGGACTTGTAAGTGTCTTACTTACCTCACAATCTAACCAATACTTAGCTCCCCCAGGAACTGTTGATTTTTGCACTACTTTTAAAATAGCTTACTGCCATTTTAACAAAAACTGTATATGATATTGCTTTAATTCAAAGTCCCTAACTTACCTGTGTGGAGTACCTTGCATTTTATGTATTTACTGCAAATCTTGAACTTGTGGTTCTAAAAATAAAATAAGAAAATATATTTTTCTATATCAAAACTATTGGCCTGGAGTTAAGTCTTTGAGTGTGTGTTTCTCATGTATTGCCTGTGTGTGTACAACAAATGCTTAACACTACCCTCTGATAAGCCTACTGCTCGAATCACTCTAGCACAAAACAGAGCATTAGAATTATCTAATTTTGCCACTATCTTACCTCTAAGGGGAACCCTTGGACTCTGTGCACACTATCTCTTACTTTGATATAGAACATACAGAGCCAACTTCCTACAGCTATCAAGCCCCCTCTCTGCCTTTTGGTCTGGAGCTTGCAGATCTCCACTGACCAGATGTCCCACAGTCTCAATGCAGGCCACTTCACATCTCATTAAGGCAGACTGGCTCAGCTTGGCAGAGACTGGACAATCAGAGAAGAGTAGCTGGAAGGCTGGATTTTGGCTTATCAGCAACAACAACCTCTATAACTTCTCTTCTGTATTAGTTATAATACATTTAACAGTGACAAGTTGTTCGGTTTATTCTAAACATCCAATAATGCATTTATAGCTTGTTCCTAGCAATAGTTATACTTTATTAAAGTATTCCCACGTTAGCCTAGGGAGCTAATGCACTACAAGGAGGAAAAACGAAATTAGGAGTTTTTCCTCACCAGAGCATATAAAACATTGTTTATAATGTCACTGCTTATAGTTACAAGGCCCCCTGCCCCTGCGCCCCTTAGTGGTGACATATATGGAACAATAGGGTAGTTCAAGACTTTGGAAGTACCTTTATTTCCAAAGTCAAATTTGCATATAGATTTAATTTAAAAGCAGCTCACAAAGCAGGGATGGCTTTTAAATTGACAACAGGCACCCCAACAGTGCACACTTAAGTGCATTAAGTCTGCTGGGCCTCTAAACCTGCATGCCCTACCATATACTAGGGACTTACAGGTAGGTTGTCATGCCAATTATAATGATGCCTAATTTGCATATAGCTTTTAATTAGAGCTCAGGCTCATGGTCTGGTTAGCAGAGCCCAGGGCACTCTCAGAATCAGAAAAACAGCATCTACTGGTCAGAAATGGGGGCAAGAAGTTGGGGGACACTACAAAAGGTCCTGGTTTCTCACACAACTCTCCCCTCCACACCCAACAGCCCAGGTGGCTCAGCCCATACCTGGGAGAGTTTCCTTGGTCTGTGAGACAAGGAAGAAATTGAAGAAACCAGGCTGTTCTAATGCAACTTCCTCCTGAAAGCTGACCCATCTCTACAGTAACAGGACCCATTTTAAACTAAAATGGCCTCATTCATTTTCTTCCTCCCTTTTTAGTTTAGGTAGTTAGGTGCCCATCTCTAATGTCTCTAACTTTGCTAGGGCAACAACTAGCTTATCTACAGAGGTTGCCCAACACTTGAGCAACCCCACCATGATCAACAGGATTGGGTGCCTAACTTACTTTTGGCTACGGGTCTGCCTCCCATGCCGGGTACAGTGCTGCCATTAAGGCCAGCACCCAGCAGAAGCTACTGACAGCTATCAGAATCCAGAACCACACTCTAAGCTTCATACTGATGTTTAGAGTGGGGGCTACCACATCCTGTGGCAGACACCCTTTTTCCTCTCTCCCTTCTGTCAGCGCAGGAACAACACTCCGTTGCTGAACTGCTGCCTGGCTGCTCAGGACTTCATTGTGATAAGGTAAATCTTTCCAGTGCCAACTTTGGGTTCCTCCCTTACTGTGACAGAAGACCCTTGGTTCACTGGACCTTTCTTTAAGAGTGGCTTACCTTTCCCCTTCTTTTCCCCCTTCTTTTGGAACTGCTATCTCCTAACTGTAGGGACTGGGTCCCCAGGATCTTTCTTTGGGGGCCACCTTGGGTGACCGGTCCATCTGGAATGAGACCACCCTCTGGGAGGCCATTGCCTAGGATACAATCCAAGGGGAGGTCAGAACTGACTGCCACCTTATACCAGCTAAGGGTACCTTTCCTCTCCAGGGGCACTATGGCTACAGGTTTGGTTGTGACCTCACCTGGGGCTACCCTCACTCTTCTTGTTTCTCCTGACACATACTGTTATGGGGACACCAACCTGTTATTTGCCATGGTGTGACTGGCACAGGTGTCTCTCAGGTAAGTGGTAGGGATCCCATTCACCTGAAAGGGGAGGAAATGCCTACTCCCACCCTCAGAGATCACCAGCTTACCATCTGAACCTGTCTCTCAGCACAATGCTATGAAGACCTCCTCTATGGTTACACTGGGCAGCCCAGTGCTAACCACCCTCTTGAGACTGGCTGCATCACCTCTGAAGTGTCTTGTTTGCTGACAGTCAAAGCAGGCCCTATTATCCAAGATCTTCTGTAACCCTGGGCCTCCCCGCTTCTGCTTATACGTCTTGGGAAGGTACCTACTCTCCTCCTTTTTAGGGTTGTGGGGCACTGAGGGAGCCTCTCTGGTGGGCTAACCACCTCCCTCCTTTGGCTTTTGTGGGCCTAACCCCCCCCTTCATGGAGTCTCCCCCCTGGTACTGATTGGAAACCCGGGTTCTCACCCACTCATCAGCTGTCTCCCCCAGTTCTCTGGGACCAGACAACTTTGAGACCACTAGATACTGGTGTAACTTCTCTTGTACACATTGAGTCAGGATGTGCTCTTTAACAATTAAGTATACAGCCCCTCATAAGTACTCACCTGGTTACCTTTAATCCAGACCTTTAGTGCCTTTACTGAGACATCTACAAAGTCCACCTAGGACTTTTTGTTTACCTTTTGGGTGTCCCTGAACCTCACCTTGTAATACTGTGGTGTCAGACCAAATTTTCTAGCTCCGAATTTCCTCATGGCCGGCCAGTGGGCTGATACAGCGAAGCTAGACGCGGTGAGGTTTCTGGACACCACAAGAGAAGGTGAGGTGCACTGGTGCAGCGGTCAGTGAAGAAGATGTTGCTGCCTGCGCCGGAGGGACTCCACACCACCAGACTTGTCTGAGCGGGTTAGTGACCTGCTGACCTCCTGGTTAGCATCTGCTGCCCTCCCCAGCCCCTCTGGCTGCTGCTGCTTCTGCCTTTTGCCTGGGACTGAGAGCCTTCTGACCCTTTGTTCGAGGCACTCCTCCATCCGTAGGCTCGTCCCTGCGCCTTATCCCTGGTGGTCTAGTGGCCATCACAACTAAGTATTTTCTCTCTATCGCTCTTTCACTCTTGCTTTTTCTGCCTTTTCTCACTCACTTTTCCTTTTCTTTTCCATCTCTCCTCCTTTCCTCAGCCCTCTTGCTTTTCAGCCTTTTTTCACTAGTTTTTCCTTTTCTTTATCATCTCTCCTTTCCTCTGCCTTCTTTCACTCTTGCTTTTCTGCCTTTTTTCACTAGCCACTCCGGCCCCTGCAGCCCCAACCCCCTCCCTCCTGTGAAGCACCTTTCCCGCCCTCCTGCCTTCCAGCTGACCGCTCCCCCCGCCTCCCTCCCCTTTTTAATGGCGGCCTGGATCTCTGTTAAACCACCCCCTGGCCTACTGCTGTTACGACGCTGAGACCCTCCTCCACCCCAACACCAGACGTCTCTGCAACTGCTGCACCATCTCCCTCAAGGACACCCACGGACCTTTCACCTTCAGGAACTGCAACTTCAGTGCCAGCCTCAACAAGCTGAAGGTACTCTCCACACACAGAGATACCAACAACCTCCACACCTCTATCAACTGCCTGCTCCTGAACATCCGCTCCCTCCACAAACACGCCACCGAACTCTGGGGTTTGATGAACACCGCCCAACCAGACATCGCCTTCCTTACCGAGACCTGGACCAACCCCACCTCAAGACCAGACATTGCCATTGCCATTCCCGATGGATACAGCATCCTAAGGAGGGACCGGCCCTCCCATCTGGGTGGAGGACTAGCCATTGTAAACAAGCCCTCACTACGTGTCAAGGCCGTCCCAGAAGAACAATGCACCACCATGCAACACCTTCACTTCCTGATCCACTTCAACCACAACTCCTCCATCCGTGGCACTCTGGTGTACAGGCCACTCGGCCCGCCCAGCTTTTATAGACGACGTTGTAGACATCGCTACCCCCCAGGCCCTGGCGTCAGATGACTACCTCCTCCTCGGCGACCTGAATTTCGACCTCGAGGACCGCACCGATCCAAACATCACCGCTCTACTCGACTACCTCGCCTCCCTCAGCCTCAGACAGCTGGTTTCCGCACCCACACACATTCCAGGACACACACTGGGCCCCATCTTTACTTCAAGCAACCGGATCACCATTGAGATCATCTCCACCCCAGACTGGATCGACCACCGCTGCATACACTTGACAATCACTATACCCATCAATCTCAACGCATGGATCACCAAATGCACCGACACTCCAGCCCCACTTCCGCTGACATCAGTCAAACGTGTACCTAAGAAAGCCAGCTGGTTCACCACCGAACTCCAAGAATCAAAGCGTACCCGCAGATGTTTAGAGAAAACATGGAGGAACAGCCAAACCAGTGAAGGCCTTGCCTCCTTCAGAGCCACAACTGCCGCCCACTGCCGAAAAATCAGGAACACAAGGAAGGACGCACTCCGGGAGCGCATCAACTCCTCCACACACAACTCTAAGGAACGCTTCTCTTTCATCAATGAGTTCACAGATCCCCCCTCCAAAGCCACCAGCATCCCCCCGTCACAGGACCACTGCGACAAACTCGCCACCTTTTTTCAACAGCTTCCTCCCGTAAAATCCTGCTACCGAAACCTGTGACCAACCCACCCAGGCCATCCACAGCTGGTCTATGCTCACCATGGAGGAAACAGTCAGCATCATGAACGGCACCCACTCCGGAGCCCCCACGGACCCCTATCCACACCACATATACATCAGAGTCAGCGCAACCATGGCCCGAACTCCGGAACACAATCAACTGCTCCATCAACACAGGCACCTTCCCCGAGGACTGGAAACACGCCGAAATATGCCCTCTCCTGAAAAAACCTTCGGCTGACCCATCAGAACTAAAGAATGTCTGGCACATCTCGCTGCTACCCTACCCTGCCAAAATACTGAAGAAAGCAATCAAGGATCAACTACGGAATTTCATCGAGGCCAACTCCCTGGGCAGCTCCCAGGCCGGCTTCCGCAGCAACCACAGAACGGAGACAGCCCTCCTGGCAGACACCGCCGACATCCGATTACTCCTAGACGGCGGTCACACCGCAGCACTTATACTCCTAGACCTCTCAGCACCCTTCAACACAGTCTCTCACAGCACTCTACGCACCAGACTCCATGACATAGGAATTTGCGTAAGAGCCCTCGAATGGATCCACTCCTTCCTCTCCGGGAGGATGCAGAGGGTCAGACTCCCACCCTACACATCCAGACCCACAGGAGTCAACTGCGCGGTCCCCCAAGGATCCTCACTGAACCCCTCCCCTCCCCCCAGCGCCTTGAGACCCTCACGGGTGAGTAGTCAAGCTTTACAAAAACTGATTGATTGACTGATTGAGTGTCAGGGGGATGTGTGCAGCGGCCGCAGAGGATGCTGCGCGGAAGCCTACTGAGTGCTGTGCAGCACTGGTGTGACTTACGGAGTGCACAGAGCTGAGGTCCCGCAGAACAGCCCCTGAACCATCGAAATCCAGCTGGGCGGGTGAATGTGGTGAGATCTGAGCGGGACGCTATCCCGTCCCAGTGTTCTTCAATCCTCGGCTCCCTAACTCAGGATTGAATGCTTTGCCAAGTCGCTCCTCTCTGGATGTGGCCCGCTGGATGAGACAACTCTGTTGGGCACACCTCGACTGTCACCCTTATACACACTCAGGTACTTCTACACACGAGCTGGGGGCCCTACTGCTGACTGGATCCTACCGCACCTGATGAACTGGCTGGCTATTGAGAGCAGTGTACAGAAAGCTTCCATTATTGGTTCTACCGTTGGCCGCTCCCCAGGTGCCCTGTGACCCTGGTGACTGTCGAGGGCTGAGGTTGCAGTTTGAACACCATGTGAGTGATAGACAAGACACCTATAACATTTCACATTGCTGGCAGTGAACAGCGTCTAAAATAAATAAATTCCTAAACACTGACCTGGCATTGTTGCTCGTACAGGCCTGATTGCTTGTGTTTATCGCAAATTCCACAGTGAGACCCGTAGACCCCTCCAACCCCCCCGGGGTAAGTGTTTAGGAGGCCTGCTTGATGGTATCTCAGCTGTGACGGAGTCAGGCCACTAGTCTGTGCACCTCCTGATGTGAGTATTGCCCTCTTATCTGCCCGTGCTACATCTCTGATACCCTGGGATGGAAATATCTCGCTACCTCAATACTCCTTTATACATATCCTCATTGATGAGACATGGCCTGAAAAAACTGGGCCATACACAGCGACGATGGGTGAGGCTGACCCAACCACACCACCCTTACCTATGGACACGTTCTGCCATTTTGAGTCGATGCTTAATAAACACTCGGAACAGTTTGAGAAGGTCCTCCATGTCATCCTTGATTCCAATACTTAGCTGGAAGCAAAAATTGATTCAGTATCTCTTGACGTGAGCCTCCTTCAAGCAGATTACTGCAAGTTGGCCGACAGAGTTAGTGAAACGGAACAAGTGATACATACCATCACCCCAACAGTACACGATCTTCAGTCTAAACTCACGTCAATGCAGGAGGAGATGTCCTTCCTCCACCGGAGGGCCGAAGATGCCAAGGGGCACTCGTGGCGCAACAACATCCGGTTTATTGGATTTCCTGAGGGATCGGAACTCTGTGCAAAGGGCTCACCGTATACCGGGACGTCCACCTCAGACGGGGGCACCGTCATGCCCTCTCATTGCCCAATTTCTAAATTTTCGAGATCGGAATCTTATCCTTCAACTGTTCCACAACAAGGCGCCCTGGCAATTTGAGAATGCCACCATTTCAGCCTACCTGGATTTCACTCCCGAGGTCCTGCACAAATGCGGATCTTAAATAAAGGTTAAGCAGCTTCTCAGAGAACTCCACCTCCGGTATGCCTTTCTGTTTCCGGCGAAGCTCAAGGTAATTGATGGCAAAATATCTCATGTTTTCCACATACCAGAGGATGTTTGGACCTGGCTCCATGCTAAAGGGTTTGCTACCAATACTGCGGTGGAGGACGAGGAGAAAACATGGGTGTCATCTGAACCCAAACACCGGCATTGCAGACAGCTGCATGTACGACCGAACCAAGAACAGGTGGCAGCGGAACAAGCGCACACAGTTGAAACCGTGGCGCATGATTACCACAACTCATTTGCTGTTGTGCGAACTGATTCTCCTGCAGAATCTGGCTCTGAAATTTGTAATTCAGAAGCCATTTCCACGTGCAGTGCCAGACTCCCCCAGATCACGCCCTAGTCTGCTGATGACCTTATTTGAATCATTTTCATGTTACAGGAACTCTCTTATACCGCCTCATGCCACCAGAGCTCAGGTACATGGGCACTTGACGTGATTGGTTGTTAGACCTGGCATCCTTTGCGTGGTCTCCCCTTTCTTTTTTGCCTCTGCTTCCCATGTTTTGACTGTGTGCTAAACTTTGTGTTTGCTGGTTTTGTACTCTGGGCACATCACCACTGCTGACCAGTGCTAAAGTGCAAGTGCTCCCTGTGTAAATCATATGTGTAATTGGCTTTTCCATGATTGGCATATCTGATTTATTAGTAAGTGCACTAGAGGTGCCCAGGACCTGTAAATCAAATGATACTAGTGGGCCTGCAGCACTAATAGTGCCACCCAAGAGTACCCCTGTAAACATGGCTCGGACCTGCCAATGCAGTGTCTGTGTGTGCCATTAATGCTGCGTTTCGCACTTACTATCAGGAATTGTATGTGCAGCCTGTTCCAACAAACCGTGATTGTGTCCGTGAGTTTTTATCTGGGACATCTACTCCCCAACTTTCTATCTCTCAATGGGATGCCCACAGGGAGCCCCTCCAAGTCAATGAGATTTGCATGCCCATATCCCAGATTGCCCGCAATAAAACCCCTGGGGCTAACAGTCTGCCGATTGAGTATTATGTTGCCTTTTCTGGTACTGTCACACAGCGCCTCTATGAGGTGTTCCAGGATGCACATGACTGGTGTTGCTTACCAGACTCACTTTGCAAAGCCTTAATAATGGTCTTGCCCAAGCCAGATGAGATCCCACGGATGTCAGGTCGTATTGCGCCCTTTCCCTTATGAACCTGGACTGTAAAATCTAGCGTAAGGTTCTGGCGAACCGCCTACTGCCCCTGATTCATAATTTAGACTATGCCGAACAATCGGGTTTCATACCAGGCCATAGCATATTTGTCAATTTAAGATGCTTGCTAAGACTTATTCACAACACAGCCCGAGATGCTTTTGATCAGGGGGCCGTGTCGCTGGACACTGAGAAACCCTTTGACACCCTTGGATAGGACTTCCTTTTCTCAACTCTCGCAGCTATAGGATTCAGACCTCGGTTTCCGGGCTAGGTCCACACCCTGTACACGGATCCAATGGCGAGGGTAAGGACTGGCCAGGTCAGAAAGTTTTGCGATTCAAAGTGGAACCCGCCAGAGGTGTCCCTTGTTGATGCTTATTTTCGCACTAGCCATGGAGCCCCTGGCTTGCCAGTTGTGAGACCGGCAAACATCTGGGTATTCCTCAATTAGACTCCCATCACATAATTGCACTGTAGGCAAATGATGCCCTAGTTTATCTCCGTGACCTCAAGGCTGCACTTCCTGATCTTATGCACCTCCTGTCAGCGTTCGGAGACACCTCGGGCTACAAGTGATCTGGACGAAATTATGCCTGTTCCCTTTAGCACCACACCCTCAATCGTGCAGGGATGTGGAGACTGACATGCTCCTCCAGTGGAGTTATGACTTCTATCGAGCCAGTGGATGAAGTTTTAACACCCTCTCTTTCCTCACATAAGGTCCGAAGAGAATTGTCCCTTGTGAACATTTCAGCAGTATCAATTCCAGATGGGACTGTTTTGAATAAAGTTCAATTTGATATTTACAGGCCTACTGAGGTTATTCAAATTCCATATGTCTTCAAAATTTCAATGACTGATGCTGTTTCTGATGACTGGGATGTTCAAACTGTTGATTCAATGCTTGCTGAGCAGCAGGATTACACTGTATTTGAAAGGGATGATGTGTACATGAACACAGCGAATTATGGGGAAATATTCTGTTTATCATTGGAGATATTACTATATGCACCGAGCACCTAGACAAAGATCAGTATTTAATTGCACACAGTGGGAACCCTGTTCAACTCCACCTATGGGGCGCCCCAAAACATATGTAGACACATTTGCATATTTTTCTGGGCATGACACTACAAATGCAAAGTCATATTATTTCAATTTACCACCTTCCAAAATGAGGAAATTTTTGCTGACTGACACCAAAATAATAAATTCAGATTCCTTTGTTTCCCGACTTGCAGTTGAAGGATACTAATACTGGAAAACACTATTGATGTAAAAAGTGTATGGGGAACACAAGATTGGAAAATTCAGGGTAGGGAAGCTTTGTTTAGAGCATGCCTTATTCCTGTATAAATGATCTTTTTAAATGACAGTTCAACAGACATCCTGCCTAGGGTTAGCAAAAATAAAGGAAATTAATGCGCCCAGTATCCCCACACCAGCCAAGTTCACCAATTGGCAAAGATTCCTAAATGTCACTGAGGAAGAACTAAATGATTGGGTTCAGGATGGCACCTGTAACTCCATACTTTCAAGTCCCGGTGGGTGATTATTGTGGCCAATATACACAAATGGGTGTCAACAGCGTTTTGTTAATTACTCAGGGGGTTTTAAGATTAGTAGGCCGGACCCTCACTTTGTCTTGGGTCAGCACATGGGTATAGTTACCACATACAGTTTGGGTAAACTGTGCCAATAATGGTTACAGACTAACACCATAGCAGCAGTTAAAGAGCACCTGAGTCTCCGATCAAAGGACGTAGACTTGCAAGATTTCTTGATAGGTGACAACCACGCTCTAAAAGATTCCTGCATGCCATATACAATGATATATGGAAGCTTTCTCAAATGGAAGCGGCTGAATGTTTGAGGCAGATAGATAAGGAAAATATGGAAAAAAAGGCTTTATTTGTTGTCGACAATGGTAGGAATACTCTGTCCAACAGAATATATACACTTAGGGCCAGATGTAGGTAGGTAAAATTTTGCGACTTGCAATTTGCGAGTCATACCAACTCGCAAATTGCAACTCTCAAAAGTGCATGCAGAAAGGTGTCTCAGACACCTTCTGCGACTCGCTATGGCCCTATTAATGAGGTGGGTTGCATTTTGCGACCCCATAGCGAGTCCATGCACTCACAGCGATGGTGGCCTGCTGGAGACAGCAGACCTCCATGTCTGTGACTGCTTTTTTGATAAAGCAGTTTTTTTTTTTCTTTTTGCAGCCGGTTTTCCTTAAAGGAAAACAAGTTGCAAAAAGAAAAGCTTCCGAAACCATTTGGTTTCAGTTTTTTCAGAGCAGGCAGTGGTCCATAGGACAACTGCCTGCTCTGAAAAAACATTTTTTTCGTCATTCACAAAGGGGAAGGGGTCCCATGGGGACCCCTTCCCTTTTGCGAATGAGTTACCACCCACTTCAAGTGGGTGGTAACTGCGAGTTGGTTTGCGACCGCATTCGTGGTCACAAAGCAACTCAGCATGGCGATGCGGTTGCAAATAGGAAGGGAACACCCCTTCCTATTTGCGAGTCACAGCCTCAAATTGCGAGTCGGTACCGACTCGCAATTTGAGGTTGTGCATCGCGTTAGGCCTTTTGCACGTCGCAAACTGCGTTATGGTCATTATGACATTGGCGGTCTATGCAGAAGACCGCCGTGGTGACGCCCACCAACAAACCCCGCGGAGGCGGTAATCTGCCCGCCAGATTATGACACAGAAACAGAAAACTGACAGAAACCGGCCACAATCACAAGTCCGCCAGACTGAACAGAGGCGAAAAACTGTCGGACCCACCACCTTCACTGCTACGCCAGCAATACACAGTCCTCCAAATTATGACCCAAGAATCACAACAGCGGACATTCAACGGCGGTCAGCCATTGGTGGTGCACACTGCCGTGGCGGAATTAGGCACCCAACACCACTTCAAGCCAACATTGACCAGATCAAATAAGCCACACCTGACATATATACACACACCCTACACACACACACCAACAGCACTATAAAGCACACCCCCACATAACCCACAACCCTTTTCAAACACAAAAAGACTGCCACACCTTGACAGGCCAATCCCTCAGAGTACTGCTCACACACACCACATCCACCTATACATCCGTCACGCATCACACACCACACACCCTAACACAACATTGAACACCCTCTGCACAACACACACAACACACAAAAGGAATGTCCCCACAAAAGCACCCCTGTTTCACAGATGCGGAGATGCGGGTCATGGTGGAGGAAATCGTCAGTGTAGAGCCACAGCTGTTTGGTGCACAGGTCCAGCAGATCTCCATTGCCAGGAAGATGGAGCTATGGCGGAGGATCGTGGACAGGGTGAACTCTATGGGACAATATCCACGCACAAGGGACAACATCAAAAAGAGGTGGAACGACCTACGGGGGAAGGTGCGTTCCATTGCTTCAAGGCACCAGGTCGTCATCATGAGGACTGGCGGTGGTCCCCACCTCCTCCCCGACAGTTCACAGCATGGGAGGAGCAAGTCTTGGCAATCCTGCACCCTGGGGGCCTCAATGAAATGGCTGGACACTAGTAAGTCACCGTTACTGACCTGCCTCTACTGATACCTGCATGGCATGTCACACCCTCACCCCGACTCCCTACACCCCACTCCATCCCATAACGTGCACCACCCCAATGACCAGACTTACATGTGTACCCCTGCATGCCCTACCCACTGCAAGCACACCCCTCCCAGCACTGTATGTAAACCCACCAGCAATGCATGGACAGCATGTAGAACTACCAATCCCACAATCCATCACCATACACTACCAAAGGTGGGGGGACAACACCAAACCCATAGGGAAAGGTAGAAATGGGGGAAATGTGACAGACAATTACCCTAACAAATCACTTACGTCCCCACAGGTGCCCCAGCTAATGTCAGCGGCGAGCAGGTGCCACGGCAACCTAGTCTTCCACCAGAAGATGCCCTCAAGTGATGACAGCAACTCTGGATGTCCCAAGCTGGATGAACTCCCTGGCCCATCTGTGACCACAGGTCAGTCGGCTTCCACATCCCACGATCAATAGTGTGCCCACCTGTACAGGGACCTCAGTAGACACCACACAGGAAAGTCAGTGAAAGTCCTGGTGTAAGTGGGAGTGGGCACACTGTTCAGGGGACAGAGGCACAGGGGGTCAGGGACAGTGGGAGGTCAGGCCCAGGGAACTGACTGCCCAGGAGGCACTCACACATGTACTGGGGGCATACCAAAAATCCCAGGACAGGATGGGCCAGGTGATCACCATCATGCAGGAGAACCAGTGGCTGCAGGTGGTACACCACCAGGAGGTCATGCAGCAGTTTCAGGGCCTAAATGCCAACATGGCCTGCATTGTAGGCGTGCTGGGTGACATGGCCAAACCATGCAGGAGAACAGAGCACACCAGCGGCCCACTTCCACTAGCCAGTCCACTCACTAGCCATCAACATCTGCTGCATCTAGTGGACAGGAGGACCTGCCACAAGACCCACAGGTCACCAGTACCCCTCCTTCTGCAGCAGAGGAACCACCCCGCAAACGTTCCCTGTGACCCACGCAGACACCAGAGACTGTTACCAAGACCACTGCCAGGAAATGAGCCCCTCAAGATTCTCCCCCTTGTGTGCCACTGAGTCACCTTGTTCACTTTGGACTGTCATTGCTCCTCTTCATATGGTCCCATGGACACTGGACCTGTGCTACAAACCAACAGGGCCACTACACTGAAGTTTTTCTCAACTATCACCCCACTCTATTGCACTATCCCTTCATTATTGTCACTTCAATAAACACCCTTGAACACAACTGGAATATCAGTGCACAGCACTTAACTTAAATAGAGATATGATCAGATCTACAGTCTTACCTGAGTGTCACTGGAAGTACTGCTATATGATATGTGTCCTGTTGTCCACATCCTCCTCCTCTTCCTCCTCCTCACTGTCTTCAGTGTTCACTGCTGCCACAGGTGCATTGTCTCCCCCCTCCTCCTGCAGGTAGGGCATATGGCACCTGTGGGCCATATTGAGCAGTATGCAGCAGACCACCACAATCTGGCAGACCTTCTTAGGGGCGTAGGATAGGCCCCCCCCTTTTAAATGGAGGCACCTAAACCTGGCTTTCAGTAGACCAAATGTGTGTTCCACAACCCTCCTGGTACGGCCATGTCCCTCATTGTATCGATTTTCAGCCCCTGTACTTGGATTCCTAACAGGGGTTTACAGCCAAGACAGTTTTGTGTAGCTGGAGTCACCTGGAAGTAGCGAGGGACACACATTACACACGTACAATGGCATGGAGTACAACTGCAGTTGGCATACACTGCCATACATTGTGTGAAGACTCAAGCTCACCTATGAGCCACATTCTGTGCCTCTGTAGGGGTGCCATCACCTGTGGGACGCTGCTATTCCTCAATACATAGGCATCATACACAGATCCAGGAAACTTGTCAGTGACGTTGGAGATGTATTGATCTGCAAGGCATACCATCTAGACATTGATTGAGTGGAAACTCTTCCTATTCCTGTAGACCTGCTTATTTGCCCTGGGAGGGGCCAAGGCAATATGGGCCCTGTGAATTGCCCCAATCACATTTGGTATGTGTCCCATGGTGTAGAATCCAGTCTTTACAGTGGGAAAATCTTCACTCTGGGGGAGTGAGATGTAGCTGCCCATGTGTTTGAGCAAGGCAGCCAAAACTCTTCCAAGCACTATCGAAAACATTGGCTGTGACATTCCTGCAGCCAAGCCCCCTGTCACCTGGAATGAACCACTTGCCAGGAAGTGGAGCACTGAGAGTACCTGTACCACAGGGGGATTCGCTGTAGTGCTACGGATGACAGGAATTAGATCAGGCTCCAATTGTGCACAGAGCTCAGTAATTGTGGCCCTGTCCAGACTATAGGTGAGTTTGAGGTGCCGGTCCTCCAGTGTAGCCAAATCCACTAGGGGACTGTGCATGGGTGCTTCCCTCCACCTCCTCATCCTCAGCAGCCGTTGGTATCTAACTGAGCCAAAATTAAAATGTGTGTGACTACAGGAAGTATGGACACACACTATCACAGTACACAGAGCATGTATGTATGTAGAAGACTGGACTGTTCTAGGTGTGTACAATCAATACCAATGACGCACATACACTTGTCCAACATGAGTACTAGCATTAGGAAATGGCAACTGCCTGCCCTGTATGCAGGGACCGATGGAAGTGACCTCACTCTGCCGGCGTTTGGTGTCACGGTGGTATGTGGTCTGCACCTATGTGCAACTCCACATTGGCTAACATGGAGTGTAGTGAATCCTAGTTTGTTTTAATGGGATAACAGGAGCTAGCTTAGCCTTTGGCTTGCAGACTCGTGCCCCGTCACCTAGTGACTTTTAACCCACTTAGCTTGCTCTGTCTTAGCCCATTTAATTATTTAATTCATCTTAGGTGGCTGTCCTTGTTTATAGTTAGGCCACTTGTAATGCTTTGCATTATCCTTGTCACTGCGCTAAGGCGTCAAAATCAGGCGACAAAGACAAACAAACAGTAGGTGTTCACACTGAGGGATTTTCCCTCTCTATACTTTCGAGGGATTTGTTTATAATAATTGCCGTCCCAGGCATGTCTGTTATCTATTGTTTGGGAACACACCTACGTCATGGGTCCTGGTTGATCTGTATAAATACATCGCACTTTAGACAGATAATCAGAGGGATTCCGACCAGAGGGCGTCGCCACCATCGCTGATATCGATGCTGCACATCGTCTTGACGCTGACCCAGTCTTCGAGTCCCTGTGGAGTCAGAGACCTCTTTCCAAGGCTCCTCTCATGGCATTGGCAGATTATGTTTAACAAACCCAGCTCTCCTTTTGGTAGGAGGTTAGACCTATCATGTTAGGGTATTAGGACATACTACACACCTTATGTCTTTTCATGCTATTGCAAGATGGTGGGGGTCTTTGTAATAATGACTCTTGTTTTCACAATTCTGTTTCTTGCACTGTTCATTATCCTAATCATTGCAGCCCATGCAACTTATCACAGATTGCAGTTGTGTTAAATAAAAAATATTGAAACTTTACTGCATCTTCGTTATTGCATGTGTTTGGATGAGACATGATGTATCTGTGAGAAAGGGGTAATCTCCTTTTAACCACGACACTCCCTGAGATGTCTTATTCTCGAGTTCATGCGTAAAGGCTGCCACAAATCACCTTTTACTATTTGGGTTTCCGGTGAGGTGCTGCTAGTGAGCCGGAAGGGTTGGGACGACAGCTGCAACTTGTTGTAGGATAGGCATAGTCGCCTACAAACATAAGTACTGTCATCCTTAAAACCAGCAGTCTTGCCTAGAGCAAGAGTCCAGACTATGACAGGAGCTCTATGGAGGACAGGAACCAATGATGATCAACGCCGGCGTTGACGGTGTTCACCGCCGCGGGGGTGACAGCCATTTTCTCTGTACCACTTGACTTGATTACTGACTCTCTACGGTTGTACATCTCCACTGCGTGTGCTGTTGTGACCTGTGTCTGGAATCTGCAATGGCCCGTGCTACAGGGGAAAGGGCCCCAGCCTTCTCTTCAGAGGAGTTGGAGAAGCTTGTGGATGGGGTCCTACCCCAGAATGGCCAGTTGTATGGGCCTCCAGACCAACAGGTGAATACATCATGGGTACTTTGAATGCGACATGGCTGCATGAAGATGTATGTGTGTGCTGGCAGTGTGTCATTTTGGGGAGGGGGGTTTGGCTGCATGCAATGTGATTGTAGAGGTTGGAGTCATGTGTGTGCTTAATGTGGCTCATATTCAGAATGTAGAATATTTGTGTAACAGAATAGATTGTTGAGTTCATGGTGTCCTTCTGTCTATGTCTTCTCTGCAGGTCAGCGCCCATCAAAAGAAAGGGTTGTGGCGTGCCATTGCCAAGGAAGTGCAGACCCTAGGGTTCCATAGCCGGTAGATCACCCACTGCAGGAAACAGTAGGAGGATCTGAGACGCTGGGCACGGAGAACCGTGGAGGCCCAGCTGGGGATGGCCTCCCAATGAGGGAGGGGCGCCCGTCGGAGGCTGACCCCGCTAATGGCCTGCATACTGGCTGTGGCCAATCCTGAGTTGGATGGGTGCTTGAGGGCAGCACAGCAGCCACAAGGGTGTGAGCACAGACTGTGTGGTATTTTTTAGTTTTTTTGCCTGGCATGGGGTTTGGGTACAGGGTTCTAGTTAGGCGGTGCCCCAATATATCGGTTTAGCATTTCCTGTGTGGTCCTGCTTAGCTATGTAGGGTGGTATGTAAATTTGGTATTGGTAAATAGCTACCATACCATGGCAGACAGGGCTTAGTGAGTCCCAGTAGGTGTGCAGATGATAGTGTTTGGGGTCTTTACTGCTGCAGTACCCAGGTAATGGTTTGTAATTGTGGTCCATACTGCACAGTGTGAGTCCCAGAGTGTGAATGTGATGTGTAGGCCATATGTGCAGTTGGTGCTGTGATTGCCCCTCTGATCCCTTTCTTTCTCCCTCACCCTCTCCCCTTTTCCCATCCTGTCCTTGTGTGCATTAGCATCATCTGGCGAAGGAGCAGGGGCAACGAGTGGGGGAGCTGCAGCCCACGGAGCGCACAGCCGCCGAGGGGACCAGTGGGTTGGAGGGCGAGGGGAGCAACACTGGGGAGACAGGAGCAACGACTACAGACTCAGATTCTTCCTCCGATGGAAGCTCCCTGGTGGTGGCGGACCCCTCTGGTTACGGTCTTGCCCTTTGAGACTGAGGCTGATTCGCGAGGCCATCTATGAGCCACCTTTGGTGTACTATTTGGCTCCTTCAGGCACATTAAATGGTGCTGCCTTTGCTGGTGATCCTGCGCTTGAGGCTTCTGCGCACTTCTGCTCCATGGATCAGTCTGCCAATCCCGTCATCGATCTGACGATGTGGGGTCATTCTTGGATGCACTTCCTTTTGATGACTTCGGAGACATTCTTCAAGATCATGGTTATTGTTAACTAACTTGACCATTGGCTTTATTCCAAAGTTTTAAAAGTTTATGCCAAATTGCTTTCTGAAATTTGATTAACTTTGGCCTTCTGTGCTTGTCATGGTCAATATTTTATCTCTTTGTATGTTTTATGCTAGTTTTTAATAAGATTTTAACATGTTTTTGGCTTGGATTCGTGCACCTTCTATGGCGTCATCAATACGGCGTCATCCTTGTTTTGCCAATGGGTAGGGTGTAGTGGATCCAGTTTAGTTTTAATGGGTTTCAGGAGTTTAGCTTAGCCTTCTGGGTTGCAGGCCTGTGCCCCGTCACCTTGTGGCTTTAAATCTACTTAAGCCTGCTCTGTCTTAGCCTATTTATTTTATTATTTATTTTAAGATGGCTGCCTCTGTTTAGAGTTACAGCAATGTTTTGATTTGTGTTATCAGTGTCACTCTGTGAAGGTGTCACTATCAGCATCAAAATTAAGTGATGTACATAGGTATTCACATCATGTCCCTTTCCCACTTACGTGTGACAGGAACATAATGTACTTTTAGTGGGAATTGTTGACAGAATTGCTGCCACAAGCCTGTCCCCTTATCTATTGTTTAGGAACATACCTGTGTCAGGGGTCCTACAAGATCTATATAAATACATCTCACACAGACAAGGTTATCAGAGGGATTCCTACCAGATGCAATCCACGCCATCTATGCTGCACGTCGCCTCGATGCAGACCTAACCTTCGTGTCACCATGGAGTCTGACCTAGACCTCATTTCAAGGTAACAAGAGTTGGGGGGCACTTCTCATGGACATGGTACTGGCAGATTAGGTTTATCACACCTAGATCTCATTAGGCTAGGGATTAGGTTCTCTATGCTAGAGAGTTTACATTTTATGTTATAGCAATATGGTGGGGGTCTTTGTATTCACGACTCTCATCTTTACAATCATGCTTCTTTTATTATGCATTAGCATAATCACTGCAGCTCATGCATTTTATCATAGATTGCATCCTTTTCAATAAATATATTGAAAACTCTCTTGTATCTCCTTTAATGCCTGTGTGTAACTAAGACTTACTGCTAACGTGAGAAAAGGATAACTTCCGTTCCACCACATAAGATGTCGCAGAGTCCATTCGTAAGGATGCCAGAAATCACCTTTTACTGTTTGGGTCCAACTACGACATCCATGCATGTGTGCTTTAAACCCTAAAGGCCAAACCTCAGTAAGGAAAACAGTGGAATATATAGATTTTATTTAGGAAGAGATGGAGGGAAGCAGGAATGGGTAATGAATTGCATTTCTAACTGAATTTACATTTTACTGCTGTTATTGGTGCAATATGAGAAACACTGGCGCCTCATAAATAAACAAGCACGACAAAGAGCAGCAGGAGAGGGATGGAAAGGTCAAGCAAAGCGCCGGTCAGAGAGGTACAGGGCAAGCAGCCATAGGAGCACAGGTGATGCAAATGACAGCACAAGAAGGGTGATTGGGGAACGGGCCAAGAAAAAATGCGAAGCGGGGAGAGCAATTTTATACACATACAAGCGCTATCGACGGAGCAGCAGGCAGGGAGAGGTGAAGAACAAATAGTACCTCAATCACAACAGGAGCAGCAGACGGCACTAATTAAGTTCAATGAATCTGTGTTTGCTCCCTGCTCCACACCAAGCGTCGGAAGTGATGTTTCGGCTGCACTGACCAATAAAGATGGTCCAAAGAAGAGTGACGCAAAAGCAGACAAATGGTAAGCCACGGGCAGGCTCTAAGCCTTTTTAGTTTGCAAGCGACACACATGCACAATGAGCACCATCTTCCCTCTAATAGGTCCATACTTTGTCATGTATTATAGCACTTGCATAAGGTGTACAATCAGGTGATGAGAACGAGGAATGAGAAAGAAAGCAATTATAGAAAAATACATTATTATCCCCTGGTTACAAAAACACATGTGCACCATTGTGTACAAACATCGATAATAAAATGCCAGTGCCAATGCCTTGTCATCCAGTTGATTTCGGCTGCTTGCATAGAGTGACTTGTTCGCAAGAAGTGTGCATATGTGCAGTTGATATTTGTAGGAGGCTGGCCTGGCTTATAGTGGGTACCTTGTAGTACTTACACCCTGTGCCAGGTCCAGTTATCCCTTATTAGTAGAATAGAGATGTTTCTAGCAGCTTAGGCTGATAGACGGTAGCTATGGCAAAGCTGCATAGGGCGAACTAGGAGACATGCAAAGCTCCTACTATACCACTTATATCATATAGCACAATATCATAAGAAAACACAATACTCAGAGTTACTAAAAATAAAGGTACTTTATTTTTATGACAATATGCTAAAAGTATCTCAGTGAGTACCCTCAGTAAGAAGGTAAGTAATATACACAAGTTATATGTACACAAACCCAAAACAGGTAAGTAAGAGTCAGAAAAGTAATGCAAACAGTGTAGAATTACAATAGGGTGCAATAGGTGAACATAGGTCTAGGGGCAACACAAACCACATACTCCAAAAGTGGAATGCGAATCACGAATGGACCCTAGACCTATGGGAGCTTGTAGAGTGTCACTGGGACTGCAAGAAAACAGTCAGCGTGTCCAAGGTACCCCACCCCAAGACCCTAAAAAGTAGGAGTAAAGTACCCCTACTACCCTAAAAGGACACAATAGTCGTGACAGGGGGATTCTGCAAGAACCACAAACACCAGCAAAGCACTGAAGACGGATCCCTGGACCTGAGGACCTGCAAGGCAAGGGGACCAAGTCCAAGAGTCGCAATAGTGTCCGGGGGGGGGTTAGGAGCCCAGGAAACCCCGGATGAAGGTGCAAGGAAGCTGCCTCCGGATGGAAGCAGCTTAGGATTCTGCAACAACGAAGAGGACTAGGAACTTCTCCTTTGGATGGAAGATGTCCCATGTCGTGCTGAAGGTTGCAGAAGTGTTCCCACGCAGAAATACCTCAATTAAGCCTTGCTAGCTGCAAGGGTCACGGTAGAGGTTTTTGGGTGCAGCTGGGGACCAGGAAGGACCAGGATGTCTCCCCTTGGAGGAGGAGACAGAGGGGGAACTCAGCAACTCAGAGAGCCCCCACAAAAGCAGACAGCACCTGCAGAAGTACCGGAGCAGGCACTTAGAAGATTTGTGAACCGGAGCTGGCTCAGAGTCACAAAGGAGGGTCCCACGATGTCGGAGGCCAACTCAGCGGGTTGAGCACGGCCGGACGGAGTGCTGGGGACCAAGGCTAGGCAGTGCACAAAGGAAATCCTGGAAGAGTGCACAGGAGCTGGAGCAGTTGCAAATCACGCAGTACACAGGTTTGCAGTCTAGCATGGGAAGGCAAGGACTTACCTCCACCAAAACTTGGACTGAAGGATCACTGGACTGTGGGAGTAACTTGAATAGAGCTCCTGTGTTCCAGGGACCACGCTCGTCATGATGAGAGGGGACTCAGAGGACCGGTGATGCAGTCTTTTGGTGCCTGCATTAGCAGGGGGAAGATTCTGCCGACCCACTGGAGATTTCTTCTTGGCTTCCAGTGCAGGGTGAAGGCAGATGACCCCCAGAGCATGCACCACCAGGAAACAGTCAAGAAAGCCGGCAGGATGAGGCGCTACAATATTGCTGGTAGTCGTCTTGCTACTTTGTTGCAGTTTTGCAGGCATCCTGGAGCAGTCAGCGGTCGATCCTTGGTAGAAGTCGAAGAGGGAGATGCAGAGGAACTCTAGTGAGCTCTTGCATTCATTATCTGAAGAATTCCCCAGAGGAGAGACCCCAAATAGCCAGAAAATGAGGTTTGGCTACCAAGAAACGAGGATTGGCTACCAAGAAAGGTAAGAGCCTATCAGAGGGGGTCTCTGACGTCACCTGCTGGCACTAGCCACTCAGAGCAGTCCAGTGTGCCCCCAACACCTCTGTTTCCAAGATGGCAGAGGTCTGGGACACACTGGAGGAGCTCTGGGCACCTCCCCTGGGAGATACTGGTCAGGGGAGTGGTCACTCCCCTTTCCTTTGTCCAGTTTCATGCCAGAGCAGGGCTGGGGGATCCCTGAACCGGTGTAGACTGGCTTATGCAGAGATGGGCACCATCTGTGCCCATCAAAGCATTTCCAGAGGCTGGGGGAGGCTACTCCTCCCCAGCCCTTCACACCTATTTCCAAAGGGAGAGGGTGTAACACCCTCTCTCAGAGGAAATCCTTTGTTCTGCCTTCCTGGGCCAGGGCTGCCTGGACCCCAGGAGGGCAGAATCCTATCTGAGGGGTTGGCAGCAGCAGCTGCAGTGGAAACCCCGGAAACGCAGTTTGGCAGTACCCGGGTTCTGTGCTAGAGACCCGGGGGATCATGGAATTGTCCCCCCAATACCAGAATGGTATTGGGGTGACAATTCCATGATCTTAGACATTTTACATGGCCATGTTCGTAGTTACCATTGTGACGCTATACATAGGTAGTGACCTATGTATAGTGCACGCGTGTAATGGTGTCCCCGCACTCACAAGGTCCGGGGAATTTGCCCTGAACGATGTGGGGGCACCTTGGCTAGTGCCAGGGTGCCCACACACTAAGTAACTTGGCACCCAACCTTCAGTAAGTGAAGGTTAGACATATAGGTGACTTATAAGTTACTTATGTGCAGTGAAAAATGGCTGTGAAATAACATGGATGTTATTTCACTCAGACTGCATGCTGCAGCCCATAGGGATCTCCTGGAACCCCAATACCCTGGGTACCTCAGTATCATATACAAGGGAATTATATGGGTGTACCAGTGTGCCAATGAGAATTGGTAAATTTAGTCACTAGCCTCCAGTGACAAATTTGGAAAGCAGAGAGAGCATAAACACTGAGGTTCTGGTTAGCAGAGCCTCAGTGATACAGTTAGGCACCACACAGGGAACACATACAGGGCACATACTATGAGCACTGGGGTCCTGTCTAGCAGGATCCCAGTGACACAGGGGCTAAAACATACATACATACAGTGAAAATGGGGATAACATGCCAGGCAAGATGGTACTTTCCTACAATATTTGAAATCAGCTGCGTTCAGTCCTCAGATGGATCACTGTAGTGCATATTGACCAGAAGCTCCATGCCCACATGAAAAGCAAGTAAATATAGCTTTAGGAAAGCATCTCATGGAAACATAGGCTTAGGAGCTGAGGGGGCACAAGAACAGACCTGAGGTTTCCGTCATCAGAGGCCGCACAGTCTGCAACACCATCAAAGAAACTTCTAAAAATGTAAGGGCCACATGACTAAGGCCAAATTTAATGGTGGTTGAAGCATACCGGCAGGAGTAGAATGCAACAAACTCCATTCAAATTGGCCCAACAGGTCCCAGGATATCTGCTGCCATTTCACCTGCATACAACCTGTGAAACTGCCAGACATATCCTCAGTGCCACCAGGCTGAAAAGATCCATACCACCTCAAGCGGTTTAGTAGATATTCCTCCAGGAAGGGCCAGAGCCCATGAGAAGACTGGAGTGCCACAACGTTCAATTTAGCTCCAAGTTGACCACTGCACTGGGCATCATCGACAACTACAAGATATACCTCTGGGAGACCAGTGACCCCAGGCTGGGGAGAACATAGCTCTTGTGAACACGTCATGCTCTGGGCCTGTTTTCCTCCTGTTGCTTGTGACCGAGGAAGTACGCCCTGGACGCAGAGAGGAGGGAGAGGAAGGGGAAGAAATGATTGGGAAACCAGACACGCCACACTTCCAACCTGCACTGCCATGGAATGCATGCAGTGCCAGAAAGAAAGGACCTGGCTCCTCTACCAGCAGAAATGAGTGCACTGAGTTGTGGGAGACAGTTTAGATGCTCATGCTTGGGCTCCCGGTCAGCCTGTAGTGAGCAGTGAATAATGTCTCATACATGGGGAAGGGGCAGCTGCTCAATGAAAAAGAAAAACAAATCCTAAAAGTAAAAATGTACTGGCTGGCTGAAGGAAAAGTAGTGCAGACCACCACAGTACAAATAATCACTCCATAGCACAACTGGGATTTCTGATAATTTGCAACTCTAAGCAAGGGTGTTGAATTAGGGACTTTTGGTATCTGATAAATTCATAAATACAATATTATGCAGCGGATGGAGCACAGGAATGTGGAAAGAAGGAGAGATGGGCAAAGGATGGATAGAGTATGGATGAAAGGGTGGACAGACAAATGCAGAGGTGGATGGGGAGAAGTATGGAGAAATGTGCGGAGGGAAGACGAATGGAGCAACTGATGGATGCAATGACGGATGGGGGAAAGGATGGATGGAGAGAAGGATGGATGATGGATGAAAAAGAAAGGAAAGAAAAAGATGGATTGAAGGTTGTATAAAAATAAAGATCGAGGTATGGATTGAAAAGACTGAAAGAAGGATAGGTGGATCTGGAAGAAGTACAAAATGACAGGATAGAAAGAAGGAACGCAAGCTGAGAAAAAAAGACTGTGAGAAATGTAAGAATTTTAGAAATATCTCAGGGGGAACAATTTCCTGAATAACTGCCACATTTACCTACCTCATCCACTCACTCAAAGCTATGTGGAACATTGTGGCCAAAATGTCCTTTTCTGATAGATACTTCTAACCATAGATTTATCACCTTATGAATACTCCCAGGAGCCAGACTGTATCCGGAGAACTTTCTCTGGAATTCCGTCACGTGTCGGCAGGTGGCATAGTGTGGCTCTGAGTTGGATCCGTCCACTCCAGATGTGACATCGTGGCCCCTACATAGCCACTACCTCTGTGTGCTTATGTTAGTTAGTTTATTTCCTCACCTTCTGATGTGAAACCGGAGCTCTCTCACTCAAACTCGGTCAGGCCTGAATGTCAAAAAAATTCCAGTGTGCAAGCGGCATGTCGATTTCTAAGATGACAGGGTTTAACCCTTGCATGGATTGTCACAAAGTTGTCAGCGACAGACTCGCACAGGGTCTATCTCTGGTGTCTGGGCTCCTTGCACGATTCAGCGTTGTAAGACAAGTGCACAAAGATGAATTTGAAGTCTATAAAGGACCACGAGGCCAAATTATATGTTACAGAAGACCGACGTAAAGTCAGGAACACCAGATCACACTTGAAGTTGAGGACATGAATGTGTTTTTGTTCCTTAGGCTCATCCCATGACCTTTCCTCTTCATGTTTGACATCATCAATTAAGTCGAAGAAGCACAAGAAGTCCAAGCACGGCTCCCTTTTCGTGCCGGCATTCCCACCATCTGAAGCTCACAACACCCCGAGAACCTCCAGGCTGTGAATAAAGTCTCTGTTATTGGCACTAATTCCGGCCCTCATCCTAATGCAAATCGACTTCCTGGGTCCATCGGTGATGCCGCAACAAATCAGAGAACACAGATTAGCCATGTTGCAGCTCCTTTGGTCCGCTACTGGATTCCTCTAGAGTGCCTAAAAGACCAAAGGATCGAAGGGGGCATGAAGTCAGATTACTGCCAGCAGATCTGTCCTTGACACCGATTGTGCCGCTCAACCCTAGCTGTGGGTCAGCCCATATTTCAGGGCCAACACAATGCCCCTTGCCCTACATGGTGGCAAAATCAATGCCAAAATCCTGTGCATCGATGCCAGCACTGATGCCACCGCTACCAGCGGGGGAGCCAATAGTTCTTTTGGACTCAGAAGTGAATCCACCATTTGTGCAGCACCGAGGGTTTGTGAAGTAAGTTATGCAGACAGTTTGAGTGGGGCAGTCAGGACCAGTTTGATGCTTTAGCACCATGCGTGGATTCGTTCAGTGGGGTTGTTCAGACCCCTTTAGCACAGGACCTACGAACCCACTCCACCTTATTTCTTACAGAACCACATGGCTGTGGTGTTGTCTATGAGAACCTGCACATGTTCTCCATTGACAAATGGGTGGAACCCTTTCAGTGGCAGGCGAATCACCCGCAACGAAAATAAGTTGATGTGGAGTCGATCCTCTGCTAGACACCATAGTCCTCTGGTCTCCAAATCGCCCTCATGACCTCCCCAATCTAGCAATGATGATGCATCCATCAAGACCATTAGCTGTAGGTGGGATAGGGGAAGGGGCCTACCACTGGTCCCAACTGCAATCCATCAGTCATCACTGTAGATCTTTTGCAGCCTCCTCCGACACCTTGATAGAATCAAAAATGTTCCCTTGGTGCTGAGCCCACAAGATTTCAGATCCCTCTACAGAGCCAGCACCTCCCACCTGGCATGCTCCACAAACAGAATGCAGGAGGCCTAGAAGGCCAGAAGCCTCAGAGCTTCTCTCATTGGACCCCAGGGTGAAGGGTAAAACATAAGGATCATAGACCGAACTCCAGCAATGGCAACAGGTTGGTTGTCATTTGGAGGTGGTCCACGACTGATTGAGGCAAGACTCCTCAGCAACCATTTGTTAAGGTATAGGAAACCTAGAATTCCTAACCTCCAAAGTTGGGAAGTGAACAAATGCAGAAGAGTTTTTTAGCAAATAATATTAACCTAGGACTTAAAGAAAAAATGAAACATACTAAATTGACTGTGTAACAAATTGTAATTCATTGACATATATGAATGTTTTAAATATTTTTTACTAATAATTTAAAATTAATATTAGTCACTCTTACTATTTATTATCATTTATTTCTGTTTAATTTTCAACAAATGTGTTTAAAAAGTATGTTATTAATTGTTTTAAATATTTTTTGGACTTATTAAACTAAGTTTAAAATTGATGTAGTTTTAAAGTAAGTGTATTAATTTAAAAAAAAAATATAGCATTCATTACATTTTTAACTTAAAAATATGTACATATGTATATTTTAAATGTAGCATTAATTTAATTTATTTTACATTATTTCTTATGAGTGGGAAGTGTTGGTGAGTGGGTGTGGCGCTACGGCCAGAGCTGCTGACTTTGGAATGGGGGAACCAGGTTAGAGTCTCGACATTGGCACAACAACCTGTAATTCTAGACAAATCACTTAATCTCTCCCTGGTTAAAAAAATGAATGTGTCCTTCTGTAATGTAACTGGTGCTCATGTAAAGCACTGCAATACCATTGGGTCGGGTTTGCACTATATAAACCTGTTAAAAAAAAGTGTACAGCCAGCCTCCATTGTTTTCGATGGAATACTTACAATATCCCTGGTTGGCCAAATGCGGTGCATGACTTACCCCAAGGCTGGGCTGGAGTAAATTTAGGCTTCTTTTATCACTGTTAGAACTACAGTGGAATTAAATGTATATTTTATGGTTGCAACTGCCTCACTCTGATGTGGAAGTGTATTTGTATAAGCACATCTTTAATTATGAGTAGTTATTCCCTATTTTCCCAGCACTCCCACTTGTCGCTCCCACATTAGCTACTTAAACATATCCCTCCGCGTATGGACATTCCTCCAACCGAGATGGTGGCCTCTGTACAGAAAAGTTAGGGAGGTGAAGATCCCTACCACTAGGTTTGTCAATCAGTGGGATGTGAAGTAGTATTACTGAAGCACTTCTTAATGGAGGCCAAAATGACTTTTTGTATCTGGACCCACATTAGTATATTCCCACATCCCATAATGCTGGGGTAAAGCTTCTGTGCACAGGAAGGAGATGTAAGCAAACACCAAAATACTTGTAAACTATGGCCATGGGTAGTTGTAAAGAAGGCATGCCTTTATATGTTTACTTCTTTAACTCTGTAAAGTATGTACACACTCACTCCAGGAGCCCACTTCCCTTTCCATGGAACATTAAAGCGAACATTAATAAACACTGACGTTACTGCCAGAGCAAACCTCATCTTCAATGCATCATCGTCGCGCACAGAGTGCACTGTTTACCTGTCTCGCTGGTTGTCACCGTCACACTATGGAGGAGAAAATAGCTGGAAGGATCGAGGTGTTTTCTTGTTCCGTAGACCTTCACAGTGTACTCCGTGAAGGGGAGCAGGTCCACGCATGTTACTGAGGTCTCTTTAATCCTATTGTCCTGGGCTTTGATGGTACATTGGCATGTATCATATGGCTGGCATCTGTCGGCACAGCAGGACCTTTGACGGCAGTTTGCTAAATTTCTCCAAACACGCTGACAATCATCATTATCACACGCCAGACTCAGTGTGATGCTGGTGGGGGACACACCCAGGAGTATTCGCTGTATTTCTATGGGAAATAGAACATTTACATTTCTGCATCAGAAAAATCGAGTTTGATTTCTTCTTAAAGAATTGCACATATACTATAACTTAATGTATACTGAAGTACATAAAAATAGTTTCCTGTACACATATGCTCTGGAAATAAGAAAACAACACTTTAGAAAAAAAAAGACAACTGCCCTGCCTGACCCTACGCTCTCAATCTGAGACATGCCCTTCATCCTTACATCATCATTATTTCACAACAAAAATCACAAGATGTTTTCATCTGCGCTCTTACCTCCGTGTAAGTGAGAGAGGAAAGACTAGCGAAGGGGAATGTTTCAAAGACGGAGAGGCACCTGAGGAATTGGCATGACAGGAAGGTGGTTGAGGATTGCTGGTGGTGGAGGATTGTGGGTGATAGAGGATTGTGTGTGGTAGAGGATTGCTGGTGGTAGAGGGTTGCTGGTGGTAGAGGGTTGCTGGTGGTAGAGGGTTGCTGGTGGTAGAGTACTGCGGGTGATTGAGGACTGCTTGTGGTAAAAGATTGCTGGTGGTAGAGGATTGCGGGTGGTAGAGGATTTTGGTTGGTAGAGGATTGCGGTTAGTAGAGGGTTGCTGGTGGGGGGGGGAACTGCGGTTGATTGAGGACTGCTTGTGGTAGAAGACTGCTGGTGGTAGAGGGGGCGGGTGATTGAGGACTGCTTGTGGTAGAAGACTGCTGGTGTTAGATGATTGAGGGTGGTAGAGGATTGTGGGTGGTAGAGGATTGTGAGTTGTAGAGAATTGCGGGTGGTAGAGGACTGCTTGTGGTAGAGGAATGCAGGTGGTAGAGGGTTGCAGGCGGGAGAGGGTTGTGGGTGGTAGGTTGAGGGTGGTAGACGGTTGTGGATGGGAGAGGATTTGGGTGGTTGAGGACTGCTTGTGGTAAAGTGTGGTGGGTGGTAGAGGGTTGCAGATGGTACAAGTTTGCAAGTGGTAGAGGGTTGCGGGTGGTAGAGGGATGCAGCTGGTTGAGGATTGCGGGTGGTAGAGGATTACAGGTGGAATAGGACTGCGGGTGAATGATTGTTGCCTGCTACCAGTGCCAACCACTCAAAGACAGGACCAGCTGCACAGCTGGCACAGTCTTCTGGTGTAAATAAAATTTGCACTAGTACCACCATCTCCATCTCACATCCTTCCGTCACAGCCTGACCACTCCCGAAACAAAGTCTCTTCTCAAGGGTGATGACGCAGAAAAAGAGGGTTCGATATATATTCATGTACACTGTGTAACCGACATATATATTGAAGTGTGATTTTAAGTAAAAAGAAATAGTGTACGAGGGAAATTGTGCCCTCGGGGCAGTTCGCCATCATTATAAATGAGCTTTATTAATCATGAAGTATTAAAAATGTATTAATCCGTCATAATCGCAAATGTATGCCATGATTTCTTGTTTGAAAACTGTTTTGCTTAGCTTAAATTTAGTACAGGCTTTGGCCTAGTTGCTTGGTTTCAAATTCTAACTGCGTGATTCTTTTTTCCTTGAATTAATGAAATATATTCTTGCTTGAAGTTGTATTTTTCCAGTAGAAACTGGCTGGTACACTTATCTCCAAGGTTTCGTGCTAGGCCGGTTACATCCCCTTTGATACAAGGTCAGTCTCTGCAGGTGCGGACAATGAAGGTACAGATAGTAAAATAATTGGCAAACCATGATACAATTTGTGTTCCAAGGCACCAAGGACAGTGTATGCATAAATGGGCGCTAGTAAAAGACAATTTTTGATTGGACAATTTGAAGCCAACCTATGAACCCTCCAATGGAAGACCCTACAGAATTTGGAATGTTTTTTACTTAAACCCACCGGACAAAGAGAAGGCAGCCATTTTCCTCGATGCCAGTTTGAAGCCTGATGCCAGACTCCATTTTGGACGACACCCTGATGCCCTTTTCTCTATCTGAGAGAAAGAGACTTTAAGAATTCTCACCCTAGAGACTTTAACTTTGATTTGCCCCGTCTTGCCCATGCAGTAACTTTGCCCTATTCTCCTTGCCGTTGCAAGGAAGCTTGCCCTTAACTTTGCCCCTTTGAAATTTGCCCCATGCTGATCAACCGGTACCTGAAGGACGAAGACTTTTCTTGAATGCTGATTGTATTTGGTAAATATGAAAGGATAAATGTATTATGCATTGTGTTTTTTTTCCTTTTAGGTACCAACTGCTATTTTGATAGGATCCTAGCTAGAACTTTTCCAAATTTGTGTTGACTAAATTTGTTTTGCATGAAGTCCCACATGCCAATGCTAATTAGAGGTTAGTCGAGGTATTCATTCAATGTATCATGAAGAATTGAAATCTTGTTATGCTGACCGAATGTATGCAATTAGTCAAATACAGTTAGTCACATTGGTGATTTGCATTGCTATAACAGAGTGTATCATTATTCAGATTTTGCGTAGATTGCGTTTCTTCCGCCGTTATGGACAGCTAGTAATGTTCATATACATATATCAATTGGTTTTGAGACACATATATATCGTGCTAGCTTTGTTAATATAGGGAAATAAATTCACTAACTTTTAATAAACTGGTGTGGTTATTCATGACTGAAAGGTCATGGTGCGCCGAAATACCAACTGTTATTGATTTCTGATGTGTTATATTGATCTATTAAGTGAGTGCTGATAACCGATTACAACAGTTATTGATTATTGATCTGAGTGACTCGACTATTGAGGATGAGGAGAGCCCGACTCGGTTAAAAGATTCACCGACCTCCAACGTGTCCAGGTACAGGTAATTTATAAGGGCCGGACGCGTTATCAGTAGATGGTAGCAGAGATTGATGGTTTAGCCCTTTGGGACCCCATCCGAACAATAGACAGAGTCAGGTTAGAATTTTCTTTGATAAAACAAGTTGGAGAGATGATGATGCCCTAAGTCCCCGATGACTTTCCCGGGATCTCGGAGCTTGCGAATGAGGAACATGCAGGTATGAGAACGGTCTCAGCGTTTCTAGTGACGGTATGAGTGAAGTTAGGGTTTCGCACTTGCACAGCTTATCGCCGCAGATTAATTGAGACGTTTGTGAGGATTTTAAGGGGGGTTAAAAGATATTAGAGGAGTGTTACTCCAAAAGGTGTGAGAGTAGGGAAGTCGTCGAACTTCACATGTGTGTGGCGCTTTGAGCAGAAAAATTGTCCACGTGGTTGTTGATGTTGAGACGGGCCCTGCGAGGTCAAGAGACTCCGGAGTATGTTGAAAAGTGTATGTGACACTTGTTTGATGTTGTGATCTGGTCGGTTTAATAGGTTGATCGGGCGTGGTCAACAAGTCGGTATGAATGTTGCAGAGTGAAAGAAAACTTCGACTTTGAGATTTGACGAATTCTAAAGTGCACTAGAATAGTTCATTGATCAGTTGAAAGTAAAGTTTGCGGGTCAAATTTTGCTTGCGAAAGTGGGAAACCGAGAAAGATGGAATAACTGCTGAGGCTAGTGAAAAATCCCTAAGGTTTCTGAAGCGGTTGTGTTACCCTTCCTGTAGTAAACCGACAGATCTGTTTTATTCTTTTGGTTAAGTGCTCGCGTTATATTGCAGAAATTAGTTTATGAGTGAAGCCGAATGAAAAGAGGACAAGCCGCAGGACTTTGTCAGCCGCAGTGTGTGAGTGTGACGTCACTAGGAGCCGCGCTGGGATAGGTCGGTTGGTGAGAAGGGTCGCGCACGGATTGGACGCAGTCCGTGAAGCGCAATTGGAAGGGGAAAGGCAAGCGAAGAGTATTCCGGGAATTAAAGTCACTTATTGATTACATATTGTCAGAAAAACAAAAGACGGAAGGATGAAATTTTTCAAAGCATTTAAGAGTGCCATGAGGGGAGATGTTTATATTAAAGCAAATGTAGGAGAAGAAACACCGCCTGAGGGTACACCAGCTTACATCGTCATTGAAGAGAAGGGTGTAGCGCCGTGTCTTTGGCTAAAGCAATGGTGCAAATTAACAGAAAAACATGGAAGTGTAGCGTTCCCTATCCACGGGTCGTTTAACCTAAGGGTTTTAGAAAATCTGAGGTTTACGCTATACGACATGAAAGTACCCCCAAGGCCAGCACAGTTTGAGGCATTGGCAATTTGGGAGCTAATAGCTAGAAATCAACAACAAAAGAAATTTGAGACAAGAATAAGGAAAGTAGAAAAGACCCTAGCGGATGCTAGATGGGACAGCACACAAAAGGTTTGGAGATCAGACGTATTGCAGGGAATTAAATTGTTTCCAGCGATTGCCGAGGAAGAGGAGACGGAAGGAAGGAAAGCCACCTGTAAGACAAACAGGAGTCAGTCCAGGGAAGGAGAGAGCAATAGAAACTCGATAAGGGGAGACGAGTCAGATGATGAGGAGTTCATTATACAATTACTGAATGATCGCCCACCACCATATGTGGAAAGCGAAAAAGGCTCAAGCATTAGTACTGCCCCTCCAGAACCAATACAGGGTAATGTGATGCCAAATTTGAGAAGATCTCAGAGACCGAGCAGTTCTGACATGCCTTTCTCACCACGAATACCACGGGTTCAGAGGATGTACCCAGACGTGCCAACATTGAAACCTGCTGATAACTATCAGCCACAGGTCCAAAGGCACTATTGCGATGAGCATAATGTGGGAATGACTTCCGATTCAATGGCGCAGGGAGGACAAAACTATCAGACACCGACATTGATTCAAGCTGAATCAACACAGTTCTCGATGCCCCAAAAGCAGACACCAGAAGTGCGAGTGGTAGAAAGCCAGTTAGGTATGCCAGCAATAATGAACCACAATGTGGGGATTAACATGCCACAGAATTCGGGGAACAGACAGAATCCAGATGCAATATCTCTACCTATCACTGTAGGTCCACCAGTACCACTGTACATACAGGCAAATTCAAGCACCAGCGACCAAGGGTTAATGATACAGAATGGGACAGGGAGAAGATGCATAGAAACCACTCCAGAGACAACTCCGATAGCGGCACTGCCAAATGGATCTGGGTCCTTGTCAGAGTTTAGTCCAATTCCAATTTGTGCTCCGTCAACCGTGGTAAGGTCACATCCACCACTATTAGTACCGTTAACCTCGCAGACTGAAACATTACAGAAACCGTCGATGGCAGTTGATGTAACTGCTACATTGATGGGACTGAACGCGCAACAGTTGACACAATGGTTCAACAGCCTGAACTCCCCACAGAGTACATCAAGCGGGAAGGGAGAAGAATACCTGAATAAAATAAGGTTGGGGATGGAGGCAGATGAACTGGTAGAAGGAACAATGGGTTTGAACAGATTAGAATCATACACAGAGGAAGAACTAAGATACATGTGCCCTAGGATTACAAGAGAAGTGAGCAACATACATAAGAAGTTACAAGAAATTGCAGACAGAAACGAGATCGATATAGGTAAGACCAAACACCTGAGCAGAAGTTACAGGTTAGACTTCGAGACAAAAGATTTTGAACACATGAGATCCGCAGGGATGAAAACACACCTTAAAGAGATACTGCAGAGTGCACAGGTTTGGAGATGTTTAGACAAGTGGGAAAGCAGGTGGGTCAAGAAAAAAGATAAAAAGAAGGAAAACACTTCAGAACGAAGTGAGAAAAAACAACAGAATGACGATCTGATAACCATGTTACCAATGAGAGAGACAGCAGGGGGAAAACTTGTGCATGTACCATGGCACAGGTGCGATATTCAATCCTTTACGGATGACTTTCCCAAATTGAGAGAGAAGCCGATAGAGTGGTATCAACAAACGGATAGATTTGTGAAACTCGCGAAGTGTCTCTGGGAAGACCTGAATACCTTATTTGAAATTGTGGTTCCGGCTGATTTGTGGGAAGATTGTAAAAGGGCTGTAGGTTGGCCGACGAGTGAACCAGAGAGAGATAGGGACACAGGTGCGCCATCACCTATGGTAATGAGTTTGTACCACAAGGTGATCGAGCACTTGAAAACCAAGGTTGCGTCGAAAAATGTGGATTGGCAAAGGATTGACAGGACCGCTCAAGAGGTTAAAGAATCTATACACGCGTATTATGAGAGGTTGTTGAAAGCGTTTAAAAATTACAGTGGCACGGAAACGATTGAACCAAAAGACATGCTCCATTTTGTGTTCAGGTTTGTGGAAGGGCTGAGACCCGAAATTAGCCAGATGATTAAATCGCATTTGATTTGTTGGCAGTCAAAGTCAATCGATGAAGTGTTGAATTATGCAAAATACTGCAGTGATGAGATTGAGACAAAGCAGAAAAGATTGAAGGAAAAGGTGATGGTGATGCAGCTCAGAGCAGCTCAGACAGGTTTACAAGGTTTGCAAGGGTTTCAACAACAGATGCCGCAGCAGCAGCAACAGGGAAATGTTATGTTTCAGCCACAGATGAGAGGCAGAGGTCGAGGAGGTTTTGTGAATAATGGTCCAGATTTGAATACCGTTATGATTCCAAATGGTATACAGGCAATGAAGAAGGTGATGCCATGTCACACGTGCGGAATTGTCGGGCATTGGAAACGGGAGTGCCCAATGATGGTGCAGGAAGATGTAGGTCAGCAAAACAATGATGTCAATGCATTTCAGACTATGAGAGGACCGAAACTGAGAGGTCCAAATCCAAATTTTCAAAACAATATGAACCAAATGCAGGGTCTACAACCCATGCAACCGCAACAGGTGCAAATGCCTCGTGTGCAAATTACACAATTGCAGCCAATGCAACAGCAGTTTCCTATGGTACCTAATCAGCAAATGCAAATACCCTTAGCACCAATGAATCAGCAGCAAGCAATGCTTCCTCAACAGGTCACAGGTCAAGGAATGAATCAAAATGACACAGTACATCAGTTCCCGTTACACAGTGAGAATGGAATAAACGATGCATGGGAGAGTGAAAGTTCAGATGAGGAGGGAAATTGTGTGCTTGCAGCATCCTTGGAAGTTGATCAAAAGGGCCCGTATGTGGAGGGAAGAGTTATGGGCCATCGTGTTTCATTCTTGGTTGACACAGGAGCTACACGTTCCACTGTTAGGAGCATTGAAGTACCAAATCTGCCACTTTCAGGGAGAACAGTTCAAGTAGTGGGAGTAGCAAACAGGTACCTGACGAACCCAATCACAGATCCAGTACAAGTCAGAATTGGTAACTATCAAGGGTCACATAATTTTGTGGTATGTGACTCAAGCCCATATCACTGTTAGGGAGAGACCTATTGTGCAAATTGGGATGTTCGATTACGTGTTCGAACGATGGAATTAGAATTCAGACAAGCAGTGATGGGGAAGAAGAGGACAGTGTAGAAGGGGATGAGATGGAAACTGTTGATGAAGAATATCCTCTGATTACCCTTTTTCCGATGATCACTGAAGCAGATATTCCAGCTGAATTACGGGAAACAGTCGGAAAAGAAGTGTGGGATATGACAGGAAAAGAGGTGGGATTGGTGAAAGGAGTGGAACCAGTGAAAGTGACCGTAAAACCCAATGTAACCTTTCCCCAAACCCCACAATACCATATGGCACAAGACACCCTCATGAAAGTCGCCCAACTCATTGACGAGTTTGTAAAACAGGGAGTACTGAAAGAAGTGTTAAGCAGTCCATGTAATTCACCAATAATGGGACTAATAAAGCCAAGTGGAAAGGTCCGAATTGTGCAGGACTTGAGGAAAATAATTGACATCATAATTAAATGCTGCCCTGTAGTACCAAATCCAGCTGTGATAATGTTTCAAGTCCCTTGCGATGCCGAGTGGTTCTCAGTCATCGACTTGTCACAAGCATTCTTTTCGGTGCCTCTTCATGAGGACAGCAAATTTCTCTTTTGTTTCAAATTCTTAGACAGAGTTTACGGTTGGTGTCGAATTCCTCAAGGGTTTTCGGAGTCACCGTCAATTTTCAATCAGATTCTAAAGAAAGACTTGGAAGCGTTAGAATTGCCATTCGAGTCAACCCTAGTACAGTACATTGATGACTTACTGATTGCATCCAAGACAGAAAGTGACTGCACAGCCGACACCATTGCCCTATTGAACCATTTGGGAAGGAAAGGACACAAGGTGTCTCCTTCAAAATTGCAGTTCTGTCAGAAGAAAGTGAAATATTTGGGTCATCAAATAGAGAAAGGGTCACGGAGTATAATCAAGGAAAGAATAACAAGTGTACTTCAAATGAGTCCACCAAAGACGAGGAGGGAGGTGAGGAAGTTTTTGGGCATGGTGAGCTACTGTCGCCAATGGATTCCCAACTTCTCAACTCTAGCAAAACCTTTACTGAAACTGACCCAAAAGGATGCATTGGATGAAATTGAGCTGAAAGGAGATGAGATGGATGCTTTTATTGAATTGAAAGAATGCATGTGCAGGGCTCCAGCTTTAGGTATGCCTGATTACACAAAGCCTTTCACATTGTTTTGTCATGAACGTGATGCATGTTCCTTGTCTGTCTTGACCCAAGCCCATGGTGGCATAAACAGACCAGTAGCGTATTTTTCAGCTACTTTGGATCCGGTCGCAGCAGCACTGCCAGGGTGTTTGCGCGCCGTAGCAGCAGTTGGTATCAGCCTCACTCAGAGTGAAGGAATAGTGATGGGACACCCATTAACAGTCATGGTCCCTCACTCAGTCGAGATACTTTTGACACGTTCCTGAACACAGCACATGACTGGTGCTAGACTCACAAGGTACGAAACAATAATTCTGGGATCACCTAATGTGCAGCTGAAAAGGTGCACTACGTTGAATCCAGCAACCTTGTTTCCCAGTGAAAATGCTGAAATTGAGAACGATGAAGACATCGAGCACGACTGTCTTCAGGTGACTGAATTTTGCACCAAACCAAGGCCTGATATCAAAGATACCAAATTAGAAGAAAATGATCAAATCATTTTTGTTGATGGTTCATGTTTAAGAGATGCACTGGGTGTATTGAAAGCAGGGTATGGTGTATGTACTGTAACAGGTGTTCTGGAAGCCTCTTGGCTTCAAGGGGTTTACTCTGCACAAGTAGCAGAATTGGTAGCTCTTACTAGAGCATGCCAACTTTCTGCACTAATGAAAGTTACCATTTACACTGACAGCCAATACGGGTTTGGAATAGTGCATGATTTTGGACAATTGTGGTCACAGAGAGGCTTCATGACCTCTTCAGGATCACCAGTGAAAAATGGTGAAAGAATAAGAGAAATGTTACATGCCATTCAGTTACCAGGGGAAGTAGCAGTGGTGAAGTGCAGTGCACACTCGAAGGGACAGGATTATGTTTCCCTAGGAAATGGATATGCGGATCAAGTCGCAAGGTTTTGCGCATTGAACTGTATATTACTCAAGGATGAATGGAATTTGATAAGTGAACCAGAACTTGAACAAAGCGAAATATTTGCTCTAAAAGTTATAGATACAATGGACGAATTGAAATCCCTACAGAATGGTGTCAGTGAGGATGAAAAACTCTCGTGGACTAAATCACAATGTGTAAAGAGACTAGATGAATTATGGGTTTCAAGTGAAGGGAAATTCGTTCTTCCAAATAGCCTTTTGACACACATAGCCAGATTTTACCATGGACAAGCTCATCTTGGGAGGGATGCCATGATTAGGTTATTTAAAACTGATTGGTTTAACCCCAAATTCCGTCAAGTTGCTGAAGCAGTTTGCCACCGCTGCGTCATTTGCCAACAGATGAACGCAGGGAAGGGAACAGTAGTAAATTTGAGCCACATTGGAAGAGCAGGGGGTCCATTCAGCAGGATGCAAATGGACTTCATTGAGATGCCTGTGCATGGAGGCTTGAAGTATGTGTTGGTGATTGTGTGCATTTTTAGTCACTGGATTGAAGCATACCCTACACGCAGAAATGACAGTCTCACAGTTGCAAAACTACTCTTGAGAGAGTTAATACCACGTTTCGGATTCCCGATCTCTTTAGAATCAGATAGGGGAAGTCACTTCAATAATGAAGTAATAAAATTGCTTTGTGCAGCACTGAACATTGAGCAAAAGCTGCATTGTAGCTACCGCCCTGAAGCATCAGGTCTAGTGGAGCAAATGAATGGCACATTGAAATCAAGAATGGCGAAAATATGTGCATCGACAAATTTGAAATGGCCTGACGCATTGCCTTTGGTACTAATGTCAATGAGAAACACCCCTGACAGAAAGACTGGATTGTCCCCATACGAGATTCTCATGGGCAGAGCTATGAGACTTCCAGCAGTTCCTGCAAATGCGCTTTTGAATATTACAGATGATATGGTGTTAGACTACTGCAAAGGTCTAGCTGATGTGGTTCGATCTTTCTCTCACCAGGTGGAGGCAACCACCTTGCCACCGATCCAAGGTCCAGGACACACCCTGAAAGCAGGTGACTGGGTCGTGATAAAGAAGCACGTGAGGAAGTCGTGTTTGGAACCCCGTTGGAAAGGACCTTTCCAAGTGATTTTGACGACTACCACCGCTGTGAAGTGTGCGGGAGTTCCCAACTGGATTCACGCCAGTCACACAAAGAGGGTGTTGTGTCCCACAGATGAGGAAGTTGAAGCGCTGAAACTGCCAGTACCTGATAACAAAGTGCCGAGCGCTGAGGCAGAGCAAAACAGAACTAGAAGCGAACAGGCAGAAATAGAGCAGGGAGAAATATTCTCTGAGGACGAAGCAACCGATTCACTTGGGGAAGACCAAGGAGGAGCCTCAGACAGCGACGAAGCAGCTGAAGGTAACAAAGAGCTTGAAGCAGCTGAAAGTGACAAAGAGCCTGAAGAAAGCAACGGTGACAAAGGGCTCGAAAGAGGTGAAGAAGCAGGAGAGCCTGATCAGAGGAGGGCTTTCCCAGAAGCAGACGGTACAGAAAAAGGAAAGAAAAACCTGACTGACTCCCCAGAAGGAGAGGACAAGGCAGAACAGAACGAAACTGCTCAAACTTCTTCAGAAGAGATCGCAGGCCCATCAAGTGGACCTAGTGCAAAAAGAAGACCAAGTATATCACCAGTGAAACTGAGAACTAGAGAAACGTTGAACGACAGTGAAGGGCCAAGAGTGAAAGAGAAAAGAAAGGAAGTGTCTGTCGTGGTACCAACATCAAGTGAAGAAAAGGACTTGGCCAAAGAGGAAAGTACCAGTGAGACAGAATCAAAGAGAGATGCAAAACTGAAAAGAAAAAGGATACCGAGCAGGAGGTATTCCGGTCCGGAGTGGGCATACGTAGCCAATAACGATTGGTCAGACGAATTCGTATCCCTCAGCCTTGAGAACGAAGAGGCAGAACTTCATTTTGGAAATAAAAACTTTATGGACTCTGTTGATTGAAACCATTGATCACTTGATTGATTTTCTTTTACCGGCTAAGACATTGCTAACTTGACATTGCTAACCTGATTTACTTTTCAACCGGCTAAGACATTGCTAACTTGATTGACTTTGAAACCGATTTTGAGACAACGCTGCTAACCGATAAGAGACTAAGCTGCTAAAGAAACTGTGTGAACATTGAACTCGTTCAGCTTTGTGAATACCCGCAACTTAGAGAAAAAAAAAAAAAACCTGCAAATACGCTTTGATAAAGTGTCTTCAGCTTTCTGATTCTATACAGATCATGACTAGCTTCACTACACAGGGGCGTAAAATGAAGTGTTGTAAATACATGTGTATAGGCTTACTGATCGCATGCGTACTAATAATTGTAGCAATAGTTCTTGGAATGCATGGTAAAGGCGAGAGTGAGACGAATGATGCTTCTACTTCTAAACCTATTATCGTTACTGAACTAACAGCTCTGAAGAGACTCGAGCAAGACGAGAGACACTTGCATGATAAGAAGGAACTTTCATCTAACGTTTTCTATCACTTACTGAGTGAGTATGTTGAGACCATGGATGCGAAAGATTGTTATGTGTGTACACAAATACCTACCTCAGTAGTGGAGGGGGTAACGTATCACAGCATGCCTCTTACGTATGGAATTACATGTAGTATAGTAGCTTCCAGATTTTATGCTCAAAAAGACATTCATTATTTCTATACTAATTACGATGTTACATTTGCATATGTCCCCATAATAGGGCACCTAAGTAAGATAGCTAGAGATTGGTCTGCCAAATTAATGAGGGAATTTTTCGAACCAATGTCCCCTTTCCACACAGCTCACGCACATAGGGAGAACCTTACATGCTTGCTTTCACCAATAGAAATAGAATTTTTAGACCGCACTGACGACAGAAAGAACGAAATGAAGGAGAAATTAGAGAAGGAGTTGCACGAAAGGACGTCTGTAGATAATTATGCTTTTGCCGCAATAAAGACACAAGGGAAAATAGCCTTAGATACATTGCATGTGGGAAGATTTTGTATACATAGATTTCCATCATATTATGACACAGTTTTTGTGGGAACGAGTGAATGTAAACACACATACGCATTTCAACAAAAGTGGACGTTCATGCTGAATGGACAAGACCCAGTTATTCCTGGAGTATATTATATTTGTGGACTCAACGCCTATTATCGTCTTCCTAAAGGATGGTATGGGAGGTGTTATTTGGGAATATTGTTCCCAAAGGTTTACCAGTTAGATGACTTAAAGAAATTTCCAAGGCTGTCTGAATCACATCATGTTCAGAAAAGGGAGACAGCTGCTGGTGTGGTAGGAGATATATTTGGAGCTATGATTCCTTCAGTAGGAGTCATATTGAATTCAATCAAAATACGAAAGTTGTCTACTATTGTGGATAACATGTTGACAAAGTTTTCGGGAGCTATAATCCTGATGGATGCTGAACTTGCTGCAGAAAGAGCTATGACTCTTCAAAATCGCCTTGCCTTAGACATTCTTTTAGCAAAGGATGGCGGCGTTTGCAAAATGCTTGGTACGCGTCACTGTTGTACCTATATACCCGACAACAGTGGAAAAATTAGAACAATGCTTACAAATTTAACTAGAGAAAGTGTAGATTTAAAGGAATTGAAAGAACCCGGAGTTTGGGAGAAAATTGGAAAAGGATTTGCTTCTGTGGGAAATTGGCTCAGCAACGTTTGGAACGGATTGTTACTAAAAATAGTAAAGGGAATATTAATAATATTAATTTGTCTATTAGGTTCTTGGGGAATATGGAAAGCTTTCAAAATGTTAAAAGCAAGGAACAAAAGAAAAAGAGAAGAGAAAATAGAGAACAAAATGGTGGAAATTTATACGGAGAAGTCAAAAGGGACTAAAAGAAAAAGGGAATTGACTGAAGTGCCAAATTACTATACAGAATTTTAATGGAATAAAATGTGTGGGTAGATTTGATGTGATGACATAATTAGTCATCAGAGGAGGGATTGATGACGCAGAAAAAGAGGGTTCGATATATATTCATGTACACTGTGTAACCGACATATATATTGAAGTGTGATTTTAAGTAAAAAGAAATAGTGTACGAGGGAAATTGTGCCCTCGGGGCAGTTCGCCATCATTATAAATGAGCTTTATTAATCATGAAGTATTAAAAATGTATTAATCCGTCATAATCGCAAATGTATGCCATGATTTCTTGTTTGAAAACTGTTTTGCTTAGCTTAAATTTAGTACAGGCTTTGGCCTAGTTGCTTGGTTTCAAATTCTAACTGCGTGATTCTTTTTTCCTTGAATTAATGAAATATATTCTTGCTTGAAGTTGTATTTTTCCAGTAGAAACTGGCTGGTACACTTATCTCCAAGGTTTCGTGCTAGGCCGGTTACATCCCCTTTGATACAAGGTCAGTCTCTGCAGGTGCGGACAATGAAGGTACAGATAGTAAAATAATTGGCAAACCATGATACAATTTGTGTTCCAAGGCGCCAAGGACAGTGTATGCATAAATGGGCGCTAGTAAAAGACAATTTTTGATTGGACAATTTGAAGCCAACTTATGAACCCTCCAATGGATTCCCTACAGAATTTGGAATGTTTCTTACTTAAACCCACCGGACAAAGAGAAGGCAGCCATTTTCCTCGATGCCAGTTTGAAGCCTGATGCCAGACTCCATTTTGGACGACACCCTGATGCCCTTTTCTCTATCTGAGAGAAAGAGACTTTAAGAATTCTCACCCTAGAGACTTTAACTTTGATTTGCCCCGTCTTGCCCATGCAGTAACTTTGCCCTATTCTCCTTGCCGTTGCAAGGAAGCTTGCCCTTAACTTTGCCCCTTTGAAATTTGCCCCATGCTGATCAACCGGTACCTGAAGGACGAAGACTTTTCTTGAATGCTGATTGTATTTGGTAAATATGAAAGGATAAATGTATTATGCATTGTGTTTTTTTCCTTTTAGGTACCAACTGCTATTTTGATAGGATCCTAGCTAGAACTTTTCCAAATTTGTGTTGACTAAATTTGTTTTGCATGAAGTCCCACATGCCAATGCTAATTAGAGGTTAGTCGAGGTATTCATTCAATGTATCATGAAGAATTTAAATCTTGTTATGCTGACCGAATGTATGCAATTAGTCAAATACAGTTAGTCACATTGGCGATTTGCATTGCTATAACAGAGTGTATCATTATTCAGATTTTGCGTAGATTGCGTTTCTTCCGCCGTTATGGACAGCTAGTAATGTTCATATACATATATCAATTGGTTTTGAGACACATATATATCGTGCTAGCTTTGTTAATATAGGGAAATAAATTCACTAACTTTTAATAAACTGGTGTGGTTATTCATGACTGAAAGGTCATGGTGCGCCGAAATACCAACTGTTATTGATTTCTGATGTGTTATATTGATCTATTAAGTGAGTGCTGATAACCGATTACAACAGTTATTGATTATTGATCTGAGTGACTCGACTATTGAGGATGAGGAGAGCCCGACTCGGTTAAAAGATTCACCGACCTCCAACGTGTCCAGGTACAGGTAATTTATAAGGGCCGGACGCGTTATCAAGGGGACATTGTGACTGAACACTGATCCCCTCTCCCCACATCCAGACCTAAACTATGCAACATCCTATACCATGCACACTAATAACCTGACGCACATTCCATAGCTCCACGCCCGAAACAGTGAGGATTCAGGGCAGTATGTTGTCTGCAAACAAGAATTCTGCCGGCCTCATATTATTCTGATTCCCCTCCCTTGTCCCAGGTTTTGCACCTCTCCGTCACTTCCGGTTGTTGTGACCTCAATCCCCAGAGATTGGTGCCCCCCGTAGACCCAGGTAAGAGGGAGTGACTGGGGAAGAAGCACAGAGGAGGAGGTTGGCAGTACATTTGTATTTTAACAAAACTGGGGAGATCCCCTGGATTAGTAAGAAAAGGTTGAGACGGGTAGACCAAGAAGAAAAGAGCAACAGGAGCAGAATTTAAAATGCGTACATTAGAACAGCACCACTTCCATTATTTTTATAATTCTAAGGACGAGGCCTCCGTGAGCTCCAGAGCACTTTCAGATCTTCACTTCACTAGGGATGAAAAGCCAAACTCTGGCCCGAGCCTGCGGCACGGAATGTATCAAAGGGCGTATCCCGAGCTCCGAAGAGTGTGGAAGGGAGAATACAGAATACAGAGCCAAGACCTCTTTGTATATTTAGGGGTACTGAGCTGGTAACGGCTTTATAAATCATACTTTACACAGCTTCAAAGTATTCTTTTCCCTTACAGGAAGCCACTGCAGTCTCTCATCAAATCAAAAATCAAAGGAGAATGAGTCTGGCCCTTAAGAAAAGGAAGTTGTACCCTTAGGATATATGACAGTGTAAAAAAGACCCTAGCTTAGTAAAGCGCTTAGAAACCTACTTTACAGAAGTGCAGTTGTACTGAACCTACCGCACCAAGATTACTTTATTTAGACATTGATACTTTTCAAAAGGAATTCACCAAGTTAAATGAAGGAATAACCTCATAGCATGATTCAATCAGTATTCATACCATCAATGTAAATAGTTGATACAAAGGAGGATAAATTAAAAAGTGTTTTAATCACCACTTTACAGGCTTCATAAATGAGGATGAAAGTCAAAGTGATTGCTAAAAAACAACCTATCCATGTAAACAACATTGCAAGAAGTCTGCAGAGCGACCTATATTATTGAAATATTCCACTCATCTGGTATGAAGACGGGTGCACCAGTTACAATGTTTTTATTTGCAGTGGCAGGAGACTAACAAATCTGGATTTCTAAGAGAATCTAATTCCTGGATTTAATCAGGGAACTGGAATAATGATGCACTTGGTGGAGGTTCCTTAATTGACTTTTGTTGCTGCCACACGATTCCTTTATCATGGGATAGCATGTCTCGTGTGTTAATATTGATGCATTCCATAGTCAAAATCCGTGTAGGGACCTTCTCAGTACTAGAGCCTGGTTTGTGGGCGGAGCCTGCATAATACTACCTGAATGCCCAGAAATGCTGTTCCTTCAACGATGTTCAGGAATTTCTCTATGATTCTGGGTATCCTCCCACCTCTCCACCCAATTCACTGATCCCTATCCCTAATCCCCAGTCAGTTGGTGTTCATCAGGGTTTTTGCTCCTCTGCTTTTTTCTTTACACTTCATTAATGTGCGACATCTCGTCATTTTAGTCATCCAAACATTAACTCCTGAGCTCAGTTCTAATGTCTCTGACGGCCTTGCAATAACTTGTCACTGGACGGCTATCCATTCACGCTTGCTAACCCTTCGAGACAAAAATGATCTACTTGCCTGGTAGATCAGCACCCACAAATCTGCAGTTCTGACTGTGCCACATTCACACTCTGAACCCTACACCTTTGGCCAGAAACCTTGGTGTGCATTTGATGACGCAGAAACAAAGGTTTTACATTTATTAGCGCATAAAACGTAGTGCTGCAATAATCAAGTGTGACTTTAACCGAACTAATAAAGATTGTACGGGGACAAATGTGCCCTCAGAGTAGTTCGCCAACATTTATAAGCGTGCTTTATATAACGTGATGTATTAGAATTGTACTAATCTGACATAACCGTAAACGTGTGCCATGATTTGCTTGTTTGAAATGTTTTAACTTAGCATAACTTTAGTGGAGGCTTCGGCCTAGTTGCCTTGTCTCACGGTTTAGATGCTCGTATTTTTCTAATGTGCTAATAAAACGTGTATTCTTGCTTGAAGCTGTACTTTTCCAGTGAGATCGGTTCACATGCTTATCTTTAAGGTTTCATGCCAGCCTGGCATCTTCTTCTTTGCTCCAAGGTCAATCTGCAGGTGCAGACAATGGAAGCTCTGAAAGTGAATTAATTGGTAAAATATGTTGCAACTTACGATCCCGACTCCAAGGATAATGTAGGCCTAGGTAGAAGCTTGTAAATTGTTGTTTTTGATTGGACAATTTGAAGCCAACCTATGAACCCTCCAATGGAAGACCCTACTGGATTTGAACTGTTGATTATTTAAACCTGGTGCACAAGAAGAAAGCGGCCATTACCCATTGCACCCATTGAGGACATTAGACATTGCAGACATTGCAGACATTATGGCCCATCTTGCCGACCTCGTCATTTTGCCATCTTCTGCGATGCCAATTGATGTTCGACGCCATTTTGAATGAGACTTTGATGCTTTCTCTAATCGAGAGAAAGAGACTTTAAGAAATTCTCACCCTAGAGACTTTAACTTTGATTCGTCCCTTTGCATAAAGTAGTAGTTTTGTCCTTTTATCTTGCCGCTGTGAGGCAATTGCCCCGTCCACCCTGCCCCTTTACCCCCGTCCCATGCTGATCAACCGGTACCTGTGAGACGAAGACTTCTTTGAATGCTGATTGAATTTGGTAAATATGAAAGGATAAAATGTACAATTGCATTGTGTTTTCTTTTTAGGTAACCAACTGCTGATTTTTGATATGAGCCCTAGCTAGGAGTTTTTCCAAATTAATGTTGCTAAATTGTTTTTTTGCATGAAGTCCCACATGCAGATGCTAATTTGATGTTAGATGAGGATTCATTTGTTGCACGATGCAATTTGAGACCTTGTTATGCTGACTAATGTATGCAATTAGCCTATTACAGATTATCATTTTAGTGGTTTGCGTTGCTATCATCGAATGCATTGTTATTCAAATGCTGCATAGATTGCATCTTTTCGCCATTATGGACAGCTATTAATGTTCATTCACATATATCATTTGGTGTTGAGACACATTTATATCGTGCTAGCTTTGTTAATATAGGGAAATAAATTCATTAATTTTGAATAAACTGGTGTGGTTATTCATGGCCGAAAGGTCATGGTTCGCCAAAATGTTTTCTGGATTAATTGTGAAGTGTTATGTTGATCAGGGCATTGCTTATGTTCGTTATTGATTATTGATCTGATTAAATTGATTACTCTCGGGTGAAGAGAGCCCCACTTGGTCAAAAGATTCATCGACCCAAGAGCGTCCAGATACAGGTAATTTATTAGGACGGAACGCTCTATCAGTAGATGGTAGCAGAGGACGGTTGCGCCCTTTGGGACCCCGCTCGAGAGGTAACGGTTGCGCCCTTTGGGACCCCGCTCGAGAGGTAACGGTTGCGCTCTTTGAGACCCCACTCGAGAGGTATATGGTGTTGAATTAGATTTTTCGTGGGTAAAACAGATTGAGAGAATGATGATGCCCTAAGTCCCCCGCGACTTTCCCGGGATCTCGGAGCTTGCGAATGGAGAGAATGGAGGTGTGAAGTCGGCGTTGGCGGTACTAGTGACGGTATGAGTGTAGTCAGGGTTTTGCGCTTGCACAGCTTATTGCCGCAGATTGTTTGAAAAGGTTGCGAGGATTTTAGAGAATAGTGGAGGTGCAACTCCGAGTGTGAGAGTAGGAAAGTCGTCGAACTTCATGTGCATGTGGCGCTTTGTGCAGAAAAATGTCCACGTGGTTGTTGATGTTGAGACGGGCCCTGCGAGGTCAAGAGACTCCGGAGTATGTTGAAAAGTGTATGAGACACTTGTTTTATGTTGTGGTCTGGTCGGTTTAATAGGTTGACCGGGCGTGGTCAAAGAGTCGGTACGTGTGTTAAGGGAGTGAAAGAAAACTTCGACTTCGGGCTTTGACAAATTCTAAGTGCACTAGAATAGATCATTGACAAGTTGAGAGCAGAGTCTGCGGGTCAGGATTTGCTTGCGAAAGTGGGGACCGAGAAAGATGGAATAACTGCCGAGGCTAGTGAAAAATCCCTAAGGTCCTGAAGCGATTGTGTTACCCTTCCTGTAGTAAACCGACAGATCTGTTTTATTATTATTTGGTTGCTCGTGATACATGCCAGAAGTTGTTACGAGAGGAGCTGAGTGAAGGAGGACAAGCCGCGAGGCTTTGTCAGCCGCAGTGTGTGTGAGTGTGACGTCACTAGGAGCCGCGCTGGGATAGGTTGGTTGCAGAGAAGGGCCGCGCACGGATTGGACGCAGTCCGTGGGGCTCGATTGGAAGGGGAAAGGCAAGCGAAGAGTATTCCGGGAATTAAAGTCACTTATTGATTACAAACTTTGTGAAATAAAAGACGAGAAAATGAAATTTTTTCAAGCATTAAAGAGTGCGATGAAGGGGGAGTCTTACATTAAAGCGAGCGTAGGAGTGGAGACGCCACCCGAAGGTACACCAGCTTACATTGTAATGGAGGAAAGGGGGGTAGCTCCGTGCCTTTGGCTAAAGCAATGGCACAAGCTGACAGAGAGACATGGGAGCGTAGCGTTCCCGATCCATGGGACATTCAATATAAGGATCCTAGAGAATTTGAGATTCGCGATGTACGACATGAAGGTACCTCCAAGGCCAGCACAGTTTGAGGCTCTAGTGATTTGGGAACTAATGGCTAGACAGCAACAGCAAAAGAAGTTCGAGACCAGGATAAGAAAGGTAGAAAAGACACTAGGGGACGCTAGGTGGGATAATGCACAGAAGGTGTGGAGGTCAGATATATTGCAGGGGATAAAATTGTTTCCCGCAATTGCTAAGGAAGAAGAGGCGACAGGCAAGAAAGCTACCTGTAAGACAAACAGGAGGTGTTCCAAAGATAGAGAGGACGAGAAAAAGTTAAGGAGAGAAGACGAGTCAGAGGATGAGGAGTTCATCATGCAATTGCTGAACGACCGTCCACCACCTTATGCAGAGAGTGAACAAGGTCCAAGTACCAGTTCTGCCCCTCCGGCACCGGTACAGAATAATGAAACTCCGAATTCAGAAACGCCATCGGGATCTAAGGACCCGAGTTTACTCTTTACCCCGCAGATACCGCAGGTTAGGAGAATATATCCAGATGTGCCTATGTTGAAAACAGCAGAAAATTATCAGCCACAGGTCCCAAGGTACTACAGCAGTGACAACAGTACGGGAATGATTCTAGATCCAACCGTAATGGGAGTACAGAATGGTCGCAACCCAACATTGGCACAAGCTGAATCAACCCAGCTTTTGATGTCTCAAAAGCAGATGCAGGGGGGAACAGCACATGCTCAGATGACGGGGAGTCAGACGGGCATGCCGGCAATGATGACCCATAGTGTGGGAATAAACATGCCTCAGAACCTGGGGAATGGACAGAACCCAAATGCGATATCCCTACCCATTACTGTAGGTCCACCGGTACCTTTGTACATTCAGCCTAACTCAGGTATGAGCGGTCAAGGATCAATGGTGCAGAGTGGGATGGAAAGGAGGTGTATAGAAAACACTCCAGAGACAACTCCGATAGCGGCTCTGCCGACTGGATCTGGGTCCTTGATGGAGTTTAGTCCCATATGTGCTCAGTCAACAGTGGTGAGGTCGAGTCCCCCACTGATGATACCGCTATCATCGAACACTGAAAAGTTGCCGCAACCATCAATGGCAGTCGATGTGAATGCTACACTGATGGGGTTGAATGCGCAACAGCTGACGCAGTGGTTCAACAGTCTGAATTCCACACAAAGCTCAGCCAGTGAGAAGGGAGAAGACTATCTGAATAAGGTCAGGTTGAACATGGAAGCAGAAGAATTGGTGGAAGGGACTATGGGTTTGAATAGGTTAGAGTCCTACTCGGAAGAAGAGCTGAGGTATCTATGTCCTAGGATTACGAGAGAAGTGAACAAGGTACATTGAAGGTTGCAAGAAATAGCTGACAAAAACGGGGTTGAGATAGACAAGACAAAACACTTGAGCAGGAGCTATAGATTGGATTTCGGGACCACAGACTTTGAACACATGAGGTCAGCAGGCATGAAAACGCACCTTAGAGAATTGCTGCAGAGTGCACAAGTGTGGAGGTGCTTAGACAAATGGGAGAGCAGATGGGCAAGGAAAAAGGAAAAGAAGAAAGACAGTGTCCCAGAGCATAAGGAGAAAAGACCACAGAGTAGTGATGCAATAACTATGTTACCAATGAGGGAGACAGCAGGGGGAAAATTAATACATGTACCGTGGCACAGGAGCGACATTCAGTCTTTTACGGATGATTTTCCCAAACTGAGAGAGAAACCGATTGAATGGTATCAACAGACTGATAGGTTTGTGAAGCTTGCAAAATGTCTTTGGGAAGACCTAAACACCCTCTTTGAGATTGTGGTTCCGGCAGATTTGTGGGAAGACAGCAAAAGGGCTGTAGGTTGGCCGACAAGTGAACCAGAGAGAGACAGGGATACGGGTGCACCATCACCTATGGTAATGAGCTTGTACTATAAGGTGATTGAGAACTTGAAGACGAAGGTTGCCGCGAAAAATGTGGATTGGCAGAAGATTGATCGGGCTGCCCAAGAGGCTAAAGAGTCGATTCATGGTTACTATGAGAGGTTGTTGAAGGCTTTCAAGAACTACAGTGGCACGGAAACAATAGAGGCGAAGGACATGCTCCATTTTGTGTTTAGATTTGTGGAAGGGCTGAGACCAGAGATAAGTCAGATGATAAAGACGCATTTGATTTGTTGGCAGTCGAAACCGATTGATGAGGTGTTGAATTATGCGAAATACTGTAGCGACGAAATTGATGTGAAACAGAAAAGGTTGAAAGAGAAAGTGATGGTGATGCAACTTAAAGCAGCTCAGACAGGTTTGCAAGGGTTGCAAGGGTTCCAACAGCAGATGCCGCAGCCGCAGCCGCAGGGAAACATGGTGTTTCAGCCACAGGCGAGAGGCAGAGGCAGAGGAGGCTTTGGGAGTAATGGTCCGGATTTGAACACTGTTGCAATTCCGAATGGTGTGCAGGCAATGAAAAGGGTGATGCCGTGTCACGTGTGCGGAATCGTCGGGCATTGGAAACGCGAGTGCCCGATGGTGATGCAGGAAGGTGCAGGTGTTGGTCAGCAAAACAATGATGTCAATGCATTCCAGACAGTGAGGGGACCGAAAATGAGAGGTCCAAACCCAAATTTCCAGACCATAAATCAGCTGCAAGGATTACAGCCCATGCAGCCGCAGCAGATGCAGATGCCCCGTATGCAGATGACGCAAATGCAGGCAAAGCAACAGCAGTTTCCCATGGTACCTAATCAGCAAATGCAAATACCTTTGGCACCAATGAGTCAGCAGCAAGTGATGGTTCCTCCACAGGTCTCGGGTCAGGTGATGAATACAAATGGCACAGTACAACAGTTCCCATTACACAGTGAGAATGGAATAAACAATGCATGGGAGAGTGAAAGTTCAGATGAGGAGGGAAATTGTGTGCTTGCAGCATCCTTGGAAGTTGATCAAAAGGGTCCGTATGTGGAGGGAAGAGTTATGGGTCATTGTGTTTCATTCTTGGTTGACACAGGAGCCACACGCTCAACTGTTAGGAGCATTGAAGTACCAAATTTGCCACTCTCAGGGAGAACAGTTCAAGTAGTGGGAGTAGCAAACAGGCACCTGACGAACCCAATCACAGATCCAGTACAAGTCAGAATTGGTAACTATCAAGGGTCACATAATTTTGTGGTATGTGACTCAAGCCCGATATCACTGTTAGGGAGAGACCTATTGTGCAAATTGGGATGTTCGATTATGTGTTCGAACGATGGAATTAGAATTCAGACAAGCAGTGATGGGGAAGAAGGGGACAGTGTAGAAGGGGATGAGATGGAAACTGTCGATGAAGAATATCCTCTGATTACCCTTTTTCCGATGATAACTGAAGCAGATATTCCAGCTGAATTACGGGAAACAGTCGGAAAGGAAGTGTGGGATATGACAGGAAAAGAGGTGGGATTGGTGAAAGGAGTGGAACCAGTGAAAGTGACCATAAAACCCAATGTAACCTTTCCCCAGACCCCACAATATCATATGGCACAAGAAACCCTCATGAAAGTCGCCCAACTCATTGACGAGTTTGTAAAACAGGGAGTACTGAAAGAAGTGTTAAGCAGTCCATGTAATTCACCAATCATGGGACTAATAAAGCCGAGTAGAAAGGTCCGAATTGTGCAGGACTTGAGGAAAATAAATTACATCATAATTAAATGCTGCCCTGTAGTACCGAATCCAGCTGTGATAATGTTTCAAGTCCCTTGCGATGCCGAGTGGTTCTCAGTCATCGACTTGTCACAAGCATTCTTTTCGGTGCCTCTTCATGAGGACAGCAAATTTCTCTTTTGTTTCAAATTCTTAGACAGAGTTTACAGTTGGTGTCGAATTCCTCAAGGGTTTTCAGAGTCACCGTGAATTTTCAATCAGATTCTAAAGAAAGACTTGGAAGCGTTAGAATTGCCATTCGAGTCAACCCTAGTACAGTACATTGATGACTTACTGATTGCATCTAAGACAGAAAGTGACTGCACAGCCGACACCATTGCCCTATTGAACCATTTGGGAAGGAATGGACACAAGGTGTCTCCTTCAAAGTTGCAGTTCTGTCAGAAGAAAGTGAAATATTTGGGTCATCAAATAGAGAAAGGGTCACGGAGAATAATGAAGGAAAGAATAACAAGTGTACTTCAAATGAATCCACCAAAGACGAGGAGGGAGGTGAGGAAGTTTTTGGGGATGGTGAGCTACTGTCGCCAATGGATTCCCAACTTCTCAACTCTAGCAAAGCCTTTACTGAAAGTGACCCAGAAGGATGCATTGGATGAAATTGAGCTGAAAGGAGATGAGATGGACGCTTTTATTGAATTGAAAGAATGCATGTGCAGGGCTCCAGATTTAGGTATGCCTGATTATACAAAGCCTTTCACATTGTTTTGTCATGAACGTGATGCGTGTTCCTTGTCTGTCTTGACCCAAGCCCATGGTGGCATAAACAGACCAGTAGCGTATTTTTCAGCTACTTTGGATCCGGTTGCAGCAGCACTGCCAGGGTGTTTGCGCGCCGTAGCAGCAGTTGGTATCAGCCTCACTCAGAGTGAAGGAATAGTGATGGGACACCCATTAACAGTCATGGTCCCTCACTCAGTTGAGATACTTTTGACCCGCTCCCGAACGCAACACATGACTGGAGCAAGACTCACAAGGTATGAAACAATAATTCTGGGCTCACCGAATGTGCAACTGAAAAGGTGCACTACGTTGAATCCAGCAACCTTGCTTCCCAGTGAAAATGCTGAAATTGAGAACGCTGAAGACGTCGAGCACGACTGCCTTCAGGTGACTGAATTTTGCACAAAACCCCGACCTGATATTAGGGATACTAAGCTTGATGAAAATGACCATATTATTTTTGTTGATGGTTCATGTCTAAGAGATGGGTTGGGAATTTTAAAAGCAGGATATGCTGTATGTACTGTAACAGGTGTCTTGGAAGCGTCCTGGCTTCAAGGAGTCTATTCCGCAGAAGTAGCAGAGCTTGTAGCCCTTACAAGAGCATGCCAACTGTCTACATTGATGAAGGTTACCATTTACACTGACAGTCAGTACGGGTTTGGAATTGTGCACGACTTTGGGCAACTATGGTCACAGAGAGGTTTCCTGACCTCTTCAGGGTCCCCAGTGAAAAACGGGGAGAGAATAAGGGAATTGTTACACGCCATTCAGATGCCAGCCGAAATTGCAGTGGTAAAGTGTAGTGCTCATACAAAAGGACAGGACTATGTTTCCCTGGGAAATGCATATGCGGATCAAGTCGCAAGATTTTGTGCCTTGAACTGTATATTGCTCAAGGATGAATGGAATTTGATAAGTAAGCCAGAGCTCGAACCAGCTGAAGCATTTGCCTTGAAGGTCGTGGATACAATGGATGAGCTAAAAGCATTACAGAATAGCGTCAGGGAGGACGAAAGAGTTTCCTGGATTAAGTCACAATGTACAAGGAGACCAGATGAGTTATGGGTTTCAAATGAAGGAAAATTTATTTTACCAAATAGTCTCTTATCGCAGCTAGCGCGGTTCTATCATGGACAGGCTCACCTAGGGAGAGATGCCATGATAAGATTGTTCAAAACTGATTGGTTTAACCCCAGATTCCGTCAAGTTGCAGAAGCAGTTTGCCATCGTTGTGTCATTTGTCAGCAGATGAACCCAGGAAAGGGAACGGTTGTGAACGTGAGCCACATTGGCAGGGCGGGTGGCCCGTTCAGCAGAATGCAGATGGACTTTATTGAGAAGCCTGTGCATGGAGGTCTGAAGTATGTGTTGGTGATTGTGTGCATTTTTAGTCACTGGATTGAAGCATACCCCACACGTAGAAATGACATCCTTACAGTTGCAAAACTATTGTTGAGGGAGTTCATACCACGTTTCGGATTCCCGATCTCTTTAGAGTCAGATAGGGGAAGTCACTTCAATAACGAGGTGATAAAGTTACTTTGCGCAGCGCTGAACATTGAGCAAAAACTGCATTGTAGCTATCGCCCTGAAGCCTCAGGACTGGTGGAACAGATGAATGGTACACTGAAATCAAGAATGGCGAAAACATGTGCATCGACAAATTTGAAATGGCCTGACGCATTGCCTTTGGTGTTAATGTCAATGAGAAACACCCCTGACAGAAAGACTGGATTGTCCCCGCACGAAATTCTCATGGGCAGGGCCATGAGACTTCCTGCAGTTCCCGCAAACGCGCTTTTGAATATTACAGATGATATGGTGTTAGACTACTGCAAGGGTCTGCTTGACGTGGTTCGCTCTTTCTCTCACCAGGTGGAAGCAACCACCTTGCCACCGATCCAAGGTCCAGGACACACACTGAAAGCAGGTGACTGGGTCGTGATAAAGAAGCACGTGAGAAAGTCGTGTCTGGAACCCCGTTGGAAAGGCCCTTTCCAAGTGATCCTGACGACCACTACCGCTGTGAAGTGTGCGGGAGTTCCCAACTGGATCCACGCCAGTCATACAAAGAAAGTGTTGTGTCCCACAGATGAGGAAGTTGAAGTGCTGAAACTGCCAGTACCTGATAACAAAGTGCCGAGCGCTGAGGCAGAGCAAAACAGAACTAGAAGCGAACAGGCAGAAATAGAGGAGGGAGAAATATTCTCTGAGGACGAAGCAACCGATTCACTTGGGGAAGGCCAAGGAGGAGTCTCAGACAGCGACGAAGCAGCTGAAAGTGACAAAGAGCCTGAAGAAAGTAACGGTGGCAAAGGGCTCGAAAGAGGTGAAGAAGCAGGAGAGCCTGATCAGAGGAGGGCTTTCCCAGAAGCAGACGGTACAGAAAAAGAAAAGGAAAACCTGATTGACTCCCCAGAAGGAGGGGACAAGGCAGAACAGAACGAAACTGTTCAAACTTCTTCAGAAGAGATCGCAGGTCCATCAAGTGGACACAGTGCAAAGAGAAGACCAAGTATATCACCAGTAAAAGTAAGGACTAGAGAAACGTTGAACGACAGTGAAGGGCCAAGAGTGAAAGAGAAAAAAAAGGAAGTGTCTGTCGTGGTACCAACATCGAGTGAAGGAAAAGACTTGGCCAAAGAGGAAAGTACCAGTGAAACAGAATCAAAGAGAGATGCAAAATTGAAAAGGAAAAGGATACCAAACAGGAGATATTCCGGTCCAGAATGGGCATATGTAGTCAATGACGATTGGACCGACGAATTTGTATCTCTTAGCCTCGAGAACGAAGAAGAATAGATACCAATAGAAAAGAAAAGTTTTATGGACACTATTGATTGAAAAGGTGATAAATGACATTGCTTGCTATAATCTAACGTGATACAACCAGCTGAGACATTGCTAAACCGGATGAGACGTTTGCTAACTTGATAAGACTTTGATAACCTGATTGACTCTTAAACCCGATTTGAGACAACGTTGCTAACTGATAAAAGGACTGAGTTATTGCCGCATTGAGACAAATGCTGCTAACCGATAAGTGACTGGGCTCCTGAAGAAAAATGTGTGAACATTGCGCTCGTTCAGCTTTGTAACAATTTGCTAAATCGTTTCTTTTATAAGTGCTTCTAGCTCTCTGATTCTATACAGATCATGACTAAGTACGCTACACAAAACAGTAGAGTGAAATATTGTAAATATGCGTGTATAGGCTTGATAACTGCATGTGTACTAATAATAATGGCAATAGTGCTTGCAACGCGTGGTAAGGGTGAGAATGAGAAAATTTATGCTTCTACTTCTGCTCCTGTTACTGTCACTGAACTAACCGCATTGAAAAGACTAGAATTAGATGAGAGACACTTGCACGATAAGAAGGAACTTTCGTATAATGTTTTCTATCGCCTACTAACAGAATATGTTGAGACTATGGATGCGAAAGATTGTTATGTGTGTACACAGATACCGACATCGGTAAAGGAAGGGGTGACTTATCACCACATGCCTCTTACATATGGGATTACATGTAGTTTAGTAGCTTCTAGATTTTATGGTCAAACTAACATACAGTATTTTTATTCAAATTACGATGTTACCTTTGCATATGTTCCTATAATAACGCAACTAAGCCAGATTGCTAAAGATTGGGATGCTAAAATATTGAGGGAATTTTTCGAGCCAATGCAACCTTTTGAAACAGCTCACGCTCATAGGGAAAACCTTACCTGCTCGCTCTCTGCAGTAGAAATAAGCTTTTTAGATCGCACAGATGTTAGAAGGGCACAAATGAATGCGAAATTAGAAAAAGAGCTAAGTAAGAGGACTTCAGTAGATAATTATGCTTTTGCCGCAATAAAAACACAAGGAAAAATAGCTTTAGACGCTTGGCATGTAGGGAAATTTTGTATATATCGTGGTGAGTCTTATTATGATAACATTTTCGTGGGAGCGAGTAAATGTAAACATACGTTTATCTTTAAGGCCAAATGGACATTCATGCTGAACGGACTTGACCCTGTCATACCTGGTGTATATTACATTTGTGGGCATAATGCCTATTATCGTCTTCCAAAGGGATGGTGGGGGAGATGTTATTTGGGTATAGTGTTCCCAAAGGTTTATCAACTGGATGACCTATCGGTGATTCCAAAGACGTCTGGATCTCATCATATCCAGAAAAGAGAGACCGCAGCTGCTGTGGTAGGAGATATATTTGGAGCCATAATTCCGTCATTGGGAGTTGTGTTGAATTCCATCAAAATAAGAAAGTTGTCTACTATAGTGGATAACACGTTGACAAAGTTTTCAGGTGCTATAATCCTGATGGATGCTGAACTTGCAGCGGAAAGAGCTATGACTCTTCAAAACAGGCTTGCCCTAGACATTCTTTTGGCAAAGGATGGCGGCGTTTGCAAAATGCTTGGTGCGCGTCACTGTTGCACGTATATACCAGACAACAGTGTGAAGATTAAAACAATGCTTGCAAATCTAACAAAAGAGAGTGCAGACTTGAAGGAATTGAAAGAACCAGGAGTTTGGGAGAAGGTTGGAAAGGGAGTTGCTTCAGTGGGAAATTGGCTTGGTGGCATTTGGAATGGAATATTACTAAAAATAATACAGGGAATACTAATAGTACTAATTTGCATCTTTGGGATTTGGGGAATAAAGAGGGGAATACAAATGATCATGGAAAAAATTTAAAGAAGGAAGGAAGAGAAAATAATGAAAAGAATGGCAGAAGAATACAAGGCAAGAACAAGGGGAACTAAAAGGCAAAGAGAACTGACAGAATTTTAATGGAATAAAATGTGTGGGAATGGTTTTGTGTGATGACAAATAGTCATCAGAGGAGGGATTGATGACGCAGAAACAAAGGTTTTACATTTATTAGCGCATAAAACGTAGTGCTGCAATAACCAAGTGTGACTTTAACCGAACTAATAAAGATTGTACGGGGACAAATGTGCCCTCAGAGTAGTTCGCCAACATTTATAAGCGTGCTTTATATAACGTGATGTATTAGAATTGTACTAATCTGACATAACCGTAAACGTGTGCCATGATTTGCTTGTTTGAAATGTTTTAACTTAGCATAACTTTAGTGGAGGCTTCGGCCTAGTTGCCTTGTCTCACGGTTTAGATGCTCGTATTTTTCTAATGTGCTAATAAAACGTGTATTCTTGCTTGAAGCTGTACTTTTCCAGTGAGATCGGTTCACATGCTTATCTTTAAGGTTTCGTGCCAGCCTGGCATCTTCTTCTTTGCTCCAAGGTCAATCTGCAGGTGCAGACAATGGAAGCTCTGAAAGTGAATTAATTGGTATAAAATATGTTGCAACTTACGTTCCCGACTCCAAGGATAATGTAGGCCTAGGTAGAAGCTTGTAAATTGTTGTTTTTGATTGGACAATTTGAAGCCAACCTATGAACCCTCCAATGGAAGACCCTACTGGATTTGAACTGTTGATTATTTAAACCTGGTGCACAAGAAGAAAGCGGCCATTACCCATTGCACCCATTGAGGACATTAGACATTGCAGACATTGCAGACATTATGGCCCATCTTGCCGACCTCGTCATTTTGCCATCTTCTGCGATGCCAATTGATGTTCGACGCCATTTTGAATGAGACTTTGATGCTTTCTCTAATCGAGAGAAAGAGACTTTAAGAAATTCTCACCCTAGAGACTTTAACTTTGATTCGTCCCTTTGCATAAAGTAGTAGTTTTGTCCTTTTATCTTGCCGCTGTGAGGCAATTGCCCCGTCCACCCTGCCCCTTTACCCCCGTCCCATGCTGATCAACCGGTACCTGTGAGACGAAGACTTGTTTGAATGCTGATTGAATTTGGTAAATATGAAAGGATAAAATGTACAATTGCATTGTGTTTTCTTTTTAGGTAACCAACTGCTGATTTTTTATATGAGCCCTAGCTAGGAGTTTTTCCAAATTAATGTTGCTAAATAGTTTTTTTGCATGAAGTCCCACATGCAGATGCTAATTTGATGTTAGATGAGGATTCATTTGTTGCACGATGCAATTTGAGACCTTGTTATGCTGACTAATGAATGCAATTAGCCTATTACAGATTATCATTTTAGTGGTTTGCGTTGCTATCATCGAATGCATTGTTATTCAAATGCTGCATAGATTGCATCTTTTCGCCGTTATGGACAGCTATTAATGTTCATTCACATATATCATTTGGTGTTGAGACACATTTATATCGTGCTAGCTTTGTTAATGTAGGGAAATAAATTCATTAATTTTGAATAAACTGGTGTGGTTATTCATGGCCGAAAGGTCATGGTTCGCCGAAATGTTTTCTGGATTAATTGTGAAGTGTTATGTTGATCAGGGCATTGCTTATGTTCGTTATTGAATATTGATTTGATTAAATTGATTACTCTCGGGTGAAGAGAGCCCCACTTGGTCAAAAGATTCATCGACCCAAGAGCGTCCAGATACAGGTAATTTATTAGGACGGAACGCTCTATCACATTTCAAACCAGCTATCAACCTGGATCCCTACATCACTTCCACAGCCAGTGCTGCAGATACTAAGAGGCAGATTTACTAATATTTTACGTCATGTGTGCCACTTTTTGGCACAACCATGACACAAAATGTCATTTATGATTTAGAAAGCCATCCAGTTTTGTGTGGCTTTATGTTGGATTTTTTCCAAACAGTAACGCAAGGCAGCGTATTGTGGTGTTCTTGTGTTGCTTTGCATTACTGAGGCTTTCCATGGGTAGGGCATGGGTCTTCCCATGCATCTACCCATGGATTCTGGCGCATTCCCAGATTTACTAAAGATAGTAAACCTACACTCCCCTGAAGAAAGCATAACAAGGAGGATATCTTTCTCTCTTCCCATTACTTCCTCTGTCAGTGCTTGCTGCATTCTGCATGTATAGAAAGAGGAAAATACCTTTAAGGATTGTTTTAATGTGGGACAGTATCCCTTCATGAACTAAAACAATCCTGCCTCTAATGCAGACGTGCCTGCATTGTCGCTAGAGAGCACACAGTGCACCAACTCTTGGGGACAGCAGAAATGTGTCATTTAATGATATGGCACATGAATGCTGTATCATGTTCACACAATGCAGCCCATAGATATCTTAATTGTTCTCCAGAAAAACACTGTATGCTCAATCCAAGCAAGCTTCACTAATTCTACACTCATTCCATCATTGTGTATGATACTGACCTTTTCTTCAAGAAAACTTTACGTCTTTCATGAACACATCTATATCCTACTCTCACAACAAATTGTTTAGATATCAGAAAAACACAGGGCAACTGTTGAACTAATTCCGTTTTTCAAAGCTGTAAATGACCATTGACCAAGCAAAGAGGGTCCCAAAATGCATTTTCTCCATGCAATTTTCCATTGGAAAATTGAACAGCGATACAGACAAAATGGCTAAACGGATTTACACCAAATTCGGTAGAAAGCTATATCTTTACCTAGAAATTTACAATTTGTGTATATTTCATGCCAAGGAAGATCTGTGGACCCAACAAATGAAAAGATATAATCTGATTGGCTGCCTCAACACCAACAAAGATGTTCCGTTAGTCATTTTAGGACTCAGTTCCCAGTCCTGAAAAAATAAATACCAAAACACAGAGGAGTCATCTTACTTTTTGGGAGGATGGTGTGGGGCCTGTGACCAACTCCATGGAGGGGTTTGGCCTCCTGCAGGTGGTGAGCGCAGGACCTGGCCACACACCAGGCCCTGTAGTCAATCCCATGCCACGCAGGTAATGGACATCTTACTTTATTTATTTTTTAAATAAAAAATCACAAAAAAAAATTTAAAGTGGCGGTATAGTAACTGTAATATTTCACTTTCACTTTATATAAAAAAATAGAAATTTACTGAAAAAGACAAAGGTTGAAGGGACATTAGTTAAAGCATAAGGTTTTAATCTAACAAAACCACTGAAATTAATTAGTTATAATTATCTCAAGTAACTGTACAACTTGTGCCTTCAAGATATTATAACTCACGCCCTTGCCACGCATTGCTTGTGCCCATTCATATTACATTACTCATGACATGTTCAATCACTGCATTAATAAGATCCCTAATGACATATGAAATGTATGAAATGACATCATTAATAACACTGTGTATGGCGAGGGCATGATGCAATGCTGTAAAAGTAAAAGTTTTGTATTATATACATGGTAAGGGCATGGATGGTAATGGCATGTGTTTTAAAGACATACAACCATACAGAACATGAGGAAATCGCTGTTCTCACCCACACCAAGCCCGTACATTACATCACAAGTGCAAGGAGCCAAAAATACTCACTCATCACCCACAGAACCAGAATTTGTTACCCTTGTAGTTTTGTACCCATCACCAAATCTCTGACAGGCAAGGAGGTGTGGGTTTTGTGCATGGCACACAGCAAGCAAACCAGCAGACAGGTTCCATTGCCATTTTCCTCTACTGGATGTCAGATCCTGAGCTGAGAGTATTGGTTCATGAAGTGTTAAGCAACCATGACCATATGTTAGGTTACCTAAACTTAGTCCCTGATGTAATCGAGTGACTGTTCCACCTGCTTTCTTTCTCTTACCCTCACAGATACATGTTCTTAATCACATTTATAGTTCAAATCTCTTTTATGAAAGTTTGGTGTAACACATACTCTTACCTACAACCATCAGCTGGTGAGGCGTAGCAAAAGGAGGAAAAACAAGAACAGCAGGTTGTAGGGGTGGGGAGGTAGATATGCGGAAGATGCGAGAAGAGTGCAGGTAGCACACAAGGGTGAGTGTATGAGGGGATGTAATGGGTTTACCAGGATGTGGTTATACATTCATGGGATACTCAGGGTAGTGCAGTTGGCCACATGAGCCAGCATTATTGTGTCTGTTTCTCTAATGTCACTGAGAGTCAGTCCTAGTCAGTCTAAACACCCTGAGGTATATCGGGCAGGAAATTTCTCAAAGGTATCGGGCTAGAAATTGGATGCATGGACCCCACATCCGGTCAAACCGGGGCATTGTCATGGCTAGAAGGTCCCATACTTCATGTAACCAATATGAGTGCACTGGCATGGTGCCCTTGCCCCAGTTAGATAGGAGAACTTGTTCAGTTGCCCAAAGGGCTAAAGTATTCGCCTTTCCCCTGCTGGTGTAGAGTGGATATGTCAGTTGATTGGAGAGCTCCAGCAGGGTGTAGCTGGGGAAGCGTGGAATGTCGGTAGCAAAAATCACTTCTATGTCATTGAGGACCTCTTGCCAATATCACTGAAGCTAGGGGCAGCACCAGAGAGGGGGTAAATGTGCCACAGTTGCGCCAGGAGGAGCCAGTGGTGTTAGTCTTCCAGTGCACCAGCCTATGTGGGGTGTAGTACCATTAGAGTGCCATTTGCAGCATGGATTTGTTTCTGGCAACACTAATGAAAGATGCACAGCCTCTGTGGAGAATGTTGGACCATTCCTTAGGCATGAATGTGCATTCAGTTCGGCCTCCCAATGTCTCTGAGCTGGGGATTTGCTGTTGTCTATTCTCAAGTTCTGAAAGGTGTATATGTCAGAGGGTATGTGCTTGCTATCTGCTTTGGTGAACAGCCATTTTGCAAATTTTGCTGTTGTGTGGGAGGATTGATGGTTGAGAGACTCAGGGGCAGATTTATGGCTTTTTGGCACAGGGCAGCACAGCAAGGCACCTTGATGGGCTGCCCTGCCTCAAAGGACTGTGTCAAAGGGAAAGGGCAGGAATTATCCATATCTATGTCACATGGCGCATTCCTGTCTTTTCCCTCTGTGCTGGCGCTATTTTGTCAGCCTAGCACCAATGCAGGCACCCTTGCACCATGGTGCAAGGGTGCCTACGTTGCATGCAGGATAGTTTTTGTGCAGGAAGGTACACCTTCCTGCACAAAAACAATTCCCTGAGGCATTTTCCTCTTTCTATGTGTGCTGCATAATGCAGCACACATAGAAAGAGGAACAACGTGGAGAAATAAAGATATTTCTCCTTGTTAAGCTTTCCATGGGGAGGTGAAGAGCTTTGGCGCATTCCCAGGTTTACAAGGTCTTGCAAATCTGCAAATCTGGGGATGCGTCAAAATCCATGGGAGTTGTGTGAGAACACTCACCACAATGCCCATGGAACACCTACCCACGGCAGACTAGTGCAATGCAGCAAGTTGCTTTGCATTGCGCTACTCCAGATTTATAAGGCCACTCAAAGCCATATAAAGTGGCTTTGTTTGACCTCACAAATCTGACTGACAGCATTGTGTGATGCCTGTACCACTTTGCGTGGCGCAAACGTGATGCAAGGCTCACATAAATATGGGCCTTAGTGATTTATCACTACATATTGGCAGAACGCACTGTCTGGAAGGCTTTGGTTGCACTGGAGGTGCAGAAAGTCCAGTGCCCCAGGTGATCAAATATATCTCCAATTAGTTTGCAACTGGCTGCTTGCCATACATAATAGTCCAAGCCAGTGTATGCAGGGGGAATGCCGGATTCCCTATGATGGGGGAGAGTGAGGAGAAGGGAAGGACCTGCCTTTCGACACAATCACCTTGCCCCATGCCATCATGGTCACTCTGGTGATAAGGGAGATGTTTACCTCTGCCAGAAGTTTTTTTGGCGAGCCGGGGGGATTAAAGATGTGGATCCCTACCATAGATTGATTAATAAAGCACCAATGTTTTTCAGTGAAAGGCCTGGTCCATTCAGCCAGGTATCTAATTCGGGCAGGTAGGTAGTAGTGTGTGGGATGCAGAATACCAAGGCCACCAATATATAGGTATGTGCACTTCCTGGCCATGCATGGCTTTCTTACCTTCCCAGATGTATGTTTCTATTGTATGTTTAAGTCTGGTTAGCAGGTGTAGAGGCAGGTTTAAAGGGAGTGTCTGCATTATCGACAGGATTTTGGGTAACAGTGTCATTTTCACCACGGCGAGTCTGCTCATTCATGGCAGGACCCCTCTATCTACCAGATCTGGAGATCTTTGCACGCTGTGTCTCAGAGGGATAAGTAGTTGTGCTTTGCAATCTCTCTGAGGGAGGAGCACAATGTGAGCCCTAGATAAGACACTCCTTTGTGTGCCCATGGAAAGGGAAAGTGGAGTTCTAGGTGGGCTTGATCATTCTGTGGTATAGTTAAATTGAGGGCTTGTTTTTTTTTAATATTCACATTGAAGAGAGGGCCTCTTCCGAAAGCACTGAGCTCTTCAACAAGGACTGGAAATGAGGGTTGGGGTTGGGTCAGTGGATCATTACTTCATCTGCATAGAGAGACATTTTGTGTTCCTGTTTATCAAAGGGGATATCGTTAATCATTGTGTTTGCGCTTATCCGGTCCACAAGCAGTTCTATTCATAGCACAAAAAGGATAGTGATAGTGGACAGCTCTGCGGGATCCTCTGGTAATGGCACAGGAATAAGACAAGGTGCCATTGACTCACACTTGGGTGCTCAGTCAGGCATAATTGCTCCATATCCACGTCAAAAATTGCTGTCTGATTTCTGCCCTCTTTCCACCAGCTGAAGAAACAGCAAGTGCACCTGGTCAAATGCCTTTTTGGCATTGATTACCTTGAGCAGTGCCAGGGTGTGTGAATGGGCCACCTTATCCATGAAATGGAATAGGCGCTTGATGTTATCACTGCAACCCCTCTCAGGGATGAAGGCGGTTTGATTCAGGTCAATTAGTCCTTGAAGGTAGGGGCTTATGCGGGCTGCCAGGATGCCTGTGAAGAGCTCCCCTCACCACCGGGCTGACTGGCCTCTCTGGGGTATATCTTATAGTCTGCGCACCAGGCCTGTGACAGTGGTCCACCAAGTGCTAAATAAACAGTGGGGCGCAACCTGCTCATGGCACTCTGGTCTTTTAAAAGAGCCCTTCCTGGAGGAATACCTACTAAACTGCTTGAGGTAGTATGGATCTTCCCAGCCTTGTGGCACTGGGGACCGGCCAGGCAGTTTTCATGCAGGGTAAACAGCTTCAGATATCTCGGGCCCTGCTGAGCCAATTTGAATGAGGTTTGTTGCATTCTACTCCTGACTGCATGCTCCAGCCACCAGGAGAGTCGGTCCCAGGCCTCTTGGCATCTACATTTTTAGACATTTCATGGACCTTGCTGTAGATTATGGAGAGCTCCGGGTGTGCCACCCTGCCCCTTCAGCTCCTCAGCCCAATATTTTAAAACTTCTTGTGAGGGTCCAGTAATTATCTACCTCCTTCTAACAGCAGGGCGCTGCGCAAAACCCTGAATCTGCTTTACTGTATGGGCTACTAGTAATCCTTCCTGAGCAACATTCCATGGCCCTCAAGGCAGATTACACACCCTGTGTGCACTCCGCAGGCCCCAAGGCCTCTGGTCAATATCTGCAGTAAATGCGTGTCCAGCCCACAGAAGTTCCCCAGTACCCTGTTCCTCCAGAGTTCCTAACAAACTCACTCTCTACTATCTGCCAGAGAAGATGGGAGGATCAGACATAGGTCCAACAGAGTGCAAGTCAGGACAATTAGAGGGTGCCCCACCAATCTAAACATTCACACAAAGTCCTTCCTTCCTTGCCTTCTGCAGGTCCCATTACTTATAATTATTTCCTTGTGCAGGGGTTTAAAACAGGAGGAGGACAATTTCATAAGGCATGCATCTCTGTCCAATACAAAGATGCCACATCATCGGTCCACCAATGATCCATGCCCATGCACATTATGTTGGGATCTTTCAAAACTATGAATTCAAGCTTTGGTCAGCCACATCTCCTCCACAGAGGTTAGCCGGTCCTTCCCCTCCAAGCCTTCTAAAGGGAGTTGTTACCAATATGCCTCTGCAGGAGTGTCATACAATAGTATAATTGCCCTCAATCTTCTACCTGAGTCTCTTTCAATATACATAAGTACACAAATAAACTTGTACAAAAAACCTCACAAGCTGTAAGATAAAAAAACTATAATATATACAAGGAAGTTGTAAGCCTTCCCAAATAAAAAACTAAAAATGTACATATTTATGTTTCATAAAAATGCCATAGAACTCTAAGCTAATACCTGCCAGGTTATCATTATTAGCTCAGCTGTAGTTTCTCTGAAATCTGTGACATCTGAAACTGTAATGCTCCTAGAGAATGTAATAAAGTGTCTATAAGTAATAATGCAGTTATGCTTTCTTTTAGATATCTAAATAATACAAACATATGTGTTAAGATCAGAATGTTCCTCTTCCTTGTATATGGGCGTGTTCACCTGCCTTGCACATGCATGTACATCTAGTATCCTGATGTTTTAATAGGGGCCCAAGCTAATCTAGAGGAATAGCACGGTCCCTGACTGCGAGAGCTTCTGAAACTGTCCTGTGACCTATTGGGGTGGGCCAAGTGTGTCCTTATGGTGGCAGTAGACTACTGTTCCTGTCGTGGATTCAGGACACTGATGGCAGCATTCCTCCCCTCCCCCAGAATGCACCAACTGCTTCAGGACCGATGCACCTCAAACTACGGAATGTCCCTATTGTGGCTTGTCCAGGCTGCCACTGATGGGTCCTCAACCGACATTTTGGGACTCACCACAACAGCTGTGAGTAGATGGCTGGGCAGGTTGCTTCTGAATGCTTTGCCAGCCCAACAGCCTACACCAAAACCCAGCTGGTTGTCTGTGACTTACCACTAGCAAACAGAAAACTGCTTTGATCACCAGGTGGCAGAAGAGAACACCTGTGAAGACTCTTCTACCTGTGGTGGGAGAAGGCTAGTAGGCTGAGCATATCTTGTGAACTATGGATGACTGAGACCTCACCTGAACCCCCTAGTCATGTTGCTTCTTACTGTCCTGATAGCAAACAGGACCTAGTACCTAGGGAGACCCCAAGGAGGACACTTTGAGAGAGTGCGGAGCATGTAGCACCCACAGGAGATAGCGTCCAGAAGACATTGATTAAGTATATGACTAATGCAATGTGTATCATTGAGTACAATTTTGTGAGAAAAGTACTTTCTTTCTTACAAAGATGAATACTGGGATTGATGTTCACATTATTCGGCCTGTTGGTTGATTGTTGACCTCTACGCTTGAGCACCTCCAAACTACCTCCTTAAGGAGCCTGTGGCTGTTATCCTTAGTTATCCTTTGTTATCCTGAGGCTAGAGTGCATAAACGGCTGTAGATAGCCCAGTTAGCAGAGCCATAGAGGATTGTTGGACTTGACCATCTCTGTACAGTCATCCTAAACTTTTTATCTTCACTCCCTCCCTTTACTGAACTTGTTTTTGTTTGCTTTTAGGAGTCTGTGTTCGTTACCACTGATAACCTGTGCGGAAGTGTATCTTCCCTCTCCTTAAAACATTGTAAAATTCCCCCACACCTAATCGACACATTTAATTTACTTGGCCGTTCCTAGTATATGGTTCTACATCTACCGAGGCCCTGCTAATTAAGTGCTACTAGTGGGCCTGCAACACTCACTGTAACACCCACTACAGTAGCCCTTTAAAACATGCCTCAGGCCTGCCAGTATAGTTTTAAACTGCCACTTCAACCTGACAAAACAAAACTTTTGTCAGACCTAAACCCTCCTTTAGAATACATATGTCACTGCTAAGGTAGGCCCTAAAGTCTCATACGCAGGATGCATTGTATTTAAAAAGTAGGATGTGCATTTAGGGCATGATTTATACTTTTTTAGCGCCACATTTGTGTAATTTTTTGATGCAAAAGCGGCGCAAACGTACAAAATATAATTGAATTTTGTAAGTTTGCGCTGCTTTTGCGTAAAAAAATTATGCAAATGCGGCGCTAAAAAGTATAAATCAGGCCCTGAATTTTAAAATGTCTTAACAAAGAACAATCTATAAAATCATTGTCCGGTATATGGTGATCAATATGGTGGTGCAACATGTAAAAAATATAAAAACTGACAGCATAATAGATGGAATTCATTCTTTTCAAATCTGAAATCTTGCCAAAGGTTAGAGCTTTCCAACTGACACATTACAAACTACACATGAAGCCTTAAGCAACAACGTGAATAGCAAGCAACTATACATGAGCTCAAAGGCAGAAAGGGCCAGCTTACAGGAGGGATTCTGAGTACTAGCTCAGATCTTCCCTTACTCAAAGATGCCAATTCTACCCTGAAACCAAATCTGTACCATCCCTTCCTAGCCATCCTGTCATTAACCATCTATAGACAGTGTAGGAAATGTTATGTTAAATGTTATGTTATTGGAGACTATAAAGCACACATTCACCATAGGTCCCTTGGCGCTAGTAATTCACAGCCTGATTTAGAGTTCGGCAGATGAGGTTATTCAATCGCAAACGTGACAGATATCCCGTCCGCCATATTATGATCCCATTATATACTATGGGAATCGAGATATGGCGGACATGATATCCGTCACGGAGTAACCCAGCCGCCAAACTCTAAATAGGGTTCTCAGTGTCTAGAGGGCTTCTAGACTGCTCAGCTATATTTCATAAGCTTGTTTGAACAGCTATGCCTTCAAACATTTTTAGAAGGAAAGAAAGCCCATGAATTGAGGAACTGTCAGACAGAAACTTCCATGGCAGGAGCTATCACTGATAAACCTAACCTCCAGACCTGTTCTTCGGTGTTTAGGAACAGCCAATAAATTTGGGTGAGCAGATCATAAATTGCAGAAAGGGAATTTTGTTATTTAGCTTATCAGGCACAAATTTAGGGCCTAGCTCCTGTGTTTCTTAAAAACCATGCTGCGTAATTAGAATTCTATCCATTGTTTCACAGGAAGCCATTGTAGCTACTTTAACAAAGGTGTGACATGGGCGTGTCTTGGAACACCAAAGACCAACGTTGCTGCCTCATTCAGATTCACTTCAAATCTGTGCAAGACAGGGTTATGCAGGTTGGCGTTGATCTCCTGTCAATCCAGTCTAGATAAAATAGACGCTATTGCTATTGACTTGCATGCTTCAAATGTCAGTAGAGGGGCTATTTTGCTCATCCTTTTTAACAAAAAATTGCACTAGACAGCATGGGCCATATTACAAAAAGGGGCCCATTTTGTGCGTCCCGGGGCACTTTGGTATTACAGAAGGGGCCACAGATGCTTGTGCGACCCCTTCTGTAATGCAGAATAGCCCTGGTGCACATGTAGACTCTAGTCTATCTCAAGAGGGTGTTCCTTCATTTGTATGGGGCATGCCGCTCTACAAATGAGGGAATCTCTTTGCTGCTGCGCCAGCGCCACCTTTTGGATGCAGGCGCAAAGGCAAAGAAACTATCAGTAAGCACACAAAAAGGTGGTGCACTGTCACTGTTATTCCAAAATCCACTACCTCACATGCATGCTTCCTTCACATGATCGATCTATCAAGATCTTATGATTAACTATGTTGAAGGCCACTGATAAATCTAACAGTACCACTGCAGCATCATTCCCTTGGTCTTCTTTCCATCTTCAATCATCTATCATCTATCACGGACCATACCACATACTCTGTGTTATGTGTTATGAAAGCTAGCTGCAACAGGATGCAGACACCTTGTTTCCCATAAATACTTATACAATTTGGAGGCAACTAGCAGTTTAGAGAAGAAAGGGAGCAGAGATATGGGCCTGAAATTTCTAAAAACTGTCGGATCTGCATCCTGCTTCCTCAAGAGGAATGACTTCTGCATGTCTAAAGTTGCATGAAACCACAACTTGTCTGAGGCACAAATTGAGATGGTTTTAACAGGGGCGGATGTATCACTGCACTAAAATCACTTAACACAGCCGGAGGGCGAGGGTCCCTAGGGGTGCCCGTTTTCACTTTAGCAGATAACATTCCTAATATGCCCTCATTTATTTCAGGGCAGTTTGAGATAGTTCTCTTATTCCATTCCCTGTTTAGCTCCTCTGAGGTTGATGGGCAACTAGGATTACTTGATATTCTGAAGTTTGTCAATAAAATAGTTATTAAATTCATCACAAAATTCCATAGTGACAGTCACTTTGGCCTTTAATATTTCAGAGAAAGTAAATTCCTCAAGTATTTTAAATGTTTCTCTCTGTTTATTAGACGCTCCCAAAATCCTATTGGTATAGTACTTTGATTTAATTCAAGTTAGCAACGTTTTATATTTTGCTATCACATCCTAAGATTCCTTCTCATACCTTCTACGCCACTGATGCTCTATCTCTAGTAGTTTGAATTTGGTCCCCTTAATCTCTTCCGTCAATCAAGGGGCCAATTTCCACCTGGAAAATGTATGTTGTCCATGTAAAGGTGAATGAAGAGATGCTGTGAGCGAGTTCATGAATTCACGTTCAGCCTCGAGAGCCGAGTATGCTCCATATCTCTTTTAATGACTAAATGCCACCTGATTTTCAATGGCTGGGTAGAAGAGGGCCTCCAGTTTGGAAATGCAAACTCAACCGAATGGTAGTCAGACCAAATACATGGTTTTATTTTAATGTCAGCCACCTGAATGTACTGTGACCAGACTAGGATTTTTACTATGAGTAAACACAGTGATGTGTTGTAGAAAATTCAAGGGCCACAGAGATTCCTGAAAACGTTGACCTTTATTCCCTTTACCTTCTATGTCACTCCAGAAATGTAAGTCCCCTGTGACTAAAATGTGTGAGTATAATGAAACCATGGGACAAATGAATTCAACCATTTGCTCAGTAAAATTGGTCATCTAATACGGGGGACGATATACTAGAAGGGAGACAACTGAACTTTTATTAAATTCTATTTTAAAAAGTAAGACATCTACCATATCAATGGGTGTACATAGAAGCTGGACCGCCTGCAATTGTTTGCTTAGGATGGTGGCTGCCACTCCTCCTCCCATGCTGTTTTCCGCACTATTTGCATGTAGTAAAACATTTTCCTCACGGAGAAGAGTCCTCGGTCAACCAAGACTCCGTCAGAAGTAATATCTCAGGCTTATTGCATATACTTCCACAGTGTTTCAAAAGGAAGGAGTATTTCAATATGCCCCTTCATTTCCTGCTCCAAAGGTTTCCTAACTATCTTACCTAATCGACAACAACATGTATTTTCAAAGGGTTTGAGTCTTTTATCTTTAGGTAAATGTACGGGAGATATAAAAAGATGGTTATTGGAAGGTAACTGCATTCCTGCCTCAGTAAACTCTGGCAATTCAGTCGCTGCATATGTCTTAATTTGGGTATAGTTGCTGGTGCTTGGTCCCGGACGGGCACGAACGGGCACAGACGGGCCTGCCTTTGCAACGCCTTCAGTGCACCAGCAGTGCACCCGCTGTGCAGACGTTCTGGCTCTGTCATTAAGTAGCCTTTCTGCTGGCCAATCACGGGGTGCCCAAAGCCTACAGTGCTAACCTCCACTTTAAGATGCCAAAGGTACTTGGAAATGAGTATTTTCCTAAGGAAAACAGGGGTCAAATGCAAAATGTACAACGTTTTTATAGTCAACCTTCACCCAGGGCCTACCCTTTTCCACCACCTCAATCATTCTCTGCAGTGAAAAAAAAGTTCCACCCTTCAATCCTGAACAGCCCGTTGCGCAAAGCCTAGAGTGCTAAGCTCAACTTTGAAAATGGCAACGGCAACCGGCAATGAGTATTTTCCTAAGGTGCAGTGCACTAGAAAGAAGGAGCCAAATGTAAAATGTGCAGCGTTTTTATTGTGAACCTTGCCCCAGAAGCTACCCTTTTCCAATTCCTCGATGATCGTCTTGTGTGTGGTGCACCCCCCACATTTTTGCCCTATGTGTTTTGCTGGCTTTACAGCCAGCAGTAAAGTGCCTGTGACCCCCTTTAAACATGGTCTAATTGGTATATTTAACTTGCCTATAAGTCTCAAACCGTACCCAGTGCTTGGAAGTTAGAGGTCACTAGTGAAATACAGCACCTACTGTGCCTTCCACTATAGTGGCAGTGCAAACATGGCTTCAGGCCTACAACTATACCCTGACTGTAGCAAGCAGTGTAAAAATGGCAGTTCAACCTGTTAAAATATCCATTTGACAGGTAAAAACTTTGCTTTTAAATATGTATAAGTCACTCTTGTGTAGGCCTTGTAGCCCAAAGACAAGGTGCTTGGAATTCAAAAGTAAGACACTTAGGCCCTCATTACAACCCTGGCGGTCGGTGTTAAAGCAGAGGTAATACCGCCAACAGGCTAGCGGAGAAAAAAATTGATTCACGACCATGGCGGAAGCCGCCAACATAGACAGCCACTTTAACACTGTGACCGCCACGGCAGTAGAAACAAACACCGCAGCGGTCACCGCCAACAGACAGGCGGAAGACAATGTACCGCCCACTATATCACAACAGGCCTGTCCGCCACCTTTTCCGGGGTGGTACCAACGTCATCAAAAGCACGGCGGAAACAGAACACTGAAGGGAAACCACTCACCTTTCGACACTTCACGAACAACCAGGACGCCATGTAGCCTGAACTACAGGTCCTGCCCATGCTGGTTTACCTCCTCCTGTATCAGGAGCAGCAAAGACTCTGGCGACGACCACGGTGAGTACTGCACCTAGCACACAGGGGAGGGGGGAGGGAAAAGAGAGTGACACACACGCAAAATGCAACACCCCCACCCTCACCCACAACACCATACACACATGTACATGTAGCAACATCACATTTACACCCCGTCACCATCTGGAAGAATGCAATGACAAAAGGAAATGATTGTAACAAGTGTAATCAATAAAAATCAGATAGGCCAAATTCCAAAATCAGTATATACAAATATGTACACCAACTACACAAGTCCGGATAGTAAGGAAATCATTGTCCGTGGATCAGTGTCTCAAAATGTATGGTCGAAGCCCACATAAGATACCTGACTCGAAACGGAGAGAACACTGCAGGTGCATCAGATGGAAAATCAACCGGCACCTCAGGAGAGGGAGGGGGGCACCTCAGCCGGATGAACGGACGACGCCACTGCTCCACGAGGGGGCTCCATGTCCACTGATTGGTCCTGAGGAGTGCAAATACACAGTCTCACAAGTCTCTCCACTGGGTGGGTTGCCCACTGCTGTATCCTGGGGAGAGCAAAGCCACAGTCTCACAAGTCACTCCAGTGGGTGGGTTGCCCACTGCTGTATCCTGGGGAGTGCAAAGCCACAGTCTCTCCAGTGGATAACAGTCTCCACTGGGTCTGGAGGGGGCTTGGTGCCAAGAGTGCTTCATCCTGCCAAGGATAGGGTGAGTGGATGTGATTCTCCACTGGTCCTGGAGGGGGCTTGGTGCCCGGAGAGCTTCATTCTGCTGAGGACTGGGGTAGTGGATGTGATTCACCACTGGTTCTGGAGGGGGCTTGGTGCCCAGAGTGCTTCATCCTGCCACGGATAGGGTGAGTGGATGTGATTCTCCACTGGTTCTGGAGGGGGCTTGGTGCCCAGAGTGATTCATCCTGCCAAGGATTGGGGTAATGGATGTGATTCTCCACTGGTTCTGGAGGGGGCTTGGTACCCAGAGTGCTTTATCCTGCCAAGGATAGGGTGAGTGGATGTGATTCTCCACTGGTTCTGGAGGGGGCTTGGTGCCTAGAGTGCTTTATCCTGCCAAGGACTGTGGAAATGGATGTATCTCTCCACTGGTTCTGGAGGGGGCTTGGTGCCCAGAGTGCTTCACATGCAGTGTGGCAGGTCCCAGTCCCTCACCTGGGTGTGTGTGCCACGAGATTGCCTGGGAACAGGTAGCATGATACTCCATGGAGGCAGAGACACACTCAACCCTGCTGCGACTTCGCCTGCCAAATGCTGGTACAAACAGTGCTGGGAGTCATGCCTCATGTACGCTGGGCAGGGTCCAGGATGTCTCCTGCAGCCTCGGATGGCTGCCCACTGGGGATGATTGCCATGACAGCTGTGGTGGCACTGTCTGAGCATGTCGCGGGGCTGGTGGCGGTGGTTGGGGCTGGTGGCGGTGGTTGCGACGGTGTCTGTGGCGGAGTTGCCGGCGGTGGTGCATGTGTCTGCACCTGTTGAGGGACACAGCAGGACGTCTCCTGCAGCCTAGGATGGCTGACCACTGGGGATGATGCTGGGGACTGTTGCTGAGGCAGCAGACATGCAGGTGGCAGTGCTGGTGGTGGTGCAGGTGGCGGTGTCCACCGCCGTACTGGTTGATTTTGTGGGTGACAGAAGGGCTAACTCTGGTCCCTTAGCCGGAGCCTCGGTGCCCTGTCCTGACCTGCTCTTCACCTTGTGTCCCTTCCCCACCTCTGATGTCGCTGCTGTTGCCTTGTCACTGTCCCCTTTCGGCTTGGAGGATCCCTTGCTTGCTGTTAGGGGCAGCTTCTCCCTCCCGCATGTGGACACCTTCTTCACCTTGGCAGGTGGTGGAATGGCCTGCTCCTTGGCCTCGCTAGGTGGCACACTGGCAGCCTTGATGGGTGGCACCTGCGATGTGGCCGGACTTGCTGTCACCACTGGGCTGGAGGATTTGGTGGCTGAGGTGCTGGGTTGGGCCCTGGACAGCCTGGCCCTAGGGGAAGGACGGGGGGGAGGTGTAGGGAAGAGGTCAAAGTTAGCCAGGAAGAGTTTCTTAGACACACTGGGACGGGAAGATGGAGGGGGTTTGGGAGTGGAGGAAGAGGTAGTGGTTGTAGGAGGTGTGTGCTTGCCGATTTTGGGTGAAGGTGCATGGGCCGGAGGCTGTTGTGAGGTAGATGGCTGTTGGATGGGTGTGTCCCTGGGTTTGTGTAGTTTGGGAGGAGGGCTCACAGACACACTGGGAGAGGACACAGGGGATGTGTGAATGGTAGTAGGGGTGGTGAGTACACGTGAGTGGTGTGTGGTGATGAGCGTGATGGTGGGAGTGGATGAGGATGTAGTGCATGCAGGTGTGAGTGGAAACGAGACAGGGAGGGAGGAGGAGGACGTGGAGGAGGGGGAGACAGTGGAGGCAGTGGATGTTGTTGTGTCCGCATGGGGATGGTGCTTGTGTGAGTGCCTCTGGGATGTGTGGTGCTTATGTTTGCCATGTCCACTCTTGTGTGTTGATGGGTGTGCATGCTGGGCTGATGGTGTGCTTGGGATAGGCTGAGGTACAGGGGATTGGGTCTGTGTGGAGGAAGCTGGAGGGGGGAGGCTGGACAGAGGGACAATGGCTGCCATCAGTGCTGAAATGGTCTCTGTTGGGCCGCTTGCCTAGAATGAATGCCCTCCAAGTATGCATTTGTTTGCTGCAAATGCCTCTCAACACCCTGGATGGCATTCAAAATGGTTGACAGTGAGGGATCTCAGGAGGTCAATAGCCTCCTCACTGAGGGCAGCAGGGCTGACTGGGGCAGGGGCTGAGGTGCCTGGGGCGAAGGAGATGCCCACCCTCCTGGGTGAGCGGGCACGGGAAACTCGATGAGGGGCTGCTGGGAGGGCGGTGCTGGTGGGGGGGGTGGCGGCGGTACCTGTAGATGTGGTGGGCACAGAGACCCCATCAGAGGAGGAGTCGCTGGTGTCTGCTCCTGTCCCCCCCCCGTCGTGGAGCTCCCCTCACCCTCCGTCCCACTGGTGCCTCGGACTCCGTGAATTTACCCTCCAGGGCCATGTGGGATGCAGCTCCCTCCTGCTCTGGTGCCACTGCTCCTCCGCCAGATGATGCTAATGCACACAAGGACAGGGTAACAAAAGAAAAAGGGGGGGGGACAGAAGAGACACATGGTCAGTGCATGCAACACCACTACCGTTGTCGGACACAACACATAGGGAGCAGCCCTATGCACTAAGCCGTGCACTGACAGGGCAGGGGAAAAGCACATGCCGATAGGGGACTCTGTCAAAAGACATTTGATGCACAGTTGGAAGCTATGGGAGCCTAACTAGGTGTAGTGGGCAAATACCACCTTTGGGTTTGGACAGGGAATGAGGCAGCAAATCGATGGATCTACCTTATGCGCGTCTGCCCTTGCCTAGGCGAACCCACAGCCCACCTCCCCCACCCAGACACCTTGTAATGCACAATGAGTCAGCTGAATGAGAGTGTACTCACCCCCTTGTGGCTGCTGTGATGCCCTCAAGTGCCCATCCAACTCCGGATATGCCACTGCCAGGATCTGGTACATTATGGGGGTCATGGTGCGACGGGCACCCATTCCGTATTGCGAGGCCATCCCCAGCTGGGCCTCCGTCGTCTTCTTGGTCCAGCGACGCAGGTCCTCCCATCTTTTCCGGCAGTGGGTGTCCGTCTATGGTAGACCCCCAGAGTCCGCACTTCCTTGCCGATGGCCCCCCAAATCCCCTTCTTCAGGTGGGTGCTGACCTAGAGGAAAAGTGAAGTTATAATGGATGTTACTCTCCCGTACAGCTTATCTCAAACATTGGCCACAAACCTCCCACCCTGGCCCAGACATACATACACAGACCATCCTCACATGCTGGCCTGTCCCCCCACCCTTCCATCCACGACACTCCATACAATCATGTGCCATCCACCATGCACACAGTTTACTCACCTGTTTGTCTGGAGGACCATACAGTTGCATGTACTGGGGGAGGACCCCATCCACGAGTTTCTCCAACTCCTCCGCAGTGAAGGCAGGGGCCCTTTCCCCAGTCACTCGATCCATGGTCGGTTCCAGACAGAGGTCACAGCAGCACTTGCAGTGTAGGTCCTCTCCTGTAGAAGGTCTGGTATCAAGTGAGGGAAATTATAGAAAATGGAGGTCAAGTCTGCGGCAGTGCGTATCGTCACCGCTGGCGTACACCGTAATTGGCTCCTGGAACCCATAGAGCCCAATGATAACCAATGCTTCGACCGCCTACTGCGACGGTGTACAGCACCAGTGCAGTTACCTAATTTCCCCTTGTCCCACCTTACAGGTCAGGCAGCCACCATTTCAGGGGGCCACATTGCAGGCCAAATAACTGTGTCACACCTATTTGGGCCATGACTACGGACAGACAAAGGCAGACACGGATAATTTCACTATTGTGCTAAACAGCCTTGTGAAACCTATGTGTTGTATGACCCTCTGCTCACCGTTCCCCTCCATAGGGCAAGTCCGCTGGGGCAGGTGATGAGATGGCAGCATCCTCTGGTGTACAGACCCCTGGTGGACCTGTCAACAATGGAAGATAGACACATCATAATCACTTACAGACTTGATTGTGCAACAATCCAGGAACTGTGTGCCCAGTTGGAGCCTGACCTGATGTCAGCTATCCGCCATCCCACAGGAATCCCCCTCTAGTGCAGGTCCTGTCAGTACTCCATTTCCCGGCCAGTGGGTCTTTTCAAACAACAGTAGCCATGGTATCAGGGATGTCCCAGCAAATGTTCTCAAACGTTTTGTCCAGAGTGTTATCTGCCCTGCTGAAACACATGCGCAGCTACATCGTTTTCCCTCAGGTGGAGGATTTGGGCACAGTGAAAGCTGACTTTTATGCCCTGGGACATATCCCCAACATTGGTGCTATTAATGGTACACACGTGGCATTTGTCCACCTCTGCAGGAATGAACAGGTGTACAGAAACCAGAAAAGCTACCATTCCATGAATGTGCAGATGGTGTGTTTGGCAGACCAGTACATCTCCCATGTGAATGCCAAGTATCCTGGCTCAGTGTATGACGCCTACATTTTGAGGAATAGCAGCATTCCTTATGTTATGGGGCATCTCCAGAGGCACCGGGTGTAGCTAATAGGTGAGCCTAAAGTCCTCACACAGTTTCATTTGCTGTTTGGGTATGGGAGATTCCCTAATGTTTGGAGGATGTCTAACAGTTGTCCCTCTATGTTTGCAGGTGACTCTGGTTATCCCAACCTGCCATGGCTACCGACCTCAGTGAGGAATCCCAGGTCAAGAGCAGAGGAATGCTACAATGAGGCACATGGGTGAACTTGGAGGAAAATCAAACGCAACATCAGCCTTCTGAAGGCCATATTTTGGTGTCTCCATCTGACAGGTGGATCCCTATACTACTCACCGAAGAAGGTGTGCCAGATCATTGTGGCCTGCTGTATGTTGCACAACCTGGCTTTGCGACGCCACGTGCCCTTTCTGCAGGAGGATGGGCCTGATGGTGGTGTTGTGGCAGCTGTGGAGCCTGTGGACAGTGAAGAAGAGGAGGGAGAAGAAAAAGATGTAGACAACCGAAACAACATCATCATGCAATACTTCCAGTGAGACACAGGTAAGAGAATGGAACTGGCTCACACATCTCATACTATTGTTGGACCTAGCATACATCTGCCTTTTTACCTCTGTGTATGGCCCCTGACTTGTCACTTTGCCTTTTCATTTCACAGACCTGGGTCCCAATTTGTGCCCTCTGCTATGTTTACTGCTGGCCTACAGCTGTGTAACATTGGTATGTGAACAAGTACATTGACATTGCTATATTTCTGAGATGTTGCAATTACACATTTTTGAAAGCACAGACTGACTCCAGATTGTTTTATGATTCAAGGGTGTTTATTTCTGTGCTAATAAGTGGAGGGGGTGTCCAATGGGCTGGGGTGATGGTGGAGGAATGTCCATGGCAGAGTCCAGTCTCTTGGTCTCACAGGTGCATTGTCCAATGGGGCATAGGAAGGGGAGCAATGGTAGTTTAAGGTGGACAGGCTGACATAGTGGGACAGAAGGGTGACAATCAGGAGGGTCCTAGTTCCTCGCGGGGGTCTTGGCAATGTTCTCTGTCTTGTCCTGGATCTCAGGGACCGTTTGTGGGGTGGTTCTCCTTCTGCAAGGGGTGGGGTGCTGGTGACCTGTTGTTCCTGTGGTGGTGCCTCCTGTCCATTAGCTCCAGCGGATGTGGAGGGCTGTTCATCGTCCAGGCTAGTGTCAGGAGCCCGTTTGTGTCCTACTGTGTCCCTCATGGTGTTGACAAGGTCTGCCAGAACCCCTGCAATGGTGACCAGGGTGGTGTTAATGGACTTCAAGTCCTTCCTGATCCCCAGGTAGTGTTCCTCCTGCAGCCGCTGGGTCTCCTGAAACTTGGCCAGTACCGTGCCCATGGTCTCCTGGGAATGGTGGTATTCTCCCATGATTATGGAGAGTGCCTTTTGGAGTGTCAGTTCCCTGGGCCTGTCCTCCCCCTATCGCACAGCAGTCCTCCCAGCTTTCCTGTTATCCTGTGCCTCTGTCCCCTGAACTGTGTGCCCACTGCCACTCTCCCCAGGTCCCTGATTTTCTTGGGTTGGTGGGTTTGCCTGGGTTCCCTGTAGTGGTGGACACCTGGGGACAGAGGGATGGACCTGCTGGGGGGTGCTGTGGTGGGGTTTCCGGAGAGGTGAGGTTAAGTGGTGCTTTGGGAGTGTGGCAGGGTAACCAACTGTCCCGAGGTCCCTGATGGTCCGGGCTGGTCATCTTCATCCAGGCGTGCAGAGCAGCTGTCATCACTGTGGGCCTCTTCTGTGGGGGGACTGGATATGTCTGGCACCTCCTGTCTGCTGACGTTGGGTATGGGTCCTGTTGGGGTGTAAGAGCATAGTTTTAGTATCTGTATGTGGCATCTTGTGCATTGGATGAGGTACCCTCCACTCCTGTGCTTGCATCATTGTGTTTGCCCTTTTGTGATAGTTGGTTTGGGGTCTGTGTGGGTATCTGTACTGGATATGCTTTGGTGACGGTGGTCCATGCATAGGTGTTGCATGCAGGGCCTTGGTATTGAGATGTGTGGGTTGTGATAGTGGGACATATGTGAGATGATGGAGTGATGGGAGTGAGTGTAAGGGTGGGGGTATGTGATGGCATGCAGGTGGGGTGGAGGGGATATAGTAGTAAAGATATGACTTACCAGAGTCCAGTCCTCCTGCTACTCCTGCGAGGCCCTCATGATGCAGTATTGCCAAGACTTGCTCCTCCCATGTTGTTAGTTGTGGGGGAGGAGGTGGGAGTCCACCACCAGTCCTCTGTATAGCAATCTGGTGTCTTGATACCATGGAATGCACCTTCCCCCGTAGGTCGTTCCACCTCTTCCTGATGTCATCCCGTGTCCTTGGATGCTGTCCCACTGCATTGACCCTGTCGACGATTCTCCGCCATAGCTCCATCTTCCTAGCAATGGATGTCTACTGCACCTGTGATCCGAAAAGCTGTGGCTCTACCCGGATGATTTCCTCCACCATGACCCTAAGCTCCTCCTCTGAAAACCTGGGGTGTCTTTGAGGTGCTATGATGTGGTGTGGGTAATGTGTGAGGTGCTGTGTGTTGTGATGTGTGGGGGGATGTGTTGGTGTGTGTTGTTTGAGGTGCGTGGATGTTGTATGGGTGATGGTGTTGTGTGTCTGTGGATGCTGGTGTTGTATTTGCTAGTCTCTCCATCCCTGCTTCTTCCACAAAAGTCATTGTAAGGGTTTGTGGGTAATATGTGTGTGTGTTTTATAGTGTTGTGGGTGTGTGGGTGTGGTGTGTGTATGTGTGTCAGGTGTGTGTATTTTGAATTGACCAATGTGATTGTGTTTTGTAGATGTGTGTGTATTTTGAGCGCAGCAGTGTGTACCGCCAATGGATTACCGCGGTTGACAGACAGCCGTGTTGATTCTTGGGTCGTGATAGTGTGGTGGAGGGGATATAGTAGTAAAGATATGACTTACCAGAGTCCAGTCCTCCTGCTACTCCTGCGAGGCCCTCATGATGCAGTATTGCCAAGACTTGCTCCTCTAATGTTGTTAGTTGTGGGGGAGGAGGTGAGAGTCCACCGCCAGTCCTCTGTATAGCAATCTGGTGTCTTGATACCATGGAATGCACCTTCCCCCGTAGGTCGTTCCACCTCTTCCTGATGTCATCCCGTATCCGTGGATACTGTCCCACTGCATTGACCCTGTCGACGATTCTCCGCCATAGCTCCATCTTCCTATCAATGGATGTCTGCTGCACCTGTGATCCGAAAAGCTGTGGCTCTACCCGGATGATTTCCTCCACCATGACCCTAAGCTCCTCCTCTGAAAACCTGGGGTGTCTTTGAGGTGCTATGATGTGGTGTGGGTGATGTGTGAGGTGCTGTCTGTTGTGATGTGTGGGGGGATGTGTTGGTGTGTGTTGTTTGAGGTGCATGGATGTTGTATGGGTGATGGTGTTGTGTGTCTGTGGATGCTGGTGTTGTATTTGCTAGTCTCTCCATCCCTGCTTCTTCCAAAAAAGTCGTTGTAAGGGTTTGTGGGTAATGTGTGTGTGTGTGTGTTTTATAGTGTTGTGGGTGTGGTGTGTGTATGTGTGTCAGGTGTGTGTAATTTGAATTGTCCAATGTGATTGTGTTTTGTAGAAGTGTGTGTATTTTGAGCACGGCAGTGTCTACCGCCAATGGATTACCGCGGTTGACAGGCCGCCGTGTTGATTCTTGGGTCATGATAGTGTGGGCGTATTCTTGTTGGCGTGACGGTATGGGTTTTGGTATTGCCAGTTTATCACTGACCTTTGGTGTGGCGGACTTGTGTGGGTGTCTGTATTGTGGCGGATTCCGAGATGTGGGTTGTAATACCTGTGGCCGGATTCTGCCAGCACAACGGTATGTTGGCGGTCTTCAGCACGGCGGATAGCGGGATTTACCGCCAAGGTTGAAATGAGGGCCTTAATGTTAACATGTCTTTATAGTGACAGTCACTAGCATCACAAAACTAGTTTCACTGAAGAAAGGATGGCTGGCCCTTAGAGGAAGGCTGGAAAGTAATATTATATATTAATTCAAAATCTTAGGGCAGGGACCAGATAGAGTGATGATTAAACCACTATTTGTAATATTTATTAAAGGTCCACATTAATGATAAAATCAAATTTTTAATAACATTGAGGAAAAGTAACGTTTAGAAATTTAACTCTTCCTTGCCAAATGCTCCAGGAGGCTAGTTTGTATTAACATACAGCAGCTGCCCCCTGAGGGTTTGAGCACTGATGAGGTGTGAGAACTGCTCCCAGATTAGAGACAAATGTCTGGGTGCAGGGAGGTGTTGTGTTCCTCTTGCAGGATGACCAGTTGAGATGGACCAAGGAAATTAATTCACTTCAGGAGGCTGGTTGGATTTTTATCTTCTGCACCTATAAACCTGGAACTCAGAAGTGTTTTCAACAATTAGAACTCTTGAATAAAGTGACAACCCTGCCAATTCGATCCGCCCAAGGTGCTTTGCCACTGGGCTGAAGAGTGAGGTTTCTTCTGCTTGGAGCTTCTCTGTAGTGGCAAATCGAACTCAGTGGGACTTCACAGAGCTAGTGCTTGGCCTCATGGCAATCTCATTGGATAAAGTTCACAGCTATGCCCTACTTGAGTATTCCAAGCTCAGAAAAAAGTGTGAATGTGGAAATCTTTTTTTTTTATGGATAGTTTTATTGAAAAACAAGGCAAGTACACATAAGACACAGTAGATATGTATCAACAATGACAACATCAATGGCGTTGAGGAAATCAATGCATGCTCGGTCCTCCCGCCCTTCCCACTCGTAAATACATCCGTGCCAAGTTAGCCAGGTTTCCTCATCGTATCCAAGTTCAGTGTCAAGGAGGTACAAAAGTGCTCTCTGTAGTCATTCCATTGTCCTAAGAAAGTGGAAATCGACTTTTCCTGCCTAAATCAATGGCTTCACTGGGACCGCGTCCAACAGCTATTGGACCTCGTGGAGCCTTCTTTGGCTACAGGCCACTGTCTTGCCCTGCTGAAGATTTATGACCTACACTTTTGAGACTAAGGCCTTCATTATGACTGCGGCGGTCTTTTCCCAAGACCGCCGCAGCCACGGTTGCCGGAAGACTGTCAGTTCTGACTGCCGTATTATGATTGCCACTGGATATCCGTACCGCTGGCAGTCAGATATCTGGTGGCATTCACTATGGCGGTCGCGGGGCTTAGGCGGTTCCACTGCTGGCAAAGACCACCCACAGAATTACGCCCAATAATTCTGTGTGGCGGTCTTTACTGGCTTGGCGGTGCCGGCAGTGGGAGCGCCGGGTCCTGTCCCCTCACAGAGGAGCACATTGTCGGACGAGGTAAGTGTCGCAAGGAGAGGGGGTTGGGGGTGTGAATGGGTGTGTGAGTGTATGTATGCGTGTCATGAATGTGGGGAGGAGGGAGAGTGATTGTGCATGCATGCATGCATGTGTGTCTGTGTGTAAATGTGGTGATGCGTGTGCATGTTGACGGGGGTGGGGGTGTGCATTGGTGAATGAGTAAGGGGTAAAGGGGTGTGAGTGAGTGCATGCATGCAGGTGCGTGTATGTATGTATTTGAATGGACGGGTGGGGGGATGAAGAGTGAATCTGTAGGTGTGTGATGTGTATGTGTATGTATGCATGTCTATGGGGTTGAATGTTGTGAGGGTCATAATGAGGGCCTATGTCCCATGGTAAAACATCTGACAGGGTCTAACTGGGTCTCTATATCTAACTTGTACTCCTTTGCGGTCAGCTTCAAATTATGCCTGGACCCCGATCTATCATGCTTCCCCCTACAATTTGCCTTGCCCATGGGACCCCCCTTCCAACCTACTGTTTGACACCCAACCAGTGCTGTAATACACAATTGAAGTTGTGTGGGGCCGAGTAATGGCTGCCGTTGCAGTGTCTCCAGTGCCCGAGGTGGCCTCACTGTACTGTTTACATGCGGGCATAATCCTGCTGCTAAATGGGGATACAGCTGTTGTGGTGAGGCCAGCACTGCTGATGTGAACTATACTCCCCGGCGGGAGATGCTCAAGCCCCGAATGGACGCGCAGAGGTGATTGGTGCTGTGCTGCCAGCTGGGGCTGGCTCACTCATTGACTCTACCCTGAGCGAGATAGGGATTTGGGTGCAGGAAGATTCTGAAACTGTTGGGAGAGGGGTTGCAGCTTCACCCCCTCCCCTTCTTTCTGAGTACTTTCGACTAGGTGAGGCATTCGTATGGGCTAACTCACCGAACAAACCTGTCAGTAGTATTGTGCTCCTTGGGACAGGCTTCAGTTTTTGAGACACGGACTGCAATGTGGGGGCAGGAAGTGTGCGTGGTTGCACATGTGATAGCATACCCCTTTGACTGACAACACCCTAGTGCACATTCACTGGCAACCTGCCTCTCTGTGGGCTTGCTGGCCTTGGGCACGCTTCAACCTCTGGGGGCTGCTTCAGACTGCACAGCCCAGGCTCAGCTCATCAGGGCCTTGCCCTGTGAGCCCTGTGTGGCGGCCCATGAAGAATCGCGGGCTGGCCATTGTTTGCCCGCAGGCCTGCAGTCCCTCTACACACCCCATAGCCACGGTGAACGTATAAGGGCAGCGGCTAGGGAGTTACCTGGAAGCTAGACACAGCAGATGCTGGCTTCTGGGGCAGGGCCCATCGGAATTATTGACCTTAAGTAACTGCAACTGGCCATCGTGAGGACTGCTTGTAGGTGCTGGTTTCATCAATAGACCCTGAGTGGTGGCTAAGAGGGGTTAGGGATCCTGGAGCATGGGAAAGGTGGGATAGCAGCTTGCCCAGCGACCTGAGCACCTAACCACGGCATACATGTCCATCCAACGCGACTACAGTAGCTTCTACCCGCCTGCACAGTATCCCTACCGTTTGACCCCCTGCCGGACGGGGATGCCTTGTTGGACCTCCTTGACCTTCGAGCAGTCATAATGCTCCTGGGTCTTTCCACCTGATTGTGACCTTAAGGGGAAAAGGTTGACCACACCCTACTGCCAGATTGTCACCGCATAAGAGACAGCGACCACTGGATTTGAAACACGTCATTGGCGCTTGGCTCGCCTAAGCGCAGAACAATTCACAAGAGCAAAGGGGTTGCCGTTTGCACCTAGAGGCCCATGCACCTTTGCACTACCTGGTCGGACTCCCTTCCGGATGCCATTGACTTTGAGCTAGGTTCATCTCGCTCATCCCATGAACTTAGCATTGTGTGATCCCGACCAGGTGGATCCCTCATTACACCTTCTTTGTGCCAACACCCCGAGACATATAGCATGGACAAAGTGCACTTTTGGCACTGCTGCTCGTTTTAAGCTGAAAATGCCTGGAGGACTGCAGACTGTGCTGCAACTTGAGTCAGTTGTCTGACTGCTGGTCCCAGTCCCCCCACCTTTATAGAGATTTCACGACTCTATCTCTTGTGCTCCATACTGGATACCACCGACTGCTTGTGCTGCCCCCGGGTAAATAGGTGGGTGATACTAGATCCTCCTCTTGTTCCCATCTGGGCACCCTCTGCCCTACCGGACCAGCTGGTATGCTGTGGTGGGCTTGCTCTGAAGAGCTGGGCCTCACCAGGAAGGGTTTCTCGAGCAGCACTGAGTCAATCGGGCTGGTCGCCACTGACCCTACCTTCTATCATCCTTAGCCAGGACATAACCATAGATGGGACGCGGTACACCTCCTCCACCTGTGGCAGCCCAGGCCAAAATGGACCAGTATCCGGTCCGACATCAGATAAAAAACAGGCTGCTGAAGCCCCCCCAGTAGGCAGCCTCACCTCATTCTACTGCAGATCTAAACAGAATCCTTAAATGGATCCAGGACGCTCCGGAGGCAGTTGAAACCAAAGTCGATGGCCTCCTTCCCCACTTCTGCACCATGATCTACGCAAAGTGCCCGAAATGGTGACAGAAACTGAGACACGGATCTCCATGACCAAAGATGATACAGTAACACTTAAACGTCAAGTATTCAAATTGTTGGCCTTAATGGCCACCCTGGATAAGAGAGCGGAGGATGCTGGGAATTGGTGTAATAATCTCCACTTTGTAGGACTTCCTGAAGCAGTGGAAAGCTCAGAGCTGAGCGACCTTCTCAAAAGCTGGTTCTGATCCTGGATCCCAGCAGGCAAAATATCCACTGGCTTTGTCATTGAAAGAGTGCTGGCAAAGAAGCCCCCACCCAGAGTACCACACATCTGGTGATACTGCAGCACCTTAACTTCCGCGACCGAGATACCATCCTACACGAAACTTAGAACCGACAGGACTTCTGACACTTGACTTTTCCAGATTATACAATGGCATTCCAGCAGAAATGGCGCTTCTTTGAGGAAGGTAAACAGAAACCCGGTGCTCTGAATCTTTGCTGCATGCTTCTCTTCCCAGCCTGCCTCAAGGTAATCTTCAACATATTTTTTTGACACCCCGAAACATGCCTCAGAGTGGGCTGCAGAGAGGCAACCGCTGCATTCCATAGATCAGAGGGTCAGTTGGATATGAGGCCGCATGACCACCCTCTGCCACTCCCCGCTCAGGGGCCACGGAGAAAGCACTCCAGATCCCAGAAGTCGAGATGTAATCAACAAGAGGTGGTGACCTTAGTGAGCCTGCCTCTAATGGAGGAATTTCCAAATGTTGTGGACATCACTTTAATGACCACCCTGCAGCTACCTGGCTCCATAGACAGTGTAACTGACTCTTTGCTTAGCGCTCCTCTCTACAGTGCTATGTCTGGGTGAAGGCGGGATGGTACAGCAGAGCAAGATTTGGCTGCAGACACTCGGAGTGGCATCATATATCTTAGTACCTGACTCTCTGGCTGTAGGGGCAGCATGAGGGGGTTAAGTGCAACATATTTCAATGTTTAGATAGAATATAGTTTAAATATCTACAACATCTAAATTTAGGTCTTCACTTTCTAGTCAATTACCCTAATGCTTTCAGGCAAGTGATCTGACCCATGGGTGACATACAAAGCCATTTTACTTACCCCAAGTTTTTTTTATTTTTCTCTTTCTTGTAAACTGTGCTCTGTTTATGGGTGAAAGATGCATCAGGGAAGGAAGTATGGGGTAAGAGGGGATTGGGTGGGGAGCCTATGTTGGTTTTTTGTTTTAAGTTTGTTTTTCTTTTCAGGTATTAATTTTGCGGGCTCTCCAGTGTGACGTCTCTGACTCTTCAACTATACTCTGGGTTGCCATGTGCCGACTACCCCAGCCAGTTACAGGTTCCCAATTGCTGTGTATTTATCCACCACCCTCCAATATGATTAGGATCATCCCTTAGGATGTTAACAGTCTCCTAGACCGTATCAAGAGATCTGGATGATTGCACTGTATCAGGCGGCATACACTGGATGTAGGAGACACAACTTCTGAGTTCCGAAGGCTCCTTTCTGGGCTGCTTTGGATACAACAGAGTTTTTCACTCGGGCTTCACCAGAGGATCGAGGGAAGTTGCCCTTCTCTCACACAAGGCCCTTCCACTGACGGCACCCAGGGTACACAAATATCCTCAAGGGTATGTGGAGATTTAGGGACATATGGCTGCCCGACATTATAATTGTATCTCCTGCTATGTCCCCCCACAGCTACTGCAGCCTACCTGCAGGTCCTCTGGTCCCTAAAATTGCCCCTCCCCCTTGGGACTACCCTTGTAGTTCTTGATCCCCTGAGGGACACTTCAGATGCCCCACATCCTGGCAGGTGGACATGCTCAGCGTATCGAGTCTGATCATCTTGGTGAATTCCATGGGCCTTTGCGATGGATGGCATTCATGGAACCCTTCGCAACAGTCTTATATATGCTCTGGTTATCGGCATCTGATCTCTTGTTGCTGTGGTCTATTCAGATTCTCCCGCGCAGGATATCTGATCATGTCCTCCCCTTTAATGAGTGGGTTGCCAAACTGCAGACTCATCGCCCAGTCTGGAGATTCAGTGTGTATTATCTAATGGAGTCGGAATGTGCCACCTTTGTACAGAAGGAACTGCAGGCTTTTTTCAAACCAACATGGGCTCTGTATACTCAGCAGCAATGATGTTGGCAGCAGGTCAACCTACCATGAAGGGAATACCCAAGGGATATATATGACGGCAGGAATCCCTGCAACTAGGGCAGATGACAGATCTAGAGGCCCAAAATCTTACTTTGGGGCACAGAGTCCATGGTTTCAACACAGATGATGTAAACCGCCTGCTGGCAATAACAGGATCCAAATTGCGACAGGTCTCCGTTGAAGAGGCAAACAATTGATGGAGGACTTCGACCTGATGAGTATATGAATCGGGAGACAAATCTGATAAACTGTAAAACTGGTTGGTGACCTGAAATATCTCTACTGGAATAGTACCTGTTGTCAGAGATTAAGCTGGTGATCGCCAAGAAGACCTATTGATGATTGCTCACGTTCTCAATGCATTTTATCAAGACCTCTAGGAACTGAGCACCCCCTTCCCCCAGCGACTGAGAGATCCCTTCTCTGGGACATCCATTTACCCTCAATCCCATGTTCTCTAGCCTGCAATTTAGAACAATCTAACTGCTGAAGAGGTCGACCAGGCCATATCCGAACTCCGATTGGGGAAAACCCCTGATCCGGATGGCTTCCCCATTAATTGTTAGAAAAGATATCATACTATTCTGACACCACACTTGTTACCCTCTATGCGAAAGCATTACAAGAGAGATCATACCCACCGGACCTCGACTGTACCACTATTGTTGTAATTCCCAAGGCGGCACTTCCTACAGATCAGTGTTTTTCCTACTTCCCGATCTCGCTTATTAATGCGGACATCAAGGTAATCCCTAAAGTTCTAGTGAATAGACTGAGCTGAACCCTGTCCCATCTTATCCATCCAGACCAGTTTCATGCCAAGTAGAAGTACCAGCCATCATATCAGTCGAGTGCAGTTCGCTCTCTCCCAAACGCACTGCATGGACTGTAACTTAGCTCTTTTCTTGTAGACTTTCATAAGGATTTCAATACTGTCTCCTGGTCAGTTCTGAAGGCTACTTCATGAAGTAATGTAGGGTATACATTACCAAAGGACATTTTTACACGTGGGCCTTCTCATTTGTTAATGTAGGCCTGCTGTCGCATTCAGTTCGTGCTGATCTCGATGTTAGGATTCACGCTGATGGTTATTACACACCAGTTTTCTGAGGAGATTGATCTTTGTAACATGTTGTGTTTAAGTTGTTGTTTGGATAGTTGGTTAGGTGCCCTGTGGGTATATTCCTAGTGGGGCCATGCGCAAGCCGTACATATCACTTTATCAAGGTCTTATGCCTGTTTATCATGTTTGATTCACATTTCTTTTGTTTTAGGTGCTTTCTATTGTATTTCTTTGGTCCTGATGATGACCCACCGGCAATTAATTTACCCTTAGGGTCGAAACTTCGACAATATTTTACTGTGGACAGTATTTAAAAAAAACGTTGTCAATTTAAGACATGAAAATAATGGATGCTATTTTATTGTGAACACTAAGGGGGTCATTCCGACCCCGGGACCGCGGATGCACCGCCAACAGGCTGGCGGTGCATCCATGGGCATTCTGACCACGGCGGTACAGCCGCGGTCAGAAACGGGAAACCGGCGGTGTCCCGCCGGTTTCCCGCTGGTTTCCCGCTGCCCTGGGGAATCCTCCATGGCGGCACTGCAGGCAGCGCCGCCATGGGGATTCCGACCCCCTTACCGCCAGCCTGGTTCTGGCGGTTTTGACCGCCAGAACCTGGCTGGAGGTAACGGGTGTCGTGGGGCCCGTGGGGGGCCCTGCAGTGCCCATGCCAATGGCATGGGCACTGCTGGGGCCCCTTAACAGGGCCCCACCAAGATTTTCAGTGTCTGCATAGCAGACACTGAAAATCGCGACGGGCGTCGCACCCTTTCCACTCCGCCGGCTCCATTTGGAGCCGGCATCCTCGTGGAAGGGGGTTTCCCGCTGGGCGGGCGGGCGGCCTTCTGGCGGTCGCCTGCCCGCCCAGCGGGAAACTCAGAATTACTGCGGCGGTCTTTTGACCGCGCAGCGGTATTCTGACGGCGGGACTTTGGCGGGCGGCCTCCGCCGCCCGCCAAAGTCAGAATGACCCCCTAAATGAGTTATCAGCCACAGTTCTATAGGTATATATGTGGAAATATTCACAAGTGCACTTTTTCACCTTTTCACTTTTTCACGGCGCCAGCACTTTGTAGGAGCACCTCAGTTTAGGAATGTTGTATTTATTTTGGACAATATCAGTGTAATCTGTTCTTAATGTGTACGTTTGCTAACAGGAATGGATTTATATATAACTCAAAAAATGATTAAAATGTTTAAATAACTAAGGAATTGAAGTGGAAAATGTATTTATATAAGGAGTTTGGATGTACTCTACCGTTTGGTGGGTGAATTTTTGCAGTGGAAGTCAAGGCTGAAACTTCCTCCGCAGGGACTGTTCTGTTTGTTTCTAAATCATTTTACCCTGGTCCACGGGTTACAAGGTTGCCCCATAACTATGCGCAGGACTGGTCTCGCTATTTGAAAAAATGGTAGATCTCCTTTATAATACCCACACGGCTCAGGTCTGTGTTGATTGAGTTTGATCCCCCTCATTTCTGATCCGTAGAGGCACACGCCTAGGCTGCCCACTCTCCCCGCTACTATTCACTTCAGCTATTGTACCGCTGGCCTGTCTGATACACTGTGATGCTCAAATCTCAGGTTGGAGATGGGAAGGTGGACTGAAGATCAGTTAGCCCTCTATGATGATGATATTCTCCTTTTCATCAGTGACCTCTTGACCTCTCGTTCCCCACTATTTGGAGAGGCCTCCAGTCTCCAGCTTAATGCACGACGGTTCCTGCTGGTGGAGGTGAATGGGGACACTGCGGGCAGACACTGATGCCCTGATATACCTCTCAGGCAGAACTCCTATGTATCTGGGGATTCATATATCATGCCTCTCAGGTGTGGCTTGTCCCTTGATTTTTAACCCCTGGCTTTGTCTCTAGACTGGGACCTGCACAGATGGGGTTGACTATCCTTTAACCCCATGGGATGCATTGCACTCTTTAAAATGATATTTCTCCCCAGATAGCTATGCATTTTGGTGAACTTTCCCTATTTAATGCCCAGGGGGTGGTTCTCTTTCCTGACCTCCTGGCTTATATCCTTTGTATGGGCCAGTAAGCGCCATTGTGTGGCATTCAATTCAGGATGAAGATTCCCCTCTGATGGTGGGATTGGCATTTCTGACATCTATGATTACTAGCCAGTGACATATAAATGAGTGGTTTCCAGGGGGTTGGGATGACTCTGCCTACTGCCTAGACTTTCATCTTCTGGGCTTTGAGGGGCTTCTTGAGTTGCTCTATGGGGGCTGAATGCCCCTAACAACACCATCCTGCACTCGTGTGGCGGCACTTTGCTGCAGGGCGACACTGCGCCTTATCCAATGGGACCAACACCTGATGGAATTGACTCCCCTAACAGGGCTCATAGTTTCAGCAGGTATTGCTTCTCAAAGTCTTTGCCTAATGGGACAGGATTGGAACTACACACTTGGGAGACATCCACTGAGGGGGGATTCTGATGTCCTTTCAAGAACTGAGAGATTATGTTTTATCACACACACAATTCCTCCTCTTCCTTCAGTTACAACATGGTCTGTGGGCCCACCTCTCACTAGATGCCCAATTCCCTGACTTCAGCCTACTTGAGGCCAAAATCCTCATGGGACGCTTGGGCAAGGGAGCAGTGTCTGTGATTTACTGCTCCTTGATTATCAATGTTCCCGATAGCTTTTCTTCCCTTCGGTGGAGGTGGGAGGGTTGAGTGAGCGAGCTGGATGACGATGACTGGAGAGAGACATGCCTGATTCCTAGGGAGCTGGCAATGTCTTCACGACTGAGCATGATTGAGATCAACTACCTGCATGCAACTTACCTGTCCCCACACTGCATACAACAGATGACCCTGTCAGAACAACTGCATGTGCACACTGCGCTCTCCCTGCTGCTGACTTTTATCATGTGACTTGGGACTGCCCAGTGTTGCTCTCCTTTTGGGATGGGGTGGGTTGTGAGATCTGGGCAGTTCTGGTCCGTTTGATTGACCTGGGTCCCAGGACGGTGCTGCTAGGTCGCTTGGAGGAGCAGAGGGGATCGCGCTCCAAGAGGATCTTTATAGGGGTGACCTGTATGGTAGCCAAACGAGACGTTCCCCGCCTGTGGTCCCTTGATGCAGCTATGACGCAAAGAAGTTGACTGATGCTCACACCAGGCGAAACCAATATATATGAGGCACGTGGTTGTCCCCAAAAGCATGACAACATATGAGAGAAGTGGTGGGCTTACTATGGGATATTGTCATGATGGGATTGTAATTTGAAATGTACTACTGTAAACCAGAGATGTTCTGCTATTGGTGACTGTATCACATTGGATGATGCCTGTTCTGTAAACACACTAAAAATGTGGTTATCAAAATACGGTTGGAAGATATCAATCTCAACTAATGATCCAATTTCTTGCAAACAATCATAAATTCCTTTCATGTACAAAGCAAGCCTCAAGCTGAAAGCATGCTAGCTAGAAGTCTGCCACAAATAAAGCTGCCTCCTGCCAGCTGCAGAGCTATGGAAATGAGATGAATATGAGATTGATTCTTCTGCCAAAAGTGGATGACAGCATTCAGGTAACCATCCTTCCTGATGAACCGAGTGGCATATTTATAATTTTTCACGCAAAACTGCACTAACGCAGTTTTGCGTGAAAAAGTATACTGTTGCCTAGCGCCATTCAAAGATGCCAGCCTGGCGTCATATTTATGGAATGACGATAGCTGGAGTTAAGGCCTGGCTGGCGTCATGAAGAGGATGCTAGCCGGGCGGGGGAGGCGTAGGGGTAACACGAGGTTGTGCGTCTAACCAGACTAGCGACATACTTTGATGCACAACCCCCATGGACATGACTCTTGCCCTACTAAAGACAGGAGTCATGCCCACCACCCCAATGGCCATGCCCAGGGGACATATGTACCCTGGGCATGGCCATTGGGCCATGTAAAGGTGCCTAAGTTAGGCCCCCCCGTGGCACTTTAAAAAAAAAATTAAACTACTCACCTGTACTTACCTCACTTACCTGGAATGAGGTCCCCCCATCCTCTGGCGTCCCTCTGGTGTGGGTGGTGGTGTCCCTGGGGCTAGGGAAGGGCACCTGTGGACCCATTCCAGGTCCCCTAATGCCTGCCCTGACCCAGGCGTTAAATAATGGTGCTAAGCAACCTTAGTGCCATTATTTAAGGCCCCCTATGGGGATAAATATGGCGCTAAGGCCATATCGTAATTTTTTTCCCAGTAACACCTACCTTGCATCTCATTGATGCAAAGTAGTTTTCCGCTAGCAAACAATGACTTTAACTCCAAAACTTTGGCGCTAGACAGTTCTAGTGCCAAAGTATAAATTCTGAGCCGAATTTGCATTAAAAAATGACTCAAGTTCGGCGCAAAGCAAGTATAAATATGGGGGCTAATGCCCTCACATCAGATTCCCTGTGACAAGACACCATGAACAAGAGCATGGCCAACTTGACCAAAAGTTTCTTCCTATAAAGGTAGTCATTCGACAGTCAAGACAACAGGAAATTCAACACAAGGTTCATATCACAGAGGTTTCGAAACATTATTTCCAGTGGGGAGAGTTGAATCTCCAACAGTAAGTTGCAAACTATTGGATGCTTGATCACTAGTTAGTCAGGAAATAGCATGTCCCTCGCTGTGATGGCTGACAAAAGGTGTCTACCATCCTATATGCCATCACTTTCCTTTAGTTTTAGATATTCCCCTCTGACGCCATGGAAAACAAACATTTAAAAAATGTATAAAAATGTCATCTAATGTTTTTAAAAAAATATACAAACAATAAAAACATTTTTTTTTTTATTATAACATATTCTAAACCTTTTTGGAATTTAAGAATAAATGCAATTTCTAAAGTAAACAATTACATCAATTTAAAATAATTCTATACAGAATTTTTATTATTTTGCAATTAACAAAATATAAATAGAAATATTTTACTTTACAAATTGTTTAAAAGAATCCTTTAAAACAATGTAAGGTTATTTCAATATTTTTAAATTATTTATTTTTTATCCAAAATTAAGTTATTAATGTGGTTGCCCTTTTCTATGTTGGTCAATATCTAAAATGCATGTCCATGCAGATATATTACATTAACCTCTTAAGTGCACACTACCTCCCTGGTGCGGGTTATGACTAGTGGCCGACACCAGGGAGGGGGTTAATAAATCCTCAGGTGCGTCGCACCCGAGGATTTTTTTTTTTTGGATCCCTGGGAGACACGGAAGCTCTTCCGTGTCTCCCCCTGCCCCCCACCCGCCCCTTTGTGATGTCAGCGTGCCGCGAGGCACGCTGACTTTACTATGTGGATTTCCCCATCGGAGCAGGAAGCGGCCCTTCAGGAAGGCCTCGTAGGAAAGGGGAGAGTCTCCCCATTCTTACGAGGCCTTCTGAAACAGTTTCCTGGCCCCCGATCGCCAGGAAACACCACTAGACACCAAGGATTTCACTTGCGGGGGTCGGCCCCCTCGGAAAACGGACCAACCCCCAGGGGCTGCATCTTTTTTTATTTTTTTTATTTTTTTTATTAAAAATAAAAATAAATAAATGGACAGGGGGTCGCGCTTGATGAATGACTGCTGCCGTCACTCGGGTTATAGAGGACAGCTCTGACATAGGATCAGAGACTGAGACATCAGATACTGAGACAACATCTGAGGGATAGGACAATGGCGCAGACTCTGGGAGTGATTCGATAACTCCTCTTCCAGTACATTATGAGGGAGGTGATGACGACAGTCCTGCTGTCCCTTCGCAAGCAGACTGTGCAACTGGTTAATAGTGGGTTAGCCCAACCCAGAGAGCAGGTGAATGCAGCGGCAAGCAGAGACAGAGAGTGCTCTCTTGGGAGCTCCCCAATTTAGCTCAGCCCCAAATTCCACCGCCCAAATTGTATTGTGGAGACATCAAAATTATCTAACGCAAAATAAACTGGTTTTGTAAGGCAGGCACCTGTGTTTTTGGTCCTGGGTTCGGCAGCCATATAGAGAAACACACTAAACCCAAACATTTCTGCAAACTAGACATTCGGGGAAGTCCACAGAGGTGTGACTTGTGTGGATTCCCCAAAGTTTTCTTACCCAGAATACCCTGCAAAGCTGAAATGTTGAATAAAAACTCGATTTTTCTCGCATTTCTGTCACACAAACTACAGGAATATGCTGGGATCCACAAAATTCCTACCACCCAGTGATTCCTCACCTGTCCTGATAAAAATACTACCCCACTTGAGTGCCTACACCTAGTGCCTGCATCAGGAATGGATCATCCCAGGGTCAACAGCTGCCTCATGTAAGGCCCACAAGTCACCCCATCTTGGATTCCCCTGGGTTTCTAGTTTTCAAAAATGCGCTGGTTTGCTAGGTTTCCCCAGGTGCCGGCTGATCTAGAGGCCAAAATCCACAGGTAGGCACTGTTTTCTAAGAAAAAATGTGATGTGTCCACGTTGTGTTTTGGGGCATTTCCTGTCGCAGGCGCTATGCCTAACCACACAAGTGAGGTATCATTTGTATCAAGAGACTTGGGGGAATGCTGGGTGGAAGAAATTTGTGGATCCTCTCAGATTCCAGAACTTTCTGTCATCAAAATGTGAGGAAAACGTGTTTTTTTAGCCAAATTCTGAGGTTTGCAAAGGATTCTGGGTAACAGAACCTGGTCAGAGCCCCACAAGTCACCCCATCTTGGATTCCCCTGGGTTTCTAGTTTTCAGAAATGCGCTGGTTTGCTAGGTTTCCCCAGGTGCCGGCTGAGCTAGAGGGCAAAATCCACATGTAGGCACTGTTTTCTAAGAAAAAATGGGATGTGTTCACGTTGTGTTTTGGGGCATTTCCTGTCGCAGGCGCTAGGCCTACCCACACAAGTGAGGTATAATTTTTATTGGGAGACTTGGGGGAACATAGAATAGCAAAACAAGTGTTATTGCCCCTTATCTTTCTCTACATTTTTTCCTTCCAAATATAAGAGAGTGTGTAAAAAAGACATCACCTGCTAGTATGGGCACCCCGGAATTCAGAGATGTGCAAATAACCACTGCTCCTCAAAACCTTATCTTGAGCCCATTTTGGAAATGCAAAGGTTTTCTTTATACCTATTTTTCACTCTTAATATTTCAGCAAATGAATTGCTGTATACCCAGTATAGAATGAAAACCAACTGCAGGGTGCAGCTCATTTATTGGCTCTGGGTACCTAGGATTCTTGATGAACCTACAAGCCCTATATATCCCCGCAACCAGAAGAGTCCAGCAGACATAACAGCATATTGCTTTCAAACATCTGACGTCGCAGGAAAAAGTTACAGAGTAAAACATGAAGAAAAATGGCTGTTGTTTTCAGCTCATTTTCAATATTTTTATATTAAAGCTATTATTTTCTGCAGGAAAACCTTGTAGGATCTACACAAATGATCCCTTGCTGAATTCAGAATTGTGTCTACTTTTCAGAAATGTTTAGCTTTCCGGGATCCAGAATTGGCTTCACACCCATTACTGTCACTAACTGGAAGGAGGCTGAAAGCACCAAAAATAGTAAAAATGGGGTATGTCCCAGTAAAATGCCAAATTTGTGTTGAAAAATGTGGTTTTCTGATTCAAGTCTGCCGGTTCCTGAAAGGTGGGAAGATGGGGATTTTAGCACCAGAAACCCTTTGTTGATGCCATTTTCAGGGAAAAAACCACAAGCCTTCTTCGGCAGCCCTTTTTTCCCATTTTTTCACTATATTTTGGCTAATTTCTTGGTCTACTCCAGGGGAAACCACAAACTCTGGGTACCATTAGAATCCCTAGGATGTTCAAAAAAAAAGGACGCAAATTTGGCATGGATAGCTTATGTGGACAAAAAGTTATGAAGGCCTAAGAGCGAACTACCCCAAATAGCCAAAAAAGGGCTCAGCACTGGGGGGGGGGTGGGAGGGTGGGAGAACGGCCCAGCAGCTAAGGGGTTAATATTTAACATAAAAATATTTTTACTATTTCTTTTTAACTTTATTATACTTTTTTACTTTTCCATGTGCTTGACTATAAGAATACCTCTGCCCTTCGGCAGTGGGGGACACCGCCACCTACTTGTGAAAATTTACCAGTAGAAACTTTAAATTCGTAAATTTGACTCCACACCCTTGTTCAGGAGGTAGGGACATGTAAGTCTACTCTTTGTAAGTGTAAGAGTTACCTTCGTGAATAGGTACCCATAATCGCGAGTTGCCTTTTATTTCTTTAAAAAATGTTAGCACTTGTAAGGTCTTTTGACGTTATTCCTGATGTTCAGTTTCCTCTGGAAACCATCCTGTTTGCTTTGGCCTCACATCTTCGTGGAAGCTGCAGAAAGGTTTGGAGGTTCTCCCCAATGAAGAATGTAGCATTCCCAAAGTTTTTTTAACCGCTTGGGTGCCCAGGGCTAACTGGTCTTGCCCTCGGTCACAGTGCTCTGGTGCCGAGGACGAGACCAGCTCATCCTGCTATGGGCCCCCCGGGGGCAGCGCTAGCACCCCCATTCCCTGGGCAGGGATGGAAGGGGAATCGCTTCCCCTTCCACCCCAACCCCCACCCCCGTGGCATCTGATGACGTCAGCGGGCAATCACGCGCTGACGTCATTAGAGGCTTCCCCCACCGCACTGGAAGCTCAGCTTCCTGCGTGGATTGGAGGAGAAATGCAAAAGCCTTTCCTTTCATGTCTCTCTCTGCATTTCTGCTACCTGATCGTGATGCGATCGGGCAGCAGAAACGCCCACTAGACACCAGGGAATTTATTTTTTTGTGAATGAGGAGAGTTTCCCCTTGGGCAAGGTCTGCTCCCCAGGGAGGCAATTTATTCTAAGGCCATTTCTGTTCCCCTGGGATCTTTTTTTGTGTCTATTTTATTTTTTTTATATGTGGGGGGCAACCCCTTAGGCAAGGGTTGCTCCCTGGGGAGAGGCAAACTGTCTTTAGGCCGTTTCTGCCTCCCTTCGGGGTAGATCGGCCTATTTTTAGTAGGCCAATCTGCCTCCAAGGGGGGCAGAAACCACTAGACATCAGGGATTTTTTCTTTTAGGTCAGTTTCACGTTAGGGGAGCGACCCCTTAGGCAAGGGTTGCTCCCCTGGGTGGGTAAATTTGTTTTAGGCCATTTCTTCCCCCCTGGGGAAGATCTGCCTATTGTCATTAGGCTGGTCTGCCCCCAGGGGAGGCATAATCTTCTAAGCACCAGGGATTGGTGTGTGTGTATGTGTTTGTTTTGTTTGGGAGGGCAGCCCCTTGGGCAAGGGTCACTCCCCATGGGGGCACATTACTGTTGGCTATATCTGCACCCCCTTGGGGGCAGATTGGCCTATTTTTGGAAGGCCCATCTGCCCCCAAGTGGGTCAGAAAGCCCATCAGAGACCATGGAAGATTTTTTTTTTTTTAAAAGAGGGTGGGGTATGGCCATACCCCCACCCCAAATAAATGGGGCCAAAGTTGTTCTGCCCACCGGTGGGCAGATGAGGCAATTATCCCAGTTTCACTCCCCGGGGGGGTCAGAAAGCCTACTAGATGCCAGGGAATAAAAAAAATAGTGGGGTGGTGGCTATCAAACAGAATGGGCATGGTTCTGCCCCCACCCCAGCTGAAGAGGGTAACAGTCTTCTCCCCCGCACACGAAAACATCTTATCCCATGGCAAGCAAGAGGATATTTGATTATTTTGGGTGTTGGTTTTAAATTTGGGCCATGAGAGCTTGTCTAACTCTCAAAATCGTCTCACTTGGAATGGTGAGGGCTGCACTTTTTGGACTTTGCCATGTAGAAAAATCCACAAGACCTTGACACATCTGAAAAATAAACATATGGGTGAGTCCACGGTGGTGTGCTTCACATGCACCCCACACCACTTTCTTACCCACAATGCCTGCAAATCTCCAACTTTGCTGGAAGTCACACATTTTTCCCACATTTTTGTGATGAAATGTTCCGGAATCTGCAGTAATCCACAAATTCCTACCACCTAGCGTTTTCGCATATATACCGATAAAAATTCTGCCCCACTTGTCAGCCTAAAAATGTTTTTTTTCCAAACTGTCCTTTTGGACCCGCTTTGGTTCCCTCTCAATTTCGATATGTTTTTGGCTTTTCCATCTCACAGGCACTTGGCCAACCTACACAAGTGAGGTATAATTTTTACCGGGAGACTGAAGGGAACGTTGGGTGGTAGAAAATTTGTCCCGGTGCTGTGATCCCACTCAGAAATGTGGGAAAAATTTGAGACTGGGTAAGAAAACTCTGGGGGATCCATGCAAGTCAGACCTCCCTGGTCTCCCTCGGGTGTCTAGTTTTCAGAAATGGTAGGGTTTAGTAGGTTTCCCTATATGGCTGCTGAGCCCAGGACCAAAAATGCAGGTGCCCCCTGCAAAAACAAGTAGTTTTGTATCTGATAGTTTTGATGTGTCCACATAGGCCCTCATTTTGACTTCAACAGACTACAATGCAGACCGCTGAAGTACCGCCAGCCACAAGACCGCCAGTGATGGCAATCATCCGGCTGTCATATTATGACTGCTGGTGGCTCTCCGCCATAATTTGGGTGGTTGGCGGTGCAGTGGAGGTTTGCTCCGCTGGCACTGTCACGTCAATACAACACCACCACGCCTATTACGACTTAGTAGTAGTCGTGGCGGTGTTGTGCTGGTGGGGTGCTGGCAGCAGAGCAAGCATCATGGACCCCGTTCCCTCCCGAACGACCACCGTGACCACCAGGTAAGCTGATCGACCGACAGGGTAGGGGAGAGGGGTGTTGAGTGTTGTGTGCGTAAATGGGGGTATGTGTGTGTTTGTGTGAATGGAGGGGGGTGGAGGGTGTTGTGTGTGTTTGTGTGCATATGTATGCAAGTGTATGCATGTGTGAATGTGTGTATGCGGGGGTAGGGGATGTTGGAATGGGGATCGGGGTAGGGGGGGTGTTGGAATGGGGATCGGGGAGGGGGTGTCACGGCTTGGGGGGAAGGGGGCTTCAGATGGGGTCAGGATGGGGGAAGGGTCCTACATGGAGAGGGGGGTTGGGGTGTCCTGCAGTGGCGACAGAAATTAGAATTCCTGTTGCCAGTACTGCTACCGCCAGGGATTCCATGGCGGGGCTGCTGCCAAAGAATCCCTGGCGGTAGGGATACACAAAATACCGCGGGCAGTGTTAGGTGGACTGCCGGGTCGAAGGTGGTCTACCTTCGGCCAGGCAGTCCTACCACCCTGGCGGTACAGGTGGTGAACTGGCTGCAATACAGCCAGTTTACTACCATTGTCAAAATTTGGCGGTCCTGCCCTGCCACATTGTCGGCGGTCTGGCCACCACCGCTGGCGTGGCGGTGCAGGACAGCCAGGGTCATGATCACCACCATAGTGTTTTGGGGCATTTCCTTTCGCGGGCATTAGGCCTACCCACACAAGTGAGATACCATTTTTATAGGGAGTCTTGGGGGAACGCTGGGTAGAAGGAAATTTGTGGCTCCTCTCAGATTCCAGAATTTTCTGTCAACGAAATGTGAGGAGAAAGTGTTTTTTGGACAAATTCTGAGGTTTGCAAGGGATTCTGGGTAAGAGAACCTGGTGGGAGCCCCACAAGTCACCCCATTCAGAATTCCTCCCGGTGTCCAGTTTAAAAAAATTATAGGTTTGCTAAGTTTCCATAAGTGCAGGTTGAGCTAAAGGTCAAAATCCACAGCTAGGCACTCTCCAAAAAACAGGTCAGATTTCAATGTAACAATGTGATGTGTCCATGTATGTTTCCTGTCGCGAGCATTAGGCCTACACACTTTTTTACTATTGGGTCACGTTTCCAGCAGTTGATGGGAATACAAATACATTTCACACATATACAGTTGCGAATGTGCCTGAACAATACAGGGCGTACGCATATTTAGAGATACCACTATCTTATCAAGAACATAATAATTGGCTTGATGGCACCCTACCCCATGCAATATTACCAGTTAGGTGAGGTCCACTAAGTAATGATGGTCCTACCTGGCCTTTATTGGCCACTTATACACCACATCCTTTGGTTGCGAATTTAGCAGTAGCTGTGGTTCATCGCTTATACATTGAATTAATAGCAATATACAGACGATTAGTGCAATTTGTGATGCAAACTTTAAATACAAACCCAGCACGTGCTGCTCCAGCACATCCACGTGCAGTAACACCAGGCAATCCGGTGACTGTACATTCAATTTTGGCTAGCACAAAAAATTAATACTCTGGAAGCAGTATTTCCCCATACGGGACCTCAGGATAAACACAGAATATTAACAATGTGCTTCCCATTTGGAATGGTCCCTACAGTTTAAAACTGTAATACATGGGGCACGGTATTTGCAGCGCTCTATACATCGGCACACGGTACACCGACACTTGCCAACCTACCGGAAGTGCTTAAACAAATTCAAGATGAATACGTGGCTGCCCCGGCCCTAGATTTGGGAATGCAACTGATGGGCAATTTTGACACAGTTTCTTCAATCATCTTACGTAATCTTAAAAGGGAAGCAGTTGCACTGCAGTGCGCATGCGGCTTCATGACGTTCTGCAACAAGATCAGGAACGAGAGCTGCCTAAAATAATTGCGGAAACATATTCGAGTATCTGTCGAGATACCCTAGGAGCTAGACCACAAAAACCTCAATTTCAGGGTAAAATTATTCAAAATAATTCTAAACAACAACCTGAGGGTAATAAGAAACGCTAGGATAAAAAGCAACAAACGCCTAAAAAAGAAAGGGGAGAATCTCCACGTACGGAGACCACACAGAATAGATATAATCTCAGGAATAGAGATAATATAAAAACGCCAGATAGATATCAATATACTGATACACGCCAGTCTCGTTCCTTTCAGGACTCATCGGAAAAAAGAAATGAGAGAGGTGGGCGATCAGAGCGAAGAACAGAGTACGTGAAATCGAGACAGGAATCACTACGCTCTTCGGAGGTTTATGTTAAAAAGGAAGAGAAACCTGTGCAACAAAAACAACAATTTAAAAAGAAAAAGGTGGCAGCAGTCTCAGTTCGACATGCCACACAGGAAGAGGGTCCTCTTGAAGAACAAGAACTGGGCTCTAGCATTGCTAGACAGTGCAGCAGAGGTCACAATAGTTCGCCGGAATCTTCAAGAGCATCTGGAGGTGAAAGCAAATGATGACTTTATACAAGTAGAAACAGCGGACATGCGTGTCTCCGAGCCTGATAGGGTATACAAAGTAACACTACAATTAGAAGGAGACACTGAACGCATGATACACGCAATCTTTTAGGATCGCATAGTCAAAGTGTATGACATCTTGTTGGCTGAACAAGATTGGCCTCCTGACTTTGTCCGCACCTGCCCATATGGAGAAGATGTCATTAAACCTTCTTTCTCGCCCCTTGTTGTGGAAGAACTCGCTGAATCCTATTCTACAGAATGGGCTCTAGCACAGGCACCCGCGTTATACAGAAATCACGTGGGGTGGGATAGGGACTCTACCTACCATGTCATTCCCTTTAAAAGTGAACCTCAGCCACAACCGCAGTATCCCATAAAAGATGAAGCAAGGGCACTGGTGATAGAGATACTCACGCAATTAGAATACCAGGGTGTGATTGAACCCTGTGTCTCACCGATGAATAACCCTTTATTTCCTGTAGCTAAGCCGGACCATTCATACAGAATAGTCTTAGACTACAGACATTTAAACGGACATACACGTACATATGCTATACAAAATTCACATAGCACTACACTAATGAGCAACATAGTGTAGAAAAAATACAAAACAACTTTAGACATTTCAAATGGGTTCTTCTGCCAGAATATAGCGCCTGAAAGCAGGGACTTAACAAGCTTTAGCGCATTAGGCTCTCAGAAAAAAGTCTGTTGTTTGCCTCAGGGGTATAAGAACAGCCCAGGACTGTTTGTGGCGCGTGTGACTGCCATATTACACGAGATTGACTCTGAAGCATTGTCATATGTAGATGATATATATCTCATGGATGATGAGTTACTACAACATTTAAGACGGGTAGCCCGCATTGTTGCAGGGTTTGCCGAACTTGGCTACAAATTTAAATTAAAAAAAAACAAAAATTGCCTTCCTCAGCGTCCTGTGCCTGGGATATGAGCTGTCGAGTGAAGGGAAGAGCCTAGTGCCACAATTTTTAGAAAAATGTGTACAATTACAACCACTCCAATCGTTGTTGGGTTTCCTAAATTTTGGCAGAACCTACATTCCCGATTATGCAACATGCATAAAACCTTTATATGACTTAATACGTCCCAGTTTTTCAAGTAAATTCAGGACAGTTGAACATACACGCACTCTTCGAGAATTGCAGACAGACATGCTAGCAGCAAAACATTTACACACAAGGGACAACAAAACACATTTGGTCATCAGGATAATAGCTGGGGCCATCGGTTTCACCTATGTGACATTTAATTAAGGTGAGAGAGTCCCGATTGCATGCAAATCACATTTGTATTCAGCAGCTGAATAACGCTTTGCACCCACTGAGAAAATTCTCACTGCTGTACAGATGGCTGTTATTAAAGAAAGACCTCTTGCCCAAGGGAAATGCATTATTGTTGTTTCTCCAATTCGGCTGTTACAAAAGCTAGCGTTCCGAACGCAAAAGCACTACATCCACATTGGATACAATGTGCTACGTCTTTAACAGCCACTGATGTAGACTACATTTTCGATCCAAAATTACAAACTCAAGAATTTCTACAATATGAAGTAGAATATCCAGTTCCAGCGAATACTTTGCCTATCAATCAATATCATAGAGTCATGTACACCGATGGCTCTGCGTAACCTGCGATTGGAACTAAACATCAATACTCTGCTGCTTGCGCAGTCGTAAGTGGCTAAATGGAGGGGGAGAAATTCTGTCCCCTACATACCTATACACAGACCTTAGGGGATTGTACGGCACAATTGGCTGAGCTAAAAGCTCTGCTGATGGCACTAGAACATACGGATCCGGCGCAGCCTACGCTGATTGTTTGTGATTCATATTACTGTGTCCAGTCCTTTAATGAATATCTGCATTATTGGTGGCAGAATGGGTTCAGAGATTCCAAAGGCAACACCATAAAACACAGACTCCTGTGGGGGAAGGTAGCAGACCTGAAAGAGACGCTATCGAAAGTCCATGTTGTGCATACACTTGGACACCAGCGCGTTGGAATACACGCTGCTGGAAATACTTTGGCTGATGAAGCGGCAAAGTCAGCAGTGGCAGTAGCCACTGTAGCTGCAGTGACTCATTTGAGTTCCAAACCAGACACAGACACTTTGGCTGCCATAAAAGCTACGGTTGATGGTACGCCCCATCCTAAAGGATTCCCTAACAAATATCAATACTATATGGGAGGTATGCTGAATGCTGAAGTTAAAATTCCAGGCATAGGCGTATGTGACATCCCCAATGAAGATATAGGACCACAATTGATCAAAGCAACGCATGAGGGAGTGGCATCTGCACATGCTGGTGTGGCGGCTACAATTTCACTCTTACAGGCCCGTTCTTGGTGACCCTGTCTCTACAAAGAGACTAAGCAGTATGTCCTTTGTTGTGACATCTGTCAACAAATTAAAATTTCCATTGCCAAGCGCCCGCTGCAAACACCCCTCTTAATTTCTAACAGACCGTTACAGTGTGTGTACTTGGACCACTGCGGTCCACTAACACTTTGTGCATACAAATATATATTAGTCACTGTTGATTCATGCTCCAGATTTGTATGGGTGTAGCCACAACGCTCGGCTGAGGCTCGGACTGTTATTAAAGATTTGCGAGTCTTTATCAGTGCATATGCAGCTGCGGCGTTCCACTCGGACCAGGGCCCTGCTTTCGCCTCAAGGGCATTCAGGGACACCATGGCTTTGTTGGGGGTCCAACTGCAGTACTCGTCTCCATTTCATCCCGAGGGTAATAGTGTTGTGGATCGATTGAACCGTGATTTAAAGCAATCCTCAACAGCCAGAGTCTTAGGTACGGGTCGTAGTTGGCTTACCCACCTGTATGGAGTTCAGAGAGCACTAAATAACCTGCCTAGAAGGTCCCTGGGGGGTTGTACTTCATATGAGTGCCTGTACAGAACTCAAATGTTTGTTCTGGATCTTGATGGTCCTGGCGTGGAGGCACCAGAAACACCTTTTGACATAAATGACTGTGTCACTGATTTACAGGAATTACAACAGTTTTGTGGGGATAACTCTTCTAAAAGTGCTGCCTCCACAGGAATTAAGGATGTGCCTGTAACATCTACTGGTTGAATTCCCAGAGTTGGGGATTTTGTACGTGAAAAGGTTGCAGTGAAAAAAGAATTTGGCCCTTCTTATCGGGCACCAATCCCTGTACTGGGGATACACGGTACCAGAACTGTTATTCTACCACCGTTGCCAGGTGCCAAAGAAAATCATTTTGTTTCAATTGACAATGTCAAACTATAGCATGTGGCCGATTCTGCACAGCCGACCAAAAGGGAACATCCAGTAGTTCCCGAATTCCTTTCACTACTGGAGAAGAAGTTCCGCTACAAGTTGTTTATACCAACACTGATACCTCTCCGAGCTTCGGGAGGGTGGATGATGATGATCTTGCATTAGTTCCACTAACAAGCAATTTAGAAACATTTGATTAAGTCTTCTCGACTAGAAGCCAGACAGATGGTGCTGTCTACAGTGTGCCACCACAGGAAACACCAACTCCACCAATGACCACGGCTATGCCATTTGCACAAACTGCCTCTGGTTACTTTGCAGACTTTAACGACGGTCTATCGGACTTTGCCGCCTCTTCGACTGCTGACCTGTCAAGTGCAAGTAAGCTAATACATTGGCTTAAAGAAACATTTCATTTTTCTATGTATGGCTTTACATGACTGTCCTAGCCTTTCTGCTTTGGATTGGTTTTGTTATTACCTTTTTCTTGTTAATACATGGTCATTTTCTTCCCGAGAGATCAGCGGTTGAACAGGTAGAGCAGGTTTTAAAACCACATTTTTCATCACATAAGGTCCGAAGAGACTTATCATTTGTGAATATCTCTGCAGTACCAATTCCTGATGGGATTGTTTGGGGGCAAAGTAATATTTGATATATATGGTCCCACGGAAATTATTCAAATACCGTATGTGTTTAAATTATCTATGAATGATATGGCCATACCAGGCATTGTGTCTGATGATTGGGATGTGAAAACAGTTGATTCTATGATGGCAGAATTGCAATATTATACTGTCTTTGAAAACGAGGATGTTTACCAATTTAAAGAAAATTATGGTGATATGTTTTGCTATAATTATTATGGGCACCACTTCATACATAGGGCGAGTAGTCCCAAAACTATATTTAATTACACGCAATGGGAACATTGTCTAACTCCACCGCAAGGGAGTTTTAAAAGTTCGCGTATTTTTCTGGGCATCGTCAAAAAAATGCTGAGTCATATTATTTTAAAGTAACTCCTACTAAGGATATACATATGCTATTGACCAACACAAACTGTATATATTCAGAATACTTTGTTTCCCGGTTATCAATAGAAGGTTATGAATATTGGTCCAAATATATTGATTTCAAAAGTGTTTGGGGAACAAAAAATTGGCAGACCAAGGTAACAGAAACATTGTTTAGAGCATGTCTCATCCCTGTTCAAATGATCTTTTTAAATGAAACAGTGCAACAAACAAATTGTTTAGGCTTAGCAACAATCAGAGAATCAAACATGCCCAGTATACCTGCCCCTGCAAAATTTGACAACTGGCAAAAGTACATGAATGCAACGAAAGATGAGCTAAATGAGTGGGTCCAGAATGGTACGTTTAATGCTTCACTGACTCATCCAGGCGGGTGGTTATTGTGGCCCATAGATACCAACAGGTGTCATCAACGTTTTGTCACCTCCTCGGGGGGTTTTAGAACGAGTAAGCCAGACCCTTGCTATATATCACCAGAACATGCTGACATAATTACAACATATAGGGGGTAATTTTGACCCTGGCGGTACGGGACCGCCAGGGCTAAAATGACGGAAGCACCGCCAACAGGCTGGTGGTGCTTCCTTGTGTATTACGACTGCGGCGGAAGCGCCGTGGTCGCACCGCCGGGGCTGGCGGTATTCTGCCACTTTTGCCCCGGCGGTGATAATGCTTGCAGGGCTGCCCAGGGGATTACAAGTCCCCGACCGCCAGCCTTTTTCTGGCGGTTTGCACCGCCAGGAAAAGGCTGGCGGAACGGGGAGTCGTGGGGCCCCTGGGGGCCCCTGCACTGCCCATGCCACTGGCATGGGCAGTCCAGCAGCCCCCTGACAGGGCCCCATGCAGCTTTTCACTGTCTGCTATGCAGACAGTGAAAAGCGCGACGGGTGCAACTGCACCCGTCGCACGGCCGCAACACCGCCGGCTCCATTTGGATCCTGCTCCCATGTTGCGGCCCACATCCCCGCTGGGCCAGCGGGCAGAAACTTTCTTTTCCCTGGAGTGCAGTGGGACATTATTCCCCATTTCAACTTCCGTTGTTCCTTTTTAATCCTGGCCTGATCCTTTTCCTGATTCATTAAATTATGATGCCTATGGGTCAGAGTCAATTTTAACTGTATTTTTCTCTCCTTTTGTTTTTTGTCAGTATTGTTCGCAGACCTTATTTTCTCTGCTACATTACTTTCGGTTGAATGCCACCACCATGTGTGGTATGGTCCGCCAGACATTGTAGTGCCGGTCTGACGAAGGAGATAGCCCAGTGATGATGCTCAGCATCCTAGTGGATGCGTGAGGGCTCTCCTGCTAATACTGACTCTTTCTCTTCCTGCATACACACTTACTGGAACAGTGTACTATTTGTGTACTATTTCCATTTATATACTTAGGTTTCGGGAGACTGTACACTGGACCACAATTCTCGCAGTCCCTCTCATTTTTTTAATTTGTTACAAGATTTCTTGTCAGGCCCCAAGATACCACGTAGGAAGCGTTTCTTGTATGCAGTATACAATGAAATAAGGAAACTTTCCCAACAAAAGGCTGCAGCCCGGTTAAGGCAAATAGACCAGGAAAATTTGAAAAAGGCATTAGCTGTTGTGGATAATGGGATTAACACCTTGTCCGACCGGATATATACAATTAACAACATTGTTTCTTCTGCTATAGACATTATACGATCTGATATGTCTTCTTTATACCATGGACAGAGTCAGACCAGGTCTATTATGCAGTTGGGTTGGTCACTTCAAACATTGAAGGCAGGTCGCATTCCGTGGCAGCACATCAGTGCCAGTTAAATATTTTTTCCCTTATATTTAACGCTGCAACAACAACTAATGGCTAAAAAAGAACGATTTATGTCATGCTTAACATTGCAAAAATAGAAAGACTGCCTTTTAACGTGGCCGAGATCCCTTCGGCAGAGTGGTTAATACACAGGTTTATTAATCTGCCTATTTCAACATTACAATTCACTTCTTGTTTGAAACACGTTACGGTAGGGAGATATGAAAAGCTGGGAGTTAATTACATCCATGAGGTGTGGGAGCTTCCCTTCTCGTACAAATGCCTCAATAGCTTGAAAGAGGTCTTTCTTAGCGGCAGTGAATGCGAGACTTCAGTCAGCCATTCGATGATTTGTAAGCAGCTGTCCTTGCATGGGGCGTGTAACGCCTCGTTTGCAAACTTGGCTTGCTATCTGAAGGGAGTTCCAGTCCCCTTGATTAAGTGCACGTTCCAGGTGCTTTCAAACGGCAGCTACGTCCTTCTCAATAGTGAAGACTGTTGTGGCATGCGGGCCGGAATAGTTTCCGTTGTTTCGGTCTCTAAGGTCGTCACATGCTGCAGGAACATGTTGTTTCCCCCCACTAAATTAAGGGAGGTAGCTGATATCTGGCCTCATATTGCTACTTCAAAGGTGAATTTTGACAAGTTGAGTAGACTCAAGGCTTCATTGTTTCAGAAGCATGTGGCCCTTACATCTGCACGCAAGACCTACGCACTTCAAGTGGCAATGTCGTCGGCTGAAATACAGTCCCTGTTAAATACAAACTTTCCGAGGCACTTTGGTGAACTCGTGGGACGTATATTTAATGCGTCCAGCACAGCTGGATTAGCACATTTTTTCAAAACTGTTGGTATTGGTTTTGTTCACACCTTCTCCTCTATATTTGGTTTGATACCTTCAGCTATTCACTCAATTTTCAGAAGTATTTTGGGGGGATTTCCAATACCTTTGGCTTTATTAGCCGGCATTTTGCTCTTGCTGTTGTTTTTCCGCAATGGCTGTCCCGCCACAACAAGGACAAATGAAGGAGCTCCCATCAGCGCAACTGTGTCGTGAACGCATGATGCAGCAATTTGGAGCAACACTCGTGGAACATTTGGGGTGTGACTGGTCTTTGTCATTAAGACCCGTTTTGGATTGTGTGCAGCCCGTGTTTCGGTGCCGTTGGTGCTCTTTTGAACATGCACTAGAAGTTTGTCTTTCACAGCAACGCCCCTTGGTGATTGATGCTGATCTGTTGATGTTCTTGTTGAGGGTTCAATACCAGAAATCCGCACTGTGGTTGCATTTGCTAAGAGAAGCTGATTACGAGCTACCCTTCTTGGAGGAAGTTGCCATCAACTCGTTAATGGGCACTGCACGGGATGCCGCCTTGGTTGATACTGGGGCTATGGAACACACCTGCTCCTTAGTCGTTTTTGGCGCGGATTTACTGGTTCTGTCATCTGGCGAAGTGGAAGATCTCTTGCTTTCCATGACTTGTGCTTGATTCAGAACTGTTCTAAATTGACATTTTTTTTTTATTGCGGCTCCAAGCCACATGCTCATTTTTAAAATTGTCAAGTAGTATGCTTGTGTGTCCTCTTAACTTGTCAAAATTAAGTAGGGTTTTACATATATTTTAGGTTAAGATATTTTAGATTTAGCTTGAACCACTTTCTACCAACAAGGGGAGGGTGTTGTGTAGCCATTTTAAGTATAGCTCCATGCACGTTAGTTTAATATACTAGGCCGCTGTGCACCTTGACCTAGATATATTTTATTCAGCTTTGCACTGTTATTTTTACAATAACCAGTTTTACGGTCTTGTTTTAATTTCTTCTATCAAACTGTTTAGCTTAGTTCAGCACTGTGTTCTCAAACAATGCATTCTTGATCGCCCTGTGCTTCAGTCAAGGCTACAGTCTGGTACATTGCCGGTAAACGTAGTCGAAGTTTAGTCTCTAACATTCGTAGAAAATACACATCCTTACGTAGAGACATTTTCTTAGAATATCTGCTGTGTTAGTTATAAAAATACTTTCTAGTCCTAGTACACGTCAAGAGGGAGATTCCAGCCAGGGAACCACAACTGTTTGCTGAATGCCCCGTTGCAGATGCTGACGCAGATTACAGGCCTTTGCTCAGGTATGAGGGTTGATGTCCTCCCGGGGGAACCTGAAAGGCAGGCTTAGAGCTTAACATGCTGTGCTCGAAATATAATTTGGAGAGGGAATAATCCATCGATTCTAGCAGCACTATGATAGCCGTATTCTTGTGTTTCACTCTCATCGTCACTATTTTAATATTACTGGATTCTGTAGTTCTGGTTATTGCAGCTCACGTTTTGCTATCCAAAATGCAGTTGTTTTATTAAACCAATCTTTAAAACCTACACTGCCTTTATTGTCATTTATAAATGAGACCGCACTGTGTATGAGAGAACCGGTTGTGACTTGAGTGACCATGACTTCCCTGAGAAGTACTGATACGTCATGGGCTTGGCTGCCCAATTGTCTCTACCATTCGGGAGAGATGAGGCACTGCTAGTTAGCCGGAGCAAAACCCGGATTTGGAGCAACAAGTGTCATCCACCGTGGGTCAGACTCAGTCCCCCACACTGTGGACGATCTTGCTGCTAAAAATCCAGTAGCCTCATTAGGATAATGAGAGCCTACGCGACACCAGCAGACGTAACAGTATATTACTTTTGAAAATCTGACATTGCAGAAAAAGTTACAGAGTAAATCGTGGCGAAAAATGGCTTCACCTCAATTTCAATATTGTTTTCTTTCAGCTGTTATTTTCTGTCGGAATACCATGTAGGATCTACACAAATGACCGCTTGCTGAATTCAGAATTTTCTCTACTTTTCGGAAATGTTTAGTTGTCCAGGATCCAGCATGGGTTTCACACCCATTTCTATCACTAACTGGAAGGAGGCTAAAAGCACAAAAAATTGTAAAAATGGGGTATGTTCCTGTAAAATGCCAAAATTGTGTTGAAACATGTGGATTTCTGATTCAAGTCTGCCTGTTCCTGAAAGCTGGAAAGATGGTGATTTTAGCACCGCAAATCCTTTTCAGGGAAAGAATCACAAACCTGCAGCCCCTTTTTCCCATTAAAAAAAAAAAAAAAAAATTGCTGATTTTGCCGAATTTCTTGGTCTCCTTCAGGTGAATCCACAAACCCCAGATACCGCTACAATCCCTAGGATGTTGGAAAAAAAGGACGCAAATTTGGCGTGGATAGCTTATGTGGACAAAAAGTTATGAGGACCTAAGCGCGACCGGCCCCAAATAGACAAAAAAAGGCCTGCCACCTGAGGGGTTAAGGTAAAATGTCTCTACTAAATTGATTGGGTTCACTTGTTTTGCGGTCATTTTAATGTGTTATAGCAGTCAAATATTTGCAAGTAATAATGTTTTTAGCCCAATAGTGGTGATGTGCGTGGGGGAGGGGTGCAATATAAACCAATCTGAATAATATCTGTTAAAACTGCTCACGCTTACCTCCTTCTAGCTAGTGTCAAATTAGCGGCGCCCAGCTCATATTCTTTGTGGTCAAGGACAAGTTGTTATGTTTATTTTGACCTTTGGACAAGTACGCCCAACCCCTGGCAGTGGGTGCTTTGATGGCAATTAAGGTAAGATTTGCATCCATAAAAGAGTGAGTATGGTTCATTAGTGTAAAGTCTTTATTATTAGCCGACCACTTTAAGGAAATGCTGTGAGCTAAGCATGTATTACAGACAGTGGTTCCAGTATAAAAATGTGTACATACAATTTGAAGCTATCTGCAATTTTCCCAGAAAACACTACTTGCAGAAGCTTGAAGGCAAGATTGATAATTCTTTGTTTTCAAAATAAAATGTAGAAAAACAATAGCAACCAGACCATTTTGCTAAACTGTGCATTTCTTTGAGAAATCTTTTTAGTAAAATATCTTTGATACATGATAGTAGTTCCCAAAAAATATTATTATTGGTAAATCATTGTAAACCAGTATCAGCATGATTATGAGAAACATGAAAATAAACAAGAACTGGCAAAGACAACAAGTCTGGTAGTGATTGCCAGCCTTTTGGCTTTGTCAATGCGTGTTTTGCTAACAGGAGACTTTATTAGGGGCCCTATTATTGAGAAAGCCACAAAAGCGCACTGATGGCCTATATCCTAGCCTTAGCACAGATTTACACTTTCATGAATTTGCAAGAATTTACAGAAGTAGGCCTGGAATCCATATTCCTAGAAAAAGTTTGTGAACTGCATTTTAACAAAAGCATATGTATATCTGCTGAGCGTTTGCAAGTGAACATTCGCTATAACCCCTTTTTCCCGTACTCGGTGAAGGTCTACTTCTGCTCTTGTCAGAAGTAAATTGCCAGCCTTTCACAGTGTAGGTGTGCACAGACTTAAAAGGGCATTCAACCCTGGAACTACAATTTTTCGCTACATTGTGACCCAGTACATAGATTTGCGGAAAGGTGGCGAAAACATGGCATTGCTAGAAACCAAACACTGCTTTAATATTAGTGCTTGTAAAATCAGAGAGGCTATTATCAGATCTCTGATATAAAGAACAATGCCATAATGTGTCACCTCAGTGCATGGCCCCAAAGGGACAAGTAGATTTACGAGGCATTCCATCCCATGGACAAGTAGATATTTTATAAAATTCTACATCCCTGCAAACCTACAAATGCAGGTGGGTGTCAAGTCCTATTCACTCACAGAACTCTGATCCTTATCTCTGCATTGTATTTCATACATGTTGTTTCATACACAGGGCCGGCTTTAGCGCTGGTGCTGCCTGGCGCAACAATCTTTTTTGGCACACCCCCATGACCTCCTCCTTGGATTCCCTCCCTACCACTCAGCAAAGTGATCCTCATCTCTCCATAGCCCCTCTGTCACATACATTTCATTTTTTGAAGGCACTGGTTAAGGCTGGCTTTCCTAATCCACTCAGCTATCCACATAAAATACAGATCGGTTCTTTGCAGCTGGCATATTAACCCTCTGTGCTGAAGCAAGGCAGCAAAAAGTGTGACAAAAATAAACCATTTGGATAAAGAACTAAAACTGAGTACCTGTAAAAATATTACCATGTACCCACTGACATCTGCTGGCCTAATCTAATCTATGTCCTCTAATGACTAACTGAAGTTAATGCCATTTGCTTTTTATCTCTTCTTGTTGTAATGCGACCGTTTATCTCACTGACTTGGAAATAATAAGGCAAAAACCTAATTCAGTCAATATGACTTAGGTCCTACTCTACATCCCCTTCTTCTCTGGAATACAACAGTCTACCAAATGAAGCTTCAGGCCCTAGACATTCATAAGGGCAAATGCTGGTGACAGTGTTTAGCTTTTCTCAATAATGACCTTAATCTTTGTCCCTCCTACTACTTGACTTGGTCGTCTGTTCATTACCCGTCCTATTGACTTAAGAATTAATCTGCCCGCCTAAGATATTTCACATGAATAATATTGCACTGCATATCTCAGGCGCTGCTTCTCAAATTATACTAAAAAAGAATGTGCAGAAGGGGCTTAAGTGGAAACAATTCAAAAACAAAAAACATACACAGCATCAAAGCAGGCAGAGTTTAGGAAGGAACAGCTTTCTATGCATTGCATGAGCTGCTACCATTTTTGGGAAAGCTTTTTTGAAAATCTTCAAATGCACCACACTCTGCTGCACACCTGTTCTAGACTGGCCTGTCTGTAACTGACAGTAGGTCTAGGTCTGAGAGGGGTGGTTTTGACCTGATAACTTGAAACCATTGTGCAAAGAGTCCTCCATTTTTAATCAACCTGACAAAGGGCCTGATTTAGATCTTGGCGTTCAGGGTCACTCTGTCACAAGAGTGATCGTTTTTTAATCCGCCGCATTACGATTTCCATAGGATATAAAGGAATTGTAATACTGCGGATGGGACATCCGTCAAATTTGTGACAGAGTAATTCTGTCCGTCAAGATCTAATTCAGGCCTATAGTATACAACTATGTAGGATCTTCAATAGATGTTTGCTCCTAAGGATCCATGGAGAGCCCTACAGCAATGTTGGCTATCCTTCTGCATTTCTTTCACAATCTAGTCTTGGAGCTACTATTATTAAGGGAAGAAAGAATGACAAACCACGCATATGGCAGGATTCTGGTGAATAAACCATATGTCATCATCTGTTGTTGTGCTTTGTCTTGTATCGCATTTACATTTGAGCTCTAATGTGGGAGTCACCCTTGCTGTCCTTACTGACATCTGTACTTTAATTAGTGTTCATCTAACATTTTATTATTCAATAATAGAAATATATCTGAAATATATTGTGAGAAATTATGGAATTATAGACTACAACATACAGTTTGTTTTCAGGGGTGTGGAATTTAATAAAATATCTACTTGTCCATGTGACAGGTTACTTCTTACATCTACTTGTCCTGTAAAAAAATCTACTTGTCCCTTTGGTGCCATGTAGTACGGCGACAAATTATGGCAGAAATCTCATTATGTAAGAGCTCTGATAATAGCCTCTCTAATTATGTCAGGGCTACTACTATAGTAGGGCTTGAATACTTGCAATTTCCAACCCTACTATAGGAATGTCCTTATTTTGCCACCTTTCCGCAGATCTACATACTGGGGGCTTGAGGAAGCAGTAAGCAATAGTTCCAGGGCTGGAATGCCTTTGAGTCTGCAAACCTACTAACTTGCATGTTTTAAGGATTTTCACCAGCTCTTCCCTAATCTTTTCCCATAATGAGAAAGATTGGAAATGTACTCCTGACAAGAGCAGAAGTAGAAGTTCTCCCAGGGTTGGGAGAAAGAGGTTGGAGGGAAAGTTGCACCGCCCACAATGTCATCCCTAGAAATTGTTTTCACATCCTCGTCACCGAGAAGACTGATCACCCGCCTCTATACCTCCACTCAGGTTTCTGCCCCGCTCTCTGCATCTAGAGCCAGAGTTGGGTGGGATGAAGACCTCTCCACTACACTCTCCGATGAACAATGCACTTATTGCTGTAGCCAACTGGAATACCTCTCCCCAATTACGGACTCAGTCTCATACACTTTAACTATTTACATCACCTTTACCGATACTCCTAACAACTACTTATGATAGGCTTGGCCCCAAATGCGAAATGCGTTAGATGAAGAGACACACGAGCCTCCTTTTTGCACGTAGCCTGGCTTTGTCCGCAGATAATGTCATCTTTGGAGAAGGTCTACAGAATAACACTTGAAATAACTGGCCACCGCCCATCCTGGACGCCGTTGGTGACATTAGGCCATGTATTGAAGGTACCTGTTGAAAGCAGACGCCTTACAGCTATGCTAATCCTGTTATTGAAAAGGAGAGTGGCCATGCACTGGGGAAGGCACCCTGCCCCTACAGCTTCTGCCTGGCTTCACGATTTTATATACAGTACAGACACGCATTGGGACCTCATGTCGCCATGCTCCCGAGCCAGAGACATATGGGCCCCCCTCCGCGCTTACCTATGCGCCCAGAACGGTGACCCTCCCCAATTTCTATGACAGCACCATCGAATCACCCAAGCTGTCATACCACTGGCTAGAGAGCACCATCCCCAATCCGGGCTATGGCCAATTTCGTGGCTTCAATTAAGTACAGGTCTGCGACCTCCAGGTAATGCATGTAAAAAGTAGTGCTAATTATACTTGGTTAACGGCCCAAACGTGGGAATTTATGTAATGTGTTGTAATTTAAGATGCAAATCCGTAACTGTGTTGGGTGTCGGCAATTCTTGTATCGACTACATATTGACTGCACCTCATGTCGTTTGGTTGTAAATCTTTCTCATGCAAAACCAATTTAAACAATTGCTTAGCAAAGCCATGCTTCCTTGGAGAAGAATGCAATACGCCCTTAAAACCTCTTTAAATATTGTCCCGCGTTCACCTGTGAAACTAGGCTAATGTTCTTGTACCAAGGTACGAAAAGCTATTTGAACTCCTCAGGCCGTCTTTCAATCCGTTCGACCGATTCTCCATGCTTTAAACTAGGTTTTATAATCTACCATCTGTGACATATTGTCCCCCAGCCTCATCCGGGGAAACCACCTCTGAGCTCAATTTAAAAATAGTTTAGATTGGCATTAATTTTCCCAGGAATTCTTTGGGGAAAGCTCAAATTCACTCTGTGTCTCAAAAGTCCATTTAGTTTTCACAGAACGCACTTTAAATATATGATTTGTCTCACATACATTTCCTCAAAAAAATCATATAAGAATAAAAACTTAATCTAAAATACAAACGATGATGCATTTTAGTGTTTTAAAATGTCTCATGATCGGTGCATTGTTTAAAAAACTGTGGGGCAATAGACCCGGGTGTCATCATCTAGGGCCATACCGCCCAACCCCCCCATCCCGTCTATGGGATCACCTCCCTGAAATCACAAGAGTCCATCCCACCCTGCTGTACTTATGAAAGGTCCTAAAGTTGCACCTTCCCAGAGCCCCCTTAAAGTCTTGCTTTGCAACTGGTTTGGTGAATTTACAACCCATGTGTTTCTCTACCCAGGGTGGGCGCAGTCACGTTGGTGGACAAGCCGTTCAGACACACAACTCTTTGCCACTGCAGTCTCTGTGCTGGGTTCAGTTCCCCTACATTGGCAAACCAACAGCCTAAATCAGACCCTAGGTGACACCATGAAGGAAAGTCTCACTCACGGATGCAGAGGGCTGTCACATCCCAAGCACTCTGTGTACTCGGATGCAGTTGTCCGCACACCATAGTGGAGCTCCAAGGCTGATACCCGGTAGGGCAGGTCACGTCCACACGGTCTCCTGGGTTGTACCACTCTTTGTACGGTGTAAGGGTAATAGCAAACCATATGTTTGTCGGTTTCTGGCACTGCTCTGAAAAACAACGTCAATATAAGATTCATTAAGGATCATTAACCAAATACATTATCTAAAAAGTCCATCAAGAGCATTTCTCAGATGAAATATGGTGGGTACAGAACAGAATATCAGACAGCAGCGACAGTCAAACAGTCATTACAAAAAACACGAACAAACACTGCCCACAGTCACAGACGGCATACACACTCCTGAGAACAAAACACTTGACAATACCAATCCATGATGTTTTTTATTCCATTCTTGTGGATACCAAAGGATGTGTGATGCTAACATATTCTTTGGTGTCCTTTAGAATGGTGATGCTCATGTCAGTTCCTAATGTCACTGTTAGCAGTGCTCAGCCACACGTGGCCGCACTAAAGCTGGCACCCACATGAGAAGTGACAGTGAATTGTGCATCTTGTGTATGTGTGGCCTTTTGATCTCTGCAGCCTAAGAGATCCTACTCATCCCAGGCTCATACTCTGAATACAGGTGACAAAGGGGGGAGCGGTACACTAAGCTCCAGGACTGGCAACTACACCCATAACCCGGTGGCTGTGAGCCTTCTGCGTCTATCAGATCTGCTACAGGCGGGGTCTCTTCTAATGCTTCCTCACCATTCAGACCACATTTCATGCTGGCATCAGCTGTGCCTCGTTGTGAGCTGTAAACGGGCCTTAGCAACTAAACAGTCTGTGTGACTACATTATACCCGTTAGTAGGGGCATAAAATATTCCTGACCCAGACCAACATTGAACCTGATGTTTTAGCAGCAGTGCTCACAGGTCTTATATACACATTTTATTTACAAACCAATGAGGATAATGAGACTTGTGCCATAGTGTGCAAATCAACAGTGGTCTCGGATGTAGCCCGAGTAATTGCCAGTGACTGAGATTAACTCAAGCATTACCACATCACCTTTTTGTATACTTCAATGCCGTGCCCTAAGTGTGACAGGTGTGCCCGGATGTTGGTTCTGCACTAACTGTGCCACTGGAACCATGCTATGGGCAACTGATGAGCCCCAATCAGAGCGAAACAGGTCTTGGGTTCCGTCTGTTCTTGGTCATGGAGGACCTGGCCTGGCAGTTCGGGCTGGAATGTTCCTATCAGAGCAGGGGCGAGACTGATTTATTTATGGCTGTGTCCAAAGTAAGGTGGCATGGTGAACAAAAGAATGATGGGTTTAATCGCTACTCTGAGTGATTGCCAGTGTTTAGACTTATTGTAAGCATTCCTCCTATCATGTGATTGATGTCCCTCTTGAAGTGGCAAGGGTATGCCCAGACGTGTCCAGTGTTTAATGTGCCACTGTAACCAAGATACATCAGATTGATGAGCTCCAATCATGGCAAAATTGGTCATGGGATGTTTGTGTTCTAGTTCAGAGAAGACCTGGCCTGGCGGTTCTGGCTGGACTGTTACTCCTGGAGCATGGTCAAGAGTGATTTGAATATGGATGGGTCTAAACTGAGGTGGCATGGTGTGCAAAATAACAATGGCCTGGGTTTCTGCTCTATGTGATTACCATTGGCTTAGACGAAGAAAGAAAGAAGAAAAAGAATTAACAGATGGAAGTAGTATAAAATAGAGAAGATTAGAATGAAGGAGAGGAGGAAGAGGATGACAAGAAGAAAGAAAAGAACAGGAAAAGAATTTAAAAAAATAAAAATTATGCAATATTTTGCATTTTGTTAGTGCAAATTTTGAAAATTGTCCTTGCGCTAACATGTCTTTCATGGAAAAATGTGGGATCACTCAAATTGCTCCATTATTTAATGTCAGGGGATCAAAGTGGGAATATTTTACTTTCCTGGCTACTCCCTTGCTGGCAGCCCATATTTTGACAGCCATCATATATTCATCTTTCTGAACTCGGTAACAACTTAATTTGGCTGGCAGGAATGTGTCGTTTCTACGGGTATTACGTATTAAATATGAGAGAATTAGAAAAGTGCACATGGGCCTCCTGGGGCTCCGTGAACCATTGGGATGAACATAACCTCCTCAGTAAAGTTGTGTTGAAAGCAGTGCTTAATTTGTGCTTGCTGTTTCAGGTGTGGAGCACCTGCACCTATTTGCGAGGGCCGGCGCTTATTCTTCTGCCTCAAGCATTTGCTGCGAGCAAAAGACACATATGGGAAAGACGGAGGAAGAGAAAAACGAAAAAGCGTCACAAAGGGAGAAAGCAGAAAGCTGCAAGAGTGAGCTGAAAGGGCAGGGAGAGGCTGTAAATGGATTGAAGAGGCCCGTTTTTATTTACAAATTAAGCACTGGTTGAAAGCTTGTCTTTCTATCAACTCAATTTACCATTTCACTAATTTTATGAAAAACTTTAGTAAGCTTAGCAAAGTCATGCTTTCTTGGAGGAGAATGCAATACGCACGTAAAACCTCTTTAAATATTGTCCCGCGTTCACCAGTGAAACAAGGCTAATGTTCTTGAACCAATGTACGAAACGTTAGTTGAACCCCTCGGGCCGTCTTTCAATCCGTTCGACTGATTCTACATGCTTTAAACTAGGTTTTAGAATCTACCATCTGTGGCATATTGTCCCCAGCCTCATCCGGGGAAACCTCATGTGAGCTCCATTTAAAAATAGTTTAGATTGACATTAATTTCCTAGGAATTCTTTGGGAAAAGCTCAAATTCACTCTGTGTCTCAAAATTTAATTTAGTTTTCACTGAACGCACTTTAAATATATAATTTGTCTCACATACATTTCCTAAAAAAAAAATCATTTAAGAATAGGAATGTAATCTAAAATACAAACGATAATGCATTTTAGTGTTTTAAATCACAAGAGTCCATCCCACCCTGCTGTACTTATGAAAGCGCCTAATGTCTCATCTCCTCAGAGCCCGCCTTAAAGTCTTGCTTTGCTACTGGTTTGGTGAATTTACAACCCATGTGTTTCTCTACCCAGGGTGGGCGCAGTCACGTTGGTGGACAAGCCGTTCAGACACACAACTCTTTGCCACTGCAGCCTCTGTGCTGGGTTCTGTTCCCCTACATTGGCAAACCAACAGCCTACATCAGACCCTAGGTGACACCATGAAGGAAAGTCTCACTCACGGATGCAGGGGGCTGTCACATCCCAAGCACTCTCTGTACTCGGATGCAGTTGTCTGCACACCATAGTGGAGCTCGAAGTCTGATACCCGGTAGGGCAGGTCACGTCCACACGGTCTCCCTGGTTGTACCACTCTTTGTACGGTTTAAGGGTAATAGCAAACCATATGTTTGTCGGTTTCTGGCACTGTTCTGAAAAACAATGTCAATATAAGATTAATTAACGATCATTAACCAAATACATTATCTAAAAAGTCCATCAAGAGCATTTCTCAGATGAAATATGGTGGGTACAGAAAAGAATATCAGGCAGCAGGGACAGCCAGTCATTACAAAAAACACGAACAAACACTGCCCACAGTCACAGACGGCATACACACTCCTGAGAACAAAACACTTGACAATACCAATCCATGATGCTTTTTATGCCATTCTTGTGGATACCAAAGGATGTGTGATGCTAACATATTCTTTGGTGTCCTTTAGAATGGTGATGCTCATGTCAGTTCTGATGAAGCCGAAATGAAGGTTTTACATTTATTAACGCATAAACGTAGTGTGAAATAATCATGTGTGACTTTAAACGAACTAATAAAGATTGTACGGGGACATAATGTGCCCTCAGAGTAGTTTGCCAACATTTATAAGCGTGCTTTATATAACGTGATGTATTAGAATTGCACTAATCCGACATAATCGTAAACGTGTGCTATGATTTGCTTCTTTGAAATGTTTTAGCTTAGCATTACTTTAGTGCAGGCTTCGGCCTAGTTGCCTGGTCTCACGGTTTAGATGCTCGTATTTTTCCAATGTGCTATTAAACGTGTATTCCTGCTTGAAGCTGTACTTTTCCACTGAGATCGTTCACATGCTTATCTTAAGGTTTCCTGCCAGCCTGGCATATTTTTCTCTTTACTCCAAGGTCAATCTGCAGGTGCGGACAATGGAAGCTCTGAAAATGAGTTAATTGGTATAAAATGTTGCAACTTGCGTACCCGTCTCCAAGGATAATGTATGCTTAAGTAAAAGCTTGAGAACTGTTGTTTTTGATTGGATAATTTGAAGCTAACCTGTGAACCCTCCAATGGAAGACCCTACTGGACTTGAACTGTTGTCTATTTAAACCAGGTGCACGAGAGGAAAGCCTCCATTATTGGACATTGCCCATACCCGCCATTTTGCAGGACATTGCAGCTATTATGGCCCACCTCGCTGCGACGCCATTTTGAGAGACTTTGATGCTTTCTCTAATCGAGAGAAAGAGACTTAAATGATTCTTACCCTAGAGACTTTAACTTGAATTTGTCCCTTTGCATGAAGTAGTAGTTTATCTTGCCGCCGTGAGGCAACTGCCCCGTCCACCCTGCCCCCTTTGCCCCGTCCCATGCTGATCGAGAAACGATACCTGTGAGACGAAGACTTCCTTGAATGCTGATTGAAATTGGTAAATATGAAAGGAAATTGTAAAATTGCATTGTGTTTCTTTTAGGTAACCAACTGCTGATTTTGATAAGAGCCCTAGTTAGGAGTTTTCTAAATTAATGTTGCTAAATTGTTTTTGCATGAAGTCCCACATGCCGATGCTAATTTGAGGTTAGATGAGGATTCCTTTTGTCGCACGATGCAATTTGAGATCTTGTTATGCTGACTAAATGTATGCAATTAGTTCATTACAGATTATAGTTCTAGTGATTTGCATTGCTATTATCGAATGCCTTGTTATTCGAATGCTGCATAGATTGCACCTGTTTCGCCGATATGGACAGCTATTAATGTTCATATATGTTTATCATTTGGTGTTGAGACACATCTATATTGTGCTAGCTTTGTTAATATAGGGAAATAAATTCACTAACTTTGAATGAATGGTGTGGTTATTCCTGACTGAAAGGTCAGGGTTCGCCGAAATGTATTCTGGATTAATTGTTAAGTGTTATGTTGATCAGGGCATTGCTTACGTTCGTTATTGATTATTGGTTTAATTAAATTGACTGACTAAGGGTGGAGAGGGTCCCACTTAGCCAAAAGATTCATCGGCCAAAAGAGCGTCCAAAGTATAGGTAAATTACTAGTACGGAACGCTCTATCAGTAGATGGTAGCAGAGGACGGTTTCGCCTTTTGGGACCCCGTACTCTTAAAGTACATGGTGTTGAATTAACGGTTACGCCTTTTGAGACCCCACTCGAGAAGTTGAATTAGATTTTTCTTGGATAAAACAGATTGAGAGAATGATGGGGACGTTTAACATAAGGATACTAGAGAATTTGAGATTCGCGATGTATGACATGAAGGTACCTCCAAGGCCAGCACAGTTTGAGGCTCTAGCGATTTGGGAACTAATGGCTAGACAGCAGCAGCAAAATAAGTTCGAGACTAGGATAAGGAAGGTAGAAAAGACACTAGCGGACGCTAGGTGGGATAATGCACAGAAGGTGTGGAGGTCAGATGTATTGCAGGGGATAAAATTGTTTCCCGCAATTACTAAGGAAGAAGAGGAGACAGGTAAGAAAGCTACCTGTAAGACAAACAGGAGGTGTTCCAAGGATAGAGAGGACGAGGAAAAGTTGAGAAGAGAGGAGGAGTTAGAGGATGAGGAGTTAATCATGCAATTGTTGAACGACCGTCCACCACCTTATGCAGAGAGTGGACAAGGTCCAAGTACCAGTTCTGCCCCTCCGGCACCCGTACAGAAAAGTGAAACCCAGAGCTCAGGAGCATCATCGGGATCTGAGGACCCGAGTTTACTGTTCACCCCGCAGATACCGCAGGTTAGGAGAATATATCCAGATGTGCCCATGTTGAAACCAGCAGAAAACTATCAGCCGCAGATCCCAAGGTACTACAGCAGTGACAACAGTACGGGAATGACTTTAGATCCAGCCGCAATGGGAGGACAGAATGGTCACAACCCAACCATGGTACAAGCTGAATCAACACAGTTTTTGATGCCTCAAAAGCAGATGCAGGGGGGAACAGCACATGCTCAGATGACGGGGAGTCAGATGGGCATGCCGGCAATGATGACCCATAGTGTGGGAATGAACATGTCTCAGAACATGGGAAATGGACAGAACCCAGACGCGATATCACTACCCATTACTGTAGGTCCACCGGTACCTTTGTATAGTCAGCCTAACTTAGGAATGAGCGGTCAGGGATCTATGCTGCAGAGTGGGACAGAAAGGAGGTGCATAGAAAACACTCCAGGGATAACTCCGATAGCGGCTCAGCCGACCGGATCTGGGTCCTTGATGGAGTTTAGTCCCATATGTGCTCAGTCGGCAGTGGTGAGGTCGAGCCCCCCACTGATAATACCTCTAACATCGAACACTGAAAAGCTGCCGCAACCATCAATGGCAGTCGATGTGAATGCTACACTGATGGGGTTGAATGCGCAACAGCTGACACAGTGGTTCAACAGTCTGAATTCCACACAAAGCTCAGCCAGTGGGAAGGGAGAAGATTATCTGAATAGGGTCAGGTTGAACATGGAAGCACAAGAATTGGTAGAAGGGACTATGGGTGTAAATAGGTTAGAGTCCTACTCGGAAGAAGAGCTGAGATATCTATGTCCCAGGATTACGAGAGAAGTGAACAAGGTACATAAAAGCTTGCAGGAAATAGCTGACAAAAACGGGGTTGACATAGACAAGACAAAACACTTGAGCAGAAGCTACAGGTTGGATTTCGGGACCACAGATTTTGAACACATGAGGTCAGCAGGCATGAAGGCGCACCTTAGAGAATTGTTGCAGAGTGCACAAGTATGGAGGTGCTTAGACAAATGGGAAAGCAGATGGGTAAAGAGAAAGGAAAAGAGGAAAGACAGTGTCCCAGAGCTAAACGAGAAAAGACCACAGAGTAGCGATGCAGTAACCATGTTACCAATGAGGGAGACAGCAGGGGGAAAATTAATACATGTACCATGGCATAGAAGCGACATTCAGTCTTTTACGGATGATTTTCCCAAACTGAGAGAGAAACCGATTGAATGGTATCAACAGACTGACAGGTTTGTGAAGCTTGCAAAATGTCTCTGGGAAGACCTGAACACTCTCTTTGAGATTGTGGTTCCGGCAGACTTGTGGGAGGATTGCAAAAGAGCTGTAGGTTGGCCGACAAGTGAACCGGAGAGAGACAGGGATACGGGTGCACCATCACCTATGGTGATGAGCTTGTACTATAAGGTGATTGAGCATTTGAAGACGAAGGTTGCCGCGAAAAATGTGGATTGGCAGAAGATTGATCGAACCGCCCAGGAAGCTAAAGAGTCGATTCATAGTTACTATGAGAGGTTGCTGAAGGCGTTCAAGAACTACAGCGGCACGGAAACAATAGAGGCGAAGGACATGCTTCATTTTGTGTTCAGATTTGTGGAAGGGCTGAGACCAGAGATAAGTCAGATGATAAAGTCGCATTTGATTTGTTGGCAGTCGAAACCTATTGATGAAGTGTTGAATTATGCGAAATACTGTAGCGACGAAATTGAAGTGAAACAGAAAAGGTTGAAAGAGAAAGTGATGATGATGCAGCTTAAGGCAGCTCAGACAGGTTTGCAAGGTCTGCAAGTGTTGCAAGGGTTCCAACAACAGGTACCGCAACAGCAGCCGCAGTTGCAGGGAAATATGGCGTTTCAGCCACAGGCGAGAGGCAGAGGCAGAGGAGGTTTTGTGAATAATGGTCCGGATTTGAACACTGTTGTGAATGGTGTGCAGGCAATGAAGAAGGTGATGCCGTGTCACGTGTGCGGAATTGTCGGTCATTGGAAACGCGAGTGCCCGATGGTGGTGCAGGAAGGTGCAGGTGTTGGTCAGCAAAACAATGATGTCAATGCATTTCAGACAATGAGGGGACCGAAAATGAGAGGTCCAAACCCAAATTTTCAGACCATAAATCAGCTACAGGGATTACAGCCCATGCAGCCGCAGCAGATGCAGATGCCCCGTATGCAGATGACGCAAATGCAGCCAATGCAACAGCAGTTACCCATGGTACCTAATCAGCAAATGCAAATACCTTTGGCACCAATGAGTCAGCAGCAGGTGATGGTTCCTCCACAGGTCTCGGGTCAGGTAATGATTACAAATGGCACCGTACAACAGTTCCCATTACACAGTGAGAGTGGAATAAACAATGTATGGGAGAGTGAAAGTTCAGGGGAGGAAGGAGATTGTGTGCTTGCAGCATCCTTGGAAGTTGATCAAAAAGGTCCGTACGTGGAGGGAAGAGTAATGGGTCATCGTGTCTCATTCTTGGTTGACACTGGAGCCACACGTTCAACTGTTAAGAGCATTGAAGTACCAAACTTGCCACTCTCAGGAAGGACAGTTCAGGTGGTGGGAGTAGCAAACAGGCACCTGACAAACCCAATTACAGATCCGGTACCAGTCAGCATTGGTAACTATCAAGGGTTACACCAATTTGTGGTATGTGACTCAAGCCCGATAGCACTGTTAGGGAGAGACCTATTGTGTAAATTGGGTTGTTCGATTATGTGTTCGAACGAGGGAATAAAAATACAGACGAGCAGTGATGGGGAAGAAGAGGACAGTGTAGAGGGGGATGAGATGGAAACTGTCGATGAAGATTATCCTCTGATTTGTCTGTTCCCGATGATAACTGAAGAAGATATTCCAGCTGAATTACGGGAAACAGTTGGAAAGGAAGTGTGGGATATGACAGGGAAAGAGGTGGGATTGATGAAAGGAGTGGAACCAGTGAAAGTGACTGTAAAGCCCAATGCAACCTTTCCCCAGACCCCACAATACCACATGGCACAAGACACCCTTATGAAAGTTGCCCAACTCATTGACGAATTTGTAACACAGGGAGCGCTGAAAGAAGTGTTAAGCAGTCCATGTAATTCACCAATCATGGGACTAATAAAGCCAAGTGGAAAGGTCCGACTCGTGCAGGACTTGAGGAAAATAAATGACATCATAGTCAAATGCTGCCCTGTAGTACCGAATCTAGCTGTGATAATGTTCCAGGTCCCTTGCGATGCCGAGTGGTTCTCAGTCATCGACTTGTCACAAGCATTCTTTTCGGTGCCTCTTCATGAGGACAGCCAATTTCTCTTTTGTTTCAAATTCCTAGACAGAGTGTACAGTTGGTGTCGAATTCCTCAGGGGTTTTCTGAGTCACCGTCGATATTCAATCAGATTCTAAAGAAAGACTTGGAAGCATTAGAATTGCCATTCGAGTCAACCCTAGTACAGTACATCGATGACTTATTGATTGCATCAAAGACAGAAAGTGGCTGCACAGCCGATACCATTGCTCTGTTGAACCATTTGGGAAGGAATGGACACAAGGTGTCTCCTTCCAAATTGCAGTTCTGTCAGAAGAAAGTGAAATACTTGGGTCACCAGATAGAGAAAGGGTCAAGGAGAATAATGAAGGAAAGAATAACGAGTGTACTTCAAATAAGTCCGCCAAAGACAAGGAGGGAGGTGAGGAAGTTCTTGGGAATGGTGGGCTACTGTCGTCAGTGGATCCCCAACTTCTCAACTCTAGCAAAGCCTTTACTGAAGTTGACCCAGAAGGATGCCTTGGATCAAATTGAGCTGAAAGGAGATGAGATGGATGCTTTTGTTGAATTGAAAGAATGCATGTGCAGGGCTCCAGCTTTAGGCATGCCTGATTACACAAAGCCTTTCACATTGTTTTGTCATGAACGTGATGCATGTTCTTTGTCTGTCTTGACTCAAGCCCTTGGTGGCATAAACAGACCAGTAGCGTATTTTTCAGCTACTTTGGATCCGGTCGCAGCAGCACTTCCAGGGTGTTTGCGCGCCGTAGCAGCAGTTGGTATCAGCCTCACTCAGAGTGAAGGAATAGTGATGGGACACCCAGTAACAGTCATGGTCCCTCACTCAGTTGAGATACTTTTGACCCGCTCCTGAACGCAACAAATGACTGGAGCAAGACTCACAAGGTATGAAACGATAATTCTGGGCTCACCGAATGTGCAGCTGAAAAGGTGCACTACGCTGAATCCAGCAACCTTGCTTCCCGGTGAAAATGCTGAAATTGAGGACGCTGAAGACATCGAGCATGACTGCCTTCAGGTGACTGAATTTTGCACAAAACCTCGACCTGACATTAAGGATACTAAGTTTGATGAAAATGACCAAATTGTTTTTGTTGATGGTTCATGTCTAAGAGATGGGATGGGGATTTTAAAAGCAGGATATGCTGTATGTACTGTAACAGGTGTCTTGGAAGCGGCCTGGCTTCAAGGAGTCTATTCTGCACAAGTAGCAGACCTTGTAGCCCTTACAAGAGCATGTCAACTGTCTGCATTGATGAAAGTCACCATTTACACCGATAGTCAGTACGGGTTTGGGATCGTGCATGATTTTGGACAACTATGGTCACAGAGAGGTTTCCTGACTTCTTCAGGATCCCCAGTGAAAAACGGGGAAAGAATAAGGGAATTGTTACACGCCATTCAAATGCCAGCCGAAGTTGCAGTGGTAAAGTGTAGTGCCCATACAAAAGGACAGGACTATGTTTCTCTGGGAAATGCATATGCGGATCAAGTCGCAAGATTTTGTGCCTTGAATTGTATATTACTCAGAGATGAATGGAATTCGATCAGTGAACCAGAACTTGAACCAGCTGAAGCATTTGCCTTGAAGGTCGTAGATACAATAGACGAACTAAAAACATTACAGAATAACGTCAGAGAGGACGAAAGAGATTCCTGGATTAAATCACAATGTATAAAAAGACCAGATGAGTTATGGGTTTCAAATGAGGGAAAATTTGTTTTGCCAAATAGTCTCTTATCACAGCTTGCGCGGTTCTATCATGGACAGGCTCACCTAGGGAGAGATGCCATGATAAGATTGTTCAAAACTGATTGGTTTAACCCCAGATTCCGTCAAGCTGCAGAAGCAGTTTGCCATCGATGTGTCACTTGCCAGCAGATGAACCCAGGAAAGGGAACAGTTGTGAACGCGAGCCACATTGGCAGAGCCAGTGGCCCGTTTAGTAGAATGCAGATGGACTTCATTGAGATGCCTGTGCATGGAGGTCTGAAGTATGTGTTGGTGATTGTGTGCATTTTTAGTCACTGGATTGAGGCATACCCCACACGTAGAAATGACAGCCTTACAGTTGCAAAATTATTGTTGAGGGAGTTAATACCACGTTTCGGATTCCCGATCTCTTTAGAATCAGATAGGGGAAGTCACTTCAATAACGAGGTGATAAAGTTACTTTGCGCAGCACTGAACATTGAGCAAAAACTGCATTGTAGCTATCGCCCTGAAGCCTCAGGACTGGTGGAGCAAATGAATGGTACACTGAAATCAAGAATGGCGAAAATATGTGCATCGACAAATTTGAAATGGCCTGACGCATTGCCCTTGGTGTTAATGTCAATGAGAAACACCCCTGATAGAAAGACTGGATTGTCTCCGCACGAAATTCTCATGGGCAGGGCTATGAGACTTCCTGCAGTTCCCGCAAACGCGCTTTTGAATATTACAGATGATATGGTGTTAGACTACTGCAAAGGTCTGGCTGACGTGGTTCGCTCTTTCTCTCACCAGGTGGAAGCAACCACCTTGCCACCGATCCAAGGTCCAGGACACACACTGAAAGCAGGTGACTGGGTCGTGGTAAAGAAGCACGTGAGAAAGTCGTGTCTGGAACCCCGTTGGAAAGGCCCTTTCCAAGTGATCCTGACGACAACTACCGCTGTGAAGTGTGCGGGAGTTCCCAACTGGATTCACGCCAGTCACACAAAGAAAGTGTTGTGTCCCACAGATGAGGAAGTTGAAGCGCTGAAATTGCCAGTGCCTGATAAAACAGTGCTGAGCGCGGAGACAGAGCAAAACCAAACCGAAAGCGAACAGGCAGGAACAGAAGAAAGAGAAATATTCTCTGAGGACGAAGCGACCAACTCACTTGGGGAAGACCAAGGAGAAAGTTCAGACAGCGACGAAGCAGCTGAAGGTGACAAAGAACCTGAAGCAGCTGAGGGTAGCAAAGAGCCTGAAGCAGCTGAAGGTGACAAAGAGCCTGAAGCAGCTGAAAGTGATAAAGAATGTGAAGAAAGTAACAGTGACGAAGGGCTCGAAAGAGGTGAAAAGGCAGGAGAGCCTGATCAGAGTAGGGCTTTCCCAGAAGCAGACGATAGAGAAAAAGAAAAGGAGAATGTGATTGATTCCCCAGAAGGAGGGGACAAGGCAGAACAGAACGAAACAGTTCAAGCTTCCACAGAAAAGGTCGCAGGTCCATCAAATGGACACGGTGCAAAGAGGAGACTAAGGCCCTCATTCTGACCCTGGCGGTCTTTGACCGCCAGGGCGGAGGACCGCGGGAGCACCGCCGACAAGCCGGCGGTGCTCCAATGGGGATTCCGACCGCGGCGGTAAAGCCGCGGTCGGACCGGCACCACTGGCGGGGTCCCGCCAGTGTACCGCGGCCCCATTGAATCCTCCGCGGCGGCGCAGCTTGCTGCACCGCCGCGGGGATTCTGACCCCCCCTACCGCCATCCAGATCCCGGCGGTCGGACCGCCGAGATCCGGATGGCGGTAGGGGGGGTCGCGGGGCCCCTGGGGGCCCCTGCAGTGCCCATGCCACTGGCATGGGCATTGCAGGGGCCCCGTAAGAGGGCCCCTACATGTATTTCACTGTCTGCTGCGCAGACAGTGAAATACGCGACGGGTGCAACTGCACCCGTCGCACAGCTTCCACTCCGCCGGCTCGATTCCGAGCCGGCTTCATCGTGGAAGCCTCTTTCCCGCTGGGCTGGCTGGCGGTCTGAAGGAGACCGCCCGCCAGCCCAGCGGGAAAGTCAGAATTACCGCCGCGGTCTTTCGACCGCGGAACGGTAACCTGACGGCGGGACTTTGGCGGGCGGCCTCCGCCGCCCGCCAAGGTCAGAATGAGGGCCTAAGTATATCACCAATAAAACAGAGGACTAAAGATAGTTTGAACGACGGAGAAAGGCCAAAAGTGAAAGAGAAAAGAAAAGAAGTGACTGTCGTGGTACCATCCTCAAGTGAAGGAAAAGACTTGGCCAAAGAGGAAAGTACCAGTGAGGCAGAATCGAAAAGAGAGGCAAAATTGAAAAGGAAAAGGATACCAAACAAGAGATATTCCGGTCCAGAATGGGCATATGTAGTCAATGACGATTGGACTGACGAATTTGTATCTCTTAGCCTCGAGAACGAAGAAGAAGAGATACCAATAGAAAAGAAAAGTTTTATGGACTCTGTTGATTGAAAGGGTGATAAATGACATTGCTTACTACAATCTAACGTGATACAAACAACCAGTTGAGACATTGCTAAACCGGATGAGACACTTGCTGAACTGATAAAGACTGAGTTATTGCCGAATTGAGACAAATGCTGCTAACCGATAAGTGACTGGCCTCTTGAAGAAAACTGTGTGAAACATTGTGCTCGCTCAGCTTTGTAACTGAATTGCTAAATAGTTTCTTTTACAGGTGCTTCCAGCTCTCTGATTCTATACAGATCATGACTGGGTACGCTACACAAAACAGTAGAAAGAAATATTGTAAATATGTGTGTATAGGCTTGGTAATTGCATGTGTACTAATAATAATGGCAATAGTGCTTGGAATGCATGGTAAGGGTGAGAATGAGAAAATTGATGCTTCTACTTTTGCTCCTGTTACTGTCACTGAACTAACTGCACTGAAAAGATTAGAATTAGATGAGAGACACTTGCATGAAAAGAAGGAACTCTCGTATAATGTTTTCTATCGCTTATTAACAGAATATGTTGAGACTATGGATGCGAAAGATTGTTATGTGTGTACACAGATACCGACATCAGTAAAGGAAGGGGTGACCTATCACCACATGCCTCTTATATACGGGATTACATGTAGTATAGTAATGTCTAGATTTTATGGTCAAACTAACATACAGTATTTTTTTTCGAATTATGATGTTACCTTTGCATATGTTCCTATAATAGCGCAGCTAAGCCAGATTGCTAAAAATTGGGATGCTAAAATAATGAGGGAATTTTTCGAGCCAATGCAACCTTTTGAAACAGCTCACGCTCATAGGGAGAACCTTACCTGCTCCCTCTCTGCAGTAGAAATAAGCTTTTTAGATCGCACAGATGATAGAAGGGCACAAATGAATGCGAAATTAGAAAAAGAGCTACATAAGAGGACTTCAGTAGATAATTATGATTTTGCCGCAATAAAGACACAAGGGAGAATTGCTTTAGATGCTTGGCATGTAGGGAAATTTTGTATATATCGAGGGGAATCTTATTATGATAACATTTTCGTAGGAGCGAGTGAGTGTAAACATACGTTTATCTTTAAGGCCAAATGGACATTCATGATGAACGGACTTGACCCTGTCATACCAGGTGTATATTACATTTGTGGGTATAATGCCTATTATCGTCTTCCAAAGGGATGGTGGGGGGAGATGTCATTTGGGTATAGTGTTCCCAAAGGTTTATCAACTGGATGACCTATCGATGATTCCAAAGACATCTGGATCCCATCGTATCCAGAAAAGAAAGACCGCAGCTGCTGTGGTAGGAGATATATTTGGAGCCATGATTCCTTCGTTGGGAGTTGTGCTGAATTCCATCAAAATAAGAAAGTTGTCTACTATAGTGGATAACATGTTGACAAAGTTTTCAGGTGCTATAATACTGATAGATGCTGAACTTGCAGCGGAAAGAGCTATGACTCTTCAAAATAGGCTTGCCTTAGACATTCTTTTAGCAAAGGATGGCGGCGTTTGCAAAATGCTTGGTGCACGACACTGTTGTACGTATATTCCAGATAACAGTGTGAAAATTAAAACTATGCTTGCTAATCTAACAAAGGAGAGTGCAGATTTGAAGGAACTGAAAGAACCAGGAGTGTGGGAGAAGGTTGGAAAAGGACTTGCTTTAGTGGGAAATTGGATTGGGGGAATTTGGAATGGAATATTACTAAAAATAATACAGGGAATTTTAATAGTACTAATTTGCATATTTGGAATTTGGGGAATAAAAAGGGGAATAATAATGATTATGGAAAGAATTAGAAGAAGGAAGGAAGAGAAAATGATGAAAAGAATGGCAGAAGAATACAAAGCGAAAACAAGGGGAATTAAAAGGAAAAGAGAACTGACAGAATTTTAATGGAATAAAATTTGTGGGCATGATTTGGTGTGATGACAAGTAGTCATCAGAGGAGGGATTGATGAAGCCGAAATTAAGGTTTTACATTTATTAACGCATAAACGTAGTGTGAAATAATCATGTGTGACTTTAAACGAACTAATAAAGATTGTACGGGGACATAATGTGCCCTCAGAGTAGTTTGCCAACATTTATAAGCGTGCTTTATATAACGTGATGTATTAGAATTGCACTAATCCGACATAATCGTAAACGTGTGCTATGATTTGCTTGTTTGAAATGTTTTAGCTTAGCATTACTTTAGTGCAGGCTTCGGCCTAATTGCCTGGTCTCACGGTTTAGATGCTCGTATTTTTCCAATGTGCTATTAAACGTGTATTCCTGCTTGACGCTGTACTTTTCCACTGAGATCGTTCACATGCTTATCTTAAGGTTTCGTGCCAGCCTGGCATATTTTTCTCTTTACTCCAAGGTCAATCTGCAGGTGCGGACAATGGAAGCTCTGAAAATGAGTTAATTGGTATAAAATGTTGCAACTTGCGTACCCGTCTCCAAGGATAATGTATGCTTAAGTAAAAGCTTGAGAACTGTTGTTTTTGATTGGATAATTTGAAGCTAACCTGTGAACCCTCCAATGGAAGACCCTACTGGACTTGAACTGTTGTCTATTTAAACCAGGTGCACGAGAGGAAAGCCTCCATTATTGGACATTGCCCATACCCGCCATTTTGCAGGACATTGCAGCTATTATGGCCCACCTCGCTGCGACGCCATTTTGAGAGACTTTGATGCTTTCTCTAATCGAGAGAAAGAGACTTAAATGATTCTTACCCTAGAGACTTTAACTTGAATTTGTCCCTTTGCATGAAGTAGTAGTTTATCTTGCCGCCGTGAGGCAACTGCCCCGTCCACCCTGCCCCCTTTGCCCCGTCCCATGCTGATCGAGAAACGATACCTGGGAGACGAAGACCTCCTTGAATGCTGATTGAAATTGGTAAATATGAAAGGAAATTGTAAAATTGCATTGTGTTTCTTTTAGGTAACCAACTGCTGATTTTGATAAGAGCCCTAGTTAGGAGTTTTCTAAATTAATGTTGCTAAATTGTTTTTGCATGAAGTCCCACATGCCGATGCTAATTTGAGGTTAGATGAGGATTCCTTTTGTCGCACGATGCAATTTGAGATCTTGTTATGCTGACTAAATGTATGCAATTAGTTCATTACAGATTATAGTTCTAGTGATTTGCATTGCTATTATCGAATGCCTTGTTATTCAAATGCTGCATAGATTGCACCTGTTTCGCCGTTATGGACAGCTATTCATGTTCATATATGTTTATCATTTGGTGTTGAGACACATCTATATTGTGCTAGCTTTGTTAATATAGGGAAATAAATTCACTAACTTTGAATGAATGGTGTGGTTATTCCTGACTGAAAGGTCAGGGTTCGCCGAAATGTATTCTGGATTAATTGTTAAGTGTTATGTTGATCAGGGCATTGCTTACGTTCGTTATTGATTATTGGTTTAATTAAATTGACTGACTAAGGGTGGAGAGGGTCCCACTTAGCCAAAAGATTCATCGGCCAAAAGAGCGTCCAAAGTATAGGTAAATTACTAGTACGGAACGCTCTATCAGTTCCTAATGTCACTGTTAGAAGTGCTCAGCCACATGTGGCCGCACTAAAGCTGGCACCCACATGAGAAGTGACAGTGAATTGTGCACCTTGTGTATGTGTGGCCTTTTGATCTCTGCAGCCTGTGAGACCCTACTTATACCAGGCTTATCCTCTGAATACAGGTGACAAGGTGGGGGGGGGGCGGTACACTAAGCTCCAGGACTCGTAACTACACCCATAACCGGGTGGTTGTGAGCCTTCTGCGTCTATCAGATCTGCTACAGGCGGGGTCTCTTCTAATGCTTCCTCACCATTCAGGCCACATTTCATGCTGGCATCAGCTGTGCCTCGTTGTGAGCTGTAGACGGGCCTCAACAACTATACAGTCTATGTGACCCTTTAGTAGGGGCATAAAATATTCCTGACCCAGACCAACATTGAACCTGATGTTTTAGCAGCAGTGCTCACAGGTCTTAAAGACACATTTTATTTACAAACCAATGAGGATAATGAGACTTGTGCCATAGTGTGCAAATCAACAGTGGTCTCGGATGTCGCCCGAGTAATTGCCAGTGGCTTCGATTAACTCAAGCATTACCACATCACCTTTGTGTATACTTCAATGCCGCGCCCTAAGCGTGACAGGTGTGCCCAGATGTTGGTTCTGCACTAACTGTGCCACTGGAACCATGCTATGACCAACTGATGAGCCCCAATCAGAGCGAAACAGGTCTTGGGTACACTCTGTTCTTGGTCATGGAGGACCTGGCCTGGCAGTTCGGGCTGGAATGTTCCTATCAGAGCAGGGGCGAGACTGATTTATTTATGGCTGTGTCCAAAGTAAGGTGGCATGGTGAACAAAAGAATGATGGGTTTAATCGCTACTCTGAGTGATTGCCAGTGTTTAGACTTATTGTAAGCATTCCTCCTATCATGTGATTGATGTCCCTCTTGAAGTGGCAAGGGTATGCCCAGACATGGGTCGAGTGTTTAATGTGCCACTATAACCAAGATACATCAGGTTGATGAGCTCCAATCATGGCAAAACTGGTCATGGGATGCTTGTGTTCTAGTTCAGAGAAGACCTGGCGTGGCGGTTCTGGCTGGACTGTTACTCCTGGAGCAGGGTCAAGAGTGATTTGAATATGGATGGGTCTAAACTGAGGTGGCATGGTGTGCAAAATAACAATGGCCTGGGTTTCTGCTCTATGTGATTACCACTGGCTTAGACTAATTCAAGCATTCCATCCATCCTTTTTGGTATACTTCAGTGTGATGCCTTAAGTGTGACGGGTATGCCCAGACGTGGGTTTCGTGCACGCTATGCGATTGGAACCAAGCTGCTCTCTACTGACAAGCCGTAATTAGAGTGAAATTGGGCTTGGGTCATTTGTGCTCCAGTTCTGGGAGGACCTGGCCTGGGAGATTGGGCTGGAATGCGCCTACTGGGGCAGGGAAGAGACTGATTTGCATAAAGCAGGGTCCAAACTGAAGTGGCATGGGCTGCAAAATAAAGATGGCCCGGGATGTGGTCAAGAGTGATTACCTGTGACAGAGATTAATTCAAGCATTCTTTCCATCACTTTTTTGATCACTTTATTGAATACTTCACTGCGGTGCAGTAAGTGCCACGGGTATGCCCAGAGTGGATTCTGTACTCACTGTACTACTGTAACTAATCTGCAATCAATTGGCGAGCCCCAATCAGAGTAAAACCTGGTCTTGTGTTGTTTGTGGTCCAGTTTGGGGATGACCTGGCCTGGCAGTTCTAGCTGCACTTTTCCTACTGGAGCAAGATCAGGACTGATTTGCATATTGCTGGGTCCAACCTGAGGTGGCATGGTGTGCAAAATAACGATGGGCTGGGATACACCCTCAAGTGATTTACATGGCTGAGATTAATTCAAGCATTCCAGCCATCACTTTTGTACACTTCAAAACACTGATTTCGAAGGTCCATGGCACACTAAGCGTTTTCTTCCCTGCTCTTAATCTCATCAGTTCTGACCCACGTGCCATGCTTACATGTCGCAAGTCCCCCAAGATGTGCTCCATAGAGATTTAGGTCAAGATACAAGGGGTGACATCTGGTTCTAATCATGTGGCCACAGGACATAGGGTGGTTACTGGCTCTACATGATGAAATGCCCATATTTAAGGTATATCAGGTAAATTGTGACACTGTGATATTTGTAACACACCACACATAGTTGCAGTATTTATAGACAACTTCATCCACTACCTTCAAAGCACCAAGCCTCCCAATATCTGATGTTCTCTTAAATTACAGCACTAGAATCTTCGCCCACAATTAGGGTCCCCCCATGTGTTGTGCTCTCACAGACAGTTGCAGGCCTTTTTGGTTGATTCCTAAATATTTACTTTTGTGAATAGGTACCCATAATTATAAGTTGTCTTTTATTTCTTTATGTTAGCCCTTATGGTTGTGTGTCTTTGTTCCTGATGTTGAGTTTTCTCTATAAACCATCTTGGTTGCTTTGGTCTCTCACGTTGGTGGACGCTGCATTGAGGTTTGGGAGTCCTTCCTTATGAAGAATATGACATTCCTAAGATAAAAAACCTCTGCTAAATTGATTGTGTAGACTTGTTTTCAATTGTTTTGTAATCATTTTCATGTTTTATAGCAGTCAAATCTTTGCAAGTAACAATGTTGTTTCCACTCAGTGGTGATGTGCGTGCGGGAGGAGGTGTATTGTGCACCAGTCTGGTTACAAAAAATTAAAGACATTTTATTCAGATGTAAAGTTTAACTTTCTAAGATGTCTTTTATTTTATACAATTTTGTGATGCAACAGCGGGACAAACGTTGAAATCATATCTATGAGGCCACGCAAAGCCACTTTGAGTGGCTTTGAATGGCCCCATAGATATGGAGTAAGTCAAAGCAGCGCAAGTTACTTCGCTGCCTTATTCTGCGGAAGGGAAGTGTTCCATGGGTGTAGCAGTGGGTGTTCCCATGCAACACCCATGGATTTTGATGCATCTCCAGATTTACAAGACCTTGCAAACCTGTGAAGTTGCCAGAATGTTACGCCTTCTCCTATATGTGCTGTGTTCTGCAGCACACATAGAAGACAGAAAAAAGCCTCCCAGGATTGTTTTTTTTGCAGGAAGGTGCCCCTTTCTGCACTAAAATAATCCTGTATGCAACGCAGGCACCCTTGTACCAAGGTGCAAGGGTGTCTGCATTGACGCTTGGCAGCCCATTGCACACCAGCGCAAGGTGAAAGGACAGAAATGCGCAGTATGCGATAGATATGGCACATTCCCAACCTTTCCTTTTGAAGCAGGGCAGCAGAGCAAGGTGTCTTACCATGCTGCCCTGCGCCACAAGCCCATAAATATGGGCCTTAAAGAATTAGAACTTGCATCATAAGATGAACAAGGAAGGCCTTGCATCTACTAATGGAAACTAATGTTCATAGTGGTGTGAGGAACCTCCACATGCATGGATCACCCGAACAACTAGGTCTTAAAAACATTGGACAAGCAAGGGAAAATAACTCAGAACACACAAGGCATGGAAAAAGGACTAGCACTTGGACGACCAGACAATGGCCGACCGGACAGTCAAGGTTGGCTAATGCTTGATATTTTTAAAGTGAGTATTTTCACTCAGCATATAAAGCACTAACAGTAAATGGGTTGCAGTCTAATAAAGTTAAATCACAGCTGTTAGATTCTATCTCAAACTCAGAATCTGTAGTATAACTTCCATATACAAGCTCAGTGACTCAAATTATGACTGTAAGTGTTGTGAGAGCAAACAGCGTAACAAATGGACTGTTGCATTGTTTGATGTAGCCATTTCAAGCATGGTCAGACTTGGACAGAAAATAGGCCCGGGCGTCAAAACGAAAGAGGCCACAATTAGTGAATTAGAAATGTAATGTGATCCATGTTTGCAAATTGGGGCAGTTTTGAACTTGTACAGACACCGTATAAAAGTATTTTGCAAGGTATGGAAGACTTCGTGGATTTGAGCTTGCTGCGGGCAATGTTGGTTTTATTATCAGGAAAATCAACAGTTAAAACCAGCCCAAGAGGCCATATAACAGACCCACAAACAGCCCAATAAACAGCCCACACAATGACCTTTCAGACCCGCCCCCGTCGGGCACTGCTTGATTTCCCTATAGGCCAATCCGACCCTGATTCCAAGATGGCTTCACTCATTTTTCTCTCATTCTGTGCTTGGTGCAGTGGCCAATTCGAGCCAGGTTGCTGGTATAGGATTGGGTAAGACAGCATGTCTGAAACCATCTAACACATGTAAAAGAACCCTACACCTTCTGTCAATTCGTTCAGACTGGGATTCATCAGCTTACTTGTGTAACTAATAGTAACAGTGTTGCATCTGCATAGGGTAGTGCTAAGATTATACTCACAAACCCTCTCAGTGTAATCAAGCCCATTATAGATTAATAACAGATACCCTAACACAGGGTTCTTCAATGCAGGTCCTAGAGAGCCGAATCCATGCCAGGTTTTAGCATATCCACATTGAGATGAATGTAGTTATCTTAAAATCTGGCATGGATCCGGCTCTCCAGGACCGATATTGAAGAACCCTGCCCTAACACATAAACATCCCCAAGGTGAAGACATGTCTCTTATTCTAATAGGACGGTGCCCAGCTTTTGTTGTTATCACTGAAAGGGGCACAATCGCTCTTCTGTAATGCTGAATGTCCAGGCCATTTGAATAGGACAGATATTAAAATATTGAACTTCTCTGCAGTGGACAGCTATGTCTATATTTAGGGATATTGTAATAGTGATCCTGATATCTGCACTCGAAGAAGCAGTCAAAGATGTTGCTTTCAGAGCATGAAGTGACATTGAAGTTGCCAGACAAACCAAAATGTCATATGCGCACCTGGTCCCATGTCAAAATTGTCAATTATGGGATCAGGCACTTTGCAGACCCATGCACTTACACAGTTAGTTTATGTACTAAACCCAGCTCTAAGGTATGCACAGAACCTGTCTATTTCTTCCGGTCCTTGCCTCTAGCAATGATCAATTTGTGTCCATTTTTGCAAGCACCATGGGAAAGTCCTCTAAATTGACAGATGGCAAACAGTAGGGGACTAACAGGGGAACAGGGTGGCAAGACTCTTGTTTGCCCCTTAAGATCCACATCCCATCAATTCTCTCCTACCAATAACGGCAAAAAGTGTTTTTGTTCGGATGTAAATCTGGGACTCATGCGCGGGGTGGGCAGAAGTAGAGGTACACCATGGCCTTTACATAGGTTGCGTTGGGTACGAGAGAGGCACTTTTTCTTCATGCCTGTCACTGAAAAGAAGCTTCTGAGGACTTGGAGGAGTTTTCTGTGATTGAGAGGAGCGGGGCCTCCCATGCCTTCATGTAAGCTGGCCTTAACCAGCCATATGCAAGTGTACAATGCTAAATATTTGTGGAAGTTTGGTGCTCTTCTCCATGGTGATCGCACTCCTATGGAGATTGAGATTCAGCATGGAGCCCGTGGGGCATCTCCCCACAGATATCAGCCACTTCGGGTGGGTGTCTTCAACTTGTGGCTGGCCCCGCAGAGCTGCATCGTTCGGAATGTTGACAGTAATACTGGCTTGTGTGTGGCTTCCCCAGAAGAAGTTGGAGTGCAGGCAACCCCGGCAGAGGGAATGTGGGGCCCATCTCTAATTGTCCCCCCAATGGTGTGGGTGAAGTTCAGCAATGCAGAGCCCAGTGCGGACCACGACTTGACCAGGAGTTCCAGCAGTGCCAGTGACCTGGTTGAGGATGTGAGCTGTGCAGTCTCCAAGGGTCTTGGTCCAGGCTGGGAACAGAGTTGGAGTACTTTGGCATCCAGGACGAAGTCCACAGTGAGGGCTCCTGTCGGTACCCCCATTTGTGCAGAGGGGCCTATGGAGCTGGCTGGCACAGCAACACTGATGAAAGGGTCCCAGAAGAAAAGCAGATCCACGTGTATTCATGCAGTGGCAAATGAGAGGAGCGGCGCTGCTGGTGCCTGTCCCCCATAGGCAGTGAGTCTCTTTGACCTGGGGAAGGGCTGAGCGGGGATGGGTACAGTGGAATTGGTGGTACCTTGTAGCAAGTGAGAGTTGCATGGCCCTGGGCTGGGGTAGCCGACCAGTGACGGGTCTCATGGGACTTTGTCAGGGCAGGTCCATCAGAAGACGATAGGAGGCCTTCGATAAGCCTGAGTTCCGCGACGAGTTCTCTGCTTCATGACATTCTTGACAGGGGCCCTGGGGAGGCTCTCTCTAAGAGGGGAGTTCAGGTTTCCATGGCGGTCACTTGGCAATGGCACTGGGTCAGAGGCAGCTGGAAGAGAGAGGAAGGGCAATGCTTAGAGTAGGGGACCTTGGGAGAGCGGCAGGTGAGGAACAGGTGTCGACTAAGTCTGTGGAGGTCGTGGAGCACAGGTTTGCTCCCAGGTCAGTGGTGGTGAAAATAACAGAGCCAGCAACAGAGAAGGGTGTGCCAGGAGGTGTGGTACAAGACCATGGGATACACAAGGTATAGAAGAGCATTCCAAACCAGGTGAATAATTAGTGATAGAGAAGGTGCTTTCTCTTTGGGTGCGGAAGGCTCAGGTTCAGGCCTGGTGTACAGAGAGGATCTTGGGGGTACAGCCCCAACACTGGGTATAGGGGACAGTGAAGACAGTAGTCCCATTGGGAGGGGAGGACAATGGGGCAGCAGGTATGCCAGGAATGCCTTTGAGTGGACCAGCGACAGGATGATGGCAAGTGGTCCATTAGAGGAGAGAGCTAACAGTCCAGGAGAGAGGGATCAGGAGGAGTATGATGAGAGTTGGGCAACATCTTGGGGGGATGTGGGGACGCATTATGGGCATGACTGGAGAAGACAGTGGCCCTGGGCTGTATTTGGTGGTAAAAGTGTGTCCAAGTTTGAGCAGATGCAGAAAGTGTGGTGGGAATTGTAGAAGCAGGTCTTAGCTACACAAAGGAAAGGTAAGGCAGGTGGTCAGGTAACTGGGATAGCATGCGAATGGGTCCATTTCTGAAGAAACAGAGGCTTCACCAGTACCAGGTGGAGGGTAGGCGAAGGAGGTAGCCATGGGTCAAACCACAGATAGCTTACAGGTGGGACAGAAAGAGAGTGTGCCGCGCAGACTCACTGGCTGGTAATACCCTGGGGATTTAGCAAGGCGTAAAAGGGTGTGTGAAGGGAAGAGATGTGGGGCTGCCATATATGGGAATAGGTGACACTCTGAGAGCTTACCTGATGCAGTCATCTGACAATAAGATTTGGGCTAAGGAAAATGTGGAAATATTCAAGTTATTTCACAGCGAAACACAGAACAAAGAGGCTTCAAATGTGAAGGAGAGAGCTGGCTAAGGGGTCAAAGGTGCTTACTAACATGAACATGTGTACCGCAGGGTTCATTATCTACACCAGCATAGCACGCAAGAAGGCCCCAGAGCAGAGTGTGGCATTGTGGAAATATCTGGATGTTATCAAGAGGTCAGCATCAGTTTTGGAGGGCTGGCATGGTTGGGGTATGACAAGCAGTTCAGGGCACGGAGAAGTCTGTCAATGGGGATGTTACGGGAGGACAGAGACCAGGAGATGTGGATGTGGTTCATAATGCCTACTATACCGGTGCACTCCACACATACCACAATCAGGCTGGCCATCACCTGCCAGCCTTTTGTGAATCACCCCAACTAGCGAGGGACGGGTGGTGCAGCAGGCAAGGTCTCACAAAGGTGTGCTAGAGGCATCCCTGCAAGTTTTGCATTGACTGTTCCAAGTGCAGCAGCCAGCATTCCTTGTTGCAGTGTATATCATGGGGTAACCAAGTTCTGGTTCGAAGGTGCAGGGCAACAATAAGGAATTAACTGCAAAGCGAGGATACTGTTATTAAATCGGAAGCTATGTTGCCTTGGTTGAAAGCATATCCTCATCGTACAGCAGCAACTTTCTGGAGTGGCAGTATTAGTTTAACAGGCACCAAATAGCTTCTTAAAGTGGCATTTTCAGATTTGCAATTTAAAATCCGATTTCACCATAAATTGTGATTTTAAATTGGGATTCTAGAGACACCAAACTTTAAAAGTCTATCCCATCCAGATTGTGAAGCCTACTCTAGGGATGATGTTTATCTTTAAAAAAGGGAAGGTTTATTTTTCGAGCTCCACATGGCAGTGGAAAACTGCACACACAGACATTGCAGTGGCAAGCCTGAGACATGGGTAGAGGGCTACTTAAATGGGTGGCACAATCAGTGCTGCAGACCCACAAGTAGCATTTAATGTACAGGCCCTGGGTACATGTGGTACCACTTTAGTAGGCATGTATAAGTAAATTAAATATACCAATTGGGTATGAACAAATATTACTGTGTTTTAAGGAGAAAGCATAAGGACTTTCACACTGGTTAGCTGTGGTAAACTGCACAGAATCCTAAAACCAACAAAACAGTAATAATAGGAGGACAAAGGTAAGAGGTTTGGGGGGTGACCCTGCAGAATGACCATTTTCCAATAGTATGGATTAAAGTTTACAGTTAGTCAGTTTGCCGAGTAGCTTGTGTGGCTCAGCCAAAGAGATAGGAACTCAACTTTTCTTAAAGTCTCATTTTGCACTCAAAGCAAGTGGAGCAGCATGATAATTTCGTGACAATCTGGGCCACGCGTGTGGGAAGAGCAAGCAAGTTCTCTGCACAGGGGGGCTGGGAGGAGCGACGCATGTATAGGGTGGCTGTGCATCCGACCTCTACATCGATTGTGCGGGTGCAGGGGAGACACTTTTCCCCATGCCTTCTGCAGAAAGCAAGCCCACCGCCCAGACTGGTACTTACAATAGGGTTGAAGTCAGGGCTTCAAGGGTCTGGTGGCTGGGAGTCACATTTCTATGGAAGTATTCTGCCACTGAAGGGCAAGAGGGGCAAGGCAAAACTGTGGACCAGAATAGGTGAAAGCTGGGATATCAGGGGGAGTAAAGGACAATAAAGGCAACATTTGGGGCAAGGAGGAGGGCTTGGTCCAAGGTCATGCAGACTCAGCGATAATATTGTTGACTCCCAAGACAGGACCACAAGGATCCATGGCATAGTTGAAGGTTTCTTGCAGTTTCAGAAGTGTTACGGGGTGGGATGTTGGGTTGAGGGATAGGAGAGACCAGGCAGGTAATAGTCTTCTGTTAGTCAGTTGCCGGGCAGTTATTGTGCCTTAGTGGATGAGCTAGGAACTCTGCTTGCCTTAAATAAAGCAGTCTTTTGCTCTCTAAGCAAGTGGAGCACTTTGATAATTTCCTCCCATCTTATCTTGTGAGATGCTTTTTACTTTTTTTAAAAATATTTTTGAAAATTGTATTTTCCTTTTTTATTTGCTAAAAAGGTTTTATAAAAAAACACTTGACTCAATATATTTTATTATGCCAGGCGTTGGTAATGAGTTTTCTCTGGAAACAAATGTGTTCGCCTTGGTCTCACGTTGAGTGGATGCAGCAGTGTGGGTTGCAGAACCTCTGGGATGAAGAACGTGACACCTGCAAAGCAGTTTGTACGGTTAAAAGTCTCTGATGAATTTATTTTTTTCACTTGTTTTAATTTTTTACTTTTTTTTATTACTGTTATGTGTTTCATCATGACTAAATCTTTGCAACTATTGGTCTTTCGTTCTATTGCCAGCCATAGGCATGTCATAGGAGGTGTATTGTATCTCTCTGCAGAAGCAACCTTACGGATTTTGGCGGCCAAATCTAATTTGGGGGGGGCCTGCTCGGAATAACTCTGAATTTATTGTCCATTTTCAGCTCATTCAAGGCATCAGCAACTGTGGTCTGATCACTGACAAACTTTTTTGTTGCCCCCAAACCTTTAAAGAGACCCCTGTTCTTCAGGACCCCTCCCCTATTCAGTTCCAAGCATTCAATATTAATGAGATTTTGAAGAACAGGGAACCCCTTTTCATATTGTGCAGGGTGCCCCATCTTTTTTGCGTTATGCCACTGTCCGAGACTGTCCTGAAAGGTTAATGATGGGGCACCTAGAAAGGTGGGAGTCTTGGGCCAGAGCCCACTTTGCCCTTGCCTTAAAACGTCTCTGTCTGTCTGGAAATACGTACTAAGACTGCTCATAGGTGCCTTCTAGCAACAGTGGCAGTTGCCAGTGCTTTTTAGTTCCTTCATTTTTACAGCAGTTGTTGTGGCTTCAGCAAAGAAGTAATGTGAACAGAACTATACGTCACACTTACGGGTGCAGGTGGGCGCGACATCCCATTCACTGGCAGAACCCTGGTCCTTCTGTCTGCACTCTATGACAGGCGGTGAAGGCCTGTATCCCACGGAGCATGTCACTCGTACCCTCTGTCCACGATCGTACCATACTCTAGAGGAAGGTTGGGTAAGAGGCGATCCGTCTGTGCTTGGGGTATTGCACCTCTCTGAAAAATATAAGAAATATTAGAGGCCCTGAGGAGGTATAAGCTAATCACAAGAAGAGTTCTCCACTATGCACAGATTGTAGACAGATGCTCCCTACAGAATAGTAGCAGACAGCAGCTTCTATGCGCTTGATCCCTTCTATGCCTACAGCCAATAGGAGGCTGCACTCCCGAGGCAGAGAGCCCTTCAAAGATACAAGATCTCAAGGTTTTCATTCTTTTTCACGCATCCTGAGACCTAATGAGGGACTGGAATTTCCCCAGTGGCCTCTTATAAATAGCTGAAGAGCTGCATCTAGACGTAAGAACCTAATCCGATCCCACACACCCTACCAGTGAAGCCCAGTCCGAGGCAGATCAGGGCAAGGGCCCTCACATATGAACTCAATAAGGGACAGCACCGACGCATTTCCTAATAAGACTGGCTTGCCTGCTGCATCCACCGTGTTTTGTTAGAAGTAAAGGAACTGCAATGGCTCTTCCATAAAGCTCTATTCGCATTCACATACATATTATAACAAGCATTGTCAAAGTCAACACGTTTGGCTGTAATAGGATAGCACATGCACACATGAGCGCAAATCATTAATTCAACAACAAATACAAATTACAAAAGTGATAAAAGCAGCACCTCCAAGAAATCCAAAGCAGCCGTTGAGAAAAAGTAGGAGAGAAGCTGAATAAAGTTACAGCAAAACTGCATCTAAAATAATCAGGAGGAACTATAAGTGGGTTAATCTAGCAATGCAGTTACCGCTCCCAAACCGGTGACTAATTCAAACAAACAAGCACAGACACAATGTTATATTGAATCCCTCCACGGTCAATAACATTTAATGATATAAAATGTACTGAAATCCCACTTCGTATTTATAAACTTAAATTTTAAACAAGTTATAATCATCATTAAAGAACTAAAAAATATCAACATTTATCTTATTGAAAAACAAGTTTTCCATGCATTATGCTCTCTGGCAATAAGGGTTGTGTGTTTTTTAAAATTGGAGTGGCTATAATTACATTTATTTCAGCTTTAGCAAACCCATAGATCCAGACCCTTCTCACAGATTGTCATTTTGATGTAGGCAAGAGTGAGTTACCCTTTGCATCTCAGACAAGATCTATGTTTGCTGTACTGCACAGGCCCTCATTACAAATTAGGCGTAATGGGGTGATGTAACTACGACACATGGTAAATACAGTTAACCCTGGGCGAGGTATTTAACACGTTTTAACTTGTAAATGAAGAATAACAATCAGAATGGGTATTAAGCAGAACATATTTCTCTAGTTTTTCTTTTTTTATGCCCCCTCTCGATACATTTCGTTAAGTTTGACTTCTAGGAATCTATGGCTCTCACTAAAAGTGCAGAGCTAAGTTCCATCCACAGGAACAGTAATTGCGAGTTGTGTGATAAGTATCACATCTTCCCAGTTTACCCTGATAAAGTCAAAATTCAGGTCAAACCTGCCGAATTTTAGCAGGTAAAAATGGCTTTAAAAACAGGAAAAACAGGCATTCAAACAGTTTAATTTACCAAACACAAAACAAATGGCTTCCAACTATCACAAACAACAAACACACTATTAAGACAAAAAAAACTCGACAACACCAATCTATGATGATTTCCAAAGCATTTATTGGTGAATACCAAATGCTAATCCATTGTTAAATGCCAAAGGATGGGTTATCCTAACATATCCTTCAGTATTCGTTAGAACAGTGATTCCAGAGTCAACTCTTAGGCCTAGATTTACAAACATTTTGCATCACACATTTTGGGGATTTACTTTCCAGCCCAAAACTTGTTTTGCACTAGAAAGTCACCTGAAAGTAACGCAAACCAATGCAAATTGGGAGAGAGGATATGGCATAACGTCCAGAGCTTTCGACCTTGGAGCTGGGGAACTAGGTTTGTCTCGGTGTCGGCTCAACATCCTATGATTCTGAGAAAATCACTTAATCTCCCCATGCCTGCCAAAATGAATGTTTCCTTGTGTAAAGCAACTGGTGCTCATGTAATGTGCTCCAATACATTCGGGTCGAGTTTGTGCTATATAAAACTACATAAAAATCTCTACTTTGCCTTATTTGGTGGTCCTTGGGTGTTCTCATGCAACCACCTATTTTGCACAATAGTAGACAGGATTTTGTACCAAAAATAACACCCCTTTAAAAAAGGGTTAGAAGGGAGAAATGCTTTTATTTCTATTAACTTTTTTCACTTTGCCTTTGTGCTGCACTGTACAGCACACATCTGATGAGGGAAACAATTTAAAGTGTGTCTACGCATAATATTTTGTACTGGAAGGTCATGCTGCCCGTACAAAATCGATGCTATACTCACACATACACCATTGCACTGTTGTCCACAGGTGTGTGTGGTGGTCGGCAACCTGATTGTGCACCTGCGCAATGCACAGACAGGACATTGCCTGTAAATACGGCATTTTCATGCTCTGTCCCTCTCACCCAACACTGCTCAGAAATTCTGGGTGCTGTGCAACGTTTTATAAGAGTTTTGTAAATCTGGCCCCTTGACTGTTATCGGAAGGCAACCAAACAATTCATGTGTCTATAATATGCAGTTAAGGAGGTGCATGTGATATTCCGCTCCACTGGTCCTCATGATGACTTTGCAGCAGAAGGCACATTTTATTCGCCAACCAACGCGAATTATGGGAGTTGTGTCTTTATAACTGTAAGGTCCAAGCACCATAGCACAGAAACCTAGTGCTTTCCTCCTCTTCATTTTATCATTTGTGACCACGCTTTCATGCTCATGAAACTCAAGGTCCCTGAGAAGTTTTCCATAGAGATTTAGGTCAGATACAAGTGGTGACTAATGGTTCTATTTACGGGGTTCAGCCTTTTCCTTGTGGCCGCAGGGCATAGGGCTCTACCTGATGAAATGACCACTTTTAAGGTATATGTGTTAAATCGGGAGTGTGATGATTGAAACACACCACAAATAGCGGTTACAATACTGTATTTACTGTTAAGACAACTTCATCCACTCCCCTCCAAGCCTCCCAATAACTTCCATTGCTCTCAAACTACAGCACCAGCATCTTCCGCCCTCAATCAGGTTCCACCACGTGTTGTGCTACGACAGACAGATGCAGGCTTTTTGGCTCCTTTTTTTCCTTCGTCCTCTTTAACTGTTCATTCCTCTCCCTGTCCTTGCACAAAAAAGTGCAGCTGAGGTTGTTTTGAATTTCTTGTGGAGTCACAGGCCATGATCTCCTGAAGGTGAGATGGCACCATTCTCTCATATCCTAATGGAGTGGGTCCAAATCTAAGGCATATCTGTGGAGGTTTATTCGAACTGGTGAATCAACTCATCCCTGATTGGTCTATAGTCTCAGAAGAGGACAACGGCAAAGTTCTCTACTCCTCCTCATCCTCACAAAAGATGAAAAGGCCCAGGCCAAAGGCTCTCATTTTCAAATTGACTAGTTGACTTTGAAAAAGGTAAAAGTCTGGAAAGCTTTTCAGCAGTCACCTCCATCATCTGATCCTGTGATCTCTGGTAAACACACTGGGGAGGGGAATTGAGGTGCTTGATGGTCTCAGTGGGAGTAAGTCAGTGTTAACTCTTACAGTCTGTCTTTACAACTGGGATACACCTCTGGGGGACTTTCTTATCACTCTATGTAGTCACTGTAACATGGGGTGCAGGGAGTTAAGACCGAGGGTCGGCTTGAACAGGGTCAGGCAGCTCATGACAACTCCTGTTAGTGATGCTTGGACGCTCGGCTGTAGCCAGCAGGCAAACCCAGGATATATCTCTGCTCAAGCGCAATAAACCATCTTGGTTTTCTAGACAATTCTGTGTACTCATCTCCCACATAGAATAGGATATTGGCTATATAGACAGTTGGAGATATTCGATTTTGTGTTTAACTGATAACATGTCCACTTCCATTGGACTGACAAAGCACAGTGGTAACATCTGTCCTGTGACATAAAGATCTTCTTTGGCATTTTCTAGTTTATGTTCCTTACAAAAGGACCGAATACCCCTTCATCTCTCACCTAGCTAGAGTCATTGAAACTCAGAAGAACTTTTGGAGTAGTTTTGGGTATGATATTTTAGATGGTCACCCTGTTTTTGAGTCTGTTCACTGTTATATACATTTGAATTTACATTGTTGGCTTGCCAGGGACTGGTGCCAGAGCCCTTTGATATAAATGTGCAATGTGTGCTCTCAAGGTGCAGGCTCAATTTTCCTGAATGTGCAATCAAAATGTGCTTGTTGATAAAGAGGCTGAACAAACGCTAAAATGTCCTCACAATAGCATCTACTGAACCATTCAAAATCTTATTAGCACCACATGAGCAATTTCTCTTGTGATTTTATTATGGCGTTCTAAAACTAGGTGTTACAAGGGCATTATGAAAATATTTTTACTTCTCACATAAGCCTTGCAGTCACTCTTCTTTGAGACAAACCGGGGATTAAGGGCCATATTTATACTTTTTGACGCACAACTGCGCCAACGCAGTTGTGCGTCAAAAAATTTAACGCCGGCTAACGCCATTCGAAAGCGCCATGCGGGCGCCTTATTTATTGAATTACGTTAGCCGGCGCTGCCTGGTGTGAGTCTTTTTTTTTGACGAACACCAGTCAGCTGCGCCGGCTAACGTCATTCCATAAATAAGGCGCCCGCATGGCGCTTTGGAATGGCGTTAGCCGGTGTTACATTTTTTTACGCACAACTGCGTTGGCGCAGTTGTGCGTCAAAAAGTATAAATATGGCCCTAGGAGTTTCCATCTTCTTCCATTCTGCCGCTATAAGTTGCTTTGGCTATTAGCAGCTGCTTGTTAGAAATGGGGTCTCTAGTTGGCAGTCAGTTTACACTCTGTTCAAGCAAGGACCCTTACTTTTGCCAGGGTAAGGGAGATACACAGCTCAGATAACCCCTGCTCACCCCCTTGGTAGCTTGGCACAAGCAGTCAGGCTTATCTCAAAAGGAATGTGTAAAGTATTTGTACAAACACATACAGTAACACAGTAAAAAAACACCACAATAGGACTCCACACCAGTTTAGAAACATAGCCACTATTTATCCACATCAAACAAGACCAAAACGACAAAAAACAACATACACAAGCAAAGATATCAATTTTTAAAGTAAAAAGAGTCTTAATCCATAGAAATCAATGGATGTTTTGTTTTAGCACAAAGTACCTGGTATGCGTAAAAAATAAAGCCGCACGGTCCAGCGTGCATCGGAAAAGCAAGCGATGCATCGATTCCTTTCTTGCAAGTGAAGCCGTGCGTTGATTCTTTCTCCGCTGGGTAAGTGATGCGTCGGTTTCTGGACCAGCAGCCTTGGATCCATGCTGTGATGTTGAAGATTTTGACGCCCAGGGACGATGCGTGGAAAATCCGGACACACAGCAGCAATGAATCCGCGCTGAGCTTGCGATGTGTTGATTTCAACAGCACTGCGTTGATTTTTCAGCTGCAGTACAGGTGCTGTCGATTTTTCTGCTGCTTGGCTTCGGTGCATGGATTTTCACACTGGTTCTACCAGATTCTCCAACCAGGGGCCCAGGGACTGGATGTGGCACCACTTGGCAAGTCAGGGGGTCTCAGCAAGAGAGCTCAAGTGCTGGCAGATGAAGTCTTTGATCTCCCTGAGACTTCTTAACAGGACGCAAGCTCAGTTCAAGCCCTTGGAGAAACTTCACAAGCAGGATACAAAGCAAAGTTCAGTCTTTGTCCTCTTTAAGGCAGAAGCATCAACTGCAGACCAACCCAGCGAAGCACACACAGCAAAGGGGCAGTACTCCTCCTCTAGCTCTTCAGCTTCTCTCCTTGGCAGAGGTTCCTCTTGATCCAGAAGTGTCAAACCTAAAAGTCTAGGGTTTTGGCCACTATGTATACTCATTTCTGACTTTGAAATAGGCAAACTTCAAAGTAAAGGCTCTGTTGCTCACAAGATCCTGCCTTTCCCAGGCCTAGCTTCAGACACACTCCAGGGGGCTGGAGACTGCATTGTGTGAGGACAGGCACAGCCCTTTCAGGTGAAGGTGTCAGCTCCTCCCTCCCCACTCTAGCCCAGGAGACTCAACAGGATATGCAGGACACACCTCAGCTCCCTTTGTGTCACTGTCTAGAGGGAATTTACAAACTGCCCAACTGTCAGTCTGACCCAGACGTGGATTCCACAGGCAGGGAGAGGCACAAAATGGTAATCAAGAAAATGGGCACTTTCTAAAAGTGGCTTTTTTTAAACAGACAATCTAAAAAACAACTCTACCAAAAGATGTATTTTTAAATTGTGATTTCAGACACCCCGAACTCCAGATCTTTATTTGCTCTCAATGGGGAACTAAAGTGGTGTGGTCCTTGCGGTGTGGTCCTGGCGCAAGGACCACACCGCTGACAACATGACCGCCCTCAAGAACGCTACCCGCAAACACCACCACCTGATCCGCGCTGCCAAAAGGAACTTTTTCACCGACAGAATGGACAAAAACAGCTACAACAGCAGAGAACTCTTCAGCATCGTCAAGGAGTTCTCCAACCCCAGCGCCAACGCCAACGCCGTCACGCCCTCACAGGATTTGTGCGAATCCCTCGCCACTTTCTTCCATCGCAAGATCAGCGACCTCCACAACAGCTTCGGACACCAGACCCAACCAAACACCACCGAACCCGCATCCCCGGCCATCACCCTCAACAACTGGACCCACATCAACACGGAAGAAACCAAATCCATCATGAACTCTATCCACTCCGGCGCACCTCCAGACCGTCGTCAACTCTTCTTTTTCTTCTGCTACCTTCCCCGAATGCTGGAAACACGACGAAGTCAACGCCCTACTAAAGAAACCTACGGCTGACCCGAGCGACCTGAAAAACGTCCGCCCCATCTCTCTTCTGCCTTTCCCAGCCAAAGTAATAGAGAAGACCGTCAACAAACAGCTGACCACCTTCCTGGAAGACAACAACCTGCTCGACCCCTCACAAACCGGATTCCGAACCAACCACAGCACAGAAACCGCCCTCATCTCAGTCACAGACGACATCAGAACCCTGATGGACAACGGTGAAACAGTCGCCCTCATTCTTCTCGACCTCTCAGCTGCCTTTGACACCGTCTGTGACCGCACCCTAATCACCCGCCTCCGCTCCACCAGGATCCAAGGCCAGGCCCTGGACTGGATCGCCTCCTTCCTCGCAAACCGTTCCCAAAGAGTTTACCTCCCTCCGTTTCCCTCAGAACCCACCGAGATCATCTGCGGCGTACCTCAAGGCTCATCACTCATCCCGACACTCTTCAATGTCTACATGAGCCCCCTCGCCAACATCGTACACAAGCACGACATCATCATCACCTCCTACGCCGACGACACCCAACTTATACTCTCCCTCACCAAGGACCCCGCCAGCGCCAAGACCAACCTACAAGAGGGTATGAAGGACGTCGCAGATTGGATGAGGCTCAGCCGCCTAAAGCTGAACTCTGAAAAAACGGAAGTCCTCATCCTCGGCAACACCCCGTCCGCCTGGGACGACTCCTGGTGGCCCACGGCCCTCGGCACCGCACCGACCCCCACAGACCACGCCCGCAACCTCGGCTTCATCTTGGACCCTCTTCTCACCATGACCAATCAAGTCAACGCCGTGTCCTCCGCCTGCTTCCTCACCCTCGGTATGCTCCGCAAGATCTTCCGCTGGATCCCCGCCGAGACCAGAAAAACCGCGACCCACGCCCTCGTCACGAGCCGCCTGGACTACGGCAACACCCTCTACGCCGGGACCACAGCCAAACTTCAAAATCGCCTGCAACGCATTCAAAACGCCTCGGCCCGCCTCATCCTCGACGTACCCCGCAGCAGCCACATCTCCGCACACCTGAGACACATGCATTGTCTCCCAGTCAGCAAAAGGATCACCTTCCGACTTCTCACCCACACACACAAAGCCCTCCACGACAAGGGACCGGAATACCTCAACAGACGCCTCAGCTTCTACGTCCCCACCCGCCTCCTCCGCTCCTCTGGCCTCGCACTCGCTGCTGTCCCTCGCATCCGCCGCTCCACGGCGGGTGGGAGATCTTTCTCCTTTCTGGCGGCCAAGACCTGGAACTCCCTCCCCACCAGCCTCAGGACCACCCAGGACCACTCCGCTTTCCGGAGACTCCTAAAGACCTGGCTGTTCGAGCAGCGATAATCCCCCCTTTTCCCCTAGCGCCTTGAGACCCGCACGGGTGAGTAGCGCGCTTTATAAATGTTAATGATTTGATTTGATTTGATACTTTAAAGATATTTAAAGGCAGTCCCCATGTTAACCTGTGGGAGGGATAGGCCCCGCAAAAGGGAAAAACAAATATGACAGTATTTCACTATCAGGTCATATAAAACACACCAGTACATGACCTACCTTTTAAATACACTGCACCCTGCCCATTGGGCTACCCAGGGCCAAACTTAGGATTGAGTTACATATAGTAAAAGGGAAGGTTTTGGCCTGGCAAGTGGGTACACTTGCCAGGTCGAATTCACAGTGCAAGACTGCACACACAGACACTGAAGTGACAGATCCGAGATATGTTTACAGGGCTACTCATGTGGGTGGCACAAAACATGCTGTAGGCCCACTAGTAGCATTTGATTTACAGGCCCTGGCACCTTTAGTGCACTTTACTAGGGACTTATTAGTAAATCAAATATGCAAATCATCAATAAACCAATCACCAACACAATTTAGACAGAGAGAATATGCACTTAAACACTGGTTAGCAGTGGTTATGTGCCTAGTGTTAATCCTAAAGCCAACAGAAACTGGTCAGAAAACATAGAAGGAAGGAGGCAAAATGTTTGGTGATGACCCCATAAAAAGGGCCAGGTCCAACAGTGCTTAATATGGCCCTCATTATGACATTGGCGGTAAATCCCGCTTACCGCCATGGTGACGGCCGCCAACATACTGCTGCAGTGGCGAAAATCTGTTCTCCATATTGTGACACACACACACCAGTCCAACAGGATACCACCACATACACAAATCCGCCAGCCCAGAGGTTAGTGTTAAAGTGGCGGTACCAACACCCATACTGTTACGCCAACAAAACAATGCCCACCACATTATGACCCATGAATTGGCCAATACCAAAAACACACCATACACCCACCCACCCACAGCACTATGAAACACACACCCACATTACCCACAACCCTTTACAAATACAAATTATTGCCACCATACTGACACCAAGACCACTGAGCCAACTAGACACACATACCACTCACGCACCCCACTTCACACACCCCACCACATTACACAACACCCATGTCTGCATTAAGGCACCTCCATTTCACAGATGAGGAGTTGCGGGTCCTGGTGGAGAAAATTGTCAAGGTAGAGCAACAGCTGTTTGGAGCACAGGTCCAGCAATTATCCATTGCCAGGAAGATGGAGCTATGGTTGAGGATCGTGGACAGGGTGAACGCCATCAGACAGCATCCAAGAACGTCATCAGGAAGAGGTGGAACAACCTGTGGGGGAAGGTATGCTCCGTGGCAGCAAGGCACCAGCTCGCCGTACAACGGACTGGCTGTGGACCCCCCACCTCCTACCCCACAGCTCACAGCATGGGAGAAGCAAGTCTTGACACTCCTGCATCCTGAGGGACTCACTGGAGGAGCCGGAGGACTGGACACTGGTGAGTCAACATTTACTACTTATCATGCCCCATACGTGCATGCCATCTCACACCCTCACCCTCACTCCCATCACTACACTCCATCCCACGCCCTGCACCTACACATATGACTAACCCCAATGCCATCCCCTGCATGCCATACCAATGCATGGACAGCTCTCCCAGCCCTGCATGGACACCCATCACCAAAGCTTGCACAGCATAGGGGAACTAACAATCCCACAATACATCACCATACACAAAGGTGGCAGGGCAGCTCGAGCTCCAGACAATTAGGGAACTGGGGTCAGTGGGCACATTGTCCAGGGGACAGGAGCACAGGGGAACAGGGACACTGGGAGGACCGCTGTGCACCAGGGGGAGGACAGGCCCAGGGAACCGACTCTCCAGGAGGCACTCACCAATGTCCTGGGGGCCTACCAACATTCCCAGGACACAATGAGCCAGATCCTTATCAACATGCAGGAGAGCAAACAGCTGCAGGAGGAACACCATCAGGAGATCAGGGAGGCCTTGCAGGCCCTCAACACCAACATGATCTCCATAGCATGGGTGCTGGCAGACATGGCCAACATCATGAGGAAATCAACAGCACAGCAGTGGGCCCCTATCACTAGCCAGTCTATTGACCAGTCCTCCACTTCTGCTGCAGCTAATGGGTAGGAGGCCCCGCAAAAGGGACCCACAGGTCACCAGCACCCCTTCACCTGCAGAAGGTGAACCACCCCATAAACGATCCCTGCAACCAAGACAGAAGCCAGAGACACTTGCCAAGACCAAGACCACCGCCAGGAAATAAGACTATCCTGATTGTCCCCCTTGTGTCCCACCCTGTCACCTTGTCCACTTTGAACTGCCTTTGCTCTCCTTCCTATGGACCCTTGGCCACTGGACATGTGCTACAAACAGACTGGAAGAATACCCTGGACTTTCCTCTACCATCACCTCATTCCATTGCACTTTTCCCTCAATTTCATAGCACTACAATAACCCCCTTGAACACAACTCGACTGATTGTATTTTATGTGTTGAAAATGTGCATTTAGGGGAACAGTCATATCTAGTGCACATGATCTGAACACTGTGATAGCATACAATTAATGACCTGTAACTGTCTGTAGTCATCACATCAGGACACTGTTGTCATATCACCAACATCTGTAAATGACGAGCCGTAGGTGACAGTAAGTTGAGATGCAAAGGAGGTGAATGCTATTATGCTACAGTCACACAGATGAAATCAATAGTCAGAGCAATGTTTAGTTCCACTGTCTCACCTGTGTGTCATTGGAAGTATTGACGTATGACTGATGTCCTGTTGTCTAAATCCTCATCCTCTGCCTCCTAATCCTCACTGTCCTCAAGGTCCACTGCTGCCACAGTGGCATTTCCAGTCTCCAAAGGCACATGTTGTCTGAGGGCCAGGTTGTGCAACATGCAGCATGCCACTACTATCTGGCACACCTTTCCATGTGAGTAGCACAGGGATCCAACTGTCAGATGGAGGCACCTGAATCTGGCCTTCAGGAGGCCAAAGGTCCTTTCAATTATTCTCCTGGTTCACCCAAGTGCCTCATTATAACGGTTCTCGGCCCCTGTCCTGGCATTCCTCACAGGGGTCAGGAGCCACATTAGTTTTGGGTAGCCAGAGTCACCTGCAACTATTGAGAGACAAACATTAGCCTTGCACAATGCTATGGGGAGAACACCTGAAGGCATACACTGACATACAGTGGGTGGGGACTCTGGCTCACCTATTAGCCACATCCTGTGCCTCTGTATTTGGGCCATCACATTTGGGATGCTGCTATTTCTCAGGGCGAAGGCGTCATGCACCGATCCAGGATACTTGGCAGTGACATGGTAGATGTACTGATACGCCAGGCACACCATTTGCACATTCATTGAGTGGAAAGTCTTCTGATTCCTGAACACCTGTTTATTCTGGCGGGGGGGACAAACGCAATATGTGTACCGTCAATCGCCCTAATAATGATGAGGATATGCCCCATTGCATAGAATCCAGCCTTCACAATGGCCAAATCGTCTACCTGGGGGAAAGCAATGTAGCTGCACATGTGTTTCACCAGGGTAGACAATACCCTTGCCAGCACGATTGAGAACATTGACTGTGACATTTCAGCTGCCATGCCCACTGTCAATTGGAAAGAACCAGTTGCCAGGAAATGGAGCACTGATAGCACTTGCACAAGAGGGGGGATCCCAGTGGGATGATGGATAGATGATATCAGGTCAGGCTCCAATCGGGCACACAGCTCTGTGATTGTGGCCCTCTTCAGTCTATAGGTGAGTATAATTTGCCTGTCCTCCAGGCTAGCCAAGTCCACAAGGGGTCTGTACATGGGGGCTTGTCTCCTCCTGCTATTCATCTGCAGCGGTAGGTATCTAAGGGACACAAGAGTGCTTAGGCTGTCACAATTTGAACAATGGAACCACCACCTCAGTGTACATACATCATTAACGTGATGGGACAGTTGGAATGGCAATGTATGTGCAATTCTAGGCAACGATGCAGTTAGGGAACATCTGAGCGTTGCCCACTACCATGAAATGGCAACTGCCTGTCCTGTATGTAGGGACAGGTAGAAGTGAGGTAACTCTGCCAACGTTGGGCGTCGTGGCGGAAGACGGTCTTGCACTGCTATGCAATTCCTTATTGGTTAATATGGGGCTCCATGGAGTACAGTGACCAATGGGGATTAGCGCCGGCGGTGACGGTGTACACCGCCGCAGGCGTGACCGCCATTTTCTGTCTTTAACCTCACTTGGGGACAGATGTAATTTTGCTGTTTGAGACGTGCAAAAAGCACATTGCGATGCCCAATCCCCGTTTTGCGAGTCGGTAACCTGGTTACCGCTTCGCAAAACGGGACTGCGAGTCGCAATTAGGAAGGGCTGTTCCCCTTCCTAATTGCGAGTCGCAGCGCGCTGTTGTATTGTTTTGTGACCGCGGTGCTAACCCATTTGCAAAAGGGAAGGGCTCCCCAGGGGACCCCTTCCCCTTTGTGAATGGCATTGAAAAAAAAATTCCGACCAGGCAGTAGTCCTGCCTGCTCTGAAAAAATGAAACGAAAATGTTTTGGTCCGTATTTATACTTTTTGACGCTAAACTGCGCTAACGCAGTTTAGCGTCCAAAAAATTAGCGCCGGCTAACGCCATTCTGAAGCACCATGCGGGCGCCGTATTTATAGAATGGCGTTAGCCGACCGGCGCTGCCTGGTGTGCGTGAAAAAAAACCACGTACACCAGGCAGCGCCGGCGTAGGGGAAAATGGCGTTTGGGCGTCCTAAAATGGGGCAAGTCAGGCTGAGGCAAAAAAATCGCATTAACCCGATTTGGGCCATTTTTTTACGACGCCCATCCCCCATTAACATGACTCCTGTCTTAGTAAAGACAGGAGTCATGCCCCCTTGCCCAATGGCCATGCCCAGGGGACTTTTGTCCCCTGGGCATGGTCATTGGGCATAGTGGCATGTAGGGGGGCACAAATCAGGCCCCCCTATGCCAAAAAAAAAAAAAAAAAAAAATACTTACCCCAACTTACCTTTTCTTCCCTGGGGTGGGTCCTTCCATCCTTGGGTGTCCTCCTGGGGTGGGCAAGGGTGGCAGGGGGTGTCCCTTGGGGCAGAGGAGGGCACCTCTGGGCTCATTCTGAGCCCACAGGTCCCTTAACGCCTGCCCTGACCCAGGCGTTAAAAAGAGGCGCAAATGCGGGGGTTTTTGCCCCACCCACTCCCGGGCGTCATTTTTGCCCGGGAGTATTAATACCACGCACATGCCTCGGAGTAATTTTTTAAGACGGGAACGCCTACCTTGCATCTCATTAACGCAAGGGAGGTGTTCACGCCAAAAAATGACGCTAACTCTATGAACTTTGGCGCTAGACGTGTCTAACGCCAAAGTATAAATATGGAGTTAGTTTTGCGTCTAATTTGCGTAAAAAAAAACGACGCAAATTCGGCGCAAACGGAGTATAAATATGCCCCTTTATTTTTTAGTTTTCTAATGAATCTCGTTTTCCTTTAGGAAAAACGGGCTGCATTACAAAAAAAAAAAACTCCTTTATTTAAAAGCAGTCACAGACATGGTGGTCTGCTGTCTCCAGCAGGCCACCATCCCTGTGAGTACTGCGAGTCTCAAGGGGGGTCGCAATTTGCGACACACCTCATTAATATTAATGAGGTGGGCTTTTGCGACCCCCTTGCGAGTCGCAGATGGTGTCAGGGAAACCATCCTACATTCTGAATTGCGACTCGCAATTTACAAGTCTCTCTGACTCGCAATTTGCGAGTCGCAATTCAGACTATACTTACATCTGGCCCTTGATTCCTGACTTTCCACAGGACAACACCTACACTGCGTGTGCTGCTGTGACCTGTGTCTGGAACCTACTATGGCCGTGTGACCAGGGAAAGGGCCCCTGCCTTCACTTCGGAGGAGTTGGAGCGACTGGTGGGTGGGATCCTACCCCAGTATGGACTGCTGTATGGGCCTCCAGACCAACAGGTGAGTACACCTTGGGCACGATGCATGTGGGAAGGATGCATGGAGATGTGTGTGCAAGCATCGTGTCATTGTGGGGGGAATGTCTGGTGGAAGTGTACATGGTGGGCACCGGGCGATGTGTGTGCCAATGGAGATGGAAACGGGATTGGTGGGCCATATGTTTGACAGGCTTGATTGTATGTGTAATGGTGTCCTCCTGTCTGTATTACCTCTGCAGGTCAGCACCCATCAGAAGAAGGGATTGTGGCGTGCCATCACCAAGGACATGTGGACCCTGGGGGTCTATAGCAGGCGGAGCACCCACTGTCAGAAAAGGTGAGAGGACCTGAGATGCTGGGCACAGAAGACCAAGGACGCCCAGCTGGGCATGGCCTCCCAACGTGGAAGGGGTGCCCGTCGGAACCTGACCCCCTGATGGCATGCATACTGGCAGTGGCCTACTCAGATCTAGATGGACGCTTGAGGGCATTACAGAAGCCACAAGGGGGTGAGTACAGTGGGAGTTACTACAATAATTGGCAGGTGGCATGGTATGCGGGTGGTGGGTGTGTTAGTCGGTGCCCCATAATGCCAGGTCAGACATTGCAGCGTGATCCAGCTCAAGGTTAATGGGTGTCTAGCAAATGTAGGTAACCTAGCTAGGTTGCATTCCTTGTCAGACAGGGCTTAGTGGGTCCAAGGAGGGTGCAGTTGGCGGTGGTTGGCCCTCATCTTGCTGTGTCATCTATCCAGTTGAATGCCAGTGCAATGTACAGTGCTCAATCCTGATCCCTGTGTGTGATGGTACTGTGTATGCCAACTGCGGTGTTGGTGCTGGAATTGACCCTGTGCCTCCTTTCTCTCCCTCCCCCCTTTCTCCTTCTGTCATCCTGATTATGTATGCATTAGCATCATCTGGCGGAGGAGCAGGGGCACCGGCGACAGAGGGAGCTGCATCCCACAGGACCCAGGAGGCAGAGTCCACCGACTCCGAGGGAACCATTGGGACAGAGGGTGAGGGGAGCACCATGGTGGAGACAGGAGGTGACAACACAGACTCTGATTCCTCCTTTGATGGAAGCTCCCTGGTGCCAGCACCGGCCTCTCAGTAGCCCCTCTGCGAGTTGCCTGTGCCCGCTCACTCAGGAGGGTGGGCATATCCTTCTCCCCAGGCACCTCAGGCCCTGCCCCAGTGAGCCCTGCTGCCCTGAGTGAGGAGGCTATTGACATCCTGAGATCCATCTCTGTAGGGCAGTCAACCATTGTGAATGCTATCCAGGGGCTGGCATCCCAGATGCAGCAATGCAATGCATTCCTGGAGGGCATCCACGGTGGATAGGCGGCCCAACAGAGATCGATTCAGGCTCTGGCCTCCTAAATAAGGGCAGCCATTGTCCCTGTTCCTACTGTCCCCCCTCCAACTACCACTTTCCAGTCCCAGTCTCCTGAACCCCAACCCATCCCATGCACACATACAGACGAGCATGCACACAAGACATCAAACAAGAGTGGCACAGTCAAACACAGGCACCACACTTCAGGCCACAGGCACTCACGCAAACACCAGACATTTGCACACACAACCACATCCACTGCCTCCACTGTCTTACCCTCCTCCTCCTCCTCCACCTCCCTTCCAGTCACTTCCACACTCACACCTGCATGCACTTTAACATCCTGTGCTTCGACATCCACCACCTGCATCACCACAGCAAGCAGCACACACACCTCACTAGCAGACACCACCACAATATCCATCCATGCGTCCCCTGTGTCCTCTCCCACCCTGTCTGTCCCCCCCTCCTAAAGGACACAAACGCAGGCACTCAGACACCCAACAGCCATCCACCTCACATCAGCACACTGCCCATGCACCTGCATCCAAATCCAGCAGATGTACACCTCCAACAGTGGGTCCCGTGCTTCCCATGCCACTGGATTCAAGCTAGCCTGGCTGATGAGGGGTGAAACCCCGAAACCGGTCCCAGGATGCTTGTTTCCAGTCCAGGGAAGACCTGGCCTGGCAGTTCGGGCTGGACTGTTCCCATGGGGAACAGGGTCAAGACTGATTTGCATATGGCTAGGTCCAAACTGGAATGGCATGGGCAGCAAAAAAACGATGGATTAAACCCAGATCTGTGACTGTGGGTGAGTGTTTGCATTGTCAGCACTCCGTCCATCATCCTTTTGTGTTGCTAATGTACACCTCCAACAAGCACTCCCTCAACCTCCACTCCCATCCCTCCTCCCTCATCCGCCCCACTATCTCTAAAAAGGTTTTCCTTGCCCAACTTGATCTCCTCCCCCTCCCCCATCCTGCCCGTAGGAGCAGGGTCCCAATGGCTCAGCCCAGCTCCTCAGCCAAACAGTCCACGGGGACAGTGGAGGCACCTCCTAGTCATGGAGGCAAGACAGTGAAGGATCCCACTCCACCAGCCAGGAAGGGGAAGGATCCCACACCACCAGCCAGGAAGGGTAAGAAGACTTCACCTCCTGCCATTAAAGGGATGAAGCCCTCACCTCCTGCCATAAAAGGGAAGAAGCCCTCACCTCCTGCCATGAAAGAGAAGAAGCCCTCACCTCCTGCCATGACAGGAAAGAAGCCCTCACCTCCAGCTGAGACACAGCAGCCCTCGCCTCCAACAGAGGCTGCCCAGGGGGCCCCTTCCTCTTCTGGGACACAGCAGCCCTCACCTCCTGCAGAGGTTGCCCAGGAGGCACCTCCCCCAGCAGAGATAATGCAGCCCTCCCCTCCAGCAGAGGGCATGTAGGCCACCCTCCAGGGACTGTTGTACAAGGAGCCCCCTCCAGAACCAGTGGGCAAGTTCCCCACCTGAGAGATTGCAACCTTGCACTCCCCAGCATTGAGATGTGGGCATGGAACACCCTCCAGAACCAGTGGGCAAGTTCCCCACCTCAGAGACTGTGACCTTGCACTCCCCAGCAAAGGCTAATGGGCATAGAGCCCCCTCCAGCACCAGAGGGCAAGTTCCCCACCTCAGAGACTGTGACCTTGCACTCCCCAGCAAAGGCTAATGGGCATGGAGCCCTCTCCAGAACCAGTGGGCATGTTCCACACCTGAGAGACTGTGACCTTGATCTCCCCAGCAAAGGCTAATGGGCATGGAGCCCCCTCCAGGACCAGTGGGCAAGTTCCCTACTTCAGCTGAGGTGCCCCCCACCCACCTGCTACCTGAGGTGCCTGGCCATTCCAATCATGATGCCCCTGCACAGTTTTGTGCAGATGTTTTCAGTAGTCGAGTTGGGCCTTGGACTGTGCCCTGTGGCCATGTGGGCCCTTTTTGGACAATTGTATATATCTCTTGTTTATCCAATTGGTTAATTTTTTGCTGTTCCCATAAAATACATTCTCCGTACTGCCTTACCGTAGTCCTTGCATTATTATGCTGTGTGTCGTGTACCATTGTTTTTTCTCTGCAACTGGTTGTGTGTATGGTGTGTGTGTGTGTGTCTGGTGTGTGTCGTGCCTGTGTGAGTCACTGTCCTTTTCCGCCCTTGTGTGCTAGACGGCTGTACTCACCGTTGTCATCTTCGTCGGCATTGGTGTTTCAGGTAGAGCATGGCATAGAAGAGCATCAGGAAGACGTGCAGTTCCGGTTCCATGGCGGCGTTGGTCTTATCCATGTCTCTGATGGTGAGTCTTTAGTTTTCTGTGTTGTGTTCCCGCCAGGCTTTTGATGGCGTTGGTACCGCCCCGGAAAGCCTGATGGTTTGCTGTGTCATAATATGGTGGGCTGTACCGTGTCTTCTGCCTGGCTGTTGATGGCTACCACCGTGGTCTGTGGTGTTAACGCCCTGGCGGTTGGTGTGGTACATTGGCTGTCTATGGGAATTATCACCGCCATGCTATTAATTTGGTGGTAATTTACCGCCACTTTAACACTCACCGCCAATGTCATAACGAGGGCCTATGTGTTTATAGTCCTTTGCTCATGCCTCGTTTTCTGGGCCCACTAAGTCCCAGCATAATCATTGTCAGGGATGGGGGTAACCCTGTCTAATCCCCCTCCTCAGTTCTACTTTGTCAGATGTATTCATATTTATTATAATACATGTTGTGAGCTTTTTTATAGTTTGCCTGGATCTACCTAATCATTTGAACTCAGAAGCCTAGCTTTTGCAGGGTGTTTCCCAAGAAATGCCTGCCATTTCTGAATCGAATGTAAGTAAATCACAAGTATTTGTTTCTGGTGGCTTTTTCTATTAGGTGGGTAACCCACCTGAAATTATTGCGGGTTTGTCTACCCTTGATGAAACTTGCCTGGTCCGGTTCTACCAACCCATGGACATAGATTTCCAGTCTGTTGGCTAACACCTTGGTCAAAATCTTGGCATCCAGATTTAGGCCCTCATTCTGACCCTGGCGGTCGGTGATAATGCGGCGGCCAAGCCGCCAACAGGCCGGCGGTCCAAAATATGCAATTCTGACCCTGGCGGGAACCGCCAACACAGCCCGCCGCATTAACACTCCGCCCGCCACGGCGGAACAAACAAACAGCGCGGCGGTCCCCGCCAACAGCCAGGCGGCAGACAATGTACCGCCCACCCTATCACGACCCACCAATCCGCCACCTTTTCCGGGGCGGGAGCACCGCCGATAAAAACACGGCGGAAACAGACTACGAACGGGAAAACGCTCACCTCTACGCACTCCACGCGAGATTCCGGCAGTATGGAACCCGAGCTGCAGGTCATCCCTGCACTCCTATACCTGCTCATATACCAGGAGCACGCCCGGCGGCGCGGAAGACATCGGTGAGTACTGCACCTACGACACAGGGGAGGGAAAAGATTACCGGCACACACCCACCCACCCACACCCACTACAACACACACATCAATGCATTCCCACAGATCACTGTCACAACCCACAAACCCCCCCCCCCGAAATAATGCGAAGACCAAAAGAAGAGATCATAAACGGGCAGATATATTGAAATGTGGACACCAGTAATCCCAATAAATAAATAAACTATGTACAAAATATATACAGCTACTAAATGTAGTCCAACCACTGTCCGTGGACCACAGGGGTCCTGTGCAAAGGGGCAAGGCCCAGTCCCACGACAAGAACTCCACGGAGAGAACACTGCAGGGGCATCAGAAAGAAAATAGGACAGGCACCTCAGGGGGAAGGGAAGGGGGGGCACCTCAGCCACTTGAGTACATGACGCCAGATCCACGAGGGGACTCCATGACCACTGGGCCATCCTGGGGAGTGCAAAGCCACAGTCCATACAGTCCATACAGTGGGTGGCCTGCCCACTGGGCCATCCTGGGGAGTGCAAAGCCACAGTCCATACAGTCCATACAGTGGGTGGCCTGCCCACTGGGCCATCCTGGGGAGTGCAAAGCCACAGTCCATACAGTCCATACAGTGGGTGGCCTGCCCACTGGGCCATCCTGGGGAGTGCAAAGCCACAGTCCATACAGTCCATACAGTGGGTGGCCTGCCCACTGGGCCATCCTGGGGAGTGCAAAGCCACAGTCCAAACAGTCCATAACAGACCCCACTGCCACTGGAGGAGGCATGTTGGCCAGAGGACATCCTGCAGCCCTGCCCGAGATAGATCCTGCCCAGCCACGTCTGCCAAAGGGCCAGCGGTTCTTGCCTGGAAGGGCCCAGTTCAGCGCCTCTTGCCTTGAAGGGCCCAGTTCAGCGGGTCTTGCCTTGAAGGGCCCAGTTCAGCGGTTCTTGAGACGGCGGGGCCCAGCGGAGCGGTGCTTGAGACGGCGGGGCCCAGCGGAGCGGTTCTTGAGACGGCGGGGCCCAGCGGAGCGGTGCTTGAGACGGCGGGGCCCAGCGGAGCGGTGCTTGAGACGGCGGGGCCCAGTTCAGCGGTTCTTGAGACGGCGGGGCCCAGCGGAGCGGTGCTTGAGATGGCGGGGCCCAGCGGAGCGGTGCTTGAGACGGCGGGGCCCAGTTCAGCGGTTCTTGAGACGGCGGGGCCCAGCGGAGCGGTGCTTGAGACGGCGGGGCCCAGTTCAGCGGTTCTTGAGACGGCGGGGCCCAGCGGAGCGGTGCTTGAGACGGCGGGGCCCAGTTCAGCGGTTCTTGAGACGGCGGGGCCCAGTTCAGCGGTTCTTGAGACGGCGGGGCCCAGTTCAGCGGTTCTTGAGACGGCGGGGCCCAGCGGAGCGGTGCTTGAGACGGCGGGGCCCAGCGGAGCGGTGCTTGAGACGGCGGGGCCCAGTTCAGCGGTTCTTGAGACGGCGGGGCCCAGTTCAGCGGTTCTTGAGACGGCGGGGCCCAGTTCAGCGGTTCTTGAGACGGCGGGGCCCAGTTCAGCGGTTCTTGAGACGGCGGGGCCCAGCGGAGCGGTGCTTGAGACGGCGGGGCCCAGTTCAGCGGTTCTTGAGACGGCGGCCGGTCTATGGCCAACTGCTCATTGCCTGGTGGTGCCCTCCTGGGCAGCGGGGATGGTGCTCCTTCAATGCCCACCTGGGCTGTGGGTGGTGGGGCCCTCCTGGCCAGCTGGGCTGGGTCCTCCCTGGGCAGCGGCTATGGGGGTGGTGGGCTCCTCCTGGGCAGCAGGCCTGCTGCCTGACCTCTCCGACTTGCTGCCCTTGCCCTCCTTAGTCGGGAGTCTGTGGCCCTTTCCTCCCTTTGGAGCTGTGGCTGGTGACTGTCTCTGGGTGGTGTCCGGGGGGGATGTAGAAGCCGGGCTCCTGCGGCGCCCCTTCCGCCTTCTGCTCCTCTTCCCAGGGGGTGGGCTGGCTGTCCCCTTGCTGCTGGGCGAAGATCCAGACATGCGGGCTGGTGGGCTCCAATACCCCTGCACCCTTGTCAAGGGGGCTGCAGGGCTGGTGGTGGCTGAGGTGCTCTTCTTACCCCGACGAGAAGGAGGGGGGGGCTCAGGGTCAGGAAAGAAGTTAGCAGTGGCGAGGAAGAGTTTCTTGGGACAATGGAGAGTGGTAGGTACAGTGGGAATGGGAGTGGAGGGAGAGGATGTGGTTGTAGGTGAGTCACTTTGCTGTCTTTGGGTGCAGGTGCAGGAGGGATAGGCTGTCGTGAGGTGGATGGCTGTTGGGTGGGTGGGTGGCTGCGTTTGTGTGGTGTGGAAGAGGGGGTGACAGACACAGTGGGAGAGGACACAGGGGACGTGTAAATGGCAGTGGGGGTGGTGACTGCACGTGTGCGGACTGGAGTGGAGGGTGTGCTGGTGATGGAAACACTGGCTGATGGTGAGGTGAATGGAGGTGTGAGTGTAGACGTCACAGGGAGGGAGGAGGGAGACGAGGAGGTGGGGGTCACAGAGGTGGTAGTGACTGTTGGCATGTCTGCATCGGAATGTTGCGTGTGTGAATGTCTGCGTGATCTGTGGTGCTTATGTTTGGATGAGCTTCTCTTGGGTGTTGAGGTGTGTGCAGGCTGGTCTGATGGTGTGGGTGGGACAGGCAGAGGAACAGGAGACTGGGAGGAGGGAGTTAGTAGAGGGAGGCAGGAGACAGGGACAATGGCTGCCGTCAGTGCTGAGGCCAGAGCCTGGAACGATCGCTGATGGGCAGCCTGACCCGAATGAATGCCCTCCAGGTACGCATTGCTGCGATGAACCTCCCTCTCCACCCCCTGGATGGCATTCAAAAGGGTAGTCTGCCCAACAATGAGCGTTCGGAGGAGGTCAATGACCTCCTCACTGAGGGCAGCGGGGGTAACAGGGGCAGGGCCTGAGGTGCCTGGGGCGAAGGAGATGCCCGGCTTCCTGGCAGAGCGGGCACGGGGCGAACGCTGAGGGGCTGCTGGGAGGGCGGAGATGGTGCGCTGGGTGGCGGCTGTACCTGTAATGGCGGGGGCACGGATGGTGCCACCCCCGCAAGGGAGCTCCCTTCCGAGGACGTTTCCGTGTCGCTGCAGGCTCCAGTCGTCCCCGTCGTGGAGCTCCCCTCGCCCTCCGTCTCACTGGTCCAGTCTGACTCTGTGGCATGGCCCTCCTGGGCCATGTGAGATGCAGCTCCCTCCTGCCCCGATGCCACTTCTCCTCCGCCTGATGATGCTGATGCACACAAGCACAGAGAGACAAACAAAAAGGGGGGGGGAGAGAGAAATAAAGGGATATTGAGTACATGGATCTCCGGTACAGTTAGCGGACATGACAGACACAGATGCCCCCTGCACTAAGTTGCGCACTTGGGGTCCGCTACGCATTCCGTGGAACATGCCCTACACGCCTAGAGTTGACAACTGCACCCATGGATGACACGGCCCAGGGATGGCTGTACTGACAAACTACTGAGGGTGGTGGCTGGGGACACAGGGGCTTACGGGGGTGCAAAGCCTACAGATATCGCCCTGGCCTAGGGGGACCCACAGCCCTCCTCCCCCACCCAGACACCTCCACTGCGCGACAACAGAGTAGATAATGCTTGTACTCACCCCCTTGTGTCTGCTGTGCTGCCCTCACGCGCCCATCCAAATCAGGGTAGGCCACCGCCAGGATCCGGAACATCAGGGGGGTCAGTTGACGGCAGGCACCCCGCCTACGTTGGGAGGCCATCCCCAGCAGAGACTCGGCGGTCTTCTTGGTCCCGCGGCGGATGTCCTCCCACCTCTTGCGGCAGTGGGTGCCCCGTCGATGGTGGACCCCCAGGGTCCGGACTTCCTTGGCGATGGCACGCCAAATCCCGATCTTCTCATGGGCGCGGACCTATGTGACACGTACAGGGAGGGAGAAATACCACGTTCAAGTTTGTCTGCATTTTCCTTGCCAGTGGCCCAACGCCCCCCATCCCCGCCAGGCCCCCCGCCATGCCCCCCGCCATGCCCCCGCCAGGCCCAACATGCCCCCCATCCCCGCCAGGCCCCCCGCCATGCCCCCCGCCATGCCCCCCGCCAGGCCCAACATGCCCCCCATCCCCGCCAGGCCCCCCGCCATGCCCCCCGCCAGGCCCAACATGCCCCCCATCCCCGCCAGGCCCCCCGCCAGGCCCAACATGCCCCCCATCCCCGCCAGGCCCCCCGCCACGCCCCCCGCTAGCCCCAACATGCCCCCCCATCCCCGCCAGGCCCCCCGCCAGCCCCAACATGCCCCCCCATCCCCGCCAGGCCCCCCGCCAGCCCCAACATGCCCCCCCATGCCCGCCATGCCCCCCGCCATGCCCCCCGCCAGGCCCAACATGCCCCCCATGCCCGCCAGGCCCCCCGCCAGGCCCCCAAGCCAGCCAGTGGCCCCAAATCCATATTGAATTAAACTCACTTGTTGGTCTGGAGGACCGTAGAGTAGCGCATACTGGGGGAGGACCCCATCCACAAGTTTCTCCAACTCCTCTCCAGTGAAGGCAGGGGCCCTTTCCCCAGTCGCAGCAGCCATTGTCCCTTCCAGACCGAGGTCACAGCAACACTTGCAGTATAGGTCCTCTCCTGTGAAAGTTCAAGTCGCAAGTGGATAAGTAGATAGAAAATGGCGGTCATGTCCGCGGCGGTGCGTACCGCGGCGGTGCGTCCCGCCACCGCCGGCGCCCTTCGCCATTGGCTCCTGAAACCCATAGGCTTCAATGTTAACCAATGCGGCTTCGCGCCGTGGTCTTCGCCCGCCGCCCGCCGCGGTGTGCCACGCCAGCGCATTGACCTCACATCCCATTGTCACACTTCACAGGTCAGGCAGCCGCCATTTCCAGGGCCCACATGGCTCAATTTCAACTGCGTCACACAGGCCTAGGCCTTGCATAGCCACTCAGACACGCCATTCACTGCATAGAGAATCGTTTACTGTGCTAGCTGTGAGTACGTACCTGTGGGTTGCTTGACTGTGTGCTCCATGTTGTCCTTCCTAGGCACCGTCCGCTGGGTTTGGCGAGGAGACGGATGAATCCTCCCGTGTACCGACCGCTGGTGGACCTGTCGACAATGGAAGAACGCCACATTATCCTGACCTACCGTCTTAACCGTGCCACTATACATGAACTGTGTGCCCAGCTGGAGCCCGACCTGATGTCCCCCATCCGCCAACCCACAGGGATTCCCCCTCTGGTGCAGGTCATGTCTGTACTCCATTTCTTGGCAAGTGGTTCATTTCAGACAACAGTGGGAATTGCTTCTGGGATGTCTCAGCCCATGTTTTCGAAGGTGTTATCCAGAGTGTTGTCTGCCCTGATGAAATACGTGAGGAGCTACATCATTTTCCCTGAGGTGGGCGAATTGGCTACAGTGAAGGGTGATTTCTATGCCCTTGGACATATTCCCAACGTCATTGGTGCCATTGATGGGACCCATGTGGCTTTGGTTCCCCCAAGAGACAGGGAGCAGGTGTACAGGAACAGAAAAAGTTACCATTCAATGAACATCCAGGTGGTGTGTTTGGCTGACCAGTACATCTCGCATGTAAATGCCAAATTCCCTGGGTCAGTGCATGACGCCTACATCCTGAGGAATAGCAGCATCCCTTACGTGATGGAACAGCTAGAGAGACACCGTGTATGGCTAGTGGGGGACTCTGGGTACCCCAACCTGTCGTGGCTACTGACCCCAGTAAGGAATCCCCGGACCAGGGCAGAGGAACGGTACAATGAGGCCCATGGGCGTACTAGGAGGGTGATCGAACGCACCTTTGGCCTCCTAAAGGCCAGGTTTCGGTGCCTGCATATGACAGGTGGATCCCTAATGTACTCACCTAAGAAGGTGTGTCACATCATCGTGGCCTGCTGCATGCTTCACAACCTGGCTTTGCGCCGCCAGGTGCCTTTCCTGCAGGAGGATGGTCGAGACGGTGGTGTTGTGGCAGCGGTGGAACCTGAGGAGAGTGACGAGGAGGAAGACGACGGGGCTGAAACAGACAACAGGGACAGAATCATTGAACAGTACTTCCAATAGGACACAGGTAACAATTCAAAGATAATTTAGTAAATGTGAACTACTCTCCTGCATCTCTGCTGCCTGTCTATTTGCCCCAGTGTATGATGACTGAGTTGTGGCTTTTCCCTCCCTATTTCAGATCTGGGGTCCCCACTACGAGTCCTGTGCTACGTTTCCCCATGGACTACAGCTTTGTGGCAGCTGTTTGTTGACTTCACCATGTACAAGGACATATTTGCACTGTCATGTCAATTACAATATATTGAAATCACAGCCAGACTCCAGATAGTTTTGTGCAAAATAGGTGTTTATTTAAGTGCTCAAAATGGGATGGGGGGTTTCAAGTGGGTGGGGGCTATGGTGAAGGAATGTCCATGGCAGAGTCCAGAGTAACAGTCACACAGGTGCATTGTCCAGAGGCCTGTGGAGAGATGGAGCATGGGCAGTTCAAGGATGGACAGGGTGACAATGTGAGACAGTGGGATGACATCAGGTGGTATCCATTGCTGGCGGGGGTCTTGACATCCTACTCTGTCTTCTTGCGAGATCTCAGGGCCCTCTTGCGGGGTGGTTCTTCTCCTGCAGGAGGTGGGGGTCTGGTGGGCTGCTGCTGTGCGGGGGCCTCCTGTCCACTAGCGCCGGCGGAGGTGATTGGCTGTTCTTGGTCCAGGCTAGTGGCAGGGGCCCTTGGGTGTTGTTGAGTGTCCGTCCTGGTGTTGACGAGGTCCTGCAGCAGCCCTACCATGGTAACCAGGGTGGAGGTGAGGGCTCTGATGTCCTCCCTGTACCCCCGATAGTGTTCCTCTTGCAGTACCTGGATCTCCTGGAACCGGGCCAGTACCGTCGCCATCGTCTCCTGGGAGCGGTTGTATGCTCCCATGATGGTGGTGAGGGCCTCGTGGAGAGTGGGTTCCCTGGGCCCGTCCCCCCCCTGTCGCACAGCTGCCCTCCGAGTTGCCCTGTTTCCCTGGGCCTCTGCCCCCTGGCCGGTGTGCCCACTACCACTGCCCCCAGGTCCCTGTTGTTGTTGGGGTGGTGGGTTATCCTGGGTGCCCTGTAGTGGTAGACACACCGCAGATTGACGCGCCCTGGAGACAGAGGCATGGGCCCGCTGGGTGGGAGCTGTGCTGGTGTTCCCAGAGGGGTTGGGGTCTGTAGTGGCCTGGGCCTGTGTGAGGGGAACCGACTGTCCAGAGGTCCCCGATGGTCCGGGCTGGTCATCGGTGTCCAGGTCGACAGAGCTGCTGTCATCGCTGACGGCCTCTTGGGTGGGGGGTGTGGAGAATTCTGGGCCCTCCGCGGCGGTGTGTTGACGGTCGGGTCCTGCAGGGGTATAGAGGTATGGTTATAGTTTCAATGTGTGGCATATGGGTGTATCTGTGGGTTCCCGTGTCCCCAAGTGCTGGCATTCGTGTGTGGGGGCTTTGGTGAGGGTGGCTTGTGGGGGGGATGTGTATATGCATTGGGCATGCTTTGGTGATGAGTGTCCATGCTTAGTGGACGCATGCAGGCCTAGGTTTTGGGATGTGTGGGTTGTGATGGTGAGACATTGGCAGGGAATAGGTATGCTGGGGGTGGGGGTGAGGATGGTGGTGGGGTGAGGATGGTGGTGGGGGTGAGGGTGGGGGTGAGGATGGTGGTGGGGGTGAGGATGGTGGTGGGGGTGAGGGTGGGGGTGAGGATGGGGGTGGGGTTCGAGGATGGGGGTGAGGGTTGGGGTATGATTTGGCATACAGGTGGGGGGGAAGCAGTAGTGAAGCTTCAACTTACCAGTATCCATTCCTCCGCCGACTCCTGCGAGGCCGTCAGGATGCAGGATGTTCAAGACTTCCTCCTCCCATGATGTAAATTGTGGGGGTTGAGGTGGGGGTCCTCCGCCAGTCTTCTGCACGGCGATGTTGTGCCTGGATACCATGGAACGCACCTTCCCCCGTAGGTCGTTCCATCGCTTCCTGATATCTTCCCGATTTCTGGGGTGCTGTCCCACAGCGTTGACCCTGTCGACAATCCGCTGCCATAGCTCCGTCCTCCGGGCAATGCTGGTGTATTGTATCTGTGTGCCGAACAGCTGGGGCTCTACCCGAACAATTTCCTCCACCATGACCCTGAGTTCTTCGTCTGAGAAGCGGGGGTGTCTTTGGGGTGCCATGGGGTGGTGTGTATGATGTGTGGGGTGGAGTATGTGTAGTTAAGTGTGTTGAGTGTGGTGGTGTGTGTTGTTTTGTGTGTGGATAGTGTGTGGGTGATGGTGTGGAGTGGCTGTGGCTGCTAGTTTGTGGATGGTGGTGTCTCGCTCTGGCCTTCTTTCAGAATTTTTTGGCGTAGGGGTTTGTGGGTGATGTGGGTGTGTGTTTTATATTGTATTGTGTGTGTGGGAGTGGTGTGTGTATATGTATCAGGTGTGTGGGATTCAAATCGTCCAATGTGGCTGGGTTTTGTTCGTTTGTGTGTATTCTGACCGCGGCGGTGTGTCCCGCCAATGGAATACCGCGTTTGAATGACTGCCGCGTGGATTCGTGGGTCGTAATGGCATGGGCGTATTTCTGTTGGCGTGACGGTGGAGGTTTTGTCACCTCCACTTTTCCGCCGACCGCTGGTCTGGCGGTCTGTTGTGGCTGTCGGATTTTCGGAGGTTTGCCTTCTGCGGGTCAGAATGACCGTGGCGGGTTTCCGCGACCGCGGCGGGATTATGGAGGATTTCTGACCGGCGGTAGGCGCCTTTTACCGCCGAGGTCAGAATGACCACCTTAGTCTCTTATTGCTGTTATGTAGGTCTTGTTTGGTCTGGCATTTAGCATTAGCTGATACTCATATAGTCCACAAATAGACAAAATATTGATTTTAAGAACTTAAAGTAGAATATGTAAATATTTTAATATATATTATGTATATAATGTAAATTAAATATGCTCCACTAATACTTAATACTAAATCTAAACATATACAAACGTATATACGCAACAAAACATACGTAACATACGTAATAAAACGTATTTTGCATCATATCATTTTACATTTACTAATATGAACATATACATGTATATATATATATATATATTCATAGTAATACATTTAAATTATTCACAAACATTTTATAATGTATGTATGTATTATGTTACAAATATATATAACATACATACACAATACAATCATAATAATAAAAACAACAGAAACAGAAACATATACTAGTTAATGTAGACAATTAGTACAATTGGCAGATTCAAAACCATATTTAAAAAAATATATAAACATTAAAATAAATGTAAAAATAAAAACAAATAATATAACATTTACAAAAAATAAAACAATTAATTCTGTAAAATCTATTAAACTGATATTATATAATAATATATTGGCCTTTAGGGACTAATGACTTTGGTTTGCACTGCTCCTCCTTTTTTTCTCAAAAAGGCAGCTTGTGCTGGCAATTATTAGGCACTTGAAAGGGCACTGAGTCTAAACAAGGAAAGGCCTTAGGGGCAAGTCACTAGGAACCACTGCATCAAGCCTCTGGTGTCTTTTTTTTTTTTAGTGAGCAAACACAAAAGCAATCAGAGGCTAGCCTTCCACAATTGGCACCAAGGACAGTATAATTGGCAGTATTATTGGGCCTGCAGGCGTTATTAGAGCTAGCTCCTGGTGTGCTGCGTTACTGCCTTCTTCCAATGCTTAAGGGCCATATATAGGGTGTGTGGCAAACCGGGTCCTGCTTTAGGCAGCTCTCATAGTGATGTGAGAGCTCAGGGTAGCAGCGGAAGTGGTCTGTGTAGCACAGATGTGGCCTGTTGCATCCTGGCTCTCCTTCGGCCTCCTTCTCTACTCTTTCATATCCGGACGGTATTAAACGCATCACTCGTGATGCTTCCTCCAGGACTTGTGCAATGGGCAGATCTTTGAAAATAAGTAAAACAAAAGGTTCAACACCATTATCTATGGGAAAGCAAAAATTGGGATCAAAGAAAGACCAGGCCGAGCGTATGGAAGGTTCCCAGGATTACCCAAATCTCATCACGACGTTTCCGACACCCCAGCCATCCGGTTCAGTAAATCCTCCTACCAGCCACCAAGAATCAGGAAAGACCGGATTATCCTCAAGTCGAGACTCCCTGTCGTCATCATCATCAGAGCCAACTACAGACTTAATGAGGGAAGGGTCCTCTTGTCTCTCTCCTAGTAGCTGGGCGAGACTCTCCTCAGTAATTTTAGACACCTCCTTATTCCCAGATCCCTCGCACATGGAGGATCAGTTTGTGGGAAAACCCTCTTATCCCTCATTCTCAATGGTTAACAATAAGGGGATAGAGAAAGAGAAGAATTCCCCCGCAATCGAGAACGCATTAGACGATCAGCCTTCCAACTACTTGGGGGCACCAGCTGCATCAATCACCTCTGGCTCCATCGATCCTTCTCTCCTGGCTTTATGCTCGTCGCACATTAGAGATCAAGGGGGAGACAATCACGCTATTAATTTAAGTGTTCCACATCAACCATCATTAACCACATCGTCTAACCCCATGGTTGAGGCTATGTTGAATCTTAATTTAAGGGAGCTACGTGATCTGAAGCTTACCCATGAACGGGCTCATAAGACAACCAATGAGCAACTATCTCAACTTAATAGCAATATATCGCACTTAACGTCACAAATCTCCCAAGTGGAACAAAGAGCCTCCAACCTTGAGGATACCTGTCATAGATCCACAACAATAGCAAGCCAGACTCAGGCTGAACTCGAGGAGCTGCAAATTAAACTGGACGATATTGAAAATAGATCTAGATGTTCTAATCTGAGATTTGTCGGAATTCCCAAAGAATTAGAGACTGCCTCCTCGGTTACTAAAGTAACAACATATTTGGTTCACAATCATATTTTCCTTGACAAAACCATCGCCCACCCAGACCTAACCCTTATGCGGGTCCATAGAATTCCAGCAGCAAGTCCCCTGAAATCTAAATGTCCACGTACTATCCTGGTCAACTTCGGGGATAACAGGATAAAGGAACATTTAAAGTAGGAAGTGAACTCTTTTTTTGGGTCTTTTTCGATATGTCAATCACTGCAGCACGTCGACGTCGTGAATTTGTTAGCTTGATTGATAGATTCAAAAGACTGGGGGCTCCCGCTGATATAGTGCAACTCACAAAATTTTAAGTTTTCCATAAGGGCCAGGCCCATATTTTTCAAGGTGTTCAACAGGCAGAAGACTTCCTTGCCGCCCTCAAGGAGTAACCTATGTATTAGATGTATGTTGTTGGTCATTTATTATAATTATCATAGGCAAAAGCAAGATGCCGCTCCTCGCATCTTCTGACGTTATATGATGAAATGATGATATGATGATATATGATGATATATGTATTGTTCTATATTTGTTTTAGGTACCATCAAACATATTGTTTTATAACCCTTTTTCTTTTTCTTTTTTTTAGGTACCATCATACATCGGTCTCACTGGCTCTCACTTGCCATTCTGCCCAGACACAAACGCAATGGGTGCCACACGAGTGCACTCTCTTTTGGGGTCAAGGGGTTCTTCACCGGGAGGGGTTGGGGTCACTGGGAGGATGAGGCAATGACGGGTAGGCCCATGGTTAGTGTGTGGGGGGTGCGAGCTCTAGGTGGTGGGGGTTCTGCACTTGGGAGTGGTGAAAACAGCAGATTACAAATTCAAAGGAAATGAGGAGGAATCCTCAATAATAGGTCTGATACTGTTCAGAACAAGTGTTAAGGCCAGGCTCAATGCTAGCAGGTTCTTAGAAAGGTCTACCAATGACAGATAGTCAAATTAGCATTCTTTCTGCTAAACATTTCAAAATTATGTCATGTCATGCAATCCAAATGGATTGAATAATGCACAAATGTTTAGAGCAATATTTCACTGGCTAAAATCTTCTCATACCCAGATGGTCCTTTTTCAGGAAGCCCATCTTAAACAGCAGGCAAAGTATCCTAAAATCCCTAACTTCATTTCCCATTCCTTCTTTGCCTCTGCAAGTGCAGCCTTTCGTGGTGTGGCAATTCTGTTCACCCAGGATTTCCAAGAGGAAATTCTGAAGGTTCATTGTGATCCTCAAGCGAGATAGATCGTAGTCAGTGTCAAGGTAGGCAGGCAGCTATTGCATATTACAAGCTTCTATGGCACAATCGAAGATGAAACTACCTCTTTGCAAAGCCTCTACGAGCTCCTGAGCACCTTTTCTGTCCCTTTTAGTAATTGACGGCGATTTTAATATAATTCAAGACATGACTCTCGATACCTCCTGCAAAATAAGCCACAATCCTATCAATTTTTGTGAAAAAAATTCAGCGATTTGGCTTTACAGGACCCCTGGAGGCTGGACCATCCGCAAGATAGAACTTATACCCGTTTTCTAAAAGGTTTAATTCAGCATCAAGAATTGATTTCTTCTTAGTATCCTATTCCTGGCAAAGTGCCAGTTCAGACATCATGTCCAACACTTTTTCGGACCATTCTGTTCCATCCGTCCAATTATTTCCCTGACTAGCATCAAGAAAGGCCCAGGTGGTCCTTAGTAAAATCATTATTAACAAATCAAGATTGGATCTCTGCTCTTAAAATTTCCGTTGCCGATTTTCTAGTAAGAAATAAAGCAACTGCTTCCATCTTTTCTGTTTGGGAGTCATGTAAGGCGCACATAAGAGGGGAAGCCATAGCCTTCAAGGCCTTTCCAAGCAAAACAAGGAGAGAAAAAGTGAGCAGTCTCCAGCAAGAACTCAATACTGCTAGATACCATCACCAGGCAGCAGGCGATCGCGAGTCGGGAGCTCTTCTTGAAGAGGCCAAAAGTCTATTGAAAAACTTATTTTTAGAACAAGAAATTGTTAATGATAATACATGCTTTCAACAGCTTTATGAAGATAGTGAGCATGTAGGTAAATTTCAAGTAAGCTATATTAAAAAACGTCAGAACGCCTCCCTAATCAAATCTAGTTTTGGCGAGTCCCTAGGACGTAACGTCGATCAGGCTAAGGAGATAGGGAAGGTCTAATTAAAGCCCTATGCAAATCTTTACATCCCTGATACAGCTATATGAAGCAAGCTTATCAAAGTACATCTTGATGCAGTCTCTCTACCAGGCCTAAATCATGACCTGCAGTCTGCATTACTGCAGCCAATTACCAAGTCAGGGGTAGCCGAAGTCATTTGGAAATCTCCAAATGAAAAAGCTTCAGGAGAAGATGGCCTTCCAGCAGAATTGTACAAAACTCAGTAATAGTCTGTTTTCTAAAAAAAAGACAAGCCCAAGGAGAAAACGGATTCTTATCGTTCGATCAGCCTTCTAAATAGTGATTATAAGATACTTATGAAAATCTGGGAAGCTCGTATTACACCTCTAACCCATGGTTTAATCCATCATGATCAATGCGGATTTCTCTCGGGAAGATCCATCTCACTAACACAAATTTCTTGCTCCAAGCTGTTGATTACTATTCCGCGAATGAAATCAATGCAGCCATAATCATGCTTGATGCAGAAAAAGCTTTCGATCTTGTTTATTGGGAGCTTCTTTTTTCATCATCATCATCACACCTTTATTCGGTCGTAAGCCATAAAAGGAAAGTACAATCAAGTAAAAAACACTTCATTCCAACAGCAATTATTCACATGAATAATAAAACCAAATCACATAGATAAATAACCGTTAACACTCCTAAAAGCAATAAATATAAATAACAATCGTTTTAATTATTACTTTAAATGAAAATTATTAAAATTCCTAAAATTAGTCTCCCATCCAAAATACTACCACTACTTATTAACTGACTAATGGAGAGCTATTTAACGATGTATATAGGCAATACATAAATAAATAAATAAATAAATAAAAAAAGTTCTTAAGATCCCCAAAAGCCTATATTTTCCTTCATATAAAAGACTATGGCCCTCATTCTGACCTTGGCGGGCGGCGGAGGCCGCCCGCCAAAGTCCCGCCGTCAGGTTACCGTTCCGCGGTCGAAAGACCGCGGCGGTAATTCTGACTTTCCCGCTGGGCTGGCGGGCGGTCTCGTTCAGACCGCCAGCCAGCCCAGCGGGAAAGAGGCTTCCACGATGAAGCCGGCTCGGAATCGAGCCGGCGGAGTGGAAGCTGTGCGACGGGTGCAGTTGCACCCGTCGCGTATTTCACTGTCTGCGCAGCAGACAGTGAAATACATTTAGGGGCCCTCTTACGGGGGCCCCTGCAATGCCCATGCCAGTGGCATGGGCACTGCAGGGGCCCCCAGGGGCCCCGCGACCCCCCCTACCGCCATCCGGATCTCAGCGGTCCGACCGCCGGGATCTGGATGGCGGTAGGGGGGGTCAGAATCCCCGCGGCGGTGCAGCAAGCTGCGCCGCCGCGGAGGATTCAATGGGGCCGCGGTAACCTGGCGGGACCCCGCCAGTGGTGCCGGTCCGACCGCGGCTTTACCGCCGCGGTCGGAATCCCCATTGAAGCACCGCCGGCTTGTCGGCGGTGCTCCCGCGGTCCTCCGCCCTGGCGGTCATAGACCGCCAGGGTCAGAATGAGGGCCTATATTACATTTTAGGCAAAATAATATCTCAGGGTCTATTAACTTGCTTAAGGAAGGGCCTATTAACCACTTGATCTTCATAAGATTTATCTGTAGATATGAATCTGAGCTTATTAAAACCTCAGGCCCTCCTTGTCCCTGATAAATGAAGTCACTAAAAGAAAGCGACTTATTCCAAAAACAATGGATGGGGTAGTGTTAGACCTAAGTAATCTAGACGCTTCTTTATAATTTCTAATTCCTGCATTCCTACAAATAGGTTGAATCCATTTTTTCCTAGGTTTATCATAGGCTTTGCAGAATAACAAAACATGATCCACCGTTTCAATAGTCTCCATATTGCATAACCCACATTTCACCTCATGATTATTCTCTCTCTGGGGACTCTATTTAATAGTAAAAGCTTTAGTCTGAAGGATCCCATATCGAAACTTCATGAATAATGTTTTTGCTCGCCTAGGATAGATTGTATCTAACCAGTCCTCAGTTCTTGGTATTGGTTTAATGTTCAAAAAGCTCGACGTCAATCTACCCAAATTCTCGTTGCGAAAAGGAGTACTCAAGAAGAATTCCCAGTATACTTGTTTTAGTCGAGTCTTGGATTGCATCGTGAGTGTATGAGGTTCGTCCCAGTAGTGTTTCAGCCCTAGGTTATAAAACCAGTACATTACATGATGTAGCCACGGTAGAGAAATTGATTTATCAAGGTCCATTATCTCCATTAGCGCTTGCTTATAATAAGTCAATTCCGGAATTGTCCACAGTCTGCACCAGTAAAGTAATGGCCACAAAACTGCCAGTTTACCTATTTGCTTCAGATGTATATCATAAATAAGACGGATTAACGGGGTAGATGGTGGCAATCCCAATACCCCCCTCAAAAAGCTGTTTTCTTGAGATACTAGTGGATTTAATTTGCAATACCCCAAAGTTCGGCACCGTATAATGCAGCAGCCTGCGCTTTATATCTATAGACCTCAAACACTGGTGAAACAATCCCAGTTCTTGAACTTTTATAGTTATTATTTATAGCCACAGAGCTGTGGACTAGAGAAGTTGCAGCTTTATTAATCTGCGGCATCCAGGACAATTTAGCATCCAGCAATATCCCTAAATAATAAAAAAAATTTACACGTTCTAGATCGTACCCATTAACCACAATACTCCTTTTAAGTGCTTTATGAGGATTAACAGTCACATACTTTGTTTTAGTTGCGTTTATCTCCAACTCCTTCAGGTTACAGTATTTGCCAAAATACCTAATAAGGATTGTAGACCCATGGGAGTTTGCGAAAGTAAGATAGTATCATCTGCAAAGAGAAGGGCAGGAACTGGTTCTCCATTCAATCTTGGAGAGTCATGATTACTCGGCTTTAAATACTCTACCAAGTCGTTGATATACAACGAAAAGAGAGTCGGGCAAGCACACAGCCCCGCCTCACTCCTCTTTTTATAGGTATTGGGTCAGCCAACTCTCCATTTGGGCCCCACCGCACTTTTGCAAAAGTATTCTTGTGCAATCTCTTTATCTGGAGGAGGAGACTCCCTGGCATACCCTGCTTCCCCAATGCAGTCCATAGAGAGTCTCTTGGAACCAGATCAAAGGCCGCACGCAAATCTACAAACGCAATGTACAAGTGTCCTTTTTTTAGTTTAGCTTCTTTTTTCAAATCTCTGAAGGTTCAAATTTCCCGATCTCTCGAACCCGTATCAAGGAGTGGAGGCCAAGATCCTAAGTAATACAGGAATGGTCGGGTAGGTCTCGATACGGCGAGGGACCTGTCATGGATGCCCTTTGTATCCGGTCCTTTTCGCTCCTTTGATTGAACCACTAGCTTCTGCACTGAGGCAGGATATTTCTATAAAAGCTCCGCTGCCCGGCGCCCCCAAGCTAAAACTCTTTGTGTACGACATAATTTTGTATGTAGCTGCTGAGTCACAGAATATCGAAAAGGCCTTTAGCAAAATCCAAGCTTTTTGTCATTTGGGAGGCTATCGGATCAATAAATATAAATCTGAGGTTTTGCTTTTTAATGCCCAAGATATTGTCCTGCCGGTAGAAATGCAAGCTACTTATCGGATTCCCCATTCTATTAGATATCTTGGTATCTATGTCTCTTCAAATATAACTGATCTCTATTCAATGAATTAGCTCTCCACTCTTAGGAAAGCCCTGCTCTTATGCACAAATGGCAGAACATACCTGTAACGATCATTGGTCACATTGCCTTAATTAAAATAATGATATTGCCCTTATTCCTATTTCTATTCTCCAACGTCATCATCAAAGTTCTTCAAAGGTTTTTTAAAGATCTCAACGCAATGTTTTGTGAGTTTATTTGGTCAAATAAAAAACCTCGCACTCAGCTGGAGACTGTCTAGACTATAGAAGACGGCGGGCCTAGCTTCACCCTATTTAAAAAAATATTACCAAGCAACGTATTCAGACTGAATTGTAACAACGGCCTCACTATGTCATGCTGATTCAAACTTTTATTTAAAACAGATGCTTCTTGAATACAATATTCATCTATTCCATTTTCTCAAAATGCCATGGTTGCCGAAACATAAAATATCCCCACAAACCTAGCAGCCTGCAACTGAAATAAAATTAATTAAAATTAAATAACTATTTCACAATTTACATATTTAAAATTCAAAGAAATAAATGGAAACATAATAATTAATAGTTAATTAATTATTACTTAATTTACTTTCCAGCCTATGCCCCTACAAACCTAGCAGTCCGTGACTAAATTAAAATGAAGCTAAATAAGTATTCCATAACTTACATATTTAAAATTCAATGAATTAATAATTTACAACAAAAAAATAATAGTTACTTAATTATTACTTAATTGCTTTCCCGCCCATTATCCCTACAAAGCAAGCATCCCATAACTAAAATATAAGTAAAATAAATTAGTATTTCATAAATTACATAATCAAATAAATAATTACCAATGATTAATTGATTGTTAAGTAATTATTGCTTCATTACCTTCCCTCCATACTCCTACATATCTAGCATTTTACAGGTAAAACATAAGTAAAATAAATCAATATTCCATATTTTACATATTTAAAATCAATTGAATAATTAATTAACATTAGGTAATTGTTAATGAATTATTACTTCATTAACTTCTCACCCTATACCCCTACAAATCTATCAAATCTAGCATTTTGCAAGTAAAACATAAGTAAAATAAATCAGTATTTATATTTTACATAATTAAAATCACTAAAAAATTAACAATTAATACATTGTTAATTAATTATTGCTTTATTACCTTCCCACTCTATACCCATACAAACCTAGCATTTTACTACTAAAATATAAGCAAAATAAATAAGTAGTCCATGTTTGACATAACTAAAATCAATTAAATAATTAGTTAATAATTAATAATAGACTGTTAATTATGTAGGCATTAATTAACTTCCTGCCCTATACCACTACAAACCTAACAGCCCACACATGCCATTTGATGAAACTAAAACACTATTACACAAATTGCATAATAAATATCAATCTTGTAATTAAAAAAATATTAAGTAATTTTAAATAATTACTTAATCACCTTCCCACCCTATCCCTCTACAAACCCAATAACCTGCTACAACACTATAAATAACTATTAAAAATAATTAACATTTCTAAATAACTTAAAGGATATTTAAAAAAACAATGAATAACATTTATATAAACAGTGGTAACACATAAAATTAATGTATCAATTAGAACACATTAAAATAAGTGAAAACAATATTTCTAACCACTATATTAGTGAAAACGATATTAAAAACATCAATATTATTTAAATTAATCTTACTTACCAATAAAAAAACAATATTCTTGTCAACGATATTTGTGCATCGTGATATTTGTGTGTCACAATATTTAATTTCAGATATTTCTGTATCCCGATATATGTAAATCAATACTTGGTCCCAAAGTGGTCCCTTTCTGAAGTGGAATCTTTGTCTTCTACCAGATTTAGAATACCTTGCTCTTCTTGCACAGGTCTATTGAATACTTCCCTTTCATTCCACTGAAACATAAAGCCTTCCGAGAATGCCCAGCGATATTTCACTTGCTTTGTATTGACAAACTGAACTACAGGTTTGTAGGTAGATTGTTTTACAATGGTCATGGGCACCAGATCTTGAAATATCATCACTTTGCTCTTTCTGTATTGTATAGACTTTTATTCACGTCCTTCTGATAGTGTTCGTTTCTTTAGATGATGCGTGGACCTTTTCACCACCATGTTCCTATTTCAGGCTTTAGGATCCAGATTCTTTTTCCTCACTCTATGAACTCTTTCTATGGGGAAGTCTGGGTCCTCCCTATGATCTGCCTGAATTGATTCCTCATACATTCCTCCACATTATTTCCTTCTTCTAGGGATCGTCTTTCATGAGCGTTTGTTATAGCAAGAAGGCTTAAAAACCTGGTTCTGGACTTCTACTCAGTGCAGCATGGTCAGTAGGTAGCCAACTGCATCTTGGAGGCACTACTTCCTACTGCAACTTTGTTTGTTCTGTTTTACAAAATTTTGGTTGCATGTGAGACTGCTGTATAAGAACTATAATCCAATGTGAATCCAATGTGAATATTTTATTGTCAGTTTCTTTTACAAAAACTCGTCCCATTGTGTGTAGCTTTAATTCCACCTGGATGATATATTTGTAAGCAATGTTTAAGGCACAATGGCCCTCATTCTGCCCGCCAAAGTCCCGCCGTCAGGTTACCGTTCCGCGGTCGAAAGACCGCGGCGGTAATTCTGACTTTCCCGCTGGGCTGGCGGGCGGTCGCCTTCAGACCGCCAGCCAGCCCAGCGGGAAAGAGGCTTCCACGATGAAGCCGGCTCGGAATCGAGCCGGCGGAGTGGAAGCTGTGCGACGGGTGCAGTTGCCCCCGTCGCGTATTTCACTGTCTGCGCAGCAGACAGTGAAATACATGTAGGGGCCCTCTTACGGGGGCCCCTGCAATGCCCATGCCAGTGGCATGGGCACTGCAGGGGCCCCCAGGGGCCCCGCGACCCCCCCTACCGCCATCCGGATCTCGGCGGTCCGACCGCGGAGGATTCAATGGGGCGGCGGTACACTGGCGGGACCCCGCCAGTGGTGCCGGTCCGACCGCGGCTTTACCGCCGCGGTCGGAATCCCCATTGGAGCACCGCCGGCCTGTCGGCGGTGCTCCCGCGGTCCTCCGCCCTGGCGGTCAAAGACCGCCAGGGTCAGAATGACCACCAATATTTTTTAGCTGATGATATTCTGATAGTGATATTCATGTATCACACCCAGAGACATTTTAAGCCATGCACAAAGTGAACAAATGCCCCAGGGCCAGGACATTTCGTTTACTTCATCTTTGTTGATGTTTCTAACAGAAACTCTCACTGCCTATGCCATGTCATTTTAAGGACTTTTGTGCCTTCAAAGTAACTGTAATTCAATACTGTTTGGCATCATACCAGCATGAGTTAGCCACAAATAGGCAATAAATCTCAAAGTTGTTTTCCAAACAAGTGGCTGCTAAATATATCAGGCCAGGGTCCCGAAAATCCATAAAATTACACTGATCACACTGTATCAACAAAGGCCCATATTTATACTTTTTTAGCGCCGCAGTTGTGTCGTTTTTTTACACAAAATCAGCGCAAACTTACAAAATACTATGGTATTTTGTAAGCTTGCGCTGCTTTTGCATAAAAAAATGACGCAAATGTGGCGCTAAAAAAGTATAAGTATGGGCCAAAGTATCCTAATGCTCTAGATGCGAGCATAGAAAGCATCAACATTCAGGAGGCTTCAGTATATCAACAGCAACTTTATATGCAAGAGTTTTGGAAAGCCAAATACACCAAATAAGGGACTTTGTTGTCCATACTACTGACGCATTTACATTTTGTTAGTTGCCAGACATTCTGCCGGCAGGACCAAATGCAGTAATATTGAAGGTTCCGCAAAAATAAGGGGTAACACTACAAGGAAGGGCGGAAGATGTGCATCCATATTTATAGTGGCTAATCCTCCACCACGTCTGGTGTAGACCCCCTTGAAATCTTCCACTTTTCAGTTTTAAAATGTTTGCATGTATGATAATCTAGCATGAAAAAATCCTCATGAATATGGAAGTACTGCATCCCTAACATCTTGGGAAACAACCCTGAGCATGCTAGTAAAGCTAGAATCGGGGTAAGGGCAATGCACTTTCTCCTGCCACGCTCTGGCAGGAAAAGGTTCAAGCTGCGAAACCATGAAATATCTAACACCGTAGCCATGGGCGGGTTGAGCAAGGCCTGGCCCTCCTATATTTCTGTGTGCCCCCCTGATATAAGGGGTTCATATTTGCTGAGCTTTTTAGTCCTCAGCATTGATAATCTTTTTTACTCTAGCAATAGCCCAGCACCTGGCTCTCTGTTCTTTGCTGTTGCCGCCTTGTTTTCAAGTCAGCTTGGCCAGGGTCACATGACAGAGAGTAATTCTTATTACTGCCCCTCTGAGAAATAAAATTATCAAGAGTGTGCAGGCGGAGGACCCATCTAGGCAAGGCCTCAATTTGGTCACATGACTGCTCCACAAGGAGGAGACTCATCAATCACCGGGGTAACCCCGGACGACTAGCTAAGTAAGGAGCACTAACAGGCACACATGCAGTTTCACTACACAGTTCCTACCTGGGTCCCCAGGGGAGCTGGACAAAGACAGAGACTCTGCAGGCCACTGGCTCTTGCACACTAAGGGCCTGATTCGGAGTCTTGCGGTCTTCAGACCGCCAGACACACGGTGGAGCTCAGACTGCTGAGGCTGTGGCGGTCCGACCGCCACATTACAAGGTTGGCGGTAGGAGCCACCAAATGACCAAATTCACCACCAGGATTACTGATCCCGACGGGCTGACGACGATCGTGGTTGTAATCAGCCACTGCGGTGCTGAAGTCAGCACTGCCGTGCTAATTACAACCTTGTTCTCTGCCATGAAAAGGCTGGCGGAGAGGAAGTGCTGGGGGCCACAGGGTGGGCCCTGCACTGCCCATAACATAGTTGTGGGAAGTGCAGGGAGCCCCTCCTCAGCACTGTCGGAATGCACACTGTCTGCTTAGCAGTCAGTGACAGACAGAAAGATAAATTATGTAAATGGTAATTAAAAATACGTGAAAGGCAAATAGAGTGTGAAGGAAGGAGACTAGAATGGATATAAGAAGTAAGCAATCTAAATCAAAAAGAAATGAGAATGGAAAAAGAAACACAAGAAGAATTGAAACGGAAGGATATTAAAAGGAAGAAGGAAAGAAATCAAATAAAAGCAGGGCAAAATAATGGAAAGGCGAAATAAGAGATGGAAGGAAGGCCAATGAAAGGAAAGAAGAGAAAGAATTAACAAATGAAAGTAATATAAAAGAATATAAAAGAAAGAAGATTAGAATGGAGGAGAGGAGGTAGAGGATGACAAGAAGAAAGGAAAGAACAGGGTCGAAAACGGATGCTATATCTTGCATTTTTTGTGTACACATTTTGCAAATGTTCCTTGCGCTAACATGTCTTTCATGCTAAAATTTGGGATCGTTCAAATTGCTCCATTATTTAATGTTGGGGGATCAAAGTGGGGGGGATATTACATTCCTGGATACTCCCTTGCTAGCAACCCACATGTTGATAGCCATCAGATGTTCATCTTTATGAACTTTGTAACACTGGTACCATTATGTTGGCGGACAGGAATGTGTCGTTTCTACAGGCCCATGAAAAAAGGCAAAGGAAAACTTCAGCAAGCAACATGTAAAATGAATGCAGAATGCAAGTTATTACTTATTTAATATGAGAGAATTAGAAAAGTGCATATGGGCCTCCTGGGGATTCGTGAACCATTGAGATGAACATAACCTGCTCAGTAAAGTTGTGTTGAAAGTTTGTTTTTATCAACTCAATTTACCATTTCACTAATTTTATGAAAAACTTTAGTAAGCTTAGCAAAGCCATGCTTCCTTGGAGGAGAATGCAATATGCCCATAAAACCTCTTTAAATATTGTCCCGCGTTCACCTGTGAAACAAGGCTAATGTTCTTGTACCAGTGTACGAAACGTTCGTTTAACTCCTCGGGGCGTCTTTCAATCCTGCCAACTGATTCTCCATGCTTTAAATTAGGTGGAATATTGTTCCTGTAGGAAGCTGGTTCTGTATATACTATTCCAAAATGAGATATAGTGTGCACCGAGTTCATGGGTTCTCCAGAGGCTTAACAGAGGCTAAAGTAGATAATACTAATGCTCTCTTTTGTGGTAGTGTGGTCGAGCAGTTAGGCTTATCAGAGGGTAGTGTAAAGCATTTGTTGTACACACACAGGCAATTAATAAAGTTCACACTCAATGACTAACTCCACGCCAATAAGATTTTACATAGAAAACTATGTTTTCTTAGTTTATTTTTAGAAGTCAAATATTCAATTTGCAGGTAAGTACATAAATTGAAAGGTACTTTGCATAGATATAATCAGGACTTTGAAACAAATCAACAGTACATACAGTTTGCTTAAAAATGGCAAAAAGCTATTTTAAAAGTAGATAGTGCAAATTGAACAGTTCCTGAGCGAGGAAAATAAAGTACAGTTTTCCAGGTAAATAACAAACTTACAGACATAGGGCCTGATTCTAACTTTGGAGGACGGTGTTAAACCGTCCCAAAAGTGGCGGATATACCACCTACCGTATTACGAGTCCATTATATCCTATGGAACTCGTAATACGGTAGGTGGTATATCCGCCACTTTTGGGACGGTTTAACACCGTCCTCCAAAGTTAGAATCAGGCCCATAGTCTCTGGGGCATAGGTAGCCCACTCTTGGGGGTTCAAGATAACCCCAACACCAGCAACACGGGGCCGGTTAGGTGCAGAGGTCAAACAGGAGCCAAAATAAAGTGGTCCCCTATGGAGACAGGGGTTACTCTGGTTGCGGTGTGCTTGCAGGTAAATACCCGCATTGTCGGAGGGCAGACCAGGGGGGTTTAGAGGAGGACTGGAGGGGCCCCAAGTAGGCAACCATCCCACTCCCTCAGCAGTACAGGGGCGGCCGAGTGCAGGGTGCAAACAGGGCGCCAGAATTCCAATGAAACTCTATTAGGGGACCACAAGGGTCACTCAGGCGCTGAAGGCAAGGTACAGGGGAGCTCTTCGGGCAAGCCACCAACTGGATAGGGAGGAGGGACGTCTGCTGGTCGTTACTGCACCGGTGGTCGTTTTCTCCCGGGTCTGGGGGCTGCCAGTGCAGTGCTTCTCCAGGCGTCGGATATCTTCATCCCGGGCTGTCACGGTCAGGGGGGTCCTCGGGATTCCCTTTGCAGGTGTCGTCATGGACGGATGGAGCGGTGAGCCCAGGGTGGTCACTTGGTCAAAATCACCTGGGGATTCTCTCTGGATAGATGGGCCGCCTGGACACAGGCCGGGGGCGTCGGGTGCAGAGTGGTTAGGACTCACATATTTGGAGTAGGATGGGAATCCTTAGAAGCAGAGTCTTCTGTTGTTATTTTGTTGACAGTGCTGCTGTCATCTGGATTTCTTGGTCCTTCTGGGTGCATGGCAGTCCTCTGTACTCGGACAGAGGTTGCTGGTCCCGTTGGATGCGTTGCTGTTGTTATGCAGGTTCTTCAAAGCAGGAGACAGGATGGTAGAGCTGGAGCCAAAGCAGCTGTTTTCTTCTCTGCTGGGGTTTCAGCTATGCATTCCTTCTTCTTCTCATCAGGTCACCAGGAATCTGATGACTTGGGCTCAGGGAAGCCCTTAAGTACTACATTTAGGGGCATTTTAGGGGTCAGAGGGCAGTAGCCAATGGCTACTGTCCCTGAGGGTGGCTACACCCTACCTTTGCTCCCTCTCTTTGGAGTGGGGCCACAAACCTAACTCTATTGGTCCCTGTCCTCCAAACCAAGATGGAGGATTCTGCAGGGAGGGGGTCACCTCGGCTCTGCACACCTTAGGAGGGAACCCTTTAAAAACTCCCTTAGGGGGGCGATGTTTTCGGTACCTTTCTCCATGACTTAGGATGTGTTCCCTCTCTTCGCCTAAAGTACCCCCAAGAGGGGTGGTGACTCCTGCAGACCCATGAACACCCAGATATCTCCAAACCCCTGCTACAAAAAAAATGAAAGACATTTTATTCAGATGTAAAATTTAAATTTCTAAGATGTCTTTTATTTCTTAATTTAGTTTTTAGCAGTTAGCAGCCAATTGTATTTTTATCATTTCTATTACTAAGGGGGGCCTTTTGTGGTTGAATTTGATTTCTATCACTATTTCTCGTGTTGCCAGTCTTTCACAGGAAGTATTTTTGTTTGTTTTATACTCACACTTTGTTGAGCTCTGCAGGGCAATTTGAAGATACTTTATTACAGAAGATACAAAAAGTCTCTCATTAATTCATTTTATTTACAAATATTTATTTTTGTTTTGTAGCCCTGTAATATTTTAAGGAGTACTGGATTGTAATCCATGGCAGGTTCCTGTAGTCTTTTGTTGTTATGACTACCATATCTTTTCAAATATTGCCCAATCATAAACCCCTTCAAATGAGCCTATCAGAGGAGGTGTAGTGTGTCAGTCACAGTGTGTGCTAACACTGCTCCCACTATTTCACTCTTATCGGTGACTTAAATAAAGAATGAAGGTGAACAGAAAGGTAAGACCCACTTACGGATGCAGGTGGGCGTGACATCCCATTCACTGGCAGAACCCTGGTCCTTCTGTCTGCACTCCATTTGAGATGTTGAAGGCTGGTACCCCTCTGAGCACGTCACTCGTACCTTCTGTCCACGATCGTACCACTGTCTTGACGGAGATAGGGTAAGAGGAGACCCATCTGCCGTTGGGGTTTTGCACCTCTCTGAAAAACAAAAGAAACATTAGAGGCCCTGAGGAGGTATAAGCTAATCACAAGAAGAGTGCTCATCTGTGCACAGATTGCAGACAGATGCTCCCTACAGAAGAGTAGCCGACAGCAGCTTCTATGCGCTTGATCCCTTCTAGGCCTACAGTCAATAGCACGCTGCACTCACCAGGCACAGAATACTACAGTTACAAGATCTCAAGGTTTTCATTCTTTTTCACGCATCCTGAGACCTAATGGGGGACTGGAGTTTCCCCAGTGGCCTCTTATAAATAGCTGAAGAGCTGCATCTAGACGTAAGAACCTAATCCGATCCCACAAACCCTACCAGTGAAGCCCAGTCCGAGGCAGATCAGGGCAAGGGCCCTCACATATGAACTCAATAAGGGACAGCACCGACGCATTTCCTAATAAGACTGGCTTGCCTGCTGCATCCACCGTGTTTTGTTAAAAGTAAAGGAACTGCAATGGCTCTTCCATAAAGCTCTATTCACATTCACATAAATATTATAACAAGCATTGTCAAAGTCAACACGTTTGGCTATAATAGGATAGCACATGCACACATGAGCACAAATCATTAATTCAACAACAAATACAAATTGATAAAAGCAGCACCTCCAAGAAATCCAAAGCAGCCGTTGAGAAAAAGTAGGAGAGAAGCTGAATAAAGTTACAGCAAAACTGCATCTAAAATAATCAGGAGGAACTATAAGTGGGTTAATCCAGCAATGCAGTTACCGCTCCCAAACCGGTGACTAATTCAAACAAACAAGCACAGACACAATGTTATATTGAATCCTTCCACTGTCAATAACATTTAATGATATAAAATGTACTGAAATCCCACTTCATATTTCTAAGCTTAAATTTTAAACAAGTTGTAATCATCATTAAATAACTAAAGAATATCAACATTTATCTTATTGAAACACAGGTTTTCCATGCATTATGCTCTCTGGCAATACGAGTTGTGTGTTTTTTAAAATTGGAGTGGCTATAATTACATTTATTTCAGCTTTAGCAAACCCATAGATCCAGTCCCTTCTCACAGATTGTCATTTTGTTGTATGCAAGAGTGAGTTACTATCAGGTTTTCAGTATGCACTTTGGTGACACTTCTGTGTTTTCAATATGCCCATGAAGGAAGTTTGAATGACTAAAGTGTGACATTTTGATTAACACCTTTCACAAGCACAAGTCAGTTGCTATGCTGAGAACTAAAGTCTAGTTTTTGTTTGTATTCAGGGACATGTTGTATAGCATTTACAATGAAAATATCAAAACTACAAGTACCAGAATGCAATATTTGCATTCTGCAGCATGAGGTGTCCCTTCCTGAACAAAAACAATCCTGACTGCATTGCAGGCACCTTTGCACCATAGTGCAAGGGTGCCTGTGTTGGCGGTAGGCAGCAGATTCTGCACCAGCACAGGCAAAGAGCATGAATGCACCATATAATAATAATAACTTTTATTCGGTATGAAAAAAAATCATCCATTACAATAAATAATCTCCAATACATATGTTAAAATTAGCAATAAAACCATAAATAATAAGAACACCCATCAGGAATAAAAACATATATAACCACATGCATAGAAACAATAAAATAGAAAAATTCATTCTAAAAACTCTACATTGTTACGCCAAGTAATAGCTCCCTTCAGGAATGATCCCAGCCCCTTCCACACCAATACATCTGAGGCCATCTGCAGCCACATAAAAGCAGGACGATATTGCACAAAACCCTTGGGCCTTAGGAGAGGTAATAAAAAACGTTTTCTGAATGGTGCATAAAAAACACAAAACAAAGTAAAATGGGGCAAGGTCTGTTGGGACACCCCATCACAGGGGCAGGGTCTAATACATTTGTCCCCATACTGACCTAACGGGAAACACAAATTACTTCTAATGATCCCCAAACGGAAACGGGTTATGAGAGACCTTTCCCTCACATCCTTTATCTCTAAGAGATAGCGTTCAGGACCTACCCACATCTTTAACATAATGAAATCCCTGATCGATTTTTTCCCTAAGGCCTCCCCCTCCCTCCTGTTCTTCTGGATTCTTAAAAAATTCTCCTTAGCCCATTTCTTATCACACCTGGTCAGGCCTTCAGGATAATCAACCAAGTCAGGCCGCCCCACATCACGAGCCATCTTCCTTATGTGCATCACCCAGGGAATATTCTTTACATTGTCATGAAAAAGCGCACCCCTTCTGGCAATACAAGGTTTCCAAGATCCTTTCTCATCACAAATAATCCCTAGGTACGGAAACTCATGGACCCTACTAATAATTTGATCCTCCACCCTTAGCTCCCCCACCCTACTCAGGGGTCTTCCACACACCATAAAATGAGATTTCTTAAAATTGACCTCTAAACCCAAAGCTGACATAAGGGAGGCATAAGCTCTAACTATTTCCCGGAGACCATTCATAGTACGGGCCATGAGGACTGCGTCATCCGCGTACGTTAGCACAGGGATATCAGTACCATTCACCTTTGGAACATCCCTACAGTGTTTCATCAGAAAATGAGACAATCCATTTGTATATAGAAGGAACAAAGTAGGAGCCAGAACACACCCCTGGCGCACACCCCTTGAAAGCTTCAAGGCCTCTGAGCATTCCCCATTCGACCCCACCCTCACATTAGCAACCGTCCCAGAATGTAGATATCGGAGCAACTCTACAATATTAGGATCCAGCCCTAGCTGATTTAATCTTTCCCATAATATAGACCGGTTCACCTTATCAAAGGCACAGCTAAGATCCATAAAAGCAAGATAGAGCGTACCTTTTCTAGCCTGCGTGTATTTGCCAATCAGCATCAGCAGGTTGAGACATTGATCTCGCGTGCCAAGGCCTTCCCTAAAACCATACTGGTTCCGGCTTAAGATATCATTCCCTATCATCCAGGACTCCAGATGCCTTAAAATAATCCGTCCCAGGATCTTCACCGAAGAGTCCAGTAGAGAAATAGGGTGGTAGGACTTAGGATCATTTCGGTCGCTTTTTTTAAACACTGGGACAATACATGCCAGTCTCCAAGAGGCAGGGATACCCACAGTAACTGCTGCATTAAGGACATTTAAGAGAACAGATGCCCATAACTGGGGGTTCGCTTTATACAAGTCCATAGGGATCGAATCCGGGCCCGGAGCTTTATTGCTCGCACTACTCTGTATCGCATCCATAACCTCCTGGAGCGAAAACCTAATTGCTAGGTTGGGAGCCATCTCATACTCGTTCTCCCAGTTATTTCTTACGGGAGAACCCTCAAAAATACTAAAAAAGTGAATTACCCATGCATCCGGGGCGATGTTATAGCCAAGGCCCTCAGATGTATCTGTTCTAAAGGAACCTCTATTTACCACTCTCCAAAACAGGCCAGGATCCTTCAGAGCTATGGCACGTTCTAACTCTTCCCAGGCGTTATCTTTATGTTTTATCTTGCTATCCCTCAGGGCCCTCTTATATTTCATTCTAGCTTCTTTTACGAGGACCCAATCTCTAGGATGTTTCTTAGTGGCCATCTTCAGGTTTGCCCTTGCAACATAGCAGATCTTATCATACCAACCACAATTACGTTTACTAGGTTGGCTGCTTACTGAAAAAAGGCAATCTCTCACTGCTGCATTTACTATTGTTATTGCATTCATAACAGTTTTAGGATTAGGAGCCTCTGTCAAGAGTGTGTCCATAAATAAATGTACATTTTCCCCACCACCCTTTCTACAACTTTTAGGGAATCCACTTGCTTCCACCCAAGCCGCCTACCCTGGTCCTTTATCTCCACTACTACCGGCCTACCTCGTCCTAAATTACGAAGGGCCCCAGGGAGTTTAAAGGATACTATACTGGGATTATGATCACTGAAACTCTCCCCCAGCAACTCCCCCCCAGTCACCAGGTCTTTCATAGGTGGAGACATAAAGATATAGGTGGTCATTCTGACCTCGGCGGTAAAAGGCGCCTACCGCCGGTCAGAAATCCTCCATAATCCCGCCACGGTCGCGGAAACCCGCCACGGTCATTCTGACCCGCAGCAGCCAAACCTCCGAAAATCCGACAGCCACAACAGACCGCCAGACCAGCGGTCGGCGGAAAAGTGGAGGTGACAAAACCTCCACCGTCACGCCAACAGAAATACGCCCATGCCATTACGACCCACGAATCCACGCGGCGGTCTTTCAAACGCGGTTTTCCATTGGCGGGACACACCGCCGCGGTCAGAATACACACAAACGAACAAAACTCAGCCACATTGGCCGATTTGAATTCCACACACCTGATACACATACACACACCACTCCCACACACACAATACAATATAAAACACACACCCACATCACCCACAAACCCCTACGACCAAAAATTCAGAAAGAAGGCCAGAGGGAGACACCACCATCCACAAACTAGCAGCCACAGCCACTCAACACCATCACCCACACAATATCCACACACAAAACAACACACACCACCACACTCAACACACTTAACTACACATACTCCACCCCACACATCATACACACCACCCCATGGCACCCCAAAGACACCCCCGCTTCTCAGACGAAGAACTCAGGGTCATGGTGGAGGAAATCGTTCGGGTAGAGCCCCAGCTGTTCGGCACACAGATCCAATACACCAGCATTGCCCGGAGGACGGAGCTATGGCAGAGGATTGTCGACAGGGTCAACGCTGTGGGACAGCACCCCAGAAATCGGGAAGACATCAGGAAGCGATGGAACGACCTACGGGGGAAGGTGCGTTCCATGGTATCCAGGCACAACATCGCCGTGCAGAAGACTGGCGGAGGACCCCCACCTCAACCCCCACAATTTACAACATGGGAGGAGGAAGTCTTGAACATCCTGCATCCTGACGGCCTCGCAGGAGTCGGCGGAGGAATGGATACTGGTAAGTTGAAGCTTCACTACTGCTTCCCCCCCACCTGCATGCCAAATCATACCCCAACCCTCACCCCCATCCTCGAACCCCACCCTCACCCCCACCCCCATCCTCACCCCCACCCTCACCCCCACCACCATCCTCACCCCCACCACCATCCTCACCCCCACCACCATCCTCACCCCCACCCCCAGCACACCTATTCCCTGCCAATGTCTCACCATCACAACCCACACATCCCAAAACCTAGGCCTGCATGCGTCCACTAAGCATGGACACCCATCACCAAAGCATGCCCAATGCATATACACATCCCCCCCACAAGCCACCCTCACCAAAGCCCCCACACACGAATGCCAGCACTTGGGGACACGGGAACCCACAGATACACCCATATGCCACACATTGAAACTATAACCATACCTCTATACCCCTGCAGGACCCGACCGTCAACACACCGCCGCGGAGGGCCCAGAATTCTCCACACCCCCCACCCAAGAGGCCGTCAGCGATGACAGCAGCTCTGTCGACCTGGACACTGATGACCAGCCCGGACCATCGGGGACCTCTGGACAGTCGGTTCCCCTCACACAGGCACAGGCCACTACAGACCCAAACCCCTCTGGGAACACCAGCACAGCTCCCACCCAGCGGGCCCATGCCTCTGTCTCCAGGGCGCGTCAATCTGCGGTGTGTCTACCACTACAGGGCACCCAGGATAACCCACCACCCCAACAACAACAGGGACCTGGGGGCAGTGGTAGTGGGCACACCGGCCAGGGGGCAGAGGCCCAGGGAAACAGGGCAACTCGGAGGGCAGCTGTGCGACAGGGGGGGGACGGGCCCAGGGAACCCACTCTCCACGAGGCCCTCACCACCATCATGGGAGCATACAACCGCTCCCAGGAGACGATGGCGACGGTACTGGCCCGGTTCCAGGAGATCCAGGTACTGCAGGAGGAACACTATCGGGGGTACAGGGAGGACATCAGAGCCCTCACCTCCACCCTGGTTACCATGGTAGGGCTGCTGCAGGACCTCATCAACACCAGGACGGACACTCAACAACAACAAAGGGCCCCTGCCACTAGCCTGGACCAAGAACAGCCAACCACCTCCGCCGGCGCTAGTGGACAGGAGGCCCCCGCACAACAGCAGCCCACCAGACCCCCACCTCCTGCAGGAGAAGAACCACCCCACAAGAGGGCCCTGAGATCTCGCAAGAAGACAGAGTAGGATGTCAAGACCCCCGCCAGCAAAGGATACCACCTGATGTCATCCCACTGTCCCACATTGTCACCCTGTCCATCCTTGAACTGCCCATGCTCCATCTCTCCACAGGCCTATGGACAATGCACCTGTGTGACTGTTACTCTGGACTCTGCCATGGACATTCCTTCACCATAGCCCCCACCCACTTGAAACCACCCATCCCATTTTGAGCACTGAAATAAACACCTATTTTGCACAAAACTATCTGGAGTCTGGCTGTGATTTCAAAATATTGTAATTGACATGACAGTGCAAATATGTCCTTGTACATAGTGAAGTCAACAAACAGCTGCCACAAAGCTGTAGTCCATGGGGAAACGAAGCACAGGACTCGTAGTGGGGACCCCAGATCTGAAATAGGGAGGGAAAAGCCACATCATACACTGGGGCAAATAGACAGGCAGCAGAGATGCAGGAGAGTAGTTCAGATTTACTAAATTATCTTTGAATTGTTACCTGTGTCCTATTGAAAGTACTGTTCAATGATTCTGTCCCTGTTGTCTGTTTCAGCCCCGTCGTCTTCCTCCTCGTCACTCTCCACAGGTTCCACCGCTGCCACAACACCACCGTCTCGACCATCCTCCTTCAGGAAAGGCACCTGGCGGCGCAAAGCCAGGTTGTGAAGCATGCAGCAGGCCACGATGATGTGACACACCTTCTTAGGTGAGTACATTAGGGATCCACCTGTCATATGCAGGCACCTAAACCTGGCCTTTAGGAGGCCAAAGGTGCGTTCGATCACCCTCCTAGTACGCCCATGGCCCTCATTGTACCGTTCCTCTGCCCTGGTTCGGGGATTCCTTACTGGGGTCAGTAGCCACGACAGGTTGGGGTACCCAGAGTCCCCCAATAGCCATACACGGTGTCTCTCTAGCTGTTCCATCACGTAAGGGATGCTGCTATTCCTCAGGATGTAGGCGTCATGCACTGACCCTGGGAATTTGGCATTTACATGCAAGATGTACTGGTCAGCCAAACACACCACCTGGATGTTCATGGAATGGTAACTCTTTCTGTTCCTGTACACCTGCTCCCTGTCTCTTGGGGGAACCAAAGCCACATGGGTCCCATCAATGGCACCAATGACGTTGGGAATATGTCCAAGGGTGTAGAAATCACCCTTCACTGTAGCCAATTCGCCCACCTCAGGGAAAATGATGTAGCTCCTCACGTATTTCATCAGGGCAGACAACACTCTGGATAACACCTTCGAAAACATGGGCTGAGACATCCCAGAAGCAATTCCCACTGTTGTCTGAAATGACCCACTTGCCAAGAAATGGAGTACTGACAGGACCTGCACCAGAGGGGGAATCCCTGTGGGTTGGCGGATGGGGGACATCAGGTCGGGCTCCAGCTGGGCACACAGTTCATGTATAGTGGCACGGTCAAGACGGTAGGTCAGGATAATGTGGCGTTCTTCCATTGTCGACAGGTCCACCAGCGGTCGGTACACGCGAGGATTCATCCGTCTCCTCGCCAAACCCAGCGGACGGTGCCTAGGAAGGACAACATGGAGCACACAGTCAAGCAACCCACAGGTACGTACTCACAGCTAGCACAGTAAACGATTCTCTATGCAGTGAATGGCGTGTCTGAGTGGCTATGCAAGGCCTAGGCCTGTGTGACGCAGTTGAAATTGAGCCATGTGGACCCTCGAAATGGCGGCTGTCTGACCTGTGAAGTGTGACAATGGGATGTGAGGTCAATGCGCTGGCGTGGCACACCGCGGCGGTCAGCGGTCGAAGACCGCGGCGCGAAGCCGCATTGGTTAACATTGAAGCCTATGGGTTTCAGGAGCCAATGGCGAAGGGCGCCGGCGGTGGCGGTACGCACCGCCGCGGTACGCACCGCCGCGGACGTGACCGCCATTTTCTATCTACTTATCCACTTGCGACTTGAACTTTCACAGGAGAGGACCTATACTGCAAGTGTTGCTGTGACCTCGGTCTGGAAGGGACAATGGCTGCTGCGACTGGGGATAGGGCCCCTGCCTTCACTGGAGAGGAGTTGGAGAAACTTGTGGATGGGGTCCTCCCCCAGTATGCGCTACTCTACGGTCCTCCAGACCAACAAGTGAGTTTAATTCAATATGGATTTGGGGCCACTGGCTGGCTTGGGGGCCTGGCGGGGGGCCTGGCGGGGGTCATGGCGGGGGGCTTGTCGGGGATGGGGGGCATGTTGGGGCTGGCGGGGGGCATGGCGGGGGGCCTGGCGGGGATGGGGGGCATGTTGGGGCTGGCGGGGGGCCTGGCGGGGATGGGGGGCATGTTGGGCCTGGCGGGGGGCATGGCGGGGATGGGGGGCATGTTGGGCCTGGCGGGGGCATGGCGGAGGGCCTGGCGGGGATGGGGGGCATGTTGGGGCTGGCGGGGGGCATGGCGGGGGGCCTGGCGGGGATGGGGGGCATGTTGGGCCTGGCGGGGGGCCTGGCGGGGGGCCTGGCGGGGATGGGGGGCATGTTGGGGCTGGCGGGGGGCATGGCGGGGGGCCTGGCGGGGATGGGTGGCATGTTGGGGCTGGCGGGGGGCATGGCGGGGGGCCTGGCGGGGATGGGGGCGTTGGGCCACTGGCAACGAAAATGCAGACAAACTTGAACGTGGTATTTCTCCCTCCCTGTACGTGTCACATAGGTCCGCGCCCATGAGAAGATCGGGATTTGGCGTGCCATCGCCAAGGAAGTCCGGACCCTGGGGGTCCACCATCGACGGGGCACCCACTGCCGCAAGAGGTGGGAGGACATCCGCCGCGGGACCAAGAAGACCGCTGAGTCTCTGCTGGGGATGGCCTCCCAACGTAGGCGGGGTGCCTGCCGTCAACTGACCCCCCTGATGTTCCGGATCCTGGCGGTGGCCTACCCTGATTTGGATGGGCGCGTGAGAGCAGCACAGCAGACACAAGGGGGTGAGTCCAAGCATTATCTACTCTGTTGTCGCGCAGTGGAGGTGTCTGGGTGGGGGAGGAGGGCTGTGGGTCCCCCTAGGCCAGGGCGATATCTGTAGGCTGGGCACCCCCGTAAGCCCCTGTGTCCCCAGCCACCACCCTCAGTAGTGTGTCAGTACAGCCATCCCTGGGCCGTGTCATCCATGGGTGCAGTTGTCAACTCTAGGCGTGTAGGGCATGTTCCACGGAATGCGTAGCGGACCCCAAGTGCGCAACTTAGTGCAGGGGGCATCTGTGTCTGTCATGTCCGCTAACTGTACCGGAGATTCATGTACTCAATATCCCTTTATTTCTCTCTCCCCCCCCTTTTTGTTTGTCTTTCTGTGCTTGTGTGCATCAGCATCATCAGGCGGAGGAGAAGTGGCATCGGGGCAGGAGGGAGCTGCATCTCACATGGCCCAGGAGGGCCATGCCACAGAGTCTGACTGGACCAGTGAGACGGAGGGCGAGGGGAGCTCCACAACGGGGATGACTGGACCCTGCAGCGACACGGACACGTCCTCGGAAGGGAGCTCCCTTGCGGGGGTGGCACCATCCGTGCCCCCCGCCATTACAGGTACAGCCGCCACCCAGCGCACCATCTCCGCCCTCCCAGCAGCCCCTCAGCGTTCGCCCCGTGCCCGCTCTGCCAGGAAGCCGGGCATCTCCTTCGCCCCAGGCACCTCAGGCCCTGCCCCTGTTACCCCCGCTGCCCTCAGTGCGGAGCTCATTGACCTCGTGAGGACGCTCATTGTTGGGCAGACTACCCTTTTGAATGCCATCCAGGGGGTGGAGAGGGAGGTTCATCGCAGCAATGCGTACCTGGAGGGCATTCATTCGGGTCAGGCTGCCCATCAGCGATCGTTCCAGGCTCTGGCCTCAGCACTGACGGCAGCCATTGTCCCTGTCTCCTGCCTCCCTCTACTAACTCCCTCCTCCCAGTCTCCTGTTCCTCTGCCTGTCCCACCCACACCATCAGACCAGCCTGCACACACCTCAACACCCAAGAGAAGCTCATCCAAACATAAGCACCACAGATCACGCAGACATTCACACACGCAACATTCCGATGCAGACATGCCAACAGTCACTACCACCTCTGTGACCCCCACCTCCTCGTATCCCTCCTCCCTCCCTGTGACGTCTACACTCACACCTCCATTCACCTCACCATCAGCCAGTGTTTCCATCACCAGCACACCCTCCAGTCCAGTCCGCACACGTGCAGTCACCACCCCCACTGCCATTTACACGTCCCCTGTGTCCTCTCCCACTGTGTCTGTCACCCCCTCTTCCACACCACACAAACGCAGCCACCCACCCACCCAACAGCCATCCACCTCACGACAGCCTATCCCTCCTGCACCTGCACCCAAAGACAGCAAACGTGACTCACCTACAACCACATCCTCTCCCTCCACTCCCATTCCCACTGTACCTACCACTCTCCATTGTCCCAAGAAACTCTTCCTCGCCACTGCTAACTTCTTTCCTGACCCTGAGCCCCCCCCTCCTTCTCGTCGGGGTAAGAAGAGCACCTCAGCCACCACCAGCCCTGCAGCCCCCTTGACAAGGGTGCAGGGGTATTGGAGCCCACCAGCCCGCATGTCTGGATCTTCGCCCAGCAGCAAGGGGACAGCCAGCCCACCCCCTGGGAAGAGGAGCAGAAAGCGGAAGGGGCGCCGCAGGAGCCCGGCTTCTACATCCCCCCCGGACACCACCCAGACACAGTCACCAGCCACAGCTCCAAAGGGAGGAAAGGGCCACAGACTCCCGACTAAGGAGGGCAAGGGCAGCAAGTCGGAGAGGTCAGGCTGCAGGCCTGCTGCCCAGGAGGAGCCCACCACCCCCATAGCCGCTGGCCAGGGAGGACCCAGCCCAGCTGGCCAGGAGGGCCCCACCACCCACAGCCCAGGTGGGCATTGAAGGAGCACCATCCCCGCTGCCCAGGAGGGCACCACCAGGCAATGAGCAGTTGGCCATAGACCGGCCGCCGTCTCAAGAACCGCTGAACTGGGCCCCGCCGTCTCAAGAACCGCTGAACTGGGCCCCGCCGTCTCAAGCACCGCTGAACTGGGCCCCGCCGTCTCCAGCACCGCTCCGCTGGGGACCGCCGTCTCAAGAACCGCTGAACTGGGCCCCGCCGTCTCAAGAACCGCTGAACTGGGCCCCGCCGTCTCAAGCACCGCTGAACTGGGCCCCGCCGTCTCCAGCACCGCTCCGCTGGGGACCGCCGTCTCAAGAACCGCTGAACTGGGCCCCGCCGTCTCAAGAACCGCTGAACTGGGCCCCGCCGTCTCAAGCACCGCTGAACTGGGCCCCGCCGTCTCCAGCACCGCTCCGCTGGGGACCGCCGTCTCAAGAACCGCTGAACTGGGCCCCGCCGTCTCAAGCACCGCTGAACTGGGCCCCGCCGTCTCAAGCACCGCTGAACTGGGCCCCGCCGTCTCAAGCACCGCTGAACTGGGCCCCGCCGTCTCAAGAACCGCTGAACTGGGCCCCGCCGTCTCAAGCACCGCTGAACTGGGCCCCGCCGTCTCCAGCACAGCTCCGCTGGGGACCGCCGTCTCAAGAACCGCTGAACTGGGCCCGCCGTCTCCAGCACCGCTCCGCTGGGGACCGCCGTCTCAAGAACCGCTGAACTGGGCCCCGCCGTCTCAAGCACCGCTGAACTGGGCCCCGCCGTCTCAAGCACCGCTCCGCTGGGGACCGCCGTCTCAAGAACCGCTGAACTGGGCCCTTCAAGGCAAGACCCGCTGAACTGGGCCCTTCAAGGCAAGAAGCGCTGAACTGGGCCCTTCAAGGCAAGACCCGCTGAACTGGGCCCTTCACGGCAAGAAGCGCTGAACTGGGCCCTTCAAGGCAAGAAGCGCTGAACTGGGCCCTTCAAGGCAAGAACCGCTGGCCCTTTGGCAGACGTGGCAGGGCAGGATCTGTCTCGGGCAGGGCTGCAGGATGTCCTCTGGCCAACATGCCTCCTCCAGTGGCAGTGGAGTCTGTTATGGACTGTTTGGACTGTGGCTTTGCTCTCCCCAGGATGGCCCAGTGGGCAGGCCACCCACTGTATGGACTGTATGGACTGTGGCTTTGCTCTCCCCAGGATGGGCCAGTGGGCAGGCCACCCACTGTATGGACTGTATGGACTGTGGCTTTGCTCTCCCAGGATGGCCCAGTGGGCAGGCCACCCACTGTATGGACTGTATGGACTGTGGCTTTGCTCTCCCCAGGATGGGCCAGTGGTCATGGAGTCCCCTCGTGGATCTGGCGTCGTGTACTCAAGTGGCTGAGGTGCCCCCCCTTCCCTTCCCCCTGAGGTGCCTGTCCTATTTTCTTTCTGATGCCCCTGCAGTGTTCTCTCCGTGGAGTTCTTGTCGTGGGACTGGGCCTTGCCCCTTTGCACAGGACCCCTGTGGTCCACGGACAGTGGTTGGACTACATTTAGTAGCTGTATATATTTTGTACATAGTTTATTTATTTATTGGGATTACTGGTGTCCATATTTCAATATATCTGCCCGTTTATGATCTCTTCTTTTGGTCTTTGCATTATTTCGGAGGGGGGGGTTTGTGGGTTGTGACAGTGATCTGTGGGAATGCATTGATGTGTGTGTTGTAGTGGGTGTGGGTGGGTGGGTGTGTGCCGGTACTCTTTTCCCTCCCCTGTGTCGTAGGTGCAGTACTCACCGATGTCTTCCGCGCCGCCGGGCGTGCTCCTGGTACAGGAGCAGGTATAGGAGTGCGGGGATGACCTGCAACTCGGGTTCCATACTGCCGGAATCTCGCGTGGAGTGCGTAGAGGTGAGCGTTTTCCCGTTCGTAGTCTGTTTCCGCCGTGTTTTTATCGGCGGTGCTCCTGCCCCGGAAAAGGTGGCGGATTGGTGGGTCGTGATAGGGTGGGCGGTACATTGTCTGCCGCCTGGCTGTTGGCGGGGACCGCCGCGCTGTTTGTTTGTTCCGCCGTGGCGGGCGGAGTGTTAATGCGGCGGGCTGTGTTGGCGGTTCCCGCCAGGGTCAGAATTGCATATTTTGGACCGCCGGCCTGTTGGCGGCTTGGCCGCCGCATTATCACCGACCACCAGGGTCAGAATGAGGGCCATAGTCAATAGTGGAGTCAGATCCTCTTCCCACATAGGTTGGGAGTTGATGAGTGCCTACAGCTTCTATATCACACACATTCAGAAGGCCCATCTTCCTGAGTTCCTTGATTAGAACCCTGCCTCTGGAATCCTGCAGGCCATCCACTGAATAATCCTCGCAGTCAAAAATAAAGGGATTAACCACAGTACTGAGCCTCCCCATCTTAGCATTAAAGTCTCCAGAGACAATAGCACAGAATTCTAACCCCATCTCCTCCATTCTGTATTTCAAAACCTGAAGAACGGAAAACAGGGCCCCAATTTGGCATCCCATATCCCACACAGAGTTATAAAAGTTAACCAGTAAAATATTATAAATTATTAGAGAAAATTACCCATACCAGCAATATACCTTGGTGATTGCAGTTAATTTGAAAAGCACCCACTATCTTAGAGAGGCGGATTAGGGTAACCAAGCCACCTTTTGAGCGGCCACCAAGAGACTTCACAGCTGGAATTGCAAATCTGTTATACCCATCCCACACAGACAACCCCTCTGACCAGGTTTCCTGAAGTATGATCACATCAAAATTAGTCACACACCTAATCCACGCCTGATCAGATAACTTGGCATCATAGCCCGCAATATTCCATGAGATAAGTTTACACTGTAGGGGCACCTCTTCCCGTATAGCCAGGGTCTTGGCGCATTGTCAGTCCACCCCTTCCAAGAATAAATTACTGTTAGTGACAGTTCTTCTGCTGGTTGCCTGGTGATTATTCTGACCCAGGGGGGGAAACCTACCAGAACCTGGAAACACCCCCGCACTCAATCGCATGTGGTCATAAAAATAACCCAAAGGGACCATACCAATTGTACCAGGTCTAAAAACAGCAGGGCGGTAGGTAGAAAGGAGCCTTTGACTCAGGGCTGGGTATCTAACATTTATAATAACACAACCTTCATCCCCCACCCTATTTTTGGGCCCAACCCATCCAATTCTTCTGGCAAACAGAATATCATTGAAATCCTTACATGAGAAATCACAGTTCTTACTCAACCAATATCCAGCCTTGTTTGTGAGTTGGGCCGTGGACTCAGTTACCCCAGGGGCAAGAGCAGGTACATTCGTCAATACCACCACATAGGGGGCACAAGCTGGGGGGAGATCCAAACAGGTCAATGCAGGCCTGGCCGTCGGGAGATTCAGATTATTATTCCCAACCAGCTGTTGGTCAGCCCCCCGCTACCACAATTTCAGGATCAGGCTGCCTACTACAGCTAGGCCTATTGACAGTCCTATCTGCCCTTAATATAGAAGTCGGTGCAGCCGGCGCAACCTCAACATGAGCGCCCTGGCCCCCAGAATTTCCAGAATTAACCAATAGCTGAGATGATTTTCCCAGAGGCCCCAATGGCCCTGCAACGCCCTCCGGCAGGAGCAACTCCTCACAAGGATGGGATCGCCTGGTCGGGGCCACACATCCACCTACACAATGCCTCCCCTGACTTCCTTGCACAGATATCAGAGAAACTGCCTTTTCTATGGCCGATAGTTTCGCCACAACGGGGGATAAAATCTCCTGGATCATTTCACAAAATTTTGACAGTAAAATAGTAACATCACAACCCAGCTGCTGGCAAGGTGCAGGGTCATTACTCGTACCCTTAGGAAGTTCCAAGGGGGATGTTTTCGACTTGGGAATCGATTTCTTTAAGACCTTTTTTTTCCTCGGGGGCTACATTTATCCAGGGGGCAGGCCGGGGGAGAAGATAATAAAAGTCTTTTGCTTCTTCTGGAAGGGCCTTGGCCACCAGAACCCTCTGTAGTCTCTATTAGCTCAATTTGAGCAGGTTCAACATCAACCATAACAGTACCTTGGTCTCCCCCCGGATAAGTCACCTCCACATCCACAACCTCACGAGGACCACTATCTATTGGGGCCAGACGCCAGTCCTCCAGTTCCATGGATAACCTCCTTTCTGCCAGATCAATCTCCTTTGTTACGACCCCGACAGCTCTTGCAAGGAAGGAGTCCAATGTGGTGGTGCCACTTCCCTGTCTACTGCCGCCACCACCCCCTCCCATGGGCCCAGTCAACGGACCTCTTTTCCTGCCCATTTTAACAAAATGCTTCAATAACAAAATAACAAACAAAACAGACAAAAAAATTTAAAATATTAGAAACCCACTAGATCCACTAAGAAGGCTCCAAAATTATCCCCAATATATAATAAATGTATAAATAGTCACCCTTCACTGCAGATGAAAGAGGGGTGGCCCAGCCTCTAACGGGCGATGACAGGCGCAGGACGGGCCCACCCTTGACCCGGTTGCGGGAGCGCGTAGCAGTTTTTAAAGGGCTCCTGCCCCGTGTGGTGCCGCCGCCTCTACTAATGACGCGCTACCCGCGGTTGCGGGAGCGCGTAGCAGTTTTTAAAGGGCTCCTGCCCCGTGTGGTGCCGCCGCCTCCACTAATGACGCGCTACCCGCGGTTGCTGGAGCACGTAGCAGTTTTTAAAGGGCTCCTGCCCCGTGTGGGTCCACCGCCGCCTCCTCCACTAATGACGCGCTATCAAATAGGTAAATATAGCACATTTCTACTCTCTCCCTTTCAAATAGCGCAGCGCAGCAGGTTGTCTTGAAAACTTGATGAATCTGGCCCAGTGCTTAGTTTGAGCCATTGGTTTCTGATGCTCAGCATCAACACTTAAGTTTCAGCACAGGTGTAGGAAAGTGCCCTCTTTCTTGGCATGGTTACCCCCATTTTCTGCCTGTTGTCAGTGTGATTGACTGTGTCCACTGGGATCCTGCTAACCAGGACCACAGTGGTTATGCTCTCTCCTACAAACTGTGGTAACTTGTACCATTTTTCATCACCACATTTGGCATACTGGTACCCCCATGCAAGTCCCTAGTATATGGTGCCTAGGTACCCAGGGCATTGGGATACCACAGGATCCCTATGGGCTGTTTTCCAGAAAGTAAAGAGCACTCCTTGGAAATAGGTTCAAGCTGTTTATTCAGTCACCAACAAGGACCCCTGATCGCAGCCTCCGCCAACTGTCCCAGCTTCCTCATCATGGAATCCCCCCTCCGGACACATTCTATATTCCATAGCTTGTCAGAAGCAGTACAATGATAATACAAATACATAGACTTAGATTGTCACTTGACATGTCACAAGATCTAACAGGCCGCAGCATGTATTATGCCACGCACAGGGAGCCCAGGCAAAGTGTTCTGCAGGCCTGCCATTGCAGCTTGTGTGAAAGGGCGCATTACCAGGTCACTGCACCAGGTGACTGTAAGTCACCCCTATCGCAGGCCCTCCTAGCCCAGAGGGCAGGGTGCAAGCACCTGTGTGTGAGAGCACCCCTGCATTAGCAGAGATGCCCCTATGAACTTCAGCTCAATTTTCCTGGATTTCGTGAGTGCAGGGACGCTATTTTATGAATGTACTGGACATAGGTCCTTACCTATGACCAGCTACATAATTGTAACTCTGAACCTAGGCATGTTTGGAATCAAACATGTCAGAATCATACCCCAATACTGTTGCAAGTACTGGAAGTATGATTCCATGCACTCTAGGGGCTCCTTAGCGGACCCCCAGCATTGCTACCACCAGTCTTACAAGGTTTTCCAGGCAGCCCAAGCTGCTGCCATCCCTCAGACAGGTTTCTGCCCTCCTGCTACTTGATCTGATCAAGCCCAGGAAGGCAGAACAAAGGATTTCCTTAGGGAGAGGGAGGTAACACCCTCTCCCTTTGGAAATAGGTGTGACTGGCTTGGAAGGGGTAGCCTCCCCAAGCCAATGGCTTTGCTTTGAAGGGCACACTTGGGGCCCGATGCAGGAAACACTTTGCGACTCGCAAACGGCAAAATTTGCCGTTTGCGACTCGCAAATGTGTGTTTCCAATGCAGAAATGCATTTTGCGAGTCGGACCGACTCGCAAAATGCATTTCAGAATCGCAAATGCGAAGGGGTGTTCCCTTCCTATTTGCGATTCGCAGTGGTATGCAATACCGTTTGCGACCGCATATGCGGTCGCAAATGGTGTCGCAGTTACCATCCACTTGAAGTGGATGGTAACCCACACGCAAATTGGAAGGGGTCCCCATGGGACCACTTCCCCTTTGTGAATGGACCACAAATTATTTTTTCAGGGCAGGTAGTGGTCCAAGGGACCACTACCTGCGCTGAAAAAATACCGAAACTAAAGGTTTCGGATTTTTTTTTAAGTGCAGCTCGTTTTCCTTTAAGGAAAATGGGCTACACTTAAAAAAAAAAAAACTGCTTTATTTAAAAGCAGTCACGAACATGGAGGCCCATAGTCGGTATGGGGCCGCATATATATATATTAATATTAATGAGGTGGGTCTTTGCGACCCCATACCGACTTGCAGACGGTGTCTGAGACACCGTTCTGCATACCAATTTGCGAGTTGGAAATTGCGAGTCGGAAGGACTCGCAATTTTCAACTCGCATATTGGATTTTTGCTACATCTGGCCCTTGGTGCCCTCCATGCATAAACTAGTACACACTGGTTCACTTCCCCCAGTCCCTGCTCTGGTGTGAAACTGGACAATGGAACGAGGAGTGACCACTCCTCTGTCCATCACCACCCTAGGGGTGGTGCTCAGAGCTCCCCCAGAGGGTCCCTGGGTTCTGCCATCTTGTTTCCAAGGTTGGCAGGGAACTCTGGGAGCATATGAGTGGCCAGGCCAGGCAGGTGACGTCAGAGCCCTCTCCTGATAGGTGCTCACCTGGCTAGGTTACCAATCCACCTTTCAGGGCTATTTAGGGTCTTCCTCTGGGGTGGGTCCTCAGATTTGCCTTGCAAGACTCCAGCAGGATTCTTCTGCAACCTCTACTTTGACTTCTGGCCACTGGACCTGCGACTGGACCCTCCAGGAACCAACAACGCTGTAAATCACGAAGAAGACTCTTCTGCATCTTTGTTTCCACGGCTCCTGCCAGCACTGGAAAATTTCCCCAGCTGTGCATCTCCAGAAGACAGTAACTCTTCAGCCTGCACAAGAAGAAGAAGGAATCTCCCTTGGAGTGAAGGAGTCACTCTCCTCCATCCGCAGGCACTTGCTGCAACGAAGACTGGCTGCATGGATCTCCGCTGTGTGGAATCTGCATTACACGTGGTGGTCCGGAGTAGTCGTCTTAGTCCTCTCTGCCAGCTGTTCAACTTTGGTGGAGGTAAGCCTTTGCCTTCCCACGCAGGACAGTACCCCCCGCCCACTGTGTCTCTTGCAGATGCCAAGGCTTGTCTGCATCTCCTCCAAGGGATCTTCAGATGATGTATAGCTCCAGTCCTGAGCACTCTTTCCTGTGACACACAGCCCTCTGTGTGGTTCTCCTGCTGCGTGGGATCCCTTCCTGTAGTGCTGCGTGGGATCCTTCTGGAACTTCTGTGTCCCAGTCCTGCATCCTGTGGGACTCTTGTGGGTGCTGCCTCTGCTCCTGTGGACTCTCTGTGTTGCTGAGTGTCCCCTGTGACTCCCCCCTCCTGGGTTGAGTCCTCCTGGGCCTTGCTGGTCCACAGCAGCACCACTTTTCCACTAACCGCGAGTTTGCCTTTGCCAAGGCTTGTTGATGGAATTCCTGCACCAACACCCATCTGCAATCTTCACTCCAGCTTGTGACATCTTCTGCATCCATCAGAAACTCTTCTCCAGCTCCAGGGCTTCCGTGTTGACCTGTTCTTCATCACCATGGACCAACTCTTGCAAGTACGGCTGGATGGGTAGTAGCTCCTACTCCTCCTGGACTCCACTGTGACTCTTGGACTTGGTCCCCTCTCTCCACAGGACTTTTTCTCTAGGAATCCACAGCTGGTTTCATGCAGTCTTGTCTGGGTGTCTTAGTTTCCTCTTTTTCCTCCTTTTGGGTGGTTTGGGGAAATTCCAGTGATTTACTCCTGATTTCCTGGTCGCTGGGGGGTACTGTGTTACTTACCTCTGTTTCCCCTCTACATAGTCCATTTACCTAAGTGGGGGTCCTTTGTTTGCATCCCTTTTTTAGTATATGATTTGGTCTTCCCCTAGGGTTACTCTTGGTTATTGCTATTTGTACTGTTTTCTAAAAAAATGTATGCTTATTACTGGTGACCAGTGTATATATTTTGTTAATTACTTGCCTCCTATTGGAGGGTTGCCCTTCTAGTGATTTGTGGTGTTGTGTAACAAAAATAAAGTACCTTTATTTTTGTACAACTAAGAGGGTCATTCTGACCCTGGCGGCCGGCGACCGACCACGGGAGCACCGCCAACAGGCTGGCGGTGCTCCAATGAGCATTCTGACCGCGGCGGTTCAGCCGCGGTCAGAAGCGGAAAGTCAGCGGTCTCCCGCTGACTTTCCGCTGCTCTTTGGAATCCTCCATGGCTGCGGAGCGCGCTCCGCAGCCATGAGGATTCTGACCCCCCCTACCGCCATCCAGTTCATGGCGGGAAAGCCGCCATGAACAGGATGGCGGTAGGGGGGGTCGCGGTGCCCCCGTAAGAGGGCCCCGAAAAGTATTTCAGTGTCTGCCTTGCAGACACTGAAATACGCGACGGGTGCCACTGCACCCGTCGCACCTTCCCACTCCGCCGGCTCGATTACGAGCCGGCATCCTCGTGGGAAGGTCGTTTTCCCCTGGGCTGGCGGGCGGTTTTACTGGAACCGCCCGCCAGCCCAGGGGAAAACTCGTAATACCCGCCGCGGTCTTTTGACCGCGGCGTGGTAATTTGGAGGGCGGGATCCTGGCGGGCGGCCTCCGCCGCCCGCCAGGGTCATAATGAGGCCCTAAGTGTTTTCTTTCATGTGTTTAAGTGCTGTGTGACTACAGTGGTTTTACATGAACTTTGCATGTCTCCTAGATAGGCTTTGGCTGCTCATCCACAGCTACCTCTAGAGAGCCTGGCCTCTAGACACTGCCTACACTTCACTAGGAGGGGATACCTGGACCTGGTATAAGGTGTAAGTACCTTGGGTACCCACTACACACTTCCTACAACCGGCACTTATGTTGTTCTGCCACATGGTGGCTGTTGGACCTGTCCCTTTTACAGGGTCATTTCCCAAACTTTTTGCCTTTTTCCTCCTTATTTTTGTGACTCTTGTTGGCTGACGTTATGACTCTGAGCACTTTTTCACTGATACTCAGTGCTAAAGTGCATGTCCCTTGTAAACTTGGTATGATTACTTATACCTAATTGGCATATTTAATTTATGTACAAGTCCCTTGTAAAGTGGTATCTCTATATCCATGGCCTATAAATGAATTTCTACTAGTGGGCCTGCAGTGCTGCTTGCGCCACCCACTGATGTAGCCTTTCAAACCTGTCTCAGGTCTGCTAGCGCAGGGCCTGTGTGCACAGTTTTCTGCCACAGGGACCTGGCATCTAAATTTACTTACCAGGCCTAGAACTCCCCTTTTACTACATGTAAGTCACCCCTAAGGTAGGCCCTAGCTACCCCTATGGGCAGGGTGCCATGTAAATAGAAGGCAGGACATGTGCCTAGTAATGTGGCCTGTCCTGGTAGTGACAAACAGCCTATTTGGTTTCTCACTGCTGTGAGAGCTGCCTTCTCATATGATTGCATTGGAAATTCCATGCCTTATGTGTAAGGGGTATTGTCTGATTTATGAAGGGTAGCATAGGCATGTTTGGTGTGGTTGTAATGGTAGTGAGAAATGCTGCTTACTGGTGTAGGTAAATGTTTTATTATCATTACAGAAATGCCACTTCTAGAAAGTGAGCATTTATCTGTGTTTATGACTCTGGTGTTTTACAGCTTGACTCCAATCCACATCTGGACAGAGTGACATTTGGGCTTTGGGCATACTTTTCAGACAGCCTGTACACAGGGAGGGTGGAGGTGTCATAGAGGTGCATCTACATACTGAATAGTCTTCCTGGACTGAGAGAAGGGAGAGGCGGGGCACACCTGCATTTGTAAAGGCTGTGCCCTGACCTCACACAATAGGGTTGTTTACCCCCAAATGATGTTTGGAGCCTGTGCTGATGGAGAGAGGGGATGCTCCTAGAAACAGTTGTAACTGGTTGAAACCCCCTCTCCTCCCAATTGAAAATGCTTTGCAGAACTGAGTATAAGTACAGGGGATTTTTCCCCACAACGGAGATATGAAGACTTGAAGAGACGTACTTGAAACTGGACACAGGACGCTGCTGAATGGACTCACCAGGACCCACCTTGGGCGGCTGCTGTTGTGCTGACCTGTGACTTGCTGGGTCACTAGGAGGATCTGCCACCACCTGCATCCATTGTGCTGGCCTGTCGTTGGGGCCTGGTAGCCCTGTTGTTTGGAGCCAGGCAGGGAAAGAAGCCTCCTCAGAGGCTCCCTGCCCCACCGGGCCCGTGGTGTCTTCTGGCGCAGGACAAGCAGGGGGGAAGGATGCCTCATCGGAGGATCCCCCTGTCCCCTGGGAGCCGAGAGCATTTTTTTGTATTAGAAGGGCGTGCTGGGTGGAAGCCTCATCCAAGGTCACCTGCCCTGCCAGGCCGCGATAAATGTTTCCGGCTTTGGCCCCCCTCCTCTGAGAGCCATTTGAGGCCCAGGAGGCCCCCCCCAGAGATTGTGAGCCCCAGGAGGGGCCTGAGATAAAAAACAGGAGGGGGGTGCATGCCTCCCACCCCTTCTCTCCTCTCATGAGCCTCAGGCCCCCGTTTTTTTGCGCAGAGGAGTGCCAGGGGCCCCCGCTTGTCTGCATCTTGGCACTGGAAGTGCCCACCTCATCGAAAACAGGTACTCTTCTTAGGGACCATACTTTTTCCTGATATTCCTATTATGGATTTGCTGGAATTGTTATACTATTGTTTTTCTACATGGTGTGACATATATATGCTGATGTTCCTTTTATGGGCCTGACATGCTTATATGTGTTTTATGACTTGCCATAGGTTTTCTAATGCTCTTAATATAAGCATTTATTATATTTCCATGACAAGTGCATTTCTTTTATAATGTCAGACCTGACTACTGCTTATGTTGCAGAATCCTGAGTACTTACGTGTTCTAATGTGACTACTGCATATTCTTGCAGAGTATTAGTAACATGTGCAACATTTTAACAACTTCTAAAGTAGCAGGGTATTTCTGACATGTAATGTTTGGTCTAATTATGTTTTGTGCAATACAGTTTATTTCTACATAGCTCAGTGTTGTGTTTACTTTGTGGTGTACATATTGCGTCATGTGTGTTGTGTGTGTTGTGCAAACGCTTTACACATTGACTCCAGGTTAGGCCTGACTGCTTGTAAAAACAGTGAATCCATGGCGTTGCTAGGGGGTTGTAGGGCAGCGCAAGAAATTAAATTGGCGGGCAGGAATGTGTAGTTCTACAGGGCCATAAAAAAGCAAAGCACAAATTGGACAAGCAACATGTAAAAGTTATGTAAAAGTGCAAATGAGCCGTAGAAAGGTGCGTGAATCAACGAGACCAATAGAACCTGCTCAGTAAAGACGTGTTAAAAGCTTGTCCTTTTTCATCAACTCAATTTATTATTTGCCAAATCTTCTGAAAAATCTTTAGAAAGACTCTCCAAGCCAAGCTTCCTTGCAGGAGAACTGAAACACCCATGCAGTGCTTCATTTGTGAAATAATAAATATCGATCTCAAACATTTGCTCAGAAGATGCCACCTGTGCTGAAAAAGGACGTGGTGCTGAATACCAAGGCTGTGTTGTCTTGATCCCCCCATGCAACTTTAATCCATCACCGGACCTTCTCTGCCCCTCAAACTCACTCCTGGACGTTTTTGTCTCCCTTTCTCACTTGTTTTCTGTCTTTCAATTCCCCCTTCTTGCTCCATATTGTGTTTTTCCCTCTCTTGTTTTGGATCAAAGTCTGATGAGAGAAAATAAGTGCCGGCGCCGAGAAGTACGTGCTGGTACCCAGAAATAAGTGCTGGTGGGCCCCCACCTCCACTTACCAGCTCACATTAAACACTGAACCCCTGTCGAAAAACCTATTAATATTGTTCCATTTTCCCCTGTGAAACAAGGCTCATGGACTTCTATTAATATCTTATTACAGATGTATCCAAGGTTTGTTGAACCCCCTCCAGCCGTCTTTCAGTCCTTCCAACTTGTTATCCATGTTTTGGGCAAAATGTTCTATTTCCTGCATATTGTCCCTCAACCTCATCCGGGTAAACATCCCATAAGACCCATTTAATATTATTTTAATTTCACATTTATTTTCCAGGTAATTCACTGAGTAAAACTCGAATTTATCCCGGAGACTCAAAATTCCGTTTAGTTTTCAATGAACACACTTTAAATACAATATTTGTCTCACACGTATTTTTTTTAAAAATCACCAGGGAATAATAATAAAATAATATAAAATACAAATGAAAATGCACTTTAGTGTTTTAAATTGTGTTATTATTGAAGCATTGTTTAAAAAAAACAGTAGGGCAATAAAGAACTCCCTCTCCACCCACACCCTCATGACTGGTATTCCTTCATGCTGTCATCATTAGGGATCATACCCCCATCCCCCGAGCAATTCAATCAGGTTTTAGAGCTGGGCATAGCACTGAGTTGACCTTGACCTTGGTTGCCATGACTGACATCATCAGGTGCACGCTAGATGCAGACATTCCAGCATTACTCATGATCTTAGACCTATTCGTAGCAATTGATTTGGTGTCCCATGCCAAGTTACTTCTAAGACCACAAGAGACCGGGAGTACTGGGTACGCCCTGGCCTGGTTGCAGGACTTCCTGAAAGAAAGAGTGGAGTGCGAGTTGCTGGGAGCTTTCAAATCCAGGCCCAGGTTGGTTTATAGGGGTACCACAAGGCTCATGTCTAAGCCCTACACTATTTAACATTTATGTGGCACCCCTAGCCAAAGTCATCAGTGCACATGGGTTTGCTATCCCGTCGCTTGCGGAAGAAACACAGTTGGTCATTTCCTTTGATGAGGATATTGACAAGGTGAAGGACTGCTTTTTGGCTGGAATGAAAGCTATCACAGGGTGGATGTTGGATAACTTCCTTCAGCTGAATCCAGGGAAAACAAAGGTTATTCTGTTTGCAAAAGCCCAACATCTGTGGACTCTAGATTGGTAGCCCTCGGAGTTCGGCAAGGCCCCTACTCCAAGTAAGGTTGTAAAAACCTCCGAGTTAGGGTAGACCAGGTATGAAAGAACAAGTTCTAGCCACAACAGATACCTGTTTTCACATGCTGCGCCTATTGAGGAAAGCTCTGATGTTTCTCTGTTTTACAGCCAATAAAGACCTTGGAACAGGCTCTTGTTGTGAGCCGGCTGGATTACGGGAAAGCATTATTGGCTTCCGCCAATGAGTCACTACTGTCTATGCTACAGGTGATGCAAAACAGAGCTGCATGGCTGATTTGTAATCGCCCCCCTAGAACGGCCTCTACTCCGCTTCTACGACCTCTCAACTGGCTGCCAGTAAAGAATAGAATAGTGTTCAAAAAGCTCTGCAGGGGAAAGGTTCCAAGTACCTTTGTCAGAGGCTTAAGTGCGACGAGCCCACTAGGAATTTACATTCCAGTGACAAGGAGTTATTGCCAATCCCACGCATAGGATGAACTAGATGTGGTAGAAGAGCCAACTTCTACTTGGTCCCCACCTTCTGAAATAAATTGCCATCCTCTGTTCGAATCTGCCCTGATTACAGCAAATTTAGGAAATTATTTAAAAAAGAGCATTGTTCTAGAACTTGTGTTCCACTGCTTCCGGTTGACTGCGCTCCAAGATACCCCGGATGGAGCGATTTGTGCGCATTAGAAATAATAATAATACTCCTGTCTATGGCCCTGAATTCACCCACTTGACAAAACTAGAGTCCATACCCCCCTGCTATCCCTATGAAAGGGCCTGAAGTCTCACCTCTTCAGAGCCCATATTAAATGCTAGCTGTGCTATTGTTTATCGTATTTACTCCGCCATTTCAATATCTCTTCAGATATGTTAATTCTGGCTACTGTAATTGTAAAGCAGCCCACTGTCCATATTGCTAGGTTTGCCCTATGCAAATTACACTGTTAAATAGCTAAAACACAAATTTGAGGTACCTTTGCATTGCCCACATTTGTGATGCAAGTTCCACCAGCGATGAAGAACACTGGTGAATTTAACCCCAACTCCCCCCAAGTGTTCCTATTCTTAAGGTGGGCGCGATCACTTTGGTGGAGAAGCTGCTCAGACACAAAACTCTGGAACCAGTGGATTTCCCACCGCAGCCTCTGTACTGGTTTCAGTTCCCCTACAATTGCGAACCAAACAGCCTAATTCAGACTTTACATGACGTCATGACGGTAAGTCACACTCACCGATGCAGGAGGGTCTCACATTCCAATCACTCTTAGTACTCAAATGCAGTTGTCTGCAAAACATTGTAGAGTCTGAAGGCTTGTACCCCGTGGTACAGGTCACTTTTACACTCTCTCCTGGGTTATACCATTGTTTGGACGGTTTAATGGTAAGAGCTGGACTACTGTAGCTGGGAGTCTCGCACTGTTCTGAAAAACAAAGTCAATATAAGATTCAATAAGGATCATTAACCAACTAGATTATCTAAACAATACATCAAGAGCATTTCATATATGAAATATGGTGGGTACAGAACAGAATATCAGACAGCATGGGCAATCAAACAGTCCCAATTACAAAAAACAAGAACACATCACTGCCAACAGTCACAGACGGCATACACACTCCTGAGAACAAAACACTTGACAATACCAATCCGTAATGTTTTTCATTCCATTCTTGTTGATACCAAAGGATTTGTGATGCTAACATATTCTTTGATATGACTTAGAATGGTGATGCTCATGTCAGCTCTTTATGTCACTGTTAGCAGTGCTCAGCCACATGTGGCCACACTAAAGCTGGTACCCACATGAGAAGTGACAGTGAATTGTGCACCTTGTGTATGTGTGGCCTTTTGATCTCTGCAGCCTAAGAGATCCTACTCATCCCAGGCTTATCCTCTGAATATAGGTGACAAGGGGGTGGGGGGCGGTACACTAAGCTCCAGGACTCGCAACTACACCCATAACCGGGTGGCTGTGAGCTGTCTGCGTCTATCAGATCTGCTACAGGCCGGTTCTCTCCCCATTCAGACCACATTTCATACTAGCAGCAGCAGTGCCCCAGTTCTAGCCTGAACATCAACTCAGCATCAAATAAAGAAGACCGGAAATACAATAGCTCTTAAGCACTGAACCTTTCAATTTAATGGCGTGTTCGAGGGGTAAGTGAAGTATTGTAGACTTTCCCACTTTGGGAGTGAAGAATAACAACGCCAAAAGTTGGTGGACGCCTGTCATATCTGACGAGGCTGTATATCAGACCTTTAGTACAAAGAAAGCAACCTCTGTAGCAGCGGTTCCTTTCAATGTATAGAGATAGCTGAAGGGCCAGCGGTCATCTCTAATGTTGAGAGGCAGAGTACTGTAGGAAAATGCCCTGGTGTGTGGTGAGCACCTATTGTGTTATCACCTTATACCAGGTCCAGGTATCCCCTATTAGTGAGGGGTAGGCAGTGTCTAGGAAGCCAGGGCTCTCTAGAGGTAGCTGTGGATGAGCAGCCAAGACTTATCTAGGAGACATGCAAAGCTTAGCCAATACCACTATAGTCACAAAGCACCATCACACCTGAAAGAACAATACAGTGTTACAAAAAAAAAGGTACTTTATTATATTCCCTTCCATATACTTTATGCAGCCCCCACAGGCAACCCACTGGCAGCCAGCACAGCAAGTTGCACTGAGTCCCACGCAGCACACCTGAAGAAGGGTCCCACGTCACTGAAGCAGCAGAGAGGAGACTGTGCTTTGCAGGAAGAGGAGATGACGGCTGGGGCTATACAGAGCTTGAAGATCCCTTAGAGCAGGCGTAAACAAGCCTTGGTAGCTGCAAGAGTTGTGGTGCACAAGGGTACTGTCCTGTAAAGAGAGGCAAGCGCTTACCATCTCCCAAGTTGGACAGCTGGTAGAGAGGACAAAGGTGACCACTCCAGACCACCACCCGTGATGCAGGATCCACACAGTTCCGGAGGAGTGCAGATCTACGCAGCCGGTCGTCATTGCAGTTGGTGTCTGCAGATGCAGGAGAGTGGCTCCTTCACTCCAAGGGACATTCTTCTTCCTTTTTTTGAAGGCTGAAGACTCGCCGCCCTCAGAGGATGCACAGCTGGGGAAATGTTGCAGTTGCTAGAAGGAGCCGGAGAAACAATGTTGCACATCAGAGTTGTCCTTGGAGGTGCAGATTGTTGGTTCCTGAAGAATGCAGTTATGATTCCAGTGGCCAGAAGATGAAGTAAACAATGCAGAGGAGTCCTGGTTGAATCCTGCACATCGAATCGGACCCACCCAAGAGGGAGACCTGAAATAGCCTAGGAATGGGGGATTGGTCACCTAGCAGGGTGACCGCCGATCAGGAGGGGGCTGTGACATCACCTACCTGACCTGGCAACTCAGATGCTCCCAAGGGCCTCTGTCCACCTTGGTTTCAAGATGGCAGAATCAAGCAGCCACCAGTAGGAGCTCTGGGAACCAGCCCTGGGGTAGTGATGGACAAGGGAGTGGTCACTCCCCTTTCTTTTGTCCAGTTGCGTGTCAGAGCAGGGACGGGGGGTCACTGGACTGGTGCAACCCAGGTTATGCAAGGAGGCTACCCTTCCCCAGCCATGTAACACCTATTTCCAAGGGGAAGGGGTGTTGCCTCCCTCTCACAAAGGAAATCCTTTGTTCTGCCTTCCCCTGTCTGAGCTGGTCAAGCAGCAGGAGGGCAGAAACCTGCCTGGAGGGTGGCAGCAGCGCAGGCTGCTCTCAAACACCTGGAGGACTGGTAGGAGTAATACTGGGGGTCATCTAAGGAGACCCCATAGTGCATGGAATTATACAACGAATACTGTTAACAGTATTGGGTATGATTCCGACATGTCTGATACCAAACAAGCCTAGGTTCAAAGTTACCATTATGTAGCTGGACATAGGTAGTGACATATGTCCAGTACACGCGTAAAATGGCGCACCCGCACTCACGAAGTCCAGTGAAATTGGGCTGGAGTTCATAGGGGCACCTCTGCTCATGCAGGGGTGCCCTCACACACAAACATCTACACCCTGCCCTCTGGGCTAGGAGGGCCTACCATACGGGTGACTTACAGTGACCTGATGCAGTGACCTATAGTGAAAGGGTGCATGCACCTTTTCACTCAAGCTGCAATGGCAGGCCTGCAGACACATTTTGCATGGGCTTCCATTGGTGACACAATACACGCTGCAACCCATAGGGATCCCCTGGTGCCCCAATGCCCTGGGTACCTAGGAACGATGTACTAGGGACTTATAAAGGGATACCAGTATGCCAATTGTGGGGTGTGCAAAGTCCTAGGCAACCAAATTTAGAGGGTGTGAGCACAATTACTGGGGTCCTGGTTAGCAGGGTCCCATTGAAAACAGTCAAAGCATACTGACAGCAGGCAAAAAGTGGGGTAAACCATGCCAAAAAGAGGGTACTTTCTTACAAGTACTATCAGAATGTTGGAGGTAATGTTCGCTGCCATCCTGAGGGACTCCACTCTTTTCACCAACCTCTGGATCAGGCCCTAAGTCTGCTGCCTTACCTTCTACACTGAATGACTGACTGACTGAATGACTGAGTAAATGAATAATTGCAGTCACCAGTGACAAACTACCTGTGCGAAAATCTCTTCGCACATTCAACTAATAGCCGTGGTAAAGGGCGTCAAATTAATCAAACAAAGTCAACACATCCTTACGCACAGAAAAAAGGCTCTACAGTATACCTGAAGACATACAGGTCAAGACAGGAAGGGAATATAAAAAAATACCTTTATTTTTGTAAAACCGTATGACAGGGGCTCACCTCTAGCTTAATACCTCATAAGCACAAGGCCTAACTCTCTTTCTTAGCTTCTTTTATTGAAACAACTCCCAGGACTACAACTATCTCAATTTGCATGAGCTAAAGGCCCAACAAAATGGAGGAAATTTGGGAGAAAGACCTAGGAGTAGTATGCTATCATTTTGGGTCAGGAGTGCTATGGGCAGTACCTCTTAGGGGGCTAGATTGCCCTCTCTGCACTTCCTAATGAAGCAACAGGGACTCCTGCAAGGAAGTCCTAGATTCTGGGGGCCTGATTTACTAAGGTAAATTTACACTTGTAATTTGTAATTTTTGTAATTCTGTGACTGCGGATACTCCGCAGTCAGGGTGGAGAACGTCGCAGATACAAAGATAAGATAGGCCTAGCTCTTTATGTTAGTCTCCGCAGTCGTGAAATTATTATTAGTGAAACTGAACTTGTAGTTTTTGAATAACAAAAAAATAGTAAGCTTGCAAAAAAGTCTCATCATTTTCTCTAATTTCATCCCAGTTTTGATTGTTTTCAGGCTTAAAACTGAACTTTAATTGTCTCAACAATCTATCCTACAATCCGATCTGCACTGCCAATTTCCAAATCTGTGAGATTGTAAGGAGCAGACAGAAGTATTAAAAGGTAAATTCCCTGCTCTCCCTTCTCCTGAGTACTTGGAGTACTTTAAATGAGAGGAAATGTTCTCCAAAATCTCCCTTTACTTACTGGAGTAGATTATATGGTCACTCGAAGCCACGGTTCAATAAACTGGAGTGAAGGTGAGAGTAGATACATTGTAACACAAATATTATAAAAATATCCATGTCCAAGTTATTACTAACACTACTATGACGACACCTTAGCATATATACCTCATTAAGAGAGAATAAAGTGTAATTCAAACAGTATGGAATTTCATAAAACCTCAAACAACTATCAGTAGTACAAAGTATTAACACTGGGTAAACCAGTTAAAGTCAAAATAAACTATTGGCGATGAGTACAGCTATCAGAATCAGTGCACTGCTTATAATAATATTTTACCCAAATGTAAAGATTCTGCTACTCTCTCACAGGAATGACACATATTATCCCTGGGGCTACCGATCTTTTTGCCAGAAGAGTGAGGCTCCCACTATGCTCTTGTTGATGACACCAGTGATTGTCGACCACTGTGCTGCTCATGGCACTCTCTTATATAAAACATTAGACTGCAATGTTTCTATGTAAGGTAATCTGAATATTGGACCTGTTCACTGAAACGTTATCGCTTTATGATGTCATAATATAAATTATGCAACTGTGAAAAACTCAATACAACAATCATTTGTATTTCTAGTGTCATTCTTTGCAGTTCAGTCTTTGTATGCTCAATATGATCATAACGAGCTGATGCGAGTTTAGAGTTAGGGTGTCCCTACTGCGAAAATGTGACAGATGTACCAGGTCAAAATATTGATTTCCACGCGGAAAGGGAGATCACATCACATTGTGACCCTTCGAGGAAATCTTTATTGAACAAGAACAAAGACAAGGACAAGGACAAAGAGGGCACACACCGAATCACATAGGACCTTCATCGAGCTCTGGATTCAGCTAGCAAGCAAGCTTGATGTCTGACGGGAGCCAAGGGTGAAGTACACTGGATGCCACAGACGTGGAATAAAGTTGGATTAAAGCAAGTGTTGGCGTATGGGCACTATGCTCACCAGGCAAGGCTACTGCTCAGCTCACCTATACTTGCAGAGATGGTGCATGGGCAAACCAAGTAAGCCTACCAAGTGGACAGTGGCTGTTGCATCAGCAATTTGGCTGCTCTTTTAGCAGGGAGAGAAGCCCCAAAGCCCACACTGGCTTCCTGCACTCTGCAGTAGCCGGCATCTACACTGTGCGGGGTGCCACTGTCAACCAAGGCGCTGTCAAGAGTGGCAGCACTCAAAGACACAGGTCAGCACTCTGAGCATCTTTTCAGGTGGGGCAGGTAACGTGAAAACTGAGGCCCTATGTGTAGGAAAGTACCATCTTACCTGGCATGTTACCCCCATTTTTACCTAGGTGTCAGTTTGCTTTTGCCTGTCTCACTGGGATCCAGCAAGCCAGGACCCCAGTGCTCATAGTTTGTGGCCTGAATGTGTTCCTTGTGTGGTGCCTAACTATGTCACTGAGGTCTGCTAACCAGAACCTCAGTGCTTATGCTCTCTCTGCTGTTAAAATTGTCACTGCAGGCTAGTGAACATTTTTACCAATTCTAATCGGCACACTGGAACACCCATATAATTCCCTAGTATATGGTACTTAAGTACCCAGGGTACTGGGGTTCCAGGAGATCCCTCTGGGTTGCAGTATTTACTTTGCCACCCATAGGGAGCTCAGATAATTCTTACACAGGACTGCCACTGCAGCCTGAGTGAAATAACATCCACGTTATTTCACAGCCATTTTGCACTGCACTTAAGTAGTTTATAAGTCACCTATATGTCTAACCCTCACTTAGTGAAGGTTAGGTGCAAAGTTACTAAGTGTGAGGGCAACCTGGCACTAGCCAAGGTGCCCCCACATAGTTCAGGGCAATTTCCCCAGACTTTGTGAGTGCGGGGACTCCATTACACATGTGCACTACATATAGGTCAATACCTATATGTAGCTTCACAATGGTAACTCTGAATATGGCCATGTAACATGTCTTAGATCATGGAACTGCCCCCCCATGCCAAATCTGGTACTGGGTTGCCAGTCCCATGCATCCCCAGGGCTCCAGCATGGACCCCGGGTACTGCCAAACCAGCTCTCAGGGGTTTTCATTGCAGCTACCGCTGCTGCCAACCCACAGACAGGATTTTGCCCGCCTGGGGTCTGGGCAGCCAAGTCCCAGGAAGGCAGAACAAAGGATATCCTCTGAGAGAGGGTGTTACACCCTCTCCCTTTGGAAATAGGTGTTAAGGGCCTGAGAGGAGTAGCCTCTCCTGGCCTCTGGAAATGCTTTGAAGGGCACAGATGGAGCCCTCCTTGCATAAACCAGTCTACACTGGTTCAGGGATTCTCCCAGCCCCTGCTCTGGCGCGAAACTGGACAAAGGAAAGGCAGCAGGTCAGCACAACAAGGCAGCAGTCCAATAAGGCACTAGTCCAGCAGAGCAGCAATCTAGCAGAGTGGCAGCCCTTTAGCAGCACAGTAGTCCTTCCTCCTGACAGAGTATCCACAGGTCCAGGAGTGTACTGAAGAGTTGGTGCCTGAGGTCCAGTATTCATACCTAATTGTGTCTTTGAAATGGGCAAGATACTTCTAGAGGTTTCCCTTTGAAGTCCCCAGGCATCCTACCATCCCTGTCCTGGCTCCAGACTATCTACGTGGGGTATGCATCCCTTTGTGTGAAGGACGGACACAGTCTATTCAAGTGTAAGTGGGGCTGTGCCCAACTCCTCCCTCCCATTCTGCCAGTGATGGCCCATCCATACACACCTAAGATCCCTATTGTGTTGTTGTCTCAGAAGAATACACAAAGCTCAAACGCCAACTATACCCAGTCATGCGACCCAGGTACAGGCCACAGGCACCAAATGGCTAAGGCAATAAAATTGTAACTTTTTACAATTGGCATTTTCAAAATTGTAATTTAAAATCTGACTTCACCATGAGTTAGGATTTTTTCATTACAATTCCAAAGTCACCAAACATGAACTGGGTTTCTGCTCCCATCTGGAAATTACAGCCTATTAAATGTAGTAAAGCTGCTCCAACGGTAATCTTTGGGAGAGGTAGGCCTTGCAGCAGTGAAAAAATGAATTTGAGAGTTTTTCACTACCAGGACATGTACAACTTAGTACATGTCCTACCTTTTAAATACACTGCATCCTACCCTCTGGGCTGTTCAGGGCCTACACTCGTGGGGACATAAGTATAAAGGGAGAGTTTTAGGCCTGGCAAAAGGTTTATTTTTACAGGTCGACATAGCAGCAAAAACACACACACAGGCTGCAATAGCAGGCCTGAAACATGTTTGAAGGGCTACTTAAGTGGGTGACACAATTAGTGCTGCAGGCCAACTAGAGGCATTTCATTTACAGGCACTGGGCGCATGTAGTGTAACTTTAGTAAAAACTTACAAGTGAATTCTAAATGCCAATTGGGAATAAGCCAACATTGCCATGTTTTTAAGGCATGAACACATACATTTATCAATGGTTAGCAGTGGTAAAATGTTCAGAGTCCTAGGGCCAGCAAAATCAAGATCAGCAAAAATAGAGGCAGAAAGCAAAGCGTTTGACGAAACGGCACCCTAAGGCAAAAGAGGTCTAACAGCAAGGAAAAGTTAAATGTCACCTGAGAGCTGCAGCACATGTTGTGCCGTCCACTTGACTGACAAGGAAAATGTGTCTTTAAGCCTACCTGAATAGCCAGACTCCTGCAGTGTTTAAACCTGCAGGTAAACTTGCCAAAATCACCTTTTTTGATTATAAAGAAACCTACTTTTAAATAATGAATAACTGACCCCCCACAAGATATTATGCCCCTTGCACTGGTCGCCACTGCCTTTAGATGGGAGCCGGGCTGTGAGAGTCAGTTGTGTGTGATGTTAGTGATTTATACGACTGGTTGGTCTGGGCCAGAGTCAGTAACATGTTAGTACAGTGCTTCTCACACAGCGCTTCAAACCAAACAAAGGCACTTTAAAGTGAAGACTATGAGGATGTGCTGAACTTGGCTTGGGGGACTATACATCCCAGACTGCTCTGGGCCCCTGAAGGCGGCCCTTTTACATGCTCAGCTGCTCACACTTGTGCTGATGACAAGCGCTATATACCGCCGGCAAGATCACAACTGCGTGGGACGTGCTTAACTTGGCTTGGGAGACTGCACATCCAAGACTGCTCTGGGACCCTGGAGATGGCCATTTTACCTGCTCAGCTGCTCACACTTGTGCTGATGACGAGCGCTATATACCGCTGGCAAGATCACCGTTGCATGGGACACGCTGAACATAGCTTGGGGGACTACACATCCCAGACTGTTTTTGGCCCCTGGAAGCGCCCATTTTACCTGCTCAGCTGCTCACACTTCTGTTGATGACGAGTGCTGTATAGCACTAGCAAGATCACCGCTGCGCAGGATGCGCTGAACTTGGCTTGGGGGACTACACATCCCTTGTGTTTTCTAAATGTTTATGAGTGCCAAGCATATACACCAAGATACTACAAAAGTTATAATATTATACTTTCTGTACTACTAATGAGTGATTCTATTTCTAACATATATTAGGTGAGTGGCTGTTTGAATGTGTGTATCCTTGTGTGAGTGGGTGTCTGAGTGCCTGTATGGGTGTGTGAGTGTCTGCATCGGTGTATAAGTAGATATGTGAGTAGCTGTGTGGGTGAGTGAGTGGTTGTGTGAGTGACTATATTATTGAGTGAGTGTGTGTGTCAGTGACTGTATAGGTGCGTGATTGGGTGTCTGAATGGCAGTATGGGTGAATGACTAGCTGTGTAAGTAGCTGCATGGGTGAGTGACTAGCTGTTTGAGTAGCGGTTTGGTAAGCGGATAGGTGTTTGGCTGTAATGTAGAGTAAGGGTCTCTGTGAATGGATGTATGGTGAATGAGTAGATGTGTGAGTGCTTGTATGAATGTGAGAATGGGTATGTAAGTGTTTGTGTAGGTGTGTGGGGGCTTGTATGGGTGTGTGACTGGCTGTGTTAGGAGCTGTTATGGTGAGTGAGTGGCTGTGTGAGTGTCTGTATAGGTGAATAGGTGGGTGTGTCAGTAGCTGTATGGGTGAGTGTGTGGATCTGGGAGTGAATGTATGAGTGAGTGAGTGGGTGTGTGAGCAGCTCTATAGAAGAGTGAGTGGTTGTGTGAGTGTAGGAGGCTGGCTCTCTATATAGTGAACAAAAAAAGCGTGCACTGTGCAGAGTCCAAGTGACCCCATTTTAGCAACCAGGGGTAAAAAGCAGACTACCTAATGATCTGTGTTTGTGGTAGTGTAGACGAGCAGTTAGTCTTATCTTGGAGATGCACTAAACATTTTCTTGCACTCACAGTATAAAAAAATGTGGACACACACCCAAACGAATAACTCATGACCAATTTACAAAAATACTTCAGATTTTTATAAATGTTTTAAGACTCAGATCATCAAAATCCGGTAAGTACTTTTTAAGTTATGATTTTTCAAAGTTTAGCAAAAATAGCCTTTTTGTGCATCATTATACACCATAGGAATCAATGGGAGAAAACTCTAAAAATGCACATAAAATCAGGCAATGCTATCACAAGTGTTACCATCTGTTTTAAAGTCAAGTTCGTTGAGATGTCCTGTGGGTCAGACGGAGAAGTTTGGGCGGTTGCCGGTTCATGCAGGAGCAGGGGCTGAAAGTCTTGGGGATGCTGCAGAAAGGAGTAGGGGCCCACTTGGAAACACACTGCAGAGGTGGACTTAAAGGTAAGTCCGGTGGGTCCCCATGGAGTGTAGAGGTCGCAAAGGATTAGGGACCCCTACAGCATAGCTTGTTTTCCGGTTCAGGGGCCAGGGAGGCCGGATGCAGTGCAGATAGGTCAGCCAAGGGCTGTGCATCAAGGAGCCTTTGTAGTCAGGTGCAGGTCACTTGGATGGTGGATTACAGGTCACCAGGGCCACTCTGGGGGGCAGTTCTTGGCTGTCCTGAAGTCCCTTGACTGGTGCTTGCTTCTGGTCATCAGAGAGCCTGGAGTGGACTTTTCTTCTGGGTGACCGAAATTGGGGCCCAGTACCCCAGGCTACGGAATGTCTCAGCCACTGGAGGTCGCAGTGTGACTACACTTGGCACACTGGCAGGGTTTGCCTTCCAGGTCCATTGGGTGAAAATTCTGACTGCTGTGTCCGGTTAATTGGTAAGCAGCCGGTCAGTGAACTGGACTTCACTGGTTCTTGCCTGCTGGGAGCAGGGAGTGATGCCTTCACTGCGGAGGGAGGCTCTTGGCAATTTTTAGAAGGTTGGAGGTCCTCTCTGTTTTTGTTTTAGTTCTTTCCAATGTCCAGTCGAACCATCAGCGGTGATTGACGAGTCCTGTACGCAGCAGGCAGGGTTTGGCACCTTTTTCTTCTTACAGCAGGACTTCTGTTCTCGAGCCTTGGGTCGTTTTTGTCACTGGTCTTCTTGTGTCCATCAAATCTGATCTGCAGGACTAGGGATGCCCACTAAATACTGCATTTAGTGGGTGTTTAGGTGAATACCTGGTAGTGGCCAATGAGCCACCTACCTTAGGGTGGCTACACCCACTATATGACCACTTCCTGTGGGAAAAGGTCACATCCTTAACCCTGATTTGCCATTTTCCTGCCATCCAGGATAGAGGAAAATGAAATGGAGTGGTCACTTTGCCTACCACTCCAGGGGGGTGGTGCTGGCGGAGGGGGTCACTCCTCCTACTCTGACTAAGTTTTCCCAACGATTGCTGTGCTCAAACTTGGGAAAAAAACATTGGGTGGCCATCTGCTACTAGCAGCAGAGTCAGAGATCAGATTTCAAAGGCGATAAAGCCTTTGAAGCTCACCGCTGGGCCTGGGTGCCTACCTGGGGGAGGAGGTGTAACACGTCCACGCAGGAAAGGCTTTGTGTTATGGCTCCTGAGAGCAGAGGTTGCCATGGGAACCTGTTTAGCAGGGGCCCACGTCACTTAAAGTTTGAAACCACATAATTTTCCAGGCAAAAAGTGGGGGGGCTATCATGTCAAAAGAGGCCCTCCCTCACAGTGCATACTTGTATGGGTCTGTGAATGGGTGTGTGAGTGGTAGTGTGGGTGTGTGAGTCGGTGTATGAGAGGTTGTATAGGGGTGAGAGTGGCTGTGTGAGTGCTTCTGTGGATGATGTCATCAGTGATGGCATTTGAGATGTCATCAGCAATGTCACCAGCGATGTCACTGACCATGTCATCACTGATGTAATGTGTGAGGTCATAAGCAGTGCATTGCGAGTGTGTAAGTTATAGTTAGCTCAGGTAACTACAAGTGCTGAATTTCACTGGTTTTGTACATGTAAAATGCGAGCCTAACTATAAAATTCCAGTAACCTTTGTTTTATTCAGTGAATTTCTAAGGCTTTGTGAATTTTATTTTCTAATTGTAACCACTAACCTTTGACACTGAGTGAGTGCATAAGTGTCTCAGTAGGTCTGGAAAAGATGTGAGAGTGTCTGAGTGGGTCTGTCAGAGGGTGTGTGAGTGTCTTAGTAGGTCTGTGAGTGGGTACATGAGTCTTGGAGTAGGTCGGTGAGTGGGTGCATGAGTATCTGAGTGGGTCTGTAAGTAGGTGCGTGAGTCTCTGAGTGGGTCTGCAAGTGGGTTTGTAAGTTTATAAGTGGGCCTGTGAGTGGGTGCGTGAGTGTTTGAGTAAGTCTGTGAGTGGATAAATGAGTCTCTCAGTGAATCTGTGAATGATTGCATGAGTTTGTGAGTGTGTCTCGGAGTAAGTGCATGAGTCTCTGAGTGGGTCTGTGAGTGGATGCGTGAGCCTGAGTGAGTCTGTAAGTGGGTGAATGAATGTCTGGCATGGTCTGGAAGTGGGTACGTGAATGTCTGAGTGGGTCTGTGAGTGGGTGCATGAGTGTCTGAGTGAGTGCGACTGTGGGTGAGTGTGTGACTTTCTGTGTGGGTGTGTCAGTACCTCTGTGAGTGAACTGGCCACAAAGGAACCTCACCTGCTCTTTTATCCTACAAGGGTCCACAGTTTTGCACAGAATAACTTCTCAAGTGAAGTTCTTTCTGCCTCCTTGGGTAAATGTCCAGTACATATTCTACACTACAGCTGTGAAATGGAACACAAGGAAATGTCACCAGTGACCTTGTGTGCGTTTTGGAAGTATGATTGTTCCTGTGCGTCTTTATTCAGAAATATCAGATAACATGAATCCTCCTACAGAGAGGCCAACGAGGCTACAAAGACGCAAATCCTTACCAAACCAGGGTCCTTCTTGTTATCTATATGACGTAAGTACTTCTTTGTTCCTCTGATTTAGGAACGCACCACCAAATCAGTGGAAAACGCACTGGGGCCCTTTGGTAGGCTGACCATCATCCTGGCAAAAGGGGGAAGACCTTTGCATACTACAAAGGTGGACAGGGAGGGGACAAGTGGACAGAGCTTCCAGGTGATTTGCACATTTGCATACTCATAACAATCTAAAGGGAGAACCATAGACTCTGTGTTCACCAGGAGAGGCAAGAAAGAACCCACTCTGCACAGTCACATATAGATTGAGCTCCAATTGATCAATGACGCATTCACCTTCATGAAGGCTTTCAGATCATTTATCAATATGGAATCGCTGGGTAAACACACTTGTTTTGCCTTTGCCAACCCCAGGAGTTAGGATTATTTGTCCTTTCCAGAAGTGGAGCTTTAAAAGGGGCACCTGCTATGTTTATATTTGGGTTTCCTGGTGAGGTTTAATTTCTGTGAAATGAGCATCATGGCCAGAAGGGCGTCAGGGAACCCATTCCCCAGGACCTGGTCTTCACTAAATAGAGGAGGGGGGCCGCCTGCCACTCTCCTCAGAGCCAATCCCGGCCCCACAGACCCCATCCCCCAGTACCTGATCAGCAGTGTTAGGAACCACGGGGGAGGATGAAAGCCCCTGGGGTTCCAGCCAGCTCCTCGGCTCCTGCAGAAGCCAGCACTGCAACCACACAGGGAGCTGCTAAACATGCAGCTCCCTGTGTGAGAGCAATCCTTTCGTTTTTTTCCCTGCCCACATTTCTGCAGGCAGGGAGCAGACAAAAACTCTACTCTCAGCAAGTGATAGCAGTTTGACAGCCCTCGCTTCCTGAAAAAGGAGTTTGTGTTTGCTCTGACTTGGTGGGAGCAGTCAAAGTTCTTGCCAATTCAGAACAAACGGCTATGTCCCAGGGGTGGGCACCCCGGGACACAGCAGGAGCCAGCCCTGGTGGGGAGGTCCCCAGGGCCATTAATGGCTCCAGGAGGAGGGCCACACTGCCACCTCATTAATGTCAATTGTAGCGAGGGGATGTGGTGGTGCTTGGGAGGGGAGCCGCGTGCCCCCCCAATTAAATTGATTTATAGGCCCATGGAGTGCTGATCCCCAGGGCTTGAGGGGTCTGAGCTGTCCACCCCTATTCATTTAATTTATAGCCCACGGGAGGTGGTATGTCTGTTGGTAGGCAGGTGCCACTAGTATCGTGGGTGTCATTTTTGGCCTCAATGTTTGCAATTAAAGTGTCCCAGTTCCTTCCCCACACCTTGCCCCCTCCCTTTTCTACATAGCAGTACGTTAGCGTCCGTGCTCACTCACTGCAACAAAGTGAGTGGGCACTTCCGTGTATCCAGGGATGAGTGCACCAGCCATGTCATCGCAATTTGTTGTTTGAAGAGTACAAAGGCAAGGTCTATGAACCTATGTAAGAGTTTGCCCTCCTTAGCCTTGGGGCGGAGGCCCAGAAGACATGACTTGGGAGTGGGCACCAACTTGTGTCCCACCAATTCTGCTGTGGTGGCCATGAGCTCCACCCAGGCCAGTAGACATGGGGAACATGCGTTTAATGCACTGGGGGGAGAGAGATGCTCAGTGTGTTTAACTGATATTCGTAAAGAGAAATCTGGGGTTCCTAGACACCTCCTTCATGTACTGGAGGGCCCATGCCCAGGCTTTGTCTGTTAGTGGTTGCAGGAAGGCATTGTTCCACCTAGTCAGCACCTTCCCCATATCCTTCAATGTGCTCGATATCAGCACTAAGTAGCATGTCTCATGACACCACGTGTGAGGAGCACTTGTACTATGGCCGATGGATGTGGATCCACCTTCCCACCCTCCCAAGTGGCCCAGACTATTAGTAGGATGGCTGACCTGCACATCAAGAAGTGACCTGCACCTATGCGATAGGTGTCCATTACGTCCCCGCTTCCCACCATAGTGAGTGTAAAATCGTGTCTCCCAGCTAGCCCCTTGATGCTGAGTAATTGCCCCAGCACTACTGATGGTGAGTAAGGAACATGTGGGCTCTTGCTGTGTACAAATCATTGCCAGCAAAGTTGTGCCATCACCACCTGGCTTGACTCTCATTGCAGGTCGTAGTCCTGATTTGTCAACGAGGTATAAACACTCGTCCCTTCCCAGTAGCATTCAGAAAACCGTCTGTTTAGGCCATGGGGTTGCATCCAGCCAGTGCAGCAGCCACTGTAGCGGTGCTGCCACATAGTACATTTCAAAGTTTGGGGCACCTTGAGCAAAGGTCTGTGTGCGTCCCGCCCCCCCATTTCAGTTCTAGTATGAGGACATTCTCGAAAGAAGTACTTGGGAAGCAAGAGAGACAGTGCAGCAAAAAAGCATAATAAGAGGGGCAGCATGAGCATCTTGGCAATTGCCCCAATGGAGAGTGGGGCAGCGAACACCAAAAAGAGAGGGAAACCCCTGGATGGATCTCAGTGCCCTATCCACATTGCCCTCCTTGAGGTCCCTGTCTGTGTGGTATGATTGGACGCCTAGGTATTTAAATGTATCATGACACCATTTGAGCCGGAGCTCCGGCGAAGCATCTCTATTAGTCGCATGGGGTTGGAGTGAGAGAGCATGACTTGGGTCAGTTGACCTTGAACCCGGATACTGCACCAAATGCTTCCAGTAAAAGCATTGTAATTGACTGCTGTTATGTCACTTCAGAAAACATCCACTTCTGGTGCCCACAGTCACAAGCGAAATAAGTCAAATAAGAAGACCCTGTGGCATAATTGTGTAACAACTCGAGGTGTGCGGGTTTCTTCAGAACCATCACAATAAGTGCTGGAAGAACGGGGTGCCTGGGGTGCTGCAGTCACCCCAAAATAGCGATGCTGGAGTGCGGAAGGTGAATGAGGAATAAAGATGCCTTTAAATTGTGATTTTATCACATCTTCTGTGTGTTCAGAGACAGAGGTCAAATGTTAGACTATGGCCCTCATTCTGACCTTGGCGGGCGGCGGAGGCCGCCCGCCAAAGTCCCGCTGTCAGGTTACCGTTCCGCGGTCGAAAGACCGCGGCGGTAATTCTGACTTTCCCGCTGGGCTGGCGGGCGGTCGCCTTCAGGCCGCCCGCCAGCCCAGCGTGAAAGAGGCTTCCACGATGAAGCCGGCTCGGAATCGAGCCGGCGGAGTGGAAGCTGTGCGACGGGTGCAGTTGCACCCGTCGCGTATTTCACTGTCTGCGCAGCAGACAGTGAAATACATTTAGGGGCCCTCTTACGGGGGCCCCTGCAATGCCCATGCCAGTGGCATGGGCACTGCAGGGGCCCCCAGGGGCCCCGCGACCCCCCCTACCGCCATCCGGATCCCGGCGGTCGGACCGCCGGGATCTGGATGGCGGTAGGGGGGGTCGGAATCCCCTCGGCGGCGCAGCAAGCTGCGCCGCCTTGGAGGATTCAATGGGGCGGCGGTACACTGGCGGGAGCCCGCCAGTGTTGCCGGTCCGACCGCGGCTTTACCGCCGCGGTCGGAATCCCCATTGGAGCACCGCCGGCCTGTCGGCGGTGCTCCCGCGGTCCTCCGCCCTGGCGGTCTTTGACCGCCAGGGTCAGAATGACCACCTATGTCTTCAGTCAAACTGCTGCTTATTCTTCTGACATGGAGACTGGCATTTACATTTCTTTTGTTGACTGCAAGTTAGAGGATTTTGTAAAGTGAACTATGCCAAAATCTTTCTGGGGTACAGGAATTGTGAAAGGGAATGATTTTTTCTAACAATACAACATTTAAGTACTTATATATGACTGTACAGATACTTCAAAAAATATCAGCAGTTATGAAAGCAGAAATGAACCAAGGCACAATGATACATATTGGTGAAATCCGATTCCCACACAATATTGTTTGGATGCTATACTCTGCCCTAGGGAGGTGTCCATGGGCGTCACTGTGGGTTTTCCCATGCAACACCCATGGATTTTGATGCATCCCCAGATTTATGAGAGCCTGTAAACCTGAGGATGCTCCAAAACCTTATGCATCCCCAGGGGAGGTGCAAGAAGAAGAAATATTTTCATTTCTCCTAGTTTTTTCCTCTTTCTATGTGTGTTGCGTTCTGCAGCACACAAAGAAAGAGGAAAAAGCCTCCTGGGATTGTTTTTATACAAGAAGGTGCCCCTTCCTGCACAAAACAATCCTGCACACAGACACGCTTGCACCATGGTGAAAGGGTGCCTGCGTTGGCCCTAGGCAGCCAAAACAGTGCCAGCGCAGTTGTAAGGGATAGGAATGTGCCGAGCCAGGAATGCGCATAGATACAGCGCGTTCCTGCCCTTTCCTTTTGACGCAGGGTAGTGCAACAAGATGATTTTCTGCGCTGCCCTGCCCCGAAATTTCATAAATCTGGGCCTTAGTATATTCTCTAATGAGATGGACCCAATCTGCAAATGAGAGTGTGAGACCACACCATGCCTTAGTAATATATGTACGACAGTGTGCTGCAAAACGCACCACTGACTACATACCCCTTACCACCCTCCGACTGTATGGGCGTGACTCTTTTGCTACATTTGTTCTTAATGTCACACTTCGATTTTTCACACTACTTCAGTGATGTAACATTGATGGCAACACCCACCTATGACAATTGTTCCAGCACCCATGAGAATAACGTCCCCTTGGTCTTCGCTTTTTATGGGCGAGCGCAAAGTGCTCCGTCCCATGTCACGTCAGTCACTTGTATTGGTTTGTGTGCTTGCCTTTTACAATCCGCTTGCTTTCATTTGTGAACATGCACACGTCATGCCTTTTCCGGTGTTTAGCCCACCTGCACAGCACCGGTAAACTACTGAAACCATTCGAGGCTCGATGTTTTCAGCATGATTTTCAGACTACTTTATCTTTTTATTTTCCACGCAGCGCGATCGCGCTGGGGTTTACATAGCGCAATCGCGCTCATTTTTTCCTTTTCAATTTCAGCGTGATCGCAATGCATTTTACATAGCTACATAGTGCAATCGCGCTGTGGTTTCTTTCTTGCAATTTGTGTGGCAAGAAAAGTCAGGTTAGGAGTTTACAGCGCTAATAGCTCTAACTCAAGCAAATGCAAGACCCTTTGCGTTGCAAATGGTTGTTGTTAATAGTAGCAACACTCCTACAAGTTTTAACAAAACCATTCTAGTGTTGAAACACAATATGGCACTATACTTAACTTGAGGCCCTGATACATTAGCCTGCCCCAGAGATCTCGGTAACAGTGGGTGACATGCTTAAAGTCAGGGCTACAATCCCGGTTCTGTAATACCAAAGAGCTGCCACAATCTGTATTATACATCTCAACAGTCAGGCCTGCAGCTCTAACTTCAGAATACACATCAAAATTACTTCTGGGGCTCCCTCCCCTGTTGATGCACGATGTGGAATATTGAGAGTTCTTGTTTTTACTTCTTTAAACGTATGAAAAGCAATGCTTTATGAAGCAACATGGACGAGTAACAATTGCCTCATCACTACAAGCGATAACTGGGGGATTTCGAGTTCTCCTATAAGGAGTTTTATTAAGGAAGTGGAGAAATGCGAATTTTTAACGTAATGGTGGAGCAGATCTGCACATTCTCTTATCGATTGTCTAATCCAAGCAAAGCCTTTAAAATATGGAGGACACAAACAGAAGACTTCACACTATTTACTATTTAAATTATTTTACAATGACAGCAGAGGGGAGAAGTGCTCATTGTCACCATGCAAACCGGTGCTTAGACAGTTCCCGATTTAAGAGGCCATTTCATATGACTATTACCAGATGCAGCAATGAAAGTAAAGATTTGTTGTATTATTGCTGTTTTTGTTATTGTCGTTTGCTCCTCCTTTAGGGGACAACTCTCTTGCAGTTAATGTTGACGATGCTTCATGTTACAAACATACCTCAAGGCACTAGAAGAGGTTCACTCTGTAGGTTCTGCTCCAGAGGTGGCACTGTAAGAGTAACAATGCCTCTTCACAGCAGAAGGTATGAAAAGGCCTGTCACTCAGCAATATTTTCCATTCTTCTTTAAGAGCTATGGTCTACAACAGAAGAACAACACCAAATGCATGAACGGGTCGCTGTTATTGGCACAACGTCACTGAATGACTAACTTCATTGCACTTGTATAGCGCTCGCCAATCGACTGGGTCTCTTCATTGCACTTGTATAGCGCTCGCCAATCGACTGGGTCTCTTCACTGCACTTGTATAGCGCTTGCGAATTGACTGGGTCTCTTCATTGCACTTGTATAGCGCTCGCCAATCGACTGGGTCTCTTCATTGCACTTGTATAGCGCTCGCCAATCGACTGGGTCTCTTCACTGCACTTGTATAGCGCTTGCGAATTGACTGGGTCTCTTCATTGCACTTGTATAGCGCTCGCCAATCGACTGGGTCTCTTCATTGCACTTGTATAGCGCTCGCCAATCGACTGGGTCTCTTCACTGCACTTGTATAGCGCTTGCGAATTGACTGGGTCTCTTCATTGCACTTGTATAGCGCTCGCCAATCGACTGGGTCTCTTCATTGCACTTGTATAGCGCTCGCCAATCGACTGGGTCTCTTCACTGCACTTGTATAGCGCTTGCGAATTGACTGGGTCTCTTCATTGCACTTGTATAGCGCTCGCCAATCGACTGGGTCTCTTCATTGCACTTGTATAGCGCTCGCCAATCGACTGGATCTCTTCATTGCACTTGTATAGCGCTCCTGAATTGTCTCCATCTTGGGATGCTGGTCTTACAAGTCCCGCCTAGTTCAACAGCAGTATCTTGAGCTTCTTTTTGTGGACAGGGTGTGAGGTTGAAAGCCTAATATCTAAAGGTGAAGTGTTCAAGACTAGAAGCGCCAGCACTGAAAGTGAGGAAATACTTGATCAGGGAACTGCGTCACAATGTGGCAGATGTTCAGCCCACCATATTTAGAGTGCCATTGACTAGAACACACCTGTATTACCAGGCATCCGTCACAGTTTTGGAGCCTGGATAGCGTTGCAGCCTAAGGTATTTAAAAAAGAATCACATGCAGATTTTTACTGAATGCATTCGGCCACCTGGAGCCAGGACCGTGACTTGTGGGGCAAGTCGGATTCAAGGGGCCACCTCCCAAAGCTGCGGAGCCTAAGGGCACTCCAGAGGGAACAGCAGCACAAATATGAGGTGTATGACCTCATAAAACTCTCAGAGTTGGGCGGGGGTCGCACTGGCTCTCAGAAACTTGGGGAGGCATGGAGGTGGCCTAGGCGCAGGCTCAACCGTGGAGCCAGGCCTCAAATGCTGATGCTCCCTCGTCAGATGACTTTGACGGATGGCGCAAAGTCGAATACCTCTTCGACTTCTTGCTCTTCTTATTCTTATGGGACTTACCCGAACACCATGACGACTTCGAGAGCGACAATGAGCATTTGCAATGGTTGTGCAACCCTCCCTGGGATGTTTCTATCGACCAGGTTTGAGACCTTTGCATCACTGGTGTCCTGGCTGGCAACTCTGGCTAAGCCTGTTGTGTAGTAATAAGGCTATGGAATTCATTCACAATCTGTGTAAAACTGGTTAAGTAGAGCTCGAGTGAGAGTCAATTATTTACTCTTGTTCCATACTTTTTTCATCCTGAATTAGGCTGTAGAATACCGTTCTGAAATGTGTAGACTTTCTATCTTCAGGATGTTTACTCGATGCAACCAGTAACTGACGTCCCCTTGTGCATAGGCCAATTCACAGTACAAGCCATTGGTACTCACTCCTCACAAGCACTAACACATTATTTGCTTTGATCTCATTTTTGATCATCGTTATGGGTAGCATACAAGTGTGTTCTTACCATAGATGAAGGGATCATAACAAATGTTACATGCAGCTTTTGTGTTCCAATGTGTGCAAAATGGAATTCTTTAAAAGTATTGGAAATAATATAACACAAAAAAGCGACAATATTTAAAAATATTCTTTTTTTATGTGCTAGATGCTTTTTGACCCTTTACCATAATCATGCAGAGAAGAATAATGTATAATCAAGACAGTGTGTGTAGTCTCTTCAATCCCTTTGCATGCTTTCTTCGATCTTGTGTCAAGGTCAACATGGGATTATGTATTGGGGACGCCATTTGGTAACTTACTGTCAAGGTAATACACTTCTTACCGTCTGTACAAGTAGGTCAGTTCAACAGGGACCTCTGACTTTCACTTTCAGCATTACCTGTATGGAGACACTCTAGGCAGTGAAAGATGAAGGCCACTGAAAAAGCGGCACTAATGGCCCGACACAAATGATAGTGAGGTCGTGACTGTCTCAGTGACAGTCTCCTGCATTGCTATCTGCAACCACCTGTGTCAGCTTGTTTCCTTTGCTCTTTACTGTCATAGGATTTGCGGCCCAATCAGATCTCAGAATTTCCTTTAATCTCATAGGCTGACAAACATGCTTTTAACAGAAACTGTTCAAGACAGGCTGAGATGCATCATTATTACAGTCAGTAAACGTTTAGGTTGTATTTCTACCGTTAGAAATGGGGTCTCTGGTTGGCAGTCAGTCTGCACTCTGTCCAAGTAGGGACCCTCACTCTAGTCAAGGTAAAGGAGATACAAACATGGATAATAACCCCTACTCACCCCCTTGGCAGCTTGGCACAAGCAGTCAGGCTTATCCCAAAGGCAATGTGTAAAGCATTTGCACCAAAACCCACAATAATACAGTGACAACACTACAAAATGGATGCCACACCAGTTTAGAAAAATAGCCAATGTTTATTTAAATCAAACAAGACCAATACGATAAAAATCCGACATACACAAATAAAGATATGAATTCTGCAAGATTAAATACAAAAATAGCGCCTAGAAGCCCAAATGCTGCAATTTGATGTTATCACAGCATCATGACAGAGTCATCTCCCTCAATGCGACATCACTGGCACCGGTCACAAAGTCACATGGACCACCAGGTACAGTATCTTAGGCAAAAGTGAAGAAACAAGTCAGTGCACGAGTTGCGGCGTGAGGCATTGCTGGATACAAGGCAGCATCAGTTCTGGTGCTGCGGGGCGAAGGAGCGGAGGCATTGGTGAGAGGCTTTGGTTCCTTGCTGCGGAGCTGTGGAGGTGAGACATCATCAGTGTGAGGTGTCGGTCCCTTATATCTCCGGCAGGGTCGATGTCCGGCGGATTCAAGACGCTCTGAGGCGACTTCAGTCTTGATCACACCACAGGGTAACAAGCAGTGCAACGGAGTTGGGTGTCACGAACGTCAGTGGTACGACACTCTGATCTCACAAGTTCTTGGGACATCCGCGGCTGCGGCAATGTTGGGCCTACTTTGTAGGTGGGGTCGTCGCGCTTCAGCAAGGTCCACGGCTTCAAATACCTTTGGCGTCTCAGGCAGCGGCATCCTTGTGAAGCTGCACAGAGTCGTCTGAAGTAATTTCATGAGGAATTTCACCAGATTTCACTTCCAGGTGCCCGGGAACTGGAGTGGCACGACCTGGCAAGCCAGAGTCCACAGCAAGTGAACTCAGAGACGGGTTGGTGAAGTCTTTGTTGTCCCTGAGACTTCAAAACAGGAGGCAAGCTCAATCTAAGCCCTTGGAGACACCTCTCAAGCAGGAATATACTGTCCTCTGTCAGGCAGAAGCAGCAACTGCAGGCCAACCCGGGAAAGCACAGTCACAGGCAAAGGGGCAGTCCTCCTCCTCCAGCTCTTCAGCTCTTCCCCTTGGCATAGGTTCCTCTTGAATCTTGAAGTAATCTAAAAATCTGGGGTTTAGGGCCCACTACTTATACCCCTTACTGCCTTTCAAGCAAACTTCAAAGGATAGTCTCTGTTGTTCACACGATCTTGATTTGCCACGGCTTGGCTCCAGACTCACACCAAGGGGTTGGAGACTGCATTGTGTGAGGGCAGGCACAGCCCTTTCAGGTGTAAGTGACCACTCCTCCTTCCACTCTAGCCCAGATGACCCATCTGGATATGCAGGCTACACCCCAGCTCCCTTTGTGTCACTGTCTAGTAGAGATTCACAGACAGCCCAACTGTCAGTCTGACCCAGACAGGGAAAACACAAGCAGGCAGAGTCACAAAATGGTTTAAGCAAGAACATGCCTACTTTCTAAAAGTGACTTTTTCAAACTGACAATTTAAAAACAACTTTACCAAAAGATGTGTTTTTAAATTGCGACTTCAAAGACCCCAAACTCCACATCTCTATCTGCTCCCAAAGAAAAACTGCAATTAAAAGTTATTTAAAGACATCCCTCATGTTAACATATGAGAGAGATAGGCCTTGCAACAGTCTAAAACCGAATTTGGCAGTATTTCACTGTTAGGACATGTAAAAACATACCAGCACATGTCCTACCTTTAACATACACTGCACTCTGCCCATGGGGCTAGCTAGGGCCTACTTTAGGGGTGCTTTACATATGCAAAAAGGGAAGGTTTGGGCCTGGCCAGAGGGTACACTTGCCAGGTCGAATTGGAAGTTTAAAAATGCACACACACACAGTGCAGTGGCAGGTCTGAGCCATGTTTATGGGGCTACTCATGTGGGTGGCAGAATCAGTGCTGCAGGCCCACTAGTAGCATTTGATTTACAGGCCCTGGGCATCTCTACTGCCCTTTACTAGGGACTTACTGGTAAATCAAATATGTCAATCATGGGAAAGCCAATTACACATACAGTTTACACAGGGAGCACTTGCACTTTAGCACTGGTCAGCAGTGGTAAAGTGCCCAGAGTATCAAAAACAGCAAAAAAAGAGTCCAACACACAGTCAAAACATTGGGAACAGAGGCAAAGGGGAGACCACGCCAAGGAAGCCAGGTCTAACATCTACTCATACTACTTTTAACAGTGATTTCAGGATACATTTTTATTCTTCTTAGTATATGGCTGATGGGATTGGTGCACACACTGATATAGTTCAATTCTTCATTCTTACCCTTACTGGGCGTTGCTGTGATATGCTCTCTGTGGGTGACAAATGCCTTCTAATTACGTTTTTTAACATTTTACACTCTGCTTTCCAATGACTAAGTGACCAGTGCACTAGTTGCAGTTTTATTTTCAACATGATAGATCTGGACGATCTGAGAATGGGATTGGAGGCACTAGCCTTACAGCTCTGATCTCACTCGATGTCCGACATCACTGAATGTGGCACCCACCTTCGCAAACTTCATGATTTAATACTTTTTTTGTATATGTTTTTATTGGCATTTTAGTACCTACCACACCAATGGCTTTACACTGTAAAAGCACATTAAAGAACAATAACTTCTCCCTCGCCCCCATGGTTCTGACATCATCACCAATTTCGGATTAAGGGGCATATTTATGATGCCCCTAGTGCCACTTTGCCCCACATTTGCGTATTTTTTTAAGGAAAATGTGGTGTTAAGGTGCCATTTTCCCAGCCCCATACTTTCAAAGTGGCACAAACGCTTGCATTGCGCCACTTTGTAAACTCTTGCACCACATTATGCCTCCGCCAGGCATAATGCATACAATGGGGGAGTTCACACGTAGGGAAACCCAGAAAAATGGTGCTGGGAAATTTACTAGATTTCACTGCACCATTTTTAGTGTCATTAGTCATTAACGCCTGCCTGATACAGGCATTTAGATGACGCTCCTATTGAAAATAATGGGCCTCCCTGTGCTTTGCTGCATTAGTGCCATCATTTATGGCACTAATCCAGCAAAGCGTCACATTAGCGCCATAAACTATGACGCTCATGTGGACACGGCCGCCTTGGTGCACCATGTTGTAAATGCGTTGCACACATGATGTCATTAGGGGGATGCAGTGAGGTGCTAGAAAAGTGAAGTATCATAAATGATGCACGCCTTTTCCATAAATATGCCCCTAAATAATATGTAGTGAACCAGGCATTCTGTGGGATGCTTTCGGTGGCAAATTTCCTAGTTACAGATAGAACTAGGATTCTCCCCTCTACTCATTCCTCAGTCAGACATCATGAGCGCTCAACTCCTATCTTCATTTGTGCTCGGAAGGGTAGGGCATCAGGGGGATCTAAAAGCTCGTTGAGCATTACCGCCCAGGCCTGTAGGTCATCTGCAAGTTTATTATCCCTACGTGTTTTTTGCGCATATGGCACACCTCAGCAGTTGCCCATTCAGCCATATCTCTCATAGAGTCTACAATCGTTGGTGCAATTGCGGACATTCATCTAATGGGTGTTTTACTTTTGGCCAGTACAAGGCCCAGGAGGAGGAACTTCCTACTCAGCTTCTTAACTGGGATCCATCCTAATAGACACTGCCCTACAACGCTGGGAATGGACCTCTCATTGGTCACGATCAGGGACGCACCGTAAAACATGTGAATAAAGTCCAATCCCTGCCCGGCACAGCAAGACCAATAGGAGGGTTGTATTGGGTAAATTGCAGGTAATACACTAGGTAATGCACTCCATTATATTGGATTAACTTAAAACTTGCATTAGTAGAGCATTCACTCCCTCAAGGATTCCATACCCTTCCTTGGTTGAAAGAGGCACCTCCAACACATCATGCCACATGCTGTGTATGGGTAATTCTTCGAATGGTGTATTTGGCCTCAATTCCCTATTGATGTATGAGATCAAACTCCAACTACCAGCCATGGCCAACAAAGTTCACAAAGTCTAGGACTCCTGGGGGGCTTCTGGGAAGGAAGGACACATTCCCCTGGCTGTTGCAGTGATTTTTGCAAACCGTAGGAATTGGACAGTCTCCAACTGAAATGTTTCTACGGCATCAGCCATGGTGATAAACCAATCACTGGGGTACTAGACCCACAAAGCCTCTCACCCTCCAGCATGCTACCTACTTATCAACATCGTCTGCCAATGAGAGAGAATGGGTGTAATGCCCAAATGTTCATGTCAGACGCATATGATGCCCTCATCAGTACAAATCTGACAGCCTTTTTGCTATGCAAATCAAACCTGTCTGACCACATAAGACATGGAAACTGGAACCCTTGCACCCATCATCAATAGTACTCTTCAGATATCTACACTTCCTATTCTCAGGGTCGTCCATCCAATGCACAGCGTATTGTAGCTGAGCTGCTAGATTGTAAAGTTCTAGGCATAGTAATTCGAGACCTGGCCAGGATAAACCTTTTCTCCCAGAGGATATTAGTTAGAAGTTCAATTATCAGCTTATCTGATTCTGCAATGTATTTTCTAGGCCTCGGCAGAACTCGCTGAGTTTTGCTAATTGGAGTTCTTCGGAGTCCCTAAAAACTATGCAGGATTCTGCCTGACTCTGCGAGCCGGCGGAATTTTGGTCGGCCGCCCGCTCACACTGCTTTTTTGTGCCAGTAGTGCATTTCATGCTAAAAAATCAACGTGAACGGCACCACACAATCACACGTGCAGGGTTTGTTTTACCCGCTTTTCTCTGTTCTGTGCATGGTCCTGTTTTCAAAACACCATAAATTGTTTTCAATCCTCCCCATCCCACTCATCAACCACTCTTTTACCTTTATTTTATTAGTGTGTGTCTTTGTTATTTGAGTATTTTTGTACTTCCTTATTTCTTCCTTTTGTCTGTTAATTCCTTGTTTTTTCCTATTTGTTTTCTTTTCCCCACACAGCGTCATAGCAGAGCAGGGTGAGACATCGGAGGCAGCGCCAGTGCAACTGGTAACCACACAACCTGCGGTTGCCGGAGCCTCCAAAGGGTGAAACCCTGCGCCATTTTTTCAGAGGTGGAAGTGGTTGCACTTGTTTTTTATGTGCAGTGCCATCTCCCCTCCATGCCGGCAGCAGGCCCGGGAGTAGGTACGGTTGTTGTGGGGGGTGGTGCGCACACCCAACAGCAGATGACACACCGCACCAGAGCTTGGCAAGTAATTATCTATTTATTCTACAGTGAGAATAATTTGTTTTCAAATAGCATGCTTCTCACACTCCAAGGTAAGTTAAGTTTACGTAGAGTTACGAATATAAGGGGATTCAATTTGGAGAGCCAGGTGGTCGGCACTACCTAATTGTACTTGTCGGTGATTGCTTGGGTTGATCACTTAGGCTAATTATTTGAGAAGTCATGCAGACTCCTCTGTCCTACAACTAAGACAGTAGTGGTGGTAATATCAGTAAGTTAGTGTTCTCTGGGTCTTTCTTTAAGTAGCTCATGCAGTCGCAACCAATCTTCCAGTGATGTGTAGAATACGTCTGTGCACTGAAAAGGGAAACTGAGTTGCCCATCAAAAGGGATAGAGAAGCAAAAAAAAATGGTGTAAAGTGCACAACACCCCTTGACAAGGGTTTCCGTACCTCTTGCAGTATTATTCAAACCAACCAGCATAACCCGAATTTCCTGTCCAATTTGATTAACCTATCCATCCCTGACTCAGAGATGGTAGCAACTGCTGAAATTTGGGAACTAGAGAATTCTCAGAATCGCCCAGAGTCCCAGCTCTAAGTTCTACTCTTTTCCGATTTATAGATCTGAGAACATGGAGCAGGACCTATTGAAGACAAGACCAGCTAATTCAAATAGGAAGATGGAGGCAGGTAATGCATTACAGACAGAAAGATCCAACGCGAAAGCCATGGTGGGAGGCCAAAGGGCTGATTGCAGGGACAATGTACAGCCACCGGCAGTAACCAGTGCAAATTAAATGTGGGCCGCAATTCTGAAATTGATGCAGTAATGGCGCTCCAGTTTCAGTCTAACAAAATGGATATCCTGTTAGACCTGCTAAATACATTGGAGGTGTTCGTCTCTGGAATAGATGGCAAGCTAGAAGAAATACCCTGTAGGAAAGTACCATCTTGCCTGGCATGTTACCCCCATATTTCACTGTATATATGTTGTTTTAGTTGTATGTGTCACTGGACCCTGCCAGCCAGGCCCCAGTGCTCAGAAGTGTGCCCTGTATGTGTTCCCTGTGTGATGACTAACTGTCTGACTGAGGCCCTGCTAACCAGAACCTCAGTGGTTATGCTCTCTCTTTGCTTTCCAAATTGTCACTAACAGGCTAGTGACCAATTTCACCAATTCACATTGGCATACTGGAACACCCTTATAATTCCCTAGTATATGGTACTGAGGTACCCAGGGTATTGGGGTTCCAGGAGATTCCTATGGGCTGCAGCATTTCTTTTGCCACCCATAGGGAGCTCTGACAATTCTTACACAGGCCTGCCACTGCAGCCTGAGTGAAATAACGTCCACGTTATTTCACAGCCATTTACCACTGCACTTAAGTAACTTATAAGTCACCTATATGTCTAACCTTTACCTGGTAAAGGTTGGGTGCTAAGTTACTTAGTGTGTGGGCACCCTGGCACTAGCCAAGGTGCCCCTACATTGTTCAGGGCAAATTCCCCTGACTTTGTGAGTGCGGGGACACCATTACACGCGTGCACTATACATAGGTCACTACCTATGTATAGCGTCACAATGGTGTCTCCGAACATGGCCATGTAACATGTCTAAGATCATGGAATTGTCATCCCAATACCATTCTGGCATTGGGGAGACAATTCCATGATCCCCCGGGTCTCTAGCACAGACCCGGGTACTGCCAAACTACCTTTCCCGGGGTTTCACTGCAGTTGCTGCTGCTGCCAACCCCTCAGACAGGTTTCTGCCCTCCTGGGGTCCAGCCAGGCTTGGCCCAGGAAGGCAGAACAAAGGAATTCCTCAGAGAGAGGGTGTTACACCCTCTCCCTTTGGAAAAAGGTGTCAGGGCTGGGGAGGAGTAGCCTCCCCCAGCCTCTGGAAATGCTTTGATGGGCACAGATGGTGCCCATCTCTGCATAAGCCAGTCTACACTGGTTCAGGGATCCCCCAGCCCTGCTGTGGCGCGAAACTGGACAAAGGAAAGGGGAGTGACCAGAGCTCCTCCAGTGTGCTCCAGACCTCTGCCATCTTGGAAACAGAGGTGCTGCTGGCGCACTGGACTGCTCTGAGTGGCCAGGGCCAGCAGGTGACATCAGAGACTCCTTCTGATAGGCTCTTACCTGTGTTGCTAGCCTATCCTCCTTCCTAGGTAGCCAAACCTCCTTTTCTGGCTATTTAGGGTCTCTGCTTTGGGGGATTCTTTAGATAACAAATGCAAGAGCTCATCAGAGTTCCTCTGCATCTCTCTCTTCACCTTCTGCCAAGGAATCGACCGCTGACTGCTCTGGACACCTGCAAAACCGCAACAAAGTAGCAAAGACGACTACTGCAACCTTGTATCGCTGATCCGGCCGCCTTCTCGACTGTTTTCCTGGTGGTGCATGCTGTGGGGGTAGTCTGCCTCCTCTCTGCACTAGAAGCTCCGAAGAAATCTCCCGTGGGTCGACGGAATCTTCCCCCTGCAACCGCAGGCAATGAAAGACTGCATCACTGGTCCTCTGGGTCCCCTCTCAGCATGACGAGCGTGGCCCCTGGAGCTCAGCAACTCTGTCCAAGTGACTCCCACAGTCCAGTGACTCTTCAGTCCAAGTTTGGTGGAGGTAAGTCCTTGCCTCCCCACGCTAGACTGCATTGCTGGGTACCAAGTGATTTGCAGCTGCTCAGGCTCCTGTGCACTCTTCAAGGATTTCCTTTGTGCACAGCCAAGCCTGGGTCCCCAACACTCTAACCTGCAGTGCACAACCTCCTGAGTTGTCCCCCGGCGTTGTGGGATCTTCTTTTGTGACTTCGGGTGAGCTCCGGTTCACTCCTCTTCATAGTGCCTGTTTTGGCACTTCTGCGGGTGCTGCCTGCTTCTGAGAGGGCTCCTTGTCTTGCTGGGCGCCCCCTCTGTCTCCTCACGCAATTGGCGACATCCTGGTCCCTCCTGGGCCACAGCAGCATCCAAAAACCCTAACCGTGACCCTTGCAGCTAGCAAGGCTTTTTTGCGGTCTTTCTGCATGGGAACACCTCTGCAAGCTTCTTCATGACATGGGACATCCATCCTCCAAAGGAGAAGCTCCTAGTCCTCTTCGTTCTTGCAGAATCCACAGCTTCTACCATCCGGTGGCAGCTTCTTTGCACCCTCTGCTGGCATTTCCTGGGCATCTGCCCAATCTCGACTTTGTCGCTACTCTTGGACTTGGTCCCCTTGTTCCACAGGTACTTTAGTCTGAAAATCCATCGTTGTTGCATTGCTGGTGTTGGTCTTCCTTGCAGAATTCCCCTATCACAACTTCTGTGCTCTCTGGGGAACTTAGGTGCACTTTACACCTACTTTTCAGGGTCTTGGGGTGGGCTATTTTTCTAACCCTCACTGTTTTCTTACAGTCCCAGCGACCCTCTACAAGCTCACATAGGTTTGGGGTCCATTCGTGGTTCGCATTCCACTTTTGGAGTATATGGTTTGTGTTGCCCCTATACCTATGTGCTCTCATTGTAATCTGTTGTGACTGTACATTGCTTGCATTGCTTCCTTTTGCTATTACTGCATAATGTTGGTATTGTGTACATATAGCTTGTGTATATTTGCTATCCTCATACTGAGGGTACTCACTGAGATACTTTTGGCATATTGTCATAAAAATAAAGTACCTTTATTTTTAGTATATCTGTGTATTGTGCATATGACACCAGTGGTATAGTGGGAGCTTTGCATGTCTCCTAGTTCAGCCTAAGCTGCTCTGCTAAGCTACCCTTTTCTATCAGCCTAAGCTGCTAGACACCTCTTCTACACTAATAAGGGATACCTGGACCTGGTGCAGAGTGTAAGTACCCCTTGGTACTCACTACAAACCAGGCCAGCCTCCTACATGCCCTGATAACAACGGCTCAACCAAACAGCTTAACGATTTCACAGTCTGCTCATGCAAAGAGGTGGTAGACAGATTATCTCAATTTCCGATAACCTTGGAAGAAATATTAAAAGAAGTCTGCACTGCCCAAGTGGAGAAGCGCATGTACGTCAACTCACCATCCAATATGCTGTCATCTGTTCCCCCTGCAGAGAGTACAGAGGGCAGTCAGCATGTAGCCCAAGTAGTTTCACCTGTGGATTCACCTGATAAAATGGATCCTGCAGAGAACAGCGCCAACAGCCACGTCACTGAGGCTCCCAAGGCTCTGGCATTCATTAGTTGTAAAGAATCCCAGAAACTTTGGAAAGCCTACAATTGACAAAAAGAGAGAGAAAACGCACGAGAAAGGGCAGGAAGTCTCCTTGGTCTCTCCATCCAAATTGGATAGTACGCCTTGGTCCAATTCAAACACAGCAGCCAAGTATGTCCCCGAACCAGAAGGTACCCCCATGACACCCATGATTCCGATAGAACACAGACTACCCCTTCTAGCAAATAGTCCCCTGAAGGAAAGCGGAAGTCCCACCAGCAGTCAGCAAGACTTAGCAGTGGAGAACTGTATGGCAGGAGGGGTTAGTCCTCTAACCTTGAAAAATGTAAGGAGTACGAGAAGTGAACATTCTGGCACACAGCAGTTAAATCTGGCAAATTTTCAAAACACAAATAATCATGAGCAGGAGCTTTGGATCCCGGAATTCATCTCAAGATCCCCTTCAGATGTGCTCAATTGCTCTACTATCGTAAGACTTATAAAAGCTCTTCCAGATCTCATGCATGTGTCCACAGAAGATATTGCTACTATAAAATTTATCAAAGCAAGAGGTAATCCGCATACAGATCCAACAATGGTCATCTTTTCAGCCCCTGACCTCCTCAAGCAAATTCTTGAAAAGAGGGAGTACTTGAGAGCTTGGGGCATTGAGGTGACCACATACCAAGGAGATACATATCCATAACCAGTATTAGAGGACCATCTGTCCAACAAGGGCACAGGACCATGGTCAGTTTTATGCGGGGTAAGCAGAACAACCAATTTTAGTGAAGACATTGAAGATAAAATTAGTGAAAGGTCTGTAGCTCAATCCCCCCGAAGAGTTCAAATATGGAAGGAGGAGGGGCGAAGGAAAATATTAACAAGACTGGATAACTCGGCTAAGTGGAGATGGCTACCCAGGGTGCTATCCTCAGTAAGGATCTGTAAAAGCTGAATAACAACTCAACAAGGGGTACTGAGCTTTTGTTTGTGAAATATAGGAGGCCTGCAGGCAAAACTGAAAGACCCAGCAGTAATCCAATTTTTTGGTACTTGTGATATCATAATGATCCAGGAATCTAGGGCCCAAGCGTCCACATACACAAGATTGGAGAGAAATTAATAAAGACTTGTGAGACCGTTGACCTATTTATGGTAAATGGTCGGAATCTGGCCGATATTCTCCCTGCATGGACAAGATCCTCCGGAAAGATAGTATCATATTTAGGTTACACACTGGTTAATTCTTCACTGTATAAGTTTGTGAGCGATTTCAGAATCTTGGACCCTGTGGAAGGCGACCATAAATCACAGGTAATTAAGATACTATCCACAGTGTGTAAGCGGGAGAAAGTGGTATGCCTTAAAAGGGAGATTGGCACTGAAAATCTTATCTTAATGGCGTACATATGCCACGCGCAGTCCGCATAAGGAAAGCAGCCGTAGGTAGGTTGCTGAAGCAATTGCACAAATTCTCCGAGGATGGAACTTTATTAAGTACCCTTCGAGAGCAAAGAAAGCTCCTAAAAAAAGAAATATGGTCCTTCAAAAATCTCCATTAGGAAACACTGTGGACCAGCTGCACTACGCTTCAGGACTATCAGACTCAAAACGTTTATGGAAACTGATTAACTCTATTGATAAAGGCCCAAAAGCAGCCCCCTGTTGTGCTCCTCCCCAGAGGATGAGGAAAGGCACCTGGGAGCAACTGACTGGTTAGTCCAGCTGGGTGACGTTTCAGACTCCCTCCGATAGGTGGGTCAATGCACTAAGTGTCCAACCCCCTTCCTGGGTTAAATAAGGGCTCCCCTGAGGGTGGGATCCTAGATTTAAGACTTCAGGCACTGTCTGCAAGTTTTGACTGCAAGACGCTTCTGCACCCTGGACACCGGAACGGCTGCTGTTGCTGTTCTTTGCTGGAACCAAGAGCAAGGCAGTAACCAGTAGGAGGACTCCCACTGCAACTTTGTTTCCAAGTTCTGCAAAGACTTCTGCATACTCCAGAGTCACAGCGACTCTGCCTGCACTTAGGAAAGCAAGAAGGAATTTCCCTTGGAGTGTAGGAGTCATTCCCCTGCATGTGCAGGCACCCCAACGACAACAACCGGTTTGTGGATCCTGCTGTCCTTCGGACTCCTCAAGGGTCTAAACACAGGTGGAGGTGCTGTGGCTCTCCAGAGGTCTGACCTATCTTCCTTGAAACTGAGAAGTCTGTGAACCCTCGCTGGAGCTGATTGGCTAGAACCCCTGTGCACTGCATCTGCTTGCGTTGCCAAGGCTTGTTGGCTCTTCAGGCCAAAGACCTCCTAGCTCCAAGAAGCCCCAGCCTCCAGCACAATCCAGTTTCAAGAATGACATCCTCTGTGCAACACCTGCGACATTGGCATCCCTTTTCGCTGTGCTGTTAAGGCCTCCCTGTGACTCCCTGTGCCTGCTGCCAGAGGACCCTTTGGGAGCTCCATAAATTCCTCCAGGCTTTCCTGTGTGCTAAAGGCTGGCCCTGACCTACCTGCCTTGCTGGTCCCCATAAATCCTGCAAACTCTGAGCAACTCTTCCCTGCATTTGGCAAGGTTTGTTAGTGGTCCCGCTGATCACTGACCCCTCTGCAATTCGGCCACTGGCGTGGGATAGCTCGTGGATGGCTCCACAGCTGCACTTTTTTGTCCACTGACCAGCAAGAAAGCAGCCCCAAGAAGGGTGAGCATCGCCCTTGTGCACCACCTGATCTGGTAGTCTGCACTCTGTCCCCTCTTCCCCTAGGTCTCCTTTTTCAGGAATCCATGCCTGGGTTCCATCAACCTGGTCCACGGGTCACAACAGGAGCTGGACAACCGAGGTCCCTATTGACTTCAATGGGAGGTTCCGAAACAACTTCACTCCTAGGTACTCCACTGTTCTGGGTATCCTCACGTGGGGACACTATCCAACCTTACTTGTCTAAAAGGGTTTCCTTAGGGCACTCTGGGTCCTAAAACGTGACAACTCCAACTGCAAATTCCCCATGTTAGCCTATGGACACTGACCGAGATTACTACTCTGCACACAGGCGCCTGGGGAATCCTACCTACTTACCTTTGGGGTTTTAGTACTTCCCCAGTCCTAAGGGTCATTGGGTGGTAGTGTAGGTTGGGAGTAATTTTCGCATTCCATTTTTAGGATGAGCGTAAGCGTACAACCTTGTGTATACTTTTAGTATACTTCTTTGTGAACTTAATTCCCCACCCTGGTCTTTCATTTGTTTGTTTCCTTGTCCTTTAAAAACCCTTCCTTGCTAGTGGCCAATGCTTCCTCTTTGTCCCTTCTATGGAGCCAACTACTATATCCTTGTACTTTGTCTGTTCATCTGGTGTTTTGTGGAACTACTTTCTTCTTTGATTCCTGCTGTTGCTAGTTTTCACAAAGAGTTCACTTAAACTCCCAGTGCCATCTACAGACTGAGGAATGCAGCTTCCGGATCACTGATCCAGGATTCCTCCACATAAAGGCTTGTAAAGATTCTTCTTTTCTCCTCACACTTGCCCGAGGGAACCCAGCGCGTGCTATTAAGACTTGTTCCATGCAGGGCTCTTTATTTTCTTTTCACACCGACATTATTATCCGTCCGTCTTTTTAAATCCTCTGCTTTCGTGCCCCTTTCCCCTTTTTGACAGTGCAGAGCACATAAACCACACACCCTGCAGTTCTTCACAATCAGCACTTTCAGCTGAGGATGCCACACAAGGCTGACACCAATAAGTGAAGACTGGCACTGCACAGTGCTGGTCAGAGGAATGGAAGCATAGAGTGTGCTCTCTCTGGGAAAACATTGCGTTTCACTGCCGGCATTTAACACATGTTCATCCACAAAATATAGTTTGTTTTCTTTTTCTGACAGCTTTTTTTACAATAATTAATTGTTTGTACTAACTATCCCAGGTTCCAAGTGGCAGAAAAGGAATCAAATAACTCTACCATCTGTCTCTGCTGCTGTCTCGCTCACAGCATTGCATTGCTGTAACCTCCAGCAAACGGTCTGCATTCCCTCCACCTGCTTTGATAAAATTTAGCTGGCAGGCCAACCCCACCTTGGGCCTTAGTGGTCTTCAATGCCTGTTTCACTACTATTATTTCTACCATGGTTATGGGACCATCTGCAAACCAGCCAGTTATGCATACCACACCTGCTGTGTACCATCGAGCGGTGCTGCTTATACCCTATGTAGGTATGCTACAAAGATTTCCGTTATGCCCGGTTGCATACACTCCATCTGCCCTTGGGAGTACCGGACTCTCACCACTGGAGGCCAGCGCGTTATGATATGGAGGAGCGTGACCAGCATTTTACTAACCTTATCGCCCTATATGTGGAGTCGCTGTCTTTGCCTGAGCAGGCAAACTTATCTAATCTGACCTACATCTATAGCAACTCTCGCCTACACTCCTTCCATTCAGGTAACGACAGTGGCTTCTCAACCACACAGTCTTCCAGGGCACTAAGTTTCTTTTCATCGTTTTGGTAACTGATTTGATCCCCTGTAATCCAAAGAGAACTGGAGCTCTGGCCAGCACCAAGAGGGGCTGCTTTAGGTACCAGCACTCTGGGTTGGACCAGTGACTACTCGAGTGCTCAGTCACTGCCAATTCAAGCATCTTGGAGACCTCCTCCTTAATGCTGGCCCTCACCATGTTAGATAACCTGTATATTTTATTCTTTAGAGGCATACTGCCCTCTGAGTCAATATAATAGGTGCACAAATATGTAAGCCCAGCAGTGTGGGAGAAAAGGGAGGCAAACTGCCCAAGCAACTGGCAACAGTACCTCTGCTGTTCTGGGGTCAGGGTAGGGGAGAGCTTTCCACCTTCCACTTACCAATCTTGTTCCTTGGAAGATAGATTGAAATGGAGTACCCTTAGGGCATTTCTGAGGGACTTGAGGTCCACCAAGCAGTTGACCTCCCCCTTCCTCTCCTTCAGCTCATATGGCCCTAACCAATGGTTTTGGAGGGCCCCAGACTCTACTGCCTCAATCACCCACACTCTTTGTCCATGCTGACACTCAACCAGCATGGCTTTCTGGTCATAACAGAGTTTCATCACCTCCTGGCTGGCTTCCAGATTTTTAGAGGCCTTCTTCCAAAAGTGCTGTATCTGGTTGTGGCGAGCTAGCATAAGGCTGACTACATTCTGAGAGACCGTCTTGGGCACCTGCTCCCACTCCTTCATCACCAAACATTGAGATGTATTAACAGGGTGGCCATAGAGTAGTTCAAATAGGCTAAATCCAACTTCTTTCTGTGGCACCTCCCTGTAGGCAAACTACAGGCATAACTAAGAAGATGTCCACTTCTGTCTCATGGTCTCAGGCAATCATGCCCTTCATGGTCTTCTTGAATCTCTCAATAAGCCCATTGATCTGGGGTTAATAGGGAGTGGAGAACATCTAAGTCATTCTTTGGATAAACCAACCAAGGTAAAAATCCCCAGCAGGGCACTGGTCATTGCAAGTGCAGTCACAGACCTCAGAGGTATGCCCTCTGAGTATGTGGTGGCATGATCCAAGACCAGGATAAAACCGTTGCCTAAGCCATTCCTGGGGTCCAGGGGACGAACATGTCAATGGCCAACCTTTCAAGGGGAGTGACAGATACAGGTAAGAGAACAAGGGGAGTCTTTAGGTTTTCTTCTGATTTATGTATATGTGGGTGATAAGCCTTGCAAAGTTCTTGTCCTGCCCCAGATGTACAACCAGGGGTATATCAAGAGCCAGACCCAGTATGAAGGCTCTGTAGCACTGGGGGACCACCAACAAATGAGTTGCCTCAGTCTCAGGAACGTTAGCCTTAATATGTGTGAGGTCTTTCTCCCAAAAGATCAGGAGATCTCCAGAGGTGTCACCAACTGCCTGGGCCTAAACTTTCCACCTCAAGCACTCTAGAGTTGGTCACTCCTTCTGTGATTTACATAATTCCTTAAGGTGCAATCCAGCAGGCTCAGGTATGTCTCCAAGGGTGGCAAGGTCCTCCTCTGTTGGTTCCAGGATGGCCTCCTCAGGTGTTCCTCCCTCCTGGATCTTGGGAGTTTCAAATGCTGGTTTCCCACACCCCTTGCCCTACCTCTTTTTGGAAGCAGCCTAGGCTATTTTTCCAGTCTCCTTGACTTTCCACTTGGGCAGCCATGGACTTGCTGGTCAGGTACAGCCACTCAGGCAACCCTTACATCTCCAGATGTGACCTGAGCTCCACTTCCTTCCTAATAGTGTGCTTTAGATCATTGCCTAACATACAGTCTATAGTCATGGCACGGCTCAGAGCTATTTTGGACAATGTAAGTACTCCCCACTCAAAGGGAATCAAAGCCTCTCAATTGTATCTGCTCCTACAAGCTGGTGGAATGTATTGAGTATGACCTGCTCTCAGGACACAGATGACACCTTGCCATAGTCAGATTGGCTCCTGCATCCTTCAGAACCTCCACTCTCTGCCCGTTGATGGTGACACATTGCCTGTACTTGTATTTGAAGGCATTTGGGCTTTGGACATCATCTATTTGTCACCCAGGGACAGTACGGGAACCTCTGCTCTACCACCCATACTAACTGGGGCAGTCTCTCTCCCAAGAGCTACACTGACCAACCCTTGGGTCTGTCCACCAGTGGGAGGCTGTGCCCTGCTGGAGTACTTGGCACCCCCTTAACATGCCCATATCAACAGCACTCATGGCACCTGGGGACCAACTTACCTATTTTCTTATCAAAAAAAGCTATTCTTCTCCTGGTCAGGTTGGGGCTGGGTCTCCCCTGTGAACTATTTTGGGGGCCTTGAGAGAACTCCTTGTTTTTACTTTTATCTCTTCCCTCTTTCTTCTGGCAGGACCCTGATCACTATTTTGGGAATCCCCTGGATGCTTTGTTGGACTCTCTGGTGGTGACCCAGAAATCTGCCTTCTTTGCAAGTTCCGTGGGGTCAGTTAGCTTGCTTTTAATTCAAGTGTTGGTGCAACTTTGTAAAGAATGTACTGAGCATGTTCTCCCTCAAAATCAGAATAAACAGGCCAGTAAAATCACTAACTTTGCTGCCTCTCACCCAACCACTCAGTGCCTTGCTGGAATAGTCCAGGAAATCCACTCAAGACTGGTCTGGTAGTTTCTGGCTGTCCCTGAACCTGGTGCAAATCGCAGCTCCGAGAGAAGGTCAGCCACTGACCCTTGGAGTCACTCAGGTGGCCTGGGATGAAGGGAGCATGTCCAGTCTTCCTTCCCAGACAAGAAATGGCCTTTATTATGCGGCCATAACCACACAGGCCGCATCCATGCAGTGTTACCACGCTTGCCTGAACCACGCAAATGCGTTGTTAAGGCACCACGCATATGCGTGGTTCAGGCACACAGCGGGAACAGCTGGGAGAGGAAAGCATCGGCCGGGTAAGTGGGGCTGGGTGGGGGGGGGTTAGGACTGTGTGGAGCAGGTTTTAGTGTTCTAGGCAGGGGCGGGGGTCAGGGTAGTTTTTAGGACAGGGTGGGGTAGGTTTTAGGGTTCATAGTTTTTAGGAGAGACCAGGGTAGGTTTTAGGGTTCAAGGCAGGATCGGGGGTCAGGGTTGTTTTTAGGATCGGATGGGGTAGGTTTTAGGGTTCAGGGCAGGGATGAGGTCGGTGAAGTTTTTAGGAAAGGGTGGGTAGGTTTTAGGGTTCAGGGTGGGGAGTCGGGGTATTTTTTAGGACAGGGCGGGCAGGTTTGTAGGGTTCAGGGTGTGGCAGGGGATCAGGGTAGTTTTTAGGACAGGGCGTGGTAGATTTTGGGGCAGGGATCGGGGTAGTTTTTAAGACAGGGTGAGGTACGTTTTAGGGTTCAGGTTGGGGTAGTTTTTAAGGCAGGGCAGGGTAGGTCTTAGGGCTCAGGGTGGGGCAGGGGATCGGGATAGTTTTTAGGACAGGGTGGGGTAGGTTTTAGGGCAGGGGTCACGGTAATTTTTAGGACAGGGTGAGGTAGGTTTTAGAGTTCAGGGTGAGGTGGGGGTCAAGGTAGTTTATAGCACAGGGCTGGGTAGGATTTAGGGCATAGGCGGGGGTTTGGGGTAGTTTTTTCAACAGGGCAGGGTAGGTTTTATGGTTCAGGGCCACATGGGGGGCCAGGGGTTGGGGTAGTTTTTATGACAGGGTGGAGTAGGTTTTAGGGTTCATGGCTGGGGGGTCGGGGTAGTTTTCAGGACAGGGCAGGGTAGATTTAGAGTTCAGGGCAGAGGGTTGTGGTAGTTTTTAGGACAGGGTGGAGTAGGTTCTAGGGTTCAGGGGCGAGGGCGTTGGGATAGTGTTAAGGGCAGGGCTGGGTTACTTTTAGGGCTCAGGGAGGTGGGGTTAGGACTCAGGGTAGAGTAGGGTATCAGGTGCAAGGGGGCAAGACGGGGGACAATTCACCACGCATGTTCCTTTACCAAACATGCTTTTACAACTAAATTTGTTGTAAAGGCATGCATGGTAAGGACACGGTCGATGTAAACCTTCTCAGACAGCAGGGCAGGCCTCAAGCAACAGGGCAGTTATTTGGCAGCAGTGCAGTCCTTCTTCCGTAGAGTCCACTGGTCCTGAATGTTCCGAAGAGTTGGTCTGAGGGTCTAATATTTATATCCCAGGTGCCAGCTTTGAAGTGGGAGACACTTCTGGACTTCCCCCGCATCTGGTTCTAGAATTTCCTTTCTCCCCACTGCTCCGGCCCCAATGAGTCTGGGGTGATAAAAGACTAGTATGATGTCATTTGTGAGTGTGCTGAGGTAGCCCCTTTGAAAATGTAATTGGGGCAGTGAAAAGTTATGCCCCTCCCATCCTCACAGGATGGCCCATTCTGACAACACGTAGTCCCCCTTTGTATCACTGTCTGGGAGGAACACACAAAGGCTAACTGCTTATTATATATAGTCGAGTGAAGAAACCCACCCAGTTTGTCAGTTTTTTGAGGAATGATTTTGAGGAAGGATCTTGAGGTTCCAAAAGTGTTTCACCAGTCATTATTCATAGTTTTTAATTATTTATTTTGGAGTGGTTGGTTGTTTAAACTCTTCCTGAGATTATTCTGTTGGTCATTTCACCTAAGTGCACCTCAGCTGAGACATTCGCCAAGTATACCAGCTGACACATGCATTGCTTAGTTCTGTAGTAACCACTGAGCTTTATTAAGTCTGTGCTGTTTTGTAACAATAGGCAATCCTAAAGATCAGTGGTATGGTGGAGGAGTGAACATATCCTGTGCAGATGTGTAAAGATCATTCAAGGGTTCTGTAGTGTTGTTAGCAAAGGGGCTGTATGGAAATGCAGCACCAGTTAGCCCCATTGATGCAGTTCCCCATTGATTCTGCTCCTTATCCGCATTCAGCTAATTCGCTCTGTAGGTTAATGCACTTGTTTTAGAGACATGTCTGTAACCTTTGATCACAGCTTTGGATCATAATAATTTTTAAATAGTTAATGTACTCACTGCTGAGGATCACATGCAAGGAGGTGATGTGTATTAAGTCTGATCAGTGGTTTGATATGTTTAGGATAGGCATCATTACATAACCAGTGGGTCACTCAAGGGTCACAAAACGAAATACTGGTGACCTAACTAAATCAGTTATGTGCCTGCTGCTAGCTAGGATCATCATTTGAGGCACTTCAATCCTGGATCTTTACACGGTTGATAAAATTGGTTATCTTAGGTTGAATTTACACGTTTGACTAGGTACACTGCGCCATGGCTCAAAGAGTTGATCGCTCACTGTTCAAACATACAGTGATCTGCATGTAACAGGCTTTATCCTTGGCAAAGATGACTCAGAGTTACATCCTTCTGAGGTGAGTAGTGTGTATCATTAAATTTAAATTTAAGTGCTGTTATTTACAGCACTTTGTAACATCGGAGGGGTAGCATAAAGTACTATACAAAAACGTTTTTATTGTGTAGTATTTAAGTTATTATCAGTGCAACTACACACAGAGAAAGGCATACCAGAGCACATTTGCCCATACGTGTTTGGAGAACCTGAGAAAGTCAAAAACACAGTGAAAGCTTAATTTGAGTCCCTTTTACTAACGAAGTGATGAGCTGTGCCTGGGTCACCTGATCGATGCACCATCTGGAGACAAGGAGCGAGGCTTGATCTGTGCTCAGTTTCACCTCTGACACACCTCCCAGACTCTAAGGTGGAAGGATTCGATGGAGCTGGGCTAGAACCCATCTCCAGTTCAAGAATATATGCTGGAGCTAGAACCCGACTGGTTTCCATCTAATATAATAAGTGGTTTCCAATGCAGATAACTCCCTATGTTTCTAGATGTCCACTGTGCTTTGCCTGTTGAACTTCGGAATTATGAGACACACTTACCAACGCAGGTGGGGATCACATCCCAGTGGCTTTCTGAACTCCCATCCTTTTGTACGCACTCTATTGTAGGCGGTGAAGGTTGATACCCCCAGTAGCAGACTACCCTTGGCTGGGCTCCACGTTCATACGATGTTTGTGATGGTTTAAGAGTAAAACCTGACCCTTCTGTGGTTGGATCCTTGCAGGTTTCTGAAAAATAAAACCATAAGATGAGGCTCCTTACAGAGCTGCATTTATCAGAAGCTTACAGGTAAACCCTCCACAATGAGCAGATATTTTGTCCCCAGTACGGTCAGTCCGCACCAGACCAGAGAGCACCTATCTCACTTCAAACAAGATCCACTTCTAAGGACCACAGTCACAAGCCACGCTCAGCCCTCAAATTAGAAGGCCCTTTGACACAAGTGTGTAACACCTGGAGGTGTGTGGGTTTGAGAATCATCACAGGTGCTGGAAGAAGGCGTGCGGGGAGTGCTGCAGCACCCCCAAAGTAATCATGCTGGAGGTAAGAAAGTGCATGAGGAATAAAGATGCCTTTAAAATTTAACTTTATCCCATCTTCTGTGCGTTCAGAGACAGAGGTCAAATGTCAGGCTATGTCCTCTGTCAAACTGCTGCTTATTCTTCTAACATGGAGACTGGCATTTAACAATTCTTTTGTTGAATGCAAAGGGAGAGGAAGGAAATGTATATTTTTTCTAACACAAAATTTAATACATATAAATGAGTGTATAGATATTTTTTAAAAATCAGCGATTCTGATGCATGATGCCAAAAACGATTTAAAAACGATCAAAACAAACCAAGTTATAAATTGAGCAAATGAGTGAAAAACAATTTCCACACATTATGGTTTGGGTGTTATATAGTTCAATCAGTAGAACTACATGTCAGTGCCAATTTAGTGACAATTTCATTGAAAAATGTGCTGCCTGTAAATGATAGTGCGCTACAATACCATGGCACAAGTTGAAGGTACATGTAGATAGATGGCGTCTACCCACTATTTTCACAGGATGGACGCTGTCTACCCAGCCAAGAGTTTCGACCCACATAAATATGCTAAACGTATCCCAGTTTAATTTTCAGACACTAGGACACATTCATCAGTGGCTATTTCCTGTCATGGGCACTTGGCCTACCCACACAAGTGAGGTACCATTATTAATGGGAGACTTGGGGGAACACTTAATTGTAGAACTAGTGTTATTACCAATTGTATTTCTCTGCATTTGCACCTTCCAAATGTAAGACAATGTGTTAGAAAGAAGTCATTTTGAGAAATACCCTCTAATTCACATGCTCGTATGGGTACCCACACATTTAAAGATGTAAAAAAAAAACTGATTCTAAACAAAGGCCAAAGTTAAGGGGCCATCAGGCCTCCTTTTGTTGGAGTATCCTGGCTTGGAGCTATTTGAAGCCTCACACCTAAATGTAATGGAGGGGAAACAAAGGCGCGCAGCCTATCTCTTCACAGGTACCTAAGAGAGGCAGCTTTGGATTGTGTTCAGTCCCTGTATATAAGAGATATGCATGCACAGTAAGAATGTCAGAGGTGTTAATCTGTATCAGTATTTACACAAATAACAATTTAAATACCACTATTTTGTTTTTTTCTTGTACTGCCGTGTAGTGCTACTCATCCCAATGCGGAGGGTCAGAGAGCTTTACATCATACATGCATATTACACTTTGACTATAAATCATACGTGTCAATCAGTGTACAGGATGCGCTACATAAGACAGTGACGGTTACAAGGTATAGGAGTCGCATGCCCTTCATAGCTCACTGAGACGTATTAGTAGGATAACAATTTTTGAACTGCCAGTAACAAAAACGTCTTTGAGTTAAAAGCAGTCACCCACGTACATAAAATAATAATCTGTTATCTGCGTGTTGCATAATGTGCTTTGAAGGAGACATTAACCCTCTGTGCTACTTTGATTCAAAAATGGTGCTAAACAAAACACAGATCTCTCCAGCAAATACATTACCCTCCAGGGTTATCTTACTATTATTAATATGCCCTGGGATTTAGATGTGCACAAAGCTCTCTGCAGCATGTACTTTAACTACATAACATATTTTAAAATGCAGACTTTGCAACCAATTAAGCAGAACAGATTTACTGCCACATTTCTACTTCTTGTCAACTTCTTTTTGGCAGAGTTTAAAAAACAAATGTGAAGGTTGAGGCCTAGTTTTTGCTTAGGGGTTGCATCACTTTTATTGGCACAACCCTGATGCAAAATCTCATTTGTTAAATATTGTAATACACTCAAATGTACTCATGATAGACCTGCTAAACATATGTGTGAGGTCTTAAGATCTGATGTCACTTCTTGTGATGTGAGTTCCTGAGGGTTCATAGGTTGTGATGCCACTGCCTGTGCTTTCACATGCAAAGCCATGTGCTGTGATGTAACGCGCCATGATTTCACTTTATATACCGCCCAACTTGCTTAGTCTCCCCACTTCTTTTTTTTAGGAGTTGTGCCCTGTACCACACCATGATTTAGTAATATATTTATGTGTGTGCTGTAAAAAGCACTGCTGGCTATATACACACTGTTACCACTAAAGTCTACCACAGAAGAAAATAACTAAATGCATGAACTGGTCGCTGCTATTGGCCCAACGTCACTGTGTAACAAACCTCATTGCACTTGTACAGTGCTGCGTTATTGACTGAGGGCCTGATTTAGAACTTGACAGACAGGTCATTCCGTCACAACGGTGATGGATATCTAGTGGCATAATGAAACTTGAGTGGCCTCTCTACATAGTAAATGGAGGGGTTCCCCTCCAGACTCATGCAGGAACTCTGATGCCAGAGTACTGTGCTGAGGGTCCCCCTGGAGCTGAGGGCCCCGTACTACGGGGTCCTTTGTTATGCAACTGCGGATTTCCCATCTGCCAAAATCTAAATACTATAGAATTTAAAGGAATTTACATATCGGCGGCCGGGATATCTGTCACTGTTGCGAGGGAGTAACCCATCTGCTGAGTTCTAAATCAGGCCCTGAGTCTCTTGATGCTCGTCATTCCTAGGTGAACAGATATTGTCTTCAGCATCTTTCTGAAGACAGGGAGTGAGGGTGGAAGCCTTATATCTAAAGGTGAAGTGTTCAAGACTATAAGGGCCAGCACTGAAAATGAGACAGGCAACTACGTCACAATGTGACAGATGTTGGGTCCACTGTATTTAAAGTACCATTGACTAGAATAAACCTGTGTTACAGCAGATCAGACATTCTCCGTGGTTTTGGAGCTTCAATAACTTTGCAGCCTAACTTAGAGGTAATGTGAGACAACTGACTCAGGCATTTAAATAGAAGTCACCTGCAAACGTTTACTAAATGCAATCGGCCACCTGCAGCCAGGACAGTTACATCTGGGCCAGTAATACAAGGTATTTTTCCTGAGCCCAATAATGGCTCTTACAGCAGCATTTTTATCCAGACCCGGAAGAAAAGGAATTGAGAAAGCATTATTTTGGAGGAAATCACATCCAAGACTGACTATCAATAAGCCGATGTGGTAGGTCGATGGCAGGATTGTGTTTGGGAGAAGATTTAATATAGATCTGGGCGGCGTCATCAGCGTAAGACTGCATGGATGCACATCTCTACTTAGATACGTCAAACCCAGGGATCAAAATACTAGGGCTGTTGACAGCTCATGACCCTGTGAAGTCTTGTCTACAGGTTCCAGAGCTACAGGATCCAAATTTAACACACTGGCAGAGGTCATTCATAGTGAACCCAGATTTGTGCTTCGAAATGAACAGGTTTCCCTACAAAATCCTGAGGAGAATAAACAAGTCTGGGTATCTGTTACTGGTAATGCATGAACATTGCAATAAACATAATTAGTGCAGCCAAGAGGAAGGAAACAGGGAATATAAGGGCAAGGTGTACAGCGGGGAGAGCCTGGGGAGACAAAAATTGCAAAATGTCCCTACTGCGTGCCTTAGCAAGAGTGGGTGGCATTGGCAGAGTTTACCACCCTCAAACAACAAATGGGGGGAAGAAACTTTGGAAAGGCCACCTGCCCATACCATAGGCAAAGTGAGGACTTTTGTTCTAATCCTAGCCAACGCCTACTACTGATGTATTCTAGAAACTGTATCAACATTCTTCTTGAGTTATTCAGTGGTAAAATATTTTCACTTGTGGTGGTTTTTACCACTTGGGCCAATAATTTGTTATTCATTTTGCCAAGGCAACATTGTTTCTATAAAGTGCATTGCCCACTTCACAGGGTTTACTGAAAGAAACTATAAAAAGTGTTTCACTTAATATCTTCAGCCAATGTACTTATTTACATCAAGTCATAACCTAGGAGCTGGGTTAACACAATCTAACTTAATAGTGTAAGAATTCTGAAGTAATTCAACAAAAAATGGCATTCAATAGAATTTATGACCTGAAACAAGGATGCAACGAACTGCTCCAGACAAAGGATTCAAACTATATAGGAAAAGAAATAGCCACCTTCCCCGGCGCAGTGCAGGTTGTCGTTCCCTGAAACAGTGCTTGCTTCTGTACTGCGCATGTTCAAGAAATGAATGTGCACTTCTATTCACACGGCAGGAGCTCTTGACAGTCGCTCTAATCTGTCAGGGTGCTTCTCCTCAGGGTGGGGAGGTTCCTTGAGTTTTGCTGTGCTTTGCTTTTTGCATTGTTCTTTTTATTTAGCACACTCTCTTTTAACCCTTTCCCTACTAGGCCTTTTCCCCAGTGCTAAGTCTTTTTTTGGCTATGTGGGGTAGTTCGCGTTTAGGCCTCCATAACGTTTTGTCCACATAAGCTATCCACGCCAAATTAGAGTCCTTTTTTCCAAACATTGTAAGGATTCTAAAAGTACCCAGGGATTGTGGATTCCCCTGGAGAGGTCTGAGAAATTAGCCAAAAATATAGCTACATTTTGTTTTTTGGGGGGAAAATGCGAAATTAGTGCTGCAGAAGAAAGTGCCTGTTTTTAGCCCTGCAAATGACATCAACAAAAGTAAACCAAGTGTTGAAAAAAAAAAAAGATTGAAAATTAATTGGGAAAAAACGGGCATTTGTGACAATGTTTTCATTTGTAACTTCTCATCACAATGGCCGATTCACAAAAGCTACATAACATTACATCTGCTAGACCCTTCTGGTTGTGGGGACATGTAGGGTTTGGGTTTGTGGGTTTTCCAAGAACTCGAGGTACCCAGAGCCAATAATTGAGCTGCAGCTGCAATGGTTTTCCACTGTGTTCTGGGTATGGAGCAATACATATGGTAAAATTTAAATTGGGACAAAAAGGTATCAAGGAAACCTATGTGTTTCCAAAATGGGCACAACAAATAGAGGTTAGAATCAGGATTTTTTGAACATCTTTAAATGTGTGGGTACCCATACTAGCATGTGAATTAGAGGGCATGTCTCAAAATTACTTCTTTCTTACACAATGTGTTTCATTTGGAAGGTGCAAATGCAGATAAATACAATTGGTAATAACACTAGTTCTACAATTAAGTGTTCCCCTAAGTCTCCCAATACAAATGGTACCTCACTTGTGTGGGTAAGCCTAGTGCACACAACAGGAAATAGCCCTGTGGGTAGCTCTGGTTTTTAGACCTTACCTCAGCTAGCAACTTGGGAAACCTAGCAAACCTGTACATTTATTAAAACTAGACACCTAGGGGAATCCAGGGTGGGGTGACTTGTGTGCCTCTCACCAAGTTGTTTTACCCAGAATCCCTTGCAAACCTCAAACTTTATCTAAAATAACTTCCTTCCACCATCATTCCCCGAGTCTCCCGATAAAAATGGTATCTCACTTGTATGGGTAGGGATAGTTCCCACAGCAGGAAACGGCCCAAAATGCAACATAGATACATCAAATTGTTACCCACAAAACTGACCTGTTTTTTTGCAAATTGGGTAGCTGGGGTTTTTGGGCCATACCTCAGCTGGCACCTAGGGAACCCTAGCAAACCCTGAACATTTTTGAACGAGACACCTAAGGGAATCCAGGATGGGGTGACTTGTACGGCTTGTGTGGCTCTCACCAGATTGCTTTACCCAGAATTTCTTGCAAACCATAAACTTTGTCTAAAAAATAAATTTTCCTAATATTTCTGTGATGGAAAGTTCTGGAATCTGCACAGAGCCACAAACTTCCTTCCACCCAGCATTCTCCTACGTCTTCTAATGAAAATGGTCCCTTATTTGTGTGAGTAGGCCCACAACACAACATGGATTCATCAAATTTTTCCATGCAGAACTGACTCGTTTTTTGCAAAGTGGTTTGCTGTGGTTTTTGGGCCCTAGCTCAGCTGACACCTAGGGAAACCTAGCAAACCTGTACATCTTTGAAAACTAGCTATGTAGGGAAATCCAGGATGGCTTGACTAGCATGGATCCCATGAGGCTTTTTTACCCACAATGCCCTGCAAACATGAAACTTTGCCTGAAATCATGCATTTCCTTTACATTTCTGCAATGGAAACTTCCAGAATACACAGGCATCCACAAAGTTCCTACCACCCAGAATTGCTCCACTTGTGTTGATAAAAATGCTGCACCACTTTTGTGGCTGGGACAAGTTTCAGTAACAGGAACTTATCACACCAATGTGGGGACTCCTAATGACGGTTGAATACGTTCCTGTCACTGCCACTGCGCACAATCACACAAGTGGCACAGAATCTTTGTCATCAAGAGAGGGGCAATGCTGGGTGGTAGGATTTTTGTGGATTTCTACAGATTCTGAAAGTTTCCATCACTGAAAGTGAGGCAAAATGTGTTTTAGTCAACATTTGAGGCTTGCAAGGCATTGTTGGTAAGAAAATTGTGTGGGATGGATGCGAACCACACCACATTGGACTCCTTCAGATGCCTTGTTTACAGAACTGTCTGGATCTGAGAGGTTTTTCCAGGTGGCAGGCTATCCAAGCCCAAAAAGTGCAGCTGTTCACCATTGCAAGTGGGATGATACTGCGAGTTAGCCAAACTGTCTTGGCCCATTTGTAAACACAAAACCCAAAAGAATCAAATGTCCTCTTGCTTGCCTTTGGTATGAGATGCTTTAGGCCGCAGGGTAGCAGAAAGACTGTTTACCCAGTGGGGGGTGAGGGCATGGCTATGTCCATGCTGGGTAGCCCTCACCCCTACAGAAAAAAAGGTAATCCCTGGTGTCCAGTGTGCTTTCTGTGGGGCATGTGGGGGTAATTGCCCCTATCTGCCTCCCTCTGGGGGCAGAATGACTGTTTCCATTTTTTTGAGGGGGGGCCTGGCTATGCCCATGCTGGGCCACCTCCACAGATACAAAAAAAAAAAAAAATCCCTGGTGTCTAGTGGGCAGAAAGACTGTTTCCCAGGTTTGGGGGAGGTGGGGGCATGGGAATGCCCATGGTGGGTAGGCACAGCCCCACCCATACAAATACAACAAAAAGTAACCCTGGGGGCAGATCAGCCTAACAATGGGGTCAAGCTGCTCTTGGGGGGGAACTGTGGGGGAAGAAAATGTACAAAATATTTCCCCCACATTGGGAGCAACCCTTTCCCAAGGAGCCGCTCCCCAACATATATAATTTATAATCCCTGGTGCCTAGTGTTATTCTGCCCTCCCCTCCCCGCCCCCCAGTGGGAGAGTTGTCTAAATATAAGGCCAATCAGAAAATGGACCAAATTATTTTCCTATTATGGGGAGCGGCTCTTTCCTAAAGGGCTGCTTCCTGCTACAAAAAATTATCCCTGGTGACTAATGGGGTGGATGCCTGCTTGGAAAAGGCACCATTGGAAAAGGAAGATTCTCCCCCTGTGGTGGATCCTATTTAGTTTTATCGGGAGCCAGGAGATCGCTTAGCCTTTTGGCTTCTAATGACTTTTAACCTACTTAGCCTGCTCTGTTTTAGCGCATTTATTTAATTATTTCTTCAAAGATGGCTGCTATGTTTATAGTTAGGAAGATGTTTTGAGTTCATGTTAACAGTGCCACTCTGTGAAGGCGCCACTATCAGCATCAAAGTCAAGTGATATACGTAGGTATTCACATCATGTTCCTTTCCCACTTACGTGAGACAGGAACATAATGTACTTTTGGAGGGAATTGTTTATGCAATTGCCACCCCAGCATGCCTTCTTATCTATTGTTTGGGAACATACCTGCGTCATAGGTCCTACAATATCTGTATAAATACATCTCACGCAGACACGGTTATCAGAGGGATTCCTACCAGATGCCATCAACGCTATATATGTTACAAGTCACCTTGATGCAGACCCAGCCTTTGTGTCCCCACGGAGTCTAATCTAGAGACCTCATTCCTAGGTAACAAGGGTTGGGGGGGCGCTTCTCATGGACACGGTACTGGCAGATTAGGTTTAACACACCTATCTCTCTTTAGGTTAGAGATTAGGTACATCGTTCTAGGTTTTTAGGGATATCTCACATCTTATATTATTGCAAGATGGACTCTTGTTTTTACAATTCTGTTTCTTGCAGTGTTCATTATCCTAATCATTGCAGCCCATGCATTTTACAATAGATTGCAGTCTTGTTAATAAAACCTATTGGCAACTTTACTGCATCTCCGGGATAGCCGGTGTATGACTGAGACTTGTTGCTCATGTGAGAAAAGGGTAATCTCCGTTTAACCACAACTCCCCTGAGATGTCGCACTCTTGAGTCCATGCGTAAAGGCTGCCACAAATCACCTTTTACTATTTGGGTTTTGGTGAGGTACTGCTTGTGAGCCTGGAGGATTGGGCCGACATTTGTGACTTGTTGTAGGATTGGCCTAGTCGCCCACAAACAAAAGTGCTGTCTTCCCTAAACCAGCAGTCTTGCCCAGAGCAAGAGTCCAAATACGACACCCCCTTCCAACGATACCTCTTCTGTGTGTTTCTGTGCTCAGACGGCTGAGATAGCTCTACAGGCATTGAAGCGGTGAAAGTGAAATGAGAAGGACGGCTCATTTGACTTTCACTTTTGATGTAATGATATCAGCACGTCATGTGCGCAATCCTCAGTACATTGAAAAAAACAATACCTAAGGCAGTTGGGGAAGCTGTTCCCCATCTGCCTGAGGCAACAAAAAGAAAAAAGGAAATCCCTCTGACTTTGTGGTCTGTGAAAACGATGGAACGGTTCAGTCCTCAACACATGACCACCAGTGCTGAGGACGGAACGGTTATGTTCTCGGCACCAATGGGGTTAAAGGCAATGGTAATTCAATGTTTTGCTGTCGCTTGTGTTTTTTTAACTTGGTGACTCCTTATTACGCAGACATACGTAAAGTCTTATACTCTTCATGTTCGAGTTCCACAAATATTTCTCTCTTATAGAAACTGTCAGAAGTTAGAATTCACAGGAGAATGTGGATGAGGAGTTTGCGACTTTTATTTCGGCTTTACTGAAGACATATGTTGGCATTGTGAAATCTAAGAACCAGATCATTGTGTGGGTGGTCACTAAATGTTTGTGACTGTAAAATATTGGTGTGGTTCTAAACACTTTGGGAAGCACTGCACTAGAAAGGGACATCACTGGAAAGAAGGCATTATCTCCTTTCCAAAGTTACCTCTCCCATATTGTTTATGCTCAGGGGCAGAGTTAAAGGTGAACACAACTGTACCTTCTGCCTTGCCTGCTCTTGCTTTTGTTTTGTTTTAATGTCAGCAACCAGTGTGCAGTGCTCATTACAGCAAAACAAACAAAAAAATCAAATTTGTGAGGGACTTGATGATTGTAATATTCCCTCCATCTGTAACATGAATTATAAAGTCAAGATTCTGATATAATTTGAGAGATAGCAGGGAGGTGAAGTGATATTTAGTGATAATGTTTTAAATGTTTTAAATAGAGTTTCACTTTAGCAGTATGTTTTTACTTTCTAAGTTGAATATGTCATGGATAATAAAATGATGGCAACTTGCTTGATCAAGACTCGCCTGTCAAATCTCAAATCCACTATCTATCTATCTATCTATCTATCTATCTGTATATATCTCAATATCTATTTATCTATCTATCTCTGTAAGACCTGGCATCTATGGCATGGTTTACTCCTTAACTTTTTGACTTCAGGATTCCTGTTTTGCTGACTTCATTTTTGCGGTTTTAGGACTCTGCACACTTTACCACTGCTAGCCAGTGCTAAGGTACTTGTGCTCTCTGCTTAAGACATGGTAAGAATGGCTTATACCCAATTTGTACAGCTATATTACCTGTAAATGCCATGTAAAGTGACACTACTGTGCCCAGGGCCGGTAAATTAAATGCTACTAATGCGTTTCCGACTCGCAAATAGGAAGGGGTGTTCCCTTCCTATTTGCGACTCGCAACGCGATGCAAGTTGATTTGCGACCGCGAAAGCGGTCGCAAATGAACTCGCAGTTACCATCCACTTGAAGTGGATGGTAACCCATTCGCAAATGGGAAGGGGTCCCCATGGGAACCCTTCCCCTTTGTGAATGATCAAAAAAATATTTTTTCAGAGCAGGCAGTGGTCTTATGGACCACTGCCTGCTCTGAAAAAAAACGAAACAAAAGGTTTCGTTTTTTTTTCCTAAGTGCGGCTTGTTTTCCTTTAAGGGCTGCCGATAGAAAAAAAAACTGCTTTATTGCAAAAGCAGTCACGGACATGGAGGTCTGCTGTCTCCAGCAGGCCACCATCCCAGTGAGTGCCCAGACTCGCAATGGGGTCGCAAACTGCGACCCACCTCATTAATGTTAATGAGGTGGGTCTTTGCGACCCCATTGCGAGTAACAGAAGGTGTCTGAGACACCTTTCTGCATGGCAAATTGCAAGTTGCAATTTGCGAGTCGCTCGGGCTCGCAAATTGCAAGTCGCAATTTGCTTTCTTCCTACATCTGGCCCTAAGTCACCCCTAAAGTAGGCCCTGGACAGCCCAGAGGAGAAGATGCAGTGTATTGAAAAAGGGGAACACACTTTTGAGGTTTATATGTCCTGGTAGTGAAAAACCCTTACATTCATTTTTCACTACTGCAAGGCCTACCCCTCCAATACGATACCACTGAAGTTAACTTGGGAACAGGTGATCAGGTCATGTTTAGAGTCTCTGGTATTGAAATGCCAAATCTTAACTTGGATGGTGAAGTCGCATTTTAAAATACAATTTTGAAAATGCCACTTTTAGAAAGTTGGCATTTTCCTGCTTTAGCCATTTGATGCATGCAGCGTGTCTTTGGGTTACATGACTAGGTGTGAGTGACAGTTGGGCTTTGTGTATTCCTCCTAGACAGTCACACATACAACAGAAAGCTTAGGTGTGACTGGAAGGGCCATCACTGGCAGGATGGGCGGGAGGAGCTGGACCCAGCCCCACTTTCAATTGAATAGGCTATTTTCTGTCTCCAAACAAAGGGCTGCATACCCCCTCTAGTTACTCTGGAACCACGGCCATGGAAGGCAGTGTGTCTGTGCACTTCAACGGTGTGCCTCTAGAAGCTTCTCCCCTCTTAAAAAGGCACATACTAAGTATACAATTCTGGATGTGTGGATAGTCTGTCAGGAAGGACTGCTGTGCTGCTGAAAGGGCTTTCACTCTGCTGGACTGCTGATCTGAAGGACTGCTGTCCTGCTGTGCCAGCTGCCCTCTTGCCAGGGTGAGAAGGACTGTACCCATATTTCTTGAATCCAGAACCCAGAGTGTCTCCACCGGCTAGCTAGCTGACCTCCTAACCTGAAACCTCAGAGACACATCAGTCTTCCACCAACCCTGCACCTGCACCTGGACTCTGCCATCTGTGAGTCTAGCCAACCCAGTCCTGGACCCTTGAAAGTGGGCTAAAAGTGCTCTGCCAGCCTCTGTGGATACAGTAGAAGCGACGCATCTTGTCTGATGCGTGGCACAACCCCGAGAAGAACCAACACATAGCTGCTGCTGTGTGGATTGGACCTGCAGCACCTCCGCAGCCTCTTAAGATATGCCGCTGCATGACACATCCTCAGCGCAGGCCCTCTTACCCTTCAGTGACGCCGCAGCCGGACAACACATTGCAGCCTCACAGCTCCTCGGAACCGATGCATCACCTCGACTGCGCTACGCATACTCAAACCCAGACTTCATATTGCAAGCCCTTGATAACATTATCCAGATGATGCAGGACCTCGCACCACAGCCTTGCCGCATCTTGGAACCGATGCATCCCTCTGGCTGTGCAATGCATCTAACACTCGGATCCTCGCAGCGCTTCCCAACCCCGGAATTAAGGTACTTTATTCAGCAGGCCAAACTGGGTCCCTGTATCCGGCCCACGCTCCATCACAATCGGCCTGAACTTGTGACGTTTCCCTGGTCTGGTGCGACCAGATTTCCACAGTTTGCCCTTTGTGCTGTATGGGGTTATTTTCACCAGAATCTCTAAAATTACATACCTCCGCTTCTACTATATGGATTATGGTTGTTGTGGTCTTGCTTTATTTATTAAAGAAATCTTTATTGTTCTAATCTGGTGTGGGATCCTTTTTACGTGGTGTTTTCACTTTATTACTGTTTGAAGTGTTAAACAAATAATTTACACATTGCCTTTAAGTGAAGCCTGACTGCACTGTGCCAAGCTACCAAAGGATTGCGCACAGGTTAATTTAGGGTTTGGCTTGTACCTCACCCTGACAAGGATTGTGGTTGCTGCTTGACTAGGGCTCACATCCCAGCCAACAAACAACTCCATTTCTTACATCTTGGCTATTGTACTACTCCATATCTAGGAATGCCATGTAGTCAGAAACCTCCTCTCAGAGACGACAAAATGCTGCAGAAATGATGCATTATTTCTTATCCTCATTCTTCCCTGTTCCTTGTCACTCCCACAATTACTTGCGCTGGCTCCCATTTCCAAACATATAATTTTTAAAAGGCTTTGCCTTGTCCATTTTGCTTTTTATAAACTTAGGACTCTGTACTCAAATGACCTTTCATACCTTACTCCCTTTCCTTTTTGCTCACGTGGTCCTCTCTTAACTTGTTGATTGCTCTTGGAGACCGCTTCTGCTGCTATTAACGTGCAAAGTATTCATCAAACTCCCAGACTCCATCCTTTTTAGATGACCAATTGTATTTCATGGAGCTCCTAAAGCCTGGAGTGCCCCTATTCCATCATCATTTAACTTAATTAACCTACCTCTCTCAAACTAAGGACATGTTGCTGCATCCTTGAAGTGACAGAATACCCTTGTGGGTGACAGTTTCCAGTCAAACTTACCACATCTTAATTCAGGTTGTAATGGGTGCTATACATCTTTCCACCAAGACTACAGCTTACCAAGGAATGAATTACTGTTGTGCCATGCAGTTTCTGGGCTTCCTAATTTCTGACTCGTGATGCATAACAAAGGTTGCATTGTGTGTGTGTGTGTTGTGGTGTGTGTGTGTGTGTATGTGTGTGTGCGTGTGTTGTGTTGGTGTGTTCGTGTGTGTGGGCATGTATAATTCAGGCTGCAAGAACAGGATCGGTCCTTATAGCGTAGGTAAACACTGCCAGGGCCAGACAAACAGTATCCTTCTGAGGACTGGTGTGTTATGAGGGCCCGTCCCCATAGTGTGTTTAGGTAGTTTTGAGCAAGTGTATCAAAAAACACTAAAAGTGCAGTTACATTTGCATTAGTATGATTTATGACCTACCCTACTATCAAATTGTGCATGGAGTTAGAATAGTAAATGCACACTTCACTTCAATGGCTGGTCCTCATAAATATAGTTATGTTTTGGGTGGGTGTGTGTGAGTGTCCGTGCACGGTGGTGTTTGTGCTAATATTAATAACATTTTGAGAATGGTTCAGAGACCATAAATGTACATGTGTCTGTACAATTCTAGTAGTCTCAGGCTTTGTCCTACAGCAGTTACTTTGAATATATTGGCTGTTTTTTGCGTGTTAGAGGTTTAGGGCTGGAGGTGGGTATCCACGGCAGATACCATAAAGATGCTGAGGAAGCATGTGAATTACCAAAGGGATTATCCTGGACGGAATGTATCAGAGCCAAAACCAGGCTTATGATTGGTGAGAATATGTGACTGTGTGTCACTGTGGGGCAGAGATTGGAGAAGTGGGGCAGGCAATGTCAGGAAGTGTTGACAAAAGACACACTACTGCTCCCTTCAGTGGGTAATGTCAGAGAGCGAGCTGTAAACCTGCATCAATCTTCCTTTATTTTCGAATTTTTACTAGACGTGACTAAACATTTTGGCAACCATTGGGTCGTGGTCCACAGGCTCATTTATGCACCTGCAATGACGGAGGTCGCTTGTGCTTCTGCCTGGAGAGATAATCTCTATGTACCCATCCTGGGGCTACATGTGCAATTAATGGGGTAAAGACAACAAAGTAATATGTACTACATTTTTTGTCTTTTCTACTCCAACATTTTGCATAATTGTAGTGCTTTTATAACTAAAGGACATGGCCTATTTCAAAGTGAAATGATAACATGTAGTCAAGAAACACGAATAGGGTCATAATTTTACAAGTCAAGGAAGAGGAGATGTTTTCGACCCTATTGTGACATGCAAGGCCTGGACCAATGTATGCTCCTGATGTGTGTCTTTGTGGATGTGTTGCACTGCAGGGCATGTCCTGGCATCTTGGGACACGGCCTCCCAGCTTTTCCATGTTCTTATATAGTCACTGGCAGAGCACTCAGGCTTCTGGTTAGGCAAGCAGTCAGTACATGTAAACCTACTATCTGCTTTTGCTTTTTCCTCCTCGTTCGGTGCCTCTGGAGCCATGCTTTCATCATTGCTTGATGGAGCCTCCGTGTATAGTTTGTTTGGTATGCCTGCAAAAAAAATTATAACATGCGTAAAGAGTAAATATTTTTTATACTGTTTTTTACAACAGTTAGCATCTCAAATGGCATATTGCGGATTACCTGTCCGACTTCTGATTTATACAAGCACAAAAACCTTACCACCTCTGACAAGGCAAAAATATACTTCAACCTGGCATCATTTCCTGACCAAACATTCAGGATGCTATTAGGTATCGCCAAAGGAGTTAAAACCTGTGTCACTCTCAGCTACATTGTATTATGTTGTATTACATTGCATTGGTATGTACAGAAGTAACTATATTATGTTTCTTTACTACCTCTTGCAAAATCCAATGTGCCTGAATTAGTTACTTCTATAATCCATGAACTGCCAGTAATATTCTATTAACCTGCGATCCAATCCATCATGCAGTTCAAGCGGCATTTTATTGTAGAATGTTCTGCATGTAATCAAACACTTGAATCAGTACTTTTTCCAATCTTTAGAAGAGGGGTTGTTAACATACAATTCAGTGATATGTATTTTATTGGTATTGTGCTGATGGAGGCTACTAGCTGTTTCAAAGGGCTTTGCAAGGGTAGCTATCGAAGGTCAAAATGGGAGTTGTGTGTCAGTCATAAAGTATGGACCATGCTCTCCAAGAGGATCAGTCAGTTTTGACATCCTTCAGAGGCTAATAGGAACATCCAGCTAAGACCACAGCACTCCGATCCAAGCACATTTATTTAGATAATTGCTTGTCAAGTTGTAAAGGGTTTGAAACCAGTCCTTAAACAAAACAGTCATCTTCTTTGTTATTCAATTTGTAGTTTTATTCCCGTCAACAGTGGTCCTTTGTAACTGGTTTGTTCATATACATCCAACAGTAGTAGCCTTTAATAGTAAATTCTTTCATTAACAGCCAACAAGTGTTTCGTCACACAGTGACTTTTTCAAGGCTGAGAGGTCAAGAAAGTTGTGTCCATATATAAAATAGGTCAGTCATATGAGAAAGCTGTGTTTAGTATATAGAATAGACTTAATAATGCAAATAATCCATAAAGTCGTCTCCTCTAGCGAGCCTCCAGGGAAAGTAAATCACCAAAAGTTACCAAAAAATGTACAGCAGGAATGGAGAATCGTGGGACCACGATACATCCTTGAGATTGAAAGTGAACCATCAGCTCGCAGTGTCCTCGTCCTGTATGTTTTATATCCTGTATGTATGTCTTGACATACTGAATGAGGGCACTGCGAGCTGATCTTGCACTTTCAGACAAAGAGATCTATAAATGGTGAGCCTCTGTCAAGAAACACCACAAGATATGGAGAAATCGGGATTCAGACCATGTAAACACACACCAACATGGCTCTAACTGGAACTGTGGTGTGACATGGATAACACTCATGAAGTTTGGAGGGAGCGGATGTGGCACTCAATGTCATCTTAACAACTGTCACTACTATGATGCTATGTGAATTTGTACTGTTGCTGTACACACATTTCAAAAGCATTTCAAAGCCATTTAAAAAAGCACTCAACGATTGATAAATTGAACAGCCAGGCCCTTCATGACTGTTCTGTAAACCTCTGATGTGAAGTAATACTAGAACTAAAATGATTCTCTAAGTATTCTCATATATATTTCAATGATTTATTTTAGATTGTTCTAACAGGTACAAGTAATCACAAACGGATTCCAAAGACATCAGGGCATGGAATAATCAATATCATTCATTAATAAACACACTTTTAAAGATTCTGCAGTATGTAAGCCTGGATAATATCCATTGTTTCTAACTGTGAGGCGGGTAGAAATAGTCTAACTGAATGCAGAGGAATAGAGGCACTGACAGGAATCAACCAGAGCAAATGCCAAAGGTGTGGAAATAGGGCTGTTTATCAATAGGCTCTTCATCAGACAAACCAGGCTGAACAAACTTTCAAAGTTTATTCTTGGGCTCCTTGTACCACATAACTCAGTCTTCAGAGCAGATAGACAACTTAGAATGGAAGAGGGCATAGCTGTCACCATTAGGAAATCCATCAATTACAAGAACTCTCCCACTCAAACATAGCATTCATTCATATATGTGACTTTAGCCTACCCCTTTTCACATTCTTACAAACTCTGGTCTACGCACTGTTAAGCCTCATGTAACCAGAAGTCTCCTCCATCCACTGAAAAAGCTCACCAACAGCACATTGATCCTAAACCAAAACTTCTTGAGTCACTCAAGAATAGCAGTTATGAGAACATCATCACAACCACAACAGATCCAACTGGAAATGTTACTTTACAACAGGGCCAGCCATGATTCTTTGTACCTGTAGCCCAAGGAGTACTGCCCAGAAATAGGCAAAACGAATGGAGAAAACCAAACTACCCCGTCCTAAGACACTTAAGAAATTCTGCTAAATCTACCAACATGCAGGACACATCAGAAACCTCACACACAGAACTCACTATGACCCAAATAAAGCAAAAGTGTTTGGAATTCCTTGCTTACTTCACTTAGAACATTCCAGCAATGAGAAATAGTGTTGACATTATTTCACAATTGACTCCTCCCCCTTCAAAGTACACATGGGACTCCTACTTACTCATCACCACAGTAAAATTAGCTACAACTACAAAAGAATTAAGACACACAATTTATTTCCGTGACCCCATTATGATCAAAATTCTGAAAGCTAATTTCCATATCTTTCAAGACACAAGGTGTAATATGATCAATACCTATTTATATCAAGATATACTCCCAACACCACTGAAAAGAAGCCAAATCACCCAGTAACTAAGCGGTCCAACCTTGATTCTTACCAAGCATAATACTATCATCCAATATTCATCCTTCCATGGTATGGGAAAGCCATATACAAACCAGTGGGTATTCAACTGAACAAGACAATTTGAAAAAACATCTACTTGCCAATCGCCGGTTAGGATTTCAAGCTGATTTCATCATTGAAACAATGACCTTAAAAGTGCTGGATGGTGCATTTCACCTCCTGGACAAAGGCAATGTATGACTTCTCCTGCTGAAAGACCTATTGGCAACCTTCAGTACTGTTGATCATGAAAGACTACTTCAGACACACAAAGCTTTCTTGACAAAGACTTAAGATGTTTCACAACCTTCCTGACCGACAGATCCTAACTGGTTAAGATCAGTGCACACCCCTCCACCACCTCCAATGTGCCCTGCGGACTTCCTTAGAGCTCAATCGTGCCAACTCATTTCAGTCTAAAATGGAACCATTAAGCTTAATTTGGAAACAACTGTTACCTAGCCCTGCGCCAATATGTAGACAACATCCAACATTGGATTTTTTTCCAATTATAATCGGCACTGCACATGTTTGCCAAGCTTTCAGTTTACATTTTTTGACATTTAAACATTAAGGCCCTCATTATGACCTTGGCAGGCAGCTCCAGCTGCCCGCCAAGATCTGACCGCCGTGCGGCCGCACCCCCGCCACGGTCAGTAGAAGATCCCTGGGCCGGCGGGCGGAAACCAGCGGGGATCTCGGCCGCAACATAGGAGCCGGCTCCAAATGGTGCCGGTGGTGTTGCAGCCGTGCGACTGGTGCATAGCAGACAGTGAAAAGCCGCATGGGGCCCTGTCAGGGGGCCCCTGCACTGCCCATGCCAGTGGCCCCACGACTCCCCGTACCGCCAGCCTTTTCCTGGCGGTTCAAACCGCCAGAAAAAGGCTGGCGGTCAATGACTCGTAATCCCCTGGGGAGCGATGCTAGCAGCGCTGCCCAGGCGGATTATCACCGCCGGGGCAAATGTGGCGGAATACCGCCGGCCGCAGCGGTGCGACCGCGGCGCTTCCGCCGCAGTCGTAATACCCCAGGAAGCACTGCCAGCCTGTTGGCGGTGCTTCCGTCATTTTAGCCCTGGCGGTCTTGTACCTCCAGGGTCAAAATGACTCCCTAAGTTTTTATGTGTCATGTTTTCATGTCCTATGTGTGACACATTGAGTTAAAATGTATAAATGAATGTTACATTGGCCCTAATTATTGACTGATACATGTCACATGTTTCTCTGAGTAGAGGACTGCACCTCAGTCTCTTTACATCCGTAAAGGTGCCTCAAGGCAACCTCTTCAATAATTCTATGTTCCAAAAACAAGAGCCTCTACTGCCACTAGCACCCAACCCTTAGTCTTGCTGTGGAGCCTTCACTATCCCCAGTACCATACTGAAGAGACCCCCCACCACGCCCACCATTCAAACTTCAGAGGTGTTACTGCAGTGTCCACCACTACACCAGCACCCAAAAACCAGCAACTTGCTGCAGTCTTATGAGAAGTTCCCAGCTCTATACACACAGATGCTGCAAGCTATATATCCCCTGAAAAGCCCCATGTAAGCAATCCCCTTTATCTCACTTAGGCAAACTTTTCAGGCATAGTACTGAAAGGCTTTTCAGCTCCCGCATATTTTGAATTTTGTGCCATGTGTATCACTGGTAGCCAGCCCTGGATTTTATCTAACAATATTGTTTCTGGGACCTGGAGTCCACATTTATATACCTATATTGGGAAACCAGAGATTGCAGGTCTCAGACTGCACCCTACTATTGGCTTAAAAGCATGTACTGGCTCAATGTGCCTCTCCTAACAAAGGAGTGTTAGGGATGTGCTGGCATAGCTGCCAGTGACCCCCTCTTCAAACCTACCCAAACCCTTCTCCAGCAGCTGGGCTACAGGATAGGCAGGCTCTCATTTGAAGTCTATACCCTCAGTACTGGGGAAAATCTATAAATAGACATATTAAAGCCCATAAAAGTACAGTAAGAGGAGAGAGAGGAATTCATGTAACACAAGAAAGCACTTCAGGCTGGTCTTTAGAAATATCACATATTTTATTTTCTGCAAAATCAATGTTTATCTTTAGGCTTTTAAGCTTATGACCAACATTTAAATGTTTTCAGGATAATTTTCTTACACTGGCCTTTAATAATAAAATAGAACCAGGTCTGTAAGTAGTACCATGGCATGTAAACCCATGGCTTGCTTTCTTAGCCAACAACACTTAGCATGCTGCTTCTTTAGAGATGATGCTTATAATGCGTCTTACATGGTTACTGTGAAACTACAGATCCTAGAATGCAAACTGATGTAGACTAAAAAGTGAGAACTTTGTCTAATAGTCCCAAATGCCATATGGCAACTTAGCCGCTCTGTCACAAAAGCGATTGTGTGTTTTTATTTTCCTAACATTAAATTAAGGCTAAACTGTTTCTTTTCATGTTCAGTGCCATTTCATAATTGAGGCAAGCCATGAACAGTGGGCCAGATTTACTAACATTTTGTGTTGTGGTTGCGCCCCCTTGCATGGCTTTGTAAAGAAATTTAACACAACGCAGCAGCTTGTGCTACATGGTGATGCATTTTGTTCTGGGAGGCAGTACCTGGATGGATCAAGGGTGTTCCTGTGGATTTACACATGGATATCATGCAATCCCAGTTTTACAAAGGTTTGCAAACCTAGGATTGTGTGAAATTGCAATGCTTCCTATAGGATGGCATAGCGGGAAGAAAAATCTTTTTTTCTCCTCATTATTTCCTCTTTCAATGTGTGGTGCAGAATGCAGGGATCATTTTTATGAAGAAAAGTACCCTTTCCTGCACAAAAAGAGCTTTTCCTTGTAATGCAGAAACCCTTGCATTGTGGTTCAAGGGTGCCTGCGTTGGCGATAGGCTGCCTAAAGTGCACCAGCGTTATGAGAGCACAGAAGGGCACCATATCTTAGTAGAAAACTTGCAGCTAGGTGTGAATGTTGCCTAATCAGCCATACAGCATTCATTTGAAGGTATACTCATTCCTCACTCCTCATCCCTGTTTTCCATCCCTGCTTTTCATTTATCATTTCATCTTCTCATCAAAATCATTCCTACATCTTATCCCTCATCCCTGCTTCACATCCATCATCCGTACTTCTCATCCATCATCCCTACTCCTCATCCATCATCCCTACTTCTCATCCCTATTTCTCATCCATCATACACCATCCATCATCCCTACTTATCATCCATCATACATCATCCCTCCTTCTCATTAATCATCCCTACTTCTCATCCATCACCCCTACTTCTCATCCATCATACATCATCCCTACTTCTCATCCCTCATCCATGCTTCTTATTCATAATATTCATCCAGCATCCCTACTTCTCATCCATAATCCCTACTTCTCTTCCATCATCCCTACGTCTCATCCTTACTTCTCATCCATCATCCCTACTTCTCATCCACCATCCCCACTTCTCTTCTGTTAGGAATCCCCAAGGTGCCTCCTGCGTTATCTGTCAGCATCCACAGGGATTTGGGTTAAATCATATCTCTGTTCTTGGTTAAACCTTCCTGTTTCTAAGTAAACATAATGTGCTGTGTTACACAATTAGTTTTATCAATGCTTGTTTTACCAATGCTTGTTTGCTAATGTGAGCAGGTGTAGACATGTGCTTCTAATTGGTTGTGGTGATTCATCCACATGTGGAAACTCAACTGCTTTTCTGACTGGCTATAAATAGCAGAGTGAAGCATGCCTCCCTGCTTGACTTTGTTTTGCTTCCTGATCTCAGCACCTGACTTGACTGTCCAGCCCCTGCTGTCATCCTCTTGTTTAGGGCTTTTGAGGCAATGCTTTTCTTCGTTCCTGTACCAGCCGACACTAGGCATTCCTCCAGCATGGAAGCAAAGTGACTAGTATTCTCCAGGGACTTTGTTCTTTGAGCACCACGCTTTCCTAGAACAGCTGGTGTATTTCAGACCTTGTATTTTAGGAGTGTTTATCTTAAAGAGATAAATGCATTTCTGAACATTCTACATTATTATTGTAGTTACTTGCCTAAATGTGCTTCAGGAAATCTGCTTCAACTCAAGTACTAGAAACAGTGACAGTGCAATTTTAAAAGAGCATCTACGTGACTTTTCTTTCTCTAATAGCATCACTCTTGGATTTTAATTGTGTCATTCATGTCTGTGTTTCAGGTTTGAGGAATTTGCTTTTTGAAGGGTTTTTCACACACACAGTGAAAACAAAACTAACTGTGCCACCCTAACTGTTTAAACCCAGAGTGGACATTTTTATTTCTTGGATTGTTTTTGTTCCTTTTAGTTTAACCCTATGCATGCAGGAAAGTTTTATGTGATATGATTAATGCCCTTGTTTGTCTTTCTTGTGCATGATAAATGCAACCACAGTTCTAATTGTAGGGTGCAACAGTGGATCTCTGTGAAGCCAGCCCTAGCGGTTCTTATTGTTATGGTTCTCAGTCTGGGTTTTTTGGTAATGCAGTGTTAGTAATTGTGCCAACAGTTATTATTATCCAAGAAAAGTGCTGGAGCATCCCGGTGTTTTTCTACCGCTCCCGTGCCCATATCAGAAAGAGAGATTCAGTTTCAAGGAAGTTGAGTGCACTAACTCTACTATCACTCTGTCAATAACGACCTGCCCCCCGAAGATACAGGGTGCCTGGCTGGACAGGCAAGACGTGGCAGTGTTTTATCTCTTTCTCTTCCACTCCCCCATTCCTTTTGGGACACCTGCCGGGGTTTCTGTGTCCACCAGGAAGTGCTGAGAGGTGTTCCAGGAGGTCGGGCATCCTATCGCCCCTGCAGACATCCTGCTTTTCAGGTGAGTGGCCCGCCTCGACATCTTCCATCATCCCTACTTCTAATCCTTACATCTCATCCATCTTTCCTACTTCTCATCCATCATCCCTACTTCTCATCCATCATACATCATCCCTACTTCTCATCTGTGCTTCTAATCCCTACTATTCATCCATCATCCCTACTTCTCATCCATCATCCCTACGTCTCATCCATCATACTTACTTCTCTTCCATCATCACTACTTCTCATCCCTGCTTCTCATCCATACTTCTCTTCCAGCATTTGTACTCCTTATTCCTCATCCCTCAGTCATACCAACACATTTTCAGTTTTGTGAATCACACCTTCACACTGATTGGTTGGCAATAGCCAGTCAGAGCTGCATTCTATTTCACTGAAAAACAGCCTTCTCATTGCATGTGCTGGATGAAGATGGGGGGAAGAAATGCAACTGTGTGTTTGTTTCCAAGGCTACAACATTTCATTTTATTTAACTAAGTGTTTTTCCATTTACCCAGGCCTCTGGTTTGGGAAATACAAGGAGCCCACAGCGTGGGCCATAATCAGCTCTTTTGGAGAAATGTTCATACGGTTCATCTACAGTTCAAACTCTGGAACTGATGGAAGCGAAGCAAGGATGATGGATGAGAAGTAGCAATGATGTATGATGGATGAGAAGTAGGGTTGATGGATAAGAAGCTGGGATGAGCAGCAGGGATGAGAAGTAGGGATGAGGAGTGAGGATGTCCTAAAATGAATGCTGTACAGCCATCCCAAGCTCAGAGCGACTGCATGAGCCCTTCTTACTGAGATCAGTAGGATGGGAGAAGTGCTTGTGAGGGCTGCTTTAGCTACACCAAAACCCATTCCCACTAGAAGCAGTGGGAGGGGCTAATCAGATCCAAGGCAACATTCTATGAAGATGGGCTGAGTGAGGCTGGGACGTGAACACATTATCAATCATGCCAACATTTCGCACTGGCTTTTTGCTGTGAGACCACTCATTGAATATGCAGAGTTACAGCCAGACAGTGTGGATGCACTGCAAGAAAGAACTGTTACTCACCTGCTGTCATAGCCCTGTCAAGTTCAATTTATTTCCCAATGAACTTTTAGTCATTTGTGAACTACTAAAGGCTTGCCTTTTTGGACAGTTCAAAGAATAAGATCTTCAAAGCAACTTCTGAACTTTGAAAGCCTGTCTGCTCAGCCTGTAAACATTATGGTTTTAAGTTGTTTAAGCACTCTCTCAATTTCAATGTAATCTCAAAAAGTTTACATGGTTATAATGTAAAGTGTCCTTATACCAACTGGTCTGAGCATGTTATATAAATGGTTAAATAAAATAAACAATAAACAATTTTGATGCTACTAACAGGTGCTCAAATCTCCTAGTGAAAGATGGGCAGAACATTAGTGAAGAAAGAGACTCTCCCTTTTACCAGCACCTCTCTCGTATGAATTTCTTCATTGATGGCATTTAGGGCTTGATGTACAAAGCATTTTTGGGGTCACATGAGGCCCAGTTTGCTGAGCAGAGACCAAATGGTGATTCTTTAACTTGTTAACGAATCGCAATCTGGGTTTTACGATTCGGTATTTGGAAGTGGCATGTTGAGGGCGTCCCTTCCTAATACCGAATTGGAAAGGAACCTAAGAATGCTTTGTGACAGAAATGTGGTCACAAAACATTTGCAATTTACCACCAATTGAAAGTTGGTGGTGACTCATGCTCAAATAGAGCAGTGGTTCTTAACCTTTTGACTTCTGTGGATCCTCACTGAATCATTACTAGATGCCGGGGACCCCCTCCATAAGCAACTTGTATGATTTGAATCTCAAAATAACACACAAAAATAAAACCAGATTATACACCATGCAAATGCTCAAATACTGAATTTTTTTGTTCAATTCACAATCAAATATAACATGTTTTCAAATTTTCAATTTTGCTTCTCTATTTGTATATACTTTATTGTTTTTAATGTTTGAAATTGCTATATTATGTAATGTTTTAAAACTGTCACAGCCTTTCAGGTGTTAGGCAGTGCACGAGGTACACCTGGGTGCTACGCGGCCTATAGAAATCTCAGAATGAAAAAAAGTACATCACAGCCTCAGGGCTGAGTTCCCCCATTGATCTGTTGATGGTAAAGTGGTCCTCACACTGCAAATTGGCACTAAGATGGCCACTTTCCTGGAAAAATATAAATGTGACCCCAAGAAAGACATAGACTGCTTGTTTTGAGGCTGGTGCCTAGACAAGCTCCTAGACACCATCAACTCTGTCACAAAGATCCTTGATCTAGCCAAAGAGGTAAAGAAATCTGACTCCCTCATCTCGTTTGATGTCCTATCCGGCTGGGTGCAACGGATGGGTACCTTTCTGGGTAATGTTAACTGCACTATTTCCCCAAAGCGGCATAGGTCCCTTCTCATCAAGGTCGACCCCAAGTCAGAAACTGGACCAGTAGCCCAACAAGGCCTCTTAGGCAACCCCTTTATCATGGAGTTAGGGACATTTGTGGCTACTTTTACTTCTTTTGACAAGGCCCAAGTCTCTATTAAGCACATCTCTGCTCCAGAAGTTTTTGCCTGGGTTGGTCGGCCGGCCGCTTTTTCCATCAAGTCCCCTTCAGAGGTCAAGGCTCCAAGCCTGGTCACTGGAATGACCAATCCAGATTTGATGGCTTCCTCCAACCCATAGGACTCCTCACATCAACAGGGTGCCAGAGGACAGTTGCCCAGAGACAGTAGCCAAAGTGGCACTCACAGTAAGTATTCTCCCTTCCCCCTAACTAGGCATTGGGAGTAGGTTGGCAGGTTTTGTCCACAACTGGCACACGCGGACAATGGATGCTTGGGTCATTCAGACAGTACAAGACTTTCACATAGAATTCAATGGCTTCCGGGTGCAAATGACAAGGCAAGACCCCTTACTTTTTCAGAGCATGAGGAGGTTTCGGCTCTAATGCATAAATGTACAAATATTCCGACCTCCGTGAACCCCAGTTTTCTTCTTAGCAACCTCTTCCTGGTAAAGAATAGGAATGGGTGGCAGCATCCTGTCACAAACCCCCTGAGTTCAACAAATGTCTAGCCTTTTAACATTTCAAAATTAAGTGCATTCACCTCCTCATCGGGCTACTAGATGGCATAATTGGACCTGAAGAATGCCTACCTGACTATCTCGATTTATTCCCCCTCATCACTGATTTCTTCAGTCCCATTTGAGGCATCATACCTTCAAGTTCACCTTTCTCCCCTTAGTCCGTTCTTGGCACTGTGGTGCTTCACCAAGGTACTCAGGCCGATGGTGGAACACCACTGATCATAGGCACTCACTTCATTTTCAACCTTCCAATATCCTCCTGATGGACCAATGTCCAGTGAAGCTAACAGAACATCTTCAACAGGAAATTGCCCTCCTACATTCATTGAAGACATTACTGCACCAACACTTAGCCTTCCACCCCAATTAATATCAAAGACCAGACAGGAGCTGTGCAAAACTCTAGCCAAACTGTGCAATTATTTTCAGCAGATCGCTTAGCTGGTGGGCCTCCTTTCCTCCTCCAGGCCATCTTACTGGTTCACCTTCACTAGAGGGCTCTCGAGCAACTAAATACATACCTAAATTTGCAGAGGCCTCATGTAATCACAGAAAGAGCCTCTATCAGGGGAGGCTTAGGAAGAAATCAGATGGTGGTTATCTCATATGGAGGTGTGGAATGAGAGAGTGATTTTCGGCTCCACTCTGGATCTGGAGGTCAAACTGGACGCAAGCAGGAGTGGCCGGGATGCTTGGAATGGGGAATTCTCCACCAGTGGAAAATGGTCTACTCAGGAAAAATAGTTCCACATCAACTGCCTAGAACTTCTCGCAGGATCATCGCCACTGCAGGGATTGCCTGCAGATCGGAGAACACTTTTTGATCAGTGATCTCAGCAGGACACAATGGTATAAAGGGTATCCCCATGGGGGAACATCCTTTAGTCCGGAACTGTGTCTTACCCTTCCTGTAGAGATTTCCCAAAACTTTGTGCTGTTGAATGTAGCAAGGCATACCAGATTATGATGGAGGATCTCCTCCCTCCAGCATGAAGGCAACTGTTCATTCCTCTTTGTGAACCCTCTAAGGTGGTCCTTTTTCCCACCACCATTAAATGGGCCCACTGGGTCATGCAGGATGCTAGCATTGGTACAAAAAGATTTGTTGCACACTTGGCCGTAGGTGCTGTGGCTTCCAAAGCTTGCTCCTTGGCAGCAAGATTGGAAAACATCTTGAATACAAAGATGCTGAAAGTAGAGATACTGGGGGAGCTGCAGCACCCCCAAATTATGCTGGTGTTCAGAAAGTGAATGACGTATAAAGATGTGTTTTTTCTCCTCTCAATTCCTGTGCGATCAAAGATAGAGGTCAAATGTCAGGCAGCAGTGTGTTCCAAAATGCTCCAGCGGCCACATACTACACCCTTACAACTTCCCTGCTGAATGGGCGTGGTTCGTGTGCCACACTTGTTCTTTTTGTGATGCTTTCATTTTTCATATCCCTGTGACTTTAGTGATGTAGCATTGACGGAAGCATCCCCACTCTGAAAACTGATCCAGCACCACTGCTTGAATGCAACAGACTGGTTCTCCGGCTCAACTTTTAAGAGGTTTTCTCTTAAGCCAGTCGTGGTTGTATCCGCATAGGTGGTCAGTAAGCTTTAAACAAGCAAAGTCCTCACTTCTGGTTCTGAGCCCCAACATATACAACACCTCTCTTTTCTTGTTGTGAAAAACCAACAAGCCAGTCAACCCTTCCTGGCAGCAGTCTGTAGAAAGACTCCTTTAGCCAACCTTGTAAAATCACATAGACTAAACATCATATCCTACGCCAGCGACACCCAGTTCATTCTCTTACTATCTGAAAACCCCAACACCACGTTAACAAACTTCCCCAACTGCAGGACAAACATCGCTGACAGGATGAGAACCAACTACCTTCAACTCAACACAGACAAGAAGTACTAATCTTTGGAAACATCTCCCCATGGAGTGGCACATGGTGGCCCCCGAACGAGGACCCCCACCAACACCGACCAGCTCACGCCTGTAGGAACGTACCCTTTTTTTGCCATGGTTACCCCCATTTTATGCTTGATGTCAGTGTGCTTGACTGTGTTCACTGGGATCCTGCTAACTAGGACCCCAGTGATTATGCTCTCTCTTCTCTAAATGTGGTTGTTGCATACTGGTAACCCAGTATTTCACACACAATTGGCATACTGGTGCCCCCCTATAAGTCTCTAGTATATAGTACTTAGGTACCCAGGGCATTGGTGCTCCAGGGGATCCCTATGGGCTCCAGCACATATTTTGGCACCCATAGGGAGCCCATGCAAAGACTTCTGCAGGACTGCCATTGCAGCCTGTGTGAAATGGTGCATGCACTCTTTTATTGCCATTTACACTGCCCCAGGTCACTTATAAGACACCCCTATAGCAGGCCCTCCAGCCCGGAGGGCAGGGTGCAAAGTACCTGTGTGTGAGGGCACCCCTGCACTAGCAGAGGTATCCCCATGACCTCCAGGACCATTTTCCCAAACTTCGCGAGTGTGGGAACACCATTTTACGTGTGTACTGGACATAGGTCACTACCTATGTCCAGCTACACAATGGTCTCAAGCAAGCATTGGATGTATGATCCCGTGGTCTCTGGGGGCTCGTAGAGGACTCCCAGTACTGCCATTACAGCCTTTCAAGGTTTTCCAGGCAACCCCAGCTTCTGCCACCTCACAGACAGGTTTCTGCCATCCTGTTACTTGAAAAGCTCAAGCCCAGGAAGGCAGAACAAAGTATTTCCTTTGGGAGAGGGGTGTTACACCCTTTCCCTTTGGAAATATTTGTTACAGGCTTGGAAGGGGTAGCTTTCACAAGCCACTGGAAATGTTTTGAAAGGCACATTTGGTGCTCTCCTTGCATAATCCAATCTAAACAGGTTCAGGGACCCCCAGTTCCTGCTCTGGCATGAAACTGGACAAAGGAAAAGGAAGTGACCACTCCCCTGTCCTTCACCACCCCAGGGGTGGTGCTCCGAGCTCCTCTAGAGGGTCCCTGGGTTTTGCCATCTTGGATTCCACATTGGCAGGTAACTCTGAGAGCATCTTAGTGGCCAGTGGCAGCAGGTGACGCCAGAGCCATCCCCTGATAGGTGCTTACCTGGTTAGGTGACCTATTCCCCTTTCAGGGCTCTTTAGGGTCTCTCTTTTGGGTGGTTCTTCAGATTCGGAGTGCAAGACTCCAGCAGGAATCCTCTGCATCCTCCACTTCAACTTCTCACCGAAGAAACTACATCTGGACCCTCCAGGAACTCTACAAGCTGCAGCAAAGAAGCAAGATGCCTTCTGCAACATTGTATCTTCAGCTCCTGCCAGCAACTGCAACTGTTTCCCAGTCGTGCATCCTCTGAGGACAGCCAGTCTTCAGCCTGCACCAGAAGAGCAAAGGCATCTCCCTTGGGATGAAGGAGTCACTTCCTTCTTCAGCAGCCACCGACTGCAACGATGACTGGCTGCGTGGATCCCCACTCGTGCTGAGCTGCATGGATCCTGCATCAGGACTGAAGTGGTCCCGATGGTCTTGACTTCCTACTGTCCAACTTTGGTGGAGGTAAGAACTTGCCTCCCCATGCAAGACAGTACCCCCGTGCACCACATGTTTTGCAGCTGCCAAGGCTTGTTGGCATCCTGTCACAAAGTTCTTCATGCGTCGTGTAGCTCCGGTACCCAGCACTCCTTCCAGCGATGCACAGCTTCCTGAGTAGTTCTCTGGCGGTGTGGGAGCCTTTGTCGTAGTGCTGCATGGGCCTCCTTTTGCACCTTTTTTGTCTCTGTGCTATGGGACTCCTGTGCACGCTGCCTGGCCTTCTTTGGGCTCATTGAGCCCCTCAGAGCCCCATTCGAGTCCCCCTCCTGGGTAGAGTCCATCTGATCCTTCCTGGACCTGGGCAGTTCCATTTTCTACTAAACGCAAGCATTGCATTTACCAAGGCTTGTTGGCAGATTCCAGCGACGCAAACCAGACTGCAATGTTCCATCCGGATCAGGACATCACTTGCACCAACCAGGAACCCAACTCCATCTTCTTTGGTGCAGTACTGACTGTTCTTCTTCACAAGTGGTTCTTCTTTTGCACCTTCATCCGGGTTAAAAGGGGCTCCTGTTCTTCCTGGACTCTTCTGCGCTTCTTGGACTTGGTCCCCTTCTGCCACAGGTCCTCCGGTCCAGGAATCCACTGTTGGTGTCTTGCAGTCTCTTCTGGTTCTTGCATAATCATCTTTCTCGTGTGTGTGTGTTCTGAGAAAGTTACTGTGTTTTACTCCTGCTTTCCTGGACTCTGGGGGGGGTTCTAGTACTTACCTTTGGGGCTTTCTACTACCTCTAGCGACTCCCTATACACCACATTTGCCTAGGTGGGAGACTGACATTCTTATTCCACTTTCTTAGATTATGGTTTGTGTTCCCCCAGGCCCATTTCTAACTATTGTGATTTTCACTAATTGCACTATTTTCTAACTGTTTTATGCCTATTTCTACATGTAATAGTGTACATAATTTGTGTATTACTTACCTCCTAAAGGAGTATAGTCAATATGGTAGTTTTTGGTATTTGTGTCACCAAAATATAGTACCTTTATTTTTGTAACACTGAGTAGAGTGAGTACTGTGAGACTACAGTGGTATTGCATGAGCTTTGCATGTCTCCTAGATAAACCTTGACTGCTCGTCCACAGCTATCCCTAGAGAGCCTGGCTTCTAGACACTGCCTACATTTCACTTATAAGGGATAACTGGACCTGGAATAAGATGTAAGTACCATAGGTACTCACTACAAACCAGGCCAGCCTCCCACAACACCCGCGACCCGGGATCATTCTTGACAATAAGCTAACCATGACAAAACAGATCAATGTGTCTCTTCCTCCTGCTTCCTCACTCTCCGCAAGATTTATAAGTTGCTTCACTAGACACTAAACGCACCATCACTCAAGCCCTAATCACAAGCCGACTGGACTATGGCAACTCATTCTATGCAGGTATCACTGCACAACTCCTCAAGAGACAACAGACAATGCAGAACTCAGCAGTCAGACTCATCCTTGAGCTCCCCAAGCGGACCTACATCACCCCCATCTCAAGAAGCTCCACTGGTGCACCATTCTGAAGAGATGCCAGGTCAAGATGTTGATCCACACCTTTAAAGCCCTCCACAGCCCTAGGACCAGAGTACATCAACCAACAACTGAATTTCCACCTCCCGTCCAGACACCTGCCCACTACCTCCTCTACCTTACCCGAACACCCTGCAGCAACAGCTGAGGATGCTCCTTCGTCTACCTTGTCGCAAAATCTTCACCTACAGACCTCATCCTTCCTGCTGGAATTCAGAAGAGGACTAAAGACCTGGATATTCGAGTGAGCCCTGGCAGCAGTCACCTGGATATCCTCATGGGTGATTAGCCGTGCTATACAAATTCATTTGGAATGGATTGAACTGACATAGAATAAAAACATTCCAAGCTATCGTAGCTGCAAGTTTCAATTACATTGAGGACAACAAGATGAGGATTGTCGCATCCGAAAATCAGCCTAGATTTCTTTCCCTCCCTGGATCTTACACAGAAGGCGTGGTATGTGAGAGAGCTATGGAGTAAGTAAGATGAATTACTTTACACCTTAACTGAGATCAGAGTTTGCCTGAAAGAAGGGTCATTGATAATACTCCAGTTATGTTATGAATAGTTTGGTTGTTGGCGGTTAGTGTAGACTATGGTTGATGATTATACAATACACTGAATACCTCTCTGAGGTGGAGGTAACTCTTTTTATTTCTAGGTAATGATACCGCCAACAGAAGGGACTTGTTTATCAGGGGTAACAACTGTTGCACGCAGAAGGAGGAGGCCTAAGAGCAAACAAAGGGCTTTGTATGACAGCTTGGACTGGGATTGGCTGAAGATGGACTTTTTCTCTCCCCAAGTGCTTCTGGGAAATTTAATTTAATAATGTGTACGTTTAAATTTGCAGCTGAAGAGAATAAACAAGAAAGAAAAGCATTTACGTCGCCTCTGTGTTCTTAAAAAATGTGAAAATGTCCTTTACGATAGCTAGACGATGTTTTATTCATCATTTCTACAAGATATTTGTAGCTCTTCACCTAATTAAAATCAAGGCAGAGTGAGGCCACTGCTGGGGAAATCTCAATTCACCATTGAAACCAACATAGATATCAAAGTGAGCAGAGAGCTACCGGGGTCCTTACCAAAATTAGATCAGAAGCTTATGGCAGAGAAAACACTGCTCAATACACTGTCTGCTGTGTGTAAAACCACATGCCTACAGGAAACTCATTTTCCAGTTATCAACAAATTAGGAAGACAAAGTTAAAAGGAGATTGTCCTCACATAAATTCACTATATTCCTGACAATGTCAATGAAGGTCAAAGTGTATCCTCGCAGAGACTGAGTGCTAGGGAAGATGATTCTACCCGCTAACTCCACCGGGGGAACCAAGCACTATAAAGTGTGACTTTTGCCAGGATATGATCAGTGGCAGGGCAGAAACGACATTCTTATGTAGCTGCTGTAAGGAAATCTATATGTGTGGAATATTTCACCAGCCCTTTTTTTGTTTCTGGACCCTCTGCAGCTGTTGTTTGTGTCACTTGGGCAGCAGGAACTCTGTCTTCCTAAAGGTAGGTGCAGCTGCTTGATGCCTAAATCTGAAATGCAAACTTTACACCAACTTACATGTAAAAAGGTAACATGAGCACAACTGCTGTGTTGCAGGTAAGCAGCCGTGTGCTTTTAAAACCATCAGTGAGATATGTCTTTAAAAATATTTATATGCCCCAAAGGTAACATTGTAAGTTGTCACATTTTCTGTCTTTTAGGTAACCAATCTGTGGCCTTACCCTTTCCTGCATCTAACGTTGTGCCTTCCAGGCAATATGTGTCATAAACACATCTTTATCCAGGAAGAGAGTTTCGAACTATTTCGTTTCCTATCTGCCTGCCTATGACAATTTGTAACAGTTTTTTAAATGAAAGTGCTCTCTGAAAAAAAGAGGAGCCGTTCACCACTCCATCCCTTTGGTCTGTCCAGGGGGTTTCTGAGTATGTTTCAGAATGATCTACATATTATGAAAACCTTGATTTTCCAATGCTCTGTTAACTGCATTCAATTCACTGAAGAGTTCCTCTTTTCTAGTTGTGAAAAATCACCAACTCAGTCAGCCCTTCCTGGCCGTGGTCTGTAGCAGTGCATAAAAATATACTGCTGTATCCGGTTTCTTATTCACTGTACAAAAATGAGGGAACTAACTGTAACTCCGTGGTGCGGGAGAAACCCACCCTGTACATCTGTCTGCAGAACCACAGCGCACGTGATCAAAAAAATGGTTGGATATTTACCTTCTTGCGGAAATGAGAATTCACACCTGAAACACGACTTCTTTTCCAGTGGAGACATCACTTTGTGTCCTTCAGCTTTGTGCTTCTGCTTACTTTTCATGTTCATGACTGCCTTACTTTGCGCACCTCCAGCCTCCATGTCAGCAGCTTGTTGATTGGCACACTCTTCAGCTCTGGCAGCCATGAGAACTCGCTCCAGACTAAAAGTTTCTCTCAGCATTCGTCGTCTGAATGAATCTGACAGGCACTTGAACTTGAGATTCAAGACTTCTTTGATTTGATGGTATGTAACTTCGTCAGTTTTTGGCGTTTCCTTTATGACTTCTTTTACACCTTCACCAGCAAGAGTCATAAGGTACTTGATAATCTTCTTATCTCTTTCTTCTAGTGCATCAATTAAATAATCAAATGTCTCTTTCCAAGTAGTCCATCTGTCATCAATATTCTGTTTTTTTGGTGGTATCGAACGGTGACTTTGATTTTAGGAAGGCAGCAACATTCTAACTGTTTCCAAGATTGGTTGACACTGAGAATGGAGTTCTTTCCGATGCTGCCTGCTGTCCACTAGGATATGTTTCATCTGCACCATATCTAAGGCCCTGTGATGTGCTGGTCTCCTAGTGATTTTTGATAACTGCAGGAACTTTGACCTTTTTTTGGTCTCCATTCGGAAAAAGAGATGTTCATCTTTCTGATCACCGCTCTTGGCATTTCAGTCTTCGAAGGTCTGTGGAGCTGTGTTGTTTTGAGCCCGCCTCAGCAGCTTTGGTGGTGTGCCACTTGTACTATTCTGTATCTCTTTAATCAGTTCTGGTAAGCAGATAACCATTTTTGTATCTGAATGTCTTTGTCTATAGGCATCCTTTGTGCTTTTTGACACCTGGTTGATATTTGCCTCGCAGCACTGCTGATCGCAGCTTTATCTTGCAATTTGCTGTCACTATTTGCTGCACTTTCAAAACCTGGTTGTATCCGCCTTCAACATTATTACTCCATATGATGTATAGCTGTATGTAGAGTAGTAGCACAGTACCTTTCTTTACAGCCTTGCCAGCAGGTTCTTGGCCTACGATGTGTAGACTTCTCAGTGAAGCTTTTGTTATCTACAAGTGGTGTAGACTTTTTAGTGAAGCTTTTGTTATCTACAAGAGTTTCACACCAGCTGGAGTTGCGACTTGATTACACAAACGCCAAACGCCAATTCCGCACTTCGATGGAGGCACATGTGGCACACATGAGCATTTTGCCTGGCTCACGGCATACTCTCAGGGAAAGCACTGTTGATCTTCGGGCTACTTACCCCTTCGTTGCCACCAGTTGTAGTGTCTTTCCCAGCTGGGGTACCCGCCAATACCGAGGCCACACACGGAGCCATGTATTACACGTCTTTATTTGTCTGTGTGTAACAGTGAACTCACCATTTTAAACCAGCATTAACTTCACCATGCTCTAACACTTACGTCATACTGCTACAGAGTCCATCAGGAGCCAAAAGAGTTCCATCATTCATAACTCATATGTTAGAAATGGGGTCTTTGGTTGACAGTCAGGTTACCCCCTGTTCGAGTAAGGACCCTCACACTAGTCAGGGTAAAAGAGAATCACCCTCAGCTAACCCCTGCTTACCCCCTTGGTAGCTTGGCAGAGCAGTAGGCTTTACTTCAGAGTGCTAGGTGTAAAGTATTTGTACCAACACACACAGTAACTTAATGAAAACACTACAAAATGACACAACACCAGTTTAGAAAAATAGGAAATATTTATCTAAACAAAACAAGACCAAAACGACAAAAATGCGACATACACAAGTCAAGTTATGAATTTTTAAAGATTAAACTAAAAAATAGCGCTTAGAAACAAAAATGCTTTGATGAGGTGTTAACACGGCGTCGTGATGGAGTAGTTCCCAACAAGCCGACACCAGCGGCGCCGGACACGGAGTCACGTAGACCCCCAAATACAGTACCTTTGGTGAAGAGTGAAAACAAGCCGATGAGCGAAGTCGGGGATCGCGGCGTCTGTGCGAAACGTTGAATCCGCACACTTCGAGCGGCGTCGGTCAAGACGTGGTGCGGCGACTTCCACGGAGTCGTGAACTTCAGCAAGGCTGCAGCGGCATCGGGCCTGCGAAGAGCGTCACGTTCCAGCGAAGGTCACGGCGTCAGGTGCAGGCGGTGTCACCGGATTCAGCAGCGACGTCGGTCCGAAGTCGTCCGAAGTCGATTTCCTTGGATTTCCACCAGCTTTCCTTTCAAGGGCCCAGGGACTGGATAGGGCACCACATGTCAGACCACTTGCCAGAGACTCCAGGTGCTGGCAGAGAGAAGTCTTTGCTGTCCCTGAGACTTCAAACAACAGGAGGCAAGCTCTAAATCAAGCCCTTGGAGATTTTTTCACAAGATGGAAGGCACACAAAGTCCAGTCTTTGCCCTCTTACTCTGGCAGAAGCAGCACTGCAGGAAAGCTCCACAAAGCACAGTCACAGCCAGGGCAGCACTTCTTCCTCAGCTATTCGGCTCTTCTCCAGGCAGAGGTTCCTCTTGGTTCCAGAAGTGTTTCTAAAGTCTGTCGTTTTGGGTGCCCTTCTTACACCCAATTTCTCCTTTGAAGTAGGTGTAGGAAGTTGGCTCTGTATGTGCTATTTCAAAGTAAGGAATAGCATGCACAGAGTCCAAGGGTTCCCCTTAGAGGTAAAATAGTGGTAAAAATAGATAATACTAATGCTCTATTTTGTGGTAGTGTGGTCGAGCAGTAGGCTTATCCAAGGAGTAGTGTTAAGCATTTGTTGTACATACACACAGACAATAAATGAGGTACACACACTCAGAGACAAATCCAGCCAATAGGTTTTGTTATAGAAAAATATCTTTTCTTAGTTTATTTTAAGAACCACAGGTTCAAATTTAACATGTAATATCTTGTTTGAAAGGTATTGCAGGTAAGTACATTAGGAACTTCGAATCATTTCAATTGCATGTATACTTTTCCAGTTATTGACAAATAGCTATTTCAAAAGTGGACACAGTGCAATTTTCACAGTTCCTGGGGGAGGTAAGTTTTTGTTAGTTTTACCAGGTAAGTAAGACACTTACAGGGTTCAGTTCTTGGTCCAAGGTAGCCCACCGTTGGGGGTTCAGAGCAACCCCAAAGTCACCACACCAGCAGCTCAGGGCCGGTCAGGTGCAGAGTTCAAAGTGGTGCCCAAAACGCATAGGCTAGAATGGAGAGAAGGGGGTGCCCCGGTTCCGGTCTGCTTGCAGGTAAGTACCCGTGTCTTCGGAGGGCAGACCAGGGGGGTTTTGTAGGGCACCGGGGGGGACACAAGCCCACACAGAAATTTCACCCTCAGCAGCGCGGGGGCGGCCGGGTGCAGTGTAGAAACAAGCGTCGGGTTCGCAATGTTAGTCTATGAGAGATCAACGGATCTCTTCAGCGCTGCAGGCAGGCAAGGGGGGGCTTCCTCGGGGAAACCTCCACTTGGGCAAGGGAGAGGGACTCCTGGGGGTCACTTCTGCAGTGAAAGTCCGGTCCTTCAGGTCCTGGGGGCTGCGGGTGCAGGGTCTTTTCCAGGCGTCGGGACTTAGGTTTCAGAGAGTCGCGGTCAGGGGAAGCCTCGGGATTCCCTCTGCAGGCGGCGCTGTGGGGGCTCAGGGGGGACAGGTTTTGGTACTCACAGTCGTAGAGTAGTCCGGGGGTCCTCCCTGAGGTGTTGGTTCTCCACCAGCCGAGTCGGGGTCGCCGGGTGCAGTGTTGCAAGTCTCACGCTTCTTGCGGGGAGATTGCAGGGTCTTTAAAGCTGCTCCTTGAAACAAAGTTGCAGTCTTTTTGGAGCAGGTCCGCTGTCCTCGGGAGTTTCTTGTCTTTTTCGAAGCAGGGCAGTCCTCAGAGGATTCAGAGGTCGCTGGTCCCTTGGAAGGCGTCGCTGGAGCAGAGTTCTTTGGAAGGCAGGAGACAGGCCGGTGAGTTTCTGGAGCCAAGGCAGTTGTCGTCTTCTGGTCTTCCTCTGCAGGGGTTTTCAGCTAGGCAGTCCTTCTTCTTGTAGTTTGCAGGAATCTAATTTTCTAGGGTTCAGGGTAGCCCTTAAATACTAAATTTAAGGGCGTGTTTAGGTCTGGGGGGTTAGTAGCCAATGGCTACTAGCCCTGAGGGTGGGTACACCCTCTTTGTGCCTCCTCCCAAGGGGAGGGGGTCACAATCCTAACCCTATTGGGGGAATCCTCCATCTGCAAGATGGAGGATTTCTAAAAGTTAGAGTCACCTCAGCTCAGGACACCTTAGGGGCTGTCCTGACTGGCCAGTGACTCCTCCTTGTTATTCTCATTATTTTCTCCGGCCTTGCCGCCAAAAGTGGGGGCCGGGCCGGAGGGGGCGGGCAACTCCACTAGCTGGAGTGTCCTGCGGTGCTGTGACAAAGGGGTGAGCCTTTGAGGCTCACCGCCAGGTGTTACAGCTCCTGCCTGGGGGAGGTGTTAGCATCTCCACCCAGTGCAGGCTTTGTTACTGGCCTCAGAGTGACAAAGGCACTCTCCCCATGGGGCCAGCAACATGTCTCTAGTGTGGCAGGCTGCTGGAACTAGTCAGCCTACACAGATAGTCGGTTAAGTTTCAGGGGGCACCTATAAGGTGCCCTCTGGGGTGTATTTTGCAATAAAATGTACACTGGCATCAGTGTGCATTTATTGTGCTGAGAAGTTTGATACCAAACTTCCCAGTTTTCAGTGTAGCCATTATGGTGCTGTGGAGTTCGTGTTTGACAAACTCCCAGACCATATACTCTTATGGCTACCCTGCACTTACAATGTCTAAGGTTTTGTTTAGACACTGTAGGGGTACCATGCTCATGCACTGGTACCCTCACCTATGGTATAGTGCACCCTGCCTTAGGGCTGTAAGGCCTGCTAGAGGGGTGTCTTACCTATACTGCATAGGCAGTGAGAGGCTGGCATGGCACCCTGAGGGGAGTGCCATGTCGACTTACTTGTTTTGTCCTCACTAGCACACACAAGCTGGCAAGCAGTGTGTCTGTGCTGAGTGAGAGGTCTCCAGGGTGGCATAAGACATGCTGCAGCCCTTAGAGACCTTCCTTGGCATCAGGGCCCTTGGTACTAGAAGTACCAGTTACAAGGGACTTATCTGGATGCCAGGGTCTGCCAATTGTGGATACAAAAGTACAGGTTAGGGAAAGAACACTGGTGCTGGGGCCTGGTTAGCAGGCCTCAGCACACTTTCAATTGTAAACATAGCATCAGCAAAGGCAAAAAGTCAGGGGGCAACCATGCCAAGGAGGCATTTCCTTACACAAACCCCCCCCAAACGAAAGAGGATGAGACTAACCTTTCCCAAGAGAGTCTTCATTTTCTAAGTGGAAGAACCTGGAAAGGCCATCTGCATTGGCATGGGCAGTCCCAGGTCTGTGTTCCACTATAAAGTCCATTCCCTGTAGGGAGATGGACCACCTCAACAGTTTAGGATTTTCACCTTTCATTTGCATCAGCCATTTGAGAGGTCTGTGGTCAGTTTGAACTAGGAAGTGAGTCCCAAAGAGGTATGGTCTCAGCTTCTTCAGGGACCAAACCACAGCAAAGGCCTCCCTCTCAATGGCACTCCAACGCTGCTCCCTGGGGAGTAACCTCCTGCTAATGAAAGCAACAGGCTGGTCAAGGCCATCATCATTTGTTTGGGACAAAACTGCCCCTATCCCATGTTCAGAGGCATCTGTCTGCACAATGAACTGCTTAGAATAATCTGGAGCTTTTAGAACTGGTGCTGAGCACATTGCTTGTTTCAGGGTGTCAAAGGCCTGTTGGCATTCCACAGTCCAGTTCACTTTCTTGGGCATTTTCTTGGAGGTGAGTTCAGTGAGGGCTGTCACAATGGATCCATATCCCTTCACAAACCTCCTGTAATACCCAGTCAAGCCAAGGAATGCCCTGACTTGAGTCTGGGTTTTTGGAGCTACCCAGTCCAGAATAGTCTGGATCTTGGGTTGGAGTGGCTGAACTTGGCCTCCACCTACGAGGTGGCCCAAGTAAACCACAGTTCCCTGCCCTATCTGGCATTTGGATGCCTTGATAGAGAGGCCTGCAGATTGCAGAGCCTTCAAAACCTTCTTCAGGTGGACCAGGTGATCCTGCCAGGTGGAGCTAAAGACAGCAATATCATCAAGATAAGCTGTGCTAAAGGACTCCAAGCCAGCAAGGACTTGATTCACCAACCTTTGGAAGGTGGCAGGGGCATTCTTTAAACCAAAGGGTATAACAGTAAACTGATAATGCCCATCAGGTGTGGAGAATGCTGTTTTCTCTTTTGCTTCAGGTGCCATTTTTATTTGCCAGTACCCTGCTGTCAAGTCAAAGGTACTTAGGAATTTGGCAGCACCTAATTTATCTATGAGCTCATCAGCTCTAGGAATTGGATGAGCATCTGTCTTGGTGACAGAATTGAGCCCTCTGTAGTCCACACAAAACCTCATCTCTTTCTTTCCATCTTTGGTGTGAGGTTTGGGGACTAAGACCACTGGGCTAGCCCAGGGGCTGTCAGAGCGCTCAATTACTCCCAATTCCAGCATCTTGTGGACTTCCACCTTGATGCTTTCCTTAACATGGTCAGACTGTCTAAAGATTTTGTTTTTGACAGGCATGCTGTCTCCTGTGTCCACATCATGGGTACACAGGTGGGTCTGACCAGGGGTTAAGGAGAAGAGTTCAGGAAACTGCTGTAGGACTCTCCTACAATCAGCTTGCTGTTGGCCAGAGAGGGTGTCGGAGTAGATCACTCCATCTACTGTGCCATCTTTTGGGTCTGATGACAGAAGATCAGGGAGAGGTTCACTCTCTGCCTCTTGATCCTCATCTGTTACCATCAACAGATTCACATCAGCCCTGTCATGGAAGAGCTTAAGGCGGTTCACATGGATCACCCTCTTGGGGCTCCTGCTTGTGCCCAGGTCCACCAGGTAGGTGACCTGACTCTTCCTTTCTAGCACTGGGTAAGGGCCACTCCATTTGTCCTGGAGTGCCCTGGGAGCCACAGGCTCCAGAACCCAGACTTTCTGCCCTGGTTGGAACTCAACCAGTGCAGCCTTTTGGTCATACCAAAACTTCTGGAGCTGTTGGCTGGCCTCAAGGTTTTTGGTTGCCTTTTCCATGTACTCTGCCATTCTAGAGCGAAGGCCAAGTACATAGTCCACTATGTCTTGTTTAGGCTCATGAAGAGGTCTCTCCCAGCCTTCTTTAACAAGAGCAAGTGGTACCCTTACAGGGTGACCAAACAGAAGTTCAAAGGGTGAGAATCCTACTCCCTTCTGTGGCACCTCTCTGTAAGCGAAAAGCAGACATGGCAAGAGGACATCCCATCTCCTTTTGAGTTTTTCTGGGAGCCCCATGATCATGCCTTTTAATGTATTGTTGAATCTCTCAACTAAGCCATTAGTTTGTGGATGATATGGTGTAGTGAATTTGTAAGTCACTCCACACTCATTCCACATGTGTTTTAGGTATGCTGACATGAAGTTGGTACCTCTGTCAGACACCACCTCCTTAGGGAAACCCACTCTGGTAAAGATACCAATGAGGGCCTTGGCTACTGCAGGGGCAGTAGTCGACCTAAGGGGAATAGCTTCAGGATACCTAGTAGCATGATCCACTACTACTAGGATGTACATATTTCCTGAGGCTGTGGGAGGTTCCAGTGGACCAACTATGTCCACACCCACTCTTTCAAAGGGGACCCCCACCACTGGAAGTGGAATGAGGGGGGCCTTTGGGTGCCCACCTGTCTTACCACTGGATTGACAGGTGGGGCAGGAGAGGCAAAACTCCTTAACCTTCTGGGACATATTGGGCCAGTAGAAGTGGTTGACTAACCTCTCCCACGTCTTGGTTTGTCCCAAATGCCCAGCAAGGGGAATATCATGGGCTAAGGTCAGAATAAACTCTCTGAACGACTGAGGCACTACCACTCTCCTAGTGGCACCAGGTTTGGGGTCTCTGGCCTCAGTGTACAGGAGTCCATCTTCCCAATAGACCCTATGTGTTCCATTTTTCTTGCCCTTGGACTCTTCAGCAGCTTGCTGCCTAAGGCCTTCAAGAGAGGGACAGGTTTCTTGTCCCTTACACAGCTCCTCCCTTGAGGGTCCCCCTGGGCCCAAGAGCTCAACCTGATAAGGTTCAAGCTCCAAAGGCTCAGTTCCCTCAGAGGGCAGAACTTCTTCCTGAGAAGGGAGGTTCCCTTTTTCTGACTGTGTTGCAGTTGGTTTCCCAACTGACTTTCCTTTTCTCTTGGTAGGCTGGGCCATTTTTCCAGACTCCAGCTCTACTTTTTCACCCTGTGCCTTGCACTGTGCTCTTGTTTTTACACACACCAGTTCAGGGATACCCAGCATGGCTGCATGGGTTTTTAGTTCTACCTCAGCCCATGCTGAGGACTCCAGGTCATTTCCAAGCAGACAGTCTACTGGGATGTTTGAGGAGACCACCACCTGTTTCAGGCCATTGACCCCTCCCCATTCTAAAGTTACCATTGCCATGGGATGTGCTTTAGTTTGATTGTCAGCATTGGTGACTGTATAAGTTTTTCCAGTCAGGTATTGGCCAGGGGAAACCAGTTTCTCTGTCACCATGGTGACACTGGCACCTGTATCCCTCAGGCCCTCTACACTTGTCCCATTAATAAAGAGCTGCTGCCTGTATTTTTGCATGTTAGGGGGCCAGGCAGCTAGTGTGGCTAAATCCACCCCACCCTCAGAGACTAGAGTAGCTTCAGTGTGGACCCTGATTTGCTCTGGGCACACTGTTGATCCCACTTGGAGACTAGCCATTCCAGTGTTACCTGGATTGGAGTTTGGAGTGGAACTTTTCTTGGGACAGGCCTTGTCTCCAGTTTGGTGTCCAGACTGACTGCAGTTTCGACACCAGGCCTTTTTGGGATCAAAGTTTTTACCCTTGTACCCAGGATTGTTTTGTGAAGAGGCTCTGGGCCCACCCTCCTGTGCAGGTTTTTGGGGGCCTTTAGAAGACTCTTGACTATTTTTATTTTTGGCTGTCTCACCACCTTTCCCCTGGGGAGGTTTTGTGACCCCTTTCTTTTGGTCACCCCCTGTGGAAGTTTTGGACACCCTAGTCTTGACCCAATGGTCCGCCTTCTTTCCCAATTCTTGGGGAGAAATTGGTCCTAGGTCTACCAGATGCTGATGCAGTTTATCATTGAAACAATTACTTAACAGGTGTTCTTTCACAAATAAATTGTACAGCCCATCATAATTACTTACACCACTGCCTTGAATCCAACCATCTAGTGTTTTTACTGAGTAGTCTACAAAGTCAACCCAGGTCTGGCTCGAGGATTTTTGAGCCCCCCTGAATCTAATCCTATACTCCTCAGTGGAGAATCCAAAGCCCTCAATCAGGGTACCCTTCATGAGGTCATAAGATTCTGCATCTTGTCCAGAGAGTGTGTCAAAGCCCAGCTCACCTGAGTTCTTGTTCAGTTCTGATGGAGGTTGAAGACAATCCGACCCCACCCTGAAACTGCTTGTTCCAGCACACTAGTTTTTAAAACAGTGCACTAAGAACAGAAGCTCAAGGGAAGGGGGGAAGTGGATAAAATAAAAAAAAGAGAGACAACACCGTTCTTGCGTTTCCACTGTTGAAGTGCTGCACAAATCTGCGGCCCTTTCTGACTTCTGTAGAAACTGGTGCCTAATGAAACATAAACAAAGAACAGATAAGTGCAACCTATTCCTAAATGGGTTCCTGATTATCCCTTTATTTATTGGAAATTCTCTTCTAAAAGTACCTCTTGGATCCTGGTCTCTAGTTTCCAGGTTTGGAAAGTGTTACTGCTCTGGGATGTGTTTTCTATTACTGTTAAGCTTCTAAAAAATTAAACAAATACCGTTATCAGAATTACCAATATCAAACATTCATCATAATATAACTAAAGCCTAAATTCCCAATAGCAGACTCACTTTTCGCATATTTCCAGAATCTTTTATAAAACAAATACTGTACTTTTACATCAAAATACAGCATGTAATTTGTGCAAGTCCTTGATTTACTGTTTTCCTTGCTGTCAATGGTTTCCACTGTTCGATTCCCAAAAGTTCCATGAAAAAAAACAATGTCCGCTTCACAAAGTCCTGCAAAATAATCCTGCAACAAAGAGCCTTAATCACAATGCTCGTGGAAGGCACTTCGCCTCAAACTGTCTATACACGAATCCAGAAATTGCCGTCAAAGCTCCCTCGGGTAATAAAAAGTTTTGCACTTACTTGTTGCTGGCAAGAGATACTGATCAGTCTAACCTTGTCTTCTTTCTCTTTTGCAGGTTACTCGTAGGAGAGAGGCTGAGGCAAGGAGGAACTGGAAACCGGAAGAAGGAAGAGCCAGCAGCTGCGCCAATTGAAGTCAAAGAAAGTCTGTAAAGAGCAGGAGTACCAGCGCCGAGGGATCTGTTCTCAGGTAAGCGGGAGGTAGACGAGCACAAGCACTGGGTGAGGCTCGGGGGATGCCTTTTATAGACAGGGCTGGGTGTGGTTCGAAGAGCTGGGTGTGGTTTGAAGGGCTGGGTGTGGTCCTCACATGCTGCACATGTTCTTGGAAGGTGTGCAGAGCTGGGTGTGGTTTGAAGAGCTGGGTGTGGTCCTCACATGCTGCATATGTTCTTGAAAGGTGTGCAGAGTTTCAGTTATTATGCAAATGAGTTGGATTAACACATGGCCTAGGGAGGAGTGTTTTAAAGAAGCCTTGGTAAAAGTAAGGCCCAATGTGTAAACAAAACAGCACATTAAACAACATACACAGAAGCCTAGGGGGGGGGGAAGGTGAGATAACAAGAAAGGCTTTGAATAGTAAGTTTAAAAGGGAGCTATTACAGAACCCACTAGTGCAGTGAGAGGGGACATGCTCTTTGCTGTGTACAAACCCTAACAGTTGCCCCCCTCAAAGGCCCTCCTACAGGACGGGGTTTTCCTGGATTTTTTAAATAAAACCGTCTAATCAGCTGTGGGGCATGTACATATGATGCTGGTTCCCATGAATTCTCAGATTCATCATATCCTTTCCATTCTACTAAATAAAACAGACGTCCACTAATTCTTTTTGAGTCTTTTATGCTTTTCACTTCATATTCCAGATTTCCTTTAATTGGTATGGGTGGAGGTGGTGGTTCAGGTCGGGTTTTTGAGTTGTACGGCTTAAGCAAGGACACATGGAATGTAGTATGTACTGGATATTCTTTTGGTAAATCTAATTTTACTGTTACCGGGTTTACTATGGCAGTTATACTAAAGGGTCCAATAAAACGTGGTTGCAGCTTTCGGGATCCCTCTATGTTTAGGTTTTTTGTGGAGAGCCATACCTTGTCACCAATTTTATACATTGGGGCCTCAGACCTGTGTTTGTCTGCTTGTCTTTTCATGCTTTCCTTGTACTTTAATAAATGTTTCCTGGCTTTGTCTTGTATGTCACCTAACCTCGTTAGTCTATCCGTTACTGTAGGCAACAGGGAATCTTCTAACAAAATGGGTAGAGCTCTTGGATGATACCCCTGCAAGAAATAGAATGGTGAGCAAAGTAGAGCTGAATGCTCAGTATTATTATAAACAAACTCTGCTACAGGAAGAGCTTCCAACCATTCACTAGAATAATCAGCCAATAAACAACGTAGTGTTTGAAGTAAGGTTTGGTTCAGTCGTTCAGTCTGTCCATCTGTCTCTGGGTGGAAAGCAGTGGATAAGGCCACATCTATTTTCAGTTTTTCACATAATTTTTTCCAAAATCTGGAGTTGAACTGGCTCCCTCGGTCTGACACCACTTTGCTTGGCAAACCATGTAAACGCACAATTTCCCTTATAAAAATATCGGCAAATTCTGCCGCCGCGGGTAATTTCCGTAATGGTACAAAATGTGCCATTTTAGATAAAAAATCCACTATAACCAACACTGTTGTGAAGGATTTTACAGGTGGTAAACCTACAATAAAGTCTACGCTCACAGTGTGCCAAGGTTGTTTGGGTGTTGGCATTGGTATTAACAAGCCGTCAGGAGCCTTATGAGAAGATTTATGTCTTGCACAAATTGGACAGGTAGTGACAAATTGCTTAATGTCCTTTCTTATAGTGTCCCACCAAAAGTGTTTTTGCACATTTTCCAGGGTTTTTACCCAACCAGGATGACCTGCCAACGGTGAGGCGTGATGCCAAATTATCACCTGTGTTTGTAATTCAGAGGTGGGCACTAACAGCATGTTGTCGTGATACAATAAACCTCGTTGTATTGTGTTATGGGAATTCTTTAACCAATCCTGAGGTGCTATTTGCATGTGTGCATTATATAGATCTGTGATGAAATCCTTCTGTTGTACTGGTGCCAACAACTTTTGGGGAGGAATAATGGGTTCTCCTATTTTATCTTGTTTCATGTCTGAGGTATGTCCGTATCTAGATAACACATCAGATTGAATTTGTTGTGCACCTGGTCTATAGGTTATAACAAAGTCAAATGTGCTAAAAAAATTTAACCAGCGCATCTGACGTGGTGTTAGTGCTTTAAGTGATCCAAAAAACTGTAGGTTCTTATGGTCAGAAAAGATTGTAACTGGGTACTTGGCTCCCATTAAATGGTGCCTCCATTCTGAAAAGGCTACTTTGATAGCTAGTAGTTCCCTTTCAGCCACAGTGTAATTTTGTTCAGCTGGTAATAACTTTTTGGAATAGAAGGCTATAGGATGTAACTGGCCATCTACTGCATCTCGTTGAGAGAGAACTCCTCCTAAAGCTACTTGTGAAGCATCCGCTTCAACAAAAAAGGGCAAGTCAGGATCAGGATGTTTCAGAATTGGGGCTGAAGTGAACTTTTGTTTTAGGAGTTGAAAGGCGTGTGCCGCCTCATCAGTCCAAATAAATCGTTGCCCTTTCCGCAACAAGGTAGTTATTGGGGCTGCAATGTCTGCAAAATGTGCAATAAACCTCCTATAAAAATTGGCGAAACCCAGAAATTTCTGAATATCTTTTACAGAGGATGGTTCTGGCCAATCAGCAATAGCACTGATTTTCTTTACATCCATAGTTATTCCTTGAGGTGACAGGCAGTATCCTAAAAAGTTCACCTTGTTGACATTAAAAGTACACTTTTCTAACTTAGCAAAAAGATGATTTTCTTTTAACTTTGATAATACTGCACAAACATGTTGGGTATGTTCTTCTGAGTTCTTAGAGTAAATGAGGATGTCGTCTATGTATACTATGACACAAACGTCCAGGAATTCGTGTAGGACCTCATTTATAAAGAACTGAAAGGCCGCAGGGGCATTACATAACCCAAAGGGCATTACTGTGTACTCAAATAAACCAAACTTTGTCTTGAAAGCTGTCTTCCACTCATCCCCCTCTTTTACTCGGACCAGGTGGTAAGCTCCCCGCAGATCTAGTTTAGTGTATACAGTAGAATGTCTTAATTGATCCAACAACAAAGGTATTAGAGGAAGAGGATATTTATTCTTTATTGTAGCCTTATTTAGTCCTCTATAATCGATACACGCGCGCAGGGATTTATCCGGCTTCGGGATAAAAAAGAGTGGAGATGACACTGGAGATGTGGAATGACGGATGAACCCAGACTGTAGTAGGTCATCTAGGTAGGTTCTTAAGTATTTGGTTTCTTCGTCAGTCAAAGCATATACTCTGTTATTAGGTAAAGGGGCCCCTGGGATAAGATCTATACGGCAGTCATAAGACCGATGTGGGGGCAGCACACTAGCCTTTACTGGATCAAAGACGTCTTTAAAGTCAGAATATTCAGGAGGGAGACTTGGTTCATCTTGTGTAACACTAGCACAGTGTAATACTGTGCTCTGTTCTGTACCTGCTTCTTGATAGCAATTGGTTCTACAGAAAGAGGAATCCAAAGTAACAGTTCTATTCACCCAATCAATTTTTGGGTTATGAGTTGTTAACCAGGGTACCCCGAGAATCAAACCAAAATTAGGAGTATCTATCAGATCAAAGCTAATCACCTCTGTGTGCCCGTTCTGACAGACCATAACAAGTGGACTTGTTTGTTTTGTGATTAATCCAGAGGTCAATTCTGACCCATCCACTGCACATACTGCTTCTGGACAAGGCTTTAGGCACATAGGAAGTCCTAAGATTTCAGCTAACTTATTATCCACAAAATTTCCTGTCGCGCCTGAGTCCAGTAGGACAGGGAGAGAATGCCTCACTTGGGTAGTAACAATTAAAACGACCTGAATTATGAAATGTCTAGGTATGTGCGGTACCCTGAAGGCTGCAGCATTAGAGGTTTGATTAAGATGTTTTCTCGAACAAGTAACCTCTCCCCTTGTCGAGCTTAATCGTTTCCCGATTCAGTTGAGGAGGTGGAGGAAACAGCACCCTTTCGTGGAGTTTTAGGCTTTACTGGACATTCTCTGGCAAAGTGACCTGCCCTGCCACAATATAAACATAATTGAAATGTTCTCCTTCTTTCTTTTTCCTCTGATGTGAGTGGACCTCTGAGTGTCCCTATTTGCATAGGCTCTGGTTCAGGGAGTTTATTATCTGTGTCTTTCTTCTCGTGTCTTATAAAAGTTAACCGTGATTCCAGTTTGTATTTATCTCTCTTTCTTTCTCCTAGTCTATGTTCTAATTTCACAACTAAATCTACAAAGTCTGAATAGTCTTTTGGCAAATCAACGATATGAGCCAGCGCGTCTTTTAACTCGTCTCTCAAACCTTTATAAAAAAGGGAGACACGCTTTTCTTCTGGCCACTGTGTCTCGGTGAGTAAACGATTAAAACTAGTGAGATAGGTCAATAAATCCTTGTTACCTTGTTTAAGATTTAAAAGCTCATTATCACTTGCCTGCATGAAAGTGTGTTTTGCAAAAAGGCTGGTCATGGTACGTTTAAATTGATTCCAATTATGGAGGATGGGATCATCTCTATCCACGAAAGGAATTGACCAATTGGCTGCTGTGCCACCCAAATAAGACAAGACGAATGCCACTTTCGTATCATCAGTAGGGAACTGTTGTGGCTTACAAATGAAGTGTAATTGACATTGATTGATAAAAACATGGAATTTGTTACTATCTCCATGAAAACGTTCAGGTGCTGCTAAGGGCACAACATTAGGAACATTAACAGTAACCTCAACTGGGGAAGGCAAAGTTGTATGTTTTGATGGCGCCCCTGTCTTTGAGGAGGTTTTAAACAAAGGCGTAGAAGCTGTGTTCCACTGAGATCCCCTAAATTTATACCTGCTTAAATCCTGTTTTAAAGAGGTATTCTCCATCTTTAATCTCTCTATTTCCTCTTGCATATGTTGCAAGATGCCAGACACTGATTCAGTATGAGCCAAGTCCTCATTTAGGGCCTGCGCCATATCCGTGACGTCAATGCCCTCTATTTCTTCCCCGGTATTCATCGTCCACCAGAACTGAAATTATTTTTTAAGGCTTGTGCTTCTGTCAAAGCCCAGCTCACCTGAGTTCTTGTTCAGTTCTGATGGAGGTTGAAGACAATCCGACCCCACCCTGAAACTGCTTGTTCCAGCACACTAGTTTTTAAAACAGTGCACTAAGAACAGAAGCTCAAGGGAAGGGGGGAAGTGGATAAAATAAAAAAAAGAGAGACAACACCGTTCTTGCGTTTCCACTGTTGAAGTGCTGCACAAATCTGCGGCCCTTTCTGACTTCTGTAGAAACTGGTGCCTAATGAAACATAAACAAAGAACAGATAAGTGCAACCTATTCCTAAATGGGTTCCTGATTATCCCTTTATTTATTGGAAATTCTCTTCTAAAAGTACCTCTTGGATCCTGGTCTCTAGTTTCCAGGTTTGGAAAGTGTTACTGCTCTGGGATGTGTTTTCTATTACTGTTAAGCTTCTAAAAAATTAAACAAATACCGTTATCAGAATTACCAATATCAAACATTCATCATAATATAACTAAAGCCTAAATTCCCAATAGCAGACTCACTTTTCGCATATTTCCAGAATCTTTTATAAAACAAATACTGTACTTTTACATCAAAATACAGCATGTAATTTGTGCAAGTCCTTGATTTACTGTTTTCCTTGCTGTCAATGGTTTCCACTGTTCGATTCCCAAAAGTTCCATGAAAAAAAAAAATGTCCGCTTCACAAAGTCCTGCAAAATAATCCTGCAACAAAGAGCCTTAATCACAATGCTCGTGGAAGGCACTTCGCCTCAAACTGTCTATACACGAATCCAGAAATTGCCGTCAAAGCTCCCTCGGGTAATAAAAAGTTTTGCACTTACTTGTTGCTGGCAAGAGATACTGATCAGTCTAACCTTGTCTTCTTTCTCTTTTGCAGGTTACTCGTAGGAGAGAGGCTGAGGCAAGGAGGAACTGGAAACCGGAAGAAGGAAGAGCCAGCAGCTGCGCCAATTGAAGTCAAAGAAAGTCTGTAAAGAGCAGGAGTACCAGCGCCGAGGGATCTGTTCTCAGGTAAGCGGGAGGTAGACGAGCACAAGCACTGGGTGAGGCTCGGGGGATGCCTTTTATAGACAGGGCTGGGTGTGGTTCGAAGAGCTGGGTGTGGTTTGAAGGGCTGGGTGTGGTCCTCACATGCTGCACATGTTCTTGGAAGGTGTGCAGAGCTGGGTGTGGTTTGAAGAGCTGGGTGTGGTCCTCACATGCTGCATATGTTCTTGAAAGGTGTGCAGAGTTTCAGTTATTATGCAAATGAGTTGGATTAACACATGGCCTAGGGAGGAGTGTTTTAAAGAAGCCTTGGTAAAAGTAAGGCCCAATGTGTAAACAAAACAGCACATTAAACAACATACACAGAAGCCTAGGGGGGGGGGAAGGTGAGATAACAAGAAAGGCTTTGAATAGTAAGTTTAAAAGGGAGCTATTACAGAACCCACTAGTGCAGTGAGAGGGGACATGCTCTTTGCTGTGTACAAACCCTAACAGAGTGTGAGGAGTCTATCCCTACACTTTCCTGTGAACATTTCCCAAAGGAGAGCACCCCAGTGAGATCTGTTCACTTTTCTGGTTACACAAGCCCTCTCAAAAGCTGTGAACCATTTGGTGATGTCATCACCATCTTCATATTTAGTTACAATCCCTTTAGGGATTTTCAACATGTCAGGAGAATCTCTGACCCTATTTATGTTGCTGCCACCATTGATGGGTCCTAGGCCCATCTCTTGTCTTTCCCTCTCTATGGCTAGGATCTGTCTTTCCAAAGCCAATCTTTTGGCCATCCTGGCTAACTGGATGTACTCTTCACTGGAGTTATCCTCAGTGATTTCAGAGGTGTTGGTCTCTCCTGTGAGGGAACCAGCATCTCTGACTATTATTTTTGGAGTCAGGGTTTGAGAGACCCTGTTCTCCCTAGATAGGACTGGTAGGGGGGAATTTTCCTCCAAGTCACTATCCTCTTCCTCTGAGTTGCCACCCTCAGAGGGGTTGGCCTTTTCAAACTCTGCCAGAAGCTCCTGGAGCTGTATTTTGGTAGGTTTGGGGCCCATTGTTATTTTCTTTATTTTACAGAGTGACCTTAGCTCCCTCATCTTAAGATGGAGGTAAGGTGTGGTGTCGAGTTCCACCACAGTCACATCTGTGCTAGACATTTTGCTTCTAAAAGTTGGAATACTTTTTAAGAATCTACAACTGGTTCTAGAATCTAATTCAAACTTTTACAAACTTTTAAACTCTTAAAGAAATGCTAAACAGGATCTAACACAAGGCCCTAGCAGGTCTTTTAAGAATTTAGAAAACTTTTCAAATTGCAAAAATCAATTTCTAATGACAATTTTGGAATTTGTCGTGTGATCAGGTATTGGCTGAGTAGTCCAGCAAATGCAAAGTCTTGTATCCCACCGCTGCCACCAATGTAGGAAGTTGGCTCTGTATGTGCTATTTCAAAGTAAGGAATAGCATGCACAGAGTCCAAGGGTTCCCCTTAGAGGTAAAATAGTGGTAAAAATAGATAATACTAATGCTCTATTTTGTGGTAGTGTGGTCGAGCAGTAGGCTTATCCAAGGAGTAGTGTTAAGCATTTGTTGTACATACACACAGACAATAAATGAGGTACACACACTCAGAGACAAATCCAGCCAATAGGTTTTGTTATAGAAAAATATCTTTTCTTAGTTTATTTTAAGAACCACAGGTTCAAATTTAACATGTAATATCTTGTTTGAAAGGTATTGCAGGTAAGTACATTAGGAACTTCGAATCATTTCAATTGCATGTATACTTTTCCAGTTATTGACAAATAGCTATTTCAAAAGTGGACACAGTGCAATTTTCACAGTTCCTGGGGGAGGTAAGTTTTTGTTAGTTTTACCAGGTAAGTAAGACACTTACAGGGTTCAGTTCTTGGTCCAAGGTAGCCCACCGTTGGGGGTTCAGAGCAACCCCAAAGTCACCACACCAGCAGCTCAGGGCCGGTCAGGTGCAGAGTTCAAAGTGGTGCCCAAAACGCATAGGCTAGAATGGAGAGAAGGGGGTGCCCCGGTTCCGGTCTGCTTGCAGGTAAGTACCCGTGTCTTCGGAGGGCAGACCAGGGGGGTTTTGTAGGGCACCGGGGGGGACACAAGCCCACACAGAAATTTCACCCTCAGCAGCGCGGGGGCGGCCGGGTGCAGTGTAGAAACAAGCGTCGGGTTCGCAATGTTAGTCTATGAGAGATCAACGGATCTCTTCAGCGCTGCAGGCAGGCAAGGGGGGGCTTCCTCGGGGAAACCTCCACTTGGGCAAGGGAGAGGGACTCCTGGGGGTCACTTCTGCAGTGAAAGTCCGGTCCTTCAGGTCCTGGGGGCTGCGGGTGCAGGGTCTTTTCCAGGCGTCGGGACTTAGGTTTCAGAGAGTCGCGGTCAGGGGAAGCCTCGGGATTCCCTCTGCAGGCGGCGCTGTGGGGGCTCAGGGGGGACAGGTTTTGGTACTCACAGTCGTAGAGTAGTCCGGGGGTCCTCCCTGAGGTGTTGGTTCTCCACCAGCCGAGTCGGGGTCGCCGGGTGCAGTGTTGCAAGTCTCACGCTTCTTGCGGGGAGATTGCAGGGTCTTTAAAGCTGCTCCTTGAAACAAAGTTGCAGTCTTTTTGGAGCAGGTCCGCTGTCCTCGGGAGTTTCTTGTCTTTTTCGAAGCAGGGCAGTCCTCAGAGGATTCAGAGGTCGCTGGTCCCTTGGAAGGCGTCGCTGGAGCAGAGTTCTTTGGAAGGCAGGAGACAGGCCGGTGAGTTTCTGGAGCCAAGGCAGTTGTCGTCTTCTGGTCTTCCTCTGCAGGGGTTTTCAGCTAGGCAGTCCTTCTTCTTGTAGTTTGCAGGAATCTAATTTTCTAGGGTTCAGGGTAGCCCTTAAATACTAAATTTAAGGGCGTGTTTAGGTCTGGGGGGTTAGTAGCCAATGGCTACTAGCCCTGAGGGTGGGTACACCCTCTTTGTGCCTCCTCCCAAGGGGAGGGGGTCACAATCCTAACCCTATTGGGGGAATCCTCCATCTGCAAGATGGAGGATTTCTAAAAGTTAGAGTCACCTCAGCTCAGGACACCTTAGGGGCTGTCCTGACTGGCCAGTGACTCCTCCTTGTTATTCTCATTATTTTCTCCGGCCTTGCCGCCAAAAGTGGGGGCCGGGCCGGAGGGGGCGGGCAACTCCACTAGCTGGAGTGTCCTGCGGTGCTGTGACAAAGGGGTGAGCCTTTGAGGCTCACCGCCAGGTGTTACAGCTCCTGCCTGGGGGAGGTGTTAGCATCTCCACCCAGTGCAGGCTTTGTTACTGGCCTCAGAGTGACAAAGGCACTCTCCCCATGGGGCCAGCAACATGTCTCTAGTGTGGCAGGCTGCTGGAACTAGTCAGCCTACACAGATAGTCGGTTAAGTTTCAGGGGGCACCTCTAAGGTGCCCTCTGGGGTGTATTTTGCAATAAAATGTACACTGGCATCAGTGTGCATTTATTGTGCTGAGAAGTTTGATACCAAACTTCCCAGTTTTCAGTGTAGCCATTATGGTGCTGTGGAGTTCGTGTTTGACAAACTCCCAGACCATATACTCTTATGGCAACCCTGCACTTACAATGTCTAAGGTTTTGTTTAGACACTGTAGGGGTACCATGCTCATGCACTGGTACCCTCACCTATGGTATAGTGCACCCTGCCTTAGGGCTGTAAGGCCTGCTAGAGGGGTGTCTTACATATACTGCATAGGCAGTGAGAGGCTGGCATGGCACCCTGAGGGGAGTGCCATGTCGACTTACTCGTTTTGTCCTCACTAGCACACACAAGCTGGCAAGCAGTGTGTCTGTGCTGAGTGAGAGGTCTCCAGGGTGGCATAAGACATGCTGCAGCCCTTAGAGACCTTCCTTGGCATCAGGGCCCTTGGTACTAGAAGTACCAGTTACAAGGGACTTATCTGGATGCCAGGGTCTGCCAATTGTGGTTACAAAAGTACAGGTTAGGGAAAGAACACTGGTGCTGGGGCCTGGTTAGCAGGCCTCAGCACACTTTCAATTGTAAACATAGCATCAGCAAAGGCAAAAAGTCAGGGGGCAACCATGCCAAGGAGGCATTTCCTTACAGTAGGCCTACTTCAAAGTAAAGTCTCCTCTGAATGCGAAATCCTGCCTTGCCCAGGCCAGGCCCCAGACACTCACCAGGGGGTCGGAGACTGCATTGTGTGAGGACAGGCACAGCCCTTTCAGGTGTAAGTGACCACCCCTCCCCTCCCTCCTAGCACAGATGGCTCGTCAGGAAATGCAGACTACACCCCAGCTCCTTTTGTGTCACTGTCTAGTGTGAGGTGCAACCAGCCCAACTGTCAAACTGACCCAGACAGGGAATCCACAAACAGGCAGAGTCACAGAAATGGTATAAGCAAGAAAATGCTCACTTTCTAAAAGTGGCATTTTCAAACGCACAATCTTAAAATCAACTTTACTAAAAGATGTATTTTTAGATTGTGAGCTCAGAGACCCCAAACTCCACATGTCCATCCGCTCCCAAAGGGAATCTACACTTTAATCAGATTTAAAGGTAGCCCCCACGTTAACCTATGAGAGGGACAGGCCTTGCAACAGTGAAAACGAATTTAGCAATATTTCACTGTCAGGACATATAAAACACATTACTATGGGGGTCATTCCGACCCCGGCGGGCGGCATGGGGGGCCCCCCGGGTGGAAGCCGCCCAAACACCGCCCCACGGTCAGATGACCGTGGGGGGCATTCCGACTTTCCCGCTGGGCCGGCGAGCGATCTGCAAAAGATCGCCCGCCGGCCCAGCGGGAAAGCCCCAGCAAAGATGAAGCCGGCTCCGAATGGAGCCGGCGGATTTGCTGCGGTGCGACGGGTGCAGTGGCACCCGTCGCGATTTTCAGTGTCTGCCAAGCAGACACTGAAAATCTTTATGGGGCCCTGTTAGGGGGCCCCTGCAGTGCCCATGCCAGTGGCATGGGCACTGCAGGGGCCCCCAGGGGCCCCACGACACCCGTTCCCGCCAGCCTCTTCCTGGTGGTGTAAACCGCCAGGAACAGGCTGGCGGGAAGGGGGTCGGAATCCAGCAGCGCCGCCATGGAGGATTCCTTTGGCCAGGGGAAAACCGGCGGGAAACCGCCGGTTTCCCTTTTCTGACCGCGGCTTTACCGCCACGGTCAGAATTGGCCAGGAAGCACCGCCAGCCTGTTGGCGGTGCTTCCACGGTCCCCAGCCCTGGCGGTCATGGACCGCCAGGGTCGGAATGACCCCCTATATGTCCTACCTTAACCATACACTGCACCCTGCCCTTGGTGCTACCTAGGGCCTACCTTAGGGGTGCCTTAAATGTAAGAAAAGGGAAGGTTTAGGCCTGGCAAGTGGGTACACTTGCCAAGTCGAATTTACAGTGCACAAAGGTCTGAGACATGATTACAGGGTTACTTGTGTGGGTGGCACAACCAGTGCTGCAGGCCCACTAATAACATTTGATTAACAGGCCCTGGGCACCTCTAGTGCACTTTACAAGGGACTTCACAGTAAAACAAATATGCCAATCATGGAGAACCAATTACATACACATTTAAACAGGAGCACTTGCACTTTAGCACTGGTTAGCAGTGGTAAAGTGCCCAGAGTAATAAAAACAACAAAATCGGAGTCCAGCACACATCAATAACCTGGGGAACAGAGGCAAAATGTTAAGGGAGACCACGCCAAGGATGAAAAGTATAACACGTGTCCCCCCAAGCTAAAAGTGGGGAGCAACTACCCAACCTCATGGGAGTTCTCAACACTAAGGCGGAAGAATCTGGACAGACCATCAGCATTGGTGTGTTCTGTACCAGGACGATGTTCCACCGTAAAGTCCATCCCCTGTAGGGAAATGGACCACTTCAACAGTTTTGGATTCTGACCCCTTCATCTGCATTAACCATCTGTGGGGCCTGTGGTCGGTCTGAACTCGGAAGTGAGTCCCAAACAAGTAGGGTCTTAGGGCCTGATGTAGGTAGCCTTATGCGCCTCACAAATGGCGAAAAACGCAGTTTGCGAGGCGCATAAGGCCTTCCGCGATGCAGAGTCACATTTTGCGAGTCAGTTCCGACTCGCAAAATGTGATTGCAACTCGCAAATAGGAAGGAAATACATCGCGATGTAGAGTTGATTTGTGACCGCGAAAGCGAGTCTTTGCGACCCCCTAGCGAGTCGCAGAAGGTGTCTGAGACACCTTTCTGCATTTCATTTTGCGAGTTGCAAATTGCGAGTTGCTAGTTCTCGCAATTTGCAACTCGCAATTTGCAACTCTCAAAATGAAAACTACCTACATCTGGCCCTAAGCTTCTTCAGTGCCCAGACCACAGCAAACGCTTCGTGTTCTATGACACTCCACCTACGTTCCCTGGGTAGTAACCTCCTGCTAATGAAGGCTATGGGTTGATCTAGGCCCTCTTCATTAAGCTGTTAGAGTACTGCTCCACAGCTTAATGAGGCTCTGTTTGCACAACAAACTCCTTGGAGTAGTCAGGTGCCTTCAGCACAGGTGCTGTGCACATGGCAGCCTTCAGGGCATCAAAAGTGTTCTGGCAAGCCTCTGTCCAGATCACTTTCTTGGGTTGCTTCTTAGAAGTCAACTCAGTTAAGGGGGTAACAATGGTACCATATCCCTTAACAAACCTCCTGTAATATCCTGTGAGACCTAAAAAGGCTCTCACTTCAGTCTGGGTCTTGGGAGGCTCCCAAGCCAGAATCGTGTCAATCTTAGGCTGTAGGGGTGCCACCTGACAACTCCCCACCTGGTGTCCTAAGTACACCACAGAACCCTGCCTTATTTGGCACTTGCTCGCCTTAATAGTGAGGCCTGCCTTCTGCAGGGCCTCTAACACTCTCCAGAGGTATTGCAGGTGTTCCTCCCATGTGGAACTAAACACAGCAATGTCATCCAGGTAGGCGGCACTGAACACATCCAGTCCTGCCAACACCTGGATGACTAACCTCTGAAAGGTGGCAGGGGCATTCTTCATACCAAAGGGCATCACGTTGAAGTGGAAGTGCCCATCTGGGGTAGAGAATGCTGACCTCTCCTTTGCCCCCTCAGTTAAGGCAATCTACCAGTACCGAGATGTTATATCAAACGTACTGAGGTACTTGGCAGCTCCTAACCGATCAATGAGCTCATCAACGCGGGGGATGGGGTGTGCGTCAGTCTTGCTGACCGCATTGAGACCCAGGTAGTCCACACAGAACGTAAGTTCTGGAGTGGCACCAGGAGCAGCACCCTTTGGGACCAATACCACTGGGCTAGCCCAAGGACTGCTGGAGTGCTCAATAACCCCTAGGGTTAACATTTTGGAGACTTCCTCCTTAATGCAAGCCCTGACCCTGTCAGTCACCCTGTAAACCTTATGTTTAACAGGTGTACTGTCCCCAGTGTCCACATCATATGTGCACAGGTGTGTGACTCCTGGGATCAGAGAAAACAGCGAGGCAAACTGTCCCAACACGTGGCGACAGTCCCTCTGCTGTTCCTCAGTCAGGGAGGGGGAGAGGATCACTCCCTCCACAGACCCATCTTTCTCTCCTGCAGACAGGAGGTCAGGAGGAGGCTCACTCTGTTCCTCCGCCCGGTCATCTGTCGCTAGGAGCATGGATAGCTCAGTTCGCTCAAAGTGTGGTTTGAGGCGGTTGATATGTAGGACCCTCAAAGGGTTCCTGGGGGATTGCAAGTCTACCAGATAGGTGACCTCGCTCTTTCTTTCCACCACCTCAAAAGGCCCAGTCCACTTATTTTGGAGAGCCCTTGGCTCCACTGGTGCCATGACCCACACTTTTTGTCCAGGATGAAACTCAACCAGAGTGGCATTCTGGTCGTACCACCGTTTCATATCCTCCTGGTTTGCTTCCAGGTTCTCCTGAGCGAGACTCCTGAAGCTGGCAGTCTGGTTTCTTAGTGCCAGCATGTAGCTAAATACATCCTGCGGTGGTTTACTAGGAGCTTTCTCCAAAGTGGTCCCCTCACAGGGTGGCCATAGATGAGCTCAAAGGGGCTAAAGCCAAGTCCCTTTTGAGGCACCTCCCTGTAAGCGAACAGAAGGCATGGCAAGAGGACGTCCCACTTACGCCTCAAGGGCTCTGACAGGCCCTGAATCATGCCTTTCAAGGTGCGGTTGAATCTCTCAACCAGACCATTACTTTGGGGGTGGTAAGGTGTGGTGAACTTGTAGGTTACCCCACACACCTTCCACAGATAAGTGGATATGAAGTTTGTACCTCTATCAGATACCACTTCCTTGGGGAACCCCATGCGGGTGAAAACTCCCATTAAGGCACGTCCCACCACGGGGCAGTGACCGTCCTTAGAGGAATGGCTTCTGGGTACCATGTGGCATGGTCCACCAAGACCAGGATGAACCTGTTGCCCATGGCTGTCTTGGGGTCCAGAGGCCCCACAATGTCAATTCCTACCCGTTCAAAGGGGGTACTGACTATAGGTAAAGGTTGGAGGGGAGCTTTGCATTTCCCCCCACTCTTGCCACTTGCCTGACAAGTCTGACAAGACCTACAATAAGCAGCTGACTGCTTGTGCATCAAGGGCCAGTAAAAGTGGGAGACAAGCCTCTTATAGGTCTTGTCCTGCCCTAGATGTCCTGCCAAAGGCACATCACGAGCCAAACCCAGTAGGAAGGCCCTGAAGCACTGGGGTACCACCAGCATACAAGCTGACCCAGGCTCAGGAACCTTAGCCTCACTATACAGGAGGCCATCCTCCCAATATATCAGGTGAGTACCTGGCGCCTCGCAAGCCGCCTGGGCTGCAGCCTGCTGCCACAGCCCCTCAAGAGTAGGGCACTCCTGGTGCACTGTGCAGAATGCTTCCCTGGTGGGTCCCCCTTTCTGCTGCCACTGTGACAGCTCAGGGACCTCCCCCAGTTCAGCCACCTGCTCCCCTCTAGGTTCCGGGGCGTCACCCACAGGCTCCGCCTCCTCCCGGACCTTGGGAACCTCTGGGGCCGGTTTCCCGCACGCCCTGCCGTTCCTCTTCTTGGTGGTCCTCTGGGTCACTGTTTCAGGCTCCAGGGGCTCTTGACTACCCTGATTGGCTGCCATAGACCGGGTGGATACGCATACCCACTCAGGCAGACCCAACATCTCCAAGTGAGACCTGTGTTCCACCTCCTTCCAAGGGGAATCCTCCAGGTCGTTGCCTAGCAAACAATCAACAGGCATGGTTGGACTCACAGCTACATTCCAGGAACCTGAGACCCCCCTCCATTCAAAGGGAACCTGCGCCACTCTGCAGAGGCGCTCAGAGTTGTCTACCGCAACTACTTGGTGAAGTACCCGAGGATCAATCTGTTCTTCAGACACCAGGTGACTCCTCACTGTAGTCACACTGACTCCTGTGTCTCTCAGAGCCTCCACCCTCTGTCCATTGATGGTCACCCATTGCCTGTACTTCTTAGTGTTATCAGGCACCCCCCGGGGAGCGACCATTGCCTATGGGGTCGCTCCCCTTGCGTGATGTTGGCGCAAAAAAAAAGATCCCCGGTGCCTAGTGGTTTCTGCCCCCCTTGGGGGCAGATTGACCTAAAATCGGCAGAAATGGCCTAAATACAATTTGCCCCTCCAGGGGAGCGAGCCTTGCCTAAGGGGTCGCTCCCCATCTGTAAAACAACAACAACAACAAAAATCCCCGGTGCCTAGTGGTTTCTGCCCCCCTTGGGGGCAGATCGGTAATGGCCTAAAATAAATTTGCCACCCAGGGGAACGACCCTTGCCTAAGGGGTCGCTCCCCTTGCGTGAAATTCACACAAAAAAAAACCTCCCTGGTGTCTAGTGGTTTCTGTCCCCCTTGGGGGCAGATTGGCCTCATAAAAATAGGGCAATCTGCCGCAAAGGGGTCAGAAAAGGCCTTAAAAAAAGATTCGCCCCCTGGGAGCGACCCTTGCCGATAGGGTCGCTCCCTTATGCCAATTTCCTTAAAACATTTAAGTCCCTGGTGTCTAGTGGGCGTTTTAGCAGCCGGATTGCTTGCAATCCGGCTGCTAAAACTGCTGAGAGAGACTTCAAAGGGAAGGAAATTCCTTTCCTTCCCTTTGAAGCCTCTCCTGCCTCCTCCACATGATCGGGAGAGAAATGCAAAGGATTTCTCTTCCAATCGTACTGGAAGCTGAGCTTCCAGCGCGATGGGAGGAGGCCTTGTGACAATCAGCGCGTGATCGCGCGCTGTTGTCACAGGGGGTGGTTGGAGGGGTCGGGGTGGAAGGGGAAGGGCTTCCCCTTCCATCCCTGCCTTGGTGGGGTGGGTGGAAACCCCACAGAGGGAGCAATAGCGCTCCCTCTGGGCTCTGTGCCCAGGACGTAATGGTTACGTCCTGGGCACACGAGCACTGTGCCTCAGGACGTAACCATTACGTCCTGGGCACAGAAGGGGTTAAGGAAAGTATACCTTACGTTCAACCACTCATATGGCTCAAAAACGAGCCGAGAAGGGGCGCCATGAGACCAGCAGCCATCTTGAAGAGGACCTGGACAATTCCGAACAAATAGTAGTGACCTACTATATCACACCCAAAGCAGCCTCTAAGGAGCATGTGAGAATCAAAGTCTCAGGGCTATTTACGCAATATATAAAGAGATCATGACCATAGACTAGTCAACACATTATTCTAATGCCATAATTTCGTATACAAATAATATTAATAACCTATCTAGTTGTGTAAAGGAAAACAATCCAAACAACAGACCGTCTGACAAAATACAAAAAGAGAACCCAAAGCGTTAAATAATGATCATACCACATTTAATCAGTCATCAGAATGATAACTTCCAAAATGACCCTCAACAGGGAATACACAGGTATAGAGGCATCTAAAGCAATTTGTTTCAGAATTATAAAAAACCTTTTTACCGCAATAGGCTATAGTCAATATAAATAATCCCAAACATGACTAAAAAATGTCAAGAGGGACGGCACATATCCAAATCTTGTCTACAAAATTGGAATAAAGCCAGAATCGGAAAAAGAACCAGTATCTTTTACAATGTCCACCTCCCGGGGGCATTGCAGGGTCACCTCTGCCCAGCACCCTCGGAATGCGCACTGTCTGGTTTGCAAACAGTGCGCATTCCGAGGGTGCTGTTTATGCTGGTCAGCCTGGTAAGAAGTCGTAATACAATGTTCCTGCTGGTCAGCCCAGCGGAAACATTGTAAGTCGACCGGGGGGTGGGAGGGATGCCGCGGGCATGACAGCAGTGTCCTCCCCGCGGCTTTCGCGGTCCCATGCTGTGATCGCGGAGGTCGTAATGAGACCCTAAGTCTCAATGTCTTTTTATTAGCTTCCTAATTGTTTTCTTTCATCTACTATGGATGCATGAGGGCTTATTTTACATTTGAAAATTGTCACGCATTCAATTCATTGACGCAATTATTCACCATTAGTGTAATAGAAATTAGTAATTGGACCACTACGAGCTGGGGAACTTTCATTGTCAGTTGAAGTAAGTGAAAAAAAATCTAACATATGTTGTGTGGATGCTTGTGTGTGAGAGTGTGTTTAAGTCAGAAAGTGTGTTCATACATGAGCATGTGTGTGTGTGCCAATGAATCATTATTTGAATTTGTGTATGCCCACTGATTCATTAATGGAAGCTGGGGCTGCAGCTTGAGCAAGTTTGATGATCTGAGCCTCAAAAAAAATACAGGAATAACGCTTCATCAAATAAATAAACAAATACACAAATAATGAAAGATTTAATTTAGTTCACAAATATTAAAAAATCTGAATTTTTGTTTTCGTGGAAAGTTTTGGGCTTTTCTAAATTCAACCGACTCAGCCATACTATATTCTGCTTGATGCATTTTCACTTATATTTTGCTTCTTCATTTATATACACTTGCAGGAGGCTGGCCTGGTTTATAGTGGGTACCTATTGTACTTACACCTTATACAGGGTCCGGTTATCTCTTATTAGTGAAATGTAGGCAGTGTCTAGAAGTCAGGCTCTCTAGTGGTAGCTGTAGCTGAGCAACCAAGTCTTATCTAGGAGACATGCAAAGCTCACGCAATACCACTGTAGTCACACAGTACTTACACACATGAAAGAAAACACTCAGGCCCTCATTACAACCCTGGCAGCCCACTGTATTATGAGAGGCCAATGCGCAAAATTTTACGGGGCGGTACCAATGACATCAAAAGCCTGGGGGAAACACTGCACAGAAGAGAAACGGTTCACCTGTGGATACTAAGGGAACAACCACGCAGCGACGGAGCCCAAGCTGAACAATCAACAATACAATTTGCACAGAGAGCATATGCACTTTAGCACTGGTTAGCAGTGGTAAAGGGCTCAGAGTTCAAATGCCAACATCAACAGGTCAGAAAAAATAGGAGGCAGAAGGCAAAAAGATTGGGGATGACCCTGCATAAATTGAAAAGTCTAACACCAATGTTGTTTTATGTCCTGCTCCACTACGAACACTAACAACGGCAAAGACGACCATGGTGAGTACTGCCGCCTAGCACACAGGGGAGGGGGAGGAGAAAGAGAGTGACACTCACACGCAACACCTACACCCCCAACACCATAAACACAAGCAGATGCAGTAATATAACATATAAACCCCGTACCCCTCAGGAATAATGCAAGGACAACTACCATAGAGTAAAAAGAGTGTAATAAGATAAATTAGTAGCAAGACGTGCATCCAAATCAAAAAGTATATATATATGTACAAATGAAGGGACACTGCACAGTCCTCAATGTTCGTGGGCCACAGGGCCACATCACAAAGTCCAAGGCCCCACTTCACTCATGCAACAACACGGAGAGAACACTGCAGGGGCATCAGGTCGAAAATAGCCAGGCACCTCATGGGGGCGGGGTATGGGGTACCTCAGCTGGAAGATGGCAAAACGCCACTGGCCCTGGAGGGGGCAACATGCCCTGTGCTCTGTCCTGGGGAGCACAAGGCCACAGTCTCTCAGGTGGGTGATTTGCTCACATGCTCTGGAGGGGGCAACATGCCCTGTGCTTCGGATCCTGGGGGGATGGCGTGAGTGGAAGGCTTCTCCACTGGTCCTGGAGGAGGCATCGTGCCCAGTGAGCTTCATCCTGGGGAGGATGGGGTGAGTGGAAGGCTTCTCCACTGGTTCTGGAGAGGGCATCGTGCCCAGTGAGCCTCATCCAGGGGAGGATGGGGTGAGTGGAAGGCTTCTTCACTGGTTCTGGAGGGGGCATCGTGCCCTGTGATCTTCATCCTGGGGAGGATGGGGTGAGTGGAAGGCTTCTCCACTGGTTCTGGAGGGGGCATAGTGCCCTGTGATCTTCATCCTGGGGATGATGGGGTGAGTGGAAGGCTTCTCCACTGGTTCTGGAGGGGGCATCATGCCCAGTGAGCTTCATCCTGGGGAGGATGGGGCGAGTGGAAAGCTTCTCTACTGGTTCTGGAGGGGGCATCGTGCCCTGTGATCTGCATCCTTGGGAGGATCGGGTGAGTGGAAGGCTTCTCCACTGGTTCTGGAAGGGGCAATGTGCCCTGTGATGCAGATCTTGGGGAGTGCAAGGTCACAGTCTCTCAGGTGGGTGTCATACCCACTGGATTTGCAGGGGGCAGGCCGCACAACAGCCCATGGACACAGGACCACACACTGTCCGCTGGCGGTGATGGCTGCTCAGAGGTGGCAGTTGTGCTGCTGCTGGTGGAACTGGTACTGTTGGGTGGAGGCTCCAGCCCATTCCCTGCAGCCTCGGACGGCTGCCCACTGGGGCTGCTGCTGCTGGTGGCGGTGCTGGTAGCGGTGCTGGTCGTGGTGGGGGAGGCTCCGGCCCATCTCCTACAGCCTTGGATGGCTGCCCACTGATGCTGTTGCTGCTGATGGCGGTGCTGGTGGTGGTGCTGGTAGTGGTGGGGGGAGGCTCCAGCCCATCCCTTGCAGGCTCTGACGGCTGCACCACCATGGTTGGTGGTGTGAGCTCTGACTGAGTCCCAGCACCAGGCCCCTTGTCTCTACTGCCTGCTGTTGCAGGCCCCTTGCCCTTCCTTCCTGCAGTTGGGGCTGGCTCCTTGCCCTTCCTTCCTGCAGCTGGGTCTGGACCCTTGCCCTTCCCTCCTGCAGCTGGGGCTGGCTTCTTGCAGCTGCGTCTGGCCCTTGCCCTTCCCTCCTGCAGCTGGATCTGGCCCCTTGCCCTTCCCTCCTGCAGCTGGGTCTGGCGCCTTGCCCTTCCTTCTTGCAGCTGGGTCTGGCCCTTTGCCCTTCCCTCCTGGAGCTGGGGCTGGCTCCTTGCAATCCTTCCTTCAGCTGGGGCTGGCTCCTTGCCCTTTCTGGCAGCACTTGGGGAAGGCACCCTTTCTGTGTGGCTGCCTGGTGCCCGAGATCCTTTCCCACCAGGAGTTGCTGTGGACACTACTGGGCCCGTTGACTGGGTAGCTGAGGTGCTTGCCGGGGTTTTGACCACCCTGGCCTGACATGAGAGATGGGGAGGGCTAGGGAAGAGGTCAATGTTGGTGATGAAAAGCTTCGTAGGGACATTGGGGCAGGAAGAGGGAGAGTGGAGGAAGAGGGTATGGTGGTAGGAGGTGTCAGTTTGCTGTTTTTGGTTGTAGGTGCATGGGCTGGATGCTGTTGTGAGGTGGATGGCTGTTGGGTGTCTGAGTGCTTGCGTTGGTGTACATTGGCAGGAGGGAGAACAGACACAGTGGGAGAGGACACATGGGACGTATGCATGGATGTGGTGGTGGTGACTGCCAGTGAGGGCGTGTACTGATAGGTGTGCTGGTAATGGTGGTAATGAATGAGGAAATGGTGCATCCATGTGTGAGTGTAGACGCATCTGGGAGGGAGGCGGAGGAGGAGGGGGACACAGTGGAGGCAGTGGATGTTGGTATGTCAGATTCTGGATGTTGTTTGTGTGAGTGCCTGTGGGATGAAGTGTGGTGCTTGTGTTTGCCATGTCCACTATTGTGTGCTGTCCTGGGTGCATGCTCGTCTGCCTGTGTGCTTTGGATAGGTTGGGGTCGAGGGTAATGGGACTGGGAAGAGGAAGTTGGAGGGGGATGGGGGGAACAGGGACAAGGGCTGCCATCAGAGAGGAGGCTAGAGCATGGATTGATCTCTTTTGGGCCGCCAAGCCAGTGTGAATGCCCTCCAGAAATGCATTTGTCTGTTGCATTTGGGCTGCCAGTCCCTGGATGGCATTTACAATGGTTGACTGCCCAACAGAGATGGATCTCAGAAGGTCAATAACCTCCTCACTCAGGGCAGCAGGGCTAAATGGGCCAGGGCCTGAGGCGAAGCAGATGCCCACCCTCCTTGGTGAGGGGGCACGAGAAACTCGTTGAGGGGCTGCTGGGAGGGCAGTGCTGGTTTGGAGGTGGCGGTTGTACCTGTAGATGGGGTGGGCACAGAGGTGTCCGCCACCACCAGGGAGCTTCCATCGGAGGAGGTATCCGTGTACGAAATGTCCCCTCCAGTCGCCACCATGGTGCTCCCCTCGCCCTCTGTCACACTGGTGCCCTCACTGTCGGTGGATTCGGCCTCCTCGGTCCTGTGGGATGCAGCTCCCTCCGTCGCCGGTGCCTCTGCTCCTCCGCCAGGCAGGGTGACAAAACCATTTAACCATTTATTTAATTGTTATTAGCCTATCCGGCCTTAACAATAATCACACAATAGATATCAATCCCTCGAACTCAATAAAAATCACATTAAATAAAACATCTCAATAAAAGGAACTATGCTTGAATTTTTGATTTAACATGTGCCAAAATGTATCCAATTTACCATGCAATATCGTAAAGCCTGATTTGACCATAATTTACATAAAAACTTAACTTATTCTAGAAAAACATTATGAGTCTAATATTTAAAATGTCTTATTATGGGACGAGTCATTTGGGGCCTTGCATTGCCTTCCAGCCATTTAATAAAAGCCCGAGGCCTAACCCAGTTTACACTACCCTGCACCGATTTCCCAAGCTAAATAGGTACGGGATAACATAGGCTATTGTGCCTGTGCCAACTGTAGGTGCATTGATAGACGTAATTTCCATGCTTCCAAGATATAGGTTGAGACCTTTGTCACAATGTATTTCTCATCTGAACGCATACATAGCGCTTCCGCCTCCTTGCACTTCCTAACTCCGGAAGTTCTGAAAAGTGGACGAAGGTACAATTTACGGAGTCTGAGCGTAAAGTGGCATAGTAAAAGGAAGTGGGAAAGTGTTTCCGGACCACCATGAAGGCATGGACAACATTCTAAACTAGTCGGAGGAGCGGATTGCCATCTGTTGGTGACAAAACAGAAAAGTGGGGGGGAAGAGACAAAGGATATACTTGGTCAATGGTGGCATCAACACCACCGTTTGCGTACACAACACACTCACACAGGGAACAGCCCTACGCATTTGGCAATACACTACCAATCACAATGCTAGTCACCAGCCCATGGATAGGAGCACCTAACGCCAATTGCAGCATACCTGAGACCCTCTGACCCCTGCCCAGTAGGTGATACCTACTAGCTTTTTTGGAGGACTTTCACATACGAACACTGTCCAACATGTGACCTACTCTGCAATGTCAGGCCTGGACTAGGGGCAACCACAGGCCCACATCCCCTCCTCGGATACCACCCGACCAGGCGTAAGTAGTAATGAAGGCCACTATACTCACCCCCTTGTTGCTGCTGTGATGCCCCCAAGCGCCCATCCAGCTCCAGATAGGCCACTGGAAGTATGCGGGCCATCAGGGGATCAGGGTTCACCAGGCACCCCTTCCTTGTTGGGAGGCCGTCCCCAGCTGGGCCTCCGCCATCTTCCGTGCCCAGTGTCTCAGGTCTTCCCACCATTTCCGACAGTGGGTGCTCTGCCTGCCGTAGACCCCCAGGGTCCGCATGTCCTTGGCAATGGCACGCCGTATACCCTTCTTTTGATGGGTGCAGACCTTCAGAGAAATACACACACGAAAAGGTATTAATCCGACCGTCCTGCCTGTTACAGTCATGGTCCACCATACCCCTTTTCATCCCCATTAGCACAGACCTGGCACAGCACGCAAGGTGCACGCCACCCAGGGGACATCCACCAACCACCCCCCCACACGAGGCCTTAATGCACAACACTCCCTGCATTCACGCCCAATGCATCGTACTCACGGTGTACTCACCTGTTGGTCTGGAGGCCCATACAACAGTCGGTACTGGGGTAGGATCCCATCCACCAGTCGCTCCAACTACGTCGAGGTGAAGGCAGGGGCCCTTTCCCAAGTGACACGAGCCATGGTCGGTTTCAGACACAGGTCACACCAGCACATGCAGTGTAGGTCCTCTCCTATTGAAGGTCAGGTAGCAAGTGAGTGAACAGATAGAACATGGCGGACACGTCCGCAGCGGTGCGTACCGTCACCGCCGGCTTATATCACATTGGCCACTGTACCCCATAGGGCCCAATGATAGCCAATGAGGAGTTGCATGGCGGTTCTCGACCACCTCCCGCAACGGCGCACAACGTCAGCGAAATTACCTCATTTCCACATGTCCCTCCATACAGGACAGGCGGATGCCATTTCATTGGGGGGCAGGCCATGGATACTAACTGCGTCACAGTATACAAATTCACACTATGGACATATCCCACCACAATATTGTAACAATCACAATATGTATTGCACTGTAGTGGTTACAATGTACAGATAATGACCAGCTGCTCACCCTTTTGCCCCATAGATTGCAACCGCTGCGGATGAATAGTAGATGGAGACATTCCACCGTGGACAGACCCCTGGTGGACTTGGCAACAATGGAGGACAGGTACATTATCCTCACCTATAGACTTGACGGGGCAACAATTACTGAGCTGTGTGCCCAATTGGAGCCTGACCTAATATCTGCTATCTGTCACCCCACCGGGATCCCCCCTCTTGTGCAAGTGCTATCTGTGCTCCATTTCCTGGCAACCGTTTCTTTCCAAGTGACAGGGGACCTGGCAGCAGGAATGTCACAGCCACTGTTCTCAATAGTGCTGAACAGAGTGTTGTCTGCCCTGATTACACACATGTGCAGCTACATCGTTTTCCACCAGGAGGAAGATTTGGCCATAGTGAATGCTGACTTCTATGCAATGGGACATATCCCCAACATCATTGGGGCAATAGATCGAACACATATTGCATTTGTACCCCCCTCCCGGCGAAATGAACAGGTGTTCAGAAATCGAAAGAGTTTTCACTGCATGAATGTCCAGATGGTGTGCCTGGCGGACCAGTACATCTCCCACGTCAATGCAAAGTATCCTGGGTCTGTGCATGATGCCTTTATCCTGAGGAATAGCAGCATCCCAAATGTGATGGCCCAACTCCAGAGGCACCGGGTGTGGCTAGTAGGTGAGCCCTGGTTCCCACCCAGTGGATGTTTGTGTATGGGTATGGTGTGGGCCCTAAGGGTGAGTGTGTGGCTAACAGTTGTCCCTCGATATTTGCAGGTGACTCTGGAGTTCGCCAACAAGCCTTGGCACACACAAAGCTCACGGTTAGGGGAAAATGGCACTGCCTGGGACCAGGAGGGACCTGGTGGAATCTACCCTAGAGGGTGAGGCAGAGGGGACTCTCAGCAACTCAGAGAGCCCACAGAAGACCAGGCAGTGCGCACAGGAGTCCCAGCAGCACGGGAGCAAAGAAGGTGTAAAAGGAGACCCACACAGCAATACAACAAAGGCTCCCACGCCACAGGGAAACAACTCAGGAAGATGTGCATTGCACAATAGAGTGCTGGAGGCCGGAGCTGCACGGTACTCAAAGAACTTCATGAAAGGATTCCAGCAAGCCTTGGTAACTGCAAAACACGCAGATCACAGGGAGATTGTCATGCATGGGGAAGCAAGCTCCTACCTCCCCCAAAGTTGGGCAGTAGGGCCTCAGGACTGTTGGTACCACTTCAGTTTACCACCTGTGATGCAAGTTCCATGCAACTCATCAGGAGAGGGGACCCATGCTGTCGGTCGTAAATGCAGTGAGGTGCCTGCTGAAGCAGGGTAGTGACTCCTTCACCCCCAAGGGAGATTCCTTCGCTCTTCTGGTGCAGGCTGAAGACAGGCTGTCCTCTGAGGATGCACGACTGGGAAACAGTTGGAGCTGCTGGCAGGAGCAGAAGAAACAATGTTGTCAAAGTCACCTTTGCTTCTTTGTTGCAGTTTGTAGAGCTCCTGGAGCGTTCAGATGCAGTTTCTTCGGTGAGAAGGTGAAGTAGAGGATGCAGAGGATTCCTGCTGCCGTCTTGCATTCCGAATCTGAAGAACCGCCCAAAGGACAGACCCTAAATATCCCAGAAAGGGGGATTGGTCACCTAAACAGGTAACACCTATCAAGGGAGGGATCTGATGTCACCTGCTGGCACTGGCCACTCACATGCTCCCAGAGTTCCCTGCCAACTTGGAATCCAAGATGGCAAAACCCAGAGACCCTCTGGAGGAGCTCTGAACACCACTCCTGGGGTGGTGCTGGACAGGGTAGTGGTCACTCCCCTTTCCTTTGTCCAGTTTCATGCCAGAGCATGGACTGGGGGACCCTTAACCGGTGTAGACTGGATTATGCAAGGAGGGCACCAAATGTGCCCTTCAAAGCGCTTCCAGTGGCTTGGGGAGGCTATACCCCCAAGCCTGTAACACCTATTTCCAAAGGGAGAGGGTGGAACATCCATCTCCTAAAGGAGATCCTTTGTTCTGCCTTCCTGGGGCTTGAGCTGCTCAAGTTACAGGAGGGCAGAAATCTGTCTGAGAGGTGGCAGCAGCTGGGGTTGCCTGGAAAACCTCAGAAGGCTGGAATGGCAATACTGGAGGTCCTCTAAGGAGCCCCCAGAGTTCATGGAATCAGACAACCAATGCTTACAAAAGATTTGGGGTATGATTCCAACATGTTTGATACCAAACATGCCTATGTTTGGAGTTACCATTATGTAGCTGAACATGGGTAGTGACCTATGTCCAGTACATGCATAAAATGATGTCCCTACGCTCACAAAATCAGGGGGAAAAGTCCTGGAGGTTGTGAGGGCACCTCTGCTTGTGCAGGGGTGCCCTCACATACAGGTACTCTGCACAATGCCCTCAGGGCTGGAGGGCCTACTATAGGGGTGACTTATAAGTGACCTGGTGCAGTGTAAATGGCAGTGACAGGGTGCATGCACCTTTTCATGCAGGCTGCAATTGCAGTCCTGCAGAAGCCTTTGCATCAGCTCCCTATGGGTGGCAAAAGATATGCTGCAGCCCATATGGATCCCCTGGAACCTCAATGCCCTGGGTACCTAGATACCATATTCTAGGGACTTATAAGGGGGCACCAGTATGCCAATTTTGGGTGAAATACTGGGTTACCAGTATGCAACAACCATAATTTAAGGGAGAGAGCATAACTAATGCAGTCCTGATTAGCAGGATCCCAGTAGACACAGTCAAACTCACTGACAAACTGGCCAAAAGTGGGGGTAACCAAGCTAGAAAGGGGCTAATTTCCTACAACACTTTATTAATCTGTTAATATTATTGATTTTTTTAAGCAATCTTAGACCAACTGAGCAGGTGCCGTGGACCCCTAGGGTTCCCCAGACCACAGATTAAGCACCACTGCATTAGAGTACTTAATTTATAAATATAAATCTTCCACTGGTACTTCTTTAATGATGACCCCCAATCAGAGGAAATCAATTTACAGATACAACACTAATCAACATGGAGAGCAAAACCTCTGCTAGCAGTTTGAAATGGGTCATTTCTTAGGGATACTAGCACAGGCTTTCAATGGCCTCTCAACCATAAAACTAATGGCCAGACACTTCTTGACTAATCAGTACTGCATCTTTGTATCATTCTTTTATTAGCTATCATGTCCATTGCGGTTGTTGACACCAGATAGCCAGCCACTGTGTTATCTTTTAATTCCACTTCTATAAGTGGATTGAGAATAGGTAGCATGCCCCAAAGTCACGCCTCAAGGATGGAACATGGAGTATGCTCAGCAGGGGTTATCTTCAAACATGACATACAGTGAGGTGAGAAGAAGGGACTGAAAAGTGAACAGGTGCTTCCAAGATGAGTGCTTAGCTCACCATCGCTCTAGTACATTGTTGCACAACTGGGGAGTATGCTCCACAGGACCACCCTCATGTGCACAAATGAAACACAGGCAGGGTCTGATTTACAAGAATCTGATGCATCGGCATCGATGCCTCAGATTTCTTGCGCTTCTCGTAGATCCAGTAATGCACTGTATTTACAATTCAGAGCTTCATGACACCCTTTTCACAGATGCATTAGAAATTCTGATGCATCTGTTGGTGCTAAACACATGCACTGCTGGAGTAGTGTCATAAAAATGACGCTACTCCAGCAATGCGAGGAGACTCCCATTGGAAAAGTCCTGTGTCAATTTTACGCCTGCCCTGAGGAGGCAGTGAAATTCTGACACAGTGAAGTCACAGAATGATGCAGTAAAATGTAGTAAATTTCACTGCGTCAGTTCTGCGTGGCTTTTTGCCTGGGAACACCTACGCCGCATACATTATACCTGGTCCGGTATAATCTGACGCAGGGCTTTACAAACCGAAGCATTGGGCCCAATGTATCAGTTTGTAGATGTAGGGCAGCGCAGTGCACTGCTGGGGCCACCGCTGCGTAAAAAAACATTATGCAGCAGTGGCGCAAACTGCTTGTAAATGAGGACCCCACTTTGATACTGAAGAGCATTGATCATGGAAATACTGTTACAGATATTTGATGACAATGTCCATAGTGTTTAGGAACACAGAAGCAAATACCTGAACTCACCACATTTTGTATAGTCTCTCATGTTGTCTTACCACTTTAGCAAAATTAATGCCCAGCAGGGAATAATGTTTAATCCATGCTGAAGAAGTTGGATCTGTAACTAATATTACTGCTGTCTTTTTTCTATAAAGAACAGCAGATGTTGCTCATCAGGTGCCACTGAGTCAGTGTGAACAAAGCCAGTCCAGCGTATTTGCTAAAGGTATTGCATTGCTCACAGAAGGGGTCCAGCATGTGCATTGTGGAATTCCAGCATGAACATGGGTATGTTCAAACCTGGCATACACCAGTAATCCATTCAAATAATTTATACAAGTTAAACTTCTGAAATGCATGAAGCATGTACGGGTCATAGCACCTATCTCACACACAAGCTTGCGTTCATTCACAAAGCATATGGGGGAAGATAAAGTCAGTTATAACTGCCCTCCATCACTGCCTGCTAATTTGTTCATATAAACCTGTGTTTGCTGCAGTCCAGGGATTTCAGTGGAGGGTTCTTATTAACCGGCTTTAGACTGACAGATTTGCCAGTGATCATGTTTTTGCCTTTTTACAGAGGGTATAGGGCAAGAGGTCCATGTCTGAGATAACTAGGTAAAAGATTTACTCCACTGGGTCTCCTGCTTCCCTGGAGGACGCCTGCATTGGCTTAGGCGATCCCCTTCCTTCACCCAACCTACTTAGACATTGGCATAATCACGGAGCATGGCCACAGCTGGGCACCCAGAGTACTGAACGTTTGGAGGAGCCTTAAGCTGAGTGGAGGAGACCCTGACCGACTTGCTCCTATAAATCGCAGACACCTGCAAAAGCTAGGACCCTGGGGAGGACCACCTTGGGTGTGGGGAAGACCATTGGTTCTTACTACATTTTGTTATACAAGCTTTGTCCCCTGACACTTCCCATCTAAGGCCTATGTGACAGAACCTAAGGATATATGCAGGAAAGCTCAACGGTACACTCCCAATCGAGGGGACTCCATCGCTGTACCAGACGCCTGACCCCATCTTCTTGCTGCAGAGGGAGCATCACCTGCTGATAGGAACCCCTATCCTTGGTCTTGGAGCAACTATGTCTACAGGGGTGACATTGATGGTCACCTGGTGTCCAGTCCTTTTTGGTGTTGTGGCATCCCCCTCGATGATACATCATTCAAGTGGTAAAAAGGATACCACTCGTAAAAATATGTTCCAGAAACCCAGTGTAAAGAAAGCTGACCTAGTTGCGGTGTCCCCGCCTGCTGAGTCTCTGCTAACTGGACCAGCTGACGCTGGATCGCAATCAGCAGATGAAGCTTCAGTAACCAGGTCCTTCCTTGAACAGTTGTTTGGCACCCTGAGGGAAGACCTGGCCACCTTTAAGCGGGACACTGTAGCAGACATCAAAGCATTTAAAAAAAAATGTAATGAACTGGACGAGAGAGTCAATGCTATGGAGCAAGCAGGGGACTCCCAAGAGGATGAACTCGAGGAGCACAGAAGGGAGCTTCTGATGCTTAAAGACAAAAATGAGAACCTTCTCTACCAGATGTAGAATTTGGGGAGCAGGTCCCGGCATTCCAAAATTCCGATTGAAGGGGTTTAGTTGAAGGTCAGCTCCAGGAGCCTTGTGTCCTACAATCTTCGTCTCTTCCACCATGTGGTCTCCAACTTACCCGAAAAGGAAATAATGCTAGATCGCACTCACAGGGCAGGATGCCCGGCTAAATCTCCTGGAATGCCACAAGACATTCTCACCTATCTACATTCTTATTGCCAAAAGGAAGCAATCATGGCAGCTGTCCGGGATAGAGCCGCTGTGCAATTCGAAGGAAAGAAGGTAGGGCTATACCAAGACCTATCTCTGATCATGCTTCAACGCTGTAGAATGCTCTGACCCATCACCAAATTCCTTAAAGAGAGGGGGTATGCTTTAAATGGGTTCATCCATTTCAACTGACTTTTGTCTGGAATAAAGAAACCAGGAGTGTCCGTACCCCGGTGACGGCTCAATTGCTACTTGACCTGGATGGCCAATGGGAGGAAGGCAGAGCTATCTCCATGACTAGATTGCCTGCAAAACCTTGAGGGATCGCAAGTCCCCTGTTCAGCTAACAAACATGTCCAGAAGCCCTCCGTCATGGAGAGCCACAAAGAATGTGTGGCTATTCTGCATGAGTTGGAGCAACTCTACACTGGACAAGGAGCAAGCAACAAAATAAAGCTTTGGAACCAGACTCTGATTGAGGTGCTACTGGCATTGGCAATCTGGCAACCGCGGGACCCTTATTGTGGGACCCATCATGTTTTGATTGCTGCTTTGCTCTCTCAAAGACATTAGAGGAAAGTTCTTGGTGGAGCTACCAGTCTCCCACCTTATTGATTGAAGGAGAAGGCCCTTATCAGAGACATGGGTGGTCATTCTGACCCTGGCGGTCTTTGACCGCCAGGGCGGAGGACCGCGGGAGCACCGCCGACAGGCCGGCGGTGCTCCAATGGGGATTCCGACCGCGGCGGTAAAGCCGCGGTCGGACCGGCACCACTGGCGGGGTCCCGCCAGTGTACCGCCGCCCCATTGAATCCTCCGCGGCGGCGCAGCTTGCTGCACCGCCGCGGGGATTCCGACCCCCCCTACCGCCATCCAGATCCCGGCGGTCGGACCGCCGGGATCCGGATGGCGGTAGGGGGGGTCGCGGGGCCCCTGGGGGCCCCTGCAGTGCCCATGCCACTGGCATGGGCATTGCAGGGGCCCCCGTAAGAGGGCCCCTACATGTATTTCACTGTCTGCTGCGCAGACAGTGAAATACGCGACGGGTGCAACTGCACCCGTCGCACAGCTTCCACTCCGCCGGCTCGATTCCGAGCCGGCTTCATCGTGGAAGCCTCTTTCCCGCTGGGCTGGCTGGCGGTCTGAAGGCGACCGCCCGCCAGCCCAGCGGGAAAGTCAGAATTACCGCCGCGGTCTTTCGACCGCGGAACGGTAACCTGACGGCGGGACTTTGGCGGGCGGCCTCCGCCGCCCGCCAAGGTCAGAATGAGGGCCATGGAGTCTTGGTTGTTTGATGGTTCAGTCCCCTTGAGGGGACATATTATGTTGCATTGTTGTTTGGTTCTTCCTTTTTGATCCTCACTCGACACGCCTCTATTTATCATTCACACACCATACACTTCTCTCAACATGTTAGTTCCTTGGTCCTCCAAGCTGTGTCTTAGTCAGCATCAACAATTATATGACCCCATGATTAGGATTTTAAGCCTTAATATCCGAGGCCTTAATGCCCCTACTAAACCACTGGCACTTCTCACCTTTTTCAGGGACTCTGCCTGTGACATTTATCTTCTCCAGGAAACTCACCTGGTCCGATCAGACTGGAAGCGCATGAAATCTTGGTGGTTTGACCTCCAATGTTTCTCCTCCGGACCAGGGAAGAGGGCTGGGTTGCCATTCTGCTGGCTACCCACTTTCCCGGGAGGGTAGTGCAAACAAAGGCGGAGCTTCCGGGCAGGCTGTAGTGTACCCCTTTGTGCTTGCTACAATGTATGCTCCGAATGATTATCAACAGGCATTTCTTTGTGAAACGATTGGAAGGGTGGTGACGACCACAGATGAGAACATCCTTCTGGGGACAGGGGAGACTTTAATACATTATTTGACTCTTCCCTGGACATGTCGATACATAGGGTGGGACAAACGGGAGTACTTTCACCAACGTGTCATCTATAGCTTTCCAACGTGGGGGTAGTGGATGTGTGGGGGCAGCGCAATCCTCAATCAAAGGGATATACCTTTTTTTCAGCAGCACATCAAACTTATGCTTGCCTAGATCTTTTCTAGACTTCCCTACATCTCACCATAAACACAACAGCTGGGAACATCTGGGCAGCAGCACTCTCTGACTACACTCCTCTAACAATAACTTTTCAGATACTTCCTACAGGATCCAAACAGCGCACATGGCATTTGAATCCCAAGCTCCTCTCCTACCCCGCCATTGTTACTGAGATCACTGACGCACTAAGCGACTATTGAGACCTAAACAATACCCCTACAGTCTTATAAACTCCTGTGTACAAAACAGAAATATTATGAGGGGGGGAAATAAGGCAGGTCACTTGCTAGCACAGCGACTCTGGGCGCAAGCTGTGCAGCAAAGGATCCCCGAAATTGAAAGTCTGCAGGGCCCTCGAGTCCAGAAGGATGAACACATCGCACATGAGTTTGAACAATTTTACTCTGCCCTAAACTCTGCGGTCACGCTCAATTCGAAGGCGGCTGAGGAATAGGTAGCCCAAGCGTCTGTTGCCCAGCTTCCTCAGGGTGAGTCCTCCAAACTTGACAAAGATATACAATTGACTGAAGTACTTGTGACTATCCAACATATGCGGCCAGGTATGGCTCTCAGTCATGACAGGTTTTCTTCAGATTTCTATAACATCTTTGCGACCATTCTTGCACCACTCCTGTCTCGCCTGTTTAATTCTGTTAGTGACACTGGAGCCCTTACAGACACCATGAGGATAGTTATCATAAGCGTTCTTCCTAAACCCCGTAAGGACCTTGTACATTGCGCGTCGTACTAGCCTATTTCTCTTTTAAATGTGGATACCAAGATTTTCACAGGTGTGTTGGCATCCCGATTAGCCCCATATATGGGGTATCTAGGGTTCCCACATTATTCTAGTCTGGAGCGCACTGCATATGAAAACTATGCCTTACCTCTCTAGGGCTAGAGCAGACCTCTTAGTCTGGAAGAAGTACACCTTATTGTGGTTGGGACGTCTGGCTGCAGTCAAGATGACCTTGCTCCCCAGGATCCTCTAAGTTATGCAGACACTACCCTTACAACCACTGGCTCATGTCAAATACAGTGACTGACAAGCGATTTTATCTGGGCAGGCAAAAGGGCAAGAATTGCAAAGAAGCAGACATAATTATGTGAAACGGAGGGGGGTTTGGGTGTGCAGCACCTAGTGAGGTACTTCCAGGCTGCTCAACTCTGGTATATGGTGGAATGGGCCAGGATGAGCACTGAAAAACAATGGTGCTTTACAGATCAGGGTATCGTCAGGGCGCACATCTGGAAGATATCTTGGCTTCCTAGGGTGCATCGACCGGTAGGGGTGTCTGTCTTCCCGGTGGTGCGGACAACGGTGGGAAAGCGGGATAGAGTTCAAGAACAACACCATCTCTCTTCCTGTGTCTCTCCCTTAACCCTACTTTTAGGTAATCCGGACTTCTCTCCGGCATCTCAGGGAACAAAGTATATGTGCTGGCAGGAGGCAGGAGACCTTTTTAGTATAGAAGGGATCATGGACTTTGCTCATTCACGGGATGACTATGGCCTCCCCACTTTGGAAAATTGGCAATATATTGCTATCCATCATTGGGTAATGCAACCTCATCTGCAACCTCAAACTAGCAGGCCGCTCACACCCTTTGAAAAATTGCTCCTTATGTGCCAATCCAACAAATGCATTCTCTCTGACATTTACACATTCTTGCTTACCCCCACTAACCCTACTAAACTCCAGTACAACGGAGATGGGAACAGGAATTCAAATGAGCGTTCACCCCACGCAAGTGGTAAGACAATCTGCACCGAGCATGTGCTTCAGCATGCAGTACTTTGGGTAAGGAAATGTTCCTCAAAGTAGCCCATTATTGATATTGCACACTGGCGCAGGTGGTCGAGTGGAGGCCAGATGGGGATCCTTGTTGCTGGAGACACTGTGGTCAAATTGGCATGCATCTACTTTGACACTGCCCTAAAATACAGAGGTTCTGGATGGAAGTTTTAGCAGATGTTGACTGAATGTGTGACACTGAGTTACCTCAGTTCCTTAGGTATATTTTGTTAGCCCTCCCCAATGTTTTGACTTACACCCTGAAATCAGCAAGATGGCGGGATAAAACGCTAACTATAGCGGCAGCCAAGCAGGTTTGACTGTCCTGCTGGGGTACAGATGTCATACCAACACGACTAGATTGGCTTCACAAATTATGGGAAATCTTGGGGATGCAGAAACTTACAGCGGACGTTCACCACATCCTACCTCAATTTGATTGAACTTGGGCTCCACACATACAGTTCTCATCCGGGGAATTTCAGGAGTTAACATGCCTCATCTCTCTACGCATATTAAAACACACACAATCCACCCTCTCATAATAAATGACTTAATTTACAACCTGTTTCATCTAGTCTCTTCCTATGAGTGAGATGTGTGCACTAGAGCGCTTCTTTGGGGCTGTCAGATATATCCTTCTTCCTACTTCCCTATTCCCTTTCTCTTCTACCCTTTTGTCTATGTTCCGTAGGATGTTGATGTTCTGTGTCACCTACAGGCCAGTGGTTGTAGGTGGGAGTTGTTGTATTACTTTGGTGAAATTCAATAATTCAGAATGAAACCCAAAAAGTACTTGCAGGGTAATAAGGGCAATCCTTGCACGGACCAGTGATCAATAAATGAGCATCTCCAGTCACTCATTTATTATTCATTTTTGTATTTTGTTTATAATGTGGAAGTCCCAGTGCCTACCACATACACCCAGATGCTTATTTTATGATTGGGTCTTGGGGGGGGGCAGAGCCCTCATGGCCCTGGTGGTTCCCCTACCAGAAGGTTCCCCTACCAGAACCCAGAATTTTTACAGTTCCTGGTAAGTGAGTTCCCTGGGACACATCATTAGAGCCAGCCATGGGGGATGGGACCCTCCCCTCTGAAAAATATGGCGGGCCCAGGCTATGGAGTCCTTGGGGTCCTATGAGGCTTGCAGAGGGGGATGGGGTCCCTGGTGCCAAAATCAGTTCAAAAGGGGAGGCTTATGCACACCATCTCCCTGAATGCTAAATAAATAAATATGGTTGATATGCAGGCCCTAACCTACCCCTGGGGTGATTTTAATTTAAAAAATCAATAGCACCTGCCAGTTTGTTCTTTGTTTTATCATGATTCAGCAGTAAAACCACAGAACTACAGGCAGGAAATCCATGGACTGCCAGACTTGCGGTGGCGCTCAGATCTGAGTCTGGCGGTGCTGGCAGTCTCAATCCACCAGGGCAGGGCTGCAAGCAGCGGTCCCACCACCAAGCAAAGACTGGAGGAAAAGAGTTGCTGGGGGCCAAAACACAGCCATTTTGCACTTTAGATAAGCTACATTTCAGAACATGACGGATAAATAGATGCGTGAACAATAATCAGTTTCAATCTGATCTGTCCATTGGGAATCATTATATTGCAGCATCTCCAAAGTAGGCCAAGTAAGCCCAGATCTATGCTCAAGTTTCAAGATAACCAAGATAGCTATGGACTAGGCACAGAGTTCATTAAGAATCTATACAGGGGGTGGAGCTACCAGCCAACCAAGATGGGCATTCACTGCTAGACCTCCATGCCGGTGGCAGCCTTCCCCCGCTGCTACGGCTGACACTGCTGACAGCTGTTCAGAGGTGCCTCACCTGCTAGGGTTAGTGGGGTTCACTGCAACATTGTTTCCAGCCTCAATAATAATAAAAATAATAATTACTAAAAAATGATTTATAGAGTGAATGGTCACTCCGAACTAAGGGGGTTATTCCAACTTTGGAGGAGGTGTTAATCCGTCCCAAAAGTGACGGTAAAGTGACGGATTTACCACCAGCCGTATTACGAGTCCATTATATCCTATGGAACTTGTAATACGGCTGGTGGTATATCCGTCACTTTACCGTCACTTTTGGGACGGATTAACACCTCCTCCAAAGTTGGAATAACCCCCTAAGTATTTCTGTGCTTAGTGAACAGTATCCATACCACCCCCAAAAAATGACTTTCTAGCCCCTAGGGTTGCCTAAAAAAACACATCTTGAGTTTTTTATGGAGGGCTGATTTGAAGATTGAGAGGCAAGGAATTCCAAAAGTTAGGGGCCAGAAAGCCAAAAGAGCTTCCCTCCAGGAAAGCTATTATTAACCTGGAAATCACTATCAGTAAAGCCCCAGCAAATCTGAGATTTCAGTTCAATACATACCATCTTGCCAAGGAATGTAAGTATCGAGGTCTCTTTCCAGTTAGAATGTTGTGACAAAACCACAGAGCCTTAAGGGAACTCTATTCCTTACAGGAAGCCACTGTAAGTTGGCAAGAGAGGACCCAGTAGGTGCACATCTCAGGATATTAAGCAGTAGACATACAGCTGCATTCTGTACTCTCTGAAGTTTAGCCAATCTACCTTGTGAGACACCCAGATACAGCCCATTACAGTAGTCCAGCTTGTAAATGACTAGTGTCTTGAATACTGATTTCCTGGTCTCCTCTGGGAGAAAGCCAAACATTTTACTCCGAATTTTCAACATTCTGAAACACTTTCTTGACGGACAGGAGATCTGGCTATCAAAGGATAGACTGACATCACAACAAAAGCTGAGGTTCTTCGCTTTCGGCTTAGGCATAAATACAGGCCTTAGTACATCAGGCAACCATGCAGAGGACCTGATCAACGGTTGTTTCCCTACTAGCAAAACCTCTGTTTTACCTGCATCTCCACAAGCTCAACCAGACAAGATCTCAGCTGTGTTGCAGAGGCTGCCCCGTCCTGGGAAGGAGTGATAAAAAGCTGCATGCCATTAAAGTACAGCACAATGAGAGCTCTCAGCTGTGTTTCCAGCTGAGGGCTCTCACTGTGGCACCCAAACCACTCCACTTTGTTTCAGCTAAAAGTTCTTTATGACCAACAAATGGAGAGCTCTGCTGAGAACATGAAGGTGTGTTGTGTGACAAAGGATGGTGTCAGTCTCATAAAAAGTCTTCCAGAGAGCAGGGACATCACTTAAAATCTCCAAGGGGGTGCAAATAAAGCTTAAACAGGCTTAGGGCAGGTGTGGTCTGGTTTCTCAGTCTGCTACAACTGCTAAGTGATGAAAAGGGACCATATCATGAACAGAGGTGCTATTGAGGCCTCAGTGACTCAAGCAAGGGCCCACATCTGTGTGCTGCTCTATGGCAGCCCCACCAACTCCTGCTGCCATTCCTGGATCTTATCAGCACCACACTCCTTAAAGGGACAGATCCTAGGAGATAAAACTAACTCCAAAGATGGAGAGGGTCCAAAGTCACTGTCTTCCTGCGTAAAATGCTTTGATCGTAAAGCGAATGTGGGACTTTGCCGGAGGACAAGGACCCACGTCCTCCAAGGGGGAAAAAATATAATGCAAACTGAAGGTAAAGTCCCAACTCTGATTTTCTTAATTTAAATCAAACTTGTAGGTCCAAAAGCCTCATAAGTGAGGTCAATAAAACAGAAGATGCAGAAACCGTCGTGGTTGAAGCAAATTTAACTTGTGTTTATTACATTCTTGTGACAAGGTTGTGGTTCCAAAGTAAGAGTGTCATAAGTTTTTCAAAGCAAAACAGTATCCAGAAGGGAGGATCGGGATAAGAAGAATCAGCCAACACGTGTTTCGCCCCCTCTGGCTATTTGGCCGGGGCTTTCTCAAGGCGTACAGAAAAAGATCAATTAAATCACATGATCATTGCATTGCGACTTCTGATTGAGTCATCGTCTGAGCAGTGCCCGAAATAATTCGGGAAACCCGCTTTTACCTTTGCGGTTCGCTCGCGGTTTCCTGGATTTTTTCGGGCACTGCTCAGACGATGACTTATGAGGCTTTTGGACCTACAAGTTTGATTTAAATTAAGGAAATCAGAGTTGGGACTTTACCTTCAGTTTGCATTATACAGATCCTAGGAGACACTGTTATTCAAAAATACCAAGTTCTCCGGGTGCCTCTGTGTTTCAAGCTAAGGGCTCTCATTGAAGCCCCTTATTGCTCTGTCTGTTCCCCCAGCCCAGAACTGCCACTATCAGGGATGTACGCTACCGGCACTAAGGTGGCATCAGTGATCCTGTGGCCCAACAGAGGTGCTAGTGCTGCACACTGTGGTACTCTGGGGCACTGAGTACTGCAATGTTCTGGGCTTTGAGGTTCCTCCTCATGGACATACTGCATTGGCCCCCCACCACCCACCAGAACCCTTCTTACAACTATCAGTGTCCCACTGGCCTCATGGATGAGAATAGAGATGAGAGGCGCCTGTTGATCCTGAAGCCTGTTTGGCTCTTCCGAATTACCCTGCTTGAAACAACAAAGGAGGCTGCTTGAATGTTGTGGAAAGCTTTGTTTTTGAGGGTGGAGGCACGCTACGAAGGTGAGGAGCATTAGAATATTTTTCCTCATTTGACAGCCAGCAGCACTGAGCTACCTTCAACACCATGTGAAGGGAATACCGATCTGGAATAGTGAGCATGGAGAGATATTTTCTGCATCTATGGTTCCAGAAGGTGCTGCTTCAGAACTACTCAACCTGCACCTGGCAAAACCCTTGGAATTCCAGAGGGTACATAGGGTTCAATCTTCCTGGCCGCCCCAGTTGAATACCCACAGGCAAATTACAGCATGTGTGCTATGCCATCAACACACTAGAACTATACTACTTGCAGGTCCGAACAGAGGTGTTGCACATCGAGGGACACTGCATTTCCTACTCTTGTAGGAAAGTACCCTCTTTTTGACATGGTTACCCCCATTTTCTGCTTGATGTCAGTGTGCTTGACTGTGTTCACTGGGATCCTGATAACCAGGACCTCATTGGTTATGCTCTCTCTCCTCTAAATTTGGTTGTTGCATACTGGTAACCCAGTATTTCACCCAAAATTGGCATACTGGTACCCCCTTATGAGTCCCTAGTATATGGTACCCAGGTACCCAGGGCATTGATGTTCCAGGGGATCCCTATGGGCTGCATTATATCTTTTGCCACCCATAGGGAGCCCATGCAAAGGCTTCTGCAGGACTGCCATTGCAGCCTCCGTGAAAAGGTGCATGCACCCTTTCACTGCCATTTACACTGCACCAGGTCACTTATAAGTCACCCCTATAGCAGGCCCTCCAGCCCTGAGGGCAGGGTGCAGAATACCTGTGTGTGAGGGCACCGCTGCACTAGCAGAGGTGCCCCACGACCTCCAGGACCATTTTACCGTACTTCGTGAGTGGGGGGACTCCATTTTACGCGTGTACTGGACATAGGCCACTACCTATACCCAGCTACATAATGGTAACTCCGAACATAGGCATGTTTCGTATCAAACATGTTGGAATCATACCCCAAGGCTTTTGCAAGCATTGGTTGTATGATCCCATGCACTCTGGGGGCTCCTTAGAGGACCCCCAGTATTGCCATTACAGCCTTCTGAGGTTTTCCAGGCAGACCCAGCTACTGCCACCTCTCAGACAAGTTTCTGCCCTCCTGTGGCTTGAGAAGCTCAAGCCCAGGAAGGCAGAACAAAGGATTTCCTTTGGGAGAGGGGTGTTACACCCTCTCCCCTTGGAAATAGGTGTTACAGGCTTGGGGGGGGGTAGCCTCCCCAAGCCACTAGAAATGCTCTGGAGGGCACCTTTGGTTTCCTCCTTGCATAATCAAGTCTACACCGGATCAGGGACCCCCCAGTCCCCAGAGTGACCACTCCCCTGTCCATCACCACCCCAGGGGTGGTGCTCAGAGCTCCTCCAGAGGGTCCCTGGATTCTGCCATCTTGGATTCCAAGTTGGCAGGGATCTCCGTGAGCATTTGTGAGGCCAGTGGCAGTAGGTGACGTCAGAGCCCTCCAGTGATAGGTGCTTACCTGTTTAGGTGGCCCATACCCCTTCCAGGGCTATTTACAGTCTCTCACTTGAGTGGTTCTTGAGATATGCATTGCAAGCAACCAGCAGGAATCCTCTGCATCCTCCACTTCAACTTCTCACCAAAGAAACTGCATCTGGACCCTCCAGGAACTCTACAAACTGCAACAAAGAAGCAAAGACGACTTCTGCAACATTGTATCTTCAGCTCCTCCCAGAAACTGCAACTGTTTCCCAGTCATGCATCCCCAGAGGACAGTCTGTCTTCAGCCTGCACCAGAAGAACAAAGGAATCTCCCTTGGGGTGAAGGAGTTATAACCGGCTGCATTGATCTCCTCTCCTGACGAGCTGCATGGATCCTGCATCACGGGTAGTGGACTTTGGTGGAGATAAGAGCTTGCCTCCCCACGCAAGACAGTACCCCTGTGCACCTCGTGTTTTGCAGTTGCCACGGCTTGTTGGCATCCTTCCACAAAGTTCTTCATGCAAGGTGCAGCTCTGGCCTGCAGCACTCTGTGCTGCGAGGCTCATCTTCCTGAGTGGTTCTCCGGTGACGTGGGAGACTTTGTCGTAATGCTGCATGGACCTCCTTTTGCACCTTCTTTGTCCACATGCTGTGAGACTCCTCTGGGCACTGCCTGGTCTTCTGTGGGCACTCTGAGTTGCTTATAGTACCCTCTGACTCCCCCCTCCTGGGTAGAGTCCACCAGGTCCCTCCTAGTCCCAGGCAGCGCCATTTTCCGCTAACCGTGAGCTTTGCATGTGCTAAGGCTTGTTGGCGGACTCCAGCGACACAAACCAGACTGCAATCCTCCATCCAGTGTGGGACATCATCTGCACCAACTAGAAACCCGACTCTGTCATCTTGGGTGCAGTACTGACTGTTCTTTTTCACCGGTTGTTCTGCTGAGTACTTGAAGGTTGTTGTGTGTCCATGGATGGTGTAACCCTCATAGAAAGTCTCACAGAGGTGAGGGGGAATCACCTCAATCTGCACTTTCTGCTTGAGTCTGCCTATTGCCTAGATGTCTGCCTGGTTGCTGAGAGACAAGATGAGTCTGCCTGGTCCTCCAGGAGGAGAGACTGTCAAGGAAGAAAAGGTCAACTAGCTCCTTGTTGAGGTTGCCTGAGACAGAATGGCCTCCCATCCGAGGTTCACATTGAGAATTGCTCCAGCCCTTGTTGGGCTGCACCTGCTGTGATTCCTGCACCAGCCGTAACTTGGCTACAAATGAAATGTGGTGTGACCTGGTGTGTGACTCTTCCCCAGTCTGCGTTGGGGTGCTTTATCGTGCAGCATGCTTCACGTACAGACCTGTGTTGGGCTGCAAGTGCCATGCTGTATCTTCATCATGTCAGCTCAGAAGGTAATTACGACTGCTGGGAACTTTGAAGGGTCACTGAGCAGAATATGTCTGCTCACTCAAGAGGCTGCTCAGAAAATCAGCATGGGGATGTGCCTGCCCCCCTTTGCGATCCCCATCAGGACAGCGCATAAAGTCCAAGGGTCTTGGCATGTTTTCAGCTCCAAACTGATACACCGCACAACGGTGAACATAAGGACGTGAGCCTGGCTCATACTTTATACAACTTTGCTGGTAAGAACTGCAGGGTGGGGTACAATATGAAGGAATGTAGTGGCCAGAGACAGATAGTGACCAGGGGTATTAGCCTGTATACTTTAATCAGAATCTGTAGTATGCATTATTACTGTGTGATTGAAAGTGTATTCTTTAAAAAATAAAAAAATAAAAACACTGGACTGCTGTTGGTTGATTGTTGATAACTGAACTCGTGCTCCTCCCACCACAGACACTATCTATCTGTGAAGTCTATGATTGCTCACCCTCGCTACCCTGAAAACCAAATGTGGTAAGGGTTGTACTTGGCCTAATTTGCAGAGCCACGGGACATCAGTGGAAAACAACCTCAACCACCATGTTGAGGACCTAGTAGCCCCTCTCTGCTCTTGGTGATTCCAGAAAGGAGCTTTGACATGGAGTGTGATAAAGAGGTTAGACATTAATAGCCTTATTGCTTAAGATAGTGGGTGTTGATTTTCCTTCCCCATCATTACAAAGCAAGCAACTCACTGCAGTTACATCCCTCAACACAGGGCATTAGGAGCTACAACCTGGATGAGCAGAGGGTCATACTATTTAATTATATCCCACATTTTAAATACCCAGACTATGGGGTACCTTGAACTCAAATTCGCAAATCGTGCCTGACAGTAATTAATATCAAGTTATTTTATGGCCTTGAGACCTGCAGTTTATGGGATGGTAGGGGCGGGTGTGTTTTGGTGGAGTAATTTGCAAATACATTCATGTTACCACTTGCTCCTATTCTCAGTTAAGTACATCCGGTTTCACGTGTGCCACTGGCAGCATCTTACAGGAGGCGGTCCCTTTACTTGCAAGGTACAATGCAAGAGGGCCACAACGTTCCCCATGACAAGGTCATAGCAAAGGGCAAAATCACAGCCGACGCGCAGTATTAGTAATATTATCGTTTGTTTGCACGTTTGTAAATCACTCTAGTCCTCCCACGGTTTGCGCAGCTCGCGCACGCCATTTGACGTTTTACTCCATCCGCACAGCTGCATGTTTTCAGTTTCTCATCCTACATACGGGTCCTAGTATTACCTCCTAAGTTACTGACAGACCTACCTGGGCCCCCGCTGTCTGTGGGGATGGGCTCCTCGGGACCCGGATGTGCAGTGATGGGGTGGAGAAGCAGCAGCAACAGCCAAGGAGTGAGCACCGCAGCCATCCTTCACCCACACTCCGTCAGTTATCCGCAACCCTCAGTGCCGACCTCAGTGGCCTCGCTCTCTTCACGAGATCACCGGAAACAGAGAACCCTGCTGAGGGCGCGTGCAGTTATTAAAAAAGAGCACTTCCTCAATACTGGTGCAGCAAGCACTAGGGGTTGTCATCAACCTTGCAGACACTGATCAGACAAGAGATGCAAAATAGACAGAAATCCGGTGCACGATTGGACAAGTTATGAAATGACAGTAAGTAAAAAGCCGCTCTATAAATATTATCGTCCCTACTACATTACAAGACAAAACTTCCGCCTTTCCAATTCAGGAAGTTTCCGTATAACAATGTGTATATAATATGCAACTAGAGACAACATTTGCACAACACACTCACAGGGACCAGGCAACAATGTCCCAAAACAGGCTTCTATAAGGATGAAGAAACACCATGTATCAGTGCAACTTTACCATTCAGTCCGTTTTTCCACCGGTCTGACATGCACTGCCCTCCTTTCTGGCAGGGTTTGTGCGACCTCTCATCCAGAGGATGTCTCAAACCACGGATGCGTTGCACCTCAGGGTCATCCTTGGCGGTCCAAGACATTACAGAGACTCTCCATTCATGCGCCCTCTTTGTCTGTTTGCACAGCTGGTGACTGCAGTATTGTGTGGTGGGGTGGAGTAGATACTTACCAGTGCTCCCTTTTAGGCCTCACCAAGGTCGTGCTTGCACTGTCTCTTCAAGATGTGTTGTATTTAGAATATGGGCTTTGAGTACCACCCATCTTTGTAATTGGGTCGTTTTATTGTCTTTTCTAAATGCCTGCTTTCAATTGGTGCAAATGCTTACTACTCCCTCCTTGTGCACTTTTGTAACCTCCCATGAGGACTGCCTCTGTTACATGGGGGCTTACTTTTTTTATAATTTATGTTCCTTTGTGCGCACCATTTTTAGGGTCGAGCCTGCGTTGCATGCGCTCGCGCATGCGTATCGCAACAAGACGCTTTAGTGTTTAGAAAAGGGCTCGGAGCCCTGTCGACGTCACGTCAGTGTTTTTCATTGGTTCGTGGGCTTGCCTAATAAAATCTGCTTGCTTTCATTAGTGGAAGGCATGCATACGTCATGCCTTTTCCGGTGGCTAGCCCTCCTCGAGCGCATCGACCAAGTACAGAAAACATGTGAGGCTCGCTGTTTTCTGTCTGGCTCGTGGACTACTTTTTCTCTAATTTACTAGCGCGATTTCGCTTGGCAGAATTCGAGCCCTTTACATAGTAAATTGCACTTTTTTGGGTTACGTACATAAATGCACTTTTGCCGATAGGTGAAAAGTAGGGTTAGGAGTTTACAATGCTATCAGCTCTAACATGAGCAAACGCGAGACCCGTTGCATTGCAAATGCTTGTTTTAGTTTGCCTCTGCTCCTGTGTCAGAACTGCAGCCACTTCACGGACTCTGTGCTTCATGTTTCCGAAGGCATTGTTGAACGCTTCTGTTTGTTAGCTCTCATGACAGTATTTTTTTTCCCACTTTTATGGACCATGAACACCACACAAAGGTGTTATGCACTTTATTATTTTTTTTGCAGTTTTATATAGTGTGAACTCCACACCAAGGTCTTAAGCACTTTATATGATTAGCGGTTACATTACACAAGGACCCTTTTAATTTTGGTAACAAAGGGAGATTAAGTAATTTGCCCAGAATCACAGAATTTTGAAACGCAAAAAAAGGAGGAGGGACCGGGAGAAGATAGTGGTCCTATGTACACTCTCCCATCATTAGTGAATCAATACAAGTACACTGTTCCAATCAAATTAGTCACACCAGGAGACCTGAGATTTCAGGAGCTGGAACCCTCAAGCATCAGTAAGGATGACAGTATCATCATTGGGAATAGCTCCTCACCAGGCTGGTACTGCAATGCCTGGTGGGCACCCCGATGTCGGGGGCTCTCAGCCGGATTAGCGTGATAGTGACTGGTAGGTTCACCTATCTAAGTTGTGATGCTAGAACGTAACCACCGATAAACAGAAAGTGGTTTAAAATTGTTTATCCATCCACTAGACATCATCATTTAATCAATCGGATATAGCAAGGATGAAGACCAAGGTTAAAATAAGAAGGCATGAAAGGAACATAGAGGATTATGCTCAAAGCCTTTCAAAAAAATAGGTGTAGTAGAGAGTCCAAAAATTAGAGGAATCTCTCAGTTCTGGTCGACATGTTTCGCGTCTGTTGGTCCACACGGATCCATTGACGCTTCATCAGGACCTACATAACTCGAAAATCAACCTCATCAGGATAAATGTCACTAAGAGGGATAGACAAATACCGATCACTTACATTAAAGATAACTGGTAAACACAGGTACCCTGGAAGGAAACAAAAAGACACAGAAACGTGGAGTGCATCCAAAGGAAACTGTGACAATTTAAAATCTGAATATACATTATCAAAACCATGAAAAGGTCAAGAGAAACGAGATGCGGGACACCACATGTCAAATATGCTTTCCAACCCCTAGTTGAAATCAGGTTCCTTGGGTGGTGCGTTTCAGGGACTTGGGTGACACTAAATATAGAGAGGGATAACCATTATTTAAGTGAAATTGTGGGTAAGAACTGCAAAAAATAATTCTCTGAAAAGAATCTCTTCACAAAATTTTTGTTAGTTAAAGGATCAAGCGTCTCTACGTGGTGACAAAATATAGCCCAAAACTAACACCGTCATTACTAATCACGTTGTATATTCTGAATGATCGAGTAGTGTAAAAAAGCCACAACACCTACTTTTGTTATTGTGACTTTATGTCGTTTACATGGTCAAATACATTAAGGTGGGTGGGCTTTTAGAAAAAAAGGGAGCAAATGCTATTCAAAATAATCAATTGGAAAATATAGTCAATATGGGGATTAACGCTAAAAATGGTACACGTTCTTAGAACCGGAAAGAATCTTCACGGAACCCCGATGTGGGTCCATGAAAGATGTGTGTAAAGAAATAGAAAAATACGTTTAAAAGCCCTGATTATCCCATCGTTGCATGCATGGTAAGTTCTATGCCAAATGTAGTTACTTACATCATCGACACCGGTCCAGATTTTTGGACCTACCCTCCGAAACGGCCGACCCGGAAACAACCGGTTCGGACGTTATCCGAGACAGAAATAGCCGTAGCGAGACTCGCGTCTGTGCGCGTCTCGTACTAAACACAGTGGAAGGACTACAGAATGTAAGCTAGTGCTAGTGATAAAAAACGGACTGCAGGGGTTGAATTATCCCTGTAGTTTGTATCGCATGCAGTGAAGAAACTTGTCGTTAAATGCCAAAACACCTGCAGCCCCGATTCGAGGGCAACATAGTAGTGGAACACAAAGACAGTAATTACCCTCCTGGCATATAGGAGATAGGTGTGATTACCCAACTAAGACTATATCACAACGTCAAAAAAAGGGTGTAGACAAACTACCAGGACTGTCAAAGCCTGGAACTATTGATAACATGAAGAAAATCATATTAGATGGAATGTATAGTGACAAAAAGAAGGTATAATATACCTAGGTCAAAAAGGGGCAACAGACCCACCAAAATAAATTAAGGAGGTAAGTATAGTCGAGGCTGTGGTCAATGTATAGTATATACACTGGGAATCAAAAAATCACGGGGTTAAGGAGGTCCAGGGGATGTCATCATTAAGTCCCTGTAGATGCGTCCCTAGCTTAAAGACCCATTTTTGTTCAGTCCTGAAAAGGCCCGCAGAGTCGCCGAGGCAGACAGTAGGTGCTTTATTGACCACCCACCAGAGGTCATCAGGGGAATGTTGGACCTCCAAAAAGTGAACAGTCAGTTTCGTTGTGATCTTTTTACATCTGATATTACTCCTATGCTCATTAATACGTGTTTTCACGGGTCTGGACGTCATCCCGATATAACGTAAATCACAGGGGCACGTGATCATATAGATACAGTTCTTGGTGTTACAGTTGGTATGCTTTTTAAGAAACCAAGAACCTTTGGAGTCAAAGTCTAATTTTGTCAGATGTTTAGTCAGACCGCATACGTTACAATTCCCACAAGGATGGTGACCCACAACTGGAGGTAGGTCCCAAAGTGTCTTTTGACTGGTGGGGTCGCATTGAACACGGGGGCGTGTATGGACCACTATATCTTTTATGTTGGCAGTCCGTTTAAAGGCAAAAAGTGGTCTGGGTAAACTGCAGCCGCCACTAGTAAGGATATTCCACCTTTTGTTAATCAATTTCTTAATAGAATCGATAAAGGAGTGTAAGTTGAGACACAAGTCAGTCTAGATTGAGGGACCCTCTCTTTCGGGGCCAATAAGGCCTCCCTGTTGTTGTTCCTGGCTCTCTTCCGTGCTTGATTCACGATCTTTGATGAATAATTACGATCAAACAGTTTGGATTGAAGGATATCGGCTTGGTGGTCAAATTCCCTAGATAAACTACAATTGCGTCTTAGACGTAGGAATTGACCGAAAGGTAAATTGTCCCTTAAAGATTTTGGGTGATGACTTTCATAAAGTAAAAGAGAGTTACGGTCCGTAGGTTTATGATACACGCTGGTCTGCAATCTGCCATTGTTGATTGTGATCATTAGATCCAAAAAAGGTAGTTGGCAATTCGACACAGTAGCAGTAAATTTCATAAAAGGATCCAAAGTATTGATCCAGGTGATGAATTCATCAGCCTAAGTGACCCTTGCCAAAAGATCAGAATGTCGTCTATATAGCGACGCCATGGCTTGATAGAATTGTAGTAGGGATTAGTTGTCAACAAAATGTGTTTTTTCTCGAAGTCGTACATATAGAGACAGGCTAGGCTTGGAGCGAAAGTGCTTCCCATGGAGGTACCTTGAATTTGATGATAAAATTGATCCTCAAATAGGAAGAAATTCTCTGTCAATGCCAGTCTAGCACACTGTAAGATAAAGGACACAGGAGAAGATAAGGTTGACGATACTTCTTGCAAAGCTATCTCTATTACTTGTAAAGTTGCTTCTTGGGGGATGTTTGTATATAATGCTTCTACATCCAAAGTAATGAGAGCCTGCGTGGTATCCGAGTCGTTGATGGTTTCAATTAAACTCAGCACATCTTTGGTGTCTTTAAGAAAGGTAGAGGAATTTCTCACAAGAGGTTGTAAAAAATGGTCGCAGAACATTGAGAGTGGCTCTAGAATAGAACCCAGGCCTGATACAATGGGCCGTCCAGGAGGGGGTCTCTTCCCTTTATGAATTTTTGGCAAACAGTAGAAATAGGGAGTGCGAGGACGCGATGTATCCAAAAATTCTGCTTCTTTTGATGATATGCATGTGTTATTCTTGGCTTCTTCAATAAGAAGTCTAATTTGAGTCTGTAATCTCGCTGTGGGATCTCGGTTAATTTTGGCATAATAGGTGGAGTCGCTCAAAAGGCGTAAGCATTCACATCTATAATCTGTGGAATCCATTATCACAATGGCTCCTCCCTTGTCGGCTGGTTTTATAGTTATCTCAGGGTATGATGCTAGTAGAGTCAGAGCTGTTTTTTCTTTGTTCGGTCCGCCCCTGCGACTCTGCAGCCCTTTTCAGGATTGAACAAAAATGGGTCTTTAAGCTAGGGACGTATCTACAGGGACTTAATGATGACATCCCCTGGACCTCCTTAACCCCGTGATTTTTTGATTCCCAGTGTATATACTATACATTGACCACAGCCTCAACTATACTTACCCCCTTAATTTATTTTGGTGGGTCTGTTGCCCCTTTTTGACCTAGGTATATTATACCTTCTTTTTGTCACTATACATTCCATCTAATATGATTTTCTTCATGTTATCAATAGTTCCAGGCTTTGACAGTCCTGGTAGTTTGTCTACACCCTTTTTTTGACGTTGTGATATAGTCTTAGTTGGGTAATCACACCTATCTCCTATATGCCAGGAGGGTAATTACTGTCTTTGTGTTCCACTACTATGTTGCCCTCGAATCGGGGCTGCAGGTATTTTGGCATTTAACGTCAAGTTTCTTCACTGCGTGCGATACGGACTACAGGGATAATTCAACCCCTGCAGTCCGTTTTTTATCACTAGCACTAGCTTACATTCTGTAGTCCTTCCACTGTGTTTAGTACGAGACGCGCACAGACGCGAGTCTCGCTATGGCTATTTCTGTCTCGGATAACGTCCGAACCGGTTGTTTCCGGGTCGGCCGTTTCGGAGGGTAGGTCCAAAAATCTGGACTGGTGTTGATGATGTAAGTAACTACATTTGGCATAGAACTTACCATGCATGCAACGATGGGATAATCGGGGCTTTTAAACGTATTTTTCTATTTCTTTACACACATCTTTCATGGACCCACATCAGGGTTCCGTGAAGATTCTTTCCGGTTCTAAGAACGTGTACCATTTTTAGCGTTAATCCCCATATTGACTATATTTTCAAATTGATTATTTTGAATAGCATTTGCTCCCTTTTTTTCTAAAAGCCCACCCACCTTAATGTATTTGACCATATAAACAACATAAAGTCACAATAACAAAAGTTGGTGTTGTGGCTTTTTTACACTACTCGATCATTCAGAATATACAACGTGATTAGTAATGCGGTGTTAGTTTTGGGCTATATTTTGTCACCACGTAGAGACGCTTGATCCTTTAACTAACAAAAATTTTGTGATGAGATTCTTTTCAGAGAATTATTTTTTGCAGTTCTTACCCACAATTTCACTTAAATAATGGTTATCCCTCTCTATATTTAGTGTCACCCAAGTCCCTGAAACGCACCACCCAAGGAACCTGATTTCAACTAGGGGTTGGTGAGCATATTTGACATGTGGTGTCCCGCATCTCGTTTCTCTTGACCTTTTCATGGTTTTGATAATGTATATTCAGATTTTAAATTGTCACAGTTTCCTTTGGATGCACTCCACGTTTCTGTGTCTTTTTGTTTCCTTCCAGGGTACCTGTGTTTACCAGTTATCTTTAATGTAAGTGATCGGTATTTGTCTATCCCTCTTAGTGACATTTATCCTGATGAGGTTGATTTTCGAGTTATGTAGGTCCTGATGAAGCGTCAATGCATCCGTGTGGACCAACAGACGCGAAACATGTCGACCAGAACTGAGAGATTCATCTAATTTTTGGACTCTCTACTACACCTATTTTTTTGAAAGGCTTTGAGCATAATCCTCTATGTTCCTTTCATGCCTTCTTATTTTAACCTTGGTCTTCATCCTTGCTATATCCGATTGATTAAATGATGATGTCTAGTGGATGGATAAACAATTTTAAACCACTTTCTGTTTATCGGTGGTTACGTTCTAGCATCACAACTTAGATAGGTGAATCTACCAGTCACTATCACGCTAATCCGGCTGAGAGCCCCCGACATCGGGGTGTGGTACTGAAAATTCTGGACCCGTGTTATAAACGTCGTCGTATCACAACGATTTTGGTATCAGCAGACCGGGAATGATTAGAATAGTATGCACAAGCATTGTATTCATATTCAGGTAACAAAATCACCCGAATATCAGAGTTTCCGTCCTGAACCCTTGTGTTCCATTTAAACGACAGCCATTTTATGATTGCCCTCACATAGGCCAATGTCTAATGCTGAAAACGAGTCTGAAGGACACGTACACCTTTGCTGACTCCTCTGTGACCTGGGCAAGCTGACTCCACTGCCTGAAGCCAAACCTGTTTGTCCAGTTTCTTTCCCAGTGGCCGAATGAGATTAGTATCAAGGCACAACACATCATAAACCTTTCATCACACACAAACCATGCCTAATCTTACACACACCTGTCTCTGTTTCTTTCTTTATGACTTACTTTACAAGGAGGAGGTGCCCGTTTATATTGGGGGTCCGTCGATATCTGATGAAAGTACTAAGCCTTGCCGGGTAATTGATTGAGGGCTGGACAAACTGGAATATGGGCTTGTCATCATAAACCTGCTATTTCTTTGTAGTGAAAATATGTGAATGGTCAACTGTAAAATAAGGAATGTTTGCCTAAAGCATAATATTTTGTATAAAAGAGAAGGTTAGCTTTGCAAAGGGAGCAGTCTCCTGAGAATATACACCGTGTTGTACTTCTAGGATACCTGTTACTGGCTGCAGCCAATAAACAAGATCTTTGACTTCACCAAGAAGACTCTGTGTTTCTGTAGTCTGAAACAGGAAGGACTCGAAGTCTTAGGGTGTGTTCCCTGGCACCACTGGGTTCTGAAAAACCCAGTATTTCAGTTGGCGCCCAACGTGGGGCGATTTCAGCGAAACCGGTCCAAGCCAGAGGTTCGTGAGGAGCTGCGTGTGAAAATTCTGGAGGAAGGCCGCCACTTCATCGACCCCTGTATGTCGACGTGGTCCGAAAGTCTTTGCTGCGAGGTTCCCCGCTTCCCGACGGCTACGAAGGACTGCTGTCCTGACTATCGCCCTGTTTTGGACCCTTGATGATTTGGTAGAGCGAAACGATAAACGAGTCTTCTGGTGACGTCATCGATACCTCAGTTAAGTATAAGTGGAGCGTCTCCCAGTCTTTAGTTTGGTTCTTAGTTTGGTATCCCCTTGGGATCTTTGATTTGGAACTTGCAAGTACCAAAGCCGAGGGATTCGTGTATTCACGAGACTATCGTATTCGATAATCCTTTGAAGTTTGAAGCTAGACTAGAGAGCGAAGATGCCTGGTCTTAGCAGATATGGAAATTTGTTTTGTCTTGGTTATAATAGGGATTCCCGATTGGAGGACTCGTGTCCGGTTCCTCCGATTGGAACTCCAACCTATGAACTATATGTGAAACATGGCATAGGCCCCCTCACATATAATGAAGTATGGATCCGATACACCAGGAAAGATGGAGTTTTAAAATGGCCCCAATATGGTAGTTTTGACACAGAGATTCTGAATAATCTGGAGGTTAAACTTTTTAAGAAGAAAGCCCGGCCGGCGATGTTTGACTCTTTCCGCCTATGGCGCAAGGAAGCCAAACAGAAGGAAATTAAATTAGCAAAGAGAAATAAGAGGGAAGAGGGTATCTCGATAATGCAAACTGCTATGCAGTTTAAAGATGATGAAGAAGAACAGATGAATGAGCAGTTGCACAGGCAACGTAAATTGGTGACCGATAAATGTTATCCAGTTCTTCCGCTTCTTCAGCAAGATGCAGCAAAAGAACTTGAGAAAGATCCTTTAATGTCACACTTGTTGAGGTCGCCACCCCCTTATGCGCAGAATGCTACAGCACCTCCGCAACCTTTAGCTGTGCAACCTCCGGTTATTGTGCCTCAGGTTCTTCCACAGCCGTCAGCTCCTTTTCAGTTGGCTCCTACTACTATGGCGCAGCCCCTTCAAGGGCCGCCGACTTCGCTACCTGCTCCATCTGTACCTCCTACGACTTTATGTACTACATCGACTGCCTCTTCTGGTGTTCTTCCTGATACTGCCTCTGCGTCTGCTTCTGCGTCTGCCTTGCTTCCCTCTGTTTTTCCTCCTGTTCTTTCATCAACTTCTCCTTCTGTCCGACAGAGAATGACAGATACTGTTGCCAGCCTTATATTTCCTCTCTTTGGGTCGTCTGGTGTGACCCCAGATTCGGAGCGTAAGCAGTCGCATAGTCAACTGCCTAATTCCCAAGAGAGAGAAATGTTTGACCGTATGGCACGTAAATGGGTTGTTTACCCTTTAAGATACGATGTAGAGTCTGTTATGGATGTCTTCCGTCAATGGGGAGCACCAAAACAAAGATACGTTTTTGAGAAAATGTGTGCTTTCCTTTGTGAGGAATTGGAAGATAATGATTTGGAAACAAATCCGCCTGATTTGTGCCGTGTACGGTTTGAGTTTGCAAAGGGCACGATTGTGGGTCCCGATGTTGAGACAGCAGTTGCGACTTTGTTGTCCTTTAGGAATAAGGATCCTTCTCAGTCATTGTTCCAACATGACTCTTCTGTTAAAAAAAGGTGCGACAGTACCCAATGAGAGAAGTCCCTCCGGTATGGAAGGACGCCGTTGAGGCTGATGTTGCTAATCAAATTGATGCTGTCCCAGCTCATTTTCAGCGTGTTTGGGTACATGTTCCGTGGAAGCGAGCTGAAGTTTTAGCCCTTAAGCAGACTTTGCCTGATCCCCGTAAAAACCCTGCAGGGTATTATAAGGAATTATCACAGACTGCAGACTCATGCATTATGAATTTAGCCGACATAGACATGTTATTTGGGAATGTTGTTCCACAGCCTTTGTGGGGATTGATTCGCCATACAGATCATGTGCAAGAGTTAGGTGACTCATGGGCTAATATTAGTGCTGCAAATGATAGACAAGTTGGTGGTGCCAAGCCTGAGCCTTTGGTAGCAGAACTGCCTGCTAGGATTATTACTTACATGAAGACTTTAATGCCTGCGATGCATGTGAATTGGGATAAACTATCTGCGTGTAAGCAGAAGAAAGATGAAACAGTGTCTGATTTCTTCACCAGGTTTGAGGAAACGTTTATCGACCACAGTGGTCAAGATATGAGTACAGAAGGTGGTCAACGGTTGTTCGTTGACAAGTTTGTGCACAATTTGCTTGCAGAGCTGTGTAAGAAATTGAAGGATTCAGAGAGTTCTTGGTCCGTTTCCTCTTCAGCACAAATATTGGCTACTGCACAGTACTACGAAAATAGGGATAAAGATGAGAAGGATAGAGCAGACAAGAAAACGAAAGAATTAAAGGCGAAGGTTCTTTTACAACAGGCGTATCCGCCACGTGGTGGTCAGAGTAACTATCAGCAACCTCAACAGTTCCAGAGAAACTCGCAAAGGTTCGAGTTTTCTCAACCACGTGTTCCTGTAGGTCCCAATCAGTGTTCATATTGTAAAGAAGAGGGTCATTTCAAGTATAGTTGTCCTATTTTGTTACAGCGTACGAATGGTGCTTCTGGTGCAAGAGGTCGAGGTGTTCAACAAGCTCCTAGAGGTAGAGGACGTGGAAGTTTTCCCCAGAACACGCGTTCCTTTCCGTCTCAAAACTCAATGAATAGTTTTGACCAGCAACATAACGCGTCTGGTAGGACGGCTCAGTACTATGCTGACGACTACTATGGAGAAGATGAGAACTTGGAAGGTAATAATTGCTAGGACAGCCATAGACGAAGAGAGGGAGTTTTTTTAGTTCCAGTGGATCAGAATTGACCTTATGTTAAGGTAATTACCTCAGGTGTGTCAGAGCCTTTTCTGTTGGATACTGGTGCTACAAAGAGTTCTATTATGCACTCAAAACTCCCTGGTGCACCTTTGTCTGGCGAGATGAATGTTTCAGTAGGTTTTTCTGGCGCCCCGGTTAGGAACCCGATTTCTAGTCCTATGTCCCTTTCTGTTGGATCTTGTGAATTGGAAGCACCCCTTATTCTGACGACAGGTTGTGGTGAAAACTTGTTAGGATTGGATTTGTTGAAAAGATTGTATGCAACATTATATTGTTCTCCTTCAGGAGTATAACTTACACTGGGTAGGAAAGTGGTCTCTCCAATGTATTTGTCGAAGGATAAACTTCCGACCGAATTGTCGTTTCTTCCTGATATCATTTGGGTTACTGGTCCTAATGATGTGGGTCTTTTGGAAATACCGCCTTATGTTGTGACATTGAAAGCCAATGTTAAATTACCACGCATTCAACAATACAAGATCTCTAGTGAAGGTGAAAAGGCGTTGCTAGCGATCATTTATGATTTAATTGAAAAAGATGTAATTGAAGAGACAAGAGGCAACGTTTGTAATAGTCCTGTTCTGCCTGTTTTGAAACATACTGACCCCTCTAAGCCACCTGTTTACAGGCTCGTGATTGATCTTAGAGAGGTAAATAAAATAGTTGTGCCACAGTTTCCAGTTGTTCCTGATATCACTGCCATATTGACTATGATTCCAGCTTCCGCCACCTGGTTCTCGGTGATTGACTTAAAGAATGCTTTCTTCAGCATCCCGATTGCAGAGGAGAGCAGGGATATTTTTGGATTCAGTTTAGGAGGCCGAAGTTTCCGCTTCAAACGCGCTCCACAAGGCTACTGTGAAAGTCCATCAATATATAGTCAGGCTTTAAAAACACAGCATGATGCAATTGTTTTACCTGACGGCGCTACCCTTATTCAGTACATTGATGATTTGCTAGTCGCTACAGATACTGAAGAGATTTGTAAAGAAGCCACCTTGTTGTTGTTGCGTCATTTGTCTGATTTACATCACAAAGGCCCTCATTCTGACCCTGGCGGTCTTTGACCGCCAGGGCGGAGGACCGCGGGAGCACCGCCGACAAGCCGGCGGTGCTCCAATGGGGATTCCGACCGCGGCGGTAAAGCCGCGGTCGGACCGGCACCACTGGCGGGGTCCCGCCAGTGTACCGCGGCCCCATTGAATCCTCCGCGGCGGCGCAGCTTGCTGCACCGCCGCGGGGATTCTGACCCCCCCTACCGCCATCCAGATCCCGGCGGTCGGACCGCCGAGATCCGGATGGCGGTAGGGGGGGTCCCGGGGCCCCTGGGGGCCCCTGCAGTGCCCATGCCACTGGCATGGGCATTGCAGGGGCCCCCGTAAGAGGGCCCCTACATGTATTTCACTGTCTGCTGCGCAGACAGTGAAATACGCGACGGGTGCAACTGCACCCGTCGCACAGCTTCCACTCCGCCGGCTCGATTCCGAGCCGGCTTCATCGTGGAAGCCTCTTTCCCGCTGGGCTGGCTGGCGGTCTGAAGGAGACCGCCCGCCAGCCCAGCGGGAAAGTCAGAATTACCGCCGCGGTCTTTCGACCGCGGAACGGTAACCTGACGGCGGGACTTTGGCGGGCGGCCTCCGCCGCCCGCCAAGGTCAGAATGAGGGCCAAAGTGTCCCTTTCAAAACTGCAATATTGTCGACAAGAAGTGACCTACTTAGGTCATCTCTTATCGAAGGAGGGAAGGAAACTGACCTCAGAAAGAATTCAGGCAATTGCAAAATTGAGTGTGCCAAGGACACAGAGAGAAGTACGTGCTTTCTTGGGCATTACATCATACTGCAGACAATGGATACCAATTTTTTCTTTGCTGGCCAAACCTTTGGTAGCATTGACCTATAAAGATACACCAAACCACGTTCCGTGGTCTGAAGATTGTCAGAAAAGTTTTTCTGAATTGCGTAATGCATTGTGTTCGGCTCCTGTGTTGGGTACCCCCGACTACAGTAAGCCCTTTACACTATATGTCCATGAGAAAGAGGGTTGTGCATTGTCAGTGCTGACACAGTCTTTTGGAGACAAGCAGCGCCCATGCGCATATTTTTCGTCGACTTTGGATCCAGTAGCTAAAGCATTGCCGAGTTGCTTGAGAGCCACAGCGGCAGCAGCTGTTTCTATTCGACAGTCTGCTGGGTTAGTGATGAATAATATGTTGATTGTGATGGTTCCACATGCAGTGGACATGTTGTTAAACAGAACCAAGACACAGCATTTAACTAGTGCTCGATTGTCAGGTTACGAGTTGACACTGTTAGCGAGTCATGTGCACATAAAGAGGTGCAATACGTTGAATCCAGCCACGTTATTGCCAATTTCAGGAGAAACAGATGATGTTGAACAACATGATTGTTTTCTTAGGACAGAAGAAGAAACGAAAGGAAGAGTAGATCTTAAAGATACTCCTCTTGTATAGTGTGATGGTACCTTATGGGTGGATGGTTCATGCTTCAAGCTTCCGAATGGTGATACGACTGCAGCATATGCTGTCACAACTTTGCATACGATTCTTGAAGCTGCACGTATACCACATAATTCAGCTCAAGCAGCAGAGCTGATTGCACTTACGAGAGCGTGTGTGTTATCGAAAGGAATGAAAGTGACCATATATACCGACAGCCAGTATGCGTTTGGTGTGGCCCATAGTTTTGGACGATTGTGGAAAGAACGTGGGTTACTGACTTCGCATGGAACAAAAATTCAGCATGGTCAGTTGGTGAATGAGCTTCTTGAGTCACTGACCTTGCCATTACAAGTTGCGATTGTGAAAGGCAGTGCACACAAGAAGGTTACTGATGATGTCGGTCGTGGCAATGCATTTGCTGACGAAATCGCAAAAGAAACAGCAAAAGATGTGATGAATCGAATGTATGTTGCAGGCTCCGCAAGATGGGTTGGTGACGTTGGAATATGTGAAGATACGATAGAGGGTGTGAAGTCTATTCAAGCTGAAGCTTCAGAGAAAGAGTTGAGTGTGTGGAAAGAAAGTACGGGTAAATTGGATGAAAAAGGTTGTTGGGTTGACTTGTCAGAACATCAGCGATGGTTGTTACCCGATGCGTATGTGCTTGCAGTGGTGACAATGGCTCATGGAATGGCCCATATCAGTGTGAAAGGGATTTGTAAGTTGTTGGCTCCAGTATGGCAAAATGCTGGAATTCCTAAATGTGCAGAGAATGTGGTCAAGAATTGCATGGTGTGTCTGAAATACAATCCTGGTAGGGGAACCCCAACTCCAGCTGGTCATTTTGCACCTCCAACGTATCCGTTCGAGGTTTTGCAGCTAGATTTCATCCACATGGAAAGGTGCAACAATCTGAAATACGTACTCGTTGTTGTTTGTGCTTTTTCAAGATGGGTAGAAGCATATCCCTTAAAAGACAACACTGCCTTATCCACATCTAAAGCCCTTGACAAAGAATTCTTCCCTAGGTTTGGAATGCCGAGAATGGTCTGGAGTGATAATGGGAGTGAATTTGTGGGTCGAGTGATGAAAAAAGTATGTGAAGGGCTAGGTATCCAGCAAAAATTCCACGCTGCAAATCACCCCCAATCAGCTGGAATAGTAGAGTGCTATAATGGCACGCTAAAACTGAAGTTGGCAAAGATACAAGCGAACTCTGGTCTTAAATGGCCTGACGCTCTGCCTCTAGCACTCCTATCAACAAGAATGACTGTGCATTCGCGAGTGGGACTTAGTCCCTATGAAATTGTGTTCGGCCGCCCGGCCAACATATGGGGAATGCCAAGACCAACAAAATTCAGTGAGATCGAACACCCTGTACTGCTTGATTATTTGTATGAATTGACGGCTAAATTGCATGTTCTACAGCAACAGGTTCACGATACTGTGCCTCAGGTCTCTGAAGCTCCAGGACATCTTATCGATCCTGGATCATGGGTACTGGTCAAGAACTTCCAGCGGACAAAGAATGACCAGCCCCGTTGGACCGGCCCCTACCTTGTCCTTCTCTCAACAAGATCAGCTGTTCGAGTGGAAGGGAAAAAGAACTGGATCCACGGCGTACACTGCAAGAAGGTCCCTTTTCCTCTACCGTACGACCGGTGGGTCCAGGAGGGGATCGCTGACTCTGAAACTGAGACTGTGCCTCGTTTTTTGTCATTTAGCGATGCACTTGTAAAAGGAACAATTTCTGAACGAGAAAGTGACAATAATTTGCAAGAAGCTGTGCCACCGTCAATTTGATTGAACACTGCAGAGCCTGAACTCTTGTTCCAGAACCAGACAGTACCTGGAAAAAGCCGTTATAATTTGAGACCAAGAACTAAGGACAAATAATTTTTTCCCGTTCCTTTGCTATTTTTTTTTTAAGTGCAGCTCTCTCATCTGAGAAACTTTCTTATTTTTGTTTTTTTCTTTTCAAACCGCCATCCGGGTTCAGCTGTAGGGTCGTGGTTGCCCAAGTCTTTGGAGTGCAGCTGAAGATGTTAGGTCGACAGTTCTGGTCGGTCTAAGGGAGTTGCCCTGGACTGACAGAAGCATTCCCTAGCATAGAACACCCTACCACCACGAGCAGCATTTAGAGAGGATGGAGTTTTTCAAGAATGAGAGACCTGCCAGAGAGATGGACTTTAAAGCCAGAATGGGTATAATAATGACAAAGAAACGATTTTTGATATTATGTATTTTCATGTTGCTTAGTGTAATGACGTTTTTAATAGGATATGTTTTATTCTCTTTTCAAGTGACATTTGCACCCATCACTCAGCCCATACCTCCTTCTACTGTTTCCTCGCATTCTTTTCACCCCCTGCCTGAACACGAGTCTGCCAGAAGATTAGAGTTTGTCAACAATTCATTCATTCAGCTTCTACACCAACACCAATTAGTAGTGAACACAACTAACTGTTGGGTGTGTGGTCTTATGCCCCATACTACTGATAAAGGTATCCCTTATCTGGTCCTGCCTTTCAGCCATAATGGTTCTGTATGGGCATATAGAACGGTGTTCATATACGCGTATGAAGCCAACCCCCTACGTTCTGTGAAAGATAATCCTAAGAATAGTGCTCTAGCTAAGGGTATAGTAGATATGATTAGGGAAGATATTTCCTATGAGACTATCCCGAGAGATGAGACACTAGCATATATTGGATGGAACATAACAGGATATGGAGTTACTCTGAGTGGGAACCAGTGAGCAAAGAGATCCTCCCCGATTTGGATTGTACCCCATCAGGGTCACCTATGTCTGCAAGGTAATGGCAAGAATCCCAGAGCTCAGTTTGGGAAAAGTATCTGCACTGAAACATATGTTTTTGCATCTCAGACTTCTCCTTCGTTCTTAGCAGCTAAGGGTACCTATTTCATCTGCCATAATAGAGCCTATACATGGTTGCCCCCTGACTTCTCAGGCACATGTTTTGTTTTGTTCCTGTTACCTCCCACCTACACGGCCGCGGCAGATTACCATAAGAAAAGGATAGTTAGAGGTGTCATAAGTAAAGAAGACACTACAGGACAAGAATTTGGAGATTTCGTAAAGGGTATTCTGCCGTTTTGGGGTCCTATGGTTAACAGCAGGAACATAAGGCAATTGACAAAGGTGGTTGAATCCACGGTAGTTGAAACCGCCGGTGCCCTTGGTAATTTGACTGCTGAGCTCCAGTCGGATCGCCTTATGACTCTTCAGAACAGGGTCGCATTAGACGTCATACTTGCAGACCGAGGTGGGGTATGTAAAGTGATCCAATCAAGTTGCTGTGTTTTCATCCCAGATAACGCTCCGACAGTCTACCAGGCCATTTCCAAACTGCATAAGATCTCCGAATCTATTCACATGGATAAAGGAGATTGGTCATTGATGGGGTGGTTCTGGGAGCTGATATCCGCCTGGGGATGGAAGACTCTGGTAGTCATTGGGATGATCCTAGCCATTCTTTTCCTGTCCTGTCTGTGTGTACAGTGTGCTCCTGCAATATGTGGCCTCTGTGCTACATCGTGTGTAAGGAAACCTGTATCAAGGGACGAGCTAAGTAATAGGATGATGCTACAGCAACATCTCAACGACTTTATGAATATAGACCTGGACTCAGATTAGCGTGAGTATAGGTTATTGCCTATGTAAGGGCAAAAGGAGGGTCTGTGGTACTGAAAATTCTGGACCCGTGTTATAAACGTCGTCGTATCACAACGATTTTGGTATCAGCAGACCGGGAATGATTAGAATAGTATGCACAAGCATTGTATTCATATTCGGGTAACAAAATCACCTGAATATCAGAGTTTCCATCCCGAACCCTCGTGTTCCATTTAAACGACAGCCATTTTATGATTGCCCTCACATAGGCCAATGTCTAATGCTGAAAACGAGTCTGAAGGACACGTACACCTTTGCTGACTCCTCTGTGACCTGGGCAAGCTGACTCCACTGCCTGAAGCCAAACCTGTTCGGCCAGTTTCTTTCCCAGTGGCCGAATGAGATTAGTAACAAGGCACAACACATCATAAACCTTTCATCACACACAAACCATGCCTAATCTTACACACACCTGTCTCTGTTTCTTTCTTTATGACTTGCTTTACAAGGAGGAGGTGCCCGTTTATATTGGGGGTCCGTCGATATCTGATGAAAGTACTAAGCCTTGCCGGGTAATTGATTGAGGGCTGGACAAACTGGAATATGGGCTTGTCATCATAAACCTGCTATTTCTTTGTAGTGAAAATATGTGAATGGTCAACTGTAAAATAAGGAATGTTTGCCTAAAGCATAATATTTTGTATAAAAGAGAAGGTTAGCTTTGCAAAGGGAGCAGTCTCCTGAGAATATACACCGTGTTGTACTTCTAGGATACCTGTTACTGGCTGCAGCCAATAAACAAGATCTTTGACTTCACCAAGAAGACTCTGTGTTTCTGTAGTCTGAAACAGGAAGGACTCGAAGTCTTAGGGTGTGTTCCCTGGCACCGCTGGGTTCTGAAAAACCCAGTACTTCAGGGGTGCCCACCAGGCATTGCAGTACCAGCCTGGTGAGGAGCTATTCCCAATGATGATACTGTCATCCTTAGTGATGCTTGAGGGTTCCAGCTCCTGAAATCTCAGGTCTCCTGGTGTGACTAATTTGATTGGAACAGTGTACTTGTATTGATTCACAGAATTTTGAGCCAGCGCCGAGATCCGAAACATGTACCCCAGCTCCAATGTTGACAGCTCTGGCTGTTAGGCCACATCCTCTCCCTTAGGGTTCTTTGTCTGGTGTGTACTTTATCTAAATGTAGCAATATTTTAGGATAATGCAACCTTGTGTTTTACTAATGACTTAGTTGTACTGTCCTAATTGTACAAGCTTTTGTTTTATGAGCACAGTACCCACTTCACGGATGCGCGCTTCATGTTTTCATATTTTTTTTAGTTTGCCTCTGCTCGTGTGTCAGAACGGCCGCCACTTCATGGACGCCGTGCTTCATGTTTCCGATGGCATTGTTGAACGCGTATTTGTTCGCGCTGATGGGGGTATTTTTTTCGCACTTTTATGGAGCACGAACTTGACACGAAAATATTGGCATGCTTTATTTCTTTTTTTGCAATTATATGTAGCGTGAGCTCCACACCAAGCTCTTACAATGCTATATATGATTACTGGTTACATTACACAAGGACAATTTTATTTTTGGTAGCATGGGGAGATTAAGGACACTTTTATTTTTGGTCGCAAGGGGAGATTAAGAAATGCGCCCGTAATCACAGGATGTTGAGCTGGCACTGAGATTCAAACTATGTTCCCCTGCCCCAAAGTCAGCAGGTTTGGTCGTTAGGCCACATCCTCTCCCATAGGGTTCTTTGTCTGGTGCATATTTATCTAAATGTAGCAATATTTTAGGATAATGTAACCTTGTGTTTTACTAATGACCTAGTTGTACTGTCCTAATTGTACAACCTTTCGTTTTACGAGCATGGTGCACACTCCACGGACACTGCGCTTCATGTTTTCATTTTATTAGCTGCCAGTAGCTCATGTGAAGTTTGCTGTCCTTAAGGGAGCACTGCCACACTGCTGTCAGAGGCCCGGGCCTGAAACGGGGAACCGCTGGCGTGTAAAAACAGCATGAGATGCCCTCCCTGCTCTTCCACCCCCACCGCCTGCGATGAGCTGGCTACCAACTTGTGCTGCTTTCTGTCCCCAGGATCCAAGCTGTGTACAGCCAGGCCCCACCCGGCCTATCCCACGCCCCCTTCCTTCAGAGGCTCCAGTGGCAAAATGCTAGCTGTCTGTCCCTTCTCTCGCTTCCCAGTACTGATGACCCCCCTTCTCTCCCTTTCAGCCACAGGCAACTCAGTGTCGCTATTAAGCATGACGTAAAGGCACATTCCAGAACTGCAAATATAGCAAAGCAAAATCAAATTTAAGTTGAGGCACCACTATGCATGAATCCAAGATATGGTTTCTCTCTGTGGTTTGGGTGCAATGGGTCTTGTGTCAACTAGGTAACCTAGGGTGAATGTACCATATTTTACATACGGGGCTAAAAAATAGCATCCGTACAATCTGAAATGATATGAGAGAGGGTGAGCTGCCATGCAGGAACAGGCCCTAGTGAAAGGCTGCAGTCAGTCACTAAGCAGCTTTATGCAGGTGGGGGAGAGAAAGGGAGGTGGGTTTTTGTGGGCACTGTCTCATCACCTATTTCTACCCACTGCCCTAAAACACAAACGCTTCAGAGGCAGCCTTCCATACCCCAGGCGCATAGGTGGCTGTATCAGAAGCCATTATGGATCGTGTCTGTGCAGCGCCTTCACCAAGGAGCTGGAAACCCTCCACTCTGTGGATGGGTTTCAAGATCAGCCTTTGTTCATTACATAATATCAGCACTTCATCTGTATGACGAGGTCAGATAGTGTGTGAAAAGCACAGTGTGAGTTGGCAAATCTGTGACTAATGTATATCTGTCTAATTTTTACATCAGAGCAACTTTTTTCATTTGTATCTGCTGTGTGTGAGGTAGGCCTACACTGCTGACTACCTGTATCTGTTCCTTGTGTAAGGGAAGCTTGCATTGCACATTCTCTGAGAAGGAAGCATACACTGCTGCTGTGCTGTATCTGCTGTGTGTGAGAGACGCTTGCACTGCTGCTGCCTGTGCAGTATCTACTGTGTGTGAGGGAATCTTGCACTGCTGCTGTGCTGTATCTGTACTGTGTGAGAAGGAAGCGTGCACTGCAGCTCTCCTGTATCTGCTGTGTGTGAGGGAAGCTTGCACTGCTACTGCCTGGGCAGTATCTACTGTGTGTGAGGAAATCTTGCACTGCTGCTGTGCTATATCTTCACAGTGTGCAAGGGAAGCTAGCACTGCTGCTGTGCTGTATCGGCTGTGTGTGAGGGCAAGCTGCCTGTGCTGTATCTGCTGTGTGTGAGGGAAGCTGGCACTGCTGCTGTGCTGTGTCTGCGATGTGTGTGAGGGAAGCCTGCATTGTATCTGCTGTGTGAGGGAAGCTTGCATTGTACTATATGTGTGAGGGAAGCTTGCATTGTACCTTCCTTGTGAGGGAAGCTTGGATTGTACCTTCTCTGTGAGATAAGCTTGCGTTGTACCTTCTGTGTGAGAGAAGCTTGTATTGTACCTTCTGTGTGAGGGAAGCTTGCACCAGTTCCTGAATAAACTACCTATCCTTCTCTATCTTCCTTTCTATCTATTCTATGCAGCTCTCACCCATATATATTCACCATGCCACATAATTCATTACACAAAGACACTCTGTACATCACAATTCCACAAGTAACAATTAAAGTGCAAACCACAAATTTCCACTCCACACCACATGCATCCCCTACGCTCCAAAGCAAAACACAGAAATAAAAGACATTGGGGGTCATTACGACCTTACCGCCAGGCGGTAACCGCCATGCGGCCACCAATATGACATGCCCGCCAGCCCAGCAGGAATGAGGCCGCAACATAGGAGCCGGCTTCTAATGGAGCTGGCGGTGTTGCGGCCGTGCGACAGGTGCAGTTGCACCCGTTGCTCTTTTCACTGTCTGCTATGCAGACAGTGAAAAGCTGGCCGGGGCCCTGTTAGGGGGCCCCTGCACTGCCCATGCCAGCGGCATGGGCAGTGCAATGGCCCCCAGGGGCCCTGGGACACCCCTTACTGCCAGCCTCTTCCTGGCGGTGCAAACCGCCAGAAACAAGCTGGCGGTAGGGGGGTCGTAATCCCCAGGTTACATCCGCCGGGGCCATTGTGGCGGTAAACCGCCGGCCCCGGCGGTGCGACTGCGGCGTTACCGCCGCGGTCAAAATACGCCTGGAGGCACCGCCAGCCTGTTGGCGGTGCTCCCGTCGTTTTGCAGGGTCATAATGACCACCATTGTCATTTACAATCCAAAAAGCTCTAACTCTCGCAAATGCAAGATCTATTGGACTGCAAATGCCTGTTAACTTAAGCGCAAGGCTTGTATAAATGAGCCACTATGTGCACATTTTTATTGAATGAAAATGTTTACAAACATTAGTCCTTTTCACATAGTAGAATATACATGCTCAAACCTCCAGACATACAGAGTTTTACAAACTCTACACCTGGCGATCTTTGCTGGCTTTAGAAGGAGGACATGTCTCCATCCCCTTATATGAAGAAGTAGAGAGACTTGTGATAGTAAATCTACCACCATAACAATACAAGTAATACATTTACAACAGTATTTCAGGCATACACACCTGTAAGCCGAACTCTAAGCAGCATAGGTGGACATCTCCCCGTATGCTATGTAGAATTTTGAATGGAAAATAACAGGTAAACCGCATTCGCCTGAGAACAAAAACCTGACATATATAATCATGGAAGCACAATACAATTACCCTACACCCTGGGTGGAGGATTTTCGTTTGATTTTCTTCAAAGATTGGTCAAAAGACTGTTCGATATTTGGAAAATTATTAATTATGTGCTATATACTTGTGCTGGAGTGCTGTGGTCTTAAGTACATTCTTATAGGTGTAAGGATAGTGAAAATGTAATTTTACAACATAGTAAGACCCCGTGTTTCAGCAATGAGTACACCTGGTGAGCTAAATGGTCTGAAGTCTGTATCCTTATGTCACAACCAACAACTTTCAAATATGTTACTTTATTGTTAAGTCTAAGTCTATGTCTCCTTTCACCCACTCTGTCCACTCATGTCCACTACACAGACACTTATTCTGTTCTAAATATCCACTTTCGCAGTAACTAACACTCTTTCATGTCACATTAATGTCAGCCTTTAATATATGCACTTTTTTACAAGCTATCACACAGGCTATACACACATTAATGCCATCCTTTAATGTATGCATTTGCCCAACTAGCTATCATATAAGAGGACTCTGAGAATATTAATTTACCATATAACATAAACATGTTCAATTACTGTTTCTATTGGGATGATTGAGTAATATTTATCTGTCTCTTTCAACAGCTTCAGTGCTACAATGGCCCTCTGTTAGACCTGGCATCCTTAGGGTGGTCTTACCCCAGACCTTTTACCGTTCACCTCCTGTTTTTGCTCCATCTTTTTATTGGTCTTAGGACTCTGAGCACTTTACCACTGCTAACTGTATGAAAGTACCATCTTGCCTGGCATGTTACCCCCATTTTTACTTGTGTGTCAGTTTGCTTTTGCCCGTCTTGCTGGGATCCTGCTAGCCAGGACCCCAGTGCTCATAGTTTGTGGCATGAATGTGTTCCCTGTGTGGTGCCTAATTGTGTCACTGAGGCTCTGCTAACCAGAACATCAGTGCTTATGCTCTCTCTGCTTTTAAAATTGTCACTGCAGGCTAGTGACCATTTTTACCAATTCTGATTGGCACACTGGAACACCCTTATAATTCCGTAGTATATGGTACCTGGGTACCCAGGGTTTTGAGGTTCCAGGAGATCCCTATAGGCTGCAGCATTTCTTTTGCTACCCATACAGAGCTCAGACCATTCTTACAAAGGACTGCCAGTGCAGCCTGAGTGAAATAACGTCCACGTTATTTCACAGCCATTTTACACTGCACTTCAGTAACTTATAAGTCACCTATATGTCTAACCCTCACTTAGTGAAGGTTAGGTGCAAAGTTACTAAGTGTGAGGGCACCCTGGCACTAGCCAACCTGCCCCCACCTTGTTCAGGGCAATTTCCCCGGACTTTGTGAGTGCGGGTACACCATTACACGTGCGTACTACATATAGGTCAATACCTATATGTAGCTTCACAATGGTAACTCTGAATATGGCCATGTAACATGTCTAAGATCATGGAATTGTCCACCCATGCCAAATCTGGTATCGGGGTGCCAATCCCATGCATCCCCGGGGCTCAAGCATGGACCCCGGGTACTGCCAAACTAGCTCTTGGGGCTTTTACTGCAGCTACTGCTGCTGCCAACCCACAGGCATGTTTCTGCCCTCCTGGGGTCTGGGCAGAACAGGCCCAAAAAGGCAGAACAAAGGATTTCCTCTGAGAGAGGGTGTTACACCCTCTCCCTTTGGAAATAGGTGTTAAGGGCCTGAGAGGAGTAGCCTCTCCTGGCCTCTGGGAATGCTTTGAAGGGCACAGATGGTGCCCTCCTTGCATAAACCAGTCTACACCAGTTCAGGGATCCCATGGTCTGGCACGAAACTGGACAAAGGAAAGGGGAGTGACCGCGCCCCTGCCCATCACCAACCCAGGGGTGGTGCCCAGAGCTCCTCCATTGTGTCCCAGACCTCTGCTGAGGTGAATGCAGAGGTGTGAGGGCACAATGGAGGCCTCTGAGTGGCCAGTGCCAGCAGGTGACATCAGAGACCCCTCCTGATAGGTGCTTACCTGGTTAGGTATCCTCCTCTGAGGGCTATTTTGAGTCTCTCCTGTGGGTTTCTCGTCAGATAACGAATGCAAGAGCTCACCAGAGTTCCTCTGAATCTCCCTCTTCGACTTCTGCCAAGGATCGACCACTGACTGCTCCAGGATGCCTGCAAAACCACAACAAAGTAGCAAGAAGGCTACCAGCAACATTGTAGCGCCTAATCCTGCCGGCTTTCTCAACTGTTTCCTGGTGGTGCATTTTCTGAGAGCTGAATGCCTTCACCCTGCACTGGAAGCCAAGATGAAATCTCCTGTGGGTCGACTGAATCTTCCCCCTGCTAACGCAAGCACCAAACTTCTGCATCACCGGTCATCTGGGTCCCCTCTCATCTTGATGAGCGTGGTCCCTGGAGCACAGGAGCTGGATCCAAGTGACCCCGACAGTCCAGTGGTCCATCTGTCCAAATTTGGTGGAGGTAAGTCCTTGCCTTCCCATGCCAGACAGAAATCCTTTGTACTGTGTAAACTGCAGCTGCTAGGGCTTCTGAGGACTTTTGCAAGGAATCCTTCATGCACAGCATAGCCCAGGTCCCCAGCACTCCATCCTGCATTGCTCAACTCGCTGAGTTGACCACCGGCTTCTTGGAACTCTCCTTTGTAGTGTTGAGACAACTGCCATGCTCATATTTCTTGAAGCCCTGTTCAAGTCCTTCTGCAGATGCTGTCTGCTTCTACATGGGCTCTCTGTGCTGCTGAGGGCCCCCTATGTCTCCTCCTCCAAGGGGAGACCTCCTGGTCCTTCCTGGGTCCGGGCAGCACCATTTTCTTCATTTGCAACCTTTGCAGCTACCAAGGCTTGTTTATGGTCTTTCTGCGTGGAAACAACTCTGCTTCCTCCAGCACGACGTGGGACATCTTCTGTGCAAAGGAGAAGTTCCTGGCATCTCCCATTGTTGCAGAATCATCAGCTTCTTCCACCAAGAGGCAGGCATTTTGCACCTTCATCTGGGGTTTAGTGGGCTCCTGCCCCCCCTGGACCATTTTGGGACTCTTGGACTTGGTCCCCTTCCTTTGGTGGTCCACAGGTCCAGGAATCCGTCTTCAGTGCTTTGCATTCTGTTGTGGTCTTTGCAGAATCTCCTATCACGACTTTAGTGTGTTTCTGGGGATATAGGGTAACTTTACTTCTACTTTTCAGGGTCTTGGGGTGGTATTTCTTGGACACCCTTAGTGTTTTCTTACACTCCCAGCGATCCTCTAGACACTACACTAGGCCTGGGGTCCCTAAGTGGTTCGCATCCCTCTTTCTTAGTATATGGTTTGTGTTGCCCCTAGGCCTATTGCATCATATTGTATTCTGCAGTGTTTGCACTACTTTTCTAACTGTTTACTTGCCTGATTTTGGTTTGTGTGTATATTTTGTGTATTTTACTTACCTCCTAAGGGAGTATATCCTCTGAGATATTTTTGGCACGTTGTCACTAAAATAAAGTACCTTTATGTTTAGTAACACTGAGTATTGTGATTCTTATACTATAGTGCTATATAATATAAGTGGTATAGTAGGAGCTTTGCATGTCTCCTAGTTCAGCCTAAGCTGCTCTGCTATAGCTACCTCTATCAGCCTAATATGCTAGAACACTACTAATCTACTAATAAGGGATAACTGTACCTGGCACAAGGTGTAAGTACCCCTTGGTACCCACTAAAAGCCAGACGAGCCTCCTTACACTAACCAGTGGTAAAGTGCACATGCTTCTCTACTAGATATGGTAACATTGGTGTATCCACAATTGGCATATTTGATTTACTAATAAGTTCCTTGTAAAGTAGTACACCATATACCCAGTGTTTGTAAATTAATGCTGCTAGTGTGCCTGCAGCACTGAACTGTGCCACCCACTTAAGTAGCCCTGAAAACATGTCTCAGGCCTGCCACTTCAGGGCTTTTGTATGCAGTACACTGTCACTTCAAATTCGTTTGCTACATATAGGCCACCCCTATGGTAAGCCATAGGTAGCCCTTAGGACAGGGTGCCATGTAAGTAAAAGGCAGAACATTTACTTTTAAGTTTTACATGTCCTGGTAGTAAAAAACTCCTGAAGCTTTTTTCACTACTGTGAGGCCTACTCCTCTCATAGGCCAGTGTTGGCAATTCCTTAATATACTGTTAAGATGTAATTCCTGGTCAGAAAGGAGTAGCTTCCTCATGTTTTATATAATTGGAATGGTAATGATAAATTCTCTTCACTGGTGAAGCTGGATTTAATATTACTATTTTAGAAATGCCACTTTTAAAAAGTGGGCAATTTTCTGCTCTCACTGCTCTATGTGCCTGACAGCCTATCTCTATACATGTCTGGATTGGGCTGTTTGACCGCTACATTTGTGCATTCCCGCCACACAGCCACAACAGAGGAAACTCAACTATATCTGCATTAATCTGCATACTGATGAGTCTTCCTGGGCAGGAAGGATGTGAGGGGTTCACACTTCAAAGGGATAGTGGCATGACTACACTCAAAGGGCTGATTACCCCAACTGATAGTCTAGAGCCAGGAGTGAGATGAAAGGTGGACATGGGCACTTCAAGGAGCTGCTCTGAATTTACTCCCACTGGGGCTCTGACTTGACTGACTGTTCCAAGGAACTGCTTTTCTTCTTTGCTGAGCTGCCCTGCTGTCTGCTGATCTCTGCCCTTCTGAGGACAAGTACTGGACCCACCCTGCTGAACCCAGAGTGGCCACCAGGGCTTGCTGGCTTGCACCCTGTGTATGAGGATGGCCTGGTTTGTAGTGGGTACCTTTGGTACTTACACCTTATACCAGGTCCAGTTATCCCTTATTAGTGAAATGTAGGCAGTGTCTAGAAGTCAGGTTCTCCATAGGTAGCTGTAGCTGAGCAGCCAAGGCTTATCTAGGAGACCTGCAAAGCTCATGCAATACCACTGTAGTCACACAGTACTCACACACATGAAAGAAAACACTCAGCATTACAAAAATAAAGGTACTTTATTTTGGTGACACAAATGCCAAAAATACCATAGAGACTATACTCCCTTAGGAGGTAAGTAATACGCAAATTATATACACTAGTATGCAGAAATGTCCATAAAACAGTTAGTAAACAGTGCAATTAGTTGATACCACAATAGTTAGAAATGGGCCTAGAGGGAACACAAACCATATACTAAGAAAGTGGAATGCAAATGTTGGCTCCCCACGTAGGCAAGTGTAGTGTGTAGAAGGTCGCTGGGAGTACTAGAAAACACCAAATGTAAGTCCTAGAACCCACCTCAGTGCCCAGGAAAGCAGGAGTAAAACACAGTAGCTTTCCCAGAACACGAGAAAGCGGATTATGCACGAACCAGAAGAGACTACAAGATGCCAACAGTGGATTCCTAGACCTAACGACCTGTGGAAGAAGGGGACCAAGTCCAAGAAGCACAAAAGAGTCCAGGGGGAACAGAAGCCCCTGCTAACCCGAATGAAGGTGCAAAAGAAGAACCACCGGTAAAGAAGAACAGTCAGTACTGCACCCAAGAAGAGCGAGTCAGGATCCTGGTTGGTGCAGATGATGTCCCACGCCGGATAGAGGATTGCAGTCTGGTTTGTGTCGCTGGAGTTCACCAACAAGCCTTGGCACATGCAAAGCTTGCGGTTAGTGGAAAATGGCACTGCCCAGGACCAGGAAGGACCAAGTGGACTCTACCCAGAAGGACTAGTCAGAGGGGGCTCTCAGCAGCTTAGAGAGCCAACAGAAGACCAGACAGCGTGCACAGGAGTCCCACAGCACGGGGACAATGGAGGTGCAAGAAAAGGCCCACGCAACACTACAACAAAGAATCCCACGCCGCCGGAGAACCACTCAGGCAGGTGTGCGTCACAGCATAGAGTGTTGGGGGTTGGAGCTGCAAGATGCATGAAGAAATTTGTGGAAGGAGGCCAACAAGCCTTGGCAACTGCAAAACACGCGTTGCACGTGGGTACTGTCTTGCATGGGGAGGCAGCTCTTACCTGCACCAAAGTTGGACAGTAGGACGTCAGGATCGTAAGGACCACTTCAGTCCACCATCCGTGATGCAGGATCATCAGGAGAGGGGATCCACACAGCTGGTCGTCGCTGCAGTAGGAGCCTGCTGAAGAAAGGGAGTGACTCCTTCACCCCAAGGGAGATTCCTTCACTCTTCTGGTGCAGGCTGAAGACAGGCTGCCCTCAGAGGATGCACAACTAGGAAACAGTTCCAGTTGCTGACAGGAGTTGACGATACAATGTTGCAGAAGTCATCTCTGCTTCTTTGTTGCAGTTTGTAGAATTCCTGGAGGTTCCCGATGCAGTTTCTTTGGTGGGAAGTTGAAGTGGAGGATGCAGAAGATTCCTGCTGGAGTCTTGCAATGCAAATCTGAAGAACCACCCAAAAGAGAGACCCTAAATAGCCCTGAAGGGGGGATTGGTCAACTAACCATGTAAGCACCTATCAGGGGAGGGCTCTGATGTCACCTGCTGGCACTTGCCACTCAGATGCTCCCAGAATTCTTTGCCTACCTTGAAACCAAGATGGCAAAACCCAGGGACCCTCTGGAGGAGCTCTGAGCACCACCCCTGGGCTGGTGATGGACAGGGGAGTGATCACTTCCCTTTCCTTTGTCCAGTTTCACACCAGAGCAGGGTGTGGGTCCCTGAACCAGTGTTCACTGATTTATGCAAGGAGGGCACCAAATGTTCCTACATGAGGGGTCCAGCAACAGCAGCAGTGGTAGCTGCATGCCTGCAAGTGCTTCCAGTGAGTCCAGATTCCATATCCGAAAAGATATGGAGTCCAGTTACAATGTGGGGGTTCACTTAGACAAATGGTTGGTATCCTACGAAGTGGCTTTAAAAGTGCACAGTGTCACAGAGCAGTTCTAGGGGGGAAAGAGGTGAGTAGTCTCACCACACACATGGGTAGATTTTCTGGATTATGTTTTGTTAAGGCACTGAAGGGCTGAGTGATGGGCAGCAAGCCTGATGATAATGAAGGGCTGTGCAACTTATTTTTGAAGGAGCATATGCTTGATAATAGTTTTCCAGAGATGCACCAACATGTGATGGACAGCAAGCTGACTGACTCCAGTAAGCCTGCTGAGGAGATAGATATCTGGTTCAGCGCCAGAGTGTCCATAAAGGTATTTGGGAGGACTCCCAAAAGGGTGGTTAGGGTTCCCAACAGATGAAAGAGGGGGGGGGAGATAAAAAAGAAGGAGTTCTCTAAATGCCCCCACAAATCTCACAGGGGAAAGGGTCTGGTTCTCATTCCCAATCTTGCCACCAGAAACAAAACTACCTCGACAAAAGGCAGCAGCCCAAAACTCTCAAGTGTTCTGAGTGCAGCAAGTATGGATACTACAAGGGGGACCCCCAAGTGTCCAAAAAAAGAACACCCTTCCACTGGAGGTAAGAACCTATGGGGAGCTAGTATAGTGCTGAGGGAGGAGGAATTTCCCTTAGTTAATGGGTGGAGTTTAGTGGGGTTAGCCTACTGTCCCTGTGTGACAGTGAGATGGTTCCCAAGATCCAGGTGCCATCAAATCCTACCAAGTATTAGCAATGGGTCACCATCAATGGGTAAGGTGTTGAGCCTCTGAGGGACACAAGTGCCAGTAAGACTATGGTAAGGAGTCAGCTGGTGTCCCCAGAGCAGGTGACTCCCAATGCATTCCACCAAGTTGTGGTGGCTGACAACAGGGAGAGTCACTATCCAATTGCCTGTGTTCCATTTGAGCGAGGATGGGGGGGTTCAGGACTTCTTAAGTTTTCTGTGAGCCCTGCGAGGCCTGTGAATTGTTTGTTGGATAATGACCTGGAGTCCACTATCTGAAGAAGAAGTATGGTTCTGCTACCAAATGCTGGCCCACCGGGCACCACACTTGAACTGATGTTCAATAGAGGGCTAAACTCTGTAACAAAGACTGATGCTAACCCCATTCCTGGGGGAGGATGAGTTCATTGACAGTTTAGGGGCTGCCCAGTACTTAAGTACCTTTGATCTCACATCAGAGTACTGGCAGATCAAAGAAGGAGCCAAGGAGAGGTCAGTCTTCTCCACTCGAGAGGGTCACTTTCAGTTTAGAGTGATGCCCTTTGGATTGTAGAACGTTCCTGACACCTTCCAGAGGTTGGTAAACCAGGTCCTTGCTCGGTTGGAGGCCTTCTCAGCTGTCTATGAGGATGATATATCTGTCTTCAGTAGCAGTTGGGAGGACCACCTCTTTCACCTCCGGAAGTGCTTAAGGCCCTGCAACAGGCAGGCCTGACTATCAATGCCAGTAAGTGCAAGTTAGGGCAGGGGTCGGTGGTATATTTGGGATACCAGGTGGACAGGGGTAATGTGCAGCTCCTCCAGGCCAAGATTGAAGCTTTAATGGGCCTGGAAAGCCCCCCAAAACCCAGACGGAGGTCAGAGCATTCTTGGGACTCACTGGGTACTATAGGAGCTTGACCAATGGATATGGCACCATTGTTGTGCCCTTGACTGAGCTGCTTCAAAGAAGCAGCCCAGAAATGTGATTTGAACAAAGGCATGCCAAAAACCATTTGAATCCCTGGAGCAAGCTATGTACTGAGGCCCTGTGTTCAAGGCCCCGGACTACTTCAAATAGTTTATCATTCAAACAGGTGCCTCAGAGTATGGCATGGACAGTTTTATCATGGCTTAATAAAGAACGCCTGGACCAACCTTTATCTCTAGGAGGTTACTTACCTGGGAACCGAGGTAGAGTGCTATTAAGAGAAGCTTTTGCTGTAATTCAAACCCTGAAGAAGTTGAGGGCATACCTGTTTCAAACTCACTTCCTGTTTCAGACTGACCACAGGCCCTTCAGGAGGCTCATGCAAATGAGGGTTTAGAATCTACATCTGATGATGTGGTCCATTTCCCTACAGGGTATGGACTTCAGGGTGGAACACAGACCTGGGTAGACCATGCCAATGCTGATGGTCTAGCTATGTTATTCTGCCTTAGTGATGAGCACTCCATAGAGGTTGGGTATCTCTCCCCACTTTCTGCTGGAGACACAGGTTAGACCTGGTACCCTTAGGGTGGTCTTACCCTAGACGTTTTTGCTTTTCACCTCCTGTTTTTACTGTATCTTTTTGTTGGCTTTAGCACTTTACCACTGCTGACCAGTGCTAATTTGCATGTGCTTCTTCCCTGAGAATGGTAACATTGATGTATCCATAATTGGCATACTTGAATTACTTATATGTCTCGTGTAAAGTGGTATTCCACATACCCAAGGCCTGTAAATCAGATGCTACTAGTGGGCCTGCAGCTCTGATTGTACCACCCACTTAAGTAGCACTGAAATAATGTCTCATGTCTGCCGCTGTTGGGTCTATGTGTGCATTTCACTGCCACATTGACTTGGCATTTCAAATCTCGTGCTAAGCCCCCTGTTTATTACATATGTCACGCCTCAGGTAGGCCCTAGGTAGCCCATAGGGCAGGGTGCCATATAAGTAAAAGGAAGGACCTGTACTTCCCAAAGTCGTTTTTCGCTACTGTGAGGCCTACTCCTCTCACAGGCCAGCACTGGGGATTCCTTAATATACTTTTAAGATGTAACTTCTGATCAGAAAGAAGTAGCTGCGTTAGGTTTCATATAATTGGAATGGTAATAATACATCATCTTTACTGGTGAAGTTGTATTTAATATTGCTATTTTAGAAATGTCACTTTTATAAAGTGGGCATTTCTCTGCTCGCTTTGCTCTGTGTGTCTGGGAATCAGCCTCCAATACACGTCTGAACTGGGCTGGGTAACAGCTACATTTGAACATTCCCTCCAGACAGCCACAACACAGTGTACTCAACTACTTCTGCATTCATCTGCATATTCATGGCTGTGATGAAGGAGTGTTATGACCAGGAGTGTTGTGCTGGATCTTCCTGGGAAGGTAGGATGGAAGGGGTTCACACTTACACTTCAAAGGGTAGTGGCCTGACCCCCTACAAATGACTGATTACCACTAACCGATAGTCTGAAACCAGGACAGGGATGAAAGGGGGACCTGTGCACTTCAAAGAGCTGCTTTAAAGTCACTCCCACTTCAAAGACACTTTTGGGTATAAGTACTGGGACTTTGACCCTAGCAACTCAGTACTCATCTGGACTTGAGAAAAACTGCTGGAATAAAGACTGCTATGCTGTAAGGATTGCCACTTTGCCTGGACTGACTGTTTGAATGAATTGCTTCTTTGCTTTTTTTGAGCTGCCCCACTGCCTGCTGAGCTCTACTGAGGTCAAGGATTAGACCCATCCAGCTGAACCTAGTGTGACTCAAAGGGTTTGCTGGTTTGTCCCTGGTTCTTCTTCCCTGACTAGGATTGTGATCCCTACTTGGAGAGGGTGCATACCTCTAACAATTAGAGACCCAATTTGTCCAATCTATGCATCAAGCATCAGACGACATCAGCGTAAATTCCACCATCCCGCCATTCGTCGTTCACATATCTGTGAATAGCGTATATATATATATATATATATATAAATATATATATATATTCTACTATCTTTATATTTTTGCAACTCATTTACCTCTTCATTCTATGAAATATTTGTACATTTATCGACTTCTCAATGTGAAAGAAATAGACCAATCTGTCTTTTACATTTATAACAAAATTTGTGACAACTGTCATAGTTACCTGAGTCACAATTCTAAAGTTTTTTCATTACAAAATTCTTTAGCTATTACCTGAAGGGACTCACGTCCACTGCCGTCTTCAAGGATAGTTGTTCAGTGGTTGACATCAAGTGATGTCCATCCACACTGGAAGCATCAGTGGCATTCTCAGGCAATATGATTTTATGTCTTATTGTATAGACATGTATCAAGCAGCAAATAGCATGAGATGTGATTGAATTGGCTTACTTCTCAGTCTTGAGGTATTGTCAGTGCCTTTAAGTCAGTGTACAGCATATCTTGTTTTTGCACTTACACCCTCTTTAATATCTATGACCTGGCATCACATAGGGGCAAACTCCATGATGATAATGCTGTGCTATGCTATCCATGAGTGAAGAACGGCATTTAATCCTACAAGAAATCCCAATCCTCTGCTGCCTATGTGGCCACCAAAGACTAAGAAGAGAGTGTTGCCCCACGCAGAATGATAAATCCAATCGCACCACAACAACAGATGCTTTTTCCTTCTGTGCAGGATTCATCGTCCTCCAACATTCAGCCTACAGTTATCTCCCTTGCTTCCACAACACCCGTCCAGCTCAGATACAACCTTTGTCTTCTTGCCATCTATTCAGAGAGAGGAGTCCCCAGATGAGGCTGGCTTTTTTACCCATTCAGCAATCTCCCCCACAACCTTCCACATGTCAACCCTCTATGTTTAGGGCAAGCGACAGCAATAAAGAAGGCAAGGGGTGGGCAGGGCAAAATCTACCACAGTTTGGTTGGTTGGGTTTCCAAAGTGGAATAAGGCTTTCATTCGCAGCAAGATGCTGCCCAATTGCCATGCACTAAACATACAAGCCTGAGATTCTGTCCAGCTCAAAGAACTCACCAACACTGAACAGGCCAGCCCAGACAAAGTAGGCTGGACTGCCATTCTGTGGTGATGCTACATGCAAGAGTGGAAGTGTCTGTCTGGCCTGGTACAGTCTACCGAGCCAATCGGGTGATCCTCTTGTACTCACTCCGACCACCAACTGATGGCATCATGTATGTATTGAATTTTTAACATTCACATAACAGTATGTAGCCTCCCAGGCTACCTAACCACCAATTTATTGATGGAAAGCTTTTTGTATAGTATGCAGTCATACTAGACCCATAGTATGGGTCATGTCCACACTATACAAGATTCTCAGATGAATAGTGGTGGATTCCTGCTCGGGCGTTGCTGTGCATCATTATCCTCAAGCTGCAATCCATCCTAAAGGGGCACCATTAGAAAAGCGAGAACGTCCCATTCTATGGTGCTCCTGTTGTTCACAAATGTGGGAGTGGGGCCAAGCCTCTGGGTACAAACTCATAAAAATCATAAAAATGGCCACCGAATGTTTCCCATTCCCTCCGGAGCCAGAGTAGTGGGGTCCAAGAACCCCCACCCTCGGGAAGGGCACACGGGTGTATTTTAGAGTGCATAAATAATACAATTTAAAAGTGTAAATTCACGTTTTTTTCGTGTTTGTTATTGTCATTGATGTTAGTAAACCAATACAGAATTTCCAATGTGGTTTTCCTTTTTATGAGGTGTAGTAAACCTTTACCTACTTTATTTAAAAAAATATTCATGATTCAAAAAACATGAATTTGCACTTGTAAATTGATTAACTCACAAGTAAACCTACATCAGCATGGTGCAATGTTACAGGTAAGCAATTGCCTGGTAGGTTGTGGACGCTGCATGGCAGGAAATATGGAAATATGCTGTGAATACCCACAACATCACAGGTATTCATAAACCTTTTGCAGGGAGATTTGTACCATGAAAATGGTTGCAGATTTATTCCTGTCTATGGTAGAAGTAAAATAAATATCAGCGTGGCAAATGGGAGGAAAAATCCCCAAAAGTGATGACGTTGCAGAGGAAGGGTGCTCTACAAGAGTGAAACAAAAAGAACGAGCCCAAATGCATGGAACATTCACACCTATGCGTTTTAAAACGTGCTGCATTTCTAAACGTGTAAATGGTTATGCATGTGAGTACTGCAGCAGCCACAACGTCCTAGAATTACTGGTGGAAAGCTTTGTGAATTCCAAATTTGATCAATTCATGAACTTTGAAAAAGACATGTCCAAGACGTATTAACTACAAAAGTGTTATAGCAGGGAAGAAGAAAGAGGAAGGATAAAAGAGGAAGAGAAACTAGCAGCTACTGGAAGTTTAAAACACTTTTAGGCTGTTGTACCAAAAAACATTTATTTAAGCGACAGTTTTTGTGTCTTTCATGTTATCATGAGTGTTCTAGTTAAGTGTTTGTTTCATGACTACTAAAATTATTTTAAAATATAGGCTTGCAGCTAGGTTGACCAGGGAGAACGAATTGGTTCCTACATGACCACTTGTGCATATTAAAACTTTACACCAGGTTTGATAATTGTGTTGAAGCTTTGTCCAACATTGTGCTATTGTTCTATTTCCACTCTTCACATGGGATAAACTGTGGAAAAGGAACCTGTCAAAATCCGTGTTGAAAGACAAACATGGTTTTATAAGGACATGCTTCAGATGATGCAAAGAGCCACTGGAGGAAGAGCAGGTGCCAGGAATTGACTCCTCCATAAGAAACCAAGGAGAGGTGATAGTGTGGGCACCGAGGTCTCAAATGCAAAAACTAACCCACCTCGATCGTGCCCGTTTCACATGAATGCATTTCTACGGCACTAATGTGCGCTCGAGCTTTACCCACTAATAATTAAGGGTAGTTTGCAGAGCTCAGCTCCATATGGCTTGGAAAGACTAGGGAGAGAGATATGATGTACTCTGTCTGGCATTTGCAAGTGCTTCTCAGGGTTACATCTGCAGTGGGAAGAATACAATGTAACAAATGGTATCGGTGTACCAAGAAGGAGCTGTTACATTTAGAATGGGTGCAAATCTATTTGGCCTGCCTCAGAACTGAGCGCATTTCCATTGCTCAATGAGATTAAAACTACCTGTGCCTAAAGCTTTTTTTTTCACACATCATGCCGGACCTCCAGGAGCTCCAATGTCATTCAGCTGAATAAAACTTTACTCTCAAAGAACAATCCTGCTTATGAATTTTAATTGAGTTTCGGGCATTGACAATGATAGGAATGGACCAAATTAGTGAACAATTGATATCGCTCCAAAGTGACCAGTAGCCACACACACTTCCAGTCTAGGACCAGCCAATATGACAAATAGCACCCCTCTCCTTACTATATCCTCCCCAGATTGGGCTAAACTGTTCCATTTGTTGCAGGTACAAAACTAATTTGCATGTGGCAGGTATCTGTCTTGAGTTGCATTTTGGGCAGAAACTGATGGACTGGAGTGTGGCCCCAACCTTTTGCCAGTGCCTGAAATTGATTCAAGCAAGGCCTCCATAACCTTGTTTATTTGTTGCACTAAGGGGCATATTTACAAAGAACTGGTGCAGTGCGGCACTGCGCCAAAATTGGCAGCACTGTGCTGAGTCAGTTCTGAAACACAGGGATGTGCTGTATTTACAAAACTACAGCACATCCCTGTGTTTCCCCCTGCGCTAAATGAGCTGCCTAGCTCGAACGTAGCCCCCCTTGTGCCATGATGCAAGGATGGATGGGTTGTGGGGTTGATTGTTTTGGGCAGGAAGAGACACCTTCCTGCACAAAAACAATCTTCAATGGCAATTTGCTCTTTCTATGTGTGCTGTATTCGGCAGCACACGTAGAAAGAGCAAAAAACGAGGAGCAATGAAAGCATTTCTCCTCGTTGCACCATGCTAATGCCACCCCAGGATTGGCATTAGATTTTTGGCATTAGATTTTGGTGTTGCCACAGATATGCGATTTCTTGTAAATCTGGGGCAGGGTCAAAATTCAATAGGTGTTTGTTAGAAATGGGGTCTTTGGTTGGCAGTCAGGTTACCCCCTGTCCAAGGAAGAACCCTCACTCTAGTCAGGGTAAAGGAGAATCACCCTCAGTTAACCCCTGCTCGCTCCCTTGGTAGCTTGGCATGAGCAGGCAGGCTTAACTTCAGAAGCAATGTGTAAAGTATTTGTACACACAGTAACCCAGTGAAAACACTATAAAAAGACACAACACAGGTTTAGAAAAATAGGTAATATGTATCTTAACAAAACAAGACCAAAACAACAAAAAAACAACATACACAACTCAACATATGAATTTTAAAAATAATGAGTCTTAATCCTTAGAAAAACAGTGAGAATGCTGTTACTGCACAAAAGTACCTGTGTAGCGTCAAAATAAAGCTGCACGGGCTGGTGATTTCTCACTCACAAGTGAGACTGTGCATCATCCCTCCTCTGGTCGGGTCGGGTCAGCATGCGCCATTTCTTCTATCCCGCAAGAGAGCAATGCGTCAATCCTGGGCAGGCACCTTAGGTAGGGGCTGGCATTGCGTTGATTTTCCACACCCACCGATGTTGCGTTGAAATCCGGTCACATGGTGTCAAGAAGCCGCGATGCGTGGGGCTTGCGTTGTTAACAGCAGCCGATGGGGGTGTTGCACATCATTTCTCCAGCCACGTTGTGTTGATCTCCCAGCGGGTGCAGGTGGAGGATCGATTTTAGCCACCAGGCTGGCAGCGCATCGTTTATCAGCCGTGGGGCGGGTGGTGCGTCAAAATGTTTCCCTGCACAGCGGTCTTTGCATGGATTTCCGTCCTTTTCCACCAGCTTCACCTTTCAAGGACCCAGAGGCAGGTTAGGGCACCACTTGGCAGGGCAAGATTCTCAGCAGAAAGTCCATGTGCTGACAGAGAGAAGGATATGATGTCCCTAAGACTTCAACAACAGGAGCCAAGCTCAGTTCAAGCCCTTGGAGATTCTTCACCAGTGGGAAGTCACACAAAAGTCAGTCTTTGTCCTCTGTCAGGCAGAAGCAGCTGCTGTAGGCCAACCTAGCAAAGCACAGTCACAAAGGGGCAGTGCTCCTCCTTCAGCTTCCCCAGCTCTTCTCCCGGGCAGAAGTTCCTCTTGATTTCAGAAGTAACTGATTTTCCGGGGGTTTGGGGCCACTTCTTATACCCCTTTCTGCCTTTGAAGTAGTCCTACTTCAAAGAGAAGTCTCTGTTGTTTACAAGATCCTGCATTGCCCAGGCCAGGCCCCAGACACACACATGAGGGTTGGAGACTTCATTGTGTAAGGGCAGGCACAGCCCTTTTAGGTGTAAGTGACCACTCCTCCCCTCCCGCCCAGATGGCCCATCAGGATATGCAGGCTACACCCCTGCTCCCTTTGTGTTACCGTCTAGAAGAGAGGTGCAAACAGCCCAACTGGCAAACTGACCCAGACAGGGAATTCATAAACAGGCAGAGTCACAGAATGGATTAAGCAAGAAAATGCCTACTTTCAAAAAGTGGCATTTCTAAAAACAACCTTTACCAAAAGATGTATTTTTAAATTGTGAGCTCAGAGACCCTAAACTGCATATTTCTATCTGCGCCGAAAGGGAATCTGCGCTTTAATGATATTTAAAGGCAGCCCCCATGTTAACCTATGACAGAGATGGGTCTTGCAACAGTGAAAAAGGAATTTGGCAGTATTTCACTGTTAGGACATGTAAAACACATCAGTACATGTTCCACCTTTAACATACACTGCGCCCTGCCCATGGGGCTACCTAGGGCCTACCTTATGGGTGTCTTACATGTATAAAAAGGGATGGTTTAGGCCTGGCAAGTGGGTACACTTGCCAAGTCAAATTAGCAGTGTACACTGCACACACAGACACTGCATTGGCAGGGCTGAGACATGTTTACAGGGCTAATAATGTGGGTGGCACAACCAGTGCTGCGGGCCCACTAGTAACATTTGATTTACAGGCCTTGGACACCTCTAGTGCACTTTACAGGGATATGTCAACTTACACATAGAATTTATACAGGGACCATTCACACTTTAGCACTGGTCAGCAATGGTAAAGTGTCCAGAGCAACCAAAACAGCAAAAACCAAGTCTAGCACACAGAAGCAACCTGGGAAGCAGAAGCAAAAAGTTAGGCCAAGGATGCCAAGTCTAACAGTGTTGCTGTGGAATGCCCACAGCAACACCCATTGCTCGCCCCCTCCATGCAAAGTGCTGCGTGTGAAAGGGCCATATTTACAAGGTGGTGTTTAGCGACAAAAAGTGGCTTAACGCCACCTTGTAAATACACCGCAGTGCACAGCACCATCGGATCATCGCAAAAAGTGACGCTCCAGTGGTGTTAGGGCTCGTAAATATGACACTTAGTTGGTCATTATGAGTTTGGCGGTCCTAGGACCGCCCCCATGGCGGTCGCACTGCCGGCAGCCTGGCGGAGAAGGCCGCCATATTATGAGCATGGTGGTGTTCCCAACAGAACACTGCCAATACCTCCAGGGTGGATGGACCACAGTGGCTGACATCTTCAGGCTGGCGGAGACCATTGCCTTCATTACAACCCTGGCGGTAACTGACTGCCGCCTACTGCCGTGCTGATGGCTGCCAACATACCGTGACCGCTGCAGCATTCCGCTACGGGTATTATGACTCACACTGAGAAATCCGCCACAATACAGACACCCACACAAGTCCGCCAGACCAAAGGTCAATGATAAATTGGCGGTACCAAAACCCACACCGTTACGCCAACAGGAATATGCCCACAGTATCAGGACCCATGAATCACTGCTGCTGTCTTTCAACCGCGGTAAACCATTGGCGGTACACACTGCTGCGTTCAAAATACCCACACACTTAGAAAACTACACCACATTGGATAATTCAAACTACACACACCTGACACACATACAGTACACACACCACACCCACACACTCAGACTACCCACAACCCTTTCAACGAAAAAAAAGATTGCGAAAAGAGAGAGACACAAGACAGGAGTACCCACTCAATCTGAGCCACAGAACACCATCACCCATACACCATTCACACACCTCACAGCACACACCACACAACATCACCCCACACATCCTCACACATATCACTCACACCACAATCATGGCACCCAAAGACACCCCAGGTTTTCAGAGGAGGAGCTATGGGTCATGGTGGAGGAAATCATCCCGGTAGAGCCACAGCTATTCGGATCACAGGTGTAGCAGGCGTCTATTGCAAGGGAGGTGGATCCATGGCGGAGGATCGTGGACAGGGTCAATGCCGTGGGACAGCATCCAAGAACAAGGGATGACATCAGGAAGAGGTGGAATGACCTACGGGGGAAGGTGCGTTAAGTGGTTGCAATTCACTAGGTAGCTGTACAGAGGACTGGCGGTGGACCCCAACCTCCTCCCCGACAACTAACAACATGGGAGGAGCAAGTCTTGGCAATAATGCATCCAGAGGGCCTCACAGGAGTAGCAGGAGGACTGGACTCTGGTAAGTCAAATCTTCACTACTATATCCCCCACCCTACCTGCATGTCATCACAAACTCCTACCCCTACCCTCACCTCCATCACTCCACCACCTCACATATACCCCACTATCACAACCCACTCATCTCAAAACCAAGCCCTGCATGTAACACCAATCCGTGGAGAGAATCACCTAGCCCACACAATCACCACACACACAAGCCTAAGCTGCCAGGGCTATCCCAACCATACAGGGAAACAAACCCATGCACAAGATGGCACATGCAGGTAAAATAACACTGCATTTTCACCCCCACAGGACCCCTACTCAACGTCACTGGAGAGGAGTTGCCACCAACATCCAGCCCCCCCCAGAGGAGGCCCACAGTGATGAGAGCAGCTCTGCACGCCTGGATCAGGATGACCAACCTGGCCCATCAGGGACTTCTGGACAGTTGGTTACCCTGCCACAGTCCCAACCCACCACAGAGCCTCCCCACTCCGGAAACACCAGCCCAGCACCCACAGAGCGGGCCCATGCCACTGTCCCCAGGACACGTCAATCAGCAGTGTGTTCACCACTACAGGGACCCAGGCAACCCCACAAACACAGGATGACCAGGGACCTGGGGTCAGAGGCAGTGGGCACACAATTCAGGGGACAGAGGCACATGGCAACAGGGAAACTGGGAGGAATGCTGTGCAACAGGGGGAGGACAGGTCCAGGGAACCAACTCTCCAGGAGGCACTCTACAACATCCTGGGAGCATACCACCATTCCCAGGAGACCATGGGTCAGATACTGTACAAGTTGCAGGAGACCCAGCGGCTGCAGGAGGGATAGTACCTGGGGATCAGGGAGGACCTCAAAAACATCTACACCATCATGGTCACCATTGCAGGGGTGCTGGCAGACATAGGCAAGACCAAGAGGGAGGCCGTGGCACAACAATGGGTCCCTGACACTAGCCACACCAAAGAACAGCTCTCCCCTCCACCGGTGCTAGTGGACAGGAGGCCCCACCACAGGATTAACAGGCCACCAGCACCCCACCCCCTGCAGAAAGAGAACCACCTGCAAACTGTCCCTGCGATCCAGGCAGAAGCCAGAGAACATTGCCAAGACCCCGCCAGAAAATAGCACTCTCCTGATTGTCACCCTTCTGTCCCACTCTGTCACCCTGTCCACCTTTAACTGCCATTACTCCCCTTCCTATGCCCCATTGAACAATGCACCTGTGATACCAAGAGACTGGACTCTAACTGGACATTCCTCCACCATCATCCCAGCCCGTTGCACATCCCCCTCTACGTATGAGCACTTAAATAAACACCCTTGGAACAAATACAAATCTTGAGTCTGTCAAATGATTGCATTATTGCAAGGCATATGTACAGTCATTTATACATTGGTATGACCTTTAGTGGGAAGCAGTAAACATACCAGGAGCCAGAGTGGGCCTACAGAGATGTGAAAATAGAGATGCCAAAGGGTACAGTAAGTGGCCATAGACATAGGGAAATCAGGCTGCCATGTACAATGCCCAACAGACAACTAAAATGTAAAGTGAAGTTACAGTGTCTTACCTGTGTGTCACTGGATGTACTGCTGTATTATATTACTTCTGTTGTCCACATCCTCTTCCTCCCCTTCCTCACTGTCCACAGGCTCCACTGCTGCCACAAGACCATCTACAGGCTCATCCTCCTGCAGAAAAGGCACCTGGCGTTTCAAGGCCAGGTTGTGCAACATGCAACATGCAACGATGATCTGGCACACCTTTTTGGGTGAGTAGTACAGGGATTCACCTGTCAGATGGAGGCGCCGGAACCTGGCCTTCAGGAGGCCAAAGGTTCTTTCAATTATCCTCCTTGTTCGCCCATGTGCCTCATTGTAACGTTTCTCTGCCCTTGTCCTGGCATTCCTCACTGGGGTCAGTAGCCATGAGAGGTTGGGGTAACCAGAGTCACCTGCAAATATCGAGTGATACCTGTTAGACATACACTAACTCTTAGGGACAACCCTATTCCCAAACACCAACTTATACTGTGTAGGGACCTTGGGCTCACCTATTAGCCTCGCCTGGTGCCTCTGGAGTTGGCCCATCACATATGGGATGCTGCTAATTCTCAAGATAAAGGAGTCATGCATAGAGCCAGGAAACTTGGAATTCACATGGTAGATGTACTGGTCCGCCAAACACACCATCTGCACATTCATAGGGTGATGGCTTTTTCTATTCCTGAATACTTGTACATTTCTTCGGGGGGGGGTGAATGCTACATGGGTACCATCAATGGCACCAATTATTTTGGGGATATGTCCCAGGGCATAAAAGTCAGCTTTCACTGTGGCCAAATCCTCCACCTGGGGGAATACGATGTAGCTGTGCAAGTGTTTCAGTGGGGCTGACAACACTCTGGTCAACACATTGGAGAACATTGGCTGAGACATCCCATATGCCATGGCCACTGTTGATTGGAAGGAACCACTTACCAGGAAATGGAGCACTGACAGGACCTGCACTAGAGGGGGGATACCTGTAGGCTGGCGGATAGCTGACATCAGGTCTGGCTCCAATTGGGCACACAGTTCTTGGATTGTGGCCCGATCAAGTCTGTAGGTTAGGATAATGTGTCTGTCCTCCATAGTCGCAAGGTCCACCGGGGGTCTGTACACCAGAGGATGTCGCCATCTCATATTCAGCCTCAGCGGCTGAAGCCTATGGAGGAAAACGGTGAGTAGAGGGTCATATTCACACATCAATTGAAATAATGATGCATCTTTTCCTTTACAGAACCTGTATGTGAATCTGAGAGTCAGTTGCTGTGCCAATGTCTGCTGTGACACAGTTAAGTGCCATGGCCTGTGCCCCCCTGAAATGACAGCCGCCTGATCTATGAGGAGGGACAAATGGAAATGAGGTAATTCCACTGGTGTTGTGTGCCGTTGCGGTAGGCGGTCGACAACCACCGCGCAACTTCACATTGGTGCTGAGCTCGCCCCCCACGACCGCAGCACCAACCTGCTGTCTCCTGCCTCTGACCCCCGCCCACGCTGCTGCTAGCGTGTTCGAGGCTTCACTTGACCCGTGTGCCGTTTTTTCCGCCGTCCTGTAAGTGCCTTTCTACTTTCAGCGCCTTGCCTCTTGCGCTTCTGCCCCCGCCGTGCCCCTTCTGATTGTGCCACTTTGCGCCGTCCTGTAAGTGCGCTTTTACTGTTTTCAAGCGCCTTGCCTCCTGCGCATCTGCCCCCGTTGTGCCCCTCTGATTGCTGTTTCCCCGATTGTATACTGTGCCATTAGTGTATTTCTGTGACTGTTTTCAAATTGTAACTGTTGTTAAAATTGTGCCCGACTTTTTTGCCTTGTTTTTCGTGTTTTCGCCCCTTGTGCGCTCCCCCTTGCTCTCCGCTCCCTGCCTCCCTGCGGCCCGCCCCCCTCGCGCCCCCATTCGCCGCTCCCTCCCGCCTCCCAGCTTCTCCTCCCTCCCCCCTCCCCCCTCCCTTCTTAATGGCTGGCGCTGCGCGTCTGTGCAGCGGATGTGCCGCTGGCGCACCGGAGGCGCACCAGAGGCAAGCCCATCTGCGCCCGTCCGCGCCTGGACCGCGCCCAGCACCACCCCCCCTGGTCCTCACGCCCCCCACACCCCTTGCTTCTGATACTCGGCCCGCGAACTCCTCGCCCTCAACCCTGGCCCCCCCACAGAGTGCTTCCTGGCCACCCCGAAGCACACCAAAGGACCCTTTTCCTGCCGCACCTGCTACTTCTCCTGCAACAGAACAACAAAGCCAGCAACAACCAACACAAACCACCTGCACTGCATCCTCCTCAACACACGCTCCGCACGAAAACACGCCATCGAGCTCTGGGACTTGCTCGACACCACCGCCCCAGACGTGGCCTTCCTGACCGAAACCTGGTGGAACGACTCTTCGGCCCCTGACATCGCCATCGCCATACCTGACGGATACAAGATCACCAGAAGAGATCGCACCAACGGAATCGGCGGAGGAATAGCCATCGCCCACAAATCTACCCTCAAGATCCACACCCACACGGACGACACCCTCAAGACAGCCGAACACCTCCACTTCCAGATCCACACGGACCCCAACACTACCCTCAGAGGAACCCTCATATACCGCCCTCCAGGACCAAGAGCCCCCTTCAGCGACACCGTTTCTGACCTCGCAAGCACCCACGCCAACGCCTCTCCAGACTACATCCTCCTGGGAGATCTAAACTTCCACCTGGAAAACAACAACAACGCCAACACCGCATCACTGACCACCAACCTCCTCAACCTCGGACTCCGTCAACTGGTCAACACCCCCACCCACATCGCCGGACACACGCTTGACCCACTCTTCACCTCAAGCAACCACATCTCTTTCAGCCACACCTCCGAACTCCACTGGACCGACCATCACTGCGTCCACTTCACCTTCAAGAAAAACACCGAACACCACCGCATCCCTCTACCGCCTCACCGCCGCTGGGGAAAAGTCACCGAAGACCAACTAACCAGCACACTCGCCAAATACCCACCACCCGAACCCACCGACCCGAGCACCGCCGCCATCAACCTCCATCAATGGATCCTCAACTGCGCCAACACCTTAGCCCCACTCAAGAAACCCACCGCCAACCAAGAAAAGAAAAAAACAGCCTGGTTCACAGATGTATTGACCACCTCCAAACGCACCTGCCAGAAACTCAAGAAGAAATGGATCCTCGAGCGCACACCCGACAACCTTGCCACCCTCAAGGACGCCAACCGTGAACACCACCAACGGATCCGACTCGCCAAGCGCGCCCACTTCACAGAACGCCTCAACAACAACGCCCACGACTGCAAAGAACTCTTCTGCATCGTGAAGGAACTCGCCAACCCTAACGCCAACGTCAACGACATCCCTCCCTCCCAGAAACTCTACGACGATCTCTCCACCTTCTTCCACAACAAAATCGCAGCCATCCACGACAGCTTCAACACTGCACCTCCGCCAGACCCCACCCCGACGACTCCTCCCACGCCTGCCGCCTCACCACCTGGACCCAAGTAGACGACGCCGAAACCCTAAAAACCATGAATTCCATCCACTCTGGCTCTCCCACGGACCCGTGCCCACATTACGTATTCAACAAAGCCGACGCCACCATCGCCCCCAAACTCCGCAAGATCATCAACCTCTCCTTCAACACCGCCACCTTCCCGGACAGCTGGAAGCACGCAGAAATCCAACCCCTCCTCAAGAAACCCAAGGCTGACCCCAACGATCTCAAAAACTTCCGACCGATCTCTCTCCTCCCTTTTCCAGCGAAAGTCATCGAGAAGATCGTCAACGCACAGCTCGCCCACTTCCTAGAAGACAACTCCATCCTTGACCCCTCACAATCTGGATTCAGACGAAACCACAGCACTGAGACCGCACTCCTCGCCGCCACAGATGACATCAGACAACAGATGGACAACGGCGAAACCTCAGCCCTCATCCTCCTCGACCTATCAGCCGCCTTCGACACAGTCTGCCATCGCACCCTGCTAACCCGTCTCCACGAAGCCGGCATCCAAGACAAAGCCCTCAACTGGATCTCATCTTTCCTCTCCGACAGAACCCAGAGAGTCCGACTCTCACCCTACCGCTCCAAAGCCACCAACCTCATCTGCGGCGTGCCTCAAGGCTCCTCTCTTAGCCCAACGTTGTTCAACGTCTACATGGCCCCCCTCGCACAACTGGCCCATCATCACAACCTTAGCATCATCTCCTACGCCGACGACACCCAGCTCGTCCTCTCCCTGACCAGAGATCCGCTCACCGCCAAAACCAACCTCCACGAGGGACTAAAATCCATCGCCGAGTGGATGAGCAACAGCCGCCTAAAACTTATCTCCGACAAGACGGAAGTCTTCATCCTCGGACGCACCCCCTCGGCCTGGAACGACTCCTGGTGGCCCACCGCCCTCGGACCCCCACCCACCCCAGCCAGCCACGCACGAAACCTCGGATTCATCCTCGACCCTGCTCTCACCATGTCCAAACAGATCAACGCCGTCTCCTCTTCTTGTTTCAACACCCTCCGCATGCTCCGCAGGATCTTCAAGTGGATTCCAACAGGAACCAGGAAGACGGTGACTCAAGCCCTCGTCAGTAGCAGACTTGACTACGGCAACGCACTCTACACAGGCATCCCAACGAAAGACATCAAACGACTCCAACGCATCCGCCCGCCTGATCCTCAACATACCCCGCCGATGTCACATCTCCCCCCACCTGAAGGACCTCCACTGGCTCCCTGTGGAAAAAAGGATCACCTTCAAGCTCCTCACCCACGCTCACAAGGCACTACACAACACCGGACCCACCTACCTGAACACCAGACTCAACTTCTACGTCCCCACACGTCAACTCCGCTCTGCCAACCTCGCCCTCGCCATCGTCCCCCGAATCCAGCGCAAGACCTCTGGCGGCAGATCCTTCTCCTTCCTCGCCGCCAAGACCTGGAATGCCCTCCCCACCTCACTACGCCAGACCCAGGACCTCCTCACCTTCAGGAGACTTCTCAAGACATGGCTCTTCGAACGCTAGCAGCTCAACCCCCCCGCGCCTCGAAACCCTGTCGGGTACATAGCGCGCTTTATAAATTCACTGATTGATTGATTGATTGGTGTCATTGGGCCCTATGGGGTCCAGGAGCCAATGGCGATGTACGCCGGCGGTGGCGGTATTTTCTATCTGTGCACTCACTTGCTACCTGACCTTCAACAGGAGAGGACCTACACTGCAAGTGCTGTTGTGACCTGTGTCTGGAAGCGACAATGGCTCATGTGTCTGGGGAAAAAGCCCCTGCCTTCACTGCGGAGGAATTGGAGAAACTGGTGGATGGGGTCTTTCCCCAGTACACGTTAGTCTACGGTCCTCCAGACAAACAGGTGAGTACACTGTGAGCATGATGCGTGGGCCATGAATGTATGGATTGCTGTGTGTGTGAGCCACATGTAGAGGGGGGCTGAGGCGTCCTGGCCAGGGTGCTGCATGTATGGTGATCAATGTATGTGCATCAGGGGATGGGAGGGATCTGGTGGGCCATGAGTGTGACGGTATGGGCGGTTAAATAATTCCCTTTTCTGCTGTCTTTTCCATGCAAGTCAGCCCCCATCAGAAAAAGGATATTTGGCGTGCTATCGCCAAGGAGGTGTGGACCCTGGGGGTCTTTGACAGGCGGAGCACCCACTGCGGCAAGCGGTGGGAGGACCTGCGCCGCTGGGCAAGAAAGACGACAGAGGCTCAGCTGGGGCTGGCCTCCCAACGAGGAAGGGGTGCCTGTCATACCCTGACCCCCCTGATGTTCCGCATCCTGGCGGTGGCCTATCCGGAGTTGGATGAGCGCTTGAAGGCATCATAGCAGCCACAAGGGGGTGAGTACAGATTCAGATTCATGACTGTGCGCGCGTTAAGGTTTACCTGGGTGGGGGATGTGGGCTGTGGGTGCCCCTAGGCCAGGGCGAACATGGTAGGATAGGTCCCTTGTTGGGCAGGCTCTGAAGCACTACACCCCCAATCGTGTTGGTGCATCTACTACTGGGCAGGGTCCTGTGGGTTTCAGATGTGCAGCTAATGGTGTTAGGCATTGTACCCATGGGCTGGTGACTATTTTAGTAGTGCATGTCATAGTGCATAGGGCTCCTCCCTGTGAGTGTACACCAATGGTAGTGTTGTTTCTGGCACTGCCGAAGTGTATCCTCTGTCTCTCCTCCCCCTTCTTGTTTTGTCACCATGTCCTTGTGTGCATTAGCATGATCTGGTGGAGGAGCAGAGGCACCGGTGACGGAGGGAGCTGCATCCCACATGGGCCTGGAGGCCGAATCCACCGACGGTGAGGGCACCAGTGGTACGGAGGGCGAGGGGAGCACCACAACGGGGACAGGAGGGGATACAACAGACAGCAACTCCTCCTCCGATGCAAGCTCCCTGGTGGTGGCGGACACCTCTGTGCCCACCCCAACAACAGGTACAGCCGCCACCCCCCCTACCAGCACCACCCTCCCAGCAGCCCCTCAGCGTGTTTCCCATGCCTGCTCACCCAGGAGGGTGGGCGTCTCCTTTGCCCCAGGCACCTCAGGCCCTGCCCCAGTCAACCCTGCTGCCCTCAATGAGGAGGCTATTGATCTCCTGAAATCCCTCACTGTTGGGTCCCTCACTGTTGGGCAGTCAACCATACTGAATGCTATCCAGGGTGTCAAGAGGCATTTGCAACAAACAAATGCATACCTGGAGGGCATTCACTCTGGCGTGGCAGCCCAGCAGACAGCATTTTAGGCTGTGGCCTCAGCACTGATGGCAGCCATTGTCCCTGTCTCTAGCCTCCCTCCTCCAACTTCCTCTACCCAGTCCAAATCCCTTCAACCTCAACCTATGCCAAGCACACCTTCAGACCAGCATTCACCCAACTCACCACCCAAAAGTGGCTCAGGCCCCACACTTCATCTCACAGGCACTCACACAAGCACCATCCCCATGCAGATACACCAACATCCACTGCCTCCACTGTGTCCCCCTCCTTGTCTAGCTCCCTCCCAGTAGCGTCTCCACTGACACCTGCATGCACTACATCCTCATCCACTCCCTCCATCACCAGCACGCCCATCACAACACACCCCTCACTGGGAGTCACCAGCCCCACATCCATGCACACGTCCCCTGTGTCCTCTCCCAGAGTGTCTGTGACCCCTCCTCCATAAGTACACAAACGCAAGCACCCACCCACCCAACAGCCATCCACCTCACAACAGCATCCAGCCCATGCACCTGCACCCAAATTCAGCAGACAGACACCTCCTACAACCACTCCCTCTTCCTCCACTCCCAAACCCTCTCCCTCTCCCCCGCCCCCCAGTGTACCTAAGATGCTTTTCCTGGGCAACTTTGACCTCTTCCCTATCCCCCCCGTCCTTCCCCTCGGGCCAGGGTGTCCAGAACCCAGCCCAGCACCTCAGCTACCAAACCGTCGTCCCCTGTGGTTCCTGCAGCTATCAAAGGTTCAAAGAGGGCACCCGTCAACTCAGCCGCAAGCACCGCCACCTGCACCGCTGACAGTAGCACCACTACCAGCAGCAGAAGCCCCAGTGGGCAGCCGTCTGAGGCTGCAGGAGAAGGGCTGTAGCCTCCCTCCACGACTGTCAGCACCCCGGCCGTTGCCAGATGGAGTCTAGCCCTTCCTAAATGGACTATCATGCAACCTGGTCCCTGCAAATATCGTGTCTCAGACACCCAGGTGAGGGACTGTGAGCTGCCAAACTCCAAGTGTTGCATCACTGGGCACAACGCCCCCTCCAGAACCAGTGGAGATATGCATCCACTCACCTTTTCCTTGGCAGGATGAAGCACACTGGGCAGAATGCCCCCTCCAGAACCAGTGGAGATATGTATCCCCTCACCCAATCCTTGGCAGGATGAAGCACACTGGTCACAAAGACCCCTCCAGAACCAGTGGAAGAAGGCATCCACTCACCCAATCCTTGGCAGGATGAAGCACACTGGGCACAAAGCCCCCTACAGAATCAGTGGAAGAAGGCATCCACTCGAGAGACTGTGGCTTTGCACTCCCCAGGACCTAGCAGTGGGGAACCCACCCACTTGAGAGACTGTGCCTTTGCACTCCCCAGGACCTAACAGTGGGGAACCCACCCATTTGAGAGACTGTGCCTTTGCACTCCCCAGGACCAAGCAGTGGGCGGACCACCCACTTGAGAGACTGTGGCTTTGCACTCCCCAGGTCCAAGCAGTGGGCAACCCACCCACTTAAGAGACTGTGCCTTTGCACTCCCCAGGACCAAGCAGTGGGCAAACCACCCACTTGAGAGACTATGGCTTTGCACTCCCCAGAACATCACTGTAGGCAACCCACCCACTTGAGAGACTGTGGCTATGCACTCCCCAGGCCCAAGCAGTGGGCAACGCACCCACTTGAGAGACTGTGGCTTTGCACTCCCCAGGATATCGCTATGGGCAACCCACCCACTTGAGAGACTGTGGCTTTGCACTCCCCAGGACCAAGCAGTGGGCAGCCGACCCACTTGAGAGACTGCAGCTTTGCACTCCCCAGGACATCGCTGTGGGCAACCCACCCACTTGAGTGACTATGGTTTTGCACTCCCCAGGACCAAGCAGTGGGCAACCCACCCACTTGAGGGTCTGTGGCTTTGCACTCCCCAGGACCAAGCAGTGGGCAACCCACCCACTTGAGAGACTGTGGCCTTGCACTCCCCAGGACATCGCTGTGGGCGTGGAGCCCCCTCCAGGAGCAGTGGCATTTTACCATCTTCTGGCTGAGGTGCACCCCCCTTCACCCTCCTCCTGAGGTGCCTGTGTGTTTTCGACCAGAAGCCCCTGCAGTGATCTCTCCGTATTGAGGCAGTAGTCAAGTTTGGGCTTGACCTATGGGTTTTGGCCCAGTGGCCCACGGACAGTGTGGAAAATGTACCGCCTTATCTACATATTGTATATTTTTGTAAATACTCTTTTTAAAAATCTTACGTATATATGACTATTTCTAAAATATCACTGATTTGACTCTATTCCTTTTGTCCTTGCGTTCTTCCAGGGGATTACAGGGTGTAAATGTAATGTTGATGCATGTGTTTGTGTGTATGGTGTTGTGGGTGAGGGTGGGGGTTGGGGGGTGGCGTGTTGCTTGTGTGTGCCACTCTCTTTTTCCTCCCCCCTCCCCTGTGTACTAGGTGCAGTACTCACCATTGTCGTCGCCGCCGTCATTAGTATTCCTGATCGATGATGAGGTAGACCAGCATGGGGAGGACCTGCAGCTCCGGCTCCATGGCGTCCTGGTTCTTCGTTGAGTGTTGAGAGGTGAGTGGTTTCCCTTCCATGTACTGTTTCTGCTGTGCTTTTGACTGCATTGGTACTGCCCCAGAAAAGCTGGCGGATGGGCGGGTTGTGATGGGGTGGGTGGTACATTGACTTCCGCCTGTCTGTTGGTGGTTACCGCTTCGGTGTTTGTTGCTACCGCCGTGATGCTCGGAGTGTTAAAGTGGCTGTATGTTTTGGCGGTTTCCGCCGTGGTCGTGATCCCATTTTTTACAACGCTGGCCTGTTGGCAGTATTACCGCCGTTTTAACACCGACCGCAGGGTTGTAATGAGGACCCATGTTTCCGCTGAGGTTGCACACCGCTAGGATTTCTGGGGCTGTCTCACCGCCGCGAAAAGCCTGGTGTAAATGAACAACATAAAAAGAGACATTTACTTTCAGGAACACAGACACCTCCGCAGTCGCCATGGAACCCAAACTTGAAGTCTTCCCACTATTCCTTCTGGCCATACAACTCAAGAACCAGCAACGAAGACAACCACTATAAATACACCCACCTTGCACACACTGGAGGGAAGTCGATTAGTACACACCCACACACAACACACAACCGTGGCACAGCTAGCCGCACACACACGCAAACATACACCCGTACCAACACACAAACACATCTACGTACACACACTCACACACAAACATACACGTGCCATACACATACTACACTACACACACCACCGTCACTGTCAAACATATTCACACACAACACCACCGAGTCACACAACGACAACACCATTTTAACCACACAAATGCATTGGCAGAGAGGCACACCGCACACAACCACAGGAAAACTCATACTGGCTGCAACACGTATGGTCAGCCCAGGCTACTTCACACCTCCTCAAGGCAGCCTGGCTAGGCTGCCAGAGGCTGGCCAATCACAGCAGAGTACTACAGGGCTGAAGTTACAACTTTTTAGGTAGAGTTTAAAACTCTTTACCTGATTTATTATAACAATTAATTTGATACCAAACTTGAGGTATCTGACACCTAAGGGGACTTTATAAATTAAAATAAAGTCTCCACATTCTAGCCTATGGAGGCCATTCACTACAATGAGGGGAAAACATTTGTGTCTGTTTTACCTCACCAGGGCTTGTAAAACTATTTTGATAAGGTCCCTGCTTATGGTTCCATGGCATCTAGCCCTAGGGGCACATAGGGGTGACATATATGTAAAAATAAGGTAGTTTAAGACTTTGGAAGTACTTTTAATTCCAAAGTCGAATTTGCATATAACATTCATTTAAAAGCAGTTATCAAGGCAGGCCTGCGTTTAAAATGACACTAGGCACCTTAGCAGAGCACCTATGGGTGCACTATCTATGCTGGGGTTCCTAAACCTACATGCCCTACCATATATTAGGGACTTATACGTAGGTTGATAAAGCCAGTAATAATTAGTCTAATTTGCATACTTGTTTTATACAGAGCACAGGCCCTGGGACTGGTTAGCAGTACCCAGGGCACCATCAGAGTTAGGAAAACATCAGCAAAAAGTGTAAAGTTACGGGGCCTCTGTAATCAGCCCTGTTTTCTCACACCCTTCTGCGTGAGCGGGTACTGGGTGGGGAGCTACAGGTAGGGCAGTGCTAGGCAGGGAGGGTGGAGGACAAGGATGGCGCTGGGCTCAGATGTGACAGCCACCGCCAGGGAGCGTCCATCGGAGGAGGAATCTGAAGGGGAGGTTGTTTATCCGGTCTCCCCGGTGGCACTCCCCTCGCCCTCCATCTCAATGTTCCTCTCAGCTCCACTGGTCTCAGCCTCCTGGGTCCCATGGGCTGCAGCTTTCCCACTCGCCAGTGCCCCTTCTCCTTTGCCTGATGATTCTGATGCACACAAAGACAGAGGAGGAGACGGGGGAAGGGTTGGAGAGAAAGCGAGGGTGCAATGTGCCAATACCAACACATCTTTCACACAGAGAAACAACCTCACATTTTGCTGGTATGCCATGGCAATTCATGTCTTTACATTGACATGCTCATCTGTGAGGCATCATAGGGGGAACTGAAGCTATGCATTGAAAATCTACTAATGTGGAAACATTGACACTCTTTAACTTGATGAAGGGTTATACAATGCAGAGTAGCGCAGTACTTGCCACACTCCCATGGTTGTTTACATAGACATACCCTGTACTTCTTCCTCAAATGATTCTTGCATGGCAAGGTAGCATGCCAACAATTCCATTAACAATGTGGCCAGTAATATCTTGACCCCCTGCAGCCATCTACACCTACAGTATGAGGCAGCTGATTGGGAACTCACCAATTACCTCTGTTATAGTGGCAGACTATCACTGATGACAATGCCCTGACACCTCAAAAATAGTGATGCTGATGGAAGCAGGTGGTCACTCAAGTGATGTGTAATGTGTCCAGAGAAACTCAAACATGGGAGTACGTCCCCTCATGAGTCACTGTCTGCATGGTATGGGCACACATAATCGAGAGAAATTCTGCCAGGGTGACTCATACCTATGGCCAATGTGCAACTACCAATGATCTACACTACATCTTACCACTAGTAGGCTACCCAAACCCATACATGCCTACCATTAGCAAGGTGTGAGTGTGTACTTACCCCTTTGTTGCTGCTGTGCTGCCCTCAAGCACCCATCCACCTCAGGGTAGACAACCATCAAATGGGGGCCATTAGGCGGGTCAGGATCCAAGGGGCAGCCCTCCCTCGATGGGAGGACAGCGGTCTTACGGCCCAGCATCTCAGGTCCTCCCACCGCTTTCTGCAGTGGGTGCTCCACTGGGCCTGGACCCCCAGGATCTGCACCTGCTTGGCAATGGCACGCCAAATCCCCTTCATCTGAGGGGTGTTGACCTGCATGGGTGACACAGACAGAAGGAGAAAGTCATGTAGAGTGGCATCATAGCAACAGCAGTGGACTTCACACATCTCATAACCACACAAATGTGTCTGTACGGCACTAACGCACCAACCCCTTTGCCATCTGCATGCATCCACACCGTGTGCATCATCTCAACACATTTCAAACCCACACACATCAATATCAGACAGGAAAGGAACATTGGACCCACCTACTGCTCTGGTGCCCCATACAACTGTTCATACAGGGGTAGGACCCCATCGACTAGCTTCTCCAGCTCCTTTTGGGTGAAGGCAGGGGCCCTATCTCCTGAAGGACATGGCATAATGGCTCCCAGAGAAGGAACACAGCAGCTCACACAGTGGAGGTCTTGCTCGCATGAGTGTCAGGAGTCAAGTGAGCTATATAACAGAAAATGTCCGTCACGTCCGCTGCGTACATGACCGTTACTGCCACCACTGATCATCATTGGCCCCAGGTTCCCCTAGGCAATAATGTTAGCCAATGAGGAGGTGAACGGCGGTTGAGACAGCGCACCACAATGACGACTGATGCCGTGAAATTAGGTCACTTCCATCTGTCCTGTGCTTGCAGTATAGGCGGCTGCCATTTTACATGTAGGTAGTGTATTGTAGGTGAATGATACGTGCCTCATGGATGATTTTTAATAACGTGCATAGATTAACTCTGTTCACACATCATAGCATGGTTCACATATGTGACATTCATGGATAGTGTAGTTGGATGTACAGATAACTGACACGTGCTGGCACATAGAAGGGGTAACCATATCTATATGTTCACATTTCACATACACCTTATTACCTGTGGAAATAGAGTGTTGTTACAATAAAGTGTCAAATGCTTTGTGTTTGCCAAGCTGTCTGTCTGGGGCTGCAACTGTCATTAACAATGGTATACACGGTCAGTCTACATGACCAAATAGACTCAGTGTACTTCAGAGTTATGTCCACAGTATTCTTGTGTGCTACATATATAGTGTTCGGTGGCTTGTGGACTGTCAACATCAACTTGTGGCTATTCCTTTCTTCTAATCCTAGATTCTGTGCAATGTTTAGAATGAGACATGCACCTGTGTACTGGACCCTAGTCGACCTTGCTATCCTGGAAGAAAGACACATCATCCAGACCAATCGTCTGAACTGTCAGGCCATCATGGAACTGTACCCAGTTGGAGCCGGTTCTCTTGGCTGCCATACGTAATCCCTATGCCATCCCACCAACAGTGCAGGTGTTGTCTGTGCTACACTTCCTTACCTCAGGCACATTACGGAGTACAGTGGGCTTTGCAGCAGGGATGTCACAGCCCATTTTCAGTCATGTTTTGAAGGATGTACTGTGTGCTTTGCTCAAACATATGGACAGATACATCAGGTTCCCCCAATGTGCGTATTTGCCCACTGTTAAAGCTAACTTTTATCATTTGGTACATATCCTTGATGAGATGGCACCCACATTGATTTGGTTCCTCCCAGGGCCAATGAACAAGTGTACAGGAACAGGAAAAGCTTTTACTCCATCAATGTCCAGGTGGTGTATCTAGCTGACCAGTATATCTCTCAGGTGATGGCAAAGTTTCTTGGTTCTGTGTGTGACTCCTACATTCTGAGGAGCAGTAATGTCCCACACATGATGGCATAACTACAGAGAGAGAGAGCCTGGCTTATTGATATGTATCCAATTGTATGTGTGCATCTGTTATCTCACCTCTGTTCACATTCTGCCCTCTGTCTCTGCCGGTATTGTGATGGGTAAAACCTTTGTGCACACAGGTGACTCTGGCTATCCTAACCTACTCTGGCTGCGGACACCAGGGAGTTCCCCGACCACAGATGGGGAACACCATTTCAAAGAGGCCCACGGCAGGACAAGGCGTGTCGTTGAGAGAATATTTGGGCTACTGAAGGCCAGATTCCAGTTTGTCTACACGTCTCAGGAGGTGCCCTGCTCTACAAACCACTAAAAGTCTTCCAGATCATTATTGCCTGCTGCATGCTACACAATCTAGCCCGGAGCGTCACATCCCATTACTGGATGTTGAGGAGGTGACAGCTAGCCCAGTGGCTGATGATGGTGACATAGATAGTGATGAGGAGGCAGGTGATGAGGATGCACTGACCGTAGAGCAGAGTTGCTCCAACAATACTTCCAATGAAATACAGGTATGTGTTAATTATGTTGTATGTGAACTGTGCTGCTGTCTGCCTTGTGACATTGCTCCTCCTGATATGTGCCATCAGTGGAGATGTTAAGTGCAGCTATCCCACTGTGTGGGTTTGGGGGAAAACATATTTGCCATCAGGGGAGGTGGTACTGTTCTAATGCCAGAGCTATTTTTATTATGCTGTATTCTAGCATTACGTCTGAAAAGACTTAGGCATGTTGTGTGTTCCCTGTATTGCTATGTCAACTGCAGTAGGCCTGACAAACATATTAGTGTTATCAGTATTGCTGCGTACACAATGGATGATTATGGAACATAACTTTTACTGACAGTGGAACTTGCCTTTAGTGGAGTTACGTCAGCTGTGAGGGATGGACCATTGGGAATGCATGTCTGGAAAATGTGGGTCTGCCCTGATAATATGTGTTAACATTCCACTTGCCTATACGTACCAGGGAGCTCAACAATGTACTGAATGTGTGTTGAGTGTGCAACATTGACTCGTGATGGTAGTCCCTGTCTTGGTCTATTTGCTGGTCTGTTCGGTGGTGCTACTCTGGTTCCTGGCTTCACTGGTGGCTCCCTTGACACAAGATTTCAGAATATACATGTTCTATTGCCATACGCCCTTCACATTGCTCCAATATCTGTCCATCTTCCATCTTCCAGATTTTTACTGGTAATTATGTTAACTGTAATGCCATTTTGTACAACAGTTAATCTTACTTGTAACAATAAAGGCAGGTAAGCAGAAGCTGTGCTCAATGGCGTTTATTGTGATTCACAAGTGCAAAGGATGATGAGTGGGGTCATGGTAGATGACATCATCAGAGTAGTGGGACCAGCTGTAGGTAGTCCAGGTCCAGTATCCAAGGGGCCATGGGAAAATGGAGACATGACAGTGGACAGTCAACAGGGTGTCTCAATGCACACAAGGGAGAATGTTCAGAAGAGGCTCGCTTTCTGGCAGTGGTTTTGGTCTTGGCATCAGGTCCTGCAGTATGTCTGGATGGACGACCAAGTTTGTGTAGGGGTTCCTCAGCTACAGAGGGAGGGGTGATGGTGGTCTGCGGGTCCCCTGACAGGGCCTCCATTCTATTAGTTGCGGCAGAAGTGGATGGCTCAGTTGGTATGTGGCTAGTAGAAGGGGCCTGCTGGTGGGTGGAGGATGCATGCAGGATAGTAGTAAGTTCCATGAGCACCCCTGCAATGGAGGCCATGGTGGCAATGTGAGCCTGCCAATGGTGCATGGCCTCCGGGGAGTATTCCCTCTGCAACCTCTGGTCCTCCTGCAAGGTTAAGAGGACCTGGCCCATCTTGTACTGGGATTGCTGGTATGCTCCCAGGACTTTGGAGATGGCCTCCTGGCCAGTCGTTTCCCTTGGGGACCCCACAGGTGCCCTCCCATTGCCCCTGGCCCCCTGTGCCTCTGCCCCTGGCACAGTGAGCCCATTCACAGTTACACCAGGACCGTCATCGTCTTAGTTGTGAGGGGTTGACTCTGGCCCCTCTACTGTGGGGCACACTGCTGATTGTACAGTCCTTGGAACACAGGTTTGGGGATCAGGGGTTGGCTGTGCTGTTGTTGCCACTGGGGTGGGGGACTCAGGTGTGGGCAGGGTAGGGCTGGTGGTGGTGGACTGACCAGTTGTCCCAGATGGGCCAGGAAAGTCGTCAAAGTCCAGACATCCACTGGTGTCTTCATTCTGGGAGGGCTGGCTGTCTCTGGCATTCTGTGCTGGGTGGCAGTGGCAGGGGTACCCGTGGATGGAGAGGGAGAGAATTATATTGTGGAGATATACTTGTTAGTTTCATAGTCTGATGCATACAGTGGCTTGACTTGCTTCTCAGTGATGGCAATGACAGATGCAGCTCTACAGACATTGTATGTGGGAGTTGGATTGTGACATTGTTTCCATGTTCCATTGAGGGTAGTGGATAGTGGATAGTATTGCTGTCATTGCCATGTAGTAGTATGCCGTGGAAACATCCAGTATGTGTAGCATGTGTGATGGTTTTACATGCATGTGTTCCACCGTGGGGTGGGAATGGCATCTTTTCATGCCTTTGTGAGTGCTAGCCGTGCACTAGGGAGGGAGTGTGTGGGGATAGTGGGAGTCGGGTGGTGTGGCATGCAGTGGAGGGGCATCAGGTGATTGGGGGCGGGGAGTGTAGAAGTGTGAGATGGGGTGAAATGGGGAGTGATAGGGGGTGGGGACGCATGCTGTACATGAGTCATTGGTGCCAGGGGAGTGTTGTTGACTTACCAGAGTCCAGTACTTCAATTATTCCAGTCAGGCCCTCTGGATGCATGATATCCAAGACCTTCTCCTCCCACGCTGTAAACTCTGGGGGAAGAGGTGGGGGTCCACCGCCAGTCTTGTTGATGGCAATCTGGAGTTGTGAAGCCATGGAACTCACCTTCCCCCATAGGTCATTCCACCTCTTTGTGATGTCCTATCTTGTTCCTGGATGGGTGCCCACTTAGTTGACCCTGTCAACTATCCTCTGCCATAACCCCATTTTCCTGGCTGTGGATCTATGCTGGACATGTGCTCCCGACAGTTGTGGCCCTACCCTGGCGATTTCATTGATCACGACCTTCAACTCTTCATCTGTGAATTGTGGGTGCTTTTGAGGGGACATTGTGGTAGAGATGTGGTTTGGGGGGGTGTTGTGTGCAAGGGTGGGGTGTTTGGGGCCTAATGGGGTGTGCTGGGCGCTTAATTTGGTGTGCTGGTGTGTTGTGGTGTTTGTGTGCAGTTGTGATGTGTATATAGTGTTGATGGTACAGTTATGTGGTGTGTGCTGTGTGTGAAGTGTATATGTGCCTAAGGTGTATCAGTGGTAGGTGATGGGTTTGTGGCTCCTCGCTGTCTGTTTGTGGTTTTAGTTGCAAAGAATTGTGGGTTGTGTGTGGGTTATTTTATAGTGGTGGCTGTGGGTCTGTGTAGTGTTGGTATGTGTCTCAGCTGTGGGGTATTCATACTGTCCAATGTGGTGTTTGGTACTGGTGGAGGTTCGCACTGCCAATAGTTTTCCACGTGCAATGACCGCTGTGGTGAATTGTGTGTCCTAATATGGAGGGCGGGATGTTGTTGACGTGGCGGGGCTGGTGGTTAGGACTCCAGCACTCGGTCGGCCTGGCGGTGTCGGATTTGTGGCGCTTTTTGGGTGATCTTCAGTATGTGACTTGTAATACGGCGGTCTGGATACCGCCATCACTACCATTAATTTGGCAGCCACCACCACGGCGGTCTTCCAAAAAGAACTCAAAACTTGTAATGATGGCCTAAATGTCCTAATTGTGACAGTTATGCACAGACATGGATCTCTGGTTACTGTGCCCAGGACTCAAGCTAAATCACACTGACAAGGCGTAAGAAAGTCAGAATTGGTCTGAGTTTGCATGTGTTTCTGTCTAAGGGGACCTGGCCTGGTAGTTCAGACTAGACTGTTCTGATTGAAGCAGGACCCAGAGTGACTTCCACATGGCAGGTCTCTGTCTAGAGTGGCATAATTGTCAAAAAACAATGGACTGGAATGAGGTCCAAGCAATGGCCTGTGGCTGAGTTGAATTCAAGCATTCCATCCATCACCTTTTTTTTGTAAGAACATGTGTCAAAACATTTAAGATTGTGGTAGCTTCAATGGTACTTGGACTACTTTCATGTGTAGGCATTTTATACACAATAAACCAAACAGAAAGCCAGTCAGTACTTCTAGCATTTACTAATGAAAATGATATCAATTTACTAAAGTTAAAGAAAAAACAAGTAAAGACAAAACTAGTTGGTCTGAATTTTAATATCCATCCCCAATGCTACTGAGTTATTTCAATGGTTGTTCGCTTTAGGATACTTTGGTAAACCAATGATAAAGTACACCAAAATCAATTTGATAATATCCATCCAAACATAACCTGAAAATATAATTTAAAACATTCAAGCATTCAATCAGATTCATGCTTATACACCAGCATTTACTTTAGAATGGCTTCTTTCAAAGTATACATTTTCTTTAAATATGTCTGCCTGGGAATCTCAAACCCATGCACTCACATATGCATGCTGTAATAGCTGCATGCTGTTGTAGGCTGTAGGAGGCAGAAGTGACTGACAGTTTAACAGACCCATGGGTGAAAACCACTGTCAAAAAGCCTCAATATATATTTATAATATATTTTTTGTTACAAAAGCAGTAGTTGGTGATCGCAGCTAATGCTCTCTCAAAGAGCTCAGAATCTGATGCATCTGCTGAGCGTTCCAGGTGAACAGGTATGTGAAGATGCTTGGTGATGTGAGTGCCAGCATAGAAACCACAAGACATGATAATAAGCGAAATGATGATCACTCCAGAATAATAAAGTATAGACAAAAACCAATAATGAGAAACCTGAATCTGTGCCTGTCGGAAGCTGGCCTGGTGTGTAGTGGGTACCTAAGGTACTTACACCTTACACCAGGTCCAGGTACCCCTTATTAATGAAATGTAGGCAGTGTCTAGAAGCCAGGTTCTCTAGAGGTAGCTGTGGATGAGCAGCCAAGGCTTATCTAGGAGACATGCAAAGCTCATGCAATACCACTGTAGTCACACAGCACTTACACACATGAAAGAATACATTCAGTGTTACAAAAATAAAGGTACTTTATTATGCTAACGCAACACCAAAATTACTCTAGAGACAATACTCCCTTAGGAGGTAAGTAATACACAAGATATATACAATAGTGGCTAGAAATAGGCATAAGAATAGTTAGAAAACAGTGCAAAGCAATGTAAAATACAATAGAGAATAGTGAACCTAGGGGGAACACAAACACAAACATACACAAAACAAATGGAATGCGGGAATCAGATCCCCACCTAGGTACGTGGGGTATGTAGAGGGGCGCTGGGGGTACCAGGAAAGCACAAAGGTAACTACCACAACACCCCAAAGTGACCAGGAAGGTAGAAGTAAATTACTAGAATTTCCCCAGAACACCCAGAGATGACTGCGTGAGACCAACGGTGGATTCCTGAAGAGGAAGACCTGTGGAAAGAGGGGACCAAGTCCAGAAGACACAGCAGAGTTCAGTGGGAATGGAGCCCCTACCCACCAAGCTGGGGATGCAGGAATTGGTTGACGATGAGGAAGAAGAGTCAGCACTGCAGCCGTGGAGTCAGAGTCGAGTTCCTGGAGGATGCAGTTGATGTCCCACGCCGCAAGGTAGATTGCAGTCTGGTTTGCATGTCTGGATTCCAGCAACAAGCCTTGGCACAGGCAAAACTTGCGTTTGGGGAAAGGGGTGCTGCCGGTGACTGGCAAGGCTCAGGAGGTGGAATCAGAGGGGGCCCTCTGTGCCACAGAGAGCACACAGAAGCACAGGCAGAACACATAGGAGTCCGACAGGACGGGGAGACAGAAGGTGCAAATTGAGCCCACACAACACTACGAAAAAGGATCCCATGCCGCAGGAGAGTCACTCAGGGAGCTGTGTGTCACAGGAAGGAGTGCTGGGGTCTGGAGCTACCTTAAGTCTGAAGACCCCTTGGAAAAGTACCAACAAGCCTTGGCAGCTGCAAATGGTATGGTATGGTGCACTGGGGTACTGTCCTGCGTGGGAAGGCAAGGGCTTCCTTCCAAGTTGAGCAGCTGGTAGAGAGGAACATTGGACCACTTCTGACCACCACCCGTGTTGCAGGACCCATGCAGCTCAGCAGGAGAGGGGATACACTCAGCCAGTCATCGTTGCTGTTGTTGCCTGCAGATGCAGGGGAGTGACTCCTCCACTCCAGGGGTAATTCCTTCTTCTTTCCTTTGCAGACTGAGGATGGGCTGTCCTCAGAGGATACACTTCTGGGGAAATGTTGCAGAAGATGGAAGGAGCCAGAGAAACAATGTTGCAGGCAAAGTCTTCATCTTTTTTGGAGATTGTCGGGTCCTGGGGAGTTCAGATGCAGTTTCTTTGGTCAGAAGTATAAGTAAGGCATGCAGAGGAATCCTGCTGGAATTTTGCAAGCCGAATCTTAGGATCCACCTGTGAGAGGAGGCCTCTTTTTGCATGGTTAGCCCCATTTTTTGCCTGATATTGATGTGTTCTAGAAGTTGGCAATGACTAGGGCCCCTGCTAACAAGGTTCCCTGTGGCAGAGCTCCTTCCCTAAATCTGTTGTGATGCTTGGCACAATGTCATATCCCTGTAAGACCCTTGTAAATGTGTGCCCTAGTGCCCAGGGCATGAGATAGTAGGAATAGGCTCCTGAGGGCAGAAACACTGATTGTGCCACCCTCTATGGCCCTGCACCTAGATACCCCCAGCACTGCCAGTGCAGGCTGAGTGTACTGGGGCAAACCTAAAAAGGCAAACTTGACATGGTACACTCCCTGTGTGCCCTGTCCACCCTACACTGCATATGATATGAGTAAGTAGCCCCTCTGGTAGGCCTTACAGCCCTACGGCAGGGTGCACCATACAATTTGTGAGGGCATAATTGCATTAGCAATATGCCCCCACTGTGTCCTTGCCAAACCTGGGACATAGTGAGTGAACAGAGTAGCCGTTATAAGTACATGTATTGGACACTGGTCAACCACGGGTTGCCCAGCTACATGATGGCCACTCTGTACCCTGGGTTGTTTGGTATCAAAGAATATTAAATCCAAACAGGTACCAGTGTTGAAATTAACCTGAACTGTACCCAGGGGTCACCTTATGTGAGCGAACAGGGCTGATTGCAGAGGCTCTCTAACTTTTTCCCCCCATTTTCCCCTTTTTGCTGGTGTTTTCCTGACTCTGATGGTGCCCTTGGTACTGCTAACCAGTCCCAGGGCCTGTGCTCTGTGTAAACTCAGTATGCAAATTAGGCTAATTATAATTGGCTAAGTCAACCTACCTATAAGTCCCTAGTATATGGTAGGGCATGTAGGTTTAGGGACCTCAGCATAGGTAGTGCATCCATAGGTGCACTGCTGAGGTGCCCAGTGTCATTTCATTTTAAAGGAATGCCTGCTTTGCTGGTTGCTTTTAAATTAAAGTTACATGCAATTTTGACTTTGGAATTAAAAATAGTTCCAAAGTCTTAAACTACCTTATTCTTACATATAAGTCACCCCTAAGGTGTGCCCAATGTGCCCCTAGGCTGGGTGCTGGGTGCCCTGTAACTATGAGCAGGGACCTTATAAAAATAGTTTTATACGCACTGGTGAGGTAAAACAACCAAATTAGTTTTTCCCTCATTGTAGTGAATCGCCTCCATAGGCTAGAATGGGGAGACTTTATTTTAATGTTAAAAGTCCCCTTAAGTAACAGATACAAGAAGTTTGGTATCAAATTAATTGTTATAATAAATCCCACAACTTCCAGTGTTTTTGCTGCTGTGCTGTGATTGGCCAGCCTCTGGCAGCCTGGCCAGGCTGCCTTGATGAGGTGTGAAGTGGCCTTGCTCCACACAAAGAGATGTGCCTGGGGGAGGAGGTATCCTCTCAGCAGATGGTGAAGCAGGAAGCGGGAGGGCTGCCAAACTGGTCTTCAAAGTCAGAGAAGGACATTTGGAGCAACCCAGTAACACCCTCACATCCTGCAAACCCAGACAATTAGGTGCCCCCTTGATTAGATTAGGAGAGGGCAGGAGAGGGGCGTGTTTAGGATTTTTAGCCACACCAGTGGGTGGGTTCAGTCAGATGTAACCTCCAAAAATCACTTTCAGCCATGATGGATTTTTGAGAAATGTTGCTCCCTGGGATTGATTTTTGCCACACTTCCCAGGAAGTGGTCATCACAGGGGGAAGGACCCTGCATCTGATTGGAGAACCAGGACCTCCCCTGTTTTTCACCCAGGAGCAGGGATAAAACTAGCAGACCTGCACCCACACCTCAGTTCCCTACCAGATCCCTACCGGGAAGAACTACAGAAGAAGAAGGTCTGCCCTGCTGGACCCCTGGCCTACACCTGGACCCTGCACTCTGAAGGACTGCACCAGCTGCACACTTGGGCTTCACCACAAGAAGGACTTTGCCTGGCTTCAACTGGTTCAAGGAGGGACTCCCTGTTTGCTACAGGTGACAAATTGCTAACCAGAGTCCTCTGCACCAACTCCTGAAGAAACCAACCACCTGACCACTGTCCAGTGGCCACAAAGGAGTTGGCACCAGGTGCATTCTAGGAGTTGTAGTCCACACCCCCAAGAAGCACCTCAGAGCTTCTGGAACCTTGGGGTGAGTTGTGGACCCCAAAATAACTTTAAAAGAACATCTGGAAGAAGATCCAGAACTTTGGAGAACTTTTGGAAAAAAGCTCCATAGAGGGACCGACCCGCCTCAACCGCGACCCGGCCTGATGTGCAGGTTCGTCCTGGTGAAGAAAATCTCCAAAAAAGAGACTATGTCCGAACGTAGGAAGTTGACCGGGACCTCCCAGCCAGCATATCCGAGGAGGGCTCCAAGGACGTCGGATCAAGATCCAGGTTTGCCCGGGTCGAAGGATTTTCCCCTTGAAAAAACGACTAAGTCCGAAGGTAAAAATCTCCACGAGGGCTCCCGCGACGCGTATCCGAAGAAGAGTTCCAGGAGGTCGGATTGGACTGGCAGGTTCATCCCCCTGAAGAAAATCTTTCGAAAAACGACTAAGTCCTAAGATAAACTTTTGACTGAGGCCTCCCATGGCCTGTAGCCGAGCCAGACTCCATCGCAGTCAGCCTTAAACTTTGACTTTGCCCCAGTCGAGATGCGACCAGATGACCAGATTGGCGCTTTTTGTTTCAATGCGCTAGAAAGCAATAATTCTTTATAAATTACTATCTCCGATTCCCCTTATCCGATTTTCTTCGTTTTTGTGTCATTTTGAAGATAAAAAATATAGGCCCTCATTACAACCCTGGTGGTCGGTGTTAAAGCGGCGATAGAAACAAACACTGCGTCGGTCACTGCCAACAGACAGACGGAAGACAATGTACCACCCACACTATTATGAGAGGCCAATCCGCCACCTTTTCCAGGGGGGGAACCAATGCGAACAAAAACACGGCGGAAACAGGACTTGAAAGGGAAAACACTCACCTCTACACATTCCACGAGGAACCAGGACGCCATGGAGCCAGAACTCCAAATACTCCCTGCGATGGTATTCCTGCTCCTCTACCAAGAGCACGAAAGACGGCGCCGACGACCGTGGTGAATACTGCACCTACAACACAGGGTAGGGGGGAGGGAAAAGAGAGTGGCACACACACGCAACACGCAACACTCCACCCCCACCCTCACACACAACAACACACCCACCAATACATGCTGCAACATTACATTTACCCCCCCGGAAGAACGCAAGGACAAAAGGAAATGAGTTGAATGATTGTAATAAATAAAAATCCATTAGTCAAAACTTGAAATACAGTATAAACAATTATGTACACCAACCACACAAGTCCAGATAGTGCACCATTCATAGTCCGTGGACCAATGGGCCCAAAATGCATGGGCGAGGCCCACACTCAATACCAGACTCCAAACAGAGAGAACACTGCAGGGGCATCAGATCAAAGTGAAACAGGCACCTCAGGGGGAAGGGAAGGGGGGTAACCTCAGCCGGATGAGTGCACGACGCCAGCTCCACGAAAGGGCCCCATGCCCACTGCTGTATCCTGGGGAGTGCAAAGCCACAGTCTCTCAAGTGGGTGGGTTGCCCACTGCTCTATCCTTAGAGTGCAAAGCCACAGTCACTCAAGTCTCTCAAGTGGGTGGGTTGCCCACTGCTCTATCCTGGGGAGTGCAAAGCCACAGTCTCTCAAGTCTCTCAAGTCTCTCAAGTGGGTGGGTTGCCCACTGCTCTATCCTGGGGAGTGCAAAGCCACATTCTCTCAAGTGGATAACAGTCTCCACTGGTTCTGGAGGGGGCTTTGTGCTCAGAGTGCTTCATCCTGCCAAGGACTAGGTAGTGGATGCCTTTCTCCACTGGTTTCGAAGGGGGCTTTGTGCCCAGAGTGCTTCATCCTGCCAAGGACTGCGGTAGTTGATGCCTTCCTCCACTGGTTCTGGGGGGGGCTTGGTGCCCAGAGTGCTTCATCCTGCCAAGGACTGAGGTAGTGGATGCCTTTCTCCACTGGTTCTGGAGGGGGCTTGCTGCCCAGAGTGCTTCATCCTGCCAAGGACTGAGGTAGTGGATGTGATACTCCACTGGTTCTGGAGGTGGCTTTGTGCCCAGAGTACTTCATCCTGCCAAGGACTGAGGTAGTGGATGCCTTTCTCCACTGGTTCTGGAGGGGGCTTGGTGCCCAGAGAGCTTCATTCTGTCAAGGACTGAGGTAGAGGATACCTTTCCCCACTGGTTCTGGAGGGGGCTTGGTGCCCAGAGTGCTTCGTCCTGCCAAGGACTGAGGTAGTGGATGTGATACTCCACTGGTTCTGGAGGGTGCTTTGTGCCACGAGTGCTTCATCCTGCCAAGGACTGAGGTAGTGGATGCTTTCTCCAATGGTTCTGGAGAGGGCTTTGTGCCCAGAGTGCTTCATCCTGCCCAGGACTGAGGTAGTGGATGCCTTTCTCCACTGGTTCTGGAGGGGGCTTGGTGCCAAGAGTGCTTCATCCTGCCAAGGACTGAGGTATTGGATGTGATTATCCACTGGTTCTGGAGGGGGCTTTGTGCCCAGAGTCCTTCATCCTGCCAAGGACAGAGGTAGTGGATGTGATACTCCACTGACGGTGGTGCAACATGCAAGCTGCTCAGGCTCCTGGAACTGACCACCAGCCTCGAATGAATGACCACTGGGGATGGCAGCCATGTCTGCGGGGGTGCCACTGGCTCAGGATGTCGTGGGGCCGCTGGCGGCGGTGTCAGTGGCATCAGTGCTTGCGGCGGACTCTGTGGCATCGGTGCTGGCGGTGGGCTCTGTGGTGGCGGTGCTGGCGGTGGTCGTTGTGACTGCGGTGCTGGTGGCGGGCTCAGTGACTGCGGTGCTGGTGGCGGGCTCAGTGACTGCGGTTCTGGTGGCGGCCTCAGTGATTGTGGTGCTGGTGACGGCCTCAGTGACTGCGGTGCTGGGGGCGGTGCAGGTGGCGGTGCTGGTGGCGGTCTTGTCTGCCATGCAGGTTGGCGTCGACGTGGACCTGCCCTTGATTTTCTGGCCGTTCCCCACCTTGGATGGTGGCGCAGCTGTCATGCCACTATCCACTTTTGTTTTGCCTGAGCCCTTGGTGGCAGGTGTTTTCACGTTCTCCCTCCGGGATGTGGGCATCTTTTTTACTTTTGGAGGTGGCAGAATGTCCTTGCCCTCGCTCCATGGAACACTGGCAGCCCGGTTGCTTGGCGCACTCCTAAAGCATGCAGTTGCTGGCACCACTGTGCCCAGTGATGTGGTGGCTGAGGTGCTGGGTTGGGACCTGGAAAGGCGGGCCCTAGGGGACGGACACGGGGGAGGTGTAGGGAAGAGGTCAATATTTGACACACTGGGATGGAGGGGGTTTGGGAGTGGAGGAAGAGGTAGTGGTTGTAGGAGGTGTACGTTTGCTGACTTTGGGTGAAGGTGCATGGGCTGGAGGCTGTTGTGAGGTGGATGGCTGTTGGGTGGGTGTGTGGCTGCGTTTGTGTAGTTTGGGAGGAGGGCTCATAGACACACTCGTAGAGGACACAGAGGATATGTGAATGGTAGGGGGGGTGGTGAGTGCACGTGAGCGGTGTGTGGTGATGGGCGTGCTGGTGATGGAGGTAGTGGCTGAAGATGTAGTGCATGCGGGTGTGAGTGGAGACAAGACAGGGAGGGAGGAGGGAGACGTGGAGAAGGGGGCACAGTAAAGGCAGTGGGTGTTGCAATGTGTGCATGGGTATGATGCTTGTGTCAGTGCCTGTGGGATGTGTGGTGCTTATGTTTGCCAGAGCCACCCTTGTGTGTTGAGGTGTATGCATGCTGGTCTGATGGTGTGCTTGGGATAGGCTGAGGTACAGGGGATTGGGTCTGGGTGGAGGAAGTTGGAGGGGGAGGCTGGACACAGGTACAATGGCTGCCATCAGTGCTGAGGCGAGAGCCTGAAATGCTCTCTGTTGGGCTGCCTGCCCAGAATGAATGCCCTCTAGGTATGCATTTGTTTGTTGCAACTGCCTCTCTACACCCTGGATGGCTTTCAGAATGGTAGACTTACCAACAGCGAGGGATCTCAGGAGGTCACTAGCCTCCTCACTGAGGGCAGCAGGGCTGACTGGGGCAGGGCGTGAGGTGCCTGTTGGAAGGAGATGCCCACCCTCCTGGGTGAGCAGCCACGGCAAACACGCTGAGGGGCTGCTGGGAGGGCAGTGCTGGTAGGGGGAGTGGTGGCTGTACCTGTTGATGCGGGGGGCACAGAGGGGCCCGCCACCGCAAGGGAGCTCCCATCAGAGGAAGAGTCGCTGTCGCTGATGTCACCTCCTGTCCCCGCCGTGGAGCTCCCCTCACCCTCCGCCCCACTGGTGAATTTAGACTCCGTTATCTCGCCCTCCAGGGCCATGTAGGATGCAGCTCCCTCCTGCTCCGGTGCCACTGCTCCTCCGCCTGATGATGCTAATGCACACAAGAACAGGGAGACCACAAAAATGGGGGGGAAGAAAGAAGAAAGACATGTTCAGTGCATGCAATACCACTACCGTTGGCGGACAGTACATACACAGCCGCCCTCTGCACTACGCCATGCACTTAGAGTTGCCTAATTAATCACAGGGACATGGGGTACAAGGTCTATGCCCGACTGCTGCACACATGGAAGTCACAGAAGCCTGACTAGGTGTAGGTGGCTCTTACCACTGGTGGGGTTGGGGTGCCACATAGCTTGCCTCACGAAGGGACCTTGCCTACAAAACTCGCCCTGCCCTAGGGGAACCCACATCCCACCTCCCCCACCCAGACACCTCATAATGCGCGCAGAGTCAGTGGACGTGACTGTACTCACCCCCTTGTGGCTGCTGTGATGCACTCAAGCGCCCATCCAACTCCGGATAGGCCACCGTCAGGATCCGGAACATCAGGGGGGTCATATTGCAACGGGCACCCCTCCCACGTTGGGAGGCCATCCCCAGCTGGGCCTCCGCCGTCTTCTTGCTCCAGCGGCGAATTTCCTCCCATCTTTTCCGGCAGTGGGTGCTCCATCTGTGGTAGACCCCCAGGGTCCGGACGTCCTTGGCGTTAGCATGCCAAATATCCTTCTTCTGGTGGGCGCTGACCTAGAGGAATAGTACAGGGGAAAAGGAAAATCTTTAACCGTCCAGACCGCCACAGTCATTGACCCGCGTTCCCACCCTTGCCCTGATGCACATACACTCACCATTTGCTCATGCAGGCCTCAGTGCCCCCGCGTATCTTCCATCCACACCACTCCAAACAGGCATTGCCCATACAGTATGCTCACAGTGTACTCACCTGTTTGTCTGGAGGACCATAGAGTAGCGTGTACTGGGGGAGGACCCCATCCACTAACTTCTCCAACTCCCCCGAAGTGAAGGCAGGGGCCCTTTCCCCAGACACATGAGCCATCGTCACTTCCAGACTGAGGTCACAGCAGCACTTGCAGTGTAGGTCCTCTCCTGTCGAAGGTCAGGTATCAAGTGAGTGAACAGACAGAAAATGGCGGTCACGTCCGCGGCTGGGCATACCGTCACTGCCAGCGTACATCATCAATGGCTCCTGAGACCCATAGGGTCCAATGTTAACCAATGCAGGATTGCGCCGCAGTCTTCGACCGCATACCCCGACGGTGTACAACACCAGCGCAGTTACCTCATATCCCCTTGTCCCACCTTACAGGTCAGGGAGCCGCCATTTCACGGGGCCACATGGCATTATTTTTAAATGCGTCACACCTATCTAGGCCTTGCATACACACAGTGACAGGCACATTGCGGATTGACAAATGTGTGCAATAATTATTTTTTGAATACCTCAGTGTTGGCTGACTCTCTGCTCGCTGTTCTCGTCCATAGGGCACGTCCGCTGGGGCAGGTGAGGAGATGGCGGCATCCTCTGGTGTACAGACCGCTGGTGGACCTGTCAACAATGGAAGAGAGACACATAATAGTCACCTACAGACTTGATCGTGCAACAGTCCATGAACTGTGTGCCCAGTTGGAGCCAGACCTGATGTCAGCTATTCGCCATCCCACAGAAATCCCCCCTTTAGTGCAGGACCTGTCAGTACTCCATTTCCTGGCAAGTGGGTCTTTTCAAACTACAGTGGCCATTGCATTAGGGATGTCCCAGCCTATGTTCACTAACATGTTGTCCAGAGTGTTGTCTGCCCTGCTGAAACACATGCGCAGCTACATCGTTTTCCCTCAGGTGGAGGATTTGCCTACAGTGAAAGGTGACTTCTATGCCCTGGGACATATCCCCAACATCATAGGTGCCATTGATGGGACACATGTGGCATTGGTACACCCCCACAGGAATGAACAGGTGTACAGAAACCGGAAGGGCTACCATTCGATGAATGTGCAGATGGTGTGTTTCGCCGACCAGTACATCTCCCATGTGAGTTTCCAGGCTCAGTGCATGACGCTTACATTTTGAGGAATAGCAGCATCCCTTATGTGATGGGGCAACTCCAGAGGCACCGAGTGTGGCTAATAGGTGAGGACAAGGACCCTATACCATGTGAATAGTTGTCTGGGTCTGGGGTTGTCCCTAAGGGTTAGTGTGTGTCTAACAGTTGTCCCTCGACATTTGCAGGTGACTCTGGGTACCCCAACCTGTCATGGCTACGGATCCCAGTAAGAAATCCCAGGACAAGGGAAGAGGAACGCTACAATGAGGCACATGGGTGAACTAGGAGAGTGATCGAAAGAACCTTCGGCCTCCTGAAGGCCAGGTTCCGGTGCCTCCATATGACAGGTGGTTCTCTCTACTACTCACCAAAGATGGTGTGCCAGATCATGGTGGCCTGATGTATGCTGCACAACCTAGCTTTGCGACAACAGGTGCCTTTTCTGCAGGAGGATGGTCCAGAAGGAGGTCTTGTGGCAGCTGTGGAGCCTATGGACAGTGAAGAAGAGGAGGCAGAAGAAGAGGATATCGATAACAGAAACAATGTTATCCAGCAATACTTCCAGTGAGACACAGGTAAGAAGAGGTCACAGGCTCACACATCTCAAACAATTGTTAGACCTATCATATGTCTGTCACTTTTACCCAGTGTATGGACCCTGACTTGTCACTTTGCCTTTCCATTTCACAGATGTGGGTCCCACTGTGTGACCTCTGCTATATTACCTCATGGACTAGAGCTGTGTGATATAGGTATGTTGACAATACAATCGACATTGCTATTTTCCTTAGTTATTGCAAATGCATGTTTGTGAAAGCACAGACTGACTGCAGATTGTTTTGTGATTCAAGGGTGTTTATTTCAGTGTAAATTAGTGGAGGGGGTTGTAAAATGGGCAGGGGTGATGGTGGAGGATTGTCCATGGCAGAGTCCAGTCTATTTGTTTCACAGGTGCATTGTCCAAAGGGGCATAGGCAGTTGATGGATGGACAGGGTGATGAAGTGGGACAGAAGGATGACATTCAGGGTGGTCTCATTTCCTGGCACGGGTTTTGGCATTGTTCTCTGTCTTTGTCCTGGATCTCAGGGACTGTTTGCGGGGTGGTTCTCCATCTGCAGGGAGTGGGGTGCTGGTGTCGTGGTCCTGTGACGGTGCCTCCTGTCCACTTGCGCCGGCAGAGGTGGGGGGCTGTTCATCATCCAGGCTAGTGTCAGGGGCCCCCTGTTGTGCCACAGTGTCACTCCTGGCGTTCATATTGTCAATCAGCACCCCTACAATGGTGACCAGGGTGGTGATGATGGACTTGAGTTCCTCCCTGATCCCCAAATACTGTTCCTCCTGCAGCTGCTGGGTCTCCTGAAAGTTGGCCAGTACCGTTGCCATCGTCTCCTGGGAATTATGGTATGCTCCCATGATGTTGGAGAGGGCCTCATGGAGAGTGGGTTCCCTGGCCCTGTCCTCCCCCTGTCGCACAGCAGTCCTCCCAGTTCCCCTGTTTTCCTGTTCCTCTGTCCCCTGAACCGTGTGCCCACTGCCACTGACCCCCGCTCCCTGATTGTCTTGGGTTGGTGGGTTTGCCGGGGTTCCCTGTAGTGGTGGACACACTGCTGCTTGACGTGTCCTGGGGACAGAGGTATGTGCCCGCTGGGTGGGTGCTGTGCTGGTGTTTCCTGAGGGGGGAGGCTCTGTGGTGGCATGTGCCAGTGTGAGGGGAACCGAATGTCCCGAGGTCCCAGATGGTCCGGGCTGGTCATCTTGATCCAGTTGTACAGAGCTGCTGTCATCCCTGTGGGCCTCTTCTGTGGGGTGAGTGGACATGTCTGGAACCTCCTGTCCAGTGACGTTGGGTAGGGGTCCTGCCGGGGTGTAAAGGCATGATTATTGCATCTGTGTGTGCCATTGTGTGCAATTGGTGGGTGACCCTGTATTCCAGTGCTTGCATTCTTGTGTAGGACCTTGTGTGATAGTTGGTTTGGGCATCTGGGTGGGTATCTGTAGTGGACATGCTTTGGTGATGGGTGTCCATGCTTTGTTGTTGCATGCAGGGCTTGGTATTGGGATGTGTGGGTTGTGGTAGTGGGGCATATCTAAGGTGTTGGAGTGATGGGGGTGAGGGTGGGGTATGTGATAGCATGCAGGTAGGGTGGGGAATGTAATTATTAAGATTTGACTTACCCGAGTCCATTCCTCCTGCTACTCCTGCGAGGCCCTAAGGATGCAGTATAGCCAAGACCTGCTCCTCCCAAGTTGTTAGTTGTGGGGGAGAAGGTGGGGGTCTGCCGCCAGTCCTCTGAACTGCAATCTGGTGTCTTGAGACCACGGAACGCACCTTCCCCGTAGGTTGTTCCACCTCTTCCTGATGTCATCCCTTGTTCTTGGATGCTGTTGCAATGAGTTGACCCTGTCTACGATTCTGCCCCATAGCTCCATCTTCGTAGCTATGGAGGTCTGCTGCACCTGTGATCCGAATAGCTGTGGCTCTACCCGGACGATTTCCTCTACCATGACCCTGAGCTCCTCCTCAGAGAACCTGGGGTGTCTTTGCGGTGCCATGGTGTGGTGTGGGTGATGTGTGGGGTGGGGTGTGTTGTGATGTGTGAGGGGATGTGTTTGTGTATTGTCTGAGGTGCGTGGATGTTGTGTGAGTGATGGTGTTGTATGCCTGTGGATGCTAGTATTGTTGATGGTGGTGTCTCTCTGTGTGCTTCTTTCTCAATTTTTGTCGTAGGGGTTTGTGGGTGATGCAGGTGTGTTTTTTATATTGTATTGAGTGTGTGGGAGTGGTGTGTATGTGTATAAGGTGTGTGTATTTCGAATTGTCCAATTTGGTTGTGTTTTGTATATGTGTGTGTATTTTGAGTGCGGCGGTGTGTATCACCAATGGAATACAGCGGTTGAAAGACCGCCGCGTGGATTCGTGGGTCGTGATTGTGTAGGCGTATTCCTGTTGGCGTGACAGTGTCAGTTTTGTTATCGCCAGTTTATCACTGACCTTTGGTGTGGCGGAATTGTGTGGGTGTCTGGATTTTGGCAGATTCCTGCCTATGGGTCGTAATAGCTGTAGCGGAGTTCCACCGCCGCAGCGGTGTGTTGGCGGTCTTCTTCATGGCGGTAAGCGGGATTTACCGGCAATGTTGTAATGAGGGCCATAATCTATTTTTATAAATTGATTTGGGATTTTTAAACTGTTTCCTATGTTTTATTTAATTACTGTTTTGTGATAATTGAATGCTTTACACTCTGTCTCCTAAGTTAAGCCTTGTCGCTCATTGCCAAGCTACCAAGGGTTGAGCTGGGTTTAACTTACTGAGACCTAAGTGAACCTAAGTGGAGGTGAGTGTCCTATTGCTAAGTGTAGGTACTTACCTGCCCTTACCAGTGGCCCATTTTCCAACACCTTAGAAGTTCCCCCTGCAAAAGCTAACCTAACTGGCATAGTTGCTGACTAGTTTCATCCAGTCTGCCACTCCAGACGGTCAATATACAAACCTGGGGAAGAGCCATGGCTCTCTGGTTTGTAAGACAATGCCCTTCCAGGGTGGAGGAGGTAACACCCCCTCCCTCAGGAATGTGCACAACCCTGGCGGTGAGCTTCAAAGGGCTACTGCCCCTGAAACTCGAGCCTCTAGGTCTGCTGCTAGCAGTAGACGGCTTCCCCCCTTGAAAAACCTCACTTTTGGTGGTAGCAAATGCAAGAAACCAACCAGACAAAGGGTAGCAGGAGTGGTTCTCACTGAGCCTGTATCACCCTTAGGGGCTTGCAGGTGAAGTGGACCCTCCATCTAATTTTCCTCCATGTTGGATGGCAGGGAAATATCCAGTAGGGTTTAGGGAAGTGACCCTTCCCACAGAAACTGGTCTCTGTAGTGGGTGTAGCCACCCAAAGGTAAGTGTCCTATTGGACACTACCAGATTCCCCCTAAAATGCCCACTAATTTCAGTATTTCAAGATTTTAGATTCATCTGGAAGAAAAGAAGACAGCACAAAAGAACTCCCCCAAGACGAGAATAGAGGACCTGCTGTACCAGAAGAGGCTCCAAGACCCCTGTTCGCTGCACCAGTCTCCCGACAGTCACCGATGCGAAGGAGCTGACCACTGAACCAACCTCAAAAGACCTCGAGGACCTCCAGGCTTCACAAATAGCCTGAGAAGTACTCCCTCCTGAGTGGAGAAACCACTCAAGAAACCACAGGAACCTACAAGGAACCTGCAAAGCGATGAGGGACACTTCACCAACTGGACGATATCTCCACAACCAGAAGTCGCATCATTACACCAAAGACAGCCCTGACAAGACCTGTAAGTGTGAACAGTTTGGTGGCACAGCACCCTCCTGTGGCCAAGTTGTGGTAATACCCCAGGTACCGACCACTGCACAGCGGACATCTTCAAAAACAGCTCCCACAGAGCTGCAAGTGGAACAGGAGGAAGCCCCAGTCAAGGGACTTCAGTGACACCTTGGACCTCCCACCATAGCACCCGTGACGTCCTGCAGGACCCCAAGAGGAAGACTTACCTGCACCTCCAAAGGCTTCCTTTGTGCACAGCATCCAAGACCTCCAAAACGCTCTGCACCTGGCCACCCTGAACCTTGCCTCCCAGGATCTGCTGTGTGCCCCGGGTCCCAACCCCCTGCGACCTCAACAGCCCAAGGTGAACCCCGGGCACCAACTTTTAATCTGCAAACTAGCTCCTTTTCCAAGTGGCCCCTACAGGTGGCCCTGTGCCTGTGCAGAGAGGTTTCCAACGTTGCTCCCATCGAGAGCCACCCGAGGCTCTCCAGCTGGCACAGTGAGTCCATCAACCACTCTGGAGAAGAGACCGGTAACCCAACTATACAATTTTTAATGCATTTTTCAAAGTGACTGCCTATTGATTCCTAGACTAACTTTATCAAAAAATGTAAAAGTCATAACTCAAAAAGTACTTAACATGTTCTAAAGATTTTGGTCTTAAAATTTATATAAAAATCTGAAGTATTTTTATAAATTCTGGACTCGAGTTATTCATTGAGTGTGTGTGGTGCATGAGTGGATTTGTGAATACAGCAAATACTCAGCACATATCCTGGATTAGCCTAACTGGTCGACCAGCTACCTTAAAAAATGTAGCATTAGGTGACCTCCTCAGCTCAGAAAAGGTGCCTTGAGGCCCTCCCCTAGGTGACGAGGAAAGCGTCACCCATTGCCACTCACCCTGGGCGCTTCAGGTTTAAGCCCTGAAGCGCCCAGGACGAGTGTCAATCAGTGACACTTCGTCACAGAGTGGGGTGGGTCAGCAGTCTCACTGACCCCATCCCACTCTGTGACGAGGCTGGGACCCAAGGTCAGACAATGAGGGAAGGTAGCAGTCCCAACCCTCCTAGGACCTCGAGGCTGAAGGTAAGTGTGTGTGTGTGATGTTTTAAAATTAATGTTTGGTGTGCGCGTGCATGTTTGAATGTTATGAGTGTTAATGGATGCGTGTGCGTGCGTGTGTGAAAGAATGAGTGAGTGTGTGTGATGTTTTAAAATGAATGTTTGGTGCGTGCATGTTTGAATGGTATGAGTGTTGTTAATGGGTGTGCGTGTGTGCGTGTGTGTGTGAAAGAATGAGGGTGTGAGATCTTTTAAAATGAATGTTTGGTGCGTCCGTGCATGTTTGAATGTTATGAGTGTTGTTAATGGATGTGCGTGAGTGTCTGAAAGAATGAGTGTGTGTGTTTGTGTGTGTGTGTGTGTGCTTCCCGCCCCCCTCCCTCCTAAAGCTGCCGGCCGCCACTGCTTCTAAGTATTCTAACTTTTACTGGGTTAAGGAAGAGTAATTGATTTTATTTTATTTTAGTCCCCTCTGAACTCTTTGCTATACTTTTTACCATTATAGTCTTTAGTAATTGCATTAGCGAACATAACTCTGTTGCCAATAAACTGAGCATAAATCTGAAGAACCCACCCCTTTGAAAAATGTCAGGGCGGATTATAAATCAAAAAAGGGAGCGAGGATGAAATGGGACAAAATTAAATCACTGCGTTTTTTAAATGAATTAATTTTTTTAAAACCTGGCAGTTTTCCTGGCTTGTTTAGATCTTGGATGCTAATATTTACACCATCCTGAACAGTTTCACTTCCATTTCTCAATTTTATTTCAGGACTGGAGGCTCTGATTATGCTATCTCTCTCTTTACTGTCCAAACACAGCAGCCATCAGTAAACAGTAAACGAAAAAACTACACATCCCATGATGCTTGATATATAATCACATGCTCCAATCACCAGCCATGACCCCTGTCCATAAATACCATGGCCCCCAGAGTCACTTCCTCTTTCTTTGCTGCTCTGCAGCAGATAAGTGTTTTTGTTTTATTTCACTGTATATTTCATTGTTTATAGGTATTTGATTACATTGATTGTTAATGTAAAGCAATGCAATTTTGCTCGCTTATTTCATTGTTCTTTTGCCTTTAACGCGTCTCGCGTTCACTTTGTAATTGGCTTCTTGTCGGTTTTTATTGCCTCTTTCATGTGGAGCCGGAGTGTGCTACACGTGCAGCGCGTGTAGTCTTTCTTCTATTTCCTCTCAGAGCGCATGCTGCTTCACGAGCTGATTCCTTCGTTTTCACTTTAGAAGAGATCGGCTCGTGATTACTTCCTGAGCTCAAGGGGGAAACCCGGTATTCTGCCCTTCCGATTTGTGCTCCCTGACGCCCAATGTGTATTCAAGCGTTTTGGGTGGTATAAATAAGAGAAGCTTTGCCAAGAGTGCTCAACAGGCAGCTCCCTCCACACTTTATTGGGCACATATATATCTATTTATATATATTTATATTTTCTTTGGCCTGTTAGGGGTTTTTGCACTCCCCCTTGTTTTGTTACCTTTTGCTCTATTCCACTATTTTTCAATGGATCAATGGAATAAGCATGAAGCAGGATACTACCCTGAAGATATTGGTAACCAACAGGAAGTTAATTTGGTGGAATCCCTTGATTCCAGGGTTCAACAGTCAGTTAATGACGCCCTTGTGAGAGCCTTAGGACCCCTTTCGGGCAACTTTTTGATTACGCCCGTTCCCAGGGTTGGCTTCATGGGCAGCAACCTCTTTCTGAGGGAACTAAAGCTAAGTCCAAGTCTAAAGCAAAAAATTTAGAAGGAAATGATGCTCCTTGGGGAGACTTGCATGCTGATGTCTTTGAAAAATTGCACAAAAAACGAGCTGCCGAACACAGTTATAGCTCTAACAAATAGACGGCCTTTTCCCGGAAAACAGTCGATGTGGATGCAGGTAATCTTTTTGTGGCATTCGTAGATTTGAAATCGGCTTTTGATTTTGTCCCACGCCAAAAGCTATGGGAAGTCAAGAGCAGAGCGGGGATTCCCGGTTCTATGATAAACATAATTAGAGACCTCTATACTGGCAATTGCGCCAGAATCCGTTTGGGCCCGAAAGGTGAACTAACATCGGAGATTCCCACACATCGCGGCGTGAGGCAGGGATGTGCGCTGGCTCCCACACTCTTTCTTTTATTAATAAATGCATGTATCCCATATCTTTTTAAATGTTCCAATGATGCCACTAGACTAGGAGGGCAAAAGATCCCATGCCTGTTATTTGCAGATGACACTTTGTTAATATCACAAATGGCGACCAGCCTCTCCATCTTGCTCTCGATGTTTGTGGCCTTTTGCAAAGACCATGGCTTAGAAATTAACTCTACCAAAACGAAATACATGGTATTTGGGGACACAAGGCATAAAATGAGGAGGCGTATCTGCTTGGAGGGTGTTACATTGGAAAGAGTGGGCGCCTTTCACTATCTAGGGTTAAAACTAGAAGATTCCCATAAATGGCATGCCCACTTGCCGAAATAATCGATGTGCTTGAAACATAGGGCGGGCGGCATTGTAAAATTTGCAGCCAGGTCCCCCAGATTTGCCATTACCCCGTGTGAGAAAACAGGGCTGATTGCAGAGGCCCCCTAACTTTTTGCCCCCATTTTCCACTTTTTGCTGGTGTTTTCCTGACTCTGATGGTGCCCTGGGTACTGCTAACCAGTCCCAGGGCCTGTGCTCTGTGTAAAATGGATATGCAAATTAGGCTAATTATAATTGGCTAAGTTAACCTACCTATAAGTCCCTAGTATATGGTAGGGCATGTAGGTTTAGGGACCACAGCATAGGTAGCACACCCATAGGTGCACTGCTGAGGTGCCCAGTGTCATTTTAAAGGCAGGCCTGCCTTGCTGGCTGCTTTTACATTAAAGTTATATGCAAATTCGACTTTGGAATTAAAAGTAGTTCCAAAGTCTTAAACTACCTTATTTTTACATATAAGTCACCCCTAAGGTGTGCCCTATGTGCCCCTAGGGCTGGGTGCCATGTAACTATAAGCAGGGACTTTATAAAAATAGTTTTATAAGCCCTGGTGAGTTAAAAACAGCCAAATTTGTTTTTACCTCATTGTAGTAAATGGCATTCATAGGCTAGAATGGGGAGACTTTATTTTGATTTTTAAAGTCTCCTTAAATGATGCATACCAAGAATTTGGTATCAAATTAATTGTCGTAATGAATCCCACAACTTCCAGTTGTTGGATTTAATGGATTTAGGTAAAGAGTTTTAAACTTTACCTAAAAAGTTTCCAATTTCAGCCCTGCATTGTTTTTGTAGCTGTGCTCTGATTGGCCAGCCTTTAGCAGCTTGGCCAAGCTGCCTTGATGAGGTGTGAAGTGGCCTGGCTTCACACAACAGAATGTGCCTGTGGGAGGGAATCTCTCCTCAGCAGATGGTGAGGCAGGAAGGGGGAGGGCTGCCAAACTGGTCTTCAAAGGCAGAGAAGGACATTTGGAGCAACCAGCAACACCCCCACATCCTGCAACCCCAGACAACTAGGTGCCCCCTTGATTAGATTAGGAGAGGGCAGGAGAGGGGTGTGTTTATGATTTTTAGCCACACCAGTGGGTGGGCTCAGCCAGATGTAACCTCCAAAAATCAGATTCAGCCATGATGGATTTTTGGAGAATGTTGCCTCCTGGGATTGATTTTTGGCACACTTCCCAGGAAGTGGTCATCACAGGGGGTAGGAACTTGCACCTGATTGGAGAACCAGGACCCCCCTGCTTTTCACCCAGGAGCAAGGATAAAACTGGCAGACCTGCGTCCACACCTCAGTTCCCTACCACATCCAACAAGGAAGAACAACAGAAGAAGAAGGACTGCCCTGCACCTGGAACCTGCACTCAGAAGGACTGCACCAGCTGCACACTTGGGCTTCACCACAAGAAGGACTTTGCCTGGCTTCAACTGGTTCAAGGAGGGACTCGCTGTTTGCTACAGGTGAGAAATTGCTATCCAGAGTCCCCTGCACCAACTCCTGAAGAAAGCGACCAGCTGACCACTGTCCAGTGGCCAAAAAGGAGTTTGCACCAGGTGCATTCTGGGAGTTGTAGTCCGCACCCCCCTCAAGGACCATCTCAGAACTTCTGGACCCTTGGGGTGAGCTGTGGACCCCAAAAGAACCTTAAAAGGACACCTGGGAGAAGCCCCAGAAGTTTGGAGAGGTTTAGACAACTTTTGTAAAAAAGCTCCATAGAGGGACCGACCCGCCGCGGCAACTCTAGCCAGCTTGCCTCTACCGCGACCCGTCCTGATTTGCTGGTTCGTCCCGGTAAAGAAAATCTCCGAAAACGAGACAAAGTCCGAAGGTAAAAAGTTGACAGGGACCTCCCAGCCAGCTTATCCGAGGAGGGCTCCATGGACGTCGGATCAAGATCCAGGTTTACCCCGGTCGAAGGATTTTCACCTCGAAAAAACGACTAAGTCCGAAGGTAAAAATCTCCACTGAGGATTCCAGCATCGCGTATCCGGAGTAGGGCTCCAGGAGGTCGGATTGGACTGGCAGGTTCGTCCCTCTGAAGAAAATCTTCGAAAAAAAGACTAAGGGGGTCATTACGACCTCGGCGGTCTTCACAGAAGACCGCCGAGGCCGCGGGAGACAGAATACCACCATTGCCGGCGGTATTGCTGCCTCCCTATTATGACATTTCCGCTGGGCAAGCGGACGGTAACAGTGTTACCTTCCGCTGGCCCAGCGGAAATGTCACATCAACATTGCTGCCGGCTCCTAATAGAGCCGGCGGCAATGCTGATGTGCAGCGGGTGCAGTAGCACCCGTTGCGCATTTCATTGCCCGAAATTCGGGCAGTGAAATGCGCGACGGGGCTATGCCTCGGGGCCCCTGCACTGCCCATGCCAAGTGCATGGGCAGTGCAGGGGCCCCGAGGGGCACCCCAAGTCCCCTTACCGCCAGCCTTTCCATGGTGGTGTTTACCGCCATGGACAGGCTGGCGGTCGGGGACTCATAATCCCCAGGGCAGCGGTGCTTGCACCGCTGCCCTGGGGATTATGACCACCAGGCGGAAACCTGGCGGTTAAGTGGAGGGGCCGGCGGTATGGCCGTGGCTTTTGCGCCACGATCATAATAGCTGGTGGGACACCGCCAGCCTGTTGGCGGTGTTCCTGCCACCTAACCGCCAGCCGCCAGGGTCGTAATGTGAAGGTAAACTTTTAACCGAGGCCTCCCGCGGCCTGTAGCCGAGCAGGGCTCCATCGCGGTCGGCCTGAAATTTTGACTTTGCCCCGGTCGATGTGCAACGAGATGACCCAATTGGCGCTTTTTGTTTCTAGGCGCTAAAAAAATAATAATTCTTAAAAAATTCATATCTCCGGTTCTCCTTATCTGATTTTATTCGTTTTGGTGTCATTTTAAAGATAAAAATATAATCTATTTTAATAAATTGGTTTGGGATTTTTAAACTGTTTCCTGTGTTTTATTTAAATACTGTTTTGTGATATTTGAATGCTTTACACTCTGTCTCCTAAGTTAAGCCTTGACGCTCGTTGCCAAGCTACCAAGGGCTGAGCTGGGTTTAATTTTCTGAGACCTAACTGGACCTAAGTGGAGGTTAGTGGCCTATTGCTAAGTGTAGGTACCTACCTGCCCTTACCAATAACCCATTTTCCAACACCCCGCCATAGAAATATACAAATCTCAAGCAAGGGGGGGGGGCCTATACGGAGCTGAATTATGGGGCTATTGTAATCTGGAGGATTTAGAAAAAGTGGAAAACTCCTTCTTAAAGATGTTGTTAAGGGTCCCCACTACTACTCCAACTTTGCCAATTCGAATGGATCTAAATCTTTTTTCCGTTAGCCATATCGCCGCCCTATTGCCACTTTTGTATTGGATCTGGATTTAGTCATCAGACTCCCTCACCCCTTATAGAATTGGGCTGAGTAATCTTGTGAGCACCCACTCCACTACTAAAATTAAGTGGTGTACTTATGTGGAGCGGCTCTTTTCCATCCTTAGGCTGGAGAACTACTGGACAGACCCTTTTTCCATTCCAAAAAATGCCACCCAGATCTTGAAGGATGCTTACTGGTTAAATGTCCAAACATGATATTTGGCAGTAGTTCCTCTTTCTACCATGAGTGGCAACTTTCTACAAACCAAATGTCAATACGAGTTCGAGCATTACATGGACATCATACTTTCTCTATTTGCACGTGCTTTGTATATCAGATTTAGAATAAGGTCCCTTCCCTGGTATACTTTAATCTATAATTGGCCCAATTCAGCTAATAAGTCCAAGTTATGCCCAGTGGGTTGCGGGAATGAAGAATCTATCACCCATGTTCTTTTCCAATGCCCCGCTTATACCAAACAAAGGTCTCGCTGGATTATTCCCTTATGTAAACTTAGGGGCTTCAGGAACTACTTATCAGCTTTAAGGATACTCAAATCAGATCCATCTGTGCTAATGGCATGTTCCCTGGCAAATTTTTTAGAATCCATTAGGCATCTTCGACTTGTAATTTTAAAAGGTAAATTTCCCCTACACACATCAGTAGCGGGCAATGTAATACCGGTTTGGGTGTCTAGTGGGCTTTGGTAAGCGTCACTAGACTTGTGCTTTGTGCCGTTTATGTAATTGTGACTTGTTTTCTGTGCCTTGAATTATTGTGCTGTTCATTCCTCAGTTTCCTTTTGTGCATTTTTTCTGCTTTTTGCCTGCCGCTTTTGCCCCTTGTGTGCTCCCCTTGCCAGCTCTCTCTGAGCCGTTTTCCCCGCCGCTGCCTCCCTGCGGCCCGCCCCCTCGCGCCCCCATTCGCCGCTCCCTCCCGCCTCCCAGCTGCTCCTCCCTCCCCCGTCCCTTCTTAATGGCAGTAGCTGAGCGTCGAGGGTGAGTGACCTCTGACCTGCTTTTGGTCAGGAGATCGCTCCCCCACGTCCGCAGCACCACCAAGCTGTGCCCTTGTGTCCTTGACCCCGCACACGCTGCTGTTCGCGTGTTCGAGGCCCTCCTCCACCCGCAGGCATCCGCCTGTGCCTCATCCCTGGTGTCTAGTGGGCTTTGGTAAGCGTCACTAGACTTGTGCTTTGTGCCGTTTATGTAATTGTGACTTGTTTTCTTACGCCTCCCAGCTGCTTCTCCTTCTGAATGGCGGTCGCTGCACGTCCGTGCGCAGTGGGCGCACCAGAGGCAACCCCATCTGTGCCTGTCCTCGCCTGGACCGCGCCCAGCGCCACCCCCTCTGGTCCGCAGGACCCCTGCACCTCCAGACGCCGCTACACGGCCGACCAGCTCAACGCCCTCAATCCCGGCCGCACCACAGCATGCTTCCAGTTCTCACCGAGGAACACCAACGGACCCTTCTCCTGCCGCGCCTGCGGATTCACCTGCAACAGAACAACAAAACCAACAAAGACCGAAACAAACCACCTCCACTGCATACACGCCATCGAGCTCTGGGACCTGCTCGACTCCACCGCCCCAGACATAGCCTTCCTGACCGAAACTTGGTGGAACGACTCCTCAGCGCCCGACATCGCAATAGCCATCCCGGACAGCTACAAGATCATCCGAAGGGACCGCACTAACGGAATCGGAGGAGGAATAGCCATCGCCCATAAATCCACCCTCAAGGTCTACACCCACACTGACGACACCCTCAAGACCGCTGAACACCTACACTTTCGCATAGACACCGACCCCAACACCACTCTCAGAGGAACGCTCATCTACATACCTCCCGGACCACGAGCACCATTCAGCGAATCCATCGCCGACCTCACCAGCACGCAGGCACTGACCTCAATGGTTTACATCCTCCTCGGGGACCTAAATTTCCACCTGGAGAACAACAACGACACCAACTCCACTACTCTGATCGACAACCTCACCAACCACGGCCTCAGACAACTCGTCAACACACCAACCCACATCGCCGGCCACACGCTTGATCCCATCTTCTCCTCAAGTGCCCACATCACCTTCAACCACACCACCGTACTCCACTGGACCGACCACTTCCACTTCACCTACAAGAAACATACCGAGCACCATCACACCCAACAACCACCCGCTGATGCTGGAGCAAAGTTACGGAAGACCAGCTTACCAACACCCTCGCCCAGAACCCACCCTCCGACCCCACCGACCCAGACACCCGCGCCAACAACCTCACTCTGTGGAGCAGCGATTGCGCCAACACCCTCGCGCCACTCAAGAAACCCACTGACAACCAAGCCAGAAGAAAAGCCACCTGGTTCACCGACGAGCTCCTAAACTCCAAGCGCGACTGCCGGAAACTAAAAAAGGAATGGCTCCTCAAAAGCACACCTGACAGCCTCAAAACCCACAAGGACGTCACCTGCAGGCACCACCAACTCATCAGACAAGCCAAACGATCCCTCTTCAAAGACCGCCTGGAAAACAACGCACACAACAGCAAAGAGCTCTTCAGCATCGTAAAAGAACACTCCAACCCCAACGCCAACGTCAACGACATCCCTCCATCCCAAGAACTCTGCAACGCGCTGTCCACCTTCTTCCACCGGAAGATCACCGACATCCATGACAGCTTCAACACCACTCCCACGCCAGACCCTACCCCCGAAAGCTCCACCTGTGCAAACCGCCTGACCTCCTGGACCAACGTCGACACAGAGACACGAAAGATCATGAACTCCATCCACTCAGGATCTCCATCAGACCCCTGCCCCCACCACGTACACAACAAAGCCGACTCCACCATCGCCCCCCAACTATGGAAGGTCATCAACATCTCCTTCGAAACAGCGACATTCCTGGAAAGATGGAGGTACGCCGAAATCCGCACCCTCCTCAAGAAGCCCAAAGCAGACCCCAACTTCAAGAATGTTCGACCGATCTCCCGACTCCCTTTCCCAGTGAAGGTGATTGAAAAAATCGTCAACACACAACTAACTAGCCACCTCGAAGACAACGACATCCTGGACCCCTCCCAGTCTGGCTTCAGACAAAACCACAGCACTGAGACCGCCCTTCTCGCCGCCACAGACGACATCAGACGCCAAAGGACAACGGCGAAAGATCAGCCCTCATCCTCCTGGACCTATCTGCCGCCTTCGACACAGTCTGCCACCGCACCCTGAAAGCATGCCTCCACGAAACCGGAATTCAAGGGAAAGCCATCGACTGGATCATCTCATTCCTCTCCGGCAGAACCCAGAGAGTCCGCCTCCCCCCCTTCCGCTCCTAAGACACCGACATCATCTGCGGCGTCCCCCAAGGCTCATCCCTCAGCCCAGCGCTGTTCAACATCTACATGGCCCCCCTCGCACAAGTGGCCCGACAACACAACCTTAACATTCTCACCTACGCCGACGACACCCAGCTCATCCTCTCACTCACCAAAGACCCACGCACCGCCAAAACCAACCTCCACGAGGGAATGAAATCCATCGCCGAATGGATGAGAAGCAGCTGTCTGAAACTGAATTCGGACAAGACAGAGGTCCTCATCCTCGGACCCACCCCCTCCGCCTGGGACGACTCCTGGTGGCCCACCGCACTAGGAACCCCACCGACACCGACCGACCACGCTCGCAACCTGGGCTTCATCCTCGACTCCTCCCTCACCATGTCTAGGCAGGTCAACGCAGTTTCTCCTCCTGCTACAACACACTCCGCATGCTCCGTAGGATCTACAAGTGGATCCCGACAGAAACAAGAAGAACGGTGACACAGGCCCTCGTCAGCAGCAGGCTAGACTCCGGCAACGCACTCTACACAGGCATCCCAGCAAAAGACCTACTACGCCTCCAATGCATCCAAAATGCCTCCGCCAGGCTGATCCTCGACGTACCCCACCACAGCCACATCTCCCACCACCTGAGAAACCTTCACTGGCTCCCCATGGACAAGAGGATCACTTTCAAGCTTCTTACCCACGCTCACAAAGCGCTCCACAACACAGGACCAGCCTACCTGAACAACAGACTCAGCTTCTACACCCCCACCCGTCAGCTCCGCTCCACAAACCTCGCCCTCGCCGTCATTCCCTGCATCCAAAGAAAGACCTCCGGCGGCAGATCTTTCCCATAGCTCGAACACCCTCCCTACCAACCTGCAACAGACCCAAGACCTACTCACCTTCAGAAGACTCCTCAAGGCCTGGCTCTTCGATCAGTAACAGCAGCACCCCCCCCCCAGCGCCTTGAAACCCTCACGGGTACGTAGAGCGCTTTATAAATCCTATGATTGATTGATTGATTGATAGTTGGTGCGTCATATTGTACGATTGACAATATATCCTAGTCTACGCACCATTGTATAGTAGCCACTGCAAGCTCCTGATCACATTTGTATATTTATTTAAACCAATACGTATCTTGCTTTGTTTTAAGCTCTCATTGGATTTTAAAGTTATATTTTAAAGGTCAATGTTTTTATGTTTTATCCCTTTTAAACACTTTGGCCCTCATTCTGACCTTGGCGGGCGGCGGAGGCCGGCCGCCAAAGTCCCGCCGTCAGATTACCGTTCCGCGGTCGAAAGACCGCGGCGGTCATTCTGACTTTCCCGCTGGGCTGGCGGGCGGTCGCCTTCAGACCGCCCGCCAGCCCAGCGGGAAAGAGGCTTCCACGATGAAGCCGGCTCGGAATCGAGCCGGCGGAGTGGAAGCTGTGCGACGGGTGCAGTTGCACCCGTCGCGTATTTCACTGTCTGCACAGCAGACAGTGAAATACATGTAGGGGCCCTCTTACAGGGGCCCCTGCAATGCCCATGCCAGTGGCATGGGCACTGCAGGGGCCCCCAGGGGCCCCGCGACCCCCCCTACCGCCATCCGGATCCCGGCGGTCCGACCGCCGGGATCTGGATGGCGGTAGGGGGGGTCGGAATCCCCGCGGCGGTGCAGCAAGCTGCGCCGCCGTGGAGGATTCAATGGGGCGGCGGTACACTGGCGGGAGCCCGCCAGTGGTGCCGGTCCGACCGCGGCTTTACCGCCGCGGTCGGAATCCCCATTGGAGCACCGCCGGCCTGTCGGCGGTGCTCCCGCGGTCCTCCGCCCTGGCGGTCAAAGACCGCCAGGGTCAGAATGACCACCTTTGTATTGTGCTTTTATGGTATATTTTTTACCAAAATAAAGCGGACTGACTGACGTCTTTTTCCCCTTCTTCCTCCAATAAGGATTCTGCTTCTAATGACTCTGATGACTCAGAGGCTCAGGGTCCCAGTAAGAAAGCTAAAAACCAGACTCCACCTCCTCTTCAAGTTTTGGATTTTGATCTAACAGAGATTATGCATCCGAGATCTCTCAATTGGGTTCCTTCATCTGAAGTAGCGCAGTATGTTCACTCCAATCTTAGGAAAAGTTTTGACAAGGAGGTACGTTCTCGCCTCAGGGCGGAATGCTTTAGACCAGATTTGGAAGATAAAGTGTCTGATACTCCTGATATTGACCCCACTATGGTCACTTTCATGAAAAAATTTGGTAAAGATCCTAAGAAGGGATTCGATAGGTCTTGGTGTTTATGTCAAGATAAGCTTTTAGATCTTTCGGGTCCTTTAACAAAGATCCTAGATATGGCTTATTTGGCAAAGGAGTCTGATACATCTGTAGATTTTGATGTTTTTATTGGATGGGCCCAGCGTGCCATTTGTCTTTTGGGCAATACTAAGTGAGCTATTTCTTCTGAGCGCAGAAAATCTGTCCTCATACGTATTGATCCGTAGTTAGCTGACTTATCCTCCTCTGAGGCAGGACCATCTGCCGATGGCCTCCTTTTCGGATCTTCCTTTATCAAAGAGCTGGCCAAATTTTGTTCCACCTTTTCGTCAATTGATAAGGCGCACTTGTCCCTTAAGAAGGTCTTCAGACGAGGCCTTTTTGTCAGGGCCAGTCGTTTTGGTGGACGAATGCCCGGCCGCTGTACCTTTTCAGGTCCTCAGAACTACAACCCCAGAGGGAGAGGGGTTTGGTATGGAGACCAATCAGACCCCACCTTCTACCCCATTCGATCCAGAGGAGGTTGTGCCAGATTTCGTTGAGGACCCGGTAGAGGACAACAAGGAGCAATCCACTCACCCACTCAGGTGAGAATTATTCCATATTCTCAGGTGGTTATTGGGGGCAGAGTGGGATTGTTTCTAGAAAATTGGAAAAAGATATCTGGAGACCCTTGGATTCTTCAGACAGTGTTGGGGTTTCATCTAGAGTTTATTGGCTCTCCAACGCAAATTACCCCTCCGACTCCAATGATTTTTTCCCACGAAGATCAGACTTTTATAGATGCAGAAGTGCAAGCCTTGCTAGACAAAGGGGCAGTACGTTTCTCAGCCCTTCTCCCTTCAGGTTTTCTCAGTCCCATTTTTGTGGTAGACAAAAAAGGAGGTGGCCATCGCTTAGTATTACATCTAAAGGATTTCAACTTTTGGATGTTGTATAGGCATTTCAAAATGGAAGGGATTCACATGTTAAGGGATATTCTTTTGGAAGAGGATTGGATGGTCCGCTTGGACCTAAAGGATGCTTACCTTTCGATCCCCATGCCCCCCCACAGGAGATTTCTTCAATTCCTTTGGAAGGGTCAATGTCTGGAATTCAATGCTCTTCTGTTTGGCCTGTCGTCAGCCTCTTGGTGTTCCACGAAACTGTTGAGACCAGTGATGGAATGGTTGAGGACCAAGGGAGTTCGTTTGATCATTTACAAAGACGATATTTTACTGATGGCTCAGAACCCTCAATCCCTTCTGATTCATTTAGACTGGACTATCAGTCTGCTGCAGGATCTGGGTTTCGTTATCAATGTGAAAAGTCATTATTGATTCTGACCTAAGTGATAGAGTTTCTGGGATTCAAGATAGACTTGGTCCGTGCTCAGTTGATTCTACCCTAGCAAAAGATTTGCAATATCAAAAGGGAGCTGAAGATGGCTTTAGCCAGACTGACTATTTCTCTGAGGAATATTGCCAGAATAGTGGGCCTTCTGGCCTCATCTATTCAGGCAATCTTTCCAGCCCCACTTCACTACCATGCCTTGCAGAGGCTCAAGATCAGACATCTACAACGAGGTCTGTATTACTCAGAACTGATTCCTTTAACAGTGGACGTCAAAACGGAGATTCTTTGGTGGCTCCAGCACATGGAAGCCTTCTCACCCAGAAGTAGTGATCGAGTCCGACGCCAGTCGTTGGGGTTGGGGAGCCCGCTGCGGTCCCCTTGTGACTGGGGGTCGTTGGTCGAAATCGGAACAGACGCTTCATGTCAACTGTCTGGAAATCCTGGCAGGCTCTTTTGCTATAAAGAGTCTTTCTCCTCAGAAGACAGACTGTTGCATACTACTGAGGATGGACAACATCTCCGCAGTACGATATGTCAACAAGCTAGGGGATACGAAGTCCAGGATCCATGCAGAGATTGCCAAGGACATCTGGCACTATTGTCTCAAACATCGCCTGGTCGTTATAGCAGAATATCTCCCAGGAGATCAGAATACAATAGCGGACTGGAACTCCAGGTTTCTGACGGATTCCAGTGATTGGAGACTGGATCCAGTGATATTCTTTCAGATACACAGGGAGTGGGGCCCTTGCGATGTGGATCTGTTTGCATCTCGTCTCAACTCCCAGTTAGCAAAATTCTTCAGCTGGCGACCGGATCCTCAAGCACTGGTGACAGATGCTTTCCTGCAGGATTGGTCTCAGTTTCGGGGTTATGCCTTTCCTCCTTTTCTGTTGATCTCCAGGGTACTGTCTCAGGTGCGGAGACAGAAAGCAGACATGGTATTGGTGACTCCATTTTGGAGAGCTAAACCTTGGTTTCCCATTGTCCTGCAATTTGCTTGTGCTCGCCCGCTTCGCATTCCTCCTCGTCGGGATCTTCTCATGAACCCGGAAGGGCATCAATATCCAATGATCCTATCAGGGAAACTAACATTAATGGCCTGGTTGATTTCAGGTCGAGATGGAATTCCCCAGGCCTTTCGACACAGGCTGCAGATTTCATCAAGAGAGCTTGGGCGTCAGGCACACATAAACAATACTCATCAGCATGGCGCAGGTGGCATAGTTGGTGTGATGGAAGGGGTGTTAATCCCGTGGAGTCGGACTTTGAACTGATTGTAAATTTCTTAGCAGAATTAGCAGGTTCAGGTCTGGGGTATAGAACTGTTAATAATTTCAGATCAGCTATTTCCACTGGTCTTGTTCATATTAGTGGTAAACCATTTGCTGAACACCCTATGGTCTGAAAATTGTTAAGGGGTATTCGTTTTTCCAATCCTCCTCAAACCAGATATTCTGTATTATGGGATGTGGCCACTGTTTTGAGATTTTTAGACGTGTGGCCTTCCAATAAATATTTATCTCGTAAACAAATTTCAGCTAAACTGACTATGGTATTATGTTTGATTTCTTGTAAGAGGGTTTCAGATGTCAAAGCTTTGGATTTGTCTGGTAGGGTGTATTCTCCTGAAGGTGTCACCTTTACTGTTACCAGAAGAACAAAAACTGATTGCAGGTCAGTAACTTATCCAATGTATCCGGATAATTCAAAACTATGTGTGGTTCAATGTTTGAAGGATTATGAAGTAGCTACTGATGAATTCAGGCAGTTTGCTAATGGTCAATTACTAATTTCATTGCAAAAACCTTTTAAACCAGTCTCTTCTGCCACTCTTTAAAAGTGGGTGAAATGGTTAATGTAGGAGGCAGGTATAGATACCAGTCAAATTGGTACTCACATTGTCAGAGGGGCTATGGCTTCTAAATCTTATACCTCAGGGTATCGTTTAGAGGACATTATGAAGGCAGCTGACTGGTCTTCTGAATCTACGTTTAGAACATTTTCTCATAAACCTGTAGTAAAGGTTGCTTCAGTAGTGATTGAGCAGCTTTAAACAAGCATAATGGAATCCTCCAGTCCTGAAATAGAATTAAAAAAATTCTAGCTTACGCGTGAAGAATTTTCAATTCTATTAAGGACAGGGAGGCGAGGATTATCCCTCTCTTTGACATATGGTGATGTCATGTATGAATAATATACTTATGTCATATGAAGAATGTTGATTTGTTTACCTTTCCTTTTTTATTATATTAGTCAGTTCAAAGTATTATATACTATTTTGACTGGCATGAGATATTACCTTTTATTATTTTATGTTTATAGGGTCTGAACAGAAGACTACTTGAATACTCTTATCGTTGTTGGATAGATGAAGACATCTTTAGATGGCTCAGTTCCATTGGAAGTTTCTTGGTATTTGGCTCCTGTTGAGCTCCTTTATATCCAGATCTGGTTGGAAGTTCGTTGAATCGGCGTCTACGTAAGAAGTTTCAGTTCAAATGTTTTAAAGGTTATCTGACTTTGTCAAAGAAAGAGGAAGTGACTCTGGGGGCCATGGAATTTATGGACAGGGATCATGGCTGTTGATTGGAGCATGTGATTATATATCAAGCATCATGGGATGTGTAGTTTTTTAGTTTACTGTTTACTGATTGGCTGCTGTGGTTTGGACAGTAAAGAGAGAGATAGCATAATCCTCGCCTCCGTGTCCTTAATAGAATTGAAATTTCTTGACGCGTAAGCTAGAATTGTTTTTATTCATCTCTAGCAGATTGACCTGAGATCACGTTCTGCTGCCCTACAACCGCATAGAGGGTTTAGCTCTGCCTATTCGCCAGTACGCAGCCAATTAAAAGCGGCCCTGAGGTTAGACCAGCAAGAAGGAAGTGCAAAAGAATTGAAGCAAAACGTGAAAATGGGATGGGAGCACTGGCCTTGAACAACCTCTCGGAGGCAGGAAAATGCAACGATACAACGAAATGTTGGAGAGTAATCAATGGTCCCTTTTTTCCTGACCCCTTAACTTCAACTATTGAAGCTTTGATCCCCATGGAAAAATGTGTCAGACACCATTCCCAAAATTTTTCCTCTGATTTGTGTGAGGAGTATTCTATGGCTACAGATTTGAGCCCCCAAATGGTCACTGAAGCAGCTTGGGACTTTTATAACTCCACCTCTGTTACGGAGGTACCAACATTAACAAAACGTTGCCCTTCGGGGAAGGCTCCTGGCCCTGATGGTGTTCTTGTTGATATCTCTAAAGACAAGGTTTCCTTCTGGGCACCACTCAATACTATTGTTTTAGAGCAGCTGTGATTGGCTCTAATTCAACATCTTGGAAAGAAGCGATCATAGTGCCTTTTTTTTAAAAAAGATGACAAGAATCTACCTAGCTGCTACCACCCAATTGCCATCTTGGAATCGACTACCACGATTATGGGGGGAGTTTTATTATTCCGCCTGTAGAAATGGGCAATGAATCATAATGCTATTTCAGAGGCACAGTTTGGATTCCGACCAGGGACAGGAACCGGTAGAATAATGCTTTAACCTATATTTGTTAGCCGGTAAATACTTCAAGGAAGGGGAAGAGTTTTGCCGCTACCATTTATGGGCTCCTCATGCCTCTTTGACCTGTTGAACCATTCCATATCATGGCATATTATGGAGAACACGAGGATGGAAAGGGAGCTCTAAACCTAACAAGACATTTACATGAGGACACGTCAGTGAGGGTACAATTTGGTTGATTACTAAACCATCAAAGTTTTTGTTCAGTAATAAACAGACAAAGTAAACTCAGGGAAAATAATAAACACCAGCATGTCAGTAGACTAACTGGCAAAGCTTCAAATGTCAAAGCAACAGATTATAATAATCTCTGGAACTCAGGATACACGATAATCCTAAAGGAGAATGAGCAAAATAATGACCCTCAAATTAATGGTGACTGAACATTAAATTAAACTTGTTAAATCCACTGATTGGTCCAAAGAAATATGGTGAGCAAATTATGTCCAATTAGAACACTAACAGATACTAAAATTATATAAAATGTTAGCTCTAAGCCTTTCTATTTGCTGTTATTCCATTGACGAAACTCAAACTAAATACATTAGTAACTTGTCTTCCTTTCTTCCGTTCTATCTGTGGACTCTCTGTTCTAATACTTCAACTACGTTGACACCGGATAGCGATTACAAAATATGGAAACATTTTTCATCATGCCATTCTCTCTTCGAGGAAAAAGGAACATAGATTAGAAGCATAACTACGAGCAAAATATACGAATGCAATGAATGAAGTCTGTTAGGCCACGGAATGCAGAAACAGAACATACTAGAAACATTTTACTCAGATAACATTGCACAGTGACCTTGCATCTGCTTCTGCTTCAACCCTGCAGAGGCCACTACACTAAATACACCTTCAATTCTGACATTTGTTTTAGCAAAGAAACACACTCTTGAAAAGACAGAATAATTTCATCAGCTTAAGTTAGTATGGAAAACGAAATATAGGCCTTACATTTGATGGTGGCCATTAAGTCGATCACAATTCTCAAGTTACGATAAAAATTAATACATAATGATTAATATATCGAAAATGTAAATATGATTACATAGGTGGAAAAATAAAGCTGAAAACTCACACCTTTACAATCCCTCCTCTGATGACTATATATGTCATCACACAAGACTCCCAAATAAATGTATTTATTCAAAAATTCAGAATTTAGGCCCTCATTATGAACACAGCGGTCCGTTCTGGGCCGCCGGTGGTGGTGGTAAAAACCGCCAAGAGAGGAGCGGGCCTGACCGCCAAATAATGAACCAAACGAAAGTCAGGCATCCTGAAAACCACCCACCGCCAGCAGAGGAGTGCCGACGGCGACAGCAGAGTCCGCCCACAGGCCGACGGAAAGGCCCAACCCGCCCATTAAATAATGAACCACCAGTCCGCCGCCAGTTCCGGGGTGGGAACCAATGCCACGCAAAGCCAGGCGCTAATGAACCAAATATAAGGAAACACTCACCGGAGGCCCACACAACGTGCCGAAGCAGACATTGATAGAGAGCTGCAGATCATGCCAGCCCTGCTCCTTGCTATATACCTCCACGACCGAGACCGCCGACGAAGATGACAACGGTAAGTACGGCAACCTACGAAAATAGGGAGGAAAGGGCACATTCACATACCCACCCACTGCACCCACCCTGCAACGCCCTTCAACCCTTCACAGCAGCAAACGTCATACACCCCACAGCAAGAGGTACTTACCCGACACAAGGTAAATCCAACTTGACCATAGTACATACAAATGCCCCACACCCATAGCCAATGAAATGAAAGACCAGGGTTCAACAGTGTGCCGCCAAAACACAGGCCACACAGAAATCTTTAATGAAAGCTCACAGAGCCAAATAGTCCAAACAGGGCCAATGGCAAGTCCATACGGCTACAATTGCCATGGGCCACAACAGACCCAACCTGACTCCCAAAAGTGCACGGTACTCCACCTAATGGGGCAACAAAGGGGCATCCAGGCACCTCACGGAACGGGGAAAGGGGGTGGTGGGGATTTGCGATGGGCTTTCATTTGGAAGGTGGAGGGGGTGGGCTTGTCCTTTGAAGGGGGTGTGTTTTGAGCGAGAGGAGCCAGATGTACTAGGCTCAGCCTGGGCCTTTTTTTTCTCTGGGGGAGAGGCACAGGAATGTGAAGGGTAGACAGGGGTGGGCTGTGAAGTGGAAGGAGTAGAAAGGGCAAGGAGGTGAACACGCTTGGGAACAAGACAGGGTGGGCCAGTGGGTTGGAAGAGGTCAGCATGGGAGCGGAAAAGTTTCTTCGGAGCAATTGGGGTGGTCCTGGATGAGGGAGTGGGAGTGGAGGCAGAGGCAGTAGATGTATGTGGTGTAGGGGTGCGTGTAGTGGGTGCAGGTGACTGGACAGTATGCTATGGTATGGTGGATGTGTGATGGGTGGGTGTCTTGGTGTGTGTATTTGGAAGGGGGTGAACACAGTGGGTGAAGACAGGCAGCTAGTGTGGATGTATGTTGTGTGGGTGTCTGCAAGTCTGGTGAGTGTGCTGCATGTGTCAACTAGAGTAGTTGTGTTGAGTGCAGGTGTGGTGCAAGTATGTATGTCTGCTATTGTGGTGAGTGCAGTAAGAGGAGCAGCAACAGTGGCTGAAGGTGCAGTGGATGAGGGTGTGGATGTAGAGGGGACAGACAGGGAGGAGGAAGAGGTGGGCACACTGGGGAAGTGGATGTTGTTGTGTGTGCATGTGTCTGTTAGCTGTGTGAATGCTTGTGGTGGGAGTGTGGTGCTTGTGTTTAGAAGTGTGTTTCTTATGTGTTGATGTGCTTGACTGCGTGTCTGAATGTGTGCCTTGGACGGGTGAAGGGAGTAGGGTGCTGGAAGGGGTAGAGGAGGTTGGAGGGGGGACGGAATGGCCAGGTAAACTGGCTGCCGTCCAAGAGGAGGCCAGAGCCTGAAAAGATCTTTGTAGGGCAGACACAGCACTGTGAATGCCATTCAGATAGGCATTTGTCTGCTGCACCTCTGATGCTAGCCCCTGGATGGCATTGACAATGGTTGTCTGCCTTACAGAGATGGTTCTCAGGAGGTCAATAGCCTACTCTGTGAGGGCAGCAGGTCTGACTGGGGCAGGGGAGGAGGTGCCTGGGGCGAAGGAGATGCCCACCCTTCTGTGTGAGCGGGCACGGGCAACTCGGTGGGGAGCAGAAGGGAGGGCGGTGATGGAATGGGGGGTGGCGGAAGATGTTACTGTAGTGGTGTGGCCACTAGGGTCTGCCACCGCTGGGGAGCCCCCAACGGAGGAGGTCTCGAAATCACTACCTCCTGTGGTAGTTGCCTCCCCCATGGAACTCCCCTCGCCCTCCCACCCACTGGTCCCCTGGGCGTCGGATGTCTCTGCCTCTGAGGATCCGTGGACCACTGCTTCCCCACTTGCTGGTGCCTCAGCTCCCTCGCCGGATGTTGCTGCTGTATCAAACCAACACATGAGAACAGGGATGGGGATAAAAAACTGGAGAGACAATTGTGAATAGCTGAATGGAGGTACTTAATGGCCAGACATACACCCACCCAGAAGACACACCCAACAGGCAGCACCGTTCACTATGCCTATGACCATGCCCCTGAATACTGACCAGAATACTGCTCTACACCCACCCACTGGACTACCTAAGGAGGCGACGTGTGGGAGCCCTGACAAAGACACCCCTACCCCCTTTGGGGACCATAAAGTAGATGGACACCAGTCAGACTCCCTGCCTCTAAGCAGCATGAACCCTAATGCACACACAGACATCCTTCCAGACTGAAGTTTGTGAAATGAGTACTCAGCCCCTTGTGACTGCTGTGCAGCCTTCAAGCGCCCATCCAGGTCTGGGTATGCCACCGCCAGGATACATCGCATGAGGGGGGTCAGTGCCCGACAGGCACCCCTTCCACATTAGGAGGACTTCCCCAGCTAGTCTTCACAGATCTTACGCGCTCAGCGCCGCAGGCCCTCCCACCTCTTTCTGCAGTGAGTGCTCCGCCAGTTGTAGACCCCCAGGATCCGCACCTCCTTAGCGATTGCATGCCAAAGTGCCCTCTTCTGGTGGGCGCGTACGTAAAAGGGTGACACAGATATGGAACACAGAGGTCAGGCACTTGCAAGATAGGTACAGCTGGCTAATTGTCCACTATGGGACAGACAGTACTCTCAGACTTACAGGCCATACGCACACAGCATGCCATGCACCACGGCCCATGCAGGCTCAGAGGTGCACACATATGTACATTCAACACCATCAGTTACCCCACAAACCGAGGCTCACCTGTACCTCTGGCCGTCCATACAGTTTTGTGTACAGGGGCAGGACCCCGTCCACTAGCCTCTCCAGTTCCTCCTGGGTGAAGGCCGGGGCCCTTTCCCCTGCCACACAAGCCACATCCATTGCCAGAGGCAGGCCACAGCAGTACACACAGTGGAGTACCTGTCTGCACGAGATCAGGGAGTCAAGTGAATAATCGATGACGAAATCGTGTACGTTCCGCGGCGGAGTGCACCATCACCGCCGGCGGAGATCATGATACGCCAGGATTCCCCATTGACATCCATGTTAACCAATGACGGTGCGAATGGCGGTAAACACCGCCTTACTCTGTGACATCAACCGCTAGTGGTATGAGGTCACTTCGACAACGAAAGGCCTGGATTACAGTGGGCAATCATTTTGGCAGTAACTACGCATCTATAAATAAAACTTTGCACAATGAAGGCCCTACTAGCCACATGAAGCACCTAAGCATGTGTCCATTCCATAATTTACCACACATGAAATACTCTGGGCCATATTTATACTTTTTGACGCACAACTGCGCCAACGCAGTTGTGCGTCAAAAATTTTATCGCCGGCTAACGCCATTCCAACGCACCATGCGGGCGCCGTATTTATTGAATGACGTTAGCCGCCGTTAGCCGGCGCTGCGGACTGGTGTGCGTAAAAAAAAATTACTCACACCAGGCAGCGACGGCGTAGGGGAAAATGGAGCTTGGGCGTCAAAAAATGGGGCAAGTCAGGCTGAGGCAAAATTATTGCCTCAACCCGATTTGCGTCATTTTTTTTTTACGCCCAGACGCCATTGACATGACTCCTGTCTTAGCAAAGACAGGAGTCATGCCCCCTTGCCCAATGGCCATGCCCAGGGGACTTATGTCCCCTGGGCATGGTCATTGGGCATAGTGGCATGTAGGGGGGCACAAATCAGGCTCCCCTATGCCACAAAAAAAAATGGAGAATATACTTACCTGAACTTACCTTAATGTCCCTGGGGTGGGTCCCTCCATCCTTGGGCGTCCTCCTTCCGAGCCCACAGGTCCCTTAACGCCTGCCCTGAGCAGGCGTTAAAAAATGACGCAAAATCGCCTGGACGTCATTTTTTAAGGCCCGTCCACTCCCGTGCGTCATTTTTGCACAGGAGTTTAAATATGGCGCACAGGCCTGGGAGTCATTTTTTAGAAGGGAACGCCTACCTTGCATATCATTAACGCAAGGCTGGTTCCCCCTTCTAAAAAATGGGCCACATGGTGGAACTTTGACGCCCGCTGCGTCGGACGTCAAAGTATAAATATGGGGCAGTGTTTGCACCGAATGTGCGTCAAAAAAAACGACGCAAATCCGGCGCAAACAGAGTATAAATATGCCCCTCTGTTCCCTCAATGTGATGTAGATCTGTCAGGAAGCAGTTAATGTTGAGTCTCTACAATGAACTATGCAGTGCGCAAATGGTGAAATGTGTGCCTATGTATGTGTCTTCATCACACCTTTTTGAAACCCCTCGTAGGTACTGGCCCTTGTGGCGAGGAAGGGCACCATCGGTGTACAGACCACTTGTGGATATGAGGACCATGGTGGAGCGTCAGATCATAATCAATTACCGACTCACACGTGCAACAATTCAGGAACTTTGTGCTTTGCTGGATCCTGCACTAACTCCAGGAAATCGTAATCAGCATGCCATCCCTACTGAAGCGCACTCCATTTCAAGTGACAGTGGGCATGGGTGCTGGATTTTCACAGCCAATGTTCAGCATGGTACTCACAAGATTTCTGAATGTATTTGTACAACACCTGCAGTCCTATGAGAGGTTTCCCCAAAGTACTGACTTCCCTGCCATCAAGTCGGAATTCTATGCCTTTGCCAACATATCCCATGTTATAGGTGCCATCGATGGCACCCACATACCAATCATCCCCCCAAGAGTAAGTGAACAGGTGTACAGAAACAGAAAGAACTTTCACTCCATGAACATCCAATTGGTATGTACCAGTACATCTTACATGTGAATGCCATGTTCTGAGGTTCTGTCCATGATTCCTTTGTGTTGAGGAACAGTAGTGTGCCACACAGGATGGAACAACTCCAAGAGGACAGAGGGCGTATCATAGGTAAGTGTGCCTGTCACTAACTGACAAATAGCAGATAGCCAGGATGTCTGACTAAGGGGCATAACAATGACGACTCTGTATTGCACCTTTTTCTAGGTGATTCTGGCTATCCAAACTTGCGTTGGCTCCTGACACCAGTGAGGAATCCCAGGACGGATGCAGAGAGGAATTACAATGAGGCCCATGGACATACTAGGAGGGTGATAAAGCAAACTATAGGTCTCCTGAAGGCTAGATTTAGTTGTCTACATATCTCTGGGGGTTCCCTGGCCTATGGGCCTGAAAAGGTGTGTAGAATAGTGGTGGCCTGCTGCATGCTGCACAACGTGGCAGTGAGACATTCCATCCCCTCTTGGAGGTGGAGGGTGCTGTATGTCCTGACCAGCTACCTCAGAGAGGTGAGGAGAATGATGGTGATGATGAGGAAGGGGAAGATGTCAATTCCAGGACCCAACTGATACAACTCTACTTCCAGTAACTGTGTGGGTCTGGGGCCTGACCTTGGGGTTTGTGACACATACTGGCAGTGTGCTCAGTCATGTAGGGGGGTTGATAATGATAGGTGAAACATGGTCAACTTCTGAATGGTACAGATTGTAATTTTTTGCATTTAATTATTGCCAACAGTTAGGCACACAGGACTCCCTTCATGCACAGATTTCACAATAAAGTAGTTATCAGCCAGTTGCATCTATACTTCACTCTGTTCACAATTTAACACAGGGGACAATGTTACAGGTGTGATATGTGTTTTATTGGTTGAAGTGAGTAAATAGTGCTATTTACAGTGATGGCAAGTCGTAAGGGGTGGGTGTTTTTAAGACCAACATGGTGGCAGCCTTGTTGGTACTAATGATAGGTCCATCTTTTCTTACATTAGTTCTTATTGCCTCTTGGCAATATGTGATGGCTGATTGAGTCGGATGGTTGCTGTGCAGGTTGTTGCTGAGTTACTTCTTGAAGGAGACCTTGTTTTTTGCTGATGTTCCAGTGCCATATCTTGGCCTGAGGGTCCATTTGGGTGCCTGCTGTTGATCTTCAGGGGATGACATGGTAGGCCCTTGGATTTCCTGTGAGGGTAGTTCCTGGGATGTTTCTGCCGATGGTGTATTCTCATGGTGGGTGTCCGGTGCTGTAGTGGGGGCCTCTTGTCCTGTGTGGGTGTCAGACTGGTTTTGGACCAGCTGCAGCAGTGCTCCTGCCATGGTGGCCATTGTGACATTGTGCTGTTTCCACTGCTCCATGGCCTGTTGGTGGTGTTCCTGCTGCATCCTCTGACTGTGCTCCAGGGTGGACGCAACCTGTGCCAACGTGTCATGGGTATGCTGGTAGGCCCCCAATACCTCTGATATCATGTCCTGGGCTGCTGCATCCATCCTGTGGCCTCCTCCCTGGCCCACTGCCACCCTTGCACTTTCTCTTGCCCCCTGTGCCTGTGTCCCCTGCACAGGTCTGGCAGTACCACTTGTACTGGGGCCCTCGCCTTACTGTATGTTGGGAGTGGGAGACTGTGGCCTCTGTACTTGTGTTCCACCAGACTGTGGCCTGGATACACTGGTGTGGGGATGCTTGCCCTGGGCTGCTGGTCTTGACTGGGTGGTAGGGGTGACAGTGGTTTCCTGGGTAGGGCTGCTGCATGGTGACTGTCCAGGACTGTGTGAGGGAGCTGCCTGCTCATCAGTGTCCAGGGATCCTTCACCAGTGTCCTGTGAGGTGCCTCTGTCTCCCTGAGGGGCAATGGCACTCCTTGTCCCGTCCATTAGGAGTGCATGGGTGGTGGTGCCTTTTGGGAGACATTGACATGTCTGTTACAGCTACATGAATATTTGAGGTGAACAGGACTGGGATATTTTCTGCTAGGGTTACTTTCAGTGGCCTTGCAGGGTGCCTTTGTGAGGTTGACACTGCATTTAGCGTTGACTGTGGGGTTGCATTGTGTTGGGGGGTGTCCTTCCATTGTGGGTACTTGCAGGGGTAGGTGACTGTGCACAGTGGGAGGGATGTGGGCCTGTTAGTGGGTTTGTGGTCATGCGGGTGGTGGATTTAGTGGCTAATGCCTGGGTGGGGTGTTGGTCCTGGTGGGTGTGTGTGGGGTGGTGTGGTGCATGCATTATAGGTATGGTGTGAATGGGGTATATGCTGATGGCTTACCCGAGTCCATTCCTCCAGTGATTCCAGTGAGTCCCTCAGGGTGCAGGATGGCCAGTACCTTTTCCTCCCAGTCTGTGTATTCTGGTGGTGTTGGTGGCGGTCCTCCCCCAGTCTTCTGCACTGCGATGTGCTGCCTTGATGCCATGCCCCTGACCTTCCCCCACAGGTCGTTCCATCTCTTCCTGATGTCGTCCCTGGTGCATGGATTTTGTCCCACTGCATTGACCCTGTTCACAATGGTCTGCCATAGCTCCATCTTCCTTGCGATGGGTGTGTGCTGCACCTCGGCCCGAATATTTGTGGCTCCACCTCCAGGATCGCATCCACCATGGTCCTTAACTCCCTTTTTGTGAAGTGTGGATGTTTAGGGGGTGACATGGTGAGTGTGGTGAATGGTGTCGGGGATGGGAACGCGGTGAAGGTTCTCTTCTGTAGGTCAGTGTGCGTCTCCTGTATGCTGGCGTTCGATGTCTACCTGTGGTGCTCTCCGTCTTCTTCGCCTGGTTTCGTTGCAAAGGATTGTGGGGTATGTCTGAGGGTGTTTTATGGGGTTTTGGATGTGTGTCAGATGTGTGGGTTACACGCTTATCCAATTTGTGCACTTCTTGCTGTTAAGTCCACTTGCTGCCCGTGGCGGTCGGAGCCGCCAATGGTCGTTCGGCCTCCATTGTATGCCAAGGTGATTTGTGCATCATTATTTGGAGGGTGGGATGTGGGTGTGCTTGGTGGTGGCGGGGTGGGGAGGTCCGGGATTCCCGCCGACAGGGTCATGGCTGGGAGTGGTAGAACGGCGGAATTCTGTTCTCCACCACCACGGTGGTCAGCGATGTTTCCTGCCATGTTCATAATGACCGCCTTAGTCTCATTCCCATTTTTGTAAATTTTCTTTCTTCTTGAATTTTCCCCATAAAGTTTTTCCATCTGAACATCTACCCTCCACTGATTCTTTTCAAATCTTTTTCTTTTAATCATTTGAAATGATTTATATATTTCCCAAATTCCAATTAGACAAAACACAGAAATTAAAATCCATGTTGCTAATTTTAATATAATACCTTCTCCTAGTTTGCCAATCCAATTTCCTACTCAAGCAATTCCCTTGCTAGCCTTTTCCCAAATAGTAGTTTCAGTTAAATATTTTAATTCTGTTTTAACTCTTGTTAAACTACTAATTAAGCATCTAACTAACTTAGTATTATCTGGTATGTATGAACAACAGTGACGTGGACCAAGTAATTTACAAACTCCACCATCTTTTACTAAGAGAATGTCTATCGCAAGGCGGTTCTGAAGAGTAATAGCTCTTGTCGCAGCCATTTCAGTATTCAGGAGTAAAATAGCTCCTGAGTGATCTGTCAACATGTTATCCACAACTGTAGACAGCTTCTGTATTTGTATTGAACTCATAACAACTTCCACTGAAGTAATTATTGCTCCAATATGTCTCCCACAGTGCAACAGTTTAATTCCAGCTTGTGTCTCATTTGAATTTCTGAAATTTTAAGAAACATACTTAAGTCTTCCAGTTGGTACATTTTTGGAAAGCCTATTCCCAAATAGCATGTGCCATACCATCCTCTAGGAAGACAGTAATAGGCATTTTTCCCATAAATATAGTAGACACCGGGCACTGGTGGATCCTGACCATTCAACATAAAGCTCCATTTACTCCCAAACAAAAAGCACATGTCTACATTCACTCATTCCCACGTATACTCTAGCTACATAAGTCTGCGGCCTGTATATACAAAGCTTGCCTACATGTAATGCATCTAACATCAGCTTCAGCTATGTCAGTATATGCATGATCAGTTCCAGGACTTCACAAAACTAATCCCTTATCTATTTTAGCTTTTATTACTCTTCTCCTATCCTCTGTGTTATCTGGACATTTCTTTTCTACCGGTGTAAGTAAATAGGTGAGATTATTTTTGATGAGAGATTGCAGTTCCAAATGTTAATGTAGGTTCAAAGAAACCATTTACTATCTCTATATTGTGATCCCTAGCTATCTTACTAAGATCTTAAATAATAGGCACATAAGAAAAGACAATATCTAAATTTGAATAAAAATATTGAATATATTCTTGATTATAGAACTGTGTTAGTAAAAGACTACAACTTATAGCATAAGTAAGCGGTAAACTATGATAAGAAATTCCCTCTTCAACAGAGGCTGGAATCTGTGTGCAGACATAACAATCTTTTGCATCCATTACATCAACATACTCATGCAATAAGCGATAGAAGACATTAGAAGAAAGTTCTTTCTCTTCGTGTAAGTAGTTCTCATCTATTTTGAACCTATCCATGCCTGAAAGATCAGTAGTTGATTTTGAAGGAGAAACAGTTTTAGATATAGCTGTGGTATGGTTGGCTCCATTCAATTAAAAAACAATCACACTCACAATCAATAAGAAACATACTTTTGCACAGACAATTGCCAAACCAATACCTATATATTTGCAGCAACTATTCGTAGTGTGTTGATTACTAAAATTTCCCATGGTCTATAAAGAACCAAAAAGAAAAAACAAAAACAATTATGGCTATACAGCAAAAATGAAAAACAAAAATAAAAACATAAGACAAAAGTTATAAAAATCTTCAACTTGCAATCTTCAATTTTCAAATTCAATCCCTCTTCAGTTTTGCTCTATTTTTTTTCAAAAGTTGATTCACACTATTAGGACCCTCTGTCAAAGTTCGGTAGAAATGGTCAAAATCAGTTTAGCAGTTTGTCAAGTTAGGTTATCATAGTCTTTTCCAGGTACTATTACAACAAAGTCTTTTCATCTTCATTATTTTCTTTTTCAAACTTCAATTTTCCCAACAAATGTTCATCAGTCTTCTTCATGTATCAAACTATAAACCTGGAATGTCTCTGTCAAAACAAAAATTCTAAAACTCTTGCCATTCATTTGTAGTTGCATATGCCCATTCACAACCAGAATATTTCTTGTGGGCAACTCTTTTTCTTTTCAATCTTCGACCACTATAAACCTCTCCTTCACTCAAGTCTTCTTCTACGTTCAATTAGTTTTCTTCCCAAATTGGTGGTACTTCGTTGATCTTCCCTGCTCCTTAGCTTTTCTCTGGCCAGTTATCACCCTTTAGCGTCTTTTTCGTTAATACTCTTTTCAAAATCAAACTTGAACTTTTCTCCTTTGACGTTCCCGCAACTGGTTCAGGAGGAGTCAAACCTTTTTGGCTAGGATCTGTCTCAACTCCTTTTCCACTGGGGTCAGTCACTTGTTCAGTCTCGTTTATTAGAACATCTGCAGGTCTTCTCTCGACCTGTACTCTCTCTTGTTCTCCTTGAACCAGTACTTCGGTTGAGGATTGTTCACCCTCGCTTTCCAAGATACCTTTCACTTCGTCTGACACAGGAGTGGGTAATTCGACTGGAGCTATTCCAGGTGCAGCCTCCAGCTATTCTCTTTCTTTTTATTGACCTGGAATACGCTTAGGTGCGGGCAATCTCAACAGCTCTTCTTCTTGCTCTGTTGGATTGTTCACTTTCCGAGTATGACTTGCATGTATCCAGTTCGCAAGTTCTGCACACTTCACAGCTCTAGTCGTGATTAATATCACCTGATAGGGTCCGTTCCACCTTGGCTCCAAGCTCGACTTCCTCACATGCTTACGAATAACGACCCAATCACCAGCTTCCAAGTTGTGTCCTTGACCATGAGATGATTGAAGTGTGGAAGCTTCCACCTGATGAGAGAAAGATTGTACCACATCAGCTAGACCCTTGCAGTAGTCTCGCACCATACCATCTGTAATGTTCACAAGTGCATTTGTAGATACTGCTGGTAATCTCATAGCTCTACCCATGAGGATTTCATGGGGCGACAGTTCTCTTTTCTTGTCAGGAGTGCTTCTCATTGACATTAGAACCAACGGCAATGCATCTGGCCATTTCAAATTTGTTGATACACACACTTTTGCCAATCTCGATTTTAGAGTGCCATTCATCTGGTCTACAAGTCCTCAGGCTTCTGAGCGATAACTACAATGGAGTTTCTGCTCAATGTTTAAAGCTGAACATAGCAATTTTATAACTTCATTGCTGAAGTGGCTTCCTCTATCTGATTCCAAAGAGACCGGGAAACCAAAACGTGGTATTAACTCTCTAACCAGTAACTTTGCTACTATCATTTCTCCTTGTAGGTTAAGCCTCAATCCAGTGACTGAAAATGCACACAATCACAACACATACTTCAGACAAGCACACACAGGCATTTAAAAAAAAAAAAATTTCATTCTGCTAAATGGTCCTCCTGCCATGCCAATGTATCCCATATTGACCACTGTCCATTTGCCAACAATCATCTGTTGACAAATAGTGCATCTGTGGCAAATTGCTTCGGCAACCTGTCCAAATTTTTAATTGAACCAATCCTATTTGAAAGTGCGGACCATCCCATCTCTCCCTATGTGGGATTGTCCATGGTAGTATCTAGCCATCTGTGTCAGTAGAATGTTTGGCAGAACTACTTTCCCTTCTCCTGTCATCTAGATATCATCATCCCTTTGAACACATTTTAACTTCAGCCATTCTTTGCGTTCCTCTTCAGGGACATTGTCTTGAATAGCTTTTAGCTCTTCCAAGGTATCAACAATTTGCATAGTAAAATTTGCGTAGACCTCATCATTTTCATGTAACAATTCCCAATTTCCTTTGAAGGATATGCCATTCAAGGCACAAAATTGTGCGTCTTGATCTGCATATGCATTCAAAATGACACGTAATCTTGTGACCTCTGATGTGCACTGCATTTCACCACAGCAACTTTCTTAGGAATTTGAATAGCTTGTAGTAACTCATGAATCTTCTCACCATTTCTTATTGGTGAACCAGAAGAAGTAAGGAAACCTCTCTGTGACCATATCTGGCCAAAGTCATGCACAATACCGAATCCATATTGACTATATGTGTAAATTGTCACTTTCATCTGATTCAAAATATGGCAAGTTCTAGTAAGAGCTACCAATTCTGCTACTTGTGCAGAAAACACTCCCTGAAGTCATGAAGCTTCCAGTATGACAGTGATAGTACATACCGCATATCCTGCTCTCAATGTTCCCACATTATCTCTCAAACAGGAACCATCAACACAAATAATTTAATAATTCTCTTCCAGGCAGGTATCTCTAATGTCTGCACTGGGTTATGTGCCTAATGCTATAATTTCCAAACAATCATGTTATGTATCATCCAATTTGTCAGAACCAATGTTTTCAATTGGGAGTAAGGTTGTTGGGCTAAGCACTGTACAAGTCTTAACTGACACATTTGGAGATCCCATGATTGCTGTCTCATATCTAGTCAATCTTGAACTGGTGGGGTACTGTGTCTTGGAACATGTAAGTAAAATCTCTATCGAGTGAGGTACCATTATAGTAAGGGGATATCCCATTACTGTATCCTCACTCTGAACAATACTTTGCTCAACTGCTGCAACAGACTGCAAACAACCAGGTAAAGCTGCTGCGACCGGATCCCAAGTAGCTGAAAAATATGCTACTGGACGATCGACACCACCATCTGTCTGAGTCAAAACGTACAAGGAATGTGCATCACGTTCTTGACAAAACAACAGAAAACTCTTAGGCCCTCATTACAACATTGGCGGTAAACGCTGCTTACCGCCATGCAGAAGACCGCCAACACACCTCCGCGGTTGCGGAATTCCACCACAGCTATTACGACCCACAGCTCAGAATCCACCAAAATCTAGACACCCACACAAGTCCGCCACACCAAAGGTCAGTGATAAACTGGCGATAACAAAACCTCCACCATCACGGCAACAGGAATACGCCCACACTATCACGACCCACAAATCCACGCTGTGGTCTTTCAACTGTGGTATTCCATTGGCAGCACACACCGCCGCGCTCAAAATACACACACAATTGCAAAACACAACCACATTGGACAAATCGAAATACACACACCTGATACACATACACACACCACTCCCACACACCCAATACAATATAAAACACACACCCACATTACCCACAAACCCTTAATACCAAAAATTTTGAAGAAGGCCAGAGGGACAGCAAAGACAACACCAGCATACAGAGGCACACAACACCATCACACATACACATCCACACACAAAACACCACACAACCCTAAACATCACCCCACACATCACAACACACACCACCTTACACATCACCCACACCACCCCCTGGCACTGCAAAGACACCCCAGGGTCATGGTGGAGGAAATCATCCGGGTAGAGCCACAGCTATTATGATCACAGGTGCAGCACACCACCATAGCTAGGAAGATGGAGCTATGGCACAGAATCGTGGACAGGGTCAACGCTGTGGGACAGCACCCAAGAACACGGGAAGACATCAGGAAGAGGTAGAACAAACTACGGGGGAAGGTGCGTTCTGTGGTCTCAAGACACCACATTGCGGTTCAGAGGACTGGCGGCGGACCCCCACCTTCTCCCCCACAACTAACAACATGGGAGGAGCAGGTCTTGGCTATACTGCATCCTTAGGGCCTCGCAGGAGTAGCAGGAGGAATGGACTCGGGTAAGTCAAATCTTAATAATTACATCCCCCACCCTACCTGCATGCTATCACATACCCCCACCCTCGCCCTCACCCCATCACTCCAACTCCTCACATATGTCCCACTATCACAAACCACACATCCCAACACCAAGCACTGCATCCAACAACAAAGCATGGACACCCATCACCAATGCATGTCCACTACACATACCCACACAGACCCCTAAACAATTATCACACAAGGTCCTACACAGGAATGGAAGCACTGAGGGACAGGGTCACCCACCCATTGCACACCATGGCACACAGATGCAATAAACATGCCTTTACACCCCTGCAGGACCTTTACCCAACGTCACCGGACAGGAGGTTCCAGACATGTCCACTCCACCCACAGAAGAGGCCCACAGTGATGACAGCAGCTCTGTCCAACTGGATCTAGATGACCAACCCGGCCCATCTAGGACCTCGGGACAGTCGGTTCCCCACACACTGGCACATGCCATCACAGAGCCTCCCCCCTCAGGAAACACCAGCACAGCACCCACCCAGCGGGCCCATGCCTCTGTCCCCAGGACACGTCAAGCAGCAGTGTGTCCACCACTACAAGGAACCCAGGCTAACCCACCAACCCAAGAACAGCAGGGACTTGGGGGCAGTGGAAGTGGGCACACGGTTCAGGGGACAGAGGCTCAGGAAAACCGGGGAACTGGGAGGGCTGCTGTGCGACAGCGGAAGACAGGCCCAGGGAACCCACTCTCCACGAGGCCCTCTCCGACATCAAAGGAGCCTACCATCATTCCTAGGAGACGATGGCAACGGTACTGGCCACGTTTCAGGAGACCCGGCGGCTGCAGGAGGAACAGTATTTGGGGTTCAGGGAGGAACTCAAATCCATCAATACCACCCTGGGCACCATTGTAGGGGTGCTGAAGGACCTCATGGACACCAGGAGGGACACTGTGGCACAACAAGGGGCCCCTGACACTAGCCTGGACGATGAACTGCCCACCACCTCTTCCGCCGCTAGTGGACAGGAGGCACCGCCACAGGACAACGACACCAGCACCCCACCCCCTGCAGATGGAGAACCACCCCGCCAGCGGTCCCTGAGATCCAGGACAAAGACTGAGAACAATGCCAAGACCCCCGCCAAGAAATGAGACCCTGATTGTCATCCTTCTGTCCCACTTTGTCACCCTGTCCATCCTTAAACTGTCCTAGCTCCACTTCCTATGCCCCTTTGGACAATGCACCTGTAAGACTAATAGACTGGACTCTGCCATGGACATTCCTCCACCATCACCCTGACCATTTCACAACCCCCTCCACTATTTAGCACTTAAATAAACACCCTTAAATCACAAAACAATCTGGAGTCAGTCTGTGCTTTCACAATTGTGTATTTGCAATAACTGAGGGAAATAGCAATGTCCATTGTATTGTCAACATACCTATGTCACACAACTCTAGTCCATGAGGTAACATAGCAGAGGTCACACAGTGGGACCCACATCTGTGAAATCGAAAGGGAAAGTGACAAATCAGGGTCCATACACTGGGTGAAACTGACAGACAGATGAGAGGTCGAACAATTTTATCATATGTAGGAGGCAGTGATGTCTTCTTACCTGTGTCTCACTGGAAGTATTGATGGAGCACGGTGTTTCTGTTGTCTCTGTCCTCTTCTTCTGCCTCCTCTTCTTCACTGTCCACAGGCTCCACAGCTGCCACAATACCTCCTTCAGGACCATCCTCCTGCAGAAAAGGCACCTGTCGTCGCAAAGTCAAGTTGTGCAGCATACAGCAGGCCACGATGATCTGGCACACCTTCTTTGGTGAGTAGTATAGGGAACCACCTGTCATATGGAGGCTTCGGAACCTGGCCTTCAGGAGGCCGAAGGTCCTCTCTATAACCCTCCTAGTTCGCCCATGTGCCTCATTGTAGCATTCCTCTGCCTTTGTCCTGGGATTCCTCACTGGGGTCAGTAGCCATGACAGGTTGGAGTAGCCAGAGGCACCAGCAAATGTCAAGGGACAACTGTTAGACACACACTAACCCTCAGTGACAACCCCAGACAACTATTCACACTGTATAGGGTCCATGTCCTCACCTGATAGCCACACACGGTGCCTCTGGAGTTACCGCATCACATAAGGGATGCTGCTATTCCTCAGAATGTAAGCGTCATGCACTGAGCCAGGAAACTTGGCGTTCACATGGGACATGTACTGGTCGGCCAAACACACCATCTGCACATTCATAGAATGGTAACTCTTCCGGTTTCTGTACACCTGTTCACTCCTGCGGAGGGACCAAGGCCACATGTGTCCCATCAATGGCACCTATGATGTTGGGGATATGTCCCAGGGCATAGAAGTCACCTTTCAATGTAGGCAAATCCTCCACCTGAGGGAAAACGATGTAGCTGCGCATGTGTTTCAGCAGGGCAGACAACACTCTGGACAACATGTTAGAGAACATTGGCTGGGACATCCCTGATGCAATGGCCACTGTAGTTTGAAAGGACCCACTTGCCAGGAAGTGCAGTACTGACAGGACCTGCACTAGAGGGAGGATTCCTGTGGGATGGCGGACAGCTGACATCAGGTCTGGCTCCAACTGGGCACACAGTTCCTGGATTGTGGCACGATCAAGTCTGTAGGTGACTATTACATGTTGCTCTTCCATTGTCGACAGGTCCACCAGCTGTCTGTACACCGGAGGATGCTGCCATCTTCTCACCTGCCCCAGCAGACGTGCTCTATTGATGAGAACAGCGATCAGAGGGTCAGCCAACACTGAGGTACGAAAACACAACTTTATTGCACAGATTTGTCAGTCCGCTATGTGCCTGTCTTAGTGTGTATGCAAGGCCTAGATATGCGTGACGCATTTAAAATTAATGCCATGTGTCTCCCTGAAATGGCAGCTGCCAGGCCTGTAATGTGGGACAATGGGATATGAGGTAACTGCGCTGGCGTTGTACACCGTCGCGGTCGAAGACCGTGGCGTAATCCTGCATTGGTTAACATTGGACCCTAGGGGTCCCAGGAGCCAATGACGATGTACGCCGGCGGTGACGGTACGCACCGCCGCAGACGTGACCGCCATTTTCTGTCTGTTCACTCACTTGATACCTGATATTCGACAGGAGAGGACCTACACTGCAAGTGCTGCTGTGACCTCAGTCTGGAAGCGACAATGGCTCAAGTGTCTGGGGAAAGGGCCCCTGCCTTCACATCGGAGGAGTTGGAGAAACTATTGGATGGGGTCCTCCCCCAGTACACACTACTCTACGGTCCTCCAGACAAACAGGTGAGTAATGCTGTATGGGCAATGCCTGTTTGGAGTGGTGTGGTTGGGAGATGGGGGGGGGCGGGGAATGAGGTGTGCATGAAACGACGGTCAGTGGATGTGCGTCTGGGCAAGGGTGGAACGTGGGCCAATGACTCTGGTGGTCCGGACATTTATTGTTTTCCTTTCCCCCTGTACTATTCCTGTAGGTCAGCGCCCACCAGAAGAAGGATATTTGGCGTGCCATTGCCAAGGACGTCCGGGACCTGGGGGTCCACCACAGACGGAGCACCCACTGCTGGAAAAGATGGAAGGACATTCGCTGCTGGAGCAAGAAGACGGCGGAGGCTCAGCTGGGGATGGCCTCCCAACGTGGGAGGGGTGTCCGTCGCACCATAACCCCCCCTGATGTTCCGGATCCTGGCGGTGGCGTATCTGGAGTTGGATGGGCGCTTGAGGGCATCACAGCAGCCACAAGGGGGTGAGTACACTCACATCCATCTGATTCACCGCACATTGGTGGTGTCAGGGTGGGGCAGGTGGGCTGTGGGTTCTCCTAGGCTAGGGCGAGTCTTGTAGGCAAGGACCCTTTGTGAGGCAGGCTCAGAGGCACCCCATCCCCACCAGTGGTAAGAGCCATCTACACCTAGTCAGGCTCCTGTGACTTGCATGTGTGCAGCAATCGGGCATAGGCCTTGTACTCCATGTCCCTGTGATCAATTAGGGAACTCAAGTGCATGGCGTAGTGCAGAGGGCTTCTGTGTCTGTTGTGTCCGTCAACGGTAGCGGTATTGCATGCACTGAACATGTCTTTCTACTTCCTTTCCCCACTCTTTGTGGTCTCCGTGTTCTTGTGTGCATTAGCATCATCAGGCGGAGGAGCTGTGCCACTGGAGCAGGAGGGAGCTGCATCCCACATGGCCCTGGAGGGCGAGACTACGGACTCAGAATTCACCAGTGGGATCAAGGGCGAGGGGAGCTCCACGGCGGGGACAGGAGCTGAGACCAGCGACACCGACTCCTCCTCTGATAGGAGCTCCCTTGCCAGCACTGCCCTCCCAGGAGGGTGGGCATCTCCTTCGCCCCAGGCACCTCCGGCACTGCCCCAGTCAGCCCTGCTGCCCTGAGTGAGGAGGCCATTGACCTCCTCAGATCCCTCACTGTTGGGCAGTCTACATTCTGAATGCCATCCAGGGTGTAGAGAGGCAGTTGCAATAGCCAAATGCATACCTGGAGGGCATTCATTCTGGCCAGGCAGCCCACCAGCGAGCATTTTAGACTCTGGCCTCAGCACTGATAGCAGCCATTGTCCCTGTGTCCAACCTCTCCCCTCCAACTTCCTCCACCCAGACCCAATCCCCAGTACCTCAGCCTATCCCAAGCACACCATCAGACCAGCATGCACACACCTCAACACCTAAGGTTAGCTCTGGCAAACATAAGCACCACACATCCCACAGGCACTCACACAAGCATCATACCCATGCAGACATACCAACAATCACTGCCTCCACTGTGTCCCCCTCCTCCACGTCTCCCTCCTCCCTCCCTGTCATGTCTCCACTCACACCTACATGCATTACATCTTCAGCCACCACCTCCAACACCAGCACGCCCATCAACACACACCGCTCACCTGCACTCACCACCCCCACTACCATTCACATATCCCCTGTGTCCTCTCCCAGTGTGTCTGTGAGCCCTCCTCCCAAAATACACAAACGCAGTCACACACCCACCCAACAGCCATCCACCTCATGACAGCCTCCAGCCCATTCACCTTCACCCAAAGTCAGCAAACGAACACCTCCTACAACCACTACCTCTTCTTCCACTCCCAAACCCCCTCCATCTACCTGTCCCAGTGTGTCTAAAAAACTTTTCATGTCAAACCTTGACCTCTTCCCTTCACCTCCCCCACCCCTTCCGTCACCTAGGGCCCACCTTTCCAGGTCCCAGCCCAGCACCTCAGCCACCACATCACCGGGAACAGTGGTGCCAGCAGTAACCGGCTTCTGGAGTGTGCCAAGCAGCAGGGCAGCCAGTGTCCCAAGGAGCGAGGCCAAGGACATTCCCCCACCTCCAAAACAAAAGAAGTTGCCCAGAGGGAGAAGGCCAAAACACCTGCCACCAAGGGCTCAGCCAGGACAACAGTTCGGATGGCAAGACAGCTGCGCCACCATCCAAGGTGGAGAAGGGCCAGAGAAAGAAAGGGAAGTCGCCGGCAACCTGCACGGCGGACAAGACCAGCACCGCCACATGCACCGCCGCCACAGGCACCGCCGCCAGCACCCAGGATACTGTGCCCTTCACCTGCACTGCAGACACTGTACCCTTCAGCAGCAGCAAGCTCAGTGAGGCCGCCACCAGCACCGCCGCTCAGGACACCGCCGCCACCAGCACTGCTACTCAGGACACCGCTGCCAGCAGCAAGCTCAGTGAGGCCGCCACCAGCACTGCCACTCAGGACACTGCCGCCAGCAGCAAGCTCAGTGAGCCCCCACCCAGCATCGCTGCCCAATGAGTGCCACAAGCACCGCTGCTACTGAGCCCGCCGCCATCACCGCCAGCGGCCACGCCACATCCTGTGCCAGTGTCACCACCGCAGACATGGCTGCCATCCCCAGTGGTGATTCATACGAGGCTGGTGGTCAGTTCCAGGGGCCTGGACAGCTTCCATGTTGCCCCACCGTCAGTGGAGTGTCACATCCACTACCTCAGTCCTTGGCAGGATGAAGCACACTGGGCACAAAGCCCCCTCCAGAACCAGTGGAGTATCACATCCAATACCTCAGTCCTTGGCAGGATGAAGCACTCTGGGCACCAAGCCCCCTCCAGAACCAGTGAAGTGTCACATCCACCACCTCAGTCTATGGCAGGATGAAAAACTCTGGGCACAAAGCCTCCTCCAGAACCAGTGGAGAAAGGCACCCACTACCTCTGTCCTTGGCAGGATGAAGCACTCTGGGCACAAAGCCCCCTCCAGAACCAGTGGCAAAAGGCATCCACTACCTCAGTCCTTGGCAGGATGAAGCACTCTGGGCACTAAGCCCTCTCCAGAACCAGTGGAGACTGTTATCCACTTGAGAGACTGTGGCTTTGCATTCCTCAGGATAAAGCAGTGGGCAACCCACCCACTGAAAAGACTTGAGAGACTGTGGCTTTGCACTCCCCAGGATAAAGCAGTGGGCAAACCACCCACTGTAGTGACTTGAGAGTCTGTGGCTTTGCACTCCCCAGGTTAAAGCAGTGGGCAAACCACCCACTGGAGAGACTTGAGACACTGTGGCTTTGCACTCCCCAGGATAAAGGAGTGGGAAAACCACCCACTGGAGAGACTTGAGAGACTTTGGCTTTGCACTCCCCAGGATAAATCAGTGGGCAATTCACCCACTGGAGAGACTTGAGAGACTGTGGCTTTGCACTCCCCAGTATAAAACAGTGGGTAAACAACCCACTGGAGCGACTTGAGAGACTGTGGCTCTGCACTCCCCAGGATAAAGCAGTGGGCAAACCACCCACTGGAGAGACTTGTGAGACTGTGGCTTTGCACTCCCTAGGATAAAGCAGTGGGCAACCCACCCACTGAAAAGACTTGAGAGACTGTGGCTTTGCACTCCCCAGGATACATCAATGGGCATGGAGCCCCCTCGTGGAGCTGGCGTCGTGCACTCATCCGGCTGAGGTGCCCCCCTTCCATTCCCCCTGAGGTGCCTGTTTTATTTCGATCTGATGCCCCTCCAGTGTTCTCTCCGTTTGGATCAGGTATCTTGTGTGGGCCTCGCCCATGCATTTTGGGCCGAGTGGTCCACGGACTATGTAGGTGCAGTACATGGACTTGAATACTTGGTGTACATATTTGTTAATAATGTATTTACATTTTTGAGTAATGGATTTTTCATGATTACAATCGTTTAACTCATTTCCTTTTGTCCTTGCGTTCTTCCAGGGGGTTGAGTGGGGGGGCAAATGTAATGTTTCAGCATGTATTGGTGTGTGTGCTGTTGTGTGTGAGAGTGGGGGTGTTGTGTGTGTGTGTCACTCTCTTTTCCCTCCACCCTCCCCTGTGTTGTGGGTGCAGTACTCACCGTGGTCGTTGCCGCCGTCGGTCGTGCTCCTGGTACAGGAGCAGGAAGACTATCGCAGGGAGAACTTGGAGTTCCGGCTCAATGGCGTCCTGGTTCCTCGTGGGTTGTGTAGAGGGGAGAGTTTTCCCTTCCAAGTCCTGTTTCCGCCGTGTTTTTGTTCGCGTTGAATCCGCACCGGAAATGGTGGCGGATTGGCCTCTCATAATGGTGTGGGCGGTACATTGTCTTCCGCCTGTCTGTTGGCGGTGACCGCCATGCTGTTTGTTTCTACTGCCGTGGTGGTCGGAGTGTTAATGTGGCTGTCTATGTTGGCAGTTTCTGCTGTGGTCATAATTCCATTTTTTTTTCCGCCGCTTTAACACCGACTGCCAGGGTTGTAATGAGGGCCCTAGTGTAGTCAGGCATATCTAAAGCTGGAGCCTGACACAAACTCTCTTTCAGCTCAGAAAATGCTCTCATACAAGCTGCATCCAATATTATAGGATCGGAAACATCCTTATGATTCAGCTTCGGTAATGGCTTTGAAAGAACTGAAACATTTGCGATCCACTGACGACAGTAACCAACCATTCCCAGAAATATCCCCACATCTTTCTGTGTACTTGGTATTTTTATCTGCAAAATTGTATTTACTCTTTCTCTCGAAATTCTCCTGGTTCCTTTCTACATCAGATGACCCAAATACTTCACCTCTTTCTAACAGTACTACAATTTAGCAAGAGACACTTTGGGCCTCATTCCAACCCTGGCGGTCTATGACCGCCAGGGTGGAGGGCAACGGAAGCACCGCCAACAGGCTGGCGGTGCTTCAGTGCCCATTCTGACCGTGGCGGTAAAGCCGCGGTCAGAAAAGGGGATCCGGCGGTTTCCCGCCGGATTACCCCTGGCTGGGCTGAATCTCCATGGCGGCGCTGCTTGCAGCGCCGCCATGGAGATTCCGACCCCCTTCCCGCCATCCTGTTTCTGGCGGTTTTTACCGCCAGGAACAGGATGGCGGGAACGGGTGTTGTGGGGCCACTGGGGGCCCCTGCACTGTCCATGCCACTGGCACGGGCAGTGCAGGGGCCCCCTAACAGGGCCCCACCATGATTTTCACTGTCTGCTTAGCAGACAGTGAAAATCGCGACGGGTGCAACTGCACCCGTTGCACCCCTGCAACTCCGCCGGCTCCATTCGGAGCCGGCTTCATTGTTGCAGGGCCTTTCCCGCTGGGCCGGCGGGTGCTCCTTTGGCGGGCGCACGCCGGCCCAGCGGGTAAGCCAGAATGGCCTCCGCGGTCTTTTGACCGCGGAGCGGCCAAGTGGCGGTTCCTGCCTGGCAGGCGGCACCCGCCGCCCGCCGAATTCTGAATTAGGCCCTTTATGTCCATTGTCTCCCAGGAAATTCAACAAGGCAATCATTTCATAATTGCACCCTTCTCTTGCGATCAACAAGTCATCAATGTATTACACCAATGTCGATTGACATGGCATTACAAATGACTCCAAGTTATTTTTTAAAATCTGGTTGAAAATGGATGGCGATTCTGAAAACCCTTGTGGAATTCTACACCAACAGTAGACTTTTCTCAAAAATGTAAAACAAAATAGATATCTGCTGTCTTCATGAAGAGGCACGGAAAAGAACGTTTGAAATAGGTCTAACACAGATAATCATTCAGCATCGAACGGGATCTGAAGCATGTTCACAACTGGAATTGGCACAACTGAACAACATTTAATCACAATGTCATTTATTTTCCTAAAATCCTGTACAAGACGTATTTTCCCACATGGTTTCTGTAGAGCCATTATTGGTGAATAACATAAGCTACTCAACACTTCTTTCAGAATTCCTTTCTCCATAAACTGCTCTATCAAAGGTTTTACACCTTCGATTACCTCAATTGTCATTGGATACTGTGGACTTTGAGGGAAAACTACATTTTGCTTCACTGATATACTGACTGGTTCTACTCCTTTAATCAACTCAATGTCCTTTCCTGAAAGATCTCAAACTTTAGACTTAACAGTCTTCTGCAAATCAACAGAAATATCTTTCACTACAAAAACTGGAAAGAAACTAATCAAAGGAGCTTCTTCAATTTCTGGCTCATCAAAACTAATCAAAGGAAATTCCTCAGACACGGACTTATTGCTGACAGTAAGTGTTGAGTCCTCTTCATCATCACTGTTTGTCTGAATTTCAATTCCCTCATCTGAACAGGTAATTAAACATCTTGTTTTGCACAACAAATCTCTCCCCAGTAGTGTCACTGGACTGGATTCGCAAACCACAAACATGTGTAAACCCTTAAAATCACCAATTTTACACAAAACTGGCTCTGTAATGGGGTTCGTCAAATATTGATTCGCAACACCCACAGTTTGAATTGTCTTTCCTGACAAGGGCAAACCTGGAACCTCTGCAGATCTTACTGTTGAGCGTGTAGCTCCTGTATCAACCAGAAAAGAAAGTTTGTGACCATGCTCTCCTCCCCTAACATTAGGACCCTTCCGATCCACTTCTAATGAACCAGCCATCATACACTACTCCCCAACTGAACTATCTGACATTGTTTATTCCATTCTCACTATGTAAGGGAAATTGTTGAAATGCATTAGTACTATTATTCTGATTTATTTTCTGACCTGTGACTACCTGGGAAAGCATCACCTGTTGCTAATGTAATATAATTAGGCCGATCTACCTCCAAGGGGGCAAAAAAATCCCTAGACATTTTTTTTTCTTTTATGCTTAGGGAGCGACCCCTTCAGCAAGGGTCGCCCCCTAGGGGATCAAATTGTTTTTAAGCCATTTCTGCCCCTGCCACTAGACACCAGGGAGTTTTTTTTTTAATTATCCTTATGCATAAGGGGAGCGGCCCCTTGGCCCAGGCAGGCAAAATATTTTTAGGCCTTTTCTGCCCCCCCTTGGAGGCAGATCCGCCTAATATATTTAGGCCGATCTGCCTCCGGGGCTGGCAGAAACCTCTAGACACCAGGGACATATCTATATATTTTTATTTACTTTATGTTTTTATGTATTGGGAGTGAACCCCTAGGCAAGGGTCGCTCCCCTGGGGGGCAAATTGGATTTAGGCCATTTCTGCCCTCCTTGGGGGCAGATCAGCCTAATTTTGTTAGGCCAATCTGCCCCCAAAGGGTGCAGAAATCACTAGACACCAGAGATTGGTGTGTGTGTACGTGTGTGTTTTGCTTGGGGGGCTGCCCCTGGGACAAGGGTTGCTCCCCATGGGGGCACATTAATGTTGGCCATATCTGCCCCCCTTGGGGGCAGATCGGCCTATCTTTGGAAGGCCCATCTGCCCCCAAGGGGGGCAGAAAGCCCACCAGAGACCAGAGAAGATTTGTTTTTAAATAAGAGGGTGGGGGTATGCCAAAGTTGTTCTGCCCACCAGTGAGCAGATGGGGCAATTACCCTCGATCCACACCCTGGGGGGCAGAAAGTCTACTAGATGGTATGGAATTTAAACAACAACAAAAATAGTGGGGTGGTGGCTACCAACCAGTATGGGCCTGGTTATGCCGCCACCCCAACTGAAGGGGGTAACAGCCTTTCAGCTCTCCCCCTGCACGCTAAAAATTTGTATCCCACGGCAAGCAAGAAGACATTTGATTATTTTGGGTTTTGGTTTAACATTTGGGCCTTGAGAGCTTGGTAACTCTCAAAATCGGCCCACTTGGAATGGTGAGGGCTGCACTTTTTTTACTTTGGGACGCTGCCATGTAGAAAAATCCACAAGACCAAGACACATCTGAAAACTAAACATATGGTTGATTCCCACAATGCTCTGCAAACCTCCAAATTTGCTGAAAATCACACATTTTTCTCACATTTTTGTGATGGAACCTTCCAAAATCTGCAGGAATCCACAAAATTCTTACCACCCAACACTGTCCCATCTATACCGATAAAAATTCTGCTGCACTTGTCAGCCTAAAAATGTTTTTTTTATCAAACTGCCCTTTTGGACCCGCTTTGGTTCCCCTTCAAATTCGACATGTTTTTGGCTCTTCCCTGTCCCGACTTGGGGGAATGCTGGGTGGAAGGAAATTTGTGGCTCCTCTCAGATTCCAGAACTTTCTGTCACCGAAATGTGAGGAGAAAGTGTTTTTTTAGCCAAATTTTGAAGTTTGCAAAGGGTTCTGGGTAACAAAACCTGGTGAGAGCCCTACAGGTCACCCCATCTTAGATTCCCCTAGGTGTCTAGTTTTCCAAAATGCGCAGGTTTGGTAGGTTTCCCTAGGTGCTGGCAGAGCTAGAGGCCAAAATCTACAGGTAGGCACTTTGCAAAAAACACCTCTGTTTACTTTGTGAAAATGTGATGTGTCCATGTTGTGTTTTGGGGCATTTCCTGTCGTGGGCAATAGGCCTACCCACACAAGTGAGGTATCATTTTTATCGGGAAACTTGAGGGAACTCTGGGTGGAAGGAGGAGGACATTTGTGGCTCCTCTCAGATTCTAGAACTTTCTGTCACCGAAAAATGAGGAGAAAGTGTTTTTTTAGTCAAATTTTGAGGCTTGCAAAGGATTCTGGGTAACAAAACCTGGTGAGAGCCCTACAGGTCACCCCATCTTAGATTCAAATAAGTGTCTAGTTTAAAAAAATGCACAGGTTTGGTAGGTTTCCCTAGGTGCCGGCAGAGCTAGAGGCCAAAATCTACAGGTAGGCACTTTGCAAAAAACACCTCTGTTTTCTTTGGGAAAATGTGAAGTGTCCACGTTGTGTTTTGTGGCATTTCCTCTCACGGGCGCTAGGCCTACCCACACAAGTGAGGTATCATTTTTATCGGGAAACTTGAGGGAGCGCTGGGTGGAACAAAATTTGTGGTTCCTCTCAGGTTCCAGAACTTTCTGTCACCGAAATGTGAGGAGAAAGTGTTTTTTTAGCCAAGTTGTGAGGTTTGCAAAGGATTCTGGGTAACAAAACCTGGTGAGAGCCGTACAGGTCACCCCATCTTTGATTCCCCTAGGTGTCTAGTTTTAAAAAATGCACAGGTTTGGTAGGTTTCCCTTGGTGCCGGCAGAGCTAGAGGCCAAAATCTACAGGTAGGCACTTTGCAAAAAACACCTCTGTTTTCTTTGGGAAAATGTGAAGTGTTCATGTTGTGTTTTGGGGCATTTCCTGTCACGGGCGCTAGGCCTACACACACAAGTGAGGTATCATTTTTATCGGGAGACTTGGGGGAACGCTTGGTGGAAGGAAATTTGTGGCTCCTCTCAGATTCCAGAACTTTCTGTCACCGAAATTTGAGGAGTGAGGAAAAAGTGTTTTTTTTAGCCAAATTTTGAGGTTTGTAATGGATTCTGGGTAACAAAACCTGGTGAGAGCCCCACAATTCACCCCATCTTGGATTCCCCTAAGTGTCTAGTTTTTTAAAAATGTGCAGGTTTTGTAGGTTTGCCTAGGTGCTGGCTGTGCTGTGTGGTTCTAAAAATTCTGGACCCATGTAATTTACTTTGCCACAGCAGTACGATTTTAGTATCAAAAGACCGATAATGACTAGTACACTAAGCATGAGCATTTTCGCTCAATTCCAGCAGCGTTTTCACCTCAAAATCGCCATTTTCGTCCTGCACTCGTGGCTCCCATTTTATACATGGCAGCCATTTTAAAAGTTGCCCTCACATAGGCTTATAATACAGTCAGATTTGATTCCAAGGACACGTACACCTTGATTGACTTTTCTCTGACCTGGGCAAGCTGGAACCATTGCTTCAGGCCAAACCTGTTTGGTCAGTCCCTCTCCCAGTGGCCGAATCAGATAGCATCAAGGCACACCATGCCATAAAACCCTTATTATCGCTCACACACCCTGCCTAATCTTGCTCACACCTGCACCTGCTCTTTTCTTCTTCTTACTTTACGAGGGGGAGGTGCCCGTTTTTATTGGGGGTCCACACTTATCTGATGTAAAATACTAGGCCTTGCCGGGTAATTTATTATGGGTTGGATGACATGAAATATGAGGTTTCATCATGACACTGTTTTTTCCTTTGTAGTGAAAACATGTGAATGACCAACCAAAATGTCAAGAATGTTTGCCTGAAGCTTAAAAAACTGTATATAAGGAAACCTGACTTTGCATTGAAACACAGTCTCCTGAGAACATACAAATCGTGCTGTTGTACTTCTAGGACACTTGTCAATTGGTTGCAGCCAATAAATTCGATCTTTGACTTCACCTAGAAGACTCTGAGTTTCTGTAGTCTGAATCAGGAAAGTACCCGAGGTCTTTGGGTGTACCCTGGCACCGCTGGGTTACCGGATCAGTACCGGTTCTGAAAAACCCAGTACCTCAGCTGGAGGCCAAAATCCACAGCTAGGCACTTTGCAAAAACAGCTCTGTTTTCTTTGGGAAAATGAGATGTGTCCACGTTGTGTTTTGGGGCATTTCCTGTCGCGGGCGCTAGGCCGACCCACACAAGTGAGGTACCATTTTTATCAGAAGACTTGGGGGAACGCTGGGTGGAAGGACATTTGTGGCTCCTCTCAGGTTCCAGAACTTTCTGTCACCGAAAGTAGTGGAAAAAGTCTTTTTTGGCCACATTTTGAGGTTTGCAAAGGATTCTGGGAAACAGAACCTGGTCATAGCCCCACAGGTCACCCCATCTTGGATTCCCCTAGGTGTCTAGTTTTAAAAAATTTGCAGGTTTGCTAGGTTTCCCTAGGTGCCAGCTGAGCTGTAGGCCAAACTCTACAGCTAGGCACTTTGCAAAAAAGACATCAGATTTCAATGTAAAAATGGGATGTGTCCATGTTGCGTTTCCTGTCCCGAGCATCAGGCCTACCCACGCAACTGAGGTCCCATTTTTATCGGGAGAGTTGGGGGAACACAGAATAGCAAAACAAGTGTTATTGCCCCTTGTCCTTCTCTTTATTTTTTCCTTCCAAATGTAAGAAAGTGTGTAAAAAAGACGTGTAATTGAGAAATGCCCTGTAATTCACATGCTAGTATGGGCACCCCGGAATTCAGAGATGTGCAAATAACCACTACTTCTCAACACCTTATCTTGTGCCCATTTTGGAAATACAAAGGTTTTCCTGATACCTATTTTTCACTCTTTATATTTCAGGAAATGAATTGCTGTATACCCGGTATAGAATGAAAACCCATTGCAAGGTGCAGCTCATTTATTGGCTCTGAGTACCTAGGGATCTTGATGAACCTACAAGCCCTATATTTCCCCACAACCAGAAGAGTCTAGCAGACTTAACAGTATATTGCTTTAAAAAATCGGAGATCGCAGGGAAAAGTTACAGAGTAAAACATTAAGAAAAATGGTCATTTTGTTCAACTCAATTTCAATAAGTTTTTATTTCAGCTGTTATTTTCTGTAGGAAATCCTTGTAGGATTTACACACATGACCCCCTGCTGAATTCAGGATTTTGTCTACTATTCAGAAAGGTTTAGCTTTCTGGGATCCAGCATTGGTTTCACACCCATTTCTGTCACTAAGTGGAAGGAGGCTGAAAGCACAACAAAATAGTAAAAATGGGGTATGTCCCAGTAAAATGCCACAATTTTGTTGAAAAATTGGGTTTTCTGATTCAAGTCTGCCTGTTCCTGAAATCTGGGAAGATGGTAATTTTAGCACCACAAACCCTTTGTTGATGCCATTTTCAGGGAAAAAAACACAAGCCTTCATCTGCAGCCCTTTTTTCCCATTTTGTTTTTAAAAAATGAACTTTTTGCTGTATTGTGGTTAATTTCTTAGTCTCCTTCAGGGGAACCCACAAAGTCTGGGTACCTCTAGAATCCCTAGGATGTTGGAAAAGAAGGACGCAAATTTGGTGTGGGTAGCTTATGTGAACAAAAAGTTATGAGGGCCTAAGCGCAAACTGCCCCAAATAGGCTTGGCACCTGAGGGGGGAAAGGCCTGGCAGCGAAGGGGTTAATAGCGAGCACTTCTTCAAAACCAATAATAAAACAAATTTGTCTATTTACTATAAGTAGAGTAAAACTATTGCTTCAGGAACCTTACGAGTTTCACTGATGGCTTTTTTTTTTTTGCTCCTGCAGTTATTCTTCTTTCTCAGTTCCCCAGATTCGCAAGCAAAATTCGACCCGCAAATTTCACTCTCAACTGATCAATGTATACTGCCCTGGTGCACACAGACCTCTCGCCAGATCTCAGTCCAAAATTCCAAACATTCAACTTAACTCACAACCTCCATTTACCAACCACACCTGATTGGTCTACTAAATAGACAAATTACAACAAAAATCAAGTGTCTCCATACACTTTTAATATAGGCATTTCATATTCTAGGTCAATGAACCGAACCCGATCTGCCTTAAGGAAAACGCCATAAGAAATATGCTATAGACACTATAAACTAAACATATAATAATCAATTAGTACATCAACAACCACACCAGTTTATTAAGAATTTAAAGTTTTATTTCCCTGTATTAACAATGCTTGAGTCACGAAAATCATTCTCAAACTCAAATTATACATATGTAGAAACAAAAATGGCTGATTTAGTCTACACATGAACCTAAGTATGATCTATGCAAATAAACACAATATCACAGTGGTTATTACACAGAACCATAGTAATAGAATCTGAGCAAGATAAATGGAATACATTTGTCATAACAAAGAAAATGTATCAAAGACCATTTATGAACATGAGAGTAACACCTCAGTAACCACTAATTAGTATTAACATGTTGGACTTCATGTAAAATAATTTAGTAACATGAATTTAGAAAACATCTAGTTAAGGCACTATCAAAAATAGCAGTGGTGTTATGATATCAGCAGTTGGTACCTGAAACACAAAAGACAAATAACAATACACGTTTCATACATTTCCCCAATCACTACGGTATTCAGCAATAACGTCTATTTCATCAGGGAGGCAGCAACATCAGACATCATGCTCGGAGCAGGAACAAAGTGAGGAATATGGTTTAGAATTTGGACTATAAGATTACTAAACCATCAAAGTATTTGTTCAGTAACAAACAAATAAAGTAAACTCAGAGAAAATAATAAACACCAGCATGTCAGTAGACTAACTGGAAAAGCTTGAAATGTCAAAGTGATAGATTATAAGAATCTCCGGAACTCAGAATACACGATAATCCTAAAGAAGAATAAGCAAAATAATGACCCCCGAATTAATGGAGACTGAACATTACATCAAACTTGTTAAATCCACTGATTGATCCAAAGGAATATGGTGAGAAAGTTATGTCCAATCAGAACACTAACAGATATTAAAATTATATAAAATGTTAGCTCTAAGCCTTTCTATTTGCTGTTATTCCATTCACTAAACTCAAACTAACTACATTAGTAACTTGTCTTCTTTTCTTCTGTTACATCTGTGGACTCTCTGTTCTAGTACTTCAACTACTTTGACACCGGATAACAATTACAAAATATGGAAACATTTCTCATCACACCCTTCTTTCCTCAAGGAAAGAGGAACATAGATAAGCATAACTACAAGCAAAATATACAAAGACAATGAGTGAAGTCTGTTAGGCCACAGAAATGTAGCTAGGAAACAGAACATACTAGAAACATTTTACACAGATAACATTGCATGGTGACCTTGCATCTGCTTCTGCTTCAACCCAGCAGAGGCCACTAAATACACGTTTAATTCTGACATTTATTTTAGCAAAGAAACACACTCCCGAAAAGACAGAAATATTTCATCAGCTTAAGTTAGCATGGAAAACGAAATATAGGCCTTACCTTTGATGATGGCCAGTAAGTCGATCACAATTCTCGAGGATACAAATTAATACATAATGATTAATATATCGAAATGTAAATATGATTACATATGTGAAAAATAAAGCTGAAAACTCACACTCTTACAGGAATATTGTGGAATGTTGGGTGTGGCTGCTGTGATAACATAATGATGCATGGATTGTTGGTGTCTGTGTGACAGATGAAGTCTGGGTAGGCATACAGCCCTAACAGGACCTAACAGGTGCCATCAGTTGTGATAGCAACCTAAGGGCATAACATAAAATAACAAACCGAGAGCCTTATGTTTGTACAATACATTTGATAAAAGTGGTCACAATTGTTTGCAAACAGACATATGTTGAAACATATTTGCTCAAAGAATTCTGATTTGTAGGCGACTGCAAATCTGACCTACCTCATTAATATGCAAAAAGGTAGGTGGTAAATTGTGACCCACTATGAATCGCTGCCATCACAGGGATGGTGGCCTGCTGGTATCATCAGACCACCATGTATGTTATTGTTTTCAAATAAAGCAATCCTTATTTTTTATTCAGTTTTTACGAGTAAAGAGTGGTCCCAGGGATAACTACCTACTCCTAAAACCATGTTTTTCCAACACTGAATAAGACTTTTTAAAGAAATATGTGGGATCTTCAATAGATATTTGCTTTATTCCTAAGGATCCATGGAGAGCTCTAAAGAATTTTTGGCTATCCCTCTGCATCTCTGTATTTCGCAATTTAGTCTTGGGTGGTACTATCCCAGTGAATAAAACCATATGTCATCACATGTTGTCGTGTTTTGCCTTGTATCTCATTGCCATTTGAGCTCTAATGTGAGCCTCACACGTGCTGTCCTGTTTGCAAGTGGTTCACCACCTCTATTATCATTAAGTTATCAATGATTTGTGAACGATTGACACATACCATAAGAAATCTCAAACTGGAATGGAAGCCCTAATCATACCCCTTTCAATTTGCGACTTGGTATGTATTGGCAAACCTATGTTGCGATTTAGTAACAACTTACTGAATGGCAATTTGTGTTTTGAACATACCAAAAAGTTATTCTGCAATGCCAAGGCTCCAATTTTGTTACTTGGAGTCTTTGCGACCGCAAAATAGCTTTGAACATTGGGGTCAAAGCTCCTACTCAACTGGTTACAAACTCTTGTATGAAGGTCCTGCCCTGCTACGTCTTCCCGTTATCCTATCTACATCCTTAGGTTTATTGCATTAGTCCACCTCACCTGAAAAAAAACAAATGGCTTTTGCATCTCTTTAACTGTCCTATGCATATTAGCACTGCGGAAACATTTAGCATAGTGTCCATTACTATGAAAAATGCTCTATCCCTTTCACAAATTTTGTACATGGCTATGACCGCCGGACATCCAGTTCGCCATGTGCCTTTTTGCGCTGCATTTTATAAAACATCTGTAAGGGTGAGAGCAGTGGGAATGACAAACATAAAGGTCAGAGACAGGATTGTGGCGGAAACATTGCAGGTCACAACAAATTCTCTAAATGTACTGAATCCTTTGAAGTTGGATTAGATCCAGAAGGATTCTATGAAGATGAAGGATAGAAGACAATGCACCGTGAGTGGAATGCTAGATACTCCAGCGTGGAGAGAGAATGGATCAACACAGGTAATGACAAGATGATGGGAGGAGCGAGGAAAGGTTCTTCAGAGAGAATAAAGGTCAAACCCAAGTACCTTGATGATTTTGTATAATGATAATACACATATGTTTTTATCTATTTTAGAACAATTTTCTAAAATAGTAGTGCAGTACAAACTTTTGTTATGTATTTATTAGCTGTAGGCGTGTTTTCAATTTTGTATATTAAAAGGGAGATGTGTGATGTGTTCTACAATATATAAGTGAGAGTTAGGATGTGTTGTGAGGAGTTTTGATATTTGGAGGGAAAGGGCAGGGTCTTAGAAGATGACATCTTGAAGTAACTGCACAAATGTGTAGAGAGTCGTAGTAAAAGAATTAATGGGGCACAGCTGAACATCGTTGACTCAGAGGCAAAACCACTTCCAGCGGTCACTGTGCATAAGTAGAGTTCCACGAAGAAGGTCTTGGAAGGGGAAAGCACTCTAGTCACCACACATCCTTTGCTGCTCCCATTGTGTTAGATGCTAATTACCTATTAAATAACCTCTTCCTTGTTGACCACACCTCTTTCTCAGTATGCTAGTATTGTTAACATTTACTTTGTTCGGAATAGAGTGTCAGTTTTCATTGCAGCTAAATTCCTGCATTTTCCCTCTAACAGCTGTAAATTGATACTAGAGTGAATGCAACAAAAAGGTAAGGTAGACGTACGGATACAGAAGGGTGTCTCATTCCATCCACTGCCATAGCTTCTAGGCCATTGTCTGCACTGTATTTCAGATACTGATGGTTGGTACCCCTCTGAGAACATCACTTGAACCCTTTGTTGACGATCATACTATTCTTTGGAGGGAGACAGGACAAGAGATGACCCCCTGTAGTAGGCCTTTCGCATTGTTCTGAAAGAGAAAGTAACATTTGTGTCCATGATGAGTGTAAGGAAGGCAGGTGTATAAGATCATAACAGGAAAGGCGCTGCTCAGTGCTTAGAGAGGTATAGGATACAGAATAGTGTCAGGCACATCAGCACTGTGCTGCTCTCACCCGGGAGAAACACTTTAAAGCAGGAGGCATCATGAGCTTCACTGTTTCTCTCACATCCTAACACATACTGGCAGAACTCCCCCCCACCCCCACACACACATATTCTCTCTCTCTTGCTGTCTCTCTTAAACAGTTAAAACCTTTTCAGAAGCTCAGTTATATGATGTACAGACTGTGCAAACAAAGTCTACATTTCAGAACATGTGTTTATAGAACTATCTCCGTATATATGTTGTAGAACATTTTTAGAGTTGTTTGACAGATCAGAGTATGAGCAGCAGAGTGATTATAATCCACTAACTTGACCAATGCTTCTTTTAGTGACATAAAAGAAGTGATAAAACACTGAGCTAGTTGATGTAATGGCACACATATTACACATTTCTTTTAAATATATTGTTCATGGGCATGTGATATTTCCAGGACCTTCAGAAGAGAGGTAGGTAGCCAACTGAAGAGGTTGTTACTGGGGGCCAGATTTGTCAAGAGTTGACACATCATGAAGCAGCAAGCCAGCTTGTGGAGCTGCATTGAATGGAGAGGGCAGGAAACCACCATATTTACCACCTTATGGCACATTCCTGCTCTCTTTCTTCACTGACTCACTTGTGGCTGCCAAGTGCCCTCGCAGGTATATTTCTGCCATGGTGCAAGGGTGCCTGCATTGCAGGCAGGATTGTCTTTGTGCAGGAAGAGTGACTGACGGAAAACTGCAGCAGAGACATAAAACTCTGCCAAAGACGAGAAGTCCTCCATCAGATGAAACATGTCCAATTTAGTGTTGCAAACTGGAGGCTCTGATTTAGTCAAGACAACAGTATTAAACCTGAAAGGCTATCCAGAGGATGCAGAAATTGCTTTGAAATTGGATTGGCTAATAACATTACACAATGTTTTTCCACTACAACCAACACAAGTAGAAAAGAAAAATAGTGGGAAAATTCACTCCAGCACCTTGATGAAACCTAGCACTCCTGTAGACAGCTCATGGTCAGACGCCTGCCCGCCATCTTCTGCAGAAAGACAGAGGGACTATGGATATGAGATTGATTCTTCTGCTAAAAGTGAATAATACCATTCAGGTAACCATCCTTCCTGACAAACTAAGTGCCCTCACATCAGATTCCCAGTGACAAGTCACCGTGAACAGGAGCATGACCAAGTTGATCAAAATTTCCTTCCTATGAAGGTACTCTTTCGACAGCCAACACAACAGGAAATACAACACAAGGTTCATGTCCCAGAGATTAGAAAATATCGGGGCATATTTATACTCTGTTTGCGCCGGATTTGCATGGTTTTTTTTTACGCAAATCCGACGCAAAGCTAACTCCATATTTATACTTTGGCGTTAGACCCGTCTAGCGCCAAAGATCTTGGAGTTTGCGTCATTTTTTAGCATGGACACCTACCTTGCATTAATTATATGCAAGGTAGGTCGTTCCCTTCTAAAAAATGACTCTAAGGCATGTGCGCCTTATTTAAACTCCCGTGCAAAAATGACGCACAGGAGTGGGCGGGCCTTAAAAAATTACGGCCAGCCGCTTTTGCGTCATTTTTTAATGACTGCTCAGGGCATGCGTTAAGGGACCTGTGAGCTCGGAAGGAGCCCAGAGGTGCCCTCCCATGCCCCCAGGGACACCCCTGCCACCCTTGCCCACCCCAGGAGGACACCCAAGGATGGAGGGACCCATCCCAGGGAACTTAAGGTAAGTTCAGGTAAGTATTTTTTTCGTAATTTTTTTGTGGCATAGGGGGGCCTGATTTGTGCCCCCCTACATGCCACTATGCCCAATGACCATGCCCAGGGGACATAAGTCCCCTGGGCATGGCCATTGGGCAAGGGGGCATGACTCCTGTCTTTGCTAAGACAGGAGTCATGTCAATGGCGTTTGGGCGTCAAAAAAAATGGCGCAAATCGGGTTGAGGCAAGAATTTTGCCTCAGACCTGACTTGCCCCATTTTTTGACGCCCAAGCTCCATTTTCCCCTACGCCGGCGCTGCCTGGTGTGAGTCTTTTATTTTGACGCACACCAGTCAGCTGCGCCGGCTAACGTCATTCCATAAATAAGGCGCCCGCATGGCGCTTTGGAATGGCGTTAGCCGGCGTTAAAATTTTTGACGCACAACTGCGTTGTCGCAGTTGTGCGTCAAAAAGTATAAATATGGCCCATCATTTCTAGTGAGAAAGAGTCAAATCTTCTACAGAAAGTTGCACACTATTGGATGACTCCTCATTAGTAAGTCAGGAACTGGCATGTCCCTTGCTGTGATGGCTGACAAAAGGTGTTTACCATCCTCTTTGGAATTTAAGAATAAATGCAATTTCTAAAGTAAACAATTACATCAATTTACATTAATTTTACACAGACGTTTTATTATTTTGTAATTCACAAAATATAAATTAAAACATTTTACTTTAGGTAGATTTTTTTTTTTAATCCTTCAAATACAATGTTAAGTTAAATTTAATATTTTTAAATTGGTTATTTTTTAGTTCAAAATTGAGTTATTATTAATGTGGTTGCCTTTTTCTATTTTTCTCTATATTTATAATACATATGCAGACAGATATTTTACATTTACATAAAATCTTTTTTACTATTTCTTTTTAACTTTAATACACTTTTTTACTTTTCCATGTACTTGACTATAGGGATACCTCTGCCCTTCCGCAGTGGGGGGACACTTTGGCCTATGTGAGAAAATGTACCAGTAGAAACTTTAAACTTGTAAATTTGACTCCATGCACTTGTCCAGGGGGTACAGACGTGTAATTCTACACTCTGTAGTAACTTTATACTTGGAAATGATGACTAGCCAAAGGCAATAAAGTAACTACAAAGTGTAAGAGTTACCTTCTTGAATAGGTACGCGAGTTGCCTTTTTATTTGTTTAAAAAATGTTAGCACTTGTATAGAAGTATGATGTTATTTCTGATGTTGAGTTTCCTCTAGAAACCATCTTGTTTGCATTGGCCTTACATCTTGGTGGACGCTGCAGAGCGGTTTGGAGGTCCTCCTTAATGAAGAATGTGGCATTCCCAAAGTTTTTTAAAGGTAAAAGGTCTCTGCTAAATTGATTGGATTCACTTGTTTTGGGGTCATTTGATTGATTTATAGCAGGCAAATTTTTGCAAGTAATGTTTTATCCTAATAGTTTTGTTGTGCGCGGGGTAGGGGTGCAATGTAAACCAATCTGAATAATATTTATTGAAACTGCTCACACTTACCTCCTTCTAGCTAGTGTCAAATTAGTGGTGCCCACTGCAAATTGTTTGGGGTCTAGGACAAAAAGCTGTTATGTTTATTTTGTCCTTTGGACAAGTACACCCAACACCTGGTTGTTTGTGCTTTGTCTGCAGTTAAGGTAAGATTTCCCTCCATATGCTCACTCTGTTCCAACTTGTATTTATGGTTTATTAGTGTAAAGCCTTTATTAATAGGGTGACCACTTTAAGGAAATGCTGTGAGCTCAGCATTCAGCATGTATTACGGACAGTAGTTCCAGTATTAAAATGTGTACACACAATTTGAAGCTACCTGTAAAACAGAAAATACTACTTGCAGAAGCTTGAAAGCAAGATTGATAATTATTTGCTTCCAAAATAAAATGTACAAAAACAATAGCAACCAGACCATTTTGCTAAACTGTACATTTCTTTGAGACATGATTTTAGTAAAATATCTTTGATACATGATAGTAGTTCAAAAAAATATTATGGATCAATTCTGTTTATTAAATCTCCAACAAATCAAAACAATACACAGCTGGTTGCCTACAATCCAGGGGGCCGGCAGCAACGGAAAAGCTATTAAAGTGGAGAGTAAACACAGATGTCCGCCTACAACGTGGTGCCAGAAGCGTTGTTATGGGATAGTGTTAATGTATTGATTAACCAAAAAACATGTCCCAAACATGGGAAGAACAAACATTAAAAGTTTTGTATTAATGGTAAATCAGTGTAAACCAGTATCGGCAAGATTATGAGAAACATGAAAATATACAGGAACTGGCAAAAACAATAGGTTTGGTAGTAATTGCCAGCCTTTTTGGTTTTGTCAATGCGTGTTTTGTTTTGGCTAAAGGGAGACTTTATTAGGGACCCTAATATTAAGAAAGTCACAAAAGCGCATAGATGTGTTCCCTCTGCTCCTGCTCGCCCAACGACTCCGGAACCAGTGACGACGACGACGGCAGCAACCATGACACACACTTACCTGTCAGTGTTGCATTATGCCAAGGTCGCAATGCACACACAACATACACATCCGGTACGGGTGACGATGGCGACACCTACATGTACTCCAACACTGACACGCACATTCACACAGCCGCATACACACACTCACAGACTCAGTACACACACCACGGCCAACACACACTACCAAAACACACACTGAGCCGCAGACACGCTACACCAGCTCTGTCAAACACAACAACTAACAACACCAGCAAAGTACATAACTACACAACAACTGCAACACCTCATACACACCAACAACACTCCACAAGACACACCCCCACCTGACAATACATACAAACAACACAACGTAACAACTCCATTGTACCAATACACACAATCACCCAGCCATACAACAAGGCAAACGTCACACCACGCAAACATTCCACACAGCGGTTCTGACATACCAATCACCACACACACACACACACACAGTACAATGATACAAGGGCACACACACTCCAAATAACAAATGCAACACTATCAATACACACAATATCAACTTAAATGAATGTCCCAAACACATACATGCCCAACACACCAGACCCAGCCATCACAGCGGGACAAATGCAAAGCACAAACCCACACAAACAGCCCAGACACAACTGGTAGCACAACCACCACACACAAAACACACTCCCACACAAAAGAAAACAGGTGATACCATAACAGGCATGAGGAATGAAAGGCAGGAAAAATATGTAACATTGGGACCAAAAACTGCTCTGCCCAGATGTATGTATATAAAAACATAAATATATATAAAGTATTAACTATGTACACTACCAAATAGCCCTTAGGCCAGTCCAAACAAGATGGTGCACAATTCACAGATGGCATATCAAAGTCCACCTACTTGACTGCGGGTAGGATGGGAGTTGTGGCTGTATCAGTGAATGTTGATGTGGTGTCTGCAGGTGTGTCCGGTGTAGTGTCTGTGAAGGTGGGGCTGGTGGGGGAGTCTGTGCAGGTAGTGGGTGTTGGTGTGTCTGCAGGTGGGTGTTGTTTGAGTGCATGCCGGCAATGGGTTTTGTTGTGTTTGTGTTTGTCTGCTGAACTCTTGCCTGTTGACGTGGGTGCATGCTTGTCTGTCTGTGTGCTCTGACTGGGATGGGGAAGAGAGGAGTGGGATTGGGAAGAGGAAGATGGAGGGGGGGGCAGAAGACAAAGGGTGACTGGCTGCCATCAGTGCGGAGGCCAGAGCCGGAAAGGATCTCTGCAGGCCAGCCAGTACATTGTGAATGCCCTCCAGAACGCATTGCTCTGTTGGACTTGAGTTGCAACTCCCTGGATGGCATTCATGGTGGTCGACCGACCCACGGAGATGGACCTCAGGAGGCCAATAGCCTCCTCACTGCGGCGAAGGAGACGCCCACTCTCCTGGGTGAACAGACACAGACAACTAGGTGGGGAGCTACAGGAAGGGAGGTGATAGTAAGGGGGGTGGAGAACAAAGATGGTGCTGGGGTGGTCCAGGTGGGTCCGCCACAACCAGGAAGTGTCCACTGGAGGAGGATTACGAGGATGATAATGCAGCAGATCTGGTCTCCCGCATGGCACTCCCCTTGCCATCTGGGCCACTGGGTCCCTCACTGTCGCTGGTTGTAGCAGTCTGGGTCCAGTGGACAGCAGCATCCCCATTTGCCTGTGCCCCGTCTCCTCACCTGCCAATGCTGATGCACAGAGGGAGAGAGAGGGAGGGGGAGGGAGAGAGAGATTGAAAGGGTTATCATGTTCCTTACATACATACATGTAAAAATGCTCAACTGTAGGTAAACATCTCCAGGCTTGGCTATCTTTGTTGGCATTACTCATATCCTACATCATGTCATAACTATCCACCTCTTTATGTCATCCCCCACACCCACATCTGGTTCCAAGTAAGTTAGCATGACTGGAATAATCCAATAGAACACCTGTAAAGCCATGTCAGCATGCTATTTGTGCCCTAGCAGAAGTCTCTCCATACTTCTATCACCAGATCATATCTCTCCATACTTCTATCACCATCATGCATGTCCTGAAACAACACCTGACCAGTCCATCACAATTAGTAATGTCCCTTGATACTGTAGATTACCCTATTCACAGACCACACAGCAGCTGCCATACATATCACATGGCTGGCTGACCCAACCTGATACATATATGGCAACATGGGTACCTGAACTGATGAAGCCAGAACAAGTGGGACTCCCATACAGGTGACAACTGATGTGTAGTATACATGTCTGGAGTATAGGCATTCACATATTCACAGAGGAATATCTGCTGACGCTAAACACAGATACACCACATCAGTGCATAAATGCATGTGCAGCTACAATGGCCTACATAGAACACATGATACATCCATTGACAATCACTGAATGCAGTGGCATAACAACTACACTTCAGGCAGCCACAAGGGACATCAAAGGCCACCTACCATTCCACCTGAAATGCAGTTACAGTCGCAGGACTTGAGAACATGAGTAAACGAACTTCACTAACACCATACCTGACATACCTATACCTAACTCCAGACTACACAAATTGCACACGGAAATTACATTTACACATGATGTACACATGACCTACAAAACTGCCAGTGCATATACAGCAATTACCATTACAACAAATATCTGCTTTAGAATTGGTGGAACAACAAAACCATTACTTCATGATCACAGGAGTCATGCAATACCTAATCCTCACCAGACTGAACACATCAGCTATGCCAAGGGTAGCAAAGGTTGTCCCACTTCATATGTTGTGCCCCCAAGTAACCACTGAGGCATCATGTAGGCAGCATGTAACCAAGTTTACTAAGGAATTGGTATGGCATTGCCACACATAGCATTTACATGGCATATTGTAAAAGGCTTGGCTCTGCCAAGGTACTTACCTCCTCTAGAACCAACCGATTGGGATAGAGATGAAATTGCCACATGTCAATCACATGGAATTGCATGATGAGTCTAAATACACAAATCAGACACCCAAAGTAGTAAGTCCTTTCATTACAACCTTCACATACCCCATAGAATGGATATGAATGGACAAACGGGGTACAACAACAAACACAGGTGTGTACTGTCCTACACAGGCCATATGTGTGCCGTAAACGATATGGCAGCCTCACATGGAGGCCATACCTGTACCAGTACTGGTAATGTTTGGACCCTGTACCAAATATGCAGTAGGATGGACCAGGTTTGAGTACATGGGTATGGTGAAACACCAGCTCTCATCCATAGGAATGGCAGGATGGGGCAACACATGTGGCATTGACATTTGAGCATCTCCAGATGCAGTCAGAATGATGTCCTGATACAAGAGTCCAAAACTTATACATAGCTAACCATGACGCCAGATCCACATTTCATACACTGGCAAGGTGGTACCAACGGATTCCCACTAGTCTACAAATATTTGTCACCTACTACATTGTCACAGAAGCTACAGCGAGACAGCAACCACCATACAACCATAGCCAAGTGCCAAGAAAAAGTCAGAACCTACCCCCTTGTGGCTGCTGTGCTGTCCTCAAACGCCCATCTACCTCAAGGTAGGGCACTGCCAAAATGTGGGCCATTAGGGGTCTCAGGGTCCGACGGGCACCCCTCCCTCATTGGGAGGACATCCCCAGCTGGGCCTTCGCGGTCTTCCAGGCCAAGCATCTCAGGTCTTCCTACCACTTTCGACAATGAGTGCCCTGCCGGCTGTGGACCCCAGGTTCCGCACTTGCTTGTTGATGGCATGCCAGATGCACTTCTTCTAATGGGCGTTCACCTGCATGGATGACACAGAAATAAGGAGAAAGTCATGTGCACATGCCCATACCAACAGGAGTTGACAAAACTGTAACAGCAAGTGAACACCAAACCCATCCTCTCAGCACACACACATGTACGCTTTGCCATATGCATGCATCTACTCCAACTACAGTTCACATGACCAACTCACGATCACACACAACACCAAGCACACATGGCTGGCCCATTGGACTCACCTGTTCCTCTGGTACCCCATATAGCAGTCCATACAGAAGTAAGACCTCCTCCACCAGATTCTCCAGGTCTTCCTGTGTGAAGACAGGGGCCCTATCATCTGCAGGATGTGGCATGATGGCTCCCAGATGCAGTACACAGCAGCTCATGTAGTGGAGGTCTTGCAAGCTACACTGTCATGAGTCAAGTGAGCAAGACTGCAGAAATGGTGGTCACGGCCGCCACATTCAGCACCGTCACCCCTGGCGGTCATCACCATTGGGCCAAGCCCGCCATAGGCAGCAATCTTAACCTATGACAAGTTGCATGGCGGTTGTGACTGCCTACCGCCATGACGAGTTCCACCGGATGACTTAGGTCTCTTTCAACTGTCCAGAACAGTAGGTCATTCACCTGCCATTTTGGGCACATGTACTGGATGCATGTGCTTAAATAAGTGCTTCAGGTACCTAATCGTCCAGATATCTGTGTCACCCAATGTTGTGGCTTCATGGTTGTGCTACATAATGGGCCAATCATGAGTATATGACGTGTTGCACTAGTATATATGTGAATAGTTCTGTGTAGCTACTCTGTGGGACATTGGCGTACGATTTCTATAGGTTGATTTAACTACATATGTGTGATCAGTGCAGGACTGCACAGTAACCCACACATTTTCTTATACATATGTGTGCAATGTCCTATCCGACTTACATTCCAGTCAATGTGCTGAACTGACGGTGTATGCTGTGCATTTCTATGATCTGTAATGGTTATGTCACACTGCTACGCATCCTCTACACATGTTAGGTGTCTGCTACTGTACCATGTGCTGCTGATGTGTGCCTACTGCATGACTTAGGCCCTTATTACAACCCTGGCTGGCGGTAAAAACATTGGAATCATGACCACGGCGGAAACTGCCAACACAGACAGACACTTTAACACTCTGACTGCCACGGAGGTAGCAACAAACACTGCAGCGGTAACCGCCAACAGCCAGACAGAAGACAATGTACCACCCACCCCATTACAACCCACCCATCTGCCAGCTTTTCCAGGGCGGTACCAATGCCATCAAAGGCACAGCGGAAACAGTACTTTGAAGGGAAACCACTCACCTCTCGATACTCAAGGAAGAACCAGGACGCCATGGAGCCCGAACTACAGATATTACCCATGCTGGTGTATTTTCTTATATACCAGGAGTACCAACGGCGGCAACAACCACTGTGAGTACTGCACCTAGCACATAGAGGGAGGGTGGAGGAAAAAGAGAGTGACTCACAGATGCAACACCCCCAACCCCCACCCTCACTCACAACACCATACACACAAACACATGCAACACCATTACCTATACACCCTGTAACCCTCAGGAATAACACAAGGACAACAGGAATAGAGTCAAATGAGTGTTATATTAGAAATATTCAGAAATTTGTAAATATTTCAAAAACAGTATTTACAAAATATACAATATGTACAAAAGGCGGGACAATGTCCACTCAAAATGTCAGTGGCCCACTGGGCCAAAACACATAGGCCAAGCCCACACTTGACTACTGCCTCAATACGGGGAGAACACTGCAGGGGCATCAGGTCGAAAACACACAGGCACCTCAGAGGGACGGGGAGCAGGGGGCACCTCAACCGGAAGATGGTACGACACCCACTGCTCCTGGAGGGTTCTCCATGCCCACAGCGATATCCTGGGGAGTGCAAGGCCTCAGTCTCTCAAGTCTCTTAAGTGGGTGGTATGCCCACTGCCTGGTCCTGGGGAGTGCAAAGCCACAGTCTCTCAAGTCTATCAAGTGGGTGGTTTGCCCATTGCCTGGTACTGGGGAGTGCAAAGCCACAGTCTCTCAAGCCTCTCAAGTGGATGGTTTGCCCACTGCTTGGTCCTGGGGAGTGCAAAGCCACAGTCTCTCAAGTGGGTGGTTTGCCCACTGCTTGGTCCTGGGGAGTGCAAGGACACAGTCTCTAAAGTGAATGTCTTCTCCAGTGGTCCTGGAGTGGGCTTTGTGCCCAGTGTGCTTCATCCTGCCAAGGATAGGGTGGGTGGATGCCTTTCTCCAGTGGTGCTGGAGGGGGCTTGGTGCCCAGTCTGCTTCATACTGCCAAGGAGAGGGTGAGTGGATGCCTTTCTCCACTGGTTCTGGAGGGGGCTTGGTGCCCAGGGATGCAGCACTTGGGGGTTGCCAAGTCACAGTCCCTCACCTGGGTGTCAGAGCCACGAGATTTGCAGTGACCAGGATGCATGCTAGTCCATGGAGGCAGGGCTGCAGTCCATCCGCCGGAGACTACGGCTACACGGTGATGGTAGTGCCGGTGCAGGTGCCGGTGCTGTCAGGGGTGGGGGGATGCTCCAGCCCTTCTTCTGCAGCCTCGGACGGCTACCCACTGGGGCTGCTGGTGCTGGCAGTGGTGCTACTGTCAGTGGTGCAAGTGGCGGTGCTTGCCGCGTTGCAGGTGGCGGTGCAGGTCGCGGTGCTTGCGGCGGTGCAGGTGGTGGTGCTGGCCGCGGTGCAGGCGGCAGTGCTACCAGTGGTGGGGGGATGCTCCAGCTCTTCTCCTGCTGCCTCGGACGGCTGTCCAATGGGCTGCTGCTGCTGACAGTAGTGGTGCTTGCGGCGGTGCAGGACACCTCAGCCTCCCCCTACATGTGGCTTACACAGACACCACTCCATACATTCAATGGCCCAGGCATCATGCTCACAGTGCACTCACCTGTTTGTCTGGAGGACCATAGAGTAAAGTGTACTGGGGTAGGACCCCATCCACCAGTCTCTCTAAGTCCTCCACAGTGAAGGCAGGGCCCCTTTCCCCAGACATATGAGCCATTGTCGCTTCCAGACACAGGTCACAGCAGCACTTGCATTGTAGGTCCTCTCCTGTTGAGTGAGTGAATAGATAGAAAATGACGGTCACGTCCGCGGCGGTGCGTACGCAACGCCGGGGTAAATCGCCATTGGCTCCTGTTAGACCTGACAGCCTTAGGGTGGTCAGCCCTAACTTTTTGCCTGCCTCCCTCCACTTTTTGAACACTGTTTTTGCTGGTTTTTAGACTCTGTTTACTTTACAACTGCTAACCACTGCTAAAGTGCATATGCTATCTCCCTTTAAACATGGTAACCTTGGATCACACCAAATTGGACTATTTGATTTACTTATAAGTCCCTAGTAGAGTGCACTATATGTGCCCAGGGCCTGTAGATTAAATGCTACAAGTGGGCCTGCAGCACTGGTTGTGCCACCCACTTTAGTAGCCCCTTTACCTTGTCTCAGGCTGCCATTCCAAGGCCTGTGTGTGCAGTTTCACTGTCACCTCGACTTGGCATTTAAAAGTACTTGCCAAGCCTAAAACTCCCCTTTCTCTACATATAAGTCACCTCTAATGTGTGCCTTAGGTATCCCCTAGAGCAGGGTGCTGTGTGGGTAAAAGGCAGGACATGTACCTGTGTAGTTACATGTCCTGGTAGTGTAAAACTCCTACATTCGTTTTTACACTACTGTGAGGCCTGCTCCCTTCATAGGCTAACATTGGGGCTGCCCTCATACATTGTTGAAGTGGTAGCTGCTGATCTGAAAGGAGTAGGAAGGTAATATTTAGTATGGCTAGAATGGTAATACAAAATCCTGTTGACTGGTGAAGTTGGATTTAATATTACTAATTTAGAAATGCCACTTTTAGAAAGTGAGCATTTCTCTGCACTTAAATCTTTCTGTGCCTTACAATCCACGTCTGGCTGGGTTTAGTTGACAGCTCCTTGTGCATTCACTCAGACACACCCCAAACACAGGGTACTCAGCCTCACTTGCATACATCTGAATTTTGAATGGGTCTTCCTGGGCAGGGAGGGTGGAGGGCCTGCTCTAACACAAAGGACTGCCCCACCCCCTACTGGGACTTTGGCAGACAGGATTGAACTGAAAGGGGACCTGGTGCACATCTAAGCCACTCTTTGAAGTCTCCCCCACTTCAAAGGCACATTTGGGTATAAAACAGGGCCTCTGCCCTACCACCTCAGGCACTTCCTGGAGAAGATACCTGAACCAGAACCTGCACCCTGACAAGAAGAACTGCCTGGCTGCCTAAAGAACTCACCTGACTGCTTTCTACAGAAAACTGCTGCCTTGCTGTTGCCCTGCTATTTTGCTGCTCTCTTGCTTTGCTGTAGAAGTGCTCTCCAAGGGCTTGGATAGAGCTTGCCTCCTGTTCCCTGACGTCTCAGGACCAAAAAGACTTCTCTCTTGCAACTGAACTCCTTGTGTGGCAAAATATTTGACTCACAGCTTGTGCCGCAGTGAAAAATTCACCGCTCACCGAACCGTAACTACGCCGCTCGACTTCGCGAGGAAAAGATCGACGTGGCGCCTGCGGTGCGACCGGAACTTCGACGCACGGCTCACCTGGGACAACGCAGCCCGACTTCCAGAGGGGAAATCGACGCAGCACCTGCCGTGAGGGAGACATTTCCCCACATCGCCCACCGGAACGACGCACAGCTGGTCAACAAGCCCAGGATTCCACGCACAGACGCAGGGGCATCTGAAAACCCTGCGACACAAAGAGGAGACCCATCTGCACGCTGGAAATCGACGCAACGTCTTCCCCGCGTGGAAAATAACAACGCAAGTCCGTGTGTGAAGGGGGCGAAACCGACGCACACACCATTTTCCACGCATCTTCTCCTCTGTGGCCCTTTGCGGAGATTTTTCACTCCAACCAGGTACTTTGTGTTTGAAAGAGACTTTGTTTGCTTTTAAAAGACTTAAGAGACTTTATATCACTTTTCAGTGATATCTTTACATTTTCTTATTGCATCTTTTATTGTTTTGACCTGCAAATACACTGTGTGGTGTATTGTTGTGGTGCTATATTGTGTTATTGTATGATTTATTGCACAAATACTTTACACATTGCCTTTTAAGTTAAGCCTGACTGCTCAGTGCCAAGCTACCAGAGGGTGGGCACAGGATAATTTGGATTGTGTGTGACTTACTGTGACTACAGTGAGGGTCCTTGCTTGGACAGGGGGTAACCTGACTGCCAACCAAAGACCCAATTTCTAACAGCTCCTGGAACCCATAGGGGCCAATGTTAACCTATGCAAAGTTGCGCGGCAGTCATCGAGCTCTGACCGCTACGGAGCACAACGCCAATGGAATTACCTCATTTCCACTTGTCTCTCCACAGAGGTCAGGCAGCCGCCATTTCAGGGGGGCACAGGACATAGCACCTAACTGCATCACAGCAGACATTGGCACATCAATTGACTTTCAAATTCACATACTGTTTCTGTAAAGGAAGAAATGCATCACTAGTTCAATAGATGTGTGAATATGTCCCTCTGCTCACCGTTTTTCTCCCTAGACTTCAACCGCTGGGGAGGAATATGAAATGGAGACTGTAGGAAGTTGGGTCTGTATATACTATTTCAAAGTATAAAATAGTGTGCACAGAGTCTAAGGGTTCCCCTTAGAGGTAAGATAGTGGCAAAATTAGATAATTCTAATGCTCTATTTTATGGTAGTGTGGTCGAGCAATAGGCTTATCAGAGGGTAGTGTTAAGCATTTGTTGAACACACACAGGCAATAAATGAGGAACATACATTCAAAGACTTACTCCAGGCCAATAGGTTTTTATATTGAAAAATATATTTCTTAGTTTATTTTAAGAACCACAGGCTCAAGATTTACATAAAACCCTTTAAATGTAAGGTACTTCACTTAGATACGTTAGGAACCTTGAATAAAAGCAATATCATGTACTGTCTTTGTAAAAATGGCAATAAGCTATTTTCAAAGTGGACACAGAGCAAAAATCAACAGTTCCTGGTGGAGGTAAGTAAAGGTTAGATTAGGAGTTAAGGAAAACACTTACAAGTCTCAGTTCTGGGGCATAGGCAGCCCACAGTTGGGGGTTCAAGGCAACCCCAAAGTTACCACACTAGCAGCTCAGGGCCGGTCAGGTGCAGAGGTCAAACAGGTGCCCTAAACACCTAGGTGCATATGGAGAACAGGGGTGCTCCGGTTCCAATCTGCCAGCAGGTAAGTACCTGCGTCCTCGGGGGGCAAACCAGGGGGGTTTCGTAGAGCACTGGTGGGACACATGTAGGCACACAAAACACACCCTCCGCGGCACAGGGGCTCCGGGTGCAGTGTGCAAAGCAGGCGTCGGGTTTCAGGTAGTAAACAATGGAGGGACCCGGGTGTCACACTAGCGGTGCAGGCAGGCACGGGGGGGCTTCTTGGGACAGCCACCACCTGGGCTAGGCAGAGGGTCGTCTGGGGGTCACTCCTGCATTGAAGTGCGGTTCCTTCAGGTCCTGGGGGGTGCGGTGCAGTGTTGGTTCCAGGCATCGGGTTCCTTGTTACAGGCAGTCGCGGTCAGGGGGAGCCTCTGGATTCTCTCTGCAGGTGTTGCTGTGGGGGTTCAGGGGGGGTCATCTCTGGTTACTCACGGGCTCGCAGTCGCCGGGGAGTCTTCCCTGAGGTGTTTGTTCTCTTGATCTCAAGCCGGGAGCGTCGGGTGCAGAGTGAGAAGTCTCACGCTTCCTGCGGGAAACGTCCAGTCTTTGAAAGTTGCTTCTTTGTTGCAAAGAAGTAGCTGGTTTTGAACAGGGCCGCTGTTCACAGGAGTTTCTTGGTCCTTTATTTCAGGGCAGTCGTCTGAGGCTTCAGAGGTCGCTGGTCCCTGTCGGATGCATCGCTGGAGCATTTTCGAAGTTGGAGACAGGCCGGTAGGGCTGGGGCCAAAGCAGTTGTCGTCTTCCTCCTTCTCTTCAGGCTTGTAGGTCAGCAGTCCTTCTTGTTTCTTCAGGTTGCAGGAATCTGATTTCCTGTGATCTGGGGAGCCCCTAAATACTGAATTTAGGGGTGTGTTTAGGTCTGGGAGGGCAGTAGCCAATAGCTACTGTCCTTGAGGGTGGCTACACCCTCTTTGTGCCTCCTCCCTGTGGGGAGGGGGGGGCACATCCCTAATCCTATTGGGGGAATCCTCCAAACTTAAGATGGAGGATTTCTCAAGGCAGGGGTCACCTCTGTCCTGACTGGTGGGTGACTCCTCCTTGTTTTTCTCATTATCTCCTCCAGCCTTGCTGCCAAAAGTGGGGGCAGTGGCCAGAGGGGCGGGCATCTCCACTAGCTGGGATGCCCTGGGGTGCTGTAACAAAAAGGGGGAGCCTTTGAGGCTCACCGCCAGGTGTTACAGTTCCTGCAGGGGGAGGTGAGAAGCATCTCCACCCAGTACCGGCTTTGTTCCTGGACACAGAGTGACAAAGGCACTCTCCCCATGTGGCCAGAAACATGTCTGGTGTGTGGCAGGCTGCCAGAAACTGGCCAGCCTTCACTAGAAGTCGGATAGGTATTCAGGGGGCATCTCTAAGATGCCCTCTGGGTGAATGTTACAATACATTGCACACTGGCATCAGTGTGCATTTATTGTGCTGAGAAGTTTGATACCAAACTTCCCAGATTTCAGTATAGCCATTATGGAACTGTGGAGTTTGTGTTTGAGAAACTCCCAGACCACATACTCTTATGGCTACCCTGCACTTACAATGTATCAGGTTTTGCTTAGACACTGTAGGGGCATAGTGCTCATGCACATATGCCCTCACCTGTGGTATAGTGCACCCTGCCTTAGGGCTGTAAGGCCTGATAGAGGGGTGACTTACCTATGCCACAGGCAGTGTGAGGTTGGCATGGCACTCTGAGGGGAGTGCCATGTCGACTTAGTAATTTTCTTCCCATCAGCACACACAAGCTGTGAGGCAGTGTGCATGTGCTGAGTGAGGTGTCCTCAGGGTGGCATAAGACATGCTGCAGCCCTTAGAGACCTTCCCATCAGGGTCCTTGGTACCAGGGGTACCAGTTACAAGGGACTTACCTGAGTGCCAGGGTTGTGCCAGTTGTGGAGACAAAGGTATAGTTTAGGGAAAGAACACTGGTGCTGTGGCCTGGTTAGCAGGGTACCAGCACACTTTCAAATCATAACTTAGTATCAGCAAAGGCAAAATGTTAGGGGGTAACCATGCCAAGGAGGCATTTCCTTACAGAGACATCCTCCCGTGTAGAGACCCCTGGTGGACCTGACAACAATGGAGGACAGACATTATCCTAACCTACAGACTTGATAGGCCCACAATCCAAAAACTGTGTGCCCAATTGAAGCCAGACCTGATTTCAGCTATCCACTAGTCCACAGGTATCCCCCTCTAGTGGAGGTCCTGTCAGTGCTTAATTTCCTAGCAAGTGATTCCTTCCAAGCGACAGTGGCCATGGCATCAGGGATCTCACAGCCTATGTTCTCAAACGTGTTGACCAGAGTGTTGTCTTCCCTGCTGAAGCACATGCTCAGCTATATCGTGTTCCCCCAGGTGGAGGATTTGGCCACAATGAAAGCTGACTTTTATGCCCTGGGACATATCCCCAACATCATTGGTGCCATTGATGGTACACATATAGCATTTGTCCCCCTCCCCCTGGAGAAATGAACAAGTGTTTAGGAATAGAAAAAACTATCACTGACTGAATGTGCAGATGGTGTGTTTGGCGGACCAGTACATCTACCATGTGAATGCCAAGTATCCTGGCTCTGTGCATGATGCCTTCTTCTTGAGGAATAACAGCATTCCATATGAGATGTCTCAACTCCAGAGGCACCGGGTGTGGCTAATAGGTAAGCCCATGGTCCCCACCCAGTTGATGTAGGTATATGGGTGTGGGGTTGGTCCTAAGGGTGAGTGTATGTCTAACAGGTATCCCTCGAATATTTGCATGTGACTCTGGTTACCCCAACCTCTCATGGCTCCTGACCCCAGTGAGGAATCCCAGGACAAGGTCAGAGGAACGTTACAATGAGACACATGGGCGTTCAAGGAGGATAATTGAGACAGCCTTCGGCCTCCTGAAGGTCAGGTTCCGGTGCCTCCATCTGACAGGTGGATCCCTGTACTACTCACCAAAGAAGGTGTGCCAGATCATCGTTGCATGATGCATGTTGCACAACCTGGCCTTGAGACGCCAGGTGCCTTTTCTGCAGGAGGATGAGCCTGGAGATGGTCTTGTGGCAGTGGTGGAGCCAGTGGACAGTGAGGAAGAGGAGGCAAAGGATGAAGATGTTGACAACATAAGCTCCCTCACACAGCAGTACTTCCAGTGACACACAGGTAAGACACTGTAACTTCACCTTCCATTGAAGTTTTCTGTTGGACATTGGACAGGGCAGCATGATTTCCTTATGTCTATGGCCACTTACTGTACCCTTTGGCATCTCTATTTGCAGATCTCTGTGCCCCACTCTGGCTCCTGGTGTGTTTACTACTGCCCACTACAGGTCATACCAATGTATGTATAACGGTACATATGAATTGCAACAATTGACAGACTCCAGATTTGTATTTGTTCCAAGGGTGTTTATTTAAGTGCTAATAAGTAGAGGGGGATGTGCAATGGGCTGGGGTGATGGTGGAGAAATGTTCAGTTAGAGTCCAGTCTCTTGGTATCACATGTGCATTGTCCAATGGGGCATAGGAAGGGGGGCAATGGCAGTTCAAGGTGGACAGAGTGACAGAGTGGGACAGAAGAGTGGCAATCAGGAGAGTCTTATTTCCTGGCAGGGGTCTTGGCAATGTTCTCTGGCTTCTGCCTGGATCGCAGGGACCGTTTGCAGGGTGGCTTTCCTTCTGCAGGGGGTGGGGTGCTGGTGGCCTGTTGGTCCAGTGGCGGGGCCTCCTGTCCACTAGTGCCAGCGGAGTTGGAGGGCTGTTCATCGATTTGGCTAGTGCCAAGGGCCCGTGGTTGTGCCACTGCCTCCCTCATGGTGTTGCCCATGTCAGCCAGCACCGCTGCAATGGTGACCAGGATGGTGTGGATGTGTTTGAGGTCCTCCCTGATCCCCAGGTACTGTCCCTCCTGCAGCCGCTGGGTCTCCTGCAACTTGGCCAGTATCTGGCCCAAGGTCTCCTGGGAATGTTGGTATGCTCCCAGGATCCGTGCAAGTGCATGTGGAGAGTGGGTTCCCAGGGCCTGTCCTCCCCCTGTCACACAGCAGTCCGCCCAGCTTCCCTGTTGTCCTGTGCCTCTGTCCCCTGAATCGTGTGCCCACTGCCACTGACCCCAGGTTCCTGATTGTCTTGGGTTTGTGGGGTTGCTTTGGGGTCCCTATACTGGTGGATACACTGCTGTTTCATGTGTCCAGGGGACAGTGGTATCGGGCCGCTGGGTGGGTGATGTGTTGGTGTTTTCTGAAGGGGGAGGTTCTGTGGTGGTATGGGACATGGGACTGTCCAGAGGTCCCTGATGGGCCAGGTTGGTCATCGTGATCCAGGCGTGCAGATCTTCTGTCATCACTGTGGGCCTCTTCTGAGGGGGGACTGGATGTTGGTGACACCTCCTCTCTGGTGACGTTGAGTAGGAGTCCTGTCGGGATGACAATGCAGTGTTATTGTATCTGCATGTGCCATTTGGTGCATGGGTATGTTTCCCTCTATGGTTGTTATTGGCAAAGCAGCTTTGGGTTGTGTGAGTTGTGATTCGGTTGGCTATGTGATGGTCACTAGTGTGCATGTTGTGGTGATGGGTGTCCATGCAGGTCTGCCAGGGGGGTCCATGCATTGGTGTAGCATGTAGGGCTTGGTATGGGATGGGTGGGGTATATGTGAGGTGGTGGAGTGATGGGGGTGAGGGTAGGGGTAGGAGTTGTAATGGCATGCAGGTAGGGGGGTGAAAGTAGTAAAGCTTTGACTTCCCAGAGTCCAGTCCTCCTGCTACTCCTGCGAGGCCCTCAGGATGCATGATCGCTAAGAAATGCTCCTCCCATGTTGTTAGTTGTGGGGGAGGAGATGGGGGTTTACCGTCAGTCCTCTGTACTGCTACCTGTGTATTGGAACCACAGAACGCACCTTCCCCCGTAGGTCGTTCCACCTCTTCCTGACGTCCAATCTGGGTGCCCATGAGTAGGAGTTATACTACAATAGGCACACAGTTGGTTATCTGTTTATGTGCTTACTGTGTCATCATTCCTTCCATCCTGATGGTACTCTCTGTCTTGCTCTGATTGCAGATGGCCAAATGGACTAGACCATGATGTTACTGTGGATTTCAACCTCACTGTCAGACATCTGTCCAGTGACATTACTGTTGTCATGTGTGTCCTGCTGAGGGAGCCTCTGCCTGATGGCCATTACACTGCCAGTTCAAATCAGGCAGTCATTACCAGACCACGATTGGGTAGAAGGACAATCATTGTTGTATCATTAAACACACATATACAGTAGCTGTGTCCATAAGTGATTTATTGTGCATTTAAGTTTTGTGACAAGGTAATGAATGTGAACAACCTAACAAACAGGTGATGAGTGAAGTCATGGTAGATGAATTGATCAGAGTAGGTGCTACACGATTTGGTCACAAGGTCCAGTGTCCTTGTGTCATGGGAAAAAGGAGTTCTGTCTCAGAACAGTCAACAGGGTATATCAGTGGCACACAGGGGTGACAAAGCAGGAGAGGTTTACTTCCTGGCAGTGGGTTGGGTCTTGGCATCTGCGTCAGCCAGATGTCTAGAAGTACGTCCATATTTGTGGTGGGGGTGTCGGTTCTTCAGCTGCAGAGGGAGGGGTGTCTGAGGCTTTGGGTTCCCCTGGCAAGGCTTCCATTCCACTAGCTGCCACTGATGTAGAGGTGGCAGATGTCACTTTGCTAGTGGAAGGGGCATGTGGAGGGTTGCTAAACCATGCAGGTTGCTGGTCATGTCCCTCAGCACCCCTGCTATAGAGGCCATGGTGGCATTGTGTACCTGTCCCTGCTGCATGACCTCCTGGTAGTATTCCTTCTGCAGCCTTCAATTTCCCCCCAACATGGTGATGATCTGGCCCACCCTGTTCTGGGACGTTTGGTATGCTCCCAGGACTTGGGAAATGGTATCCTGGTCAGGGGAGTACCTTGGGTGCCCCATCCTCTGGCCCACAGCACCCCCCCGACACCTCCTGCACCAGGTGCCTGTGTCCCTGGCACGGTGTGCCCACTCCCATTGTTAGACAGACCATCATTGTCTGGGGTGTGAATGTCCAACTCAGGTCCCTATACTGTGGGGCACACAATAGATTCCATAGTCCTTGGGACACAGGTTTGGGGGGTGCTTGCTTGGCTGTGATGTTGGAGCAACAAGGGTGGTGGGATTGATGTGAGCAGGGTGAGGCTGGGAGTCGTCAACTGACCAGGTGTCCCAGATGGGCCAGGTAGGTCATCCCTGTCCACACATCCTGGTGTGTTGTCCTCACTGGGGCATTCATCCTGAGGTGGGCTGGCAGTGTCTGGTATCCTCTCCATGGTGGCAGTGGCAGGGTTACCTGTGGATGAAGTGAGACACATATTACAGTTAAGAAAGTATGTTTGGTTCCCTCTTTGTGAGATGCAGACAGTGACTTACCATGATTCCCTGCAATGACAATGACAGATGCTGCACAGCATAGCTTGGTAATACATACAAGTCTGTGACAGGAGTACCATACTCCATGTTGGGTGCTGTCATCAGTGATTTATACATATGGCACTGTTGATGGGTTCTGTTACTATCTAATACTTGACTTGACAATTTGACTCTACTACCTAGTGAGTAGTCAGGCTTCGTAGTTTTCACACAATATGGCTGCACATTGAACCATGATGTCCTATCGGGAACACAGTTTGTGGGTATGCAAGGTTAATATTCCTGTCTCTGGATCTTGTGCATATGCATGGAGTCTGGTATCTTACTTTCCAACCCATGGTCAGTCCATTACAGGCTTGGGGATATGGATCACTGTACATTTGGAATTGTCACTGAGCTGTAGCTGTGTTTTGCCTTGCTTGCCATTGTGGTGTGTAATTGCATTGCTGAAAGTACCATGCACTGGTCCTCAGTCGTACATTCTAGTTGGTGTAGGTAGTACAATAGTGATACATGTATTTAATGTGACGTGATGTGCACCTTGCAGTTTTACGCATTAGTGGGTTGGTGTATTGTAAGAGTCATAGTGATAGGATTAGCATGTGGTATCTGTGTCCTTGCTAAGGGCTGTGTGGGCAGTAGGGCTGTGTGGGGTGGTGGCATGCAGGAGAGGGGCATTGGGTGATTGGCAGGTAGGTGTAGTGGGATATTCAGTGAGTTAGGGGGTATTTGGGTGGTAAGGAAGCATGCAGGACACGCCAATTGTGTGACATTGATGACGTTGGTACTTACCAGACTCCAGTCTCCCAGGTATTCTAGTCAGGCCCTCAGAATGCTGTTATCCAAGACCTTCTCCCAGGATGTGCTGGTGGGGGAGGTGGGGGCCCACCACCAGTCACCTGCATAGCTCTCTGGTGTCTCAATGTCATGGAACACACCTTTGCATGGAATACACCTTCCCACCTCTTCCTGATGTCATCCTTGTGCGTGGATGGCTGCCCACTGAGTTGAGCATGTCGACTATTCTTTGCCATAACTCCATTTTCATGGCAATTGATGTTTGCTGGACCTGCGCTCCGAACAGTTGTGGCTGTAGCTTGACAATTTCATCCAACATGGCCCTCAACTCATTGTTGGTGACTCGTGGGTGCTTTTGTGGGGACATGGTTGTGATTGTATTGACTGTGTGGGGAGTGGGGTGCTGGGTATGAAATGGTGCAGTTTGGGTGATTCATGGGGTGTGGGTGGTGCATTGTGAGGGATGGACGGTTGTCATGGATGTGTGTGCTCTTTATGTGTGTCTTGTGTTTGTTTAGCTGCGTGTGATGCGTGTGATGTGTGTGCCTATAGTGTTAGGGTGGTCTCTCTGTGTTTGTGCCTGCTCTCTGTTTCTCAGTATTGCAGTTTTGTTGCAAAGGCTTGTGGGTTGTGTGGGGGTGTGTTATATAGTGGTGTGTGTAGGTGTGTCAGGTGAGTGGATGTGAGTCAGGTGTGGGGTATTCAAACTGTCCAACGTGGCGTTGTGTTGTGTCAGTGGTGGTTTCTTACCACGGCGCCTCGCACCACCAATGTTTTACCACCATGGAAGAACTGCTGTGGTGATTTGTGGGTCGTAATCTGGTGGGAGGATTTGTGTCGAGCTGGCGGTGCTGGATCCGCCTATTTCCCGTCTTTCAGTATGCCCTGGCGGTTTTGGAATTTTGGCTGTTTTTTGGCGGTCTTCATGGTGTGGGTCGTAATATGGTGGTCTTTTGGCGGCCGCCACCACAGCGGTCTGCCAGACTCATAATGAAGCCCTATATGACAGAGACAGATTCTGATAACTATGCAACCTCAAACATTTAGTATGCTACCGTGTATAAATGACTTTAAAATCAAAACCTGTCTATAGTAGGGATAAAATATTCTAGAATCATTGTGTCAGACGAAATAAATCAGAACCTTATTAAAGACCAAGGGGCATATATAAGAGCTCCTAGCGCCACAACAGCATCATTTTATTTTACGCTAATGTGGGCCAACAAGGCCAAAATAGATGTGCCATATTTACAAAGCATGCATTGTACCACTTTCTAACCCTTTGCACAACATTATGCCTGCGGCATAATGTATGCAAAGGGGGTGTTCCCCCGTCAGGGGGGGGGGGGGCGAAAAAATGGCGCAAAGAAATCTAAGAGATTTCTTTGTGTTATTTTTTTTAGCACTTTTAACGCCTGTTCAGAGAAGGCGTTAAAATGAGGCACACCATTGATTACAATGGGCCTCAATGGGCTTTGCAGGATTAGCATCATCATTTTTTACACTAATCCTGCAAAGCTTCGGACTAGTGTAAAAAATTCTGACACTAGTCCCCTAACTAGAGCCATGGTGCACCATACTTTAAGGGGTGCAAAAAAAGTGGCGCTGCACTGTGTGCAGCCCCACTTTTCTTAAATATGCCCCCAAGTGTGCCAGTCATATTCTAGGCATGCCTACTCATAGCATTTAATGTTTTTTTTTAAATGTTCTGGTATTTCCGCAGATCAAGACATTATATGCACAAATTTCTGCCTTTGCCTTTGACTCCCTCAAAAGCTGAGGATATTTGCATGACCTTTGCTAGGGAGAAAAGGCCCTGCATGACTTTTGGATCTACATAGCCGGGGAACTAATGCACAGTGGGAGAGGTCAGTGATACCAGGCCTCTCAGCACAATATACCCAATGCACATTTAGCATTACCACTTACCATTACCAAGGACAAGGTGCCAAATCTCACTTGCTGTGCTCGCATCCAATCCTACCCGGTGACGAATGAGAAAGGAGGGGATTTATAATTGTTAATGACATCGGGCCTCATGTAGGGATGCAGCCAGCGACATCCAAAACCGTGATGCTGGCAGTGTCTCTGGCCTATAGTGGATATCACCAAAGATTTTTGAGAGATCATATCTCTAAATAAATTAGGGTATTTAATATGTGTTGTAGAAAAGATATAGGAATCTCAGAGACAGCCCCTGCACATTTCATTGTTTTCTGAACAGTTAACATGAAGGTAAAACTAGAATTATTCCCACAGCAGATTTGATATGTTCTATTTAGATAATTCCCATTCCTGAGGACAGTAAGAAGGAATGAATGGAGCAAGTGCTGTAAGTAGTTTACAAGCACGACTGAGCTTGTGGGGGTTATTAACCCTGAGCAGAGTGATAAAGTTGCAGAGAAATGAATGTAGTGGCAGGTTTGTGCTTACAAATATGCTTTTGAAGGCAAGATTGGTTATTGTCTGGCAATGAAACTCCAATGGGGATTTCCAGTCATGAATAAGGGAATTATTGTGTAATTTCATACAAACCTAATGATGTGTGTTTCTGACAATCATAAACATGAAAGGCATTAATTGATAAGCAGATTGTTCCATAGAAGAGCAATATTAGATGTGGGTCTTCTGTCACAAAAATGGGGTATTCCCTAGCTCTTTTATGGATAAGAGAGTGTACAATGCTTCTTTTTTGAGCAATCTTTATCTGTCTTGGGTTTCCATTATAAGAGTCAAACACAGAACTGTTGTTTATGAGCTTCCAAAGTCACTGTATTAACCTTCAAAGTTTTTAATGACCACTAATTTATTTGTGCTATATATCACACCAGAGCGTGTCCTTGCTGCAAAATTTTATTTCAGAAGATTAAGGGCAAAAGAAATTTAAAAAATTATAGTCAAAACTGTGTATACTCATTTTGAGAGTGTTTGAAAACCATCAACCATACTTAGGCCCTCATTACCAGTCTGGTGGTCTTAAGACCGCCAGACTAGCGGTGGCAGTCTGACGCCCACATTTCGACCGTGGCAGAGCCTCCATGGTCTGACCGTCGACACTGCCAGTTGACAGCCTGGTGGTCTCGGCGGTTGTAATCCGCCACGGTGGCGCTGCATTCAGTGCCACCTTGGGGATTATGACTCCCCAATCTGCCAGATTTTTCATGCCGATTGGACTGCCATGGGAAGGCTGGCAGAATGGGGCGTCAGGGGCCCCCATGGACAGCCCTGTCGCGCTTTCCACAGCCCGAATTACGGGCAGTGGAAAGCGCAGTGGGTATGCTGCGCCCACCGACCGCCACATTGCTGTTGGCTCGTAATCCATGTTAAGGCCCTGTTTCCAGCTGGCTGGTGGGCGGAAATGCTGTTTCTGCCCACCTGCCCAGCGGGAAACTTGTAATAGAGCTGGCAGTGTTCTGGCTGCACCGGCGGTCAGATGGCGGTACAAGTTTGGCAGACGACCTCCGCTGCCCACCAAACTCATAATGAGGGTTTTAGTCTGTATTATTTATTTGCCAGTTTACCTAATTCTTTCTGTTTTTTCTCTTTCTGCGCCTGCTTGCTCTTCTTTTGTAGAAGTATATTGTAGATATACATCATTTATATGTTATGGCATTTAGATCCAGGAGTCACTCCATGTCTTCACTAGTTTTTTGACAGGTGATCTTTCACATAGCTTAAACCATCTTTGACATAACTTGCCAATAGTGTACATGGTTACTCTCATTAGGGAATAAATGCTGTGTTGGGGTGTTGTTTATTTTCTAATGGCCCAGTAACTTTGAGGAAATCTATTGACCACAGAGCAATTCCATTGGAATTTAATGCAACCAAATCATAAGTTCCATCTTGCATCATGTAATATCATTCAGCATCAGTAATGTTTTCTTTCCACTGCCAATCTAAGAATTGTGTTGAATACATTTTTGGTATAGGTGGTGTCTTTATGTCTCTAGTTTACTCCAAGACCATGCATATTGCTTGTTTACTTGTCTTCTTCCAAACCATTATTTCTCTGAGAATCATGCATGCTCTAAATAGAGATTCCGTACTTTTAATTTAGCAAAACGTGGTGCCCCCAAATACTTTTGCATTTATATTTTCTTTCCAATATGCATACATGTGGATTACAAGTGAGTCAATTAAGAGTGTAGAATAAATTAATCTGTGATTGGTGATCGAGATTTTTTTAAAGTCTTTTTGATTCTGAAGAATACTGAGAGGCAGATCAGTCAGATGTCATATTTCTGGGACTATTTATGGGCAGAGTCCGACAATGCTTACACTATATATAATTATATATTTCTCTGAAACTGTTTGAGTTACGAATGTAATGGTGTCCATAATGATGAAAATAAAATAGCTACTGGTGATGTATGCATTTAAATAAAGATCTTTATTATTTAAAGAGGTATAAGAGTTCGAATCTGGCATCATTTTATTATGAGCAGTTATGTGTCACGAATTTGCAAAGTGGCCAGGCATTATAATGTAATATAGGAATTTAAACAAAAAGGATTCAAATCATCTATGTTAGACCCATATTCTTATGAGGAATCTTTTCCTAAACAATGTGTGATTTGTGAGAAGAAGAAAGCAGCTGCAATTCCTTAACCACAGGAAATACCACTTTTTTTTATCAGGGATGTAGTTGTCATGCACAAGAAGTAAAATTATAATCAATATTACGATCCACATTAAAATATTCAAAGCTCCGGGGGTCATGGCCTGGCCGCTGGGCAAGATGGCCGTCACAGTGCGAGGCTCTGCGGGCCCAGGGCCGTTTATCCGTTTTATTTCTCCTTTAAGGCGGTGCTGGCGGGAGCGGACCTGTGTGCTCCTCGTGAAGAACCCCTGGGACGCTTCTTACGTCCCGCGAGTGAGAGTGCGGCCGAAGCTGGTGTGCTGATTGCGCGGGCGGCCTGTCGTCGGCCTCGCCCGCGCGCGCAAGTTGAAGGGCGGGCGGACGCGGAGGCCCGGAACCGCTTCCGGCAAGCGTGCGGGCCGGGAGCGGTGGAGTGTCTGGGGGCCTATCAGCGGCTAAGTCGAGCGGTCGTGGAGACCTTTCTGGACCTCGCAGCCCTCGGTATTCCCCGCTGCTGTGTCCACCAGGAACAGCTGGGCGCGGCAGGCGCGGTGGCGCAGAGGGCCGTGTGAGGAGCGGGCCCGGTTCTGGGTCCGGGCCCGACCCTGAGTGGAAGGGGTTGGCCCTGAGGACTGAGGCGGTTGAGGGTGCCAGCCCTTGGTGCGTGGACTGCTGGGGGGGCCGTGCCTCTGGCGTTGCAAGGCCTCCCACGGAGCGGTACCGCCTGGAGTGCCTCATTTGATTTTCTGAGCTGACTGTGGGTGATACGCGGTGGAGCCCCGGTGGTGGTAACGCTGGCTGCGACCGTGGCGACCCACTGAAGGCGAGGCAGTGGTGGCTCCCTTTTTTGGTGGTGCGGACTCTTTCTGGGGGCTGGTGTTAGGGTTTGTGCACCGCAAAGAGCATGTCCCCTCTCACTGCACTAGTGGGTTCTGTAATAGCTCCCTTTTAAACTTACTATTGAAAGCCTTTCTTGTTATCTCACCTTCCCCCCCCCCTAGGCTTCTGTGTATGTTGTTTAATGTGCTGTTTTGTTTACACATTGGGCCTTGCTTTTACCAAGGCTTCTTTAAAACACTCCTCCCTAGGCCATGTGTTAATTCAACTCATTTGCATAATAACTGAAACTCTGCACACCTTTCAAGAACATGTGCAGCATGTGAGGACCACACCCAGCTCTTCAAACCACACCCAGCTCTGCTCACCTTTCAAGAACATGTGCAGCATGTGAGGACCACACCCAGCCCTTCAAACCACACCCAGCTCTTCGAACCACACCCAGCCCTGTCTATAAAAGGCAGCCCCCGAGCCTCACCCAGTGCTTGTGCTCGTCTACCTCCCGCTTACCTGAGAACAGATCCCTCGGCGCTGGCACTCCTGCTCTCTACAGACTTTCATTGGCTTCAATGGGCGCAGCTGCTGGCTCTTCCTTCTGCCGGTTTCCGGTTCCTCCTTGCCTCAGCCTCTCTCCTACAAGCAACCTGCAAAAGAGAAAGAAGACAAGGTTAGACTGATCAGTATCTCTTGCCAGCAACAAGTAAGTGCAAAACTTTTTATTACCTGAAAGAACTTTGACAACAATTTCTGGATTTGTGTATAGACAATTTGAAACAAGATACCTTCCACGAACATTGTGATTCAAACTCTTTGTTACAAGAATACTTTGCGGAACTTTGTGAAGCAAAAATTATTATTTTTTTTTTTTTTTTTATGGAACTTTTAAGAACCATTAACAGCAAGGCAAACAGTAAATCAAGGACTTGCACAAATTACATGCTGTATTTTGATGTAAAAGTACAGTATTTGTTTTATAAAAGATTCTAGAAATATGGGAAAAGTGAGTCTGCTATTGGGAATTTAGGCTTTAGTTATATTAAGATGAATGTTTGATATTGGTAATTCTGATAACGGTATTTGTTTAATGTTTTAGAAGCTTTACAGTAATAGAAAGCACATTCCAGAGCAGTAACACATTCCAAACCTGGAAACTAGAGACCAGGATCCAAGAGGTACTTTTAGAAGAGAATTTCTAATAAATAAAGGGATAGTCAGGAACCCATTTAGGAATAGGTTGCATTTATCTGTTCTTTGTTTATGTTTCATTAGGCACCAGTTTCTACAGAAGTCAGAAAGGGCCGCAGATTTGTGCAGCACTTCAACAGTGGAAACGCAAGAACGGTGTTGTCTCTCTATTTTTATTTTATCCACTTCCCCCCTTCCCTTGAGCTTCTGTTCTTAGTGCACTGTGTTAAAAACTAGTGTGCTGGAACAAGCAGTTTCAGGGTGGGGTCGGATTGTCTTCAACCTCCATCAGAACTGAACAAGAACTCAGGTGAGCTGGGCTTTGACAGAAGCACAAGCCTTAAAAAATAAATAAAAAATCAGTTCTGGTGGACGATGAATACCGGGGAAGAAATAGAGGGCATTGACGTCACGGATATGGCGCAGGCCCTAAATGAGGACGTGGTTCATAATGAATCAGTGTCTGGCATCTTGCAACATATGCAAGAGGAAGTAGAGAGATTAAAGATGGAGAATACCTCTTTAAAACAGGATTTAAGCAGGTATAAATTTAGGGGATCTCAGTGGAACACAGCTTTTACGCCTTTGTTTAAAACCTCCTCAGAGACAGGGGCGCCATCAAAACATACAACTTTGCCTCCCCCAGTTGAGGTTACTGTTAATGTTCCTAATGCTGTGCCCTTAGCAGCACCTGAACGTTTTCATGGAGATAGTAACAAATTCCATGTTTTTATCAATCAATGTCAATTACACTTCGTTTGTAAGCCACAACAGTTCCCTACTGATGCTACGAAAGTGGCATTCGTCTTGTCTTATTTGGGTGGCACAGCAGCCAATTGGTCAATTCCTTTTGTGGATAGAGATGATCCCATCCTCCATAATTGGAATCAATTTAAACGTACCATGACCAGCCTTTTTGCAAAACACACTTTCATGCAGGCAAGTGATAATGAGCTTTTAAATCTTAAACAAGGTAACAAGGATTTATTGACCTATCTCACTAGTTTTAATCGTTTACTCACCGAGACACAGTGGCCAGAAGAAAAGCGTGTCTCCCTTTTTTATAAAGGTTTGAGAGACGAGTTAAAAGACGCGCTGGCTCATATCGTTGATTTGCCAGAAGACTATTCGGACTTTGTAGATTTAGTTGTGAAATTAGAACATAGACTAGGAGAAAGAAAGGGAGATAAATACAAACTGGAATCACGGTTAACTTTTATTAGACACGAGAAGAAAGACACATATAATAAACTCCCTGAACCTGAGCCTATGCAAATAGGGACACTCAGAGGTCCACTCACATCAGAGGAAAAAGAAAGAAGGAGAAAACTTCAATTATGTTTATATTGTGGCAGGGCAGGTCACTTTGCCAGAGAATGTCCAGTAAAGCCTAAAACTCCACGAAAGGGTGCTGTTTCCTCCACCTCCTCAACTGAATCGGGAAACGATTAAGCTCGACAAGGGGAGAGGTTAATTGTTCGAGAAAACATCTTAATCAAACCTCTAATGCTGCAGCCTTCATGGTACCGCACATACCTAGACATTTCATAATTCAGGTCGTTTTAATTGTTACTACCCAAGTGAGGCATTCTCTCCCTGTCCTACTGGACTCAGGCGCGACAGGAAATTTTGTGGATAATAAGTTAGCTGAAAACTTAGGACTTCCTATGTGCCTAAAGCCTTGTCCAGAAGCAGTATGTGCAGTGGATGGGTCAGAATTGACCTCTGGATTAATCACAAAACAAACAAGTCCACTTGTTATGGTCTGTCAGAACGGGCACACAGAAGTGATTCGCTTTGATCTGATAGATACTCCTAATTTTGGTTTGATTCTCGGGGTACCCTGGTTAACAACTCATAACCCAAAAATTGATTGGGTGAATAGAACTGTTACTTTGGATTCCTCTTTCTGTAGAACCAATTGCTATCAAGAAGCAGGTACAGAACAGAGCACAGTATTACACTGTGCTAGTGTTACACAAGATGAGCCAAGTCTCCCTCCTGAATATTCGGACTTTAAAGACGTCTTTGATCCAGTAAAGGCTAGTGTGCTGCCCCCACATCGGTCTTATGACTGCCGTATAGATCTTATCCCAGGGGCCCCTTTACCTAATAACAGAGTATATGCTTTGACTGACGAAGAAACCAAATACTTAAGAACCTACCTAGATGACCTACTACAGTCTGGGTTCATCCGTCATTCCACATCTCCGGTATCATCTCCACTCTTTTTTATCCCGAAGCCGGATAAATCCCTGCGCGCGTGTATCGATTATAGAGGACTAAATAAGGCTACAATAAAGAATAAATATCCTCTTCCTCTAATACCTGTGTTGTTGGATCAATTAAGACATTCTACTGTATACACTAAACTAGATCTGCGGGGAGCTTACAACCTGGTCCGAGTAAAAGAGGGGGATGAGTGGAAGACAGCTTTCAAGACAAAGTTTGGTTTATTTGAGTACACAGTAATGCCCTTTGGGTTATGTAATGCCCCTGCGGCCTTTCAGTTCTTTATAAATGAGGTCCTACACGAATTCCTGGACATTTGTGTCATAGTATACATAGACGACATCCTCATTTACTCTAAGAACTCAGAAGAACATACCCAACATGTTCGTGCAGTATTATCAAAGTTAAAAGAAAATCATCTTTTTGCTAAGTTAGAAAAGTGTACTTTTAATGTCAGCAAGGTGGACTTTTTAGGATACTGCCTGTCACCTCAAGGAATAACTATGGATGTAAAGAAAATCAGTGCTATTGCTGATTGGCCAGAACCATCCTCTGTAAAAGATATTCAGAAATTTCTGGGTTTCGCCAATTTTTATAGGAGGTTTATTGCACATTTTGCAGACATTGCGGCCCCAATAACTACCTTGTTGCGGAAAGGGCAACGATTTCTGTGGACTGATGAGGCGGAACACGCCTTTCAACTCCTAAAACAAAAGTTCACTTCAGCCCCAATTCTGAAACATCCTGATCCTGACTTGCCCTTTTTTGTTGAAGCGGATGCTTCACAAGTAGCTTTAGGAGGAGTTCTCTCTCAACGAGATGCAGTAGATGGCCAGTTACATCCTATAGCCTTCTATTCCAAAAAGTTATTACCCGCTGAACAAAATTACACTGTGGCTGAAAGGGAACTACTAGCTATCAAAGTAGCCTTTTCAGAATGGAGGCATCATTTAATGGGAGCTAAGTACCCAGTTACAATCTTTTCTGACCATAAGAACCTACAATTTTTTGGATCACTTAAAGCACTAACACCACGTCAGATGCGCTGGTTAAATTTTGTTAGCACATTTGACTTTGTTATATCCTATAGACCAGGTGCACAACAAATTCAATCTGATGTGTTATCTAGATACGGACATACCTTAGACATGAAACAAGATAAAATAGGAGAACCCATTATTCTTCCCCAAAACTTTTTGGCACCAGTACAACAGAAGGATTTCATCACAGATCTATATAATGCACACATGCAAATAGCACCTCAGGATTGGTTAAAGGATTCCCATAACACAATACAACGAGGTTTATTGTATCACAACAACATGCTGTAAGTGCCCACCTCTGAATTACAAACACAGGTGATAATTTGGCATCACGCCTCACCGTTGGCAGGTCATCCTGGTTGGGTAAAAACCCTGGAAAATGTGCAAAAACACTTTTGGTGGGACACTATAAGAAAGGACATTAAGCAATTTGTCACTACCTGTCCAATTTATGCAAGACATAAATCTTCTCATAAGGCCCCTGACGGCTTGTTAATACCAATGCCAACACCCAAACAACCTTGGCACACGGTGAGCGTAGACTTTATTGTAGGTTTACCACCTGTAAAATCCTTCACAACAGTGTTGGTTATAGTGGATTTTTTATCTAAAATGGCACATTTTGTACCATTACGGAAATTACCCACGGCGGCAGAATTTGCCGATATTTTTATAAGGGAAATTGTGCGTTTACATGGTTTGCCAAGCAAAGTGGTGTCAGACCGAGGGAGCCAGTTCAACTCTAGATTTTGGAAAAAATTATGTGAAAAACTGAAAATAGATGTGGCATTATCCACTGCTTTCCACCCAGAGACAGATGGACAGACTGAACGACTGAACCAAACCTTACTTCAAACGCTCCGTTGTTTATTGGCTGATTATTCTAGTGAATGGTTGGAAGCTCTCCCTGTAGCGGAGTTTGTTTATAATAATACTGAGCATTCAGCTCTACTTTGCTCACCATTCTATTTTTTGCAGGGGTATCATCCAAGAGCTATACCCATTTTGTTAGAAGATTCCCTGTTGCCTACAGTAACGGATAGACTAACGAGGTTAGGTGACATACAAGACAAAGCCAGGAAACATTTATTAAAGTACAAGGAAAGCATGAAAAAACAAGCAGACAAACACAGATCTGAGGCCCCAATGTATAAAATTGGGGACAAGGTATGGCTCTCCACAAAGAACCTAAACATAGAGGGATCCCGAAAGCTGCAACCACGTTTCATTGGACCCTTTAGTATAACTGCCATAGTAAACCCGGTAACAGTAAAATTAGATTTACCAAAAGAATATCCAGTACATACTACATTCCATGTGTCCTTGCTTAAGTCGTACAACCCAAAAACCCGACCTGAACCACCACCTCCACCCATACCAATTAAGGGAAATCTAGAATATGAAGTGAAAAGCATAAAAGACTCAAAAAGAATTAGTGGACGTCTGTTTTATTTAGTAGAATGGAAAGGATATGATGAATCTGAGAATTCATGGGAACCAGCATCATATGTACATGCCCCACAGCTGATTAGACGGTTTTATTTAAAAAATCCAGGAAAACCCCGTCCTGTAGGAGGGCCTTTGAGGGGGGCAACTGTTAGGGTTTGTGCACCGCAAAGAGCATGTCCCCTCTCACTGCACTAGTGGGTTCTGTAATAGCTCCCTTTTAAACTTACTATTGAAAGCCTTTCTTGTTATCTCACCTTCCCCCCCCCCAGGCTTCTGTGTATGTTGTTTAATGTGCTGTTTTGTTTACACATTGGGCCTTGCTTTTACCAAGGCTTCTTTAAAACACTCCTCCCTAGGCCATGTGTTAATTCAACTCATTTGCATAATAACTGAAACTCTGCACACCTTTCAAGAACATGTGCAGCATGTGAGGACCACACCCAGCTCTTCAAACCACACCCAGCTCTGCTCACCTTTCAAGAACATGTGCAGCATGTGAGGACCACACCCAGCCCTTCAAACCACACCCAGCTCTTCGAACCACACCCAGCCCTGTCTATAAAAGGCAGCCCCCGAGCCTCACCCAGTGCTTGTGCTCGTCTACCTCCCGCTTACCTGAGAACAGATCCCTCGGCGCTGGCACTCCTGCTCTCTACAGACTTTCATTGGCTTCAATGGGCGCAGCTGCTGGCTCTTCCTTCTGCCGGTTTCCGGTTCCTCCTTGCCTCAGCCTCTCTCCTACAAGCAACCTGCAAAAGAGAAAGAAGACAAGGTTAGACTGATCAGTATCTCTTGCCAGCAACAAGTAAGTGCAAAACTTTTTGTTACCTGAAAGAACTTTGACAACAATTTCTGGATTCGTGTATAGACAATTTGAAACAAGATACCTTCCATGAACATTGTGATTCAAACTCTTTGTTACAAGAATACTTTGCGGAACTTTGTGAAGCAAACATTTTTTTAATTTTTTTTTTTTATGGAACTTTTAAGAACCATTAACAGCAAGGCAAACAGTAAATCAAGGACTTGCACAAATTACATGCTGTATTTTGATGTAAAAGTACAGTATTTGTTTTATAAAAGATTCTGGAAATATGGGAAAAGTGAGTCTGCTATTGGGAATTTAGGCTTTAGTTATATTAAGATGAATGTTTGATATTGGTAATTCTGATAACGGTATTTGTTTAATGTTTTAGAAGCTTTACAGTAATAGAAAGCACATTCCAGAGCAGTAACACATTCCAAACCTGGAAACTAGAGACCAGGATCCAAGAGGTACTTTTAGAAGAGAATTTCTAATAAATAAAGGGATAGTCAGGAACCCATTTAGGAATAGGTTGCATTTATCTGTTCTTTGTTTATGTTTCATTAGGCACCAGTTTCTACAGAAGTCAGAAAGGGCCGCAGATTTGTGCAGCACTTCAACAGTGGAAACGCAAGAACGGTGTTGTCTCTCTATTTTTATTTTATCCACTTCCCCCCTTCCCTTGAGCTTCTGTTCTTAGTGCACTGTGTTAAAAACTAGTGTGCTGGAACAAGCAGTTTCAGGGTGGGGTCGGATTGTCTTCAACCTCCATCAGAACTGAACAAGAACTCAGGTGAGCTGGGCTTTGACAGCTGGTCTCCCCACTGTAGTGCAAATTCGTTTTGCCTGAACAGTGCCAGTGTATACTGCGAGAAGCCGGGTGGATTGACTGGTTCCTTGGAGTGCTCGACTGCTTACCCGGGGACCCTGGTGCTGGCCGGTGGATTTGGGCTACCGAGAGAGGGATACTGATTGCGGAGGTCCTTGCCCTGGCCCTTCCAGTTGCTCGGGTACAGGCAGGTGGCTGTTGGTGCTGATTGGAATAATGAGCAAGTCCGATCAACGTCAAGCAAAGCTCACCTTTGAGGGTGGAAAAAAAAGGAGTGCTGTTTCTGCCCCTCAGCCCAGTGATGTCGTAAATGGTGAGGATAGCCCAGATGTGTTGGTAAGGTCCATGTTTTTGGAACTCAAGACTAGTCTGGCTGGCATTGATGCCAAGCTGGACCATGTGACAGAACAGCTTGACCGCATCAGGGCACGGGTAGATGACCACGATTCTCTGAAATAGAGGACGTACGCCAGGGTGAGAGAGACCAGATTGCACGAATGAGGCGTATCCTGGAGGTAATACGAAATAAGAACGAGGATTTGGAGGCACGATCTCGTCGTAATAACGTCCGCATCGTGGGGCTACCGGAGGCGACTGATATGGGCCGCATGGAAGACTTTGTGGAGCGTATGCTGACTGAATTGTTTGCCGGCGAGCTCTCTCAGATGCTGGTGGTTGAGCCCCGCCGGGGACTCCCCCGCGGCCAATTATCGCGCGTCTATTGAATTACCGGGATCGAGATGCTGTTGTCCGCTTGGCTAGGGAGAGAAGACCGTTGTTGTATAAGAACTCGGAAATCAACTTTTTTCCTGATAACACCCTTGGTGTGCAAGCTCAGAGGCGTGCTTTTTTGCCAACCAAGCGCCTGCTGAGTCAAGCGGGTGTAGGTTTTGCCCTATTGTATCCTGCCAAGTTGAGGGTGCGGCATGAGGGCAAGACATTGTACTTCACGGATCTGAAACTGGCGGCCAGGTTTGCTGGAGGTTTGCCTAAGGTGCGGGGTGCCGCGGAGCACCGGGGAATGGGCGCGTAAGACGCTGCCTTGAGTGACAATGACTAGCAGGCTCTGGTTGGCCTAATTCCACTTGCTGGGGCTGTTGGAGAGCTCTGGGCTGCTTTTTGCCTGATCCCGTCTGCTGAGTAGCTTGTATCCTGGCCCATGGGCCCCTCTTCCCTAGCGCTAGCTGGGTGGAGGGCTATTAGGCCGGCTATCGCCCCTGCGATGAGTCCTGACAATTCTTGGTTTTGCAATTGGGGGTGGGTTTGGGGCCTGAATGAGTGGGTTACTGGAAGGGTCCGTTTGGGGGGCCTGAGTGGGTGGGGGGTTGTGTGGGTTCTCCCTGATTGTAGGGAAATTGTTTTTCTGCTGTTTTGGCTGTTCTCGTGTTAGGTCCTTGGCAGGTGGAGATGCGCTTTCATGTGCGATGTTGGATGATGGCTGATGGGGTTGAGAGGTGAGGAAGCATCTGTGGTTCGGTGTTTGACTTGGAACGTGCGTGGGCTCAATGACAAGCGGAAGGCCCGACTGGTGGCTGCGTATGTTAAACGGCATGAAATTGATATTTGTATGCTGCAAGAAACACATTTGGTGAGGGCTACAGTGGGTAGACTGAAGGCTGGGTGGGTTGGATAGACGCACTGCTCCACGTACTCCGGCTATGCTCGTGGAGTCGCAATCTTAATCCGCAGGGGACTGCAATGGCGCACGCGAGAGGCCATGGTGGATCCAAATGGTAGATATGTAATACTGAGTGGTATGTTGCTTGATAGAGCCTGTGAGCTTGTGGCGGTGTATGGGCCGAATGTCGATGACTCAGAATTCTTTCTGGAGCTGTGGCGCCTAGTTAAATTGCTGGGGGCGGGCGCAGTGATCTGGGGTGGTGATTTTAACATGGTTCTGGATGCCAGGATGGATCGTGAGAGTTTGGCCAGGATGCAGCATGTCTCTGCGGCTAAGCCTTTGGAGGCGGTGATGCGGAATGGTGTGCTGGTGGATTTGTGGTGGCAGCAGCATGGAGGTGTGAGAGAGGGAACATGTCTGAATTATGCCCACGGCAGCTGGTCGCGGATAGATCGTTGGCTGGGTACCAGAGATGTGGAGGTCTGGACCAGAGCAGTGGTTCATCTCCCTCGCACGCTGTCGGATCACTCTCCGGTTAGCCTGGAATTGGCGATACCAACTGAACTGCGCCTGTCGGTTATGTGGAGGCTACCTCGGGGGGGGCGCTTCGGGATGTGGCATTTCGGGAGGAACTGCGTGAGGCGATTAAGTTGTATTTTTCTGAGAACCGGGGGTCTGTGAGGTCTCCTGGCACTCTTTGGGAGGCATTCAAGGTTGTTATTCGAGGAGTCTGCCTCTCGAAACAACATGGCATAGTTAAGGCCTTGAGGCGAGAGATGGCTGATATCGAGGGACGGCTTGCCGAGTTAGAGAGGCGATTGGCTTCTAGCTGGTCTGCAGAGGTCCTTGCGGAGATTCGGCCAGAGGTATCGTTGTATAAAGAGGCCTCCCTCAGAGAAATGTGCTTTACTGAGAGATATGCTCGGACCTGTCATTACGGGGAGGGTGAGAGAGCCGGGCGTACGCTAGCGGATCTGCTTCGTAGGCCTTGGGCTAGCGACTATGTTACTGAGATTGTGGATGCCGAGGGCGAGAGGGTGACGGGATTGAGTGGGGTTGTGCAGGTGTTTAACAAATTTTTCACGAAGCTCTATGCGGCCCCGGTGGGCCTGAGTACGGCTGCCTCACAGGCGTACTTTGAGGACATCGCGCTAGTGTGGTTTGATGAGGCACACAGGAAATATTTGGGTGAACCGTTTACTGTAGAGGATGTGGCTGCGTATATCCGTGGTCTGCCTGGAGATAAGTCCCCCGGTGTGGACGGTCTATCCCCAGCGTTTTATAAAGAATATGTGGATATTTTAGCTCCCTGCCTATTGGAGGTATATGCGGAAGCCCTGGAAACTGGGTTGCTGCCTGCCTCGCTTCGTGAGGCTTTGATAGTGACGATTCTAAAGCCTGGGAAGGACCCGACCCGATGCGATTCGTACCGTCCGCTTTCCATGATTAACAATGATAATAAAATCTTGGCCAAAATGATAGTGGTGCGATTACAGCCTCTCCTTCCCAGGCTGGTGTTACCGGATCAGTCGGGTTTCGTTCCAGGGAGGTCTACCTGTCATAACTTGCGCACCTTTTTCGCGGTGGCGGGCACGCTGGTGGCGGAGGATAATGCGGCAGCGGTCTTCCTTGACGCTGCCAAGGCCTTTGATTCCTTGGCCTGGGACTATATGTTTGCCCTATTAGGCCGTGTAGGACTCAGTGTGCGCTTCGTGAACTGGATTAGATTGTTATATACTCTGCCTACGGCTAAGTTGCGCCTTAATGGTTGTGTGTCGGCTTCATTTCTTGTTGCGCGTGGAACGCGTCAGGGGTGCCCGTTGTCCCCCCTCCTTTTTGCTGTGGCGATGGAGCCTTTGGCGGCAGGGTTGCGACAGAAATATAATGATAGAGGCTTACAGTTCAGACAGCGACCTATCCTGATATCTCTGTATGCTGATGATATTGCGTTATATGTGCGGAATCCTGGGCAGAATCTGGATACTCTGTTAGAGGAGATTGTGCGCTTTGGCACCTTTTCTGGCATTACTATTAATTGGTCTAAATCTATGGTTCTACCTTTGAATTCTAAGGTGACAAGATTCAAATATCGTTATCCTCTGGTGTGGGCGGAGTGGCAGGTGCGGTATCTGGGTATACAGCTGAGTTGTGATACTGACATGCTATGGCTGGCTAATTATGGCGCTGCACTGGCGTGGCTGTAGGGGAAAGTTGAGATCTGGTGGGCCCTACCACTATTGTTGATTGGGCGTATTGCCATTGCGAAGATGGTGGTCCTTCCTAGGTTCCTGTATTTATTCGTGAATCTTCCTCTTCCGCTCCCGAGAGGCTATTTACAACGCCTGCATTCCGCAGTGATTCGTATGGCATGGGCGGGATGTCGTGCGCGCATTTCCTGGGAGAGGCTGACGTTACTGTTTGAACTCGGTGGGCTTGCCGCACCAGACCTGGAGGTATATTATCTCTGTGCTCAGGCGCACTTTGCGTATTACTGGCTGAACCCGATTCGATACTTGCCGCACTTGGCGCCTGAGAGTGACTCTGTGTGTCCGGATAGCTTGATGCGGGCGTTTGGGAAGCGCGCTCTGCCTCGGGTTAAGTGAATTGACACGGTGGCATGCACGATGAGAGCGTGGGGAGTGTTGATGCAGAGATCTGGGGTCACTGTGCCTTTTGCTCCTTCCTTGCCTGTCATGGCGATAGCTGATGATCAGATGTATCGGGATGGAGGGGTTTGCGGGTTTCTCCGAGAGGCTAGCTTGACTGAGATGGGAAATTGGCTGGTGGATGGGCGGTTGCTTGACGTCTCTGAGGCGTTGGTTGGCTGTGAGGGTACGGTGTTACAGCGCATGTATGCCCTTCGAGTTCGTTCCCTTTTGCGGACCCGCCTGTGTGGCCCGAGTGGGGCCCCCTTAGAGTTTCGCACTTTGGAGTCTCTCTGCAGTGGGCAGTCACCTAGTAGACTGGTCACTAAACTGTATAACTGTATGCAAGAGCAGAGGAGTGGCTTTTGGGAATCTTCCAGGCTTGCATGGGAGAGAGAGTTTGGGGAGCCCATCTCAGAGGCTCTGTGGCGCGACTGCTGTGCTCATATGAGGGCGCTGTCCCCGAATTATAGGCTTAGACTGCTGCACTTTAAATTTTTGCACCGGCTATACTATACCCCTAGGGGGCTGCACTCCCTGGGGCTACGGGAGGATGCGTGTTGTGCCCACTGTCGGGCGCTGGATGCGGGTTTTCTGCATTTGCCGTGGGAGTGTGCGGATGTCCATGTTTTTTGGGTAGCGGTTTTTTAGGCGATTTCTGAGATGGTTGATCTGGAGATACCTGTTTCTCCCAGGGTTGCGTTGCTTGGGAGCATGGAGGAGATTAGGGGGCCGCACAGGCGTTTGGTGGGTCTGCTTCTGCTGTTGGCCAAACGTAGAGTTGCCATGTGCTGGGGTGGGACGAGAGTGCCGTGTAGATCTGAATGGTTGCGTGACGCCGCCTTTTGTCATGATCAGCTGATGGTTTTTTGGAACTTGATGCTTGAAGGGTCACGGCCCAAGGATATTTGGGCTCCGTTGAATACATTTTTAGCGGCCCGGAATGAGTAAGTGGAATAGTAGGAGCAACCTGCGCTTAAGCTTCACTTCTCTCCCCTGTTCGGGTATAAACCTGCGGTAGCGAGGCTGGCGGGTATGGTTTGGCTGTGTTCTTCACCTGCCTTTCTGTTTGTTCTCTCTGTTGTCCTTCCCCTCTGCTATGTTACGTTTAGTCCTCTGCTGCTTATAGCACGCCTCCTTGATTATTGCTGTGGACTTTGCTAATCGACAATTGTTGGAGGAAGCTTGAAGTAGTGTCCCTAGACATTGACGCTTAATGTGAGATTATTTGCAGATTCCCACTGTGGAAGTGGCACTGATGTAAGTGATGGGGGCTGTTTTATACACTATTTGCAGTACCGATGAAGGGGATTGTTTGTATTAATGTATGTTTTATATGATAACATTTATAAATAAATTTAAAAAAAAGAAAAAATAAATATTCAAAACTCCAGTAGCAATCCAGATGTATGACCAGGGTGGAGAAAGGTATGTGTCAAGGATCCAACAGCATGCAAAAAGGAACCTATAACATTGCCTGACTGGAGAAGGGATTATTATTTTTACTTCTTTCAATCAGCTTCAGAGTCATTTTCATAAAGCCCAATTTCTTGTGATTATCATTTCAAACGAGTGTTAGTTCTGTTGCAGGCTCATCATAAACCACAACAGAGGTTCCAGTAGTTGACATTGCAGCATCATGTTCACTCATTGAGATTGGCATCATAACTGGAGACACAGTAGGCTCCTCAGTCTCAAGAATCGGGCTCAGCATAGCTGTACTCTTCTTGGAGTATTCAATTAAAATAAGCTTTATTCAACAGATGTTGTCATAAAAGCATACATAAATAAAACAAAAGCAATACATTAACCACAAACGAACATTAAAAAGGCCTCTAAGACTCAAGTGGAATACATGGTGATAGGACCATATAAAACAGTGAAATACAAGGTTTTGTAGCTAAAAGCCGGTAACAGAAAAGAACAAGCATTTGCAATGCAATGGGTCTCGTATTTGCTCGAGTTAGCGCTGTTAACGTTGCAAATTCCTAACTGTACTTTTCTTGGCACTTAATCTGAAAATGAAAAGTGTAAGGAAATTCCTCCTTGGCATGGTTACCCCCTGACTTTTTGCCTCTGCTGATGCCAAGTTATGATTTGAAAGTGTGCTGAGGTCTGCTAACCAGGCCCCAGCACCAGTGTTCTTTCCCTAACCTGTACTTTTGTTTCCACAATTGGCACACCCTGGCATCCAGGTAAGTCCCTTGTAACTGGTACCCCTGGTACCAAGGGCCCTGATGCCAGGGAAAGTCTCTAAGGGCTGCAGCATGTCTTATGCCACCCTGGGGACCCCTCACTCAGCACAGACACACTGCTTGCCAGCTTGTGTGTGCTAGTGGGGATGAAACGACTAAGTCGACATGGCACTCCCCTCAGGGTGTCATGCCAACCTCACACTGCCTATAGGTATAGATAAGTCACCCCTCTAGCAGGCTTTACAGCCCTAAGGCAGGGTGCACTATACCATAGGTGAGGGCATAAGTTCATGAGCACTGTGTCCCTACAGTGTATAAGCAAAACCTTAGACATTGTAAGTGCAGGGTAGCTATAAGAGTATATGGTCTGGGAGTCTGTCATGCACGAACTCCACAGCACCATAATGGCTAAACTGAAAACTGTGAAGTTTGGTATCAAACTTATCAGCACAATAAAAGCACACTGATGCCAGTGTACATTTTATTGTAACATACACCCCAGAGGGCACCTTAGAGGTGCCCCCTGAAGCCCTAACCAATTACCCGTGTAGGCTGACTAGTTTTAGCAGCCTGCCACACACCAGACATGTTGCTGGCCACATGGGGAGAGTGCCTTTGTCACTCTGTGGCTAGTAACAAAGCCTGTACTGGGCGGAGGTGCTTCTCACCTCCCCCTGCAGGAACTGTAACACCTGGCGGTGAGCCTCAAAGGCTCACCCCCTTTGTTACAGCACCCCAGGGCACTCCAGCTAGTGGAGTTGCCCGCCCCCTTCGGCCACGGCCCCACTGTTGGCGGCAAGGCCGGAGGAGATAATGAGAAAAACAAGGAGGAGTCACTGGCCAGTCAGGACAGCCCCTAAGGTGTCCTGAGCTGAGGTGAGTCTGACTTTTAGAAATCCTCCATCTTGCAGATGGAGGATTCTCCCAATAGGGATAGGGATGTGTCCCATCCCCTCAGGGAGGAGGCACAAAGAGGGTGTAGCCACCCTCAGGGCTAGTAGCCATTGGCTACTAACCCCCCAGACCTAAACACACCCCTAAATTGAGTATTTAGGGGCTCCCAGAACACAGCAAGAGAGATTCCTGCAACCTAAGAAGAAGAAGACTGCTGAACTGAAAAACCTACAGAGAAGACGGAGACACCAACTGCTTTGGCCCCAGCTCTACCTGCCTGTCTCCACACCTCTAAAGACACTGCTCCAGCGACGCGTTCCCAGGGTCCAGCAAACTCTGAAGCCTCAGAGGACTACCCTGCATCTAGAAGGACCAAGAACTCCCAAGGACAGCGGCTCTGTTCCACAAAGACTGCAACTTTGCAACAAAGAAGCAACTTTGAAACAACACACGTTTCCCGCCGGAAGCGTGAGACTGCACTCGACGCCCCCGGCTCAACTTGTGGAGAACAAACACCACAGGGAGGACTCCCCGGCGACTACAAGACCGTGAGTAGCCAGAGTTGACCCCCCTGAGCCCCCACAGCGACGCCTGCAGAGGGAATCCCGAGGCTCCCCCTGACCGCGACTGCCTGCTTCAAAGACCCGACACCTGGTAAAGACACTGCACCCGCAGCCCCCAGGACCTGAAGGATCCGACCTCCAGTGCAGGAGCGACCCCCAGGTGGCCCTCTCCCTTGCCCAGGTGGTGGCTACCCCGAGGAGCCCCCCCCTTGCCTGCCTGCATCGCTGAAGAGACCCCTTGGTCTCCCATTGAAACCTATTGCGAACCCGACACTTGTTTGCACACTGCACTCGGCCACCCCGTGCCTCTGAGGGTGTACTTTTTGTGCTGACTTGTGTCCCCCCCGGTGCCCTACAACAGCCCCCTGGTCTTCCCTCCCTGCCTGCCCTTACCTGCTGGCAGACTGGAACCTGGGCACCCCCTTCTCCATTGAAGCCTATGCGTTTTGGCCACCACTTTGACCTCTGCACCTGACCGGCCCTGAGCCGCTGGTGTGGTAACTTTGGGGTTGCTCTGAGCCCCCAACGGTGGGCTACCTTGGACCCAACTTTGAACCCCGTAGGTGGTTTACTTACCTGCAAAACTAACCAACACTTACCTCCCCCAGGAACTGTTGAAAATTGCACTGTGTCTAGTTTTAAAATAGCTATATGCCATTTGTTTGAAAACTGGATATGCTATTTTGCTAATTCAAAGTTCCTAAGAGAAATACCTTTCATTTAAAGTATTGTTTGTAAATCTTGAACCTGTGGTTCTTAAAATAAACTAAGAAAATATATTTTTCTACACAAAAACCTATTGGCCAGGAATTGTCTCTGAGTGTGTGTTCCTCATTTATTGCCTGTGTGTGTACAACAAATGCTTAACACTACCCTCTGATAAGCCTACTGCTCGACCACACTACCACAAAATAGAGCATTAGAATTATCTATTTTTGCCACTATCTTACCTCTGAGGGGAACCCTTGGACTCTGTGCATGATATTTCTTACTTTGAAATAGTACATACAGAGCCAACTTCCTACAAAAAGTAAAACAGTTGACATAAGTGAGCCGACTCAAAGCGCCAGGGCCTCCATGAGCATGAGTGCAAAGGAGAGACACAAAAGGAAAAGGAAGTTTGCGCACAGTCAAACGTATCAGCAAACGCGTGATTATCCATGTAACGGGGCGATGTCCAAGGCGGTAACCAAACCGCCCCAAGCAGGCACAAACGTAAAGCATTTACCAATGATAACAAAGGATTTTTGAAAGGCAAGCCCATGAACGAGTGATAGTGATGGGCGTAAGGTGTGTGTGGTTAAAAGCCCACACATAGATTATGCAGAAATGCGCTCAATCTAAAACTGCAGTTTACCCGTAATTGCCCTAGTCCATATCCAAAAGAAGCAAAAGAAATGCAGTACAATGCTTCCTCTTAAGGAGGTATGCAACAGACGGGTGTGTGCCACCTGGCCCACGCAGAGCTGAGCGGCATGCATTCTGCATTTCTTGCATTTCTTTGTCGTTCATTAATTTCACAATAAGATGCTAAAGTGCAGTGTACTTCTCATTTGTCAAGTTTTAAATGATGGAGGTGGGAAACCAATCATGGAAGTATGTTTTGTAAGGACTCCATCACGAATCCTGAACTGATTTGTGGTCGGTTTCATGAGAGAATCCGCTTTGAAAGAACTTTGGAAAAACATGCCATGGTTTGAGGTGTCAGCCCTTTCATGCAGATCAGGATTGCTTGGTGACAAGACCTGATGCTGTTTGAATTAAAGGTATTTCGAAGATAGATTTTGTGCCAATGCAATAAAACTGGAGAGATGCATAACATATGCAGGAAGTCTTCCTGCGGATGTTGGCAAAGCCTGCACTCGTTGTTTATAAATTGGTGCCATTTTGGAAGTGCTTAGAGTGGTGGTAGGAGCCCAAATCTGGCTTGGGGCTTTTTCAAGAAAATGCGGTCACTTTGTTCAGTTGGTACCAGGATAACTCTTTGTTGTGCCTGAGAGACAGAGGTTCAAGTCTCACGGGGTATTTATTCTTCCAGTGTTAATGCATTGAGAATAACATGTTGTTGTAGCGCATTGGAAATGTGATCCCCCGCTCTAGCAGCTACAGTGTTGAGCACAATGGGCTGCTAAACTACGCTTCACTAAAATGCTAATTGTTTATTTATGGGTCTAATTGGACATCAGATCTATAGACAAAAGTTGAACTGAGGCGCATAGGGGTCAGCGCTGCCAGTGAGCAAAGTAGAGTGAAGTAGATAAAGAGAAATTATGAAAACGTATAAAAAGGCAAGAGAAGAGCAGAAGGTGAATAGTGAGAAAGGGCTAGGCAGAAAAGAAAAAGAGAACAAAAAGGAAAAAGTGAAAAGGACAGAGGGCTAAAATGATAGAAGGGTGAAATAGAGAAAGTGAAAAAAGGTGAAAGAATGGATAGGAGGATGGAAAAATCGATGGGGAAAGGGCGGATGGACGGAAAGATGTAAGGATGGATGGATGAAAGTTTGAATGGGTGGATGGCTGAAAGATGCAAGGCTGACTAACAGAATGGATGGAAGGAAGGAAGTGTGAAAGAATGGATGGATGGATGATTGGATAGACTAGTTGTTATGCATATGGGTGAATGGCTGGTTGGCTGGATGGAGGAGTCAAAGGATGGATGATAGATTAACAGGTGAAAGGAGGGACGAACAGGTGAAAGAATGACTGGGTGGACAAATGGAAGGATGAATGGATGGATTAGTGAACGTCAGAGGATGGATGATAGATTAACAGGTGAAAGGAAGGATGAACGGGTGAAAGAATGATTGGGTGAAGAAATGGAAGGATGAATGGATGGATTAGTGAACGTGTGAATGCAGGGCTCAGCGGGCTATCCTATAGTGAAAAAGACTGACTTCTTGTACAGTCAAGCTGCCTTGCTGCAGCATCAGGGTGGTATTACATATACTTTGTTAAATACGCCCATACTTCACATCCTGCTGCTCACACTTTCTGAGGCAGCGTGTCAGCTTCATTTTTCTCGCCCTCCTCAGCTACAGTTTTCACAGCGTGCCTGAAATAGATGTAGACTAATCTCGGGGATCGAGGCTGGAAACTGAGGCCTGTGAGTGACCTGTTGCAGGGTGCTGCCATCTCTCGGGCTCTCACAACTTTAACAAGTTAATTGTCATGTTTTGACAGCAGCGCACACGAGCAAAAACAAAACAAAACAAAACAAGTTAGAGCTATTAGCGTTGTAAATTCCTAAGCGGCCTCTGAATGCAGGCTGCAGCAGCACTTTGAAACCTGTGCGCCTGCCTACAGGACACAAGGCACTCGCTGCAGCTCCTTGAAGTTCCAGTTCCCCAAAGAGCACAGGCCGCGCATAGATGGCGATACAGTTCAAACCTGTCATTCCCGCTGAGAACCGGCACAAAGGTGCTAGAGCACATTAAAGCCTGTTTATCGTGGCGCTCCTCCTACTGTGTGTGTCCAGATTCTCAGAGCATCCACCACTGTTTTTTCGCTCAGGAAAAGCCCGAACCTGCACCGACGGCCACCCCACAGGCTCGCGCGGCTATAACAATGCCGGTAATTACAGGGGCGAAATAAAGCGCCACGGGAGCATTTGATGCGGTTTCTATGCTCTCCCGCAAGGTCTGGAAAAACTCCTTTCGCAGGCGAGTTAGAGCTTCATTTTCAAGAATGAATGCCGCTTTTTATTAACAGAAACAGGGCTTACTTACTGAATACCTGGGGATCTGGAGGAAGGAAACGGGTGGAGGGTAGGCAGGGCTGAAAGCTAAATGCAGCTTTTGAAAATCATTAACTCCAAATCATGCTGGGCACTACCTTTAGGAGGGTGTGGGGGCTTTAAGTCAGATATGCTTGAATCGGAACTATGAACTACTCCTGCGCTTTAGTATCTGGAGAAACATGAAGGCGTGTTACCTCTCCACAGCAGCAAATCACGTGCGCCAAGGGAGGGTGAACCAGGGTAAAAGGAGATTGTTTTTGAAACAGAGACAGCCAAAGACGGGTGAGAGGCGGTCTTGTGGCTGGGATGCCGACCTTGTGGAGCCAAGATTTACAGCGTTGTGTGATCTACACCATCTCCTGTGTCCTTCAGGTCCCACATATGTAAAACAAGGGTGGCAGTGGGAACGTGGTATGTGGGGGGGCGGGAAGGAGGATCAGTGTTTACAGTTCCTGTTGAAAAAACTGTTTGGCACAAAATAACAAGCATTTGGAATGCAATGGTGTCATGTTTGCTCTAGTTGGAGCTCTTAGCATTGTAAATTATTGAGGACTTTTATTGCCAGACAGACTGAAAATAACAAGGGAAGAGAGGAGAGGAGCTGGCCCTGGAAAAGCCCCCCTCTGTTTTTATTATGTTTGCAGAGGGAGCTGGTGGGGAGGAGGGACTGAACAAGCACCCACACTGTTGAGGTGAAACAGGCAAATGCCAAAAAAAAGTCCCTTACAGAAGAGATAAACAGGACATAGCGTAATTACACAGTACTTTGTGCTGAGCCCAAAGTGAAAAAAGGCAGGACAAAGAGGCAAACTGACCACTAGCAAGCAAGGATTTTTGAAGGATACTGCAACTAACAAATCAGAACCCTGGAACTCACTCTATTGTATACTTTAGTATACAGCAGGCTGAACGCTAACGCTCAACCTAAAAACAGTATGAAACCTGTGAGGATATATTCTGTTCAAAATAAAATCATAAAAGCACAAAAATAAAAACAGTCATAAAATATTTAAAATCACCCAACAGATCTCACACGGCTATAGATATAGAATCAACCTCTCAGTCATTGATAGAATGTATTAATTTCCTCTGTCTAAGAATAGCCCATAAAAATTTAGACATGATGTTGCAAATATATATGGTTGGCAAAGACTGTAAAAACACGTAAGCTGGTCGACATTGTGTCAAGTCCATGGATCTCAATAATGGCAGCAAAAATATCTTTCTTGGCGAATTATACAATGTACAGAATAGAACCGTGTGGAAAGTACTTTGCTCAGTCACCATGTTGCATGGGCATTTAGCCATACGCCTCGAACAGTCATTTGTGGTTGGAAAACTCACCAAGTGGTGGGAAAAATCTAGCCTAAACCTGGTTGGAACAAATCTGTGCTGTTCATTGCTCACCTCCTTTAGGTATAGTTGCATGCCAGGTGAGGTGAAGATAACTGGTTTTTAAGAACACTTGGCTTAAGCAGTTCAGAAGATAGACTTAGGCCCCCATTATGACATTGGCGGTCCAGCTCTGCCGCACTGGCGGTGGCGGTAACACCACCGATGGTGTGGCAGTGCTGGACCGCCAGATTATGACCACAGCGGTGAACAGGCTGCAAAGCAGCCAGTTCACCGCCTGTACCGCGGTACAGGCCTTTGGCGATGGACAACATAGTTCTAAGGATATATTACAGATGTGACCTTCCAAGTCTCAGAAGAAAAACACCCTGCTAGTGTAAAGGTCAAGAGGACGGCAAAGACACAAGGGCTTTGGTAGGTTGTGGCTTCACAGAGTTGTGGTTATACAAGAATTACATTCATACTTTACAAGAGTTGAACAAATGAAGAATAATATGCATACAAGTAGACACAAACTCTTATCTAACAGTCAACATTTTACTACAATGTTGGTTACAAGAACAACAGGGTAGAGTAGGTGATCTTGTGCTCCTGGAAGCAACAGATTTGGATTCCTAGCCTTCTGTACATTAGGAATTGCTGCAAGAGCCTCAAGTTATAAATGAACAGTTGAAAAAGGCCCTGTATTCAGCTTAGGGCAATACACCAGTGCACATAAACCCACCAACGAGAATAAAGGTGAGAACCTTATCAAGGACCTGAGGACTAGATAAAGCAGGGGGAAATATTAGGAATGCTTAACAGAGTAACAAGTCCCTATGTGTTGCCATTAAACAGGCAAGGGTGGCCTGTTCTATAAAGCCCATATTTTCAAACAATGTAGTCTTCCATGCTCGCCTGGTGAGCTCCACAAGGTGCGTACACAGATGATTTGAACTATCCAAAGTAAAAATATAACTTTACAGAACTCTTAATTCACTAGGTGATCATAGTAAACAATACCAATAATTCCTGTATACTATTAAGACAAGATATAGTTACTATTTCTCTGTTGCAGTGCCTGTTAATGCAAAAAGTGCCCATATAGTTGTTAATACTGTTACACTGAAGCCTCTTGTAACCTCCAGGAGAGATGGTTTTGATGGAAACTACAATATGCTGTTGTTCTTCACAAGTTGTCCATCTGCAAACTTTAAGGGGAAAACCTTTTAGGACCTCACCTTCTACAGCTAAGGTTCAATCTACTGTTGGTATTACAATCGCCTGTGTCTTCGAGGGATCTAGGAGTGAAAATAAGAAGAGGAGACTGCTTCAAATGAGAGATTAAGGGTCAGGAAACATTCTTCAAAAGAAGAGCAGACATAATGCTGGTGCAGAAGGTGGAGAGGTCAATACATAGCAATAGCATCATTCATTAAAAACAGAATCATTATGGGAGCCACCAATTATATGCGTCACAGCCCTAATCTAGATGCGTGCTCAAACAGTACTGAAAACGATTGCTATAATATTCTATCAGTGTTTGTTCGCTGCTTGCTTGGAAAAATGAAAACAGGAAAATTGTAAGCATACAGTGGTCTCAAAGGATAGCTCACCTCAGAGGACACTGAACATCTCACCATTTTCAATATTGTCTTATAAATGTGGTCTTGTTTATTTATATTTATGTAACTGGATTAAGGGGGTCATTTCAACCTCGGCGGTCGTTTCACAAGACTGCCGAGGGACCGCCATGCTGAAGACCGCCAGTGGTGGCGGTTTTCCGTTCGGCGAATTATGACCGCTGGCAGCCCTCCGTCCTTTTCCGGACGGAGAGCCGCCAGCAACCACACTGACGGTCAGCAGGGAAGCAGAGGTTGCTCCACCTTCACTGCCCCGTCAACAGAACACTGCTCACCGAATCACGTTACGTGATTCGGTGTGGCGGTGTTCTGTTGACGGGGTGCTGGCGGCGGAGCAGCCCCCATGGATGCCGTCCCCTCGCGGAGGATCAAGGGACCAGGTAAGCTGATCGTCCGTTAGGGGAGGGGGGTGGGGGGTTGTCGTGTGTTGTGTGCATACATGGGGGTGTGCGTGTGAGTATGAAGAGGGGGTGTGTGAGTGCGTGTATGCATGCGAGTGGTGTAGTGTGTTTGGAAATGTGTGCGTGTCTGCCTGTATGTATGTCTGTATGGATGTGTGCGTGTATGTCTGAATGTGGGTGTGCGTGTATGACTGTGTGTGTGTGTCTGTTGGCATGTTTGTTTGTGTGTGTGTGGGTATGTGTGTTGGTGGTGTCTGCATGCATGTCGGGTGTGTGTCTGTGTAGTGATGTCGGTGGTAGGGGTGGGATTGGGGGTCCTGCCACCTTTAGGGGGTGGCAGGGGGTGTCGGTGAAGGACTCGGGGTGTGGGTGGGGGTTGGGGGAGACCCCTATCAGTGCCAGGGAAGGGATTCCCTGGCACTGATAGTGCTTACCACCATGGATTTCATGGCAGTGCCCAACCCCATGAAATCCATGGCGGTCAGCCTGGTCATGATACCGCTGGCAGTCTTGTGACGGCCGCCGGCTGGAGACCCAAGTCTCCAGCCCATCGGTCTTCTCTGCCCTGGCGGTCGGTTCGGAGAAGTGGTGGATGACCATGGCGGTAACCGCCATGGTCATGATTCCAACTTTTTTACCGCCAGCCTGTTGGCGGTAAGACCGCCACTTCTACGCCAACCGCCAGGGTAGTTATGAGGGCCTAAGTTTTGTTCTTAGTTCTCTCTGACTGGGGTTTTGTATGATCTTTGAAATGCTTGCTCCATATTATCCCTCAAGAGATCAGATTTAGGAGATTTCTAAATTTGATGAGGTTTGGAACCAGTCAAATTTAGAAAGTTATTGCCTGGTTGTAACATATTTTGGATTTCCCCTAGCTGCATTGTTGGCAATTTCCCTTTTATGTTGTTGAATCGTGCAAACATATCTGTTTCAGCCATATTGAATTTTGTTGCAGAGGAATAACAGATCAAATATTCCATGTTTACATTCAATATATAGCACAAGCATAATTCAGCAACAGCAGAACTCAAATGTGTATGGTAAAATGTCTTATCGGAGCTGTGTGATGCAGGAAGAAGCACACCAGAGGTAATTATTTGTTTAATACACCACAACTTGGATCGAATCACCCAAATGGTGTGGGAAAGGTCAAGCCATTGCCGTGCTCAGAATTGATGCACTGCCCTATGGAAAGGAGTGAAAGAGGACTGTACCAGATGTGTAATTGAAAAGAAAGTTTAGTTCTCTCTAATTGTATATGACATCTACATAATGTCCTAAGTGTATGATGTTATCCTAGCTATTTGTAAAATATATAAACCACAGGGTATCCAATGATGGATTAAGATTAGTTCTGAGTTCTACCATTTTACTACAACCAAACGTTTCACAGACCAGAAATTTTGTCTGACTGTATAACATTTTTAGGCCTGGCCTTGGAGATAGCTTTAGCTGTTTTGCTTTCCCGAAAAATTATTATATAATATAAATACAGAGGCAATTGGTCAGCAGGGGTCATCCAATGATCTCTTGAATTGTCATTCACATTTTGCTTCCACCCACCACATCATACAGCATGGATCAGCTCACCTTACCAATTGGTTATCTGCGCTTTGGCGGCGGTCCGACTGCGACCGTGACCCTGGAGGTCTGGTGACCACCAGGGTCCAAATGAGGACCTAAGTGGGAAATTTTCAAACACTTTGTACTGAGTTAACATCATAAAAATAGTGACGCTAACCTGTACAAAATGTTTTATCCTGTTTCACTTTCCAGTGCAAGACTTGTTTTGCACTGGAAAGTACCCAAAAGTGACTCACAGCAACACAAAACGCTGCTTTGTATTACTTTGCCAAAGTTACTGCGTTGCATTGTGTAACAAAGAGAGAGCAGGATAGTGCCATATTCTCATAGAAATGCCACTCTCCACCCCTCTCCCTAACGCCGGCGCTGTTTTCAGCTGCGATGCACCATGCACACACCTTAGCTCCATAGCGCTAGAGTGTATGCGTGAGTCTAGCATAGGTTTTGTAAAAGAAGCGTATTTTTCTTGTAGAAAATACTATGCCTAGGCAGGTGCAAATGCTTTTTGCACTTTGTATGTGTGCTGTAAGGTGCAGCACTCATGCAAAGTCAGAAAAGTAGGGAGAAATAAAAACATTGCTCCATTTGCACCTTCTTTTCAAAGGTGTCAATTTTTGGTGCTAAACCCTTTCTTCTGATATTTCAGAATCCGGTTTAGCACCAAAAAGCATGGGTGTTAGTATGGGTACGCCCATGTACCACCAATGTAATGAACCCTTAACACAAAGTAACACAAAGCAGCATTATTCCACTGCTTTGCATTCATTTGCCACACAAACCAACACAAATATCTATTTACGCTGGTTTGTGACTGCCCAAAAAAGTTTACTGTTGGTTTAGCTTTAAGAAAGTAACGCTAAACCGGCACTAAACCTTTGAGAATCTAGGACTCAGTGTCTTCCAGATCACCCACACTGTGTTCATCATTTAATGGCTTACATGATAGATAGTCAGCTCTAAAGTTTTTACCTCCTGGTAAACGTATGATGTTGAAGTGATACTCCTGTTATTTGGATAACAACCGTACTAATCTTGCTGACGCTTTTCCCAAACCACTACCATTCAGCATGTGCATTAGAGGTTTATGATCAGGGAAAACCACAAACTCTTGCCCCCAAATGTAGGTTCTGAATTTGGTGATTGCCCACACACATGCAAGGGCTTCACGTTCTATTATACTGTAGTGTGTTTCTGCTGTTCTTAGCATTCTGGATGCAAAAGCTATAGTATGCTCTTTACCTGACACCCATTGTCCCAGAACTGCTCCTAAGCCTGTTAGACTTGCATCAACAGTGATAAAACACCCGCAGTCATCCTGAAATGGATGCAATGTAGGAGCTTCCTCAATCATATCTTTGACTTTATAAAAGACTTGAGACAGTTTGTTTGTCCATAGGAACTTAGCACCCTTACTCAACAAGGCTTGTAGAGGTTCCACTGTTTGTGCATATCCGTATACAAATCATGCGTAGTACTCCACTAAACCTAAAAATGACTGAAGAACATCCCTATCCTTTGGAGGAATTGCTTTTTGAATACCCCTGATCAAGGATGACTTGGGTATAATGCCATCTGGTGTTATCATGTGACCTAAATACTCAAATTGTCTTGTGCCAAATTAGCATTTGTCTCTCCTTATCAGCATGCCTGCTTTGGCTAATAGTGATAACACTCTGTGTAGGGTTGAATGGTGTGTTTCCCAATCTTTACCAAAAAACAGAATATTGTCTTGATCGGCTGGGACCACATTAATGCCCTACAACAGATTATCCATGAGTTTTTGGAAGACGCTAGCTGCTGAGGCTAGACCAATGAGTAATTTGAGGTACTTAAATACTCCAAATGGGGTAACAAATGAGGTGAGTTCTTGCGATTCAGCTGTGAGTGGCATTTGGTGATAAGCCGAACACAAATCCATGATGAAAAATAAAATTGCCCCCCCCTAATTTGGCAAGCAATTCATGTATCTAGGGAAGAGGCTGACAATGGACCATTATATTTGTATTCAATTAATGCAAGTCTGCACATAGTCTTACCTCCCCAGTTTGTTTTTTCGCCACAACAATGGGGGACACCCATTCCAAGGAGTTGCAGGGTGCTATAACACATTCGGCGCACAAATCTTTTAGTGTGGATTTTAGTTTATCTCTAGCACTCAGTGGTAGGGACGCATTTTGTGAATAATTGGTATAGCATCAGATTTAAGGCAAATCTTGGGCTCAAAGCCTTTCAAATCAAATCAAATCATTAACATTTATAAAGCGCGCTACTCACCCGTGCGGGTCTCAAGGCGCTAGGGGGGAAAGGGGGGGTTATCGCTGCTCGAACAGCCAAGTCTTTAGGAGTCTCCGGAAAGCGGAGTGGTCCTGGGTGGTCCTGAGGCTGGTGGGGAGGGAGTTCCAGGTCTTGGCCGCCAGGAAGGAGAAAGATCTCCCACCCGCCGTGGAGCGGCGGGTGCGAGGGACGGCAGCAAGTGCGAGGCCAGCGGAGCGGAGGGGGCGGGTGGGGACGTAGAAGCTGAGGCGTCTGTTGAGGTATTCCGGTCCCTTGTTGTGGAGGGCTTTGTGTGCGTGGGTGAGAAGACGGAAGGTGATCCTTTTGCTGACTGGGAGCCAATGCAGGTGTCTCAGGTGTGCGGAGATGTGGCTGTTGCGGGGTACGTCGAGGATGAGGCGGGCCGAGGCGTTTTGGATGCGTTGCAGGCGGTTTTGGAGTTTGGCGGTGGTCCCGGCATAGAGGGTGTTGCCGTAGTCCAGGCGACTCGTGACAAGGGCGTGGGTCACGGTTTTTCTGGTGTCGGCGGGGATCCAGCGGAAGATCTTGTGGAGCATGCGGAGAGTGAGGAAGCAGGCGGAGGACACGGCGTTGACTTGCTTGGTCATGGTGAGAAGAGGGTCCAAGATGAAGCCGAGGTTGCGGGCGTGGTCTGCGGGGGTCGGTGCGGTGCCGAGGGCCGTGGGCCACCAGGAGTCGTCCCAGGCGGACGGGGTGTTGCCGAGGATGAGGACTTCCGTTTTTTCAGAGTTCAGCTTTAGGCGGCTGAGCCTCATCCAATCTGCGACGTCCTTCATACCCTCTTGTAGGTTGGTCTTGGCGCTGGCGGGGTCCTTGGTGAGGGAGAGTACAAGTTGGGTGTCGTCGGCGTAGGAGGTGATGATGATGTCGTGCTTGCGTACGATGTCGGCGAGGGGGCTCATGTAGACATTGAAGAGTGTCGGGCTGAGCGATGAGCCTTGAGGTACGCCGCAGATGATCTTGGTGGGTTCTGAGCGAAACGGAGGGAGGTAAACTCTTTGGGAGCGGTTAGCGAGGAAGGAGGCGATCCAGTCCAGGGCCTGGCCTTGGATCCCGGTGGAGCGTAGGCGGGTGATTAGGGTGCGGTGACAGACGGTGTCAAAGGCAGCCGAGAGGTCGAGGAGAATGAGGGCGACTGTTTCACCGTTGTCCATCAGGGTTCTGATGTCGTCTGTGACTGAGATGAGGGCGGTTTCCATGCTGTGGTTGGTTCGGAATCCGGTTTGTGAAGGGTCGAGCAGGTTGTTGTCTTCCAGGAAGGTGGTCAGCTGTTTGTTGACGGTCTTTTCTATTACCTTGGCTGGGAAAGGTAGAAGAGAGATGGGGCGGAAGTTTTTCAGGTCGCTTGGGTCAGCCGTAGGTTTCTTTAGTAGGGCGTTGACTTCAGCGTGCTTCCAGCATTCGGGGAAGGTAGCAGAAGAAAAAGAAGAGTTGATGACGGTCTGGAGGTGCGGGGCGATGATGTCGTCGGCTTTGTTAAAGATGAAGTGCGGGCAGGGGTCCGAAGGGGCGCCGGAGTGGATAGAGTTCATGATGGATTTGGTTTCTTCCGTGTTGATGTGGGTCCAGTTGTTGAGGGTGATGTCCGGAGAAGCGGGTTCAGTGGTGTATGGTTGGGTCTGGTGTCCGAAGCTGTCGTGGAGGTCGCTGATCTTGCGATGGAAGAAAGTGGCGAGGGATTCGCACAAATCCTGCGAGGGCGTGACGGCGTTGGCGCTGGCGCTGGGGTTGGAGAACTCTTTGACGATGCTGAAGAGTTCTCTGCTGTTGTGGCTGTTTTTGTCTAGTCTGTCGGTGAAAAAGTTCCTTTTGGCAGTGCGGATCAGGTGGTGGTGTTCGCGTGTAGCGTTCTTGAGGGCGGTCATGTTGTCAGCGGTGTGGTCCTTGCGCCAGGCCTTCTCAAGGGCACGACAAGTTTTCTTTGATTCTTTGAGGGTGTCAGAGAACCAGAGAGGTTTTTTGGTGTTGGTCTGTCGATGCGTGCGTTTGAGGGGAGCAAGGTTGTCAGCGCAGTTGGAGATCCAGTTTGTGAGGTTGAGAGCTGCGTCGTTGGGGTCGGTGGTGAGGGTGGGTTGGTTGGCGGCGAGAGCGGAGAAGAGTTGCTCTTCAGGGATCTTGTTCCACTGTCGATGAGGGATGGGTTGAGTGCGGAGGTGGGAGGTCTCGCGTCGGAATGTGAAGTGGACGCAGCTGTGGTCGGTCCAGTGTAGGGCAGAGGTGTGGCTGAAGAAGACGTGTTTGCTGGCGGAGAAGATAGGGTCGAGCGTGTGTCCGGCGATGTGGGTGGCGGTGTTCACCAGTTGTTTGAGGCCGAGGTTGGCGAGGTTGTCGAGCAGGGTGGTGGTGTTGGGGTCGTTGTTTTGTTCCAGATGGAAGTTGAGGTCGCCTAGGAGGATGTAGTCCGGTGAGGCGAGGGCGTGCGGGGAGATGAAGTCGGCGATGGCGTCGCTGAAAGAGGCGCGAGGTCCGGGAGGACGGTAGACGAGGGATCCTCTGAGGGTGGTCCTTGGGTCGGTGCGAATCTGAAAATGCAGGTGTTCAGCGGCGAGGGGGGGGTCTTCGGTGGAGGTGGTGACGCTGATGGAGTCTTTGAAGATGATGGCGACACCTCCTCCTACTTGGTTGGTGCGGTCTTTTCTGGAGATCTTGTAGCCTTCGGGGATGGCGGGTAGCGATGTCTGGAGCAGAGGAGGCGTTCATCCATGTCTCTGTGATGAAGGCGACGTCCGGGGCTGTGGAGTCCAGGAGGTCCCAAAGTTCAACGGCGTGCTTGTGGACGGAACGAGCGTTGATCAGGATGCACTTGAGGTGGTTGATGGCGCGTGGGCTTGTGGTCGTGGTAGTTGCGTGGTGGAAGATGCGTTTGCAGGAGCTGCAGGCGAAGGGTCCATGGGTGCGTTTGGGGTGAGCTAGGAAGCAGGTTTTGGAGCGCCCTGGGTTGAGGGCGTGGAGGGTGGTGGGGTCGTAGCGGATCAGCGGGGCTTGGGGGAGCTGGGGACCAGGGGTCGTGGCGCTGGGCGCGGGCCAGGCGCGGACGGGCGCAGACGGGCTTGCCTCTGGCGCGCCAGCGGCGTGCCCGCTGCGCGCGCCCGCTGCGCAGTCGCGCAGCGGCCGCCATAAGAGGTAGGAGGGGGGGGGAGGGGTCAGCTGGGGGCGAATGGGAGCTGGGGGGCGGGGGCGTGCAGGAGGTCGCGGCGGGAAAGCGCGAGGGAGGGGGGGGACAGGTAGAGTGAGAGGAGCTGGGGGAGGGGGTTTAGGGTGGAGGAGGGTGAGTGTTAGGAGGTTTGGAGATTAGGGAGAGAGATAGGAGTAGGGTTGTGAAGATAGGGGAGGGGGGGTTGTAGAGGTGGGTGAGGGAGAGAGGTAGAGTGAGAGGATAGGGAGATAGGTAGTAGAGGGGGTGGTGGGAGGGGGGGAGAGATAGAGAAATAGATAGAGAAAATAGATAGAGAAGTCGATAGATAGGGAAATAGATAGATAGACAGATAGGTAGGTAGGAGGAGGTGGAGAGTGGGGGAGTTAGATAGTGAGATAGGGAGCTAGAGAGATAGGAAGATAGGAGGAGTGAGGGAGGTAGATAGCGAACGGGTTAGCTAGGGGTGAGAGAGGGGGAGGCGAGTGAGGGAGGGGGATGAGGAAGGAGCAGGAGGGCAGGCTCGGGGGAAGAAGACGGAGGAGGTAGAAGAGCCGAAGACAGGAGAACAGAAGACAGAAGAACAGAATACAGAAGAACAGAAGACCGGAAGAGCAGAAGACAGAAGAACAGAAGAACAGAAGACAGAAGAACAGAAGAACAGAAGAACAGAAGAACAGAAGAACAGAAGATCGGAAGAGCAGAAGAACAGAGAAGAACAGAGAAGAACACAGAAGAACACAGAAGAACCGAGAAGAAGAACACAGAAGCACCGAGAAGAACAGAGAAGAAGAACACAGAAGACCGGAAGAACACAGAAGAACAGAAGGGAAGAACAGAAGAACAGAAGAACACAGAAGAAGATTGCAGAGGGGGAGCGAGGAGGAAGAGACAGAGAGGAGGAAAAGAAGCAGGAGCAGGAGAGAAGGTGAGTGGCGCGGGGCAGGGCGAGGGGCTGGGAGGAGGGGGGTACTTACAGTTAGGTGGGTCTCAGGAACACAGGAACTCAGGAACTTGGAGGAGCTGCAGCGGCAGGGGGAGCGACCTACCCTTGGGTCAAGGGTCGCTACCACTGTCGCGCAGCGGCCGCCATAAGAGGTAGGAGGGGGGGGGAGGGGTCAGCTGGGGGCGAATGGGAGCTGGGGGGCGGGGGCGTGCAGGAGGTCGCGGCGGGAAAGCGCGAGGGAGGGGGGGGACAGGTAGAGTGAGAGGAGCTGGGGGAGGGGGTTTAGGGTGGAAGAGGGTGAGTGTTAGGAGGTTTGGAGATTAGGGAGAGAGATAGGAGTAGGGTTGTGAAGATAGGGGAGGGGGGGTTGTAGAGGTGGGTGAGGGAGAGAGGTAGAGTGAGAGGATAGGGAGATAGGTAGTAGAGGGGGTGGCGGGAGGGGGGGAGAGATAGAGAAATAGATAGAGAAAATAGATAGAGAAGTCGATAGATAGGGAAATAGATAGATAGGCAGATAGGTAGGTAGGAGGAGGTGGAGAGTGGGGGAGTTAGATAGTGAGATAGGGAGCTAGAGAGATAGGAAGATAGGAGGAGTGAGGGAGGTAGATAGCGAACGGGTTAGCTAGGGGTGAGAAAGGGGGAGGCGAGTGAGGGAGGGGGATGAGGAAGGAGCAGGAGGGCAGGCTCGGGGGAAGAAGACGGAGGAGGTAGAAGAGCCGAAGACAGGAGAACAGAAGACAGAAGAACAGAATACAGAAGAACAGAAGACCGGAAGAGCAGAAGACAGAAGAACAGAAGAACAGAAGACAGAAGAACAGAAGAACAGAAGAACAGAAGAACAGAAGATCGGAAGAGCAGAAGAACAGAGAAGAACAGAGAAGAACAGAGAAGAACACAGAAGAACCGAGAAGAAGAACACAGAAGCACCGAGAAGAACAGAGAAGAAGAACACAGAAGACCGGAAGAACACAGAAGAACAGAAGGGAAGAACAGAAGAACAGAAGAACACAGAAGAAGATTGCAGAGGGGGAGCGAGGAGGAAGAGACAGAGAGGAGGAAAAGAAGCAGGAGCAGGAGAGAAGGTGAGTGGCGCGGGGCAGGGCGAGGGGCTGGGAGGAGGGGGGTACTTACAGTTAGGTGGGTCTCAGGAACACAGGAACTCGGGAACTTGGAGGAGCTGCAGCGGCAGGGGGAGCGACCTACCCTTGGGTCAAGGGTCGCTACCACTGTCGCGCAGCGGCCGCCATAAGAGGTAGGAGGGGGGGGGAGGGGTCAGCTGGGGGCGAATGGGAGCTGGGGGGCGGGGGCGTGCAGGAGGTCGCGGCGGGAAAGCGCGAGGGAGGGGGGGGGACAGGTAGAGTGAGAGGAGCTGGGGGAGGGGGTTTAGGGTGGAGGAGGGTGAGTGTTAGGAGGTTTGGAGATTAGGGAGAGAGATAGGAGTAGGGTTGTGAAGATAGGGGAGGGGGGGTTGTAGAGGTGGGTGAGGGAGAGAGGTAGAGTGAGAGGATAGGGAGATAGGTAGTAGAGGGGGGTGGCGGGAGGGGGGGAGAGATAGAGAAATAGATAGAGAAAATAGATAGAGAAGTCGATAGATAGGGAAATAGATAGATAGACAGATAGGTAGGTAGGAGGAGGTGGAGAGTGGGGGAGTTAGATAGTGAGATAGGGAGCTAGAGAGATAGGAAGATAGGAGGAGTGAGGGAGGTAGATAGCGAACGGGTTAGCTAGGGGTGAGAGAGGGGGAGGCGAGTGAGGGAGGGGGATGAGGAAGGAGCAGGAGGGCAGGCTCGGGGGAAGAAGACGGAGGAGGTAGAAGAGCCGAAGACAGGAGAACAGAAGACAGAAGAACAGAAGACCGGAAGAGCAGAAGACAGAAGAACAGAAGAACAGAAGAACAGAAGAACAGAAGAACAGAAGAACAGAAGAACAGAAGACAGAAGCACAGAAGATCGGAAGAGCAGAAGAACAGAGAAGAACAGAGAAGAACACAGAAGAACCGAGAAGAAGAACACAGAAGCACCGAGAAGAACAGAGAAGAAGAACACAGAAGACCGGAAGAACACAGAAGAACAGAAGGGAAGAACAGAAGAACAGAAGAGAAGAACAGAAGAACACAGAAGAAGATTGCAGAGGGGGGGCGAGGAGGAAGAGACAGAGAGGAGGAAAAGAAGCAGGAGCAGGAGAGAAGGTGAGTGGCGCGGGGCAGGGCGAGGGGCTGGGAGGAGGGGGGTACTTACAGTTAGGTGGGTCTCAGGAACACAGGAACTCGGGAACTTGGAGGAGCTGCAGCGGCAGGGGGAGCGACCTACCCTTGGGTCAAGGGTCGCTACCACTGTCGCGCAGCGGCCGCCATAAGAGGTAGGAGGGGGGGGGAGGGGTCAGCTGGGGGCGAATGGGAGCTGGGGGGCGGGGCGTGCAGGAGGTCGCGGCGGGAAAGCGCGAGGGAGGGGGGGGGGACAGGTAGAGTGAGAGGAGCTGGGGGAGGGGGTTTAGGGTGGAGGAGGGTGAGTGTTAGGAGGTTTGGAGATTAGGGAGAGAGATAGGAGTAGGGTTGTGAAGATAGGGGAGGGGGGGTTGTAGAGGTGGGTGAGGGAGAGAGGTAGAGTGAGAGGATAGGGAGATAGGTAGTAGAGGGGGTGGCGGGAGGGGGGGAGAGATAGAGAAATAGATAGAGAAAATAGATAGAGAAGTCGATAGATAGGGAAATAGATAGATAGACAGATAGGTAGGTAGGAGGAGGTGGAGAGTGGGGGAGTTAGATAGTGAGATAGGGAGCTAGAGAGATAGGAAGATAGGAGGAGTGAGGGAGGTAGATAGCGAACGGGTTAGCTAGGGGTGAGAGAGGGGGAGGCGAGTGAGGGAGGGGGATGAGGAAGGAGCAGGAGGGCAGGCTCGGGGGAAGAAGACGGAGGAGGTAGAAGAGCCGAAGACAGGAGAACAGAAGACAGAAGAACAGAAGACCGGAAGAGCAGAAGACAGAAGAACAGAAGAACAGAAGAACAGAAGAACAGAAGAACAGAAGACAGAAGCACAGAAGATCGGAAGAGCAGAAGAACAGAGAAGAACAGAGAAGAACACAGAAGAACCGAGAAGAAGAACACAGAAGCACCGAGAAGAACAGAGAAGAAGAACACAGAAGACCGGAAGAACACAGAAGAACAGAAGGGAAGAACAGAAGAACAGAAGAGAAGAACAGAAGAACACAGAAGAAGATTGCAGAGGGGGGGCGAGGAGGAAGAGACAGAGAGGAGGAAAAGAAGCAGGAGCAGGAGAGAAGGTGAGTGGCGCGGGGCAGGGCGAGGGGCTGGGAGGAGGGGGGTACTTACAGTTAGGTGGGTCTCAGGAACACAGGAACTCGGGAACTTGGAGGAGCTGCAGCGGCAGGGGGAGCGACCTACCCTTGGGTCAAGGGTCGCTACCACTGTCGCGCAGCGGCCGCCATAAGAGGTAGGAGGGGGGGGGGAGGGGTCAGCTGGGGGCGAATGGGAGCTGGGGGGCGGGGGCGTGCAGGAGGTCGCGGCGGGAAAGCGCGAGGGAGGGGGGGGGACAGGTAGAGTGAGAGGAGCTGGGGGAGGGGGTTTAGGGTGGAGGAGGGTGAGTGTTAGGAGGTTTGGAGATTAGGGAGAGAGATAGGAGTAGGGTTGTGAAGATAGGGGAGGGGGGGTTGTAGAGGTGGGTGAGGGAGAGAGGTAGAGTGAGAGGATAGGGAGATAGGTAGTAGAGGGGGTGGCGGGAGGGGGGGAGAGATAGAGAAATAGATAGAGAAAATAGATAGAGAAGTCGATAGATAGGGAAATAGATAGATAGACAGATAGGTAGGTAGGAGGAGGTGGAGAGTGGGGGAGTTAGATAGTGAGATAGGGAGCTAGAGAGATAGGAAGATAGGAGGAGTGAGGGAGGTAGATAGCGAACGGGTTAGCTAGGGGTGAGAGAGGGGGAGGCGAGTGAGGGAGGGGGATGAGGAAGGAGCAGGAGGGCAGGCTCGGGGGAAGAAGACGGAGGAGGTAGAAGAGCCGAAGACAGGAGAACAGAAGACAGAAGAACAGAATACAGAAGAACAGAAGACCGGAAGAGCAGAAGACAGAAGAACAGAAGAACAGAAGACAGAAGAACAGAAGAACAGAAGAACAGAAGAACAGAAGAACAGAAGATCGGAAGAGCAGAAGAACAGAGAAGAACAGAGAAGAACACAGAAGAACCGAGAAGAAGAACACAGAAGCACCGAGAAGAACAGAGAAGAAGAACACAGAAGACCGGAAGAACACAGAAGAACAGAAGGGAAGAACAGAAGAACAGAAGAACACAGAAGAAGATTGCAGAGGGGGAGCGAGGAGGAAGAGACAGAGAGGAGGAAAAGAAGCAGGAGCAGGAGAGAAGGTGAGTGGCGCGGGGCAGGGCGAGGGGCTGGGAGGAGGGGGGTACTTACAGTTAGGTGGGTCTCAGGAACACAGGAACTCGGGAACTTGGAGGAGCTGCAGCGGCAGGGGGAGCGACCTACCTTTGACTGTCCCAAGCAAGTCTGAATAGCACAGTAGGGCATTATTCCAACACTTTTTCCACCCCTGACACTTGTGAGTCTTCGTCAATATACTCCACATGAAGATACCATCACAAGCTTCTTCCAAATAATTTAAAGGAATGTCACCCAAGACTAGGAGATCCTGGAACCAAGCATAGACCCATTTTGGCTATATCTTGCCAACCTATGATATTACGACCATTGATGGCTACATACACTTTTGTGAGAATGTGTCTTGTTAAACATTCTAATCTGGATACAAAGTATCCTAGCATATGTATGTCAAACTCACCAAATGTCTTGGGGTTCACATCTGTTGGGTCTAGCTTGATTTTGCTACCCCACTTCTCCAAGAAAATGACATCCGACAAAATAGCAATTGGTGACCCTGAGTCAGCCATAATAGGTATTTCAATGTCACCAATCTTTGCAGTGCCCCATGGACGCTTTACTTTGTAAGAGCACCCTCAGTATTATATTCAATTGTCAATATGGTTATGAAGCTGTTCTGTGAATGTTTCTACAGGATCTGACACCTGCACACTATTAAGCTGTGTGGACGTTCTTACCGATTTGCATACTGCCTGGATGTGATCTATTGTTTTAACATAGCTTACATCATTTTCCTATAGCAGGACAACTGTGATTATTACCCAAATTAGTTTTTGACCCAAATTTCAAGCAGAATGCATAATTTTTCTTTGTTAGTTGTTTATATTCACTGCACAAACATTGTCTGTTACATTTTCATGCCTCAGCATGAGTTGTGTTGCTAAAGTTGCCCTAAATGGGAAAGGTATGCCCAGACGTGGGACCTGTGCTCACTCTGCCATTGGATTTAAGCTAGCATGGCTAATGAACGGTGATACTCTGAAACTGGTTCCAGGATGCTTGTTTCTGGTCCCGGGAGGACCTGGCCTGGCAGTTGGGGATGGACTGTTCCCATAGGGAACAGGGTCAAGACTGATTTGCATATGGCTGGGTCCAATCTGGGGTGGCATGGTGAGCAAAAGAATGATGGATTAAACCCAGATCTGTGACCAGGGGTGAGTGTTTGAAAAGGTTCAGCACTCTGTCCATCATCTTTTTGTCTTGCTAAAGTTGTCCTAAGCTGCTTCTTTGTAACAATTCAAATTCTCACCATCGCCAGCGCTTTCTTATGTTGGGGGAATAAATGGTACATTTTCAAAAACCTGTTGTGCAGCTAAACCTACGCAGCCATTTAAAATTGCTACTTTATGCTCCTGTGAAATTTTAACCACATCAATGGCTACTAAATAATTTTCAAATATCTTTGCCATCCATTTATCCAGAATAAAGCTGTAGATTTGTTTAAGCCTAATCTTATTTATGGCCTCAAGTTTGTGTGCCTGTCGCCGTAAATGCAGGCAAAAGAATTGTTATAACATGGCTGTAATGCTGTTAATAATTTCTGGTGTGATTGCCACCGCACTTCAAATTCAGAAAATAGGAGGCATGCCTGTTGCCAGTAATGTAATTATAGTGACGGACAACTGATGGGTTGCATGTCTGTCGCTGTAGCTGTGTCGCTGTGATTGCCAGTCACACCAGGCTTTAGTACTTTGCGTACCTGTTGCAGTAAATTTGTACTCCCAAGATGGCTGTTGCAACGTGATTCTGTGTGTTTTTTACGTTGAGTTGACCACATGGCCATATTGTGCCAAATGACGACATCACACGCAGTTGAATGCTGGGGGAAGCAATACACTTTGTGACATGCATGCCCTGTCTCTCATGCTGGTCTGAAGGTGCCCAATGACGACACCACACGCAGTTGAATGGTAGGAGAAGTAGTACATTTTTCAACACGTATGCAGACACTGTCTCACAAGCTAGTTTGAATACATGCACATGCTCAGTGCCAAAGAAATGGTGAAGTTGGTGCGCAAAATGAAAACACAGCCCGCAGCAGTAGTTGGACTGCTACTCACTACTTGTAGGGACCTCCATCTTTCTGTAGACATACGACGACCACAGATATCATGAATTCCAGCAATTATGAGGCAGGCAAATTTTTCAAAAGGTTGGTGGGTGGTAATACAGGGTGTGGTTTCTCTGCTTGTCACCAAGATTAAGTATTCACAATGAGGCAGGTATGCGTTTTGGTTAGTTTTTTTCCGATGGCAACAGCCACAACCAGGACCGCCCGGTGCCTGCGAGGTCTTCCAGCAACTGCTGAGTTGCTCAAAGCCACACACAGCCACGTTCCACTTTTGAACATGGAAGTATTATTGAAGTACAACAAGAGCACTCTTGTGCTATACAGATGCGCGAGAGTACTCAACAAATGGCATACACTTAATCCTAGTACAATTCTACTACAGTAGGCCTGTGTAGATCACATTTGCATAATCAAGCCTGGATGTGATCGAAGCTATCACTATCAGCTTCCGTACTTCCATAATCAATAATGGTACAATTGTCCACAACATTTTTAACAGGAACATGCATTTAGTCACCAATTAACCCTGTATGGCCTGCAGTGAAAGATTTCCATCAATCACAGGCCCTAAGCTCTGGCCGAGGATGAAGAACTCTGTAGCGAGCCTAGCTCACTTGGCTAATACAAGTGGTTCCAAACGCAGATCCTATTGTTCAACAAGACTGTCTCCATTTTGCCCATGTTCAATTTCAGTTGGTTGGCCTCCATCCAGCTGGTGAGATGTCTTGTAGTGTTTTGAAAATGTGTATACGGGTTTAGAGTTTACAGCCTTTAGATACTAGTTCGACAATGAGAAACCCAATGTATGCATTGAATATGTGGAGGGACAGAGAGGATCCTTGAGGGACCTGGCATTTCAACATATTTGGTTTTGATGAAAATTGTCCCAATGTAACAGACTGTATAGGATCCTCCAGAAAGGATTTAATCCAATGAAGCACACTACTTCGCACCCCTGCTTCCTCTACCTGGTTGATCAAGATCTTATCCTATCAAAAGCCGCAGACAGGCCTAAAAATACCATTGTAACATGTTTCCCCTGGTTGTCTTTACAGTTTTCTTTATCCAGAACACTCACAATTACAGACTCCCTGTGCAGTGGATGGAAACCGGCTTGAGCCGGATGGAGAAAAGCCAGCAGGTGGTTGCAAAGTTCTAGGGCAACATAAGCCTCTAAATGGTATACCAAGAAAAAGGAGCAGAGAGATAGGGTTGAATTTTTTTTAGTTACTCAGGTCCACCCATTGTTTTTTCAGCAAGGGAATCACTTCTGCATTTTTGAAGGGTCCACCCTTTGTTTTCTCAGCAGGGGAATCACTTCTGCATGTTTGAAGGTGCTCGGTACAATACCTTGTTGGAGAGATTCATTAATTAACGGGGAGAATATATTATGGTGACAAGCTCTTTCAAAATGCTGGTTGACAAGGGTCCTCCAATATATCTGATTTAACTTTAAAAAATAGATCTCCTAGTCGCCTTTCACCAATTTCACCAGAGTTTTAGATAAAGTCATGTTGTTACACTACTTGTTGAATTCCACTTAACTTGAGTGACAGATGGTGATGCTATCCTTTATTATCTGTATTTTGTCAATAAAGAAATTGTTTGTTTGATGTATACTTGTATACATGTTTCTCTATATTTGCATATTGGTTTGATCTTCAAATCTTAAAAGTTGCCTAGGGAGGGGGTCCCTATGTTCCGGTAATAATTCAGTAGAGATCCACAGAAGTTGAAAGTTTAATAACCTCTGATATAGAGGACAGGGAATAGTACACTTGTGATGAGTAACAGTTACAACAACCAACTGCACAGTTCAACTCAAGGACCTAGCATCTCAATTTCCAGGCCGCAAGGTACTTTGTCAGCGGACTGAACACAGTCTTGTATCCAGCCCATGCTTTATCACAGTCAGTCTGAACTTGTGACTTGGACCTAGTCTACTGCGACCAGAAAACTGCAGTTAGCCCTTTTTACTTCTTAGTGATTGATTTCTCCAAAACCTTTAGAATTCCATAACTCCTGTTCTGCTAATTGGCTTTGTGTCATTTTGGTGTCAAGTACTTTCTTGAAATTTACTCTGTTTTATTAAATTGGTTTGGGATATTTCTTGGGTATTGTTCCAATTCTATTACTGTTTGTCCACTGCATAAAGTATTTACACATAGCCACTACTTTAAGCAGTACTGCTTTTGTGCCAAGCTACCAAAGGGTCAAGCACAGATTCATTTGATGACTTTTGTGGTTCACCCTGATGGATATTGTGGCTGTTGCTTGAGCAGGGTTATCATCCCCCTCAACCAACAACCCAATTTCTCATAAGACCCTATATCAAACAATAAACAAGAATAACTTGGAAACAGGCTTAGGCTTACCATACCTAAGGACTAAATAATTTTTATGTTTGTTTGTTTTCTGGGAAGCCCACTTTCTGTTAGCCACCATTTTGATCTGTTTTTATCATTATTTTAGGATGGTTCGGTCCCCCTTGGGACACAATAAACTTTTTTTAATGTATTATGTGTATTGCAATGACTGTATAAGGAACTATGAAATATACATTTTAGAGTAGTTTTCATATTTTGAAAGAACAATTATATTTACAGCCGTTGTTGATGTCAAAATTGATAATTATATGATTATTATGTCAATGAGTACCACTGTGATTTTTTAATATATTGTATACTCAAGTTGCCATGGGAGTAAGGGTTGACTTTGTACGACAGAGGTCCTCACTACAGTGGCAGTGCAAACAAGACTGCAGCCCTACCACTGTTTTATCACTGGAAATTCACCCTGCCAAAAATACCTCTTTTCAGCAAGTCTAAGCCCTCTTTTTTAAATGTTAATAAGTCACTGTATGTAGGCCTTGTATTCCAGAAGGAAGGTTGCATGATATTTGAAAGTAGGACACATGCAATGTTAGCTAATGTTAAACACGTCCTTACAGTGAAATGTCCCGAAAAGCTATTTTCACTGTACCGGGGTTAACTGTTCCATAAGAAAGCATTGTTATACAGTGTGAAATTTACTAATGTTATCTTCAGCTAGGTAACCACTCCAAAATTCATTCTTGGACTTTTAAAATATTTATTACATGTCCTTACGAGAAAACTAAGATTTATAATAAATATTTTGGAAAAGGTACTTTTAGAAAGGTACTTTCTCCCTGCCTAACACCTCTGAAAGCCCATTATCATGACTCCAACTGTAAACCGGGAGTTATCTGAATAGCCTCTTTGATGAAGGGTGAACCTGCACCCAGAGCTGAGATAAAGGCCTTAGGTGTGGAGAGGTGATCTGTTTCTCTGGCAGGATGACTATCTGGGCTTTGCTCAGAAACTTGATTAACTTCAAAGAGGCCTACCCGCTTACAGGCAAAGGTTAGCTGACACCTGGAAGAGTCCTCTTTTTTCCACCTAGCCATGCAGTCAGCAATCCCAGTGGGAAAACAACTGCTCCCACAACTCATTTGAAGTGAAGTTCTCTGGCCACAAGGGTGGGACAAGGAGCTCTGCAATCTTGCTTTTGCATAGAGAAGGGGAACTGTGGGATTGTTTGTGGTAGGGTACCTAGAAACTGTTTCAAAATTGAGTGGGGTTACCACTGGGAACATTTTCGCTCTTGGTTAGCAAAGGGATCAGGAGTCACCCAACCCACAGGGGGCCTCCCTCTTTGGAACACTACTGGACATGTGGAAGACAGAAAAAGCATTGCACCTGCTGTTGAGGCCTATGGGAAGACCTGATAGGCTACCCAGGACAAAGAGGTGGACTCCATGGGTCACTTTGACCACCTGTTAAGCTACTGGGACACAACAACCTACTAGAATCTCTTTTCTTGAAGAGCCCAGCTGACTAGTTTTGATTTGACCTGCCCTGAACCCAGATGGTGGCTCTTGCTGGAGTTGTCTTGACCCCTAAGTGCTGTTCCTGGGGTCCTGAAACCATTGGCTGTGTCCTGAAAAACCTGGGACATTTTGGCTCTAAAGACCTCAGGAGGTCTAGTATAAACAAGCCAACTCAATCTGCTAAGGGTGAATTGCTGCTGGTCCAAAGGTTCAAGTTGCTCCTATCTCAGAGTATTTCTACAACAACAAATCAATGTCATTGTGACCTCACAGAGAATGTATCCAGCCTCGTAGTCCCTTGTTCACTACAGCTTGTTGTAGTTGTCTCCATTGAAGAACCCAAACTGCAAAAAAGTGACTTACTCGGAACGCAGAACTCTTCACCAGGTGATGACGTAAAAGTATCTGGCCTACAAGGGACCTTCTTTGGGCACAAATTGTGACTTCCACCTGCTCTGAGCTGTCCCTTCAAAAGTCAGTCACTTCACCAGGACCTTACCTGATGGCTATCTGGCCTCATGGAGCCCATTTCGGCTATTGCCTGCTATGTTGCAGTGCTGAAAATGTTTGACTTCCATTTCAGAGACTAGGGGCCTGATTTAGATATTGGTGGACGAGTTACTCCGTCATGTGGTGACTGATATCTTGTTCGCCGAAATATAAATTCCATAGTTTCCTATGGGATTTATATTTCGGCAGACAGGATATCCATCACTATTGTGATGGAGTAACTCGTCCGCCAAGATCTAAATCAGGCCCTAAGTCAGAAGATAAAACTTCTGAATGGGATAAACCTAGTGTCTGTATCAGATCCGAGCTCCTTCGCAGTCACCCTTAAATCTCCTTCAGGTCACGGTCAAGTGAAAACCAGATGGCCTTAAATGGTTGTAATGATTTTTGGTGCTATTTTAAAATTTAAACTTAAAAGTATAAATCTCTGATTCCACTTATTGCATTTTGTATCGTTGTCTTTTTGTTAATTAATTTATATTCTGTTTTTATAAATCAGATTGGGATTTTCATTGCATTGTGCTTTGACTTTTTAACCGTTTTGGTAATCCTAAATGCTTGACATATTTTCATGAATTAAGCCTGTCTGTTCTGTGCCAAAGGTACCAGCGGTTGAGCGCAGGTAATATTACTGAAATATTTACTAGATCTAACAAAAATAGTGCCGAAATTATTTGTGGTGTCCTGCTATCCACTCCATCTAATAATCAACATTTTCACAGATAAGAAAATTTCCCCCCATTTCTCTGAGAAGAATAATGGTCCCAGCCCTTTGATTTGAACAGACAGCAGAGCAACAGCAGTTCCTGCATTAATTTTCCCAGGAATACAAGAAAAGACACATTATAGTCAGAACCAATCTCTATTCAGTCCCCATATCGAAGTATAAAAAATAAAGACAATAAAAATAAAACAGTTAAAATCTCAAAAATTATATATATACTTATAAAAAAAATGAGTTAATTCATTCAGCAATAAAAAGTGATTTCCTCATCATTTCCTCATCAAATAAGTAAAGGCTCTAACTTTTGGAGATATTCAAGTGCCAGTCTATACTGTGAAAAGTTCAATTTTGTCAACAATGACTTCATATAATGTTTCTGTGGAGAGATATTGGATGTACAAAACAAACCCTATGAAATGCAATGTGCCTTCTTTGAAACAAACACACGAAGAGGGTCCAGGAGTATTTAACGACCAGCGAGTATCGACTGCTTTCTTAACACAATTCACAACAAGTACTCAAGTTTGTCCGCCAGTATCATGAGAAGCTGCAGATATGGAGGATAGAAATCTATCTCGATTGATATATAAGAAAGTGTCTGCTTAGGACGGAAAACACTTCAATCACCCTGACGTAGCATGCCTTATCATAGGGTTCCTCCTCACATCATAACCTAATTGTGTGGTGTGGGATACATTTCCCTCAAGAGAGGGAAGCTCTTTGGATGGCCATTCCTATGTGAGCTCAAGGTGTGGGTGGTGGGGCAAAGTGAACAAGAATTGTGAGTCAAAATTACCTACTGGTGCAGCTCAATACATTTATTATGCCACCAATGGATAGGATTAAGAACAAAAGGTGGGAAAGAAATTCAACCCCAGTGTGATCTGTGGCCAATATGTTTCTTCCCCTCTGTTATCCTTTATTAGGTGTAGGGCATTCATCAGAACCTATAATTAGTGACTTTGTCAAGAGTAACTAGAAAACACTGGATGAAATGAGTGTACAAAATGGAGAGAACAAAAATACAACCAAATGGTTCGGTTATTTGCAAAGCATCTCCACCGTTGTCTGTACCCAAGAGTCTAGTTCGGGCCTCAACTTGAGGCAAATCCTGCATATAAAGGAACGGGAATCAGGCAACTACCAACCAGAGGCAGATCTTTACATTTCAAGTTTAGGAACTTACTTATACCATTTAAGATAAGGTGTAAATAAGTAAGGGGCAAGAACACACCCTTGTCTAACTCCCCATTTAATATGGAATGGGTTGAAGCACTCTCCGTCAAAGCCACAATAGACATTTGCCCTAGAATTAAAGTACATTTGAGTAAGTAGTGTTCTTATATTTTCCTCCATTCCGATTGCAAATGGTTGCATGGTTGACACAGTCAAATGCATTGTTTCATAAGGACTATGGGGGTCACTACGACCCCGGCGGTTGGAGATAATGTGGTGGTAATACCGCCAACAGGCTGGCGGTACATACCTCCACATTATGACATTGGCGGGTCGGCTGCAGTCAACTCGCCGATGTATCACTCCGACCAACATGGCAGTAGCAGCCGCCGGGCCGAGATAACGATCTCCAGCCCGGCATCTACTGATAATGACCCAGCCTACTGCCATGGTTTTCATAGCGTTCACTATGCCACGAAAACCATGGTGGTAGGTCCTACCAGTGACAGGGAATTCATTCCCTGTCACTGGTAGGAGGCTCACCCACCTCCCCCACACTGCCCAGATGCCCCCCACCTCTCCCTCCATCCACGCTCCACCCCCTTCCAATCCTCCATTCAGGCACACTAACAGATTTGCACCACGCATACACACACTCACTCACACAGGCATACACGCATTCATACACGCATGCATCCATTCATTCATGCTCACATCCGTACCACATTCATACTGACACGCAGACACGCATTCACATTTCCATTCATACATGCATTCTCACACATGCACACACACACTCAAACACTACACACACATTTGCATTCACGCACACACTCACATTCATGCACACACCCCCATACACACACACACACACCCAACACCCTCCCATGTCGGAAACCCAACTTACCTGCATCCAGGGGTTTTTTCGGCAGGGGACGGGACAGGGCGCTGCTACCGCCAGCAGTGCCCACCAGCAGAACACTGCCAGGCCGTATCACTTGTCATAATATGGCTGGTGGCTGTCTACTGGTGTGGCGCTGCTGAAGCAGCGCCACCTTAACACCATCCGCCAGCATGGCCACAGCCAGATTTCCGCCCTTCTTGTGGTGGGAATCCGGCAGTGGTCATGATTTGGCGGACGGATGTTAGCCGCGGCGACGGTCTTTTGATGACGGTCGCTGTGGCATTTACCGCTGATATCAAAATGAGGGCCTATGTGTGTAAAACCTTTTCTAGAGCCAGACTATTTCCCTATTAGGAGATTTAGATTTAAGCTTTGTTCCACAGTGCCCAATCTTTTCTTTAAAGCATATTGTACACTTGACAGAAAAAAAATGTTCTTCTTCCCATATTTCCAAACGTTCTTATAGAACTCTACCCAGCGACTTGGCAGAGGAATCAAGGAGGGAGATGAGCCAAAAACATGTTGGATCAGTCCTATTCCTCTTCTTGAAAATCGGTATGATTATAGATTAGAAACCGGTTATAGTTAGGCCTTCTCCCTCAACGGTCCTAAGTACTCGATTAAAATGACATGCCCATGAATTGATATTATTTTTAAAAAACATTCACTGGGATGCCATCAGGCCCTGGTGCTTCCCCAAAGCTGCTTTTTTTGAAACATCACATTCTTCATCCATATTAAACGTCATAGGTTTACTGCTGGGGGTTGAAAGGACTATATCTAAGTTATCATTTGAAACCACCTGTTTGGGGTCAAAAATGTTTTCAAATGATTCACCCATTCCATATCTGAAATCAGGCAATCTACTGAATGTGCTGTGGAGACCTTGAAAAAGGAAGCACTAAGAGTCTTCCAAAACTATGTTGAATCTTTAACTTCACTTTCCATAACCCAATTGGCATAGCCTTCCTCTCTAATTCTGCTTTTCCATAATTACAGCACTTCATATATCTTAATATGTAATTTTGTATGTCTAAACGGTCCTTAGAGATAGCAAATAAAGTTCTCATCAACTTTTTATGTTTATACTGCATGAATTATCAAACCATCAATGATGCTTAACCATGTTCTTACTTTTAGGACCCTTTAAAGGCTGCTTCCTCTTTGAAGCTCCCTTTATGGGCTCATATCCTATTTGGCCTTCCTCCCAGGGAGAAGTTGCACCTCTTCCAACAGCAGTCTCTTTTGTTTCCTTTCGGAAATCGTTTACACCTCCCTCCTGGAAGACACTAGGCTGTATCGTGTCCAGCAACCATAAATGGTCACTGACAAAATTTGGGCAACAGAGTGACAACTTTATGAACTTGCCATTTAGCTAAAAGTTACATTAAATTGAACATGGGCATCACGTTTGCTTATTGTAAAAATTACTTTGATACCTTCAAGTGGCAATTTTAGTAGCAACATTCAGAAGTTGGCACAGCTGAATTGTCGACGTGTAACCCTGAACTCACCAATGTGGCTACTAGCCTTCTTAGAGTAAAAATGATATGTTCCACTTTATAATATACAACTAACCTGTCTTAGGGCTTGATAGACCTGCCTTAGGAGTGACATATATTAAAAAGGAAGGTCTGCACTTATTATGTCATTAATATGAAATGCGAAAGTCGAGATAGAAGTTCGAAAACTGCTCTTCCAGCCAACAATGGCAGGCTGGGAGTCATGCTTTAGTTTGTCACACTTGTGGTGGCACAAAAAGTGCTGTATTCTTGTTGGGCACTTTAACTTACAGGCCCTTGTTACTCCTGTACAATATACTATGAACTTATAAGTTAACTTGTGCCAAAGTGTGTGAGCCAATCAGACCTACACATTTCAAGTGTCCAAGCACTGGCACAGAGGCCTGGTTGGCAGGACTCAGTGCACCTTCAGAGTTTAAAAAAAACAGCATCAGTTCAAATCTTTGGAGAAGAAGGCGCAGAAGGTCAAAAAACAATGTAAAATCATACAACAGAGAGCAATCATCTCGAGCTATATCACATAAATCCCCCTTGTTTGGAATCTAATGCAGATGTTTGTCACATGTAAATTAAAGTGGAGCTAGGCTGGACCTGCTCACCTTAGAATAACCTTGGATCAGGGCCTGAATCAGTCAGGGAGTTTCATTTTGAAGCACTTGAGCTGACTGTGCACCAATGACCTGTTATAAAATACTGAGGTGTTTCCACAAGAGTTAGGAGTTTAAATGTACATTTACACTAAATGGATGTTTATATATGAGCAAATCTGCTCTCAATGTCAGTTTGTATAAGTTCCCACCTGATTAGGTCAGTAGGTCAACAACCATTTGGTATTCAGAACCGTAGTTACCATCCCATTATGGATACCATCTGAGCTTTAGTCCTGGCAAGAGCAATTGTATGCCTCTACCCAGGTTGGTGATGAGATGGAATTAGAAATAATAAAAAAAAAATATTCATGTGGCACATTTAGGCATGTGTAAATGCATAGTTACTGTATTTTGCATTTAGGCATGTGTAAATGCACACTTGCTGTATTTTACATTTAGGCATGTGTAAATACACACACTGTATTTTACTTGTCCAGTACACCAGCTGCAGTCTAGCAAGAGAAGAAGGAGTGGTGTGGACATTACCTCCACGTGCGGAGACATCAAAAGGCAGATGGATTCTGTATACACTGAGGAGCTACTGCCACCATCCTTCAATGGGAGATTTATTTGTTTAATTTATTTATTTGAAGAATTTTACGGTGTAGACCCAGCTCTGGGGAAGCAGATTACTTTCCATCTAATGTAGCCTTTAAAGACCATTGTAAAAGAACAGGATTTTTAAGGATCGAAGGGGCATATTTATACTCTATTTGCGCCTGATTTGCGTCTTCTTTTTACGAAAATCTGGCGCACAGAACTCCATATTTATATTTTGGCACTAGACATGTCTAGCTCCAAAATATTGGAGTTAAAGTCATTTTTTGCCTGCAGAAAACTACCTTGCCTCATGAAATGCAAGGTAGGCGTTCCCAGGCAAAAAATTACTCTAAGGCCATAGCGCCTTATTTATCCTCCTGTGCAAAAATCACACACGGATGGAGGATGGGTCAAATAATGGTGCAAAGCTTGCATTTTTTAATGCCTGGGTCAGAGCAGGCGTTAGGGGACCTGTGGGCCTATTTCCATGGTAGAACACCACGGAATAAGCCCACAGGTGCCCTCCTCAGGCCCCAGGGACACCCACACCCACACCAGAGGGACAGTGGAGGATGGGGGACCCCATCTCAAGTAAGTATGAGTGACACATAGCTATCGTTAATGTGAAGGCATAAACTCCACTTGTTGGGCCTCATTTACAAGCGGCCAGTCCGTCACTTTTTCTGACACACCAGCGACGCAGGCTGCAGGGCCATATCTAGAAGGCCACGCAAAGCCACTTGGTTTGGTTTTAAGTGGCTTGGTAGATATGGCCCCCTTTCAAGCATTACTCTGCATGAAAGGGGCATTCCATTGATGTTGCTGTGGTTGTTCCCACACAACACCCATGCAATCTGATGCATTCCCAGAATTACAAGGTTTCGTGAACCTACAAATGCATCAGTTTCCTACGCCACCCCAGGAGTGGCATATGGGTGGCACAACGAGGCGAAATAACATTATCTCTTCACGTTTTCCCTCTTTCTAAGTGTGCTGCATTCTGCAGCACTCATAGAAGGAGGAAAACGCCTCTCGTGATTTTTTTTGTGCCGGAAGGTGTCCTTTCCTGCACAAAAACAATCAACCCTGCAACACAGTCATCCTTGCACCGTGGAACAAGGCTGCCTGTGTTGATGCATGGCAGTCATTTGTGCACCAGTGCAGGGGAAAAGGACAGGAATGCACCGTTATCTTGTAGATTCCTTTTGTTTTGATGCAGGGCAGCGTAGCAAAAAGGCTTGCAACGCTGCCCTGCACCAAAACTTTGTAAATGAGGCCCTTAGTTTGTGAATAGTCCATTGTTGTACGCTTTGTAGAAGTACAAAACATACTACAAACTGAAGTTTGTCAATCATGGCCATACTGCTCATTAGGCCCTCCTTAGCAGGCTGAGGCGTGCTGAAAAGAAAGAGAAATAAGGCTCTTCCCATTATGCCTTAAGAGCAGCACTTTTGTGGTTAATACCTGCAATAGGCAAACCATTAATAAGGAGACCCTTCCCTACTCTATACTAGCTATGAGCAAAATACCTACTTCTAGATTGTCCTGGATGTCACTAAGCTAGGGCTGACACTTGAGATATCTTATTTGTGTTTTGATTTTTTTTACACACACGCCACTCTCCATCCACGTATTCTTCATATACAATCTCATTGGAGCTCACAGTTGCATCCTTGAAATCAATCTTCTGCATTACACTCTCAGTTGTAAGGACAGATTGTAAGAAAGTAGACTTTTTCTAGCATGGTTACCCCCACTTTTTGGCCCATTTATCAGTGTATTAGACTGTATTCACTGGGATCCTGCTAACCAGGACCCCAGTGTTTATGCTCTCTCCTTTAAACTTGATAAATTGTACCATTTCCACCCCGTATTTGGCATACTGGTACCCCCATGTAAGTCCCTAGTATATGGTACATAGATACCCAGGACAATGGGGTGCCAGGGGATCCCTATGGGCTGCAGCATGTATTATGCCACCCAGAGGGAGCCCATGCAAAGTGCTCTGCAGGCCTGCCATTGTAGCCTGCGTGAAAGGGTTCCCTTTCACTGCCAAATCACTGCACCAGGTCACTGTCAGTCACCCTTATGGCAGGCCCTCCTAGCCCAGAGGGCAGGGTGCAAGTACCTGTGTGTGAGGGCACCCCTGCACTAGCAGAGGTGACCCCACGAACTTCAGCTCCATTTTCCACTTCGACTTCTGACCTCCGGAACTGTGACTGGAACCTCCAGGACCCGACAAGCTGCCTCCAAGAAGAAAAAACCCTCTGCAACATTGTTTCCAGGGCTCCTGCCAGCAATTGCAACATTCCCACTGGCTGTGCATCCACTGAGGGTGGCATGTTTTCAGTCTGCACTAGTCTGCACTAGAAGAAAGAATGAATCTCCCTTGGAGTGAAGAAGTCACTCCCCTGCATCCACAGCCACCTGCTGCAATGACAACCGGCTGCGTGGATCTCCTCTCATCCTGATTGCATTGATCCTGCATCATGGGTGGTGGTCTGGAGTAGTCCACTTGGTCCTCTCTGCCAGCTGTCCAACATTGGTGGAGGTAAGCCCTTGCCTTCCCACGCAGGACAGTACCACTGTGCACTGTGTCTCTTGCAACTGCCAAGGTTTGTTTGCATCTCCTCCAAGGGATCATCAGGGGACATGTAGCTCCAATCCCCAGCACTTCTTCCTGCGATGCACATCCCTCTGCGTGGTCCTCCTGCAGTTTGGAATCCTTTTCTGTAGTGCTGCGTGGGCTATCCTTCTGTGACTCCTGTGTCCCCATCCTGTGGGACTCCTGTGGGTGCTGCCTTTGCTCCTGTGGACTCTTTGTGCTGCTGATAGTCCCCCTGACTCCCTCCCCTGGATTGAGTTCTCCTGGGCCTTGCTGGTCCTGGCAGCTCCAATTTTCCACTAACCGTGAATTTGCCTTTGCCAAGGCTAGTTGGTGGAATTCCTGCACCAACACCCATCTGCAACCTTCACTCCAGCGTGGGACATCTTCTGCATCCATCAGGAACTCTTCTCCAGTTCTAGGGCTGCAGTGCTGACCTGTTCTTCCTCACCATCGACCAACTTCTGCAAGTACAGCTGGGTGGGTAGTAGCTCCTACCCCCTCTGGACTCCACTGACACTTTTGGTCATGGTCCCCTCTCTCCACAGGTCTTCTTCTTCAGGCATCCACCGCTGGTTTCTTGCACTCTTGTCTGGGTGTCTACTTTTCCTTCCTTTTGGGAGGTTTGTGGAAGTCCCAGTGATTTACTCCTGCTTTCCTGGTCGATGGAGATGGGGGGTACTGTGTTACTTACCTCTGTGGTTTTCTAGTACTCCCAGCTCCACTCTACACATTACACTTACCTAGGTGGGGGCCCTCTGTTTGCATACCATTTGTTTGGTATATGGTTTGGGTTCCCCCTAGGGTCACTATTCGTTATTGCTATTTGCACTATTGTCTAACCTATTTATGCTTATTACTGTTCAATTGTGTATATGATTAGTGTATTACTTACCTCCTATTGGAGGGATATCATTCTAGTATTTTGTGGTATTGTGTTCCAAAAATAAAGTACAGTTATTTTTGTACAACTGTGTATCTTCTTTCATGTGTATAAGTGCTATGTGACTACAGTGGTTTTGCATGAGGTTTGCATGTGTCCTAGATAAGCCTTGGCTGCTCATCCACAGCTACCTCTAGAGAGCCTGGCTTCTAAACACTGCCTACACTTGACTAAGAGGGGATACCTGGACCTGGTATGAGGTGTAAGTACCTTAGGTACTCATCAAACACAAGGCCAGCTTCCTACACACATTGCCATTGAGTTTGTGGTAAAATTATATAAACATAAAAATCACCATAGCACTGACTGCTTGTCAATAGGTATTTCTTACAAGCATCTCTATCTGTTTGGAAATTCTGAAACAAGGACCTCACATAGAGCCAAGGTAGTCATTCTCTGACGAACCCTGCGGTATCCGCCTGTCGTGTGAATCACTATGGGACACTTCCCGATTTACATTTTGTTCCATACTTGCTGTGAGTTGGAGCAGTGAGTTAGGACTTAAATTCACGACAGCCAATGTCTCCACATCATCAGGGCAGGACTGCCCTTTGAGTCCTTAGGGTAATCCCCTTCTGGGATGGAGCCTTTGTGGGCTGGATTTTGAAGGCCTTGTGCCACTGCTGATGCCTCTGACGCTTTCTCCAATTCCTCCATGTAATTATAGCAGGCATGGGTGATGCAAGAGAGAGATGAGGGAGGAGGAAAAGCGTGGAGCTGGTTTGAACAGTTTGACCAGGGTTGCCTTTGGTTCCATGCACTGTGTGCATCATCCGTCTCCTCCTTCCCTGATGCCTGAGCATCCTTCTGCACTTACTCAGGAATTATAAGTCTTCTTCTTGCACTTGTTGCTACTTTAGCACAGCGGCAGCCTTGCTACCCCATCATGCATATCTGTAAGACAATAAAATGGCCCCTGCTTATGAATGCAGTTAGTAAGCATCATAAGAAGTGGCACCACTTACTATAAACACAAGAGGAAGAGTAACTGGTTTCAGAGTTTTCAGGCAGCAATACTGATGAGGCTATTGCCTGATTAATGCTATATAGACCGTTCTTTGCCCACAGATGATTTTTGTTGATGATCAATCAATCAAACAGTGATTTCTAAAGCACGGCTAATCACCGTTAGGGTCTCAAAGTGCTGTTTTCTGGCTTGCTGCTCAATCAAAGACCCAGTTCTTGAGGTATTTTCTGAACTACTTCAGAGACACGGTCTGCCTGAGTTAGAGAGGGAGCGTGTTCCATGTCAGGGCTGTGAAGTTGATGTGTCTGTTGGGTCAACTCTACAGGCTTATTACACATAATCCTCCAAAGGTATCTCTATCAAAGGCTTCTATGAAAACTCAAAAAATGGTATTCAGGATATTGTCTAAGGTTTGTTCTTTATAGTTTTATATAGTGTGAACTTGACCAGTGGCATTAGAGCTCTTTACATGCTAGCCAGATGATAAACATTTTTAAGGGTAAGTGATTTGCTCAGAATTTACAAAGCAGCTAAGGCATAAACAACCGCACTTGAAATTCAGTCCCAAGTAAGGTGGCGCGCCAACTGAATACATTCAGTGGAGACTACAAATTTAGGTGCATCCGTGTGCAGTAACCTAATACCATTGAGAACACTCTACTGAATCTGAACCTTTAAATACTTCGGCCCAGACTCTAAAAGGTGTCAGCCAGCGCAGTGCAGCAGCCAAAAAAGCTGCGCTGCATGACAAGGAGAGCACCATATTCACACAGATATGGCTCTCTCCTTCCCTCTCCCTAGCACCGGCACTGATTTCAGCTGCTCCTCCTAGCTCCAGTGACTAGGTGCAAACAACTGCAACGATGACCGGCTGCGTGGATCCCCTCTCCTGCTGAGTGGCGTGGATCCTGCATCATGGGTGGTGGACTGAAGTGGTCCCGACGGTGCTCTCTTCCAACTGTCCAACTTTGGTGGAGGTAAGAGCTTGCCTCCCCACACAGAACAGTACCCCATGCACCGCATGTTTTGCAGCTGCCAAAGCTTGTTGGCATCCTTCCTCCGAATCCTTCATGCATTTTGTAGCTCCGGCCCCGGGGACTCTATCCTGGGATGTACAGCTTCCTGAGTCGTTCTCCAGCAGTGTGGGAGCCTTTGTCGTAGTGCTGCATGGGCCTCTTTTGCAACATCCTTGTCCCCGTGCTGTGGGACTCCTGTGTGCACAGCCTGGTCTTTTGAAGGCTTTCTGAGTTGTGAGGGTCCCCTGTGACTCCTACTCCTGGGTAGAGTCTGCATGGTCCGTCCTGGTCCCAAGCAGCGTCATTTTACGCTAACCCCGAGCTTTGCGTGTGCCAAGGCTTGTTGGCGGACTCTGACAACACAAAATTGACTGCGATCCTCCATCCGGCATGGGACATCATTTGCACCCTCCAGGAACATGACTTCGTCTTCTTGGGTGCAGTACTGACTTTCCTTCTTCACCGATGGTTCGCCTTTTGCACCTTCATCTGGGTTAGCAGGGGCTCCTCTTCCTCCTGGACTCTTCTGTGCTTCTTGGACTTGGTCCCCCTCTTCCACAGGTATTCTTGTCTAAGAATCCACTGTTGGTGCCTTTCAGTCTCTTCTGGGTTTTGAGCTCCACTGGCTCCCCATTCACAAACACCTCACCCACACTTTCAAGACATACATAACAAAGGTGTAGCATACTTCAATCGCATCTGCTTTCACAAACCTTCCAGACATCTCCACTCAACTGGACTCCTACTTGCACACATCCCAATCATATGGAAAACCAGATCCTGCAGTCAAACCTTTTCCTACATCTCTCCTAAATCGTAAAACGACCTGCTGCTACACATAAGTGACTCCTCCTCTCTTCTTCAATTCTGCAAGAATTTGAAGAGCTGCCTTTCCAAATAGTCCCACTAGGGCTGATTGTGATAGACTCACGCCTGCTTAGCCCCATGCTACCCTATCAGGTGATAGTGTGATGTATACATCTACGCACCACACCATATTATACCATACTATACCGTACCATACCATATTATATACCATACCATACCATACCATACCATACAATACTTTGGCATGTGCCTGGGAGTCATTAGGGAAAGGATTCTCTAAGATTGGCGAGTAGTTTAGTGATATTAATGGAGGATTATTAAAGACAATACCAACCTCAATACTAATTATTATTGTTTGGGTGATATGCCTATTTCTTTTTTTAAGAAAGGTAAAAATGATTTTGGCAAACAGTGGGTCAAATTACAAAGGAGAGCAACGGCCGTCTGACTCAAGAAGAAAGAAGAAGAAAAACAAGGAAGCACAAAGGACTGGAACTGGAAAACATACAATATAGGAATTATGATATAGGAGTGTGAATTATAAGAGCTGAATGAATATAGAAATAAGCTGTGAAAGTTAGCAATCTATTGGTAATGGGAGATTTCAGATAATGAAAGTGTGGGTTGTGATGATTCCTAGAATTACCAGGTTAAGGGATTTAAAGGGTTGTTTTTCACAATAAGGGCCTGATTTATGAAAAGTTAGCGCCACCTTTGCGTAATTTTTTGGTGCCAAAGTTGCGCAAACTTACAAAATATAATTATCTTTTTGTACGTTTGCAACGCTTTTGCATCAAAAAATTATGCAAGGGCAGTGTTAACTTTTCATAAATCAAACCCTAAATGTTTTGCACTAAATCAACATCAACACATAAGCACACAAATATTATTCACGGTGTTTATTAAACATAGATATTGTAGGCCTGCATTGAATATAGCTCTCATTGGTTGTCATCTTGCTTTGTGTCATGTTAACATCTTATTTCTAGTAGACACAAGAGTTCTAATTATTGAATAATGTTCTTTTGCTTTCTTTCCCATGTGAAATGTTTTCTTTTACTGTGATAATCAAAAATTGTTAAAATTGTTAGCAATTTCATGTGCCCCAGCAGAGTACAGGCTGGTCTCAGTTTCTGCTATAGACAATGTGAATTTGAAAACTTCTTCTCAACTGTGGAAAACCTTGAGAAGCTAATGAACATACAAAAGTATCACTATTCAATGAGAACTGTATGTAGATGTCACAAATAATAGAATTGTGTTATTTAAGTTAGTGCAGAGTAGATTATGAGTTCAGTACGAGTTCAGCCCGTTTTTCGATGCAGCTTAGAGCAAAGTAGGGAATTTAGGGTACTCTAATAGAGAGATGACTTTCTAAACCTTTCTCTTTGTGGCACCTCTATGCTAGTTCATCTTCTTTCATTTATAGATTTGATGTGTTTTGACTTCCATATTAATCAATTGATTCATATATTGATATATTGCCTATTCAAATGGATTTTAATTTACATTCTATACCGGATATAGCTGCCATGTGGCCATTGCATTATTGGATCAGAATATGGTCTATAGATACTTTAGGACCACAAACAGCATGGCTAAGAATGGTGCTAGCTGCCACACAAACTGAAAAAATCCCATGGTGCAGATATGTAAAAAATACCTTGTCTAAACTTGGGCTGGGCTTGTATTGGTCAGAGCCTTCTCACCTCCCAAAGAGTGCTGCACAGATCTTGAAGGACGCATACTGGTCGAGTTTCCAAGTAGCAGAGTTGGCGTCAGTTCCGTCCGCTAGTATGACGGATAGCTTTTTATCAGTTAAGTGCCATTATGAACTTGAGCATTATTTAGACCTGATTACATCACCCCTAGCACATGCACTTTATACTATATTCAGAAGCGGACCCCTACCGTTGCGGGCCCTCACTTTTAGATGGAAGCAAACTGAAACCCAAAGTGATTTCTCCCCGATCGGATGTGAGACTAAAGAGAACATTGCCCACGTTCTGTTCTACTGTCCAGCGTATAAAAAGCAGAGGGCTTGCTGGATTAGACCACTCTGCAAATCCTTGTTGTAGGAAGCTGGCTCTGTATATACCATTTCAAAATGAGATATAGTGTGCACAGAGTCCAGAGGTTCCCCAGAGGCTAAAGTAGATAATACTAATGCTCTCCTTTGTGGTAGTGTGGTCGAGCAGTTAGTCTTATCAGAGGGTAGTGTTACGCATTTGTTGTACACACACAAGCAATAGAAGAAGCACACACTCAATGACTTAACTCCAGACCAATAAGATTTTATATAGAAAAATATATTTTTGTTACTTTATTACTAGAACCACAAGATTCAATTCAGAAATAAATAGTGTTGCAGGTAAGTACTCAACTTAGACTCCAACGTAACTTTGTTTCACTTTAGTCAAGTAAACAGTTTTTAAGAAAACAGAGAATATATGTATTTTAAAAGTGGACACAGTGCAATTTCAGAACCATTCCTGGGGGAAGAAAATAAAGCACAGCTCTAGAGGTAAGTACATGACTTACAGTTCCAGTCTCTAGGATATAGGCAGTCCACTGTTGGTCCGTCCAGTCAGAGGGCAGTAGCCAATGGCTACTGTCCCTAAGGGTGGCTGCACCATCCTTGTGTCCATTACCTTTGGAGACGGGTGCACATTCCTATCCATATTGATTCCTGTCCTCCAAACCAAGATGAAGGATTCTTCAGGAAGTGGTCACTCCTCCTTGTTTCCTTAAGTTTCCCGCTGAACTGGCTGCCAAAAGTGGGGACTTGTCCGGGGGGCGAGCATCTTCACTAGCTTTGAGGCTCACCACCAGATGTTACAGTTCCTGCAGGGGGGAGGTGTGAAGCAGGCTTTGCTTCTGGCCTCAGAGAGCACAAAGGCACTCACCCATGGGGCCAGAAACTCATCTGCTAGTGGCAGGCTGGCACAGACCAGTCAGTTCTACAATAGAGGATTGGGTAAAATACAGGTGGAATCTCTAAGAAGCCCTCTGTGTGCATTTTAAATAAATCCTGAGCTGGCCTCAGTGGGAGTTTATTGTGCTGAATAGTTTGATACCAAACTTCCTAGTATTCAGTGTAGCCATTATGGAACTGTGGAGTTCTTCTTGACAAACTCTCAGACCATATACTTAATATGGCCACTCTGCACTTACAATGTCTAAGAATGGACTTAGACATTGTAGGGGTATATTGCTCATGCATTTATGCCCTCACCTGTGGCATAGTGCACCCTGCCTTAGGGCTGTAAGGCCTGCTAGAGGGGTGACTTACCTATGCCACAGGCAGTGTTTTGTGGGCATGGCACCCTGAGGGGGATGCCATGTCGACTTTGCCTTTTTCTACTCACCAACACACACAATCTGCAATGGCAGTGTGCATGTGTTAGGTGAGGGGTCCCTTAGGGTGGCACAACACATGCTGCAGCCCTTAGGGACCCTCCCTAGTCACAGGGCCCTTGGTACCACTGGTATCTCTTACAAGGGACTTATCTGTGTGCCAGAGGTGTGCCAATTGTGGAAACAATGGTAAACATGTTAGGGAAAGAACACTGGTGCTGGGGCCTGATTAGCAGGATCTCACCACATTCTCAGTCAATTCAGCATCAATTTCAGGCAAAAAGTTGTTGGGGTAACTGCAACAAGTGCCAGTATCCTACACCTGCATATTAGGGAACGGCACTCGGCCCTTAGGATTTGCAGAATGAGTTTGCACAGGATAGTGGCATGTGCGGTGGCAAAGTTCTTAGAGGCAATCTGGCATATTAGGGCCACATTTCTGAGTATTAATGTATAATTTCTATAATAAGCTTACAACTGTGTCTTGATTTATAGTCCTTTCATTTGTGTATACATCCACACCAACTGAATGGGAGAATATAGCTATTAGACTTCAAGGATCCTTGTCCTGAACTAATTCCTATGCCTTGTGACTTGAAGCGAGATGCCAAGGTTGAGAATCCTTTCTCTTGTGAAATGTATCTAGTGCTTGATACACACTGACTTTGGAAATATGAGATACAGCATTGATGGCAAGGCCCTTGTCATTCTCCCTATGAAGGACTGTATTTGTAATTATGTTTTAATATTGATTCATTGCGTTTTGCATATTCTGTATCTCTTACTCCTATTTTAGATTTTGTGTAAGTCCTATAATATGACCGTGGACGAGCTCCTTTTAATAATTTTTATGAATTCTATAGTTGTATTTTAATTGTCTTCCTATTTTGAAGATTTTGGGGGTGATTCTGACTTTGACGGGTGGCGGAGGCCGCCCGCCAAAGTCCCGCCGGCAGAATACCGCTACGCGGTCAGAAGACCGCCGCGGTAATTCTGAGTTTCCCGCTGGGCTGGCGGGCGACCGCCAGAAGGGCGCCCGCCAGCCCAGCGGGAAACCCCCTTCCATGAGGATGCCGGCTCCGAATGGAGCCGGCGGAGTGGAAGGGGTGCAACGGGTGCAGTTGCACCCGTCGCGATTTTCAGTGTCTGCTTGGCAGACACTGAAAATCTTGGTGGGGCCCTGTTAGGGGCCATTGGCATGGGCACTGCAGGGGCCCCCAGGGGCCCCACAACACCAGTTACCGCCAGCCAGGTTCTGGCGGTCAAAACCGCCAGAACCAGGCTGGCGGTAAGGGGGTCGGAATCCCCATGGCGGCGCTGCATGCAGCGCCGCCATGGAGGATTCCCCTGGGCAGTGGGAAACTGGTGGGACACCGCCGGTTTCCCGTATCTGACCGCGGCTGTACCGCCGCGGTCAGAATGCCCATGGGAGCACCGCCAGCCTGTTGGCGGTGCTCCCGCGGTCGTTGGCCCTGGTGGTAGTCTACCGCCAGGGTCAGAATGACCCCCTTTGTGTCTGATGTGCTTTTATGGCATCTTTTGCTGAAATAAAGCTTGAAATGAATGAAAATGATTATTGAATTGATACTAACAATGATTTTCTCTTCTGTAAACCTTTATGGCTTGAAATCTTAACAATTCGGTCTTCATTGTGGAGCCTAATGTGCTTCAGTTATTCAAATGTATAGATTTATTCAACAGCCACAGTTTGTCATTTTAATTCATTCATCAGGTAGCTCTTTATGTGCCCGAAATTTGCACAAATTAAGTGGCCAACGAGTGTCAGAGACCACGCACTGGCGCCTCAACTGCTCCGAACAGTTTGGTGAAAAGTTGGCAGCGTCTTAATTTTCATCTATTTTTTATGACCACAAACAATGCGCAGAAGGACAAAAAGCAATGTAAATTCTTGCAACACTGAGGCATATTTCATATATTTCGCCCTGTTTTGGAACGTTCCGCAGATATTTGTGTAAATTAAAGTGCAGCTAAGCAGGTTCGGTTCACTTTGGAATGCTCATGGGTCATGAATCCCATTTTAGTTTGAATGAGTCCTCTCGGGCCTGAATCAGTCAGGTGATTTCAGGTTCAAACACTTAAACTGATTGTGCACCAGTGACCCGCTATGAGGCCATTGAGGTGTTTACATATTCAGGAGAGTCGGGAGTCGTGCTTTGGAATGTGCCACGTTTGCACAGAAGTGACGTCACTGTTACACTGAGAAGCAGGATTACAATCTGAGCCACTTGGATGGCATTGAAAGCGGAGAATGAGGAGCCGCCTTCCTTCTCCTCAGCACCTGGAGGGTTAGAAAAACTAATGTCAGCCATTTATTACTCAATGTCTCTTAAACTTTCAATAGTTTCAGTTATTTTTAAAACTTCACAAAGTTCTGTCTTTAAATGACTTAATGAGTCGTAAAAAACATTATATATAAATAGAAACATTCATCCTTATCCGTAAAGGTATCAAGGCACAAAGCTGAACTTAATAGTGCAATTACTTTTATTTATGAGTGTAAGCCTTGTTCACTATTCACGAAACCTGCACTCACCTTTCTAGACAGATTTATTGAAATGTACAATGTCAGGGTGCAGTTTTCATGTGTGAGCAAATTTGCGCCCAATGTCAGTTTGTGCACATTCCTACACGCGTAGGTAAGTAGGTCAACATGCCAAAAGTGCCCATAGGGTTGTGAACATTACTACACTGAAGCCTCCTGTAACCTCCTGGAGAGCTGGTGCTGGTGGAAACTATTAGATGCTTTTGTTCTTCACAAGGTGCCCTTCAATAAACTTTAGGGTGAATACTTTCAGGACCACATCTTTTGCATCTTAGGTTCTACGAGTGAAAATAAGGAGAGGAGACTGGTTCAAATGGGAGATTAAATGCCACAAAGGGTCAGGAAATATTCTTCAAAAGAAGAGCAGACATAAGGTAGAGAACCTAGTATATAGCAATAGCATCTTTCATTAGAAACAGAATCAGTGTCACATCTAACCTGAAAGGTGCATTATGGGAGGAGGCCATTTTATGTGACATAGGCCCAGATGTAGGAAGCTACAAAATTGCGAGTCAGAAATTGCTAATTTCCGACTCGCAAAATGGTATCCAACAAGAAAAAGCGACTTCATTTTGCGACTCGCAAATGAAGTCGCACCGCAGATTGTAAGTCCGCTGTTAGCGAGGTCGCTTTTTGCGACCTCGCTAAAAACGGATTTGCAAATTGCGACTGAGCCGCAAATTGCATGCAGGTGCAGCGAAACAGTCTGAAAAACACTTCCTGGCTCTTGCTGATGACATCACAGCCAGGAAGTTATCAAATACACCTGGGAGGAGAGAGGACCACACCCTTTTCTAACTGCTGAGCAACCACCTGGAGGAACAGCAGCAAGAATGGAAGACTCAGGCAGTGCAAGCAGGAGGAGAAAACTGAAGTTCTCTGAAAAGGAACTTGAGGTGCTGACAGAGGAATGCTGCCAGCACCATGACCAGCTGTTTGGAAGGGCTGCCCTGAGTGTTCCAGACACGGAAAAGAGGAGGATCTGGTAAGACATCCAGGAGAGGGTCAACGCCATAGGGGTGAGCCACAGGAGTATAGAAGAAATAAAAAAGAGGTGGTATGACCTACGCTCCAGGACAAAAGAGAGGGTGGCAGAGCACCTCAGGGAGATGAGGGGCACAGGAGGAGGCCCATCCACCGTCCCACCACCCACACCCATGGAGGAACTGGTGGAACAGACCCTTGAGCCTGAGGCAGTGGCAGGAATGGGAGTACTGGACACGTCAGCGCCAGGGACATCAAAAAGTGAGTACCATGAAACATGCATGTGCACCCATAACTGCCATACCCCCACCCACCCAGTACACAGCAGCTTGCACTACCAAAGTAGCTCCATTCCAGACTTGCAACCACCAGAATGGTGCATTATGGGCAACGTAGTACAGTAGTCAGCTTATAGGCAACAGTTTATTAGGAGGCATACAACAGATGTTAGATACTGACAGTGTGTTCCCTATGTCCCACAGGTCTCCCACAAGACACCTCCACCAGCCAGTCCATCCAGGGTGCTGAAAGCAGCCAACAGGCAGCACAGGAGTCTGAAGCAGCCACTACAGGGCCCAGCACCACACCAGATGATCAAATGGGCATGGTGGAAATAGACACAGCACCTGGTCCCAGCCACATTGTCAGACAGCAAGACCCTGAAGCACCACCGCGTCGGAGACGCAGACTCCATGTCCCAGCAGTGTCCCAGGAGGATGGAGGTGACTCAAACATGTCCGCAGCAGAGGCAGCCCTCATATCTGGTCAGCGCCTGCAAACAAGGCAGATGAGAATCATATCTGGGGCAATGCAACGGATGGAGCATAATTTCACCACTGGGCTGGCACAAGTGAACACACAGTTCACACGTTTGAACGATAATGTCGGTGACCTTGCTCTCTCCATACGTCAACTGGTAACAGAACTAGTGTCAGAGAGACAGAGTGCAAGGCGCCGCGAGCGGCAACTGGTACACGGATTGGACAGCCTGGCTGCATCCATCGGCCGCCTCGCAGTCAACACCACAGGGCTGTCACGCCGTACTGTGAGTTTGCAGGTAGACTTGGGCCACTTTGCAGGGAATGTGGCTCGGGTACTGGGTCGCATTAGCCACGCTGTGGACATGCTGGAGGCTAGACAGGTGGCTAGGGGCACGGCAGAGACACCTCAGGATAGTGAGGAGGGGTCCACCGTCAGCAGCGCATCTGCCACAGACACACGTGTCTTGAGGAGTGGCAGTGCACGTCAGGGGTCTGCTGACACACCAAGCACTAGCCTTGCTGGACGTCCCAGGCGGAGGTGTTAGTCTCATGCACTGCAGAACACATAAGGCACATGAAGTGAATGTGTCCTCATTGCAGGTGGACATTTACAGCCCCTTCACAAAAGTTCAGTTCTTCACTTATTAGGTTCACGTAATAAAACTTCTTGTTTGTTCCACTTCACAACTGGGCTCTATGTGTGTGACATTAGTGTGTGTGGTGATAGTTACCACGTACATTCCAAAGTATTGGTTTGCAATGTGGTTCCATCTCAGTCTGCCTTGATTTGCAATGCTTCTATCCCCAGGATGGCGATGTGGTAGCTCTTGCTCCTCATCCTCCGAATCTGGGTCTTCAGGGGTGAGATGTAGCCCACGTCTGGTGGCAATGTTGTGCAGTATAGCGCATGCGTCAACTATCTTGAATGCTGTTATTGGGGCATACTGGAGCGCACCTCCACTTCTGTGGAGGCATCGGAACCTTGCCTTTAACAGTTCAAAGGTCCTCCCTATGACATTTCTGGTCCTCCTATGTGCACTGTTATATTGCCTCTCATTCTCATTGCTGGGTGTTAGGTGTGGGGTAAGTATCCATGGTCATAGCGCATATGCACTGTCACCTGTTTGGCAAAAATGAACAATGTTAGCAGGGCATGGATGGTTTCTACAGTAACCTTTGTGTATGTCTTCAGGGTGTCTGCAGCAATACCTAATAGATATCCGTCTCCAAACTCCCCACGTTCTAGGCGTTGGTGTATCCCACTGTGCCTGAAAATGTACGAGTCATGTGTACTCCCTGGAAATTTGGCTACCATGTCAGTGATGACATAATGGGCGTCACAAACCACCTGGATGTTCAGTGAGTGGGTACACTTCCGGTTGCAGAACAGATATTCCAGATTTGCAGGAGGGCATATTTGTATATGTGTCTCGTCTACACACCCTATCACATGAGGGAAGTTGGCAATTCTGTAGAATTCCAACTTGGTGCTGTTGATTTCTGCCTCATTCCTGGGTAGGTATATGTATCTGGACATGTGTGTGAGTATGGCATCTAAGAAACATCTGAAGAACCGTGAGAGTGCACTTTGGGATACCCCACCTGCCACACCAATGACCCCCTGATAGCTACCTGAGGCCAAGAGGTGCAGTGAGCATAGCACTTGCACATGTGTGGGGATGGCGCTGCCGCACACAGTCTGGCGTTGCAGATGCGGATTGAGTAGATCTATTAATTCTAATATTGCTGCACTGCTGAGTCTGTATTTATCATATATCTCCTCCTCAGTTTGTTGGAAAAGTGTCTGCCTGGTTCAGTATATCCTCTCCTGTCTCTGGCTCCTCCTCCTCCTCTGCTGTGCGGCGTGGACTCTCCTTCTTGCTATCAAATATATCTCAGCCATCTTGAGTAACCCAGATGCCTTCTGGGTCTCCTTTTATACGTTGGTTATGGTTACCACCTGCTCTGAGTTAGTGGTAATTTGGGTGTGCAAAATGGGCTTTTTGCGACTAGTCGCAATTTGCGAGTGGCTTTTTCATATGGTTTGCGACTCGCAAATTGCGTCTCTCTATTTGCGAGTCGCACAATGGGGTCGCAGAATTTGCGAGTCAGTAATGGCTCGCATCGCAATTTGCGATTCGGAAATTGGGTTCTTGCATCCCATTTCCGATTTTGCGGGGTCGCAAATTACGATCCGGGCGATTTGCGACTCGCAAACTTTTGCTACATCTGGCCCGTAGTTCTAATGCAGGTTAGAGGTCATACAGTATCTTTAAACTATTGCTATACTAGACTATCAGTGCTTGTTTGCTGCTTCCTAGGAGGAATTATATCATTCAAGAGATACGTTTTAGGAGATTTCTAAATTTGATGATTTTTGGATCCAGTCAAATGTAGAAAGTGTTTGCCTGGTTGTAACATATTGTGGACTTCACTAGCAGCATTGTGGGCAATTCACATGGTTGTCTCAGCCATAATGAATTTCTACGCTGAGAAAGAATAAATCGAAATAATCAATGATTATATTCAGCAAATAGCACAAGCAAAAATCATCAACAGCATAACTCAAAAGTGTAAGGTAAAATGTCTCTTCAGAGCTATATTGAAAAAACCACACCAGTGCTAGTTGTTTGTTGAATACTTCACAACCCTGATAGAGATTACCAAAATGATGTGGGAGAGGGTCAGCTATTCAAACAAAAAGTCTGCAGTTCCTAATAATACCTAACAGTAAACACAACTAGTGTTCCGTTAGGAAGATAAGGTGAGGGAATGTTTAATTTTGGAGTAAAAACCCTCACCGACTGAACCCGGTGGCATGCTTAATCATTGGGCAGCTCCTCATTGGGCCTGCGCTGCAATGCCCAATGGACCCCTCCAGGGTGGCTCTTTGTCTGAGGTATTTTGTTGGGTTTGCTGTTCAAGGCCTATGGTGAAGATGTTTTTTAGGTGTAGACCGGAGTTGAAGTGAGTGTAATGTAGGACCTACTCACGTTCATTTTTGTGGTAGCCCTCGATAAGGGATACAAACTAAGTGGAATGTGAAGGAAAAGGATGTTCCTTCTTATTTTCAAAATGTGGCCAACCTAAAAATATTGTCAAAATGTTTCTTGCCATCAAAGAAGTAAAAATGATCTATGGCAATTTGTCAGTTGAATAGTGTCAACATCTGGGCAGTGCGCGCTCTACGGGCGACTGGAATGCAAAAACCCAGCACTTATGAGATGACTTAATTCATGCATTAAGTTGATATGCTGTTGTTTAACCTTTTGCATTACAGAGTTTAATCCTGAAGACTTATATTCAAGGTGCTTGTAAATACTGTTAATTTGCAATGTATTGCTGCAGGCTTTCAGTGTGTGTCAGGGTGTGGTCCTTTTCCAGGGCCTTCTAGAAACTTCCTCTGCAGCATGCCTGGGTGTGGTTTGTGGGCTGGGCCAAGACTCTATATAAGGGAGCCAGCCCAGCTCCACGTGCTCACTATTCAGAGGTCCAGGTGCAGAGCAGCAGCAACTTCCTGAGCTCCTGCTCCGGAGGCCTACTTTGATCTTCCAGGCCTCGCCCTTTCACTTGTCTGGGTGATTCTTGATAAGGGCCGTCTGACGGAGGTCGGGTTGGGCCCCCGACCCCGTTCTCGAAGGATTTCGAGTTCTTGGTCCTAATTAGTATGATAAATCTATTTAGCTCTTGTGTGTGTGAAAGTGCGCTTGATATTTAATGGCATTTACATGCTGACATTTGAACCGGCAAGACGCGCAATTTTTTCCTCGTGTACAAATGTAGATATTCATTGCACGCAATCATTCTATGACATTTACAAGGTTGCATTCGAATCGGCAAGACGCGCAATTCTTTCCTCGTGTACAAATCTAGATATTCATTGCGAGCAATCATTCTATGACATTTACAAGGTTGCATTAGAATCGGCAAGACGCGCGATTCTTTCCTCGTGTACAAATCTAGATATTCATTGCACGCAACCACTTTCTGACATTTACAAGGTTGCATCCGAATCAGCAAGACGCAGGATTCTTTCCTTGTGTACAAATCTAGATATTCATTGCGCGCCATCATTCTATGACATTTACAAGGTTGCATTCGAATTGGCAAGACGTGCAAATCTTTCCTCGTGTACAAATCTAGATATTCATTGCGCGCAATCATTCTATGACATTTACAATGTTGCATTCCAATCGGCAAGACGCGCAATTCTTTCCTCGTGTACAAATCTAGATGTTTATTGCACGCAACCACTTTCTGACATTTACAAGGTTGCATTAGAATCGGCAAGACGTGTGATTCTTTACTCGCGTACAAATCTAGATATTGATTGCGGGCAACCATTTTCTGACATTTACAAGGTATCATTCGAATCGACAAGACGCGCGATTCTTTACTCACGTACAAATCTAGATATTCGTTGTGCGCAACCATTTTATGGCATTTACAAGGTTGCCTTTGAATCGGCAAGACGCGCAATTCGTTTCGTGTGCCTAATTCATGTCACTCATTGTGCGTGCTACCATTTCTTGCCATTCACATGGTGGTATTCGAATCGGCAAGACGCGCGATTCATTTCTTTTGCTTAATTCATGTTATTCATTGTGCGCAACTTTTTTATGGCATTTACAAACTCTTGTGGAAATCCGCAATGTGCGCAATTCGTGTTCTTGCATTCTAAGAATCTAAAGTGCTAGAATTCTGGATATTATATTCTATGTACATGTAAGGTCTTTAGTACAATTCCTATTGTTTTCCAAGGAATGTTTGGATGGCCTTTATCCTCATGAAATGAGGCCGTGTTTGTTCTGGGACATTGTTCTGGAAGGTTCTTGTATTCCTAGAACAGCATGTTTTCAATTCATGAAAATTCCATATGAACCATTGTACTAACCATTTTTAATTCTTTTCCAGGTATCTAGATTTAGTGAGGCCAAATTAGAGTCTAGTTCTAGGCCATTCAAGTTTCCTTAGTTTTAGGTATTATTTCATGTTTGAGTGTCACTGAACTCTAGACTCAACAGAGTGTTATTTCATGTTTCAAGTATCACTGAACTCTAGACTCAACAGTGTGTTATTTCATGTTCCTAGTATCACTGAACTCTAGACTCAACAGAGTGTTATTTCGTGTTCTGAGTATCACTGAACTAAAGGTTCAACAGAGTGTTATTTCATGTTCCGAGTGTCATAGAACTCTGGACTCAATAGAGTGTTATTTCATGTTCCAAGTATCATTGAACCCTAGATTCAACAAAGAGTTTTTATGAATCTAAGGGCCATATTTATACTTTTTGACGCAAAACTGCGCTAATGCAGTTTTGCGTCAACATTTTTAACGTGAGCTAACGCCATAACTGTGCGTCGTGTGGGCGTCAAATTTATACTTTGACGCACGGCGGCGCAAATCAAAGGTGTGAGTCATTTTTTTTTACGCACACCGCTGCAGCAAGTCGCAAAGCAAAAAGACGCAAACGTGACGTAACTCGCTTTACGACCCCGCACAAGGTATATGCGTCGTTTTTTGACGCAATTGCGCCAAAAATCACCGCAAACACAGCCATCGCAGCAGAGGAGAGCCAAAATGGATCCCAGATGCCCCAACAGACCCCAGGAAGAGGACAACAGACCAGGAACCAGCCAGGAGGACCCACACAACAACCAGGACACCTCTAAGAAGAAAAGAAAGTGTCGCTTCAGTGCAGAGGAGCAGGAAATTTTGGTCAAAGAGGTGACGGAACACCAGCACCAACTGTTTGTCACATCAAAATTGCCCATTAGTAGGAGAGAGGCCATATGGCAACAAATTGTCGACAAGATCAACAGAAGTACGCAGAACAGTCATCGAGTGCAAGAAACGCTGGCATGACTGCAAGCGCCGGACCAAGGAGAAGATGGCCAGGAACAGGAAGGCAGCACTTCAGACTGGAGGTGGGAGTCCAGCACACCAGGAGGCCCTGGACCACATGGAGGAGATGGTCGCAGCCGTCATCCCTGAGGAGATCGTCACAGGGATTCAAGGACAGGACAGCGCAGATTACCAGGAGACAACGTACATGTAGGGTAAGTCGCATGGGGAATTTACATGCACTAATGACAACTACAACTGGGGGGGGATACTGTCCACATAATGCATGGAAGTCACCATATACAAGGAGTGGCATGGGCAAAGGGGGATGGCATGGGGGCATGGCCTGCACAGACAGAAGCTGAGGCACACCATTACACTACACCAACAACAGCCCCATGGGGGCATGCTGACATGCCAACGATGGAGCAAAGGGAAAGCCACGCCAGGAGGAAAGGGCACAATGTCAAACTGGCATCCCGGCACACGTCAGCCACCATACCCCCTACATTAAATAGGGCCCTATTAACAACCACTAGCCATACTGACTACTGCAATGTAACTGCCACAACAGTTGTCACTACCACCTCCGCACTGTGTGCAGCTCAAGTAGCCAATGCCAGTAACTTCCCTATGGATCATGCACACCTAAATCAGAGGGTTGGGGATGACAGCTACAGTAATCCCCTGAAAAAAGACAAAGGCCCCAGTACTGTCAAATGTCAATGCCCATAGTTGTCGACAACATCAGCCAACGTCAACAACAATAGGAGCTACACAGCACTAAGGACATACTCATGCTGCATATGTCAGGGTCCATCCTGTGCCTGCGTCACAATGTAACATCCCAAATGTCATACTGCTCAGACAACAGCATTGAGGGGGAGGACACATGTAACTGCTCACTGAAATACACCTGCACAGTCAGAGCAGGAAATAGGACACTGCTACCATTATCAGGGCATTCCAATGTACCACACATTCCCAACATCAGCTGTACACATTACCAATGCCAACATCCATATCATGCCATAACAATGCAATGCATAGGATATGCCACATGTCAACTACGTTTAAGTGGATGTGAAAGATCAGAGACTGGGGCAGGTCCAGATTAGTAAGTGTGCTGCCAGTGCCATCAGCACACCCACAGCCAGTGATAGGCCTCACTATGAGAATGGATGTAGACGGAGGGTTGAGTAGGACAAGAAGGTGCCAAATCACTAATTGGCCTAAAACAATACTAGAGGAGATGATGCAGAAAAGTCCAATAACCTAATACTATACATGTGACATGCAGGTGGCCCATAGGCCTGGGAGAATGTCCATCAGAAAGACTGGAGCTATGAACACGAAACAAGATCACAATGTGAAGAGCATCACAAGACAGCCATGTCACATCGCTAATGCCACTACACAGACCCACTAATTGTACCCTGTTTCATTGCAAAGGAAGATGGATCTCCTGCGGATATGCCTGTCCCGGAATACCCTGATGACATGGATGACGAGCTGATAAACATTACCCAGGAGACCATCCAAGAGGTCCTTGGAACCCTCCACACCCCACCTTCAGTCACAAAGAGGAGCACAGAACAAGCAGCCATCACAGAGGACCCACCCACCACCCCAATTGTAAGACCTGCCAGCTCCAATACAGCTGAGGACTCAGACGACACAGGCACCAGCTTTGAGAGAACTGTAGTCGGACTACAGCGGGAGCTGGCCAAGGAGGTGCGGGTGGGGATGCAAACTATGGCAGCCAGCCTTGAGGGGGTGCGCTCGTGCATGATGTCATCTGCAGATCAGGCAGCAGCTATGCAAGCACTAACATCCATCCTGCAAGGACTACAACAAACTGTACAGGAATTCACCACTGCAGTAAGGGAGTTGCCACAACACCTTGCACCCCAAACCTTCCACTACATGCACGAATGCAATCATGACTCCCTCAGGGCCAATCTGGCTGCCTACCATTGTGATGTGGCTGCTATTCTTAAGAATCAGCAGATCCTCCTTGCAGCAGTACTGCCCTTAATACCTTCACAGGTAGCAGCGACCGGGATGTCTGACTCCACGTCTTCACAACCACCACCAACAAGGACAGAGGGGGCAACACACATATCAGAAGAAGAAGATATGGAACAGATCACATTCACACGGAAGAGTACCCGGAAGCACTAGTTCCTGCACCATGGCCAACTATTACCAAGGTCCTGCGTTTTTGTCAAATGCCAGCCCTACAACAACTCTACTCAATGACTGTTCTGCTAACCACTGTATGGCTTGTCAGCCTGCCCAGTGAATGTCTCTCTCTTACTAATCGGCAAATCCTGTCCCTCTGCACTGTCTGAAACATCACCCCAGCATGTCAGAAGCATTACCTTAACCCCTTGTGTAGGATCACAACGTAAGATGTCACTAGAATGGACTCACAATCATGGACAATGTACATATTGCACTACAGCACTTTTCAATAAATAGCACTTGCACAACAATTCTGTCTCTGTGTAATGTGACACATCAACTGTGCAGTACCTATCTGAAATGTGCCTACGTTCAAATCATGTAGCTTGTCAATACAACTGTCCTGATATCATGTAGTCAGATAAATCTGTACAGTGGCCAGAATTGCATCATACCCTGCCCTTCCTGAGGGTACTAACTGATGAAGTAAGAAACCACACACCATGATGCTGTGTTGGACAGAATAATGCTTCCTCAAGGGATATCTAAGTCATCAAATAGTGGCAGATAAATGTTGTCACAATGCAATACTAACACCTATAACAGTGCACACAAATCTAAGCAAACACTACAAAACACTGCATGAATTAAGCTGTCTGAGTTTACATCCAAATAGGTAATAATGCTGAATAGTGTCACAAATTATCTATGTGAGTAATGAAGACAAGAAGACAGGAGTGCTTACAAGAACTCATCTTATAAGGGGTCCCTGAACATCACACTGCAGTCAGACTAAAACTGTTCCTCCAATACCAAGTCTGGAAGTACTGTGATGTAGGAATCATACTCATCGACAAAAACACTTTGTGATCCATGTTAACTGGGATTGGTGGTTGAAACGAATGGAGGATTTTTAGCAAAGGTAGCTCTGGGGTAGCTGCCATTTTACAGTTCAGTTTGGATTTGTTCGTAGCATAGGACACAAATGTCATAGACAAAAATCATGTACACTGATGCCAAGCCCATGAACAAGTAGAATTTAACACATACTGTAAAGGGTTAACTAAATATTTATTAAAAGGTTATCACACAAGAGGAAACTGAGGGAAAAGTCATACCTACCCTAATCTAACCTGACTACTCATTACCCACAACTGTCCCTAACTAACCTAAGCTAAACTTACTCCTCACATGTAACAAATTGTTCTAAACATCAACCCCCCACCCCCCGTTATGAGATGGGACACATGGAGGACAACACATACTAACCTACACACATACTATCCTAACCTAAACAATCATATATATATATATATTTTTTTTTGTATAAACACACAAGAACCCCAACATTGCCAACACACACTTAATAAGTAAAAGTAGAATGAATCATGACCACCCCACCCCACCACTAACACTAACTAAACTAACAGCCTATACTAACCTAACACTAATCCCCCAAGCCCACTAAGCATGAGAACAAGGAAAGAGGAGGGAGGGGAGGGAATCATGTCCACTGCAACTCAATGGCTAGAGGTTGGCCCTCCGGAGGGTCCCCCTGATAGATTTGACCCGCCTTTTAATATAGCTGACATCACGGGTAAGATTGCCGACCCTCCTCAAAACCCGGTCCATCTTCCTTTCCAAGTCCCAGAATGCCGCTGGGTCAACAGTTGGTGCTGGTGCTGTTTGGGTACCGGCGGAGGTGCTCTGTGGCCGTGTGGAGCCTAGACCACTGGACTGTCCTTCAGCTGTTGCACTGCTGGGGCCTGGATGTGCACCTGATGTAGGGACAACTGTCCCCGCTGTGGGTGGGGCCACCTGGGGAGAACCGGTGGTTGTGGTGGTGGTGGCTGTGGTTGTACAGGCCATCCTTCGGAACCCTGACTGTACCTGCAGGATGTGTCGGTACCTCATGGCCCGCCTCTCAAATTCATGCTTCTGGCCGGGTGTCATGTTTGCAGCTGTGAAGACAAAGGCCAACTATTTACCATAGGAACTGCATTGTGTGAAATGGCACAAGCAGGCAATCTGACAATACATCTACTGTACTTGTAACAGCTCATATCACCATACAGATCATTGAAAGCCTCAGAGGAAGTACATGGCAGGCCTGCCTACAAAGGTCAACTCACACATAGCACATCCAAAACCTACATGATGGGTAACAACTGGCAATAACTTGCCATCTGAGTTCTGACAGTTGTCAGCTAACAATCATGCTGCACATCCTCGGCCAATGCCTGGGCAACATATGTCAGTGTATGTGATGAAAAACAAAAACCACAAGGTCTGCTATTTGTAATAGGACTTGCTAGTACAGTACTCATGTGCCATACCTGAGTGTGTATACTAGGTTCCAAACAAACATTCAAATAGTCACAAGTATGTGTAACATACTGGTAGCATCAGTCCTAGGCACCCTATTCACAAACCCATGCCTGTGTTTGGGGGGGGGGGAAGAACAACAAACAATTCCAAACAACATGCACACCCAGGGGTGTATAGAAAGCTCAACACGTGTTTGGCTCTACAAACACATCACGGGTAAGGCCTATCAATAATTGGGAGTCAGCTAAACCTTGACCTATCCTAGCGCCACACATGTCAGAAAATGCAGACCTAGGTCCACATCATATACTTCCAGTGAGGCATGACTTTCAACAGACACAGAGTAGCAAGCACACCCATGATCATGATTAGCATGCACACCTAGGCCTTTGCACTCTAGTTCCACACACTTGTAGTACTGCATGTGGAAGTACATGCTACCAGAAGGTTCTACCTACAGTGTAATCAGTACATTGGTGAATAGGGAAGCAGCAGTCTTTTGGAAAGCAATTTGCAGTACCAATCTGGGAGAATGTGAGTCTGACATGCAGACTCAATCTGAGACGAGTCCCAGTGCAACTCTTATTGTTACAAGTGTATTCCACATGACTCACCCCAGTTCTCATAGCGGGCCCTACAGGAATGGACTACAAACCCTAGATTATACAATTGGATAAGCATTGGCCAAGTCTATATTTTTAAAGACTGAAATCCCACTCATGGAACAAGACTAATGATTGGGCAGCGTATCACACCTTGCTATGTGTTCAACACACAGGAGTCCATCACACATCACCAGCAAACACAAAACATAACACACATGTCAACACTCACTGTAGGTGTCGGGCCCTCAAATTGAGCCACCTCTCCCACTGTGTACGGTGCCGGTTCACCTGTAAAGCATGGACGGAAGAATGTGCTCAGAGTCTGTGCACTGACCAACAATTTCAATAACAAAAACAATGTGTAAGCTGACATAAGTAATGAAATCCTTTCAGACATGCTTATACTGCATGGAATATCTCACGGCCAACATTTACATAGGATGGGTCTCCTGCAACAGTTACACACAGTTCTACACACATGCAGTGGTCCTGACTATCATGTGGTGGCAAACATGCACCTTCATTAGTGAGCAGCAACAATATTGGTGTGTATTAGTCTCATCATGTGCATCCAAGATAGACATCCAAAGGCTGGTTACTTGAGGACTGCATTACCTGTCAAACAGCCTATGTGGTCATGACACATTTATGACAGATAGGTACAATGTACAGAGGGGCAGGGACTTTGGCAATACCTCATGTCGTTACAGTTTCTTCATTTGATGTGGCCCAGCAATGGTGAATGGCACCAAACATAGATATTTGTACCCTTGTGCATACCTTTGGACTGCCATCCCTAATCATAATTTGCCACAACAAACACCAAATACCTGTCTAAGATGTTAGCTGAGGGCACCTTACTCCTTTCCCAAAATAGTTCAAGTCCAGATTTGACATGTATCCCAAAAATATGAAGGAGCACATTAATCCCTAACAGGCATAGCACTTCCGTGAACGCTTTCCTTACACACTCACCAGAAACACATGAGACATATGTCTGGGCCACATTGCTATCATCAATTGACGTGAAGGCAGCACTCATTTTCTGCATCATGTAGTGTTTCCAATGTCAGTCTAGCTATAGCGTCAACATATGTGGCAATTATGTTAGTACATCTATACTTCACTGGCAATTGTGACCTGTAGAGTCATGATTGTCTCATCTTTTTTTTGGTTGTGTGACACAAAGGCGGCACTAAATTACATTAAGCAACAAGCATCCTGTAAGTTTGCAGAGCATGAGCTGGCTGACTGCTAGCATTTGTGATCCTTCACATAGTGCATCAATTACCCTTTTTGTTTCCGCAGCATTTCACACACTCAGCAACTGAGCTGGCAGATTTTGTACCAATCATCTCATGTCACTACACAGCTTTTAATTGTGCACATTTACATGATCTGTACTCACCAACAGGGCCACCAATCATGATTCCCAGGCGGTCCAGAAGATCTCGCTCAATGGAGAGGAGGTCAGCCCAGCGGTGCTTCAGCTGGTGGACATTTCTCTGGCTCCCATACATGCGCACCAAGTGATGCAGCACCTTCCCCCACCGGACATTTTGGGCCTCAGTGTGATGCCCCTGTATCACCCTGCCCCCTGCCTCGATCATCAGTGGGAGGAAATGGCACACCAGCCATATGAACCCCCCAACTCCTCCTAACCAATCCTGCCAAGACGTGGCCTACCTGACATTTCAGTTCAGAAAAGGGGAAAAGGTGAGGAAAAAAAGAAGAAAGGCAAAAAGGGGGAAAGTAGGAGTAAGGAAATACAAAGTAAACTTAACAACTAAAAGAGCCCAACTATCCCCAAAATAGCACTACCCACAACTGACTCCCACAAACAACAAATACACTACTGTACTGGACAAATGTAAACAACACACTCAGACAGTATAATACAACAATATTTAATTCACAAACCAACAAATAAGATAGCACACAGGACACAAAAGCACAAAATCACTGGACAACACTCTGAACACAGCCACACAGTCTAGAAGAATCACAGACTGCAAAGTGAAAGTGAAAGTACACCCACTGTACAGATTCTGTAAACAGGATATCCTATTACATCACATCCAGCATAACATGGCCGCCGTTTTTTTCGATTATGCGTCATATTTTCACGCATTCAGCTTGTGCGTCATATTTTTCGACACACAGGAGTGAAAATAATGCTGCATCCAAATAATATTAATTTTTGGATAATTTTATTTGGATGAGGCATAATTTTCACTTCTGTGCGTCGAAAAATATGACGCACAAGCTGTATGTGTGAAAATATGACGCATAAGGAAAAATAGGTATTTTTTATGGCCAGAGATTTTGCATTCGCAAACGGTGCAATTCGCAGAATACTGGCGTTTGCGAATGCAAATATGCCTTTCAGGATGTATGGAAGGCATTCGCAGTGCAATTGTAAGGAATTGCCAAAATAGCGATTCCTTAAAATTGCACACACATTTAGATAATTGCAAATTGCAACTCTCTAAATATGAAATAGCTAATAGGGTGTCCTTATTTGCAAATTTGTGAGCACATGTATCAAGATTTTCCTAAATGTGAATTGGGCATTTAGGAAATGCAATTACCACCAACAAAATTTTGGTGGTAACCATGTGCAAATTACAAATTAAATTTTAAAGATACATGTGTGTGTTTCACGTGTCCGTAAAAATTATTTTTGGGGTGCAGCAGAGGGGGCCTTAGGCCCCCAGCACCCTGGGATTTGCTGTTCCTAATTTGCTAATTCCTCAACGGATTTCGCAATTTAGGTAATGCAAAACCATTGTCAGCAGGCCCATAGATGCAAATTGAGTTGGATTTTCTATTTGCAAATCAGTAATAGCATTTGCGCATTTTAAGTAGTCGCTATTACCGCTTTGGAAAATTCATACATACCATTTTGCATTTCTTTAATAGCAATTTCTTAAAATTCCATATGCTAGTATAGCTATTTGGTTTTTGGATACATCTGGCCCTTAGTGCATTAACTGGTTTAGTGGCATGTTTCAATCTTCATGTTAGGTTACATTTGGGACACTTCTGTGATAGGCTGCTTGCAACCACTTTGGTGATTGATGGTGTATGTTCATATGTGAGACATCATACTGCCGCGTACAATGCACCACTACTTCCTTAACTGGAGTTTGACGGTTGGCTGACGCACTAGATGACCATATGTGTGGCCTACATATTTGTCTTGCACAATTTGGCCATGTTTGCCATCAGGAGAAGATAGCAGGGTGACGTACATGGGTACAATACCTCAATGCCTATGGCTCAATGTGTGTGCAGTGGCCACTAATTTAGTTGTAGGCCCAGTGTGTGTGCATCATAAGATGCATTATAGAAAATATGCTTGTAGTATGTGTAGTCAATGTGTCCATACCATAGATGCAAGTCAATGTGGAAATGCGTTAGGACATGTGTCAGTCATACATGTCGCAACATCCATTGTGTGCCCTTCCAAGGTTTTGGGTAACGTAGACACCACAAATGGAAAAACATGCACCAGACAGATGGCTGACATTTGGTCATGACAATTGTCCACAGTTTCACCATCCTATGGTCCTAGATTTTTGTAAACTGCTTCCTAGGCACTTGTTGGTGAATCTAACAGTGAGTCAAGCAAATGCCTTGACGAAGTGGGTTCCTTGTAATTGGGCCAGATAGCCAAAGGTGAAGCAGAAATGTATTATGACGCCACAGTTGAGGACATATAACTGAGCCACAACTCTCCAGTGGCTGTGGTGGACCAGCATACGAGTCAGCCCGTGTCCACATATTTCCTGTGATCAATTGCACAGAGGTGTCATGTTTATGTGGGTGGTCCAATGTTGATCCTGTATAAACTGTTGAGGTGTATGTTGTCACTGTTACGTCCAGGTCTCATCATGAGTTAGTGGCAGCTAATCGTGTATCAACTGAGTATCCTTCGGAGATAAATGTGAGTAAAGTCATTGAGGACATGCGAACATACATGGGGATGGTCCCACCCTGTCACTGAAGACGTGTAATGAGACTTTCAACTGGGCAACCTTGGTGTGCTGAGTGAGATAATGTCTCAGGTGTCATGTTCCGGCAGGTGTCATTGCAACATTTGTACACAGGTTGGCCTCTGTGGATCCCAATGCATCTGGGAACATCATAGCCTCTGTGCAGATTAATTTGGCTGCTATTCACCACACACGGGCCATCTATATGTTTTGGACAATGTAATTCAGCGTGTGTACTGTCAGGGTCCTAACATGTGTAGACTTTTCATGGACATTATCTGAGGTTGCTGGTTCTGCTGGAGGCCACCTACACCATGCCAGGCTATGGCCCAGGTACACTGTCACACTTTGTAGTTCAGGCATTAATGACACCCAGACAAGGGATGGGCCATGATTTAGCTATTCAAAGGCAATGTAACAAATATGGTACAAATAAAAGTCAGATGATGTAATACAATGTATTTGAGTATGCATTGATGACACACATGACAAATTACCCTCTGAGGAATGAGAGGTTTTGTACAGCAAGTGTGGTACATATGTAGCCACCGGGAATCTTTAGGGTGACCCACGGACAGGTGCCAGTCAGGCTGACAGGATGCAGGGTCAATCAGGATCCAGCACTTTCACAAGTTACATGATCAGTGGTCTGACTAAAACTGGTTGGAGGAAGCAGTAGACAGTTGACATGTCAAACTGTGTATGTCCTGTGTTGTTTTGAAGGTGACACATGAACCCAGGAACTGTGTTACATGGCTTCATTAGTAGCAATGCATAACGGTGTATTTGTCAAAATGCCAACTTCAATGCTGTTCGAGACATCAGCAGGGGCAGTGCATGTTAAATTGGGTGGTGTGCATGGAGATGATCACTGGTGTGGGCTGCATCAGTCTCTCACAAGTCCTGTAGGATGAGATTTGCTTTCAAATGTCCAACAGTACCTTCCACACGGGAAGAAATCTACAGGTGATACCAGGCCTTAGAAACTCCAAGCCAGTGTATTATTTGACCTGACGTCCATGCAGTCAGATAGTACTATGACAATGGTATACCATAGGAAAGGGTGTAGCACACTGGATGACTCTTGTTAGTGTGTGTGTGTGTAGAGGAGGGAATATCAGGGTACACATATTGGTATTCCAGGGACCTCTTCAGACAGGTGGTTTGTGACCAGGCGCATTGGTGTGTCAGGATTTTATAAATGGGCTGACATGTCGATGGAATGTCATGTGCTCAATGCTTGTCATATGTGTGGCACTTGTGCTGTCTATGTTCTGCTTATATGGAACTCTAGTCACAGATAGTCGTTGCAAAGATTGTATGTAGTTGGACTTACTGCTGTCAAGGGTCTGGTCATACAATCCTGTTACTGAAGCAAAAGCACATCAACTGCCTGATGTATGAGGCCTGTTTTCCCCTAATTGAGTGATGGTGTCTTAGTTGTGTGCCATATGCTGCGATGAACCATGTTTCCAACATTTATGTGTGTAATAGGTGTGGTCCTCTGCTATTGCCCTTCAAAGGTGAAATGTACAGGATCACAGTCATTTACAGTGTGTGTGTATGTGACCGTTGTATGATATGCATCAAATTTGTTGTGGGATTTTCTGTGTCCTGATCGGTATATCCTCAATGCTCCATGAGGCAACACTCTTCTTCTGATAGTTAGAGCTAAAGGTGTGCAGAAAAGAATAACCAGACCATGATGTGGTGTTTATTATCAGTGTTTATTTACATTAGTTCATAAAGTGGTGATTTAATTTAAAAGAAATTGTTCACGATGTGTTGGCGCCTACGCACTCCAGCAGCTGTGTTTGGTTTTTCCCCCTCATGTTGCAGGCCAGCATCCTCCTCTTCCTCCTCTTCAGGCAAGTGTGGGTCTGGTTCCAGGAGGGGAATGTTCCTTCTTATGCAAATGTTGTGCAGGATGGCACATGTTAAAGACCATTTCAGGGGAATATAGGAGGCTACCACCAGTGATGTCGAGGCACCTGAATCTCGACTTGAGGATGCCAAAGGTCCTCTCGACTATGCTGCATGTCTTCCTATGTGCGTCATTGTAGGCACGCTCTGCTGCAGTACTTGGGTTGGCAAATGGTGTCATGATCCATGGCTGGATCCTATACCCCTGATCAGCTGAAGGAGAAAGAGAATGGGATCATTTAGATGTAGCTTGGCCCATTTATATCAGCTTGCATGGCAGTAGTTGTCTTGTGTTGTCTGTGTCTCTCTTGTGTTATTGTGTTGCATCCTAGGCTTATAGGATGTACCATCTGCATTGTGTTGTTTTGTTGGCTGACCAAGTGTTTGGCAGGTGAGTGGGTGTCAGCAGTATGTTTAGGAATTTGCAGTACAGTGTACCCTCCCTTGCACTGTGACTTGTGATCCAGGTGTCCCTGTGTCTTCATTGGGGGTGAGATGATAGTTCCATACACAGGTTAATTTTCACAGTGTTGTTAACATGTTGATATCAATGTACAATGTACCATGGACATTCCATACTTTTAGACTTATGCAATGGATTGCTGTAAACATGATTGTGATGCTCACTATTTGCAGGTGACATTTAGCCAACCCACTCCAAACGTGCCACAGATGTCTTAACATTAGGCTGTACAGTATTGTCAGATGTGTGACAGGTTCAATGGTGACCAATGAAACATGGCTAGCGGTGTCATGACCTCAGTGTGTTCTTGTCGACATGTTGCAGTTGTGGTGTATGTGTTGTGTGTCCTAGAGGGTTTCTGTGCAGTGTGTATATCAGTAGGTTTTCTGTACTTACCGACAAGTAGTCCATTGCCATAGCGTCCATCCTGGAAGTGTTGATTGATGGTGCTGTGACGGAAGATGAAAGAGTCATGGACACTCCCAGGATATTTAGCCACGATGTTGATGATCATTCCTTGGTGATCAACAATGGCTTGCACATTGATGGAATGTGTGTGCTTCCTGTTGCGGTAGAGGTGTTCAGTTGCAGCAGGTGGCACAAGGTGTACAGGGAGTGCAGAATTATTAGGCAAGTTGTATTTTTGAGGATTAATTTTATTATTGAACAACAACCATGTTCTCAATGAACCCAAAAAACTCATTAATATCAAAACTGAATATTTTTGGAAGTAGTTTTTAGTTTGTTTTTAGTTTTAGCTATGTTAGGGGGATATCTGTGTGTGCAGGTGACTATCACTGTGCATAATTATTAGGCAACTTAACAAAAAAAAATATATACCCATTTCAATTATTTATCATTACCAGTGAAACCAATATAACATCTCAACATTCACAAATATACATTTCTGACATTCAAAAACAAAACAAAAACAAATCAGTGACCAATATAGCCACCTTTCTTTGCAAGGACACTCAAAAGCCTGCCATCCATGGATTCTGTCAGTGTTTTGATCTGTTCACCATCAACATTGCGTGCAGCTGCAACCACAGCCTCCCAGACACTGTTCAGAGAGGTGTACTGTTTTCCCTCCTTGTAAATCTCACATTTGATGATGGACCACAGGTTCTCAATGGGGTTCAGATCAGGTGAACAAGGAGGCCATGTCATTAGATTTCCTTCTTTTATACCCTTTCTTGCCAGCCACGCTGTGGAGTACTTGGACGCGTGTGATGGAGCATTGTCCTGCATGAAAATCATGTTTTTCTTGAAGGATGCAGACTTCTTCCTGTACCACTGCTTGAAGAAGGTGTCTTCCAGGAACTGGCAGTAGGACTGGGAGTTGAGCTTGACTCCATCCTCAACCCGAAAAGGCCCCACAAGCTCATCTTTGATGATACCAGCCCAAACCAGTACTCCACCTCCACCTTGCTGGCGTCTGAGTCGGACTGGAGCTCTCTGCCCTTTACCAATCCAGCCACGGGCCCATCCATCTGGCCCATCAAGACTCACTCTCATTTCATCAGTCCATAAAACCTTAGAAAAATCAGTCTTGAGATATTTCTTGGCCCAGTCTTGACGTTTCAGCTTGTGTGTCTTGTTCAGTGGTGGTCGTCTTTCAGCCTTTCTTACCTTGGCCATGTCTCTGAGTATTGCACACCTTGTGCTTTTGGGCACTCCAGTGATGTTGCAGCTCTGAAATATGGCCAAACTGGTGGCAAGTGGCATCGTGGCAGCTGCACGCTTGACTTTTCTCAGTTCATGGGCAGTTAATTTGCGCCTTGGTTTTTCCACACGCTTCTTGCGACCCTGTTGACTATTTTGAATGAAACGCTTGATTGTTCGATGATCACGCTTCAGAAGCTTTGCAATTTTAAGAGTGCTGCATCCCTCTGCAAGATATCTCACTATTTTTGACTTTTCTGAGCCTGTCAAGTCCTTCTTTTGACCCATTTGCCAAAGGAAAGGAAGTTGCCTAATAATTATGCACACCTGATATAGGGTGTTGATGTCATTAGACCACACCCCTTCTCATTACAGAGATGCACATCACCTAATATGCTTAATTGGTAGTAGGCTTTCGAGCCTATACAGCTTGGAGTAAGACAACATGCATAAAGAGGATGATGTGGTCAAAATACTCATTTGCCTAATAATTCTGCACTCCCTGTAGATGTGTGCAGTAGATTGCACCAAGGACGTGTGGGAAGCCACTGATGAGATAGAACCCCTGTTTTGTTTCCTGCTGCTTCTGCAGTGTGTTAGGGAAGTAGATGTGTTGGGGTATGAGTCTGATGATGGCATCCAGTACTTTGGGCAAGAAGGCAGAGAATGATGGCTGTGATATTCCGGCAACCAGGGCACCAGTTGTTTGAAAAGAGCCACTTGCCAGCATGTGGAGTACAGCAAGCAGCTTGGTTTGTGTTAGGATGGTGCGGGGTGTCAGCAAGATGGGTGCCAACTGTGGCTCAATGTTTTGCAGCAGGTGCTGAATGGCTTGCCAGTTCAACCTGTACCCCTGGATGATGTTGTGTTCCCTGAGGCCATGAAGTGTTGTTCTGGTGTGGAATATCCTCTCCTGCCTTCTGCGCTGCCTTTGGGGTTCCTGCTGGTGTTGTGGTAGCTGCTGTTGTTGTTGCTGTGCTCTGTGTCTACGTGCACGCAGGATGAGAAGCGCCTCCATGTCTCCCTTTTGCTGCTCTGCTGTTACTTCTGTGTGTTCTGATTAAGTACAGGTGTGTTGCCCCATTTTAGCGCCTGCCTTGACCCAGGCATTAAATGTTGACGCAAATTGGTCTGCATCCCCACCGTGGGTCATTTTTGCCCGGAGGCATAAATACCACGCACAGCTGTTTGAGTCATTTTTTGGACGGGAACGCCTACCTTGCATATGATTAACGCAAGTGGGATTCCCGCCTCCAGAAAACGATGCACACGCTTGGATTTTGACGCCCAAGGCTGCGGGCGTCAGAGTTCAAATATGGTGCACGGTTTGCTCCGGATGTGCGTCAACATTTTTGACGCACATTCGGCGCAAACAGAGTATAAATATACCCATGAATGTGGTTTTGAATCTGATGTTGTGCTGTTTAATCTTTTGCTTCCTGCAGGTCTCCTTCCCAGCTGTCCCCTTCTTAATCCCCTCTTCCCCTCTTGAACTCTCTTAGCCTCTGTGATTCATCTATCAGAGTCTTGGAGCTGTTCAGTGGCGGACATGTTGGGAACGTGCCCAGACCCCGAGGATCTGGTGACTCTGACAGAATAGTGAGCCCACGAATGATTATCGTCCTGGTTTGCGTGTGTTCTCGACATGGCTACACTGGACGAGCTAGTCAAGGTTATTACGCAGCTCCAAGCCGAGGTAGTGTCATCAAGGGATATAACAGCTAACTTAGCTGAGAGATTGAGTCAGTTGCAGGAAAGAGTGGGAAAGATTGAGCAGGGTCCTTTGGGTGTGGGTTGGCCTGGTCCTCCTCCTCAAGGTACCAGAGGTCACCCTCCAACTAACATTTCAACGTTCCCTCAGCCATTCCTTTGGCTCCTCCAGAATGATTCTCAGGTGATCCTTTGAAAGCGCAATCCTTTCTGATGCAAGTAGAATTGCACTTTACCTGTCGACCAAGTGTTTTATCTGATGCCCAATCCAGGGTGGCTTACTTGTTATCATACCTGACTGGGGAAGCAGCCATCTGCGCAATTCCTCTTGTGCGTAAAGACAGTTCCCTGCTTTACAACTGGAAAAATGTTGTTCATGGGTTTGAACGAGTATTTGATCGCCGAGCTGTAACATTGTCGGCAGATCGTGAATTATTAGACTTACAACAAGGTAACCAGGATTTAGTGACATATCTAGCCAACTTTAATCGGCTGGTGGCTGAGACATCCTGGCCGGAAGAAAAATAAGCAGCCTTGTTCTACAAGGGACTCAAATAGGAATTAAAAGATATTCTAGCTCAAATAGACCCACAGCCTACAGACTGTCAAGGCCTGATAAACCTCGTTTTGAGACTGGATCATCGTTTGGCAGAACGAAGGGGGACACACAAAAAAACTGAGAAATATTCCTGGCGTGTTCATGATAACAGAGAATCACCAGTTCAAGAAGAGAACAATGAGGAACCAATGGAAATTGGAACTGTCAGACGGTCATTAATGACTGCTTAGAAAGACCTACATCGGAAAAGAAGACAATGGGGGTCATTACAACCCTGGCGGTTGGCGGAGAAGCGGCGGTAAGACCGCAAACAGACCGGCGGTAAAAAAAATGGAATTTTGACCGTGGCAGTTACCGGCGCGGTCAACCGCCACTTTACCATTCCGACCGCCACAGCGGTCATGACCACTGGGCTGGAGGTTGTGGTCTCCAGTCCGGCGGTCGTCAATAGACCGCCAACGGTATCAGGACCCTGCATACCGCCATGGTTTCTGGTGGTTGCACTATCGGTGCCAGGGAATTCCTTCCCTGGCACTGATAGGGGTCTCCCCACCCCCCACTACCCCCCCACGAGTCCTCCGCCCACACCCCCCACACCCCTGCCACCCCCCGAAGGTGGTACACACCCCCTCCCCACCCCAACATGCACATACACGCACCCCTACACGCACACACCCCCAACATGCACATACACGCACCCCTACACGCACACACCCCCAACATGCACATACACGCACCCCTACACGCACACACCCCCAACATGCACCTACACGCACCCCTACACACACACATACACCTCAAGAACACATACCCGCACACATTCAGACATGCACACCGATCGACCCGCACACATTTCCATACACACAGCACCCCTGCACGCATACACGCACTCACACACCCCCTCTACACACTCACATGCACACCCCCATGCACGCACACAACACACATCACCCCCCACCCCCTCCCCTAATGGACGATCAACTTACCCCGCGCGTTGGTCCTCCGGGAGGGGACGGTATCCATTGGGGCAGCACCGCCACCAGAACACCGCCACACCGAATCATGGGATGTGATTCTGTGGGCGGTGTTCTGTTGACGTGGCAGTGGAGGTTGAGCAGCCTCCACTTTCCCACCCACCGCCAGTATGGCTGCTGGCGGCTTTCCGAACGGAAAACGTCGGAAGGCTGCCAGCGGTCATAATACGCGGCGCGGAAGACCACCACGACTGGCGGTCTTCACAACGGCGGTAACTTGGCGGTCTTGTGAAAAGACCGCCAATGTTGAAATGACCACCAATGTTTGTATTGTGGCCAGGAAGGTCATTCTGTTAAAGAGTGTCCTGTAAAACCACAGAGCAGATTGGATGTTGCCAAAAAGGTTGAGACAAAACTAAAATCCCCAGAGTGCAAGGAAGGCTTAGTATTGGGAGTCACCTCAGACCTTTCTCAGAAAGAGACACCACTGTTAAGAAAATCACTGTATTTGAAATTGGATCTAGAAATTCAAGTAGAAGGACACACCTACCTAAGAGAAGCTTTAGTGGACTCAGGTGCTACTGAGAATTTCATAGACACTCAATTGGTGGAAGAATGGGGGATCCCGTGTGAGAAAAAGAAAACACTGGGGTTAGTGGAGACCGCAGATGGCAAACTCCTGACTGGAAATCCAGTGACTCTACAGACCCTGCCCTTGTCAATAACTTGTGATGGACAAACTTATGACACTAAACATGTTGAGTTAGCAACCTTTGATGTTATTCATGCTCCTCAGTATGGAATCATGCTCGGAATGCCCTGGTTGAGTCACCATAATCCTCAGATAGACTGGTAGGAGAGAAAGATAATATTCCAGTCATCCCTTTGTAAGACACGATGTCTTAAAACTTTGAATGTTCTCAATCTGAGGGAATCTCTGTTAGCTATAGTCGCTACCAAGGAACTGACATTGCCTTCACAAAGCGTATCATGTACTGGTGTGGCGGGGGCAAGGAAGAACGGAGAGCCCTTCTTGGGGTCCCCAGAAGCCGAGAAAGCCTTTTCAATTTCAAAAAAAGTATTTTCTAGTACTCCTATCCTGACTCATTCAGGGGCTGAAAGTTTCATTGTCACAGAAAACTGTCTCCAGACATCCAGTGGTACAGATCCTCAACAAGCCCCCACAACCAAGGATGCTGAAAAAGAAGACTTCTCCACCGTCCCAGTCTTGACTCATCCTGATCTTGACAATCCAGTTACAGGAGAGACAGGTGCTCCCTATGGAACAAGTGGTGGCGTATTATCGCACTGCAATAAAGACAGACTAAAGCATGCAGAACATCACAGCAAGAAACACTGTGAAGGACCTCAATATAAAACTGATGATAGAATGAGGCTTTCTACACCACATATTGATTTCAAGAAAAGACACATGTTTAGTCCCAAGTTCACCGGCCCTTACACCGTCTTTCAACAAGGTAATCCAATGATCTATGAAATGCAGCTCTCATGAAAAATCATGGTCCTAAGAGAGACTCATGGGACTCCGCTTTTGACATTCATGCTCTACGATTAGTGAGGTGTTTTCATCGCCTAAAACCAGACAAACCAGGCCCTAGAGTGCGCTTGGGAGAGGGGAGTACTGTCAACATCTGGGCAGTGCGCGCTCTACAGGCAACTGGAATGCAAAAACCCAGCACTTATGAGATGACATAATTCATGCATTATGTTGATATGCTGTTGTTTAACCTTTTGCATTACAGAGTTTAATCCTGAAGACTTACATTCAAGGTGCATGTAAATACTGTTAATTTGCAATGTATTGCTGCAGGCTTTCAGAGTGTGTCAGGGTGTGGTCCCTTTCCAGGGCCTTCTAGAAACTTCCTCTGCAGTATGCCTGGGTGTGGTTTGTGGGCTGGGCCAAGACTCTATGGCCCTCTTGGCGGTCTCTGACCGCCAGGGCGGAGGGCAGCGGAAGCACCGCCAACAGGCTGGCGGTGCTTCCTGGGCTATTCTGACCGCGGCGGTAAAGCTGCGGTCAGAAAAGGGGAACCAGTGGTTTCCCGCCGGTTTTCCCCTGGCCCAGGTAATCCTCCATGGCGGCGCTGCTTGCAGCGCCGCCATGGGGATTCCGTCCCCCTTCTTAATCCCCTCTTCCCCTCTTGAACTCTCTTAGCCTCTGTGATTCATCTATCAGAGTCTTGGAGCTGTTCAGTGGCGGACATGTTGGGAACGTGCCCAGACCCCGAGGATCTGGTGACTCTGACAGAATAGTGAGCCCACGAATGATTATCGTCCTGGTTTGCGTGTGTTCTCGACATGGCTACACTGGACGAGCTAGTCAAGGTTATTACGCAGCTCCAAGCCGAGGTAGTGTCATCAAGGGATATAACAGCTAACTTAGCTGAGAGATTGAGTCAGTTGCAGGAAAGAGTGGGAAAGATTGAGCAGGGTCCTTTGGGTGTGGGTTGGCCTGGTCCTCCTCCTCAAGGTACCAGAGGTCACCCTCCAACTAACATTTCAACGTTCCCTCAGCCATTCCTTTGGCTCCTCCAGAATGATTCTCAGGTGATCCTTTGAAAGCGCAATCCTTTCTGATGCAAGTAGAATTGCACTTTACCTGTCGACCAAGTGTTTTATCTGATGCCCAATCCAGGGTGGCTTACTTGTTATCATACCTGACTGGGGAAGCAGCCATCTGCGCAATTCCTCTTGTGCGTAAAGACAGTTCCCTGCTTTACAACTGGAAAAATGTTGTTCATGGGTTTGAACGAGTATTTGATCGCCGAGCTGTAACATTGTCGGCAGATCGTGAATTATTAGACTTACAACAAGGTAACCAGGATTTAGTGACATATCTAGCCAACTTTAATCGGCTGGTAGCTGAGACATCCTGGCCGGAAGAAAAATAAGCAGCCTTGTTCTACAAGGGACTCAAATAGGAATTAAAAGATATTCTAGCTCAAATAGACCCACAGCCTACAGACTGTCAAGGCCTGATAAACCTCGTTTTGAGACTGGATCATCGTTTGGCAGAACGAAGGGGGACACACAAAAAAACTGAGAAATATTCCTGGCGTGTTCATGATAACAGAGAATCACCAGTTCAAGAAGAGAACAATGAGGAACCAATGGAAATTGGAACTGTCAGACGGTCATTAATGACTGCTTAGAAAGACCTCCATCGGAAAAGAAGACAATGGGGGTCATTACAACCCTGGCGGTTGGCGGAGAAGCGGCGGTAAGACCGCAAACAGACCGGCGGTAAAAAAAATGGAATTTTGACCGTGGCAGTTACCGGCGCGGTCAACCGCCACTTTACCATTCCGACCGCCACAGCGGTCATGACCACTGGGCTGGAGGTTGTGGTCTCCAGTCCGGCGGTCGTCAATAGACCGCCAACGGTATCAGGACCCTGCATACCGCCATGGTTTCTGGTGGTTGCACTATCGGTGCCAGGGAATTCCTTCCCTGGCACTGATAGGGGTCTCCCCACCCCCCACTACCCCCCCACGAGTCCTCCGCCCACACCCCCCACACCCCTGCCACCCCCCGAAGGTGGTACACACCCCCTCCCCACCCCAACATGCACATACACGCACCCCTACACGCACACACCCCCAACATGCACATACACGCACCCCTACACGCACACACCCCCAACATGCACATACACGCACCCCTACACGCACACACCCCCAACATGCACCTACACGCACCCCTACACACACAAATACACCTCAAGAACACATACCCGCACACATTCAGACATGCACACCGATCGACCCGCACACATTTCCATACACACAGCACCCCTGCACGCATACACGCACTCACACACCCCCTCTACACACTCACATGCACACCCCCATGCACGCACACAACACACATCACCCCCCACCCCCTCCCCTAATGGACGATCAACTTACCCTGCGCGTTGGTCCTCCGGGAGGGGACGGTATCCATTGGAGCAGCACCGCCACCAGAACACCGCCACACCGAATCATGGGATGTGATTCTGTGGGCGGTGTTCTGTTGACGTGGCAGTGGAGGTTGAGCAGCCTCCACTTTCCCACCCACCGCCAGTATGGCTGCTGGCGGCTTTCCGAACGGAAAACGTCGGAAGGCTGCCAGCGGTCATAATACGCGGCGCGGAAGACCACCACGACTGGCGGTCTTCACAACGGCGGTAACTTGGCGGTCTTGTGAAAAGACCGCCAATGTTGAAATGACCACCAATGTTTGTATTGTGGCCAGGAAGGTCATTCTGTTAAAGAGTGTCCTGTAAAACCACAGAGCAGATTGGATGTTTCCAAAAAGGTTGAGACAAAACTAAAATCCCCAGAGTGCAAGGAAGGCTTAGTATTGGGAGTCACCTCAGACCTTTCTCAGAAAGAGACACCACTGTTAAGAAAATCACTGTATTTGAAATTGGATCTAGAAATTCAAGTAGAAGGACACACCTACCTAAGAGAAGCTTTAGTGGACTCAGGTGCTACTGAGAATTTCATAGACACTCAATTGGTGGAAGAATGGGGGATCCCGTGTGAGAAAAAGAAAACACTGGGGTTAGTGGAGACCGCAGATGGCAAACTCCTGACTGGAAATCCAGTGACTCTACAGACCCTGCCCTTGTCAATAACTTGTGATGGACAAACTTATGACACTAAACATGTTGAGTTAGCAACCTTTGATGTTATTCATGCTCCTCAGTATGGAATCATGCTCGGAATGCCCTGGTTGAGTCACCATAATCCTCAGATAGACTGGTAGGAGAGAAAGATAATATTCCAGTCATCCCTTTGTAAGACACAATGTCTTAAAACTTTGAATGTTCTCAATCTGAGGGAATCTCTGTTAGCTATAGTCGCTACCAAGGAACTGACATTGCCTTCACAAAGCGTATCATGTACTGGTGTGGCGGGGGCAAGGAAGAACGGAGAGCCCTTCTTGCGGTCCCCAGAAGCCGAGAAAGCCTTTTCAATTTCAAAAAAAGTATTTTCTAGTACTCCTATCCTGACTCATTCAGGGGCTGAAAGTTTCATTGTCACAGAAAACTGTCTCCAGACATCCAGTGGTACAGATCCTCAACAAGCCCCCACAACCAAGGATGCTGAAAAAGAAGACTTCTCCACCGTCCCAGTCTTGACTCATCCTGATCTTGACAATCCAGTTACAGGAGAGACAGGTGCTCCCTATGGAACAAGTGGTGGCGTATTATCGCACCGCAATAAAGACAGACTAAAGCATGCAGAACATCACAGCAAGAAACACTGTGAAGGACCTCAATATAAAACTGATGATAGAATGAGGCTTTCTACACCACATATTGATTTCAAGAAAAGACACATGTTTAGTCCCAAGTTCACCGGCCCTTACACCGTCTTTCAACAAGGTAATCCAATGATCTATGAAATGCAGCTCTCATGAAAAATCATGGTCCTAAGAGAGACTCATGGGACTCCGCTTTTGACATTCATGCTCTACGATTAGTGAGGTGTTTTCATCGCCTAAAACCAGACAAACCAGGCCCTAGAGTGCGCTTGGGAGAGGGGAGTACTGTCAACATCTGGGCAGTGCGCGCTCTACAGGCAACTGGAATGCAAAAACCCAGCACTTATGAGATGACATAATTCATGCATTATGTTGATATGCTGTTGTTTAACCTTTTGCATTACAGAGTTTAATCCTGAAGACTTACATTCAAGGTGCATGTAAATACTGTTAATTTGCAATGTATTGCTGCAGGCTTTCAGAGTGTGTCAGGGTGTGGTCCCTTTCCAGGGCCTTCTAGAAACTTCCTCTGCAGTATGCCTGGGTGTGGTTTGTGGGCTGGGCCAAGACTCTATGGCCCTCTTGGCGGTCTCTGACCGCCAGGGCGGAGGGCAGCGGAAGCACCGCCAACAGGCTGGCGGTGCTTCCTGGGCTATTCTGACCGCGGCGGTAAAGCTGCGGTCAGAAAAGGGGAACCAGTGGTTTCCCGCCGGTTTTCCCCTGGCCCAGGTAATCCTCCATGGCGGCGCTGCTTGCAGCGCCGCCATGGGGATTCCGACCCCCTTCCCGCCACCCTGTTTCTGGCGGTTTTCACTGCCAGTACCAGGATGGCGGGAACGGGTGCCGTGGGGCCCCCTAACAGGTCCCTACAAAGATTTTCACTGTCTGCTTAGCAGACAGTGAAAATCACAACGGGTGCCACTGCACCCGTCGCACCCCTGCAACTCCGCCGGCTCCATTCGGAGCCGGCTTCATGGTTGCAGGGGCTTTCCCGCTGGCCCGGCGGGCGCTCTTTTGGAGGGCGCCCGCCGGCCCAGCGGGAAAGCTGGTGCGGTCATTCGCCGGTGACCGCATGGCGGGCGGCGGTCGACCGCCTATATAAGGGAACCAGCCCAGCTCCACGTGCTCACTATTCAGAGGTCCCGGTGCAGAGCAGCAGCAACTTCCTGAGCTCCTGTTCCGGAGGCCTACTTTGATTTTCCAGGCCTCGCCCTTTCACTTGGCTGGGTGATTCTTGATCAGGGCGGTAAGATGGAGGTCCGGTTGGGCCCCGGATTTCGTTCTCGAAGGATTTCGAGTTCTTGGGCCTAATTAGTATGATAAATCTATTTAGCTCTTGTGCGTCTGAAAGTGCGCTTGATATTTAATGGCATTTACATGCTGACATTTGAATAGGCAATACGCGCGATTCTTTCCTCGTTTACAAATCTAGATATTCATTGCGCGCAATCATTTTATGACATTTACAAGGTTGCATTCGAATCGGCAAGACGGGCATTCTTTCCTCGTGTACAAATCTAGATATTCATTGCGCGCAATCATGCTATGACATTTACAAGGTTGCATTCGAATGGGCAAGACGCGCACTTCTTTCCTCGTTTACAAATCTAGATATTCATTGCGCGCAATCATTCTATGACATTTACAAGGTTGCATTCGAATCAGCAAGACGCGCAATTCTTTCCTCGTGTACAAATCTAGATATTCATTGCGCGTAATCATGCTATGACATTTACAAGGTTGCATTCGAATCGGCAAGACGCGCAATTCTTTCCTCGTGTACAAATCTAGATATTCATTGCGCGCAACCATTTTCTGACTTTTACAAGGTTGCCTTTGAATCGGCAAGACGCGCGATTCTTTCCTCGTGTACAAATCTAGATATTCATTGCGCGCAATCATTCTATGACATTTACAATGTTGCATTCGAATCGGCAAGACGCGCGATTCTTTCCTCGTGTACAAATCTAGATGTTCATTGCGCGCATTTATTCTATTACATTTACAGGGTTGCATTCGAATTGGCAAGACGCACGATTCTTTACTCGCGTACAAATCTAGATATTCATTGCGCGCAACCATTTTCTGACATTTACAAGGTTGCATTCGAATTGGCAAGACGCACGATTCTTTACTCGAGTACAAATCTAGATATTCATTGTCCGCAACCATTTTATGACATTTACAAGGTTGCATTCGAATCGGCAAGACGCACGATTCTTTACTCGCGTGCAAATCTATATATTCATTGTGCGCAACCATTTTATGGCATTTACAAGGTTGCCTTCGAATCGGCAAGACGCGCGATTCTTTCCTTGTGTACAAATCTAGATATTCATTGCGCGCAATCATTCTATGACATTTACAATGTTGCATTCGAATCAGCAAGACGCGTGATTCTTTCCTCGTGTGCAAATCTAGATATTCATTGCGCGCAATCATTCTATTACATTTACAGGGTTGCATTTTTTATTCTTTTCCAGGTACCTAGATTTAGTGAGGCCTAATTAGAGTCTAGTTCTAAGCCATTCATGTTTCCTTACTTTTAGGTATTATTTAATGTTCCGAGTGTCACTGAACTCTAGACTCAACAGAGTGTTATTTCATGTTTCAAGTATCACTGAACTCTAGACTCAACAGAGTGTTATTTCATTTTTCAAGTATCACTGAACTCTAGACTCAACAGTGTGTTATTTCATGTTCCGAGTATCACTGAACTGTAGGCTCAACAGAGTGTTATTTCGTGTTCCGAGTATCACTGAACTAAAGGCTCAACAGAGTGTTATTTCATGTTCCGAGTGTCATAGAACTCTGGACTCAATAGAGTGTTATTTCATGTTCCAAGTATCATTGAACCCTAGATTCAACAGAGAGTTTTTATGAATCTAAATGTGGTTTTGAATCTGATGTTGTGTCGTTTAATCGTTTCCTTCCCGCAGGTCTCCTTCCCAGCTGTCCCCTTCCTAATCCCCTCGTCCCCTCTTGAACTCTCTTAGCCTCTGTGATTCATCTATCAGAGTCTTGGAGCTGTTCAGTGGTGGAAGTGTTGGGAACGTGCGCAGACCCCGAGGATCTGGTGACTCTGACAAATAGGCTGTGGTCTGCCTTCACACAAATGGTTTGTTACCTCCTCATTGTCACTGCAGCCAGCTTGAAACCAGGGCAGGTAAATCAGGAAATTCAAAGCACTTCCAAAACCTCTAGAAACTACTCCTAAACTTCAAAGAAGGCCGCAGGTTTAAAAATAAGGCCCTCAGACCCACTCTTCAATACATGCCTGGACCTGTGGACACACTGCCAGGAAGAAGGACTGCTGTGCTGCTGAATGAACTGACACTCTGCTGGATTACTCTGCTGTTGAAATATTGCCTTTGTGGGCTGCTGCCTTGCTGGATTGAAGCCCTGGTGCCTTGCTGCCCCCTGCCTGAGTCAGAGGGATTTGGACCTGCACCTAAACTCAAAACCCCTGGAGGGACTCCAAGGGCTAGTCTGCTGGCCTCCTGTTCAGAGCCACATGGACATAACAGGCTCTTAACCATCATAACTAACTCCCAGATCCAGCTGGAGTATGCTCCTGACCCCCAAGTGGTACCCTTCAGGTCCTGGACCCTTAGAATAGCTCAGTAGAGCTGAATCGAAATTTCTAGGCTCTTGTCACCAAAATCTACAATAATGTGTAACTCTGGTTCTACTGATCGGATTTTTGTCATTTTGGTGTAAAAATATGTATTATATCTTGCGCTATTCTTCTAAATTGGTGTGGGATTTTTATTGTTTTGTGTTTTCACTTTATTATGATTTGTGTGCTGAATACAAACTTTTTGTGGTTCACCTGCCAGTGATTATGGCTGTTGCTTGACCAAGGCTCACACTACAGTCAACCAACAACCCAATTTCTCACAAGTTCCAACTGGATATGACCTGTACCCTGCTGGTGGTCCCTGCTGGAATGAGCCCTCACCCTCAAATGCTGTTCCAGAGGCCCTGGGACCCTTAGCTGTGTTTAGATGGACTTCTACTACCCCTGAAAATCTGGGACTTAGAAATGTTTTTAACACCGGACATCCGGAAGACCGGGAAAAACCTGCCAAGCAGATCTGCAGTTAATGATGGCAGAGATGGAGTAGCCTCTTCTGTGATTAAGTCTATCATCCACCTGCATCTAAATCAGGCAAACAAGCCATTATCTTGTTGGTATAGATACAATGGCGGCGCAGTTTCTACTCTGTCAGATGTAAATCGCCCCCCTAAGTCCCTAGGTGAAACAGCCAATTGGGTTGAACTTGATTACTGAATCCAACCAGCTCTCCATCGCTGTCGGCCTGAAACCGTGCTTAGGTCCTGGTCTAGTGTGACCAGTTGTCCAGCTCTAGAGAGTTAAAGCCATCCACGTGCCATATTTAAGAAATGACACACGATGGGGCTAAAGAATGGTTAGCGTCCCAAAAAAAGATGCTAGCCAGTGATGGATGGCTTTAGGGGAAATGGCGCTAGTGGGTCAAAAATGAAGGTAGGCTGATTAGCGGCAAAATATCTGACGCTAGTCAGCCCAGCATCATTTTTTCACGCAGAAGCAGCTCAAAAATTAATCTTGTCTAAGTATAGACAGAAGTCATTCCCACAACCCCAAGCCAACCCATGGCCACCACATGGCACCAGTGTCCCCAGGACAACCCCAACATATCCAGTGCCAGCCAGTGGGCCCCATGTAAGGGGCCCCCAGTGGCACACCACACACATACACATACACTTACCTGGGATGGGGTCCCTCCTTCAGTGGTGTCCCTGTGGTGTGGGTGGTGGTTATGCTGGGGGTTGGCATCTATGTGCCCATTCCATGATGTTTCCTCCTGGAAATGGGCCTACCAGCACTTTAACGCCTGGTCTGACCAGGCGTTAAATTGTGACGCTAATCAGGCTTAGCGCCATGATTTAGGTCCACCTCCTAGGTGCGCGTTGTTTTGTTGTGTAGCCATTTTAGTTATAGCTCCATGAACTTATTTTAGTAAACTAGGCCTGTCGCTCTGCAATTTAACCTAGATATATTTTATTCAGCTTCGTTTATTATTTCAGCAATAACCACATTTGCGGTCTTGTTCTATTTTTCTCTATCTAGCTGTTCTTTGCCTAGGCCAGCACTGCATTCTTAAACAAGACATTTCTTTCACTCTGTGCTTTTCTCAAGGCTGCAGTAAGATAGGTTGCAGGTAAACGTGGTAACGCTTTGTCTCTGGTGTCTCTGGTATTCTATCATAGAAACATACATATCTTTACATAGGGACATTTTCTCAGAATATCAGCTGTTTTATTATAAAAACACTTCTCTGTCCCATACATGTTAGAGGGAGATTCCAGCCAGATGACTACGACTGTATGCTGATTGCTGAACGCTTCGCTACAGCTGCTTCTGTAGGCTACAGGCCTCTTGCTCAGGTATGGGGGATGATGTCTTCCCAGGGGAACCTGAAGGGCAGAACTAGAGCTTAACATGCTGTGCTCTAACATAGCCTAGGTAGGAATTATTTTACTGATTTTAGTGACAATATGGTTGTGTTATTTGTATGCTTCACTCTTGTTTTCACAATTCTAATCTTGTCATGCGTTATCGTCCTGGTTATTGCAGCACATGCTTTATTATCTAAGATGCAGTTGCTTTATTGAAACCTTATTGAAACTTATACTGCCTCTGATTGTCCTTGCATATGTGAGACTAATGTAACTGAGAGAAACGGATGCGATCTGAGTGACCACGATTTCCCTGAGGAGTCAGTTGTGTCATGCGTTCGGCTGCCCAATCATCCCTGCACTTGGGTAGAGATGAGGCACTACTAGTTAGCCGGAGCAAAACCGGATTAGGCCGACAGGTGTCACCTGTAGTGGGTTAGACTCAGTCCCCCACACCTCAGGCGATTCTGCCACTCAAATTCAATAGTCTCATTAGAATAATGAGAGCCTATGCAACAGTTTTAGAGTCAGGAGTTAAATATTGCGCTGGGGGGCTAGCATCATTTTTAGGAAGGGAACACCTACCTTGCATCTCATTGTCGCAATGAGATGCAAGGTGGGGTGGCGCTTCCTAAAAATGACGCTAACTCAGATATTTTGAGGGTAGACGGGTCTAGCATCAAAATTTTAATGTGGAGGTATGTTAGCTCTGCTTTAGTGTCAAAATAAATGACGCTAAGATGACGCTAACTTTCCATAAATATGGGCCCTAGTGCCTTTTGGCGCTATTTTTATCTAAAACTTTGAAATCTTGCACTTTTGGCTCCCCTTATTGCATTTTGGTAATTCTTTGTCATTTCTTTTGTTAAAATACACTCAATTTTTCTAATTGGTTTGTAATTTTTATTTCTAGGAGTTTTAACTTTATTACTGTTTGGTACTTTCTCAGTATTTTACACATTGCTCTAAGTTAAGCCTGATAGCTCTGTCCCATAGGAGCATAGATTAAATTATTGATTTTGAGAGTTCACCCTGACAAGTGTTGCGATTACTCCGTGAGGTGTGTAGTCACATACCTTAATTATTAAGCCAATTTCTTACAGTCACCTGACCCTTACACTGTTCACAGGATTTTAAGGCCATGCCCCAGGCACCTAGGTGTAACTGCCCTCACCAGGGTGTAATGAAATCCAAAGCAATGAGGGCCCAAAGGAACCAAGGTCTATCAGACTTTAAATGGACCTCCTCACATATTGAATTGACTTAGAAAGGCATGATTTCATTCTTAGAACACTTACTTCTACAAGCCATTCCAAAAACCATTACTAGAGTGTGAATAATAATAAACATTGTCTTCTCAACTTTGTTTCAGCTGCTGTTCAGCACTGTGAAGAACACGTGTTGTGTTCAGCACTGGTTGGATGGAACCTGAGTATTCTATTAGACATCATATATGCTTATTCCTTTCAACCAGCATGTTATATTAAGAGCCCCAACATATACAATACATATATAAAATACCCTTCTTCTGGAAGAAAAAGCCACTCCCAGAACATTAACGGGTAACCATGTGGTCACCAATGGAGGACAACAGTGAGAGCTCAACTTATCACCTTTCCTAATTCTAGTACTGTACTGTAGCTGTGGATCACCTTTCCAATCTCTTTTTAGAATGTCTTACTGTTGGTTTTGAAAAACACCCAATCTGCAGTTTAGGCCCACATCACTGGGATCTCCCACCTCAATGAAAGAACAAGATATCTTTATGAGAAGCAAATCCAAATTAAACTGGTCTTTTACTGATATTGCAATGTTTTAAATGGTCACCAACTTCTTTCATCATTCCTGAATAATGTAGCCCTATTTCTAGGGATGTACATCATCCAGTGGAAGAGCCTCTCTGTGAAGGTAGATTTCAATCAAGTGCTCATTTTGCACAATGTTACAACATTTAATTTGTCTAACATCTGTGATAAACACATAATCACAAGTTAAACCAAATATCATGAAAACATCTACAAACTCTTTTGAAGTCGGTCGTCTCTGTCACTGATTAACTACTGTTTGAGTGATACTGGCAGAAGAGACTGCAAAATATAGCTTCCAATGTTTTCTTTTCAAAATGTTTTGTTCATGATATTTTGCATAAAAAAATAACTCAAATCACCAAATGTTTGTCAATGCCTCTAAAAGAATCATTCTCTTACGTCTGTCAGGAAAAATGCTTTATGTCAATGTTTTAAGTTTCTGTAATGATGGCTCAGTGTAGATCGTTTAGCCCTACAGTCAACTTCTACAAGTTGTATTCTCCTTCCAATGTTACAATTCCCAGAGCAGCTAGTTAGGGGTGAAAAGGGGCTTTTTGGGTTCAGGGATGGAGCTTAGGAATGGAAAAGGTTTTCATGATTCAGAGATGGGTGGGGCATATAAGTGGAGAGAAGTTTGTATGGTTCAGAGATGGGTAGAGTATATGGATTGAGAAGGTTTTTAGGTTTTAGGGATGAGTGGAGCTTTTGGGGTGGGGAGATGTTGTGAGGTTTCAGGGATCAGTGAAGCGTAGAGTAAAGAGGATTTTAAGGTTTAGGGATGAATGGAGTTTATGGGTGGAGGGAGATTTTCAGGGTTAGGGCATAGGTGGAACTTTGGAATGAAAAGGGGTTTTAGGGTGCTGGGATGGGTGAAGCTTAGCAGTAGAGAAGATTTTTTTAAGGGTTCCGAGATGAGTGAAGCTTAGAGGTGGAGAGGAGTTCTTAGGGTTCAGGGATGGATTGAGATATGTTTTTTTAGGGTTCAGGGAGGGGTGGAGAGTGGTTTTAGGATGTGTGGGGTTTAGAAGTGGAGGTGCCTTCTTAGGGTTCCAGGATGGGTGGAGTTTAGGGGTGTAAAGCAGTTCCCAGAGTTCAGGAATGGGTGGAAATGGTTTTCTTCTGGTTTAGGACTGGGTGGAGCTTTGGGGCGGAGAGGAGATTTTACTGGCCTGGCATGCAACTTAAAAGCATCCAAAGTAATTGTTTTCCCATCTAACAGATAAGAATCTGAAGTATTGAGTCCAGAAGAAAAATCTCTGAATAATATAGCCTTATAGACGGCTGCGTGAGGCTATACTGGTTGTTAAAGGCCCTCTCCCTTGTTATAGCCCCTCACCTGTGGCTCAATCCTTTACCTAGGGTTCAGGGCCTTTAACAACTGGTATAGCCCGAGTCAGAAGGGCAATAAGGCTATTAGAACATTAGGTAGAATGCTTTAAATTAATAAGGGATAAAAATGAAGACAAACATTGGAATTTAGGAGCTCAGGGCTCATACCAGCCATACGCCTGGAGCTACTCCACTGTCTTCAATGGAGCTCCCATCATTCCAATGTTCTAAAACACCAAAGAAACTGTTTAACATCTCATAACAAGAAGAGAGCTCCTCACTGCACATACTGCAGATACTGCTGTGAACGGGCTGGTACCAGACATCAGCAGCACTGTGGTGCATTTGCCCAGGAATAAAGAACTTTTAAACATTGACATACCAAGTTTTACTTTGTTTTGCTCACATCATATAACCTTCAACTAGTTACCTCAGTATGGAATTCTGCTGTCCACACTTCTAGTAACTAGTAAGAAGAAGAAGAAAAGTGCAGCGTTAATGTGATGGTTGCACACACCCATTCCTTCCTTCTAATCCTCACAAATTATAGAAAAAAGCATAACTGTCACATTTCAAAATATGACTGGTTTGTGGTTCACTTCTCTAGAAAGAGTAAATCACTCCAGCTTGGAGGTAGGTGGTCTCCTGACCCCTCAGTATTGTTCCTGAAAGGAGGAGGGAGTTGTGTGTGGTTTCAGTGTAGCATCAGTCCAAAACGTTGGGGGTGAACATTCAAAAAGAGGCATTTTCTTAGAACCCAATTAAAAATAGAGGAGAATTTAAAAATCAAATATCAATTTTCATAATAGATTTTACAAAATGGATTATAGGGCCTTATTAGAACTTTGGAGGAAGGTGTTAATCTGTCCCAAATGTGACGGATATCCTGCCCACCGTATTACGAGTTACATAGGATATAATGGACTCGTAACACAGTGGGTGGTATATCCGTCACATTTGGGACAGATTAACACCCTCCTCAAAGTTGTAATCAGGCCCTTAGTCTTAAAAGATCCCCGAGTGGTACTGAACAAAAACAAGTAATAGATCCCAATGCTGAACACCAATTTAATAAATTGGAGTATTAGTTGAAGTGGCTGAAAACCCACTTCAAATAATAATCACAGCCGGTTTCAGGGTGAACCACTGAAGTCACTAAACAAACCTGTGCCCAACCCTTTGGTAGCTTGCACAAATCAGTAAGGCTCAACTTTGAGGCAATGTGTAAAGTATTTATTCAATACTCAGACAGTAATAAAGTTAAAACACACCCTAATAAAAACCCGAAACCAATTTAGAAAATTACAGAATATTTTAATAATTGAAACAATAAAATGACAAAATGACAAAAATGCAATTAGTAGAACCAGAAATATGAATTTTTATAGTTTTAATTAAAAATTGTGCCAAAAAGCACAAGCACCAACCGCCGATATCTGGTCATTCTAGACAGTGTCAAAGTCAAAGGATAAGGCTGACTCTGATGGAGCACAGGTCAGACATAGGGACCAGGATGTCTCAGTGGAAATATTACCTTCTGACTTAGAAGCTTTTATTAAGAAAAATTGGTCATTTGTAGTGCAAGTTGTATCCAAAGTGTGGCTCAGCGACAGCAGGTTGCTGAAGAGCGTGGCCCAGTGTGGTCATTCACGAAGTCTGTGCCCAGGAAGTCCTCAACGCTGATCAGATGCTGTCTCAGCGTAGATCCTGGTGAAGCCCTCCATGTTCAGACTTAAATCTTTTCTGGTAGTCAGATCTCCTTCAGTGGTACACCCCAGGAGGTTGAGGCCGACTGGCTATTCAATGGCTGTAGCTTTGATAGTGACCCCAGTGTCCATTGGTTCTCGAGGCAAAAAGTTGGCAAAAAATGTCCAAGTTATACTTTTTGCAGAGTGAGGACAGGAGGAGTACACTGTAACACCAGCCAATGGTCCAGGATCTGGAGGGCACACTTGGGGTTAGGACTCACTGTGAAGCTGCATGGGCTTTTAAGGCCTATCTTAGCGGTGACTTATAAGTTTAAAAAAGGAAAACTTAGGCCTGGCAAAATGTATATTTTGCCAGGTTGGGATGGCGGTTCAAAACTGCACACCCAGGCTGCAATGGCAGGGCTAGGGGCATTTTATTGTGCTACTGTAGTGAGTGGAACAATGAGTTGCTGTAGCCCACTAGCAACACTTAATTTGCAGGCCCTGCAACAGGTGGTACTGTAAAACAGGGACTTTCAAGCAAATTAAATGTGCCAATCAGGTGTATTCCAATTTTAATAGGTTGGATGGGAGGGCACAAGCAAGATCAATACTAGTTGTGATAGCACATAATTCTTAGCATGTCCAACAAGTGGGATTCACCGAGGGTCACGTTTGCCAGTAGAGTGTCATCTACCTCCCATCTTTCATTACTCAGGCCTTATGGCAATGTGTGTCTAAGGATATATAAAGATGTGTTTCAGAGTCATGATGTGCTTGTCCATGCTAAGTCAGCATCAGGTTTCATGTGTAAAATCGGAGCTCTGTGGACATCCTAAACAATAAAGACGTTGCTGTTTTTTTTTTTTTTTGCATTGTTATTTTTATTTGCTTGGGCCAACTGCTCATTGTTCCTCTTTCCTTCTCTAGAGACTATGGCTTGTAGGATCTGGTCTCGCAGGAGAGTATCGGAGGGTGTAGAATGGACTTTTCTCTCTGTAGAGATAATGGGAAACAAACTGAAAAAAAGGCCCAGGAGGGGCTTTGGCGCGTGCCCTTTTGCGCTCTACCCTGCTACGCCTCCAGGAATGAACTCATCAGCCTGGTGGAGTCTGCACAGAGCTCCACGTGCACAGCATATCTCAGGGTACAGCTTCCGTTCCCAGCTCAGCAGACATTGTCACAATAACAACCTGCACAGGACACCATGGTGGTGCTGCTGCTTTTAATGCATTGGCGACCACCTGTGACATGGCCCACATTTGCACTACACCACCAGCGTGGCAGAACTTCTCTCTCCATAGCTTGTGCCCTTGGTGCTACAGCAGCCCCCATCAGCCATACTGTCTGCAGACTGCAGCACTGTGCTCTGCACCTGCACAATTACTGCAGCACCACTGACCAGGCCAGTTATGGGCAGGGAGAGGGTATGACAATTTGTTACTTACCTGTAACTGTAGTTATCCAGTACTGGAATCTTTCATAGATTCACATGCTTGAATCATTCCCCTCATCGAGATAGGAGTCCCCGGTATAATTATGTAAGTAGTGTTGGAATAGACCTAGGCCTCTTAAATTTAACAGTCTATCAGAGTCATTTTAAGAAAAAGGACCAAACTTGAGCAGCCACCTATCAGACGACACCACCTTCTAGAACCCTCCTGAGAGAAGCTCCAGTACCTCAGATTTTCCAAGCACAAGTTTGTGTAACATAACAAAAGAGGTAGAGAGAGAGAGAGAGAGAGAGAGAGAGAGAGAGAGCGAGAGAGACAGAGAGAGAGAGCTTCTTCGGGGAGGCGGGTGGGTTGCATGTGAATCTATGAACTTTCATAGATTCACATGCTTGAATCAGAGTAGCAAGCAGTACCCATGCACATTGGAACATTGTAGCCACGGAACACATGTTAATATATATATATATATACATATATATATATATATATATATATATATATATATATATATATAGAGAGAGCAACATTTCAAATGAAATGCTGTCTGTAAAACATCATAAGCATTGGATCTGAATAAGAAAGTAGCAGTCATAAACCATGTGCATAACTGATCTTAGGATGGAGAGATGAAAGAGATGGCTCACCTTCCCCAGAAGAGGTTCCTGAGGACTGCCTGACACACTGCTACCTCTCCTTGAGATAGTGCTTCCATACAGTAATGTCTTGTAAATGTATGTCAGTTTTTAAACGTCGCTGCTCTACAAATGTCTTGCAGTGGAACACCCGCAAACAGCGCTGCTGAGGAAGAAACTGCCCGCATAGAGTTTGCACGGACCGATTAATGAAGTGGTTTGCCTGCCGCCTGATGGCAGAATCGAATAGCTGAGGAGATCCATCTGGCTGTACTCGGGAGAGCAGTTGACCACACCTGGGTGCACTGTAATCTACAAACAGCTGATTGGACCTGCGAAAGGACTTAGGGCCAGATGTAGGTAGGTAGGTCCAATTTTGCGAATCGGAAATTGCGAGTCGGTGCGACTAAGAATTTCAGATTCGCAAAATCGGATGCAGAACGGTGTTTTGCGACCCCATAGCGAGTCCCTGCACTCACAGGGATGGTGGCCTGCTGAAGACAGCAGACCTCCATGTCTGTGACTGCTTTTTAAATAAAGAAGTTTTATTTATTTATTTTGCAGCCCGTTTTCCTTAAAGGAAAACAAGTTGCAAAATAAAAAAAATAACGAAACCATTTGGTTTTGGTTTTTCAGAGCAGGCAGTGGTCCATTGGAACACTGCCTGCTCTGAAAACCCCTTTTTGGCAACATTCACAAAGGGGAAGGGGTCCCACGGGACCCCTTCCCTTTTGCGAATGGGTTACCACCAGTGTGACACTGGTGGTAACTGCAAATTGCTTTGCGACCGCATTCACGGTCTCAAAGCAATTTAGCATAGCGATGCGAGTCACAAATAGGAAAGGGACACCCTTTCCTATTTGCGAGTCGCATTCACAATTTGCGAGTCGGTACCGACTCGCAAATTGTGAATGAGCATCGCAATCGGCATTTTGCATGGCGCAAACTGCGAGTTTCGCAGCTTGCACCATGCAAAATGCTTGCTACATCTGGCCCTAAGTTCTGTCCAGATAGAATTTAACACATCTTTTAATGTCTAAAGAGTGCAAAGCTCTTTCTGCAGGAGTTGATGGATGTAGAAAAACGGTTTTGAAAACTAAGGGCTTGTTCAGATGAAAATGCGAAGGGACCCTTGGGAGAAAATGTGGGTTAGTGCGTAGGAGTAGTCTGTCTTGTTTGATCTGTAAAAATGGCTCTTGTATGGAAAGAGCCTGTATCTCACTTACTCGCCTGGCTGGTGTGAGGGCCACCAGTAAGGCAATTTTCCAGGAGAGGAATTTCAGAGAAGCTCGATGAATCGGTTCAAGCGGGTGCTTAATTAATTGCGCTAGAATGATATTCAGGTTCCACAAGGGAGGAGGAGGTCTGAATAGAGGAAAAACTCTGAAAAGTCCCTTCAGAAATCATTTGAATAATCTAGAGGAATACAGCGAAGGTGAAGAGTCTGAACGCCTGTAAGATGCTATTGCTACCAGATGCACTTTATAGAGGAATGCGCGAGACCTGATTGCGCTAAATGTAGGAAATAAGGCAATATTTGCTCCGGCAGTGAGGAAAACAGATCAATTTGCTGTTGGTGACACCAGAAACAAAACCTTTTCCACTTGCAAGAGTAAGCCTTACTAGTGCTATCTGCTCTAGCCTTAGACAGAATGTCTCTGCACTCCTGTGGAATATTCAAATGTGCAAATTCCCTGTGTTCAGGAGCCATTCTGACAATCGCATCGACTGAGGATCCGGATGCGATATCTGCCCTTTGTTTGTGGTCAGTAAGTGCAGAGATGGTTTCAGCGGGATGTGAGGCTTCACTGATAGAAGAAGTAGCTCTGCAAACCAGAGTTGGTGAGGCCAGTACAGAGCTATTAATATCAGAGTGCAGGGCTCTCTCTTCATCTTTGTCAGGACTCTTGGGATCAATGGTATCGGAAGAAAGGCGTAAGCAAAGATGCCTGACCAAGCTATGGAAAACGCATTCCCCCATAATCCCTTTTGGTGATGCCAGCTTGCGAAGTATTGGCATTTGGTGTTCCACTTGCTGGCAAAAAAGGTCGATTTTGGGCGTTCCCCACTGGGGAAAGATGTGGTCCACTGTGGACTGGTCCAGTTCCCATTCGTGGCAGCTCGGCCTTTGCCTGTTGAGGGAGTCCGCTATCTTGTTCTCTATCCCCAGCAGATGCACCGCTGTGAGCCTGATGCCTTGCTGCGAGGCCCAGTTCCATATTTTTTAGCTTCCCTGGAGAGGGTAAGAGATCTTGTGCCTCCCTGTTTGTTGAGGTAGTGCATCATAGTGGTGTTGTCTGTTCTTATTACCACCTATGATCCAGTTATCTTTGGAAGAAAAGCCTGTAAAGCCAAATAAACTGCTCTGAGCTCCAGCAGATTGATGTGCATTGTCCTCAACTCTAGTGGCCACCTGCCACTTACTCGAAGGTCTTGCAAAACGGCTCCCCAGCCTTCCAGAGAGGTGTCTGTGGTGATATTCCATGGCGCTGGAAGATGGAGAAATGAAGGGCCGACAGACAGATGACGCTTCCGAGACCACCATATCAGAGCTTCGACTATTGGTGGGGTTATGCTTCTCCGATCTTCAAAGCTTCCCAAAATCTGGAACCACTGTAGCTTGAGCCGCTCCTGAAGTGGCCGCATCTTAAGTCTGCAGAGAGGAACCAGAGGTATGCATGATGACATTGTGCCCAACAAAGATTTGAAAAGGCGAACTCAAATGCAGTTTCTTCTCTGTATCGATTTTGCTAGAGTTAGTAACGTTTGTTGTCTCTCTACAGTTGGATACGCCATGGTGGATTGAGTGTCCAGATTTGCTCCTAAAAAGGTGATTCTGCGTGATGGGAGGGGTTTGGACTTCTCCCAGTTGATGGTGAGGCCTAAGCTGCTGAGTCAGGAAACGCACTTTCTTGTTTATCTGAGCGCTCCTTAGTAGGTTTTCACCTTTATCCGCCAATCGTCAAGATATGGGAATATCTGGTGTTTTCTCCTCCTGAGGAAGGCTGCAATTGGTGTTAGGCACTTGGTAAATATCCTGGGAGCTGACTTTAGGCCAAAGGGGAGGACTCGAAATTGAAAATGGCTTCCGGCTACCATGAATCTCAGGTACTGTCTGTGGGTTGGGTGAATGGGAATGTGGAAATATGCATCCTTTAGGTCTGGTGTAGACATAAAATCTCCCTGGTTAAGTCGCAGAAGGACATCCTGCAGGCTTATCATGCGGAACAACTGTTTTTTCAAGTAGACGTTTAATTCTGTGGTCGAGGATCGGCCTCCAGTCCTTCCACTTCTTTCGAATGAGAAAGAACCCGGAAGAAAACCCTCTTCATCACTGTGATAGAGGTACTTTTTCTATTGCTCCTTTGAGGAGCATCTTGTTGATCTCCCTCTTGAGCTGTTCTAGATACCTCGATGGAGTCCTGCGAGGAGGATTGGAAGGATGTAGTTGGACAAACTCCAAAGTGTGACCCTGTTTCACTAATTGTAGGACCCACTTGTCTGATGTGATGACTTGCCATTGTTTGAAAAACAGGGATATCTTTCCGCCTAAAACCAGAGGAGGAGGGTTGGATGTAGCCGGAGCCTTGGGTGTATCAGGCTCTGCGAGCCGAGTCCTTTGCAGGGCGAGTTAATCGTCCCCTAGAGCCAGATCTGCCGTAACCCGCTTGTGGCGGTGGCCTTTGTGGGTAGTATTGATGGAACTGCTGAGAGGAGGAAGGATAGGTTGAGTATCTGTATTGCTGGTAGCCTCCCCTATATGAAGGCAGTCCACGTCCTCTGGTTCGAAAGGAAGGCTTCAGAAACTGGAGAGTTCACAATGATTTTGCCGTATCCGTGTTGGATTTAATAGATTGCATAGCCTCATCAATATGTTTCCCAAACAACGCTTGGCCATTGAAAGGTAGGTCTAAAACTTTATTCTGGACCTCAGGCCGGAATGATGTAGCTCTTAGCCAGCCTTGCCTCCTAAGGACAGCCGCACCTGCGAGCTGGCGACATGCAGTCATCGCTATGTCCATAGTACAGTCTATCAGTTCAACTGACGTACACTCTCTCTCATGCAACGTCTTCTTCGCCTCTGACTTTACATCCTCCGGCAACTGGTCAATATGCGGGCTGATGTCCGCCCATAGCTGTCTGTCATATCTGGCTAACACTGCCCCAGGGAGTTAGCAGCTCTTATAATGAGGCTAGCCATTGACGAGAACCTCTTTCCAATATTGGCCAACCGTCTACCCTCTTTGTCCGGAGGTGCGGAAATTGGAGCAGAGGGTTTTTTGGACCTTCTCTGTGCCGCCTGACCACCCACTGAGTCTAGATGAGGGTGACCCGTTAGACATGCTGGGACATCCTCCGGTGCTTTGTATTTTTATGCAGGGTTGTGCATAACTTTCAACCCCTCTTCCCATAAATATTTGACTAATGGTATAGAGCACACAGATTTCTGGAACTGCTCTTTAAAATCATATAAGAAGCAATCTGTTTGCTTGGACGGCATTGGCAGAGCGAATCGCCGCTCTCTCCAGAAGATTATGGAATTCCCTGATGTCATCTGGAGGGGAATCTACTTTGGGCTGAGAAGGATAAGGAGGAGCAGGAAGAATATATTCATCCCACTCCGACTGAGTGTCAAGGAGCTCCCCTTCTTCTTGATCACCTTCCGACACATCAGTGTCCTGCAGTATAGTCATATCCGGCGTGGCCAAATTCGCTAGTGGCAAAGAGGTTGGCCTCTGACGTGGAGTGGTAACCCCTGAAACAGGCGACGGAGGAGGTTGCTCTCCTTGAGGAGGAAAACGCTTACTGTAGTCAGTCAGCATTGCTCTGAGATCAGAGAGCAAAGAAGTTGGTATATATGTCCAATACTGGAGTAATATTCTGCTCTACTAGCCAAAGCAAGCACTGTCCGCTGCGCTACAAGTAAGTTCTCTGCATTGCACACAAGAAAGGGCTCCTTTCTTATCACAGGTGTGTGAGCCACCAAAGGAACAAAGATGGCCTGGCCAGAGCTGTGCTAAGGGTCTAACTTGGCTTTAAAAAGCCAGTGTACAAACAGAGAGCCAGGAAAATATTTGATAGGTATATCATGCAGCAAACATTATATAAAACCTATATTAAACATTCAGAAGCTGAAAGTGTTTCACCTTCAAATATCAGAATATATCACTGCTTTGAGTGAGCAAATACAGTTAAGTGCAGACCTTTGGTGAGGACAACCATCGAAAAAGGATGGGGTGGGGTGGAAGGCAGTGCTGAAAGCTGCTGAAATATCCAATAGGATGAGTGTTGTAATGTCACTTCTCCCCATGATCATCCAGATGTCGTCTGTGGTGGCAATCAGGGCAGTCTCAGCTCTATGGTTAGGCCTGAATCTAGATTGTCTAGTTTCAAGGAGGTCATTGTTGTTTAGCTGGGTGGCTAGCCATTTGTTTATCATCGTTTCTATTACTTTTGTCGAGTAAATGCCAGAGAGATATGTCAGGAGTTGACTAGCGACTTCCGGGCTCCTGAGGATTTCTTGAGGAGGAGGAGTACTGTGGTGTGATTATTGAGTCATTCAGGACCATGAGAAGGTCTGTGCTGATGGGGTTCAGCCCTTTAATGAAGACATGGTGAGGACTTGGGTCTGAAGGCGATGCATAGTGTATGGAAGAAGTGTAGCGAAGAAGTGCCTACGACCATTAGGGCTCCAATGCATGTTACTATATTGTACCAAACTTAACGTTATTGATGCAGGAGACACATTTCTTTGAAAACCCTGCAGATGTGTTTATCCAGCCAGGACATGACCAGGGTTTCCTAAAAACACCCTGTTGCAGATATTGAAGCTTTCCACACCAGCAGAAAACAGAAGGGAACTAAACAGAATCGCATGGCCAAGAACGCTCAGGCGGAGTGGGGAAGTTCAGGCGGAGTAGTCATACGTGAGGATGGCACTATGGCGGGGCAGCCAGTTAATCCACAAATGAGGGAAAAGACACAGCGAGATGCAAACTCCAACACAGGGGAGGAATCAGCTTTCCTGGGGGGCTTGGATGACATGGTACCTGATACTGGGAACTGAGACTTGGAGGTTCCCTCCTGTTACCGTTTCACACTTAGATAATATTGAGGGGTGCCTTGCTTTGGGCCTAGGGACTTGTTTAAGATGCCTGCCCCATAGATGGATTCTCGGGGGCAGGAAGGATGAAATGTAACAATATACGAATTCACCTTTTGGTGATCAGTCAATAGTCGTGGACTACTAGAGAGAAGTGTCACAGTACTGGACAGGAGGGGGGAGTTGTACCAAATGACACTATCAAAGACATTGTCTGTGGGATTGATAACCGAATGTTTGTTTCCTATGTACTAAACAGGGGACGCATGCATTCATAGTACTGACAAAAGAACTAAAGATCACACAATGGTGTTAGTTGAAATTAAGAATGCAAATGTTCTTATGCTGACGGTTGGGGGGAGTACATCAGTAGATTTCTCGAGAGGAGACCAGAGCGAGCAAGTTAATGGGTTACAATAGTGCTTGTCCTGGCACACTGAGTAGGGTGGACAAGTTTGCGCTTTCTGGTTTCTATTTCTAGTGTTGGGTGGGGGGAACGAAGTTCTATTGAGTTGGTTAAATGGTTGAAGAGTTACACCCACTGCCTGTGTGACATGCAGGGGTTTAGGATAGAGAAGAGGCAGTGTGGAACTGCCTATGACAAACATAAGCAAGATTAAAGTCCTGTCCTGGAATGTGCTGGGCCTGGGCACATCACGAAAATGATATAGGCCCTCATTACAACATTGGAGGTAACTACCGCCTACCGCCACGGCGACGGCCGTGGACCGTCTCCAGCCGGAGAACCCCATGCAAGCAGGTAAGTCAGGTTCTCCAACAGGAGAGGGGAGTGGGGGGTGTTGTGTGTATGTGTGGGGGGGGGTGTATATGTTTCTAAATGCGTGCATGAGGGTGTGAGTCACGTCGAATGCGTGCGTGAATGAGTGATTGTGAGTGTTGTGTGTTGTGAATGCATGTGTGTGACAAGGTATGTTGGTGTGTGTTGCGGTGTGTGGGTATGTATGTGTGCATGCATGGGTGGTGGTGGGTATGCATGTGTGCATGTATGTATATGGGTGCGGGTGTGTATATGTGTGGGGGGCAGGAGAGGGAAGGGGAGGGTAGGAGAGTACTCTGAGGAGTGGGAGGGGCGGGGAAGACCCCTATCAGTGCAAAGGAAGGGATTCCCTGGCACTGATAGTGCCTACCACCATGGTTTTCGAGTGGTAAGTTTGGCCTGAAAACCATGGTGGTAGGTCGGCTCGTAATCCCGAGGGTGGGATTGTGACAACCGCCGGGCTGGTGACCGAAGTCTCCAGCCCAGCGGCCGTTACCACCCTGGTGGTCGGTGTGTTAAAGTGGCGGTCTTTGATGGCGGTTACCGCCAGGGACAAAATTCCATTTTTTTACCGCCGGCCTGTTGGTGGTATTAACGCCGCTTTAACACCGACCGCCAGGGTTGTATTGAAGGCCATAGAGTATTATCCCTGCTCAAAAACATGATGTCGGTGCTGCCTGCATCCAGAGAATGCATCTTACGGAAGATGAAGCAGGAAAGTTAGAGAAAAAATGGAGGGGTCAGGTGTATTTTGCTAATTATTCTTCCTACTCTCAGAGTGTTCTGGTGTGATTCGCCCCTGGTGCAACTCACTTATCACGCTATTTATTGGATCATTCCCTAATCGTGTGCACACTTGAATGGGGTTGCGGTCCCCGATCACCATGCATGTGGCCTTTCCCAACAGAGGTATTGTAGGACAGTGTAGGTCCGGAAACAGTTGCCAAGGCTTTGAAGGAATTTTTGAGAGGTAGATGTGTGGGCCTCACACCACGGTGTGCGCAGAACTCTCCAATCAGAGTTCCTCAGCAAGGAGGAGGCCCGGGGCGGAAATGCAAATATCTCAGCCCAGAAATGAACAGAAGCAGGGTGAGGAGGCTACTTTGCAACATCAGGTCACGTCTATGCAAGACAAATTTGAACAGTTCACCCTCAAGTCCTACCAGCAACTGCTAAATAGAGAGGGGGATAGCTCCAGGCACCTCCTATTATAGAGACTTAGATGCGAAACACCGCAATCCCCTATTTTACACCTCAAGACCTCAGCGAGGACTGATGTATACGCACAACATGATATCATGAACATGCTCAGGGACCTTCTTAATTTGGAGTATACCAGCCTGTGTGCCCCGGATAGGCCGGGGTGTGAAATGTAATAAAATATCTACTTGACAATGGGACAGTTGCTTCATAAAAATACTAGTCCTGTAACAAAGTTCACTTGTCCCTTTGGTGTCATGGAGAGCGATGACAAATTATGGCAGTAATCTCATTGTATAAGGGCTCTGATAATAACCTCTCTGATTATGCCAGGGCTCATACTATATTTGTCATGTGCATATTAGCAAATCCCTTATTTTGCCACCTTTCCACAGATGTACGTACTGGGGCTGAAGGTACCAATGAGCAATAGTTACAGGGCTGGAATGCCCTTTTGAGTCTCTATAAATCTACAAAGTTGCATTATTCATGGGTTTTTGCTAGCTCTTCACTAATCTTTTCCCATACTAGGAAAGCTTGGAAATGTATTCCTAACAGTTGAGAAAAAAGTAATTGGAGGTAAAGTGAACTTGTACATGCTCAACAGATTTTCGCATGAGCAAATTTACACATACTTATTTGCTCAAGCTAAAATGCAGTTCACAGGAGTACCATTTTCTGGCCTACTTTTGTAAATTATTGGTAATTCATGAGTCGTAAATCTGCACTAATGCAAGAATATATACCATGGATGTACTTTTGTGACTTCCTTTAAGACCTAATTAGGTCTGGCATTAACCAAGAAATGTTGTTCTTATTAAAATTCTGTCTCTCACTATCTGTCTCTTAGCTGGCTTCACTATGAATGACAGCATTGTGCTGTTTCACAAGGAGCATATTGGCACACAAGGTAGTTTCGTTCACTGTCAGGAACTACTGTGGCAATGTGTGCTTTTCTGAGACCAAAAATATTTTTGCTTTTTGCTAGTGTTTGTTATAACAGTGAGGGCCTAGCAGCTGCCACAACAATAAAGTTTTACAAAAACCATATCAAGTCATGCATTGACAAAAACAAAAGGCTGACAATCAAGGTCCAACCTACTTTCATCTTTCCCTTAATCTTGTTGAAACTCATTACCCTGATTTTTCCAGTATGGATATATTTTTGAGGAATACTTGCATGCATCAACACATTTTACTAAATGATACTCCAAAAATGTCAGTGGTTTAGCAAAACTATTTTTTCCTAGTTGCATTTTTTTATGAACATTTTGATTTTGAAATCAAATGATCCTGAATATTGCTTTTAAGCTTCTGCAAATATCTGCATCTAATTAGAGAACACTCAGGGAGCATTAGACGTAGCCTAATATTGTTAAACTTTGCAAATGTGAAGAAATATCTACGGGTCGGAGAAATGACCCATTTAGTGTCACTTTACACTGATGATACATTATTCTACTATACGACCCCAAGGGACTCTCTGCTCCTGGTTCTGCAATATCTTGATGCCTTTGGAGACCTCACTGGGTGAGGTTTAACCCACGTAATATTGTGGTAATGGTGGTAAGGCCACCATCACCATTAAGATGGGAGAGTGAACAGTTCAGTGCTGGAAACCTGGGAATAATGGTTGTCTCTACTCCAACGAAAACGGAAACAATAATATATAGAATAACAGAGGGTGTTCGGGCGTCACTGCAATTCTGGCTTCCCTGGCACTGGCTTTGATGGGGTGCATCGCAGCAGAGAAAATGGACTTTCTCCCACGATGCCTTTTTACCTTAGAACACTCCTTTGACACTCTGCCACGGGCGACTGCGTACAGCTGCAGAAGGTTGGAATCAGAGTGGTACCAGGCATTAACAGCAACAACATATCAAGGTTTACATTGTTTTGCTCACATCATAATATCTTCAGCTAATTACTTCAGAATGAAATGCTGATGTCCATTCTCCTAGTAATTAGTAAGAGTGCCTCGAACTGCACAAGGCAGCACTTTTGCACACACGTATCCGTTCATGCTAAATGAAGGCAAGCGGCTCTCGGAAAAACACAGCTACAAAGGGTGCATAACTGGCACTTTTCAAGGTCCTCTTCAATGCACAATAGCCTTTGACATCTAGAATAGTACATATAGAAAAAACACACTGTGAATCGCTCCCCTAGGAAGAAGAGGTTCACTTCACCCTGGAGTCGGGTGGTCTTGTGATCACTCTGTAATATGCTTGACAGGAGGAGGGAGCTGGGTGTGGTTCTCAAAGTCCCAATGGATTGAGGGGCCTGCCTTCCCCAAGATCTGACTGGTCATGTGCACAGACCGAGAGAGGCTACTAACTTTGCTCCTTAACTGCTAATGCACCTGCAATGAAGGTATGTCACAATATCCAGTACAAAAATAGCCTCGTACAAAAATATCCTAGCCAGAATACAGACTACCAAAATATCCTAGAGTAAGTATATAGAAGTATACATTTATTATTACTAACATCTGTGTATTTTAAATATAAATCTTACAGATTGTACCCACATAGACCCATAGAAATTCAACAGTTACATCTATAGTCATCTCAAGAAATTAAAATTTGTGTCCTAAGGTAACTATAATTCGCGCTCCCACCATGCAGTTTTCTCATCAATAATTTTACTGTAAATGTTGCTGTGATATTAACAATGATGCCATAGAAGATGTCATGACTGATGTAATATGCGGGTTAATTAGCAGTGCATGGTGAGGGTGCAAGTTATAGTTACATTTTTGGGTGTAATAGAGAGAGAGAGATTGGCATATTGGCAAAGTACATATACACAGTGATAACAATAGCAAGTCTATACTTACCCAAATATGCTTACCTTCACCACAGTTTGGTAGACAATATTGTGGCTACAATACTTTTTGTATCACAATACTTAAAATTCCATCTTCTTGTATAGCAGCAAAGATCGACTTAAGGTGCCTCTGATGAAGCAGAAAATGAAGGTTTACATTTATTAGCGCTTAAACGTAGTGTTGAAATAATCATGTGTGACTCTAACCGAACTAATAAAGATTGTACGGGGACAAAATGTGCCCTTAGAGTAGTTTGCCAACATTTATAAGCGTGCTTTATATAACGTGATTTATTAGAATTGCACTAATCCGACATAATCATAAACGTGTGCTACGATTTGCTTGTTTGAAATGTTTTAGCTTAGCATTACTTTAGCGGAGGCTTTGGCCTAGTTGCCTGGTCTCACGGTTTAGATGCTCGTATTTTTCCAACGTGCTATTAAACGTGTATTTTTGCTTGAAGCTGTACTTTTCCACTGAGATCGTTCACATGCTTATCTTAAAGTTTCGTGCCAGCCTGGCATATTTTTCTCTTTACTCCAAGGTCGATCTGCAGGTGCGGACAATGGAAGCTCTGAAAGTGAGCTAATTAGTATAAAATGTTGCAACTTGCGTACCCATCTCCAAGGATAATGTATGCTTAAGTAAAAGCTTGAGAACTGTCGTTTTTGATTGGACAATTTGAAGCTAACCTATGAACCCTCCAATGGAAGACCCTACTGGATTTGAACTGTTGTCTATAAAAACCAGGTGCACGAGAAGAAATTAGATCATTACGGCCATTATCGGACATCCCGCCATTTTGCAGACTTCGTAGCTATTATGGCCCATCTTGCTGCGACGCCATTTTGAGAGATATTTTGATGCTTTCTCTAATCGAGAGAAAGAGACTTTAAATGATTCTGGCCCTAGAGACTTTAACTTTGATTTGATCCCTTTGCATGAAGTAATAGTTTTACCTTGCCGCCGTGAGGCAATTGCCCCGTCCACCCCTGCCCCTTTGCCCCGTCCCATGCCGATCGAAACGGTACCCATGCTGATCGAGAAACGGTACCTGTGAGACGAAGACTTCCTTGTATGCTGATCGTAATTGGTAAATATGAAAGGAAATTGTACAATTGCATTGTGTTTCTTTTAGGTAACCAACTGCTGATTCTTGACAAGATCCCTAGCTAGGAGTTTTCTAAATTAATGTTGCTAAATTGTTTTGCATGAAGTCCCACATGCCGATGCTAATTTGAGGTTAGATGAGGATTCCTTCTGTTGCACGATGCAATTTGAGACCTTGTTATGCTGACTAAATGTATGCAATTAGTTCATTACAGATTATAGTATTAGTGATTTGCATAGCTATTATCGAATGCCTTGTGATTCAAATGCTACATAGATTGCACTTGTTTCGCCGCTATGGACAGCTATTAATGTTCATTTATGTTTATCATTTGGTGTTGAGACACATTTATATTGTGCTAGCTTTGTTAATATAGGGAAATAAATTCACTAACTTTGCAATAAACTGGTGTGGTTATTCCTGACTGAAAGGTCAGGGTTCGCCGAAAATGTATTCTGGATTAATTGTTAAGTGTTATGTTGAGCAGGGTATTGCTTATGTTCGTTATTGATTATTGATTTGATGCAATTGATCGATATAAGAGTACGGAGAGTTCCCACTTAGTCAAAAGATTCATCGGCCTAAAGAGCGTCCGAATACAGGTAAATTATTAGTACGGACCGCTCTATCAGTAGATGGTAGCAGAGGACGGTTTCGTCTTTTGGGACCCTGTACTCTCAAAGTACATGGTGTTGAATTAACGAGTACGCATTTTGAGACCCCACTCGAGAAGTTGGATTAGATTTTTCTTGGGTAAAACAGATTGACAGAATGATGATGGGCTAGGTCCACCGCGACTTTCCCGGGATCTCAGAGCTTGCGAATGAAGAGAATGGAGGTGTGGAATCGGCGTTGGCGGTACTAGTGATGGTATGAGTGAAGTTAGGGTTTTGCGCTTGCACAGCTTATTGCCGCAGGTTGGGTGAAAAGGTTGCGAGGAATTTTTTTCCTTTATAGAGGATAGCGGAGGTGCGACTCCGAGTGTAGAAGTAGAGAAGTCGTCGAACTTCATAGAAATAGCGGAGGTGCGGCTCCGAGTGTGAGAGTAGGGAAGTCGTCGAACTTCATGTGCGTGTGGCACTTTGTGCATAAAAAGGTCCACGTGGTTGTTGTTGTTGAGACGGGCCCTGCGAGGTCAAGAGACTCCGGAGTATGTTGATCTATGTTGTGGTCTGGGCGGTTTAGTAGGTTGATCGGGCGTGGTCAACAAGTCGGTACGTGCGTTAAGGGAGTGAAAGAAACTTCGACTTCGGGCTTTGACAAGATTCTAAGTGCACTAGAATAGATCACTGACAAGTTGAGAGTAGGTCTGCGGGTCAGATTTGCTTGCGAACGTGGGGACCGAGAAAGACGGAATAGCGGCCGAGGCTAGTGAAAAGTCCCTAAGGTCCTGAAGCGACTGTGTTACCCTTCCTGTAGTAAACCGACAGATCTGTTTTATTTTTGGTAGCTCGCGATACATGCAAGAAGTTGTTACGAGAGGAGCTGAGTGAAGGAGGACTAGCCGCGAGGCTTTGTCAGCCGCAGTGTGTGTGAGTGTGACGTCACTAGGAGCCGCGCTGGGATAGGTTGGTTGTAGAGAAGGGTCGCGCATGGATTGGACGCAGTCCGTGGGGCTCGATTGGAAGGGGAAAGGCAGGTGAAGAGTATTCCGGGAATTAAAGTCACCTATTGATTACAAATTTTGTGAAATAAAAGACGAGAAAATGAAATTCTTTAAAGCATTCAGGAGTGCGATGAAGGGGGAGTCTTACATTAAAGCGAGCGTAGGAGAGGAGACGCCGCCCGAAGGTACACCAGCTTACATTGTAATGGAGGAAAAAGGGGTAGCTCCGTGTCTTTGGCTAAAGCAATGGCACAAGTTGACAGAGAAACATGGGAGCGTAGCGTTCCCGATTCATGGGACATTCAATATAAGGATCCTAGAGAATTTGAGATTCACGATGTACGACATGAAGGTACCTCCAAGGCCAGCACAGTTTGAGGCTCTAGCAATTTGGGAACTGATGGCTAGACAGCAGCAGCAAAATAAGTTCGAGAACAGGATAAGAAAGGTAGAAAAGACACTAGCGGACGCTAGGTGGGATAATGCACAGAAGGTGTGGAGGTCAGATGTACTGCAGGGGATAAAATTGTTTCCCGCAATTACTAAGGAAGAAGAGGAGACAGGTAAGAAAGCTACATGTAAGATAGGCAGGAAGTGTTCCAAGGATAAAGAGGACGAGGAAAAGTTGAAAAGAGAAGAGGAGTTAGAGGATGAGGAGTTAATAATGCAATTGCTGAACGACCGTCCACCACCTTATGCAGAGAGTGGACAAGGTCCAAGTACCAGTTCTGCCCCTCCGGCATCGGTACAGAATAATGAAACACAGAGTTCAGGGGCTTCATCGGGATCTAAGGACCCGAGTTTACTGTTCACACCGCAGATACCGCAGGTTAGGAGAATATATCCAGATGTGCCCATGTTGAAACCAGCAGAAAATTATCAGCCGCAGATGCCAGGGTACTACAGCAGTGACAACGGTGCAGGAATGATTCTAGATCCAACCGTAAGGGGAGTACAGAATGGTCACAATCCAACAATGGCACAAGCTGAACCAACTCAGTTTTTGATGCCTCAAAAGCAGATGCAGGGGGGAAATGCACATGCTCAGATGACGGGGAGTCAGATGGGCATGCCGGCAATGATGACCCATAGTGTGGGAATGAACGTGCCTCAGAACATGGGAAATGGACAGAACCCAGATGCGATATCGCTACCCATTACTGTAGGTCCACCGGTACCTTTGTACAGTCAGCCTAATCTAGGTATGAGCGGTCAGGGATCAATGCTGCAGAATGGGACAGAGAGGAGGTTCATAGAAAACACTCCAGGGATAACTCCGATAGCGGCTCAGCCAACAGGATCTGGGACCTTGATGGAGTTTAGTCCCATTTGTGCTCAGTCGACACTGGTGAGGTCGAGTCCCCCACTGATAATACCTCTGTCATCGAATACTGAAAAGTTGCTGCAACAATCAATGGCAGTCGATGTGAACGCTACACTGATGGGGTTGAATGCGCAACAGCTGACACAGTGGTTCAACAGTCTAAATTCCACACAAAGTTCAGATAGTGGGAAGGGAGAAGATTATCTGAATAGGGTCAGGTTGAACATGGAGGCACAAGAATTGGTGGAAGGGACTATGGGTGTGAATAGGTTAGAGTCCTACTCGGAGGAAGAGCTGAGGTATCTATGTCCCAGGATAACAAAAGAAGTGAACAAGGTACACAAAAGCTTGCAAGAAGTAGCTGACAAAAACGGGGTTGATATAGACAAGATGAAACACTTGAGCAGGAGCTATAGGTTGGATTTCGGGACCACAGATTTTGAACACATGAGGTCAGCAGGCATGAAGGCGCACCTTAGAGAACTGCTGCAGAGTGCACAAGTGTGGAGGTGCTTAGACAAGTGGGAAAGCAGATGGGTAAAGAGGAAGGAAAAGAGGAGGGACAGTGCTACAGAGCTCAACGAGAAAAGACCACAGAGTAGCGAGGCAGTAACTATGTTACCAATGAGGGAGACAGCAGGGGGAAAATTAATACATGTACCATGGCACAGAAGCGACATTCAGTCTTTTACGGATGACTTTCCCAAACTGAGAGAGAAGCCGATTGAATGGTATCAACAGACTGATAGGTTTGTGAAGCTTGCAAAATGTCTCTGGGAAGACCTGAACACTCTCTTTGAGATTGTGGTTCCAGCAGATTTGTGGGAGGATTGCAAAAGAGCTGTAGGTTGGCCGACGAGTGAACCAGAGAGAGACAGGGAGACGGGTGCACCATCACCTATGGTGATGAGCCTGTACTATAAAGTGATTGAGCATTTGAAGACGAAGGTTGCCGCGAAAAATGTGGATTGGCAGAAGATCGATCGAACTGCCCAAGAGGCTAAAGAGTCGATTCATAGTTACTATGAGAGGTTGTTGAAGGCGTTTAAGAACTACAGTGGCACGGAAACAATAGAGGCGAAGGACATGCTTCATTTTGTGTTTAGATTTGTGGAAGGGCTGAGACCAGAGATAAGTCAGATGATAAAGTCGCATTTGATTTGTTGGCAGTCGAAACCGATTGATGAGGTGTTGAAGTATGCGAAATACTGTAGCGACGAAATTGAAGTGAAACAGAAAAAGTTGAAAGAGAAGGTGATGATGATGCAACTTAAAGCAGCTCAGACAGGTCTGCAAGGTTTGCAAGGGATGCAAGGGTTCCAACAGCAGGTACCGCAACCGCAGCCGCAGTTGCAGGGAAACATGATGTTTCAGCCACAGGGCAGAGGCAGAGGAAGAGGAGGTTTTGTGAATAATGGTCCGGATTTGAACACTGTTGTGACTGGTGTGCAGGCAATGAAGAAGGTGATGCCGTGTCACGTGTGCGGAATTGTCGGTCATTGGAAACGCGAGTGCCCGATGGTGGTGCAGGAAGGTGTAGGTGCAGGTGCAGGTGTTGGTCAGCAAAACAATGATGTCAATGCATTTCAGACAATGAGGGGACCGAAAATGAGAGGTCCAAACACAAATTTTCAGACCGTAAATCAGTTGCAGGGATTACAACCTATGCAGCCGCAGCAGATGCAGATGCCTCGTATGCAGATGACGCAAATGCAGCCAATGCAACAGCAGTTACCCATGGTACCTAATCAGCAAATGCAAATACCTTTGGCACCAATGAGTCAGCAGCAAGTGATGGTTCCTCCACAGGTCTCGGGTCAGGTAATGAGTACAAATGGCACAGTACAACAGTTCCCACTACACAGTGAGAGTGGAATAAACAATGTATGGGAGAGTGAAAGTTCAGAAGAAGAAGGAGATTGTGTGCTTGCAGCATCCTTGGAAGTTGATCAAAAGGGTCCGTACGTAGAGGGAAGAGTAATGGGTCATCGTGTTTCATTCTTGGTTGACACAGGAGCCACACGTTCAACTGTTAAGAGCAGTGAAGTACCAAATTTGCCACTCTCAGGGAGGACAGTTCAAGTGGTGGGAGTAGCAAATAGGCACCTGACGAACCCAATAATAGATCCGGTACCAGTCAGCATCGGTAACTATCAAGGGGTGCATCAGTTTGTGATATGTGACTCAAGCCCGATAGCACTGTTAGGGAGAGACCTATTGTGCAAATTGGGTTGTTCGATTATGTGCTCGAATGAAGGAATAACAATCCAGACGAGCAGTGATGGGGAAGAAGAGGACAGTGTAGAGGGGGATGAGATGGAAACTGTCGATGAAGAGTATCCTCTGATTTGTCTTTTCCCGATGATAACTGAAGAAGATATTCCAGCTGAATTACGGGAAACAGTCGGAAAGGAAGTGTGGGATATGACAGGGAAAGAGGTGGGATTGATGAAAGGAGTGGAACCAGTGAAAGTGACTGTAAAGCCCAATGCAATCTTTCCCCAGACCCCACAATACCACATGGCACAAGACACCCTCATGAAAGTTGCCCAACTCATCGACGAATTTGTAAAACAGGGGGTACTGAAAGAAGTGTTAAGCAGTCCATGTAACTCACCAATAATGGGACTAATAAAGCCAAGTGGAAAGGTCCGACTTGTGCAGGACTTGAGGAAAATAAATGACATCATAGTCAAGTGTTGCCCTGTCGTACCAAATCCAGCTGTGATAATGTTTCAAGTCCCTTGCGATGCCGAATGGTTCTCAGTCATCGATTTGTCACAAGCATTCTTCTCGGTGCCTCTTCATGAGGACAGCCAATTTCTCTTTTGTTTCAAATTCCTAGACAGAGTGTACAGTTGGTGTCGAATTCCTCAAGGGTTCTCTGAGTCACTGTCAATATTCAATCAGATTCTAAAGAAAGATTTAGAAGCATTAGAGTTGCCATTCGAGTCAACCCTAGTACAGTACATTGATGACTTACTGATCGCATCAAAGACAGAAAGTGGCTGCACAGCCGATACCATTGCTCTGTTGAACCATTTGGGAAGGAATGGACACAAGGTGTCTCCTTCCAAATTGCAGTTCTGTCAGAAGAAAGTGAAATACTTGGGTCACCAGATAGAGAAAGGGTCACGGAGAATAATGAAGGAAAGAATAACAAGTGTACTTCAAATGAGTCCACCAAAGACAAGGAGGGAGGTGAGGAAGTTTTTGGGAATGGTGGGCTACTGTCGCCAGTGGATTCCCAACTTCTCGACCCTAGCAAAGCCTTTACTGAAACTGACCCAGAAGGATGCCTTGGATCAAATTGAACTGAAAGGAGATGAGATGGATGCTTTTGTTGAATTGAAAGAGTGCATGTGCAGGGCTCCAGCTTTAGGTATGCCTGATTACACAAAGCCTTTCACATTGTTTTGTCATGAACGTGATGCATGTTCTTTGTCTGTCTTGACTCAAGCCCATGGTGGCGTAAACAGACCAGTAGCGTATTTTTCAGCTACTTTGGATCCGGTCGCAGCAGCACTTCCAGGGTGTTTGCGCGCCGTATCAGCAGTTGGTATCAGCCTCACTCAGAGTGAAGGAATAGTGATGGGACACCCAGTAACATTCATGGTCCCTCACTCAGTTGAGATACTTTTGACCCGCTCCCGAACGCAACACATGACCGGAGCAAGACTCACAAGGTATGAAACGGTAATTCTGGGCTCACCGAATGTGCAGCTGAAAAGGTGCACTACGTTGAATCCAGCAACCTTGCTTCCTGGAGAAAATGCTGAAATTGAGAACGCTGAAGACGTCGAGTATGACTGCCTTCAGGTGACTGAATTTTGCACAAAACCTCGACCTGACATTAAGGACACTAAGCTTGATGAAAATGACCAAATTGTTTTTGTTGATGGTTCATGTCTAGGAGATGGGATGGGAATTTTGAAAGCAGGATATGCTGTATGTACTGTAACAGGTGTCTTGGAAGCAGCCTGGCTTCAAGGAGTCTATTCTGCACAAGTAGCAGAACTTGTAGCCCTTACAAGAGCATGTCAACTGTCTGCATTGATGAAAGTCACCATTTACACTGATAGTCAGTACGGGTTCGGGATTGTGCATGATTTTGGACAACTATGGTCACAGAGAGGTTTCCTGACTTCTTCAGGATCCCCAGTGAAAAACGGGGAGAGAATAAGGGAATTGTTACACGCCATTCAAATGCCAGCTGAAGTTGCAGTGGTAAAGTGTAGTGCTCATACGAAAGGACAAGACTATGTTTCTCTGGGAAATGCATATGCGGATCAAGTCGCAAGATTTTGTGCCTTGAACTGTATATTACTCAGGGATGAATGGAATTCGATAAGTGAGCCAGAACTCGAACCAGCTGAAGCATTTGCCTTGAAAGTTGTAGATACAATAGATGAATTAAAAGCACTACAGAATAACGTCAGGGAGGATGAAAGAGATTCCTGGATTAAATCACAATGTATGAAGAGACCAGACGAGTTATGGGTTTCAAATGAGGGAAAATTTGTTTTGCCAAACAGTCTCTTATCACAGCTTGCGCGGTTCTATCATGGGCAAGCTCACCTAGGGAGAGATGCCATGATAAGATTGTTCAAAACTGATTGGTTTAACCCCAGATTTCGTCAAGCTGCAGAAGCAGTTTGCCATCGATGTGTCACTTGCCAGCAGATGAACCCAGGGAAGGGGACAGTTGTGAACGCGAGCCACATTGGCAGAGCCAGTGGCCCGTTTAGTCGTATGCAAATAGATTTCATTGAGATGCCTGTGCATGGAGGTCTAAAGTATGTGTTGGTGATTGTGTGCATTTTTAGTCACTGGATTGAGGCATACCCCACACGTAGAAATGACAGCCTTACAGTTGCAAAGCTATTGTTGAGAGAGTTGATACCACGTTTCGGATTCCCGATCTCTTTAGAATCAGATAGGGGAAGTCACTTCAATAATGAGGTGATAAAGTTACTTTGCGAAGCGCTGAACATTGAGCAAAAACTGCATTGTAGCTATCGCCCTGAAGCATCAGGACTGGTGGAGCAGATGAATGGTACACTGAAATCAAGAATGGCGAAAATATGTGCATCGACAAATTTGAAATGGCCTGACGCATTGCCCTTGGCGCTAATGTCAATGAGAAACACCCCTGATAGAAAGACTGGATTGTCTCCGCATGAAATTCTCATGGGCAGGGCTATGAGGCTTCCTGCAGTTCCCGCAAACGCGCTTTTGAATATTACAGATGATATGGTGTTAGACTACTGCAAGGGTCTGGCTGACGTGGTTCGCTCTTTCTCTCACCAGGTGGAAGCAACCACCTTGCCACCGATCCAAGGTCCAGGACACGCACTGAAAGCATTTGACTGGGTCGTGGTAAAGAAGCACGTGAGGAAGTCGTGTTTGGAACCCCGTTGGAAAGGCCCTTTCCAAGTGATCCTGACGACAACTACCGCTGTGAAGTGTGCGGGGGTTCCCAACTGGATTCACGCCAGTCACACAAAGAAAGTGTTGTGTCCCACAGATGAGGAAGTTGAAGCGCTGAAACTGCCAGTGCCTGACAAAACAGTGCTGAGTGCTGAGACAGAACAAAACCGAACTGAAAGAGAACAGACAGAAGCAGGAGAGAGAGGGATATTATTGGAGGGCGAAGAGTCCGACTCACTTGGGGAAGACCAGGGAGAAAGTTCAGACAGCGACGAAGAAGCTGAAGGTGACAAAGAACCTGAAGCAGCTGAAAGTGATACAGAGCCTGACGAAAGTAACGGTGACGAAGGGCTCGAAAAAGGTGAAAAAGCAGGAGAGCCTGATCAGAGGAGGGCTTTCCCAGAAGCAGACGATACAGAAAAAGAAAAAGAGAACGTGATTGATTCCCCAGAAGGAGGGGACAAGGCAGAACAGAACGAAACAGTTCAAACTTCTACAGAAAAGGTCGCAGGTCCAACAAATGGACATGGTGCAAAGAGGAGACTAAGTATATCACCAGTTAAACAAAGGACTGGAGAAGGTTTGAACGACGGAGAAAGGCCAAAAGTGAAAGAGAAAAGAAAGGAAGTGTCTGTCGTGGTACCAACCTCGAGTGAAGAGAAAGACTTGACAAAAGAGGAAAGTACCAGCGAGGCAGAATCGAAAAGAGAAGCAAAATTGAAAAGGAAAAGGATACCGAATAGGAGATATTCCGGTCCTGAATGGGCATATGCAGTCAATGACGATTGGACTGACGAGTTTGTATCTCTAAGCATCGAGAACGAAGAAGAAGAGATACCGATAGAAAAGAAAAGTTTTATGGACAGTGTCGATTGAAAGGGTGATAAATGACATTGCCTGCTACAATATAAAGTGATAAAACCAGCTGAGACATTGCTAAACCGGATGAGACACTTGTAGAACTGATAAAGACTGAGTTATTGCCGAATTGAGACAAATGCTGCTAACCGATAAGTGACTGGCCTCTTGAAGAAAACTGTGTGAACATTGCGCTCGTTCAGCTTTGTAACTGAATTGCTAAATAGTTTCATTTATAGGTGCTTCTAGCTCTCTGATTCTATACAGATCATGACGCAAAACAGTAGAAAGAAATATTGTAAATATGTGTGTATAGGCTTGATAATTGCATGTGTACTAATAATAATGGCAATAGTGCTTGCAATGCATGGAAAGGGTGAGAATGAGAAAATTGATGCTTCTACTTTTGCTCCTGTTACTGTCACTGAACTAACCGCATTGAAAAGACTAGAAATAGATGAGAGACTCTTGCATGATAAGAAGGAGCTTTCATATAATGTTTTCTATCGCTTGCTAACAGAATATGTTGAGACAATGGATGCGAAAGATTGTTATGTGTGTACACAGATACCGACATCAGTAAAGGAAGGGGTGACTTATCACCACATGCCTCTTACATACGGGATTACATGTAGTATAGTAATGTCTAGATTTTATGGTCAAACTAACATACAGTATTTTTACTCGAATTATGATGTTACCTTTGCATATGTTCCTATAATAGCGCAGCTAAGCCAGATTGCTAAAGATTGGGATGCTAAAATAATGAGGGAATTTTTCGAGCCAATGCTACCTTTTGAAACGGCTCACGCTCATAGGGAAAATCTTACCTGCTCGCTCTCTGCAGTAGAAATAAGCTTTTTAGATCGCACAGATGATAGAAGGGCACAAATGAATGCGAAATTAGAAAAAGAGCTACATAAGAGGACTTCAGTAGATAATTATGATTTTGCCGCAATAAAGCTACAAGGGAGAATTGCTTTAGATGCTTGGCATGTAGGGAAATTTTGTATATATCGAGGTGAATCTTATTATGACAACATTTTTGTAGGAGCGAGTGAGTGTAAACATACGTTTATTTTTAAGGCCAAATGGACATTCATGATGAACGGACTTGACCCTGTCATTCCAGGTGTATATTACATTTGTGGGTATAATGCCTATTATCGTCTTCCAAAGGGATGGTGGGGGAGATGTTATTTGGGTATAGTGTTCCCAAAGGTTTATCAACTGGATGACCTATCGATGATTCAAAAGACATCTGGATCCCATCGTATCCAGAAAAGAGAGACCGCAGCTGCTGTGGTAGGAGATATATTTGGAGCCATGATTCCTTCATTGGGAGGTGTGCTGAATTCCATCAAAATAAGAAAGTTGTCTACTATAGTGGATAACATGTTGACAAAGTTTTCAGGTGCTGTAATCCTGATAGATGCGGAGCTTGCAGCGGAAAGAGCTATGACTCTTCAAAATAGGCTTGCTTTAGACATTCTTTTAGCAAAGGATGGCGGCGTTTGCAAAATGCTTGGTGCACGACACTGTTGTACTTATATTCCTGACAATAGTGTGAAAATTAAAACTATGCTTGCTAATCTAACAAAAGAAAGTGCAGATTTGAAGGAATTGAAAGAACCAGGAGTGTGGGAGAAGGTTGGAAAAGGACTTGCTTCAGTGGGACATTGGATTGGGGGAATTTGGAATGGAATATTGCTAAAAATAATAGAGGGAATTATGATAGTTATAATTTGCGTATTTGGAATTTGGGGAATAAAAAGGGGAATAATAATGATTATGGAAAGAATTAAAAGAAGGAAGGAGGAGAAAATAATGAAAAGAATGGCAGAAGAATACAAAGCGACAACTAGGGGAACTAAAAGGAAAAGAGAACTGACAGAATTTTAATGGAATAAAATTTGTGGGCATGATTTGTGTGATGACAAGTAGTCATCAGAGGAGGGATTGATGAAGCAGAAAATGAAGGTTTACATTTATTAGCGCTTAAACGTAGTGTTGAAATAATCATGTGTGACTCTAACCGAACTAATAAAGATTGTACGGGGCCAAAATGTGCCCTTAGAGTAGTTTGCCAACATTTATAAGCGTGCTTTATATAACGTGATGTATTAGAATTGCACTAATCCGACATAATCATAAACGTGTGCTACGATTTGCTTGTTTGAAATGTTTTAGCTTAGCATTACTTTAGCGGAGGCTTTGGCCTAGTTGCCTGGTCTCACGGTTTAGATGCTCGTATTTTTCCAACGTGCTATTAAACGTGTATTTTTGCTTGAAGCTGTACTTTTCCACTGAGATCGTTCACATGCTTATCTTAAAGTTTCGTGCCAGCCTGGCATATTTTTCTCTTTACTCCAAGGTCGATCTGCAGGTGCGGACAATGGAAGCTCTGACAGTGAGCTAATTGGTATAAAATGTTGCAACTTGCGTACCCATCTCCAAGGATAATGTATGCTTAAGTAAAAGCTTGAGAACTGTCGTTTTTGATTGGACAATTTGAAGCTAACCTATGAACCCTCCAATGGAAGACCCTACTGGATTTGAACTGTTGTCTATAAAAACCAGGTGCACGAGAAGAAATTAGATCATTACGGCCATTATCGGACATCCCGCCATTTTGCAGACTTCGTAGCTATTATGGCCCATCTTGCTGCGACGCCATTTTGAGAGATATTTTGATGCTTTCTCTAATCGAGAGAAAGAGACTTTAAATGATTCTGGCCCTAGAGACTTTAACTTTGATTTGATCCCTTTGCATGAAGTAATAGTTTTACCTTGCCGCCGTGAGGCAATTGCCCCGTCCACCCCTGCCCCTTTGCCCCGTTCCATGCCGATCGAAACGGTACCCATGCTGATCGAGAAACGGTACCTGTGAGACGAAGACTTCCTTGTATGCTGATCGTAATTGGTAAATATGAAAGGAAATTGTACAATTGCATTGTGTTTCTTTTAGGTAACCAACTGCTGATTCTTGACAAGATCCCTAGCTAGGAGTTTTCTAAATTAATGTTGCTAAATTGTTTTGCATGAAGTCCCACATGCCGATGCTAATTTGAGGTTAGATGAGGATTCCTTCTGTTGCACGATGCAATTTGAGACCTTGTTATGCTGACTAAATGTATGCAATTAGTTCATTACAGATTATAGTATTAGTGATTTGCATAGCTATTATCGAATGCCTTGTGATTCAAATGCTACATAGATTGCACTTGTTTCGCCGCTATGGACAGCTATTAATGTTCATTTATGTTTATCATTTGGTGTTGAGACACATTTATATTGTGCTAGCTTTGTTAATATAGGGAAATAAATTCACTAACTTTGCAATAAACTGGTGTGGTTATTCCTCACTGAAAGGTCAGGGTTCGCCGAAAATGTATTCTGGATTAATTGTTAAGTGTTATGTTGAGCAGGGTATTGCTTATGTTCGTTATTGATTATTGATTTGATGCAATTGATCGATATAAGAGTACGGAGAGTTCCCACTTAGTCAAAAGATTCATCGGCCTAAAGAGCGTCCGAATACAGGTAAATTATTAGTACGGACCGCTCTATCACCTCTTCAATGAAAGGGCCTTTCATGCAGTGTATTTCTCAATGTAGCTACGGTCTGTCAGTGCTGGAAACCCAGAGCCCATTGATTCACCATCGCATGGTGTGCCAGCTGCGCTCTCTTACCCTTCAGCTTCTCTGCAGGGGCCTGTTGTATGACCTACCATGCTGTTATGAATGTTGTGTGTTTACACCCCCATCTGGAATGGTTTCTTGCTTCTACCACATCTTCTACCTTCCTTAGTCCCTCATTTGCTGCTTCAGCCTACACCTTGGTGGAGCCTCATTCTTTCACTGAGACTCTCCTGGTCAGACAACTGAAACATTGTTACACAATGTATCCACCCCCAAGGTCCACCTGACTGAACCTTCTATGCTGGGCGGGGGACCAAGTACCACTCCACCCACTCCTTGCAGGGCCAGCTGTACAGTCCATCTCTGGTCCGCCTTATATTTCATGGACACCTTTCCACAAGAGCTCCGGCTTAGATCGCCATCACTTCCACAACCTGGTGAAACGTGTGCGGACTTCGCGGGCGTCACAATGCTGGGGGCTGAAAAGTGGACAAAAATATATTTTCCTGCAGCGCTGAACTCACCTTACCCTCCCTAGCTGTGGAATAACAAACCCTGAATATATGTGCTTTGTGTATTTGTTCACCATACCTTGTTGTGTTACTTTGCTCCACAGGCACGTGCTGTGCACTCTCTTGTTTTCCCTTCTTAGTGCGCCTCATTGCTTTCCCCACTGTTAGCCCATCTCTCTGTAAGGAAGTTCTTTTTGGGAGTAGAGGACATACTCTCAACTCGTCAAGAAGGAGGGAGCCCTTTAAAAACTCCCCCGAGGGCGATGCTTTCTGCACATTTCCCCATGACTTAAGATGTGTCCCCTCTCTCCGCCTAAAGCAGCGGTTCCCAACCTCTTGACATCTGTGGACCCCCACTTTACCATTACCGGAACCCGGGGACCTCCACTGAATCATAATTCGAACCCGGGCCCCCCTTTACTGAAAGTTGGGGATCGAATCTGTTAATATTATATTATTATTTTCTAAGCAGTCGCGGGCCCCCTGAGGGGGCTTTGCGGACCCCCGGTGGTCCCCGGACCACAGGTTTGGAACCACTGGCTTAAACTATCCCCAAGCGGGGTGGAGACTCCTGCAAACCCATGATCCAGATACCTGCAAACCAGCGCTACAAAAAAAGTAAAGACATTTTATTCAGATGTAAAATTGAACTTTCTAAAATGTCTTTTATTTCTTAAAAAGTTTGCAGCCAATTGTATTTTGTTCGTTTCCATTATTAAGAGGGCCCATTTGTGGTTGAATTTGATTTATATCACTATTCCTGGTGTTGCCGGTCCTTCACAGGAAGTATTTTTGTTTGCTTTATACTCACACTTTGTTGAGCTCTGCAGGGCAATTTGAAGATACTTTACGATAGAAGATACAAAAAGTCCCACATAAATTCATTTTATTTACAAATATTTCTTTTTGTTTTGTAGCCCTGTAATATTTTAAGGAGTACTGATTAGTAATTCCTGGCAGGTTCCTGTAGCCTTTTGTTTTTATGACTACCATGTCCTTTTAAAAATTGGCCAATCATAAACCCCTTCAAATGAGCCTATCAGAGGAGGTGTAGTGTGTCAGTCACACTGTGTGCTAACACTGCTCCAACTTTTTCACTCTTATCGCTGACTTAAATAAAGAATGAAGGTGAACAGCAAGATAAGACCCACTTACGGATGCAGGTGGGCGCGACATCCCATTCACTGGCAGGACCCTGGTCCTTCTGTCTGCACTCTATTTGGGATGTTGAAGGCTGGTACCCCTCTGAACACGTCACTCGAACCTTCTGTCCACGATCGTACCATTGTCTTGAGGGAGATAGGGTAAGAGGCGACCCATCTGCCCTTGGGGTTTTGCACCTCTCTGAAAAATAAAAGAAACATTAGACACCCTGAAGAGGTATAAGCTAATCACAAGAAGAGTTCCCCACTGTGCACAGATTGCAGACAGATGCTCCCTACAGAAGTGTAGCAGACAGCAGCTTCTATGCGCTTTATCCCCTCTAGGCCTACAGTCAAAAGCAGGCTGCACTCACCAGGCACAGAGCACTTCACAGATACAAGATCTCAAGGTTTTTTATTTCTTTGTCACCGTCCTTACACCTAGTGAGGGGGTCTTTCAGACTGAAGTTTCCCCAGTGGCCTCTTATAAATAGTTGAAAAGCTGCATCTAGACGTAACACCACAAATCCGATCCCCCCACCCTCCCAGTGAAGTCCAGTCCACAGCAGAGCATGTGAAGGGCCCCTCACGCTTGTACCTGCAAGGGTGCAACACGGGCACATCTCCTAACATCGCCTAACATTCTGTTACAGATGTCACTGCCCTTGACCAGCTGTGAGATTGGAAGATCTTGTGGGGGGTCAGAGACAGCATATCTGAGTAAATATTTTGGTGGAACTATTGTAATGGGGATAATAAATGGTAACGGTAATTTTAGGCAACGTTTGCTCTATTTTTAGTGAACATTTTTGCAAAACATTCAAAACAACTTACTTTTCATTTCGATGCTTATAGGAGTTATACTAAAATATATGTGTGAATTGTAAATTGTCTCCTAAGGAAAGCAGGGTTAGATAACTTGGACCACTGAAACATTCCATTAAGATTTTGAGTAATAGATTGGTTCTCTTGCCTAGTGTATTCTTGTTAATGCCACCACCTCTGCTCCACCTGAACAGATGTCTCCTCTCTTATCACCTGCAATGAGTGTTTAATTTGTGCTTGTTGTTTCCGGTGCGGTGCACCGGCACTTTTTTTTTCAGCCCCAAGCATTTACTGCGAGCAAAAGACACATATGGGAAAGATGGAGGAAGAGAAAAATGAAAAAGCGTCACAAAGAAAGAAAGCAGAAAGCTGCAACAGTGAGCTGAAGGGGCAGGGAGTGGCTGTAAACGGATTGAAGAAGCCCGAGATGGCTTCAGGATCACGCTGCCTCAGTATTCCGTGTTAATACATTTAATTGCAGCAGCTGCATGTTTAAGAGGAGGGCTTTGGGCACCGGCATGTTTTTATTTACAAATTAAGCACTGCCTGCAAGCGATCCTTGCCAGTGTATTGTTTCCTCCTTTGAGCTTCAAATTAATAACACGTACCTGGCGATATGCTCCAGACTTGTCTAATTTCGCATTCGCAGCTCTTGCTGTCTTGCCAGTGATAAAGTACAATATTAATCTCATTTTGTGAACGTGTAGTGTTGCGTATTTACAGATGAAGATTATTGTACGCCCTGTACTCTGGGCCTCAGCTGCCCCTCAAAGCCTTGAGTCTCTCCTGATGCTGTCAGTCTTGGAGAAGTGTTAGACTTTATTGCAAATATGCTTTCCATTCAAGCACAGTTAGCGCTGAAGTCAACTAAATTATAATTTATTGAATAATGAATCACAATGCGCTTACTTTTGTTTACTCACATAAAATAACCTAGTGTTCAGTATGCATCTCAGTTTACACAGTGTGGGTTTATTGTGCTGAGAAGGTTGATACCAAACTTCCCAGTATTCAGTGAAGTCATTATGGAGCTTTGGAGCTGGAATTGACAAACTCCAGGACCATATACTCAATATAGCTACACTGCACTTACAATGTCTAAGAATGGACTTAGACACTGTAGGGGCATAATGCTCATGCAGCTATGCCCTCATCTCTGGTATAGTGCACCCTGCCTTAGGGCTGTAAGGCCTGCTAGAGGGGTGACTTACCTATGCCACAGGCAGTGGTTTGTGGGCATGGCACCCCTGTCAAGGTAGACTTTGTCTTTTTCTCCTCAACAGCACACACAAGCTTTAAAGGTAGTGCGTATGTGCTTGGTGAGGGCTCCCCCAAGGTGACAGAATACATGGTGCAGCCCTTTGGGACCTTTCCTGGCCACAGGGCCCTTGGTACTATGGGTACCTTTTAAAAGGGGCGTATCTGGATGCCAGAGGTGTGCCAATTGTGCAAACAAAGGTTCAGGTTTTGGGCAAGAACACTGGTGCTGGGGCCTGGTTAGCAGGGTCCCAACACACTCTCAATCAAAGTTGGCATCAATATCACGCAAAAAGTGTGTGTCGGGGGTAGGGGGTAACCATGCCAACAAGGGCACTTTTCTACAGGTCCATGTTTGCAACTTGGGGCAGTTTTGAACTTGTCCAGACACGCTATATAAGTATTTTGCAAGGTATGGAAGACTACATGGATTTGAGCTTGCTGCAGGCAATGTTGGTTTTAATATCAGGAAAATCAACAGTTAAAACCGGCCCAAAACGCCATAAAACAGACCCACGAGCACCCAAAAAACAGCCCACACAATGGCCTTTGAGACCGGCCCGTCTGGCACTTCTTGATTGCCCTATAGGCCAATCCGACCCTGATTCCAAGATGGCTTTACTCATTTTTCTCTCATTCTGTGGTTGGTGCAGTAGCCAGTTCGGGGCAAGTTGTTGGTATAGTGTTATAACCTGTGTATAGTATATATGTATATATATTTATAGCATGTAATATAGTTAATTTCCTCGTGTTTTTAGGATGATAGTATTCATTCAGCAGTATGGGTTTTATACAATTCATTTGTACTGCAATATTTATTCATGGTACACGCCAGGTGGCTCCTCAGAATGTAGTGGTAATGGAATACCCGGGAGCTTACCTTAGAATGTTGAAGTCGAGCAGTTGTAAAGAACTGGAGTGGAGGGATGGGGGTTTAAGGAGTTATTCAATAAAAACTACTAATTAATTGTAATCACGTCGTGATTTATAACATATAGGTTTGGGGAAGACAGTATGTCTGAAACTATCCTGATTTTGCTGAAACTGTACACACGTGTAAAAGAACCCTACACTTTCTGTCAATAAGTTCAGGCTGGGATTCATTAGCTTACTTGTGTAACAACTAGTAACAGTGCTGCATCTGCACAGGGCAGTGCTATTATACTCACAAACCCTCTCAGTGTATTCAAGCCCGCTGTAGATTAATAACAGATACCCTAACACACAAGCATCCCCAAGGTGAAGACATGTCTCTTATTCTAACAGGACGGTGCCCAGCTTTGGTTGTTACCAAAGGGGTGCAATTGCTCTTCTGTAATGCTGTATGTTCAGGCCATTTGGATAGGACAGATATTAAAATATTGAACGTCTCTGCAATGGACAGCTATGTCTAGATTTAGAGATGTTGTAATAGTGCTCCTGAAATATGCTCTCGGAGCAGCAGCCAAAGTTGTTGCTTTCAGAGCATGAAGTGTCATTAAAGTTGCCAGACAGACCAAAATGTCATACGTGCACCTGGTCACATGTCAAAACCGTCAATTATGTGATCAGGCACTTTGCAGACCAATGGACTTACAAAATTCAGCTCTAAGGTATGCACAGCACCTGTGTATATCTTCTGGTCCCTGCGTCTAGCAATGATCCTCTGTGTCCATTACAAGCACCATGGTAAAGTCTGCTGGATTCACAGAAGGCAAACATTAGGGACTAACAGGGGCACAGGGTGGCACGACTCTTGTTTGCCCCTATAGATCCACATTCCAGCAAGTCTCTCCTACCAAAAACGGTAAACAGTTGTTTTTGTTTGGGCAGAATTGGAGATAGAATATGGCCTTTACGCAGGTTGCGTTGGGCAAGAGAGGGGCACTTTTTCTCCATGCCTGCAGCAGAAAGGAAGGCAGCCAGATGCGAGTGTACAATGCTAAATATTTTTGGAAGTTTGGTGCTCTTCGCCATGGAGATTGAGATTCAGCAAGTAGCCCATGGGGCGTCTCCCCATAGATATCAACCACTTTGGTGGGAGTCTTCAACTAGTGCCCGGCCCCGCAGAGCTGCATCTTTTGGAATGTTGGCAGCAACACTGGCTTGTGTGTGACTTCCCCAGGAGAAGCTGGCGTGCAGGCAAACACAGCAGAGGGAATGTGGGGCCCATCTCTAATTGTCCCCCCAATGGTGTGGGTGAAGATCAGCAATGCAGAGCCCGGTGCGGACCATGACTTCTCCATGAGTTTCAGCAGTGTGGAGGGGCCTGGGGAGGTGGCTGGCACACCAACACTGATGAGATGGTCCCAGAAGAACAGCAGATCCATGTGTATTCACGCAGTGGCAAATGAGAGGAGTGGGCACTGCAGGTACCGGCCCCCCATAGGCAGTGAGTTTCTATGGCCTGGGCAAGGGCTGAGGTGGGGTGGGTGCAGCGGACTTGGTGGTACCTAGCAGTCTTCCAATTCAACAGCAAGTGAGAGTTGCATGGCCCTGGGCTATGGTGGCCGTCCAGTGACAGGTCACGTGGGACTTCGTCAGGGCAGGATCATCAGAAGATGATAGGAGGCCTTCAATAAACCTAACCCTGAGTTCGGCGAGGAGTTCGGTGCTTCATGACATTCATGAAAGGGGCCCTGGGGAGGTTCTCTCTCCAAGAGGGGAGTTCAGGTTTCTATGGGGGTCACTTGGCAATGGCACTGGGTCAAAGGCAGCTGGAAGAGAAAGGAAGGGCAATGCTTAGACCAGGGTGCCTTGGAAGAGTTGCAGGTGAGGAACAGTTGTCGACTAAGTCTGTAGAGGTGATTGAGCACAGGGTTGCTCCCAGGCCAGTGGTGGTGAAAATACCAGAGCCAGCAACAGGGAAGGGTGTGCCAGGAGGTATGGTACAACACAATGGGATACATTAGTTATAGAAGAGCATCCTAATCCAGGTAAACAATTAGTGATAGAGAGGGAGCTTTTACTTTGGGTGCGGAAGGCTCAGGTGCAGGCCCGGTGTGCAGAGGGGATGTTGGAGGGTACAGCCCCGACACTGAGTATAGGGGAGGTGAACCTTCAGACAGTGAAGACAGTAGTCCCAGTGGGAGGGGCGGACAATGGGGCAAAATGTACACCAGGAATGCCTTTGAGTGGACCCGCAACAGGACAACGGCAAGTGGTTCATGAGAGAAGAGAGCTGGCAGTCCAGGTGACTGGGATCAGGATGAGTATGATGAGAGCTGGGCGACATCTTGGGGGGATGTGGGGACGCATGGTGGGCATGACTGGGGAAGACAGTGGCCCTGGGGTGTGTTTGGCGGTAAAGGTGTGTTTAAGTTTGAGCAGATGCAGAAAGCGTGGTGGGAATTGTAGAAGAAGGTCTTAACCGAACAAGGGAAAGGGAAGGCAGGTGGTCAGGTAACTGAGACAGAGTGTGCATGGGTCCATTTCACAAGAAAAAGAGACTTCACCAGTACCAGGTGGAGGGTAGGGGATGGAGGTAGCCATGGGTCAAACCACAAGTAGGACAGAAAGAGGGGGCGCTGCGCAGACTCACTGGCAGGTGCTATCCTGGGGATTTAGCAAGGCATAAAGGGGTGCGTGAAGGGAAGTGACATAGTGCTGCCATCTATGGGAATAGGTGACCCTCTGAGAGGTTACCTGATGCAGTCCACTAACAATAAGATTTGGGCTAAGGAAAATGTGGAAATATTCAAGTTATTTCACAGCAAAACACAGAGCAAAGAGGCTTCAAAGGTGAAGGAGAGAGATGGCAAAGTGGTCAAAGGTGCCTACTAACATGAACATGTGTACAGCAGGGTTCAATATCTACACCAGCATAGCACACAAGAAGGCCCCAGAGCAAAGTGTGGCATTGTGGAAATATCCAGATGTTCCAGGAGACCAGCATCAGTTTTGGAGGCCTGACATGGTTACAGTATGATGAGCAGTACAGGGCACGGAGGAGTATGACAGCGGGGATGTTATGGGGGGACATAGACCAGGAGATGTGAGTGTGGTACATAATGCCTACTAGACCGGTGCAGTCCACACATACCACAATCAGGCTGCCCATCACCTGCCAGCCTTTTATGAATCACCCACCTAGGGAGGGATGGGTGGTGCAATCAGGAAAGGTCCCACAAGGGTGTGCTAGAGGCATCCCTGCAAGTTTTGCATTGACTGTTCCAAATGTGGCAACCAGCATTCCTTGTTGCAGTGTACATCAGGGGGTAACCAAGTTCTGGTGTGAAGGTGCAGGGCAACAATAAGGGATTAACGACAAAGGGTGGATACTCCTATTAAACCAGAAGCTATGTTGCCTTGGTTGAAAGCGTATCCTAATCGTACAGCAGCAACTTTCTTGAGTGGCAGGATTAGTTTAATACGCACCAAATAGCTTCTTAAGGCGGCATTTTCAGAATTGCAATTTAAAATTCATCAATTGTGATTTTAACTGGGGATTCTAGAGTCACCAAACTTTAAAAGTCTATCCCATCCTGTTAGTGAAGCTGTAGGAAAGTACCCTCTTTCTTGGCATGGTTACCCACATTTTCTGCCTTTTATCAGTGTGTTTGACTGTGTTCACTGGGATCCTGCTACTCAGGACCGAGTGATTAAGCTCTCTCCCTTCTAACTTGGTAACTTGTACCATTTTCACCCCACATTTGGCATACTGGTGCCCCCATGTAAGTCCCTAGTATATGGTACACAGCTACCCAGGGCATTGGGGTACCAGGGGATCCCCATGGGCTGCAGCATGTTTTATGCCACCCATGGGGAGCCCATGCAAAGTGTTCTGCAGGCTTGCCATTGCAGCCTGACTGAAAGGGTGCATGCACCCTTTTTCACCTTGGGTCACTGCACAAGGTCACTATAAGTCACCCCTATGCCAGGCCATCCTAGCCCAGAGGGCAGGGTGCAAGTACCTGTGTGTGAGGACACTCCTGCACTAGCAGAAGTGCCCCCACGAGCTCCAGTGCCATTTTTATGGACTTTGTGAGTGCTTGGTCACCATTTTATGCGTGTACTGGACACAGTTCACTAACTATGTCCTGCTACATAATAGTAACTCCAAACCTAGGCATGTTTGGTATCAAACATGTCGGAATCATACCCCAATACTGTTGCCGGTACTGGACGTATGATTCCATGCACTCTGGGAGCTCCTTAGAGGACCCCCAGTATTGCTCCTACCAGTCTTCAGGGTTTTCCAGGCAGACCAAGCTGCTGCCACTCCTCAGACAGGTTTCTGCCCTCCTGCTGCTTGAACAGCTCAAGCCCATGAAGGCAGAACAAAGGATTTCCTTTGGGAGAGGGGGGTAACACCCTCTACCTTTGGAAATAGGTGCGACTTGCTTGGGAGGGGTAGCCTCTCCAAGCCATTGATATGCTTTGAAGGGCACATTTGGTGCCCTCCATGCATAAACCACTCTACACCGGTTCAGGGACCCCCAGTCCCTGCTCTGGCACGACACTGGACAATGGAAAGGGGAGTGACCACTCACCTGTCCATCATCACCGCAGGAGTGGTGCCCAGAGCTCCTCCACAGGTTCCCTGGGTTCTGCCATCTTGAATCCAAGGTTGGCAGGGACCTCTGGGAGCATCTGAGTGGCCAGGCCAGGCAGGTGACATCAGAGCCCCCTCCTGATAGGTGGTCACTTGGCTAGGTGACCAATCCCACTTTCAGGGTTATTTAGGGTGTCTCTCTTGGGTGGGTCCTCAGATTCGGTTTGCAAGATTCAAGCAGGACTCCTCTGCAACCTCCACTTCAACTTCTAGCCACTGGAACTGTGACTGGCCCGTCCATAAACTGACATTCTGCATCCATGGAGAACTCTTCTTGCAACATTGTTTCCACGGCTCCTTCCAGCTTCTGCAACATTTCCCCAGCTGTGCATTCTCTGAGGTTGGCAAATCTTCAGCATGCACAAGAAGGAAGAAGGAATCTCCCTTGGAGTGAAGAAGTCATTCCCACTGCATCTACAGGTGCCTACTGCAACAACGACCGGCTGCGTGGATCTCCCCTCATTCTGAGCTGCGTGGATCCTACATCATGGGTGGTGGTCCAGAGTAGTCTTCTTGGCCCTCTCTGACAGTTGTTCAACTTTGGTGAAAAGAAGCCCTTGCCTTCCCACACAGGACAGTACCCCCATGCACCGTATCACTTGCAGCTGCCAAGGCTTGTTTGCATCTCTTCCAAGGGAACTCCAGGCTATGTGCAGCTCTAGCCCCCAGCACACCTTCCTGCGATGCACAGCTCTCTGTGTTGTTCTCCTCCTGCAGAGTGGGATCCCTTTCTTTAGTGCTGCATGGGCTCCTTCTGAGACTTCTGTATCTCCATCCTGTGGGACTACTGTGAGTGCTGCCTTTGCTCCTGTGGACTCTCTGTGACTCTGAGGGTCCCCTCTGACTCCCCCTTTTGGGTTGAGTCCTCCTGGACCTTGCTGGTCCCCGGCAGCACCACTTTTCCACTAACTGCGAATTTGCCTTTGCCAAGGCTTGTTTGTGGAATTCCTGCACCGACACCCATCTGCAATCTTCATTCCAGTGTGGGACATCTTCTACATTCCTCAGGAACTCTTCTCCTGCTCCAGGGCTTCAGTGCTGACCTGTTCTTCATTTCCATCAACCAACTCATGCCAGTACTACTACTCCTGGACTCCACTGTGTCTCTTGGACTTGGTCCCCTCTCTCCACAGGTCTTCCTATCCAGGAATCCACTGCTGGTTTCTTGCAGTCTTGTCTGGGTGTCTTCTTTTCCTTCCTTTTGGGTGGTTTAGGGAGATTTCAGTGATTTACTCCTGCTTTCCTGGTCGCTGGGGGGTACTGTATTACTTACCTCTGTGGTTTTCTAGTACTCCCAGCTACCCTCTACACATTCCACTTACATAGGTGGGGGTCCTGTGTTTGCATTCCTTTTTCTTTGTATATTGTTTGGGCTCCCCCTAGGGTCACCATTGGTTATTTACATTTGGCCTTTTTTCTAACCTTTTCTATGCCTATTGCTGTTTACTAGCGTATATAATTAGTGTATTACTTACCTCCTATTGGAGGGTTGCCCTTCTAGTATTTTGTGACCAAAAATAAAGTGTTTTCTATTATGTGTGTAAGTGCTGTATGACTACAGTGGTTTTGCATGAGCTTTACATGCCTCCTAGATAAGCCTTGGCTGCTCATCCACAGCTACCTCTAGAGAGCTTGGATTATAGACACAGTTTACACTTCACTAAGAGGGGATACCTGGACCTGGTATAAGGTGTAAGTGCCTTGGGTACCCACCACACACCAGGTGAGCTTCCTACATTGGTGGTGCACCAGTGGGATAAGCACTTGCAATTGCCTTACCACTCTGTCACTTGGTACTTTCCATGAGAAAGACCACTTACTTGCTAGGGGTCTACACTATACCTAGTAACAGGGAAACTGTCTCTTGGGTTTAGGTAAGAGAGGGGTTTAGGCATAGCCCTTACTCCAAACTTATTTTGGGGGACTTAGTTAAAGTAGTTAGGGATCCTACACCACTCTAGCTAGCTGACATGTCTTCAGCACAGCACACAAATCAGGTCATGGAGTCTCCTTATAGGGAAATGACCTTCTAAGAGCTTAGGGAGTTGTGTGCAGAAAGAAAGCTGAAGGCTGGGAGAAATCCCAACAAGACTCTACTTCTAGGTCTGCTCTTCCAGGTTGACCAGGAACATGCTGGTAGGCAGGAGGAGGAGGGGGATGAAGAAGGCTCTAACCCCCCAGTGCTAGAAAAAGACAATTTAGCCACAGAGGTTGGTCAGGACACACTCAGGAAGAATCGGGCAAAGCATGGGAACACCCACAGTCCTGCTAGGAGCACTTTCAGTAGTGTAAAGGGGGGGCATAACAGTACGTACACCTTTGTCCTTTGATGGCTGGTTCAGAGGTTCTCCCAGAATAGGAACAGATCCTCCTCTGCCCACTCTCACATCTCCTCAGAATCTGTGGAGAGCCAGCGCACAACTCCAGGGGATTCTCTAGATAGGGAACCCAGGCAACTGAGGCTGGAGGAGACCAAGCTGAGGCTGCAGCAGCAACACCTAACCCTAGACAGGGAGGCCTTGGCAGTGGAGAGAGAGAGGCAAGGGTTGGGGTTAGCACCCCATGGTGGCAGCAGCAACTTTGGTATCAGAGAGCCTAGGTCATGAAGGACCCTTTTAATTCCAGAAACCTCAGTAAGTTTGTTCCCCCATACAAGGTGGGGGATGACATTCAAAAGTGGTTCTCTTCTCTGGAGCGGGCCTGTAATGTACAGAGGGTCCCCCAGAGAGAGTGGGCTGCTAATCTCTGGCTCTCCTTCTCTGACAAGGGGAGGGATAGACTCCTCACTGTCATGGAGGAGGATGCTGCTAATTACACAGTTGTAAAGTCTGCTCTTTTGGATGGTTTTGGTCTCGCCACTGAACAGTACAGGATAAAGTTCAGGGAGACTTGGAAAGAGTACTCCCAAGATTGGGTTGATTTTCGGGATTGCTCTGTGAAGGTTTTGGAAGGCTGGTTACATGGTAGCAAAGTCAGTGACTATGAGGGCTTATAAATCTTATTCTGAGAGAGTATATACTTAATAATTGTGTGTCTGATTGGTTACATCAGTACTTGGTTGACTCAGATCTGACCTATCCCCAAGAATTGGGAAAGAAGGCAGACAACTGGGTCAGAACAAAGATGAACAGAAAAGCTCACACAAAGACAAGAAAAAGGAAGCAGGTAAGTCTCAAGACAAGGGTGGGGACAAAACAAACCTAAAGAGTCTTCATCAGCCCCACAAAATTCCTCTGGGGGTGGGTCCAAAACCTCTTCATCTTCTTTCCACAACAAAAAGCCTTGGTGCTATGTTTGCAAAAACAACGGCCGTAGGCCAGGAGACAGCTCCTGCCCTATGAAAGGCATCAAGCCATCCACCACTACAACCCCCACCCCTAACACTAGTGCCCCTAGTAACATCGGTAGTGGAGGGTCTGGTAGCAATAGCCAGTCCAAGGGTGAAGCTGGGCTCACTTTAGGAAGTGTAGTGGAGGCTGGTTTAGTCAGAGAGACTACTGAGGCTGTTTTAGTCTCAGATGGGGTCATTGATCTTGTCACCCTTGCTGCCTGTCCCTTTAACATGGGTAAGTACAGGCAGCTACCCTTGATAAATGGTGTTCAGGCAGAGGCCTACAGAGAACCAGGTGCCAGTGTCACCATGGTGACTGAAAAACTGGTGTCCCCTGAGCAATACCTCCTTGGTCGCCAGTACCAAGTGACTGACGCCCATAATAACACTGTGGGCCACCCCATGGCAGTTGTTGATTTCAGTTAGGGGGTGGAAGTGGGGGGGCTACTGGTCCTCAGATGTCCTCAGTTGTGTCCACACACCTATCTGTAGAGTGTCTACCAGGGAACTACTTGGAGACTTCAGCTTGGGCTGAAGTAGAGTTGGAGGCTCATTCAGCAAAGCAATGCTGGGCATCCCAGGGCATATTTTTGTTTTAACTAGGGCACATGCCAAAAAACAAAAAGAAAAAGGAAACTTGGAGCTTGGAGCTTGGAGCTTGGAGCTTGAAATAATGGCCCAAGAGGCAAAACATTGCCCGCTACCCCACCCTCCAGTGAGGATTCCCCCTTTGAGGAGGAGGAATCCACTTCCCTGGCAGAACCTACACCTGAGCAGTTGAAAGTTGACACAGCTGAACTCTTAAGTGCGGAGGCCTGCCAGGGAGGAATTTAGTATGGCTCAGAAAACCTGTCCCACATTGGAAGGGTTAAGACAGCAAGCTGTCCTGCAGGAAGCAAGGGATGCCAGTGGCACCCACAAGGTGTATTGGGAAGACAGCCTCTTATACTAAGAGCCAAGGGAACCCAAACCTACTACCACCAGGAGATTGGTGGTAACTCTGCAGTATAGAGAATTTTTGTTGACCCTTGCCCATGACATACCCATGGCAGGTCACTTGGGCCAAAACAAGACTAGGGACAGGCTTGTCCCACACTTTCAATGGCCCTATATGTCTGAAGATACAAAGAAGTTTTGTTGCTCTTATGTCACCTGTCAAGCCAGTGGCAAAACAGATGGCGCTCCAAAGGCCTCCCAAATTCCACTGCCAGTGGTTAAGGTTCCCTTTGAGGGGGTTTGGATGGATGTTGTTGGCCCCCAGACCTTGCCCACTGCCTCTGGAAACAGATTTATACTGGTGGTGGTGGACCATGCCACCAGGTATCCAGAGGCTGTACCTCAAAGGGCCACTCCAGCTCCTGCAGAGGCAAAAGCCCTTCTGGGAATTTTCCAGAGTGGGCTTCCCCAAAGAGGTGGTATCAGACAGAGGTACAAATGTTATGTCTGCTGGAAGGAATGTGGTGTAACTTTCAAGTTCACCACCCCCAAACCAATGGTTTGGTAGAGGGGTTTAATACAACTCTCAAGGGCATGGTCATGGGACTTTCTGAAAAACTCAGAAGGAGATGGGATGTCCTACTGCCATGCCTCTTTTTTTGCCTAGAGGGAGGTTCCTTAGAAGGGAGTGGGCTACAGCCCTTTTGAACGTTTATTTGGACACCTTTTTAGGGGTCCACTTGCTCTTGTAAGGAAGGGCTGGGGGTAACCTCTAAAGCCCCCTAAACAAGACATTGTGGATTATGTACTTGGCCTCAGATCCAGAATGGCTGAGTACATGACAAAGGCTACTAAAAACCTTCAGGCCAGCTGGGAACTGCAGAAGCAGTGGCATGACCAGAAGGCTGTTTTAACTGTTTACCAGCCAGAGCAGAAGCTGTGGGTCCTGGAACCTGTGGCTCTCAGGGCATGCCAAGACACGTGGAGTACTCCCCACACAATAGTGGAAAAGAAGGGTGAGGTCACCTACTTGGTGGACCTAGGCAATCCCAGAAGCCCCAAGGGTGCTTCATGTGAACCGGCTCAAGCCCTCCAATGACAGGGCTGACATTACCCTGCTCATGGCCACTGATGAGGGACAGGAGGAAGAGAGTGACCCTCTCCCTGACTTCTTCTCCAACACTGCTGGTGATGGCTCAGTTGATGGAGTAGTCCTGGCAGACTATCTTTCTGAATCTCAAAAAGAAGACTGCAGGAATCTCCTGGGCAGTTCTTAAAACTGTTCTCTCTAGCACCTGGTCAGACAACATGGTGTGAGCACACCAATGATACAGAGGACAGTTTGCCCATAAAGAGCAAAATCTATAGGCAACTTGACCATGTTTTATAAACTTCATCAAAGCAGAAGTGCAAAAGATGCTGTACCTAGGAGTCATTGAGTACTCTGACAGCCCCTGGGCTAGCCCAGTGGTGTTAGTCCTAAAACCTCACTCTCAGAATAGGAAAAGGGAAATTAGGTTTTGTGTTGACTATAGAGGGCTCACCACTGTCACAAAAAAAAAATGCTCATCCTAGCCCTAGGGCAGATGAGCTAATAGATACACTGGCATCTGTCAAGTATCTAAGCACATTTTAATTTGAAAGCAGGATATTGACAGATCAAATTATCAGATGATGCTAAACCAAAGACAGCACTTTCTTACATTGGAGGGCATTATCACTTTACAGTGATGTCCTTTGGTTTGAAAAATGCACCTGCCACATTTCAGAGGCTGGTGAATACAATCTTTCAAGGGTTGAAGGCCTATAGTGCAGATTATCTAGATGACATAGCTGTCTTTAGCTCCACCTGGGAGGGTCACCTGGTCCACCCGTGGAATGTTTTGGAGGCTCTCAGAAAGCAGGCCTCACTATCAAGGCCTCTAAGTGCCAGATAGGGCAGGGGAAGGTTGTATATTTGGGCAAACCAGGTAGCTTGCAAGATTCCAGCAGAACTCCTCTGCAACCTTACTTTGACTTCTAGCCACTGGAGTCACGACTGGACCCTCCAGGAAAGGACAATGTTCATCCACGAGGAAGATTCTGCTTGCAACATTGTTTCCATGGCTCCTTCCCGCTTCTGCAACATTTTCCTGGCTGTGCATCCTCTGAGGGTGGCATGTCTTTAGTCTGCACAAGAAAGAAGAAGGAATCTTCCTTGGAGCGAAGAAGTCACTCCCCTGCATCCGCAGGCACCAACTGCAATGAAGAGCGGCTGCATGGATCTCCTCTCATCCTGAGCTGCGTGGATCCTGCATCACGGGTGGTGGTCCAGAGTAGTCCTCTTGGTCTTCTCTGCCAGCTGTCTAAGTAAGTCCTTGCCTTCCCACGCAGGACAGTACACCCATGCGCTGCATCTCTTGCAGCTACCATGGCTTGTGTGCATTTCCACCAAGGGATCTTCAGGCTCTGTGTAGCCCCAGCACTTCTTCCTGCGATGCACAGCCCTCTGCGTGCTTCTCCTGCAGCGTGGGACTCTTCTCCAATTCTGGTGAGTGGGCTCTTGTGTTACTCCTGGTTCCTCGTCCAGTGAGCCTCCTGTGGGGGCTGCCTCTTCTTCTGTGGACTCTCTGCCTTGCTGATGGTCCCCCTTGCTCTTCCCCCATGGGTTGAGTCCTCCCGGACCTTGCTGGTCCCCAGCAGCTCCACTTTTGCTTCACTGTGACTTCTGCCTTTGTCAAGGCTTGTTGGTGGCTCTTCCACGCCACTGACCGACTGCAATCATCCATCCAGCGTGGGACGTTGACTGCATCCTCCAGGAACACTTCACCTGCTCCAGGGCTGCATTCCTGACCGTCTTCGTCCTACCGTTGACCAACTATTGCATCCACAGCTTGGGTGGGTAGTAGCTCCTGCTTCCCCTGGACTCTTCTATGACTTCTGGACTTGGTCCCCTTCTTTCACAGGTCTTCCTCTTCAGGAATCTATTGCTGGTTTCTTGCAGTCTTGTCTGGGTGTTGCATTTTCTTCCTTTCCTTCCTTTTGGGTAGTTTGGCGAAAATCTATTATGTTACTCCTTGCCTACTGGTCGCTCTGGGGTACTGTGGTACTTACCTTTGGGATTTCGTACCCTCTGCTCCCCTCTTCACATTCCACTTACCTAGGTGGGGAAGATGTGTTCGTATTCCATTTTTTCAGTGTATGGTTTGGGCTCCCCCTAGGGACACTATTGTCTATTTGCATTTGCACTGTTTTATACCACTTTCTATGCCTATTGCTGATAACAAGTGTACATATTTAGTGTGTTTACTTACCTCCTATTAAAGGGTTGCCTCTCTAGTACTTTTTTGGTATTGTGTCACTAAAATAAAGTACCTTTATTTTTGTAATACTGAGTGTTTTCTTTTATGTGTGTAAGTGCTGTGTGACTGCAATGGTATTGCATGAGCTTTGCATATCTCCTAGATAAGCCTATAATCTGCAACTAGAATATGTCTTTACCAGATATTTTGTTACCGAAGGTAAGTAACTTGTACATCTGATAGAGACTTCTAGTTGCAGATTCCTTACCTTAGAATAGAGACCCAAGCAATGCCATCCTCGGAGGTGGGCTGCAAACCAAGATCATACTATGAAGTCCTGCAGGACCGAACGACCAAAGTAGCCGTCCCGACGGACCTGACTGTCCAGGCAGTAGTGTTTAGCAAACTTGTGCAGGGACGCCCATGTAGCTGCCTGGCAGATGTCCAGGGCAGGAACTCCGCATGCTAACAGAGTGGAAGCAGCAGTTGCTCTGGTGGAATGAGCACGCAAGCCCTCAGGGGGTTGCTTCTTGGCCAAAGCGTAGCACATTTTGATGCAAAGAAGCACCCATCGAGAGATGGTACGCTTTTGCACGGCCTTCCCTTTTTTCGCACCCACATACCCGACAAAGAGTTGATCGTCCACACAGAAATCTTTAGTACGATTAAGATAGAACGCCAATGCTTTTTTTGGGACTAGACGGTGGAGCCTCTCCTCCTCATGAGAAGGATGTGGGGGTGCGTAGAAAGTAGGCAGGGTGATGTACTGGCCTACATGAAAAGGTGTAACCACCTTTGGAAGGAAGGAAGCCTTAGTGCACAACACCACTTTGTCAGGGTACACAGACAAGTATGGAGGTTTAGATGAAAGGGCTTGCAGCTCACTCACCCTGTGAGAAGAGGTGACGGCAACAAGAAAGACAGTTTTGATGGTGAGGAGCTACAAGGGACCAGTTGTGCATCGGCTCAAAGGGAGTACACATTAAATAGGTAAGGACAAGATTGAGGTCCCACTGAGGCATGATAAATGGAGTGGGAGGAAACAAATGGGTGAGGCCTTTTAGGAATCTACTCACAATAGGAGATTTTAAAAAAGAGGGCTGGTCAGGTAACCTAATGAAGGCCGAAATGTCAAATAAATACCCTTTAAGGGTGCTCAAAGCAGAGCCCTGCTGGGCCAAAGAAAGAATGAACTGGAGAACCTCGGATAGAGGGGCAGAGAGGGGATCAACAGATTTGTTGGTGCACCATGCCACAAATGTATTCCAACGACAGGTGTACACAGTTTTGGTGGAGGGACGCCTGGACCCCAAGATAACATCGCAGACTTCGGGTAGAAGATCAAAAGTGATCAACTGTCACCGCTCAATCTCCACGCATGAAGGTGGAGGCTGGACAGGTTCGGGTGAAGAACCGACCCCTGTTGCTGTGACAGAAGACTCTCCTGAAGAGGCGGTCTGAGTGGAGGATCGATGGACATGCTCAATAGCTCTGGATACCAGACTCTCCGTGCCCAGTCAGGAGCCACCAAGATGACTTGGACCTGGTCGTTCCTGATCTTCTTGAGAACTCTGGGCAGAAGTGGTATAGGTCGAAAGGCGTAAAGGAGGTCGGCGTTCCACTCGAGACGGAAAGCGTCTCAGATCGAGTGCCACCTTGGAAACTTCAACGCGCAAAACAGATGACATTGCCCATTCTCTGGGGAGGCGAACAGATCTAACCAAGGCTCTCCCCACTGCTGAAAGAGACCTTGTGCCACCTCCGGATGGAGACGCCATTTGTGATCGGCTGTGCATCGATGGCTGAGTTCGTCCGCTCTGGCGTTGAGGGAACCCGCCAGATGTTGAACCATCAGGGTAATGCCCTGATGTTCCAGCCATGTCTAGAGGCGTAGTGCCTCCTGACAAAGGGTCCAGGATCCTACTCCACCCTGCTTGTTGCAGTACCACATGGTGGTAGTATTGTCCGTGAACACCTGCACTACTTTCCCTTTGAGAGAGGGAAGAAATGCTTTCAACGCAAGCCTGATTGCCCGGAGCTCCAGAAGATTGATATGGAGCCCAGACTCCGCTGGAGACGAGAGGCCTCTGATTTCCGCCTCTCCTATGTGGCCGCCTTAACCCAGAAGTGACACATCTGTCACTATAAAGAGAACTGGTTGGGGGAGGGAGAGGGATCTGCCGTAGACTCAATGCGGATTCGAAAGGCACCACTGTAGGTCTTTTGAAGTTCCCTCTCAGATCTGGACCATGTCAGAGAGATTCCCCTGATGCTGCGCACACTGGAACTTCAGGTCCCACTATAGAGCCCACAAATGCCATCTGGCATGTTTTACTTGCAGGATGCAGGAGGCCAGGAGGCACAGCAGCCTCAGAGTCAGTCTCACCAAAACTCAAGACCGAGGCCGAAAGATCGGAATCATAGCCTGAAGGTCTTGGACTCGCTTTTTGGGAGGATAAGCCCGAAACTGCACTGTGTCCAGAACAGCACAGATGAAAGGGAGCGTCTGAGAGGGAGTCAGGTGTGACTTCGGCACGTTTATAGTGAACCCCAGCATGTGCAGGAGGTTTGCCGTAGTCTGAAGGTGGGAGGCAACTTTCTGGGGCAAGTTCGCCTTCAACAGCCAGTCATCGAGGTAGGGGAAGACTGACACCCCTAACCTACACAGATGAGCTGCAACCACCGCAGTCACGTATGTGAACACCCGAAAGACTGGAAATACAATAGCGCTTAAGCATTGAAGCTTTCAATTTAATGGCATGTTCGAGGGTAACTGAAGTATTGAAGACTTTCCCACTCTCTGAGTTTGTTTGTGAAGAATAACAATGCCAAAAGTTGGTGGGCGCCTGTCTTATCTGACGATGGCTGTATATCAGACCTTTAGTGCAAAGAAAGGAACTACTGTAGCAGCGGTTCCTTTCAATGTATAGAGATAGCCAAAAGGCCAGCGGTCATCTCTAAATTTAGCAGGCAGGGTACTGTAGGAAGCCTGCCTGGTGTATGGTGAGCACCTATTGTGTTATCACCTTATACCATGTCCAGGTATCCCCTATTAGTGAGGGTAGGCAGTGTCTAGGAAGCCAGGGCTCTCTAGAGGTAGCTGTGGATGAGCAGCCAAGACTTATCTAGGAGAGATCCAAAGCTTATGCAATACCACTATAGTCACACTGCACCATCACACCTGAAAGAACCATACAGTGTTACAAAAATAAAGGTACTTTATAATAGTAACACAAACACTAGAATACTGAATAGGCAATCCCTCAACTGTGAGTGAGTAAACACACTATTATATACACATTAGCAATCAGTGAAGAGTATAGAAAGCAAAAGGCATTGGCAAAAGCAGTAGAAAACAGTGTGGGCCTTAGGGGAGGGCCAAACCATATACTAAGTAAATTAAATGAAAGGTCCAGAGTCCCCCACCCAAGGATGTGGAATAGGTAGAGGGGAGCTGGAGGAACTAGGAACCCCAAGAGGTGAGTACCAGAGTGACCCCCAGCGACCAGGAGAGGAGAGATAAGTACCTGGTTTTCCCTAAACCCACCAGAACTTTGGAAAATGACTGTGCAAGACCCAGACCAGATAGGAGGGACCCAAAGGTGGATCCTGACAGAAGAGGATCCGCAAAGGAAGGGGACCAAGTCCAGTTCGTGATGGAGTGTCCGGCAGTGGCAGGAGCCACTACCCACCCTTCTGTGGATGCAGGACCAGGTTGATGGTGGACAAAGAAGGCCAGCAGTGCAGCACCTGAGATGGAGAGAAGTCCCAGGAGTGATGCAAGTGGTGTCCCACGTCGGCAGTCGAGGTACAGTTGGTTAGTGGTGGTGAAAAACCACCAAGAAGCCTAGGAAAATGCAAAAGACGGAGAAGAAGTTTTGCACGGCTGAAGAGTTCCAGCGAGGTCCAGGGGACTCAGCCCAAAGGAGGGGAGTCCGGGGATACCTTCAGCAGAGGGGAGAGTAACAAGAAGAGGATGCAGCCCCCACAGGCAACCCACCGGCAGCAAGCACAGCAATTTGCAGTGAGTCCCACACAGCACACCTGAAGAAGGGTCCCATGTCACTGGAGCAGCAGCGAGGAGACTGTGCTTTGCAGGTGGAGGTGCTGGAGGCTGGGGCTACATGGAGCCTGAAGATCCCTTAGAGCAGGAGTAAACAAGCCTTGGTAGCTGCAAGAGTTGTGGTGCACAAGGGTACTGTCCTGCAAGGAAAGGCAAGGGCTTACCATCTGACAAGTTGGACATCTGGTAGAGAGGACCAAGGGTACCACTGCAGACCACCACCTGTGATCCAGGATCCAAGCAGTTCCGGAGGAGTGCAGATCCACGCAGCCGGTCGTGGTTTCAATTGGTGCCTCAAGATGTAGGAGAGTGGCTCCTTCACTCCAAGGGAGATTCCTTCTTACTTCTTCTGAAGGCTAAAGACTCGCCCCCCTCAGAGGATGCACAGCTTGGTAAATGTTGCAATTGCTGGAAGGAGCCGGAGAAACAACGTTGCACATCGGAGTTGTCACTGGAATTGCAGATTGTTGGTTCCTGAAGAGTCCCGTTGCGGTTCCAGTGGCCAGAAGATTAAGTAAAGATGTAGAGGAGTCCTGGTGGAATCCTGCATGTAAAATCTGAGGATCCACCCAAGAGGGAGACCCGAAATAGCCTAGGAATGGGGGATTGGTCACCTAGCAGGGTGACCACCTATCAGGAGGAGGCTGTGATGTCACCTACCTGACCTGGCCACTCAGATGCTCCCAGGGGCCTCTGCCTACCTTGGATTCAAGATGGCAGAATCAAGTGGCCACCTGGAGGAGCTCTGGGCACCACCCAAGGGGTGGGGATGGACAGGGTAGTGGCCACTCCCCTTTCCTTTGTCCAGTTTCGCGTCAGAACAGGGACTTGGGGATCACTGGACTGGTGCAAACCAGGTTATGCAAGGAGGCTACCCCTCCCAAGCCATGTAACACCTACTTCCAAGGGGAGAGGGTGTTGCCTCTTTCTTCCACAGGAAATCTTTTGTTCTGCCTTCCCCTGCCTGAGCTGGGCAAGCAGCAGGAAGGCAGAAACCTGTCTGGAGGGTGGCAGCAGCGCGGGCTGCTCGCAAAACCCTGGAAGAGTGGTAGGAGCAATGCCCCAGAGTGACTGGAATTATACAACCAATACTGGTAACAGTATTGGTGTATGATTCCAACATGTTTGACACCAAACATGCCTAGGTCCGGAGTTACCATTATGTAGCTGGACATAGGTAGTGACCTATGTCTAGCACAGACATAAAATGGCATCCCGCACTTACAAAGTCCAGTGAAATGGAGCTGGAGTTCGTAGGGGCACCTCTGCTCATGTTTCCTCATGAGCTCCTCACACACAGGCACCTGCATCCTGCCCTCTGGGTTAGGAGGGCCTACCATAGGGGTGACTTACAGTGAACTTGTGCAGTGACCTGTAGTGAAAGGGTGCATGCACCTTTTCAAGCAGGCTGCAATGGCAGGCCTGCAGACACATTTTGCATGGGCTTCCTATGGGTGACACAATACATGCTGCAGCCCATAGGGATCCCCTGGTGCCCCAATGCCCTGGGTACCTATGAACCATATACTAGAGACTTATAAGGGGGCACGAGTATGCCCATTGTGGGGTGTGTAAAGTCCTAGGCAACCAAATTTAGAGGTAGAGAACACAATTATTGGGGCCTGGTTAACAGGCTCCCAGTGAAAACAAAGCATACTGATAGCAGGCAAAAAGTGGGGGTAACAATGCCAAAAAGAGGGTACTTTCCTACAAGTACTATCAGAATGGTCGAGGTAATGTTCTCTGCCGTCCTGAGGAACAACACTCCGTTCACCAAACTCTGGATCAGGCCCTAAGTCTGCTGCCTTACCTTCTACACTGAATGAATGACTGACTGACTGAATGAATGAATAATTGAGCTCACCAGTGGCAAACTACCTTTGCGAAACTTTCTTTGCACATTCAACTTATAGCCGTGGTAAAGGGCGTCAAATCAATCCAACAAAGTCAACATTTCTTTATACACAGAAAAAAGCTCTACTATATACCTGAAGACATAAGGGTCAAGACTGGAAGGGATGGCTGGCTCACCACTAGCTTACTACCTCAAACACAAGGCCTAACTTTCTCTTTTTGTATTTTTTCCTTACTTAGCTTATTTTATTGAAACAACTCCCAGGACTACAACCTTTGCATGGGCTAAAGGACCAACAAAAATGGAGGAAATTTGGGAGAAAGACCTGGGAGTAGTATGTTATCGTTTTGGGTCAGGAGTGCTATGGGCAGTACCTCTTAGGGGGCTAGTCTGCCCTCTCTGCACTTCCTGATTAAGTAACAGGGACTCCTGCAAGGAAGTCTTAGATTCTGTGGGCCTGATTTACTAAGGTAACTTTACACTGTTGTAATTTGTAATTTTGTAATTTTATGACTGCAGGGACTCCGCAGTCAGGGTGGAGAACGTCGCAGATACACAGATAAGATAGGCCTATCTCTTTATGTTAGAGTCCCCGCTGTCGTGAAATTATTATTAGTGAAATTCAACTCGTAGTTTTTGAATATCAAAAATATTTATAAACTTACAAATAAGTGTAAATTTCCCTTTGTAAATCAGGTCTTGTATTTTTAGGCTCCGTCATCTGCATCAATCCCACAGTACCTTGTCATTCATCCCAGAAGCACTGTCTCATCATTTTCTCTAATTTTATCCCTGTTTTTATTGCTTTCAGGCTTAAAACTGAACTTTAATTGTCTCAACAATCTATCCTACAATCCGATCTGCACTGCCAATTAACAATGTGAGGCTTTCCAAATCTGTGAGATTTTAAGGAGCAGACAGAAGTATTAAAAGGTAAATTCCCTGCTCTCCCTTCTCCTGAGTACTTGGAGTACTTTAAATGAGATGAAATGTTCTCCAAAATCTCTCTTTACTTACTGGTGGAGATTATATGGTCACTCAAGGCCAAGGTTCAAGGTTCAATAAACTGGAGTGAAGGTGAGAGTAGATACATTGTAACACAAACATTGCAAACATATCCATGTCCAAGCTATTACTAACACTACTATGACCACACCTTAGCAGATATACAGTATTAAGAAAAAATAACACGTAAATCAACAGTATGGAATTTCATAAAACTTCAAACAACTATCAGTGGTACAATGTATTAACACTGGGTAACCCAGTTAAAGTCAAAATATACTATTGGCGATGAGTACAGCTATCAGAATCAGTGCACTGCTTATAATAAGATTTTACGCAAACTTTAAAGAATCTGCTCCTCTCTCACAGGCATGACACATGTTATCTCTGGGACTACCAACCTTTCTGCCAGAAGATAGAGGCTCCCACTATGTGTGACGCCGCGGAGACCAGTGTCGTCCCCCTGGCGGGCCGCAGTCGGATCGGCGGTCCATGTTTCGGGCAGGCAACCAGGGTGGCTGAAACCACTTGGGTTAAATGCACCTTTGTGAATCTCTTCCTTCGAGGACTACGAGATGAAAAAAAGTATGAACTGGTGCATTCCACCCAGGTAGAATTGTTGAAAGAACTGATGGATCTGGTATTAAATATAGAGTACCGTTTACGAAAATGTAGATTGGAGAAACGAAAGACCAGGTTGCAGTCCCGTTCATCGCCCTGATGAAAACCGATCAGATAACCCAGCTTCTACAGAAGAAGTACCCATGCAAATAGATATTGTCTGTGGACCATCTAATCTGAAGCAGAGCGAGAAAACAGACGACATAAGGGCCTGTGTCTTTACTGTGGAAAGTTGAGAGAACTGATGGATCTGGTATTAAATATAGAGTACCGTTTACGAGAACGTAGATTGGAGGAACGAAAGTCCAGGTTGCAGTCCCAGTCAGGAACAAACCGATCAGTATAGAGTAGCGTTTACGAGAATGTATATTGGAGAAACGAAAGACCAGGTTGCAGTCCCAGTCAGGAGCAATGCTCCTGACAGGGACTGCAACCTGTACGTACGTAAATCGCCCTGATGAAAACCGATCAGAGAACCCAGCTTCTACAGAAGAAGAACGCATGCAAATAGATATTGTCCGTGGACCTTTATCCGAAGCAGAGCGAGAAAACAGACGACATGAGGGCCTGTGTCTTTATTGTGGAAAGTTGAAAGAACTGATGGATCTGGTATTAAATATTGAGTACCGTTTACGAGAACGTAGATTGGAGAAATGAAAGATCAGGTTGCAGTCCCAGTCAGGAGCAATGCGCCCTTCAGTAGGTCGCCCTGATGAAACCGATAAGAAAACCCAGCTTCTACAGAAGAAGAACCCATGCAAAAAGATATTGTCCAGGACCTTTATGCAAAGCAGAGTGAGAAAATAGATGACATAAGGGCCTGTGTCTTTATTGTGGAAAGTTGAAAGAACTGATGGATCTGGTATTAAAAATAGGAGTACCATTTACAAGAAAGTAGATTGGAGAAACAAAAGACCAGGTTGCAGTCCCAGTCAGGAGCAATGCGCCCCTCCGTACGTCACCCTGATGAAAACTGATCAGAAAACCCATGCAAATAGATATTGTCCGTGGACCTTTATCCAAAGCAGAGCGAGAAAACAGATGACGTAAGGGCCTGTGTCTTTATTGTGGTAGTGCGGGTCATCTAATCCGAATGTATCCTATTCGTCCTATCAGACCTTCGGGAAACGCCAACTGCTGGCCCCTGTGTGAAGGAAGGGGAAGGGAGGTGTTGAGATACCTTCTATCTGATCTCCAAAAGCAAGTACCACAGCTCTCTTTATATTATCAGTAATCCTACAGTGTCATAATAACCAGGAAGAACAAGTATTCGGGTTATTGGATTGTGGAGCTAGTGGAATATTTTTAGATGAGAAATGGGCTAAAGAAAAAGGAATACCTCGTGTCCCTAAAGAGATCCCAGAACATGTCCAAACTGTGGATGGTTCTCCTCTAACCTCTGGACCAGTTGTTGTTACCACTCCTACACTTTGTTTGCAGTTCGGAAGACATCAGGAATACGTTACTTTTGACTTGATATCTTCCCCTACCAATACTATGATTCTGGGTATTACTTAGCTAACACGACATAATCCATATATTAATTGGGAACATGGACTATATCGCTTTCATGCCACTTTTGCCAAGTACATTGCTGTTCGACAGACTCCTATTGGTCCCCTAAAGGTTCCATCATATCCTCCAAAGAAGCAAGTTCTATCATTATCATAATTCAAGGAGTACCCAGCTGCTATCAAGAATACTCTGACATGTTCCAGAAATCTATAAAACCCATTTTGCCTCCTCATCAGGAATATGACTCTACTACCCCTTTGATACCTGGGGAAGTAGTTCCATTTGGAAGAATGTATTTATTGTCTGAGCAGGAAAAGAAGGTACCTAAGGAATACATTGATAAAAACCTACAGAGTGGATGGATTGTTCCCTCTTCGTCACCTGCCGGGGCTCCTCTTTTCTTCGTACCGAAGAAGACTAAAGATCTACTCCCCTGAATTGACTTTCGAGAGTTGAATAAAATCACCATCAAGGATAGGTAACCTCTGCCCCTTATTAAGAATGTTTTAGTAGCAGTCCCAAGAGCCAAGATATTTACCAAGTTGGATCTGTGGGGAGCCTACCATCTTTCACGAAATAAGGAAGGTGACAAAAGGAAGACCGCTTTTACGTACTCCGTTGGGCCATTTTAAATACCACGTTATGCCTTTTGGTCTGACCAACGCACCTTCCATGATCCAAAGATTTATGGAGTCAGTGTTCTCTGATCCTTTGAACCAAAGTGTCGTAAAATATCAAGATGACATTCTGGTATATTCCTGTTGTCCCGAACAACAAACTAAGCATGTTCTTCAGGTTTTAGAAAGACTCGGACAAAACTATCTGTACTGTAAGCCTGAAAAGTGTGAGTTCAATAAGACTGAGGTTCAATATCTTGGTTTCCGTAACAATCAAGTAGCCATCGCCATGGACCCAGAAAAGGTACAAGCCATTTTTGACTGGCTTTCTCCTGCTTCTGTTAAGGAGATACAATGCTTTCTGGGTTATCCAATTTTTATAGACAATTTATAAAGGACTTTGCCCAACTACAAGGCCATATAAGCCAGACCATCAAGAAAGAAAACCTAAAGTGTTTAATTTGGACAGAAGAAGCAGAAAAGGCTTTTCGGAATCTTAAAAGGACCTTTACACAAGCCCCGATATTACGGCATCCTGACACTACTAAGAAATGTATAGTGGTTGCTGACGCATCGGATAGAGCCATTGGAGCTGTGTTACTACAGAAACAAGACGACGATGGCTTGGAACATCCTGTCTTTTATATATCCCATGTGTTGTCAAATGCGGAACAAAAATATTCTGTGTTGGAAAGGGAATTGCTTGCTTTAAAAGCTGCCTGCAAAGAATGCAGGCATTTTCTAATGGGTTCTAAGGAGACATTTGAAATTAGATCCAATCATTGCAATATACAATGCAGCTTTCAATGTCGAAAGAGTTGTCAAGCCAGATGGGCATTCTATTTCAGTCAATACGATTCCTGGATCCCAAAATGTTGTGCCAGATGCTTTATCCCGCTGATATCCAGAAAGCACAATTACTTCTTCTCCACACATTATAGAACCATGTCGAATTGTGGGAGTCGTTCACTCAATTCTTGACCGCGTGAAGACAGAGTATCAGAATCTACCTCTTGAAGAATGGAACGATTTAAGTCCCCACTTTCAGAAGAATGAGGACTATTACTATCATCAAGACACCTTGTTTCTGCCTACTAAGAAAGTGCAAACAGAAGCCTTTCAAATTTGTTATGACTCCCCTATTGCTGGACACTGTGGAATCAAGAAACACAGGAACTGCTCCTTCGTTCCTTTTGGTGGCCAACATTAAGGTCTGACGTTGAAACATATGTAAATTCTTGCCCAATCTGTGCTCAAACTAAGATACCTCGAACCAAGCCAGCAGGTTTATTGATGCCCTTGCCTGTGCAATCCGTTCCGTGGCATATGTTGTCGACCGATTTTATATGTTCTTTGCCACCTTCTGTAGGTCATCAGGTCACAATGGTAACTGTTGACTCGTTTACCAAAATGGCTCATTTTACAGCCTTAAAGAAATTATCCACCGCTAAAGAAATGAGTCAAATCTTTCTACAAGATATATTCCAATTGCACGGCCTTCCTCAAATAATAATTTCTGATCGATGTACCCCAATACGTGTCCCGTTTTTGGAGAGGTTTTTGTAAATTTTTACATATAGATATGGCTCTATCATCTGGATTCCATCCTCAGACCAGTGGTCAAACGGAACGCCTAAATCAAGGACTACACCAATATCTATGCTGTTTATGGGCGAGCGCAAAGCTCTCAGTCCATTCAGTAATCTCTCTTTGGGCTTCAAACCATGCCCATGTCACGTCAGTCACTTACATTGGTTTGTGGGCTTGCCTTTTAAAATACGCTTGCTTTCATTTGTGAAAAGCATGCATAGGTCATGCCTTTTCCGCTGTTTAGCCACCTACACAGCACCGGTAAACTACTAGAAACATACGAGGCTCCATGTTTTCAACCTGGGGTCCTGACTACTTTATCTGTTTATTTTATACGCAGAGCGATGGCGCTGGGGTTTACATAGCGCTACAGCGCTCGTTTTTCCATTTTCAATTTCAGAGCGATTGCGCTGCATTTTACAGAGTGCAATCGTGCTGTTTTTTTTCTTTTCTTATTTATTCTTGTTTCTCAATGTTTCTCCTTTCCGACTTCTATACTTCCAAAATGGCAAGAAAATCCATGCATGACTTGAAAAACCAAGATTTCTTGCTGTTTTAAAAAGGTTAAGTTTGGTATGGTTAAGTGTGGATTGAGAAGGAATGTCAGACGGTGGTGTGGATTTGGGTTCAGGATTCCACAGAGCCTTGATGTATGCAATGGAATACATGAATCAGAGTGCACACACCGATGCCTTCGTTTTGGATGCATTTACTGTTGGGCCGGGCACGTGGGCTGGGAAAGGAAGCGCTCGTGCCCGTGGTGGAAGTGATGGTGCATGTGGCTACCTTATTGTGATGAGACTGCGTGGTAGCCTGGCCGGTAGTGCACTGACTGCTTAGACCAGGTGGTTTCCATCATGAACCTGCTGAGTAATACATACAAACAACTTAAGTGGAGGAAAAAGCAGCAGCAGCTCCTTGGGGCAGTTACTTCAAGACAGTAAGATAGCATAGCAAGTTTATGTATCTGCTGTATCTGCTGCATACATATGTTTGTCAGTTATAACCAGTTCTCATCTAGGCGCACCTTTTGTAGCTTTGGATTTTTTTTTTAAATGTTATTTTCAGATGCATTCGTACAATTGAACTGAAGCAAGAGTCCATACCCCTGTGTGCACTGTTGTGTTAACTGAATACCCAGCATAGAACACACACTTATTTACAAGCCCCTTGCACCGTCGGTCCTCCCTTTTTCCCCATAGGAATGTCTCTGTATTTCATCTTTCTGTGGCTGATTAATTGAGTACAGTTGAGCTGAACAGCAACAACGCCTATTAACAGAGATAGTCACCCCACACTAACATCTAGTAATGCATAAGTGTCTGTATTAATATTGTTCACATCACAAAACTGCATTATACACGTTTTCTTTAGTACACGAAAAACATATCACAGCTCTCAGACAGCATACTTGCTGCTCCATGGCTCCGCCCCCAGCTGCCCCTGCTTTCGGCCAGTAATATGCCTGGTGTGTTCTTATTCTGCATTATGCAGACCTTCGTACTGACACCTCACTCACCCCAAACAGAGCTTGCGCTAGGAGACATATGACCAATGCCAACACTTCACTCAGCTGCCAGCAAGGTCCCAACCATGTTTGTTTGCTATTATTCTCCGTTCGTGTCATTGATATATCCTGCAAACAGCTTTTCAATGAGTCCTTGAAGTATGATGTCAGTGCAAGCTGCAGGTTTCCTCAGGGAATGAACTTAACCATACATATTCTTTAATTCCATAGTGTGCTTGTCTTTCCATTTCTGTGAGGTACCAACGAGGCTCTGCTTCACTCATAGTGGAATATTTAAAGCTGCTCTGATGATACAATGCCATGTGGAGTCATTGCAGTACAAAAGTCACATTCAAACTTCACTCCTATTTCAGATGATCAAACAGTGTTGACTTTTCCAAAATCTCAGAGTAATGTGTCTGTATTGCAAGCTGCAGATAGAGGAAGAAGGCAAATGTAAGTGATTTAGGGCCAGATGTAGGAAGAAAGCAAATTGCGAGTCCTTCCGACTCGCAAATTGCAACTCGCAATTTGCAATGCAGAACGGTGTCTCAGACACATTCTGCGACTCGCTATGGGGTCGCAAAGACCCACCTCATTAATATTAATGAGGTGGGTCGCATTTTGCGACCCCATAGCGAGTCTGGGGACTCACGGGGATGGTGGCCTGCTGGAGACAGCAGACCACCATGTCCGTGACTGCTTTTAAATAAAGCAGTTATTTTTTTCTATCTGCAGCCCGTTTTCCTTAAATGAAAACGAGCTGCACATAGAAAAAAATACCGAAACCTTTTGTTTCGGTTTTATTCAGAGTAAGCAGTGGTCCATAGGACCACTGCCTGCGCTGAAAAAATAATTTTGTGATCATTCACAAAGGGGAAGGGGTCACATGGGGACCCTTTCCCGTTTGCACCATCCACTTCAAGTGGATGGTAACTGCGAGTTGATTTGCGACCGCTTTCGTGGTCCAAATCAACTTACATCGTGGTGCGATTCGCAAATAGGAAGGGAACACCCCTTCCTATTTACGAGTCGGAAATGCATTTTGCGAGTCGGTTCCGACTCGCAAAATGCGTTTCTGCATCGCGTGCGGGCATTAGTGCCTCGCAAATGGCATTTTTCACCGTTTGCGAGGCGCTAATGCCTTGCTACATCTGGCCCTTAGTTATCTGCAGGGCCACTAGAATTATGTGGCAGGAAAGGACCGAATTATGAGGCAGGGTTGACCAGTTTATGTGGCAAGAAAAGTCCAATTAGATATTTACAATGTCAGTAGCTCTAACTTTCGCAGATGAGAGACACATTGCATTGAAAATGCTTGTTTTGTAAAGCAATTGGTCCTCGTATCCACTATTGGCTGAGGTTTCCTATAATAATACAGTCCACAGTTCAACATTTAATCCTACGGCTTTTCCTAATGTCACTTGTGAACACTCCACTGTTACAGCAGTTACCTCATTTGCTCGAAGTCTCCGCCATATACAGGACCTGATACGTACCAATCTCTTAGCTACAAAACGTTATATGAAGAAAGTAGCTGATACTCAATGTAGTTCTGCCCCATCTTACCAGCCTTGGGATAAAGTATGGCTTTCTTCAAAGTTTCTGCCCTTTCGCTTATCCCAGAATAAGTTCAAGCCCCATTACTATGGACCTTTTAGAGTTCTGCATGTGTTGAATCCATTCTCTGTTCAACTTCGTCTACCACTGTCTTGGAAAGTTCATCCAGTTCTTAATGTGTCTCAACTCAAACTGTTTGTTCCTGATCCCTACCAGAGACATGCCCATTGTCCTCCTTCTCTTTGGATTGATGGCCATCCTGAGTATGAAGTACAGGAGATTTGTGATTCTCGCATTTTTCTAAATCAACTTCAGTTCTTGATTCACTGGAAAGGATATCCCATAAGTGATAGTTCTTGGGAGGATGCTTCCTCTGTCCACGCTCCCCGCTTGCTCTGCACATTTTTTCAGCATTTTACGGACAAGCCTGTGGCTTCGAGGGGGGGACCTACTGTGACGCCGCGGAGACCAGCGGCGTCCCCGTTGCGGGCCACAGTCGGATCGGCGGTCCGCGTTTCGGGTGGCCCATTCTGCAGTGGGCCTCTTTTTGGTCCGCAACTTGTTTTTGGGCATCGGCATGGTCTGGGAGTTCTATTTTGGGCTCTGGGTCATGCTGCACTCCTTCGCGACCCCCATAGTTTTGCTTACCTACTTTCTGGGTTTCTTTTTCCTTCTTTTCTTTTTCTTTTTTCTCCTTCCTTGGCCATATCTTCTTCCTCCAAGGAGTCTGTGTTTCCTTCCCTGCATGTATTGCTCATCACCTTGTCTACTATGGCTATTTTTCCATTCACCTGAATGTGGCTTTTCCCAGTCCAAGATGGTGTCTTAGCTCTTCCTGTATGTCACTTCCTGTTGGTCAGTATATAAGCACAGAAGGTCTCCTGTTCCTTGTGTTGCAAACACTTCCGTCCTGGTGGTGCTCCTCGCTCCCGTGTCCTGTGATTCAGACCTCTCCTGTTTTGCTCTCAGTTTTCTTGTTCCATATTTTCATGTTTTTTTTCTTATTTCCTACTGGAAAGGGTCGCCCTTACCTTGGCCAATCCAGAACAAGCAAGAAACCAGGTGGTGCCCAGAGACTTGCAGATTACAGCGGTAAGAAGCGTGCAAATCGTGACACTATGCTGTTGTCGATGACACCAGTGATTGTCAACCACTGTGCTGCTCATGGTCCTCTCATATAAAATATTAGACTGCGATATTTTTATGTGAGGTAATCTGAATACTGGACCCGCCCACTGAAACTGTAGCGCTTCATGATGTCATAATATAAATCATACAACTGTGAAAAACTCAATAAAACAGTCATTTGTATTTATAGTGTCATTGTTTGCAGTTCAGTCTTTATATGCACAATATATCATCGTAACAAGCTGATGCGAGTTTAGAGTTAGGGTGTCTCTACTGTTAAAATGTGACAGATGAACCTGGTCAAAAGTTTGGTATTCACGCAGAACAAATCTCCCAGCAGGTGGTCAGGAGGAAGATCAGATCTCACTGTGACCCTTCGAGGAAATTTTTATGCAACAAAGACAAAGATGGGCACACACAGAATCACACAGGACCTTCATTGAGCTCTGGATTCAGCTAGCAAGCATGCTTGATGTCTGACTGGAGCCAAGGGTAAGGTACACTGGATTCCACAGACATGGAATAAAGTTGGAATAAATCAAGTGCTGTCGTATGGGCATTGTGCTCACCAGGCAAGGCTATAACTCAGCTCGCCTACGCTTGCAGAGATGGTGCATGGGCAAATCAAGTAACCCTACCAAGTGGACAGTGGCTGTAGCATTAGCAATTTGGCTTCTCTTTTGGCACTGAAGGAAGCCCCAAAGCCCACACTGGCTCCATGCACTCTGCAGTAGCCGGCATATACACTGTGTGGGGTGCCCCTGTCCAACCAAGCGGCTGACAGGAGTTGCAGCACTCAAAGACACAGGTCAACACACTGAGCATCTTTTGAGGTGGGAAAGGTGACTTGAAAACTGAGACCCTGTGTTTTGCAGAAAAAGCTAGTCTTAATGGATTCCTGTTTGCTACTCATCACAAAAGGGTGCTTCACAAGTAGAAATCCAGCGGTAGACCACCATAAAGTGTCTTTGTCTTGCGGGGATCAGCAGCCTGGCTTAGTGCATAACTCCAAGACAACACCAAGGACCAGGATTTCTGCCCATATCCAGGATCAAATTAAATAGTCAATCCCAATCTACCAAGTTAGTGGGAACAGAAGCAGCTACCAGGAAATGCCCAATATGGTGAACTGAGTGTGCTGTGCAGGCCATATTGAGTGGTTTACTCCAATGTGCCTCCACAGGGAGGTGGAAAGGACCACAAAAAAACATAGAAAAATAATGTAGAAGTGATCTAGCTGCTCCTGGCATTGGCATCATTATGCATCTCTTGTCAACATCACCTTTTTGTCAACATCTTATCTCCTTGACACAGAAGATCTTTTAGCCCAAGGAAAAGCAGGATTCATCCCAATCTGCCTACCCCAGGGGTGCTGAAAGGCCCACCAGATACCAGAGAACCTTGAAATAGATACTGAAATAGTGAATGGAGTTGAGGGATGGTCCTGTAGCATCTACTTGCCTCACTCCATCTACAATAGGCTGAACCACTTTCTGACCATAATGGAGCATGGGCTACCTACAGGAACCAAGCTAGGCCAGCTGAACAAAGTACATAACCAGTTTGTGGAGCGTTGCAAGGATCTGTGTCAAAGATGCATTGCACAGCAAAGGACATGTGTCCTTTCTGACATGCGGTGAGGCTGTGGTGCAAGGCTTTGTTGTGTTATCAAAGAAGATCCCATCGACAAGTGCTTGCGATGTGAAGTACAGAGTTGAAGATATGTTACTCAGTTGGGGTGATGCGTCTGTTCTGAGGAGCTGCAAAACTTCGGTGCAGATTCAGGGGTCATCATCGAGGCTGCTGTTGATGAGGGATGCAAGGGCCTGCAGTGAGGATTCGTGGTGCAGTGCTGGATCTAATGTGGTGACGGACTGCAGTGTGGGTCTTTGTGGCGGTTCCTATCTACGCAGCAGTGGCAATGCGTCGGTCCTGCTTGGGGATGCATCACACATGCTGGATCCACAGAGGCAGGCAGTGCACCTTAGGCCCACTTCCAAGGGTGCAGGACTGTGGTGGCACCACCTGGCATGATAGGCTCAAAGGATGGCAGATTTTGGGTGCAGGAGCAAGGTTTTTGGAGACTTCTTCCCTGAAGCTGATGTCAGGAGGCAGTCAACTAGACCTTGAAGTCATTCTGGGGTTCTGGGTTCAAGAGATGCTAGTCCAGTCCTTCTCACCCAGGCAAGAGGGAGGCAGGCAGCAGGTCAGCACAAGGCAGCAGCCAAGTAAGGCAGTAGTCCAGCAGGACAGCAATCTAGCAGAGTGGCAGCCCTTTAGCAGCACAGCAGTCCTTCTTCCTGACAGAGTATCCACAGGTCCAGGAGTGTACTGAAGAGTTGGTGTCTGAGGTCCAGTATTTACACCTAATTTTGTCTTTGAAGTTGGGGAGATGCTTCTAGAGGTTTCCCTTTGAAGTCCCCAGTCATCCTACTATCCCTGTCCTGGCTCCAGACTATTTAAGTGGGGTATGCAGCCCTTTGGGTGAAGGGTGGGCTGTGCCCAGCTCCTCCCTCCCATTCAGCCAGTGATGACCCACACAGACACACCTAAGATCGCTATTGTGTGCCTGTCTAGGAAGGATACACAAAGCTCAACCATCAACTATACCCAGTCATGTGACCCAGGTACAGGCCACCAGCACTAAATGGCTAAGGCAATAAAATTGCAACTTTATACAAGTGGCATTTTCAAAATTGTAATTAATTTAAAATCTGACTTCACCATGAGTTAGGATTTTTTCATTACAATTCCAAATACATCAAACATGAATTGAGTATCTGCTTCCATTCGGAAATTACAGCTTATTAAATGTAATTGTTAGACCTGATAGCCTTAGGATAGTCATCCCCCAAAATTTTGCCTGCCTCCCTTCACTTTCTGACACTGTGTTTTACTGGTTTTAGGACTCTGTGCACTTTATCACTGCTAACCAGTGCTAAAGTGCGCATGCTCTCCCTTAAACATGGTAACATTGGTTCCATCCCAATTGGCATATTTGATTTACTTGTAAGTCCCTAGTAAAGTGCACTACACTTGCCCAGGGCCTGCAAATTAAATGCTACTAGTGGGCCTGCAGCACTGATTGTGCCACCTACATACGTTGCCCCTTAACCTTGTCACAGGCCTGCCATTGCAAGGCCTGTGTGTTCAGTTTCACTGCCACTTTGACTTAGCATTTAAAAGTACTTGCCAAGCCTTAAACTCCCCTTTTTCTACACATAAGTCACCCCTGAGGTAGGCCCTAGGTAAACCATAGTGCAGGGTGGTATGTAGGTAAAAGGCAGGACATGTACATGTGTGTTTTATGTGTCCTGGTAGTGGAAAACTCCTAAATTCGTTTTCCACTACTGTGAAGCCTGGGTCATGGTGGAGGAAATCATCTGGGTACAGCCACAGCTATTCGGATCACAGGTGCAGCACACCACCATAGCTAGGAAGATGGAGCTATGGCGCAGAATCGTGGACAGGGTCAACGCAGTGGGACAGTACCCAAGAACTAGGGATGACATCAGGAAGAGGTGGAACGACCTACGGGGGAAGGTGCGTTCTGTGGTCTCAAGACACCAGATTGCGGTTCAGATGACTGGTGGTGGACCCCTACCTCCTCCCCCAGAACTAACAATATGGGAGGAGCAGATCTTGGCTATAATGCATCCTGAGTCCTCCAGCTACTCGCAGGAGTAGCTGGAGGACTGGACTCTGGTAAGTCAAACCTTTAACTACCATATCCCCCACCCTACCTGCATACTATCACATACCTCCACCCTCGCCCTCACCCCCATCCCTCCAACTCCTCACACATGTCCCACTATCACAAACCACACATCCCAAACCCAAGCCCTGCATGCAACACCAAAGCATGGACACCCATCACCAACGCATGTCCACTGCACATACCCATACACCCCCCTAAACCATTATCACAGAAGGTCCCACACAAGAATGGAAGCACTGGGGTACAGGGTGACCCACCCATTGCACACCATGACACACACAGATGCAATAATCATGCCTTTACACCCCTGCAGGACCCCTACCCAACCTTACCAGACAGGAGGGTACAGACATGTCCACTCCACCCACAGAAGAGGACCACAGTGATGACAGCAGCTCTGTCCAACTGGATCAAGATGACCAGCCCGGCCCATCTGGGACCTCAGGACAGTTGGTTCCTCTCACACTGGCACAGGCAACTACAGAGCTTCCCCCCTCTGAAAACACCAGCACAGCACCCACCCAGCGGGCCCATCCCACTGTCCCAAGGATACGTCAAGCAGCAGTGTGTCCACCACTACAGGGAATCCAGGCTAACCCACCACCCCAACAACACCAGGGACCTGGGGGCAGTGGTAGTGGGCACATGGTTCAGGGGACAGAGGCCCAGGAACACAGAGTAACTGGGAGGGCTGCTGTGCGACAGGGGGAGGACAGGCCCAGGGAACTCACTCTCCACGAGGCCCTCTCCAACATCATGGGAGCCTACCACCATTCCCAGGAGATGATGGCAACGGTACTGGCCAAGTTTCAGGAGACCCAGCAGCTGCAGGAGGAACAGTATTAGGGGTTCAGGGAGGAACTTAAATCCATCAATACCACCCTGGGCACCATTGTAGGGGTGCTGAAGGAACTCGTCAACACCAGGAGGGACACTGTGGCACAACAAGGGGCCCTGACACTAGCCTGGACGATGAACTGCCGACCATCTCCGTCAGTGCTAGTGGACAGAAGGCACCGCCACAGGGCCACAACACCAGCAACCCACCCCCTGCAGATGGAGAACCACCCCGCAAGCGGTCCCTGAGATCCAGGACAAAGACAGAGAACAATACCAAGACACCCGCCTAGAAATTAGACCACCCTGATTGTCATCCTTCTGTCCCACTTTGTCACCCTGTCCATACTTAAACTGCCTATGCCCCTTTGGACAATGCACCTGTGAGACTAATAGACTGGACTCTGCCATGGGCATTCCTCCACCATCACCCCTGACCATTTTATAATCCCCTCCACTATTTAGCACTTAAATAAACACCCTTAAATCACAAAACATTCTGTAGTCAGTCTGCTTTCGAAAATGTGTATTTGCAATAACTGTAGAAAAATGCTATATCCAATGTAATGTCAACATACCTATGTCGCACAGCTCTAGTCCATGCAGACACAAAGCAGAGGTCACACAGTGGGACCCACATCTGTGAAATCGAATGGGAAAGTGACAACTCAGTGTCCATTAACTGGGTCAAAATGACAGACAGATGAGACGTAGAAGAATTAAATCAGATGTAGCAGGCAGTGTTGTCTTCTTACCTGTGTCTCACTGGAAGTATTGCTGGATCACTGTGTTCCTGTTGTCTATGTCCTCTTCTTCTGCTTCCTCGTCTTCACTGTCCACAGGCTCCACAGATGCCACAACACCTCCATCTGGACCATCCTCCTGCAGAAAAGGCACCTGTTATCGCAAAGCCAAGTTGTGAAGCATACAGCAGGCCACGATGATCTGGCATACCTTCTTTGGTGAGTAGAATAGGGAACCACCTGTCATATGGAGGAACCGGAACCTGGCCTTCAGGAGGCCGAAGGTCCTCTCTATAATTCTCCTAGTTCGCCCATGGGCCTCATTGTAGCGTTCCTCTGCCCTTGTCCTGGGATTCCTCACTGGGGTCAGTAGCCATGACAGGTTGGGGTAACCAGAGTCACCTGCACATGGCGAGGGACAACTGTTAGATACACACTAACTCTTAGGGACATCCCCAGACCCAGACACCTAGTCACACTGTATTGGGTCCATGTCCTCACCCAATAGCCACACACGGTGCCTCTGGAGTTGCCCAATCACATAAGGGATGCTGCTATTCCGCAGAATGTAAGCGTCATGCACTGAGCCAGGAAACTTGGCATTTACATGGGAGATGTACTGGTCGGCCAAACACACCATCTGCACATTCATAGAATGGTAACTCTTCCGGTTTCTGTACACATGTCCACTCCTGTGGAGGGGGACCAAGGCCACATGTGTCTCATCAATGGCACCTATGATGTTGGAGATATGTCCCAGGGCATAGAAGTCACCTTTCACTGTAGGCAAATTCTCCACCTGAGGGAAAACGATGTAGCTGCGCATGTGTTTCAGCAGGGCAGACAACACTCTGGACAACACATTGGAGAACATAGGCTGAGACATCCCTGACACTCCTCCATTGTCGACAAGTCCACCAGCGGTCTGTATACCGGAAGATGCCGACATCTCCTCACCTGCCCCAGCGGACGTGCTCATAGGAGGAGAACAGCGAGCAGAGAGTCAACCAATACTGAGGTACGTAAACACAACTTTATAGCAAAATGTTTGAAAATCGATATATGGCTGTATTAGTGTTTAAGCAAGGCCTAGATATCTGTGACACAGTCAGAATTAATGCGATGTGGCCCCCTGAAATGGCGGCTGCCTGACCTGTAATGTGGGACAAGGGGATATGAGGTAACTGCGCTGGCGTTGTACACCGTTGCGGTCGAAGACCGCAGCGCAATCCTGCATTGGTTAACATTGGACACTATGGGTCCCAGGAGCCAATGATGATGTACGCCGGCGGTGATGGTACGCACCGCCGCGGACGTCACCGCCATTTTCTCTCTGTTCAATCACTTGATACCTGACCTTCGACAGGAGAGGACCTACACTGCAAGTGCTGCTGTGACCTCAGTCTGGAAGAGACAATGGCTCAGGTGTCTGGGGAAAGGGCCCCTGCCTTCAGCACGGAGGAGTTGGAGAAACTAGTGGATGGGGTCCTCCCCCAGTACACGCTACTCTATGGTCCTCCAGACAAACAGGTAAGTACACTGTGAGCATGCCGAATGGGCAATGCCTGTGTGGATTGGTTTTGATGAAAGATAGGGGGGGAGAATGAGGCCTGCATGATACGACGGTGAGTGCATGTGCGTCATGGCAAGGGTAAGGATGCGGGCCAATGACTATGACGGTGCGTACGGTTATATCTTCTCCTTTTCCCCTGTACTATTCATGTAGGTCAGCGCCCACAAGAAGAAGGATATTTGGTGTGCCATCGCCAAGGAAGTCCGGACCCTGGGGGTCCACCACAGACGGAGCACCCACTGCCCGAAAAGATGGGAGGACATTCGCTGCTGGAGCAAGAAGGCGGCGGAGGACCAGCTGGGGATGGCCTCCCAACGTGGGAGGGGTGTCCGTCGCACCATGACCCCCCTGATGTTCTGGATCCTGGCGGTGGCGTATCTGGATTTGAATGGGTGCTTGAGGGCATCACAGAAGCCACAAGGGGGTGAGTACACTCTCATTCTGCTGATTCAGCGCGCATTGTAGGTGTCTGGGTGGGGAGGTGGGCTGTGGGTTCCCCTAGGCCAGGGCGAGTTTAGTAGGCAAGGTCCCTTCTTAAGGCAGGCCCTGTGGCACCCCACCCCACCTGTGTTCAGAGCCAACTACACCTAGTCAGGCTCCTGTGACTTCCATCTGTGCAGCAATCGGTGCATAGGCTGTGTAACCCATGCCCCTGTGATTAATTAGGGAACTCTAAGTGCACGGCGTAGTGCAGGGGGCTTCTGTGTCTGTAGTGTCCGCCAATGATAGCAGTATTGGATGCACTCAACATGTCTTTCTTCTGTCTCCCCACCTTTTTTGTGGTCTCCCTGTTCTTGTGTGCATTAGCATCATCAGGCGGAGGAGCAGTGGCACAGGAGCAGGAGGGAGCTGCATCACACATGTCCCTGGAGGGCAACACAATGGAGTCAGAAGCCACCAGTGGGAAGGAGGGCGAGGGGAGCTCCACGGCGGGGACAGGAGCAGAGACCAGCGACACGGACTCCTCCTCTGATGGGAGCTCCCTTGCGGTGGCGGGCCCCTCTGTGCCCACCGCATCTACAGGTACAGCCACCACCCCCCCTACCAGCACCCCCCTCCCTAGCAGCCCCTCAGCGTGTGCCCCATGGCCGCTCACCCAGGAGGTTGGGCATCTCCTTTGCCCCAGGCCCCTCAGGCCCTGCCACAGTCAGCCCTGCTGTCCTCAGTAAGGAGGCCATTGACCTCCTCAGGTCCCTCACTGTTGGGCACTCTACCATTTTGAATGCCATCCAGGGTGTAGAGAGGCAGTTGCAACAGACCAATGCATACCTGGAGGGCATTCATTCAGGTCAGGCAGCCCAACAGCAAACTTTTCAGACTCTGGCCTCAGCACTGATGGCAGCCATTGTCCCTGTCTCTAGCCTCCCCCCTCCAACTTCCTCCACCCAGACCCAAACCCCTGTACCTCAGCCTATCCCAAGCACACCATCAGACCAGCATGCACACACGTCAACACACAAGGGAAGCACAGGCAAACATAAGCACCACACATCCAACAGGCACTCACGCAAGCATCATACACATGCAGACATACCAACATCCACTACCTCCAATGTGTCCCCCCCCTCCTCGTCTCCCTCCTCCCTCCCAGTCTCATCTCCACTCACACCTGCATGCACTACATCTTCAGCCACTACCTCCATCCCCAGCACACCCACCACCACACCCCGCTCACGTGCAGTCACCACCCCCACTATCATTCACACATCCCCTGTGTCCTCTCCCAGTGTGTCTGTGAGCCCAGCTCCCAAGGTACACAATTGCAGCCACACACGCACCCAACAGCCATCCACCTCACGACAGCCTCCAGCCCATGCACCTTCACCCAAAGTCAGCAAACGTACACCTCCTACAACCACAACCTCTACCTCCACTCCCAAACCCCCTCCATCTACCCGTCCCAGTGTGTCCAAAAAACATTTCCTGTCCAACCTTGACCTTTTCCCCTCACCTCCCCATCCCTTCAGTCTCCTAGGGCCCGCCTTTCCAGGTCTCAACCCAGCACCTCAGCCACAACATCTGTGGGAACAGTGGTGCTAGTAGTAACAGGCTTCTGGAGTGCGCCAAACAGCAGGACAGCCAGTGAGCCAAGGAGCCAGACAACGGACAGTCCCCCACCTCAAAAGCACAAAAAGTTGGCCAGTGCCCGGCGGGAGAGAGGCAAAACATCTACCACCAAAGCCTCTCCCAGGGGAACAGTTGGGAGTGGGAAGACATCTGCGCCACCATCCAAGATGGGGAAGGGGCACAGAAAAACAGGCAAGTTGGTGAAAACCTGCACGACGGACAAGACCGTCACCAGCACCGCTGCCAAGGACACCGCCGCCACAAGCACCTCTGCCAAGGACACCCCCGCCACCAGCACCACTGAACAGGACACGGCCGCCACCAGCACCGCTGCCAAGGACACCGCCGCCACCAGCACCGCTGAATAGGACACCGCCGCCACCAGCACCGCTGCCAAGGACACCGCCACCACAAGCACCGCTGCCAAGGACACCGCCGCCACCATCACCGCTGAACAGGACACAGCCACCACCAGCACCGCAGGCCAATGAGCTCCAAAGCTTCCGACGCTACTGAGGCCGCCACAAGCAGGATGAATCACTCTGGGCACAAGGCTCCCTCCAGAACCAGTGGAGTATCACATCCACTAACTCAGTCCTTGGCAGGATGAAGCACTCTGGGCACAAAGCCCCCTCCAGAACCATTCGAATAAGGCATCCACTACCTCAGTCCTTGGCTGGATGGACTGTGCAGCAATCCAATGTGTCCCCCCTCCTCCTCGTCTCCCTCCTCCCTCCCAGTCTCATCTCCACTCACACCTGCATGCACTACATCTTCAGCCACTACCTCCATCCCCAGCACACCCACCACCACACCCCGCTCACGTGCAGTCACCACCCCCACTATCATTCACACATCCCCTGTGTCCTCTCCCAGTGTGTCTGTGAGCCCAGCTCCCAAGGTACACAATTGCAGCCACACACGCACCCAACAGCCATCCACCTCACGACAGCCTCCAGCCCATGCACCTTCACCCAAAGTCAGCAAACGTACACCTCCTACAACCACAACCTCTACCTCCACTCCCAAACCCTCTCCATCTACCCGTCCCAGTGTGTCCCAAAAACTTTTCCTCTCCAACCTTGACCTTTTCCCCTCACCTCCCCATCCCTTCAGTCTCCTAGGGCCCGCCTTTCCAGGTCTCAACCCAGCACCTCAGCCACAACATCTGTGGGAACAGTGGTGCTAGTAGTAACAGGCTTCTGGAGTGCGCCAAACAGCAGGACAGCCAGTGTGCCAAGGAGCCAGACCACGGACAGTCCCCCACCTCAAAAGCACAAAAAGTTGGCCAGTGCCCGGCGGGAGAGAGGCAAAACATCTACCACCAAAGCCTCTCCCAGGGGAACAGTTGGGAGTGGGAAGACATCTGCGCCACCATCCAAGATGGGGAAGGGGCACAGAAAAACAGGCAAGTTGGTGAAAACCTGCACGACGGACAAGACCGTCACCAGCACCGCTGCCAAGGACACCGCCGCCACAAGCACCTCTGCCAAGGACACCCCCGCCACCAGCACCACTGAACAGGACACGGCCGCCACCAGCACCGCTGCCAAGGACACCGCCGCCACCAGCACCGCTGAACAGGACACCGCCGCCACCAGCACCGCTGCCAAGGACACCGCCACCACAAGCACCGCTGCCAAGGACACCGCCGCCACCATCACCGCTGAACAGGACACAGCCACCACCAGCACCGCAGGCCAATGAGCTCCAAAGCTTCCGACGCTACTGAGGCCGCCACAAGCAGGATGAATCACTCTGGGCACAAGGCTCCCTCCAGAACCAGTGGAGTATCACATCCACTAACTCAGTCCTTGGCAGGATGAAGCACTCTGGGCACAAAGCCCCCTCCAGAACCATTCGAATAAGGCATCCACTACCTCTGTCCTTGGCTGGATGAAGCACTCTGGGCACAAAGCTCCCTTCAGAACCAGTGGAGTAAGGCATTCACTTGAGAGACTGTGGCTTGGCACTCCCCAGGATAAAGCAGTGGTCAACCCACCCACTGGAAAGACCTGTGAGACTGTGGCTTTGCACTCCCCAGGATGCAGCAGTAGACAACCCACCCACTGGAAAGACTTGTGAGACTGTGGCTTTGCACTCTCCAAGATACAGCAGTGGGCATGGAGCCCCCTCGTGGATCTGGCATTGTGCACTCATCCGGCTGAGGTACCCCCCTTCCCTTCCCCCGGAGGTGCCTGTTCTATTTCTATCTGATGCCCCAGCAGTGTTCTCTCCGTTTTGATCGGGTATTGAGTGTGCGCCTCACCATGCATTTTGGGCCCAGTGGTCCACGGACTATGATGGTGGAATACCTTGGACTTGTATTCTTGGTGTATATATTTGTTTATAGTGTAAATATATATATATATATATTTTTTTATTACTGTATTTGAATAGATTACAAACGTTTGACTCATTTCCTTTTGTCCTTGCATTCTTCCAGGGGGGGGTTGGGGGTTGTAAATGTAATGCATCTACATGTACTTGTGTGTGTGTTGTAGTGGGTGAGGGTGGGGGTGGGAGTGCTGCATGTGTGTGTCACTCTTTCCCCCCCTCCCCTGTGTCGTAGGTGCAGTACTCACCATGGTCTTCGCCGCCGTCTTTGTTGTTCCTGGTAGAGGAGCAGGAAGATAAAGACTGGGAGTATCTGGAGCTCGGGTTCCATGGCGTCCTGGTTGCTCGTGGGGTGTGTAGAGGTGAGCGTTTTCCCTTTCAAGTCCTGTTTCCGCCGTGTTTTTGTTCTCAGTGAATCCGCCCCGGAAAAGGTGGCGAATTGGCCTGTTGTAATACAGTGGGCGGAACCTTGTCTTCCGCCTGTCTGTTGGTGGTTACAGCTGTGGTGTTTGTTTGTACCGCTGTGGCGGTCTGAGTGTTAAAGTGGCTGTCTATGTTGGTGGTTTCTGCCACGTACGTGATTCAATTTTTTTTACCGCCGGCCTGTTGGCGGTTTTACCGGCGCTTTAACACCGACCGCCAGGGTTGTAATGACCCCCTATGTCTAAAGGATTGAATTCAGAGAATGAGTTGCATTATTTTTTATAAATATGCTTTTCAGTCCTCTGCCAGTTATTACCTGTTGTGCATGCTGTAGGTAGGGTGTTAATGTTTATTTGGCTGAGGTTTGGCATTGCTGAACTTAGTACCCATTGCTGATTCTTTTTGTTGATTTTTGGCAGATGACGTACCGTTTACATTGGCACTTCGGACCATGTATGAACTTTTGGCCTCATTTGGGTATTTGACTTGCAAGCTCCAATATGCTTTCAAGCCTAAGATTGGGATTAGTCAGCGTTTACTAATACTATGATGAATCACGTATAAACTCTTGACCTCGATGCTCTGCTAGGCTTGAAATTGGTAGCTCTTGATTGGTAGCCCTCCTCCAAACCTGTCATTGGCTTATATACTATCCAATACAAATTTGTACTTTGGATATTTGAACAAAAAGGACTACTTGACCTCACTGCTCCAGTGGGTTTGAAATCTGTAGAGCTTGATTAGTGTCTCTCCTACAGACCAGTTGTGTCATTGGTTTATGTACTATCCAATATGGATTGGTGCCTTGGATACTTCAGCAAAAAGGAACACTTGAACTCGCTGCTCCAGTGACTTGAAAGCGCATGATTCGTGCATTTGCCTTTGAAATTCGATGCTCTAGTTGTATTAAAATTGGTAGCACGAGATTAGTGTCCTTTTTCAAACTAGACGTGACTAGCCCAGGTACTATCCCATACTCCAATACCACTCTATGATGTATTGAGGGTGATGACTGGTTACATTCCTAGTTAAATAGAGAAAAGATGTTTCAATTCACTAGGCTTTTCAGTATTCCGGTGCTGTGGTGTGTGGAGGCTGCTATTCTTTATGGGTGAGTCAGGAACATTTAGTGTTGTATCTTTTGAATAGGGCGCAATGTGGGTTATGAGAGTATATTTTTGTTGAGCTTCGGTAGTAATATTTTTATGTCCGTGGATATAGTAGTTGTTGGACTTTTTGCCTTATGCAGGGTCATCCCCAGTCTTTTTGCCTCCTTCCTCCTGGTTTTTCTGACCTCTCGCTGTTGGCTCTAGGACTCTGAGCACTTTATCACTGCTGACCAGTGCTAAAGTGCAGGTGCTCTCCCATCTAAAGTTGGTATGATTGGCTTATACCTAATTGGCATATTTAATTTACCTATAAGTCTCTTGTACAGTGGTATCTCTATACCCAGGGCCTGTAAATTAAATACTACTAGTGGGCCTGCAGCGCTGCTTGCGCCACCCACTGAGGTAGACTTTTAAACCTGTCTCAGGCCTGCTAGCGCAGGGCCTCTGTGCGCAGTTTTACGCCCTAGCTAGCCCTATGGGCAGGGTGCCATGTATGTACAAAGGCAGGACATGTGCCATATTGCATGGCCTGTCCTGGTTGTGACAAACAGCCTAACTTGGTGGCTCACTGCTGTGAGTGCTGCCTTCTCATAGGATTGCATTAAAAATGCCCTGCCTTATGTGTAAAGGGTATTGTCGGATTTATGAGGGGTAGCATAGGCGTGTTTGGTATGGTTGTGATGGTGATAATAAATACTGCTTACTGGTGTGGGTGTGTTTTTTATTACTTTCACAGAAATGCCACTTCTAGAAAGTGCACATTTATCTGTGCTTATGACTCTGGTGTTTTGCAGCTTGACTCCAATCCACGTCTGGGCAGAGTGACAGTTAGGGCTTTGTGCATACTTTTCAGACAGCCTGTACACAGGGAGGGTGGAGGTGTCACAGAGGTGCATCTGCATACTGAATAGTCTTCCTTGGCTGAGAAAAGGGAAAGGCGGAGCACACCTACATTTGTAAAGGCTGTGCCCTGGCCTCACACAATAGGGTTGTTAACCCCCCACTGTTGTTTGGAGCCTGTGCTGAAAGGAGAGAGGGGGCACTCCCAGAACCAGTTGTAACTGGCTGGAACCTCCTCTCCCTACCATTATAAAACACTGTAAGAACTGACTATAAGCACAGTTGAATTTTCCCCACAATTTGAACATTCTTGGAACTTGAAACTGGACACAGAACACTGATGAATGGACTCACCAGGAAACCACCTTGGACTGCTGCTGTTGTGCTGACCTGTGACCTGCCTGGTCACTTGGAGGAACTGCCACCATCTGCACCCCTTGTGCTGGCCTGTAGCTGGGCCCACCAGCCCTGTGCTTTTTCTTGTCCTGCTTGCTCCCAGGGGCCGGGTGCTGTGGCCCCTGACCCCTGCAACAATCTTTACATCTTTGCCCAGAGCGCTTTGGAAAAAGGCACTCTCTTAATTGCTGGGAAAAAGATCACCGCCGCAGCCCGGGCTTTAGATGTGCCCTAGCGCTTTGAAAAACGATTTAATTCTGCCAAAAGTCACCTCCGCAGCCCAGGTTTATAAAAGGGCCATTGTGCTTCCCTAAAGCGCTCTGCCTTCATTTAGAACCCCAAGGATCACCGCCGCAGCCCCGGGCAAGCTGTTGGTCAAAGCACAAGTGTTACGCGCTTATTAGTGCCCCAAGGGCACGGGGAAAACGAAGTCGGAGAGTCCGGAGCAGGCGTGCTCCTAGCGGTGCCCCCGGGGTAGGGATCGCTCCGAGGAGTGCCCCCGGGGCACCGGCAGGCCCAGCCTTGGGCCAGAGCGTCATCGGAGCAGGAGGGAAAGGAGGACGCCTCTCCCTCGCCTGCCCAAGCCCTTGAGGGCTCTCCTTTGATTTGGGGGCCAGGTGGCAGCCTCACTGGAGGCTCGCCTGTGCCGCCGGCTCCCTTGTTGGCCCCCTCGTGGGCCAGTGGTATTTTTGGGAGTCTCCCCTGTGTGAGGGCTGGTAGAGGCCCGGGGAGACCCCAGGAGTTCGTGGGTCCCTGGAGGGGCCCGTTTGGGTGCGTGGCACCTACCCTCCCCCCTTAAAGATTTCCCTGACCTGGGCCCCCCTCGAGAGGGCCGGTGGAGGCCTAGGGGGGCCCCCAGTGTTTACGGTCCCCAGAGGGGCCTGTTCATGAACAAGAGGAGGTGCGTGCCGCTCTCCTCTGACCCCAGGAGATCAGGGAGGCCCCCGTTTTGCGCAGAGGAGCGCAGGAGGCCCCATTGTTCGTTCTAGGCACTGGAAGTGCCTCTGCATCAAGCCAGATACTTTTAAAAAGGACCAATATAATTATAATCGAAGTTCTTTCTAAAGACTTTGCTAATTGTGATATATTACCTACCTGTTCTATGATGCTTTTACATATATGTGCAAATGTTCCTTTTATGGGCATGACTTGCTAATATGTTTCCCTAACATGCCATATGTTTTCTAATGTTCCTACTATGGGCGTTTTATGATATTCTTATGACAAGTGTTCTAATGTGATAACGTGTTTCCTGACTACTGCTTATGTTGCAGAATACTGAGTAACCTGTATGTTATGTGTGACTACTGCTAATTGGCAGAGTAACTAATGTGTAACGTTCTGACAACTGCTAAGGTAGCAGGATAGTACTGATATGTGATGTTTGGTCTGATAATTGCGTTGTGTACAATACAGTATATTTTCATATAATCTGGTGTTGTGTTTCCTTTGTGGTGGGGATATTGCGTCACATGTGTTGTGTGTGTTGTGCAAACGCTTTACACATTGCCTCAGGGTTAAGCCTGACTGCTCGTGCCAAGCTACCAAGTGGGTGAGCAGGGGTTATCTTGGATGTGTAACTCCCTTGCCCTGACTAGAGTGGGTAAGTTCTGCCTGGCTGAGATGCATGCCCTAGCCAACCAGAAACCCCATTTCTAACAGTAGTGAAATCTTGAGTATCGTGAATACTTGGTTCTTGTTGTAGGGATGATACTCGTAGATTTTAAGATGGAATGCTATCTGATTAAATTATGATCCCTCTATCTGTTTGCACTAAGATCCCACTGGGAAGTGATATGATCTTTCAGGGTGAATGACTCGAGGAAATGTTGGAAACCTATTCATATATGAAATGCTCATGGAAAGTGAGTTTTTTACTGTTTATAATATACATTTTTTGGTGTGCTGTTAGAAATGGGGTCTTTGGTTGGCAGTCAGGTTACCCCCTGTCCAAGCAAGGACCCTCACTCTAGTCAGGGTAAAAGAGAATCACCCTCAGCTAACCCCCCCGCTCATCCCCTTGGTAGCTTGGCACAAGCAGGCAGGCTTAACTTCAGAGTGCTAGGTGTAAAGTATTTGTACAAACACACACAGTAATTTAATGAAAACACTACAAAATGACACAACACAGGTTTAGAAAATATAGAACATATTTATCTAAACAAAACAAGACCAAAATGAAAAAAATCCAACACACACAAGTCAAGTGTTATTAATTAAAAAGCAAAAAGAGTCTTCATGTTCTTTTAAACACAACGCTAACGCTATTAGCGTAAAAATGTACCTGGGTCGCATCAAAAATAACCCCTCATGGGCTTGTGTGCGTCGAAAGAAGCCTGCGATGCATCGATATCACTCACAAGCGAGACCGTGTGTTGTTTCTCCTTCGGTCGGGTGGGCGTGCGTTGTTTCTTCTCTCCGCAGGAGAGCTATGCATCGATCCGCGCAAGCACTCTCGGGTCCGGGCAGGCTTTGCGTCATTTTTACACGCCCAGCGATGTTTGCGTCAGAAATACTGCCACACGGTGATCCAAAAACACGCACTGTGGGTTGCGATCTCACCAGCCTCTGTCAGCAATGCTGTGCGCCGTTTCTCCAGCCCCATACGTTGATCTCCCAGTATCGCTGCAGGCGGAGCGTCGATCTCAGCCACGAAGCACCTTGTTTTTCCAGAGGTTGCGTCGAAAATTTCCCTGCACTGCGGTCTGTGTGTGAGTTTCTCAGACTTGGCCTGCCAGCTTCTCCTTTCAAAGCCCCATGAACTGGATAGGGCAACACTTGGCAGGGCAGAAACCTCAGCAGAGGCTCCAGGTGCTGGCAAAGAGAAGTCTTTGCGGTCCCTAAGACTTCAACAACAGAAGGAAAGCTCAATTTCAAGCCCTTGGAGAGTTATTCACAAGCAGGATGGCACACAAAGTCCAGTGTTTGTCCTCTTACACAGGCAGAAGCAGCAACTGCATGATAGCTCCACAAAGGGAATCTACACATTAATCATATTTAAAAGCCGGCCCCATGTTAACCTATGAGAGGGATAGGCCATGCAACAGTGAAAACCGAATTTAGCAGTATTTCACTGTTAGGACATATAAAACACCTTTGTATATGTCCTACCTTAAACATACACTGCACCCTGCCCATGGGGCTACCCAGGGCCTACCTTAGGGGTGTCTTTCATGTAAGAAAAGGGTACACTTGCAAAGTCGAATTGGCAGTTTAAAACTGCACACACAGACACTGCAGTGCAGGTCTGAGCCATGTTTACAGAGCTACTATTGTGGGTGGCACAACCAGTGCTGCAGGCTAGCTAGTAGCATTTGATTTACAGGCCCTGGGCACCACTAGTGCACTGGACTAGGGACGTACCAGTAAATCAAATATGCCAATCATGGATGAAGCAATTACATACACATTTTGGATAGGAGCACTTGCACTTTAGCACTAGTTAGCAGTGGTAAAGTGCCCAGAGTAACAAAAACAGCAAAAACAGAGTCCACCACACATCAACAACCTGGGAAACAGAGGCAAAGAGTTAAGGGAGACCACGGCAAGGATGAAAAGTCTAACATGTGATTTCTCTAGAAACTATTTTTTGTCAATAGGTATAGAGGATGGTTACACAATTTATATTCATCTTGTGATAAAATATTTTAAGGGATATGATTATGAAATATATTATTCAACACTTGAACTAGTTCTTGTGTTCTTGAAGGGAAGATGTGTAATTAATTTGGGACAAAGTATGTTCTGATGACTTATGTGTAGGTAGATTAGGCTTGCTTTTATCTAAATCTCTGAGATTAAAGAATGGGGCTTCTCTTTTTCTCTTTCTTTTTCTTTTGTTGAAAAAAAAAAGTTTATGAATGTTTAAATTATAGCCCTGATTAAGTCCTTACAGAATGAAACGTGTTGACTGGGCTGGATAGTGTGACCAATAAAGCTGATTTTTGATACTGAAGTATGGCTCCCATCTAATGATGATTTAAAAGAAGAAGAACTTTTTCTTCAGTTTGGATATGGATCATCCTTTGGATATGTTGAACTTCGAGAACAAATTCAATTCATTTTGTGAACTGTGGCGTTCTCTTTTCTTTGTTACCCTTGCAGCAAAGGTGTTCAATTTCAAGCAGCGTAATTTAATACAGCTTCACCCTTGCCTTGCTGGAGGATTTTGAGCATCATAAAAATGACTATGGTCAAAGTTAGACATCCTGACGAGGCAAGACACGAAAAGTATCAGCTGAATGCAAGGACTTCAGCGGCAGTGTTATATGAATTACTCAGACTCTGAGCTTTTCTCAGTACAGTAAGGACATTGTTGAATTCAGCCTGAAAGCTTGTACAGCTGGAGGACTTCAACTTCCATTTCAGAGATCATGTCAGAAGGTAAAATCTATGACCTAGACAATCAGCGAACCTGCGTTCCATCAAGGATGGACTGAAAATGTCTCATGTCCAGTTCCACTTACAGGAGTTTTGTCGTTTTTCTGCCATTTAGCTCATTACAGTTTTCTCTAGTTTTAGAAAATGATTGTGGGATATTTAACATGTTGTTTTGAATTTTTAACAGTTAAGTTACTGTTAATCACATTTTCCTAAGCTTTTTATACATTTTCTTAAGGTAGGCTTGACTGCCCTCTGCCATATCTAGCAAGGAGGTTAGCTTAATCAGATATAGCAATGCCTCCAAGTTGATATCTTTCCTTGTGGGCAGGGGAGGGGAACAGGTGAATATGTGTCTTCTCTATGTTGAGACATGGGTCTGTGTACGGGTGTGTATGTGTGCATGTGAGTTGTTTTTTTTATTTCCTCTCATATATAGGGCTCATACTCCCTGGCATATAACCGCCTGCCCACTCTTAGTTTGCCCTGACATGTAGTGTTCCACCTTTGCATGTTATGGTATTATATTTCTAGGCAATGTCCCACCTCTGCGTGTTCTAGCCACCCACTGCTTCTGATGGGACTCCTGATATACCGTGGGACTCCTTACTTTGGTGGCGACCACTTTCCTATGGTAGGCATTTAGCCAGGGTAGTATGATAGTTACACATGAGTAAGAATCTCTCTATGTGGGGCTGTGGTACACATGAGTACACAATTAAATCTGGGGACATAAGTCATGGATTCACTATATGAAAAGCTGGTATTTGTGAAGAACATATTTTATTTTTAATGGGAAGCTAATTGTCTTGTTGGAATTATGTTTTTTATTAGTAAAAAATGTAAAGTTGGTGTTTGGGAACAAAATGTATGTATTTTCTGAAAATGTCAACATCATGTGTTAGGATAAATGTATTGCTTTCATATAACATATGTAATGCTGACTGAGGGGCAGATTTAAATTTCAGCAGATAGGTTACTCCATTACAACGGTGATGGATATCCCGTCCACCGAAATAGAAATCCTATAGGGAATATTTAGATTTTTATTTCAGTGGATGGGATATCCGCCAATGTTGTGACGGAGTAACCCGTCCACCAAAATCTAAGTCAGGCCATTAGTTCTGTTGATTATGGAACAGTTATTGGCAATACATTTCCCTTGCTCCAGATGTGACTTAGTGGTGTGTCTGTTATTACATGAGTGCCATGGAAAAACATTGAGTAGCTATCTACTTGCTGTGCATGTGCCTCTCTTTGGCATCTGCCCACCATCTGATTTCAGTTTCCCTTGGCAAGGGGATTGGGACTGCTACCCACACCATGGCCTGCCTCTCTCTGCCAACTTAAAATGCCCACCAAATACCAAGGTTTATTTATTGTCCAATTAAACAGAGTGGGGAGTGGGCCTCTATCCACCATCTGCGTTTCAGTTACCCTGAAGGAGCAGGCGAGTGGTGTTTGCCCTATCTGCCTTTGCCAGAAGAAATGGAATGGCAATGGAATTCAACATGGATACCAGAAATCATTTGTTGTCAAATGAAAAATAGGAGCTGAATTAGAAGCAGTGCTTCGAATAAACTGGCATGCCTCTCTCTGACCTCTATCCACCATGCTGTCCTTGTGGTGCCTCAATATAGCCCCCTGGGGCACCTGAAATGCACATGGTTATCACAGTTAATTTTTCAATCCAGTGGGATCCCTGACACAAAACATGCCTTTCTTGGGTTTCTACCCACCATTTGAATTTCATCTCCATGGGAAGACCAGATCTGGTGCGTTATGTCCTGATGCGTCCATCTAAGGGACCTTAAATGCGCTCTGGACTCCGGAGATCGCTTATGTGACAAAAAAATACCTGGGTGTGTGTCCAAGCTTTTTGTCATATCACATCTCTTGCCTCTTTCCACTATCTGCATTTCTGCTGCACTGGGGAAGGGATTAGGAATATTACTTATAGATCTGCACCTCATAGTGATTCTTAGAAGTAATGTACTTGGTCATCAGGGATCATGTATTCCTCCAGGTAATTCTAATGAGGAGTGTCTTGCATGGAAGGATTTCCTGTATGTGTCAAACTACTCGTAAAAAAATCTCTCCTTATCCTCCAGGTTCCATTAGACTATAGCTGCTTCATGTGGGTCGATGTCACGAGACACAACACAAGTAATTTCTGAAAAACTAGGGACACGGAAAGTACGTCTTCTGTGGAGTTCACTAGTATTTCCTAATAAGAGTGCCCTGCAAATATCAAACTTCGCCTACAATAACCCACAATTTGTGTATTTCCTAGACGTTCTAGCCTCTCTATATAGATCTGTGATCGGCGGGCACAGAGGAAACCCTGCCAACTAACAACTACCTCTGAAAAAGAAGGAAGAGAAAATCTAATGAGATGTGCCCTGCATCTTACTCAAAGGATCCTATAAATGTTAAACTGCAATTCACAAAGGTATTTCAACACGTCTTGAGTGAAGAAATATGTGAGGTCCTAAGCAGTGCATAGTGGGGGAGCAAGTTATAGTTAGCTCATGTAACTATATATAGGTAATTACCAGTTTTATATATATTTATATATATATGAGTGAAGTGAGAGCCTAACTATAACGTCCCTGTAACCTTTGTTTTTTTCAGTGAAATCCTAAGGTTTTTTTAATTCTATTTCCTAACTATAACTTCCCTGCAACCTATGTTTTTTTCAATGAACGTCTAAGATTTTTTTTTATGTTGTTTCCTAACTATAACGTCCCTGTAACTTTTGCTTTCTAAGTGAATTTCCAAGGTTTAAAAAAAAAAAATTCCTAACTGTAATCATAAACCTTTGACACTGTGTGCGAGTGAATACATAAGTGTCTCAGCAGGTCTGTGAGCGGGTGTGAGAGTCTCTGAGTGCATCTGTGAGTGGGTGGGTGAGTGTCTAAGTGGGTATGTGAGTGGGTGCATGAGTGTCTGAGTATCATCCTAACAGAGAAATACTGCCAAATTTGTTTTTCACTGTTGCAAGGCCTGTCTCTCTCTTAGGTTAACATGGAGTCTGCCTTTAATTAACTTTAAAGCACAGATTGCCTTTGAGGTCAGATAGAAATATGGAGTTTGTGATCTCTGAACTCACAATTTAAAAATACATATTTTAGTGAAGTAGGTTTTTAGATTGTAAGTTTGAAAATGCCACTTTTAGAAAGTAGGCATTTTCTTGCTTAAACCATGCTGTGACTCTGCCTGTTTGTTAATTCCTTGTCTGGGTCGGTTTGGAAGTTGGGCTGTTTACACCTCTCCTCTAGACTGTGACACAAAGGGAGCTGGGGTGTAGCCTGCATATCCTGATGAGCCATATGGGCTAGGAGGGAGGGAGGAGTGGTCACTCACACCTGAAAGGACTGTGACTGCCCTCACACAATGCAGTCTCCAACTCCCTGGTATGTGTTTGGGGCCTGGCCTGGACAAGGAAGGATCTTGCAAACAACTGAGACTTTCATTTGAAGTTTGCTAAAGTCAAAGGCAGAAAGGGGTATAAGTATTGTACCCAAAACCCCAGACTTTTAGAATCTTTCTGGAATCAAGATGAACCTCTGCCAAGGAGAAGAGCTGAGGAGCTGGAGGAGGAGTACTGTCCATTTGTTGTGTTGCTTTGCTGGATTGGCCTGCAGTTGCTGCTTCTGCTTTAAAAGAGAGCAAAGAGTGAACTTTGCTGAGTATCCTGCTTGAGAAAGTTCTCCAAGGTCTTGGAGTAGAGCTTGCCTTCTGTTGGAAGTCTCAGGGATATCAAAGACTTCAGTTTCCTCAACCTGCAGCACTCGGAACTGTGTGTTCTGTGCTGTAAAAGAAGAAAAACTACTGCAATGCCGGCAACAACACCGCTGGCCTGCACTGTGACCTGCCGACTCCGCACAGAGCCGCACTGCCCTGCTTCGCACCACGACCCTGGTCTCACAACGCTGTCATTAGATGACTTCACTTAGCCGCTGCTCGCACCGCGACCTGGGGGCCCCACACTACGGCATCGTCTTGCTCACACCGCAACCTGGGCATCCCCGACGATGCCATTCCTGCTGACACTGGTGCCGCTGCCTGCACCGTGGTCTGTGGACACCGCTCCTGAGGCACACAAAGCACTGTCATGTCCCACACCGCAGCCCCGGTCCACAGACGCCAGCACCATCGACTCCAGTGTCATCACTAGGCATCCCTGCCTGCACTGTGGCCTATGGACACCGCTCATGAGGGTCACAAAGCCCCGCCCGCACTGCTGGCTTGGGCCTACCGATGACAGCACTTCAGCAACAATGACGCCGCTGCCTGCACCGTGACCTGGTGACACCGCATGCGACACCGCCTTGCTTCAGCCTGGTCTCACCAACGCCGCTGGACGCCATCACTGAGCCGCTGCCTGCACCGTTACCTGTGGGCACTGCACGTCGCATTGGTACTGCAGCCCCAACGCCATCCACGCCAGCACTCCTGATTTGATCAGCCTGGAGTTCAATCTGCAACGCGTGTGACTTCAAGGGCCCAGCGATCCCCGCACGGACACTACAATGCCGCTCTCCGGATCTCATCGCGAGGATCCCGATGCCCTGCAATTCCAATGGGAATATTTGTGGGTCTTCCAGACCCCGTAGCTGGCCCGCGACGCCGCGGCCGGCCTGAACTGTTGGTTTTGTTGATCACAATGCCGTGATAGCCCCAGGTGGAGCTATCGACTTCAAGGAACTGTATTTTTAAGTTAAATCTTGCAATGTTCATATCTTTATTACTGAATGTCAGATTTTTATTGTTTTAGTCTTGTTTTACACAGATACATATTGGCTATTTTTCTAAAAGTGGTGTGGTGTCCTTTTGTAGTGTTTCCACTGTGTTACTGTGTGTTATGTGCAAATGCTTTACACATTGCTTCTGAGATAAGCCTGACTGCTCATGCTGAGCTACTAAGGGGGTGATTAGGGGTTATCTGAGCGGGTATCTCCCTTATCCTGACTAGAGTAAGGGTCCCTACTTGGGCAGGGTGCAAACAGACTGCCAACTAGAGACCCCATTTCTAACATGGTGCATGAATGTCTGAGTGGGTCTGTGAGTGGGTGCATGCATGCCTGAGTGGGTCTGTGAGTAGGTGCATGAGTGTCTAAGTGGGTCAATGAGTGGGTGTGTGAGTAGGTCTGTGATTGAGTGCATGAGTCTCTGAGTGAGTCTGTGAGTGAGTATGTGAATGTCTGTGTGGGGTTGACAGTAGCTGCCTGAGTGACTAAGTGACTGAGTGCCACAAAGGAACCACACCTGTCCATTTATACAAGAGTCCACAGTTTTGAACAAAATGTCTAACCAATTGAAGTACTTTCTACTGGTTTGTTAGTAAATGCTACCTCATTGGGTAAATGTCCAGTGTGCATTCTACACTACCGCTGCCTATTGGACCATGCGTAAATTTCTCCAGCGACCTTTTGTGCGTTCAGCAATATGATTGTTCCACATGCGTCTTTCTCTAGAATTCTGTGATAACATGATTCTTCCTATAGGAAGGCCAATGAGACTACAAAGACGTAAATCTCCACTAAACCAGGGTCCTTCCTCTTAGCTATAGGACATAAGTGCTTGATGTCTTTATATTGCTTCGCATCAAAAACGTACCACCAAACTCGGCTGTAAACGCCCTGGGGGGCCCTTTGGTAAGCTGTTCATCATCCTGGTAAAAGGCGAGAAGACCTTTTCATACTACTAAGGTGGACGGTGCAGGGCCAATTATGTATGGGGGGGTGTTAGAAATGGGGTTTCTGGTTGGCTAGGGTATGCACCTAAGCCAAGCAGACCCCACCCACTCTAGTCAGGGAAAGGGAGTCACACGTCCAAGATAACCCCTGCTTACTCCCTTGGTAGCTTGGCATGAGCAGTCAGGCCTAACCCGGAGGCAATGTGTAAAGCGTTTGAACAACACACACAACACACGTGACACAATATGTACACCACAAAGTAAACACAACACTTAGCTGTGTAAAAATAAACTGTATCGCACAATACATAATTAGACCAAACATTACACAGCAGTAATACCCTGCTACCTTAGCAGTTGTCAGAATGTTTCACAGGTTACTAATACTCTGCAAGAGTATGCAGTTGTCACATTAGAACACGTAAGTACTCAGGATTCTGCAACATAAGCAGTAGTCAGGAATCACAGGAAATAGCATAAATGCCCATATCAGGAACATTGCAAAATCTATGGCAAGTCATGAAAACATATCTTCAGAGCAGGTCCATAAAAGGAACATCAGCAAAACATATATAGTACATCAAGGATCAAACAGGTTAGCATATAAACCCCTAAGGCCTATATTAGGAACTTTTAAGTATGTCCAAGGAAAAGTACCTGTTTTGTTATGATGAATGTTCATCATAGAGGGGCCCCGGCGCTCCTAGGCGCAAAGCGGGGGCCAGACGTTGATTCTGGGGGGAGGAGGACGGTATGCACCCCCTCCGGTGCTGAGTGTTGGGGCCCGCGCCTGAATCCGGTGCTGACACATTCAGTAGGCCCCCAACAGGTCGGGACTGACCCTCCAGCACAGGGTGGGTGGGGGGCACTCAAAACAGATGCTCCTAAGGCAGTGGCTGGGGGAAAAGGAACTCCCCTTTCTGCCCCCCATACCCTGCAAGGTTGGAGGCAGCCACCTTTGTCCTCGGTGGGGCTGCCTTAAGTAAAAGAGTGGGGCAGGGGCCTCCGATGAGGCTTCCCTCCTGCTCTGAGGCAGCCGCACCCGACACAGTGCGCAAGCCACTCTCCTGCCCTTCCCAGGCTGCTGCGGTGATGCTCCTTCCCAGTATGAGCCGGCGTGTGCCCCGGGGGCGCCTCCTATGGCGAGCAGATCCCCCGGGGCACAAATAGGAGCGCACGGCTCTGATCTCTGTTGTTGTGGTGCCATGGGGGCACTTGATAGAGCACAACGCGCTCAAACTGCAAAAACACCGGGGATGCAGCAGTGAATTCAGGCAGCAAGGGAGAGCTTCCTCGAACCGCGATGCACTAGAAATGTAAAAACACCCGGGCTGCGGCGGTGACGTCGGGCAATCCTACCATAAAGTGGTAAGAGTGCTAGAGGCCCAGTGCAGTGCTCATGAGGTGCTAGGGGGGGCCCTCAGATAGAGCGCTGCCCCCCAGAGCAAGGACCAAAGGCCAGGAAGCTGGAGCACTCCTCGTGCTCTGGATAGTGTTCAGGGGTCAGTGGCAATAGCACCCTGCCCCTGGAGACAGAACAGTGGGGAGAGAGTCACAGGGCTAGCAGGCCCCAACAACAGGCCAGCACAAGGGATGCAGATGGTGGCAGTTCCTCCTAGTGATCAGACAGATCACAGGGCACAGGTCAGCACAGCAGCAGCAGTCCAAGGTGGGTCCTGGTGAGTCCTTTCAGTAGCATCATGTGTCTGGATTCCAGTAAGTCTCTTTAAGTCCCAAGAATGTCTAAATTGTGGGGGAAATTCCCCTGTACTTGTACTCAGTTTACAGTGTGTGTTACAATGAGGAGGAGAGGGGGTTAAAACCAGTTACAACTAGTTCTGGGAGTGCCCCTTCTCTCCTCCACACAGGCTCCAAAAATCAGTGGGGGGTAAACAACGCTATTGTGCGAGGCCAGGGCACAGCCTTTACAAATGCAGGTGTGCATTCTCTCAGCCTAGGAAGATCATACTATACGTAGGTGCACCTCTGTGACACCTCCACTCTCCCTGTGTACAGGCTGTTTGAAAAGTATGCACAAACCCCAACTGTCAGTCTGCCCAGACGTGGATTGGAGTCAAGCTGCAAAACACCAGAGTCATAAGCACAGAGAAATGCTCACTTTCTAGAAGTGGCATTTCTGTAATAGTAATAAAAAATACACCTACACCAGTAAGCAGTATTTCATACCACCATCATAACCATACCAAACATGCATACGCTACCCATCATAAATCAGACAATACCCCTTACTCATAAAGCAGGGCATTTCTAATGCAATCCAATGAGAAGGCAGCACTCACAGCAGTGAGACACAAAGTTAGGCTGTTTGTCACTACCAAGACATGCCACACAGCCTGGTACATGTCCTGCCTTCTACATACATCACACCCTGCCCATAGGGCTAGCTAGGGCATACCTTAGGGGTGACTTACATGTAGGAAAAGGGGAGTTCTGGGCCTGGCAAGTAAATTTAGATGCCAGGTCCCTGTGGCAGAAAATTGCGCACACAGGCCCTGTGCTAGCAGGCCTGAGACAGGTTTGAAAGGCTACTTCAGTGGGAGCGGCAAGCAGCGCTGCAGGCCCACTAGAACTATTTAATTGCCAGGCCCTGGGTATATGGTAAATTAAATATGCCAATTAGGTATAAGCCAATCATACCAATTTACAAGGGAGAGTACATGCACTATAACGTCAGCCAACATGGGTCAGAAAAACAAGGAGGAAAAAGGAAAAAAGTCTGGGGAATGACCCTGTAAAAGGGCCAGATGCAACAAGGAGGCACGTGGCCTACCTCCTCAGGCTGATTTCAGCCCGGGAACCCCATCCCCTGGGGCCCGGCCACATCTCCTAGGTTCCCTTTGGCACACAGTTAGCAACCGGACCTAGGGTGAACCTGAAGGTGTCCATGATCCCAGCTGGCTACCCGCTTCCTGCATGAGGCAGCATTGCTATTGCAAACAGGGAGCTGCTAAACATACAACTCACTGTATGCTAGAGCAATCATTTCATCTTTTTCTCTGCCAGCACCTCTGCGAGCAGAGAAAGAGATTAAACCTCCACTTCCACCAGGGGAGAGCACTTTGATAGCTCTTGCCCGGTAGAAGCAGTGTTTGCTCTGACTTGGCAGGAGTTTTCAAAGCTCCCGCAAAGTCAGAGCAAACAGCTATGTCCCAGGGGTGGGTACCTCGGGACATAGCAGGAAACCGGCCCTGGGGGGTGGGGGTCGCCAGGGCCATTACTGGCTCCACAAGGGGGGCCGCGAGGACCCCCTCCAGTGTTTACAATCAAAATACAGGAAGGTGGAGGTCCTCTGTGCTAGGGGTCTGCAACGGAACACCTCCCTATTTTATTTAGTCGGCCCAGGGAGGTGGCAGTCCCTGAGGCACAAGGGGGTTTGCAGAACCCCACCTTTTATAATTATAGTGTTTTGTCACAGGGAGGTGGTGGTCCCTGGGAAGTGGGGGACCGCAGGGACCCCCACATACTATTTACTTTAAGCCTTGGGGAGGTGGCGGTCCCCAGGGCATAAATCGGTCCTTGGAGGGGGAACTTCATGCACCCGGGACCTGTCCCACCTGAGGGCTTGATTAAAAACAGGCGCAGGAGACCGCGCTTGTTTATATTTTTAATTGTTGCTGCAAATGTTGAGCCAAAACTGAAAATAAAATGATTTTCTGCCCTGGTGGGGTCCCTCTGAAACCCCTAGACTAAGGCTAGAGGGTCACGGTACTCGTACTCTGCCTCCTTTTCTTTTGTTTTCCTCTGTTTTTTTGGGGGGCTTGGTTGAAGCCGAGTCCCAAGATGGCTGCCAACACTTCCTGGTTAAAGTGTTGGCTACCAATCAGAGCTCTGCATTTCCCTGCACGGGCTTGTTATTCTTTGTGAAGTTGTTGCAGAGAAACCGTGGCCCTAGAGATGAAAATGTGGATTTCCTAATATTTCTCAACAACGGGCTAACCACTGCCGCATATAGCCAAAGTCCATGCGTGGCTGGATTAATGTTTAGTAATGAAAATCACTTCAAGTAAAAAAAACATAGAAAATCACTGAAAAACTCAAAGGTTACAGGGATGTAATAGTTAGGAAACAGAATTTAAAAAAACATTGAAATTCACTTAAAGAAACAAAGTTTACTCGCGGCCTAAGGTAACTATAACTCGTGCCCTCGCCATGCACTGGTAATTTCCCCAGATATTGCAGCACTCATGACAACAATTATAACATCAATAAAAAGTATAAATGAAACAGGAGTCAAATATAATAATTTTGGAAGAGACGTTGAGTATTTTGAGGGGCTTTCTTTGAACACTTGTATACATACTGTATACATATTGAAACACTGTTTGCAAAAAGAGCTTCCCATATATCTGTAGTTGATTGTTGATGTGAACTAGACTACCCATGAAGTGTATGTTAGAGGGACAATGTTGCACATAACGCATGCTTGCTACACCCAAGGGAGTTGTATTTGTGATGGCATTAGTGACGCTTTATATTATTCTGAGCTATTTTGTCCTTACTTTCAGGCTTCCAGTGCCATAACTGTTTATAAAGCCATTTGTGCAAAAGAAGTTTGTATGATGGCATGAGTGGTCATCCGCGATTTCATTTGAGGTGTCATCAGTGATGTCATAGATGATGTCATAGGTAATGCCATAGAAAATGTCATGAGTGACATAATTAATGAGGTCACAAGCAGTGCATCGCAGGGGGTAGGTTATAGTTAGCTCTTCTAACTATAACTGGTAAATTTCTTTTTTTTAAAGTTCAGAACCATAATGTTCTCATTGACATGTCACCTAACATTAACTTTACTTTAACCTTTGTTTTTTCAGTGAATTAGGAAACAACATTAAAAAAATCTTAGAAATTCATTGAAAAAACAAAAGTTACAGGGATGTTATAGTATAAAGAGAATTAAAAAATCCCTAGAAATTCACTGAAAAAAACTAAAGGTTACATGGATGGTATTGCTAGGGTCACATTTTTCTCGTATAAAACCAGTGAAATTCAGCAGCTATAGTTACCTGAGCTAACTACAACTTACGCCCCTGCAATGCACTGCTTAGGACCTTACATATTACATCACTCATGACATAGTTGTCATCAGTGATGTCATTTGAGATGTCATCAGTGATGCTATCATTGATGACATCATCCAGTGAGGGTTTTCTAAAAGTGTGTTTATGTAGGTATGTGAGTAGCTGTGTGAGTGAGTGAGTAGCTGTGTAAGTGATTATATTATTGAGTGAGTGGGTGTGTCATTAGCTGTATGGGTGAGTGTGTGACCGTGAGTGGCTCTATGGGTGGGTGAGTGAGTGTGTAAGTGACTGTATCGGTGCATGAGTGGGTGTCTGAATGGCTGTATGAGTGAATGACTAGCTGTGTAAGTGGCTGCAGGGCTGAGTGACTGGCTGTTTGAGTGGCTGTTTGGTTAAGTGGGTAGGTGTATGGCTGTTATGTAGAGTAAGTGGCTCTGTGAATGGATGTATGGTGAATAAGCAGATGTGTGAGTTCTTGTATGTGTGATGTATGATGAGTATGTAAGTGGTTGTGTGGGGGCTTGTATGGGAGAGTGACTGGCTGTGTTGGGAGGCTGTCTGGGTGAGTGAGTGGCTGTGTGAGTGGCTGTACAGGTGAATAGGTGGATGTGTATGGGTGAGTATGTGGCTCTGGGAGTGGATGTATGAGTAAGTGAGTGGGTGTGTGAGCGACTCTAGAAGAGTGAGTGGTTGTGTGAGTGTAGGAGGCTGGCTCTCTATATAGAGAATAAAAAATACATGCACTGTGCAGAGTCCAAGCAACCCCATTTTGGCAACTTTAGGTAAATAGCAAACCACCTATAGGACTGCTTTTGTGGTAGTGTGGGCGAGTAGTTAGTCTTATCTTGGAGATGCGCTAAGCATGTTCTTGGTCTCACAGTATCAATAAATATGGACACACACTCAAAAGAATAACTCAAGACCAATTTCCAAAACTACTTCTGAATTCTATAAAATGTTTAAGAATAAGATCATCAAAATGTAATAAGTGCTTTTTAAGTTATGATTTTTCAAAGTTTAGAAAAAATAGCCTCTTTGTGTGTAATTAGACACCATAGGAATCAATGGGAGAAAACTTTAAAAATGCATATAAAATCAGGCAATTCTGTCAGAAGTGTTACCTTCTGTTTTTAGGTCAAGGTCACTGAGATGCCCTGTGGGTCAGCGAGAGAAGTTCAGGCGGTTCCCTTTTCAAGCAGGAGCAGGGGCTGAAAGTCTTGGAGCTGGTGCAGAACCGAGTAAGGGACCACTTGGATACACACTGCACAGTTAACTAAAATGTAAGTCCTGTGGGTCCCCTTAGAGTGTAGAGGTTCCAAGGGGTTAGGGACCCCTACAGCACAACTGGTTTTCTGGTGCAAGGGAGGCCGGGTGCAGTGCAGATAGGTCAGCCAAGGGCTGTACATCAAGAAGCCTTTGGAGTCAGGTGCAGGTCCCTTGGAGGGTGGATTGCTGGTCAGCAGTCCACTCTGGGGGGCAGTTCTTGGGTGTCCTGAAGTCTCTCGACTGGTGATTGTTTCTGGTCCTCAGAGAGTCTGGAGTGGACTTTTCTTCTGGATGTCACACATTGGGGGTCCAGTACCCCAGGCTATGGCACGTCTCAGCCACTGGAGTCGGAGTGTGACCAAACTTGGCACACTGGCAGGGTTTGCCTTCCGGATCCATTGGGTGAAACATGCTCTGGCTGCTAAGTCCAGTTCATTGGTCAGCAGCCGATCAGTGAACTGAACTTCACTGGTTCTTGCCTGCTGAGTGCAGGGAGTGATGCCTTCACTCGGTAGGGAGGCTCTTGCCAATTTTTAGAAGGTTTGGGGTCCTCTGGGGTTTCTTTGAGTCATTCTGATGTCCAGTCGACCCTTCAGCGGCAATTGTCGAGTCCTGGGTGCAGCAGGCAGGGTTTTGTACCCTTTTCTTCTTGCAGCAGGACTTCTGTACTTGAGCATTGGATCTTCTTTGTCACCTGTCTTCTTGTGTCTGTCGAATCTGATCTGCAGGTCTATGGATGGCCACTAAATACTGCATGTAGTGGGGGTCTAGGTAAGTACCTGGTAGTGGCCATTGAGCCACATACCTTAGGGTGGCTACACCCACTATGTGACCACTTCCTGTGGGGAGAGGTCACATCCTTAACCCTGATTTGCTATTTTCCTGCCATTCAAGATGGAGGAAAATAAAATTGAGTGGTCACCTTGCCTGCCACTCCTGGGGGCTAATGTAGGCTTAGGAGAGGCACTCCTCCTACTCTGACTGAGTTTTCCTACCAATTTTCCTGCTCAAAGCATGGGGAAAACCATTGGGCGGCTACCTGCTGCTAGCAGCAGAGTAAGAGGCCAGACGTCTTCATCCTCTAAGTGGAAGAACCTGCATTGGCATGGTCAGTCTCTGGTCTGTGTTCCACTTTAAAGTCCATTCCCTGTAGAGATATGGATCACCTAAGCAGTTTGGGGTTTTCACCTTTCATCTGCTGAAGCCAACTGAGAGACCTGTGGTCTGTCTGAACTATGAAGTGAGAGCCAAACGAGTATGGCCTCAGCTTTTTCAAGGCCCAGACCACAACAAAGGCTTCCCTCTCTATGGCACTCCATTTTTGTTCCATAAAGAGTAGTCTTCTGCTTATAAAAGCAAAAGGCTGGTCATGCCCCTCATCATTGGTCTGGGCTAGGACTGCTCCTATCCCAGGTTCTGAGGCATCTGCTTGGACAATAAACTGCCTGGACTAGCCTGGAGCTTTCAGGACTGGGGCAGAGCAAATTGCATCTTTCGGAGTGTCAAACATCGTTTGACAACTCACTGTTCAGTTGATCTTTTTGGGTATTTTCTTGGCGGTAGGTTTTGTGAGGGGGGCACTATGGTGTCATAATACTTCTCAACGCTTCTATAGTGTCCAGGCAAGCCAAGGAATGCCCTGACTTGGGTCTGGGTAGTTAGAGCTTTCCAAGGAAGAATTGTCTGGATCTTGGGCTCTAGGGGTTGAACTTGCCTGCCATCTACCAAGTACACAACATTTACCTGCCCTATCTGCCACTTACTGGCCTTGATAGTGAGGCCTGCCTTTTGCAGGGCCTCACAAACCTTTCCAAGGTAGATCAGGTGATCCTGCCAGGTGGAGCTGTAGACAGCAATATCATTTAGGTATGCTGCACTAATGGATTCCATCCTAGCCAGGACTTGGTTCACCAGCCTCTGGAAGATGGCAGGGGACTTCTTTAATCCAAAGGGCATGACAGTTAACTCACAGTGCCTACTTGGGTGGAGAATGCTGATCTCTCATTTGCTCCAGGTGTCAGTCGAATCTGCCAGTACTAAGATGTAGGATCAAAGGTACTCAGGTATTTGGATATTCCTAATCTGTCTAGGAGCTCATCAGCTCTTGGAATTGGGTGTGCATCTGTTCTTGTGACTGAGTTGAGGCCCCTGCAGGTCAAAAGAAACCTCATATCATTTTTCTCTCCTTTTGAGTGAGGCTTGGGGACTAAATCTCCACTAGGATGCTGTCTCTGACATGGTCTGACTGCCTATAGATTTTGTTTTTGACAGGTAAGCTGTCACCCGTAAACACATCATGGGTACACCAGTTAGTCCTACCAGGGGTCAGAGAGAATAAATCAGCATACTGGTTGAGGACTTGCCTGCAATCAGCCTGCTGTTGGTCTGTGAGGGTGTCTGACAAGACCACTCCATCCACAGAACCATCTTGTAGGTTGCTGGAGAGGAAATCAGGCAGAGGTTCACTCTCTTCTTCCTGTCCTTCATCTATTACCATGAGCATTGTCATATCAGCTCTGTCAAAATAGGGATTCAGACAGTTGAAATGTATAATTCTTTTGGGATTCTTGTAACTGCCAAGGTCAACCAGGTAGGTGACCTCCCCTTTTGTTTCAAGTATTGGATAAGACCCAGACCACTTGTCATGGGGAGCCCTAGGAGCCACAGGCTCCAATTCCCAAACTTTCAGTCCTGGTTGGAGCTCCACCAGTGCAGCTTTTAGATCATACCAATACTTTTTAAACTCCTGGCTGGCCTGAAGATTTTTACTTTTTTTTCCCATGTACTCAGCCATCCTGGAACGTAGGCCAAGCAGATAGCCCACAATGTCCTGGTTAGGGTCTTTGAGGGGCCTCTCCCAGCCTTCCCTCACAAGGCTAAAATGGATCTCTATCAGAATGCCCAAACAAAAGTTCAAAGGGAGAAAACCCTACTCCCTTTTGTGGCACTTCCCTGTAGGCAAAAGCAGATATGGAAGTAAGATATCCAATCTCCTTCTGAGCTTTTCAGTGAGTCTTCCAATCATGCCTTTCAATGTCTGGTTAAACATTTCAACCAGTCCATTGGTCTGTGGATGGTAAGGGGTAGTGAACATTCAAGACTCCACACTCCTGCCACATGTGTTTTAAGTATGCAGACATGAAGTCTGAACCCCTGGCTGATACTACCTCTTTAGGAAAGCCAACTCTGGTAAAAATAGTCAGGAGGACCTTGGCTACTACTGTGGTAGTGATGGTCCTAATTGGAACGGTTTCAGGGTACCCAGTGGCATGATCCACTAACACTAAAATATACCTGTTTCCTGAAGCTGTTTGAGGATCAAAGGGGCCAACAATGTCAACCCCTACCCTTTCAAAGGGCACCCCAACGACAGGTAGTAGGATTTAGGGGGCCTTCTGACTTGTCGCTGACTTGACAGGTGACACAGGACGGGACAAAAGCCCTTCACCTTTTTGGACACACCAGGCCAGTAAATGTGATTAACTAGTCTGCTCCAGGTTTTGTTTTGGTCCAGGTGCCCAGCTAGGAAACTGTCATGGGCTAGAGAGAGAAGGAACTCTTTGTATTACTGGGACACTACCACCCTCCTGGTAGCACCAGGCTTGAGGTCTCTGGCCTCAGTAAGATGGAGTCTATCCTCCCAGTAAACCCTGTGGGTACCACTAACAATACCCTTCTCTTCTTGTGCAGCTTGCTGCCCCCGGTCCTTAAAAGTGGGACAGGTTTTTTGTCTCTGGCACAGATACTCCCTAGAGGCTCCCTCGGTCCTAAGAGCTCTGGGTGGTAAGGTCCAAGCTCTGCAAGCTCCATTCCCTCTGGGGATAACAAGTCCTCTTCCTGGGAAGAGTGGTTTTGACTTGTGGTCCGTTCAGATGGTCAGAAGCTAGGCCCCCAGTCCTCTTGCCTTTTCTCGTGGAGGGTTGGTTCACTCTTTCAGGATCAAACACCTCTTTTTCACTCTAGTGTTTGCTCTGTGTCTTTGTCTTAACACAACCCCATTCTAGGAGCCCAAACATTGGTGCATGAGTCCTCAGTAACACTTCAGCCCAGAGAGATTGCTCCAAATCATTTCCAAGCAGACAGTCTACAGGGATGGAGGGGTACACAGCTACTTGCTTCTGTCCAACTACTCCCCCCAGTCAAAAAGATACCATTGCCTTGAGGTGGATCATTGTGACATTGTCAGCATTGGTCACAGGATATGTTTTCCCTATCAGGTACTGATCTCAGCGCATCAGGTGCTAGGTCACCACAATGGCACCAGCTCATGTGTCCCACAAGGCTTCCACCTTAGTCCCACTAATCAAAGGGTGCTACCTGTATTTCTGCATATTAGTGGGCCAGGCACCCCTCCCTCAGTGGCGAATGTTGCCTCCGTGGTTTCCAAAACATTAACAAATCAAAGTTGGGAGGGGCTTGATGATTGTAACAATCCCTCCTTCAGAAACATGAATTAGAAAGTCAAGATTCTGATATTTGAGATAAAGCAGGGAGATGAAATAAGAATTTGTGATAATGTTTTAAAACACATTTTCACTTTAGTAGTATTTTTTCACTTTCTAAGTTGAATATGTCACGAATAGTAAAATGATGGCGACTTGCTTGATCAAGACTCACCTGTCGAGTTGAAACATGTAATATTAAGTCCACTTATCTCCCACAATTACAACATCTAAAAAGGCAATGGCTGCCTTGGAAAATGTATTTTCTCGTGGATTGACGGCTGGCTTTTTACACATATCTATATTTAAATCTATCTATCTTTATCTGTTAGACCTAGCAACCCTGGTATTATTTACTCCCTAACGTTTTCCATTCAGAACTCCTGTTTTGCTGATTTCATTTTTGCTGGTTTTAGGACTATGCACACTTTACCACTACTAGTCAGTGCTAAAGTGCTTGTGCTCTCAGCTCAAAACATAGTATGATTGGCTTATGCCCAAATGGCAAATTTATATTTCTTGTAAGTTCCAAGTTAAGTGGCACTTCCTGTGCCCAGGGTCAGTAAATTAAATGTTACTGGTGGGCCTGCAGCACTGTCTCAGGCCTGCCATTCGAGCCTGTGTTTGCAGTTTTAAACTGCCATTTCGACCCAACAAAATAAACCTTTTGTCAGGCCTAGACCTGTCTTTTTAATACATTTAAGGCACCCCTAAGGTAGGCCCTGGACAGCCCAGAGGGCAGGGTGTAGTGTATTTAGAAAAGTGGGACACATACTTTTGAGGTTTATATGTCCTGGGCATGAAAAACCCTTAGATTAGTTTTTCACTACTCCAAGACCTACCCCTCCCATCGGATAACATTGTAGGTAACTTATTACATTTTATAAGTGTAATTTCCAAACTGGAACAGGTGACCAGGTCAGGTTTGGTGACTCTGGAATTAAAATGCCAAATCCCAACTTGAATGGTGACATTGGATTTTAAAATACAATTTTGAAAATACCACTTTTAGAAAGTTGCCATTTTCTGCCTTAGCCATTTGGTGCCTGCAGCCTGTCTCTGGGACACATGACTCAGTGTGAGTGACAGTTGGGCTTTGTGTATTCCTCCTAGGCAGCCATACATCCAATAGAAAGCTTAGGTGTGACTGGATGAGCCATCACTGGCAGGATGGGAAGGAGCTGGACCCAGCCCCACTTACACTTGAATAGGCTGTGTCCTGTATCCAAACAAAGAACTGAATACCTCCTGTAGTTAGTCTGGAGCCACAGGAGGGAAGGCAAGCCTTCTGTGCACTTCACAAGTGTGGGTCTAGAAGCTTCTCCCCTCTACAAAGGCACAACTGGGTATGCAAACTAGATCTCATATAACACCACTTCAGTACACTTCTGGATGTATGCATAGTCTGCCAGGAAAGACTGCTGTGCTGCTGAAGGGACTTTCACTCTGCTGGACTGCTGTGCTGACCTGCTGCATGCTGTCCTCTTGCCTGGGGGAGAAGACCTGGACCTATATCTCTTGAACCAAGAACCCGGACTGTCTCCAATGGCTAGCTGACTGGCCTCCTGGCCTGAAGCCTCAGGGACACATCAGGCTTCCGCCAACCCTGCACCTGCCCCTGGACTCTGCCATCTGTGAGTCTACCTTGCCAAGTGGTGCCAATCCAGTCCTGGCCCCTTGAAAGTGGGCTAAAGGTGCTCTGCCATCCTCTGTTTGACCTAGCAGAAGCAATCTTCTCTGCTGTGTGGCAAAACCCTGAGCAGCACCAATACATAGCTGCTGCTGCGTAGATTGGACCTGTCACAAAGGCCTGCATCGCCTTTGCAGCCTCTTCAGGCTCGCCGCTGCACGACACATCCTGGATGCAGACCCTTGTACCCCTCAGTGATGCTGCAGCTGGATTCTGCAACACAGCCTTGCAGCTCCTAGGAACTAACGCATCACCTCGGCTGCGCAACACATTCACAACCTCGGACTTCACATCGCAAGCCCTTGATAGCAGTATCCAGATGAAGCAGGACCGTGCACCATGGCTTCCCCACATCTTGGAACCAATGAATCGCTCTGGCTCTGCGATGCATCTTCAACGCGGCTCCTCGAAACACTCCATAAATCAGGACATAAGGTACTTTGTTTAGTGGCCCTAAATAGGTACCTGTAGCGGGCCCATGCTCCATTGCGGTCAGTCTGAACTTGTGACTTTGTCCTGGTCCGGCGCAACCAGATACTCACAGTTGGCTTGTTGTACTTTTTGCGGCTATTTTCACCAGAATCTCTAAAATTACATACCTCCGGTTTTACTAATTAGATCTTTGTTGTTTTGGTCTTGTTTTATTTATTACAGAAATCTCTATTTTTGTAATTTGGTGTGGAATCCTTTATGCAAGGTGTTTTCACTTTATTACTGTGTTGCACAAATAATTTACACATTGCCTCTACGTCACACCTGTCTGCTCTGTGCCAAGCTAGCAGAGGATTGAGGACAGGTTAATTTACAGTTGGTTTGTACCTCACCACAACAAGGATTGTGTATACTGCTTGACTACGGCTCACATCCCAGCCAGCCAACACATCAATTTCTTACAGTTTGGCTATTGTAATACTCAGTATCTACGAATGCCAGGTAGTGAGATACCTCATCTCCAGAGACAACATATACGCTGCAGAAATGCTGCATTGTATTGTATCCATATTATTCCTTGTCACTCCCACCTTGATTATTTGCACTGACTCCCATGTCCAAACATCTCATTTTAAAGAGGCTTTACCTTGTTCATTTTGCTTTGTATAAACTCAAGACCTGGTACTAGCAATCACCTTTCAAACCTTACTCCCCTTCCATTTTGCTCACATGGTCCTCTCTTAACCTGCTTATCTCCCTTGGAGATGACGTCTGTTGTTATCAAGGTGCAAAATATTGAACAAACAGACTCCATCCATTATAGATGACCACCTGTATTTTGTGGAGTTCCTAAGGCCTGGATTTTCCCTATTCCATCTTCATAGTGCCAGAATACTCTTGTGGGTGACAGTTTGCAGTCAAACGTACCACACCCTAATTCAGGTTGTAATAGGTCTTACACATTTTTCCACCAAGACTACAGCTTACCAATGAATGAATTATTGTTGTGAAATTAAGTTTCTGGGCTTTCAAATTTCTAACTTGTGATATCTCACAAAGGTTGCATTGTGTGTGTGTTGTTGTTGGGTGGTGTGTGTGTGTGTGTGTGTGTGTGTATGTAAAGTCTCACAAAAGTATATGAGTAGATCTGTGCATGGTGGTGTGTGTGCTGATATTTACAGCATTGTGAGAATGGTCCATAGACCATAAATGTACACGTGCCTGTACAATTGTATTAATCTCATACTTTGTCCTGCAGCAGTTACTTTGAATATATTGGATGGTCTTGGCTTGTGTTAGTGGTGCCAGATACCATAAAGATGCTGAGGAGGCCTGTGAATTACCAAAGGGAGTATCTTATAGGGAATGTATCAGAACTAAAACCAGGCAAGTGAGTTCTCAGAATATGTGGTTGTGTGTCACTGTGGGGCAGAGATTGGAGAAATGGGGAAGGAAATGTCAGAAAGTGTTGACAAACGACACCCTATTTCTCCCGTCAGTGAGTAATGGCAGAAAATGGATTTTGAATCTTCATCAATCTTCATTTATTTTCACATTTTGACTAGACTTGAGAAGAAGGTTCGGCTACCATTGGATCGTGGTCCACAGGCTCATTTATTGGGTGACTGCACTGGTGGAGGTCGCTTGTGCTTATGCCTGAAGAGATAATCTTTATATACCCATCCTGGGGCTACATGTGTAATTAATGGAGTACAGACAAGAAAATGATGTGTAATACTTTTTTGTCTTTTCTACTCCAACATTTTGCATACCTGTAATCCTTTTAGCTTTTTATTTCTCGGTGTTCTGGAGTCTTATATTCTATATTCTTTCCTGGAATGTGTTCATATGCTGCATCACTTATTACGAGGTATGAATGTTAATTTTATAACTAAAGGCCATGGCCTATTTCAAAGTGAAATGATAAAATGAAATCAAGAAACACGAATAAATTCATAATCGTACTAAGGAGACAAGAAAGAGGAGATGTAGTCGACCCTGTTGTGGCATGCAAGGCCTGGACCAATGTATGCTCCTGATGTGTGTGTTTGCGGATGTGTTGCACTGCAGGGCATGTCCTGGGATCTTGGTACATGCCCTACCACATTTTTCATGCTCTTTCATTGTCACTGGCAGAGTACCGAGGCTTCTGGTTAGGCAAGCAGTTACCTTACCTGCGTTTGCGTTTTCCTCATCGTTTGGTGCCCCTGAAGTGCTGCTTTCATCATTGTCTAATGGAGCCTCCATGTATAGCTTACTTATCTCTGTGAAAAAATTAGAACATGCGTAAAAAAATAAATACAATTTATACAGTATTGCAGGACACATTAGCATCTGAAATGGCATATTACAGATTATCTGTCCGACTTCTTTTGTATACCAGCAGAAAAATCTTACCACCTCAGGCATGGAAAATAGATATTTTAACTCTCAGCTACATTGTAATATGCTATAACTATATTATATTTCTTTCCTACCCCTTGTAAAGCCCAATGTGGCTGTATTAGTTAATTCTATAATCCATTACCATGAATTATCAGTAATATTCCACTAACCTGCGCTCCAATCCCTCAGGGAGGTCAAATGGCATTTTATTGTAGAAGTTTCTCCGTGTAATCAGACACTTGAATCGGTACTTTATCCAATCTTTAGGAGAGGGGTTGTTTCCATGCAATTCACTGAAATGTATTATATTGGTATTGTGCTGATGGAGACCACTAGCTGTTTCAAAGAGCTTTGCAAAGGAGGTTATCGAAGGTGAGGATGGGAGCTGTGTGTCAGTCATAAAGTTTGGACCATGCGCTCCAACAGTGTCTGTCAGTTGTGGCATCCTTCAGAGGCTAATAGGCAAATATCGGGCTTCAGGGCTTTTTTTGTTTTTCATTTTGAGGCAATCGGCACAGGCAGTTAGTTCTAGAAAAAGCTATCTTCTATGCTAAGCTTGCTACCCAGTGTGATTTTATGTGGTATGTAAGAAAAAGGTATCACAACCCTGGGTGACTTATAAGAAACAGATCACTTTGTCTTCTTTGATCACCTCAAAGGTAAATATAGTCTCCATAATTCACAATTCTTTGAATGCTTCCAGATACGACATGCCCTTGAGACCCACAAAGAGATACTTGAGGAAGTCCTCAAAATAAACCTGTTGAGGGAAAAATGACAATGGATCCTATCGGCTGTAAGGGGGTTTCCCAACTCTACAGATCCCTCCTATCTAATATTCCAGATACCCTACTAAAACTAAGACCGACTTGGGCATTGAATGTGGAAAAACTGGCAGGAGACAAAAATGACATTGCAAGTTATGTCCATTACCTCCAATCTCAGGCTTATACTATTCATTTATTTCCACTACACCCGCTACAGCCCAGATACACTGTGGAGGATGGGACGAGCGAGAGGGGTCCTTCTATCACATCACATGGTCTTCTCCAGTCATTGCGACCTACTTGGGTTTAATGCATACGTAGATTACAGAAACACTGCATACTGCACCAGATCTGTGCCCCAAGGAGGCACTCCTTGGGATGACAGGACGGTTTAGCTGCTAATACATACCATAGGAAATTTGGCGGCATTGGATATTTAGTGGCTGAACGTAGCATTGGTCAGAACTGGAGATCTACAGTTCCACCTCAATATCCATGTGGCGCGGGGGAATGGATGTTTGGTGAAAAAGAGATCTACAAATGGTGAGGCTGTTTCAATAGACACAGCAAGATATGGGAAATTGGAATTCAGACTCCATGTAGACATACACCAACACAGCTTTAACTGGAACAGTGGTGTGACGTGGATACCGCTCATGAAGATGGGAGGGAGTGGGTGTGCCACTCGATGTCATCTTAACAACTGTCATGAATATGATGCTACGTGTATTTATATTGTTACTATACACATTTCAAAAGCAATTAAAAAAACACTGAGTACAAAAAAGTCTCGAAATTGCTAAATTGAACAGCGAGGCCCTTTTATGACTGTTCTGCAAATCTCTGATGGGAACTAATACTAGCATTAAAATAATTCTCTAAATATTCCCATACATATTTCAATGATTATTTTTAGATTATTCTAATAGGTACAAGTAATGACATATTGATTTCATAGACATCAGAGGATGGATTAATGAATATCATTCAATAACAAATGCATTTATTCAGTTCTGCAGTATGTAAGTCTGGATAATATCCATTGGTTCTAATTGTAGTGGGAGTAGGTCTAGTCTAACTGGAGAATAGAGCACTGACCGGAATCAATCCAAACAAATGCCAAAGGTATGGAAATAGGGCTGTTTATCCATGAGATCTTTATCACACAAACCAGGCTGCACAAACCTTCGAAGTTCATTCTTGGGCTCCTTGTACCACATAATTCAGTCTTCAGAGCAGACAGTTAACGGAAATTGGGAGTGGGAATGCCCTTCACCATTAGGAAATCCATCAATTACAAGTACTCTCCCACTCAAACATACCATTCATTCAAATATCTCAAATTAGCCTACCAAATGTCACATTCTTACAAACAGCCTCCTATTACCAGAAGACTCACCCTTGCACTGAAAAAGCTCACCAATAGCACATTGATCCTAAACCCAAACGTCTTGATCCACTTAAGAATATCAAATAGATCCAAACTGCTAAATAAATGTTGCTTTAAATTCTCATCCAATCATGATTCTCTGTACCTCTAGCCCATACAGCAATGCCCAGAAAAATGTCAAATGAATGGAGAAAAAACAAACTATCCAAGCCTATGGCACGTAGGAAATCTGCTAAATCTACCAACATCCGGAGCAAATACACCCTCTCTCAGGACCACACATTTGTTACTGTGGCACATCAAAATCTCTCAGCTGCACACCCAATAATGCAAAAATGTTCAGAATTCCTTATTTGCATCACTGAGAACGTTCCAGCAATAGGAAATAGTGGTTACATTATTCCAGCATTGACCCCCCCCCTTCAAAGTACATTCTTACTTGGGACTCCTACTTACTCATCACCACAGAGAAATTAGCCACAACTACAAAAGAATTAAGATACACAATTTATTTCCATGACCCCATTATTTCCATATCTTTCAAGACACAGTACAATCTGATCAATACCATGTTAGATCACGATATATACCCAACACCACTGAAAAGAAGTCAGTTTGCATATGTGTGACATTTCCACATTAAGGTGTGTTTATGCGCAACATTTTCATGTCCTATGTGTGACACATTGAGTGAAAATCTATCACTGAAAGTTACACAGCCTTACTAATTGACAGATATATGTCACAAGTTTCTCTGAGTACAGGACTGCACTTCAGTCTCTCTATATCCTTAAAGGTGCCTCAAGGCAACCTCTTCAACAAGTCTATGTTCCACAAACAATACAGAGGCTTGTGTGCAGAACTTCTACTGCCAGTATCATCCAACCCTTAGTCTTGTTGTGGAGCCTCCACTACCCCCAGTACCATACAGCAGAGACCCCCACCACCCTCACCATTCAAACCTCAGAGGTGTTACTGATGTGCCCATCACTACACCAAAACATAAAAACCAGCACCTTGCTACTTATGTGTTGTTACCAACTCTCTACACACAGTTGTCACTGGCTTTGTATCCTCTGCAAAGCCCTGTGTAAGTAATCCACTTTATCTCACTTTAGCAAACTCTTTAGGCATAGTACAGACAGGCTTTCCAGCTCCAGTATATTGTGAATTTTGTGCCATTTGAATCACTTGCACCAAGCCCCGGATTTTATCTAACAATATTGTTTCTGGGACCTGGAGTCCACATTTATATACCTATAATGGGAAACCAGAGATTGCAGGTCTCAGACTGCACTCTACTATTGGCTTATAAGCACGGACTGGCTCAATGTGCCTCTCCTAACAAAGGACTGTTAGGGATGTACTGGCATAGTTGCCAGTGACCCCCTCTTCAAACCTCCTCAAACCCTTCTCCAGCAGCTGTGCTACAGGATAGACAGGCTCTCATATGAATTCTACACCCTCAGTACTGGGGAAAATCTATAAATAGACATATTAAAGCCCATAAAAATAGAGTAAGAGGAGAGAGAGGATATCATGTGACACAAGAAAGCACTTCAGGCTGATCTTTACAAGCATCACAAATTTCATTTTTTGCAACAAAAATCAATGTTTTAAGCTTATGACCAACACTTAAATGTTGTCAAGATCATTTACCTACACTGGCGTTTAATAATAAAATGGGACCAGTTCGGTCACAGGTGGAAAGTAGTACAAGTAATGTAAGACCCATGGCTAGTCTTGCCTTCTTAGCCAACACTTAACATGCTGCTGCTTTAGAGATGATGCCTATAATGGAACTTATATGGTCGATGTGAAACTACAGATCCCAGAATTCAAACTGATGTCGATTAAAAAGTTAAGACTTTGTCTAATAGTCCCAAATGCCATGTGGCAACTTGGTTGCTCTGTCACAAAACCAATTGTGTGTTTTTATTTTACTAACATTAAGGGACGTCTAAAGAGTTTCTTTACAGGTTCAGTGCCATTTCATAATTGAGGCAAGCCCTGAACAGGGGGCCAGATTTAATAACATTTTATGTCGTGGTTGAGCCACTGTAATGCACATCCACAACACAAAAAGCTAGTAGATATTTAGAAAGCCACGAAAGGAGAGATTTGTACCCCCTTACGTGGCTTTGAGGAGCAATGTAAAGCAACGCAGCGTCTTGTTCTGCATGGGGTTACATTTGTTCTGGGTGGCATGGATGGAGCATGGGCTTTCTATGTGTGGTGTATTATGCAGGGTACCCCTTCCTGCATGAAAACAAATCTCCTCGTAATGCAGGCACCCTTACATTGTGGCACAAGAGTGTTTGCGTTGGCGCTGGGCTGCAGAAGTGCATCGTTTCTTGGCAGCTAGGCGTGGATGTTGCCTAATCAGCCATTCCAGCCTCACAGTGACTGCAGGAACCCTTCTTACTGAGATCGGCAGCGGGGAGAAGTGCACATGAGCACTGCCTCAACCTACACTAAAACCTGTTCCCAGAAGGAGCCATGGGAGGGGCTAATCAGCTTCCCTGCAGCATTTTATGAAGCCAGGCTAAGCAAGTCATGCACATGAACACGTTATCAATCATGCTGACTGTAAAGAAATCGCTGCACCACAGATGCTTCTTTTTCTTCTTTATTCTTCAGATAAGAAATACACATCCAACCCTGGCAGGTCTTATCAACAACTCCCTGCCTTACAATCTAATCATAACATTCCAGTTTCCTCCCAGTTGCTAAGCAGCCCACTAAGATTCCTTTGAATAGAATACAACATATCTCCCTTCTTACAATAAAAAAATTATCTAAAAACAACAAGAAAAAAATAATAAATAACATAAACTAACACAAGAAAACACGTAAACACAACTACTCTGTATAATAATCTTTCATATATTCTGGTTTCTTGAATACTCTCTGTGACCTTCTCACCCCTCTTGACTCCTCGACACCACGGCCACACCCAACCTGCTTCTTCCACTCAGCTACTTCCATTTCACTGCATCTGACAACATCAGCCATATTCCATCTTTTACCGTTGCTTAAAACCACACTATAACACTTCACTCCCCCAACCATTTTTGGTTCTGACCACTTTGACAAACCCTTCCTGCCACCATGCCATACTCTGGTTCGCACCCAGTCCCCAACTGCAACCACACATTCCTTCGGTTTTCCCAATACACTTTCGTCATACTTCTCTTGCACCCCCTCCACTCTAAATGCAAGATTCCTCACACTTACACGTTTTTTACCAGCTTTCCCCATCCAACCAGGAACAGCTTTGGTACACGGTTTCCTTCCCTTCAACAAAACAAACGGGGTTTCTCGCGTCGTCGAATGCGGAGTCGTCCGATAATTCCATAGCATGTTTTTCACTTCAGTCCTCCAACACAAACCAGTCTGAATTGACAGTTGAATATTGTCACACAACACTCTGTTAAACCTTTCTACTAACCCATTCTCTCTTGGATGTGCCACAGCTGTCCTCACATGGTTTACTCCACACAATGTTAAATAGTCCTCAAACTCAAACGAAGTAAATTGTGTCCCATTGTCAGTCACCACCTCCTCGGGATAACCTTTCCTTTTCCAAATTTCCTCACAAAATTCAATCACCACTCCAGCTTTAGTGTCTTTGACGATACTAACTTCTGGCCATTTGGAGTGGTAATCTACCATAACCAGACCACAAACCGCTTGTGGACATTTTCACTACTGCAGGTGCAAGTCGTGCTTCTTCTAGGATTGCTAAGTGGTTATATAGGTTACAGGAATACACTTTCACAGTAAAATAGTTGCCTGGTATAATGAATGTAAATGCGGACTGTTTGTCGAGGTTGCCATTAGAAAATGTATGTGGAGAAGAAGAGGAAGAATGGGTTGTGGCTGACCTGCAAGACATCAAGACAAAGGCTATCAGTGAGGAAGTTTGGAAGGCGGCGGTTCAGGAGGATACGTGAGAAAAAACGTGTAAGTGTAAGGAATCTTGCATTTAGAGTGGAGGGGGTGCAAGAGAAGTATGACGAAAGTGTATTGGGAAAACCAAAGGAATGTGTGGTTGCAGTTGGGGACTGGGTGCGAACCAGAGTATGGCATGGTGGCAGGAAGGGTTTGTCAAAGTGGTCAGAACCAAAAATGGTTGGGGGAGTGAAGTGTTATAGTGTGGTTTTAAGCAACGGTAAAAGAAGGAATATGGCTGATGTTGTCAGATGCAGTGAAATGGAAGTAGCTGAGTGGAAGAAGCAGGTTGGGTGTGGCCATGGTGTCGAGGAGTCAAGAGGGGTGAGAAGGTCACAGAGAGTATTCAAGAAACCAGAATATATGAAAGATTATTATACAGAGTAGTTGTGTTTACGTGTTTTCTTGTGTTAGTTTATGTTATTTATTGTTTTTTTCTTGTTGTTTTAAGATAATTTTGTTATTGTAAGAAGGGAGATATGTTGTATTCTATTCAAAGGAATCTTAGTGGGCTGCTTAGCAACTGGGAGGAAACTGGAATGTTATGATTAGATTGTAAGTCAGGGAGTTGTTGATAAGACCTGCCAGGGTTGGATGTGTATTTCTTATCTGAAGAATAAAGAAGAAAAAGAAGCATCTGTGGTGCAGCGATTTCTTTACAGTAGATGTTTTATGCTTCCACATTTAAAACATTTCTTTCTTTCATCCATTACAGTCGTATTTTTGCTGATTTTCACAGAATTTACAGCTTGTACTAGTGCAGCCTCGGTATCATTTCTACTTAACTCCTTAACATACCTAGATGTGTTTTCAACACGTTTAGCCACTGCTATGGCCTCCTCCAAAGATGGATCTTTTAAATTTAACAACTTTTCCTGAATTTTCAAACAACATGTACGATTTATTAATTGATCTCTAATAATTTCTTCATGCAAGTCTTTAAATCTACACGATTTAGCCAGCGTACGTAACACACACACAAATTGATCGACCGATTCATGAGACGCTTGGGTCCTAGAAAAAAAATTGTGACGTTCTACAACAATGCTTACTTTCTTGCTAAAATGCTCCTCCAACACCCCCAACGCCATCATATACACATCGTCCTCACTGTCATTCTCCTCATCCTCAGACCTTCCATCGTTATTCGTTACAAAATTTGCAAATGGCAACGTTTTCAAAATCTTTCTACCTTCCACACCCAAATTGTGTTTTAACAAAGCCAACTTCCTTTTGTCTGTAAAAATGGCACCTCCCAAAGCCTCTAAATATGTTTCAAACGCCTCCCTCCAATCTTCCCATGACATGGTTGGTTCGCCAGGCATGCTCAAAAATATAGGTGGTGGTGCAATCGACTGCATGTCTGGTACGTAAGTTATTTAACTATTATGAGCATAAATAATCCCATAAATAATCTAAAAAACTAATGAAATATGACGAGAGAAGAGAAAAAAAAAATTAACATAAATAAAGAAGTCACCGTTGTCACCGTCCTCAGGCTGATTGTTTCCATTGTCACCGTTGAGTAAACTAAAATACAGCACTGCAGAGTTGAAAGTTGAAAGCGCTGCAAAGTTAAAAGTCGAAGGCAATATGTTACAGTTGTTATGTTTTTACTGTTGCTTCGACCTCTTTCTACAAGAGGTTTCCCTTGTTTTGCCGCAAACACAGCTGACGTCACATCCAACTGAAACCGGATATCATCCACAGTGTGGATGCAGCACGAGGACTCTCTGGGCAGCGTCCGCGAGACTCTTCAGGTAAGTGCCTCATTCAAAATGCCAACCCAACAGCACAAACTTTTTTCTTCTTTTTTTTTTTTCTTTAAGAAAGAAAAAAAAAACGCGCTACCTCCACAACTCGGTCAACTTGACAAACCGAGTTCGGAATCCATCACAAAATCCACCTTTCAATTTATGGTCATTAAGATCACCGCTTTCTCGCACCACCAGTCACAGTACACTGCTGCCAGGGTTGGTCCACGTCTTATTCCTTATGATCCCATCCCTCGTCGCCACTGTAAAGAAATCGCTGCACCACAGATGCTTCTTTTTCTTCTTTATTCTTCAGATAAGAAATACACATCCAACCCTGGCAGGTCTTATCAACAACTGCCTGCCTTACAATCTAATCATAACATTCCAGTTTCCTCCCAGTTGCTAAGCAGCCCACTAAGATTCCTTTGAATAGAATACAACACTGACGTTTCAAACAGGCCAGCTGTGAAACTACTCACTCAATAAGCAGAGTTACAGCCAGACGCTGTTGTAGACTGCAAGACACAACTGTTATTGACCTGCTGTGATAACTCTGACAAGTGCCATCCATTGCCCATCACTGTTTTAGTCATATGTAAACTACTCAAGGCTCGCCCTTTTAGACAATTCTTCAAAGCAACTTCTGAACGTTGAAAGCCTGTCTGCTCAGCCTGTAAACATTATGGTTTTAAGTTGCTTAAACACTCTCTCAATTTCAGTGTAATCCCAAAAAGTTTACATGGTTGTAGTATGAAGTGTCCTTATACCATCTTGTCCGTGCATGTTATCTAAATGGATAAATAAAATAAACAATAAATAACTTGGATGCTAGTGACAGGTGCTCAAATCTCCGCATGAAAGATGGTCAGAGACGTTGGTGAAGAAAGACTCTGCCCCTTACCAGTACCTCTCTTATACATTGCTTTTTGATGGAATCTAGGGCTAGATGTACGAAGTGTTTTTGAGGTTCCATAAGGCCTAATTCACAGAATCTGGTCATTTGCTACTGCAAAAATGCTTTTTGGAATGTACGAAGACCAAACTGCAATTCTGTTACTTGTTAATGAATTGCAATGTGGGTTTTGCAATTCGGTATTTGGAACGGGCGTGTTGAGGGCGGCCCTTCCTAATACCTAATTGGAAAGGAATGTACAAATGCTTTGTGACCGAAATGCGGTCACAAAACATTTGCAATTTACAACCAATTGAAAGTTGGTCATGACTCATTACCAAATGGGAAGGGGCCCCAAAGGGACCCCTACCCTTTTGAGAATGGCTGGGGAAATATTCTTTTGAGCAGGCAGTGGTCCCCGCTGCCTACTCTTTAAAAATAAAACTTGAAAGTTGTATTTTTTCTTTTTTTAACACGTCCCGTTTTCTTTTATGATGAACAGGCACATAAAAAAATATTGCTTTACTTAAAGCAATCACAAACATGGATGCCTGCTGACTCCAGCGAACCAATATCCCTGTGATGGCAGCAAATCATAGTGGGTCATAAATTGCAGCCTACCTCATTAATATTCATGATGTGGTAGGTCTGTTTGTGACTCACTACGAATCTCTAATGAAACTTAAAAGAATTTCATACATTAGGAATAGACATTTCCCAATTACGATTCGCAAAATATTTCATACATCTAGCCTTAAGTGCATTACAGGACTGAGCAGCGATGAAACGCTGATCGCTGTCCAAGGCGAGAACTAATTTATAAACAACTCTGTTCCATCAAACAGTTCATTAGACATGTTAAATCCTGAAGCTTTTATTTGGAGCAATTTTGTGTCTTGTTTCTCATTGGTCATACAGAAATTAATTTAAGGTCCTTGGTAAGTTATACATGATACCAGATCCAGGGCTTTGGTTAATAAAATACTGATTGTCCTGAAAAAACTAAGCAAGATGAGCCATTTTCCTGTGCAAATCACAGTCCTATGAATTGAACCAAATCACTGAACAGTGCTATGCACAGTTCAGTGAATTGGTTTTAAAATAAAGTAATAGGCCAAATTACCTTGTATTAGGTAATCAAAATACTATCAGTTTTTCAACACATGGTCTAATTAAGCAAATCCATTTACACTATTTTGAAATAAGAATGATGAATCACAGATATAAATATAGGACCTGCTGACATCAAAATGAGCAGACAGACCAGTAATAAAGAAAACACATTGTAACATGACCTGCATGTGTAGGGAAAACATTATCTAGTTAAATTAGGCATTCGTCTTCAGATTTAAGTTAAAAGTGTAAGCCCCATTTTAGGAAGGATTGATAGAACTATGTAGTGCGTATATGTAAAATGCACTTGCATCTGGTGTTCCTTTGTCTTGTTCAGCCCAGCCAAGGAGATAGGTGGCATTCTTCTTGCAGATGACAATAAGCCAGACTGAATAAAAAATCATTGTATTGCTAAATTGACTAGCATTTTTGATATAGGAGAGTAAAGAACAAGAAGCTGAGATGTTAGTTTAATGACTTAATGATTGTGATTACCAGAAGAGTTTGGCCCTCATTACAACATTGGCGGTAAATGCTGCCTACCGCCGTGCTGACGGCCGCCAACATACAGTGACCGCAGTGGTATACCGCTACGGGTATTATGACCCACACAGAGAAATCCACCACTATACAGACACACACAGACGTCCGCCAGCCCAAAGGTCAGTGATAAACTGGCGGTAGCAAAACCCACACCGTTACGCCAACAGAAATACGCCCACAGCATCATGACCCACGAATCACAGAGGCGGACATTCAACCACGGTAAACCACTGGCGGTACATACCGCCGCGCTCATAATACACCCACACTAACAAAACAGCACCACATTGGATTATTCAAACTATACACACCTGACACACATACATACACCACCCCTACACCCCCACACCACATCCACACTACTACAAAACACACACCCACATTACCCACAACCCCTTCCAAAGAAAAAAGAAATTGCCAACTGAGAGAGAGACAAGCCAGGAGCACCCACAGAATCAGAGCCACAGAACACCATCAACCATACACCATCCACGCACCTCACAGCACACACCCCAACACAGCACCCCACACACCCTCACACATACCACTCACACTACACCCATGGCACCCCAAAGACACCCAGGTTCTCTGAGGAGCATAAGGGTCATGGTGGAGGAAATCATCCGGGTAGAGCCACTGCTATTCGGATCACAGGTGCAGCAGACATCTATTGCTAGGTAGATGGAGCTATGTTGGAGAATCGTGGGCAGAGTCAATGCTGTGGAACAGCACCCAAGAACAAGGGATGACATCAGGAAGAGGTGGAATGACCTGTGGGGGAAGGTGCGTTCCGTGGTTGCAAGACACCAGGTAGCTGTACAGAGGACTGGTGGTGGACTCCCACCTCCTCCCCCACAACTAACAACATGGGAGGAGCAAGTCTTGGCCATCATGCATCCTGAGGGCCTTGCAGGAGTAGCAGGAGGACTGGACTCTGGTAAGTCAACTCTTTACTACTTCCACCCCCCCACCTGCATGCCATCACAAACTCCTACCCCTACCCTCACCCCAATTACCCCACCACCTCACATATACCCCACCATCACAACCCACCCATCCCAATACCAAGACCTGCATGCAACACCAATGCATGGACCCCCATCACACACCTGCATGGACACACATCACCACAGCATGCACACTAGTGACAATCACTTAGCCAACAAAATCACAACTCACACAACCCAAAGCTACCTTGCTAATAACAACCATAGAGGGAAACATATCCATGCACAAGATGGCACACACAGATACAAAAACACTGGATTTACATCCCCACAGGACCCCCACTCAACGTCACCGGAGAGGAGGTGCCACCAACATCCAGTCTCCCCCCAGAAGAGGTCCACAGTGATGACAGCAGCTCTGCACGCCTGGATCACAATGACCAACCTGGCCCATCATGGACCTCTTGACAGTCAGTTACCCAGCCACAGTCCCAACCCACCACAGAGCCTACCCCCTCAGGAAACACCAGCACAGGACCCAACAAGCGGGTCCATAACTCTGTCCCCAGGACACATCAATCAGCAGTGTGTCCACCACTACAGGGACCCCAGGAAACCCCACAAAACCAAGACAATCAGAGACCTGGGGTCAGTGTCAGTGGGCACACGGTTCAGGGGACAGAGGCACAGGACAACAGGGAAGCTAGGAGGACTGCTGTGCGACAGGGGGAGGACAGGCCCAGGGAACCCACTCTCCAGGACGCACTTGCAGGGATCCTGGGAGCATATCACCATTCCCAGTAGACCTTAGGCCAGATACTGGCCAAGTAGCAGGAGACCCAGCGGCTGCAGGAGGGACAGTACCTGGGGATCTGGGAGGACCTCAAACACATCCACACCATCCTGGGCACCATTGCAGGGGTGCTGGCTGACATGGCCAACACCATGAGGGAGGCAGTGGCACACCAACCGGCCCCTGACACTAGCCACACCTAAGAACAGCCTCCACCTCCGGCGGCGCTAGTGGACAGGAGGCTCCGCCACAGGATCAACAGGCCACCAGCACCCCATCCCCTGCAGAAGGAGAAAAACCCCGCAAACGGTCCCTGCGATCCAGGCAGAAGCCAGAGAACATTGCCAAGACCCCCGCCAGGAAATAAGACTCTCCTGATTGTCACCTCTCTGTCCCACTCTGTCACCCTGTCAACCTTGAACCGCCATTGCTCCACTTCCTATGCCTCCTTGGACAATGCACCTGTAATAGAAATAGACTGGACTCTACCCTGGACTTTCCTCCATCAGCAACCCAGCCCATTGCAATACCCCCTCCACCTATTAGCACGGAAATAAACACCCTTGGAACAAATACAAGTATGGAATCTGTCAACTGATTGAAATATGTATTCGTTTAACAAGCTGTAAACATTGCATTTCCAATCTACTGTAATAGTAACATAGATATAACCTGTAGTGGGCAGTAGTAAACACACCAGGAGCCAGAGTGGGGCACAGAGATCTGAAAATAGAGATGCCAAAGGGTACAGCAAGTGGACATAGACATAGGGAAATTAGGCTGCCATGTCCAATGTCAAACACATAAATGCAATGGAAGGTGAAGTTACAGTGTCTTACCTGTGTGTCACTGGAAGTACTGTTGAATGAGTGTACATCTGTTGTCCACATCTTCTTCCTCTGCCTCCTCTTCGTCACTGTCCACAGGTTCCACCGCTGCCACAAGACCATCTTCAGGCTCATCCTCCTGCAGAATAGGCAACATGCAACATGCAACGATGGTCTGGCACACCTTCTTGGGTGAGTAGTACAGGGATCCACCTGTCAGATGGAGGCACTGGAATCTGGCCTTCAGGAGGCCGAAGGTTTTTTTCAATTATCCTCCTTCTTCACCCATGTGCCTCATTGTAACGTTCCTCTGCCCTTGTCCTGGCATTCCGCACTGGGGTCAGTAGCCATGAGAGGTTGAGGTAACCAGAGTCACCTGCAAATATCGAGGGATACCTGTTAGCCAGACACTCACCCTTAGGGCCAAACCCACACCCATATACCTATATTAACTGGGTGGGGACCATGGGCTCACCTATTAGCCACACCTGGTGCCTCTGGAGTTGAGACATCACATATGGAATGCTGCTATTCCTCAAGATAAAGGCATCATGCACAGAGCCAGGATACTTGGCATTCACATGGGAGATGTACTGGTCCGTCAAACACACCATCTGCACATTCAGAGAGTGAAAGCTTTTTCTATTCCTGAACACTCGTTCATTTCTCCAGGGGGGGAACAAATGCAATATGTGTACCATCAATGGCACCAATGATGTTGGGGATATGTCCCAGGGCATAAAAGTCAACCTTCACTGTGGTCAAATCATCCACCTGGGGGAATACGAAGTAGCTGCGCATGTGATTCAGCAGGGCAGACAACACACTGGTCGGCACGTTTGAGAACATTGGCTGAGACATCCCTGATGCCATGGCCACTGATGCTTGGAAGGAAGCACTTGCCAGGAAATGGAGCACTGACAGGACCTGCACTAGAGGGGGGATACCTGTGGGCTGGCGGATAGCTGCAATCAGGTCTGGCTCCAATTGGGCACACAGTTCTTGGATTGTGGCCCTATAAAGTCTGTAGGTCAGGATAATGTGCCTGTCTTCCATTGTCGCCAGGTCCACCAGGGGCCTGTACACAGGGGGATGTCTCCATCTCCTATTCATCCTCAGGGGTTGAAGTCTAGGGAGAAAAACGGTGATCAGAGGGTCATATTCACACATATATTATAATAAAATACATTTCTTCCTTTACAGAAACAGTATGTGAAATCGAGAGTCAGTTGATGTGCCAATGTCTGCTGTGACGCAGTGAAGTGCCATGGTCTGTGCCCCCATGAAATGGCAGCTGCCTGACCTGTGAAGAGAGACAAGTGGAAATGAGGTGATTCCGCTGTCATTGTGCGCCGTTGCAGTCGATGACCACCTCGCAACTTCGCATTGGTTATCATTGGGCCCTATGGGTTCCAGGAGCCAATGGCGATGTACCCCGGCAGTGACGGTACGCACCGCCAAGGACATGACCGGCATTTTCTATCTGTTCACTCACTTGCTACCTGATCTTCAACAGGAGAGGATCTACACTGCAAGTGCTGCTGTGACCTGTGTCTGGAAGCGACAATGGCTCGAGTGTCTGGGGAAAAGGCCTCCTCCTTCACTTCGGAGGAGTTGGAGAGACTGGTGGATGGGGTCCTACCCCAGTACACTTTACTCTATGGTCCTCCAGACAAACAGGTGAGTAAACTGTGAGCATGATGCGTGGGCCATGAATGTAGGGATTGCTGTGTGTGTAAGCTTTGTGTAGGGGGGAGGCTGAGGGGTCCTGGGCAGAGTGCTGCATGTCTGGTGGTCAATGTCTGTGCGTAAATGGTATGGGAGGTATATTGTTGGCCATGAGTGTAACAGTCCGGACGATATAAATAATCCCTTTTCTGCTCTATTTTTTCTGCAGGTCAGCGCCCATCAGAAAAAGGGTATTTGGGGTGCCATCGCCAAGGAGGTGCCGACCCTGGGGGTCTTTGACAGGCGGAGCACCCACTGCCGCAAACAGTGAGAGTACCTTCACCGCTGGGCAAGGAAGACGGCGTAGGCCCAGCTGGGGCTGGCCTCCCATCGAGGAAGGGGTGCCCTTCGTACCATGACCCCCCTGATGTACCGCATCCTGGCGGTGGCCTATCAGGAGTTGGATGGGCGCTTAAAGGCATCACAGCAGCCACAAGGGGGTGAGTACAGATTCAGAATCATGACTTTGCGCGTGTTAAGGTTTTACCTGGGTGGCGCCTGTGGGCTGTGTGTGCCCCTAGGCCAGGGCAAACTGGCAGTGTAGGTCCCTTGTTGGGCAGGCTCTGAAGCACTCCAACCCCAATAGTGTTAGTGGCCATCTACTACTGGGCAGGGTCCTGTTGGTTTCAGGTGTGCAGCTAATGGTGTTAGGTGATGTACCCCATGGGCTGGTGACTGGTATTGTAACTGGTAGTGCATGGCCTAGTGCATAGGGCTGTTGTCTGTGTGTTGTGTACGCCAACGGTGGTGTTGTTGCTGGCATTGACCAAGTGTATCATCTATCTCTCCACCCCCTTTGGGTTTTGTCACCCTGTCCTTGTGTGCATTAGCATCATCTGGCGTAGGAGAACAGTCACCGGCGACGGAGGGAGCTGCATCCCACATGGGGCTGGAGGCCGAATCCACCGACGGTGAGGTCACCAGTGGGACAGAGGGCGAGGGAAGCACCACAACGGAGAGAGGAGGGGACACTACCGACAGCAACTCCTCCTCAGATGGAAGCTCCCTGGCAGTGGTGGACACCTTTATTCCCACCCCAACAACAGGTACAGCCGCCACCCCGTACCAGCAGCACCCTCCCAGCAGCCCCTCAGCGTGTTTCCCATGCCCGCTCACCCGGGAAGGTGAGCATCTCCTTCGCCCCAGGCACCTCAGACCCTACCCCAGTCAGCCCTGCTGCCCTCAGTGACCTCCTGAGATCCCTCACTGTTGGGCAGTCAACCATACTGAATGCCATCCAGGGTGTCGAAAGGCATTTGCAACAAACAAATGCATACCTGGAGGGCATTCACTCTGGTGTGGCGGCTCAACAGAGAGCATTCCAGGCTCTGGCCTCCGCACTAATGGCAGCCATTGTCCCTGTTTCCAGCCTCTCCCTTCCAACATCCTCTACCCAGTCCCAATCCCCTCAACCCCAACCTATCCCAAGCACTCCTTCAGACCAGCAATCACCAAAATCAACACACAGTGGTTCAGGCAAACACAAGCACCAGACTTCATCTCACAGGCACTCACACAAGCACCATCCCCATGCAGACACACCAACATCCACTGCCTGCACTGTGTCCCCCTCCTCCTCCTTGTCCACCTCCCTCCCAGTAGCATTTCCACTCACACATGCATGCACTACATCCTCATCCACTACGTCCATCACCAGCACGCCTATCACTACACGCCCCTCACTGGCAGTCACCACCCCTACATCCATGCACACGTCCCCTGTGTCCTCTCCCACTGTGTCTGTGACCCCTCCTCCCAAAGTACACAAACCAAACGCAAGCACACACCCACCCACCCAACAGCCATCAACCTCACAACAACATCCATCCCATGCACCTGCACCCACACACAGCAGACTCACACCTCCTACAACCACTCCCTCTCCCTCTACTCCCAAACCTTCACCCTCTTCCCACCCCAGTGTCCCTAAGAAGCTTTTCCTCATCAACATTGACCTCTTCCCTCCCCCTCTCCCCCCGTCCTTCACCTCGGACCAGGGTGTCCAGAACCCAGCCGAGCACCTCAGCCACCCAGTCCATGTCTGCTGTGGTTTCAGCTGCTGTGAGAGGCTCCAAGGAGGCCCCGTCCGCCCAGCCAGTGTGCCACCAACACCTGCCAAGCCCAAAAAGGTTCTGCCACCTGACAAGGGCAAGAAGGGGACAGCATCCAGCAAGGGGAAGGAGGAACAACCAGCCAGCAAGGCCAAGTCAAAGACTTCAGCTGGCAGAAGCAAGGAGGCACCACCAACTGCCAAGGGCAGGAAGGGCCACAGAACACCAGCCATGCCACTTCAGCCGTCCGAGGCTGCAGATGAAGGCATGGAGGCTACCACCACAACCGCCAGCACTGCCACCTGCACCGCCACCTGCACCGCCACATGCACCGCAGCCAGCACGGCCACCTGCACTGCTGCAAGCAGCAGCAGCCTCAGTGGGCAGCTGTTCTAGGCTGCAGGTGAGGGCCTGGAGGCTACCACCACAACTGCCAGCACCGCCACCTGCACCGCGGCTGGCACCGCCACCTGCACCGCCGCAAGCAGCACCACTGCCAGCAGCAGCAGCCCCAGTGGGCAGCCGTTCGAAGCTGCAGGTGAAGGCCTGGAGGCTAACACCAACACTGCCAGCACCGCCACCTGCAGCGCAACTGCCATTCACTGAACAGCCGTCACCGCCGGAGAGCAGTGTGTAGTGGTGACTACATGGGCTGCAGTGCATCCTGGCCCCTGCAAAAGCTGTTGTTGTGACACCCGGGTGAGAGACCTTGCACTCAAAAATATCTGCATCACAGGGTGCAAAGCCCCCTCCAGAACCAGTGGAAGAAGGCATCCATTCAGCCCCTCTTTGCCAGGATTAATCAAACTGGGCACAAGGCCCCCTACAGAGCCAGTGGAAGAAGGCATACACTCAGCTCCTCCGTGCCAGGATGAAGCACACTGGGCACAAGGCATCCACTCAGCCCCTCCTTGCCAGGAAAAAGCACACACCCCCTCCAGAACCAGTGAAAGAAGGCATCCACTCAGCCCCTGCCTACCAGGGTGAACCACACTGGGCACAAAGCCCCCTCCAGAACCAGAGGAAGAAGGCATCCACTCAGCCCATCCTTGCCAGGATGAAGCACCCTGGGCACAAGGCCCCCTCCAGAACCAGTGGAAGAAGGTATCCACTCAGACCCTCCTTACCAGGATGAAGCACACTGGGCACAAGACCCCTCCTAAACCAGTGGAAGAAGGCATCCACTCACTGCATCCTTGCCGGGATAAAGCACACTGGGCACAAGGCCCCCTCCTAAACCAGTGGAAGAAGGCATCCACTTGAGAGACTGTTGCTTTGCACTCCCCAGGACCAAGCAGTGGGCAATCCACCCACTTGAGAGACTGTGGCTTTGCACTCCCCAGGAACAAGCAGTGTGCAAACCACCCACTTGAGAGACTGTGGCCTTGCACTCCCCACGCTGAGCAATGGGCATGGAGCCCCCTCGAGAATCAGTGGCGTTGTACCATCTTTCGGCTGAGGAGCCTCCCCATTCCCCGTCCCCCTGAGGTGCCTGTGTGTTTTTGACCTGATACCTCTGCAGTGTTCTCTCCATATTGAGGCAGGAGTCAAGTGTGGGCTTGGCCTATGTGTTTTGGCCCAGTGGTCCACAGACAATTTTGAGTGGGCATTGTCCAGCATTTTGTATATATTGTATGTATTGTACATACTGTTTTTGCTTTCTGAACGTATTTCTAAGTATTACTAATATTACACTCATTTGACTCCACTCCTTTTGTCCTTGGGTTATTCCTGAGGGTTGCGGGGTATATATGTAATGTTGTAGCATGTGTTTGTGTGTATGGTGTTGGGGGTGGGGGTGGGGGTGTTGCGTGTTGCGTGTGTGTGTCAATCTCTTTTTCCTCCCCCCCAGCCTTGTGTGCTAGGTGCAGTACTCACTGTGGTCGTCGTCGCCGGCGTTCATGCTCCTGGTAGATGAGAAGATACACCAGCATGGGTAAAACCTGCAACTCGGGCTCCATGGCGTTCTGGTTCTTCTTTGAGTGTCGAGAGGTGAGTGGTTTCCCTTCAGAGTACTGTTTCCGCCGTGCTTTTGATGGCGTTGGTACCGCCCCAGAAAAGCTGGCGAATGGGCATGTTGTAATGCAGTGGGCGGTACATTGTCTTCCGCCTGGCTGTTGGCGGTTACCTCTGCGGTGTTTGTTGCTACCGCCGTGGCGGTCGGAGTGTTTAAGTGTTGGCGGTTTCCGCCGTTTTCATGATTCCATTTTTTTTACCGCCGGCCTGTTGGTGTTACCGCCGCTTTAACACCGACCGGGTTGTAATAAGGGCCTTAGTCTTGGACCTATCACCAGGGGTATTTGAAGGCTACATACAGAATTGTTCTCGAAGCCAGCATTGCTAAGATTTGAAAGCAATTGTCTCTATGTACTGCAGGTAAGGCAATTCTCAATTGTGAGAAGTTGTTATCACTTGACCGCATATGACAAACAAGCTGAAACATTATGTAAAAATTATCCAAAACACCTAACAAATAGAACATACCAAAGGATGGAAAATATCAACCGGGAACCACTCTCAGATAATCATCCTAACAGAAATAGGGGCGGACTTCTTTACTGCTTTACCTACCCTGACAGTTTAACTTAGAAAGACTACTAGCAGACATTAGACATTCTTAAGACTAGAAAAAGCCCCACCATAAAAACCTTTCCTTGCAATCATAAGAATAAGAAATGTCAGATATCATGTTGTTCATACAAAACCAAAAATTGCAACCCAGAATCATCCCCAACTGAAAACATGGAGGGATTTGCCACCAGTAAGAGGACTCCAGGTCCTGCATTCTATGTAATTATAATGACGTTGGTAAGAGCACAAATTTAGGACTATAGACAAATTAGCAACAAACACTCTTCACTAACTATACAAGTCACACTGCAGTTGACATAATTACGTGCCCCCGCAGCATTAGATACAAAGTCAGTACTATAAGAAAAGTCGAAGCAAAAATCCTTGAAGAACAGAATTAGATTTTGGTAATTTAAGACAAAGTTAGTGAGAGATTTGCAGACACACTGGAAGCAGTGACTCGAAAAATAGTCACATTCAGCTGAAAACTGTAAAAGTGGGGGAGGACTTCTCGTTTAACATTTTTCCAAACACAGCATATGAAACGTCTAGGAGATGCTGGCAACTGAAACACTTGTCAGAGATGCTGAGGGCTAATGGTGCTCAAATACAGCTGCTGAACCCCCCCTAAATTGAAGGTGTTGTGGGGAGGGAAGTTCTATATGTTTTCCCATCCTGCTGAGGTAGAGGACCTTTGCCCCACATGAGGAGGAACCCCAGGAAGTCAATTTGTAACAAATGGATGAGACCCAGGTGCAGGAAGAAACGCACCACAGGCTAGTTGGTTGCCCAGTACCCAGCTTTTGGGGGAAGGGGACTGTGGATTGGGTAGGGTTGTGCACACGAGGTGAGGAAGAGGGTGCGAGGGTGCGAGGGTTAGTTGGTGAGCAGGAGGGGAAATCACTGCAGGGGGGAAATTCTGCTTGGATACAGTGGGTTTGTGCAGCCTGGTTCTAGCAGGGGCAAGTTGTCTTCAGTGTGATAGAAAGATCAGGTTTTCACATGGATAATGAGTTAACAGACGTTACCATATTTTGCCATAATGCCAATAGCTTAACTAACAGATGGAAGAGGGCTGAAGCAGTTTGATCCCTCTGTTATTCTCATATAAGAAACCCATTAGGTTCGGAGGAAGTAAGGCAACAAATTACAGTATCCCTGGGTCGGCCAGTGTTTCTTTTCATCTGCAGAATCTGCTCAAAGAGGGCAGCGGTGGTGATTAGTCGTAGGGCCCAGGTCAGCTTGTCTCCTTCTATGGTCTAATTCATGATAACATCAAGCCTCATCAGTCCCTGCAGTGGGAGGCAAGTAATCTCCCTGGGATACCCATTATCGGTGGTGATTAAACTATCTCCCTGCGCCTGGGCTTGATTCTCCTAATCCACATCGTGGGCAACATAAGAGGACTATAGAAAGGATCTTACTTGACCTATGCTCTAGGATGGGTGTTCAAGGTGTAAGCTACATCCAGCAGCCAGAGTGTATTCTTGTTATTCCAAAAAATACTGGCCTGTTCATGTATAGACTTTTTTCTCGCCTTTTTGACAATTCCAAATATCTCCTTCCATTATTATGCTGGGACTTTTTCAGATCATTCTGCAATTCTCCTAAAATGTTCTACATTCTATTTGAGGGTAACTAGGAGGTAAGTCATAGAATAAACACTGTTTTGGTCAGGAATCTTATGTCTGCCCCCTGGCTATCAAGTTTGAACACTTTTTCTTGGCTAATGCCTACACAGCGGATGGGGTGACGGTTTGGGAGGCTTTTAAGGCCACCATTCAAGGGCTTCCAGAGAAAGAGTGCTGAAAAAAAGGACTGTCTACAAAGGGCTGCTGTGGAGACGTATCGTCAAGCCTTTGTGGAGCAGTCTCCTAGTTCCCTGCAATCTTGGCAAGAGATGAAAGAAGCTCTAAAAGAATTCTATTTAGGTAAGGAAATTCTCAACAGCTGGGCTACCAATGTCCTGTATACAAAGAGGGCAAGAAAATGGGTCATGTTTTAGCCTGGATGGCCAAAGAAAAAAACTCGCCAGTATAAAAGATCCAGGAATGGGTGAGGACATTGCAACATGGGATTCAGCCCTTGCAGATACATTTTTACAGGAAATGTATCTTCCAGAGATGAGTAGTGAGGCTGAAGATCTTCTGATATGTCCAATCAGCCCGATGGAAGTTAAATGGGCCATAAGAAAATTACCGGGGTCGAATTCCCCTGGTAAGGATGGTATAGGGGTTTAGATCTATAAGTGATTTTGCACTTTATTAGCTACTCCCCTGAACGATGTGTTTAACTCAATCCTGGCTGGGGGCCCAGTCCCATCCTATTTTAAGAAAGGAGTCTTAATAAATTTCTTGAGGAAAGAGAAGGATGAGACAGTTATTTCATCACATAGGCCTATAACACTCCTAATACGGATTATGAGCTTTTCGTGAAAATCGTATCTAACAGTATTAATGCTGAGTTGGGGGTCACTGATTCATCCAGACCAAGGGTCGTAGCTTGAGAGCTAATACTTATTATCTGGCTGTATTTATTGATTTGGTCACCTCCGGCCACATCCCCACCGTTGTCATTTTATTGGATGCAGAAAAGGTGTTTGACCTTGTAAATTGGGATTTTCTTTTTATAATCTTGAAGAAGTTTAAATTTCTGCCCCAACTCACAAGGTCGATAGCCAGCTGTACAAGAATATGTTGGTTTGAATAATGGTAAATAATTCCAGAGCCAGGACGTTGTTTCCGAATAGAGGGACCCGTCGGGGATGCCCCCTATCACTAGCCCTATTTGCCCTGTTTATAGAGCCTCTAGCTCAGTATATTCGGTTGTATAATGGTATCAGCCCCCAATTCCTGGTGCTGCAAAAATAAAATGATATGCTTATGACGTTGCTTCCAGAGAAGCAGAACATTGAAACAGCACTGCAAGTGTCCTAGTTGTTTAATACTTTTAAAGAGATCTAACCTTCAGATGTTAGGAGTAATTACAATGGCAAACCCAAGAGATGTTTTGGGATATTTTTCTCGGATTCTGTCCTGGATAGTTATTCTTTGAATTGTGTCCCACTTTTAGCTAAAGTCCAGTCTCTCTGTACCTTCTAGAAATCCCTTCCTATATCTGTGATCAGACGGATATCATAAATAAAGATGTTGATTCTTCCCTTTTATTTTTCCGCAAATTGGAGAGCAGTTTTTCAGCATTCATCCTCCCAGGGTTAGTTTAAAGGTACTCCAAATGTCTAAGATTGCAGGTGGTCTTGCACTTCTGTGAAAGCTGAATTCATTGTTAATGATTTGTTTTATTTTGTTGTAATAATTTGCATGGAATTAGGCTAACATAGAGAAATATTAATATGCGACTTGGATAATGTGCCCACATGAGTGCCTGTCATGAAATACGTGTTGTTATTAGTGAATGCATATTATTATTAGGTCAATGTGTATGTGTAGAACAAAATGTATTAGTACCTCATATTAATAATTAGTTATGTATTTTCTTTAATAAGTTTAGACCATAACATTGCGAGGTTCGGACTTAGTTAGTAAAACCTCATGTCAGGCTTCCATGTTTAATAAATTGTCGAAAGTGTATTGTAAGCCTAGAGAATTAATTCTTTCATTGTTCACACTGTGATGAGCAAGTGATTTGTAAATGTCCTTAACTTTCTCATGAGAACTGCTTGTGTAGATGCGCTGTACTAGGAGTGGCAACAATGTGTACGTGAAGCGTGAGACGTTCTCAGGCTTAGGCAATGGCTGCACTGACTGAAGTTTGGATTGCAACAAAAGAGTTACCTGACGAGCATGACGATGGGAACAGGAGAAGAGGAGCCAATCACGGACGTGGGAAAGACAGTTGTGCCATGTTTTTGTTATAGGTTCTAGTTTCCTTTGGGTCTACTGTAAACGTATGATTTCCTGACCAATGATGTTGTGAGAAAATACTTTATGCAAGTTTAACTTAGCCTGCTTACATTTAGGGAAAGTCAGTCCCTTTTCTGATGCCTTAGAGTTATTTTCCCAATTCCTTCTAGACCCATTTTTCCAATTCCTGCTAGAGTCCTTTTGTGGAGCACCGCAGTCCCATGTATTCCTTTAATTGTGAAATGCTGATTCCTTAGCTTAATGCCTTTAAGTTGGTTTGGCTAACTTAGAACCCCACCATGGCTGAACCATCTTCTTTGACTGTCCCATTGCTGATGCTGACCAGACGGATGTCCACCTGACGAAGAGACAACCTATTGCTGACTCATTTAGGAGAGGTATGACAAAATGTTATTCCTTTATGCTGTACTTTATGTTTTCTTTTAGGTACCAACCACTATTTTGATAGACCCATAGTTAGATGTTATCCAAATTAACTTTTGACTAAAAGTATGCTTTGCATGAAGCCCAAACATGCTATTCAAATTGGACGGTTAGTTACTATGCCTAAAGGGGTTGATAAATGTTATTAACAAAGAACTGATTTTGTTCAACTGTTGAAAACTAGATGTATGCTACTTCTGTTGCTCAGTTATAGATTTTAATAGTTTGCACTGTAACTCTCGAACGCTTAATTATAAATGCATTAGCCAAATTGAGATTCTTTCAACGCTTTAGTCACCCAATGTTTTTTATATATGTTTATCGTTTGGTATTGAGACTAATTTACGTGATACTAGCACTGTTAATATTGGGAAATAAACTTTCTAACTATTACTAATAGGCATGTTTATTGATGGTCAAGTAGGTCATGGTGCATGAAGATTACTGACTCAAAGCTTTAATAGTTAATGATGTTGATTATATTATGTTGATGTTGATTTGATTATGAGAAGTGATTTGATGTATGGTGGAATCACTCTAAGCGCAGTCAAAAGGTCCATCAAACCTCTAACGTGTCCCCTCATCAAATAATTATAAAAAGCCAAATAAGGTCAGACGCGCTCACAGTTTTTGGTAGCAGAGTCGGATGGTTAGTCTCCTTAAGAGGCCACCATAATTTCTAGTAATTGATAGAAGAATTGGATGGCTAACCTCCCTAAGAACACATCATAAGTTTTCCAGATTTGTACTACAGACGAGAGAATATGTCTCCCTAAGTCTACCATGACTTTCCCGAAACCTTGGAGTTTGCCAGTGCTAGTTTGAAGATGTTCTCGGTGTTTCGAGTGAGGGTGAGAATGGAATAGGTTTTGCGCTTGCACAGCTTAAGCAAATCACAGGTGAATTGTGATGTTTGTGAGAGAGTAGGGAGTCTGCGTACTCCGAATGAAGTTGTTTAACCATTTTGCTGCCAGGCCTTTTCCCCCTCAGGTGGCAGGGCTTTTTCTGGCTATTTGGGGCAGGGCGCGCTTAGGCCCTCGTAACTTTTTGGCCACATAAGCTACCCACGCCAAATTTGCGTCCTTTTTTCCAACATCCTAGGGATTCTAGAAGTACCCAGACTTTCTGGGTTCCCCTGAAGGAGACCAAGAAATAGCCAAAATACTGTGAACATTTTTTTTTTTTTAAATGGGAAAAAGGGCTGCAGAAGACGGCTTGTGGTTTTTTTTCCCTTAAAATGGCATCAACAAAGGGTTTGCAGTGCTAAAATCACCAGCTTCCCAGCTTTCAGGTACAGTCAGGCTTGAATCAGAAAACCCACATTTTTAACACAATTTTGGCATTTTACTGGGACATACCCCATTTTTACGATTTTTTGTGCTTTCAGCCTTCTTCCAATCAGTGACAGAAATGGGTGTGAAACAAATGCTGGATCCCAAAAACCTAAATATTTCTAAAAAGTAGACATAATTCTGAATTCAGTAATGGGTAATTTGTGTAAATCCTACAAGGGTTTCCTACAGAAAATAACAACTGAAATTAAACAATATTGAAATTGAGGTGAAAAAACAGCCATTTTTCTCTACGTTTTACTCTAACTTTTTCCTGCGATGTCAGATTTTTTAAAGCAATATACCGTTACGTCTGCTGGACTCTTCTGGTTCCGGGGATATATAGGGCTTGTAGGTTCATCAAAAACCCTAGGTACCCAGAGCCAATAAATGAGCTGCACCTTGCAATGGGGGTTTTCATACTATACCGGGTATACAGCAATTCATTTGCTAAAATATAAAGAGTCAAAAATAGGTATCAAGAAAAACTTTGTATTTCCAAAATGGGCACAAGATATGGTGTTGACGAGCAGTGTTTATTTGCACATCTCTGAATTTCGGGGTGCCCATACTAGCATGTGAATTACAGGGAATTTCTGAAATTAACATCTTTTTTATATACTGTCTTATATTTGAAAGTAAAAAATGTAGAGGAAGACAAGGGGCAATAACACTTGTTTTGCTATACTATGTTCCCCCAAGTCTCCCGATAAAAATGGTACCTCACTTGTCTGGGTAGGCCTAGCACCTGCCACAGGATGTGCCCCAAACACAACATGGACACATCACATTTTCCCGAAGAAAACAGAGGTGTTTTTTGCAAAGTGCCTACCTGTGGATTTTGGCCTCTAGCTCAGCCGGCACCTAGGGAAACCTACCAAATCTATGCATTTTTTGAAACTAGACATCTAGGGAAATCCAATATGGGGAGACTTGTGGGGCTCCCACCAAGTTCTGTTACCCAGAATCCTTTGCAAATCTCACAATTTGGCTAAAAAACACTTTTTCCTCACATTTCGGTGGCAGAAAGTTCTGGAGTCTGAGAGGAGCCACAAATTTCCTTCCACCCAGCGTTCCCCCAAGTCTCCAGATAAAAATGATATCTCACTTGTGTGGGTAGGCCTAGTGGCCACAACAAGAAATGCCCCAAAACACTATCTGGACACAAAAATGATCAAATACAAAACAACCTGTTTTTGCGGCGGGGCACCTGCAGTTTTAGTCCTGGGCTCAGCAGCCATCTAAGGAAACCTACCAAACCCAGACATTTCTGAAAACTAGACACCCGAGGGAGTCCAGGGAGGTGTGACTTGCGTGGATACCCCAATGTTTTCTTACCCAGAATCCTCAGCAAACCTAAAATTTAGCTACAAAATCTGATATTTTGTGGGATCATCGGGACAAAACGTCTCCCGGTAAAAATTATACCTCCCTTGTGCAGGTGGGCCAAGTGATTGTGACAGGGAGGAGCCAAAAATATGTCGAAATTGAGGGGGAACCAAAGTGGGTCCAAAAGGGCAGTATGAAAAAAAAACATTTTTGGGCTGACAAGTGCAGCAGAATTTTTATCGGTATAGATGAGACAATGCTGGGTAGTAGGAATTTTGTGGATTCCTGCAGATTCCGGAAGGTTCCATCACGAAAAATGTGTGCTTTCCAGCAAAGTTGCAGGTTTGCAGGGCATTGTGGGTATGGAAATGGTACGGGGTGCATGTGAAGCACACCACCCTGGAAACAACCAGATGTTTAGTTTTCAGATGTGTCTAGGTCTCGTGGATTTTTCCACATGGCAGCGTCCCAATGTCAAAAAAGTGCAGCCCTCACCATCCCAAGTGGGACGATTTTGAGAGCTACCAAGCTCTCATCGCCCAAATGTAAAACAAAAACCCAAAATAATCAAATGTCCTCTTGCTTGCCATGGGATAAGATGTTTTAGTGTGCGGGGGAGAGCTGAAAGAATGTTAGCCCCTTCAGTTCGGGTGGGGGAATAACCAGGCCCATACTGGTTGGTAGCCACCACCCCACTATTTTCTTTTTTTTAATTTATTTCCTGGCATCTAATAGACTTTCTGTCCCCCCGGGGTGTGGATCGGGGGTAATTGCCCAATCTGCCCACTGGTGGGCAGAACAACTTTGGCCCCATTTATTTGGGGTAGGGGTTTGGCCATACCCCCAACCTCTTATTTTGAAAAATATTCCCTGGTCACTGGTGGGCTTTCTGCCCCCTTGGGGGCAGATGGGCCTTCCAAAAATAGGCCAATCTGACCCCAAGGGGGGCAGTTATGGCCAACAGTAATGTGCCCCCATGGGGAGCGACCCTTGCCCAAGGGGCTGCCCACCCCCCAAACAAAACACACACATACACACACACATCAATCCATTGTGTCAAGAGGTTTCTGCCCCCCTTGGGGGCAGATTGGCCTAAATACAATTTGCCCCCCAGGGGATCCACTCTTGTCTGAGGGGTCACTCCCCATACATAAAAACATAAAGTAAATAAAAAAATATACATATCCCTGGTGTCTAGAGGTTTCTGTCCCCCCGGGGGCAGATCCACCTAATTATATTAGCCCGATCTGCCTCTAAGGAGGGCAGAAAAGGTCTCAAAATATTTTGCCCCCCCCTGGGGAGTGGCCCTTCCCAAAGGGGCCGCTCCCTTTATGTGTTAGTATAAAAAAAAAAAAAAATCCCTGTCTTGTCGTTTCTACCCCCCCGGGGGCAGAAATGGCCTAAAAATAATTTGGCCCCCTGGGGGGCCCTTGCCCAAGGGGCTGCTCCCCTTATGTGCAACTATGAATAATAAGAAATAATCCCTGGTGTCTAGTGGTTTCTGCCCCCCAGGGGGGCAGATCGGCCTAATTATATAAGGCCGATCTGCCCCAAGGGTGGCAGAAATGGCCTAAAAATAATTTGGCTCCCCACACATAAAAAAATAAAAATAAACAAAAAAAAATGTATCCCTGGTGTCCAGTGGTTTTCTGCCCCCCCCCCCCCGGCAGAAATGGCCTAGAAATAAGTTGCCCCCCTGGGGAGCGGCCCTTGCCAAAGGGACCGCTCCCCTTACTGAAATAAAATTTTTAAAAAACAACCCTGGTGTCTAGTGGGCATTTCTGCTGCCCGATCGCATCGCAATCGGGCAGCAGAAATGCTGTGAGAGACAAGAAAGGAAAGGTCTTTCCTTTCCTTTCTTGTCTCTCCCACCCACCTCCCATACGAAAGAGAAATGGAAAAGCATTTCTCTTCCGGGATCGTGCTGGAAGCAAGCTTTCAGCGCGATCTGAGGTGACCTCTGATGAGGTCAGTGTGCGATTTGCACCCTGACGTCAGTAGACGTCACTGAAAGGGTGGGAGGGGATCGAAGGGGAAGCGATTCCCCTTTCATCCCTGACGGAGGGGTGTGGGTGGGGGGACCACGGGGAGCACTAGCGCTTCCCCCGCGGGCCAGGTGCAGGACGAACTGGTCTCGTCCCAGGCACACCGCAACCATGTGTCTGGACGAGACCAGCTTGTCCCGGGCATGGGAGGGGTTAAGGAGTTTGTGTACTCCAATGAAGTTGTTTAGGGAGTTTGTGTACTCCAAAGTGTGAGAGTAGAGAAGTAGTCGAACTTCACATGTGTGTGGCGCTTTGTGCTCAAAAATTTCCCAGGTGGTTGTTGGTATACGGGAGCCACATGGTCTAAGACTCTGGAGTACTGTAAAAGTGTATGAGACACTTGGTTTATGTTGGAATGTGTCTGTTTAATAGGTCAATCAGGCGGGGTTTACAAACTCAGAGTGCGTGTTAATTTTTTTCGACTGAGATTTGGTGAGTCCTTTGTGCACCGGGAGGATCCAATGATCAGCTGAGAGTAGAATTTGCTGGTCGAATTTTGCTTGCGAGTCAGGGAAACTGAGATCAAAGGAGTATCTGTTACAGCAAAATGCAGCAGGTGAAAATTCAGTAAGGTTTCTGAAGTAATTGTGTTACCTACCTGTAGTAAACAGACAAGTTGTGTGTTGATTTTATTAGTGCTCGCAATAATTGCATGTAGTTTTGCGTGGATCTGAATTGAGGAGGAAAAGACGAAAGGCTTTGTCAGCCGCTGTAAGTGCGAGTGTGACATCACTAGAGTCACGCTGGGATAGGTCGGTTAGTGAGAAAGGCCGCAAGTGGATTGGTGGACAACCGTGAAGCGCGGTTGGTTGAGAAGGTAGACGAAAAAGATTTTGGGGTTAATATTTACTTCCTGATTCAATTGAAGTGTAACGTAAACTGCAAGAATAAAATTCTTAAAAGCATTAAGGAGTGTCCTGAGGGGAGATGTGTTAATTCCAGTTAGAATAGGAGCAGCAACACCGCCAGAAGGTACACCCGCATATATAGTATTCGAAGAGCAAGGTGCTGCGCCATGCCTTTGGCTGAAATAACGGTCCAAAGAGACAAACAAAGAATGGAGCTTAGCGCTTCCTGCCCATGGATCATTTAATTTGAGAATTTTGGAGAATTTGAGGAGAGTACTGTATGACTCTAAACCTCCTCCGAGACCTGCACAATTTGAAGCATTAGTGATTTTTGGGAATTAGTGGCCAGACAGCAACAGCAACAAAAAATTGAGAGGAGAATGAGAAAAGCTGAGAAAGCTTTAGTGGAGGCGTGATGGGATAGTGAACAGAAATTTGGGAGAACCGAGACTTTACAGGGAATTAAGATGTTTCCCGCGATTACCCAGGAGGACGAGAGCAAGGCTAGAAAGAGTACCAAGAAGAAGGATTCATATGCTTCAGATGACAGAGAGGAAAAATTGACAGAGTCTATAAAACCTCTGACTTATGATGAAGACTCAGACGATGGCAAGTTTATTTTACAATAATTGAGAAATTGTCCCTCACCGTATGCAGCACATGAGTCAGGTCCAAGTACTAGTGCGGACTCTACAGCTCCGGTGCCTCCTGAAACTGCATGGAGACATATACAGGTTAACCATAATATTCCTACCACTTCTACACTGCAGATGCCTATGCCGCAGGTTGACATACCCAGAATTTATCCAGAGTGACCTGTTGTAGATACTGCGACAAGCTTAATGGTGCCAACAGGACAAGCTGCTCACATGACAATGGTTTATCAGAAACCGACTCTGATCCAGATGGAGTCTACCTCAAATTTAATGTCTCCAATGCAAGCACAGACAATTCTGAGATACACCCCCATAACAGGGTCACAAACAGAGATGTATGCATTGACAAGCCAGAATGCAGGATTAATGAACTCTGGAGACCAAAATGTCTGACCAAGTCCAGATGCAGTGTCAGTACCCGTTACTATTGGTCCAGTTATTTCATTGTTTGCCCAAGGAAACAATAAGAACAGTGGACAGAAAAGCTTGAGTCCAAGTGTAGAAAGGGAAGGGTTCAATGAACATGAAGGAATGATAACTCCGATGAGACCAACATTTGACAGGACAAGCCCGTTAACTGATTTGCGTTCCTTTAGAACTCATCCCAATAGCCAGGGGAGATAAGACATAGGTCTCAACCCAAGCCGGGCAACACCAGAGACCCTGAGTCTAACGTTACAGCAAATGCCCGGTGTAAGTAATACCAACATTTCATAACAAGGTTTGACAGCTCAGCAGTTAACTGAATGGTTGGCGATGCGGAGTATCTCACAAGGAGATTTCAGTGGAGAAGTTCACTGAATTTGTCTAGGCTTAGACTAGAAGCAGATTAATTAATTGAGGGAACAATAGGGTTAGACAGAATTGAATTGACTCGTACCGTGAAGAGGAGTTAAGGGCCAGATGTAGGTAAGTTTCATTTTGCGAGTTGCAAATTGCGAGTACTAGCGACTTGCAATTTGCAACTTGCAAAATGAAATGCAGAAAGGTGTCTCAGACACCTTCTGCAACTCGCTATGGGGTCGCAAAGACCCACCTCATGAATATTAATGAGGTAGGTCGCAGTTTGCGACCCCATAGCGAGTCTAGGCACTCACAGGGATAGTGGCCTGCTGGAGACAGCAGACCACCATGTCTGTGACTGCTTTTAAATAAAGCAGTTTTTTTCTTTTTCTATTTGCTGCCCGTTTTCCTTAAAGGAAAACGAGCTGCAAAAAGAAAAAATACCAAAACCATTTAGTTTCGGTTTTGTCAGAGTAGGCAGTGGTCCATAGGACCACTTCCTGCTCTGAAAAATACTTTTTTTTGTCATTCACAAAGGGGAAGGGGGTCTAATGGGGACCCCTTCCCTTTCCCTTTTGCGAATGAGTTACCATCCACTTCAAGTGGATGGTAACTGCGAGTTGGTTTGCGACCGCTTTTGCGGTCACAAAGCAACTCAACATCGCGATGCGGTCGCAAATAGGAAGGGAACACCCCTTGCTATTTGCGAGTTGGAATCACATTTTGCGAGTCTGTACCGACTCGCAAAATGTGACTCTGCATCGCGTAAGACCTTTTGCGCCTCGCAAACTGCGTTTTTCGCCGTTTGCGAGGCGCAAAAGGCTTCCTACATCTGGACGTTAGTTATTTGTGCAAACTGATTACCAACAAAGTAGGAATAGTACATCAGAAATTAGCAGACCTGGCAGAGAAATATGACGTAGAAATTGAGAAAACGAAGCATGTAAAGAGGAGTTACAGATTAGAGTTTGACTCAAAGGACTTTGAGAACATGAGAATACCAGGAATGGAAATTCGTATTAGGGAGTTAATTCAGAGCATTCAAACATGGGGAGCATTAGATAAATGGGAAGGCAGATGGGTGAAGAAAAGAGACAAAAAAAAGGGATTCTCCAAATCTTACTGCAAATGAGCAGCAGGTTGAGGAACCAGTAAAAATATTACAGATGAGGGAGATTCCAGGAGGGAATTTTGTTCATGTCCCTTGGAGCAGAAGTGACAGTCTGTCATTTACAAATGATTACCCCAGGTTGAGAGAAAAACCAGGGGAATGGTATTGTGGAAGCAGAGACTTTACTGATAGAAATCTCTGATTAATATGTAATGATCTTGATGAACTAATGTGTGGTTTTAATTCTTATTCATGACAATGTTACCAAAACGGGTGTTTTTTGTAAATGGTCACCATATTCTATTTTGTTTTCTAGTGATGCTAACTTAAGTTTTAAATGGAATTGTTTTTCATAATTCAATGCTTACACAAGAAGAGTGTGTTTAATAGTTTATAGATGTGTAAACAGCTACCCCTAGTGGTATTTTGCAGTAGTCTTTACAAGGTCAGAACATGACATAATTAATTAACGTTTTTTCGAGTTTAACTGTTCTTATTGTTTAGTAAATGTTACTAACGTGTGTGTTTCTCTCAAGGGTGGAAGTAGATGATGCTTTGTCTGAAATATTCTTCCTGAACATGAGGTTTTGTTGAAGATGGAACAATGGTTCCACAGACGAGGCAGAAGGGAAAAAAGAGAAAATAACAAATTTATTTAGTTTGAGCTTTCGTCAATAGGACAGAAGCAAATCAAAACTTAGGCCCTCATTACGACCCTGGTGGTCAGTGATAAAGTGGCCATAATACCGCCAACAGGCTAGTGGTAACTACTGCCAAATTGTGACCAAGGCGGTAATATATCCGAAAGATAGCCACTGTACCACACCGACCGCCAGGGCGGGAGCAACAGTCACCACGGCGGTAGCCGCCTACAGCCAGGCGGAAGACAAAGTACCGCCCACCATATTTTGACCCTTCAATCCGCCACCTTTTCTGGGGTGGTACCAACGCCATCAAAAGCCTGGTGGAAACAGAGCACAAAAGTCAAAGGACTCACCATTTGAGACACAGGGAAGAACAACGCCGCCATGGACCCAGAACTGCAAGTTTTTCCGATGATCTTCTACGTCATGCTCCACCTGGAACACCAATCCAATACCGGCAAAGATGAGGACGGTGAGTACAGATGCCTAGCACACAAGGGAGGGTGGGAGGAAAACAAGAGTGAAACACACACACACACCCCACACACACACCATACACACAACCAGCTGCACAAGAAAATCAATTTGTCCCCAATAATTGGCAGAATAATGCAAGGACAACAGGAATTGACTAAAGTGATTGTAATAAGATCAACATCAAAATTCATAAGTTGATATGCTAATGCAACATATATGTCCAAATGTCCAAAAAGGGACACTGCACAGTCCATAGTTCACAGGACCCACATGGCTACAGGGCTAAGTCCAAGGCCCCACTCGATTCCTGCCCCAATACGGAGAAAACATTGCAGGGGCATCAGTTGGCAAATAGGTAGGCACCTCAGGGGGGGGGGCACCTCAGCCGGATGTGGAAACAAGACCACTGGTTCTGGTGGGGACAACATGCCCTGTGCTTGGTCCTGGGAAGTGCAAGGCCACAGTCTCTCAAGTGGGTGACTTGCCCACTGGTTCTGGAAGGGGCAACATGCCCTGTGCTTGGTCCTGGGGAGTGCAAGGCCACTGTCTCTCAAGTGGGTGACTTATTCACTGGTTCCGGTGGGGCAGGCCGCACAGCAGCCCATGAAGGCTAGACTATATGGCGTCTGCCGGCGATGATGGCTGCATTGTGGTGGTAGATGTGGGAGGCTGCTGCTCAGCCCCTGAACCCTCCGATGGCTGCACTGTGGTGGTGGTTGTGGGAGGCTCCTGCTCAGCCCCTGCACCCTCCGATGGCTGCACTGTGGTGGTGGTTGTGGAAGGCTCCTGCTCAGCCCCTGCACTCTCTGATGGCTGTACAACCATGGCTGGCGGTGGGGGCTCCATGACAGCTGCTGGGGCAGGCTCCTTCCCCTTCTTTGTGGCTGGTGCAAGCTCCTTTTCCTTCTTTGTGGCTGGTGCAGACTCCTTCCCCTTCTTTGTGGCTGATGCAGCCTCCTTTTCCTTCTTTGTGGCTGGTGCAGCCTCCTTGTCCTTCTTTGTGGCTGGTGCAGCCTCCTTTCCCTTCTTTGTGGCTGGTGCAGGCTCCTTCCCCTTCAGTATTTGTGGCCTGGAATCCTTTCCACCACTAGTAGGTGCTGCTAAAACTGGGCCCATGGACTGTGTGGCTGAGGTGCTTGGCTGGGTCCTTGCTACCCTGGCCATATGTGCAGGATGGGGGGAGAGAGGGGTGTAGGGAAGAGGTCAATTTGGGAAAGGAAAAGCTTTTAAGGGACATTGGGGCAGGAGGAGGGAGGAGTAATGGGAGTGGAGGATGAGGGAGTGAATGTTGAAGGTGTTTGTCTGCTGGATTTGGGTGCAGGTGCATGGGCTCTATGCTGTTGTGAGGTGGATGGCTGTTGGGTGTCTGAGTGCTTGCGTTTGTGTACTTTAGGAGGGGGGACAGACACAATGGGAGAGGACACAGGAAATGTGTGCATGGATGTTGTGGAGGTGTCTGCCAGTGAGGTGTGTATTCTGCTTGGTGTGGTGATGATGCTGGGAGTGGATGATAATGTAGTGCATGCAGATGTTAGTCTGGACGTAACTGGGTGGGAGGTGGGGGAGGAGGAAGAGGGGGAGACAGTGGAAATAGTGGATGTTGTTGTGTCTGCAACTGGATGGTGTTTGTGTGAGTGCCTGTGGGATGAAGTGTGGTGTTTGTGTTTGCCTGTGACACTCTTGGGTGTTGTCTTGTGTGCATGCTCGTCTGGCTGCATGCTTGGGATGGGTTGGGGTTGAGGAGAATGCGACTGGGAAGTGGAAGTTGGAGCGGGGACAGTTGAAACAGGGACAATGGCTGCCATCAGAGATGTGGCCAGAGCCTCGATCGATCTCTGTTGGGCCGCCAATCCACTGTGAATGCCCTCCAGGAATGCATTAGATTGCATTAGATTGCTGTATCTGGGTTGCCAGCCCCTGGATGGCATTCACAATGGTTGACTGCCCTACAGAGATGGATCTCAGGAGGTCAACATCCTCCTCACTGAGGGCAGCAGGGCTCACTGGGACAGGGCCTGAGGTGCCTGGGGTGAAGGAGATGCCCACAGCACGGGCAACTTGCTGAAGGGCTAATGGGAGGGCGGTGCTGGTACGGGGGTGGCAGCTGTACCCTCACACACAGGGAACAGGCATACGCACTATGCATTGCACCACCAGTGAAATGGATACTCAACAAGGAATGAGGAGGGGTACACATCACCAACTGCAGCACACCTGGGACCCAAGCAGCCCTGACCAGTAGTGAATGCTAATAAGCTAGGTAAGCAGTATTTCCCCTTCAGACCCTTAGCCACAAGAGGACCTACGCTGCTATGTCTGGCCTGGTCTCGGGGCACCCACTGACACACAACCACCACCTGGATACCAACCCTCCAGTCATGAGCTTCAATGCTGGCCACTGTACTCACCCCGTGTGGCTGCTGTGATGCCCTCAAGCGCCCATCCAGCTGAGGATAGGCCACCGCCAGTATGCGGGCCATCAGGGGAGTCAGGGTCCGACGGGCACCCCTTCCTTGTTGGGAGGCCATCCCCAGCTGGGCTTCCGCGGTCTTCTGTGCCCAGTGTCTCAGGTCCTCCCACCGTTTGTGACAGTGGGTGCTCTGCCTGCCATAGACCCCCCGGGTCTGCACCTCCTTGGCAATGGCATGTCATATACCCTTCTTTTGATGGGCGCTGACCTGCAGAGGCAATACAGACAAGAGAACACCATTAGACAAACAGTCCAACCAGTAAAACAAATGGCCCATCCTACCCGTTTCCATCACCACTGGCACACACATAGCCCAGCACACAATGTGTGCACCGCCAAGAGGATATCCACCCACACCCCTTACACGATGCCTTCACACACTACTCCATGCATTCATGCCACATGCATCATGCCCACAGTGTACTCACCTGTTGGTCTGGAGGCCCATACAGCAGTCTGTTCCGGGGTAGGACCCCATCCACCAGTCGCTCCAACTCCTCAGAAGTGAAGGCTGGGGCCCTTTCCCCGGTCACACAGGCCATGGTAGGTTCTAGATACAGGTCACAGCAGCACATGCAGTGTAGGTCCTCTCCTATGGAAGGTCAGGAAACAAGTGAGGAATATGATAGAAAATGGCGGTCACGTTCGCGGCGGTGCATACTGTCACCGCCGGCGCCGATCACTATTGGCCACTGTACCCCATAGGGCCCAATTATAACCAATGAGGAGTTGCATGGCGCTTCACAACCGCCTATGGTCACGGCGCACAACGTCAGCGGCATTACCTCACTTCCACCTGTCCCTCCACACAGGACAGGCGGACGCCATTTCAGGGGGAGGCGGGTACAGGGCTATGGATTCATGCTATGTCACAGGATAAATAGGCAACACTTGACAAATTACACTGTCCCATAACATGTTTGCACATTGTGAACTGCTGTTGTGGCTCCATTGTTCAGTTTGTGACAGCCTCCTCACTCTTTTGTCCCTTATATACCTACCGCTGTGGATGAATAGGAGATGGAGACATACCCCTGTGTACAGACCCCTGGTGGACTTGGCTAAACTGGAGGTCAGGCACATAATACTCACCTATAGACTGGACACGGCCATAATCACAGAGCATGTGTCCAATTGGAGCCTGACCTAACATCTGCTATCCGTCTGCCCTGATAAACCACATGAGCAGCTACATTGCAATCCCCCAGGTTGAGGATTTGGCCACTGTGAAGGCCGGATTCTATGCAATGGGACATATCCCCAATATAATTGGTGCTATTGACGGTACACATATTGCATTCGTCGTCCCCCCATGCCAGAATGAACAGGTGTTCAGGAATCGTAAGAGTTTCCACTGTGATGGCCTAACTACAGAGGCAGAGGGTGTGGATAATAGGTGAGCCCTGGTTCCCACCCAGTATATGTTGATGTGCGCCTATGGTGTTGGCCATATAGGACAGTGTGTGGCTAAATGTTGTCCCTCAATATTTGCAGGTGACTCTGGTTACCCAAACCTATCATGGCTGCTGACCCCTGTGAAGAATGCCAGGACAAGGGCAGGAAAACGTTATAATGAGGCAAATGGGCGAACCAGAAGGATCATTGAAAGGACCTTTGGCCTCCGGAAGGCCAGGTTCCGGTGCCTCCATCTGACAGGTGGATAACTGTGCTACTCACTCAAGAAGGTCTGCCAGATAGTAGTGGCATGCTGCATGTTGCACAACATGGCCCCCAGACGCCATGTACCTTTTCTACAGGAGGAGACTGGAGATGCCCCTGTGGCAGCAGTAGAGCCTGTGGACAGTGAGGATGAAGAGGCAGAGGATGAGGATGTGGACAGCAGAACATCTGTGATCCATCAGTACTTCCAATGACACAGAGGTGAGACAGTGCAACTTTACATTTCAATGACTTTGGTTGTAATCTGTGTGGCATTGGCATGCTGGTATTTCCCAATTCTTTGCCCACTTACTGTTACCTCTGGATATTTATTTTGCAGATGTTGGTGATTTGACAAATACACCTGGGGTGATCACAACAGCCAGCTACAAGTCATTAATTCTATGCTCATTCTATGTACAGTTCATTTGCAATGGTTGTAGCTGTTTCAATCAATACATATTTGAAATACATGACATACTTGAAGTCGATTTTTATCAAAGGGTGTTTATTGTAGTGCTAATATATAGAGGGGAAAGTGCAATGGGATGGGGTGATGATGGAGGAAGTCCAGGGTATTGTTCCAGTCTTTTCGTAGCACAGGTGCACTGTCCCAGGGGACATAGGAAGGGGAGCAATGGCAGTTCAAGGTGGACAAGGTGACTCAGTGGGACACAAGGGGAACAATCGGGAGAGTCTCATTTCCTGGCAGGGGTCTTGGCAAGTATCTCTGGCTTCTGTCTGGGTTGCAGGGAACGTTTACTGGGTGGTTCCACCTTCTGCAGGGGGAGGGATGCTGGTGGCCTGTTGGTCCTGTGGCAGGCCTCCTGGCCACTAGTGGCAGCAAAAGTGGAGGGCTGTTCAGATGTCTGGCTAGTAGCAGGGGCCCGCTGGTGTGACACTGCCTCCCTGATGATGTTGGCCATGTCTGCCAGCACCCCTGCTATGGAGATCAGCGTGTTGTTGATGGCCTGCAAGTGCTCCCTGATGCCCTGATACTGTCCCTCCTGCAGCCGCCTGTTCTCTGGAACATTGTCTAGGATCTGGCCCATCATGTCCTGGGAATGTTGATAGGCTCTCAGTATCTCAGAGAGCGCCTCCTGGAGAGTTGGTTCCCTGGTCCTGTCCTCCCCCTGGCGTACAGCAGTCCTCCCAGTGTCCCTGGTGGCCTGTGCCTCTGTCCCCTGAATTGTGTGCCCACTGCCACTGACCCCAGGTCCCTGATTGTCTTGTGTGTGAGGTGTAGCCTGGGGTCCCTGTACAGGTGGGCACACTGTTGATTGACGTGTCCTGGGGACAGAGGTTTGGGGACGCTGGGTGGGTGCTGTGATGTTCGTTCCTGATGGGGAAGGCTCTGTGGTGGTCTGTGACTGGGTTTGGGTGACTGGCTGTCCATTGGTCCTTGCTTAGGGAACTGATACCTCATTTTGGGTTTCCAGTCTCTGTAGAATCCGATAGAGGAAGTCACTTCAACAATTAAGTAATTAAATTGCTATGTTCAGCTGTAAACATTGAGCATAACTTGCATTGTAGTTATCGCCCCGAAGCATCAAGACTCGTTGAGCAAATGAATGGTACCTTGAAGTCAAGAATTGCAAAAATGTGTGCATCAATGAATCTGAAGTTGCCAGACGCACTACCGTTAGTTCTGATGAGTATGAGAAACACACCTGACAGAAAGGCTGGGCTGTCACCACATGAAATCCTTATGGGCAGAGCAATGAGGCTGCCAGCGGTTCCTACAAACGCTCTTGTGAACATAACAGATGATATGGTGTTGGACTACTGCAAAGGTCTGGCTGATGTGGTTCACTCTTTCTCTCATCAGGTAGAGGCCACAACTGTTCAGCCATCCCAGGATCAAAGCCACAACCTAAGAGCTGGTGTTTGGGTTGTGATCAGAAAACACATGAGGAAGACTTGTTTGGAGCCTCGGTGGAAAGGCCTGTATCAAGTGGTACTGATTACTACTACAGCTGTGAAGTGTGTAGGAGTTCAGAACTGGATTCACACCAGTCATACTCGGAAAGTACCCTGTCCTCTGGATAACAATGACGAGTTGTTGAGAGTACCAACAACCTCTAGACGATCTCCAGAAAAGGAGAAAGAAACTGGAGAATCAGAGACTGACTGAGCAGACCGAAGACAATTAAGGCACTCCTGTGAGAGACGAAGTGGAAGACATACAGGATGGTGACTGCGAACAATCCTCAAGTGAGGTGGCAGGAGAGTCTAGTCAGAGGATGACTCTCTCAGAAGCAAACGGAAGGAGTTGAGGCGGATCTGAGTCAAAACGATCTGACTCCTCCAACAGAAGTCGCAGGTACGTCAAGACAAAATTCTGCAGAACTGGAAGAAGCTGAAAGTTCAACGCTGAAAAGAGCATTGACCAAGGGTCCACTGAAAGGAGACAAGTGGCCAAAATCACAAGCCAAGAGAAAAGAATCAATTACATTGTTGACAATCGAAGAAGAAATAGACACTACAAGGAGAGAAGATTTGAGTGATAGAGAGTTGAATAGAGATCGAAGATTGAAAAGAAAGCAAATTGCAAGCAGAAGGTATGCAGGTCCTGAATGGGCGTATGCAACAACTAGTAAATGGCAAAGTGAATTTTTGTCTTTTTGTTTTGATCGTGAAATTCCAGGTCAATATTTTGGTACGTGAAAGAGGTCAATGAACTGAACCTTATAAAGTTGTGAAACTGAGAAAAGTGGCAAGAGACAATTGAAAATAACTGGAAGAGGCATTTTGAAATTAGCTAATCTTGATGAGTTGCTAAACCGATTTGTGACAAGAATTGCTGATTTTGACAGCTTACCTATTTTTGATGACAAAACCCTTGAAGAAAAGACTGAACGAGTAAATATTCACCAAAGAAGATTTTTGTTTTACTGCATAGCTATATATTTTTGCCTCTTTCTACTTTCTAATTCTTTACAGGCCATGAGTAACCCTAACAAGCAAATTAGAAAGAGTAGGTGTCGTAAATACATAGGTGTTGGCTTAGCAATTCTGTGTATGATAGGGTGTTTGATACTGATAGTGAGTGTGAGCTTTTTAGATAAAGATGTAGCTAATCGTAAGTCCACGTTAGAAACTTCTACTACACTCACAGAGTAAGATAAGTTTAGAAGGGATGAGAAATATTTACACGTAGATAATACAAATGGAGAACGCTCTTCTAATGTCTTCTATCGCTTATTAGATGAGTACGTTGTGACAACGGATGCGAAAGAGTGTTATCTATGCACACAAATTCCTTCATCTGTAGAGGAAGGGATTACTTATGGCTTGCCGCTAACCAATGGAATTAGTTGCAGTCTTTTGCTAACAAGGTTCTATAACCAAGAACACATTCAATATTTTTATTCAAACTATGATGTAGTATTTTTGTTTGTTCCTATAATTAAATACCTGAGTAGAATAGCTAAGGAAAATACTAGTTAGTGAGAGGGTTCTTTGAGCCTACGGCGACACTTGGAACAGCTTACGCACACAGGAACAATTTGACATGCTTGCTTACACCAATAGAAAAAAGTTTCTCTGATCATACTGATGACAAGAAGAAGGCTTTAAAGGATAGATTGAAGAAAGGCTTAGAAAAAAGAACATTTAGAAATTACTATGCTTTTACTGGGATCAAAACACAAGGGAAGTTAGCTTTAGATGCACAACATGTAGGAAAGCTTTCTGTTTATAGGCCTAAATCTAAAACAGATACATTGTTTGTGGGAACGAGTGAATGCCAACATGTGTTTTTATTCCAAGGTAAATTGACTTTTATGTTAAATAGACAAGACCCAGCAATTCCAGGGATTTATTACATCTGTGGGCCAAATGCTTATTACCATCTTCCAAGAGGATGGTATGGCACGTGTTACTTGGGGATAGTCTTTCCTAAGATTTATCAACTTGAGAACCTGAAGGAGATACCTAAGTTGAATGAATTTCACCTTGCTAGAACAAAGAGAGAATCTTTTTCTGACATAGTCAGAAATATTTTTGGAGCAATAATTCTCTCAGTGGGACTTATTCTGAATTCAGTGAAAATTTGAAAGTTGTCTACTATTGTGGCTAACATGCTGACTAGTTTTTCAGGAGCCATGAACCTAATGGGTACAGAAATGGCTGTAGTAAGATCTATGACTCTTCAGAACCATCTTGCGTTAGACATCTTTTTAGCAAAGGAGGACGGAGTTTGCAAAATGCTGGAATTGCAACATTGTTGCACAAATATACCTAACAATAGTAAAGAAATTAGAGGTATTATTAACAATCTAACCAATATTAGCTCTAATTTAACAGAACTGAAAGAACCCGTTTTTGGGGAATGGTTGGAGAAAAGCTTTTGCCTCTGTGGGAAATTGGCTGGGCAACCTAGGGAAAGGTATAATACCGAAAATAGTACAGATAATATTGATTATTGTGACTTGTATAACTGGAGCATGGGGAATTTATAGATTGTACCATATGATTAAAATGAAAAAGTTGAAAAATGATCAGAGGAGGGAAAAAATTTAATTGGAAAAATACTTTGGAGAAAATTCAAGAAAGGGAAGAAGAATTAAAAGTTATAGCGCATCCACATTTTAGGTAAACAAAGATTTGAATTGAATAGTAAAGTGTGATGACATATTTAGTCATCAGAGGAGGGATTGTGAAAGCTGACTTAATTATTAATTATTTGTTTTATTTTGGGTTAAGAATCTGCATGGAATTAGGCTAACATAGAGAAATAATGTGCAACTTGGATAATGTGCCCACATGAGTGGCCGCCATCAAATACGTGTTGTTATTAGTGAATGCATATTATTATTAAGTTAATATGTACGTTTAGAGCAAAATGTATTAGTACCTCATATTAATAATTTCATGTTATGTATTTGCTTTAATAACTTTAGGCCATAAGATTGCGATGTTTGGACCTAGTTAGTAAAACCTCATGTCAGGCTGCCATTTTTAATAAATTGTCGAAAGTGTATTGTAAGCCTAGAGAATTAATTATTTCATTGTTCACACTGTGATAACCAAGTGATTTGTAAATGTCTTTAACTTTCTCATGAGAACTGCTTGTGTAGATGCGCTGTACTAGAAGTTGCAACATTGTGTATGTGATGCGTGAGACAGAGACGTTCTCAGGCTTGGACGATGGCTGCACTGACTGGAGTATGGATTGCAAAAAGAGAGTTACCTGACGATGGGAACAGGAGAAGAGGAGCCAATCATCGACATGGGAAAGACAGTTTTGCTATGGTTTGGATATAGGTTCTAGTTTCTATTGGGTCTACTGTAAACGTACGATTTTCTGACCAATGACGCTGTGAGAAGATACTTTATCCGAGTTTAACTTAGCCTGCTCGCATTTAGGGCAAGTTAGTCCCTTTTCCAATGCCTTAGAATTATTTTCCCGATTCATTTGAGTCCCATTTTTCCTATGATAATAGATATGGGCGACCCTTTCTAGTAGCCACAATGCTGCTTGATAGGAAAACACCTAAGCAGACCGTACCCTCCAGAAGGAGTCCCAGAGGGAAAAAAACCAAAATGTGGGAAAAAAACACAAAAACAGGAACTCCTGAAATAGAGGAAAAAACAGGAATGAAAAAAGGAACATAAGGAAAAAATATCAATCAGCAACAGGAACAGGAAAAAATAAGATGAACACGAGCGAAGATCACCACCAAGAAGAAGTGTTTGCATCGCAAGGCAAATCAGGACTGAGTAACTTATATACTGGAAGACAGGAAGTGACAACACAGGAAAGAGAAGGCAACACCATCTTGGATTGGGAAAGACCCATAGAACAGAAAGGGAAAAAGGCAGAAGTATAAAAGAAAAAGGCATGCTGGGAAAAGGAACAGAAGGAAGACAATATGCGACCCAGCAAGAAGACAGCATGGAAACCCAGGAGAAAGAAAAAACAAAGTGCATAGAAAACAGAAGAAAAGGAAAAAAGACAAGAAGAGAAATCCACCACCGGTAAGTAAGAAGAATGTTAAGGAAACAGGTAAGAACGACGCGACCAGGGAGCACAAAATGTGCGTCCTGAAACATGTTGTTAAATGTGTGCAAAAATGCACAGGACGGCGCTCCACTAATCGAAGTCGCGATCTGACCGCAGCTGAAGAAAGAAACGCTACAGTTAAGCGCAGCATCACAGAATCATCCCCTTTGACTGTCCTATTGCTGATGCTGACCCGACGGATGTCCACCTGATGAAGAGACCACCTATTGCTGACTCATTGAGGAGAGGTATGACAAAATGTCATTCCTTTATGCTGCACTTTGTGTTTTCTTTTAGGTACCAACCGCTATTTTGATACAGCCATGGTTAGATGTTTTCCAAATTTACTTTTGACTAAAATTTTGTTTTGCCTGAAGCCCAAACATGCTATTCTAATTGGAGAGTTAGTTAGTATGCCTGTTGAAATCTAGATGTATGCTATTTCTGTTGCTCAGTTATTGATTTTATTAGTTTCCATTGTAACTCTTGAATGCTTAATTATAAATGCATTAGCCAAATTGAGATTCTTTCGATGCTTTGGTCACCCAGTGTTGTTTGTATATGTTTATCATTTGGTATTGAGACTAATTTAAGAATCTTTCTAATGTTTACTAAAAGGCGTGATTGTTCATCGCCAACTGGGTCATGGTACGTGAATATTACTGACTCAAAGCTTTAATAATTAATGATGCTGATTATATTATGTTGATGTTGATTAGATTATGAGTAGAGATTTGATTTATGGTGGAATCCCTATAAGCGCAGTCAAAAGGTCCATCAAACCTCTAACGCGTCCCCTTATCAACTAATTATAAAAAGCCAAATGAGGTCAGATGCGCTCACACTTCCCTGTCTCAGAACCTATTATTCTGCGTCTGTTGCAGCGCAGTTACGTTGTTTTGCGATGCAAGGGTCACAAGTTTGACAACTTTTTGATCTCACATACGCTTGCCCGTTGTGGTATAGCCAGTCTGTTGAGAGCTATCCATGAACCGAAAGTACCGAAGAAAGTGAGGTACAAGACCCTGTCTAATATTATTGCTTTGAAGCAACAATTGTTTCGTAAATTTAAAATACATTTGATTCACATCGGAACCTTGGTGTGTTGTTTCCATCTCCCCCATTGTCTTTCGTCATCTGCCGTCAAGTGGTGGGCAAACATCCACGTTTCCAAGATTGGAGACATCCTGGGTCAAGACAGAATAAAATTGGTGGAAGAGATCTGTTCTGGCAATACCCTCATAGACAAATGGTTTCTGTTCTTATAGCCTTTCTTTACTTGGGGTTTACAGTTCGGCCAGGTTGGTTGGGATAAAGTGAATGATTCTTTAGGTTTTTGGTACAGAAAACTGCAGCCTGATAGTTCTTTAGCTACCTATAATATTTGGGCAACATGGCAGAGCCACACAGAGATAGAGATCGATGAGGAGACTTGGTGGAAGCATTTCAAGTATGGATTAACGCTGCTGCAGGGGGCAGGCTTTCACAGAATTATGTTTTTAATGCTTGGATGCTCTACTAAACCCCACAAAGGCTTAACGAAATGTTTTGCACCTCCACCAGAAAAATGCCCCAGGTGTAAGGGAGTGGGTGACTTGGGGAATATGTCTAGGACTTGTAAGGCTATTTCTGATTTTTGGTCACATATTTTTCGAGTACATAGCCCTTAAGCTTGGCTTCGAGATTAAACCCTCAGCTGGTAACCTCTTGCTTGGCCTCACTATCCCTTAACAGATGGGGAAACACTGTGATCAATGTATTTGTATTTCAACTTTAGTGGATCGTTCCATTATTACTAGCCTATGGAAGTCCCCACGGCAAACAACTTTTGAGGAGTGGCTGCAGAAGATGAAGAAAACCAGTAAGGAGGAATATTGCTATTTTGCCCTTGTGAAAAACCTAAAACGTTATAAGAAGAGCTGGGAGTCTTCCTTCTAGGAAGATGAGGTTTAGGAGAATTAACACAGATTTGGCTGAGTACTGTTGGCACTTTTTATAATGTGATCACCAGTCCTTTTTTTTGTTTCTGGACCCTCTGCAGCTGGTATTTGTGTCACTTGGGCAGCAGGAACTCTGCCTTCCTAAAGGACGATGCAGCTGCTTGATGCCTAAATCTGAAATGCAAATTGTACACCAACTTACATTTAAAAAGGTAACATAAGCACAACTGTTGTGTTGCAGGTGAGCAGCTGCGTTTTTTTAAAACCATCAGTGATATATGTTTTAGAAAATATTTATATGCCCCAAAGGTAAAAGTTGTCACATTTTCTGTCTTTTAGGTAACCAGTCTGTGGCCTTACCCTTTCCTACAGGTAACGTTGTGCCTTCCAGGCAATATGTGTCATAAACACATCTTTATCCATTAAAAGAGTTTCGAACCATTTTCTTTCCTATCTGCCTGCCTATGAGAATTATTAACTGTTGCCTTCTTGAAATGAAAGTGCTCTCTGAAAAAACGAGGAGCCGTTCACCACTACATCCCCTTGGTCTCTCTAGTGGGTTTCTGAGTATGTTTCAGAATAGTCTACATATTATTAAACTCTTGATTTTTCAATGCTCTGTTGACGGCATTCAATCACTGAAGAGTTCCTCTTTTCTAGTTGTGAAAAAACACCAAGCCAGTCAGCCCTTCCTGGCCGTGGTCTGTAGCAGTGCATAAAAATATACTGCTGTATGCGGTTTCTTATTTACTGTACAGGGGTGAAGCCTGCATATCCTGATGAGCCATTTGTGCTGGGAGGGAGAGTAGGAGTGGTCACTCACACGTGAAAGGGCTGTGCCTACCCTCACACAATGCAGTCTCCAACCCCCTGGTATGTGTCTGGGGCCTGGACTGGGCAAGGCAGGATCTTACAAACAAGAGAGACTTTCCTTTGAAGTTTGCCTACTTTAAAGGAAGAAAGGAGAATAAGTAATGGACCCAAAACCCCTCAAAATTAGATCACTTCTGGAATCAAGAGGAACCTCTGCCAAGGAAAAGAGCTGAGGAGAAGTGATGCCCCTGCCTGTGCCTTGTTGGGCTATCCTGCAGTTGCTGCTTCTGCCTGTAAAAAGGGACAAAGACGGGACTTTGTTGTGCGTTCCTGCTTGAGAAGAATCTCCAAGAGCTTGAACTGAGCTTGCCTCCTGTTGTTGAAGTCTCAGTGCCATCAAAACCTTCCCCTGCCAGCACCTGGTCTCTCCGCTGAGACTTCTGCCCTGCCAAGTGGTGCCCTATCCAGTCCCTGGGCACTTAAAAGGTGAAGCTGGCGGACAAGAACTGAAAATCCACGCACAGAACGCAGTGCTGGGAAATTTACGATGCACCTCCTGCACGCAGCAGATAAATGACACGCTGCTGGCTTTGTGGCTGAAATCGACACTCCATCTGCATCGCGACTGGGAGATCGATGCAGAGCAGCTAGAGAAACGACGCGCAACACCCGCTTACGGAGGCTGATAACGACGCAAACCCCACACAGTGTGGTTTTCTAACACTGTGCGACAGAATTTTCTACGCATCGTCCCTGGGCATCCAAGTCAACCCGACTCTGCACGGATCTGAGGTGCCCCGTCCAGAAATCAATGCATCGCTCTCTTGCCTATCGTTCTCTAGCCGACCCGACCGGAGAAGGAAACAATGCACTTCCTCACTTGCGAGTAAGGAATCAACGCATCGCTGACTTTTCTGATGCACGCTCGTCCGTGTGGCCTTATTTTTGATGCTAACCAGGTACTTTGTGTAACAACAGCATTCTCACTGTTTTCTAAGGATTAAGAATCTTATTCTTTTAAAAATTCATATTTTGACTTGTGCATGTTCCATTTTTGTCGTTTTGGTCTAGTTTTGTTTAGATAAATATTACCTACTTTTCTAAACCTGTGTTGTGTTATTTTATAGTGGTTCCCTGTATTACTGTGTGTGTTGGTACAAATACTTTACATTGTGCTTCTGAAGTTAAGCCTGCCTGCTCATGCCAAGCTACCAAGGGGGTGAGTGGGGGTTAACTGAGGGTGATTCTCCTTTACCCTGACTAGAGTGAGGGTCCTTGCTTGGACAGGAGGTAACCTGACTGCCAACCAAAGACCCCATTTCTAACAGGGTAAATCTGCAAAATGATCTACACCATCAAAATAAACATGGCACAATTATTTGCCCTATATGAGGGCTATAAAGGGCGATGAGTGCAATCTGAAATGCATCGTGCAAATCAGACACAGGTGCAGTCTGGACCTGCTACCTTTAAACTCGACACAAAAATGCATTTGTGCACCACTACATCAGACGGGACAGCTGTTCACACCCAATAAAGATAAATGTGCTCAGAGCCACCTTAAGTATTTTAGTGGCCCGGGGCAAAGACATAACCTAGTGCTCTCTTTTGGAACATTTAGATTGAAACTGTGTTAGAAGTCACATACCTTCAGGACCTTGTGTTCAACCACATGCAACCCAAACTACCAGTAACTCTTCCCTATTATTCAAAAACCCCTGACCCTTCTTAGGCCTCCCTCTTTCACTGATTCTGCACACCTGAATCCTGGAAGTCTTCACAGGGGAAATCACAGACCTCATCAACAACTAATCTACCATCATCTACTTATTTCTCATATATCCCAAATACCATGCCAATTTCTCCTGAAGAAATTCAAAGAAGCATTATTCTTCTCAACGTAATCAACATCAAACAACCCAAGAATCAACCCAGACGAAAGTCAACATTGTCAGTCTGGTTTTCAAAACCATGCAATATTTTGGAAAATTTCAATCTGATCAATGAAGAAAAAATTGTTAATTTTTATTAATGTATTTGCAACGAAAATGTATGCTACAATTCATGCTTATTTTGAGGTTTATGTAGGTGATGCCATTTTCTTGGTGCCCAAAGGCTGTTGTGCCTATGGCTGTAATTTATTGATTTAACTAAAGGCACTTTATCATCTTTACTGTTATGTCCTGGAGCTAGAACTGGACAAATAGGATTTGTGACTTATGAGCTAGGAAAATAAGTTACACAGAGGGAAGTGTTTTTGGAAACAGTCAGGTTTTCGATTGCTTACTAAAGGAAGTAACAGGGTTTCAGTGCCTCATTTACGAGGCCCCAGCAGCACTCTGTGCCACGGGAGCGTCACTTTTTTGACGCTCTGGTGGTGCAGTAAGCCAGCCCATATTTACAAGGCCATGTAAAGCCACCTTGGGTGGCCTTTAATGGCCTTGCAAATATGGACCGCTTTTGCACATAACACTGCGTGAAAGGGGGGTTGCAAGGATGTTGCTTGGGGTGTTCCCATCCAACACCCATGAAGTCCGAACGAATCTCATGCATTCCCAGATTTACAAGTCTGGGAATGTGTCAGATTCCTATGCCACCTCAGGGGTGGCCTAAGAGTGACACAGCAAGGGAAAATATATTTATTTCTCTAAGTTTCTTCCTCTATGTGTGCTGCATTCTGCAACACACATTGAAAGAGGAAAACATCTCTTGGGAGTCTGGCTGCTGTAGTTGAGCAAGCATGCCCACCTAATCTAGAGTAGTTGAATCTGTGGTCTGTCAGGAGTCTAGCAGTAGAAGATCTGAGAGACCAATATGGGGACTAGAATTGAAACTTCTTACTGAGATATTCTAGCCTTCGTAAATGGATTGCTTCGAATACCAGACAGAATGATTTAATGACTATTCCATTTGCAATCGGAAGCCACTGCAAGGGGACAAAGGTCTAATGCAGGACATGCTGCTGCATTGTGTAGACTCTGCAGCTATGAGATGATGTTGTTAGAAGTGCCCAGGAAAAGCGAGTTGCAGTAATTATGCCTACTAACAATTGTGGACTGGACCACAACAGGACATGAAGAATGTGGGTGATTAGGGAGGATTTTCCATGAACGCCTGAGAAACAGAAAACACAAATAGTCCATCTTATTGATCTAACTAGTTAAAGAGTGGCCCTGGCCAAAGGTGAGACCAAGATTGTGGACAGAGTGTGCCGGTGTTGGCATGGGCCCACACAAAGGGGCCCCAGATTGTAGGCTATATAGGGATGAACATTATGTTTGTCTGCTCCATACTAAGGGTAAGGTAGTTGGGTGCCATACACACACAATCTGAGTCATACAGTCTATGAAGTTTGAGAGTTCAGACATCATTGTTCAAACATACATAACAAGACCGGGGTTTTGTTTTCAAAGATTAGACAATGTAGACTGTAAGAGTGAATAAATTAAGCTACTGAGTGGACATACATGTTTAAAAGAGTAGGGATAGGGGAGAAGGCCTAAGGAACCCCATGGGACAAAGATTTCAAGTCAGATTGGTAAGAGGTAAGAAGGCCATCTGAGAACAGTCCAGAGGATAGGATCTCATCCAGACAAGTAAGTGCAGAGACATTGTAAGGCCTGGGCAAAGTGGCCTCCGGCCTTTGAGAGCCCTGATACAGCCAGCTTTGTTCTGTATAGTCTTGCCCTGATTACCTTGAATAATTCTTAAATAGATAGTTTTAAATGCCGTTTTCCTTTAATTTACTTTTTGTGGGTGATGTGTGAGAGTCTATTACAGACACTTTCCAGCTAAAGGAGAAGTGCTGCATGGGAAACCATGTCAAGTGCTGAAGACATGTCTTGCATCTAGTACTAGCACACAAGAATTGACCTGGTCTGTCAGTATTGAAAGGTCATCTAATACTGAAGTCAATGGTTACAACACAAAGAACAAAGGTGGTGAATGCCAATGCGCTCGCACATCCAAAGAGCATGCCAAAAACAATGTTATAAGAGAAGTCCTTAGTCACAAGGAGTGACAATAATGTAGTGGGTGCCAACCTGGTGGGACACCTGACCACCAAAGGTATCCCAAATTGCTGACCAAGAAGGTAATCAGTAATGATGAATAGGTAAATTGAATACCAGGGCACACCGTAGGCAGTCCAGCAAACAGCTGACACGTGTTTCGTCTCCTAGACTTTGTCAAGGCTTTGGGAGTGTCAATTCGAATATAAATGAGCACTATGGTGGGGATGATACATCCACAGCAAAGTAGAATCCGGCCAGATCTTGCCATGGACTTTCATGTAGTATAAGTGCAGATAGCCCTGATAAGCCAGTACAGTAAAGTAATGTCCGTGCCAGTTGGCGTCGGTATAAGCAATGGCTGTTTGCTGCATATCACGCTGTTTGCTGTACATTGGTCTACTTGCTGAATATTGGCAACACTGCTATTAAAACTCTACTTCCATCTTCATTGTGGTTTCCGACTCTGATTTAACGACCACTTGGATCTACTACACAGGACTGCCTACGGTGTGCCCTGGTATTCAACTTACCTATTCACTAAAGTCAATGGTGTTTCACTATTGTGCGCTGGTTGAATGCCTACCTGAGTTTCATCCAAAACAGCATACTTTCCTTAAAATTTACAGATTTGTCCATTGATGACTTTCTCTAGCTCCTATATGGCATTAGGTAAAAAACTGGATGAGACAGAAATGATTCACTATTGTCGGGTTGGCATTTAGCTTTTTCAGTAACAGGATCACAAATGCATTCTTTGAAGCATGTGGGACAGTAGCTGCTTCTATTGAGATGCTGAAAAGATTTAGAAGAATTTATGAGAGGATGGAAGGGGCAGATTGGAACATGTTGGGTGACCCTGACTTGATGGAGGATAATATCTTCTGTGGGAAAAGGTATGAATCTGGGCAAGGTGGGTTCTGAGGAAATAGTATTTGGAAGCAAGGTCCAAGGGTCTGGATCTTGCTTCAAGGAGATGAAGTCCTGACATGTTATTTATTGATTTTGTTGGAAAAGAAGTTAGGTAAATTCTTGCAAAATGGTTGAAACTGAATGGACAGTAATACATTAAAAAGTTCTCTTCTTTTGAAGGGTCTGTGAGCGTTAGGCACCTAAGAGGTCAAATATTCTGCCTTAGCTTTCATGATTAAGATTTTGTAAGATTTTCCTAAAGGCTTGAGTCCTCTGAGAAATTACATCTCCATTTACATTAAAGTACTTTACAATGCAGCTTAGAATTCTTCACAAAACTGTTGTATCAAGGGTTGATGTGCAATGCCGGTGGGGATGAGACGGTGTCACTGGAAGAACCGAGTCCAGTTCAGTTGTCATGTAGCTATTGAAATCGTCAATATAGGTGTCAAGTGAAGATGTTGAAGTGAGAGGAAAGGGGTTATCATTAAAGCCTGGTTAAAGCTTAAGATGAACATTTTGGCCATAGTCACCCTAGCCTTATGGAAGAACCCCAACAAGAATGGGAAGGAATGTAAAGTGGCCCCAACTGTTCTGTAAATGCTAGAAGAATGGGAGAGTCACTCAAGGCATCTTCCCAGAAGTTATCAAGATAGGCCATATCCTCCCACTCCTAATAAGATCTGCACTCGGCCCTGATGAATTCGCCAATTACACACCCATCACATTTTTCAGCAAGAATATTGAAAAAACTGTCTATGTTCATCTCCACAATCACTTTAGTGTTAACCATCTTCTGCACAAGCACCAGGGTGGTTCAGCTCATCAGAGAGACCACTACTTTATACATTGTAGATAATGTTGTCTTGACCACAGGTAAAGATTACCCCTGTTTCTTTATATTGCTGGACCTCTCAGTTGCCTTAAACACAGTCGACCATCTCACCCTTATATGCACCATGGAGTCTTGAATGGGATTCAACAGCAATGTCCTTCACTGGTTCTCCGTCTACCTTTCCAACCGATGCATGCGGAGTCCCCTTCGGTTCCATACTGTCACCCGTCATATTCAACCTAAACATTTAGTGGCTTGGTGCTCTACTTAAAGATCATAGCATCAAGATATATGCTGAGGATACACATCTCTACTTAAAAGTCTCCTCTGCTTTAGATATTCTACGCCTCAAACACTGCGTTGTCCATCATCCAGACCTGGATGTCCAGTTCCTACCTGAAGGTACACACCTGGCTCAATGACATAAACCATTACAGCTTCAAGCCCCAACTTTCACTGAATGCCAAGACAGTTGGATTCAGTTGGATACCAACCTCACCCTCAAGGCACACATGCCAAAAAACAAAGACAACTTCGTACCAACTCTCTCTTCTAAAGAAAGTGAAATCCTTTCTTCCAGAAAGCAACTCCAAAACCGCGGTTCAAACCCAAGTAATCTTGCATCTGCTCCTTTGCCTCCCAGACTCCCCAATGGTAGCTGTTAAGGGCATCCTGCACGCTGCATCCTGTCTAGTCTGAGACAAAATGATCACATCACCCCATCCTGATGGAACTCAATGAGCTACCCTTACTGGGCCACACTATTCTCACCCCACCTGCAGCATTTATAAAAGACATCATGACCAGCACACCCACATATCTTGCTCATCATCTCTGGTAGCTCTTGGAACACCAGCATCCATGATGCAGTAAGACTGCAGACTAAGAAATGTAAAAAAGAAAAACAAGGCAGGTAGGCTTTTTCCATCTATGCACCCAGGATCTCAAACAACATTTCTGTATCCATCAGGTCCATAGCACACAGTCCAGCTACCCATTCTATCCTTTGTTTAGTTTATGGTTATCTTTAACCCTGTAAAGTGATGCACTGCTTTTTGGCTAGGTTCGCTGTAGAGAAATACCATATACATACATAGATACATGCAGGTTGTGAGAGATTATGAGGAGAAAATTAAATCTCGGATATGCTCCATGATGTGTGTGAGGCCTGATTTAATTTGAGTGATGTTCATATTCTGGAGAGCGATGATAAGAGTCTTGGTCATGGCATCTTCCTGAGTCTTCGTCTGTAGGAAATGACTATGTTTTGTCCCCAAGATTTTTTGGCATATCTGCTTTGCTGGTTTTAGCACTCTGTGCACTTTACCACTTCTGATCAGTTGTAAATTACCTGTCCCCCTCCTATAAACCTAACATATGCTGTGAAAAGTGCGCCTAGGGACTAAAAGTTAAGTGCCACCAATGCACTGCCAAACCTGTTGTGTCACTCACAATAGTGGCAGTGCAAACTTGGCTTCAGTCCTACCCTGTGTATCCTGAATGCTGCAATGAATATCCCGCAGTGCAGCCTGTCAAAATAACCTTTTATGACAGGGAAAATCCTTCCTTTTAAATATTAGTAAGTCACCCTACAAGGCAGAGTGCATGGTATTTAAAAGCAGGACATGTAGGAATGTACAGTTAACATATTCTTACAGGACCAGCACCCAAAAGCCATGCTCACTGCATGAAGGCTAGCTGGCCCATAGACAAACAATGGGAAGTGATATTAAACATGAATTCTGCTATCTCCAACAAGGGACTGGCTGGAAATAAGTCTAAAAACTATTTTTAACATGTATTAACCCCTTCGCTGCCAGGCCATTTCCCCTCCTGTGCCTAGCCTTTTTTTGGCTATTTGGGGCAGTTCGTGCTTAGGCCCTCATAACTTTTTCTCCTCATAAGCTATCCATGCCAACTTTGCGTCCTTTGTTTCCAACATCCTAGGGATTCTAGAGGTACCCAGACTTTGTGGGTTCCTCTGAAGGAGACCAAGAAATTAGCCAAAATACAGCTAGAATTTTGTTTTTTTTCAAAAAAATGGGAAAAAAGGGCTGCAGAAGAAGGCTTGTGTTTTTTTTCTTCTGAAAATGGCATCATTCAATTAATTTGCTGAAATATAAAATGTGAAAAATAGGTATCAAGAAAACCTTTGTATTTCCAAAATGGGCACAAGATAAGGTGTTGAGAAGCAGTGGTCATTTGCACATCTCTGAATTCCGGGGTGCCCATACTAGCATGTGAATTACAGGGCATTTCTCAAATAGACGTCTTTTTAACACACTGTCTTACATTTTGAAGGAAAAAATGTAGAGAAAGACTAGGGGCAATAACACTTGTTGTGCTATTCTGTGTTTCCCCAATTCTCCCGATACAAATGGTACCTCACTTGCGTGAGTAGGCCTAATGCTCGCGACAGGAAACACAAAATGGACACATCACATTTTTACATTGAAATCTGACATGTTCTTTGCAAAGTGCTAGATTTTGCCCTCTAGCTCAGCCGGCACCTAGGGAAACCTAGCAAACCTGCGCATTTTTTAAAACAAGACACCTAGGAGAATCCAAGTTGGGGTGACTTGTGGGTCTCTGACCAGGTTCTGTTACCCAGAATCCTTTGCAAACCTCAACATTTGGCCAAAAAAACACTTTTTCCTCTCATTTCGGTGACAGAAAGTTCTGGAATCTGAGAGGAGCCACAAATTTCCTTCCACCTAGAGTTTCCCCATGTCTCCCGATAAAAATGGTATCTCACTTGTGAGGGTAGGCCTAGCGCCTGCGACAGGAAATGCAACAAAACACAACGTGGCCACATCACATTTTCACAAAGAAAACAGAGCTGTTTTTTGCAAAGTGCCTAGCAGTGGAGTTTGGCCTCTAGCTCAGCCGGCACCTAAGGAAACCTAGCAAACCTGTGCAGTTTTGAAAACTAGACACCTAGGGGAATCCAAGATGGGGTGACTTGTGGGGCTCTGACCAGGCTCTGTTACCCAGAATCCTTTGAAAACCTCATAATTTGGCCAAAAAAACACTTTTTCCTCTCATTTCGGTGACAGAAAGTTCTGGAATCAGAGAGGAGCCACAAATTTCCTTCCACTCAGTGTTCCCCGAAGTCTCACGATAAAAATGGTACTTCACTTGTGTGGGTAGGCCTAGCCCCTGCGACAGGAAATGCAACAAAACACAACGTGGACATATCACATTTTCCCAAAGAAAACAGAGCTGTTTTTTGCAAAGTGCCTAGCTGTGGATTTTGGCCGCTAGCTCAGCTGGCACCTATGGAAACCTAGCAAACCTGCGCCATTTTGAAAACTAGACACCTAGGAGAATCCAAGATTGGGTGACTTGTGGGGCTCTGACCAGGTTCTGTTACCCAGAATCCTTTGCAAACCTCAAACTTTGGCCAAAAAAAACACTTTTTCCTCTCATTTTGGTGACAGAAAGTTCTGGAATCAGAGAGGAGCCAAAAATGTCCTTCCACCCAGCGTTCCCCCAAGTCTCCCAATAAAAATTGTACCTCACTTGTGTGGGTAGGCCTAGCGCCCACGACAGGAAATGTCCCAAAACACAATATGGACACATCACATTTTCCCAAAGAAAACAGAGCTGTTTTTTGCAATGTGCCTAGCTGTGTATTTTGGCCTCTACCTCAGCCGGCACCTAGGGAACCCTATCAAACCTTCGTATTTTTGACAACTAGACAGCTAGGGGAATCAAACATGGGGTGACGTGAGGGGCTCTGACCAAGTTCTGTTACCCAGAATCTTTTGCAAACCTCAATATATGGCCAAAAAAACACTTTTTCCTCTCATTTCGGTGACAGAAAGTTCTGGAATCGGAGAGGAGCCACAAATTTCCTTCTACTCAGCGTTCCTCCAAGTCTCTCAATAAAAATGGTACCTCACTTGTGTGGGTAGGCCTAGCGCCTGCGACACGAAGTTCCCCAAAACACAACGTGGACATATCACATTTTCCCAAAGAAAACAGAGCTGTTTTTTGCAAAGTGCCTAGCTGTGGAGTTTGGCCTCTAGCTAAAGCCAGAACCTAGGGAAATCGAGCAAACCTGCGCAGTTTTGAAAACTAGACACCTAGGGGAATCCAAGATGGGGTGACTTGTGGGGCTCTGACCAGGTTCTGTTACCCTGAATCCTTTGCAAACCGCAAAATTTGGCCAAAAAAAACACTTTTTCCTCTCATTTTGGTGACAGAAAGTTCTGGAATCAGAGAGGAGCCATAAATTTCCTTCTACCCAGCGATCCCCCAAGTCTCCCAATAAAAATGGTACCTCACTTGTGTGGGTAGGCCTAGCGCCTGCGACAGGAAATGTCCCAAAACACAACATGGACACATCACATTTTCCCAAAGAAAACAAAGCTGTTTTTTGCAATGTGCCTAGCTGTGGATTTTGGCCTCTAGCTCAGCCGGCACATAGGGAACCCTATCAAACCTTCGTATTTTTGACAACTAGACAGCTAGGGGAATCAAACATGGGGTGACTTGTGGGGCTCTGTCCAAGTTCTGTTACCTAGAATCCTTTGCAAACCTCAAAAGTTGGCCAAAAAAACACTTTTTCCTCTCATTTCGGTGACAGAAAGTTCTGGAATCGGGGAGGAGCCACAAATTTCCTTCTACTCAGCGTTCCCCCAAGTCACTCGATAAAAATGGTACCTCACTTGTGTTGGTAGGCCTAGCGCCTACGACACAAAATGCCCCAAAACACAACGTGGACACATCACATTTTCACAAAGAAAACAGCGCTGTTTTTTGCAAAGTGCCTAGCTGTGGATTTTGGCCTCTAGCTCAGCCGGAACCTAGGAAAACCTAGCAAACCTGCGCAGTTTTGAAAACTAGACACTTAGGGGAATCCAAGATGGGGTGACTTGTGGGGCTCTGACCAGGTTCTGTTATCCTGAATCCTTTGCAAACTTCAAAATGTGGCCAAAAACACTTTTTCCTCTCATTTCGGTGACAGAAAGTTCTGGAATCAGAGAGGAGCCACAAATTTCCTTCTACCCAGTGTTCCCCCAAGTCTCCCGATAAAAATGGTACCTCACTTTTGTGGGTAGGCCTACTGCCCGTGAAAGGAAATGCCCCAGAACACTATCTAGACACATCAAAATTATCAAATACAAACTACCTGTTTTTGCAGGGGGCACTTGCGTTTTTGGTCCTGGGCTCAGCAGCCATCTAGGGAAACCTACCAAACCCAGACATTTCTGAAAACTAGACACCTGAGGGAGTCAAGGGAGGTGTGGCTTGCGTGGATCCCCCAATGTTTTCTTACCCAGAATCCTCAGCAAACCTCAAATTTAGCTAAGAAATCAAATTTTTCCCACATTTCTGTGTGGGATCACCGCACCGGGACAAATTTCATACCACTCAACGTTCCCCTCAGTCTCCCGGTAATCATTATACCTCATTTGTGTAGGTGGGCCAAGTGCTTGTGACAGGGAAGAGACAAAAACATGTTGAAATTGAGGGGTCCAAAATGGCAGTTTGAAAAAAAACATTTTTAGACTCACAAGTGCAGAAGAATTTTTATCGGTATAGATGAGACAATGCTGGGTGGTAGGAAATTTGTGGATTCCTGCAGATTCTGAAAGGTTCCATCACAAAAATGTGGGAAAAATGTGTGATTTCCAGCAAAGTTGGAGGTTTGCAGGGCATTGTGGGTAAGAAAATGGTGCGGGTGCATATGAAACACACCACCCTGGAATCACCCAGATGTTTCTTTTTCAGATGTGTCTAGGTCTTGTGGATTTTTCTCCATGGCAGCGCCCAAAGTCCATAAAGTGCAGCCCTCACCATTCCAAGTTGGACGATTTTGAGAGTTAGCAAGCTCTCATGGCCCAAATGTAAAACTAAAACCCAAAATAATCAAATGACCTCTTGCTTGCCATGGGATAAGATGTTTTTAGTGTGGGGGGGAGAGCTGAAAGACTGTTACTCCCTTCAGTTGGGGTGGGGGCATAACCAGGCCCATACTGGTTGGTAGCCACCACCCCACTATTTTTTTTTTAAAATTCCCTGGCATCTAGTAGACTTTCTGCACCCCCCGGGGTGTGGATCAGGGGTAATTGCCCCATCTGCCCACTGGTGGGCAGAACAACTTTGGCCCCATTTATTTGGGGTGGGGGTATGGTCATACCCCCTCTTATTTAGGAAAAAAACTTGGTGGGTTTTCTGCCCCCCCCTTGGGGGCAGATGGGCCTTCCAAAAATAGTCCAGTCTGCCCCCAAGGGGGGACGATATGGCAAACAGTAATGTGTCCCCATGGAGAGCGACCCTTACCCAAGGGGCCGCCCCCCTAAAGAAAACACACACATACACACACAACAATCCCTGGTGCCTAAGTGGTTTCTGTCCCCCGGGGGCAGATCAGCCTAATAGAAATACACGGATCTGCCCCCAAGGGGAACAGAAATGGCCTAAAATAAATTTGACCCCCTCCCAGGGGAGAGACCCTTGCCTAAGGGGTCACTCCCCTTGCGTGAAATTGGCGGGGAAAAAAATCCCGGTGCCTAGTAGTTTCTGCCCCCCTTGGGGGCAGATCTGCCTAATAGAAATACGCAGATCTGCCCCCAAGGGGAGAAGAAATGGCCTAAAATAAATTTGCCCCACCACCCCCCAGGGAGCGACCCTTGCCTAAGGGGTCACTCCCCTTGCGTGAAATTGGCGCAAAAAAGAAATCCCCGGTGCCTAGTGGTTTCTGCCCCCCTTGGGGGCAGATTGGCCTAACAAAAATCGGCCGATCTGCTCCCAAGTGGGGAAGAAATGGTCTAAATACAATTTGCCCCCCAGGGAAGCAACCCTTGCCCAAAGGGTCGCTCCCCTTATGCCAATTTCTCATTATAAAATAAATCCCTGGTGTCTAGTGGGCATTTCAGAAGCCGGATCGCTTCACGATCCGGCTTCTGAAATGCTCTGAGAGACTTCAAAGGGAAGGAAATTCCTTTCCTTCCCTTTGAAGCCTCTCAGGCCCCCATCACATGATCGGAAGAGAAATGCTGAGCATTTCTCTTCCGCTTCCAGTGCGATGGGGAAGTGGCCTCTGATGAGGTCAGCTTGCGATCGTGCACTGACGTCATCAGACATCACTGGGGAGGGAAGCCCACGGAGGGAGCGCTAGTGCTCCCTCCGAGCTCCAGGTCGAGGACGTAATGGTTACGTCCTCGGCACAGGAGCACTGTGCCGGTGGACGTAACCATTACGTCCCCGGAACAGAAGGGGTTGAAAGCCAAACTTATTGGTGAATTCCGATTTTTTATAAATATCAAGGGAAGACCACCTTTAGAATGTTACCTTTCCCTGCTTGAAGCTCGTGGAGGCTATATTTGCATTAGCTCTGAAGCAGTAGCCCAGTGGGAGATTAGCCCTGATGAAGTGTGAAAACCGCCCCCAAAGTAGAGGCAAATGCTTGGGTCTGGGAGATGTTTTTGTTCCTCTCTCAGGCGGACCAGTGGCTGTGGGCCAAGGAGCTTCACTTTTGTTTCCCAAAGAGTCCTCCCCTGCCAGGAGCAAAGTTTTGATGACACTGGAAAGGCCCCAAGTTTTTCCCTCCCAGAAAGGCAGACATCAATCCAGTGGGGACACAACCAGAACTGGTTTGGAGTGACCAAGGAGGAGGGGCTGCTCATTACCCTGGCCACACTTCTGGGCTGGCACACAAGTTCTGCACAAGAGGAAAATGGTTTCTCCATCTTGGATTTTGAGATTAAGGGGCACTGTGAGATTATTTGCAGTAGGGCAAACAGGAACTGCTGCAAAACAGGCTAGGGTTACACCAGGAAACCTAAGAGAGGGCCCAGGAGTCATCCCCATCCACTAGCTAGTGTCAGGCATAAATGTGGCATTCTCAGGCACTGTCTTCAGAATACTTTCTGGACCTGTGGAAGAACAGAAGAGGACTGGACCCTGCTGTCTATGTCCTGATATTAACCCTGAAGCACTGGACATGCTCCCTCTTGTACCCAGAATAAAGAAGTGGACTCAAAGGGTCTATTGGCTAACCTCCTGTGAGGCTAGAGGGACACAACAAGCTGCATGATACCTTTTACTTGAAGGGGCCAGCTGACTAGTAACAACTAGCCCTCACCGGGACTCTGCTTGTGGCCTGTGCTTGAGTTAGTCTTGACCCCCAAGTGATGTTCTTAATGTCCTGTGATCCTTGGCTGTGTCAGTGGACTTCTCCTACCCCTCTGAGAACCTGGGGCTTTTACAAATTTTTGAACTTGAAGACCTCAGCCTATCCACCCAATGCAGGGCTATGCTGGGCTTCGAAATCAGGTTTCCTTTAGTGAGATCTTCTCAGCAGCAGCAAATCCGATTGAGCAGGGCATCATCAAGGAGGTATTCAGTCCCTTGTCATATAAAGCCCACAGCCCTGCCTGGTGGAGGATTCTGAGCTCTGAAAAAGAGACTAAAGGACTCATTACGAAGGCAGTTGGTTCGACCGCCAGGCCTCCTGTACGGCCGTGGAGAGGGGGCCATGAAGCCGGCGGCCTCCCCACTGTGGTATTACAATGTTTCCACCGGACTGACAGATGGAAACTGTGTGACGGCATTGACCTTGGCTATCAGAGAGAGCCGAGGCCAATGCCAGTGCATGGATCACCCTTGGAATGCACACCTTCTGCCATAGCAGACAGTGCGCATTCCGAGGGTACTGACAGGGGAGCTTCTGCACAGCCCACGACATTGTCATGGGCAGTGCAGGGGCCCCACCGTTGCCCCAACTCTGTCTTTCGGCCAGTCTTTTCATGGCGGGGGAACCCGCTTTTGAAAGGCTGGCAGATGGGAAAGTCGTGATCAGCACCGAACTCGACACCCTTGTGGCTGACCACGACTTTCCCCACTGCCAACCCTTCGGGATCACTGATCCTGGAGGTGGCGGCAGTCCGACTGCTAGGATCAAAATCTGGTGGTTGGACTGCCAGAGATGTAGCAGTCGGACTGCCACAGCGGATAAATATATATCTTTAATCGGGCCCTAACTCCAAAGACAGAAATCTTGACTTGGCAAAGGCTCTAAAAATATCCAGCTGGTGAGAGGAATTACAAGGGCATGAAATTAGAATTTTCCCGGTCTAGGTTTTTCCCGCCTAAAATGATGCCTTGAGTAGGACCTCGTCCAGCACTTATCTTATTTTGTAAAATCTTCCTTGAATACAGCCTACTACCTTGTCATGCTGAAGGGGTTTCACTTTCATTTTTGAGACTCAAAGTTAAACTATCCAACTGGGTATCCAACTGGGTAGAACAAGTTGATATATCCGATCAGTTTTCCTAAAAACACACCTAGGTCCTGGTCTAATGCTACCATTGGCTTACATTTGCACTTAATACTTTCTGCCATTATTTTATCTTAAATCTTTAAAAATTAATATCTCTGGCTCCCCTTATGGGATTTGTGTTTTTGAGTCATTTTATTTATTAACATTTACTTTATTTGTCTAATTCAGTTTGGGATTTTAATTGCTTGACGTTTTGACATTATTACTGTTTTGGTACTGCCTGAATACTTTACACATTGCCCTAAGTTAAGCCTTTCTACTCTGTGCCATGCCTACCAGGAGGTTGAGCTCAAGGCAATTTAGGAACTTTATCTAGAGTTGTGATTATTCCTTGATGTGAGCAGTCGCCCACTCCAAATAATAAACCAATTTCTTACATTGCTCAATCGTTAAAGTCACTAAGACCAATTGAGTGGCTCGGCCACATCGGAGCCAGGTAGTTTGCAAATGCACATTGAAAGTGTTTACAGCTGGGTGGGGGCCTAGAACATCCAAGTAACAGCCATGGAGTTAGACATGGCTGTAGAAAAGCCAAAGAGTTAAAAAAATAAACTAAAAGAGTATCAAGGCATGGCTGAAATCACAACCATGCTTCTGGTGAATCATAACCATGCTTACTTATAAAGCTTTTCAAGAAATTGTCATCATACTGCACTGAGGCCGGTGCTTGCAAGATTAGCATAAAAGTAGCTTAATATTAAGGATATGTCTGCTATTGGAACATGAGCAGTGGCTTTGGTGCCTGAGCCTGTGAAGCCTGTCTCACATGAGAGATGCCTCTGCTGTCTTATGATTCAGCATGCATTAAAATTCTTCCACTGAGCTGCATGCATGTAGATTCTCTGTGATAACTTATGCAGGCAAATTTATTTTGATGGGACAAATGTGTAAAAATTAAGATGGCTTTGCATGGCCTTGTAAATATGGGCCAGAACACTGCGCAACAGGAGTGTTAAAATAAATGACGCTCTGGTGGCACAATGTGCAGTGAGGTCCTCGTAAATGAGGCCCCTAGTTTTTAGGCGACGTTTATGGCGTTTAAAATCAAACATGCTGCAATTTCCTTACATTTTACAGTGTATTCTTGGCAGGCACCCGATAAACATCTGAGGAGTATGAGATCCATCTGGAACACTTTAAAAGTATTGGAATATTTCATAACGATCCTTAGAGCTTCCTAGAAAACTACAGATTTCTAGCCAATAAATTTGAACATTGATGACAATATGCTCCGTTTTTTAACCTATTCTTTGGAAGGAGTGACTCCCCCAACTGCTTGATGATAATTCTTCAGGAAGCATTTTTATCATGAATATCCATACACACAGAACGTCCTGGAAAACCTGTAACATAATTGCAAAAGTCTTTGCAAATTAAGCTGTGAAAAGTACCATTTGGGTTCTCTGCTTCAAACATTACCTCAAATGGTGTACAATCCCTTAACATTTATTGGGGAGTTCTGGCTAATTTTCTATATTCGCTCGCTCAGTACCATTCAAGATGTAATTCTTAGTTGGGAGTTTTCTGTATACTTTTGAACACAGAGAATAAGGTGGTCATTACAACCCTGGCAGACGGTGTTAAAGTGGCGGTAAGACCGGCAACAGGCCGGCGGTAAAAAAATTGGAATTACAACCGTGGCGGAAACCGCCAACAAAGACAGCCACTTTAACACTCTGACCGCCACAGCGGTACAAACAAACTGCGCGGAGGTCACCGCCAACAGACAGGCGGAGGACAATGTACCGCCCACACTATTATGACAGGCCAATCCGCCACCTTTTCCGGGGCGGATTCACCGCAGATAAAAACACGGCGGAAACAGGAATTTCGAAGGGAAAACGCTCACCTCTACACACTCCACGAGGAACGAGTACACCATGGACCCGGAAATCCAAATCCTACCTGCGATAGTCTTCCTACTCCTGTACCAGGAGTACCAACGCCGGCGGCGAAGACCGCGGTGAGTACTACACTTACGACACAGGGGAGGGGGAAGGCAAAAAACAGGGACACACACACGCAACACCCCCACCCTCACCCACTACAACACACACACTAATACATATCTATACATTATAGTAACACCCCCAACCCCCAGAAGAATGCAAAGACAAAAGGAAATGAGTGTAACCATTGTAATATATTAAAATGCAGTACGCAAAAATATACATATATACACTATTAACAAAATATACACCAAGAATAGTAGTCCAGGTAGTGCACCATTTATAGTCCGTGGACCACTGGGCCCAAAATGCATGGGTGAGGCCCACACTCGATACCAGATCAAAACAGAGAGAACACTGCAGGGGCATCATATAGAAATACAACAGGCACCTCAGGTGGAAGGGAAGAGGGGGCACCTCAGCCGGATGAGTGCACGGTGCCAGATCCACGAGGGGGCTCCATGCCCATTGATGTATCCTGGGGAGTGCAAAGCCACAGTCCCTCAAGTCTATACAGTGGGTGGTTTGCCCACTGTTCAATCCTGGGGAGTGCAAAGCCACAGTCTCTCAAGTCTATACAGTGGGTGGTTTGCCCACTGTTCAATCCTGGGGAGTGCAAAGTCACAGTCTCTCAAGTCTCTCCAGTGGGTGGTTTGCCCACTGCATTATCCTGGGGAGTGCAAAGCCACAGTCTCTCAAGTCTATACGGTGGGTGGTTTGCCCACTGTTCAATCCTGGGGAGTGCAAAGTCACAGTCTCTCAAGACCCTCCAGTGGGTGGTTTGCCCACTGCATTATCCTGGGGAGTGCAAAGCCACAGTCTCTCAAGTCTATACAGTGGGTGGTTTGCCCACTGTTCAATCCTGGGGAGTGCAAAGCCACAGTCTCTCAAGTCCCTCCAGTGGGTGGTTTGCCCACTGCATTATCCTGGGGAGTGCAAAGCCACAGTCTCTCAAGTGGATAACAGTCTCCACTGGTTCTGGAGGGGGACTGGTGCCCAGAGTGCTTCATCCTGTGAAGGACAGAGGTAGTGGATGTAACTCTCCACTGGTTCTGGAGGGGGACTGGTGCCCAGAATGCTTCATCCTGTGAAGGACAGAGGTAGTGGATGTAACTCTCCACTGGTTCTGGAGGGGGACTGGTGCCCAGAGTCCTTCATCCTGTGAAGGACAGAGGTACTGGATGCATGTCTCCAGTGGTTCTGGAGGGGGACTGGTGCCCAGAGTGCTTCATGCTGTGAAGGACAGAGGTAGTGGATGTAACTCTCCACTGGTTCTGGAGGGGGACTGGAGGGCTCATGGGCTAGCGGTGCTTGATTTGGCGGTGCCCTGTTCAGTGGTGCTTGAGTTAGCGGTGCCCTGTTCAGCGGTGCTTGAGTTGGCCGTGCCCTGTTCAGCGGTGCTTGAGTTGGCGGTGCCCTGTTCAGCGATGCTTGAGTTGGCGGTGCCCTGTTCAGCGGTGCTTGAGTTGGCGGTCCTTCATTGCCCAACTGGGCTGGGGCTGGTGGTCCTTCATTGGGCAGCTAGGCTGTGGCTGGCGGGGGCCCTCCTGGGCAGCTGGGCTGTGGCTGGTGGGGCCCTCCTGGGCAGCGAGGATGGGGCTGGAGGTGGCCTCCTGGCCGGCAAGGATGGGGCTGGCGGTGGCCTCCTGGGCAGCGAGGATGGGGCTGGCGGGGCCCTCCTGGGCAGCGGGGATGATGGCGGTCTTCTCCGCCGTGCTGCTCCTCCCAGACTTGCCGGGTTTCTTGTGGCCCTTCCCCACCTTGGGAGGTGTCACAGCTGAGTCCACACTCCCACCGGGACCCCTGGAAGCGGCTTGGGTGGCTGGAGTCTTCCCCCTCTCCCGATGTGCACTGGCCAACTTCTGGTGCTTCACAGCGGGGGGACTGGCTGTGCTGTGGCTCTGTGCCAGACTGGCTGTCCTGGTGGCCGGTGCACTCCACATACCTGTGACTACAGGCACCACTGGTCCCGGAGATGTTGTGGCTGAGGTGCTAGTTCGGGACCTATGAGTTGGACGGGGGCGGAATAGGTCAAGGCTGGACAGGAAAAGTTTTTGGGACACACTGGGACGGGTAGCTGGAGGGGGTTTGGGAGTGGAGGAAGAGGTGGTGGTAGTAGGAGGTGTACGCTTGGTGACTTTGTGTGCCGGTGCATGCGCTGGAGGCTGTCGTGAGGTGGATGGCTGTTGGGTGGGTGTGTGCCTGCGTTTGTGTATCTTCGGAGGGGGCGTCACAGACACACTGGGAGAGGACACAGGGGACGTGTGTATGGTGGGGGGTGACTGCACGTGCGCGGGGTGTTCTGGTGGGTGTGCTGGTGAGGGATGTAGTGGCTGCAGAGGTAGTGCATGCAGGTGTGAGTGTAGACGAGACTGGGAGGGAGGAGGGAGACGACGAGGAGGGGGACACAGTGGAGGCAGTGGATGTTGGTGTGTCTGCATGTGTGTGATGCTTGTGTGAGTGCCTGTGGGATGTGTGGTGCTTATGTTTGCCTGAGCTTCCGTTGTGTGGTGAGGTGTGTGCAGGCTGGTCTGATGGTGTGCTTGGGATAGGCAGAGGTACAGAGGATTGGGTCTGGGTGGAGGAAGTTGGAGGGGGGAGGCTAGACACAGGGACAATGGCTGCCATCAGTGCTGAGGCCAGAGTTTGAAAGGCTCGGTAAAGGGCCGCCTGACCAGAATGAATGCCCTCCAGGAATGCATTTGTTTGTTGCAACTGCCCTTCTACACCCTGGATAACATTCAAAATGGTAGACTGCCCAACAGTGAGGGACCTGAGGAGGTCAATGGCCTCCTCACTGAGGGCAGCAAGGGTGACTTGGGCAGGGCCTGAGGTGCCTGGGGCGAAGGTGATGCCCACCCTCCTGGGTGAGCGGGCACGGGGCGAAGGCTGAGGGGCTGCTGGGAGGGCGGTGCTGGTAGGGGGGGTAGCGGCTGTACCTGTAGATGCGGGGGCACAGATGTTGCTGCCACCACAAGGGAGCTCCCATCAGAGGACGAGTCTGTGTCGCTGGTGTCAGCTCCTGTCCCCGCCGTGGTGCTCCCCCCGCCCTCCGTCCCACTGGTGAATTCTGAGTCCGTAGTGTGGCCCTCCATGGCCATGTGGGATGGAGCTCCCTCATGCTCCAGTGTAACTGCTCCTCCGCCTGATGATGCTAATGCACACAAGAACAGGGAGACCACAAAAAAGGGGGGGGAACAGAAGAAAGACATGTTGAGTGCATGGATTACCGCTACAGTTGGCGGACAAGACAGACACTGAAGCCCCCTGCACTACGTCGCGCTCTTGGGCTCTACAGTGCAATTCATGGGAAATGGCCTACAAGGCTATGGACAACATCTGCACACATAGATGATACAGGTGCATGAATAGCTGTACTTTGCACTCTACAGAGGTGGGGTGGGGGGGCCACATGGCCATGCCTTACGGAGGGGCCTAGCCTATGGAACTCGCCCTGGCCTAGGGAAACCCACAGCCCTCCTCCCCCACCCAGACACCTCCACTGTGCGCAAAGTCAGCTGAATGAGAGTGTACTCACCCCCTTGTGTCTGCTGTGATGCCCTCAAGCGCCCATCCAACTCCGGGTAGGCCACCGCCAGGATCCTGAACATCAGGGGGGTCATGGTTCAACGGGCACCCCTCCCACGGTGGGAGGCCATCCCCAGCTGAGCCTCCACCGTCTTCTTGCTCCAGCGGCGAATGACCTCCCATCTTTTCTGGCAGTGGGTGCTCCATCTGTGGTAGACCCCAGGGTCCGGACGTCCTTGGCGATGGCACGCCAAATATCTTTCTTCTGGTGGGCGCTGACCTACATGAAATGTACAGGGGAAGAAGAGAAGTCATTACCAACTGCGGTGTCAAAGTGAGCGGCCCCTATCCCTACCCTTGCCATGTGGCACATGCACCCACCGTCTTTCATGCGCGCAGAACTCTGCCCCCTTCCTTCTTACAACCAGCCCTCTCCACACAGGCATAGCCCGTACAACATGCTCCCTGTGTACTTACCTGTTGGTCTGGAGGACCGTAGAGTAGCATGTACTGGGGGAGGACCCCATCGACGAGCTTCTCCAACTCCTCCGATGTGAAGGCAGGGGCCCTTTCCCCAGACGCACGAGCCATTGCCTCTTGCAGACCGAGGTCACAGCAGCACTTGCAGTGTAGGTCCTCTCCTGTCGAAGAACAGGTATCTAGTGATTATACAGATAGAAAATGGCGGTCACGTCCGTGGCGGTCACGTCCACAGCAGTGCGTACCATCACCGCGGGCGTACATCGTCATTGGCTCCTGGGACCCATAGGGTCCAATGTTAACCAATGCAGCATTGCGCCACAGTTTTCGACCGCCTACCGCGACGGTGTACAACGCCAGTGCAGTTACCTCACATCCCATTGTCCCACTTTAGAGGTCAGGCAGCCGCCATTTCAGGGGCCCACATGGCCTAATTTCCAAATGCGTCACACATACCTAGGCCTAGTCTCAACACACATACAGGCCACATTTTGTGTATGATTGGTGTTCTGTGTAGACTGTGGGTACATACCTCTGAGTTGTTTTACTCTGTGCTCGCTGTTGTCCTTCATAGGCACCGTCCGCTGGGACATGTGAGGAGATGGCGGAATCCTCCGGTGTACCGACCGCTGGTGGATCTGTCGACAATGGAGGAGCGACATGTCATAATCACATACAGGCTTGACCGTGCCACAATCCAGGAACTGTGTACCCAGTTGGAGCCTGCCCTGATGTCAGCAATCCGCCATCCCACAGGAATCCCCCCTCAAGTGCAGGTGCTATCAGTGCTCCATTTCCTTGCAAGTGGGTCTTTTCAAACAACTGTGGCCATGGCATCAGGGATGTCCCAGCCTATGTTTTCCAACGTATTGTCCAGAGTGTTGTCTGCCCTGCTGAAACACATGTGGAGCTACATCGTTTTCCCTCAGGTGGAGGATTTGCCTACAGTGAAAGGTGACTTCTATGCCCTTGGACATATCCCCAACATCATAGGTGCCATTGATGGGACCCATGTGGCTTTGCCCCCCCCCCACAGGAGTGAACAGGTGTACAGAAACCGGAAGAGTTATAATTCCATGAATGTACAGATGGTATATTTGGCCGACCAGTACATTTCCCATGTGAATGCCATGTTCCCTGGCTCAGTGCATGACGCCTACATCCTGTGGAATAGCAGCATCCCTTATGTGATGGGTTAACTCCAGAAGCACCGCGTGTGGCTATTAGGTGAGCCCCTGGAAGCAAGACAGTGGGAATGGTTGTCTGGGGTTATCCCTACAGGTTAGTGTGTGTCTAACAGTTGTCCCTCGCCATTTGCAGGTGACTCTGGGTACCCCAACCTGTCATGGCTACTGACCCCAGTGAGGAATCCCAGGACCATGGCAGAGGAACGCTACAATGAGGCCCATGGGCGAACTAGGAGGGTGATCGAGTGGACCTTCGGCCTCCTGAAGGCCAGGTTCAGGTGTCTGCATATGACAGGTGGATGCCTATTCTACTCACCAAAGAAGGTGTGCCAGATCATCGTGGCTTGCTGTATGCTTCATAACTTGGCTTTGCGACACCAGATGCTTTTTCTGCAGGAGGATAGTCCAGATGGCGGTGCTGTGGCAGCTGTGGAGCCTGTGGACAGTGATGAGGTCACTGAGTTGTCACTTTCCCTTACGGTTTCACAGGTGTGGGTCCCAACGTGTGTCATCTGCTTAGATTCCTCATGTGTGACATAGGTATGTTGACATTACTATTTCAAGAACATTTTGTCACTGTAATTGCAAATACACTATTTCGAAATCACAGACAGACTCCAGATCTTTTGGTGCTTTAGGTGTGTTTATTTAAATATAAAATATTGGAGGGGGAAGTTAAATGGTGAGGGGTGATGGCGGAGGAGTGTCCATGGCAGGGTCCAGTCTATTAGTCTCACAGGTGCATTGCCCATATGGGCATAGGAAGTGGACCTGGGGCAGTTTAAATATGGACAGGATGACAAACTGGGACAGTGGGATGACAATCAGGGTGGTCTCATTTCTTGGCGGGGGTCTTGGCATCGTGCTCTGTCTTGTTCCTGGATCTCAGGGACCGTTTGCGGGGTGGTTCTCCGTCTGCGGGGGGTGGGGTGCTGGTGTGGTGGTCCTGTGGCAGTGCCTCCTGTCCACTAGCATCAGCGGAGGTGGTGGGCAGTTCATCATCCAAGCTAGTGTCAGGGGCCCCTTGTAGTGTCACAGTGTCCCTCCTGGTGTTGAGTACTTCCTTCAGCACCCCTACGATGGTGTCCAGGGTGGAGCTGATGGTTCTGAGTTCCTCCCTGAAGCCCAATACTGTTCCTCCTGTATCCGCTGGGTCTCCTGAAACTTGGCCAGTACCGTTGCCATTGTCTCCTGGGAGTGGTGGTAGGCTCCCATGATGGAGGAGAGGGCCTCGTGGAGAGTGGGTTCCTTTGGCCTGTACGCCCCCTGTCGCACAGCAGCCCTCCCAGTTCCCCTGTATTCCTGTGCCTCCATCCCCTGGACCGTGTGCCCACTGCCACTGCCCCCAGGTCCCTGTTGTTGTTGGGGTGGTGGGTTATCCTGGGTTCCCTGTAGTGGTGGACACACTGCTGATTGACGTGTCCTGGGGACGGAGGTATGGGCCTGCTGGGTGGGTGCTGTGCTGGTGTTTCCAGAGGGGGGAAGGTCTGTGGTGGCCTGTGCCTGTGTGAGGGGAACCAACTGTCCTGAGGCCCACGATGGTCTGGGCTGGTCATCTAGATCCAGTTGGACAGAGGTCCTGTCATCACTGTGGGCCTCTTCTGTGGTTGGAGTGGACATGTCTGGACCCTCCTGTCTGGTGACGTTGGGTAGTGGTCCTGCAGGGGTGGAAAGGCATGATTATTGCATCTGTGTGTGGCATGGTGTGCAATGGGTGGGTGACCGTGTACCCCAGTGCTGGCATTCCTGTGTGTGAGCTTGTGTGATGATGGTTTAGGGGGGTGTACGGGTATGTGCAGTGGGCATGCTTTAGTGATGGGTGTCCATGCGTTGTTGTTGCATGCAGGGCTTGGTGTTGGGATGTGTGGTTTGTGATATTGGTACATTTGTGAGGAGTTGGAGTGATGGGGTGAGGGCGAGGGTGGGGGTATGTGATGGCATGCAGGTAGGGTGGGGATGTAATAGTTAAGATTTGACTTACCAGAGTCCATTCCTCCACCGACTCCTACGAGGCCCTCAGGATGCAGAATCACCAAGACCTGCTCCTTCCATGTTGTTAGTTGTGGGTGGGGAGGTGGGGGTCTGCCGCCAGTCCGCTGAACCACCAGCTGCTGCTGCTGGTGTCTTGAGACCACGGAACGGACTTTCCCCCATAGGTCGTTCCACCTTTTCCTGATGTCCTCCCGATTTCTTGGGTGCTGTCCCACTGCGTTGACCCTGTCGACTATTCTTCGCCATAGCTCCATCTTCCTTGCAATTGAGGTGTGCTGCACCTGGGATCCAAATAGCTGTGGCTCTACCCGGACGATTTCCTCCACCATGACCCTGAGCTCATCCTCCGAGAACCTGGGCTGTCTTTGCCGTGCCATGGGGTGGTGTAGGTGATGTGTGGGGTGGTGTGTGTGGTGATAAGTGTGGCGATATGTAGTGGTGTGTTGTGTGAGGTGCGTGGAAGTTGTGTGGGTGATGGTGTTGTGTGCCTGTGGATGCTAGTTTGTTGATGGTGGTGTCTCTCTCTGGCCTTCGGTCGTGAATTGTGGTCGTAGGGGTTTGTGGGTGATGTGGGTGTGTGTTTTATATTGTATTGGGTGTGTGGGAGTGGTGTGTGTATGTGTATCAGGTGTGTGTATTACAAATTGTCCAATGTGGCTGTATTTCGTAAGAGTGTGTGTATTTTGAGCGCGGCGGTGTGTACCGCCAATGGAATACCGCAGTTGAAAGACCGCCGCGTGGATTCGTGTGTTGTGATAGTGTGAGCGTATTTCTGTTGGCGTGACGGTGGAGGTTTTGTTTTTGCCAGTTTATCACTGACCTTTGGTGTGGCGGACTTGAGTGGGTGTCTGAATTTTGGCGGATTCCGAGATGTGGGTCATAATAGCTGTGGCGGAATTCCGCTGCAGTGTGTTGGCGGTCTTCTGCACGGCGGTAAGCGGCTTTTACCGCCAATGTTGTAATGACCCCCTAAGTCTGGATCCCCCTATGATATACAGAATACACAAAGTGCAACAGGCAGCAGTGCAATCACAGAGTAAGTGCAGCCATAGAAACAGCTGTGAGAGCTTTACTTAACCCCTTAGCTGCTGGGCCTTTCCCCCCCCAGTGCTGAGCCCTTTTTTGGCTATTTGGGGTAGTTCGCGCTTAGGGCTTCATAACTTTTTGTCCACATAAGCTAACCACGCCAAATTTGCGTCCTTTTTTTCCAACATCCTAGGGATTCTAATGGTACCCAGAGTTGGTGGTTTCCCCTGGAGGAGACCAAGAAAATAGCCAAAATACAGTGAAAATTTTGTTTTTTCCAAAAAAATGGGAAAAAAGGGCTGCCGAAGAAGGCTTGTGGTTTTTTCCCTGAAAATGCCATCAACCAAGGGTTTCTGGTGCTGAAATCACTATCTTCCCACCTTTCAGGAACGGGCAGACTTGAATCAGAAAACCGAATTTTTCAACACAAATTTGGCATTTTACTGGGACATACCCCATTTCTACTATATTTGGTGCTTTCACCCTCCTTCCAGTTAGTGACAGGAATGGGTGTGGAACCAATGCTGGATCCCGGAATGCTAAACATTTCTGAAAACTAGACAAAATTCTGAATTCAGCAAGGGGTCATTTGTGTAGATCCTACAAGGTTTTCCTACAGAAAATAAAAGCTGAAATAAAAAAAAATTGAAATTGAGCTGAAAACAACAGCCATTTTTCTTTATGTTTTACTCTGTAACTTTTTCCTGCGATGTCAGATTTCTGAAAGCAATATACCGTTTTGTCTGCTGGACTCTTCTGGTTGCGGGGATATAAAGGGCTTGTAGGTTCATCAAGAACCCTAGGTACCCAGAGCCAATAAATAAGCTGCACCCTGCAGTTGGTTTTCATTCTATACTGGGTATACAGCAATTCATTTGCTGAAATATGAAGAGTGAAAAAGAGGTATCAAGAAAACCTTTGCATTTCCAAAATGGGATCAAGATAAGGTTTTGAGGAGCAGTGGTTATTTGCACATCGCTGAATTCCGAGGTGCCCATACTAGCATGTGAATTGCAGGGCATTTCTCAAATAGACGTCTTTTTTACACACTCTCTTATATTTGGAAGGAAAAAATGTAGAGAAAGATAAGGGGCAATAACACTTGTTTTGCTATTCTGTGTTCCCCCAAGTCTCCCGATAAAAATGATACCTCACTTGTGTGGGTAGGCCTAGTGCCCGCGACAGGAAATGCCCCAAAACACAACATGGACACATCCTATTTTTTTTATAGAAAACACAGCTGTTTTTTCCAAAGTGCCTACCTGTAGATTTTGGCCTCTAGCTCAGCCGGCACATAGGGAAACCTACCAAACCTGTGCATTTCTGAAAACTAGAGACCTAGGGGAATCCAAGGAGGGGTGACTTGCGGGGCTCGGACCAGGTACTGTTACCCAGAATCCTTTGCAAACCTCAAAAAGTGGCTAAAAAAACAAGTTTTCCTCACATTTCGGTGACAGAAAGTTCTGGAATCTGAGAGGAGCCACAAATTTCCTTCCACCCGGCGTTCCCCCAAGTCTCCCGATAAAAATGATACCTCACTTGTGTGGGTAGGCCTAGCGCCCGCGACAGGAAACGCCCCAAAGCGCAACGTGGACACATCAAAATTTTGGGAAGAAAACAGAGGTGTTTTTTGAGAAGTGCCTACCTGTAGATTTTGGCCTGTAGCTCAGCCGGCACCTAGGGAAACCTACCAAACCTGTGCATTTCTGAAAACTAGAGACCTAGGGCAATCCAAGGAGGGGTGACTCGCGGGGCTCGGACCAGGTTCTGTTACCCAGAATCCTTTGCAAACCTCAAAAAGTGGCTAAAAAAACAAGTTTTCCTCAGATTTCGGTGACAGAAAGTTCTGGAATCTGAGAGGAGCCACAAATTTCCTTCCACTCGGCGTTCCCCCAAGTCTCCCGATAAAAATGATACCTCACTTGTGTGGGTAGGCCTAGCGCCCGCGACAGGAAACGCCCCAAAGCGCAACGTGGACACATCAAAATTTTTGGAAGAAAACAGAGGTGTTTTTTGAGAAGTGCCTACCTGTAGATTTTGGCCTGTAGCTCAGCCGGCACCTAGGGAAACCTACCAAACCTGTGCATTTTTGAAAACTAGAGACCTAGGGCAATCCAAGGAGGGGTGACTCGCGGGGCTCGGACCAGGTTCTGTTACCCAGAATCCTTTGCAAACCTCAAAAAGTGGCTAAAAAAACAAGTTTTCCTCAGATTTCGGTGACAGAAAGTTCTGGAATCTGAGAGGAGCCACAAATTTCCTTCCACTCGGCGTTCCCCCAAGTCTCCCGATAAAAATGATACCTCACTTGTGTGGGTAGGCCTAGCGCCCGCGACAGGAAACGCCCCAAAGCGCAACGTGGACACATCAAAATTTTTGGAAGAAAACAGAGGTGTTTTTTGAGAAGTGCCTACCTGTAGATTTTGGCCTCTAGCTCAGCCGGCACCTAGGGAAACCTACCAAACCTGTGCATTTCTGAAAACTAGAGACCTAGGGCAATCCAAGGAGGGGTGACTCGCGGGGCTCGGACCAGGTTCTGTTACCCAGAATCCTTTGCAAACCTCAAAAAGTGGCTAAAAAAACAAGTTTTCCTCAGATTTCGGTGACAGAAAGTTCTGGAATCTGAGAGGAGCCACAAATTTCCTTCCACCCGGCGTTCCCCCAAGTCTCCCGATAAAAATGATACCTCACTTGTGTGGGTAGGCCTAGCGCCCGTGACAGGAAACGCCCCAAAGCGCAACGTGGACACATCAACATTTTTGGAAGAAAACAGAGGTGTTTTTTGAGAAGTGCCTACCTGTAGATTTTGGCCTCTAGCTCAGCCGGCACCTAGGGAAACCTACCAAACCTGTGCATTTCTGAAAACTAGAGACCTAGGGCAATCCAAGGAGGGGTGACTCGCGGGGCTCGGACCAGGTTCTGTTACCCAGAATCCTTTGCAAACCTCAAAAAGTGGCTAAAAAAACAAGTTTTCCTCAGATTTCGGTGACAGAAAGTTCTGGAATCTGAGAGGAGCCACAAATTTCCTTCCACCCGGCGTTCCCCCAAGTCTCCCGATAAAAATGATACCTCACTTGTGTGGGTAGGCCTAGCGCCCGCGACAGGAAACGCCCCAAAGCGCAACGTGGACACATCAACATTTTTGGAAGAAAACAGAGGTGTTTGTTGAGAAGTGCCTACCTGTAGATTTTGGCCTCTAGCTCAGCCGGCACCTAGGGAAACCTACCAAACCTGTGCATTTCTGAAAACTAGAGACCTAGGGCAATCCAAGGAGGGGTGACTCGCGGGGCTCGGACCAGGTTCTGTTACCCAGAATCCTTTGCAAACCTCAAAAAGTGGCTAAAAAAACAAGTTTTCCTCAGATTTCGGTGACAGAAAGTTCTGGAATCTGAGAGGAGCCACAAATTTCCTTCCACCCGGCGTTCCCCCAAGTCTCCCGATAAAAATGATACCTCACTTGTGTGGGTTGGCCTAGCGCCCGCGACAGGAAACGCCCCAAAGCGCAACGTGGACACATCAAAATTTTTGGAAGAAAACAGAGGTGTTTTTTGAGAAGTGCCTACCTGTAGATTTTGGCCTGTAGCTCAGCCGGCACCTTGGGAAACCTACCAAACCTGTGCATTTTTGAAAACTAGAGACCTAGGGCAATCCAAGGAGGGGTGACTCGCGGGGCTCGGACCAGGTTCTGTTACCCAGAATCCTTTGCAAACCTCAAAAAGTGGCTAAAAAAACAAGTTTTCCTCAGATTTCGGTGACAGAAAGTTCTGGAATCTGAGAGGAGCCACAAATTTCCTTCCACCCGGCGTTCCCCCAAGTCTCCCGATAAAAATGATACCTCACTTGTGTGGGTAGGCCTAGCGCCCGCGACAGGAAACGCCCCAAAGCGCAACGTGGACACATCAAAATTTTTGGAAGAAAACAGAGGTGTTTTTTGAGAAGTGCCTACCTGTAGATTTTGGCCTCTAGCTCAGCCGGCACCTAGGGAAACCTACCAAACCTGTGCATTTCTGAAAACTAGAGACCTAGGGCAATACAAGGAGGGGTGACTCGCGGGGCTCGGACCAGGTTCTGTTACCCACAATCCTTTGCAAACCTCAAAAAGTGGCTAAAAAAACAAGTTTTCCTCACATTTCGGTGACAGAAAGTTCTGGAATCTGAGAGGAGCCACAAATTTCCTTCCACCCGGCGTTCCCCTAAGTCTCCCGATAAAAATGATACCTCACTTGTGTGGGTAGGCCTAGCGCCCGCGACAGAAAATGCCCCAAAACAGAACGTGGACACATCACATTTTTTCATAGAAAACAGTGCCTACCTGTGGATTTTGGCCTCTAGCTCAGCCGGCACCTGGGGAAACCTAGCAAACCAGCACATTTTTGTAAACTAGAAACCCAGGGGAATCCAAGATGAAGTGACTTGTGGGGCTCGGACCAGGTTCTGTTACCCAGAATCCTTTGCAAACCTCAAAATGTGGCTAAAATACCACGTTTTCCACACATTTCGGTGACAGAAAGTTCTGGAATCTGAGGGGAGCCACAAATTTCCTTCCACCCAGCGTTCCCCCAAGTCTCCCGATAAATATGATACCTCACTTGTGTGGTTAGGCCTGGTGCCTGCGACAGGAATAGATCACACAACGGTCAATGTTGGTCCTTACGTGAGGCAGCTGTTGACCCTGGGGTGATCCATTCCTGACACAGGCACTAGGTGTAGGCACTCAAGTGGGGTAGTGTTTTTATCAGGACAGGTGAGGAGTCACTGGGTGGTAGGAATGTTGTGGATCCCAGCATATTCCTGTAGTTTGTGTGACAGAAATGCGAGAAAAATAGAGTTTTTTCTCAACATTTCAGCTTTGCAGGGTATTCTGGGTAAGAAAACTTTGGGGAATCCACACAAGTCACACCTCTGTGGACTCCCCCGAATGTCTAGTTTCCAGAAATGTTTGGGTTTAGTGTGTTTCTCTATATGGCCGCCGAATCCAGGACCAAAAACACAGGTGCCTGCCTTACAAAACCAGTTTGTTTTGCCATAGACAATTTTGATGTCTCCACAATATGATTTGGGTGGTGGAATTTGGGGCTGAACTAAATTGGTGAGCTCCCAAGAGAGCACTCTCTCTCTGCTTGCTGCCGCATTCACCTGCTCTCTGGGTTGGCCTAACCCACTATTACCCAGTTGCACGAACAGCTTGCGAAGGGACAGCAGGACTGTCCTCATCACCTCCCTCATAATGTACTGGAAGAGGAGTTTTCGAATGGGACTCCTCTGACTGAAAAATCACTCCCAGAGTCTGCGCCATTGTCCTATCCCTCAGATGCTGTCTCAGTATCTGATGTCTCAGTCTCTGATCCTATGTCAGAGCGGTCCTCTATAACCCGAGTGCAGGCAGCAGTCATCCATCAAGATGCCATCTCTGCTATTGGCTAAACTGTTGCTCTAAAACACTAGCCTACGTAGACAGTCACAAAATCGATGGTGTGTGTGAGATACGTGCAACAGTAGAGGCCACCTTACCTGCGCTTCTTCCCTCAATCAGCACGTACTTTCAAGACACTCAAAAAACACCTTGTCACATACCATTCGTCACAGTCTTTAGCACCTCCTGCGCCCAGTCCAACAATCATTATTGGTGCTCCCACTCCCTCCTCCTCGGATTCCCTCATTACCACCCAGCAAAAGTGCCCTTCATCTCTCCATAGACTTTACTAATGTACTCAGCTATTTACATAAAATACAGATGTGCTCTTTGCAGTAGGCATATAAACCTTCTGCGCTTCTTTATGGCACTAAAACTGCCACTAGACAAGTCGGACCCTTTTCCCCCCGGGGAAACCACACACATATTGACAAAAGTGATGTATATATGACAGCCAACCACCTGAAACTCAACTCAAGCAAAACCGAAATAATCCTCTTTGGCCCTCACCAAAAAAACCTGGGACCCCCCATGGTGGCCCACCACGCTAGGCCCTGCACCCACCCCCGCCAACTACGCACGCAACCTCAGCATCATCCTAGACTCCTCCCTCTCTATGACCCAACAAATCAACGCTCTTACCTCCTCATGCTTCAACAAACTCCGCATACTGAAAAACATTAAAATGGATCCCCACAGAGACCAGAAAAACTGTCACTCACGCACTCATCAGCAGCAGGCTTGATTACAGAAACGCCCTCTACGCCGGCACCACTCTAAAACTCAAGTGCAAACTACACGCATCCAGAACTCAGCAGCACGACTCATCCTCGACCTCCACCAACACGAACACATCTCTCCACACCTCAAATCCCTCCACTGGCTCCCCATTGACAAAAGGATCACCTTCAAGATCCTCATCCTCACACACAAATCACTCCACAACACAGGCCCTGCCTACCTCAACGAGAGTCACCTTCCACACCCCCACACGAAACGTCCGTTCAGCTGACCTCTCTCTCGCCTCTGACCCCCGCATCAAACACACCACCACCGGGGGCAGATCCTTCTCCTACATTGCACCCAAAACATGGAACGCACTCACAACCCACATTCGCAAGACCCAAAACCTACTTCTTTTCAGGAAGGGCCTCAAAACCTGGCTTTTTGAACAGTGAACCTCCTAGCCCCTTTCCCTCCCCCCCGTCCCCCCCCCAGCGCCTTGAGACCCTCACAGGTGAGTAGCGCGCTTTATAAATCTCTTTGGTACAGATCTACCTATATATATATATATAAATATATATCTACATAGATATATCTATAGATATATCCATGTACCTAGATATATCTATCTACATAGATATATATATATAGATATATACATATATTTTTTTTTAGTTGTTGTATGGTTTCCTTGGGGGCCAAAATGGCCCCCAGGGAAACCCTACAACATCTAAAAAAAAAATTGCCCCCACAGGGGGTCACCCTGCCCACGGGCGACCCCCTGTCATTTCATTTTTTTTTTTTTTTTTTTTTTTTTTTGAAGAAAAAAAAAAAATCCCCTTGGGGGGGGGGGGGCGCGATCGCGCCCCCCCCCCCTCCCCAGGGGGCACCTACCTTTTTATTTTTTTAGGAAAATTATCCGGGGGGGGGCGGCCCGTTTTCCGGGGGGGGGCTGCCCCCCAAAAGTGAAATCCCTGGTGTCTAGTGGGGTTTCCTGGCCCCCGATCGCAGCTGTGCTGCGATCGGGGGCCAGGAAACCGTTTCAGAAGGCCTCATAAGAAAGGGGAGACTCTCCCCTTTCTTACGAGGCCTTTTCAAAATGTTTCCTGACCCCCCCGATCGCAGCTGTGCTGCGATCGGGGGAGCCAGGAAACCTGAAAGTGTTTCCTGGCCCCCGATCGCAGCACAGCTGCGACCGGGGGCCAGGAAACACTTTCAGGAAGGGCTCGTAAGAAAGGGGAGTGTCTCCCCTTTCTTACGAGGCCTTCCTGAAAGTGTTTCCTGGCCCCCGATCGCAGCTGTGCTGCGATCGGGGGCCAGGAAACACTTTCAGGAAGGCCTCGTAAGAAAGGGGAGACTCTCCCCTTTCTTACGAGGCCTTCCCGAACGTGAAAAAGGCCGTTTTCCCCATGAAAGCAGGAAGCGGCCGCAAGGCTGCTTCCTGCTTTCATGGGGAAAACACCTTTGCAACGTCAGCGCGCCTCGCGGCGCGCTGACGTCACAAAGGGGCGGGTGGGGGGCGGGGGGAGACACGGTAGCTTCCGTGTCTCCCGGGGGGGGGAAAAAAATAAAAAAAAAATCCTCGGGTGCAACGCACCCGAGGATTTATTAATGCCCTTCCTGGTGTCGGCCACTGGTCGTGACCCGCACCAGGGGGAAAATTATCCGGGGGGGGGCGGCCCGTTTTCCGGGGGGGGGCTGCCCCCCAAAAGTGAAATCCCTGGTGTCTAGTGGGGGCCAGAAACAGTTTCAGAAGGCCTCGTAAGAAAGGGGAGAGTCTCCCCTTTCTTACGAGGCCTTTTCAAAATGTTTCCTGACCCCCCCGATCGCAGCTGTGCTGCGATCGGGGGAGCCAGGAAACCTGAAAGTGTTTCCTGGCCCCCGATCGCAGCACAGCTGCGACCGGGGGCCAGGAAACACTTTCAGGAAGGGCTCGTAAGAAAGGGGAGTGTCTCCCCTTTCTTACGAGGCCTTCCTGAAAGTGTTTCCTGGCCCCCGATCGCAGCTGTGCTGCGATCGGGGGCCAGGAAACACTTTCAGGAAGGCCTCGTAAGAAAGGGGAGACTCTCCCCTTTCTTACGAGGCCTTCCCGAACGTGAAAAAGGCCGTTTTCCCCCATGAAAGCAGGAAGCGGCCGCAAGGCTGCTTCCTGCTTTCATGGGGAAAACACCTTTGCAACGTCAGCGCGCCTCGCGGCGCGCTGACGTCACAAAGGGGCGGGTGGGGGGCGGGGGGAGACACGGTAGCTTCCGTGTCTCCCGGGGGGGGAAAAAAAATAAAAAATAAATCCTCGGGTGCGACGCACCCGAGGATTTATTAATGCCCTTCCTGGTGTCGGCCACTGGTCGTGACCCGCACCAGGGAGGGTGTGTGGGCGTCGGCCAGTGGCCGACGCCCGCATTTAAGAGGTTAATAATGAGAGAGTCCGTTAGAATTTGGCAGATGGGGAGCACCACCATAAACTGCAGTTCCACCACCTTATCTAAATTTGGAGAAATGCATGGTTATCACCAGCAGAGCCTCAGCTAGCTCAGCCAGAGTGAACCATTGACTTAAGAGGTCCATCCACCACAGGGCTGCCAGGTGACCATCGTCCTTTGTTTTCCGAAAACAAATTTCCAATATAGGAATCTATTTTCAGGAAACAAAAAAACATTGCCATGCGGGCACCTTAAACATGGTGTCCTTTCTAATGAAGATCGGTGCTTTCAATATAACCACTTCAGCGGTGGCTCCATTGAAGACACAGATATCCCTGCCTTTCTGGTGGCAATCTCAAACTATCTCGGAGGTCCTCCTCTAGGAGACTCGAGGCCATAGCCTCTAATAAGCTGGTGGGCCAGGAAGACTGTCCGCCAGCATCTAAGTGAGCCTCTGAGTGTTTAATGTAACAGACCAGCCTGCCCTGTAATTGCATGCAGACTACCCAACTGGCTACACATGTGTGAGTCTCCTTACAGGAAGACAATTATTGACAGCAGAGCTATGTAAAGAAATGCTTAATTAAAGAATGTGAAATAAATGGCAGGGTACTTTTTTTCTCGAACCTCCTGTGAAGTAATAGGCTGCCACTTCCTTAATGCTAACATGTTAATACAAAAAGACTATGTACAATAGCAAACAGACACTATATTAATATGCAACTCTCAATAGTAAGTTCTCCATATCTTGACATCTAACAATCAGTATGCAAGTGCCATTTACCAGAAGAGTAATATGTAGATTCCCTATTCGAGGATAAAGGTATTGCTTCCTGGGGTCATGTCCACGACCTTTTCACTCTACTATGATAATACTAACTTTTTATAAGAGGTGCTTTCCACAGGTTTTGCTAATTGTGAGCACTTATTGCTGTACATAACCATTGTAACTATTACCTTATTTTATGAAACGTAATGAGAATATATGTTGAATTATCTTCCCTATGTCAGGACAAATGTTTGTGAACACTGCTCTTGGTTAGAAAAACATAAGAACTACTTCCTGTGCAAAGATTTGTTAATAAACTTTCATACATCAGACCTTCCCATACTACTTGAAAAGAAGAAAAAAACTTTTCTAAAGGCTATGTTTCATCAACATTTGAAGACCTGTCAGCAACAAATGGCAGGTCAATTTTGTTATGCCTGAAAACCTCTTAAAATATGCTACTAATTTCAAAGGTGGCTGAGCAAACAAGAAGTGAGAAAAGGACACAGGAAAACAAAAGAGTAGACAAGGGATGCCCATGAGCAGCACAAGCATTAAATCACCAGCCTATGAGAGAGGCATATACCTCTAACCCAAAAACTATATTACCATGACAACCACCTCTTATGTGGAACTGCACAACTGTACTTGAAAGCATAGCATGCCGGCTCACGGAAAGCATTGAACAGTATGACAGAGGACACCTCAAGTGAAACTAGATCAAGTACCATGTCCAGCACTCCACAGCAACAAAAGGGCAGCAGGAGAGGTAGGAGTGAGTCAGAAAGATCTGTGCTTTCATAAAACATGCCAAAGGCTCTTTCTCAATGAGGAACGCAGTTCCTGGAGCAGAACTACAATTTTAGGAAAGTCCAAAAAGCCAAACAGGATTTTTAAAGTAGATCATCTACTGGTGTTTTTGTCCCGTGTAAAACCGTATGATGTGTTACATACCAGCAGAAGGGACTGCTATTAGTGCCCAGTACAGTGATAGACTTGGAAGTGGTCTATTGGACCTACAGCCCAAACTTCTAGCGTAAGCACTAATCAAGATTCATGTGCGTGTAAACTGGAGAAGTTGCCAGGCCTGAGACAGATGAACAAGGTGAACATAGGCAAAGGAGACAAAATACATTTTTAGGTTTGACGTCTAAAGGGGCATGCACACTTCACTGAGAACATGTTGTAATAATACATACTCTACAAGAGACTTTGGCTTTGCCTCCTTCAGACATGGTTTCTTTGGCTGAGGAAACTTCAGTCATTGGCTTGAGATTCTGTTACTCACATCTTGGCACAGACCAGATAAATATCTAGGGGGATCATTACGAGGCTGGAGGTCTTGAGTCCGACCACCACATTACGACAGAGGACAGCCATCATCACAGGGAACAAGGTTCCCGACGGCTGATGGTGGTCTGACTCATGGTCAGCCACAACAGCACTGAACCCATGGCCGCCGTGCTGATCACAACTCCTGTTTCTGCCAGCCTTTTCATGGTGGGCCCCCCTGCCCAGCACCTTCAGAATGCGCAATGGCTTTGTAGACAGTGCCCATTCCGAGGGTGCTGGAGTGCTATGATATTGGCTTTGGCTCCATAGAACAATATCGTAGCACTGTTCCAGATGGCCAGCCTGGTGAGAAGTCATAATACAATATTCCCGCTGGTCAGCCAAGTGGAAACATTGTAATTCACCTGGGAGGGACACCGCCGGTATGATGGCAGGCTCCTCCCCACAGCTTTGGAGGTCCTGTGGTGGGACCGCCAAGGTCGCAATGAGATCCTAAGTCTTATTGTCTTTTTATTGGCTTCCTAATTGTTTTCTTTCATCTCCTATCAATCCATGAGGGCTTACTTTACACCTGAAAAGTATACTCAGTTGTCACACATTTAGTTAGTTGACGCAATTATTCACTATTAGTGTAATAGAAAATAGTAAATAGAGCAATACGAGTTGGAAGGCGACCTTCACTGTCAGCTGAAGTAAGTAAAAAGAATCCCAATTTTTGTTGTGAACATGCTTGTATGTGAAAGTGTGTTTAAGTAAGAGAATTTGTCAATACGTGAGGATGTGTGTGTGTGTGTGTGTGTGTGTGTGTGTATTTGTGTAAGTCCACTGATTCACTAATGGAAGCCGGGGCTGCAGCTTGAGCAATTTTGATTATTTGAACCTCAAAAAAAAAAAATACAGGAACAACCTTTCATCAAATAGATAAACAAATACACATTATTTAATTTATTGGACAAAAAGAAAAAAGGGAGCACACTGCCTCACACTCCAGCAAAAAGTTAGCCCCAATGCATCATGGTAAATGCAGTCACTTCGTTTTGTGTTGAAAAAGTAATCAAAAGTCTTTCACCTAAGTAGGTGCAGCAAGTGCTGTGTATCTCTGGACACGTGTTTCTAGGTTTAGTCCGTCATCAGCAGAGAGCAGCCAAATCTGTGGGGTTGCTTGAAATGCCGCCAAAAGTCTTCTCAGGTTTATGTACCACTCCCTGGCGCACAGGTACCTCCCGTGAGCCTCTGAGCTGACGAGCTCGGGTGGAGCACCTGTGCGCCTTCTTAAGTGGTACTTAAACCTGTGAATACTTTCAAGGCGGCATTTCAAGCAACCCCGCCAGCTACACGTTGCTCTTCGCTGATGACGGCCAAATAGCCAGAAACACGTGTCCGAAGATACAGCACTTGCTGCACCAACTTATGGTGAAAAACTTTCAAAACTATATTCAAATTTGTGCTAATGACTGCATTTACCATGATGCCTTGGGGTCACAAATGCTGGAATGGAAGACAGGGTGCTCCCCGTTTTGACTGTTGTAATTAAGGCTCCCGTGAGCCTCTCAGCTGACGAGCTCGGGTGAAGCACCTGTGCGCCTTCTTGAGTGGTACTTAAACCTGTGAATACTTTCAAGGCGGCATTTCAAGCAACCCCGCCAGCTAAACGTTGCTCTTCGCTGATGACGGCCAAATAGCCAGAAACACGTGTCCGAAGATACAGCACTTGCTGCACCAACTTATGGTGAAAAACTTTCAAAACTATATTCAAATTTGTGCTAATGACTGCATTTATCATGATGCCTTGGGGTCACAAATGCTGGAATGGAAGACAGGGTGCTCCCCGTTTTGACTGTTGTAATTAAGGCTCCCGTGAGCCTCTCAGCTGACGAGCTCGGGTGAAGCACCTGTGCGCCTTCTTGAGTGGTACTTAAACCTGTGAATACTTTCAAGGCGGCATTTCAAGCAACCCCGCCAGCTACACTTTGCTCTTCGCTGATGACGGCCAAATAGCCAGAAACACGTGTCCGAAGATACAGCACTTGCTGCACCAACTTATGGTGAAAAACTTTCAAAACTATATTCAAATTTGTGCTAATTACTGCATTTACCATGATGCCTTGAGGTCACAAATGCTGGAATGGAAGACAGGGTGCTCCCCGTTTTGACTGTTGTAATTAAGGCTCCTGTGAGCCTCTGAGCTGACGAGCTCGGGTGAAGCACCTGTGCGCCTTCTTGAGTGGTACTTAAACCTGTGAATACTTTCAAGGCGGCATTTCAAGCAACCCCGCCAGCTACACGTTGCTCTTCGCTGATGACGGCCAAATAGCCAGAAACACGTGTCCGAAGATACAGCACTTGCTGGACCAACTTATGGTGAAAAACTTTCAAAACTATATTCAAATTTGTGCTAATGACTGCATTTACCATGATGCCTTGGGGTCACAAATGCTGGAATGGAAGACAGGGTGCTCCCCGTTTTAACTATTTTTTAATTTAGTTCACAATCAAATATTTTAGTGGGAAGTTAGGGGCTTTTCTAAATTAAACCGACTCGGCCATACTATATTCTGCTTGATGCATTTTCACTTAACTTTATTTATAAACACTTTATGAATCTGTTAATATTATTTCATTTTCTAAGCAATCGTAGACCACCTGAGCAGGCACTGTGGACGCCCAGGGGTTCCCAGACCACTGCATTAGAGTACTAAATTTCTAAATATAAATCTTCCACTAGTGCTTCTTTAATGAAGCCCACCATGCTGAGGAAATCAATTTACACATACAACACTAATCAGCATGGAGCGCAAAACTTCTGCCAGAGGTTTAAAATGGGTCAAATCTTCAGGATACTAGCCCAGGCTTTCAGCGGCCTCTCAGGCATAACATTAATGACCAGGCACTGCTTGACAAATCAATACTGGGTCTTTGTATCATTCTTTTATTAGCTAGCTGGCGTGTCCGTTCCAGAAGGTAGAGAACTGAACAATATGGATTCCTAATGTTGATGCTTCGGAAACTACTTAACCTGCACTTGGCAAAATCCTTGGACTTCTAGAGGGCACATAGGGCTCAGTCTTCTGTGGCGGTCCAGTCGAATACCCACAGACCAATTACAGAATGTGTACTATGCCACCAACACACCCAAAGTATACTACTTGCAGATTGGAAGGCAACAGAGGTGTTGCTCCTCGAGGGACACTGCATTTCCTACTCTTCAGATAACTCTACAGCCACCAACGAGAAACAGAGAAGATTCCTGGACATCTGGCCTAGGCTGTGAATAAAAGACTTTAAATATGGCCTTCTGGATCCCGCACACATGCTGATGACAAATGATGGGGAGACAAAGGAGTTTTCTTATCCTTGATAGCTGAAAGGGCTGCAATCCCCATCCCTCTGACTGACTCCTCATCCCTCTGACTGACTCTACAATGTAGACATCAGAGGCTTGGGACTGTCATCCAGTAGGAATCAGAGAGGCTCACATCAAGTGGTGGAAGCACTGCACATGGAAAGGGACAGACACAAGTCAAGGTTCCCCTTGAAACTGGGACAGGAGGAATATGGCAATGACTCACCAGAGTATTAGCCTTTTATACTGGACATTCATCCTGGACTAGCTTGTCCTATACCTCAGCCCCATTTTACGGCACCTGCCATTCATCAATCGGACTTGCATGTTTTAGAACCTCCGCCAGAAGCACAAGGTTATCACTGTTTGCATGGGCTTTTCTATATTCACCCCTGACACCTCCTGCCTAACTGTGAGGGATGGCACCCTGCCCTCCTTGGTACTCTTGTCTACCGGGTAGTGCAACTGTACATACCTATGTGGCCTGTGACTGTCCAGATCCTTAACCCCCTACTGATGTTAGCATACATTTTTGGTGCTAGTCTGAAGCACGTCAAAAACTAGAGGTGGACATTTGGCTTAATTTTCTGCCTTTAGGTGGTATTAGGACTGGACTATCCACAGCATGGTGATCTTACATGTTTCCCTATGCTTTTTTCCTGACTGCCTGTTTATCTGCTATATTTTCTTTTATTTTGGCCCTGATGTCACACTAGCTTAAAGTGTGCACTGAGGCCTTGGCCTGTCGCTGGAAATCTGAGGCCCAACACATGTTCCGTGACCTTGACCTAGACGGGTGCACCCCACATGTGATCATACTTGACAGAAGACTATGGTCCCTGTACAAATGAAGCATGGGTAGCAGTGTACTATGTTTTGTAGATCAACCCTTGTTTATAATCCTGTTATGTGAAACCCATAACCTTGCACTCACATTCTGAGTTTATGTCAAGTGCTAATATAACTTTGTGTGTGTGTGTTTCTGTGAGTGGGTGGGTGTGTGTGTGTGTGTGAGAGAGAGAGAGAGAGAGACAGAGAGAGACAGAGAGAGACAGTGAGAGAGTGGTAGAGAGAGTGCTGAAGCCAGTGGGATCCATTTTGGATGCCCCTGGTTTAAGCATGGCTCAAGGTGGTGAATGAGGACCTTGAAAGTGTATTGCCTGCTTTATTGTGGCTTGAAGTTCAAAATCAAAAATCAGAACTGAGAAAGATGTAAACTGGCCTACTGTTAGAAATTCTCTAAAGCCTTTGTTAAAAAGGGTGTTAAATAGTTCTTCATGGGCACTGCCATTTGGTTGATGGTATTTGTGAAGAGTGGGACTGGTTTGGAGGCCAGGGATGCTCTTTTGGCTGTCCTTCATTACTGTTTAAGAAGTTTGCTAATAGCCATGTCCAGAAACCTGCAGAAACCTCACACTTCACTGTGCTCTTGGCGTTGGCACGCCAGCTTGGAGAAACTTGGAGAAAAAGCCCCAGTGCAACCTGCTGTGAGGAGCATCACTTTACGCAAAGGTTGTGCCTGGAAAGCAACCCGAGAATGGCACTTGAAGAGAACCATCCCAAACTGGTTCTGTAGTTTGAGACAATGGATCCACTTTCCCTCTCTACAAAAACAGTATGAAAGTGGCACCCAAACCACTCCAATTTGTTCCAGCTACAGGTCCTTTATGGCCAACAAATGGATGGCGGAAAAGGGTAACTAGTTTTATCACTGAGGAAAACCCAGAGATATCCATTTGCCTGAGACAGAATGAGCCACCTCCCACATTTCACATTAAGAACTGCACCAGCCCTTGTTGGGCTGCACCTGCTGTGTTATGTGATTCCTGCACCAGCCGTAACTTGGCTACAAATGAAATGTGGTGTGACCTGGTGTGTGACTCCCCTGCCCCCCAGTCTGTGTTGGGTACATGCATCGTGTACCGTGTATTGTGCAGCGTGATTACCGGACAAACCTGTGCTGGGCTGCAAGTGCCATGCTGTATCTTCATCATCTCAGCTCAGAAGTTAATTACGACTGCTGGGAACTTTGAAGGCACACCAAGCAGAATATGTCTGCTCATGCAAGAGGCTGCTCAGAAAATCATCAGGGGATGTGCCTGCCCCCCTTGCGATAGCCATCAGAATCGCGCACAAAGTGCAAGGGCCTTGGCATGTGTTCAGCACCAAACAATGGTGAACATGAGGACTTGAGACTGGCTCATACTTCAACCATCGGAACAACAGGGCGGGTTATAGCATGAAGGAATGTAGTGCCCAGAGACAGACAGTGACCACGGATATTAACGTGTATAATTCATTCAGACTGTGCATTATTACGGTGTGATTGAACGTTCTTTTTATTTTTTATTTAAAGCACTGGCCTGGACACGTACTTTTTAAGGCTGTTGGTTGATTGTGGACGTCTGAGCTCGTGCCCCTCCCACCACAGACACCACAGATCTGTGAAGCCTATGATTGCTCACCCTCGCTACCCTGAAAACCAAATGTGGTAAGGGTTGTATTTGGCCCAATTTGCAGAGCCACAGGACATCAATGGAAAACAACCTCAACCACCATGTAAAGGACCCAGAGGCCCCTGTCTGCTCTTGGTGATTCCAGAAAGGAGCTTTGACATGGGGTGGGATAAAGAGGTTAGACATTAATCGCCTTATTGCTTAAGATAGTGGGTGTTGATTTTCCTTCCCCCTCATTATATGGGCAAGCAACTAACTGCAGTTACATCCCTCAACACAGGGCATTAGGAGCTACAACCTGGGTGAGCAGAGGGCCATACTATTTAAATATATCCCACATTTTAAATACCCAGACTATGGGGTACCTTTAACTCACATTCGCAAATCGTGCCTGACTAATTGATATCAAGGTATTTTATGACTTTCAGACCTGCAGTTTATGGGATGGTAGGGGCGGGTGTGTTTTGGTGGAGTAATTTGCAAATACATTTATGTTACCACTTGTTCCTATTCTCAGTTAAGTACATCCGGTCTCACGTATGCCACTGGCAGCATCTTACAGGAAGTGGTCCCTTTACTTGCAAGGTACAATGCAAGAGGGCCACAACGTGCCCCATAACAAGGTCATAGCAAAGGGCAAAATCACAGCCGACGCGCAGTATTAGTAATATTATCGTTTGTTTTCACGCTTGTAAAGCACTCTAGACCTCCCACGGTTTGCGCAGCTCGCTCACGCCATTTGACGTTTTATTCCATCCGCACAGCTGCATATTTTCAGATACTCATCGTACATACGGGTCCTAGTATTACCTCCTAAGTTACTGACAGTCCTACCTGGGCCCCCGCTGTCTGTGGGGCTGGGCTCCTCGGGACCCGGATGTGCAGTGATGGAGTGGAGAAGCAGCAGCAACAGCCAAGGAGTGAGCACCGCAGCCATCCTTCACCCACACTCCGTCAGTTATCCGCAACCCTCAGTGCCGACCTCAGTGGCCTCGCTCTCTTCACGAGATCACCGGAAACAGAGAACCCTGCTGAGGGCGCGTGAGGTTGTTCCGAAAGAGCACTTCCTCAGTACTGGTGAGGAAGCCCTGGGGTTTGTCCTAAAACAAGACATCTGGTGCAAGATTGGACAAGTTATGAAATGGCTGTAAATAAAAAGCTGCTCTATAAAAACAATCGAGGAAATATCCCTATGACAATGTGCATATGAAATTGTTGGAGTGTAGTTATTATAATCAAAATTGATATGAAATGTTTGCAAATTAATGCTTAATGATGCCGCATAGAAATTGTATTATTGTGCTTTTACTAAACTCGTGTTTGAAATGCGCCCACGGGGAGTGGCCATCAATGTATACGATGATTAAATGAAATTGACTAATGATGAATTATTAATGTACTAATGTATGATTTTGTACTAGCATCAAGAGTTATATGTTAAGATGTTGCTTAAAATTAATAACTAGGTCTTAGTTAGCATGAGTCGGGCCTAGCTGCTGGTCTCATACTAAATGTGTTTTTCTAAGGTGCAATGTGCTGACTTGCAGAAGGACATGTAGCCGTATTTTTCCAGAAGCTAGAAGATGTGTGGCAACAGGTACAAGGTCGCCTGAACTGGTAAAGACAATGGAACTACTGACTGAGCCTGAGAGAATAAAAGTTTGTACCTGACATTCTACCCGTTGGAGACGTCAATTACAGGAGCCAATGAACTACGTGAGAACTGTTCCAAAGTTACAATTCTAATGAGGTGATTACCTGATTATTGGACGAAGATAATGATGCACCAAAATTTGCCAATTGAAAATTAGGGGACTGTACAACAAGTTTGACATAACCCCGTGATGCGAGGAGAAATCAGCCATTACGTGCCTTTGCTATTACCTAGACTCTTCGTCGCTCTGTCTTAAAGGCTGTTTAATTCTTCGAACCATCCTTATCTTTGTCCTGCCCGATTCACACATTTCCTCCTTAAGAGGGAAGTGTCCCGTATTGCCTGTCTTGCTGAACTTTGCTGTGTTGCCTGGCTGATGGCGAATCAACTGATGTCCTGAGGATGAAGACTGACTCTGTATGCTGACCCATTACAGAGGGTAACTATATGATAATGAGATTGTAATTGTCTGTTTGCCTTTCTTTTCTAGGTATCAACTGCTACCTTTTGATAGAGACCATAGTTAGATGTTTTCTAAATTTGTGTTGCTAAATTGTTTTGCATGAAGCCCAACATGCTAATGCTAATTCGAGGTTAGTTAAGGGGTTCACTAAACAGATGCAAATAGACAAATGACTGAATCAATGCTTTGTTGAATAATACACTTATGATACTCTGCTAAAGTTAATCCAAGTTGACGTCGTGCTTTGTTCTAATATTTATGATCTTTGCCTTGATGAAATCTTATTCTAGTTGCCACATTGTGACATTGCTGATGTGTTTTCTGGTTTTGAGACTAATAAACTTGCTAGTAGAGTGTAACCAATGGGGAATAAAATAACTTAAATTTTACTAATTTTTGTGTGGTTATTCATGGTTGAAAGGTCATGGTGTGATCAAACTTTATTAATACATTTATCTAGATTGGTTTACTTTGACATATTGAATATTGAGAAAATTATTGACCTAGTGATTTATATGCTGATTAGTTGTCTCGTCCTAAGGTGTCTTCAATCAGGGTCAAAAGATTAATTGACCTAAAACGAGTCCCAGACAAATTAAATTATCTAAGACGGGTCGTGTTATCAGTTCTGGTAGCAGAGGACGTTTTAGGCCCTTTGGGGCCCTAGGACGAGGGACCATTGTTTTAGAAGTATTTTCGAAATAAAAGCAAATTGGAAAGAGGATGTGCCCCCTAAGTCCCAAATTACTTTCCCGGAATCTCAGAGCTTGCCGAAGTGAGTTGGGTATGTTCTCGGCGTTGTAGTGATAGGTATGCGTGACGTAGAATTCGCGCTTGCTCAGCTTATGCATATCGCAGTTGAATTGTGACGTTTGTGAGAATTTAGGCCAGTCAATGTTTAGTAGGAGTGGGCGTACTCCGCAGTATGAGAGTAGGGAAGTCGGCGAACTTCATGTGAGTGTGGTGCTTTGTGCTCAAAAATTGTCCACATGGTTGTTGGTGATGTACGGACCCGGCGTGGTCCAAGACTCCAGAGTATATTGGTAAGTGTATGAGACACTTGGTTTATGTTGTAATTTGCGCAGGTTTTATAGGTCAATCGGGCGTCGTTGACGAGTCAAGTTTGAGTCAAAGTGTGTGAGTGAAACCTTCGATGGAGATTTGGTAAGTTCTAAAGTGCACTAGGACGAACCATTGACAAGTCGAGACTAGAATTTGCGGGTCGAATTCTGCTCGCGGGTGCGGGATCTGAGAAGGAGACAGTAGCGGCCGAGGCTTCAAGTGAAATCTCTGTAAAGTTCTGAAGCTATTGTGTTAACCTTCCTGTAGTAAACCGGCAAATTTGAGTTTGTTGTTAAGGTGCTCGCAATATATTGCATTAGTTTTGTGTGGATTTAGAGTGAGGAAGGCAAGCTGCAAGACTTTGTCAGCCACAGTGTATGTGGGTGTGACGTCATTGGAGCCGCGCTGGGATAGGTCAGCTAGAGAGAAGGGTCGCACACGGATTGGCAGCCGTCCGTGAGAGGTAATTGGTTGAGAAGGTAGGCAAAGAGTGTTCTGGGAACTAAAGTCACTTCCTGATTCGATTCTGAACAAAATAAAAGGCGCAAAAATTAAGTTTTTCAAGGCTTTAAATAGTGCTTTGAGGAGAGATGTGTACATTACAGTGAGTGTGGGGGAGCCAACACCGCCAGAGGATACTCCGGCTTATGCCGTAATGGAGGAGAAGGGAGTTGCGCCATGTCTTTGGTTAAAGCAATGGTGCAAATTAACAGAGAAAGATGGGTGTTTGGCGTTTCCAAAGAATGGAATCTTTAACATAGGGGTTCTGGAGAATGTGCGTAAAGAGTTAAATGAGCAAAAGCCGCCTCCGAGACCAGCTCAGTTTGAGGCGTTAGCAATTTGGGATTTAATGGCTATGCGACAGAGGCAACAGAAATTCGAGAGGAGAATGAGAAAAGCAGAAAACACTCTAGCGGAGGCTAGGTGGGATAGTGAGGCCAGGATGTGGAGAAGGAAAATAATAGACGGAGTTAGAATGTTTCCGGCAATAACTATAGAAGCCGAAACACAGGGAAGAAAGGCAACTTGTAAAACAGACAAGGGGTCTAGTAGGCAAAAGGAGACTCAGAAGTCCTGGGTAGATGCAGATGATTCGGATGATGATGAGTTTCTCAATCAGTTGTTACATGATCAACCACCACCATATACCATAAATGACAACAGGCCGAGTACTAGCACAGGTCCTGTAAGTTCGTCACAGAATCAGGGGATCCCGAATACAGTATAGACAATTAATACTACCACATCAGCTCCGATACAGAATGGTGCTAGTGTATCCACTGCCCCCGAGACGCAGATACAGTTGCAGCCACCACCAGTTCAGAGACTCTACCCTGATGTCCCTGTATTAGAGACGACTACGAATCTGATGGTGCCGCCTGATCCAGTATACGTGAGATCAAAATTAGTGCAGATTGAGCCAACTCCACAATTGCTGCCCCAGCCGCAGCAACAGATGGTCCCGAATTACACTTCGGTCACAGGACTGCAGTCAGTTACAGCACCTATAATGAATCAAGCTATGGGAGTCAATGCTCCATCGGGATTGGGAAATGGACAGACACCAGCTGCGATATCTTTGCCAATTACCGTTGGTCCGCCAGTACCACTATATGCACAGGCAAAACCTAGTGTATGTGACCAAGGAGTAATGACGCAAGAGGTGATAAGAGGAGGGTTCACAGGAAACTCCCAAGGGATGACACCGGGAGAACAGACAGCGGAGAGGTCTAGATCCTTGTTGGACTTCAGTCCGATTGGGGTTCCTTTAGGGACAATGAGACAAGCAGGTTTGGGTCTACTGACCCCACAGGTAATGAGTGCATACACATCACGAACCCCAATGGTACAAGCTGGAAATATCTAGTTGCAAGGCTTAACTGCGCAACATTTGAATGAGTGGTTAGACAAGCTTAACACTCCACAGGCTACTCCTGCGACAGCAGGGTGGTCAGAAAGAGAGGAATACCTGAATTTTGTGAGGTTGGGAGTGGAAGCAGCTGAGCTAGTTGAAGGGAGCATGGGAGTGAACAGATTAGAATTATACACTGAAGCAGAATTAAGATATCTGTGCCCGAAAAAAAACAAAGAAGTGAGTAAGGTGCACCAGAGGTTAGCAAACGTGGCAGACAAATACGGCATAGACTTAGACAATACTAAACATCTGAAGAAGAGTTATAGGTTAGACTTCGAACCTAAAGATTTTGATCACGTGAGATCCACTGGGATGAAGGCACACCTCAAAGAGATACTACAGAGTGCTCAAGTCTGGGGAGCATTAGAGAAGTGGGAAGGCAGATGGGAAAAGAAGAGAGATAAGAGGAAAAGTGACTGCCTGGAACAGCAGCAGACGAAAGCTGTGCCAGACACGGGAACAATAAAGATGTTACCGATGAGAGAGACAGCTGGAGGGGTTCTAGTTCATGTACCATGGTCTAGAGGTGACATTTTGTCATTCACAAATGATTATCCCAGGTTGAGGGAAAAGCCGATAGAGTGGTATCAGCAAACGGATAGGTTTGTGAAGCTTGCAAAATGTCTTTGGGAAGACTTGAATACACTGTTTGAGATTATAGTTCCAGTCGATTTGTGGCTTGAGTGCAAGAGGAGTGTGGATTGACCGACAGCGGAACCGCTAAGGAACAGGACTACAGGAGCACCGTCTCCTGAGGTGATGAAGCACTACTATAAGGTGATTGAATTCTTGAAGCAGAAAGTGTCGCCGAAAGTTACTGATTGGCAGAAAATTGATCGAACAGCACAAGAAGGCAAAGAGTCGATACATGCTTACTATGAGAGGTTGGTAAAGGCGTTCAAACACTATAGTGGCACAGAGGTCATAGAACCAAAAGACATGAATCATCTTGTGTTCAGGTTCGTTGAAGGACTGAGGCCAGAGATAAGCCAGATGATTAAGAATCATTTGATCTGTTGGCAAGCTAAACCGATTGACGAGGTGTTGCAGTATGCAAAATACTGTAGTGATGAGATTGAATTGAAGCAGAGAAAGCTGAAAGAGAAGGTGATGGTGATGCAAATTAAGGCAGCTCAAGCAGGGATGCAGGGAAATGGAGTACAGCAGATGGTGCAGCAGCTACAAGGAAATGGAATGTTTCAGCCGCAAACCAGAGGCAGAGGTCGGGGAGGTTTTGCGAACCGTGGTCCAGATTTGAATACTGTTGTGGTTCATAATGACGTGCAAGGGATGAAAAAGATGTCACCATGCCATGCGTGCGGGGGCGTGAGACCCTGGAAGCGGGAATGTCCAATGGTGGCGCAGGATGGTGTTGTTCAACAAAACAATGATGTCAGTGCATTCCAAAATGTGAGGGGTCCAAGAATGAGGGGTTCAAACCCAAACTTCCAGAATAATGTGGTTCAGATGCAGGGTCTCCAGCCTATGTGAAAAATGCAAATGCCACGTGTTCAGCCAGCACAGGTGCAGCAAATACAACAGCAGATTCCCATGGTACCTAGGCAGCAAATGCAGTTGCCTTTAGCTCCGATGGGACAGCAACAGGTGATGCTTCCTCAACAGGTCACAGGTCAAACTATGAGTCAAAATAATGCAGTACAACAGTTCCCATTGCGTGGTGAGAATGGAATAAACGATGAATGGTCGGATGACTGTTCGGATAGTGAGGAGTGCAGGCTTGCAGCGTCCCTAGAAGTAGTTCAGAGGGGCCCTTATGTGCAAGGGAAAGTGATGGGTCACAAGGTTTCGTTGCTGGTTGACACAGGAGCTACACGCTCTACAGTCAGAAGTGCAGAGGTTCAGAAATTGCCCCTTTAAGGACGTACAATAAAGGTGGTAGGAGTAGCAAATCCGCTCCTGACTAATCCAATTACAGATCCGGTCCAAATTGAGATTGGTACCTTTCAGGGATTACAAAGGTTTGTAGTCTGTGATTCAAGTCCTGTGTCCCTACTGGGGAGAGGCTTGCTGTGTAAGACAAGGTGTTCAATCACCTGTTCCAATGAAGGAATTGAGGTACAGACAAACAGTGATGATGAAGGGGATGATGGTCAGATCTCAGAACCAGAGGCGGAGTCCACAGATGAGGTGTACCCTGTGATAAGCTTTTTCCCGATGTTCACAGTGACCGATTTGCCAACCGAATTACAGGGAACAGTCACAGAGAAGGTGTGGGACTTGACAGAAAAGGAAGTGGGACTGATGAAAGGAGTAGAACCAGTCAAAGTGAAGCCAAATGCCGTGTTTCCCCAGGTACCACAGTAACACATGGCACAAGATGTCCTCATACATGTGACGCAGATAATTGCAGACTTTGTGAAGCAAGGGGTCTTAAAAGAAGTGATGAGCAGCTCATGTAATTCGCCAATAATGGGATTGAGAAAGCCTTGTGGGAAAGTTTGAATTGTTCAAGATAGGAGGGAAATTAATGAGATAGTGGTAAAATGCTGCCCCATAGTGCCAAATCCAGCCGTGATCATGTTTCAGGTTCCATGTGATGCAGAGTGGTTCACAGTCGTGGACCTGTCTCTAGTGTTCTTTTCTGTGCCTCTTCATGAGGACAGCCAATTTCTCTTCAGTTTCAAATTGCTGGACAAGGTTTACAGTTGGTGTCGAATTCCTCAAGGGTTTTCAGAATCGCCTTCCATCTTCAATCAGATATTGAAGAAGGACTTGGAATCATTGGAACTGCCTTTTAATTAGACTCTAGTACAGTACATTGATGATTTGTTGATTGCATTCAAAACAAAAGATAACTGCAGGTCTGATACTATTGCCTTACTGAATCATTTGGGAAATAACGGACATAAAGTGTCCCCAAAGAAGCTGCAGTACTGTCAGAAAGAGGTGAAGTACTTAGGCCACCTGATTGAGAAGGGGTCAAGAAGAATATCCAAAGAAAGAGTGACAGCCATATTACAGATGAGTCCCCCAACATCCAAGAGAGATTTTAGGATGTTTTTGGAAATGGTGGGCTACTGTCGCCAGTGGATTCCAAACTTCTCAATTATCTCTATGCCTTTGGTGAGGTTGACCGTAAAGGAGGTTAAGGATGGCCCCAATACCCTAACTATGTCTGAGAAAGAGATGAGGGCGTTCATTGAGCTCATGGAATGTATGTGCAGGGTTCCAGCTTTAGGTATGCCTGACTACACAAAGCCTTTGCTTGTTCTTTTTCTGTCCTGACACAGGTCAATGGAGGTGCAAAAGCATATTTTTCAGCTCCTTTGGACCCAGTTGCAGCAGCCTTACCGGGTTGTCTGCGTGCAGTTGCAGCAGTTGGTCAAAGCCTCACTCAATGTGAAGGTATGGTGATGGGACATCCCCTAACAGTTATGGTCCCACACTCAGTCTAAATACTACTCACCCGAACCAAGATGCAGCACATGACAAATGCTCGTCTAACAAAATACGAAACGATTGTATTGGCGTCACCTAATGTATCATTGAAACGCTGTACTGTGTTAAACCCGGCAACTTTGCTTCCCAATGAGAATACAGATGTTGATGATGCTGAGGAAGTAGAACATGATTGTCTTGAGGTAACAGAACTGTGCACCAAACCGAGACCTGACATTAAAGATACTCAATTGGAGGAAAACGATTACATTATCTTTGTTGTTGTTTCATGCCTGAGGGACTCAGTAGGAATACTGAGAGCCAGATACACTGTGTGTACAATCAACGGTATCCTGGAAGCATCTTGGCTCGAGAGAGTGTATTCTGCTCAAATGGCTGAATTAGTTGCTCTTACTAGGGCATGCCATGCCATTGACAAACTGAAAGTCACTATCTATACTGATAGCAGATACAGATTTGGAATTGTCCATGATTTTGGCCAGCTATGGTCACAGAGGGGTTTCATGACCTCTTCTGGTTCTCCAGTGAAAAATGGTGAAAGAATTAAGGAGTTGTTGCACGCGATTCAGTTACCTCTTGAAATTGCGGTGGTGAAATGCAGCGTTCATGTGAAATCACAAGACTTTGTGTCAATGGGAAACGGATATGCAGATCAAGTCGCAATGTTTTGTGCATTGAACTGTATATCGTTCAAAGATCAGTGGGAATTGTTACCTGAAACTGAAAATGAGACATGCACAGGTTACGTATTGAGGGTGGTTGACACAATGGAAGAGTTCAAATTGTTGCAGGGATGTGCCAGCAGAGAAGAGAAACGTTCTTGGCTTAAAATGCAATGTGTACAAAGACCTGATGATTTATGGGTTTCAGATGAGGGGAAAATGGTTTTGCCAAACAGTCTCTTGTCACAGTTTGCAAGGTTTTACCATGAGCAAGCACATATTGGGAGAGACACCATGATCAGGTTGTTCAAAATCGATTGGTTCAATCCAAAATTCAGACAAGCCGCAGAAGTAATCTGTCACAGGTGCATCATCTGTCAACAGATGAATGCGGGGAAAGGGACTGTGGTGAATTTGAGCCACATTGGGAGAGCAGGAGGTCCATTTAGCAGGATGCAGATGGATTTTATTGAGATTCCTGTGTGTGGAGGTCTGAGGTACGTGTTGGTGATTGTGTGCATCTTTAGTCATTGGATTGAAGCTTACCCTACACGTAGAAATGACAGTCTCACAGTAGCGAAGTTGTTGCTTAGGGTGTTGATACCACGTTTCGGGTTTCCGATCTCTTTAGAATCAGATAGAGGAAGTCACTTCAACAATGAGGTGGTTAAGCTCTTGTGTGCCGCACTGAACATTGAACAGAAGTTGCATTGTAGCTACCATCCTGAAGCCTCAGGACTAGTGGAGCAGATGAATGGTACCTTGAAGTCGAGAATGGCGACAATGTATGCAGCTACCAATTTGAAATGGCCAGATGCATTGCCCTTAGTGCTAATGTCAATGAGAAACACACCTAACAAGAAAACAGGACTGTCTCCTCATGAAATTCTCATGGGCCGAGCTATGAGATTGCCCGCAGTGCCTGCAAATGCTCTTGTGAATATCACGGATGATATGGTATTGGACTACTGCAAGGGTCTGGCTGACGTGGTCCGCTCTTTCTCTCACCAGGTGGAAGCAACCACACTGCCACCGATAAATGATCCAGGTCACAATCTGAAAGCCGGTGACTGGGTTGTTGTCAAGAAACACATGAGGAAGTTGTGTTTGGAGCCACATTGGAAGGGGCCGTATCAAGTGATACTGACAACTACCACCGCTGTGAAATGTGCGGGAATTCCAAACTGGATCCATGCCAGTCACACAAAGAAGGTGACGTTTCCAACTGATGAGAAAATTGAGTTGTTGAAACTAACAGCCACAGAGAAGGAAGTCTCAGGGCCAGAGAGTGGAACTGAGACTGGAGGAGAGCCCGTTGAGGACGGCTTGGTCACTCAAACAGCAAACAAGATCCAGGCGGGTGACGGTGAGCCTATCTCAACTGAGGCACCAGGGGAACCGACCCAAAGAGAGGTTCTCCCAGAAGCAGATGGATACAGGTTTGAAGTTGAACCCCTGACAGGCCAAGAAGGCGAAGGAGTTGAGGCAGAAGATAGTCAGAGTGTTCAGAGTCCTCTGGAGCCACTTGCAGATCCATCAAGAGAAAACACCATAGCACAAGAGGAGGGCATTGAACAGCAACCTGAAAAGTAGACCGGAAAAAGAACATTGAGAGGAGATAAGTGGCCAGAATCGCAAACTGAGAAAGGGAAAGTGGTCATTATTGAAACAATAGAGGAAGAGGTCGATACCACAAGGAAAGAAGATCTGAGTGAAGGAGAATTACAGGGTGACCGCAAGTTGAAAAGAAAGAGAATAGCAAACAGAAGATACGCAGGTCCTGAATGGGCCTATGCAACATCAGCCGAGTGGCAACAAGAGTTCTTGGCATTTTGTTTTCATTGTGAAGTTCCAGGTCAATATTATGGTACCTGACTACAAAAAAAAGAGACTGTGTTAAGCTGAAATTGAATAAAGGGAAACCTGGGAAAGAAACTGATAAATTATCGGATGTGACATTGCTAACCTGAATTGACTTTGAGAACCGATTGTGACAAGCTGCTAACTGGATTGACAAAAGACCCTGGAGTGAATGAGAAAGCTGTAAATACTTGCTGAAGAAAGACTTTTGCATAAGCCTTGCGGAGAAAAAGAGTTATTAACCATCCTCCTGTTAGTTGATTAAGTTTGTAGTACTTTACTTTCTGATACTTTACAGATCATGCCTAGGTCGTGAGATGACGTTGAGGGGAATAAGCGCTGTAAATATTTGGGTATTGCTTTGGGTGTTATGTGTGTGATATTCATCATCGCCTTGTTTGTGGAAATGCGTTTGGTGGATGAGAGTGACGCTAACAATGCTACAGTTTCTGAGACTGCTACACTAACACCGTGGGATGAGTTTGAGCTAGATACAAAGTACTTGCATGACAAAACTAATACAAAAGGGGAGATGTCTACCAATGTTTTCTATCACTTGCTGAGTGAGTATGTTGACACTATGGATGTGAAGGCTTGTTACGTGTGTACACAAATTCCTCTTTGAGTCCAAGAGGGAGTTACATATCACAGCTTGCCATTAACATACAGGATTAGTTGTAGTTTGCTACTAACGCGTCTCTATAATCAAGAAGAAGTGCAATATTTTCATTCGAACTATGATTTAGTGTTCTCTTATGTGCCTATCATAGAAGATGTGAATAGTGTAGCTAGGTATTATGCTATAAAGCTGATTAAGGGATTCTTTGAGCCTATAACGACAATTAGTGCTTCATAAGCGCACCACAATAATTTGACAAGCTTGCTTACATCTGTAGAAAAGAGTTTTCTAGATCACACTGAAGATAGAAGGAGGGTTTTAAAGGGGAAATTAGAAAAGGGCTTGCAGCAACGATCATTCCTTAGTAATAGTAATAATGGGGTTAGGGAACAAGAGAAGCTAGCTTTAGATGCTAAACATGTAGGAAGGCTTTGCATAACGTGACCAAAGTAATATTATGACAATGTGTTTGTGGGAACGAGTGAGTGTAAGCATGTGTTTTTGTTTCAGAATAAATGGACTTTCATGTTAAATGCAATGGATCAAGCGATCCCAGGGGTTTATTACATTTGTGGACTTAGTGCTTATTACCGTCTTCCAAAGGGATGGTATGGGACATGTTATTTGGGAATAGTTTTTCCAAAGATCTATCAACTAGATGATTTAAAGAAGTTTCCGAAAGTGACAGAATTACTTCGTGCTAGACAAAAGAGAGAAACTGCTGCTGGTGTAGTAGGAGACATATTTGGAGCAATAATTCCTTCAGTGGGAGTTGTTTTGAACTCCACAAAGATTCGAAAGTTGTCTACTATTGTGGATAACATGCTGACAAACTACACAGGGGCTATTCTCCTGAAGGATACTGAACTTGCTGCGGAGAGGGCTATGACTCTTCAAAATAGGCTTGCTATTGACATTCTTTTAGCTAAAAGTGGCGGAGCCTCTTAGATGCTTAATGAGCGCCACTGTTGTACCTATATACCAGATAATAGTAATGAGATTAGAAGTATGCCTACTAACCTAACAAGAGATAGTGCAGATTTTAAGGAACTGAAAGAACCAGGAGTCTGGGAAAAGGTTGGAGAGGGATTTGCACGTGTGGGAAGTTGGTTTAGTGGTCTTTGGCATGGGCTCTTGGGAAAATTAATACTGGGAATAGTAATTGTTTTGGCTTGTTTATTTGGACGATGGGTACTAAGCAAAATTTGCGAAAGAAGTAAAGCAAAATGGGCAAAACATAAAGCGAGGAGAGAAGAAAAGAAAAGGGAGAAAATGTTCAGAGAAAAATATGAAAAGTCGAAGCAGAAAGAGGAAATCGAAATGAAGGAATTGAAAAGGTAAAGGATTGTTAAAGAATGGATTTGTGTGATGACAAGTGTCATCAGAGGAGGGATTGTTGGAGTGTAGTTATTATAACCAAAATTACTATGAAATGTTTGCAAATTAATGCTTAATGATGCCGCATAGAAATTTTATTATTGTGCTTTTACTAAACGCGTGTGTTGGACTTTTTGCCTTACGCAGGATCATCCCCAGTCTTTTTGCTTCCTTCCTCCTGGTTTTTCTGACCTCTCGCTCTAGTACTCTGAGCACTTTATCACTGCTGACCAGTGCTAAAGTGCAGGTGCTCTCCCATCTAAAGTTGGTATGATTGGCATATTTAATTTACCTATAAGTCCCTTGTACAGTGATATCTCTATCCCCAGGGCCTGTAAATTAAATACTACTAGTGGCCCTGCAGCGCTGCTTGCGCCACCCACTGAAGTAGACTTTCAAACCTGTCTGAGGCCTGCTAGCGCAGGGCCTGTGTGCGCAGTTTTCTGCCACAGGGACCTGGCATCTAAACTTACTTGCCAGGCCCAGAACTCCCCTTTTACTACATGTAAGTCACCCCTAAGGTACGCCCTAGCTAGCCCTATGGGCAGGGTGCCATGTATGTAGAAAGGCAGGACATGTGCCATATTGCATGGCCTGTCCTGGTAGTGACAAACAGCCTAACTTGGTGTCTCACTGCTGTGAGTGCTGCCTTCTCATAGGATTGCATTAGAAATACCCTGCCTTATGTGTGAAGGGTATTGTCTGATTTATGAGGGGTAGTGTAGGCGTGTTTGGTATGGTTGTGATGGTGATAATAAATACTGCTTACTGGTATGGGTGTATTTTTTATTACTATCACAGAAATACCACTTCTAGAAAGTGCGCATTTATCTGTGCTTATGACTCTGGTGTTTTGCAGCTTGACTCCAATCCATGTCTGGGCAGAGTGACAGTTGGGGATTTGTGCATACTTTTCAGACAGCCTGTACACAGGGAGGGTGGAGGTGTCACAGAGCTGCATCTGCATACTGAATAGTCTTCCTGGGCAGAGAGAAGGGAGAGGTGGGGCACACCTGCATTTGTAAAGACTGTGCCCTGGCCTCACACAATAGGGTCGTTAACCCCCACTGATGTTTGGAGTCTGTGCTGAAAGGAGAGAGGGGGCACTCCCAGAACCAGTTGTAACTGGTTGGAACCTCCTCTCCTTACCATTGTAAAACATTGTAAGAACTGACTATAAGTACAGGGGAATTTTCCCCACAATTTGGAGACTCTTGGAATCATCTTGGAACTGGACACCAAAGGCTGAAAGGACTCACCAGGAACCGCCATGGACTGCTGCTGCTGTGCTGACCTGCCTGGTCACTGTGAAGGACTTGCCGCTTGCTGCCTTTCCCTTGTGCTGGTCTGTAGCTGGGCCCTCCACCTGAGGACCTTGTCTTAAGATTTTGCTCCCCAGGGGCAGGGTGCTGTGGCCCCTGACCCCTGCATCCATTTCTTCACGAGGGGTGCTTCTCCGTGGTTGCGGCTGCCATAGCGCTGATTGCAGCGCGCTTATGGAGCCTTGGGAGCTCATAGGCTCCTTGCTGCATTGTTCCCCTTTAAATAAGATCACCGCAGCAGCCCGGGAAGCTGGAAGAACACTTGCGCACCGCATCGGGTGCAGGCGAGTGTCTGCTCGCCCAGGAGGGGTCTGATCTTCTTGTGGCTTCACAGCAGGACCAGGGGAAGGCACAGCGAGTGCCCCCTTCCCCCTGGCCTCTGCGTTAGGAGCAGAACGCTCCTTTTCTGCTGTAAGGTAAAGCAGGCATTATTGTGCCCCCCCCAGCTTGGTGGAAGGGCCAGTGGAGGCCCGGGGGGGCCCCCAGAGATCACAGGTCCCGGGAGGGGCCTGTCATTAAACCGGAGGGGGTGCGTGGCGCCCCTCTCCTGCCCTAAGTTGTTTTTGCTGGCTTTGTCCCCCTCGTGAGGGCCGGTTGAGGCCCTGGGGGGCCCCCAGTAATCACGGTCCCGGGAGGGGCCTGTCTATAAAAGAGAGGAGGTGCATGTCGCCCTCCTTTGAACCCAGAGTATAAGGGAGGCCCCCGTTTTGCACATAGTAGCGCCGAGGTCCCCATTGTTCATCTTCTAGGCACTGGAGGTGCCTTCATCAAGCCAGGTACTGTTAAAGGAACAATATATAGAACATAAATTCTTACTAGAGACTTCGTCTGATTTATATGTTGCCTACCTGTTTTTGATGGTGTTTCATAGGCATATGCAAATGTTCCTTTTATGGGCATGACTTGCTAATATGTTTCCCTAACTTGCCATATTTTTTCTAATGTCCCTACTATGCGCGTTTTATGATATTCTTATGACAAGTGTTCTAATGTGATAACGTGTTTCCTGACTACTGCTTCTGTTGCAGAATACTGAGTAACCTGTGTGTTATGTGTGACTACTGCTAATTTGCAGAGTAACTAATGTGTAACGTTCTGACAACTGCTAAGGTAGCAGGATAGTACTGATATGTGAAGTTTGGTCTGATAATTGCGTTGTGTACAATACAGTATATTTTCATATAATCTGGTGTTGTGTTTCCTTTGTGGTGGGGATATTGCGTCATTTGTGTCTGTGTGTTGTGCAAATGCTTTACACATTGCCTCCGGGTTAAGCCTGACTGCTCGTGCCAAGTTACCAAGGGGGTGAGCAGGGGTTATCTTGGACGTGTAACTCCCTTGCCCTGACTAGAGTGGGTGGGTTCTGTCTGGCTGAGGTGCATACCCTAGCCAACCAGAAACCCCATTTCTAACAGCGTGTTTGAAATGTGCCCACGGGGAATGGCCACCAATGTATACGATGATTAAATGAAATTGACTAATGATGAATTAATAATGTACTAATGTATGATTTTGTACTAGCATCAAGAGTTATATGTTAAGATGTCGCTAAAAATTAATAACTAGGTCTTAGTCAGCATGAGTCGGGGCCTAGCTGCCGGTCTCATATTAAATGTGTTTTTCTAACGTGCAATGTGCTGACTTGCTGAAGGACATGTACCGTATTTTTCCAGAAGCTAGAAGATGTGTGTAACCGTAGTAAATTCTTTCTCATGAGATTCTACTTGCTCAAGGAGACATTCTTGCTGAATGCAACAGTGTAAACTTGCAACAGGTACAAGGTCGCCTGAACTGATAAAGACAATGGAACTACTGACTGAGCCTGAGAGAATAAAGGTTTGTACCTGACATTCTACCCTTTGGAGACGTCAATTACAGGAGCCAATGAACTACGTGAGAACTGTTCTAAAGTGCCAATTCTAATGAGGTGATTACCTGATTATTGGACGGAGATAATGATGCATCAAAATTTGCCAATTCAAAATTAGGGGACTGTACAACAAGTTTGACATAACCCTGTGACGCGAGGAGAAATCAGCCATTACGTGCCTTTGCTACTACCTAGACTCTTCGTCGCTCTGTCTTAAATACTTGGCTGTTTAATTCTTTGAACCATCCTTATCTTTGTCCTGCTCGATTCATACTTTTCCTTCATAAGAGGGAAGTGTCCCGTATTGCCTGTCTTGCTGAACGTTGCTGTGTTCCCTGGCTGATGGCGAATCAACTGATGTCCTAAGGACGAAGACTGACTCTGTATGCTGACCCATTACGGAGGGTAACCATATGATAATGAAATTTTAATTGTCTGCTTGCCTTTCCTTTCTAGGTATCAACTGCTACCTTTTGATAGAGACCATAGTTAGATGTTTTCTAAATTTGTGTTGCTAAATAGTTTTGCTAGTTTTGCATGAAGCCCAACATGCTAATGCTAATTCGAGGTTAGTTAAGGGGTTCACTAAACAGATGCAAATAGACAAATGACTGAATCAATGCTTTGTTGAATATTATGCTAATGATACTCTGCTAAAGTTAATCCATCTTGACGCTGTGCTTTGTTCTAATGTTTATGATATTTGCCTTGATGAATTCTTATTCTAGTTGCCACATTGTGACATTGCTGATGTGTTTTCTGGTTTTGAGACTAATGAACTTGCTAGTAGAGTGTAATAAAATAACTTAAATCTTACTAATTTGTGTGTGGTTATTCATGGTTGAAAGGTCATGGTGTGATCAAACTTTATTAATGCATTTATCTCGACTGGTTTACTTCGACATATTGAATATTGAGAAAATTATTGACCTAGTGATTTATATGCTGATTAGTTGTCTCGTCCTAAGGTGTCTTCAATCAGGGTCAAAAGATTCATTGACCTAAAACGAGTCCCAGACAAATTTAATTATCTAAGACGGGACGCGTTATCAAAATATGCATCTGAAATACAATTAGTGCCAACATTCGCACAACACACTCACAGAGACCAGACAAAAATGTCCAAAAACAGCCTTGTAAGGATGAAGATACAAGGTCACCATCTATCAGTGGAACTTTACCATTCTTTCCATTTTTCCACAGCCCTGATAGCACTGTCGTCCTTTCTGGCAGGGTTTCTGGGACCTCTCATTCAGAGGATGCCTCAAACCAGTGCTTAAATTGTGCTTGTTGTTTCCAGTGCAAAGCACCGGCACTTATTTTTGAGGACCAGCACTTATTTTCTTCCTCAAGCATTTACTGCTAGCAAGTGACACATATAGGACTGCCGAATGGAAGAGAAAAACGAAAAGCGTCAAAAAGGGATAAAGCAGAAAGCTGCAAGAGTGATCTGAAGGTACAGGGAGTGACTGTAAATGGACCGAAGAGGCCCGAGATGGCTTCAGGATTACGCTGCCTCAGTATTCTGTGTTCGCACATTTAATTGCAGCAGAAGCGTGTTTCAGAGCAGAGCTTTGGGCACCGGCACGTTTTTATTGGCAAAATAAGCACTGTCTCAAACCACGGCTGCGGTGCACCTCAGGGTCACCCTTCACAGTCCATGACATTACAAAAACTCACCTTTCATTACCCCTCTTGGCCTGCTTGCATGGCTGGTTACCACAGTATAGTGTGTTGGTGTGTTAGCGCTTCAGAGCCTTGATAAGTAAACTTACAAGGAGACGCGTTTATGTCGACGGACCTTTGGACCACGTTCGGGGACTTCCCAGTACAAGATGTCATTTTGACATCACAAATCAATAGATCAATAACCCAATCAATAATTTCAATGACTAAATAACAACCCAATCAATAGCATTTAATAAAAATCAATAAGTTGAACACACCGTGACCTTTCAGTCATGAATAACCACACCAAGTTAGTTAAGTGTTAGGATATTTATTTTCCCTATTAGTTACAATCTGAGGTCATTTCTGTTAATCTCATTAACAATTCATCTCATTAGTAACTCTTCAGATTTGCAATTAGAACGCAATTAATCAATGCATAGAGAATATTCATTCAGTATTAAACACGTCATTAATAAAAAGCAACTTAGCAAAGTCTCAGTATTACATGATTCAACAAAGCAAGAACTCAATCATTTGTCTATTTGCGTAGGATATTTGTGAACACCTTATCTAACCTCAGATTAGCATTAGCATGTTGGGCTTCATGCAAAACATTTTAGCAAACACAAATTTGGAAAACATCTAAACTGTGGCTTCTGTCAAAAGAGCAGTTGGTACCTAGACAGAAAAGGCAAACAGTCAATGACAATTTTGCATCAGATAGTTACCAATCTAACAGATCAGCAAACAGTGTCAGTCTTCGTTCTCAGGACATCAGTCGATTCACCATCAGCAGAGATAAGACGGGGCAAAGTCTCGATATAGCATAGCTAAAGAATAGGATCTTCCCTCATATGGAGGAGAAGTAAGTATCAGGTATGGACGGGTAAGGAATGGTTTAAAGTATCAGGACAAAGCAAAAGAGTTAAAGTGGAGTCTCAAAGTTTCTGCTCTCAACTCCTTAGGTCATTCCGTTAAAAAAAACTCCCTAATTAGCCCTTACCTCCTCATTGGATAATAATTGGTGCATCGATATCTCTGTCCAATAATCCTTCATGCATCTCGCCAGAATTTTCCACAAACCACAGTTCTCATGTCGAGGATTGATCCATGTTATTGACGTCTTCATCGGTTGGAATGTCAGGTGAGAAAAGTTACACTTTGCGCTCCAGTCAGTGTCTACATTGTTTTCTCCTACTCCAGTAACCTTGCACCTGTTACCAATTACACTGTTGCATTCAGCAAGAACGTCTCCTTGAACAAGTCGGTTCTCATGAGAAAGAATTTATTACGGCTACACACACATAACTTCTGGAAAAGCACAGCTTTGTGTCCTTCAGGAAAAACAGCACATTACACGTTAGAAAAATACAGTTTAATATGAGACCAGGCAGCTAGGCCCAGACCCTTGCTAAGCTAAGGCCCTTTAATTAATAAACAACTTGTAATACATAACTCTAATTATGATATGCTAATACAAATTCAAAACATTAGTACATAGCTAATTCTGAATTAGCAACTTTCATCAGTCTTCGTATACATTGGTAGCCTCTCCCCGTGGGCACATTTCAAACGTGTGCATTATTTTCTTTGTTAACACGTTTTCTATGCAGCTTTATCACACAATAATTTTGCAAGCTTTTCATGTTAATATTGCTTTTTAAAGACACACTCCAACAGCGGTGCAATAGGCACATGTGCCCCTTTTTAACGCAAGTCCAATGTTTGTACAAATGGACCCCTGTGTGCACTTTTTTATCGAATGGAAGTGTTTAAAAACATTGGGTCTTTTTACATAGGAGGATCTATATGCACTAAACTCCGTACATACAGATTTTCACATAGCCTACATCTGGCGATCTTTGCTAGCTTTATTAAAAGGACGTGTCTCCATCCCCTTATATGAGGAGGTAAAGATACTTGTGCTAATACTTTAACCACCATAACAATACAATTAATACATTTACAATTGTTTTTCAGGCATACACACCTGCAAGCTGAACTCTAAGCACCATAGGTGGAGATATCCACATGTGCTATGTAGAACTATGAATGGAAAAGAACAAGAAAATAGCATTCGTCTGAGCACAATCTCTCTCACACACACACCTGGCATATATTATCAGAGAAGCACAATAAAATTACCCTATACCCTCTCCCCCTTATAATTCCTGACATTGAGACAGCAGACATGGATGAATCCTACAGAATGCTGTCTACTTAACCCAAAAGGAAGAGGGACATCACTGAGGAGGAGACACAGCAGGTAGTTTGGTTTATTATAAACCACTACATGAAACTTCTGCTTCCATACACCCTCAGTGCAGCAGATAATGTGGCCATGTGTGAACAGTTCACCAAGAGGCTGAACGCTTTGGGTGTGGCGGGGCTTTCTGTGGGGGATTTCAGAAAAAGTGTCATGATGGGAAGAGGCCAGTGTCTAGAAAGAGTCACCTCTGCATAAGTGTAAGAATAGTAACAAGCATTTGAAATGCAATAGGTCTCGCATTTGCTTGAGTTAGAGCTATTGGCATTGTAAATGCATAACTGGACTTTTCTTGCCACATAAATTGGTCAACACTGCCATTATTTTGGTCCTCTCTGGCACATAATTCCAGTGGCCCTGCATATAATTAAAGCACTTCCATTAACCTTCTTCCTCTATCTGCTGAAAAAATGTAAATGCTGTCAGTATTTTTTTATATATATATTATTATTTGGTACAAGTGTCACTCCATTGCAGAGAATTACAAGTTTCTAGGAGGTGCCTTAAATATTTTTTTCAACTAGGCTCATTGTTAACACTTGTGGGTTATGACATTTGCAGAGATGTTTTATCCTTCTGTGTTTTCTCGTTTCTGATGTGTGCATAATGTAAAAACCTGCTGCAAAGATTTTACATTTATACTTTCAGTGCCAACTCTGAACCAAATGTTCTTCCCGTTGCACGTTTTCCAACACTGTGACTGACCGAAGTAAACATGGGCACTGTCACAAGAACCCAGAACCACACTGTATCAGCAGTCACAAGTCTGTCTCTACAACGGTGGGCTAATGCGCCCCGCTGCCCCTTCCCTTTCTTTCTGGGAATGGAGGAATTCCAGAAATGTGAACTCTGGGCTATTAATATTTTGGAGGAGAGCAATAAATCTTCACCATGACGACTCCCAGGGAGCTAAGCTTCCGAGAAGCAGCCTTTGCTAAAACACGAATATGCTGGCAGGTGGCACACACTATATAGAATGATTTCTTGTCCACATGCAATCTACTGGCTGAAGATGAAAGTCGACACACATGGGCAATTCCCATACATTGTGGAGTGCGGAAATCCCTTATCTCTCTGCTCTCTGTTAAACAAAAATATGTTTTTGTTCAGAAAAAAATGAATGCACAAACCTCGCAGGAAAATGGCACTCACAAAATGTATTTCAATTTCAATTTCAGCTTTATTTCGGTAAGACAATACCATAAAAGCATACCGACACAAATCATACATTTCTAAAAGAAAACAAAAGCAATTTGATAAAAGCAGTAAAACCAAACCCATCATAAGATTAAAAAAAATAAAAATCCAGGACTCCCCCAAGGTCATACAATACAATTAGATAAAAGAAAAGAATAAGCAATTGATCGATTAAAACATTGTAGAAATACACAGTACACATCACTTTACAAAACACCAAGAATATTATAGAATCACCATAAATACAATCTGTGTGCACAAAGCAAATGGGATTGATATCTGACTGTTAATAGGAGTGGCTGTGTACTGGCAAGAAAGTTCACTTGGTCTCTTGAACTATAAGTACGCACAAATAATGATCATTGTAAAAAATAGAATTTCGTGCTTCTTTTGTAAGACATTTGTCCCTAGCATACCAAAGTGCCTCTAAGAATCTTGGCAATGTGCCTACCACCATCACATGTGGTCTTGTTTTGCTAGTTTTTAAGAGCTGAGTGAGAATCTCTAATGCCCAACGATTTCTTTTTCCCATACATGCCTATATTCGGCTGAAGGCCAAAAAGAGGCAAACAATCAAGTATTACAAAAGACACATTATTCCAACAACAATAAATATTCATTTAGCGACTAAAACCAACTGTCTGGATAAAAGCAAATATTAATCTTAAAAGCTATAAATAAGAATCAATTACAGTATTAAATTTTTATAAAGCCCTTAGAATTTGCCTCCAGAGCCATCAGGGACTTATTTTGCTTTGGTAGGTGAGGACTATTTAAAATAAAATGAATAAATAACTGGATCCTAGAGCCTTAGGCCCGCCTTGTCTCTGATAAATGAAATTGCTAGTAAAAACCGGCTTAAACCAAAAACAACATATGGTATCGTACTAGATCTCAAGAATCTTGCTGCTTCATTATAGTTCCTGATTCCAACGTTCCTGCAAATCGGTCGAAGCCATTTCCTCCTTGGTTTATCATAGGCATTGCAGTTTAAGAGGACATGGTCCGTCGTTTCAGGAGTCTCCATATTACACAGCCCACAAATCACCTCTTGTCTTCTCCCATTGAAGGGGCCCCATTTAGAAGTAAAAGCCTTAACCTGGAGAGTCCCATATCGAAGCTTCATGAATAAAACTTTTGCTTGTCTAGGTTGGATAGTATCTATCCATTCCTCAGCATACGGTAATGGTTTAATGTCCAGGAAACTTAAAGTAAGTCTGCCTAGATCCTTGCTGTAGAGAGGGCTGTTTAAGGTAAAGTCCCAAAATACTTGTTTTAGTTGAATCTTAGATTGTTTTGTTAGTGTATGTGGTTCTTCCCAGTAAAATTTAAGGCCAAGAGTGTAAAAGCATTGTCTTATATAATGGAGCCACCGGAGGGAAATTGCCTTGTCCAAGTCTATAATCTCAATTAGCGCTTGCCTATAATGGATTAATTCAGGGGTAGACCAGAGTCTACACCAGTAGAGCAAGGGCCTCAAGGCTGCCAATTTACCTATTTGTTTCATGTTAATATCATAGGTTAAAGGAATCAGTGGAGTAGATGGAGGGAGACCCAGTACCCCCCTCATAAAATTATTTTCCTGGGTAACCAATGGGGTTAGGTTTGTGAATCCCCAGAGTTCAGCACCATATAGGGCAGCAGCCTGTGCTTTGCACCTATAGATCTCAAATACTGGTGAAACAATACTAGACCTTGAACATTTATAATTTTTGCTAATTGCCATGGAGCTATGCGCTAAGGAAATAGCAGCTTTGTTAACATGCGGTGCCCATGACAATTTAGCATCAAGGAGTATCCCTAGATAATTGAAATTTGTTACTCGTTCCAATGCCTGCCCTCTAATCCGAATGTTTCTCTTAAGTGCTTTATGAGGGTTAACAGTCAGGTATTTGGTCTTGTTTGTATTGATTTCTAATCCCTTCAGGCTGCAGTACTCGCTAAATTTATCTAATAGAGTTTGCAAGCCCATGGGAGTTTGAGATAATAGGATGGTATCATCTGCAAAGAGGAGGGCGGGGACAGGATCACCGTTCAATCTTGGTGAGTCATGGTTGCTTTGCTTCAGATATTGAACCAGATCATTAATGTATAGTGAGAAGAGGGTTGGGGCAAGCACACAACCCTGTCTCACCCCCCCCTTAATAGGTATTGAGTCTGTCAACTCACCCTTTGGCCCCCACCGAACCTTTGCAAATGTATTTTCATGTAGTCTCTCTAGCTGGCTCAAGAGGTTCCCTGGCATACCCTGTTTCCCTAGAGCAGCCCATAAGGAGTCTCTTGGCACTAGATCAAAGGCTGCGCGCAGGTCCACAAATGCGATGTAGAGATGGCCTTTCGTTAGTCTAGTATATTTCCACATTAACGTCAATAGCCTAAAGGCCTGATCGACTGTGCTCGTCTGCTGTCTAAAGCCAGCTTGGTATATAGTCAGTATGCTGTTTCCATCTATCCAGCTGTTAATCCTATTCAGCAGCTGTCTTGCATATACTTTTTGTGTGACATCTATGAGGCTGATAGGTCTATAGTTCCCTGGTTCGTCCCTGGAACCTTTTTTGAAGACTGGGATTATTTCTGCCCCTTTCCATGTCTCGGGCACAGGACCTCCCCTTAATATAGCGTTACTTAAAAGATTTAGATAAGGTGCCCAAATTTCTAAACTATGTTTAAACAGGTCCCCCGGGATCTTGTCCAAACCGGGGGCTTTCCCCAGCTTAATTGCTTCAATGGCGTTCACCGTCTCCTCCAGGCTAAATTGTAACTCGGGTAAGATGCCCTGGGTGGCTAATGTTTTATGTCTTGAGGGATAGAAATCAAGGCTGGGGGGATCAGAATAAAGGTGTGTAAAATAGTTAACCCATGTATTGGGATCTATATGATGATCAGTAGAAATTTTCCCCTCTTTACTACCATGGGTAACTATTTTCCAGAAGATCCTAGCATCACTGGTTTTTGCTGCTTCCAGGAGATCTTGCCATTTTTGATCCTCCCAGTTACTTTGGGCAGTTGCCAGGGTTTTCTTATAACTGGCCCTTGCCTGCTGTATGGCCAATTGGTTCTTTTGCTTTAGAGCCTCTATCAGCTCTCTTTTCCTCTCCCTACATTTGGTAGTGTACCATGGGCTGCTTGGGGTAATCTGCACCTTCTCCTTTTTGGGCTTGTACCGTGGCTGTTTGGTCAGGAAGGGTCTTAGTGCAATACTCATTGATTGGTCGATGGCCGTGATGGGGATATCAGTAAGTTCATTTTCAACATAAGGGTCTAGGAGATTAGAATATGTATGGTAAATATTTGTCATAGTCTCCAGATTGCCTATTATTGCAGGCCATTTTATATCCCGTCTGTTGTTGCTGAGGAAGGGTTGTATCTCCACCTTATTATGTTCTACATATTCCAAATCCAAATCTAGGAGGTGGGCACTAAGTTCAATTATTAACGGGAAGTGGTCGCTTTCCCTTCTTTTATCTATCTTAAAAGTCATTAATCTTCCCCATGTACTTATACTATGTAAAATATAATCTATTTTCGAGGTAGAGTTGCCTCTCTGGAAGGTATCCAAATTAAGGCCTCCTTCACCCACTCTACCATTACATGCCCTCAGTCCATGTTTTAATGTAAGGCCCATAAGTTGCAATGCAGCCACTGTGCCTGGGACAGTTTTTTCTATTGTTAAATAAGGGATTGCTCTGGCTCGATCTTCTTCTTCTGCTAAATGTTCGAAACCAGTTATGGGTTCATAATTACAATTAAGGTCACCCCCTATCATAATTGTCTCTCCTCCTGGGATCTTTTTAAGCAGGTCGTCTAATAGAGTTATTTCAGGCGACTCCAAGTTTGTCCTTCTAGGTCTTATATATACATTGAACAAGTGGGATATTATCTTATTTTTTCCCCCCATTACCAACCATAAAATGTCATCTGACTCTGTGGTTTGCATAATTTATAAATTAGTTATGTTTCAGAGCTGTGATACTTGTCAAAGAGAGCAGGACAGGCATCTGTTATATAGGGTCTCATACAATAATGATTGCTGATAAAGCACTTCAATGACTCAGATGAAGTTAGCGCTGTTAGCGTTTAACTGGTGTGAATTGATGAAGCACTTTAAAACTGGAAGGAATGTGAAAAAATAAAAGTTAGAAAATGGGAAGCACCAGGAAGATATGCAGCTCGTGGTAAAGTCAGAGGGAACCCGACTATGAGCTAGTAATGGGGCTGAAAGAGCTCAGGCTCTTCGACTCATCAGATGAGCAGATCCCACTGTGGACATTGCCACTGTCTTTACAACGTAAAAGATAAATGCAGCACTGCAGCTTGCCAGTCGCTTCTCCTGATGTTAAAAGCTGCCTCGGAAAGGAGCCGCTTCTACAGCTTGATGACCTCCAGCCTCCCCTCCTCCTACACAGTAGAAAATGCTGATGAAACAAGGCTATTCTTTTTTAATCAGGCTGGAATGTTGCTTTTCTCCAGGAGCCTACGTGCAGGGGAGGGGAGCTAAGAGCGCTGCAATGAAACTACTCCACTTACGCTTTTTGTTACTGAAATGTTGTTGCTTCAGATGTAAAGAAAACATCCCAGGGAAACATAACAGACATATAAAGCAACAAACATTTGAGAAACGAAAAGCACAAGGCAAATTACCAACAGGCTGCTTCTGTTTTCGCTCTGCCCTCCCACTTCAGAAGCATGAAACTGTTTCATTGCAGTGCTCTTCACTCCTCTCACATGCACGTAGGCTCCTGGAGAAAAGAAACCTTCTAGCCTGATTAAACAACAGAAAGAGAGCAAGGGCGAGCTGGCCCTGGAAAAGCACCCCCTCGGCTGTTGGTTTATGTTTACAGAGGAAGCTGGTGGGGAGGAGGGACTGAACACACCCCCACAATGTAAGCCAAACAGGCAAATACAAAAAAAAAGTCCCTTACTGAAGAGATAAACAGGATATAGTGTAATTATACAGTACTTGGTGCTGCTCCCAAAGAAAAAAAGGAAGGACAAAGAGGCAGGACTGACCACTAGCAAGCAAGGATTTTTAAAGGGCACTGGAACCAACAAATGAAATCAGTTGAACCCCCAGTATAAGTATACCTAAAAGTATACAAGACGTCGAACGCTAACGCTCGACCTAAAAATGTGATTTCACAACACAGTAAGACCCCATGTCTCAGCAATGAGTATACCTGGTGAACTAAATGGTCTTATGTCTGTATTCTTATGTCACAACATGCACCTTTAAATATGCTACTTTACTAGTAAGTCTATGTCTATGACTCCTTTCACCCATTCAACATCACAGACACTTATTCAGTTCTAAATATCCACTTTCTCAGTAACTAGCAATCTCCCATGTCACAATAATGACAGTCTTTAATATATACATTTTTACACAAGCCACCACATGAGTGGACTCTGGGAATGTTAATTTACCCAATATTATGAACATGTTCAATTATTATTTCTGTTGGGATATGTTAATACTATTTATGTGTCTCTTTGAACAGCTTCGGTGATACAATGGCTGTGTATTTCCAAACTAAGCATCAAGCATCAGACAACATCAGGGTACATCACCGCTCTCCCCCCCACCCTCCGTTCATCGTTCAGGTGAGTCTGTGACTAGAATATATATACACTACTATCTATGTTTGCTTGCAGCTCAATTACCTTTTATTTCTAAGAAATATTAGTCAATTTATCCATTTCTCAATGTGAACAAATGGGTCAATCTGTCTTTAACATTTATTAACACAATTTGTGTCAATTACCTAGTTGCCCTCAGTCAGAATTCCAAAGCTATTAATTATTTCCTTCTTTAGCTGTTGCATGAAGGGACACACACACAAGTCCACTGCCGTCTTCAAGGACGATTGTTCAGTAGCTGACCTCAACTTGTGTCTGTCCACACTGGATGCATAACTGGCATTCACAGGTAATATGATTTTATATCTGAGTGTATAGACATGTATCAAGCAGCAAATAACATTAGATGTGATTGAATTGGCTCACTTGTTGGTCTTGAAGTGTTGTCTGTACCTTAAAGTTAATGTGCATAATATCTTGTTTTTGTGCTTGCACCCTCTTTAATGAATATTCCCTTGCATCACATGAGGACAAATCGTCTGATGATGATGGTGTTGTAGTATGGAGTTGCAACGGAACAGTAAAGCTCAAGTTTATTCCATATAACACCCAAGGCCTCTTCAATACTAGACTTCTCTTCAGCTGCCAGAGAAGACTACATTCTTGAATCATGCAAGAGTGACAAAGAGCATGGCATATGATGAATCCGCAAAGGAATCATGCAGAAGTGACATAATAACATTCAACAACATTAGCTAACCTAAAAGGCATTTGTAATATAGGAGCTGTGGTATGCTATCCACGAGTGAAGAACGGCATGTAATTCAGGGAGAAATGCCTAATCCCAGCCACCTCTGTGGCCACTGAAGAGTAAGAAGAGATTGTTGCCTTACACAGAATGACAACTCCAATAGCACCTTAGCCACAGATGCTTTTCCATCTATGAAGGATTCACCGTCCACTCTTCCAATTCAGGTTCAACCTCAGTCTTCTTGCAATCTTCTCAGAGAGAGGACACCCCAGGTGAAGTTGGCCTTTCCCACATTCAGCAATCTCCGCCACAACTTGACACATGTCAACCCTCTATGTTTGGGCAGCAAGCATCTGGGAGGAAGGCAAGGGGCTAGGAGGGCAAAATCTACTCCAGTTTGGTTTGTTGGGTTTTGAAAGTGGAATCATGCTTTCATTGACACTGGGATGCTGCTTCCTAGCTTTTGTAAAGGAAAGTCTAGATGTTATTGAAGACAGGGGGCGAGTATTATGCTTCCTTTTCCTGCTTTAATTTAATAGCAGCCAATATATCACAACAAAAACTACATCTCCAATGAACCCATGGGAAGAAGAGACCACCAAATGAAGTCAGAAAGGAACAACCAATAGGATGACTCAAAGCCAACTAACTGTCTTAACTGCAAGCAACAATTTCAATTTTCTTGCAAGAGCGTGTCAAGGATAACAAAACATTGGAATAATACCAAGAACAACAGAAATGGCCAGCAATAGAGTACAAAAGTCTGTAGCGAGATCCAATATTGAAGCTGAAAGATGTTAAAATGCTCCACAGGTTGCCAGGAAGAGAAAAGTCGCCATTGATGTAGTGTCTCTGATGTAGACAAATCCTGTGGGGGGAACTTGGTAGAAAGATAAACATTTTGATGTTGAATTAGTGGATGCAGGGGGAATCGGCACTGAAAACAAAATAGGAAGGGTTATGAAAGAGAAAGCAGTGGGATAATAGTCATTATAAAATCTAGACTTTCCTTTACTAAAACTACGAAAATCTTTCTTTTATTACAATATTGAATGCTCCTATTAAGCTTGTTTAAAGCAAATTAATAACAGAGGTAGCAACATTAGAAATTGGTTTACAATAAAAAGTTTTGAAAGTGGAAACATTGAACCAATCTGCTGATCTGAGAGCGTCCTCCAATCAAGCACCTGCCCAGAAGGCTTTAGAAGCCATAGCCCCCCTAGTGGAGTGGGCTCCAAACAAACTGGTGGCAATTCCCGCTAAGGGCATAATACATCTATCCCAACATGCAAGGGTAGTAGAAGACACAGGTTTAAATAGCTTCAAGAGGAAATAAATAATTGGAGAGAAGAGGACTTTCTCAAATCTGCAGTCTTTGCAATATATGTTTTAAACAATTTCCCATGCAAAGTTTAGGATGGGAAGAAAAATAGGGGTAATGCACCACTGACAAATTTGCTTTTGTTCTTCTATGAATTCTGAAAGACACCCCAGATGGAGAAAATTGTACTGAAGTTACATCTAGAGCTCTAACATCAGATACTTTCTTCAATGAAACTAAACACAACAACATTGTTAATTTTGCAGAATGATATTTAAGAGTAAGAAACTCGTTATCCTGCCAAGAAGTAAAAAAATTCAAAATTAACATCCCACATTTGACAGAATTTTGGAGTAGGAGGATGAGAAAATCTTACTTCCTTCAAGAGACGACAAATCAAAACATGCTCACCAACGGGTGCAGAAACAGCAGATCTAGGTATTGACTGATCTGTGTGCCTTCCCTTGTGAAGCTAAGGAGGCTAAATAAATAATAATCAAAGTCACATCAGCTGAAAAGGGATCTGAATTCTTGTCCACACACCAGCTACACCAGGACAGCCTGGCAGACTTATAAACATTGCTAGAGCCAAAAAGTGGTGGATATATTAAGCTGTTTCTTCTGAAATTCCAGGGGTTCTCTAGGCTGATGTGAAATTTTAAGAGAATGATAGAGAATTATGTAGCGAAGAAGACCCTCCGGGTTGAGAAGATGACTAGGGAAGGTTGGAATGAGAATTGGAATGATAATGATAATTGGGAAGTCTATTGAAAATTCCACCACAGAGGGGAACCACGGCTGAGTTTGTCAAAAGGGTGTGACTAGAACCAACGAAGCCAGTTGGCAATGAACTAGGCCTACAAGCCTGGCTATAATCACGAACAGAGGAAAGGCATAGCTGAGGTGAAGAGACAAGTCTTGGAGAAAAGCGTCTGTTGCTAAAGCCTGAGGATCTGGTCTCCAGCTGTAAAATATGTGAGGGTGCGAATTCAAGCAAGAGGCAAACAAGTCTACTGACATGGTGCAGAACTTCAAAGAAAGGCTTCTGTACAAGTCTCTCGGTGTCTGAAGCATCAATTTTCTATAGTGTTAAATTTCCCCAGAATATATTGAGCTTGGACTGACAGTTATCATTGTAGACAGAATTCCCAAAAACAGTTAGCTAGATCTGCTAACAGTTTAGATTTGGTCCCGCCAAGATGACTCCGAAGAATTGAACAACTGACCTTGTCTTTCGTGAATGTCTGAAGCATAATGGAGCCTACAGGCATCTCTAAACAATTTATGTGCACTGAAGACTCCGTCTCTGACCATATGCCTCCAGTCGAGATGTTGCCACATCTTGTGCTCCAACCTATCCGACTTGCACCGGATCTAATACTAGATCTGGGGCTGCAAGCGTCCAAGTGATCCAGCCACCATTGGAGTTCTGCTTGTGATTCCTGGTCTAGTTGAATTACATTTGAATAAGAAGTCCTCTGTGATGTGAATATGTCGAATATTTAATCTTTGTAGGGCTCTATAATGTAAAGGACCTGAACAGATAGCTTAGATGGAAGAGGCTAAAAGGCCCACAATCCTTGCAAGGGACTGGAGGGATAAGATTGAAAGATTGAGTACTAGCTGAATTTTGGCCCTCATTACAACCCTGGCGGTAAACCCTGCTTACCGCCGTGCAGAAGACCACTAACATACCGCTGCTGTCGCGGAATTCCGCTACAGGTATTATGACCCACAGGCCGGAATCCGCCACAATACAGACACCCACACAAGTCCGCCACACCACGATAATCCATTGGCAGTACACACCGCCGTGCTCACAATACACACACATTTGCAAAACACAAACACACTGGACAATTCAAAATACACACACCTGATACACATACACACATACACACACCACACCCACACACCCAATCCAATATAAAGCACACACCCACATCACCCACAAACCCTTACTACCAGAATTTTTAAAGCACGCCAGAGAGAGACACTACCTAAAACAACACCAGCATCCACAGACACACAACACCATCACTTACACAACATCCACGCACCTCAAACAACACACACTAACACACCCCCTCACACATCACAACAGACACCACCTCACACATCACCCACACCACATCATGGGACCTCAACGACACCCCAGGTTTTCTGAGGAGGAGCTCAGGGTCATGGTGGAGGAAAGCGTCCGGGTAGAGCCACAGCTATTCGGATCACAGGTGCAGCAGACCTCCATTGCAAGGAAGATGGAGCGATGGTGCAGAATTGTCGACAGGGTCAACACAGTGGGACAGCATCCAAGAACTAGGGATGACATCAGAAAGAGGTGTAACGACCTATGGGGGAAGGTGCGTTCTGTGGTCTCCAGACACCAGATTGCTGTACAGAGGACTGGCGGTGGACTCCCACCTCCTCCCCCACAACTAACAACATGGGAGGAGCAAGTCTTGGCAATACTGCATCCTGAGGGCCTTGCAGGAGTAGCAGGAGGACTGGACTCTAGTAAGGCAAATCTTTACTACCTTTCCCCCCCCACCTGCTTGCCATCACATACTCCCACTCTTACCCTCACACCCATCACCCCAACAACCCACCGATACCCCACCAACACAACCCACACATCCCAATGAGTATGACTGTCCGGACGGGTAAGTAATTTCCGTTTCCCTCTGTACCATTCCTCTAGGTCAGCGCCCACCAGAAGAATGGTATTTGGCATGCCATCGCCAAGGACGTCCGGACCATCGGAGTCTACCACAGACGGAGCACCCACTGCCATAAAAGATGGGAGGACCTGCGCCGCTGGAGCAAGAAGACGGCGGAGGCCCAGCTGGGGATGGCCTCCCAACGTGGGAGGGGTGTCTGTCGCACCATGACCCCCTGATGTTCTGGATCCTGGTGGTGCCCTATCCGGAGTTGGATGGGCACTTGAGGGCATCACAGCAGCCACAAGGGGATGAGTACACTCTCATTCAGCTGACTCTGCGCGCTAACAAGGTGTCTGGGTAGGGGAGGTGAGCAGTGGGTTCCCCTAGGCCAGGGAGAGGTTGGTAGGCAAGGTCCCTTGTGAGGCAGGCTATGTGGCACCCCAACCCACCAGTGGTAAGAGCCATCTACACCTAGTCAGGCTCCTGTGACTTCCAGGTGTCCAGCAATTGGTCTTAGCCCTCGTACCCGATGGTCAGCTGAAATTTCTAGGAACTGTTAGTGCATGGCGTAGTGCAGAGGGCTGCTCCATGTGTGTTGGGTCCGCCAATGGTAGTGGTGTTCCATGCACTGAACATGTCTTTCTTCTGTCTTTCTCCCCCCTTTTTGTGGTCTCCCTGTTCTTGTGTGCAATAGCATCATCAGGTGGAAGAGCATTGGCAGGGGAGCATGAGGGAGCTGCAACCCACTTGGGTCTGAAGCCATCAGTGGGACGGGGGGGCGAGGGGAGCTCCACGGTGGGGACAGGAGCAGACATCAGTGACAGCAACTCCTTCTCTGATGGGAGCTCCCTTGCAGTGGCGGGCACCTCTGTGCCCACCGCATCAACAGGTACAGCCACCACTCCCCTTACCAGCACCGCCCTCCCAGCAGCCCCTCAGCGCGTGTCCCGTGCATGCTAACCCAGGAGTGTGGGCATCTCCTTCGCCCCAGGCACCTCAGGCCCTGCCCCAGTCAGCCCTGCTGCCCTCAGTAAGGAGGCTATTGACCTCCTGAGATCCCTCACTGCTGGGCAATCTACCATTGTGAATGCCATCCAGGGTGTAGATAGGCAGTTGCAACAAACAAATGCATACCTGGAGGGCATTCATTCTGGGCAGGCAGCCCAACAGAGAGCATGTCAGGCTCTGGCCTCAGCACTGATGGCAGCCATTGTCCCTGTGTCCAGCCTCCGCCCTCCAACTTCCTCCACCCAGACCCAATTGCCTGCAACTCAGCCTATTCCAAGCACACCATCAGACCAGCATGCACACTCATCAACACACAAGAGTGGCTCAGGCAAACATAAGCACCACACATCCCACAGGCACTCACACAAGCACCATCCCCATGCAGACACAGCAACATCCACTGCCTCCACTGTGTCCCCCTCCTCCACGTCTTCCTCCTCCCTCCCTGTCTCGTCTCCACTCACACCTGCATGCACTACATCCTCAGCCACTGCCTCCATCACCAGCACGCCCATCACCACACACCGCTCACGTGCACTCACCACCCCCACTACCATTCACACATCCCCTGTGTCCTCTCCCATTGTGTCTGTGAGCCCTTCTCCCAAAGTACACAAACGACGCAGGCACACACCCACCCAACAACTATCCACCTCACAACAGCATCCGGCTCATGCACCTTCACCCAAATTCAGCAGACGTACACCTCCTACAACCACTACCTCTGTCTCCACTCCCAAACCCCCTCCATCTTCCCGTCCCAGTGTGTCTAAGAAACTCTTCCTGGCTAACATTGACCTCTTCCCTACACCTCCCCGCGTCCTTCCCCTAGGGCCAGGCTTTCCGGGTCCCAGCCCAGCACCTCACCCACCAAATCCCCAGGCACAGTGGTGCCAGCAACTGCGGGTTATGAAGTGCGCCACCCAACAGGGCTGCCAGTGTGCCACGTAGTGAGGGCAAGGACATTCCACCACCTGCCAAGGTGAAAAAGGTGCCCACATCCCGGAGCGAGAATTCGAAAGTACCAGCCACCAAGGGCTCAGCAAAAACCAAAGGGGATAGTGGCAAGACAACTGCAGCACCATCAAAGGTGGGGAAGGGCCAAAAGCTGAAGAGCAGGTCAGGAGAGGGCATGGTGGGACTGACTGAGGGACCAGTGTCTCACTTTCTATCCATGACCACGCCAACCTGTATGGCGGCGAACACCGCTAGCTGCCCCGCTACCACAACCGCCACCTGCACTGCCACCGGCACATCTACAGCCTCAGCGACAGTCCCCAGACTCTTCCCCGGAGGGCAGCCGTCCGAGGCTGCAGGAAATGTCCTGCTGTGTCCCTCTGCAGGTGCTCACCCATGCACCGCCGCCAGCACTGCCGCCAGCACCGCCGCAACAGACACCGCTGCAGGCACCGCTGCGACAGACACCGCCACAAGTACCGCCACCTGCACTGCCCCAGGCTTGTCTACAGCCTTAGCAACAGTCCCCAGCCTCTTCCCCAGTGGGCAGCCATCCGAGGCGGCAGGAAACGTCCTGCTGTGTCCCTCTGCAGGCAGCTTCCATGAGGCATTTCTTCCATCACTGTTTACACCTGCAGGTGGAAGGCGCAGCCACAGAAGTGTGGGGTATGTCGCTGCCTCCATGGCGCATCATGCTACCTGAACCTCAAAAATATTGTGGCACGCACACCCTGGTGAGGGAATTGTACCGGCCACACTGCACGTGGAGTACTCTGGGCACCATGCCCCCTCCAGAACCAGTGGAGAAATACATCCACTACCTCAGTCCGTGGCAGGATAAAGCACTCTGGGCACCAGGCCCCCTCCAGAACCAGTGGAGAATGACATCCACTACCTCAGTCCTTGGCAGGGTGAAGCACTCTGGGTACCAGGCCCCCTCAAGAACCAGTGGAGACTGTTATCCACTTGAGAGACTGTGGCTTTGCACTCCCCAGGATAAAGCAGTGGGAAAACCACCCACTGGAGAGACTTGAGAGACTGTAGCTTTGCACTCCCCAGGACCAAGCAGTGGGCAAACCACCCACTGGAAAGACTTGAGAGACAGTGGATTTGCACTCCCCAGGATAAAGCAGTGGGCAAACCACCCACTGGAAAGACTTGAGAGACTGTGGCTTTGCACTCCCCAGGATAAAGCAGTAGGCAACCCACCCACTGGAAAGACTTGAGAGACTGTGGCTTTGCACTCCCCAGGATAAAGAAGTAGGCAACCCACCCACTGGAAGACTTGAGAGACTGTGGCTTTGCACTCCCCAGGATAAAGCAGTGGGCAAACCACCCACTGGAGAGACTTGAGAGACTGTGGCTTTGCACTCCCCAGGATACATCAATGGGCATGGAGCCCCCTCGTGCAGCAGTGGCGTCGTGCATTCATTAGGCTGAGGTGCCCCCCCCTCCCCATCCCCCTGAGGTGCCTGTATATTTTAGATCTGATGCCCCAGCAGTGTTTTCTCCGTTTCCAGTCAGGTATCATGTGTGGGCCTGGCCCATGCTTTTGGGCCCAGTGGTCCACGGACATTGATTAGTACACTATCCGGACTTGTGTAGTTTGTGTACATATTTGTATATACTAAATTTTGACTTTGAAATAATGGATTTTTCTTGATTACAATGGTTACAATCATTTCCTTTTGTCCTTGCTCTCTTCCAGGGGGTGGGGGGGTGTATATGTGATGTTGCTGCGTGTATTTGTGTGTCTGTTGTTGTGTGTGGCGGTGAGGGTGGGGTTGTTGTGTGTGTGTGTCACTCTCTTTCCTCCCCCCCTCTCCTGTGTTGTAGGTGCAGTACTCACCATGGTCGCCGCCGCCACCATTCGTACTCCCGGTAGAAGAGAAGGTACACCAACATGGGCAGTACGTGTAGTTCGGGCTCCATGGAGTCCTGGTTCCTCGTTGGGTTTTGAGAGGTGAGTGTTTTCCCTTCTGTGTACTGTTTCCGCCTTGCTTTTGATAGCGTTGGTTCCGTCCCGGAAAAGGTGGCAGATAGGCCTCTTGTAATAGGGTGGGCGGTACTTTGTCTCACGCCTGTCTGTTGGCGGTGACCGCCGCGCTGTTTGTTTCTACCGCAGTAGCGGTCGGAGTGTTAAAGTGGCTGTCTATGTTGGCGGTTTCCGCCACGGTCGTAATCCCATTTTGTTTTCCGCCGACGTGTTTGCGGTATTACCACCGCTTTAACACCGACCACCAGGGTTGTAATGAGGCCCTTTGTGTTTTATTTGATTTACTTTTTATTGGATAAGAAGCAAAGAGGATGTTTTTCTGTTTATGAGGAAACCCACAAACTTGTCTGAGTTGAGGGAGAGAGAGAAGATTTTTTCATGTTGACTAGGAAACCTAGAGATTTCAAAAGATGAAGACATGTTTCCAAATGACACAGAAGGAGGTCTTTGTTCTGGGCCATAATAAGGAAATCATCTAAATAAATGATCAATCTTATTCCTTGCGCTCTTAGATGAGCCACTACCGGTTTCAGTATCTTCGTGAAGCACCAATGTGCCGAAGAGAGTCCTAAGGGAAGAGCTGTGGATTGGAATATTGAACATTCCCATTGAAAATGTAAGAATTTCCTGTAAAACAGATGAACGGGAATAGTGAAATAAGCGCCTTGGAGACCTAAGCGGACCATCCAATAACCCTCTAACAATAGTCTCCATCTTGAAATGATTGTAGTCAACATAATTGTTGAACATTCTTAGGTTTATCACAGTACAAAACGTTTTGTTCTTCTTTTGCACAAGAAAAATTAGGAAATCCCATTGAGTGAAGACTCGTTTTCTCTATTGCATTCTTCAAAATTAGAGAAAGAATTTCCATGTTGATTAAATGGGTTTGTTCTTGGGGAAATTTTAAATGGGGAGGAAAATATGTTTGACAAGGGGTTTGGTAAACGTCTGTGTAATAACCCTGAACCGTTTGTAGAACCCATAGATCTGCGGTAATCTTGCACCAATTTGGAAGAAAGAATGCCAAACGACCTCCTACAGGAAGCGGGACAGAATTTAAATTTCTTACCTGAGATTTGGCTTCCTCTTTGACGAAAACCTCTGCTCCTGAATCCTCGACCTCTTTGAGGGTAGAACTGGGGTTTGTATTCCTGAGTGTATCCATGGGAGCCTCTGTAGAAATTGCCATTGCAGGAGGCATAGCGGCTGATAAAGCGATTCCTGCCTTTACCAGTCCTGCCGAAAACTCAGGAGCTGAAGATCTTTTTAAGAGAAAACTAATCCTTATCCATAGTGGCAAAAGTAGTCACATACTTGCTCATTTCTTTTATAAAAGTGCCTCTGAAAAGCAATCCATTGGCCTGTTGGCCTTCTTCTCTGGTGGCCAAATTGCCCAGCTTTGGATCCATCTTCAATAAAAGACTTTTGCATCCCTCTTGGGAAATGGCAGGATTCACGAGCCCTCTGAGCTCAATTTGATGAAGCGTCTGGATCAATTTGTGAGCCTTCCAGTCTAGCCTCCTCAGCCAAATCTAAGATTCTGGTTAGAGGACCCGTTAAATCAAGAAGCCTGTCTTGACAGGTGGATCAGGCCCTGTTCACCCCTTTTTTAGGGTCTTTGCCACATTTTGAAAAGAATAGCACTATGTTAAGATGTATAGCAGGTGTGGCTGTAATGTTGTATGGAAGAGAAGGACAGGGACATTCAGAATGTAATTTGTTCCTAGTGGATTTATCCAAAGCCTGTCTCAAATGGAGAAAAACAAAGCCAAATTATCAGAAGAGAACCATTCCGGAGAATTCGGATGGTGGATTAAAGTAAGTTCAAACATTGGTTCCCCCATACAATCAAGAACAGTGAAATCAGGGTTATTGGATGAGTCACCAAAATCCATCTGAGAAATTCTGCACCTTTTTTCAGGCGGCCCATGCCAGACATTGTCTGTATCTTGGTCATTAATATCATCCAGATAATCTTTATCCATGTAGTATCCCATAAGTATCCCTCAACTGCTAATATTCAGTTGAAGAGAAACCTTATCGGCTGTATTAAGACTCCTCACAGGGGTAGGACCAGAATTTTGGAAAGAACTTGCATTATTTAAGGTTGAGTGAACTTTAGAAAAGGTATGTTTCTTCCCTTTATTTAATTCAGAAATATTATTTTGTGAGACTAATTTTCGAAAAGAAACCTCACCATTTCTTGACACCTGTAGCATGGAAGCTGAGACAACTTGCTGGACAGAGAAATAGCACTGTGCCATGAAAAAAAGATAGGGGTAGGTGGGCACAACCCACAAGCTCCACCCGCGGGGAAGGGCCCAGAGCAGACAAGAGGAACCACCCAGTCTTAAAGGAGCAGTCGAAGTTTCCAGTGAACGCATGCTGAAGCTAGTGTCTCTCCACAGAGCACAGAGAGACAGAGGAGGGAATCACTCAAAGAGCAGAGCTTGCCTCCTCAGAACACAGAGGGGCGCGCAATGAGGCAAGCACTCGTGAAGAGCATATCTCCTTGGAGCATAGAGGGAGCGCAACGAGTAAAAACATGCTTGAGCGTGAAACAGACAGGTCGTCTGACAGGGGAGTGCATTCTACAGCAGAGGAACCCAGGTAATAAAACACAATTAAGTACAGAACATTTATGTCAGGAAATATAGAACAATAAAACTTATCTTGACTGCGAGCAGCAAGAAAAGAAGAATTATTGCTCCCAGTTAAGACAGTTTTTGGACTTGAAGTCTCCCTATTGGTTGTTCATTTATTACTTCATTTGGTCGTATCTTCTTCCCCTGGGAGATGTAGTTTTTGTTGTGATATCTTGGCTGCTATTAAATTAAAGCAAGAAAAGGAAGCACAATAGGAGCCTCCGGTCTTGTAAAACAATAGGAGCCTCCAGTCTTGTAATAAAATAGCCATGCACTGAACATACAAGCTAGAGATTCCATCCAGCTCAAGAACTCACCAACTATGAACAGAACAGTCCATACAAAGTAAGCTGGATTGCCATTCTGTTATCAAACTACATGTCAGAGTGGAAGTGTCAGCCACAACAAAGAGCACAAAGACATGGAGTAAAGCCCATGTGCCGTTGCATTCCTCAACAGAAACTAGAAAATGTCTGCCTTCTGAAACTGAGTTGAGTGGTGACTCTGCCTTGCCAGGAAGATCCCTCCTTGCACCACGATATTGGTTTTGATCCCCTCTCCCTGATGTAGTGTGAGGAGCTCCAGCAGCAGGTTGGCCAGAGGCCCGGCCAGATTGAGATTGACCTAAACAGTTGCAGTAATTGCTCTTTTGCCTCAGTGACTCACAAACGTTGGGCTCTGTGGGTTAAACTGTGGTCTACCCGATTCAACTGCATATTTTATTCCACCCCACCTTTTTGCATAATTGCTTTCTGTGCCTTCTACCTTCCCTCCCCCTTCCGTTACTGCTGTTTTTATCAAATTGGAGATTCCGTTGAGGCTCTGACGAATATATTTGACTCTTCTCTCCCCTTTTTAAGGGCTCATTTGATTTATAGTCCTACTCTGCTTTTTGAGCTGCCGAGTAATGTCATTGTTTTGTCTAATTTACAGCTTCTGTATTTTTCTGATATATGTTTGTATTTCTTTTTGCAGAAAATCTTAAATAAAGGTTTTTAAAAAAAGGTTACCTTACTTTTCACGCCTCATCTTTGATAACAGCATGGGTGACGAGAACTGGGCATGCTGTGCAGAGGGCACCACCAATGTTATCACCCCTCATTTGATTTGAGTTCTCATGATTAACAACTGTGCCAGGAAAAAGAAACTCCCGGAACTGACAATGACCTCACGAAGATCACTTCTGCACCTGGAAGACGAAATTACCTGTAGATATGGTATCGCCTGGCTTCATGACTGACCATAACCTTGAAAAAGCATCCCATGATACAGCATAATAAGCCAATCCATAAGGTACTGTGTTTGTGTTTTTTTAAGCAAAAATGTGTTTCATGAATGAGAACGGTGGCCTCGGAGTTCACTCTGCTGTTACCTACCACACCTGGTGCTCCTTTTCCCATCCAGGTGCGTGTTCATCCGGCGGGAGGGTCACGTGCGTCACTACAAGCTTTTGGAGGGGCTGAGTTTACCTCACAGCACACGTTTTCAAGGCAGCCATCTTGTAGTGGTTAATTCAACAAGTTCAATTTCTGTATGAGTCCTCTGTTGATACACTTACTGTTCTTCATTTGCATCTGGCATTGTCACCATTGTGTGTACAAGTTTCTGCCATACACGCACAATTCGTACCTTCCTTGAAGTTTTTACTGTAGTAGATCTCCTTAATATTCTGTGTTCTTGAAAGGAACTATTAATTGTTCCTCTGTGCAATACCCCAATTTGGCATGTAAATGTGTGTTGTAATCATCAATACCCACGCATTCTTCATTTTTTGTTGCTGTTGCAGAATGTTTGCTGCAACCTACATCCAATTGTTAGAGGGAAATCTGTTAATAAAATAAAATAGATCAATTTGACAAAGTAATATAGGTTTAATCGATTTTCAGCTGGGAACGACAGGCAGTCTCAACATAGAGGCCATGACTGAAGTTCAAAGTTCTATTCACATGCAGTGGTTTTTATACTGTAAAAAACACCAAAACTATGGTCACAAGTTTAGCATTGACGTAAGCAAGAACAAGCAGTACAGATGAGATAATAGGGGAGAGATACCTCTTGAAAAGAGCACATGCACGATTATTGGTCACCTCATGGGTAGGTAAGTAACATTGACGTCATTCAGCATCTCTATCTTTCTGCACGACAAGTTGTTACATGATGCTCCCGTAGCCCTGCTTTGTGCAAATGCTTATCTGACCCTTACACAGTTCCCCTCACCAAGGTATGAATGACTTGTGGTTTTTAGGACTCTTGTGCTAAGGCAGGATACACCCTTTTGTTCCACCATGTACGTGCTAAGTGAAGATTTTGAAAGCGACAGTTGGTGCAGCTCCAAAGAAAAAACTCTCATTCTAATGTGGCTTGGGCCTCTTGTGTGTTTCAGCACAGCTAACTTAGCAATGCAGCATGTGTATAAGTTTCCTAAGTAACAAGTGTTTGTCCTAAATATGACCTGCCTTTCCTATTGAACCCACAGTCTGTCTTTTTTAGCATGTCATGTATTAAGCCTCTCACTACTTACATTAGTTTACAACTATCTCTAGCCTAAAATGTTTGTATTGGGGTTTGGGAACTTATGTTTGTATGTATGTGATGAATATGATGTGTTCCTATTCTTCCTACATCACAATGCTAGAAGTTTCACTCATTTAATTGTGTGGGCTATATCATCAACCACCATGCACATACATTCTCCATCATTAATTTATAAAATGTGATTTTCCTGATATTGATATAGTTCTTATACAATGTTTTTCCACTTCACCATTGGGTACCCATTGTATTATAAAATACATGAATAAATAGCCTGGTTACTTTGCTGTTCTCTAATGCTAACAGAGTATTTTTACTTCATGTCTGTGGCAGCTGCAAGCATGAGACAACCACCTTCATTTTTCAATGATTATAGCAAGCCATATTTGCTGTGGAAACAGTAGGTTAAATTATTTGAACTCTATTTGATTGCCAATGGGGGATACAATTTCCCTCATTAAGAAGAAAACACATTCTTCTCCATAATTTAGGAACAGAGCATAGAAAGATTTATGAACGCCTTACTGAATCTATTGCAGTACAGAGCCGGTGAACAGGAAGTGCTGTTTCAAGTCACTTTTAATAAAATTTGAGAACAATTTGGTGATAAAGTAAATGGTATGGTGGATGGTCCCCCTCCAGTGCCCCTCTTCTCCCGAAACCGCTCTGCAACCCTCTCCTTGGTCCGGGAGCGCAGGTCATACCACCGTTTCTTCAGTTCCTCATCATCATCAAGAGCCAGGAAGTGTTTTCCAGAGTGTTCTGCTGCACCTGCATTCAATTTGCGGCACAGACGCAATTTGCGACACCCACTCGCAATTTGCGTGTTCGTTTTTTAGCGCGGTCGCAAAAAGCGACCTCACAAACAGCGGACTCGCAATCTGCAGTGCGACTTCATTTGCGAGTCGCAAAATGAAGTTGATTTTTCTTCTTGGATACCCTTTAGCGAGTCAGAAATTGCGAGTCGCAACAACTCGCAATTTCTGATTCGCAAATTTTTCCCTTAGGGCAAGATGTAGGTAGGAAAAAATTAGCGAGTCGGAAATTGCTGGGCACAGATGGGTTCCACATTGACCTGTGTGTATGTCTTCAAGGTGTATTCAGCTATACCTAGGAGGTATCCGTCTCCAAACTCCCCACGTTCTAGGCGTTGGTGTATTCCACTGTGCCTGAAAATGTAGGAGTCATGTGTACTCCCTGGAAATTTGGCAACCATGTCAGTGATAACATAATGGGCGTCACATACCACCTGGATGTTCAGTAAGTGGGTACACTTCCGGTTGCGGAACATATATTCCAGATTTGCAGGAGGGCATATTTGTATATGTGTCCCGTCTACACACACCCTATGACATGGGGGAAGTTGGCAATCCTGTAGAATTCCAACTTGGTGCTGTTGATTTCTGCCTCATTCCTGGGTAGGTATATGTATCTGGACATGTGTGTGAGTATGGCATCTAGGAATGCTCTGAAGAACTGTGAGAGTGCACTTTGGGATACCCCACCTGCCACGGCAATGACCCCCTGATAGTTACCCGAGGCCAAGAGGTGCAGTGAGCATAACACTTGCACATGTGTGGGGATGGCGCAGCCGCGCACAGTCTGGCGTTGAAGCTGTGGATTGAGTAGATCTATTAAATCTAGGATTGCTGCACTGTTAAGTCTGTATTTATCATATATCTCCTCCTCAGTTTGTTGGAAAAGTGTCTACCTGGTTCTGTATATCTTCCCCTGTCTCTGGCTCCTCCTCCTCATCTGCTGTGCGGCGTGGGCTCTCCTCCTCCTTGCTATCACATATATCTCCGCCATCTTGATTAACCCAGATGCCTTCTGGGTCTCCTTTTATACTTTGGTTCTGGTTACCACCTGCTCTGAGTTAGTGGTAAATTGGAAGTGCAAAATGGGCTTTTTGCGACTAGTCGCAATTTGCGAGTGGCTATTGCATATGGTTTGCGACTCGCAAATAGCGACTTCCTATTTGCGGGTTGCAAAATGGGGTTGCTATTTTTGCGAGTCGCTAATGGCTCGCGTCGCATTTTGCGAGTCAGAAATTGGATTTTTGCATCCCATTTCCGATTTTGCGGGGTCGCAAATTGCGATTCGGGCCATTTGCGACTCGCAAAAGTTTGCTACATCTGGCCCTAAGTAACTTGAAGAAGAAAGTGCTCTCCTGGAGAATTTGCGATGGTCCAAGGAAATGGCTCATGTGTGCCACGTGTGACTTTGTTAAAGTGCTGAGTCGACTGTTGGCTTATGTGGAGTCAAAGCGCAACTTCTGCCGGTGTGAAGCGTGTGAATGGAAAGAACGCTTCACTGTACGATCTATGCATTGTTGGTCAAGAAACTATGACCAGCATCCCACTAAAAGGTAATTCACTGCCACACAAAATAAAGTTAACCCTGAAGGTGGATTCAACCAGGTTCACAAAGCACAAGCACAGTTAAAGACAATTATCAGATACCAAATAGTGCTGGCTGACAGAACAAGTACAAGTAAAAAAGAAGCATACCAATATTACTCTTACCTGAGTCTTGTTGGAGCATTAAGCTACCACAGCACCAGGCGGGGAGACTCAAGAAGAAGCACTGGGGTTGTGCTTACTGAAATGACCTATACCTGAGAGGCCATACCATCAATGGTGCCGGGTGGTGGCTCAGAACAAATCCAGAGGTCTCCATGAGTGACAGGGCTCTGATGGAGACCAAGAAGAAGGTCAAAACTTCAAAGACTGTCTTGGATGACGCAGAAGCTGAAATATTGATGGGCCTCAGTAATGATGCAGATTCCCAGGGACAAAGTACAGCATTTGTCAGAGCTCCACACTCGACGTCAGACACTCCCGTGAACAGTTACAATGCTGCTGCCTTCCTCAAACTACTACCACCATTTGACACTGCCAAAAAGCAAAACACTGGTGAGTGATTGACTGTATGGCTAGAGACATTTGAAGATTTCATAGATGCACTTGAACAGACTCATAAAAGAAAGATTATAAAATATTTCAAAAATATTTCTGGTGAAGGTGTGAAAGAAGACAAAAAGAAATTGCCAGCCAAGAACTACTGAAGAAGTCACATACTGTCAGATTAGGAATGGGTTGAATCTCAAGCTTAATCCAGTACCAAATGTCGACTATGAACAATATGTTTTCATTCAGGAACATCAAAGAGTTGGCAAAATCAATTCATGAATTTGTAGAAAGACTCAACATAATCATCAAACACTGTTAAGTTCAATTTAATGATGAAGAAGCCATGAGGCTTAGAGTGATCAATGGATGCGTCTCTGATTCATTCAGACGATGAATGCTGAGTATAAGAAAATGCCTCCTTGGCATGGTTACCCCCTAACCGTTTGCCTTTGCTGATGCTAAGTTTTGATTGAAAGTGTGCTGGGACCCTGCTAGCCAGGCCCCAGCACCAGTGTTCTTTTCCTAAACTGTACATTTGTCTCCACAATAGGTACAGCCCTGGCACTCAGATAAGTCCCTTGTAACTGGTACCCCTGGTACCAAGGGCCCTGATGGGCTGCAGCATGTATTATGCCACCCTGGGGACCCCTCACTCAGCACATGCACACTGTCTCACAGCTTGTGTGTGCTGGTGGGGAGAAAATGACTAAGTCAACATGGCACTCCCCTCAGAGTGCCATGCCAACCTCACACTGCCTGTGGCATAGGTAAGTTACCCCTCTAGCAGGCCTTACACCCCTAAGGCAGGGTGCACTATACCACAGGTGAGGGCATATGTGCATGAGCACTATGCCCCTACAGTGTCTAAGCAAAACCTTAGACATTGTAAGTGCTGGGTATCCATAAGAGTATATGGTCTGGGAGTATGTCAAACATGAACTCCACAGTTTCATAATGGCTACACTGAAATCTGGGAAGTTTGGTACCAAACTTCTCAGCACAATAAATGCACACTGATGCCAGTGTGCAATTTATTGTAACATGCACCCAGAGGGCATATTAGAGATGTTCCCTGAATACCAATCCGACTTCTAGTGTAGGCTGACCAGTTCCTGCCAGCCTGCCACAAACCAGACATGTTGCTGGCCACATGGGGCGAGTGCCCTTGTCACTCTGTGGCCAGGAACAAATCCTACACTGGGTGGAGGTTCTTCACATCTCCCCCTGGAGGAACTGTAACACCTGGTGGTGAGCCTCAAAGGCTCACCCCCTTTGTTACAGCGCGCCAAGGGCATCCCAGCTAGTGGAGATGCCCACCCCTCCAGCCACTGCCCCCACTTTTGGCAGCAAGGCTGGAGGAGATAATGAGAAAAACAAGGAGGAGTCACCCACCAGTCAGGACAGCCCCTAAGATGTCCTGATCTGAGGTGACCCCTGCCGTTAGAAATCCTCCATCTTAGTTTGGGAGGATTCCCCCAATAGGATTAGGGATGTGCCCCCCTCCCCACAGGGAGGAAGCACAAAGAGGGTGTAGCAACCATCAAGGACAGTAGCCATTGGCTACTGCCCTCCCAGACCTAAACACCCCCCTAAATCTAGTATTTAGGGGCACCCCAGAACCCAGGAAATCAGATTCCTGCAACCTGAAGAAACAAGAAGGAGTGCTGACCTACAAGCCTGCAGAGAAGACAGAAGACAACAACTGCTTTGGCCCCAGCCCTACCGGCCTGTCTCCTGACTCGAAAACCTGCAACCAGCGACGCATCCGACAGGAACCAGTGACCTCTGAAGCCTCAGAGGACAGCCCTGGACTAAAGGACCCAGAAACTCCTGTGAGCAGCGGCTCTGCTCAACAACAGCAACTTCTTTGCAACAAAGAACTCACGTTTCCCGCCGGAAGCATGAGACTTCTCACTCTGCACCGGCGCCCCTGGCTCGAGATCCAGAGAACAAACACCACAGGGAGGACTCCCTGGCGACTGCGACCTCGTGAGTAGCCTGAGACAACCCCCCCTGAGCCCCACAGCGACGCCTGCAGAGAGAATCCAGAGGCTCCCCCTGACCGCGACTGCCTGTAACAAGGGACCCGATGCCGGGAACCAGCACTGCACCCGCAGCCCCCAGGACCTGAAGGAACCAAACCTCAGTGCAGGAGTGACCCCCAGGCGACCCTCTGCCTAGCCCAGGTGGTGGCTGGCCCGAGAAGCCCCCCCCTGTGCCTGCCTGCACAGCTAGAGTGACCCCCAGGTCCCTCCATTGTTTCCTATCTAAAACCCAACGAATGCTTTTCACACTGCACCCTGCCACCCCTGTGCTGCTTAGAGTGTGTTTTGTGTGCCTACTTGTGTCCTCCCCAGTGCTCTACAAAACCCCCCTGGTCTGCCCCCCAAGGACGCGGGTACTTACCTGCTGGCAGACTGGAAGCGGAGCACCCCTGTTCTCCATAGGCACCTATGTGTTTTGGTCACCTCTTTGACCTCTGCACCTGACCGGCCCTGAGCTGCTAGTGTGGTAACTTTGGGGTTGCCTTGAACCCCCACCGGTGGGCTGCCTATGCCCAGGAACTAAGACTTGTAAGTGTTTTACAAACTAACCATTACTTACCTCCCCAGGAACTTTTGATTTTTGCACTGTGTCCAATTTTAAAATAGCTTATTGCCATTTTAACAAATGCTGTATATGATATTGCTTTTATTCGAAGTTCCTAACTTACCTGTGTGGAGTACCTTGCATTTTATGTATTTACTTCAAATCTTGAACCTGTGGTTCTTAAAATAAATTAAGAAAATATATTTATCTATATAAAAACCTATTGGCCTGGAGTAAGTCTTTGAGTGTGTGTTCCTCATGTATTACCTGTGTGTGTACAACAAATGCTTGACACTACCCTCTGATAAGCCTACTGCTCGACCACAATACCACAAAATAGAGCATTAGAATTATCTAATTTTGCCAATATCTTACCTCTAAGGGGAACCCTTGGACTCTGTGCACACTATTTCTTACTTTGAAATAGTATATACAGAGCCAACTTCCTACACTGAGAAAAACTCCTAGTCTGGATCAAGTGTGGATGGCTGCCAGAGCTGAGAAACTTGCTGAGAGGCAAGCTGTTAACATGGAGGCTGGAGATGTACAGAGCGAGTCAGTCATGAGTGTGAAAAGTAATTAAAAACAAAAGACTGAAGGACACAAAGTGATGTCTACACTCAGAAAAGAAGTTGTGCTTTAGGTGTGGATTTACATTTCCAAACAAAGGAAAGTGCCCCGCCATTGCTCAGCTATGCAAAGGATGTGGTAAAGTTAACTGTTTTGTAACGAAATGCAGAGTGAAGGAAAAAGAAGCTGTCAAGATGCACAGACAAAATAGCTGCCAGAATGTTCCAGAAGCAACGTGTGATGCAAGCCCACAAGTGTAGGAGGCTGGCCTGGTTTGTAGTGGGTACCTTGGGTACTTACACCTTACACCAGGTCCAGTTATCCCTTGTTACTGAATGTAGTAGTGTTCTAGCAGCTTAGGCTGATAGAGGTAGCTATAACAGAGCAGCTTAGGCTGATCTAGGAGACATGCAAAGCCCGTTCGTTATCACTTACAGTTACACAGTACTTCTACACAAGTAAAGGCAATACTCAGGCCCATATTTATACTTTTTGACGCTAAACTGCGCTAACGCAGTTTAGCGTCAAAAAATTTAGCGCCGTCTAACGCCATTCTGAAGCGCCATGCGGGCGCCGTATTTATGGAATGGCGTTAGCCGGCGCAAGCAGACCGGCGCTGCCTGGTGTGCGTGGAAAAAAACCACGTAGACCAGGCAGCGCCGGCGTTGGGAAAAAATGACGTTAGGGCGTCTTAAAATGGGGCAAGTCAGGTTGAGGCAAAAAAATCGCCTCAACCCGATTTGCGCCATTTTTTTACGACGCCCAGACGCCATTTCATGACTCCTGTCTTAGTAAAGACAGGAGTCATGCCCCCTTGCCCAATGGCCATGCCCAGGGGACTTCTGTCCCCTGGGCATGGTCATTGGGCATAGTGGCATGTAGGGGGGCACAAATAAGGCCCCCCTATGCCACCCCAAAAAAATAAAAAAATATAAAAAATTATACTTACCTGAACTTACCTGAATGTCCCTGGGGTGGGTCCCTCCATCCTTGGGTGTCCTCCTGGGGTGGGCAGAGGTGGCAGGGGGGGGTCCCTGGGGGCAGGGGAGGGCACCTGTGGGCTCATTTTGAGCCCACAGGCCCCTTAACGCCTACCCTGACCCAGGCGTTAAATAGTGGCGCAAATGCGGGGTTTTTTGACCCGCCACCTCCCGGGAGTATAAATACGACGCATTTGCGTCGCCGTCATTTTTTTAGACGGGAACGCCTTCCTTGCATCTCATTAACGCAAGGAAGGCGTTCACGCAAAAAAAATGACGCTATTTGGCCATACTTTGGCGCTAGACGCGTCTAACGGCAAAGTATAAATATGGCGTTAGTTTTGCGCCGAATTTGCGTCGAAAAAAACGACGCTAATTCGGCGCAAACGGAGTATAAATACGGGCCTCAGTGTTACCAAAAACAAAAGGTATTTATTGGGGTGACACAGTACCAAAAATATATTAGAGACAATACTCCTTCTGGAGGTAAGTATTATACACAATATAAACACTAGACAACCAAAATTAGACAAGTAAATAGTTATAGAACAATGCAAACAGTAGGAAATCCTATAGAATGCAATGGGAGAAAATTGGTCTAGGGGCAACACAAACCATATACTAAAAAAGTGGAATGTGAATCACAAATTCCCTCCTAGAGAAGTGTAGTGTGTGCAGAATCGCTGGGAGTGGGAGAGTAAGAATTCAGTAAAGGTAAGTAAATTATCCCAGAAAAGCAGGATTAAAGTACTGCAAGTTTCCTTAGGACACACTTACCTCGTTTTTGGGATTTTGCAGCAGCCAACCAAGTCTGCAAAGAACAACTGCTGGATTATTGGACTTCAAGACCTGCAAAGGAAGGGGACCAAGTCCAGAAGTCGAAAGAAGTTCCAGGAAGGACAGGAGCCCCTGCCAACCCAGAAGAGGGTGCAAAAGAAGAGTCCATGGTTAGTCAAAGACTGCAGAATTGCACCCTAGGAAGATGCCAGCCGGTTCCTGCATGATGTAAAAGATGTCCCATGGCATGAAGTTTGTTGCAAACAAGATTTTGTATTGTAAGTCACCAACAAGCCTTGGCTGTGCCAAAAGTGTGTTTTTCATCAAAATGGCACTGGATGGACCCAGGAGGGACCTGGGGGCTTCAACTCCATGTGAGGAGGAAAAGGGGGCTCTCAGCACTTTAGAGAGCCCTCAGGATGCCAGCCAGCACCCCCAGAAGCCACAGGATCTGGGTTCAAAGGAGGTTCAAAATGCAGTTGATGCAGCACAACAAAAGAAGATCCCACACCGCTGGAGAACAACTCAGCGAGTTCAGCGTCACAGGGGGGAGTCCTGGGGTCCTGGGCCAGGCTGTGCATGAAGGAATTTTGCAAAGAGTGCACAGAGGCCTCAGGAGGTGAAGAAGACACAGTACACAGGGGTACCATCGTTCTCAGGAAGGCAAGTTCTTACCTCCTCCAAATTGCGTCAGCAGGACCTCAGGACAGTCTAAGTTGATGATGTCCACCCTCTGTGTCCTTAGGAGCAAGCTCGTCATTGTGAGAGGAGTCCCAGGGTACCAGTCGTAGTCTTGGAAGGTGCCTGCTTGGAGAAGGGGAGTGACTCCTTCACTCCATGGGAGATTTCTTCAGTCCTTCTGGTGCAGGATGAAGACAGGGAGTCCCCAGAGTGTGCACATCATAGAAACTGTTACAGTTGCTGACTTGGAGCTGAGGTTGCTAAAGAAAAGTGTCTCTTGTAGACACTTTAGTGCAGTTACAGCGTTTCTTGGAGCAGGCTGCGGTTGATCCAAGGTCAGAAGAGTCTAAAGTTGTTGCAGAGGATTCCTGAAGGAAACTTGCAAGCAGAATCTGAAGAGAATCCACAGGAGAGACCCTAAATAGCCCTGAGAGGGGGATTGGCTACCTTATCAGGTATGGACCTATCAGGAGGGGTCTCCACACATTGCAAAGCAAGATGGCTGAAGTCTGGGCCACACTGGAGGAGCTCTGTGCACCACCCCTGGGGTGGTGATGGACAGGGGAGTGGTCACTCCCCTTTTCTTTGTCCAGTTTCCCGCCAGAGCAGGGGAGAAAGGGTCCCTGAACTGGTATAGTCTGATTTATGCAAGGAGGGCACCATCTGTGCTCTTCAAAGCATTTCCAGAGGCTGGGGGAGGCTACCCCTCCCCAGCCTGTAACTCATATTTCCAAAGGGAGAGGGTGTAACATCCTGATCTCAGAGGAAATGCTTTGTTCTGCCTTCCTGGCACTGGGCTGCCCAGACCCCAGGAGGGCAGAACCCTGTCTGTGAAGTGGCAGGAGCTGTAGCTGCAGTGCAAGCCTTAGAGAGCGGGTTTGGCAGTACTGGGGAGCCCCCAGGATGCATGGAATTGGCTCCCCAATACCAGATTTGGAATGGGGGATAATTCTATGATCTTAGACATGTTACATGGCCGTATTCACAGTTACCATTGTGAAGCTACATATAGGTATTGACCTATATGTAGTGCACATGTGTAATGGTGTCCCCGCACTCACAAAGTCTGGGGAATTTGCCCTGAACAATGTGGGGGCACCTTGGCTAGTGCCAGGGTGCCCACACACTAAGTAACTTTGCACCTAACCTTCACTAAGTGAGGGTTAGACATATAGGTAACTTACAAGTTACTTAAGTGCAGTGAAAATGGCTGTGAAATAGTGTGTGCATAGCGTATTTCACGCAGGCTGCAAAGGCAGTCCTGTTTAAGTTTGTCTGAACTCCCTATGGGTGGCAAAAGAAATGCTGCAGCCCATATGGATGTCCTGGAACCCCAATGCCCTGGGTACCTAGGTACCATATACTAGGGACTTATAAGGGGGGGTCCAGTGTGCCAATTTAAATTGGTAAATGAAGTCACTGGCCTATAGTGACAAATTTAACAGCAGAGAAAGCATAAGTACTGAGGTTCTGGTTAGTGGAGCCTCAGTGACACAGTCACAGGCATACACATTAGGCCATAAACTATGAGCACCGGGGTCCTGGCTAGCAGGATCCCAGTGAGACAGGCAAAACACACTGACATATAGGTTTTTATCTATGAGCACTGGGGCCTGGCTAGCAGGATCCCAGTGACACAGTAAAAACACACTGACACACACTCACAAACAGGCCAAAAGTGGGGGTAACCATGCAATAAATAGGCTACTTTCCTACAACAAGACCAAGCAGCAACATCAGTTGAGGCAAATATATACTAAACAAAGCTGACTGTCATCTAAATCATCCTTAAACAGTTCTTCAACATCAATAATAAGTGAAAGTAAAGAAAGTCATTGTGCCACGTCAGTGCTTACCCCAGAAAAAGTTGCACATCAGACTGGTTGCCTGTGTGAAAAAAGTCAGACTAAGAAATGTCAACATGTCAAAGTAACAAAATCATACAAACACTGTCCAAAGATTACATTGAAAATAAATGGATGTTAAATAACAGATACGATAGAGGAAGCTTTGATAAATATAATGCCTGAAGACAAGTAAAATGAAGTGTTTCAGTTACCACTATTTACACCATCAAAGACCAAAGTATACACATTTGATGCATTGACACCCATGAAAAGTAAAGGATTGTTCAAGGTGACAGCAAAACATAAGAAAATAAAGGTACAAGCACCGATCCCTGTGCTTCAAGGTACAGACGCAAGTGCCTGAGAGATGAGTTTCAACACAGCTGCTGACTGATTTTAGTGAATTACAACATGAATGCTCATGAGGAAATAGTAAGTAAATTGCCTTCGGTGTTTAATGGTTTAGGAAAATTAAAGAATGTGAAAGTCAAACTTCATATCAATGAGGATATCCATCCTGTTGCTCAGAAACATAGACAAGTTGTTTCTCATTTACAAGTAGCTATTGAAAAAGAACTTGATTCATTACTTAAGCATGACATTATTGAACGTTCCACTGGTCAGACACCTTGGGTTTCTCCCATAGTCATAGTGCCCAAAAAAGGACTATGAAGGAGCTGAGCGCATATACATTGACATGCGCCAGGCTAACTTAACAATTGAATGAGAGCGACATTCAGGGCCGCACATTGCTGACATGATCACGCTATTGAATGGTGCCAAAATCTTCTCTCGACTTGATTTGAATAAAGGTTATCATTAGCTAGAACTAGAGGAAAGCTGCAGATATATTACAACCTTTGCTACACATGTTGGTTTGTTTAGATACAAGAGACCTAGGTGGTCATTTGGACATTGGTGGTGACTGTTAAAGTGGCGGTAATACCACCACTAGGCTGGCTCTAATTACCGCCAAATTATGACCATGGCGGTGATAACTCCCATAGACAGCCAATGTACCACACCATCCGCCAGGGCATTAACACCACTCACCATGGCGGTAGCCATCAACAGCCAGGCGGAAGACAAGGTACCGCCATGATTTCCAGGGAGGTATGAACACCATCAAAAGCCTGGCGGAAACAGAACACAGAAGACCAAAGACTCACCCTCAAAGACACAGAGAAGATCAACACTGCCATGGAACTGGACCTCCAAGTCTTCCCGATGCTCCTCTACGCCATGCTCCACCTGGAACACCAACGCCGACGAAGAAGACGATGACTGTAAGTACAGCCACCTAGCACACAAGGGAGGGAGGGAGGAAAAGGAGAGTGCCACACACGCACAAAACACCATTCACACACACCATACACACAACCAGCTACAAGTGAAAAACAATGTCACAGGACACACACCATAATAATGCAAGGACAAAAGTAATGCAGAATTGATTGTATGGCAACAGCCACCATATGTCTCAATGTGGAAACAAAAATATATGAACAATTGTCCATAAAGGGCCAATGCCCAGTCCAAAGTACAAAAGGCCCACATGGCCACAGCCCAATCCCCAACTTGATCCTGACAATGTCAGCACTAAATTGTGCAGGGGCAACATGTTGGAAGTGGGCAAGCACCTCAGGGGGAATGGGGATGGAGGGCACCTCAGCCGAAGTGTGGAAATTGGCCACTGGTTCTGGCAGGGCTCCATGCCCATTTCCCAATGCTGGGGAGTGCAAGATCACAGTCTCTGATGTGGGAAACTTGCCCACTGCTTCTGGAAGGGGCTCCATGTACAACAATCCCTGGAGGGTGGCCTACATGCCCTCTGCTGGAGGTAAGGGCTGCTGTGTCTCTGCTGTGGGAGGTGTCTCCTGGGCAGCCTCTGCTGGAGGTGAAGGCTGCTGTATCTCAGCTGGAGGTGAGGGCTTCCTGCCTTTCAATGGTGGTTGAGTGGGAACCTCTCCTTTCATTGGTGGGTGAGTGGGAACCTCTCTTTTCTACCAGGACTAGGAAGTGCCTCCACTGTCACGGTGGACTGTTTGTCTGAGGTGCTGGGCTGGGTTGTTGCAACCCTGCTCTTACGGGCAGGATGGGGGATTGGGGGAGGGACGTGATCAAGTTGGGCAAGGAAAAGCTTCTTTGGGACGGTGGAGCGGGATGAGGGAGAAGGGATGGGAGTGAAGGTTCAGTGAGTGGTTGCTGGAGGAGTATGTTTGCTGAACTTGGGTGCAGGTGCATGGGCAGTGTGCTGATGTGAGGTGGATGGCTGTTGGGTATCTGAGAGCGTGCGTTTGTGTCCCTTAGGAGGGTGGGGACAGACAGGGTGGGAGAGGACACGGGATGCATGGATGGATGTTGTGGAGATGTCTGCTAGTGAGGTGTGTGTGCTGCTTGGTGTGGTGATGGTGGTGGTGGCTGTTGAAGCAGTGCATGCAGGTGTGAGTGCGGATGTGACTGTGAGGGAGGAGGAGGAGGGGGAGACAGTGGAGGCAGTGGATGTTGTTGTGTGTGTAGCTGCCTGTTTGTGTGAGTGCCTGTGGCCTGAAGTGTGGTGCCTGTGTTTGTCTGTGCCACTCTTGTGTGATGTTTTGTGTGCATGCTTGTCTATATGTGTGCATGGGATGGGTTGAGGTTGAAGAGATTGGGAGTAGGATGTGGTAGTTGGAGGGGAGACGGTAGGAACAGGGACAATGGCTGCCATCAGTGAGGAGGCCAGAGCCTGAAACAATCTCTGTTGGGCCGCCACTCCACTGTGGATTCCCTCCGGGAATGCATTGCATTTCTGCATCAGGGATGCCAGCCCCTTGATGGCCATTTCAATGGTTGACTGCCCTACAGAGATGAATCTCAGGAGGTCAATAGCCTCCTCACTCAGGGTAGCAGGGCTCACTGGGCAGGGCCTGAGGTGCCTGGGGTGAAATCGCTGAGGTGCTACTGGGAGGGCAGTGCTGGTACTGGGATGGCGGCTGTACCTGGAGCTGGGATGGTCCCAGAGGTGTCCGCCACCACCGGGGAGCTGCCATCGGAGGAGGAATCAGAGTCAGTGTTGTCACCTCCTGTCTCCGCTGTGGTGCTCCCTTTGCCTTCCGTACCACTGGTTCCCTCGGCGTCAGTGGACTCTGCCCCCTGGGTCCTGTTGGATGAAGCTCCCTCTGTCACCGGTTCCCCTGCTCCTCCGCCAGATGATGCTAATGCACACATGGACAGGATGGCAGAAGAACAAAGGGGGGTAAGAGAGAGAAAGGGAACACTGGTTCAATTAGAGTACCAACACCACAGTTGGCATACACATTACCAACACACACAGGGATCAGAACTGGGATTCAATTGGACAGGTGCCACAGCAAGATGACGGCCAACCACTGCCAATTGAACCCCTCCTGAGACCCACTAAGCCCTGTCTGACATGGAATGCAACCTAGCTAGGCTACCTGATTTTGCTATTTAACACAATGTCAGGCCCCCTGTCAGTATAATAAATCAACAACTTTTCTTCAAGAAATTCAAAAATGAAGTGAATGATGTTATGACACAACTAGGTCAAATTCAAGTGAGTTAAATTCAAAGGAATGCAGTCAAAAGAGTTTCACATAAGTCATTTCACAGTCCATTCTAATCCAGAGATTTATTAGAAATGTCTTCTTTTTTACAGCATCATCCATGGAAAAACAAACATCGAGCCAACACGTGTTTCGTCATGGGGAAGTTCTCTAGTTCCCAACGACTTCTTCAGGGCTTTTGTTCTATAGATAGTGAAAAGAGTCCGATGACAGAGTCCACGACCGGCGACTCTTAACTTATATGAATTCCAAATATAAATGGTCGTGTCTGGCTTCAAGAGGTAGGTTATACAACTATCTCCAAATGTTCAGTTGCTCAATTGTCCGGAATCCAATATTTGAAAATACCGATTTATTCAATGCTCCTATTTAGTGTCAAGCGCTCCAGGTACGACGAGTGTGTGTTGCCAGAAACGCCTTGTTGCGAGTACGCAAGTCCCCATGACGAAACACGTGTTGGCTCGATGTTTGTTTTTCCATGGATGATGCTGTAAAAAAGAAGACATTTCTAATAAATCTCTGGATTAGAATGGACTGTGAAATGACTTATGTGAAACTCTTTTGACTGCATTCCTTTGAATTTAACTCACTTGAATTTGACCTACTTGTGTCATAATATCATTCACTTCATTTTTGAATTTCTTGAAGAAAAGTTGTTGATTTATTATACTGACAGGGGGCCTCACATTGTGTTAAATTGTTTCTTGTTGGGGTTTTTTTGAAACCTCGGAGGGATGGGTGTTTTCCCTTGTGGTGGCAACCCCTGAAGATACACTTGGCCAAGTGTTTACCTGAGCGCCATTAATCCCCTACTATTACACCCTCTTTTATTTCTATTTACCTGATTTTGCTATACACCCATTACCCTTGAGCTGGATCACGCTGCGACGTCTGAGCTGGCATTAAGGGGCACCCACTAACTCCAACCCACCAACCGGATCCTATGACATCTTCCAGTTCTTGTTGTAATGCCCACTGTCCTCACTCCATGTGGCTGCTGTGATTCCTTCAAGAGCCCATCCAGCTCTTGGTAGGCCACCACCAGAATGCGTGCCATCTAGGGGGTCAGGTTCCGATGGGCACCCCCTTCCTCATTGAGAGGCCATCCCCAGCTGGGCCTGCACAGCCGGTCTTCCGTGCCCAGCGACTCAGGTCCTCCCACCTTTTCCTACAGTGGGTGCTCCGCCTGCTGTAGACCCCAGGTCCACATGTCCTTGGCGATGGCACACCACAATCCCTTCTTCTGATGGGTGCTGAGCTGCAGAGGTATTACAGACAGGAGGACACCATTACACATACAATCCAGCCTATCACACATATGGCCCATCTCCATTGGCACACACATCGCCTGGCGCCCACCATGTACACTACCACCAGACATACCACCCCCCCAAATGACACGCTGCTTGTACACACATCTCCATACAACCTTGCCAGATGCATCATGCCCAAGGTGTACTCTGTTGGTCTGGAGGGCCATACAGCTGTCCATACTGGGGTAGGACCCCATCCGCCAAGAGCTCAAACTCCTCTGAAGCGAAGGCAGGTACCCTTTCCCCGGTCACACGGGCCTTGGTAGGTTCCAGACACAGGTCACAGCAGCACATGTAGTGTAGGTGTTGTCCTGTGGAAAGTCAGGAATCAAGTGCGTTTTAGATATAAAATGATGGTCACATCTGCGGCCGCCGCTGATCCCCATTGGCCATTGTACTCCATAGAGCCCCATATTAGCCAATGAAGAATTGCACGGCGGTGCAAGACCGCCTTCCTCCATGACACCCAACGTTGGCGGAGTTCCCTCACTTCCACCTGTCCCTACATACAGGACAGGCGGTTGCCATTTCATGGTGTTGGACAACATTCAGATAATCCATAACTGCGTCATTGCTGGAAATTGCACATACATTGCCATTCCCACTTTGTCATCACATTTATGCTCTATGTACACTGAGGTGGTGGTTCCGTTGTTCAAATTGTGACAGCCTACTTACTCTTGTGTACCTTAGATACCTACCACTGCAGATGAATAGGAGGAGGAGACAAGCCCCCATGTACAGACCCCTTGTGGACTTGTCTACACTTGAGGATAGGCACATATTACTCACCTATAGACTGGGCAGGGCCACAATCACAGAGCTGTGTGCTCAATTGCAGCCTGATCTGATATCATCTATCCGTCATCCCACTGGAATCCACCCTCTTGTGCAGGTTCTATCAGTGCTCCATTTCCTGGCAACTGGTTCTTTCCAAGTGACAGTGGGCTTGGCAGCAGGAATGTCACAACCAATGTTCTCAATCGTGCTGGCAATGGTTTTGTCTGCAATGGTCAAACACATGTGCAGCTACATTGTTTTCCCGCAGGTCGAAGATTTAGCCACTATGAAGGCTGGATTCTATGCAATGGGACATATACCCAATATTATTGGGGCGATTGACGGTACTCATAAGCGGTCATTCTGACCGCGGTGGGCGGCGGTCGCCGCCCGCCATGCGGTCACCGCCGAATGACCGCACCGCGGTTAAAAGACCGCGGCGGCCATTCCAACTTTCCCGCTGGGCCGGCGGGCGCCCTCCAAAAGAGTGCCCGCCGGCCCCGCGGGAAAGCCCCTGCAACCATGAAGCCGGCTCCGAATGGCATGGGCAGTGCAGGGGCCCCCAGGGGCCCCACGACACCCGTTCCCGCCATCCTGGTTCTGGCGGTGTAAGGGGGTCGGAATCCCCATGGTGGCGCTGCTTGCAGCGCCGCCATGGAGGATTCCCTGGGCCAGGGGAAAACCGGCGGGATACCGCCGGTTACCCTTTTCTGACCGTGGCTTTACCGCCGCGGTCAGAATAGCCCAGGAAGCACCACCAGCCTGTTGGCGGTGCTTCCGCTGCCCTCCGCCCTGGCAGTTTCAAACCGCCAGGGTTGGAATGAGGGCCATAGTGTGTTTGTCCCCCCCCACCAGAATGAACAGGTACATGAAGCCTTTGTTTTGAGGAATAACAAAATGTGATGGCACAGCTACAGAGGCACAGGGTGTGGCTAATAGGTGAGCCTGAATCCCCACCCAATGTATGTCAGCGTATGCCTTCTGATGTTAACCCCATCCCATTGTGTAAGGCTAATGTTTGTCCCTCAATACTTGCAGGGGACTCTGGCTTCCCAAACCTATCGTGGCTCCTGACCTCTGTGATGAATGCCAGGACAGGGGCTGAGAATCATTATAATGATGCACATGTGCGAACCAGGAGAATTATTGAAAAGAACTTCGGCCAGGTTCAGATGCATCCATCTGACAGGTGAATCCCTGTGCTACTCACCCAAGAAGGTCTGCGAGATAGTAGTGGCATGCTGCATGTTGCACAACCTGGCCCTCAGACGACATGTGCCTTATCTGCAGGAGGAGGAGATTGGAAATGCCCCTGTGGCAGCAGTGGACCCTGAGGACAGTGAGGATGAGGAGGCAGAGGATCAGGATGTGGACAACAGAACATCAGTTATATGTCAACACTTCCAATGACACACAGGTGAGACAGTGTAACTGACCATTCCTCTGAATATTGATTTTATCTGTGTGGCTGTAGCAGGATAGCATTCACTTCCTTTACATCTCAACTTACTGTCACCTATGGCTTCTCATTTTGCAGATGTTGGTGATATAACAACAGTGTACTGATGTGATGACTACAGACAGCTACAAGTCATTAACTGTATGCTATCACAGTGTTCAGATCATTTGCACATGATGTGACTGTTTCCATAATTGCACATTTTCATCACATAAAACACTATCACTCAAGTTGTGTTTAAGGGTGTTTATTGTAGTGCAAATAATTGACAGATAAGTGCAATGGAATGGGATGATGGTAGAAGAAAGTCCAGGGTATTGTTCCAGTCTGTTTGTAGCACAGATCCATTGTATAAGGGGCCATAGGAAGGGGAGCAAAGGCAGTTCAAAGTGGACAAGGTGACCGGGTGGGGCACAAGGGGGACATTCAGGAGGGTCTCATTTCCTGGCGGTTGTCTTGGCAAGTGTCTCTGGCTTCTGTGTGGGTCACAGGAAACGTTTGAGGGGTGGTTCACCTTCTGCAGGGGGAGGGGTGCTGGTGGCCTGTGGGTCATGTGGCAAGGCCTCCTGCCCACTAGCTGCAGCAGAAGTGGAGGGCTGGTCAGTTGACTGGCTAAAGGTAGGGGCCTGCTGCTGTGCTGTCCATTCCCTCATGATGTTGGCCATATCTGCCAGCACCCCTGCTATGGAGATCATGGTGGTGTTGAGGACCTGCAAATCCTCCCTGATCTCCTGATGGTGTTCCTCCTGCAGCTGCTTATTCTCCTGCATGTTGGTTCGGATCTGGCCCATCTTGTCCTGGGATTGTTGGTAAGCCCCCAGGACATTGGTGAGTGCCTCCTGGAGAGTCGGTTCCCTGGGCCTGTCCTTCCCCGGTGCACAGTGGTCCTCCCAGTGTCCCTGTTCCCCTGTGCCTCTGTCCCCTGAATGGTGTGCCCACTGCCATTGACCCCAGGTCCCTGATTTTCTTGGGGTGAGGTGTGGACTGGGGTCCCTGTCCAGGTGGGCACACTGCTGATTGACGTGTCCTGGGGACAGAGGTGTGGGGACGTTGGGTGGGTGCTGTTGTGTTGGATACTGATAGGGGAGGCTCTGTGGTGGGCTGTGAGTGAGCTGGGGTGGCCAACTGACCAGTGGTCCCTGATGGGCCAGGTAGTTGATCCAGATCCTGAAGTCCAGAGTTACTGTCATCACTGGGGGAATCATGTGATGGGGGACTGGGTAGTCGTGGCACCTCTTCACCGCTCACATTGGTTGGGGCACCACTGGGGAGGTAAGTGATGTATTATGCTTCATGTCTGTGACAAATTGTACATCCCTAGCTTCCCCTCAATTGTTGCTGTTGCCCTGCCACCTTTGTTTGTGTATGGTGATGTATTGTGGGATGGTTAGTTCTCCATGCTGTGCATGCTTTGGTGATGGGTGTCCATGCAGGGCTGGTAGAGCTGTCCATGCATTGGTATAGCGTGCAGGGCTTGGCATTGGGGTTAGTCAGATGTGTAGGTGCAGTGTGTGTGATGGAGTGGAGTGCAGGGAGTCAGGGTGTGGGGGTGAGATGGCATGCAGGTGTGGGGGTGATAAGTAGTAAATATTGACTCACCAGTGTCCAGTCCTCCGGCAACTCCAGTGAGTCCCTCAGGATGCTATATTGCCAAGACTTGCTCCTCCCATGCCTGCCGTGAGCTGTGGGGGAGTAGGTAGGGGCCCACCGCCAGTCCTCTGTAAGGTGAGCTGGTGCCTTGGTGCCAAGAAATGTACCTTCCCCCCGTAGGTTGTTCCACCTCTTCCTGATGTAGTCCCTTGTTCTTGGATGCTGTCCCACAGCGCTCACCCTGTCCACAATCCTCCATTGTAGCTCCATCTTCCTGGCAATGGATATTTGCTGGACCTGTGCTCCAACCAGATGTGGCTCTACCCTGACAATTTCCTCCACCATGACCCTCAACTCCTCAACAGTGAAACGGGGGTGCCTTAGTGGGTACATGGGTGTTGTGGGGTGTGTGTTGTGCAGAGGGTGTTGAGTAATGTAGTGTGGTGTGAGATGTGGGGTGTGTGATGGATGAATGAGTGGTTGTGGTGTGTGTGTGTGTGTGTGTGTGTAGTTATGTCTGTGATGTCGATGGTTAGCTCTTGCAGTCTTTTGGTGCTGGCAAAGGGTTGTGGGTAATGTGGGTGTGTGTTTCATAGTGCTGTGGGTGGGTGTGTGTGGTGTGTGCATCAGTGTCAGGTGTGTGATTTTCGTTTTGGCCAATGTAGTATTGTTTTGTATTAGGGTGACCATTCTGATCACACCGGTGTGTACCCCCAATGGTTTAGCCCCATTGAATTTCTGCCGTGGTGATTCATGGGTCATAATGTGGTGGGCGATGTATTGTTGGCGTAACGGTATGGGTGTTCGTACCAACACTTTAACACTGACCTTTGGGATGGTGGATTTGTGTATGTGGCAGTATTCTGTCGGTTTGGTATGTGTGTGTCATAATATGGAAAACAGATATTCGCCACAGCAGCGGTATGTTGGCAGCCGTACCGCGGCGGTGAGCGGGATTTACCGTCAGTATCATGATGAGCCTTAGTTTTGCTGTGTCCTCAGCTGTATAACTTTTCCACTATGTCATACGACCCATCATACAATCTGGTGTTAATGCATTTAACTATAGCGATGACATACTGGTATTTGGAGCTTCACAGAAGGAGCACAATAGAGCCACCACACAAGTATGTACATTACTTAATGATGCAGGTTTGACTTTAAACTCGGACCAGTGTAAGTTGAATAAGACAAAACTAAAATTATTTGGCCATGTCTTTTCTGATGGCTGTCAATGCTCCAGTGTGAAAGATAACAAAGAAAAAAGTTCCTTTCAAATGGTGATAAGAATGTGAAAAAAGTTTCAAGGGACTCAAACATGTCATCTAAAATGCTACAGAAATGGTGTACTTCAATTGAAAGCTAAACACCGAGATTGTGGTTGATGCTAGCCCTTTTGGGTTAGGCCCTATGCTTGCATAGCATAGTGAAGGCCCTACTGCTAAGTGACATATTGTGTTTGTCTCAAGAAGAACGTGCTTACTCAGAGCCTAAAAAGGAAATGTTGGCTGAAGTATGTGCTTGTGAACACTTCAATGTATTTCTGTATGGAAATCATTTTATGCTGGTGACTGACCATCTTCAGTAATCCAAAAGCCAAGATGCCTCCTCAAACTGAATAATGGGGACTACAATTGTAAGGGTATGATCATACAATTGTGCATTGACCAGGAAAGGATCAAAATCCTGCAGACTACTTTTCGAGAGTGCCTATTCAAGGCCATGGTGCTCCATCTAAAATTGCTGAGGCCTAAATCAATTTAATTGTCAAGTCAAGTACAACTCCTGCTGTATTGTTAGCCCAGATTATCACTGCTTAGAGTCATGATAGTGACCTTAGTCACAGAACAATCATGTTTGACCTCTCAGCAATGATGTTGAATATCAAAGTACAAGAATGTTAAAGATGAATTGTCCATAACTCAGAAAGGAGTTATATTACGAGGATCGAAGATCCTGATTCAGAAGAGTATATGACAAAAAGGGATAGTAGTAGCTGCGGTATTGTTGCTACAAAGAGAGCTCTCTGAGACGGAATTTGGTTGAAAAGGAACTCAAAGCCTTTCACTTGTGCAATTGCCTATAAACCAAATATTTTGAACATGTCAGAACTCCCTAAACATGCTTGGAAGAGAATAGCTATCTAGTTCTTTGGTCTGGTCCACAATGGAGATTGTAGAAATCTGGCTCTTTATATAGTGGACCAAGACAAGGTACACTGTGTAAAGAGTCCATGCAAACCTCTATTGGTCTACAGAGTCAAAAACGCTCTTATGTTAGTGTGGTTGACCAGTTTAGGCTTGTCAGCGGGTAGTGTTAAGCATTGGTTCTACTCACAGAAGGCAGTTTGGGGGTCATTACGACCTCGGCGGTTTTTTTGCAAGACCGCCGAGGGGCCGCCGTGCGGAAGACCGTCTGTGCAGGCGGTTTGCCGCTCGGCGTATTATGACTGTTGGCTGCTCTCCGTCGTTATTCAGACGGAGAGCCGCCAACAGCCATACTTGTGGGTGGTGGGGAAGTGGAGGTTGCTCCACCTCCACCGCCACGCCAACAGAACACCGCCCAGCGAATCACGTCCTGTGATTCGCTGTGGCGGTGTTCTGTTGGCGTGGCGGTGTCGGCGGAGCTGCCCCCATGGCTCCCGTCCCCTCCCGGAGGATCGACAGACCAGTTAAATCGATCGTCTGTTAGGGGATGGGGTTGGGGGGGTGTTGTGTGCGTGCATGGGGGAGTGCGTGTGTGTATGTAGGGGGGGTGTTGTGTGTATGGGAATGAGTGCGTGTATGACTGTGGGTATGTCTGTATGGATGTGTGCGTGTATGTTTGAATGTGGGTGTGCGTGCCTGACTGTGTGTGTGGCTGTGGGCATGTATGTCGGGGTATGTGCGTGTGTGTTGGTGGTGCCTGCATGCGTGTCGGGTGTGTGTCAGTAATGTTATGTTGGGGGTCGAGGTGGGGAGGGGGGCCCTGCCACCTTTGGGGGGTGGCAGGGGTGGTGGGGGGTGTAGGGGAGGGAGTCGGGTGGGGGTGGGGGAGACCCCTATCAATGCCAGGGAAGGAATTCCCTGGCACTGATAGTGCCTACCGCCATGGATTTCATGGCGGTTCAAACCGCAGGAAATCCACGGCGGTAAGCCGGGTCCAAATACCGCTGGCGGTATACTGACGGCCGCAGGGCTGGAGACCCAGGTCTACAGCCCGGCGGTCGTTTCCGCCCTGGCGGGCGGGACGGAGAACCGGCGGATGACCATGGTCGTAATTCACCTAGGTAAGACCGCCAGCCTGTTGGCGGTCTTACCGCCGGTTCTCCGCCATCCGCCAGGGTTGTAATGACCCCCTTAATGAGACACACACTTGAAGAATAAATCTGAGACCAATTTAGAAAAATAGTAAATATGTTATGTACATTTTAATGCCAAGAACTTAATTGTCAAGTAAGTACATTTTAAGATATAGGGGGTTATTACAACTTTGGAGGAGGTGTTAATCCGTACCAAATGTGACGGATATACCACCAGCCGTATTACGAGTTCCATAGGATATAATGGACTCGTAATACGGCTGGTAGTATATCCGTCACTTTACCGTCACTTTTGGGACGGATTAACACCTCCTCCAAAGTTGTAATAACCCCCATAGATTTTTACAGGTTAGTAAAATGTTCACTTAAATGCATCTTTACACAGCAATGCTTTTCCATGGGGAAAAAGTCATATGTTGCATGCAGTTATTTATGGTCACTTTCTGGGGTTCTCCTTTGGGACTTAGAGTCGTAGGGGGCCAACGTCCAAAGTACCACCAGCAGTTACTCATTACCTGCCCTAGGGTGTCCAGTTGCACAGTTACGGGTCAGGGTGGTAGCTTTTGCATACACTGGTGGAAAGAAGGGGGGCCATCTGGAAACAGGCTGCAGAGGGGGACTTGGCGAGCTAGGAGCTAGAACTAGGAGCTCCCAATGGGGGACAGAAGTCACAACTGTCCTGGAAGCAAGAAAGCACAGCCAGTTCTCGAGTACCCAGGATAGAGCTCTTGGGTGCAGAGTGGACAGGATGACTGGGATGGGTGCATCAAACGTCCTTGCTGTTGTTGGGGACGCCAGTTGAGGGTGCAAAAGCAGGTCAGCTGGGCCACTCTGGAAGTGAGTTTCTCTGGTGCTGATGTCTCTTGACGGCTGCTTGGTCTCCGTGCAGTGGGAGTCCGGCTGGACTCAGACGGGCTTGGTTTGCTGCAGGGGGTTCGGTACTCTGGGTATTGGTGGTGTATGGCTTCAATTGGTCGAGGAGTCTTCTCACTTGGTGGGTCATTGGGTCTGACCTTTTAGGGCACAGGTACATCTTCCTGGCTGGCTGCACCATCGAGCTGACCAGGGAGGTGCAAGATAGTGGACTGGACTCTGCTGCTTCAGCATCTGTGGACTGCAGGGGAGTAGCTCCTCTCACCAAAGGGCTGTTAATCTACAGGGGTTCTTAGCAGATGCTCAGATGCAGGACGAATCACTTTGTCATGTTTGTCGAGACTGTTGCTGGCAGAGTTTGGTGCCAAAAGTCCACATCAAGTTATCTGTTCTCATTTCTTGTGGCTCTTCTTTGTACGCTTCTTCAGGATCAGACAAATCTTTGTTCCTGGTATTAAGAGTGCCTCCAAAATACTCAATTTAGGGGTGTTAAACAGAGTAGCCAATGGGCTGCTTACCTATAGGGTGACTGCACTCTCTACATGACCACTTGCTGTGGGGAGTGGGCACAACCCTGACTCAGTGAGCCTACTTCCACCAAAAACCAAGATGGTGGAATTCTAAGTTTTGTGTTCACATCAGATAGCCCACCTTAGGGGTGGAACTAGCCTGATAGGGAACACTCCACCTGACTAGCTAATGTTCCTGCCTGTCCTGCTGCCAACTGGGCCTGTGGCAAGGGGGTCATGTCTTGACTTACTGGGGAAGCTGGAGTCACATAACAAAGGCAGCAGAGGCCTTATGAAGCCTTCTGCCTTGAAATGCTGATAACTAGCCATCCTGCTTGGAGGATATGGTAATACTTCTGCCCAGTTCAGGCTTTGTCTCTGATGCCAGGGAGTGTAGGCTGTCACCTCCTGAGGGTCAGAAACTCGACTGTGGTGATAGACTGGTAAGGACAGGTCAGCCAGTACACTAGTAGTTGGTAGGTTTTTTAGGGGACATATCTAAGGTGCCCTCTGGGTGCATGTATGAATAAATCCAACACTGGAATCAATGTGGACCTATTAATATGAGATGTTTGATATGTTATGTTATGTTATGTTATGTTATGTTAATTGACTTGTAGAGCGCATGGCTACCCAAAGGCCTCCCAGTGCTGAAGGACAATCCCCATAACTATGAAGGAGAGACGGCTGGATCTAAAACAGCCAGGTTTTCAGTGCCTTTCGAAAATTAAGTTTGTAACTGATTAGTCGGAGCTTCAGGGGAAGGGCGTTCCACAATTTAGCTCCCAGGTATGCCATAGTGGCACCGCCCCATCTGGCTTTTTTTCCCATAGATAGCATGGCAACTGCTGGTGACGCAGTTCTAAGGGCTGTGGTGGGATTATAGAAGGTTGCTAGGGTCTTCAACAAAGGAGGACCTCTGTTATGCAGTGACCTACGGATAACGCATAAAGTTTTAAATTCTATACGCTGTTCCACTGGTAGCCAATGTAGGGAGGCAAGAGCCGGTTTCACGGATGTGTGCCTAGAGATGTCCAGTAACAGGCAGGCCGCGGCATTCTTAACTACCTGCAAATTCCTTTTAACGTATTTGGGGGAGCCAAGAAACAGTCCATTGCCATAATCAAGTCGGGACATAATAATCGCCTGAATGACAAAGCCTTTTTGCAAGGGGAGGAAGTATTACAAGAACCTTCCTTAAGAGTCTCATTAATCTAAAACAAGTGGCAGAGATTTTCTTAGCATTGTGTTCCAACGTAAGTTGGGGGTCTAACCAGATACCCAAGCTTTTAATATACTTCTTGGGGGGAGGCCATACCCCAGGGACAGTAGGCAGCAAAAGATTCTTGCCCAGGCCCAGGTGGTGGGCCAAAATCATTATTTCTGTTTTGTCACTGTTTAGTTGGAGCCTACTATCCATCAGCCATTCTGATACTGCCTGTAGGCAGGAGGACAGTGCGAGTAAGGGTCCCTCTGTCCCAGAATTAATGGAGAATGAAACCACTAATTGGGTGTCACCTGCATAAGAGATAAGGGAGAGTACAAAAGATTCCACCAGATTAGCCAGTGGGGCCATATATATATTGAATAGCATAGGACTGAGCGAGGAGCCCTGTGGCACAACACAGCTGCAGTTGAACCTATCAGAGAAATATGCCCGATCAAGGACCTGGAATGATCTATTCTCGAGAAACGAGGTAAGCCAGCTGAGTGCTAGGCCCTCAATTCCAATCTCCCTCATCCTTTGGCTAAGCACCTGATGATCTACTGTATCAAAAACCGCACTCAGATCAAGAGGAATAACTGCCGTCATGTGACCCTGGTCCATACGATTTCTGCCCTCTTCCATGACGGCTGTCAAGGCTGATTCGGTGCTATGAAGCGGCCTGAAACCCATCTGGGTAGGATGAAGGATGTTATTATTCCCCAACAACATGGATAGTTGAGTATTAATATATTTATCTAATATCATTATAAAACATCTTGGGTTTCAGTGAAATCATTGTGTAGCTGGTGAACTCGTAATTAGCAGTGTCCAGCACATGTACTTAAAATTACTTTTCTGTTTACTCGTAATATCTAAGAATCAACTTAGATCTCACATGGGCATATCTGCTCATGCAGATATGTCCACCCATGTAGTGGAGTGCACCCGGCCTTAGTGCTGTAAGGCCTGCTGTAGGGGTGACTTACTTATACTGCATGCAGTGTCAGCAGGCATGGCACACAGGAGGTATGCCATGTTGTTTTCACTTTTCTCTGCACCATGTCATGCAGCCTGCAATGGCAGTTTGCATGAGTTTGCTTAGCTGTCCCTTTGGGGTGGCACAATACATGCTGCAGTCCTTAGAGACACTCTTTAGTAATCCAGACCCTAGGTACAAGAGGTACCATTTACTAAGGACTTACAGAGGCGCTAAATGTATATCCAATTGGGGAATAACTGGCCCAGTTGATCTGGCACTGGGGACATGGTTAGCAAAAAGCCACTGCACTTCGGTCAAAATTGCATCCAATACCAAACAAAAAGTGGGGGTGCCCATGTCAAAAAGGGGCACTTTCCTGCATACATCATTTATTGTTGACCATAGATTAATATTCATGTTTTCCTTTGGTCGAAGATCTCTCATCCACAACACATGAGCAAGTAATTGAAAAACTTGACATCTTTACAACATGGGCCTTACCACTCATTGTGAAGTATGACAATGTTTCACCCTTGAACAGCAAAGAATTTAAAGAATTTCTGGATCATCTGAATATAAAGCATCAAAAGATCACATCCTTATGGCCACAGGCCAATGGACTCGTTGAGTGGTTTAAGAGTATGCTAAAGAAAGCAGTGCAGTGTGCAACTCTTGAGAAGCTCAGTCTAAAAACAGGACTGAACTCTGCTCTAAGGGCTAATTGTTTGACACCTCACTGGACCATGGGTGAAAGTCCTGTGACTGTGATATGAATGAGAGCACTGGCAACCAAGATACCTCAATGGACCACAGAAAGAAAAAGTAATGAATACCTGATTCATGCAAGGTACTTGGTTCAAAAACAGAAATGAAAGTATGCAGACAAAAGGTGACATGCAAAAGATCTCTCATTCTGAAAAGTAGATTTCATGATTGCTCGACAGTTACAGAAAGAAAATCTGTTGCTTCTTATAATACTCAACCTTTTCAAGTGGTGTTTAGCAAGGGACACATGGTAAGTACCCAATATTTAAATTTTGAATGAAACAGATCAAAATCGCTGAGGTCGAGCCAGGTAAGAGCTTCTGGACACCCCTAACTGCATTATATTACTGTAATAGATGTTTTGTCTATTCTCCATTTCAATCTCCTGCTTTCTTTATCCTTTTTCTGCTCTTTTCGGTTTGATCTTCTTGAACAATTTGAAGCAACCAAACACAACTATGACGCACAATGCTATTATCAGTATCGGTCTCAGGATACTGCCAACAAATCCTCTTCCTAGAGAACTAAACCACTTTCCAACTGCTGAAAAACCACCACCTATTGCTTCCCGAGCACCAGTTGCTTCTAAACTCTTCAAGTCCTTTTTCAGGTCTGTCATGTTTTTGATCTACTTCCTCAGCTTCTTTGGTATTATCCAGGATAAATGTGTAACATTGTTGCACTTGCAACATTTTGCAGACTTCGCTCTTTGTATAATGCAAGCCTCTTTTGCAAAACCATTGATTGCATAGCAACCATATCTGTGTCGACTAACAAGAATGAACCTGCTATATCTGTAGACAACCTATTTACAATAGTTGACAACTTCCTTATCTTCAGGTCAATTAGGATTACACCTACAGATGGAATCAGTGGCCAAAAATATTTCCTACTATCTCTGAAGTACTGGAACATCTCTTGACTTGGGCAGTTGTCTTCTGCTTCCATACAGGTTCATTAAAGTGTTCCAGTTGATAAATCTTTGGAAACACTTCTCCTAGATAGCATGTACCATACCATCCTTTTGGCTATCTGAAATAAGCTGTTTTCCACAAATGAAATAGGCTCCTGGTATAGTGGGATCTTGTCCGGCTAACATGAAGTTTCAAACACTTACAAACAGAAACATATATCTACATTCAATTTTCAGTCTGTATATACACAATTTCCCTACTTGTTGCTAATCTAAGGTCAGGGCAGCTCGTCTCTCTTTGGCTGTATGAGCTACTTCTTTTTTTCCCGAACTTCAAACAATCACTCCCATTTCTGCCTTTGCTTTCATTTTTCTCCTTCTATCTTCCACTTACCCTACAAACTCCTTTTCTACTGGGGAATGAACACAGGTCAAATTGTTGCTATGGGCATAGACTGTACTAAATGTCAGTAAAGGCTCAAAAAATCCTCCTACTGTGTCAATGTTTTTAGCTTTTGCAATGCTGCTGAAATGTTCCATGATGGGGATAACTGAAAAGACATAGGGCCTGATTATGAGTACAGCAGTTCATCGGACTTCTGTACCCGCTGTGGCGATCTGACTGCTACATCGTTGGTGCTCCGACTGCCAGATTAGGATGCTGGCAGTCGGACCGTGATAACACTGCTAACACTACCAGGAACATAGATTCCACGGTGCAGAAAGCTATGGTCAAGCATGTCAATGCTGCTGTCGGCACCGCCGTGCTGATCATGACTTTCCTTTCCACCAGCCTTTTCTTGGCAGGCAGAAAGGCAGAGTTGGGGCCACAGGGTAGCCCCTGCACTGCCCACGACCAAGTTCATTACCACGAGCATACTCGGAATGAGCATTGTTTGCCATGGCAGACAGTGCTCATTCAGAGTGTGCTGTGTGCAGAAGCACTGGCCTCGGCTCTCTCTGAGAGCCGAGTCTAATGCCATTGCCCTATTTCCACTGGCCAGCCCAGCGGAAATATCATAATGTAGTGGTGGAGAGGCCGCCGGCTTGGCGGGGTTCTCCCCACTGCAGTATTGGAGGTCTGGCAGTCCTACCGCCAGACTCCTTATTGTCAGGAATCCACAAGGTGCCTCCTGCGTTATCTGTCAGCATCCCCAGGGATTAGGGTTAAATCATATCTCTGTTCTTGGTTAAACCTTCACATGTTTCTAAGTAAGCATAATGTGCTGTGTTACACAATGGGTTTTATCAAAGCTTGTTTTACCAATGCTTGTTTGCTAATGTGAGCAGGTGTAGGCATGTGCTTCTAATTGGGTGTGGTGTAGACATGTGCTTCTAATTGGGTGTTGTGACTCATCCACATGTGGAAACTCAACTGCTTTCCTGATTGGCTATAAATGGCAGAGTGGAGCATGCCTCCCTTCTTGGCTTTGTTTTGCTTCCTGATCTCAGCATCTGATTTGGCAGTCCAGCCCCTGCTGTCATCCTCATATTCAGGACTTTTCAGCCAATTCTTTTTTTCGTTCCTGTACCAGCTGACACCAGGCATTCCTCCAGCACTCTGGAAAAGGCTGCAGCTAAGTAACTAGTATTCTCCAGGGAGTTTGTTCTTTGAGCACTGCGCTTTCCTAGAACAGCTGGCGTATTTCAGACCTCGTATTTTGGCACAGTGCCTATCTTGAAGAGACAAATGCATTTCTGAACATTCTACATTATTATTGTAGTTACTTGCCTAAATGTTCTTCAGGAAATCTGCTTGAGCTCAAGTACTACAAAAAGTGACAGTGTAATTTTAAAAGAGCATTTACGTGACTCTTCTTTCTTTAATAGCATAACTATTAAATTGTGTCATTCATGCCTGTGTTTCAGGTTTGAGTCCTTTGCTTTTGAAGGGTTTTTCACACACACAGTGAAACCAAACCAAACTGTGTCACCCTAACTGTTTAAACCCAGAGTGGACATTTGTATTTCTTGGATTGTTTTTGTTCCTTTTAGTTTAAACCTATGCATGCAGGAAAGTTATACGTGCTATAATTAATGCCCTTGTTTGTCTTTCTTGCGCATGATAAGTGCAACCACAGTCCTAATTGTAGTGTGCAACAGTGAATCTCTGTGAAGCCAGCCCTAGTGTTGCAGTACTTCTTGTTATGGTACTCAGTTTGGTTTTTTTATAATGCAGTGTTTTGTCTCTTTCTCTTCCACCCCCCCTTTCCTTTTGGAACACCTCCTGGGGTTTCTGTGCCCACCAGGAAGTGCCGAGAGGTGTTCCAGGAGGTCAGGGACATACCATTGCCCCTGCAGACATCCTGCTTTTCAGGTGAGTGCCCCCGTCTTGACACTTATCAGGCCCATAGTTGTAATCCGAGTACTAATACTGGAAATACTCTTGCTGATACATGAGAGTCAGCACCAGACTGCAGATAATTCCATATGTAAGGGGCAAGCTATGATAAGTAATTCCCTTTGCAACTGATTAAGGAGTCTTGGTATAGACATAACTGTTCTTAACCTGCATGGTATCTACATACGCATATAAAAGCTTATAATACACATTTGTTGACAGGTCTCCTCTGGACCCGTCTGCATGTAGCTTTTACATCTGGATATGACTCTCTATATACTACAGGTGCTGTATGAACTGGGGCACTTGGGGATCTAATGTCTTCTGAACCAGAATGTGTAGGTAAATTCAATCCTATAAACAACAAAATCATAATCAGAACTGCTACAACTAATACTACTGTGCATATGTACCTAAGTTTACTTTTTTGTTTCTAGTGGACTTCATGAGTTCTCTAAATTCAGACCAAAAATTCAAACTGTGAAATGTGCTTGCGGCATCGAAAATACCAACTGACTCTTTCAGTTATTTCATTGTCAGCAAGGCAAATAGCAAAATATTTCTTGAAACATGTTCAATATGAGTTGCAAAAATCTTGTTTACAGAATCGTTAATAAATGTGCAGTATAAAATCATTAATATCTACTTCCAGAATGTAATGTCTCATTCTATCAAGTGGCAATGAAATTTCAAAGTTCAGTTCCACCACAAGAAAGAAACAAATGTTTAGCTGTACTTGTATTGTTAAAAAAAAAAAAGCTGTAAATTCTTTCTTCCTTTCTTTTGTTGCAAAGTCTGACCTTTCAGGTACTATGTACTTTTGGCAAGGAACTCTTCTTCTCTTTGGTCTCTGAGCTACTGGCCTTTCTGTATCACTGTCACTTTGACTTAACACTTCAGTTTCTTCTGGAGCAGTGGTTGCTACTTGTACTGCTGACACAGTTTGCTTACTCTGCCATTTATCACCAAGCACCACACTGTAGGCTACAGCACTAGGTCCTTCATCAGTACCTGAGCTTTGTGCAGTCAACGGTTTCTGTCTCGACCCTTCAATACCAACTACTGCTGTTGATTCACTCAGATTCCCCTCAGACTGCAATTGTACTGTTTCGGTTGTTTGCACATCCCCAACAGCTCCACTAGCCTGCTCCTTACGACTCACTGTAACCAACCCTTCAGAGGCTGGAGCTGTATCATCAAAGGGACCTGGAACTTTCCGAGTGTGTGCAGCGTGCACCTAATTTGAAAGACCAGCGCATTTCACAGCTGTCGTAGTCACCAGAATCACCTGGTGAGGGCCTTTCCAACGTGGCTCTAAGCAGGACTTCCTCTTGTTTCTTCACCATGACCCAGTCACTAGGACACAAGTCATGCACATCTCCTATTGTGGCTGGGCTGTAGCTTCTCCAACCTGATGGAACATAGAACGAACCATGTCAGCCAGTCCTTTGCAATAATCCAGAACCATGTCATCTGTAATGTTCACAAGCGCACTTGCTGGCACAGCTGGTTATCACATGGCACGTCCCATGATGATTTCATGAGGCGATAAACCTGTTTTTCTGTCTTGAGTATTGTGCAAACCCATCAAAACAAGAGGCAATGCATCGGCCCATTTCAGGCAGGTGGAAAGACAGATTTTCGCCAGTCTTGATTTTGAAGTTTAGTTAATTTGCTCTACCAGTTTGGAAGCCTCAGGCCTGTAACTGCAATGTAGACTTTGCTCAACTTGCAATGCCACACACAGTAATCTCAGGACTTCACTGTTGAAGTGGGTCCTGTGGTCTGACTCTACAGAAGTCGGGAATCCGAAATGTGGTATCAACTCCCTATGCAACAATTTTGCTAATGTGAGGCTGTCATTTCTCCTGGTTGGGTAAGCTCCAACCCTCCAAGGGAAAATACACACAATAAAATAAGATGTATCTCAGTCCATTGCATGCAGAAGATTCGATAAAGTGAAGTAGCCTTCTGTTGAAGGGTCCTCCTGATCTCCCTGTGTGACTCAGTGTAATTACATTCATCTGTTGACAACTAAAACACCTATGACAATGGGCTTTCGCCATAAATCTGAATCTGGGGTTTAAACCAATTCTGAAGAAACCAGCGCACCATTACATCACACTTCACATGAGTGAGACCATGGTAATGCGTAGCCATAGGTAGCAACAAACTATTAGGCATCACAACTCTTCCATTACTTGAAACCCAAATATCATATGTATCTCTTTTGACCCAAACTGCTCTAACCCAACTCTGCTGTTCTTCTTCTGACCCTTTTTCCTGCAATGCTGTAATCTCTTCCCAGGTATCTGTAGCAGTTAACAATAGATTGTAATCTGTTTCATCCTTTCCCTTGTTGGAGTACTCTCTATTTAAGGCAGTTCAGTTAAGGGTTCAATACTTAGCCAATTTTCTGTCATTATTACCAAGCTCAATAAAATCAGCTGCTTTGCGGTATGCTGAGCACTTCACAGCCACAATCTGGGCAGGCATCTGCAATGCATTTATCAAATTATGAACCCTCTATGGGACCATAACTGTCCAAAATCATAGACAACACCAAAACCATAGCGGCTGTCAGTGAAAATTGGCACCTTCAGCTGGTCAGAAACACAGCATGCTCTAGTAAGAACAACTAGTTCAGATACTTGGGCAAAAAAAACTTTTAAAAGCCAGGAAGCTTCAACCAAACCTGAGACTGTATAGGCAGGATAACCAGCTCTCAGGTTTCCCTCATGATCTCTCAAAAGGGGCCATCAACAAACATTACATAATCATTTTAGGGAAATGCAACCTCTTGAATATCAGGTCTTGGCTTGGTGCATAGTACAGTGACAGTCATGCTCAACCCCATCCGTAACATTTGCATTTTTCTCATTAATAGGGCTGGGCATAAGGGTAGCTACATTAAGCTCTTCAGAGACACATTTGGCATGGCTAAAAGGTTCTGTATATAACACGTTAGCCTTGCAGTAAGATATTGGGTCTTGTTTCGCAGTAACAGGATGTCCACTGAGTGGGACCAAAAAAACATTCAAAGGATGACCCATAACAATGCTTTCACACTGCTCAGTGCTGACACTTGTTGCTGCAACCGACTTGAGACAGCTGGACAAAGCAGAAGCTAAAGGATCAAGAGTAGCCAAAAACAGGCTACTGACCTGTTTGTGTTTCCATGAGACTGAGTCAAAACTGAGAGCGCGCATTCCTGCCTCTCACAGCAAAACAAACTAAAACATTTGTTATAATCAGGCATTTCCAGAGCAGGGGCTTTGTGAAGATATGTAAACAGTTGTACTGGATCAGACACATCCTTGTGTGTTAGCCTCTGTAAAGACTTGGACAAAAGGGAAACATTTGAAATCCCCTGGCAACAATAGCCAACCATTTCCAAAAACATCCTGACTTCTTTCTGAGTTGTTGGAGGATTCATCTTAAAAATTGCTGATATTCTCTCTTGAGACACTTTCCTCATACCTTTCTCAATGTGGTGTCCTAAGTACAAGACTTCTTTCTTACAGTACTGCAGTTTTGTTGGGGACCCATTATGACCATTCACAGCTAGATGGTTCAAAAGGGCAATTGTATCATACTTGCACTGTTCCTTAGTATTTAATGCCACTAACATGTCATCAATACACTGAATCAGGACTGCATGAAAAGGCATTACTAGGGACTCCAGATTCTTCTTTAGAATCTGATTAAAGCTGGATGGACTAGCTGGATACCCTGTTGGGACTCAGCACCATGCCAAAACATGATGTCAACTTCAGGACAGTGGGCGCTCTACAGGTGACGTAATGCAATACACCAACTCTGAAGAAATGTAATAATTCATGCATTATGTGTTAATGCAGTATGTTAACCTTTTGCATTGCAGAGATTCATGTTGAAACATCATTAATGCTGTTTGCAATCTATTGCTCATTTTCAAGGCTTTGCTGCAGTACTACAGGGTGTGGTTAGGGTATGGTCCCTAATCTAACCCTTTCTAGAATCCCTTCCTGCAGCCTGGCTGGGTGTGGCACATGGGCGGACGTGGGTCTATTTAAGGGACCCAGCCCAGCTCTACGTGATCACTATTCAGAGGTCCCGGTGCAGAGCAGCAGCATTTTCCTGAGCTCCTGTATCGAAGGCCTCCCCAGGATTTCCAGGCCCTGTGTTCATTTCATTGGTGATCATCAAGCAGGGCGGTAAGGTGGAGGTCGGGTTAGGCCCGACTCAGTTTTTTCAGAAATTCTCGAGTTTTGGGCATTTTGGTTACATCGGGTGTGCAATGGTTTTCTTGGCATTTAACCCTCACAGTTCGGATCGGCAGTGTGGGCAATCGTATTTTGGCCTTTAAACCTTGATGGTTGAATCGGCAACAGAGTGCACTATTCATTCTGGCATTTAACCCTCACAGTTCAAATCGGCAGTGTGCGCGATCGTATTTTGGCATTTTAACCTTGATGGTTGAATCGGCAAAAGTGTGCACGATTCATTCTTGGCATTTAACTTTCACAGTTAGGATCGGCAGTGTGCGCAATCGTATCCTGGCATTAAAACCTTGATGTTCGAATCGGCAACAGGGTGCGCGATTCATTTCTGGCATTTAACTCTTGTAGTACAGATCGGCAGAGTGAGCGATCATTTCATGTCATTTAACTCTAGCAGTACAGATCGGCAGAGTGCGCAATCATTTCATGACATTTGAATCTTGATGTCCAAATCAGCAAAAGTGTGCACGATTCATTCTTGGCATTTAATTCTTGCAGTACAGATCGGCAGAGTGCGCAATCATTTCATGACATTAGAATCTTGAGGTATGAATTAGCAACAGAGTGTTATTCAATGTTCATGGCATTCTTGAGACCCAGATTCAACAGAGTGTTACTCAATGTTCATGGTATTCTTGAAACCCAGATCCAACAGAGTGTTATTCAATGTTCATGGTATTCTTGAAGCCCAGATTCAAGAGAGTGTTATTCAATGTTCAATGTTCATGGTATTCTTGAAACCCAGATCCAACAGAGTGTTATTCAATGATCATAGTATTCTTGAAACCCAGATCCAACAGAGTGTTATTCAATGTTCATGGTATTCTTAAAACCCAGATTCCACAGAGTGTTCTTCAATGTTCATGGTATTCTTAAAACCCAGATTCAACAGAGTGTTATTTAATGTTCATAGTATTCTGGAATCCCAGATTCAGCAGAGTGTTATTCAATGTTCAGAACATAAGATGTTATTCTAAAAAACGCTCATATGGAAGTTTGCATAATCCTTCTTTATTTTCCAGATACCCAGAGCTAATAGGTCATGTTATAGAGAAGCTCTTGATCATTCATGTTATCAATATATAAATATTAGGAACAAAGTTTATGAAGGTCAATGTGCATAATCTTGTTATTGTGTTCTTAACTCTTGCTTCCACAGGTCTCCTTCCTCGCTGTTCCCAACCTAACACCCCATCCCCCGCTTGGCCATTCTTTAACTCTGTGCTATAATAGCAAGTAGAGTTTGGAGCTGCCAGGAGGTGGACATATTGGGAAGAGACGCAAACCCCGAGGATCCGGTCTTCCTGACAGAACAGTGAGCCCACAAATTTTTAATCCTCCTGGTTTGCGCTAGGTTCTCAATATGGCCCCATGGGACGAGTTACTTCAGGTGGTTACGCAGCTCCAACTAGATGTAGTTGAATCTAAAAACATAGCAGCCAACCTAGCAGAAAGGGTGGATCAGTTACAAAACAGAGTGGGACAGATGGAGCAAAGTCCCTTGGGTGTGGGAGGGCTTAATCCTTCAACTAACATTTCACTCACAGTTCCCACACCCATTCCTTTGGCTCCCCCAGAATGGTTTTCAGGTGATCCTCAGAAAGCACAAACCTTGTTGACTCAAGTGGAATTGCATTTTACATGTCGACCAAACACCTTCCCTGATGCCCAATCCAGGGTGGCCTTCCTGCTATCCTATTTGACTGGAGATGCGGCCACCTGGGCAATCCCTCTTGTGCGTAAAGACATTCCCCTGCTTTATGATTGGAGAAACTTTGTCTGGAAATTTGAAAGAGAGTTTGATCGAAGAACAGTTACTCTATCCGCAGACCGAGAACTGTTAGAATTGCGACAAGCCAATAAAGGCCTAGGGCCAGATGTAGTAAGCCGTTTGCATGGTGCAAACTGCGAAAATCGCAGTTTGCGCCATGCAAACAGCCTTCTGCAATGCAAATTCACAATTTGCGAGTCGGTACCGACTCGCAAATTCTGAATGCGACTCGCAAATAGGAAGGGGTGTTCCCTTCCTATTGGTGACTCGCATTGCAATTCGCAGTTACCACCAGTGTCACACTGGTAGTAACTCATTCGCAAAAGGGAAGAGGTCCCCATGGGACCCCTTCCCCTTTGTGAATGTTGCCAAATAGTTTTTTTTAGAGCAGGCAGTGGTCCAATGGACCACTGTCTACACTGAAAAAACTAAACCAAATGGTTTCGTTATTTTTTTTATTTTGAAACTCGTTTTCCTTTAAGGGAACTTTCTGTGAAAAAATGTGATGTGTCCACGTTGTGTTTTGGGCCATTTCCTTTAGTGGGCGCTAGGCCTACCCACACAAGTGAGGTGCCATTTTTATCGGGAAACTTGGGGGAACGCTGGGTGGAAGGAAATTTGTGGCTCCTCTCAGATTCCAGAACTTTCTGTCACCGAAATGAGAGGGAAAAGTGTTTTTTGGGCCAAATTGTGGGGTTTGCAAAGGATTCTGGGTAACAGAACCTGGTCAGAGCACCACAAGTCACCCCATCTTGGATTCCCCTAGGTGTCTAGTTTTCAAGAATGTGCTGGTTTGCTAGGTATCCCCAGGTGCCGGCTGAGCTAGAGGCCAAAATCCACAGGTAGGCACTTTGTAAAAAACACCTCTGTTTTCAGTGAAAAAATGTGATGTGTCCACGTTGTGTTTTGGGCCATTTCCTTTCGTGGACGCTAGGCCTACCCACACCAGTGAGGTACCATTTTTATCGGGAGACTTGGGGGAACGCTGGGTGGAAGGAAATTTGTGGCTCCTCTTAGATTCCAGAACTTTCTGTCACCGAAATGAGAGGAAAAAGGTTTTTTTTGGTCAAATTTTGAGGTTTGCAAAGGATTCTGGGTAACAGAACCTGGTCAGAGCCCCACGAGTCACCCCATCTTGGATTCCCCTAGGTGTCTAGTTTTCAAAAATGTGCTGGTTTGCTAGGTTTCCCCAGGTGCCGACTGAGCTAGAGGCCAAAATCCACAAGTAGGCACTTTTCAAAAAACACCTCTGTTTTCTGTGAAAAAATGGGATGTGTCCACTTTGTGTTTTGAGCCATTTCCTTTCGTGGGCGCTAGGCCTACCCACACAAGTGAGGTACAATTTTTATCAGGTATACTTGGGGGAACACAGAATAGAAAAACAAGTGTTATTGCCCCTTGTCTTTCTCTACATTTTTCCCTTCCAAATGTAAGGCAGTGTGTAAAAAAGACGTCTATTTGAGAAATGCCCTGTAATTCACATGCTAGTATGACCACCCCAGAATTCAGAGATGTGCAAATAACCACTGCTTTTCAACACCTCATCTTGTGGCCATTTTGGAAATACAAAGGTTTTCTTGATACCTATTTTTCACGTTTTATATTTCAGCAAATGAATTGCTGTATACCCGCTATAGAATAAAAACCCATTGCAAGGTGCAGCTCATTTATTGTCTCTGGGTACCTAGAGTTCTTGATGAACCTACAAGCCCTATATATCCCGCAACCAGAAGAGTCCAGCTGACGTAACGGTATATTGCTATCAAAATTCTGACATCGCAGGAAAAAGTTACAGAGTAAAACGTGGAGAAAAATTGCTGGTTTTTTCACCTCAATTTCAATAGTTTTTTTATTTCAGCTGTTATTTTCTGTAGGAAACCCTTGTAGGATGTACACAAATGACCCCTTGCTGAATTCAGAATTCTGTCTACTTTTCAGAAATGTTTAGCTTTCTGGGATCAGTGGTTTCTCACCCATTTTGGTCACTAACTGGAAGGAGGCTGAAAGCACAAAAAATAGTTAAAATGGGGTATGTCCCAGTAAAATGTCAAAATTGTATTGAAAAATTGGGTTTTCCAATTCAAGTCTGCCTGTTCCTGAGAGCTGGGAAGATGGTGATCTTGCCACCGCAAACCCTTTGTTGATGCCATTTTCAGGGAAAAAACCACGAGCTGCCTTCTGCAGCCCTTTTTTCCCATTTTTTAAAAAAAAACAAATGGGGTCATTACAACATTGGCGGTAAAAGCCGCTTACCGCCGTGCAGAAGACCGCCAATACACCGCCACGGCCGTGGTAGACCGCCACAGCTATTATGACACACATCTCGGAATCCGCCGAAATTCAGACACCCACACAACACCGCCACACCAAAGGTCAGCAATAAACATGCGGAAACAAATCCTCCACCTCCACGCCAACAGAAACATGTCCATGCTATTACGACCCACGAATCCACGCGGCGGTCTCTCAACCGCGGTATTCCATTGGCGGTACACACCGCCGCGCTCAATATACACACACTCTTACAAAACACAGCCACATTGGACAATTACAAATACACACACCTGATACACATACACACACAACTCCCACACACCCAACACAATATAAAACACACACCCACAAACCCCTACGACCATAAATTAGAGACGAAGGCCAGAGAGAGACAGCACAGAATAGATAACACCATCACACAGAGGCACACTACACCATCACCCACACAACACCCACGCACAAAACACCACATACCACTACACTCACCACACTCATCAACACATACACCACCCCACACATCACACACAACACCCCATGTCACGCCAAAGACACCCCCGCTTCTCCGAGGAGGAGCTCAGGGTCATGGTCGAGGAAATCATCAGTGTAGAGCCACAGCTATTTGGCTCACAGGTACAGTACACACCCATAGCCAGGAAGATGGAGCTATGGCAAAGAATAGTCGACAGGGTCAACGCTGTGGGACAGCACCCAAGAAATAGGGAGGACATCAGGAAGAGGTGGAACGACCTACAAGGGAAGGTGCGTTCCACGGTATCCAGGCACCACATTGCGGTACAGCGGTCTGGCGGCGGACCCCCACCTCCTCCCCCACAACTAACAACATGGGAGGAGAAAGTCTTGTCCATCTTGCATCCTGAGGGCCTCGCAGGAGTCGTTGGAGGAACGGACACTGGTAAGTCAAACCTTCACTATCATATCCCCCACCCTACCTGCATGCTATCACACACCCCCACCCTCACACCCTCCCCTATCACCCTAACTCCTCACTAATCTACCCATAACACCAACCACCCATCTCAACCCCAAGACCTGCATGACACAACTAAGCATGGACACCCATCACTAAAGCATGCCCACTGCACAGACCCACAACACCCCCCAAACATTACCACACAAGCCCCCACACAGGAATGCCTGCACTGGGGTTCACGCACACCCAACCATTGCACACCATGAAACACACACATGCAATAATCATGTACTTATACCCCCGAAGGAACCCGAAGGAACGTCACCACACCAGAGGGTCCAGACAACACCACTCCATCCCACAGTGACGACAGCAGCTCTGCCCTACTGGATCTTGATGAGCAGCCCGGACCATCGTGGGCCTCAGGACAGTCGGTTCCCCTTGCCCAGCCACAGCCCAACACCGAGCTTACACCCTCTGGGAACACCAACACAGCACCCATCCAGCGGGCCCATACCTCCCTACCCAGGACAGGTCAATCAGCGGTGTGTCCACCACTACAGGGCACCCAGGCTAACCCACCACCCCAACAACAACAGGGACCTGGGGGCAGTGGTAGTGGGCACACGGTCCAGGGGACGGAGGCACAGGAACACAGGGGAACTGGGAGGGCTGCTGTGCGAAAGGGGGCGGACAGGCCAAGGGAACCAACTCTCAACGAGGCCCTCTCCTCCATCATGGGAGCATACCACCACTCCCAGGAGACGATGGCAACGGTCCTGGACAAGTTGCAGGAGACCCTGCGTCTGCAGAAGGAGCAGTATTTGGGGTTCAGGGAGGAGCTCAGGACCATCGGCTCCGCCCTGGGCACCATGGTAGGGGTGCTGACGGACATTCAAAAAACATTGAGGGACACCGTGGCACTCCAAGGGGTCCCTGACACTAGCCACGACGATGAAATGCCCACCACCTCCGCAGGTGCTAGTGGACAGGACGCCCCGCCACAGGACCAACACACCAGCACCCCACCCTCTGCAGACAGACAACCACCACGAAAGCGGGCCCTGAGATCCAGGAACAGGACAGAGCAAGATGGCAAGACACCCGCCAGGAAATAAGACCACCCTGATTGTCCCCCCACTGTCCCACTTTGTTACCCTGTCCAGCTTGGAACTGCCCCAGCTCCACTTCCAATGGCCAGATGTGCAATGTACCTGTGAGACTAATAGACTGGACTCTGCCATGGACATTCTTCCACCATGATCTCTCCCCATTTCACAAACCCCCTACATTTTTATGCACTTCAATAAACACCCTTGAAACCTCAATAATATTGGAGTCAGCCAATGATTGTGAACTTTGTATTGTCAATTACAGTGTTAAAAAAGGTTACCCATTGGAAGGTCAACATACCAATGTCACACATCACAAGCCTTTCAAGGGTGCAAGCTGTTGACACGTAGGGTACCACATTACTGAAACTGAAATGGAAGGGGACAACTCAGTTACCAAATAGGGAGTGAAATGTAGGTACAGGATAGAGGTAGATGTGTGAAATGTAATATGATGCGAAACATGAAATTGTACTCACCTGTGTCTCATTGAAAATATTGCTGTATGACTGACTCCCTGTTGTCGTTTTCATCTTCATCAGCTTCATCCTCATCACTGTCCACAGGCTCCACAGGCTCAACCGCTGCAACAACACCGTCATCTGGATCATCCTCCTGCAGAAAAGGCACCTGGCGTCGCAATGCCAAGTTATGAAGCATGGAGCAGGCGATGATGATGTCGCACACCTTCTTCGGTGAGTAGAATAGGGACCCATCTGTCATATGGAGGCACCTGAACCTGGCCTTCGATCACCCTCCTAGTCCGCCCAAGGGCCTCATTGTACCGTTCCTCTGCCCTGGTCCTGGGATTCCTCACTGGGGTCAGTAGCCAGGACAGGTTGGGGTAACCAGAGACCCCCAATAGCCATACATGGTGCCTCTGAAGTTCACCCATCATATCAGGGATGCTGCTATTCCGCAGGATGTAGGCGTCATGCACTGAGCCAGGGAACATTGACTTTACCTGCGAGATGTACTGGTTTGCCAAACAGACCATCTGGACATTCATGGAATGATAACTCTTCCTGTTCCTGTACACCTGTTCATTCCTGCGGGGGGGACCAGAGCTACATGGGTCCCATCAATGGCACCTATGACGTTGGGGATATGTCCAAGGGCATAGAAGTCACCTTTCACTGTAGGCAAATCCGCCACCTCAGGGAAAATGATGTATCTCCTTACGTGTTTCAGCAGGGCAGACAACACTCTGGACAACACGTTGGAAAACATAGGCTGGGACATCCCTGATGCCATGGCCACAGTTGTCTGAAAAGACCCACTTTCAAGGAAATGGAGCACTGACAGCACCTGCACGTCAGGGGGGATTCCAGTCGGATGGGGGATTGGTGACATCAGGTCTGGCTCCGACTGGGTACATAGTACCTGGATTGTGGCACGGTCAAACCAGTAGGTCACGATGACATGTCTCTCTTCCATTGTCAACAGGTCCACCAGCGGTCGGTACACCGGCGGATTCCGCCATCTTCCAATATGTCCCAACTGACGGTGCCTAAGAAGGACAACAGCGAAGAAACTGTCAGCATTCCTCCAGGTATGTACCCACAGTCACACACAAGACTACACCAGACAATTAACCCATCCGTGAAAGGTTTTGAGTGTAGGCCTCGGTATGTGTGACGCAGTAGTAATTGAAGCCATGTGGGCCCCTGAAATGGCGGCTGCCTGACCTCTAAACTGGGACATTGGAATTGTGGGGTAACTGCACTGGCGTTGGACACCGTCGCGGTAGGCGGTCGTAGAGCGCGGCGCAATGCTGCATTGGTTAATATCGGACCCTATGGGTCCCAGGAGCCAATGAACAGGTGCGCTGGCGGTGATGATGCGCACCGCCGCGGACATCACCGCCGCGGACGTCACCACCATTCTCTATCTGTTCAATCGCTAGATACCTGACCTTTGACAGGAGAGGACCTACACTGCTAGTGCTGCTGTGACTTCGGTCTGGAAGCGACAATGGCTGCTGCGTCTGGGGAAAGGGCCCCTGCCTTCACTGCACAGGAGTTGGAGAAACTTGTGGATGGGGTCCTCCCCCAGTATACGCTACTCTACGGTCCTCCAGACCAACAGGTTAGTACACAGGGAGCACGTTGTATGGGCTAGGCCTGGGTGGAGAGGGCTGGGTGGATGAGGGAAGGGGGCAGAGTACATAGAACAGTCATGCATGGGGATGAATGGGCCACAGGGATAGAGTTGGGAGGGGGCCAATTACAACGACGGTGCTGTAGGTAATGACTGTTCCTCTTTCCTTGTGCATGTCATGTAGGTCAGCGCCCACCAGAAGAGGGACATTTGGCGTGCCATCGCCAAGGAAGTCCGGACCCTGGGGGCCCACCAGAGACGGGGCACCCACTGCCGGAAGAGATGGGAGGACATTCGCCGCTGCAGCAAGAAGACGGCAGAGGCTCAGCTGGGGATGGCCTCCCAACGTGGGAGGGGTGCCTGTCGCACCATGACCCCCCTGATGTTCTGGATCCTGGCGGTGGCCTACCCGGAGTTGGATGGGCGCTTAAGGACATCACAGCAGACACAAGGGGGTGAGTAGAACCTCATCCGATGGACCTTGCGTGCAGTGGAGCTGTCTGGGTGGGGGTGGTGGGCTGTGGGTGTCCCTAGGCCAGGGCGAGTTAGGTAGGCAAGGCACCTCCGTTAGGTAGGCCATGTGGCACTCTACCCCAGCAAAAAAAAAAGGCAAATTGATGTATAGTTGCCCCTTTGCCATCCATGTGGGCAGATTTCTACCATTGCCATGTAGGCCATATCCCAGAAATTGCATGTGCAGAGGGCAGGAGCACGGCGTAATGCAGGGGGCTGCTGCGTTTGTCTTGTCCGCCAACGGGAGCGGTATGCCATGCACTAAAACTCTCTTTCTTCTGTCTCCACCCTTTTTCTGCTCTCCCTGTTCTTCTGTACATCAGCATCAACAGGCGGAGGTACAGTGGCACCGGAGCACGAGGGAGCTGCATCCCACATGGCCATGGAGGGCCACACCACAGACTCTGAATTCACCAGTGGGACAGAGGGCGAGGGGAGCTTCACGTCGGCCACAGGATCACCAAACAGTGACACGGACTCATCCGCCGATGGGATCTCCCCTGTGGTGGTGGCACCATCTGTGCGCCCCACTTCTACAGGTACAGCCGCCACCTCCCCTACCAGCACCGCCCTCCCAGCAGCCCCCCAGCGTTCGCCCCGTGCCCGCTCACCCAGGAGGGTGGGCATCATCTTCGCCCCAGGCACCTCAGGCCCTGCCCCAGTCACCCCAGCTGCCCTCAGTGAGGAGGCCATTGACCTCCTCAGGTCACTCACTGTTGGGCAGTCTACCATTGTGAATGCCATCCAGGGTGTAGAACGAGAGTTGAAACACAGTAATGCATTCCTGGAAGGCATTCATTCTGGTCAGGCTGTCCTTCAGCGAACCCTGCAATCTCTGGCCTCAGCACTGATGGCAGCCATTGTCCCTGTGTCCAGCCTCCACCCTCCAACTTCCTCCACCCAGACCCAATCCCCTGTACCCCAGCCCATCCCAAGCACACCTACAGACCAGCATGCACACAAGTCAACACACACAAGTAGCTCAAGCAAACATAGGCACCACACACACCACAGACACTCACACAAGCATCAGATCCATACAGACACAGCAACATCCACTGTCTCCACTGTGTCCCCCTCCTCCTCTTCTCCCTCCTCCCTCCCAGTGTCGTCTACACACACACCTGCATGCACCACATCTACAGGCACTAGGACTTGCACCAGGACACCCAGCACCACAAGCCGCTCACCTGCACTCACCACCTCCACTGCCATTTACATGTCCCCTGTGTCCTCTCCCAGTGTGTCTGCGACGCCCCCTCCCAAAGTACACAAACGCCGGCAATCACTCACCCAACATCCATCCACCTCACGACAGCCTCCAGTACCTGCACCTGTACCCAAAACAGCTAAAGTGACACCTCCTACAACCACCTCCTCTTCCTCCACTCCCAGAGCCCCTCCAGCTACCCATCCCAGTGTACGTCAGAAACTGTCCCTATGTCAAATTGACCTTTTTGCCCCCACCCCGCCCCCTCCAATTCATCAGTCCTGTCGTTGCGCCTCAGCCAAAAAGCATCCAGTACCAGTGGTGCGTGTACCAGGTTTTTGGAGTGCCCCGTCCACCAGGGCAGGCAGTAGGACCCGGAGCCAAGGCACTGTCAGCCCACCCCCTGTAAAGGCTCCGAAATTGGAGAGTGGACGACGGGACCGTGTCAAGACTCCTGGTGAGACGAACAGTGACATGGGATCCAAGGCGATTGGTGAGTCATCTGTAACTCAAAAGAAGGTGGGGAAGGTCCTGAGGAAGTCTCCCCAACCTGTTGTGAGTGTCACAGCGGAGAAGTGCGCCATCATTTCCGGCGGTCCAGACACAACAGCCAGCACCGTCGTTACTGGTCAGGAGACCACCGGCAGAGTCACAGCCCAGGAGGGCTCAAGTATCGTCACTGGTCAGGAGACCACCACCAGAGTCATAGCCCAGGAGGGCCCAAGTATTGTTACTGGTCAGGAGACCACCGTCACCGCTGGAGTCACAGCCCAGGAGGGCTCAAGTATCGTCACTGGTCAGGAGACCACCGCCAGAGTCATAGCCCAGGAGGGCCCAAGTATCGTTACTGGTCAGGAGACCACCGCCGGAGTCACAGCCCAGGAGGGCACAGTATCGTCACTGGTCAGGAGACCACCGCCAGAGTCATAGCCCAGGAGGGCTCAAGTATCGTTACTGGTCAGGAGACCACCCCAGGAGGGCTCCAGTATCGTCACTGGTCAGGAGACCACCGCCAGAGTCATAGCCCAGGAGGGCTCAAGTATCGTCACTGGTCAGGAGACCACCGCCAGAGTCATAGCCCAGGAGGGCTCAAGTATCGTCACTGGTCAGGAGACCACCGCCAGAGTCATAGCCCAGGAGGGCTCCAGTATCGTCACTGGTCAGGAGACCACCGCCAGAGTCATAGCCCAGGAGGGCTCAAGTATCGTTACTGGTCAGGAGACCACCGCCAGAGTCATAGCCCAGGAGGGCTCAAGTATCGTCACTGGTCAGGAGACCACCGCCGGAGTCACAACCCATGAGGGTCCAGAATCCCACAGCCCCGCTGGGCAATGATGGGACGTCAAGCCACACACCAACGTCCAGTGTGGAGTTCGTCATGCCACACACCAATGTCCAGTATGGAGTTCGTCATGCCACACACCAATGTCCAGTGTGGAGTTTGTCATGCCACATACCAATGTCCAGTATGGAGTTCGTCATGCCACACACCAATGTCCAGTGTGGAGTTCGTCATGCCACACACCAATGTCCAGTGTGGAGTTTGTCATGCCACACACCAATGTCCAGTATGGAGTTCGTCATGCCACACACCAATGTCCAGTGTGGAGTTCGTCATGCCACACACCAATGTCCAGTGTGGAGTTCGTCATGCCACACACCAATATCCGTACCAGAACCGCCATGGCAAAGCACCGCTGAACAGGGCAAAGACCGCCATGATGAAGACCGCTGAACAGGGCAAAGACCGCCATGGTGAAGACCGCTGAACAGGGCAAAGACTGCCATGGCAAAGCACCGCTGAACAGGGCAAAGACCGCCATGGTGAAGACCTCTGAACAGGGCAAAGACTGCCATGGTGAAGACCGCTGAACAGGGCAAAGACCGCCATGGTGAAGACCGCTGAACAGGGCAAAGACCGTCATGGCAAAGCACCGCTGAACAAGGCCAAGACTGCCATGGTGAAGACCGCTGAACAGGGCAAAGACCGCCATGGTGAAGACCGCTGAACAGGGCAAAGACTGCCATGGCTAAGCACTCTGGGCACCAGTCCCCCTCCAGAACCAGTGGAGAACAGCATCCACTACCTCAGTCCTTAACAGGATGAAGCACTCTGGGCACCAGTCCCACTCCAGAACCAGTGGAGACTGTCATCCACTTGAGAGACTGTGGCTTTGCACTCCCCAGGATTGAACAGTGGGCACACCACCCACTGTAGAGACTTGAGAGACTGTGACTTTGCACTCCCCAGGATGTAACAGTGGGCAACCCACCCCCTGTAGAGACTTGAGAGACTGTGGCTTTGCACTCCCCAGGATGTAACAGTGGGCAACCCACCCACTGTAGAGACTTGAGAGACTGTGGCTTTGCACTCCCCAGGATGTAACAGTGGGCAACCCACCCACTGTAGAGACTTGAGAGACTGTGGCTTTACACTCCCCAGGATGGCACAGTGGGCAAGCCACCCACTGTAGAGACTTGAGAGTCTGTGGCTTTGCACTCCCCAGGGTGGCACAGTGGGCAACTCACCCACTGTAGAGACTTGAGAGACTGTGGCTTTGCACTCCCCAGGATGGCACAGTGGGCAACCCACCCACTGTAGAGACTTGAGAGACTGTGGCTTTGCACTCCCCAGGATACATCAATGGGCATGGAGCTCCGTCATGGATCTGGCTTCGCATTCATCTGGCTGAGGTGCCCCCCCTTCCCTTGCCCCTGAGGTGCCTGTATTGTTTCTATCTGATGCCCCGGCAGTGTTCTCTTGGATTTTGGTCAGGTATCTATTGTGGGCGTCGCCCATGCATTTTTGGACTGTTGGTGCACGGACATTGTTGTGTACATCTCTGCACTACTTCTTGTATTGTACATTTATTTTTGACAGATTTCGTGATATATATATCCATATATTTTTTAATGAGTAGTATATTGGCACAATACAAAGTTTGACCGCTATTCGCTTTGTCTTTGCATTCTTCCGGGGGGATTGTGGGTTGTTACTGTGATTTTTGTGACTGCATTGGTGTGTATGTTGTAATATGCAAGGGTGGGGGTGGGGGTGTTTGGTGGGTGTCCCCGTAACTTTTGCCTCCCCCCTCCCCCGTGTCGTAGGTGCTGTACTCACCGGTATGTTCTGCGCCTACGTCGCTGTTGCTCGTAGATGAGCAGGAATGCAAGGGCAGGTAAGATTTGTAGTTCCGGCTCCATGGTGTCCTCGTTCCTCGTGGGATGTGTTGAGGTGAGCGTTTTCCCATAGCACAAGCTGTTTCCGCCGTGTTTTTATCCACGGTGAATCCGCCCCGGAAAAGGTGGCGGATTGGTGTGTTGTGATAGTGTGGGCGGTACATTGTCTTCCGCCTGTCTGTTGGCGGTGACCGCCGCGCTGTTTGTCTGTACCGCCGTGGCGGGCGATGTGTTAAAGTGGCTGTCTTAGTTGGCGGTTTCCACCAGGGTCGTAATTCCCTTTTTTTGTCCGACGGCCTGTTTGCGGTATTACCGCAGCTTTAACACCGTCCGCCAGGATTGTAATGACCACCAAAATGTTCACTGTATTTTGGCTAACTTCTTGGTCTCCTTCAGGGGAACCCACAAAGTCTGGGTACCTCTAGAATCCCTAGAATGTTGGAAAAAAAGGACGCAAATTTGGTGTGGGAAGCTTATGTGAACAAAAAGTTATGAGGGCCTAAGCACGAACTGCCCCAAGTAGCCAAAAAAAGGCTCGGCACAGGAGGGGGAAAAGACCTGGCAGCGAAGGGGATATTTTTGGTGGCCTACTTTGACGAAAGACGTCAAGCAAATGGTAGCTAACTGCAAAGTTTGTGCTCGCATCAAGACAAGTTATTTAAATCCAAAAGGGCTGTTACATCCTCTCCCAACTCCACTCCGACCTTGGGAACACATATCATTAGACTTTATTGTAGGACTGCCAGCTGTTCAACTTCACTCAGTAATCCTCGTGGCAGTAGATAGTCTCTCTAAATATGCACATTTCATTGCTTGAAAGAAATTGCCTACATCCAGTGGATTGGCAACAATACTTTTAAATTGAGTGGTCGGATATCATGGATTACCAAAAGTGATTCTTTCCGATCGAGGATCACAATTTGCCTCTAACTTCTGGCAAGACGCTACAAGTTAAATCTACACTATCTACCAGTCAGCATCCTCAAACGGATGACCAAACTAAAAAAACTAAATCAAACATTGAAGCAATATCTGTGTGCTTACGCTGAGAAAGCACTTCATTCTTGGAAATCAATGCTTTGGTTAGCTGAACTGGCTTACAATAACTCGTATCATACATCCACTGGTGCAACGCCCTTTTTTGGTCTATTTGGCTGCCATCCTGCTACTTTGCCAATCACAATTCCACAAGAAAGCTCACTTACACCAGCGGTGTCAGAAACAATACAACAACTACATCAAACCCAGAAACAAATCCAACAACACCTAGATAAAGCAAAACAAATCTATAAAAAATATTATGACAAAAAACATTGTAAAGGACCACAATATAAGCCAGGAGACAGAGTCTGGCTTTTCACACGCCATATTGATTTCAAGAAAAAACATGTTTAATCCCAAGTACATAGGTCCTTACACAGTCATTCAGCAGATCAATCCAGTAACCTTTAAGCTGCAGTTACCAAAATCACTGGGTATTCATCCAGTATTTCATACTTCTCTCCTGAAAAGAGCAATCCAAAAAACTCGCTCACAACCAGCTCCAGTTCTAGTACAGGGAGAATTGGAATATGAAGTAAAACAGGTTCTGGATTCAAAACTTAGAGGTCGTAATCTCTGGTATCTAATATCTTGGAAAGATTACGGTCCCGAAGTCAACTCATGGGGCGCTGCATCTCACATTCATGCTCCACGACTAGTGCGACGTTTTCATCACCTAAACCCAGACAAACCAGGCCCTAGAGCGCGTTCGGGAGGGGGGAGTACTGTCAACTTCAGGACAGTGCGCACTCTACGGGTGACGTAATGCAATAAACCAACTCTGATGAAATGTAATAATTCATGCATTATGTGTTGATGCAGTATGTTAACCTTTTACATTGCAGAGATTCATGTTGAAACATCATTAATGCTGTTTGCAATGTATTGCTCATTTTCAAGGCTTTGCTGCAGGATTACAGGGTGTGGTTGGGGTGTGGTCCCTATTCTGAGCCTTTCTAGAATTCTTTCCTGCAGTCTGGCTGGGTGTGGCACGTGGGCGGGCCTGGTTCTATTTAAGGGATCCAGCCCAGCTCCAGGTGCTCACTAGTCAGAGGTCCCGGTGCGGAGCAGCAGCATTTTCCTGAGCTCCTGTTCCGAAGGCCTACCTAGGATTTCCAGGCCCTGTCCTCATTTCCTTGGTGATCATCAAGCAGGGCGGTAAGGTGGAGGTCGGGTTAGGCCCCTGACTTTGTTTTTTCAGAAATACTTGAGTTTTTGGGCCTTTTGGTTTAATCGCGTGTGCAATGGTTTTCTTGGCATTTAACCCTCACAGTTCAATTCAGGCGCAACCCCCGAGGATCCGGTCTCCCTGACACATGACTGCCAAATTGAAAGATAAGAGAAACTGTCTCTCTTCATGTACTCACCTGGGCTCTCCTTTTACTTAGCATATGATTCGGAAGAACTTGACACCATATTGCCACCACTCGCTTGTGAACAGTTTATACACTGAGGCTCCAGTCTGACTGGGCTGCGCTGGCTGCACAGTGGTTGAATAATAACCACAATAATAATAATAACCTCCGCAGGACTCCTACTCATGCACATCACAGGCATACAGAAAACCAGATCAGGAGAACACCTCTTCTCTTACATTACTTCTAAAGCTTGGAATTGTGTTACACCATCCAAAACAGAGCCTCCTCCTTTCTTTTTGAATTACTCAAGAAGCTGAAGACCTGGCTTACCTAATACTGGCAGGGTTAGGCACAAACACCTGCTCAACAAGTGGAGTATTGTATCATGTGGGGTTTAATCCTCACTGTGTAATACTCCCACAATACCCCAAAGATGGTCCTTGAATTCACACTAGTAAATCCTTAGTTCAGTCATGGTAGCGTGGCAAAGAGCAGTCAGGCTTTATTCAGAGGCTAAGCATTTCAGAGCACCGAGATGGAAAATAAGTAATTGACACGACTGAAAAGAAATCAAACACAAATTTATAAAAAATAAAGCTTATTTTTATATAAATTTAGACACCAAAACAAACAGAATTGAATCAGTGTAACAGTAGTTATAGTTTTTAAAAGCAATATTAAATCACAGCAGAACTGGCATTTAAATATTGCATTGAGGTCAATAAGAGAAATATCATGGTTTGCAAAAGTGTACTTAGAAAGCATCGCATGGAACCCTTACAGGGTTAAGGTTGTGCAGTCTTTAGTACCAGATCACAACAATCAGTTCAGTTTTACCTGCCCTGTGGCGTCCAGGTGCAGTGTTGTCCGGGCTCTCTGTGGTGCTGAAATGGACTCACATTGATGTCAATGGCAGGAAGCCATTTGTGACAAATGACCACTCAGAGGTCGAGCTGCCGGGAACCCTTGCAGGGTTAAAGTTGTGTAGGTCCTGTGACTAGACCACAGCAGTTAGTTCACTTCTACCTGGTCTTTGGGATCCTGGCAGATGTAGTGCTGAAAGGACTCCTGCAGGTGCTGTTTTTAACTCATACACTACATCATTGACAAAAAGATGCAAAATCTCAGCTACGGCTGGGTTGTAGATGTCGGATGAAGGCTGCACACTGTGCCCTGCACCCACAGCGTTGAGTGTGGGGGTTAGTTACCGGACTGGGAAATATAAAGCATTCTGCCTCTTTGGTTGCAGAGGCCTTCCTTCGTGGTGTCTAACATATATGTAAGGCAGTGCACTGGACTGTGCCACTCATGGTGAGGGCACAGTTGAACTCGAGCAGTTTGCACCCCTTTGGCAGCCTGTAATGCAGGCCTGCCATCAGCAATTTGTGTGTATCACCTAGGGTGGCACAAACCTGTGCTGCAGTCCTGGGGACCCCTTTACCACCTATGCCCTGGGTAACATCTACTAGGGGCTTATAAGGGGGTACAGTTTTGCCAATGAGGGAATCACCATGTCTACAAATCAATTTAAGGAGAGAACACAGGCACTGGGGCCTGGTTAGCAGGCTCCCAGTGCACTAACAGAGTCATACACATCAGCACTGGGGGCAAAAAGGGTGGGGGGTGGCCTACATTAAAGGGCACTTTCCTACAGTGTGCTTTACAAACACACATAACATCATATATCAAGGACATATTCCTCATTTCCTCATTCATACACCTGTCTCCCTGAAAATATTCCTTTCTCACATCATTCAGCTTATCCCAAGCTCACCAATACCCACCTATCTCTGTGACTTGCACATTTGCTTCATTCAGAATCTACTGCATCTTAGAGGAATTTCAGACTCTTCTAACAGTGGCATACTACCAGTTCTCTGACACGTATATTAAGCACTGACACTGCTTAGACTAATCTTGTAACCTTGATACTGCAATCACCTTGATCAATACAATTGTCCAGATAATAACTTCTTATGGGATTTTTACATGTCAAATGTATCTTCATATAATGTCTGTTACTTCATAGTAATATCAATGTAATGCCATGTTTCATCCTCAAAGTGTCACTGATATCAAATGCATGTGTCTGTTTATTGAATGTCAATAAAGAATTGTTCCAAAAAAGGGAAATGACAGATTAGAGTTATTTATTGGCTGATATTTGTGAATCATAAGCCATTCTAACAGAGAGTAAATCTTGAGGCTTGAGCTTTGTTTCACGCTTTAGATGCTGAGGCTCCCATCCCAAACCAATCCAATGCTGAGACCTTATTTGTAACGTCTGAGGCAGTTCACACTTAAGCCATCATAAAAATTTTCAGTGTTTGGACAAAGTATTGCTTTAAAAATATTGGGAGACAGAAATATCAGAAATTAAGGGCCTCATTCCGAGTGTGGTGGTCTGGACCACCGCCTATGCGGCAGTCCGACCACTACATAACAACCCGGGTGGTCTGGATTTTGGCGGACTGGCAGTGGTGATCGTAATCCGCCAGGGCAGCGCTGCATTACGATGGGTGCAGGGTGCCACTGGGGGCCCTGGCCTGCCCATGCACTTGGCACTAAGGTTTCCGCCTGCCAGCCTAGCGGGAAACTCTTAATGGGTCCGGCGGGGAGGTAGCTAGTTTGGCGGCAACCTCCAGGACGGAAGTTCGGCAGATGGTGCAAACCGTCCGCCAAACTCCTAATGAGGCCCCTAAATATTGTGACAAACAAATATTGTGATGCAGAAATATTTTTGACAAGAATATCATGTTTCAAGGTAAGTAATATTGTTGTAAATAATATTGATGCTTTTGATATTGTTTTCACTAATAGAGTGGTTAAAAATATATTTTTGTAATTATTTTAATTACTTTCTAAGTGGCAGTCATGTTTTCCTATCTTTTGTGGCTTCTGCCTATGTACATTTTGTAGCGGAAATAGGTGTGAAACCAATAAATGAGTCTAGAAAGCTATCAATTTCTGAAAATTATACAAAATTGCTTCTACATTTCCTAATGTACAGCATTCCCATATGGCTCTCAATAATTACAGTGTCACACTTGTGCAGGGCCTATGGCATGTACCAGGACTGGATGAAAACTGTTACCATATGAAGTCAGTGTGCTGTCAATATGGTGTTCACATGGTCACTGGTTTGGAGAATTCCTGTGTGCATGTTTGTACCACTCTTTGGGCCACCCACAAATGTAAGGGTATGTTTTATTTTGGGAGCAGTATAGAATGCTGGATGCAAGGAATTTTGTTAATCCTCACAGAACTTTCAAAGTGTGCTAGTGAAGAAACATCACAACTGCCTTGCTTCCAGATTTAGGGCCCGATTCTGACATTGGCGGTCCGAGGACTGCCAGTGCCGCGGTGGCTGTTGGACCGGGGTGGTTGTGGCAGTCTGACCACCACATTATGAGCTTGGCATGCAGATCCGCCAACCTACCACTGTCCCCACCAGGATCTTTGATCCCTACGGGCAGACGACAGGTGCAGGTTGTAATCAGCCAGGGTAGCGCTGAATGCCGCACTGCCCACCGCCCTGCTGAATACAATCTAGTTCTCCACCAGGCTTTACATGGCATTGCCATCGCCATGAAAAGGCTGGCAGAGAACAGGTGCAGGGGGCAACGGGGGCCCCTGCACCGCCCATGGAATGGCCAGTGCAGGGGCATGGGTCCCCCTGCCCAGCACCCTTGAAATGCAGAGAGTGCACATTTCAAGGATGCTGGTGCCCCTGCGTATGGCAGCATTGATGCCGGCTCAATTATGAGTCGCCCACAATGCTGCCACCAAGTTTCTGCTTGGTAGACCAGCAGAAACCTTGGTTTCCGCTGGTCAGCCCAGCTGGAAAGTCTTAATGGGGCTGGCGAGGAGATCACCAACATGGCGGTGAACACCCCGTTGAGAGTTTCAAACTCGTAATAGGACCCTTAGATCCATGGTCCTCTCTCTCAGGAACAGTGTAAGTATCAGGACTGGCCTTAGAGCTTTCCCCCATTATATGCCTCAAGGCCTGGGTAGCATCCATCAAAAGCAGCATCATGTCTGCTTTCTATCTACTCAATACTGTGTGCTACATAAAATGTCGAGGTACTAGCAGAAATTTAAATGCACTGAGAATGCTGTGAGCGTGATATGAGCAAAGAGTTAGAATGCCCTCCAATTCAGTGCAAGTGAGAGTACTACCAGAAGCAATCGATGAATTTAAATCATATCTGGTACTGCTCCAGAAACTAAAACCTTTGGAAACAGATCAAAAGGAACTTACAAGAGAAGACAGAAGAAAAAAAAAACGTCAAATTGCAGCACAAATAACAATGCAAACAGAAAAGCATTTACAATAACAATATTCAAAGAAGCAAAAATGGCAAATTTTACATGCGATGATTGAGTTAACACATTAAAAAAACAACTAGTGCACAATCTTCTATGTCCTTTCAAGGTAGCATTGCAATTCATACGCAACCTGACAGAGGAGTTAGCATACACTTTATTTGTGAATGCAAGGGTGGGAGACAAGACACCCAGGCATTTAAAAGCCAAAACCAACATAGTGGTTACAATTTTCCTTTGCGTTGGAGGCTGATTTGGGATGGCCATGACCTAATAAGCTCACAGTAAAGGCAACATTTTTAAATTATAATTGCTCCACAAGGCAGGTTAGTCACAAGCCCAGGAAGACCTGCCTCTCAAAAAAAGAATCACTGGCTTCTAGTTGTGGATTCCTCAACTAGAAGCCATTCTGGAGAGACACCATTGGAAAGTGAAAACTGTCCCCTTTCCAGTGGTGCCAAAAGGCCGCCCGCCCGCCCAGCGGGAAAGCACCAGCAACGAGGAAGCCGGCTCCGAATGGAGCCGGCGGAGTTGCTGGTGTGCGACGGGTGCGTTTGCACCCGTCGCGATTTTCAGTGTCTGCCAAGCAGACACTGAAAATCAATGTGGGGCCCTGTTAGGGGGCCCCACGACACCCGTTCCCACCAGCCTGGTTCTGGCGGTGAAAACTGCCAGAACCAGGCTGGCGGGAAGGGGGTCGGAATCCCCATGGCGGTGCTGCTTGCAGCGCCGCTGTGGAGGATTCACAGGGGCAGCGGGAAACCGGCGGGAAACCGGCGGGAAACCGCCGGCTTCCCTTTTCTGACCGCGGCTTTACCGCCGCGGTCAGAATAGCCCCAGAAGCACCGCCAGCCTGTTGGCGGTGCTTCCTCCGTCCCCTACCCTGGCGGTCTCGGACCGCCAGTGTAGGAATGACCCCCTTAATCCACCTTGCCAAGCCTTACGCCCCCTCTTTATTATATATATGTCAGCCCTAAGGTAAGCCCTAGGTAGATGATAGGGCAGGGTACTGTGTAATTAAAAAGTTGGACGTGTTTTACATCTCCTGGTAGTGATTTTTTGTTGTTGTTGTTTCCAGTTGATTACAATTTGGAAAGTACTTTTAGAAAGTTGGCATTTTTCTGCCCATATTCATTTTGTGTGTGTAGCCTGTCTTGGGTCACATGATTGGGTGTAACTGACAGCTACACTTTGTGATTTCCTCTAAGAATGTCACACAATAGAGAGATTAAGGGGGTGATTCTAACTCTGGCGGGCGGCGGAGGCCGCCCGCCAGAGTTCCCCCCTCCAGACTACTGCACCGCGGTCGTAAGACCGCTGCGGTGATTCTGGGTTTTCCACTGGGCTGGCGGGCGACCGCCAAAAGGCCGCCCGCCAGCCCAGTGGAAAACAACCTTCCCACGAGGACGCCGGCTCTGAATGGAGCCGGCGGAGTGGGAAGGTGCGACGGGTGCAGTTGCACCCGTCGCGAATTTCACTGTCTGCAAAGCAGACAGTGAAATTCAAAGTGGGGCCCTCTTACGGGGGCCCCTGCAGTGCCCATGCCATTGGCATGGGCACTGCAGGGGCCCCCAGGGGCCCCACGACACCCCATACCGCCATCCTGTTCCTGGCGGCAGAGCCGCCAGGAACAGGATGGCAGTATGGGGTGTCAGAATCCCCATGGCGGCGCAGCATGGAGGATTCATTTGGGCAGCGGGAGACCGCTGGTTTTCCACTTCTGACCGCGGCAAAACCGCCGCGGTCAGAATGCCCTGCGGGGCACCGCCAGCCTGTTGGCGGTGCTCCCGCCAACCCTGGCCCCGGCGGTCCATGACCGCCGGGGTCAGAATGACCCCCTAAGTGTGCCTTAAAGGGCCATCGGCTTTCAGGTTGAGAGGGGAGAGCTAAGCACAGCCTCATTTGCAAATGAATAGGGAGTTCTCTGCCCTCACACAAAGGACCTGTCACCTCCACATTGTCACTGCACTCAGCTTGGAGCTAGGACAAGGGAGTCAGGAAATTCCCTGCACTTCAAGGCCACTCTCTAGAAGTTTCTTCCACCTTCCAGAAGGGAGGCACCAGGATATCAAAAGGGGATCTCAGACACTAACTCTACAGTACACTTCAGACCTTTGAACTCTGCCAGGAAGAAGGACTGCTGTCCTTCTGAAAGGACTGCTGCTCTGCTGAACTGATGCCCTGCTGGACTGCTGCCCTCCTGTCCTCTTGCCTGGGAGAGGAGAACTGGACCTGCATCTTTATCTTGAACTCAGGGAACCAGAGTGACTCTAAGGGCTAGCCTGCTGGGCTCCTGTTCTGAGCCACATGGACACAAAAGGCTCCTCAACGTCCTGCACCAACACCTGGACCCAACTGAAGTGAGTTCCCAGCCCCAACGGAATGTCCTTCAGGTCCTGGACCCTTGTTGTGGCCTCAGGGAGCTGTATTAAAGTTTTTTTGGGCTCTTCACAACCACAAACAGGCCCATTTGTGCCAAGATCTTGCCACCCAAGCTAGTATTCCTGGTGTTACAATAGCGACCACTCATGGGGACCACCAACGCAAACCTCCAGCAATGCCCATCCGCAACTCCTGGCATGCTGTTCGCACTATTCCAGCATCCTCCTGCGACACTCTCCTTGCTCGTCACAGCCCCCTCCAATATGAACAGAACTGTTGCCACTGATGTGAGAAGGTAAACTTTCAGCAGGACTAATCTGGTGAGTGTTGTTGACCTGCGCTCCATCGCGGTTGGCCTGAAAGTGTGACTTAGACGTGGTCCAGTGCGGCCAGATATCAAGAGTTGGCATGCTTTTTGGCACTATTTGTACTAAAATCTTTAAACATTCATAACTCAAATTCCACTGACTGGATTTTTTTTAGTTTTGGTGTCAAATAATTTAGTAAAGTTTACTCTAGTCGTCTAAATTGGTGTGGGAGTTTTCTTGCGTTTTGTGTTCACGTTATTAATGTTTATGTGCAGCATAAATACTTTACACATTGTCTCTAAATTAAGCCGGCTTAGTTTCATGCTACGTTGTCCTGGATTAAGTGCAGGTTAATTTAGTGACTTTCGTGGTTCGTTCTACATGTGGATCACACCCTAGTCAACCAAAAACCCGAGTTCTCACAACAACAAATATTTTTCCTAGGGTAGTGGGGGCGGTGATCAGACAAGGATTCAACTCACCCCGGGAATACTTTTTTTATGGTTTAATTAACTAATAAAATAAACTTTCATTCACTCAACTGCGCATCCCAGGGAAGGAAAAATGTTTAAATTGTGTTATATCCCAAGGGGTTCAATGTCTATACTAGAGGTGCCAAAAATAAAATACATTTCTGGTGCATAGTGGTGAATATCTGCTCAGAGATCATGGCTGGCCATGATCCCTGAGCCAGAATCCATTCTGGAGAGGCACCATTGGAAAGGGGAGACTGTGCTTGAGGGCAGTACAAATCTCCTGGGCACGTATTCACAAAAATTAAAATGGGGCCTACTCCCTCCCCAGTAAAGGGAAATCCCTTGTAATATATTTTTTCCTTTAGGTTTTGACTCCTACACTGGGGTGGCCAACCCCCTCAAAAAAATCCCTGATTTCTAGTGGGGGGTTTGTGCTTTGCGATCGCCACTGCACTGCCATCCTTAAGCAAGAACCCATTCTGTAGAATGACCATTGGAAAGTGTAGATTGTTATTTGTTCTTTTTCCAATGGTTTCCCTCTTGTTCAAAAATGTGCTTTGGGGGCTGCTCAAACTCCCCCCTCAATACGAACTTACGAAAAAAATCAAAATGACTACCAAATAATGATAATATATTTGACCCCTGCTGGGGGGGGCTCAAAAAATAAAGGCCCATATTTATACTTTTTGATGCACAACTGCGCCAACGCAGTTGTGCGTCAAAAATGTTACCGCCGGCTAACGCCATTCCAACGCGCCATGCGGGTGCCTTATTTATGGAATGACGTTAGCCGGCGCTGCGGACTGGTGTGCGTAAAAAAAAATTACTCACACCAGGCAGCGCCGGCGTATGGGAAAATGGGGGTTGTGCGTCAAATGGGGGTTGTGCAAAGACAGGAGTCATGCCCCCTTGCCCAATGGCCATGCCCAGGGGACTTATGTCCCCTGGGCATGGTCATTGGGCATAGTGGCATGTAGGGGGGCCCAAATCAGGCCCCCCTATGCCACAAAAAAAAAATTGAAAAAAATACTTACCCGAACTTACCTTTCCTTACCTGGGATGGTTCCCTCCATCCTTGGGTGTCCTCCTGGGGTGGGCAAAGGTGGCAGGGGGTGTCCCTGGGGGCAGGGGAGGGCACCTCTGGGCTCCTTCCGAGCCCACAGGTCCCTTAACGCCTGCCCTGACCCAGGCGTTAAAAAACGGCGGCCATCAGGCTGTGCGTCATTTTTTAAGGCCCACCCCCTCCTGTGCGTCAAAATGACGTCACAGTATAAATATGGGCACAGGCCTTAAAGTCATTTTTTAGAAGGGAACGCCTACCTTGCATATAATTAACGCAAGGCTGGTTCCCCCTTCCAAAAAATGACGCCCATGGTGGAATTTTGACGCCCGCGGAGTCGGACGTCAAAGTATAAATATGCGGCAGGGTTTGCGCCGATTGTGCCTCAACATTTTTGACGCACATTCGGCGCAAACAGAGTATAAATATGCCCCAAAATCCCTAGTTTCAAGTTGGTGAGTCCTGTTTCGTTAGTGTGACGTAGCCATGATCCCCAAGCAGGAATCTATTCTGGAGGGGCACCTTTAGAAGAGGGAGACTGTCCTCTTTGCAATGGAGCTCCTCTTCTTCACGAATGTGCCTGAGGGGTGGCACAAAGCCCCTGAGCACAAAAATGATCAAAAACAAAATGGCCACCATATATCTCCCTTTCCCTCAGCTGCCCAATCAAAGTGCTGAGGTCCAATACCCCTCCCCCACTCTCCTGGAAGGGAAAATGCTTACATTGTATTTACACCCAAGGTGGGTCGACTCAGTTGATGAGGTGGGCAGATGCCACAAAAAACATAACCCTCTAGTAGTGATCTTTGCTCTGGGAGAGGCACCATTGGAAAGCAAGACTCTTCCCCTTTCCAACATTGCCTATCACAACTCCAATGGTGGCTGGGGGTGAGGTAGGTCAAAAGACCCGGACTGTGAATCATACCTGTCTCCCTGCAGCCATGACTGATGCATCATTGAGGTCAGCACCTCCCCCCAACCACACACGCCCCAACCTCGCTGACATCATTAATCTGACTCAGAAAGAGGCAGAGATCAATGCTGAAAAGCTTTCCATGTTGGCCGCTGCTTAAACCCCAGTGACCCCAGGAGGAGTCTTATTGCCCAGATAGGTGGGCATAAAAGGTCCAACACTTGTAATAAACTTGGGGTTAAAGGTATTAGAGGAGCAAAAAGCTCTTGTAAAATGGGTGTGTCCATATCCTTCCAGAGTGCCAGTGAATCTTGGTTGTGCACAAAACTACGTACTGCAGTGCGTGGAATCACTGCAAGCTCTATGTTAGCATCCTGAATACCATCAGATCTCAAGCAGACCAAGGGGTGCATCACCAATATGCAGTGCAAATTCATACCAGTGAAATTCAGGTGGTGATTCTGACAGTGTGTGCCCCCCCAGTATTACAAAAACATATCAGTGCAAGTGAGCCGGCTTGTCTTATGGTGTACAGACTGCGCTGTGTCCATCTCTGCAAACTCTTGTGCAAATGGCATTATCAAGTTTACTGATGCCATTACTACACCACCTGATATATAATGGGGTCCCAAATGTTCTAACAATCATCTTTCTCAGTTCCTGCCTCCAAACATCTGGTTTGGCAGCTACCAGCCATCACTCTTACAATACAAGAACATTTGGTTCATAGTCCTTCCTATGGAAATCATAGGGCATCCCAGGCAGAGACACTGCAGAGGAATCTTTGTACATCACAGGTGAATTGTTCAATTACAACCGCCCTCCACAATGCTTCCTGTTTTTTGAGCATTCCATGATACTAATGGCGCGCCTGCATTCATGCTAAATATGATATGGTACCAATGTCCATTCCACACTTTAGAAACCCAAGGCTCAAAGCTTTTTCAGGCATAAGGGACACTTGGGTACATAAGTAATGCAATTTATAAGTACAGATTCCAGCTTTTTTGTTTTTGTTATTGCAGTTCTTAGTAGTGAACTAATCCAGAATTCTCAATGTGATCTAAATTTTATGTGGCGTGGTATTCCTTTATTTATGGGCCAGAGCTTAATTTGTAAATAAATGCGGGTGCCCAAAGCCATCGTATTAAACACGCGGCTGCTGCAATTAAAAATGCAAGCACGAAATACTGAGGCAGCATAATCCTGAAGCCATCTCGGGCCTCTTCAATCCATTTACAGCCACTCCCTGCCCCTTAATCTCACTCTTGCAGCTTTCTCCCTTTGAGACGATTTTTCGTTTTTCTCTTCCTCCGTCTTTCCCATACATGTCTTTTGCTCGAAGTAAATGCTTGAGGCAGAAAAATAAGTGCTGGCCCTCAAAAATAAGTGCTGGTGCTCGGCAACTGAAACAACAGCACAAATTAAGCACTGGGCATTCCATGGCCAGGATAGTTGTAAAATGTTCTGTGAACGCCCAAAAGCTCACAATTATTCATAAACCTTTTGCAGCTGGATATCCATTATGAAATGGTTGCAGATGTATTCCTGACAATGGCAAAAGTAAAGTTATTTTTTAATAGTGCACTTTTCCCTCCGCAACATTGAGAAGCACTTGCAAATGCAACAACAAGAACATGATATCTTGCTCCCTAGCCTTTCAATGCCACCCGGAGCTGAGCTCTGGAAGATACCCTTAGTTTTTAATGGCTGAAGCTTTCACAATGTGTTCATGTGACAAGGTAAGATGGAATCAGTTTAGTTTTCTTGTCTGCTTATGGACAAGTGAGGAAATGCAATTAAACACTATCAAAAGGTGAGGATATGGAGGACAATTCTCAAATCTACTGTAAAATTTTAGGTTGCACAAGTGTTCATGCAGTAGCTAATATTTAATCTGGTCAACCTAGCTGCTGTCTTCAAAACAGTGTTGAATGGTCATAATTCGATCTACCACTAGATCTGCCATAGGTTTTAGGTGTGTGCTGGCAGATACCTCCATGTTTTGCTACAATAAAAAACAGAAGTACATTTTGATCATAGATTTAACAAGATATTAGTCAAATAACTCAAACACGTGACAAGACACTTCATAATAAGATGAAAACTTCTCTTTTCTATAAATGTTTTTTGGTACAACAGTCTACTTTATTTTTCATTTATATTTGATGTTATGCCAATGAGGCAAAACAAACATGAAAACCATGTACATTTATAGCAGTGTATGTAGAACTATTAAAACTTTTCACAACTTTAATAAACATTGCACAGAAGGTACATCGATTTCTGGTAATTACGTTTATTTGTCGCATTAGATCACTAATCAAAGCAATTATTAGCGGAAAAGCCCTCACAAATAAACTCAAAACTGAAAGCAAAATAGATCCTCAAGGTGCCAAAAATTAAATCCTACTCTAGTCGCAATACTTTTAGAAAAGAAAACACAAGACCATTGGGAAATGTGTGAAACATCCCCAAAACCGACGACGTGGTAGAAGAGGAGGGGGTTCATGGGAGTTAAACACAGAAAAACAAGCACAAATGCATAGATCCTTTGCACTTATGCATTTGAAAACGCGCTACATGTTCAGATGTTTAAATTGTATGCATGTGAATGCTGCAGCAATCAAACATGTCTAGGATTACACCTGGAATACTTTGTGAATTACACATTTAGTCAATTCAGAAACACAGAAGATGACATCTCCAGGGTGTATTAACTACAGAAATGCTATAGCTAGGAGGAAGAGGAAGAGAAAGCAACAGCTTCTGGAAGGACACGTCTAGACTGCTAACAGAAGTTGAGTCTGTCCTTTCTGCAAAACCGGAACTGGATGCATTTCACATTTGTTACTATTTTGTGTATACTTTGATCTGGAAAGGAAGATGTATATACTTACTGTGAATTGAATAGTCAAGTTAATGTGTTATAAAATTAAATGGGAAATTATGTTCCATGCTGGGGGAACTTTTATATACGGCACAGGAATTAAATGCTCAGAATAAACAAGATTTACCTCAGGATTGTTTATTACAACAGGGAACCCATTGGAGCTTAAGATACTTAATTGCAACAATTATCCCTTAGTTATTGTTCAGTATTCTAATTTTACGTATTCTTTATAAGAAATTCTCAAACTTCTCAAAGTTTCCTGTGTGACTTAGTTTATTTTAGGTGGCACTATTGCTCTTCAATTGTCTTTCAGTGTCCTTCGTTCCTTTTCTTTGGTCTGAACTTTAACTCCTATAACTCAATTGATGCCCTGCACATTATAATTAGGTTTCTTTGCATCTCAACTCATTTAAAATAGCCCGGAGTTTCCTTTCCTTTGAAGAATTGCAAATATAGCAAGATTATATTTGATGATCTCTTTTGCTTTCGGTTTTGAGTTTATCTTTGAGGTTTATTTTTAACTAATACCTCTTGTGCACAAGGTCGCTCTTTTCATTTGCGATCTAATGCGACAAAACTACAAGAAAACAATGTGCCCTCTGTGAGTTGTGTCTCAAATTTGTAAAAGGTTTTAAACAGTTCTATGTGCATTGCTATAAATACATATATAGTTTTAATGTTTGTTTTGCCTTATTGGCATAAGATCAAACATAAATTAAAACTAAACTAGATTACTGTACCAAGAAGCATTTTTTCAAAAAACAGTTTTCATGTTATTAGAAGGTTTCTTGTCACATGTTTGAGCCTTTGACTAATTTCTTAAGTCTATGATCAAGATTTTACTTCTCTTTAGTATTGCAGCAGAAAATGGAAACATCTGCAATCTATGGCAGATTTAGCGACAGAGTATGACTAGTAAACATTTCTTTAGAGATTGCAGCTAGATGGACCAGATAGGACATTATACATTTTTTTAGGTGTGGAGTTCTCTGTCCCAACTGCGAAGACTCCTCACTCGTAAACTTACTATTTAATTGCAGTTTTGTGAATTACAGAACAAATGTAAACGTACACCTAAGTGTAAGTTTACCTTTGTGAATCAAGTTTTCACCCCCAGAGAGGGAACTTGAGGTCAAGGACTTCGGCCGCCTGACCATAACATAGAATGCAGATTCTACTGAGACTGGTCCGGGAGGAGAGAGAAAATAGCTGTCTCTAGGGAGGTATCTATCGAACTAGCCTCCCCCAGTCCTCATAGCAGCTGTCATTCTAATAGTGCTGAGTGAACTTATGACCCAAGTCATAATCGATATATGTGTCAAGCCCAAAAAGAGAGTGCAAAGAATGTTGCCTGCCTTATGGTAATTTGAGTGTAGGAATGGGCACCTCGGTCGGATTCAGCGTGACATTGGTCAAAGTCAGACTGGCGTCAGAGAGGACAATCGCGGCCACTTCTATGGGTGACAAGACCAGCAGCTGTGTCAAAGTACGCATGCCTGGAGTGGTCGTAGGCACTGGTGCAGCATCGGAACAGGCGCCGTAGACAAGATTGGCTTTGAAGGACCAGCTGGCACCAAGGATGAACCTGCTGGCAGTATCCCAACTGGAAGACCTCACAGCACCTTGGGGCCCAAAGGCGCACCACAGGTATTCAGCAGGGATCCAAGAAGCCATAGGATAGGAGTGCAGAACTCTTTGATCTGACACAGAGCGGCTGAAGGACCCAGGAACTCAGGTTGCACATATGTATGAACATCGTTCATGGGATAGTTATATGTCAATAAGATTTGTGAGTCTTAGTAAGAAATCTATATAGATTGAAATTTTATGTCAGTTTTTGATTTGTACAATATTGAAGGTGGATACATCTTTCGCAAGCAATGTACGTAATGCCTGCTTTCTTGTGGCTGCAGGCTGGACATTCAGACAAGGAAATGAGGAGGACAAAGACAGGCGCATCTGAAACTAATCTTTTAGCATACTTTTACTAATGGACACCAGATTTAATGATTGTATATTGTATATTTTATGGTAGAATGGTGCTAAGATATATGAATCTGTGAAAGTTTAAAGGTTAGTTCAGCATTTGCCTGTTAATTATTACTGCTTTAAGTATGATGAGCAGATAAAGAACTATGGGCCAGATGTAGGAAAGGATTTGCGAGTCGCAAACGGCAAAAATTGCCATTTGCGACTCGCAAATCGCATTTTCCTATGCAGAAATGCATATTGCGAGTCGGGACCGACTCGCAAAATGCATTTCAGAATCGCAAATAGGAAGGGGTGTTCCCTTCCTATTTGCGATTCGGAGTGGTATGCAATACCATTTGCGACCGCATATGCGGTCGCAAATGGTGTCGCAGTTACCATCCACTTGCAGTGGATGGTAACGCACTCGCAAATTGGAAGGGGTCCCCATGGGACCCCTTCCCCTTTGTGAATTGACCACAAACTATTTTTTCAGGGCAGGTAGTGGTCCAAGGGACCACTACCTGCCCTGAAAAAATACCGAAACTAAAGGTTTCGGATTTTTTTTTAAGTGCAGCTCGTTTTCCTTTAAGGAAAACGGGCTACACTTAAAAAAAAAAAACTGCTTTATTTAAAAGCAGTCACGAACATAGAGGTCTGCTGACTACAGCAGGCCTCCATGTTTGCGAGTGTCCATAGTCGGTATGGGGCCGCAATTTGCGACCCACCTCATTAATATTAATGAGGTGGGTCTTTGCGACCCCATACCGAGTCGCAGAAGGTGTCTGAGACACCGTTCTGCATTCCAAATTGCGACTTGCAATTTGCGAGTCGGAAGGACTTGCAAATTGCAAGTCGCAATTTGCAATTTTCCTACATCTGGCCCTATGAACCTTAATTTTTTCTGTAATTACTATATATATTATGTAGTCTATTATTATAGACCAAGGCATGGATCGCTATAGTGAGTACTCAAAAAGATGTTGGTTAATTAGAAATCATGTCTACCTGACAGCCACACAGATGTTACCATATATTAACTAAAAGATAAGATATTTCTGGTGGACGGACTAAGGGTCCTTCTAGTGCCTACAAGCATGCATGTTTGATGAGGGAAAGCTCAATTTTCCATCAGCTTGCAGAGGGACAATTTACGCAGGAGGAAAATCCTAGAGTGTTCCCACTTTGCAAAGCACCAAGATAAACCTGAATGCATGAGAGAGGACATTATGAGGAAATAAAATTGTGAATTAATTACCCACTTAAACTGCACATCTGCTACCTGTTAACTGCGACAAATCATTATTGAATTAAGTGTGTATTCATTACCATATATGTAGACTGATGAAGAATCATATTATTTAGAATAATTATAATGTCAAGTTATTTATTTAAGTACAACAGTTGATATAAGACAAAGACTGACAAGCGTTTACATTGGTTGAGACTAAGAAATGTTATAACTTTTAATACTCTAAATAATTAAAAAAACAGCATTATTAATTAAACAATATTTAAAAATTACTTTTTTTAACACAAATCAGATATATTGATAACCAGAAGAACAGTTTATCTAAATAGTAGACATTTTTAAAAATATTATAAATCTAAGTTGCCACATTTAATGGGCAAAAGAAAGATAGTTTATAAACATGAAATCCTTGACACCATCAATGTGAGTAATTATATTTTTGGACTGTTTTAGATTTGAACGTAGAAGTAAAGATATGTTAGCACTGAACACTCATATTGATGTCTATTTTTTACACTGCAGCATGCCTGTTGCCATCTTCAGATTCCCCCTCCTTCTCTGCTGTGGTTTTTGACGTGGTAGGCAGAGATCTGGTTGCCTCTGTGGAGAACAGGCTTGAGGTAGGCTTCATGCCATTCAAAATATCTGTGAAACGACTGAGGGCTGTACTTAGATCTCTGGTAAGGGTTTGCTGAGAACCAATGATTTGCATAACTTTTTGATTAAGGACATTGATAACACCCACCAATGAGTCCATCTTCTTTTCAAGCCCTTCTTGAAATGTATGTATAGACTTTTCAATGCCTTCACAAACCTTAAAATGGTTAGGATAACCTCTCAAATTCCTTTCCCTTGCCAGAATTGCAGGTGTGTAGTCAGATCCATCCATTGGGAAGACTGTTACTTCAGCCATGGAGGACAGTAATGGGTCAAAGGGCTCCAATGATTCCTCTTGAGACACAGCTTGATGATCTTCATTGGGTGGACCTAGATATCAAACGCAGAAAAAAAACTTTGTTATCAACAATAGGAACATTTTACCCCTTCACACACACACACACACACACACAAACACACACACACACACACACACACATGTACACACCCACCCACACACACACACACACACACACACAGATAACATTGAAAAAAACAAAGGTTACAAGGATATTATAGTTAGGTACACATTTTGCACACCCAAACCATAGAAATTTAGCAGTTATAGTTATACTTATGATAAGAAACTATGGGCCAGATGTATGAAAAAGTTTTGCACTCGCAAACGGTGCGAATTGGTAAATTTGGCCATTTGTGAGTGCAAAACAGTGGTCTGCGATGCATGAAATGCATTCGCACACCACAAATAAGAAATCGCTAAAATTGCAATTTCTTGCATTGCGACCTGGAAATTGCAAGTCGCAATTTGCGATTTGCAAATTCCAGGTCGCAAGGCTATGCTGGAAAAAATCGCAAATTGCTATTTTTCCAAAAATGGCATTTTGCACTTGCAAAATACCATGAAATGCAAGCAGGTGGTAACCTGGTGCAAAATTTAAAAATGCAGTTAAACTGCATTTTTAAATTGAACATGTAAAGCACACATGCCCTTTTGGCATGTGTGCACCTTACATGTTGAAAAAAAAATGTTGGGGTGCAGGAAAGGGGGCCTCAGGCCCCCATCACCCTGGCCTTTTGCATTTCCAAAATTGCGATTTCTAATTCAGAAATCGCAATTTTGGAAATGCAAAAAATTTGCAGCTATGGGCCAACAGGCCCATAGCTGCGAATGGGGCCGGTATCGCAATTTGCGATTCAATAATAGCATTTGCGATTTTTAAGAAATCGCTATTACCGATTCGCAAATGTGATACATGGCCCTTTGCGAGTCGGTAATAGCGATTTCTTAAAAATCGCTATTACCGAATCGCAGTGGGCCGTGATGATACATCTGGCCCTATAACTTGTAGCCGAAAGTTATTTTATGGCACAAGTTATAGTATCTTCAGATAAGTATAACTAGAACTGCTAAATTTCTATGGTTTTGTGTGTTTGAAACATGAAACTAACTATAACATTTATTGCAACCTTTGTTTTTCAGTGAATTTCTATGTTTTTTTAAAACTTAAAGCAATATATAATTATCCTACGTTAATACAACCACCACTGCGCACCTCCTTTGGCCTTGTGCAGCGGGGTTGGTTGCGTACATGATGTGCACGGTCTTTGGCCCTGCACGGCGGGGGTTTGGTGTGTGAGTGGGTGTATTTTTTTTCATTGGGTTTTGGATTCACAGATCCATCACAGCTTTACACTGGGGGTCATTCTGAGCCCAGTGGTGGGTCCTTCAGAGACCCCTACATGTATCCTACAGGGTCAGGATACCGTTGCTCTGACCTGTATGTGTTTTTACATCAAACATTTGGGCTCCCCTTGGCAAAGCAACAAACAAAATACCAGCCAAAACTTTCCTGTCAGGTTCGTCCAGCCAATCAGGGCCTTGCTTTTCCCCACAATCCGTGGATCCCTCATGAGTAGATTCACAAAGGATCCAAGTCCCTAGATATCTATATTTTCTTTTCCTTTAATAACTCCAAAAATACTGAATGGATTTTCACTGAATCGCAAAAAGAGATCTTTCTGGGCCAAGATGTAGCTTTCTGCAAAATTTGGTGTAACTCCATTCAGCAGTTAGGGCTGTAGTCATGTTCAAAATCCCTGTAGGAAATTGCAAGCGGAAAACATGTTTTGGGTCCCCGGATTTTTCTGGGCCCCAGCTTGATGAATCCCCCGAAACTTTCCATACTGCGGCTAAAGTAATTAGCATACCAGTTTTGAAAATTTCTTGAAGATTTGTCGAATAGCGCCAAACCTATTTGCAAAATAAAATACTCTTTGTTTATGGGTAGTTAGGTCTTAACTAAAACTACCTACTGGCTATTGCCAGTAGGTAATGTGTATATATATATATATATATATATATATATATATATATATATATATATATATATATATATATATATATACATACATTTATGTATTATATGTAGTCAGTGAAAAAAACAAAGGTTAAAGTAATGTTATAGTTAGGTGAATTTGCCTGTGACACCATTAACATTTTGAGCTAAGATGACATCATCTGAGTGTGTTAGTTTGTTTTATAGTTTACATAGTGACCAGTAACAACCACATTACTTTTCTACCTAATTTTGTACAGCCTGGGTCCAGCTAGTCGGTATAAGTGTTAACAAAACCCATGTGCTACTAATGCATCATGTGTGTAGAGGTATTGAACATGTTATAACTCTTTGTATTGAAAATTAACTCTTTGTGCAGGTGACAGTTAACTTGTGTTCATTATGTTCCACACAAGTTTTTTGGTACTGCAGAAAAAGTTTCTAGCAGGGCAAAGATCCTGTGTACTACATACTGAGTATTGCAATTAGACAGAATTGTTTCAACATAACAATTTCTACTCAACATAAAAGACCGTGTGCATGAGGTTATAACCTATGTTACCGCTTTGTTGATTACTGAGAGTCTGTCAGTATAAGCTGGCTCTGAGAATCTGTAAGTCTGATACCAAACCCTGCTCTCTCACTAAATATATTGAGTCTATCTGGCCTACCAGAACTAAGATATTGACCCCTGCTAGCATCTAACTCTGATCTAGCCTTGAACACCACAGACCAATTTATTGGTTCTGGAAGCTTTGACAACGATTTTGCTACTAGTCAAGGCTCGTGCTACAGAAGCTGCTGGAAGCCACTATTGCACTTTATTATTATGATATTATAATACTAGTGCTTATCTTGTGGGGACTGTTATGGTTATTGATTTTAAATTATTATAACATTATTGCACCGACTTTTTACTTCAATTTTTTAAATTATTTCCATATTGCACTTGATGCAAGATTTTAATGAAAACATGTTTGTGCCTCTAGATTTGCCATGGGTTGGAATTGAGTCTTGTGACAAAGCTTAAATATAAGTCGCTAGGTAAGAACAAATGAATTAAGTAAAGTTTTTATGAACATGTTGCTTTTATGGTCTTTGACTGAAATAAAGTATTTCGACTGACTATTAACCTATGTACATCTGCTCCTTTTGCATCAGAAGATGGGCTATCTGTATAAAGACTTCAGGTAGTATGACATTTAGCACCTTCAGACCTTGGTTATTATAAGTGACTAGTCACTCTTTGGACTAGTGTACACTGTGCTTAGTAATTACTTGTTAATATTCGGTGGTATATTTCTTATGAGAGGTTCACTGTAAACTGTGTGGTAAAGACTAAACTCTTTCTATAGAATAAACACTGCTAACAGTACCCATTTTTCTACTCATATCAACTTAAGTTCACAATGTAGGTTCAATGATTGTCAGTGTTTTGAAACGAGTAAAGAGTGTCCGTAGCAGGGCATTAGTTACTTAAGATGGCTTGAGAACCTGGAGGAGCTTGGGTTCATATTTATACTCTGTTTGCACCGGATCTGCGTCATTTTTTAAAAATGCGAATCCGATGCAAACTTAACTCTATATATACATGTCTAGTGCCAAAATATTGGAGTTAAAGTCATTTTTCGCTGGCGAAAAACTACCTTGCGTCAATGAGATGCAAAGTAGGCATTTCTGGGCAAAAATTTACTCTAAGGCCCTAGCGTCTTATTTATCCTCCTGTGCAAAAGTCACACACGGGTGATAACGCCTGGGCCAGGGCAGACGTTAGGGGACTTGTGGGCCTATTTCCATGGTGGAACACCATGGAATAAGCCCACAGGTGCCCTCCCCAGGCCCCAGGGACACCCCCACCCACAACAGAGGGACAGCGGAGGATGGGGGACCCTATCCCAGGTAAGTGCCATTGGGGGCCCTGAAATTTGCCCCCCTATATGGCACTGGGTGCAATGGCCATACCAAGGGGACCCTGGTCCCCTGTGCTGGCCATTGGGGTGGTGGGCATAACTCCTGTCTTTTCTAAGACATGAGTCATGTGGTATGGATGGTTTTGCATCAGAAAATGACTCTAGGCAGGTTAGAGTAATTTTTTTTATTCTAACCTGCCTATCTGTGTCTCTGCATCAGGAAAAAAGAGTAGCCATCTTGGATTCAGCAAGTTATTGTGTTGCTATCTGGACACATCACGTCCCGGAAACAGTAATTTTAGATTGGGACAGCGTAGCACAAGCCATGGAGCTATGTGTACACTTCGGCTGTCATTTTGCTTTGGTGTGCTGCCAATTTGTTTTGGTGATTCCAACAGGGTCTTTCTCAGCTTGTCATAAAATTATTTTTGTCTCCTTCATGGCTTCGACTTGAATCAAGGTAGATTTAAACTCATTGTTACATGACTGTGGACACTTCTGGAAGGGGAAACAAACTTAAGTGTCTCCACAATATGATAGCTGTTGGTACGGGGTATCTACATTAATCAGCAGTGATGAGCACACTGAGCAAGTAGATTTCTACAAATTCAGCATATCATTTGTTGATTTGTGGTGGTGTTTTTCAATAGTGATATGTACACTCTCTAAGGGGATTTGTTAATTCCAGTGAACAACCTATTGGTGTCATTTAGTGTTGTAGTATCATAGTTCTTTGTTTAGTGAATGTTTTATTCTTGTAACCTCCATTTTTGGAAACACCAGGTGATCCTCCAATGATTTGAGAAGGTCTAGTTGTATTTGGGGGCAATTGGTGCTTCTAGTTACAGGCCTCAATGGAAGACATTTATTTTGTTGCACTCTCTTGGTTTTGAAGGAAAATCTGTCTTCAAGCATTTGCCTGAGATTGCTCAGGTGGAAAGGGACGTGTTGAATGAGTACATAGAGGTGCTCAAGAAATGTACAGTGAGATTAGATGTGCATACGTGTCTAGTAGTTTTACTCTACAAATCCTTTAAAAAAAAAACAAATAATTTGTGATAATGTGGACACTTATATCTCTCAACTTAGACATAAGATTGTAGATTGACAGTTTCACAATTGTACTGACCAATTGGTACGAGATAGATTTATTTATCATTGTGTGACAAGCAAATACAGCAAAAACTACTACATATGGGTCATCCCTCATTGGTAAAACTGTAAGAATGACTAAGAGTATTGAGTCTGCACATAACTCAGTAAAAGAGTTGGACGACAAACATCTTGATGCAGGCAATGTTATAAGAGCTAAAGATATTAAGTGTGTGAAAGAGGCAAAAGCACCTAAAGAGGTTCAAAGGGCCTCTAAATTGTTTTCAGCATGACCAATATGTGCTTCAGGTGAAACTCTGGCTCATGTCAAAGGGGGAAAAGTGTGTTTGGCTACGTTTGTGACATGGAGGAGTTGTAATAAGGTTTGTGAAAGTATGTTAGGTGCAAAGGAAACAACATGAAAGGATTACTAATGTGGTTTCTGATGTTTTTGAAGAAGGGAACAATGGTTTGTCTAGAGTTCAAGAAGAACTCCAGGGCATGGAACTAGCTGTCAAGAAAGGTGTAGTGGTGCCGGGTGACCCTAGTAAGTGTGGTGATCCCTATATTGAGGTTCAGTTTGTAGACACATTTTTGATGCTGTCAGTTGATTCAGGGGTCAACCATGATAGCCCAAGAATTAGTTGAGGAAATGTGACTAGATAGTGAGTTAGAGCCTCCTGGTCGAGCCCCTGTTTCCTATGAAAGAGGGAGAATGGAGCTGTCTGGGTTTTGTGAGGACGTGTTGATTTTAAGAGGTAGGAAATATTTTGGCAAAGTTAATATTATTACAGGGCTGTATGTACTAGGATGGTTTCATCAGGGATATTTTCACATGATTTTGAAGCTATAATCCAAAGATCAGGTTTCATTGGTACTGTATGATTTTGAAAGGAGGTTTTTCAGACAAGCTTGGAACTATCAGAAGGTTTCAGCTCAGGGTTGGAGCTAAATGAGGAAGCAGTTCTCATTAAACACAATTACACAATGTGCCTTTTTGTCTGAGAGAAGACTTAGATATGGAACAAAGTTTATTATGTGATAAAAAGAACTACTGAACCCAGCATATCCCACTTTAGTTATCCCAGTTGGTAGTGGCTTGCATGCAGGATGGCGATTATGGTGTATATCAATCTTAGAAGCCTGAATAAGGCAATTTGACTTGATTTACACCTTCTGTCAAATATTTCTGAATTATTGGCCTTGATTGATGGTTTTAAATGTTTTTCAAAACTCAACTTAGTTTCTGCTTATCATCAGGTTGTTTTAGAAACAGAATTTAGACATTTCACTGCAATCATGGTTCCTGTGGGTGCCTTTCAATATTGCAGAATGCCGTTTGGTTTAGCCTCTGCAGCATTAGTTGTCCAAAGGATTGTGTTCAATCTCTTTAGGGACCTTAAGGGTGTTGCAGTCTTCCAGGATGATGGCCTTGAGAGAGCGTAGTTTAAATAATACATATTAAAATGAAATGCTCATATCAATGCTTAACGATGTTGCATAGAAAACGACAATAATAGTGATTTTGCTTAATCGTGCACTTGAATTATGACTATAATGTGTGTGGCCACCAATGTATATGCAAACTAATAAATAGAATCATTAATGATATGGTTAATCAAGTTTACGATATTGCATTTATATTGAAAACCTTATAGGCCTTAAGTTAGCGTGAGCTGTGGGTTTTAGCTGCCTGGCTCTCATATTAAAAGCATTTATCTGTTTTTCAGTGTACTGACTCGCAAAGGGCCATGACCCTGCAAATGTTCTTTTTCTTCAACTTGGAAGATGATTGTAACAATACAATTCTGTTCTCATCCGCATGCTTGCTGCTTTAGTATAAGTTTTATGTACAAAACAAATGTAGATTAATGTAATGTACAAGGACGTTTAAACCATGGACAAAGGAACTCATGACCCGAGAAGATGTGCCAAGCTGTGAAGTAACCTCTGGATGTGCCACCTCCGAAGACGTCAATTATGAAGACCAATCAAAGTGATATGAATTATCGTGGGGTGACAATTGGGATTACCTAATGTATAATTTGATAGGTTAAAGATAGTGGGGTATAGCAAATGTCCAATAGAATGTTGGGGGAAGGTATTACAAAAAAGGAATAAAAACCCATGTCACAGAAGGGTCGAGGGAACTAGGTAGGGAATGCTAATGATTTTATCCAGAAACTCTGTCACTCTGTTTAGTGACTTGAGAAATATTGAACCATTCTCATCCATAGACTGCCCATTTTACACTTCTCCTCCTTATGAGGGAAGTGTTCCTTATGCCTTATAGTTGAGTCCTGACTGATGGCGTTTTGACTGCTGTCCTGAAGACGAAGACTGATCCTGTGCGCTGACCCAATCCTTGGAGGGTAATTATGACAATGCAATTTGTAATTTGTCTATTTGCTTTTCCTTTCTAGGTACCAACTGCTCATTTTGGTAGAGACCTTAGTTAGATGTTTTCCAAATTGGTGTTCTAAATCGTTTTGCATGAAGCCCAACATGCTGATGCTAATCTGTGGCTAGGACAGGAATTCAGTTCAACTGACGCAAATAGACAAATGACTGACATTACGCAATGCTGAACTGAGACGTATATGAAACTTGCTGTATTCTGATCTATGTTCACTCCGTGCTATGTTCTTATGTTTGTGATTCTTGCATTAATTAAATCTTATCACAGTTGCCATATCGTGACTATGCTCTTATGTTTCCTGGTATTAAGATTAACTCTTTTGCTCGTAGATTGTAATTAATAGGGAATAAAAGTCATAAAATCCTATCAAAGGTGTGGTTATTCATGGTTGAAAGGTCATGGTTGCGCCGACAATTTGATTATTGTCTCTATCCAAAGTAAAGTGCATTGTTGTGGTAAATATTGATGACATTATTGATTTATTGCTTGACATATTGATCAGTTATCTCGTCCTACGGTGTCTCTCCACTGGGTCACAAGATTCATTGGCCTAAAACGAGTCCTAATGCGTAATAAATTAACATAGAAGGACGCGTTATCAGCCTAATATTTTCTTTTATTAAGGAAGAACATGACAACATTTTAGATCAGGTGATGTCCATTATGTAGGAGAAGGGAATCATGTTAAAGAAAGAGAAATGTGAAGTTTGTAAAGAGCGAGTGGAATATTTAGGACATCTAGTATCTGGAGAAGAAATTGAACCCAGACTGAGTTTGGTTGATGCTATTCAAGTAACAAAACTGGTCTTAAGTCGTTTCTGAGTTTATGAAAATGTTATGCTTGGTTCACTCCAGATTATGCTACTCATACAATCTTTATCTGTTCTTGTCAAGATACATTTGACGTTTGTTTGGGATAATGAGTGCGAAAAGAGTTTGAGTGGATAAAAAAACAGCTTACCAGTACTAAAATCTAAAAACCATTTGATCCTAAACTTCGGTTTTATATTACAGTGTTGCATTACAGGGGATGCCAGCAATGTTGGTTTGGGGCAGGGCTTACACAGGGGAGTGATAGTGATGAATTCACAGTTGGCTATGCATTCAGAGTGATTAAGGATAACAAGATTTACATTTCCACCATTGAGAAAGAACTATTTGCATGTTGGTGAGCGGCTCAAAAATGCAATCCTTGTGTGTTAGGGTGAACATTTTTGATTAAAACTGATAACAAACCATTGTTGGCCATCTCAAGTGAAGAGAAAATCAAGGATCAGACATCTAGGGTTTCTAGGTTATGCACTAACTTGTTCCAGTATCATTTTGAAGTTACTCACATTTAGGAGGTGATGAAAGTGAGGGTGGATTATTTGTCAAGACTACCTTCATAAGTATCTATCGAGGATGATGTCTGTGATGAGGACCATCAAAACTGTTTTATTGCATTTATTAGCCTTGAAGAGATGAGTGTGATTTCTGAGAAAGTGGAGGAAATAAGGTGGTGTGGATGAAATTATGAAGCTTATTTTGAATTATGTTCAGAAGGTTGGCCGATAAAGAAGAGAGTTGAAAGTGATTGTCAACCGTTTGTGAAAATTAGGACAAGGACAGAAACTTGTTCCATCTATTGAATTAAGATGTAAACTCATTAAGACTTCTCACAAGGGGCATTTTGGTCCCACTTTCACTAAGCGCTGATGTAGCCAATCTTTTTAGTGGCCTTTTATGGACAGAGAAGTAGATCTTTTGGGACGTCCGTGTTTGATTTGTGCTTCTGTGAAGCAGACTCTTAAGGCCCATTGTCTTCCACTGCATTTCACTGAATACCCATCATGTGCTCTTCAAGAAAATTGATATTGATTTGGTGGGACCATTCAATGCTTTACCTGCACATTCACATTCACATTTTGCTTTTGTGTTGGTTGATTTTTACTAAAAGTGGCCTGAGACCAGGTTTATTGCTGAGCCTAATTTGAAAAGTGTGGTGGATTTTCTTAAGGACATTTTCTTGTGTTAGGGGTTTCCGCAGTTCTTGGTTTCAGATAATGGATTGCAGCTTGTTAAGGATGAAGTTCAAAGTTTTCTAAGGTCAGGGGATGTGAAACACTTTTAAAGTTTCTCTTTAATATCCTCAAAAAATGGTTTGAGTGCATGATTATGTTTTGGTTCAGTTTGTGCAATGGGCAGGTTCAATTTAGTTTGTGGTATGTAATGCTGTGTGTTTGATGTTGTATTGTTATCACACCAGTCTTTATTCTACTAATAACGTGTCACCATTTGAATTATTGAGAGGTTCCTGCCACTAAAGTGTATCCTAGTTGGATGGTTAAAAGAGTGACATTGGAAATGTGCTTGAAAATTTGGATGACAAGGTTAGAAATAATGTGTTAAAAACTCAAAACAAACAAAGGTTTCACTTTGACAAGAGAAACTATGGGAAGTCTAGTATTTTCAAGGTTAGGGATGTAGTTTGAATCAAGTAGTTTGAAGGATGTTTTGTGAAGAAAGATAAGGAGAAGTTTGGTGATACAGTGGTCATAGACAGAGTGTATGGCAATAAGGGTAAACAGTAGGAATTGATGGAACGTGGAAAGAGTGGTGAGAAGATGTCCTCTCAAGGGACAAGATGATGTTTTGGATTCTAAAGTTGACCATGGTTCCGTTACACAGACTAAGAGGGTCATTCTGACCCTGGCGGCCGGTGGCCGCCAGGGCCACCGACCACGGGAGCACCGCCAACAGGCTGGCGGTGCTCCAACGCCGACTTTCCGCTGCTCGTGTGAATCCTCCATGGCTGCGGAGCACGCTCCGCAGCCATGAGGATTCCGACCCCCCCTACCGCCATCCTGTTCATGGCGGGAAAGCCGCCATGAACAGGATGGCGGTAGGGGGGGTCGCGGGGCCCCTGGGGGCCCCTGCCGTGCCCATGCCAATGGCATGGGCATGGCAGGGGCCCCCGTAAGAGGGCCCCGCAAAGTATTTCAGTGTCTGCCTTGCAGACACTGAAATATGCGACGGGTGCCACTGCACCCGTCGCACCTTCCCACTCCGCCGGCTCGATTACGAGCCGGCATCCTCGTGGGAAGGTCGTTTTCCCCTGGGCTGGCGGGCGGTTTTTCAGCAACCGCCCGCCAGCCCAGGGGAAAACTTGTAATACCCGCCGCGGTCTTTTGACCGCGGTGCGGTATTTCGGAGGGGGGAATTCTGGCGGGCGGCCTCCGCCGCCCGCCAACATTGGAATGACCCCCTAAGTGTCTTCTGTGAACATTTAGGTAAAGTTCTTTAACTGTGGAGATTTAGATTAAGGGCCTGAATTAGGTCTTGGTGGAAGGGAATACTCCATCACAAATGTAACAGGTATCCCGCGCGCTGTATTGCGATCCCATTATATCCTAAGGGGATTGTAATACAGCGGATGAGATATCCGTCACGTTTTTTTTTTTTTTCCGTAAATATTTTTATTAACTTTTAATTGTTATACAGTTACATCATTTGAGGTATTGTTGTTTCTAATCATTACTATACGTTCTATTCAACATTGCAGTTTCATTTATATTGAGGGCAGTTAACTGATTTACTTTATCTTAGTTACATCAGAACATTTACTATCCCCTTCTGCATTCTTCTAGTCTTAATGTGTTAACTTGGTTCCGTACTCTTATCTTTTTTGGCAATGCTTCCTTACTATTCCTGTGTCAGTATCCCTCTGCTGTTACATTCGAGTAATCATAAGTTCTTATGCAGACAAAAAGAAAAGGAAAAAAAAGGAAAAAAACAATTACGAACGTGATGGTGCAGTGTTCCTGTGAGCTAGTTGTGTGTTGGGTTGCGAAGGGGCACTGCCTCCATGTTGGTAAGGTCTAGTCTGTTACCCGGTGGTCCCTCCGTGTGTGGTGAGCCGCGTATTTATCACTCCGCTGTTCCCCATCTATTTCCTCTGTACCACCCCTTATTTATGCCTTTCCCATTATCCAGTGATTGCCTGCTCCCTTTGTCTGCTCTCCGTGCTATTGATAATTGTTGTGGGCTTGACGCTCTGCTATCCCCCTTGTCCAGGTGAGCTGTCAGCTCTGTTCTACAGTGTCGTTGTCTTCGCCCATCACTATTCGCCTCCATTTTGTCAAGACCTCCTCCCATGCCGGAGCTATTGGGGTCTCGCGCATACCTCTAGCCTCCTCACTCCTAAGAACCTGTAGTTCAGCTCCGGCCCATTTCAGTACATCGCGCCTCCAGTCCACCATATTCGGGCTCCTGGGTGATTTCCAACCCAAGGCGATAAGTCTCCTGTATAGTACTAGTGTAATGACCATGTAGCGCTCCTGTACCTGCCCTATTTTTAGCTCCGATTTTAAGCCAACCAGACACACTGCCGGTGTTTGCGGTACGGTCATTCCCAGCAGCTTTTCCAGGTCTTTCACTACTGTACCCCACCCTGCTTGGATCTCTGGGCATTGCCAGATCATGTGATCAAGGCAGGCATTCATGGCTCTGCATTTGGGGCATCCCATAGGGGTGCCTCCGTATATGCGGGTTAAGCGTTGTGGAGTAAGATATGTCCTGCGTGTAATTGTATTGTATGTACCTCAGGCGTGTGTTCCTGGACACTATCCTGGGGTACGCCAATAACCTCTTCCACTCCGTGTCTGATAGCTCTAGTGCCATGGGCCCTTCCCACCTGTCCCTTAGTGGTCTCAACTGATCTAGTGTGTCCTCGATTATCGTTTTGTATATTTTAGTGATTAGGTGGGTATCCGCCCCTGCCGTCAGTAGTAGATGTAACCCCCGGTGTGTGGTGGGTTCCGCATTGATCGTTACCCAGTGTTCCCGTACAATATGAGTGAGTCTTTGATGCATGAGGAACTGCCCTCTGGGGACCCCTTTACTACTTGTTAGGTCGGCAAATGGGGTCATCACCCCTCCATTAAATAGATCTCCTATCATTGCTATCCCGGCCTTCGTCCATGTCCCCAAGTCAAAGTCCACCCAGTTCTCTGTCGCCGTTTCTACTCTCATTGTACTCAGTGGCAATGCAGGGGAGTAGGCCTTCTCCACTCCTACTCGCTGTGTGTACTTCTTCCAGCAGTGCAACGCCACTTTTGTCAATCCGCTCATTTCTTGTGGCTTAATCTTTCGGCCCATCATGACTGCCATTATCTCCTCGACCCCCATCGCCCTTCCTGCTGTACTTCTGTCCAAGTAGCCCCCATCCGCAAACCATCTGGCGATCCATTGCAGCTGTCATGATAAGTAGTATACTTCGAAGTTCTGCACTCCCAATCCCCCCTCGCTTGTTGGTCGACATAGGATCGATAGGGCTGTACGGCGTCGGCCTCCGTCCCATACCAGATCCCTTAGTAACGTATTCAATTCTTTGAACCACCACGTAGGGATCCGCACTGGTAGATTAGCGAAATAATAAAGAAGGCGCGGTAACATGATAATTTTTGACAGCGATACCCTGGCCATTGTGGATAACTTCAGTGATCTCCAGAATCCTACCAATGCTCTTAGGGAGCCAAGTGCTTTGCCTAAGTTCCCGTCGCGCAGGTCCCGTGGGTCGTGGAACACCTGGATCCCCAGGTACCTAAATGTGTTAGGTGACCACAGCCTCCGGGAATGTGGAGGGCTGGGCACTGCCTTTTGTTATCGGGCAAACATATGTTTTGCATCTGTTGAGATGTAGGCCCGAAAGTTCTCCAAAACGATCCAGAGCCTGTAGGGCCCAAGGCAGCCCAGTGTCCCCATTCCTGAGGTATATTAAGATGTCATACGCATACAGTGAGATGTTGTGTTCGGTTCCTCCCCATTTCACTCCTCTACCTGTGCCCTCCGTCCTTATATGTGCAGCTAAGGGTTCAATAGCTAGGGCAAATAATAGCGGCAATAGGGGGCATCCTTGCCTAGTTCCCCTGTGTATAAGATAGGGACTTGAGATGGTTTTTCCAGTCCACACTCTTTCCTGTGGAGCTGTATAGAGCAGGCCCACCCACTCTACCCACTTGGCTCCCATGCCCATTTTTAACATTACCGTTCTCAGGTAGTCCCAACGGATCGAGTCAAAGGCTTTCTCAAAATCTATTGCCAGCAGCGCTCCTTTCGAGGGCTTCTCTCTTTCTGGCATTTGTAGAATAGCAAAGAGACGCCTAAGATTAAGTGATGTGCTACGGTTCGGGACAAACCCATTTTGGTCCTCGTGTATCAGGGTGGATATGTCCGGAAACAATCGGTTAGCCATTATTTTACTAAGGATCTTAAAGTCACTATTTAACATTGTGGTCTAAAGTTAGTGACCGACACTTCACCCGTTTTCGTCTTAGGTAACGGTATCACTACCGCCTCCTTGAGTGTGTCCGGAAGTAGGTCCACCATCTGTGGGGCCAATATCTTAGAGTATTTCTTATAGAAGTCCATTGGTAACCCATCAGTACCTGGTGTCTTTCCTGGGGCCAGCTGCGATATCGCCTCTAGCACCTCCTCAGTTGTCACCGGGCCCCCTAGCACTTCGCCGTCTCCACTGGCCAGCATCGGCAAAGGAAGCGGCAGCAGGAACTCCCTCAGTCTATCCTTATCTAGCTCTCCTGGTTCCCTATACAAAAAGGTATATTACTCTTTAAAGGCTTCATTTATAGGGCCAGGGCTGAATCTGTGGTCACCTTTCATGTCACGTACACTCACTATGGGCGCTCCCTCACCCCCGGGTCTTACCAACCAGGCTAGCATCTTTCCCGATCTCCCATCTTCGATTGTACTGAGGCTAAGTGTCTCCTATAGCAGTGGCAACGGAGCTGTTCTTCCACCTGTGAGTGGGACTTCGTCGCCTGCTCGTATTCCTCCTGCTCTTGCGCGCTTCTTTGCCCCTTTCTTTCCCCTTCGTGTATGGTCTCCTCTATCTTAATTAGTTCTTGATCTAAAGTATGCTTTATCCCAACCGTCTGGCTTATGCTAAAGCTCCTTGTGGCTACCTTCAGTGCCTCCCATTCCACACCTCTGGAGGAGGTCGACCCCTTATTTATATTAATTTGGTCAGTTAGGTGAGATCAGAGTGCTTCTCTAAATGCCTGGTCCTCCAACGCTGTCGGGGACATTCTCCAGAGCGGTATGGGGGTCTGTCCATTGTCGCCCTCCATTTTACTAGTAGTGGGTTATGATCCGATATGGTGCGCCCCAAATACTCAGAGTGAGTTATACTTCTCGCCATCCCAGGCGTGCACACCACCCTGTCAATTCTGGTGTGTATCTGATGTAGGGCACAGTAGAATGAGTAATCCCTATCATGCGGGTGTTGTTCGCGCCATATATCTACCATTCTCCAGTCCTTCACCCACTCTCTCACCTTCTTGGCTGTTTTATGTGTCACCGCGCTCTGTAGTGGAGGTGAGGAGTGGTCCAGGTCTACATCCAGGACACTATTAAAGTCTCCTCCCAGTAGTAGTTCCCCATGTTGCTGGAGGGTGATATGGCTCGAGAGGCGTTGCAGGAAGGGGGCTTGGTCTTGATTGGGGGCATATACACTACCTAGGATTATTGGGATCCCGTGGAGCCTCCCCTCCACCACTACAAATCTACCTTCTTGGTCTATGTCTATGGATATCGCTTCGAAGGGCACTCCCGCACAGATCCATATTAGTGCACCTCTTGCATATGCCGAGTATCTAGTAGCGAATACCTGCCTCCTCCATCTGCGTCTAAGCTTTTCCACCTCGCTCGCAACCAAGTGTGTTTCTTGGAGCATTGCTATGTGTATGCCCCTCCTCTTCAGATGGGACAGTATTCTATGTCTCTTTGCAGGCGAACCCATGCCCCGTATGTTCCATGTTAAAAGATTATAGTCAGCCATCTAGATATGTCACGCTGTAACTGCGGGTCCCACCATCTCTCGCTGTCGCTATGCCTACTCCAACCACCCTTGTGTGTGTAACCTAATTTCCACTGGCACCATCTAACGATGAACTTAACTAACCCCAACTCCCCCACCCCGGGGCACCTCTCTAACTGTAGGCTGCCCAGGAAAACCAAGCAACTGAATAAAATGCGCCAACTATTACGCTTAGTTCTCGCCATTCCGCTGACTGGACGAGAAACTGGTCGGGGATGGTTCAATATCCATTGGGGCCATTCCACCATGCTGTGCGCGCCGCCCTGGAGTCCACCGACACCTTGTTCACCCCAGTTCATCTGCCGTCTGCGGGGTCACTTTTGGGAGGCCCTCGGACCCACCGGGGTCCTCCACAGAGGATGCCGTAGTGTCATCCGACTCGTTGTCTTCGCTTCACTTTGAGGAGGCCTCCTTCTTGCTTAGGTCTTTCTGGGATTGTGACAGTTCCGTACGGGGGCAGGTCCGACGGCGCCGCCCCCCTACCCCCAGAGGGGTAAGGAAGGGCCCCATCCGGCCCCCTGCCCCATCTCCTCCGTCCACCCCGGGCCTCTATCCACTTCCACACCTCCTTGAGGTTATGAAAAAACGTGGACTTGCCCTTCGTCATCATCTTCAGCCTAGCTGGAAAGAGGAGCGAGTACTGTATTCCCTCCTCCCTCAGTGCTCTTTTCACTGCAAGGAAGGAGGATCTCCTGATCTGAACCACGAAGGTGAAATCCGGGAAGAGGGTCACTTATCCGTTGTCCACCCTATAAGGGCCATCCTCCCTGGCCCTCTGGAGTAGGATGTCCCTGTCTCTGTAGTGTAGTAGATGTGCTATTACTACTCTCAGTGGCCTCCCAGGTGCTGGGGGCCTCGTCGGGACCCGGTACGCTCTCTCCAGGGCAAAAAATGGTGTCAAACGTCCCGGGCCAACGTCTTGCGCTTCCATTCCTCCGGGTATTCAACCATATTTGTGCCCTCTGCTCCTTCCGGTAGACCCACCACTCGCACATTGTTCCTTCCGTTTCTCCCCTCCGCATCTTCCGCCCTCTGCTCTAATCGTGTTATTCTTTCTATGAGGTGTAGCATGGTGGCCTCTACTTCCTTTTGTCTCGGGACTATGGCCCTCATTCTGACCCTGGCGGTCTTTGACCGCCAGGGCGGAGGACCGCGGGAGCACCGCCGACAAGCCGGCGGTGCTTCAATGGGGATTCCGACCGCGGCGGTAAAGCCGCGGTCGGACCGGCACCACTGGCGGGGTCCCGCCAGTGTACCGCGGCCCCATTGAATCCTCCGCGGCGGCGCAGCTTGCTGCACCGCCGCGGGGATTCTGACCCCCCCTACCGCCATCCAGATCCCGGCGGTCGGACCGCCGAGATCCGGATGGCGGTAGGGGGGGTCGCGGGGCCCCTGGGGGCCCCTGCAGTGCCCATGCCACTGGCATGGGCATTGCAGGGGCCCCCGTAAGAGGGCCCCTAAATGTATTTCACTGTCTGCTGCGCAGACAGTGAAATACGCGACGGGTGCAACTGCACCCGTCGCACAGCTTCCACTCCGCCGGCTCGATTCCGAGCCGGCTTCATCGTGGAAGCCTCTTTCCCGCTGGGCTGGCTGGCGGTCTGAAGGAGACCGCCCGCCAGCCCAGCGGGAAAGTCAGAATTACCGCCGCGGTCTTTCGACCGCGGAACGGTAACCTGACGGCGGGACTTTGGCGGGCGGCCTCCGCCGCCCGCCAAGGTCAGAATGAGGGCCTATGTCTGTTAATGTGGTCTCCGTGTCCTTGACCCTGTCTGATAGTTTTTGGCGGTCAGCTCTGAGGAGGCCAACCTCTACTGCGACCTGATTTATGTCGTGCTGGAGGGTGGTTTTTGTACCCTCAATAGCTCCTAATATTTTGTCCAACGTATCCTGCACTGAGGGCTGCACAGGGCGCTGCATGTCTTCTTTTTTCCTTTCACTGGCTGCTGGGCGGTCCATTCTTCTCTCTCTGCGGCGGCGTCGTGTGTTCATGGGCGCTGGGAGAGCGAGGGTCCGACTCTCTACCGCTGCAGGGTATGCCTAGTCCAACGTCCCTTGGACCGTCTGGTCTAGCGTGCACATTCACATTAGTCTGTATCGGTCCACTGGTGCTTCAGTCGGTCATTGCCTCCCTCATCACAGTTGCCACCTGTCCTCGATCAGCTCCGTGATGTTCCACCAGGTGCCCCGCAGTCCACAGGTGGAGGTACCACCCCGTAGGCCCCCGAGCTGCTCCGCACTTCTAATGAGGCCCTTACTGTGCTTCCAAGCTCTATGGGGCCTCCTCTTCCCTCCTCCTCTCTTGTGGTCCGCTCTCCGTGGTCAAAGAAACAAAAAGTCAAATGCAAAAGCACAGAGGAGAGGGAGAATGGCACCGCCAGAGGTCCCCCACCTGCAGTCCGCGGGCACGGTCTAATCATTGCCTCCGCACTCTCCACTCTTCAGGAGTTGGGGGGGGCCTCCCCAAGTCGCCCCAGTCCTCAGCCATTATTCCCCCGTGGGCTCCCTTCCTGCCCCCCGGGGTATTCACACAGCCTCCGCCTCCTCGCACCTGTTTTTCATGGGTGTCTCCTCACGACTCCCAGGCTCTCAGGGGCCTTGTCCAGCTCTCTATCTGTCGGCCTGGTCTCATTCCCCCGGCCACGTTTCCACCCCTCGCTCCTGCACCAGCCGTTCGATACAGGGCCCCAGCCCCACTCCTCTCCGATGTCGATGGCTCGGTTACCGCAGAGAGAGGTCCGGGGTCGCCCCCTCCAAAGGTTCCTGTCGCTCCCGTTATGCTGGCACAAGGGGGACACGAAAGGCAAGCCTCGGCACCCTCCGCAGCCGCCTTTTGGCCACGGCCCACTGCACGCCGCATGCAGCAGCTACCCGAGTCCCCGGCTTGTGCACGAGGACTCTGAGTTTCTTGATTTTCCACGCTCTCCGGGGTCAGCTGAACCCCTGGTTTGCTCCACAGCCCTTGTCCCGCCGCTCCGGCACACAGCTGCTGCGCCGGCGGCTCCGAGGCAGGGCTCCGTGGGGTCAGATAAATGTAGGCCCGCCGGAGCTCTCGGACTATGCGTCCGCCATCTTTGCCTGTGCGGCCATGCCCCCCATCCGTCACGGTTCTGACGGAGTATTCTCTCAACCAAGATCTGAATCATGCCCTAAGTTATTTATTTTTAATAGTCATTTGGGAATTTAATGTACTAAAATATTGCAGGTACATTTATGTATGTTATATGTATGTTTTATTGTATTGTTTTTTCTCTTTTTTTGTTTCACTAAGGAAAGATGTAATGTAGTAATCAGGGTACATGCATGACATCACAAATACTAATAGAATGTCATTTAAAATATCACCTTTAGAATGTAGATTCAGTTGTGGATTAGCAACATTGGAGGAGCACTTCTTGGCAGTTCCTACTTTCTGGCTAGTTAGAGTCACCTGTGTATTATGTTTTGCTACAGGGATTTGTAGAGCGCGGCTAATCACTTGTGAGAGTATCCAGGCACTGATTAGGGCGGGCCTGAAGGGGAAGGAGGAATTCATGCCCTGGCTGCGAGTTTTAAGAAGAAGCATCCTCCGCATCTGGTCTTCTTAATGCGAGGGAGCTGTGCTCTTGCCTGGGACACAGCTCAAAGGTGTCTGGTGGGTTGGTGGAAGTAGAGGCAGTGGTTGAGGTATGCTGGTGTTGTAGAAAGCTTTGTAGGTGTGGGTGAGTAGCTTGAACATCTTTCCTGGACTGGAAACCAGATTTTTGAGGTGTGTAGTAATAGGGTTATTTTTCAGGATGGTCAGGATGAGTCTGGCAGCGGCTTTCTGGGTGGTTTTGAGCTGGCCTAGTACATGGGCTGTGATTCCGAAGTAGAGGGCGCTTCCGTAGTCTCAGTGTTGAGCTAGAGGCAGTAGTTTTTCATCCAAGCAGTGATGCTGCTCGTGCAGTTGGCAAGGTATGTTTATGAGGAGCTGGTTGAGTCGGTAAGGAAAACAGTGAGCTTTGTGTTGTGGGTGCTGTGTGCAGTGGGCTTTGATGATATCTTTGAGGAGTGTCATGAAGACGCTGAAGAATGTTGGGCTGAGCAACAAATCTTGAGGGACTCTGCATATGAGTTTCTTAGGTTCTGAGGTGTGGGGGGAAGTCTAACTCATTGAGTTCTGTCCATGAGGAAGGAGAATATCCACTTGAGGGCTGGTCTGCAGATACTCAAGTGCTGAGGGGTCTAGGAGGATGAGTGTGGCCATTTCCCCTCAGTGGTGGATGCTTCTGATGTCATTGGTGTCCACAATGGTGACCGTTTCTGCGCTGTGGTTGGTGTGACAGCCAGACTGAGAGCTGCATAGGAGTTGATGGAGTTCTAGGTGGTCTGCAAGGTGGGTATTGATGGCTTTCTCCATCAATTTAGCTGGAAAGGGCAGGCGTGAGCTGGGTCTGTAGCTACTGAGGGTGTTATGGTCATCTGTTGGTTTCCTCAATCTGGAGTTTTTCCAGCAAAACAGGAAAGTGGCGGAGATGTTGATGATAGCCATGAGTGTGGGGTAGATGATGGTTCTTCCAAGGTTGTAAATGAAATGGGGGCATGGGTATGAAGGGGGCTCCTGAGTGGATGGTGGTGTCATCATGCGGGAGGGGCCTCCAGTTGCTTAGCTACTGATTGACAGTGAGGGAAGTGTCCTGCTGGGCTCTGGGTTCGATGTGTTGTAGGTCTTGGCAGCCCTCTGTTCAAAGAAATTTGAGAGGGTGTTGCAGAGAGCTTGGGATGGGGTAATGTCATTGTTTGTAGCTATGGGTTTGGAGAACTCATTGACAATGGTGAAGAGCTCTTTGGCGTTCTTGGGGCTGGCTTCGAGTCTGAGAGTTAGGGCCTTTTTCTTTTCATCTAATCATTGTGGCTGGTAGGGGTTAAGGGCAGCATTGTATGTGGATCTTGCTGTGAGGTTTTTGTTGAGTCTCCATTTTCTCTCAAGTTGTTTGCATTGGTGCTAGACTCCCTGCGGTCGTTCGTGTAGCAGCTGGGTTGTTTGTTGTTTTTGGAGGTCTTTTTTCATGTGGGACCGGTGTGGCTGGTGCAGTCAGTGTCCAGCCTCATGATGTAGTAGATCAATAAAAAAACATAAATTCAGTAAAAACATGGTTTAAGGTTAGTTATGGTTCAGTGAATTTGTGGATCTCATATGCCGCAAACAATGTGTACGCCCCTGTCTTGGTCAGTACACTGATTTGTTAAAGGCAAGTCAGGTGCAAAAACTGTCTACTAAGAACAAAACAGTGTTGCAGCAAACATTAGAAAGTATATGGGCTTGTTTTACCCATTTTATTGTACACCTGCTGATTAATATGTATCACCCATTTCCCAAAAAACCCCAGGGTGTCTCAGATAAGACACTAGCAGAGCTATTGCATAGGCAAGTGAGTGGGCTACAAGGAAAGACCTTCTGATGGTACACACAGTAACTATTTACAGTTCTACAGATGCCATACCATATGATTCAATATCTTAGGTTATCATACACATTGGAACATCTGTTACCTGATATTTTAGTTGAAAATGTCCATAATAACACCTGTCCAAGTCCTGCAGACGTCAATCCTTGGATCCTTGCTGTGTAGTTTGTATCATATCTCCCGAATGTGTACTCAGTGACTGAGGAATTTACTGTAACAATTTCTGTCTCCAGGAAAGTTTTATTGTAGTCTCTCCAGGCTGTGATGTTCAGCTGAAAATGAAATATGTTTAGAGTCAATATGGTACGTTTCAAAATTAATAACCTAAACTCCTATAAAACGTACGCATTTGGGCCTCATTATTAGCTAACTGGAGTGTTATTGCTGGTAAGAATACTGCTCTGGGAAGCTAGAGGTCACTCACTGTGTATAGACTAGAGGACGGATTTAGAATTCAGCAGATGGGGTACTTCATCACAAACGGAGGACTCTGTCTTCAAACTTTCGGCTCCCTGGCACTATTTTGAGTCACATGCACAGTCAGTTTTCTGATGGCAGTGTCCGTTTCAGCTTTGCCACTTGAAAATTTACTCCAATGTCCCGGCGGAGTTGGGGCTCTTAAACAGTTGCGGATCGCAGCGCTGTGAAGGGGCGGGAGGCGCGTGCATGGGTGGACAGGTGGGAGGGGGTGGTCGGGAAGATACACATTAAATCATATTTAGAAAAAATAAAAACTTAACTTTCTCGCTTCGTCACCACACCTCTCCATTTTCCTGCGGCTAATCCTGACGTTACTCAGAGTAGCATCAGGATTGGCTGGGAGCGCCCAGACAGGGTGCTCACAGGCAGACTGGGAGACTGTGCCTGCTCTCTCCAGCCCGGCACCACAGTGCCAGCCTGGAGAGAGCCTACTGTGCATGTGTGTTTGGCCTGCTTGAGATGGCCAGCCAAACATACATGTGCACTGAGGGGAGTGCACCCCCTTATCTTCATCATCCCCAATGCCCAGCCTCTTTAACAAACGAAATGATAATAAACTATGTTAATTTTCATTTTGTTTGTTAAAGGATTTTCAGTGGCTGCTGATGGTGGGGGGGAAACGCTCCTCCACCCTAAAGGAGGAACCTCCGCTGCTCTTAAATAAGGGAATCAATCTGCCAGCCCTATTTAGAGTGGACAGTCTCAACTCCAGGGGTGGCACAATTCATTTTTTCTTTTCAGTAACAAACTCCTGCTTTGGTAGTTTGTTTCCGAAAAGCAAAAACGTTTGCGCACAGCCACCTAAAAGATGGTAGCCGTGCACCAAACTTTATGTGTCTTCACAGAAATCACCATGGTGGTAGCTCCTGTGAAGGCACACAGATGATCACTCCTTCAGTGGTGATCTCCTAATTTGGTGCCTGGTAGTCCATTTGGGGTGGCAGAGGAAATGACCATCAGAGTCTCAATCAGAACATTGTTTTTTCAGGTCTGAAAACTTCAGATGCACCTTCACAGGGTGCAAACCCTCACCTTGTGAGACACGGAAGGCTCTGGACAGGGGCCATTGGCAGCCTAGTTTGCACAACCTCCGCACTACGGAGAGAGCAGATAATGCTCCCCAAGCATAGCTATGCCCACATGCAGTACTCTTTCCACTGCAACTTCCCACCTTCTCAAAGCAGGTGGTAAATAGAAGCGGTGAAGTGCCTTTTATATGCCGGAAATTGCAAATGAGATATGGACAAGAATCTGGTACTCCTGGGTCCACTTCTCATTCCCAGCCACAGCCCGTCCTTTAGGGCGAAGGGGCCATGCCCCCCAGCTTTTGCCTTTCATGAAGAGTGCCTGTCAGGCTGAGCAAAGGTCAGCCTGACAGACACTCTTCATGTTAAGCTCAGGCAGCCAGGAGCGAGACATGCGCGATTCGCGCAGACTCCTGGCTGTCTGAGCTGAACTGTGCTGGGCTGAAGAGGTCACAGCTCCTATGGGAGTGACCTCCTCGGCTCAGCAAAGGAGCCTCAAGGCCCTCCCCCTTGGTGATGAGGGGAAGCCCTGAAGCACCCGAGGTGAGTGTCAATCAGTGACACCTTGTCACCGATTGGGATGGGGTCAGAAGTCTCACTGACCCCATCCCACTCTGTGATGAAGGTGGGACTGCTGCCTTCCCTCTCAGTCAGAGAGCAGTCCCAACCTTCCTGGAACCTCCGAGCTGAAGGTAAGTGTGTGTGTGTGTATGTTTGTTTTTTAAATGAATATTTGGTGCATGTGTGTATGTTTGAATGTTGATGAGTGTTGTGAATGGATGTGTGTGCATATATGAATGAATGAGTTTGAGTGTGCTTCCCGCCCGCCCCCCTCTCTCCTAAAATTACCGGCCGCCACTGCTCAATCCCCATTCAGGGGTCAGTAATGTGTTGTGCCTGTTATTCGGTGTGGGGATACAGAGTTGACTGGAATAGGAGAATGCCCCCTACATGCACACAGGTATCCCTACACTGAATAACAAGTCCTTAATAATGAGGCAACGACCTTCGACCCTGACCCTCCATAGTAGTGGGAGTGTGACTCTGTTTTTATTATTAGCACAATGCTCATTTTACTTATGTCAAGGACCGGTATCCATAATTAGCAGATTTCCTTAATGCAATTGCGACGATGAATTCCCATCATAATACACTCAACCTGAATCACCAAACGAATGTGTAAAAGTACATGAAGAGGCTTACACCTTTCTTTGAACGTACTTTAAAGACTATTTTCACAACTCATAAACCCTCCCTATAATGGGCCTGGAAAATCGCTGCAGCCAAGGGCTCCCAGGCCTATATTGGGAATATCTTGTGCCATTGTTATGGCCTATTATTTCTCCGATGCATAACTGTACAAAGTATGTATGTTACACCTGCTTTGTAAATCTTAAAAAATGTTAAAGTATGTTCAGAGTCATAGCTTTCTTCCATGCTTTTCTACTTATCTCAGTGAACTGGGCCCATTATTCCTATCACGTCCCTGTTCTTTGGCGTTTTGCATAGAAAGTAACGTGCATCCTAGAAAGTAACTTGTATGCAAGAAAGCTTGTATCACTTACGAAACTTACAAAATGGTAGATTCTTTACCTTGCACTGCACAGACCCTGTACAGCTCAGATTATGTTTCTAACGTGTGCTCCATTAGCATTGCTTGAGTACAATAATTGATACATTGCTGAATACAGTCCCCTTTGATTATGTCAACTGAAGAAATGTTTATCCAAATACTATAGTAGATAATGGACTATAAAATTAGGCAGGTGGCTGATTTAGGTGTTAAATCTTTATGACATGAGCCCAGATGATACCAGGAATCAAGTGTTCAAGATTCAAGGTATGGAGTGGGTCCAGGGTGTACCATATACTTTGCTAATAGCACATTTATATTCTCAGCATCAACTGGGACTAATGATGCTAGTCCCAAAAAGAACCACACAAGAACAAGAATACTATAGCAGATACCCAAGAATTTCTCTGTGAAAGCAAGGTACCTGAAACCACACTGTCTAAATTACAATCCCAGTGTGTCCAACAACAAGCCAAATGTCAGCCCATCGAGGACCAGTAGCAGCCCAAAGCCAGCCCAAAGATGCAACAATATTTTAAAGATAATTCTAAAATATAGCTGTATCACTATTGATTGCACATTTAATGGACTCCTACAATCATGCCAAAATTCTTTAAAATGCTCATTTTGAAGATAAGTCCCCACTGTGACCTTCTAAATGGCACTTATGTCACAACAAATCCAAACTCAAGCCTTGCACTCATGAAGTGAGCGGATTGAAATCCACCTAAAATAAATTTAAGGATAGAAATATCAAAGCTATTTCAGCTGTGTGGCTCCAAAAAAAGAACATTGAATGGATCTCGCAGAATGAACACCACACAATGGAGAAAAATTCTAGCAGCAGACATCTCAGATAGGGCAGTTTTCAAAATTGTAAAAAGCATGTGCTTTCCTTCACAGACTCAAGTGTAAATTCTAGGATCAGATCCCTTATGTGAAGTCGTCACTGCCCTTTTCCATGACAAAATACATAAAAATAGCCATTGCTTTATCTTGAGAGAGACTGGAGAAAGGAAAGACGATGTTTAGCAGCTGAGCTTCATCTCTATTCTAGCGGATTTAGGCCACTTGTTGATGATGACAATTTAATCTGCTTCTCCGCTGAACCCTTGACCAGCCTCTTGCTTCCATTTGGCAGCTACCTTCTTAGCACCAGTCATAACTGACTTGTGCAGTGTGTCAATCACCTCTGCCACACGCCCGTAGTCATGTGAAGATGTGCAACCACTTCCCATCATGAGAAAATCAACTGCTGGCCCTCAGCAGCCTTCTAGCTATAGATCAATTTCACAATTACCTACTGGTGAAAATATTAGAGAAGGATAATAATAAACAATTGAAAAAAACATATTGAAGTTAACAAAGTCCAAGTTGGTTTTTTGTCCCTCTGCTGCACAGAGACAGACCTAGTGACAGTGCTAGATGACATAAGACTTCTCATAGTGCAGCATTAGTATTACGTGCTGTTAGTGCAGCTTTTGATTCAGTCTTCCACATAACTTTGATTCAGAGATTGAAATCTTTGGGAGTGCACAGAAAAGCCGTAGTAAGTTCACCTCGTTTTTAACCATCCATATTCAAATGGTCAAGATATCTTCTACTCAAAAAGAGAGTCTTGTTATGTGGGGTTCCCCGGGACTCTACTTGAAGTCACACTCTGTTTAATCTGTATATCTCACCATTGGTTGCTCTAATACAGGATTTTGGACTGTCTCTGATGTTGTATGCAGATGACACACAAATCATAGTGTGAGGTGCAGAGGAGTGGAAGGTGGCCATCAATATTCATGATTGCATGCACGCAGTTATCCAGTGAATGTCTAGAAATGCATTAATTTGAACAGGGATAAAACTGAACTGCTATGCTTTGGTCTCTTATCGTTTACAACTTCCCCTAGCTGGTGGCCGATACTGTAGGAAGAGGCACCCACCCCTGTGCCAGTAGCGGAAAGCTTGGGTGTTACCCAATATATTGAGCCCAGAATGAGTGAAGAAGCCAAACTGGTCTCTGCCTTCTGCATGTGAGAGATTACTGCCTAAACAACTCCCACTACTTCCATTGCCGACACGTCAACCAGGGGTCGGTATAGTGGAGGATGACGCCATCTCATCATCTGCCCCAGCGGACGTGGCCTATGGAGGAGAAGGGTGAGCAGAGGGTCATACACCACATAGGTTTCACAAGGGTGTTTGGAACAAATGTGATGTAATCTGCGTTTAGCGCTGTATGTCTGTATTCCTGCACAAAACTGCTGTGACGCAGTTAGTTGGCCTGCCGTGTGGCCACCTGAAATGGTGGCTGTGTGACCTGTAAGGAGGGACAAGGGAAAATGAGGTAACTGCGCTGGCGTTGTACACCGTCGCAGTAGGCGGGCGAAGACCGCAGCGCAATTAAGCATTGGTTATCATTGGGTCCTATGGGTTCCACGCCGGTGATGACGGTACGCACCGCCGCAGGCGTGACTGCCATTTTCTATCTGTTCACTCACTTGATACCTGACCTTCAACACGAGAGGACCTACACTGCAAGTCAGCGCACACCAGAAGAAGGGTATTTGGCGTGCCATCGCCAAGGAAGTGCGGACCCTGGGGGTCTACCATAGACGGAGCACCCACTGCCACAAAAGATGGGAGGACCTGCGCCACTGGACCAAGAAGACGGCGGAGGCCCAGCTGGGAATGGCCTCCCAACGTGGAATGGGTGCCCGTCGCACCATGACCCCCCTGATATACCGGATCCTAGCGGTGGCATATCTTGAGTTGGATGGGCGCTTGAGGGCATCACAGCAGCCACAAGGGGGTGAATACTGTCTCATGCAGCTGACTCTGTACGCTTTATGAGGTTTCTGGGTGTGGGAAGAGGGCTGTGGGTTCCCCTAGGGCAGGGCAAGCTTGCCAGGGTAGATCCATTGTTAGACAGGCTCAGTGCCAGTCCAACCCCAAAGGTGGTAGTGGCCCTCTACATCTAGTCAGGCTCCTGTGGGTTCCAGGTGTGCATCAAATGGGTATAGGCACAGCCCACCATGGGCATGTGATTTTCCCCTGAACTGTTAGTTCATGGCATAGTGCATAGGGCTGCTCCCTGTGTGTTGTGTCTGCCAACGGTGGTGTTGTTGCAGGCATTGACCATGTCTCTCCTCTGTCTTTCCCCCCTTTTTGTTTTGTCACCCTGTCCTTGTGTCCATTTGCATCATCTGGCGGAGGAGCAGTGGCACCGGAGCAGGAGGGAGCTGCAACCCCCATGGCCCTGGAGCATGAATGTATGGAGTCTGAAGGCACCAGTGGGACGGGGGGTGCTCCACAATGGGGACAGGAGGAGACACCAGCAACAGCGACTCCTCCTCTGATGGGAGCTCCCTTGCGGTGACGGGCACCTCTGTGACCACCGCAACAACAGGTACAGCCGCCACCCCCCTACCAGCACCACCCTCCCAGCAGCCCCTCATCGAGTTTCCTGTGCCCACTCACCCAGGAGGGTGGGCATCTCCATCGTCCCAGGCACCTCAGGCCCTGGCCCAGTCAGCCCTGCTGCACTCAGTGAGGAGGCTATTGACTTCCTGAGATCCCTCACTGTTGGGCAATCAACCATTTTGAATGCCATCCAGGGTGTCGCGAGGCATTTGCAGCAAATAAATGCATACCTGGAGGGCATTCATTCTGGTGTGGCAGCCCAACAGAGAGCATTTCAGGCTCTGGCCTCAGCACTGATGGCAGCCATTGTCCCTGTGTCCAGCCTCCCCCCTCCAACTTCCACTACCCAGACCCTCTACCTCATCCTATCCCAAGCACACCCTCAGACCAGCATGCACACTCATCAACACACAAGAGTGGACATGGCAAACATAAGCACCATACATCCCACAAGCACTCACACAAGCACCATCCCCATGCAGACAAACCAACATCCACTGCCTTCACTGTGTCCCCCTCCTCCACGTCCTCCTCTTCCCTCCCAGTCTCATCTCCACTCACACCTGCATGCACTACATCCTCAGCCACTACCTCCATCACCAGCATGCCCATCACAACACACCCCTCACATGCAATCACCACCCCCACTACCATTCACACGTTCCCTGTGTCCTCTCCCAGTGTGTCTGTGAGCCCTCCTCCCAAAGTACACAAACGCCGGCACACACCCACTCAACAGTCATCCACCTCACAACAGCCTCCAGCCCATGCACCCTTACCCAAATTTAGCAGACGTACACCTCCAACAACCACTACCTCTTCCTCCATTCCCAAACCCCCTCCATCTTCCCGTCCCAGTGTGCCTAAAAAACTTTTCCTCTCTAACTTTGACCTGTTCCCTACACCTCCCCCATGTCCTTCCCCTAGGGCCAGGATGTCCAGATCCCAGCCGAGCACCTCAGCCACGAAATCCTCCAGCACTGTGGTCCCTGTAAGTCCTGTAACATCGCAGGCCACACCCATCAGGGCTGCCAGTGCGCCACCTAATGAGGCCAAGGATCACCCTATTCCGCCACCTGCCAAGGTGAAGAAGGGGATAACATGCCGTAAGGACAATCCACACCAAGCAAGCAGCAAGGCCTCCTCCAAGACAAAAAAGGACGGTGCCAAGGTCCCAGCAGTGACTTCCAAGGTGGGGAAGGGACACAAGGCTAAAGGGAAGTCAGCACAGGGCATCTAGCCTCAGGGCGAGGGACTGGTGACACCCCTTCTGCAGGTCAGAACAGCAACCTGTACTACGGTGGCCACCGCCGCAACCACCGCCACCACCGCCACCTGCACCGCCACCTGCACGCCCACTTGCACGCCCACCTGCACGCCCACCTGCACACCCACCTGCACGCCTGCTGCCTCTGCTCCAGTCCCCTGCATCATCCCCAGTGGGCAGCCGTCCAAGGCTGCAGGAGACATCTTGGTGTCTCCCTCTACAGGTGCTGACACATGCACCACCGCCAGCATGTCTGCCGCTGACACCGGCGCGACCACCGCCACCTGCCCCGCGACGTACTCAGACTGTGCCACCACAGCCGACATGGACATCATCCCCAGTGGGCAGTCGTCTGAGGCTGCAGGAGACGTCCGGGACCCTACACAGCGTACATGAGGCACCACAACCAGCACTGGCAGTACCAGCAGTTGGCAGGCTGAGTCGCTGCAGGGTGAAGTATGTCTCTGCCTCTATGGAGTATCATGCTACTTTTTCCCAGGAAATCTCGTGGCTCTAAAACCCAGGTGCAGGAATGGTAACTGCCACACACCATGTGATGCACTCTGGGCACAAAGCCCCCTCCAGAACCAGTGGAGAACAGCATCCACTACCCCAGCCCTTGGCAGGATGAAGCACTCTGGGCACTAAGCCCCCTCCAGAACCAGTGAAGAAGAGCATCCATTACCCCAGCCCTTGGCAGGATGAAGCACTCTGGGCACAAAGCCCCCTCCAGAACCAGTGGAGAACAGCATCCACTACCCCAGTCCTTGGCAGGATGAACCACCCTGGGCACTAAGCCCCCTCCAGAACCAGTGGAGAACAGCCTCCACTACCCCAGTCCTTCGCAGGATGAAGCACTCTGGGCACTAAGCCCCCTCCAGAACCAGTGGAGAAAAGCATCCACTAGAGAGACTGTGGCTTTGCACTCCCCAGGACCAAACAGTGGGAAACCCACCCACTTGAGAGACTTGTGAGACTGTGGCTTTGCACTCCCCAGGACCGAACAGTGGGCAACCCACCCACTTGAGAGACTTGTGAGACTGTGGCTTTGCACTCCCCAGGACCGAACAGTGGGCAACCCACCCATTTGAGAGACTTGTGAGACTGTGGCTTTACACTCCCCAGGACCAAACAGTGGCCAACCCACCCACTTGAGAGACTTGTGAGACTGTGGCTTAGCACTCCCCAGGACCAATCAGTGGGCATGGAGCCCCATCGTGGAGCAGTGGCTTTGTCCCATCATCCGGCTAAGGTGCCTCCCCTTTCCCCTGAGGTGCCTTTTTTTCTTACCTGATGCCCCAGCAGTTTTCTCTCCGTTTAGAGGCAGGTATTATGTGTGGGCTTCGCCCATGCATTTTGGGACCCCTGGTCCACAGACAAAGAATGGAACACTATCCGGACTTGTGTAGTTGCTGTACATATTTGTATATACTGATCTGTAATAGACCTGTTTCCATATCTGACTTTAGATGATTACACTTGTTACAATCATTTCCTTTTGTCCTTGCGTTCTTCCAGAGGGTTACGGGGTGTATATGTATTGTTGCAGCATGTATTTGTGTGTATGGTGTTGTGGGTGAGGGTGGGTGTGTTCCGTGTTGCATGTGTGTGTCATTCTCTTTTTCCTCCCCCCCTGTGTGCTAGGTGCAGTACTCACCGTGGTCGTCGCCGCCGTCTTTGCTGCTCCTGGTAGAAGAGGAGGTAGACCAACATTGGTAGCACCTGTAACTCGGGCTCCATGGCGTCTTGGTTCCTCGTTGGGTGTCAAGAGGTGAGTGGTTTCCGTTCCAAGTACTGTTTCCTGCTTTGCTTATGGCACTGGTACCACCCCGGAAAAGCTGGCGGATTGGTGCCTTGTAATACTGTGGGCGGTACATTGTCTTCCGCCTGTCGTTTGGCGGTTACCGCTGCAGTGTTTGTTTCCGTTGCGGTTGGATTGTTAAAGTGGCTGTATGTGTTGGCGGTTTCCCCGATGGTCGTGATTCCCTTTTTTTAACCGCCGTCCTGTTGATGGTAATACCGCCGCTTTAACACCGACCGCCAGGGTTGTAATGAGGGCCTTAGTCATTATTAACGATAAAGGTATTTAGAAACAACCCTTGTGTTGAAGTAATTCCAGCACTTTTTTTGCACGATTTGTATCCTATACAACAACAGTAAAAACACACATTGTGGAGACAATTTGAAAAGCAGTTGTTGTGCAAAACAAGTGTACTTGCATGCAAAGGATCAATATTAAAACTTAGCAGCCTAGGAGGAGAGGTGTGCTTTCTGACAGCTGCAAAGGTTGCCGTAATAAGCTGAGAGGCCCACATCCTTCAGTTAAAATATACTGAAGCGGTCAGAAAAGAGACAGACACTCACTCTGACCAATTCCCTTCACTGGCCTCTCTTTCGAAGTCCTTCACCCTGATCACATGATTTGGCACTTAATGATATACAAAACCTATGTTGTTGTTGCCTGCGTGTTGCAGCAAAGGCTAGACTAAAGCTCCCAGTCTTGGCAAGAAGGAGATAGATTTTTGTGGGACCTAAATGAATGCATGACGTTTGCAGGTGAAAGTAAAAATACACCCTTTCTAAGAATCCTTGGCAATACCCTTTCCGCAACACCTCACCACAGACTCTCCCTGAACTATGCTGATGCTGTCATGACTCCGCTTGTCCCATCCCACTCCATTCCACGTCATCATTAGTGCTATCTCGCTCTCATACCACTGCAACTTGGGCATTCTCAAGAGGCTGTGCTGCTCCTTTGATACTATCATCCATCACAGACTTTAAGTGTGGCGGGTCCTAAAACTGACTTTGAAATAGGTCTCTATATTCATGTTCTTAACTTTAAAGGTGAAAACATTGATTAATTTCTCAACAATGACTGTAAACGCCCTAAAGTAGTCCATGTCAGCAAAACAGTCCCTATTTACATTTCTCTTATTTTACTCCATCCTGCAATTACTAAACATATATGACTTCTTCCTATGTTGTGTTTCTGTAGTTTCATTTTCATGCAACATCTGACTATTGTGTATCATATAGTATGTACTGTAGGTGGGCGTTTATGAGGACATGATCAAAGGCAGTAAGCGTTTCTTAAAGTGTCTACCAGTAGGTTATCTAAGTTTTCAAACGAAATGCACAATTGCCATTTGAAATTGAAAGCAGCATTACACATCATTGCCATTTTCGTGTGCCCATCTGGGTGAGGTGCAACCAGGGCTGCAGGACATCTATCTAAAATCCTCCATTGACATGTCTCATATGTCATCTCTTTACTCTTCAGTACCAGTTTCCACTCTCTCCTTCTATACATATTTCATTTAATCAGTGCAGGAAATGCAACACTATCAGTAGATTATCAATGCAATGGAGGGAAAGAAAGACTCAGCTTGTTATCACTTGACAAGTGCTTAGGCCCTCAGACTGCGCGGTCAGCCCGCTGCCAAAGCCGCGGTCGACCGCAACATTACAACCATGGCGTTTCCGCCACTGTCAGACCACCGTCGGGCACCAAATTTGAGCTGCTCAACAGCCTGGCGGTGCCGGCGGTCCCAATCCGCCAGGGCAGTGCTACAAGCAGCCCTGGTGATTACGACCCTTCTCTCCACTGGGCTAGCAGGCAGAAACTGTCCTACAGACCACTGCCTGCTCTAAAAAAAAATGTTTCCACATTCACAAAGGGGAAGGGATCCCTTGGGAGCCCCTTTCCATTTGTGAATGGTTACCACCGACTTTGAGGTGTTAGTAATTCTGTTGCAAAACATTCCTACATACCACTGCGATTTGGTATTAGACAGGGACACCTTAAACACAGCACTTCTAAATACTGAATCACTAACACAAACTGCGATTCAGTAACGTGTTACTGAATCGCAATTTAAGCTTTTGTACATTTAAGAACGCATTTTTGCAGTCGCAAACGGGACACCAGCACAGGCTCAGCATGCAATCCTGGAGCTGCCCTCATGCTATGCATAACATGAGAGTAGCAACAGAACTGGTCTGAGCGGATTGGTCTGCTTTTCAGACAGTGCACTGGAGTCTGTGCAGTTGTTATATGCTGACACTGAATACTCTGAAATGTGTAGGGAAGTGAAATGTGGAGTGTGGAATGTGAGGGAAATTCTGTGTGAGTTGGAGTATTGTGAAGATGTAGAGCTGAGGAGGAAGCTGTGTACTGTGCTGTTGGACAATAAACTCTTCGTATTTTCCTCAGTTACTAGCCCTAGCAAGGCCCCTTAACAAGCTGTAGTTGGTTAAGTGGATTTTCAACCATCGAATGCATTCTGTACAAAATATACAACTATTAATAGAATTGCTAGGAATTTTGGAATCTCCTCTTGTTGCGTTTCATCATCCAGGTCACGGTGAGATGCCACATAGCACAGTCTTCTTGCGCCACCTGCTGGATACCAGTTATATTAGCGGAGTCCTAAGAATCGAATGCTTGAATCGCGTGATGGGATCACACAGCAAAGACAAGCATCGGATATACCAATAGATATGGCTTTAAGGGAATGCTGTTTGGTAATGTGAACCAATACGAGTAAATAGTTCACAAATTAATATATATTTGTGTGGAAGCAAAGAACCGCTGAATAATATTGGTGTAGGTTAAAAGGTTAGGTGACAGTTGCACTGCTAAGCCAGACCTAAAAATCCATGAAGGTTAATGACTGCCCTCCTCTCTTCTGTGCTGCTGCCAAAGAAAGACAAACCGGATAAATTATCTAGTTATTTAAGACACTTTTACAGTATTGCAATGTCACGTGAGTGTTATGTTAGGGAGGCCTGGAGCATTCCATGTTGTCCATAATTAAAAAGGGTCATCATTGTAGAGCCCCTATGAAGCGCTAACTGGTTGGTCCTGACCAACGTCATATCAGGACCGGTGAATAAAAGGAAAAACTTACTGCAAGGAAGTTAGATATCCAGTGACCACAGTAAGTGTCTGGCGTCTTTTTGTGCCCGTCGCTGCCGCGCCTCATCCCGGGGGCCTACCACGTAATAGTGGGTGCCCCTTGAATAAAATGATCACAGCTGCAGTGGAGGAGAAGCACTTTTTTGTGGAAGCATACAACTTCTATCCAATCAAAACATGCACTTCTGGGGGCAACAAAGCACCATAATTATATTTTGCCTGTTAGGGGATCCCACTCTCCTAGCCTTTTGTGCAATCACGTGGGTTCTCTAGGGGGAATTAAGCTGTCCATATGTTAGTCCACCACCACTCGAGAGTCGAATCCATTTTGCAATCTCTTTTTTAAACAGCTTTGCTGGCTGGGGTCAACTTTGTTATAATCTTTTCACATTCAACTTGTGCAAGTACTCAGTACAAGCTCAGAAATGTAGTTTTAAAATATTGTAAACAATTAAAAGTACTCCTTGGTTTATTGTTAAAATGTTCACAAAATATGTGCACTTTCGTTTGTAAGGTTTCCTTCGTGAGAACAAAAACATGTTTTTTTTTTTTACATTTGCAATTTAGTATCTAGGGGCCATATGTACGAAAGCTTTTTCCCATAGGCACAGAATGGGCAAAATCCTTTGGTACATCTGGCCCCAAGCTCCTAACTACTTGCTTATTCTTAAGGTAGATTTTCACTGCATGGCAGCCCCACTCTTGCCCGTAGTGTGGGGTGAACATTGGTTTAATACTTACATTATGGAATTGCAGTGCTACAAAGATGTTTCATTAATGTAAATATTCCTGGACACTCTCCATGCTAAGAAGCATCACAGTGTGAAAAATTAGCACCCCTCAGAAGCATTTGCCCAGAAAATGACATGGCCAGCTACGTCATATACTTTTTTTCTTATTTATCCACAATGCACAGCATTGATTAGGCTGTACATCGTGGCTAAAAAACACTGACAAAGCGAATGGATCTCAATAGCGACATCTATTGGCTTTGCCCATGCTTGTTGCTCAAGTCGATGTGTATGTGTGTTGAAGAACAAAGCACAGCAGCTAAAGACTTAAATATGTAGATGTTTTCCTGGAGAGGAGAAGAGAACTTCATAAGGTATGAAAAGGTTAAAAAATGTGAATGTGTTACTCAGTAGCTACCTGACAAACAACTTTTGGCTCGCCCCGGCCGCTGAAGCAAGAGTTGCATACTTACCCACAGGATCCTGTGATGCTGGTGGTTGGACCACGGCCTCCATAGTCTCTTTTGTTTAAAATAGTGGATATAACCTTCTTGGTGACATAAGGAGAGAACGTAAATGCCTCTTCAAGCCAGGCTGCAGCCTGCATTAGACACGTCTCTCATCTCTTTCGAAAGGTATAAGCCTATCGCAGTAGACCACACTTCTACAGTGCTTAATTTGAGCTGGTGGTTTCCAGTGCAGGGCACCGGCACTTATTTTTCACCCTCAAACATTTACTGAAAGCAAAAGACACATATGGGAAAGACCGAGAAAGAGAAAAACAAAAAAGCGTCACAAAGGAAGGAAGCAGAAAGCTGCAAGAGTGAGTTGAAGGGGCAGGGAGTGGCTGTAAATGGATTAAAGAGGCCCGAGATGGCTGCAGGATTATGCTGCTCACACATTTAACTGCACCAGTCATGTGTTTCTGAGGAAAGCTTTGGGCACCGGCACATTTTTATTTACTAACTAGGCACTGCACTTCTGTATATTATATTCATCATTATACCTCTGATAAACCTTGAGGTTTTGTCTACATACTCTCCAATCACAGAGCTCCGCTTCGCCCATTTTCAAACTGTTTTGCTGATTGTCAACGCACACCCAGGCATGGAAAACAGCAGAACTTCTGGACATTTTTACAGCATTTATGCCACTTAGCTTACTGTTGATAATTTTAGATTTTAGAGCGCAATTTGTGGAAACATTTCTTGCAAAAAATGGATTCTTGGGTATTTCTTTAAAAAAAAGAAAAGTATAGGGTGGAGTATTTTAGGCAACTAAACCTCGCATTGCAAAATGACATACAAAATATTTGGAAGTTTTATAAAAAAGATGCAAGACATTTAAAAAAAAATATATGAAAAAAATATATTTATATATATAAGTATATATATAATTGATTTAGTAGTTTGAAATAAAAGTTTTCATTTTGCTTGACCCAGCTCTAAGATATTCAGATTTTTAAAATTAAAGTTGTTAATTAGAATACTCCAAATGCTATTTAGAATTCCATACTCACTTTCAATAGGTACAAAATCCTTACTTTTATTGTTTCTGAAAGTTGAATCCACAAACACATGTTTAAGTTATGTGTTCCCAAGTGTGCAACCTCATTTCTGGGGTAGTTTGATAATAGATAGTTTGGTAATTTGCCACTTTCCGACAATGCTGGAAAGAGCACCTGTGCCATGGTCAACATCTCAGAATAGTATTCCCTTTTATTCCAAAGTAATTTGCACACTGCAATTTTTAAAATTCATGCCAACAAAGGTAAAACAAGCATTGCCAATGCCAATAGGTCTCACCTGTGGGTGAGCTATTGGCTTTGGCAATCGGGTTGGTGAATGGGAGTGCAAGTGGGTGTGGAGAGCAGGACATTTAAAAAGAGCACTATGAAGCGGCAAGCGCTGGCTGCGTCATATTGCTTTTTTCCTTCTGGTTGGTGGGGGAGGAGAAACATGGATGTGGTGGGTGAGAAAGGAAGAAATAGCACAGACGAAGACGGCGTGGGTATATGGAGCATGGACCGGGGGTGAGATGGTTAAAAGCAACATGGACCGCAGTACTGTCAGGCCTTCTGCTGCAGGCACTGTGATTATGGCAGGGGAGGAAGAAAGAAAAAAATACAAAATAGTACCTCAATCACACCGCCAACAGTGGAAAGACCCTTATCCATGGGACACAATCAGTGCTTGGCCCATGCTCCACTGCAAGTGAAGGAAGTGACACTTAGCATGTGCTGCTCAATTAGAAGGCAACAAATGAGAGAGACAATGGAGCCCACAAATGGAAAGCAATCAGTGGACTTGAAGCCCATTACCCAGCACAAAAGTATTCTAATAGAGAACACCTGTGCTAGGCAGGACCTAAAAACCAGAGGCAATGGCTAGTTTTGAGGGGGGTGAGTAGACAGTCATTGTAGCAAACAGGATTTCATGTTAATTATAAGAGGACAATGTTAAGTGTATTTAAAGTATTTCTCCTTGTTGTGCCACTCTAACGCCCCCCTTGAGGTGGCGTTAGGTTTGGCGCTGCCTCATGTTTACGAAAACTGGGGCAGCGTCAAAATGCAATGCGTGTTGCTGTGACACGCCCACAGCAACATACATTGCATGCCCCTTCCACACAAAGTGCTGTGTGTGAAGGGGCCGTATTTACAAGGTGGTGTTAAGCCACAAAAAGTGGCTTAAGGCTACCTTATAATTACGGAGCAGGGCATAGCGCCACTGGAGTGTCACTAAAAGTGACGCTCCAGTTGCGCTGGGGGCTCTTGATTATGCCCCTAAGTTTTCACCTAAAATGGGCAACTGGTAAGTGGCGGGTAGGCTGAATTTGTAATTCGGGTATACATTAAGCTGTTGTCAGAAATATAGGACTCTCCCTCCTCATCTCTTCTGGTAGGCATTTTTACCTTGTCTGAGGGGGTCTACTGGGGATATGCATACATCAATTGTCTACCTTGAGATAAAAAATGTTTATGATCAAATGAACCTTTCAGGAAATGGTAAACAATGCAAAAGGTGGGCTCAAATTTCGAGAGATTTCATTAAAAATAAATTCAATGAACACCTCAAAACTAGTTGGAGAGCACAAAAGAGCAAGAGATGGACCAGTTCGAGCTTCCCTCCTCTAAACCAAGATGTGAAAACTCTTCTTGGGCCTCCTATTTCAAGGTCTTAAATGCTAATTTATGCCAGTGAGTACCGAGAACAAAAACAAAAGTATTCCATCTCTCACTATACAGGTAAACCATACAGAGGCCTAGGAATCCTCTACACAATACCAGCGATATCATTTTGAAAAATTAAAAGGACAATTTACCAAATATGGCATACACGGATCTCTAGGATTTTTAAATAGTAGTAACCGCTTCCTCGATTTGTGAAGGACTTTTGTTTTCCTTCATACACAGCTCAGGGGGTTGAGTTCCTACTGCGCAAGGCTTGCAGATCAGAAGTTGAAGTTCTGCAAATGTCTCCAGCCTTTTCACTCCAGGGCTGATGAAAAGAGTACCACTATTATCTATGTTGCAAACAATTATTAAACACCAAGAGAAAATGCACGCTGTGGTATGCACTTTATGTGATACACACAGACATTTAAGTTAGCTGGGATTCACTCTGTTTAATCCCTTGGTTTAATCCAAATAAGCAAGAACCTGCAAAATGAGATACCCCTTGTAAATGTTTTTTTACATTTTTTTTAGTACTGCGAGACCACAGGGGTGGCCTCGCTAAGTACAACAGTACTGGGTGCTGTATAGGTATTTTTAATTATCTTAAGGGGTGGTCCTTTGGATCCCCTTCCCCATGGTTTGTCACCCTTGAATCCATATGTGGTCTTTTCAAAAAAATTCCAGGACATAGGAAACAAGTAATGGTGGCTGCAACATTTTCTTCAGTGTTTGAGGCAGCCAATCAGATCAGTAACCAGCAATGGTATTACAGTACTGAAATGATCAACAGGAGAACAGGTTCCCTTTAACAATGGTTTTTTCATTCATTTTTTTTGGTGCCACAGGAGTAATGCAGGGCTTCCAGGAGGCAAACCGTACAGCTATACCTAAGTTTTTCTGAGGCTTAACACCTTCATGCCCAGCCCTGGCTCCTCTTTAAAAGCCCATTTCTCTGTAACAGCTGAACTGATTTGCACCAAATTGCTAAAATCACACTTTCTGAATAAAGTTCTAACTTTTTGCTAAATTTGGTTAGTTGTGTTGTGCAAAACTTTCCATAAAGGATCCAAAGACAATGAAAATGTTTTTTGTAAAGATTCATGCAGATTCCTGAAACAGCGCTGAGGATATTTGGAAAAAAATGCTTTTCCTATGAAAACTCTGACCTAACTATAAATACACAGTTGCAACACAATAGATTCAAAGTGTTAGCATTCCAATTGCAATCAATACTATTTTATACAAGATATCACTAATAATTATATTCATGCTGGAAAGAAAAGGACCTAATGAATTCATTGACATGACACAGAACATTTATAGGCCCCAATAGGCCTTCATTGAATACATAAACAATACCTGATAATTTTTAATTGCCCCGTTACATTCTGACAGCTTCTTCCACTTGATTGTTTTGGTGGTTGCATTAAACCATTCAATCTCAGGAGCATCTGGTACTGAAAAACATTAAATCCAAATTCTATTGTAAGAACTATGACTTAGTCATTCTGTTAAATAGCAACAATTCAATTGTGACAGTATTATCTTGATGTAAAGTGCACTGAACTAATGTCTACTAAAAACCGGAGTCACAGGAAATGTGCACAACTACAAGTCATAGATTCAAGATCATTGGCTGTGGTCTATGTTTTATCCCTGTTTTCACAAGTGTGCTGGTTAACGAAATACAAAAACAAGGTCCACTGAAATCCCACCATTTTCAGTTAAGTGGTTTGTACTAATACCAAAGCAATCAATGGAATATATGTGGTGGCAATTTGCAAAAAAACCTGTATTTTTAACCATGTGCAATAGATTTTTCCTCGAGGAAAGAGCTCTTCACCGCCTTGAAACTATATTTCATAGTTTAGTGAAAACCCCATTAAACATGTCGGTGTAGTCTTTCCTCTCTCATTTTTGGAAGGGCACTAAATCCTGTTTCCTGCATGAGTAAAAAGCTGCTGCTTTCTTTTTTAGTAGGAAACAACCTAAAAAGTGATTATGAATAGCCACAAACATGCACATTATTGGGCACTTGGCACATTTTGGATTACCACCCATGTCTGGATTGTCCAATTATCTGCCCTATCCACCACATATGTGACTAGAGGGAGGCAGGAATGCTGGCGTATTGCCTGCATTTGTATTCTTGCTCTGACAGTGACAAGAGGTACTGGTCCTGATTCTGTTGCCTAGGATGAGAGATCAGTTCTTTGCCAATACAGGTGTCAGTTACATGCACAAAAACCTTGGTGATGTGGCCTTATGATGGAGATGTTTATATTATGGTTAGGTTCAGGCAAAGGTAAAACCCCTTTGGAGTTAGATGAGTTCAGGAAGCTTGTGAACAGAAGAAAGATTCATAATTTTGCCATAGGGAACATGGGCCAACCATCAGGGGCATAACGGACACCCCGTGCAGGCCCCCCGCGCATGAGGGCCCCCAGTCTTCTCTACATGAAGGGGGCCCTGTTAACATGTCTGTGCAGCGGGTCTCTCTGATGTCTCTCTGATGTAGCTGCAGTGAGCATCATGTTCTGAGCTAACACCCTGCTGATCCAGGACTGAAAAGAAACAAAAATAAGGTATTTGTTTCTCCTCAGTCCGAGCCTGACAGGCACCTTGTCTGAGTGGGTGGGATCCCCTGAAAGAGAGCATCCTCGACAAAGCACTGTTGTTCTTATACAGGAGAAGGCAGCATATTAATGACTGGAGCAGAGGCACGGTTACCACCTTTCCCAGAGAAAATTGTCAGCTTTCTTTTCATGTTTAAAGATTCTCCAAGAGCCTACATATAGCTCTTAAATACAATTTTATATTAAATAATCTATATTCATTTTAACATGGTCTTTCTGTCTTTGGTAAAAGTATGTATTGATAATGGAAAAATATCAGGCAGGACATTACATGCTAGTCATTGCAATTGGTTTCACAGTGTTTCTGTTTGGATTTGGATAGAGCCCCAAAGTTCTTGTTTCCTTCTGGCATGTATTGAAGGTGTCAGGTAAAAGTTAAAAGCAATATACAATACATATATTTTTAAAAGTAATTGTAAAGATATATCAATAAAAGTAAAGCATTTAAAAACAAAAGTGACCAGCTTTAGCGCTTTGTGTATTTTTTAAAAACAAATTAGTCAACAAAGCAGATTGCATTTGTGTTACATAAAAAGACTCAGCGAATTCAATATTTAAATAACCATGTTAAGTTGCAGTATTGTAAAGGAGAGATCTCAACTTCTCTCTTGTCAGATGATTTTTTTACCACCTGATTCTTGTTATTTTGAATAGCCTCTTATAGGCAGGACTACATGTACCAGAATGCATTGTATCAACTAATCACACATGAAATAGAAAAATGTGAAGTCATTGTGTAAGGTCTAATGAATGATTTCTTGTAGACATACACATCATGAAAGCCTCTTACGTTATTGTTTCCACAAAGTACATTTGTGTTTTTATACTAGAGTAACAGGAATGTTCCGAAGCATTGCAATTTTAGTTTTCTTAGGTTTCCAAACTAAATTCTTTCTCTCTTTTTAACAAGACAGCCCGTGATACTAAAGCAGTGCCTATGGACCTGTAAAGAAGGGAATCAAGCACATGATTTTATTGGACAGGTGATGACAATGCTGGGCGTCCATAAGGGAAATATTGCTGAAAAGAGAGTCATAATATTGTGAGAGGTCTGAATGTAGTGAATTTGTATTTCTAGGTACAATTCCTAATACAGCTAGGTTAAGCTACTTGTAAAAGGTCATTGAATATGCCTCAGGGATAATTTCTGCTGTGTGTGCATAAAAACTATCTGCTTGAGTCAAAGACAATGTTTTCCATAAAGGCTAGGCCTGGGCGGAATTATTAATTCCGCTGGCGGAATCAGAGAAATTTTGTAATTCCACATCACTCTTGTAATGCGGAAATACTAATGAGTTATGGCGCTCTACTCGCGCAATTATTCTGCAGTCTTAGTTTTTTAAACAGGGCTGGAAGAGGGAGCAGTCTCTCTTTGTTTAGAAACCACTGCAGATTAAAGTTTAATCTGCATAGATTTTTAAGAATAGATGGTCAGCTCCTTCTTCTGGCCCTGTTTAATAATCACTATATGCACTTGAGGAGTATGCACTACAGTGTATACCTGTTGCCCCCCTTACATATTCTGCAGTGATTACTGCAGAGTATGTAGGGGCATCAAGGGGTTTCGCTGCAGAGTATGTAAGAGCGCCGAGGGACATGCACTGCAGTGCATTTGGTCTTTGGGAGCTCTATTTCTTAGCATAAAATGCAAGCTTGCATCCATTTTTAGACACAAGGGTGCATTTTGTGCTAAGAAAATAGCGCTCAATGTCCTCTCTGCCCTGTCACAGAATTCAACTGAATCTCATGGAATTTAGATGGAATTCCACAGCATCAACTTCTGCCAGTTCTGCCCACCCCTAGTGAAGACTGAAAATGTCATGCATTAGCTGCTGCTTGCAATGAAATTTCACCCATAAACAGACTGAAAACTTGGTAGCCCTGTTTAACATAGTTAAATGTAGGTATAATGCCCCCTGCATACACAATGAGCTAAGAGGAGGGGTTCTGGTGAGACATGTGAATTATTTTAATCCAAGCTGATTCACTGAAATGTTAACAGCATGTCTCATACTGAATGTGAACCCATTAACAAGCAATTTAAATTTGTTACCGAGGTTATTGACATTATGCAGCATGAAAGGACCAAATTATGCAGCAGGGTTGACTACATTTTGCTGCAAGAAAAGGCAAATTATGTAAGGTAATGTGGCACATTTTGTGATAACATTACTTTATAATTTTATCATTTTTTAATACGTTAACACTGCCTGGGCAAAGGGTTGCCCTCATGTGTACCAGTTTAACATACAGTGAAAAGCAACAGAAAGGTGACCTGTCAACATTTGCATATGTCCTTCTACTGCAGGACAACACCTGGCACTGAGATTTTAGTAACTTTTAATGTCTTTGAGAAAGAAACGTTTTCTTGCTAAAATGTGTGGCTTATGCAGCAGATGATGAGTAATGTGACAAATGCAGCAAACGCATAATAATGCAGATTACAACAAAGCAGCAGAATTGCAGAATTCCAGTGGTCCAGTTTATCACCCAAAATCGCAATTACCCACATTACCCATGGCTGCTTGGGCCATCATATACATCTGCATTTTTTTCTCTATGTGTTTTTATTCTATGCAATGTTTAAATTACCACTAGCCAGACTATCAGTGGTGTTCCTAGAAGTAATTATTAGTGTGGAACACAGATCTACACCTGTGCACTCAGGATGTGGCATTAACTGGAAAGGGGAACCGTCAGTCTCTGCAAATTGATGGTAGATTAACTAACTCATTTTGCCGAAGTATAAATAACCTGCTTAATATTCTCATTTTGGTGACTAGATTTAATTCGCATCTGCACTTCTCTTACAAACCCGAGTGCCAACACACGCCCCTCCTGCATCATGGTGCAAGGGTTTCCATGTTGTTGGGATGATTGTTTTTGTGCAGAAAGGGGCATCTTCCTGCACAAAAACAATCAATACACAAAAACAATCACAAGAGGCGTTTTCCTCGTTCTATGTTCCTGCAGAATGCAGCACATGTGGAAAGAGGAAATTACAAGGAGTAATATTGAAACATTTCTCCTCATTACGCCTGCACTGAGGAGGCATATGTTTTTGGCGCTGCCCCACATTGATGCTATGTTGTAAATCTGGGACAGTGACAAAATCCATCGGTGATGAGGGGGAACACCCACAGCAACACTCATGGGAAGCCTTCCTGGCTCAGTGTGAGGCAACATGCTGCGTTGCCTTCCACTGTATCTACAAGGCCATGGTGGGAGTCCCACCAGTGTGTTTTGTCATCATCGATGGCAGGGACTGCCGTTGTTGTCTCTCTCTGCCTCTCCCTAAGTTGTGCTGCCAAGATCCTGCCAGCCTTTCATACTTGTTCATAATGGTTACCCTTGAGTTGTTACTCTACCTTTGGAGGATCAGTTGTATTAAGGACTTGTAAACCTCTAATTTCCTCCTGCTGGCATCAAAAGGATATGCAGTGTAAGAGTCGGTCATCAACTCAATGTCCCTCTCTAGGTCTGTTTGTTACCTCTCCTATGTTCATTCGAAATGGCAGACTCCTTGATTAGTTGGCATTTGACTGTTTCCCTACTAGCTGTCTACAAGATCTGTGAAGAGTCAACCAATTGACTGTTTTCCATGTAGGTTCCAATGGAATTGCTTATTCAGTTTTTATCAGTGGGCAGTTTGTAAAGAAAAATATTTATGCACCAAGGTTTTCTCATTGCAAGGACTAGTTTCTATTTTCTCTGCAACAAAGTCTGAGCATGATCCGGAACAGAGTCTCCGAAGATCCCCTGCTGGTCACGTACAGTGTCAGGAAGTGTGAGGTGAGAAGGTAGTCTATTCTTGGTAGCCTATCATAGGTTCAAGAGAGAAAAGTATACTTTTATTTGGGGAAGTGAGCCTACAAATGTTCATGACACGTCACCCATCACATCCTTATCATTGGCATTCTTGAAATCCAGTAGGCCAGTCATATCTAACATTGGGTGCAGGGATATATTTCACTTCTCTGCATCATATCAAATTCTGCACCAGATAAGTGGAAAGAAAAGGGAGATTGGTGGAGTTTGAGGGCACGTACTTGTTCCACACTAATGCACAGTACCGGCCCCACAGTAATGCATATGTTTATCACTCTTCTTTGACAATCCATACCTTTTGGGCCCTACATAGCAGTGATGTCCTAACTATTGTAGCCACTTTGCTCTTTTTGAAAGAGGAGACAGTATGCACAGTCTACTAGACATAGATGTAAAACCAGGGGGAACATGGGGAAAGGGGGTTAAAAGAATTGCTTTGTGGGCAATAATAGGTTACAGCAGTACTTAAAGAGGTGTAGACCAAGGAGAGGTCTGCAACTTTTGTCGATGGGCTAAATCACCACTCATGAATAACATGCACCCTGGGGTCCAGCCCTTATCAAGACATCTAATCATAGAATTAACATAGAATAGTGTTTTGGAGGGGTTGGGCATCCATAAGAAACATAGGTACAGATGGTCTATAACATGATAAGGAAAAGAGAAAAAGGAGGTCAGAGAGCAACTCCCTACCCCACCAACTCCCTAGCAGAGGTGGAGGCACCTTCAGATGGTCCAGCGAGGAAAGACAATTTACTCCTGAATGTGAGTCGCCGAAGGTTACTAGGCCACACATATTGAAATTGCCATGATGTATCATGATGAAGCTGCATTACAGCAAGAGAGGAAATGAAGAGAGAGAAGAACAATGGAAATAAATCCTGGACATGGCACTGAAGAGAGTTCACTGTAAACATGCAGAGGGATTAACACCTGCGCCCCTCCTCTTCGGGGGTGCTGGGGGATGATCAATTTAATAGAGAGGGCTAAAGACAAAGAAGCAGTTCTATTCAGAAGACCTGGGACTTGCTATTTCATTGTCACAGATCAACCGTTTCCCCACTCTGATCACAATGTTTCTGTAGGATTGTCTGCAAAATTGTAATCTTTATTTTGCCAATTATGGTGATTCTGTGAGCAGGTGGTGGGTGGGTTGGACGCACTCCTCAAGGGGATACCAGCCACACCCATTATTTCCATGGGGCACAATTCAAAACTGTTTAGGAACCATTCAAGATTCTCTGGATCGGCACTTCTAGAGGACTTCAAGTCCACCGTAATCCACATTATGGAGGGTTCCAGTAGAACAAATTTATGCCCCACTTGTGGAATCTAGGCCTAAAGAAAAATATGGCTTTTCTCTTCGTATTGGTCTCAAGGGAGAAATCAGCAGAGATCTGGACGCCTTATTTATCCTCCCGTGTACAAATGGCGCATGGGAGGTGGGTGGGCCTAAATAATGGCGCTAAGCCCCAATATTTAACGCCAGGGTCAGGGCAGGCCTTAGGGGACCTGTGGGCCCATTTCCATGGTGGCACACCATGGAAAGAGCCCACAGGTTCCCTCCCCAAGCCCCAGAGACACCCCCACCCCCACCAGAGGGGCATCAGAGGATGTGGGACCCACATCCCAGGTAAGTGGAGGTAAGTACAGGGCAGTTTTTTGTTAATTTTTTTTAAAGTGCCATATAGGGCCCTGAAATGAGCCCCCCTCCATGGCACGGGTGCAGTGGCCATGCCATGTGACCCTTGTCCCCTGTGCCGGCCATTGGGGTGGTGGGCATGACTCCTGCCTTTTCTAATGGTAGGTTTAGCACCTTGAAATGATGCTAATCTTTTTTTACTCTAACCAGCCTAGTGTCATTTTATGGTGATAAACACCCATTTCCCATACCGCCACCCCCACCCGGCTAATGTTATTTTCCATTATGTTAGCCCACCCTTTGTGCCAGCTAGCGCATTCCATAAATATGGCGTCCGGCCGGCATCCAAGAATTGCGCTAGCTGACGGTAATGTTTTTGACTCAAACCTGCGTAGCGAAGGTTTGTGTCCAAAAGTATAAATATGAGCCTTATTATCTTATTAAAACCTTTAAAAACTAATGTGCACCTGGAGACCCTTTGCCCACCCGTCACAACAGACATCCATAGTCAGGTCGAGGCTCAGACTCCAGTCCGACTGGCACCCTGCACTTATGAAGGTGATAGACTAAGGGGGTCATTCTGATTCCCGCTGGCCGCGGTAACCGCAGGGCCGGCGGGAGCCGCCGAATGACCGCACCGCGGTCAAATGACCGCGGCGGCCATTCTGGCTTTCCTGCTGGGCTGGCGGGCGACCGCCAGAAGGCCGCCCGCCAGCCCAGCGGGAAAGCGCCTTCAACGAGGAAGCCGGCTCCGAATGGAGCCGGCGGAGTTGAAGGCGTGTGACGGGTGCAGTGGCACCCGTCGCGATTTTCAGTGTCTGCTTGGCAGACACTGAAAATCTTAGTGGGGCCCTGTTAGGGGGCCCCACGACACCCGTTACCGCCATCCTGTTCCTGGCGGTGAAAACCGCCAGGAACAGGATGGAGGTAAGGGGGTCGGAATCCCCATGGCGGCGCTGCAAGCAGCGCCACCATGGAGGATTCCCTAGGGCAGCGGGAAACCAACGGGACACCGCCGGTTTCCCGTTTCTGACCACAGCTGTACCGCCGTGGTCACAATGCCCATGGATGCACCGCCAGCCTGTTGGCGGTGCATCCGTGGTCCCCGGCCCTGGCGGTCCATGACCGCCAGGGTCGGAATGACCCCCTAAGTTCTTTGTAGGTTGCTCCCCTGACAGTGGAAGAGTAAGTTGAATTTCCTTGCTTTACTCTGTTCTCCTGTCACCTCCATGTGAGCCCAATTTTTTTCTTGGATACCAGAGAAGCTTGTTCTTTCTGATTCACACCAGGAGGCAAAATACAATTGTATTTTGTAAGTTTGCGCAGCTTTTGAGTCAAAAAGCGGCACAAATGCAGCGCAAAAAAAGTATAAATATGGGCCGAAGTATTATAAGAGGATGCATTAACATAAATATGTTTTTAAGGCAGTGAAAATGGTAAATAGAATATTAACTGAATTATACTCTCTCCCTCTTTCTTTTTCTCTCTCTCCGTCTCTCTCTAACTCTCTACTTGAACATTTACCTTCTCATTGCACTTTGAAGCCCACAATACAGCGCAGTGTTTACCTGTCTCATCGGTTGTCACCGTCACATCATAGAGGAGAAAATATCTATCAGGATGGAGGTGTTCTCTTGTTCCATAGACCGCCACAATATACTCCGTGAATGGGAGCAGGCCCACGCATGTTATTGCTGTCTCTTTAATACTGTTGTCGTGGGCTTTAACAGCACATTCGTGGTGGATTACATGTGTTGGGCATCTGTTGGCACAACAGGAAATTTGACTGCATGTTGCTGAAGTTTTCCAAATACGTTGACAGTCATCATTTCCGCAAGTCAATGTCAGTGTGATGCTGCTGGAAGACACGGCCAGGTTTGTTTGCTTTATTTCTATGAGAAACAGAAAAGTCAGGTTTGTAATCCACAGTAAAAGAAGATTTACACATGTAACATGCTTATCATCTAAGTAAACACCAGAAAATGGCACATGCTGACCTATGTTTTAGGAATAAGAAATCAACCTTTAGAAAATCGATACAACTGCCCTTATAGGCTCCAGGTCTACGAAGTGAGAGTGGGTTTCAAAGGACAAAAGAAGATTCCCTTAAATGGGAACTATGACTACTTGTAAGTAACTTTTCCTTTTTTTCATGGAATATCCATGAATAATCTTAAACACTGATTGGAATAATATGTCACTGTTGGAAGTTTTGTGACAAAGCTGCGTGTTCTACGCAGAGACTGCTTTCATACTTAAAGGACAGATAAATTAGTTGGTGTGCTCCAGGTTAAACTCAAACATCATTCTGCTTGGTTTTTATTTATCTCTAAGCATCCTCTGCTGTTGTTTCTGACCAGTGTTCTACTGAAAAATTGCTTGGCTTCATTTATTTCAAAATGTGTCCTAAATTGTCCTACTCCTCTTGAGACCTCTTAAATGACTCTACAGGTTAAAATGACGTCAACACTAGGACGCTCAGACTGGGTCATCATATACTCATTGTTAGACACAGTTGATAATAGTTATACCAAGCTCCTTCATATAAACTCAGGGGTGGCTCCTTCGCTATGGCGCCCCACTGGCTATGCTTTATTTTTCTTCTTCTGGCACAGCCAGCAATGCATGGAGGGGTAGACTGGGCCAGGGAGGTGGTATGGGGGAGGAGGGGAGAGTGCATTTAAGCGCACATTATGTTTGGCCTCAGGCCGGCCAAACACACATGCGCACTTAGGTTTCTCAAGCCCGGCTGTGTTTAACAGCCAGACTGCAGAAACTGCACAGACCCCTGGCTTGTGTCTTAGCGGCAGTCGTTGCCGCTCAGACCAGTCCTGGTGCTGCTTTCATGCAAGGTTTTGCATGAAAGCAGCGTCAGGATTGATGGTGAGCCTGTTCTGGTGTCCCTGCAGTAAATGCTGGGACACCAGAAGAAGAGGAGCTCAAAGCTGGAGGAGGCGGCAGGGACGGAGGCAAGGTAAGTGCTTTTTATTTTTACCTCGTATCTGTCCCCCCACACCTCCCCTCACCCCATCCCTTGAGTTATGCGGCAGCCGGCGCTGTATAATCTCACGTTGTGTGTCCTTTGTATATACACGCATGTATTTTGGGTCGCAATGTTTCTCTTTTTAGCTTGATCACTGGGAACAGAGCATTTGTTTTGCATAGTTTTCCTATTTAGATTTTTGTATTGTTTCTATGTTTTATGATAATTAAGTAGTTTTTTTTTGCATACAGAGTTGCTAGCTGAATATTCTTACGTCTAAACATTGATTGTTTTTATTAATTAGTTTGCTATTAATTAAAAATCTATGTTTTCAATAGGTGTTTGGTGAACCATTGTTTTGTATAAGTGGAACTTCCTAAGTTCTATATGGCATGCTGGGTTGCTTTTGTGTATTATAAAGACAAAGAAGATATAGCAGAATTTTAAGCAAAAAATCAGTGGTCACCATAGGAACACAGCTCTAGTATAATAGCTTAATTTAAATAACATGCAGGCCAAGTAGACACAATGGCCCTCATTACGAGCCTGGCGGTCTGTGACCGCCAGGCTCGCGGTTGGCGGGAGCACCGCCGACAGCCCGGCGGTGCCCCGCAGGGCATTCTGACCGCGGCGCTTTGGCCGCGGTCAGTGCAGGAAAACCGGCGGTCTCCCGCCGGTTTTCCGCTGCCCGTTGGAATCCTCCAAGGCGGCGCAGCTTGCTGCGCCGCCGAGGGGATTCCAACCCCCCCTACCGCCATCCAGTTCCCGGCGGTCCGTCCGCCGGGAACCGGATGGCGGTAGGGGGGGTCGCGGGGCCCCCGTAAGAGGGCCCCTAAATGTATTTCACTGTCTGCTGCGCAGACAGTGAAATACGCGACGGGTGCAACTGCATCCGTCACACAGCTTCCACTCCGCCGGCTCGATTCCGAGCCGGCTTCATCGTGGAAGCCTCTTTCCCGCAGGGCTGGCGGGCGGCCTGAAGGTGGCTGCCCACCAGCCCAGCGGGAATGTCAGAATTACCGCCGCGGTCTTTTGACCGCGGAACGGTAACCTGACGGCGGGACTTTGGCGGGCGGCCTCCGCCGCCCGCCAAGGTCAGAATGAGGGCCAATATCTTGGTGACAGGTCTTAGCAAATATTAGCTTCCCCTAGGGCAACAAGGTTCTCCTAAAAGTCCAAGAACTTCACAGCCTACTGTAACATCAACTACAGCCTTTTCTTTTCTGGTACCGGTTCAGTTGCCGTTGGCCATACCGAAATGGGGAGCCTCAAAAGATAGGATATTTTGTTGTGCAAAGCACCAGGTGTTTTTTGTCACCTGGCTGCATTTCCAACTTCAGTAGCGTTCATGTTATCATATCTTTCTGAAGGCGCTGCCTCATGGTCAATGCAGTCCCTTCTCTATGATGTTGAGAAATTCACATCAGAGATTTGTCATATTGTTGACAGAAAAGACATTGCCCTGTTCATAGTTATTTATAGATATAAGACTGGGAGGAAAAGATCTGTTAACATACTCAGCACAATTCCAGTGGGTAAAGTTAATTGGCCAGCTGAAAAAAAAAAGCAATTTTTTATAGGGACTGAATTATGAATTAAAAGATATGCTGGCCTAAATTCCAAATAAACCTACAATGCGTGATGCTCTGATTGATTTAGTTATACAAATAAACCATAAACTAGCTGAACACAAAGGTGCAACAGGGTGCAGTGAACGTAGATCTCGAGTATGGAAATTAAGTTACTGAGAAAACCCATCACACAAAAGTAGACCTTCATACACCGAACCTGTGCAACCAGCTCGTCATTCGCTCTCAATAGAAGAAAGTAGGAAGTCCCGATCTTTAGCAATAGCAGCAATACATGGAACGACTTCTGGTGGCCATCAGACCTAGGACCCAAACCCACTCCCTCCGACCATGCCAGAAACCTCAGAATCATCATTGACAACAAGCTCACTGTGAAATCAGCACCATCTCCTCCACCGGCTTCCTCACTTTGTGCACACTGCGTAAGGTCTTCAAGTGGTTACCCCTACACACGAGACGCGCTGTGACACAGGCCCTCATCACCAGTGGACTGGACTACAGCAATGCCCTCTATGTAGGAATCGCCTCACACCTCCTGCAGAGACTTCAGAATATTGAGAACGCCGCAGCCAGACTCATCCTTGGCCTTCCCAGACGAACCCACATCACACTCCACCTTAGGCAACTCCACTGGCTCCCCATACAGAAGAGATGCCAATTCAAGCTGCTGACCCATGCACACAAGGCTCTATGCAACCAAGGGCCAGCGTACCTTAACCACGCCTAAACTTCCACCAACCGTCGAGAAGACTATGCTCTGCCTCCCTTTCACTTGCCCATACTCCCCGCATCTAGTGGAGGGTGATCCTTCTCTCATATTGCAGCAAAAACCTGTTCCAGAGCATCACCTCAATTCTGGAACTCCAAATGGCCCTTAAGACCTGACTGTTCGAATAAGCTTCTGCAAGCACCTGGATGCCCTATCGGATGATTAGTCACTCTTTATAAATCCTGATTGATTGATTGATTGATTGAAAGGGAGCATCCCAAATCACAGTATCTCTGCCTATATTGTGATAAACATTACATTAAACGATATGCAAGGAGACCCATATGTAGTTGACAGGGAAACTACAAAGCTCAGAGAATGTAGTGGTGTTTCTTTTCTTTGTTTTCATTCTTCACATAACCCAATCCATGTAATGCTGAATATGAAACAGCTGGGATCAACTCATGACTTTGAATCTATTCTTACTAGTTACGTACAGGATGCACACCACTTTATCTGCTTTAATTGACTCAAGGGCCACTCGAAATTTCATTGATTGAGCTTTTACCCAGAAGAAAGATAAACCAGAACAAGTGAGGGCAGTAGACGGTACATTGATTAGGTAATTACATAGCAAATGGCTTTTGACAGACCATCAAAGACTGCAGCTGTCACAGCATTGTTTATTGAGTTGATAAAAGGTAGTGAAACACGTGTGAATGGATTACAGGGCACTGAACCACATCTCCCATTAAAAGTTAATGTCCTTTTCCCATCATCTCAGTACTACTTGAGCAGTATAACCAGCTACGTTTTTCATGAAGATCAATTTAGGAAGTGCTTACTATCTTGCACATATAAGAAAAGGCGATCAATAAAACAAATTTATTTCGTACCAAATTTGATTTGAACTAATAGCAAGTATGGATGATGCAGTGCACCAGCAATATTTTAATATGTTATCAAAGAAGTGTTTTGGGAATATATAGATTTAGTTGTCCTTATCAACCTTCACAGTAGCTTTGCGTCTACAAAGAACAAAGATCGATCTGTAATACAGAAGTTACAACAAAATCAGCTTTGTACTAAGGAACAAAAGTGTGCTTTCCACTGTTCTACAGTAGAATTATTGAGGCTCAAAATCTCTTCTCTGGGTCTCCAAACAGATACAAAAAAGCTTGTCTGTCTTGGATTGGCCAGTGCTACAAACAGTATCTGTCTTTCAGTGCTGTCAAGGCTTCACCAATTGGTACTTCCATTTTATTCCTTCTTTCTCTAATGTTTTAGCACCTAGTAATGGATGACTGAAGAAAAGTGTTCCTTTTACATGCTCGTCCAGTGCAGATAAGGCTTTTGAACTGTTAAAACAACCCTTTACTATTGATATTATGACACCCGGGTCATCCACAACCTTATTTTGTGCAGGTGATGTCTCAAATCTCATTATTGTAGCCTTTTTACTACAACAACACCCTGACTCCAGTCAAATCCATCCAATGGTATAATAGTCTAGGATGGCTGAATACAACTATACCATAATGATAAATATATACGTCTTTAAGGATGCTTTTGAAGAGGGAGGGATTGTTGCTGGGGGTCAGTAACAGTATGCGCTGATCATTTTATGTTAGATTTCTAAAACTATTAAAGCAATTGTTTGCAAGACAACTACTTTGGTGTCTCTTTTTTATATCATCGTCTACTGGCGTAAATCATGCAGTGAAAAAGCAGACTCTTTGTCCTGATATTTGGGAACACATTCTGAATATCAAACTAAAGGAATTCACTAGCCATGCTGGTAAAAGCAAGATATTATGTGCATATTCTGGAGCAGGTAAAAAGATATTTCTGAATGGACAAGAAACGTACTGATGGATGACATAATTCTACACTGACTCTCCTCTGGATCAAGTAGAACTCTCAAGGATGGGATAGTGAGGTATAAAAACCACTTCTATGTGTCCGCCAAACCAGTTAGATTGCATGTTATAGGTTCCTCTCATGACTCACAATTCAGTAGTAATTTAGGTATTAGAAAGACGGAGGAGTTAATACTGCCACACTATTGGCAGGAAGGCTAAGGAAAAGATATTCATAAGTATGTATTCACCTGTGATGTTTGTTCCAGGGCCAACAATGACAAGAGAAAGTTTTCAAGTTTGTTTCATCCTTTGCCTTAACCTTTCTTCTCCTTGGCATACAGTGACAGTTGATTCTGTCACAGATCTGCCATCTGACCACAGTTATGTGGCATTCATGGTTGTGGTAAATTCTTTTCCCAAAATGGCCATTTTCTTCCTACCAGGAGATTGCCCACTGATCCCATGACTAGTGTTTTTACACTGCTATCTACAAGATCAAACAGCGTAGATGCAACATACATGGCTTGCTGAATTTCGTCACAAGCATACCTTACACTCTTAAGCAGGTGTATCACTATTCTTCTGTATCCAAGGGTATCTTCATTTTTTACTGAGGTTTCATTAGATAAAAGAATGCACTGTTTCACAGGGGTGAAAACCGAAGTCAAAGATGTCCTCGCAAGAGATAAAGACTTTGGGGCTGATTTAGATGTCGGGGGAGGGAATACTCTGCCCCAAATGTTAAAATCAATTATTTCTAGAGCGCACTACTCACCCATAGGGTCTTAAGGTGCTATTGGGTATGTCCTCAGGATTCTGTCGAGGAGCCAGGTTTGAGGTCCTTCCTGAACTGAGGATGCGATGGCGACTGTCTGAGGTGGAGAGGTAAGGTTTTCCAACCTTTAGCTGCAAGGTAGGTTTTTTTTTTTTTTTTTGATTGATTGATTTAGATGTATTGCTTGATTAATAAAAACCATTGCAATATAAAACCAACACATTACGCAATAAAACTGACACTTAAAAATAAAAGAAATTTTCAAGAGCTTAACAGCTAAAAATCATTTCTAAGCAAAATAAACTTATAAGATCAACCCTTGAGAACTAACCTACAGCAGTTTTCCCAATTCCCTTTGTTCAGTTTCTTATGGAGCAGTTGCAAAGCTTTTACCCCTTTACAGCAAAATGATATTGACTCACCCTTGAGCCAGAATATTACCGCTGATCTACATGAACGGATATTATTAACTATAAAATCATGTCTTAGCAGTTTTCTTCTTTCCAGACCTAAAGCGGGACAAATACAAAAGACATGCAGCGAAGATTCTTGATTATAGCCGCATAAGCGGCAATTTTGATCGATGTACTGGCCTTTCCAGGAAGAACGATCTTCTTTATTGTCAAAGAAACCCATGCGGTATAACAGGAATTGATGTTTAATGTGAACAGAAAAGTGGTTGGCCAAGTACCCCTGTGGGGACAATGTTGAATAGGACCCCAGGATGCCCCAGGCATGCCGTCTTTTAGCCAGGATGGCTTTGTCTGTGATGAGCGAGAGTAAGCCAACCGTCCTGTTAACTAATCTGTTAAATTCAGCCTTCCCAATGTTACATTTCCAGGCTTCTTCCATTCCCAGACTAATAATAACCTGGGTTAGGTAGCTTCCCCATGTTCCTTTCATTTTGCCATTCTGCTGCACCTGCACTTCTTGCCAGCAGGAGTAGAGAATGGAAGAATCCTCTGTCGCACGTAACTTTCACGATGATTTAAGGAAGACGCCCTGTTGCTGGAAATTTGGGGGCATATTTATACTCTGTTTGCGCCGGAATCGCGTCGTTTTTTTTGCCGCAAATCCGACGCAAAGCGAACTCCATATTTATACTTTGGGGTTAGACCCGTCTAGCGCCAAAGATCTTGGAGTTTGCGTCATTTTTTTGCGTGGACACCTACCTTGCGTTAATGATATGCAAGGTAGGCGTTCCCGTCTAAAAAATGACTCCAAGGCATGTGCGCCTTATTTAAACTCCCGTGCAAAAATGACGCACGGGAGTGGGCGGGTCAAAAAAAATAACGTCCAGCCGCTTTTGCGTCATTTTTTAACGCCTGGTCAGGGCAGGCGTTAAGGGACCTGTGGGCTCGGAAGGAGCCCAGAGGTGCCCTCCCATGCCCCCAGGGACACCCCCTGCCACCCTTGCCCACCCCAGGAGGACGCCCAAGGATGGAGGGACCATCCCAGGGAACATAAGGTAAGTTCAGGTAAGTCATTTTTTATTAATTTTTTTGTGGCATAGGGGGGCCTGATTTGTGCCCCCCCTACATGCCACTATGCCCAACGACCATGCCCAGGGGACATAAGTCCCCTGGGCATGGCCATTGGGCAAAGGGGCATGACTCCTGTCTGTGCTAAGACAGGAGTCATTTCAATGGGGGTTGGGAGTAAAAAAAAATGGCGCAAATCGGGTTGAGGCAGATTTTTTGCCTCAGACCGACTTGCCCCATTTTTTGACGCCCAAGCTCCATTTTCCCCTACGTCCGCGCTGCCTGGTGTGGGTCATATTTTTTGACGCACACCAGTCCGCAGCGCCAGCTAACGGCGGCTAACGTCATTCAATAAATACGGCGCCCGCATGGCGCTTTGGAATGGCGTTAAAAATTTTGACGCACAACTGCGTTGGCGCAGTTGTGCGTCAAAAAGTATAAATATGGCCCTTTGTTTTTTAGGCCCATCTCCAGTCTGACCTGCGCTGGGGAGGCACTTTTCGGGATGTTAAAAACGGCCTTGTATGTTTTAACCTGACTGGTATTAAGAGCCATGATCTCACGGCCTTTCAATATCTCAGACCCGTAGGAGATGGCTGGAATCAGCTGAGCAGACATAATTTTTAATAAATGGGACCAGTTTGAGCAGTCCAACTTCTTTTTAAGCAGGTTAAAGCTATAAGTTAATGAATTGGCCTTTGCCTTGATCGACTTTAATTGGCGTTTCCATTTCAGGCCTGGTTCGAGGTGAACACCTAGATATTTATACAACTGTACCAATCTCAACTTTTTTATCTCCCAGGTACCAATTGAACTGTTTATAATTTGCCCCTAGGAAACTTATCAGTTTAGTTTTATCCAGATTAATTTCCAGAACTTGCTCGGCCATGAAGATGTTGAGTGCTGATAGGATTCGTTGCAGTCCTTGGGGAGGATGGATTGGCTTTAAAGATTGCATTTGGAAGTCCATTTGGTCCAGCTGCCCCTTCCGACTTCAGTTTCTTGATCAGAGCGACTAGTTGCTCTAGCTTCTAAACTTGCATTTGATCATCCTTATCTACAATGTCTAAGATCCTACACTTGACTTGGAGATTTAATGGTTGATTATTACTTATTGATAGTTCGACCCCACCACTGAGGGAAGAAGTCTGGCTCCACCTTTTGACGGCTTGGTTGCCAGACTATACAGACTACTGACACGACTTACCCAGGTTGCTTGGGTTATCCCACAATTATGATGTCTACTTTTCCCCACTGCCAGATTGTTCACCAGCCCCCAGAAGAGCTTACTGTTTGACAGTCTGCTTGCCCATAATAATTTGGACCATGCATGTTCCTGATAGGTTCTTTTTGCGACCCAACTATCAAGACAATACTTTTATTTTCAGAGTCCATAAAATGTGGTTTTATTCGTCTCTTACTCGTTGGATCGCTTTTACCATTTTCCTGGTTTGACACGCAATTTGTGATTTCTGATTGCGCAAAGCTTTGTTGAACCAAGGTTGACTAACACAGTCCCTTTTGTGTATGTGGGATGGCTCCAAAAGGTTTGAGTTAGAGGTGGCTGGGAATGTTTCCAGCAGGCCGCGACATAGCACGGCCCAGTCTTTGTTACAATCTACATTGACGGTCGGCTCCTTTTGTTGCATATCTGCAAGTGTTTTTCTTTCACCCAGGACACCAGCCGTCTAGAACAGCTCCTCCATCACTAATGCTGTTTCCTTCTCACGCCATTTCAATCTCTTAAGATTAAACAACTCTGGAGGATTTATTAAATCATTTGAGGACTGTAGCAACTCGGGTTTATATGCTAGTTCCAAAGATTGTGGGAAATGATCACTCTTCATTCTGCATTTTTACCAGTGCCAATGCAGAGGAATTTATGAAGGTGTAATCAATAGTTGAACTTCTTTTCCCACTTACAAAGGTAATAGATGCCGGAGAATTATTTTAGCTGTTTCCATTTAGTAAGGATAGGCCTAATTTTTCCAGCGGATATCTTTGGGTGCATACCCCTTGTTTTTTTGTGTTTACTCCTTTTGGGGACAATAGACTATGATTGAAATCGCCACTAATAATGTGTGTGGACTCCTGGTATTGTCTTAGTATGGTTTTAATAAATTCACTCAGAGTTTCCATTTTCCCCCCTTGAAAGCTTTTTTTGGGTGAATGTATACATTTATAAGGATTAGTTCTAAGTGGCTGCACTGTGGTCTGCCTAATGTGATCTTGGTTGCTTGGATCCAATTTGATTCTATATCAATTGAGATTTTATTGCATATGAGGGCCGTGGAAATCAGGGATGCCAGGCCTCCTTTCGCATGGCCATGTTTGCTGGTAGACCTTGCTGAAATGTAAGAGATGTTGTACCCGGACACCGCAATGGGCTCTGTGCACCAGGTTTCTTGGAGTAAAATGATATCATATTCCTGGAGAAAAGCTTGGACGTCTTGATCATATATAAGTGTTTGAATACCATGGACGTTCCATGAACACATTTTTACGTACGAATTGACTGCACCCTAAGACCTGATGTTTTGACTACTGTCAGGGATGTTTTTGTAGAATAAAAGGGAGAGATTCTTTGGAGGCCCAAAATATGTGGCCTATTCCTGTTTCACTATCGCGTTTTCACAACTGATACGTTTCCCATTGCCAAAGGGATTATATTTGCCCCTCTTAACACTGATTTATTACAGTTCCTGGCAGCCCGCAGTGGACCTGGGTAATGAGGGCAGTCTATTTGACGTAATTCAATGCCCCATGACAAAAAAGCGTTGGTGTGTGATATTAATTGATGCACATGGCCTGCTGTGGACCAAGTTTTGAGTGTGGTTTCTCAATCGTTCCAAAGTGGGTGGGGCTTAAACTCAACAGAGAGCAGATCCACCGATGAGATGTGAGATAGACTTCTTATTTCCCCAATTAATTTAAGAATGTTTCCTCTATTCAGGGTATCAAAATTGCCCCCTGATTTAAAATGGGGAATAAGGAGGAGTTTATGTGCCTCTGTGGGCGCTGCCATCAATGAGGCATTTGTGGATGCTTCATTGTTCTGGATCGAATGTTTATAACCTGTATCCGATTGATGTTGCAACAGATATTTTGACGGCATGCCAGAGCTGGATGGACTCCTTTCATTCCGTCTTTGGGCCTTTCCCACCTTTTCCTGTTCCTGATTGATATCCTCTGTTGTTAAATGCTGATGATCTACTATGTCGTTAGACTCTGTATTTATTTCCTGGCGTGCATACCCTAGGGACTGGTCTTTTGTGAATCCGTTTACTGGTAGTATATGATACTTTGGCCACATTCTTTTCAGCCATCGATTGACCAAAAAGACGGCTTTGTTCCTTGTGTCTTTGGCCCTCTGTTACTAAAGATACAAAAACACTTTGAGAACTTGGTCCTGAACCGGGACATTCCTCTACCATTGCGGATAACTGGACATCAGATGGCAAAGAAGTGTTAGCGTTAGCATTACTAACGACTGGCTATTTGTGATGCATAAAAAATTGACATATACTTTTCTGTTTAACTAATTTTGCTTTTTTCCTTGTTTTCCTTTGCTTCTTCTTTTCCCTTTTTGACCTTAAGTGTACTGGGCTTTGTAAGGCATTATGGGGAGTATTCACCAATTTTTTTTAAAGAATGCTTGAATTGGTGCAATGGTTCCCTGATTTGTGGGCCCCTTCATGTGGACTGCTATTTGAGTTTCCGGGTTCTATTTGTGTCGTAAATTGTTGGGAAGATGCACTGAAGGGTCCTCTTGACAAATTTTCCATTATATTATTTTCTTCTTCACCTTTTCCTGATTCTTCAAATTCTAAAGCACTGAATCTTTCCCTTGTACTTAGGGCCTGTGCTCTGACCTTCGCTAATATATCATTTAGTATGGGGATAATGGTCTGAGGATTATCCCCTGAGATCGTACAGTCACACGCCACTTGTATGTAATTCTGTTCTTGGGCTCTCTGAATCAAATCATTGAGGGCTTGTACAACATCATAGCCCCCCACGCACTCGCCTCCAGCAACTACATACGCCTCTGAGACCTTAACTTTCACTTCAATGACCTCAGAAACCACAACACCTCATCCCTACTCGACAACCTGGACACAGTTGGGCTCAAACAACTGGTCACCTCACCAGTGCACACCACCGGACACACACTTGACCCCAACTTCTCCGCCAGCAGCAACATCACCATTGATGACTCAACCCCAATACACTGGACTGACTGCCACTGAATCCACTTCTCCATCACCACACCTGCAGCATACAGTCACTCAACTCCCCTCCTACAGGAGATGGAAAAAGACCAACATAGGAACAACTCGTCAGCGCCCTCAGCAGGCTCTTGCAATGTGGAAGAATGACTTCCCAGATGGAGATCCATCTCAGAATTTATCCCGGTCACAGCATCAGCTAGATCTATCGGAACTTTATTTTCCTGCGGGCGTGAATGCTCAATGGAAAAGAAGTCTGTGATTTTATACTCCACTTTTTCTGCTGATGGCATTGAGGGTGGTTCCAAGTTGGGTTCCCTCTATTCAGTGGGCTGTGTCCCTTCAATTCCAGAGGAACTTAAACATACTACCGGGGAGTTCACTGGATGGAAATTCTTTGCTCTTTTTGAGGGCCTTGTTCTCCCTCATTGGGATCGACCCAAAGCTTGCCAGAACGCATTATACTGTCTTACTTCCCAACGCTTACTGACGCTAAAGGAGCGGCAACCTGTGATGAGATTTATTCAAGTTAGACCTTGATTCTCTAGCAATCAAAGGTTCACTCCTTGCGTGCAGTGCTGACGTGCTGTGCTGACGTGCTGTTCTGACACTAGCTCTTAATTAATGCAGTGAATAAGTTCATAGTGGACCAGACAATTTATCCAATCTACAATCTAGTTGCATGTTCTGGGTGCCGCCTCTCCTCCACGCCTATACATTGTAGCTAGCACAAGGCTGGAACTGTCTGAGTGATGGAGGCAGTGGAGGGGCATGAGCACACCGACTGGAGGATTAAGAATTCTTGGTCCAGCCAGCCAGCTTAGTAATCACGGCGCCGCCTCTCCTCCACGCCCCTAGACTATAGGCAATTGACTGGCATTAGATAAATGATAAATGATGGGGGTGGTGTGGGGGCACGAGCAAGTCTGGAATGCGCCTGGAATGCTAAAGACGTACTGATGTACATGAACCAGGTTGCTGAGTAGGGATGAGGTGTGGTTGCTGAGGTCGTTGAAGTGGAAGTTAAGGCCTCAGAGGAGTATGTAGTTGCTGGAGGTGAGTACGTGGGGGGCTATGATGTCGATGATGGAGTTGCTAAAAGCTGGGCATGTTCCTGGTGGTCTGTAGATGAGGGTGCCGCGAGTGGTGGGCTATGGGGTGGTGTGCACTTGGAAGTGGAGGTGCATCATGCGGAGGGGTGAATTCCTGTGTGGATCGTTAGTCATATGGTGGTCTTGGGGGCGATGGCTATGCCACCTCCTGGTCTGGAGGATCAGTTCTTGCTGAGCAGCTTGTAGTCGCTGGGGATGGCAATATCCGGTCTGGAGGTTGAGTTTGTCTATGTCTCAGTGAGGTAGGCAATGCCGGATGGATGGGTTCTATCAGGTTCCAAAGCCCCACTGCATGCTTGTGCAGAGAATGGACATTAAGGAGGATGCGCTTGAGGTGGTCTGGAGGCAGTTTTGTCGCTGGGAGGTCTGGTGTTTGGTGTGCGGACAAGGTGGACAGTGGCTGCAGGGAAAAAGTCAGTGGGTGTCCTTGGAGGAAGCATGGTGGCAGGTGATCCAACATCCAGTGTTCAGTGTGTGGAGGATGCTGGTGTTGTAAAGGTGGATGGTGCGAACTCCAGGGTCTGTGGTGCTCGGCGCAGTCCAGGCACGGATTGGTGCAGACAGGTGCAGATGGGCTTGCCTTTGGAGCGCCTTCAGTGTGCCCGCTGCACGTGCACGCTGCACACTCTCGCATAGGCCACCCTTAAGAAGGGGAGGGAGGGATTGGTCAGCTGTGAGGCAGGAGGGCAGCCACAGGGTTAGCAACGGTAGGGAACGAGGAAAGTGCTACAGGAGAGCGTGCGCACAGAGATGCAGAAACAGGGTGAAAAAAGTGAAAAAAGGCAGAATACAAAAAAAAGAATGAAAGAGAAAAAGACAGACTTTACAGACTCAGATAGGCACTAGGCCACCAGGGATGAGGCGTTGTAGGGGACCTGCGGTTGGAGGTGGGCCTCGAACACAAAGCCAGCGGGAGAGTAGCAGCAGCAGTGGCCACACAGGAGGGAGCAATGGATGCTGGCCAAAAGGTCAGTGAAGTTGCCTCTCACTGCCCAGCCATCACTCTTAAGAAGGGGAGGGAGGGGGAGCGATTGTTAAGCTGGGAGGTGGGAAGCGGTAAGAGGGTGGGTAAGTGGGGCTGCAGGGGTAGCAGCGGCAGGGAGCAGGGAAAGCACTATGGGAGAGCACACATTAACAAAGACGCAGAAACAGATATCCCATCTGGCTTATTACAATCCCTACATGATATAATAGAATCATAAGATGGCGGACGAGATATCCGTCACATTTGTAACAGAGTATTCCCCTTCACTGATATCTAAATCAGGCTGTTTTGTTGTAACAAGGTGCAGCCCAAAACATACATACCGAACTGAAGTCCAGCCTGGAGATGCACTTTGGCTAGTAACCAAACATTCACACATGCGAAGCGGAAATTTCGGGCTTATTTCATCAGCCCATCTCTGTTACTTAAACCATTCATGATACTGCAATTCAATTGGCACTACTAATTTCCATGAAGGTGCATCCTGTTTTTTATGTGGTATTCCTAAAACCAATCAAGCCAAGTATAAGTACAATCAATTCTTGCATATCTAATATTCTGAGGCTCATTAGAGACTAGAAGTGTTAAGATCCAGAGGAATAAACATTGGGAAAACTTCACAGGTTCATGTCCATAGCTAGCAAAACCATTCCACATAGCAAATCCATCCAAACCAGGCTCCAGCATCAACACATTCTACCACTTTCGAGCCCCAGCACACTCTACAGATTATAACAAGCATTTGCAATGCAATGGGTCTTGCATTTGCTCGAGTTAGAGCTATTAGCATTGTAAATTTGTAACTGGACTTTTCTTGCCACATAAACTGAAAATTAAAAGAAAAACAATTGACAGAAGCAAGCCGATTCAAAGCGCCACCACCACCATGAGCATTATTGGTTCCCTGCGTGAATGTCTAGAAAAGATCGCGGCTGGGATGAAAGGCAAACCGAATCCGGAGGAGGGGCCATCACACGCTGTAAGAGGAGGAAGCGTGACGTAGTGTGATGGCCAAAATTGAAATGTTCACTTAGTTAAAACGCCTGGTGAGGGAACTCAGCACACAAAGGAGGGACATTTCACAAAATGCACCAATACAAATGAATCATTTAAGACAAGCACAGCAACAAATGAATAGCAAGAGTGGGTGTGGTTAAGGTTAAAAGGCCACAGAGAGATTACAACAGGCTATAGCGCTTGCCCGCTCGACCCTAAAAATGAACTCTGGCTGTGCTTGTTGCACAACTTCCTTACCCATAGCCAGATGTGCTACTGTCTACGTGGTTTAGGATTCTCCAGTCGTCATTAGTGGCAAATTCAAACATGGTCCTTTAGAGTGATTCCGTGGTTGCAGAATGAATTCAGGAATCCGCCTGAAACCTCATGCCTTTGATTTATGTGCAGGGCCAAGAAAGTAACACATCTTTATTAAACGCAACACCGCCAACCATTGCCGAAAGGGACTACCTTTTTTTATATGTATATTGAGAAAAAGATGTATTCAGCAAGACATAAAGAACAGGTATCACATGTGCATAGACAATGGAAGCTTCGCCCACACACAAACTGGGAAAAAGATGTGCTGAGACACTGTGCAGAAGAAAATGTGAATGACAACTATACAGTAGAGGACTGGATGAAAGCCCCTCAAAATAAGTACATTATACATCATTTTAGTAAAAACAAAGTTTTGGCTAATATCAGGTATAAGAAAGTACTGCTTTACTTTTTTAGCATCCACTTTGCAGATGCGTTTGTCAACTCCCGCCCACCAGCTCATGCATTCGGCTGGAGACTCAAGGACAGCCAACCCCGAGACAATGTTCCTGCGGGTCATCCAAGATGTAATGGACAATATCTAAAGCAAGTGGCTGAAGTTTGCTAAGAAAAAGAAGCTAATAACTTGTTCCACATCTAGAAAGTGTGTGGATGATTCCGAGATGTCCAAGTAAGCAGTCCAAGTGTGACCGCTACCAAAGAGCCACAGCGCCTCCTGGCCTGCCAGTGTGGGTGGACTGCCATGGCCGGTGGGGACCTTGTCTAGCCCGGCAGCACGCACATCACCGCCGGCCGTATTACAAGTGTGCTTACCGCCAGGGTTTTCGTGGCGGTCGCCCCACCACGAAACCTTGACAGTAATGCACCCAGTGACAGGACAGAAATTTACATTCCTGTCACCCCTACACACACCTCCACACACCTGTACACACACACTCACACATGCACGCACACAAACACACCCCACATACATGCACGGCAGACACACACCCACCCCTCCTTTACAGTCGACCACCTACCTGACAGGGCCACACTACAGCCCACATTGAGGCGGTCGTCTGGGTAGGGGGAGAAGTTGGTGGTGATGGCTGCAGCATACCTGACCGTCACCTCCTGCGAAAATCGTCATGGGCCCCAGTCCTCCATTGCCGCAACGCCATGCAGGGATTGCCGTGCATAAAAGTGGCATGTAATATGGTGGTTGGTGTTGTGACGTTGTGGCGGTGCTGGTGGTGGGACTGCCTCTCTCACACCCTTGTTCGGCCTGGAGGAGTTGAATTTCGGTCACTGTACCTCCATCACTGGCGGTCTGGTGGCGGGTTTACGCACGGTGGTCTGGCCCGAAAGCCGCCGATCTCGTAATGAGGGCCTTAGTTTGATTATATTTGGTTATCTATTTATGCACTTTGAGCAAAGGATAAAATTGTTTTTCAGATACTGGAGGAAGTTATGTATATAGCTATATAGAAAACACTATCTGAAGCAATGGTGACTCTATAAATAGGTATATTTTATTGACCATAGTAAACTGTTGTCCTACTCTTGGCAGTTGTCTACTAAATGTTCTTCTCACCACTCATAGTCAACACAGCTCAGAAGTAGATGATCTCTGCTGAACAAGATTACTGCTCTGTAATTTTTTTCTACCCCTTTCCTTGGATTTCTCTCAGAATTTGTAGTTACATTGTCCTTCAAAAAATTTTGTTTGGCAAGATGGAGTATCATCTCGCTCCATGACATCTTTGTAGGTGTACTTAAGCTGACAGAAGGGGTTGTTGCATTTTTGGGAACCAAGCACAGATAACTCTCTTCTTATGTCTTGCAACTCACCAAACATCACTCTCTCTAAGACAAGCATTCCCCAAGCCCATCTCAGACTGGGTTTGGGCTTTCTATAGTAGTTTACCAAAAAATGTATTCCTACTATTTAAATGTTTTAAAGCAGAACACAGACTTTTAAAAAATGCCGTATATTGATTTTTTGGTGGGGGCATGGAAAATGGATTCCAACTTCCTTGATTCAGTTCATAGTGACTTGCTTGACAAGGACAATGTGAATACTTATTCAATTTTCTATATTTTGCAGTTTAAGTCTCTTTGGAGACATTTCTGTTTTGGGATGCTGTATTTTAGTTTAGCATTTCATGTTACTTGGCACACTTCAGAATTCCTGTTTAGGTCACATGTGTAAAGTGCTGGGGCCCAAATTGTTGCTCAGAAGCCCACGCTGGAGAGATCAAAGGGCAGGGAACTTAACAGGAAAGCTGCGTATTCTTGATTTTACCTAATGCCTCTTTAATCCACCACCAGAGACTCCCTATCTCTTTATCACACAATTGCAAATGTGATTTCATCTCTGCATTCTAACTCTGTCACTGTTTTTTCTATCGTTATTTCCCCCTCATTTTCTCCTTTTGTGCTTTTATTTCTCTTTCCCTAGATCAAAGTCTGTTGAGGAAATATAGGTGCTAGTCCTAAAAAATAAATTCCAGTGAACCCCACCTGAAACCACCAGCTCAAACTAAGCAGTGCATACGTAACAAGGGCAGAAGGGGATGTTTGTTGGTGAAAATGGAGTGTAGATGAGTTTGTATTGTACCAGCCTGGAGGGGAGGAGGGTTCCCATTGCTTTCACCCTGTAGTCCCGTTCCTGCTCTGGTGCATTAGTCTTCTTTTGTGCTGAAACCAGACCCATACCACCACACTTCACACCAGCTTCAAATTTATTCTCTGGCCTTAACACATTCTTCTACTAACCCAAACTGCAGTACCCAGACATTCACAACCAAAAATACTGACATTAGTCTCTAGCTTTTTGCCAGTCTTGGCTTTAATGTCTTATCCCATCTACCACTTACCTTAGTGTTCTGCTCAGTGCCACACTGATTGCTATAAGACCAGTGCTTAGTTTGTGCCTGTGTTTGCCAGTGCTCAACACCAGTTCTTAATTCCCAACTCTAGCACCTATTTATAACAGCTCACCACACAGTTGCAATGTCTGCCTATTTTTAAGTGAAGAACATAAAAAAAGTGTTTACAATTTCAATATAGGTTTAAAAACAATAATACCAGAGCATTCTAGGATATTCCTCCTTTTTGGGCGAACTGGAAAAGTTCAAATAGTCACAGTTTTAGGAGTGTGATGTTTAGTAGGGAGCGTTTGTTGTTGCATTTGGCAGAGCTGCTAGGTGCAGTGGGTGGTGCAAGTAGCAGTGCCCACCTGAGAAAGTTTTGGGCCCTGGCACTCATTTTTTTATTTTTACAAATTAACCACTGCTTAAGTCATGGTTTGAGTCTCATAAGCATCATCGGGAATGTCCCAGAGAGGATGTGGTGAACAAGGCACTGTCTTCAGTGAGCTGGATGAGTTGCTATCATGTGCTGTGGTTTCATTTTTTAAAAACTATTTCTTTCCCCACTATCCACCTCACACCTACGTCTTTTCGAAGGTTCAGCTTTATTTCTCCACCTTGCACCATTTAGCCTATATTGCAGGGACACCAAACCCTTATGTAGGAGCCCCTTCATGCGCTACTGCTAGCAAACAGACTGTGCTGCTGTGAAAGGGCTTATTATTAAGGGGCTTCTTGTTGGGCTCCATCATGCTCTCACCCTCCTCACAAGACAATAAATCCTGTTTATTTATTCCATAATGTTTTCTTTATGTAGTTTGTCCTAGATGTCTCGGTCTGTTCGTTTGTTCCTCAAGTGCGCAATGTTGAGGGTGATGCCTTTCATTTCAGGTCTATGGTCATTCTTCTGGCCAGTTAAGCCACTTGGCTATGGGTACATTATTTTTGGCTATGAACAAAACCTGGGAGAGGAATACTTCAAAATCTCCCCTATAGTGACATTTCTTTCTGTTAATTCCTTCTTGACTCCGGACGTTCATCCTTGCTATGTCCAGACTTTCACCCCGAAGATGGCGTGGCAGAAACTCTTTCTGAGAACCCAGAAAAGAAGTAAACCTCCACCACAATCAGTGGGTATTTTGTGTTTTGAGGGTACGTTTACCTGTTTGGACTAAACTAGGAAGCAGCTCACCACCATTTCCTCTGCATGCTTGTCAGTAAAAACTTCACAGGCTGGTAAAAGTGAAGTTACTTCACATAATTTGGATCTTTGCAGTATACTGTTTGGAAAAGTAATTTTCATTGCCACTGGAAACTATTTATCTTTCAGGGTTTGGCAGATATAGATAGCCTTACATAGATAAACTGCTGCAATTGCAGAGTTTTACACAGCTTGTAGATCAGAATGTTGCCCTCAGAGGCTCCTTCTAACAAGGAGGCCAATGTAACACTCTAACTAATGTGTGCTAACACTGATAAAACTTTGGTTTGGCTACAGAGTCAGTTTTCATTGCAGCAAAATTCCTGTATGTTGACTCTACTATCATTGGTCGGAAGAACAACATCACAGAAAGGTGGGGTGCACTTACCGATGCAAGTGGGTGCCTCATCCCATTCACTAGCAGAACTTGCATCTCTTTCTCTGCACAGTATATCTGGTGTTAAAGTTTGGTACCCGGCAGCGCATGTCACATGCACCCAGTCTCCACGATCGTACCACTCTTTAGGGGGAGAGAAGTGAAGAGTTGTATCTCCTGTTGGCTTTTGACATCTTTCTGAAAAGTAAAAGGAACATTAGGAGTTCACGGGGTGCTTAAAGGAGGCCAGTTTATGTGATCATTGGTAGAAGAGGCCCCACCGTCCAACCAGTGCAGTGAGATGTTGTTTACAGAATAACAACTGTCAGCAGCACTGGGCTTTATTCACCACATAACATGGCACTACAAAGCTGCAAGGTATCACGTTTGCATTGTTTCTCTCAGATTCTAATATGTACTGGCATTTCCTTCTAGGTGAAATCCATAAGGACCCCTCCTATTGCAACTGGTAAGAAGGCTTCATTTGCTCATAAAAGAACACACAAATACACACATATGCAACATACTCTCACACACATAGCTATGTTACATAGATGTGGAGTTAAGAATAGTTAATGTATTGTTTCCATTATATATAACACAATATTTTGGTTGTCAACATTTTACTACAAAACTTTCCTGCAAAATGATATTTCTATAGCTGATATTCTGAAAAGTCAGCCTTTTCAAGGGACTTGTACAGGGACAATGCTACCAAGGTTTTACTTTCTTTTTCAGTTTATACCCCTGAAGTGAAGACCCGTACAAAGTTTTTGTTCCTGTAGTATCGGAAAATCCTGACTGGGACCCACAATGTGCAACAGCAGAGATCACCAGAGGGTGCTCACTCAAGGACACCTTATTTTGAGCAGTGCATTTCTGAAAGAACCTGCGCCCCTCGGTTGTCGGAACCCAGCGTCCATCGATTCCCTATAACATTGTGTGCCATCCACACTCGCTGGTCCTATGCAACCTCAGCAGAGGCCTGCTGGAACATCCTACCTGTAATGAATGGTGTATTCCACTTGAAGATAGAAGATACTTTATTGACAAACAGGCGACACAACTTGTCTCCACCAAGGTAGCTGCAAACTGTCACAGTCTCCCAGTATTCTAGAATCCTGTCACTCAGTCACTTAGGTGCAGGTATCCTAGATGCCACATCTCCCTTCCCTAACAAACATTTTATTAATATATTTTACAATGCATGCATTAAGACACTTGGGGCCAGATGTACGAAACGTTTTGCGACTTGCAAACGGCAAAATTTGCCGTTTGCGAGTCGCAAAACGCGTATCCCAATGCAGAAATGCATTTTGCGAGTCGTTACCGACTCGCAAAATGCATTTCAGACTCGCAAATAGGAAGGGGTGTTCCCTTCCTATTTGCGAGTCGCATTGGGATGCAATACCATTTGCGACCGCATATGCGGTCGCAAATGGCATCGCAGTTACCATCCACTTCAAGTGGATGGTAACCCAATCGCAAATTGGAAGGGGTCCCCATGGGACCCCTTCCAGTTTGTGATTGCACCCAAAAATATTTTTTCAGGGCAGGGAGTGGTCCAAGGGACCACTCCCTGCCCTGAAAAATCCGAAACTAAAGGTTTCGGTTTTTTTTTGTAGTGCAGCTCGTTTTCCCTTAGGGGAAACGGGCTACACTTCAAAAAAAAAAAACCTGCTTTATTGACAAGCAGGTCGCTAACATGGAGGCCTGCTGACGTCAGCAGGCCTCCATGTTAGCGAGTGCCCATACTCGCAATGGGGCCGCAATTTGCGACCCACCTCATGAATATTCATGAGGTGGGTCATTGCGACCCCATTGCGAGTTGCAGTCGGTGTCTGAGACACCGTACTGCATAGCAATTTGCGACTTGCAAATTGCGAGTCGCAGGGACTCGCAATTTGCAAGTCGCAAATTGCTTTTTTCGTACATCTGGCCCAAAATAGCTTATATAAGAATAAATGTGGGGTGACATAGACATAGGGAAAAATGCTACTCAAAAGTCAAAAGTACAATAAGGGTAATTTAAAACAATTTCCCAGTGTGTTTTCAGGCAAGGTAGGAAAACTGAGTTGGTTTATGCATAAAATTGTGGTAAAAAATGGAGCTGCATCCGTGCGTCACAAAGTTGGGAACATTCCTGTAGGAATTAATTAAAATGTTATGGAAGAATTAGATGAATTGGAAAGGAAGGGTATTATAGAACCAGTGGAGTGCGCAGAGTGGCTAGCCCCTGTAGTTGTAGCCTTGAATTATAAGATTATGGGGCTCATTATGAGTTAGGGGGACGGTTTACACCATCCATTGAACTTCCAAAGGGGAAATTGCTGCCATAAAGGCTACCTCCCCACCGGCCCCATTAGGCGTTGCTAGGTCAGGGGGAAACAGCCTACAGCATTGTCTCCGGCTAGTAATCGAGCTGGCGGCAATGCTGTAGAGCGCAGGGTGCACCAGCACCTTCGCAATGTTCACTGTCTTCAAATGCCAAGTGCATGGGCAGTGTAGGGGCCATGGAACTGCTGGTGGAGAAGGGGGTCGTAATCCCCAGGGCAGCACTGCCCTGGCGGATGCGGACCGCTGCCACCCCTAGACCGCCGGGAGGACCGATCCTGGCAAAGCTGGTGGTTTGCTGCTGCCAGACTCGTAATGAGACCCTATGTGTTGATCTAAGAGATTTGAATAAGAACATCGTTGTGGATGCTTTCCCTCTTCCTAGAATAGATGAACTCTTATCGCAATCCAAGGGGTGCAAATGGTTTCCTACCATAGATCTCACCTAGGCAGATCACCAAATTCAGTTACATCCCTCTAGTCAAAGCTTAACATCCTTCATTACTCCTTTTGGCTGTTATAGATTTGTTGAACGACTTTCAGATTGGCATTTGCTGCAGCTGTCTTCCAATCCCTAATGCATAAATTATTTAAAGGTGTAGAAGGTGTAACTTATTTTCAGGATGATATATTGATCCTGGGTGGTGATAAGTAAGAACTCTAGAGTAAGACAAGTGCTGGGTAAACTGGCTGACACAGGTCTGAAGTAAAAAAATGCAAATTGGTCTTGAAATCGGTGACCTATTTAGGACATGAAGTTGGTAATTAAGGCATTTCACCTAAGAAAAGCATTGTAGAAGCTGTCAATAATGCAATGTGTCCTACATCAAAAGACGAAGTTAGATTATTCTTGGGACTTGCAGAGTTTTACTCTAAGGGGCAGATTTATGAAAAGTGGCACTGCACCTAGTGCAGCACCACTTTTCTTGCGCGCCTTAGCGGCCCCCTAACGCCACCATGGTAGTGCCATGTTTAAAATATGGCGCAGCAGTTAGAGTGACTAGCATCATAATTGTTGACGCTAGTCTGGCGATTTGCAGGTTTAGCGTAAAAAATGATGACGCTAATCCTGCAAAGCACTCAGAGGCACATTGTAGTCAATGGGAGCATCTTTTTAATACCTGCACTTAGCAGGCGTTAAAAAATACCGATACAAATGGCGCAAAGGAATCCCATAGATTCCTTTGCACTGTATTTACGCCCCCCCCCCTAGTGCCGGAACGCCCCCCCTTGTATACATTATGCCTGGCGCAGGCATAATGTGGCACAAGGATTTACAAAGTGTTGCAATGTTTTAGAAATGGGGTTTTTGGTTTGGCAGTCAGGTTACCCTCTGTCCAAGCAAAAACCCTCACTCTAGTCAGGGTAAGTCACACACAATCCAAGATTATCCTGTGCCCACCCTCTGGTAGCTTGGCACGAGCAGTCAGGCTTAACTTAGAAGGCAATGTGTAAAGTATTTGTGCAATAAATCATACAATACCACCATATAGCACCACAAAAATACACCACACAGTGTTTAGAAAAATATATATTTATCAGGATAATTGTAGGTCAAAAGAATAAAGTTGCAATGTGAATTTGTAGAGATATCACTGAAAAGTGATATAAAGAGGGTCATTCTGACCCTGGCGGCCGGTGGCCGCCAGGGCCACCGACCACGGGAGCACCGCCAACAGGCTGGCGGTGCTCCAATGAGCATTCTGACCGCGGCGGTTCAGCCGCGGTCAGAAGCGGAAAGTCAGCGGTCTCCCGCCGACTTTCCGCTGCTCGTGTGAATCCTCCATGGCTGCGGAGCGCGCTCCGCAGCCATGAGGATTCCGACCCCCCCTACCGCCATCCTGTTCATGGCGGGAAAGCCGCCATGAACAGGATGGCGGTAGGGGGGGTTGCGGGGCCCCTGGGGGCCCCTGCCGTGGGGCATGGGCCAATGGCATGGGCACGGCAGGGGCCCCCGTAAGAGGGCCCCGCAAAGTATTTCAGTGTCTGCCTTGCAGACACTGAAATACGCGACGGGTGCCACTGCACCCGTCGCACCTTCCCACTCCGCCGGCTCGATTACGAGCCGGCATCCTCGTGGGAAGGTCGTTTTCCCCTGGGCTGGCGGGCGGTTTTACTGGAACCACCCGCCAGCCCAGGGGAAAACTCGTAATACCCGCCGCGGTCTTTTGACCGCGGCGCGGTAATTTGGAGGGCGGGATCCTGGCGGGCGGCCTCCGCCGCCCGCCAGGGTCATAATGAGGCCCAAAGTGTTTTAAGTCTTTAAAAAGTAAACAAAGTCTCTTTCAAGCCCAAAGTACCTGGTTTGGAGTGGAAAATCTCCTCAGAGTGCCACAGAAGAAGAAATAGGTGGAAAAATGGTGTGTGCGTTGATTTCTCCCCAGCACACACGGACTTGCATCGTTATTTTTCATGCGGGGAAGTCGTGCGTCGTTTTCCGGCGTGCGGACAGTCTCTTTCTGTGGATCGCGGGGATTACCAGATGTCCCGGCTCTGTGCGTGGATTCTCCTGCTTGTTTTCCGTCTGTGAGTCGTTCTGCGGGGCTGCACGTCGAAGTTTCGCTCTCATTGCAGGCGTCGCGTCGATTTCTCCTCTGGAAGTCGGGCGGCGTTGTCCTTGCGAGGCCGTGCGTCGAAGTTCCGGTCGTCCCGAAGGCGTCGCGTCGATCAGCGTCGGTGTGCGGCGTTTTTCTCGCCGAAGAACAAGCTGTGCGTCGAAAATTCCGTCACGCGAAGCGTCCAAGTGAAAAAGAGAAGTCTTTTTGGTCCTGAGACTTCAGGGAACAGGAGGCAAGCTCTATCCAAGCCCTTGGAGAGCACTTTCACAGCCAGACAAGAGTTCAGCAAGGCAGCAGGGCAACAGCAAAGCAGCAGTCCTTTGTAGAAAGCAGTCAGGTGAGTCCTTTAGGCAGCCAGGCAGTTCTTCTTGGCAGGATGCAGGTTCTGGTTCAGGTTTCTTCTCCAGCAAGTGTCTGATGAGGTAGGGCAGAGATACCCAAATGTGCCTTTGAAGTGGGGGAGACTTCAAAGAGTGGCTAAGAAGTGCACCAGGTCCCCTTTCAGTTCAATCCTGTCTGTCAGGGTCCCAGTAGGGGGTGTGGCAGTCCTTTGTGTGAGAGCAGGCCCTCCACCCTCCCAGCCCAGGAAGACTCATTCAAAATGCAGATGTATGCAAGTGAGGCTAAGTACCCTGTGTTTGGGGTGTGTCTGAGTGAATGCACAAGGAGCTGTCAACTAAGCCCAGCCAGACGTGGATTGTAAGGCACAGAAAGATTTAAGTGCAAATAAATGCTCACTTTCTAAAAGTGGCATTTCTAAAATGGTAATATTAAATCCAACTTCACCAGTCAGCAGGATTTGATATTACCATTCTGGCCATACTAAATATGACCTTCCTACTCCTTTCAGATCAGCAGCTACCACTTCAATACTGTATGAGGGCAGCCCCAATGTTAGCCTATGAAGGGAGCAGGCCTCACAGTAGTGCAAAAACGAATTTAGGAGTTTTACACTACCAGGACATGTAAACTACACAGGTACATGTCCTGCCTTTCACCCACACAGCACCCTGCTCTAGGGGTTACCTAGGGAACACATTAGAGGTGACTTATATGTGGAGAAAGGGGAGGTTTAGGCTTGGCAAGTACTTTTAAATGCCAAGTCGAGGTGACAGTCAAACCGCACACACAGGCCTTGCAATGGCAGGCCTGAGACAAGGAAAAGGGGCTACTTAAGTGGTTGACACAACCAGTGCTGCAGGCCCACTAGTAGCATTTCATCTACAGGCCCTAGGCACATAGAGTGCACATTACTAGGGACTTATAAGTAAATTAAATAGTCCAATCAGGTATGATTCAAGGTTACCATGTTTTAAGGGAGAGAGCATATGCACTTTAGCACTGGTTAGCAGCGGTAAAGTGCGCAGAGTCTAAAAGCCAGCAATAACAGTGTCCAAAAAGTGGAGGGAGGCAGGCAAAAAGTTAGGGGTGACCACCCTAAGGCTGTCAGGTCTAACACAATGCATTCATTGCCCCATGTTATAAATATAGCCCAGGGAAATTACACTTTAGCTCTGCCTTAGCGTTAAAAAATGATGCTATGGCGGCACTAAGGTGGCGCTAGGGGCTCTTAAATATGCCCCAAAGTTTGTCAGGAATTTCGCAACAAAAACATGGTTTGAGACAGTTATTAAAGAATAAGCAAGAATACGAATTGCAGGCAGATTTTATGAACGGTAAACAGGATATATGTACGGCAATTCCTTTACAAGGATTTGAAATTGGTGCTTTTAGTGTAGTAACGACTACAAAGAAGGGTGAAGAGAATACTATAGTGTATTCCTTTCGTTCCTTATCCCCACAAGAAGAAACATTGTCAGTTATAGAGAAGGAGATGTTGGCAGCAGTATGGGCCATGTAGAAATTCAGGCAGTATTTGTGGGGAACTAGATTCATTTTAAGTACAGACCATAAACCAGTGCTCACTTCTAAAGGATTACGTAGAGCCACACCCCACATAGTGAGAATGTACTCAGATTACTTGATTACTCGATTACTCGATTATACGTATGATGTTGAATACTTGCCAGGTAATAGGAATAGAGTGGCTGATTACTTAAGTAGGTCACCATTGCCATTATCTGGTAACATTAACAACTCTTGGGATGAATATAGCGTTGCTGTAGTTGCTGAAGAATACATGGTAATGGGGGTTATTCTAACTTTGGAGGAGTGTTAATCCGTCCCAAAAGTGACGGTAAAGTGACGGATATACCACCAGCCGTATTACGAGTTCCATAGGATATAATGGACTCGTAATACGGCTGGTGGTAAATCCGTCACTTTTCCGTCACTTTTGGGACGGATTAACACCTCCTCCAAAGTTAGAATAACCCCCAATATCTGGTAAAGATTGGGAGAAGGGTTAAGAGGAGGATAAAGATATTGAGATGGTGAAATCATTTATTACCAATGGTTGGCCAAACAAAAATGGTCTGCAGGAGCAATGCAGGAAAATTTGAGAAATAAAAGTTTAATTATCCATCAGTGAAACTGGTCATATACTCAGAAATGAAAGGCTATTACCTCCCAAAAGTTTAAGATGAATAATTTTAGAAATTAACCATAAGGGTCACCTGGGGATTGTGACACTTAAAAAAAAAAAAACGAAGTCTTCTTATTGGTGGCTGGGGCCCTACAAAGATGCTGAAAGATTTGCAAGGAATTATATAATATGTGCTAGTTCTGATAAGTCTCAGATGATGCTTCATCCTTAACTGGGGGACAGGAAGTACCCAGAAAACCCTTTGGAGGATCTAAGTTTAGATGTCCTAGGGCCATTTTGGATAATTGGGGAGCAAGTACGTTTATCATTGTAGCAACTGACAATTATTGAAAATAGCCAGAGTATGAAATATTAGATACAGTGGATGCCAAAGCTTTAATTTTCTTTTTAGAGAAATTATTCTTGAGAGAAGGAATACCTTAGTCAATATTAAGTGACAATGGACCGCAATTCATGGCTGAAAAATATGAACATTTCTTAAATAGGAATGGTATTATTGTGAAGCGCAGTCCAGTTTACCACCCTGTTCGAAACGGAATTGTGGAGTGCTTCAATAGAGTGCTAATAGGTAACGTACAGGCAGCCATTAATGGTGGACAAGATTGGGAGGAGTTAAATAAGACAATTTGGGCTTACAGGATTACTCCTACTATTTCAGTATTCCAGAATCCTGTCCCCCAGTCACCTGGGCACAGGTATCCTGGATACCTCACTACCACGCAACTAAGGCTTCTCTCTTTTTCCTCTGGTGGTTGCAAGCTTCACCCTTGCTTCTACCTAATATTCTGATGTCCAGTCTTAGCCAGATGACCACACACAGACTTTAATCAATTCCTTATACCTTAATTGAGCCTCACCTGGCTGGCAATCTCAAACATCTTTTTCCCCTTGCTGGACATGGCTGCTACTCTTTTGAGAGCTCGGAGACCAAGCTCTCCCTCTAACCTCTCACAGCCTTCGATGAGCACTTTCACTGCTAGTGGCCCCAAAGCGTACAACCCACCTCATATTCCCTTCATATGACGGAGACACTATGCCTTTCACATGTGCCACCACTGTGATCACCAACATTTACAAAGTGTGACAGAGAGAGAGTGCTGAGCATGAAAGGAACCTAGGACGCAGGTCACAATGGTGAACCTTTATGTAGGTTAAGGCACCACTGAATTAACCTCAGTAATTTCAAATAGTTTATTTGTTTCAAAATAGTTTATTCTCAATTTCCTCAATTTCATTAACTCCACACACCTTATTCTGCTGGTTTGTTCCACTGATAATTACTGTGAACAGTTTGTCTTCCCTTGCAGGTGCTGGCTGCTTCATCGCAAGCTAGTCCTTAAGTAAGTAGGGACATTGTTTTTGTAGTTTGGTAGTTGGCATTTCACTCACATGCTTCCAACACAAGAATATTTTGTTCCAATTCCTTGGAGGCACTCTGCTCTTTTTCCTCCCACCACCTAGGGTGCAAGTCTTTCAGTGGGTCCAACCTATTCCATCATGACAGTGGTACAAAACCAAAAGAAATATATTTTTGTGAGATTTAGAATGTTATCTTCTAATCTATCTTGTATTACTTTAAAAAAAGGACCACTTGCTAGCTTCACAGTTTTCTTTTTTTCTGTTCTTTAGCAGGGTTTCTTGCAAATATATGTTATTTGAGTTATGTTGTTGTTAATAGGGTTGGCCTTTCTTTAGAAACATTTGTGTTTGCTTTGGCCTCCTCTTGTGTGAACGCTGCAGTGCGGTCTGCAGTTCCTTTGGAAAGGAGGTCACCACATCTGCAAAATATTTAAGTTAAAAGGTGCTGTTAAATTGATACTGTTCATATGTATTTACCCTAGGTCCAGACCTTGTTCATGAGGGTGTGCAAGTCTGAATAATGCATGATAAAGCTGTTCACACTCAACTGGTTCTGGATACTTTATCTGTTTCCAGGGCAGATACATTCGCATTGTGACTTGTTCACAGAACTAGTGACATCAGAGAGGTAAGAGGTACTTACGGATGCAGCTGGGCTTCACATCCCATTCACTTGCAGAGCCCCAAAGCCTTTGTCTGCACTCTATCGAAGAATGTCGGGGTTTATATCCAGCGGAGCACGCCACTTGCACCCTTTCTCCACGATCATACCATTCTTTGGAAGGAGACAGGATTAGAACTGACAAGTGTGTGTTTGGATTTTTGCATCTTTCTGAAATATAAAAGTGACATACACATCCATGATAAATACAAGAGAGTATGGATTATTAGATTGTCACAGAGTGGCAAAGGCTTTTCTGCTAAGGGGGTTCAAATGCCCCTTGAGCAGCACCAAGGTTTATTCACAGCTTCTGAACAATGAGAACAGGAGTGTGGGGGGGGGGAGTGACAGGAAGTGCAGCATCGAACAGTGGTGGCTGGAAACAAACTAAAAGGTGTGGGGTGTTAACAGTCAGCACAAACAGCACACTGTGAGTAAGCAACAGTAGTTCCAGAGGGGTTCAGAAAGGGAGGAGATGGGCCCCCACATACATTTATCACCTGCTCAGAGCAGATGGTAAATGTGTGCATTAACCTCTTGGAAAATGGAATAACATATGGAATACTGCACACTAATTCCGTGTCCACACAGGTGCTCCCCATTCTGCGGGGTTTAACTTATAATTGCAACACACTGGTGGGTTACTACTGCATGGTAACTCTGAGTGCATGTGCAGAGTTTGCACCCATCCAGTTACCGTGCAACTAGTAATCTGGTCATAGAAGAGAACACACACCGCTAAACCACACCCTACTGCTTATGACCTCACCTAAACAAAAGCAAAGTCTGAATAAAAGCTGTATAACTAGGATAGTACTGGCCCATCAAAATCCACTCAAAAGGTAGGAAGACCCCAAACCCAAAGGACTGGGTTACAGTGTGCAAGAGCGGGCTAAGGCTGACAAACTGTGCATAAAAACGGTGCATACCAACAACAACATGGGTGACGGCTTAATGTAGAGACACATCTGTATAAGGGATTTACTATATTCCCTAGAGTAGCCCTGGCTTTGGATTTGTAATGCTCCGTTTACTAGATGCTTACACCTGCTACTAGCACATTAATATTGGTAACCTTGTGTTTCTGTCAAACATCTGATAGGACTCTTCTCTTTTATCTGAAATCCCAAAACCTCATCTGCCCTTGGACGACACCCAACTAAAAGTTATATTTGCTGATCTATAAGCCTACATCTTCAGCGCTTTTGTTGCTTTGTATTTCATATTGCTTTGCCTTGCATTTTATATCACAATAAAATATTAATAAAGATACATTGTCGCAGTTAGACTCTTCCGCTAGGCAAGACTGCTGTTTTAGGGATGACAGCACTTTTGTTTGTAGGCGACTAAGCCAATCCTACAACAAGTCACAACTGTCGGTCCAACCCTCCTGGCTCACAAGCAGTACCTCAACAAAACACAAACAGTAATAGGTGATCTGTGGCAGCCTTTACGCATGACCTCTAGAGTGCGACATCTCAGGGGGGTCGTGGTTAAACGGAGATTACTCTTTTCTCACACGAGCAACACGTCTCAGACATACACAGACAATGAAGGAGATGCAGTAAAGTTTTGAATAGGTTTTGGTGAAAAGACTGCTATCTACTGTAAAATGCATGGGTTGCACTGATTACGAAAATGAACAATGCAAGACACAGAATTGTAAAAACTAGAGTCATGAATTCAAAGACCCCCACCATCTTGCAATAACATGAGATGTGAAATAGAAGCAAATACCCTGGCATGGAGAACCTAATCTCTAACCTAGAAGCAAATTAAGTGTGGTAAACCTAATCTGCCAGCACCATGTCCATGAGAAAAGCTCCCCAACCCTCGAATACCTTGGAATGAGGTCTCAAGAACAGACTCCGTGAGGACACGAAGGCTGGGTCTGCATCAAGGCAACATGAATAAATATCATTGATGGCATCTGGTAGGAATCCCTCTGATGACCTTGTCTGTGTGAGATGTATTTATGCAGATCTTGTAGGACCCCTGACGCAGGTATGTTCCCAAACAATAGATAAGAAGGCATGCTTGGGGCTGCAATTATGTAAAGAATTCCCTCAAAAGTACATTATGGTCCTGTTACACGTAAGTGGGAAAGGGACATGGTGTGAATACCTATGTATATAATTTGTCTTTGCGCTGATGTTGACACCTTCACAAAGTGGCACTGATAACGTAAAATATAAACGTCTTAACTATAAACATAGCAGCCATTTTGGAAGAAATAGTTAAATAAATAGACTAAGACGGAGCTATCTAAGTAGGGTAAAAGTCACTAGGAGACGGGGCACAGTCCTGCAAGCCAGAAGGCTAAGCTATCTCCTGATTCCTGATAAAACCAAATAGGATCCACTACAACATATTTTTCTATAATTAAGATATAATGGTTATCATTGCTTTTCTCATGTTATATTATGTTATCAGTGCTTAAACTGTGCTGGGGTTTGCTGGTGCTTAGAACTGACTTATATTTGTAAACAACTGGGGTCATTGAGCAAGATGGTGGGCGCGTAGGCGACGGCTGTCGGCCCCGTCCCCCTTGGATGCCGGTCGGGAGCTCAGTGCAATGACGGATGTGAGGACGTGGAGACGGCAGTCGAGCTGCGCGCTGAGTACTGTTTCCACTCTGCCCCCCGCCTCATTTGCTGAGACTGGTGAATACCAGGGAAGGCTTTCGGGGATTACAGGTGACGCGGAGACGCAGCGCTGCTTTGCTGAGTTTTCACCTAGTCTGGCATGGTTTGATATCGGTGAGTAGGACCTGTGTGGGTGTAACAGTGAAACCTCTCGGCACTTAACTAAAGTAATGTAGGGTGCGGCTCAACAGATTTTGTTTTTATATTACGGCAACCGGAAGGTGTGATATCAATGCTGACTGGGCTCTGCCATAAGGAGGGTGTGGCTGAGAGGGTGTGGCTCGGCTCCTTTGATGGTACTGCATAGACACTGACTGGGTCACTGAGAAGTACCTTTAACTCTGTGGCAAAGGAAACCGAGCACTGGTATTGGATAATAAGAATTGCAGAGTTCATTAGAGCCTGGCCCTGGTTTTCAAAAGTGAAAATGTCACCCAAAAATACACAGAATAATCAGAAATAAAGGGGAGGGGCTGTCAGACACGTGCAGGGAAAGATGGCAGTGACGGAGGCCTGGCTGGCAGGCGGTCTGCTTTAGGACCGACTAAATTAAGCAGTAAAGCCGGAGGTGGGGCTGTTAAAGATGTCAAGGATGCAATTAGGGGGGCTCTGCCTGCTCTTATGGGGAAGGGCAGATCACAGCCCTCCATTACAAACTTTTTGACCAGCGGTGTGCAAGAGACTGGCATTGCGAACCCTACATCTCTCTCAAAGGATATGCCATTTTATTTAAGAGAGGATTTTGAGGCAATAACTCATAGAGAGGAACCCCTACAAGCTAAAGGTGGGCCCTCCAGGAGCTACTTTCCCCCTGTTATGCCACAAGATGGTGGGGGGTGGCGATTAGATGAATCTAGGAGCCTTAAGGAGCAGTTGGTGCCGATTGAGGTTTTCACTAGGGTACCCACTAATGACAGCACGCAGATGCATACGGAGGAGCATAAACAAGGTACTCAAGACATTCAAGGCATAGTTGATAAGCCCCTTGAATCCCGTCTTAGAAAGGGGGAAGGATTAAAACTAGTAGGCGATGATGCTATCAAAGATTCGGAATTGGAAGCTAGTAAATCTGGAAGGGGCGGAAAGATTACAGACTGGTCAAGGGACAGAGGAGATAAATTCTACCCACTAACTGAGAATTCTTAAGCTATTAGGAGCGACTGTAATCAGAGTGAAGCCGAGGGGAGTATATCATCTGAGTCCGAGAGTGTATCATCGGCGGTAGGGCCCACAGTGAAATTACAGGGATGACAGCGCAGGTGCATAAAATCATGGTCGAGCTTAACTGGTGGAGCAGATCTCTCAGGACGGAGCGCTACGGCGCTTAAATGGGACTATTCAGAAATCAGACTTATGAGTCTGGAGAAAGACCCTAAGGTTGACACGCCTCCCAATGTCGATGCAGGCGAGAATTGCCAGAGTGCTCCAATTAATAACACGGCTAGCATAGACGCAAAAATGCTACAGATGATATACGGTACGATAAGGGAACTGTAAAATGAGACGCGGGCCAAGCAACTGCATGGCACGGTCCGAAAAGTCACTAACTCCTGCATGGAAATTGAAGAAAAACTAAATACAATGGAGAACAGAACTTCTATAGTGGAGGCAGAGGTTGAAGCTCTGAAAGAGCAGGCATAATCACACGGAGAAGAATTAACTGATATCATGTGGAAACTGGAAGTGTATGAAAATCGACAGGGGAGAAATAATTTGTGATTATTGGGTATAAAAGAAGGGGGGCAGGGCAATGATAAAGAGCATACATGATTAAGCTCCTGTGGAATGCTCTTCCAGAGCTCACAAAATTGGATTGGGAGGCAGAAATTCAAAGAGTCCACAAATTAGACGAGGGGGAGAGCATAATGCGGAATCTAAACACCCTAGAGCAATATAGATCTTTTTTAATAAATATTTGTTAAGGCAAGATATCTTTGAAAAAGCCCACCCAGGTGCCCCACGGTGTGTGGATAATGTCACCTTTTTCACCCGACTGGATTACTGCCATGTTACTGTGGAGCGAAGATGGGGGCTGCGACAGCTGATTAAGCCCTTTCAGGACAGGGGAGGGGAGGCTTTTTTGCTGGTTCTAGCACGGCCGAAGACAGTGATTAATGGGAAAATTAAAATATTTACGTCTGAGATTCAAGTAAAAGAATATTTGATGGAGCTAAAAGTACTGAACCCGCAGAAAATTGAGTAGGGAATATAAGAACTCCAATTTGTAACAATGGTAGGTATAATCACATGTGCAGGAAGCTCGGCAGTTCAGGGCTGGTCTTCGGCCGACACTAAGGTATACCATCATTCAGACCAGTGGTGGTCTGATTGCTCATTGGGCTGGGGGGGAAGGGGAGGGTGGGCGCGGGCAGGTGAGGGGGGTAAACGCGGGAAGGAGTGGGATTAAGATAGGGGAGGGGGGAAGGGGGATGTGGGGGGGTTGGGAGGAACAAGAGGGGGTGTGGGAAGGTTGGCTTGGGGGGTGAAGGTGGAGGCATTTTCAGGGGGGTTAAAAAAGTAAAATTGGATACCTGAAAGAATGCAAGGGTTGAGCAGCAACAGGATGAGGGCTGGTTTAAAGTGTGAGGTTTTAGGTGGGAAGGTTGATGTAATGGATCTTAAATATAGTCAAAGAAACAGAGAGATTTTAAGTGAATATGGCAATCCCCAGAAAAACTTGCTTGAGGGAATATAAATTACGATATTTTGGATAGCATCCGTAAACATATGTGGGTTGAATAACCCTCATAAGAGAAGGAAAGTAGCAGAAGATTTGAAAACATTTATTGTCTACAAGAAACCCACATAGAGTATCCTGACAAAGCTGTGTTGGAGACTCTTGGGTTGCAGTTGCTGGTGTGTACTGAGAAAAATACTAAAACAAAAGGGGTAGCCATTTTAACAAGTAATACAAGATGTAAGACTACTCTGTGTAGGGTGAATCAGCTAGGGAGATGGGCTGTAATAGAGTGCCAGTTGGGTAAAGAGAGTTTTACGTTATGCTCTTTATAAGGTTCTGTGCTTGATGATCCAACTTTATTAGATTTACTTTCAGTTGAATTAGCAGTGTGGCCAGCCCCATATATTATTTCTGGGGATCTGAATTTCAATGGCTCATGGGATGGATTACAAAATCTAATGGATGTTAATAATAAAAGCGTAAACCTAGAGTATTTCAGGCCATTCGAAATTTACAAAAGGAAGTAGGAGTGGTAGATGCTGGGCATTCAAGAGAGGGTTGCTGAACAATCCGGCATATTTGCAGCATATGAAAATATGGCTGAGGGGGTTCCTAGAGTTTTATAGAGGATCTGCCCCAGTTGAAATGTGTGGAACATAATGAAAGCGGGCATAAGGGGGGAAACGCTTAGTTTTAGTATAAGACGACAGAAACAAGTAGCAGATCATATCCAAGAATTATTTACAAGGCTTTGGGAGGCAGAAAAACAACTCATCATGGCGGTCGAAGGAGGTATGGATGTTAAAGATGCTCTACAGCAGTTAGTGATAGCTAAAATGTTAATAGATAATAAGCCGTCGCAAAGCGCAGTGGAAAAATATTTGGCAAGACTGAAGGAGTGTTATGAATACACTGAGAAAGTGGGTCATTTATTGGCGATATTCACACGCCAGAAGGCTGTTTTTGTTTCAATCTCGGAGATTAAAGACGGTCAGGGGAAGCTAGCTACAGACCCTGACCAAATTAGGGAATCCTCTAGGGAGTATTATGGGGAGTTATACAAAGCCACTCCTGCAGGTGAGGAACAGACTGGTTGTGGCTTGTTAAGTGAGGTAGAGTGTGGCAGGATTAGCACCGAAGAACAGGAGGAATTAGGAAAGGAGGTTATAATGGAGGAATTAGAAGAGGCGGTGCGAGGGCTACCTAGGTTGTAGGGATGGATGGAATCCCACTAGAATTGTATAACTATCTTAAGACATTGCTGATGCCGGTGATGCTAGAACTATTCATTCAAGTGCAGCAAGGGGGTAATCCCCCTCCACCCTGGGCTACCGCCAACATAATAGTGTTCTTGAAGAAGGGCAAAGATCCGCTTAGTTTGGGTGTGTATAGACCTATTACACTTATTAACAGCGATGCAAAGATCTATTCCAAAATCTTTGTGACACATTTGTCTGCTTGTATCCGTAAATTAGTTATGCAGAACCAACACGAGGTTTGTTCCAGGGAGGGATACAACTGACCATATCAGAAGAGTCATCACTTTGTTTGACACAATTCACGTTGCAGAGGAACCCATGGCAATGGTTCTGCTACATGCTGCAAAAGCATTCGATAGGGTTTATTGGAAATATATGTGGGAAACATCAGGGGCCTATGGATTTGGAATCAGATTTATTACTGCAATTAAAGCTTTATATAAGCACCCAAGATCTCAAATGCTGGACTGCAAGTCAAAAGAAATACAAATTGAACGTGGTAAGGATGCCCGTGTTCACCTTTGTTATTTGCACTATATATAGATCCATTTTTACGACAATTAGAAAAGAATAAAACAATTCAGGCAGTTACCCGCAATGGTTGGGATACCAAAAGTTTAGCATATGCCGATGATGTTGCTGTTGTTACTGCTAATTATCACGGTTTTCACTGGGCTTACCGTCGAGGTTGATGAGGGTTGGGGAACGACCCCGATTCCGGCAGGTTCTGCTATGGCCGAGGTAGGGGTGACCCCTTCCGGTAGCCACGGTGCTGTTTGACAATAGCAAGCCACTACAGTCCGTGCCCTCCAGAAGGAGTCCCAGAGGAAAAACCCCAAAAGGGTAAAAAACCTCCAATAGGAACTCCCTGAAACAGAAGGAGGACACAAGGGCGTTAGAACTGGAGATCCGAGAGTACAGGAAAAACTGGAGATGAAGATAGGTCAGGAAATACTGGATCCACAAGAGGAAACCAGCCGGAGCGTGACTACCACCAAAGGAGTGTTGCAACGCAATGAACAAGCAGCTGAATTCCCCTTATATACCCCTAGACAGGAAGTAGGAAACAGGAAGTAGAAACACCACCATCTTGGATTGGGGAAAAGAGTATAACATTGAATAAAGAACATGCGTCCAACAAAAAAAAACAATGCATGCTGGGAAGAGAGGAAGTGGGCAGCATGCTGGGAAAAGGAAAAGGCATGCATATAAACACCACCATGTGCAGGTATCCGGCTTTTGCCTGTGAATACTGGTAAGTGCAGAAGGTTACCTAAATGCTTAAATATATATCGCACTAAATGCGCTATGCGCGGCAGGATCAAGACCCAACTCGGGGTCTTATCTCCTGCCGTGTCCACCCCTGCGGTAGAGTCAGAAGAAGGGGGCGCGGCGAGTGCCGCGACCCCTGGCCGGACTTGCGGCTTCCCCCGCGGCCTGCCCGCAAGCCGTGGCTTCCCCCGCGGTCTGCATGCAGGCCACGGCTACCCCCACGGGGCGCATGCAGGCCGCGGTAATCCTCAAATGACGCGCCGCGGGCGCGCGACAGTAGGTCCCCCCCCCGATGCCCCAGGTTTGTGAGGGAAGAGTCGAAAAAAGCGACGGACCAAAAGAGGGTCATGAACTGAAGGGGCATCCTCCCAGGAACACTCACTCATAGGGTAGCCTTTCCAATGAATAAGATATTGGAGGCGCCCATGGAAAAACCGAGAGTTACAGATTTCCTGGACCTCGTACTAGGGCACAATATCAACCAACAGAGGGGGAGGACAGCAGAATTGTCTGTGAAAAGGATCAGGAAGGTAAGGTTTAAGTTGAGAGACATGGAATACAGGGTGTATCTTCCAAGTCCGGGGCAGGCGAAGACGCACAGACACTGGGTTAATCTTTTTGAGAATCAGGAAGGGACCATAAAAACGGGGTTTGAATTTGTTCTGAGTGAGTCGGAGAGGTAAGAATCTAGAGGAGAGCCAAACTTTATCATGGATCTGATAGTGAGGAGCCGCACAACGTCTCTTATCAGCTATCCTTTTCATGCGAGACTTAGTGGCCACAAGGTTGGAATGGATAACACGTTGGACACCCCGTAGCTGTCGAACATAGGAGGAGATGGCAGGAAGATTGGAAATATCTTTCAGGGGAGTTGGAAAGGCCTTAGGATGGACACCGTAGGAGCCATAGAAAGGGGAGACCTTTGAGGCGCTGTGTATGGAGTTGTTGTAGGAGAATTCTGCAAGCAGTAAATAGGTAGCCCAATTACTCTGCGTAGCATTGCAGAAGCTATGTAAATATTGTTCGAGGCCTTGATGGAGTCGTTCCGTCTGTCCGTTAGTTTGAGGATGGAACCCTGATGATAAGGCCACTTCAATTCCCAAGGTCTTACAGAATTGTTTCCAGAATCGGGAGGTATATTGAGGCTCCCTATCCGATATAATGACCTGAGGTAATCCATGAAGTCGAAAGATTTCTTGTGTAAAGATTTGACCTAATTCTTTTGCCGTTGGTAACTTTCTTAAGGCCGTGAAGTGAGCCATCTTAGTGAAGGAGTCCACGGTTACCATTATTACGTGATTTCCCATTGAAGAGGGTAATGAGCACATGAAATCTGTGGAGATGGTGTGACATGGGCCTGGGGGAACTGGTAGTGGGTGAAGTAATCCTACTGGTTTAGTACGGGGTGTCTTGGCTTGAGCGCATATAGGACAGGATGATACATATTCTTCAGTATCTGTCTTGAGAGTTGGCCACCAGAAGGAGCGAAGCAGAAGTTCTTGAGTAGCTTTCATTCCTCGATGACCTGCAGTGGGGGAATCATGGCACATACGTAAGGCCTCAGTCTGTACTAGTTTAGTGGGTAAGAACAGGGCCTTATCATGATAATAAAACCCTTGATCTATATGAAGTTGCAGACGCAACTTATTCAGATCTGTCTCTTCTAGATGGGCATATTCGGACCTTGACCCAAGGGTAGGTCGCTCCCCCTGCCGCTGCAGCTCCTCCAGGTTCCTGAGTTCCTGAGACCCACCCCACAGTAAGTACCCCCCACCTTCCAGCCCCTCGTTCTGCCCCGCGCTACTCACCCTCTCTCCTGCTCCTGCTTCTTTTCCTCTTTCCTTCTTCTCTGTTCTTCCTCCTCGCTCCTCGTCTGTATTCTTCTTCTGTACTCCTCTTCTCCCCGTCTTCTCTCCTCTTCTCTTATTCCTCATCTTCTGCTGTGGTATTCTGCACTCTGTTTCTTCATTTTTTGTATCTCCCTCCGTGTTCTTCTGTGTTCTTCTGTGTTCCTCTGTCTTCTTCTGTCTTCCTCTGTCTTCTTCTGTCTTCCTCTGTGTTTTTCTGTCTTCCTCGGTGTTCTTCTGTCTCCCTCTGTGTTCTTCTGTATTCTTCTCTGTTCTTCTGTCTTCCTCTGTCTTCTTCTGTCTTCCTCTGTGTTCTTCTGTAGTCTTCTCTGTTCTTCTGTACTCCTCTCTGTTCTTCTGTGTTCTTCTGTGTTCTTCTGTGTGTCTTCTGCTCTTCCGGTCTTCAGTCCTTCCGGTCTTCTGCTCTTCTGTTCTTCTTTTCTTCTGTTCTTCTTTTCTTCTTGTCTTCTTGTCTTCTGCCTTCGTCTCTTCTGCCTCCTCCGTCCTCTTCTCCCCGCGTCTGCCCTCCTGCTCCTGCCTCATCCCCCTCCCCCACTCGCATCCCCCCCTCTATCTCCCCTATCTAACCCGTTCACTTTCTACCTCCCTCACTCCTCCTATCTACCTATCTCTCCATCTCTCTATCCCACTATCCAACTCCCTCACTCTCCACCTCCTCCTATCTTCCTATCTCTCTATCTTTTTCCCTATCTATCGATTTCTCTATCTACCTTTTCTCTCTACCTATTTCTCTATCTCTCCCCCCCTCCCGCCACCCCCTCTATTACCTATCTTCCTATCCCCTCACTCTACCTCTCACCCTCACCCACCTCTACAACCCCCCCTCCCCTATCTTCACAACCCTACACCTATCTTTCTCCCTAATCTCCTAAACCTCCTAACACTCTCCCCCCTCCACCCTTAAATCCCCCTCCCCCAGCTCTTCTCACTCTACCTGTCCCCCCCCTCCCTCGCGCTTTCCCGCCGCGACCTCCTGCACGCCCCCGCCCCCCAGCTCCCATTCGCCCCCAGCTGACCCCTCCCCCCCCTCCTACCTCATATGGCGGCCGCTGCTCGACAGTGGTAGCGACCCTTGACCCAAGGGTAGGTCGCTCCCCCTGCCGCTGCAGCTCCTCCAGGTTCTTGAGTTCCTGAGACCCACCCCACAGTAAGTACCCCCCACCTCCCAGCCCCTCGTTCTGCCCCGCGCTACTCACCCTCTCTCCTGCTTCTTTTCCTCTTTCCTTCTTCTCTGTTCTTCCTCCTCGCTCCTCGTCTGTATTCTTCTTCTGTACTCCTCTTCTCCCCGTCTTCTCTCCTCTTCTCTTCTTCCTCATCTTCTGCTGTGGTATCTGCACTCTGTTTCTTCGTTTTTTGTATCTCCCTCCGTGTTCTTCTGTGTTCTTCTGTGTTCCTCTGTCTTCTTCTGTCTTCCTCTGTCTTCTTCTGTCTTCCTCTGTGTTTTTCTGTCTTCCTCGGTGTTCTTCTGTCTCCCTCTGTGTTCTTCTGTATTCTTCTCTGTTCTTCTGTCTTCCTCTGTCTTCTTCTGTCTTCCTCTGTGTTCTTCTGTATTCTTCTCTGTTCTTCTGTACTCCTCTCTGTTCTTCTGTGTGTCCTCTGTGTTCTTCTGTATTCTTCTCTGTTCTTCTGTACTCCTCTCTGTTCTTCTGTGTGTCTTCTGCTCTTCCGGTCTTCTGCTCTTCCGGTCTTCAGTCCTTCCGGTCTTCTGCTCTTCTGTTCTTCTTTTCTTCTGTTCTTCTTTTCTTCTTGTCTTCTGCCTTCGGCTCTTCTGCCTCCTCCGTCCTCTTCTCCCCGCACCTGCCCTCCTGCTCCTGCCTCATCCCCCTCCCCCACTCGCATCCCCCCCTCTATCTCCCCTATCTAACCCGTTCACTTTCTACCTCCCTCACTCCTCCTATCTACCTATCTCTCCATCTCTCTATCCCACTATCCAACTCCCTCACTCTCCACCTCCTCCTATCTTCCTATCTCTCTATCTTTTTCCCTATCTATCGATTTCTCTATCTACCTTTTCTCTCTACCTATTTCTCTATCTCTCTTCCCCTCCCGCCACCCCCTCTATTACCTATCTTCCTATCCCCTCACTCTACCTCTCACCCTCACCCACCTCTACAACCCCCCCTCCCCTATCTTCACAACCCTACACCTATCTTTCTCCCTAATCTCCTAAACCTCCTAACACTCTCCCCCCTCCACCCTTAAACCCCCCTCCCCCAGCTCTTCTCACTCTACCTGTCCCCCCCCTCCCTCGCGCTTTCCCGCCGCGACCTCCTGCACGCCCCCGCCCCCCAGCTCCCATTCGCCCCCAGCTGACCCCTCCCCCCCCTCCTACCTCATATGGCGGCCGCTGCGCGACAGTGGTAGCGACCCTTGACCCAAGGGTAGGTCGCTCCCCCTGCCGCTGCAGCTCCTCCAGGTTCCTGAGTTCCTGAGACCCACTCCACAGTAAGTACCCCCCACCTCCCAGCCCCTCGTTCTGCCCCGCGCTACTCACCCTCTCTCCTGCTCCTGCTTCTTTTCCTCTTTCCTTCTTCTCTGTTCTTCCTCCTCGCTCCTCGTCTGTATTCTTCTTCTGTACTCCTCTTCTCCCCGTCTTCTCTCCTCTTCTCTTCTTCCTCATCTTCTGCTGTGGTATTCTGCACTCTGTTTCTTCGTTTTTTGTATCTCCCTCCGTGTTCTTCTGTGTTCTTCTGTGTTCCTCTGTCTTCTTCTGTCTTCCTCTGTCTTCTTCTGTCTTCCTCTGTGTTTTTCTGTCTTCCTCGGTGTTCTTCTGTCTCCCTCTGTGTTCTTCTGTATTCTTCTCTGTTCTTCTGTCTTCCTCTGTCTTCTTCTGTCTTCCTCTGTGTTCTTCTGTATTCTTCTCTGTTCTTCTGTACTCCTCTCTGTTCTTCTGTGTTCTTCTGTGTTCTTCTGTGTGTCTTCTGCTCTTCCGGTCTTCTGCTCTTCCGGTCTTCAGTCCTTCCGGTCTTCTGCTCTTCTGTTCTTCTTTTCTTCTGTTCTTCTTTTCTTCTTGTCTTCTTGTCTTCTGCCTCCTCCGTCCTCTTCTCCCCGTGCCTGCCCTCCTGCTCCTGCCTCATCCCCCTCCCCCACTCGCATCCCCCCTCTATCTCCCTTATCTAACCCGTTCACTTTCTACCTCCCTCACTCCTCCTATCTACCTATCTCTCCATCTCTCTATCCTACTATCCAACTCCCTCACTCTCCACCTCCTCCTATCTTCCTATCTCTCTATCTTTTTCCCTATCTATCGATTTCTCTATCTACCTTTTCTCTCTACCTATTTCTCTATCTCTCCCCCCCTCCCGCCACCCCCTCTATTACCTATCTTCCTATCCCCTCACTCTACCTCTCACCCTCACCCACCTCTACAACCCCCCCTCCCCTATCTTCACAACCCTACACCTATCTTTCTCCCTAATCTCCTAAACCTCCTAACACTCTCCCCCCTCCACCCTTAAACCCCCCTCCCCCAGCTCTTCTCACTCTACCTGTCCCCCCCCTCCCTCGCGCTTTCCCGCCGCGACCTCCTGCACGCCCCCAGCTCCCATTCGCCCCCAGCTGACCCCTCCCCCCCCTCCTACCTCATATGGCGGCCGCTGCGCGACAGTGGTAGCGACCCTTGACCCAAGGGTAGGTCGCTCCCACTGCCGCTGCAGCTCCTCCAGGTTCCTGAGTTCCTGAGACCCACCCCACAGTAAGTACGCCCCACCTCCCAGCCCCTCGTTCTGCCCCGTGCTACTCACCCTCTCTCCTGCTCCTGCTTCTTTTCCTCTTTCCTTCTTCTCTGTTCTTCCTCCTCGCTCCTTATCTGTATTCTTCTTCTGTACTCCTCTTCTCCCCGTCTTCTCTCCTCTTCTCTTCTTCCTCATCTTCTGCTGTGGTATTCTGCACTCTGTTTCTTCGTTTTTTGTATCTCCCTCCGTGTTCTTCTGTGTTCTTCTGTGTTCCTCTGTCTTCTTCTGTCTTCTTCTGTCTTGCTCTGTGTTTTTCTGTCTTCCTCGGTGTTCTTCTGTCTCCCTCTGTGTTCTTCTGTATTCTTCTCTGTTCTTCTGTCTTCCTCTGTCTTCTTCTGTCTTCCTCTGTCTTCTTCTGTCTTCCTCTGTGTTCTTCTGTACTCCTCTCTGTTCTTCTGTGTTCTTCTGTGTTCTTCTGTGTGTCTTCTGCTCTTCCGGTCTTCTGCTCTTCCGGTCTTCAGTCCTTCCGGTCTTCTGCTCTTCTGTTCTTCTTTTCTTCTGTTCTTCTTTTCTTCTTGTCTTCTGCCTTCGGCTCTTCTGCCTCCTCCGTCCTCTTCTCCCCGTGCCTGCCCTCCTGCTCCTGCCTCATCCCCCTCCCCCACTCGCATCCCCCCCTCTATCTCCCCTATCTAACCCGTTCACTTTCTACCTCCCTCACTCCTCCTATCTACCTATCTCTCCATCTCTCTATCCCACTATCCAACTCCCTCACTCTCCACCTCCTCCTATCTTCCTATCTCTCTATCTTTTTCCCTATCTATCGATTTCTCTATCTACCTTTTCTCTCTACCTATTTCTCTCTCTCTTCCCCCTCCCGCCACCCCCTCTATTACCTATCTTCCTATCCCCTCACTCTACCTCTCACCCTCACCCACCTCTACAACCCCCCTCCCCTATCTTCACAACCCTACACCTATCTTTCTCCCTAATCTCCTAAACCTCCTAACACTCTCCCCCCTCCACCCTTAAACCCCCCTCCCCCAGCTCTTCTCACTCTACCTGTCCCCCCCCTCCCTCGCGCTTTCCCTCTGCGACCTCCTGCACGCCCCCGCCCCCCAGCTCCCATTCGCCCCCAGCTGACCCCTCCCCCCCCTCCTACCTCATATGGCGGCCGCTGCGCGACTGCGCAGCGGGCGCGTGCAGCGGGTGCGCCCAGCGGGTGCGCTCAGCGGGTGCGCCGCTGGGGCGCCAGAGGCAAGCCCGACTGCACCCGTCCGCGCCTGGCCCGCGCCCAGCACCATGACCCCTGGTCCCCAGCGCTCCCAAGCCCCGATGATCCGCTATGACCCCACCACCCTCCATGCCCTCAACCCAGGACACTCCAACACCTGCTTCCAAGCTCACCCCAAACGCACCCATGGACCCTTCGCCTGCAACTCCTGCAAACGCATCTTCCACCACGCAACAACTACGACCACAAGCCCACGCGCCATCAACCACCTCAAGTGCATCCTAGTCAACGCTCGCTCCGTTCACAAACACGCCGTTGAACTCTGGGACCTCCTAGACTCCACAGCACCGGACGTCGCCTTCATCACGGAGACCTGGATGAACGCCTCCTCTGCTCCAGACATCGCCACCGCCATCCCCGAAGGCTACAAGATCTCCAGGAAAGACCGCACCAACCAAGTAGGAGGATGTATCGCCATCGTCTTCAAAGACTCCATCAGCGTCACCACCTCCACTGAAGACTCCCCTCTTGCCGCTGAACACCTGCATTTTCAGATTCGCACCGACCCGAGGACCACCCTCAGAGGATCCCTCGTCTACCGTCCTCCCGGACCTCGCGCCCCTTTCAGCGACACCATCGCTGACTTCATCTCCCCGCACGCCCTCGCCTCACCGGACTACATCCTCCTAGGCGACCTCAACTTCCATCTGGAACAAAACAACGACCCCAACACCACCACCCTGCTCGACAACCTCGCCAACCTCGGCCTCAAACAACTGGTGAACACTGCCACCCACATCGCCGGACACACACTCGACCCTATCTTCTCCGCCAGCAAACACGTCTTCTTCAGCCACGCCTCCGCCCTTCATTGGACCGACCACAGCTGCGTCCACTTCACATTCCGACGCGAGACCCGCCGCCTCCGCACTCAACCCATCCCTCGCCGACAGTGGAACAAGATCCCTGAAGAGCAACTCTTCGCCGCACTCGCCGCCAACCAACCCACCCTCACCACCGACCCCAACGTCGCAGCCCTCAACCTCACAAACTGGATCTCCAACTGCGCAGACAACCTTGCTCCCCTCAAACGCTCGCAGCGACAGAACAACACCAAGAAACCCCTCTGGTTCTCTGACACCCTCAAAGAATCAAAGAAAACTTGTCGCGCACTTGAGAAAGCCTGGCGCAAGGACCGCACCGCTGACAACATGACCGCCCTCAAGAACGCTACCTGCAAACACCACCACCTGATCCGCACTGCCAAAAGGAATTTTTTCACCGACAGACTGGACAAAAACAGCCACAACAGCAGAGAACTCTTCAGCATCGTCAAGGAGTTCTCCAACCCCAGCGCCAACGCCAACGCCGTCACGCCCTCACAGGATCTATGCGAATCCCTCGCCACTTTCTTCCATCGCAAGATCAGCGACCTCCACGACAGCTTCGGACACCAGACCCAACCTAACACCACCGAACCCACATCCCCGACCATCACCCTCAACAACTGGACCCACATCAGCACGGAAGAAACCAAATCCATCATGAACTCTATCCACTCCGGCGCCCCTTCGGACCCCTGCCCGCACTTCATCTTTAACAAAGCCGACAACATCATCGCCCGCACCTCCAGACCGTCATCAACTCTTCTTTTTCTTCTGCTACCTTCCCCGAATGCTGGAAACACGCCGAAGTCAACGCCCTACTAAAGAAACCTACGGCTGACCCGAGCGACCTGAAAAACTTCCGCCCCATCTCCCTTCTGCCTTTCCCAGCCAAAGTAATAGAGAAGACCGTCAACAAACAGCTGACCACCTTCCTGGAAGACAACAACCTGCTCGACCCCTCACAGACCGGATTCCGAACCAACCACAGCACTGAAACCGCCCTCATCTCAGTCACAGACGACATCAGAACCCTGATGGACAACGGTGAAACAGTCGCCCTCATTCTTCTCGACCTCTCGGCTGCCTTTGACACCGTCTGTCACCGCACCCTAATCACCCGCCTCCGCTCCACCGGGATCCAAGACCAGGCCCTGGACTGGATCGCCTCCTTCCTCGTAAACCGCTCCCAAAGAGTCTACCTCCCTCCGTTTCGCTCAGAACCCACTGAGATCATCTGCGGCGTACCTCAAGGCTCATCACTCAGCCCGACACTCTTCAATGTCTACATGAGCCCCCTCGCTAACATCGAACGCAAGCACGACATCATCATCACCTCCTACGCCGACGACACCCAACTTAAACTCTCCCTCACCAAGGACCCCGCCAGCGCCAAGACCAACCTACAAGAGGGTATGAAGGACGTCGCAGATTGGATGATGCTCAGCCGCCTAAAGCTGAACTCTGAAAAAACTGAAGTCCTCATCCTCGGCAACACCCCGTCCGCCTGGGACGACTCCTGGTGGCCCACGGCCCTCGGCACCGCACCGACCCCCGCAGACCACGCCTGCAACCTCGGCTTCATCTTGGACCCCCTTCTCACCATGACCAAGCAAGTCAACGCCGTGTCCTCCGCCTGCTTCCTCACCCTCCGCATGCTCCGCAAGATCTTCCGCTGGATCCCCGCCGACACCAGAAAAACCGTGACCCACGCCCTCGTCACGAGCCGCCTGGACTACGGCAACACCCTCTACGCTGGGACCACCGCCAAACTCCAAAATCGCCTGCAACGCATTCAAAACGCCTCAGCCCGCCTCATCCTCGACGTACCCCGCAACAGCCACATCTCCGCACACCTGAGACACCTGCATTGGCTCCCAGTCAGCAAAAGGATCACCTTCCGACTTCTCACCCACGTACACAAAGCCCTCCACGACAAGGGACCGGAATACCTCAACAGACGCCTCAACTTCTACGTCCCCACCCGCCCCCTCCGCTCCTCTGGCCTCGCACTCGCCGCCGTCCCTTGCATCCGACGCTCCACGGCGGGTGGGAGATCTTTCTCCTTCCTGGCGGCCAAGACCTGGAACTCCCTCCCCACCAGCCTCAGGATCACCTAGGACCACTCCGCTTTCCGGAGACTCCTAAAGACCTGGCTGTTCGAGCAGCGATAACCACCCCCTTTGTCCCTAGCGCCTTGAGACCCGCACGGGTGAGTAGCGCGCTTTATAAATGCTAATGATTTGATTTGATTTGATTTGACTTGATTTGACTTGGTCTAAAAAAGTCTGTACTAAACCAATGATCTTGTTATTGTCAAATAGATTCTGAACAGGAGAATCACTGCACTCCAGGTAACGTTGTGACAAGGCATCCGCCAGGATGTTCTGAGAACCAGGGATATATGTGATATAAAAGTGATATTGGCTGAAAAAGAAAGCCCATAGAGCCTGCCGGCTATTCTGACACTGAAAGTTTCTTAAGCACTGTAGATTTCTGTGGTCTGTCTGGGCTTCAAAGGGTTCTTTCGAGCCCATCAGAAAGTGTCTCCATTCTGTGCATGCAGTCTTTAAGGCGAGTAATTCACGTTCTAGCACGGAATAGTTCTGTTCTGAGTCGGATAAAATGTGGGAAAGGTAGAATACCGGGTGCTCTAAATCATCATCGTCTTGTCTTTGCAGTAAGTCAGCCCCAATGGCTCTTTCGGATGCGTCTGCGACAACGATGAATTGTTTGCTGGTGTCTGGGTGTCGTAGAATGGGGGCTTGAATAAAGCCCTTCTTTAGATGGCCTTTTTTAAGGGTTTGAGTAATGTAGCTGGTTCTCCGGGCAAAGTCTGCTATAAATTGTCTATAGAAATTGGCTAATCCCAAAAAACACTGAGCCCCTCATTCCAACCCTGGCGGTCGTTGACCGCCATGGTGGCTGTCCACGGAAGCACCGCCAACAGGCTGGCGGTGCTTCATGTGGAATTCCGACCGCGGCTGTAAAGCCGCGGTTGCCCATCCGGGTCCGGCGGTTTCCCGCCGGATTTCCCGCAGCGCCGCCATGGGGATTCCGACCCCCTTCCCGCCAGCCTGTTTCTGGCGGTTTTCACCGCCAGAAACAGGATGGCGGGAACGGGTGTCGTGGGGCCCCTGGGGGCCCCTGCACTGCCCATGCCACTGGCATGGGCAGTGCAGGGGCCAACTAACAGGGCCCCAGCATGATTTTCACTGTCTGCATAGCAGACAGTGAAAATCGCGACGGGTGCAACTGCACCCGTCGCACCCCTGCAACACCGCCGGCTCCATTCGGAGCCGGCTTCTGTGTTGCAGGGCCTTTCCCGCTGGGCCGGCGGGCGCACCCTTGGCGGGCGCCCGCCGGCCCAGCGGGAAAGTCGGAATGGCCTCTGCGGTCTTCTGACCGCGGAGCGGCCAAATGGTGGGGTAAGTTTGGCCGGCGGCGACCGCCGCCGGCCAAACTTGGAATGAGGGCCTGAGTCTCCTTGATGGAAGAAGGAGATGGCCAATTCAATATAGCTTGTACCTTGTCTGAATCCATGGCGACTCCAGTTTGGTTAATGCAATACCCCAAGTATTTTACTTCCGTCTGATGAAACTCACACTTTTCAGGTTTGCAGAATAAATGGTGTTGTCGGAGTCTCTCTAGAACTTGGCGAACATGCTTAGAGTGTTCCTCTGGGTGAACAGAAAAGATTAAAATGTCGTCGAGATAAACAACTTCTGTTTGTTGCAAAAGATCGGAAAAGATAGAATCCATGAACCTTTGAAAAATGGAAGGGGCATTGGTGAGTCCGAATGGCATTACTCAATATTCGTAATGACCAAAAGGTGTTCTAAAAGCGGTCTTCCACTCATCACCTTCCTTAATTCTTAAAAGATGGTAAGCTCCTCTGAGATCCAGCTTGGTGAATCTCTTTGCCCCTCTGACTTGTTCTAGGATGTCCTTAATGAGGAGTAACGGGTACCGATCCTTATTAGTGATCTTGTTTAATCCTCTGAAATCAATACAGGGACGCAAATCTTTAGTCTTCACAAAGAAGAGAGGAGCCCCTGCAGGTGAAGAGGAGGGAGCAATCAACCCGCTCTGTAGGTTCTCATCAAGGTATTCTTTAAGAATCTGCTTCTCAGGTTCTGTGAGAGAGTATATTCGCCCGAAAGGAACCACTGTATCTGATTCTAAAGGAATGGCGCAATTGTATTCTCTAAGGGGTCGCAGTTCAGGTCTTTCTGGCTTCTGGAATACGTCGGCATATTCCTGATAATGCTTGGGAACTCCCTGTAGGACGTTAATAGAGCATCCCACCTTAGGGGGTGCTGCTAAGAAACCTTTTGGGGACCAATAATCACCTGCTAGGTAGCAGTGGTGCTGGCAAAAGTGAGAGGATAAAGAAATAGTTCTTGTCTCCCAGTTGATGTAAGGGTTGTGCCGTGTGAGCCATGGAATTCCCAGGATCATGACGTGGTGTGGAAATTAAATCAAACTAAAGGTTTTCTTGGTGTTTCCCAAACTGTAGACAGAAAGTAAGGGTAGTATATTGTACGGGTCCTGAGGCCAAGAGTGATCCATCCACCGTGTGTACTTGTTCTGGTACTTCCTTAGGTATTTGTGCTATCTGTCGTTCTTTGGCCCATGCTTCATCTAAATAGATGCCACTGGCTCCGCAGTCCAATAAAGCCAGGGTTCTTTCTTACCGGCCATCGGTTAAGTGAAGGATAACTGGTAAAAGAAAAAGAGCAGTTCCTTCCTCCCTGGAAGAACAAATGGAAGGTATTTCACGATATCCCGTCCTCACCCTTCTCACTGAGGACAGGAGTTGGCGTTTCCCAAAGGCTTGGTTGGACGAATGGGGCAGGTGCGAATTAGGTGACCAGCTGCACCACAATATAGACAAAGCCCCTTCCTTCGTCTATGTTCTCTTTCACTAGCTGATAAAGGTCCTCGAGCCGTATCAATTTGCATTGGCTCTTCCTCGGTAGTCCCCTTAGGTTCAGGACGGACTTCCTCGGTACGATGAGAGAAGGTGCGAGACGTCACTGAGTGTGATAGCAAACGACTCTTCCTTTTCTCCATTCTTTGTTCATTCAACCAATATTCTATCGTCAGAGTCTAATACATCAATCCTTAAGGTTCTCTATTCTAGCAGAGTGTACCAGTTCGTCCTTAATGTCCTCTCTGAGACCTCTGCGGAACAGTGTCACCAAGGTACGTTCACCCAGGATGTTTCTGCTGCTAACTGTCTGAAACGGGTGATGTATTGTAATACATCTTGATTCCCTTGTTGGATATCGCAAAGAGCTTCTTCTGCTGAAGCCTCGAGTCCAGGGCACTCAAACATCTGTTTAAAGGTAGTGACAAAGGTGGAATAATTAGACAGGCAGGGATCATTTCTTGTCACTAAAGGAGTGGCCCAAGCCAATGCTGGCCCCGATAAGACGCTAATCAAATACCCCACCTTGGTCTTGTCTTGCACAAATTGCGAGGGGCGAAAGGCAAATTAAACCATCAAGGCATTCAGAAATGTTCTCAATTTGTTAGGATCCCGGGAGAAACGAGGTGTAGTGGCAGCTACTGAGGGGACGTCAGTTGTCCTGGATGCAAAGGCTTGTCGATAGACAGTATTTTCAGTACGTAGCTGTTGGAGTTGTTGAGCCTGTTGTTGTATCGTCATGAGCAGGGTCTAGCTCGTGGGTTCCGTATTTGCCACTGGATTATCCATGGTTCCGGACTGCAACTGGATTTTTGGGCGTTGCAATCTGTCACGGTTTTCACTGGGTTTACCGTCGAGGTTGATGAGGGTTGGGGAAAGATCCCGATTCCGGCAGGTTCTGCTCTGGCCGAGGTAGGGGCGACCCCTTCCGGTAGCCACGGTGCTGTTTGACAATAGCAAGCCACTACAGTCTGTGCCCTCCAGAAGGAGTCCCAGAGGAAAAACCCCAAAAGGGTATAAAACCTCCAATAGGAACTCCCTGAAACAGAAGGAGGACACAAGGGCGTTAGAACTGGAGATCCGAGAGTACAGGAAAAACTGGAGATGAAGATAGGTCAGGAAATACTGGATCCACAAGAGGAAACCAGCTGGAGCGTGACGACCTCCAAAGGAGTGTTGCAACGCAATGAACAAGCTGCTGAATTCCCCTTATATACCCCTAGACAGGAAGTAGGAAACAGGAAGTAGAAACACCACCATCTTGGATTGGGGAAAAGAGTATAACATTGAATAAAGAACATGCGTCCAACAAAAAGAAGCAATGCATGCTGGGAAGAGAGGAAGTGGGCAGCATGCTGGGAAAGGGAAAAGGCATGCATATAAACACCACCATGTGCAGGTACCCAGGTTTTGCCTGTGAATACTGGTAAGTGCAGAAGGTTACCTAAATGCCTAAATGTAAAGCGCACTAAATGCGCTATGCGCGGCCGGATCAAGACCCAATTCGGGGTCTTATCTCCTGCCGCGTCCGCCCTTGCAGTAGAGACAGAAGAAGGGGGTGCGGCGAGTGCCACGACCCCTGGCCGGACTCGTGGCTTCCCCCGCGGCCTGCCCGCAAGCCGCGGCTTCCCCCGCGGTCTGCATGCAGGCCACGGCTTCCCCCGCGGCCCGCATGCAGGCCCCGGTATTCCTCAAATGCCGCTCCGCGGCCGCCGGGGCCGCCGCGGCCGCCGCGGTGCAACACTAATCCAGATTTGGCTTTCAAAGAAATTGAAAAAGCTGTGTATAGTTTTGGGATGGTATCTGGTTACTTAGTAAAAAAAGATAAAACTCAGATAGTGGTAAATGAGTATGGTAAGACAACCGATATCCGAAGGGTAGACCATGCAGTTTATTTAGGGATTGATATTAGATCTAATGTGGAGTAGATAGTACAGATTAATCTAATGTCGATCGTAAAAAAAAGCTAAACACAATTTTAGCAGATGGACCAGTCTACATATGTCAATCATGGGGCGATATAATATGGTTAAGATGATGTTTCTCCCCGAGGTCCTATACTTATTCCGGTCAATCACGAAATCCTGGTTGAATATGCTGGATCAACTTGTGATGAGGTTTAGTTGGTCGTATGGCAAGATCAGGAGAGCTAGCAGATATATGACATTACCAAGGGAGAAGGGGGGATGGTCTCTACCGAATTTTAAACTATATCAGTTGGCAGCAGCATTTCAGTTTATGTGCCCTCTGCTTAACAGCAGAGGATCCCCAAGAGGGGAAGGGTATGTCCTGGATATTTATGAATTGCTAATTGGACACTTGGGTAGTGGTACGCTGCTGACATTGACGGAACCCAGCTATTACAAGAAAGTGTGATTTAAGGTTTTAAATGCTGCGTTTAAATGTTGGGATCCCTGGCGGAAGAGAGTGGGACTCGGTAGGTTTAATCGCAACACTTTGATTGCAAATAACCCTTCCCTCCCTGAGATATTTAGAGATAGCTATATGGCATAATGGATTCGACAGGGTGTTCAAAAGTTAGGAGATTTTTTTATAGGATCTACAATAGGCACATTTGAGAACTTGCAGGTGAAATTTGGTCTAGAGCAGAGGGAATTCTTTAAATACTTACAAGTGAGGGATTTTATGCATAGGAAAACCGGGGGACAGCAGGGTTTACAAAATGCCCTTTGATGGAGATGATGGCAACTGGCACAAGGATAAATATAAGGTTAGTATATGCTAGATTGAATTAAGAGCAGCCAGGGAATCTAGAGAAGTATTGTAAGAAGTGGGAAGCCCGATTAAATATTAGAGATGCAGAATTTTACAAATCTCTAGGACTTGGGTGCAGCATTTTGATCCCGGCAGCACTCCAGGCACAACACTATAAAACAATTTTTTATTTATAGTTTACCCCAGAGAAAATAGCTAAGTGGGGTAGGACAGAGGGGATACATTGTCAAAGATGTCAGCTACTTGGTGCAGATCTAACCCATATGTTTTCTACATGTATAAAATTAGAAAGTTTGAGAAGGGGTATGAGGCAATTTTTAAAAGAAGTAGTCAAGCAAGATGTGGAATTAACTCAGGAGATTGTAATATTAGGTGTATCTGATGTAGTTGGGCCTCACATCTCTAAGTTTGTTTTTTGTCTCAGTGACTGTCTATCGCTTCGTATCGCCTCTGCGTGGTTGGATCAGCAACCTCCAGTATTTCAGTATTGGTTAGAACGGCTCCTCACTTATATCAGCTTGCGCACACATTGTACAAACAGAAGGGGAGGGAAGCGAGATGGAAGGGGCAAATCATCTGGGGTGTACTAGGTGAATGGATCAGATCTAAACAGCCGGTATTATGGAATAAAATGCTGACAGAGATTAAAAGTGTATGCTTTTGGACAAATATATATATTGTATATTGTCATTTACTTTATGTATTTATTATCTTGGGTTACAATAAACAAATTAAAATAAAAAAAAGTAAACAATTTGGCTTACTTATGACAGTGTACCACATGGTGGCGCTGTTTGTATAGTTTAATAGCACATTTAAAATGTATTCAATATCTTTGAAAAATATGAAAGAGGTGAGTCCAGGCCATATTTACTGTACTAGGTGATCTGTTACAGCCTTTGGCAGTGCTGGCATGGACAGTGGGTACAAATTAAGCATTGCAATATGTTTCACAATTTATTCATAGCACACATTCACCAATGACCTGGCCTCAGCATATTAAAGCAGCTTCCTGGAGTTTCGGCATTGCTCACTTAGTGGTAGCACCAACAGGAGTTGTTCATTGTGCATAATTTAGCCCTATGAGTTACTGTGGTGTGGAAGGCATGCAAGATATTCTTCCAAATCAGATAAGGCATTTCAAACTATTTTTCAAATGCTTTTGCATGTTTTTGTTTGTCCTTATGATTCTTTATCTAGCCCTTTGGGGCCTGTTTTGCTTTGTCAGTTCTCACAGGAGTCCTTTAAAGAGCCACCCCCAATACACCCTCTACAAGCCAAACTTTCAAACTTTTTACTATGAAGGAGGTTAAGACCTATATGGGCTCCGTCACATCAGGTTCTCATGATGACCCATGTCCATCGTTCATTCTTAACCTGGCACATGATACATTTGCCCCATACTTAACTCAGTTGTGTAATGACTTTTCTGCCCACAGGTAGAGTGCCTCAGGCCTCGAAAAAAGCACATCTGGTTCCATTGTTTAAAAAAACCCAACAACTAATCTTAAAGTTCTATATAACCCCAGCACAATTTCCCTTCTTCCTTTTCTCTCCAAAGTCTTGCAAAACGGAGTGAACAACTGGCTTTCCTCTTATTTAGAAGCTCAAAATCATCTGGATTCCGACAAGGTGGGTTTTCATTTACTGCATGGCACAGAGGTGGGCTTGCCTGCTGCTGCAGACTATGTCAATGGTGGACAAAAGAGTCAGCACTGTTCTCATATTTAAGATCTCAGCACTGCTTTTAACACTTTTTTCCATCCTGTCATAGTCAACCAGCTGTGGAGTATGTTTGTCAGGGGCCTTGCTTTACAATGGTTTTCCTTCTTTTTTAGCAAATGGTCCTAAGCCTTTAAGATCTAGGGCCAGATGTAGGAAAGCATTTGTGAGTCGGGACCGACTCGCAAAATGCATTTCAGAATCGCAAATAGGAAGGGGTGTTCCCTTCCTATTTGCAATTCGGAGTGGTATGCAATACCATTTGCGACCGCATATGCGGTCGCAAATGGTGTCGCAGTTACCATCCACTTCAAGTGGATGGTAACCCACTCGCAAATTGGAAGGGGTCCCCATGGGACCCCTTCCCCTTTGGGAATGGACCCAAAACTATTTTTTCAGGGCTGGTAGTGGTCCAAGGGACCACTACCTGCCCTGAAAAAATACCGAAACTAAAGGTTTCGTTTTTTTTTTTAAGTGCAGCTCGTTTTCCTTTAAGGAAAACGGGCTACACTTAAAAAAAAAAACTGCTTTATTTAAAAGCAGTCACGAACATGGAGGCTCTGCTGACTACAGCAGGCCTCCATGTTTGCGAGTGCCTAGACTCGCTATGGGGCCGCAATTTGCGACCCACCTCATTAATATTAATGAGGTGGGTCTCTGCGACCCCATACCGACTCGCAGACGGTGTCTGAGACACCGTTCTGCATTGCAAATTGCGACTTGCAATTTGCGAGTCGGAAGGACTCCCAAATTGCAAGTCGCAATTTGCAATTTTCCTACATCTGGCCCCTAGTGCCAAGTCACAGCAGTACGGAATCCCACTGGGTTACTGTAAGAAACTGGATTGCTGGTTGACTGGGTTAGGAGCCTGGGTCAAGAAGCCGACACAATCCTTGTCAGGGTAAGGCACAAGCAAACCCAAATTAACTTGTGCTCAACCCCCTGGTAACTTGGCACACAGTGGTCACGCTTAACTTAGAGGTAGTGTGTAATGTATTTGAGCAACAGTTCAAACAGTAATAAAGTAAAAACACCACATAAAAAGGATCCCATTTCACATTAGAAATATAGATTCATTATTTTTTAGTAAATAAAACAGGACCAAAGCGACACAAATCTAATTAGTAGAACCACAGACATGTAATTGTAAAGATTTCAGTGATAATACCACCTAAAAGTATCCAGTGTCAACTGTGGATATCTGGTTGTGCCCGTTCGGGCCAACTGCGGTGGAGGCAACAGGGAGCCAGTTAGGCCGGCTGAAAAAGAGTACTTTAAAAGTCCTGGTTGAGGACTATTGCAAGGGTCCACATAGAAGATGCATTACATAGCTGAAGTGATGGGTTGGTTCCAAGGAGGGGCAAGGTTGCGATGCAAGGACTTGCGTCATCGTCAAGGATCCCATCAGCGAGGGCTTGAGATGGGAAATCTGGCTTTGAGAATGCGTCGTGCAGTTGGGTTTCGAGGAGCTGTGAGGCTGCGATGTGGAGGAAGGCGTAGTCCTCGAGGCTGCTGTCGATGAGGGAAATGAGGGCCTGTGCATTGGCTCCATCATGCAGTGGTGTTTCCAGTTTGGCTGTGGGCCGCAGTGAGAAGCGGGTCTTTGCGATGGGAAGATCCACGCAGCAGAGGAGATACAGCAGTTCTGCTTGGGGTTGCGCCTCGCAGCAGAGGAGATCTATCGGTTCTGCTGGATACACAGATGGCGGGCAGAGCATGCTTAGACCCACTTCCAAGGGCCGAGGACTGGGGTGGCACCACTTGGAACGGTAGAACTCACAGATGACAGAGTTCAGTGTAGGAGGCTGGCCCGGTGTCAATCAATCCATCAATCATTGGATTTATAAAGCGCACTACATACCCGTGAGGGTTTCAAGGCGCTGGGAGGGGGAGCTGGAGTTACTGGTCAAAGAGCCAGGTCTTGAGGAGTCTTCTGAAGGTGAGTAGGTCTTGGGTCTGTCGCAGGTTGGTGGGGAGGGTGTTCCAGGTTTTGGCGGCGAGGTATGAGAAGGATCTGCCGCCGGAGGTCTTTCTTCGGATGCGGGGGACAACGGCGAGGGCGAGGATAGACGAGCGGAGCTGACGGGTAGGGGTGCAGAAGCTGTGTCTGTTGTTTAGGTAGGCTGGTCCGGTGTCGTGGAGCGCTTTGTGAGCGTGGGTAAGAAGCTTGAAAATGATAATTTTGTCCACGGGGAGCCAGTGAAGGTTTCTCAGGTGGTGGGAGATGTGGCTGTGGCGGGGTACGTTGAGGATCAGTCGGGCGGAGGCGTTTTGGATGCGTTGGAGGCGTAGTAGGTCTTTCGCTGGGATGCCTGGGTAGAGTGTGTTGCCATAGTCCAGCCTGCTGCTGACGAGGGCCTTTGTCACTGTTCTTCTTGTTTCTGTCGGGATCCACTTGTAGATTCTGCGGAGCATGCGGAGTGTGTTGTAGCAGGAGGAGGAAACTGCGTTGACCTGTTCAGACAAGGTGAGGGAGGAGTTGAGGATGAAGCCCAGGTTGCGAGCGTGGTTGGTCGGTGTCGGTGGGGTTCCTAGTGCGGTGGGCCACCAGGAGTCGTCCCAGGCGGAGGGGGTGGATCCGAGGATGAGGACCTCCGTCTTCTCCGAGTTCAGTTTCAGATGGCTGATTCTCATCCATTCGGCGATGGATTTCATCCCCTCGTGGAGGTTGGTTTTGGCGCAGCGCGGGTCTTTGGTGAGTGAGAGGATGAGCTGGGTGTCGTCGGCGTAGGTGAGAATGTTGAGGTTGTGTTGTCGGGCCACTTGTGTGGGGGGGGCCATGTGTGCCCACCATACCCACCATGTGTGGTGGGTATCTATGGTACTTACACCTTATACCAGATCCAATTATCCCTTATTAGTGAAATGTGTCTAGAAGCCAGACTCTCTAGAGGTAGCTGTGGATGAGCAGCCAAGGCTTATCTAAGAGACATGCAAAGCTCATGCAATACCACTGAAGTCACACAGCACTCACACACACATGAAAGAAAGTACTCAGGGGGTCATTCCGACCCTGGCGGTCAAAGACTGCCAGGGCCGCAAATGACGGAAGCACCGCCAACAGGTTGGCGGTGCTTCCCTGCCCATTCTGACCGCAGCGGTAAAGCCGCGGTCAGAAAACTGGGTCCGGCGGTTTCCCGCCGGATTTCCCCCGGCTGGGCGAATCCGCCATGGCGGCGCTGCTCCCACCAGCCTGTTTCTGGCGGTTTACACCGCCAGGAAGAGGCTGGCAGGAACGGGAGTCCTGGGGCCCCTGGGGGCCCCTGCACTGCCCATGCCAGTGGCATGGGCAGTGCAGGGGCCCCCTAACAGGGCCCCAGCCTGCTTTTCACTGTCTGCCTAGCAGACAGTGAAAAGCGCGACGGGTGCAACTGCACCCATCGCACACCTGCAACACCGCCGGCTCCATTCGGAGCCGGCTTCAGTGATGCAGGCCCCCTTCCCGCTGGGCCGGCAGGCGCTAACATTGTTAGCGGCAGCTGGCCCAGCGGGAAGGTCGGAATGGCCCCAGCGGTCTTTTGACCGCGGAGCGGCCAAATGGCGGTTTCCGCCAGGCGGGCGGCGACTGCCGCCCGCCGAGGTCAGAATGACCCCCTCAGTGTTACCAAAATAAAGGTACTTTATTTTGGTTACACAAATACCAACAATACCATAGAGACTATACTCCCTTAGGAGATAAGTAATACACAAATTCTATACACTAGTATGCAGAAATGGGCATAAAAACAGAAAACAGTGCAATTAGTGAAAATCACAATAGTTCGAAATGGGCTTAGGGGTAGCACGAACCAAAGTGGAATGCGAATGTCGGTGTCTCTCTTAGGCAAGTGTAGTGTGTAGAGGGGAGCTGGGAGTAGTAGAAAACCCCAGGGGTAAGTACTAGAAACCACCACAGTGACCAGGAAAGCAGGAGTAAAACACAGTAACTTTCCCAGAACACACACAGAAACGAAAAGGCAGAAGAGACTGCTAGACCCCAACAGTGGATTCCTGGACCTGAGGACCTGTGGAAGAAGGGGAACAAGTCCAAGAAGCACAGAAGAGTCCAGGAAGAACAAGAGCCCCTGCTAACCCGGAGGAAGGTGCAAAAGAAGAACCACCGGCGAAGGCCTGTTTGGGGCCTGTTTTGCTTTGTCAGTTCTCACAGGAGTCCTTTAAAGAGCCACCCCCATTATGTCCTGTACAAGCCAAACTTTCTAACTTTTTACTATGAAGGAGGTTAAGAACTATATGGGCTCCGTCACATCAGGTTCTCATGATGACCCATGTCCATCGTTCATTCTTAACCTGGCGCATGATAGATTTGCCCCATACTTAACAAAGATGTGTAATGACTTTATGCCCACAGGTTCAGTGCCTCAGGCCTCGAAAAAAGCACGTCTGGTTCCATTGTTTAAAAAACCCCAACAACTAATCTTAAGGTTCTATATAACCCCCGCACAATTTCCCTTCTTCCTTTTCCCTCCAAAGTCTTGCAAAAAGGAGTGAACAACTGGCTTTCCTCTTATTTAGAAGCTCAAAATCACCTGGATTCTTACAAGGTGGGTTTTCATTCACTGCATAGCACAGAGGTAGGCTTGCCTGCTGCTGCAGACTATGTCAATGGTGGACAAAAGAGTCAGCACTGTTCTTATATTTAAGATCTCAGCACTGCTTTTAACACTATTTTCCATCCTGTTCTAGTCTACCAGCTGTGGAGTATGTTTGTCAGGGGCCTTGCTTTACAATGGTTTTCCTTCATTTTTAGCAAATGGTCCTAGGCAGTGTATCTTAAGCCTTTTAGATCTAGTGCCAAGTCACAGCAGTTCAGAATCCCTCTGGGCTACTGTAAGAAACTGGATTGCTGGTTGACTGGATTACGAGCCTGAGTCAAGAAAGCAACACAATCCTTGTCAGGGTAAGGCACAAGCAAACGCAAATTAACCTGTGCTCAACCCCCTGGTAACTTGGCACACAGTGGTCAGGCTTAACTTAGAGGTAGTGTGTAATGTATTTGAGCAACAGTTCAAACAGTAATAAAGTGAAAACACCACACAAAAAGGATCCCATTTCACATTAGAAATATAGATTAATTATTTTTTAGTAAATAAAACAGGACCAAAGCGACACAAATCCAATTAGTAGAACCACAGACATGTAATTGTAAAGATTTCAGTGATAATAGCACCTAAAAGTATACAGTGTCAACTGTGGATATCTGGTTGTGCCCGTTCGGGCCAACTGCGGTGGAGGCACCAGGGAGCCAGTTAGGCCGGTTGAAAAAGAGTACTTTAAAAGTCCTGGTTGAGGACCATTGCAAGGGTCCACATAGAAGATGCATTATATAGCTGAAGTGATGGGTTGGTTCCAAGGAGGGGCAAGGTTGAGATACAAGAACTTGCATCATCGTCAAGGATCCCATCAGCCAAGGCTTGGGATGGGAAATCTGGCTTTGAGGATGCGTCGTGTAGCTGGGTTTCGAGGAGCTGTGAGGCTGCGATGTGGAGGAAGGCGTAGTCCTTGAGGCTGCTGTTGATGAGGGAAATGAGGGCCTGTGCATTGGATGCGTCATGCAGTGGTGTTTCCAGTTAGACTGTGGGCCGCAGTGAGAAGCGGGTCCTTGCAATGGTAAGATCCACGCAGCAGAGGAGATACAGCAGTTCTGCTTGGGGTTGCGCCTCGCAGCAGAGGAGATCTATCGGTTCTGCTGGATACACAGATGGCGGGCAGAGCATGCTTAGACCCACTTCCAAGGGCCGAGGACTGGGGTGGCACCACTTGGAAGGGTAGAACTCACAGATGACAGAGTCCAGTGTAGGAGGCTGGCCCGGTGTGCGGTGGGTATCTATGGTACTTACACCTTATACCAGATCCAATTATCCCTTATTAGTGAAATGTGTCTAGAAGCCAGGCTCTCTAGAGGCAGCTGTGGAAGAGCAGCCAAGGCGTATCTAAGATACATGCAAAGCTCATGCAATACCACTGAAGTCACACAGCACTCACACACACATGAAAGAAAATACTCAGTGTTACAAAAATAAAGGTACTTTATTTTGGTGACACAAATACCAACAATACCATAGAGACTATACTCCCTTAGGAGATAAGTAATACACAAATTATATACACTAATATGCAGAAATGGGCATAAAAACAGTTAGAGAACAGTGCAATTAGTGAAAATCGCAATAGTTAGAAATGGGCTTAGGGGGAGCACAAACCAAAGTGGAATGCGAATGTCGGTGTTTCTCCTCGGCAAGTGTAGTGTGTAGAGGGGAGCTGGGAGTAGTAGAAAACCCCAAGGGTAAGTACTAGAAACCACCACAGTGACCAGGAAAGCAGGAGTAAAACACAGTAACTTTCCCAGAACACACACAGAAACGAAAAGGCATAAGAGATTGCTAGACACCAACAGTGGATTCCTAGACCTGAGGACCTGTGGAAGAAGGGGAACAAGTCCAAGAAGCACAGAAGAGTCCAGGAAGAACAAGAGCCCCTGCTAACCCGGAGGAAGGTGCAAAAGAAGAACCACTGGCGAAGAAGAACAGTCAGTACTGCACCCAAGAAGACAGAGTTGGGTTCCTGGTTGGGGCAAATGATGTCCAACTCCGGATGGAGGATTGCAGTCTGGTTTGCATCACAGGAGTCTGCTAACAAGCCCTAGCACATGCAAAGCTCGCGGTTAGCGGAAAATGGCGCTGCCCGGGATCAGGAAGGACCAGGTGGACGCTACCCAGCCAGGGAAGTCAGAGGGGGCTCTCAGCAACTCAGAGAGTCCACAGAAGACCAGACAGCATGCACAAGAGTCCCACAACATGGGGACAAGGACGGTGCAAAAGAGGCCCAAGGCTCCCACGTCGCCGGAGAACCACTCAGGAAGCTGTGCGTCGAAGGATGGAGTGCTGGGGGGGCAGGAGCTGTAAGATGCATGAAGAACTTTGTGGAAGGATGCCAACAAGCCTTGGCAGCTGCAAAACATGCGGTGCACGGGGTACTGTCTTGCATGGGGAGGCAAGCTCTTACCTCCACCAAAGTTGGACAGTTGGCCGTGAGGACCATCAGGACCACTTCAGTCCACCACCTGTGGTGCAAGATCCATGCAGTTGGTGCCTGCAGAAGCAGAGGAGTGACTCCTTCACTTCAAGGGAGATTCCTTCGCTCTTCTGATGCAGTCTGAAGACAGGCTGTTTTCAGAGGATGCACGACCGGGAAACAGTTGCAGTTGCTGGCAGGAGCTGGAGATACAATGTTGCAGAAGGCTTCTTGCTTCTTTGTTGCAGGTTGTAGAGTTCCTGGAGGGTCCAGATGTAGTTTCTTCAGTGAGAAGTCAAACTGAAGGATGCAGAGGATTCCTGCTGGAGTCCTGCAATCTGAATCTGAGGGACCACCCAAAGTAGAGAACCTAAATAGCCCTGAAAGGGGGATTGGTCACCTAACCAGGTAAGCACCTAGCAGGAGAGGGCTCTGATGTCACCTGTTGGCACTGGCCCCTCAGATGCTCCCAGAGTTTTCTCCCAACCTTGAATCCAAGATGGCAAAACCCAGGGACCCTCTGGAGGAGCTCTGAGCAGGGAAGTGGTCACTCCCCTTTCCTTTGTCCAGTTTCACGCCAGAGCAGAGACCGGGGGTCCCTGAACAGGTGTAGACTGGTTTATGCAAAGAGAGCACCATCTGTGCCCTTCAAAGCATTTCCTGGGGCTTGGGGAGGCTACCCATCCCCAGCCTGTAAAACCTATTTCCAAAGGGAGAGGGCGTAACACCCCTCTAACAAAGGAAATCCTTTGTTCTGCCTTCCTGGCCTTGAGTTTTTCAAGCAACAGGAGAGCAGAAACCTCTCTGTGAGGTGGCAGCAGCTGGGGCTGCCTGGAAAACCTCAGAAGGCTGTAATGGCAATACTGGGGGTCCTTCAAGGAGCCCCCAGAGTGCATGGAATCATACAACCAATGCTTGCAAAAGCCATGGGGTATGATTCCAACATGTTTGACACCAAACATGCCTAAGTTTGTAGTTACCATTATGTAGCTGGACATAGGTAGTGACCTATGTCCATTACACGCGTAAAATGGTGTCCCCGCACTCACGAAGTCTGGGAAAATCTTCCTGGGGGTTCTGGGGGCACCTCTGCTAGTGCAGGGGTGCCCCCACACACAGGTACTTTGCACCCTGCCCTCAGGGCTGGAGGACCTGCTCTATGGGTGACTTATTTGTGACCTGGTACAGTGTAAATGGCAGGTAAAGGGTGCTTGCACCTTTTCACGCAGGCTGCAATCGCAGTACCGCAGAAGCGTTTGCATGGGATCCCTGTGGGTGGCAAAACATATGCTGCAGTCCATAGGGATCCCCAGGATCCCCAATGCCCTGGGTACCTAGGTACTATATACTAGGGACTTATAAGGGTGCACCAGTATTCCAATTGTGAGTGAAATACTGTAAGGACAGTAACCAACAACCAAATTTAAGGGAGAGAGCATAACTACTGGGGTCCTGATTGGCAGGATCCTAGTAGACACAGTCAGGCACACTGACAAACAGGCAAAAAGTGGGGGTAAACAAGCTAGAAAGTGGCTACTTTCCTACATCCAGGTGCTGGGGGTCAAGGTTATTGAAGCCTTTTGTCCCTGAGGCTCAAGTCAGAAGGTAAGCCAACTAGCTCTTGGAGTCACTCTGGTGGTCCTGGATTAAACAGATGCAGGTCCAGTTCTTCTCACCCTGGCAGGATATCAGCAGGCAGCACGTCAGCACAGAATGGCAGCAGTCCTTCATAGCAGCAGTCCTTTAAGTACCACAACAGTCCTTCTTCCTGACAGAGTATCCATAGGTCCAGAAATGTAATGAAAAGTTTGTGGCTGAGGTCCAGCATTTATATCCAGTTCTCCTTTTGAAGTGGGAGAAGCTTCTAGAGCCTTTCCTTTGAAGTGCACATGCGTCCTGCCTTCTTTGTCCTGGATCCAGACTAACTACATGGAGTGTACAGCCCTTTGTGTAGAGGCAGGACACAGCCTGTTCAAGTCTTAGTAGGGTTGTGCCGAGCTCCAACCTACTATCCTATCAGTCATGGCCCAGCCAGGAATACCTAGGCTCTCTATTGTGTGTGGCTATGTAGGGGGAATACACAAAGGCTGGCAGTCAACTACACCGAGTCGTGACCCAGAGATTGGCTACAGGCACCAAATAGATAAGGCAGAAAAATTCCAACTTTCTAAAAATTACATTTTACAAATTGTGATTTAAAATCCATCTTCACCATAAGAGAGTCTGCGGCTCTGCAAGTAAGTTCTGTGGATAAAGACACACAAGAAAAGACCCCTTTCTCATAAGAGGTGGGTAACTCAACAAATGAGCAAGGCTTGCCTGGCCAGAGCCAAGGTAAGGGTCTGGCTTGGGTTTAAACACCTGTGCACAAGTTGAGCCATGAAATATTTGGCATGTAACTCATGCAGCAAACATTATGTAAGAAATCTCCTCATATTCAAAACGTGTATTAAACATTCGGAAACTGGAGGCATTCCACTTTAAAATATTAGATTATATCACTGCTTTGAGAGGCATTTACATTGAAACTGACAGCTTTTTAATTTAAGCTTAGAAACATCTCTGCCCCCGCCCAGCCAACATTACCATTACTGAACACTAAGAGGCAAGTCAATTCTCATGTGTACCCTATAAGTAATATGGCCTGCAATATTATAGCCTATTAAATCAAAACAATGGAGGCTTTTGTAGAGTGCACATCCAAAACTCACACAATTGAAGGTGCTCTCATGTGCGATAATGAAGACACCAATGGCATGGTGAAATAAGACATTTGCCTAGGATCACACAATTTGGTCAGGTGGTAAAACTGGGATTGATACCATATTTCATAGTTTCACAATTTAGCCACTAGTAGGGAATCTCTTTTCCTTCCCTGTTTGACACCAGAGGTTTATGTATTGACTTTAATTTTTTGTGAATGAGCCTAAAGCGTGCAGATGGCACATTAAAAGTTATCTTGTTTTGAGCTCTAAGGGCTGAGAAGACATCAAGACCAGGAACCTGCGTTGAATCTTCAGTGGCTCACCAACTGCTACTTTCTATTATGTTACATAATCTGTATTTGTATAGCAAACAACTCACGGAGGAGGGTATCGCTGTGCTGAAGCAGGAGCTGTATCGGCCAAGCCAAGATCGGGGCTAGTGAAGAGCCAGGTCTCCAGTTTCTTACAGAATTCAAGAACTGAGTAGGGGGCTCTGATGTGTAGAGGCAGATCATTACAGGGTTTAGATGCAACATAGGAGAAGGTGTGACGATAGCCGGATCTGGTTCTTTGTATGCAGGGTGTGTGTGAGTAGGAGTTTGGCTGAACTGAGGTGTCTGGTAGGTTTGTGGAACGTTTATGCAGTTTTTAAGGTACCTGGAGCCAATGCAGTGCAAGGCTCTGTATGTGTGAGCAACAAGTTTGAAAAAGGCTCATTTGTGGAATAAGGGCCAGTGGAGTACTTTCAGGTGTGGGATGATGTGAGTGTGGGGTGTGAAATCTAGGCTGAGCCTGGATTGATAGTGAGTCTGGCTGCTGAGTTTTGTATGGTCTGTGGACTCTTAGTCAGCCGAACGTGGATTCCGGCACAGAGTGCATTGCTCTACTCCAGCTTGCTTGGGATGAGGGCTTAGCTGACAGTTATGCAAGAGTTGGTGGGCAGCTAGTATAAGACCTTCTTAAGCTTACTAAGTGCAAGCTTACTAAGTGCAAGCAGGAGAAACATTTGTGTTAACTTGGCTGGTGATGGTGAGTTGATTGTCGATTACTATTCCAAGGTCCTTTCCATAGGTTGCTAGGAGAGGAGTGAGCCTGAATTTGGAAGGTCAGCAGGTGGGGTCTTGGAGCGAGTTGTCTTTGCAGAAGATTACTACTTCCCTCTTGTCTTTGCTGAGCTTGAGGCAGCCGGTTTTCATCCATCTGGCGACTTTCATTTTGCAGGCAGAGAAAGTGGTCCAAGTGTTTGGCATCTTGTTGGAGAAGGAGAGGATGAGCTGGGTTTCATCAGAATAGGATATGATGTTGTTCCATGGGTGTGGATGATGCTGGCCAGTTAGGTTTGTAGGCGCTGAATGGAGTGAGGCTGAGAGAAGATCAGATTAATTTGATGGTGTCCGAGGTGAAGGGTGCCAGGCTGACTAATTGGGTGCGGCCTGGCAGGAACGAGCAATCAAGTGAAGTGTGGGGCATTGGTTGCCGGCTTTGAGCAGTTACTATATAAGGAGGTGTTAAAGCCTGCAGAAATATCCAGTAGGATGAGGGCTGTGGTGCTACCTCTGTCCATGATCATCTGTATGTCCTCCGTGGTGACGATGAGGGCAGTCCCTGTACTGTGGTTGGGCCTAAATCCTGATTGAGTGGTGTCGAGGTGGGGGGTGGCATGACTTTTGCTGGATTTATAGCTTGGAGATAGGTCGGTAGTTGGCTAACGTCTTCATCTCTGCTTAGTGTTTCTTGAGGAGGGGAAGTGCTGTGTTTGTTTCCAGATGTCCAGGAAAGTGGCTCTGATGATTGAGTCATTGAGGATCAGGATGAGGTCTGCGCTGATGGAGTACAGTCCTTTAATGAAGACGTAGTGAGAATAGGGGTCCAAGTGAGCCCTGGAGTGTATGGATTGCATCTTTATTGCGGTTCCTTGAGTGGTCATGGTGGGCCAGGTGGTCAGGGCGGTCCATTGGGGGTTGGTGGAGGTGAACAGGAGGGCTGCAAGGGTCTGGTTGGGATTTCAAGTATTTGTAGATGCTGGTGATGCTTTTGGTGAAGAATAGGGACAGCTGGGTGTTGAGGACCTGAGAGAGAGTTATGTTGGTGGAGCTTGCTGTTGGAGAGGTCAAATCTACACTACGTTATCTCTCTCCCCACTGTACTAAGCCATCTCTCCTACTTCTGTCTACTTCCCTTTAACTTTCTCTTGCCCCCACTGTTTATATTGCTTCTCTATATCTCCCTTCCTTTTCTACCTCACCTTTTTCTACGTCACCCTTATCTCTACCTGTTAATCATGCTCTATCTCAGTTCTCTCTACCTCACCAATCACTAAAGCTTGCCTGTTTTTCTACCTTACTTGTCTATCTACTGATTACCTGTCACCTCTCTCTACAGCTCTCTACCACTTTCTCTGCCATTAATACATTTACTTTTTGTCTCTCTATGCCATACATCACTTCTTCCACTGCTCTCTATTAATTTCTCTCTCTTTGTACCTATCTCTACACCTCTGTTGTAGAAAATGACCATCTTTTGCGAGGTGTAACCCCAGCTTTTTCCATATCTGTTTTTGGTGTCTGTAGAACTCTGTGCACTTTACCCCTGTGTTTACCTATTAAAGTGCATGTACTCCACCTTCAAATATGGTTGATATGGCATCACCCTCATTGACATATTTAACTTGCCTAAAAGTCCCTAGTCTAGTGTTTCCTAAACTGTGGGTCACAAGGCAATATTTGGTGGGTTGCGAAAGTCCAAGCAATAAATAAAGATGCCTTTGAATTCTGTATTCGTCTTTTCACATTTGCTGCATTTCAAAGACAGAGGTCAAATGTCATGCTATACTTTCTGACAAATTACTGCTTATTTGTTTAATATGGGGATTGGTGTAAGTAGATACCCTACATACCATAGGTGATGGGAGGAGACTAATAACCAGACTCACAAGGGCCATGGTTGCACACACCCAGCTCCCCCAGCAGTCTCTTGGTGACACTTGGGAGGCATGTGTTGGAAGGGACAGGGAATGGCTGAAGGCATTCGCACACCCACATAAGATTCCCTGCAATGCCAGAGTACAACTGGTTCACATATACATGCAACATAGAGCGTACCTTTCACCATGGCAAATTTACTACATCTTTCTGTCACTCCCGTACACATATGCCAGGTGCCAGTGTACAACAACGGATCTCAGACAGTATTGGCGAGATATTTTCCACTGTATCCTCAACCATGGGTCGCCCGCCTCTTGACAACTGGGAAGTGGGTGTACTAGGCATCTGCACACGCCAGAAGAAGTGTAACAGAGTGACCCACTTTACTGATTAATCCCTAGCCTTGGTGAAATGTGCAGTGAAAATCAGCTGGAAAAGTGTGACTCCACCTAGCAGCGCAACCTGGAGGGCTGCAGTGGTGAAATGGGCACAGGTCAAAGCAACAGAGATGCCAGGGTCCTTCTCTGCCGTCCCTTGGTCCCCACTCTGGGACCAACTGCTATCACAGTTCCTTGGCTTTGACCAGGAACACCCCACTCCTTTCTCTGCCCGCCCAGGAGGGCTCCTGTTACTGGACTGACTGACCAGGACCACTCCTTGCCCCCTACTGAGCATGAAACAACACATTCGCTAATAACTAACTCCCCGCACAAGTTATTCGCCAAGTTGAACCCATCTCCCCCCAAAAAATCCTTCCTATTCCTTAGTTCACCCTCCTTACACCCCTGTTGCCCCCTTACTTGGATGGCCTTAGTTGGTTACAGACTAAATTATATTTTGGGAGTAGTTACTGCATAAAAGTCTCCTGCCTACAGTTTGATGCTGGACTACTTCCCTTTGCTAAGTGCTCACCCCAAAGCTTGTCCTTATGTGAAATGTACCCACTTGTGTCTAAGGTATGTGGCTGAGGCTTCTTGTTTTGTTATAACATCAAAAGAATATGTGTTTAAAATGGGGACTGGTATTTAAAAAGTCCTCTGACTTCGTAGTCAGAGGAAAAAAGTAAAGTGAATAATGTGGCAATCTTGCTGTGGTACAGGCAGACAGTGATGAAAGGCTACAGGATATCATTCTTTCTAGCACACAAAAATATGTAAATACGTGTAAATGAACTATAACCATTCAGCAGTTACGAAACCAAAATGAAGCCCATTTTTGTAACTCTGAAGTGTTAAGAGAACAAAGATTTTAATAGGCTCAAAACAAGCAAAACGCTTTACTTGGTGATGCACAAATTGTACATTTATTGTGTGCAACATAGTTTAAACAGCACAACTGTATGTTTATGCAAATGTAGTGGCTATTTCAACCACAAATTTGTTGTCTGCAAATGACAGTGCGCTGCTGCACAATGGCTTATTCCGTTAAAACATTGCCCTTCTCATATCCATTAATGCTAGATGGGTCGCAAAATTAAGATTGGGATGGGTCCAGGAGGTGGTTACTGGCCTTCTCCACACCCGCCCCATACAGAAGACTCCACATAAATTTATCACCTGCTTAAAGTATTTTTGTAAACATATTTTACTGGATTTTATTTCAGCAACAACTTTCATTCCAGTTACCTATATATCTGCATGGTTTATCTCTACTGTTCAATACTAAGGATATTCGATTTGTAACACTTTTACCCGATCCCGCCCCAATCCATGCACGAGTCATTCCCCGGTGGTGTAAAGCTATGATATGTGTGCGGCGTCTTATGCGCTCCTATTAGAGAGTGAGGGGCGCATGTACGAGGCCTTTGCACCACCGGAGCGCTGTGCATTGAGCCATTTTTACAAGGTGAAATTAAGCCACTTTTTGTGGCTTAACGCTGCCTTGTAAATACGGCACCTTCACACGCATCACTTTGTGTGAAAGGGGCGTACAATGGGTGTTTCTGTGGGCATTCCACTGCAACACCCATTGCGTTTTTACGCTACCCCAGATTTCCGAACAATCGTAAATCTGAGGCAATGCCAAAACGAATGCCACCCCAGGGGTGGGGTTAGAGTAGCGCAACAAGGAGAAATACTTTTATCTCTCCTCACTTTTGCTTTCCTTATGTGTGATGCATTCTGCAGCACTCATAGAAAGTGCAAAACACCATTAATGATTGTTTATGTGTAGAAAGGTGTCCCATAAACAATCATTCCCTACAATGCAGACACTCTTGCACTATGGTAGAAGGGTACCTGCATTGGCACTAGGCAGCTAATTTTAGTGCCAGCGTTGGGGAAAACACAGGGGTGCGCCATATTGTAGTAAATGCAGCACATCGCTTTATTTCTGAAATGACGCAGCGCGGTATTGCAAACTTTGCCGAAGCGCCGCACTGTGCCACTTCATAGTAAATGACACCCTAGGAGTGCCCCGATAATGCTATTGTCTCTACCAGTGGCTGGGCTGTTGGGTGTCAAGGTTGTTCTACTCTTGCATGTGCTGTGTATGTCATGGCAGAATTGTTCCCCCAATGAGGATTCTGGAGTAGTGGGTTTTGGGTCTTTTAGATGATCTACCAATACTTCCCATGCCCAGGCAATTTCTAGTGATCCTATTCCGCTTCTTGCTTCCCTCAGTATTAATCTTCCCTCATATCCTCCCCATCTTTCAAGTTCACTGCGCCGTGTGGTTAGATGGGGAACTTCCAATGTCTGGTTATTGCCCTTTTTGCTGATATGAAAGCCAGGTCTTGAAATCTGCTAGTGGCCTTCGTTTTGGGTGTGTGGGGGAACCAACTCAGTAAGCAATGCCCAGGGGAGCAGGGGACCTCCTTTTCTTCACTTCTGATATGACCCTTGCTATCTCCTCCCAGTTCGGATGCAGCGAGGGGCAGGTCCAAAGCATATGGGGAATGTCTGTTCCTACTTCCCGCATCCTGGGCACGCTGCATCTGTATCACCTGCTTGAAGTAGATGGTAAATATGTGTGTTGAGCCTCTTGGAAAATGGAATATCACGCGGTCTAACTCATAATTACAAGGTACTGGTGGAATATTACTGTATGGTAATTATATGTTATATATTATGTAACATACATGTTCATGTATCATAGCTTATATATGAGATATCTATTTTTTTAATATTACAATGTCAATACATATGTGCATGTGTTACATTATAGATGAGGCATATGTTTTTAAAACTAACATAATGAGGTTAGCATTGTTTCTCACATGTTATGTTATCAGTGCTTAATTTGTGCCGGTGTTTGCCAGTGCTTATCAATGATTTTATTTGTAAACCTATTTATGACAGTCTACCATATGGTGGAACTATATGAATATTTTTTAGCACAGCACACCTACAAAATAGTCAATATACTTAAAAGCATAAAAAAGATGTAAGTAATAAAGTGTTAAGTGACCTGGAATGTTTAACAGTGCTGACAGGGACAGTGGGCACAGCTAACCAGAGTGGCTTCCTGAGAACCCTGCCTGGGCCCTGGAACTTACATGTTTACACATTTAGCACTGCATTATGTAACATGAATTTTGCATAGCATAAATTCACCAATGATCTGGTCTGTTAGCAAATATGTGCAACTTAGTGGATTTCTGGCTATGACCACTGGGTGGGGGCACCACGGGGAGCTGTCATTGTACATACATTAGCCCTATTGTAAGTATGGTGTGGAATGCTTGTAAGATATTTTTGCAGATGTGATAGGGCACTCCGCACTAATTTCAAACCTGTCTTGCATTGGTGTTTGCTTGTCTTCATTCTTCAGAGCCTATGTTTGCATTGGCAGTTCTCAGAGAAGCTCTTTAAGTAGCCTCCTTCTGATGGTGACTCTACTATCCAAACCTTCTCTCAATTTACTGTGGAGGAAGTAAAGTCCTATATGGGCTCTGTTAAATTGGGTTCTTTTGATGACCCATGTCCGGCATTCATTTTTAACCTGGCTCATGACACATTTGCTCCCCCACACCAACTTAGTTGGGTAATGACTTTCTGTTCACAGCATTGGAGCTTCAAGCCTCAAGAGAAGCACTTTTGGTTATATTGTTTAAAAAAACCTACAGCTGACCTTTAAGTTTATATCGACCCCCCTCGCAATTTCCCTTCTTCCATATCAGCCAAACTTTTGCGAATAGGTGTAAACAACTGGCTTCCATTTTGTTTAAAAGCTCACAATCTTTTGGATTCCACCAGATGGGTTATCATCTACAGCATGGCACTGAGGTGGTCTTGCTTGATGTCACAAATGACAACCATATGATGGTGAAAACCAGTGGCAGCACTTTTCTCTTTTCATTGGATCTCTGTGCTGCTTTTAACATTCCCCACGCTGTCTTCATCAACTTATTGTTGAGTATGGGTGTCATAAACCTTAATTTACAATGGTTTTTATTCTTTCTTAGCAATCACTCCTTGGTAGAGTTATCTTAAGCCTTGTAGATCTGGTGCCAAGCCACAGCAATGCGGAATCCCTCAGGGCTACATATTAATCCCTTCACTTACTAACATCTCAATGACTTCAATCATCAAATTGATTTGCTATAGTATCTTATGCTGATGACATCCAATTGTTATGTCTTTTACCAAGGTCCACTCTGCTCCCAAGGATCATTTCCTGAGTTGTACGTCTGCTATTGTAGAATGGATGCAGAGTTGCTCTTGCAAACTCAACAGGGACGAAACCAAAGTACTCCTGTTATAGGATACCTTAGGCTGCCACCTTATTTCAAATGATGTAGTCAAACAATTTGAGGTGCAAATGGCAACTTTACTTTGTTTTATTAGTCAAAGTAACTCAACAAGGCCTTCCTGTTTTCCACTATTTGGGTCAACTGCATAAAGTACTCCCTCTACTTCCAGAGTCTATGTGTATGTCAGTATTCTGTGCCATGTATTTTGTGCTCTACCTTGGCCTCCCAAAAAACTGTTCTTCTTCAGCAGATTCAGAATATTACTGCAAGAGTTGTCCTAAACCACTCTCCTTTTTGTCACATCTTCGTATCCTTCACTGGTTAGCTATACAATTACATATATAGTTGAAGGTGCTATTGGCCTGATTGAGATCTTGGAGGGTGATTTACTCCATCACAATGGTGAGAGAGATCCTGTTAGTCGAAATATAAATCCCATAGGGTATAATGAGATTAATATGTACTAAAACTGGATATCTGTCGCTGTTGTGATGGAGTAACTTGTCCACCAATATGTAAATCGGGACCTATGTCATTGTAATCAAGCCTATTACCACACAGGCCCTAGTTTTATTTGATCTGGATTCATGACATTCCATTTCACTCTCTCAGACCTTCTGACACCTCGCTTTGGCTGTGCCACATGCTGAGCGTGTAAGGCTGACTGGCAGATGTTTCCCTTTCTGTGTCCCACCTTGGGTAATTTGCTGCCACTGGATTTAAGAACTGAAACATATCTACTCTCCTTCCTTAAAAGACGTAAAACATAAATTGTTGCTTGCAGTAACTCTTTACAAAAGTTAGTCACCTGTTCATTCCTTTCCTGGGGCAGGAGTGCCCTGCTTTACAAATAATTAAATTCATTCATTTATTGTGTTGTCTGCGAGGGTGCATCACGTTGGGGGTGATTGTCTACTGACTCTCCACTTAACACGTGTCAGAGGTTAAGGTATAGACCATCTTTCAGACCCCATACTGCATGGGCTAGTGACTAAGGCCCTCAGGTATGGGGATTTGGCGTAGGGCAGGATAGCAAGTCGTCTTGCTCCACTGCTCTACAGCAAAGTGAAAGGGCAGGAATACACTGTATTTATCCAATATGGTGCATTCCTGTCCTGTTCCCCCTGTGCTGGTGCCGTTTTGGCAGCCTAGCACCAGGAGCCTGTGTTGTCAGCAGGAGTGTTTTTGTGCAAAAAGGGGCACCAGCACACATGGAAAGAGTTAAAAACGAGGTAAAATAAAGTTATTTCTCCTTGTTACACCAGGAGGCGTACGTTTTGCAACATCCCCAGGTTTACATGGTTTTGTAAATCTAGGGAAGTGTCAAAATCCATGGGTGTTGTGTGGGAACACCCATTGTAACGCCCATGAAACACCTCCCTAGGGCAGAGTAAGGCAACGCAGCAATTTGAGCTGCCTTACCTTACTCAATATCTATGAGGCCATCACAGATGATTTGTAGTTAGCGCCACCAGAGTGTGACAAAAAGTGATGCTCCAATGGCGCAAAGGGCTCCTAAATATGGCCCTACATTTATATACAATGCTGGCTAATTATGCTGATGGTGGAGAGGTGGTCTAAATAGCTTCTCATCCATGTAATTACTCTTTGGCTGAGCCTTGAGCTGGCATAGCAGTGGAGTGGATTGATCTTTTCTTTAGATATGTGATTAACTATGCTGTTTGCCTCAATTAGATTATTCAAATCATTACCATGTTTCTGAACAATATTTTAGCTGTTCACATATGTGTGGTTTCCTATATCTGTATTTCCTCTGTTGTTCAATATAAGGCTCAGTAGACCCATGCCTGTTGTGATGTGTTTTGTCTGTTATGGGTATTTGTTTGAACATTGTCCCTCTCACATTTTCCAATATTCTACTTTACAAACTTCCGGCCCAACAAGGATTCCTCTATGAGGAGTTAGCCAGTAGTTGTGTTGGTTGGTGGGCTTGGTTTGGGATGGTTCAGTGATGTTATAGGCTATTCAATGGTTTACAAGATATAGGTCTACATGATGTCCCTCTGGGACATCATAGGAGCCCATAGCATCAACATAGTATCCTGTGGCAATGACACACAGCTCTTCCTCTCTCTTACCAACTCAACCTGCACCACCAATGCAAATTTTGTTAACTGCATGAGCAACGTCACTGCTTGGATGAAAGACAATTGCCTTTGGCTCAACACAGACAAAACCAAAGTCCTTATCTTCTGCAACAACCACTCCCTCTGGGATGCCTCCTTGTGGCCCTCTGAACTTGGCCCCCACCCAGCCCTATGGGCCATGCCAAGAACCTCGGGATCATCCTGGAAACTAAACTCTCCATAAGCAGACAGATCAACACAGTTGCCTGATCATGCTTCCACATCATGCAAATACTTTTTCAAGGGGATCCCACTTAACACCAGACAAACAGCCACCCAGGCTCTTATCACAAGTATACTTGAATACAGAAATGACCTCTACTTCGGAATCCCAGGCCATGTTCTAGGCTGACTCCAAACCACCCAGAGTGCAGCCCCAAGACATATCCTGAACATCCCACAAAAAAAAACACATCTCTCCACACCTCAACAATCTCCTGTGGCTCCCAGGTTGAAGCTACTCACCCATGTCTACAAAGCTCTCCGAGTACTGGCCCTGAGTACCTCAACTACATCATAAACTTCTACCAACCAACCAGACACCTTTGATCTGCATCCCAGACAAGAGAACAACTCCTTTGCATCAAGAAGGCCAGAAGCAGGGGAAGCTCCTTCTCATACCTCATAGCCAAGACCTGGGACAACCTCCTGCAACATGTCAGTACCTCCCCTCCCTAATGTACTTTCAAAGGGGTCTAAAGACATGGCTCTTCCAGATGAAACAGGTCTGCCCTACTCAGGGCCTGGATACTCTCAGAGGTGATTAGTCACACTCATCCACATAAGATAACATAACATAGGAGATATGAGGTATAAGAGAATGAGTCATGCAGTGATGGTTGGTATCAAACTGCTGTGGTGAAGGGAGAAAAGACCATTGATCCCACCGTGTGATTGAGGCAGCAGCTTAGATCAGCTCAACTTCAGAAACCTTTTGGCCTACCACCAATGTCACTTCAATACAACGACTGTGTCTCTGGGTTGGTAGGGGTGGACTTCCTCTGTATAAGAGTGCTTATCCATCGTCTGAAAATATCGATCTAAAAGTAAACCTCCAGTCCGATAGGAGAAGTGAAGTGATGGGGGATGGAAGACCCACAGTTAACTCACCAATATCAGGAGTAAGACTCATAACATGGTATGCTCCCTATGGAAATGTATAAGGAGATATTTAGACATTTATTTTTCAGGGGCTGGTGATAGAAGCCCTATGCCCTCTTGACCTAAAAACCTACAAATATCTTCTTAGCATTAACACAGCTCAACATTATGACACTGAGTAGGCCCAGGTAACAGGGTGTCAGGATTTAGGGCCAAAAGCCAGCATCCTATATAGATGCCTATCCTATATAGAACCGTGCATAATAACAAAATATGCGGAAGAAGGCAGCATATCCATATTCCCCAAAGAAACTACTGCTTTACCAGATACAGACAAGGTCATGGATGGTGGTTGTTGACAACAGGACAATGGTGTGTAAAAACAATTATACCACTAACTCCAGTGGTGATGGTAAATGTATAGCCTGGATGTCACTTATAAGGTATTCTTGCAGAGCACATTTGACTCAACTACAACATCTTTATGCCTGGCAACATCTCATGTTGCATTGTTTCTTTCCTCCCATATAGTTGGTCCACTCAACCACAGGATCACTTGCGGTTGCTGAATGTAGATGGTAAAACCTGGACCAGAGTAGTGTTTGCTTCTGGACTGGTAGATAGCCTCCCTTAGAGCAATCCTAAAAAAGAAGGTAAGTATCGGAGAGTTAGAACCAGACAAGAGTGTGATACTAGAGCACCTTTAAGAATATTTGTGATAATTGTACCCTGCTCCACTATAGAAGGAGCCAGACATTGACAAGGATATTGGCACTGATTCCCAGTAGGCCAGAGAGTTGTTAGTCTTTCACAGCAGCACAGCAGCAGCAACAAGCAGATAAACAAATATCAACAAACAGTAGGGGCCCAGCAACAGGTACACGAGTCAGGAACTGGACTGACATGGAACCATGAAGAAAGAGAACAACGAAAATGTTAGGATGCAAGGCAAGCTGCATAAACTCAGTTGGAAGTAACTCTCACACTAGGATGTCAAACCTCTTTGGTGATTAGGGGAATCTGTGTTCTTTGGTCCTTTCTTCCATTGCCTCTAACTGCAGCTCTGTTAAAATGGGGTAATTTTGTAATTCTCTCAGGAATCATGCTTCAATGCCTCAACGTACACAATGTCTTACCATGCAAGGCCATGTGTAACCCCTTTTCTGCTTGCCTCTGTACAGAAATCCAGCCAAGGACGGAGATCAAGGGCATGTGTGGAAAATAAGTTATTCTTCAGTGAGTCTGGAATATAGCTGAGATAACGGTAAATTTGAGCCTCGGTGTGTATTTGAAATGAATAGGTACTCAAATGAGGAAAGTAATGCACCCTGAATAATATTTGTGGACCACAAGATCCGAAGAGAGAAGGAAAGCTTTATTAGAATAGGTTTTGCTCATGTTGACAAGATAAACTTACACGAGTGCAACTCAAATCACAATCATGTGGAAATATTAATTACTGACAAATAGCTGGTTCCTTCCCTCGTAGGGGCCTAACACCTCTGTGAGCAGTAGCTGAGCTCCATCAGATGCTGGTCAGGGAGAGGGAGAAGACAAAATGCTGCACACGCAAAGCGAGCTGACAGTCACCAACACTAAAACAAGCAGGCACACCAACACCACTGGCTGCTCCTCTATATGGGCGGAGGAGCTTCGCCCCCGCCAGCAGCGGCAGCTGCAAACCCTTTTAAACAAAACGGTAATCAACTATGTTTATTATTGTTATGTTTAAAAGGGGGCGGGGCCACGGGGATGACGTGCACTGGGGGGGAGTGCTCAGCACTCCCCTTCAGAGCGCATGTGTGTTTGGCCAGCCGTCTCGGGCCTGCCAAACACACATGCGCTGTAGGCTGAGTTGCTGGGCTGGAGAGATCCTGCACAGGCTCCCAGTCTGCCTGGGAGTACACAGCCAGGGCACTACCAGCCAGTCCTGACGCTGCTTTGGGCATTGTCAGGATTGGCTGCAGGGCAGGCTAGGAGCCTGTTCCTGGGGAGACAGTAAGGAAGAGAAGCTGAGCGATGCGGGACCACGCCGAAAAAGGTAAAAAAAATTATTTCATTTTAGGTGTTCCCCCCTTCCCCTCACCACCTCCCCACCCCGCCTCTTCCGTGGTCCGGGAGCCGCTACTGATGAAACAGAAGCCAGTGACAAGTTGCACTGCGCATAGAACTTTCTGTGGAACAAACGCACACCCTCTGCATTAAGAGCAAAAGAATGCAGGATGCCCTCCATACCTTTATTAAACCATTTGTCTTCTCAGGTCTGTCTTCAGCACCTAAATGGCTGAGTGGAGAGGTTAGAGGTACTTCACAACCACAGCAGTGGAGAAAAAACGGAAATGATCTCTTCTGCTATCCTCGTGGGGAAGACATCTACAAGCTGTCCAGCAATTTTCCTGATGCAGAGCCCTTTTTCACCTATGCTACCATTGTTGAGGCCCTCAATGGCCATTTAAAACCCATTGCCAATCCTGACTATGAGAGCTTCCTACTAAGCATAACAAAGCCCAGAAGAGTCAGATGACATTTTCTATCCTCAGCTCAAGAAGCTGGCCAGGATGTTCACCTTCCAGGATGAAGCAGCGAAATTTAGTCCCATCCGCTGTATTACAAGTTCCATAGGCTATAATAGAATTGTAATACTGTGGACGGGATATCCCACACATGTGTGACAGAGTAACCCCCTCCGCCAAACTCTAAATCAGCCCTAAAGTGGTTTTCCCAGAATCACAGGATATTGAGCCGACGCCAAGGCTCAAACCTGGATCCCCGACTCTGGAATTAGCAGCTCTGGCCACTGTGCCACATCCTCCCCCTTGAAGCAAGACCCCATGATCAACATTAAAAAAGGCTCTTTCCAAACCATATCATAAGGTGGACAAATATGACAAGCTAAGACTGAGTTATTGTCTACTGTGAAATCTGAAGTTATTCATTGATTGCTTGTAGACTCTTGCCTGCCCAGCCTGCTCACTGGATAGCCCAATACTGTACTTGCGTATTATGAGCTTCTCTCCATGTGTAATATGGACTCCCGGGCTGTGTACAGACACTGCAGGACACATATCATAATTGCCCCTGCTCGCAGGCTGGCACAGCAAATGGCTCTGATGACATGTCAAGGATGCCCACATGGACTGGAAGGACATGACTGTGCACAGAGCTACAGCTTCCTCCAATATGGGAGCTCAATATGACCCAGCGCAGCCACACCTGTGCATGCCTGCAAGGAGGCTCCCACTAGTTTGTGTGTTGCATTAAATAGGTCAGCTCTCCCAATGCCCACGATTTGCCCAAAGCCATTATTTTTTCACTTGGCCCTCTAAACCAAAGCTGATATGGTCTGATAAGGGAACCAAGAGTTGCAAATAAAACTACACAGTAAAGAGCTACACAGTGGAGACCTGCCAACATAAATAAAAGTCATGTGTGAAAGGAGAGGCTGTGGCTTTGGAAGGGTTGGTGATTCAGCTCAAGAATTACCTAAGAAGACATACTTCTCCACTCTCTCTCCACCAGCTTCTACCCGACCAAATGAAAAAAACAAGAAGCTTGCTGACGCTTCTGCTGCAGTTGAGGCGTAGTCGAAATGCGTAGGCTGTTTATTTTTCTTTTAAATGTGTTTCGCACTTTGTTTAACCTAAATATTACAATGCCCAAAGAAGGACAACAATAAAAGTTTAGAATTGGACTAGATTAAAAAAAAACAATGTGTACAGAACTATAAGGCCCACTTACGGACGCAGGTTGGCTCTACATCCCATTCGCTGGCAGAACTCTGGGTCTTTTGTCTGCACTCTATTTCAGACGTTGAAGGCTGGTACCCCTCAAAGCACTTAACTTGTATCCTCTCTCCACGATCATACCATAGTTTGGTGGGAGATAGGATAAGTCGTGACCAAATTGTGAATGGGCTTTTGCATCTTTCTGAAAAGTAAAAGAAACATTAGAGCCCCTGAGGAGCACAAAATGGTAGATTTTTAAGAATGTCACCAGTAGAGCTCTCCTTTTTTCATGGTTTGCAAGAAGATGTTCTCTACACAATACTAATAGACAGCAGATTCTCTGTGCTTGATCACTTCTAGGCTTAAAGCTAAAAGCAGACTGCATTCACCAGGTGCAAAGCACTTTTTAGTTACAAGATATCAAGGTTTTCATTCATTTTCACACATCCTGATACATATTGATGGGTCTTTCAAACTCAAGTTTCCCCACCCCATCAGATTATAAACAGTTGGAGAGTCCTTTAAAGACATAACAGCACTAAACATGATATTCACACACATTCTATCAGTGTAGTTCAGTCCATAGCAGATCATGTGAAGGATCACCCACACATAAACCTGCCAAGGGTGCAAAACTGACATGTTTCCTAATGGCACTGGTTTGCCTGATGCACCCACTAAAGGGACCACAAAGACTCATTGTAGGAAAATGGCTATTTTTTGCAAATTCACCCCCATTTTTTGTGGAGTGATGCTGCTGTGTTTTGGTACTCTGTGTACGGGGACTCTTCTAACCATGTCCCAGTTTGTGGTCTGACCCCTATAACGGGTTGAAATTGGTTGTACTCTTAACTGGCATATTTAACTTACCTATACGCCCCTAATATATGGTACAAAATGTACAGAGTGTTACGACTCTGTCGTCCCATTTCCAGGGGGTGCTGTAAGGGGACTGTCGGAAGCCTGGGGATCACCTTTAACACTTATCTAGAGTCTCTTACTGACTCCTGTTTGTTTCTCTTTTCTCCATGGTACACTTGTGTGGTACTACATTTGCTTCCTGGGACTGCAAATCCCATAATGCACAGCCTGGTAGTCAGGAAAGCCCGGATTCTGTTTCCCATTGTTTTCTATGGGAGAAGTCCAGTTGCTCCTTTTCACCGGATCCTCTCCTCCAAGACTTGCAAGTGTCTGAAACTACACACACCTGAGACCTCTCCTGTGCAGCCCAGCTTGGAACTGCTTATAAGAAGCCATTTCCTCAAGATCCCCGTCGTGCATTGGACTTCGATTCCTTTGTGTTACAGACCCTTTGTCGGATGATGTTCCAGTTGTGTTCCTGTTCTGTTCCAGCTTGATCCTGTTTCCTGTTTCTCTGCCCTGCTCCTGATTGTTCCAGCCAGAGTCTGCTCCCTATCTCTTAGCCATCCAAAGCCTGCTCCCTGTTTCTCAGCCCTGCTCCTGCCTTGTTTCAGCCTGAACCTTCTCTCTGTTTCCCAGTCCTGTTTACTACTCATTCCTACTCCCTATATTCCAGTCCTGTCCTTGCCTGTTCCAGCCAGAGCCTGCTCTCAGTTTCCCAGTCCTATCTCTGTTTGTTCCAGCCAGAAGTTTGCAACCTGTTTTCAAGTCCTAGTCCTGCCTTTACTTCAGCCTGAGACTGTTCCCAGTTCTTGCCTCTGCCTCTTTGTTTGTTCCCTTCTGTTTCTGTTTCTTCTTGGTTCTTTGTGTCTGGTAAGTGTTCTATCAGTCTTCACCAGTGTATAAGTGTCCTCCTTTGTACTGGGGTTGGCTCCTGGTTTCCAGGAGGCAATTCCAGCCCCCATCCTTGTCTAGTGTTATACGTTGTATTTCGTGCCTATCAGTGACAGTGTTCTATTGCTGTTTTCTCAGGAACCGCCACTGTGTTTCCAGCTGGACCCACAAGAGCGTGTCCTGTGTATGTAAGTACTATCCTTGTTTGTGCTCTATGGTCCAGAGACAGAATCACTTCTGCCTCCTTTCTATGGGGCTGGCAGGGTGACTATCTGTAAGAGCAAACTGCACAGAGGCATTGAGATTCCCTGTCACTGTGGGAGGATCAGCGCCTTACTCTGTGTACAACCCCAGCGTGTTTGTCCACTAGTAATCCGTTTCCTATTTGTTCACACAAGGGTTGCTCTGCTTTTACTTTCCTGTTTCCTGTGTCTGCCCATAGCTGTCCTTTCAGTGTATGCCTTTAGCTACTCTTCTGCCCCAGTACACTACCTCTTTAGGATATTCGGTGACCTCAAGGGGTGTCCCAACCAGAGTCCTGATCAGACCCGCCTGAAACCGTGACACAGAGGGCCTGTAAGTTAAATGCCACTAGTCGACCGCAGCAACCATTGTGCCATCTACTTCAGTGACAGTGCAAACATGACTGTAGGCCTACCATTGTGGCCTGGCTGTGGTAGTTTTAAACCACAATTTGACCTGTCAAAATGAACCCTTTTGACATATCAAAACCTTCCTTTCAAATATTAGGTCACAACCATGTAGGCCCTATAAGCCCAAAGGCAGAATGCATGATATTTAATAGTAGGACAAGTAGAATTTTAATTTTACACATATCCTTATGTGAAGCCCCAGAAGCTATTTTCACTACAGCAACGCTGGCTCTCCTATAGGAAAGCACTGGAGTACATTATTATATTTAATAGTGCTATTTATCTGTAGGAATGTAATGCAAACTCTCTTTTTAAAAGTTATTTTAAAACTAATTTAATGGTAATTTTGATACTGTAATAACTGTTAAAGAACAGATACTTGTAGAAACGTACCCCACCTAAACATCTGGAGGCTCATGTGCGTGAGTTCCAACTGTCATCTGCCAGCTGGATAGCCGCCTTGAAGAGGTGAAAAAACAGGTCACAGAGCATGACATAAACATTGGGTTGTGGGAGGTGTTTCTCTTCGCTTGCAGGAGGGCCACTTGGGCTGTGCCTAGGAACTTGATGCATATCAAAGAGTCCTGTCCTGTCACATTCCAGTTTTAGCTGACACCTACATATGACCCTTCTTTGGTCCCCAGTCAAGCAGACATCAATCCCAGTAGGAAAGGAACTGCCCCCAGACTGGTTTGGAATGATGACAGAGGAAAAGTTGCTCATTTCCATGATAACACCTCTTGTGTGGGAAAACAGTCAGTTACCAGAGGGAGGTGGGTTCTGTCATTTTGGATTTATGTAGGGAGGTGCAGTGTGGGATTATTTACTGCAGGGCAAACATGAACTGCTGAAAAAGTGGGTCGGGTTTCTCTAGAAACCTTTTCTCCACTGGCCATGGAGGGGCCAGGAGCCCTCCCTCCCCCGCAACCTAGAGTCAGGCTTACACTTGGCACCAAAACTATCCCCTTCAGACCACAACTGGATTTCTGGAAGACAGAAAAAGGACAGCACTTGCTATTGAGTCTTGAGAGGGTGTCTAAAGGGCTAGACATTCCCCCATTTGTACCCAGGACAAAGAGGTGGACTCCAAGGGTCAGTTGGCTAACCACAGGTTACGCTAAAGGGCTACAAAAAGCTGCAATTTGAAACTCCACCTGCCCTGGACCCTGCTGGTCGCTTCGCTGGAGTACGTCTTGACAAACAGGGTCTGTTTCTGAGGTCCTGGAACCATTGGCTGTGTCAAAGTTGACTTCTTCTGACATCCTGAAAAACCTGGGATTTAGAAACCTTTTGGAAGAGCTCCGCCCCGCCCATCCTGGCAGGAGTTCCTCTTTGTCTTACTGTCTAGGAGGAATGCACACAGGTCAACTGTTCACAGTCAGGCGACCCAGGGTACAGACTACAGGCACCAAATGGTTAGGACAAGAAAAGTCCAACTTTCTAAAAGAGATGTTTTGATAATTGTGACTTAAAATCTGACTTTACCATTAAAGAGGATTATAAATTACAATTCCTCAAACAAATAAAAAGGATTTTAAAGTACAGTTCCTCAAACAAACAACATTACTTTTCTGCCTGCTCCCAATCACAAGTTAGCACTTAAGATAACCCAATGTCATCCTAAGGGAGTGGTAGGCCTCATAGTAGTGAAAAATGAATTTAGGAATTTTCCACTACCAGGGCATGTAAAACGTAAAAGGACAAGTCAACCTTTTTAAATACAATGCACCCTGCCCTTTGGACTGTTTAAGGCCAACATTGGATGTGACTTATATGCATTAATAAGTGAGTTTTATGCCTGGCAAAAGTGCAATAGCAGGTCTGAGACATGCTTTAAAATGCTACTTAAACGGGTGGCACAAAAAATGGTGAATGTGCACTAGTTGCACATGATTTACAGGCCCTGGGTACATGTAGTACCACTTTACCAGTGAACAACAAGTTATTTAAATGTGCCAATCAGGATAAGTCTAATTCTACCATGTTTTAGAGAGTGGCATAAGCACCTTAGCCCTGGCCAGCAGTGGTAAAGTGCACAGAGTCCTAAAGCCAACAAAAATGAATTTCAGTAAACAGGATAAAAATGAAGTGAAACACAACTTAATATTGAAGAGTGTAAACTCTTAACAATGAATATTTATAATGACAATTTCAATTTTTTGTTTATGCACAACAGACTTAGGGTCCTAAAGAATATCAGAATATCAGAAAATATAAATTTTGTTCCATGCTTTATCTAGTTTTTCTGCTTGCACAGTATGTCTCATTATGAGATGCTTAGGGCCATATTTATACTTTTCGACGCACAACTGCGCCAACGCAGTTGTGCGTCAAAAAATTTAACGCCGGCTAACGCCATTCTGAAGCACCATGCGGGCGCCGTATTTATTCAATGACGTTAGCCGGCGTTAGCCGGCGGAGCTGCCTGGTGTGCGTAAAAAAAAAAAGACTTACACCAGGCAGCGCCGGCGTAGGCGAATATGGAGCTTGGGCGTCAAAAAATGGGGCAACTCAGGCTGAGGCAAAATTTTCACCCCAACCCGAATTGTGCCGTTTTTTTTTACTCCCAACCCCCATTGAAATGACTCCTGTCTTAGCAAAGACAGGAGTCATGCCCCCTTGCCCAATGGCCATGCCCAGGGGACTTATGTCCCCTGGGCATGGTCATTGGGCATAGTGGCATGTAGGGGGGCACAAATCAGGCCCCCCTATGCCACAAAAAATATTTTTAAAAATTACTTACCTGAACTTACCTTAAGTTCCCTGGGATGGGTCCCTCCATCCTTGGGCGTCCTCCTGGGGTGGGCAAGGGTGGCAGGGGGTGTCCCTGGGGGGAATTGGAGGGCACCTCTGGGCTCCTTCAAAGCCCACCGGTCCCTTAACGCCTGCCCTGAGCAGGCATTAAAAAATGACACTAACGAGGGTAGACGTCATTTTTTTTGACCCGCCCACTCCCGGGCGTCATTTTTGCCCGGGAGTATAAATACGACGCACATGCCTCGGAGTCATTTTTTAGAAGGGAACGCCTCCCTTGCATATCATTAACGCAAGGAAGGTGTCCACGCTAAAAAATTACGCAAACTCCAAGATCTTTGGCGCTCGACGCGTCTAACGCCAAAGTATAAATATGGAGTTAGTTTTGCGTTGGATTTGCGTAAAAAAAAATGACGCAAATCCGGCGCAAACAGAGTATAAATATGCCCCTTAGTCTTTCTGGCCATCTATCAGATGACAGTACCAAACCCAGCCTGACCAATATCCAGAGTGCCAGCATACCTTGTCCCAGTATTATGGAGGAATTAAATGTAATCCCCTTGTGGGCCATTATGGAATGAGGAACACCATGTGCAAACCAGTATTAGTGCACCAGATTCTGCAGTGTTTTCCTGAAATCTGACCCATTTGCTGCTGAACAAATCCCTGTATACATCAGAATAACCCTGGAGATGGTCCGATTTATGATGAAGTTGAAGATGGTTCGGTACTGCTAAACACCACACATGTTCCTGAAGCTAAGCCCAACTGTTCTAAGCCATAACTACTAGGAGTTGAGTCCTGGTTTATTTACTGAAACTGTGTGTTTCACCTAGCAAGACTTTGGACTTATTGCATGAGCAGGACTGCATTCTTTCCAACAATTAACCCACTTTGTTAGTGTTGATTTCAGGAGAGCTGATCTTATGAGAAAGAAAAAGTATGTTGCTTTGATTTCAACCTTATTGTATAAAGGCGTGTAAGGTATCTATGGTCACCAACCCCAGCAGAGATGACCATCTGTGCAAGTCCTATAGACCTCTTGCCCTGCTCGTTATAGATAATAAACTCTACATTAAGGTCTTAGGTACATTAGCAGTTCCTATCCTGCTGGATCACAAGAGGATGACCAGGAGTATTCTAACTAATATTAACTAAACAACAAAATACATCTAAATCTTTCTATTGTTATTCTTCACCTTGAGGGAGGTAGAGGTAGATGGTTGTCTTCCAAATAGAAAGGATGGACATCTATAGCTGATCTGTAGCACAATTTCTCTATTACCGAGCTTCTGACATCAAAATGAATACCCAATAGCTCCAAATGATCCAACTTGATTAACCCAAAACAAAAAACAAGAAAATGGAGCACCCTTGCCAGTATTACTTCCTCTTTTTTATGAATGCTGAAATACACTGTTGAAGCTGGTGTTGGTACTTTACTCACTCCATGGTACTGATGAATAAGTTGACAATCTGTCACAGCAAAAGGTGCAACGTACCCCTCCCCTCTATGTAGAAGTTGGATTACCTCTTGTATGGAGTGAGCCTTGACACCAGGGCTTGCAGCCGGGAGCGTTGGGGCCCACGTCTCTCCCCAACCCAAAAAGTTCTAGGCATGGACTGGTCCTGGGACCACTGGACAAGCCTGTGACCTTCACAAAAGGAGGATGAGTGGACAGTGGACAAAGGTAGGAAGGTAAGACTCACTTCTGATGGAACTCACTTTTTCTTCACTTCTACCCTGCCTCCCAGTCCTGGAGTGCCCAGGCAGGTCTTGGGGTTTCTCTTCTCAATATATGAAGGAATGTGTTGTTTTTTCAGAATCAGACAGATCGTGTGACCTGTTGCTAAACATTGTGCTAGAAAATAGTCAGTTTAAGTAGGCGTCAAAGATTTTTGGTCCGCTTTAGGACCAGAGAAGCAGAGTCACCATCTGCACAAATGCAGTTTACTCTGCACATTATACCTGTCAAAGCGGGAATTAAAGAGATGATGAGCTTGAGCTGAAATCAGCGCTTGATGACAGTCTGTGTGGAGGCGCTTTGCTGCGTGTTAATGGGCAGGAGATGCAGTTAGCATGGTGGCAAATTCAGAATGCAGGAACCTTTGTGGGCAGCGGTGACCGCCCAGCCGTTGCAGGTTGTAGTCTCTTTGGGAGTTGAGGGACCAGGATCACGTTATCGCCTCCCTGAAGAGGAATTGGAGCCTCAGTTTTATAGGAATATTTCATATAATTTCGCATAGTTTCTACATTGTTAGTGATTTTGTCAGTCATCAAAGGACACCGCATTAATTTGTCCTAAGACTCCAGGTCTGATGCTTTTTGTTAGGATTTTCTCCCTGATGTATATCAGCAGACTAAAGATTTTAGTTTATTTCTCTGAGATATTTTGGGGTTACGACCTTTGTCTTCCTACACCTGTCCGGGTTCAGGAAGACATTCGACTCTGCGAGGTACTTTTACAACACTATTGCTTCTGAGACAGTGTATTGTGAAAAAAGGGATAATGTAGATCAAAGGTTTTCGTAGAAAAAATCAACCTCAGATACAGAGAGACCAAAAAAGCCGACTGATGAATACAGTTTCAGTCAGAGGTTGCAAGTATTTGGGGGTTAGTAACTTTGAAAACCTCTCTCATGAAAGAGACTTTCCCTATATTCCAAATTCAACACCTTCACATAAACAAGTGATAGAAGGAGGCCTTTCAGCTGCAATAACTTTTTTAGCTTTCAGGCACAGTAAAGTTGACTATGAAGGTTTGTTATTTCCAAACACGGTTTGCGCAGCTCGCTCACTCCACTTGACGTTTTATTCCATCCACACAGCTGCATGTTTTCAGTTTCTCATCCTGCATACGGGTCCTAGTATTACCTCCTAAGATACTGACAGACCTACCTGGGCCCCCGCTGTCTGTGGGCTCCTCGGGACCCGGATGTGCAGTGATGGAGTTGAGAAGCAGCAGCAACAGTGAAGGAGTGAGCACCGCAGCCATCCTTCATTCACACTCCGTCAGTTCTCCCCAGCTCTCAGTGCCCTCCGTTCTCTCGACGAGATCACCGGAAACAGACAAGTCCGCAGACTGCACGTGCAGCTTTTACAGTAGAGCACTTCCTCATTATTCACTATTAGTGTAATACAACATTGTCAAAAAGCAAAGAGATTGGAGCAGCCCCTGTATTTCTGGCACTGATGCTGGCAGCTCTGAAGCCAGGGATCACAAAGGCGGTGCCAGGGGTCGGAAGAGGCAGAACAGAGGTCGCAGCTACGACCCCTGGTGACCCTTAATTGACGTCCATGTCAGTTTGTCTTTAGGTCACTTGTCTGTAAATTGGGGCCATATTTATGAAAAATGACACACAACTGTGCTAACGCAGTTGTGCGTCATCTTTTTTTTTGCGTGAGCTTACGTAATTTCCTAACGCCATCTGTGCGCCATATTTATAAAATGACGTACAATGGAACTAAGGAATGGCTAGAGTCAAAGAAAATGATGCTAGTCGGTCCAGAATGGTGTTAGTGGAAATGGCGTTAGCGGGTGAAAAATGATGCTAGACTGGTTTGTGGCATAAATATTGCCACAAATCAATCTAGTGTCTTTTTTCAACGCACAGGCACCCAAAAATGGACTCCTGTCTAAGTAAAGACAGAAGTAATTCCCACCAACGCCAGGCGTCCAGTGTCCGAAGAGCATGCCCAAATAGCCAGTGCCAGACAGAGGGGCCCATGCAAGGGGCCCCCAGTGGCACAGCCCAAAAAAAAAAGGAAGCTCCCTCCCTCTCTGTAGCGTCCCTGTGGAGTGGGTGGTGGTGTTCCTGGGGGTTGCGGTGGGCATCTTTGTGCCCATTCCATGGTGTTTCCCCATGGAAATGGGCCTACCTGGACCTTAACGCCTCGGCTGGCCCAGTCGTTAAATAATGTCGCTAAGCGAGCTTAGCGCCATTATTTAGATCCGCCTCCCACCCATGTGTCGTTTCTGCGCCGGGGGCTATATGGTGCTAAGGGGTTAGAGTCATTTTCAGGAAGAGAAGGCCTACCTTGCATCTCATTGACTCAAGGTGGGTTCGCGCATCCTAAAAATGGCGCTAATTCCAATATTTTGATGTTAGACGGGTCTAGCGTCAAAATATAAATATGGAGTTAGGTTTGCGCTGTTTTAACGTAAAAAAATATGATGCTAATGCAGTGCAAACCAACCACAAATATGGGCCTAAGAGTGCAGAATACATTCGGACAAGTTGTGAAATCACATCAGATGAGACACCGTGATCTACAAAATAATATTCCTCACTATTACAAGCCAAGAATTCCGTCTGATTGAGTGAAGAGGTGGGCGACCAGTGTTAAGGTAGTCAAACTGAGGAGAGCACTTGCACAACACAGTCACAGTGATTTAAGCAGAGAACATAGCTGCCATGTTTTCATAATGTGTAATACTTCTCTGCTTTCAGTGTGTATGTGAGTGACAATCCTCCACTACCTAATGAGTGACACTTTATTATAAGGGACCTCCCACAAACTGTATTTTGTCTGGTCACTGCATGCTATCAAAAAGGTGCTTCTTAACCTGTGGTCTAGGGCCCCCGGAGGTCCACAACACCTTCTCAGAAAATCAAATACTATGAATAGATTAATAAAGCGTCTATGTACAAGGAAGCAAAAAGTAAAATTGAACATTTTAAAATATTCTGTAAATGTGAAGTAATTTTATATTAGGCACAAAACATTAAGTTATTATCCTCAGACTGATTTGTGGGAGCAGTACAAGTTCACCAAACTAAATAAAAAATGGATGATAGGCATTACTAATTGAATTTAGAAAAGCTCCAACCTGACAGTTAAAGTTGAAATGTTGATTTTTTTAATCTTTGTGATTCAAATCAATAATGTAATCATCTGTGTATTTAAAGAATGCCTGTGTCTGTATTTCTGTATATTGTTTTGCGGTTTAAATCATCAAAATTGCTTACGCTGTGGTTCCCTGGTACCAGTAATGAATCAGTAGTGGCCACCAGATGCCAATAATGATCCACTGGGGTTCCCCAGATTCCAGTAATAGGTTCCTGTGGGGGTCCACAGAAGGCAAAAGGTTAAGAACCACTGATCTAGAAAGTTCATGTGCACCCCACCAGACAATATTAATAGATGCGTAAGCAAATTGCACCCGCTACTTTCTCTGTTCACTGCTGCATGCGACCATCCAGAAACTATCTTAAAACTGCACGTGAAATACATTTGAACTATTTCAGAGGTTGCAAAGTGCACCTCCTACTTTCCCTGGGGACTGCTGCATGGGCCATCCACAAACTCCACTTTACTCTACACGGCCCCCACTGCAGGGAGTTGGGTAGAAGTGACGCCTGCATCTCATCTAGACAGTGATGTCAATGCATCAGCAAACTGCACTCTATTTGTCACATGGCCATTGCTGCATAGGGCCATCAACAAACTCCACTTTATCAGGATCCTCCTGTTCACAGTTGGTCACTAAAGTGCTCAGGGTCCAATTCATGCTTCCCTCCTTATTTTGTGTTGCTCCTCACCGAGATCCATTGAGCTTGACTTCTGTTCTATTCTATTCTATACAGCACTTGTGGAGCGTGAGGCTACCCATAGGCCTCCCAGTGCTAAAGTGAGGCACAGAATCAGGATCAGGATCTGGGGGGGAGAGGGCACCTTAAAGGAGCCCTTCTCCAAGTAGCCATGCTTTCAGGGCTTTCCGAAAGTTGACTTCCTGTTTAATTGATCTTAATGCAGGGGGTCTATTCCACAATTTGGCCACATTGTAAGTTAAGGAACGCCCACCATAATTCATCTGTTTGATAAGAGGAATCTTGACCATTTGAGCATTTGAGGAGAGAAGCCTTTTATTCAGGAGGTATGGAGATATCAGAGATCGAAGGATTGGGGAACCTTTGCCAAGTAGAATTCGGTGGGCAATCCAGAGTGATTTCATTTTAACTCTCTCATTCACCGGGAGCCAATGAGAGCTTAGTGATTGTCTTGCTGACTGATATCTGGGGATGTTATACAGTACTTGAGCCGCAGAGTTTTGTACAATCTGAAGTTTTCCTATTGTGGCCGTATTCGCTTCCAGGTATAATGAGTTACCATAGTCCAAGCGGGACAGAATGAGTGCCTGTACTACCAACCTTCTTGCCACATCGGAAGCAGAGGGAGGATTTTACTAAGCATTCCCAGCATACCATAGCAGGTAGCTGAGAGCTTTATTGCCTGGGAGTCGAATTTGAAGGCTTTATTCAACCAGATTTCCAGGCTCCCCATGGCGGATTTTGGGACAAGAGAGTTCCCCAAACTAGTTGGCCAGCCCACATCTAAAGAAGGTTTAAAATTATTGACCAGGTTCATCAATTCCATTTTGTCTCAATTTAATTTGAGACAAGAGCTCTTCAATCATTCAGCCACTTTCACTAAACAGGGACCCAAGAAAGGGAAAGAAGAGTCTTGGCATGGCTTAAGGGAGATAAAAACTTGTGTGGCATCAGCATAAGAGACTAATAAAATCCCAAAAGGCAGGACAATGTCCACCAGTGATCTCATATACAAATTAGAAAGAGTATGGCTCAGTGATGAGCCCTGAAGAACTCCACATTTTAATGGATGAATTTCTGAGGTGCAATTACCCTCAAAGACCTGAAAAATCCTATTCTCTAGGAAGGACTTCAGCCATGCTGAAGCAGGGCCTAAGATTCCCACCCTCTGCAACTGACCCACAAGAATGCCATGGCTTACAGTATCAAAAGCTGAGCTTAGATCGAGGAGAGTAATTGCTGCCGTCCCTTCCAGGTCATGTAGCTTTTTAGCTTCTTCTACCCCGGCTAAGAGGGCTGTCTCTGTGCTGTGATACGGGCAAAAACCCGTTAGATTGGGATGTAAAATATCATGCTTCTCAAGGAACTCTGACAGTGCAAGTTTCACATGCTTTTCTACAATTTTGCTTATCTCAAAAAGGAGGGATATTGGGCAGTAGTTGCCCATGTCAAGTGGGTCCATATTTGTTTTTTTTGAAGGGGCTTTAACCATGACATGTTTCCATGCTTTAGGGACACAGCCCATGGTTAAGGAGAGATTCACCATCTCCAAAATAACTGGAAGTACCTCATCTTTTACTTTTCTTAAAATGTGAGGTGATATTGGATCCTTAGTTGACCCAGACTTATTTTTACCTAGAATGTTGGGGAGGTTGTCCGAAGTCATGGGAGGTATTGCATTAAGTGAGTACAGCTAAGTGTACGGCAGGGCCTCCTGAATCTATTATCCTCATTTTCAATTGGTCATTGGAGCTTAATATAGATGTTCTGAATTTTTGTCAAGAAAAAAGATGCCAATTCATTGCATAGTGATGTTGAAGGTTCGAGAACGGAGCCCCTTGAGGAAGGTTCCGAAAGGTTTTTTACTATTTGAAACATCTCATGTGCGGAACTGGCACAAGTCTAGTAAAAAAAGAGTTAGGTGAGTATAATTTGGTGGCGACTGGTGCTTTGGGGCTTTGTGGCTCTGCCCCAGCAATTTGTAGTTCTGTAACATTTTTTGATGTAGTCATCGCCTCAAGCTCAGTGAGCAACCTCCTTAGAGCCTTGAGACCCTTACGGGTGAGTCGTTGCGCTTTACAAACTCTGAATGATTGATTGATCTCAATTTACATGCAATACCTTAAGTACCTGGCTTTTTATAGTTTAGTCTGGCAGCATCACGATGAGACGGGAGGTACCATGTGCAGGATTCTTTTTTGTAGGGTTTACCTTCTTATAGCTTATAGGTTATACCTTCTAACAGCCCTTGTTTTCTCAAGAAATACGCCTCATCTGTTGTGCAGATTGGCACTTTCAGTCTCAGTGGGTGCTGCAGGTTTAAGCTCTGCATGATCACGTCACTTAAGAAGCATCCAGTTCACAGCAGCCTGTCTTCAAAGTTTACATGAAAAGAGACTACCGGTCAGTGGTGTATTCTGGAGTAGCAGATCGTGGTATGATTTTGAATCTTCCATTCACTGCTGCCGCACCATTTACTGAATTCTATATTCTGTAACTGGTTCTTTAATTAAGAGTGTTAGCGAAATGCATTTTAACCTTTTTTTTTGTTTAAATTCACCCCTCTCAGTCGGGCTTCCGGGCAGGCTATAGTACCAAATCAGCTCTGCTCAGGGTTACAGAATTCTTGAAACATGACTTAGATGAAGGGGAGGCAGCTGCACTTCTGCTCCTAGACTTAAGCACACCCTTTGACACGGTTAATCAAGATACATTACTCCGGAGACTTATTTGCTTGGGTATAAGATGCAAAGCCCCCACAGGATTAGAATCCTTTTTGAAAGCTTGCTTTTTTCAGGTTCATTCTGACCAATTTAGATCTAAGGCACGCGCTGTTACATCTGGAGTTCCTCAGGGTTCTATTCTGAGCCCGCTACTCTTTAATCTGTATGTGAGACCATTGACTAATATTGTTGAGAGTTTTGGTCTGACTCAAATTCTCTTATGTGGATGACACCCAAATTGTGGTCTCCTTGACCTCTGAAAATAAATCAACTGTAGCTGCACTTCCCCTTTGTCTTCAGCAGCTGGCAAATTGGATGTCTGCTAATTCTCTGAAGCTGAATGGGGACAAGACCAAACTTTTATTGGTCGGTAAATCCCCTTCATTATGGAGCTCACATCTTTGGCTGACATCCTTGGGTGCTCCTCCACTTCCTGCCACATCGGTAAAGAGCTTAGGAGTATGGCTTGATCAGGAGGTGTCTATGAAAAAACAGATAACGATGGAAGCTGCCACGTGTTTTGGCATCCTAAAATGGCTAAGAAAAATCCTTTGTTGTATTCATTTTGTAGCCCAGTGCACCGTTGTCCAGGCCTTGGTCATGCCAAGGTTGGATTACGGAAACATTCTTTACCTAGGTGTCAATAAAATCTTACTAAAATGGCTCCAAGTAGTACAAAATGCTGCGGCGCGTCTTTTGCTCAGTCCAGCACAGCTTGTAAGCCTTGCTACTTCATTAACTTCTTTTCATTGGCTGCCTGTTGAAAAACAGGTGTATTTTAAAGCACTGTGCTTCATGTTTAAATTCCTCCACAACAGCACCCCCTCCTACCTGAGCACAGAAGTTACTTAATGCATGCTGCAATGGATCCTTAGATCGAGTTGTCAGCGACTTGCCGTTGTTCCTAGAGTCAAGATGTTCCGACAAGGTGGGCATGCGTTTTGTACTCTGGGACCCAAATTACGTAACTCTCTACTGTTACATCTGAGAAACTGTAATTCCTTGTTGGAATTCAGGAAGATGCTGCAAACTTGGCTGTTCCCATTGTCTTAATTTGTAAAAGTGTCTTAGAATACTGTACTCTCTGGTGAGTGCTGGGAAACCTGTTGTGCGCGCTTTATAAGATGGGTAATCAATCAATCAATCAGAATAGAGCGTTGGAGTGTGAGGCCCTTTCTGGAGATTATTGGTGGAGCCAAAATTTTCATTTTTTTCTAATTCTAGGAGTGATCTGGCAGCTCTAATGTGAATGGGAAGGTTTTTCCAGGCTTTAGGTGCTAAATATAAAAAAGTGTGGCTGCTGGCTCTTTCGATGCAGGGGACATGGTCGAGCAGCATGCTGGCAGAGTGAGGATGTCTGGTCGTGTTGTAGAAGCTTTGTGGATGTTCAAGTATGCCGGTCCTTGGTTTCGCAGTGCTTTTTAAGTGTGTTTGAGTGATTTGAAGAGGCCGAGTTTATGATTGGAGAGCCAGTGGAGGTCTTTGAGTGTGGTGATATGTGGGTGCAGGGTGGGAGTTTCATTGTGAGTGTGACTGCTTCATTTTGAATAACCCTAAGTCTCTTTGTGAGCCATGTGGTTTTGCCAATGTGAAGTGTGTTTCCTCTGTCGAGTTTGCTAGTTATTAGGACTTGGGCGATGGTTTGACACGTGTTGAGCAGAAGCCATCTGAAGATTTTCCTGAGGAGCCTGAGAATGTGGAAACAGGAGAAGGTGTTCAAGTTAATCTGGTTGTTTGATTGCCAATCAAAATTTCTAGTTTCTTAGCTTGGCTTGCACAGGGTGAGTGTGGGTCTGAAATTCTGAGGGCCAACAGATCAAGTGCCAGAATGAGAGTGTCTTTCTCGAAGAGTACCACCTCTGGTATGTCTGAGTTGAACTTCAAGCAGTTGGTCTTCATCCAGTAAGCAACTTCTTGCATGCAATCAATGGATTTTGTTTAGGTACTGGAGAGGATGAGCAGAGTGTCATGAGCATACAAGATGATGTTGCTCTGCAGGCTCAGAAAATGCTAGCAAACTGTGCCATGTAGACTTTGAAAAACCTGGGGCTGAGTGATAAGTCTTAGGGGGCATCGCAGATCAGGTTGGAGACAGTGGAGGGGTGCTGGAACAGACTAACAGCCTAGTATGGTTTGTGATCCAATGAAATGCCTTTCTTTGCATCTGGTTTCTTGGAGGTGCTGAGACGATTGAGTTAAACACGGTCTCAGAGGTGCTGCGTTGTCTTCCTCGTCCATGATGATGCAGATGTTACTGGTGGCAGTGATGAGGGCAGTCTTGGTGCTGTGATTTGATCTGAGTCCAGATTGGGATGGATCATAGACATAGGCCCTCATTACAACCCTGGCGGTCGGTGTTAAAGCGGCGGTAAAACCGCCAACAGGCCGCCGGTAAAAAAAATGGAATCACAACCGTGGCGGAAACCGCAAACATAGACAGACACTTTAACACTCCGACCGCCACAGTGGTAGAACAAACAGCGTGATGGTCACCGCCAACAGACAGGTGGAAGACAATGTACCGCCCACAGTTTCATGAGAGGCTAATCCGCCACCTTTTCCGGGGCGGATTCACTGTAAACAAGAACATGGCGGAAACAGGACTTGGAAGGGAAAACGTTCACCTCAACGCACCCCACTAGGAACCAGGACGCCATGGAGCCTGAACTCTAAATTCTACCTGCCATTCTCTTCCTGCTCCTCTACCAGGAGCATGAAAGCCGGCGGCGACGACCACAGTGAGTACCACACCTACGACACAGGGGAGGGGGAAGGGAAAAGAGAGTGACACACACACAGTGTCGTGAGGTGGATGGCTGTTGGGTGGGTGTGTGACTGCGTTTGTGTAGTTTGGGAGGTGGGCTCACAGACACACTGGTAGAGGACACAGGGGATGTGTGAATGGTAGTGGGGGTGGTGAGTGCACGTGAGCGGTGTGTGGTAATGGGCGTGCTGGTGATGGAGGTAGTGGCTGAAGATGTACTGCATGCAGGTGTGAGTGGAGACGTGACAGGGAGGGAGGAGGGAGACGAGGAGGAGGGGGACACAGTGGAGGCAGTGTATGTTGGTATGTGTGCATGGGTATGATGCTTGTGTGAGTACCTGTGGGATGTGTGGTGCTTATGTTTGCCAGAGCTACCCTTGTGTGTTGAGGTGTGTGCATGCTGGTCTGATGGTGTGCTTGGGATAGGCTGAGGTACTGGGGATTGTTGCTCGGTGGAGGAAGTTGGAGGGGGGAGGCTTGACACAGGGACAATGGCTGCCATCAGTGCTGAGGCCAGAGTCTGACAAGCTCGCTGTTGGGCTGCCTGATCAGAATGAATGCCCTCCAGGTATGCATTTGTCTGTTGAAACTGCCTCTCTACACCCTGGATGGCATTCAGAATGGCAGACTGCCCAACAGTGAGGGATCTGAGGAGGTCAATGTCCTCCTCACTGAGGGCAGCAGGGCTGACAGGGGCAGGGGCTGAGGTGCCTGGGGCGAAGGAGATGCCCACCCTCCTGGGTGAGCAGCCACGGGGCACACGCTGAGGGGCTGCTGGGAGGGGGGTGCTAGTAGGGGGGGTAGCGGCTGTACCTGTAGATGCGGTGGGCACAGAGGGCCCTGCCATCGCAATGGAGCTCCCATCAGAGGAGGAGTCGGTGTCGCTGGTCTCAACTCCTGTCCCCGCCGTGGAGCTCCCCTTGCCCTCCATCCCACTGGTGAATTCGGAGTCTGTAGTGTCGCCCTCCAGGGCCATGTGGGATGCAGTTCCCTCCTGCTCCGGTGGCACTGTTTCTCCGTGTGATGATGCTAATGCACACAAGAACAGGTAGACCACAAAAAAGGGGGGAAATAAAGTAGAAAAACATGTTCAGTGCATGCAATACGGCTACCGTTGGTGGACACTACAGACACAGCAGCCCTCTGCACTACGCCATGCACTTAGAGTTCCCTAATTAATCAATCACAGCGACATGGGGTACAAGGCCTATGCCCGATTGCTGCACACATTGAAGTCACAGGAGCCTGACTAGGGGTAGATGGCTCTTAACACTGGTGGGGTGGGGTGCCACATGGCCTGCCTTACGAAGGGACCTTGCCTACAAAACTGGCCCTGGCCTAGGGGTACCCACAGCCCACCTCCCCCGCCCAGACACCTCCAATGCGCGCTGAATCAGATGAATGTGACTGTACTCACCCCTTTGTGGCTGCTGTGATGCCCTCAAGCACCCATCCAACTCCGGATACGCCACCGCCAGGATCCGGAACATCAGGAGGGTCATAGTGCGATGGGCACCCCTCCCACGTTGGGAGGACATCCCCAGCTGGACCTTCGCCGTCTTCTTGCTCCAGCGGCGAATGTCCTCCCATCTTTTCCAGGAGTGGGTGCTTCGTCTGTGGTGGACCCCCAGGGTTTGGACTTCCTTGGCGATGGCACGCCAAATATCCTTCTTCTGGTGGGCGCTGACCTACAGGAATAGTACAGGGGAAAAGGAGAAGATATAACTGTCCGGACCGTCACAGTCATTGGCCCACGTTTCTACCCTTGCCATGACGCACATGCACTCACTGTCGTTGGATGCACGCCTCATTCCCCCCCCAATCTCCCATCCACACCACTCCAAACAGGCATTGCCCATACAGCATGCTCACAGTGTACTCACCTGTTTGTCTGGAGGACCGTAGAGTAGCGTGTACTGGGGGAGGACCCCATCCACTAGTTTGTCCAACTCCTCCGATGTGAAGGCAGGGTCCCTTTCCCCAGACACTTGAGCCATTGTTGCTTCCAGACTGAGGTCACAGCAGCACTTGCAGTGTAGGTCCTCTCCTGTTGAAGATCAGGTATCAAGTGAATGAACAGAGAGAAAATGGCGGTCACGTCCGCGGCAGTGCGTACCGTCACCACCGGCGTACATCGCCATTGGCTCCCTGGACCCATAGGGTCCAATGTTAACCAATGCAGGATTGCGCCGCGGTTTTCGACCGCCTACCGCGACAGTGTACAATGCCAGCGCTGTTACCTCATACCCCCTTGTCCCACCTTACAGGTCAGGCAGCCACCATTTCAGGGGGCCACGTGCCATTAATTGTAAATGCGTCACACATATCTTGGCCTTGCATACACACTAAGACAGGCACATAGCGGATTGAAAAATGTGTGGAATAAAGTTGTGTTTTCTTACCTCAGTGTTGGCTGACCCTCTGCTCGCTGTTCTCATTCATAGAGCACGTCCTCTGGGGCAGGTGTGGAGATGGCGGCATCCTCCGGTGTACAGACCGCTGGTGGACCTGTCGACAATGGAAGAGCGACATGTAATTGTCACCTACAGACTTGACTGTGCCACAATCCATGAACTGTGTGCCCAGTTGGAGCCAGACCTGATGTCAGCTATCTGCCATCCCACAGGTATCCCCCCTCTAGTGCAGGTCCTGTCAGTACTCCATTTCCTGGCAAGTGGGTCTTTTCAAACTACAGTGGCCGTAGCATCAGGGATGTCCCAGCCTATGTTCTCCAACGTGTTGTCCAGAGTGTTGTCTGCCCTGCTGAAACACATGTGCAGCTACATAATTTTCCCTCAGGTGGAGGATTTGCCTACAGTGAAAGGTGACTTCTATGCTTTGAGACATATCACCAACATCATAGGTGCCATTGATGGGACACATGTGGCCTTGGTCCCCCCCAGCAGGAGTGAACAGGTGTACAGAAACCGGAAGAGTTACCATTCAATGAATGTGCAGATGGTGTGTTTGGCCGACCAGTACATCTCCCATGTGAACGCCAAGTTTCCTGGCTCAGTGCATGACGCTTACATTTTGAGGAATAGCAGCATCCCTTACGTGATGGGGCAACTCCAGAGGCACCCTGTGTGGCTATTAGGTGAGGACATGGACCCTATACAGTGTGAATATTTGTCTGGGGTTGCCCCTAAGGGTTAGTGTGTGTCTAACAGTTGTCCCTCGACATTTGCAGGTGACTCTGGCTACCCCAAGCTGTCATGGCTACTGACCCCAGTGATGAATCCCAGGACACATGGGCGAACTAGGAGGGTTATAGAGAGGATCTTTGGCCTCGTGAAGGCCAGGTTCAGGTGCCTCCATATGACAGGTGGTTCCCTATTCTACTCACCATAGAAGGTGTGCCAGATCATCGTGGCCTGCTGTATGCTGCACAACTTGGCTTTGCGACGACAGGTGCCTTTTCTGCAGGAGGATGGTCCAGAAGGAGGTGTTGTGGCAGCTGTGGAGCCTGTGGACAGTGAAGAAGAGGAGGCAGAAGAAGAGGATATCGACAACAGAAACACCGTGATTCATCAATACTTCCAGTGAGACACAGGTAAGAAGACATCACTGCCTCCTACATCTGATACACTTGTTCTACCTCTCATTTGTCTCTCATTTTCACCCAGTGTATGGACCCTGATTTGTCATTTTCCCTTTCGATTTCACAGATGTGGGTCCCACTGTGTGACCACTGCTATGTTACCTCATGGACTAGAGCTGTGTGACATAGGTATGTTGACAATAGAATGGACATTGCTATTTCCCTCAGTTATTGTATAATACACATTTGTGAAAGCACAGACTGACTCCAGATAGTTTTGTGATTTAAGGGTGTTTATTTAAGTGCTAATTAGTGGAGGGGGTTGTAAAATGGTCAGGGGTGATGGTGGAGGAATGTCCATGGCATAGTCCAGTCTATTAGTCTCACAGGTGCATTGTCCAAAGGGCCATAAGAAGTGGAGCTGGGGCAGTTTAAGGATGGACAGGGACAAACTGGGACAGAAGGATGACAATCAGGATGGTCTAATTTCTTGGCGGGGGTCTTGACATTGTTCTCTGTCTTTGTCCTGGATCTCAGGGACCGCTTGCGGGGTGGTTCTCCATCTGCTGGGGCTGGGGTGCTGGTGTCGTGGTCCTGTGGCGGTGCCTCCTGACCACTAGCGCCGGCAGAGGTGGTGGGCAGTTCATCGTCCAGGCTAGTGTCAGGGGCCCCTTGTTGTGCCACATTGTCCCTCCTGGTGTTCACGAGTTCCTTCAGCACCCCTACAATGGTGCCCAGGGTGGTATTGATGGATTTGAGTTCCTCCCTGAACCCCAATTACTGATCCTCCTGCAGCCGCTGTGTCTCCTGAAACTTGGCCAGTACCGTTGCCATCGTCTCCTGGGAATGGTGGTAGGCTCCCATTATGTTGGAGAGCGCCTTGTGGAGAGTGGGTTTCCTGGGCCTGTCCTCCCCTTGTCGCACAGCAGCCCTCTCAGTTCCCCTGTGTTCCTGGGCCTCTGCCCCCTGAACCGTGTGCCCACTACCACTGCCCCCAGGTCCCTGCTGTTGTTGGGGTGGTGGGTTAGCCTGGGTTCCCTGTAGTGGTGGATACACTGCTGCTTGACGTGTCCTGGGGACAGAGGTATGGGCCCGCTGGGTGGGTGCTGTGCTGGTGTTTCCTGAGGGGGGAGGCTCTGTGGTGGCTTGTGCCAGTGTGAGGGGAACCGACTGTCCCGAGGTCCCAGATGGGCCGGGCTGGTCATCTAGATCCAGTTGGACAAAGCTGCTGTCATCACTGTGGGCCTCTTCTGTGGGTGGAGTGGACATGTCTGGTACCTCCTGTCCGGTGACGTTGGGTAGGGGTCCTGCAGGGGTGTAAAGGCATGATTATTGCATCTGTGTGTGCCATGGTGTGCAATGGGTGGGTGACCCTGTACCCCAGTGCTTGCATTCCTGTGTAGGACCTTGTGTGCTAATTGTTTAGGGGTCTGTGTGGGTATGTGTAGTGGCCATGCATTGGTGATGGGTGTCCATGTTTTGTTGTTGCATGCAGGGCTTGGTGTGGGGATGTGTGGTTTGTGATAGTGGGACATATGTGAGGAGTTGGAGTGATGGGGTGAGGGGAGGGTATGTGATAGCATGCAGGTAGGGTGGTTGATGTAATAGTTAAGATTTGACTTACCAGAGTCCATTCCTCCAGCTACTACTGCGAGGCCCTCAGGATGCAGTATAGCCAAGACCTGCTCCTCCCATGTTGTTAGTTGTGTGGAAAGAGGTGGGGGTCCGCCGCCAGTCCTCTGAACTGCGACGTAGTGTCTTGAGACTACACAACGCACCTTCCCCCGTAGGTCGTTCCACCTCTTCCTGATGTCATCCCGTGTTCTTGGGTGCTGTCCCACTGCGTTGACTCTGTCCACGATTCTGTGCCATAGCTCCATCTTCCTAGCTATGGTGGTGTGCTGCACCTGTGATCCGAATAGCTGTGGCTCTACCCGGATGATTTCCTCCACCATGACCCTGAGCTCCTCCTCAGAAAACCTGGGGTGTCTTTGCGGTGCCATGGGGTGGTGTGGGTGATGTGTGCAGTGGTGTGTGCTGTGATGTGTGGGGTGATGTTCAGGGGTGTGTGGTGTTTTGTGCAGGGTGTTTTGTGCGTGTATGTGTGATGGTGTTGTGTGCCTCTGTATGCTGGTGTTGTCTTTGCTGTGCTGTCTCTCTGGCCTTCGTCTACATTTTTGGTTGTAAGGGTTTGTGGGTGATGTGGGCGGGTGGTTTATATTGTATTCGTTGTGTGGGAGTGGTGTGTGTATGTGTATCAGGTGTGTGTATTTGGAACTGTCCAATGTGGTTGTGTATTGTAAGTGTGTGTGTATTTTGAGCGCTGCAGTGTGTACTGCCAATGGTTTACTGCGGTTTAAAGACCGCCGCGTGGATTCGTGGGTCGTGATAGTGTGGGTGTATTCCTGTTGGCGTGACGGTGAAGGTTTTGTTATCAACAGTTTATCACTGACCTTTGGTGTGGCAGACTTGTGTGGGTGTCTAGATTTTGGCAGATTCCGAGCTGTGGGTCGTAATAGCTGTGGTGGAATTCCGCGGCGGTGTGTTGGCGGTCTTCTGCACGGCGGAAAGTGGCAGTTACCGCCAATGTTGTAATGACCCCCATAGTTCTCAATAAAGTTGTCGGCCAGTCGGTTGTTTATGAGCTTTCTAGGATTTTCGCTGGGTAGGGTAGCAGGGAGATGGGTCAGTAGTGTGCTAGTGTCTTCAGGTCTGCTAAAGGGTTTTACAGTATTGATAGGATGGTGGCATGTTTCTAAGGGTCCGGGCATTTCGTGGATCTGTGTTGCTGATGGTATTACCAGAGGGCGGAACTGTAGGTATGGTTGTCATATTCATTTTGGTTGTGTTTCTGTCCATGCTACATCTGTTTGCAGTGGCATTTGGTGAGTCATAGGTTGTCTGTGTACTAGCTTGATGTTTGGACAAAACTTCGGATTAAAAATATCAGTAGGCCAATATGTCAGAAAATAAATATCAGATTGCACAAATATTGTAACAATATTTGACAGATATGTAAACTACCACTGGGCTCGAATCAATCATAAAGCCTTTCTTTATACTGGAGTAACTGACTAGAGTTGTATGTGCCGGACAAAAAGGGTTAAGCAGTGCTTTTCTAGGAAGTTGATGTTGAAAGCAATAATTATTGTGCTCTAATATACTATGACACATTGTCCTGAGGATGGTCTCATGGACGGTTTGGGCCTTGGGAGACTGAAACGTCGACCTTATACCTTCCACAACGCAATTCAATGCATGAGCTGCTGGAGTCCATTAGGAGTGATGTAGGATTGTTTGAAAGACTGCATACAGGACTCAAACCTTTTGTGGTTGGAGAGTCAGGAGGGCTGGCACTCTCCTTCTGTCCCATGGATGTAAAGGGATTGTGGACTAAAGGGGTGTAACAGTGTTGCAACAACGCTGCTTTGTAATATAGAAACGGGGCCGATATTGCCATATCCCCGGGGCACTGAAATAAGAAAAGAGGGCCAAGCTCTGCAAGCAAACCCGGATTAAAAGCGTGACGGAAGGGGCTTGAGGCGGCAAAGACAGGGAGGAGGAGGAGGAAGACGTCCAGAGAGAGAGAACACAGAGAAGATCAACCAGCGGAGGAGACGAGTGTAGCAGTGCAGAGATGCCCCAAACGAACAGGAGAGACGAAACAACAGCGGGACAAAGCGAAAGAACCAGCCACGTCCCTGGAGGGATGTGGCTCATGCAGGTACATGCCTGCATACAGAATCCTATGGGATATTGGTGGAGGTGGGGAGGAGGGAAGGACAGATTGTGGGAAGGGAGCGAGCATACTACTCTTCGGCTCCACCTTATCACCACTTTCAGTAGGAAGGACACCTCACTGAATCATTAATGTTTAGTAAATATATTATCCTAACAGACACAATAAGGTGTTTGTATTATATTTTCCCTTCTTTTTCTCCCACATGGGACTTTTCTCCTCTCCCTTTTGTCCTTCTCTCTTTTTTTAACTCTTTCACCCCCACCCCCTCTACTAAATAACAACAAAAGAAGAGAAAATAAAGTCCACTTACCTTTATTTCCTGGTTCTATTTTGCCCACATGGTCCTGCCAAGGTTGGAGGAAGTCCCAGGAAACACCCCCTAGAAGAAAGGAGACACAGAGGACATCAGAACAACACATAGAAACCCGAATAGAAAAACAAGACAAGAAAGAAGAACAGTAAAAGAAGGAAACGGAAATAAACCATTTACCTTTACATACTCTAATTTAATAAATTCCACCTATTATTAAATTCTGGCTGAGCTAATTTTTTTGCCTTCCCAAACAACACCCAAAAGAACCCATCACAAGGGGTCACCAGTGCCTTTGTATAAAAACACCCAAAATTCTCTTTGATGCTTTGCTATATTGATGAATATATTATTAGTGAATATATGCAAATTTATTTTTCCAGAAACTAATCACACGCTGTTTGATGATTCATTCATTTACGGAATATGATTTGTGGTTATTTACAACATTAATACTATTTAATATCGCTGAAATATTTGTATGCAAATGATTCCTCCATGAACATTGTATGTTTTACAGTTTAGATTATGCAGTTTTGTGGGGAATATTGGGTTACCCTGTTTATTTGTAACAGTGGAGGATTAGTCGTACCATCTTCAGGGCATAGGTGTGGGCATCTCCTAATTTTATAGGTTACATTGTCCTCCACCTTATACAGATCCATCACCGCCTTTCACTCCCTTAAGGTGGGGACCTCCGGCACCACCTTCAGCGACATGCTACATCTCTTATAGCCACTACTAGTTCCAGGTTACAAAAGAGAAGCTAAGCCTGTGGGATATCCGCATCAGTCGGGACACCAAGCAGAATGTACTTGGGCAAGAGGAATATCTGTTCCAAGTATGTTGCGGAGCTCCCTCATCAGATTTGGCCAATATGCCTGAACAGCTTTGTAGTCCCAGAGTGTGCCCACAAATGTAGCCCCGCTCCTTTGCAGCTCACACAGTCCAGAGACTCCACTCTCCCTATTTTCTGTAGTTGTTCACGATCGTAGTAGACTTGATGTGATATCTTGAGCTGTATCAGTTGCAACTTGGACTTAATGGTCACTTTTCTTGGGTGCATCATGGCTGCTTCCCAGTCCGCATCGTCCGTCTCTCCCATGTCCCTCAGCCACCTCTCTCTTAGCTTACCCAGTGTATTCGAGTTTTTTTAATAGGTAAGTGAGATCACCTTTGAATCAAACTTTTCCATGAGGAACCTGCCCGCAAGGGGAGCATAATTGGGTATGTCTAGTTCTCCCAGCCACTCTGCTTGCCAAGCATGTTGAAGCTGCACATTTTTTAGGTATTCTTTCGGGTGCTTTTGGTATTCCCTCTGAAGGGAGGAAAAGGGCATTAGGTTTCCATCTTCCAGAAGATCACTGATCTGGGAGATCCCAAGCATTCCCATGCCCCAAAACCCTTGAGTTTCCCCAGTTTCTGCATCCTCGCTTCTTCCCAAACAGACATTGCTCGGGTAACCATACTCGCCCATCCTATACATACTATGGCTTTCTTCCAGGCTTCCAGTACCACCTGCGTTGCCAGCAGTAAATGTTGGATGCCCTCTCCTCTGTACATATAGTGTAGATGTGACCATGGGGCAAACTGTGCTTGTTCCAACCTATAGGTGGAGTGTCCCTGAGGTGCAAATGTCCAATCGTTTCTTAACACTATATGCATAGCTATATGTAGGTCCTAACACCTGGGAGAGTGCACGCACTGTTAAATGAACTGTTGAAGCATCTCAAGGACTATTCCGGGGTGCCCCAGCTCCAGTAGTGTCGTCAAGTCCCCCTCTAATTTGGCAAACGTAGCCTCTGGGATTGGATAATACGTGTTCTGCAAGGCATGTAGAGGTTTGGGGAGCATAATAATTTTAGCGATGGCCACCCTCCCCAATCATTTGGATTGCTGATTACTCTTGTGACATCCTATTCGTAATAAATTTTGAACTGTTCAAATTATCTGCACTGAATGACTTGAAAATCTACAGGTTACATCATGGACTGATTTTTGCAACCAAGTTTTTGTGAATTAGATATTTTTGTATTCTATATGTGCTATTGGGGTTCCTCATTGTGTTTTTTCTTTATTGTGAGGTTGGTTGACCTCGGAGGGTTGGGGTTTCCCCAGTGGGGTCCCCACATTTATTAAGGTAAACTAGCACCGTGAGCGCCACAACTCCTCATATTACACCCCACCCTCCCCAAAGGTTCTGGGGCAGCACATGCCAGACCTCCGCCTCTTCTTGAAAATTCAGTTGTACCCGCCCCAGGTACCTGGACAGACTTATCTCCCTATGGGGAGTCACATTTATGTCCAAGTACTGGAAACTGCCTGTTTCCAATTGGAATCTCTGAGGGAGGGTGGTCATGTCAAATGAACCATATGGGTGGCAAAGCACTGAATCATCCCAGTTTTTACTTTAGACAAAGTAAGTGCCATATGTCAAAATTTCTGAAGGATGGCAGGGATCGTTTTTGCGGGCACAGTAGCATATAGAGAAATATTGTCCCTGTAAAGTGATACCATTTGCTCCTCTGAGTGAACGCCAGAGACCCTAAATCCACAGATGTCAAGACAACTGCAGACCATGCAGGCCAAGGGCTTAATAGTGAGGGGAAATAGAAGGTGGGGGCAGGAGGCAGCCCTGTGGGGTTCCCCTCTCGATCAGGAATGTCAGTGAAAGTGTACCGTTCGCCCTCACTGCTGCCGGTATAGTAGCACTATCCACTTTCTGTAGATAGGGCCAAAGCCACATTTCTTTAGTGTCTGGTGAAGGAAAGGCCAGTGGACCATGTCAAATGCCTTTTTGGCATCCAACCTCTCTGTTGGCAACACTGACATCCAATTATGCATATGGCATAGGGTAAGTCTGGTAGACAGGCCAGACATAAAGCCAGACTGGTCTCTATGTAATCAGAATAACTACAACCATAAGAAGCCAAGTGGCCAGAATCATGGCCAGCCCCTTGGTTTCAGTGTTCAACAAGAAAATTAGGCAATATGACTTGCAACTAGTTGCCAGCTTACTATTCTTTTGTATTATGGTGATGGTGCACATTAGAGATCAGGTGATGATTCCCCCTTGTCGTGGGCCTCTCACCCATCGGGCCTCTGCTTCTCCCTTGCTCAACCATGCTAGTGACTTACCTGGCTTGTCCCCGGCATCATACAGGTGATGCTGTGTGGCTAGCATTTGTTTCTTTGCCCCCTCCTGCACCAGATCGCAGTATTCCATACAGAGCGCTTCAATTTTACAAATGTTGGGCCTGCAAACCTGGATGTGCTCCAATAAAGAACTATTAAGCCAATTATCTGCCTTTGCAGGCACCAATGTTTGTTGTAACCCGATAAGAATGTTTTACAGAGACCCATGCTTGTTTACAGAGACCAATGCTTGTTGGGACCAATGCTTGTTTAAGAGCAGTGCTTGTTTAGGACACATGTTGCTCAAGTTTCTAGCATCCCAATTACTCAGAATGGGTGTTTCCAGATGTAGCAGGTATTTAAACCACACCCAGCCTGAGTGAACCGCTTGCTGTAAAGGTCACCGGCTGCAGAGAAGGAGTCTCTGCTTCTCCACATTTGATTTTCACATTCAGTCCTGTATCTTGGATGCTGCTTCTAGAGAGAGGAAGAGAATGAGAGAATTAACTACTAAAAAGGCAGTTACATGCTGTGCTCGCTCAAAAGGCATTTATTTGTGAAAACCTTCCATTTGCTGACTTGATATTCGACAGACAGATGTTTCGGAGCATGATGCCTGCTTAGAGCAGGCGTTAAAAGGGGCACACTATTGTTTACAATGTGGCATATGTACTGTTCAGGGTTAGCGTCAAAATTTTGGCCCTAACCCCGAATAGTACATCAATGACGTAAAATGTTTTGAAGCTATTTCCCCCTACCCTGCACCTCAGTGCGCCGTATCTTAGATACGGTGCACATATGGTGGCGGTAGGGAGGCACTAAGGGGTGCAAGGAAAGTGGCGCGGCACTGGGTGCGGCCCCACTTTCCTTAAATCTGCCCCAGAGTATAGAAGGATCAGCCTCTTTCCTCTATCAGCTGAGTGCCCCTCATGGATCCCTTCCCCCTCCATAGACCAGTCATATGACAGTGTCTTGTGACAACAGTGAGAGGAAGGCCCCATCCAAGTGTGCCTCGCACATTGTCTCCTGCCACCTCCAACATGTCATCCCATTGCACTTCGATGCACTGTGTGCCTCTGTTCTGCATCATTCCCCATCTCCGCTATTCACCTGACCTGCTGGCCCTACCCCTTTGGTCTCGCCCTTCGGACATCATCTTCCAGATTTCATCCAGATCTAGCACCATCCTGGTGGTCATACCAGTCCTATGCTCCCCTAATTGTGAGCAGCCTCCCCCCAAAACATTCAGTTTGGCCAGGTATAGGAGCACTTTTCGCAGGTTAAGTGATCAAAGTTTTTGCTTAATAGCCAGGAATGACTTTCTTTGGGTCCTAACCCTGCACGTGTAGTCAGGGAAAGTTTGTATCATGGTCCCTTCAAATCTGGAATACCCATTCTTTCTGGCCCACTGCAGTAAAGGTTTTGGTCCCTACAGTTAAGAATTTTAACAATAATTCCACTGAGGGGGCCTCCAGCCAGAGGACATCATGTCAATGATCGGTACGCTTGTTCAATCACAAAGAAGTCAGACAGGGACCCATCAAGTCGGTGAGCCATTGCTTGAGGAAGAACTCTGTGACCTTTCCCTCTGTTCATTCTGCGAACCCCACAAAACGCAGATTGCAATGTCCGGATCTCCCTTCTGCATCCCAAAGGAGCTCATTAAAATGATTAGTCAGTGTCTTTACCTCCTGCCTGTGCACCTTTACCTCAGTCGCTTTGGAGCACCCAGAGACTTCCTGGAGATCTGCGTGCAGCAGGTTTACTTAAATTGTGATGCCATCCATTTTATATTCCAGGATCTGTTTGGAGCTCTCCATCACCACCAGGATCTGCGACCCTGAGCCTGAGGGTTCCGTGCTAGCAGTCGGAGGTGCACATCTCTCCTCCACCCCCACCTGGCACATGTGAAGCGGTCTATGTCCAATTGCTGCAATTCTCTCATGGTCTTCCCTCACACCATACTGGAGCCCATGTCAACCACAGCGCCTCACACTACATCAGACCCTCTAGAGTTAAATGAGGCCTCATCCAATCCACATACGGTGGGCAATGGGTCCAAGGGTTTCCTCATAGGGTAGATCCAACTGCACTGAATCACTCCGCAGGTGGCAGGTAAGGGGAGAATGCCAGAGCCCGATTTCTCAGTCCTAGTCCACGGTACTCTCTGCCTAAAATGTTCTTCCTAACCTCCAGTGCTACCTATCGTGGCTAGGACCCTATATCTACACGCCTACAGGGCAATGGCAGTCTCAATATCAATCCCTGAGGGTCAGTGACTTCTCCACACCTGGGAGGAGGGTAGCTCATGGAGTGGTCCCCTGTACCACTGGCCCTCATCTCCCCAGACCGTCAGGCCAAATGTGGCATGGCTCCATTCTCACCCAGAAAGTGCCCGATGCATCACAACCCAACAGCACCAGCCCGCCAGATCATTAACATAAAGGGAGGTAAGGATTCAGGCCTCCAGGCTCCCCACTCAACTTTGCAGTCATGCAGGCCTCTGCCCCTCCAATTTCTGCAGCCTGCAGCTTCAGGCCTCAATTCAGGGCCTCACCAGCATTGCAAAGTCAGACAGCCTGCCCGTAGGGGAGCATGTTGTTTGCCACAGGCTCTCCAGCAGTGATCCAGCCCTCACAGGCGGTTCTGCTGGAGTCATGCTGTATCATGGGGTGGGGAGAAGGAGATGAGAAGAGGGATTCCCTGTCAAGCCCCTGAAAGGAGTGCAGGCCCAGGCCCTTTGGCGACCACCACATGAGCCACTTCCATGCCTCACTGGTTCATAGGACCCTTCGTCTCAGGCCCGTGCAGTGGCTATAACTGTGTTCACCAGAGGTGCAGGACCATCAATGCTTTTGGGCAGCACCTTTCTCCTCTGCACCCGGTCCTCTGGGACCGGGTCCACTTTACCCAGCACAAGCTCCGCAGCACCGATCAGCTTTCCAGGGGGACTCTTCTGGCTCAACCTCAAGGCATGTTTACAGTTCAAGAATTTTCAGGATTTCGACAGGGTGCTGGGAGCTCTCTCCTAGCATGTCTTGTCAGCCATATTGCTTTGGTTATATCAGTGATATTGTTTTTAACAATATTGGTGCTTTTAACATTGGTTTAGATAATATAGTGGTAAAAAATGTTGTTTTATAATAATTTGAATTTGTTTCAGTTGATCTATTAATTTTACCATTTTTATATAAAGGTTATTTATTTAAAAAACATATAGAGCCTGATTTAGATTATAGTGGAGAGAATACTCTGTCACAACTGTGACGGATATCCCGTCCGCCATATTACAGTCCCATAGGAAATATTGGGATTGTAATACGGCGGATGGGATATTTGTCACATTTGTGATGGAGTAACCCCCTCCGTCAGGATCTAAATCAGGCACATAGTTTGTAGTTTTAAGTGATTTAGAATTTTATATTTTATATTTTATAGTAATTTATAGTGTTGTAGCGGGTTGATGGGTTTGGAGGTGGATAAGGTGGGAAGTAAATTAAGTCATAATTAATAAACAATTAATTATTAATTAATTACTTAATTGATTTCAATAATGTAATTTATGGATTACTTATTTATTTTACTTTAATTTTACTTGTGGGTGCTAGGCTTGTAGGGGTGTAGGGTAGGACGTTAATTAATAATTAATAATGCAATATTTTATTGTTATTATGTAAGCTATGGAATGTGGGACACTAGGTTTGTAGGGGTAACAAGTGGTAAGCCATTTAATTAATAATTAATGTAATGTTATTTGTAAATTAATTTTTTAATTGGATTGTAAATATTTAAATTGTGGAATCTTTAAATATTTTAATTATATTTCAGTTGCAGGCTGCTAGGTTTTTAGGTGTCTTGGCAGCTAGGTTTTTAGGGGTATAGGGCGGGAAATTAATTTATTATTAACTTAAGAAGAATTATTTGTTAATTAATAATTATTTTTTTAATCTGTAGTCATCATGTAAAATTATCGTTTTTATTATAAATGTATATATTTACTTATCTTCAATAATAGGTTTTATATTAAGAGTCTAATATTTGTTATACATTCATGTACATTCATACTTTCCCCACTCTCTTAGACTGTAGTAGGAATAGAATAATTAACCTCTTTGCAATTTGACAATTTTCCTACTGTTGTGCAGTTTTGAGTGGGAATAGTAAGTTCACTCCTCTGAAATATAACGCTTTCCATACTGTTACACAGACTGGAGTGGTAAAAGTAAATTTTACCTCTCCAAAGTGCAACACTTTCCCTCCTATTGTTGCTATTTGGAGTGGGAATAGTACATTTCACCACTCTGAAATCAAATGATTCCCCTATTGGTGCACAAACTGGAGTGAGAATAGTAAATTTCACTGCTCCAAAATCCAACAGTCTCCTACCATTGCATAAACTAGAGCAGAAATTGTATATTTAATATTCTTAGAAGCCATTAGTTTTATTAATGCTGTCTAAAGAGAGTTATAGCATTGTTTTATATTTTTTGCATTTAACGTTATTTGTTTTCATTCTAAAATTTATTTTAATGTGCATAGTATTTTTTGTGAATGTGTTTTTTTGGGACTTTTCATTTTCTAATATTATGTTTTTTATTGAGGGCATTAATATATTTGTATGCCTCTCATGCAAGAGAAAACCAGTATTCGAAGACAGGACAGATTTAAACTTGTTTAATGAATCCGGCTAGTTCTGACCTCAAGACACAGAGAGATGAGTTTCAGTCTGAAAAACACCATTTTGTTGACATATTTATTCTCTGAAAACCATAGAAATGGAAAACATACTTCTAAAATTCTTATTTGCCCAATTTACATCATTATTACATGTCTTCTGGTAATTTGGAACTGTAGCCTTGTTCAAAGGTGTTTCAACCTCATCCATATGGGCGGTATCATTGAAATTTTATGCACTTTACTTCACATAATGTCTCATGTAAAATCATTATGGGTAAACATAAAACAATACACAACTAATGTTTCTAAACACAGCTAACAGAGTGAAAGTGATCTGTTCTGATTATAGTACTATGTGATTTTGGATTCAAGTCCCAGGCACAGTCCTGACATACAACCTTTAACTTTGTGTTCATTCACAACTGCAGAAAGGAAAAATTGCGTATTGCTTAACTCTTTCTTTGAAAACAAAACATGCAAAATGGCAGTTCGATTCAACTTGTGCTGCCTTTCAATCATTGGGCAAAGTCACACTGGCTGGATACAATGTATCAAGAAACTCAATGGTATCCACAGCTTCTTAATCTCCTCCCCTTTATGAACAGCATTTTAAAGGCAAATCTGTCTCTTTATTCATGTCAAAGACATAAAACTGTACTGTGCTGTTGTACCAAAAGTCTCATCTTCCATAATCCACTTAAATACAGTCTCACAGCTGATAATGTGGCACACTCAGTTAGCAAGACAAGGAATCAGGAGAAGTCCGATCCACCACAATGTGTTAAGGTCCCCAGTCTCCAACACTGGACATGTGCGTTTGCGGTGCCCAGCTCCAAACATCAGTGGCAGTCCTGAGCGAGGCAATGGGCTTAACGCAGAGGAACAAAAGCCCTTCCCAACATAGTCTCTTGACTCCCAGCGCCAAACCTTCACCTCCGCCTACACCTCAAAAGCACCCGAGTGGTGGGGACTGATTTATCAATTTCTATCTATCTCCCATTGTCCGAGACCTACGCCTCTACATTAGAGAAAAAGGTTACCTACTCAGAAGACCTTTGAACATAACTTGACAAAAAGAATACCACTTAGTAACCAATGATGTGATCTCCCTTTACACATCTATCAGGCATGAAATCGGTCTTAAAGCTTGTGCACACTTCATCAAGCATCGTACAGTGGCTGAAATTCAACATTCTCAGATGTTGTTGAAAATGGTGGCAATATGCATGAACAATCACTTTTTGTTCAACAATCAGGTTTACCATCAAAGATGCAGGATGTGCTGGTGGGAGAAAGAAATTGCATGGGATGAGAGCCATGATCAACATTTGGAGAAAATCTTTCTCAGGACCAGGTATATACATGGTATATATATATATAATATGGAATAGAACCATCCAAGAATTCAAAGTATATTTCAATGAGGTAACCACCAATGAATGTGATTTACAATTCGCCCTTTTGATTGATAAGAAACAAGTCAATATTTTAGATGTCACAATCTATATTGAAAATAGAAAACTGGAAAGTACTTTATATCCTCAGGAAAAATATATTATTTCCATCCTAAATGGTTCAAGAATTTATCCCTGTGTATTGAACAGTATACCCTATGGAGAATTTCTAAGGCTCAAAAGAAATTTGCTCAACACAGGATAACTTTAGAAATGAAAAAAAGTATGGCAACATGGCAAAGATTTTGGGCCAGAGGTTATCAACAGACACATATCCAAAGAGGATATATAAGAGAGCTAAGAGCATCAACAGAATGAATACCCAGTTTACAAATACAGAGAAAGACTAATCACCGAATCAAGAAACAAAGCTAATTTTGACCTTTAGCAAAGAGAGTATGCAAATCACAAATATACTTCAAAAATATTGGAGTATCCTCTAAGGCGATCCAGACTTCAGGAATAAACATGAATCTATGGTTTCTATTACTTTAAAAAAGGCACCATCCTTGAAGGATAAATTGATACATAGGCGGTCATTATGAACATGGCGGGAAAGACCGCCAACCGCCGTGTCAGAGGTGAACAGAATCCCGCCGTTGGCGGCGAATGAAAACCTGCCATATAATGAACCAAACACCCAACCCCGCTAAAAATTCCCAGACCACCACTCCCCGCCAGGACCCTGTCGGCAGGAATCCCGGAACACCAAGCACACCCACATCCCGCCCACCAAATAATGATGCACAAATCACCTCGGTGGACAGTGGAGGCCAGACAACCATTGGCGGCTGCGACCGCCACAGGCGACAAGTGGACACAACAGCAACAAGTGCACACATTGGATAGGCTTATCACCCACACACCTGACACACATCCAGAACCCCATAAAACACCCCCAGACACACCACACAATCCCTTGCAATGAAAAGGGGAGCAGAAGACGGAGAGCACCAGAGCCAGACAGCGAACGGCAGCATACAGGAGACGCTTATCGACCCACAGAGGAGCACCATTACCCCGTCCCCAGGCCCGACGCCATCCACCACACTCACCATGCCCCCCCCCCCCCAAAATCCACGCTTCACCGAAAGGGAGCTAAGGACCATGGTGGACGAGATCCTGAAGGTGGAGCCCCAAATATTCGGGTCCGAGGTGCAGCACACACCCATCACGCGGAAATTGGAGCTGTGGCAGACCATTGTCAACAGGGTGAATGCAGTGGAACACCATTCATGCACCAGGGATGACATCCGGAAGAGATGGAACGACCTGCGGGGGAAGGCCAGGGCTCTGGCATCTAGGCACCACATCGCAGTGCAGAAGACTGGGGGAGGACCGCCACCAACACCACCCGACTACACTGACTGGGAGGAGAAGGTCCTTGCCATCCTGCACCCAGAGGGACTCACTGGACTCACTGGAGGAATTGACTTGAGTAAGTCATCTACAATTACCCCATATACAACACATATGCAATGCATGCACCATCCCACCCACACCCACCTGGACCTACACCCCACCCAGCCATTACCCACCACATCCACCACCCGGCATCACCTACAACCCAATAACATGCCCACATCACTCCCGCTGTGCACAGCCACCCACCCCTGCACGTCTACACAATGGAATAATAGCCCCCACCACAATGCAACTCCACCACTACCACTAAATTCAATGTCAACCTCACAAAGGCACCCTGGAAGGACACTGAAATTAACACCAGCACAAAATAGCACAGTCCTGTACACCTCCAACCTACATGCATATGTAACAGACATGTGTATGTCCCCTAACAGGCACCACCACCCATGCAACCCTAAAGTAGGGGACAAGGAGTGCCAAATACCTCCAGGGAGACAGAGGTACCTCACAAGACCTTGGAGAAGGATCCCTGGACACTGATGAGCAGGCAGGCCCCTCACACAGTCCTGGATTCTCACCATGCAGCAGCCCCACCCAGGAAACCACTGTCACCCCTAACACCCAGTCAAGACCAGCAGGCCAGGGGAGGCGTACCCACACCAGTATGCCCAGGGCACAGACTGGTGGAACACAGCTATAGAGGCCACAGTCTCCCACTCCCAACATGCAGGAAGGCGAGGGACCCAGCACAAGTGGCACTACCAGACCTGTGCAGGGGACACAGACATAGGGGGCTAGGGCAAGTTCAAGTGTCCCAGTGGGTCAGGGGGGAGACCACCGGATGGATGCAGCAGCCCAGGACGTTACTGCAGAGGTATTGGGGGCCTACCAACATACCCAAGGCAGGTTGGCACAGATTGTGTCCACCCTCGAGCAAAGTCAGAGGATGCAGCAGGAACAACACCAACAGGCCATGGAGCAGTAGAAAGAGCACAATGCCACAATGGCCACCGTTGCTGGAGCACTGCGGCAATTGGTAAAAAAAACAGTCTGACACCCACACCAGACAAGAGGCCCCCACAACAGCCCAGGACAACCATCAACTTATGACCCAAGCAGCAGAAACATCACAGCAAATACCCTCCCAGGAATCCCTAGGGCCAACCATGCCACCCCAAGAAGCTCCACAGCAGGCGCCCAAACGTAGTCTTAGGCCAAGATATGGTACTGGAAACCCAGCTAAGAACAAGACCCCCTCTAACAATTGACACTGCTACTAATGCAAAGCAACCATCCCACCCATTCACCAAAACACTTAGCTGAGGGCAAATTGAAGAACTGATCTACAAAACGGACCCATCTAAAACATCCAACAGGGCTGCCACCAAGTTGGTTTTGAGGACACCCAACCCTTACGACTCCTATCACTGTATATAGCACAATTTACTCAATTCTACCAATAAAACACATTTCACACCAGTAACACTGTCCCCTGTCTTCAATGGTGAACAAAGTGGAGTATGGATGCAACTGGCAGAGAACAACTTTATTGTCAAGTTATGCTTGATGGTGGTACTGTGTGCCCAAATTTTGGCAAGGGGGGTATGCATATATTTTTTGTCAGTACCATGCAAAAGTGGTCCATGTATCGCCTATCATGACCAATCCCCCCTATATGACAGAGTACACTGACAGTATTAGTCACTAACCCCAATGACAGGCTTAAGTTCCACACAGTTATTTGAAGTAGAGTAGTATCAGTTGGTTTCTGGAATGGACATCTTCCCCTTCCTCATCCTCACCATCACTCTCCTCACCTCTCTGAGGTAGTTGATCAGGACCTATAGCACCCTCCACCTCCAAAAGGGGGATAGAATGTCTCATTTCCACATTGTGCAGCATGCAGCAGGCCACCACTATTCTACACACCTTATCAGGCCCATAGGCCAGGGAACACCCAGAGATATGTAGACACCGTAATCTAGCCTTCAGGAGACCTATAGTACGCTCTATGACCCTCCTAGTACATCCATGGGCCTCATTGTATTTCCTGTCTGCATCTGTCCTGGGATTTCACATTGGTGTCAGGAGCCAATGCAAGTTTGGATAGCCAGTATCACCTACAAAATGGTTCAATACAGAGTCGTCATTGTAATGTCCCTTAGTCAGACAGGCTGGCTTTCTGCAATGTGTCAGTTAGTGACAGGCAAACTTACCTATGATCCGCCCTCGGTCCTCTAGTGATTGAACCATCTTCCGTAGCACACTACTGTTCCTCAACACAAATGAATCATGGACTGAACCCGGAAACATGGCATTTACATGGGAAATGTACTGGTCTGCAGTACACACCAATTGGATGTTCATGGAGTGAAAGTTCTTCCTGTTTCTGGACACCTGTTCACTCACTCTTGGGGGGATGATAGCTATGTGTGTGCCATCGATGGCACCTATGACATGGGGTATGTTTGCAAAGGCATAGAAGTCAGACTTGATGGCAGGGAGGTCAGTTCTTTAGGGAAATCGCACATTGGATTGCAGATGTTGTACAAATGCATTCAGAAATCTTGTCAGTACCTGGCTGAACTTTGGCTGTGAGAAACCAGCACCCATTCCCACTGTCACTTGAAAAGAGCCTGTGGCCAGAAAATGGAGTGCGGAGAGCACCTGCACCTCAGTTGGAATGGCATGCTGATTACGATTTCCCACAGTTAGTGCAGGATCCAGTAATGCACAAAGGTCCTGAATAGTTGCACATGTGAGTCTGTAAGTGATTATGATCTCACGCTCCACCATGGTCCCCATATCCACAAGTGGTCTGTACACTGAAGGTGCCCTTCCTCGCCACAAGGGTCGGTACCTACAAGGGGTTACAAAAATGAGTGATGCGCACACATACATAGGCACATTTTGCAACATTTCTGCACTGCATTGTTCATTGTAGTGTCTCTACAATAACTGCTACCTGACAGATATACATGTGCATCACTAGGAGGGAGCAGAGTAATTCATGTGTGCTACTATACGGAATGGAGAGAGGCCTAGGTGCTTCATGTGGCTAGTGGGGCCTGGATTGTGAGTAGTAGGAATTACAAGATGCTTAGGTGATGGAAAAATGTCTGCCCACTGTAGATCTGCCCCTTTGTTATGGAAGTGACCTCATACCGCTAGCGTCACAGCATAAGGCGGTGTTGACCACTGTTCGCACCCTCATTGGCTAACATGGATGCCAATGGGGAATCCTGGCGTATCATGATCGCCGCCGGCGGTGACAGTGAATACCACCCCGGAACGTACGCTCGTTCGTCATCATTTGATCACTTGACTCCCTGATCTTGTGCGGACAGGTACTCCACTCTTTGTACTGCTGTGGCCTGCCTCTGGCTATGGATGTGCCAAGTGGTGCAGGTGAAAGGGCCCCGGCCTTCATCCAGGAAGAACTGGAGAAGCTCGTGGATGGGGTCCTGCCCCTGTACGGCAAACTCTATGGACGGCCAGAGGTACAGGTGAGTCTGGGTTTTGGGGGCAATGTGTGTGTAATGGATGGTGTGGATTGCACATATGTGTGCTCCTCTGGGGCTGCATGGGCCATAGTGCATGGAATGCTGCATGCGACTGTCCTGTATGTCTGAGAGTACTGTCAGTCCTATGTTGGACAATTTGCCAGCTGTTCCTATTGTGCAAGTGCCTGACCTCTGTGTTCCATTTCTGTGTCGCCCTTCTAGGACAGCGCCCACCAGAAGAGGGCCCATTGGCATGCCATCGCCAAGGAGGTGCGGACCCTGGGGGTCTACAACCGGCAGAGCACTCGCTGTCGAAAGAGGTGGGAGGACCTGCGGCGCTGGTCGCGAAAGATCAGTGAGGCCCAGCTGGGGAAGTCCTCCCAACATGGAAAGGGTGCCCGTCGGGCACTGACCTCCCCTCATGCGACGGGTCCTGGCTGTGGCGTACTCAGACCTGGATGGGCATTTGAAGGCTGCACAGCAGTCACAAGGGGGTGAGTACTCATTTCACATACTTCAGTCTGGAAGGATGTCTGGGTGTGTAATAGGGCTCATGCTGCTTGGAGCAGGGAATTTGACTGGTGTTCATCAACTGTATGTTCCCCAAAGGGTGTAGGGGTGTCCCTGTCAGGTTTCATCTACCTCAGCTACAAAAGTATTTCAGGGGATGGGTGTAGAGCAGTATTCTGGATCACTAGTCAGGGGCATGGCCATGGGCATAGTGTACGGTGCTGCCTGTTGGGTGCGTTTGCTGGATGGGTGTATGTCTGGCCATTGTGTATCAGCATTCAGCTATTTACAAGTATCTCTCCTGTTTTGTCTCCCCATCCCTGTTCTCTTGTGTTGGTTTGGTACAGCATCAACATCAGGCGAGGGAGCTGAGGCATCGGCTAGTGGGGAGGCAGCGGCCCACGGATCTTCCGAGGCAGAGACAACAGACGCCCAGGGGACCAGTGGGTGGGAGGGCGAGGGGACTTCCACGGGGAGGCTACTACCACAGGAAGTAGTGACTCTGAAACCTCCTCCAATGGGGGCCTCTAGTGCACACACCACTACCGTGAGATCTTCCGCCACCCCATGCCATCACCGTCCTCCCTTCTGCTCCCCACCGAGTTGCCTGTGACTGCCCACCCAGAAAGGTGGGCGTCTCCTTCACCCCAGGCACCTCCTCCCCTGCCCCAGTCAGCCCTGCTGCCCTCACCACCTGCCGTAAATGCCACCCAGAAGCTAGCAACAGAGGTGCAGAAGACCAGTGCCTATCTGGATGGCATTCACGGTGCCGTGTCTGCCCTACAGAGATCTTTTCAGGCTCTGGCCTCCTCTTGGATGGCAGCCAGTTTCCCTGGCCGTTCCGTCCCCCCTCCAACCTCCTCTTCCCCTTCCAGCACCCTATTCCCTACACCCTTCCAAAGTACACAATCAGACCAGCTGACATGCACATCAACACACAAGAAGCACACTTCAAAACACAAGCACCACACCTCCCACCACAAGCATTTACACAGCCAACAGACACCTGCACACACAACAAAGTCCACTTCCCCCATTGTGCCCACCTCTTCCGCCTCCCTGTCTATCCCCTCTACATCCACACCCTCATGCACTGTACCTTCACTCACTTTACAGCTCCTCTTCTTGCACTCACCACAATAGCAGACAGCCATACATGCCCCCCATACACCACACCTGCACCTCTACTGTAGTTGACACATGCAGCACACTCACCAGACTTGCAGACACCCACCCAACGTGCATCCAGACTAGCTGTCTGTCTTCTCCCACTGTGTCCACCCCCACCTCCCAAGATACACAAACGCACCAAGACACCCACCCATCAGACATCCACCACACCACAGCATACTGAGCAGTCACCTGCACTCACTACACGCACACCTACACCCCATACATCAACTCCCTCTGCCTCCACTCCCACGGTCTCATCCACGCCCACCCCAATTGCTCCCCAAAAACGTTTCCTCTCCCGTGCTGACCTCTTCCAACCCACTGGCCCACCCCGTTTTGTCCCCAAACGTGCCCACCTCCTTGCCCTTTCTGCTCCTTCAACATCACAGCCCACCCCGGTCCAGCCTTCCCATTCCCATGCCCCTTCCCCGGTGAAGAAGAAGGACCGGTCAGAGCCTAGGCCATCCAGCTCCACCCGAGCCAAACAGCCCCCACTCCCTTCAAAGAAGAAGCCACCCCCCCACCCTCCACAAGAAAGTCAAAGTCCCACCCCCATCAAAAATTACCACCCCCCCACCCCCCTTCCATGAGGTGCCTGGATCCCCATATAGTGCCCCGTTTTGTGGAGTACCCAGCATTTGTGGGAGTCAGGTGTGGCCCGTGTGTTAAGGACTGGACATTGGCCCTGTTTGCACTGTTTGGCTCAGTGAGCTTATCATTAAAGTTTCTGTGTGGCCTGTGTTTGGGCTGCACGCAGTTACACCCTGGTGTTTGTTTTGATTTTTTATGGGTGCGGGACTATTGTATACACTATGGTCAAGTTGCATTAGCCTTCGGTCGGGTACGCACCTCTTGGTGTGGGGTGTATGACTTGTGTTGCTGGGAAGGGTTGGGGGGGCGTTGCTGAGTGGGTGGAGTGGGTGGCTATGTAACTGTGCCCTTTCCTCCCTTGTGTCGTAGGTTGCGGTACTTACCGCTGTCGTCTTCGTCAGCGGTCTTGGTTGTGTAGGTATATGGCAAGGAGCAGGGCTGGCATGATCTGCAGCTCTCTGTCCATGGCTGCCGCTGTACGTTCTGTTGAACTCCGGTGAGTGTTTCCTTATATTTGGTTCATTTCCATCTGGCTGTGTGTGCCGGTGGTTCCCGCCCCGGAACTGGCGGCGGAGTGGTGGTTCATAATTTGATGGGGGGGGGAATGGGCCTTTCCGACAGCCTGTGGGCAGACTCTGCCGTCGTCAGCGGGACTTCTTTCCTGGTGGTGGGTGGTTCACGCGATGCGTGTGTTTCGTTTGGATCTTTATTTGGCGGACCGCTCCTCTGTTGGCGGTTTCTACCGTCATCGCTGGCGTAGCGGAACTGACCGCCATGTTCGTAATGATGGCCATAATCTCTTTGAGGCCAGCACAAATCATTATGAACCGATAGACTGTTGGGATTCAAGTAGTGTCTAAAATGTAAAGCCTGCACCACAGGCAAGAATATAAAATCAATTGATGACTTTCATGGGAAACAAATGAACATCAATCATAAAATCGAATGCTAAATTACATATGTAGTACATGTCTTGAAATGCCAATGTGGACTAAAATATGTGGGGAGCACTATCGACCCACTACAGGAAACAAATCTTAGAACACATTAGTGCTAGTAAAAACAGAGATGTGACCTATGCTGTAGTAAGACATCCCATGCACGAACATGAAGGCTTAACCTGGAAATCACTATTATATTATGGGATGGACCATGTTTTAATATCTCCGAGAATAGGAGACAGGACACATCTCCTACGTCGGAAGGATTCGAGATTCATTGTCAAACTCAGGACCAAAAGCCTGAATGGTCTTAATAATGTTGAGGAGTTATATGTGCATCTGAAGAAATTGCTCAACAATAACAATTAAGGACAATTGATGTAAAAATCATTAACAGCATTTTCTCGTCTGCAATGACACTCCCAGGATACTTTGAGTACAGGCATTGCACATTTAGTGAAAGACAGAACTAAGAGTGGACATTGACAATGTACATAAATAGAAAGATGTGAATGGATGGTTACTGTCTGATCCACAGATTTATGTTGCAAACCATGTGATTTCACAACAATCGTTTTGATTCTGGTTTAGGAGGTCGAGTCACTACAGAGTTTTTTTGAAAATTGAAAATGTTTATTTGGTGTTCACATTTTGCCCTATACGTTATCTCACTAAGAGGAACAATTTCAATTGCTGAATGTTGCAAATGGGGATGAGTAACATTATGATTCATGTTTTTGGTTTTGATTTGAATATTATCAATCAAAAATATGGTTTTGCAGATGCACTACGTTAACCACAGTGCACTAGTAATGTGTAATATAAAGCAGTATATAAGTAAAAACTGTTGTAGGATCACAAGCCATGATCAAGATTTTTTCAAGTCGAAATGCGTTTGTGTCGTTGCTATCTTTGTAACAAATAAACACTGTGACTGATCTGAAGAGCCACTTTATATATACACACATATATACATATACACACACATACACACACATATATATATTTATATATATCTATATATAAAAATATATGTATCTATATTTAAAAATATATATAAATATATATATATATATATATATATATATATATATATATATATATATATATATATATATATATATATATATATATATGTAGCACCAGTAGGTAGTTATAGTTAGGACCTAGTTTCCAAAGGAAAATCGTTTTTTGACTTGGCTATATCTTTATATCTTTAGCACCATTTGAAATAGCTACATGCAATTTTCCCCAAAAAGGGCCTCATTATGACATTGGCGGTAAATGCTGCCTACAGCCACGGCGTTGGCTGCCAACATACCGTCACCATGGCTACCAGCTGCCAACCGCATTATGACCATAGACGGAATACCGTCAGAAGGCTGGCTGTATTCCGTCGACGTTTATGGCGGCGGACGGCAGTAAAGTGGTGCTGCTGCCAGCAGCAGTGCCACACCAGAAAAACACTGCCTACCATATCATGAGCCATGATAAGGCCTGGCGGTGTTTTGCTCGCGGACACTGCTGCTGGCAGCAGCGCCGCGTCCCCTCTCCTGCCGGAGGACCCCCTGCAAGCAGGTAAGTTGGGTTCTCCAACAGGAGAGGGGGTGGGAGGTATTGTGTGCATGTGTGGGGGTGTTGTGTGTGCGGGGGTGTCTGTTTTTGTATGCGTGTATGCGGGTGTGAATGAATGAATGTGAGTGTACGTGTATGTTGCGTGTTGTGCATGCATGTGTGCTACAATGTATGTTAGTGCATGTTGCGGGGTGTGGGTATGTATGTGTGCATGCGTGGGTGGATGTGGGTATGCGTGTGTGTATGAGTGTGTATGTGTGCGCATGTGGGAGACCCCTATCAGTGTCAGGGAAGGAATTCCCTGGCACTGATAGTGCCTACCGCCATAGTTTTCGTGGTGGTGTGATTGCCACGATAACCATGGCGGTAGACGGGGTCATAATCCCGAGGGTCAGATTGTGACGGCCGCCGGGCTAGAGACCGAGGTCTCCAGCCTGGCGGCTGTTACCTACCTGGCGGACGGTTGAGCCAAACCACCAATGTCATAATTTGGGAAACGGTTTTGCTAGCCTGTTGGCAGTACCTTTTCCCAAATTACCGCCATCCACAAAGTGTCTTGTTGGGTCTTTTTGTGCATGGAATGTTTCAGGGTGATCCATCAAGCGCGAGCCAAGAAAAAGGGGGGTAAACAAAAGTGTGTTTCCCATGTTATTTCCCACCCATGGAGATTTTAGACACAACTGCAGCCCGAACTGCTGAACCCTCACCATGCACTGCTAATTACCCCACATATTACATCATTCATGACATCTTCTATGACATCATTTATAATGTCGCAGCAACATCTGCAGTACAATTATTGATGAGAAAACTGTTGCATGACCAATATTGAAAATCAGCCTGAACTGCACTACGCGTTGTTCAAAAGTGGGCAGCCATTCAAGTTGATTTTGTGCCACTCAAGTAGAAAATCTACTTGACCTGCAGCAAATCTACTTGAATGGCAGTCGTCTGACTGCTTCCGAATGCCAGCAAGTGCCTGTGTTAAAATAATCACACTAGGGGACGCTAAATATTGCTCGCCAGCTCACATATTCTGGAGCCTTGTGGTAGACAAATTCTGCCATAAAGCAACTAACAGAATTTGGCCAGAACTCTGTGTTAAAGAGTAATGTGGAGTGGCAAAATTTCTGCCAATCTTGTGAGCCGAACGGAAGGTTTCACCCACACCTGGTTGTTTTGCAGGAGACTGACATCTATTGCTAAGGTGTCCACTTCGACCTCAAGAGAGCAGCATGTAGTGCAGATAGACTCTAGGATGGTGTCCACTTTATAAGTTCCAGCTGCCATGGACGCCTCTCGGGGAACTTGGTGAGGTTTCTCATGAAGGGAGGCCCCCAAATGAGTAGGTTTCAGTCTTCTCATGCTGAAGACGGGGCCAGTGAGGGCCAGTGTGGAGTTTGGTGCATAGAGTGGATATGCTGCAACCACTTCTCAGAGAAACAGTGAGTTCAATGGATCGGTTTGGAATCCAAGTGGTCTCTTGGGCATTGTGGATGTTGCGGCCCTGCCTGCAAGCGCCACCTGTCTTTCAGAGAGGCAGGAGTTGAGGGTCACAGCATGTGCATATTGCAGCTTGTCCACTGAGAGAACTAAACCAGATATTGAGGCACCTCATTAAGTGAAGACAAATCAATAGTCATAAGAGAGTCCATTAGACCAAGAACAGGCAGTAGGCCAAGGCCAAAGGGTCCAGTTGATGAGGTCCGGAGGTCCAGAGGAACTGCTAGGTGGCAAGGATGAAGCCAGGACTGGCTAGATCAGGTTTGAGTGCAGAAGCTAACTGAATTTGCCTTCTGACGAGAATCTTACCAAACAGTGGGTTGACTTATCTAGGGTGGAGCTGTAGTTAAGTGCGGTGGGGAATAGGCCTACTTGCAGTTGCTAGGGCAATGCTGGAGACACAGCACAAACAGCCTGGCCTAGCCCCAAGAATCCTCTGTTATTGACTAGGGGTCATACTACCGGACCCTGAGCACCGGTGCTGGGTGAAGCTCAGAAGGAGAAAGATGCTCAGCAGGATGTAATGACCCTCCTGGTGCCTGCTCCTGCTGGAGTGGAAGACTTTGAGGGAAAGAGTCGTAGCAGGCTCTGATGGGGCAGGGCAGCCCCTCGTCATCTGCCAAAGATAGGAAATGGCATAGAAAATGTCCGGCTCTCTTCTGGATTTCAGCCCCCCAGATCCCTGGCATGGATAGTGTTCCACAACAAGCTGAGTGTCACCAGGAGCTGACTTGATGTTTCATGGGCAGTCCAACGAGGCAGGGGTCCCAGACTATCCACCTAGGTGGGTGAATGGTGCTCCCCAATGGGTGTGGAGGGGCTGTCATCTCTTCCAGCCCACCAAAGCATTAGTGTTGGTCAAGTGGGGTCTGTGAGTGAGCTAGACTGGTATTGTCAGTATACTCGGCCGAGGCTCCACAGGAAATGATGATCGGCTGGCAGTGGTGGCGGTGCGTACCATTGACTTTAGCGACTTGGGTCCCCCAATAAATCTGTTCCCCGTTGGCAAGCAGATTAAGTGCTCCTTGATGGGGGAGATGTATGCTGTTCTTCATGGAAATGTCCACAATGCCCACTCCACTTAGAGCCGGTGCCTTGGGATTTGAATTCAAGTGGAGGCTAAGCCTAAGCTGACTGAGCCATCTGGAATCCCCAAGCTGCAGGATTCCTACTCCATTAGGATGGAGCTGGATGCAGCAGGTATAATGGCAGATAAATGGATGTCGGCTAGGAACAACGCTAGTTTGACTCCAGCATCTTGGCAGTGCTGGCCACGACCCTGAAAGAGTACCATTAGATCAGAGCTGGTTATGATGAAGGTGCACTGTATCCTCTGTCGCATTTGGTATCACAGAAATCGATGAACGTCTGACAGGATGTTACAGATGGAACAGACCTACCTGCAGATACTGTGTTGAACAGATCACCTACGATCAGACTATTTCTCCTTTTACCATCAAACATGGTAAGTAAAGATTGCAAAATCAGATTTATAGAGCTATCATGGTGGCTAAAACCGTATTCTGAGATACTGGAAGACCAGGCATTCACCTTCTGCTGAGGAATGAGTTGATGAGTTATTGATTTTGTTACGGGATAACCATGCAGTATACTTAAAACTAGATGCCCGGAAAATATAAAGCACTATGGAATATTTTTGGGTATTTGTATGCTTAGAAATTGAAACAAGGATGCTCTTAATTATTTTGCGTGTATCCATTTACTTTTATCTTGTTTTCTCATTTTTTTATCCTACTTTTATTGTATCAAAGAATTATTAGTAAATGTATAGATCATTAAGGTGACTTGATATGAATGTGACATTAATAGAATAGGAAAGCTAATATTATTACATCGAATATGTTTGCATTTGTTAGTTTGCACCGAATTGTAAAATGAATAAAAACATAGGGGGTCATTACAACATTGGCGGTAAAAGGCACTTTTTTGGGCCTCGGGGCAGAAGACCGCCAATACACCGGCGCGGCGGCGGTAGTCCGCCACAGCTATTATGACACACATCTCGGAATCCGCCGACACCCACACAACTCCGCCACGCCAAAGGTCAGTGTTAAACTGGCGATAACAAAACCTCCACGCCAACAGAAACACGCTCATGCTATTACAACCCACGAATCCACGCAGCGGTCTTTCAACCGCGGTATTCCATTGGCGGTACACACCGCCGCGCTCAAAATACACACACATCTCCAAAACACCGCCACATTGGACAATTCGAAATACACACACCTGATACGCATACAAACAACACTCCCACACACCCAATACAATATAAAAAACACACCCACATCACCCACAAACCCCTACGACCACAATTTCGAGACGAAGGCCAGAGAGACAGCACAGCCAAGACAACACCACCATACAGAGGCACACAACACCATCACCCACACCACATCCACGAACAAAACACCACACACCACTACACACCGCCCCACACATCACACACACCACCCAATGTCACGCCAAAGACACCCCCGCTTCTCTGAGGAGGAGCTCAGGGTCCTGGTGGAGGAAATCATCCGGGTAGAGCCACAGCTATTTGGCTCACAGGTACAGCACACCTCCATAGCCAGGAAGATAGAGCTATGGCGAAGAATCGTGGACAGGGTCAATGCCGTGGGACAGCACCCAAGAAATAGGGAGGACATCAGGAAGAGGTGGAACGACCTACGGGGAAGGTGCGTTCAACGGTCTCCAGGCACAACATCGCGGTTCAGCGGACTGGCGGCGGACCCCCACCTCCTCCCCCACAACTAACAACATGGGAGGAGCAAGTCTTGACCATCATGCATCCTGAGGGCCTCGGAGGAGTCGGTGGAGGAATGGACACTGGTAAGTCAAATCTTAACTATCGTTATCCCCCACCCTACCTGCATGCTATCACACCCCCCACCCTCACCCCCTCCCCTATCACTACAACTCCTCACTAATGTACTCATAACACAAACCACCCATCCCAACACCAAGCCCTGCATGACAAAACTAAGCATGGACACCCACCACTAAAGCATGCCCACTGCACATACCCATACAACCCCCTAAACCACCATCACCCAAGCTCCCACACAGGAATGCTTGCACTGGGGTACATGCTCACCCACCCATTGCACACCATTACACACACACATGCAATAATCATGCTCTTATGCCCCTGCAGGAACCCGAAGGACCGTCACCACACCAGAGGGTCCAGATAACACCACTCCACCCCCAGAACAGGCCCACAGTGATGATAGCAGCTCTACCCTACTGGATCCTGATGACCAGCCCGGACCATCGTGGGCCTCGGGACAGTCGGTTCCCCTTGCACAGGCACAGCCCAACACCGACCTTCCACCCTCTGGTAACACCAGCACAGCACCCATTCAGCGGGCCCAAACCTCCGTACACAGGACAGATCAATCAGCGGTGTGTCCACCACTACAGGGAACCCAGGAGAACCCACCACCCCAACAACGGGGACCTGGGGGCAGTGGTAGTGGGCACACGGTCCAGGGGACGGAGCCACAGGACCACAGGGTAACTGGGAGGGCTGCTGTGCGACAGGGGGCGGACAGGCCAAGAGAACCCACTCTCCAGGAGGCCCTATCCTCCATCATGGGAGCATACCACCACTCCCAGGAGACGATGGCGACGGTCCTGGAGAAGTTGCAGGAGACCCTGCGCCTGCAGGAGGAACAGTATTTGGGGTTCAGGGAGGAGCTCAGGACCATCAGCTCCACCCTGGGCACCATCGTAGGGGTGCTGAAGGACATACAGCAGACTTTGAGGGACACCGTGGCACTCCAAGGGGCCCCTGACACTAGCCAGGACGATGAATTGCCCACCACCTCCGCCGGCGCTAGTGGACAGGACGCCCGGCCATAGGACCACCACACCAGCACCCCACCCCCTACAGACGGACAACCACCAAGCAAGCGGTCCCTGAGATCCAGGAACAGGACAGAGCAAGATGGCAAGACCCCCGCCAGGAAATGAGACCACCCTCTTTGTCCTCCCACTGTCCCACTTTGTTACCCTGTCCATACTTAAACTGCCCCAGCTCCACTTCTTATGCCCAGATGGGCAGTGCACCTGTGAGACTAATAGACTGGACTCTGCCATGGACATTCCTCAGCCATCACCCACCCTCATATTACAACCCCCTCCCATTTCTGAGCACTTCAATAAACACCCTTGAAACACAAAACAATCTGGAGTCAGTCTGTGATTTAGTAAATATGTATTATCAATGACAGTGTCACAATGCGTTTCCTATTGTAAAGCTAACTTACCTATGTCACACATCACAAGTCCTTGAAGGATGCAAGCAGATGACACGTTGGTAACCACACCTGTGAAACCGTAATGGAAAGGTACAACTCAATTACCAAATACTGGTTGAAATCGACAGACAGGATAGAGGTAGACGTGTGAAAGTTAATGTAATGGTAAAAATGAAAATGTTCTCACCTGTGTGTCACTGGAAATATTGCTGTATGACTGACTCCCTGTTGTCGTTGTCTTCTTCCTCAGCTTCCTCCTCATCACTGTCCACAGGCTCCACAGGCTCCACAGCTGCTACAACAGCATCATCTGGATCATCCTCCTGCAGAAAAGGCACCTGGCGTCGCAAAGCCAAATTATGAAGCATTGAGCAGGCGATGATGATCTGGCACACCTTCTTCGGTGAGTAGAATAGGGAACCACCTGTCATATGGAGGCACCTGAACCTGGCCTTCAGGAGGCCGAAGGTGCGTTCGATTACCCTCCTAGTCCGCCCATGGGCCTCATTGTAGCGTTCCTCTGCCCTGGTCCTGGGATTCCTCACTGGGGTCAATAGCCAGGACAGGTTGGGGTAACCAGAGTCCCCTAATAGCCATACACGGTGCCTCTGGAGTTGACCCATCATATCAGGGATGCTGCTATTCCGCAGGATGTAGGCGTCATGCACTGAGCCAGGGAACATTGCATTTACCTGCGAGATGTACTGGTCTGCCAAACAGACCATCTGAACATTCATAGAATGATAACTCTTCATGTTCCTGTACACCTGTTCACTCCTGTGGGGGGGGGGGGGAACCAGAGTTAAATGGGTCCCATCAATGGCACCTATGACGTTGGGGATATGTCCAAGGGCATAGAAGTCACCTTTAACTGTAGGCAAATCTGCCACCTCAGGGAAAATGATGTATCTCCTTACGTGTTTCAGCAGGGCAGACAAAACTCTGGACAGCACGTTGGAAAACATAGGCTGGGACATCCCTGATGCCATGGCCACTGAAAAGACCCACTAGCAAGGAAATGGAGCACTGACAGCACCTGCACGTCAGGGGGGATTCCAGTTGGATGGCGGATTGGTTACATCAGGTCTGGCTCCAACTGGGTACATAGTTCCTGGATTGTGGCAGGGTCAAACCGGTAGGTGACGATGAAATGTCGCTCTTCCATTGTCAACAGGTCCACCAGAGTTCGGTACACCGGAGGATTCCGCCATCTTCTCACATGTCCCAGCTGACGGTGCCTACGAAGGACAACAGCGACAAATCAGTCATTATTCCTCCAGGTATGTACCCCACAGTTACACACAAAACTACACCACTCACAAAACCCTTCCTGTATGTGTGTTGAGTGTAGGCCTAGCTATGTGTGACGCAGAGGTAAATTAAGCCATGTGGGCCCCTGAAATGGCGGCTGCCTGACCTCTAAACTGGGACAATTGGATTGTGGGGTAACTGCGCTGGCGTTGCACACCGTCGCGGTCGTAGACCGCGGCGCAATGCTGCATTGGTTGACATAGGACCCTATGGGTTCCAGGAGCCAATGAACAGGTGCGCCGGCGGTGATGATGCGCACCGCCGCGGACATCACTGCCGCGGACGTCACCGCCATTTTCTATCTGTTCAATCACCAGATACCTGACCTTCAACAGGAGAGGACCTACACTGCAAGTGCTGCTCTGACCTCGGTCTGGAAGCGACGATGGCTGCTGCGTCTGGGGAAAGGGCCCCTGCCTTCACTGCACAGGAGTTGGAGAAACTGGTAGACAGGGTCCTTCCCCAGTACACGCTACTCTACGGTCCTCCAGACCAACAGGTTAGTACACAGGGAGCACGTTGTATGGGCTAGGCCTGGGTGAAGAGGGCTGGTTGGAAGAGGGAAGGGGGCTGAGTTCATAGAACATTAATGCATGGGGATGAATGGGCCACATGGCCAGAGTAGGGAGGGGGCCACTCACATCGACGGTGCAGTTGGTAATGACTGTTCCTCTTTCCTTGTGCAAGTCATGTAGGTCAGCGCTCACCAGAAGAGGGACATCTGGCGTGCCATCGCCAAGGAGGTCCGGACCCTGGGGGCCCACCAGAGACGGGTCACACACTGCCGGAAAAGATGGGAGGACATTCGCCGCTGCAGCAAGAAGACGGCGAAGGCTCAGCTGGGGATGGCCTCGCAACATGGGAGGGGTGCCCGTCGCACCATGACCCCCCTGACGCGAGACCCGCCACCTCCACACTCAACCCATCCCTCGTCGACAGTGGAACAAAATCCCTGAAGAACAGCTCTTCTCCACGCTCATCGACAACCGACCTACCTTCACCACCGACCCCAACGACGCAGCCCTCAGCCTCACAAACTGGATCACCAACTGCGCAGACAACCTTGCTCCCCTCAGACGCCCTCCACGACAGGCCAACACCAAAAAAACTCTCTGGTTCTCTGGCACCCTTAAGGAATCAAAGAAAACCTGTTGCGCCCTCGAGAAAGCCTGGCGTAAGGACCACACCGCTGACAACATGACCGCCCTCAAGAACGCGACCCGCGAACACCAACACCTGGTCCGTGCAGCCAAACGGAATTGCTTCACTGATAGACTGGACAAAAACAGCCACAACAGCAGAGAACTCGTTCGTTAAAGAGTTCTCCAACCCCAACGCCAACGCCATCACACCCTCACAAGACCTGTGCAACTCCCTCGCCACCTTCTTCCATCACAAGATCACCGACCTCCACGACAGCTTCGGACACCAGACCCAGCCGAGCAACACGGAACCCACACCCCCAGCTATCACCCTCAACGCCTGGACCCACATCAACACTGAAGAGACCAAAACCACCATGAACTGAATCCACTCCGGCGCCCCTTCGGACCCCTGCCCACACTTCATCTTCAATAAAGCCGACGACATCATCGCCCCGCACCTCCAGACCATCATCAACTCCTCTTTTTCATCGGCTACCTTGCCCGAAAGCTAGAAACACGCCGAAGTCAACGCCCTACTAAAGAAACCTACGGCTTACCCAAGCGACCTAAAGAACTTACGCCCCATCTCGCTCCTCCCGTTCCCTGCCAAAGTAATAGAGAAGACCGTCAACAAACAGCTTACCAACTTCCTGGAAGTCAACAACCTTCTTGACCCCTCACAATCCGGATTCCGAGCCAACCACAGCACTGAAACCGCCCTCATCTCAGTCACAGACGACATCAGAACCCTGATGGACAACGGTGAAACAGTCGCCCTCTTCCTCCTCGACCTCTCGGCTGCCTTCGACACCGTCTGTCACCGCATCCTAATAACCCGCCTCCGCTCCACCGGGATCCAAGGCCAGGCCCTGGACTGGATCGCCTCCTTCCTCTCCAACCGCTCTCAAAGAGTCTACCTCCCACCTTTTCGCTCAGACCCCACCGAGATCATCTGCGGCGTCCCTCAAGGCTCCTCGCTCAGCCCGACACTCTTCAATGTCTACATGAGCCCCCTCGCCGACATCGTACGCAAGCACAACATCATCATCACCTCCTACGCCGACGACACCCAACTTATACTCTCCCTCACCAAGGACCCCGCCAGCGCAAAGACCAACCTGCAAGTTGGTATGAAGGACGACGCAGATTGGATGAGGCTCAGCAGTCTGAAACTGAACTCAGACAAAACGGAAATCCTCATCCTCGGCAACACCCCGACCGCATGGGACGACTCCTGGTGACCCACGGCCCTTGGCACCGCACCGACCCCCTCTGACCACGCCCGCAACCTCGGCTTCATCTTGGACCCTCTTCTCACCATGACCAAACAAGTCAACGCTGTGTCCTCCGCCTGCTTCCTCACCCTCCACATGCTCCGCAAGATCTTTCGCTGGATCCCCGCCGACACCAGAAAAAAGGGTGGCCCACGCCCTTGTCACTAGCCGTCTGGATTACGGCAACACCCTGTATGCTGGGACCACCGCAAAACTCCAAAAACGTCTGCAACGTATTCAAAACGCCTCCGCCCGCCTCATCCTCGACGTACCCCGCAACAGCCACATCTCCGCCCACCTCAGACACCTGCATTGGCTCCCAGTCAGCAAAAGGATCACCTTCCGACTTCTCACCCACGCACACAAAGCCCTCCACGACAAGGGACCAGAATACCACAAACGACGCCTCAGCTTCGTTCCACCGGCCTCGCTCTCGCCGCCGTCCCTCGCATCCGCCGCTCCACGGCGGGTGGGAGGTCCTTCTCCTACCTGGCGGCCAAGACTTGGAACACCCTCCCCACCCGCCTCAGGACCACCCAGGACCACTCTGTATTCCGGAGACTCCTCAAGACCTGGCCCTTCGAGCAGCAGTAACCCCTTTCCCCCTAGCACATTGAGACCCGCACGGGTGAGTAGCGCGCTTTATAAATGTTAATGATTTGATTTGATTTGAACTGTCTGTTGTTTGTGTGAGTGTTTGTGGACTGAAGTGTGGTGCCTGTGTTTGACTGTGCCACTCTTGTGTGATGTCTTGTGTGCATGCTCGTCTGCATGGGATGGGATGGGGTTGAGGAGACTGGGAAGTGGTAGTTGGAGGGGGGACGGTAGGAACAGGGACAATGGCTGCCATTAGAGAGGAGGCAAGAGCCTGAATTGATCTCTGTTGAGCCACCAATCCAGTGTGGATGCCCTCCAGGAATGCATTGCCTTGCTGCATCTGGGATGCCAGCCCCTGAATGGCATTCACAATGGTTGACTACCCTACAGAGATGGATCTCAGGAGGTCAATAGCCTCCTCACTCAGGGCAGCAGGGCTCATTGGGGCAGGGTCTGAGGTGCCTTGGGCAAATGAGATGCCCACCCTCCCGGGTGAGCGGGCACAGGCAACTCGCTGAGGGGCTACTGGGAGGGCGGTGCTGGTATGGGGGTGGCGGCTTTACCTGCAGCTGGGATGGTCACAGAGGTGTCCGCCACCACCAGGGAGCTCCCATCGGAGGAGTAATCAGAGTCTGTGTTGTCACCTCCTGTCACCGCCGTGGTGCTCCCCTCGCCCTCCGTCCCACTGGTTCCCTCGGCGTCGGTGAACTTTGCCTCCTGGGTCCTGTGGGATGCAGCTCCCTCTGTCGCCGGTTCCCCTGCTCCTCCGCCAGATGATGCTAATGCACACTTGAACAGGATGACAGAAGGAGAAAGGGAGGTGGTACAGAAAGGGAGCACTGGGTCAATTACAGCACCAAAACCACAGTTGCATACACAGTACCATCACACACAGGGATCAGGATTGTTTGCTATGCATTGCACTGGCATTCAATTGCCTATACTCCACAGCAAGATGAGGGCCAAACAAGACAAACTGCACCCCTCCTGGGACCCACAAAGCCCTGACTGACATGGAATGAAACCAAGCTAGGTTACCTGCATTTTCTATACACCCATTACCCTGGAGCTGGTTCATGCTGCAATGTCTATCCTGGCATTAAGGAGCACCCACTAACTCACACCCACCACCGGTTTCCTGCAGTGGGTGCTCTGCCTACTGTAGACCCTCAGGGTCCGCACGTCCTTGGTGATGGCACACCACAATCCCTTCTTTTGATGAGCGCAGAGCTAATACAGACAGGAGGACAGCATTACACATACAATCCAGCCTGTCACACATATGGCCCGCGAATTCTGTTTCCAACTCCATTGCACACTGGAGGACAGGCACATAATACTCACCTATAGACTGGACAAGGCCACAATCACAGAGCTGTGTGCCCAATTGGAGCCTGACCTGATATCAGCTACCTGTCATCCCACTGGGATCCCCCCTCTTGTGCAGATTCTATCAGTGCTCCATTTCCTGGCAACTGGTTCTTATCAAGTGACAGTGGGCCTGGCAGCAGGAATGTCACAGCCAATGTTCTCAATCCTGCTGCCAAAGTTATTGTCTGCCCTAGGGAAACACATGTGCAGCTAAATTGCTTTCACCCAGGTGGAAAATGTGGCCACTGTTAGGATAGGATTCTATGCAATGGGACATATAACCAATATCATTGGGGCGATTGAAGGTACACATATTGCATTTGTAACCCCTGCCAGTATGAACAGATGTTTAGCAATCACTGAATGTGCAAATGGTGTGCCTGGAGGACCAGTACATCTTCCACGTCACTGCCAAGTATCCTTGGTCGGTGCATGATGCCTTTGTTCTGAGGAATAGCAGCATCCCAAATGTGATGGCCAAACTACAGAGGCACAGGGTGTGGCTAATAGGTGAGCCAGAGTCCCCACCAACTGTATGTCAGTGTATACCTTCAGGTTTTATCCCCATAGCATTGTGTAAGGCTAATGTTTGTCCCTCAATACTTGCAAGTGACTCTGGCTACCCAAACCTATTGTGACCCCTGGCCCCTGTGAGGAATGCCAAGACAGGGGCTGAAAACCATTTTAATGATACACATGGGCAAACCAGGAGAATCATGGAAAGGACCTTCGGCCTCCTGAAGGCCAGGTTCAGATGCCTCCATCTGACAGGTGGATCATTGTGCTACTCACCTGAGAAGGTCTGCGAGATAGTAGTGGCATGCTGCATGTTGCACAACCTGGCCCTCAGGTGACATGTGCCTTTTCTGCAGGAGGAGGAGACTGGAGATGCCCCTGTGGCAGCAGTGGACCCTGAGGACAGTGAGGATGAGGAGGCAGAGGATGAGGATATGGACAACAGAACATCAGTTACACGTCAATACTTCCAATGACACACAGGTGAGACAGTGAAACTGACCATTTCTCTGACTATTGATTTTATCTGTGTGGCTGTAGCATGTAGGAGTTCACTTCCTTTGCATCTCAACTTACTGCCACCTATGGCTTGTCATTTTACAGACGTTGGTGATATGACAACAGTGTCCTGATGTGATTACTACAGACAGCTTCATGTCATTATTTGTATGCTATCACAGTGTTCAGATCATTTGCACTAGATGTGACTGTTCCCATAAATGCACATTTTCAACACATAAAACAGTGACACTCAAGTTATGTTCCAGGGTGTTTATTTTAGTGCAAATAATTTAGGGAAAGGTGCAATGGAATGGGGTGATGGTAGAGGAAAGTCCAGGGTATCTGTTTGTGGCACAGGACCAGTGTCCAAGGGGCCAGAGGAAGGGGAGCCAAGGCAGTTCAAAGTGGACAAGGTGACAGGGTGGTACACAAGGGGACAATCAGGAGAGTCACATTTCCTGGCGGTGGTCTTCGTCTCGGCAAATGTCTCTGGCTTCTGTCTGGGTCGCAGGGAACGTTTGCGGGATGGTTTACCTTCTGCAGGGGGAGGGGTGCTGGTGGCCTATGGGTCCTGTGGCGGGGCCTCCTGCCCCCTAGCTGCAGTGGAAGTGGAAGTCTGGTCAATAGACTGGCTAGCGGTAGGGGCCCACTGGTGTGTTGTAGATTCCCTCATGATGTTGGCCATGTCTGCCAGCACCCCTGCTATGGAGATCATGGTGGTGTTGAGGGCCTGAAAATCCTCCCTGATCTCCTGATGGTGTTCCTCCTGCAGCTGCTTGTTCTCCTGCATGTTGCTAAGGATCTGGCCCATTGTGTCCTGGGATTGATGGTAAGCCCCCAGGACATTGGTGATTGCTTCCTGGAGAATTGGTTCCCTGGGCCTGTCCTCCCCCTGCCGCACAGCGGTCCTCCCAGTATCCCTGTTCTCCTGTGCCTGTGTCCCCTGAATGGTGTGCCCACTGCACTGACCCCAGGTCCCCGATTGTCTTGGGGGCAAGGTGTCGACTGGGGTCCCTGTACAGGTGGTCACACTGTTGATTGATGTGTCCTGGGGACAGAGGTGTGGGGACGCTGGGCGGGTGCTGTGGTGTTGGATACTGAGGGGGGAGGCTCTGTGGTTGACTGGGAGTGGGCTGGAGTGACCGACTGACCAGTGGTCCCTGATGGGCCAGGTAGTTCATTCAGATCCTGAAGTCCAGAGTAACTGTAATCACTGGGGGCATCTTCTGTTGGGGACTGGTTTGTTGTGGCACCTCCTCTCCACTGACATTGTCTGGGGCACCCGTGGGGATGTAAGTGATGTATTATGCTTCATGCCTGTGACATATTGTACATCCCTATCTTCCCCTCTATTGTTGCTGTTGCCCTGCCACCGTTGTATGTGTTTGGTGATGTACTGTGGGATTGTTAGTTCCCCTATGCTGTGCATGCTTTTGTGATGGGTGTCCATGCAGGGCTGGGAGGTCTGTCCATGCATTGGTATAACATGTAGGGCTTGGCATTGGGGTTAGTCAGATGTGTAGGTGCAGTGTGTGGGATGGAGTGGAGTGATGGGAGAGAGGGTGAGGGTGTGATATGGCATGCAGGTATGGGGGATGATAAGTAGTAAATGTTGACTCACCAGTGAGTTCCTCAGGATGCAGGATTACCAAGACTTGCTCCTCCCATGCTGTGAGCTGTGGGGGAGGAGGTGTGGGTCCACCGCCAGTCCTCTGTGTGGCGAGCTGATGACTTGCTGTCACGGAACGTACCTTCCACTGTTCCACCTCTTCCTGATTTCGCCCCTTGTTTTTGGATGCTGTCCCATGGCGTTCACCCTGTCCACGATTCTCCGCCATAGCTCCACCTTTCTGGCAATGGATATTTGCTGTACCTATGCTCCAACTGCTGTGGCTCTACCCTGACTATTTCCTTCACCATGACCTGCAACTCCTCATCTGTGAAACGGGGGTGCCTTTGTAGGGACATGGGTGTTGTGTGGTATTTGTAGGTGTGAGGGTGTTAGGTAATGTGGTTGGGTGTGTGAAGTGTTGTGTGTGAGGGATGTATGTGGTGTGTGTGTCTAGTTGTCGCAGTGGTCTTGGTGTCAGTCTGGTAGCAATCATTTGTATTCGTAAAGGGTTGTGGGTAATGTGGGGGGGTGTTTTATAGTTCCGTTTTTGGGTGGGTGTGGTGTGTGTATTATTGTCAGGTGTGTGTTTCTGGTATTGACCAATGTTGTGTAGTTTAATATTTGGATGTCCATTCTGAGCGTGCCGGTGTGTACCGCTAATGGTTTAGCACCATTGAATGTCCGGTGTGGTGATTCGTGGGTCATGAAGTAATGAGCGTTGTTTTGTTGGTGTAATGGTATGGGTGTTGGTACCGACACTTTAACACTGACCTTTGGGCTGGCGGATTTGTGAATGTGGCAGTATTCTGTCAGATTGGTGTGTGTGTGTGAGATTATTTGGTGAATTAATGTTTGCCTCTGCGGCGGTATGTTGGCGGCCGTCACTGCAGCGGTAAGAAGGATTTACCGCCAATGTCATGTTGAGGGCCAATGTTTCTTAGAAATGCTATTTTTATTGAGGTGTCCTCTAAGGACTGTTCTGAGCATTATAGTCAACATACTACAATATTTGTAGAACTCAGAAACTCGCCCCTAATGCTTTGAAGGGCATTCATTTTACAAAGCATTTTTGCTCATAACTCAGCCTATGGTGGTCCAAGAACAATGGGACTGCCTTCAAAACGTGTTCACCACCACATTTTTTTTCTGTCTAGATCACCTCTGGGTCCCCACACTAGGTTAGCTGGGACCCCAAAATAATAACCCATCCCACCATTCAGTGTACTTGTAAGCTCTCTTATGGCCGAAAGTTTTGTACCTGAGAGTATTTTGTGTTTTAAGGGCCTTGCTTGAAAAAATATTCCAGTAGTCCTACTAGTCCTTTAGTTTAGTTATGTGGCAGAAAGGACCAGAATATGTGGCAGGGTTGACCAATTAATGTGGCAAAAGAGTCCCAGTTATAAATTCACAATGCCAAAAGTGCAACTCAAGTAAAAGCGAGACCTATTGTATTGCAAATCCTTGTTTATTTTTGAGCCTCAGGAGCAGGGGAAGAGATTCCCCTGCCAACCAAAGCATTTTTTTTCTCACTGTAAAGACGATTGGCGCGCGTCATTACAGTGAAAGTGAAAAGAGTTGATTGATTCATTTCACTTTCACTGCTTCGGTGCTCAGGTGACCACCAAATCACATGAGATTTATTGGAAAGGGGAGAATCCCAATTTTCCAATGATATCTTTGCCAACAGGATGCCTGCTTGGGAATCGCCCTACTTGGGCGATCCCTAAGCAGGGGTCCAACCCACTAGACACCAGGCCCACATTTATGAAACCTTTGTGCCACTTTTGCGTCATTTTTTAATGCAAATGCGGCGCAAACGTAAGACAGGAGTCATGTTTTTGGTGGTTGTGTGCCAGGAAATGGCGCTCGTCTGGTTAGCAGCATTTTTTTGCCTTTACCAGGCTAGCGTAATTTTTTGAGGCACAACCTCTTCCTTACCTACCACCACCCCCACCGGGCTTGTGTCATTTTTCAGGACGCTAGCCGGGCCTTACCTCCGGCTTGCGCCATTCCATAAATTTGGTGCCCAGCTGGCGCTTTGAAATGACACAAGCCGGCGGTAAAGTTTTTGACGCAAAACTGTGTTAACGCAGTTTTGCACCAAAACTATAAATATGGGCCCAAGGATTTCTTTTTGGAGCAGGGAACTTCCTATAATAGGGACATTATTTTGTCTGTTTCCTTCCCTCCCGGGGGCAGATTGGCCCTGAAAACCACTAGACACCAGGGGTTACTTGCTCTAATAGTTTTCTTGGTGGTGGTGGGGGGCTGTCTGGCATGGCCATGCCTCCTCAAAAAACAGAGGCAGTCTTTCTGTCCCTCTCAGGTGTCAGATAGGGATAATTACCCCATCTGTCCCGGGACACCAGGGATTATTATTTTTTTCTTTTTGTAAGGGTAGGGGCTGTCCATCATGGACATGGCCATGCCCCCACCTCTCCCAAAAAAGGGAAAGTCTTTCTGCCCCCTGGGATGGCAGATGGGGCAATTATCCTGTTCCGCCCCCAGGGAGGAAGAAAGCCAATAGACCCCAGAGATTACTTTTTTCATTTGTAGGGGTGGGGGCTGCACAGTATGGGTATGGCCGTGTCCCAGAACCCCCCAAAAAAACAGTCTCTCTGCCCTCCTGGGGGGGTACATAGGGCAATTATTGTATCTGATCCCCACCTTACAAATGGGTAAACAGTCATTCTGCTTCCCTGCAGACTAAAGCATCTTATCCCAATGACAAGCAAAATTATGTTGATTTTTTTGGATGTTGTTTTTACAGATTATCTCCCAGTATCATCCCACTTGCAATGGTGACCTGCACATTTTAAGCTTGGGTAGGATGCCACCTGGAAAAACCTATCAGACCCAGGAAGTTCTGAAAACTAGACATCTAGGGGAGTTCAGGTTGGTGTGCTTTGCATCCATCCAACACCATTTTCTTACCCACAATGCCCTGTAAACCTCAAATATTGACTAAAAACATGCATTTTCTCTCAGATGTCTGTGATGGAAACCTTCAGAATCTGCAGGAATCCACAAAATTACTACTTTCCTTGGGAGACTCAGGGGAGCACAGAATAGTGGAACAAGTGTTTTTACCAATTGTATTTCTCTGCATTTGCACCTTCCAAATGTAAGACTATGTGTAAGAAATAAGTCATTTTGAGAAATGCCTTCTAATTTACATGCTAGTATGGGTACCCACAAATTCAGAGATGTGCACTCTTCTTGTGCCCACCACAGAAATACATAGGCTTCCTTGATACCTAATTTTCACTATTTATATTCTATCATATAAATTCTGCAATACCCGGTACACAATGAAAAACCATTGCAAGGTGCAGCCCAGTTGTATTCTCTGGGTACCCCGAGTTCTTGAAAAAGCCACAAATGCTATATATCCTCACAACCAGAAGGGTGTAGCAGATGTAATGGTATATAGCTTTTCTGAATCAGCCATGGTGATAAAAAGTTACACATGAAAACATTGTCACAAATGCCTATTTTTTCCTCCTAATTTGACATATTTTTCGTTTTCCAAACTTTGGGGGGCTGAATTAAGGAAATTGGTGCTGCCCCAAGAAGTGGTTCTTTTCTCTACTGCCTGACGTTCCTTTGCTATCTCATATCCCACAAAGAGTTGGTCGTCCACCTGGAACTCTTTTGTGTGGTCAAGGTAGTAGGACAACGCTCTTTTTGGGTCCAGTGGGTGGAGTTGCTCCTCTTCCTTAGAAGAGCAAAGAAGGTTGGCAGGGTGACAGTTTGTCCCAAATGTAATGGGGTCACCACCTTTGGGAGGAATGAGGCACGGGTGCGAAGCACCACGTTGTCAGGAAACATTGTGGGGTATCGAGACTTGGATGACAAGGCCTGCAGCTCACTCACCCTACGGGCAGATGTTATTGCCACTAAGAAGGCTGTCTTGATGGTAAGCAGTGGGAAGGGGCAATTGTTTAGTGGCTTGAAGGGAGCACATATGAGGTATGTGAAAACTAAATTAAGATCCCACTGAGGCATGATAAAGGGTGTAGGGGGAAACATATGTATAAGCCCTTTGAGAAACATATTTACAAAAGAGGACTCAAATAAAGAGGGTTGGTCAGGCAGCCTCCGAAAAGCAGGTAGAGCGGACAAATGGCCCTTAAGAGTGCCCAGACCAGAGCCCGTCTGGGCAAGAGGTAGAATGAAAAGAAGAATATCAGAGAGAGAAGCAGAAAGAGGATCTAAAGACTTCGCTGTACAATATTTTACAAATGTTAGCCAACAGCAAGCTTATACCGCTTTTGTGGAGGAATGCCTGGCTGGCAAAATTGTATTACAGACTTCGGGAGGAAGTTTGAAGGCTATCAACTGTCACCCCTCAATCTCCGAGTATGAAGCAGTAGAGCTGACAGGTTCAGGCAGAGTACCCCCCACTGATGCGACAGAAGATCTTCGCGAAGGAGCCGCCTGATCGGAGGATCAATGCTCAAATTCAGAAGCTTGGGATCCCAGACTCTCTGTGTCCAGGCCAGAGCCACAAGGATAACTTGGGCCCCGTCGTTCTTGATCTTCTTGAGAACTCTGGGCACAAGTGGTATGGACGGAAATGCATAAATGAGGCCTTAGCTCCACTTGTGATGAAGAGTGTTGTTGTGCGATTGCCACCTTGGAGACTCCAACATGCAATACATCTGACATTGCGCGTTCTCTCCAGCGGTGAATAGATCTAACTAAGGCTCTCCCTACTGCTGAAAGAGACCTCGCATTACCTCTGGTTAGAGATGCTACTCATGATCCGCTAGGCATTGAGGGCTGAGTTCATCCACTCTGGCATGCAGAGAACCTGCCAGGTGTTGAAGATCCAGGGTTATTCCCTGCTGTTCCATTCAAGTCCAGAGACACAGGGTCTCCCGGCAAGGGTCCATGACTCCACCCGCCCTGCTTGTTGCAGTACCACATGGCTGTGGTGTTGTCTGTGAACACCTGCACTAACTTCCCCTTGACAGAGGGAAGAAATGCCTTCAATGCTAGTCAGATTGCCTGTCGCTCCAGCAGGTTGATGTGGAGCCTGGATTCCGCCAGAAACCTGAGTCCTCGGATCTCCACCTTTCCCAGATGGCTGCCCCAGCAGAGATGCTTCTGTCACTACTATGATGTCTGGTTGAGAAAGGGAGAGGGGTCTGCCTCTGACCCAATCGAGGTTCATAATCCACCTTTTGCAGTTCTGTCTGAGATCTGGACCATGTCAGAGCGATTTCTCTGGTTTTGTGCCCACTGGAATTTCAGGTCCCACTGCAGAGCCCGCATATTGCATCTGGCATAACTTATCAGCAGGATGCAGGAGGCCATCAGAATCAGTCTCATCAAAACCTAGGATAGAGGCCAAAACATTGGTATCAAAACCTTAATATCCTGGACTCGCTGCTCAGGAGTATAAGCCCGAAACAACACTGTGTCCAGAATAGCTCATATGAAAGAAAGCGTCTGAGATGGAGTCAGGTGTGACTTTGACAATTTTATAGTTAACCCCAGTGAATGCAGAAGGTTTGCAGTGGTCTGGGGGTAGGAGATGACAGCCTGGGGTGAGTTCACCTCCAGCAGCCAGTTCTCAAGATAGGGGAAGACTAAAATCCCTGACCTGCGCAGACAAGCTGCGACTACCTCCACCACCTTGGTGAACACTAGAGAGACACTGTTAAGGCCAAATGGCAGCACGGTGAACTACAAGTGTTCATGTCCTACCTTGAACCTGATGTAACACCTGTTGGCCCGCAGGATTGGAATATGAAATTACGCATCCTGGAAGTCCTGCGCTACCAACCAGTCTTCTAGATCTAGGGCAGACAAGATATAAGCCAAAGTGAGCATCATAAACTTCTCCCTCTTGAGGAAGAGATTTACGTTCTGTATGTCTAGAATAGGGTGAAGACCCTTGTTCTTTTTGGGTATCAGAAAGTAGGGGGAATACCAACCACTGCCTATTTCTGATATCGGAACCCTTTCAATGTCTCCCTCGGCCAAAACAGCCATAACTTCCTCTTGGAGTAGAGCCAAATGATCCTCCACCAGCCTTTCAAATGTTGGCGTTATTGGGGGAGGAAGAAGTAGGAAGGCAGGACATAGCCCTTCTGAATGATCTACAGTATCCATGCGCCCAATGTGATGGACTGCAGGTGGAGGAGATGATGTTGAATTCTCCCTCCAACTAGGCAGGCATGGTCCTACAGAACCAAACTAGGAGGGCTTTGAGGCTGCAGCTGCAGGGGGCTGAGTGGAGGATGACTACTGGCTTGCAGACCCTCTAGGTTTGAAGGCACAGCACTCCTTGCATAACCTGTGGTGGTTGCGTAGGGCGGTGGCTGGTATAGGGCTGGTGTGGTGCCACAACCCTTACATAGCCACCAAGGGGGCGAAAGGCAGATGGTGGATGAGGGGTTGCCAAGAGGCCTAAGGACTTGGCTTTAGCCTGAGAGACCTTAAAGCGCTCCAGCGACGAGTCTGCCTTCTGACCAAACAAGCGAGTCCCATCGAAGGGCATGTCCATAAAGTTTGCTTGGACAACCCCTGAAAAACCAGATGTTCTCGGTCAGTTGTGGCACCGTAAGGCTACCATCAATGCAACTGCTCTGCCCAAGCCATAACAAATGGTAAACTTTGCTCCATCCAGCCCATCTTTTACTGCTTGGGAGAGTATGGTCTGGGCCTCCTCTGGGGTCTGAAGCAGCACTTGTGCAACTGTATCCCAAATGGTGTGTGAGAAATGAGCCAATAAAAAAGAGGTGTTCACTGAGTTCAGTGCCAGGCTGGTGGAAGAAAACATCTTCTTCCCAAGGTGGTCCAGCTTCTTGGACTCCCTGTCCAGGGAAGTAGAAGGGAACGCACCATGGGAAGTTGAGGCTTGGACTACCAAGCTCTCAGGGGTGGGGTGTTGGCTGAAGAAATTAGGGTTGCCCGTTGCAGGGTGATGGCGCTGGGTGATCATCCTATTTATAGGAGCCTCTGTGCTGGGTTTGGACCAAGTTCCCAGCAGGATGTTGGTAAGGGCAGGAGGGGTTCGGAAGGAGAAGTGTCAGGCTGAAGCACTTCAGTCAAGATGTTTGTCTTGACAGCCACTGAGGGCAGTTCAAGGATGAGGACCTCCACTACCCTATGCACCACCATTGCATATGAAGCTCCCTCCTCTGTACCCACAGTGGGGGGGGGGAGAAAGCCAGTATCTGGAGAGGTAAACAGTTCACTTGCCTCTCCTAGTTCCTAATACCAGTCCAAAGATCTTTCTAACTGGTTTTCTAAAGGGTCCAGTGACCCCTCCCAATCTTCTCCCATGCCTGGCAGTGAAATAAGGCTCAGGCAATGATCTAGCACCTGTGACTACTGTCGGCACCAGAATTAGCATTGTGCGATGCCGTCTTGGCCAGCTCTGGATCATCTGGAATTAGAATGGGGCTGGTGCCGCCGCTGGGTGCCAGCGGCACTGGGAGGATCAATGTCGGGACCAGCGCCAGAGAAGGCTGCCTGGGTATGATCGGCGCTGGCCCAGATCTGGAGTCGGATCCATGAGACCCCATTAGAGCAGAGACCGAAGCTGCTGGCTCAGAACCTGATGGGGCCTCCTCCAAATCCACTGCACATCAGAGCGATCGGCCCTCTCGAACACGCAGTGCATAGCCTTGTAAAATTATTTTATATGAGCAGGTGTCGATCCGGCTCCCGGTAACGGGGGAGGTGCAGAGTCGAACTGGGAAACGGCTCAACAGAACCATGCTGAGAATGCTGATGTTCCCCACTCGTCTCATCGGCTGATGGACGAGGTGCATTTGAAGTCCACTTGAACTTCTTTTTGTGCCTCTTCCCCGAGTGTCCCAAAGACCTCGAGTGTGATGAAGAGGCCTTGGGGCTCCCGGAGCGATCCCTCAACCTCATTCTTGACTGGGACCGAGACCTCCAAGAAGTCGATCGTCCCGGTGTAGTCGACTGCCAGGCCACAAGCAGCTTTAGGGACTCCTCCCTCAAAGCTTTCGGCTCCATGGCCCAGCAGTCTGAGTACAACTTCGAGCCTTGGTTGCTCTTGAGACATCAGAAGCAGACAAGGTGAGGGTCCATAACTGACATGGGTCGGTGAAAGGAACCCTACCTTCCTAGATGTCATCCTCGACACACGAACAAGAAAAAACTATAACAAAATATCAAAAAAAGGCCTGCCAAAAAGCGACAGAGGGGTAGCTCTCTCAGGATCTGCACTACCTGGCGTGAAAAGAAAATAACTGATGCTGGCGCACCTAGGTGATGCCTATGTAGGTGACCACGGCATCACTTCTGGTGCCAACGGAGCCGTGGACACCACACAGAGCCAAATGGAGTCACCCAACGGCGTGTGCAGGGCTATTGGTCAAGCAAATGTTTCCAGATCAAGTCTGACGCCTAGGAAAATTCAAAGGTAAGGAATCTGCAGATAGAAGTTTCTATCTTATCACAACATTTCTCTGCAAAATATCTGTAATACACTCATACATCACTCACAGTAAAGCTAAATTAAAGGAAAACAGTATTTAAAACAATCTGTTTAAGAATTACCCAAAGCTATCAGGGCAAGCCTCTCTGCAGAACAGAGCTGGTTCTAATATGACCGCCCTTGAGGATTTAAGGCTCTGGGCCAGAGCCCAGTTTGCACATGCCTTAAAACATGTCTGTGTGGAGCAGTTTTTGAAACCCACAATGTGGTTGCGTGCAAAGGTACGTTTTCAGAAAAGAACAGGTTGCAGTCTTAAATTGGTTGGTATTGCTGTCAAACGGATTAGATCTTAGCGAAAACAGGCCATTCGTGAAAATTACGATGCCCTCTTTGTTAGGGTTCACTACACCTTCTGTGTGCCAGAAATCTAACAGAAAATATTTAGGTCTCTCTTATGTAAACGTTTCTTTCTGGATGAATGGACATGAAATGTCCAACTTTGGTAGAAAATATGAATAGACAGACACTTCAGGAACAAATGCAAATCTTTGCCTGCTTTTGTGTGACTCGCATTATGAATACTCTACGAGCAGTAAACAATGAGTGCCCGACAAAGGTCCCATCAGCATTTTCATTTCATAAAACCCATTTCCTTTGAAATTACACCAGATGTAGCAGTCCCGCTCCCCTTCCATGCAATTCAGAAGGGAGTATGAATCCTGAGGGCCGGCATGCTTCGGACGCTCTTGCACCCACTGCTTCTGCGACCAGAAACTCTACACCGATGGCCTGATGGACTTGGGACCTCGGATGTAGATGCTTCAGGCTGTCCGTCCTATTTACATCAGATGGACAGATTTTTTTTTCAGTTCGCATTCGCCAGAAAACCCTGGATGTCATGACCTGAAAAAAAGATGAAAACAAGCATTTGCAGTGCAATGGGTCTCTTGTTTGCTCAAGTTAGAGCTGATGAAGCAGAAATGAAGGTTTTACATTTATTAGCGCTTAAACGTAGTACTGCAATAATCATGTGTGACTTTAACCAAACTAATAAAGATTGTACGGGGACAAAATGTGCCCTTAGAGTAGTTTGCCAACATTTATAAGCGTGCTTTATATAACGTGATGTATTAGAATTGCACTAATCCGACATAATCGTAAACGGGTGCTACGATTTACTTGCTTGAAATGTCTTAGCTTAGCATAACTTTAGTGGAGGCTTTGGCCTAGTTGCCTGGTCTCACGGTTTAGATGCTCGTATTTTTCCAATGTGCTATTAAACGTGTATTTTTGCTTGAAGCTGTACTTTTCCACTGAGATCGTTCACATGCTTATCTTAAAGTTTCGTGCCAGCCTGGCATATTTTCTCTTTACTCCAAGGTCGATCTGCAGGTGCGGACAATGGAGGCTCTGAAAGTGAGCTAATTGGTATAAAATGTTGCAACTTGCGTACCCATCTCCAAGGATAATGTATGCTTAAGTAAAAGCTTGAGAACTGTCGTTTTTGATTGGACAATTTGAAGCTAACCTATGAACCCTCCAATGGAAGACCCTACTGGATTTGAACTGTTGTCTATAAAACCCAGGTGCACGAGAAGAAGGTAGCTTTTTGCAGCCATTACCAGCTCGATACCCGCCATTTTGCAGACTTCGTAGCTATTATGGCCCACTTTGCTGCGACGCCATTTTGAAAGAGACTTTGATGCTTTCTCTAATCGAGAGAAAGAGAACTTAAATGATTCTGGCCCTAGAGACTTTAACTTTGATTTGTCCCTTTGCATGAAGTAATAGTTTCACCTTGCCGCCGTGAGGCAATTGCCCCGTCCACCTTGCCCCCTTTGCCCCGTCCCATGCTGATCGAGAAACGGTACCTGTGAGACGAAGACTTCCTTGTATGCTGAGCGTAATTGGTAAATATGAAAGGAAATTGTACAATTGCATTGTGTTTCTTTTAGGTAACCAACTGCTGATTTTTGATAAGAGCCCTAGCTAGGAGTTTTCTAAATTAATGTTGCTAAATTGTTTTGCATGAAGTCCCACATGCCGATGCTAATTTGAGGTTAGATGAGGATTCCTTTTGTTGCACGATGCAATTTGAGACCGTGTTATGCTGACTAAATGTATGCAATTAGTTCATTACAGATTATCGTATTAGTGATTTGCATTGCTATTATCGAATGCCTTGTGATTCAAATGCTGCATAGATTGCACTTGTTTCGCCGCTATGGACAGCTATTAATGTTCATTTATGCTTATCATTTGGTGTTGAGACACATTTATATTGTGCTAGCTTTGTTAATATAGGGGAATAAATTCACTAACTTTGCAATAAACTGGTGTGGTTATTCCTGACTGAAAGGTCAGGGTTCGCCGAAATGTATTCTGGATTAATTGTTAAGTGTTATGTTGATCAAGGTATTGCTTATGTTCGATATTGATTATTGATTTGATTAAGGTGACCGATTAAGAGTACGGAGAGTCCCACTTAGTCAAAAGATTCATCGGCCTAAAGAGCGTCCGAATACAGGTAAAATTACTAGTACGGACCGCTCTATCAGTAGATGGTAGCAGAGGATGGTTTCGTCTTTTGGGACCCTGTACTCTTAAAGTACATGGTGTTGAATTAACGGTTTCGATTTTTGAGACCACACTCGAGAAGTTGAATTAGATTTTTCTTGGATAAAATAGATTGACAGAATGATGATGGGCTAGGTCCACCGCGACTTTCCCGGGATCTCGGAGCTTGCGGATGGAGAGAACGGAGGTGTGGAAACAGCGTTGGTGGTACTAGTGATGGTTTGAGTGAAGTTAGGGTTTTGCGCTTGCACAGCTTATTGCCGCAGGGTGTGTGAAAAGGTTGCGAGGATTTTTTTCTTTTAGAGGATAGCGGAGGTGCGACTCCGAGTGTAGAAGTAGAGAAGTCGTCGAACTTCATAGAAATAGCGGAGGTGCGGCTCCGAGTGTGCGTGTGGCGCTTTGTGCATAAAAAGGTCCACGTGGTTGTTGTTGTTGAGACGGGCCCTGCGAGGTCAAGAGACTCCGGAGTATGTTGATCTATGTTGTGGTCTGGGCGGTTTAGTAGGTTGATCGGGCGTGGTCAACGAGTCGGTACGTGTGTAAGGGAGTGAAAGAAACTTCGACTTCGGGCTTTGACAAGATTCTAAGTGCACTAGAATAGATCATTGACAAGTTGAGAGTAGGTCTGCAGGTCAGATTTGCTTGCGAACGTGGGGACCGAGAAAGACAGAATAACTGCCGAGGCTAGTGAAAAGTCCCTAAGGTCCTGAAGCGACTGTGTTACCCTTCCTGTAGTAAACCGACAGATCTGTTTTATTTTTTGGTAGCTCGCGATACATGCAAGAAGTTGTTACGAAAAGAGCTGAGTGAAGGAGGACTAGCCGCGAGGCTTTGTCAGCCGCAGTGTGTGTGAGTGTGATGTCACTAGGAGCCGCGCTGGGATAGGTTGGTTGGTGAGAAGGGTCGCGCACGGATTGGACGCAGTCCGTGGGGCTCGATTGGAAGGGGAAAGGCAAGCGAAGAGTATTCCGGGAATTAAAGTCACCTATTGATTACAAACTTTGTGAAATAAAAGACGAGAAAATGAAATTCTTTAAAGCATTCAGGAGTGCGATGAATGGGGAATCTTACATTAAAGCGAGTGTAGGAGAGGAGACGCCGCCCGAAGGCACACCGGCTTACATTGTAATGGAGGAAAAGGGGGTAGCTCCGTGCCTTTGGCTAAAGCAATGGCACAAGTTGACAGAGAAACATGGGAGCGTAGCATTCCCGATCCATGGGACATTCAATATAAGGATTCTAGAGAATTTGAGATTCACGATGTACGACATGAAGGTACCTCCAAGGCCAGCACAGTTTGAGGCTCTAGCGATTTGGGAACTGATGGCTAGACAGCAGCAGCAAAATAAGTTCGAGAACAGGATAAGGAAGGTAGAAAAGACACTAGCGGACGCTAGGTGGGATAATGCACAGAAGGTGTGGAGGTCAGATGTATTGCAGGGGATAAAATTGTTCCCGGCAATTACTAAGGAAGAAGAGGAGACAGGTAAGAAAGCTACCTGTAAGACAAACAGGAGGTGTTCCAAGGATAGAGAGGATGAGGAAAAGTCGAGAAGAGAAGAGGAGTTAGAGGATGAGGAGTTAATAATGCAATTGCTGAACGACCGTCCACCAACTTATGCAGAGAGTGGACAAGGTCCAAGTACCAGTTCTGCCCCTCCGGCATCGGTACAGAATAATGAAACTCAGAGTTCAGGAGCATCATCGGGATCTAAGGACCCGAGTTTACTGTTCACCCCGCAGATACCGCAGGTCAGGAGAATATATCCAGATGTGCCCATGTTGAAACCAGCAGAAAATTATCAGCCGCAGATGCCAGGGTACTACAGCAGTGACAACGGTGCAGGAATGATTCTAGAACAAACCGTAAAGGGAGTACAGAATGGTCACAACCAGACAGTGGCACAAGCTGAATCAACCCAGTTCTTGATGCCTCAAAAGCAGATGCAGGGGGGAACAGCACATGCTCAGATGACGGGGAGTCAGATGGGCATGCCGGCAATGATGACCCATGGTGTGGGAATGAACATGCCTCAGAACATGGGAAATGGACAAAACCCAGATGCGATATCGCTACCCATTACTGTAGGTCCACCGGTACCTCTGTACAGTCAGCCTAATCTAGGTATGAGCGGTCAGGGATCAATGCTGCAGAATGGGACAGAGAGGAGGTGCATAGAAAACACTCCAGGGATAACTCCGATAGCGGCTCAGCCAACAGGATCTGGGACCTTGATGGAGTTTAGCCCCATATGTGCTCAGTCGACGCTGGTGAGGTCGAGTCCCCCACTGATAATACCTCTGTCATCGAACACTGAAAAGTTGCCGCAACCATCAATGGCAGTCGATGTGAACGCTACACTGATGGGGTTGAATGCGCAACAGCTGACACAATGGTTCAACAGTCTAAATTCCACACAAAGCTCGGACAGTGGGAAGGGAGAAGATTATATGAATAGGATGAGGTTGAACATGGAAGCACAAGAATTGGTGGAAGGGACTATGGGTGTGAATAGGTTAGAGTCCTACTCGGAAGAAGAGCTGAGGTATCTATGTCCCAGGATAACAAAAGAAGTGAACAAGGTACACAAAAGCTTGCAGGAAGTAGCTGACAAAAACGGGGTTGATATAGACAAGACGAAACACTTGAGCAGGAGCTATAGATTGGATTTTGGGACCACAGATTTTGAACATATGAGGTCAGCAGGCATGAAGGCGCACCTTAGAGAACTGCTACAGAGTGCACAAGTGTGGAGGTGCTTAGACAAGTGGGAAAGCAGGTGGGTAAAGAGAAAGGAAAAGAGGAGGGACAGTGCTACAGAGCACAATGAGAAAAGACCACAGAGTAGGGAGGCAGTAACTATGTTACCAATGAGGGAGACAGCAGGGGGAAAATTAATACATGTACCATGGCACAGAAGTGACATTCAGTCTTTTACGGATGATTTTCCCAAACTGAGAGAGAAACCGATTGAATGGTATCAACAGACTGATAGGTTTGTGAAGCTTGCAAAATGTCTTTGGGAAGATCTGAACACTCTCTTTGAGATTGTGGTTCCGGCAGATTTGTGGGAAGATTGCAAAAGAGCTGTAGGTTGGCCGACGAGTGAACCAGAGAGAGACGGGTGCACCATCACCTATGGTGATGAGCTTGTACTATAAGGTGATTGAGCATTTGAAGACGAAGGTTGCCGCGAAAAATGTGGATTGGCAGAAGATTGATCGAACTGCCCAAGAGGCTAAAGAATCGATTCATAGTTACTATGAGAGGTTGTTAAAGGCGTTCAAGAACTACAGCGGCACGGAAACAATAGAGGCGAAGGACATGCTTCATTTTGTGTTCAGATTTGTGGAAGGGCTGAGACCAGAGATAAGCCAGATGATAAAGTCGCATTTGATTTGTTGGCAATCGAAACCGATTGATGAGGTGTTGAATTATGCGAAATACTGTAGCGACGAAATTGAGGTGAAACAGAAAAGGCTGAAAGAGAAGGTGATGATGATGCAGCTTAAGGCAGCTCAGACAGGTTTGCAAGGTCTGCAAGGGTTGCAAGGGTTCCAACAACAGGTACCGCAACCGCAGCCGCAGTTGCAGGGAAACATGGCGTTTCAGCCACAGGCCAGAGGCAGAGGAGGTTTTGTGAATAATGGTCCGGATTTGAACACTGTTGCGACGGGTGTGCAGGCAATGAAGAAGGTGATGCCGTGTCACGTGTGCGGAATTGTCGGTCATTGGAAACGCGAGTGCCCGATGGTGGTGCAGGAAGGTGCAGGTGCAGGTGCAGGTGTTGGTCAGCAAAACAATGATGTCAATGCATTTCAGACAATGAGGGGACCGAAAACGAGAGGTCCAAACCCAAATTTTCAGACCATAAATCAGTTGCAGGGATTACAGCCCATGCAGCCGCAGCAAATGCAGATGCCCCGTATGCAGATGACGCAAATGCAGCCAATGCAAGAGCAGTTACCCATGGTACCTAATCAGCAAATGCAAATACCTTTGGCACCAATGAGTCAGCAGCAAGTGATGGTTCCTCCACAGGTCTCGGGTCAGGTAATGAGTACAAATGGCACCGTACAACAGTTCCCACTACACAGTGAGAGTGGAATAAACAATGTATGGGAGAGTGAAAGTTCAGAAGAAGAAGGAGATTGTGTGCTTGCAGCATCCTTGGAAGTTGATCAAAAGGGTCCGTACGTAGAGGGAAGAGTAATGGGTCATCGTGTCTCATTCTTGGTTGACACAGGAGCCACACGTTCAACTGTTAAGAGCAGTGAAGTACCAAATTTGCCACTCTCAGGGAGGACAGTTCAAGTGGTGGGAGTAGCAAACAGGCACCTGACGAACCCAATAACAGATCCGGTACCAGTCAGCATCGGTAACTATCAAGGGGTGCATCAGTTTGTGGTATGTGACTCAAGCCCGATAGCACTATTAGGGAGAGACCTATTGTGCAAATTGGGTTGTTCGATCATGTGTTCGAACGAAGGAATAACAATCCAGACGAGCAGTGATGGGGAAGAAGAGGATAGTGTAGAGGGGGATGAGATGGAAACTGTCGATGAAGAGTATCCTCTGATTTGCCTTTTCCCGATGATAACTGAAGAAGATATTCCAGCCGAATTACGGGAAACAGTCGGAAAGGAAGTGTGGGACATGACAGGGAAAGAGGTGGGATTGATGAAAGGGGTGGAACCAGTGAAAGTGACTGTAAAGCCCAATGCAATCTTTCCCCAGACCCCACAATACCACATGGCACAAGATACCCTCATGAAAGTTGCTCAACTTATTGACGAATTTGTAAAGCAGGGAGTACTGAAAGAAGTGTTAAGCAGTCCATGTAATTCACCAATAATGGGACTAATAAAGCCAAGTGGAAAGGTCCGACTTGTGCAGGACTTGAGGAAAATAAATGACATCATAGTCAAGTGTTGCCCTGTCGTACCAAATCCAGCTGTGATAATGTTTCAAGTCCCTTGCGATGCCGAGTGGTTCTCAGTCATCGACTTGTCACAAGCATTCTTTTCTGTGCCTCTTCATGAGGACAGCCAATTCCTCTTTTGTTTCAAATTCTTAGACAGAGTGTACAGTTGGTGTCGAATTCCTCAAGGGTTTTCTGAGTCACCGTCAATCTTCAATCAGATTCTAAAGAAAGATTTGGAAGCATTAGAATTGCCATTCGAGTCAACCCTAGTACAGTACATTGATGACTTACTGGTTGCATCAAAGATAGAAAGTGGCTGCACAGCCGATACCATTGCTCTGCTGAACCATTTGGGAAGGAATGGACATAAGGTGTCTCCTTCCAAATTGCAGTTCTGTCAGAAGAAAGTAAAATACTTGGGTCACCAGATAGAGAAAGGGTCACGGAGAATAATGAAGGAAAGAATAACAAGCGTACTTCAAATGAGTCCACCCAAGACAAGGAGGGAGGTGAGGAAGTTTTTGGGAATGGTGGGCTACTGTCGCCAGTGGATTCCCAACTTCTCGACCCTAGCAAAGCCTTTACTGAAGCTGACCCAGAAGGATGCCTTGGATCAAATTGAGCTGAAAGGAGATGAGATGGATGCTTTTGTTGAATTGAAAGAATGCATGTGTAGGGCTCCAGCTTTAGGTATGCCTGACTACACAAAGCCTTTCACATTGTTTTGTCATGAACGTGATGCATGTTCTTTGTCTGTCTTGACTCAAGCCCATGGTGGCATAAACAGACCAGTAGCGTATTTTTCAGCTACTTTGGATCCGGTCGCAGCAGCACTCCCAGGGTGTTTGCACGCCGTAGCAGCAGTTGGTATCAGCCTCACTCAGAGTGAAGGAATAGTGATGGGACACCCAGTAACAGTCATGGTCCCTCACTCAGTTGAGATACTTTTGACCCGCTCCCGAACGCAACACATGACTGGAGCAAGACTCACAAGGTATGAAACGATAATTCTGGGCTCACCGAACGTGCAGCTGAAAAGGTGCACTACGTTGAATCCAGCAACCTTGCTCCCTGGAGAAAATGCTGAAATTGAGAACGCTGAAGACGTCGAGCATGACTGCCTTCAGGTGACTGAATTTTGCACAAAACCTCGACCTGACATTAAGGATACTAAACTTGATGAAAATGACCAGATTGTTTTTGTTGATGGTTCCTGTCTAAGAGATGGGATGGGAATTTTAAAAGCAGGATATGCTGTATGTACTGTAACAGGTGTCTTGGAAGCGGGATGGCTTCAAGGAATCTATTCTGCACAAGTAGCAGAACTTGTAGCCCTTACAAGAGCATGTCAACTGTCTGCATTGATGAAAGTCACCATTTACACTGATAGTCAGTACGGGTTCGGAATTGTGCATGACTTTGGCCAACTATGGTCACAGAGAGGTTTCCTGACTTCTTCAGGATCCCCAGTGAAAAACGGGGAGAGAATAAGGGAATTGTTACACGCCATTCAAATGCCAGCAGAAGTTGCAGTGGTAAAGTGCAGTGCTCATACAAAAGGACAGGACTATGTTTCTCTGGGAAATGCATATGCGGATCAAGTCGCAAGATTTTGTGCCTTGAACTGTATATTACTCAGAGATGAATGGAATTCGATAAGTGAGCCAGAACTCGAACCAGCTGAAGCATTTGCCTTAAAGGTCGTAGATACAATAGATGAACTAAAAGCATTGCAGAATAACGTCAGGGAGGATGAGAGAGATTCCTGGATTAAATCACAATGTTTCAAGAGACCAGATGAGTTATGGGTTTCAAATGAGGGAAAATTTGTTTTGCCAAACAGTCTCTTATCACAGCTTGCGCGGTTCTATCATGGGCAAGCTCACCTAGGGAGAGATGCCATGATAAGATTGTTCAAAACTGATTGGTTTAACCCCAGATTTCGTCAAGCTGCAGAAGCAGTTTGCCATCGATGTGTCACTTGCCAGCAGATGAACCCAGGAAAGGGAACGGTTGTGAACGCGAGCCACATTGGCAGGGCCAGTGGCCCATTTAGTCGAATGCAAATGGATTTCATCGAGATGCCTGTGCATGGGGGTCTGAAGTATGTGTTGGTGATTGTGTGCATTTTTAGTCACTGGATTGAGGCATACCCCACACGTAGAAATGACAGCCTTACAGTTGCAAAGCTATTGTTGAGAGAGTTGATACCACGTTTCGGATTCCCGATCTCTTTAGAATCAGATAGGGGAAGTCACTTCAATAACGAGGTGATAAAGTTACTCTGCGAAGCGCTGAACATTGAGCAAAAGCTGCATTCTAGCTATCGCCCTGAAGCATCAGGATTGGTGGAGCAGATGAATGGTACACTGAAATCAAGAATGGCGAAAATATGTGCATCGACAAATCTGAAATGGCCTGACGCATTGCCCTTGGTGCTAATGTCAATGAGAAACACCCCTGATAGAAAGACTGGATTGTCTCTGCACGAAATTCTCATGGGCAGGGCTATGAGACTTCCTGCAGTTCCCGCAAACGCGCTTTTGAATATTACAGATGATATGGTGTTAGACTACTGCAAGGGTCTGGCTGACGTGGTTCGCTCTTTCTCTCACCAGGTGGAAGCGACCACCTTGCCACCGATCCAAGGTCCAGGACACGCACTGAAAGCAGGTGACTGGGTCGTGGTAAAGAAGCACGTGAGGAAGTCGTGTCTGGAACCCCGTTGGAAAGGCCCTTTCCAAGTGATCCTGACGACAACTACCGCTGTGAAGTGTGCGGGGGTTCCCAACTGGATTCACGCCAGTCACACAAAGAAAGTGTTGTGTCCCACAGATGAGGAAGTTGAAGCGCTAAAACTGCCAGTGCCTGATAAAACAGTGCTGAGTGCTGAAACAGAACAAAACCGAACTGAAAGAGAACAGGCAGAAGCAGGAGAGAGAGAGATATTATTGGAGGACGAAGAGACTAACTCACTTGGGGAAGACCAAGGAGAAAGTTCAGACAGCGACGAAGCAGCTGAAGGTGACAAAGAACCTGAAGCAGCTGAGGGTAGCAAAAAGCCTGAAGCAGCTGAGGGTGACAAAGAACCTGAAGCAGCTGAAAGTGATACAGAGCCTGACGAAAGTAACGGTGACGAAGGGCTCGAAAAGGGTGAAAAAGCAGGAGAGCCTGATCAGAGAAGGGCTTTCCCAGAAGCAGACGATACAGAAAAAGAAAAGGAGAACGTGATTGATTCCCCAGAAGGAGGGGACAAGGCCGAACAGAACGAAACGGTTCAAGCTTCCTCAGAAAAGATCGCAGGTCCGTCAAATGGACATGGTGCAAAGAGGAGACTAAGTATATCACCAGTAAAACAAAGGACTGGAGAAGGTTTGAACGACGGAGAAAGGCCAAAAGTGAAAGAGAAAAGAAAGGAAGTGTCTGTCGTGGTACCAACCTCAAGTGACGAAAAAGACTTGACAAAAGAGGAAAGTACCAGCGAAGCAGAATCGAAAAGAGAAGCAAAATTGAAAAGGAAAAGGATACCAAACAGAAGATATTCCGGTCCTGAATGGGCATATGTAGTCAATGACGATTGGACTGACGAGTTTGTATCTCTAAGCATCGAGAACGAAGAAGAAGAGATACCAATAGAAAAGAAAAGTTTTATGGACTCTGTTGATTGAAAGGGTGATAAATGATATCGCTTGCTACAATATAACGTGAAACAAACAATCAGCTGAGACATTGCTAAACCGGATGAGACATTTGCTAAACCGATAAAGACTGAGTTATTGCCGAATTGGGACAAATGCTGCTAACCGATAAGTGACTTGGCCTCTTGAAGAAGACGGTGTGAACATTGCGCTCGTTCAGCTTTGTAACTGAATTGCTAAATCGTTTCTTTTATAGGTGCTTCTAGCTCTCTGATTCTATACAGATCATGACGCAAAACAGTAGAAAGAAATATTGTAAATATGTGTGTATAGGCTTAATAATTGCATGTGTACTAATAATAATGGCAATTGTGCTTGGAATGCATGGTAAGGGTGAGAATGAGAGGATTGATGCTTCTACTTTTGCTCCTGTTACTGTCACTGAACTAACCGCATTGAAAAGACTAGAATTAGATGAGAGGCTCTTGCATGATAAGAAAGAGCTTTCGTATAATGTTTTCTATCGCTTGCTAACAGAATATGTTGAGACTATGGATGCGAAAGATTGTTATGTATGTACACAGATACCGACATCAGTAAAGGAAGGGGTGACATATCACCACATGCCTCTTACCTACGGGATTACATGTAGTATAGTAATGTCTAGATTTTATGGTCAAACTAACATACAGTATTTTTACTCAAATTATGATGTTACCTTTGCATATGTTCCTATAATAGCGCAGCTAAGCCAGATTGCTAAAGATTGGGATGCTAAAATAATGAGGGAATTTTTCGAGCCAATGCAACCTTTTGAAACGGCTCACGCTCATAGGGAAAATCTTACCTGCTCGCTCTCTGCAGTAGAAATAAGCTTTTTAGATCGCACAGATGATAGAAGGGCACAAATGAATGCGAAATTAGAAAAAGAGCTACATAAGAGGACTTCAGTAGATAATTATGATTTTGCTGCAATAAAGACACAAGGGAGAATAGCTTTAGATGCTTGGCATGTAGGGAAATTTTGTATATATCGAGGTGAATCTTATTATGACAACATTTTTGTAGGAGCGAGTGAGTGTAAACATACGTTTATCTTTAAGGCCAAATGGACATTCATGATGAACGGACTTGACCCTGTCATTCCAGGCGTATATTACATTTGTGGGTATAATGCCTATTATCGTCTTCCGAAAGGATGGTGGGGGAGATGTTATTTGGGTATAGTATTCCCAAAGGTTTATCAACTGGATGACCTATCGATGATTCAAAAGACATCTGGATCCCATCGTATCCAGAAAAGAGAGACCGCAGCTGCTGTGGTAGGAGATATATTTGGAGCCATGATTCCTTCATTGGGAGTTGTGTTGAATTCCATCAAAATAAGAAAGTTGTCTACTATAGTGGATAACATGTTGACAAAGTTTTCAGGTGCTATAATCCTGATAGATGCTGAACTTGCAGCGGAAAGAGCTATGACTCTTCAAAATAGGCTTGCTTTAGACATTCTTTTAGCAAAGGATGGCGGCGTTTGCAAAATGCTTGGTGCACGACACTGTTGTACGTATATTCCCGACAATAGTGTGAAAATTAAAACTATGCTTGCTAATCTAACAAAAGAAAGTGCAGATTTGAAGGAATTGAAAGAGCCAGGAGTGTTGTAAATTCCTAACTGGACTTTTCTTGCCACACAAACTGAAAATAAAAAATAAAACAGCTTACATAAGCAAGCTGATTTGTGAGCACTAAGAGAGAGACAAAAGGAAAAAAAAGTTCCCTGGCAGTCAAAGTTATCAACAAAAGGGCAATTATCCATGTAAGAGGAGCGATGGCTAAGGCGGTAACAAAAAGCTCTAAGGAGGGACAACTTAAAGCAGTTACCAATGAAAACAAAAGACTTTTGAAAGGCTAGCCAATGAAGGAGTGATAGTGATGGGTGTGCGGTAGGCGTGGTTAAAAGCCCAGATACATACCAACACGTCAGAAATATGCTCGACCTAAAGATACCCACAACCTGAGAGAAATTTTCCAAGGAGGCACGTGCATTTGTTTTTTTGTTTTCAACATGCACTCCTGTTGGAGTGTGACTTTTATAATCAATGTTAACATGAAAAGCTTGCAATAAAATGTCTAATGAAACCGCATAAATGTAATACTAATGCACACGTTTGAAATATGCCCACGGGGTGTGGCCACCAATGTATACGATGACTAATGAAACTGACTAATAACGAATTAATGATGTACTCATGTATGGTTTTGTATTAGCACTAAGCGTTATGTGTAAAGGTTCTGCTAAATTACTCACTAGGCCCTAGTTAGCAAGGGTCTGGCCTAGCTGCCTGGTCTCATATTAACTGTGTTTTCTAACGTGCAATGTGTTGCTTTCCTGAAGGACACGACGCTGTACTTTTCCAGAAGCTAGAGATATGTGTGTAACCATAGTAAATTATTTTTCCCATGGGACACGACTTGCTCAAGGAGACATTCTTGCCGAATGCAACAGTGTAATTTGCAGCAGGTGCAAGGTCGCCTAGACTAGGAGAAGACAATGGAATTACTGACTGGAGCGACAAGTGTAACTTTTCTTACCTGACACTCTACCCGGTGAAGACGTCAATCACAGGAGCCAATAAACTGCATGAGAACTGTCTTAGGTGAAATTTCTATTAAGGTGTGTGACGGATTATTGGACAAAGATAACGATGCACCAAATATTGCCCAATGGGAACTTAGGGCCAGATGTAGCAAACTCCGTTGTTGCGACTTGCAAATTGCGAGTCTGAGCGACTCGCAATTTGTAAGTCGCAAAAACAGATGCAGAATGGTGTCTCAGACACCTTCTGCGACTCGCTATGGGGTCGCAAAGACCCACCTCATCAATATTCATGAGGTGGGTCGCATTTTGCGACCCCATAGCTAGTCCCTGCACTCACAGGGATGGTGGCCTGCTGTAGTCAGCAGACCTCCATGTCTGTGACTGCTTTTTAAATAAAGCAGTTATTTTTTTCATTTTGCAGCCCGTTTTCCTTAAAGGAAAATGAGTTGCAAAATGAAAAAAATACCGAAACCATTTGGTTTCGTTTTTTTCAGAGTAGGCAGTGGTCCATAGGAAAAAATATATATATCTGAAAAAATATTTTTGTCGGCATTCACAAAGGGGAAGGGGTCCCCTTGCAAATGAGTTACCACCATTGTGACAGTGGTGGTAAATGCGAGTTGGTTTGCAACCGCATTCACGGTCACAAAGCAACTCTGAATTGCGATGCGAGTCGCAAATAGGAAGGGAACACCCCTTCCTATTTGCGAGTCGCATTCCCAAATTGCGAGTCAGCACCGACTCACAATTTGGGAATGAGCATCGCGTTAGGCTGTTTGCATGGCGCAAACTGCGATTTTCGCAATTTGCACCATGCAAACAGCTACCTACAACTGACCCTTCGAGACTTGTTTGATAACTTTAATATGACAGCGTGACACAAGGAGAAATCAGCCATTATCAAGCCATTCTTCGCTAATCCACATCTCTTGCCTTTCTGAGAGACTTGTCTTTACTTTAAACCATCCTCGCCTTACCCCCCTGCCTGATATGCACTTCTTTTCCTTATGAGGGAAGAGCCTTTTGCTATACCTCGCTGAGTCTTACCTGCTCTATTCTGGCTGATGGCGAATCGAATGATGACCCGAGGACGAAGACTGACTCTGTATGCTGCCCCATTTGGATGGGTAACTATCTGATGATAAATTGTAATTGTCTGCCTTTTCTTTCTAGGTTCCAACTGATCTTTTGATAGAGGCCATAGTTAGATGTTTTCCAAATTCACGTTGCTAAATTGTTTTGCATGAAGCCCAACATGCTGATGCTAATTAGAGGTTAGTTAAGGAGTTCACTAATATTGGGTGAAATTGGACAAATGACTGAATCTTTGCTTTGTGGAATAATGTACTAATAATACTCTGCTAAAGTTGATTCATGTTGGCGTCGTGCTTTGTTCTGATGTTCGTGACCTATGCTTTGATAAAGTCTTATTCAAGTTGCCAAATAATAGTAGTATTGATGTGTTTATTGATGCTGCGACTAATAGATATGATACTAGAGAGTAACTAATAAGGAATAAATATCCTAATTCTTATTAGATTTGTGTGGTTATTCATGGTTGAAAGGTCATGGTGTGTTTCATTCCTATTAACTGTTATTGATTAGTTTGATTGATTAGTGATCGTGAATATTGATTAGGTTATTGATCTATTGATTGAAATGCTAAACGGATTTCTCGTTCTAGGAAGTCCCCAAACGCGGTCAAAAGATTCATTGGCCTAAAACGAGTCCCCTTGTAAGTTAAATTACCAAGGTTTGGACGCGTTAGCACTCCCATCGACTTTGTTTTTGGAAAACAAAAATGTTTGATGTTCAGCTGCTTTAAAAATGGCGACTGCTCAGTGCTCACCAAACTTTCAGTACATCCCAAGGGCCACCTTCAGGGCAACTTCTCTGAAGTAACAGATCCCCAGGGCTGGCTGAGATCTCTAAACATGGCGGTCAGTGGTCCAGCCAAGGTGGGGGCTACCCACAGTCTGAGGCCCTAAGTGATGTCACGGGTATTCATGATGTAAAAACGAGGTTTACTACACCAAAATTGGTGGCTAAAAAAACAAAACAACATTCAAGTGCAAATGCATTGAGGCGTTGTATGTTTGCATCGGGAAATGCACTTAAAACACTTTGACATTGCGTATGTTTAAGGATATTAGTACTCCAGTGCAGTTGTAACGTTTGCAATTTCTCCACTTTGGAATTCTATATGATGTTCAAGAAATTGAGAAATATGATCTACTTCATACTTTTGTGTGGATTTAACACTTAACTGCCATATACAGCTAACAGTAATAATCGAAAGATCCAACCTTCACAATTGGGAAAGAAATTCTCCAAGATTTATTATCTAAATTACAAAATGTGTCCCGTCGAACTCCATGATTCATTCACCCAGGCACCACATTTGTAATATGTAACATTAATCAATGTACCTAGAACCCAAAGCTGCCAAGTGGCCCAATTTAATACACGAGTAGCTGATCTAGTCCAGGACTTTTTGAACCATCCTGGAATTTATAGCCCCTTTAACTCTTTTACTAACCCAAGACTACTAGTTCCTGGATGCAGAGGACATTACTGGACTGAATGACCATTCCAGGAACAGAAATGGGACAATTGGGAGCTCTGCTACAAGAGGCTTCTTCAAAACAGCATCTACTACAGACTCCAAGATGCAGCTACTGCACTTCAGTGTGGAACAAACAGGAAGAAGAAACAGGAAGGACAAGAGGAAGAGAAACCAGCAACTACGCAAAAACCTTTCAACTTGGTATGAAATATAGACAATGATGTAATGAGCTTCACATTTCAAAATATGGAAAGAATGGTTAACTTTCAGAAACTTCTCTCATCCGATTTTTGTTGGGTCTGGATACTACTAAAGTCAGAGTTTTACTCGGTGTGTTTTTTTTTGTCACCCTTGAAGTCCTTTAATGCAGTCAAAGTTAGTGTCCCATTAGGCACTATGCAGTAACCATGACTTTGTAAATGGAGGGCAAAGCTGAGTGCAGGCATTGCAGCCCTCTAGACACGTGACATAATAGACGTGTGAAAAGTTGCTATAGCTCAAGAACTGCTGTCAAACTTACAATTTCTCAAAGTTGCAAAGTGTGTCACTTTCTTACAACTCCAGTGGGAGAAATATCCCTATAGAGTATGGATTAGAGGGAGTGTTTTTTATCAAACAGATGTAACATTTTTGTTGGGGAGTTCTCCAACACAATTTATGGGCTGCAATTTTTTGGGTAACATCTCACCATCGTTTTTTTACACTTTGCCAATTTTCAGGTATGTGAAAAAAATCTCAAACTTGATGAAGTACAATTTCCCCAATTTGCCCGTCCCTGCAAAATAGAAGTTACTTTTTGTTCAAAAATGATATCTATGTTGAAGTTGTAGTATCATCTCTTCAGAAAGAAGTGAAAAATGAATTGAATAACAAAAGTAGGGTTTAAAAGTTAAGGCCCGTATTTATACTTTTTTTGTGCCGCATTTGCGTCGTTTTTTGACGCAAAAACAGCGCAAACTTGCAAAGTGCCTTTGTATTTTGTAGGTTTGCGCCGTTTTGCGTCAAAAAGCGGCGCAAATGCGGCGCTAAAAAAAGTATAAATACGGGCCTAAATATTTGAGTAAAGAGAAGAGAATGCGCTTTGGCAATTGAAGTTCACATTGAGATAGGAGCTAAGCAATATTCCTCCATCAAGAAAATATCCTTATTGCACGCAGAACAAAGAGTAATGAGGGCAGAATATGTGACAATCAAAATTCTATTTTCAGAAAGAAGGGATTGGTAAAGCATGTACTTGTTCTCTTTAATAATGCAGCTGCAAGGACATTTGAGGTGACTTTTTGAAATAAGCTAAAACCAATATGAATATGTGCAGAAAGAATGGCTTATGTAGAAAAAGGTGAATAATCACCATACCTCTATGCTGAATCAGGATCCATTGACATTTGTGTAAAGGTTCAGAGAAAGAAGCATTACAACACTGCACAGGACAATGAAACTTGAAAGAGTAAAAAGGGCTGGGGAGGGGGTAGGCCAGTAAAAGGATTAGGTGTACTCAAATGCATATACCAAAAGAACACGTGACACAAGATACACTATTACAGCACACCTTTGTGGAAAAGGACAATACTCTGTACAATGTGCAAATAACAATGGGCCAGATGTGGCAAATTCCGGCTTTGCGACTCGCGAATTGTGAGTCGCAAAGCCGGATGCAGGATGGTGTCCCTGACACCATCTGCGAGTCGCAATGGGGTCGCAAAGGCCCTCCTCATTAATATTAATGAGGTGGGTCAAAATTTGCGACCCCCTTGCGAGTCGCAGCACTCACAGGGATGGTGGCCTGCTGGAGACAGCAGACCACCATGTCTGTAACTGCTTTTCGAAAATGCAGTTTTTTTTTGTAATGCAGCCCGTTTTCCTTAAAGGAAAACAAGTTGTATTACAAATGGAAAAATGAAACGTGTCAGTTTCCATAGAACCACTGCCTGCTCTGAAAATTTTTTGTCAGGGCCATTCACAAAGGGAAGGGGTCCCATGGGGACCCCTTCCCTTTTGCGAATGGGTTACCACCAGTGTCACACTGGTGGTAACTGTGAATTGCTTTGCGACCGCATTTGCGGTCACAAAGCAATTCTTCATCGTGATGCGACTCGCAAATAGGGAACACTCCTTCCTATTTCCGACTTGCATTCCCATTTTGCGAGTCGGTAACCAGGTTACCGACTCGCAGAATGGGAATGGGCATCGCAATGTGCTTTTTGTATGTCGCAAACAGCAAATTTAGCTGTTTGCGCCATGCAAAATGTTTGCTACATCTGGCCCAATATTTAAAACAACCACATTATTACCAACATCCATAATACTCAAAAGGAATGGGAATTTGGAAACAGCACCGTATATATCCTGCTTTTTAATGTAGACCCAATACCCAGCATTTTAATGCTATTTACGCATTTGTGCTCCTTCTTATTTGTTCTTCAAGTCTCTCTACATCAAAGGTTCCCTTGCCGCACACAAGTACTAGAACATCAACCCATCCCAATAGGTACATGTTGGTCTCAGTTGACTACCTTGTGAGACATGGAATGAGTAACTAAGCACACTCTTCACACTAGCTATTTGCAAACTCCCCTTCACTATCCTATTTATTCTCTCCACTAATCTGTTTGCACTTGGGCAATAATTTGCATGCTTATTATGGCTCACTGACAACACGCAAAAAATGTCAAATCCGAGCATTGGGTCTGATTGCGATGCGATAGGGCAGCAGAAATGCCTGCTAGACACCAGGGACTTTCTTTCTGTTTTGAAATGGACATAAGGGGAGGGCCGCTACCCAGGGGGGCAAATAAGGTTTAGGCCATTTCTGCCCCCCTCAGGGACAGATCGGCCTAATATAATTAGGCCGAAACCACTAGACACCAGGGATTATTTTTTTACTTTGAAGTGGACATGAGGGGAGCGGCCCCTTGGGCAAGGGCTGCTCCCCAGGGGGGCAGATAATTTTCAGGCCGTTTATGCCCCCCGAGGGGCAGATAGGCCTAATATAATCAGGCCGATCTGCCCCCTGGGGGGGTGGGGGAAGACCACTAGACACCAGGGATCATTTTTTAAAATTTTTTTTATTCTTTTATGTGTAGGGAGCGACCACTTCAACAAGGGTCTCTCCCTGGGGGCAAATTATTTTTAGGCCATTTCTGCTCCCCCTGGGGGCGGATCGGCCTAATTTAATTAGGCCGATGTGCCCCCATGAGGGGCAGAAACTACTAGACACCAGGGATTTTTTTTTTTTACTTTGAAATGGACCTGAGGGGAGTAGCCCCTTGGGCAAGTGCTGCTCCCCAGGGGGGCAAATCATTTTTAGGCCATTTCTGCTCGCCCTTGGGGCAGAAACCCCTGGACACCAGTGCTAATTTTTTTTTTCTTTTATGTGTAGGGAGCGACCCCTTCGGCAATGGTCTCTCCCTGGGGAGCCAAATTGTTTTTAGGCCATTTCTGCCCCCGGGGGGACAGAAACCACTAGACACCAGGGAGTTTTTTTTATTTTTATTATTATCCTTACGCATAAGGGGAGCGGCCCCTTGGGCAAGGGCCACTCCCCGGGTGGGCAAAATATTTTTGGGCCTTTTCTGCGCCCCCCCCAGAGGTAGATCGGCCTAAAATAATTAGGCCGCTCTGCCTCCGGGGGGGTCAGAAACCTCCAGACACCAGGGATATATATATATTTTTATTTACTTTATGTTTTTATGTATGGGGAGGGAACCCCAGGCAAAGGTCGCTCCCCTGGGGGGCAAATTGTATTTAGTCCATTTCTGCCCCCCTTGAGGGCAGATCAGCCTATTTGTGTTAGGCCAATCTTCCCCCAAGGGTGGCAGAAACCACTAGACACCAGGGATTGGTGTGTGTATGTATGTGTGTTTTGTTTGGGGGGCTGCCCCTTGGGCAAGGGTCGCTCCCCATGGGGGCACATTACTATTGGCCATATCTGCCACCCTTGGGGGCAGATCGGCCCATTTTTGGAAGGCCCATCTGACCCCAAGGGGGATATAAAGCCCACCAGAGACCAGGTAAGATTTCTTTTTCAAAATAGGAGGGTGGGTGTATGGCCATACCCCCACCCCAAATAAATGAGGCCAAAGTTGTTCTGCCCACCAGTGGGCAGATGGGGCAAATACCCCCGAGCCACACCCCGGAGGGGCAGAAAGTCTACTAGATGGCATGCAATAAAAAAATAAAAAAAATAATGGGGTGGTGGCTACCAACCAGTATGGGCCTGGTTATGCCCCCACCCCAACTGAAGGGAGTAAAAGTCTTTCAGCTCTCCTCCCACATGCCAAAACATTTTATCCCACGGCAATCACTTGCCATGCAGGCAAGTGATTATTTGGGGTTTTGGTTTTACATTGGGGCCATGAGAGCTTGGTAACTCTCAAAATCGTCCCACTTGGAATGGTGAGGGCTGCACTTTTTTGACTTTGGGATGCTGCCCTGTAAAAAATCCACAAGACCCAGACACATCTGAAAACTAAACATCTGGTTGATTCCAGGGTGGTGTGCTTCACATGCACACGCACCATTTCCTTACCCCCAATGCCCTGCAAACCTCCAACTTTGCTGGAAATCACACATTTTTCCCACATTTTTGTGATAGAACCTTCCGGAATCTGCAGGAATCCACAAAATTCCTACCACCCGACATTGTCTCTCTATACCAATAAAAATTCTGCTGCAATTGTCAGCCGAAAAATGTATTTTTTCAAACTGCCCTTTTGGACCCGCTTTGGTTCCCCCTCAATTTCAACATGTTTTTGGCTCTTCCCTGTCACAGGCACTTGGCCCACCTGCCTAAGTGAGGTGTCATTTTTCCCGGAAGACTGAGGGGAACGTTGGGTGGTAGAAAATTTGTCCCGGTGTGGTGATCCCAAACAGAAATGTGGGAATAAAGTGATTTTTTAGCTAATCTTGAGGTTTGCTGAGTATCCTGGGTAAGACATCATTGGGGATCCATGCAAGTCACACCTCCCTGGACTCCCTTGGGTGTCTAGTTTTCAGAAATGTTTGGGTTTGGTAGGTTTCCCTAGATGGCTGCTGAGCCCAAGACCAAAAACTCAGATGCCCCCCCCCACACCCACCCAAAAACAGGTAGTTTTGTATCTGATAATTTTGAGGTGTCCAGATAGGGTTTTGGGGCATTTCCTGTTGCGGCGCTAGGCCTACCCATACAAGTGAGGTACCATTTTTATCGGGAGATTTGGGGGAATGCTGGGTGGAAGGTCATTTGTGGCTCCTCTCAGATTCCAGAACTTTCTGTCACCTAAATGAGAGGAAAAAACGTTTTTTTGGCCAAATTCTGAGGTTTGTAAAGGATTCTGGGTAACAGAACCTGGTCAGAGCCCCACAAGTCACGCCATCTCAGATTCCCATACGTGTCTAGTTTTAAAAAATGCGCAGGTTTGCTAGGTTTCCCTAGGTGCCGGCTGAGCTAGAAGCCAAAATCCACAGCTAGGCACTTTTAAAAAAACAGCTATGTTTTCTTTGTGAAAATGTGAGGTGTCCATGTTGTGTTTTGGGGTATTTCCTTTCGTGAGCACTAAGCCTACCCATACAAGTGAGGTACCATTTTGTATCGGGAGTCTTGGGGGAACGCTGAGTGGAAGGACATTTGTGGCTTCTCTCAGATTCCACAACTTTCCGTCACCAAAATGAGGGGAAAAGGTGTTTTTTGGGCCACATTGTGAGGTTTGGAAAGGATTCTGAGTAACAGAACCTGGTCAGAGCCCTACAAGTCACCCCATCTTGGATTCCCCTAGGTATCTAGTTATTAAAACTGCACAGGTTTACTTGGGTTCCCTAGGTGCAGGCTGAGCTAGAGGCCAAAATCCACAGCTAGGCACTTTACAAAAAACAGCTCTGTTTTCTTTGTGGAAATGTGATGTGTCCATGTTGTGTTTTGGGGCATTTTCTTTTGGGGGCGCTAGGCCTACCCATACAAGTGAGGTACCATTTTTATCAGTAGACTTGGGGGAACGCTGGGCAGAAGGAAATTTGTGGCTCCTCTCAGATTCCAGAACTTTCTGTCACTGAAATGAGAGGAAAAAGTGTTTTTTGGCCAGATTTTGAGGTTTGCAAAGGATTCTGGGTAATAGAACCTGGTCAGAGCCCCACAAGTCACCCTATCTTAGATTCCCCCATGTGTCTTGTTTTAAAAAATGCGCAGGTTTGGTAGGTTTCCCTAGGTGCCAACTGAGCTAGAGGCCAAAACCTACAGCTAGCCACTTTGCAAAGAACATGTCAGATTTCAATGTAAAAATGTGATGTGTCCATTTTGTGTTTCCTGTCGCGAGCAGTAGGCCTAACCACGCAAGTGAGGTACCATTTTTATCGGGAGACTTGGGGGAACACAGAATAGCAAAACAAGTGTTATTGTCCCTTGTCTTTCTCTACATTTATTCCTTCCAAATGTAAGGTAGTGTGTAAAAAAGACGAATATTTGAGAAATGCAATGCCTTTAATTCACATGGTAGTATGTGCAAATAACCACTTCTTCTCAACACCTTATCTTGTGCCCATTTTGGAAATACAAAGGCTTTCTTGATACCTATTTTCACTTCTTCTATTTCAGCAAATTAATTGCTGTGTACCCAGTATAGAATTAAAACCCATTGTAAGGTGCAGCTCATTTATTGGCTTTGGGTACCTAGGGTTCTTGATGAACCTACAAGCCCTATATATCCCTGCAACCATAAGAGTCCAGCAGATGTAACAGTATACTGCTTTAAAAAATCTGACATCGCAGGAAAAAGTTACAGAGTAAAACATGGAGAAAATGGCTGGTTTTTTTCACCTCAATTTCAATATTCTTTTATTTCAGCTGTTATTTTCTGTAGGAAACACTTGTAGGATCTACACAAATGACCCGTTGCTGAATTCAGAATTCTGTTTACGTTTCAGAAATGTTTAGCTTTCTCGGATCCAGCATTAGTTTCTCACCCATTTCTGTCACTAACTGGTAGGAGGCTGAAAGCACAAAAAATAGTAAAAATGGGGTATATCCCAGTAAAATGTCAAACTTGTGTTGAAAAATTGGGTTTTCTAATTTAACTCTGCCTGTTCCTGAAAGCTGGGAAGATGGTGATTTGATCACCGCAAACCCTTTGTGGATGCCATTTTCAGGGGAAAAAACACAAGCCTTTTTCTGCAGCCATTTTTTCCCATTTCTTTGAAAAAAAATGAACTTTTTGCTGTATTTTGGTTAATTTCTTGGTCTCCTTCAGGTCAACCCACAAAGTCTGGGTACCTCTAGAATCCCTAGGATGTTGGAAAAAAAGGATGCAAATTTGGCATGGGTATCTTATGTGGAGAAAAGGTTATGAGGGCCTAAGCACAAACTACCCTAAATAGCAAAAAAAAGGCATGCCACCTGACGGGGAAAAGGCCTGGCAGCGAAGGGGTGAAACAAAGTCTGAGCTAAGTCCACAGATAGTTTTTGGTCTGTTTAGAATGTTTCGTAATGCTGAATAAGCACTGTAGAGGCTCACAGGTCAAGGGGACATAAATGATGGCCGAGAGATGCGCATGTACCTGTTCCCAGGCACTTTGTATTGGCGGGCACTCCCATACCATGTGACGGAAAATGGCATCCTCAGATCCACAGTTGGCAGATCTTGGGGAGGAGGTTGGAAACATCTTATGTAGACGATGAGGTGAAAGATAAGTCAGATGTAAGAAGTTGAAGGATGTGAATTTCAAGCAAGCATTTCGCGAGATCATTTTCACCCTTTCCAATGCCATTGAACTTTGTTTGTTGGACAGTTCTATGTTAAGCCCTACATCCCATTTCTTTCTACTGCGGTCTGTATAGCAGCAGCCATTGCCCTGCAACGCTGCATACCAGGCTGAATCCGCCTGCTGGCCTGGCACGCGGGTCAAGAAACACTGCAGCCCCAGGTGCACCTATGGCTCACACTGACCCAAGGCCCATATTTCCCCTAGCACCGCCTGGATTGTCATATAAATCAAAAGGAAGCCAGCCCCAATCCCATACACCTCCCTCAGCTCCTGGAAGGACATCAAAGTCCCTTCCTTATATGTCTCGCAAGTGCTCAAGCCCGGCATCTCACCACGGGAGCAGGTCATGAGCCGTCAAAAGGACTTTAATGGGCGGTAAGCACCAAAGAGGTGGCTGCGGGGAGTAAGGTGCCGGTGTACGCCAGAATAGGACATAGCGATTACAGACCATCTTGGCCACTCGGGTAAGCCTCCCAAGTGTCTTGGTCGGAGGGCCAGAGGTAAACAGCCAGTCCAAGACATTAATATTTCGTAGCTCTGTCTTAACCATGTCACCCTGTACCGCCCCCTCACCCGCAAGTCATTGCATGGGCCACTGCAATTTGGCTGCCACAAAATACATTTCTAGGTTGGGAATAGCAAGCTCCCCTCTCAAGTATGGCGATACAATAATTCAAGTGCTACTCACTTCCTGGTGGACCCCCAAATACGATCTGACTCCAAGCTCCTCAACGTTCGGAAAAAGGATCTAGGAGGCAGCACTGGTAGAGCAGTGAAATAGTAGAGAAGCCGCAGCAGAATTACCATTTTGGCAACGGAAGCCCTGACGATGGGCGAGAGGAGGATATGGGTCCAGAAATCCAGAGAATGGTGCATTGAAGCAAGGGCCCCACCATGGTTGCCATCAACCAGATCGCTCTCCGAATGATAAATGCTAACACAGATATTGAAATGAGTCAAGGGCCCATGAAAGCTGTTTCGTGCATCACGCCTCATGTTGGTGCACATCTATCTGAAGCAACGGAAAAATACAGGACTTATTCCAGTTAACCTGAAGACCAGACAAAATTACAAAATCATCTAGTAAATCATAAAGAGCAGGTAATGTGACTGCATGATCCTGCAAACAAATGAGTACATCAACCGTGTACAACTGCATAGCATGCCAGTCAGATCTAATCGCGATACCCCGATCAGGACCCCTCTGTCATAAGTGAGCTGCTAAGGGCTCTCTGGCGAGAGCAAAAAGTATAGGTGAGAGGGAGTAACCCCGTTGAGTCCATACGGACCCAGGTGCATGGGGCAGTGTACAGCAGCTTAATCTAATGGGAGAAATAAGGAACCACTCCAAACGCCTCCAAAATCTGGAGGAGATACATCCAACCAAACGCCTTTTCAAAGTTCAAGTAAACTGCTACTGGTACATCCAATCTCGTGGACATTGCATCAATAATATAGCAGAGACACTGAATATTGTAGTGCGCCACTCTGTAGGGTACAAATCCGCATTGATTAGGATGAACAAGTGATTCGAGAATTGGGAGCAGCTGGTTGGCCAGGGCTTTACTCAAAATCCTGTAATCAATGTTTAGCATTGATAAGGCCTGATATGAACTTACATCCAATGGGTCGCGTCTCGGTTTTGTGGACCCCAGTATCAGAGCTTCCCGCGTGCTGCCAGGCAATGTACCCAGCTGGTGCACCCCTTAGTAGACCTCAAGTAATTGTGGAGCCAGAGAAGCCCGATAGACAGCATAATATTCAACAGGAAACCCATCAGTACCTGGAGTTTTCCCACGCGCCATTTGGTGTATAGCTTGGTGGACCTCTTCTATTTGGAGCGGCTGTTCCAATTCCAAAAGCTGTAATGGGGATAATCGGGGTAGCGGAAGGGAATTCAAGAAGTTCCGCACCAGCAATGGGGAGGGTTCTGGCTGAGCCCCGTACAACTGTTCATAATATTAGATGAAGACCTCATTTATGGCTTCCTGAGTGTTTTGTAGTAGCCCGTCCCTGTCACGTATAACACCAATCAGTGTGCAGCAGCCACCCTAATGTACAGCCGGGTTTATCTCCCTCTGCATATTGTCGAGCAATGGGGATCTTCTAATCATGAGCGCAGAGCCTCGCCGATTCCTCATCTGTCAGCATGTGCTTATTAGACTGGAGCGGGCCTCGACTACGTAACTGCCTCTTCCTCCAACAGCAATATGCAACACTCCAGGTTTAACACAGAGCTGGTAAGGGCAGTCTGCACATTCTAGCTAGTGACCATACAGTGTCCCCTCATGACAACCTTTCAAGCGTCCCACTCCAGTCCCCTAGACCATGCTGTCAGTCTGTTATCCCCAAAGTAACAAGTAATGTGGGCCACCACTGTTGCTCTGTAGGCAGCATCTTGGAGTGCCTCTGAACGGAAGCACCACGTTGGTATGGATGTTTGTGCTTCCCCCCAGGGAAATGTTACCTTCAGGGGATTATGGTCTGAGAGAGCCCTACCCAAATATTCTGAAGTGTGAATGAGGGGCCAGCCTTCTGAGTTACAGAAAAAGTAATCTAACCGGGCTTGCACCTGCTGGCCTGGGGCATAATAGGAGTACTCTGCCTCTCCTGAGTGTCCCAAGTGCCCGAAACTATCAGCTCCCATGCCCTCGTCTCCACGGACTACCTACTCCTCGGTGACCTTAACGTTTACCTGGAAAGCACCCACGACTGCAACTCCACAGCCCTGCTGGACAACCTTGCAAACCTTGGCCTCAAGCAACTGGTCACCTCATCCACCCATTCAGCCGGTCACACGCTAGACGCCATTTTCACTTCCAGCAGCCACATCACCTTCACTCACACTACCGAACTCCACTGGACTGAGCACCACTGCGTCCACTTCTCCTTCCTGAAGCCCACCACCCACCACCACCAACATCCTACCCCCTACCGCAAGTGGAACAAGATCTCCAAAGAACAACTGATCGCCAACCTCGCACAAGCTCCACCTCCCAATACCAATGACCCCAACGCCGCCGCCCTCAACCTCACATGATGGCTAGAAACATGCGCAGACTCCCTCACCCCACTCGAAATAACCAACAACACCCGCACCAAGACAGCCCCCTGGTGCACCACAGAACTTCAGTCTTCCAAACGAGAATGCTGAAAAATTGAGAAAGCCTGACACCAAGAACCCTCAGTGAACAACTTCTCCGCCCTCAAATCAGCCATGCGTAAACATCACCAGCTCATCCCGGCCACCAAACGATCCTCCTACAAAGAACACATAGACAACAATGCACACAACAGCAAGGAACTTTTTGCCATCATCAAATAACTCACCAAATCCAAATCCTGCACCATTGACCCTCCACACTCCCAAGACCTCTGCAACTCCCTCTCCAACTACTTCCACCGCAAGATCGCAGACATACACAACAGCTTCACATCGTCATCACCCACCATCACCACCACCGACACAGCCAACACCACGGCTCCCTGCCGCACCAACGTACTGAACACCTGGACCCCCACCAATGAGACTTCTTTACTAGAACAAATGAGAGCAGATAGGTTTGGCTTTTGCAGAGTATGGTTTGGTCATCCTGAATGGACAGTCTCCAGAATGCTTTCCATTCTATCTCAAGGGAGAGAAAACTCAATTATGCGATAGTCTCCTATGAAATGTTTGAATGACAACAAAGTGGGTATGACATGTGTTTTTAACGTTGAGGAATTAGCACCTGGGAACCTAGTAAATAGCAAGGTTAGCTTTAAGAGGTCAAATTGGCAGACATTTTGGGCAACTACTGTGTCCTTAAGCTCCAAATCTAAAGTTATTGTGTTATATCTAGTGAGTGTTCATGTGGCAACCTCATATCCTTCTGTGGTTTTCACATGGTTGGTTTGCATAATTTAGGTTCTAAGGGTGAAGGCTTTAGACAGCTGAAAAAGTGTAATCTGAAACTGAAGGCGTTAAACCAGGAAGTACATTATCTGATAAGGAGACAGCATCAGCCTCTCAAAGCATGAAATCTACCTTCTTAAACACATTATAGCAAGAATAGAAGTGCAAGAATCTAAGAGTGAAATTGATGCTAATTGGATTAATTTAAGGGAGGATGTGAACTCTGGGTACTCAAGGAAATATTGGTGTTTGCTGGCAGAATATTGTGATTGTAGGGTTACAGCGCATGCTTTTCCATCCTTGAACATGTTTAGGTGGGTTATATTTCTAATTTGTATTCTAGTAATTCCAGGGAAGCTGATCCTGTGGTGTTCAGTAGAGATGAAGAAATGTTTGTAGGGTGAGGTACTCCATCTCAAACCGAGATATAAAAAATGCAAAAACCTCTGGAGCAATGGGGCCTGGTGAGATTGTGGCTTTTGAAAAAGGAGGATGTAGTGTGGGGAATGTTTCTTAGCTCACTTTTTCAATATTGCTACCGGACGAGAATGATCCCTTTGTCTTGGAGGGGTAGTATCACCGTACCACTTAATAAAAAAGGCTCCAAATCTTCCCCAGCTAGTTTTATGCAGATAGCCTTGTTGGATGCAACAGGAAAAACTCTTTGCTAGGAGTTTTTTTTCACATTTACAACAATGGGTTCAAGAACAGAACATCATTCCCCCGGACCAGCTGGTTTTGGGAGGAATCATAATCATAGTGCCATTGATAATAGTGCCGTCCTCCAAGCGATTATTGAGAAATATCCTCTTCCCAGGGTATGCCAGTGTATACGTCTTTCATTAATTTCTCCACAGCGTTTGATAGAGTAGATCAACAGATGCTGTGGAGAAAGCCTTTTTGTTTGGGTGTCCCTTACCACCTCTTAAGGCTCATTATTGAACTTCAGTCTAATACCTGGTGCCAGATTCTTATGGGAGGAACTCAGGGTTTATCCCAAAAGATTACAATGCAAAATGTTTTAAAACAGGACTGTCTGTTGGCACCCCTGCTGTTTTCTCTCTCTATATATGGTCTACCAGGTATTCTAGGTCAGGTGCAGGGGGATCCACCAAAAATTGTCAATATGCCTATTGGCTGTCAGCTTTACGCTGATGACATGGCCATAGTGGATTTAACCCCTATTGGCTTACAACGCCTTCTCACTGCCTTGATGATGTTTGCAGAAGCCCCCTTTCTGAAAAATATCTAAAAGTAAAATTTTGACATTCCATAAGAAAGGTATAAGAACAAGAGGAAAGATCAACTGGCTTATAGGGGAAGATAAATGGGAAAAATTTTACTTGTTTCTTTATTTGGATAAATTCTGTTCCAGTAGATTTCGGGATGACAATGATGCTAATCTTTGTTCGAGTAGAGCTCTATCCCAGGCAAATGCCTTTATTGGATTATATAAATCATGTGGGAGATGTCATTTTGGTCTTGTTTTGTCAGTCCATAAGGTTAAAATTCCTTCATCGCTAAGTTATGCCTGTGAGGTGTTGGAAATGAGTCTCTGGCGCTTCTTTGAGGTATTAAAAGGTTTGATCATCAGTCAGATTTGTGGTTTGAATACTCTAGCAGCCCCTCATGCCCTTCTCCTGGAGTTTGGATTAATGTGAACTTTTATCTTTGCACTTGGCGCTATTTTGAGATGGGGAAATTTGCTATTGGGAAGAGAGGCGAGCAAACTTCGTGCAGTTCTTAATTGTGGAATGTTTCGCCTTCAAAAAGTTGAATGCCTTCTTTAGGTCATTTGAGTTGGTGAAAGAAACCTTTGGAATTGATTTGAACGTAGGCACCTGCATTCCTAAATCCCTTTTAAAGTGTCCTATAAAAATACCCTTTATAAAAGAAGTCAGAATAGAGACATTCGTTTCTGTCAATAAAATCAGCAAAATCAGGTGGTACAGGAGAGCCGGAATCTTCCTCATGGGACCCAAAGATTAATCCTTTTGATGAGAATTGTTTTGTTCCTCCTACTTGTTATTACTGGCATTTGGGATAAAGCCCCAAAGAAGGAGAGAATTTGTGAATTATGTCAGTCGCATATTCAAGATTTTAATCATCTAATATTTTCATATCCTGTGTTGCCCAATGCATATTGTCACTTTCTAAGGCCATTGTTTTTTAAATATAACATTCGATCAGTGTCGGAGGCCCGTAAGTGTCTACCTAATGGAATGGTTTGTGATGAAACCTTTAAAGTTTTTAGATGTCTTTTAAAGTTTTACTAATGAGTCAGGCTGCTTGCATATACAGAAGGTCAATTATGTAACATTTACAAGTTCAGTTACTAGCAGGTACAATGTTACTTTTAGCATGTCTTGTGTTGCACATTGCACATTGTCATTTTCTAATGCCAGTGTTTATTAAATTACATTTGAACAATATAGGAAGGCCAGTAACCATCTAACATTTCCATCAAATGAAATGGGTTGTGAATAGATTTAACAATTTTTAGATGCTTTTTTAACAAATGTGTACTATTCAGCCAGACCACTTGCATATACTAAAGGTTAATTATGTAACATTCACAAGTTCTGTGATCTAATACAGTGGTTCCCAACCTTTTGAGTTCTGTGGACCCCCACTTTATCATTATTGGAACCCAGGAATCCCACTGTATCAATATTTGAATCCGGGAACCCCCCCTACTGAGTCATTACTGGATACTGGGGACCCAGGCCTAAACAGTGTGGATGATTTGTACCGCAAAACAATACACACAAAAAAACAGAAACAAGCCTCTCATCAAACACATAAACACATGATAATACATTTTAATTTACAAACAAGCAAAATTAAATAAACATTTTAATTTTAATAGGAATGTTGGAGCTTTTCTAAATTAAATTGAAGCCATACATTGTTCATATTACATTTTGACTGATGCACCTGCACTGCTCCTACAAATCAATCTGAGGATACAAATTAGATTTTTAGCCGCCAATTTCAAATTCCTTGAAAATTACAGTAGGTTTTAACATTTTCCATCATACACTTAGCCACATTATTTATATACACTTCACTAATCTGTTGATGTTAGTAAATTTACTAAGCAGTCACAGACCCACTGAGGAGGCTTTGCAGACCCCCAGGGGGCCCGAACCACAGGTTGGGAGCCACTGTTCTAATAGGTACGATGTTTCTTTTTAGGATTAGTTACCTACTTCTATAATTACACTTAATTAGTTTTGGATGCTTGTAAATGTTTAATGATTTCATCTACAGTAGTGGTTTGTGTGAAGATTTGTTAACTTTTTAATGCTTTGTAGTTTATTAATGATTTGTATGATATTATGATTATATATAATATGCCCTATGTGTTTTTGTATTTTTATTTTTGATATTGAGTTAGGTAGACCTCCATTGGAGTTCCTTATCGTAATGAAATAAATCAAATTATATGAATAGGTTGCAATACTCCGGGTGCATTTAAATGTATTGATGCGTCTTCAGCGTATTTATCACATTTGTGGATGCAATTCTAGCCTGATTTCTTGAGATCAGGCTAGCAAAAATCTCAATAGATTGGCTTTAACAACATCATTTGTCACAGATGTCCAGTGGCAGGAGAGTCGTGGCTCCTTATTGTAACTCTTAAGTGAGTTTTTCTGCAAGGAAGGTTCAGGGCTTTCCGTTGATATAACAAACAATTCTGTAGAGATCTCTTGTTAGGTTCTTGCCTTAGCCATTGTTTATTTTCAACATCCTTTTGTGGCTTTTTGGCTAGTTCTAAGAAGTCAGTTAATAATCTGTGCAAATTAGATTAATACATAGGGCCTTGTTTGTTATTTATGAGATTTCAGAGTCATCAGTCTGTCAGTAGAAGAGTCAGCCTTCCTCTGTCTCTTTCCAGACCAGTTAGTGATGTTGTAGTCAAAGCTGTAAAAGAATAGTGTCCAACAGGCATGTCTTACATTTGCAATTTCATGGTCCTAGATTTTTATTAGCGTCCATACTGTTATCTTATGCCATGCTGCTTCTAAATAATGTCTTCAGTGTGAGAAGACCCTCGTAGATTGAGTTAGGTTAAGATCTTTGCAGTTTTGATCTGTTCGAGAAGAACGGAGATGAGGTAGAGCCGATCACGGTTGCAAATGTTGATCGCGTTCTGCTCTCTAAAATCAATACAGGGTAATATTCACTGTTTGCTTTTGCTACAAAGAGCAGAGGTGCTCTGGCATGGGGAAGTGGTCTAAAATGTACTATCCATAAAACACCTGGAAGCCCCAGAATCCACTATAGGCAAAAAATGGAATCTGACCTCTTGGGGTGGTGATCATCGCTTAGTGTAAATAGGGAACTCTTATCCATTCTTCAGGGAGGAACCAAGGCATTTTCCAGCCGCTGTGGGTCCAAACAAAATGGCTAATTTCTCCACAATATAGTCAGAACCCTGCCATTTTTTACACTCTTATTCTTCAATCGTAAACCACAAATGGAGCCTCTCATACTGAGTTGAGAAATCGCTTTTCTCATATTTTTTGGGATCCAAGTCCATTTACAATCCTTTCTTTCTGATCTGTAAAATCTTTGCTGAGCCTCTGTCTGAAGTGTGAGATCAATTAACTATGTTTTTGGAGAAGATCGCCTGAAAAGCAGTGGCAGGGGGTCTTTTAAGTCATCATGCACACTCTGATAAAATGTCTTGGCTGCAGCTTTATCAGTCCAGACGGCATCTATGGCCAGTTGGTGATAATGCCAAATATAATTGAAGTGTTCTTAATTGCTATGCTTTAGCACAAGCAGGCTAGCATGAGCTGATTTTGAACAGGGTCAGTAATTGAGTCATTTCTTAACCATGGACTATGACCAGGGCCACTGGTATTATGCTTCGGGAGAAGACCAAATTATGCATCAGGATTGACTAAATTATGTATCAAGAAAGGCAAATTATGCAACATAATGTTGCACATTTTGTGTTAATATTACGTCATTATTTTGACATTATTACCCCTAGTAACACTGCCTTAGCAAATGCTTTACTTCATTAGTGCCACTTTAACACCCAAGTACACAATAAGCTACTGAATAGTGACCAGTCAACCTCTGCAAAGGGTCTTCCGCTACAGTCCAACATATGTCTTCATGTTTTTAGTAACTTTGATCCATTACAGCTAGAACCAGCCTTTTTGGGTAAATTATGCAAATTATGCAGCAGATGATGGATATATAGTAAATGCAGCAAATCAAAAATTATGGGGAAACATTGGCCCTGATTGTGATTCAGAATTAACAGTGTTGCCCATGTGACCACAACTCTAGGGTGAGCAGCATGGTCTGTGCACTAAATTGTGATTTCTGCCAACTTAGGAGTGGCAGGGTAGAGGGGTCTGGGTAGCTAACAGTGACCTGCCCCTCCGGATGTGGTCACCTCAGGGGCCGATTAGCTGTAGGAGCTAGCTGCTCATTGGCCACTAGTCTCCACACCCCTAACTCTGCTAAATCCAGAATTTAAGGGGCACCCCCTACACTAGAACCTCAGTGCTGACCCACCAACTTCAAAGAATCACAAAGAGGAGCTCTACATCACCTACAACCGGATTCTGCACACTCCACCAAGGCAAAAGAGGGATACTATGACCCTGAGGCAACAAGCTGGGAACTGTGTGAATGACCCTCGCCCTTGGCTTAAACTCATCACTCCCAACCAGACGGACCGCGGTGGAAGCTAGAAGCCACCTCAGGCTCCCTTGGATTGGTGGCAATAGTCCCCTGCAAAATGCAGGTAAAATGTTCACAGGATCCAAATTTTCATTGGCCATTAGGCCCGCCTTGGTATCAATGAAAGTCAGGATGTCCCTTGTCTTCTGGGAGTTGTAGTCCCACCTGCCTCCAAGTTTCAGACTGCTACACCTCTCACCACACCCTGTTAAGTTCCCAACGAATGTCCGCACCTTTACCGCTGCCAATGCTTGTTGGTTGCCAGTCTGGTATCTAACTCCCACACTCAGCGCTGCAGGAGCAGAGCACAGCATGCATCCTGCATCCGACATCTGCAAGCCAGCCCCAGCTGAGATTTTGCATCCCCTTGTCAGCACCGAAGGTGTATGCAGAAAAAAACAGCACCAGCGAGAGTCCCATTCAGCACCACCAACAGGTAGGACAGCTCTGGACCTGGTGGAAGTGAACTGTGGCATAGTCCTAAGACCCGCACAATCATAACCCAGCAAGGGTTCCCTGCAGCTCGACCTCTAAGTGGTCGTTTGTCGCCAGTGACTTTCCTGCCATTGACTTCAAGGAGTCCCATTCAGCACCACAGACAGCCAAGACAACACTGAACCTGGTCGCCACAGGACGGGGAAACTGAACTGACTGTCGTGATCTGGTCCTAGGGACTGCAGAACTCACTTTCTAAGTACGTTTTTGCAACCAGTGGTATTATCCTTATAAACTTCAATGCAACGTTTCAAGGCCAGTTCTGCTGTGATTTAATGTTGCTTCTAAAACCTATAACTCTGGGTATACTGATTCATTTCTGTTAATTTCTGCGTCCAAATTAAGATACAAATAAGGTCTATTTTTATAAATTGTGGTTGGATTTCTTTCGAGTCGTATCAATTACTTATTGTCAATGTTGGTGCCCTGAAATGATTAACACATGTTCCTCTAAGTAAGGCCTGACTTCTCTTTGTCAGACTACCATCAGTGAGCTAATGATTTACTAGTCTGAATCCAAAGACCATCTTTGTGGGATTGTGAGTATTACACAGTGAGGACTAACCCCAGACTAGCTAATACTCCACTTTCCTACAACAGGCATCACGAGTTGATCCCTTATTCAATTCAATTTTTAGCATTAACAAGGACTGATGACAGATTAGAGGAGCATGAAGTAAAATACTTTGGGGCATATTTACAAGCCCCTAGCACTACTGGAGTGTCACTTTTCTGTGATGCTCTGGTGGTGCTGTGCACTACACTGCACCGTATTAACAAGGCAGGGTTAAGCTACTTTTTGTGGCCTAAAGCCACCTTGTAAATACTGCCCATTCACATGCAGCACATTGCATGGAAGGGGCGAGCAATGGGTGTTGTGGGGAGTTCCACAGCAACCCCCGTGCATTTTGTTGCTACCCAAGATTTACGAGATTTCGTACACATGAGGCAGTGCCAAAATCTAAAGCCATTTCAGGTGCGGCGTTAGCATGGCGCATCCTGCAGCACACAAAGAAAGAGCAAACCGCCAATGAAGATTGTTTTTGTGCAGGAAGGTGTCCCTTCCTGCACAAAAACAATCTCCTCGCAACGCAGTCATCCTTGCACCATGGCGCAAGGGTGGCTGCATTGGCACTCAGCAGCTAACTTAACAGAGGGATGTGCCATATTGTGGTTAATACAGCGCATCCCAGCAAATTTTGGTGCAGTGGCCGCACTGCGCCATTTATAGTAAATATGCCCCTCTGTGTTAAAGCCATTTAATATCCTTCAGTGAAGATTGATATTGAGCATTCAATTTTTTTTCCTCCTAGCAGTAAAACCTATTGTAAATGTTGTAAAAGTGGCCTTAAAGTCACCTCAGACATTAACAATGGATATCTTAAAAGGTTTTTTAAGTTGAAAATATTTCATCAGTGATATCATCAATGATGTAATTTGTGATATCACCAATAATGTCATAAATGATGTTCTAAAACATGTCATGAGTGATTTCATATGTAAGTTCCTAAACAGTGAATGTTGGGGGCGCAAGTCATAGTTAGTGTTGCTAACTGGTGTTTTTTTTTAGTGCAAAACTATGACGTCACTGAGAAATTCACCTAACTATAATGCTGCTTTAACAATTGTTTTTTTCAGTGAGTTTCTACGATTTTTTTTTTAACTCAGATTTTTATTACATGTTACTATAATGTTACTTTGACCTTTTGTTTTTTCAGTGAATTGCTAGGGTTTTTTAAAATAAAAATATATTTAAAAATACATTGACACTAAGTTGTCGAAAAATGTTTGCAATGTTCAACTTTCTATTTTTTGTAACTCACATACACAGAACTAATCCCAGCATAGTTTTTATAGTGTTTGTACATATCTTTACTCAAACTTCATATTTATATTTAAAAAAGACACTGATCAGTTTTCCTATAGTGTAAACTGTTGGAAATGGCCCTTTCTGCAGGGGTTTCCCTGTCTTTTGGGCTTCTGACCTCCTGTTTTTGATCCTGTGCTGATTTTCGTTTTTGCTGGCTTCTAGTGCCAAGCTATCAAGGGGATGAGCAGGGGTTATCTTAGCTGTGTGGCTCCCCTAACCTGACTAGAGTGAGGGTCCATACTTAGACATGATGCAAACCACTGCCAACTAGAGACCCCATTTCTAACATAAACTATGGCCCATAATTATACTTTTTTCCACCACATTTGCTTCATGTTTTGATGCGAAAGTGGCACAAACTTACAAAATACAATTGTATTTTGTAAGTTTGCGCCACCTTTGCATCAAACAATGATGCAAATGCAGTCCAAAAAAGTATAAATATGGGCCTATGTGTTTTCATTGTGTATGTCTAGTTTTAAGCTGTGAGATCGCTCAAGCAAGACGCTCACAACATTGCATAGATATAGATTTTGTTCTAATCTGTTGTTCTTTTTCACCTTGACAGTTATTAATGAATGCTACTATTTAATAATAAACTCAGTACAATATGTGCGTTGTATTAATTATTTTGTTTACAAATTTATAGCTCTCGCAAAACGATGCGGGAGCCAAACACACAATCCCATGCATGCACTACGAGGGGACTGTACTTCATGTCCGGCTCTTGTGATCCAATCGCGAGATCGTACGTTTGGAATTAAGTTCATAACAGTGTATTTTTGTCCCAGGATGGTTGTTTCCAGTCCAGGTAGGACCTGGCTTGGCAGTTCGGGCTGGACTGTTCCCATGGGGACCTGGGTCAAGACTGATTTGCATTTGGCTGGATCCAAACTGTACTGGCATGGGTAGCAAAAAAATGATGGTTTTATGCCTAGATATCTGTACTGGGGGTGAATGTTTGACATTGTTCAGCATTCCGTCCATCACTTGTTCTTTTTGCCTTTGTTGCCCTAAATGGGAAGGGTATGCCCAGATGTGGGTTCCTTGCTCCCCATGCCACTGGAGTCAAGCTACCCTGGCTGATGAAAGGTGATAACCCTAAAACGGGTTCCAGGATGCTTGCTTCCAGTCCAGGGAAGACCTTGCTTGGCTGTTCAGGCTGGACAATTCCCATGGGGAACAGGGTCAAGACTAATTTGCATATGACTGGATCCAAACTGGAATGGCTTGGGTAGCGAAAAATGATGAATTTAGGCCCAGATATCTGTACTGGGGTGAATGTTTGACATTGTTCAGCATTCAATATTACCATCCAGCCACTGTGATATATTGTACCAAGATATTTGAGTCAGGTTCCCTCCCAGGAACAGCAACATATCGTCAGCATGAAGGGCTATATAATACAGCACTCTGTGAATATCTAGTCCTTTATAGTACTCCTGTGCTCTCGCTCTCTGCTTGTAAGGGGTTCTACTGTCAGAGCAAATAGCAGGGGTGAGATCATTCTGAGATGACCCTGCCTGTCTGCATTCGGGCAATGCGTTTCGTATAGAGAAGCCTCGTCCACTGGATGAACCACCCGACCAAGACTCATCTTCAACATTATCGGAAAGAGAAAGTCCCAGCGCCAACTGTGAAATGCTTTCTCAACTTCAATTGCCTCCACAGCTGCTCTCTGTTTCTGCATCTAGTATTGAAATAAGCCGGTGCATATTTAGTGCTGTATTGCATCCGAGAATAAATCCAGTTTGATCTACATAAATCAGCGTGGGCATGTGTAAGAGCAACTGGGACACCAGTATTCTGCTAAGTATCTTGTAGTCTATAAAAGCATGAACAGAGGGCGGTAGGCTCTCACATCTTCGGGGGGGGGGGGTCCTGGTTTAAGTAGAAGTATCACTACTGCCTCATATGTAGAGGGTGGGAGTCGTCCCAGTCCAGGGGCATTCACATATAGCGTGACTAGTCTTGGTGCCAGGTCATCTACATACATGGCATAAAACTCTACCAGCAGTCCTACTATGCCTGGGAGCTTGCCTTGAGCCATAGCCTTAATCACAGCTTTCACTTCTGGCTCCATAATCTTGTTGCTCAGTTCCTCCGCTTCAGTATCTTCAAGGTGAGTTAGGACCGCTGATCCCAAAAATTCATCCAGATCCCGGGGCTGTAATTCTGAGGGGGGAGCATAAAGTGCCCTGCAATATTTCACCTCTGATGCTATCTCAAGGATCAAGGTATTCCTTGTGGCTGGGTTGGCGAGCCATGCCAGCCACAACCCTGCCTTGTCACATTCAGCAGAGTTTTTCAGTGAATTGTTCTTTGGCTTCCAAGAGCATATGCTTCAGCTCAGGTCTTCCAGGTCTGGCCAATTCTAGTTCCCTCACTACTTTTTTCTAAAAGTAAACTTCCTGCACCAGAGTACTCTGCACCCCCACTGTTTTAGCTATACAATGCCCTTTTATGCACGCCTTAAAAGCGTTCCATTTCAGAAATGGTGAAGTTGCTGTATTTGTATTATCTGCAGAGTAGTCCTGGATAGCCTCACCTAGAGTGTTCCGAAAAACAGCATCTTCTAGTGTTTATACTTGCAGCCGCCAGTCCAGTATACAAGGGCATTCTCTATGCCAATCTATAGTAAGTAATACTGGATTGTAGTCAGAGACCGTTCTGCATAGATATTAAACGTTACGAACTGCTGCATGGGCCTTGGGGGCACAAAGGAAAGTATCTAAGCTCACAGTTAGCTCATGCAATCTAGAGAAAAAGGAGTAATTGCACTCGATAGGGTGCAGTTGCTGCAAGGAATCCACCAGCTCTCACTGATGCTGCCAGCTGAAGAACATCCATGCCAAGCGTCAGATCGGAGAGTCATTCAGTGAGTAATGAGAGTGATCCATATTAGGGTCTGCAACACTATTGTAGTCAACCCCCAGTATTATAGTTTGTGTTAGCTGTGGTGCAAGCACCCCAGACAGTTCTGAGAAGAAGTTGCTCTGGTCAGCATTCGGAGCATAGACATTCCTCAGTGCTAGGTCTTGGTCTGCCAGACGGCCTGCCACCACATATCCCACACTGGGATCTATAATCTCACTTGTTTTTTTGAAAGGGCACCCCGGGACGAATCCACAGCAAAACTCCCCTTACAAATGCAGAATATGTTGTGGCATACAGCTGACCCCTGCTGGGGGTGTGCACAGTCCTGCATACCTACTTTCCCATCTGTCCACAAGCAAATATGCCTTGGGCAGGGGGAGGGCTGTTTCCTCCACTGAGGGACTGCACAGATGGCTATGAGGAGCGGGTGAAGCCTTTAAAGCTCACTGCTCTGATGGTTCTGTTCAATAGCCCAGCTGGGGGTCGGGAGGTGTGACCTCCTTCCTTCCTCAGCCTCTCTTTCTGATTCCTAAGAGCATCTTCGCTGCCTGGCAGGAGGACAGAAACTGGTCTTGGTGGCAGCAACCATGCGAAAAAGCAGAATTTGATCAGCCAGAGCACAAAGAAGGGTGGCAAACAGGTGGGCGACCTCTAGTGTGCCACCTGGGTGCATGCTAGCCATCCCCTGACATCAGATTTGTGTTGGGGAGAGAAACAAAGTTGTTTTACACCAAACTGGACATATCTAGTTGGTACCATAATGGAGATAGCAGCCCAGGTCTGAACAGGCTTAAGTACCATGTTATCTCATGGACTGGCATGCACAGTGCACCTCAATGGAAAGGACGCTATAGAGGCATATAAGCTTGTGCTTACATGCCTGCACCTTAAATATAATGTACCCTGCCTCCTGGGTTGCAGAGGGCTTTCTTAAGGGTGTCTGACATATATGTAAAGCAGTGCATGGGACTATGATATGTGGTGGGGCACAGTTGAACTCAAGCAGTTTGCATTGCTCTGGCAGTCTGCAATGGCAGGCCTGCCAGTAGCAAACTGTGTGACTCACGTAGGGTGGCACAAACTTGTGCTGCAGGCTTTACCACCTATGCCCTGGGTACCCTGGGTAACATTTACTAGGGGTTCATAAGGGGAGAAACTTGTGCTGCAGGCTTTACCACCTATGCCCTGGGTACCCTGGGTAACATTTACTAGGGGCTCATAAGGGGAGAAAACCTTGCCATTCAGGGAATCACCTTGTCGACAAATCAATATAGGGAGAGAGCATAGGCACCGGGGCCTGGTTAGCAGGCTTCCACTGCACTGAGTCAAACACATCAGCATTGGGGGAAAAAGTGGGGGATGACAATACATAAAGGGGCACTTTCCTACACTTGTAATCTCATTTTGCTAATAAAATCCAAATATTATGAGGGACAACATACAAGCAGGTAAAATGCTTAAGATCTATTTGACAATTTGGAGGTGGGAAAAATGATTGCCAACAATTTGACATTATTTGAAAGTTAAGTCTGAGTGTATAGCTATTATTAAAGGATAAGGAATAACAGTTTTCAGACTCTAATCAGAACATTTTAAAATCCTTTCAACATTTTTATAAGAATTTATATTTGGGTTATACCAATGCTACTTTTAAGGATTTTGATATTTATTGGCAACATCCCAAAGGTCTCCTTAAAATTTTGTAACCTAGATGACTTCGAAGCAGATATTACTATAAAAGAAATCGTATATGCTATTAGGTTCCTTAAGAAAGCCAAGGCCCTGGGCCAGTGGCTCCTTTCTGGATGTCTTAATTACAATTATTTCCAGACAAGACAAAGATCATAGATATTGTAATAGTCATTGGTTCATTTCCTTTATTAACTATGAATGCAAGATATATGTGAAAAAATGGCCTCCAGATTGGAGTCTATTTATCCTATTGTCAAAACAGATTAATCAGGATTCATCAAAACCCAATTAGCCTCTGATCATGCAAGGATTATTTCAAATATTATTACTCAAGTGAGAAAGTTCAAGAAATCTTTATCTCTTGATGTGGAAAAAACATTTGATCGTGTAAGTTGGCTGTGTTTGTTTAAAACACTTGAATGGTTATATTTTGGTGCAATATTCCCATTATTTATAAAAGGCTGAAAATGTTAATGCTAGAGATGATATTTTTGTTAATAACAGCATTTTGTCTTATTCTGTTTTGTGTAGGGGGTACGAGGCAGGGCTTCCCCTCTCGCCTTTACTTTTGGTTTATGTTTGGAAAAATTCCAGGATGCAATCCCTTTTTTACTGGATTTAAATATAGTAAAGAACAAGTTAGACTCTCTGCTTATGCTTTTGGTATCGTGGTATATATGTGGTAAAATCCTTTACCATCATTAGGGTCTTTTTTTTTTTAGATGAAATTACTTATACTCAAAAGGGGCAGGATATAATTGAATTATAATAGGACAGAGCCACTTTCCTTTAATCTTTTTGGTTTATCTTACATGTTTGAACGCTCTAATTTTGTATAGTGTCCTATCAGATTAAACACCTCAATGGCAGTGAAATCTATAATTACCAGATACATATACAGTTTCCTCTACTTTAATCCTGGTGGGAAAGATAGGATACTGTTAAATTGATGATTGTACGCCATTTTTATATGCATTCTCCATTCTTTCTTTTCAGAATCCCAATTATATTTTTAAACAATTGGATAATAATGGACCTGGCCCTTTTTGCAGAGCCTCCTGGTATGTTTGCGTTCTGCTGCTGAATCCATTTTTATTATGTTTAGTACATTGTACCAGTGCTAATGTGTTTGTGATCTCTCCCTAAAACATGGTACAATTGGCTTACACCTGATTGGCACATTAATTTACTTATAATCCCCTGGTAAATGCTTCTACATGTGCCCAGGGCCTGTGAGTTGAATTCTACAAGCGGGCCCGCAGCAGTCATTGTGCCACCCATTAAAGTACCCTTTTAAAACATGCCCAGGCCTGCCACTGCAGCCTGAATTGCAGTTTTTAACTGCCATTTCAACTTGAAAACATAAACATTTTTCCAGACCTAAATCTTTCTTTTTAAGACATATGTCACCCCAAAGGTCGACCTTATAGGTTCATAGGGCAGGGTGCACTGTATTTAAAAAGTAGGATGTGTGGATTTAAGTTTCACAGATACTAATAGCGAAAAAACCCTAAAGTCATGTTCCACTACTGTAAGGATGATCTCTCCCACTGACTAACATGGGGTTACCTTATTACATTTGATAGTTAGGAGCAGATAGAGATATGGTGTTTCCACTCAAAGGAATTGTAATTTAAAATCTACATCAATAGTAAAGTGGGATTTTATGTCACAATTCTGAAAATGTTACTTTTGGAAAGTAGACATTTTCTTGCCCTAACCATTTGTGCATTCTGCCAGTGTCCTGGGCCACATGACAGTAAAATGGCTCTGCTGTTGAGGTTTGTGTATTCCAGACATAGACACAAAAGGGGATTGGATGTGGACAGGATGGGCCATCCTGCCAGGATGGTTGGGAGCAGAGCTTTACTCAGCCCCACATATATTTCAGAGGACATTGCCTCCTGCACAGACAAACTAAGATTTCTGTCATCCCAGACTTTTTGGAGCCTTGACAGGGGAAGGGAAGAACTTTCTAGAAACAGATGTGGGGGCTGTATAGGGGATCCACCCACTTTAAAGGCTGGCACCAGGTATAAATATTGAACCTCCTGAGCCACCCTTCAAAAGACTTGTGCACCACTGGACATTGCAAAAGAAGGACTGACTGCTCCCCACCAAGGAGACTGCACTGTTACTACCAGAGCACTGCTCTGCTGCTGATGAGGACCGGCTTGCTTGCTGAGAAGTAAGACTGGACCAGCTCCCTTCATCCCAGCTAATCTGGGTCACTCCAAGGGACACTTGGCTGACCTCCGGTCTGAGTTACAGGGACACAGCAAACTCCAGAAGCCTCCCTGCAACTTCCCAGCTGACCTGCTGCACTGGACCTGCCTGGATCTGCAACTGGACCTGTCTGAGCCCTGCTGGCCTCTGCTGGAGTGAGTTCCTGATCCCCAAGAAGTTCCTCCACACATCCTGGATCCTTGGCTGGCATCAGCTTAGCTCACACTGTGAAAGAAGATGAAATCCTAAAGTTTTAGGCTCTTCGAAATGGCTAACATTCCCGTTCGTATTCAGAGTCAGTCACCCGCAACGATTGCCAACGCAAAGCTCTGGTAAACTCCAGTGGTGGCTGGTGACATTTATAAGTGATGGGGCATGACCACTTGTCCTGAATTACGCGGAGACTCAAGTATACATTTATTTACATCATATGAGTTTGGTGAGTTTGACAGTTCTCTCAAGAAGCCTTGTTCAGTGACAAAGGATCTGCTGTTTTTTAGTAGGTGTAAATAATTGCCTTATTTTTTTACAATTTTAAAGAGCCCAAACTCACGGGGAGATAACGTGGTTTGCCCAGAATAGCAGGATGTTGAGGTGATGCGGGGACTCAAATATTATTTTGACAGGGAAGCAGCGTCTGAAAGATGTCATAAGTTGGAGATTGTTATGATTTTATTAAACAAATAATTAGTGAAATTGGGGCTGGTGCACATTTGGCACATACACGTATTGCAGGACAGACTGCATTATTGTGAAAGCATTCCTTTTCAGTGACACACTGCAGCCGTAAGAGAGTTGCAGCTGATTCTAACAGTGTTAGACAAGTTCAATACCGCAACTGCCAGAAGTTGGGCGCACAGCCCTGACAAGTCGCAAGCTCTTCTAGAAGGTATCAAAGTTGAAGTAAGAATTAAATGTTAGTGTGCCAAGTTTCCCCATACAATCAAGAAACATTTCACATACCGGTTTTGCTCCAATCTGTGAACTCAGTGCTTTCCAATCAAAACAGAATTACGCTCCAATAAGATAGCTGTATGATGGCCAATTCTCATCAAATCATTTTTGGACTGAAATATAATGCCACTCACCAGGGCCTAGAAGCACGCATTCTGTGCTTGACAAGACACACAACATCTGTCTGCCCTCTTCAATCTCTCCATTTCCGGTGTGCCAGTGAGTCAGCAAATAACAGAAACGTGGCCAATCACCGTAAGGCTTAAAAATAAAGCCATATAGTGATTGGCCATGTAGTACTCCCACCCACACGCTGCCTTTTGAGCACAGGCTAGTGGAGACAGGTAAGCCTAAACTGTTGTTCATTCAACCAGTCTGTGCATTGCTATCATGCTGTTTTTGGTTGCAAAGGTCATGAAAGCAATGCAAGAATTGGTGTGAGCAGGTGAATCCAGCGTTCCATAAGAGACTGGCGGAGCTGTGCTGTGTTCCCCTGGCTCCTTCGCAGTGTGGGTTCAGGATGCCTACAGTGTGCTTGTAGGAAAGTACCATCTTGCCTGGCACGTTACCCCATTTTTTACTTGTATGTATGTTGTTTTTGCCTGTGTCACTGAGATCCTGCTAGCCAGGACCCTAGTGCTCATAAAGTGTGCCCTGTATGTGTTCCCTGTGTGGTGCCTAATTGTATCACTGAGGCTCTGCTAACCAGAACCTCAGTGTTTATGCTCTCTCTGCTTTTAAAATTGTCACTGCAGGCTAGTGACTAATTTTACCAATTCTCATTGGCATACTGGAACACCCTTATAATTCCCTAGTATATGGTACCAAGGTACCTAGGGTATTGGGGTCCAGTAGATCCCTATGGGCTGCAGCATTTCTTTTGCCACCCGTAGGGAGCTCAGGCAATTCTTACACAGGACTGCCACTGCAGCCTGAGTGAAATAACGACCACATTATTTCACAGCCATTTTACACTGCACTTAAGTAACTTATAAGTCACCTATATGTCTAACCCTCACTTAGTGAAGGTTAGGTGCAAAGTTACTTAGTGTGGGGGCACTTTGCCTAGTGCCAGGGTGCCCCCCCAAGCAATGTTACTTAGTGTGAGGGCACCCAGGAACTAGCCAAAGTGCCCCCACATTGTTCTGGGCAAATTCCCTGGACTTTGTGAGTGCGGGGACACCATTACATGTGTGAACTACATATAGGTCAATCCGTAACTCCGAACATGGCCATGTAACATGTCTAGGATCATGGAATTGTCCTCCCAATACTATTCTGGTATTGTGGGGACAATTCCATGCATCCCCGGGGCTCCAGCATAGAGCCCGGGTACTGCCAAACTAACTCTCCGGGGGTTTTCTCTGCAGCTACCGCTGCTCCAAACCCTCAGACAGGTTTATGCCCCATTGGGGCCTGGGCAGCCCAGACCCAGGAAGGCAGAACAAAGGATTTCCTCTGAGAGAGGGTGTTACACCCTCTCCCTTTGGAAATAGGTGTTAAGGGCCTGAGAGGAGTAGCCTCTCCTGGCCTCTGCAAATGCTTTGATGGCACAGATGGTGCCCTCCTTGCATAATCCAGTCTACACCGGTTCAGGGATCCCCCTAGCCCTGCTCTGGCACAAAACTGGACAAAGGAAAGGGGAGTGATCACTCCCCTGACCAGCACCTCCCCGGGGGAGGTGCCCCGAGCTCCTCCAGTGTGTCCCAGACCTCTGCCATCTTGAATGCAGAGGAGTGAGGGCACAATGGAGACCTCTGAGTGGCTAGTGCCAGCAGGTGACGTCAGAGACCCCTCCTGATAGGTGCTTACCTCTCTCTGTAGCCAATCCTCCTCTAAGGGCTATTTATGGTCTCTCCTGTGGGTTTCTCACCAGATAACGAATGCAAGAGCTCACCAGAGTTCCTCTGCACTTCCGTCTTCAACTTCTGCCAAGGATTGACCGCTGACTGCTCCAGGACGCCTGCAAAACCGCAACAAAGTAGCAAGATGACAGCCAGCAACATTGTAGCGGCTCATCCTGCCGGCTTTCTTGACTGTTTCCTGGTGGTGCATGCTCTGAGGGCTGTCTGCCTTCACCCTGCACTTGGAGCGAAGAAGAAATCTCCCGTGGGTTGACAGAATCTTCCCGCTGCCAACGCAGGCACCAAACTTCTGCATCACCGGTCCTCTGGGTCCCCTCTCATCTTGACGAGCGTGGTCCCTGGAACACAGGAGCTGGATCCAAGTGTCCCCGACAGTCCAGTGGCCCTTCTGTCCAAATTTGGTGGAGGTAAGTCCTTGCCTCCCCACGCCAGACAGTAATCCTGTGTACTGCATTAACTGCAGCTGCTAGGGCTTCTGTGCACTTTTGCAAGACTTCCTTTGTGCACAGCACAGCCCAGGTCCCCAGCACTCCGTCCTGCATTGCCCAACTCGCTGAGTTGGACTCCGACTTAGTGGGACCCTCTTTTGTTGTGCTGAGATGACTGCCATGCTCAGATCTTCTGAACGCCTGTTCAGGTGCTTCTGTGGGTGCTTCCTGCTTCTGTGTGGGCTCTTTGTGTTGCTGAGCACCCCCTCTGTCCCCTCCTCCAAGGGGCGACCTCTTCGTCCTTCCTGGGCCCTGGCAGCACCGAAAATTCTCAACTGCAACTCTTGCAGCTAGCAGGGCTTGTTTGCAGTCTTTCTGCATGGAAACAACTCTGCATCCTCCAGCACGCCGTGGGACATCTTCTGACTAAAGGAGAAGTTCCTGGCACCTTCCGTTGTAGAATCTTTGGCTTCTTCCACCCGGAGGCAGCCCTTTTGCCCCTTCATCCGAAGTTTAGTGGGCTCCTGCCCCCCCCGGACACTTGCGTGACTCTTGGGCTTGGTCCCCTTCCTTTGCAGGTCCTCAGGTCCAGGAATCTGTTTTCAGTGCTTTGTAGTCAGTTGTTGTCTTTGCAGAATCTTCTAGCTCGACTTTACTGCCTTTCTGTGGTAGTAGGGTAACTTTACTCCTACTTTTCAGGGTCTTGGGGTGGGGTATCTTGGACACCCTTAGTGTTTTCTTACACTCCCAGCGACCCTCTACACACTACACTAGGCCTGGGGTCCATTCGTGGTTCGCATTCCTCTTTTGGAGTATTTGGTTTGTCTTGCCCCTAGGCCTATTGTCTCGTATTGCATTCTACTGTATTGTGTTCTACATTGTTTGCACTACTTCTCTAAGTGTTCTACTTACCTGAATTTGGTTTGTGTGTATATTTTGTGAATATAACTTACCTCCTAAGGGAGTATATCCTCTGAGATACTTTTGGCATATTGTCACTAAAATAAAGTGCCTTTATTTTTAGTAACTCTGAGTATTGTGTTTTCTTGTGATATAGTGCTATATGATATAAGTGGTATAGTAGTAGTTTTGCATGTCTCCTAGATCAGCCTAAGCTGCTCTGCTATAGCTACTTGTCAGGCTAGTTTAAGAAAGAGACCTGTCTGACATGCGCACTTGGCTTAAAACCTGCTGTCTGCCAGTCACCAGAACTGACCACGTCCTGCCAACTGACTTGTAAGCAACACAACGCTATGGTAAATCTATGTAATTTCAAATTTATGGAAACGCGTGTGTCGATTATAGGGGGAGGAGGGCAACGCCCCTTTTCCCTAAGGAAGAAACTGCCCCTGGTAAACTCAACTCTTCACCCTACAGTGACCGCCAGTGACAACCGGCAACACGAGATCCATACTTTGCACTACACCAACGATAGCCTACAGTAACCATAAATACAAAGCTCCAGCTACGAAAACCCCCAACACCTGAACTGTTCTTTGCGATACAGCGACAACAATTTGTGATAATTTCCCTTCTCCTCGTGGCCCCCTCCGCCGCGAATGGAACTCTTCACACAAAGGTAATTATTTCAGAGACTAATCTGGTACCTGTATCTGACCAGTGCTCCATTTTGGTTGGCTTGAACTTGTGACTATCCCCAGGTATAGCCCGACCAGTTGACCTCGAGTAGAGCTTTGTGCTTTTAGTGGCTTTATTTGTTTAAAACTTTGAAATTGAATATCTCTGGTTCTACTGATTGGATTTTGGCATTCTGGTATCTGTATTTTATACATTTACTCTATTTGGTTTGGGATTTTTTGTGTTTTGTTTTCACATTCTTACTATTTGTGTGATGTTTAAATACATGACATATTGCCCTAAGTAGAGCCTGACTGCTATATGCCAGACTACCAGATGGTTAGTAACAGGTTAATTTAGTGACTTTTGTGGTTCACACTGAAAATGATTGTGGTTTTTGTTCTAAATTCATTTGGAATAATAAACTCCACCATATGACATTGTCTAGGTTAAAGTTACTAAAATCTGAAGGGGCTGTTAGATTCACTACCTTCAAGTTGTATATTTGTTGTTCTTATTCAACAAGATTGTGTTTTGTTACATGATTTTCCTGATAACCCTGCTCTGCACTGGATTCATTTGAAGTGAAATGCTTTAACAATTTTGTATTAAAGGCATTATTTACATGTCTGATTGTTCCTTTAAATCTAAATGTCCTACTCTCAAATATACTCTTAGGCCCTAATTATGACCCTGGTGGTCTTCTGTCACTTTGGCGGCAGTCAGACAGCCACATTATGACAATGGCCGTTGGGCCACGGTTGGACCGCCACCACCGCCAGATTCCCTCCACTGCAGCACTGCATGCAGCGCCGCCCTGGGGATTTCGATCCCCTCTCTGCCGGCTTTTAAATGGTGGTTGCACTGCAATGTAAAAGCTGGCAAAGACAGGGTGCAGAGGGCCACGAGGGGGCCCCTGTACTGCGCATGCACTTGGTATGGGCAGTGCAGGGACCCCCATGGACAGCCCTGTCGCACTTTTCACTGTCTGCATTGCAGATAGCTGTGTGCTTCATCCTGGCAAGGATGGGATAAGTGGATGGCTTCTTCCACTGGTTCTGGAGGGGCTTTGTGCCCAGTGTGCTTCATCCTGGATGGTGCAAGGTCACAGTCCCTCACCTGGGTGTCACCCCATATAGTCACGACTACACACTGCTCGCCGGCAGTGACAGCTGCTCAGTGGATGGCAGTTGCGGTGGAGGTGGAAGTGCTGTCAGTGGTGGGGGGGCGGGTCCAGCCCTTCCCCTGCAGGCTCGGACGGCTGCCCACTGGGGCTGCTGCTGCCAGTGTTGCTGGTGGCGGTGCAGGTGGCGGTGCTGTCAGTGGTGGGGGGAGGCTCCAGCCCTTCCCCTGCAACCTCAGACGGCTGCCCACTGGGGCTGCTGCTGATGCCAGTGGTGCTGGTGGCATCATAGGTGGCGGTGCTGGCGGTGGTGCACATGGTGGTGCTGTCAGTGGTGGGGGGAGGCTCCAGCCCTTCCCCTGCAGCCTTGGACGACTGAAGGGCCATGGCTGGTGTTCTTTGCCCAGTTGCTGGTCCAGCCCCAGGCACCAGATCCATTCTGCCTGCGGTGTCAGTTCCTTTAACATTGGCCTTGGCAGCTGTTGTCCCCTTCCTGCCCTTGGCAGATGGTGGTACCTCCTTGCTTCTGCCAGCTGGTGTTCCCTTCCTGCCCTTGTTGGCTGGTGGTACCTCCTTCCCCTTGCTGGCTGATGGTGCCTCCTTCTCCTTGCTGGCTGGTGGTGCCTCCTTCCGCTTGCTGGCTGGTGTCCCCTTCTTGCCCTTGCTAGGTGGCAGCCCCTTCTTACCCTTGGCAGGTGGTGCAGGCACACTGACTGTGTTGATGGGTGCCTTCTTGGAGCCTCTCACACCTGCAGTAGCTGTAGAAACTACAGTGGCCATGGACTGAGTGGCTGAGGTGCTGGGCTGGATTCTGGCCACCTTGGCCTGAAGTGAAGGATGAGTGGAGGGGCAGGGAGTAGGTCAAGGGTGGCAAGGAAAAGCTTCTTAGGGACACTGGGGCGGGAAGAGGGTGAAGGTTTGGTAGTGGAGGAAGAGGGAGTGGTTGTAGGAGGTGTCTGTCTGCTGTTTTTTGGGTGCAGGTGCATGGGCTGGATTCTGTTGTGAGGTGGATGGCTGTTGGGTGTCTGAGTGCCTGCGTTTGTGTACTTTGTGAGGAGGGGTCACAGACACAGTGGGAGAGGACACAGGGGATGTGTGCATGGATGTGGGGGTGGTACTGCCAGTGAGGGTCGTGTTGTGATAGGTGTGCTGGTAATGGAGGTAGTGGATGAGGATGTAGTGCATGCAGGTGTGAGTGGAGACGCTACTGGGAGGGAGGTGGACGACAAAGAGGAGGGGGACACATTGGAGGCAGTGGCTGTTGGTGTGTCTGCATCTGGATGGTGCTTGTGTGAGTGCCTGTGGGATGAAGTGTGGTGCTTGTGTTTGCCTGAGGCACTTCTGTGTGTTGATTTGAGTGCATGCAGGTCTGAAGGTGTGCTTGGGATAGGCTGGGGTTGAGGGGATTGGGACTGGGTGGAGCAAGTTGGAGGGGGGAGGCTGGAGACAGGGACAATGGCTTCCATCAGTGAGTTAGCCAGAGCCTGGAATGCTCTCTGTTGGGCCACCACGCCAGAGTGAATGCCCTCCAGGTATGCATTTGTTGGTTGCAAATGCTTGCTAGACCCTGGATGGCATTCAGTATGGTTGACTGCCCAACAGAGAGCGATCTCAGGATGTCAATAGCCTCCTCACTGAGGGCAGCAGGGCTTACTGGGGCAGGGCCTGAGGTGCCTTGGGTGAAGGAGATGCCTCCTGGGAGAGCGGGCCCAGGAAACTCGCTGGGGGGCTGCTGGGAGGGCCGAGGGGGGTGGCGGCTGTACCTGTAGTTGGGGTGGGCACAGAGGTGTCCACCACTGCCAGGGAGCTTCCATCAGAGGAGGAGTCGCTGTCAGCACTGTCCCCTCCTGTCTCCATGGTGGGGCTCCCCTCGCCCTGCGTCCCACTGGCGCCCTCACCGTCAGTGGATTTGCCCTCTCCGTCATTGGTGCCTCTGCTTCTCTGCCAGATGATGCTGATGTACACAAGGACAGGGTGACAAAACAAAAAGGGGGGGAAGAGACAGAGGATACACTTGGTCAATGCCAGCAACAACACTCCCATTGGCATACACAACTCACAGGGAACAGCCCTATGCACTAGGCCATGCACTACCAGTTACAATGCTAGTCACCAGGCCATGGGGTACAATGCCTAATGCCATTAGCTGCACACCTGAAATCCACAGCACCCTGCCCAGTAGTAGATGCCCACTAACATTATTGGGGTTGGAGTGCATCTGAGCTTGCCCATCATGGAACCGACCCTGCCATGTTCGCCCTTGCCTAGAGGCATACACAACTCACAGGGAACAGCCCTATGCAACAGTTACAATGCTAGTCACCAGGCCATGGGGAACAATGTCTAATGCCATTAGCTGCACACCTGAAATCCACAGCACCCTGCCCAGTAGTAGATGCCCACTAACATTATTGGGGTTGGAGTGCATCTGAGCTTGCCCATCATAGAACCGACCCTGCCATGTTCGCCCTTGCCTAGGGGCACCCACGACCCACAACCCCTACTCAGGTAACACCTTAACGCACGCAAAGTCATGATTCTGAATCTGTACTCACCCCTTTGTGGCTGCTGTGATTCCTTCAAGCACCCATCCAACTCCGGATAGGCCACAGCCATGATGCGGAACATCAGGGGGTCAGGGTACGACGGGCACCCCTTCCTCGTTGGGAGGCCAGCCCCAGTTGGCCTCTGCCGTCTTCCTAGCCCAGTGGCGCAGGTCCTCTCACCGTTTGCGGCAGTGGGTGCTCCACCTGTCAAAGACCCCCAGGTTCCGCACCTTCTTGGCTATGGCACGGCAAATACCCTTTTTCTGATGGGCGCTGACATGCAGAAAAAGATACAGCAGAAAAGGTATTATTCATACCGTTTGGACTGTTATACTCATACTCATATACTCCATCTGACAGGTGGATCCCTGTACTACTCACCCAAGAAGGTGTGCCAGATCTTCGTCATCATGTTGCACAACCTGGCATTGAGATGCCAGGTACCTTTTCTGCAGGAGGATGAGGCTGGAGATGGTCGTGTGGCAGCGGTGGATCCTGTGGACAGTGACGAAGAGGAGGCAGAGGAAGAGGATGTGGACAACAGAACTACTATAATTCAACAGTACTTCCATTGACATACAGGTAAGACTCTGTAACTTCACCTTCCATTGCAGTTTTGTGTTGGACATTGTACATGGCAGCCTAATTTTCTGATTTCTATGGCCACTTACTGTACCCTTTGGCATCTCTATTTTTAGATATCCGTGCCCCACTCTGGCTCATGGTGTGTTTAATGCTGCCCACTACAGGTCATACCTATGACTATGTAACTGTACATTTGAATTGCAATGTTTACAGCTTGTTAAACTAATACATATTTCAATCAATTGATAGACTCCATACTATGGAGTTCCAAGGGTGTTTATTTCTGTGATAATAAGTGTAGTGGGTATTACAATGGGCTGGGTTGATGGTGGAGGATTGTCCAGAATAGAGTACAGTCTATTTGTATCACTGGTGCATTGTCCAAGGGGGCATAGGAAATGGAGCAATGGCAGTTCAAGGTGGACAGGGTGACAGAGTGGGACACAAGGGTGACAATCAGGGGAGTCTTATTTCCTTGTGGGGGTCTTGGCAATGTTCTCTGGCTTTTGCCTGGATCGTAGGGACCTTTTGCGTGGTGGTTCTCCTTCTGCAGAGGGTGGGGTGCTGGTGGCCTCTTGTTCCAGTAACTGGCCTCCTGTCCCCTAGCGTCAGAAGGGGGTGAAGGCCTGTTCATTGGTGTGGTTAGTGTCAGGGTCTGTTGGTGTGCCACTGCCTCCTTCATGGTGTTGGCAATGTCTGCCAGCACCTCTGCAATGGTGACCAGCGTGGTGTGGATGTCTCTCAGGTCCTCCCTGATCCCCAGGTACTGTCCCTCCTGCAGCCGCTGGGTCTCCTGCAGCTTAGCCAGTATCTGGTCCATGGTCTCCTGGGAATGGTGGTATGCTCCCAGGATGTTTGTGAGTGCCTCATGGAGAGTCGGTTCCCTGGGCCTGTCCTCCCCCTGTCGCACAGCAGTCCTCCCAGCTTCCCTGTTGTCCTGTTCCTCTGTCCCCTGAACCGTGTGCCCGCTGCCACTGACCCCAGGTCCCTGATCGTCCTGTGTTTGTGGGGTTGACTGGGGTCCCTGTAGTCATGGACACACTGCTGATTGACGTTTCCTGGGGACAGAGGGATGGGCCCGCTGGGAGGGTGCTGTGGTGGTGTTTCCTGAGGGGGGAGGCTCTGTGGTGGTTTGGGAATGTGGCTGGGTCACCGACTGTCCAGAGGTCCTTGATCTGTGCCAGGTTGGTCATCCTAATCCAGGCGTGCAGAGCTGCTCTCATCACTGTGGGCCTCTTCTGGGGGGTACTGGATGTTGCTGGTGCCTCCTCTCCTGTGACGTTGTGTGGGTCTTGTGGGGATGTAAATGCAGTGTTATTGTTTCTGCGTGTGACATCTTGTGCGTGGGTATGTTTCCCTCTATGGTTGTTATTATCAAGGCAGCTTTAGCTTGTGTGAGTTGTGATTTGGTTGGCTAAGTGATTGTCACTAGTGTGCATGCTGTGGTGATAGGTGTCCATGCAGGTCTGTGATGGGGTCTATGCACTGGTGTAGCATGCAGGGCTTGGTATTGGGATGGGTGGGTTGTGATGGTGGGGTCTATGTGAGGTGGTGGAGTGATAGGGTTGAGGGTAAGGGTAGAAGTTTGTGATGGCATGCAGGTAGGGGGATAAAGTAGTAAAGATTTGACTTACCAGAGACCAGTCATCCTGCTACTCCTGCAAGGCCCTGAAGATGCATGATTGCCAAAACTTGCTCCTCCCATGTTTTAGTTGTGGGGGAGGAGGTGGGGGTCCACCGCCAGTCCTCTGTATAGCTCTCTGGTGTCTTGCTACCACGGAACGTACCTTCCCCTGTAGGTCGTACCACCTCTTCCTGATGTCATCCCTTGTTCTGTGGTGCTGTCCCACGGCGTTGACCCTGTCCACAGCTCTCCGCCATAGCTCCATCTTCTTAGCAATGGAGGTCTGCTGCACCTCTGATCCGAATAGCTGTGGCTCTACCCGGAAGATTTCCTCCACCATGACCCTTAGCTCCTCCAATGAGAACCTGGGGTGTCTTTGTGGTGCCATGGGTGTAGTGTGAGTGGTGTGTGTGAGGGTGTGTGGGGTGATGTGTTTGGGTGTGTGCTGTGAGGTGCGTGGATGGTGTATGGGTGATGGTGTTTTGTGGCTCTGATTCAGTGGGTGCTCCTGGCTTGTCTCTCTCTCAGTTGTCAATTTTTTTTGTTCATAAAGGGTTGTGGATAGTGTGTGTGTATTATATTGGTGTGGTTGTGTGGGTGTGGTGTGGGTATGTGTGTCAGGTGTGTGTATTTTGAATTGTCCAATGTGGTGTTGTTTTGTTAGTGTGTGTGTATTTTGAGCGCAGCGGTCTGTACCACCAATGGTTTATTGCGGTTGAATGTCCGCTGCGGTGATTCGTGGGTCATAATGCTGTGGGCGTATTTCTGTTGGCGTAACGGTGTAGGTTTTGGTACGGCCATTTTATCACTGGCCTTTGGGCTGGCGGACTTGTGTATGTGTCTGTATAGTGGAGGATTACTATGTGTGGGTCATAATGCGCGTGGTGGTATACCGCTGCGGTCGCGGTATGTTGGCGGCAGTCAGCATGAAGGTAAGCATCACTTACCGCCAATGTCATAATGAAGGCCTTAATGTAGGTTTAGGAATGCTGAATCCATTCCAGATTCTAATATATTCACTTAAGATAAACTTAATGACAAGAAACATGAACGGAAATGTCCTACTCTCAGATATACACTTAGGCCCTCATTACGAGTTTGGTGGTACCTGGACTGCCATGTTTGCAGTGGTGGTCGTACCGCCAACGGCCCAGTGGTGAAGACCGCCAAATTATGACCATGGTGGTCTTCCAAACATTTTACAGCTAATACACCGCCAGTACCGCCTGGGCGGTCAAGCCGCTGCGGACGGCGGTAGGCACCTTCAGACTGGCAGGGGCCATGCTTCCGCTGGATATATTATGCGGTTGCACACCGCCAGGGTTGCCGCCGCCGCCACCAAAACCCTGGTGGAAACCAACTCTATACATGATGCTCCTGGTGTCAAAACATAAAATACATAGCATTGGTTTTGGCCCCCCTCACAGGGAAACAACACCCTTTGCATACATTATGCCTGACGCAGGCAAGGGCTCCTAAATATCCCCCATAGAGTCATAAGCATTTTAACAATAAGGGCAGAGATAATGGAAACATCTGGAAAAAAAGCAATAAGTATCAGTACAATAGGATCATTGATTTTACAAAAGAGGTATATAGTTAGCAATGATATGCGTATGGGATATAGAGACAACAAGCTCTACCAGTAGACATTTCTAGCTATAGATCCAGATCAGTGAAAGAAGGAAAAGGTGACTCATAGGAGCCTTGGATCATGATATACTGATATTACTTCTATGCGTGTGACATATCGCTGGGATCCAACATTCTTGGTGTGAAAACAATGAGCAGCCTAGACTCGCAAAGAGAGGCAATCAACCCCCTGTAATATTGACCCCAATTGAACAAAGGGGATGGTGTATGGAAGAAAGTGAAAAAACAAAGGGGAAAAGGGGGTGAGAAGAAGATGGGAAGCAGAAGAACTGTGAGATTAAAGGGGGGAAGAAAAAAGGGGGAAAGACTATGAGTTGTTCAAATGGGACACAGTTGAGCGATTGTGGTGCTGTGATGGTGGGATGAGGGCTAACATAAGCAGTGCAAATGGGCTTTAAGGCATTAGGAAGTTGGGGAGGCGGGGGTCTTCGGCTGTAAGGCCCTTAGATTGCTGTAACATGGGCCCTCTTTATGACACTGGCAATATTTCAAGAAGACTGTCGTGGTGACGGCCGCCAACAGACCGCTGTGAAGGCGGCAATCCACCCACAAGATTAAGACACACAAACACATTATTGACAGAAATCAGCCACAACCACAATTCCGCCAGACCCCATAAAGACGAAAAACTGTCAGACCCACCACCCTCCCCGCTCTGCCAGCAATACACCGTCCTCCAAATTATGACCCACGAATCACCACAGCGGAAATTCAACGGTTGTCATCCATTGGCGGTGCACACCGCCGAGGCAGAATTGGGCACCTCAAAGCAGTAGAAGCCAACATTGGCCAGATCAAAAAACCCACACCTGACACATATACACACACCGTACACACCCACAAACAGCACTATAAAACACCCCCCCACATAACCCACAATCCTTTGCAAAAACAAAAAGACTGCTTCACTTTGCCAGGCCAAACACTCAGAGTACTGCTCACACATACCACATATACCTATACAGCGATCACGCATCATACACCACACGCCCTACCTCAACACTGAACACCTTCTGCACAACACACACTATACAATAGGCATGTCCCCACAAAAGAACCCCTGTTTCACTGATAAGGAGTTGCGGGTGATGGGGGAAGATATCGTCAGGGTAGAGCCACTGCTGTTTGGTGCATAGGTCCAGCAGATCTCCATTGCCAGGAAGATGGAGCTATGGCGAAGGGTTGGTGGACTGGGTAAACTCTGTGGGACTATACCCATGCAAAAGGGACGACATTCGAAAGAGGTGGAACGACCTACAGGGGAAGGTGCGTACCATTGCATCAAGGCACCAAGTTGCATTCACGAGGATTGGCGGTGGACCCCCACCTCCTCCTCCACAGCTCACAGCATGGGAGGAGCAAGTCTTGGCAATCCTGCATCCTGAGGAGTCACTGGAGGGCTGGACACTGGTAAGTCACTATTTATAACCTACCTACACCAACACATGCATGCCATGTCACCCCCTCACCCTGACTCCCTACACCCTACTCCATCCCATACAGTGCACCACCCCAATAACGACCTTCAATTGTGTACCCCTGCATGCTCTACCCACTCCAAACAGAACCGTCCCAGCTCGGCGTGCACACACAACAGCAATGCATGGCCAGCATGTGGCACTTCCAATCCTACAATCCATCACCATGAACTAACCAAAGGTGGGAGGACAACACCAAACCCATAGGGAAAGACAGAAATGCAGAATATGTGACAGACAATGACCCTGACAAATCACTTACATCTCCACAGATGCCCCAGCCAACGTCAGCGCCAAGCAGGTGTACTATTTATATTCTGCATTCCACAGAACATGATTGGAAACCTTTTCAACAAACTATGAATAATATAAGCAATTACATCAATTCAATGGAGTGACAAAAGGTGACAATATACTAGTTCAACACATCAAAGGACAATGTTATACATAGCATGAAATGGTGAATTACAAATACAGTAAACATTGCCATTTGTGCATAAATGGAAGAAAAGGAAGGTTGAGCAACACCATATTGCACCCGTCTTTTCCATAGACAAAAACAGGGCATCATTGTAGTTGTAGTCATTTGTTTACACCATTCAAAATACTTGTTAAAAGGTGTCTTACACATACCTATTTAAATATCTACAGTGAAAATGAGCACACATTTACTACATGTACACACGTGAAAAATGTGAATAGGTGAAAAAAACACTTACAAGTACTATTCCTTCCTGCGCAAATACTTGCGTTTGGAACCTGTTTTTGGAGCACAACAACATACACTGAGATGAAGCAAGGTACTAGGCAAATTCAAGGGATGATCCTAGGAGAAGAATACATAATCTGACAAACATATTGACCATTGTTAATGAGAGAGATACAACCATGATGCTAGAAATTTGGATGAAGCAAAATAGTTTGAAGATTTCTATTTAGGTATTTATGTTTCGATAAGGGTCTTAACAAAATCTGTAATACGAAAGTAAGGACAAAAAACATTTGTGAATAGTGAGTTCTTTCTAAGTTCAACTTACAAGTCTCCACTCAATCAGGGATTCCAGTCAAGCCATCAGGATGTAGGATCTCCAAGACCTTCTCCTCCATGGGAAAGAGTTGTAAGGGGGTTGGGATAACCCCCACAAGTCCTCTGGGCCCCTAGGTGTTGTGTGGAGGTCAGGGAATGACTCTTCCATGCAGGTCATTCCACCTCTTCCTAATTTCCTCCTGTGTGCATAGATTGTTAGCTACAGCATTCACTTGGTTAACTCTCCTGGTCCACATTTGCCTTTTCTGAGGTATGGTTGTATTTTGTACTTGACCTCCAAACAATTGTGGATTTACTCTAATAATATCATCCCCCATGACTGGCAGTTCTCCCTCTGTAAAACGTGGACTTCTCCTGCCTGCCAAAGTGAGTGTAAAAGAAAATCAGGTGTGTGCTGCTAGCATCCATTCAATAACCACAGCTCTAGTATAATGTTGAACTGGTCCCACAACAGACTCCCGCTGTCAGAGGGCCATCACTGGTAGACCCCCAGAACAGCTTTATTATCATCTAAATATGGTTGGAGCAATCTCGATAGCAATGGTGTGCAATTTGCCAGCATTGGAGTCTGCTGCATCGGCTGCGGGTAACGGCTTGCATGACAGACTCCTTTCTTCGACCTGGATGGAGGTTGAACAGCCATAGATCTAAATATGGTGGCCGGAGCTACATGAGGTTGACAGAGTATTTGGGACACTGCAGCAACAGGACAGCTGGAGTCTTGTCAAGATTTAACTCAGTTCCTATGTGTTTTAACAAATGTATTAATGGTATTGGTTACAGAGGTAAACAGCAAAATATTGTGTATTATGACTGATAGTCCCTTACAGTGGGACATGATAAAATATGGTACACTGCAACTCAATCAGCAGTACACATAGGAAACATATGGACTAATAGATATTTCAGTTAACTTATTTGTATTGAGAGAATGAATATAAAATGGGTTACAACTGATTTGCAAGCCAAAGTACGTAACAGAGATTATGAGATGTAACAATTCTAAACAAAAAAAAGATGTCTAATAAAATTTTTATGAAAAGGAAAATAGAGGAAGAGAAAATGAAAGAAAGGAAAAAAGAAAGAAAGAAGAAGAACGTAAGAAAAACAATAGTATAATACAAACTCCAAAGAGTAATTTAAATAGAGGCTGCGTGTGAGGAAAGATAGTTGGTAAAGGATAGCCACAATAAATGAGCTATAATCTTTTGTGGTAGACTTAACAAAGATTCTGAGGTTATCATCTATTAAATTATTCAATATAGAATAAGATAGTTTCCAAAGGGGCAGTATAGGCTTAAAAACAATTGGAAGAAGTAAATCACTAACAGTAGGAAAATATGTATTATTATCCATATTAATAAACTAAGAACCTCAAAATATAGTTGCAACATCCATACAAGGTTCCTAATAAAAAATTTGTGCCAAATTGAGACAGGAAATTGCATAGCATACTTACGGTAAAGCAGCATATGTGCTGTGGTCTGGTACAGATATATGTTCTACAGAACCAACAGACAGGAGATCCAGATTTGTTAAATTCGCCAACATGTACAGGTGTTATACCAGCTCCATTATAAATAATGAATAACCACTGTAAAATGGTAGTAGCTTTAGAGGTTTCAGAAAGCTTTAACCCAGTTTGTCCCACACATCAACATAGTATGACCATTGCAAGTTGCAAGTCGTCTTCCCGTAAAAGCTCAAATTCACACTTAGATCTAGGTGATGTTGGTTGGATTAAAATCTTATACAGAACTGCTACCTTTGGTATAGAATCACCCCCATCTAAGTGGTGAAATGAGGTTAACAGTAGGACTCCATTATCCAAACCTTTTGCACCATGGGGGAGGGGCGACAATTGATTACCCGGGTTTACAATGCGTTCCAGGACCACACGTGTCCCCCACTGACGCACCTTCGACGGATATGGGAGGAGGACATAGGGAGACCACTCCAGAAACTGAATGGGTCAGAGCCCTTGAATCCCCATAAATAATATCCAGGCATGCCCACTTCGAAACCGTAGAAATCACAATCCTCCATAGGGCTTACCTTACACCATCCTGCCTAAACTGCATATTTCCTACAGCTAATCTAGCATGCCCTAGGTGCTAAGCCCTTACAACTGACCTTCAGCATATGCTCCGGCCCTGTCCCCACATAGAATGTTATTGGTATGCCACATGCTCCACGCTGGTCACAATTACTGAGTTGACAACACTAAACTCCTTGGAAGCCAAAGCCTTACATTTCTTCTCCAGGAGGAAGAATCCCAAAGTTAGGGCCTAATCCGTCAATCTGGCTGTCTTGCTGGCCAAAAGCCTCCTCACCATACATTGGCGTGCCTCACACCCACAAGCTCTTCTCTGATGGCATGAGGCAGTGCTTCACTGGGGCGAAGCCGAGAGCTCCGCACTGCATTGGGAGGAAGCTAGATTGATAAAGAGATGTCCCATAGCCCCTGATTGGGACACCATGGGCCCTCATTATGACATTGGTGGTCAGCTGACCAGGCCAGGCTGGCGATGAAGACCACAAGATTATAACCATGGCGGTGATCCCTCCTATAGACAGCCAGTGTACCACTTGAACCACCAGTATGGTCCGTCCACTGATCACAGTGGTATCCATCTTCAGGTGGAAGACAATGACCCGCTCATAGCAGACTTCCACGATTTCCAGGGCGGGACCACCACCACCAAAAGCCTGGTGGAAGAGTATCATATAATAGGAGAAACTCACCTCCAGGGACACAGAGGAGTTCGCGGCAGCCATGGAACCTGAACTGGAAGTCCTGCTGATGCTGTTCCACGCAATGGCATTCCAAGAGCAGCAACGCTGATAAAGACGATAATGGTGAGTACAATTGCCTAGCACACAAGGGTGGGAGGGGAGAGTGACTCACCCACACGCACAACACACACGAAACACACATACTACACATCGAGAACAATCTGCAGAGTTAAACAACATCAACATAACCCAGGAGCAAAGAAATCCAGGAGACATACCTCTGGTCCAACCACTGTTATTCTGTGTGAACAGTGACTTCAATCCTAAATATATATATATATATACATATATGCAAATATACAGCAAGGGCCATTGGCCAGTCCATAGTCAATAAATGACCACAGGGCAACGTCCCAGGCCCAAATTGACTCCTTATAGCCCAAGTCACTCCATTGGGCAGGGGCATCATGCTTATGGTAGGCAGGCACCTCAGGGGGTGGGAGGGGTTTCTTCTTTGGAGGGGGTCCTTGGATTTGGGTTTGGGAAGGGGTGGGTCTTTACTCTTCTGTTTAGGGGGCGGAGGAATGGGCTTGGGGCGGGGGCCGGAGTGCCACTCATGTGCCCCTTAGTGTCAGGTGTAGCTTTAGGGGAAGGAACAAGAGTGGGCTGGGAGCTGGAGGTACTGGGCTGGGGAGAGGGATCTTTCTCTTATGGGCAGGACAGGGGGAAGAGGTCAAGGCAAGAAAGGAAAAGCTTCTTAGGACCAATGGGTTGGGTTGTGGGAGGAGGTTTGGGAGCGGAGGTAGAGGGAGTGGCTGCAGGAGGAGTAGGTGTGCTGGACTTGGGTGCAGGTGCATGGACAGTGTACGTGTGTGAGGTGAATGGCTCTTGAGTGTCTGAGCGAGAGCGTTTGTGTTATTAGAGGGGGGGCAGACAGGGAGGGAGAGGACAAACAGGACGTGTGTATGTATGTTGTGGTGGTGTCTGCAAGTGAGGTGGGTGCCCTGCATGTGGTTGTGATGCTGGTGGTGACTGCGCATGTGGTATCTGCGGTGCTTGTCTGAGTGTCTGCTATTGTGGTGACTGGAGGTAAGGCTGTACAGGTGGCAGGATCTGGGACTGATGATGCAGTGGATGCAGGTGTGAGTGTTGATGTGACTGTGAGGGAGGAGGAGGAGGTGTCGGAGACAGTGGAGGAAGTGGCTGTTGATGTATGTGCATCTGTGTGTTGGCTGTGTGTGTGCTTGTGGAGTGAAGTGTGGTGCCTGTGTTTGTCTGTGCGAGTCCTGTCTGTTGTTTTGGGTGCATGCTTTTTAGATTGTGTGCGTGGGATGGGTTGGGGAGAGGACTTTGGGACTAGGAACAGGTAGTTGGAAGGGGGATGGAAGAACCAGGGACACTGGCTGCCGTCAAACAGGAGGCTAGAGCCTGAAATGATCTCTGTAGGGCAGCCAAGCCACCGTGAATGCCCTCCAGGTAGGCATTGCATTGCTGAATCTGGGATGCCAGCTCCTGGATGGCATTCACTTTGGCTGACTGCCCTACAGAGATGGATCTCAGGAGATCAATAGCTTCCTCACTGAGGTTAGCATGGTTGACAAGGGCAGGGCCTGAGGTGCCTGGGGTGAAGGAGATGTCCACCTTCCTGGGCGAGTGGACACGGGCAACTGGGTGGGGGGCTACTGGGAGGCGGTGCTAGTACGGGGGTGGCAGAAGATATTGTAGCTGGGGTAGTCCCAGAGGGGTTTGCCACCACCAGGGAGCTTCCATCGGAAGCGGAATCAGTGTCTGTAGACGTAGCTCCAGTCTCCCCCATGGTGCTCCCCTCGCCTTCCAACCCACTGATCCCCTCGGCATTGGTGGTTTCTGCATCCTGGGTCCTGTGGGTGTCAGCTCCCCACTCGCCGGTGCCCCTACTCCTTCGCCAGATGATGCTAATGCACACCAGTAGAGGATAAGAAAAAGAGAGAGGGTGGGGGAGAAAGAAAGGAAGCACAGAGTCAATCTCATCAACCCATATTGCCTTGGTGCCTCCCAGGGCAAATGAGCAGGTTTACAGGCATAGGAAGAGTTACCACTCTCTAAATGTCTAGACGGTGTGCCTTGCTGATCAATACATCTCCCACGTCACTGCCAAGTTTTCTGGATCTGTGCATGATGCCTATATATTGAGGAATAGCAGCGGCCCACAGGTGATGGTACAACTACAGAGGCACAGAGTGTGGCTCATAGGTGAGCTTGAGTCTTCAGATAGTGTATGCCAGTGTATGCCAACTGGACTTGTCCTCCATACCATTGTACATGTGTAATGTGTGTCCCTCAATACTTCCAGGTGACTCCGGATACCCAAACCTGTTGTGGGTGTTGACCCCAGAGAGGTATCCAAGGACAGGGGCAGAAAAGTGGTACAATGATTTGGGCTACTGAAAGCCAGATTGGGGTGCCTCCCATTAACAGGTGGATCCCTATGCTACACCCCTAAGAAGGTCTGCCAGATAGTGGAGGCTTGCTGCATTTTGCACAATTTGGCCCTCAGATGCCATGTGCCCTACCTACAGGAGGAGGGGGGAGACAATGCACCTGTGTCAGGAGAGGACACTGAAGTGTGCCCACTCCCACTTACACAAGGACCATCACCGTCTTGCCTGTGTGGTGTCGACTCGGTCCCTGTACAGGTGGGCACACTATTGATCAACTTGTCCTGGGGACAGAGATTTGTGGACGTTGGGTGTCTGCTGTGGTGTTGGAGACAGATGGGTAGGGCCCTCTGTTGCACTGGGTGTGGGATGTGGAAGCCGACTGACCAATGGTCCCAGATGGGCCAGGGAGTTCATCCTGCTCGAGACATCCAGAGTTGCTGTCATCACTGAGAGCATCTTCTAGTGGAGGACTGGGTTGCTGTCCATCTGCTCTGTCTGGGAAGACAGTTCCAGTGAGTCACACTCGGCCTACACCTAGACCTCCCACCCCAGTGGCAACAACACCTCAGCCTCAGGATACCTCAACTTCTTGTGTCCAGAGGAACAAAACCACCATCTTCTGCCCCCCAGTCCTGGCTACCGTTGAGCAGCCATCACCATTACCACCACCTCCAGTTCTGCCAGGACCCAGTGGGATGGGCCACACTGCCTCAAGGGCACAAGGTAGTGGAGGTAGGGGTCTTGGAAGGGAATCTGTAAACCAGCAAAGTGAGGTCGCTGGGTACACTGTCACCCAGACCACCATCTGAGTCTTGGGAACGCTACAGCAGTCCCAAGACATGATGGGCCAGCTCATAACAGAGCTCTGTAAAATGAAGCAGATGCAGAAGGAGCACAATGTAGAGATGCAGAATCACACCTCTAATTTGTGCTCCCTGACTGGGGTGATGTATGACATTTATCATCACGTGCAGGGCTTTTCCCACACCATCTACCCTTGTCCTTGGTCCTTCAACATCAGAACAAACTATACCTGCCACAGACAGGGAGGCTTGCCACAACAGAAAACTGATCCACCCACCCCAGTTCCTGCTGCTGTGAATATTTTCCCCCATCCCTCCCAAGTAGGGGACGTTCCTACGGACCACCAGGAGAGGATGGCAATACCTCCAAGAGATGCTGAATCTAATTTCCTCCAATGCGTGTTTACCATTTACTCTGTGGACTATCTCATGGACACATCTACCTGTTTTGAGGAGAGTTGTATTTTGTACATTTCACTCAAAACAATCTTTGCTCACCAAATAGATTCATCCACCATGATGAACTTTATTTCTTTTTACTTGTTCCTTTGTTTTCATAATTCAACTATTTTTAAATCATTTGGTGTTAATCAAAATAAATTGACATAAGCCAAAGTTGAAGACTGCTTTAGTATTTATTGTGGTATTTCCCTTTGTATGTGTTCCTTACACCATTATTTTCTAATAATCAATAACATTCAAATAAAACAAATTATAACAATGTGGTTATATGTGTTTCTCATTTTAAATTAAAAATGTTGAAAATGAATGCCAGAAATGTAAATATATTGATTGTATACATTTGTAGGTAATGATTCTATGACAAAATCCAAGGTGAGATTCACAAACCATTCATAACCCAAGTCGGCTTAGCCATTTAGAATTTGACGCTCCACAGCATTGACACCAGGGAAGTGTTTGAAATGGTGTCTTTGGTTGGCAGTCAGGTTACTGTCTGTCCAAGCAAGGACCCTCACTCTAATCAGGGTAAAGGAGAATCACACTCAGTTAACTCAGTTAACTCCTGCTCACCCCCTTGGTAGCTTGGTATGAGCAGGCAGGCCTTACTTCAGAAAGAATGTGTAAAGCATTTGTGCCAACACACACAGTGAAAACACTACAAAAAGGACACCACACCAGGTTACAACGATAGGTAATATTTATCTAAATCAAACAATACCAAAATCACAAATATCCAACATACAAAAGTCAAGATATGAATTTTAAAATGAATAAGAGTCTTAGGCCCTCATTACGACCCTGGCAGTCGATGTTAAAGTGGCGGTAGTACCGCCACCAGGCCGGCAGTAACTACCGCCAAATTATGACCTTGGCGGAAAGATCTCCGTTAGACAACCAATGTACCACACCGACCGCCGGGGCGGAAACAACAAGCACCACAGCGGAAGCTGCCTACAGCCAGGCGGAAATCAATGTTCCGCCCACCATATTAAGACCCTTGAAACCGCCACCTTCTATGTGCTGCTCCACCACGAGCACCATCACCGGCGAAGACGACGATGGTGAGTACAGCCGCCTAGCACACAAGGGAGAAAGGAGAATGACAGTGACACACACACACGCACAACAAACACTCCACACACACACACAACATACACACAATCAGATGCATTTCAAAAACATTTTGACCCCGTAACTTGGATGAATAATGCAAAGACAAAACAAATCAACACAGTATGAAAAATAAGTTAGGCAAGATGATATATATATATATATATATATATATACAGAAAAAGGGACCCAGGCCAGTCCACAATTTGCGTAGGCCACATGGCCACAGGTCAAAGTCCAAGGCCACACGTCACCTGCTTCACCACGTAGAGAACACTGCAGAGGCATCAGTTGGTAAATAGACAGACACCTCAGGGGGGCGGGGGGCACCTCAGCCAGGAGATGTAACAAGACCACTGGTTCTGGAGGGGGCAACATGACCTGTGCTTGGTCCTGTGGAGTGCAAGATCACAGTCTCTCAGGTGGGTGTCATGCCCACTGGTTCTGGAGGGGCAACCTGCCCTGTGCGTGATCCTGGGGAGTGATGGGCCACAGTCTCTCAGTTGGGTGTCATCCCCACTGGTTCTAGAGGGGGCAACCTGCACTGTGCTTGATCCTGGGGAGTGATGGGCCACAGTCTCTCAGTTGGGTGTCATCCCCACTGGTTCTAGAGGGGGCAACCTGCCCTGTGCTTGATCCTGGGGAGTGATGGGCCGCAGTCTCTCAGGTGGGTGTCATACCCACTGGTTCTGGAGGGGGCAACATGCCCTGTGCTTGCTCCTGGGGAGTGCAAGGCCACAGTTTCTCAGGTGGGTGTCTTGCTCACTGGTTTTGGAGGGGGCAACCTACCCTGTGCTTGATCCTGGGGAGTGATGGGCCACAGCCTCTCAGGTAGGTGTCATACCCACTGGTTCTGGAGGAGGCAACATGCCCTGAGCTTGATGCTGGAAAGTGCAAGGCCACAGTCTCTCAGGTGGGTGTCTTGCCCACTGGTTTTGGAGGGGGAAGGCCGCACAGCAGCCCATGGAGGCAGGATTACATACTGTCTGCCGGCGGTGATGGCTGCACAGATATGGTGCTGCTGGTTGGGTGAGGCTCCTGTCCATCCCCTGGAACCTCAGATGGCTGCACATTGGTGGTGCTGCTGGTGGGGGGAGGTTCCTGCCCATCCCCTGCAACCATGGTTGGTGGGGGGGCTTCGTCACAGTTCCTGGCCAAGGCTCCTTGGTCTTCCTGCCTGCTGGTGCAGACTCATTGGTCATCCTGCCTGCTGAGGCAGGCTCCTTGGTCTTCCTGCCTGCTGGGGCAGGCTCCTTTCCCTTAGGCTGACTCGTGCAGGCTCCTTCCCCTTCAGGACATGTGGCCTGGATCCCTTTCCACCACAAGTGGGTGTGGTGACGACTGGGCCCGTGGACTGTGTGGCTGAGGTGCTTGGCTGGGGAAACATCCTTTTTTACGACTTTTTTTTTACGAAGGTCGTGGTTAACGAAAGCGCAACAACGCTTTTTTTAACCATGACTTCGTATTTTTGTGCCTTAACTACGTATGTTCTGAACAACGAACATGCGTGGTTAAGGTACAAAGGAGTGACTTGGCGAAGGTAAGTGGTGGGTTTAGGTTTTGGGAAGGGGGTGGGGTTCAGGGGGTTTTAGGTTTTGTGGTGGGGTTGGGGGGTGGGGCGTTTTTGGTTTTGGGGAATGGGTGGGGGGTCACAGGGTTTTAGGTTTTAGGGTGGGGTTGAGGGGTGGGGCGTTTTTGGTTTTGGTGAGTGGGTGGGGGGTCAGGGGGTTTTAGGTTTTGGGGTGGGGTTGGGGGGGTGGGGCGTTTTTGGTTTTGGGGAGTGGGTGGGGGTCAGGGGGTTTTAGGTTTTAGAGTGGGGTTGGGGGGTGGGGCGTTTTTGGTTTTGGGGAGTGGGTGGGGGGTCACAGGGTTTTCGGTTTTGGGGTGGGTTTGGGGGGGTGGGGCGTTTTTGGTTTTGGGGAGTTGGTGGGGGGTCAGGGGGTTTTAGGTTTTGGGGTGGGGTTGGGGGGGTGGGGTGAGGGATGTAGGGTGAATGGTGCCTATTGCTAATGATTTTATTAGGAATGCCTTTACAACGAAATATCGTTGTTAAGGCATTCGTGGTAAAATCATTAGTAGTAGCAACGAGGTTAAGGCAGTAGTTGTTTTTGCAGTCGTTGTTTCGTCGTATATTCGCTTGGCTGGGTTCTTCCTACCCCGGCCATACGTGCAGGATGGGGGGGAGTGAAGAGGTCAATAATGGATAGGAACAGTTTTTTTGGGCCATTGGGGCGGGAAGAGGGAAAAGGAATGGAGTGGAGGATGAGGGAGTGGTCGTTGGAGGTGTCTGTCTGCTGCTTTTGGGTGCAGGTGCTGGGCTGTATCCAGTTGTGAGGTGGATGGCTGTTGGGTGTCTAAGTGCTTGCGTTTGTGTATTTTAGGAGGGGGGACAGTGGGAGAGGACACAGGGGATGTGTGCATGGCTGTTGTGGAGGTGTCTGCCAGTGTGGTGTGTGTTCTGCTTGGTGTGGTGATGCTGGTAGTGGATGATGATTTAGTGCATGCAGGTGTGAGTGTGGAAGGAACTGGATGGGAGGTGGAAGAGGAGGAGGAGGGAGAGACAGTGGAAATAGTGGATGTTGTAGTGGATGTCAGCAACTGGATGGTGTTTGTCTGAGTGCCTGTGGGATGAAGTGTGGTGATTGTGTTTGCCTGTGACACTCTTGGGTGTTGTCTTGTGTGCATGCTCATCTGGCCGGGTGCTTGGGATGGGTTGGGGTTGAGGGGAACGGGAATGGGCAGTGGAAGTTGAAGGGGGAATGGATACAATGGCTGCCATCAGAGAGGATGCCAGAGCCTGAATCAATCTCTATTGGGCCTCCAAGCCAGTGTGAATGCCCTCCAGGAATGCATTAGATGTTGCATCTGGGCTGCCAGCCCCTGGATGGCATTCACAATGGTTGACTGCCTTAGAGAGATGGATTGCAGGAGGTCAATTGCCTCCTCACTCAGGGCAGAAGGGTTCACTGGGCCAGGGACTGAGGTGCCTGGGGCGAAAGAGATGCCCACCCTCCTGGGTGAGCCAGCACAAGCAACTCGATGAGGGCTGCTGGGAGGGCGGTGCTGGTTCGGGGGGTGGCGGCTGTACCTGTAGCTGGGGTGGTCACAGAAGTGTCCACCACCACCACGGAGCTTCCATCGGAGGAGGTATCTGTGTCAGAACTGTCCCTCCAGTCTCCCCCATGGTGCTCCCCTCGCCCTCCGTCCCACTGGTGCTCTCTCCATCAGTAGACTGTGCCTCCTGGGTCCTGTGGGATGCAGCTCCCTCAGTCGCCGGTCAGTCGCCGGTCAGTTGCCGGTGCCTCTGCTCCTCCGCCAGATGATGCTAATGCACATAAGGACAGGATGACAAAACAAAAGACGGGAGGGAAGAGACAAAGGATACACTTGGTCAATGGCTGCACCAACACCACTGTTGGCTTACAGAGCACCCTCACACACAGGGAACAGGCCTACGCAATATGCCATTGCACTACCAGAGAAATATTTAGCGGCCAAGGCATGGGGAAGGGCACACACCACGAAATGCAGCACACCTGGGACCCACGCAACCCTAACCAGCAATGGATGCCTACAAGCTACGTTGCAAGACTTTCCCGTCTGAACCCTAGCCACCAGGGGACCTATGCTGCAATGTCAGGCCTGGCCTAGGGGCAACCACTGACACATATCCCCCGCCCGGACACCACCCTACCATGCGTAAGTTGTAATGATGGGCACTGTTCTCCCCCCCTTGTGGCTGCTGTGATGCCATTATGGGCCCATTCAGCTCAGGATAGGGCATCGCCAGTATGCGGGCCATCAGGCGGATCATGATTCGACGGGCACGCTTCCTAGTTGGGAGACCATCCGCAGCTGGGCCTCCGTGTCTTCCGTGCCCAGCGTCTCAGGTCCTCCCACCATTTGCACCATTTGCGACAGTGGGTGCTCCGTCTGCCATAGAACCCCAGGGTCTGCACCTCCTTGGCGATGCACGCCATATACCCTTCTTTTGATGGGCGCTGACCTGCAGAGGCAATACACACAGGAAAATATATTTAGACAAACAGTCCCGCCTGTTAAACATATGGGCCACCATACCCGTTTTTATCGCCATTTACACACTTATGGCCCAGCACACAAGCTGTACGTCGCCCAGGGGACATCCACCCACCCCCCTTACACAAGACCTTCACACACAAAACCCCATGCATTCATGCCACATGCACCGTGCCCTCAGCGTACTCACCTGTTTGTCTGGAGGCCCATACAGCAGTCCGTACTGGGGTAGGACCCCTTCCACCAGTCTCTCCAACTCCTCCGAAGTGAAGACTGGGGCCTTTTCCCCAGTCAGATGGGCCATGGTAGGTTCCAGACACAGGTCACAGCAGCACATGCAGTGTAGGTCCTCTCCTATGGAAGGCCAGGTAGCAAAGTGAGGAATCAGATAGAAAATGGCATACCATCACTGTCGGCGTACATCACCATTGGCCACTGTACCCCATAGGGCCCAATTATAACCAATGAGGAGTTGCACGGCGGTTCCCGACCGCCTCACGCAACAGCACACAGCGTCAGTGGAATTACCTCGATTCCACCTGCCCCTCAAAACAGGACAGGCGGACGCCATTTCGGGGGGGGGGGGGCAGGCCCTGGAATAATGCTGCCTCCTGATGTCGCAGGAAATATTAGGACATACTGGACAAATCACAATGACAAGTTTACAGGATGCAAAGTTCTGTTGTAGCTCCATTGTTCAGTTTGTGTCCGGCTCCTCACTCTTGTCTCCCTTAGATTGCTACCTCTGCGGATGAATAGGAGATGGTGGAATACCCCGTGTACAGACCCCTGGTGGACTTGGCAACACTGGAGGACAGGCACATTATCCTCACCTAGACTGGACAGGGCCACAATCACAGAGCTGTGTGCCCAATCGGAGCCTGACCTGATATCTGGTATTCGTCACCCCTCTGGGATCCCCCTCTTGTGCAAGTGCTATCAGTGCTCCATATCCTGGCAACTGTTTATTTCCAAGTGACAGTGGGCTTGGCAGCAGGAATGGTGCTGACAAGTGTTGTCTGCCCTGATAAAACACATGTTAAGCTTCATTGTTTCCCCCAGTATGAAGATCTGGCCACAGTGAAGGCAGAGTTCTATGCAATAGGACATATCCCCAATATAATTGGGGCGATTGATGGAACACATATTGCATTTGTCCCCCCCCCACCAGAATGAACAGGTGTTCAGGAATCAGAAGAGTTTGCACTCTACAAATGTACAGATGGGGTGCCTTGTGGGCCAGTACATCTCCCACGTCAATAGTAAGTATCCTGGGTCGGTGCATGATGCCTTTGTCCTAAGGAGTAGCAGCATCCCAAATGTGATTGCCCAACCACAGAGGGACAGGGTGTGGCTAATAGGTGAGCCCTGGTTCTCACCCAGTATATGTTGGATTATGGGTACGGTGTTGGCCATATAGGATAGTGTGTGGCTACATGTCCCTCAATATTTGCAGGTGACTTCTGGTTACCAAAACCTATCATGGCTGCTGACCCCTGTGAGGAATGCCAGGACAAGGGCTGAAGAACGTTATAATGAGGCCCATGGGTGTACCAGAAGGATAATTGAAAGGACCTTTGGCCTCCTGAAGGCTAGGTTCAGGTGCCTCCATCTAGTAGGTGGATCCCGTGCTACTCACCAAAGAAGGTCTGCCAGATAGTGGTGGCATGCTGCATGTTGCATAACCTGGCTCTCAGACACCATGTCTCATTCCTGCAGGAGGAGGAGGCTTGAGATGCCTGTGTGCCAGCTGTGGATCCTGTGGACAGTGAGGATGAGGAGGCAGAGGATGAGAATAAGGACAACAGAATATCTGTTATCAGACAATACTTCCAATGACACACAGGTAGGACAGTGTTACTTCACATTTCAATTACATTTGTTTGAATTTGTGTGGCAATGGCATGCTGATATTTCTGACTTCTATGCCCACTTACTGTTCCCTCTGGCAATTCATTTTGCAGATTTTGGTGACCTCACATATACTCCTGATGTGATCACTGCATCCAGGTACAGGTCACTAATCTATGTTTATTTTCTGTATAGTTGATTTGCAATGTTTGTACCTGTTTCAATGAATACATATTTGAAATACATGACATATTCCAAACTTCATTTATTTCCAAGGGTGTTTATTGAAGTGCTAAAATATTGAGGGGCAAGTGCATGTGATGATGGAGGAAAGTCCAGGGTATTGTTCCAGTCTGTTTGTAGCACAGGTGCATTGTCCAAGGGGACATAGGAAGGGGAGCAATAGCAGTTCAAGGTAGACAGGGTGGGACACAAGGGTGACAATAAGGAGAGTCTCATTTCCTGGCAGGGGTCTCGACAAGTGACTCTGGCTTCTGTCTGGATTGCAGGGGACGTTTGTGGGGTGGTTCTCCTTCTGCAGGGGGAGGGGTGCTGGTGGCCTGTGAGCCCTGTGGCAGGGCCTCCTGGCCACTAGCGGCAGCAGAAGTGGAAGGCTGTTCAGATATGTGGCTAGTGGCAGCAGCCCGCTGGTGTGAGACTGCCTCCCTCATAATATTGGCCATGTCTGCCAGCACCCCTGCTATGGAGATCAGGGTGTTGTTGATGGCCTGCAAGTCCTCCCTGATCCCCTGGTACTGTCCCTTCTGCAGCCGCCTGATCTCCTGCACATTGTCCAGGATCTGGCCCATCGTGTCCTGGGAATGTTGGTAGGATCCCAGAATCTCTGCAAGTGCCTCCTGGAGATTCGGTTCCCTGGGCCTGTCCTCCCCCTGGGACACAGCACTCCTCCCAGTTTCCCTATTGGTCTGTGCCTCTGTCCCTTGAACCGTGTGCCCACTGCCACTGACCCCATGTCCCAGTTTGTCTTGGGTATGAGGCGTGGCCTGGGGTCCCTGTAGAGGTGGACACACTGTTAATTGAAATGTCCTGGGGACAGAGGTGTGGGCACGCTGGGTGGGTGCTGTGGTGGAGTTTCCTGATGGGGGAGGCTCTGTGGTGGTGTGTGACTGGGCCTGGGTAACCGGCTGTCCAGAGGTCCCTGGTGGGCCAGGTAGGTCATCCAGATCCTGAAGACCAGAGTTGCTGTCATCACTGGGGTCCTCTTCAGTTGGGGGACTGGATATTGCTGGCAACTCATCTCCACTGACATTGGCTGGAGTACCTGTGGGGATGTAAATGATGTGTTATGGTTTCTGTGTCTGACATATTGTGCATCCGTGGCTTGCCTTCTTTGGTTGGATTTGCCCTGGCACCTTTCACTTGCGTATGTTGGTGTGTGGTGGGATAGTTAGTTCTCTATAGTGTGCATGCTTTAGTGATAGGTGTCCATACAGGGCTGTGAGTGGTGTCCATGCATTGGTACAGCCTGCAGGGCTTGGCAGTGGGGTGAGTGAGATGTGATGGTGGGGTGTGTGGGAGGTGGTGGAGTGATGGGAGTGAGGGTGAGGGTGGGGGTATGTTATGGCATGCAGGTAGGGGGGTAGTAGTAGTAGAGAGTTGACTTACCAGAGTCCAGTCTTCCTCCTACTCCGGCCAGGCCCTCAGGATGGAAGATTGCCAAGACTTGCTCCTCCCTTGCTGTTATTTGTGGGGGAGGAGGTGGGGGTCCACCGCCAGTCTTCTGTACAGCGAGCTGGTGTCTTGCTGAAATGGAACATACCTTCACCTGTAGATCGTTCCACCTCTTCCTGATGTGATCCTTAGTTCTTGGGTGCTGTCCCACGACATTGACCATGTCCACGATTCTCCGCAATAGCTCCATCTTCCTAGCTATCTGCTGCACCTGTGCTCCAAATAACTGTGGCTCTACCCTGACAATTTCTTCCACCATGACCCTTAGCTACTCCTCTGTGAAACAGGGGTGCCTTTGTGGTGCAATGGGTGTTGTGTAATGTGTGTTGCGTAATGTGTTGTGGTGTGTGATGTGGGGTGTGGGAGTGGGGTATATGTGTGAATAGTGTGTGTCTCTAGTTGTCTCAGTGGTCTTGGTTTCTCTATGCTGGCAATGGTTTAAAATGGTAAAGGGTTGTGGGTAATGTGTGTGTGTTTTTATAGTGGTGTGTGTGTGTGTGTGGTGGTGGTGTGTGTAGGGGTGTCAGGTGTCTGTTGTTTGAATTGTCTAATGTAGTGTTGTTTTGTATGTGGGTGTCCATTGTGAGCGCAGCAGTATGTACCGCCAATGGTTTACTGGCGTTGAATGTCCGCTGTGGTGATTCGTGGGTCATAATATGATGGCCGTTTTTCTATTGGTGTAACGGTGTGGGTTTTGATACTGCCAGTTTATCACTGACCTTTGGTCTGTCAAATTTGTGTGTGTGGCTGAATTCTGTTGGATTGGTGTATGTGTGTCATAATATGGTGAACGGATATCTGCTGCAGTGGCAGTAAATTGGCGGCCGTCAGCGTGGCGGCAAGCGGGATTTACCGCCAATGTCATAATGAGGGCCTTAATCCTTAGAAAACAGTGAGAACGCTGTTGTTACACAAAGTACCTGGTTAGCGGCAAAAATAAAGCTGCACATGCAAGCGTGCATTGGAAAAGTCATCAATGCGTTGATTCCTTACTCGCAAGTGAGGCCGTGCGTCGCTTCCTTCTCTGGTCGGGTCAGCAATGCATCGTTTTTCTCCCTCGAAGAGAGTGATGCTGCGATTTCCGAATGGGGCACCTCGGATCCACGCAGAGTAAGGTTGACTTGGATGCCCAGCGACGATGCGTGGAAAATCTGGTTGCACGGAATCAGAAAACCACACTGCTTGGGGTGTGTGTCATTATCAGCTTCTGTTAGGGGGTGTTGCGTGTTGTTTCTCAAGCTGCTTTGAAGCGTAGATTCCAGTCGCAAAGTCGGCGGCATGTCATTTATCAGCCATGTCAGGGAACGTGTGTCAAAAATGTCCCCACATGCCGGTTTGTGCATGGATTTTCAGTTCTTGTCTGCCAACTTCATTTTTCAAGGGCACAGGAACTGGACAGGGCACCACTTGGCAGGGCAGGAGTCTCAGCAGAGAGTCCAGGTGCTGGCAGGGGAAGTCTTTGATGGCCCTGAGACTTCAACAACAGGAGGCAAGCTTAGTTCAAGCCCTTGGAGATTCTTCTCAAGCAGGAATGCACAACAAAGTCCAGTCTTTGTCCCCTTTCACAGGCAGAAACAGCAACTGCAGGATAGCCCAACAAAGCACAGTCAAAGGCAGGGGCAGCACATCTCCTCAGCTCTTCTCCTTGGTAGAGGTTCCTCTTGATTCCAGAAGTTATCTAATCTTCAGGGGTTTTGGGTCCACTACTTATACTCCTTTCTGCCTTTGAAGTAGGCAAACTTCAAAGAAAAGTCTCTCTTGTTTGTAAGATCCTGCCTTGCCCAGGCCTGGCCCCAGACATACCAGGGGGTTGGAGACTGCATTGTGTGAGGGCAGGCACTGCCTTTTCAGGTGTAAGTGACCACTCCTTCCCTCCCTCCCAGCACAGATGGCTCATCAGGATATGTTGGCTACACCCCAGCTCCCTTTGTGTCACTGTCTAGAGGAGAGGTGCAAACAGCTCAACTGTCAAACTGACCAAGACAGGGAATCTACAAACAGGCAGAGTCACAGAATGGTTTAGGCAAGAAAATGCCCACCCTCTAAAAGTGGCATTTTCAAACACACAAGCTAAAAACAACCTTTACCAAAAGATGTATTTTTAAACTGTGAGTTCAGAGACCCTAAACTGCACATTTCTATCGGCTCCGAAAGGGAATATGCACTTTAATAATATTTAAAGGCAGCCCCCATGTTAAATTATGAGACGGATAGGCCTTGCACAGTGAAAACCTAATTTGGCAGTATTTCATTGTTGGGGCATATAAAACACATTAATATCTGTCCTACCTTAAACATACACTGCACCCTGCCAATGGGGCTACCTAGGGCCTAGCTTAGGGGTGCCTTCCATGTAAGAAAAGGGAAGGGTTAGGAGTGGCAAGTGGGTACACTTGCCAAGTCGAATTGGCAGTTTAAAACTGCACACAGACACTGCAGTGGCAGGTTTGAGCCATGTTTACAGATCTACTGATGTGTGTGGCACACCCAGGGCTAAAGCCCAGTAGTAGCATTTGATTTACGGGCCCTGGGCACCTCTAGTGCACTGTACTAGGGACTTACCAGTAAATCAAATATGCCAATCAGGGAAAGCCATTTGCCCAGACATTTTTCATAGGAGCACTTGCACTTTAGCACTAGATAACAGTGGTAAACCGCCCAGAGTAACAAAAACAGCAAAAACACAGTCCCGCACACATCAACAACCTGGGAAACAGAGGCAAAAGGTTAGGGGAGACTACGCCAAGGATGCCAAGTCTAACAGGAAGAAAGGAAAAAATATTTTAAAAAAGTATGAAATAGGCAAAGTATGCATGATTTATGACATCAGCTTGAGCCAGACATCCTGCTTCACAACAGGAATCCTACATCAATAACCACCAATAGTCAAATTCTTGGCAGTACTACATTTTGTGGCCCAATGGACATTACAATACACTGTGGCAGTATCTGGATGAACGTCACAACCACCCTTCTGTGGTGTACTTCAAAAAGATCTTTCATCTATGATGTGACACATCAACAGTTTCATACACAACACAAAATAAAGTTTTAGCCAATGTGAAGAGAGATCAGCACACATTGCCTTGGATTCCAACATTCAACAGAAAACAGGTCTAATACAAGCTCAATAACTTCCATTCTATCACTGTGCAAGCTGTCTCTGGAAAAGATCTGTACATCCAAAGCCTGTGTCTATCCCAGGATCAACCCATCTTTGTACTTTCCAACAACAACATATCACTGCAAATTTCACAATTTTGAAATGTCCCAATGAAGATGACTTATTGAAGGGTCCTAAAACAGGGTAGCAAGGGAAATGTTATAAATTCACATGAGAAACTTTACCTAAATGATGTTAGGAGGGCACATATACTTAGCAGAAGCAAAGATAATCAGTCGCAATACACACAGTAGTCAATGTTTGGAAACTTTGATTAACTAATGTATTTGTCCTTGACATTCCTCAACTAATTATTACTACTAAAGTGACATCACACACTGATATGTTCACTATGTTAGAAGTTGTTCTTTCATTTGATGTTACAGTCTGTAAAGGTAAACTTATACTCAGGTGAAGAAGTGATCAATAACATATTGACGTATGTTGTTCCTCTTCACCACTGTCATTATCATTTCACATTTCAACATCCTCACCTGGTGACTCTTCATGGTCTCTGTCATCTGCGATGATTGGGATGTTCTGTCACAGGGCTATGTTGTGCAACAAGCAGCAGGCAACTGTGATTTGGCACACCTTATGAGTTAGTAGAGGAGGACTCCACTGTTCTTGTCCAGATAGCAAAATCTGGCCTTCAGGAGCCCAGAAGCCTGCTCTACTGTCCTCCACAGTCTTACATAGGCCTCATTGTAACAAACTTCCCCTGGCATTATTGGACTCTTCACCGGTACTAACAACCAGGACCGGTTAGGATAAGGTGAGTCTCCTAGATGCAAGTTAAAATATATATTCAGCAAAAGCATCTCATCTCATTACACATACTTAAACTATGATAAAGTCAAATGTTCCTCAGGCCCTCTCAGGTCCAGGTTGTGACATTTGCAGGGGTATGGTGCTGTGCCGTAGAAAAAAGAAATAATGTGTTAACCCTGGGAAACGGGAACACACCCTTGAGTTGTACAACTTGCACATTGATTGAATGGAGGTTCTTCTGACATGTGGTGGCACCAAGGAAATATGTTTTCATTCAATTGATCCCATCACATGTGATAGGACACCCAAAGCATAACATTCTCCCTTTGCATTGGCAAAATCCTGAGGTTTTGGAAACTGGATGAAGCTGTTTATGTATCTCATCAGAGAAGATAGGAATTCTTGTAGCACACCACTGCAAGTTGGTTGTGAAATGCCTCCAGACATTTCACACAGTGTATTGAAAAGATGCTGTGGCCACAAAATGAAGTATTTCTGTGGTTTTCATTATTGGTGTTATTGCTGTTATATTCTTATTGAGCGGCAGAAGATCAGGCTCAAGCGGGTGTTGTAAATCCTGAATAGTTTGCCTATTCAATCTGAATTTTTTAATGATGTCTCTTTCTTCCATGGTAACAAGGTCTGAAAAACGTCTGAACACTTATGGCTGTCATCTTTTACCTCTCCTTGGGCTCATCTGTCGGCATTTGAGATAGAAAAAGCATGAAAGAAAAAGGGAAAACAACAATACTCAGCTAAGCAACACACATCCCATGTCTCAGTAAAGTTACATATAGTTTTGGACATACAAATACATCATTTACTGGTGCATGTGCACTTTAGAATAACAATTTTTGACATGGTACTTTTTCATGTGTAAATGTTGCATCCCTAATGTATCATTTACACATTATTTTTTTTTATTTATTTAGTCAACGGAAGTATAAAATCCATTGTGTTACTATTGTGGTAAAACACAGTAAAGCATTATTTTATAATGTGTCAAAATAACTTAAAACAGTGTAGTACATATTTTACATTGGTAAAAACTAGCTACCATTTTCTGGGGTGGTGACGCACTTAACATTTAAAAATACACTGGCTCACATCCTAAAATGGCGGCCCCCTGACCTTGCCATCAGGACATTGGCAACCCGACGGCTGTTGGCGGAAGTTGACCATGTATGAGGTGTAACACTCCATGACTGGCACGGCCCTACGCTAACATGTGTGATGGCTGCACTTGAAAGCCAGTGGCTGTGTCAATGTCACCATTGCGGATTGTGTCTGCTGCGTACATGTAGGTGGAGTTCTGAAAAAAGCTCACTTGCCTCCTAATACTGCAGCCATCAACACCTCCATCACTTTTGATGCTGTTCACATTCTCTGGGAGCCAGGATGCAGGGCAAAGCAGGTAACAGGACCCCTTACTTCTCTCCTGAAGAGTTGGAACTCCTCACCATGGAGGTTCTGTCCATGTACAGTCATTTCTATTGGAACCCAGAGGAAAAGGTACATGTTTGAATGGTATTTGGTTATTTAAGTAACGTATTTCTTCTTCATACACAGGCTAATTTGTCCCTTTCTTTTCATGAGGGAAATGTTGTGTGGGGAGTGTAGTGACCTGTATAAATAAGCCTGGGACATAATGGTGTTTGACCATATCTTAAATGTCTCTAAATTAAAATAAAAAATCATATGAATAAATGGCCTGGATTTCAGTTTATTGTAGTAACAAATTCAGATTTTATTTGACAAACTGCATGCCAATTGCTTTCAGTGGCCAGTGTACACTGTACCAGTAGTATGAGTGAAAATACAGACAAATGTCAAAATGAAAGAAATGTAAAGTGCGAGAAGAAACCCAGGTAATGGAGTCGTGTTATATTTTTCTATCAATTTAACCTACATCCAATTTTCTGAAAGATGAGTGTCTGAGGCCCATATTTATACTTTTTTAGCGCCGCGTTTGCGCCGCTTTTTGACGCAAAAACGGCACAAACTTACAAAATCCAATTGTATTTTGCAAGTTTGCGCCGTTTTTGCGTCAAAAAATGACGCAAATGCGGCGCTAAAAAAGTATAAATATGGGCCTGTATCTTTTAGCCAGATAATGGTATCAGATATGGGGAAAGGTATATCCTGTGCTGCAAGTATGAATAACACAGGCTCTCAATCACCCATACAAATAGGTACTATTTCTACAAACACACTTGTTCACACATCACCCAAAACCATGCTCTCACTGACACAGATGGTGGCCCTTCCATACTGATCCTAGTCATTGTATCTGTTTCACACCATTGTATCTGCCCCTGAAAATGTTTTAGCTAATGTGGCTGTGAATGGGTGTGTGTGCTAATATTGTACAAGTTGGTTAGCCTTTAGTAGGTCATAGTGACTTGTACTGGTCAGGAGTGGCTCTCACTACAGGAAAGGTCTCAGACTCCTGGCCTGAATAGTGTTTGTGGCCTGGGACTTGTGCAGATGGTAGGTTCCATCCCATATATGTTGGAGAATCCCATCTGGCAAACTCAATATCAGGAGCAAAGCATGATTCATTTAGTAAATATCTAAATGCATCAAGGTGTCATCTGCAGCCTGGTAAACACGCTGTACAAATGTGTTTTTAGTTTGTATCCTTTTTGGTGACTTAAGTTCACTATTCTAAACAATGAAGGCCACCCACTAAGAGGTGTGATACAATTTCTGTAGAGAACTCCAGATATCTTTGAGAGTCAAGGTCATACATGAGATGGCAGATATCATTGGGAATGACAAAACTGTGACCAAATTGTTTCCAAAAATGTTTACTACATGCATGAGATAATGATAATAAAGAACCAAAGTTTGATAGCCGTGAAGCAGGTGAAATTTTGAAACTTGGGAAATGTATTATGAGCAAATGTATTATGAGCAAAGTTCATTTTCAGTTCTATTTACACAGGTACAATAAAACTGTTGTATCTTTCATTTCAGCATAACCTGAGGTAGGTGAAGGGGACGTTGGTCACATCGGCGGAATAGCAACTGGCCACTGTGGTTCCAGTGCAGAGACCACCGACACAGAGGGACTCAGTGGCATGGAGGATGGGGGACTGGCACGAAGGCAACGAGCTCAAGCACATCATTTTTAGAGACCTCCACAGAAGACCAATTCCTATTGGTGGCGGACTGTACTGCAAATATACCACTTGCATCCTTGTCTGTCACCAACAGAACCATCTCCACCCTCCATCTTTCTCCCCCCACCCACCACCACACTCATATGCACTACCACACCAGCAAGCACCACAACCACACCCAGCACTTCCACAGCGCACCCATACACACCCACACACACCCACACACACACACACATTAGACACAACACACACTGAAAACAAATACCCACACTCACCCGAACAACGGGCACCTAGAATTAAACACACACCAAAATGCACACCACATACACCAGACCCACAGGCAACTGCATCCTCAACAGAAATGCGCAAATCACCCACTGCCACTCCCTCCTCCCTCTACCTCCCAAAGCCAACTCTCTCCTAAACACCCTACCCATTTTCCCAGAGGAGATTTTTCATTTGTCCAGGCCTTGTCCCCTTCCACACCCCATCCCACCCCTCTCAAACCCACCCCTCTCAAACCCAAACCCTCCCCTCCCAAACCCCAACCCACCCCTCCAAAACCCCAACCCACCCCTACCAAACTCACCTCTCCCAAAACCAAGCCCACCCCTCCCAAAGCCAAAGACCCCACTACCCAAAAAACATCATTGAGTTACCTGCTCTGTGCAACCCAGGATTCCAAAACTGGACTTATTTGACACTTTTTGAAAATTCAATTTCAGTTACTCATAATGTGAGAGAATCATCTTATTCTTTGATAAATATTACTTTTATTGACAACACATTTGTCCTGGCCTTATTTTTTTAATTATCAGTAATTGTGTGCTGATAATATTATTTCTGCTAATGTATGTGACATGGACTTACTTTCATTTCTAACAGTGACAAGCACAGATTTTATTCTGTAGATATTTATATTAAGCATACATTTGTGATGGACATGGTAATTTTGGTGCAAGCATTTATTATGTTACTGGACACTTACACCAACATAAACAATGTTTCTATTTTTGTGACTGGAGAAAGCATGTGCAATTTTTCATGGATGATGTGTTACTAATATGCACATATGCATCACACAGGGAAAATTACACTTTAGAGTTAAAAACACATTCAATGTTTGACAGATATTGCACATACCAAGGGGACACGTAGGCCTATATTTATGGAAAATGACGCACAACTGTGCTAATGCAGTTGTGCGTCATTATTTTTAGTGCGAGAGAACGCCATTCCATAGCGCCCTCCATGCACCATATTTAACAAATGATGCAGGATGGCACTAAGATCTGACTAGCAGAAAACAAAATGTACGCTAGCCGAGCTGGAATGGCGTTAGGGGAAATTACACTAGTGGGTCAGAAATTACATTAGGGTGGTTAGAGGCAAAATTTCTGCATCTTATCAGCCTAGCGTCATTTTTTGGGACGCACAAACAGCCAAAAATCACTCCTGTTTAAGTATAGACAGGACCCTTCTCCACCACCCCTATGACCACCACAGGGGACCAGTGTACCATAGACATTTAAAAATACTTACCTGCAACTTACCTGGGATGGGCTCCCTCCTCCTGAAGTGTCCCTGTGGTGTGGGTGGTGGTGTTTCTGGGGGTTGGGGTGCACATTCCATGGTGTTTCACCATGGAAATGGGCCTACCTGGGCCTTCACGCCTGGTCTGACCCAGGCGTTAAGTAATGGCGCTAAGCGGGCTTAGCACCATTATTTAGGTCGGCCTCCCACTAGCGCGTCGTTTCTGCGCCAGGAGGTAAATATGGCGCTAGGGGGTTAGCATCGTTTCTAGGACGGGAACGCCTATCTTGCATCTCATTGATGCAAGGTGGGTTCGCACATTCTAAAAATTTCACTAACTCCAATATTTTTATGCTAAACGGGTCTAGCGTCAAAATATAAATATGCATTTAAGTTTGCACTGGTTTAGCATAAAAAAAATTAACCTAACGCAGCTCAAACCAACCATAAATATAAGCCGTGATTTTAATACACCTCTGACATTTTTGAAGTTGAAGGTAATATTGGTTGTACATTATGTGTACACCCATCTTGTAGCATTGTGTAGTGCAATTGCTACAATATTTTTGATTTATGTAGTTCCAATTAGATGTACTGTTTATGTAAATGATATGGTAGTTTAGGAAAAATTATTGCACACACCTTTATGGACACATTTCGATTTGGGTTTGATGTGACTGTTTGTGTAGGTATCCAATGTCTGGAAGGAAGTTAGTACCATATTAGGGGAGGTTACTAATATATTGAGGTGTGTTTTTCAAATATTTTCAAACTACGAGATTACACACACATATGCATTGCACATTATTATACTATTGCTCGCAAGTATTTGTTAAAAAAATAAACAAGTCCAGTGCTAATGTACAGCAACAAATCCGAGGGTCACAGGTAAAACAATGACATACCTTATGTTTCGACAATGACTAAATTGATTTTTATCTGGTCCACTAGCAGCAATAAGGGTAGGACTAGTACCATTGGGTTCATGGCGGCAGGAAATGAGGAAACTCCAAAAAGGTAAGTTTTCTGCTTATGTCCCTCCCATTCCGCCACCTCAGGTGTGGAGGTTTGCCCACTATAGTTACATTGGTGGGATTGCACTTTGTGATTGGCCCAACAGTAATACTCTCTGGAGTCACACTGCCAGCCGCTTTTGCCTATTGCGGCGTCGATGCGGTGTCCGTTCCTGGTGGTGACGGCAGTTAATTGACGGACTTTAGTCTCTAGACTGATAGAGCGTTCCGTCCTAATAAATTACCTGTATCTGGACGCTCTTGGGCCGATGAATCTTTTGACCAAGTGGGGCTCTCTTCACCCGAGAGTAATCAATTTAATCAAATCAATAATCAATAACGAACATAAGCAATGCCCTGATCAACATAACACTTCACAATTAATCCAGAAAACATTTCGGCGAACCATGACCTTTCGGCCATGAATAACCACACCAGTTCATTCAAAGTTAATGAATTTATTTCCCTATATTAACAAAGCTAGCACGATATAAATGTGTCTCAACACCAAATTATATATGTAAATGAACATTAATAGCTGTCCATAACGGCGAAAAAGATGCAATCTATGCAGCATTTGAATAACAATGCATTCGATAATAGCAACGCAAACCACTAAAACTATAATCTGTAATGGGCTAATTGCATACATTAGTCAGCATAACAAGGTCTCAAATTGCATCGTGCAACAAATGAATCCTCATCTAACCTCAAATTAGCATCTGCATGTGGGACTTCATGCAAAAAAACAATTTAGCAACATTGATTTGGAAAAACTCCTAACTAGGGCTCTTATAAAAAATCAGCAGCTGGTTACCTAAAAAGAAACACAATGCAATTGTACATTTTCCTTTCATATTTACCAAATTCAATCAGCATTCAAGGAAGTCTTCGTCTCACAGGTACCGGTTTCGATCAGCATGGGACGGGGGCAAAGGGGCAGGGTGGACGGGGCAATTGCCTCACAGCGGCAAGATAAAAGGACAAAACTACTACTTTATGCAAAGGGGCAAATCAAAGTTAAAGTCTCTAGGGCGAGAATTACTTAAAGTCTCTTTCTCTCGATTAGAGAAAGCCTCAAAATCTCATTCAAAATGGCGTCGAACATCAATTGGCATCGTAGAAGATGTCAAAATGACGAGGTCGGCAAGATGGGCCATAATGGCTGCAATGTCCTGCAAATGGCGGGTAATGGCGGGTAATGGCGGGTAATGGCTGCTTTCTTCTTGTGCACCAGGTTTAAATAATCAACAGTTCAAATCCAGTAGGGTCTTCCATTGGAGGGTTCATAGGTTGGCTTCAAATTGTCCAATCAAAAACAACAATTCACAAGCTTCTACCTAGGCATACATTATCCTTGGAGTCGGGAACGTAAGTTGCAACATATTTTACCAATTAACTCACTTTCAGAGCTTCCATTGTCTGCACCTGCAGATTGACCTTGGAGCAAAGAAGAAGATGCCAGGCTGGCACGAAACCTTAAAGATAAGCATGTGAACCGATCTCACTGGAAAAGTACAGCTTCAAGCAAGAATACACGTTTTATTAGCACATTAGAAAAACACGAGCATCTAAACCGTGAGACAAGGCAACTAGGCCGAAGCCTCCACTAAAGTTATGCTAAGTTAAAACATTTCAAACAAGCAAATCATGGCACACGTTTACGGTTATGTCAGATTAGTACAATTCTAATACATCACGTTATATAAAGCACGCTTATAAATGTTGGCGAACTACTCTGAGGGCACATTTGTCCCCGTACAATCTTTATTAGTTCGGTTAAAGTCACACTTGATTATTGCAGCACTACGTTTATGCTCTAATAAATGTAAAACCTTCATTTCTGCGTCATCAATCCCTCCTCTGATGACTATTTGTCATCACACAAAACTATTCCCACAAATGTTATTCCATTAAAATTCTGTCAGTTCTCTTTGCCTTTTAGTTCCCCTTGTTCTTGCCTTGTATTCTTCTGCCATTCTTTTCATCATTTTCTCTTCCTTCCTTCTCTTAATTCTTGCCATGATCATTAATATTCCCCTCTTTATTCCCCAAATCCCAAAGATGCAAATTAGTACTATTAGTATTCCCTGTATTATTTTTAGTAATATTCCATTCCAAATGCCACCAAGCCAATTTCCCACTGAAGCAACTCCCTTTCCAACCTTCTCCCAAACTCCTGGTTCTTTCAATTCCTTCAAATCTGCACTCTCTTTTGTTAGATTTGCAAGCATTGTTTTAATCTTCACACTGTTGTCTGGTATATACGTGCAACAGTGACGCGCACCAAGCATTTTGCAAACGCCGCCATCCTTTGTTAAAAGGATGTCTAGGGCAAGCCTGTTTTGAAGAGTCATAGCTCTTTCTGCTGCAAGTTCAGCATCCATCAGGATTATAGCACCTGAAAACTTTGTCAACATGTTATCCACTATAGTAGACAACTTTCTTATTTTGATAGAATTCAACACAACTCCCAATGAAGGAATCATGGCTCCAAATATATCTCCTACCACAGCAGCTTCGGTCTCTCTTTTCTGGATACGAAGAGATCCAGGCGTCTTTGGAATCACTGATAGGTCATCCAGTTGATAAACCTTTGGGAACACTATACCCAAATAACATCTCCCCCACCATCCCTTTGGAAGACGATAATAGGCATTATGCCCACAAATGTAATATACACCAGGTATGACAGGGTCAAGTCCGTTCAGCATGAATGTCCATTTGGCCTTAAAGATAAACGTATGTTTACATTCACTCGCTCCCACGAAAATGTTATCATAATAAGATTCACCACGATATATACAAAATTTCCCTACATGCCAAGCGTCTAAAGCTATTTTTCCTTGTGTTTTTATTGCGGCAAAAGCATAATTATCTACTGAAGTCCTCTTACTTAGCTCTTTTTCTAATTTCGCATTCATTTGTGCCCTTCTATCATCTGTGCGATCTAAAAAGCTTATTTCTACTGCAGAGAGAGAGCAGGTAAGGTTTTCCCTATGAGCGTGAGCTGTTTCAAAAGGTTGCATTGGCTCGAAAAATTCCCTCATTATTTTAGCATCCCAATCTTTAGCAATCTGGCTTAGGTGCGTTATTATAGGAACATATGCAGAGGTAACATCATAATTTGAATAAAAATACTGTATGTTAGTTTGACCATAAAATCTAGAAGTTACTAAACTACATGTAATCCCATATGTAAGAGGCATGTGGTGATAAGTCACCCCTTCCGTTACCGATGTCGGTATCTGTGTACACACATAACAATCTTTCGCATCCATAGTCTCGACATATTCTGTTAGTAGGCGATAGAAAACATTATACGAAAGTTCCTTCTTATCATGCAAGTGTCTCTCATCTAATTCTAGTCTTTTCAATGCGGTTAGTTCAGTGACAGTAACAGGAGCAGAAGTAGAAGCATCAATTTTCTCATTCTCACCCTTACCACGCGTTGCAAGCACTATTGCCATTATTATTAGTACACATGCAGTTATCAAGCCTATACACGCATATTTACAATATTTCACTCTACTGTTTTGTGTAGCGTACTTAGTCATGATCTGTATAGAATCAGAGAGCTAGAAGCACTTATAAAGAAACGATTTAGCAATTAGTTACAAAGCTGAACGAGCGCAATGTTCACACAGTTTTCTTCAGGAGCCCAGTCACTTATCGGTTAGCAGCATTCGTCTCAATTCGGCAATAACTCAGTCTTTTATCAGTTAGCAACGTTGTCTCAAATCGGGTTTAAGAGTCAATCAGGTTATCAAAGTCTTATCAAGTTAGCAAATGTCTCATCCGGTTTAGCAATGTCTCAGCTGGTTGTATCACGTTAGATTATAGCAAGCAATGTCATTTATCAGTTTTTTTACAGTCAATAGTGTCCATAAAACTTTTCTTTTCTATTGGTATCTCTTCTTCTTCGTTCTCGAGGCTAAGAGATACAAATTCGTCGGTCCAATTGTCATTGACTACATATGCCCATTCTGGACCGGAATATCTCCTGTTTGGTATCCTTTTCCTTTTCAATTTTGCATCTCTCTTCGATTCTGCCTCACTGGTACTTTCCTCTTTGGCCAAGTCTTTTTCTTCACTTGATGTTGGTACCACGACAGACACTTCCTTTCTTTTCTCTTTCACTCTTGGCCCTTCACTGTCGTTCAACGTTTCTCTAGTTCTTAGTTTTACTGGTGATATACTTGGTCTTCTCTTTGCACTGTGTCCACTTGATGGACCTGCGATCTCTTCTGAGGAAGTTTGAACAGTTTCGTTCTGTTCTGCCTTGTCCCCTCCTTCTGGGGAGTCAATCAGGTTTTCCTTTTCTTTTTCTGTACCGTCTGCTTCTGGGAAAGCCCTCCTCTGATCAGGCTCTCCTGCTTCTTCACCTCTTTCGAGCCCTTTGTCACCGTTACTTTCTTCAGGCTCTTTGTCACTTTCAGCGGCTTCAGGCTCTTTGTTACCTTCAGCTGCTTCGTCGCTGTCTGAGGTTTCTCCTTGGTCTTCCCCAAGTGAATCGGTTGTTTCGTCCTCAGAGAATATTTCTCTCTCCTCTATTTCTGCCTGTTCGCTTCTAGTTCTGTTTTGCTCTGTCTCAGCGCTCGGCACTTTGTTATCAGGTACTGGCAGTTTCAGCGCTTCAACTTCCTCATCTGTGGGACGCAACACTTTCTTTGTATGACTGGCGTGGATCCAGTTGGGAACTCCCGCGCACTTCACAGCGGTAGTGGTCGTCAGGATCACTTGGAAAGGGCCTTTCCAACGGGGTTCCAGACACGACTTCCTCACGTGCTTCTTTATCACGACCCAGTCACCTGCCTTCAGTGTGTGTCCTGGACCTTGGATCGGTGACAAGGTGGTTGCTTCCACCTGGTGAGAGAAAGAGCGAACCACGTCAGCCAGACCTTTGCAGTAGTCTAACACCATATCATCTGTAATATTCAAAAGCGCGTTTGCGGGAACTGCAGGAAGTCTCATGGCCCTGCCCATGAGAATTTTGTGCGGGGACAATCCAGTCTTTCTGTCAGGGGTGTTTCTCATTGACATTAACACCAAAGGCAATGCGTCAGGCCATTTCAAATTTGTCGATGCACATATTTTCGCCATTCTTGATTTCAGTGTACCATTCATTTGTTCCACCAGTCCTGAGGCTTCAGGGTGATAGCTACAATGCAGTTTTTGCTCAATGTTCAGCGCTGCGCAAAGTAACTTTATCACCTCGTTATTGAAGTGACTTCCTCTATCTGATTCTAAAGAGATCGGGAATCCGAAACGTGGTATCAACTCCCTCAACAATAGTTTTGCAACTGTAAGGCTGTCATTTCTACGTGTGGGGTATGCTTCAATCCAGTGACAAAAAATGCACACAATCACCAACACATACTTCAAACCTCCATGCACAGGCATCTCAATAAAGTCCATCTGCATTCTGCTGAACGGGCCACCCGCCCTGCCAATGTGGCTCACGTTCACAACCGTTCCCTTTCCTGGGTTCATCTGCTGACAAATGACACAACGATGGCAAACTGCTTCTGCAACTTGACGGAATCTGGGGTTAAACCAATCAGTTTTGAACAATCTTATCATGGCATCTCTCCCTAGGTGAGCCTGCCCATGATAGAACCGCGCTAGCTGCGATAAGAGACTATTTGGTAAAACAAATTTTCCTTCATTTGAAACCCATAACTCATCTGGTCTCCTTGTACATTGTGACTTAATCCAGGAAACTCTTTCATCCTCCCTGACGCTATTCTGTAATGCTTTTAGTTCATCCATTGTATCCACGACCTTCAAGGCAAATGCTTCAGCTGGTTCGAGTTCTGGTTCACTTATCAAATTCCATTAATCCCTGAGCAATATACAGTTCAAGGCACAAAATCTTGCGACTTGATCCGCATATGCATTTCCCAGGGAAACATAGTCCTGTCCTTTTGTATGAGCACTACACTTTACCACTGCAATTTCGGCTGGCATCTGAATGGCGTGTAACAATTCCCTTATTCTCTCCCCGTTTTTCACTGGGGACCCTGAAGAGGTCAGGAAACCTCTCTGTGACCATAGTTGCCCAAAGTCGTGCACAATTCCAAACCCGTACTGACTGTCAGTGTAAATGGTAACCTTCATCAATGTAGACAGTTGGCATGCTCTTGTAAGGGCTACAAGCTCTGCTACTTGTGCGGAATAGACTCCTTGAAGCCAGGATGCTTCCAAGACACCTGTTACAGTACATACAGCATATCCTGCTTTCAAAATTCCCAACCCATATCTTAGACATGAACCATCAACAAAAATAATATGGTCATTTTCATCAAGCTTAGTATCCCTAATATCAGGTCGGGGTTTTGTGCAAAATTCAGTCACCTGAAGGCAGTCGTGCTCGACGTCTTCAGCGTTCTCAATTTCAGCATTTTCACCGGGAAGCAAGGTTGCTGGATTCAACGTAGTGCACCTTTTCAGCTACACATTCGGTGAGCCCAGAATTATTGTTTCATACCTTGTGAGTCTTGCTCCAGTCATGTGTTGCGTTCGGGAGCGGGTCAAAAGTATCTCAACTGAGTGAGGGACCATGACTGTTAATGGGTGTCCCATCACTATTCCTTCACTCTGAGTGAGGCTGATACCAACTGCTGCTACGGCGCGCAAACACCCTGGCAGTGCTGCTGCGACCGGATCCAAAGTAGCTGAAAAATACGCTACTGGTCTGTTTATGCCACCATGGGCTTGGGTCAAGACAGACAAAGAACATGCATCACGTTCATGACAAAACAATGTGAAAGGCTTTGTGTAATCAGGCATACCTAAAGCTGGAGCCCTGCACATGCATTCTTTCAATTCAATAAAAGCATCCATCTCATCTCCTTTCAGCTCAATTTCATCCAAGGCATCCTTCTGGGTCAGTTTCAGTAAAGGCTTTGCTAGAGTTGAGAAGTTGGGAATCCACTGGCGACAGTAGCTCACCATCCCCAAAAACTTCCTCACCTCCCTCCTCGTCTTTGGTGGACTCATTTGAAGTACACTTGTTATTCTTTCCTTCATTATTCTCCGTGACCCTTTCTCTATTTGATGACCCAAGTATTTCACTTTCTTCTGACAGAACTGCAACTTTGAAGGAGACACCTTGTGTCCATTCCTTCCCAAATGGTTCAGTAGAGCAATGGTGTCGGCTGTGCAGCCACTTTCTGTCTTAGATGCAATCAGTAAGTCATCAATGTACTGTACTAGGGTTGACTCGAATGGCAATTCTAACGCTTCCAAGTCTTTCTTTAGAATCTGATTGAAAATTGACGGTGACTCAGAAAACCCTTGAGGAATCCGACACCAACTGTAAACTCTGTCTAAGAATTTGAAACAAAAGAGAAATTGGCTGTCCTCATGAAGAGGCACCGAAAAGAATGCTTGTGACAAGTCGATGACTGAGAACCACTCGGCATCGCAAGGGACTTGAAACATTATCACAGCTGGATTCGGTACTACAGGGCAGCATTTAATTATGATGTCATTTTTTTTCCTCAAGTCCTGCACGATTCGGACCTTTCCACTCGGCTTTATTAGTCCCATGATTGGTGAATTACATGGACTGCTTAACACTTCTTTCAATACTCCCTGTTTTACAAACTCGTCAATGAGTTGGGCGACTTTCATGAGGGTGTCTGGTGCCATGTGGTATTGTGGGGTCTGGGGAAAGGTTACATTGGGTTTTACGGTCACTTTCACTGGTTTCACTCCTTTCACCAATCCCACCTCTTTTCCTGTCATATCCCACACTTCCTTTCCGACTGTTTCCCGTAATTCAGCTGGAATATCTTCTTCAGTTATCATCGGAAAAAGGTTAATCAGAGGATATTCTTCATCGACAGTTTCCATCTCATCCCCTTCTACACTGTCCTCTTCTTCCCCATCACTGCTCGTCTGAATTCTAATTCCATCGTTCGAACACATAATCGAACATCCCAATTTGCACAATAGGTCTCTCCCTAACAGTGCCATCGGGCTTGAGTCACATACCACAAAATTATGTGACCCTTGATAGTTACCAATTCTGACTTGTACTGGATCTGTGATTGGGTTCGTCAGGTGCCTGTTTGGTACTCCCACTACTTGAACTGTTCTCCCTGAGAGTGGCAAATTTGGTACTTCAATGCTCCTAACAGTTGAACGTGTGGCTCCTGTGTCAACCAAGAATGAAACACGATGACCCATAACTCTTCCCTCCACATATGGACCCTTTTGATCAACTTCCAAGGATGCTGCAAGCACACAATTTCCCTCCTCATCTGAACTTTCACTCTCCCATACATTGTTTATTCCATTCTCACTGTGTAATGGGAACTTTTGTACTGTGCCATTTGTATTCATCACCTGACCCGAGACCTGTGGAGGAACCATCACTTGCTGCTGACTCACTGGTGCCAAAGGTATTTGCATTTGCTGATTAGGTACCATGGGAAACTGCTGTTGCATTGGCTGCATTTGCGTCATCTGCATACGGGGCATCTGCATCTGCTGCGGCTGCATGGGCTGTAATCCCTGCAGCTGATTTATGGTCTGAAAATTTGGGTTTGGACCTCTCATTTTCGGTCCCCTCATTGTCTGGAATGCATTGACATCATTGTTTTGCTGACCAACACCTGCACCTTCCTGCACCACCATCGGGCACTCGCGTTTCCAATGCCCGACGATTCCGCACACGTGACACGGCATCACCCTTTTCATTGCCTGCACACCATTCGGAATCGCAACAGTGTTCAAATCCGGACCATTACTCCCAAAGCCTCCTCTGCCTCTGCCTCTCGCCTGTGGCTGAAACACCATGTTTCCCTGCGGCTGCGGCTGCGGCATCTGCTGTTGGAACCCTTGCAACCCTTGCAAACCTGTCTGAGCTGCTTTAAGTTGCATCACCATCACTTTCTCTTTCAACCTTTTCTGTTTCACTTCAATTTCGTCGCTACAGTATTTCGCATAATTCAACACCTCATCAATCGGTTTCGACTGCCAACAAATCAAATGCGTCTTTATCATCTGACTTATCTCTGGTCTCAGCCCTTCCACAAATCTAAACACAAAATGGAGCATGTCCTTCGCCTCTATTGTTTCCGTGCCACTGTAGTTCTTGAACGCCTTCAACAACCTCTCATAGTAACCATGAATCGACTCTTTAGCCTCTTGGGCAGTTCGGTCAATCTTCTGCCAATCCACATTTTTCGCGGCAACCTTCGTCTTCAAATGCTCAATCACCTTATAGTACAAGCTCATTACCATAGGTGATGGTGCACCCGTATCCCTGTCTCTCTCTGGTTCACTTGTCGGTCAACCTCCAGCCCTTTTGCAGTCTTCCCACAAATCTGCCGGAACCACAATCTCAAAGAGGGTGTTCAGGTCTTCCCAAAGACATTTTGCAAGCTTCACAAACCTATCAGTCTGTTGATACCATTCAATCGGTTTCTCTCTCAGTTTGGGAAAATCATCCGTAAAAGACTGAATGTCGCTTCTGTGCCACGGTACATGTATTAATTTTCCCCCTGCTGTCTCCCTCATTGGTAACATGGTTATTGCATCACTACTCTGTGATCTTTTCTCGTTGTGCTCTGGGACACTGTCTTTCTTCTTTCCCTTTTTCTTTGCCCATCTACTTTCCCATTTGTCTAAGCACCTCCACACTTGTGCACTCTGCAGCAATTCTCTAAGGTGCGTTTTCATGCCTGCTGACCTCATGTGTTCAAAGTCTGTGGTCCCGAAATCCAATCTATAGCTCCTGCTCAAGTGTTTTGTCTTGTCTATCTCAACCCCGTTTTTGTCAGCTATTTCTTGCAACCTTCTATGTACCTTGTTCACTTCTCTCGTAATCCTGGGACATAGATACCTCAGCTCTTCTTCCGAGTAGGACTCTAACCTATTCAAACCCATAGTCCCTTCCACAAATTCTTCTGCTTCCATGTTCAACCTGACCCTATTCAAATAGTCCTCTCCCTTCCAACTGGCTGAGCTTTGTGTGGAATTCAGACTGCTGAACCACTGCGTCAGCTGTTGCGCATTCAGCCCCATCAGTGTAGCATTCACATCGACTGCCATTGATGGTTGCGGCAACTTTTCAGTGTTCGATGCTAGCGGTATCATCAGTGGGGGACTCGACCTCACCACTGTTGACTGAGCACATATGGGACTAAACTCCATCAAGGACCCAGATCCAGTTGGCAGAGCCGCTATCGGAGTTGTCTCTGGAGTGTTTTCTATGCACCTCCTTTCCGTCCCACTCTGCACCACTGATCCTTGACCGCTCATACCTAAGTCAGGCTGAATGTACAAAGGTACCGGTGGACCTACAGTAATGGGTAGGGATATCGCATCTGGGTTCTGTCCATTCCCCAGGTTCTGAGGCATGTTCATTCCCACACTATGGGTCATCATTGCCGGCATGCCCGTCTGACTCCCCGTCATCTGAGCATGTGCGGTTCCCCCCTGCATCTGCTTTTGAGGCATCAAAAGCTGGGTTGATTCAGCTTGTGCCAATGTTGGGTTGCGACCATTCTGTACTCCCATTACGGTTGGATCTAGAATCATTCCCGTACTGTTGTCACTGCTGTAGTACCTTGGGACCTGCGGCTGATAATTTTCTGCTGTTTTCAATATAGGCACATCTGGATATTTTCTCCTAACCTGCGGTATCTGCGGGGTGAACAGTAAACTCGGGTCCTTAGATCCCGATGGCGTTTCTGAATTCGGAGTTTCATTATTCTGTACCGGTGCCGGAGGGGCAGAACTGGTACTTGGACCTTGTTCACTCTCTGCATAAGGTGGTGGACGGTATTCAGCAATTGCATGATGAACTCCTCATCCTCTGACTCGTCTTCTCTCCTTAACTTTTCCTCGTCAATGTCTCTATCTTTGGAACACCTCCTGTTTGTCTTACAGGTAGCTTTCTTGCCTGTCGCCTCTTCTTCCTTAGCAATTGCGGGAAACAATTTTATCCCCTGCAATATATCTGACCTCCATCCACACCTTCTGTGCATTATCCCACCTAGCGTCCGCTAGTGTCTTTTCTACCTTTCTTATCCTGGTCTCGAACTTCTTTTGCTGTTGCTGTCTAGCCATTAGTTCCCAAATCGCTAGAGCCTCAAACTGTGCTGGCCTTGGAGGTACCTTCATGTCGTACATCGCGAATCTCAAATTCTCTAGGATCCTTATATTGAATGTCCCATGGATCGGGAACGCTACGCTCCCATGTCTCTCTGTCAGCTTGTGCCATTGCTTTAGCCAATGGCACGGAGCTACCCCCCTTTCCTCCATTACAATGTAAGCTGGTGTACCTTCGGGTGGCGTCTCCTCTCCTACGCTCGCTTTAATGTAAGACTCCCCCTTCATCGCACTCTTTAATGCTTTAAAAAATTTCATTTTCTCGTCTTTTATTTCACAAAGTTTGTAATCAATAAGTGACTTTAATTCCCGGAATACTTTTCGCTTGCCTTTCCCCTTCCAATCGAACCCCACGGACTGCGTCCAATCCGTGCGCGACCCTTCTCTGCAACCAACCTATCCCAGCGCGGCTCCTAGTGACGTCACACTCACACACTCTGCGGCTGACAAAGCCTCGCGGCTTGTCCTCCTTCACTCAGCTCCTCTCGTAACAACTTCTGGCATGTATCGCGAGCAACCAAATAATAATAAAACAGATCTGTCGGTTTACTACAGGAAGGGTAACACAATCACTTCAGGACCTTAGGGATTTTTCACTAGCCTCGGCAGTTATTCCATCTTTCTCGGTCCCCACTTTCGCAAGCAAATTCTGACCCGCAGACTCTGCTCTCAACTTGTCAATGATCTATTCTAGTGCACTTAGAATTTGTCAAAGCCCGAAGTCGAAGTTTTCTTCCACTCCCTTAACACACGTACTGACTCGTTGACCACGCCCGGTCAACCTATTAAACCGACCAGACCACAACATAAAACAAGTGTCTCATACACTTTTCAACATACTCCGGAGTCTCTTGACCTCGCAGGGCCCGTCTCAACAACAACAACCACGTGGACCTTTTTCTGCACAAAGCGCCACATGCACATGAAGTTCGACGACTTCCCTACTCTCACACTCGGAGTCGCACCTCCGCTATTCTCTAAAATCCTCGCAACCTTTTCAAACAATCTGCGGCAATAAGCTGTGCAAGCACAAAATCCTGACTTCACTCATACCGTCACTAGTACCGCCAACGCCGATTTCACACCTCCATTCTCTCCATTCGCAAGCTCCGAGATCCCGGGAAAGTCGCGGGGGACTTAGGGCATCATCATTCTCTCAATCTGTTTTACACAAGAAAAATCTAATTCAACACCATATACTTCTCGAGTGGGGTCTCAAAGAGCGTAACCTTCAATTCAACACCATATACCTCTCGAGTGGGGTCCCAAAGGGCGAAACCGTTACCTCTCGAGCGGGGTCCCAAAGGGCGAAACCGTTACCTCTCGAGTGGGGTCCCAAAGGGCGAAACCGTTACCTCTCGAGTGGGGTCCCAAAGGGCGAAACCGTCACCTCTCGAGTGGGGTCCCAAAGACCGAAACCGTCCTCTGCTACCATCTACTGATAGAGCGTTCCGTCCTAATAAATTACCTGTATCTGGACGCTCTTGGGTCGATGAATCTTTTGACCAAGTGGGGCTCTCTTCACCCGAGAGTAATCAATTTAATCAAATCAATAATCAATAACGAACATAAGCAATGCCCTGATCAACATAACACTTCACAATTAATCCAGAAAACATTTCGGCGAACCATGACCTTTCGGCCATGAATAACCACACCAGTTCATTCAAAGTTAATGAATTTATTTCCCTATATTAACAAAGCTAGCACGATATAAATGTGTCTCAACACCAAATGATATATGTAAATGAACATTAATAGCTGTCCATAACGGCGAAAAAGATGCAATCTATGCAGCATTTGAATAACAATGCATTCGATAATAGCAACGCAAACCACTAAAACTATAATCTGTAATGGGCTAATTGCATACATTAGTCAGCATAACAAGGTCTCAAATTGCATCGTGCAACAAATGAATCCTCATCTAACCTCAAATTAGCATCTGCATGTGGGACTTCATGCAAAAAAACAATTTAGCAACATTGATTTGGAAAAACTCCTAACTAGGGCTCTTATCAAAAATCAGCAGTTGGTTACCTAAAAAGAAACACAATGCAATTGTACATTTTCCTTTCATATTTACCAAATTCAATCAGCATTCAAGGAAGTCTTCGTCTCACAGGTACCGGTTTCGATCAGCATGGGACGGGGGCAAAGGGGCAGGGTGGACGGGGCAATTGCCTCACAGCGGCAAGATAAAAGGACAAAACTACTACTTTATGCAAAGGGGCAAATCAAAGTTAAAGTCTTTAGGGCGAGAATTACTTAAAGTCTCTTCCTCTCGATTAGAGAAAGCCTCAAAATCTCATTCAAAATGGCGTCGAACATCAATTGGCATCGTAGAAGATGGCAAAATGACGAGGTCGGCAAGATGGGCCATAATGGCTGCAATGTCCTGCAAATGGCGGGTAATGGCGGGTAATGGCGGGTAATGGCTGCTTTCTTCTTGTGCACCAGGTTTAAATAATCAACAGTTCAAATCCAGTAGGGTCTTCCATTGGAGGGTTCATAGGTTGGCTTCAAATTGTCCAATCAAAAACAACAATTCACAAGCTTCTACCTAGGCATACATTATCCTTGGAGTCGGGAACGTAAGTTGCAACATATTTTACCAATTAACTCACTTTCAGAGCTTCCATTGTCTGCACCTGCAGATTGACCTTGGAGCAAAGAAGAAGATGCCAGGCTGGCACGAAACCTTAAAGATAAGCATGTGAACCGATCTCACTGGAAAAGTACAGCTTCAAGCAAGAATACACGTTTTATTAGCACATTAGAAAAACACGAGCATCTAAACCGTGAGACAAGGCAACTAGGCCAAAGCCTCCACTAAAGTTATGCTAAGTTAAAACATTTCAAACAAGCAAATCATGGCACACGTTTACGGTTATGTCAGATTAGTACAATTCTAATACATCACGTTATATAAAGCACGCTTATAAATGTTGGCGAACTACTCTGAGGGCACATTTGTCCCCGTACAATCTTTATTAGTTCGGTTAAAGTCACACTTGATTATTGCAGCACTACGTTTATGCGCTAATAAATGTAAAACCTTCATTTCTGCGTCATCAAGATCCACGAACATCTAAATAGAGCGGACAGCCCGCCAAGTTGTTGGGTGGGAAATCGATCATAGGACTGATTCCACCAAGATCTAAATCATGCCGATAATGCCTGGCATGGGAAAGCCAGTCCTTCACAGACCACATATTGTGAGCCTAAAAAAGCCATTGATTGCTGTGGTGGGGTCGTGTTATGAGTGTTGACACAATAGTTAGGCTCTCACTAGACTGTGTTGTGGTTATTTATGTAATAACAGAAACTAAAAAAAATATCCTCGATTGATTAATTTCAAAACGTTCATCTCTAAGTGGTGGAATTTGTAATATTCTTTGGATTTGTACAGTATTAATATGTAAAACGACATGTTTCTTTTAGATTTAGGAAGGATGGACCCATTCCAGATGTCATAATATTCACTTCAGATAAACTTAAAGGCAAAGAACATGAACGAAAATCTCTTGTCATAGTCTGTGGTTATTCAGAAAATCTGGAATGGGCTTGGGCCACTTGGAACTACACGGGGCACTCATGAATTCTGCAACATAATGAAAACATTATGAGTATACTGACCATATGCAAACCCATGATTCAGTATCCACTGATATTAATCACACATTATTGTTTTTACTTAACCCTATCTAATGGACTAAAAATGACACAATCTTTTTTTCACTCATACTACGCGATGATATTTAAAAGGTGATTCTCTCGTCGAAAGGTTTGGCCAAATAAACAACTGGAATAGATATAAATTTGAATCACATGTTTGTCATCTCTGAGTGGAGTCACCTGATGATATAGTTTACTTCCAGGCGCTGTCTTGGGACGGACCATCAGCCTTGTTCTCTGATACAATGTAAATGTTATTCCAGAAGGCATTTAAGAAAATAAACTAATGTTAGGTTTTGAAAAGTGATTATCCTTTTGCTAAGATCTCACAGGCCTGTCTGTTCATGTTACACTCGGGGGGAAAGCGCAGCTTTCAGCCTCGTGTCTGACACTTATTTTTAGGGGATTTCTTTTCAAAACAGATTTTTTTGCTGCAGTTATCTGTGATTATTAAACTGTAACCAATCATAAGTAGTAGGTTTCTCTATAAAAACAGCTCTTGTGCTGACACTTACTGAGTTGTTCCCATCACTACAATTCAGAGACCCTGAAAGAAAAAATAGAATTTTTGCTATTTGAGGACTTAATACTCCACTCCAGAGGAGCCTGTTTTACGTTGTGGTCTCTGAAAGGTAAGCAATACACTGTTCATAGGCTGCTGTGTTTTTGTGAGCAGAGATTTGACATTATTTTAATCCAGTGACCTCATCCAAGCTGGGTCTGTCTTGTGATTTATTGCTACATTCTAAGTGACCCTCTTCCCTAGGTTCTGGTGACCCCTCTATGTCTCACACACACACACACACACACACACACAGCAACAAATCAGTGATAAAATGACTAGGCATTTATGGGTTACTGTTAGTGTAAGAATCATTATGAATAGCTTTTTCAAAGTGCTTAGAAGGGGGATGAGGGGGTTTGGTGAAGTAGAAAGATGCTGGATGTTTCTCTAAATCCAGATGTATTCTTCTCTGACGTCAGTGTGTTCTAGAGGGCAAGGTTGCCTACTCAGGAAATAAACAGAAAGATAAAGACCCATCACTTTGAATTCACAACTTAAGTGGCCTCAGAGAGTAATCAATGGATGTGAGCCCAAGCTACTCCAGGCGGAATGGGGGGACACTTCCTCCTGGGTATTGAAGTTTTCAATTATTCAAAATGGCGTCTAGGGGTGTGCAAAATGTGTGCATTTTGCTTTTCGTAATTATGTGAAATTTTGGCAAAATTGTGCAAAATTACATGTGGTTGTGCAGAACGCAAATCCTCAATTTTGTGCTATGTTTTAGCACCAGAGGTCCTACCACCAATTTTGCGAGCTACAGACACTCCCATTCGATGTACATGTTTCCACCACATGGTGCATTTGCTCTAACTTTTTACACACATAATTACGCAAAGGGGTGTAATGGTGTAATTTCCAGAATTTCGCTTAACCAGCTTAAAGAGAAATTCCTGAAGTTATGTGAATTACTCCACAGTAATTTAAATGTCGCCCAGGCCTAATGGTGCGAATTATAGTGCAACTTTTAAATGTACATAAGCGTTCTCTTTTTTAGCAATTTTGTGGGGCACAGAGCAAATAATTAAAAAAATTAAGGTCTTCTTATGAGGCTTTTCATTAATTGGGTCTTTGGTGGATTCCATCCAAGATGCAATAGGGAACAAACATATTTTGAAATATAATTAAGGTACATGTTACTGGATGAACCAATTAAAGAAAATCTTTAGTGGTGTGCTGAATTTCTGTTGTGTAAATTTGTTTTCAGTCATATTTTGGCATCTGTGGTTGTTTGTGTGGAGGCTGAGCAGTGTCTTTTGAAGTGCAAGTGGGCTCCACACAGCTCCGGCCTCCACCCTACCAATACCCAGGTTCTCTATTCGCCCTCCACCCTACCAATGCCCAGGTTCTCTATTGTGTGTGGTTGTCAGGGAGGAATACACAACTGCCAACTGTCAACTACACCTTGTCATGTGACGAAGGAAACAGGCTGCAGGAACCAAATGGTTAGGACAGAGAAACGCCAACTTTCTAAAAGTGACAGTTCCAGAATTGTTACCATGAAAGATGATTTTAAAGTATAGTTATCATTAATTGTATGTAATAAGGTAATCCAATGTTATCCATGGGAGAGGCAGGTCTTGCAGCAGTGAAAAACTAATTTATTAGTTTTTCACTACCAGGACATGTAAAAGTTAAAGGAACGTGCCCAGCTTTTTAAACACACTGCACCCTGCCCTATGGGCTGTTTAGGGCCTACCCTAGGGGTGCTTTAAATGTACTAAAATGGGCTTAAGGCTTAGCAAGAGGTTTACTTTGCCAAGTCAAATTGGCATTTTAAAACTGCATACAGGCTGCAACAGCAGACCTGGGAAATGTTTTAAGGGACTACTCAATGAGTGCCTTAATAGCATGATAAGTGCTGCAGACCTGCTAGTAGCTTTTAATTTACCGGTCATGGGTATATGTTACATCATTTTACTAGGGACTTATAAGTGTTTAAAACATGTCAATCAGGGGTATGCCAATTTTGCCATGTTTGAGCAAGTGAGCACAAACACTTTAGCACTGGTTATAAGTAGTCAAATGTATTGAGTCGTAGGGCCTACAAAACGAGGCAACAGATTTGAGGGAAGACCACCCTAACAAGTCTAACAGACTATTCAGAATTCAGTGGCTATCATCACTCTTAACCTCCCAAACCACAGACACATAACACCACACCTGAAGGCGCTCGACTGGCTCCCCATACACAAACACGTACAATTAAAACCCCTTACTCACACTTTTATGTCACTACTTAACACTGGCTCAGCGAACCTCAACAATTGCATCTACTTTCACAAACTTTCTAGATGCCTTCACTCATCTGAACTCCTATTTGCACTCATCACATGCATATGGAAAATCAGATCCGGTGGCCAAGACTTCTCCTACATTGATCCTAGAGTGTGGAATGACCTGTCACTACACATGAGCCACCTCCTCACTTCTTGAATCTGCAGGAAGCTGAAAACGTTGCTTTTCAAATAGTTCAACTAGGCCCTATGTTTAGCTGGACTCCACCGGCTCAGCACCAGGAGTGATGGTGTGCTCTACAAATCTGGATAACAAAAATATATAGTTTAAATATATTTAAAAATGAATGACAATAAATTGCAAACATATAGCAAATCATCCCAAAAACAATTAAAATATAAAACAAGTACACATTATTTACTTTTATAAATAATTTACAAAATATTAAACAAAGCATATAAAACTTTTTAAAAATTACCTCTCCTATCTGAGCAATAGTAGAGAAAAAGTTAGACTTTAGAGAGGTTAGATTTCCTATTCGCACTCCAACCTTAGCAACAGTAGAGAAAGTGTTGGATTCTGGAAGGGTCAGATTTATTATTCTCACTCCAACATAAGCAAAGGTCAGGAAATGGTTGGACTTTAGAGGGGCCAGATCTACTATTCCCACTGCAATTTCGGCAACAGTAGAGAAAGTGTTGGACTTTGGAGGGGTCAGTGTCGGGTTGCTGACAGCTCAGTGCCCATGTGTGTTTGGCCGTCCCGAGATGGCCAGCCAAACACACATGCGCACTGAGGGGAGTGTGCACCGCTCTCCCTCCGTCTCTGTCGACACCCATGGGCCCTTTCCCCTTTTAAAATAATTCAATGATAAACACCCTTTATTATTGTTTTACTTTTAAAGTTTTGCAGCTGCTGCTGGTGGCGACGCTCTCCCTTCCTTCATAGCAGAGGAGCCGCCGCTGAGTGAGTTTTGTTTTCCAGCAATCTCAGCAGTGTACCCTACTAAGAAAGATTGTTCTCTGCAGGGGCTGATAGTGGACCAACCAGCATTGGGAAGGTAGAGATTTAAACGAGTCAAAAGAAAGGATGATGATTTTCTTGGAATATTAATCATTAATGTGGAAACAATTCAAAACTATATGTGGTTTTTATGTTGTATAGGAAGAGCTTGCTAATAACTACCAGAAGGTTGGCAAGCTGGGCACAAGCTATCGGAAACTGTCGTCTGTATGACCTTGTGACCTGATCTTTAAGGTTCCCAATACAATTAGACATCTCACCAGGTTATTCGACTGCTAAGCTGATCTACGAGTAAAACATTGAATTAATAGGTTCCAATGGTGGTAAGACAACCTGTCAGGCAAATGCACCTGCTGCACAAAGCAAATGTATGTGAGATGTGTGCTTGTGTGTGTTTGTGTATGAGAATGCATGTGTGTATCCTCACAGACGCTTTTTATTATTTTGTCTTTCAAGTATTTGATATAACGAGCAGCAGACTGTTTTTCAGTGAACATCTTTATTCCAGCTGGAGCGCAGCAAGCTTTCTGTGCATCTATACAGCGCTGTATTCTCCTCGTGGAAGCCAAAAAGCAATAAGTGATGACCAGGCAGGGTATAGCGAAATCACAAAAAACAATAGGTAATTTGCAGTCTTTGTGTACTACCTCATTATTTTTATGAAAAACTTCAATGCAGATATGCACACTTGCACCTAGAGTAGTGGTCCCCAACATGTGGTCCGAGGACTCCTGGGGGTTTGCGAAGCCTCCTCAGGGGGTCTGAGACTGCTTAGAAAATTAAACGATATTAACAGAATAGGTCCCCAGCTTTCAGTAATGACTCATGGGCAGGTCTATGGTTCAGTGGCGACCCCGGAATCCAGTAATGATAAAGTGGGTGTCAACAGATGTCAAAAGGTTAGGAACCACTGATTTAGAGGCCTAAAATTCAGTGTTGCCATACTAGAAAGAGCTGGGAAGTATGAACAGATGATATATGAACAGAATACAAATTTTGGTCCATGTATTACTTTCTGCTACGAAACTTAAAATTACAAGTGATGGATGTTTACTTTGGCCATAATAGCTCATTCCACACCCCTCGCCTCCCCAAAAGACAGATTAACAACATAAAGAGGGGACCACTGGTATCCACTGATCCACTGCTCTCTGTTTTTCCATAATGACAAAGATGGTTTGACTGTTGTCTATGAGTCTATGAGCCTTGTCTTAGGAAAGCATAGATTTAGACCTTGAAATTAAGCTCTGGATCAGATCATGTGATAGCCATAACTTCTCAGCACAAATGAATAACCAGAGAAGTAAGAGGCCTGTCCTAACTAGGAAGGGGCTTATGAAGGCACTGTGACGGTTTCCTCTCAGACAATAACTGACCCCACGGGAAGCCACGGGAAGCCAACGGGGTCGTTTTTGCTACTGACCAGTGCTTAATTTGTGCTTGTTGTTTTCGATGCTGAGCACTGGCACTTATTTTTGAGGGCCTGAGCTTATTCTTCAGCCTCAAGCATTTGCTGCAAGCAAAAGGCACATATGGGAAAGACGGACGAAGAGAAAAATGGAAAAGCTTCACAAAGAGAGAAAGTATAAAGCTGCAAGAGTGAGCTGAAGGGGCAGGGAGTGGCTTTATATGGATTGAAGAGGCCCGAGATGGCTTCAGGATTACGCCTCCTCAGTATTCCGGGTTCCCACATTTAATTGCAGGAGCCATGTGTTTAGGAGGAGGGCTTTGGGCACCGGCACCTTTTTATTTACAAATTAAGCACTGCGCTACTCGAAATTAACAATGGCCCCCATGTGCTTGGAGAAAAGCCTCTGCGTGTTACGGCCAGCGCATTTTAGCTTTTCACACACATACTTTTGATTTGGAAGTATGTTTATGAAAAATATTAAATGAATTCCAAGCGGGAATAAACATGGCGCTTGGTTGGCATTCATTTCTTACAAACGTGTTCTTACCATGGTGGTGCAAAAGGTTTTGTTAGAAATAGATTGCTGCAGTGATGGTCAACTAAAAATAGGGCAGATAGCCTGCTGCATGATGGGTGCAGGCAAAGTCACCACCACCCCAACATCCTCAGTAGACAGTACCCCATTGCCTAAATGACCTACAGTCAGGATTTCAGTATGGCAACTTCCTATTAAGAGAAATGGCCCAGATGCGCCTTTGATATCTCTAGCTGGCACCTTATTCTGCAGCAATGCTTGTCTCATAAACAAAAATGTTGTGACCTCATATCCTCTGTACTAACCTCACTACAGAATCTGCACACTGAAGCTAGAAGTTAGTACAAACTGGTCGGCTTTGTGCACTGAGCTCTCCATTCTGGGACCTTAAATTACCTACCACTCTGCGTACACTGTTTGTTTCACTGGATTTCTCATCATGTTGAACTTGATCGTCTTTGGTGTAATTACTGTAAATACCTAGAGCATTCTTATGATTTTTTCTATTTGCCTTTACGCCTCTATATAACACATAGGCCCATATTTATACTCCTTTTGCGCCGAATTTGTGTCATTTTTTACACAAATGCGGTGCAAACGGAACTCCATATTTATATTTTGACGTTAGACACATCTAACGTCAAAATATAGGAGTTTGCACCATTTTTTGGATGAGTGAACCTACCTTGCGTCAATGAGATGCAAGATAGGCATTCCCATCTAAAAAATGGTGCTAGCCCCATAGTTATCCCCCATGCTAAAATGAGGAGTGGCTAAATAATGGTGCTAATCAGGTGTTAGGGGTATGTGGACTCATTTCCATGGTTAAACACCATAAAATAAGTCCACAGGTGCCCACCCCAAACCCCAGGAACATCCCCACCCACACCAGAGGGACACCAGAGGATGGGGAACCCCATCCCAGGTAAGTCCAGGTAAGTATTTTTTAGATATTTTTTTTTGCATCGGGGGCCCTAACTTGGGGCCCCCTGCATGGCACAGGGTGCAATGGTCATGCCCATGGGACACTTGTCCCCTGTGCTGGCCATTAGGGTGGTGGGCATGACTCCTGACTTTGCTAATACAGGAGTCATGTTTTTGGTGGTTGTGCGACAGGAAATGGCGCTAGTCGGGTTAGAGCCATTTTATTTGCCTCGAACCAGGCTAGCGTTATGTTTTAACGAACAACCCCCTCCTTTCCTCCCGCCAACCCCACCCGGCTATTGTCTTTTTTTAACACGCTAGCCCAAGTTTACCACCAGCTTGTGCCATTTTATTAATATGTAGCCCGGCTTGTGTTGTAAAATGACGCAAGCCGGCTCTATACTTTTTGGTGCAAAACTGCTGAGATGCAGTTTTTCATCAAAAAGTATAAATTCGGCCAATCATTTTGTAATGCTCCTTTATATTATTCCTTTTGTAAAGCTCCCTTAGCCTCTGTGGGGATGGCTCCCATGATAAAAAACAGGAAAGAAAGAAAGAAAGAAAGAAAGAAAGAAAGAAAGAAAGAAAGAAAGAAAGAAAGAAAGAAAGAAAGAAAGACGATCTTCTAGTATTTGGAGGGCTCCCCATTAACTGCAGCAAGAATGTTTTCCTATGGGCCACATTTGACACTTGCATTCATATATCCAGGTTGACAACTTGTGGGCAGCCTGCAGGATCTCAGTGAGGAGAGACAGAACAAGCTCTGCAGGAAGCATTGCATTCCAGCCCTTTGCAAAGGCCCAGCAAGCTGTGTAAAGAACACAACCTCCCTTCAGAGAAGCATGGGCTTGCACTTTACTCTGTTCCTCGTGGTGCTGCAATCTGCTGCTTGTGAGGTTTTATGGACAACATCCATGTGCACCCTGAGGCACATCAAACAGGAAAGCAGCATGTATAAAGATGGAGACCTCATACTTGGAGGTATCATGCAGACCAGTTTAATTGGTGGAGAAGATAGCATTGACTTCACCAATCTCACACGTCCCTGGATATGTCTTGTGTAAGTATTTTCATGTTGAACCAGGAATGATTGACTTGATCTTCCAAGAGTTAATCAAGAATGTGCCTGTGGATCTCAGCCTTGCCATCCGGACTAATAAGGAAATGTTGAATTCCATTATTTCCACCTCCCTTTTTAATTGAATTGGCACTGGTACTGACTGATGTCCAAAGGATCACAGTAGCGGGTTTAAGGGAATGAAGTGTGATCATGTATGTAAATGTGGAGGCTATAGGCTTTTTAGGACAGAAGGTTTCTACCAGTGAACAAATAAACGCCCTCTTTCTGTTGCTTGAGTAATATAGAATGGAGCCAAAAGTATTTCCTCCAAACCAACCTTCTGCACCAGGCTAAAACAGCAATGAACCTAGGGGCATATTTATACTTTTGGTGCAAAACTGCACTAAAGATCTCATTCTCAATCACCCCTTCCTTCCCCAATAGTCAAGCAATTTTATACTTCAGGTGTTTAGTGCATGCATCTGAACTTCTTAGGAACCTTAGGGCCAATTAAAGTAAAGTATAACCCTAAATCGGCCATAAGCTACACGTTAACACCACTAACGAGGACCTTCCAATTAGTAGGCTTTCTCTTGAATGGTTTAAGTGAAGATACAAGTTCATCATTTCCTGCACACTCTACCCTGTTGATAGACTCCTCATCGTACATAATGGTCAACACAACATTTTTTCACCTTCATTCTGACCACATTCCTCCACTATTGTTATAGTATCGAGGTACATAGCACACACTGCAACACGCTCTTGCAAAATGACCCTTGCAATTACATTGAAAACTCGTCTGAACTATCTGCGGACAGGTCTGAAACTTCATCTATACATGAGCTAGGTTCGAAGTCTTCTCTTTCTTTTGGATGACATTCTGACTTACTCCAGTGGACTTTCTTCATGTTCTTGCAATCTTGTTTCTCACATAGTATGATGACGCCCTTGTTGGATAAAAGCATCCACAGGAGCAGACAATTAATTTGAAGTATACATCAGAGTTTCAGTGGCCCTAGCAATGGTAAGGGTGGACTACGTATGGGGATCTACTGTGGAGAGCAGCTTCTCTCATTGTTTGTTATTACTCTGTTTCCCAATTAACTTATTGTGCCTGATTTCATCTTTGAATCTGCGATAATTACAGGTGGCTGCTAATTGTTTTAAGGGAGGACACAAAATCATCAATAGGTTCTCTCTGTTATAGGCTTCTCTGTGAAAACTTGTGTCTTTCTAAGACTACATTACTATAAATCAAAAATAGTTTGTCCAGCGTTTTAATTACAGAAGCATAATTGTCAATCTCTTCACGTAGTATAACTTCACCTGATGCACCTTCTTGATGCAGCTGTGATGTGACTACTAAAAAGAGAAATGCTTTAATGTAGCTCTCCCTTCGGAATCTAAATTGTGTATTAACAAAGCTTTTTTCTCCTAACCAGTAAAACTACCATCATCTCTGACCTCCAAGTACTCTTTGAAAACTTCTTTCCATCAAAGCATGTCAGGCTCCACTAGGAAAGGGGGTGGAGCAGATATTCCTTCCATTGGTTATCACAAGTGTAATTTTAATGATCGAAGTGTTGAAAAAACACTAGTAACATATGTTTAAATTGTCTTCTTGAAAACTGCACCCAGTGTGAATGCAGTACACAGATATGAAGAATGAATGCTACTGTAAATAACTGAGATCAAATAGTAAAATAGGTAAAAAGCTTGTAGCATGTGGGATTTTTGTCCCAATCCAAGAACATGTCAGTATGAGAGCTTTAATGTGATAAACAGACTGTCTACCCAAATCATAACAGTGGCACGATGACATGTGATGCCACGCGCATATGTCCAATCTTCCTAACCTACAATGACTCCCAGGCTATGAGCGCTAGGGGCATGCTGCCTAGCACCAGGATGGAGCCGCATTGTGCCTAAACTTACAGGAAGGCAAAGTATCTTGACTCTGAGGTTGCCAGAAGCAGTATAGTTTTATTATTCGAACACGGCATCCAAACATAGCGAACACTTTGCCTACGGGATTTGCCGCATTTACAATATTCGCCCCACATCCTTCCAAGAGTGTGACCTCACACTTCACATAACAAGGGCAAGCTTGAGGGCACACACTACACTCATCTTCAGGAAGTACGTCTAGACTCTGGGGCTTATTAAGATTTCGACAGACGGAAAAGCCCATCCGCCGAAGTCCCAACAGGTAGGTTACTGCCAGTGTGGCAGCCTCCACGCCGGGCCCATTACGAGTTTCCTGCTGGGTCAGTGGGCTTAAACACAGTTTCCCCCTACTGGCTCAGGAGGAAACGGCCTACAGCACTGTCTCCTGCTCATAATAGAGCCAGTGGCAATGCTGTGGTGCTTAGGGTGCAGCAGCACCCATCACAATGTTCACTGTCTGTAGCGGGGCTGACCAGGGGGGCCCCTGCACTGCCCATGTCAAGTGCATGGGCAGTGCAGTGGCCTCCCTGGGGCACCCTGCACCCCGTCTCCGCCAGCCTTTTCGTAGCAAGGTTACCACCAAGAAAACACTGGTGGAGAAGTCGGACGGAATCTCCAGGGTAGCACTGCTTGCACTGCTGCCCGGCAGAGTAGGACCACCAGCACCACCAGGCCGTTGTGTAGATGAAAACTGGTGGTGCTGGCTGCCACAGTGGTCGTAATATAGCGCTCGGACCTCCGCATTCCGACCGCCACCGTGACCCTGGCGGTCATCAGACCACCAGGGTCGTAATGAGGCCCTCTACTCTAGAACTATCTCCATTTATGTTGACCTCCATTGTATAGATGATTGAGCCACAGGGCCAGCTTTAGAGTGGGGCGACAGGAGCGGCTGTGCTGGGTGCTCATCTGGATGGGGGTGCGCTGTCCTCAGGGGGCGCTGTGTTCAGCAATAACTTACAAAACTTGCGATTTAAAAGCACCTGCTGAAACGTTCTTTGTATTTCCAGCCTTCAGGTAGCAATTAAAATGCCAAGATACCTTGTGTGATTAATGTTCTTGCTAGAAAGAGAGATCGGTGTTTTGTCCAGTGGAAGTTTTAACTCGCAATAAAGTAGAGCAGAGGGTTAATATGCCTGCTGTAAACAACAAAACTATGTTTTATGTGGATAGCTGAGTGGATTAGTAAAGCCAGCCTTTACTAGCTCTTTAAAACAAATTAAATGTTTGTGACAGAGGGGCTAGGAATAGATGAGGGGCACTTTTGCCGGATGGTAGTGAGGGAATTCGAGGAGGTGGTCATGGGGTGGCGAGCACCAAAAAAGATGGTTGCACCGGGCGCCACCAGCACTAAAGCCGACCCTGTTGAGCCATTGTCATTTCACTGGGCTTTTAAATAGTTTACTTCAACTTTGACACCCTACGAATGATTTACTTCAAGTATGATGCTCTGTGCTTGATTATTTAATATGTCAGCCAATGCCTTTTTGAACACTCATCAAGAAATCTGTAAAATGCATACCTTGTCATGCAATGTCTGGCCTAAGTAAAACCCTCCACTGCCCTCTAGGGTTAGGTCCACTCTGTGAAAATGCCATGCTAAAGTAAATAAATAATACAGAAATAAAATAATCCTTTTGATTTCAGTTTCTACTTTTCCTCCTTTTAATCTCCCAATACCACTGAAAAAAGTCCACTTCTGGACCAACTCCCATTCTGTTTTTAACCATCAAGTGAAGGCATTATTACTAGGGGATGGAGTGGGTACTAAAGAGGAAGACCAATAAATAGTCTTGTAAATCACTGGTATGTAATGGGATCATCACCACCTTATCTACCCTCCCCCCACTTTACTCATCCCTGTCTGGTAAAAAAGAAGGCCTGCTGTGCTTTGTGTAGATTACTTGCACAGTAACAGTGTTTAACACCTTTTCACAAAAGCAAACTGAGGGCTGTCCTTGTGAACTTGATAGTGTTATATAAACAGGGTCAGTGGATGCTGAGGTGACATCCAGACAAAGAATGCTCATTGGGATCAGTTGAGACTATATATATAGTGCTCCTACTGCTGTAGAATCAGTTTTGACTTCTGCGAGAAACTTTAGACCTGCCAGTCCAAAAGTCTGTCAGATGTTACAATGCACCCAACTCCAACACATAGCTGCAGATGGGCTCTTGATTTTCCCTTCCACTCCATTGATCATATATACAGAACTGTATCCACTTCTTACGTGGTAGCGCCACAATGGTCACCTAATCCCTGGCTGCATACAAAGAGATCCTAATGGAACCTCCAAAACAGAAAGAGCACAAGGAGATAAGAATGCTATGGCCAGATGCCTCACAGGTTGGCAAGAGCGAGACGTTAGAACCAGGAATGCATATATACAATGAACATGTTCATTACACTAACCTGAAACTGGTCATTGAAGTTTCCGATCTGCTCCAGCAGACATTTAGGTTTGACGTAGACATGTAGAAGAATTGATGGCATAGGAGAGGTCCATGAGATAGACAGAAGTAGCTAGTACGTGAAATACCCTTAAAGTCACTTTCTATTATCATAGATAGACTTTACGGTGTTTGCAAGTTTAATCTCACCATCATGACGTCTGTGATGAGAAAGAGGTGCGAGGTGATAATACTGTTGAAAAGATCAAATTATGTAAGGCACACAAGTAATGTACTTTTGTTTTTTAGGTCAAGTGTAAGCATTCGACCTCATGTATACTTTTAGTATACTTCATATGGCTTAAAGAGATTTCAGTTGTTGGTTTCAGTGTCCTTTAAAAATTCTTGCTCGCTAGTGGTCAGTTCTGCCTTTTTCTCTCTCCTTTTTCTGTTTCAGAGCAGTGACCAACTGCTGTTTTATTCCACTTTGGTTTCTTTATTTGTTGCTGTGACAAACTATTTGTGTTATTTCTTTGGTGCTTCCCTTTGACTGTGGGTGTTTTAGACTTGTAGCTGCCTGCGGTTTATTGCAGCATTCCGTTCCTCCCATCTCCTCCTATGTCGCTGACATTTGTTTTGGCTTCATTCCAGTGCTGTCCTTGTTTACCTCTGGCTCCTAAAATAAGCTTATTTTACAAAAGAAATAGCAGGTCGTTTAGCTCACTGCTCACGAAAGCCACAAAATGCCCTTTCTGGTAGAATGTATCTAAACCTAGAAGCAAAGATGGGAAACTTGCTTAGCCTCGCATCTTGAGTCTCTCTCTCCAGGGCCCCTCCCTGCCAGCACTCGACTTCGCACACAGGCCTTTGCTTATCTCCTTTATTGGAGCTATAAATCAGGCTCATTGTAATGTGAGGCAAGAATGCTTGCAAGACTTTTCATTGTGTTAAAATAAAAATAAAATACTTTTCCAGCCTTATTTTCCAATCTCTGTTCAGGCATTTACAGAGGTAGTGCAGTCATCTTCTCGTCTCTCCTCAAGGGCTTGTGATTTCTGATGTGAGTAGCCGCCAGTGACCACCAAAACATGTCAGGAAAAGTCACAATTATGAGACAAGGTTGACCTATTTATGTGGGAAGAAAAGTCCAGTTCTGAATTTACATAGCCAATAGCTCTAAATAAAGAAAATGCAAGACCTATTGCATTCTAAAGTGCTTGATTCTTTTGGTCCTTTGTACAACTGCACACATTTTGATAAAGGGGTTGTTTCTTCAATTTAGTTTGCACATGAAAAAATCAATACTTTGATTATGTGTTGTTTGCTTTTTTAGACCCATGTTTGACTATGTTCTGCATAACCTGGCGCTCATCTATACAGTAGAGCAGATCAACAAAAACCCTGAACTCTTACCAAATCTCACATTGGGTTATCAGATTTTTGACTCCTGTGCAAGTCACATAAACGCTCTTCAGAGCACTCTGAGCATCCTGTCACAGCAAACAAAAATGGTTCCAAATTACCGCTGTCAGAGCAAAGGCATTGTGGCTGGTTTCATCAGCGACTTATCCCTGCCAATCACCAATACAATGGCTCAATTCTTGGGAGTCTACAAGCATCCACAGGTAGGAGGCTGCTTTATTTCAACTGTCTCAATTGTAGCACTGGCATGAGTGACCATGCATGAGATTTTAGGAACAGCCATGGTTAAGGCAATTTGCAATGATGTGCTAAGTAGGGCCATGGAGGGTAGGGTTGTTTGCCACCAGTTGCATCCTGGAGGAGCACAGTCTTGGACCTGCTGACAGCCTGTTGTCTTCCAATGGCTGCTTCTGGAAATGTGAGTAGCCTCTCATGCTCTTTACTCTCTATTTACCGCGGAGAAGAAGAAGACATCCATAGTTGCTCGAAGTAGGGGTGCGGATGTGCTGCAGCACCGCAAAAATAACAGTGCTGGAGTACAGAAGATAAACAAGCAATAAGGATAAGTTACATTTTGTTTTTATCTTATCACATTTGTCTGTGTTCAAAGACAGAGGTCAAAAGTCAGTTTGGGTCTTTAGGCAAAATGTTGCTTATTCTTCTAATAATTAAATGGTTGTTTACTTTTTCTGAATGCAAACTGAGAGGATTTTCTAAAGTATGCTATGTGACAATCTTGCTGGGGTACATGCAGTATGAAATAAATGCTGGAGGATATAAAAACACAACAACATTGAAATACATGCACATGAACTCTACAAATATTTGAAAATATTATCATCAGTTAGGGAAGCACAAATGAACCACATTTTTTGCTGGAAACAATAATATTAATAGGATCAAAACAAACAAGACGCTATTCTTTGTGACGCACAAATGATTGCCAAAACCCAATTTTCGCTCTTCATTTGTGTGCTATATATTCATACAAATAAACCTGCATGTCTATGCAAATTTACGGCCTTATTACGATTTTGGCGGGCGGAAAAGCCCGTCCGCCGTAATTCCGACGGGGAGGTTTCTGCCATTGTGTCTGCCTCCCTTTACGAGTTAGTGGGTGGAAACCTCATAATCGAGCCGACGGCAATGCTGTAGGTTGCAGGGTGCAGGGTGCAGGGTGCACCAGCCTGGGTGCACCAGCACCCTCGTAATGTTCACTGTTTGGGCTTGGGCAGTGCAGGCCCCCCCTGGATCTCCCCACACCCGTTCTCCACTAGTCTTTTCATGGCAGTGTTACCACCATGAAATCGCTGGCGGAGAACAAAGTCATAATCCCCAGGGAAGCGCAGCAAGCAGGATTAGAACCACCACGACCCCCAGGCTGCCGGGATGACTTATCCTGGGTGTGCTGGCAGACCAACCTTGGTGCAACTGCTGTGGTCGTGATATGGCGCTCCGAATGCCACATTGGCGACCGCCAGGTTTGTAATGAGGCCCTCACTGTCCTTTTCAATAGAAAATGTTCTCTCTGTAAATTACAGTGGGCTACCTTGTCATTTTTTAGTAATATATTTACAAATGTGCTCCAAAATGCAACACCAGATATATACTATCCCCATATCAATTTCCTGCTGAATTGACATAGCTCATTTGCTAAACTTGTTCTTTGGAAGACGCTTAGATTTTTCTCAATCCCAATGACGTCAGTGATGTAAGATTCATGACAGCACACCCACTCTGAAAACTGTTCCAGCATCACTGCTGAGATGTGAGCGAAATACAGAAAATGGTAATTAAAAATTAATAAAGGAAGAGGGACCTCAAGAATATCAAAGAAATGGAAAAGATACAAGTAAAAGGAATAATAAACAAGTAGAAGTACATGGAGTGAAATGGTCAGGAGGTAAAGACAGTAAAAGAAGGCACACAAAGACAGATATGAGAAGGAAAGTGATGGCCAGAAGGGAAGAAAACAGAAACAAGAGGTGTGGGAAAAGTGTATGAAAAAGAAAATCACAGGATGACGAAAACTGTCTGGCCTTCCTTAATCATAATTTTTTTCACAAGGCTTTATTAACGGACGTTGCACAGGTATAGCATTGGTTGCAAAAATGCAGGTTTCTCTAATAAGCACTTAACAGGTAGCTATAGATGCAAATTCTGCCTCTCTGTGACCCTTTCAGTCAGACTTCCATTTTTAGTCTACAGAAAGGAACACAGTTACCTGCAGTCTGTTTTTCAGATCTGTTCCCAGCCAAACACCAGGCATAGCTGCCACATTTTCAGATTCTTTATGTGTGACCTTTGCATGCTTTCAGCTTACCTATGAGTGACATTATATTAACAAAAATGGATTGGGTGCTATTGAAGTAAGTACATTAAATTGTCAGCCTTATTCGGGGCAGCTGGTCTGAAGTGCTTTTTCTGCTCAGGATCACCGAGGAAATCCTGACATTCCTGAAAAGAATAAAGATAAATTACCACCAAACCTTTGGAGAAACCTCTCAGTATGTCAGGGTAATTTGTTTTTTGTTTTAAAAAAAACCTCCCACTTTGGGAGTTTGTGTTTGCAAAACAAAAAAACTTGCTGAGCGGGCCTCATGAAACACTGGGTTGACATTAATCCTGCAAAGCACCCACAGGCCCTTTGTAATCAATGAGAGTCTCTTTTTAATGCCTGTAGGCATGAAAAAATGCTGAAAAAATAGCGCAAAGGAATCTCATAGATTCCTTTGCACCATTGTTACGGCCCCCCTAGTGCTGGAACGCCCCTTGTATACATTATGCCTGGTGCAGGCATGATGTGGCGCAAGGGGTTACAAAGTGGCGCAAATCAAGTATTGCGCCACTTTGTAAATATGGCGCTGCATTTTTCCCCTTCCAACACCACATTAGCGTAAAAAAAATGACGCTAATGTGGCATTGGAACAGCTAAGTCCTAACACCTCACAGACATTAGCCTTTTGAAGTAGCACCTCTGGGAGTGAAAAAAGCTGGTCCTGTCAGAATGGTTCATCTTGCACTACCAAAGGACAGCACACACTTCACCTGCCAACACCCTTCATCCATCCTTATGAAGGTGCTCAGGAATGTGCTTTCAGGCAGATGAATGGACAATGCTTCATTTCTATTTGATCTCCATCCTCCCACACCTAGGGGCCAGGTGTAGCAAAGGTTTTTAGCCATCCTGTGTCTATGGGAAAAAGTGTTCGTACATATGGCCCCTAATTTTTTGTAATTCACAAACGCTTTAGGAATGACATCAGTATACTTTGCTTTTCTGGGAGGCAGTTACCCAATCTAAATCTTGAGCTATACTTTACTATGGAGAATCAACAATGGTTCCCACTGGTCTCACAACATACATGTACATGCCATAAAAGGTCATCATGCCGGTTACCTTATACTGCATACACACATAATAAGCACTCAGTACCTGATTCACAAAAGTAAACTTAGACTCAAGTCTAAGGGGCATATTTGTGCTGAATTAGCGTAATTTTTTTACACTAATTGGACACAAACCTAACTCCATATTTATACTTTGGCGCTAGACCTGTCCAGATCCAAAGTAATGAAGTTAACGTCATTTTCTGGACGTGAAAACCTACCTTGCGTCAATGAGATGCAAGGTAGGTGTTCCAGTGCAGAAAATGATGATATGGCCTTAACGCCATATTTATCCCCCCATGCTAAATTCAAGCACGGGGGATGGGGGCCTTATTAGTGCCATTATTTAACGCATGGGTATGGGCAGGCGTTAGGGGACCTGTAGGCATATTTTCATGGTCAGAGGCTATGGAAAGAGCCGACAGGTTCCCTTCCCTGGCCCCAGGGACACCTCCACCCACACCAGAGGGACACCACAGGATGGGGGACCCATCCCAGGTAAATCCGGGTAAGTATTTTTATTTTGTTTTTACCCGCTTAGGGGCCCTGACTTGGGGCCCGTGCATGGCACTGGCCCCAATACATTCGTCCCCTGGGCTTGGCAGTTGGGGTGGTGGGCATGACTCGTGTCTTTGCTAAGACAGGAGCCATGTCGATGGGGGTTGTGCGCCAGAAAATGGCATTACTCTGCTTAGAGGCATTTTTTTGCCTCTAAACAGTGTAGCGCCATAATCCGGCGCACAACCTCCGGATATCCCTACACCTCCCCCACCCGGTTAGCATCATCTTCAATGACGCTAACCAGGCATTACTACCGGCTAGCGCCATTCCATAGATTTAGCGCCTGCCCGGCATCCAGGAATGGCCCTAGCTGGCGCTATAAGTTACTGCAGTTTTGTGCGTAAAAGTATAAATCATGGCCCAAGTTTACTACTTTTTGGTATTCACAAAAGTAAGTTACTGTGAGTAACTTTACTACTAGTAATCTTACTAGTAGTAAAGTTACTACTAGTGGAGGATGCAAATTAGACTCCATCCCTTACACGTTATCACTGTGCAAGCTGCATTTATATTTTGACATTATGGGGGTTATTACAACTTTGGAGGAGGTGTTAACCCGTCCCAAAAGTGACGGTAAAGTGACGGATATACCACCAGCCGTATTACGAGTCCATTATATCCTATGGAACTCGTAATACGGCTGGTGGTATATCCGTCACATTTGGGACGGATTAACACCTCCTCCAAAGTTGTAATAACCCCCTATGTGCCATAACTTCATTAACATGTGTGTATATTTAAATGCAATAATGAAACTTAACCACCGAGAAAACTGAAGCTTCATTCGTGTGCGCTACTGTTCAGTTTAACATGAAGACCTGTATTCTGTATTCACGTTAGCATTTATATTTTGTCACATTTGCATATATTTTGAACGTCATATTTGAAAGTGTAGATCATGTATGCCTTTACACACGTTTTGCATTTGTTCTTGAGTTACATGTGTACAAGTATAGCCATGTATTTGAAGTGTACAATAAATGCTTTGTTAAAGTTAGCCTGACTAAAGGCCTTAATTTGCTTTGCTACTTGTTCTTTTCCTTTGCAGGTGCGTTTTCAAGGTTACATTAGTTAGAGAAAGGAGTAATTATTGTTAGAATATAAATAATGTATTGTGTAGTTACTTAAAACCATTACAAAAGCTCACAATATATACAAGTAAAAAGTAGCCCCATACAAAACCAGACTATGCAGAATAAAAGCGATAACAAAAATACATGAGAGAGATCAACAGAATAAAAAAGAAAAGCACAAAATACGCGACAGTGATTAAAACCGTAACAGGAAGCGTTACATAAAAATGTTGTCCAGGTAAGTTAAGAAGGAAGTGTGAACAATAATGTTGGCAGGGTCGTGCATGAAAAGTGCAATTTACAGTGCAAGAGACCCTTAGGTAAGGATAGGTTGCAGCCTCAGCGATTACAAGACCCGCAGTTAAAACCGAAGACTTTAATTAAGAGCAGGGACGTGATAAGAGTGTCATCAAGTAAGAAGCAGATGACAACTGATAACCACAACAGTTAAGACCATGCAAGCACCGACGGAGTACAATGCTGCAAGCAGTATCCTGCTACTAGTACCTGAGGTCAAAAGGCAATAAGGCATTAAAACTGACATACTTGGGAAGGCATACCACCCTTCCGTGACTTTAAACTGGCACCATTCAGGATTCGTTCAGCCATGACCATAAATTTGCTAATCTGGGCCAGGTCTTTTGCAGTCACTACTGAGTAAATAAATGGCATGGCCTAAGTGTAGGTTCTTAGTCCATTTTGTAAAAAAAAAGTTCTGAGATTTTTTTCCAATGTGCCCGATATTCATTTATGGGCAAGGTTAATAGCCGTGTCATTAGTATATTCCTAAAGGCTTGTCTCCCCAATGCAACTCTACAATATGGCTGTAAGTGGGCGGCTTCATACGACTGGACTAAGCCCTCTAAAGCATGGCTGCCATTAGTTTTCCTGATATCCGGTTCTCTTGATAATCATTTGCCCTGTGCTTTTAGCATCCTCTTTAGAGCGTCTGCTGTCAACAGGGTTTTTTCTACAGCCTCTAGACTCACACCCAGTGTGGCTTCAGCCGTGACTAAGTATCGTGTCCAGATGGATGCTTTTCCTTGGAAAAAAAATATAGCTCTCAATGAGTCCATAGCAGCCCTAGACAACCGATGGTAATGCTTGATTATATCTTTTTTACAAAAAATTTCCATATTGTCAAGTCCAAATTCTAGGTAAATCAAGGTGCACTGTGTCCCTTTGGGGATGCCGAAGATCTTTCTATATGCTGACACATGGCAATGTTCCAGAGTTTCGGTGAACATGCCTGGAGTAATTTTCGTATGTACTAGTTTCTTGATAGTAAGGCCTGAGAAGAGGAATCTTGGCAAGAAACATGACGATCTAATGAGCAGCTGAAGCCTCCTATTCATTGAGTATCAGGAATGGAGGTTTATTCAAGTTGTAATAAATGTTCAAGTTCTGTGAGATGGGAAAGTCTGGTAATGTTGCAAAGGCTCAACCCGTGGATGAGCCTCAAAGCCATCTTGCTTAAAATGGATGCTGAGATCATGAAGTTCATCCTGTGTTAATATTTCCTGCTTGATACTATATGCAGCAAGGCTTGGATTGGTTATTTCCATATGACATATGTTTCTCGAAGAACTCACTGGAGGAAGCGTTTTGGTACATTTTAAGCTTCTTTCTGCTAACACACTGTATTGCATTAATGTACAATGGTTCTCTGTTGATTATGTAACCAGTCTGTTTTAACTCCTCCGGACAGCATTAGCTCAGAAGGGGCAATCAATATACATGTAGTGTGTTAGTGTTAAGATGGTAGGGTTATGTGACGTTTAAAAAAATATGAATTATAATTTCTTGGGATACTGTTCGCACTATGGTAACTGCAACTTTTGTAATTTACTATTCAATAAAACTGTATATAAACCCTTGAATTTGGGGATGAGCTGGGATCCTTTGGTCACTTTTAGGGATGCTGTCCCATTTCCTTCTAATCTTGCTGCCGTATTAGACTTGGGCCTAGACGTATCAAAATTTGATGCAACGCAGTGCAGCATGACAGGTTGCTTGGCTGCATCAAATGGAGAGGGCAGGAATGTGCCATATCTATCAATATATTTCACATTCCTGCTCTCTCTTTGTGCTGGTGTGCTTGTGGATGCCTAAGGCCAATGCAGGCTCCCTACGCCATGGTGCAAGGGTGCCTACGTTGCAGGCAGGATTGTTTTTGTGCAATAAGAGGTACCGTCCTGCATAAAAACAATCTTTGAAGGTGTTTTCCTCTTTCTAAGCATGCTTCAACACACTTAAAGAGGGGAACCAATGAGGAGAAATAAAGATATTTCTCCTTGTTGAGCCTCTATCGGGAAGGTGTAAAATTTTGACACATTCCAGGGTTTACCTGTCTTGATAAATCTGGGAATGCACCAAAATACATGGGTGGATGCATGGTAACATCCACTCTCCACCGATGTAATGCCTTGCTGGAGTACAGAGACACAAGTAAGCAACTTGCGCTGCCTTGTGTTACTCCTGCTTTACCAAGCAATGCAGGTCCATGTACGGTGGCCTTGTGTGGCTTGGTAATTCTGACTAAAGGATTGTGTTGCCCTTGCGACACCCTGTGTAACGCAAGGGGATTACAATCCTTTGAAAAATCTGGGCCTTAGTCTAGTTCAGATTTTGGCTGTTACTTTGTACTGTGCCTATTACTAAGAACCTGTTAGGCAAATTATTTATTTGTATTTTAATGAGAATGCTACTGCATTTGCGATTTTTGACTTTCTGTGTTGCACTTTAACTTTTAAAAAACCTGCATAGTTTTTCTACATTTTTAACTTCAAACCCCTTTAAGAATAATTGTTTTCTTATTAACTGCATTTTGAAATAATATTTAAACTCCTGATATGTTGAGCACTTTCTGATAGGCATTTTCCTACTTTCTTTAGGTGTGTGGGATTGATGGTGTGACGGCACGTCCTGATGAGATCCGTATAAATAAATTAAAGAGCTGAAATGTCAACAATGTTTAGGGATCAGTGTTCATGATACAACAGAAAAGTAACAGAAGTGGCATAGTCTGTATTTTTTTACCCTATGTAGCCCTTTAAATGGAAATATAGAACTGCAGGTACTCACTCTTCGGAGTACCTGTTTGCTCCTATAAAGTGCCAGTACTCTTCCCAGTAAATGTATTGCAGCCATGCTGAGAAGTGCAGGTACTCTCCCTTTCAAATGATAGAAGTGCAGGTACTCGGCACCTGACAGTACCTGCCCATTTAAAGCACTGACCCTATGGCATTTATTGCACAAGATTCACAACAAGTTTGCATTGAGTGCATAGGCTTGTATCAAAAGAGACCCAATGAAACGTTGAGTTAATTCTTTTGCAGTACTCTGGTTCTGTTCTTGACTATACAGGGTTTGGTCCTTGTATCATATGTCACATTGAATCAGAATAGTGAACAGTTCACACAATGCCTTATACATATATAAACTATATATATATATATATATATGTAAAAAAACAAAAGGGCTCATCATCTTTAAAAAGACAGCGTAGAACTGCCTGTCCCACGCTTGCATCCCTATCTGCCTTTGCTTCAATGCAGTAGTGCTAAGTGAAGGTATGTTTGTTCTTTTAGGTGGATTTCCATCAGTGGCACTCGAGCAAAGAGTGTTGTCGCCATAGCCCATGTTGAATTGGCCTTAGCAATCCTTGATAGAAGTCTGCTCTCTTTTGCAGGGTAGAAAGCTAACCCTGCTGCTACCCGTTTGGAGATGGCGTGTTTCAATACTAGGTCATCTTTGCGTACTTTGAAAAAAACACAAGCAATTGGTACAGCTTTCTGAAATCTGTTGTTCTTTCAAAAAAAAAGAATACATCTCTTTACATCCAGTTAATCTTTGAGAGGCAACGGAAGGATTCGGAAAGAAAGTTTTGAGAATTATGGATGCACTGATGTGAAAGCCTGAAGGTACGGTCAGCATGAATCAAGGATTAGCAGAAAGTATGACTTTATCCTTGATAAAGTGGAGATAGGATTTCTTTATTGTATGTTATGTTCTGTCATGTGATGCTATTTGGTGAGCGCACTTCTGACCTGAGAGACTGAGGTCTAGGTAAAGGGTCATGTCTTCTGTTTCTCTGCAGAATTCAAGGACTAATGAGGAGTCTCAGATGTGCCCAGGGAGGTTGTTCCATGTCTTGGTTGTGAGATACAAGAAGGCCCAGCCGGCAGCTGTGGCTCTGCAGATGCGGGTGATGTGAGTGAGCAGGAGGCGGGTTGAATGTAGGTTTCCAGTCAGGGTATGAAAACGGATGTGGCTGTTGCGGTAACAGGAACCTTCACTGTGCAAAACCTTGTATGTGTGGGTAAGGAGCTTTTGTGGATGAAGAGCCAGTGGAGCTCTTTGTGAGGTGATTTGTGTGTGGGGGTGGTAGTCTAAGTGTGAATCTGTCCACTGCGTTTAGTATGACCTGAAGCCTTCTGGTCACTTCGGCATGATGCCAACATAGTGCACTGCCATAGTCCAGTTCGCTGGTGATAAGTGTTTGGGTGTCTGCTCTCTGTGTGTTGAATGGGAGCCATTTGAACATTTTTCCAAATATTTTAAGGGTGTAGAAAAAAGATGAGGTGACCGGGGTGAGTAGGCTGGTTGTTGAGAGTTGGTTGTCCACCACCATGCCCAGGTTCTTGGCTTGATTAGCCAGTTAGGGTGGTGGTCCAATATCTGCTGGCCATCAGGTACAGTTCCACAGAGAAGTGTTCTTGCTGAAGAGTACCACTTCTGTTTTGTCTGTGTTGAGTTTAAGGCAGCTCGTCTTCATCCAGCGGTCAACTTAGGATATGCATGAGGTGAAGTTGGTCCAGGTGTTTGATATTTTGTTGGGTGGGGAAAGGATGAGCTGGGTGTTGTTGGAATAGGAGATTTTGATTCTGTGGCATTGGATGATGAGGGCGAGCTGTGCCATGTATGCATTGAACAACATGGGGCTGAGAGATGATCCTTGGGCTACTCCACAGATGAGGTTGCCTGCGGCTGAGCAGTAGGAGGCCCTACTGACAGACTGGATGCATCCGGTGAGAAAGGAGCAGATCCACCAGAAAGTAGGCCCTCGTATGCCTGCTTTGTGGATATAATGAATCTTGTTTGGGTGGGGTCGATTAGGCAGTTGTTGTTCAGGCTTGGACCCTGTGGTCCATGTTTTTTCTGGAATCCTGTTTCAGTTTCTTCAGACGTGTGAGAAATTGGGTTATTGGTTGACTGGGGTGTGAGCATGGTCAAGCAACAGCCACAATCCCATGCAGGCTGAACCACAAAAAGTCACCAAATTAACGGGTGCTTAACCAGGGATAGCTCTGCACAAAAAAGCAGTCAGGTCAAGCTTAGAGGCAATGTTTTAAGTATTTATGTAGTACACAAACAGCAACACAGTGAAAACACCACACAATAAAAATCCCAAACCAATTTAGAAACGTAGACAAAATTTTTATAAGTTATTTGACACCAAAATCATAAAAATCCAATTAGCAGAATCGGAGTTATGAATTTTTAAATTTTGTATTGTAAAATAGCGCTTAAAAACAAAAAGCTTCAACCGTGGACATCTGGTTGTGCTGGACTGTGGCAAAGTAAAAAGTTATGGTCGACTGCGATGGATCGCGCGTCAGATACTTGAAATAGAATGGGCCCAGTCTGTGCTTACCTTTGCACTTAGAAAATGTTTGAAGAAAAAAGCTCTGAGAAGGTAGAAGTTCAGTGGGGCAAGGTTGCAGGAGTGTCTAAGGAGGAAGCAAGGTCGTCGGATAGCTGGGGAGTGAGGCCGCAGTGAAGATTTTTAACTTCGGACTTAGGCCCATATTTATGAAAAATAACGCCCAACTGCGCTAGAGCAGTTGTGCATCAACATTTTTAATGCCGTATAACGACTTTTGTGAGCGCCATGCATGTGCCACATTTATAAAACGTAAAAAAAATGACGCTAACCTTCACAACAAGTCATAAGGGAAAATGACGCTAATGCTGCAAAAGTGTTGCTAGCATGTTTGGTGGCACTTTTTTTTACGCTAATCGTGCTAGCACCCTTTATGAGCCAAAAGCGTCCAGGAGGACCCAGGATGGAGAATGCAGGACAGGAGAGACCCCAGAGGGACCCCAATGTGTCCAGTACAAGCCAGAATGGACAGACAGACTTGAAAGAGAAGGGGAAAAGGAAGAGGAAGAGTCACTTTATTGAGAAGGAGAACAAAATCTTGATCGCAGAGGTGACGGAGCACCAACATCAGCTCTTTGTCACCTCCGAATTGCCAGTAGGTTGGAAGGAGACATATGGCAGTCAATAGTGGATAAAATCAGCAGTGTGGCTGAGGTCAAGAGGTCGGTGACCGATTATAAAAAGCACTGGCATGATTGCAAGTGCAGAACTGAAGGGAAACTGGCCAGCAACGGAAAGGCAGCACTGCAGACAGGAGGTGGAAGTCCGGAACTCCAGGAGCAGCTGGATGAGCTGGAGGAGATGCTGACAGCGGTCATGCAGGAGGAGTTGGTGATAGGAGTCTCAGGACAGGACAGTGCAGCGTATCAAGAACTACCACAAATGCAGGGTAAGTACAGTAGGGGAAATCTGGTAACTACTAAATGGCAAAAGGGGGAGGCACATAGGACACATTGTATACATGCAAAAGGGTTGCATGGGGGCACAATAATGGCTAAACATGTTATCGGCACTGACCCACCCCCTATATGCACAGACCATTTCTGAGCCCTCACATCTCTCCCTTCACTGTGGCAACTTTACCATCTGCCCATCTGTAAAGTCATTGGGCATCATGTACAAGGCCTGTTGCGCAGGGTGAGGCAGCAAGAACTGGGATATGCCTTCCTGCACCATTGGGAATGGGCACAAATGTGATTTGTACACAAAATATGGGTGATGTCTGTGATCACCATCTGCACTGCTGTACAAGTTGCTGTCATGTGCCCATGCTGCAAGGGTACCTGTGTAGTGGGGATGGTTGGTGTTATGCACAAAGGGACAGCTTCCTGCATAACATCAGGCACAAGTAATCTTTCCGTCTCACTACGGGCCATATTTACAAGGCCTTAGCTCCATACTGCATAATTGTCATTGATGCTAATGTGGCCTTGAAAATGCCCATTCCTCTTTCTCCATATGACAAAAGTGGCGCAATGCATGCAGAGCTCCACATTGTAAATCCTTGCGTCACAATATGCCTGTGCCAGATATGATGTATGCAAGGGGGGCGTTCCCACTCAGTGAAGGCTGAAAAAATGGTGCAGAAAAATCTACAAGATTTCCCTGAGCCATCTTTTGATGTCATTTGTAATGCCTGCCAAAGGCAGATGTTCAAGTGGCACACCCATTGTAATCAATGGACCTCCCTGTGCATTACTGCACTAGTGCCATCATTTATGGCGCTAATGCAGCAAAGCACCACAATAGTGCCATACCCATGGAAATGTGAGACATGCTGTTCGGTATTGTAAACATGTTGCTACCATGGTGTAGTTAGGTGAGGCAAGGGGGGGCAAGAAAAGTGGTGTATCGGGAGCAATGTACCATTGTCTGGTAAATTGTGCTGTATGCGTGATGCACAATGCAACACACAATGAACAATTAAATTACCAGGACATACAAAGATCTCAGACGGCAACCCTAGTCACTGCTTCCCCACCCCTGAGTTGTTGGACAAAACTGAAGCAAACCTATATGTGAAAAATTAGGAAAGCATCAGAAGCTGGGTGGGTCACACATGTGTTGCATGTGAATACCCCCAGTAATACACATAGAAAGCCAACTACATGCAGTGCCAGGTGTAAAATGGGCACATAATTACCAGGCCATGATAAGGCATGCAAGGTGCCTTTCCTTGGCATGGTAAATATGAGCTAGTGCACTGCATCACTGGAGTGTCATGATAAATATATGTACTGGTGGAGCACTATGACGTCAGTGTCTGGGAAATGTGGCACATATTTACCCATGTATGATGAAATGATGCAGTGCAGTGCAGCAGCCCAGCTTGCTGGACTGTGCTGCATCATTTCAATTGTGCAGGGATGTGTGTTGTCACTAACATGCAAAGCATCCCTTTACTACTGTTGGTGATGGGCCAATAAATGATGGCCAACATAACCACACATTCAGCATGGTGTAGGGGTGCCTCTGTTGCAAGTTCAAGTACGGATGTGCAGGAAGGGACACATCCTTCAACATCAACTAACAGGAATGCCGTCTGCCACTTACAATATCTGTTGATGATTTCAACACACCTTGAAAGATGTAAAAACGAATCCAACAACGTCAGCCCTTTGCAGCCCTATTACAATGCCACCCCTAAGGTGGCACCAGTACAACATTGATGTGACAACTGTGCATCAAGATTTCAATGCCTGGAAATGATCGCACACTTTGCCGATCTGAAACACAAGGGTTAAATACTAAGAATGAATCACGCACTCTGCTGCTGATTCAACCATCAAGATTTAAATGCCAAGACATGATCGCACACTCTGCCGATCTGAGCTGCAAGGGTTAATTGCCAAGAGAATCACGCACACTGCTGCCGTTTCACTATCAAGGTCTAAATGTCAAGATGCGATTGCGCACTCTGCCAATCTGAACTGCAATGGTTAATTGCCAAGAATGAATCACGCACACTGCTGCCGGTTCAACCATCAAGGTTTAAATGCCAAGATACGATCGCGCACTCTGCCGATCTGAACTGCAAGGGTTAATTTCCAAGAATGAATCGCGCTCACTGCTGTCGATTCAACCATCAAGTTCTAAATGCCAAAATACGATTGCGCACTCTGCTGATCTGAACTGCAAAAGTTAAATGCCAAGAATGAATCGTGCACACTGTTGCCGATTCAACCATCAAGGTTTATATGCCAGGAAATTATTGTGCACACTGCAGATCTGAACTGCAAGAGTTAAATACCAAGAAGAAATTGTGCACACTGTTGCCGATTCAACTATCAAGGTTTAAATGCCAGGAAATGATCGCACACACTGCTGATCTGAACTGCAAGATTTAAATGCCAAGAATGAATCGTGCACACTGTTGCCGATTCGTACATCAAGATTCAAATGCCATGAAATGATCGCGCACTCTGCCGATCTGAACTGCAAGGGTTAATTTCCAAGAATGACTCGCGCTCACTGCTGTCGATTCAACCATCAAGTTCTAAATGCCAAAATACGGTTGTGCACTCTGCCGATCTGAACTGCAAAAGTTAAATGCCAAGAATGAATCGTGCACACTGTTGCCGATTCAACCATCAAGGTTTATATGCCAGGAAATGATCGTGCACACTGCCAATCTGAACTGCAAGAGTTAAATGCCAAGAATGAATCGTGCACACTGTTGCCGATTCAACCATAAAGGTTTAAATGCCAGGAAATGATTGCACACACTGCCGATCTGAACTGCAAGAGTTAAATGCCAAGAATGAATCGTGCACACTGTTGCCGGCATTCAAATGCCATGAAATGGTCACGCACTCTGCCGATCTGAACTCCAAGAGTTAAATGCCAAGAAAAACATTGCACACGCGATTTCACCAAAAGGCCCAAAACTCGAGTATTTCTGAAAACAGAGTAAAGGGCCTAACCCGGCCTCCGCCTTACCGCCCTGCTTGAAGGTCACCAAGGAAGTGAGGACAGGGTCTGGAAATCCTAGGTAGGCCTCCGGAACAGGAGCTCAGGAAAATGCTGCTGCTCCGCACCGGGACCTCTGACTAGTGAGCACGTGGAGCTGGGCTGGATCCCTTAAATAGACCCAGGCCCTGCCCATGTGCCACACCCAGCCAGACTGCAGGAAAGGATTCTAGAAAGGCTCAGAATAGGGACCACACCCTAACCACACCCTGTAATCCTGCAGCAAAGCCTTGAAAATGATCAATACATTGCAAACAGCATTAATGATGTTTCAAGATGAATCTCTGCAATGCAAAAGGTTAACATACTGCATCAACACATAATGCATGAATTATTACATTACATAAGGATTGGCTTTTTGCATTACGTCGCCCGTAGAGCGCGCACTGTCCTGATGTTGACAGTACTCCCTCCTCCCGAACGCGCTCTAGGGCCTGGTTTGTCTGGGTTTAGGCGATGAAAGCGCGGTACAAACAAACAGCGCGGCGGTCACCGCCAACAGACAGGCGGGAGACAATGTACCGCCCAAACTATTACAACCCACCAATCCGCCACCTTATTGCCCACTGTTCAATCCTGGGGAGTGCAAAGCCACAGTCTCTCAAGTCTATACAGTGGGTGGTTTGCCCACTGTTCCATCCTGGGGAGTGCAAAGCCACAGTCTCTCAAGTCTCTACAGTGGGTGGGTTGCCCACTGTTCAACCCTGGGGAGTGCAAAGCCACAGTCTCTCAAGTCTATACAGTGGGTGGTTTGCCCACTGTTCCATCCTGGGGAGTGCAAAGCCACAGTCTCTCAAGTCTCTACAGTGGGTGGGTTGCCCACTGTTCAATCCTGGGGAGTGCAAATCCACAGTCTCTCAAGTCTATACAGTGGGTGGGTTGCCCACTGTTCAATCCTGGGGAGTGCAAAGCCACAGTCTCTCAAGTGGATAAGAGTCTCCACTGGTTCTGGAGGGGGCATGGTGCCCAGAGTGCTGCATCCTGCTAAGGACAGAGGTAGTGGAGGTCAATCTCCACTGGTTCTGGAGGGGGCATGGAGCCCAGAGTGCTTCATCCTGCTAAGGACTGAGGTAGTGGATGTCAATCTCCACTGGTTCTGCAGGAGGCATGGTGCCCAGAGTGCTTCAACCTGCTAAGGACAGAGGTAGTGGATGTCAATCTCCACTGGTTCTGGAGGGGGCATGATGCCCAGAGTGCTTCTTTCTGCCTGTGACGGACTCAGTAGCGTCAGTGCCCTTGGCGCTCATGGGCCAGTGGTGCTTGAGGCGGCGGTGGCCTGTTCAGCAGTTCTCGAGCCGGTGGTATCCTGTTCAGCGGTCCATGGGACGGTGGGGCCCTGTTCAGCGGTGCTTGAGGCGGCGGTGCCCTGTTCAGCGGTTCTTGAGGCGGCGGTGCCCTGTTCAGCGGTGCATGAGGCGGCGGTGCCCGGTTTAGCGGTTCTTGAGGCGGCGGTGCCCTGTTCAGCCGTGCATGAGGCGGCGGTACCCTGTTCAGCGGTTCTTGAGGTGGAGGTGCACTGTTCAGCGGTTCTTGAGGCGGCAGTGCCTGTTCCTCGGTTCTTGAGCCGGCGGTGCCCTGTTCAGCAGTGCATGAGACGGCAGTGCCCTGTTCAGAGGTGCTTGAGGCGGCGGTGCCCTGTTCAGCGGTTCTTGAGGTGGCGTAGCCCTGTTCAGCTGTGCATGAGACGGCTGTGCCCTGTTCAGCGGTGCATGAGGCGGCGGTGCCCTGTTCAGCGGTTCTTGAGGCGGCGATGCCCTGTTCAGCGGTCCTTAAGGCAGCGTGCCCTGTTCAACGGTTCTTGAGGCGGCGGTGCCCTGTTCAGCAGTGGATGAGACGGCGGTGCCCTGTTCATCGGTTCTTGAGGCGGCGGTGCCCTGTTCAGCGGTTCTTGAGGCGGCGGTGTCCATTGCAGGGATTCAGCTGCTGGCGGTCCTTCATGGCCCAGCGGGGCTGGTGCTGGCGGTGGCCTCCTGGGCAGCTGGGCTTGTGCTGGCGGTGGCCTCCTGGGCAGCTGGGCTTGTGCTGGCCTCCTGGGCAGCTGGGCTGGTGCTGGCGGTGGCCTCCTGGGCAGCTGGGCTGGTGCTGGCGGGGGCCTCCTGGGCAGCTGGGCTGGTGCTGGCGGTGGCCTCCTGGGCAGCTGGGCTTGTGCTGGCGGTGGCCTCCTGGGCAGCTGGGCTGGTGCTGGCGGTGGCCTCCTGGGCAGCTGGGCTTGTGCTGGCGGTGGCCTCCTGGGCAGCTGGGCTTGTGCTGTTGGTGGCCTCCTGGGCAGCTGGGCTGGTGCTGGCAGTGGTCTCCTGGGCAGCTGGGCTGGTGCTGGTGGTGGCCTCCTGGGCAGCTGGGATGATGACGTTCTTCTCCGCCGTGCTGCTCTTCCCAGACTTGCTGACTTTCTTGTGCCCTTTCCCCACCTTGGAAGGTGTCGCAGCTGACTCCACACTCCCACCTGTACCCCTGGGAGCGGCTTTTCTTCCCCCTCACCCGCCGGCACTGGTCAACTTCTGATGCTTCACAGGTGGGGTACTGTCTGTGCTGTGGCTCTGTGCCACACTGGCTGCCCTGGTGGCCAGTGCACTCCAGATTCTGGTGACTACAGGCACCACTGGTCCCAGAGATGTTGTGGCTGAGGTGCCAGTTCGGGACCTAGGAGATGGACGGGTGGGGGAGGTGTGGGAAAGAAGTCAAGGTTGGACAGGAAACGTTTTTTGGACACACTGGGACGGGTAGCTGGAGGGGGTTTGGGAGTGGAGGAAGAGGTTGTGGTTGTAGGAGGTGTTCGTTTGTTGACTTTGGGTGAAGGTGCATGCGCTGGAGGCTGTCGTGAGGTGGATGGCTGTTGGGTGGGTGTGTGCCTGCGTTTGTGTATCTTGGGAGGGGGCGTCACAGACACACTGGGAGAGGACACAGGGGAAGTGTGAATGGTAGTGGGGGTGGTGACTGCACGTGAGTGGGGTGTGGTGGTGGGTATGCTGGTGATTGTAGTAGTGGCTGTAGAGGTAGTGCATGCAGGTGTGAGTGTAGACGAGACAGGGAGGGAGGAGGGAGACGAGGAGGAGGGGGACACAGTGGAGGCAGTGGATGTTGGTGTGTCTGCATGTGTGTGCTGCTTGCGTGAGTGCCTGTGGGATGTGTGGTGCTTATGTTTGCCTGAGCTTCCCTTGTGTGTTTACGTGTGTGCATGTTGGTCTGTAGGTGTGCTTGGGATAGGCTGAGGTACAGGGGATTGGGTCTGGGTGGAGGAAGTTGGAGGGGGGAGGCTAGACACAGGGACAATGGCTGCCATCAGTGCTGAGGCCAGAGTCTGAAAAGCTCGCTGAAGGGCCGCCTGACCAGAATGAATGCCCTCCAGGAATGCATTTGTTTGTTGCAACTGCCTTTCTACACCCTGGATGGCATTCAAAATGGTAGACTGCCCAACAGTGAGGGACCTGAGGAGGTCAATGGCCTCCTCACTGAGGGCAGCAGGGGTGACTGGGGCAGGGCCTGAGGTGCTTGGGGCGAAGGTGATGCCCACCCTCCCGGGTGAGCAGGCACGGGGCAAAGGCTGAGGGGCTGCTGGGAGGGCGGTGCTGGAAGGGGGGGTGGCGGCTGTACCTGTAGATGGGGGGGCACAGATGTTGCCGCCTCCACAAGGGAGCTCCCATCAGAGGACGAGTCCGTGTCACTGGTCTCAGCTCCTGTCCCTGCCGCGGAGCTCCCCTCGCCCTCCGTCCCACTGGTGAAGTCCGAGTCCGTTGTGTGGCCCTCCATGGCCATGTGGGATGCAGCCTCCTCGTGCTCCGGTGCCACTGCTCCTTCGTCTGATGATGCTAATGCACACAAGAACAGGGAGACCACAAAAAGGTAGGGGGGCGACAGAAGAAAGACATGTTGAGTGCATGCATTACCGCTACCGTTGGTGGACACAACAGACACAGAAGCCCCCTGCACTACGCCGCGCTCTTGGGCTCCACTGTTCAATTCCTGGGAAATGGCCTACTAGGCTATGGACGACATCTGCACACATGGATGACACAGGGGCATGACTAGGTGTAGTTGGCACTCTACAGAGGTGCAGTGGGGTGCCACATGGCATGCCTTACGGAGGGACCTTGCCTACGGAACTCACCCTGGGAAACCCACAAAGACACCTCCACTGCGTGCAAAATCAGCAGAATGCGAGTGTACTCACCCCCTTGTGGCTGCTGTGATGCCCTCAAGCACCCATCCAACTCCGGGTACGCCACCGCCAGGATCCTGAACATCAGGGGGGTCATGGTGCGACGGGCACCCCTCCCACGTTGGGAGGCCATCCCCAGCTGAGCCTCCGCTGTCTTCTTGCTCCAGCGGCGAATGTCCTCCCATCTTTTCCGGCAGTGAGTGCTCCGTCTGTGGTTGACCCCCAGGGTCCGGACGTCCTTGGTGATGGCACGCCAAATATCTTTTTTCTGGTGGGCGCTGACCTACATGATTTGTACAGGGGGAAGAGAAAGTAATTACCGTCAAAGTGATTGGCCCCCATCCCTACCCTTGCCATGTGGCACATGCACTCACCATCATTTCATGCACACCACACTCTCCCCCCCTTCTTACATCCACCCCTCTCCACACAGGCATAGCCCATACAGTATGCTCCCAGTGTACTTACCTGTTTGTCTGGAGGACCGTAGAGTAGCGTGTACTGGAAAGGACCCCGTCCACGAGTTTCTCCAACTCCTCCGATGTGAAGGCAGGGGCCCTTTCCCCAGACACTCGAGCCATTGTCTTTTCCAGACCGAGGTCACAGCAGCACTTGCAGTGTAGGTCCTCTCCTGTTGAAGATCAGGTATCGAGTGTTTGAACAGATAGAAAATGGCGGTCACGTCCGCGGCGGTGCGTACCGTCACCGCCGGCGTACATCGTCATTGGCTCCTGGGACCCATAGGGTCCAATGTTAACCAATGCAGCATTGTGCCGCGGTCTTCGACCGCCTACCGCGACGGTGTACAACGCCAGCGCAGTTACCTCACATCCCACTGTCCCACTTTACAGGTCAGGCAGCCGCCATTTCAGGGGCCCACATGCCTACAATTTCAACTGCGTCACACATACCTAGGCCTAGACTCAACACACATTCAGGCCACTTTTTTTATTACGAATGGTGCTCTGTGTATGCTGTAGGTATGTACCTCTGAGTTGTTTGACTCTGTGCTCACTGTTGTCCTTCATAGGCACCGTCCGCTGGGACATGTGAGGAGATGGCGGCATCTTCCGGTGTACCGATTGTTGGTGGACCTGTTGCGAATGGAGGAAAGACATGTGATAATCACATACAGGCTTGACCGTGCCACAATCCAGGAACTGTGTACCCAGTTGGAGCCAGACCTGATGTCAGCTATCCGCCATCCCACAGGAATCCCCCCTCAAGTGCAGGTGCTGTCAGTGCTCCATTTCCTTGCAAGTAGGTCATTTCAAACAACAGTGGCCATAGCATCAGGCATGTCCCAGCCTATGTTTTCCAACGTGTTGTCCAGAGTGTTGTCTGCCCTGCTGAAACACATGCAGAGCTACATCGTTTTCCCTCAGGTGGAGGATTTGCCTACAGTGAAAGGTGATATCCCCAACTTCATAGGTGCCATTGATGGGACACATGTGGCTTTGGTACCCCCCCACAGGAGTGAAAAGGTGTACAGAAACCGTAAGAGTTATCATTTGATGAATGTACAGATGGTATGTTTGGCAGACCAGTACATCTCCCATGTGAATGCCATGTTCCCTAACTCAGTGCATGACGCCTACATCCTGCGGAATAGCAGCATCCCTTAAGTGATGGGTCAACTCCAGAGGCACCGTGTGTGGCTATTAGGTGAGCACCTGGAAGCTAGTCAGTGGGAATGGTTGTCTGGGTCGGGGATATCCCTCCAGGTTAGTGTGTGTCTAACAGTTGTCCCTCGCCATTTGCAGGTGACTCTGGTTACCCCAACCTGTCATGGCTACTGACCCCAGTGAGGAATCCCTGGACAAGGGCAGAGGAACGCTACAATGAGGCCCATGGGCTAACTAGGAGGGTGATCGAGCAGACCTTCAGCCTCCTGAAGGCCAGGTTCAGGTGCCTCCATAAGACAGGTGGATCCCTGTTCTACTCACCAAGGAAGGTGTGCCAGATCATTGTGGCCTGCTGTATGCTTTGCGACTACAGGTGCCTTTTCTGCAGGAGGATGGTCCAGATGGTGTTGTTGTGGCAGCTGTGGAGCCTGTGGACAGTGAAGACGAGGAAGCAGAGGAAGAAAACATGGACAACAGGGACTCAGTGATCCAGCAATTTTTCCAGTGACACACAGGTAAGAATACAGACCTGCCTACTACATGTACTTAAACACTACTGCCTCTTTACTGTTTGTCATTTTCACCCAGTGTATGGTCACTGAGTTGTCACTTTTCCTTACGATTTCACAGATGTGGGTCCCACTGTGTGACATCTGCTTTGATTCTTCTTGGACTAGAACTGTGTGACATATGTATGTTGACATTACCAATGAAAAATCTTTTTGCTACAGTTATTGCTAATACAGTATTCCGAAATCACAGACAAACTCCAGATTGTTTTGTGCTTTAAGGGTGTTTATTTAAGTGCTCAATATTGGAGGGGGTTGTAAAATAGTGAGGGGTGATGGCGGAGGAATGTCCATGGCAGAGTCCAGTCTATTAGTCTCACAGGTGCATTGCCCATATGGGCATAGGAAGTGGAGCTGGTGCAGTTTAGGATGGAAAGGGTGACAAAGTGGGACAGTAGGATGACAATCAGGGTGGTTTCATTTCTTGGTGGGGGTCTTGGCATCGTTCTCTGTTTTTGTCCTGGATCTCAGGGACTGTTTGCGAGGTGGTTCTCCCTCTGCAGGGGGTGGGGTGCTGGTGTGGTGGTCCTGTGGCGGTGCCTCCTGTCCACTAGCGCCGGCGGAGGTGGTGGCCAGTTCATCGTCCATGCTAGTGTCAGGGGCCCCTTGTAGTGCTACAGTGTCCCTCCTGGTGTTGAGAACTTCCTTCAGCACCCCTAGGATGGTGCCAGGGTGGAATTGATGGCTCTGAGTTCCTCCCTGAAGCCCATATACTGTTCCTCCTGCAGGCGCTGGGTATCCTGAAACTTGGCTAGTACTGTTGCCATCGTCTCCTGGGAGTGGTAGTAGGCTGCCATGATGGAGGAGAGGGCCTCGTGGAGAGTGGGTTCCCTGGGCCTGTCCGCCCCCTGTCGCACAGCAGCCCTCCCAGTTCCCCTGAGTTCCTGGGCCTCCGTCCCCTGGACCGTGTGCCCACTACCACTGCCACCAGGTCCCTGTTGTTGTTGGGGTGGTGGGTTAGCCTGGGTTTCCTGTAGTGGTGGACACACAGCTGATTGACGTGTCCTGGGGACGGAGGTATGGGCCCGCTGGGTGGGTGGGTGTTGGTGTTTCCAGAGGAGGGAAGCTCTGTGGTGGCCTGTGACTGGGTGTGGGGAACCGACTGTCCCAAGGTCCCCGATGGGCCAGGCTGGTCATCTAGATCCAGTTGGACAGAGGTGCTGTCATCACTGTGTGCCTCTTCTGTTGGTGGTGTGGACATGTGTGGACCCTCCTGTCCAGTGACGTTGGGTAGCGGTCCTGCAGAGGTATAAAAGGATGATTATTACATCTGTGTGTGTCATGGTGTGCAATGGGTGGGTGACCGTGTACCCCAGTGCTTGCATTCCTGTGTGGGACATTGTGTCATGGTGGTTTTAGGGGGGTGTATGGGTATGTGCAGTGGCCATGCTTTGGTGATGGGTGTCCATGCTTTGTTGTTGCATGCAGGGCTTGGTGTTAGGATGTGTGGTTTGTGATGTTGGGACATTTGTGAGGAGTTAGAGTGATGGGGGTGAGGGTGAGCGTGGGGGTATGTTCTGGCATGCAGGTAGGGTGGGGGATGTAATAGATAAGATTTGACTTACCAGAGTCCATTCCTCCACCTACTCCTGCGAGGCCCTCAGGATGCAGAATCGCCAAGACCTGCTCCTCCCATGTTGTTAGTTGTGGGGGAGGAGGTGGGGGTCCGCCGCCAGTCCGCTGAACCGCCAGGTGGTGTCTTGAGACCATGGAACGCATCTTCCCCCATAGTTCGTTCCACCTCTTCCTGATGTCCTCCCGATTTCTTGGGTGCTGTCCCACTGCGTTGACCCTGTCCACTATTCTTCACCATAGCTCCATCTTCCTTGCAATTGAGGTGTGCTGCACCTGTGCTCCAAATAGCTGTGGCTCTACCCGGACGATTTCCTCCACCATGACCCTGAGCTCCTCCTCCGAGAACCTGGGGTGTCTTTGCCGTGCCATGGGGTGGTGTAAGTAATGTGTGGGGTGGTGTGTGGGGTGATAAGTGTGCTGATATGTAGTGGTGTGTAGTGTGCCGTGCTTGGAAGTTCTGTGGGTGATGGTGTTGTGTGCCTGTGGATGCTAGTGTTGTTGATGGTGGTGTCTCTCCCGGGCCTTCGTTCGTGCTTTGTTGTCGTAAGGGTTTGTGGGTGATGTGGGTATGTGTTTTATATTGTATTGGGTGTGTCGGAGTGGTGTGTGTATGTGTATCAGGTGTGTGTATTTTGACTTGTCCGTTGTGGCTGTGTTTTGTAGGAGCGTGTGTAATTTGAGCGCGGCGGTGTGTACCGCCAATGGAATACCGCGGTTGAATGACCGCCGCGTGGATTCGTGGGTCGTGATAGTGTTGGCGTATTTCTGTTGGCGTGATGGTGGAGGTTTTGTTTTCGCCAGTTTATCACTGACCTTTGGTGTGGCGGACTTGTGTTGGTGTCTGAATTTTGGCGGATTCTGAGCTGTGGGTCATAATAGCTGTGGCAGATTTCCACAGCCGCAGTGGTGTGTTGGCGGTCTTCTGCACGCCGGTAAGCGGCTTTTACTGCCAATGTTATAATGACCACCTCTGTCTCCTGGCTGATATTGTGGTCCTTCACAATGTTTTTTGTCATAATGTTTTTTATACTTTTTTTTTGCTTTATCTAGATGTTGTTGGATTTGTTTCTGGGTTTGATGGAGTTGTCGTATTGTTTCTGACACCGCTGTTGTAAGTGAACTTTCTTGTGGAATTGTGATTGGCAAGGTAGCAGTATGGTAGCCAAATAGAACAAAAAAGGGCGTTGCGCCAGTGGAAGTATGATGTGAGTTATTGTAGGCCAGTTCAGCTAACCAAAGCATTGATTTCCAAGAATGAAGTGCTTTTTCAGTGTAAGCATGCAGATATTGTTTCAATGTTTGATTGAATCTTTCAGTTTGGCCATCTGTTTGAGGATGATGGCTGGTAGATAGTGTAGATGTAACTTGCAGCGTTTTGCACCATGTCTTTCAGAAGTTAGAGGCAAATTGTGATCCTCGATCGGAGAGAATCACTTTTGGTAATCCATGATAACGAACCACTCAATTCAAAAGTATTGTTGCCAATTCACTGGAAGTAGGCAATTTCCTGCAAGCAATGAAATGTGCATATTTTGTGAGACTATCTACCACCACAAGGATTACTTAGTGAAATTGAACAACTGGCAGTCCTGTAATAAAGTCTAATGATATGTGTTCCCAACATCGGACTAGAGTTGGAAGAGGATGTAACAGCCTTTTTGGTTTTGAATGACTTGTCTTTATGCAAGCACAAACTTCACAGTTCTGCACCATTTGCTTGACGTCTTTTGTCAAAGTAGGCCACCAAAAGTATTGTTGTGTTAATCCAAGAGTCTTACGAATACCTGGATGACCTGCCGTAAGTATAACGTGTAACCAATGAAACACTAATTTGCACCACTTGGTAGTTGGAACAAATAAGCATGCATCATGAAAAGGTAGGCCTTGTTTGATTGATCTTTTGGGATCTGCTTGAGCCCATTTCTGCCATTTTTCAATGGTGAAAGAATTACGAATCTCTTCAAAAAAGTCTTCTGTTTTGATGATACAGAGGATTTTTTTCTGGAGCAATGATAGCTCGTGGGGGCTGAATTGTGTGTAACATGGTAGAATCTTGTCTGGACAAGGCATCCGCTATGCGATTGTCTTTACAGGGACGGAAGGTTACCACAAAATCAAACTCGGCAAAAAACAGCATCCACTGTAATTGTCGAGGAGTCAAAAGTCTAGCTGAACTCATGAACTGTAGATTGCGATGATCTGTATATACTGTGATAGTGTACTTGGCACCTAGCCAATAGTGTCTCCACTCTTTGAAGGCATCACGGATGGCTAGAAGCTCTTTCTCAGCAATGACATAGTTTCTTTCAGCTTTGTTCAGTTTTCAAGACATGTAGGCTACAGGGTGTAGCTGACCAGTATCTTTACTGCGCTGTGATAACACCACACCAATTGCTACATCTGAAGCATCTGCTTCCACTACAAACGGACGTTCAGTATCTGGGTGAGTCAAGACTGGAGCAGTGGAGAAAGCTTCCTTTAAGGTTGAAAAAGCCTTGTCAGATTCTGGAGACCATACAAATGGTTCTTTCTTTCGTAAGAGCTTGGTGATTGGTGCCACTGTCTGTGAAAAATGATCTATGACCCTGCAATAGAAGTTTGCAAAACCTAGGAATCATTGTGTAGGAAGTTGGCTCTGTATGCACTATTTCAAAGTAAGAAATAGCAAGGGTTCCCCTTAGAGGTAAGATAGTGGCAAAAAGAGATAATTCTAATGCTCTATTTTGTGGTAGTGTGGTCGAGCAGTAGGCTTATCAAAGGGTCGTGTTAAGCATTTGTTGTAGACACACAGGCAATAAATGGGGAACACACACTCAAAGACAATTCCAGGCCAATAGGTTTTTATATAGAAAAATATATTTTCTTAGTTTATTTTAAGAACCACAGGTTCAAAATTTACAAACAATACTTTAAATGAAAGGTATTTCACTTAGGAACATTAGGAACTTTGAATTAGCAAAATAGCATATACAGTTTTCACACAAATGGCAATAAGCTATTTTAAAACTGGACACAGTGCAATTTTCAACAGTTCCTGGGGGAGGTAAGTGTTTGTTAGTTTTGCAGGTAAGTAAACCACCTACAGGGTTCAAAGTTGGGTCCAAGGTAGCCCACCGTTGGGGGTTCAGAGCAACCCCAAAGTTACCACACCAGCAGCTCAGGGCCGGTCAGGTGCAGAGGTCAAAGTAGTGCCCAAAACGCATAGGCTTCAATGGAGAAGGGGGTGCCCAGGTTCTAGTCTGCCAGCAGGTAAGTGCCTGCGTCTTCAGAGGGCAGACCAGGGGGGTTTTGCAGGGCACAGAGAGGGACACAAGTCAGCACAAAAAGTACACCCTCAGCGGCACGGGGCGGCCGGGTGCAGTGTGCAAACAGGCTTCGGGTTTGCAATGGAGTTCAATGGGAGACCAAGGGGTCTCTTCAGCGATGCAGGCAGGCAAGGGAGGGGCTCCTCGGGGTAGCCACCACCTGGGAAAGGGAGAGGGCCACCTGGGGGTCGCTCCTGCACTGGAGGTCGGATCCTTCAGGTCCTGGGGGCTGCGGGTGCAGTGTCCTTACCAGGCGTCGGGTCTTTGAAGCAGGCAGTCGCGGTCAGGGGGAGCCTCTGGATTCCCTCTGCAGGCGTAGCTGTGGGGGTTCAGGGGGGTCAACTCTGGCTACTCACGGGCTTGCAGTCGCCGGGGAGTCCTCCCTGTAGTGTTTGTTCTCCACAAGTCGAGCCGGGGGCATCGGGTGCAGAGTGCAAAGTCTCACGCTTCCGGCGGGAAACGTGTATTCTTTCAAAGTTGCTTCTTTGTTGCAAAGATGTTCTTTCTTTCAGCAGAGCCGCTTTCCTCAGGAGTTCTTGGTCCTTTTAGATGCAGGGTAGTCCTCTGAGGCTTCAGAGGTTGCTGGACCCTGTGGAACGCATCGCTGTAGCAGTTCTTTTGAAGTGGGGAGACAGGCCGGTAGAGCTGGGGCCAAAGCAGTTGGTGTCTCCGTCTTCTCTGCAGGTTTTTCAACTCAGCAGTCCTTCTTCGTCTTAGGTTGAAGGAATCTGGTTACCTAGGCTCTGGGAGCCCCTAAATACTCGATTTAGGGGTGTGTTTAGGTCTGGGGGTTAGTAGCTAATGGCTACTAGCCCTGAGGGTGGCAACACCCTCTTTGTGCCTCCTTCCTGAGGGGGGGGCACATCCCTAATCCTATTGGGGGAATCCGCCATCTCCAAGATGGAGGATTTCTAAAAGTCAGAGTCACCTCAGCTCAGGACACCTTAGGGGCTGTCCTGACTGGCCAGTGACTCCTCTTTGTTTTTCTCATTATCTCCTCCGGCCTTGCCGCCAAAAGTGGGGCCGTGGCCGGAGGGGGCGGGCAACTCCACTAGCTGGAGTGCCCTGGGGTGCTGTAACAAAGGTCGTGAGCCTTTGAGGCTCACCGCCAGGTGTTACAGTGCCTGCAGGGGGAGGTGAGAAGCACCTCCACCCAGTACAGGCTTTGTTACTAGCCACAGAGTGACAAAGGCACTCTCCCCATGTGGCCAGCAACATGTCTGGTATGTGGCAGGCTGCTAAAACTAGTCAGCCCACACTGGTAGTCGGGTATGATTTCAGGGGGCATCACTAAGATGCCCTCTGGGGTGTATTTCACAATAAAATGTACACTGGCATCAGTGTGCATTTATTGTGCTGAGAAGTTTGATACCAAACATCCCAGTTTTCAGTGTAGCCATTATGGTGCTGTGGAGTTCGTTGATGACAGACTCCCAGACAATATACTCTTATGGCTACCCTGCGCTTACAATGTCTAAGGTTTTGCTTAGGCACTGTAGGGGCATGGTGCTCATGCCCTCACCTATGGCATAGTGCACCCTGCCTTAGGGGGGGACTGAGGCCTGCATGAGCAGACGGTGAGTGTATGTGCGTCAGGGCAAGGGTGGGAATGTGGGCCAATGATTGTGACGGTCCAGACGGTTAAAGATCATCCTTTTCCACTGTACTATTCCTCTAGGTCAGCGCCCACCAGAAGAAGGATATTTGGCGTGCCATCACCAAGGACATCCGGACCCTGGGGGTCCACCACAGACGGAGCACCCACTGCGGGAAAAGATGGGAGGACATTCGCCGCTGCAGCAAGAAGACGGCGGAGGCCCAGCTGGGAATGCACTCCCAACGCGGGAGGGGTGCCCGTCGCACCATGACCCCCCTGATGTTCCAGATCCTGGCAGTGGCGTATCCGGAGTTGGATGGGTGCTTGAGGGCATCACAGCAGCCACAAGGGGGTGAGTACCATCCCATCCATCTGACTCTGCGCGCATTACGAGGTGTGGGAGGTGGGCAGTGGGTTACCCTAGGCCAGGGTGAGCTTTGTAGGCAAGGACCCTTTGTGAGGCAGGCTATGGGGCACCCCAACCCCACCAGTGGTAAGAGCCGTCTACACCTAGTCAGGCTCCTGTGACTTACATGTGTGCAGCAATCGGGCATAGGCCTTGTACCCCATGTCCCTGTGATTAATTAGGGAACTCTAAGTGCATGGGATAGTGCAGAGGGCTGCTGTGTCTGTAGTGTCCGCCAACAGTAGCGGTATTGCATGCAGTGAACATGTCTTTCTTCTTTCTTCCCCCCCTTTCTGTGGTCTCCCTGTTCTTGTGTGCATTAGCATCATCAGGCGTCGGAGCAGTGCCACCGGAGCAGGAGGGAGCTGCATCCCCCATGGCTCGGGAGTGCGAGACAACAGAGTCTGAAGTCACCAGTGGGACGGAGGGCGAGGGGAGCTCGACAGCGGGGACAGGAGCTGAGATCCGCGACACCGACTCCTCCTCTGATGGGAGCTCCCTTGCGGTGGCGGGCCCCTCTGTGCCCACCGCTTCTACAGGTACAGCCGCCACCCCCCTACCAGCAACGCCCTCCCAGCAGCCCCTCAGCGTGTATCCTGTGGCCGCTCACCCAGGAGGGTGGGCATATCCTTCGCCCCAGGCACCTCAGGCCCTGCCCCAGTCAGCCCTGCTGCCCTCAGTGAGGAGGCTATTGACCTCCTGAGATCCCTCACTTTTGGGCAGTCTACCATTCTGAATGCCATAAGGGTGTAGAGAGGCATTTGCAACAAACAAATGCATACCTGGAGGGCACTCATTCTGGCCAGGCAACCCAACAGCAAGCATTTCAGGCTCTGGCCTCTGCACTGATGGCAGCCATTGTCCCTGTGTCCAGCCTCCCCCCTCCAACCTCCTCCACCCAGACCCAATCCCCTGCACCTCAGCCTATCCCAAGCACACTGTCAGACCAGCATGCACACACCTCAACACACTAGGGTGGCTCAGGCAAACATAGGCACCACACATCCCACAGGCACTCACACAAGCATCGTACCCATGCAGACATACCAACATCCACTGCCTCCACTGTGTCCCCCTTAACCACGTCTCCCTCCTCCCTCCCTGTCTCGTCTCCACTCACACCTGCATGCACTACATCTTTAGCCACTACCTCCATCACCGGCACGCCCATCACCACACACCGCTCATGTGCACTCACCACCCCGCCACCATTCACACATCACATGTGTCCTCTCCCAGTGTGTCAGTGAGCCCTCCTCCCAAAGTACACAAACACAGCCACACACCCACCCAACAGCCATCCACCTCAAAACAGCCTCCAGGCAATGCACCGTCACCCAAAGTCAGCAAACGTACACCTCCTACATCCACTACCTCTTCCAGCCAGCAATAGGAGGATTTTGGAGTGCGCCAAGCAACAGGACTGCCAGTGTCCCAAGGAGCGAGGGCAAGGACATTCCCCCACCTCCAAAACTGAAAAAGTTGCCCACATCTGGGAGGGAGAAGGCGAAAACACCTGCCACCAAGGGCTCAGGCAAAACAAAAGTGGAAAGTGCCAAGACAGCTGCGGCACCATCCAAGGTGGGGAAGGGCCAGAAAATCAAAGGCAGGTCCACGTCAACACCAACCTGCACAGCGGACAAGACCGCCACCAGGACCGCCACCTGTACCACCGCCACAGACACTGCCGCCAGCACCGTAGACACGTAGCCCGCCACCAGCACCGCAGACACTGAGCCCGCCACCAGCACCGCCGCCACAAAGACCGCCACCAGCACCGCAGTCAGTGAGCCCGCCACCAGCAACGCAGTCAGTGAGCCCTCCACCAGCACCGCCGCCACAAAGACCGCCGCCAGCACCGTTTCCTCAGAGCCCGCCGCCAGCACCATTTCCACAGAGCCCGCCGCCAGCACCGATGCCACAGAGTCCGCAGCAAGCACCGATGCCACAGAGTCTGCTGCAAGCACCGCCGCTACTGACACCACCCCAAGCACCGCCATCGGCCTGGGACATCCTGAGCCAGTGGCACCACTGCAGACATGGCTGCCATCCCCAGTGGTCAGTCATACGAGGCTGGTGGTCAGTTCCAGGATCCTGGCCAGCTTGCATGTTGCACCACCGTCAGTGGAGTGTCACACCCACTACCTCAGTCCTTGGCAGGATGAAGCACTCTGGGCACCAAGCCCCCTCCAGAACCAGTGGAGAGATACATCCACTACCTCAGTCCTTGGCAGGATGAAGCACTCTGGGCACCAAGCCCCCTCCAGAACCAGTGGAGATTCACATCCACTACCTCAGTCCTTGGCAGGATGAAACACTCTCGGCACAAAGCCCCCTCCAGAACCAGTGGAGAAAGGCATCCACTTGAGAGACTCTGGCTTTGCACTCCCCAGGAGAAAGCAGTGGGCAAACCACCCACTGAAAAGACTTGAGAGACTGTGGCTTTGCACTCCCCAGGATAAAGCAATGGGCAAACCACCCACTGAAAAGACTTGAGAGACTGTGGCTTTGCACTCCCCAGGATACATCAATGGGCATGGAGGCCCTTCGTGGAGCTGGCGTCGTGCACTCATCCGGCTGAGGTGCCTCCCACTTCCATTCCCCCTGAGGTGGCTGTTTCCTTTCGATCTGATGCCCCAGCAGTGTTCTCTCCGTTTGATGTCTGGTATCGAGTGTGGGCCTCGCCCATGCATTTTGGGCCCAGTGGTCCACGGACTATGAATGGTGCACTATCCGGACTTGTATGGTTGATGTACATAATTGTTTATACTGTATTTTAAGTTTTGACTAATGGATTTTTATTGATCACAATCGTTACAATCATTTCCTTTTGTCATTGCGTTCTTCCAGGGGGGGTTGGGGGGTGTAAATCTAATGTTGCAGCATGTATTGGTGTGTGTGTTGTTGTGGGTGAGGGTGGGGGTGTTGTGTGCTGCGTGTGAGTGTCACTCTTTTTTCCCTCCACCCTCCCTTGTGTTGTAGGTGCAGTACTCACGTGGTCGTCGCCGCTGTCGTTCGTGCTCCTGGTAGAGGAGCAGGAAAGCTATTGCAGGGAGGATTTGGAGTTCTGGCTTCATGGCGTCGTTGTGGGTTGTGTAGAGGTGAGTGTTTCCCCTTCCAAGTCCTGTTTCCACCATGTTTTTGTTCGTGTTGGTTCCGCCCCGGAAAAGGTGGCGGATAGCCGTGTTGTGATAGGGTGGGAGGTACATTGTCTTCCGCCTGTCTGTTGGCGGTGACCGCCATGCTGTTTGTTTGTAGCCCATAGCGGTCGGAGTGTTAAAGTGACTGCATGTTGGCGGTTTCCACCATGGTCGTGATTCCATTTTTTTTACCGCTGGCCTGTTGGCGGTCTTACCTCCGCTTTAATACCGACCGCCAGGGTTGTAATGAGGGCCTCAGTCTCTATTGCCTTGTCGCAATTCTAAAAGGTCTCTCTTTCAAATTATCTTTCAAATTCTCAGACAAAGTTTCTCCAATTATAAAGCAGGGGTCTGTCTTCACGCACAAGAGGGATTGCCCAAGTGGCCGTGTCTCCAGTCAAATAGAATAACAGGAAGGCAACCCTGGATTGGGCATCAGGAAAGGTGTTTGGTCGACAGGTGAATGCTTTGCATTTCTCTTCCGATCACGTGGGGGAGGCCGAGAGAGGCTTCAAAGGGAAGGAAAGTTATTTCCTTCCCTTTGAAGTCTCTCTCTGCGTTTTGGCAGCTGGATTGAAAACAATCCGGCTGTCAAAACGCCCACTGGACACCAGGGATTTTATTTACAAAATGAAATTGACATAAGGGAGCGACCCCTTGGGCAAGGGTCGCTCGGGGGGGCATTTTTTAAAGGCCTTTTCTGCCCCCGGGGGGGGCAGAAACCTCTAGGCACCAGGGATAATTTATTTTTTTGTTTGTTTTGTTTTTGTTTAGTTTTTAGTTTTAGAGGTGGGGAGCGACCCCTTAGGCAAGGGTCTCTCCCATAGGGGGGAAATGATATTTAGGCCATTTCTGCCTCCCTTGGGGGCAGATTGGCCTATTTTTATGAGGCCAGTCTGCCCCTATACTGGACAGAAACCACAAGACACCAGGGAGGTTTTTTTTTGTTCGTGAATTTCACGTAAGGGGAGCGACCCCTTAAGTTCCCCTGGGGGGCAAATTTATTTTAGGCCATTTCTGCCCCCCCTCAAGGGGGGCAGAAGCCACTAGGCACTGGGGATTTTTTGTTGTTGTTGTTGTTTTACAGATGGGGAGCGTCCCCTTAGGCAAGGGTCGCTCCCCTGGAGGGGCAAATTGTATTTAGGCCATTTCTGCCCGCTTTGGGGGCAGATCGGCCGATTTTAGGTCAATCTCCCCCCAAGAGGGGCAGAAACCTCCAGGCACCAGGGCAATTGTTTTTTTTTTTTTAGAGATGGGGAGCGACCCCTTAGGCAAGGGTCGCTCCCCTGGAGGGGCAAATTGTATTTAGGCCATTTCTGCCCGCTTTGGGGGCAGATCGGCCAATTTTAGGTCAATCTGCCCCCAAAGGGGGCAGAAACCACTAGGCACCAGGGATCTTTTTTTTTGTGCAGTCACGCAAGGGGAGCGACCTTGTAGGCAAGGGTTGCTCCCCGGGGGGGGTAGGGGGGCCAAATTTATTTTAGGCCATTTCTGCCCCCCCGGGGGCAGATCGGCCTATTGTTATTAGGCCGATCTGCCCCTGAGGGGGAGAAACCTCTAGGCGCTAGGGCTAAATATTTTTTTGTGTTTTATTTTTTTTGTTTGTTTGTTTTTTTAGAGATGGGGAGTGACCCCTTAGGTAAGGGTCGCTCCCCTGGGGGGCAAATTGTAATAAGACCATTTCTGCCCGTTTTGGGGGCAGATCGGCCGATTTTAGAACCACTAGGCAGCAGGGATCTTTTTTTTTGCGCCGTCACGCTAGGGGAGTGACCCCGTAGGCAAGGGTCGCTCCCCGGGGGAGGTGGGGGAGCAAATTTATTTTAGGCCATTTCTGCCCCCCCGGAGGCAGATCGGCCTATTGTTATTAGGAGATCTGCCCCCCGGGGGCAGAAACCTCTAGGGCCAGGGCTAATTTTTTTTTGTGGTTTTATTTTGTGTGTGCTTGTTTTTTTAGAGATGGGGAGCGACCCCTTAGGCAAGGGTCCCTCCCCTGGAGGGGCAAATTGTATTTAGACCATTTCTGCCCCCCTTGGGGGCAAATCGGCCGATTTTAGGTGAATCTGTTCCCAAGGGGGGCAGAAACCACTAGGCACTGGGGATCATTTTTTTTGCGCCGTCACGCACGGGGAGCGACCCTGTAGGCAAGGGTCGCTCCCAGGGGTGTGGGGGGGGCAAATTTATTTTAGGCCTTTTCTGCCCCCCCTGGGGCCGGCTGAGCTAGAGGCCAAAATCCACAGGTAGGCACTTTGCAAAAAACACCTCTGTTTTCTGTGAAAAAATGTGATGTGTCCATGTTGTGTTTTGGGCCATTTCCTTTCGTGGGCGCTAGGCCCACCCACACAAGTGAGGTACCATTTTTATCGGGAGACTTGGAGGAACGCTGGGTGGAAGGACATTTGTGGCTCCTCTCAGATTCCAGAACTTTCTGTCACCGAAATGAGAGGAAAAAGTGTTTTTTGGGCCAAATTTTGAGGTTTGCAAAGGATTCTGGGTAACAGAACCTGGTCAGAGCTCCACAAGTCACCCCATCTTAGATTCCCCTATGTCTCTAGTTTTCAAAAATGCACAGGTTTGGTAGGTTTCCCTAGGTGCCGGCTGAGCTAGGGGCCAAAATCTACAGGTAGGCACTTTGCAAAAAACACCTCAGTTTTCTGTTAAAAAAATGGGATGTGTCCACGTTGTGTTTTGGGCCATTTCCTTTCGTGGGTGCTAGTCATACCCACACAAGTGATGTACCATTTTTATCGGGAGACTTGGGGGAATGCTGGATGGAAGGAAATGTGTGGCTCCTCTCAGATTCCAGAACTTTCTGTCACCGAAATGTGAGGAAAATGTGTTTTTTTAGCCAAATTGTGAGGTTTGCAAAGGATTCTGGGTAACAGAACCTGGTCAGAGCCCCACAAGTCACCCCATCTTGGATTCCCCTAGGTCTCTAGTTTTCAGAAATGCACAGGTTTGGTAGGTTTCCCTAGGTGCCGGCTGAGCTAGGGGCAAAAATCTACAGGTAGACACTTTGCAAAAAACACCTCTGTTTTCTGTAAAAAAAAAAAAAAGGGATGTGTCCACGTTGTGTTTTGGGCCATTTCCTTTCGTGGGCGCTATTCCTACCCACACAAGTGAGGTACCATTTTTATCGGGAGACTTGGGGGAACGCTGGGTGGAAGGAAATTTGTGGCTCCTCTCAGATTCCAGAACTTTCTGTCACCGAAATGTGAGGAAAATGTGTTTTTTAGCCAAATTGTGAGGTTTGCAAAGGATTCTGGGTAACAGAACCGGGTCAGAGCCCCACAAGTCACCCTATCTTGGATTCCACTAGGTCTCTAGTTTTCAAAAATGCACAGGTTTGGTAGGTTTCCCTAGGTGCCGGCTGAGCTAGAGGCCAAAATCTACAGGTAGGCACTTTGCAAAAAACACCTCTGTTTTCTGTCAAAAAATGGGATGTGTCCACGTTGTGTTTTGGGGCATTTCCTGTCGCGGGCGTTAGGCCTACCCACACAAGTGAGGTATCATTTTTATCGGGAGACTTGGGGGAACATAGAATAGCAAAGCAAGTGTTATTGTCCCTTGTCTTTCTCTACATTTTTTCCTTCCAAATATAAGAGAGTGTGCAAAAAAGACGTCTATTTGAGAAATGCCCTGTAATTCACATGCTAGTATGGGCACCCCGGAATTCAGAGATGTGCAAATAACCACTGCTCCTCAACACCTTATCTTGTGCCAATTTTGGAAAACCAAGGTTTTCTTGATAGCTATTTTTTACTCTTTATATTTCAGCAAATGAATTGCTGTATACCCGGTATAGAATGAAAACCCACTGCAGGGTGCAGGTCATTTATTGGCTCTGGGTACCTAGAGTTTTTGATGAACCTACAAGCCCTATGTATCCCCGCAACCAGAAGAGTCCAGCAGATGTAACGGTATATTGCTTTAAAAAATCTGACATTGCAAGAAAAAGGTACAGAGTAAAACATAGAGAAAAATTGCAGATTTTTTCACCTCAATTTCAATATTATTTTTTTTCAGTTGTTATTTTCTGTAGGAAACCCTTGCAGGATCTACACAAATTACCCCTTGCAGAATTTAGACTTTTGTCTACTTTTCAGATATGTTTCGGTTTCTGGGATCCAGCATTGGTTTTATGCCCATTTCTGTCACTGACTGGAAGGAGGCTGAAAGCACAAAAAATTGTAAAAATGGGGTATGTCCCAGTAAAATGCCAAAATTGTGTTGAAAAATTGGGTTTTCTGATTCAAGTCTGCATGTTCCTGAAAGCTGGGAAGCTGGTGATTTTAGCACTGCAAACTCTTTGTTGATGCCATTTTCAGGGAAAAAACCACAAGCCTACTTCTGCAGCCCCATTTTCCCATTTGTTTGAAAAAAACGAAATTTCACTGTATTTTGGCTAATTTCTTGGCCTACTTCTGGGGAACCCACAAAGTCTGGGTACCTCTAGAATCCCTAGGATGTTGGGAAAAAAGGACGCAAATTTGGCGTGGGTAGCTTATGTGAACAAAATGTTATGAGGGCCTAAGCGTGAACTGCCCCAAATAGCCAAAAAAAGGCTCGGCACAGGAGGGGGAAAAGGCCTGGCAGCGAAGGGGTTAACTAACTCATCCAATGTGGCCATATTGACAACCTAGCGCAAACCAGGAGGATTAAAACTTTGTGGGCTCACTATTCTGTCAGGGAGTCCGGATCCTCAGAGTTTGCGCCTGTTCGGAATATGTCCACCTCTTGGCAGCTCCAAACTCTACTAGCTATTATAGCACAGAGTTAAAGAATGGGCAAGTGGGGGATGGGGTTTTATGTTGGGAACAGCAGGGAAGGAGACCTGCGGAAGCAAAAGCTAAGAACACAATAGCATGATTATTCACGTTGACTTTCATAAACTTTATTCCTAATATTTATATATGGACAACATTAATGATCAAGAGCCTTCCTATATCGTGACCTTATTAGCTCTGGGTACCTGGAAAATAAAGAAGGATTATGCAAACTTTCATATGAGCATTTTTAGAATAACATCTTATGCTTTGAACCTTGAACTGTCTCGAGTTATTTCTTAGAATAGCAACTACATTATAACATTAATCAATGAACACATTAGTTTTCAGGAATAAACTGCGTTAGACTCTTAAATAATACTACAAGGTCACACTCTGTCTTGACTTTCAGGATTCAATTGCTTAGAAATTATTATACACTTTAATATCAAACTGTGCATCAATATTTCAATGCCTGGAAATGATCGCACACTTTGCCGATCTGAAACACAAGGGTTAAATGCTAAGAATGAATCATGCACCCTGTTGCCGATTCAACCATCAAGATTTAAATGCCAAGACATGATGCACACTCTGCCGATCTGAGCTGCAAGGGTTAATTGCCAAGAGAATCGCACACACTGCTGCCGATTCAGCCATCAAGGTCTAAACGTCAAGATGCGATTGCGCATTCTGCCGATCTGAACTGCAAGGGTTAATTTCCAAGAATGAATCAAGCACACTGCTGCCGGTTCAACCATCAAGGTTTAAATGGCAAAATACGATTGCGCACTCTGCCGATCTGAACTGCAAGGGTTAATTGCCAAGAATGAATCGCGCTCACTGCTGTCAATTCAACCATTGAGGTTTAAATGCCAAAATATGACGCGCTCTCTGCCCATCTGAACTGCAAAAGTTAAATGCCAAGAATGAATCGTGCACACTTGCCGATTCAATCATCAAGGTTTAAATGCCAGGAAATGATCGCGCACACTGCCGATCTGAACTTCAAGAGTTAAATGCCAAGAATGAATTGTGCATACTGTTGCCCATTCGTACATCAAGATTCAAATGCCAAGAAAAACATCACACGCGCAATTTCACCAAAATGCCCAAAACTCGAGTATTTCTGAAAACGGAGTTGGGGGCCTGACCCGACCTCCGCCTGACCGCCCTGCTTGAAGATCACCAAGGAAATGAGGACAGGGCCTGGAAATCCTAGGTAGGCCTCTGGAACAGGAGTTCAGGAAAATGCTGCTGCTCTGCACCAGGACCTCTGAATAGTGAGCACCTGGAGCTGGGCTGGGTCCCTTAAATAGAACCAGGCCCCGCCCACGTGCCACACCCAGCCAGACTGCAGGAAAGAATTCTAGAAAGGCTCAGAATAGGGACCACACCCCAACCACACCCTGTAATCCTGCAGCAAAGCCTTGAAAATGAGCAATACATTGCAAACAGCATTAATGATGTTTCAAGATAAATCTCTGCAATGCAAAAGGTTAACATATTGCATCAACACATAATGCATGAATTATTACATTACATAAGGATTGGTTTTTTGCATTCCGTCGCCCGTAGAGCGCGCACTGTCCTGATGTTGACAACCGTCATGAAAAGTCTGGCGGAGAACGAGGTCGGAGTCCCCAGGGCAACCCTGCTTGCAGCGCTGCCCTAGCAGATTAGGATCTCTGCCAGACCGCCAGGATCAGCTGGCAGTTGGTCCGCCAGGGTTATTATGTAGCAATCGGACCGTCACTGCAAGTGTGGCGTTCTTAAAACCGTCACACGTAATTAGGTCCTGAGTTGTTACATAGCAGACACTGACCTACTGTTGTAGGTACTGACTACTCTTGTCCTAGCTAGGCCAGACATCTGAACAGCAGTCATCACATGCTTTTGCTATGTGGCTGCTGTAAAATTTCAACCAGACACACTTGTGTGATATGTGTTGCTTTGTAATATAATTTGTTCAACAAGCTACGCATACATTTCACCCGTACACTCATTTATTAGCGTATTGTGTTTAGTTGTTTGGAGTTCATGAGTGTGTTCCTAATTTATTTCTAACTGTTGTGGCCTTGTCATGCTTTCCAAGATGTGGGTGAGTTGATGAGACATGTGAAGGTTAAACAAGAACTATGAGACAAATCTGTGTTCAAGTGATTTATTTAACAATTTGTGCTCAGTGATGACTAAAGTTTAGTCTCTAAGTGAAGAAGTTCTGCACAATATTGTCCCTTCTGCATGCTCCAGCAGCAGAGTTTTGTTCTACCCCATCCTCCTTTCATGCATCATTGTCCTCATCCTCCTCCCTGGGGACCTCGACCTGGGGATATTGGTGCGAACACAGATGTTGTGCAAAATTGCACAGACTAGTATTATTTTGCACACAAGGTGTGGTACATATATTAGTCTGCCTTCAGAATGATCTAGGCACCTGAACCTGGATTTCAGGATGCCATCTGTCCCCTCCACCACATTTCTGGTAATTTTCTGTGCGTCATTGTAAGCCTTCTCAGCATGTGTAAGTGGGTTTCCATATGGGGTCATGACCCATGGCTGGATGCCATAATCTTCGGTCCGCTGCAATGGAAGGTAAGCAACAGTGTCAGACTTGCATTTGTGTTTCTTTCTAACTGGCCTGCCCACAGTATTTATCATTGGAGTGGAGAACCTGACTAGCATCTGGCATTGTGTAGGTTCTGGTTTGCATGCATGATTGTATTGTGTGGTGGTGTAGTTTCCAGTCAATTGATGAGCCTCAGGGGCATGGGGATTGAAGCATTTGTCTGGCATGATGGTTCATCCATGCTGGATATGAGTGATGTTGCAAATCACTGTGCATTTGTCCTATAACTTTTGACCTGCAAAAGAGCCATGTTGTGTGAGTTTGTACCGATTTTGTGTGGTGTGTGCCGCGAGGCAGGTTTTGTAACCTGTGTTGCATGTGAACCCTCCCTTCTGTTGTTTAGCCATTTTAGTTATAGCTCCATGCACGTTATTTTAAGACACTAGGCCTGCAGCTGTGCACTTTAACCTAGATATATTTTATTCAGCTTTGTTTATTATTGTAACAATAGCCACATTTGTGGTCTTGTTTTATTTCTCTCTATTTAGCTGTTCCTTGCCTAGGCCAGCGCTGTGTTCCTAAACAAGACATTTCTTTCACCCTGTGCGTTCTCAAGGCTGCAGTAAGATAGGTTGCTGGTAAAATGTGGTAACGCTTCATCTCTGGTATTCATAGAACCATACACATCCTTACATAGGGATATTTTTCTCAGAACATCGGCTGTTTTATTATAAAAACACTTCCCTGTCCCATACATGTTAGAGGGAGATTCCAGCCAGATGATCACGGCTGTATGCTGATTGCTGAACGCTTCGCTGCAGCTGCTGATGCAGATTTCAGGGCTTTGCTCAGGTATGGGGGATGACGTCTTCCCAGGGTAACCCGAAGGGCAGAACTAGAGCTTATCATGCTGTGCTCTAATATAGCCTAGGTAGGAAGTAGTCTATTGACTCTAGTGACAACATGGAGGTGTTATTTCTAAGCACTATTCTCCTTGCCACAATTTTGATCTTGTCTAGCTTTATCGTCCTGGTTATTGCAGTATATGCTTTAATACCTAAGATGCAGTTGCTTCATTAAAACCTTATTGAAACTAATACTGTCTCTGATTGTCCTTGTATATGTGAGACTAATGTAAATGAGAGAAACGGATGCTATTTGAGTAACCACGATTTTCCTGAGGAGTCAATTGTGTCATGCGCTCAGCTGCCCAATCATCCCTGCTCTTGGGTGGAGATGAGGCACTGCTAATTATCTGGAGCAAAACCCAGATTAGGGCGACAGGTGTCACCTGTAGTGGGTTACACTCAGTCTCCCCACACCGCAGGTGATTCTGCCACTCAAATTCCAGTAGTCTCATTAGAATAATGAGAGCCTACGCAACATGGCGCCGCCAACATTTGGTCAGGCTCTAATTTACGGGTCCTCCTGAGTATCTCTGTCTCACTATCTACAAAGAAAACTCAGTACTATATATGGAGACATCCGTGGTACTGAGGATTTCCTCCTCAACTAAGTAGGGACCACCTAACTAAAGCTGTCGGTTGATCAAGCTTGAACCATTAAAAGGATAGTCCCCATTTGGTGTGCCTATCTCTGAACAAAACTTACCATCCATTAACGCAATCCACAACAGGTAGCAATTGTAGTCAATATGCAACCACCCCTTACTGCACATTTATTGCCACATGGCCTAATGGCCCAGGGGGGGCAGTCACATTTGTTGTTGATGGTCTCCCGGCTTATCGAACAGAACTCTTTTATTCTTGGGTCACATTTCCAGCAGTTGATGGGAACACAAATACATTACATCACTATACACCTGCAAATATACCTGCACAATATAGAGCATAAGCATATCTAGAAATACCTTTATCTTATCAAGACCATAATAATAATTGGCTTGCTGGCGCCCTACCCCACACAATTTTACATGTTAGGTTAGGTCCTCTAAGTAATGATGGTCCTATCTGGCCTTTATTGGCCACTTATACACCTCACGCGCTGCAGCGAACCTAACAGTAGCTGAAGTCCGTCGCTCATATGCTGAGCTGTCAGCAATATATAGACAATTAGTATAGTTTGTAATGCAAACAATAAACACAAACCCAGTTCGTGCTGCTTTGGCGCAACCACAAGCAGTCACACCAGGCGTTAACCATGTAACTGTACATTCGATGATGGGTAAAGTACCTGCCAAACGAGAAGAAATTTTATTTTGGTTAGCTCAAAAAATAAATGCGCTGGAAGCAGTATTTCCCCATACGGGACCTCATGAGAAACACAGAATTTTAACAATGTACTTGCCATTTGGGATGGTTCCCACTGTAGATAACTGTAATACATGGGGCACGGTATTTGCCACGTTCTGTACTACTGCACATGGTACACAACACTTGCCAATTTACCGGAAGTGTTGAAACAAATTCAAGATGAATACTGGGCTGCCCTGGCCCTGGACTTGGAGATGCAACTAATGGGCAATTTTGCCACAGTATTCTCAACTATATTAAGTAACCTTAAAGGGGAAGAAGTCGCACTAGCGGTGAGCATGCGGCGCCGGGACGTTCCTCCACAGGATCAATCGTGAGCTGCCAAAGATTATCGCGGAGCCCTACTCTAGCATTGGTCAAGATAGTCTGGGGACCAGACCAACTAAACCCCAATTCCAAGGTAAATCTAATAAAGATTTTACCAAGCAAGCTCCTGAGGGTACTATGAAACGCTGGGATAAAAAACAACAAACACCTAAGAAAGAAAGGGGAGAATCTCCACGTACGGAGACCCCACAGAATGGATATAATCTCAGAAATAGAGATAATATAAAAATGCCTGACAGAGATAAATATACTGGTACCCGCCTTTCAGGACTCATTGGAAAAACGCAGTGTGAGAGGTGGTAGGTCAGAGCGAAGGACTGAGTACATGAAACCAAGACAGGAATCACAACGCTCAACAGAAGGTTCTCTTAAAAAAGAAGAGAAACTTCCCCAACAAAAACCCCAATTCAAAAAGAAGAAGGTGGCAGCAGTCGCAGTCCGACATGCCACTCAATAAGAGGTCACTCTTGAAGAACAAGAAGTGGACATTAGTGCTATTAGACAGCGCAGCATAGGTCACAATAGTTTGCCGGAATCTTCTAGAGCATCTGGAGGTGAAAGCAACTGCTGACTTCTTACAAGTGGAAACTGCGGACATGCGTGTCTCCACGCCTGATAGGGTGTACAAAGTAACGTTACAGCTAGAAGGAGAAGCTGAGCGCACAATCGACACCTTGGGACTGCCTCGTAAACATTTATTATATTCTACATTGGTCACCTGAATTTGCCTGTACCTGCCCATATGGGCAAGAGGTTATCAAACCTTCTTTCTCACCTTTTGTTCCTGAGGAGCTCACAGAATCCTACACCATAGATTGGGCATTGGCACAGGCACCAGCGTTATATCGCAACCACATAGGATGGGATAAAGAATCCCCCTACCATTCAATCCAGATTAAAAATCAACCCCATCCTCAACCCCAATAAACAATAAAACATGATGCTAAAGCACCCGTGAGGGAAATCCTCACACAACTAGAGTACCAGGGCGTAATCGAACCCTGTGTCTCACCAATGAATAATCCCTTATTCTCAGTAGCTAAACCGGACCATTTGTACAGAATAGTCTTAGACTACTGACATATAAACAGCCATACACGCACATATGCTATACAAAACTCGCAGAGGACAGCACCCATGAACAACAGAGTGCCTAAAAAATGCAGAACAACACTGGATATTTCCAATGGTTTCTTCTGCCAAAATATAGCGCCTGAGAGTACAGACTTAACAGGTTTTAGCGCACTAGGCTCCCAGAAAAATTATGTAGTTTACCCCAGGGATACAAGAACAGTCTAGAACTGTTCGTAGCTCGTGTGGCTTCAATACTGCACAACATTAACCCTGAAGCATTTTCCTATGTAGATGATACCTACCTCACGGACAATGAATTGATGCAGCTTTTAAGACGGGTAGCCCGCATTGTTGTTGGATTTGCCGAGTTCTGCTACAAATTCAATACAAAAAAAAAAAAAATAGCCTTCCTTAGCGTCCTGTTTCTGGGATATGAGCTATCAAATGAAGGAAAGAGCTGAGCGCCACAATTCTTGGAAAAATGCACATGTTACAACCTCCAAATACCATTAAAAAACTCCAATCCCTATTGGGTTTTCTAAATTTTGGTAGAACTTACATTCCTGACTATGTACCATGCATAAAAACTTTATATGACTTAATACGTCCAGACTTTTCAAGTAAATTTTGGACAGGCGAACACACACGCATTCTCAGAGCTTGGCAAACAGACATGCTTGCAGCACAACATCTACACACAAGGGACAACAAAACACATCTGGTCATCAGAGTAATTGCTGGTACCATTGGTTTCACCTATGCAACTTTCAATGAGGGTAAAACATTCCTGATAGCATACAAATCACATTTGTATTCAGCAGCAGAAAAACGCTTTGCTACCACTGAGAAAATTCTAACTGCTGTTCAGATGGCTGTCATGAAAGAATGACATCTAGCCCAAGGCAAACGCATTATCGTCGTCTCTCCAATCCCAGCCCTTGAGGCTGTTACCAAAGCCAGCGTTCAAAACGCTAAAGCACTACATCCATGTTGGATTCAATGGGCAACGTCTTTGACAGCCACTGACGTTGACTACATTTTTGACCCAAAATTACAAGTTCAAAAATGTTTGCAATATGAACTAGAATACCCAGTTCCAACAAATACACTGCCTATTGAACAATATCAAAGAATCATGTACACCAATGGCTCTGCACAACCCGCAGTAGGCACAATACATCAATACTTCGCTGCTTGCGCAGTTGTAAGTGGTTACATGAAGGATAATACATTTTGTCCCCAGCATACGTTTACGCAAACCCTAGGGGATTATACAGCACAATTAGCAGAGCTAAAGGCTCTGGTGATGGCATTGGAACATACTGATCCTACACAGCTAACACTGATTGTGTGTGATTCGTAATACTGTGTCCAGTCCTTCAATGAATACCTACATTACTGGCGGCAGAATGGGTTCAGGGATTCTAAAGACAACACCATTAAACTCAGACTTCTATAGGAGAAAGTAGCAGATATTAATGAAACGCTACTAAATGTCCATGTTGTATACATGCTTGGACAACAGCGTGTTGGAATACATGTTGCTGGAAATACACTGGCTGATGAAGCCGCAAAATCAGCAGTAGCTACAGCTGCTGTTGCTGCAGTAACTCGCTTAGGTGCAAAACCAGACGAGGACATATGGGCTGCCATGAAAGCTGTGGCTGAGGGCACGCCCCATCCAAAAGCATTTCCTGCTAAATATTACTACTGAATGGGAGGCTGCCTAAACGCTGAGGTAAAAATACCAGGCGTAGGGGTACGATCCATTCCTAACAAATATATAAGATCAGAGTTGATTAAAGCAGCGCATGAGGGGTTAGCATCTTCCCATGCTGGTGTGGCGGCTACAATATCATTATTGCAAGCACGCTATTGGTGGCCAGGCCTATATACACAGGCCAAAGAATATGTCCTTTGTTGTGACATTTGCCAACAAATTAAGGGTTCCACCGTTAAACGCTCACCGCAGACACCCCTCCTAATTTCCAACAAACTATTACAATGTGTGTACTTAGACCATTGTGGTCTCCTTAACCTGCACAGTGCATACAAATACATCTCAGTCGCTGTTGACTCCTGCTCCAGATTTCTATGGGTGTGGCCACAACACTCTGCTGACACTCGGACTGTTATAAAAGATTTGCAAATCTTTATCGGCACATATGCAGTTGAGGCTTTCCACTCGGACCAGAGCCCTGCTTTCGCCTCAAGGGCATTCAGGGACGCCATGGCCTCGTTAGGGGTCCAACTCCATTACTCGTCTCCATTTCATCCCGAGGGAAATAGTGTCATGTAGCGACAAAATGATGATCTAAAGGAGTTAAAGCAGTCCTTGACAGCCAGAGTCTTAGGTACGGGTCGTAGTGGGCTTAACCACCTGTATGGAGTCCAGAGAGCACATAACAATCTGCCTAGAATGTCCCTGGGGGGGTCGTACTTCATATGAGTGCCTGTTCGGAACTCAAATGTATGTTCCAGATCTTGATGGCCCTGGCGTGGAAGTGACAGAAACACCTTTTGACATAAATGAATGTGTCACTGTCTTGCAGGAATTACAACACTTCTGTGATGACAACGCTTCTGCCAATATCACCACCACAGGAATCAAGGATGTGCCAATAACACCTACTGGCCTGATTCCGAAAGTTGGGGATCTAGTACATGAAAAGGTTGCTGTGAAAAAGGAGTTCAGTCCTTCCTATTGTGCACCAGTCCCAGTATTGGGAATACACAGAACCAGAACTGTCATTCTACCACTGTTGGCTGGTACTAAAGAAAACCACTTTGTGTCTATCGACAATGTCAAACTACACCATGTGGCCCATCCTGAACAGGAGACCAAGAGGAACAGCCAGTAGTTCCTAAATCCCTCTCACTACTGGTCAAGAAGTCCCTCTACAAGTTATGAGCAGCAACGCTGACATCTCTCTGAGTGTGGGGTTGATTTGATACAACTTCGACACAGATGGATGGCGTCATTTATTCTGAACCACCGTGGGAGAGCCCTATCGGTTCTCCTCCTACAAATACAGCTCCAGTTTGTGAAAGAACTTCTTCTGGATACTTTGCCGATGTCAATAACACCTTCTTGGACTCATTCGCCTCTTCTACAACTGAACTGTCAAAAACACGTAAGCTGATAAACTGGCTTAAAACAAATAATTTTATTTTCCCATGGAACTATCTATGGCTTTCCTTGACTGTATTAGCTTTCCTTCTTTGGATCAACTTTGTCATAACATTCTTTATATTGATACATGGTCATTTTCTTCCTGAAAGATCAACAGTTGAACTGGTGGATGAGGTCCTTAAACCACATTTTTCTTCTCACAAGGTCCGCAGAGACTTGTCATTCGTGAACATTTTCGCTATACCAATTCCTGATGGGATTAAGTAACATTTGATGTATACGGCCCCTCGGAGGTCATTCAAATACCACATGTGTTTAAACTTTCAATGAACAATGTAATAATACCCGGAGTTGTTTCTGATGACTGGGATGTGAAAACAGTTGATTCTATGATGACTGAATTGCAGTATTATACTGTATTTGAAAGTGAAGATATTCATCAATCTAAAGAGAATTATGCTGATATGTTATGCTATAATAATTATAGGCACCATTTCATTCACAGAGCAAGTACCCCAAAGACTATTTTTAATTACACACAATGGGAACATTGTCAGACTCCATCACAGGGGAGTTCTAAAACATATTCTGAAAAGTTTGCATATTTTTCTGGGCACAATGTTAGATATGCTGAGTCATATTATTTTAAATTGCCAGCGATGGAAAATGTATATATGCTATTGACTGATACAAAATTAATTTATTCAGATTCCTTTGTTTCCCGGTTGACTATAGAAGGCTATGAATATTGACTTGAAAAGTAAGTGGGGAACACAAAATTGGTAAATAAGGGGAAAGGAAGCTTTATTTAGAGCATGCCTGATACCTGTTCAAATGATATTTTTAAATGAAACTGTAGAACAAGCGAGTTGTTTAGGCTTAGCAAAGATTATGGAATTGAATGCGCCCAGTATTCCCTGCCCCTGCAAAAGTTCACAAATGGCAAAAATATATAAATGCAACTGAAGACCAGCTTGATGAATGGGTCCAGAATGGCACGTTTAATGCTTCACTGTCACATCCTGGCGGGTGGTTATTGTGGCCAATAGATACCAATGGGTGTCATAAACGTTTTATAAACTCCACAGGGTTTTTTAGAACTAATAGGCCGGACCCTCACTATGTGTCATCCGAACATGCGGGTATAGTAACAATATACAGTGTAGGGAAACTATGCCAGCAATGGTTGAAAAGTTCCTCACTAGCTGCTGTTAGAGAACACCTCAGTCTCCTGTCTAATAACACTGATTTACAGAACTTCCTGTTAGGCCCCAGAAAACAATGTAGAAAGCGCTTCTTATCTGAAGTCTATAATGAGATTTGGAAACTTTCTCAACAAGAAGCTTCGGCCCGGTCAAGGCAAATAGACCAGGAAAACTTACAGAAGGCATTAGCTGTTGTTGATAATGGGATGAATACCCTGTCCGACCAAATATATACTTTAAACAACATTGTTTCTTCTGCAAAAGACATAATACAAAGTGACATGTTTTCATTACACCATGAACAGAGTCAACTAAGGTCCATTATGTAGTCGGGTTGGACTCATCAAACATTGAAGGCAGGTTGCGTTTCCTGGCAACATGTTAACGCAAGGGACATATTTTCCACATTTAATTTAATGCGACAACAACTAATGGCTAAGAAAGAAGCAACTTATGTCATGTTAAATATCGAAAAGTTAGAAAAATAGTTTTTTGCTGTGGCTGAAATACCATCTGCTGAATGGCTAATTCATGAAGTAATTAATCTGCCTATTTCAACACTTCAATTCACGTCCTGTTTAAAATGCATTACAGCAGGCAGATACGAAAGGTTGGGACATAGTTACATTCAAGAGGTGTGGGAGCTGCCCTTCTCGTACAAATGTCTCAGTGGCATGAAAGAGGTCTTTCTTAGCGGTAGTGAATGCAAGACTTCTGTCAGCCATTCAATGGTTTGTAAACAGCTGTCCTTGAATGGGGCGTGTAACGCTTCTGCAGCGAACTTGGCTTGTTATCCGAAGGGAGTTCCAGTCCCATTAATTAAACCTGCATTCCAGATGCTTTCAAATGGCAGCTATGTTCTCCTCAATAGTGAAAACTGCTGTGGGATGCGAGCCAGAATAGTTTATGTTGTTTCGGTCTCTAAGATTGTTACAAGCTGCAGGAACGTACATTTTCCTCCCACAAGACAAACAGAGGTAGCTGAGATTTGGCCCCATATTGCTACTTCTAATGTGAATTTTGACAAGGTGAGCAGACTCAAGTCTTTATTGTTTCAAAAACATGTGGTGCTCACATCTGCACGTGAGACCTACGCACTTCTGGTGACAAGGTCATAAGCAGAGATACAGTTCCTTTTAAGTACTAACTTTCCGAGACACTTTGGTTTACTCGTGGGACGAATATTTAATGCGTGCAGTACTAGTGGAATTGTAAACTTTTTTAAGGCTGTTGGTTCTGGTTTCATTCACACATTCTCTTCTGTATTTGGTTTGATACCATCAGCCATCCATTCAATATCTCCAGTATTTTCAGGGGATTTCCGATCACTTTGGCTATAATAGGTGGCATTTTGCTATTGCTACTTTTTCTGCGCAATAGCTGTCCCGCCGCACTACGGAGGAATGAAAGTGCTCCCACCAGAGAAGCTGTGTCGTGAACGCATGATGTAGTACTTCGGAGCAACACTCCTGGGGCAATTGGAGTGTGACTGGTCTCTTTCATTCAGACCGGTTTTGCATTGTGTTCAGCCCATGTTTCGATGCTTCTGGTGCTCGTTCGAACAGGCACTGGAAGTTTGTCTTTCTACGCAGCATTTGCTTTCATTGGACGCTGATCTGTTGATGTTCTCACTGAGGGCTCATTACCAGACATGCGCGTTGAGGGTGCGTTGGCTACGGGAAGCTGCTTATGAGTTGCCCTTCCTGGAGGATGCGGCTCTGAACTCATTCTTGGGCACACCATGGAATGCTGCTGGCTTGGCTGACGCTCAGGCTATGGAACACAAATTCTCCTTGGTCCTTCTTGGCGATGCACTTCCTACTTTAACACCTGCTGAAGTGGAAGATTTCCTATATTCAATTGTCCCAGATTCTATTGCCACTTTTCAAAATGACTCTGACCCTTGAAACTCGGCCTTCTTTTTACGCCACAAGTTTATATATATATATATATATATATATATATATATATATATATTTTTTTTTTTATTATCTTTTTAACATGCTCAAGTGTCTTTTTGACTTGTCATTATTGACATTTTTACATATATATCTTGGGTTGAAATTTAGTAGCTTTTATACATAATCAGGCTTTAAACCACCTTTTGAACTGGCAAGGGGAGGATGTTGTGTAGCCATTTTAGTCATAGCTCCATGCACGTTATTTTAACACACTAGGCCTGCAGCTGTGCACTTTAACCTAGATATATTGTATTCAGCTTTTTTTATTATTTTAACAATAGCCACATTTGCGTTCTTGTTTTATTTCTCTCTATCTAGCTGTTCCTTGCCTAGGCCAGCCCTGAGTTCCTAAACAAGATATTTCTTTCACCCTGGCTGCAGTAAGATAAGTTGCTGGTAAAACTTGGTAACGGTTCGTCTCTGGTATTCATAGAAACATACACCTCCTTACGTAGGGACATTTTTCTCAGAATTTCAGCTGTTTTATTATAAAAACACTTCCCTGTCCCATACAAGTTAGAGGGAGATTCCAGCCAGATGACCACAACTGTATGCTGATTGCTGAACGCTTCGCTGCAGCTGCTTATGCAGATATCAGGCCTTTGCAAGATGATGTCTTCCCAGGGGAACCTTAAGGGCAGAACTAGAGCTTAACATGCTGTGCTCTAATATAGCCTAGGTAGGAATTAGTCTATTGACTCAAGTGACAACATGGTAGCGTTATTTCTATGCTTTACTCTCCTTGTCACAATTTTAATCTTGTCTAGCTTTAGCGTCTTGGTTATTGCAGGTCATGCTTTATTATCTAAGATGCAGTTGCTTCATTAAAACCTTATTGAAACTAATACTGCCTCTAATTGTCCTTGTATATGTGAGACTAATGTAACTGAGAGAAACGGATGCGATCTGAGTGACCACGATTTCCCTGAGGAGTCAATTGTGTCATGCGCTCGGCTGCCCAATCATCCTTGCTCTTGGGTGGAGATGAGGCACTGCTAGTTAGCTGGAGCAAAACCCGGATTGGGGCGACAGGTGTCACCTGTAGTGGGTTAGATTCAGTCTCCCCACACTGCAGGCAATTCTGCCGCTCAAAATCCAGTAGTCTCATTAGAATAATGAGAGCCTTCGCGACACTTCGACATGGTATACCTCCGCTGCACACAAAGCTGTAATCAATATTTCATGGCTAGCTTGCATGTGTGTATGTAGAGACCATACAAAGTGTGTAATTGTAGCTTGAGATGTATTGCCATGTATGTGACTAGTTTACAAACACCTGTGGCACAGGACATCGGAAGTGGCAAAATTCTGCATCACCGTTAAAGGCCAGCAATGTGCCATATCTCATAGATATGGTGTATTTCTGACCTCTACCAGTGCGCTGGCAGTAGTTCAGGTATCAAGTTACAATGTAGGTACCCTTGTAGCATGATAGAAAGATGGGGACTTTGGGAGTTTGATAGTTTCTGTGCAGTAAGGTGTCCCTTCCTGCATATGATCAAACGATGATGGCAATTTCCTATTTCTATATGTGCTGCACTATGCACCACACACGTGAGAAGTATACACATTGAGAGTATCAGGTATTTGTCTTCATAGGCCAATGGTGATGCCACCCCTGGGTGGCATTATTTGATGGTCCTGCCTCAGGTTTCCAGATTGTCGTAAATGTGGGGCAGTGCCAATATGCAAGATATTTGATGGTGGCATGCCCAATGTGAAACAAACTGCTGCCCACTTCCACACTGAGTGATGTGTGCAAAGGGGCCGTATTTTCAAGGCAGAGTTAGGACACATGTAATGGCTTGACACCACCTTTTAAATGCATAGAGGGCATTGCTCCACCAGAGCATCAGTAAAAGTGACAGTCCGGTGGGGTAAGTGGCTTGTACATGTGGCCGTATGTGAGGGTGATGAGCACTGGATATGTGGAGTGATGCATGTTGCATATGTGTTGCTCAGTGGTCATCTATGCTTCTCTGTCCATGTGTGTGGAGTGTTCTACCGAGGAGACATATTGGCGTTCACTGGGTCAACCCTGTGCCAACGACATTGACTCGCTGGATGATGGACCTTAAGGAATGGGCAGTAGCTGAGGAATGTAGATTAAAGAGTGAGAGGAAGACCTATAGGCTTCGGGCGAGAACCCATTTGGATGGCCATGTGAGGGGCTGGACAGTCGATTGTGGCTGACAACACTGGGGGTTACTGTGTGTTCCTTGAACCTCTCTCTCCTCTCCTCCCCCTACCTCTCCATTATACTGCGGGACATGATGAACTATGGAACTTATGCCCTAAGGTAAATATACCTCACGCCCCTGCCATGTCCAGTTTTTTTGTCAAAAATGCTACTGCAATCTTACACTGATATTATCAATGATGTTTTCAAAGATGTCATGAGTGTCGTAATTTGTGGGGTAATCAGCAGTGCATGTTGAGGTCCTGAGTTATAGTTCCCTTAGGGCATGAGTTATAGTAATTTGAAAGATCTAACTCTACCTGTTGAATTTCTATGGTTTGGTATATTTAAAATGTGAGCCTATCTATAACATCCATGTAACCTTTCTTTTTTTAAGTGAATTTCTATGTTTTTTTAATTCTATTTCCTAACTATAGCGTCCCTGTAACCTTTGTTTTTTTCAGTGAATTACTATGTTTTTTTTAACGTATAGTAATTTTCATTACTATATGTTGAGCCAACCCCCGCCGTGCAGCCCCCTTCCCCAGGCGATCGCACACCCCATCTCCCAGAGCCTGGCCCAAACATTAAATTTTTTTGGGGGGGATCTCAGCCCCAAGGACCCCATCCCCCGAGGCCTGACTAATTACATTTTTTGGGGGGGGAGCGGGCCCCGTGGCCCCCCTACCTCCGCCGATCTTAGTCCTGCCCCCATCCCCGGGGCATGGCCTAATTATTTATCTTTTAGGGGTGGGGGGAACACGTGCCCCCCCCTTCCCAGGGTCTATTGTGGTCCTGGAGACCTCATCCCTGGGGCCTGGCCATGTGACATGGGTGCCCCTGAGGGCACACAGTCTCAATGCTGAGGACCGTGGGAGGAGCCTGAAGGGCCCAAGGGCCAGCTGGCTTCCTGCCTCCTGCGCGAGCCAGCATTGCTGTCACAGAGAGAGAGCTGCTTAGCAGCTCCCTGTCTGTGAGAGCAGTTTCCTCTGTGTGCCTGTCCGGATCTCCAAGGGCAGGCAGATAGAGGAAACTTCCACTCTGAGGGAGAGAGAGCTGTTTGACAGCTCGCCCTTCATTGGAGCAGAGTGTTCGTTGTGTCTTGGCGGCAGCTATAAAGCTGAAGCCAAGCCACAGCAAACAGCTATGTCTTTGGAGTGGGCACCCCGGGGCATAGCAGGAGCCGGCCCTGGGGAGTGGAGGTCCCCAGTACCATCAATGGCTCCTCGAGGGGGGCCACATGGCTCCCCTCCAACTAGCATAGTCGTGGGGAGGTGGGTGTCCCCAGGGCTGCAGCTTGCCCCAGAGAAGTGGTGGTCCCGTGGCTGCCTGTAGGTCACTAAGCCTCCCAACCAAACTTACAGAATGCCCCACAGAGGTGGTGGTCCCCGAGGCAGCAAAGGGGCTTTGCCCCCGGCCAATGCTAAATGGCCCAGGGGATTTGGCGGTCTGTGGAGCAGCGAGGGGCGCAGGGCCCACCCATTGATAATTGCATTAAATCCCCTGGGAGGTGGTGGTCCCCAGGCCTGCAAGGGAGCCGCCAACATCATAATTATTTAAAGCACCTGGGAGGTGGTGGTCCATGGGACTACGGGGGCTGAGGGGCCCCTCCGCACTACAATAAACAATGCCCCAGGGAGGTGGCGGTCCCCAGGACTTGGCCTACCCAGGGGCTTAGGTATTAAGAAATACAGGAGCCTGCACTTCTTTTTTTTTTTTTAATTGCCATTGAATTCCTCAGATTTTTACCCACTATTAACTTTGTCCCTTTTTGACAAATCTCTACAAAACTTCGTAGATCTATAGACCTATTACTTTTTCCACATTGGCAGATGATGTAAAGTTTCACAATGAGTCATCAGAAGGGGGCAAAGAAACAAGGGGGATTCCAAACTTGTTTCTCCCCCTATGCATTTTCAGCTGATTTGTTTGGATTTTTTTAGACACATGTAGCACTAAAACGGCTGAACATATTTTCATGAAATTTGGCAAGATTATAGATTATGGTGTGGAAAGGATCCTTTTTGGGGTTGCATGGAAATATGTTCAGCTGCTTTGGACTTGTATGACACTAAACCATAGTGATTTATTTTTGTGAATTTCACAAAATATCATGAAGCTACTGCTGTACTTGGCAATGATAAGGCATTATGTGATTAGCTAATGACTGACTTTACAAAAGTTAAAGCTAGCCATGTTGTTTTAAGCACACTTGGCTGTGTACTGGGGTAGGGACTGAGATCTAGGTAAGTATAGGTTTTATATTCTTCCCTACCTATTACCACTTTATTAAAGTGGTATAGGTAGGGAAAAATAATATTTTTTTTATATAGTTTTTAAAAAGTTACAGAGTACCGAGGTACTTTCTAAGAAGTACTGCAGTACTTCGGACTGCCAGACTCGTAATAGGACCCAGAGTGTGGTAAAAACAACACAGCTGCCTTTAAGTTTTGTAAAGGCAGACACGCCCCTCCACTCTACCGTACAACATGCTACTCCACTGTATGCCACTACAGTCTACACCACTCCACTATACGCTAATGAAATCTACGCCACTCCACTCTACAAATTATTGGTATACCTTAAATTTCTAATTTACGCAACACTTTCAAATTAATATTCCATACACAGTGTAGTGAACTCAGTAGCCACACTACATTAACTATAACTCGCGCCTTCTCTGTGCACTGCTTATACCCTTTTATATCACATTACTTATACCAACTGAAATCACAGTATTTCTAAAAACACTTATGACATCTCAAATCGCATAATTTTTTAGAACAAAGTGGATGGTAGAGTGGTGGGTTATAGTGGTATAGAGATGTGTTAGTCAATGGTTTTGCTGTTTGTCTGGAATCGAGTTTAGAACCATGGAATTAGACTTGTCCTTCGTACCCACTCCAATCCACCACACAGGGTTAATGACGCACAATATTTGGCCTCCATGTCTCTTTTTATGAATTAGAGATGCCAAGATGAGGGTACTGAGCAGGTGTAGTAAGATTTCTCTAAAACTTTGCTTAATGCGTGTATCCAGAACATGGGACTGATTTTAAAGATGGTGGTGGGTCTTCCATTTGGTTGTGGTCTCATTGTTCTGCTCTGCAAAATTATCTCTGAGAGGGTCTCCCTACAATCCATCCTGTATTAATTCTTTCTTATTCAATAGGTTCTTCTCCAGTGAATCTGCAGCAGGTATATGTTTATTTACTATCTGCGCCTAGGGTCCTGATAATATGCTACATATTCTTCCCACACTGCACTATTTAGATAGCGGTAACTCCATTGGTGCAGACAGTTTGGATACCAATTTCCAAAATACACTGGAATTCACTGGAAAGTATGCTTTGTGTGCACAGCTACGTTAACAGGGGCCGGTTGCCTACTGACTCAAAATTTGACCAACTGAGTGCAGACAAGTTCCCTGCCTCCCCCCCCATCTCAAGCCATAAAACCTGCAATCCATGTACAGTGAGTGTCTTTATCCTTTCTGTTTTAACTTTCCCTCTTTCCCTTCTCTTTGCTTTTTCTTGTTTTAATTTTTTGGGAAATGACTGGTGAGTGGCTTATAGCACCAACAAAATCATGAATGAATTAATGAATGGTAGAGGTAGACCCAGAAACCAACACAGTTCAGCAAAGCAGTAAGTACACAAAGAGCTGTTGAGAATGGTTAGCTGAGCATGTAGTGATATTGTCAAAGTTATTGCAGCTAGACTGAATGGTTCATGTGGTTGCCATCGTCCATCTTTCGTCGGGCAGTTCTTCTTCCATGATGTATGGATGATGGTTTATGTTTCATGAACTCATTTGATTGCTGAGAAATCTCCATTTCATGAGTTTTAGTGGAACTAGTACTTGGACGAGTTTCATTGTTAACACTGGTATTGTTTCAGGACTTTTGTGAAGTCGTTTGTCTGGCTCAGTAGGGGCAATAATCCAACCCTACATCTCGTTCTGCTGCCATGGAAGCAGCTGGTCATGCCAATGCTTTCTTCACAGCTAAACTTGACGCTTGACATGTGTGCATTTCTCAGTGCTCTGGAAGTTGCCGTTTCTAGATAGAGCCTGCTATTTCCTATCATGGAAACCCAGAGTGAAAGCCTGATGAAAGCAACACTTTGGCAGACCCTATTGACTTGACTGGCTCAGCTGCTTATACTCTGTCCTTTCAACCCATCAGCCTCCTCAGATCCTCTGAGCTCTGGGAGGCCAAGGCTCAGAGGTCCAAGGGCCATGGGGTTGTGGTATATGAAGTGGCATGATGGCCTAAGCTTGTGAGGAGGGATGTGTAAAGTAGCTCTCTTCATGCTGCAGCATGACCTGAAGCCACATTGGTGGTTGGTGTTAATGTAATTGTGTCATTCAGCATGTAGCTCTTTTTTTGATGGGATTGGCAATGAAATATAGGTGAGTGAATGGCCTGTTCATAGTCTGGCGTTGGTTTCTTTAGGAGTGGGGAGATCTGCCTGTATTGAGAGCTTCTGCGAAGATGCCTTGAGCTTTGTTGAAGGGCGAGGGCAAGCCATCCTTTTCATAGGAAATGGCTTAAAGACATCTGAATATCTTGGCGAGATTTGGAAGACATAAGGATTTGAAAAATGGCCATTGCAGGGTGCAACAAGTGAGGAATGGGCTAAGTGGAGAATCAGACTTGATATTATCAGTTAGCTGTTGGATATTCTGTACTTTTTCACCCAAGAAAAGGTTGATGACTTTGCACTGCTCCACAATGTCAGGTGGTTGAGGCAGTGCTTGATTGCCTTGAAGAGTGTTCTGCTTCTTTTGGTGGCGTCATAGATGGTGTTGGTCTAGTACTTTGCTTAGGCTGCTTTGGCTTCTAATAAAGGACTACAGGCAGCAATAAGGCAGAGTAATTTGAAGAAGAGGAAATCCTTTGGACAGAGATGATAATGGTTTTGAAGCAGAAAAGGACTAAATAAGTTTGGCGATTGTTAGGGAACTCCCTAGTAAAAGAGAAGATAATCATCGCTCCACCAGTGTATGAAGATAATTGGAGTACCCATGTAACTACTATATATAAACTTAGTTGGAAAGTTAGTTACTGCATTCCCAAAACTGGCCTAGAGTTATGAAAACAGAGATAACTGAGCAATCCCAAACAGACAAACTACATCCAAGCAGTTCTTTGTCATCAGGAAATCATTTGTAGCCATAGGGTGTTTACGCAGAACATCGGAACCAAAATATTGTGAGACAAAAGAGTGTGTCAAAGCTATTGAGGGCAAAAATATTGTGAAGGTAAGTTTCTATAGGTAAGTAAAGTTTTACTATATATAACTCCATACATATGTACCTTGACGATATATAAATCTTTAAGGTGCATATATGTGAAGTTAGGAATAGTAAATGTATACTTACTCATTTGAACTTACCTTCTCGATATTTTGGTCCTCGATATTTTTAACACAATAATCTGTCCACACAATATTTTTGGTTCCGATAGTCTGTCAGTGATCCAGCTGTAGGTAGTATTAATCCATTGTGGGTTCTGGGTTTATATGGAGTTGCTTTACATATCACAAAGTTCAAACCAAATTCAAGTATTATGCTATACTACCTCACAAAACAGTAACTATAGGTAATACCATCCCAGATTTTATGTGATGGAGCATAATAATTCCCATATACAAAAAGGTGCATGATCCTTCCTGGAAAACTACCATATCATCACACTACTTGATAACTTAAGCAAGATCTTTGCAAAGAGTCTTGAGGTTTGATGAGTGAGTGGTGACATATTGCCCACATTTCAAATAGGATTTAGGAGAGAATTTTCTACCACGATTGAAGTCTATTTCGAAAAATGCAAGTGGATACCTTCTCAGCCCAAAAGGGATTGTCTCTGTATGCAGACTACATAGATTTAACAACAGCTATTGCGGGATCTGTTCAAAAAGATATATAGTAATACTCAATATGTATGGATGTACATCAAAAACTTACAAAGACCTTGTTGTCTCTGCGAGGCGTGGTCCTAAATTATATACGCGAGCTGTCACTTTTTCTTGGAAAACTCAGCCATCTTGGAAAATTGTGAGAACTTTATAGTTATGTACAGAAACTACTTTTAATTGCAAACTTTGTATACTAATAGTTTATGTTTGTATTGCCCTTACTGGCAGAAATGAAAATTAATTAAAAACTTGAACCGTATATTGAAACAGCCCTGTGAAAGGTTGTGTATGTTTTTCTCTGCGAACTTCAGAAACGTTTTATTAAAGTTACAAGCTCTATAAACTCTTTTGAAGGCTGGGGAGCATATTCTAAAATAAAACAACTTGGAGACTACAGTTTTGTGGGGAAATGCCTGCAAGAACCTCTCTTAGGAACAGCATTATTCCACGAAAACATAAGGCAGAATTCCGCATAAACATTAGGAATCGAATTCATGGTTATGGAACTCATATGTATTAGCATCCAAGTGTTAATTTCATCGAAAGCTTTCTCAAGAAAATACCATTTCATGATTACTTAGCTACATATACACACATAACTTCCCTTTTCCATGTTCACATGTTAATAATATTTCCACACAGACCATCCATGTGGTCTGAAGATCTTGCTTTTCAAATAACCAGGCCTGCCTGGCTGGGGACAGACACACACCTGCTGAGCACAAGAATACAGTCATGGGTGATAGAAATACACATAACAAGACGTAACAAACATGCCATGCTTAAAACTCATAGTTATTGCAAAAAATATGCTTGTTACCCTTTGTAACAAATTGCAAGTATCATCCATCTCTCAGTGTGGAGTCACTAAATGAACCTATTTTTATTTGGCCACTGAAAACGTGTTGTGGCCTGCCATTCTAGCCTTCTTCTGGAGTTCAGTGAAATCCTTGTGTATCAGTAGATTTCTCTGCTTGATTAATTTCATTGGGTCGAGCGTGCAAGCGCTGTGTCCCTGTTGTAATCTCTCTATGGGCTTGTAACCACGCCCAAGTCACACCTCTCAGTTTGGTTGGTTTGTGGGCTTGCCCTTTAAAATTAAAAATTTGTTTGATTTCATTAGTGAAAGGCATGCACACGTCATGCCTTTTCCGGTGGTTAGCCCTCCTTGAGAGCACTGGCCAATTCCTGAAAACATACGAGGCTCCATGTTTTCCGTATGGTTTCTGGACTACTTTTTTTCTTTATTTCTTTGGCAGCGTGATCTCGCTGGGCAGTAATCGAGCGCTTTTCATGGCTACCAGTTTAATTCTATTGTTTATCCTAGCGCTCCTTTGCGAATTCAAGGTTTTACACACCGTGAATGCGCTCATTTCTTTTTTATTACTATGCAAAGGAGAAACCGGACCGGTCTTTTTGTTCTGATTAGTCACCTTCATGCTCATGGCGTGGCGCTTTAAATTGGCTCCCTTATGTGAAATTGTATTACTTTTCATTTTCAGTTTATGTGGCAAGAATAGTCTGGTTAGGAGTTTACAATGCTAATAGCTCTAACTCTAGCAAATGCGAGGCCCATTGTATTGCAAATGCTTGTACTTTTTTTGGCAGTTGTTGTTCAAAGGTTCTTAGACTCCAGTGATTGGTGAGTCCATACAATAAATCTCTGTGTGTTTGCCTGTTATTTCATGGTGGGGTTCTCAAAATGTCATGTGATGAGTTTTTTCACCCCACTGGGTCAATGATAGTAAGAGTAGAGTGTGGCATCAACCTACCTGAAGTTAAAATAGACTACTTGTTGCAAGAGACTGGGAGTCTTATTTCCTGGGATCAGGACTTTTGTTTCCTAAGATATACAGCGCATCTCACTTTCATATTTTCTCTTTCTGGAATATTGGTGACTCATTTGCAGTGACTGCCTGATTTCTGTCGATTGAGGTATTCATAGGAGAACACCAAACTTTGTGTCATCATCATAAGACATCTTTGCTTTTTCCAGGCAACATGTTTCACACATCTGCATTCCAGCACTGGAACTTGGTTGCCATATCCATCATCAGTAGGCTGTGAAGTGCATGAAACATCATCATGTTATGAATGTGCGAGACCATTTTAGATTTGGTTTGGTTGCTGATCTCAGAGTAACAAGGATTGTTTGACATATGAAAACCACATTATTTTGAAATATGTAAAAAGCAGTACTTTCGCTAGATGTCAGTTGAAAGGTTGAATATAAAACATAATTTATGATTGCTAAAGCAACTGTTCCATGTATGAGTGAGTGAGCTTGGTGAAGTTTTGATAACAATTTAAAAGTGGGAGCAATTCATCTAAAGATCATTTCACAAATTGTGAAACAAAACTGGGCTTGCTCTGAGTCTCCATGTTAGTTTCCCATTTTAACTTGACATTTTTTACTAATGGTAACTTTACATGTTTTACACTCATATGATAATGTACTGAGAAGATATTCTACATGCAGTTCATTTCTTAGTCAGCATTATTATCATGTTGTTCGTACACTATGTACATGGCTAGATACATAGAATGCAATGTAATGGCATTTACGCTATACGGTTGGAGACAGCGCTAGGGCTCCAGACAAACCATTGTATCAGCTCTGCACCTTTGACACAGTGTGATTGGAACAGTGCATTTAATATATAAATGGCCTCTGTGCTACATTCAGCATATAGGCCCTCATTACAACACTGGCGGTTGGTGTTAAAGCGGCGGTAAGACCACCAACAGGCCGGCGGTAAAAAAAAGGAATTATGACAGCAGGGGAAACTGCCAACATAGACAGCCACTTTAACACTCCGACCGCCACACCGGTACAAACAAACAGCATGGCGGTCACCGCCAACTGACAGGCGGAAGACAATGTACCACCCACACCATTATGAGAGGCCAATCCGCCACCTTTTCCGGGGCGGATTCAACGCGAACAAAAACTCGGCCGAAAAAGGATTTGGAAGTGAAAACTCTCACCTCTACACACCACAAAAGGAACCAGGACCCCATGGAGCCGGAACTCCAAATTCTCCCTGCGATAGTCTTCCTGCTCGTCTACCAGGAGCACGACCGACGGCGGAGACGACCACTGTGAGTACTGCACCTACAACACAGGGGAGGGGGGAGGGAAAAGAGAGTGACACACACATGCAACATGCAACACCCTCACCCCCACCCTCACACACAACACACACACAAATACATGCTGAAATGTTACATTTCCCCCCCAAACACCCCAGAAGAACGCAAGGACAAAAGGAAATGAGGAAAATCCATTACGCAAAATATATATACACTATTAACAAATATGTACACCAAGATTTCAAGTCGATGTACTGCACCTATATAGTCCATGGACCACTGGGCCCAAAATGCATGAGCGAGGCCCACACAACATACCCAATCCAAACAGAGAGAGCACTGCAGGAACATCAGATCGAAATAAAACAGGCACCTCAGGGGGAAGGGAAGGGAGGGCACCTCAGCCGGATGGGTGCACGACACCAGCTCCAGGAGGGGGCTCCATGCCCATTGATGTATCCTGGGGAGTGCAAAGCCACAGTCTCACAAGTCTCTCCAGTGGGTGGGTTGCCCACTGCTTTATCCTGGGGAGTACAAAGCCACAGTCTCGCAAGTCTCTCCAGTGGGTGGTTTGCCCACTGCTTTATCCTGGGGAGTGCAAAGTCACAGTCTCACAATTCTCTCCAGTGGGTGGGTTGCCCACTGCTTTATCCTGGGGAGTGCAAAGCCACAGTCTCACAAGACTCTCTAGTGGGTGGTTTGCCCACTGCTTTATCCTGGGGAGTGTAAAGCCACAGTCTCTCAAGTAAATAACAGTCTCCACTGGTTCTGGAGGGGGCTTTGTGCCCAGAGTGCTTCATCCTGCCAAGGACTGAGGTAGTGGATGAGATACTCCACTGGTTCTGGAGGGGGCTTGGTGCCCAGAGTGCTTCATCCTGCCAAGGACTGAGGTAGTGGATGCCTTTCTCCACTGGTTCTGGTGGGGGCTTAGTGCCCAGAGTGCTTCATCCTGCCAAGGACTGAGGTAGTGGATGAGATACTCCACTGGTTCTGGAGGGGGCTTGGTGCCCAGAGTACTTCATCCTTCCAAGGACTGAGGTAGTGGATGAGGTACTCCACTGGTTCTGGAGGGGGCTTGGTGCCCAGAGTGCTTCATCCTGCCAAGGACTGAGGTAGTGGATGCCTTTCTCCTCTGGTTCTGGAGGGGGCTTGGGGCCCAGAGTGATTCATCCTGCCAAGGACTGAGGTAGTGGATGTGACACTCCACTGACAGTAGGGCAACATGGAAGCTGTCCAGGCCCCTGGAACTGACCATCAGCCTCGTACGAATGACCACTGGGGATGGCAGCCATGTCTGCGGTGGTGCCACTGGCACATAATGTGGCGTGGCCGCTGGTGGTGCTGGCAGCGGGCTCAGTAGCGGCGGTGATTGTGGCGCTGATTGGCCAGCGGTGCTGGTGGGGGGCTCACTAACCTCGGTGCTGGCAGCGGTGTCCAGAGCGACGGTGCCGGTGGGGGGCTCCCTGAGCTTGCTGCTGGAGGAGATGTCCTGAGCGGTGGTGCTGGTGGCGGCCTCACTGAGCTTGCTGCTGCTGAAGGGCACAGTGTCTGCGGTGCAGGTGAAGGGCACAGTATCCTGGGTGCTGGCGGCAGTGCCCGTGGCTGCGGTGCATGTGGCGGTGCCGGTGGTGGTCTTGTCTGCCGTGCAGGTTGGCGGAGACTTCCCTTTCTTTCTCTGGCCCTTCCCCACCTTGGATGGTGGTGCAGCTGTCTTGCCACTCCCAACTGTTGTCCTGCCTGAACCCTTGGTGGCAGGTGTTTTGGCCTTGTCTCTCCGAGCTGTGGGCAACTTCTTTTGTTTTGGAGGTGGGGGACTGTCCTTGGCCTCGCTCCTTGGGACACTGGCTGCCCTGCTGCTTGGCGCACTCCAGAAGCTGGTTACTGCTGGCGCCACTGTTCCCGTTGATGTGGTGGCTGAGGTGCTGGGTTGGTACCTGGAAAGGCAGGCCCTAGGGGATGGAAGGGGTGGGGGAGGTGAAGGGAAGAGGTCAAGGTTTGACAGGAAAAGTTTTTTAGACACACTGGGACGGGTAGATGGAGGGGGTTTGGGAGTGGAGGAAGAGGTACTGGTTGTAGGAGGTGTTAATTTGCTGACTTTGGGTGAAGGTGCATGGGCTGGAGGCTGTCGTGAGGTGGATGGCTGTTGGGTGGGTGTGTGACTGCGTTTGTGCTCTTTGGGAGGAGGGCTCACAGACACACTGGGAGAGGACACAGGGATATGTGAATGGTAGTGGGGGTGGTGAGTGCACGTGAGCGGTGTGTGGTGATGGTGTGCTGGTAATGGAGGTAGTGGCTGAAGATGTAGTGCATGCAGGTGGGAGTGGAGACGTGACAGGGAGGAAGGAGGGAGACGTGGAGGAGGGGGACACATTGGAGGCTTGTGTGTTGAGGTGTGTGCATGCTGGTCTGATGGTGTGCTTGGGATAGGCTGAGGTACTCGGAATTGGGTCTGGGTGGAGGAAGTTGGAGGGGGGAGGTTGGACACATGGACAATGGCTGCCATCAGTGATGATGCCAGAGTCTGAAATGCTCTCTGTTGGGCTGCCTGACCAGAATGAATGCCCTCCAGGTATGCATTTGTCTGTTGCAACTGCCTCTCTACACCCTGGATGGCATTCAGAATGGTAGACTGCCCAACAGTGAGGGATCTGAGGAGGTCAATGGCCTCCTCACTGAGGGCAGCAAGGCTGACTGGGGCAGGGGCTGAGGTGACTGGGGCGAAGGAGATGCCCACCCTCCTGGGTGAGCGGCCACAGGGCACACGCTGAGGGGTTGCTGGGACGGCGGTGCTGGTAGGGGGGGTGGTGGCTGTGCCTGTAGATACAGTGGGCACAGAGGGGCCCACCACCGCAAGGGAGCTCCCATCAGAAGAGGAGTCGGTGTGGGAAACATCCTGAACAACTAGGTCTAAACCACTACTTGCCTGAACCACTACTGCTAAACAACTAAAAAGTCTCTACAACTAAGTACTGAACAACTACTGTCTAAACAACAATTGTGCCTGAATAACAATTGCCTGAACAACTAATTTTAAGGTAAGGTTTTCCTTTTGATTTTTATGGTTTATTAGTTGTTTAGAATATATATATATATTAGTTGTTCAGGCAATTGTTATTCAGACACAATAGTTGTTCAGACAGTAGTTGTTCAGTACTTAGTTGTAGAGACTTTTTAGTTGTTTAGCAGTAGTGGTTTAGGCTATAGTTGTTTAGGACCTAGTTGTTCTGTCACATATTCGTCGGTGTCGCTGGTCGCAGCTCCTGTCCCCGCTGTGGAGCTTCCCTCGCCCTCCGTCCCACTGGTGAATTCTGAGTCTGTAGTCTTGCCCTCCATGGCCATGTGGGATGCAGCTCCCTCCTGCTCCAGTGGCACAGCTCCTCCGCCTGATGATGCTAATGCACACAAGAACAGGGAGACCACAAAGAGGGGGGAAGAAAGTAGAAAGACATGTTCAGTCCATGCAATACCGCTATCGTTTGCAGACACTACAGACACAGCAGCCCTCTGCACTGCGCCATGCACTTTGAGTTCCCTAATTGATCACAGGGACATGGGATACAAGGCCTATGCCCGATTGCTACACACATGCAAGTCACAGGAGCCTGAATAGGTGTAGATGGTTCTTACCACTTTTGGGGATGGGGTGACACTGAGCCTGCCTCACAAAGGGTCCTTGCCTACAAGCCTCGCCCTAGCCTTGGGGAACCCACAGCCCACCTCCCCCACCCAGACACCTCCAATGTGTGCTGAATCAGAAGGATGTGAGTGTACTCACCCCCTTGTTGCTGCTGTGATGCCCTCAAGCGCCCATCCAACTCCGGATACGCCACCGCCAGGATCCGGAACATCACGGGGGTCATGGTGCGACGGGCACCCCTCCCACGTTGGGAGGCTATCCCCAGCTGGGCCTCCGCCGTCTTTTTGCTCCAGCGGCAAATGTCCTCCCATCTTTTACAGCAGTGGGTGCTCCGTCTGTGGTGAACCCACAGGGCCCGGACGTCCTTGGCGATGGCACGCCAAATATCCTTCTTCTGGTGGGCACTGACCTACAGGAATAGTACAGGGGAAAAGGAACAACATTAACCGTCCGGACCGTCACAGGCCCACGTTCCCACCCTTGCTCTATCGCACATCCACTCACCGTCGTTTCATGCACGCCTCATTCCCCCCATCTCCCATCCACACCACTCTAAACAGTCATTGCCCATACAGCATGCTCACAGTGTACTCACCTGTTTGTCTGGAGGACCGTAGAGTAGCGTGTGCTGGGGGAGGATCCCATCCACTAGTTTTTCCAACTCCTCCAATGTGAAGGCAGGGGCCCTTTCCCCAGACACTTGAGCCATTGTCGCTTCCAGACTGAGGTCACAGTAGCACTTGCAGTGTAGGTCCTCTCCTGCCGATCAGGTATCAAGTGAATGAACAGAGAGAAAATGGCAGTCACGTCCGCGACGGTGCATACCGTCACCGCCGGCGTACATCGTCATTGGCTCCTGGGACCCATAGAGTCCAATTTTAACCAATGCAGGATTGCGCCACGGTCTTCGACCGCCTACCGCAACGGTGTACGCCGCCAGCGCAGTTACCTCATATCCCCTTGTCCCACATTACAGGTCAGGCAGCTGCCATTTCAGGGGGCCACATGGCATTCATTTTAAATGCGTCACACATATATAGGCCTTGTATACACTGAGACAGGCACATAGCGGATTGACAAATGTGTGCAATAAAGTTGTTTATTTCGTACCTCAGTGTTGGCTGACCCTCTGATCGCTGTTCTCATCCATGGAGCATGTCCGCTGGGGCAGGTGAGGAGATGGCGGCATCCTCCGGTGTACAGACCGCTGGTGGACCTGTCGACAATGGAAGAGCGACATGTAATAGTCACCTACAGACTTGATCGTGCCACAATCCAGGAACTGTGTGCCCAGTTGGAGCCAGACCTGATGTCAGCTATCCGCCATCCCACAGGTATACCCCCTCTAGTGCAGGTCCTGTCAGTACCCCATTTCCTGGCAAGTGGGTCCTTTCAAACAGCAGTGGCCATTGCATCAGGGATGTCCCAGCCAATGTTCTCTAATGTGTTGTTCAGAGTGTTGTCTGCCCTGCTGAAACACATGCGCAGCTACATCGTTTTCCCTCAGGTGGAGGATTTGCCTACAGTGAAAGGTGACTTCTATGCCCTAGGACATATCCCCAACATCTTAGGTGCCTTGATGGGACAGATGTGGCCTTGGTCCCCCCCGCAGGAGTGAACAGGTGTACAGAAACCGGAAGAGTTACCATTCTATGAATGTGCAGATGGTGTGTTTGGCCGACCACTACATCTCCCATGTGAACCCAAGTTACGTGGCTCAGTGCATGACGCTTACATTCTGAGGAATAGCAGCATCCCTTATGTGATGGGGCAACTCCAGAGGCACGTGTGTGGCTATTAGGTGAGGACAAGGACCCTATACCGAGTGAATAGTTGTCTGGGGTTGCCCCTAAGGGTTAGTGTGTGTCTAACAGCTGTCCCTCGACATTTGCAGATGACTCTGGGTACCCCAACCTGTCATGGCTACTGACGGCAGTGAGGAATCCCAGGACAAGGGCAGAGGAACGCTACAATGAGGCACATGGGCGAACTAGGAGGGTTATAGAGAGGACCTTCGGCCTCCTGAAGGCCAGGTTCCGAAGCCTCCATATGACAGGTGGTTCCCTCTACTACTCACCAAAGAAGGTGTGCTAGATCATTGTGGCCTGCTGTATGGTGCACAACTTGGCTTTGCGATGACAGGTGCCTTTTCTGCAGGAGGATGGTCCTGAAGGAGGTGTTGTGGCAGCTGTGGAGCCTGTGGACAGTGAAGAAGAGGAGGCAGAAGAAGAGGACATAGACAACAGAAACACTGTGATCCATCAATACTTCCAGTTAGACACAGGTAGGAAGACATCACTGCCTCCTACATCTGATAAAAGTGTTCGACCTCTCACTTTCACACAGAGTATGGACCCTGATTTGTCACTTTCCCTTTCGGTTTCACAGATGTGGGTCACACTGTGTGACCTCTGCTATGATGTTACCTCATGGACTAGAGCTATGTGACATAGGTATGTTGATAATACAATGGACATTGCTATTTCCCTCAGTTATTGCAAATACACAATTGTGAAAGTACAGACTGACTCCAGATTGTTTTGTGATTTAAGGGTGTTTATTTAAGTGCTAAATAGTGGAGGGGGTTGTAAAATGGTCAGGGGTGATGGTGGAGGAATGTCCATAGCAGAGTCCAGTCTAATAGTCCAAAGGGGCATAGGAAGTGGAGCTAGGGCAGTTTAAGGATGGAGAGGGTGACAAAGTGGGAGAGAAGGATGACATTCAGGGTGGTCTAATTTCTTGGCGGGGTCTTGGCATTGTTCTCTGTCTTTGTCCTGGATCTCAGGGACCGCTTGTGGGGTAGTTCTCTATCAGCAGGGGGTAGGATGCTGGTGTTGTGGTCATGTGGCGGTGCCCCCTGTCCACTAGCGCCAGCGGAGGTGGTGGGCAGTTCATCGTCCAGGCTAGTGTCAGGGGCCCCTTGTTGTGCCACAGTGTCCCTCCTGGTGTTCACGAGGTCCTTCAGTACCCCTACAATGCCCAGGGTGGTATTGATTGATTTGAGTTCCTCCCTGGACCCCAAATACTGTTCCTCCTGCATCCGCTGGGTCTCCTGAAACTTGGCCAGTACCGTTGCCATCGTCTCAGGGGAATGATGGTATGCTCCCATGATATTGGAGAGGGCCTCGTGGAGAGTGGGTTCCCTGGGCCTGTCCTCTCCCTGTCACACAGCAGCCCTCTCAGTTCCCCGGTTTTCCTGGGCTCCTGTCCCCTGAACCGTGTGCCCACTACCACTGCCCCCAGGTCCCTGCTGTTCTTGGGGTGGTGGGTTAGCCTGGGTTCCCTGTGGTGGTGGACACACTGCTGCTTGACGTGTCCTGGGGACAGAGGTATGGGCCCGCTGGGTGGATGCTGTGCTGGTGTTTCCTGAGGGGGGAGGCTCTGTGGTGGCATGTGACAGTGTGTGGGGAACCGACTGTCCTGAGGTCCCAGCTGGGCCGGGCTGGTCATCTAGATCCAGTTGGACAGAGCTGCTGTCATCACTGTGGGTGGAGTGGACATGTCTGGAACCTCCTGTCCGGTGACATTGGGTAGGGGTCCTGCAGGGGTGTAAAGGCATGATTATTGCATCTGTGTGTGCCATGGTGTGCAATGGGTGGGTGACCCTGTACCCCAGTGCTTCCATTCCTGTGTAGGACCTTGTGTAATAATTGTTTAGGAGTCTGTGTGGGTATGTGTAGTGGATATACATTGGTGATGGGGTTCCATACTTTGTTGTTGCATACAGGGCTTGGTGTTTGGATGTGTGGTTTGTGATAGTGGGGCTTATGTGAGGAGTTGGAGTGATGGGGGTGAGGCCGAGGGTGGGGGTATGTGATAGCATGCAGGTAGGGTGGGGGATGAAGTAGTTAAAGCTTTGACTTACCAGAGTCCATTCCTCCTGCTACTCCTGCGAGGCCCTCAGGATGCAGTATAGCCAAGACCTGCTCCTCCCATGTTGTTAGTTGTGGGGGAGGAGGTGGGGGCCCGCCGCCAGTCCTCTGAACCGCAATGTGGTGTCTTGAGACCACGGAACGCACCTTCCCCCGTAGGTCGTTCCACCTCTTCCTGATGTCATCCCGTGTTCTTGGGTGCTGTCCCACTGCGTTGTCCCAGTCCACGATTCTGCGCCATAGCTCCATCTTCCTAGCTATGGTCGTGTGCTGCACCTATGATCCGAATAGCTGTGGCTCTACCCGGATGATTTTCTCCACCAGGACCCTGAGCTCCTCCTCAGAAAACGTGGGGTGTCTTTATGGTGCCATAGGGTGGTGTGGGTGATGTGTGAGGTGGTGTGTGTTGTGATGTGTGGGGTGATGTTTAGGGGTGTGTGGTGTTTTGTGCGTGGATGTGTATGTGTGATGGTGTTGTGTGCCTCTGTATGCTGGTGTTGTCTTTGCTTTGCTGTCTCTCTGGCCTTCTTCAAAATTTTGGTAGTAAGGGTTTGAGGGTAATGTGGGTGTGTGTTTTATATTGTATTGGGTGTGTGGGAGTGGTATGTGTATCAGGTGTGTGTATTTCGATTTGTCCAATGTGGTCGTGTTTTGTAAATGTGTGTATTTTGAGCGCGGCGGTGTATACCGCCAATGGTTTACCGCAGTTGAAAGACCGCTGCGTTGATTCGTGGGCCGTGATAGTGTGGGCGTATTCCTGTTGGTGTGACGGTGTTGGTTTTGTTATCGCCAGTTTATCACTGACCTTTGGTGTGACGGACTTGTGTAGGTGTCTAGATTTTGGCGGATTCAAAGCTGTGGGTCGTAATAGCTGTGGCAGAATTCCGCAACGGTGTGTTGGCAGTCTTCTGCACGGCGTTAAGCGGCATTTACCGCCAATGTTGTAATGAGGGCCATAAACACTTGCTGTGATTGTCCTGGAACACGACGCAGTGTGACTGAGATGCAGTCCTTCTGATTCTGACCTCTATCCTGTAAAGGACGATAGCCTGTCCTACAAAGGCCGGCTTGCTGACACATCATACTCGGGTATCGGGAGGGCTTAGGTTATCCCACGGGATGTGGCAGAGAGTACTCCCATTAATCTCTTGCTAGAGTAGGTAGTGTTAGGTAGAAGTATAGTCACATAGTATTGTTAGGTTGATTTAACTGTTTACTCTTTACACCATTCTTATAATGCTGGTTACCATGCTTTGTTTCTTCTCCCTAATAATTGCAGCAAACTCTTTCTATACAAGAATAAGATTGTTTCAATAAATGTTTGAAAAGTCAATTTGTATCTTTTTTTGTGTTTACCTCGGACATGCAAAAACAAGCAATGAAAGGCTAGATCTGTTTCCATGATTTCCTTGGGTAATAAAGTTTCCTACGGTAAGACTGTGCATTTGGGTAACTAAAGCATTCAAAACTGTGGGGTCTGAGTGCTCTCATGCCATCAGAATATGTTGACCTAGTTTCTGGCTACCTCACTGTGTGCCATTTGGACCCATAAATGTTACAGGATACCTGCTGGTGTCTACAACCTCGAACATGACAACACAAATTCTCCCAAGGAAATCGTGGAACTACCCTTGCGTTTTTAACTCAGGCATGCCCAGAGGGAGACACAAGAAATACATGAATTGGCATTTCAAACATTTATGGAAGCAACTGGATTCTTGTGTAAAACATGTGTGCTACAATTATCAGTAGAAGAATACAGAGCATAGTTAGTACGCAGTGTTCCAAGATTGGTGATGAAGATGAATAATTCAACCATTATAAATGTTGCATTGATCATATGAATACATATAATTGTACTCTTGCCTAGCACTGCCTGTCCTAGACAGCATATTGGGGATGTGATTCTGTCAGACACCTTAGAATGGACTAACTCCCTATTTACCAACATGTGTGTGTCATCTGTTAGCCAGTCTTCGTGCAGAGTTGACCACTGTCAGTAGAAACAGTGTTGTTTGCAACTTCCACAGATATTTCTGTTGGCATCCCAATCACAAGTTCTAAAGAACATACAGGGTCCGCTCCAACCCAATCTGCAGCTACTGAAGGTGTGACAGCCATCAGTGCATCCACAGTGGATGAGCTAGGATCCAAAGATCCAGGAGCCACGGCATCCAGAGAAGGCTCATAATGTGCATTTTACAGCAACAGCAATTGTGCAGGACATCTTTGAAAATTGATTTTCAACGGACCCATCAGCAATTCCACACCCGTAGATTTGGCCAATTGTATTTCAAGGCATATATCCAAGTCATACTTGAAAGTGCACAGCAAACAGTGGAACATAGGTAACCATACAGATCAAAAAGTCAAGGACCAGTCATCATTCAGATCCTAAGGTAAGGGCGTGCCAAAATACTACATCAAGTGTTCAGGACACATTAGCACATGTGATAGTGCCATTCCCATTTGGACTCATGGTGGAACATCCATTGCGGAGCAGCAAAAATCAAAAAAGGATCTTGCCAATCAGAAATAGGACAATCAGTATGCCTCCAAAGACGTTGGAAACCAGGAAGAGTATGAAAGATGGAATCACTCCGAAGACAGTCTGTAAAGTGCCAACAAATCCAGACCCAATCACTTTAAAACAATGTACTACTCGCACAGTATTTTAAGCATTAAATATGCAGTGCACTGGTTCTCTGAAGTGTTATGGAAGGTTAGTGCATAGTAGCGATTGAATTTCAGAAGACCTTGCAACTCGCAAATCAAACATCTCTTTTGCAGATTTTCAGGAAACTTCTTTCTGAAACAATGAAGCATTCAGTCTGCTCAGACTCTCAAAGTTCATATGAAAAATAGGAATTATAGGCAAAACTGTCCCCACTCTAGCTGTCAGAGCCGGTGGAAGAAGCACATTTGTGCAACGGGTCACAACCCTGGAAATCGTCACAACATAGGGCACTCCTGGTTTCATTCCTCAGCAATTTTGGTCATTCAACATCAAACAAACTTCTATTGGAAAGTAATCTGAATGCCGGACAAATTACAGCAGCTGGGGAACCGTTCAGATAACAAGATAAATTTGCTTTCGATGCATTTCATGCTCCATGAAGTGTAACCTCCCTTCAAACCAAAGAATGTCCAAAAGTATTCTGTAATCAAAAAGATGGAGTAAGGTCTTGTGTGCAAATCCCTCCCCTAAATGCTTTATACCTGCCCACCTGAAAGTGTTTTAAACAGGACCTAAAGTGGAATGTTGAAATTGGCAGAGAAATAAATCAATGTATCCACTCAGCTGATCATGTTTCCAACAAAGTACATGGTAATTTCTGTAGATGTTCTGTTTAACATTGTGTATCCCGTTCCTTCTTTGCCATTATTTTCTGCTCTCCTGTTCAATTTTATGGCAGAATTAAATCAATCATGTTCAAATGCTTCCAGGGCACACAACCCTTCCTCAGAGTTTGTAAAGACCACCTTAATAGCATGATAAAGCTAAGTTGACTTTTTCCATGTTGCAAGAGGAACATGTCACTCTGTATGATGTCAATAGCCAACAACATAATATTACCCAGATAACATTCTAGTGGCTAAAGGAGTCATACCATTGTCAACTAGTGCTAAAGCCTTTTCTAAATTCAGTCTGGCAACCTCACATATCAGCTCAGCAGTTTCCTGCTGTGACACCTTCCACAACTCATTGTACCTTCCAAGACTCATTGTACACGGCATACAAAAGCATTTATGAAGTGTCTTTCTAGGACCTAGCAAAACATCCTAGTCATCTGACTTGTCTGAGTGACAAGTGATCTTTCGCCTTGCCTAATGTGGAATGTTGTAACCATTAAAAGCATAACTTTACCACACTATGGTGGTCATTATGAGTTTGGCGGCACATCCCCGCTACGCTGGCGGTGGCCATCTGACCGCCAACAGACTGATGGTACAGACCACTATAATACAACCGTGGCGGTGAACTGGCCAGCACACACCCAGTACACCGCCTGTACCGCCAGTGCGGGCCATCCGCCGCCGATGTCAGATGCCATCTACAAGGCGGCAGAAAGGACCTTACTGCAAACCATATTAGGGATCAGCAGACCGCCACGATTTCCGGGGCGGGCCAACCCCCACTCAAAGCATGGTGGAAAGGAACAGTATAAAAGGAAGCACTCACTGTAGGGACACAGAGGAGGCTGCCGGCGACATGGATGTGAACTGGAGATCTTCCTGATGCTGGTACTTGCTATCCACCTCCAGGACATATAGGGGGTCATTCCGACCCTGGCGGTTGCCTACCGCCAGGGCCGGGGACCGCGGATGCACCGCCAACAGCCTGGCGGTGCATCCATGGGCATTCTGACAGCGGCGGTACAGCCGCGGTCAGAAACGGGAAACCGGCGGTGTCCCGCCAGTTTCCCGCTGCCCAAGGGAATCCTCCATGGTGCCGCTGCAGGCAGCGCCGCCATGGGGATTCCGACCCCCTTACCGCCAGCTAGGTTCTGGCGGTTTTGACCGCCAGAACCTGGCTGGCGGTAACGGGTGTCGTGGGGCCCCTGGGGGCCCCTGCAGTGCCCATGCCAATGGCATGGGCACCGCAGGGGCCCCCTAACAGGGCCCCACCAAGATTTTCAGTGTCTGCCAAGCAGACACTGAAAATCGCGACGGGTGCAACTGCACCCGTCGCACCCCTTCCACTCCGCCGGCTCCATTCGGAGCCGGCATCCTCATGGAAGGGGGTTTCCCGCATCTTCTGACCGCGCAGCGGTATTCGCCGCCCGCCAAAATCAGAATGACTGCCATAGTGCCGACGAAGATGACAAAAGTGAGTACGCCGCCTACCACACAAGGGAGGGAAGGGGACAATTACACACCCACAAGCCACACACTCCCCAACACCGACTGCCACACCCACATACAAACACACCGACAGCAACGCCCCTACCAATATGCTCACACATACACGCACTCACAATACACTCACGCACAACCAGAACACACACGACACACACACACACTAAACAACACCAACCATAAACACGTCACAACACACATACCCAGCCACACACAAACTGATCACAAAACCACGGCCGACACAGACACCAGCAGAAGACGGCATACCAGACACACATACAGCACACAACCACAAGTGCCGAACACGCATACACTAGTACCATACCATGACGCCATCGTCCATACCACTCACTCCACCCACACCATGCACAACAACTGACCACACATCACAACCAATTACTCACACACATACCATCCACACCAACTTCCAAAACTATCACCACACAAACAGCATTGCACACACAAATACAGACAGGGGCAAATTTGAAAAATAGAAGTGATGCACCCACACAGGCACAGTACACATGCACAGATGGGTACAACGATGCACATACCTGTGCGCACGAGGCATCCATAGTGAAACGCAGGAAAACTTGATCAAAGGACACCAACTGTGCAAGTTGGCCAGATATAATATTTTCACATTATAAATCATGAACTATTTACAAATGGGCCCATTGGGCAGTTCTGAGATCCATGACCATACGGCCAAACAAGCACAACAAGGCCCCAACTTGACTCCTGACACGACCATGGTCTCCACAGGACAGGGGTATCAATGGGGCAGGCACATCAGGGCGCAGGGGGAGGGGTTGGTGGTGGGGACTTAGGTCATGAAGAGGGTGCTTGGGCTTTGACTTTGGGGGGTGACTTGGGCTTCTGCTTGGCAGGGGGTGTCTTTGTCTTTGGCTTGGGAGGGAGGGCTTGGCCTTAGTACTTGATGGAGTAAGGTGGGTGGTAGCGGGATCACGGTTCTTGTCAGGTGTCTTCTTAGAGGGGGAAGGGACATGGGAACTGGAAGGAAGGTCCAGGGAGGAACATGAAGCAGAGGTACCGGGTTTGGGGAGGACACAGGAACGCGTAGGGATAAGACGGGGTGGGCCAAGATGTTCAAAAAGGTCAATGCGGGAAAGGAAACGTTTTTTAGGAGCACATGGAGGGGCTGTGGAAACAGACATGGAAGTAGAGGTAGAGGGACTGGCCATAGTACATGTAGATGTGCTGGACATAGATGCAGGTGGGTGCTCAGTCTGCTTGTGTGTGGTGGATGAATGTGGGGTGCCTGAGAGGGTATGTTTACGTGTTTTGGGAGGAGATGCGTGAAAAAGAGTGGGAGAGGACAAACAGGTCATGCTAATGTAAGTTGTGGTGGTGTTCTTATATCTGGTGTGTGTGCTGCAGGTGTTGTGGTGAGTGCGGGTGTGGTGTCTGGGTGCATGTCTGGGTGACTGAAGTTGTGGTGACTGTGTCAGTGGGGGCAGGATCTGGAAGTGAGGATGCAGTGCTTGCAGGTGTGTGTGGTGAGGTCACTGAAGGGAGGAGGGAGTAGGGAGACAGTGGAGACATGGCTGTTTTTGTGTTTGCATCTTTATGTTGATAGTGTGCATGGCTGTGGTGTGACTTCTGGTGCTTATGTGTATCCTTGTGTGGCATGTGTGTTGTTCTGTGTGCATGCTTTTTGGCTTGTGTGCTTGGGATAGGTGAGGGGAGAGGTGTGCTGGATGGGGCACAGGTGGTTGGAGTACGGACAGAGGTACCAGTGACACTGGCTGCCGTCAGTGACGAGGCTAGAGCCTGAAACGATCTCTGGAGGCCAGACAAGGCATCCTGAATGCCTTCCAGGTAGGCATTGCTCCGCTGCATTTGGGATGCCAGCCCAAGGATGGCATTTACAATGGTTGTCTGTCCCACAGAGATGGTCCTCAGAATTTCAATAGCCTCCTCATGAGGGCAGCAGGGCTGACTGGGGCAGGGGCTGAGGATACCTGCGGGGAAGGAGACGCCCACTTTCCTGAGTGAGCGGGCCCGGAAACTCTCTGGGCAGCTACTGAGAGGGCGGTGCTGGTACAGTGGGTGGCAGATAAAGATGTTGTTGGGGTGGTCCCAGAGGGGTTTGCCACCGCAAGGGAACTGCCATCAGAGGAGGAGTCCAGTGGTAGTAGGCTCCTCATGGTTCTTGCCTTACCCTCCATCCCACTGGTTCCCTCTGTATTGGTGGACTGTGCCTCCTGGGTCCCATGGGCTGCAGCATCCCCACTCAAGGACACAAGAAAACAGAGAGGGAGGGAGGAGACAAATAAAGGGGTGCAGGCTGTGAGCAGCTCAACTAGGCTGCAGGTAGGCACACATGCAGTACACTCTTCACCTTACCATAGCCTTTACACTACAGGAATGTACCACTGATCAGGAGTGCCTCTTTGGAGTACACTACACTGAAAGTGGTGCCCTACAGATTCAATGCACATGTCCTGCAACTCCAACTGAGATATCCATTTAATGCTCAGATGTATTGAGTACCACTACATCACTTAGCAAAACAAATGGAACACTACCTGACTGCCTTTACTATCATGTTTCCACCTTACCTGGGTATACATGCCCCCCATACAACAAGGTAACTTAACCTGGTCAAGAAGCTGAACACCTGCATACCCTGGCACCTATGAGTCACTGTAACACCAACCTTTCCCCACATTGCCTACTTTCTCCCCAGTACAGTTGACATGCAGGACAGTGTGAAAACTCACCCCCTTGTGGCTGCAGTGATGCCTTTAAGCACCCATCCAAGGCTGAGTAGGCCACAGCCAGTATGTGGGCCATTAGGGGGGTCAGGGTCTGACGTGTGCCCCTCCCCCGTTGGGAGGCCGTCCCCATCTGGGCCTCTGCGGTGTTCCGGGCCCAGAGTCTCAGATCCTCCTAACGTTTTCTGCAGTTGGTGCTCCGCCGGCTATAGACCCCAGGGTCCACACATCCTTGGCGATGGCTCGCCATAACCCCTTCTTCTGATGGGCGCTGACCTGCATGGGAGAAATATAGGAATACACGTTAATGTGGACTGACCACATGCATGCTGACATAGTATACAATCGCACTGACAGTTGACAACAATACATTCCCTTATCTTCCTACAGATACACATTGATGGCCTACTCCACTACTCCTACACGCTCGGTAATCCTACATTCACACACACCTGCACCCAAGCAATCACACTCACTGCTAGGACACTGTTTGTCCCGTCACCTGCACCTCTGGTCGCACATACAACTTTGCATACAGGGGTAGGACCCCATCCACAAGCCTCATCAGCTCCTCCTGGGTGAAGGCTGGGTCCCTCTCCCCTGTAGCACGTGCCATCTTCATGACCAGATGCAGAACACAGCAGCACACGCAGTGGAGTAGTGGTCGTGGTGATTGCAGGAGTCAAGTTGTTAAGGGAAAACAAAATTGTGGTGAAGACTGCAGCGGTACGCACCGTCACCACCGGCGGCGATCGTGATTGGCCCCTGTTCCCCATAGAGATCAAAGTTAACCAATGGGGAATTGCATGGCAGTACAGACCGCCTAATGCAATGACGATTTACGCCAAAGGAGTCATGTCACTTCCATCTGTCATCAGCATGTAGGACAGGCGGCCACCATTTGAAGTGTAAAATGTAATAGAGTGCAATCTCTATGCTCTCTCCGTGCTGTCTTATCTTCCTGAACATGTTCAGCACACCAGTCAAACACACCAATACATGCCATATGTGATGTGTGGCATCAATTATTTGCATTTGTAGGTTGCCTGGCACTGTGTACACATGTAGATTGTCACAGTGTTAGCTGCATGCAACCCTTCCATTATGTGAAGGCTATGTTTGTGCAGTTGTGTGTTCATTGACATCATCCGTAATGTGTTGGTGTGGTGAAATATGTGTGTTGTCCCTCCCTAGGTACCGACCGCTGCAGAGACTGAGACATGCACTGGTGTATCGACCCCTAGTTGACCTGGCAAACATGGAGGAACAACACATCATACTGACCTTCCGTCTGACCCGGATGACCATACGTGAACTGTGTGCCCAATTGGAGCCAGATCTACTGCCAGGTCTATGTAATCCCTATGCTCTTCCACCTACTGTGCTACATTTCTTGGCCAGTGCTTCAGTTTAGGTGACAGTCGCCTTGGAAGCAGGTGTGTCACAGCGAATGTTCAGTAACATCTTAAGGGATGTCCTGGCTGCCTTGCTGGAACACCTCCACACCTACATCTTGTGGATGAGTGAGATGTGAGAGTGCAGTAACTAACAACCTGCCTTTCTAACTCTTCACCCTGTACACAATGCTGAAATGTGCTATGTTTTCCCACTCTTCCCAAGTGATTCTGGCTATCCAAGCCTGTCCTGGCTTTTGGCAGCAGTGAGGTATCCCAGGTCAGGGGGTGACATTAGTTACAATGAGGCACATGGCAGGACAAGAAGAGTTATTGAAAAAACCTTCGGCCTCCTCAAGGCAAGATTCTGGTACCTGCATTTGTCAGGTGGATCCCTGTTCTACTCCCCACACAAGGTTTGCCAGATCTTTGTGGCCTGCTGTATGCTGCACAACTTGGCACTAAGGAGACACGTATCCCTACTGGAAGATGAGGAACAACATGATCCACTGGTGGCAGCTGAGGGGACAGAGGACAGCGATGAAAAGGGGTGGATGATGTGGACTCCGGAACTCAGCTCATTCAGCTATACATCCAATGAGTTGAAGGTACATTTAGCCTAGTGTTTCCCATAACATTTCCTATGTAGAGTTGTGTAAAATTGTAAGATTGTACAACCAGTGCTGGAGACACAGCAGTGTGTGTGGGTGGTGCAATGTGTCTACTGTTACAGACCCCTTACTGCTTCATGTGTTTGATGACTCCCAAAGGTAGTTCACATACAGAAGTTTTGTTTTCCTGGATGTGTTTCCTGCCTTCACATCTATGGACTGTTTGGCCTACAGTTGTACAAATTTTGAAAGCTGCATATGTGTGTGCATGACTGGTGTGTAGTACAACTGGCAAATGGTAATACTGGTCAGTGATTAAGTGGCAGCACTCTGGCAATGATGTTCAACTTTGGACATAAAGCAGGTACATGTGTCATTGAACAAACTGTACCTAAATGTATGCTACATATCTGCTCCTCACAAGGTCTTACTATGGTGGGATACCCTTTCCCATGCCTCGTACAAGGAGGATTAGGACATACCTGGTGCAAGTGTCAGAAAGCCATTTCTCAGATTTGGAATGTTACATGCCTGCAGACATTTGCCCTAGCCAATTTCTGGTACTGTTTAACATTTGACATAGAGAAAGTAATACATCACATGCATGCATTATGAATAAAGCACAGATACATTGGGTGTGAATGGACCATTTTAATTAAGTGCTGCAAAATAAGGGATGGTGAAATACAAGGCAGTGGGCAGATGGTGAACAAAATAGTCAGTTTGGTATACACAGCTGTTGGTAGCACAGGTCCAGAGTCCATAGGGCCAATGGGAAATGGAGCATGGACAGTAGATGGTCAACAAGGTGTGTCAGTGGCACACAAGGGAGACAGTACAAGAAGAGATCACTTCTTGGTGGTGGGTTTGGTCATGGCTACAGTGACTGAGGTATGTCTGGTTGGACGGCCACGTTTGCGAGGGGGTTCTTGGGCAGCAGAGGAAGGGGTGCTGATGTCCTGTGAGTTCCCTGGCAGGGTCACCAGTCCACTACCAGCAGCAACTGTAGAGGGAAAGGGTGTCTTGTATCTTGTGGACGGGGCATGCATGCGGGTGAAGATCTCACGCAGTACTCCAGTCATGTCCTGCAGCACCCCTTTGATGGAGGCCATGGTGGCATTGTGGGTCTGCCATTGCTCTATGGCCTCCTGATGGTGTTCACTCTGCAGCCTCTGAATCTCTGGCAAAGTGGGCAGAATCTGGCCCATCCTGGCCTGGGTGTGCTGGTATTCTGGCATGATTTGGGAAATGGCCTCCTGGCCAGTTAATACCCTTGTTTGGCTCCCCCTTTGCCCCACAGATTGCCTCCCACTGGTACGGTCCCCCTGTACCTGTGACCCTGTTACAGTTACTCCATGCCTACTTGCACAAGGATCTTCATTGTCTTGCCTGGTGACAGGTGGTGACTCCGATCTCTGTACAGGTGGGCACAGAGTGGCTGAGCCAGCTACACTGGTTTGGGGGCATTGGGTCACAGCTGTTGGTGGTGGCTGTGTAGTGGGGAGTATGTCTGGTGGGCGGGGGGGGGCTTCTGGAGGGTGACTGACCAGAGGTTTCCCATGGGCCAGGCTGCTTGCCCAGATCCAAACATCCCACTGTAGTGTCATTACTGAGGCCTTCTTCTGCTGTGGGACTGGCACTTCCTGGCACCTCCTGGTGGCTGCCATGGGCAGTGTCACCTGTGGAGTAAAACAAATCAAGTTGATTGTGTCTCCTGCAGAGTGTTTGACTTTGCATTAGCTGGGTGGCAGTAGTGTTCAACAGCTTAAGGGGATATGGCATTGACAGTCAGTTAGTTGTCAATGGTGGACATTGCACACGTGCATTGCTTGCACACATTTTCAGTGGCATGTGTTTCCTTCTGTTTCTGTCCTCTGTTATGTCATTGCCAATTCCCTGTCAGCATCTGCCACCAGTTTCTTGTGCTTACATTCCCACACATCTGCATGCAGGACTCCCATCGGGATGGGTGCAGTGCATGGATTTAGTCGGATGGGTGATGCATTGTGGGACTTGTGTTTCAAGCATTACATGCAGGGACTGGTGGTTGTGTGCACATTGGTGGGGTGCGTGGGCATGCAGGGGATGGGTATGGGTGATTGATGGGGTGGGATGGATATGGGATAGGGTGTCATTGGCTTACCAGAGGGGAGAGGTGTTGGGGGACCACCGCCAGTCCTCTGGATGGCAATCTGCTGTTATGATGCCATTGCCCGGACTTTCCCCCGCAGATTTTTCCACCTCTTTCTGATGTCGTCCCATGTGCGTGGATGGTTTCCCACTGCATTAACCCTGTGGACGATCCTCTGCCATAGCTCTATCTTCCTGGCTATGGATGTCTGCTGGTCGTGTACACCAAACAGCTGTGGCTCTACCCGGATTATTTTGTCCACCATGGTCTGCAACTCCCTGTCAGTGAAACGGGGGCTCTTAGGGGATGCCACGATGGGGTGTGTGGGGATATGTGTTCTGTGATGTGGTGGTGTTGTTTGGGGTTGTGTAGTGTGTGAATGAGTTGGTGGCAGGTGTGGTGAAAATTGAAGGTGCAGTTGTGGGATGTGTGGGTGTGTTTGTGAGTTCTGTGTGGCGTGGGTGTGCAAAACATGACTTGAGTTTGTGGTGTCTCTTTCCAGTTGGCTGGTAGTTGTGTGGCAGCAGGTAGGAATAGCTCAGGTTTGTGGGTATTGTGGATATGTGTTTTATAGTGGGGTGTGTGAAGTGTACGTATGTGTCTCAGGTTTTGGGTTTTCAAATTGTCCAATGTGAGGTGTTGTTGTTGGTCAGTTCATTTCGTGACTGCGGCGGTCCGTACCGCCAATGGCATACTGCTGTTGCATGACCACTGTGCCGATTTCTGATTCGTATTTGGGAGGGTGGTTTAGTTTTTGCCATGGAGGTGGGGGATTCTGTGTAGCCTGTTTCCCGCTGTCGTTCGGCCTGGCAGGGTCAGATACCTCACTCTTTTCTGGTGGATTTTGCATTTGGGGTCCTATTATGTCAGTAAGATTCCCACGTCCACACTGGTCTTTTCCGGTAGACTGCACCGCGGTTGACGGTTATTAACGTCAAACTCGCAATGACCACCTATGTGTTGATACCACCTCTGAGTGTTGTGTCTGCATGTAACATGGGTCTGGCCTGTTTATTCTAAAACCCTTCATTTTGTTCAAAAAACGTGCATGACAACTGTTAGTATCTAATGGCCACACTAGTCACCCTTCTGGACTAGAATGTGAAAAACTGAATGTACCATTCCTTAGCATACTGTTGAACGTTTCTTCTGTATAGTTTGTGAATTGTTTGGTGCATTTAGATCCTTTATTGTGACCAAGCCTAAGCAGGATGTTTATTGTATGGTTTTGTTCAGAAAAATAATTTGTCTTGGTATTAGACATGCTCTAAACAAAGCCTGATTGCCTTGCACTTGCCAGTCTTTCGGTCACCAAACAGATTTTAAATCAATATTGTCTTTACAAAAGTTAAATTCTTGTATCAGCAACTTGGAAATAAATGGGGTTGAATAAATTAATTCTGGTTCGGTCACCATATTTTTCTCTGCCGTGGAAGGGAGAAGTTTATTATAGACTCTGGGTGTTAGACCTAGCATCTTTAGGGTGCTCTGCTCCCAGACATTTTATCTTTCACCTTCTGTTTTTCGCTGAATCTTTTTTTGGTCTTAGGACTCTGAGCACTTTACTACTGCTAACCAGTGCTAAAGTGTATGTGCTTCTCCCCTAGACATGGTAACATTGGTGTATCCACAAATGGCATAATTAATTTACTTGTAAATCCCTTGTAAAGTGGTATACCATATATGCAGGACCTGCAAATTAATTTCTACTAGTGGGCCTGCAGCACTGATTGTGCCACCCATTCAAGTAGCCCTGTAAACATGCCTCAGGTTTGCTATTGCAGATCATGTGTGTGCAGTTTCACTGCCATTTTGACTTGCCATTTAAAACCTCTTGCCAAGCTTTAAACTCCCCTTTTATTAGGCAGCTAGGCAGCTCATAGGGCAGGTTTCTATGTAAGTAAAAGGCAGGACATGTACTTTGGGAATTCCGTAAAATCCTAAATTACTCTAAGCTGTAATTTGTGACCAGAAAGAGGTAGCTACACCATGTTTCATATCATGGGAATGGTAATTATAAATCCTCTTTACTGGTGAAGTCAGATTTATTACTATTTTAGAAATGCCACTTTTAGAAAGTAGGCATTTCTCTGTTCTCACTGCTCTGTGTACCTGACATCTTATCTCCAATACATGTGTGGACTGGGTGACAGCTACATTTGTGCATACCATCCGGGAAGCCATAACCCAAGACACTCAGCTGCATTTGCATTTATCTGCATACTGACGGGTCTTCCTGGGCAGGGTGGAGCCAGGGCTGGGATTAAAGGGGGACCTGCACACTTCAAGGAGCTGCTTTGAAGTCACCCCCACTTCAAAGTCACGTTTGGGTATAAGTACTTGAGTTCAGAACCCCTGAAATCAATACACCTCTGGACTTGGGGAGAACTCTGCTGGAGTAAAGATTGCTTTGCTGTAAGGATTGCCACTCTGCCTGGAATGACTGTTCCAAAGAAGTGCTTTTCTGCATTGCTCAGCAGTCCTGCTGCCTGCTGATCTCTGCCCTGCAGAGGACAAGGACTGGAACCATCTTGCTGACCTAGAGTGTCTCCAAGGGCTTGCTGGCTTGCCAGCTGTCCTTCTGCAGTCTCAGGGACATCAAAGTCGGTCTGAAACACTCCTGTTGCTGCTGGACTCTGCCATCTGTGAGTCCTACCATTGCCTGAGATGCTCTTCTCCAGACCTGGGCCTCAGAAGTTGGTTCTGTAGCTGATCCCTGCAAAAACAGACCCATCAGCTTGAGTACTTGTAAAACTATGCCGCATCACCCTACAACGCCGAGCAGAGGCTGCTCCACAACATTGAGCCCAAAGCCTGTGTGGCTCAATGACAACTCTCGGCAAGGCACAGCAACAACGCTTTGTACTAACTTCAACGGAGCTAGACAAGACGCCCTTCACTCAGCTCGATAGCGACGCAGTAGATTCTTGACGCCGACCAAAGATCCTTTCAAGGTAATTTGTTAGTGGGTGTGAATGGACCATTTTAATTAAGTGCTGCAAAATAAGGGATGGTGAAATACAAGGCAGTGGGCAGATGGTGAACAAAATAGTCAGTTTGGTATACACAGCTGTTGGTAGCACAGGTCCAGAGTCCATAGGGCCATTGGGAAATGGAGCATGGACAGTAGATGGTCAACAAGGTGTGTCAGTGGCACACAAGGGAGACAGTACAAGAAGATATCACTTCTTGGTGGTGGGTTTGGTCATGGCTACAGTGACTGAGGTATGTCTGGTTGGACGGCCACGTTTGCGAGGGGGTTCTTGGGCAGCCGAGGAAGGGGTGCTGATGTCCTGTGAGTTCCCTGGCAGGGTCACCAGTCCACTACCAGCAGCATCTGTAGAGGGCTAGGGTGTCTTGTATTTTGTGGACGGGGCATGCATGCGGGTGAAGATCTCACGCAGTACTCCAGTCATGTCCTGTAGCACCCCTTTGATGGAGGCCATGGTGGCATTGTGGGTCTGCCATTGCTCTATGGCCTCCTGATGGTGTTCACTCTGCAGCCTCTGAATCTCTGGCAAAGTGGGCAGAATCTGGACCATCCAGGCCTGGGTGTGCTGGTATTCTGGCATGATTTGGGAAATGGCCTCCTGGCCAGTTAATACCCTTGTTTGGCTCCCCCTTTGCCCCACAGATTGCCTCCCACTGGCACGGTCCCCCTGTACCTGTGACCCTGTTACAGTTACTCCATGCCTACTTGCACAAGGATCTTCATTGTCTTGCCTGGTGACAGGTGGTGACTCCGATCTCTGTACAGGTGGGCACAGAGTGGCTGAGCCAGCGACACTGGTTTGGGGGCATTGGGTCACAGCTGTTGGTGGTGGCTGTGTAGTGAGGAGTCTGTCTGGTGGGCGGGGGGGGGGGGCTTCTGGAGGGTGACTGACCAGAGGTTTCTCATGGGCCAGGCTGCTTGCCCAGATCCAAACATCCCACTGTAGTGTCATTACTGAGGCCTTCTTCTGCTGTGGGACTGGCACTTCCTGGCACCTCCTGGTGGCTGCCATGGGCAGTGTCACCTGTGGAGTAAAACAAATCAAGTTGATTGTGTCTCCTGCAGAGTGTTTGACTTTGCATTAGCTGGGTGGCAGTAGTGTTCAACAGCTTAAGGGGATATGGCATTGACAGTCAGTTAGTTGTCAATGGTGGACATTGCACACGTGCATTGCTTGCACACATTTTCAGTGGCATGTGTTTCCTTCTGTTTCTGTCCTCTGTTATGTCATTGCCAATTCCCTGTCAGCATCTGCCACCAGTTTCTTGTGCTTACATTCCCACACATCTGCATGCAGGACTCCCATCGGGATGGGTGCAGTGCATGGATTTAGTCGGATGGGTGATGCATTGTGGGACTTGTGTTTCAAGCATTACATGCAGGGACTGGTGGTTGTGTGCACATTGGTGGGGTGCGTGGGCATGCAGGGGATGGATATGGGTGATTGATGGGGTGGGATGGATATGGGATAGGGTGTCATTGGCTTACCAGAGGGGAGAGGTGTTGGGGGACCACCGCCAGTCCTCTGGATGGCAATCTGCTGCTGTGATGCCATTGCCCGGACTTTCCCCCGCAGATTGTTCCCCCTCTTTCTGATGTCGTCCCATGTGCGTGGGTGGTTTCCCACTGCATTAACGATCCTCTGCCATAGCTCTATCTTCCTGGCTATGGATGTCTGCTGGTCGTGTACACCAAACAGCTGTGGCTCTACCCGGATTATTTTGTCCACCATGGTCTGCAACTCCCTGTCAGTGAAACGGGGGCTCTTAGGGGATGCCACGGTGGGTTGTGTTGGGAGATGTGTTCTGTGATGTGGTGGTGTTGTTTGGGGTTGTGTAGTGTGTGAATGAGTTGGTGGCAGGTGTGGTGAAAATTGAAGGTGCAGTTGTGGGATGTGTGGCTGTGTGTTTGTGAGTTCTGTGTGGCGTGGGTGTGCAAAACATGACTTGAGTTTGTGGTGTCCCTTTCCAGTTGGCTGGTAGTTGTGTGGCAGCAGGTAGGAATAGCTCAGGTTTGTGGGTATTGTGGATATGTGTTTTATAGTGGGGTGTGTGAAGTGTACGTATGTGTCTCAGGTTTTGGGTTTTCAAATTGTCCAATGTGAGGTGTTGTTGTTGGTCAGTTAATTTCATGAAAGCGGCGGTCCGTACCGCCAATGGCATACTGCTGTTGCATGACCACTGTGCCGATTTCTGATTCGTATTTGGGAGGGTGGTTTAGTTTTTGCCATGGAGGTGGGGGATTCTGTGTAGCCTGTTTCCCGCTGTCGTTCGGCCTGGCAGGGTCAGATACCTCACTCTTTTCTGGTGGATTTTGCATTTGGGGTCGTATTATGTCAGTAAGATTCCCATGTCCACACTGGTCTTTTCCGGTAGACTGCACCGCGGTTGACGGTTATTAACGTCAAACTCGCAATGACCACCTATGTGTTGATACCACCTCTGAGTGTTGTGTCTGCATGTAACATGGGTCTGGCCTGTTTATTCTAAAGCCCTTCATTTTGTTCAAAAAACGTGCATGACAACTGTTAGTATCTAATGGCCACACTAGTCACCCTTCTGGACTAGAATGTGAAAAACTGTATGTACCATTACTTAGCATACTGTTGAACATTTCTTCTGTATAGTTTGTGAATTGTTTGGTGCATTCAGATCCTTTATTGTGACCAAGCCTAAGCAGGATGTTTATTGTATGGTTTTGTTCAGAAAAATAATTTGTCTTGGTATTAGACACGCTCTAAACAAAGCCTGATTGCCTTGCACTTGCCAGTCTTTCAGTCACCAAACAGATTTTAAATCAATATTGTCTTTACAAAAGTTAAATTCTTGTATCAGCAAGTTGGAAATAAATGGGGTTGAATAAATTAATTCTGGTTCGGTCACCATATTTTTCTCTGCTGTGGAAGGGAGAAGTTTATTATAGACTCTGGGTGTTAGACCTAGCATCTTTAGGGTGCTCTGCTCCCAGACATTTTATCTTTCACCTTCTGTTTTTCGCTGAATCTTTTTTTTGGTCTTAGGACTCTGAGCACTTTACCACTGCTAACCAGTGCTAAAGTGCATGTGCTTCTCCCCTAGACATGGTAACATTGGTGTATCCACAAATGGCATAATTAATTTACTTGTAAGTTCCTTGTAAAGTGGTATACCATATATGCAGGACCTGCAAATTAATTTCTACTAGTGGGCCTGCAGCACTGATTGTGCCACCCATTCAAGTAGCCCTGTAAACATGCCTCAGGTGTGCTATTGCAGATCATGTGTGTGCAGTTTCACTGCCATTTTGACTTGCCATTTAAAACCTCTTGCCAAGCTTTAAACTCCCCTTTTATTAGGCAGCTAGGCAGCTCATAGGGAAGGTTGCTATGTAAGTAAAAGGCAGGACATGTACTTTGGGAATTCTGTAAAATCCTCAATAACTCTAAGCTGTAATTTGTGACCAGAAAGAGGTAGCTACACCATGTTTCATATCATGGGAATGGTAATTATAAATCCTCTTTACTGGTGAAGTCAGATTTATTACTATTTTAGAAATGCCACTTTTAGAAAGTAGGCATTTCTCTGTTCTCACTGCTCTGTGTACCTGACATCTTATCTCCAATACATGTGTGGACTGGGTGACAGCTACATTTGTGCATACCATCCGGGAAGCCATAACCCAAGACACTCAGCTGCATTTGCATTTATCTGCATACTGACGGGTCTTCCTGGGCAGGGTGGAGCCAGGGCTGGGATTAAAGGGGGACCTGCACACTTCAAGGAGCTGCTTTGAAGTCACCCCCACTTCAAAGTCACTTTTGGGTATAAGTACTTGAGTTCTGAACCCCTGAAATCAATACACCTCTGAACTTGGGGAGAACTCTGCTGGAGTAAAGATTGCTTTGCTGTAAGGATTGCCACTCTGCCTGGAATGACTGTTCCAAAGAAGTGCTTTTCTGCATTGCTAAGCAGTCCTGCTGCCTACTGATCTCTGCCCTGCAGAGGACAAGGATTGGAACCATCTTGCTGACCTAGAGTGTCTCCAAGGGCTTGCTTGCTTGCCAGCTGTCCTTCTGCAGTCTCAGGGACATCAAAGTCTGCCTGAAACACTCCTGTTGCTGCTGGACTCTGCCATCTGTGAGTCCTACCATTGCCTGAGATGCTCTTCTCCAGACCTGGGCCTCAGAAGTTGGTTCTGTAGCTGATCCCTGCAAAAACAGACCCATCAGCTTGAGTACTTGTAAAACTATGCCGCATCACCCTGCAACGCCGAGCAGAGGCTGCTCCACAACATTGAGCCCAAAGCCTGTGTGGCTCAATGACAACTCTCGGCAAGGCACAGCAACAACGCTTTGTACTAACTTCAACGGAGCTAGACAAGACGCCCTTCACTCAGCTCGATAGCGACGCAGTAGATTCTTGACATCGGCCAAAGATCCTTTCAAGGTACTTTGTTAGTGGGTGTGAATGGACCATTTTAATTAAGTGCTGCAAAATAAGGGATGGTGAAATACAAGGCAGTGGGCAGATGGTGAACAAAACAGTCAGTTTGGTATACACAGCTGTTGGTAGCACAGGTCCAGAGTCCATAGGGCCATTGGGAAATGGAGCATGGACAGTAGATGGTCAACAAGGTGTGTCAGTGGCACACAAGGGAGACAGTACAAGAAGAGATCACTTCTTGGTGGTGGGTTTGGTCATGGCTACAGTGACTGAGGTATGTCTGGTTGGACGGCCACGTTTGCGAGGGGGTTCTTGGGCAGCAGAGGAAGGGGTGCTGATGTCCTGTGAGTTCCCTGGCAGGGTCACCAGTCCACTATCAGCAGCATCTGTAGAGGGCTAGGGTGTCTTGTATCTTGTGGACGGGGCATGCATGCGGGTGAAGATCTCACGCAGTACTCCAGTCATGTCCTGCAGCACCCCTTTGATGGAGGCCATGGTGGCATTGTGGGTCTGCCATTGCTCTATGGCCTCCTGATGGTGTTCACTCTGCAGCCTCTGAATTTCTGGCAAAGTGGGCAAAATCTGGCCCATCCTGGCCTGGGTGTGCTGGTATTCTGGCATGATTTGGGAAATGGCCTCCTGGCCAGTTAATACCCTTGTTTGACTCCCCCTTTGCCCCACAGATTGCCTCCCACTGGCACAGTCCCCCTGTACCTATGGCCCTGTTACAGTTACTCCATGCCTACTTGCACAAGGATCTTCATTGTCTTGCCTGGTGACAGGTGGTGACTCTGATCTCTGTACAGGTGGGCACAGAGTGGCTGAGCCAGCGACACTGGTTTGGGGGCATTGGGTCACAGCTGTTGGTGGTGGCTGTGTAGTGGGGAGTCTGTCTGGTGGGCGGGGGGGGCTTCTGGAGGGTGACTGACCAGAGGTTTCCCATGGGCTAGGCTGCTTGCCCAGATCCAAACATCCCACTGTATTGTCATTACTGAGGCCTTCTTCTGCTGTGGGACTGGCACCTCCTGGTGGCTGCCATGGGCAGTGTCACCTGTGGAGTAAAACAAATCAAGTTGATTGTGTCTCCTGCAGAGTGTTTGACTTTGCATTAGCTGGGTGGCAGTAGTGTTCAACAGCTTAAGGGGATATGGCATTGACAGTCAGTTAGTTGTCAATGGTGGACATTGCACACGTGCATTGCTTGCACACATTTTCAGTGGCATGTGTTTCCTTCTGTTTCTGTCCTCTGTTATGTCATTGCCAATTCCCTGTCAGCATCTGCCACCAGTTTCTTGTGCTTACATTCCCACACATCTGCATGCAGGACTCCCATCAGGATGGGTGCAGTGCATGGATTTAGTCGGATGGGTGATGCATTGTGGATCTTGTGTTTCAAGCATTACATGCAGGGACTGGTGGTTGTGTGCACATTGGTGGGGTGCGTGGGAATGCAGGGGATGGGTATGGGTGATTGATGGGGTGGGATGGATATGGGATAGGGTGTCATTGGCTTACCAGAGGGGAGAGGTGTTGGGGGACCACCGCCAGTCCTCTGGATGGCAATCTGCTGTTGTGACGCCATTGCCCGGACTTTCCCCCGCAGATTGTTCCACCTCTTTCTGATGTCGTCCCATGTGCGTGGATGGTTTCCCACTGCATTAACCCTGTGGACGATCCTCTGCCATAGCTCTATCTTCCTGGCTATGGATGTCTGCTGGTCGTGTACATCAAACAGCTGTGGCTCTACCCGGATTATTTTGTCCACCATGGTCTGCAACTCCCTGTCAGTGAAACGGGGGCTCTTAGGAGATGCCACGGTGGGTTGTGTGGGGACATGTGTTCTGTGATGTGGTGGTGTTGTTTGGGGTTGTGTAGTGTGTGAATGAGTTGGTGGCAGGTGTGGTGAAAATTGAAGGTGCAGTTGTGGGATGTGTGGCTGTGTGTTTGTGAGTTCTGTGTGGCGTGGGTGTTCAAAACATGACTTGAGTTTGTGGTGTCCCTTTCCAGTTGGCTGGTAGTTGTGTGGCAGCAGGTAGGAATAGCTCAGGTTTGTGGGTATTGTGGATATGTGTTTTATAGTGGGGTGTGTGAAGTGTACGTATGTGTCTCAGGTTTTGGGTTTTCAAATTGTCCAATGTGAGGTGTTGTTGTTGGTCAGTTCATTTCGTGACTGCGGCGGTCCGTACCGCCAATGGCATACTGCTGTTGCATGACCACTGTGCCGATTTCTGATTCGTATTTGGGAGGGTGGTTTAGTTTTTGCCATGGAGGTGGGGGATTCTGTGTAGCCTGTTTCCCGCTGTCGTTCGGCCTGGCAGGGTCAGATACCTCACTCTTTTCTGGTGTATTTTGCATTTGGGGTCGTATTATGGCAGTAAGATTCCCACGTCCACACTGGTCTTTTCCGGTAGACTGCACCGCAGTTGACGGTTATTAACGGCAAACTCGCAATGACCACCTATGTGTTGATACCACCTCTGAGTGTTGTGCCTGCATGTAACATGGGTCTGGCCTGTTTATTCTAAAACCCTTCATTTTGTTCAAAAAACGTGCATGACAACTGTTAGTATCTAATGGCCACACTAGTCACCCTTTTGGACTAGAATGTGAAAAACTGTATGTACCATTCGTGAGCATACTGTTGAACGTTTCTTCTGTATAGTTTGTGAATTGATTGGTGCATTCAGATCCTTTATTGTGACCAAGCCTAAGCAGGATGTTTATTGTATGGTTTTGTTCAGAAAAATAATTTGTCTTGGTATTAGACACGCTCTAAACAAAGCCTGATTGCCTTGCACTTGCCAGTCTTTCGGTCACCAACCAGATTTTAAATCAATATTGTCTTTACAAAAGTTAAATTCTTGTATCAGCAACTTGGAAATAAATGGGGTTGAATAAATTAATTCTGGTTTGGTCACCATATTTTTCTCTGCTGTGGAAGGGAGAAGTTTATTATAGACTCTGGGTGTTAGACCTAGCATCTTTAGGGTGCTCTGCTCCCAGACATTTTATCTTTCACCTTCTGTTTTTCACTGAATCTTTTTTTTGGTCTTAGGACTCTGAGCACTTTACCACTGCTAACCAGTGCTAAAGTGCATGTGCTTCTCCCCTAGACATGGTAACATTGGTGTATCCACAAATGGCATAATTAATTTACTTGTAAGTCCCTTGTAAAGTGGTATACCATATATGCAGGACCTGCAAATTAATTTCTACTAGTGGGCCTGCAGCACTGATTGTGCCACCCATTCAAGTAGCCCTGTAATCATGCCTCATGTTTGCTATTGCAGATCATGTGTGTGCAGTTTCGCTGCCATTTTGACTTGCCATTTAAAACATTTTGCCAAGCTTTAAACTCCCCTTTTATTAGGCAGCTAGGCAGCTCATATGGCTGGTTGCTATGTAAGTAAAAGGCAGGACATGTACTTTGGGAATTCCGTAAAATCCTAAATTACTCTAAGCTGTAATTTGTGACCAGAAAGAGGTAGCTACACCATGTTTCATATCATGGGAATGGTAATTATAAATCCCCTTTACTGGTGAAGTCAGATTTATTACTATTTTAGAAATAGTAAGTGAATGCTGGGACACCAGAAGGAAAGCGGTGGAGCTAGGTGGCGGCTAAGGGAAAAGGTAATTTTTTTCTAAATTATTTTTTATTACCCCCACCCCTGTCCCTCTCCTCACCCGCCTTCCCCTTGAGATTTGTGGCAGCTGCCGCTGTGTGACAAACTACCAGAGGGTGAGCACAGGTTAATTTAGGTTGTGCAACTGACTTACCCTGAGTGGGATTGTGGTCCCTAGGTGGACAGGATGCATTCCTCTGCCAACTGGAGTCCCAATTTCTAACACTGGGTCTACGGGATTGCATTAGGAAAATATGCCAACTTCTGTGAGTATGTTTCTGAACTACCCAATGATGGAGTAGGGCAATGTCCCCATTGTGTATAATTAGACACAGCACATGGAGTACTAGCTCTGTGTAAGTAATGATGCACATAGTGATGGTAACAAAAATGTCATCATAAATAGATGTACCACTACGCATATCTTCACTTTCAAATACAGCATAATGTTCTAGCTCAGAGAGAAATAGATCTTACAGTGTTATTATCCCAATCATCAGAGATGCTGTCAGGGATGATGACGTCATTGAGTGATATTTTGAATACATATGGTATTTGTAAAGTTTCTGTTGGACCAAAAATGCCACATGATACCTTATCCCAAACAATTCCATCAATTAAGGGAACCACTGAAATGTTCACCATGGACAGATCTCTTCGCACTTGGTGTGATGAAGAACGAGGCTCCAGTACCTTGGCTACCAGTTCAACTGCGGAGCGTTCTGGGAGATAATGTCAATTTAAAAGGAAAAGGAATGCTGTCACAAAACCAATCCTGATGAAAAGGAAAAACAATTAAATGGAAATCCCAATGTAAATCCAGGGTGAAACAAAATATGTCCTTTTGAGCCAAATTGTAGATGCAATGCTGCTTCTTACGAATATGAGGAAAAGTCATCAATGTAGGCAAAATAGCCAGAGGCAATCAGTGCAAAAATAGGGATCTCACGGCTCAGTGTGGACCTTGTCAGTGAACTGCTCTGCCTCCGCATAGCTCCACCTGCAAGTGGAAGCCCTTCCTGACTCAAACTCTGACCTCTGTCAGAAGTTCGAGGCCCTCCTCCACCCGCAGGCTTCTGCCCGCGCCTCATCCCTGGTGCCTAGTTTGAGAGCTCTGCTCTTCTGCTGGGCTGCCCTCTGCCTCTTTCTTTTTTCTCCTCCTTTTCCTTTTGTGTGCTGTTTTTTGGAGCCTTCTGCTTCGGTGCTTTCCTCCTTCTCTGCCTCTTTCCCTTTTTTCTTTAGTGTACTGTTCTGTGCCTTTTTCTCTTTCTGTGCTCTTTTTCTACTTTTTCCCGTCACTCCTCTCATTCTCTCTCGCTCCTCTCTTGCATACTCCCCGCTGCTGCTGCCCTTGCAGCCCCCTCTCGCATTCTCCCCGCTGCTGCTGCCCCTGTGGCCCCGCCCTCCTTTTTCACACCGTTCCTGCCTCCCAGCTGTCCTTTCCTCTCCCTCTCCCTACTTAATGGCGGCTGCGTGCAGCGGGCGCGCCTAATGCAAGCTTGTCTGCGCCGTTCCGCAATCCGACCGCGACCAGCGCCAGGACCCCTGGACCTCTCATCCACCACCGCTACACACCAGTAGCATTCATCGCACTCAACCCAGGACACGACATCAACTGCAAGCAGGCATCTCTAAGCAACAGCAAGGGACCCTTCACCTGTCACCAATGCAAATTCACCAGCCTCCATCACTCAAGCCCAGCCCAGAGGAACCTCAAAGCACAAAACACAGCCTCAGATGTATCCTGATCAACACTTGCTCCATCCACAGGCACATCATTGACACCACATTACCGGACTTCGCCTTCCTCACTGAAACATGGCTTAACCCCTCCTCAGCTCCAGACTTCGCCATTGCCATCCCAGGCGGCTACAAGATCATCCGCAGAGACCGCACGTACCGCTCTGGGGGAGGCATTGCCATCATCCACAAAGAGTCCCTACACCTATCCACCAGCACTTAAGACTCCGCTACCAACATGGAACTCCTCCACTTCCAGATTGGAACCAACCCTAACACCACTCTGCGGGGCACCCTCATCTACAAGCCACCGGGCACCCACCCCTCTTTCTGCGATACCATTGCTGACCTAGCCTTCACCCACGCTCTTACGTCCAAGGACTACATCCTACTGGGAGACCTCAACTTCCACCTGGAAAACCCATACAACAACAACTCCACCACCCTGATCGAAAACCTCGCCAACCTCGGACTCAAACAACTCGTCACCACACCCACTCACTCAGCCAGTCACACTCTGGACCCCATTTTCTCCACCAGCAACCACATCTCAGTCAGCCACACCATTGAACTCCAATGGACAGACCACCACTGCATTCATTTCCCCTTCAACAAACCCATCGGTCGACTCCACACTGTCCAACTTCCCTGCAGGAAGTGGAACAGGGTCACTGAAGCCCTGCTCACCACTAGCCGCAACGCAACACCGCCCCAAGCCGACAACGACTCCAACACTGCCGCACACAACCTCCACGAATGGATCACCGACTGCGCCAACAACCTCGCCCCCCTCAAGTCACCCCTCTACAGAAGCACAGCCAAGAAAGCAATCTGGTTCACCCCCACACTCAAAGAATCAAAACAGGTCTGCAGACATCTAGAGAGGAAGTGGCGCACCAACAAGACCCCCGCAAATCACGAAACCTTCAAAAACGCCGTCAAACATCACCACCAACTCATTAGGACCACCAAAAGACTCACCCTGCAACAACGGATCAATAAAAATGGCCACAGCAGCAGGCAACTTTTCACCGTCATCAAAGAATTCACACACCCCAACTCCAACTCCACCAACACCCCTCCATCACAAGAACTCTGCGGAAACCTCACCAACTACATACATAGCAAGATCGCAGGCATCTACGACAGCTTTGCCACCCAGTGCACCCCCACGACTCTCACGACCAGCCCGTCGACCGAAGCGTCACCACACCCCCCACCCTCCTCCACTGGAACAACATCACCAACACAGAGACCCGAGACATCATGGCAACCATCCACTCAGGAGCTCCCACCGATCCCTACCATCACCACATCTTCAACAAAGCCAGCAACATCATCGTACCCAAACTCTGGCATACCATCAACCGCTCCTTCGAGACTGCCACCTTCCCAGAGAGTTGGAAACACACAGAGATCAAACCTCTACTAAAGAAACCCACCTCCGACCCTACAGACCTCAAGAACTACCGGCCCATCTCCCTGCTCCACATTCCGGCCAAAGTCATTGAGAAGGCAGTCAACAAACAACTCACAGCCTTCCTGGAAAGCAACAACATCCTGGACCCCTCTCAGTCAGGATTCAGAAGCAAACATAGCACTGAGATCACCCTCCTTGCCACCAGACAACATCTGCGCGCTCCTCGACCAAAGCGAGACCGTCGCCCTCATCCTCCTGGACCTTTCTGCCACCTTCGACACAGTCTCACACGACACACTTCGCACCCGCCTCCACGATGCCCGCATCCGAGACTCAGCACTGCAATGGCTGTCCTCATTCCTCATGGCAGAACACAAAGGGTCTGACTCCCCCCCCCTTTCTCTCGGAAGCCACCAAGATCAGCTGCGGCGTCCCCCAAGGATCCTCACTGAGTCCCACCCTCTTCAACCTCTTCATGACCCCACTAGCCGCCATCGTCAGAAGCCACACATTCAACATCGTCTCCCATGCCGACGACACCCAACTGATAGTCTCCCCCAGCATCAACCCGACCACTGCCAAAAACAATTTCCACGAAGGAATGAAAGCATTCGCCGCCTGGATGAAAGATAGTTGCCTCAAACTGAACTCGGACAAAACAGAAGTCCTCACCCTCTGCTCCACACCCTCCCCCTGGAACGAGTTCTGGTGGCCCTCCACCCTCGGAAATGCCCCCACCCTCACCAACCATGCCCACAACCTAGGTGTCACTATAGACTCATTGCTCTCAATGGACCGTCAGGTGAGCGCGGTCTCATCTGGTTGCTTCCACACCTTGTGCACGCTTCGAAAGATCTGCAAGTTCATCCCCACCGAAGCCGGAAGGACAGTCACCCAGGCCCTTGTCAGCAGCCGCCTCGACTACGGCAACGCTCTCTACGCCGGAACCACTGCTAAGACCCAGAAAAGACTACAATGCATCCAGAATGCCTCGGTCCATCTCATCAAGAACACCTCATGACACAGCAACACCTTCGCCCTACAGTGAGTGACTATCGACAAGATAATCACCTTCAATCTTCTGACCCATTCCTACAAGGCCCTACACAACGCCGGACCAGCTTACCTCAACCACAGACTCTTCTTCTACACTCCCGCCAGACAACTCCGCTCCACTGATCAGGCCCTCGCCAAGGTCCCCCGCATCCAGAAAACCACAGTTGGAGAAAGATCCTTCTACCACATTGCCGCCAAGACCTGGAACACCCTCCCCATCCATCTCAGGCAATCTCCCACCCTGTCTCAGTTCAGGAAGGACATCAAGACCTGATTCTTCGACTAATCCTCATTACCATCCCCCTTCCTCCCCCAGCGCATTGAGACCCTCACGGGTGAAAGCTGCGCTCTACGAATCCCTGATTGATTGATTGATTGATTGTAGTTAACTCCAATGTTGGATTATAATAAACAACTTTGTTGTTGGTGAGTGGTGTTTGTAAACTGTGAATTTGCATAGTGTCTGAATGGTGCTTGTAAATGTAATGGGGAGTAGCAAATATTCAGTGTCAGATATCCCCTGCAGGGGAACAGAAACCTCTGTGTTGGGTAATGCTTGTAAAGGTATCTCCTGTATAGTAGTGAGAGGAGGCAGGCAGCTACCAAGAAACCCTTGTGGCCTACTGTGCAGGACTGGCCACATGGTGTGGTTTAATCAGGTCAATCGACACAAATCGTTTGTTTATACAAACAGAAAGGTGCAATAAAAAGACAGTTCTGGTACCTTCAACTGCCAGGACTGACACCGGTGCTCTGTAAGATGGGCCAAACGCCTTCTTGTCCATAATCTTCTCTTGGACCAGATCCCCGATCTTTGGAATCCAGTCAGGATATGCTGGGTGCACTTGCACTTCTCCAGTGGCAGAACGTTTAAAGCTCTCTGGACCCCATACAAGTAGTAGATCCAACTACGACCTGAACCTGTTAAAGACTGCTTTAAGTCACGGTTTTTCCTCTCCACTATCAAATTTCCCTCGGGATGATAGGGAGGGGGAATAGTGCACAGCTACACCCAAGGTACCCATGGTATCCCAGCAAGCCTTAGAGGCAAAACGCTTAAGTCTGTTCCGAATGGAATGCAACTACTGTATATGTCCCTATGAAGATTTGCAAATCTTTTATAACAGTTTGAGAGTTAGCCGATTGCTGTGGCCATACCCACAGGAATTCAGAGCGTGCATCCACTGCTAAAAGTATGTATTTAAAGGAGCTGCTACTGTTTTAAGGTCCACAGTGCTCCAGATACACATGGGCCGAAGGCTTGTTAGAAATCAGTAGTGGTGTTTGTGGTGGGCGTGCTGTCGTTGAGACTTTTATTTGTTGACAAATGTCACATTTATGGACATGGGGCCTGATTTAGAGTTTGGAGGAGGGGTTACTGTCCAGTCCACCAAAATATAAATCCCATTATATCCTATGGGATTTATATTTCGGCGGCCACAATATCTGTCACTTTTGTGACAGAGTAGGCCCTCCGCCAAACTCTAAATCAGGCCCATAGTCTTTAGTCTGTTTATATAGTCCTGGCCAACAGTAACGCTGCCGTAGCAGTGAAACAGTAGCAGCCATACCTGCATCTGTATGGACAGAGGCTAGCCCCTCATGTGCTGCTATTATCAATTCTGGTCGGCGATCTGAATTTGGAATTAATCTATTCCCCACTCCGGTAATATGAGAAAACAAATGTTTTGCACACTCAATAGACAGGAGTATTTTTCTGGGTATGACAAAGCTGTGAAAGCCGCCATGATGTGTTCTTCTACTCTCATATGGGAACAAGTAATTGCAGTTACTACAGCAGTTTGCACTGCTGCCTTTGAGGCTTCATCAGCCAGTGAATTTCTTGCAAAGTGTATTCCTATATGTTGGAGGCTCAGTGTGTGGATAACATGAGCCCATGACAAACTTGCTTAAAGATTTACAACCTTTTCCCAGAACAACCTGTGCTTGATAGTATACCCTTTAGAGTCTCTGAAACCATTTTGGCTCCAATAGTGTAAGTACTCATTGTAGGACAGGACACAATAATATGAATCACCCATGATAAGTGTAGGGAATTCTGGATCCGTATTTTCTAATGCCAGAATCAGAGCTTTCAGCTCAGCAAGGTGTGCAGTGCAATCACCTAGTGACTGTGTAAATGTTTTGAGAGGTTGGAAGATTCCATCTTTCATTTTACTTCTTACCTCTGCGCAATCAGCAGAGTATTGATGTTTTGTTCCAAATGCGGGCTGGGCAGAAACATCAGTGTAAACTATGAAGTTGTACTGATCCAAAGGCATCATTTCACTGGGCACAGGGTATTCTTGTTCATATTGTAGGTATGTTTGTGTTTGTAATGTACAGTCAAAGGCATTATTATTCTTATTATTTAGACTTATAAAGCACATTACTACCTAAAATAGGGTTTTCTGGTGCTGAGCAGGACGAAGCTATGCAAATTACCAATGTGAAAACATCCAGGTTTTCAAGCTTTATGGAAAGCAAGCAGGGAATTTCAGTTTCTCATGGCAACTTGGCAGGAATTCCATAGTTTGGGACCCAAAACAGAGACATATCATCTTTCCATATGGGCCAAGCAGAACCTGGGAACAGCGCACAAGGCCAGGTTCTGAGACCTCAACATATGGGTAGGCTGAAAGGGCAGCACCATCTCCTACTATGTAGCAGGGCCTGTACTAGCTCAGGCTTTGAAGACATAACAGAAGGCTTTAATTGGGTACGCTTTATGACCATGAGCTGTTGAAGCTCTTGAAGAAGGTGGGAGACCAAGATATGCTTCAGGAGCCAGACCAGAGGTCTCACCGCCACGTTTGGACTGTCTGAAGGCAGCGAATGGCAGTTTGATCAATTTTAGATAGAGGATTTTGCCATAGTCCAATCTGGACCAGTGGCGCAACAAAAAGTCAGGGGGCCCATCTGCACAGTACATGGAGGGGCCCCATCTCCAGACTCACGAGGTCTCAGGCCAATGTACTGTGCTGAGGGGGCCTCCTGGAGCTCCTCCCCCCACTCCACGGGGACTGCGAGGGCCTTTGTTATGCCACTCATCTGGAAAAGATTAGGGCTTGAATCACTGTCCTTTGGGCTGCCATGGTAATCATCCAGATTATCTTTTTCAGCCACTTAAGCACAGCAAAACACATTGGGAGTGGTCTTAGTCACCTGAGGCTTCATGGAGTGATTTTCATCCAATACAAAGCCCAAATTCTTGACCTTCGAGGACAAGCCAGGAAGAGTCCCTAAACAAACTGGCCAGTGTTGTGGGTTCCAGAGTTGCGGATGGTTACCCAAAATCATGACTTCTTTCTTATTGCCATTTACCTTGAGAGAGTTATTGTTTATCCAGGTTGTAATACGACTCAATTCCAGGCTGAGATTTGAGGGTCGATGGCCCTGCGCACATGACAGAGAGAAGATGATTTGTGTATCGTCACCATAAGAAAGGAGGATCAGGCCACAGCACTCCACTAAATCTGCTAAAGGACGGATATAGATATTAAACAGCAGTGGACTAAGCATGGAGCCCTAAGGGACTCCAAATGTCAGGGACCGTGTCTCTGACCTAACATGGCCAAGAAGACCTGAAGCATCCGATCTTTTAAGAAAGGTGTTATTCAGGCCAAGGCTGTACCTTCCAGACCTAGTGCACCTAGTTTCTCAATCAAGATGGAATAAGACACAATACCAAATGCAGCGCTAAGATCTAATAAAATAAGGGTGTCAATGCCCCATTTGTCCAAAGGGTGACTAATATAGTCGGTGAATCCCAGGAGAGCGGATTCTGTGCCACGCCCAGGCATGAAACCAGACTGTGGGGGATGTCAAAAACTTTGGGTCTCCAAATAAATGTGAGACATGCATTCACGTGTTTAGCCAAGACATAGGAGAGACAGGGCAACAGGGAGATAGGGCAGAAATTAGACCAAATCGGTGGGTCAAAATTTGTTTCTTTTGGAGCAGAAGAACAATAGCATGCTTCCAGCTCGTGGGAACAGATCGCTCATCAAGAGAAAAATTAAGAAGGTTTACCACCACCTGTAGAAGCTTCCGGTTCACTAGTCCAAGTTTGGAGGGCAGTAGGGGATGCAGCAGGGAGCCTGATTTGATACTGTAGAATACAGGAAAATACATAGGCATAGTATACATCTGTTGCTGTTAATGAATTGGCCCACTGTATCCATCTAGGATGTGAGGCTTGCACATTGAGAACACTGGCCTTTGTGACAGCCTCTAAGGCTGGGAAGGGAGTCACAACAATTATGCTCTTCCCATGGGCCAATAATCTTTCCTCCAAACCAGATGTTTGTACTGCTGTCAGTATTGTTTCTGTAGGTGAAAAACACATCTCTGCACCGGAATATAAATGTGATTTATATGTAATCAGTACAGTGTCACCCTCATTGAAATTGACATGTTTGTAGCCTGTGGCCCCCCCGATTACAGGGATCATCAAGATTGTGGTGTTTACATGAGTGTGTAAGGGGCATATTTATACTCGTTTTGCATCATTTATTTCAGTGCAAAACAAACTCAATAGTTATACTTTTGCGCTAGCTCCAAATTTATGGAGTTAGTCATTTTTTGGACGTGGAAACCTACTTTGTGTCAATGAGATGCAAAGTAAGCGTTCCAGTGCAAAAAGAGACTCTATGGCCTTGGCGCCATATTTATCCCCATGCTAAAATCACATACAGGGGGACGAGGGGTCAAATAATGGTGCAAAGCTTGCTTTGCACCATTATTTAACACCTGGGTTAGGGCGGGCGTTAGGGAACCTGTAGGCCTATTTCCACCATGGAACACCATGGAATAAGCCCACAGGTACCCTCCCCAGACCCCAGGGACACCCCCCCACCCACACCAGAGAGACAGCGGAGGATGGGGGACCCCATCCTAGGTAAGTATTGGTAAGTACAGGTAAGTATTTTTTTTTAAGTGCCATTTGGGGCCCTGAAATGGGCCCCCCTACATGGCACTGGGTGCAATGGCCATGCCCAGGGGACCCTGGTCCCCTGTGCCAGCTATTGGGGTGGTGGGAATGGCTCCTGTCTTTTTTAAGACAGGAGTCATGTGGTATGGATAGTTTTGTGTCAGAAAATGACCCTAGGCTAGCTAGAGTCATTTTTTTACTCTACCCTGCCTAACATCATTTTTTGGTGCAAAACCCTCTTCTTCCATTCCACCAGCCCCACCCGGCTAACGTCATTGTTTTTTTTACGCTAGTCTACCCTGTGCACCTGCTTGCACAAGGTGGATCTCCTCTACAGGAGTCCTGTGAATAGTGCTGTAATCTATGCAACCATGAAACAATTAAACAGCTTGATCGGATTAATTCTACTGATACACGTCCTTCTTGTTACTTTCAGGAGTTGTCTGAAAAACACTCGGAGAGAGGAGGAAGACCAGAGTGCCGGTCAGAGGAGTATGTGAAACCGAAGAAGGACTCACATTGCTTTTCTGACATTACCATAAGATGGGAAAAGAAACTTCCCCAGCAAAAACCTCAATTTAAGAAGAAAAGGGTGGCTAGTATCACACTCAAATATACTACAAATATTGAGGACTCTGCTTCTGGACTAGACAGCAGAAGTCACAATAGTTTGCAAAATCTTAAAGAGTTTCTGGTGGCGAAAGCAACTAATGAGTTTGTTCAGCTGGAAACACCAGATCAACTAGTTAATTCTCCAGGCAGATTGTACAATTTGCAACTCCATATTGAGAGTGATATACCTGTACTATTAAAGTTCTCTTTTGGGAGAACTTAACATTTGGCTATGACATTCTGGAAAAGGACTGGCTACCTGTATTTGTATGAAAAGTCTCACTAGGGGATGTGTGATAGTGCCATCCTTCTCCGTTCTTGTTCCCGAAGCAGTTAAACATGCATATGCCAAGGAGTGGGCACTTGCAGGTCCTCGTGCCTGCCCCCATGTGACAGGTTTCATGGCCAGTGCCACAGTTTGCTCACCCGTTCTTCGCGCTCACTGCCCCCTGCTGCCCCGCTCTGCTCACTTTGATGCCTTTCCACCACCTCTTCTAATTTCTGCCTCTCTACTCTTTTCTGCCACTTCTGCTTTTTTTGTCTTTTTTGCCATTTCTGCTACTTCTGTTCATTCTTGTACTTTCTTCTGTTTCTGCCACTTCTGCTTATTTTTGTCTTTTCATGACAAAAGAGTGGTCATGTTTGAGGTTGCTGATACCATCTGCTATGCTGGTAATGTTAGGTGTTCAGATGAGGCACTGTGAGCTAGCTAGGGCCTAGGTCAACATTTTCTGATGGTATGGTGCGTGAAGTGAGTTCCCATACTCTTAAGTTTATCTTGTCCAGATACACAGACCTACTTAATTTGTAGGAACCTAATAATATGGGGCCACCAACATTCTAGGTTAGGTACTTACTTAATGGGTCTCCTGAGTAGGTCTTGAGTGTGCCCAAGGTCTCCTTTTCACCATACACTGAGACGTCCGTGGTGTTAGGGAATAATCCTCCTCAGCTTAATAGGAAACTCTTATATTAGTCTGTAGGTTGTTCATGCTTGAACCTTTAAAAGGGTTACTTCACTGTAGTATTTTCCTTTCTTAGAATTTTAATTAAATATGGTACTAGCAGCTACAGGAACACTACAGTACCTGTTAACTGCAGACATGCTGTTACAGCACTATTACTACAACAAGGGCTTCCTGTTAATGAGGGAGATGTTATTTTAATGGTTGAGGTATGGTTGAGGCCCACAAAGCATATAAAGAAGAGAATTTCTACTCTTGGGTACACTTTCTGCAGTTGATGGCACTTCGCGAGCATTTCACCCATACAATAGAGCTGTATTACTAAGGGGGTCATTCCAACCCCAGCGGGCGGCGGGTGCCGCCCGCCTGGCGGGAACCGCCACTTGGCCGCTCCGCGGTCAAAAGACCGCGGAGGCCATTCTGACTTTCCCGCTGGGCCGGCGGGTGCCCGCCAAGGGAGCGCCCGCCGGCCCAGCGGGAAAGGCCCTGCAACACAGAAGCCGGCTCCGAATGGAGCCGGCGGTGTTGCAGGGGTGCGACGGGTGCAGTTGCACCCGTCGCGATTTTCACTGTCTGCTATGCAGACAGTGAAAATCATGCTGGGGCCCTGTTAGGGGGCCCCTGCACTGCCCATGCCAGTGGCATGGGCAGTGCAGGGGCCCCCAGGGGCCCCACGACACCCGTTCCTGCCATCCTGTTCCTGGCGGTAAAAACCACCAGAAACAGGCTGGCGGGAAGGGGGTCGGAATCCCCATGGCGGCGCTGCTTGCAGCGCCGCCATGGAGGATTCTCCCAGCCGGGGCTAATCCGGCGGAAAACCGCCGGACCCGGCTGGGCGACCGCGGCTTTACAGCCGCGGTCGGAATACCACATGAAGAACCGCCAGCCTGTTGGCGGTGCTTCCGTGGACAGCCACCCTGGCGGTCATAGACCGCCAGGGTTGGAATGATACCCTAAGTCTTTTGGGAGTATAAAAAAATGTATTAATACCATTAACATATAAGAAACATCAGAATTGGTTCCAAGGTGCCCTCCACAATGTAAGACTGGGTCCCCTCAGCAATGAGCGGGCACCCTGGCCAGTCCTAACCAGCTACACACTATACCCAGACTTAGCATTATTAAATGTCACAGACCTTTGTGTTCTATAAAAGGGTCTCATTAGGATATATAGAGGTTAACAGAGTTTGTTATGCATACAATAAAAGCTATCCCAGAGAGGCTGTTCAAGCTCTGCAGCCACAGTTAGCTGTGCCTTCAATTAGTCCAGTCACTAGTAACGCAATTATGGGTAAAGTTCCCGCCAGATGGGAGGAAATTCTGTTCTAAATTGCACAAAAACAAACCAGCTTGGAGAAGTGTTTCCCCATACAGGACCCCAAGACAAACATAGAATTCTCACAATGAGCCTACCACTTGGTATGGTTCCCCTAGTAGAGGATTGTGCAAATAGGGGCACAGTGTTTTCTGTCTTTTATACCATAACACATGGTACACCATCCATTGCTATTTTGACTGATGTGCTAAAACAGATACAAAATGCATACGGGCTGACCCTGCCCCAGATTTGGGATGAAATTAATTGCCAACTTTGCCAGTTTCCCAAATTTTTTTAAGCCATATTAAAAGGGAGGCAGCAGCACTGACAGTACGCCAATGCCTCGTGCAGGTTCTCTTTGCAGACCAAGAGCGGGAATTACCAAAAATTCGAGATAATTACGGGCTGACCCTGCCCCAGATTTGGGACAAAATTAATTGCCAACTTTGCCAGTTTCCAAAACATTTTTAAGCAATATTAAAAGGGAGGCAGCAGCACTGACAGTACGCCAATGCCTCGTGCAGGTTCTCTTTGCAGACCAAGAGCGGGAATTACCAAAAATTCTATATAATTTGGGAGCCAGACCTAGTAAGCCGCAGCTTAAAGGTAATTCTGAAAAAGAAATACCAAGCAGGGACCTGAGTTTTCTAAAAAACGCAGGAACAAACAGAAAAAGAAAGATAACACAAAAACAGACGATGGATATCTGCAATTGGAGCCCACTGAAAAATGTGATAATTTACATAGCTGTGATATTCTTAAACAGCCTGATAGGTATCAGTAAACTGATACACGTCCTTTTGTTCCTTTTAGAACTCACCCGACAAATCCTCGGAAAGAGTGAGACAACTGGAATGCAGACACGAAGAGTACATGAAACCAAGGACTCGCAACGGTCATCTGATATCATTATAAAAAAAGAAGAGAAAAGTTCACAAGAAGAATCCCAATTCAGAAAGACGAAGGTGGCAGGTATTTCCAATAAACCTGCAACATATATTGAGAACGGCCCTTCGGAATAAGACTTGGGCATTGAAGCTGCCAGACAGTGCAGCAGAGTCCACAATAGTTCGCTGGAATCTTCAAGAGTTTCTGGTTTTGAGAGCAACTAACAAATTTATTCAAGTTGAGACACCAGATCAGAGGGTTAGCCCTCTGGATAAACTTTATAATTTGGACATCCAAATTGAGGGTGAGATACTGTGTACTATTAAAACAATTTTCTAGGAAAATATAACAACCACCTATGTATAAGCACTGAATAGCCCTGCCCACATGCGGGACCCTGGAGCACCTTTTCAATATTTCTTCTTAAATGCAGATGTTCACCTTTCTTCGGGAAGGCCTGCAGAGTCACTTAAGAGAGAAAAATACTATGCAGCCTATAGGTGCAGGCTACAATGGCCCAATCTTTCATCTTGTACTTTAAAAGGGTCCAGGAGAATGATATTTATATATAATTTCATGATTTTATAAAACAGGATAAACGTCTTTCACCAACTTTTTTTTGATACAGTATAGAGATGTAGAACAGCAGGACAGTGTCGTCCCATATGCTGTCATTATATGAGTGAAAATGGAAACTGTGCCTTTAAGAACCTAGCTACCACCAGTATACCATCATGCTCAGCAGGTGGCAGATGCTACAGTCCTTTTTGAGGCAATGAGTGAATGACATGTGTGGCTTATATTAACCTCTGTCGACTCCACCAGGGAGGAGGGAGGGTTGCTTATGACTTCAATGGAGATTCCCCTAATCAAGAAGTAAAGTTACAGGCAAGAATCTGTTCCTTCTCTTGTAGGGGTTCTCCATTGATAGTCATAAGCACTGAATAAGGTAGCAAATCCATCCCTACTAAGAGGAGTAGGGAAGACAGAGGAATGAGTAAATGTTAGAAATGGGCTCTTTGGTTGGTAGTCAGGTTACCCCCTGTCCAAGCAAGGACCCTCACTCTAGTCAGGGTAAGTCACACACAATCCAAATTATCCTGTGCCCACCCTGTGGTAGCTTGGCACTGAGCAGTCAGGCTTAACTTAGAAGGCAATGTGTAAAGTATTTGTGCAATAACCCATGCAATAACACAGTATAAGACCACAAAAATACTCCACACAGTGTTTAGAAAAGCATGTAATATTTATCTGGTTAAATTCAAGTCAAAACGATCAAGATTTGAAAATAAAAATGATAAAATATCAGTTTAGAGAATGATAAAAGGAGTGTTTAGTCTTTAAAAAGCAACAAGTGGCTCTGCAAGCACAAAGTACCTGGATTGCGTTACAATTCTCCACAAGGGACTGCAGAGAAGGAGATGTATGGAAAACGGGGAGGTGTGTATCGGTTTCTCTGGGTGTACACAGACGATGAGACGATAATTTTCCATGTAGGGAAGGCTTTGCATCGATTTCCGGCATGCTGACATGGATCCTCTTCGGGTTGCGGGGTTTTCGGATGGCCCGGGGACAATGCAGGGAAATCTTGGGCGTGCAGGACGAAGTCACAGGAGCTGTGTCGATCCAGTGGGTAATGTAGGGAAATTTCTGTCGCACAGCAGGCGCTGCGTCGATTCTTCTTGCAGGAAGTCGGGCTGTGTCGTTCCGGCTCGGCTATGCGTCGATCCAGTGGGCTGTGCATCAAAGTTCTGGTCGAACCGCTGGCACTGCATTGATCTCCTTTCGGGGAGGCATGCTGTGTTGTTCCGCTCTGGCGTGCAGTGATTTTCTCACCGCGATCCAGGCTGTGCGTCGTTTCTGGCAGGTTGTGAATCAAATTTTCACCGCACAAGGAGTTCTTTGCAGGAGGAAGTCTTTTTGGTACTGAGACTTCAAGGAACGGAGGCAAGCTCTATCCAAGCCCTTGGAGAGTACTTCTCAGAAGAGCCAGAGGGCAGCAAGGCAGCAGGGCAGCAGTCATTTGCAGAAAAGCAGTGAGGTGAGTCCTTTGGGCAGCCAGGCAGTTCCTCTTGGCAGGTTGCAGGGTCTGATTCAGAGTTCCTTCACCAGTGGTATCTTGTCCAGAAGTTTCTGAGTTGGTAGGGTCAGAGGCCCTGTTCAAATACCTAAATGTGCCTTTGAAGTGGGGGAGACTTCAAAGAGTGGCTTAGAAGAGTACCAGGTCACCTTTCAGTTCCATCCTGTCTGCCAGGGTCCCAGTAGGGGGTTTGGCAGTCCAGTGTGTAAGGGCAGGCCACTGTCCTTTCAAATGTAAGTGTCAGGCCCTCCACCCAGCCCAGGAAGACCCATTCAGTATGCAGATGTGTGAAGGTGTGACTGAGCATCTTGTGTTTGGGGTTGTCTGAGTGAAATGCACAAGGGAGCAGTCAAGTAACCTAGCCAGACGTGGATTGTAAGGCACAGAAGGATTTAAGTGTAGAGAAATGCTCCCTTTCTAAAAGTGGCATTTCTAAAATAATAATATTAAGTCTAACTTCACCAGTCAGCAGGATTTTGTATTACTATTCTGGCCATACTAAATATGACCCTGTTACTCCTTTCAGATCAGAATTTACCACTCAAACAGTATATAAGGGTAGCCCTAATGTTAGCCCTTAAAAGGAGCAGGTCTCACAGCAGTGTAAAACAAATTTAGGAGTTCTACACTACCAGGACATATAAACTGCACAGGTATATGTCCTGCCTTTTACCTACATAGCACCCTGCCCTTGGGTTACCTAGGGCCTACCTTAGGGGTGCCTTATATGGTAAAAGGGGAGTTTAAGGCTTGGCGAGTACCTTTAAATGCCAAGTCGAAGTGTCAGTGAAACTGCACACACAGGCCTTGCAATGCAGGCCTGAGGCATGGTTAAGGGGCTACTTATGTGGGTGGCACAATCAGTGCGGCAGGCCCACTAGTAGCATTTAATCTACAGGCCCTGGGCACATGTGTTGCACCTTACTGGGGACTTACAAGTAGATTAAATAAGCCAATTGGCTATGAACCAATGTCACCATGTTTTAAGAGAGACAGCATATGCACTTTAGAACTGGTTAGCAGTGGTAAAGTGCGCAGAGTTCTAAAATCAGCAAAAACTGTGTCCAAAAAGTGGAGGGAGCCAGACAAAAAGTTAGAGGTGACCACCCTAAGGCTGTCAGGTCTCACAGTAAAGGAGCCATTTAAGCAAATAGATTTCTGAGGGATGCCTGTCCTACTTGAGCATCTGCTATAGCATCCGACTCCAGGCAGTAGTGCTTGGTGAATGTGTGAACAGATCTCCACATGGCTGCCTTGCACATATCCACTATACTCCTCATTAAAGCCACAGTAGCCACTTTACCCTGAGTGGAGTGAACTTTTGGTCTAGCTGTTAGAGTCTTGTTAGCTTTTTGATAGCACAACAGGATACATGAACTATCCATTGGGAAATGGACTGTATAGAAGTGGCTAATCCTGTATGGACAGGACCATAGTCGATAAACAATGGTTCGATCTGCAGATGTCATGTGTCTTATAGAGATAAAATTTCAAACCTCTCCTCACATCTAGCGAATGAAGAGTTCTTTCAGCTGAAGTAGAGGGATCCTGAAAGAATGTTTGTAATGAGATGGTCTGGTTGACATGGAAATCCAAAATAACCTCAGGGAGGAACTCCAGGTGAGTCCCCATAAACACATTGTTAGAGTGAAAGACTGTGTATGGTTGGTGAAAGCATAATGCCTGGATCTCACTAACCCTGTGGACTGATGTCAGCTACAAGGAAAGCTGTTTTCCAAGAAAGATGTTGCAGGCAAACCTTGTGAGCGGGCTCAAAAGGGTCCTGCATAGGTCATGAAAGGACTATATTGAGTTCCAAGGTAGGTGAAGGACGCCTAGTGGAAGGGAAACCTTCTTCAACCCTTCTATAAAATCCTTTATTACAGGGATTTTGAAAAAAAGAGGTTTTGTGAAGGACATTTTTGGTAGGCAGTAAGGGCTGCCAGGTGAACCTTTATGGAAGAGAATTGCAAGCCAGATTATGCCAAGGGTAGCAAGTACGAAAAATGACACCTTCTTGGCAAGTTGTAGCGTCCACGTTCTTGGAGGAACACCAAATGCAAAATCTCTTCCCCTTGAAGGGATATGTGGAATGAGGATCTTCATGCAGTCTTGTGGCAGGATCAAAGTCCGTACTGCACTAGCTCAGAAGCCAAGTAGCCTAATTCAAGGGGGAGAGGTTCAGGTGTACCATCTGATCTGCATGGCAGCTTGAGATGTGAATGCTCTGGCCAGTGTAGAAGGTCTGTAAACCACCACAGACGTGGCCACTCCGGAGCTATTAGGATCATCGTGGCTCTCGAGTGGGGCAGATTGATAAGGACTGACTGAATCAGAGGAATCAGGGGAAAGGCAGTGTAAGGGAATGCCTCCTTGGCATGGTTACCCCCTGACTTTTTGCCTTTGCTGATGCCAAGTTATGATTTGAAAGTGTGCTGGGACCCTGCTAACCAGGCCCCAGCACCAGTGTTCTTTCCCTAAACTGTACCTTTGTCTCCACAATTGGCACAACCCTGGCACCCAGGTAAGTCCCTTGTAACTGGTACCCCTGGTACCAAGGGACCTGATGCCAGGGAAGGTCTCGAAGGGCTGCAGCATGTCTTATGCCATCCTGGGGACCCCTCACTCAGCACATACACACTGCTTGCCAGCTTGTGTGTGCTGGTGGGGAGAAAATGACTAAGTCAACATGGCACTCCCCTTAGAGTGCCATGCCAACCTCACACCGCCTATGGCATAGATAAGTCACCCCTCTAGCAGGCCTTACAGCCCTAAGGCAGGGTGCACTATACCAAAGGTGAGGGCATAGGTGCATGAGCACTATGCCCCTACAGTATCTAAGCAAAACCTTAGACATTGTAAGTGCAGGGTAGCCACAACAGTATATGGTCTGGAAGTCTGTCAAACACAAACTCCACAGCACCATAATGGCTACACTGAAAACTGTGAAGTTTGGTATCAAACTTCTCAGCACAATACATGCACACTGATGCCAGTGTGCACTTCATTGTAAAAATACACCCAGATGGCATCTTAGAGATGCCCCTGAAAACATACCCGACTCCAGTGTGGGCTGACTAGTTTTTGCCAGCCTGCCACACACCAGACATGTTGCTGGCCACATGGGGAGAGTGCCTTTGTCACTCTGTGGCCAGGAACAAAGCCTGCACGGGGTGGAGGTGCTTCTCACCTCCCCCTGCAGGAACTGTAACACCTGGCGGTGAGCCTCAAAGGCTCACCCCCTTTGTTACAGCGCCACAGGGCATCACAGCTAATGGAGATGCCCGCCCCTCCGGCCACTGCCCCCACTTTTGGCGGCAAGGCTGGAGGAAATAATGAGAAAAACAAGGAGGAGTCACCCCCCAGTCAGGACAGCCCCTAAGGTGTCCTGAGCTGAGGTGACTTACTTTTAGAAATCCTCCATCTTGCAGATGGAGGATTCCCCCAATAGGATTAGGGATGTGCCCCCGTCCCCACAGCGAGGAGGCACAAAGAGGATGTAGCCACCCTCAGGGCCAGTAGCCATTGGCTACTGCCCTCCCAGACCTACACACACCCCTAACTTGAGTATTTAGGGCCCCCCAGAACCGAGGAAGATAGATTCCTGCAACCTAAAGAAGAAGAAGGACTGCTGACCTGAAGCCCTGCAGTGAAGACGGAGACGACAACTGATTTGGCCCCAGCCCCACCGGCCTGTCTCCCTACTTTGAAGAAAACTGCAACAGCAACGCATCCAACAGGGTCCAGCGACCTATGACACCTCAGAGGACTACACTGCATCTAAAGGACCAAGAAACTCCTGAAAACAGCGGCCCTGTTCAAGAAACTGCAACTTTTGGAAACAAAGAAGCAACTTTTAAAGACCACACGTTTCCCGCCGGAAGCGTGAGACTTTCCACTCTGCATCCGACGCCCCGGGCTCGACCTGCGTAAAACTAACATTACAGGGAGGACTCCCAGGCGACTGCGAGCCCGTGAGTAGCCAGAGTTGCCCCCCCTGAGCCCCCACAGCGACGCCTGCAGAGGGAATCCAGAGGCTCCCCCTGACCTCGACTGCCTGCTTCAAGGAACCCGACACCTGGAAACCACACTGCACCCGCAGCCCCCAGGACCTGAAGGAACCGAACTCCAGTGCAGGAGCGACCCCCCAGACGACCCACTGCCTAGCCCAGGTGGTGGCTACCCCGAGGAGCCCCCCCTGTGCCTGCCTACATCGTTGAAGAGACCCCCGGGTCTCCCCATTGATTCCTATTGAAAACCCGACACCTCTTTGCACTCTGCACCCGGCCGCCCCGTGCCGCTGAGGGTGTACTTTCTGTGCCTGCTTGTGTCCCCCCCGGTGCCCTACAAAACCCCCCTGGTCTGCCCTCTGAAGTCACGGGTACTTTCCTGCTGGCAGACTGGAACCGGGGCACCCCTATTTCCATTGAAGCCTATGTGTTTTGGGCACCACTTTGACCTCTGCACCTGACCGGCCCTGAGATGCTGGTGTGGTAACTTTGGGGTTGCCTTGAACCCCCAACGGTGGGCTACCTTGGACCCAACTTTGAACCCTGTAAGTATTTTACTTACCTGTGAACTTAACATTTACTTACCTCCCCCAGGAACTGTTGATTTATGCAGTGTCCACTTTTAAAATAGCTTATTGCCATTTTTGTCAAAACTGTACATGCTATTGTGACTATTCAAAGTTCCTAGAATACCTGAGTGAAATACCTTTCATTTAAAGTAAAAGTATTGTTTGTAAATCTTGAACCTGTGGTTCTTAAAATAAACTAAGAAAATATATGTTTCTATATAAAAACCTACTGGCCTGGAATTGTCTTTGAGTGTGTGTTCCTCATTTATTGCCTGTGTGTGCACAACAAATGCTTAACACTACCCTCTGATAAGCCTACTGCTCGACCACACTACCACAAAATAGAGCATTAGAATTATCTCTTTTTGCCACTATCTTACCTCTAAGGGGAACCCTTGGACTCTGTGAACACTATTTCTTACTTTGAAATAGTATATACAGAGCCAACCTCCTACAGGCGGAAAGAAATTTGCCGGCCCAGTCGATCCATAGTATATTCCCCAGTGTTCCTGGCTGGAAGAACCTTGAGGTGAAGATTCAGCATTTTTTGTTTTCTGTGGTGGCGAATAAGTTGATGGTTGGAGTACCCAACAGCTTAAAGATGTTTTGTACGACATCGCTGTGTAAAACCCATTCATGGTTTTCTTGTAGAACTCTGCTGAAAGCGTCTGCCTGAGCATTTTGGACACCTCGAAGTTGTGTTGCCATGATCGTCAGGTTCCTGGCTCTGAGCCATTTCTAGATCATTTGGGCCTCGTGTGACAAGGGCCTGGCAGTTTCTCGCTGCATGTTGAAGTAGTATTGACCATCTGAACAAGCAGAGAATGAGTTGTGAACAATGGACGAAACACCTTCAGTGCCAGATGGATAGCGGGTAGTTCAAGGAGATTGATGTGGTAGGTCATCTCTCTCTGTGACCACTTGCCCTGAATTTGGCGAATATCTATGTGGACTCCCCAACCTAGAAGTGATGCATCCGTCACTGTTGTTTGAGGAGGAATATGCTGATGAAATGGCATTCCTCGAAACAGGTTGTCTGGAGAACCCCACCATTTAAGGGATTGTTTTGCATGAAGTGATAGTTTTATCCTGTCTTCCCAGTTGCCCATCAATTGGTCCCACTGGTCCTCAAAACATTCTTGGAGAGGCCACATGTGGAAACGGGCATTCAGTTTGAGGAAGATGCTGGAGGCCATGAGCCGAGAAGAGATGAGACTGCCCTCACCATTGATGAGAGACTTTCATGAGAGAGTGGCACTTCTGAAGGATTAATAAGCGTGTCCCCTCTGAAGGACATACTTTTGCTTATTTGTTGTCAACCGGGGCTCCCAAGTAATGCCAGTTTTGAACCAGGATAGGTGTTGATTTGCTGAGGTTGATTCAAAGTCCCAAGCGTTGAAGGAGACCACAGGTCCAGTTGTAATGAAGTTGGGCTTCCTTTATGAGCTAATTGTCTAGATACGGGTAGATGAAGATTCATTGTTTCCTGAGATGGGCAGCCTCTGCTGCCATGCACTTTGAGAGTGTGCTGGGTGCTGACTGTAGGCCAAATGGAAGCAATTGGTACGAATAATGGTCATGCCCAACAACAAACCTGAAGGACATTCAATGCTTTCTGGTGATTGTAACATGAAAATATGCATCTTGAAGGTCGACGCAGCAAAATCAATCTCCCTGGTGTAATTGGGGATAGATTTCATCTAATGTCAGCATCCGGAACATTTCTCGCAAAATCCATTTGTTGGCTACTTTGAGGTTAAGTATGGGTCTGAATTTGTTCTTGTCTTTCTTTTTGATCAGAAAGTACCTAGAGTAAATGCTTGTCACACATTGTCTGTGAGGAACGGCTTCCACCGTCTTCTTCTGTAAGAGAATGTTGACTTTTGACCACAGCAATGGAAGATGGAATTTGGACAGTTTCTGTGGTATGGACGGGTGAGGGCTTGTGAACCTGAAACAATATCCATTTTGTACAATATACATAACCCAGGCACCTTGTATGATGTTTTGCCACTCTGCCAGATAATGAGAAATGCTCCCCCCCACCTGAGTGGGTAAGGGAGGAGAGGGAAGAAAGGACTTGGATATTGTTGCCTGTTTATCCCCTGAGCAGGCTGTTGGGTAAATCGTCATCTCATCTATGTTTGCAGCTATTGTTAAGGGTTTTGGTGTTGTTGCTGAGGTCAACCTGGATACCAATGAGGGGTTTGAACCCTCTGAGGGTAAAACAGGTGTTGGTAGGGTCTGAAAGATTTTCTCTGTTCTTTTGGTCTTTCTAGACCCACTGTGTTAAGGGTTCCAAATTCACTTTTCTTGCACGCCATCTCATCATCAGCGTGACTTCCAAAGAGAGTGGAACCTGAGAATGGTAAGTTTTGGATCTTTTGCAGAGACTCCGGCTCCCGAAATGTTAAATGCATGTCTCCTTAAACCTACTCTGTGACAGTATTCAGGTGTGGCTGGAAGGAAAGAATTTGCAGCTACACTTATCACTTGATTAGAGACCATAGCGCCCTCGTTGACTATTTCCATGAAATCCTCCCTTTTGTTTCTGGGAGGGTGCTGTGCAAAATGCTGGCTAGAGTTCCAGAGGGCTCTGTCATCTCTGCTCAGGAGAGTGGTTGCACTGGCTACTTTCATTGCTGTTGTAGCAGTGCTGCAGACTTTGAGGCCTGCAGAGTCCAATTTCCTACTCTCCTTATCCGGAGGAACATATGATGATGGGGAAGTTGAGTGGTGCATTTTGGCGGCTACAATTACCACAGAGTCTGGATGCGAGTCAGAACGTACGAATAGTGAATCTTGATCTGAAGCCCGGTATTTCTAATGTAGCCTCGATGGAGCAGGCTTAACTGTGGCTATTGTCAAAAACATCTCCTTGGCTGGCCCTAGGAGGCCAGGGACCAGTGGCAGTTGTGGTCTTAAGGCTGTCCGTTGGTGTAGTCTCTCAAATGTTACAGATGTGGAGGGTGTAGGTACCGACATCTTTATAATACGTTTGCCAGCCGTACAAGGATCTCTTGGAATGTTGTAATGTCATCCACTGGAGAGATATGAGGTGGTGGAGAGTCAGACAATGTCAGAGAATATCCTCTCTCATAGAGATGGGGATAGTATTGCTAGATCTATGACGGGATCTTGTGTAAGATCTAGAGCTTGACCTTGATTGGTGTGACCTATGCCATTGTTGAGAATGGCGCGAACATGGTGATGAGCCTGAAACTATGGCGTCTGTGATTTTGAGAACAATAGAGCATTCAGGAGCTCGATCTATGTCATTTAATGGAGCATCCCTACGTGGAATTGGTGCTGTTGGAAGGGGTGCTGGCGGTGGAGATGGTGATGGAGGTGGCGATGTCGGTGGTGGTGGTCGAGGCAGATACAGATCATGATGCTGTGAGCAAGATATGTGTCACAATATATAGATTTATGGTGCAAAAAAGGGAATAATACTTTCAGTTGCCACTATTAAGGTAAATTGGGAATTCATTTAAGATATGGGGGACAGTGCTTTAATTAATTTCTAGTGAAAACCTTGGTAAACCCAGGTGTGAATAAGGTGTAGAAAGTTCCAATTATGGAAATTATTAAAAATGGAGTTGGATAAATTGTTGCATTTAGCTGTATTTGAGAGGGTTAAAACATCAGACTGGTTGGGTTTCATTGCAACTGCCTGCAAGGCAGACAGCTCATTAAGAATGAGTGTGGAGTTTTGAGATGTGAATCTCATCAAATCAGTATACAGGCATCCGTTGCTCAATATTGTAGACATGCTGGTGACCATGAAGCAAGCACCAGCAATGGTACATCCAAAAACAGCTGACACGTGTTTTGTCATATTGACTTTCTCAAGGCTAAAACGTATTGTTAGGAAATATCCAGAAGTATTCAGCAGTAAATATATCCCCAGTAGCAGTGGGAGGACGGGTATAAGAGGTCTTGAGCATGTACCCTGTGCTGTGTGGCGAATGACGATCGGCATTTGCCACACAGCACAGGGTACTGCTAACCAGGCTTATCATGGCCATGTTCTATAGATGCATTCTTTGAAGGACAACCGAGAATCCGTTTTGAACTAACAGCAGCTACATGCTCAAGACCTCTTATACCCGTCCTCCCACTGCTACTGTACCATTGCTTAATAGGATTAAACTTCGATCAACTACAATTACGTGTTTTTGGAATTTGAATTTTCTTCTCCACTTGGAAGAATACTTCTGGACTACATTGGTATGCCCTGGTTTACATTGACATTTTGCAGGTCTGATTGGTCTCCTGATCAGCATTTTGACACCCTTGGTGGATGGGTGTCACACAAGGTTGGCACCCTTGCTACTCGCCTTTGTAAAAGCCAATAACTTTCTTCAAACTGTTTACAAAATTGTAATTGGATGTGCGAACTCTATAGCATTAACCACCTTGCCTTTTGTATTGTATGTAACCCCATCCAGAACATCTTGCCAATTCTATAGGCTTTTGCACATAGAAGATATCGTCTTGCCTGCTTAGATTTGTTCCATAATTCACAGTCTTCACAAGCTGCAGCAAAGATCAGAGGTCTGTAAGGCAAATATAAAGTCAAAGTTAAAGGCAAAGCCTGATCCCTAGCTACAGAATTCAACTTTTAGAAATTGGAGGCGCAGTGCTGGCTTCTGTCATGCATTGCGCTCCCTCAAGTCCCAGTTTTCAGCTGAAGAACTCTGGCAAAATCAAGAACAAAAGGTACAATGTTAAAAGTATCCTTGCCAAGAAAGAGGTTATTATGATTTTCGGAGATAAGACTCTAATAACTGACACAAATCTAACTAGACACATGCTCTAATATGTAAAACATGCATTTTTGAGTTTTGGTCCATTATATAAAAGCACAAAAACTTCTTTAGCAGAAAGGCAAACACCGAAGGGTCTAATTTGATATTTATGTTATGACCTTGCTTTGGTCATCTTGGCATGATACATTAATAATAATGTATATTGCAACATGTCTTTATAAATCATAGGAATAGGTCAGTGATGCAAAGATCTATCCTAGGAGAGAGGTTATCCTACAACCTAGGTAAGATTGACTATGGAACTTCAGATTATATAGAGTATTCTTAGAAAAAAGACGTTAATACCAAAGTGCTGTTGCCATAAAGGATTAGAAGATTCCACATAGGTGATCTGTAAAAGAAGTCAGGAGTAAACATCACCTAAGTCATAAAGCAGCTAATCTTTAGCAATGTTCCCTTAGGTAGACTTACTAGAAATATCAATGTAACATATAAATAGGAAGCTATTGTGTTTATGAACTATTGAATTAAACTGCAAGGCACCATTGAGCAATGTTGGCTTGGTGGCTTTATTATACAACATAAATGGATTTCTAAATCCCTATGAAGTGGTAAAACTGAGAATTCCACTAGTGACATTACATTTATTTGTTTTGGTCCAAAGCCAGAAGTTAACCTCAGGGTCTATTTTTTATTTGTTGAGTTTGTTTAAGGAGTTGGAGCGCATGTATGAAAGGTTAGGAATGAATGTTTGGTGATGAGGTGAGTGTATGGTATGGTGCGAAACACTGAATACACTGAATTGTATAATGTTTTGCAACATTCGTGATTATCAGGTCACATGATCAGCAATTTAAAAAGCACTGGCTTTGTGATCACTTGCATTGTCTCACCTGTGATCAAGGCAGTTGGAGCCGAAACGCGTCAGGAAAAGGAGAGTTGTTGTTCACTCTGGAATAAAGTGTTTGGATGGATCCCAAACTAGTGCCTTAGCTACTTTTGTTCTATAATGTTTTGCAACAGTATATGTTTCTTTGGAAAATGTATAAGGCACTATAATAAATTTATAATGTATTTTGGAAAATTTTAATAAATGAGTGATCCTATATTTTTGGCTCCAACCACTCGTTCAAGAAAAAATATATAGAATCTGTTCAATCAATTTAGTATAGTGCATGTTTAGGAGCAGCATCTACAGTTGATGTGGTTTTCAGAGTTACATTTGCACCAGTAGTCTTTGCGCCAACAGGCTTTACCCCACTCAGTGGTGTGGGATGCTGAATACATTTCAGAATCACCAGAATCACCAGCACAGAGTGGGTCAAATTGAGATATTCGTCACTCTTGCCATATTAAGGACACAAACAGGTTAGTATGAGTGAGTTGTGAGTTTGTCCAACGCTTGTCAACTAAGGGTTCTGTTGGACCCACATCATGGACTGGAAATTGGATCCTCATGTTACAGGAATACAGCTTCAGAATTGAGTGTTTGGCATGATGGAAGAATTTGGTTCCGGATCATTTATTAAGGTATTTTGTTCAGAACAATATGGATGCTGTATATGAAGTTGTGAATGATGAGATGGATTGGTATGAAATTGTAGCTGCAGATGTTGTGTTGAGGTAGTGATTGATGGAGCTGATGGACGAGGAAGCAGATGATGGTTAGTTGGGTGCAGTGAAGAGTATGTGATGGAGCAGTAGTTCATGTAGGTGAATTTCAGTCAGGCATTTGTAGCATTGAAAGCTTGAGGCAAATGATAATTGACAATAATTGACAAGATACAAGAAGGTTGTAGAAGTGTAAGTAAAACATAAGCAAGAGATGTGATAGAAAGTTCTTGTGGACAGAAATCAATTGTGATAAGTTTGTGGCAAGGGTAGATATTATATGGTGTGAGAAATTGGGTTGTTGGTTGGCTGGGGTGTAAGCCCTGGTCAAGCAACAGCCACAATCCCTGGCAGTGTGAACCACAAAAAATCATTAGAGTAGCCTGTGCTTGACCTAGGGTAGATTGGCACAAAAAGCAGTCAGAATTAACTTAGAGGTGTAAAGTATTTATACAGCATGCAAGTCGTCATAATATAGTGAGAACACAACACAACAAAAATACCACACCTATTTCGAAAAATAGAGTAAAGTTTAATAAATTGACACCAAAATGACAAAAATACAAAAATACAAAAATCGGAGCTTTGATTTTTTTAAATAATTTTTAGTAAAACCTAGTGACTAAAGATCAAGGCGCCAACTGGGTCAAAGTCGAAAAATATGGTCGACCGCGATGAATCACGAAGCAAATCCAAGACGTGGATTAGGCCAAGTCAGGGCTTACCTTGAGACTTAGAAGAATTTTCAAGAAAACTAAGAAGGTAAAGTTCAGTGGGACGAGGCTGAAGGAGCTACCCAAGGAGGGTGTGTCATCGTGGAGTCTATGGACGAAGTTGTGGTGGAAATTTCCACGTTTGGACTTAGTCACTTTTTTGTAAGTCAAAAATCTCTAGCAGGAGGAGGCAGAAGGCTGTAGCCAAAGACAGCTCAAGGAGATTGGATACCCATTTGGCGAAGGACCGCTGAACAGGATTTGCTGTTGCAGAGAAGAACATACCAGGAACAGCTTCAAAGTCAGGCCGAACGGCGATGAACCTTGGGCGGACCAACAAGCAAGTTGGTCCTGGTCTTCCCTCAGAACAGTATTTAGCCCAAACTAAATTCTATGTTCCAAGTTTTAGATTTTGGCTACCTGGACACCTTTAGTACCACCACCAAGGATTCAGTACTGGTGGGACACCGCTTGGGGGTTCAGGACTGACTCAGGCTGGGTCCAGGTAGAGACTGAAGATGGTGGGAGCTTAATATGTCCCTTTTTCTCTGAACCATAGGCCAGCAAGCTACCCATTAGGGTCACTGTGGTAGTCCTGGGCTCAGACGAAGATGCAGGGCTCAAACAGGAGGACTGTCAGTTGAGCGTTTAAGGTAGGATCTAGGCACTCAAGAGGTCCATGCAGATGCAGCAAAGTAGTCTTGTGGAGTACACAGCAGGCCACAACAGCAGGCAGACCTCTTAGAGTCTTTCTGCAGGTCCAGAAAGTGAACTGAGGAGTTTATCTGAGGGCTCTATTTTTATATCTGGTGCCTTCTCTAAACTTGGGAGAAGTTTCTAGAGGTTTCTCTTTGAAGTGTTTGGAATGTCCTGACCTACCGGCTGTGGCTCTAATCTGGATAAAGAGGGACATTTTGGAGGTGCAACACCTTTGGGTAAAGGCAGAGCACAGCCCATTCAGTTGCAAGTGGGGCTGTACCCAGCTCCGCCCTGCCATCCTGCCAGCAGATGGCAAATTCAGGCACACCTAAATCCCTCTATAGTGTGAGTGACTGGGAGGAATTCACAAAGTCTAATTGTCAGTTAAACCCAGTCATCTGACCCAGAAGAGGCTGCTGGCACCAAATGGCTAAGGGTAGGAAAATGCCAACTTTCTAAAACTGAGATTTTCAAAATTGTAATTTGAAGTCGGACTTTACCATCAAAGAGGATTTTTAATTATAATTTCATAGATGCCAAACATGAAATACTTATCTGACCCCAATTAAAAGTTAGTGCTTATTAAATGAATTATGAAAACCTAATGTTATCCAATGAGACAGGTAGGCCTCGCAGTAGTGAAAAACAAATTTAGGAGGTTTTTCACTACTACGACATATAAAACTTAAAAGTACAGGTTCAACCTTTTAGTTATAATTCACACCTCTATCATGAACTTGGTCCGCTCAGGGGCCCCAAATGACCCATGTCCTCACCACATCTTCAACATAGGCGAAGCCAGAATCAGCTACATACGCACCACCCTGTTCAACACCTCATTTGCCGCAGCCACCTTACCCGAGGATTGGAACCAACGCCCTACTAAAGAAACCACTTCAGACCCCAGTATCTCAACAACTACAGACCGATCTTCATGCTCCCGTTCATGGACAGAGTATTATAAAAAATCCATCAACCACCAATTCTCCACACATCTGGAATGGAACCTCTTACTCAACTCCTCCCAATCTGGATTCCGCCGCAACTACAGCACTGAGACAGCCCTCATTGTGGCTACTGACAACATCCAAGCCCTACTCAACCCAGGAGACACTGCAGCTCTGATCCTCCTATACCTTTTGGTAGTCTTTGATACAGTTTCCTACTACACACTCACCACAAGGCTACGCAACATAGGCATCCAAGGAGCCACTCTCAGATGGGCCATCTATGTCCTCACCTGAAGAACGCAAAGAGTCTGCCTCTTCACCTCCGAACCTAAGGAAATTATCTGTGGCATACCCCAAGGATCCTCACTCAGCACCACCATCTTCAACACTTGTATGACAGCTCTGGCCAGCGTCCTCAAAACCTGAGTACTCAAAATCATATTGTATGCCTACTACACACAATTCTCCCTTTCTGAAGACACCACCAACACCAACTTCCACAACTGCAAAACAGATGTTGCCAACTGGATCAAGGAGAACAGCCTGAAGCTCAACACAGACAAGACTGAGGTACTGATCTTCAGAAACAAAAGCTCCCCATTGAATGCATCCTGGCGGGCCTCAGATCTCGGACCTCCCCCTATCCCTACTGACCACGCTAGGAACCTCGGCATCAGTCTGGAAAACAAGCTAACCATGATGACCCAGGTCAACTCCATCTCCTCCTCTTGCTTCTTCATCCTCTGCATGCTTTGGAAGATATTCAAATGCCCACCCCAAAGCTCAAGTGTCACCATCACCTCATATCCAGCCGACTGCACTACGGCAATGCTCTCTTAGCTGCTCACCTCCTCCAAAGACTACAGACGGTATGGAATACCGCAGCCAGACCCGTCCTGGATTTCCCTAGATGAACCCACATTACCCCCTACCTCAGAGAACTACATTGGCTTCCTGTACAGAAAATATGCCAGTTCAGGTTTCTGGCCCATGCATACAAGACTCTACACAACTGTAGGCCCACTTACTTGAACCACAGCCTGAACTTCCATCAGCCCACCAGACACCTCTGCTCAACTTCCCTCTCTCTAACCCTCATTCCCAGGATCCAACGTAACAGATGTGGAGGCCGTTCATTCTCCTGCCTAGCAGCAAAGACTTGGAACAAGCTACGCTTTCATCTCCGGGCCTCCCCACCTCTTCCAGAGCTCTGAAAGTCCCAGAAAACCTGGCTATTCGGGTAATCAACTGGAACTTGTCAGCACCTGGATATGATCATGAGTGACAAGCAGCACTCTATAAATCTACTGATTGATTGACCTGGCCATATGGGCTACCCAGTGACTACCTTTGGGGTGATTTATATTCAAGAAAAAGGGAGTATAAGGCTTGGCAAGTGGATTATATTGCCAAGTCAAATTGGCAGTTTAGCACTGCATTCAGGTTGCGATGGCAGGCCTGGGACAAGTGTTAAGGGGCTACTTTAGTGGGTGGCACAATGCTCCAGGTCCACTAGTAGCATTTAATTTACAGGGCCTAAGTATATGGTATATGTTGGTAAATAGCCCTCTCTGAGAAGTCACCTGAAACTTTTTGCCTACCTTCTCCTATTTTTTTGAAATTCTTTTGTTGGCCTTAGGACTCTGAACACTTTACCATGGCTGACCAGTGCTAAAGTGCATGTGCTTCTCCCCTAAACGTGGTTACATTTGGAATGTCCACAAATGGGCTATTTAATTAATCTGTAAGTCCCTAGTAGAGTGCACTAACTGTGCCCGGGGTCTGTAAATTAAATGCTACTAGGGGGCTTTTCTAAAAAGCAGGGCAATCTAACTAATCTTATGGCTCTTAGTTTAATAGCTAACAGAGCAAAGGCTACAGGTATGCCCCTTTATATGTGCTTTGTAGATTTTAAAGCAGTGTTTGATTGTGTCCCCTGAAACAAACTGTGTGCAAAATTACAGCAATGGGGGCTTCCAGCTAAATTATTGAATGCCATAATTATGCTCTACTCAAATACCTGGGTAAAAATAAAACTAGGGGATGACCTATCTAGGTCTATTAGGACCTCATCTTGATTGAAGCAGGGTTGTATTTTAGCTCCACTCCTTTTTAATCTGTATATATCAGATTTATCTCCAGTTTTAGACAACCAGCCAGCCCACTCCCCTCTGTTGCCGGCCACCAAATATCTAACCTGGTTTACGCAGATGACCTGGTTCTGTTTAGCAACTCCAGAGTAGGTCCACAGAAGCTCCTGGTCAGTTTAGGATGATATGTGCAGGCGAACGATCTGGAAATAAATCAAGATAAAACTAAAATAATTCCCCTTAACCTTAAACCCTTTATACCTCGTAAATGGTATTTGAATGGGTGCCATATAGAGGAAGTGGCAGCACATACATACCTGGGGGTCAGGTTTAACTCAAAAGGTACATTTGCGGGCCATAGAGAACTAATTAGTGAGAAGGCTCAATCGCTAAATCGTGTTTTTGGGAACTTAGCAAAATCAATCCTCGGGCGCCCTCTCAATCCGATGACTATAGTTATGAGAGCCAAATTACTAACTACTCTCTCCTCTGGTATAGAAATAATGAGGGGAGAGAAGGTGGCCCTGTTAGATAGGCTATTAATTAAATCATATAAGCAAGTCTTTTGGCTATCTAGATCGGCTTTGCAGGCCCAAATTAGATTGGAATTTTCCCTAGTAAAGCAGTCCCTGGATAGGTTGGCCGCTTTTACTAAGGCTTGCTATGAACTAAGTCATGCTACTAAGGGAACGTTAAATAACCTAGTCTGTGAGGAAATTAATTTGGAATGGGGTAATAGTAATTTCAAGGAGCATTTGGAAAAAAGTATTGCACAGTTGGAGCTGGGTGAACTACGGGGTAAATCACTGCCGTCCTTTGCCTTTATTAAAGCAGTAAATAAATCAGCCAAAATCTTAAACTGGCTAGAAGATATGGAAGAGCTATCCAAAAGATCTCATGGATGGTTGGTTTTAAACTCGTATAGACTGGGTACGGAACCACCCATTCTGTCCGCTTCTTTACCCCTGAAATATAAACAGAACCTTTTATGGCATAGGTTGGGAGTTCTTCCAACCCTTGATTTTTTACCTAAATGGAAAAGGGAGGCTGTGATACAAACCCAGGACTGCTTATTATGCCACCAGACTAGGGAGACATTGATCCATGTGGTCTGAATATGTCCAGTTCTCCAAAGACTGAGAAGGGACCTACTAAGAAGGGAACTTAACGTTCTAGGGGTTCTGTCCTGTAGGCCAGCGGTCATGTCAGCATTGGAACCAAGTAATGGAAAGTTAAACATCAGGCTAGTTAATTTCCTGAGAATTTTTATTTCCGTTGTCTCTACCCCTTCCCTCCTGCTAACAAAGGAGCAGGGGCTGTCTCCCTATGCCACGGAGTGTGAGGGATAGAGATGTTTTTATGATCATGTTGTTTTACTTTTGATGAATTATTGTTTTAATGTCGGTAAGTTCCGCCTGTAAAGCCTAATTGTGACATGTAAGGTTGTAATGGACACTAGGATCACAGCCTAGGAATCGGCTCTGGATTTTAGGTGTTTCTAATATGGGGTACTGCACTCTGGCATTGTGAGCACAATAGCTCAGCTTGCAAAGACTAAGGCCCTCATTACAACCCTGGCGGTCAGTGATAAAGCAGCGGTAATACCTCCAACAGGCAGGCGGTAACCAAAATGGAATTATGACCACGGCGGAAACCGCTCAGACAGACACCCACTTCAACACACCGACCGCCACGGTGGAATCAACAAGCACCACGGCGGTAACCGCCAACAGCCAGGTGGAAGACAATGTACCGCCCACTGTATTAAGATAGTCCAATACGCCACCTTTTAAGGGGTGTTGCCAACGACATCACAAGCCTGACGGAAACACTGCACAGAAGTCAAAGGACTCACCTGTGGAAACTCAGGGAACAAACACAACGCCATGGAGCCCGAGCTGCAAATATTTCCGATGCTCGTCTACCTTCTGCTGCATTATGAACATCAATGCCGGCGAAGACGACCACAGTGAGTACTGCCGCCTAGCACACAAGGGAAGGGGGGAAAAAGAGAGTGACACACACACGCAACATGCAACACCCCCACCCCCAACACCATACACACAACCAGATGCACAAACAATACATATTCACCCCGTACCCCTCAGGAATAATGCAAGGACAAAATGATTTGAAGAAAGTGAGTGTAATACGATAAGATATTATGAATAAGTGCATCAAAATACAAATGTATATACATATCTACAAATGTTGGGACAGTGCCCAGTCCTCAATGTCTGTGGGCCACAGGGCCACAACACATAGGCCAATGCCCTACCTCACTCCTGAAACAACGCGGAGAGAACACTGCAGGGGCATGCAGGGGGACGGGGAACGGGGGGGCCCCTCAGCCGGAAGATGGTACAACACCACTGGTCCTGGAGGGGGCAACATGCCCTGTGCAATGTCCTGGGGAGTGCCAGGCCACAGTCTCTCAAGTGGGTGGTTTGCCCACTGCTTGGTCCTGGGGAGTGTAAGGCCACACTCCCTCAAGTGGATGGCTTCTCCACTGGTTCTGGAGGGGGCATTGTGCCCAGTGTGCTTCATCCTGGGAAGGATGGGGTGAGTGGATGGCTTCTTCCACTGGGTCTGGAGGGGGCGTTGTGCCCTGTGATGCAGATCTTGGGGAGTGCAAGGTCACAGTATCTCACCTGGATGTCAGACCCACAGGATTTGCAGGGCCCTGGCCGCACAACAGCCTATAGATGCAGGACTACACACTGTTTGCCGGAGGTGACGGCTGCTCAGTGGTGGCAGTGGCGGTGCTGGTGTCGGTGCTGGCAGTGGTGGGGGGAGGCTCCAGCCCTTCCCCTGCAGCCTCGGACTGCTGCCCACTGGGGCTACTGCTGCTGGCAGTGGTGCTGGTGGCAGTGCTGGTGTCGGTGGTGGCAGTGGTGAAGGGAGGCTCCAGCCCTTCCCTTGCAGCCTTGGATGCCTGAACCACCATGGTTGGTGGTGGGGGCTCCGAATGAGTCCCAGCACCATGCCTCCTGTCCTTCCTACCTGCTGATGCAGGCCCCTTGCCCTTCCTGTTAGCAGCCGGGGATTGCCCCTTGCCCTTCCCTGACGCAGCTGGTGGTGTCTCCGTGCCCTTCCCTGTTGCAGCTGGTGGTGCCTCCTTGCCCTTCTGAGACACTGCTGGTGGTGCCTCCTTGCACTTCCTTGAAGCAGCTGGTGCAGGCACCCTTTCAGTGTGGCTGCCTGGTGCCCAGGATCCTCTCGCACCTGCAGTATCTGTCGGCACTACTGTGGCCGTAGGCTGGGTTGCTGAGGTGCTCGCCTGGGTTCTGACCACCCTGGCCCGATGGGAAGGACGGGGTGGTGATAGGGAAGAGGTCAAGGGTGGAGAGGAAAAGCTTCTTAGGGAAATTGGGGTGGGAAGAGGGTGAAGGTTTGGGAGTGGAGGAAGAGGAAGTGGTTGTAGGAGGTGTCTGCCTGCCGATTTTGGGTGCAGGTGCATGGGCATGGGCTGGATGCTGTTGTGAGGTCGAATGCTGTTGGGTGTCTGAGTGCTTGCTTTTGTGTACTTTGGGAGGAGGGGGCACAGACAAGTGGGAGGAAGAGGAAGTGGTTGTAGGAGGTGTCTGTCTGCTGATTTTGGGTGCAGGTGCATGGGCATGGGCTGGATGCTGTTGTGAGGTGGAATGCTGTTGAGTGTCTGAGTGCTTGCTTTTGTGTACTTTGGGAGGAGGGGGCACAGACAAGTGGGAGAGGACACAGGGGACGTGTGCATGGATGTGAGGGGTGTGTACTGAGAGTTCTGCTAGTGATGGAGGTAGTGGATGAGGATGTAGTGCATGCAGGTGTGAGTTGAGATGCTACTGGGAGTGAGGTGGATGACGAGAAGGAGGGGGACACAGTGGAGGCAGTGGATGTTGGTATGTCTGCATCTGGATGGTGTTTGTGTGAGTGCCTGTTGGATGATGTGTGGTGCTTGTGTTTGCCTGAACCACTCCTGTGTGTTGTCCTGGTTGCATGCTGGTCTGCCTGTGTGTTTGGGATATGTTGGGGTTGAGGGGAATGGGATTGGGTAGAGGAAGTTGGAGGGGGGCGGCTGGGAACAGGGACAATGGCTGCCATCAGGGAGGAGGCTAGAGCCTGGATTGATCTCTGTTGGGCCGCCATGCCAGAGTGCATGCCCTCCAGAAATGCATTTGTTTGTTGCAAATGGCCTGCCAGCCCATGGATGGCATTCCCAATGGTTGACTGCCCAACAGAGATGGATCGCAGGAGGTCAATAGCTTCCTCACTCAGGACAGCAGGGCTAACTGGGGCAGGGCCTGCGGTGCCTGGGGCGAAGGAGATACCCGACCTCCTGGGTGAGCGGGCACGGGCTACACGCTAAGGGGCTACTGGGAGGGCAGTGCTGGTACGGGGTGGAGGCTGTACCTGTAGTTGGGGTGGGAACCGAGGTGTCTGCCACCACCAGGGAGCTTCCATCGAAGGAGGTATCACTGTCAGAACTGTCCCCTCCAGTCTCAGCCGTGGTGCTCCCCTCGCCCTCCGTCCCACTGGTGCCCTCACCGTTGGTGGAGTTGGCCCCCTGGGCCCTGTGGGATGCAGCTCTCCTCGTCGCCAGTGCCTCTGCTCCTCCGCCAGATGATGCTAATGCACATAAGGACAGGGTGACAAAACAAAAAGGTGGGGAGAGACAAAGGATATACTTAGTCAATGGCGGCAACAACACCACCGTTGGCGTACACGACACACACACATAGGGAACAGCCCTACTCACTAGGCAATTCACTACCAGTCACAGTGCTAGTCACCAGCCCATGGACAGAGATACAGAACGCCAATTGCAGCATACCTGAGAACCACAGACCCCTGCCCACAACATTGGGCTTGGCAGCAGGAATGTCTCAGACAATGTTCTCAATACTGCTGACCAGCGTGTCGTCTGCCCTGATTAAACACATGCGCAGCTACATCGTTTTCCCCCAGGTGGAGGATTTGGCCACAGTGGAAGCTGATTTCTATGCAATGGGACATATCCCCAACATTATTGGGGCTATCGATGGTACACATATTGCATTTGTCGTCGTCCCCCGGAGAAATGAACAGGTGTTCAGAAATCGAATGAGCTTTCACTCCATGAATGTGCAGATAGTGTGGCTGGCGGACCAGTACATCTCCCACGTCAATGCAAAGTATACTGGGTCTGTGCATGATGCCTCTATCCTGAGGAATAGCAGCATCCCATATGTGATGGCTCAACTCCAGAGGCAGCAGATGTGGCTAATAGGTGAGCCCTGGTTCCCACCCAGTGGTTGTTGGTGTATGGGTATGGTGTGGGCCCTAAGGGTTAGTGTGTGGCTAACAGTTGTCCCTCATTATTTGCAGGTGACTCTGGTTACCCCAACCTCTCATGGCTACTGACCCCTCTGAGGAATCCCAGGACAAGGGCAGAGGAACGTTACAATGAGGCACATGGGCGAACAAGAAGAATCATAAAGAGGACATTCGGCCTCCAGATGGCCAGGTTTTGTTGCCTCCATCTAACAGGTGGATCCCTGTACTACTCACCCAGGAAGGTCTACCAGATCATCGTGGCACGCTGTATGTTGCACAACCTTGCCTTACATCGCCAGGTGCCTTTTCTGCAGGAGGGTGAGGCTGGAGATGGGCGTGTGGCAGCAGTGGACCCTGTGGACAGTGAAGATGAGGAGGCAGAGGATGAGGACAACAGAAGCGCAATAATACGACAATACTTCCAATGACACACAGGTAAGACACTGTAACTTCACTTTTCATTGGCAGTTTTGTGTTTGACACTGTCACTGGCAGGCTGATTTTCCCACTTTTATGGCCACTTACTGTACCCTTTGGCATCTCTATTTGCAGATATTTGTGCCCCACTATCACTCCTGGTGTGTTGACTGCAGCCAACTACTGGTCATTCCTATGTATACATTACTGTACAGTTGTATTGCAGTATTTAAATCTTGTTAAACAAATAGATAGTTAAATCATTTGACAGACTCCATACTTGCATTTTAAAAAATACTCATAAGTAGAGGGGGATGTGAAAAGGGCTGGGGTGATGATGGAGGAAAGTCCAGGAGGATAGAGTCCAGTCTATTTGTATCATAGGTGCAGTGTCCAAGGGAACATAGAAAGGGGAGCAATGGCAGTTCAAGGTGGACAGGGTGACATTGTGGGACCCAAGGGTGACAATCTGGAGAGTCATATTTCCTGGCGGGGGTCTTGGCAATAGTCTCTGGCTTCTGCCTGGATTGCATGGACCATTTGTGGGATGGTTCTCCTTCTGCAGGGGGAGGGGTGCTGGTGGCGGGGCCTCCTGTCCGCTAGCGACAGCGGAGGTGGAGGGCTGTTCATCGGTGTGGCTAGTGGTAGGGGCCCTTTGTTGTGCCACTGCCTCCCTCATAGTGTTGGCCATGTCTGCCAGCACCCCTGCAATAGTGACCAGGGTGGTGTTGATGTCCTTCAAGTCCTCCCTGATCCACAGGTACTGTCCCTCTTACAGCCGCTGGTTATCCTGCATCTTCTCCAGTATCTGGCCCATCGTCTCCTGGGAATGTTGGCATGCTCCCAGGATCTTGGCGAGTGCCTCCTGGAGAGTCGGCTCCCTGGGCCTGTCCTCCCCCTGTCGCACAGCAGTCCTCCCAGCTTCCCTGATGTCTTCTGCCTCTCTCCCTTGAACCGTGTGCCCACTGCAACTGAACCCAGGTCCCTGATCGTCCTGTGTTTGTGGGGTGGTCTGGGTGCTCTGTAGTGGTGGACACACTGCTGATTGATGTGTTCTCTGAACAGAGGTATGGGTCCGATGGGCGGGGACTGTGCTGGTGTTTCCTGAGGGGGGAGGATCTATGGTGTTATGGGATAGTGCCAGGGTTACCGACTGTCCCCAGATCCCTAATGGGCCAGGTTGGTCATCCAGATCCAGGCCTCCAGAGCTACTGGCATCACTGTGGGCCTCTTCTGGGGGGGGCTGGATGTTGCTGGCACCTCCTTTCTGGTGACGTTGGGTGGGGGACCTGCGGGGATGTAAATGCAGAGTTATCGTTTCTGCGTGTGACATCTTGTGCATTGTTGTGTTGCCCTCTATGGTTGTTATTGTCTTGGCAACTTTGCCTTGTGTGAGTAGTTATATGGTGGGCTAGCTGTTTCCCTCTAGTGTGCATGTTTTAATGATAGGTGTCCATGCAGGTCTGCGAGTGGTGTCCATACATTGGTGTTGCATGCAGGGCTCGGTATTGGGATGAGTGGGTTGTGATGGTGGGGTGTGTGGGAGGTGGTGGAGTGATGGAAGTGAGAGTAAGGGTGGGGGTATGTGATGCAATGCAGGTAGGAGGGGTGTAAGTAGTAAAGAGTTGAATTACCAGAGACCAGTCCTCCTCCTACTCCTGTGAGGCCCTCAGGATGAATGATTGCTAAGACTTGCTCCTCCCATGTTGTTGGTTGTGGGGGAGGAGATGGGAGTCTACTGCCAGTCCTCTGTACAGCTTTTTGGTGTCTTGCTGCCACGGAACGCACCTTCCCCCGTAGGTCGTTCCGCCTCTTCCTGATGTCATCCCTTGTTCTGGGGTGCTGTCCCACGGCGTTGACCCTGTCCACGATTCTCCACCATAGCTCCATCTTCCTAGCAATGGATGTCTGCTGCACCTGTGATCCGAATAGCTGTGGCTCTACCCGGATGATTTCCTCCACCATGACCCTTAGCTCCTCCTCTGAGAACCTGGTGTGTTGTTGTGGTGCCATGGGTGTAGTGTGAGTGGTGTGGATGAGGATATGTGGGGTGATGTGTTGGGGTGTGTGATGTAAGGTGCGTGGATGGTGTATAGGTGATGGTGGTGTGTGGCAATGATCTTGTCTGTGGTCTTGCTATCTCTCTTGCGGGTTGTGGGTAATGTGTGTGTGTGTTTTACAGTGGTGCGGGTGTGTGGGTGTGGTGTGTGTATAGGTCTCAGGTGTGTGTTCTTTGAATTAACCAATGTGGTGTTTTCTATGTGTGTGTGCATTTTGAGCGTGGCGGTATGTAGGGCCAAAGGTTTACCGCCATTGAATGTCCGCCACAGTGATTTGTGGGTCATAATGTTGTGGCCGTAGTTCTGTTGGCGTATTGGTGTGGGTTTTGCTACCGCCAGTTTATCACTGACCTTTGGGCTGGTGGACTTGTGTGTGTGGCTGTATAGTGACGGATTGCTATGCGTGTGTCATAATATGTGTACGAAGTTGGCTCTGTATATACTATCTCAAAGTGAGAGATACTGTGCACACAGTCCAAGGGTTCCCCTTAGAGGTTGATAGTAGCAAAATTAGATAATACTAATGCTCTATTTTGTGATAGTGTGGTCGAGCAGTAGGCTGATCAGAGGGTAGCATTTGTTGTACACACACAGGCAATAAATGAGGAACACACACAAAGACTTAACTCCAGGCCAATATTTTTAATATAGAAAAATATATTTTCTTAATTTATTTTAAAACCACAAGATTCAAGATTTGAGGTAAGTACATAAAATGCAAGGTACTTCACACAGGTAAGTACAAGTAGTACACACAGTTTAGGTTAAAAAGGCAATAAGCTATTTTAAAAGTAGACAGTGCAAAAATCAACAGTTCCTGGGGGAGTTAAGTTTCTCAGGTAAGTAAAGCACTTACACAATCAGTCTCCTGGGCATAGGCAGTCCACCGTTGGGGGTTCAAGGCAACCCCAAAGTCACGGCACCAGCAACACAGGGCCGGTCAGGTGCAGAGGTCAAAGGAGGGCCCAAAACACACAGGCGCCTATGGAGAGCAGGGGTGCCCCGGTTCCGGTCTGCTGGCTGGTAAGTACCTGTGTCCTTGGGGAGCAGACTAGGGGGGTTTTGTAGAGCACTGGGGGGTCACAAACAGGCCACAAAACACACCCTCAGAGGCACAGGGGAGGCCGGGTGCAGTGTGCAAAGCAGGCGTTGGGTTTGCTATAGGAAGCAATGGAGGGACCTGGGGGTCACTTAGGCGATGCAGGCAGGGCACAGGGGGGCTTCTCGGGCCAGCCACTGACTGGGCTAGGTTGAGGGCCGCCTGCTGGTCACTCCTGCACTGGAGGTTGGTTCCTCTCGGTCCTGGGGTCTGCGGGTGCAGTGCTTGGTCCAGGCGTCGGATTCGTTGTTATCAGGCAGTCGCGGTCAATGGGAGCCTCTGGATCCTCTCTGCAGGCATCGCTGTGGGGGTGCAGGGAGTTCGAATCCGATTTCTCACGTTATCACAGTTGCCTGGGAGTCCTCTATACAGTGTTTGTTCTCTGGAGCTCGAGCCGGGGGCGTTGGGTGCAGAGTGAGAAATCTCACGCTTCCAGAGGGAAGGGAGAGTTTTTTCAAAGTTGCTTTAAAGTTGCAAAAATGTGGCAGTTTCTGAACAGTGCCGCTGTTCTCTGGAGTTTCTCGGTCCTTTAAGTTCAGGGCAGACCTCTGAGTCCTCAGAGGTTGCTGGTCCCTGTCAGATGCGTTACTGTGCAGGTTCTTTGAGTCTGGATACAGGCCGGTAGGGCTGGGACCAAGTCAGTTGGTGTCTCCGTCGTCTCTGTGGGGCCTTCAGGTCAGCAGTCCTTCTACTTTCTTCAGGTTGCAGGAATCTCATTTCCTGGGTTCAGGGTTGCCCCTAAATACTAAATTTAGGGGTGTGTTTAGGTCAGGGGGGCAGTAGCCAATGGCTACTCTCCTGGAGGGTGGCTACACCGTCTCTGTGCCTCCTCCCAGATGGGAGGGTGACACATCCCTAATCATATTGGGGAATCCTCCAAACTCAAGATGGAGGATTTCTAAAGGCAGGGAACACCTTAGCTCAGGGCACCTTAGGGGTTGTCCTGACTGGTGGGTGATAGCTTGTTTTTCTCATTATCCTCTCCTGCCTTGCCACCAAACGTGGGGGCAGTGGCCGGAGGGGCGGGCATCTCCACTAGCTGGGATGCCCTGGGGTGCTGTAACAAAAGGCATGAGCCTTTGAGGCTCACCGCCAGGTGTTACAGTTCCTGCAGGGGAAGGTGAGAAGCACCTCCACCCAGTACAGGCTTTGTTCCTGGCCACAGAGTGACAAAGGCAGTCACCCCATGTGGCCAGAAACTTGTCTGGTTGTGGCAGGCTGGCAGAAACTGGTCAGCCTAGCACTAGGAGTCGGACTGGTATTCAGGGGGCATCTCTAAGATGCCCTCTGGGCGTATTTTACAATAAATCCCACACTGGCATCAGTGTGCATTTATTGTGCTGAGAAGTTTAATACAAAACTTCACAGATTTCAGTATAGCCATAATGGAACTGTGGAGTTCATGTTTGACAAACTCCCAGACCATATACTCTTTATGGCTACCCTGCCCTTACAATGTCTAAGGTGTTGCCTAGACACTGTAGGGGCATAGTGCTCATGCACATATGCCCTCACCTGTGGTATAGTGCACCCTACCTAAAGGCTGTAAGGCCTGCTAGAGGAGTGACTTACCTATGCCACAGGCAGTGTGAGGTGGGCATGGCACTCTGAGGGCAGTGCCATGTTGACGTAGTCATTTTCTCCCCACTAGCACAGACAAGCTGTGAGGCAGTGTGCATGTCCTGAGTGATGGGTCCCCAGGGTGGCATAAGACATGCTGCAGCCCTTAGAGACCTTCCCTGGCAACAGGGCCCTTGGTACCAGGGGGACCATTTACAAGGGACTTATCTGTGTGCCAGGGCTGTGCCAATTGTGGGAACAAAGGTACAGTTTAGGGAAAGAACACTGATGCTGGGGCCTAGTCAGCGGGGTCCCAGCACACTTTCAGTCATAACTGGCATCAACAAAAGGCAAAAGGTCAGGGGGTAACCATGCCAAGGAAGGGTTTTCCTTACAATATGGGTAGCGGTAATCCGCTGCGGCAGCCGTATGTTGGCGGCTGTCGGCATGGCGGTAAGCGGTACTGACTGCCCATGTCATAATGAGGGCCTAAATGTAATATGCATATCAAAAGGGATAGTAGGAATTTATGCGTAAGAACTGTTTCTGGGTTTTTTCTTTTAGTATGTGTATGTTTACTCAACACCTTTGCACCCACATTTCACTGAATATGAAAGCTTTTGTATGTTAACAGAAGAGGGCATGGGGGGAATGGGCAAGATCACCCCTGGTATTGTTAACTTGGCTTATTTTTTTCAATGTGTTTTATGTTTTTTATTAACTAATAAAGTATTTTTATACAAATGCTACTAGTGGGTCTGCAGCACGGATTGTGCCACCCACACAAGTAGCCCTTTAAACATGTTCCAGACATGCCACTGAGGAGCCTGTGTGTGCAGTTTTACTGACATTTCAACTTGGCATTTAAAACGCCTTGCCAAGCCTTCAACTCCCCTTTTATTACACATGTGTCTCCCCTAAAGTAGGCCCTAGGTATCCCATAGGGCAGGGTGCTGTGCAAGTAAACGGTATGACATGTACATTTAATGTTTGCATTTCCTGGTGGTGAAAACCCCTACATTTGTTTTTCACCACTGTGAGGCCTACTCCTCTCACAGGTTACCATTATTACACTTTTAAGCTGTAATTCCTGATTGAGAAGGAGTGGCTATGACATGATTCATACATTTGGAACAGTAGTGATACATCCTCTTTACTGGTAAAGTGGGATTCTGCATTACTATTTTAGAAATGCTACTGTCAGAAAGTTGCCATTGCTCTTAAAGCTATGTGTGCCTGCAGCCTGTCTCCCAATAGATGTCTGGAGTGGGTGACAGCATCCTGATGGCTTTTCCTGGGCAGGATGGGAGGGGGGAGCTGACACTTACACCTGAATAGGCAGTGTCCTGTCCCCACACAAAGGGCTGATTACTCCCTATAGATAGTATGGAGCCAGGACTGGGAAGAAAGGACATCAAGGACCCTTCTTTGATCTCACCCCCAACTCAAAGGCACAACTGGGTATTAGAACTGGGCCTCTGACCCCACCAAATCAGACACTCCTGGATCTGTAAAGAACATTTGTCAGAAGGACTGCTGTGCTGCTACAATGACTCTCACTCTGCTAGACTGCTGTTGTGAAAGGATTGGTTTTCTGCTGTGCTGCCCTGCAAATCTCTGAACCTGCTGAGGGAGTTCTGGACTGTGCCCTGAACCCAGAGTGATTTCTAAGGACTTGCTGGCTTGCCTCCTGTTTCCTGAGACTCAGGAATATCAAACTCTCATTATATGCTCCTATGCCTGGTGGACCCAGGTGCTTGCTTCAGCGGAACTGGCACATTCTCTGCTTTGCTGAAGCAGAATTGATGCATCACCTCTGTTGTGTGAGTAGACCAGGTGCTTCACAGTCGGTACCAGTGCATCATCTCCAGAAACCGACCCATTGGATCTGCACATCGCCACCACAGCAGTGTGAGAAGATCAATGCATCCCTTTGTCTGTGTGGAGAAATCCAGCAAATCACACACTGAACAAACCCATCTCGGCTTCTGCGCTTCGTCTTCGGAACTGACGCATCGCCACCACTGCATGAACAAAATCCATGCATCACCTTGACTGAGGGATCGACACTGATGCATCACTCGGCTGCATCCACATTCCACTGCTATGACCAGGTTCAAGGTACTTTATTCAGTGAACCTGCGTGGCTTCTGTATCCTATGGCCAGCAAAAACGAATTCAGCAAAATAGGAGGGTTAAAGGCAAAACGTTTGGGGGTGACCCCGCAGAGAGGACCAGGTCCAACATATGGGCATTGTACAAAGAGTTTTGAGAGAAAAAGTTGCACAGGTATTGACTATGGACAATGGTATACATTTGTGTTATAGGGAGATGTTGCAGAACAAGGAGTGAAGCAACACCAAAGGCCAATTGACACGTAGAAATGATTAGTACACTGATCAAGGATAACCTAGCACTGGCTTTAAGAAATTGTTTAGCATTGCTGAAGGAGTTAGAGTAAAGGTTTGTGGTGCATTTAACAATGCCACACAGTGTTACTGAGTGTGCTCTATTTTCAGTAATGAAGGCAAGACTAAAAGTACATAAGCTCTGTCCTGAATAGAGGAGCATGTGGACTTGGAGGTTGTTAGAAAGAGGATTCAGTATAATCAGGCACTGTGTAACAGAAGATATGATGAGACAAAGAAAAGAGATGATGTGGATATCAGTGTTGGAGACACATCTCTTGTAAGAAGAATGGGGCCATTTGTATTTTGTAAGTCTGCGCCGCTTTTGCGTCAAGAAATTACGGTAATGCGGCACAAAAAAAAAAGTATACATCAGGGCCTGGGTTTTTTGAGGTAAAGTGTATCTAAGTGTTTGGAGTTATGGAAGGAGGTAGAAATTGGAAGAAATAATGTGGTGGCTTACGGAGGTGAAAGATGCAGTAAGTACAGAGTGATTAAGGTTGGTAACATTTATAGTTTTGATTCCGTTTTTAGTCATTGTATCTCAGAGTTATGTGCTGTGTGAGGATATGTATGTCCTGCTTATTTTGTGTGCAGTGAATTGACAGATATGTATGACCTGTGAACACTGCATATGATGTGTTTTGTGTGTGTTTGGTGTGCTTTGCATTGGAGTGTAATGACATCAATGTAGACCAGTAGACTTCTGCACATGATTCTTTTATTATTGTCTTGTTTTGTTGTGCCAGCAGTTGGTGTTCAGGTTGCTTTAGAGTCCAGTGTGGTGTGATTCCCTTTAACAAATGCCTGTTTTTCAATTGATATTTCACGGCTGTGATCTCAACAAGAAATGTTTGAACTATTTTATAAAGTAGCATTTACAGAAAGATATCAGACTCTTTCAGAGCCATCTGCCGGTACAAATGTTTGCTTTAAAAACATTCTTCTACTTTGAAAAATCCCTGTAAAGGAATAATCAGTCATTTACCTTTCATAAAGGAAAAATACATCTTATTCAAAGTGTTGCCAGTATTCATCAAATTTTTCTGTTTTTGGTGTCTCAGTTTTTTCTTTCCCCATTGCAGATTAGTTACGGAGCTGTGAATCCTCTTCTAAGTGATGGAAGGATATTTCCAGCCTTGTACCGGACTGTCCCAAATGAGGTCTCCTATTATGAAGGAATCGCTCAATTATTAAGACATTTTGGCTGGACCTGGGTTGCAATCCTGACCTCAGATGATCAAGGTGGAGACACAGCACAGCGAGAACTGAAGAAGATTGTTGCTCAGATTGGAGGCTGTATTGAGTTTTCTTATACGTTACCAGCATATGTTTCTCTAGCTAAAGACATAAACTTGAGTTTCATCACAAACGCTATCAGAAAGTCAACGACACAGGTGATCATTTTCTATAGTAGCACAGCAGCCATCACTCACTATTTCTATTACGAACAGTGGAACGAAATCCCTCATAAAATTTGGATTATGTCATTTTCTCTCTCTAGTCTTTTTGAGTATTCTGGATATCCAGACGGATTAAATGGAAGTCTCGCATTTTCAATCCGAAAAGAAGAAATAGTGGGATTTGAAGAATTTCTGCACAATGTTACTCCATCAATGTTTGTAAATTATTTAGCTCTGGAACAACTATGGGAGAGGTACTTCCAGTGTGAACTGAAAGATGGTGATAGGATCTCCTCTCCATCATTACAATATTGTTTTGGTAATGAGACCTTTAAAAGTCTTGACTTGTTCATGTCTTCCTCCTCCAGACTCTTCTATACGTACAATGTTAACATAGCGGTCTATGCATTGGCAAAAGCCTTACATGACATGTATTCATCTGATCCCAGACCAGGAACCCCTTGGAGATCAATGTTGGACAACAAACAGTGGAAGGTAAAATTAATCACTGGCAGAAGTGAGGAAGGGCAGCACCCCCTTTCTTATTGATCAATTACTGTACGAAAGGGCAAGTTGTGTGTGGAATTAAGGGGTTGATGTTATTTGATGGTGGTTAGATTAAGTAGTGGAGCGTTAGGAAGAGGACGGTTGATGGCCAAATGCTGGATATTTGTCAGTCTTATTGCAATAAATATCCCCAAAGGTATCAATGTTTTGACTTTTCCACAGAAGGCAAATTAGTGAACAATGTTTAGCTCAGGGGGTCCTCATCTCACCTTACATCCTCTGGACACAGATAGGAGTCACAATCTGAAATAACTGAAAATTGCAGCAACATACACGTCAAACTTGCTACTTCAAGTCTACAACCCTTGTACAGAAAAACAAAATCCTATGTTATACATAGCATAGTGAGTGATATCAAAAGGCCACCACTCTTTACCTTGACTTACCTTTCCATGGAAGTATCCTACTTGCCTCCTGCCCCTAAATCATCCCCAGCAAGGATTCATTCATCCAAAATATCAGCACCACCACTGCTTCTCAGGTCCCAGCCTTCCAGTGGACACTGTACTACACTGCATGCTATTTGCCTCGTTTTTATATTATTATACTGCCAAGAGAATTCTGTTTCTACTAACAGACTGTGTTGTTTTCTTCTAAGTCACATATCAATATTCTATGTCTTTATAATTGTCATCTGACTTCACTGGTTACCTCAAATTTCCCTATGTAAAACCAACATTCAGACTCCCAAAGTGTCTCTGTGCCTGATGGCACACAAAATATAAAATCCATCCAGATCTTGAAGCCACCATAATATCATCTACCTTCCACCAAGCCATTTGCTCAAGGAGTCAAGGTAGTAAGTCAAGCACATGCTCTTTGGGCATGCCCAGCTCTTCCCAAACTATGCACCTCCATTCATTGCCAAAGCAGAACCATGCATGAATGGGTCTTGAAGTGCAATTGTATACAGCAGATCTAAAGGCTTTCTTCGATATATGTTGAAGCACCAGTACCTCACAGAACGCAAATTAAAGGCTCAAGAACACTTTGATGGACAATCCAACTTAGGACAAATATTGTTTATTCACATAAAACACTGCAGAATGCCGTTATCTGCGAGCCTTCCTGGCAAGGTTTAACTGAGAAAAAATGTGCTCACTTCAGATAATCTAGACTTAGCCACACCTCAGGTCACCTCAGGTCACCATGTGGACATCCCTGCACAAAATCCCTGCATCCCCAGTAAAAGTAGGCCTTATTAAAATGCAGTAGGTCAATAAATATACCCATTGTCACACTGGTAAACAAAATCACCCTGCAAAAATTTTCACTTTTGACTGCAACAGGACAAGAACAATGTGGCTGATGGACTGCCTGAATTAACCTCCGTCACTGGCAATCGCTGAGGGTTACACCCCGGTCCGTTGTTTTTCTCCCACTATGCCACTCTAGAAAGAGATCAGACATATATAAATCAGTCTTGATCCTTCTCCAAAAGGAGCAATCCAGTTGGACCAGACCTTCTTCAGACAGGAACAGAAGCAACCCCAAACAGGGGTTTGGCCTACTTAAGTCTCATAAGTGAGGTACAGCTTGAGTCCTGTAACACAGTCAGTTTGGAACACAAGTCTGGGCACACCTGTCACACCTAACCTGAACTGCCACTCGGGCATGGTTGGTTCATGGCAGACTATCCTACTCTGAAAGCAGACCCTTAGCCTGCAGTCAACTAGGCAAATGCCACAGTAGCCTTATGGGCAGTTCAGCACTGAATATGCCATTAACATCTAACTGTAGAAGGCTGGCCTAGTGTGTGGGGGGTACCCAAGGTACTTACACCTTATACCAGGTACTGGTATCCCTTATTAGTGTAGTGTAGTCAGTGTCTAGAAACCAGGCTCTCTAGAGGTCGCTGGGGATGAGCAGCCAAGGCGTATCTAGGAGACATGCAAAGCTCATGCAATACCACTGTAGTCACACACAATACTTACACCCATTAAAGAAAACACTCAATGTTACAAAAATAAAGGCACTTTATTTTGGTGACACAAATACCAAAAATACCATAGAGGCTATACTCCCTTAGGAGGTAAGTAATACATAAATTATATACAATAGTATGCAGAAATAGGCATAAAACAGCTAGAAAACAATAGTTTTACAATATAGTGAAAATCACAATAGAGAATAATGGCCCTAGGGGGAGCACAAAGCATATACTAAAAAAAATGGAACGTGAGAGTCGGTCCCCCACCTAGGCAAGTGGAGTGTGTAGAGGGGAGCTGGGAGTACAAGGAAAGCCCAACAGTAAGTACCACTACACCCCTCAGTGACTAGGAAAGCAGGAGTAAACTACTGGAAACACTTAGAAGAGAAGAATAATAATTATGCAAAGCCCAGAAGAGACTGCAAGACACCAACAGTGGATTCCTGGACAAGAGAATCTGTGGAAGAAGGGGACCAAGTCCAGCAAGCACAGCAGAGTTGAGAAAGGGCATGAGCCCCTACCCACCAGACTGAAGGTGCAAGAGATGATTCGATGGTGATGAAGGAGAGTCAGTACTGCACCCTAGGAGATGGAGTTGAGTTCCTGGAGAATGCAGGTGATGTCCCACGCTGAAAGGAGGATTGCAGCCGGGTTTGTGTCTTCGGATTCCACCAACAATCCTTGGCACACGCAAAGCTCGCAGTTGGCAGAAAGTTGTGCTGCCAGGGACCAGGAAGGACCAGGTGGGCTCTACCCAGGAGGAGGTGTCAGAGGAGGCCCTCAGCAACACATAGAGCCTGCAGAAGCCCAGGCAACACCCACAGGAGTCCCACAGGAGGGGTCACAGAAGTCGAAGAAGGAACCCATGCAGAACTTCAAAAAGGAGTCCCACGCCGCCCCACACCACTCAGGGAGCTGTGCATTGCAGAATGGAGTGCTGGGGGCAGGAGCTTCAAGATGCCTGAAGCTCCCTTGGAGAGGATGCCAACAAGCAGCTGCAAATGACAAGGGGCACGGGGGTACTGTTCTGCGTGGGAAGACAATGGCTTATCTCCACCCAAGTTGGACAGCTGGAAGATAGGACCGTTGGGACCACTTCAGTCCACCACCCAAATTGCAGGATCCACGCGGCTCAGCAGAAGAGGGGATCCACGAAGCCAGTCGTCGTTGCAGTTGGTGCCTGCAGATGCAGGTTAGTGACTCCTTCACTCCAAGGGAGATTCCTTCTTTTTTGTGCAAGCTGTCCTCTGAGGAGGCACGACCGGGGAAATGTTGCAGTTGCTGGAAGGAGCCGTGGATACAGTGTTGCAGGCAGCGTCTTGCTTCTTTGTTGCAGTTTGTTGGGTCCTGGAACGTCCAGATCCAGTTTCTTCGGTCAAGAGTCAAAGTGGAGGTTGCAGAGGAATCCTGCTGGAGTCTTGCAAGCAGAATCTGAGGAACTACCCAAGATAGAGACCCTAAATAGCCCTAGAAGGGGGATTGGTCACCTGGCTCGGTGACCACCTATCAGGAGAGGGCTCTGACGTCACCTGCCTTCACTGGCCACCCAGATGCTCCCTGAACCAGTGTAGAGTGGTTTATGCAAGGAAGGCACCGAATGTGCCTTTCAAAGCATTACCAGTGGCTTGAGGAGGCTACTCTCCCAAGCCTGCATCACCTATTTCCAAAGGGAGAGGGTGTAACACACCTCTCCCAAAGGAAATCCTTTGTTCTGCCTTCGGGGCTTGAGCTGCTCAAGCAACAGGAGGGCAGAAACCTGTATGTGAGGTGGCAGCAGCTTGGGCTGCCTGGAAAACCTCAGAAGGCTGTAGGAGCAATGCTGGGGGTCCTCTAAGGAGCCCCCAGAGTGCATGGAATCATACAACCAATGCCTGCAAAAGCCTTGGGGTATGATTCCAACATGTTTGATACCACACATGCCTATGTTTTGAGTTGTCATTATGCAGCTGGACATAGCTATTGTCCTATGTCCAGTGCACGTGTAAAATGGTGTCTCGCAGTCACAAAGTCTGTGAAAATGGGCCTGGAGTTCATGGGGGCACCTCTGCTAGTGCAGGTGACCTCACACACAGATACTTTGCACCCTGCCCTCTGGGCTAGAAGGACTGCCATAGGGGTGACTCATAAGTGACCTGGTGCAGTGAAAAGTGGCAGTGAAAGGGAGCTTGTAGAACCCTTTGCTTGGGCTCCCTATGGGTAGCAAAATATATACTGCAGCCCTTAGGGATCCCCTGGAACCCCAATGCCCTGTGTACCTAGGACCCATATACTAAGGACTGACAGTGGAGCACCAGTGTGCCAATTGTGGGATGAAATACAGAGTTTTGGGAGAGAGCATAATCACTGAGGTCCTGGTTAGCCGGATTCCAGTGAACACAATCAAACACAATGACATCAGGCAGAAAAAGGGGGTAACCATACCAAGAAAGAGGGTACTTTCCTACAGTAACAATCAAACATGGTCTATCAACCTGACACCTAGCTCAAAGTATTCTCTGTTATCTCTTTTGACAAGCTTCTCCCAGTAGGCACTAAAGTGTTACTGAAGGGAAAGGGTAATATTAGCACATTCCACAGAAGTGCCCAACACATTTCAAATGTATAGCTGCATCCTACACTATAAAATACAAGAGCGTCTGCTCAACAGCAGAGATAAGCCTACATCCAGGTTACAGAATACTAATCCAAATTTCCCTAGTAAGTGGCTTAAACCAGCAGCTTCACAAATGGACCATGGAGCACGTTAGGACAATAATGACAATACACAATATGAAGCTATTGTGGCACTTTGCAGGATTAGCTCCATAAATGATTACGCTAATCCTGCAAAGTAAAGGGAGGCCCATTGAAAGAAATGGGTGCGTCATTTTAACACCTGCTCTAAGCAGGCGCTAAAAATTATGATAAAAATAGCGGAGTCAAATGTTGTAAATTTCACTGTGCCTTTTTTGCGGGCCTCCCTATGGGGGAATGCCCCCCTTGCATACATTATGCCTGGCGGTGGCATAATGTGGGTCAAGGGGTCACAAAGTGGCGCAATGCAAGAATTGCACCACTTTATAAATATTGTGAAGGAGAATGGTCTCCTTAACGCATAAAAACATGACACTAGTGTGGCACTAAGAGGTGATAGGACCTTGTAAATTGGGCCCATAGTTAGCAGACCAGTGACTTAACTGACAGTGCCCTGGGTAAGAAACACAGGGCAATCTACAAGAGACACAGAAGAAGTAATGTCAAACTTTGCCAAAAGACATACATTGCTAAAGCATTTATAAAGCATCAATAAAACAAACAGAATCTTCAAAATTTAGTAAGAAATGACCCACTCAGATAGCAAAAAGTCACCTTATGTGCCTTCAGGAAACATGTAAAGACACCCTGATGTTCAAGGAGATAAAAATAAAAAGCAGGAATATAATTCACAGAATCATGCTTTACTATACCCTACCTCTTTAGCCATCTAGGCTTTATTTTCCAATTTTCAAAGCAGGAGAAGATCAAGACTAGATCCTATCCCCAAAAACCCTAAAGCATTAAACTTGGAAGTGAATCCACAGATGAAGTAAGCATGAAGGAACTCTTTCAATGTGATTTCTGCTGACTTCATAAAACTGAATTACACATCTTTCTCCAGAAGGATTGTTGCTAATCTCGACAAATTTACTGTCATCACCCACTCTGCAAGTCTGGAAGGGCACCTATAAGGCATATTTAGACACAGTAACCTTAATGGTGCAACATTATTAACAATGAACAAGCCCCTGCCTTCACCAGAAGATATCTAAATGCAGGTTCTAGTCTTAAAACGCATGTTTAGCAGATCACTGTCTTACCTTCCTAGCTACAATAGCCTACGTTGTAAAGTACTCATGAGGCATCAGTAAATCAAATTACATCTTCAAAATCTTTCAGAAAATAACTAACTAGGAAACTCTAAAGTCACTAACGGTTCCTGCACAAACCACCTCCAGATGCCCTGTAAGACAATAATATAAAAACATCCAGAACTCCAGTTCACACAATAATGAACGTAGACCGTGCATTAGCACCTTTTCCCCTATCATCAATGCTTCTATTTCCTCCTTTAAACAAGTCTTGCTTGATCCTAGTCCATAACATAAAAACATCAAAATTGGGGGTGAAGCGATACACTTCAGTCATTGACTTCTAAGATGACTCCTGACTTCAAAAGGTTTAAAACACTCCATTCTCCAAAGGGATAATTGCTAGTCTCAGGGAATATGATATTATCACCACTTCTGCAAGTCATCAGTTTCCAAACCACCTGCTGTGGCTGACTATAGACCTATTTCTATCATGCTATCAGAATTGTGGAACAAAGCCACCTCCTACATAACTAATTTACAGACTGAAATCCGGATCAGAGATTCTGCATGTAACTATCAGTGAAGGTCTACCACTCTAGGTGAAGGCAAGCAAGTCACACTGATTCTAAAGCATCTCAGTAGCTACAGCACAGTGGACCAAAAGGCCCTCCTGAAAAAGGTTCAGCGCACAAATAGGAAGGACCATAACATCCCAGTGATCTTGGTAGTGGGAGATGATGCCAAAATTAATTTGATCTGTCCATGAAGCCTGGGGATCCCCTGAGGTACTATATCTATTAACGTTGTCCCTGACCTCTGAATGGTGCTGATGAGGATCTTTGTGATGTGAGAAATGGACCCCTATGACAAAAAAACATAAGGCTTCAAGGGTGCAGTATAAGATTGTAAAGTATAGAGTAATAGGAGGGCATACAGCTCCTACAACTTTGTGAGTATAATGATGTTAAGTCAGCCCAGGAAACAGCTGGTTGTTACATGAAGGGCAACTTTCCAACATCCAAATGACCCACTGATCTCAGGATCTTGTTACATGGATAAACAGGGTCTGCAGTACAGTCACACTGGAAGCTTACATTTTCAGATGGTTGAGGCTATTTAGCTCGCTGTGGGGTAAATAGTGAATTGTATAGGCTATTTGCTTGGCTGCTGGCCAAATAGTAAACATTATTTACGATTTGGCCTGCACCCTTGAAAATAGGAGAGAAACTTCACAATTTACTAAGCTAAATAGTAGAGATTCTGCACTGTTTGGCAGGCAGCCGTGCAGATAACAAGGACACTTCACTGTTTACATGGCCAGCGATCAAGCAAACAGCAAACAAACAATTATTTACATGGTTGCTGGTTAAATAGCAGAAACTATGAAATATTTAACCAGTATCCAAGCAATTAGCAAATAAATTTCAATATTTACTCAGTTGTTGCTAAATTGCGTACAGTATGCATAACTTGGTCAGTAGTCGTGGAAATAGCACAAGGGCGTCACTACATGGCTGCTGTCTAAAAGGCTTACATTTTGTGTTTTTATGCCTTATGTAAATTTCAACAGGTACTAGCCACCAGGAAGATCTGCAAACAAGGAGTGAACACAAGTAAAATCCATCTTTTTATGAAAGTTGTGGTCCTCATGTATTATGATTTCATTGTTTGCAAAATATGCACATATGTATTGCAAATGGAATAGTATTTTGCAAACCGACCTTTATACTGCCTGGTTGGGTCAGAAAATACTGAATCGCAGGGGAATGCTGAATGACCAGCCTAATTAATATTCATTAGGCTGATGCCAATTTGCAACCCTCTGTGGCCGACTGTAATCACAGGGATGGTGACCAGCAAGGGACAGTACACCGCCATCCCTGTGACTGCATTCCAAAATAGAAAACATGTATTTAAAGCAGCCTGTGTTCCTTGAAGGAACTAGTGCTTCGTAAAAACTTTTTTTCCATTTTTGAAAACTTCCCCTGAGGCTGTCAACATGATTCCCAAACGTAAAGGGGCCCTCAGAGGACCCCTTCGCTTTGTAAATTTGTTACCACACCAACTTTGCCATTGTTAGCTCATCAATTGCTTGCAATAGCAGTTTTAAACTATTAATACATTCCTTTCAAATTGAAAAGGAGAGAGGTGAAACCGCTTACATGACTCCTCCTATCTGCAATTCAGTAACAATTGCAAAATTATTTTTCTGAGTTGAAAGAATTTTTCAATTTGTAAAAAGGGTTTTGTACATAATGATAAACCTTTTTGTGGTAAAAACAAATCTGTGATGTTGCAACATCAGCCCCTAGCACTAAAACAGGCTTAGATGCAGGAACTACTTTATACATATAAAGGTCTTAATTGTTAGAATGTTTCCAAGTTATTTTGACAGACATGTCAAGAATGCCACTTCATTACACCATGGGGCAAGACACACCAACTTCAGAGTTCCTTCATAGAGCTGTCTTGTGTTCCACAAATGTTCCTACTCCTTTGTGCTTACTTGCAAAGGTGGCTAATGATACAGGATTACCAAAAGGCTCTATGTTATCAGAACACCTTTTGCTGTTTGGAGCAAAACAGTGCATTCTGGAATTATTAATTTGTGTTCAGTTCAAAAAAACAAATAAGACTAAACCACCTGAAAACAATAATTTGTGAAAGCAAATGCCAGAACTGAACATGTGGTATTCCAGTGATATAGTGCCAACTGACATTTAGGGTGATCCTATCAAAATAGAAACAATTGTATAGGGCCCCTTATGAGTCACAAAATAACTGAGAGTTTTCATGACGTATGGTACTGTCAGAAATGATATCCAGATGGCGAAAATGTCAAAAGCTTTTTGTTTTCCAAAAACAAACTCCCAAAGCAGGAGATTGTTTTTGAAAAACGAAAAAACAAATGGCCCTCACACGCTGGGAGTTTTCTCCCAGGGTGACAGGGGTCAATATTTGTTTCTGCCTCTTATAGCCAGGTTTTACCATATAGGGTGGACGGTATAAAGCCTTTCCTCCAATGGTCCAGACCATTAGAAGAAGTATTCTGCTGAGGAGCCACAAGCAAAGAATTAGGATTATAATGAATTGACTTTTATACTAATGTGCCAGCATCAGACAGCATCTTCTATCATTTAGTGGTCAGAGTGTAACAGTCCTGGCTTTACATTCACCTTGCATGCTCTGATTTTTCAGCAAGTTCTAAACATTTTTAGACGTGGGCTGACAATGGTTTCTAAGAGTTGACAACATAAGAAGCATGAATAAGAACTATTTATAAAAAGAGATATCCTATTACATGTGGCCGAGAATCACATGGGTGTCCTCCTGCTTCTGGTATTTTTCCTTCTCCCCCACCTCCCTCTCTGTCTTCTAGTGTTGGTCCTCCCTCTGGTTCTGTTCCGAGTCCCCCTCTTCTGGGTTGTTTTGATTCTCCTGATTCTCAGCCTGGCCCTGGTCTAACTAGTTCTGGTCACCCTGCTACTGGTCTCCTGAATCTGGTGCTCCTGGTTCTAGTCCTTCCTGGCCCTGGTCTGTCTGGACCATTCTTGTATTAGACCGTCCTGGGCCACCTGACCCTGGTACAAATGATCCTCACCCTGAACCCGCTAGTTCACTGGCTCCTTTTCCACCAAGCCCTGTTGTCCTGGATCTCCTCGGTCTGGTACTTTATCTTCTTGGTTTCAGTCACCCTGATTCTCCTTGCCCTGTTTATTGCAGTCGGCTTGGTACTGCATCCATTGGTCCAGGTCTTTATTAGGTCCTCTTGGGCTGGGCCTAGTCATATTGGTCCTGGTCAGGTCCCACTGTCCCATGTAGGTCGGTGTCCTGGTTCCCATTATAGTCTCCAGTCTGGGTCCTCATACCCCCTCAATCCTCCTGCTCCTATTGATAATTCAGATCCTGACCCCCTTGGTTCTTCTGACCTCTGTCGTCCTACTAGTCCTGTTTCTGTCTATTGTAATCCTTGTAGTCCACCTAATCTTCCCCACCTGGTCCCTGTTCTTAATGACCCTAGTTCACCTGCTCCTGATCTGGCTATTTCTCCTGGTCCTCCCCCAACGTGTCATGATACTCTTGTTCCTGGTCCTCCTGCTTGTTGTCATGTTGGTACTGTAATAACTTGTCCACTTAGTCCTGATCCTCCTTGTTAAGGTCATCCTGTTTTTTTTTTTTTAAATATATCTTTATTAACTTTCACTGCATTACATCCGCAACATTATTGGTGGCATCAACAGGTTTCCATTCAGTGCATATAATTGATCTTTTAACATACAACATATTCCTGCATTCTCTAATGCTCCCACCGCATTTCTTTTTATCCTAGACGTGTTCAGTATCCTTAAGGATGCAATGTGCCCAGGTTGTTTCGGTGACTTAGAGGTATATCCCTGTCCTGTGGTCGCACTTAACCTGGAGTGCCCGCTTGTCCGTATCGCAGACTTCTCTAAAACTACTTATTATTTTAACTTGACTTGATGGCGCTATTTCAAACAGGCTACATTCACAGCCGTGGTGGATGTTACTCATTGTTTCCTTGTTCTTCAATTTTTATTTTATTTTTTCCCCTCTTTCATTCAACTGAGGCCGGGCCAGTACCTTCCTATGATTATTGTCCCTGTCTCCTCGAACTGAGATGGATGTGCTTGGGGGTTGAGAACATCCATGTCCTGTCTCTTGGGGTTCAGCCATCCTGTCCCCTTCACCGCCTGCTCCAAATGGTCCTGGTCACCCTCTCTCCGCTGCTTCTCTTTTGGTTTCTCCTTCCTGCCCCACTGCCTCGTGCCCTGCCCTATTAGTCACTCTGGGTTTCCACTGCCACCCCCCCTTCCTTAGTCTGACTATCCCATCTCAGGAGTATTTCTTCCCATGCCAGGGCAATGGGGGTTTAGCGCATACCCCTTGCCTCCTCACTTTTCAGCACTTGCAGTTCTGCTCGGGCCCATCTTGACATCTTGACACGTCCCGCCTCCATTTGCTCGCTGATGGGCAGCTGGGAGATTTCCAGCCCATCGTGATTCGTCTCCTATAGAGAACAAGTGCCAGGTCCAGGAAGCGTCCCCTCACTTTCCCTAGAGGCGAATCCGCCCTCAAACCCAGTAAGCATGACGCTGGGGACAGCCCAATCTCCACCTCCATTACTCGTGCCAGGTCGGCCAGCGCCTCAGCCCAGCCCCTCTGGAGCTCTGGGCAATTCCACACCATATGATTGAAGTCTGCGATTACGTTTCCACACCTAGGGCATGTCTTGGGGGTTCCCCCATAAATTCTTGTCAATCTGTGTGGGGTGAGTTGTGTTCTGTGCATATAGTTGTACTGTATATACCTCAGCCGGGTGTTTCTTGATACCGTCCGAGGATATGCTAGTGCCCGGCCCCACTCCGCGTCTGTTAATTCCCTGCTCACTGTCTTTTCCCACTGTTCTCTTCGGGGCTGCAGTGCATCCAGTGATTCCTCATTTTGGGATCTGTAGATCCTAGCAATTAAGTGAGATTCCCCACCAGACGTTAGTAGTAAGTGTAGTACTCTGTCGGTGGGAGGCTCTGCATTAATCGTTCCCCAGTGTTCTCTTAGGGTATGTGTTAGTTTCCTATACTGGAGAAACTGTCCCCTTGGGACTCCCATATCTGTTAAGTCTGAAAAAGACCTCAGCACCCCTTGTCGGAACAGCGCCCCGACTGTCCCCACTCCCGCTTTCTTCCAGGGTCCAAGGCCAAAGCCCACCAGATTCCTCTCATCTGTTCCTTCCCCTAGTACAGAGAGTGGGAGCACCGGGGAGTAAGGCTGTCCCACCCCTACTCTTTTTGTACTTTTATTCCAACATGCTGCCGCATACTGTCCGCCTGCTTGGTCCCCTTCATATTCACCATCCGCGCAATGATTCGTTCCATTCCAATCTCTCCTTGAGCAGTGCATCTATCCAATTGTCCCTTTCCTCCCATCCACGCCGCAATCCTCTGCAATTGTGATGCTAAATAATAAAACTCAAAGTAAGGGACTCCCAGGCCCCCCAGGTGTGTCGGTCTACAAAGAGTCGAAAGTGCCGTACGTCTACGGCCTTCGTCCCATATAAGCTCCCTGATCAGGGTTTTAAGTTCGCGGAACCACGCCGAATTGACCAACAGCGGCAGATTCGCGAAATAGTAAAGCAACCGGGGCAGGACTATCATTTTGGACAGTGTACCTCTGGCCATTATGGTTAGCCTCAGGGAGCGCCTGAACTTTACTGAAGAACGTAGGGAGCGGAATGCCCTCCCAAGATTGCCATCACGGAGGTCCCCCACCTCATGGAACACCTGTATCCCGAGGTACTTAAATGTCCTCGGCACCCAGCCTACATCCTCGGGGCACGATAAGGGCTGGTCACATCCTGCTAGCATGGGAAAAACATATGTTTTGCCTCTATTGAGACGCAGTCCCGATAAGGATCCAAAATGCTCCAGGGCATCCAAAGCCCAGGGGAGTTCTGTCTCTCCGTCCCTGATAAGTATATCATCTGCATAAAGGGAAACGATGTGCTCCAATTGTCCCCATTGTACCCCTCTACCCTTGCCATCCCTTCGTAGTTGGGCTGCCAGCGGTTCGATGGCCAGTGCGAATAATAGTGGTGATAGAGGGCAACCCTGCCTAGTGCCCCTGTAAATTGGGTAGGTGTCGGATACCGTCTTGCCTGTCCTCACTCTAGCCAGGGGGGACGCATATAGCAGGTCCACCCATTTTACCCAACTCTCTCCTAACCCCATCTTTCTCATCACTGTCCTCAGGTAGTCCCACCTAACTGAATCAAAGGCTTTTTCGAAGTCCACCGCGAGTAGTACCCCAGTCAAAGGTTTCGCTTCCCTGGGCATATGTAGGATGGCAAATAGCCATCTCAAGTTAAGGGATGTGCTCTGGTGCGGGACAAACCCGTTCTGATCCTCGTGTATCAGCTTGGGCATGGGGCCGAGTAGCCGATTGGCCAAGACTTTGCTAAGTATTTTAAAATCATTGTTCAGCATTGACAAGGGCCGAAAGTTAGCAACAGATGTCTCTCTAGCTTTAGATTTGGGCAGTGGGACCACCAATGCTTCCCTCAGTGTGGCCGGCAGCACACCCCGGCTCAATGCCTCAGAGTACACTTCCGCCAGTGTGGGGGCCAGTAAGGTTTCGTATTTCTTATAGAAATCCATAGGCAAGCCGTCCGTCCCCAGTGTCTTCCCAGGCGCTAATTGCGATATGGCATTCCTTATCTCATCTGCTGTCACAGCTGCCCCCAGCTCCTCCTGTTCCTCATTTGTCAGCGTTGACAATGGGAGTTGCTGCAGATACTCCCCAAGAGCAGGGTCGTCGAGCTCCTCGGGTTTCCTATATAAATGAGCATAGTATTAATTGAAAGTGTCATTTAAAGCGTTCGGACTGTGTCTTCCCTCTCCCTCCAGGTTATCACCTTGGTGATAGGCTTTCCTTCCCCTCCAGGTCTTACCAGCCACGCCAGCATTCTGCCTGATCTCCCCTCCTCAGAGTGTAATGAGGCCATATAGTTTTGCACACTATGGCATCTAAGTTGTTCCTCAACCTGGGAGTGGTCTCTCCGTGCCCGGGCATACTTTTCCCTTTCCCGCTCACCTGTTCCCTGTCTCCGTTTCCCCTCATGTATTTCCTTCTCGAGTCTGGTCAGTTCCCGTTTTAGCGTTCGTCTCACCCACGTTGTCTGTCCCATCCAGTATCCCCTGGTTGTCACTTTAAGGGTCTCCCACTCAATGGATCTAGAGTCAGTGGATCCCTCGTTAATTTTAATATGGTCAACCAGGAAGAGACGAAGGTCATCCCTGTACGCCTGGTCCTCTAAGGCTCCAGGGGCCAATTGCCACATCGGGATGGGGGGCCTAACCTCCTTCACTCTCCAAGTCAGGAGTAGAGGATTATGGTCAGAGAGCGTGCGTCCCAGGTATTCAGAGTAGACCATCCCCTGCATCAGAGTTGCTGTACAAACCACCCTGTCAATTCTGGTGTGCACCCTGTGGAGTCCTGAGTAGTATGAATAATCTTTTTCGGCAGGGTGTTGCTCACGCCATATGTCTAATAATTCCCATGCATCTAGCCATTCTCTAAGCTTTTGGGCTACTCTGCTTGTCATTGCCCCAGATAGTGGCGGGGTGGAGCGGTCTAGTTCTATATCTAACACGCTGTTAAAGTCTCCCCCTATCAAGAGGCCTCCCCCGCTGACTCGTAAGTTGACCTGACAGCCGTGTCATAAAGGGGATCTGGTCCTGGTTAGGGGCATAAATGCAACTCAGGGTAATTGGCACACCGTGTAACCTTCCTTCTAAAACCACATATTTGCCTTCTTGGTCAATATTGGTGGATTCTACTGCAAAGGGAACCCCAGCACGTATCCATATCAGCGCCCCCCCTAGCGTATGCAGAATACTCCATGGCATACACTTGACCCCTCCATCTTCGCCTTATATTTTATGCTTCCCCTTTTGCTAAGCGGGTCTTTTGTAGTAACGCCACTTGGATACCCCTCCTTTTTAGGTAGGACAGAATTTTGTGTCTTTTGTTTGGTGTTCCCATCCCCCGCACATTCCATGTTAGCAGGTTATACTCTGCCATATCGGGAAGACATTCGTAACATTTCCTTCTTGGCCTGCCCCATTGGCCTGAGATCTTCTGCGTCTGACTGTATGTCTAATCCTAACAACCCACCTACTGCAGAGCGCCATCAAAACTAACAATCTTGAACCCCAACTCGCGTTCCCCAGTGCTCCCCCTAAACAGAAGGCTGCCCAAAATATTGTGCAACTGTGCAACTCAGTCAAACTGTCAACTCTAGTTCTCGCCATACTGTCAGAATGGACGAGACTCTGGTGGGGGGGACATCGCCCGGAGGGGCCACCAGATCGTTGTCCACCTCCACCTCAGGGCTGTGCTGCTTTTTTGATTACCCAAGCTCATCCGCTGTCTGGGGGGTCACCCTTGGTGCCTGCACCGAGCAGCTCGACCCGTCCACCGAGGACATCACCGTGCCGTCCTACTCTCCGCCTGAGTCCCTGGGGGGCGACTCCTCTCTGCTCATGGAGGCAGCAGCCTCTAGTGCCACCTTTTTCCCCATTTCCAAGCGGGGTCAGTTCCTGGCTCGTCGTCTTCCCGAGCCCCGGCGTACTTCCCCATTTGCGTGTCACACCATTTGGGTCCCTCGGGCCTCCAGCCAGTACCACGCCTCCTCGGGAGTCTGGAAAAATGTGGTCTTACCGTCCATGGTCACCTTTAGTTTTTCCGGGAAAAGGAGCGAGTATTGGATTCCTTCCTCTCTCAAGGCCCTCTTGACTTTCAGGAATGAGGCTCACTTGGTTTGAACGTCCAGTGTGAACTCGGGGAACAGTGTCACCTCCCCGTTCGCGACTTTAAAAGGGTCAGCTTCTCTGGCTCTTTGTAGAAGAATATCCCTGTCTCTATAGTGCAGGAGTCTGGCGATCACCACACACGGAGGACGACCCGGCGCCAAAGGCCTCGAAGGCAGCTGGTGCGCCCACTCCAGGGTGTAGAAAGGGGTCAAGCACTCCGGGGCCACGACCGTACTCAACCATTCCTCTAGAAACTTCAACATTTTTGCTCCTTCGGCCCCCTCCGGCAGCCCCACCACTCGCACGTTGTTTCTGCGGCTTCTGCCTTCCGCGTCCTCTGCTCTTTGCTCTAGGCGCGCAACCCTATCTGTTAGGCATGTCACCTCGGCTTTTAGGTCTTTTTGTTGCGGTGCAATTTCAGCCAAGACATTCTCCGTGTCTTTTACTCTATCCACTAGCTTGTGGTGGTCCGCCCTCAGCAGGCCGACTTCAACTGCGACCTGGTTCATATCACGTTGTAGAGTAGTTTTAGTGTCCTCAATTGCACCTAGGATCTTATCTAAGGTGTCCTGTACTCTTAGCTGGGGAGGGTCCAGCGGCTCTCCCTCCTTGCGTTCAGTGGGTGTCATATTGTCCATTATTTTACCTTTATGGCGATTCTTGGGGGGCATCTGGCACCCGGGGAGGACCACCTCCCAGGTCTGGGCGATAGGCCGGCTTTACTTCGGTCTCCTACACGATTCCTCCCTTCCAGCTCTACTCAGGCTGGGCCGAGCCCCACGTTCTGGGATCTCGCTGGTTTCCGTTTGGTCTCCCCCTTCGCTCTCCGCCTCCGGCCTCCCGCGGCAACTTATCGTACCAGGCCTGCCGGGGTCCCACAGGCGGTCGGTTCCTCTTTACTCGTCACCGTTCGAGGCTGGAAGGCCCCATGGCCCAGGTTCCACCACCGCCCGCCGGGGTTTCTCTCTCTCTGTTTATTACATATTTATTTATTTATTTAAGGGCCCCCTTCAGGGTGCTGATCTTTGGGGGCGCAGGTTTGTTCCAGTGGGGCCCCGCCGGGGTCCAAGGGTCCTCCAGCGCCAGGAGAATCACTTGCAGCACTCACCCTACTCCGGGGCGCCGATTTAGGGCCTCCGCCATCTCCTTTCTGTTCCTCAGTGCAGCCCAGTGAAGTTCTTATGTGTCCAGAGGGTCAGACCCTGTGTCCTCTCTGCCCGACTCCGGGCGCAGGTGCCGATCGTCCAGCGATCGGGGCCTACCGGCTCGGCCCGCCTCCTTGCTGCTGTGTTTCTTTGGGGCTCGCTCCTCGAGTCCAGGCCGGGTCTCGCCTCGCGCCTCCGCAGCATGCCCTCTGCATTCCTTCGACCCAGTGAGCGCCCTCTGGCCCCAGCGCCATCACCTGCTAATCCGCTCCGCTCCCGGTCTCTCCTGTTCCTCGTGTGCCGCCGGACCTCTCTTCGCTGGCCACGTACTCATACTCGGGTCCCCAGCTGCACAGGGCCCACCGAGCAGACAGTTCCGAAGTTCCCCAACCTTCACCGGAGCCTCTCAGCCTCGCTCCGTTCGGGCTCCACGGTTTTGCAGTGTCCTCCACAACTCTCCCGCTCTGCGAATGCGGTTTGCCCCCAGGGCAGGGTGTAGATTTAACAGGAATATTTGCAGGCCCCTCCGGAGCTCCTAACTTATGCGTGCGCCATCTTCGATCGCGCGGCCACCAAGGTCATCCTGTTCTTAGAAAACAGCTTGGTCACCCTGGCTCCTGTCAATCTGGCCCTTCTTGCCTGTCTCTTTATCCTGGAATGCCCGGTTCTGATACCCCTGGGCCTCTTTGACTTGATCTTCCTTTCCCCTGGCTGTGATCCAACTGATCCTCCCTGCCTTCATTTTGTTAGCTCCTTGTTGTCCTGCTGGATGTGGTTGCTTGGCCACCTCCTCCTGGTTCTGATTCTCCAGGTCTCATTCTATTCTTCCTCACTCTCAGTCTGGTTTGCCTTTCTTTTGCACAATCTGTGTTTTCTTACTAGGTGTGTGCCCACCCAACTTGATCACTTTGTCTCTGGTCCTCTTTGAATCTTTGCATGTGGGTCTCCTTTTCCTAGCTCTTCTTCCTCTTTCCTGATCCTCTTGACCCTCGTCCACTTGACATGATCCATTTTATTAATCTCACCCTGCTCATCAGATCCCTAGTACATTATTACCTGCCCCTGCTGGCTTCCTTGGTCGACCTGGCCTTTTGTGTCCTGGCCTCTTGGTCCTGATTCTCTTTGTTTGGAACATTCTGATCCTTTGAATTTTTGTTATGTTGGTCCTGGTTCTCCTGGACATCCAGGTCCAGTGCTCCCAGTCTTCGTGGCCTTCTGATCTTCCTCACCCTGGTGCGCTACACCCAGCTCTCAATCTTTCTGCTCCAATTCGTACTCTGGACCCTGGTACTCTGGTCATTGTCCCACTGACACTCCTAGCCCTGTTTCTGATCCTCTTGATGCTGACCCTTCAAATCCTCCTTGCTCTGGTCCTGGTCATCCTGGCTCTGATCCCCCTGGGATCCTTCATACTGATCCCGTTATCTTACTTGCATATTCTAGTTCCCTGATCCTACTGGCCATAATCCTCATGCTCCTAATCTTTCTAGTCTTCTTGGATCTAGTCCTGATCCCCCTGCTCCTTGTGGTTTGGGCCTCCAGGTTGTGGTCACCTTGGTCCTGATGACTCTGATTCTGATCCTCTTTTCCTAGATCTTCTTGGTTCCCACCGTCCATGGTTTCCTTGTCTAGTTAGAATCTATCTTTCCTTCTGGTTTTGATTGCCTGTGTCCACTGTCTCACTAACCTGGCACCGGTGGCAAATGGTATGCTATTCTTGCTTTTCATAGTCAGTGTCCTTTTCAATATTCTGCACCCATTGGCCTGCATTCACCTGGTCCTTACAATTTGAGTTATCCTGGGCCTATTTCTCCTATACCTTGTCCACCAGCCTTCCTAATCTTGGCATTGTTGGCCATGGTCATCCTATGTCTTGTCCCATTGTGTTTGTCATTATAACCCTTACCTTTTAGCCATTCTGGCCCATCTGTCCCTGTTCCTTTCTGGTCCTCTTGGTCCTGGTCACCCTGTCCTGGTTCTCCTCAACCTGAACATCCTAGCCATGGTTCCACAGCTCCTAGTCCAATCGGCCTCATGTATCCTGGCCCTCTCAGTCTCTGTCTTCCTGGTGTGGCTTGTCCAGGTCCTCCTGGATGTGTTCCTTGTCCTCTTAGTACTACAGTTACTGCAGCCGTTAATCCTGGCCCTCTTGATTCAGGTTGTCCTTGTTTGAGTCCGCCTAAGCTTGGCCATTTTAGTCCTGCCCTCCTGGCTACCTACCACTGTCCAGTTCACTTGGTCTTCCAGATTGTGCTGTGCTCCACTTGGCAATTCAAGCCCTGGTCCCCTAGGTTCTGATCTTCCTAACCCTCTTTTCCCTGTTTCCAGTCCTCTGCTCCACTTGGCAATTCTAGCCCTGGTCCCCTAGGTTCTGATCTTCATGATCCTCTTTGCCCTGTTTCCAGTCCTCCTGGTCAGTGCTCCTTTCCATGGTCTTAAGGGTGCCCTTGGTGCAGGTCCCACTGGTCTCCCTCTTCGCTGTCCTACTTATCCTGGTCTTCTGGTCCTACTGGTCAGATTCTGATCTTCATAGTCCTCTTTAACCTGTCCTGGACCACCACTAGCCTTTCCTAGTTCTGATGTTCCTTGGCCTCTGACTCATGTTACCCTAAGCGCTTCCTGGCTCTGTACTTACTGGTCTTGGTCTCTGTGGTTGTCATTCTCACATACTTCTGCCACTACTCCTTTGGACCCTGAGTTTCCTTTTTCACACGCTCACAGTCCTGGACCCTATTATCCTCCTCAGCCTAACTGTCATCTATCAGTCCTCCAGATCCTGTTCCCCTACTTTATTGTGTCCCCTGGGGTGCATGTTCATAATAATTCTGCCCCCTTTTCCCTAGCCCATGAAATAAAGGTCTTATTTTTTTTGGTTTTGATACTAATTTCTCTGGTTCTCATGTATAAGGTGTTCTGGTGCTGGTCTCCCACTGGGGCTGCTTTCCTAAGCTCCCCCTCCTCCTGTCCCATCCTATTCCTCCTGTCCTCCTGATTTGCCTGTTTCACCCTGTTCATGTTCATCTGACCATGGCCCTCTTAGTAAAAGTCTGGTCTTCATTGTCCATTTTAATTGGTCCACCTAGTTCCCATGTTGAGGGTCATCTTGGTTTGTGTAGTCCTTGTCTCCCTGGCTTAGGGTACCCTTGAATCTGACCTTATGGACCTTCTGATCCTAGTACACTGGGCTTCTGGGTCCTTCATATACCTCCTGGTCATTATTATCTAGGGTCTCCTGATTCTGCTAGCCCTGGTTCTTTCAATTGTGGCCTTCCCAATCCTGGTCCATTGGCTTCTGGCCCCTTGGTCTTCCTTGATCAGATCTCTGTGGTCTTGGCCCACCTGTCTCGGATCCTTCTTTCCTTTTGCCTCCTGGTGCTGGTCCTCTTTGGTCCTCATACCTGGGCCTGATACTCCTGGCCCTATTTGTCCTCATCTTGATGCTAGTGGTCGGTGCCTCAGGCCCTCCTAGCCATCCTCATCACTATGGTCTAGGGTCTTCTGTTTCTTCCACCCCTGGTATTTCTGCTCATTTGGGCACTTGAGTCCAGACACCCCTATTTCACATGTTCCTGGCTCGCCTAAGCCTTCTCACGCTGGTTCTGGTACACCCCTAGTCATGTTTTTCCATGTACTGTTCCTCCTTATCTATTTGCTCCTGGTCCATTCTGGCACTGATAATGCTGATCCTCGTAGATTAGGTCTTCCTGGTCATGGTTCTGGGTGTCCCAACACTTCTGGTGGCCCACCTTCTGCCCCTTATTCTCCTACCATCATCCTCATCCATCAGGTCCAACCCCTTCCTTTCCCAGCCTCCCTCTGCAATGTTTTTAATAAGGTGCAGCTTCTAAGCCTGTCACTCAGATTTGTTTGGGCTTCCATATTTCTTTTGTAGAGACATAACTTTGTCAACTTAAAACACTGCTTAGCATGTTAAAACTCCAAACTACCATTCCCAATATACATTGTGCGGGTGATTAAAATGTCAGTGTGGCTAAAAGGGGCACTTAGGATTTTGGACCAATAAGCATATATGCCTCAAACCCACTCTGCTGGGTGAATAGTATGAAAGTTGGGGTTATTGCGCAGGCAGCTCCTCCATGTCCTGAAGCTCCTAAAATAGAAGTTTGATTTCTATATCTATTATATGAATATTAAAATAACCTAAATGATTTATTGAAAACTGCAGCTTAGCTGAATCCATGCACTTATCTTTGTTCATACTGTTGTCCATTTATATATGCACTTGCACTTTCAAATGACTTACACATGCTGCATCCCCATTACAAGGTGGCCAACATCTTTTGATTGCCTAGAGTCCCTTTTTTTTGATGGCCTGCTAAATAAAGACCGCCTTCACACTATGGGCCTCATTACGAGTCTGGAAGTCACTTCATCGCCAGACTCGCAGATGGCATTCGGACCACTGCCAGTGCTGCGGCCCAAGCGCCTCATTACAGCTCTGGCGGTCTGGAGGTGGCGGCAGTCCTAATCCACCAGGGTAGCACTCTAAACAGCACTTCCCTGGGGATTACGACCCTTTACCCACCAATGGTTTCATGGCGGTACCACCACCATGAAAAGGCTGACAGAGAACGAGTGCAGGGGCCCGGGGGGGAGCCCAGCACTGCCTATGCGCTTGGGCAGTTCAGGGCCCCCCCAGCCAGCACCCTCGCAGTGTTCACTGTCTGCTTTGCAAGGGTGCTGGTGCACCCTGCCTGCTACAGCATTGCTGTTGGCTTGATTACGAGCCGGAGACAATGCTGCAGGCTGTTTCCTGCTAGGCTAGGAGGCGGAAACTCAGGTTTCCTCCCGCTGACCTAGCGGGAAACCCTTAATGGGACCGTTGGGGAAGTAACCTGTGTGGCGGCAACCTCCCCGTCGGAAGTTCAGCAGGCGGTGAAATCTGTCTGCCAAACACATAATGAGCCCCTATGTATCTAGCCTCTATTTAGCCTGTGTATGGCTAAATAGCAGAGGTTATGTACTATTTTGCCAGCCACTGGGTAAATAGCAGAATATTATGTACTATTTGGATGTTGGATAGGAAAATAGACACTTTAGGGGTCATTACGACCCTGGCTGTCGGCGAAGAAGTGGCTGTCTTACCGCCAACAGGCTGACTGTAAAAACTTTGGAATTATGACCATGGCGGTTACCGCCATGGTCATCCACCACTTCTCCGATCCGACCGCTGGGCTGGAGACCTGGGTCTCCAGCCCGGCGGTCGTCACAATACCGCCGGCGGTATCATGACCTGGCTGACCGCCATGGATTTCATGGGTTTTGGAACCGCCATGGAATTCATGGCAGTGAGCACTATCAGTGCCAGGGAATTCCTTCCCTGGCACTGATAGGGGTCTCCCCCACCCCCACCCTGAGTCCTTCCCCTATGCCCCCCACCACCCAGGCCACCACCAAAGGTGGCAGGACCCCCCCCCCACCCCTACCCCCAGCATTACATTACACATTCACACCGACACGCACACAGGCACCACCAACAAACATACCCACATCCATACAGACATACACACAGACAGACACGCACTCACTTCCAAACACACAACACCCCTGCATGCATACACGCACTCACACACCCCCTCTACATACACACACGCACACCCCCATGCACGCACACAACACACAACGCCCCCCCACGCCCTCCCCTAACGGACGATCAACTTACCTGGTCCGTTGATCCTCCGGGAGGGGACGGGATCCATGGGGGCTGCTCTGCTGCCACCACACCGTCAACAGAACACCGCCACGCTGAATCACAGAACGTGATTCGGTGGGCGGTGTTCTGATGACGGGGTGGTGGAGGTGGAGCAACCTCCACTTCCCCGCCGCCCGCCAGTATGGCTGCTGGCGGCTCTCCATCCGAAAAAGGACGGAGAGATGCCAGCAGTCATAATACGCAGAGCGGAAAACCGCCACCACTGGCGATCTTCAGCACGGCGGTCCCTCGGCGGTCTTGTAAAAAGACCGCCGAGGTTGTAATGACCACCTTTGTCTTTAGGCTAGCATAGTTATGTTACTATAAGCCTGTGAAGGAGCACCTTAAAACCTGTCCTGAGACTCGACATCAAACATCGCCACCTCTGCTGTTCGCACTCTAGCTATAGACACCTCACATCCATTCCAACTCTATCAAACTTGAAGATAAGTTTCATCCCTTGAACAATGTTCTGTTTTTACTCATGTGTCCTATATCAGAAACAAGATGGCATGCAGGACTCAACAAAAGTCAACGTTATTTTCTCCAATTCAGTTGTACACACCTTTGCACATTATGGCTGGCTTGTCTTCACAAAATGTACACATTGCATTGTATATACATATTCAACTATATAAGTCAATAATTCATACATGAACTAAACCTGATATGTGACTAACTGCCTAGTTTTCTTCGTCAATTTCTGGGAAAACTATCTTATTACTAAGAATGGATTAAGGTGTTAGGCATCAGCAAAACTATAAATGCGACATTAAATTTCCAAATCACTAAAAGAAGATTGTTAAAGATTATTAGTAATGTTGTTCCTTTTATATACACTGGTTGCATACATTCCAACGTTTTAGAAGAGGTAAGTGGAAGATTTAATAAAAACAATCGGGAGAATGTATTTCCCCCATTTGATTTCTATTTAAACAGAGGTTTTTTGCTTCAAAAATCGGGAATCTCGCATCTGAGTCGGTCTATTGGCATGTATGTGGAAGGCTTGGGGTGGGGTACTGATTTCTGTAAAGTCTTAACTTTAGGATAATTATAGTTTGTAGGAAGCTGGCCTGGTTTGTAGTGGGTACCTAAGGTACATACACCTTATACCAGGTCCAGTTATCCTTTATTAGTCAAATGTATCAATTTCTACAAGCCAGGCTCTCTAGAGGTAGCTGTGAATGAGCAGCCAAGGCCTAACTAGGAGACATGCAAAGCTCATGCAATACCACTATAGTTACACAGTACTCACACACAAGAATAAAAATACTCAGGGTTATTTTGGTGACACAAATTCCAAAAATACCACAGAGACTATACTTCCTTAGGAGGTAAATAATACACAAATTATATACACTAGTATGCAGAAATAGCTGTAAAACAGTGCAAATAGTGAAAATCACAATAGTTAGAAATGGGCCTAGGAGGAACACAAACCATATACTCAAAAAGTGGAATGCGAATATCAGTTTCCCACCTAGGCAGATGTAGTGTGTAGAGGGGCGCTGGGAGTATGGAAAGCAGGAAAGCAGGAGTAAATCACAGTACCTTTCCTAGAACACCCAAGAACACAAGAAAGAAGATTATTCAAGAACAAGAAGAGACTTCAAGACACCAACGATGGATTCCTGAACCTGAAGACCTGTGGAAGAAGGGGTCCAAGTCAAAGAAGCACTGAAGAGTCTAGGGAGAACATGGGCCCCTGCTAACTTGATGAAGATGCAAAAGAAGAACCACCGGTGAAGGACAACAGTCAGTACTGCACCGAAGAAGACAGATGCAGGTTCCTGGTTGGTGCAGATGATGTCCCTCGCCAGTCTGGTTTGTGTCACTGGATTCCGCCAACAAGCCTTGCTTGCAAAACTCACGGTTAGCGGAAAATGGCGCTGCCTGGGACCAGGAGGGATACGTTGCACTCTACCCAGGAGGGGGAGTCAGAGGGGCCTCTCAGCAACTCAGAAGACCAGGCAGCGTGTTCTGGAGTCCCATAGCATGGGGACAAAGAAAGTGCCAAAGGGGGCCCATGCAGCACTACACAAAGGGATCCCTCGCCCCTGGAGAACCACTCAGGAAGCTGTGAGTCGCAGGAAGGAGTGCTGGGGGCCAGAGCTGCACGGTGCATGAAGAATTTCGTGGAAAGATGCCTACAAGCCTTGGCAACTGCAAAACATGTAGTGAATGGGGCTACTGTCTTGCGTGGGGAGGCAAGCTCTTACCTCCTTCATAGCTGGACAGTTGGACGTCAGGACCACTTCAGTCCACCACCCGTGTTGCTGGATCCATGCACTTCGTCAGGAGAGGGGACCCACGCCACCGGTCGTCACTGCAGAGGGGTGTCTGTTGAAGCAGGGAAGTGACTCCTTCACTTCAAGGGAGATTTCTTCATTCTTTTGGTGCAGGCTGAAGACAGGCAGTCCTCGGAGAATGGATGACCTGGAAAAAGTTGCAGTTGCTGGCAGGAGCTGAAGATACAATGTTGCAGAAGTTATCTTTGCTTCTTTGTTGTGGTGTGTAGAGTTCCTGGAGGGTTCAGATGTGGTTTCTTCAGTAAGAAGGTGAAGTAAAGGATGCAGAGGATTCCTGCTGGAGTCTTGCAATCTGAATCTGAAGAACCACCCGAGAGAGAGACCCTAAATAGCCCTGAAAGAGGGATTGGTCACCTAGCTGGGTGACCACCTATCAGGAGAGGGCTTTGACATCTCCTGCCTGACCTGGCCACTCAAATGCTCCCAGAGTTCCCTGCCAACCTTGGATTCAAGATGGCAAACCCAGGGACCCACAGGAGGAGCTCTGGGCACCACCCCTGGGGTGGTGATGGACAGGGGAATAGTCACTCTCCTTTCCATTGTCCAGTTTCATGCAAGAGCAGGGACTGGAGGTCCCTGAACCGGTGTAGACTGGTTTATGCACGGAGGGCACCAAATGTGCCCTTCAAAGCATACCAGTGGCTTGAGGAGGCTACCCCTCCCAAGCCATGTAACACATATTTCCAAAGGGGGAGGGTGTAATACCCCTCTCCCAAAGGAAAACCTTTGTTCTGCCTTCCTGCGCTTGAGCTGCTCAAGCAGCAGGAGGGCAGAAACCTGTCTGTGAGGTGGCTGCAGCTGGGGCTGCCTGGAAAATGTCAGAGGGCTATAGGAGCAATGCTGGGTGTCATATAAGGAGCTCCCAGAGTACATGGATTCATACAATCAATACTTTTATTGGGGAATGATTCCAATATGTTTATACCAAACATGCCTAGGTTCGGTGTTACCATCATGTAATAGCACATAGGCAGTGACCTATGTCCAGTACACGCGTAAAATGGCATCCCCGCACTCACAAAGTCCAGGAAAATGGATCTGTAGTTTGTGGGAGTACCTCTGCTAGTGCAGAGGTGCCCTCACACATAGGTACCTTCACCCTGCCCTATGGGCTGAGAGGGCCTACCATAGGGGTGACTTATAGTGACCTGGTGCAGTGACCTATAATGAAAACGGGTGCATGCACCCGGTTCACGCCGACCGCAATGGCAGGCCTGCAGGACCCTTTGTAAGGGCACCCTATGGGTGGCAGAATAGCACTGCAGACTATAGGGATCCCCTGGAACTCCAATGTCCTGGGTACCTGGGTACCATTTACTAGGGGCTTACATGGGGGCACCAGTATGCCAATTCTGGGATCAAAAATGTAGCAGCAACCAAGTTCAAAGGAGATAGCATAATCACTGCAGTCCTGGTTAGCAGGATCACAGCGAACACAGTCAAACACACTGACAAACAGGCAAAAAGTGAGGGTAAACAAGCTAGAAAGAGACTACTTTCCTACAGTGTTGGAGCTGTGGGTCCAAAAAGTTAGCCTCTCAAACTTGACTGCTGTAGCAGTTACCAGAAGGACTTGATAGGGCCCTTCCACCAGGGCTGAAGAAAATGTCTTCTGGTGTGAGCCTTGAACAACACCCAGTCGCCTGGCTGCAGTCCATGTTCTGGTGGAGTTTCTGCTTCCGGTAAGGCTTGCAGTACCTGCCAGTGGAGATAACGTAACATCTCTGTTAGTTTCTGGCAATATTGTAACAATAGGTCGTCTGTTACTGCTCGTGATACCACAGACATGTGGCTGGGTATGTGTGTAGGGCGGCCGAACAGTATCTCATATGGGCTAAACTTTGTCACTCTGTCGGGGGTGCTTCTCATGGCGAACAGTGCCAATGGCAGTGTATCAATCCAGGAGAGTTCAGTGGATGCACGGATCTTCCCTATCCTGTTCTTAAGCACCCTCTTCTTCCTCTCAACTGCTCCCGCCGCAGGTGGGTGGTAAGCACAGTGCAGCGTCTGGGTGACCCCCAGACCTTTGCAGAGCCCCTGAATTACATGAGAGATAAGCTCTGGTCCGTTGTCATAGCTCAGGAGGGCTGGGACCCCGAACCGTTGAATAAGTTCCTTCAGAAAACACTTGGCAACTGTCTACGCATCACAGTTCTTTGTGGGATAAGCTTCTGTCCATTTGCTAAACATGCACACAATTACCAGAACATATTTCTACTAGTGTGTAGGGGGCTTTTCGATGAAGTCCATTTGCAGGCCCTCAAAGGGTCCATGTGGTGGTGGAAAGTGGCCTGGTGCAGTGGGTGTACCCTTGCCTGTGTTGTATTGAGCACAAATAGTGCATTGTTCACATAAATATTCGGCATACTGGCGAAATTTTGTGCTATACCAACACTGGGAAAAGAGACGGATCATTCCATCCCGCCCTAAATGCAAGGGGCCGCGGACGAGGCAGGCCATGGAGGGGAGCAACATTGATGGCAGACATATCCTACCATTTAGGGCTAACCAAGCCCCCTCCTTGTTTTCTGTACAGGCTCCCCGTATCCATTCCTCTAACTCCTGTTCCCCGGCCTGCTGTTGAACAGATTTGGGGTCAAAATATGTACATTTGTCTTTAGATAGTGAGGCGGATATTACCTGCACCATTGTATACTCGGACCCACTTAGGGCTATTCTCCTGGCTTCCCCATCAATGAAGGCATTTCCTGTGGAAACATAGGTGGTCATTCCAACCTTGGCGGTAAAAGCCGCTTACCGCTGTCAGAAGACCGCCAACATACCGCTGCGGCCGCGGTAAACCGCCACAGTCATTCTGACCCACAACAGGAAAACCGCCAAAATACAGACATCCACAAAAGTCCGCCACACCAAAGGCCAGTGAGAAACTGGCGATGACCAAACCTCCACCGTCACGCCAACAGAAATACGCCCACACTATCACGACACACCAATCCACGCGGCGGTCTTTCAACCGCGGTATTCCATTGGCGGTACACACCGCCGCGCTCAAAATACACACACATATACAAAACACAGCCACATTGGACAATTCGAAATACACACACCTGATACACATACACACACCACTCCCACACACCCAACACAATATAAAACACACACGCACATCACCCACAAACCTCCACTCCTAGAGAATCGGTACCACGCACAGAGAAATAGATATCCGAGCACCCAGACGCGCGTATTACATTCACCCAGCAATATTACCACGCACTTCACACAACACACCAATACACATCACCACACTTAGCACCACACAATCCACCCCACACATCACCCACACCACCCCATGACACCGCAAAGACACCCCAGGTTTTCTGAGGATGAACTCAGGGTCATGGTGGAGGAAATCGTACGGGTAGAGCCACAGCTCTTCGGAACACAGGTGCAGCACACCTCCATTGCCAGGAAGATGGAGCTATGGAGCTATGGAGCAGAATAGTAGACAGAGTCAACGCTGTGGGACAGCACCCAAGAAATAGGGACGACATCAGGAAGTGGTGGAATGACCTACGGGGGAAGGTGCGTTCAATGGTATCCAGGCACAACATCGCGGTTCAGCGGACTGGCGGCGGACCCCCACCTCCTCCCCCGTGGTCCATCACGTAGCCTTAGTGTACAATATAAACGGGGCATATAAAACATGCTAGGGATTCCTCACTGGGTTCAGTAGCCATGACAGGTTGGGGTAACCAGAGTCACCAATTAGCCACACACGTTGCCTCTGGAGTTGACCCATCACATAAGGGATGCTGCTATTCCGCATGATGTACGCGTCATGCACTGAGCCTGGGAACTTGGCATTAACATGGGAGATGTACTGGTCTGCCAAACACACCATCTGCACATTCATCGAATGATCACTCTTCCTGTTTCTGTACACCTGTTCACTCCTGTGGGGGGACCCACAGCCAGATGGGTCCCATCAATGGCACCTATGGGTCTGAGGAGCCAATGACGATGTGCGCCGGCGGTCGCGGTACTCACCGCCGCGGTACGCACCGCCGCGGGCGTGACTGCCATTTTCTATCTGCTTAATCACTCGATACCTGATCTTCGACAGGAGAGGACCTACACTGCAAGTGCTGCTGTGACCTCGGTCTGGAAGAGACAATGGCTCATGCGACTGGGGAAAGGGCCCCTGCCTTCACAGCTCAGGAGTTGGAGAAACTTGTGGATGGGGTCCTCCCCCAGTACGCGCTACTCTACGGCCCTCCAGACCAACAGGTAAGTACACTGGGAGCATGCCTTATGGGCAATGCCTGTGTTGAGTGGATAAAAGATGGTGGGGAGGGGAGCGATTGAGGCATGCATCAAACGACGGTGAGAGTATGTGCCACATGGCAAGGGTAGGGATGAGGGGCCACTCACATTGAGCATGCAGAAGGTGATGACTATTTTTCTCCCCCTGTACATTTCACATAGGTCAGCGCCCACCAGAAGATAGATATTTGGCGTGCCATCACCAAGGACGTCCGGACCCTGGGGGTCCACCACAGACGGGGCACCCACTGCCGGAAGAGATGGGAGGACATCCGCCTCTGGAGCAGGAAGACGGCGGAGGCTCAGCTGGGGATGGCCTCTCAACGTGGGCGGGGTGCCAGTCGGACTTTGACCCCCCTGATGTCCCGGATCCTGGCGGTGGCCTACCCCGATTTGGATAGGCGCGTGAGGACATCACAGCAGACACAAGGGGGTGAGTACACTCTCATTCTGCTGACTTTGCACGCAGTGGAGGTGTCTGGGTGGGGGAGGAGGGCTGTGGGTATCCCTAGGCCAGGGCGATTTCTGTAGGCTAGGCCCCTCCATAAGGCATGGCCCTGTGCCCCCGCCCACCACCTCTGTAGGGTGCCTAGTACAGCTATTCATGGCCCTGTGTCATCTATGTGTGCAGATGTCGTCCATAGGATTGTAGGCCATGTCCCACGGATTGAGTAGTCGACCCCAAGTGCGCGGCGTAGTGCAGGGGGCTTCTGTGTCTGTCCTGTCCGCCAACGGTGTCGCCAATGCATGCACTCAACATGTCTTTATTTTCTCCCCCCCCCCTTTTTTGTGGTCTTCTTGTTCATGTGTGCTTTAGCATCATCAGGCGGAGGAGAAGTGGCATCGGAGCACGAGGGAGCTGCATCCCACATGGCCATGGAGGAACATGCAACGGACTCCGAATTCACCAGTGGGACGGAGGGTGAGGGGAGCTCCACAGCGGGGACTCGGGCAGACATCAGTGACACCGACTCGTCCTCTGAAGGGAGCTCCCTTGTGGTGGCGGCAACATCTGTGCCCCCCGCAACAACAGGTACAGCCGCCACCCACCGCACCAGCACCGCCCTCCCAGCAGCCCCTCAGTGTTTGCCCCGTGCCGCTCACCCAGGAAGGTGGGCATCTCCTTCGCCCCAGGCACCTCAGGCCCTGCCCCAGTCACCCCTGCTGCCCTCAGTGAGGAGGTCATTGACCTCCTGAGGACGCTCACTGTTGGGCAGTCTACCATTTTGAATGCCATCCACGGTGTAGAAAGGGAGGTGCACCAGAGTAATGCATACCTGGAGGGCATTCATTCTGGTCAGGCTGCCCTTCAGCGATCGTTCCAGACTCTGGCCTCAGCACTGATGGCAGCCATTGTCCCTGTCTCTAGCCTCCCCCCTCCAACTTCCTCCACCCATACCCTATCACCTGTACCTCTGCCTATCCCAGACACACCATCAGACCAGCCTGCACACACCTCAACACCCAAGAGAAGCTCAGCCAGACATAAGCACCACACATCACACAGGCATTCACACAAGCAACATCCACATACAGACATACCAACACCCACTGCCTCCACTGTGTCCCCCTCCTCCTCGTTTCCCTCCTCCCTCCCTGTCACGTCTCCACTCACACCTGCATGCACAACATCTTCAGCCACTACGTCCCTCAGCAGCACACACACCAGAACCCCCCGCACACGTGCAGTCACCACCCCCACTGCCATTTACACGTCCCCTGTGTCCTCTCCCAGTGTGTCGGTGACCCCCTCTCCCAAGATACACAAACGCAGGCAGCCACCCACCCAACAGCGATCCACCTCACAACAGCCTCCAGCCCAAGCCCTGTACCCAAAGACACCAAACTTACAACTCCTACAACCACAACCTCTTCCTCCACTCCCATACCCACTACACCTACCCGCCCCACTGCTCCTAAAAAGCTTTTCCTGTCCAAACTCAACCTCTTTCCACCAACTCCCCCACCCCGTCCATGTCATAGGACTACAGTCAGCACCTCAGCCACGACAAAACCGGCCCCTGTCTTTACAGTCTGCCATGGACTGTGGATTGCCCCACCCTCCAGGGCAGCCAGTTCGGTACGAAGCCAAGGCACGGGCAGCTTACCCCCGGAGAAACATCCGAAGATAGGCAGTGGCCGGCGCGAGAGGGTGAAAACACCAGGGACTAAAACCCCTACCATGGCTCCGGCAGGAAGTGTGGAGACAGCTGGCACACCGCCCAAGGTGGGGAAGGGCCACAGGCGATCAGGGAAGGCTGGGAAGGGCAGCACGCCCGACAACACCGCCATCAGCCCAGCTGGCCAGGAGGGCCCCGCCAGCCCCATCCCAGGTGGGCAGGAGGCCACCAACAGGCCCGGCACAGCTGCCCAGGAGGGCCCCGCCAGCCACAGGACAGATGGGCAGGAGGACCCCACCAGCCACAGGACAGGTGGCAAATGACCTCCCCGCCATGGCCAGATCCACTGAACTGGGCCCTTCATCTCAAGTACCGCTGCACTGGGCACCGCCGTCTCAAGTACCGCTGCACTGGGCCCTTCATCTCAAGTACCGCTGCACTGGGCCCTTCATCTCAAGTACCGCTGCACTGGGCACCGCGGTCTCAAGCACCGCTGCACTGGGCCCTTCATCTCAAGTACCGCTGCACTGGGCACCGCCTTCTCAAGCACCGCTGCACTGGGCACCGCCGTCTCAAGTACCGCTGCACAGGGCCCTTCATCTCAAGTACCGCTGCACTGGGCCCTTCATCTCAAGTACCGCTGCACTGGGCACCGCCGTCTCAAGTACCGCTGCAGTGGGCCCTTCCTCTCAAGTACCGCTGCACTGGGCACCGCCGTCTCAAGCACCGCTGCACTGGGCACCGCCGTCTCAAGTACCGCTGCACTGGGCCCTTCATCTCAAGTACCGCTGCACTGGGCACTGCCGTCTCAAGCACAGCTGCACTGGGCACCGCCGTCTCAAGCACCGCTGCACTGGGCCCTTCATCTCAAGTACCGCTGCACTGGGCACTGCCGTCTCAAGCACTGCTGCACTGGGCACCGCCATCTCAAGCACCGCTGCACTGGGCACCGCCGTCTCAAGTACCGCTGCACTGGGCCCTTCATCTCAAGTACCGCTGCACTGGGTCGTTCTTCTCAAGCACCGCTGGCCCATGAGCAGCTGGCCCGCATCTGTGTCGGGCAGGGCTGCACGAAGCACTCTGGGCACCAGGCCCCCTCCAGAACCAGTGGAGACTGTTATCCACTTGTGAGACTGTGGCTTTGCACTCCCCAGGATGTGACAGTGGGCAGCCCACCCACTGTCTGGACTTGTGAGACTGTGGCTTTGCACTCCCCAGGATGTAACAGTGGGCAGCCCACCCACTGTCTGGACTTGTGAGACTGTGGCTTTGCACTCCCCAGGATTAAACAGTGGCCATGGAGGCCCCTCGTGGATCTGGCGTTGTGCACTCATCTGGCTGAGGTGCCCCCCTTCCCTTCCCCCTGAGGTGCCTGTAGTTTTGCTATCTGATGCCCCTGCAGTGTTCTCTCCGTTGGAGTCAGGTATCCTGTGTGGGCTTTGCCCATGTGATTTGGGCCCAGTGGTCCACGAACAATGCCTGCTACAATGCTCGGACTTGTACATTTATGTATATAAGAGTTTTTGATGTGTATATATATTTTTTGGGCAGTAATACAATATATTCCAATGTTTAGAATCATTCCTTTTGTATTTGCATTCTTCTGGGAGGTTTGGGGGGGGGTCACTCTGATGTGTTGCTATGCATTGATTTGTGTGTTGTAGTGGGTGAGGGTGGGTGTGTCGCGTATGTGTGTACCCGTAATAATTTGCCCTCCCCTGTATCGTAGGTGCAGTACTCACAGTTGTCTTCTGCGCCGGCGTTCGTGCTCCTGGTAGAGGAGCAGGAACACTATCGCGGGGAGTATGTGTAGTTCGGGTTCCATGCTGTCCTGATTCCTCATGGGCTGTATGGAGGTGAGCGTTTTCCCTTCGAAATGGCTGTTTCCGCCGTGTTTTTATCGGCGGGGCTACCGCCCCGGAAAAGGTGGCAGATTGGTAGGTTGTGATACAGTGGGCGGTACATTGTCTCCCGCCTGTCTGTTGGCAGTGACCGCCGCGCTGTTTGTTTGTACCGCCGTGGCGGGCGATGTGTTGATGTGGCGGTCGCTGTTGGCGGTTTCCGCCAGGGTCGGAATTCCATTTTTTTTCCCGCCTGCCTGTTTGCGGGTTGGCCGCAGGTTTAACACTGACCGCCAGGGTTGGAATGACCCCCATAATCTTTGGCCGAGGTATTATATGCACACTTAATAATAGCAATACTTTTTGGTAAAAATGCTTGCAACAGTTCAGCAATCAATGCTGCATGCTGTATGTGTTGGCCAGCTGAGGTGAGGAATCCCCTCATTGCCCACAATTGGCCAAAGTCATGGGTGACTCCAAATGCATACTGACTGTCAGTGTAAATATGTTCTGACTTCCCTTCTGCCAACTTGCAATCCCATATTAGTGCCACTACTTCTGCACAGCATAAGCAGACTGCAGCGTTCCGGTGTTGTCCCTAATGCATGACCTGTCAACAAACAGGTGTCCTTCTGCATCTGGGAATGGGGTGTCTCTGATGTCTGGCCTCACTCTGGTGTGCCTATTGACTTCCAAAACACATTCATGGAAGGAGTTGTTCATTGAGAGGTCATCATGGTCATGCCCTTTTGGCAGCAGGCAGGCAGGGTTCAGTGTAGTGCTCCTTTTAATAATGATGTGTGGTATCATCAATGTCAGTTCATACCTGGAGAGACTGGCATTTGTGCGGTGTTGGGTCTTTGTTGTCAATAATGTGTCCACAGCATGTGGAACAAGGAAGTTCAAAGTGTGTGCCAGCACTACACTTTCAAACTGCTCTACCACTATGGCTGGGGAGGCCACCGCCCTCAAACATGGTGGAAGTACCACCGCAACGGGGGCAGAATAATAGGCCACTGGGAGGTAAAAGGAGACGTACTTCTGGGCTAGCAATACCAAGGAGCAGCCCCTTCTCTCTTGTCAGAAGAAATGAAAATCCTTAGTATAATCTGGGAGGCCTAGCGCTAGTGCTGCACATAGTTCACTATTCAGTGTTTGGAAAGCTTCCTCATAGTCTGGGGACCAGGGGACTTTTTCTGGCACCTCCTTGTAGGTTAAGTTCTGGAGTGGGAGTGTTATTAAGGAAAAATTGGGTATCCAGTGTCTGCAGTAGCCTGCGACTCCAAAGACAACCATCACCTCCCTCTGCGTGTGTTGCCTAGGGAACTGAGTGATAAAGCTATCCTATTAGGCAGCAAAGTCCCCTGAGAGCGTTTGTGGCCTAAATATCGCACATTTTGTTGGCAAAACTGTAATTTCTTGGGGGACATTTATGGCCTTTCCTCGCTAGGTGGCATAATAACGCTATGGTGTTTTAGGTACAAGCTGTCCGAGACGGTAAGGGCAACAGCAGTTCGTCAATGTACTGGATTAGGGTAGACGCTCTGGGTAGCTGCAGGGATGTCAGATCTGTCTGTAGGGCATTGGAAAAAATGGAAGGCGAATCGCAGAACCCCAGTGGTGTTCTTTCCCAAGTTAGTCTCCTTCAGCGGAATGTGAAGGAGAAAGGGTACTGAGAATCTTTTTGGAGGGGTACGTAAAAGGAGGCGTTGCTTAAATCTGGGCCTGAGAAGTGGGTGGCTGTTATTAGAATGCTGGACAAGGTGGTGGCCCTGTTTGGTACACTGGAAATGACGGGACCACCACTTTGTTCAGTTCACAAATGTCTTATGTTAATCTGTGTACTGGGACCCGATCCAGCCCCTTGGAGGCCTTATTCACTGGGAGGATTGGCATGTTGAAGGGGCTGTCCCGTATTTCTCTCATTACCCGTTGCTGCAGGAGATCTTGTATTACTGGAGCAATGCCCTCATCTTCTTCCTTTGAAATTTTGTATTGTGGGACTTGCAACAATGGCGCAATGTTATCTGTACTGGGGGTAATCTAATATCTGTCCCAAATTGTTTACTCCTTGTGCCCAGACTTCACTAGGAATGGAGTCCTGCAGTTCTGGGGTAATTCCTTCTGCTTTCCCCTGGAGCCACACCTCATGAATGCCTGTAACAATAATCCATTTGCCCTACTTTCTAGGAATACTCCCATGGGTGAGCAGCGGATGGTGCATTGCAATTTGCATAGCAAGTCCCTACCCATCAAATTAACTGAACAGTATCTACTAAAGACAAATTGGTGGTCAACAGAGATGGGGCCAACAGGTAGCTTCAGGGGCTGTGTCAAATATTCGTCAACCGGTTGTCCTGTCATACACACTGCTGTTATTTTTGTTGCCAATAGTAGTGCCTCTGGTATGTCAGATGCCTTCAGCATCAATCTAGTTGCACCTGTGTCAACCAAGAAGGGGCAGTCTTACTCAACATAGCCCCCTTCACATATGAACCTTCTTGATCCACTGGTATTACTAGAGCCATCAGGTATTCTTTCTCTGTGATGCACCCATAAAAGTATGTTTCTGGCAGTGGGGTAGTGGGTAAGGTGAGTAACCCCCACCACCATCCTCCTCATGTGTCCAGTGTCCACCACCATTTCTTGGTGGAGGTGGAGGCTAGAGAACCTGTGTTTTGCTCTGACGGGACTATGTGGCATTGGCAGCAGCATCAAAAACATTATCAGTGTAAGGCCGTGGTGCACTTTGTGATTGACGCTGCTGGCTCCTGCCTTTAGGTCCCCTACCTAGAAGGGGGCAATCAGCCTTCCAGTGTCCTTATTGATTATAGTGGAAGCATGTTGTGCCAGGAGGGGACTGAGAGAATGCTCTCTCATTCTGTTACTGCCGTTACTGCCTACCTCTATTCTGTCCCCCCACTACAAAGCTTCTCTTGTGCCATCATCAACTCTACTTTCTCCCTTTTTGTCTTTTCTTCTTATGCCACCTGTAAGTGCGATTCATTGTCTGCACAGTGGTTGGCTGCGGCCAGTACTTTGCCTATGGGCTCCTGCTGCCAACAGACGAAAGAAGTCTGTAGGTGTGTTTGGATAGGTTGTCGTAACCCATATAGAAACATGGTAATAAGTGCTGACATTGCCTCACCTAGTGGGTTTTTCATTCCACTCCTCTGCTGGTAAACTTGTAAAAAGTGGTCATAATAGGAGTTTACGCTTTCATTCTTCTCCTGCTTTGTATGTATTATTTTTGACCAGTCCACCTTATCTTCTGGCACCTTTCCTTTTATATATTCCATTGCCCCTTTTCTGACTTTCTCTAACTCTTCTCCTGGTATTCCTCTTGGTGGCTCCTCCATCAGCCAGTTTGTCACTTTCTTGCAATCCTCCCACAAACCTTTTGGCACAAGTATACTGAGCAAGGTATCCAGGTCCTTCCACAGTAGCCCTCCTATAACAATTATCCTATTTAGCTCTGTGTACCACCTATGTGGCATCTCTCTCAATTTTGGGAAGTCTTTGGTAAATTACATTAAGTCAGATCTAGTCCAAGGTACATGGACATAAGATGGGGTGGTAGAATCGTCGTTCCCTGATGTGACAGTTGGTATCTCCCTCAGGTGCATGGTCACTACCGCATTTGTGAGCACTGGGTAGGCAGTGGTGTTATTGTCATTATTAACCTGAGTTGCTGTGATGCTCTCTAACAATTTCACTTTTGCAACTTCTGTATGGCATATTGCAATTTGACCGTCAGTTTAGCATCATTCCAGGACCGCAATTCACTGTCTGTTAAGCTGAGTTGGGATGTGTCCGAAGTATAGGGTCGTGGTAGAGAGGATGTGCCTTTGAAATGCTGTACATAACTGAGGTGTACGTCGGGATACCTGTCCATTAGATCAGCACGTGCTAATGTTAGAATTTCCTCCCTATGTGGTCTGGCATAGTTCTTGTTTAGATGCTTTAGCACCAACCTTTTGTCAACCAGATCTGTAAGTAAGGTGCAACACTTGGTGCTATCTGCCCTGAGAATCATCTTTTTCTGAGTCACAGGGGAGCTGCGTGGTGTACTACGAGGGGTAGACTTCTTAAAAGGAAGTTGTGAGATACTATCTCTTCTATTCCCTGGTGTGGTTGTTGTGTCCTGTAGAGCCTGAGTCAACCTGCCTATGTTGTGTTGGGTGTGATATGCATAAATGCATATATCCCATATCAGTTGTCATATCCCCTAGACCTCCATGGTATGATCCCCAGAGTCCTCTTGGAGACCCTGTGCCCAGTGAGTGTTGACCAGAAGGGGCATTTTACCCCTTTCTCCTCATATTCTTTTCATAACTGGACCCTAATGTGGCTAAGTTTCCCTGCAAAGTAAGCTACTTCCACTTTTGTTTTTTTCAGTGACGGTATGTCTAACACAGTGTCAAGTGCTGCTCTCTGTGCTTCCTCCTTTACCAGGCGTCATGCCAGTTCACTGCAGTCTGCCTTCTGAGCTGAGGACAGCTGAGAAGGTTGAGTCCCTGATGCAGAGTCATCGGGAGTGTGCTTCTTAGTAGGGGCCGCGGCTTGAGGTGTATTTCCCACTCTCCCCATAAGTATGCCTTCAATCAATGGGTCTTCTTCCTCCTTCCCTGCTGCACCTTGTTTCTGTGATTGTGGACCCATCGCAGAAAGAGATGAAATGGTCCCAACTACGTCTAGCATGTTCTCTCCAACCCTCCATTTTCTCTTTCCCTTTTTTCTCCATCCAGAATCCCTTTTTCAGTTCCGACAGTTCCTTATGCACTTTTTCTTTCACATCACTAGTTGCACGCAAGTCACGCAACACAGCATGCCACATCCAGAAGGCTTCCCATTCCAGAGGCCTAATTTCCCTCCCTTTAAGGATCAGAATATGGCGCAAATAGGACAATTTTGTCATGTCATAGGTACCAGTCGGTGGGAATTGCAAGTCTGGTCTTTTGGCCGTTAACGTGCGCCACTTAATAAGGTAAAGCAGCGTGCTGTAGACTTGTCTAACTGCGACCTGGAGCAGGTGAATCTCTAGGGAGTTCAGGCTGACTGGTATCCAAATCCCTTTTGCTGAAGGGGTTGCCCATGGTGGGAGAAATGACTTTCCCTAGTTGCACGACACAGACAATTCAGCTGTACTTAGAGTGGGAAACAAGAGAGTGTTGACAGGCTATCCATATTGCTCATTCCCTGTGGAACATTTGGGCGCAAACAGGGGATACTACAAGCAGTCAAGCCATCAGAAGCCAACAATCTTGTTAGTAAAAGCTAAGGAACTATCTCAATCTGGCGACATTGGTCTTGGTACCAGTTCACCGTAAGCATCCCCTAGTTGGCAGTAGGTAGAGGCCAAAGGTGCTGTTTTACCGATGTCCTTATGTGGCCAGAAAGGAGGATGACAGAAAATAAGGGAAAGAGAACAAGAATTTCCACTCCCTTGCATTCCTTCCCATAGGAAGGGTGCAGCTGAATGGAATCAACAGCCAGCGTCACGCAGGTGAGGTAACAGGTACGTGAACTTTGCATGCACTAACATTCATACACATACAATATAAGAAGCAGGGAACTATCCTTCAACTATACCAGTGTGCCCTATCCTTTGCACTGGGTGTTCCTACCAGCCCAATAAGTTAAATAGGAGCCATAGTATGAGCAAGGTGATGAGACACATGATGGCAGTAAGGAAAAATATTGCAACTGCTGCTGGCCTGTCGTCGGGCAACATTGGTAGTCTTTATGTGTGTCAAGGTAATAAAAAGGAAAACTCTGTCCTGGTAAGGATAGCAGTCTGGTACCGTCAGTTTCTCCACAATGTCAATATACCTCTAAAGTTGAAATAGTGTCCTTACCAGAATCATGCAAACATCCAATCCGCAGGCAAGCAGTCTCAAAAGTCATCCAATGTCACACAAAATCCAATGTTACACACAATCCAATGTTATACAAAGTCCAATGTTTCACACAATCCACCGGTGTTTTTCATAGAAACATGGAATCTATATACAGCAAACAATAGTCAAAGGATCGTAAAACCTACACTGTAACAAAGAGTAATTAAAATCTCCACCCGCCGCCCCACCCCTTGTTCCCGGGGTCCATGTAGGTACCGCAGGAACAAACCAGGCGTCTGGAAGAGAGGAGCAGAAAAGCTTGAGATGGCAGCTGGCAAACCAGCAGAGCACCACCTGCCTGCTGAACTGGGACGGACCACCTTCTGGCCAGACCTCACCCCCTGACCCCCAACGACCGTCCCAGCCCCTCCAACTGTTACCAGGGACAACCACCCCCGGTTGTCCATAAAAATACGCACCACAGCCCCACTAGCTGGGGACACGACTGTCACAGCTCCTCTGGCAGTGAGTCAGGACAACCCCTCCAGTTGTCCATAAAAACACAGCCCCACCGGCTACAAATATCACCAAAGAGTACCACCCACTCACAACACAAAAGAAATACAATTGTTATCCCGGAAAGAAAGGGGAAAGGAAACAATAGATGAAGAGGGAGAGCAGCAGTACATTAACACAGAATACGCCGAGTGGAGGACGGCCATCAGCGCAAAATCAGGAGCAGCCACCTGAACAGGGGGGGTGAGACAGACATGCCAACAAACGCAGAAAAGAAAAAGAGCCAAAAAAAGGTCACCGGTCAGAGGGAGGGAAATGTAAAAATCAGAACAAAAACAGAATCTATGAAACCCACAGTCTCAACTCCCCCTCCCCTCGGAGGCAGACACAAACGAAAACGGGATGCGACCAAGAAGTGTCAGATGCTCACCACAGCACTGGCTCCCATTCCAGGGAGGGCCACACAGAGCACGGCGGAGAAGGACCACGGGTGCAGGGCCGCCCCGAAACACCCAGGAGCCAGGAAGGGGAGCACTGTCAATCCAGGCACCGCATTCGTCACCAGTGTTGTTGAAGCATTTTAGATTCAGGAACAACATCCAAAAACCTAACAGCCCACTAAGATTAAAGAAATATATTTTATTTACATGCACGGAGACTACTAGCCTGAGAAGCTAAGTCCAGGCAGTCCAAATTAAGGAAGTCATACATGATCTTTTATTTCTGCAAACCACAAGGGTTGTTCATGCATCTCATTAATTCTATATCTTAACACTCGATCATTTCCCGGACATTGCAGAAGGTGTTACCGTTAATCTTTCCTAACTCAGTACATAAGGTCAAGTAAAATAAAGTAAAGGAATTTACAAAACATGGTCTATGTGTCTCATATTGTAAGGTGGAATCTTCTACTCGGCATGGGCAGCATGTACACAGGATAGTACGTTTCTTAATATATATTGCTCCAGCTAGGATGCCATGATAATTCATAAGGGCTGGCCTGATAGCAAGCCTTGCACCACAATGCTTTTTGAGCAAGAAGAGAAGAACAGTAAACGCAGTTCACCTACGTCATGAGCTGTTCAATAAACAGCCCTTGTTGTCATTGAGTATCACAGGGCATAGTAGGCCCAAAATGGATTCCAGATAAAATGCAATTACACACTGTTCACACACAATGCCTGACTGAGTAGGGCCTAACGCATGTCTGATATTCTTGTGATTGAGTGGAGGCAGATGGTCATGTGGCAGACCCCACAGGCCGACACGGGGTGTTTGATTTTGATTGTGAGGTCCTGCCATTAGTTTGAGTGACTGTCACTCTAAGGGCCTTGAGATGAGTAATGCTGCCATCTTTATTATTCAGACTCTCTGATGAGTTTTGGGGCATTGATCAAAATATAGTTTTGTAAGTAGTGTAATGCATTTTATTTCATATATTTGTTATGTGTTACTATTGTGTATGATTTAGATTTTTTTATTAATTTGTAGTAGCAATTTATAGTGTTTTTGTGGGTTGCCGAGCTTGTGGGGGTATAGTTTGGGAAGTTAATTAAGTAAAAATGAATTAACAATTATTATTAAGTTTTAATTAATATTTTTTTTAATTATGCCATTTATGGAATACTGATTGATTTTACTTCTATATTAGTTGCAGGATGCTAGATGTGTTGGGGTACAGAGTGGGGTGTTAATTAAGTAGTAATTAATTAATTATGAGCTGGAAATGAATAATTTATTTGAATTATAAACATGTAAGTTGTGGCATGCTTATTTAATTATATTTTATTTTAGTTGATGGATGCTATGTTTGTAGAGGTCCAGGGCTGGAAGTTAATTGAGTAATAATTAATTAACAATTCATTCTTATTTAATAATTTAGGGCCAGATGTATGACCATTTCATTTTGCGAGTCTCTAATTGTGATTTTTTGCGACTCGCAATTAGAGGCTCGCAAAATGAAAAGTACTAATGCGTCTCAGACACATTTAGCGATTTCCAATGGGGTCGCATATTACTTACCTCATCAGTATTCATGAGGTAGTTTTCAATTTGCGACCCCCATTAGAATGGCAGGACTCGCAGGGATGGTGGCCTGCTGGGGATAACAGACCACCATGTCTACGACTGCTTTTTCAATAAAGCAGTTTTTTTTTAAATGCAGCCTGTTTTCCTTAAAAGAAAACGGGATGCATTTCAAACAAAAAAAACAAGTTTTCTTTTCATTTTTTCAGAGGAGGCAGAGGTCTGTGGGAACACTACCTGCTCTGAAAAATTATTTTTGCTTCCATTCAAAAAGAGGTCCCATAGGGGCCCATTCCCATTCGAGAATGGGTTACCATCAGCTTGAAGTTGGTGGTACCTGGGATTGTTTTGCTACCGCATTCAAGGTTGCAAAACAATCTTACATACCATACTTGGAAGGGATGTCCTTGGCACACTCTTTCCAAAGAGCAACTTGCAAACCTATTTTTTGATTTGGTTAATAGATTACAGAATTGCAAAATAGCATTAGTACATGCCAAAATGCTATTTTCATGTTGAAAGCGGTCCGATTCTGTGAATCAGGCCATTTGCGATATGAAAATAGTTATGTACATCTGGACCTTAATTTATTTTAAATACGTAAGTTATGAATATTTTTTTCAGTTGTGCTTTAGGTGAGGGCTGTTAGGTTTGTAGGGGTCCAGGGTGGGAAGTTAATTAATCAATAATTGAATGACAATGATTTATTAATTGATAATTGTCTTTAGTTTTCTACAATTATTTTATATATATATATGTATGTATATATATATATATGTATATGTCTATATATATATATATATATTCACTAAAAATAAGGGGTACAGAGATGTTATAGTTCACATTTTACTAGCACAAAATCCATAGAAATTCAGCTGTTATAGTAAGAGTTATTATAAGTAACTATAACTTGTGCCCTCGCCCTGCACAGTTATCTCATCAATAGTTTTACTGCAAGTGTTACAGTGATATTATCAATGATGTCATAGATTATCTCATGAGTGATGTAGGCCCATATTTATACTTTTTTAGCGCCGCATTTGCGCCGTTTTTGCGTCAAAAAGCGGCGCAAACGCGATGCTAAAAAAGTATAAATAAGGGCCGTAATGTCTGGGGTAATTAGCACTGGAAGATATGACGTTCTATGGTTTTGTGCATGTAAAATCTGAACCTAACTATAACGTCCTTGTAACCTTTTGAGTCTTAGTGACTTTCTAAGTTTAAAAAAAATCTATTTCCTAACTATAGCATGTAACCTTAACGTTAAGTAAGATGCCCTATGTAATGCATGGTGGGGGGTGAGTTGGATGCAGTGCATGGCCTGGCATTGTGTTGTCCACCTCAAAATTGCAGCTCCTGCCCCTCCTCCCCCTTGCCATTCATTGTCCAAGTCCATGCCCCTGCTCCCCCATTGCAGTCCAGTTTGGTTGTTGTTCTGCCACTGCCCTTCAACACCTGCCTTGAACAGTTAGCTTGCTGCACCATCCACCTTTTGCTTACCCTCTGTTGTCCGAGTCCATGCACCAGCACTCTCCCTCCTGCCCTGCATGGTCCGATGGGCTGCTACTGCACTCAATTTAACTTGATATCCCTGCTCACTCCCCCTGCCCTCCTTTGCCTAATACTATGTCCCATCTTAGCCTTCCTGCATAGCCTCTTTGCTTAGCTTCCTGCCCCTACTCTCCTTCCACTGCCCTCAAATGTCTGTGTGCATACCCCTGCTCCCTTCTTTTTGGCCACCATGTTCCATGGACCTTCCACTGACCCTCCTATATACTCTTAGTGTTCTGTTGCGCTGCCACTGCCACTGCCCCTCCCACCTGACTAGCATGGTCAGATGGCTGCTGACTGTCCCTGCCACCTCCACCTGCCTATCCAAGTTTCATGCCCCTATCCCCTCCCTCCTGTCCTCCATGGCCCATTTTGCTGCCACTCCCTTCTGCCATCCATGCTCTGTTGTGTAGAGCTGGGATGTCTATGGGTAGCTATGCGCTCTACAACGGCAGAATAATGATGACGATGTTGTGCTGGACCTGCTCCTCCTCGCTACCCTGCGAAGTCTGTTGTGAAGCCCCTTCCCCTACCCTCTCATGTCTGTTTCCAGCTCCTCCATTCCCTTTGTTGGAGTGTAAATTTTAGTAATGCTTATAATGCACCAGACGTCAGCATTTGTTATCATTTATATTCATGTTTAAAAACCTACCCCGGAGCAAAAGCTGCACAGACACATATTTTAAAAGCATACATGGTGGACATTGTGCCTACCAGAACTGAAACTGTGGTAATATATTTTAATCATTACAATTAATTTATTATTAGTAGAAATATGATTTGCGATTTATTAGTATAGAGTTACAGGTGTGCAGAACAATAAATGCATGCTTCTGTCATATTTAACGGCTTTAACAACAACTGCAATTATTACATTAAATGCTATTCATATCCTGATGATTTATTATTAATATTGAATTCATATGTTTGCATATTATGTGTGTTTTCTTAATGGCAATCTTAATGTATTAGATTTCTTGTGTTAGCATCACTAGACCTGAAGCTTTCATATTGCAGCCATTTAAAATGTTAAATCATTTCTTTTTTTTCTAACATTAATCTTTACACTAGGTTGTTTCACATGATTAGTAAAAATCCCCATTGTATTTATGTTTTACACTGCGTTGTCCTTGGATGTTTCAACATCGGAACATGAATGCTGAATGGAAAGTAGTACTATTGTTTTAAATACTTGTTCCATTGAGAAATGGGAAATTCGTCTTGTGCCATGGGAAGGAACGTGGATTGCAACAAGGGATGTAAAGATTGTTAAACTACTGGAGTCACACAGAAAGGAGAGATTAATTCACACCAAGCCTGAGAGAGTATCCTAATGTTTCAAATTTGATTTCTTCATAACTCTGATTGGCCATTGCCCCTAATGTGTACTCATCAAACTGACCAAAAAAACTGTTTTGAGTATTCCCAATTAGGGAAGCACTTACTAAGTTTGAGGCAGTCCCTTTTAGAATCTTGCTCAGTTAACTTGTTCCCTTGGATGTTCCGTTTTTCCGTGTGCAGCCTGTGCTCTGCATTTTACCACAGATTGTGCTTCTAACGGACTTTGCTGATGATCTACATGATTTGCTGACAAAACTGCATTGAATGCTGAACCTAAGAGAGGTGTATTTCATGCAAATGTTATTTCCTCCTAACCAGCTTTCTTAGTAGAAGTTAGCATGCTGACACCTATCTTTTATTTTTTCATAGCTAGCTTAACTGAGTCCGAGTTAGATGCTTTTACAAATTATTTTTATCTTTCCTGTTTGACGTTTGCCCGCATGTATAGGCCCACACATCCTCGTCCTGATTTGGTAGTGGTAGGGAGAACACATGTCCCAATCCCTGAATTCTGAATCTGTGCATTTGATTTGACTAATGTCTTTAAAGACTGAAGTGAAACATGTTTCTTGTGCAGAAATGATTACTTTATTAAAATGCATTATTCTCCATGAATGTATAATGGTGTTGATGTTGAGTAGATTAAAGTTGTTTCATAGATTTGGTCAGTCATTTATCTTTACAATTTGATTCTGCGCACTATTTCTGTGACTTTGGCATTTCAAATTTGTTGTTTAGAATTAGATTGGTTCTGCATGGTTACCACACTCTTCACTGGGTCAAAAGATCCCATCGACCTCAGGAAAGGAAGTAAGCACATTTTGAATCCTGCAAAGGATGAGGAAAAATGTGTGAACACCTTCCGTCCTCCATGGCCCTTTGAGCATGCCCTTACCCCCTCCCTCTTGCCCACCATGGCTGTTGTGCTGCCACTACTCTCCTGCTCGCTATGCATAGTCTTCTGTGCCTCCAGAGCCTCTCCCACCTTCCCTGTGTGGTTAGCTTGCTACCCCTGGTCCCCTCCCATATTCCATCTGTTGTCTGTGTGTATGCCATTATACTGTTGCTCTCCATGCTGTGTTGTGCTCCCAGTGCCCATCCCACCTGCCCTCAATGGTCAACTTCCTGATCATGCTGTTCCTTCTTGTCCCGCCCTCTGTTTTCCATGTGCAGAACACCTATCCTCTCCCTCCTGCCTTGTCTGGTCCACTGTCGTGCACCTGCACCTTCCCTCAATGTCTTTTATTCTGCAACTGTCCCTCCTGTCTATCTGGTATGGCCAGCTTGCTGCCCTTGCCTCTTTTCCCTTTGCTCTGTGGTATCCATGTGCATGGCCCTGTCCCCTGCCTATTGCTTTCCACTGTCCGTTGTGCTGAACTGCCATCTTCTGCTTGCTCTGTGTGGTGTATTGTGCTGCTTCAACCCCTAACACCTGCCCTGTCCGGCCAGTGTGGTGTCTCTACCCATCTCCCTCCTGCCCTCTGTTATCTGAGTCCGTGCCCCTACCCCATTCCTCCTGCCCTCTGTGATCCAATGTACCATATTTGCCAACATTTTGAACTTGGTAAGAGAGATATTTTGAAAAAAAACCTGGGGAATTGATTTTCCCTATTTACTTAAATTTAAAAGGAGGAGATTTTAGGCAGGAGACAGAGAAAATAAAGACCTTTTGGGTTTAAAATCATCAAGATTCTTATGCCTAAATTGGGTCTGTCGGAATGAATGGTTGTACTGCCACTGCCTCTTCCTTCTACCCTCAATGGTCTCTTATACTACCGCAGCTTCCCTTGCCTGTCCTGCATGGTTGGTTTGTTGCCCCTGTACCCCTTTCCCCTGCCCTCCATCGTCCATTGTGGTGCCACTGCCCCTCCCACCTGCCCAGCATGCTGAACTTCTTGCCTCTGCACCCCTCTCCCTGCCCTCAATTATCCGAGTCCGTTCCCTTGACCTTTGTCTCCCCACAGTATTATAATGAACAAATAGATTGCTAATATTCTATATTTGTTACAAAAGTGTGGCACGCCTGACATTGTCTTTATGTAATCACAACTGTAATACCTAAAGCATTTCCTTTAGAAATTATAAAAATAAGCAGGTCTTATTTCCATAGAAATAATGGTTAGGGCTCTAAAAACTAAAATAAATAATATTTTCTGAGTTCTCAAATAGTGACAAAGCACTTTTAAATTATTTGCTATCTTTATGCTTTTTTATATGCAGTTGATCACTTAAACATATGTTACGTTTAGGGGAGAAGATGTGGTGTTACAGCCAGAGCTGCAGACTTTGCAACTGGGGAACCAGGTTAGAGTTTCAGCGTGAGCTCGACGTCCTGTGATTCTGGGCAAATCACTTAATCTCCCCATGCTGAAAACCAAAATGAATATGTCCTTGTGGAATGTAACTGATGCTCATATAAAGCACTCCAATACCTCCGGGTCAAGTCTGCACTATATAAAACTGAAAAAAACAACATAAAAATCTGTGTTTTGCACATGTGTGCTTATGGCCATGCGCAGTGGGAGTTGGCAACAGGTCCATGTGCCCTCCCCTCTGGTCAATTTCGGCCCTGGGGACCTCATCACCCAGGCCCTGGCCTTCTAACATTTTTTTGGGCCTCCTACCCTGGCAAGCCAATTTCAGCCCTGGGGATCGAGGGAAATGACCACAGACACACATAGACTTGAACCCTCAACCTTCAGTGTACGGGTCTTAGACCTTAACCAATGGGCCAAAAGTGACTCCTTAGCATGTGGTGTCCATAATTAGACATGACATTGAACCCAAAGATTTTGAGTGGAAAAATACTTCAATGTTACATCACTTGGAATGTTTAACAGTCAGAATAGAGATACAATGACTTGAACCTTCAGCCAACTGAGTGACATCCCAAAAGCTTTACCATTAGGCCAGAAGTGACCATGGTCTGCTGTCCATCAAAATGTAACTATGAAATTCGTACCAAACATCTTGGTAGTCTGACTGTTTGAAGTCATAGTATGGAATGACCATTGCAATAATGATCTCTCTCTCTCGTCCATCCTGTTATGGGATGGAAGAGAGAGAGAGTGACAGGACCACAGGGGAAGCCTCAAGGTCCCTGCGGTCTTAGCCAGCTACCTATGACCTGCGGGAGCCAGCATTGCTCCCGCAAGCAGGGAGCTAGTTTAAATAGCTGCTCCCGGTTTGCGGGATCAATGTTTTCATCTGTTTCCCTGCACGCACATTTGCATACAGGGAAAAAAATGGCTCCCACTTGCAGAAAGCAAACAGCTCTGTCACAGGGTGGGCACTCGGGACATAGCAGGAGCCAGCCCTTGGGGGTGGCAGTCCCCAGGGCCATCGTTGGCTCCTTTAGGACCTGAAGTAGGCACAGGGAAGTGGTGGTCCCCAGGACCAGAGGTCTGTGATGGACTCCCTTCTTTCTTATAATTCAGCCCCAGAGAGGTGGTAGTCCCGGGGACTGGGGGGGGAGTGGGCTGCGCAGCTCACCCCACATTTCATTCTGTTTGCCCTGGGATGCGGTAGGACCGTGCAGCCCCCCCTGCATACAATTCACACTTTGCCCTAGAGGGGGTCTGTGTGTGAACCCCTCCTTTTCAAAGCCCAAAATGCCTCCGGGACCTGGCCCACACCAAAGCACACAAAAAAAGGATGGGAGACCACACTTTTTAAAAAAATGTCTGAAAAATATATGGATCTGGATCCGCAGATTTTCAGACATTTAAAAAAAATGCTTTTTAGCCTTGGCATGGTCTCTGAGGGACCCCTAGACTAAGGCCAGGGGCTCAGTGTGTTCCTACCCTGGCCCCTTTAAATTTGTTTTTACTTTTTTTGAGGAACTCGGCTGAAGCTGGGTCTCAATATGGCTGCCACTATTTCATTGTTGAAGTGCTAGCAGCCAATCAGATATCACGACAGGGCCATTTGGATCCGCACAGTATCTGCATGCCCAGATATCTATATTTTGGGCCTTTAATATCTCTAAAACCACTGAACAGATTTACCCCAAATCACAAAAAACATGCTTTCTGGACCGTAAGCTAGCTTTGTACAACATTTGGTGAAATTCCATTGAGTGGTTTAAGCTGCAGTTGTGTCCAAAAATGTGAAAAATCCCTTTGATGTAGAATGGGGGGGGAAAGTATTTTGGGACCCCCCCTTTTTCTCAGCCCCAGTTTGAAAGATCAACCCAGAACTTCGAAGACATCAGGTGACCTGCCTTCAGTATAAGTTTGGAAAATTTCACAAAGATTCATCAAACGGCGCCAAAGTTATTGGCAAAACAAAAAATGCCCCTTCTGTGGAAAAAATTGTCCTAACTATACCAACCTAAAAGCAATCACCAGTAGGTTGTGTGAATATATATATACCAATAAACCAAAGGTTCCAGGGATGTTATAATTAGGCCCACATTTTAAACGTACCAAACCGCAGAAACGTACCTGTTATAGTTAAAGTTATCTAAAGTAACTACTTAAGTAACTATGACTTGTGCCCTAAGGTAACTATAACTCCTGCCTCAACCATGCACAGTTTTTTATGAGTAATTGTTACTTTAGATAATTCTAACTATAATAGGTGAATTTCAAAGGTTTGGTATGTTTAAAATGTGAGCCTAGCTATAACGTCCTTGTAACTTTAGTTTTTTTCAGTGAATTTCGAGTTTTTTTTAACATAAAGTCATTTTAATTACTATGGGGGTCATTCCGACCCTGGCGGTCCATGACCGCCAGGGCCGGGGACCTCGGAAGCACCGCCAACAGGCTGGCGGTGCTTCCTGGGCCATTCTGACCGCGGCGGTAAAGCCGCGGTCAGAAAAGGGGATCCGGCGGTTTCCCGCCGGTTTTCCCCTGGCCCAGGGAATCCTCGATGGTGGCGCTGCTTGCAGCGCCGCCATGGGGATTCCGACCCCCTTCCCGCCATCCTGTTCCTGGCGGTTTTTACCACCAGGAACAGGATTGCGGGAACGGGTGTCGTGGGGCCCCCTAACAGGGCCCCATAAAGATTTTCAGTGTCTGCTTTGCAGACACTGAAAATCGCGACGGGTGCCACTGCACCCGTCGCACCCCTACAACTCCGCCAGCTCCATTCAGAGCTGGCTTCATTGTTGCAGGGGGTTTCCCGCTGGGCCGGCGGGCGGCCTTCTGGCGACCCAGCGGGAAAGCCAGAATGGCCGGTGCGGTCATTCGGTGGTTCCCGCCGCCCGCCGGGGTCAGAATGACCCCCTATATGTTAATCCAACCACCGCCGCGCACCAGACCCTGCAGTCAACCCCCCTAACCACCCAAACCCACTCTGTGCACAGCCCTTAGGATGTGCGCAGCGGGAATTGGCTGTGGCCTGGCTCTCTGGGTGTGAGAATAGGTGTGAGAGAGTATATCTGCGGGTGAGAGTGGGTGTGAAAGTGTGTGTCTGAGTGTGAGTGGGTGCATCAGTGTCAGAGTGAGTGTGTCAGTTTCTGTATGGGTCTGTGAGTGGGTGTGTGAAGATTTCAGTGGGTCTGTGAGTGGGTACAGGAGGGCCTGAGTGGGTCAGTGAGTGGGTGTGGGAGTGTCTCAGTGTGTTGCTGAGGGTCTGAGTGGGGCTGTGAGTGGCTGCACGATGGTCTGAGTGGGTCTGTGAGTTGGTGCATGAGTGTGAATGGGTCTGTGAGTGGGTGCATGAGTGTGAATGGGTCTGTGAGTTGGTGCATGAGCGTGAGTGGGTCTGTGAGTGGGTGCGTAAGGGTCTAAGTGGGTGTGTGAGTGGGTGAAACACATTGCAAAAGAAATGAATAGAAGTAAAGTTAGACTTTTGGTCTAAGTTTACACTTTTGGTCTAGGTTTTTGTCAATGATACTGCTTCCCTTAATATTGTGCAAGAGATCCAATTATATAGCACAAAGCTAGCTGAAAGGCAGCAGCGTGCTATTCAAATTTGAGTTACGGTCAGAGTGTGATGGAGGTTAGCTGATAAATAAGAACTTCAAAGAGGTATTTCTTAAGCTCTTTTTAAGATGCATATGAGGATTTTGTTTGAGATCCTGGTTCATAGATGGAGAAGACCTGTTGCGTCGTTTTTTTCTCTTTTGCACTTCTTTATCTCCAGTCTGATGGTGTGCTGACTAAAGATATGCCAAGAGTCAGTGGAAATGGTGAGCTTGTCGGTCAGATAGCCAGGGTGCCAGTCCCAGTGGCCTATTATATGGTGCAACTGGCTTTGAAGAAGAGGTGGACTAACAAGTAATCAGTAAATTTCCATTATAATGGGGATGATATGTCTATACGTTTTGCTGTTGCATACAGGATGACCTTAAGGTGGGGCTGGAGTGGTGGATTGGTGCTCTGAGGGGGGCATGGAGGGAGGAATTGCCACCATCCAGATGAGAGGATAGAAAGCCTTGAAAGGTGGCTCCTAATTTGCTTACTTAAAGGAATTACATCACTTTCTTAGTAAACAGAACTGGTACCAGGCTATCTTATTTTTCTTGGTAAAATGATTTTTGAGGATGAGAACTTTGTCAAGGATGAATTTGTATGACCTGGAATGAGGTGAAAGTCGGGGCTCAAATCCTCACATTTTCACATAATTGAGCCAGGCTTTGTACAGCTGTTGTTTATTGTTCTTGGTGAACAGAAGGAATTCAGTTTTGATTGGGTTAAGTTTCAGGTAGGCCCTAGATATCCATTTTAACATGATGTGGAAGCACTGTTTGGAGCATTGGATGGCTGAAGCAGAGATGACCTACAAGTATAGTTGTGCATCTACCGATCTTGTATTTTGTACTGTTTTAGTTGAACAAGTTCCTCCAGAATGTACATTTTAAGACCCCTGTTGGTGATGAGATCACTTTTGATGACAACCGTGACCTGCCGGCAAAGTTTGATATTTTGAACTGGGTTTACTTTGACAATGGAACAGTCTTAGCCAATCGGATTGGATACTTTAATCACTCTGCTCCTGCGGGTCATCAACTTCTCATCAACGATGACTCCATTGTGTGGCATTCGGAGAGCCCCAAGCTAAGCAAGGTTAGTATAATATCAGTCAGAGCACCGTCTTGTGAGATTTGTATTGTTTTTCACAGCAGCTATTTATCTGGCCGGCGGGTAAATAGTGAATTTTCCCTTCTATTTACTTTGTTGCTGCTCAATAAGAGAAATTATTTTCTATGTGGCCAGCAGCCGTACAAACAACAGAAAAACTTCACTAATTAAACCGGCCGCTGACTAAATGATAAGAGTTCCTGCATTGTTTGGTTGTCAGCCATAGAAATAGCAGAAAAACTGCACTACTTACAGGGCCACTGGCTCAATTGCAGAGGATTTGTACTATTTGGCCAGCAGTCAAGCAAACAACAAAACTTCTATCTTCAACCAGCTGCTAGCAAAATAGCAGACATGCACAATTAGGCCAGAAGCCATGCAAATTGCAAGTAAACCCAAATATTCATGTAGCCGTCGGTTAAATAACAGAAATTGTATTTTATTTGACCAGTAGCCTGGCAAGTACCAAAGAAAATTCAATATTTACCTGACACCGGGCTAAATAGCTGAGATTATGTACTGTTCTGACAGTGACCATGCAAATAACTTAAAAAGAAATGTCATTATTTAGCTGCTGGCTGGCTCAATAGTAGGCAGTATATGCAACTTTGCCATATCCATGCAAGTAGCACCGAAACTTCACTATTTACATGGCTGCTATCTACACAGCTTACATTTTGATTTACTATGCCTTATGGAGATTTCACCAGGTAGAACTGCAAACAAGGACTGAACACAATTGGCATCCATCTCTTTATGAAAGGTAGGATCCTGATGTATTATTATTTCATTAGCAAAAAGTGGTTGCAAATAACATACATACTTTTGTGAACAGAATAGCATTTTGCAAACGAACATATGTACTGGTTGGATGGTTCACAAACATTCTGAATCGCAGGGTTTGCAGAATGGCCTACCTAATTATGATTCATTAGACTGGTGACAATTTGCGACCCCCTGTGATTGGCTGTAATCACAGAGATGGTGGCCTGCAAGGGACAGCAAACCATCATTATTGTTTCATTCCAAAATAGATTTTTTTTTATCAAAGCAGCCCTTGTTCCAATAAGTAACCTGGTTTAAAAACAAAAAAAAGTTTCCAGTTTACAAAATGTCTCCCTCCTGAGGCTGCCAACATGATTTCCAAAAGACAAGGTATTCTAAGAGGACTTCTTCCCCTTTGCAAATTAGTTTCCATTCCAACACAGGGGTTGTTCGCTTATCTCTAATGGTTTGCAACAGGAATTACAGCCACAATTATCAATAAATTCCTTTCTGAATTGGAAAGGGGATGGAGGAAGTCTCTTTCACGAACCCCTCTATTTGCAAATCTGAAACAATTGCAAAAGTCATTTCACTAGTCAAAAGAATTTTCCAACTCACAAAAAGGAGTTTTTTACTTTTGTGGTCACATACCCTGTGATTTTGCAAAATCAGGCTCTTAGTGCAAAAAATTTGCTTAGAGGCACACCTACACCTTTATGTTTACCTGCAGAGGTGCCTAAAGATAAAGATGATTAAAACCTTTTCAAGTCTAGTTAAAGCTGTTTGCTCTTCTAAAGCTATGCACTTGCTTTTCTGACAACGACATAGGGGTGTACCATCGCCAGAGATAGGACTACCAAAAGGCTCCATGTTATCAGAACATCTTTTTTCTGCAGCAAATTAGTGTTTTCTGGAATTATTAATTCTTATTCATTTCAATTGGCCAAATCAAACTAAAACACCTGAAAATAATATTTGAAAAGCAAAATCCAGAGCTAGAAAGTGTTGCATCCCCGTGACATAGAGCCATATAATACTTAGAGTTATTTTATCAAAACAGAAACAATTGCATACGGCCTCTTATGAAGTGGGCAATAGAGTATAATTGAGAGGCTTTATTCCAGTCTCATGACAGAAGGAAGAAAATCTATGCACCAGATTAGAGTTTCGAGAACAGAGATAACACTATTAGGATGGCAGAGGACAAAATCTTCGCCATCCTGAGGGACCTCTACAAGACAGTTATAGAGTTGGCCGCTAGCCCTGTGGGCAACTCTCTACATAGACAAGAATGGCTGACACAGCAATTCCTGTCTATCCACGAAATGTTTGAAGGACAGTACCATAACACATGAAGGCCTGCCAGTAAACTTTTCAATTTTTTTTATTTTTGTTCTTCAAATTAAAACTCCCAGGGCGGGAGTTTGTTTCTGAAAACTGGGAACACAGGGAAATTTCTCCTAGGGTGACAGAATAATTATTTTTTCCTGTCCTTTATAGCCAGGTTTTACTCTAAATATGGGAGAGAGTATGGGACTGATTTAAGGAAAGTGGCGCTGCACCCAATGCAGCGCCACTTTCCTTGTGCCCCTTAGCGCCCCCCTAACGCCACCATGTGTGCGCCATATCCAAGATATGCCTTACAATGGTGGTAGTCAGGGAACTAGCACTAAAAAATTTACACTAGTTCAGAGCTTTACAGGATTAGCGTCAAAAATGTAAATTTGGCACATCTATCTTGGCCTTTTCGGGCAACATTAGCGTAAAAAGAAATGACCCTAATGTGGCACAATGAGGCGCAAGGGGCTCTTAAATCTACCCCTACAAGTCCTTCCCTCAATTGTCCCTACTCTGTCGGGCCATCAGAGAAAGTATTCCATTGAGAAGACATAAGCAAAGGCATGGGACTATAATTAATTGAACTGAATGTCATTGGTATATGAATGACTTTGCCAGAAAATTGAAGAAGTACATATAGGCATCTAAGATAAAGAAGAGAATAAACTCCCAGAGATCTTTATTCTTTGACTTTATTACAAATGTTGTAAGAAATAAGGTGCTGAATGCTATGCTATGTTTATTTGTAAAGTGCACTATTCCCCGCGAGGGTAATCTGACAAGACATTTTGTTACCTCAATTCTTGTGACCTATAGATCAATCATTTCACAGTTCCACCTTAATGCCCATATTCCAGACAGGATTGTGGATTATCTATTGAGGTTCTAGAACTGATTTGTATCTGACACTCCGTATCTACCTTCCAACACATCATGCAAAATGCAACCCATTGGTCCATGCGCTTCGGCTTCCATCACTTGAGGAGTCTTACCACTATGCAGGGGGTCACACATAATCTCCCCTTTGGGTCATCTGAGATGCTTTATCTGGAGTCTTCATTAACCCTTCTGCTGCTCATTATAGCCTTCCTGTGATCCTTAGGTCCCCTTTGTTTATTGACTTAGCACTTTGGCCCCTTTGTTAGCTATTAACCTTTTTCCTGACATCAGCCATGTGAGTTTCTAAAACCCTTTCTGCAATCCTTTCAGTCATTTTCATCTATCCACCTTTAAAGTCCTTTATCAAGTTTCAGTCCCTGTGCCCTCAGGTTCACCCTCAAACTACTGTGCAATTACCAGACTGCGTCTTCTATCATACAGAGGTCAGAGGGTTATAGTCCTGACTTTTTATTCACTTTGCGTGCTCTGATTTTTCAGCAAATACTTACCAGTTTCGATCCATGGGCTGAAGATATGAGGGATTTCTCTGGACTGGCAGCATAAGAAACATTAATATCAACCATTTACAAAAAGGATATCCTAATACATGTAGCCTTGACTCACATAGGTGTCCTTCCGCTCCCAGTCGTCTTACTTGTTTTCCAGGTCCTTTTATTTAGGAATTGGTTCTCCTCCTGAACCTGTTACAGGTCCTCCTTTTCGGGGATGTTTTGGTCCTCCTGATCCTCATCCTGGCCACAGTCTAACTAGTTCTGGTCACACTGGTATGAGTTTCCTGAATCTAGTACTCCTGAATGTAGTTCTTCCTGATCCTGGTTTTCCTGGCCCGACTTTAGCTCATAATTGTATAAGCCATTCCTGAACTTCATGCTCCTCACCCTAATCCTGCTGGTCTGCAGGGTCCTTATCCACCTAGACCTGTTGTCCTGGTTGTCCTAGGTCTAACACTCCTAGTGTTCCTGGTTTGGGTTTTCCTTGCCCTGGCCATTGTGGTCCACCTTGTACTGCATCCACCCATTGTTGCTGTTCCACCTTGTTATGTCTCCTTGGGCTGGACATGGTCATTTTGATTATAGACTGATATCATTGGTTCGCATAGCCTTGGTTGTCCTGGTTTTCCCGATCCACGCCAGCCTGGCCCTAATGACCAGTTTCTAGTCCTCCTGCTCCACTTGGAACTTCAGGTCCTGGTCCCCTTGGTTCTGACCTCTCTGGTCATCCTAGTCCTGCTCATGCTTATTCTGACCTTGTAGTCAACCTAAGCCTTCCCCATCTGGTCCCTGGTCCAAATAGTCCATGTGCTCTGGACCGGACTATATCTCCAGGTCCTCTTCCACCATGTCATCTTACTCTTTGCCCTGGTCCTCCTGCTTGTTGTCATCCTGGGCAAACGTGTCCACTTTGTTCTGTTCCTCCTCATTCACTTCATCCTTTTCTTAGCCACCCGGCTTGGTCATCATGGTTCCAGTCATCCAGGTCTTCTTTGTCCTGTCCTCCTTTTCCTCCTTGTCCTGGTATGCGAGGTCCTGATACTTCGGGCCTCTGTGACTTGATCTTTCTCTTCTTCTTGGTTGTGGTCCCAATTTTACTCTTTGCCCTGGTCCTCTCTGCTCTTGTCCTGCTGGCTCTGGTTACCTGACGATCTTATCTTGACACAGGTCCTGCTCTCCTAGTCTTCATCACTCCCAGTCTGGTTTGCCAAGCAGTGGTCTTCATATTCCTATCCCTCACAGTCAGTGATTTCATCCTAGTTGTGTGCCCACTAAGCTTCACCCTTATGCTTCTGGCTTGCATTGTTTGGGTCTTTGTATGCCAAATCCACTAAGTTATCGTCCTTCTGGCTATCCTAGTCTTTTCAGCCCCCCTCCTCCTAGCTCTTCCTTTTCTTTCCTGATCCTCTTTACCCTTGTGCATTTGACTTGGTCCTTCTGAACCTTCTCATCTAACCACTAGTACATCAGTTCCTGGTCCTGCTGGTTCCCACAGTTTACCTGGCATCTTGTGTCTTGGCCTTCTTGTACTTGCTCTTTTAACCCTAGTTCTACTGGTGTGGATCATCCTTGTCCTCCTGGCCCTGAGGGTTTTCTTCAAGGTCCTCCTGGCACTGCACTCAATGGTCTGGGCCCTCTTGATCCTGGCTCTCTTTGTTTGGGTCTTTCTAAGCCTAGTGATTTTGGTCCTGGTTCTCATTGACATTGAGTCCAGTCCTGTTAGTCTTTCTGGTTCTGGTCTACCTCACTGTGGTCCTGCTGCCCACAGATCCTAGTCTTTGTGCTCTACTTAGTACTCTGGGCCTTTGTCCTATGGCCATGCCCTCTCCGCAGTCCTAAACTTGTTCCTGATCTTCTTGGTGCTGATCATTCTACTCCCACTTGCTCTTGTTTCTGTCCTTCTAGCTCTGGTATTCTTGGTACTGCCCTCATATCTTCCTTGCTTATTCTGTCCACCTGGTCCTATTGACTTGGATCTGGTCTTCTTGCTCCTTGCTTCTACACAAGAGAGCCCTGAGATAGCTGAGGCCAATGCCGCCGCACTGTTTCTACCGGCTGACCGGCGGAAACGTCGTAATATGACGTTTCTGCCAGCCAGCCTGGTGGAAAAATTATAACAGGACAGAGGTGAGGCTGCCGGTTTCACAGCAGCCTCACCCGCCATATTGGCGGTCTCAGTAGGTCGTAATGAGGCACTTTGGGGGTCATTACAACCCTGGCGGACGGTGTTAAAGGTGCAGTAATACCGCAAACAGGCCGGCGGACAAAAAAAGGGAATTATGACCCTGGCGGAAACCGCCAACAAAGACAGCCACTTTAACACACCGCCCGCCACGGTGGTACAGACAAGCAGCGCGGCGGTCACCTCCAACAGACAGGCGGAAGACAATGTACCGCCCATAGTATTGCAAACCGACAATCCGCCACCTTTTCCGGGGCGGATTCACCGTGGATAAAAACACGGGGGAAACAGTTCCTGCAATGGGAAAACACTCACCTGAACACATCCCACGAGGAATGAGGACTCCATGGAGCTGGAACTCCAAATACTCCCTGCTCTTGTCTTCCTGCTCCTCTACGAACACCATCTACTTAGGCGCCGAAGACAACAGTGAGTACTGCACCTACGACATGGGGGAGGGGGGAGGCAAAAGTTAGGGGGACACCCACGAAACACCCCCACCCTCGCATATTACAACATACACACCAATGCATTTCCAAACATCACAGTAACAACCCACAATCCCCCCGGAAGAATGCAAAGACAAAGCGAGATCCGTTTAAACATTGTAATGTTGCAATAAACAAGTAATGCAAAAATATACAGATATATACGAAATCCTTGCAGAAATATATACAGTACGATAAGTAGTGCAGATATGTACATATCAATGTCCGTGCACCACTAGTCCAAAAATGCATGGACGAGGCCCACAAAAGATACCTGACCACAATCGGAGAGAACACTGCCGGGGCATCAGATAGAAATACTACAGGCACCTCAGGGGGAAGGGAAGGGGGGGCACCTCAGCCGGATGACTGCAAAGCCAGATCCACGACGGAGCTCTATGCCCACTGTGCCATCCTGAGGAGTGAAAAGCCACAATCTCTCAAGTCTCTACAGTGGGTGGTTTGCCCACTGTTCCTTCCTGGGGAGTGCAAAGCCACAGTCTCTCAAGTCTCTACAGTGGGTGGTTTGCCCACTGTGCCATCCTGGGGAGTGCAAAGGCTCAATTTTGCAAGTCTCTACAGTGGGTGGGTTGCCTACTGTTCCTTCCTGGGGAGTGCAAAGCCACAGTCTCTCAAGTCTCTACAGTGGGTGGGTTGCCCACTGTTCCTTCCTGGGGAGTACAAAGCCACAGTCTCTCAAGTCTCTACAATGGGTGGGTTGCCCACTGTGCCATCCTGGGGAGTGCAAAGGCTCAATTTCCCAAGTAGATAACACCCTCCAGTGGCTCATGAGGGGGACTGGTGCCCAGACTGGATTAGCTTCCCCTTGAAAGTTCCTGTCCCGTCACTGTCCCAGCTGCACATGGGATAAGGATGCTTGATGTGGCGGTCTATTCATTCTTACCCGGTGCATGCCCTGTTCAGCGGTCTTCACCATGGCGGTTCGGGACTGTTCAGCGGTGCTTTGCCATGGCGGTACATTCCCTGTTCAGCGGTCTTCACCATGGCGGTTCGGGACTGTTCAGCGGTGCTTTGCCATGGCGGTTCTGGACTGTTCCGCTGTGCTTTGCCATGGCGGTACTGGACAGTTCAGCGGAGCTTTGCCATGGTGGTACTGGACTGTTCAGCAGTGCTTTGCTATGGCGGTGCATGCCCTGTTCAGCGGTCTTCACCATGTCGGTTCAGGACTGTTCAGCGGTGCTTTGCCATGGCGGTTCTGGACTGTTCAGCGGTGCTTTGCCATGGCGGTGCATGCCCTGTTCAGCGGTCTTCACCATGGCGGTTCTGGACTGTTCAGCGGTGCTTTGCCATGGCGGTACTGGACTGTTCAGCGGTGCTTTGCCATGGCGGTTCGGGACTGTTCAGCGGTGCTTTGCCATGGCGGTTCTGGTACGGACATTGGTGTGTGGCATGACGTTCCCTAGACTGGGCATTGGTGTGTTGCATGACGTTCCCTCATAGCCCACCTGGGCTGTGGCAGCCGGGGCCCTCCTGGGTACTGACTCCGGAGGTGCTCTCCTGACCAGTGACAATACTTGGGCCCTCCTGGGCTATGACTCTGGCGGTGGTCTCCAGACCAGTGACGATACTTGGGCCCTCCTGGGCTATGACTCCGGCGGTGGTCTCCTGACCAGTGACGATACTTGGGCCCTCCTGGGCTATGACTCCGGCGGTGGCGGTGGTCTCCTGGCCAGTGACGATACTTGGGCCCTCCTGGGCTATGACTCCGGCGGTGGTCTTCTGACCAGTGACGCCGGTGCTGGCGGTTGGGTCTCGACCGCCGGGAATGATGGCGCCCTTCTCCGCCGTGATACTCACAATATGCTGGCCAGACTTCCTCTGGGCCTTCCCCAACTTTGGTGGAGTCACAGCTGACTCTCCAATCCCCTTGGAACCCATGTGAGTTGTTTTCCCACCCGGAGGCTTCACACGGTCCCGTCGTCCACTTTCCAATTTCAGAGCCTTAACAGGGGGTGGGCTGCCAGTGCCTTGGCTCCGGGTCACACTGCCTGCCCTGGTGGCCGGTGCACTCCACATACCTTGAACAGGCACCACTGGCATTGGAGGCTTTTTGGCTGAGGCGCTACGACGGGAATGATGAATTGGAGGGGGGGGGGGCAAAAAGGTCAACTTTACACAGGGACAGTTTCTGACGAATCCTGGGATGGGTAGTTGGAGGGGGTCTGGGAGTGGAGGAAGAGGAGGTGGTTGTAGGAGGTGTAACTTTAGGTGATTTGGGTGCAGGTGTAGTAACTGGAGGCTGTCGTGAGGTGGATGGATGTTGGGTGTGTGATTGCCGGCGTTTGTGTACTTTGGGAGGGGGCGTCACAGACACACTGGGAGAGGACACAGGGGACGTGAAAATGGCAGCGGAGGTGGTGAGTGCAGGTGAGCGGCTTGTGGTGCTGGGTGTCCTTGTGCGATTCCTGGTGCCTGTAGATGTGGTGCATGCAGGTGTGTGTGTAGACGAGACTGGGAGGGAGGAGGGAGAAGAGGAGGAGGGGGACACAGTGGAGGCAGTGGATGTTGCTGTGTCTGTATGTGGGTGAGGCTTGCGTGAGTACCTGTGGGTTGTGTGGTGCCTATGTTTGCTTGAGCTACTTGCGTCTGCTGACTTGTGTGCATGCTAGTCTGTAGGTGTGCTTGGGATGGGCTGGGGTACAGGGGATTGGGTCTGGGTGGAGGAGGTTGGAGGGGGGAGGCTGGACACAGGGACAATGGCTGCCATCAGTGCTGAGGCCAGAGATTGCAGGGTTCGCTAAAGGACAGCCTGACCAGAATGAATGCCCTCCAGGAATGCATTACCATGTTGCAACTCTCGTTCTACACCCTGGATGGCATTCACAATGGTAGACTGCCCAACAGTGAGTGACCTGAGGAGGTCAATGGCCTCCTCACTGAGGGCAGTAGGGGTGACTGGGGCAGGGCCTGAGGTGCCTGGGGCGAAGGTGATGCTCACCCTCCGGGGTGAGCGGGCACGGGGCGAACGCTGAGGGGCTGCTGGGAGGGCAGTGCTGGTAGGGGAGGTGGCGGCTGTACCTGTAGAAGTGGGGCGCACAGATGGTGCCGCCACCACACGGGAGCCCCCATCGGCGGATGTGTCCGTGTCGCTGCTTGGTGATCCGGTGGCCGACGTGAAGCTCCCCTCGCCCTCCGTCCCACTGGAGCATTCTGAGTCTGTGGTGAGGCCCTCCATGGCCATGTGGGATGCAGCTCCCTCGTGGTCCGGTGCCACTGTACCTCCGCCTGATGATGCTGATGCACAAAAGAACAGGCAGAGCAGAAAAAGGGGGGGGGGGAAGACAGAAGAAAGACAGGTTGAGTGCATGGCATACCGCTACCGTTGGCGGACAAGACAGACACAGCAGCCCCCTGCATTATGCCGTGCTCCTGCCCTCTGCATATGCAATTTCTGGGATATGGCCTACATGGCTATGGTGGACATCTGCACACATGGATGCCACAGGGGCAACTATACCTCGACTTGCCACTCTACTGAGGTGGGCTAGAGTGCCACATGGGCTGCATTACAGAGGGGCCTAGTCTTCATGTTTCTGCCTGGCCTAGGTACACCCACAGGCCTCCTCCCACACCCAGGCCCCTCTACTGCGTGCAAAGTCTGCAGAATGAGGTTGTACTCACCCCCTTGTGGCTGCTGTGATGCCCTCAAGTGCACATCCAACTCTGGGTAGGCCACCGCCAGGATCCGGAACATCAGGGGGGTCATGGTGCGACGGGCACCCCTCCCACGTTGGGAGGCCATCCCCAGCTGAGCCTCCGCCATCTTCTTGCTGCAGCGGTGAATGTCCTCCCATCTTTTTCGGCAGTGGGTGCCCCGTCTCTGGTGGGCCCCCAGGCCCCCGACCTCCTTGACGATGGCACGCCAAATGTCCCTCTTCTGGTGGGCGCTGACCTACATGACATGCACAAAGGGAAGAGGAACAGTCATTACCAACAGCACCGTCGATGTGAGTGGCCCCCTCCCTACTCTGGCCATGTGGCCCATTCATTTACATGCATTAATGTTCTATGAACTCTGCCCCCTTCCCTCTTACAGCCAGCCCTCTCCACCCAGGCCTAGCCCATACAACGTGCTCCCTGTGTACTAACCTGTTGGTCTGGGGGACCGCAGAGTAGCGTGTACTGGGGGAAGACCCCGTCTACCAGTTTCTCCAACTCCTGAGCCGTGAAGGCAGGGGCCCTTTCCCCAGACGCAGCAGCCATCGTCGCTTCCGACCGAGGTCACAGCAGCACTTGCAGTGTAGGTCCTCTCCTGTCGAAGGTCAGGTATCTAGTGATTGAACAGACAGAAAATGGCAGTGACGTCCGCGGCGGTGACGTCTGCGGCAGTGCGCATCATCACTGTCGGTGCACCTGTTCATTGGCTCCTGGGACCCATAGGGTCCAATGTTAACCAATGCTGCATTGCGCCGCGGTCTACGACCGCCTACCGCGACGGTGTGCAACGCCAGCGCTGTTACCCCACAATCCTATTGTCCCAGTTTAGAGGTCAGGAGCCGCCATTTCAGGGGCCCACATGGCTTCATTTACCTCTGTGTCACACATAGCTGGGCCTACACTCAACACACATACAGGAAGGGTTTTGTGATTGGTGTTGTCTTGTGTGTAACTGTGGGTACATACCTGGATGAAAAATGACTGATTTGTCGCTGTTGTCCTTCGTAGGCACTGTCAGCTGGGACATGTGAGAAGATGGCGGAATCCTCCGGTGTACCGCCCGCTGGTGGACCTGTTGACAATGGAAGAACGACATGTCATCATCACCTACAGGTTTGACCGTGCCACAATCCAGGAACTATGTACCCAGTTAGAGCCAGACCTGATGTCACCAATCCGCCATCGAACTGGAATCCTCCCTGACGTGCAGGTGCTGTCAGTGCTCCATTTCCTTGCAAGTGGGTCATTCCAGACAACAGTGGCCATGGCATCAGGGATGTCCCAGACTATGTTTTCCAACGTTTTGTCCAGAGTGTTGTCTGACCTGCTGAAACACGTAAGGAGATATATCATTTTCCCTGAGGTGGAAGATTTGGCTACAGTGAAAGGTGACTTCTATGCCCTTGGACATATCCCCAACGTCATAGGTGCCATTGATGGCACCCATGTAGCTCTGGTCCCCCCCCCCACAGGAGTGAACAGGTGTACAGGAACAGGAAGAGTTATCATTCGATGAATGTACAGATGGTCTGTTTGGCAGACCAGTACATCTCCCAGGTAAATGCTATGTTCCCTGGCTCAGTGCATGACGCCTACATCCTGCGGAATAGCAGCATCCCTGATACGATGGGTGAACTCCAGAGGCACCGTGTGTGGCTATTGGGGGACTCTGGTTACCCCAACCTGTCATGGCTATTGACCCCAGTGAGGAATCCCAGGACAAGGGCAGAGGAACGCTACAATGAGGCCCATGGGCGGACTAGGAGGGTGATCGAACGCACCTTCGGGCTCCTGAAGGCCAGGTTCAGGTGCCTCCATATGACAGGTGGTTCCCTATTCTACTCACCGAAGAAGGTGTGCGAGATCATCATCGCCTGCTCAATGCTTCATAATTTGGCTTTGCGACGCCGGGTGCCTTTTCTGCAGGAGGATGGTCCAGATGACGGTGTTGTGGCAGCTGTGGAGCCTGTGGACAGTGATGAGGAGGAAGCTGAGGAAGAAGACAACAACAACAGGGAGTCAGTCATACAGCAATATTTCCAGTGACACACAGGTGAGAACATTTTCAGTTTTACCATTACATTAACTTTCACACGTCTACCTCTATCCTGTCTGTCGATTTCAACCAGTATTTGGTAACTGAATTGTTCCTTTTCATTACGGTTTCACAGGTGTGGTTACCAACGTGTGTGATCCGCTTGCATCCTTCAAGGACTTGTGATGTGTGACAGTGAGGTATGTTGGCTTTACAATGGGGAACGCATTATGACTCTGTCATTGATAATACAAATTTAACAAATCACAGACTGACTCCAGATTGTTTTTTGTTTCAAGGGTGTTTATTGAAGTGCTCAGAAATGGGAGGGGGTTGTAATATGAGGATGGGTGATGGTGGAGGAATGTCCATGGCAGAGTCCAGTCTATTAGTCTCACAGGTGCAATGCCCATCTGGGCATAGGAAGTGGAGCTGGGGCAGTTCATGTATGGACAGGGTAACATAGTGGGTCAGTGGGGGGACAATCAGGGTGGTCTCATTTCCTGGCGGGGGTCTTGCCATCTTGCTCTGTCCTGTTCCTGGCTCTCAGGGACCGCTTGCGTGGTGGTTGTCCGTCTGCAGGGGTTGGGGTGCTGGTGTGGTGGTCCTGTGGCGGGGCGTCCTGTCCACTAGCACCGGCGGAGGTGGTGGGCATTTCATCGTCCTGGCTAGTGTCAGGGGCCCCTTGGAGTGCCACAATGTCCCTCATGGTGTGCTGTATGTCCTTCAGCACCCCTACAATGGTGCCCAGGGCGGAGCTGATGGTCCTGAGCTCCTCCCTGAACCCCAAATACTGTTCCTCCTGCAGGCGCTGGGTCTCCTGAAACTTGGCCAGGACCGTCGCCATCGTCTCCTGGGAGTGGTGGTATGCTCCTATGATGGAGGAGAGGGCCTCGTGGAGAGTGGGTTCCCTTGGCCTGTCCGCCGCCTGTCGCACAGCAGCCCTCCCAGTTCCCCTGTGTTCCTGTGCCTCCGTCCCCTGGACCGTGTGCCCACTACCACTGCCCCCAGGTCCCTGTTGTTGTTGGGGTGGTGGGTTATCCTGGGTTCCCTGTAGTGGTGGACACACAGCTGATTGACCTGTCCTGGTACGGAGGTTTGGGGCTGCTGGGGGGGTGCTGTGCTGGTGTTACCAGAGGGTGGAAGGTCTGTGGTGGGCTGTGCCTGTGCAAGGGGAACCGACTGTCCCGAGGCCCACGATGGTCCGGGCTGGTCATCAGGATCCAGTAGGGCAGAGCTGCTATCGTCACTGTGGGCCTCTTCTGGGGGTGGAGTGGTGTTGTCTGGACCCTCTGGTGTGGTGACGGTCCTTCGGGGTCCTGCAGCGGCATAAGAGCATGATTATTGCATGTGTGTGTGTGATGGTGTGCAATGGGTGGGTGAGCGTGTACCCCAGTGCTAGCATTCCTGTGTGGGGGCTTGTGTCATGATGGTTAGGGGGTGTTCTGGGTATGTGCAGTGGGCATGCTTTAGTGAGGGGTGACCATGCTTAGTTGTGTCATGCAGGGCTTGGTGTTGGGATGAGTGGTTTGTGTTATTAGTACATTATTGAGGATTTGGGGTGATAGGGGAGGGTGTGAGGGTGGGGGTGTGTGATAGCATGCAGGTAGGGTGGGGGATATGATAGTTAAGATTGTATTACCAGTGTCCCATCCTCCACCGACTCCTCCGAGGCCCTCTGGATGCATGATGGTCAAGACTTGCTCCTCCCATGTTGTTAGTTGTGGGGGAGGAGGTGGGGGTCCGCCGCCAGTCCGCTGAACCGCAATGTTGTGCCTAGAGACCGTTGAAAGCACCTTCCCCCGTAGGTCGTTCCACCTCTTCCTGATGTCCTCCCTATTTCTTGGGTGCTGTCCCACAGCGTTGACCCTGTCCACGATTCTGCGCCATAGCTCCATCTTCCTGGCTATGGATGTGTGCTGTACCTGTGAGCCAAATAGCTGTGGCTCTACCCGGATGATTTCCTCCACCATGACCCTGAGCTCCTCCTCGGAGAAGTGGGGGTGTCTTTGGCGTGACATGGGGTGGTGTGTGTGATGTGTGGGGTGGTGTGAGTGTTGATGTGTGTGGTGATGTGTAGTGGTGTGTGGTGTTTTGCGCGTGGATGTGGTGTGGATGATGGTGTTGTGTGCCTCTGTATGGTGGTGTTGTCTTGGCTGTGCTGTCTCTCTGGCCTTCGTCTCAGATTTTTGGTCGTAAGGGTTTGTGGGTGATGTGGGTGTGTTTTTTATATTGTGTTGGGTGTGTGGGAGTGGTGCTTGTATGTGTATCAGGTGTGTGTGTTTGGATTTGTCCAATGTGGCTGTGTTTTGTAGATGTGTGTGTATTTAGAGCGCGGTGGTGTGTACCGCCAATGGAATACCGCGGTTGAAAGACTGCCGCGTGGATTTGTGGGTCGTAATGGCATGGGCGTGTTTTTGTTGGCGTGGAGGTGGAGGTGGAGGTTTTGTTCTCGCCACTTTAACACTGACCTTTGGTGTGGCGGAGTTGTGTGGGTGTCTGAATTTCGGCGGATTCCGGGATGTGTGTCATAATAGCTGTGGTGGTCTACCGCCGCTGCGGCGGTGTATTGGCGGTCTTCTGCACGGCGGTAAGCGCCTTTTACCGCCAATGTTGTAATGACCCCCTTAATCTTTTTCCTCTTGGTTTGCCTAGTTCTCCTGGATCGTTTTCTTGGCCATTTAGTCCTATTGGTCCTGCCACCATTTACTCAGATCCTCTTGGTCCAGGTTCTTCTTATTCGGGTCCTACTGGGCCTGGTCATTCTGATCCTAGTCCTCCTGGTCACCACTGTCCAGTACACTTGGCCTCCCAGGTTCTGGTTGGCCTTATTACATCTGATCCTCCTCACCCTGGTCTTACTACTCGCAAAGAGTATATAGTAATTGCAATTGTAATTGTGATTGTATTTATATAGCACTTACTTCCCTTGACAAGGTGCTGAAGTGTTTTTCTGTGAGTAGCACGCTACTCCGAAACCCAAAAAGATTAGTAGTAGATTAGTGTAGGAAATCATGAGTACAGCATTAGTATTAGTATAGGGAGGTATGAGTTAATTTGAGTGGAAGACATGTGAGTCTGTTAGTTTGTTTGAATAGAATAATGGACGGGTAGAGATGGGAAGAACCCAGGAGTTTTAATTGGGAGATCGTAGTAGTAAGATGAGGTCTGAGATGAGTAAAGGAGAGGTGGAGGATGGAAGAGTCTGTAAAAAGAGATTAGAGAGATCATAGTAATTGAATGCGGTTTGGAATGACTCAAACATAATTTAGTACAGTTTTTTGAGAGATCATAGTCGTAAACTAAGGTTTGAGTGAGCAAGGAGGGCTAGAGAAGGGAAGAGTCTGGGAAGGGATATTTTGGAGATCATAGTAGTAGAATGGGTTTGGGATGAGTCAGAGAGTGGAGCTAGAGGATAGATTGATAGAGGTATAGGGTGATGGTCAGAGAGATTAAAGCTTTTGAGAGAGTATTTTTTTCCTCTTGTACAGTAGGATTAGCATAGTATAAATATAGATGTTTACATACATGGGTATATGCAGTCCATTGCTGTTTGAGTATGGTGGTTATGTAGGAAAAAGCCAAGTCTTTTTTTTAAATTCAGGTTTTATTAACACAGCACAAATGCAATCAGTGGCTACATTACACCTTAAACATATGTTATATTGCAGTATCCCAAGCAAGCGTTGCATTCCATCTGTCTATTAATACACAAAACACCCCTCCCATTGTCAATGATGTTTTAGCAGTTCCACTATGCCTTGCTATGATACATTCATTGAGTTGCCTTCCATAGTTGTTCAGACTAAGACTCATTTACACAGTGTGAGTCCCATTGACCCCATATATTTTTCCATTTGTTCAAACAGTTTCTTCCTTGGTGTACTAAGTTTTCTGCACATTGGCACCAGTCTGTGGCCCTCATTATGAACACAGCGGTAAACACCGAACCGCCAAATAATGAACCAACTGAAACACAGGCATCCTGAAAACCACTCACAGCAGAAGAGTGCTGACAATGACAGCAGAGCCCGCCCACACGCCGACGGAAAGGCCCCACCCACCCATCAAATAATGAAGCACTAGACCGCCGTCAGTTCCGGGACCGGAACCACCGCCATGCAAAGGCAGGCAGAAACAAACCAAATATAAGGAAACACTCACCGGAGGCTCACACAACACGCCGAAGCAGACATGGAGAAAGAGTTGCAGATCATGCTAGCCCTGCTCCTTGCCATATACCTCCAAGACTGAGACCGCCGAAGAAGACGACAACGGTAAGTACTGCAACCTACTAAACAAGGGAAGAAAGGGCACAGTTACATACCCACCCACTCCACCCCCCTGCAAGGCTCCCACAACCTTTCACAGCACCACAAGCCATACACCCCACAGCAAGAGGTACTTACCCGACATAAGGCAATCCAACCTGCCCAAAGTACATACATGTGCCCAACACCCCCAAACAATGAAATGAGAAACCACGGATCCAGAGTGTGCCTCAAACAACACAGGCCACACATTAACCTTTCTTGTGCTCACTGAGCAACTGAGGTACATAGAAGGCCAATGGCCAGTCCATATTCAAAGAAGTCCGATGGGCCACAATGGCCCCAACTTGACTCCCACAAGTGCAATGGTACTCCACCTGATAGTGGCAACAATGGGGCATCCAGGCACCTCAGGGAACAGGGGCAGGGGGTGGTGGGGGTGGGGATTCACGACTGGGAGGCGGGGCTGAGATTTCCGTTTGGAAAGTGGAGGGGGCTTAGGTTTTGTCACAGCAGCTGGTGGAGTGGACTTGGTCTGGGGTGTGGCAGATGTTCCTGAGCCGGCACGGAATATCTTCCTCACAGGGGAGGTAGCACAGGAATGGGAAGGGCGGACAGGGGTGGGCTGTGACTTGGGAGAAGTGGACACGGCAAGGAGGTGAGCACATTTAGGGACGAGACGAGGTGGGCCAGTGGGTTCAAATAGGTCAACAAGGGCTAGGAAAAGTTTCTTAGGTGCAATTGGGGTGGACCTGGAGGAAGGTGTGGGAGTGGAGGTAGAGTGAGTGGTCGTGACAGGTGTAGGTGTGCGTGACGTGGTGCAAGTGACTGGACAGTATGCTGAGGTGTTGTGGATGTGCGATGGGTAGGTGTTTTGCTGTGTTTGAGTGTCTTGGGAGGAGGGGGTGTGCACAGTGGGACAAGGCAGGCTGCCAGTATGAATGGATGTAGTCTGGGTGTCTGCAAGTCTGGTGAGTGTGCTGCATGTGTCAACTAAAGTCATTGTGGTGAGTGCAGGTGTGGTGTCTGGGGTGCATGAATGTTTGTGTGCTATTGTGGTGACTGCAGGAAAAGGGTCAGCAACATTGAATGAGGGTGCAGTTCCTGTGGGTGGGCATGTACAGGGGACAGACAGGGAGGCGGAAGAGGTGGACACACTGGGGGAAGTGGATGTTGGTGTGTGTGCATGTGTATGTTGGCTGTGTGTATGCTTGCGGTGGGAGGTGTGGTGCTTGTGTTTTGAAGTGTGCTTCTTGTGTGTTGATGTGTGGCTGCATGTCAGAATGTGTGCTTTGGATGGGTGAAGGGAGTGGGGTGCTGGAAGGGGTAGAGGTGGTTGGAGGGGGGACGGAATGAACAGGAACAATAGCTGCCATCAAAGAGGAGGGCAGAGCCTGCAAAGATCTCTGTAGGCCAGACACGGCACCGTAAATGCCAGCCAGATAGGCATTGTTCTGCTGCACCTCTGATGCTAGCCCCTGGATGGCATTGACAATGGTTGTCTGCCCTACAGAGATGTTTCTCAGGAGGTCAATAGCCTCCTCCGTGAGGGCAGCAAGGCTGTCTGGGAGAGAGGAGGAGGTGCCTGGGTCAAAGGAGACGTCCACCCTTCTGGGTGACTTGGCATGGGAAACTCAGTGGGGAGCAACTGAGAGGGCGGTGATGGTATGAGGGTGGTGGAAGATGACATGGTAGGCGTGGGCCCACTAGGGTCCGCCACCGCCAGGGATCTCCCATCGGAGGAGGTATCGGAGTCACTCCCCTGCGGTACTCCCCTCTCCCTCCAACCCACTGGTCCATTTGGTGTCTGACAACTTTGCCTCCGAGGATCCATGGGCCGCTGCCTCCCCACTCACCGGTGCCTCAGCTCCCTCTCCAGATGATGCTGATGTACACAGACAACACAAGAGAAAAGGGTCCGCACCTCCTTGGCAATGGCATGCCAATGTCCCCTGTTCTGGTGGGCGCTTACCTATAAGGGACACACAGAAAAGTAACACTGAGGTCAGACAATGGCCAATCATATACAGCTGACTGTACGTCCACTATGGGAAGGACATTTAAAACAGCCTAACAGCGCACACACATGCAGCATGTCAGGAACCCTGGACCAAACAGTGTCACAAGGGCACACATGTATGCAGCCAACATCCTCCATTACACACATCCATGCACCCCAATCCTCCTACTCACCTGTACCTCTGGCCTACCGTAGAGCTTGGCGTAGAGGGGCAGGACCCCATCCGCGAGCTTCTTCAATTCCTCGTTGGTAAAGGCCGGGGGCCTTTCCCCTGCAACATGTGCCATTTCCACGACCAGAGGCAGAACACAGCAGTACACTCAGGGAGTCAAGTGAAGTTGGGATGACGACTTCGCGTATGCACCGCGGCGATGTGCACCAGAACCGCTGGCGGAGATCATGATGCGCTAAGAATACCTATTGACAACCCTGTTAACCAATGAAACACCGCCTTACGCTATTACGTCAACCGCTAGCAGTATGAGGTCACTTCCACCATGACACTTCTGGATTACAGGGAGCAGACATTTTGGCCTTAACTACGCAGTTGTAAAACCTTCATCAGCACAATGCAGGCCCTATTGTCCCCTAAACACCCATAGGCATGAAACAATATACATTACCTAACTGGACCAGTCCTGATATATCATTTTGGTCATGTTGTTGTAATGTCATGCACACTAAGCATTTGTGTTGTCGACAATCATGCCAGCTGTGCTAAATGAGAAACAATGTGTGCAGATGCTCACACATGCTTTCAACTCATCCTAGGTACAGACCCTTGTATTGAGGGAGGGCTCCATCGGTGTACAGACCACTTGTTGATTTGCGGACCACGGTGGAGCATCACATCATTATTAATTACTAACTCACTCGTGCTACTATTGATGAACTTTGTGCATTACTGGATCCAGCACTGAGACCGGCTAATCGTAATCAGCATACCATCCCTACTGAAGTGCAGGTGTTCGCTGCACTCCATTTCCTGGCCACGGGTTCATTTCAAGTGACATTGGGCATGGGTGCAGGTTTTTCACAGCCAATGTTTAGCATTATCCTGTCCAGATTCCTGAAAGCCTTTGTACGACACCTGCAGTCCTATGTGGGGTTTCCCCAAAGTGCTGACCGCCCTGCCATCAAGTCAAACTTCTATGCCTTTGCCAACATACCCCATGTGATAGGTGCCATCGATGGCACCCACATAGCTATCATCCCCCTAAGAGTCAGTGAACAGGCGTACAGAAACAGGAAGAACTTTCATTCCATGAACATTCAAGTGGTGTGTACTGCAGACCAGTACATCTCACATGTGAATGCCATGTTCCTTAGATCAGTCCATGATTCATTTGGGCTGAGGAACAGTAGTGTGCCACACAAGATGGAGCAACTACAAGAGGACAGAGGATGGATCATAGGTAGGTGTTTCTGACACTTATTGCCACATAGCTGTCTGCCTCTGAGGGTTGTAAATGACATTCCTGTTTGCACCATTTTCTAGGTGATTCTGGCTATCCCAACTTGCGCTGGCTCCTGACACCAGTGAGGAATCCTGGAACAGATGCAGAGAGGAATTACAATGAGACCCTTGGATGTCCTAGAAGGGTGATAGAGCGCACAATAGGTCTCCTGAAGGCTAGATTTCGTTGCCTACATATCTCTGGCGGTTCCGTAGCCTATCGGCCTGAAAAGGTGTGTAGAAAAGTGGTGGCCTGCTGCATGCTGCACAGCGTGGCTGTGAGAAATTCTGTCCCCCTCGTGGAGGAGAAGAGTGCTGTATATCCAGACCAGTTTCCTCAGAGAGGGGATGAGAGTGATGGTGATGATGAGGAGGGGGAAAATGTAAATTCCAGGACCCAACTGATACAACTCTACTTCTAGTAACTCTGTGGGACAATTGGATGAGATTGTTGTCTGTGCAGCATACTATCAGTGTGCCTTATCATCTAGGGGGGTGTTGGGTCAATACACATTGCCACAGTGACCAGGTCTGCATAGGACAGGTTACATTATGGTATAATAGTTCAACACATCTGTAGGCACAACAACATGTAATGCGTGTGGTGCATTTCCTGCTACTCAAATAATAATAAAAGAATTATACAGTTGCAACCATACTTCAGTTTGTTTCAACATAATGACAGGGGACATCGTAACAGGTGAACTGGTGTTTAATTTGGTGCAGGGATTAAATCGTGAAGATTACAGTGATGGGAGTGGGCTACTGGTGGTTGTACAAAATGGCAACATGATTGCAGCATTTGTTGGCAGAAGTGGAAGGTCCATCTATGTTTCCAGGAGTTTGTTGAAATTTTTACATGGTTTATTCGTTGGAGGACAGTTCTTGCCAGAGTCACTTCTTTGAGGGGGCCTTGGTCTTGGCAGGTGTGTCAGTGCCATATCTGGGCCTAAGGGTCCGTTTGGGTGCCTGGTGTTGGCCTGTACGGCTTGAGACGGATGTCCCCTGTGCGTCCTGAGAGGGTGGATCATGTGCAGTTGCTGCTGATGCTGTTGTTGTCCAGTCTGTAGCCTGGCCTGTAGTAGGAGCTTCCTGTTCTGTGTAGGCCTCAGGCTGTGTTGGGACAAGCTTCAGCAGCGCACCTGCTATGCTGCCCATTGTGGCATTGTGCAGTTTCCACTGCTCCATGGCCACTTGGAGGTGTGCTAGCTGCATCCTTTGACTCTGCTGCAGGGTGGATACTATCTGGGCCAATCTGTCCTGGGTATTGTAAGATGCTCCCAGGACCTCACAGATCACGTCCTGGGCTGCAGCATCCATCCTGTGGCCTCCCCCATGGGTCACTGATGCACTCCCACTGGGCCTAGCCCCCTGTGCCTGTGTCCCCTGCACAGGTCTGGCAATACCACTTGTACTGGGGCCATCGTCTTCCTGCCTGTTGGTAGAGGGTGACTGTGGCCTCTGTCCATGTGTTCCGCCAGTCTGTGGCCTGGATACACAGGTGTGGGGATGGTTGCCCTGGGCTGATGTTGTTGGCTGGGTGGTAGGGGTGTCAGTGATATCCTGGGTGGGGCTGCTGGATGGTGACAGCCCAGGACTGTGTGAGGGGACAGGGTGATTGTCAATGTCCAGGGTTCCATCCCCAGTGTCCTGGGAGGTGCCTCTGTCTCCCTGTGGGGCACTGCCACTCCTTGTCCTGTCCGTGAGGGTGTTATGGGTGGTGGTGCCTGTTGGGGGGGAATGGACATGTCTCTTTACAATTGCCTGATCGGATGTGGTGCACAGGACTGGGCAGTTAAGTGCAGGTTTTTACATGTTGGGGCTATGCAGGGTGCTTTTGTGAGGTTAGCATTGCATTTTGCTTTGGATGTGGAGGTGCATTATGGGTGCTGTAGGCCATTGCGATTCCTTGAAGGGGTGGGTGGCTGTGCACAGGGGGAGGGATGTGGGCCTGTTAGTGGGTTTTTGGGCATGCAGGGAGACTGGATGTAGTGATTGTGGCCTGGGAGGGGTAGTGGTCCTGGTGGGCGTTAGAGGGGTGGAGTGGTACATGCATTACAGGTGTAATGGATATGGGGTAAATGTAGATGACTTACCTGAGTCCATTCCTCCAGTGAGTCCATTGAGTCCCTCAGGGTGCAGGATGCCCAGTACCTTTTCCTCCCAGTCAGTGTAATTGGGTGGTGTTGGTGGAGGTCCTCCCCCAGTCTTCTGGACTGCAATGTAGTGCCTGGATGCCATGGACCTGACCTTCCCACGCAGGTCGTTCCATCTTTTGTGGATGGTGTCCCACTGCATTGACCTTGTTGACTATTGTCTTGCATAGCTCCATCTTCCTGGCGATGGGTGAGTGCTGGACCTGTGCCACGAATAATTGTGGTTCGACCTTCAATATCTCATCCACCATGGTCCTTAGCTCCCTTTCTGTGAAGCATGAGTATTTGGGGGGTGCCATAGTGTGTGTTGTGAATGGTGTCTTTTGTGGATGTAGGTGAGGATGCTCTGGTGTGGTTGGGTGTGTGAGTCGTGTGATGTGGTGTTCAGTCTCTGCCTGTAGTGTTGTCCGTCTGGCGTCTCCTATTGGCGATGCAAAGGATTGTGGGGTGTGGTTGTGAATGTTTTATAGTGTTGTGGATGTGTGACAGTTGTGTGGGTTTCAAACGTGCCAATGTATGCATTTCTTACTGTTGGGTCCACTTGCCGCATGTGGTGGTATGTACCGCCAATGGTCGTTCGGCTTTCACTGACCGCAGTGGTGATTTGTGCTTCATTATTTGGAGGGCGGAGAGTTTGTGTGCTCGACCGGGTGGGAGGTCCAGCATTTCCGCCAACAAGGTCCTGGCGGTGACTGGTGGAAGGGTGATTTTTGACGGTTTCTGATTTTTGCATCATTTTATGGCGGGTTTCTCTTCACCGCCAATGGCGGTCTTCTGTTCGCCGTCGCCATTGCGGTCGACTGTGTTTACCGCTGTGTTCATAATGAGGGCCTATTTCTTTGAACCAATCTAGGATCATCGGTGGCAGTGTTGCCCCCTGCCCCCTTGCTAAGTTCCATTTAGCTACAATAGCACTGATTTACAGCCAAGTTGCCTTATATTGAGGACATATCTGTTCTCCCTTTATGTTTAGGAGAAGCCATTTTGCATCTAATGTGATCGGTATTTGTCGCTGCTGGAGACATCAGTCTAATGACTCCCTCTCAGTAGGCTTGTATCATTGGGTACAACCACAATGTATGTATAAATATGTCATCTTGGCCACACCCTCTTATGCAGTCCTTGGTCCGGGACATCCCTATTTTATGGAGCAGGGTTGAGGTATAATTTGCTTAATGTAAAATACGTAATTGAACCAGGCGGAAACGTGCATGAATGGCTATTTCTCTGGGCCTTTGTAATTCATTGTCCAGTTGCTATATATCAGCATCCCATTGTACCCTGAGCGGTCCCAGAACCTCTGGGGCACTGTTCAGAATTTTCTTGTATATTACTTTGTGGTCATGGGGTCAAGTAGGTGTCTATTGTCCAGGGGAGCAAATTCCTCTATTTCTGTATCCCGTGGCAGGTAGACACATAGAGCATGTGTTACTTGTCGGTAGCGATAGTACTCAGTGTCAGTGAAGTGAAACTCTGCTTGCAATTCCTCAAAGGTCTTAGGTCTGTTGCCTTTCCATAGGTCCCCCAGATTTTCTATGCCTTTCAGTTCCCACTTGGAGAACCCACGTAGACCCCATAGCTCAGACAGTAGATCACTGTACCAAAGCAGGGTCTGCTCTGTCAGTCTGTCCCTCCAGTCCAGGAAATGCATCGCAGCTGGCCAGACATCGGCGGCGGTTTGAGTATGGACAGGTAGTGTAGCCCTTATAATATTTTGGTATAGTGCGGGGAGGTAGCCCCTAGCCCCTATAGCCTCTAATTCTGCCCGTATTGCAGGTTCCTGGCAGTCTGCGAAGACCCAATCGTTGATCACCACCAACTGGGAGGCCCAGCAGTACTTAGAAAAGTCGGGGATGGCCAATCTCCTATCGCCGACCCCCATTTGAAGCTTATTCAAAGTGATCCTTGCCGGTCCCCCGTCCCAGAGCAGATGTCGGACCTCTTGTTCAATTTTTTGGAAAAGTGAGTGAGGCATGGGGTATGGTGTGCTTGGCAGCTCAGTTAGGGAACATGGTAGAGCCAGCATTTTATGCAGGGCAGCTCTGCCCATTAATTATAATGGCATCTTTCGCCAGTGGTCTACTTTGTGGTGGAATCTATCAAAGAGGTTGTAAAGATTCCTTTTTAGGAATTCTGGTGCATTTCTAGTGATATGGATTCCAAGACAGGTGAATAATTCTAAGTGTATAGGTAGTGATATCCCCCTCAGGAGACTGGCCATCACCTACTAGTGGGAACAGACATGATTTATCCCAGTTTATAGAATAGCTGTAATGATCCCTGAAAAACCGGAACATCTGTAGCACTCTGTCATTTGACAGGGCAGGGTTCCTGAGGTATAGGAGGACATTGTCTGCATATAGGGAAATTGTTCCTCTCAGTCATGTCCATCTTCCACACCCCCAGAGAAGCGGGCCCATCCTCAACCAGGCTGCCAGAGGCTCTAGCGCCCTGGCGAACAAAATGGGTTCAGCGGGCATTCCTGTCTGGTACCCTTGAAAGAGAAAACTCTTGAGTAGTCTCCTTAAGATAAGATAGTTATCTGTGGAACTTATATTTGGGGGTAATTAATTCTATAGTTCGGCCGCTTGAACAGAGAAAGATGTACCACCTATTGTCTTTTTCTCGTATGGTGGTGTTTGGAGGTGGGTGCATAGTATGTGTGTTATAATGATTTCAAAACAGATGTTATCACGCTAAGGGCACATGATAAAGAAACACAGAATATTGACAACTGAAAAGACAGTAGCCTAGCCAATTATAGCAATTCTTCCCTCAACATGCACAAGAACGTGTCCACAGGTCTTCTCCACATTCTTTTCAGAAGGAACCAAGTTGAATGTATAATAGCACTGCAGTGAAAAACCCACAGGAACTGGAATGAGGAAGCGCCCTGAGGGTCTTTCTAAGTGAGTGCCATATCTGAGATCATCCCTCATACCTGAGCAAGAGGCCTGTAGCCTACAGAAGCAGCTGTAGCAAAGCGTTCAGCAATCAGCATATAGTCGTGGTCATGTGGCTGGAATCTCCCTCTAACGTGTATGGGACTGAGAAGTGTTTTTATAATAAAACTGCTGAGGTTCTGAGAAAATGTCCCTACGTAAGGATGTGTATGTTTCTATGAATACCAGAGACAAATCATTACCATGTTTACCGGCAAACTATCTTATTTCAGCCTTGAGAAAAGTACAGAGTGAAAGAAATGTCTTGTTTAAGAACGCAGTGGTGACCTAGGCAAAGAACAGCTGGACAGAGAGAAATAAAACAAGACCGCAAATGTGACTATTGTTAAATTACTAAACAAAGCGGAATAAAATATATCTAGGTTAAAGTGCACAGCGGCAGGCCTAGTTTACTAAAATAACATGCATGGAACTATAACTAAAATGGCTACACAAAAGGAAGAAGTCAGAATGTGGTTAGTGTGGGGCCATGGTGAGACCTAAGAATAGTGCTACTTTCTTTAATTTGCTCAAGCTCCAAATCTGGCTTGTTGACAAAAAGGTGAGTCCCATTGAAGGGCATGTCCATACAGGATGCCTGGATATCCCCCTAAAAGCCAGTTGTCCTCCGCCAGGTGAGACATCGGAGTGCCACAGTGGAAGCAATGGCTCTACCCACCATGTTGGTCGTATGCAATGGGCATCTCACCGGGAACTTTGCTGCATCTCTCCTGTCAGCAGTAGCTTGGGAGAGTATGGCTTGTGCCTCTTGCACGCTATAGGCAGCACTTGCGCAACCAAATCCCACCTAGTATGGGGATAACGGCCCAATAAGCAAACAGTGAAAGTGCTATAATGGTGTAAGAGAAAATCCTCTTTCCGAAGGTATCCAGCCTCTGAATGCATCAAGATTTAACTTGGAGGTTGAGGCCTGGACAACCAGGCTCTAGAGGGTGTTGTGCTGGGAGAGGATGGCTGAGACCTGGGACGTGGGGTGATAGCACCGGCTTATAGTCTTGTGCACAGGAGCGCCTGTGCAGGGCTTGGCCCAGGCCTCGAGCAGTATTCAGTACCAGGTGCAGACTCCACAGGGACAACCTGGGAGCGGGGCCTGGGGTTCTGACATCATTTCCTTTTGTTGTACAATAAATGTGATTGACACAGAAAAGTCGAAAAGTACTTCAGGTTCTTGGACTTCTTTTTGTGGGATTTACCTGAAGAAGTCCGGGATCTCGACAATGACTGGCGCCACCGGCTCCCTTGCAAATGGGACCTGGGGCCGGGCAGAGTTGCGTGGTGAGGGGGCAGAAATTTCATGGCCCACTCACGGATGGCCTTTGGATTCATATTCCTGCAATCGCTCAGGCAGTGGAGTCATGGACCCATTACAGGCACCACAAACACACCAAGTGGGGGTCTGTCGCAGACTCTGGCGGTCATTACAACATTGGTGGTAAAAGCCGCATACCGCCGTGCAGAAGACCGCCAACACACTGCCGGGGCCACGGAAAAACGCCACAGCTATTATGATCCCACAGCACGGAATCCGCCAATATTCAGATACCCACACAAGTCCGCCACATCAAAGGTCAGTGATAAACTGGCGAAAACAAAACCTCCACCGTCACGCCAACTGAAATGCGCCCACTCTATCACGACACACGAATCCACGCAGCGGTCTTTTAAACGCGGTATTCCATTGGCGGTACACACTGCCGCGCTCAAAATACACACACACTTACAAAACACTACCACATTGGACAATTCAAAATACATACACCTGATACACATACACACACCACTCCTACACATCCAATACAATATAAAACACACACCCACATCACCCACAAACCCCTATGACCAAAAATCACGAACGAAGGACAGAGAGAGACACCACCATCAACAATACTAGCATCCACAGGCACACAACATCATCACCCACATAACTTCCACGCACCTCACACTACACACCACTACATATCAGCACACTTATCACCCCACACACCACCCCACACATCACCTACACCACCCCATGGCACGGCAAAGACACCCCAGGTTCTCTGAGGAGGAGCTCAGGATCATGGTGGAGGAAATCGTCCGGGTAGAGCCACAGCTATTTGGATCACAGGTTCAGCACACCTCCATTGCAAGGAAGATGGAGCTATGGCGAAGAATAGTGGACAGGGCCAACGCAGTGGGACAGCACCCAAAAAATTGGGAGGACATCAGGAAGAGGTGGAATGACCTACGGGGGAAGGTGCGTTCCGTGGCCTCAAGGCACCACCTTGCGGTTCAGCGGACAGGCGGCGGACCCCCACCTCCTCCCCCACAACTAACAACATGGGAGGAGCAGGTCTTGTCAATTTTGCATCCTGAGAGCCTCACAGGAGTTGGTGGAGGAATGGACTCTGGTAAGTCAAATCTAAACTATTACATCCCCCACCCTACCTGCATGCCAGCACATACCCCCACCCTCACCCTCACCCCCATCACTCTAACTCCTCACAAATGTCCCAACATCACAAACCACACATCCTAACACCAAGCCCTGCATGCAACAACAAAGCATGGACACCCATCACTAAAGCATGACCACTGCACATACCCATACATCCCCCTAAACCATCATCACACAGGGTCCCACACAGGAATGCAAGCACTGGGGTACACGGTCACCCACCCATTGCACACAATGCCACACACAGATGTAATAAACATCCTTTTATACTCCTGCAGGACTCCTACCCAATGTCACTGGACAGGAGGGTCCACACCACCAACAGAAGAGGCCCACAGTGATGACAGCACCTCTGTCCAACTGGATCTAGATGACCAGCCCGGCCCATCGGAGAACTCGGGACAGTCGGATCCCCTCACCCAGTCACAGGCCACCACAGAGCTTCCACTCTCTGGGAACACCAGCACAGCACCCACCCAGCGGACCCATACCCCCGTCCCCAGGACACGTCAATCAGCTGTGTGTCCACCACTACCGGGAACCCAGGCTAACCCACCACCACAACAACAACAGGGACCTGGGGGCAGTGGTAGTGGGCACACGGTCCAGGGGACGGAGGCCCAGGAACACAGGGGAACTGGGAGGGCTGCTGTGCGACAGGGGGCGGACAGGCCCAGGGAACCCACTCTCCACGAGGCCCTCTCCAAACTCATGGGAGCCTGCCACCACTCCCAGGAGACAATGGCAACAGTACTGGCCAAGTTTCAGGAGACCCAGCGGCTGCAGGAGGAACAGTGTTTGGGCTTCAGGGAGGAACACAGAACCATCAATTCCACCCTGGGCACCATCGTAGGGGTGCTGAAGGAAGTACTCAACACCAGGAGGGACACTGTAGCACTACAAGGGGCCCTTGACACTAGTCTGGACGATGAACTGCCCACCACCTCGGCCGGCGCTAGTGGACAGGAGGCACCGCCACAGGACCACCACACCAGCACCTGCAGAGGGAGAACCACCTAACAAACGGTCCCTGAGATCCAGGACAAAGACAGAGAACAATGCCAAGACCCCCGCCAAGAAATGAGACCACCCTGATTGTTATCCTACTATCCCACTTTGTCACCCTGTCCATCCTTAAACTGCCCCAGCTCCACTTCCTATGCCTATTTGGGCAATGCACCTGTGAGACTAATAGACTGGACTCTGCCATGGACATTCCTCCGCCATCACCCCTCACCATTTTGCTACCCCCTCCAATTTTGAACACTAAAATAAACACCCTTAAAGCACAAAACAATCTAGAGTCAGTCTGTGATTTCAGAATACTGTATTAGCAATTACTGTGGCAAAAAGCTCTTACATTTGTAATGTCAACATACCTATGTCACACAGCTCTAGTCCAAGAGGAATCAAAGCAGATGTCATACTGTGGGACCCACATCTGTGAAATCGTAAGGGAAAGTGACAACTCGGTGACCATACACTGGGTGAAAACGACAGACAGTAGAGAGGTAGTAGTGTTTAAGTACATGTAGTAGGTCGGTTAGTATTCTTACCTGTGTTTCACTGGAAATATTGCTGGATCACTGAGTCCCTGTTGTCTATGTCTTCTTCTTCTGCTTCCTCATCTTCACTGTCCACAGGCTCCACAGCTGCAACAACACCGCCATCTGGACCATCCTCCTGCAGAAAAGGCACCTGTTGTTGCAAAGCCAAGTTGTGAAGCATACAGCAGGCCACGATGATCTGGCACACCTTCTTTGGTGAGTAGAATAGGGATCCACCTGTCATATGGAGGCACCTGAACCTGGCCTTCAGGAGGCCAAAGGTCCGCTCGATCACCCTCCTAGTTCGCCCAAGGGCCTCACTGTGGCGTTCCTCTGCCCCTGTCCTGGGATCACTCACTGGGGTCAGTAGCCATGACAGGTTGGGGTAACCAGAGTCACCTGCAAATGGTGAGGGACAACTGTTAGACACACACTAACCTGGAAGGATATCCCCAGACCCAGACTACCATTCCCACTGACTAGCTTCCAGGTACTCACCTAATAGCCACACACCGTGCCTCTGGAGTTGACCTATCAAAAGGTCTGCTGCTATTCCGCACAATGTAGGCGTCATGCACTGAGCCAGGGAACTTGGCATTCACATGGGAGCTGTACTGGTCGGCCAAACATACCATCTGTACATTCATCGAATGATAACTCTTCCGGTTTCTGTACACCTGTTCACTCCTGTGGGGGGGTACCAAGGCCACATGTGTCCTATCAATGGCACCTATGATGTTGGGGATATGTCCCAGGGCATAGAAATCACCTTTCTATGTAGGCAAATTGTCCACCTGAGGGAAAATGATGTAGCTCCGCTTGTGTTTCAGCAGGGCAGACAACACTCTGGACAACACGTTGGAAAACATAGGCTGGGACATCCCTGATGCAATGGCCACTGTTGTTTGAAATGACCCACTTGCAAGGAAATGGAGCACTGACAGCACCTTCACTTGAGGGGGGATTCCTGTGGGATGGCGGATAGCTGACATCAGGTCTGGCTCCAACTGGGTACACAGTTCCTGGATTGTGGCACGGTCAAGCCTGTATGTGATGATCACATGTCTTTCCTCCATTGTCGACAGGTCCACCAACGGTCGGTACAGCGGAGGATGCCGCCATCTCCTCACATGTCCCAGCGGACGGTGCCTATGAAGGACAACAGCGAGCACAGAGTCAAACAACTCAGAGGTACGTACCCCCCAGCTTACACAGAACACCAATCATAATCTAAAAAGTGGCCTGTATGTGTGTTGAGTCTAGGCCTAGGTATGTGTAGCGCAGTTGAAAATGAAGCCATGGGGGCCCCTGAAATGGCGGCTGCCTGACCTGTAAAGTGGGACAATGGGATGTGAGGTAACTGCGCTGGCGTTGTACACCGTCGCGGTAGGTGGTCGTAGACCGCAGCGCAATGCTGCATTGGTTAACATTGGACCCTATGGGTCCCAGGAGCCAATGACGATGTATGCCGGCGGTGACGGTACGCACCGCCGCGGATGTGACCGCCATTTTCTATCTGTTCAATCACTCGATACCTGATCTTCGACAGGAGAGGACCTACACTGCAAGTGCTGCTGTGACCTCGGTCTGGAAGAGACAATGCCTCGAGTGTCTGGGGAAAGGGCCCCTGCCTTCAAATCGGAGGAGTTGGAGAAACTCATGGATGGGGTCCTCCCCCAGTACACGGTACTCTACAGTCCGCCAGACAAACAGGTAAGTACACTGGGAGCATGCTGTATGGGCTATGCCTGTGTGGAGAGGGGTGGATGTAAGAAGGAAGGGGGGAGAGTGCGGCATGCATGAAACGAAGGTGAGTGCATGTGCCACATGCCAAGGGTAGGGATGGGAGCCAATGACTGTGACGGTGCAGTTGGTAATAAGTTTCACTTCCCCCTGTACAAATCATGTAGGTCAGCGACCACCAGAAAAAATATATTTGGCGTGCCATCGACAAGGACGTCCGGACCCTGGGGGTCTACCACCGACGGAGCACCCACTGCCGGAAAAGATGGGAGGACATTCGCCGCTGGAGCAAGAAGACGGCGGAGGCTCAGCTGGGGATGGCCTCCCAACGTGAGAGGGGTGACCGTCGCACCATGACCCCCCTGATGTTCAGGATCCTGGCGGTGCCGTACCCGGAGTTGGATAGGTGCTTGAGGGCATCACAGCAGCCACAAGGGGGTGAGTACACTCTCATTCTGCTGATTTTGCGTGCAGTAGAGGGGTCTGGGTGGGGGAGGTGGGCTGTGGTTTTCCCTAGGCCAGGGCGAGTTCTTTAGGCAAGGTCACTCCGTAAGGCAGGCCATGTAGTACCCCACCGCACTTCTGTAGAGTACCAACTACACTTAGTCATGCCTGTGTGTCATCCATGTGTGCAGATGTCGTCCATAGACTAGTAGGCCATTTCCCATGGATTGAACAGTGGAGGCCAAGAGTGCGGCGTAGTGCAGGGGGCTTCTGTGTCTGTCGTGTCTGCCAACGGTAGCGGTAATGCATGCACTCAACATGTCTTTCTTCTTTCGTCGCCCCCCTTTTTGTGGTCTCCCTGTTCTTGTGTGCATTAGCATCATCAGGCGGAGGAGCAGTGGCACCGGAGCATGAGGGAGCTGCATCCCACATGGCCATGGAGGGCCACACTACGGAATCGGACTTCACCAGTGGGACGGAGGGCGAGGGGAGCTCCACGGCGGGGACAGGAGCTGAGACCAGTGACACGAACTCGTCCTCTGATAGGAGCTCCCTTGTGGTGGCAGAAACATCTGTGCCCCCCATCTACAGGTACAGCCACCACCCCCCCTTCCAGCACCACCCTCCCAGTAGCCCCTCAGCCTTTGCCCCGTGCCCGCTCACCTGGGAGTGTGGGCATCACCTTCGCCCCAGGCACATCAGCCCCTGCCCCAGTCACCCCTGCTGCCCTCAGTGAGGAGGCCATTGGCCTCCTCAGGCCCCTCACTGTTGGGCAGTCTACCATTTTGAATGCCATCCAGGGTGTCGAAAGGCAGTTGCAACAAACCAATGCATTCCTGGAGGGCATTAATTCTGGTCAGGCAGCCCTTCAGTGAGCTTTTCAGACTCTGGCCTCAGCACTGATGGCAGCCATTGTCCCTGTGTCAAGCCTCCCCCCTCCAAGGTCCTCCACCCATACCCAATCCCCTGTACCGCTGCCTATCCCAAGCACACCATCAGACCAGCATGCACACACCCCACCACACAAGGGAAGCTCAGGCAAACATAAGCACCACACATCCCACAGGCACTCACGCAAGCATCACACACATGCAGACACACCAACATCCACTGCCTCCACTGTGTCCCCCTCCTCATCGTCTCCCTCCTGCCTGCCAGTCTCATCTACACTCACACCTGCATGCACTACCTCTACAGCCACTACTACCATCACCAGCACACCCACCACTACACCCCGCTCACGTCCAGTCACCACCCCCACTACCATTCACACGTCCCCTGTGTCCTCTTCCAGTGTGTCTGTGACGCCCCCTCCCAAGATACACAAACGCAGGCACACACCCACCCAACAGCCATCCACCTCACGACAGCCTCCAGCGCATGCACCTTCACCCAAAGTCAGCAAACGAACACCTCTTACAACCACAACCTCTTCCTCCACTCCCAAACCCCCTCCAGCTACCCGTCCCAGTGTCTCCAATAAACTTTTCCTGTCCAACCTTGACCTCTTTCCCACACCTCCCCCACCCCGTCCGTCTCCTAGGTCCTGAACTAGCACTTCAGCCACAACATCTCCGGGACCAGTGGTGTCTGTAGTCACCGGAATCTGGAGTGCACCGGCCACCAGGGCAGCCAGTGTGGCACGGAGCCACAGCACAGACAGTCCCCCACCTGTCAAGCATCAGAAGTTGGCCAGTGCCCGGCGTGAGAGGGGGAAGACTCCAGCCATCAAAGCCGCACCCAGGGGTCCCGGTGGGAGTGTGGAGTCAGCTGCGACACCTTCCAAGGTGGGGAAGGGGCACAACAAACTCAGCAAGTCAGGGAAGAGCAGCACGGCGGAGAAGACCGCCATCATCCCCGCTGCCCAGGAGGCCACCGCCAGCACCAGCCCTGCTGCCCAGGAGGCCATCGCCAGCACCAGCCCTGCTGCCCAGGAGGCCACCGCCACCAGCCCTGCTGCCCAGGAGGCCACCGCCACCAGCCCTGCTGCCCAGGAGGCCACCGCCACGAGCCCTGCTGCCCAGGAGGCAACCGCCAGCACCAGCCCAGCTGCCCAGGAGGCGACCGCCATCATCCCCGCTGCCCAGGAGGCCACAGCCGTCATCCCCGCTGCCCAGGAGGCCACAGTCATCATCCCCGCTGGGACAGAGAGGACCGCCAGCACAAGCCCCGCTGGGCTACATAGGACCGCCAGCACAAGTCCCACTGGGCTACAGAGGACCGCCAGCACAAGCCCCGCTGGGACAGAGAGGACCACCAGCACAAGCCCTGCTGAGCTAGAGAGGACCGCCAGCACAAGCCCCGCTGGGCTAGAGAGGACAGAAAGCACAAGCCCTGCTGGGCTACAGAGGACCGCCAGCACAAGCCCTGCTGGGCTAGAGAGGACTGCCAGCACAAGCCCCACTGGGACAGAGAGGACCGCCAGCACAAGCCCTGCTGGGCTGGAGAGGACCACCAGCACAAGCCTTGCTGGGCTAGAGAGGACCGCCAGCACAAGCCCCGCTGGGCTAGAGAGGACCGCCAGCACAAGCCCCGCTGGGCTAGAGAGGACCGCCAGCACAAGCCCTGCTAGGCTAGAGAGGACTGCCAGCACAAGCCCCGCTGGGCTAGAGAGGACCGCCAGCACAAGCCCCGCTGGATTACAGAGGACCGCCAGCACAAGCCCCGCTGGGCTAGAGCGGACCGCCAGCACAAGCCCCGCTGGGCTACAGAGGACCGCCAGCACAAGCCCCGCTGGGCCATGAAGGACCTCCAGAAGCTGAGTCACTGCAAAGGAGCCCGCCGCTCCAAGCACCGCTGAACAGGGCACCGCCGTCTCAAGCACCGCTGAACAGGGCACTGCCGTCTCAAGCACCGCTGAACAGGGCACCACCGTCTCAAGCAACGCTGAACAGGGCACCGCCGTCTCAAGCACCGCTGAACAGGGCACCGCCGTCTCAAGCACCGCTGAACAGGGCACCGCCGTCTCAAGCACCGCTGAACAGGGCACCACCGTCTCAAGCACCGCTGAACAGGGCACCGCCGTCTCAAGCAACGCTGAACAGGGCACCACCGTCTCAAGCAACGCTGAACAGAGCACCGCGGTCTCAAGCAACGCTGGCCCATGAGCGCCAGGGGCACTGACGCTACTGAGTCCGTCACGGGCAGAATGAAGCACTCTGGGCACAAAGCCCCCTCCAGAACCAGTGGAGACTGTCATCCACTACCTCTGTCCTTAGCAGGATGAAGCACTCTGGGCACAAAGCCCCCTCCAGAAACAGTGGAGAGATACATCCACTACCTCTGTCCTTGGCAGGATCAAGCACTCTGGGCACAAAGCCCCCTCCAGAACCGGTGGAGAAAGACATCCACTACCTCTGTCCTTAGCAGGATGAAGCACTCTGGGCACAAAGCCCCCTCCAGAACCAGTGGAGACTGTCATCCACTACCTCTGTCCTTAGCAGGATGAAGCACTCTGGGCACAAAGCCCCCTCCAGAACCAGTGAAGACTGTTATCCACTACCTCTGTCCTTAGCAGGATGAAGCACTCTGGGCACAAAGCCCCCTCCAGAACCAGTGGAGAGATACATCCACTACCTCTGTGATTACCAGGATGAAGCACTCTGGGCACAAAGTCCCCTCCAGAACCAGTGGAGAGATACATCCACTACCTCTGTCCTTAGCAGGGTGAAGCACTCTGGGCACAAAGTCCCCTTCAGAACCAGTGGAGACTGTCATCCACTACATCTGTCCTTAGCAGGATGAAGCACTCTGGCCACAATACCCCCTCCAGAACCAGTGGAGATTGTCATCCACTACCTCTCTCCTTAGCAGGATGAAGCACTCTTGCCACAATGCCCCCTCCAGAACCAGTGGAGACTGTTATCCACTTGAGAGACTGGCTTTGCACTCCCCAGGATTGAACAGTGGGCAACCCACCCACTTGTGAGACTTGAGAGACTGTGGCTTTGCACTCCCCAGGATTGAACAGTGGGCAACCCACCCACTTGTGAGACTTGAGAGACTGTTGCTTTGCACTCCTCAGGATGGAATAGTGGGCAACCCACTCACTGTATAGACTTGAGAGACTGTGGCTTTGCACTCCCCAGGACGGAACAGTGGGCAACCCACCCACTGTATCGACTTGAGAGACTGTGGCTTTGCACTCCCCAGGATGGAACAGTGGGCAACCCACCCACTGTATAGACTTGAGAGACTGTGGCTTTGCACTCCCCAGGATGGAACAGTGGGCAACCCACCCACTGTATAGACTTGAGAGACTGTGGCTTTGCACTCCCCAGGATTGAACAGTGGGCATGTGGCCCCCTCGTGGATTTGGTGTTGTGCACTCAACCGGCTGAGGTGCCCCCCCTTCCCTTCCCCTGAGGTGCCTGTTTTATTGCTATCTGATGCCCCTGCAGTGTTCTCTCCGTCATGGTCGGGGATCTTGTGTGGGCCTCGCCCATACCGTGTGGGCACAGTGTTCCACTACTTAATTGGAGCACTACCTGGACTACTATGCTTGGTGTATATTTTGTTAATGGTGTATATATGTATTACCGCCGATTTAACACCGACCGCCAGGGTTGTAATGACCACCTCTGTCTTCTTGGGTGCAATACTGACACCTATTTCCAAATGGAGAGGCTGTAACACCCCTCTCCCAAAGGAAATGCTTTGTTCTGCCTCCCTGGGCTCAAGCTGCTTGAGCAACAGGAGGGCAGAAACCTGTCTGAGAGGTGGCAGTAGCTGGGGCTGCCTGGAAAAGCTCAAAAGGCTGTAATGGCAGTACTGGGGGTCTTCTAAAGAGCCCCCCAGAGTGCATGGAATCATCAACCAATGCTTACAAAAGCATGGGGGTATGATTCCTACATGTCTGATACCAAGCATGCCTATGTTCGGAGTTACTATTATGTAGCTGGACATAGGTAATGACCTATGTCCAGTACATGCATAAAATGCCGGCCAGCACTCATGAAGACTGGGAAAATGGTCCTGGAGGTCATGGGGGCACCTCTGCTAGTGCAGGGGTCCCCTCACACACAGGTACTTTGCACCCTGCCCTCAGGACTGGAGGGCCTGCTATAGGGGTGACTTATATGTTACCTAGTGCAGTGTAAATGGCAGTGAAAGTGTGCTTGCACCCTTTCACACAGGCTACAACGGCAGTCCTGCGAAGCCTTTGCATGGGCTCCCTATGGGTAGCAAAATATATGCTGCAGCCCATAGGGATCCGCTGGAACCCCAATGCCCTCGTTACTTAGGTACCATATCCTAGGGACTTATGAGGGGGCACCAGTATGCCAATTTTGGGTGAAATACTGTGTTGACAGTAACCACAACCAAATTTAAGGGAGAGAGCATAACTGCTGGGGCCCTGTTTAGCAGGATCCCAGTAGACACAGGCAAACACACAGGTCAAAAGTGGGGGAAGCCAAGCTAGAAAGAGGCCATTTTCCTACAACCATTCTGTCAAAAAATAACCAGGCCCAGGAGGTGGGCAGATGGGTTCCACTAATATACAAGGATGTCAGCAATAAGGAGCTACACAATGTATTGGTGGAGTTGGAGTTAGAATCACCCCTGCCATCAAATAAATTGCACTTTCCCCAAACGCTAGTAGAGTTGGAGTAATCAATTAAATTCACTTTGCCAAAAATAAAAATTGAATTGGAGTGGACTTGCTAACTACCTTGGAAAGTTGAAGAGGCCATAGAAAGTGACATAACCAGATGCTCCCAGAATTCCCTCCCAACCTTGAGTCCAAAATGACAAAAACCAGGGACCCTCTCGGGGAGCTCTGAGCACCACCCCTGGGCTGGTGATGGACAAGGAAGTGGTCACTCCCCTTTTTACAGCCCTAATTACATATATTTAAAATATTAGCACTTGCTTTTAAATTATACTTTCATCTAATTATAAACCATCATAAGTTTATTTCTTATTCAGAATTCATTACTTATATTTATTTATGTTTCAGATGCCAAATCCCGATTTGTAAGGGACAATCTAAAAACGCTTCTCTCAAATAGCAATTCGGAAATATGGTACTGAATTTCTATTTGGGTTTGGTACGTACCATAAAGCTATTTTTCAAATGCAAAGCTAGCGAACCTGGGCCTTTGCAACTGCAAAATAGCTTAGTACATCTGGACCAAATTTCTTTATGCACAGGAAATACATATCAACAATTAGGAAAGCTAATTTTCTTGGTAATTCAGAAGTGTGATGGGCACAAAGATTTATTAGGATTAAAACAAATCAGAAAACTTTACTTGGTGATGGGCAAATGATAAATATTTGCAGAAACCCGATTTCCAAACAATATCATTAATATGCTGTATAGTTTTATCAGTAAAACTACATGTCAGTTGTTGTGGCCATTTCAATGCAAAGTGTGCTGACTGCAAATGACAGTGTGCTACCACACCATGAACTGAAAAATACTCCTGGCCCATCCTGATGACATTGCACTGAGAGACAAGTTAGGGGTTTATATATACCCTAGATGTGGGCTAAATGTGTATTATGGATACAGCTAATGCTTTGTCAAGTAAATCAAACAAAATGGTTTTTGTACAGCAGACATGCTGAAAGCAGATTTGCGAAGGTGCTCTCATGCGAGAATGACGAAAAGGTGGCTCTGTGAAATAAAATATTTGCCCAGGAACACACAATTTGAGACCCGTTTATAAGTCAAGAGCATTACAGTTAGGCCGAGTAGATTATAAACGTGAGATCTGGTAATGTTTTAATAGTTTTCCAAGGTCTGAGTTTTTAAACTCATAAATGCCTTTGTGAATCAGCATCTTCATCGACAAAGGTGAAATACAAATGTGTAAAGAACGATATTATGATTTATTCTGTCTAATTGGCAGACAAGTGGTATTTTCACATGCTACGTCTTGGTCTATGCTTTTCTATTGTGGTTCAGTGGTGAACAGGTGCTGCTGACTCCCTTAATGTGTTAGAACTGTTAACGCGTCCCTCTATGATAAATTTCTACACATTGGGACTCGTTTTAGGCCAATGAATCTTTTGACCCTGTTGAGAGACACCTTAGGACGGGATAGCTAATCAACATGTCAATCAACACGTCAATAACATCATCAATACTTATCACAATAACACATTTCACTTTAGTCAAAGACATTAATCAAACTCGAGACACCACCATGACCTTGCAGTCATGAATAACCACACCACTTTAGTATGAATTTAGGGATATTTATTCCCTATTGTTTACAATACTACTAGCAAATTTATTAGTCTCATAACCAGGAAACACATTAGCATAGTCACAATATGGCAACTCTGATAAGATTTGATCAAGGCAAGAATCACAAACATTAGAATATAGCACAGCGTGAACATAAACTAACATTAGCAGAGTACATCAACGTATTGTTCAACAAAGCATAGATTCCGTCATTTGCCTGTTTGCGTCAGTTTAGTGAACCCCTCACCTAACCTTTAATTAGCATTGGCATGTTGGGCTTCATGCGATACAATTTCGCAACACCAATTTGTAAAACATCTATCTATGGCTCCTGTCAAAAGAAAAGCAGTTGGTACCTAGAAAGGAAAAGCAAACAGACAATCACAATTTCATTGTCATATAGTTACCCTCCAAGTTTGGTCTGCAATCAAGCTCTGTCTTCGTCTTCAGGACATCAGTTGAATAGCCATCAGTAATTCAGCTCCGGGTAAAGGGGCACTTCCCTCATAAGGAGGTGAAGTGTAAAGGGGTGGACTAAGGACAAGGATGGTTCTAAGTAAAATAAGCAAAGTCAATAGGCAAAGTGACAAAGTCTCTGGATCATATCTAATCGCATCAGCAGCTCCCTAACTAACTAACTCATTTCCGTGTGTCAAGAGGTTTTATCCCTCTTTCTTTGTACATTCCCCTAAAATCTGATTGGATAAGGGGTTGCACCCCACTATCTATAACCAATAAAAAATACATTAAGTCATCAATTTTGTCATCCCACAACATTTCCCACGTATTTTATTGGTGCTTATGATTGACGTCTTTAGCGGGTGGTGTGTCCGGTATGATTTAATCGTCTTGGGGTCCTTTGCACATCTTCAGTCAGTGGCTCCATTGTCCGTACCAGTTTAGGCGACCTTGTTCATCTACACTGTTGCAACTAGCAAAATAAATGTTACTATAGGCAGGGTGAATTTCATGAGACCGGATCTACTACAGTTACATTCAATTTCTAACTTTTGGAAAAAACAAGAGTTCATGTTCTTTAGCAAGTCAGCACACTGCACAATAGAAAAATACATTTAATATGAGAGTCAGGCAGCTAGGCCTCGACTCATGCTAACTAAGGCCTACCGCTTTATTAGCAAAATCTAATACATTTAGGGGGTCATTACAACCCTGGCTGTCAAAGACCGCCAGGGCTGTTTTGGCGATTGCACCACCAACAGGCTGGCGGTGCAATCTTGGCTATTTTGACCACGGCGGAAGCGCTGCGGTCGCACCGCCAGGGCCGGCGGTTTCCCGCCACATTTGCCCTGGCGGTTTGAACTGCCAGGAAAAGGCTGGCGGTATGGGGAGTCGCGGGGCCCCTGGGGGCCCCCTGGGGGCTATGCAGACAGTGAAAAGCGCGACAGGTGCAATTGCACCCGTCGCACGGCCGCAACACCGCCGGCTCCATTTTGAGCCGGCTCCTGCGTTGCGGCCGAGATCCCACCTGGGCCGGCAGGGATCTCATAATGACCGCAGCGGGAGTGTAGCCGCATAGGCGGCCGCCCGGCGGTCAGATCTTGGCGGGCGGCTGTAGCCGCCCGCCAAGGTCATAATGAGGGCCTTCGTCTTTCAATATAAATGTAAAACACAATTTTAATAAACATTTCACCATTATTAGTCAGTTTTATTAGTCCTCGTATACAGTGGCGGCCACCCCCGTGGTCACATTTCAAGTGCACGTTTTAGCAAAACAGGTTAATACAGTTTCTATGTGGCATTATTATACATTAGTTCATAAACATTTCATGTTAATATAGATTATATAAGCTAAGCTCTCTCAGTCCCTCCTCTGATGACCCTAGTCATCACACAAATCTTTCCCTTTCAACCTTTCACTTTACATTTTTGACTTTGCGCATAATATGCATTTCAACATCTTGCCCTTTGTGTGAGCTTTCCCAAATTTCATTAAGCATTTTTTCCCTTTCATTGGCTTCATTTCTTTTACTTCGTTTTGTCCAATTTCTTCTAATTCTTTCATTAATTTTGCATGCTCCCCATAAACCAAATAAACAAATCAGGACAATTAATAGACCTCCTAATATTTTTGCAAGGACCCCATTCCAAATAATACTAAACCAACTTCCTACTCTGGCAATTCCCTTTCCAACTTTCTCTCAAACTCCAGGTTCCTTCCGCTCCTTCAAATCTGCACTATCTCTAGTTAGGTTAGTAAGCATACCTCTAATCTTTTTACTATTATCAGGAATGAACGAGCAGCAATGACGCTTGTTAAGCATCTTACAGACTCCGCCGCTCTGTGCTTAAAGAATGTCTAAAGCAAGCCGATTTTGAGGGGTCATAGCTCTTTCCGCAGCAAGTTCAGTATCCATCAGGAGTACAGCCCCTGTGAAATTTGTCAGCATGTTATCCACAATAGTAGACAACTTTCTAATCTTTATGGAGTTTAAGATAACCCCCACTGAAGGAATTATGGCTCCAAATATGTCACCAACGACAGCAGCCGCTGTCTCTCTCTTTTGTCTAGCATGTTGTAATTCAGACATTTTAGGTATTTGTTTTAAGTCGTCAATCTGGTAAATCTTTGGGAAAACTATTCTCAGATAACATGTCCCATACCATCCCTTAGGGAGACGGTAATAAGCATTAAGCCCACATATATAATAGATCCCAGGGATCGCTGGATCCTGTCCATTTAACATGAATGTCCACTTACTCTGAAACAAAAACACATGCCTGCATTCACTCGTTCCCACAAATAAAGTGTCATGATCAGATTTCGGCCTATATATACAAAGCCTTCCTACATGTAATGCATCTATAGCTAATTTGCCCTGCATTTTTATTGCGGTGTAAGCATAATCATTTGCATATGTGCATTGTTCTAACCCCTTTTCTAGCCTTTCTTTCAGTGCTTTGCGTCTATCATCAGTGTGATCTAAGAAACTGTTCTCCACGGGTGTTAGTATACAGGTCAAATTATTGCGATGCGCATAAGCTGTGCCAAAGGTTAGTGTCGGCTCAAAGAAACCCCTAACTAATTTTATACTGTGCTCTTTAGCTAACTTGTTCAGAAATTCAATCACAGGCACAAAAGAAAACACTACATCTAGATTTGAATAAAAATATTGCACATGTTCCTGGTCATAGAATCTTGTTATTAGCAAACTACAGCTTAGCCTGTAGGTTAGAGGCAAACTATGGTAGGTGACCCCTTCTTGTACTGATGAAGGAATCTTTGTGCACACATAACAGTTCCTCGCATCCATTGTATCAACATACTCATTCAGCAAGCGATAGAAGACATTAGTAGAAAGTTCCCCTTTTAAATTAGTTCCCTCATGCAAGTGTTTTGTATCCTGCTCAAACTTTTCCCACTGTGTTAGTTTAGCAGTCTCAGGTTTTGAAGCATTGTTAGTCACCCTTTTTTCCAACCAAGGCATTCCCACAATCACACCTATAATTATTATTGTGCACACAATACCTAATATAATACTCAACCAACCACACACTTTACCCTTCTTGCTACTACCTCTAGTGTAAGCCATGATCTCTAAAGAATCAGATAGCAGAAGATATAAGACAAACAATCAACTTGAGGACGATTTTAAAGCTCTTTTTTTTTTTCTTCAAAGTCTCTCCTTTTCTGTGAGTATTTACAGCGTTCCACTCACCCCAGGACCCTTTTGTCAAATCAGGTTGGCAGCTTGTCATAATTGGGTTTCAGTGTCAATACAGGTTATCAGTGTCACATCCGTTAATTTTTTCAGTCTCTTTTTTTCAGCTTTTTAGGTTTCGATTTCAATTTTAACACAGTCTCTTTCTCTGATTGATTTCAGGTGCCGTAATATTGGCCTGGTACCTCTCGATCAAAACAGAACGCTAAGAATTCTTGTTGCCATTCAGATGTCATTGCATATGCCCATTCAGGACCTGCGTACCTTCTGTTCGCGACTCTTTTTCTTTTCAGTCTGCGTTCGCTTTGTAATTCCCCTTCACTAAGATCCTCCCTTCTGGTTGTATCAATTTCTTCCTCTATTGTTTCACCTGGAACAAACTTTTGTCTTGCAGCTTGTTTCTTTCCCCAGTTATCACCTTTATGTGTTTTCTTCCTGCTTGGGTTTTCAGCATCCAGAATAGCACTCTCCTCTTGTGCTATGGTGTTTTATCTTGACGGACCTGCAATCGGCTCAGGAGGAGTTGATGTTCCTTGACCTCCCTCTGCTCCTCCCCCCTCGTCTTCAGGGTCTGTAATGGGCTCAAGTTCTAACCCGTATCCGTCTACTTCTGGGAGAACCTCTCCTTGACTTTGTTTCCTGCTGCCTCTACTGAGATAGGCTCATTGTCACCTCTCTCGAACTCGTTTATAGTTTGAGGGACTAAGCCGTCCTCAGTGGGCTCTCCTTCAGTCTCAGTTCCCCTTTGAATATTCTCCGGCCCTGAGACTTCCTTCTCTGGAATTGCTGAGTCGAAACTTCAAGTTCCTCATCAGTCGGACATGTTACCTTCTTTGTGTGACTGGCATGTATCCAGTTTGGAACGCCTGCACATTTCACAGCAGTGGTTGTTGTCAGTATTACTTGATATGGCCCTTTCCAGCGCAGCTCCAAACACGACTTCCTCATGTGTTTCTTGACAACCACCCAGTCACCGGCTTGCAGGGTGTGTGTTAGCCTCCACCTGGTGGGAAAAAGAGCGGACCACATCAGCCAGACCTTTGCAGTAGTCCAACACCATACCATCCGTGATATTCACAAGAGCATTTGCAGGTACTGCGGGCAACCTCATAGCTCTGCCCATCAATATCTCATGGGGATATAGTCCTGTCTTCTTATCAGGTGTGTTTCTCATTGACATCAGCACTAAGGGCAATGCATCTGGCCACTTCATATTGGTGGCTGCACACATTTTTGCCATTCTCAATTTCAAGGTACCATTCATCTGTTCCACTAATGCTGATGCTTAAGGGCGGTAGCTACAATGCAGATTCTGCTCAATGTCCAAAGCAGCATACAAGAGCTTATTCATCTCATTGTCGAAGTGTCTGCCCCTATCTGATTCTAAAGAGACCGGAAATCCGAACCGTGGTATGAATTCCCTAAGCAACAACTTTGCTACTGTGAGACTGTCATTCCTACGTGTAGGGTATGCTTCAATCCAATGACTAAAAACGCACACAATCACCAATACGTACCTCAACCCTCCACACACAGGTATTTCAATGAAATCCATCTGCATCTTGCTAAACGGACCACCAGCTCTATCTATGTGGCTCAAAGTCACCACAGTCCCTTTTCCCGCATCCATCTGTTGACAGATGATGCACCTGTGACAGGTAACTTCTGCAGCTTGTCTGAATTTTGGATTGAACCAATCCATTTTGAACAATCTGATCATTTCATCTCTTCCAAGGTGAGCCTGACCATGGTAAAGCCTTGCAAATTGTGACAAAAGACTGTTTGGCAAAACCAACTTCCCCTCCTCTGAAACCCACAAGTCGTCAGCCCTCTGTACACATTGCATTCTCTGCCAGGAGCGTTTTTCCTCTCTGCTAGCACGGCCATGCAGTGATTTTAGCTCATCTAATGTATCAACCACTCTTAATGCAAAGTTTAGGCATGATTTATTTTCAGTTTCAGGTAGTAGCTCCCACTGTTCCTTGAATGATATACAGTTCAATGCGCAAAACCTTGCGACTTGATCTGCATAGCCATTTCCCATTGACACAAAGTCTTGTGACTTGACATGAGCATTGCAATTCACCACGGCAATTTCAAGATGTAACTGAATCGCATGCAACAAACCCTTAATTTGTTCGCCATTTTTCACTGGTGAGCCAGAAGAGGTCATGAAACCCCTCTGTGACCATAATTGGCCAAAATCATGTACAATATCAAATCCGTACCTGCTGTCAGTATAAATAGTGACTTTCAGATTTGCACCTGCATGGCATGACTCATATCTCGTTAGCCTAGCATTTGTCATGTGCTGAGTCTTAGTTTGGGTCAACAGAATTTCAACTGAATGTGGAACCATTACTGTCAAAGGGTGTCCCATCACTATGCCTTCACACTGTGTGAGCCTCTGACCAACTGCTGCAACTGCGTGCAAACAACCCGGTAAGGCTGCTGGATTGGGTCCAAAGTAGCTGAAAAATATGCTACTGGGTAGTTTGCACCTCCATGGACCTGTGTTAAGACAGACAAAGAACAAGCATCACGTTCATGACAAAACAGTAGAAAAGGCTTTGTGTAATCAGGCATACCCAAAGCTGGTACCCTGCACATGCACTCTCTCAATTCCATGAATGCCTCAAGCTCTTCTTCGGACAAAATTATGGTACTCGGGTCATCCTTAATTTCCTTGCCTGTCAGTTTTTTCAATGGTTTAGAGATAATTGAGAATTTGGGGATCCACTGGCGACAGTAGCCCACCATTCCCAAATACATTCTGACATCTCTCTTTGTTGTCGGTGGGTTCATCTGCAGTATGGCTGTCACCCTTTCTTTTGATATTCTCCTAGACCCTTTCTCAATCAAGTGCCCTAAGTACTTCACCTCTTTCTGACAGTACTGCAGCTTCTTTGGGGACACTTTATGTCCATTCTTTCCCAAATGGTTCAGTAAGACAATTGTGTCATACTTGCAGTCGTCTTTCGTTCTGGACGCAAATCATCAATGTACTGCACTAGAGTCGAACTGAAAGGCAGTTCCAATGACTCTAAGTCATTTTTCAATATCTGATTGAAGATGGATGATGACTCTGAAAACCCTTGAGGAATTCTGCACCAACTGTACACCTTGTCCAGGAATTTGAAACTGAAGCGAAATTGGCTGTCCTCATGAAGAGGCACCGAAAAGAATGCCTGTGACAGGTCCACCACTGTGAACCATTCTGCATCACACGGAACCTGAAACATGATCACTGCGGGATTTGGCACTATGGGGCAACATTTCACCACAATATCATTTATTTTCCTCAAAATCCTGCACAATTCAAACCTTTCCACAAGGCTTTTTCAGACGCATTATTGGTGAATTACACGGACTGCTAAATACTTCCTACAAAACTCCTTGTTTTACAAAGTCTGAAATTATCTGTGATACCTGGATGAGGACATCTTGTGCCATGTGGTACTGCGGCACCTGGGGAAACACTGCATTGGGTTTTACCTGTACTTTAACCGGTTCTACTCCTTTTATCAGTCCCACTTCTTTTCCTGTCAGGTCCCACACCTTCTCTGTCACTGTTCCCTGCAACTCGGCTGGCAAGTCTGTCACTGTGAGCATCGGGAATAAGGTTATCAAAGGGTATTCCTCATTTACGGTCTCTGTCTCCAACTCTGAAAACTGCCCATCATCCCCCTCATCATCACTGTTTGTCTGCACCTCAATCCCTTCATTAGAACAGGTAATCTAACATTTCATTTTGCACAGTAAGGACCAGATGTAGGAAGCCTTTTGCACATCGCAAACTACGAAAAACGCAGTTTGCGACATGCAAAAGGCCGTTTGCAATGCACAATCTCAAATTGCGAGTCGGTACCGACTCGCAATTTGAGGCTGCGACTCGCAAATAGGAAGGGGTGTTCCCTTCCTATTTGCGACCGCATCGCCATGCTGAGTTGCTTTGTGACCGCGAATGCGGTCGCAAACCAACTCGCAGTTACCACCCACTTGAAGTGGGTGGTAACTCATTCGCAAAAGGGAAGGGGTCCCCACGGGACCCCTTCCCCTTTGTGAATGACAAAAAAAAAAAAAAGCAGAGCAGGCAGTGGTCCTATGGACCACTGCCTACTTTGAAAAAACCGAAACCAAATGGTTTCGGAAGTTTTTCTTTTTGCAACTCGTTTTCCTTTAAGGAAAACGGGCTGCAAAAAGAAAAAAACTGCTTTATTAAAAAAGCAGTCACAGACATGGAGGTCTGCTGTCTCCAGCAGGCCACCATCCCTGTGAGTGTATGGACTCGCTATGGGGTCGCAAAATGCGACCCACCTCATTAATATTCATGAGGTGGGTGATTGCGACCCCATAGCGAGTCGCAGAAGGTGTCTGAGACACCTTTCTGCATGCACTTTTGCGAGTTGCAATTTGCAAGTCAGTATGACTCACAAATTGCAAGTCGCAAAATTTTACCTACCTACATCTGGCCCTTAGTCACTTTCCAGTAGGGACACAGGACTAGAATCGCAGACTACAAAATTATGCAGTCCCTGGAAGTTTCCAATCTCAACTTGAACTGGGTCTGTGATCGGGTTTGTCGAATACTGATTAGCTACTCCTACCACTCTTATGGTACGCCCTGAAAGTGGCAATTTCGGAACCTCTGCACTTCTGACTGTAGGGCGTGTGGCTCCTGTTATCGACTAGGAAGGAAACCCTGTGACCCATCACTTTTCCCTCTACGTAGGGTCCCCTCTGATCTACTTCTAGGAACGCTGCAAGCCTGCACTCCTCACTGTCAGAACTGTCGCCCGACCATTCATCATTCAATCCATCCTCACCACGCAATGGGAATTGCTGCACTGTGTTATTTTGACTCATCATTTGGCCTGTGACCTGCTGAGGAAGCATCAACTGTTGCTGCCCCATTGGAGCTAATGGTAGTTGCATTTGCTGTCTAGGTACCATTGGAACCTGCTGTTGTACCTGCTGCATTTGTGCTGGTTGAACACGCGGCATTTGTATTTGCTGCATGGGCTGTAACCCCTGCATCTGAAACATGTTCTTCTGGAAGTTTTGATTTTGATTTCTCGATTTTGGACCCCTCATATTTTGAAATGTACCAACATAAGTGCTTTGTTGAACGACACCATCATGCACCACATTTGGGCATTCCCGCTTGCAATGCCCCACACCCCGCACGCGTGACATGGTGACATCTTTTTCATCCCCTGGGCATCAGTTTGAACCACCACAGTATTCAAATCTGGACCGCGATTCACAAAACCCCGACCTCGGCCTCTCGGCTGTGCCTGAAACATGCCATTCCCTTGCAGTTGCTGCTGTATCATCTGCTGGATTCCATTTCCCTACATACCTGCCTGCGCTGCCTTAATCTGCATCACCATCACTTTCTCCTTCAACTTTCTCTGCCTTAACTCGATCTTGTCACTGCAGTATTTTGCATACTGCAACACCTCATCAATCGGCTTTGCCTGCCGACAGATCAAATGATTTTTAATCATCTGGCTAACCTCTGGTCTCAATCCTTCAACAAATCTAAACACAAGATGGTTCATGTCTTTCGGCTCAATAGTCTCAGTGCCACTGTAATGTTTGAACGCTTTTAACAACCTATCATAATAAGCATGGATTGACTCTTTGACCTCCTGTGAGGTCCGGTCGATTTTCTGCCAATCAGTCACTTTCGGCAACACTTTCTGCTTCAAGAGCTCAGTCACTTTATAATAGTACTTTATCGCCTCCTCAGAAGGCGCTCCAGTCACCTTATCCCTTGCTGGTTCTTGCGTTGGCCAGTCCACACCCCTTTTGCACTGTCTGTCTGCTGATACCACTCTATCGGTTTCTCCCTCAACCTGGGATAATCATTTGTAAATGACAAAATGTCTCCCCTGGACCACGGTACATGGACTAGAACCCCTCCAGCTGTTTCTCTCATTGGTAACATCTTTACTGATCCCGTATCTGGTGAAGCTTTAGCTTGACTTGATTCCGGACTATCACTTTTCTCCTTATCTCTTTTCTTTGCCCATCTGCCTTCCAATTTTTCTAGTGCACCCCAGATCTGCGCACTGTGCAGTATCTCTTCAAGATGCGCTTTCATTCCGGTAGATCTCATGTGCTCAAAATCTTTAGAATCAAAGTCTAATCTGTAACTTCTTTTCAAATGTTTGGTATTCTCAATGTCTATATTGTATTTATCTGCCAGGTTCGCCAACCTCTGATGCACCTTACCCACTTCTTTAGTGATTTTGGGACATAGGTACCTCAATTCTGCTTCTGTGTATGACTCTAATCAGTTTACCCCCATTGTCCCTTCTACTAGTTCTGCAGCTTCTACTCCCAGTCTCACAAAATTTAGGTATTCTTCCCTTTCTGGCTTCTCTGCAGTTACCACAGTATTTTGTGAAGCATAGGTCTTTTCTAACCACTCATTCAATTGTTGCACAGAAAAACCTTGCAGGGAAATATTCCCTGCATACATCATTGGCGACTGGGACGAGTTTGTACTTATTGTCTGTGCGGTCAGCACACCTAACCCTGCTTGCCTCATTGCCTCCAAAGGTGATTCGATCGGACTAAGGTTTATCAAGGACCTGGGTCCTTCAGCTGATTGCTCTCTCGTGCCATTAATTGGGGAGTTCCTATGGACCCTCTTCTTATTGCCTCTTGGGTCATCACTCCCTGATCACACATACCAGGCTTACCCTGTGCATACAATGGTACTGGGGGACCAACTGTAATTGGTAGTGATATGGCAGCTGGTGTCTGTCCTGGTCCCAAACTCCGTGGAGCAGTGACTCCCAGACGTTGACTCACTGTAGCTGGTGCAGGTACAAACGGAGGTCCTGCCGCTGGACTATAACCCGGAATCAGCGGTTGTTGCGGCTGGGGCAGCAAATGTGGAGTTGGCTCAATCTGGACTTGATTTTGTATATATTGGGCCAGGCGGCACCATCAGACTTGTAGTAGTCTCTAGTACTGGGACGCCTGGATAAATCCTCTGTATCGGTGGCAGAGGTTGCAACTGTATCTGCATGTCTGGCGCAGTGGGTACACTGACACCATTCTGTATCAAACCTGTATCACTACACTGCACTGTATTTGTAACTTCCTTACTCTGTGTCTGGTTCCCAGGACCCGCACTAGTGCTCAGGGCATTGTCATCTATTGCATAAGGTGGCGGGCGATCATGTAGCAATTGATTAAGAAACTCTTCATCATCTGAGTCATCTTCATGCATCCAAGACCTCTTAGTCTCTTTTGGCTTACTAGAACCCTTATCTGTTTTACAAGTGGCTTTCTTTTCCTGTGTCTCGTCTTCTTGTGTTATTGCTGGAAACAATTTGAGTCTGTCAATTATTCCCCTTCTCCACATTTTGCTCTCATTGTCCCATCTAGCCTCGGCTAAAGTCTTTTCTGCCTTTTTCATTCTCCTCTCAAATGTTTGCTGTCTTTGTTGTCTAGCCATTAAATCCCAGACTGCTAATGCCTCATACTGGGCTGGTCTCGGAGGTGGTTCTGCACACTTAACATCCACCTCAAATTTTCTAAAATTCTTGTATTGAACGTTCCGTGCTCCGGAAACGCCAAACATCCCTCCTTCTCTGTTAATTTGTGCCACTGCTTCATCCATAGGCAAGGCGCGACTCCCTTTTCCTCCATTACTATATAAGCTGGAGTACCCTCAGGCGGTGTTGGCTCCACCTCACTCGCCATAATGTATGCGTCTCCTTGCAGAGCGCTCCTCAAAGCTTTAAGAAAATTCATTTTTGCATCTTTTATTTTTGTTTGAACTTAATCAGGAAGTGACTTTAATTCCCAGGACACTCTTCACCCACCTCTTCTCAACCTATTGTTTCTCACGGACGGCTGCCAATCCATGCGCGACCCCTATCGGCAACTGACCTATTCCAGCGCGGCACCACTGACGTCACACTCACACACTGCAGCTGACAAAGTCTTGCGGCTTGTCCTCCATACACTAGATTCACACCAAACTAATGCAAAATTAATGCGAGCACCTTTAACAACAACAACTCAAATTTGCCGGTTCACTACAGGAAGGGTATACAATCGCTTCAGAACTTTACAGAGATTTCACTTGAAGCCTCGGCCGCTACTTTCTCCTTCTCAGTTCCCGCATAAGCAAGCAGAATTCGACCCGCAAATCCTACTCTCGACTTGTCAATGGTTTGTTCTAGTGCACTATAGAACTTGCCAAATCTCCATCGAAGGTTTCATACACACAATTTGACTCAAACTCGACTTGTCAACCACGCCCAATTGACCTATTAAACCGCACAAATTACAACATAAACCCAAGTGTCTCCTACACTTGTCAATCTACTCCGCAGTCTTAGACAACGCCGGGTCCGCATATTACCAACCAACCACGTAGATAAATTCCCTACTCTCATACTGCGGAGTACGCCTACTCCTTCTAAAACAACATTACCTGGCCTAAACACACACAACTTCACAAATCACCTGCAAAGTGCATAAGCTGAGCAAGCCCAAATTCTATACCACGCATGCTAAAACGCCGAGAACATTCCCAACTCACTTAGGCAGGCTCCGAGATCCTGGGAAAGTCATGGGGAATTTAGAAACGCATCATACCTCTAATTTGCATTATCTCAGAAAAACAATTTAAACAATAATTCTCCATCCTAGGGCCCCAAAGGGCCTAAACCGTTGCTCTGCTACCAGAACTGTTAACACGTCCTTCTATGATACATTTCTACACATTGGGACTCGTTTTAGGCCAATTAATCTTTTGACCCCGTTGAGAGACACCTTACGACGAGATAACAAATCAACATGTCAATCAACACGTCAATACTATCATCAATATTTATCACAATAACACATTTCACTTTAGTCAAAGACATTAATCAAACTCGAGACATCACCATGACCTTGCAGTCATGAATAACCACACCAGTTTAGTATGAATTTAGTGATATTTATTCCCTATTGTTTACAATACTACTAGCAAATTTATCAGTCTCAGAACCAGGAAACACATTAGCATAGTCACAATATGGCAACTCTGATAAGATTTGATCAAGGCAAGAATCACAAACATTAGAATATAGCACGGCGTGAACATAAACTAACATTAGCAGAGTATATCAACGCATTGTTCAACAAAGCATAGATTCAGTCATTTGTCCGTTTGCGTCAGTTTAGTGAACCTCTCACCTAACCTTTAATTAGCATTGGCATGTTGGGCTTCATGCAAAACAATTTCGCAACACCAATTTGTAAAACATCTATCTATGGCTCCTGTCAAAAGAAAAGCAGTTGGAACCTAGAAAGGAAAAGCAAACAGACAATTACAATTTCATTGTCTTATAGTTACCCTCCAAGTTTGGTCTGCAATCAAGCTATGTCTTCGTCTTCAGGACATCAGTTGAATCGCCATCAGTAATTCAGCTCCGGATAAAGGGGCACTTCTCTCATAAGGAGGTAAAGTGTAAAGGTGTAGACTAAGGACAAGGATGGTTCTAAGTAAAATCAGCAAAGTCAATAAGCAAAGTGACAAAGTCTCTGGATCATATCAAATCTCATCAGCATCTCCCTAACTAACTAACTCATTTCCGTGTGTCAAGAGGTTTTATCCCTTTTTTTTGTACATTCCCCTAAAATCTGATTGGATAAGGGGTTGCACCCCACTATCTATAACCAATTAAAAATACATTAAGTCATCAATTTTGTCATCCCACAACATTTCCCACGTATTTTATTGGTTCTTATGATTGACGTCTTTAGCGGGTGGTGTGTCTGGTATGAGTTCATCGTCTTGGGGTCCTTTGCAAATCTTCAGTCAGTTGCTCCGTTGTCCGTACCGGTTTAGGCGGCCTTGTTAATCTACACTGTTGCATTTATCAAAAGAGATGTTACTATAGGCAGGGTGAATTTCATGAGAACGGATCTACTACAGTTACATTCAGCTTCCAACTTTTGGAAAAAACAAGAGTTCATGTGCTTTAGCAAGTCAGCACACTGCACAATAGAAAAATACATTTAATATGAGAGTCAGGCAGCTAGGCCTCGACTCATGCTAACTAAGGCCGACTGCTTTATTAGCAAATCTAATACATTTAGGCCCTCATTCGGACCTTGGCGGGCGTCGGAGGCCGCCCGCCAAAGTCCCGCCGTCAAAATACCGTACCGCGGTCGCAAGACCGCGGCGGGTATTTTGACTTTTCCCCTGGGCTGACGGGCGGCCGCCGAAAGGCCGCCCGCCAGCCCAGGGGAAAACGACCTTCCCACCATGAAGCCGGCTCGTAATCGAGCCGGCGGAGTGGGAAGGTGCGACGGGTGCTACGGCACCCGTCGCGTATTTCACTGTCTGCTATGCAGACAGTGAAATACTAGCGGGGCCCTCTTACGGGGGCCCCTGCAGTGCCCATGCCATTGTCATGGGCACTGCAGGGGCCCCCAGGGGCCCCGCGACCCCCCCCTACCGCCATCCGGTTCCCGGCGGGAGAACCGCCGGGAACTGGATGGCGGTAGGGGGGGTCGGAATCCCCTCGGCGGCCAGTGTTGCCGGCTTTACCGCCGCGGTCAGAATGCCCATTGGAGCACCGCCGGCTTGTCGGCGGTGCTCCTGCGGTCCACCAACCCGGCGGTCATTGATGGCCGCGGTTGGAATGAGGGCCTTAGTCTTTCATTATAAATGTAAAACACAATTTTAATAAACATTTCACCATTATTAGTCAGTTTCATTAGTCCTCGTATACATTGGCGGCCACTCCCCGTGGTCACATTTCAAGTGCATGTTTTAGAAAAACAGGTTAATACAGTTTCTATGCGGCATTATTATACATTAGTTCATAAACATTTCATGTTAATATAGATTATATAAGATACACTCTCTCAGAATCTAAATACACCGCCAATTTACCTGGCTGTCATCCTAGAAATGGCAAAGGCCCTCACTAGCTATCTTGATTGGATTAATAATGATTAATATGAGAAAGAGGATGGAAAGTAAACTGGAATGTGGATAACTTTGTATTGAAAGAACAACATATGAAAAGTGTTAGTCAACTAAACTATTGAGGCCTTAGAAACAGACATATATCCTATATATGGGTAACAGAGTTCACATTGAGCAGTCCTTTCACTTGATGTGTTGTGTTCGTGGAGTTTCATAGCCCTGATTTATTTATTTTTTCACTGCATCTTTTATTCAAAGATTCCTCGCTCTGTCTGTAGTGAGAGCTGCCTTCCCGGGTACCGCAAAGCTCCAATAGAAGAGAAGCCTATCTGCTGCTTTTACTGTGTACCCTGTGCAGAAGGAGAGTTTTCCAACATGACTGGTTAGTGAAACCTTTACATCTAAAACTGCCTAGCCAGAATAAACATGTAAAGCTCATATACAGTAAATCAGAGGGTCAGATGCTTTTAAAAAACAATTATTTATCATTTTATATTACGTACATCAAGAAAAACAAAAAACACAAAACAATCAAAAGCCCAGGTTGTGGGAGCATGGAATTTGTGCGGTAATCAGAAAAATAACTATACTTACAATTACAGCATTATTTCATAAAGTGGAGCATGTCAAGAACAGTTTAATCCATGTAGAAACAACAGTGAAGAGAAAAAAAACACATACACGTTCTCAGAACACACAAGGTGCCATTGGGCAGCAGGCTGCATGGGTGGTCTGTGATGCTAGGATGGAGTGACTGAGGATCTGATCTGCCAAGCTCTTGTTCAAGTTGCTGTAAGTAGGTACGAAATGGTTGCCAATGGCCCTTCGGGCGGGATGAGGGTAGCAGCAGTGAAGCATAGACTTCACTAGTGTTATCACAAAAGGTGAGGCTCTTAAGCCATCCAGCTACAGTTGGGCAGTGCCTGCTTTCCCAATATAGAGCTATTTCATGCTTTGCAAGTAGCAGTGCTAGTGTGGTAAATCTGCTGATCCCCTTTGGGATCTCTTGCACAAAACCCAATAGAGAGAGAAGGGGGTTAAGTGTAAGAGTAATTCCTACCATTAAGGGGAGCTGACACAAAACAGCCATCCAAAATTCACCAATGTGGGTGCATGTCCATGTTATGCCAGCATGATAGAGTTTAGAAACAAAATGTCTGCCGTCCGCATCCTTGATCAGTGTGGTCAATGGGGTGAACTCTTCAGGTGCGAGTGGGTAAGTGAGGATCTGAGTGCACAACGCACTATAAATGTGTCGCTTTAGAAATTGGTCCATAGGAGTCGCTGCAGCAAAGCGTGCGTCTTCAGAATGAGAAAGAGCCTGCCCATCAGGGAAAAGTTGAGTAAGTGGTAAATTATAAAGTGCAAAGAGGGCCTGGGTGGGCGCAAACCCAGGGAGCGATAAGCGTGTTCCACCACAAAGATAGTACTAAAGTGTTTTCGTAGCCAACCAACTCTCAGGAGCCGTTCCACAAATTGGTCACTCTTGCCTGTTGCTGTGGATTCTGCAATGCCAACTATGCGCAAGTGGTTGAGGTGTGATCTAGCCTCCAAATCCTTCTTTTTTATGGCAACCGTTTTGATGAGATATTCCAGTTTGTCAGGCTGTTTTTTCTATCTTGACCATGCTGTCCTCCAGTGTGGAAAGATGCTCCTCAGCACCATCTAGGAGGGTCTGATGCCTGCCCAGGTGTTCTCCTATGCAGTCCAATCTACTGGTGATAGCATCAAAGTGCGCATCCATATCACAAAATCCAGATTGTATCTCTGCCATGAGGGCTGCATTTTCCATCATTTCAGCAGGGAACTCAGATCTAGTCAGGTCCTTTGTGCTTTGAAATGGCATTGTATTCTGCTTTGAATCTCTGCGTCTCATGCTTTGCTGCGCTCGTGAAGAGCGTGTGGTGGTGAAGACTGATAGACTGAGGTGCCTTGGAGTGCGACAGTGTAGATTGGCACTAGCAGGATTTGTAAGCAGGGGTTATCGGTGATGGGTTGGTGTGCAGGTTCAGTCTGGGCAAGGAGGGTTGACAGTCATTTTCAGTAGTGATTGCAATCTGTTGACACCTGCTGGGATAAGCAGTCTCGGTCAAACACAGTGTCTCTATGGATCTACAAGCAATGTGTATCCCAGCCACACCACCTTGGCCAGTAGTGAATTCCAGTATTGAGGGTTCACATGAGAAGGGCTGAGCAAGTAGACTGGGTGGTGTCTTGCTAGGGTATTGGCAGATTGACGCATGCAAAAAAGTCACTCACCAGTACATAACCTGGCAACTCCAATGGAAAGCTTCAATGGCTGGCTGCGCCGTTACCAGGAAACACAGCAGAAAGAGTCAGCACTACATAATGGCAGCAACACAGTCTAGCACCCAAGGTAGGGAAAGCCCAAGACAGGCCCACCCCGTGACGTACGGCTGAGGATAGCAGCTCCAATCAGCGCCACGTGAGGGGTCCATGGGCTGATGGTTCCCGTCAGCAGCTCACGTCCCCCCATGGCCTGGGGTCGGCGCCATCTGAGAGTCAAGACCCGCGGCTGGACACAGCCACTGGAATCACCAGCTTGGTACACTAGGCCCACATTAGCAGCATCAGCATCTGTGCCCCACAAAGTGTCCAGTGCCTGGACCATCTGCATGGTCTAAGAGTGAGAAGAAGTAGTACAGGTCAGCGTTGAGTAGCCCACGTCCCCGCTTGGTAGCCCTGTGCCTCAGGCTCAACCATGGCCCGTACCACCGCAGGGCCTCCGAGCTCGCCATATGATGTAGGTCTCCGTCCCCATCTTGGCTCCGGGCACCAGACTTGGCCAGATTGATCAGCCAGCTGCTCTGCAGGAGTCGCTATTTTTCGCTGATGGCTACGGATGCATTATGTCCAGCATTTATTCAAAATATTGGGTAATCAAAGGCCAGCACTTCAATGCAGATTGGCCATTTTGGATGCTGGCATGGCCACTCCCTTTCAGATGCCTATTTGTAATACACAAATACATGTATGCATCACAGACTGAATGTCAGGACTGCGATGGGATGCAGGTTTTTAAAAAAAAACTAACTATATGCTTTTAAAAGCTAACCAGACAAACGGATAGTTTGCTCGAGTCCTGTTGAACCCCTTTTATTAACCCAGTATCTCTGAATAGATTATGTGAATATTCAGATATTCATGTACGATTTTTAATATGAATACATAGTTCAACATTCATACTTCTGCCTTTCTCTGTAGATTGCCTACGCTCCAGGAGGACCCAGGAGAGTTTCTGATATGCAATGCCTGGCTATTTATCTCTTTATTTATTATTTTTGCTGATATTTCATTTTTTTGGATAATGCATATTCTGTTCTGATTTGCTTCCTAGGGAAAATTGTTTTGCTGCACTGATTATTTAATAGGTCTGAGAAAATCCCTTACTGGCTGACTGACATTGGTACTTTTTGAACTCTGCATAGTGGGAAACTGCTATCCAGTCCCCAGTGTGTGTGCTCTGACCCAAACAACATGGTACAATTGGCCAATCCCAACTGAAATATTTCACTTTCCAGTAAAGCCATAACATACGGTGCAGGAAAATACACCAATAGACATTTAAGTGCCACCTGCTGACTGCAGCACATGCTGTGCCATCTGCTAGGCTGTCAAAGGAAAATATGGCTTGTCGCTACTGTAGCCTGAGTTCTGCAGCTTTTAGATCTGGAGGCGAACCTGCTACTCTATTTGAAAGGAAAGAACCCTATTAATAGACTAAGTTGGGTGTGTGTGGCCAAGATGGTGGTGGAGTAAGCTGCGTTTCTCACTCCTCTACTCTTCTACTGCCCAGACCATTTCCACCACATCATGGTGCCTCTGCCTCACATTTGACATTGCCTACACTGGTCTGAAGTGTGGACACGACTCCCAACGCCCTGAGGGGGCCCCTGCCGATCGGCAGTGCTGCTTGTGGCTGCAGCGCAGGATCGGGGCTGAGCGCCGCACCTAGATGACATTGCGTCTGCTTAGCAGGCTTGGCCCTGCCCATGACATACGTTTTCTTGCCGCCGGCTACTGAATCATCGGAGGTGCGCCACACCAGGAACTCACTCAGGCTGTGCCTTCTCCGCAACTTGGGCCTCAGCCCGGCTCTGCTTCCAGCCTTCATCCAGCCCACGAGCAGCGTTTGTGCGGCTGACGCCCAGCACCGCACTCCTTGATCACCCTACAGCTTGCAGCCTAGTTGCAGCCTAGTTGTGAGCACCTCGTGAGCAGTCGTGGCACTCACGAAGACCTAGTCTGTAATGGTAGGTGGTCCTCTCACATCCCCTCTAAAAACAGAAGGTGATATTAGTGGAGGGCCCATCAGACCTTTGCCTGCACTAAGGGGTTGTTTGCAAAGCCCAGGAGTCCACAAACACCAACCTCAAATGGCTGCAGTCCTGAAATAGTGGTCATGATGCTCAGGTAAGTGCAGAGCAGGCAGCGTAACAGAGTTTATGAAGCTGGCGGGGGATGCTACACCTTTGATCACCCTGGGCACACAATGGCCCATATTTATGGAAAATGGTACACAACTACGCTAATGCAGTTGTACGTAATTTGTTTTAACACCATTCGTTAAAACCATCCGGGCACCATATTGATGAAATGACGCACGATGGGGCTAAGGACTGGCTAGCGTCTAAAAAACAAAGACACTAGCCGGGGGAGGGGAGGGGAATGGAGTTAGTGGATCTGAAATGATGTTAGGCTGGTTAGCGGCATCATTTCTGTCTCTAATCAGCTTAGAGTCATTATTTGAAGCACAAGCACCCACAAAAATGACTCCTGTCTAAGTATAGACAGGAATCATGACCACCACCCCAATGCCCACCACAGGGGACCAGTGTCCCGTGGGCAAGCCCAACATACCCAGTGCCCGGCAGGGGGCCCCATGTAATGGGCCCCCAGTGGCACACCACACACATACACTTACCTGCAACTTACCTGGGACGGGCTCTTTCCTCCTGTAGTGTCCCTGTGGTGTGGGTGATGGTGTAGCTGGGGCTTTGGGTGCATCTTTGTGCCCATTCCATGGTGTTTAGCCATAGAAATGGGCCTACCTGCACCCTAATGCCTAGTCTGACCCATGCATTAAATAATGGCGTTAAGCAGGCTTAGCACTATTGTTTAGGCCCGCCTCCTACCTGCTTGTCGTTTCTGTGCTGGAAGGTAAATATGCCGCTTGGGGGCTAGCATAATTTTTAGGATGGGAACACCTATCTTACATCCCATTGACGCAAGGTGGTTTCGCGCATCCTAGAAATGGGGCCAATATTTTGACGCTAGATGGGTCTAGCGTCAAAATATAAATATGGAGCTATGTTAGCGCTGCTTTGGTGTCAAAATAAATGGCCCTAAGGTTCCATAAATATGGACCAATCTATCTCCCTGCACTTGGGAGGGAAAGAGAGGACTGTGGATTTAGGCTTTATTCACTGAGACGCAGGGCGGCTCCTCCATTAGGGCGGAGGAGCGTTGGCCCACCGCCAGCAGCGGCAGCTGCAAAACCTTTTCAAGAAAACAATAATAATTTGTTTATTATTGTTTTCTAGAAAAGGGGCAGGGCATTGGGGGTGAGGAGCACTTGAGGAGAGAGCACAGAGCAACCCCTTCAGAGCGCATGTGTGTTTCGGGACAGGCAAAACACATGCGCTGTAGGCTTTGCCCAGCCCAGCACGCGCTCCCAGCCAATCCTGATGCTGCTTTGAGCAGTGGCAGGATTGGCCGCAGGGCAGGCTGGGAGCCTGTGCGTGCAGCCTGGAGCTACGAGGGCCAGAGGAGCTGCATGGCAGAGGAGGTAAGTGTGTTTTAAATTTTTTTTTTTTAGTTAATTGTTATTTAATTGTTATTTATTCCACCCCTGCACGTAGCACCCCTCCTTCTGGTTACTGCGAGCCTTGACTGCTCACACTCTTAACAGCCCTCTGCAGCACTGCCACACCTACTGGGGTACCTTGATCTCCTTGCTGCTCCACAGAGGCCTCCTTACCTGCATTTCTCTTGCACTACCTGGCTACTATACATGGAGGAGAGCACTTTGAAGTCGGGCCCTGAGCTCAATCACCCAGTGGAGCTTAGCGACCTCAGTCCCATACACAGCTCATAGTCCGATGCCAGTGAGGAGTGAAGAGGGTGAGAATTTGAAGCTGAGCAGTGAGGCCTGCACAAGGTCAAATGCACCTCAAGCTGCCATAATTAATGACCCACTGTTTAACTGTTACCTGGAGTTAGAGTGCCTGAACGCCTCACTGCATCATGCAAACATTCTGACCTGCATCATGTTGGTGTTCCCTGTGAGTCGTCCTACACTGGTGTCCTCTGGGGGCGGCTCCCCAACCATCACCCATTAGGCAATGAGGACCTCAGCCTCACCTGTTGCCTCTTCTACCATGGCCGCGGCCAAGCATAAAAAAGACCAATCAGTGCGGGAAGTGCTCATCCACCCCACAGCTACTCCCGCCAAGGATTCGGTTTCAGCCTCACAGTCCTTTATGCAGCCTCATTGGGAGGGAGCCCCTGACTCCTATTAGGCCCCGGTGGCCCGGGCATTCTTAGCCTCCCTCTTTCAATCCCTAAAGACTGATATTCATGACCACAAGAAGGACCTCTCTCAGGACATACAGGATCTATAAGATGACCTGTCCTCTGTGGGAGACTGGGTATCCACCCTGAGGATAATGAAACTGCAAGAAGTAATGAAATGAAGGTGTTGCACCAGGAGATCATCTACCTCCAGGAATAACACGAGAACCTCAGGTCCCAAGCTGAAGACCTTAAAAATAGGTCACGCCACAACAACATTTGCTTCCCTACAACTGACTTCTCAGAAACACACCTTGCAATCCTTCAAATCGAGCTCAATAAATTCATTTGGGATGGTAAGAAACCCTGTCTTCAGAAGCACCAGATGTTTCCTGATGCGGGAGAGGGAACTAGCAGTACCCCTCCCACTGAGGTATTACCAGGCCTTCCAACTTCACTTTCTGGTAGAATGGAGCTGACCGCCCACAGAGAAGCACTTTTGCTTTATGGACCAGGCTGTGGCAGGCTCTCACATCTGGAAAGAACCTTGGCTTCCCCACAAGCACCGTACATGGGTCCTATATTCCTCCCCTGTAACAAGTTCAGTCCTTTTGAGTATGGGATGCTGTAGCGGTCAAAACCGAGTTAACTTCTTTTCTATCTCCTATGGTCCCTATCTTGTCTTATCCATAATTTTCCCCGGGAATGCAACCAACAGTTTTAAACACTGACAGCAGGGTGTGTGCAAATGAATAGGGTGCCTGTTTGACTTCCAAGGAATTATCTAATTTGATCAATTAAAATCTGACTATGGCCTGACAGAGGCAGACCACACCTATTACCTCCAAGTGCACCACTGAGGGACCTTTGATCACCGGTGGCTTGTGCCCTTTGAAAGTGGTGGGTGAGTGAAGTGCCCCACTACTTTGCAAAGAAGAAAAAAAACACCACCTCCCTCCAAAAACTCAAAGTAAACCACCCCTCCCTCCAAAAGCCCAAATAACACTAACTGTAAAACAAACACAGCCACTAAACTTACATGCATTACACACTTACATGCATTACACGTACATGTATTACACACACATGGATTACAAATTAAAAATAAAAAGGCACTTACCCACAGGTTGCGCGTCCTCCTCCGAGTTCTTCTGCTCTCCGATAGATGAAGAGCTCCCCTAACCAATCCAGGCGCTGCTCTCATGCTGTTAACCAGCATAAGAGTAGCGTCTGGATTGGATGGAGTGACCTGGCTGGACAATCCTTCAGGCCCTAGAGGCCTGTGCTTTGTCTCCACCTATCTGTCTTAAGAGAGCTGGGTGGAGAGCTTCAAAGTGCGCTTGTCACTTTAGAGTGTCCGGTCCAGGCACTGCTCCAGTCCTCTGCTGCTGGAAGCAGAGGCAGTCCTCTGCGACACACCTAGCATGTCTTTGAGCTTGTGTGCACTGTGCCAGAAAAAATAAAATGGCAATTAAGTCTTTTCATTGCCATTCTAGTTTTCCTGCATGGTTCTCAGCGGGCGGGGGGCGATGCTTCCCTGCCCTTGAGAAGAAACCGCCACTGCCTTTGATGCCTTTCTAGAGATGGGTACTCCTCAAAAAAGATGACAGACTCCTCATCACGGACCTATAATATATTGGGCAAGTGGGTCTCATCAACCAGAACTACAGGACAATATAGAAAGGAGGCCGAACTAGGCAGGGTTCTTTCTGACAATGAGTGGGAAGACATCCATTTTAGTACACGGCAGTCAGCTCATAACATGGCAAGTACCGAAATGGCATACTAAATAGTGTCATACTGTTACCTAACTGCAGCACGGCTACAAGCATGGGACCTTGAAGGCTCAAAGGAGTGCTGGAGGGGATGTTGGGGCACTGGCACCCTGCTTCACCTTTTCTGGCATTGCCCGAAGTTGGGCCACTTTTGGGAGCATATATTATACGACATAGATCAAGGCTTTCATACCACGATCCTGTGGTTCCTGGCCTGTACTAGCTTAGGGCTTCCTAACCCATTGACATTCCCACTTAACTCACTGAGAGGGAAACAATTGGCCTTTGTACTGGAAGCAGCCTACCAGGTGATACTCTCCTTGTGGGGCACAGATAGGATCCCTGAATATTCCACCTGGCTTCACAAATTATGGTTTATACTGGGAATAGAAAAACCATTGCTAGGAGATGACCAACAAAGCGACTCTTACCCCGAACTACGGGCACCATTCATACATATACTCTCAGTCAAATTCGATGAACTAACTTGTCCTTTTTATCTTAAATTACTTCACTTGTTCCCAGGGACCGAGCCCACCGACAATTTAGCCTCACCCTGATTAACCTGACTGTCACATACTCTTCACTGGCCACCGCTTGAGATTATACGCTTCCACTGTAGACCACGTAGATACTTTTCTTTTGCTGAAGGATTTAGGGGGAAGGGATAGTGGGTGGTTGGGTTTTTTACTGTTCCTCTTTTAATGTCCCCTTAGCAATGCTGCCAGCCCGAGGGTTGTAGGAAGACAGCTGTGTATGTATACGATTTGCCGAGGATCTAATAAATAGAACTGAGCCATAAATATTAATTAAGTCTCCCCTAAGAAGGTATGGTAGCACACAAGGCAGGAAGCCTGGTATTTAAACGAGGGACATACAAGATTGTAATGTTGGCATACTCCTTCAGTGACTTCTCCTATAAAGAAAACTAAAGTTAAGATAAAATATTAACTCTGCTATCTTTAGTTTAGGATAATCTCCCAGATTGATTGGACCGCTATCTTTAATTTTTATTACAGACCTAATTCACCAATGACATGGATGTTTAATAAATGTTTAAGAAAAAGTAAAACTTTGTCTGCTTAGACCTTCATAGGATAATTTGCATTAGCCGCCAAGGAGCTGGACCCTGTCAGTGCTTCCTGTTAAGGAGGTATAAAAATTCTTCGCAGATCAGAAATAGTGGCATATGCCTTTCAGTAGGAGGACCTGGATGAGATGTATGTGACTCAGGTCAGCTCAGAAAGGGTTGTTTGTTGATGGCTAAAGAAATTCATTAACTTGAAAAGCACCAGGTTGAGGCTAAAGGGAGAGTTAAAAGTTAAGGGTAAAGGGAGACCTGGGGAAGAGAAGGCTTTGTTCTCCAGGTATGCTGTAGCTAGCTTGACACCATCCCAGTGGAGGGGCAAGGTCTGTGCCGTCTTCAAGTTTTATTTTTAATAGTGCACTGTGAAATAGTTTGCAGTAAGGCAAACAGAATTTGCTTCACAAGTGCCATAGCTATCAGGGGCTGAATTTAGTTTTAAATTATAAAAAATAGGTTTTACCCTGAAAGGTTTGTGGCCTTATTCCTTGTTTTGGATTCATATCCACTTTTTTATTTTTTGAATTGCCTTTTAAAAAGTCTAGCTTTTATGTTGATGTCTTAATGACTTTTTCATTTTTTAGGTCTCATCTACAGACAGCCATATCTGTCCATCAGTGAAACTCTATTCTATACATTATAATAATACACATGGGGAGGAGTGGGAGGTGGGGTGACGGAGATGGAGTAAATAAATAAATAAACTTACTTTGCTGCCTCTCCTGCCGCCTCGCTCCTGTTCCCTCGATGTTGTGTTCCTGGGACACCAGCACAGGATCTCCAGCAATCTTGGAGTTGCTTTCATGCTAAATCTAGCATGAAAGCAGCACAAGGATTGGTGTGAGCGGCTCTGACTGCCACTCAGACACAACCCTCAGGTCTGTGCAGTTTCTCTAGCCTGGCTGTTAAACACAGCTGGGCTGGAGAAACCTAAGTGCGCATGTGTGTTTAGCCAGCCTGAGACGGCTGGCCAAACACACATGCACACTTTGGTGCACTCTCTTCTCCTACTCCCTCCCACCTCCCGTGACCCAGCCCCACCCCTCCCTGCACTGCTGGCCGAGCCAGCAGGAGAAAAGTAAAACAATAGTGGTTTTATTTTTCTGCTGCTGGGTCAGTCAGTTGGGTGTTGCTCCTTCGCCACAGCCGCCTCTGGGTGAGGTTTGGATCAGCCCCTTGCTCATGACTGGCAACTATATTAGTTCCCTGCATCTTATGTGATCGTTTTTTAAGTCTTGCCACTGGAATATTTCCTGTTTACATCTTTTCTATTCTATATCCTATTTCCACTTCCCCCCTTGAAATGTGTTACTTACTTATTCATTCTTGTTTTCACATTTTTGTAAAGGCCCAGCAGCTGCAGACTGCTGCCAGGCCACTAGCTTTTCGCCATGTGCTAAGACTATATCACCGTCTCCTCCATCCTGCCACCCACAGCTTCTTTTTAATATTCTACTAGATCACCTCCTCGTCCTCCATCCTGTCACCTACTCCCTTTTTTCACTTGTTTCTTTTATTTTGATGACGGTCCTTCAGCTGCACAATGCTACTAGGCTCCCGCTTGTCCCCATTTCCCCAGTATCCTATAGATACTTTATTTTTTAAGTTTATCTTACTGAAAATAAATTTCTGTCTCCCATCTTGGAATAGTATATAAAGGATAAAATATATTTAAAAAATCACTCCAATATATTATAAAAATAGCCGCTCATGCATTCATGCATGTGTATGTGTGCTTGAGCACGGTGAGCATTTTGGAATAATGTTTTTAAAGTACACCAAAAATCATTGGAAGGCGGTTTCTGGTTATGTGAATGCATGTTCAGGCACAATATCCATCCTTTTTCCACAATTTTTTTTTGTAACTTTGGATAACTATTCACAGATGTTTGCCCATGCGTATGAATGCATGCACACAAGGCCGGATTTTGGGCGGTGCCAGCAGTGCGACCGCACCGGGCTCTGACCTCTGAGGGGCGCTGTTTTTAGCAATAATGTCAGAAACTTGTGATTTAAAAGCACATGTTGAAAAATTCCTTTCACGTTTAGCCTTCAAGAAACAATTAAAATGTCAAAATACGTCTTGTGATTAATTTTCCTGCTAGAGAGAGAAATGCGAGTTTTTCCTAGTGGCAGCTTTGACTCAACATAAAGTAGCATATGGGGTTAATATGCCTGCTGCAAAAAACAGAACTATGGGGCAACTTTTCTTGCACCCCTTAGCGCCCCCCTAATGCCACAATGTTTGCATCATATTTAAAATACAGTGCACCATGACAGTATTTAGGGAACTAGCATCAGAATTTTATATGCTAGTCCGGCGCTTTGTAGGATTAGCATAAAAAATGTTGACGATAACCCTGCAAAGTACCCAGAGGCCCATTGTAACCAATGGAAACCTCCTTTTAATGCCTGTTCTGAGCAGGTGTTAAAAGTGCCGAAAAAAAATGACACAAAGAAATCCATCAGAATTCTTCGCACCATTTTTTTGCCCCCCCAATGCAGGCATGATGTAGCGCAAAGGGTTACAAAGTGGTGCAATGCCTGCATTGCGCCACTTTGTAAATATGGTGCAGCGTTTTTGGCCTTCTAACGCCACATTAGTTTAAAAAAAAATACACTAATGGGGCATATGTGAAAAAAGTGGTGCTGCACAAAGTGCTGCACCACTTTTCTTGCACCCCTTAGCGCTCCCCTAACGCCACCATGTGTGCGCTGTATTTAAAATACGGCGTAACATGGCGGTAGTTAGAGGACTAGTGTCAGAATTTTTTACGCTAGTCCGGCGCTTTTCAGGATTAGCATAAAAAATGTTGGTGCTAATCCTGCAAAGCACACAGAGGCCCATTGTAACCAACAGAAGTCTCCTTTGAACGCCTGATCTGAGCAGGCGTTAAAAGTGCAGGAAAAAAATGACGCAAATAAATATGTCTGATTTCTTTGCACCATTTTTTGGCCCCAAAATGGGGGAATGGCACCTTTGCATACATTATGTCTGGCGCAGGAATAATGTGGCGCAAAAGGGATACAATGCGTGCATTGCGCCACTTTGTAAACATGGCATGCAGTTTTTGGCCTTCTAACGCCACATTAGCTTTAAAAAAATGACGCTAATATATCGTTAGAATAGCGCTAGGGTCTCTTGAATATGCCCCTATATTTTAAGTGGCTAGCTGGGTGGATTAGTAAAGCCAGCCTTTACAAGTGCTTTAAAACACATGAATGTATGTAAAAGGGGTGCGGTGGAGAGATGATGGGCACATTTGCCGGGTGGTAGTGAGTGAAACCGAGGAGGAGGTCATGGGGTGGGGACGCCATAATAAACTGTCACACAGGGCGCCACCAGACCTAAAGCCAGCCCTGCATGCACATGTATCGGTGGCTATCACAGAATGATTTGGGCCATAAACTATGCCTAAATCAACAAGGATCATTGGATTTATTCAAATAGAGTAACGTTGCCTGAAAATGTAGTGGAACTTACAACTTTATAACTTTAACAGAACTGACACTGCTACATCTTATGTGGCAGTCAGTCCCTCATAAGACATCTGTGATCAGATAGCTTCCTTTTCTCAGGAAACAATAACTCTAAAAATGAACTCACTTTCTCATGAAACAATGCTTTATCTACGTCTCATCTCCCGGTCTAAATTAGAAATCAGGGAATGCGCTCAATTTATAACTGAAGCTCAAACATTCAATGCCATAAAGAAGTTCAGGTCTGGAACTTCTTTAGATTAGGTTTCTGTTCTTGTTAGCTGCTACAATAACGTAGAGCCTGATTTAGATACTGGTGGACGGGTTGCTCTGTCACAACTGTGACGAATATCCCATCCTCCAAAATCTAAATTCCATTATATCCTATGGGATTTAGATTTCAGTGGACAGGATATCTGTCACTATTGCACATGTAGTGCACTTTACTAGGGACTGTAGGAGGCTGGCTTGATTTGTAGTGGGTACCTAAATTACTTACACCTTATACCAGGTCCAGCTATCCCTTATTAGTGAAATGTAGTCAGTGTTGAGAAGACAGGCTGACTAGGAGTAGGTGTAGCTGGGCAGCCAAGGCTTATCTAGGAGACATGTAAAGCTCTTGCAATACCACTGTAGTCACACAGTACTCACAAACATGAAAGAAAATACTCAGTGTTACAAAAATAAAGGTACTTTATTTTTAGTGACACAGTGCCAAAAATACCTTAGAGACTATACTCCTTTAGTAATAAGTAATATACCCAGTATATACACTAGAATGAAGAAATAGCTATAAAAACAGTTAGAAAACAGTGCAAATAGTGAAAATTACAATAGGGTGTAATGGGTCTAGGGGGAACACAAACCATATACTAAAATAGTGGAATGTGAAAGTCGGTTTCCCACCTAGGCAAGTGTAGTGTGTAGCGGGGCTCTGGGAGTGTAAGAAAACACCAAAGGTAAGTAATAGAACACACCCCAGAGCCCAGGAAAACCGGAGTAAATCACAGTAAATTTCCTAGAACACACAAGAAGTTGTGGTAGAAGATAATGCAAGAACCAGAAGAGACTGCAAGACACCATCAATGGATTCCTGGACCTCAAGACCTGTGGAAGAAGGTGGCCAAGTCCAAGAAGCACTAAAGAGTCCAGGGAGAACAGGAGCCCCTGCTAACCTGGATGAAGGTGCAAAAGAAGAACCACCGGGGAAGAAGAACAGTCAATACTGCACCCAAGAAGACGGATGCGGGTTCCTGGTTGGTGCATATGATGTCCCACGCCGGAAGGATGATTGCAGTCTGGTTTACGTTGCTGGATTCTGCCAACAGGCCTTGGCACACGCGGTAAGTGGAAAATGGCGCTGCCCGGGACCAGGAGGGACCTGGTGGCCTCTACCCAGGAAGGGGAAGACAGAGGGGGCACTCAGCAACTCAGAGAGCCCTCAGAAGACCAGGCAGCATGGACAGGAGTCGCACAGCACAGGGACAAAGAAGGTGCAAAAGGAGGCCCACGCAGCATAACACAAAGGGATCCCACGCCGCTGGGGAACCAGTCAGGAAGCTGTGTGTCACTGGATGAAGTGCTGGGGGCCTAAGCTGTGCTGTGCACGAAGAACTTCATGGGAGGTTGCACACAAGCCTTGGCAACTGCAAATCACGCGGTGCACAGGGTTACAGTCTTGCGTGGGGAGGCAAGCTCTTACCTCCACCAAACCTGGACAGCTGGACCTTGGGACTGTCGGGGTCACTTTAGTTCACTACCATTGTTGCTGGATCCATGCTCGTTGTCAGGAGAGGGGTCCCACATCACCGGTCGTCGCTGCAGAGGGGTGCCTGTTGAAGCAGCAAAGTGACTCCTTTACTTCAAGGGAGATTCCTTTGCTTCTTTTGCTGGAGGCTGAAGACAGGCAGTCCTCGGAGGATGTACGACCTGGAAACAGTTGCAGTTGCTGGCAGGAGCTGAAGATACAATGTTGCAGAAGTCATCTTTGCTTCTTTGTTGCAGTTTGTAGAGTTCCTGGCTGGTCCAGATGCAGTTCGGTCAGTAGAAGATAAAGTAAAGGATGCAGAAGATTCCTTTCGGAGTCTTGCAATCCGAATCTGAGGAAACACCCAGAGGAGAGACCCTAACTAGCCCTGAAAGGGGGATTGGTCAGCTACACAGGCAAGCACCTATCAGGAGAGGGCTCTGACATCACCTGCTGGCACATTGGCCACTCAGATGCTCCCAGAGTGCCCCACCACCTTTGAATCCAAGATGGCAAAACACAGGGACACTCTGGAGGAGCTTTGGGCACCACCCTGGTGTGGTGATGGACAGGGGAGTGGTCACTTCTCTTTACTTTGTCCAGTTTCACGCCAGAGCAGGGACTGGGGGTCCCTGAACTGGTGTACACTGGATTATGCAAGAAGAGCACCATCTGTGCCCTTCAAAGCATTTCCAGAGGCTCTGGGAGGCTACCCCTCCCATGCCTGTAACACCTATTTCCAAAGGGAGAGGGTGTAACACCCGTCTCCTGAAGGAAATGTTTTGTTCTGCCTTCCTGAGCTCGAGCAGCTTGAGCACCAGGAGGGCAGAAACCTGTCTGTGAGGCGGCAGCAGCTGGGGCTGCCTGGAAAACCTCAGAAGGCTGGTATGGCAGTGCTGGTGGTCCACTGTGGAGCTCCTAGAGTGCATGTCATTCTAAAACCAATACTGAAATCAGTATTGGGGTACGATTCCCATGTGTTAGACTCCTTGCATGGCCATATTCGGAGTTACCATTGTGAAGCTGGACATAGGGATTGACCTATGTCCAGTGCACACGTAAAATGGCGTCCCCGCACTAACAAAGTCTGGGGAAATGGTCCTGGAAGATGTGGGGACACCTCTACTAGTGCAGGAGTGCCCTCACACACAGGCACTTTGCACCCAGCCTTCAGGGCTGGAATCCTGACATATAGGTGACTTATAAGTGACCTGGTGCAGTGAAAAATGTCTGTGAAATGTCACACAGGCTGAAATGGCAGTCCGGCTGAAGCCTTTGCATGGGCTCCCTATGGGTGGCAAAAGTAATGATGCAGCCCATAGGGATCCCATAGAACCCCAATGTCCTGGGTTCCTGAGTACCATATACTAGGGACTTTTAAGGGTGCATCAGTATGCCAATTTGGGATGAAATACTAGGTTACCAGTATGTAGTGGCAAATTTGGAAAGAGAGAGCATAAGCACTGGAGTCCTGGTTAGCCGGATCCCAGTAACACAGTCAAACATACTGACAAAACAGGCCATAAACCATGAGCCCTGGGATCTGGCTACCAAGATCCCAGTGACACAGTCAAACAAACTGACAAACAGGCCAAAAATGGGGGTAACCACGTTAGAAAGAGGCTACTTTCTCACAGGGACTTACAAGTAAATCAAATGTGCCAATTGGATATGAGCCAATGTTACCATGTTTTTTAGGGAGAGAACACATGCACTTTAGCACTGGTTAGCAGTGGTAAAGTGTCCAGAGTCCTAAAGCCTGCAAAAATGAGGTCAGAAAAAGAAGAGGAGGAAGGCAAAACATTTGGGGGTGACCCTGCAGAGAGGCCATGTCCATAAAAAGGGAAGTGTCAAAGATTCTGAGTTTTTGGGCCACCTTACGGGTGGAGGAGGAGGAGAAAGATTATCAGGCCACCATATCTGAGGAAAAACATGCTTTTGTGATCAAAATAAAAGCACCTCTGTCTTGCCTGGATTATACTTACACTTTAGGGTATCGGGCTCCTTCTAGCGGATGATACTTGTGAAATAGTTCTTAAAATTGAGTTCAGAACCAAAAGAGTTCTTATCAAGCAACAAGATCAATTTTGCTTTAACAAAATATTTAAGTAGATCTCCCCTTGATCAGAGATAATGCAAAGTTCATTGTCTGTGTATATGTACATCTCATTTGTTTTGATATAATTAATCCAGATGTTACATTTGGTCTAATATTAGAGTCAAAATTATCGGTTTAAAATTGTGTAACTGTAGCCGACATATGTTTCTCCCCTTCTGTGGCTCAACAGCCTGGGACTTCCTCAAGGCTACAAAAGACAAGTATCATAGTATACGGTTAGTGATATAAGTCTATCAATGGTTACGTATGTTGATCACCTTTGTGTGTGATGAAGAAAGGCTTATGAAGATAGTGAGCATCATAGCATGTGTCTTATCCAGGTGTCTGGTTAACACCTGTTCGGTATAAGTCAATAAGGACGCTCAATGAAGGACCACACGCAAATTATAAATACAATTTAGTTTTACTAGAATTGCAGATAAAATGTAAGCATTTAGCACATTAACAATAGTAGAATAAGAATAGCAATGAAAAGCATCTATTTATATATATATAGGCAAAGAATTAATTGACAGATATGTTTTGATTAACTGTATACTAAAATGCATTGCGCTACGATATTCAGGAATACTTCAGATAAGCTTTGTTTTACTGCACACCAAAATGCATGTTTCAATTACTGCAGCAGGCTCTCACTACGATGTTCAGGAGGCAATATATAAACAAACTAAATACTTCTGATAAGCTTTGATTTACTACACACCTTAATGCATGTTTCAGTTATTGCAGCAGTTCACACTAATAGGTTTAGAAAGCAAAATAAAATCGAGCTGAATACTTCAGGTTATAAACACAGTGCAGGCATAAATAATCAGTCATAATAATAGAGCAGAGAAACAAAGGTGTTTTATCCCTGTGTGGAAACTTAACTTAATCCACGACATGCTGGGGAGCCCTCTACCGTCTGCTTGGACCTCTCTCCCCCTCAAGCACCACAAAGAAACAGGGAGGCAGCGCTGGGCCATGGCAGCTTCCACAATTCCATCTGCGAGCTTCCAAATCCCTCACACACAGTTCAGTGCTTAAATAACTCGAAGCTTGGATTCTATCTCATTCTGGCATTTTCTAGCTAATGTTATCAGTACTTGGCTGCTCTGCTCTGCTCCAGCCTTCGTTTACATTCCATCTTCTCCCTGTACTCTCGTTCTCAAGCTTGAGACGGAGTCTTCTACACAAACAAGCGTGAAAATAATATCATGAACTTTTCCACGATGTGTGGGAGGGGGTTTCAACAGACATTACGCTCATCTACACTGCTCAAGCTAATTAATCCTTCGCGTTACAATGTCTTCCGCATCTTTCCCTAAATACTGCACAATCCACCCCTTAGATGAGCGTGATGCATGTTGAAACGGATATCATTTACTTTGACATTCCGCTAGATAGGTTGCTACTAATACTGGTCAACGTTATTCTAAGCGCTTGCATCTTTAGTATGAAAACTGCTTAGTGCATACATATAGTCTACATAGTATAGTCATTAGCGTAACACAAACAATCAATAACCAAATTAGCTGTTGTAACACTATAGTTAGCGTCTTTATAGCTCATAGTGCCCAGCCTAAGAAGATGTCATACTGCTCAGTTATTTGCTGGATGCATGAAGCAGTGTGCATAAGCTGTTTAGTGTTTATGGTCTTCAGTATGGCTGTATCCTTGTTGTATTTAGCTGCCATATCAAATTTAGCAAAGGTAACTTGTGCGTAGTGCCTGATTGCCTCTTATCTGGGTAGCTTAACAACAAGCAAAATGTTCCACTCTAACTGCTCACGCATTTGTGTCTGTAATGCGGTTATGGTGAACTTGGTGGGTACAAGATGTGAGTGCTTATGTCAATAATGTTAGTAATATTGCGCGTACACATTACTTGCTCTCCGGTGGTTTGTATAAATTCGTTAATAAGTAAGGGATGATTGGTAACGTAACATATGCTCTCTGTTCCTATCAGATATAAGTTTGTGCCATTGATAGGATAAGGTAACCATTCACATTCTCCTGGTATTGGGTGAAGGCATGGGTCTAGCACCCGTCCAGTGTGGGTACATACCCACCCCTTAGACCAATCTGCACATCTAGTGGGATCTACGGTGTGATTTGTTTGATCAATCCACTTTTTTGTCAGTGTGAGGTATCCACCATTCTTCACCTATTACTATAGGGAGCAATATAAAGGGGCACCATATTTCAGGAGGAAGATTACTTCTAGCTATATCAAAATGAGCATAACACATCTCTCCCTCACAATGGAATCGTATAGGCTTTACCCATATTTCCTCAGGCAAATGCAATTGCTGTCTCCAATATTCACATTGAAGCTGTCCCCATTCCACTTTGAAGACTACATACCGTTGATTAACAATACTTTGCCATAGTATGCACTGAATTCCTTTGGACATTGTTTGGGTGCTTTGAAAGCTTTTTCCAAATTGTTCACAAGTGACATTATGCCATTGCCAATCACAATACAACCCACGCAGGACTTGCCATACGTCTTGTGAGTGTGTAGGCCCCCATTGAGAAATTACTTTTATGGCCTCTCCTGTACTATATCCTGTAGAAGATATCTTGTTCCTAATGGCTTCAACATCAAAAGAATTCAGGGCCCCTACCCCGATTCCGGTGGCCCCAGCTATCAAGGACCCTAGATCTCTTCTATTGCGTAACTTTAGCAAGGGCCATAACTGTGATGTCCATGGTGCACATAATAGATCATACTTTGAGACATTCCCCTTGACAAAATTTATCTGTAACACAATACGATTAATTATGCTTGCATGCAGAACTTGCTTACATCCTATTCTATATCGCATTATAGGAACGTTGCTTAAGTTGTTAACCATGTGTCTTTCGGTTATATAAAACATGAAGGCTGGTATTCTATTGTTCATTGTAACAACCACCATGTGTCCTGGTATCACAATATTTACATATCATGTTTAGCATATAATTCAAAGCCTGTACTGTTGCTGGCGTCTCCTGCAACTCGTTTAGTCCGTTGGCATGTCGGATTTGCTGTCCAGTTACCTTCCAGGTCACAGCTTTGGCAGCCATCCACTTGCCTCCAGGTACCTCCACGTTGCAAAGTAAAACATTTCCCGGGTCATCAGTTATGTTAGCTGCTTGAGGTGCACAAGTGACATGACGGACTATATTCGGTCGGACTCATACACTTTTTCCGGTTCTAATCATGAACCACGTCATCGATGCAGATGTCATCATTTACGACCGTGGGGTAAGTCTCACTGCAAGTACAAACACAGGTACATTTGAGTTCTTTAAAAGTATAATATACGTACTCCCCACCCCTTGACTCAATAGCTCTCCTGCCTCTGGCTTTTTTTTCCTGGATGGTTCACCCATACTTTCCTTCCTGTGCTTCCAAATCCTCCCTCACCTCTCTGGGTGTTATCGGGGGGGCAGATCTTTCTTCAATGTGAGGGGTGTACGCTTGTTCACCAATCACTTGTGCAAGTCTATCATGTGCTGATAACTTTTTTAGCTGTTCTTTCAACAATCCGTTATATCTCTCAATCATGCCTACAGCTTGTGGATAATAACTAAGGTGCACAATCCACCGAATTCCTTGTTCCTGCCCCAGCCCTGCACTGTTTTCCCTGAAAAGTATGTGCCCCTATCTGTTTGGATCTCATCATGTGCCCCATAATGTTTTCTCAGGTAGTTTAGCCTTCGCAAAGTGGTCTTTTGGTCTGCAGACTTACAGGGCATACCGAACATAAGGCCAGAGTAGGTGTCCACCATGGTCAATACGTAGCTTTTTCCTCCTTCCTTTGGTAGCGGCCCGATATAATCCAATTGCCACACTGTAGGAGCTGCAGTTCCTCTTCTGATATGGCCGCTAGGCTTCTTTTGCAAGGGCATTTGTCTAATCCGGTTGCATGTGGGGTACTCCTTTACTGCTTTTTGCACTTGTTCTTTAGTGGCTGGAATTTGTTGTAGCTGTGCCCATGCATAAGTGCCATTCTCTCCTGGATGTCCGGATGTTGCATGGGCCCGGTTTGCTAAAGCGGCTTCAGCTTCCTCCTTGATGACCACCGTTCGCGTTTTGGCCATCTGATCTACGGTATTGTCGAATAGAGATGCAAGTGAGGTGTCCAATGGGAAATGGGCATCCACATGCCCCACATAGATTTGACATTTGTGCCCTTTCACCCACATCTTTTCCCACATCTGTTCGCCTCCCGAAATGGGGGTGCCTTTAATTTTCCATCCATCCTTGCGCCAAGTCGGGGCCCTGCTTGCTAGTCCTTGGTAAGTGGCCCGACTGTCAGTGTGCACAAATGTTTTCTCTCTGATGGGGGCTTGTTCGATCACTGCTGCTACCCCCTGCAGTTCTGCACGCTGGCTTGATTCATTATCCCCTTCTCGCAGCAACATAGTTTCTGTAGCAGGCTGGAATGCAACTATTTTCCTTTGTCTTTTTCCTTGATAGTACCGGGCGGTACCATCTGTGAACCATAAATTTTGCCGTTCTTCTTCGGTGAGTTGTTCAAAAGGCGGGGCTGTTTTAAATGGTGAGGACTCCATCTCAGAAGGCTCTGGTGAGGGGACCATAGCTTGAAAGTCCACTGCCCCCAGCATATCTTCTTGTAACTTCGATACTCCTGCTGGCCCCGGTTTTGCCCTCTGCTGCAGATACCATTTCCACTTCACAATGGCAAACTCCTGCACTCTGCCTACTTTATTGCCAACCCCTCATTTTTTTTCCTGCCTCTGCCATAGGCTCCACATCACTACATCATCTACATCATCCTGTACTATCATTTCCAGCTCAAACGGGTCTCCTTCTGTGATGGGACCTAACGTAAAAGGATTCTGTAATGTGTCTTTTGCTCCAGTGTCCCACAACCTCACCAACCATTTAAACAAAGGCTCTGCAGGCATCTGCTTTAACATACGGGTTCTCTGCAACAATTCACTCTGCGTATAATCTCTTACCAAACAAGAATTCTGTATTTGCCCGCCATTCGCTCCCTTTTCATCTTCAATTTCACCTACACGTCCTTCTCCACTTTCAACTCCACCTAGTTCTGTTACACGTACTTCCACCTCATCCTCCCAAGTATGTGGATCCCAATTTTATTTGCGTACCAATGCCCTCACTTGCACAGTTAAGGGTATTTTAGGCTTCTACCTACTCTTCTGTTTGCGTATCAGTGCCCTCACTTGCACAGTTGAGGGCATTTTAGGCTTCTGCCTACTCTTCTGTCTGCATATCAGTGCCCTCACTTACACAGTTAAGGGCATTTTAGGCTTCTGCCTACTCTTCTGTTTGCGTATCATTGCCCTCACTTGCACAGTTGAGGGCATTTTAGGCTTCTGCCTACTCTTCTGTTTTGCTACTCGTACTGCTAATGCGGTGCACCTTGCCTCCATTTGATCACCCCGAGTCACTGCACTTTCTATTGTTTCTTTCATAAGTAACCGCCTTTCCTGCAAGGCTGCAACCTCATCCCGCAGTTTTATTATCTCTGCATTGTGTGTTAATGTTTTCCTGTATACCGTACGGAGCGCAGACAGGTAAAGCCATCCCACTTGCCCTGCTGCTTTCAGCTCCAGCTTTGCCCCTCTTAGCTTCACACTCTCAAACGCATCTTCCACTAAGAGAGGAGTCACTTTCTCATCTAACCACCGGCGCTGCCCACCGGTTCGGGAGTCCTGCCACACCAGAGAACGGGTCAGTTGCTAACCACCCAGGAATTGATCTGACTTCTGCCCCATGCTGCCTTCCGCTCTCTGCCTCACTTTTCTTATGTCCCCAAAGAGGCATTATTGACTTATACCCCACTTCTGGTACCAAATGTCTTATCCAGGTGTCTGGTTGACACCTGTTCGGTATAAGTCAATAACGAGGCTCAATGAAGGACCACACGCAAATTATAAATACAATTTAGTTTTACTAGAATTGCAGATAAAATGTAAGCATTTAGCACATTAACAATAGTAGAATAAAAATAGCAATGAAAAGCATCTATTTATATATATATAGGCAAAGAATTAATTGACAGATATGTTTTGATTAACTGTATACTAAAATGCATTGCGCTACGATATTCAGGAATACTTCAGATAAGCTTTGTTTTACTGCACACCAAAATGCATGTTTCAATTACTGCAGCAGGCTCTCACTACGATGTTCAGGAGGCAATATATAAACAAACTAAATACTTCTGAAAAGCTTTGATTTACTACACACCTAAATGCATGTTTCAGTTATTGCAGCAGTTCACACTAATAGGTTTAGAAAGCAAAATAAAATTGAGCTGAATACTTCAGGTTATAAACACAGTGCAGGCATAAATAATCAGTCATAATAATAGAGCAGAGAAACAAAGGTGTTTTATCCCTGTGTGGAAACTTAACTTAATCCACGACATGCTGGGGAGCCCTCTACCGCCTGCTTGGACCTCTCTCCCCCTCAAGCACCACGAACAAACAGGGAGGTAGCGCTGGGCCATGGCAGCTTCCACAATTCCATCTGCGAGCTTCCAAATCCCTCACACACAGTTCAGTGCTTAAATAACTCGAAGCTTGGATTCTATCTCATTCTGGCATTTTCTAGCTAATTTTATCAGTACTTGGCTGCTCTGCTCTGCTCAAGCCTTTGTTTACATTCCATCTTCTCCCTGTACTCTCGTTCTCAAGCTTGAGACGGAGTCTTCTACACAAACAAGCGTGAAAATAATATCATGAACTTTTCCACGATGTTTGGGAGGGGGTTTCAACAGGCATTACGCTCATCTACACTGCTCAAGCTAATTAACCCTTCACGTTACAATGTCTTCCGCATCTTTCCCTAAATACTGCACAGCATGCTAGTGTAAGTCACCTACAAAAATGATTGCCCAGTGTCTGGGTTTAGTGTTTACCTTTCCCAATCATGCGGTGTTCTTTTAAGGACTTACAGGGGTAAAGTGGGTGCTTGAATTACTAAAGGAAGAAAGGAAATCAGAGCCCAGGCATGCATTTCTTTACTCGGGTGGAAAATATAAGTAGGAGATACTATTATATATGTCAACTTATAAGATATTTCAGTGGGCAAACATTGTGTTTGAAAAGAGAAGAGAGAGGAGATTATCACTTTGGGTGTTCTAGATTTCATGCAAGAAGGTAGAGTGAGGAAGGAACAAGCCACAGTACCTTCAATATTTACTACATAAATGCTGTTTGTGAATAGGCTCTAAAGACTTGACTGAGTACAAATCCCAAGGGAATGTATTGGGTCAAAACATTTTTTGAAGGCATTATTTGAACAAATTGACCTTAGAAACAAAGGAAATTATAGTGGAATGGAGTGTGACCATCTAGCCTTATTGTTCCAATTCTCAATTCTTGGTGGGTCTTATTGATGAATATTGAACTGTAAAAGCAATATAGGTGTATTCAATGTATTATCAATAGTGCAGTGTCAACTCATAGGTATCTTATAGTCATAGGTATTGTATAGTCTAAACATAGAGGCCCTAATTATGACTTCAGCGGATGGAAAAGGCCGTCCGACGAAGTCCTGCAGTCAGGTTACCACCAGTGCGGTCCCCTTCCCGCAGCCCCACAGAGTTTCTGCCCGCTGTCCTAGCGGAAAACAGCTCACATCATTGACGCCAGCTCATAACAGATGCACTGTTGCGGTACAATGGGTGCACCAGCACCCGTTGAACTTTTAACTGTCTGCAGAGCACGATGATGCTGGCCATGGGGGCCCCTGCAATGTCCATGTCAAGTGCATGGGCAGAGCAGGAGCCCCCATGGGTTTCCCTGCACCCCGTTTCCACCAGCCTTTACATGGCCGTACTACCGCCATGTAATCATCGTCAGAGAAGGGACTCAGATTAGGACCTCCAGCATCTCCAGTGGAGAAGAAATGGCGGTGATCGCGGTCCGACCGTGGTGCAATTGCCACAGTCATAATGTGGCTGTCAGATAGCCATATAGGTGCCAGTCAGACTGCCACCGCACTGTAATGAGGCCCATAGTTATGTAACATATGAGTAATGGATAATTGGCTCAGATATAGTAGTGATTCAGTGGTTACAATATTTTCCTACTGCGATGGTATCAAATACAATTATTTGTGCTTTAATTGTGTGCAATTGTGTCTTTTAAATTCTAGACAAATATATAAAGCTGCTCAACCATCTGCTCAAAGCAGGAGGGGTTGAAGTATTCACATTCAAATTGGTTATGAAGGGAGACAGTTAGAAACATACCCAATATTCATTTAACTATAATCAAATAAAATAGGCCAAGTGTGGTTATGAAATGAGTACACTGTAATAATTGCACTTGAAATAAAGAATTTTTACTCAACAATATATTCTCACTATCAAACGGCTCTACATCAACAATTTAAATTAGTGAAGTTATAACTAGTGTTTTATTATTTTATTGTAGACATGGAAAACTGCCTGAAATGCCCTGAGGACCAGTGGCCAAATGAGAAGAAGGACAACTGCATCCCCAAGGTCATAGTCTTCCTCTCATACAGTGACAACCTTGGTGTAAGTTTGGCTGCTATCGCCATTATTTTTTCAGCAGCCACAGTTGGAGTACTGGGATTCATTGTGAGCCACCGCAACACCGCAATATTGAGGGCTAATAACCGGGAACTCAGCTACGCACTCCTCATCTCCTTAATGTTGGCCTTTCTCTGTTCCCTCCTGTTCATTGGACACCCTAATAAGGTCACCTGTCTGATCCAGCAGGCTTCATTTGGGGTTATATTTACTGTTGCTGTGTCTTGTGTATTAGCAAAAACCATCACTGTTGTTATTGCCTTTAATGCCACCAGACCTGGAAGCAGGTTAAAAGGATGGCTGGGATCTCGAGTATCTGGCTCTTTTGTGACCTTGTGTACACTGGTACAAGTAGTAATTTGTCTCTCTTGGTCGCTTACATCTCCACCTCACCCTGAAGCCGACATGCAGCCTGAAATTGGGAATATGATCCTGCAGTGTGACCCAGGGTCTACTGTTGCCCTGTACACTGTGATTGGTTACATTGGAATGCTAGCATTTGCCAGCTTCATTGTGGCTTTCCTTGCCAGGAACCTACCTGATAGATTCAACGAGGCCAAACTCATCACATTCAGCATGTTGGTGTTCTGCAGCGTCTGGGTCTCCTTCATCCCAGCCTACCTGAGCACCAAGGGAAGGTACATGGTGGCCGTGGAGATCTTCGCCATATTGGCTTCAAGCTCTGGGCTCCTGGGCTGGATATTTATTCCGAAATGTTATCTTATTCTGCGTGGGCAAGATAGTGACAAGAAAAAGCATTTTACCTTAAAGACTCATTTGTAGGTACACATTGAATGTTGTAAACTAAGACACCATTTCACATTGCAGCAATTTCAGGGGATTCTAAATGTGTATTTACGTTCAGGCTCTACAAGATTTAAATCACAGTATACGTGATTGAAACACCACATGTGTCTCTTATCTGTACTTTCATTTAGGTTTTACAATGTACATTAATATTCATTATATAATTATACTACAACTTTGAGGTGCTTGTTACCACAATAAATCAATTTACTTTGCATGAATGAAGCTTGGCTTGTCAACTCACTATATAGATATAGAATTCTGATGCTTTCAAATTCTGAGGATCAGCATTTGGTTAATCTGTGGATACAAATGCGTGTGTTGACTTGTGGCTGGGCTCGGGGCTTGGGAGGGTGAACTCACCTTAGGTAGTACTGGTAAGATATAACTAAACAATTTGAGTCTGGGTTGGTTCCAGAGTGACAAAGAGAGGAAGGTAGTGGAGGGGACAGAGCTGTGGGTTCAAGCCCACTGGAATTAGTGGTTGGCTCAAACAAATGACAGAAGATACAGAGAAAGTTAAGAGGTGTGCTTTGATTACACCCCATCCAGCCGCCAGTCCTACTCCTCATCTCCTACGGTCATCTCTAGTGTTGCATAGATTCTAGAACCTATGCTACACACAATTCTCACAGTAAGCACGAGAAGCGATTGAGGGGTGACAGAATTCTCAACTCAAGTCATCATGGCCTCCAACTCTTCAAATGGAACTGTAGCTGCAGTTAGTGGCCAATGAAGTTCAGTACTATTTACAGGGCAACATTAGAGGCAGGCAGAATTGCAGAGTTACATAAAAACTCAGTGGGATTCCTCAGAGTTCCATGAATGGGTGGAATTGGGCATGTTGCGCTGCTTGCACTGATTGCATAATAAAGAGTGTGGATGAAGGAGGGGCACACGTGAATAAGGGACATTACACATAGAAATCCTAAGAAAATGTCAGTGACCAGGATATATATGTACATCACTGAAAAAGCCAAAGGTTACAGGGACGTTATAATTAGGTTCTGAATGTACTCGTACAAAACCATGGAAATTCAGCAGTTATTTTTAGAGTTCTTTTAAGTAACTATAACTCTCGCCCTAAGGTAACTATAACTCGCGCCCTTGCCATGCACAGTTTTCTGATCAATAAATTTGTTGCAAATGTTGCAGTGATAATATCAAAGATTCCACACACGATCTCATCAATGATATAATATGTGGAGTATTTAGCTGTGTATGACGAAGGACCCCCTAGTCCTTCGGGGACCTTGTCCCGTGAAATAAAATGGCGGCCGCAACTTTGTAGTCAGGTTGCAGTCAGCCAGTTGCAACAGTTCTTTTCGCATGCGTATTCGCAAACAAATCACGAATTTTGAGAATTACTCGCAGCCAGAGATACAAATTTATTTTCCCTTTAAGTTCCCAAAAACTACTGAACAGATTCACACCAAATAAGTGAAAGTGCAATCTGCCTACTGAAACTAGCATTCTGCCAAATTTGGTGCAATTCCGTCCTGTGGTTCGGCCTGTAGTAGTGTCTAAAGAATCCTATGGGAATCCACAGGGGAAATGCAACATTTTTTTCAGTCTTCTTTTTCTTGGCCCTCACTTGATGGATCACCCAGAAACTTTCCATGCGCAAGAAGAATCACCGCAACACTTTTTTGGGAAAATGTTGTGAAGATTCGTCAAATGGCCCCAAAGATATAGGCAAGTCAAAAAACTCTCTTTCTATGGAAACATGGTGCTAACTATAACTGCCTAGTGGTGACCGCCACTAGGTAATATAACTAGGTTATATATAGATATATATATATATATATATATATATATATATATATATATATAACCCTTCTGAGAGGTGGAAATGGTCACAAGGTTGTGAAAGTAAGCAACACTAAGAGGGTACATAACATATTGAATAAAGCCACACCTTGAACTAGAATATATGAGAATCCCAATCATATACACAGTGCTCAAAAACAACAAATCAGTGACAGATACACAACTTTGCATTTAATACCAGGCAACAACTGGATGTTACATCTCAGTATATGAGTAGACAGGTTCCTACAATTATGTACTGTATGCGTGTTAGTCAACATAACACATGCTATGGCACAGCGAGAGCAGATAAACATCAGTGCTAAAGACATCACAATATGCATCATATGTGTGTAATTATAGGAAATGCCACAGCTAAAATCTTTCCTATTCCGCTGCCTGTAAGTTTTACCAAACACAATTCGCCACATTAAATGATTGATTTTAGTGAACCGAGTAGTTGCGTGATCTCCATGGCATGGGTGGAAAGCGAACTAGGGTGTGCTATGTTGTCCCTATTCTGCTCTAATGTTCCACAACTTATGTCGTGTTCTGAATGTCTTATTATTCTAATGTATTGTTCCAGTCTTGAAATGTGTCGGGTTCTGTAGGGTGTTTGTATGGGGGTCATTTAGGGGTCGCAGCTGCGACCCCTGGCTTGCCCCTTACTACCCCTGGCACTATCCCTGCGACCCCTGGCCACAGCTGTGTCAAAATTAGTTCCAGGAACACTCAGGACATAGACTCCAACACCCTTGTTTTAATGTAAAAGGCCATTTATTACGACAGGCTTGCTCATCATAATAAAACATCAATGTAACCGGAACTTAAATGACAACTTTTTATCTTTAACCTTGTAACTCCCCTTCTTCCATCCTCACTTCAATCCACCACGTATCCTTCACTTACCCAATTTCCACTTCCATTCCCACACATCCCCCTTTTCTTTTTATCCCTTACCTGACTTGGGCCTCCCCCAGTCTGTCATCCTTCACCTGCTTCTTTTTCCCCCTGGAAGGGTGGACAAGCCTGCTTCTGACTCTCCACCCTCCCACATCTACTGCCTGTACCAAGCAACCTGGCCTAAAACTGGCAATGAAAGTTCCCCCATCCCTTTCATACACTCTCACACCGGACCCATCCTGCTGAACTTCCTACCTGTTGGGCGAGCGGGTGTCCAACCTCTGTGCAGCATGACTTGCTGGCACCGAAGAGGACGATCCTCCAGCCCTAATACCCCTTTGTACCCTCCCCGAGGACCCTCCTACGCCCACATCCCAACCTATCTAAACCCTGGCCGTCTACATCCGGCCCAAGAGCTCCCGTGAAGAGACTGGACTGCCTCCTGCTCTTCACTGGGCCCTATTGAGACATAGGGCCTGATTACAACTTTGGAGGAGGTGTTAATCCGTCCCAAAAGTGACGGTAAAGTGACGGATATACCACCAGCCGTATTACGAGTTCCATAGGATATAATGGACTCGTAATACGGCTGGTGGTATATCCATCACTTTACCGTCACTTTTGGGACGGATTAGCACCTCCTCCAAAGTTGTAATCAGGCCCATAGACTCCGACACCCTTGGCACTATCCCTGCAACCCCTGGCCCCAGAGGTGGCAAAGTCAGTGCCAGGAACACTCGGACATAGACATCCCCCCTGGAAGGGTGGACAAGCCCGCATCTGACTCTCCACCGTCCCCCATCTATTGCCACTCAGCACAAACCCAACTGGAGTTTTGCTGCCCCACCTGTGAACCCACTGCAACACGTCATGCCTTTCCATCAACCTCACTCCGCCAAAGTTTTTCTCCCCATAAGTTAGTCAGCAAGAAATGCAACTCCATCATGTAATGTGCATTCCTCATTTCCAAGAGATGAACACCGCCATCGCTGAAACGCACCTGCTCATCTTGTTTTATCCCCTCGTGTGTCAGTACTTTAATGTCCTAAGCCCAGCAGAAAACCTGCATAGCCCTATTGGGCCTCCTCCGACCCCTCTCAATAGCCCCATGTTTTTGTGCTCCATGCTATTTTCTCTGTGACACAAATTCTATCCACACTAAGCAAGTCCCATGCATGTTGCGCCTCAGCAGTACCACATCTCGTTGCATGTTTTGCAGAAGGGTGAGCCCAGAGAGATGGACCAGGTAATTCTCCCCAAGGTGTAAAATCAATACTCAGGACATCCCCACGTCAGCAAAATCGATGTAATAAAAGGAAACAAATTCCTCCACCTCATGCCGCTCTTTCCCCACCACAGTACTTCGTGCCTGCTACTTGGGAGTCCAAAAGTTCATCCATAGACCTGCTTCTCTGCATATTTAGCCATCCAATTAATAAAAGAGTGTCTGACTGTTAGACGTTTTCATCCTTGGCTTGTTCTCAACCTTTTGCTTCTGTTCTTCAGGTTGTTGATGTGTGCTGGACTCAGATTTTGCTGTTTTTGTTACTCTGGGCACTTTACCACTGCTAATCAGTGCTAAAGTTCAAGTGCTCCTTTACCAACTGTGTGTGTAATTTGCTTATCCATGATTGGCATATTTGATTTATTAGTAAGTCCCTAGTACAGTTCACTAAATCAAATGCTACTAGTGGGCCTGCAGCACTGGGTGTGCCACCCACATAAGTATCTCTGGTCTCAGACCTCCCACTGCAGTGTCTGTGTGTGCAGTTTTAACTGTAAATTTGACTTGGCAAGTCTATCCACTTGCCAGGCCTAAACCTTCCTTTTTCTTACATGTAAGATACCCCTAAGGTAGGCCCCAGGTAGCCCCAAGGGCAGTTTGCAGTGTATGGTTAAGGTAGGACATATAGGCCCTCATTACAACCCTGGCCGTCGCTGATAAAGCAGCGGTAATACCGCCAACAGGCCGGCGGTAAAAAAAATGGAATTATGTCCATGGCTGAAACTGCCAACACAGACAACGACTTTAACACTCCGCCCGCCAGGGCGGTAGAAACAAACACAGCAACAGTAACCGGCAACAGACAGGCGGAAGACAATGTACCGCCCACACTATTACAAGGCACCAATCCGCCAGATTTTCCAGGGCAGTACCAACGCCATCAAAAGCACGGCGGAAACAGTACACAGAAGGGAAACCACTCACCTCTCGACAGTCAACGAACAACCAGGACACCATGGAGCCCGAGTTACAGGTCCTGCTGATGCTGGTCTACCTCCTCATTTGCCAGGAACATCAAAGACGGCGGTGACGATGACAGTGAGTACTGTACCTAGCACACCGGGGAGGGGAGGAGGGAAAAGAGAGTGACACGCGCACGCAACACCTCCACCCACAACAACACAGACACACACATATATCCAATCACATCACAGATACACCCCGTCACCCCAAGGAAGAACGCAAGGACCAAATGAAATGAGTTTAACAAGTGTAATATTAGAACAATCAGATAGCCCAAGATAACTTTAAATCATCAGTATATACAAATATTAACAGAAAATACACAAGTCCGTACACTGTCCCATTAAATGTCCGTGGACCATTGGTCCCAAAAAGCATGGGCGAAGCCCACACATGACACCTGCCTCAAAACGGAGAGAACACTACAGGGGCATCAGGTTGAAAAAGATCAGGCACCTCAGGGGGGGAAGGGGAGGGGGGGCACCTCAGCTGGATGATGGGATGACACCACTGCTCCTTGAGGGGGCTCCATGCCCACTGCTTTCTCCTGGGGAGTGCAAAGCCACAGTCTCTCATGTCTCTCAAGTGGGTGCTTTGCCCACTTCTTGGTCCAGGGGAGTGCAAAGCCACAGTCTCTCAACTCTCTCAAGTGGGTGCACTGCCCACTGCTTGGTCCTGGGGAGCGCAAAGCCACAGTCTCTCAACTCTCTCAAATGGGTGCACTTCCCACTTCTTGGTCCTGTGGAGCGCAAAGCCACAGTCTCTCAAGTCTCTCAAGTGAGTACACTGCCCACTGCTTGGTCCTGGGGAGCGCAAAGCCACAGTCTCTCAAGTCTCTCAAGTGAGTGCACTGCCCACTGCTTGGTCCTGGGGAGTGCCAAGCCACAGTCTCTCTAGTGGGTGGCGTCTTCCACTAGTTCTGGAGGGGGCTTTGTGCCAAGAGTGCGTCGTCCTGCCAAGGACTGTGTTAGTGGATGCTTTTCTCCACTGGTTCTTGAGGGGGTTTTGTGCCCAGAGTGCTTCATCCTGCCAAGGACTGTGTTAGTGGATGCTTTTCTCCACTGGTTCTGGAGGGGACTTTGTGCCCAGAGTGCTTTATCCTGCCAAGGACTGGGGTAGTGGATGCTTTTCTCCACTGGCTCTGGAGGGGGCTTTGTGCCCAGAGTTCTTCATCCTGCCAAGGACTGGGATAGTGGATGCTTTTCTCCACTGGCTCTGGAGGGGGCTTTGTGCCCAGTGTGCTTCATCCTGCTAAGGACTGGGGTAGTGGATGCTTTTCTCCACTGGTTCTGGAGGAGGCTTTGTGCCCACAGTGCTTCATCCTGCCAAGGACTGGGTTAGTGGATGCTTTTCTCCACTGGTTCTGGAGGAGGCTTGGTGCCCAGAGTGCTTCATCCTGCCAAGGACTGGGGTAGTGGATGCTTTTCTCCACTGGTTCTGGAGGGGGCTTGGTGCCCAGTGTTGCAGCACCAGGGTAGTGGCAGTTCCCATTCCCTCACCTGGGTGTCTGAGCCACGAGATTTTCCGGTAACAGGTAGCATGACACTCCATGGAGGCAGAGCCACCCTCTACATTGGGACGACTTAGGCTGCACATTGCTGGTAGTGCCAGTGCTGGTGGTGTTGTCTCATGTAGTGTGTCCAGGTTCTAGGACATCTCTTGCAGCCTCAGACGGGTGCCCACTGGGGATGATGCTGATGTCCGCTGTAGTGGCACTGGCTGGGCACGTCGCGGGGCAGATGGTGGTGGCTGTGGCGGTGTCTGCGGCGGAGATGCTGTCGGTGGTGCCCGTGGTGCAGGTGTCTGCAGTAGTGGAGGGAGACACCAGGCCGTCTCCTGCTGCCTCGGAACGCTGCCCACTGGAAATGATGCTGATGTCCGCTGTAGTGGCACTGGCTGGGCACGTCGCGGGGCAGGTGGCGGTGCCTGCGGCGATGTCTGCGGCGGAGATGCTGTCGGTGGTGCGCGTGGTGACAGTGATGCAGGTGTCTGCAGTAGTGGAGGGAGACACCAGGCTGTCTCCTGCAGCCTTGGAAGTCTGCCCACTGCGGAAGATGCTGGTGACTGTAGTTGTGGCAGCTGCCGTGCAGGAGGCAGTTGTTGCGGTGGTGCTCACCGCGGTACAGGTTGCTGGCCTGTCTTGAGAAATGGGGGTCACCAGTCCCTCACCCGGAGGATCCATGCCCTGAGGTGACTTTCCTTTGCTCTTGTGTCCCTTCCCCACCTTGGAAGTCGCTGCTGGGAACTTGGCACTGTCATCTTTGGTTCTGGATGAGGCCTTGCTGGATGGGTGGTGCGACTTTTCTCTTCTGCATGCTGGCCCCTTCTTCACCTTGGCAGGTGGCGGAATAGGGTGGTCCTTGGCTTCAGTAGGTGGCACATTGGCATCCCTGGTGGGTGCCCCCTTCGATCCTCCCGGACTTGCAAGGATCACAGTGGACGACAATTTGGTGGCAGAGGTGCTGGTCTGGGCTCTAGACAACCTGGCCCTAGGGGAAGGACGGGGGGGAGGTGTGGGGAAGAGGTCAATGTTAGCCAGGAAACATTTTTTAGACACACTGGGACAGGAAGATGGAGGGGGTTTGGGAGTGGAGGGAGAGATAGTAGTTGTAGGAGGTGTGCGTCTGCGGAGTTTGGGTGAAGGTGCATGGGTTGGAGGCTGTTGTGAGGTGGATGGCTGTTGAGTGGGTGTGTGCTGGCGTTTGTGTACTTTTGGAGGAGGGCTCACAGACACACTGGGAGAGGACTCAGGGGACGTGTGAATGGTAGTGGAGGTGGTGATTGCACGTGAGCGGTGTATAGTGATGGGCGTGCTGGTGATGAAGGTAGTGACTGAGGATGTAGTGCATGCAGGTGTGAGTGGAGACGAGACTGGGAGGGACGTGAAGGAGGGGGACACAGTGGTGTCAGTGGATGTTGGTGTGTCTGCATGGATATGGTGCTTGTGTGAGTGCCTGTGGGATGTGTGGTGCTTATGTTTGCCCGAGCCACTTTTGTGTGTTGATGTGTGTGCATATGGGCTGATGGTGTGCTTGGGATAGGTTGAGGTACAGGGGATTGGGTCTTGGTAGTGGAGTTTGGAGGGGGGAGGCTGGACACAGGGACAATGGCTGCCATCAGTGCTGAGGCCAGAGCCTGAAATGCTCTCTTTTGGGCTGTCACGCCTGAATGAATGCCCTCCAGGTATGCATTTGTTTGCTGCAAATGCCTCTTGACACCCTGGTATGCATTCAAAATGGTTGACTGCCCAACAGTGAAGGATCTCAGGAGGTCAATAGCCTCCTCACTGAGGGCAGCAGGGCTGACTGTGACAGGGCCTGAGGTGCCTGGGGCAAAGGAGATGCCCACCCTCCTGGCTGAGCGGGCACGGGAAACACGCTGAGGGGCTGCTGTGAGGGCGGTGCTGGTGGGGGGGTGGTGGCTATACCTGTTGTTGTGGTGGGCACAGAGGTGCCTGCCACTGCAAGGGAGCTCCCATCAGAGGAGGAGTCGCTGTCACTGGTGTCCCCTCCTGTCCCCGTCGTGGAGCTCCCCTCGCCCTCAGTCCCACTGGTGCCTTCAGACTCCGTACATTCACCCTCCTGGGCCATGTGGGTTGCAGCTCCCTCCTGCTTCGGTGTCACTGCTCCTCTGCCAGATGATGCTAATGCACACAAGGACAGGGTGCCAAACAAAAAGGGGCGGAAGACAGAGGAGACACATGGTCAATGCCAGCAACACCACTACCGTTGGTGGACACAACACACAGGGAGCAGCCCTATGCACTAGGCCATGCACTAACAGTTCGTAGGAAAATCACCTGCCCATGGGGCACTATGCCTAACCCCATTTGCTGCACACCTGGAACCCATAGGAGCCTGACTAGTTGTAGATGGTCACTACCACTATTGGGGTTGGAGTGCCACAGAGCCTGCCTAACAAGGGATCTACCCTAGGAAGTTCACCCTGGTCTAGTGAAACCCACAGCCCACATCCCCCACCCAGACACCTTGTAAAGCGAGCAGAGTCAGCTGAATGAGACTGTACCCCCCCGCTTGAGGCTGCTGTGATGCCCTCAAGCGCCCATCTAACTCCAGATATGCCACCGCCAGGATCCGGAACATCAGGGGGGTCATGGTGCGACAGGCACCCCTTCCACGTTGGGAGGCCATCCTCAGCTGGGCCTCCACCTTCTTCTTGCTCCAGCGGCACAGGTCCTCCCATCTCTTGCAGCAGTGGGTGCTCCGTCTATGATAGACCCCCAGGGTCCACACTTCCTTGGCAATGGCGCACCGAATACCCTTCTTCTGGTGGGCGCTGACCTAGAGGAAAGGTACAGGAGGAAAGGAAAATACTCCCCCGCCAGGTTCGTCATACTCATTGACCACCACTTCCCACCCATGCCCTGACACACATACACTCATCATCCTCACATGAAGGCCTCAGCCCACCCCAATATGTCTCTTCTATCTACACCACTCCATACATTCATGTCCCATGCATCATGCTCACAGTGTACTCACCTGTTTGTCTGAAGGACTGTAGAGTAGCGTGTACTGGGGAGGACCCCATCCACTAGTCTCTCCAACTCCTCCACAGTGAAGGCAGGGGCCCTTTCCCCAGACACTTGAGCCATTGTTGCTTCCAGACTGAGGCCACAGCACTATTTGCAGTATAGGTCCTCTCCTGTTGAAGGTCGGGTATCAAGTGAGTGAACTGATAGAAAATGGCGGTCACTTCAGCGGCGGTGCGTACCGTCACTCCCGGCGTACATCGTCATTGGCTCCTGGAACCCATAGGGCCCAATGATAACCAATGCTGAATTGCATGGCGGTCTTCGATCGCCTACCGCAACGCTGCACAACGCCAGTGCAGGTACCTCATTTTCCCTTGTCCCTCCTTACAGATCAGGCAGCCGCCATTTCAGGGTGGCACATGGCAGGGCACCTAACTGCGTCACAGCACATTTGGGCACAAATACGAACAGACAACGCCACACACTGTAGGAGGCTGGTCTGGCTTAAATTGGGTACCTTGTGGTACTTAACCCTTGTGCCAGATCCAGTTATCCCTTATTAGTAGATTAGAAGTGTTCTAGCAGCTTAGGCTGATAGAGGTGGCTATAGCAGAGCAGCTTAGGCTGAACTAGGAGAGATGCAAAGCTCCTGCTATACTACCTGTATCATATAGCACTACATCATGAGAAAACACAATACTCAGAGTTACTAAAAATAAAAGTACTGTATTTTAGTGACAATATGCCAAAACTATCTCAGAGGATATACTCCCCTAGGAGGTATACACAAAATAGACACAAAAACCAAAATCAGATAAGTAAATAGTTAGAAAAGTAGTGCAAACACTGTAGTACACAATAGAATGAAATAGGAGAAAATAGGCCTAGGGGCAACACAAACCATATACTCCAAAAGTGGAATGCGAACCACGAATGAACCCTAGGCCTAGTGTAGTGTAATGTAGTGTAGTGTGTAGAGGGTGGCTGGGAGTGTAAAAAAACACTAAGGGTGTTTAAGATACCCCACCCCAAGACCCTGAAAAGTAGGAGTAAAGTTACCCTACTACCCCAGAAAGACAGTAAAGTTGAGAAAGGGGATTCTACAAAGACAACAACTGACTGTAAAGCACTGAAGATGGATTCCTGGACCTGAGTACCTGCAAAGGAAGGGGACCCAGCCCAAGAGTCACGCAAGTGTCCAGGGGGGCAGGAGCCCAATAAACCCCGGATGAAGGTGCAAAAGGGCTGCCTCTGGGTAGAAGAAGCCGAAGATTCTACAACAACAGAAGGTGCCAAGAACTTCTCCTTTGTTCAGAAGATGTCACACGGTGTGCTGGAGGATGCAGAGTTGTTTCCACGCAAGATAGACCGCAAACAAGCCTTGCTAACTGCAAGAGGCACGGTTGAAGGTTTTGGATGCTGCCAGGGCCCAGGAAAGAACAGGAAGTTGTCCCTTGGAGGAGGAAACAGAGGGGGTGCTCAGCAACAGAGAGAGCCCACGCAGAAGCAAGCAGCACCTGCAGAAGCACCTCGACAGGTGTTCAGAAGATCTGAGCACGGCGGTTGTCTCAGCACAACAAAAGAGGGTCCCACGAAGTCGGAGTCCAACTCAGTGAGTTGGGCAATGCAGGACAGAGTGCTGGGGACCTGGGCTGTGCTGTGCACGAAGGAAGTCACAGAAGCCCTAGCAGCTGCAGTTCACACAGTACACAGGATTACTGTCTGGCGTGGGGAGGCAAGGACTTACCTCCACCAAATTTGGACAGAAGGGCCACTGGACTGTCTGGGACACTTGGAGCCAGCTCCTGTGTTCCAGGGACCACGCTCGTCAAGATGAGAGGGGACCCAGAGGACCGGTGATGCAGAAGTTTGGTGCCTGCGTTAGGAGGGGGAAGATTCCGTCGACCCACAGGAGATTTCTTCTTGGCTTCCAGTGCAGGGTAAAGGCAGACAGCCCTCAGAGCATGCACCATCAGGAAACAGTCAAGAAAGCCGGCAGGATGAGGCACTACAATGTTGCTGGTAGTCTTCTTGCTACTTTGTTGCAGTTTTGCAGGCGTCCTGGAGCAGTCGGCGGTCGATCCTTGGCAGAAGTGGAAGACAGAAGTGCAGAGGAACTCTGGTGAGCTCTTTCATTCGTTCTCTGATGAGAAACCCACAGGAGAGACCCTAAATAGCCCTCAGAGGAGAATTGGCTACCTAACCAGGTAAGAGCCCATCAGGAGGGGTCTCTGACGTCACCTGTTGGCACTGGCCACTCAGAGGTCTCCATTGTGCCCTCGCACCTCTGCATTCAAGATGGCAGAGGTCTGGGACACACTGGAGGAGCTCTGGGCACCACCTCCGGGGTGGTGATGGACAGGGGAGTAGTCACTCCCCTTTCCTTTGTCCAGTTTCGCACCAGAGCAGGGGCTGGGGGCTCCCTGAACCGGTGTAGACTGGCTTATGCAAGGAGGGCACCATCTGTGCCCTTCAAAGCATTTCCAGAGGCTGGGGGAGGCTACTCCTCCCCAGCCCTTAACACCTGTTTCCAAAGGGAGAGGGTATAGCACCCTCTCTCAGAGGTAATCAGTTGTTCTGCCTTCCTGGGACTGGGCTGCCCAGACCCCAGGAGGACAGAAACCTGTCTGAGGGTTGGCAGCAGCGGTAGCTGCAGAGAAAACCCCAGAGAGCTAGTTTGGCAGTACCCAGGGTCCATTCTGGAGCCCCGGGAAGCATGGAATTGTCCCCCCAATACCAGAATGGTATTGGGGTGACAATTCCATGATCCTAGACATGTTACATTGCCATGTTTGGAGTTACCATTGTGAAGTTACACATAGGTATTGACCTATATGTAGAAGACAGCAACTCCGAAGACGGAAGGGCCCTAGAACCACTAGTGTCCTGTATAGATGCATGTTGTTATAGAAGAGGGGACTTAACCAGAGGACAGAGGCCCACGTCCTCTAAGTCAAAATAGTATACAAAACGGGTGAAGTCCCACTTTAAAAGTTATTGGTTTTATTATTATGCCAAACAAGGTAGTCCCAGTTATACAGTCAGTTACTGGTTAGAAAAACATGATGTACAGTCCAAGGTCCAAACATTTTGTAATAGCCAAGGAAAACGGAGAATCAGCCAACACGTGTTTCGCCCCCTCTGGCAATATATTTGCCGGGGCTTTCTCAAGGCTGGAAATAAACAAAAGTAAAAAGTTGCAGTTCAAAATTGTTCATATAGAGAGGATGAGATGTCATTAAGACATCATCAAGAGAGTGAGCTAGAATAAGGGTGCCCGTGCATAGGTCATTAAAAGTGTGCACAGTCCAGATATAGAGTAGTTAGAACCAAATGTTGAATAAAAAGGAAGATATGTGGGTACTAAATGGTGACTGTGATCAAACCCTGTTATATGGAAATTCCAAAAGAGTAAAGCAGCAATCAGTGGCATTACAAGTATGTTCTCAAACGTGAAATTATGGTGGAGAAATGAACGGTGGGAAGTGGATCGAAAAGAGTCCATAATTATCTCCTAGGATCCCAAGAAAAGAAAAGAAAAAAGGAAAATATAGGTTGTCAAATAGTGGTTATCCCCTAGGTGAACTTGTGCTCAGAATTGAAAGATATAAGTGCTCGGGTGCTAAACAAAGTAAAACAAATGCAAATAAATGCAAATAACATACCGCACGCGAAAGAGCAGACATGTATTGGTTATAAACTAGAATAGTTCTTTTCTGTAAAGTAACAAACAATCTATCTATTGGAACATTCATGGTTTAACAAACATATGTTGAACATTTTATATTCAAATGCTAAAACAGCCTGATTTGTTCAAGAGTGTTAAAACACCAGTTACATAGATTGAGTTACACTTTTTTATATGGCATAAAATAGAAACACCGTATGATTTAGAATGCAGGAAGAGCATGACACTATTCAAAGTGAAAAAACTCGTCTATGGGTTTTGAACACCGGAGTAAAGGGAAAGAAGAGTGCTCCAAGTTGTTTCATTACATGTGGCTTGTTAGCCAAAATAAATAGTATTAGGTAATTAGTGTCGATCAATAAGCTTATTAAGTAAGCAAAGACCACTTCTCATTATATATATATCGTATTTCCAATACGGCAGTACGGTGGTCTCAGTATTCAGGGTCTCCTGTTATCGGTAACAGAATTATAAATATCAAAAGGAACAAAGCGTTCGCTTTGAAGGGCTATTTACTCTGAGACCCTTACCTCAAGGTTGCAGAGTTAGGATGCCGTGCGAATACGGCCGAAGATCAGAGTAAGGCACGGGGAGCAGAGCGGACGCGTCCGCGTCTTGAGTCGCGTATTTTATAGCCCGTGTCAAAGGGAAATGAGTAAACAGAAAGAAGGGACTCCCATGTTACGCGCTGGGTAGCGCCGTTTTGGAAGAAAAAGACATAGAAAATAAGCAGTTTCAGTGAGTCAAGGAAGTACATAAATATATACATAAAGGGTTCCGTCTTGTCCGAAGCTAATAAGATGAGATCTAGTGGGTATGCATTATAAGGATGTAGCAGTAATCCGTAGTGGATAAGAAATTACATGCTCACTGCAGATTGAAAAGAACCATGGTGGTGATTCAAAAACTTACATTTACTTTTAAGCAAACTGAAAGCAGATTATTTTAAGAGGTCAAAGAGTAGGATTTTGCTATAGAGCTTAGAGAACAATATAATTACAGGTACATAAAAAGCAGGAAAACACAAGATTCAAAATACTTTATGTTAACCAAAAATGCCATTCATAGTCTTTATTGAGTCCATTGTTAACAGTATCATATTTGATTATTAGACGGCTCTCTTCTTGACGTAGTCGCAATGGTGTGTTACCTCCTCTGGGGGAGGGGATAATGCGTCTTAAACCACAGAAGGTAAAAGTACATTGGTGTTGATGACACTTGTTAAAATGTTCTACCATCGGCGCCTGGATATCGGATTTGTGTATATTCCTGAAATGTTCCTGTATTCGAATTTTGAGGGGCCGTGTCGTACTTCCAATGTAGGTCAGGTTACAAGGGCACCAAATGGCATAAATGACAAAGGTACTGGAACAGTTGATGAAATCGGTGATCCGATGGGTACAATTGTTGATACTTATTGTTTTAGATTTGGATAGGCCTAGTTTGCAGATGGAGCATTTGCTGCAGGTATAGAACCCTGCAGGTTTGGGTGGAAGAAAGGTAGTGGAGATTTTACGTTGAAAGAAAGAAGGACACAGTTTATTACGTAGATTCGGTGCTCTCCTAAACCCTATTTGTGGGTAGCTAGAGATATATTGGTTGATCGAGGAATTATTCACCAGAAGGAACCAAAATGTTTTGAGTGATTTGCGAATGTGCTTGTGCCCATTATGGAAGGCCGTAATGAATCGAATGGTCGTGTTCTTGTCGTTTTGCTTTGGTGTGTTCAGCAGAGAGTTGCGATCTATGTTCCTCACTTCCTTCCGGATGGTATTAAGTGAAGCCTGGTTGTATCCCCTTGACACTAGTCTCGTAGTAATTTCTGAAGAAACTCTGTCTTAATCATTTAAGTTAGAGCAATTTAGTCTAGCACGTCGAAATTCCCCTTTAGGTATATTTCGGATGATGCTAGCCGAATGACAGCTAGTAGCATGAAGGATCGAATTGGCAGATGTCTTTTTGCGAAAGAACTTGGTCATAAGTTTGTTACCCTCAACATAAATCAATAGATCTAAGTATTCAATGGAGGAATTGGAGATTTGATATGTTACTTCAATCTCCCAGGGATTGGGTGTTAAAGACTGAATAAATGTTTGGAGATGAGCCTCTGAGCCTTGCCAAATAAGCAAGATATCGTCTATGTACCTTCCCCAAAAGATGATATGTTTTATGAATTGATCGGAGCGGTCTGACCAGAGCCAATGGTTTTCAACAGCTCCCATCAGGATACAAGCATAAGGTGGAGCAAATTTTGCTCCCATCGCAGTTCCTTGGAGTTGTAGATAATAGTTACCATCAAAGAGAAAATAGTTGTTTTGCAAGCTGAATTTGAGAAAATCCAAGATCATTGCATTGCGTGTAAGGTATTGAACTGATCTGGTAGACAAGCATTTGCTCACTGCTGTTAGCCCATCAGTGTGTTTAATAGAAGTGTAACTCAATCTATGTAACTGGTGTTTTAACACTCTTGAACAAATCAGGCTGTTTTAGCATTTGAATATAAAATGTACAACATATGTTTGTTAAACCATGAATGTTCCAATAGATAGATTGTTTGTTACTTTACAGAAAATAACTATTCTAGTTTATAACCAATACATGTCTGCTCTTTCGCGTGCGGTATGTTATTTGCATTTATTTGCATTTGTTTTACTTTGTTTAGCACCCGAGCACTTATATCTTTCAATTCTGAGCACAAGTTCACCTAGGGGATAACCACTATTTGACAACCTATATTTTCCTTTTTTCTTTTCTTTTCTTGGGATCCTAGGAGATAATTATGGACTCTTTTCGATCCACTTCCCACCGTTCATTTCTCCACCATAATTTCACGTTTGAGAACATACTTGTAATGCCACTGATTGCTGCTTTACTCTTTTGGAATTTCCATATAACAGGGTTTGATCACAGTCACCATTTAGTACCCACATATCTTCCTTTTTATTCAACATTTGGTTCTAACTACTCTATATCTGGACTGAGCACACTTTTAATGACCTATGCACGGGCACCCTTATTCTAGCTCACTCTCTTGATGATGTCTTAATGACATCTCATCCTCTCTATATGAACAATTTTGAACTGCAACTTGTTACTTTTGTTTATTTCCAGCCTTGAGAAAGCCCCGGCAAATATATTGCCAGAGGGGGCGAAACACGTGTTGGCTGATTCTCCGTTTTCCTTGGCTATTACAAAATGTTTGGACCTTGGACTGTACATCATGTTTTTCTAACCAGTAACTGACTGTATAACTGGGACTACCTTGTTTGGCATAATAATAAAACCAATAACTTTTAAAGTGGGACTTCACCCGTTTTGTATACTTTATTGACCTATATGTAGTTCACGCGTGTAATGGTGTCCCCGCACTTACAAAGTCTGGGGAATTCGCCCTGAACAATGTGGGGTCACCTTGGCTAGTGCCAGGGTGCCCTCACGCTAAGTAACTTTGCACCTAACCTTCACTAACTGAGGGTTAGACATATAGGTGACTTATAAGTTACTTAAGTGCGGTGTAAAATGGCTGTGAAATAACGTGGACGATATTTCACTCAAGCTGCAGTGGCAGTGCTGTGTAAGAATTGTTTGAGCTCCCTATGAGTGGCAAAATAAATGCTGCAGCCCATAGGGATCTCCTGGAACCCCAATACCTTGGGCACCTAGGTACCATATACTAGGGAATTATAAGGGTGTCCCAGTGTGCCAATGAGAATTGGTAAAATTAGTCACTAGACTGCAGTGACAATTTTAAAAACAGAGAGAGCATAAACACTGAGGTTCTGGTTAGCAGAGCCTCAGTGATACAGTTAGGCACCACACAGGGAACACATACAGGGCACACATTATGAGCACTGGGGTCCTGGCTAGCAGGATCTCAGTGACACAGGCAAAAACAAACATACATACAAGTAAAAATGGGGGTAACATGCCAGGCAAGATGGTACTTTCCTACACACACCGATTTAATCACATTAGTGCAAAAACCCTTTTGCAACCTATGTGGTACATGACCCTCTGCTCCTCCATAGGCTACTACCGCTGGGGCAGATGATGAGATGGCGTCATCCTTCGGTGTACAGACCCCTGGTGGACCTGTCGACAATGGAAGACAGACACATCATTATCTCCTACAGACTTGATTGTGCCACAATCCAAGAACTGTGTGCCCAATTGGAGCCAGGCCTGATGTCAGCTATCTGCCATCCCACAGGTATCCCCTCTCTAGTGCAGGTCCTGTCAGTGCTCCATTTCCTGGCTAATGGTTCCTTTCAAACAACAGTGGCCATGGCATCAGGGATGTCGCAGCCAATGTTCTCTAACGTGTTGTCCAGAGTGTTATCTGCCCTGATGAAGCACATGTGCAGCTACATCATTTTCCCCCAGGTGGAGGATTTGCCCACAGTGAAAGCTGACTTCTGTGCCCTGGAACATATCCTCAACATCATTGGTGCTATTGATGGTACACATGTGGCATTTGTCCCCCCGCAGGAATGAACAGGTACACAGAAATCGTTAAAAGCTACCATTCAATGAATGTGCAGATGGTGTGTTTGGCAGACCAGTACATCTCAAATGTGAATGCCAAGTATCCTGGCTCTGTGCATGACGCTTACATTTTGAGGAATAGCAGCATCCCTTATGTGATGGGCCAACTCTAGAGGTACCATGTGTGGCTAATAGGTGAGCCCAAGGTTCCCACACAGTATGAATAGGTGTCTGGGTATGTGGTAGTCCCTAAGGGTTGGTGTATGTCTAACAGATATGCCTCGACATTTACAGATGACTGATTACCCCAACCTCTCATGGCTGCTGACCCAGTGAGGAATGCCAGGACAAGGGCAGAGGAACGCTACAATGAAGCACATGGCCGAACTAGGAGAATTATTGAGCGGACTTTCGGACTCCTGAAGGCCAGATTCCGGTGCCTCCATCTGACAGGTGGCTCCCTATACTACTCACCCAAGAAGGTGTGCCAGACAATCGTGGCATGTTGCATGTTCAATCAATCAACGTATTTATGAAGCACACTACGTACCTGTTTCAAGAAGCTGGGGAGAGGGGGGGAGGGGGGAGTTCCTGCTACTGATCGAAGAGCCAGGTCAGTCTCCTCATCCTGCTACAACACCTCCTGCATGCTCCGCAGGATCTACAAATGGATCCCGACTGAAACAAGAAGAACCGTAACAGAGACCTTCGTCAGCATCCGGCTAGACTAAGGCAACGCACTCTACACAGGCATCCCGGCCAAACACCTGCAACGCCTCCAAGGCATTCAAAACCCCTCCACCCGAGTGATCCTCAACATACTCCGCCGCAACCACACCTCCCACCACCTGAGAGACCTTCACCGGCTCCCCGTAGACAAGAGGATCACACTCAAGCTCCTCACCCACGCACACAAAGCCCCCCACAACACCGGACCAACCTACCTGAACAATAGACTCAGCTTCTACACCCCCACCTGCCAGCTCCGCTCCACGAACCTCACCCTCACCGTCGTTCCCCGCATCCATTGAAAGACCTCCGGTGGAAGATCCTTCTCCTACCTCGCCGCCAAGAGCTGGAACTCCCTCCCGACCAACCTACGCCTGACCCAAGACCTACTCACCTTCAGAAGACTCGTCAAGACCTGGCTCTTCGATCAGTAGCAGGACATCCCCCCCCCTCTCCCCAGCGCCTTGAAACCCTCACGGGTACGTAGTGCGCTTTATAAATACGTTGATTGATTGATTGATTGATACTAGCCCTTTAGTTATACGCAAGGTCACTGGAATTGTGGGGCAGAAAGGGCCAAAATATGTGGCAGGGTGGACCAATTAATGTGGCAAAAGAGTCCCAATTATAAATTTACAATGCCAAAAGCGGAACTCAAGTAAAAGCGAGACCTATTGTATTGCAAATGCATGTTTGTTTTTGAGCCTCAGGAGTAGGGAAAGAGATTCCCCTGCTAACCAAAGCATTTTTTTTCTCACTGTAAAGATGATTGGTGCGCGTCATTACAGTGAAAGTGAAAAGAGTTGATTGATTAATTTCACGTTAACTGCTTCGGTGCTCAGGTGACCACCAAATCACATGAGGTTCATTGGAAAAAGGGGAGAATCCCTATTTTCCAATGATACCTTTCCCAAGCAGGGGTCCACCCCACTAGACACCAGGGCCCACATTTATAAAACCTTTGCGCTGCTTTTGCGTAATGTTTTTTATGCAAATGCAGTGCAAACATAAGACAGGAGTCATGTTTTTGGCGATTGTGCGCCAGGAAATGGCGCTGGTCTGGTTTGTGGCATTTTTTGCCTCTAGCCAGGCTAGCATCATTTTTTGAGGCACAACCTCTTCCTTCCCTACCGCCACCCCCACTCGGCTAGTGTAATTTTTCAGGATGCTAGCCGGGCCTTACCTCCGGCTTGCGCCATTCCATAAATTTAGCGCCCAGCTGGCGCTCTGGAATGACACAAGTCGGCGGTAAAGTTTTTGATGCAAAACTGCATTAGCGCAGTTTTGCACCAAAAACTATAAATATGGGCCCAAGGATTTATTTTTGGAGCAGGGAGCTTCCTATAATAGGGACATTATTTTGTCTGTTTCATTCCCCCCCCCCCCCCGCAGGCAGATTGGCCCTACTGGTAGGCAGATCTGCCGCCAGAGGGGCAGAAAACCACTAGACACCAGGGGTTACTTGCTCTAATTTTTTTCTTAGTAGGGGTCGGGGGCTGCCTGGCATGGCCATGCCTCCTCAAAAAACAGAAACAGTCTTTCTGCCCCACACAGGGGGCAGATAGGGGTAATTACCCCATCTGTCCCAGGACACCAGGGATTATTATTGTTTCTTTTTGTAAGGGTAGGGGCTGTCCATCATGAACATGGCCATGCCCCCGCCCCTCCCCAAAAAAGGGAAAGTCTTTCTCCCCCGGGGGATGGCAGATGGGGCAATTACCCCCTTCTTCCCACAGGGAGGAAGAAAGCCAATAGACACCAGGGATTACTTTTTTCATTCGTAGGGGTGGGGGCTGCACAGTATGGGTATGGCCATGTCCCAGCCCCCCCCCCAAAAAAACCAGTCTCTCTGGGGGGGGGGCACATGGGGCAGAAAGCTCACTAAACACTAGGGATTACATTATTTGTTTTGTATTTGTATCAGCAGGGGGTTCCCAGCAGGAGCATGTCCATCCCCTCCAAAGAAGGAAACAGTCTTTCTGCCCTTCTGGGAGGCACATGGGGCAATTACCCCATCTGCCCTCCCGCCGGAGGGGGCAGAAACCCCCCCGTCAGACACCAGGGACTACTTTATTTGCTGTAAGAGTGGGGGCTGCCCAGCATGGGCATGGGCATGCCCCCACCACCTCACAAATGGGTAAACAGTCATTCTGCTCCCCTGCAGACTAAAGCATCTTATCCCAATGACAAGCAAAAGGATGTTTGATTTTTTGGGATGTTGTTTTTACAGATTATCTCCCACTATCATCCCTCTTGCAATGGTGAGCTGCACATTTTAGCCTTGGGTAGGCTGTCACCTGGAAAAACCTACCAGACCCAGGCAGTTCTGAAAAATAGACATCTAGGGGAGTCCAGGTTGGTGTGCTTTACATCCATCCCACACCATTTTCTTACCCACAATGCCCTGTAAACCTCAAATATTGACAAAAACATGCATTTTCCATCAGATGTCTGTGAAGGAAACCTTCAGAATCCGCAGGAATCCACAAAATTACTACCATTTAGCGTTTCCCCACTTCTGCCAATAAAAATGCTGTGCCACTTGTGTGGTTGGGCCTAGTGCCAGCGACAGGAACTGATCCAACTAATGTAAATAGGAGGCCCAAGCAAGGACTCTCATCGTCCTTGGTTTGATAAGTTCCTGTCACTGGCACTAGGCCCAGCCATACAAGTAGCACAGCATTTTTATTGGCAGAAGTTTCCATCGCAGAAATGTGAGGAAAATGCGTGATTTCAGGCAAAGTTTGAGGTTTTGCAGGGCATTATGCGTAAAACAAATCTCATGGAATCCATGCAAGTCACCCCTTCCTGGATTCCTCTGGGTGTCCAGGCTTAAAAAATGTACAGGTTTGCTAGGTTTCCCTAGGCACTATCTAAGGTAGGGCCAAACAAAACACAGCAACCCACTGTGCATAAAACGGGACAGTTTTGTGTGGAAAAATTTGATGCATCCATGATGTGTTTTGGGCCGTTTCCCTGCCGCAGGCACTAGGCCTACCTACACAAGTGAGGTAATATTTTCATCAGAAGACTTAGGAGAATGCTGGGTGTCAGGACGTTTGTGGCTCTGTGGAGATTCCAGAACTTTCCATCACAGAAAAGTCCATGCAAGTCACCGCTTCCTAGATTCCCCTAGGTGTATAGTTTTAAAAAATGCATAGGTTTGCAAGGTGTCCATAGGTGCTGACTAAGCTAGGGCCCAAAAACCACAGCTGCTCACTTTACAAAAAATGGGTCACCTTTATGTGGAAACATTTTATGTATCCATGTTGCATTTTGGGCCGTTTACTGTTGCGGGCATTAGGCCTACCCACACAAGTGGGATACCATTCTCATCAGAATACTTAGAAAAATGCTGGGAGAGAGGAAGTTTGTGGCTCTGTGCAGATTCCAGAGCTTTCGATCAAAGAAATGTGAGGAAAATGTGTTTTTAGTCAGAGTTTGAGGTTTGCAAGTGATTCAGCTCTTCCTGGATTCACCCAGGTTTATTTAAAAAAATGCATGGGTGTGCAAGGTTTCCTTTGGCGTTGCCTGAGCTAGGGAACAAAGACCACAGCTACCTCAATTTGCCAAAAACGGGCAGCTTTGTGTTGAAAAATGTGATGTATCAATGTTGCGTTTAGGGCCATTTCCGGTTGTGGGCACTATGCCTACTCACACAAGTGAGGTATCATTCTCATCAGACGTTTTGAGCGAACGCAGGATGGGAGGAAGTTTGTGGCTCTGTGCAGATTCCAGAACGTTCAATCACAGAAATGTGAGGAAAATGTGTTTTTTCGTCAGAGTTTGAGGTTTGCATGGGATTCTGGGTAAAGCAACCTGGTGAGAGCCAGGCAAGGAATCCAATCCTGTATTTGTCTAGGTATCTGGTTTTCAAAAAATATACAGGTTTGCTAGGTGTCCTTAGGTGCCGGCTGTGGTAAGGCCCAAAAAACACAGCTTACCACTTCGCAAAAATCACATCAGTTTTGCGTGGAAAAATTAGATGGAACCCTGTTGGGTTTAGGGCCATTTCCTGTCATGGAGGTACCATTTTCTTCAGAAGACTTAGGAGGATGCTGGGTGGAAGGCCGTTTGTGGTCCTGTGGAGATTCCAGAACTTTCCATCACAGAAACGTGAAGAAAATGTATTTTTTACGTCAAAGTTTGAGGTTTGCAAGGGATTCTGGTTAAAACAACAGGTTTGCAAGGTTTCCCTAGGTGCTGGCTGAGGTAGTGCCCAAAAATCACAGCTAACCACTTAGCAAAAAACGGTTCAGTTTTGCATGGAAAAATTTGCTGTATCCATGTTACTTTGTGTGGGGTTTCCTGTTGTGGGCACTGGGCATACCCACACAAGTGAGGTATCTTTTTGCTTGGGAGACTCAGGGGAGCACAGAATAGTGGAACAAGTGTTTTTACCAATTGTATTTCTCTGCATGTGCACCTTCCAAATGTAGGACAATGTGTAAGAAATAAGTCATTTTGAGAAATGCCCTGTAATTCAAATGCCAGTATGGGTACCCACAAATTCTGAGATGTGCAAATAACTACTGCTTCTAAACTCAATTTCTTGTGCCCATCTCAGAAATACATAGGCTTCCTTGATACCTACTTTTCACTAATTATATTTTACCATATAAATTCTGCAATACCCGGTACACAATGAAAAACCATTGCAAGGTGCAGCTCAGTTGTATGCTCAGGGTACCCGAGTTCTTGAAAAAGCCACTAACGCTATCTATCCTCACACCAGAAGGGTGTATCAGATGTAATGGTATATAGCTTTTCTGAATCAGCCATGGTGACAAATGAAAACATTGTCACAAATGCCTATTTATTCCTCCTAATTTTACGTTTTTTTCGTTTTCAAAACTTGGGGGCTGATTTAAGGAAATTGGTGCTGCACCAAGAAGTGGTTCTTTTCTGTACTGCCCGACCTTTCTTTGCTACCACATATCCCACAAAGAGTTGGTCGTCCACTTGTGTGGTCAAGGTAGTCGAACAATGCTCTTTTTGGATCTAGTGGGTGGGGTTGCCCCTCTTCCTTAGAAGAGCAAAGAAGGTGGGCAGGGTGACAGTTTGTCCCAAATGTAATGGGGTCACCACCTTTGGGAGGAATGAGGCACGGGTGCGAAGCACCACCTTGTCAGAAAACATTGTGGGGTATGGAGGCTTGGATGACAAGGTCTGCAGCTCACTCACCCTCAGGGCAGATGTTATTGCCACTAAGAAGGCAGTCTTGATGGCAAGCAGTAGGAGGGGGCAATTGTTTAGTGGCTTGAAGGGAGCACATATGAGGTATGTAAAAACTAAATTAAGATCCCACTGAGGCATGATAGAGGGTGTAGGGGGAAGCATGTGTAGAAGCCCTTTGAGAAACCTATTTACAATAGAAGACTCAAATAAAGAGGGTTGGCCAGGCAGCCTCCGAAAAGCAGGTAGAGCAGACAAATGGCCCTTAAAAGTGCCCAGACCAGAGCCCTGCTGGGCAAGAGGTAGAATTAAAAGAAGAATATCAGAGACAGAAGCAGAAAGAGGATCTAAAGACTTATCTGTACAATATTTTACAAATCTTAGCCAACAGCAAGCTTATACCGCTTTTGTGGAGGAACGCCTGGCTAGCAAAATAGTATTACAGACTTCGGGAGGAAGTTTGAAGGCTGTCAACCGTCACCCCTCAATCTCTGAGCATTGAGCAGTAGAGCTGACAGGTTCAGGTGGAGAACCCCCCACTGATGCAACAGAAGATCTTCATGAAGGAGCCGCCTGATCGGAGGATCGATGTTCAACTTCAGAAGCTTGGGATACCAGACTCTCTTTGTCCAGACCACAGCCACAAGGATGATTCGGGCCCCGTCGTTCTTGATCTTCATGAGAACTCTGGGCAGGAGTGTTATGGGCGGAAAGGCATAAATGAGGCCTGAGCTCCACTTGTGATGAAGAGCGTTGTTGAGCGATTGCCACCTTGGAGACTCCAACATGCAATACTGCTGACATTTTGCGTTCTCTCCGGAGGTGAATAGATCTAGCTAAGGCTCTCCCTACTGCTGAAAGAGACCTCGCATTACCTCTGGTTAGAGATGCTACTCATGATCCGCTAGGCATTGAGGGCTGAGTTCATCCACTCTGGCATGCAGAGAACCTGCCAGGGGTTGAACCACCAGGGTTATTCCCTGCTGTTCCATTCATGTCCAGAGACACACGGCCTCTTGGCAAAGGGTCCATGACTCCACCCTGCCCTACTTGTTGCAGTACCGCATGGCTTTGGTGTTGTCTGTGAACACCTGCACTAACTTTCCCTTGACTGAGGGAAGAAATGCCTTCAATAATAGTCGGATCACCTGTTGCTCCAGCAGCTTGATGTGGAGCCTGGTTCCGCCAGAAACCTGAGTCCTCGGATCTCCACCATTCCCATATGGCTGCTCCAGCAGAGATGCTTCTGTCACTACTATGATGTCTGGTTGAGAAAGGGAGAGGGGTCTGCCTCTGACCCAATTGAGGTTCATAATCCACCTATGCAGGTCTTTTGCAGTTCTGTCTGAGATCAGGACCATGTCGGAGCGATTTCCCTGGTTTAGTGCCCACTGGAACTTCAGGTCCCACTGCAGAGCCCCCATATGGCATCTGGCATAACTTACTAGCAGGATGCAGGAGGCCATCAGAGTCAGTCTCATCAAAACCTAGGATAGAGGCCAAAACATTGGTATCATAACCTGGATATCCTGGACTCGCTGCTCAGGAGTATAAGCCCGAAACAACACTGTGTCCAGAATAGCTCCTATGAAAGAAAGCGTCTGAGAGGGAGTCAGGTGTGACTTTGACACATGTATAGTTAACCCCAGTGAATGCAGAAGGTTTGTGGTGGTCTGTGGGTAGGAAATGACAGCCTGGGGTGAGTTTGCCTTCAACAGCCAGTTTTCAAGGTAGGGGAAGACTAAAACCCCTGACCTGCGCAGATGAGCTGTGACCACCTCCACCACTTTGGTGTACACTAGAGGGACACTGTTAAGGCCAAATGGCAGCACGGTGAACTATAAGTGTTCATGTCCTACCTTGAATCTCAGGTAACACATGTTGGCCCGCAGGATTGGAATATGAAATTACGCATCCTGTAAGTCCAGCGCTACCAACCAGTCTTCTAGATCTAGAGCAGACAAGATATGAGCCAAAGTGAGCATCTTGAACGTCTCCCTCTTGAGGAAGAGATTTACTTTCTGTATGTCTGGAATAGGGTGAATACCCTTGTTCTTTTTGGGTATCAGAAAGTAGGGGGAATAACAACTACTGCCTATTTCTGATATCGGAACCCTTTCAATGTATCCCTCGGCCAAAACAGCCCTAACTTCCTCTCGGAGTAGAGACAAATGATCCTCCACCAGCCTTTCAAATGTTGGCGGTTTTGGGGGAGGAAAGAAATAGAAAGGCAGAACATAGCCCTTCCGAATGACCTACAGTATCCATGCTCCCAATGTGATGGACTTCTGGTGGAGGAGATGATGTTGAATTCTCCCTCCAACTGGGCAGGCATGGTCCTACAGAACCAAACTAGGAGGGCTTTGAGGCTGCAGCTGCAGCTGCCGGGGGCTGAGTGGAGGATGATTTCTGGCTTGCAGACCCTCTAGGTCTGAAGGCACGGCACTCAGGTCCTTGCATAACCTATGGTGGTTACGTAGGGTGGTGGCTGGCATAGGGCTGGTGTGGTGCCATGACCCTTCCGTAGCCACCAAGGGGGCGAAAGGCAGATGGTGGATGAGGGGTTGCCAAGAGGCCCAAGGACTTGGCTGTAGCCCGAGCGACCTGAATGTGCTCCAGTGACAAGTCTGCCTTCTGACCAAACAAGCGAGTCCAATCGAAGGGCATGTCCATAAAGTTTGCCTGGACATCCCCCAAAAAAACAGATGTTCTCGACCAGTTGTGGCACTATAAGGCTACCATCAACGCAACCGCTCTGCCCAGAGAGTCAGTCATATCCAAGCCATAACAAATGGTAAACGTTGCTGCATCCAGCCCATCTTTTACTGCTTGGGAGAGTATAGTCTTGACCTCCTCTGGGACCTGAAGCAACACTTGTGCAACTGTATCCCAAATAGTGTGTGAGAAACGGGCCAATAAAAAAGAGGTGTTCACTGACTTCAGTGCCAGGCTGGTGGAAGAAAACATCTTCTTCCCAAGGTGGTCCAGCTTCTTGGACTCCCTGTCCAGGGGAGTGGAAGGGAACACACCATGGGAAGTTGAGGCTTGGACTACCAAGCTCTCAGGGGTGGGGTGTTGGCTGAAGAAATTAGGGTTGCCCATTGCAGGGTGATGGCGGTGGGTGATAGTCCTATTTATAGGAGCCGCTGGGCTTGGACCAAGTTCCCAGCAGGATGTTGGTAAGGTCAGGAGGGGTTCGGAAGTAGAAGTGTCAGGCTGAAGCACTTCAGTCAAGATGTTTGTCTTGACAGTCACTGAGGGCAGTTCAAGGTCGAGGACCTCCACTGCCCTATGCACCACCATTGCATATGAAGCTCCCTCCTCTGTACCCACAGTGGGGGGGGAGAGCAAGCCAGTATCTGGAGAGGTAAACAGTCCACTTGCCTCTCCTAGTTTCTCATACCAGTCCAAAGATCTTTCTAACTGGTTTTCTAAAGGGTCCAGTGACCCCTCCCAATCTTCTCCTATGCCTGGCAGTGAAATATGGCTCAGGCAATGATCTAGCTCCTGTGACCACTCTCAGCACCAGAATCAGCATTGTGTGATGCCGTCTTGGCCAGCTCCAGATCGTCTGGAATTAGAATGGGGCTGCCGCCGCCGGGTGTCAGCGGCGCTGGGAGGATCAATTTTGGGACCAGTGCCCGAGAAGGTTGCCTGGGTATGATCGGCGCTGGTCCGAATCTGGAGTTGAATCCATGAGACCCCATTAGAGCCGAGACCGAAGCTGCTGGCTCGGAACCTGATGGGGCCTCCTCCAAATCCACAGCACACCAGAGGGATCGGCCCTCTCGAACACGCAGTGCATAGACTTGCAAAATTATTTTATATGAGCAGGTGCCGATCTGGCCCCCGGTACTGGGGGAGGTGCAGAGTCGAACTGGGAAACAGCTCCACAGAACCATGCTGAGAATGCTGATGTTCCCCACTCGTCTCATCGGCTGATGTACGAGGTGAAGTTGAAGTCCTCTTGAACTTCTTTTTGTGCTGCTTCCCCGAGTGTCCCAAGGACCTCGATTGTGATGAAGAGGACTTGGGGCTCCTGGAGCGGTCCCTCAACCTCTTTCTCTACTGGGACCAAGACCTCCAAGAAGTCGATTGTGCCGGTGTAGTCAACTGCTGGGCCGCAAGCAACTTTAGGGACCCTTCCCTCAAAGTTTTCGGCTCCATAGCCCGGCAGTCTGAGCACAACTTCGAGCCGTGGTTGCTATTGAGACACCAGAAGCAGAGGAGGTGAGGGTCCCTAACCGACATGGTGCGGTGACAGGAACCCTACCTTCCTAGATGACATTCTCGACACACGAACAAGAAAAAACTAAAACAAAATGTCAAAAAAGACCTGCCAAAAAGCAACAGAGGGGTAGCTCTCTCGGGATCTGCACTAACTGGAGCAAAAAGAAAAGAACTGATGCCGGCGTACCTTGGTGAAGCCTATGTAGGTGACCCCGGCATCACTTCTGGCACCAACGGGGCAGTGGACACCACACAGAGCCAAATGGAGCCACCCAACAGTGTGTGCAGGGCTATTGCTCGAGCAAAAGTTTCCGGATCAAGTCTGACGCCTAGGGAAATTCAAAGGTAAGGAATTTGCAGATAGAAGTCCCTATCTTATCACAACATTTCTTTGCAAAATATCTGTAATACACTCACACATCACTCACAGTAAAGATAAATTAAAGGAAAACAGTATTTAAAACAATTGGTTTAAGAATTACTCAAAGCTATCAGGGCAAGCCTCTGCAGAACAGAGCTGGTTCTAATTATGACCCCCTTGAGGGTTTGGGGCCCTGGGCCAGAGCCCAGTTTGAACATGCCTTAAAACGTGTCTGTGTGGAGTAGCTTTTAAAACCCACAATGTGGTTGCGTGCAAAGGTACGTTTTCAGAAAGGAACAGGTTGCAGTCTTAAGTTGGTTGGTATTTCTGTCAAACGGATTAGATCTTAGCAGAAACAGGCCATTCAAGAAAATTATGATGCCTTCTTTGTTAGGGTTCACTACACCTTCTGTGTGCCAGAGATCTAACAGAAAATATTTAGGTCCCTCTTATGTAAACGTTACTTTCTGGATGAATGGTCATGAAATGTACAACTTTGGTAGAAAATATGAATAGAGAGACACTTCAGGAACAAATGCAAATCTTTGTCTGCTTTTGTGTGACTGGCATAATGAGTACTCTACGAGCAGTACAAAAGGAGTGCCCGACAAAAGTCCCATCAGCATTTTCATTTCATAAATAACTTTACCTTTGAAATTACACCAGATGTAGCAGTCCCGCTCCCCTTCCATGCAATTCAGAAGGTAGTTTAAATCCTGAGGGCCGGCATGCTTCGGACGGTCTTGCACCCACTGCTTCTGCGACCAGAAACTCTACACCGATGGCCTGATGGACTTGGGACCTCGGATGTAGATGCTTCAGACTGTCCTTCCTATTTACATCAGATGCACAGATTTTTTTTTCAGTTAACATACGCCAGAAAACCCTGGACGTCGTGACCTGAAAAATATAGAAAACTGATACCCACAATCTGAGAGAAATCTTCCAAGGAGGCACGGGCCTTTGTTTTTTGTTTTCAACATGCACTCCCATGGACTTTGTTTTTGGAAAACAAAAATGTTTGATGTTCAGCTGCTTTAAAAATGGCGACTGATCAGTGCTCACCAAACTTTCAGTACATCCCAAGGACCACCTTCAGGGCAACTCGTCTGAAGTAACAGATCCCCAGGGCCGGCTGAGATCTCTACACATGGCGGTCAGTGGTCCAGCCAAGGTGGGGGGCGACCTTTCACCATCTGTAGAGCTGCTGCCTGCCACAGTCTGAGGCCCTAAGTGATGTCACGGGTATTCATAATGTAAAAAAGAGGTTTACAACACCAAAATTGGTAGCAAACATTGAGGCGTTGTATTTTTGCATCCGGAAATGCACTTAAAACACTTTAACATTGCGTATGTTTAAGGATATTAGTACTCCCGCGAAGCTGTGACTTTTGCAACTTCTCCCCTTTGGAATTCTTTGTGGTGTTCAAGAAATTGAGAAATATGATCTACTTCCTTCTTTTTGGTGCATTTAACACTTAACTGCCATATATAGCTAACAGTAATAATCGAAAGCTCCAGCCTTCACAATTGGGAAAGAAATTCTCCATGATTTATTATCCAAAGTACAAAATGTGTCCCATCGAACTCCACGATTCATTCATCCAGGCATCACATTTGTAATATGTAACATTAATCAATGTGCCTAGAACCCAAAGCTGTCAAGTGGCCCAATTTAATACACAAGTAGCTGATCTAGTCCAGGACTTTTTCGTACCATCCTGGAATTTATAGCCCCCTTTAACTGTTTTATTAACCCAAGACTACTAGTTCCTGGATGCAGAGGAAATTGCTGGACTGAATGACCATTCCAGGAACAGAAATGGGACAATTGGGAGCTCTGCTACAAGAGGCTTCATCAAAACAGCATCTACTACAGACTCCAAGATGCAGCTACTCCACTTCAGTGTGGAACAGACAGGAAGAAGAAACAGGAAGGACAAGAGGAAGAGAAACCAGCAAGTACACGAAAACCTTTCAACTTGGTATGAAACATAGACAATGATGTAATGAGCTTCACATTTCAGAATATGGAAAGAATGGTTCACTTTCAGAAACTTCTCTCATCGGATTTTTGTTGGGTCTGGATACTACTAACGTCAGAGTATTACTCGGGTATGTTTTTAGGGGCGAGCGCAAAGCGCTCCGTCCCCTGTAGTAATGTCTCTTTGGGATTCCAAACACTCCCATGTCACGTCAGTCACTTTCATTGGTTCGTGGGCTTGCCTTTTAAAATCCACTTGCCTTCATTTGTGAAAGGCATGCATACGTCATGCCTTTTCTGGTGTTTAGTCTACCTACACAGCACCGGTAAACTACTAAAAACATATGAGGCTCAATGTTTTAGCATGGTTTCCGGACTACTTTATCTGTTTATTTTCACACAGCACGATCGTGCTGGGGTTTACATAGTGGGTTTACATAATGCGATCGCGCTCGGTTTTTCCGGTTTAAATTTCAGCATGATCGTGCTGCATTTTACAGAGTGGGTTTACATAGCCCGATCACACTAGTTTTTTGCATTTTCAATTTCAGCACGATCGTGCTGCATTTTACATAGTGCGATCACGCTGCGTTTTTTTTTCTTTTAATTTGTGTGGCAAGAAAAGTCCAGTTAGGAGTTTACAACACTAATAGCTCGAACTCGAGCAAATGCGAGACCCGTTGCATTGAAAATGCTTGTTTTTTATTGTCATCCTTGAAGTCCTTTATGCAATCAAAGTCCGTGCCCCATTAGGCACTATGCAGTAACCATGACTTTGTAAATTTAGGGCAAAGCTGAGTGCAGGCGTCACAGCTCTCTAGAAACGAAGAACTGTTGTCAAACTTACATCTTCTCAAAGTTGCAAATTGCATCACTTTCTTACAACTCCAGTCGGAGAACTATCCCTACAGATGACGAAGTGTGTTTTTCAAACAGATGTAATATTTTTGTTGGGGAGTTTAGTTCTCCGACAAAATTTATGGGCTGCAGTTTTTTGGGTAACATCTCACCATCGTTTTTAACACTTTGACAATTTTCAGGTGTGTGAAAAAAATCTCAAAATTGGCGAAGTACAATTTCCCCAATTTGCCCGTCCCTACAAAATAGGAGTTACTTTTTGTTCAAAAATAATATCTATGTTGAAGTTGTAGTATCATCTCTTCGGAAAGAAGTGAAAAATAAATTGAATAACAAAAGTAGGGTTTACAAAGTTAAATATTTCAGTGAAGAGAAGCTAATGTGCTTTGGCAATTGAAGTTCACATTGAGTTAGGAGCTAAGCAATATTCCTCCATCAAGAAAATATCCTTATACACACGCAGAACAAAGTGTAATGAGGGCAGAATATGTGACAATCTAAATTCTATTTTCAGAAAGAAGGGATTTGTAAAGTATGTACTTGTTCTCTTTAATAATGCAGGTGCAATGACATTTGAGGTGAATTTTTTTGAAATAAGCTAAAACCAATATGAATATGTGCAGAAAGAATGGCTTATGTAGAAAAAGGTGTATCATCACCATACCTCTATGCTGAATCAGGATCCATTGACAATTGTGTAAAGGTTCAGAGAAAGAAACATTACAACACTGCACAGGACAATGAAACTTGAAGGAGTAAAATGGGCTGGGTGGGGGGTAGGCCAGTTAAAGGATTAGGTGCACTCAAATGCACATACCAAAAGAACACGTGACACAAGATACACTATTACAGCACGTCTTTGTGAAAAAGGACAATACACTGTACAATGTGCACATAACAATATTTAAAAAAAAACATTATTACCAACCCAACATCCAAAATGCTTAAAAGGAATGGAACTTTGGAAACAGCACTGTATATCCTGCTTTTTAATGCAGACCCAATACCTCAATACAAAGAAAATCATGGAAGAGAACAAGTACAAACATCATGACAATGACTATCACACAACAACACTCCCTGGAATGTTGCACACAGCAACACAACACACAAGCAAACGTAAACAACAAACATCAGACCCACATGCAAGTGGCACATATACTGACACACACACATCACCCACTCCATCTCCCTGTACCTCAACCAGCCATTCCACACACACACATAAATGCACAGACTCACATGCACAACTAGAAGCACAATAATACAAGAACAGGTCCCATTGCATTGTGCACACATGGCCATAGTTGACAAGTGTAATGTTATTGTGATTTTGGTGCAAGTATTAATTTGCTAATGAATACTTACACCAAAATAGCAATTGTGTATGTGATCGATTTGTGTCACATACCAGTGTGTTCCCATCATTGTATGCCACAGATATTTTCAGGACATATGCATGTCACAACTATTTCTAAACTATTTTTTAAAGAATTACTATGACGTGTATGACTGCAGTGGTCTTGAGCTCAGGTGCAATGACCAAACAACGTACACAAGTAATGCAGAATGTTTACCTTTGAGTCTGGTGGCAGCATGGTCATGTGTCCACCGTGGTCCAGTGGTCCAGTGGCAGGTCTTGTCTAGTCCTGTCCAGTAAATCCAGAAATCCGTAAAAAAAAGTGACAGCAGGACCATTACCACCAAGATCTAAATCAGTCCCTTGGTCATCAAGTGTAGCTCCCTTCAGGAGCACAAGCCCTCACCCACCCATAGTGGCATGCCTCATCATCGGGCTGTGCTCCTCGTTGGGACGATTGAGCATAGCAGCGGTATGGGTCCAAATGAGAGCCGCAGGCCTATGCCGGATAGCTAAGAGTAAAGTGCTCAGTTCAGCTGAGTGGAGACACCATGAGTGAGCTGCTTGTTGCCCTTTCTCCCATCTATTTTCTTTTTGCTGCATCCTCCAGGAGAGAGAGGTTGCCTGAGGTTGTTTGGGGATGGCATAGGAGAGAGCGTTCCTCTAACTGGTACTGAGTTTTCTCAACTTCTGCTCGGAGAGGAGCCAGCAGGAGGTGCTTCAATTGTCACCAGAAGTACAAGCAGTTGCTTGTGTGCAGGATTTTCCAGTAAGGGGCCTTTAAAGGGCCTTGTGCCCTGTGGGGAGAGCTGCGGCTTAGGGACTGCAGCGCAAGGTAGGCTCTAGCACCCACAGAAGTGGCACAGCTAAAACTGTGTGCGGCTTGAGGTGCTGGCATGCCAGTGCACTCTCTCGGGATCTGCACTAACTGCCGCAAAAAGAAAAGAACTGATGCCGGCGTACCTTGGTGAAGCCTATGTAGGTGACCACGGCATCACTTCTGGCACCAACGGGCAGTGGACACCACACAGAGCCAAACGGAGCCACCCAACGGCGTGTGCAGGGCTATTGCTCGAGCAAAAGTTTCCGGATCAAGTCTGACGCCTAGGGAAATTCAAAGGTAAGGAATCCTCAGATAGAAGTCTCTATCTTATCACAACATTTCTCTGCAAAATAGCTGTAATACACTCACACATCACTCACAGTAAAGATAAATGAAAGGAAAACAGTATTTAAAACAATTGGTTTAAGAATTATCCAAAGCTATCAGGGCAAGCCTCTCTGCAGAAAAGAGCTGGTTCTAAAATGACCCCCCCTTGAGGGTTTGGTGCCCTGGGCCAGAGCCCAGGTTCCCCATGCCTGAAAACGTGTCTGTTTGGAGTAGCTTTTGAAACCCACAATGTGGTTGCGTTGAAAGGTACGTTTTCAGAAAGGAACAGGTTGCAGTCTTAAGTTGGTTGGTATTTCTGTCAAACGGATTAGATCTTAGCAGAAACAGGCCATTCAAGAAAATTACGATGCCCTCTTTGTTAGGGTTCACTACACCTTCTGTGTGTCAGAGATCTAACAGAAAATATTTAGGTCCCTCTCATGTAAACGTTTCTTTCTGGATGAATGGACATGAAATGTACAACTTTGGTAGAAAATATGAATAGAGAGACACTTCAGGAACTAATGCAAATCTTTGTCTGCTTTTGTGTGACTGGCATTATGAGTACTCTACGAGCAGTAAAAAATGAGTGCCCGACAAAGGTCCCATCAGCATTTTCATTTAAAAAATAACTTTTCCTTTGAAATTACACCAGATGTAGCAGTCCCGCTCCCCTTCCATGCAATTCAGAAGGGAGTTTAAATCCTGAGGGCCGGCATGCTTCGGAGGGTCTTGCACCCACTGTTTCTGCGACCGGAAACTCTACACCGATGGCCTGATGGACTTTGGACCTCGGATGTAGATGCTTCAGACTGTCCTTCCTATTTACATCAGATGCACAGATTTTTTTTTTCAGTTCGCATACGCCAGAAAACCCTGGACGTCGTGACCTGAAAAAAATAGAAAACTGATACCCACAATCTGAGAGAAATCTTTTTGTTTTCGACATGCACTCCCATGGACTTTGTTTTTGCTTTAAAAATGGCGACTGCTCAGTGCTCACGAAACTTTCAGTACATCCCAAGGACCACCTTTAGGGCAACTCGTCTGAAGTAACAGATCCCCAGGGCCGGCTGAGATCTCTAAACATGGCGGACAGTGGTCCAGCCAAGGTGGGGGGCGACCTTTCACCATCTGTAGAGCTGCTGCCTGCCTGAGGCCCTAAGTGATGTCACGGGTATTCATGATGTAAAAAAGAGGTTTACAACACAAAAATTGGTAGCAAACGAAAAAAAAAAAATGCAAGTGCAAATGCACTGAGGCGTTGTCTTTTTTCATCCGGAAATGCACTTAAAACGCTTTAACATTGCGTATGTTTAAGGATAATAGTACTCCCGCGAAGCTGTGACTTTTGCAACTTCTCCCCTTTGGAATTCTTTGTGATGTTCAAGAAATTGAGAAATATGATATAGGGCCAGATGTAGGAAAGGATTTGCGAGTCGCAAACGGCAAAAATTGCCGTTTGCGAGTCGCAAATCGCATTTTCCTATGCAGAAATGCATTTTGCGAGTCGGGACCGACTCGCAAAATGCATTTCCGAATCGCAAATAGGAAGGGGTGTTCCCTAACTATTTGCGATTCGCAGTGGTATGCAATACCATTTGCGACCACATATACGGTGGCAAATGGTGTCGCAGTTACCATCCACTTGAAGTGGATGGTAACCCACTCGCAAATTGGAAGGGGTCCCCATGGGACCCCTTCCCCTTTGTGAATGGACCACAAATTATTTTTTCAGGGTAGGTAGTGGTCCCAGGGACCACTACCTGCCCTGAAAAAATACCGAAACTAAAGGTTTCGGATTTTTTTTAAGTGCTGCTCGTTTTCCTTTAAGGAAAACGGGCTACACTTTAAAAAAAAAAAAAAACGTATTTATTTAAAAGCAGTCACGAACATGGAGGTCTGCTGACTACAGCAGGCCTCCATGTTTGCGAGTGCCCGTAGTCGGTATGGGGCCGCAATTTGCGACCCACCTCATTAATATTAATGAGTTGGGTCTTTGCGACCCCATACCGACTCGCAGACGGTGTCTGAGACACCGTTCTGCATTGCAAATTGCGACTTGCAATTTGCGAGTCGAAAGGACTCGCAAATTGCAAGTCGCAATTTGCAATTTTGCTACATCTGGCCCCTACTTCCTACTTTTTTGTGCATTTAACACTTAACTGCCATATATAGCTAACAGTAATAATCGAAAGATCCAGCCTTCACAATTGGGAAAGAAATTCTCCATGATTTATTATCCAGAGTACAAAATGTGTCCCGTCGAACTCCTCGATTTATTCATTCAGGCACCACATTTGTAATATGTAACATTAATCAATGTGCCTAGAACCCAAAGCTGTCAAGTGGCCCAATTCAATACACGAGTAGCTGATCTAGTCCAGGACTTTTTCGTACCATCCTAGAATTTATAGCCCCCTTTAACTCTTTTATTAAACCAAGACTACTAGTTCCTGGCTGCAGAGGAAATTGCTGGACTGAATGACCATTCCAGGAACAGAAATGGGACAATTGGGAGCTCTGCTACAAGAGGCTTCTTCAAAACAGCATCTACTACAGACTCCAAGATGCAGCTACTGCACTTCAGTGTGGAACAGACAGGAAGAAGAAACAGGAAGGACAAGAGGAAGAGAAACCAGCAACTACGCAAAAACCTTTCAACTTGGTATGAAATATAGACAATGATGTAATGAGCTTCACATTTCAGAATATGGAAAGAATGGTTAACTTTCAGAAACTTCTCTCATCGGATTTTTGTTGGGTCTGGATACTACTAACATCAGAGTATTACTCGGGTATGTTTTTAGGGACGAGCGCCAAGCGCTCCGTCCCTTGTAGTAATGTCTCTTTGGGATTCCAAACACTCCCATGTCACGTCAGTCACTTTCATTGGTTCGTGGGCTTGCCTTTTAAAATCCACTTGCTTTGATTTGTGAAAGGCATGCATACGTCATGCCTTTTCCGGTGTTTAGTCTACCTACACAGCACCGGTAAACTACTAAAAACATATGAGGCTCGATGTTTTAGCATGGTTTCCGGACTACTTTATCTGTTTATTTTCACACAGCACGATCGTGCTGGGGTGTACATAGTGGGTTTACATAATGCGATTGCGCTCGGTTTTTCCGGTTTAAATTTCAGCATGATCGTGCTGCATTTTACATAGTGGGTTTACATAGCCCGATCACACTAGTTTTTTGCATTTTCAATTTCAGCACGATCGTGCTGCATTTTACATAGTGCGATCGCGCTGCGTTTTTTTTTCTTTTAATTTGTGTGGCAAGAAAAGTCCAGTTAGGAGTTTACAACACTAATAGCTCGAACTCGAGCAAATGCGAGACCCGTTGCATTGAAAATGCTTGTTTTTTATTGTCATCCTTGAAGTCCTTTATGCAATCAAAGTCCGTGCCCCATTAGGCACTATGCAGTAACCATGACTTTGTAAATTTAGGGCAAAGCTGAGTGCAGGCGTTGCAGCCCTCTAGAAACGAAGAACTGTTGTCAAACTTACAACTTCTCAAAGTTGCAAATTGTGTCACTTTCTTACAACTCCAGTCGGAGAAATATCCCTACAGATGAGGGAATGTGTTTTTCAAACAGATGTAATATTTTTGTTGGGGAGTTTAGTTCTCCGCCAAAATTTATGGCCTGCAGTTTTTTGGGTAACATCTCACCATCGTTTTTTAACACTTTGACAATTTTCAGGTATGTGAAAAAAATCTCAAAATTGGCGAAGGACAGTTTCCCCACTTTGCCCGTCCCTACCAAATAGGAGTTACTTTTTGTTCAAAAATGATATCTATGTTGAAGTTGTATTATCATCTCTTCGGAAAGAAGTGAAAAATTAATTGAATAACAAAAGTAAGGTTTAAAAAGTTAAATATTTGAGTGAAGAGAAGCTAACGCGCTTTGGCAATTGAAGTTCACATTGAGTTAGGAGCTAAGCAATATTCCTCCATCAAGAAAATATCCTTATACGCACGCAAAACAAAGAGTAATGAGGGCAGAATATGTGACAATCTAAATTCTATTTTCAGAAAGATGGGATTAGTAAAGTATGTACTTGTTCTCTTTAATAATGCAGGTGCAATGACATTTGAGGTAATGTTTTTGAAATAAGCTAAAACCAATATGAATATGTGCAGAAAGAATGGCTTATGTAGAAAAAGGTGTATCATCACCATACCTCTATGCTGAATCAGGATCCATAGACATTTGTGTAAAGGTTCAGAGAAAGAAACTTACAACACTGCACAGGACAATGAAACTTGAAAGAGTAAAAAGGGCTGGGGAGGGGGTAGGCCAGTGAAAGGATTAGGTGCACATAAATGCACATACCAAAAGAACACGTGACACAAGAGGCACTATCACAGCACGCCTTTGTGGAAAAGGACAATACACTGTACAATGTGCACATAACAATATTAAAAAAAAAACATTATTACCAACATCCATAATGCTTAAAAGGAATGGGAATTTGGAAACAGCACTGTATATCCTGCTTTTTAATGCAGACCCAATACCTCAATACAAAGAAAATCATGGAAGAGAACAAGTACACACATCATGACAATGACTATCACACAAAAACAACACTCACTGGAATGTTGCACACAGCAACACAACCAAACGTAAACAACAAACATCAGACCCACATGCAAGTGGCACATATACTGGCACACAAACATCACCCACTCCATCTCCCTGTACCTCAACCAGCCATTCCACACACACACATACATTCACAGACTCACATGCACAACTAGAAGCACAATAATAAAAGAGAAAAGGTTCCATTGCATTGTGCGCACATGGCCATAGTTGGCAAGTGTGATGTTATTGTGATTTTGGTGCAAGTATTCATTTGTTAATGAATACTTACACCAAAATAACAATTGTGTATGTGATCGATTTGTGTCACATACCAGTGTGTTCCCATCATTGTATGCCACAGATATTTTCAAGACATATGCATGTCACAACTTTTTCTAAACAATTTTTTAAAGAATTACTATGACGTGTATGACTGCAGTGGTCTCGAGCTAAGGTGCAATGACCAAACAACGTACACAAGTAATGCAGAATGTTTACCTTCGAGTCTGGTGACAGCATGGTCATGTGTCCTCTGTGGTCCAGTGGTCCAGTGGTCCAGTGGCAGGTCTTGTCTAGTCCTGTCCAGTTGAGAATGGAAGTGGAAATGGGAAAAATAGTAGGTTTTTACCTCATTTCCCTTCCTATATGCAAATTCAGATGTGGAGGTAACACCGCCACAGTTTTCTTGGTGGGAAGGCCCATCATATTCTGTTCAGCGGGAGGAGTGACTGGAGTCTTGCCGCCAGACAGTATTTCCAGTGGTGTCGTCGATGCTGCTGGAGATTCCTGGACTACTTGGCGGAACACGAGTGGTCTTTTGCCTATGGTCCTGTCAACATCTAAATCAGGTGGGTGGACCGCCAAGGCGGCGGACAGGGAATCCTTTAAAAAAGTGAAAAGTGACAGCAGGACCATTACCGCCAAGATCTAAATCAGGCCCTCGGTCATCAAGTGTAGCTCCCTTCAGGAGCACAAGCCCTCACCCACCCATAGTGGCATGCTTCATCATCGGGCTGTGCTCCTCGTTGGGACGATTGAGCATAGCAGCAGTATGGGTCCAAATGAGAGCAGCAGGCCGATGCCGGATAGCTAAGAGTACAGTGCTCAGTTCAGCTGAGTGGAGGCACCATGAGTGAGCTGCTTGTTGTCCTTTCTCCCATCCATTTTCTTCTTGCTGCATCCTCCAGGAGAGAGAGGTTGCCTGAGGTTGTTTGGGGATGGCATAGGAAAGAGCGTTCCTCTAACTGGTACTGAGTTTTCTCAACTTCTGCTCGGAGAGGAGCCAGTAGGAGGTATTTCAATTGTCACCAGAAGTACAAGCAGTTGCTTGTGTGCAGGATTTTCCAGAAAGGGGCCTTTCAAGGGCCTTGTGCCCTGTGGAGAGAGCTGCGGCTCAGGGACTGCAGCGCAAAGTAGGCTCTAGCACCCACAGAAGTAGCCCAGCTAAAACTGTGTGCGGCTTGAGGTGCTGGCATGCCAGTGCACTCTCAAGTTTACTCTAAGTCTATTCTGGCAGTCACTCCTGTGGAAGTCTTGCGGTGAGGAGACACCATTTTCTAGCAATCTTGTGGCACCAGTTGTTTGTTTGGATTCTATTGAATTTCTTTCACTTGTTTAATCTAGCTATCTTTGCATCTCAATGTACTTCTCAGTATGTAGAGTTTCTATGTTGAGTATCATCTGTTGAGAGCTGTCTGCGATTGTGCTTTGTGCTTGACAAATGCAGGGTAAGGCTATGGGTGTCATCCACTGGTGATGACACTAAAGGAATTATACCCGGAGCATGTAATTTTTTCTAATTTAAATGAAAAAACCAAAAAATCTGCCATTGGAAACAAAGGCTCTCAGCAGCTATCTTATAAATCCCTTTAGTCTATCTCCATTTTTAGAAAAAAAGCATATAAGTATATGTCAAAAGAGGGTGAAGAAGCTCTTATCTCCTCTTATCTGGCAGCTTTATTCAAACAAATGGTTTCCATGCCTCTGCCTCAATTAAGTGACTGCAAGCTTTTCGGTTCCTCTCTAGTTTCAAATGAGCTTCCATGACTGGCCAAAATGGGAACTGAGAAGGGTATTAAAACTCCTACGCTGTCGACAGATACAGGTGTACCAGAGGAGCTGGTCAACAAGTCTCTCATGGAGATGTCTCCGCCTGTTCCCCCAATTCAATTGTCTGGGAGTCAAATGCCAGAGAAAGGCAATGGAGATTGATTTACTTTGTCAGCTCCATTAAGTCAGATGGCAAGTTTGTCTTTAAATTCAGAAGTCCCTGCAAGAGTTAACTGTGTCAGCAATGATGAGGAGGTCATTCTTGTGGAGGATTTCACCGTGCCAGTGATAGAGCGGTCCGTACTAGTAATTTGCCTGTATTTTGGACGCTCTTTAGGCCGATGAATCTTTTGACTAAGTGGAACTCTCTGTACTCTATATCGATCAATTTCCTTAAATCAATAATCAATAACGAACATAAGCAATACCTTGATCAACATAACACTTGACAATTAATCCAGAATACATTTCGGCGAACCCTGACCTTTCAGTCAGGAATAACCACACCAGTTTATTGCAAAGTTAGTGAATTTATTTCCCTATATTAACAAAGCTAGCACAATATAAATGTGTCTCAACACCAAATGATAAACGTAAATGAACATTAATAGCTGTCCATAGCGGCGAAACAGGTGCAATCTATGTAGCATTTGAATCACAAGGCATTCGATAATAGCAATGCAAATCACTAATACTATAATCTGTAGCGAACTAATTGCATACATTTAGTCAGCATAACAAGATCTCAAATTGCATCGTGCGACATATGGAATCCTCGTCTAACCTCAAATTAGCATCGGCATGTGGGACTTCATGCAAAAACAATTTAGCAACATTAATTTAGAAAAACTCCTAACTAGGGCTCTTATCAAAATCAGCAGTTGGTTACCTCAAGGAAACACAATGCAATTTTACAATTTCCTTTCATATTTACCAATTACGATCAGCATACAAGGAAGTCTTCGTCTCACAGGTACCGTTTCTCGATCAGCATGGAACGGGAAAAAGGGGCAGGAGTGGGCGGGGCAATTGCCTCACGGCGGCAAGGTAAAACTACTATTTCATGCAAAGGGATCAAAGTTAAAGTCTCTAGGGCCAGAATCATTAAAGTCTCTTTCTCTCGATTAGAGAAAGCATCAAAGTCTCTTTCAAAATGGCGTCGCAACAAAGTGGGCCATAATAGCTACGAAGTCTGCAAAATGGCGGGTATCGAGCTGGTAATGGCTACTTTCTTCTTGTGCACCTGATTTTTATAGACAACAGTTCAAATCCAGTAGGGTCTCCCATTGGAGGGTTCATAGGTTAGCTTCAAATTGTCCAATCAAAAACGACAGTTCTCAAGCTTTTACTTAAGCATACATTATCCTTGGAGATGGGTACGCAAGTTGCAACATTGTATACCAATTAGCTCACTTTCAGAGCCTCCATTGTCCGCATCTGCAAATCGACCTTGGAGTAAAGAGAAAATATGCCAGGCTGGCACGAAACCTTAAGATAAGCATGTGAACGATCTCAGTGGAAAAGTACAGCTTCAAGCAGAAATACACGTTTAATAGCACATTGGAAAAATACGAGCATCTAAACCGTGAGACCAGGCCACTAGGCCGAAGCCTGCACTAAAGTAATGCTAAGCTAAAGCATTTCAAACAAGCAAATCATAGCACACGTTTACGATTATGTCGGATTAGTGCAATTCTAATACACCACGTTATATAAAGCACGCTTATAAATGTTGGCAAACTACTCTGAGGGCACATTTTGTCCCCGTACAATCTTTATTAGTTCGGTTAAAGTCACACATGATTATTGCAACACTACGTTTATGCGTTAATAAATGTAAAACCTTCATTTTCTGCTTCATCAATCCCTCCTCTGATGACTACTAGTCATCACACAAATCCTGCCCACAAATTTTATTCCATTAAAATTCTGTCAGTTCCCTTTTCCTTTTAATTCCCCTAGTTTGCGCTTTGTATTCTTCTGCCATTCTTTTCATAATTTTCTCTTCTTTTCTTCTTTTAATTCTTTCCATAATCATTATTATTCCCCTTTTTATTCCCCAAATTCCAAATATACAAATTATCACTATCAAAATTCCTTCTATTATTTTCAGTAATATTCCATTCCAAATTCCCCCAATCCAATGTCCCACTGAAGCAAGTCCTTTTCCAACCTTCTCCCACACTCCTGGTTCTTTCAGTTCCTTCAAATCTGCACTCTCTTTTGTTAGATTAGCAAGCATAGTTTTAATTTTCACACTATTGTCAGGAATATATGTACAACAGTGTCGTGCACCAAGCATTTTGCAAACGCCACCATCCTTTGCTAAAAGAATGTCTAAAGCAAGCCGGTTTTGAAGAGTCATAGCTCTTTCCGCTGCAAGTTCAGCATCTATCAGGATTATAGCACCAGAAAACTTTGTCAACATGTTATCCACTATAGTAGACAACTTTCTTATTTTGATGGAATTCAATACAACTCCCAATGAAGGAATCATGGCTCCAAATATATCTCCTACCACAGCAGCTGCGGTCTCTCTTTTCTGGATACGATGGGATCCAGATGTCTTTTGAATCATCGATAGGTCATCCAGTTGATAAACCTTTGGGAACACTATACCCAAATAACATCTCCCCCACCATTCCTTTGGAAGACGATAATAGGCATTATACCCACAAATGTAATATACACCTGGTATGACAGGGTCAAGTCCGTCCATCATGAATGTCCATTTGGCCTTAAAGATAAACGTATGTTTACACTCACTCGCTCCTACAAAAATGTTGTCATAATAAGATTCACCTCGATATATACAAAATTTCCCTACATGCCAAGCATCTAAAGCAATTCTCCCTTGTGTCTTTATTGCGGCAAAATCATAATTATCTACTGAAGTCCTCTTATGTAGCTCTTTTTCTATTTTCGCATTCATTTGTGCCCTTCTATCATCTGTGCGATCTAAAAAGCTTATTTCTACTGCAGAAAGCGAGCAGGTAAGATTTTCCCTATGAGCGTGAGCCGTTTCAAAAGGTTGCATTGGCTCGAAAAATTCCCTCATTATCTTAGCATCCCAATCTTTAGCAATCTGGCTTAGCTGCGCTATTATAGGAACATAAGCAAAGGTAACATCATAATTTGAGTAAAAATACTGTATGTTAGTTTGACCATAAAATCTAGACATTACTATACTACATGTAATCCCGTATGTAAGAGGCATGTGGTGATAAGTCACCCCTTCCTTTACTGATGTCGGTATCTGTGTACACACATAACAATCCTTCGCATCCATAGTCTCAACATATTCTGTTAGTAAGCGATAGAAAACATTATACGAAAGTTCTTTCTTATCGTGCAAGAGCCTCTCATCCAATGCTAGTCTTTTCAATGCGGTTAGTTCGGTGACAGTAACAGGAGCAAGAGTAGAAGCATCAATTCTCTCATTCTCAGTCTTACCATGTATTCCAAGCACAATTGCCATTATTATTAGTACACATGCAATTATCAAGCCTATACACACATATTTACAATATTTCTTTCTATTGTTTTGCGTCATGATCTGTATAGAATCAGAGAGCTAGAAGCACCTATAAAAGAAACTATTTAGCAATTCAGTTACAAAGCTGAACGAGCGCAATGTTCACACCGTCTTCTCCAGGAGGCCAGTCACTTATCGGTTAGCAGCATTTGTCTCAATTCGGCAATAATTCAGTCTTTTATCAGTTCAGCAAGTGTCTCATCCGGTTTAGCAATATGTCTCAGCTGGTTGTTTGTTTCACGTTAGGTTGTAGCAAGCAATATCATTTATTATCCTTTCAATCGACAGAGTCCATAAAACTTTTCTTTTCTATTGGTATCTCTTCCTCTTCTTCGTTCTCGATGCTTAGAGATACAAACTCGTCAGTCCAATCGTCATTGACTGCATATGCCCATTCAGGACCGGAATATCTCCTGTTTGGTATCCTTTTCCTTTTCAATTTTGCTTCTCTTTTTGATTCTGCTTCGCTGGTACTTTCCTCTTTTGTCAAGTCTTTTTCTTCACTCGAGGTTGGTACCACGACAGACACTTCCTTTCTTTTCTCTTTCACTTTTGGCCTTTCTCCGTCGTTCAAACCTTCTCCAGTCCTTTGTTTAACTGGTGATATACTTAGTCTCCTCTTTGCACCATGTCCATTTGACGGACCTACGACCTTTTCTGAGGAAGCTTGAACTTTTTCGTTCTGTCCTGCCTTGTCCCCTCCTTCTGGGGAATCAATCACGTTCTCTTTTTCTTTTTCTGTATCGTCTGCTTCTGGGAAAGCCCTCCTCTGATCAGGCTCTCCTGCTTTTTCACCTTCTTCGAGCCCTTCGTCACCGTTACTTTCAGGCTCTGTATCACTTTCAGCTGCTTCAGGTTCTTTGTCACCTTCAGCTGCTTCAGGCTCTTTGCTACCCTCAGCTGCTTCAGGCTCTTTGTCACCTTCAGCTTCTTCGTCGCTGTCTGAACTTTCTCCTTGGTCTTCCCCAAGTGAGTCGGACTCTTCGTTCTCCAATAATATCTCTCTCTCTCCTGCTTCTGCCTGTTCGCTTCCAGTTCGATTTTGTTCTGTCTCAGCACTCAGCACTGTTTTGTCAGGCACTGGCAGTTTTAGCGCTTCAACTTCCTCATCTGTGGGACACAACACCTTCTTTGTGTGACTGGCGTGGATCCAGTTGGGAACCCCCGCACACTTCACAGCGGTAGTTGTCGTCAGGATCACTTGGAAAGGGCCTTTCCAACGGGGTTCCAGACACGACTTTCTCACGTGCTTCTTTACCACGACCCAGTCACCTGCTTTCAGTGCGTGTCCTGGACCTTGGATCGGTGGCAAGGTGGTCGCTTCCACCTGGTGAGAGAAAGAGCGAACCACGTCAGCTAGACCTTTGCAGTAGTCTAACACCATATCATCTGTAATATTCAAAAGCGCGTTTGCGGGAACTGCAGGAAGTCTCATAGCCCTGCCCATGAGGATTTCGTGCGGAGACAATCCAGTCTTTCTATCAGGGGTGTTTCTCATTGACATTAGCACTAAGGGCAATGCGTCAGGCCATTTCAAGTTTGTCGATGCACATATTTTCGCCATTCTTGATTTCAGTGTACCATTCATCTGCTCCACCAATCCTGAGGCTTCAGGGCGATAGCTACAATGCAGCTTTTGCTCAATGTTCAGCGCTTCGCAAAGTAACTTTATCACCTCGTTATTGAAGTGACTTCCCCTATCTGATTCTAAAGAGATCGGGAATCCGAAACGTGGTATCAACTCTCTCAACAGTAGCTTTGCAACTGTAAGGCTGTCATTTCTACGTGTGGGGTATGCCTCAATCCAGTGACTAAAAATGCACACAATCACCAACACATACTTTAGACCTCCATGCACTGGCATCTCAATAAAGTCCATCTGCATACGACTAAAAGGCCTGCTTGCCCTACCAATGTGGCTCGCGTTCACAACTGTTCCCTTTCCTGGGTTCATCTGCTGGCAAGTGACACATCGATGGCAAACTGCTTCTGCAGCTTGACGAAATCTGGGGTTAAACCAATCAGTTTTGAACAATCTTATCATGGCATCTCTCCCTAGGTGAGCTTGCCCATGATAGAACCGCGCAAGCTGTGATAAGAGACTGTTTGGCAAGACAAATTTTCCCTCATTTGAAACCCATAACTCGTCTGGTCTCTTTATACATTGTGATTTAATCCAGGAATCTCTTTCATCCTCCCTGACATTATTTTGTAATGCTTTTAATTCATCTATTGTATCTACGACCTTCAAGGCAAATGCTTCAGCTGGTTCTAGTTCTGGCTCACTTATTGAATTCCATTCGTCCCTGAGTAATATATAGTTCAAGGCGCAAAATCTCGCGACTTGATCCGCATATGCATTTCCCAGAGAAACATAGGCCCTCATTCTGACCTTGGCGGTCTTTTCGCAAGACCGCTGAGTTACCGCCGCGGTGAAGACCGCCGACCGCGGCGGTGTGCCGCTGTGCGCATTCTGACCGCTGGGAGCGTTCCGCCGGAAAACCGCCAGCAGCCACACTGGCGGTCGGCGGGAAAGTGGAGACTGGTCAACCTCCACCGCCACGCCAGCAGAACACCGCCCACAGAATTACGACCCACATTTCTGTGTGGCGGTCTTCTGTTGGCGGTCTTCTGTTGGCGGTCACGTCCCTATGGCTCCCGTCGCCTCCCGGAGGACCAACGCACAAGGTAAGTTGATCGTCCGTGAGGGGAGGGGGTGGGGGGGTGTTGTGTGATGTGGGCGTGCATGGGGGTGTGCGTGTGAGTGTGTAGAGGGGGTGTGTGAGTGCGTGTATGCGGGCGGGGGGTGCTGCTGTGTCTATGGGTAATGTGTGCTGTTCGGCAGGTGCGCATGTCGGCATGTATGTGTGCGGGTATGTGTCCCCGTTGTGTATGTGTGTGTAGGGGGTGTAGGGGGTGTGTATATGTGCATGTTGGGGGTGTGTGCATGTCGGGGTACATGTATGTGCATGTCGGGGTGGGGGTGGGGAGGGGGTTCGTACCACCTCTGGGGGGTGGCAGGGGGGTGGAGGGTGTGGGGGGAGGACTCGGGTGGGTAGTGGGGGGTGGGGGAGACCCCTATCAGTGCCACGGAAGGAATTCCCTGGCCCCGATAGTGCTTACCGCCATGGTTCGCACGGCGGTTCCCGCCCGCAAGAAACCGCGGCGGTAGGCAGGGTCATAATACCCTTGGCGGTCTTGGGACGACCGCCGGGCCGGAGTGCGCAAACTCCAGCCCCGCGGTCATGACCGCCGCGGCGGTCGGAGTGGAGAAGTAGCGGTCGGTCGCGGCGGGGACCGCCGCGGTCAGAATGCCATTTTTAATACCGCCGGTCTGTTCGCGGTCCGACCGCCGTCTCTCCGCCGACCGCCAGGGTCAGAATGAGGGCCATAGTCCTGTCCTTTCGTGTGAGCACTGCATTTTACCACTGCAACTTCGGCTGGCACTTGAATGGCGTGTAACAATTCCCTTATCCTCTCCCCGTTCTTCACTGGGGATCCTGAAGAAGTCAGGAAACCTCTCTGTGACCATAGTTGTCCAAAGTCATGCACAATCCCAAACCCGTATTGACTATCAGTGTAAATGGTGACTTTCATCAATGCAGACAGTTGACATGCTCTGGTAAGGGCTACAAGTTCTGCTACTTGTGCAGAATAGACTCCTTGAAGCCATCCCGCTTCCAAGACCCCTGTTACAGTACATACAGCATATCCTGCTTTCAAAATCCCCATCCCGTCTCTTAGACATGAACCATCAACAAAAAGAATTTGGTCATTTTCATCAAGCTTAGTATCCTTAATGTCCGGTCGAGGTTTTGTGCAAAATTCAGTCACCTGAAGGCAGTCATGCTCGACGTCTTCAGCGTCCTCAATTTCAGCATTTTCTCCAGGAAGCAAGGTTGCTGGATTCAACGTAGTGCACCTTTTCAGCTGCACATTCGGTGAGCCCAGAATTATCGTTTCATACCTTGTGAGTCTAGCTCCAGTCATGTGCTGCGTTCGGGAGCGGGTCAAAAGTATCTCAACTGAGTGAGGGACCATGACTGTTACTGGGTGTCCCATCACTATTCCTTCACTCTGAGTGAGGCTGATACCAACTGCTGCTACGGCGCGCAAACACCCTGGGAGTGCTGCTGCGACCGGATCCAAAGTAGCTGAAAAATACGCTACTGGTCTGTTTACACCCCCATGGGCTTGAGTCAAGACAGACAAAGAACATGCATCTCGTTCATGGCAAAACAATGTGAAAGGCTTTGTGTAATCAGGCATACCTAAAGCTGGAGCCCTGCACATGCACTCTTTCAATTCAACAAAAGCATCCATCTCATCTCCTTTCAGCTCAATTTGATCCAAAGCATCCTTCTGGGTCAGTTTCAGTAGAGGCTTCGCTAGAGTCGAGAAGTTGGGAATCCATTGGCGACAATAACCCACCATTCCCAAAAACTTCCTCACCTCCCTCCTTGTCTTTGGTGGACTCATTTGAAGTACGCTTGTTATTCTTTCCTTCATTATTTTCCGTGACCCTTTCTCTATCTGGTGACCCAAGTATTTCACTTTCTTCTGACAGAACTGCAATTTGGAAGGAGACACCTTGTGTCCATTCCTTCCCAAATGATTCAGCAGAGCAATGGTGTCGGCTGTGCAGCCACTTTCTGTCTTTGATGCAACCAGTAAGTCATCAATGTACTGTACTAGTGTTGACTCGAATGGCAATTCTAATGCTTCCAAATCTTTCTTTAGAATCTGATTGAAGATTGACGGTGACTCAGAAAACCCTTGAGGAATTCGACACCTACTGTACACTCTGTCTAGGAATTTGAAGCAAAAGAGGAATTGGCTGTCCTCATGAAGAGGCACAGAAAAGAATGCTTGTGACAAGTCGATGACTGAGAACCATTCGGCATCGCAAGGGACTTGAAACATTATCACAGCTGGATTTGGTACTACTGGGCAGCATTTGACTATGCTGTCATTTATTTTCCTCAAGTCCTGCACAAGTCGGACCTTCCCACTTGGCTTTATTAGTCCCATTATTGGTGAATTACATGGACTGCTTAACACTTCTTTCAGTACCCCCTGTTTTACAAATTCGTCAATAAGTTGGGCAACTTTCATGAGGGTGTCTTGTGCCATGTGGTATTGTGGGGTCTGGGGAAAGATTGCATTGGGCTTTACAGTCACTTTCACTGGTTCCACTCCTTTCATCAATCCCACCTCTTTCCCTGTCATGTCCCACACTTCCTTTCCGACTGTCTCCCGTAATTCAGCTGGAATATCTTCTTCAGTTATCATTGGGAAAAGGCAAATCAGAGGATACTCTTCATCTACCGTTTCCATCTCATCCCCCTCTACACTGTCCTCTTCTTCCCCATCACTGCTCGTCTGGATTGTTATTCCTTCGTTCGAACACATGATCGAACAACCCAATTTGCACAATAGGTCTCTCCCTAACAGTGCTATCGGGCTTGAGTCACATATCACAAACTGATGCACGCCTTGATAGTTACCGATGCTGACTGGTACCGGATCTGTTATTGGGTTCGTCAGGTGCCTGTTTGCTACTCCCACCACTTGAACTGTCCTCCCTGAGAGTGGCAAATTTGGTACTTCACTGCTCTTAACAGTTGAACGTGTGGCTCCCGTGTCAACCAAGAACGAGACACGATGACCTATTACTCTTCCTTCTACGTACGGACCCTTTTGATCAACTTCCAAGGATGCTGCAAGCACACAATCTCCTTCTTCTTCTGAGCTTTCACTCTCCCATACATTGTTTATTCCACTCTCACTGTGTAATGGGAACTGTTGCACGGTGCCATTTGTACTCATTACCTGACCCGAGACCTGTGGAGGAACCATCACTTGCTGCTGACTCATTGGTGCCAAGGGTATTTGCATTTGCTGATTAGGTACCATAGGTAACTGCTGTTGCATTGGCTGCATTTGCGTCATCTGCATACGGAGCATCTGCATCTGCTGCGGCTGCATAGGTTGTAATCCCTGCAATTGATTTATGGTCTGAAAATTTGGGTTTGGACCTCTCATTTTCGGTCCCCTCATTGTCTGAAATGCATTGACATCATTGTTTTGCTGACCAACACCTACACTTGCACCTGCACCTTCCTGCACCACCATCGGGCACTCGCGTTTCCAATGACCTACGATTCCGCACACGTGACACGGCATCACCTTCTTCATTGCCTGCACACCCGTCACAACAGTGTTCAAATCCGGACCATTATTCACAAAACCTCCTCTGCCTCTGCCTCTGGCCTGTGGCTGAAACGCCATGTTTCCCTGCAACTGCAGCTGCGGTTGCGGTACCTGCTGTTGGAACCCTTGCAACCCTTGCAGACCTTGCAAACCTGTCTGAGCTGCCTTAAGCTGCATCATCATCACCTTCTCTTTCAACCTTTTCTGTTTCACTTCAATTTCGTCGCTACAGTATTTCGCATAAGTCAACACCTCATCAATCGGTTTCGACTGCCAGCAAATCAAATGCGACTTTATCATCTGACTTATCTCTGGTCTCAGCCCTTCCACAAATCTAAACACAAAATGAAGCATGTCCTTCGCCTCTATTGTTTCCGTGCCACTGTAGTTCTTAAACGCCTTCAACAACCTCTCATAGTAACTATGAATCGATTCTTTAGTCTCTTGGGCAGTTCGATCAATCTTCTGCCAATCCACATTTTTCGCGGCAACCTTCGTCTTCAAATGCTCAATCACCTTGTAGTACAAGCTCATCACCATAGGTGATGGTGCACCCGTCTCCCTGTCTCTTTCTGGTTCACTTGTCGGCCAACCTACAGCTCTTTTGCAATCCTCCCACAAATCTGCCGGAACCACAATCTCAAAGAGAGTATTCAGGTCTTCCCAGAGACATTTTGCAAGCTTCACAAACCTGTCAGTCTGCTGATACCATTCTATTGGTTTCTCTCTCAGTTTGGGAAAATCGTCCGTAAAAGACTGAATATCGCTTCTGTGCCATGGTACATGTATTAATTTTCCCCCTGCTGTCTCCCTCATTGGTAACATGGTTACTGTCTCGCTGCTTTGTGGTCTTTTCTCATTATGCTCTGTAGCACTGTCCCTCCTCTTTTCCTTTCTCTTTACCCACCTGCTTTCCCACTTGTCTAAGCACCTCCACACTTGTGCACTCTGCAACAATTCTCTAAGGTGTGCCTTCATGCCTGCTGACCTCATGTGTTCAAAATCTGTGGCCCCAAAATCCAACCTGTAACTTCTGCTCAAGTGTTTCATCTTGTCTATGTTAACCCCGTTTCTGTCAGCTACTTCCTGCAAACTTTTATGTACCTTGTCCACTTCTTTCGTAATCTTTGGACATAGGTATCTCAGCTCTTCTTCCGTGTAGGACTCTAACCTATTCACACCCATAGTCCCTTCCACCAATTCTTGTGCTTCCATGTTCAACCTCATCCTATTCAGATAATCTTCTCCTTTCCCACTGGCTGAACTTTGTGTGGAATTTAGACTGTTGAACCATTGTGTCAGCTGTTGCGCATTTACCCCCATCAGTGTAGCGTTCACATCGACTGCCATTGATGGTTGCGGCAACTTTTCAGTGTTCGATGTTAGAGGTATTATCAGGGGGGGGCTCGACCTCACCAGTGTTGACTGAGCACATATGGGACTAAACTCCATCAAGGATCCGGGTCCAGTTGGCTGAGCCGCTATCGGAGTTATCCCTGGAGTGTTTTCTATGTACCTCCTTTCGGTCCCATTCTGCAGCATTGATCCCTGACCGCTCATACCCAAATTAGGCTGACTGTACAGAGGTACCGGTGGACCTACAGTAATTGGTAGTGATATCGCATCTGGGTTTTGTCCATTTCCCATGTTCTGTGGCATGTTCATTCCTACACCATGGGTCATCATTGCCGGCATGCCCATCTGACTCCCCGTCATCTGAGCATGTACATTTCCCCCCTGCATCTGCTTTTGAGGCATCAAAAACTGAGTTGATTCAGCTTGTGCCAATGTCGGATTGTGACCACTCTGTACTCCCCTTACGGTTGGATCTAGAATCATTCCTGCACTGTTGTCACTGCTATAGTATCCTGGAATCTGCGGCTGATAATTTTCTGCTGGTTTCAACATGGGCACATCTGGATATATTCTCCTAACCTGCGGTATCTGCGGGGTGAACAATAAACTCGGGTCCTTAGATCCCGATGACGCTCCTGAACTCTGGGTTTCACTGTTCCGTACCGATGCCGAAGGGGCAGAACTGGTACTTGGACCTTGTCCATTCTCCGCATAAGGTGGTGGACGGTCGTTCAGCAATTGCATTATCAACTCCTCATCCTCTAACTCCTCTTCTCTTCTCAACTTTTCCTCGTCCTCTCTATCCTTGGAACACTTCCTGTCTGTCTTACAGGTAGCTTTCTTACCTGTCTCCTCTTCTTCCTTAGTAATTGCTGGAAACAATTTTATCCCCTGCAATACATCTGACCTCCACACCTTCTGTGCATTATCCCACCTAGCGTCCGCTAGTGTCTTTTCTACCTTTCTCATTCGGGTCTCGAACTTCTTCTGCTGTTGCTGTCTGGCCATTAGTTCCCAAATCGCTAGAGCCTCAAACTGGGCTGGCCTTGGAGGCACCTTCATGTCGTACATCGTGAATCTCAAATTCTCTAGGATCCTTATATTGAATGTCCCATGTATCGGGAACGCTACGCTCCCATGTTTCTCTGTCAGTTTGTGCCATTGCTTTAGCCAAAGACACGGAGCTACCCCTTTTTCCTCCATTACAATGTAAGCTGGTGTGCCCTCGGGCGGCGTCTCCTCTCCTACGCTCGCTTTAATGTAAGACTCCCCCTTCATCGCACTCCTGAATGCTTTAAAGAATTTCATTTTCTCGTCTTTTATTTCACAAAGTTTGTAATCAATAGGTGACTTTAATTCCCGGAATACTCTTCGCTTGCCTTTCCCCTTCCAATCGAGCCCCACGGACTGCGTCCAATCCGTGCGCGACCCTTCTCTGCAACCAACCTATCCCAGCGCGGCTCCTAGTGACGTCACACTCACACACTGCGGCTGACAAAGCCTCGCGGCTAGTCCTCCTTCACTCAGCTCCTCTCGTAACAACTTCTTGCATGTATTGCGAGCTACCAAAAAATAAAACAGATCTGTCGGTTTACTACAGGAAGGGTAACACAATCGCTTCAGGACCTTAGGGACTTTTCACTAGCCTCGGCCGCTATTCCGTCTTTCTCGGTCCCCACGATCGCAAGCAAATCTGACCCGCAGACCTACTCTCAACTTGTCAATGATCTGTTCTAGTGCACTTAGAATCTTGTCAAAGCCCGAAGTCGAAGTTCCTTTCAATCCTTAACACACGTACCGACTCGTTGACCACGCCCGATCAACCTACTAAACCGCCCAGACCACAACATGGATCAACATACTCCGGAGTCTCTTGACCTCGCAGGGCCCGTCTCAACAACAACAACCACGTGGACCTTTTTATGCACAAAGCGCCACACGCACATGAAGTTCGACGACTTCCCTACTCTCACACTCGGAGTCGCACCTCCGCTATTTCTATGAAGTTCGACGACTTCACTACTCCTACACTCGGAGTCGCACCTCCGCTATCTTCTAAAAAGAAAAAAAATCCTCGCAACCTTTTCACACACCCTGCGGCAATAAGCTGTGCAAGCGCAAAAACCCTAACTTCTCTCATACCATCACTAGTACCGCCAACGCCGAATCCACACCTCCATTCCCTCCATTCGCAAGCTCCGAGATCCCGGGAAAGTCGCGGTGGACCTAGCCCATCATCATTCTGTCAATCTGTTTTACCCAAAAAAAAAAAAAAATCTAATTCAACTTCTCGAGTGGGGTCTCAAAATGCGTAACCGTTAATTCAACACCATGTACTTTAAGAGTACAGGGTCCCAAAAGACGAAACCGTCCTCTGCTACCATCTACTGATAGAGCGGTCCGTACTAGTAATTTGCCTGTATTTTGGACGCTCTTTAGGCCGATGAATCTTTTGACTAAGTGGAACTCTCTGTACTCTATATCGATCAATTTCCTTAAATCAATAATCAATAACGAACATAAGCAATACCTTGATCAACATAACACTTGACAATTAATCCAGAATACATTTCGGCGAACCCTGACCTTTCAGTCAGGAATAACCACACCAGTTTATTGCAAAGTTAGTGAATTTATTTCCCTATATTAACAAAGCTAGCACAATATAAATGTGTCTCAACACCAAATGATAAACATAAATGAACATTAATAGCTGTCCATAGCGGCGAAACAGGTGCAATCTATGTAGCATTTGAATCACAAGGCATTCGATAATAGCAATGCAAATCACTAATACTATAATCTGTAGCGAACTAATTGCATACATTTAGTCAGCATAACAAGATCTCAAATTGCATCGTGCGACATATGGAATCCTCGTCTAACCTCAAATTAGCATCGGCATGTGGGACTTCATGCAAAAACAATTTAGCAACATTAATTTAGAAAAACTCCTAACTAGGGCTCTTATCAAAATCAGCAGTTGGTTACCTAAAGGAAACACAATGCAATTTTACAATTTCCTTTCATATTTACCAATTACGATCAGCATACAAGGAAGTCTTCGTCTCACAGGTACCGTTTCTCGATCAGCATGGAACGGGAAAAAGGGGCAGGGGTGGACGGGGCAATTGCCTCACGGCGGCAAGGTAAAACTACTATTTCATGCAAAGGGATCAAAGTTAAAGTCTCTAGGGCCAGAATCATTAAAGTCTCTTTCTCTCGATTAGAGAAAGCATCAAAGTCTCTTTCAAAATGGCGTCGCAACAAAGTGGGCCATAATAGCTACGAAGTCTGCAAAATGGCGGGTATCGAGCTGGTAATGGCTACTTTCTTCTCGTGCACCTGATTTTTATAGACAACAGTTCAAATCCAGTAGGGTCTCCCATTGGAGGGTTCATAGGTTAGCTTCAAATTGTCCAATCAAAAACGACAGTTCTCAAGCTTTTACTTAAGCATACATTATCCTTGGAGATGGGTACGCAAGTTGCAACATTGTATACCAATTAGCTCACTTTCAGAGCCTCCATTGTCGGCATCTGCAAATCGACCTTGGAGTAAAGAGAAAATATGCCAGGCTGGCACGAAACCTTAAGATAAGCATGTGAACGATCTCAGTGGAAAAGTACAGCTTCAAGCAGAAATACACGTTTAATAGCACATTGGAAAAATACGAGCATCTAAACCGTGAGACCAGGCCACTAGGCCGAAGCCTGCACTAAAGTAATGCTAAGCTAAAGCATTTCAAACAAGCAAATCATAGCACACGTTTACGATTATGTCGGATTAGTGCAATTCTAATACACCACGTTATATAAAGCACGCTTATAAATGTTGGCAAACTACTCTGAGGGCACATTTTGTCCCCGTACAATCTTTATTAGTTCGGTTAAAGTCACACATGATTATTGCAACACTACGTTTATGCGTTAATAAATGTAAAACCTTCATTTTCTGCTTCATCACCAGACACGGATCTTGACTTTCAAACAGGGGCAGAGGTTGTGACTTCTGCATGCTGTTCCCCTGTCAATGCCCAGGATGATGTAGGACAATCTATCATACATCTATCTGTTCGCCTTTCTCGTTCCTCCCTACTAACATTATATTGTAGTTCTAAATCCCTAGGGGGCTCATTTGATCATGATCAATTTTTATTCCCAAGTGCACATTGGAACATGAATCATTCTTTTAATGGAGGAGGAGGAGGCATCTTAGGAGGCACTTCTTCAGATACTCTGTTTTGTATTGAAAAAGGTTTATCTTCTATTTTGTGTTTATAAGTGAAATCTGTGTCAAGCTCTGATCATGTATTAGGTATGCTGTTGTCAATTCTATTGGAGGTGCACAATGATAGTAAGTGGCTCTCTACTAAAACTAATACAAATGTTGATAATGATAAAGTAAAGTCCATGAGGAGGTCAGCAACAACTGACCCTGGAGGGGTCAGGGAGGCTTTCACTCTAGTTTGTAAGCCTATGCAGCATAAGGTGCCTCCAAAAAATCATAGCACATACGTTGACGAGGATTTTTACTTAAACCTGATGTTTGAGCAATATACAAATGAATTACCCTCAGGATTAGCTACAGTGGAGATTTTCTCCATGTTTAAAAAATGATCTAAAAAAGGGGCAAGAAACCTGGTAAAGAGAATGTGTTAGTGTTGGAAACAGAAGCTGGGGTTGGCGTTAATTCCAATTCCGCTACTAATTCTGTAGATAAGCAAAGACTAGACCCTGGCAAAACCTCTTCAGAGAAGGAGCTTAAAGCAGATCCTTCGTCGTTGGCTAAGGTGAGTGCCAAAAAGAAACATAAAAATAAGAAGACCGGAAGAATCTCAAAAAGTAAACAAAAAACTGAGATTACCTAGCTGTCTTGACATGAAGGCTTCTAATGAGGAGACGCTAACAGCACCCGGGGGCGGTGCTTTGTATCTTCCTCCAATTAACACACATTTTGAGCACAGCAATCCCAAGTTGGAAGAGAGAGTTGGGGCAAATGTATTTGAATCTCACATCCCTCCTGCTGTTTCTCCACAAATCCAATATGTCTCAAATATTGTACTGAGTTCTCTGAATGCTCAGACAGGGGTTGGGTTAACTGAGAAGATGTTGCCTACAGTCGTCCTCAATGCGGAGGAGGGGTTTGAACACTGTTGCCCATACAAATGCTGTTCGGTTTCTATAAAAAGGGTAGTTTTCCACTAGCTAAGGCAAATTCGGATGGCCAGGCTAATCAACCCTAGTGTATCCAAAACGATCAACAAGGCTCGATAGCAGCTTCTGATAATAAATCCTGTTCTTTGCTTAACCAAGGAGCAAGAGTTTTTGTTCTGAGGACTATGGAGCCTGTAATGGGGAGTACCGATTGATACCCTCAAGGGGTGTCACGAGAGCGGAGCTTGGCGCCAACTACTATTGATTTAATTTTATTATGGGATAATGAGTCATTCCCTGTGAATAGAAGCTCTACTTTCATCTTTTTCCCCAGATATAAAGATAAAAGCACTAAGGTTAGTAAAAAGTAGTGACATAAAACATTTGTTTATACGCTCAACTGCACCAATGTCATATTCTAAAATTACTTTTGGCTCCTTGGTTATCACAAATCTGGTTTTGCAAAATTGTGATTTTGTTTTAAAAAAAGGGGGGATTGATGTTGTGTTCATTGTGGAGCACCAAGAGCCCCCAAATTATTCTATTAAAAGTAAATAAGTCAACTGTGGTTGCTGCAGTGGGTCCCGTCAATGATATTCATCAGGGGAATCCTAATGATAAGGTTGTCTCACTGGGGCAGGGAGAGCCAATGATAACAATTCGAGAGGGTCCTGCTGTTAATCCACAAACTGCTGAGTTGAAGGATGATCTACTTAAATGGAGTCAGGTGGTGGGAGTCCTGAATAGTTCCTCTCCCATGTTAAAAAATGGCGAGCCGCTAAGTTAACTCTAAGGGGCTTATCCTGTCTTGGAACATGGCTGGGTGGGGGCATGATGAAGCAAAATAGAATTTTTCACACTTTAATTTTATGTTTACAAGAAACCTTGTCATGCACGACTTTACATGTGGTGATTATTTTGTAATCTCTTGCAGTGCCAAGCATTCCGAAAGGGGCCATGCTAGCGGAATGTGTGGGGACTTTACTTAGGAAGACTGTGAATTGGAATCAGAAAGTTTTTATTCTGCCATTGAATTTATTTATTTATTTATTTGAAAATCTTTTTATTTAGATTTATGTCAATGTACATCCCACAAATGCCTTCACAGTGATAAGCATGCATAACCAGTTCTGCAGAATGTGGGGTTATTACATAGTTTCAAACACAATTTGTATATCACAAATACCCCAAAATGGAGTCGACACAGGAGAAACCATTGATACAGGTGATGACAAATGAATGGAAGAAATATTTGAGCCAAATCTACTATGTTGCAGAATCAATCCTGATACAGATAATAAGTACATAAATCTTAAACTAAAACTGAAACCATAACAACAAATTGGCTGACTGATTAGCTGGAGGCTCCTATCCACAGTCTACAATTGACCTTAGGAGGCCTCCATATAAACTATACATATAGGGGGTTATTCTAACTTTGGAGGAGGTGTTAATCCGTCCCAAAAGTGACGGAAAAGTGACGGATTTACCACCAGCCGTATTACGAGTCTATTATATCCTATGGAACTCGTAATACGGCTGGTGGTATATCCGTCACTTTACCGTCACTTTTAGGACGGATTAACACTCCTCCAAAGTTAGAATAACCCCCATAATCTAATCGTGGGGCATCTAAAGGGGGAAACAAGCATCCTATATATTATTTGTCCTTCTTGTAACTTGCAGTAAAAATAGTGGTGAAGGCGAGAGGCACCCAGGACCCGATACCCCTCCCCAAGGCCACGTGAAGGGACAGATATACCGAGGTGGTGTGAGACAGGAGAAGGATCAATTAGAGAGGTCTCCCTCCACTTTCTGGACATCAGCGGGAGTGGGTGTAGATTGGCATGTAATTTGAGGATATAAGTGTCCCACATAGTAGTGGTAGCAGTGCCTCCCCGGATCCTGCAGTCCTTAGCCATTGCACCTGCCTCCGCAAGGGGCCATTCATGTGTCACTCTAAGGCAGCTGTGTATTGCTGGAGGTTGAGAGGCCTTCCAGGCCACAGCTATACGTCTTTTAAACAAAGTCTGAGCTAAGTCCACAGATAGTTTTTGGTCTGTTTAGAATGTTTCATAATTCTGAATAAGCACTGTAGCGGCTCACAGGTCAAGGTGCCATTAATGATGGCCGAGATATGCGCTTGTACCTGTTCCCAGGCACTTTGCATTGGCGGGCACTCCCATACCATGTGAAGGAAACTGGCATCCTCACATCCACAGCTGGGGGATCTTTGTGAGGACGTTGGAAACATCTTATATAGATGATGTGGTGTAAGATAAGTCTGATGTAAGAAGTTGAAGTGGGTGAATTTTAAGCGAGCATTTCACAAGATCATTTTCACCCATTCCAATGCCATTGACCATTGTTTGTTGGATAGTTCTATGTTAAGCCCTACATCCCATTTCTTTCTGTATAGCAGCAGCCATTGCCCTGCAACACTGCATACAAGGCTGAAACCGCCCCCTGGCCCGGCCCGTGGGTCAAGAAACACTGCAGCCCCAGGTGCACCTGCGGCTCACACTGACCCAAGACCCAGATTTCTCCTAGCACCACCTGGATTGACGTATAGATCAAAAGGAGGCCAGCCCCAATCCCTCACTCAGTTCCTGGAAGGACATCAAAGTCCCTTCCTTATATAAATCTCCCAAGTGCTCAAGCCCTGCATCTCACCACGGGAGCGGGTCGTGAGCCGTCAAAAGGACTTTAAGGGGCGGTAAGCACCAAAGCGGTGGCTGCGGGCGTAAGGTGCTGGTGCACACCAGAATCGGACATAGCGATTCCAGACCATCTTGGCCACTCGGGTAAGCCTCCCAAGTGTCTTGGACGGAGGGCCAGAGGTAAACAGCCAGTCCAAGACATTAATATTTCGTAGCTCTGTCTTAACCATGTCACCCTCTACCACCCCAGCATCCGGAAGCCATCGCATGAGCCACTGCAATTGGGCTGCCACAAAATAAATTTCTAGGTCGGGAATAGCAAGCCTCCCTTTAAAGTATGGCGATACAATAAATCAAGTGCTACTCGCTTCCTGGTGGCCTCCCAAATCAGATCTAACTCCAAGCTCCTCAAGGTTCGGAAAAAGGATCTAGGAGGAAGCACCGGTAGAGCAGTGAAATAGTAGAGAAGCCGCAGCAGAATTACCATTTTGGCCACGGAAGCCATGCTGATGTGCAAGAGGGGGAGACAGGCCCAGAAATCCAGAGAATGGCCTATGGAAGCAAGGGCCCTACCATGGTTGCCATCAACCAGATCGCTCCCCGAATGATAAATGTTAACACCGAGATATTGAAACGAGTCAAAGGACCATGAAAGCTGTTCTGTGCTTAATGCCTCACGTTGATGCACATCTATCTGAAGCAACAGAAAAAAACAAGACTTATTCCCAACAATATTCCAAAATCAACTAGTAAATCATAAAGAGCAGGTAGTGTGACTGCAGGATCCCACAAACAAATGAGTACATCATCCGTGTACAAGGACACAGCATGCCAGTCAGATCTAATCTCGATACCCCGATGAGGGCCCCTCTGTCATAAGTGGGCTTTTAAGGGCTCTCTGGCAGGAGCAAAAAGTATAGGTGTCGAGTCCCTCTATGAACCTATACGGACCCAGGTGCATGGGACAGTGTACAGCAGCTTAATTAAATGGGAGAAATAAGGACCCACTCCAAACGCCTCCAAAACCTGGAGGAGATACATCCAACCAAACTATGTCCCCTTCGAGTATAACATATCTACCTTTGGGGTCAATGAGTATCTTAGAGGTGACCAAAGGTAGTTTAGGAGTGATCCAGATGAGCACCCCTTTGGCATAGGCCAAGTAACTAGTTCCACAAACCTGCCCACTCCTCTACCTTCTCTAACTCGCTGTGGGTGAGATGAGTTTCCTGAAGGCATGCTATATGTACATGTTTGTGCCGTAGGTATGCATATATTTTATGTCATCTGGCTGGAGTTGCTATGCTACGTATATTCCAAGTAAATGCTGAGAAAGTAACAGTCATGATCACCAGCGGCTCTAAACTAAGTTATCACAGACCCAGGATTCCACCAATCCCTCATCCCATGCCCAATCATGTTATCAGCCATAATAACAAAGGAACAATTCACAATGCAACAAACAAAGAACATAACTCCTGTATTCCAGGTCTATGCACCAACTGCGCCCATGCCACAACACCATAGAAAACGTAAGATAAATACAGTAAATACTAATGAAATTACCATGTCCATTCAGTATCGATGGTGGGGGGGGAGACCAAAGAGCAAAATGTGTCATCCAGACCTATAAGGTAAGTCCTTGTCAGCAGACCAAGCCCATAGCAATGTCTCGGGCCTCCGAGGCCCAATCAATTTATATAACAGGTGTTAGCAATAGGGTAATATTACCTGAAAAGTATAGAGCTGTTCAGTTAATAAGTGAAAAACATATCAACACAATAGCTGATATTGATATAGCCGCATCCCGCTATCCCTCCTCAATATACACTATAGCCCTCCAATGCAACTGGCCAGACCCGGATGCACCATTCCAGCTAGGGGGCCGCGAGGGCCATCACAGATCATCTTCCAATCATTGTGTAAGTTGCAGGCCACAATTCTTATCTGGTAGGGAGTGACTGGAGCCCTCAGTCTATGACTCCAAAACAGGTGGTTCCGCAGTATGCGTCAGTGTGAAGGAATTACCCTCATGTTGGGAAATCTCTGTAACAACATGGGCTTGCTCCGCTCTCATCGTGTCTTGGGGCAGCTTAGATACCAACAGTCTACGCCTACGTCTGCAAGATTTTGGCACTAACCAGGTCTCCGAGTCTGCATCGAGGTCTGGATCCAGTGAGGCACCTCTAGCATGCAACCAGGATCATGCCACCTCCAGAGTCAGAAAGATATATGGCTTAACTCCTTCAACAATCTAGAGCTTGGCAGGGAACAGCAAATCATATTTGAGGTTCATTTCTCTGAATCGTTTTTCAACCTTCTGAAAGGAGCTCCTTTGATGTTGAACCTCTATGGTGAAGTCTGGGTAGCTTTAATTCGAGCAACGCTAAAGTGCCAAGGGCTCTTAGAGGGAAATAACTGATGCAATAAGTCTCTGTCTCTGTAATTAAGTATCTGCGCTATAATGGGGCGAGGACTGGCACCTGGGTGGGGGGGGAGGTCTTGCCAGGTGTCCAATGTGCTCTTTCTACAGAAAAAAACTTTAGGACTTTGTCTACCAGTACTGTTGTCATCAACCAGACCTCTAGAAACAAATCAACACTAGGGCCTTCGGAACACTCGGTAGATCCCAGAAATTGAATATTATTTTGGTGGGAACGCCCCTCAGCATCCTCAACTCTGCGATACAGTATGGTTACATCCTCATGTACTCTGTCCGACAGTTTCTGATGATCGGCCCTCAGTAAACCGACATCTAGAGAAACCACGTCTATGCGGGCTTCTAGTGATGTTTTGGTATCCAATGTAGCTTGTAGGTCTTTGTTGAATTGCACAGAGTGATTGCGCAAGGTAGTGCCTAGTTGTAGCAGAGTGTCTAAAGTGGAATCTTTGAGCGCGGGAGACTCAGGGGCAGAATCTCCGTCAGAGTGCACTGCCAATTAATTCAACTTAGGCTTCACCATGATGAGAGTAAAAACTGCCTCCACACAGGATAACTGCACCCCAGGGACCACCAAGCATGTCTCTAGGGGGCAACCAGAAGCGCAAACCCAGAGCCCTGCAACTCGTCACAGGGGCTGTAAAGCAGACAAGCAAACCACTGTCTGATAGGTGGAGATAATTAGATGTCTCCTTATGTTGCCAAGGCCAAGGAAGATGTGGTTCAAAACAGCCAGGAGTGGTTGGATACCAAATGTGGGCGCAGGTCACATGCACAGCAAAATAGGGGAGCAGAGGAAAATGCCCCTCTCGCCTCAGCCAAGCGCAGATCAGGTCTAGGTTGCCACAGCAGAAAACCACAGGCAGCGAATCTTCAGGGGCTGCCTATCCAATAATGGTCCCCGGGTTGGGGCAAGGTCTCCTAAATAAACCCTAGGCAGACGCAAGCGTGACTCGAGGGGGAGAGGCAACATGTATATCCTTAAGGTAAATCTTTTGACCATCTGGTGAATCTATTCTTTACTTTTATCAATGATAATAGTATGGCTGAAGATTGTCCCCTGGTAATCAGCATGGGTGATTTAAACGCAAAGGTTTCCAATTCTGTTTCCTTGACTTTTGACAACTTTGAAAAAGAAGTGTGATCCATTTTGGAGACTTCTTTATAAAAAAAATTAGAACAGATAGGTTTTTTTTTTTATTGGAAACTCTTGCAGAGTATGGTTTAATCATCCTGAATGGACATTATCCAGCTGGTGAGTCCACCTCTTGTGCTTTCCATTCTATCTCAGGGGAGAGCTTACTCGATTATGTGATAGTCTCCTATGAAATGTTTGCAGCTCGTTCGAAATTTACTGTGTTTCCAACTGACTTGAGCAATCACAATATGGTGGCCATGAATCTGTTTTTAACGTTGAGGAATTAGCATCTGGGAACCTATTAAATGGCAAGGTTATCTTTAAGAGGTCAAATGGGCAGACATTTTGGGCAGCTATTGTGTCCTTAAGCCCCAAATTTAAAGTTAATGTGTTATATCTAGGAAGTGTTCATGTGGCAACCTCCTATCCTTCTTTGATTTTCACATGGTTGGTTTGCGTAATTTAGGTTCTAAGGGTGAAGGCTTTAGACAGCTGCAAAAGTGTAATCCGAAACTGAAGGCGTTAAACCAGGAAGTACATTATCTGATAAGGAGACAGCATCTGCTGTTTTCCTCTTTAACACAGCATGAAATCTACTTTCTTAAAAGTATTAGAGCAAGAATAGAAGTGCAAGAACCTGAGAGAGAAATTGATGCTAAGTGGATTAATTTGAGGGAGGATGTGAACTCTCAGAGGGGCATATTTATACTCCGTTTGCTCCGAATTTGCGTCGTTTTTTTAGACGCAAATTCAGCGCAAAACTAACGCCATATTTATACTTTGGCGTTAGACGCGTCTAGCGCCAAAGTATGAGGAAAGAGCGTCATTTTTTTGCGTGAACGCCTTCCTTGCGTTAATGAGATGCAAGGTAGGCGTTCCCGTCTAAAAAAATGACTACGACGCAAATGCGTCGTATTTATACTCCCAGACAAAAATCACGCCCGGGATTGGGCGGGGCAAAAAACCCCGCATTTGCGCTGGATTTTAGCGCCTGGGTCAGGGCAGGCGTTAAGGGACCTGTGGGCTCAAAATGAGCCCACAGCTGCCCTCCCATGCCCCCAGGGACCCCCCCTGCCACCCTTGCCCACCCCAGGAGGACACCCAAGGATGGAGGGACCCATCCCAGGGACATTCAGGTAAGTTCAGGTAAGTATAATTTTTTATTTTTTTAATATTATTTTTTGGCATAGGGGGGCCTGATTTGTGCCCCCCTACATGCCTCAATGCCCAATGACCATGCCCACGGGACATAAGTCCCCTGGGCATGGCCATTGGTCAAGGGGGCATGACTCCTGTCTTTACTAAGACAGGAGTCATGTAAATGGCGTCTGGGCGTTGTTAAAAATGGCGCAAATAGGGTGGAGGCGATTTTTTGGCGTCAACCTGACTTGCACCATTTTAAGACGCCCTAACGCCATTTTCCCCAACGCCGGCGCTGCCTGGTGTACGTGGTTTTTTTCCACGCACACCAGGCAGCGCCGGTCTGCTAGCGCCGGCTAACGCCATTCAATAAATACGGCGCCCGCATGGCGCTTCAGAATGGCGTTAGCCGGCGCAAACCTTTTTGACGCTAAACTGCGTTAGCGCAGTTTAGCATCAAAAAGTATAAATACGGGCCTGAGTACTCAAGGAAATGTTGGTGTTTGGTGGCAAAATATTGTGATTCTAGGGTTACAGCGCATGCTGTTCCATCCTTGAACATGTTTGGGTGGGTTATATTTCTAATTTGTATTCTAGTACTTCCAGGGAAGCTGATCCTGTGGTGTTCAGTACAGATGAAGAAATGTTTGTAGGGTATGGTACTCCATCTCAAGCTGAGATTGTTGGTTTTATAAAAAATGCAAAAACTTCTGGAGCAATGGAGCCTGATGAGATCCCTATTGCGGCTATTCAAGAACAGAACATCATTCCCCCGGACAAGCTGGTTTTGGGAGGAATCATAATCATAGTACCATTGATAATAGTGCTGTCCTCCAAGCAATTATTGAGGAATATCCTCTTCCCAGGGGATGTCAGTGTATACGGCTTTCATTAATTTCTCCACAGCATTCGTTAGAGTAGATCAACAGATGCTGTGGAGAAAGCCTTTTTGTTTGGGTGTCCCTCCCCACCTTTTAAGGCTCATAATTGAACTTCATTCTGGTACCTGGTGCCAGATTCTTATGGGAGGAACTCAGGGTTTTTCCCAAAAGGTTAAAATGCAAAATGGTTTAGAACAGGGCTGCCTCTTCGCTCCCCTGCTGTTTTCTCTCTCTGTATATGATCTACCAGGTATTCTAGGCCAGGTGCAGGGGAATCCACCAAAAATTGTCAATATGTCTATTGGCTGTCAGCTGTATGCTGATGACATGACCACAATGGATTTAACCCCTATTGGCTTACTACGCCTTCTCACTGCCTTGATAATGTTTGCAGAAGCCCACTTTCTGAAACATATCTAAAAGTATAATTTTGACATTCCATAGGAAAGGTATAAGAACAAGGGGGAAGATAAATTGGTATATAGGGGAAGATAAATGGGAAAACGTAGACTTGTTTCTTTATTTGGATAAATTCTGTTCCAGTAGAGGGAGGGATGACAATCATGTTAATCTTTGTTCGAGTAGCTCTCTATATAGTATAGATTATGTACATCAGGTGGGAGACGTCAATTTGGTCTTGTTTTGTCAGTCCATAAGGTTAAAATTCCTCCATCACTAAGGTATGCCTGTGAGGTGTTGGATATGAGTCTCTGGTGCTTCTTTGAGGTATTAGAAGTTTTGATCGTCCATCAGATTTGTGGTTTGAATACTCTGGCAGCCCCTCATGCCCTTCTCCTGGAGTTTGGATTAATGTCAACTTTTATCTTTGCACTTGCCGCTATTTTGAGATGGGGAAATTTGCTTTTGGGAAGAGAGGTGAGCAAACTTCGTGCAGCTCTTACTTGTGGAATTTTTCTCCTTTAAAACATTAAGGGGGTCATTACAACATTGGCGGTAAAAGCTGCTTACCGCCGTGCAGAAGACCCCATACACCGCCGCGGCCGTGGAAATCCGCCACAGCTATTATGACCCACATCTCGGAATCCGCTGAAATTCAGACACCCACACAAGTCTGCCACACCAAAGGTCAGAGATAAACTGGCAAAAACAAAACCGCCACTGTAACGCCAACAGAAACACACCCATGCTATCACGACCCACGAATCCACGCAGCGGTCTTTCAACTGCGGTATTCCATTGGCGGTACACACCGCCGCGCTCAAAATACACACACATCTCCAAAACACCGCCACATTGGACAATTCAAAATACACACACCTGATACACATACAAACACCACTCCCACACACCCAACACAATATAAAACACACACCCACATCACCCACAAACCCCTACGACCAAAAATTATTGACGAAGGCCAGAGAGACTGCACAGCATAGGCAACCCCACCACACAGAGGCACACAACACCATCACCCACACAACATCCACGCACAAAACACCACACACCACTACACATCACCACACTCATCACCACATACACCACCACATACACCACCCCACACATCACCTACACCACCCCATGGCACGGCAAAGACACCCCAGGTTCTCTAAGGAGGAGCTCAGGGTCATGGTGGAGGAAATCGTCAGGGTAGAGCCACAGCTTTTTGGATCACAAGTGCAGCACACCTCAATTGCAAGGAAGATGGAGCTATGGCGAAGAATAGTCGACAGGGTCAACACAGTGGGACAGCACCAAAGAAATCGGGAGGACATCAGGAAGAGGTGGAACGACCTATGGGGGAAGGTGCGTTCCGTGGTATCAAGACACAAAATCACGGTACAGCGGACTGGCGGCGGACCCCCACCTCCTCCCCAACAGCTAACAACATGGGAGGAGCAAGTCTTGAACATTATGCATCCTGAGGGCCTCGGAGGAGTCGGTGGAGGAATGGAATCTGGTAAGTCAAATCTTAAATATCATATCCCCCACCCTACCTGCATGCTATCACAGACCCCCACCCTCACCCCTCCCCTATCACTCCAACTCCTCACTAATGTACTAATAACACAAACCACACATCCCAACACCAAGCCCTGCATGACAAAACAAAGCATGGACACCCCTCACTAAAGCAGGCCCACTGCACATACCCATAACATACACCCAACCATCATCACACAAGCCCCCACACAGGAATGCTAGCACTGGGGTACATGTTCACCCACCCATTGCACACCATGACACACACAGATGCAATAATCATGCTTTTACACCCCTGCAGGACCAATACCCAACGTCACCAGACAGGAGGGTCCAGACACCTCTACCCCACCCACAGAAGAGGCCCACAGTGATGACAGCCGCTCTGGCCAACTGGATCCAGATGACCAGCCCGGACCATCGTGAGCCTCGGGACAGTCGGTTCCCCTCGCACAGGCACAGCCCAACACAGACCTTCCACCCTCTGGAAACACCAGCACAGCACCCACCCAGCGGGCCCATACCTCCGTACCCAGGACACATCAATCAGCTGTGTGTCCACCACTACAGGGAACCCAGGATAACCCACCACCCCAACAACAACAGGGACCTGGGGGCAGTGGTAGTGGGCACACGGTCCAGGGGACGGAGGCACAGGAACACAGGGGAACTGGGAGGGCTGCTGTGCGACAGGGGGCGGACAGGCCAAGGGAACCCACTCTCCACGAGGCCCTCTCCTCCATCATGGGAGCATACCACCACTCCCAGAAGACGATGGCTACGGTCCTGGCCAAGTTTCAGGAGACCCAGCGGCTGCAGGAGGAACAGCATTTGGGGTTCAGGGAGGAGCTCAGAACCATCAGCTCCGCCCTTGGCACCATCGTAGGGGTGCTGAAGGACATACAGAACACCATGAAGGACACCGTGGCACTCCAAGGGGCCCCTGACACTAGCATGGATGATGAACTGCCCACCACCTCCTCAAGCGCTAGTGGACAGGACGCCCTGCCACAGGACCACCACACCAGCACCCCACCCCCTGCAGACGGAGAACAACCCCGCAAGCGGTCCCTGAGATCCAGGAACAGGACAGAGCACGATGGCAAGACCCCCGCCAAGAAATGAGACCACCCTGATTGTCATCCCACTGTCCCACTTTGTAACCCTGTCCATATTGGAACTGGCCCAGCTCCACTTCATATGCTCATATGGGCAATGCACCTGTGAGACAAATAGACTGGACTCTGCCGTGGACATTCCTCCACCATCACCCCTCACCATTTTACCACCCCCTCCAATATTTAGCACTTCAATAAACACCCTTGAACCACAAAACAATCTGGAGTCAGTCTGTGATTTTGAAAATGTGTATTAGCTATGACAGTGACAAAATCCGTTCTCAAATGTAATGTCAACATACCTATGTCACACTTCACAAGTCCATGAAGAATGCAAGCAGATGACACACGTTGGTAACCACACCTGTGAAACTGTAATGGAAATGTACAACTCAGTTACCAAATACTGCTTGAAATTGACAGACAGGATAGAGGTAGAAGTGTGAAAGTACTTGTAGTAGGCTAGAAAGTGTTCTCACCTGTGTGTCACTGGAAATATTGCTGGATGACTGAGTCCCTGTTGTCAATGTCTTCTTCCTCTGCTTCCTCCTCATCACTGTCCACAGGCTCCACAGCTGCCACAACACCGTCATCTGGATCATCCTCCGGCAGAAAAGGCACCTGGCGTCGCAAAGCAAGTTTGTGAAGCATACAGCAGGCGATGATGATCTGGCACACTTTCCTTGGTGAGTAGAATAGGGAACCACCTGTCATATGGAGGCACCTGAACCTGGCCTTCAGGAGGCCGAAGGTGCGTTCGACTACCCTCCTAGTCCACCCATGGGCCTTATTGTAGCGTTCCTCTGCCCTGGTCCTGGGATTCCTCACAGGGGTCACTAGCCATGACAGGTTGGGGTAACCAGAATCCCCTAATAGCCACACACGGTGCCTCTGGAGTTGACCCATCACATAAGGGATGCTGCTATTCTGCAGGATGTAGGCGTCATGCACTGAGCCAGGGAACATAGCATTTACCTGGGAGAGGTACTGGTCTGCCAAACATACCATCTGTACATTCATGGAATGATAACTCTTCCGGTTCCTGTACACCTGTTCACTCCTGTGGGGAGGGACCAAAGCCACATGGGTCCCATCAATGGCACCTATGATGTTAGGGATATGTCCAAGGGCATAGAAGTCACCTTTAACAGTAGCCAAATCCTCCACCTGAGGGAAAACGGTGTAGCTCCTCATTTGTTTCATCAGGGCAGACAACACTCTGGACAACACGTTGAAAAACATAGGCTGGGACATTCCTGATGCCATGGCCACTGTTGTTTGAAAAGACCCACTTGCTAGAAAATGGATCACTGATAGCACCTGCACTTGAGGGGGGATCCCTGTGGGATGGCGGATAGCTGACATCAGGTCAGGCTCCAACTGGGTACACAGTTCCTGGATTGTGGCACGGTCAAACCTGTAGGTGATGATTAAATGTCGCTCCTCCATTGTCAACAGGTCCACCAGCGGTCGGTACACCGGAGGATTCCGCCATCTCCTCACGTGTACCAGCTGACGGTGCCTAGGAAGGACAACAGCGACCACAGAGTCAAGCAACTCAGAGGTATGTACCCACAGCTACACAGAACACGTAACATAATCCAAAAAGCTGTCTGTATGTGTGTTGAGTCCAGGCCTAGGTATGTGTGATGCAGTTGAAAATGAAGCCATGTGGGCCCCTGAAATGGCGGCTGCCTGACCTCTAAACTGGGACAATGGGATGTGAGGTAACTGTGCTGGAGTTGTACACTGTTGCGGTAGGCGGTCGAAGACCGCGGCGCAATGCTGCATTGGTTAACATTGGACCCTATGGGTCCCAGGAGCCAATGACGAAGTGCGTCGGCGGTGATGATACGCACCGCCGCAGACGTCACCGCCACAGACGTCACCGCCATTTTCTATCTGTTGAATCACTCGATACGTGATCTTCGACAGGAGAGGACCTATACTGCAAGCGCTGATGTGACCTCGGTCTGGAAGAGACAATGGCTCGTGCGTCTGGGGAAAGGGCCCCTGCCTTCACTGCACAGGAGTTGGAGAAGCTCGTGGACGGGGTCCTCCCCCAGTACACGCTACTCTACGGTCCTCCAGACCAACAGGTGAGTACACAGGGAGCAAGTTGTATGGGCTATGCCTGGGTGGAGAGGGCTGGTTGTAAGAAGGAAGGGGGCAGAGTTCTGCGAGCATGAAGGACTGTGAATGCATGTGCCACATGGCAAGGGTAGGGATGTGGGCCACTCACTTCGACGGTGCAGTTGGTAATGACTTCTCTTCTCCCCCTGTACATGTCATGTAGGTCAGCGCCCACCAGAAGAAGGATATTTTGCGTGCCATTGCCAAGGACGTCCAGACCCTGGTGGTCCACCAGAGACGGAGCACCCACTGCCGTAAAAGATGGGAGGACATTCGCCGCTGGAGCAAGAAGACGGTGGAGGCTCAGCTGGGGATGGCCTCCCAACGTGGGAGGGGTGCCCGTCACACCATGACCCCCCTGATGTTCCGGATCCTGGCGGTGGCCTACCCGGAGTTGGACGGGCGCTTGAGGGCATCACAGCAGACACAAGGGGGTGAGTACAACATCATTCTGCGGACTTTGCGCGCAGTGAAGGTGTCTGGGTGGGGGAGGAGGGCTGTGGGTTCCCCTAGGCCAGGGCGAGTTCCGTAGGCTAGGCCCCTCCGTAATGCAGGCCATTTGGCACTCCACCCCACCTCTGTAGAGTGACAAGTACAGGTATACATGCCCCTGTGTCATCTATGTGTGCTGATGTCCACCATAGCCATGTAGGCCATATCCCAGGAACTGCATCAGTAGAGCCCAACAGTGCGGCGTAGTGCAGGGGGCTGCTGTGTCTGTATTGTCCGCCAACGGTAGCGGTAAGCCATGCACTCAACCTGTCTTTCTTCTGTCCCCCCCCCTTTTTGTGCTCTCCCTGTTCTTTTGTGCATCAGCATCATCAGGTGGACGTACAGTGGCACTGGAGCACGAGGGAGCTGCATCCCACATGGCCATGGAGGGCCACACCACGGACTCTGAATACACCAGTGGGGCGAAGGGCGAGGGGAGCTTCACGGCGGGGACAGGATCACGGAATTGTCCTCCGATGGGAGCTCTCTTGTGGTGGTGGCAAAATCTGTGCCCCCCCACTTCTACAGGTACAGCCGCCACCCCCCCTACCAGCACCGCCCTCCCAGCAGCCCCTCAGCCTTCGCCCCGTGCCCGCTCACCCAGGAGGGTAGGCATCACCTTCGCCCCAGGCACCTCAGCCCCTGCCCCTGTCACCTCTGCTGCCCTCAGTGAGGAGGCCATTGACCTCCTCAGGTCACTCACTGTTGGGCAGTCTACCATTGTGAATGCCATTCAGGGTGTTGAAAGGGAGTTGCAACACAGTAATGCATTCCTGGAGGGCATTCATTCTGGTCAGGCTGCCCTTCATCGAACCCTGCAATCTCTGGCCTCAGCACTGATGGCAGCCATTGCCCCTGTCTCTAGCCTCCCCCCTCCAACTTCCTCCACCCAGACCCAATCCCCTGTACCCCATCCTATCCCAAGCACACCATCAGACCAGCCTGCACACACATCAACACACAAGGGAAGCTCAGGCAAACATAAGCACCACACATCCCACAGGCACTTACGCAAGCATCATACACATACAGACACAGCAACATCCACTGCCTCCACTGTGTCCCCCTCCTCGTGGTCTCCCTCCTCCCTCCCAGTCTCGTCTACACTCTCACCTGCATGCACTACCAGTACAGCCACTAGGTCCTGCACCGGCACACCCACCACCACACCCCGCTCACCTGCACTCACCACCCCCACTACCATTTTCACGTCCCCTGTGTCCTCTCCCAGTGTGTCTGTGACGCCCCCTCCCAAAGTACACAAACGCGGGCACACACCCACCCAACATCCATCCACCTCATGACAGCCTACAGCGCGTGCACCTGCACCCAAATCAACAAAAGTTACACCTCCTACAACCACCTCCTCTTCCTCCACTCCCAGAACCCTCTAGCTACCCGTCCCAGTGTTCATCAGCAACTTTTCCTTAGCAACCTTAACCTCTTTCCCACCACCCTCCCCCTCCAATTCGAAGGTCCCGTACTAGCACCTCAGCCAAAAAATCTCCGGTACCAGTGGTGCCTGTTAGAGGTATGTGGAGTGCACCGGGCACCAGGGCAGCCAGTGTGACACGGGGCCCCAGCACAGCCAGTCCACCCCCTGTGAAGTTGGCCAGTGTCCGACGGGATAGGGGGAAGACTCTAGCCGGCAAATCCGCTCACAAGGGTCCCGGGGGGACTATCCACTCAGCTGTGACTCCTCCCAAGGTGGGGAAGGGGCAGAAAAAATCTCCAAAGTCTGGAAAGAGCAGCACGGCGGAGAAGCCCACCATCATCCCCCTGCCCAGTAGGCCACCGCCAGCCCCATCGTTAGTGGCCAGGAGGCCAGAGTCAGTGCCCAGGAGGGCAGTCCCATCATCAGTGGCCAGGAGGCCACCGCCAGAGTCAGTGCCCAGGAGGGCAGTCCCATCATCACTGGCCAGGAGGCCACCGCCAGAGTCAGTGCCCAGGAGGGCCCCGGTAGCCACAGCCCCGCTGGACAATGAGGGACCGCCATGGCAAACACCGCTGCACAGGTCAGAGACAGCAAAGTCAAGCACCTCTGAACAGGGCAAAGACCGCCATGGCAAGCACCGCTGAACAGGGCAAGCACCGCTGAATAGGGCAAGCACCGCCAACTCAAGCACCGCTAGCCCATGTGCGGCAGGGGCAGTGACGGAACTGGGACCGTCACGGGGAGAGTGATGCACTCTGGGCACCAGTCCCCTTCCAGAACCAGTGGAGAACAGCATCCACTCCGTCTGTCCTTAACAGGATGAAGCACTCTGGGCACCAGTCCCTCTCCAGAACCAGTGGAGACTGTTATCGACTTGAGAGACTGTGGCTTTGCACTCCCCAGGATGGTACAGTGGGCAACCCACCCACTGTAGAGACTTGAGAGACTGTGGCTTTGCACTCCCCAGGATTGAACAGTGGGCAAGCCACCCACTGTAGAGACTTGAGAGACTGTGGCTTTGCACTCCCCAGGATGGTACAGTGGGCAAGCCACCCACTGTAGAGACTTGAGAGACTGGCTTTGCACTCCCCAGGATGGTCCAGTGGGCAAGCCACCCACTGTAGAGACTTGAGAGACTGTGGCTTTGCACTCCCCAGGATTGAACAGTGGGCAAGCCACCCACTTGTGAGACTTGAGAGACTGTAGCTTTGCACTCCCCAGGATATATCAATGGGAATGGAGCCCCCTTGTGGATCTGGCATGGTGCTGTCATCCGGCTGAGGTGTCCCCCCTTCCCTTCCCCCTGAGGTGCCTGTTGTATTTCTATCTGATGCCCCAGCAGTGCTCTCTCCGTTTTGCTCAGGTATCGTGTGTGGGCCTCGCCCATGCATTTTGGGCCCAGTGGTCCATGGATATTGAATGGTGCATTACCTGCACTACTAATTGTGATGTATATTTTGTTGAATGTGTAATTATATATGTATATATTTGGCTACTGTATTTTGATTTATTACAATGGTTGCACTTATTTCCTTTTGTCTTTGCATTCTTCTGGGGGGCTTGGGGGTTGTTACTGTAATGTTTGGATATGCATTGGTGTGTGTGTTGTAGTGGGTGAGGGTCGGGGTAGGGGTGGGGGTGTTGCATGTGTGTGTCCCTGACTTTTGCCTCCCCCCTCCCTTATGTCGTAGGTGCAGTACTCACCGTTGTCTTCGGCAGCGGCGTTGATGATGATCGTACAGGAGCAGGAAGACTATTGCAGGGAGTATTTGGAGTTCCGGCTCCATGGCGTCCTCGTTCCTCGTGGAGTGTGTAGAGGTGAGCGTTTTCCCATTGAAATGGCTGTTTCCGCCGTGTTTTTATCCACAGTGAATCCGCCCCAGAAAAGGTGGCGGATGGGTAGGTTGTGATACTGTGGGCGGTACTTTGTCTCCCGCCTGTCTGTTGGCGGTGACCGCCGCGCTGTTTGTCTGTACCGCCGTGGCGGTCAGAGTGTTAAAGTGGCTGTCTTTGTTGGCGGTTTCCGCCACGGTCATAATTCCCTTTTTTTTTCGGCCGGCCTGTTTGCGGTCTTACTGCCGCTTTAACACCGTCCGCCGGGTTGTAATGACCCCCTAAGAGTGCCTTCTTTAGATCATTTGAGTTGGTGAAAGAAACCTTTGGAATTGATTTGAACATAGGCACTTGCATTCCTAAATTCCTTTTAAAGTGTCATATAAAAATACACTTTATAAAATAAGTCAGAATAGAGACATTGCTTTCTGTCAATCAAATCAGCGAAATCAGGTGGTACAGGAGAGCAATCTTGGGAATAAACCTCAACCTTATCTAGGCTGGACTCTTCCTCATGGGACCCAAAGATTAATCCTTTTGATGAGATTTGTTTTGTTCCTCCTACTTGTTATTACTGGCATTCAGGATAAAGCCCCAAAGAAGGAGAGAATTTGTGAAGTATGTCAGTCACATATTCAAGATTTTAATCATTCAATATTTGCATATCCTGTGTTGCCCAATGCATATTGTCCCTTTCTAAGGCCACTGCTTTTCAAATATAATATTCAATCAGTGTCAGAGGCCCGTAAGTGTCTATTGGTTTCCACCTAATAGAATGGTTTGTGATAACATCTTTAAAGTTTTTCGATGTCTTTTAAAGTTTTACTAAGGAGTCAGGCTGCTTGCATATACAAAAGGTAAATTATGTAACATTCACAAGTTCAGTTACTAGCAGGTACAACGTTACTTTTAGCATGTCCTGTATTGCACATTGAAGTTTGTCACTTTCTAAGGCCGGTGTTTATTAAATTACATTTGAACAACATAGAAAGGCCAGTAACCATCTAACATTTCCATTATTCTGCCTTTCAGGTTCTCCCAGGAGGACATCAACCCTCATACCTGAGCAAAGGCCTGTAGTCTGCGTTAGCATCTGCAGCAAAGCATTCAGCAGTCAGCATACAGTCGTGGGTCCCTGGCTGGAATCTCCCTCTTAACGTGTAATGGGACTAGGAAGTGTTTTTATAATAACACAGCTGATGTTCTAAGAAAATGTCCCTACGTAAGGATGTGTATTTTCTACGAATGTTGGAGACTAAACTTCTACCACGTTCCCCGGCAATGTAATAAACTGTAGCCTTGACTGAAGCACAAAGTGATCAAGAATGTCTTGTTTGAGAACACAGTGCTGGGCTAAGCAAAAACAGTTAGATAGATGAAAATAAAACAAGACCGTAAAACTGGTTATTGTAAAAATAACAATGCGAAGCCGAATAAAATATATCTAGGACAATGTGCATAGCGGCCTAGTGTGCCAAATTAACGTGCATGGAGCTATAACTAAAATGGCTACATAACACCCTTCCCTTGTCGGTTGAAAGTGGTTCAAAGCCAAACCTAAAATTTCATTGCTAAAAAGCTCAACCTAAGATACATATAAAAACCAGGTCGATTTTGATAAGTTCAAAGGACACACAAGCATACTACATGGCAATTGAAAACATGCTTCATGCAGCAAACGCAACCTCAGTGCGCATGTCTGGTAATGAACCCTCAATGAGAACATCAACAGATCAGCATCTATTGCAGGGTGGCACTGCTGTGAAAGACAAACTTCCAGTGCATGTTCAAAAGAGCACCAGAGGTACCGAAACACGGTCTGCACACAATACAGAATTGGTCTGAATGACAAAGACCAGTCACACTCCAATTGCTCCAGGGGTATTGCTCCAAAATGCTGCATCATACGCTCACGACACAGCTGCGCTGATGGGAGCGCCATCATTTCTCCTCGTTGTGGCGGGACAGCCATTGCGCATAAACAGCAATAGCAGGATGCTAGCTATTAAAACCAAAGTTGCCGAAAATCCTCTCGAATACGACCAAAAATTTAGGGTATTGCTGAAGGTATCAAACCGAATATGAAGGAGAAGGTGTGAATGAAACCAGAGCCAACAGCTTTGAAAAAATGTGTGATTCCAGTTGTACTGGACGCATTAAATATTCGTCACACGAGTTCACCAAAGTGTCTCGGAAAGTTTGTATTTAACAGGGACTGTATTTCTGCTGATGACCTTGCCACTTGAAGTGCGTAGGTCTTGCGCGCAGATGTAAGGGCCACATGCTTTTGAAACAATAAAGCCTTGAGTCTACTTAACTTGTCAAAATTCACGTTTGAAGTAGCAATGTAAGGCCAAATATCAGCTACCTCCTTAAATTTAGTGGGAGGAAACAGTATGTTCCTGCAGCATGCAACGACCTTAGAGACCGAAACAATGTAAACTATTCCGTCCCGCATGCCACAACAGCCTTCACTATTGAGAAGGACGTAGCTGCCGTTTGAAAGCACCTGGAACATGGGTCTAATCAAAGGGAATGGGACTTCCTTAAGATAAAAAGCCAAGTTTGCAGCTGATGCGTTACACGCCCCATGCAAGGACAGCTGTTTACAAATCATCGAATGGCTGACTGAAGTCTTGCATTCACTACCACTAAGAAAAACCTCTTTTATGCCATTGAAGCATTTGTACGAGAAAGAAAGCTCCCACACCTCATGAATGTAGCTGCCTCCCAGTTTTTCATATCTGCCTACCGGAATGTGTTTTAAACAGGAGGTGAATTGTAGTGTGGAAATAGGCAGATTCATAACCCCATGCATTAACCACTCAACCAATGGTATTTGGCCACGGTAAAAGGCAACTTTTCTAATTTCTCGATGTTAAGCATGAAATAAGTCGCTTCCTTCTTAGCCATTAGTTGTTGTTGTCGCGTTAGATTAAAAGAAGAAAATAGCTCCCTTGCACTGACATGCTGCCATGGAATGTGACCCGCCTTCAATGTTTGAAGCGTCCAACCCAACTGCATAATGGGCCTGATCTGACTCTGTCCATCTTGGAAAGAAGACATATCAGATTGTATAATGTCTATAGCAGAACAGACAATATTATTAATGGTATATATCTGGTCGGACAAAGTGTTAATCCCATTATCCACAACAGCTAATGCCTTTTTTTTAATTTTCCTGGTCTATTTGCCTTAACCGGGCAGCAGCATCTTGTTGGGAAAGTTTCCAAATGTCATTGTATACTGCATATAAGAAACGCTTCTTACGTGGTGTTTTAGGGTCTGACAAGAAATCCTGTAAGTCAGTGGAGTTAGACAGGAGATTGAGGTGTTCTCTAACCGCGTTTAGTGAGGATGATTTTAGCCACTGCTGGCATAATTTTCCCACACTATGGCCCATATTTATACTTTTTGAGCGCTGCAATTGCATAATTTTTTTCGCGCAAAATCGCCGCAAACTTACAAAATACAATTGTATTTTGTAAGTTAGCGCCGATTTTGCATAATAAACTACACAAATGCAGCGCTAAAAAAGTATAAATATGGGCCTATATGTTGTAATTATATCTGCATGCTCTGGTGATATATAGCGAGGGTCTGTCCTAAAACCCCTGAGGAGGTAATAAAACTTTGATGACACCCATTGGTATCTATTGCCCACAATAACCACCCACCTGGACGTGTCAGTGAAGCATTAAACGTACCATTCTGGACCCACTCATCGAGCTCATCTTCAGTTGCATTCGTATATTTTTTCCATTTGTAAAACTTTGCATGGGCAGGTATACTGGGCATGTTTAATTCCCTGATTGTAGCTAAGCCTTAACAACTCGTTTGTTGAACTGTTTAATTTAAAAAGATCATTTGTACAGGAATGAGGCATGGTCTAAACAATGTTTCTTTTCCCTTAATTTGCCAATTTTTTGTTCCCCAGACACTTTTCAGATCAATTGATGTGGACCAATATTCATAGCCTTCTATCGATAACCGGGAAACAAAGGATTCCGAATATATAAATTTCGTATTGGTCAATGACATATCTATATCCTTAGTAGGTGGTACCTTAAAATAATATGACTCCGCATTCTTTTGATTGTGCCCAGAAAAATATGCAAACTTTTCAGACTATGCTTTTGAATTTTGAACTTGCGGTGGAGTGGGACAATGTTCCCATTGCGTGTAATTAAAAACAGTTTTTGGACTGCTCGCTCTATGTATGAAATGGTGCCCATAGAAATTATAGCAAAACATATCACCATCATTTTCTTTGAATTGGTAAATATCTTCGTTTTCAAAGACAATATAATATTGCAATTCAGTCATCATAGAATCAACTGTTTTCACATCCCAATCATCAGAAACAATGGCTGGTATCACTATGTCATTCATTGATAATTTGAACACATACAGTATTTGAACACCTTACGTGGGACCATATATATCAAACATTACTTTGGCCCAAACAATCCCATCAGGAATTAGCACTGCGGAAATGTTCACAAAAGATAAGTCTCTTCGGACTTTATGTGAAGAAAAATGTGGTTTCATAACCTCCTCCACCAGTTCAACTGTCGATCTTTCAGGTAAAAAATGACCATGTATTAACAGGAAAAAGGTAATGACAAACCCAATCCAAAGTAGAAAGGCTAGGACAGTCAAAGAATAAAATACGTTTCTTTTACGCCAGTTTGTTAGCTTACGTGTACTTAACAGATCAGCTGCCGAAGAGGCGAATGAGTCTGAGAAATCATTGTTGAAGTCGGAAAAATAACCAGAGGCAGTTCTTGCAAATGGCAGAGCCGTTGTCAGTGGTGGAGTTGGTGTTTCCTGCAGTGGCACACTATCCGTTTGTGTTTGAGTCGAGTTGACTTGGTCAAAAGTTTCTAAATTGGTTGACGTTAATGGAACTAATGCAAGATCATCTTCCACCCTCCCCATGCTCAGAGAGGTGTCAGTGTAGGTATAAACAACTTGTAGAGGAACGTCTTCGCCAGTAGTGAGAGGGATTCAGGAACTACTAGATGCTCCTCTTGGTCGGCTGTGCAGGATCGGCCACATGGTGTAGTTTGACATTGTCAATGGAGACAAAATGATTTTCTTTGGCACCTGCCAATGGTGGTAGAATAACAGTTCTGGTACCATGTATCCCTAATACAGAGACTGGTGCTCGATAAGAAGGGCCAAATTCCTTTTTCACTGCAACTTTTTTACGTACAACATCCCCAATTCTGGGACTCCAGTTGGTAGATGTTACGGGCACATCCTTAATTCCTGTGGAGGTGGCACTTTTGGAAGAATTATCATCACAGAACTGTTGCAAGTCCTGTAAGACAGTGACATGTTCATTTGTGTCAAAAGGTGTTTCTGCTGCCTCCACCCCAGGACCATCAAGATCCGGAACATACATTTGAGTTCCGAACAGGCACTCATATGAAGTATGACCCCCCAGGGACCTTTTAGGCAGGTTATTTAGACTCCATACAGGTGATTAAGCCAACTACGACCCGTACCTAAGACTCTGGCTGTTAAGGTTTGCTTTAAATCACAGTTTAATCGTTCCACAACACTATTTCACTTGGGATGAAATGGAGACGAGTACTGGAGTTGGACCCCCAACAAAGCCGTGGTGTCCCTGAATGCCCTTGAGGCGAAAGCAGGGCCCTGGTCCGAATGGAAAGCCGCAACTGCATATGTACAGATAAAGACTCGCAAATCTTTAATAACAGTCCAAGCGTCAGCCGAGCGTTGTGGCCACACCCATACAAATCCGGAGCATGAATCAGCAGCGACTAAAATATATTTGTATGCACTAGCAGGTGTTAAGGGACCACAGTGGTCCAAGTACACACATTGTACTGGTTTGTTTGAAATTAAGAGCGGTGTCTGCGGTGGGCGTTTGGCAGTGGAAACTTTGATTTGTTGACAGATGTCACAACAAAGGACATACTGCTTGTTTTTTTAAGTTAAATTTGTAGCCAAATTCGGCAAACAATGTGGGCTACCCATCTTAAATGTTGTTGTAGCTCATCATCCGTGAGATATATATCATCTACATAGGACAATGCTTCAGGGTCAATCTTGTGCAAAAGAGCAGTGACACGAGCTGCGAACAGTCCTGGGCTGTTCTTATACCCCTGAGGTAAACAACAGAATCTTTTCTGGGGAGCCTTATGCGCTGAAACACGTAGATTGAGTTAGGTTAAGATCTTTGCAGTTTTGATCTGTTCGAGGAGAACGGAGATGAGGGAGAGCCGATAACGGTTGCAAATGGTGATCGTGTTCTGTCCTCTATAATATATACAGGGTAATATTCACTGTTTGCTTTTGCTACAAAGAGGAGAGGTGCTCTGGCATGGGGAAGTGGTCTAAAATTTACTATCCATAAAACACCTGGAAGCCCCAGAAGCCACTATAGGCAAAAAGTGAAATCTGACCTCTTGGGGTGGTGATCAACGGTTGGTGAAAATAGTGAACTCTGTTAATATCAGACATTTCAGTGACACTCTGGCTCATTCCTTATCCATTCTTCAGGAAGGAGCCAAGCCATTTTCCAGCAGCTGTGGTTCCAAACAAAATGACTAATTTCTCCACAGTATCGGCAGAACCCTGCTATTTATTGACACTCTTTTTCTTCAATCGTAAGCTACAAATGGAGCCTCTCATACTGAGTTGGGAAATCGCTTTTCTCAGGCCAGTCAGTTCATTCAGTCCATTTACAATCCCTTCTCTCTGATCTGTGAAATCTTTGCTCAGTCTCTGTTTGAAGTGTGAGATCAATTGAGTATGTTTTTGGAGAAAATCGTCTGACAAGCAGTGGCAGGGGGTCATTTAGGTCATCATGCACACCTTGATAAAATGTCTCGGCTGCAGCTTTATCAGTCCAGGCGGCATCTACGGCCAGTTAGTGATAATGCCAAATATAACTAAAGTGTTCTTAATTGCCATGCTTTAGCACGAGCAGGCTGGCATGAGCTGATTTTGAACAGGGTCACTAATTGAGTCATTTGTTAACCATGGACTAGAAAAGGGCCACTGGTAGTATACTTCGGGAGAAGACCAAATTATGCAGCAGGACTGACTAAATTATGTGGCAAGAAAGGCAAATTATGCAGCATAATGTTGCACATTTTGTGATAGGATTCCTTCATTATTTTGACATTATTACCCATATTAACACTGCCTTAGCAAATGTTTTATGTCATTAGTGCCACTTTAACAATAAAGTACACAATAAGATACTGAAAGGTGGCCAGTCAACCTTTGCAAAGGGTCTTCCGCTACAGTCCAACATATGTCATCATGTTTTTAGTAGCTCTGATCCATTTCAGCTAGAAACAAGCTTTTTTAGTTAAAGTATGCAGCAGATGATGGATATATAGTAAATGCGGCAAATCCAAAATTATGGGGAAACATTGCAGCTGCTGAGTCACATCATGCCATAGGCCCTGATTATGATTCAGAATTAACAGTGTTGCCCATGTTCAGACATTCTCAGATAATATAAAATTACTTTCAAGATATCATCAGCAAAATGCTTTGATTGAGTCAAAAATTTAACTGATTATGCCAAAAAACTCTAAACGTATATGTGTATCTGACTCCACATGCTTTAACTTCCAAAATGCTATGACCAAGATCGCCACGTGGATGCACACCAATTATCTCAAGCTGAAGTCGGACAAAACAGAAATCCTCATATTTGGAACCAAGCCTTTCCACGGGGATGCCACCCTCTGACCCCCTCCCGCACCCTCCAGCTATGCTCGCAACCTTGGAATAATCCTGGACACCCAACTCACCATGAAACAACAGATTAACACCCTCTCCCCCGGCTGCTTCCACACACTCTGCATGCTTCACAAGATCTTGCACTGGATCCCCCTCTCTACCAGGAAAACTGTCACCCAGGCCCTCATCTCCAGCAACCTCGAATACGGCAATGCACTCTACACCAGAACCACGAAGCAGCTCACCAACTGCCTCCAGACCCTCAAAATGCTCAGCAAGACTCGTCCTCAATCTCCCCAGAAGAACCAGCATCTCGCCTCACCTCAGAGTCCAATACTGGCTTCCCGTATAGCACAGATGCCTCTTCAAGCTCCTCACCCACTTCTACAAGGCCCTCCACAGTGCTGGACCCACCTATCTCAACAACCGCCTCACCTTCCACCAACCCAACAGAGAACTCAGATCAGCCACCCTCCACCTACGCACTTCCCTCTCGATGGAGGACTTCAGAAAGCAGCTCAAGACCTGGATTTTCGACTGCCTTAGAAACCGGGCCCAACTTGCAGCACCACCAAAGCGCATGGAGACCCCACAGGGTCGCTCAACAAGAACACACTGATTGATTGGGTACTGATGAAGACCGGGGCTTAAAATAAACCCCTATGGGAAATAATATTAAATTAAATCAAACTATTTTAAGTAGTCAAAAATATAAATGTAGATAACTTAAAGTTAAAGATATTCAACAATAAAACATATTTGTAATTTAATTATAAAATATATTAACAACCTTTTTTGAATTTATAAATAATGTAACATTGTTACTAAAAATAGAATCATTTAAATTAATTCTATAGATCATTCTGTACATATTAATGCTAATCTAACTTCCTGCACAAGTCCCATTGTGTTAGGGTGAATGTGCTTCAGAGCATCTGGGTCCCTCCCTAAAATGTCTATAGCTACGAGGTTGAGCACAAACAGTCCCTTCAACCACGTGTAACATGCTTGCTATCACGGGTGTTGCTGGGTCAAGTTCTCTCTCTTGATAATCTCCATCTTAGACTTGGAAGGGCTTCATTGCCTTCCCTTTTACTGATGCTCCTTTCCAGATACATCATTACCCTTCTGATTTTTCCTGCACCCTCCCTGAGTCACATGAGAAGTGCCCTGGACCTTGCTCTCCAGTTTGAAACCTGTCTGTAGAGAGTTGTACTCCCCCTCTGGCTTAGAAGTGTGCTACTCTAGCCCCTGGTGATCCCTGTTGGCTAGCAACTTATCAGCTAACACAACAGTGTATCACTCTCTGTACAATCAAGCAGGTATTGCCTAAGTGCGATAGAGCACTCCTCCTTGAGTCACTCTATCACCATCAACCATTTAAGAGACTAAGGCCCATATTTATGCTTTTTTTCAGTGCCGCATTTGCATAATTTTTGGATTCAAAAGTGGCACAAACTTACAAAATACAACTGTATTTTGTAAGTTTGCGCTGCTTTGCGTCAAAAAGCAGCACAAATGTGGCACTAAAAAAGTATAAATATGGACCTAAAATCCTTGGCCTTCATCCCACCTACCCACTTATTCAAATGTTACTGTACACCATCAATCCAAACAGAACACCATCCACTCTTGTGCAGTCACAGAATCTCTGCAGGTATAAAGCTGGCTTCAGCCCAACCTCATAATGAGAGCTTCATCCATTCACTAATAGACATTTTGGCCCTCATTACAACATTGGCGGCAAAAGCCACTTACCACCGTACAGAAGACCGCCAACACACCGCCCCGGCAGTGGAATTCTGCCACGGTCATTATGACCCACTGCTCGGCATTTGCCAAAATTGAGACACCCACACAAGGCCACCACACCAAAGGTCAGCGATAAACTGTCGAAAACAAAACCTCCACGTCATGCCAACAGAAATACGCCCAGACTATCACGACCCACAAATTCACGCAGCGGTCTTTCAACCGCGGTATTCCATTGGCAGTACAACCTGCTGCGCTCAAAATACACACACTCTTACAAAACACAGCCACATTGGACAAATCGAAATACACACACCTGATACACACACACACCACTCCCACACACCCAATACAATATGAAACACACACCCACATCACCCACAAAACCCTACAACCAAAATACCGAAAGAAGGCCAGAGAGAGACACTACAAACTACTACCAAGCATCCACAGGCACACAATACCATCACCCACATAACTTCCATGCAACTCACACAACACACCACTAAATCTCACCCCACTTATCACAACACATACCACCCCACACATCACCCACACCACCCCATGGCACGGCAAATATACCCCAGGTTCTCTGAGGATGAGCTCAGGGTCATGGTGGAGGAAATCATCCGTGTAGAGCCACAGCTATTCGGATCACAGGTGCAGCACACCTCCATAGCTAGGAAGATAGAGCTATGGCTAAGAATCGTGGACAGGGTCAACGCAGTGGGACAGCACCGAAGAAATAGGGATGACATCAGGAAGGGGTGGAACGACCGACGGGGGAAGGTGCGTTCCGTGGTATCAAGACACCACTTTGCGGTTCAGCGGACTGGCGGCGGACCCGCACCTCCTCCCCCACAACTAACAACATGGGAGAAGCAAGTCTTGGCGATTCTGCATCCTGAGGGCCTCGCAGGAGTAGATGGAGGAATGGACTCAGGTAAGGCAATGCTTAACTACTATATCCCCCACCCTACTTGCATGCCATCACATACCCCCACCCTCGCCCCCATCACTCCAACTCCTCACAAATGTCCCAATATCACAAACCACACATCCCAACACCAAGCCCTGCACGCAACAACAAAGCATGGACACCATCACCAAAGCATGGCCACTGCACATACCCATACACCCCCCTAAACCACCATCACACAAGGTCCCACACAGGAATGCAAGCACTGGGGTACACGGTCACCCACCCATTGCACACCATGGCACACACAGATGCAATAAACATCCTTTTATACCCCTGCAGGACCCCTACCCAACGTCACCGGACAGAAGGGTCCACACATGTCCACACCACCAACAGAAGAGGCCCACAGTGATGACAGCAGCTCTGTCCAACTGGATCTAGATGACCAGCCCGGCCCATCTGGGACCTCGGGACAGTCGGTTCCCCTCACCCAGTCACAGGCCACCACAGAGCTTCCCCCCTCTGGAAACACCAGCACAGCACTCACCCAGCAGTCCCATACCTCTGTCCCCAGGACACATCAATCAGCAGTGTGTCCACCACTACAGGGAACCCAGGCGAACCCACCACCCCAACACCACCAGGGACCTGGGGGCAGTGGGCACACCGTTCAGGGGACAGAGGCACAGGAACACAGGGGAACTGGGAGGGCTGTGGTGCGACAGGGGGAGGACAGGCCCAGGGAACCCACTCTCCACGAGGCCCTCTCCAACATCATGGGAGCCTACCACCACTACCTGGAGACGATGGCAACGGTACTGGCCAAGTTTCTGGAGACCCAGCGGCTACAGTATCTGGGCTTCAGGGAGGAACTCAGATCCATCAGTTCCACCCTGGGCACCATCGTAAGGGTGCTGAAGGAACTCCTCAACACCAGGAGGGACACTGTGGCACAACAAGGGGCCCCTGACACTAGCCTGGACGATGAACTGCCCACCACCTCCGCCGGCGCTAGTGGACAGGAGGCACCGCCACAGGACCACCACACCAGCACCCCACCCCCCACAGATAGAGAACCACCCCGCAAACGGTCTGTGAGATCCAGGACAAAGAGAACAATAACAAGACCCCCCACCAAGAAATGAGACCGCCCTGAATGCCATCCTTTTGTCCCACCTTGTCACCCTGTCCATCCTCAAACTGCCAGAGCTCCACTTCCTATGCCCCTTTGGGCAATACACCTGTGAGACTAATAGACTGGACTCTGCCATGGACATTCCTCCACCATCACCCCTCACCATTTTACAGCACCCTCCAATATTGAGCACTTAAATAAACACCCTTAAAGCACAAAACAATCTGTAGTCTGTCTGTAATTTCGAAATAGTGTATTAGCAATTACAGTGACAAAATGCTCTTTCAATTGTAATGTTAACATACTTATGTCACACAGCTCTAGTCCATGAGGAAACAAAGCAGATGTCACACAGTGGGAGCTACATCTGTGAAATCGTAAGGGAAAGTGACAACTCAGTGATCATACACTGGGTGAAAACGACAGACAGTAGAGAGGTAGTAGTGTTAAAGTACATGTAGTAGGCAGATTTGTATTCTTACCTGTGTCTCACTGGAAGTATTGCAGGATCACCGAGTTCCTGTTGTCGATGTCCTCTTCTTCTGCTTCCTCGTCTTCACTGTCCACAGGCTCCACAGCTGCCACAGCACCTCCACCTGGACCATCCTCCTGCAGAAAAGGCACCTGTCATCGCAAAGCTAAGTTGTGAAGCATACAGCAGGCCACTATGATCTGGCACACTTTCTTTGGTGAGTAGAATAGGGAACCACCTGTCATATGGAGGCACCTGAACCTGGCCTTCAGGAGGCCAAAGGTCCGCTCTATAATCCTCCTAGTTCGCCCATGGGCCTCATTGTAGCGTTCCTCTGCCCTTGTCCTGGGATTCCTCACTGGGGTCAGTAGCCATGACAGGTTGGGGTAACCAGAGTCACCTGCAAATGGCGAGGGTCAAACTGTTAGACGCATACTAACCTGTAGGGATATACCCAGACAACCATTCCCACTGACTTGCTTCCAGGTGCTCACCTAATAGCCACACACGGTGCCTCTGGAGTTGCCCCATCACATAAGGGATGCTGCTTTTCCGCAGGATGTAAGCGTCATGCACTGAGCCAGGGAATTTGGCATTCACATGGGAGATGTACTGGTCTGCCAAACACACCATCTGCACATTCATCGAATGATAACTCTTCCGGTTTCTGTACACCTGTTCACTTCTGCGGGGGGGACCAAGGCCACATGTGTCCAATCAATGGCACCTATGATGTTGGGGATATGTCCCAGGGCATAGAAGTCACCTTTCACTGTAGGCAAATCCTCCACCTGAGGGAAAATGATGTAGCTTCCCATGTGTTTCAGCAGGGCAGACAACACTCTGGACAACACGTTGGAAAACATAGGCTGGGACATCCCTGATGCTATAGCCACTGTAGTTTGAAATGACCCACTTGCAAGGAAATGGAGTACTGACAGCACCTGCACTAGAGGGGGGGTTCCTGTGGGATGGTGGATAGCTGACATCAGGTCTTGCGCCAACTGGGCACACAGTTCCAGGATTGTGGCACAATCAAGCCTGTAGGTGATGATCACATATCTTTCCTCCATTGTCAACAGGTCCACCAGCAGTCTGTACACCGGAGGATGCCGCCATCTCCTCACATGTCCCAGCGGACGGTGCCTATGAAGGACAAAAGCGAGCACAGAGTCAACCAACTCAGAGGTACGTACACACAGCTTACACAGAACACGATTCATAATCCGAAATTTGCATGTATGAGTGTTGAGGCAAGGCCTAGCTATGTGTGACGCAGTTAAAAATTAAGCCATGTGGGACCCTGAAATGGCGGCTGCCTGACCTGTAGAGTGGAACAATGGGATGTGAGGTAATTGCGCTGGCGTTGTACACCGTCGCGGTAGGCGGTCAAAGACAGCGTTGCAATTCTGCATTGGTTAATATTGGAGCCTATGGGTCCCAGGAGCCAATGACGATGTACGCCGGCGGTGAAGGTACGCACCGCTGCGGACGTGACCGCCATTTTCTATCTGTTCAATCACTCTATACCTGATCTTCGACAGGAGAGGACCTACACTGCAATTGCTGCTGTGACCTCAGTCTGGAAGAGACAATGGCTCGTGCGTCTGGGGAAAGGGCCCCTGCCTTCATCACGGAGGAGTTGGAGAAACTCGTGGATGGGGCCCTCCCCCAGTACACGCTACTCTACGGTCCTCCAGACAAACAGGTAAGTACACTGGGAGCATGCTGTATGGGCTATGCCTGTGTGGAGTGGGGTGGATGAAAGATGGGGGGGAGAATGAGGTGTGCATGAAACGAGGTGAGTGCATGTGCCACATGGCAAGGGTAGGGATGGGGGCCAATGACTGTGACGGTGCAGTTGGTAAAAACTTTTCTTTTTCCCCTGTACAATTCATGTAGGTCAGCGCTCACCAGAAGAAGGACATCTGGCGTGCCATCGCCAAGGATGTCCGGACTCTGGGGTTCTATCACAGACGGAGCACCCACTGCCATAAGAGATTGGAGGACAATTGGCGCTGGAGCAAGAAGACGGCGGAGGCCCAGCTGGGGATGGCCTCCCAACGTGGGAGGGGGTCCCGTCGCACCATGACCCCCCTGATGTTCAGGATCCTGGCGGTGGCGTACCCGGAGTTGGACGGGCGCTTGAGGGCATCACAGCAGCCACAAGGGTTAGTACACTCTCATTCAGCTGATTCAGCGTGCAGTGGAGGTGTCTAGGTGGGGAGGTGGGCTGTGGGTTTCCCTAGGCCAGGGCAAGTGTGCTAGTTAGGTCCCCTTCTTCTGGCAGACCCTGTGGCACCCCACCCCACCTGTGTACAGTGCCAACTACACCGAGTCAGGCTCCTGCGACATCCATGTGTGCAGATGTCAGCCATAGCCTTGAAGGCCATGTCCCAGGGATTGAAGAGTGGACCCCAAGTGCGCGGCGTAGTGCAGGGGGCTTCTGTCTGTCGTGCCTGCCAACGGTAGCAGTAATGCATGCACTCAACATGTCTTTCTCCTGTCGTTCCCCCCCTTTTTGTGATCTCCCTGTTCTTGTGTGCATTAGCATCATCAGGCGGAGGAGCAGCGGCACCGGAGCAGGAGGGAGCTGCATCTCACATGGTCCTAGAGGGCGACACTACGGAGTCTGGCTTCACCAGTGGGACGGAGGGCGAGGGGAGATCCACGGCGGGTACAGGAGCTGACACCAGCGATACGGACACGTCCTCTGATGGGTGCTCCCTTGTGGTGGTGGCCACATCTGTGCCCCCCACATCTACAGGTACAGCCGCCACCCCCCCTACCAGCACCGCCCTCCCAGCAGCCCCTCAGCCATTGCCCCATGCCCGCTCACCCAGGAGGGTGGCCATCACCTTCGCCCCAGGCACCTCAGGCCCTGCCCCAGTCACCCCTGCTGCCCTCAGTGAGGAGGCCATTGACCTCCTCAGGTCCCTCACTGTTGGGCAGTCTACCATTTTGAATGCCATCCAGGGTGTAGAGAGGCAGTTGCAACAAACCAATGCATTCCCGGAGGGCATTCATTCTGGTCAGGCAGCCCTTCAGCGAGCTTTTCAGACTCTGGCCTCAGCACTGATGGCACCCATTGTCCCTGTCTCTAGCCTCCCCCCTCCAACTTCCTCCACACAGACCCACACCCCTGTAACTCAGCCTACCCCAAGCACACCATCAGACCAGCATGCACACACCTCAACACACAAAGGAAGCTCAGGCAAACATAAGCACCACACATCCCACAGACACTCACGCAAGCATCACACACATGCAGACACACCAACATCCACTGCCTCCACTGTGTCCCCCTCCTCCTCGTTTCTCTCCTCCCTCCCAGTCTCGTCTCCACTCACACCTGCATGCACTACATCTACAGCCACTACTTCCATCACCAGCACACACACCACCACACCACCACCCCCACTACCATTCACACAGCCCCTGTGTACTCTCCCAATTTGTCTGTGACGCCACCTCTAAAGGTACACAAACGCAGGCACACACCCACCCAACAGCCATCCACCTCACGACAGCCTCCAGCACAAAGTCACCAAACGTACACCTCCTACAACCACAACCTCTTCCTTCACTCCCAAACCCCCTCCAGCTACCCGTCCCAGTGTTCCCAAGAAACTTTTCCTGTCCACCCTTGACCTTTTTCCCTCACCTCCCCCACCCCATCAGTCTCCTAGGGCCCGACTCTCCAGGTCCCAACCTAGCACCTCAGCCACAACATCGGCGGGATCAGTGGTGCCAGTAGTCACCGGATTCTGGAGTGCACCAGGCAGCAGGGCAGCCAGTGTGGCAAGTAGCCACAGGACGGACAGTCCCCCACCTGTCAAGCATCAAAAGTTGGCCAGTGCCCGACGGGAGAGGGGGAAGACTCCAGCCACCAAAGCCGCTCCCAGGGGTACAGGTGGGAGTGTGGAGTCAGCTGCGACACCTTCCAAGGTGGGGAAGGGGCACAAGAAACCCGGCAAGTCTAGGAAGAGCAGCACAGCGGAGAAGACCGCCATCAGCCCCGCTGCCCAGGAGGTGACAGCCATCATCTCCGCAGCCCAGGAGGCCACGGCCATCAGCCCCGCTGGCCAGGAGGCCACCGCCATCAGCCCTGCTGCCCAGGAGGCCACCGCCATCAGCCCCGCTGGCCCCGACAGGACCGACAGCACTAGCCCCACTGGCCCCGACAGGACCGCCAGCACCAGCCCCGCTGGCCAAGACAGGACCGCCAGCACCAGCCCCGCTGGCCCAGACAGGACCGCCAGCACCAGCCCCGCAGCCCAGACAGGACCGCCAGCAGATGAGTCGCTGCCAAGGACCCCGCCGCAAAAACCACTGCTGAACAGGACACCACTGCCACAAGCACTACTGAACAGGATACCGCCGCCACAAGCAACGCTGAACAGGACACCTCCGCCACAAGCACTGCTGAACAGGACACCTCTGCCACAGGCACCGCTGCCAAGGACACCGCCGCCACAAGCACCGCTGAACAGGACACCTCCGCCACAAGCACCGCTGAACAGGACACCGCCGCCACACACATCGCTGGTCCATGAGCGCCAAGGGCACTGACGCTACTGAGTCCGCCACGAGCAGGACGAAGCACTCTGGGCACAAAGCCCCCTCCAGAACCAGTGGAGAGATACATCCACTACTTCAGTCCTTGACAGGATGAAGCACTCTGGGCACAAAGCCCCTTCCAGAACTAGTGGAGAGATACATCCACTCACACAATCCTTGGCAGGATGAAGCACTCTGGGCACCAAGCTCCCTCCAGAACCAGTGGAGAGATACATCCACTACCTCAGTCCTTGGCAGGATGAAGCACTCTGGGCACAAAGCCCCCTCCAGAACCAGTAGAGAGATACATCCACTACCTCAGTCCTTGGCCGGATGAAGCACTCTGGGCACCAAGCCCCTTCCAGAACCACTGGAGACTGTTATCCACTTGTGAGACTGTGGCTTTGCACTCCCCAGGATTGAACAGTGGGCAAACCACCCACTCTAGAGACTTGAGAGACTGTGGCTTTGCACTCCCCAGGATTGAACAGTGGGCAACCCACCCACTGTAGAGACTTGAGAGACTGTGGCTTTGCACTCCCCAGGATTGAACAGTGGGCACACAACCCACTGTAGAGACTTGAGAGACTTTGGCTTTGCACTCCCCAGGATTGAACAGTGGGCATGGGGCCCCCTCGTGGATTTGGCATTGTGCACTCAACCGGCTGAGGTGCACCCCCTTTCCCTTCACCCTGAGGTGCCTGTTTTATTGCTATCTGATGCCCCTGCAGTGTTCTCTCTCCGTCATGTTCGGGTGTTGAGTGGTGGCCTCGCCCATGCAGTGTGGGCCCAGTGTTCCACGGACTTCAATGGAGCAATACCTGGACTTGAATTCTTGGTGTATATATTTGTTTATAGTGTATATATATTTTTGCGTACTGGATTTTAATGGATTACAATGGTTACACTCATTTCCTTTTGTCTTTGCATTCTTCTGGGGTGTTTGGGGGTGTAACTGTAATGTATCATGCTGTATTAGTGTGTGTGTTGTAGTGGGTGAGGGTGGGGATGGGGGTGTTGTGTGTGTGTGTGTCCCTGGTTTTTCCCTCCCCTCTCCCCTGTGTCGTAGGTGCAGTGCTCACTTTGGTCTTCACAGCCGACATTCGTGCTCCTGGTAGAGGAGCAAGAAGATAAGGGCAGGAAAAATGTGAAGCTCTGGTTCCATGGCTTTCTGGTTCCTCGTGGGGTGTTCCCTTCGAAGTCCTGTTTCCGCAGTATTTTTGTTCACGGTGAATCCGCCCCGGAAAAGGTGGCGGATTGGTATGTTGTGATACTGTGGGCGGTACATTGTCCTCCGCCTGTCTGTTGCCGGTTACTGCCGCGGTGTTTGTTTGTACCCCCTTGGCGGTTGGAGTGTTAAAGTGGCTGTCTTTGTTGGCGGTTTCTGCCACGGTCGTGATTACATTTTTTTTTCTACCGGCCTGTTGGCGGTCTTACCGCCTCTTTAACACCGACCGCCAGGGTTGTAATGACCACCTTAGTCTACCACAGGTATTTTCCCAATGATTGCTGTGCCTTCCAATGGTATATGTCCCATTGAGGCAGCTGCCTTAGACACCTCATTTAAGCACTGCGCCTTACAGGGAACTTCAAAGCTCAAAAATCATTCCAAAATACCCTAACCTTCCACACACGTATGCATAAGATCTTTTGGAGCATTTGCCATAATCTGGCTTGAGCTATAGGTAGAGTCAATAATCCCAGATAGAGTTGTCATTACTGCCATGCTAACTTTCTATCTCTCAAGGGCAATCCTTTCCCTTTCCAGCTTTCTGTCCCTTTTCTTCTATTTCACATCCCACTCTCTCTTTTTTCCTCCCTTTCTCTCTCTTTCTGCTCCCTCTCCCGCAATCTCTCTTCTCAAGCCAATTCCTCCTGTTTCTTTCGCCTCATCTCCCCTTGTTCCTGTGAGTCTTAGCTTCTCTCTCATGAACTATCTAGCTTCCTCATCTTCTTCAGCCTTAGTTCTATGCAGTGACAACTGCAAGCTCAGGGTCTCTGCTAGACTTAACTCACCCAGGTTGAAGTGGTGACAGTGGTTTCCTAGAAATTTGAGGTGGTGTACAGACCTGAGGTAGTCTAGAAACGAAAAGTGGTGAGTGTCTTGGTGAACTCTATGAAATGCATCACAGGACAGACTTGGCAAGTGTCTGGAATATAGTTGTGCTAAGGGGATACTAGAGTCTGAATCTACTCTCTTCCTAGGATCCTACCAAGGTTTCCTACCCCGAGTCAACTGCAGCCTTATCGCCTTCACCTAGTATTTCAAACTGGTCCCTAGAGAAATTAACAAGGACTTTTCTGTCTCCACTTCTGGAAATCCTCCACCCTCTGGCCCTACATAAGTCCTTCATCTGACCTATAACATTGTGCTGTCCCAACACTTTATTCTCTATTGTCCATGCATGTCGTCTTTGTGCATGGAAGAAAACAACTGGACTTATTGTAGTACGAAGGTAAATTGGAAATGGTCAGTGACACCTCTGTATCAAGGCTTCTAAACCTTAGGCATCCCACTGTGCTTGCTGCCAATAGTCAGATCCCTTTCTGGGGCACACAGAAGTTTTTGGGCCCAAGCAATGATGGTTGAGGGAGTTTACTCCTGATGTCCTAGGGTCAACCTACTACAGACCCTGAAACAACTGGGCCATCTGCACTTGACTTTCAGTAGTAGCTATGGTCAGCCAATAGTCCAGGGCTCCCTCAGGGAGCTAGGGGAGTGTAGATACAGATTAGTGAGCATGGCTCATAACTCAAAAAGGGCACAGTAATGACAATAAATCAAGGTCCAGTCCGTTTTATATAAGAAGGAGTATTTTATTTCTAACTCTACACATTCAAGGAGGTATTATGACATTCATAAATAACAGCACAATTCCCTTGAGGCGGGGCTCTAGTCTTTTACTGGCAAGTCCCTGTCCCTGACACTCTCTTCTTAATATGGTTGGGGTTATTACCCATTCACTGGTTTCCACATCCAGGGAATGCTCATCAGTAGCCCTTACTCAATAGTCCACTCTAACTGTTAGAAAGTAGGCAAAAGCGTGTGTGGTGCTGCAGCATCTTAAGCAGAGTCCCCTGGGGCCCAACAGGCCCTTAACATGTATATCCACTTTTGCAGCAAAGAAGCATACAGCGCCTCTGTGGGTGCCCTTACAGCAGGCATTAACTGTCATGCCTGCTGTGATCCATTCTCTGGATGCAACAGGGGTGGAACTCGTCACAATTAAATGGGCGTAAACATACAGAAAGTTGCTTGGCATTCTACTTGTTCCCTGCCTGCAACTCCCTGCCGTCGGTTTCACTTTCCTTGCTTCCTGGTTCCCTGCACATTGCTTTGGTGTTCTCGGCTTCCCCGCATCAGGTTCCTCTCTCACTGTGAATTCTTTACTCCACTTTGTAGGATTCCTTTGTCGGCTGCTCCTGCTGTTCTATCCTGGATAACCTGAAACAAAACAAAAGGAGATCCGTTATGTCATCAACACTCTGCAGATACCATGATGGGGGTAATGTGCTCAGTGCACTCACATGTTTTAAAAAGCGATAACCGAACTATATTTATCTGAACTTGCATCTTGTTTGTGTATCCTGTATTATGAACTCTAGTCTTTGATGGCTTACCTAAAGAGGACAAAAATATGAATACGAAAAATATGAATTTGATGGTCTCTATGGGTTGAATCAAGTTACACATTGTTTCCTTCTCTGTGCACTTTTTAAAGCTCTTTATTTTTGCTTTTTGAGTGATGACTAGAAATGAAATGCATGTAGGAATGTATGTTTTCTCCTTTTTTCATTTTTTTCTTTTGTCTAAATTTCTAGTCAGTATTTTTGGGCCTTTCAACAAAAAAAACAGTAAAAACTGAGGTATGCTTTACTATGAGAAGTACATGTTCTAATCCCTCCTGTTGCTCCTACCATATATACGTGTACTTTTCTCTTTTTTCCCCTTAAATACACACAAACCAAAATTTTTGTTGCAATCATCTTTTTCCACTGATACACAAAAGAGGGGAAGTGTTCAGGTATTTAGTTACACTTAGAACAGTATATTAGAACACTCACCAAAAAAGGTGGGCTTCTATTGGCAACATAAGTTCAGCACTCCCTGAAGGAGGTTGATCCTGGTGCTCCCAATCTAGTCTTGGCGATGCAACAATGTCTTCCAGATGCTTTCCTGAGGTCACAGGATGGGTCAGAGGCAAGTCTCTATGTTTGTGCCAACCCACAGGTGGTGGCTTCTGTCATCCGATCGATGGACAGAAAGTCTCAGCCCCTTTTGTCAAACAGGGTTGCCATGGTTCTCACAACAAGATGCTGATCTTCTCTGTGAGGTGACGTACACCACGGCTGCCCTCTCCTGGCAAATGGCAGTTGCCGCTAAGGCCCACACAGGTATTGTCTCTCGTCTTTGGCAAATAACTCCCCTCATGAGGCAGCCCCTCATGGCACACAGGGTCACTACAACAGTACAATATGAGTTTTGCGCTTCCTGCATGGCCCTCACTTCATAGCTGACTTCACAACGGCCTACTCCTGGCACTCAAGGGACCCCTACCTGATCCTGTACACAGCCAATGAACCGTTCGGTGATACAGCTGTTTCTTCACACCTCACACAACGAGCCCGCTTGGCAGGGCTCCGTACTGGACCTCACTCCCTCTAATGCTGTCCTTTTCCTCACAGGTCACATTAGCCTTTGCAAACAAGTCACCGCTTGTACTCCAGAGCAGGTGCTCTTGGTTTCAATGGGTGTTGGCCGTCCACTCAGCAGAGAGACTAGCAGGCCTTTGCCCCCAGTTTTGGTTACATGCATAGTGTTGCAGTTTTGAAGTTTTATGCTGGGATTCTACTTTTTTTGAAGTGCACCCTTCCTTTCTCTCTCTTCTCTCTTCTCTTCAAAGGCTGTCTATCACAGCAGGAGAGCCCCAGAAACTGATAGGCCCATACCGCAGGCCATGGGAGTGACTAGAGTTCACAACAGGATGTCGGCCAAAATTATATATCCATCAAAAGGTTGATCTTGGGCTCCCAGTCCTATTCTTTATGATTCCCTTATCAGCCCTATTTCCTTCCTGAGATGTGTCTAGGCCCTTCCTTGTAATCTCTCACTGAATCAAAGAGCAAATTTGATGTGTGCAGGGGAAGTCTCTGTCCTCCTGATCTAGTCTGTTCCACTAAACTCAACAGAATGCAGCCTTACACAAATTTGTCTGGAAGAAATCCTCTTCACCACATAAATCAATTTGGGCCAGGCCTGCCTCATGTGTTCACCAGGAAGGCATGGCCTTCCCAAAATGGAACCCAGTGCCCTCCACATAATGTAACATTGCAGGCACACTCACACTCAGAGTATGGACACAGTGCACAAATTGGTCAGTACTGTACCTCCATGCATTCTTCCCTCACAGACACACATGCATTCAACATAAACATTCACTCTGTGCACTGTTCAGTACTTAGACTTTCTGTGTTGTGCCCCGGTGTGCTACTTGCAAACTCACACACTACCAGTACATACATTCACCATGCAAGTACTGCACAACACTTCACTTTTCATGTATTGTACTTCTCACAAGCACACATATACCCAACACAGGGTTTAACTGTGCACACTCTGCACAGCACTACATCTCTCATGTAATGTATTCTGCACAGGTTTACATACACTCACTACACGCACTAACTATGCATGCACTGCACAGCACTGCTCTATCCCTATACTGTACCCTTCACAGGCACACATACATGTAGCACAGAATCATCCCTCCTGTGTTGTGCAGCACTGTATATCCAACTGATGTAGGCCAAAGTTAAGTTAAGCACAAAGCAGTGGAACATTTTGAAAGGTGAGTGAACCTTTAGGCCTCACTCCAGTGACACAGTTAAGAAAGGACCTGTTCACTCCTACTAATCACTACACGGTATGCTGCCACCACCGCATTTGTGCTGCTTAGCTCCTGGGTAAGGCAGTAGTCTTTCACCAGTATGAGGGTTGCACTAAGGGCACCCCTTTCAGGCCAATGAAACTGCAATCCGTAAGACAGGCCTATTTCATGGCACCCACACATGATATGTTTTTGCCTTTGACACCAAAAATCAGCATTAGGGATCCCAACAGTACAGTTGGGTAGTCATGGTGTTAACGCATTTTCTCAACCTTCACAGAAATCGAAATGCTTCGATAAGTTTGAGGAATCGTTTGACCCAGTAAAGAGTGTGGTTAACCATATACAATCATTTCAAACCCACCCAAAAAATCTAGACACCGTGACCCTATGTGGCCACAGAAGAAAAACTCCTATAATTAAAAGTTTCAAGCTTTATTTTAAATCCACAAAGCTAAAGTCGCGTAAACTGTGAGTAAAATTAAGTTATCAAGATAAATCAACACCATGTGTTGCCCAAAATGGCAAAACAAGTTTAAAATTCAGGGATGAAAATAGGTTGTCCCTCCAACTAGCCAAATCTGGACAAGCATGTGTGGGGCTGGACTAACACACGTGGAAACTAACTAGAAAAATAAAATAGGTAGGTGTCAGCATGCTAGCTTCTATTGGGAAAGGACATGTTAACAGGGAGATATGCCTCTCCTAGAGTCAGCATTCAAGGGATCTTTGTCAGCAAAGCATGTAGATCATCAGCAAGGTCAGTCAGAAGCATCATCAGGGGAGTGCAGAACATGGGCTGAACAGCGAACAGTTCTGGTGGACAGCAAGAGCACAACTCAAGGGCAACAGGAGAACAACTAACTGAAACTTACAAAGTTCAATCGCTAAGTAAATTGTGCAAATAGTTCTGATTCATTGTTCCAGTGGTTCCACAGCATGCAAAAGGGTCAGTATCCAATCAAAGTTCGAACACAAATTGAAATTGCAGCATGGCAAAGTTTTCCCAGGTTTGGTCTGTAGTCATCTCCTTCCGTGTGTATCCAGCAGTCAATTACAATTTGTGTATCAGTCGCAACATTATGAATTCTTCCAGGGATATACAATGGACTTTTCCCATGTGAAAGCACATGACGATAGCAACAATTTATTGCATGTTTAGTCCTCAGGCCTGAAAGTTCCAAAACCAAGGTAATTTAGAAACAATTTTTGTAATATTCAATAAAGGAACCCTTCACTATTCATAAGAAGAACTTAATGGAAAAATTCATGTTTGAGAGAGAAGAATGATTTATCACTTTTACATCACTGCAAATACACATCCATGCTAACACAAGAAAAATTTAGTCATTATTATAGCAGTTAAAAAACATGCATTAAATTCAAACTTATAATTTCAATGTTAAAATATTTCAGCAAAGAGAATAAAGAATTTCATTTAAATTGCAAACTTGTTACGGTATCACGTAAAGTATGGCAAAGAAGTGCATTTATTTTTATGCACACGTCTATTAAAACTGATAAATCACACATTAAACATTATAAATCAAAATTTGTATGACTACTAACAGTCACTCTAATGGCTACTGTGAACAATACAAAATGAAAACATAAACACTTTTAAAATGCATGTCAGTGCTGCTTTCTACGTTAGACTTTTTAAACATGAATATAAATGTCACCTACTGTTAATGTCTGGGTCACTAAAAGCATTACTAAAATATTTGCTCCAATAGACCCTCTTGTGACGGCAATCTATGCCATTACAGAATTGGCACTCTCTTTTCAATGAGACAACTAAAAGCCTTGTGGTTTGATAACGTGTTGGTCTTGGTGTACTGTAACTTTCAATTCTCTTCAAGTTCTTGTAATAAATGCTTCTCATTTTCTCCATTTCAATCTCCTCCCTCCTCTGTTTACTCTTAGTTCTTTGCACTTTCCAAATGCTGTATAATTAGTAAAATACAACTGCAATTAGGGCACACAAAGCCACAATCAACACAGGTCTCACGATCATCCTTACTATTGCCTTTCCCAAGACTCCAAACCATAATCCAGTGTCCGAAAATCCTTTACCTATTGCTTCCCAAGAATTTGTTACTTCTAAGTCCTTCAGGTCATTTTTCAGATTTGTGATGGTGGAGATAAACTTCCTTATCTCTTTACTATTATCAGGTATGTAAGTATAGCAATGTTGTGCATGCAAAACTTTACAGACTCTGCCTTCCTTCACCAGCAATATGTCTAACACAAGACGATTTTGCAAAACCATTGATCTCACAGCAACCATTTTCTTATCCATTAGCATTATATCAACTGATAGAATGATGGCATCAAATATATCACCAGTAATCTCTGCTGCAGTAACTCCTCTCTTCACTCTGAAATTCAGTCTCTCTTTCCAGACTGGATTGTCAAAATTGTCCATGATATGTTTTTGGAAAAAACTACCCCAGGTAAACATGTACCATACCAGCCTTTCGGCAGTTTCTAATAGGCATTCTTTCTACAAATGAAATAAACACTTGGTATGGCAGGGTCCCGTCCATTAAACATAAAATTCCAAACACTTTTAAACTACAACACATGTCTACATTCACTAGTCCCTGCAAAATGTGTGTGTCTGTCTTTGATTGAGGTATATTTATTCATATATATATATTTATATATATATATACACATACATACATACACAGCTTTCCTACGTAGTGCTAGTCTAAAGCTAAGCATCCTTGTGTGTAACTGCCTGTAATGTGTGCAGCGTCATTTTTGCCAATCCTGTAAAGCTACTATTTTTTCTATTTTGGTTTTCATTGCTTTTTTTCTGTCATCCACCTAATTAATGAACTCCTTCTCCCCTGGCATGAGAATACATATTAAATTGTTTTGTGAGCATATGCAGTTCCAAAAGTCAGTGTTGGTTCAAAGAAACCTCCCAGAATGTCAATATTTTTCGCTTTATCAATTCTACTCAGATGCTGATTTATGAGCACAAAAGAAAACACAAAGGGGTATATTTATAAGGAAATGGCACTGTGCGTGCCGCAAGCAATCTTGCTGCGTTGATCTGTGCCATTTCAGAGCACAGGGATGCATCATATGTACAAGAATACAGTGCATCCCTGAGTTCTTCCCTGCCCCGGTGCTAAATTAGCTAACTACGCCAAAGCAGGCACCCTTACGCCATGGTGCAAAGGTGTCTGCGCTGCAGGGCTGATTGTTTTTGTGCAAGAAGGGACACCTTCCTGCACAAAAACAATCACTAATGGTGATTTGCTACTTCTATGTGTGCTGCACAATTGCTGAGTGTGCTACGCATGCTCATCAGACCAAGAGTCAATGCATCTGGCCATTTTAACGTTGTAGATGCACTCACTTTAGCCAGTCAAGACCATTCATCGGCTCGACTTATCCTGAGGCTTCAGGTCTGTAACTGCAGTGCAATCTTTGCTCAATTTGTAATGCTGCACCAACAATTTTATGATCATATTATTTAAATGAGATTCTCGGTCTGATTCCAAAGAAGTTGGGAATCCGAATCGAGGGATCAATTTCCTTAAAAACAATTTTGCAACTGAGAGGCTATCATTTCTGCAGGTTGGGTAAGCCTCAACCCAATGCAAGAACACACACCACCGCCAAAACATACCTGCATCCACCGCAAGCAGGCATCTTATAAAAGCTGCATTCTGTTGAAAGGACCTCCAGATCTACCTATGTGGCTTAGATTAACCAAGGTGTGTTTCCTTACATTAATTTGCTGACAGATTACACATCTGTGACACACTGCTTCTGCAACCAATCTGAATCTGGGGTTGTACCATGTTGTCGGAAAGTTCTGATCATGAAGTCTCTGCCAGTATGTGGTTGTCCATGGTAACACCCAGCCATTGAAGGCAGCAAACTATTGGGCAACACTGCTTTTCCTTCACTGGAAACCCAAACATCGTCCCCATCTCTTTCAACACAACCTGTTCTACTCCAACCTCTATGTTCCTCTTCAGTCGCTTCTTCCTGCAATCTCTTAACCTCCTCCCAAGTATCAATTGCTATCACAAAGAAACTTTGGTTTGTCTCATTGGTGCTGCTTCCAGCGCTACATTAAAGGATGTGCAATGGAGTGCGCAATAATGTGCCACTTGGTCAGCATAGGCATTATCCAACAAGATGTAATCACCTGACTTTTGATGTGCTGCACATTTACCAACTGCAGTTTTCACAGGTAACTGTAATGCCTTCAATAATTGATAAGTTCTCTCACCATTTCAGGTGGGTGATCCAGAAAAGGGTTATGAAGCCTCAATCAATCAATCAATAAGTTTTTGTAAAACACGGCTGCTCACCCATGAGGGTCTCCAGGCCCTGGGGGAGGGGAGGGGATAGGCCTCATCTGAAGAGTCACGTCTTGAGGTTCTTCCTGAAGATTGTGAGCTACGGGCGACGCATGGCAAGGTTGTGCAACATACAACATGCCACAATGATCTGGCAGAACCTCTTGGGTGAGTAACACAGGGATCCATCTGTTAGATGGAGGCAACAAAACCTGGCCTTCAGGAGGCCAAAGGTCCTCTCTATAATTCTTCTTGTTTGCCCATGTGCCTCATTGTAACGTTCCTCTGCCCTTGTCCTAGGATTCCTCGCAGGTGTCAGGAGCCATGAGAGGTCGGGGTAACCAGAGTCACCTGTAAATATTGAGGTACAACTGTTAGACACACACTAACCCTTAGGGCCCACACCATACCCATACACCAACATATACTGGGTGGGAACCAGGGCTTACCTATTAGCCATATCCTGTGCCTCTGGAGTTGAGCCATCACATTTGGGATGCTGCTATTCCTCAGGATAAAGGCATCATGCACAGACCCAGGATATTTTGCATTGATGTGGGAGATGTACTGGTCCGCCAGGCACACCATCTGCACATTCATAGAGTGAAAGCTCTTTTGATTTCTGAACACCGGTTCATTTCACCGGGGGAGGGACAAATGCAATATGTGTTCCATCAATTGCCCCAATAATGTTGGGGATATGTCCAACTGCACAGAAGTCAGCTTTCACTGTGGCCAAATCCTCCACCTGGGGGAAAATGATGTAGCTGCACATGTGTTTAATCAGGACAGACACACTCTGGTCAGCACTATTGAGACATTCCTCCTGCCAAGCCCACTGTCACTTGGAGGGAGCCAGTTGCCAGGAAATGGAGCACTGATAGCACTTGCACAAGAGGGGGGATCTCGGTGGGATGATGGATAGCAGAGATTAGGTCATGCTCCAATTGGGCACACAGCTCTGTGATTGTGGCCCCGTCCAATCTATAGGTGAGGATAATGTGCCTGTCCTCCATTGTTGCCAAGTCCACCAGGGGTCTGTACACGGGGGATGTCTCCATCTCCTATTCATCCGCAGCGGATGCAATCTAGGGGGCAAAATGGTGAGCAGTTGGTGATTATCTCTTAATTCCAACCACTACAATTCAATGCATTTTGTGATTGTAACGTTAATTTGTTGGAGATGTCCAAATGGTGCATTTGTGTACTGTGACGCAATTAGGATCCATGGCCTGCCCCCCCCCCCCCCCCCCCTGAAATGGCATCCGCCTGTCCTGTATGGAGGGACAGGTGGATTTGAGGTAATTCCGCTGACGTTGTGCGCCGTTGCGGGAGGCGGTCGAGAATCGCAGTTCAACTTCTCATTGGTTAACATTGGGCCCTATGGCGTACAGTGGCCAATGGTGATGTACACCAGCGGTGATGGTATGCACTGCCGCGGACGTCACCACCATTTTCTATCTGTTCACTCACTTGCTACCTGACCTTCAACAGGAGAGGACCTCCACTGCATGTGCTGCTGTGACCTGTGTCTGGAACTGACCATGGATCGTGTGATTGGGGAAAGGGCCCCTGCCTTCACCTTGGCGGAGTTGGAGAGACTTGTGGATGGGGTCCTACCTCAGTATCGAATGCTGTATGGGCCTCCAGACCAAGAGGTGAGTACACCGTGAGTACGGTGCATGGTGCGTGAATGCTTGCAGTGCTGTGTGTGAAAGCCTCATGTAGGGGGTGGGTGGTGGATGGGCCCTGGGCAGCGTGCAGCATGTATGGTGGGCCATGTCTGTGCTACTCGGGATGGGAAGGGGCATGGTGGGTCATGAGTGTAACAGGCAGGACAGTCAGACTAATACCTTTCCCTGTGTCCATTGCCCTGCAGGTCAGCGCCCATCAAAAGAAGGGTATATGGCGTGCCATCGCCAAGGACATGCGGACCCTTGGGGTCTACAGCAGGCGGAGCACCCACTGTCGGAAACGGTGGGAGGACCTGAGACACTGGGCACAGAAGACCCCAGAGGCCCAGCTGGGGATGGCCTCCCAACGAGGAAGGGGTGCCCGTCGAACCCTGACCCCCCTGATGGCCTGCATACTAGCGGTGGCCTATCCGGAGCTGGATGGGCACTTGGGGACATCACAGCAGCCACAAGGGGGTGAGTACAATGCACCAATAAACAACTTTTGCATGGTTGGGTGGGATCCGTGTGGGGGTGTGGGCCCTGTGGGTGCCCCTAGGCCAGGCCTGGTATAGCAGGGTTGGTCCCATGTTGGACAGGGTTCTGATGTGAAAGTACTCCAACCAAGCTAGTAGGCATCCACTACTGGGCAGGGGTCTGTGGGTCTCAGGTATGCTGCAATTGGCATTAGGTCTCCCTATCCATGGCCTGGTGACTAGCATTGTGACTGGTAGTGCATAGCCTAAGGCGTAGGGCTGTTCCCTGTGTGTGAGTGTGTTGTGTACGCCAACAATGGTGTTGTTGGCGCCATTGACCAAGTGTATCCTTTGTGTCTCCCCCCCTTTTTGTTTTGTCACCCTGTCCTTATGTGCATTAGCATCATCTGGTGGAGGAGCAGAGGCACCGGCGACGGAGGGAGCTACATCCCACAGGACCCAGGATGCCGAATCCACCGACGGTGAGGGCACCAGTGGGATGGAGGGTGACGGGAGCACCACAGCGAAGACAGAAGGGGCCAGTTCAGACACGGCTTCCTCCTCCGATGGAAGCTCCCTGGTAGTGGCGGACACCTCTGTGCCCATCCCATCTACAGGTACAGACGCCACGCCAGCACTGACCTCCCAGCAGCCCCTCAGCGAGTATCCCGTGCCCACTCACCCAGGAGGGTGGGCATCTCCTTTACCTCAGGACCTGCCCCAGTTAGCGCTACTGCCCTGAGTGAGGAGGCTATTGGCCTGCAATCCATCTCTGTTGAGCAGTCAACCATTGTGAATGCCATCCAGGGGCTGGCAGCCCAAATTCAACAGACAAATGCATTCCTGGAGGGCATTCACACTGGCATGGCGGCCCAACATAGATGAATCCAGGCTCTGGCCTCCTCTCTGATGGCAGCCATTGTCCCTGTTTCTAGCCTCCCCCCTCCAACTTCCTCCACCCAGTCCCATTCCCCTCAACCCCAACCTATTCCAAGCACACAGTCAGATGAGCATGCACCCAGGATAACACACAAGAGTGGACATGGCAAACACAAGCACCACACTTCATCCCACAGGCACTCACACAAGCATCATCCAGAATCTGACATACCAACATCCACTGCCTCCACTGTGACCCCCTCCTCCTCATCATCCACCTCCCTCCTAGTTGCATCTCCACTCACACCTGCATGCACTACATCCTCATCCACTACCCCTATCACCAACACACCTAACAGCACACACCCCTCACTGGAGGTCAACACCCCTCAATGCACACGTCCCCTGTGTCCTCTTCAACTGTGTCTGTGCCCCCTCCTCCCAAAATACACAAACACAAGCACTCAGACACCCAACAGCCATCCACCTCACAACAGCATCCAGCCCATGCACCTGCACCCAAACACAGCAGACTGACACCTCCTACCACCACTCCCTCTTCCCGCCCTAATGTCTCTAAGAAGCTTTTCCTCTCCACCATTGACCTCTTCCCTGCCCCTACCCCCGTCCCTCACATCAGGACAGGGTGGTCAAAACCCAGGCATGCACCTCAGCCACCCAGTCCGCGGGCACAGTAGTGTCCACAGCTACTCCAGATGGGAGATGATCCTGGCCACCAGGCAGCCACACTGGAAGGGTGCCTACACCAAGTGCTGCAAGGACGGGCAAGGAGGCACCCCCTGCTTCTAAACTGAAGGGCAAGGAGGCCCCCCCAGCTGCTAAACGGAAGGGCAAAGGGCCTGCACCAGCAGGCAGAAAGGACAAGAGGCCTCGTGCTGGGACTCAATTGGAGCCCCCACCACCAACCATGGTGGTTCAGCCATCCAAGGCTGCAGGGGAAGGGCTGTAGCCTCCCCTTACCACTGCCAGCACTGCCACCTGCACCGCCACCAGCACCGCAGCCAGCACCAACGCCAGCACCACTGCCAGCACCACTGCCAGCAGCAGCAGCCTCAGTGGGCAGCAGTCCAAGGCTGCAGGGGATGGGCTTGAGCCTCCCCCCATCACTGCCAACACAGCCACCAGCACCACCACCTGTACCACCACCAGCACCGCCACCAGCACCACTGCCAGCAGCAGCAACTTAAGTGGGCAGCTGTCCGGGGCTGCAGAGGATGGGTTGGAGCCTCCCCCACCACTGCCAGCACCGCCACCAGCACCGCCACCTGCACCGCCACCAGCACCACTGCCAGCAGCAGCAGCCCAAGTGGGCAGCCGTCTGAGGCTGCAGGGGAAGGGCTGGAGCCTCCCCCTACTACTGCCAGCTCCACCAGCAGCACCACCACTACCACCACTGAGCAACCGTCACTGCCAGCGGACAGTGTGTAGTCCTGCCCCCTTGGGCTATTGTGCGGCCTGGCCCCAGACCTTGCACTCCCCAAGATCTGCATCACAGGGCACAATGCCCCCTCGAGAACCAGCGGAGAAGCCATCCACTCACGCCATCCTCCACAGGATGAAGATAACCGGGCACAATGCCCCCTCCAGAACTAGTGGAAGAAGCCATCCACTCACCCCATCCTCCCCAGGATGAAGCTCACTGGGCACAATGCCCCCTCCAGAACCAGTGGAAGAAGCCATCCACTCACCCCATCCTCCACAGGATGAAGCTCACTTGGCACAATGCCCCCTCCAGAACCAGTGGAAGAAGTCACTGACTTGAGAGACTGTGGGCTTGCACTCCCCAGGACCAGGCAGTGGGCAAATCACCCACTTGAGAGGCTGTGGCCTTGCACTACCCAGGACCAGGCAGTGGGCAAGTCACCCACTTGAGAGACTGTGGCATTGCACTCCCCAGGACCAGGCAGTGCTCAAATCACTCACTTGAGACACTGTGGCCTTGCACTCCCCAGGACCAAGCACAGGGCATGTTGGCCCCTGCAGGACCAGTGGCGTTGTACCATCTTCCAGCTGAGGTGCCCCCCATTCCCCGTCCCCCTGAGGTGCCTGTCTATTGTCAACCTGATGCCCCTGCAGTGTTCTCTCTGTGTTGTTGCAGGAGTAAGGTGGGGCCTTGGACTATGTGATGTGGCCCTGTGGCCCATGGACATTGAGGACTGGGCAGTATCCCTACATTTGTAAATATGTATGTACTTGTTGATTTGGAAGCACATATTTATACTATTTTATCTTATTACACTCACTTTATTCAATTCCTTTTGTCCTTGCATTATTCCTGAGGGGTACGGGGTGTATATGTAATGTTACTGCATCTGGTCATGTGTATGGTGTTGGGGGTGGGGGTGTTGCGTGTGTGTGTCACTCACTTTTTCTTCCCCCCCTCCACTGTGTGCTAGGTGGCAGTACTCACCCTGGTCGTCTTTGCCCCTGTTGGTGTTCATAATGGAGCAGAAGGTAGAAGATCATGGGCAACACATGCAACTTGGGCTCCATGGCGTCGTGGTTCTTCCCTGAGTCTCCACAGGTGAGTCCTTTGACTTCTGAAATCTGTTTCTGCCAGGCTTTTGATGTCATTGGTACCGCCCCAGAAAAGGTGGTGGTTTCCTGTGTCTTAATACAGTGGGCAGAACAGTGTCTTCCGCCTGGCTGCAGGCCGTTTCCGCCGGGGTGCCTGTTGATTTCGCCCTGGTGGTTTGTGTGTTAAAGTGGCTGTCTGTCTGAGCGGTTTCCGCTGTGGTCATAATTTCATATTTATTACCGCCAGCCTCTTTGCAGTATTACCAGCGCTTTATCACTGACCACCAGGGTTGTAATGAGGGCCTGTGTGTCCTTTTCACAACAAGCATTAACAATGGTATCCCATTTCTCATCTTTGACAGCGGATTTCCTCTTTTTCAGGACCGGGACATAAGCTCTTCTATGGACAGCAACAATATCCTTATCTCTAGGGACTTGTTTTTATGCACGTCCCAAACTATCATTAGCAGCCCTACACTCCTTTTCAAACCAATATTTTACATTATTGGGGCCACTGCCCACATTCCTCATTAAAGTCTATCTAATGCACTATAAGAGCTCAATAAAACAAGCTACGACATGTGCAGGGCCCTGTGCTTGTAAAATACAGAAATCCACGAGATACATACTAGAACAAACCACCTGCTTTAGCCCCCTGGATTAGAGAATGAAAGCCCTGTAAGCTAAAGATATAGTTGATTATAGATCCAGTACCTCTGCCTAAATATGTTGGCACATAAGAGGTGGAATAGTTATAAAACACATCCACTAGGTCATAATCCATCACTAGGTAAGATAAAATGCGCCCCCTGGTATCCAATCTACTAAAATCTTCTGGCCTAGAAAAAGGGTAAAAAATAACTTGGGATAATGGGGAAGTCAAACAAAGTTTTGCATTAAAGTCTCCAACTAACAAAAAGATAAAAGAATTGCCAAATTCCAGAGCATCCTCGGAAAGAGAGCAAAGTAAGGAGGATAAGCTATGAAGATTGCCCTTATTTGAGTAGTTATCATTGTAAAAGTTGACCACATACAACCACAATGTACGCCCCCAACAGACAACCGTCATATCGGTTGCAATAGTTATAATTACACAGCCGATATTGACCTTAAACTAGGTCACCAATTCTCCCTTAGCTCTTACCGCTGGAGAGGGCATGGCTGAAAATGTTAAAACACACGTATCCGTCATAGGTGGGGTCCTTAACATTCCATGTTTCCTGCAAACATGTGATATCATAGCCATTCATGAATGATTTTCAACTCATATCACATATTTTTGAGGCCAGTCCTGCTATATTCCGGCTAATAACCCTGACAGCTGAGCAATCGTTTGCCTCAAGTTTCCCTTGCATTTAAAGTTAACTCAGTCTGTGAGGAACAAGACAATGTTTCAGGAGCATGTCCAACAAATAATTTGGTAATTGTTATCGACTCCCAACTGGTGGCTGGGGCAATTCCTAAGTTGCCAAGGGACCCTCTGGTCCCACCAGTAGCACTCTCTCTGGATGTTGTTACGCTCATGACCTCAGAAACTTCAAGTATGTTCCTTCCAGATGATGGGTGAGACGAAATCATATTTCTGGTTATATTACCATCAAGACCCGTATGGGGTTTACCGGGGAATCTCAGCTCAGGGGAAATGACTAATTGTACAGTAGACGCAGGGGCACCATATGGCTCCAATACCGCAGCACAATCATTAGCCCCACTAGAGAGTCAGAGCTGCAAAGGTGTATGGGCATGCTGTCTAATTAAAGATGGAGGAGGGTTATGTGGCCTATAAGCCCTAGATAAGTCTGGGGCCAAGTGCCAATAAAAGAACCCCAAAGGCAAAATCTTAGTTACATTGGACTTGATCATACCCCGTCTAGCCTGTGGCAGGATCTCACTTGCCACAGAGGAATTATGAACATTCACTATAATTGTATCACGATTAGAGCACTTACCCATGCGACCAATTCCCCCCACACGCCGAGCAAAAAGAACCCCATTACAGAAATCCGGGCCCCCGCGCACAGTAGAGGTAAACCAGTGAGAGACTTTATTCATAAGAGCACTATTGGGCTCTTAATGGTCAGCTGATGAACTGGAGACATTCACTAACACAGCAAGATCAGGGCAGGAGGCAGGTGACAAATCTATCACAGGGAGAGAAATCGGCCTTAATTTAGGAGGGTCCACCTGTGTGGCAAGAGTAGGAGCAGAAGAGGCAGGCGAGGACTGAACAGCAGCACCCTTCTGTGAGGAAACTGCAGGAACAATTTTCACAGGAACAACAGCGGCCCCTGTATCTGTAGTCACAGATTCCACATTATCAATAACGTTGGCAATAGAACAATCCCCCCATTTATCGTCAAGTGTTGTGCGGTTGTTGCCAAAGAAACTCACGTAACACTGACTCCAAGGTTGTCGAATTTGGCCTCAATCGCGTCAAGCCGTGCAAACAATAGGCGCAGCTTGTTGTCTAAAAAAATCCCTCATACATGTGCTCATAATGTTCCACGGGTCATTCTCATCTGCAGAGGCCATCCTATCAACCTGTGCCGGGCAAGCCACTGGATTGGCGCCCCGTTCGATGGCTTGACTTTCAAAACTCTCCTTCTGCACTCAGTTTGCAGCCTCGAATCACATTCCTGCGCTGAGCCTAAAACCAAGTCAGGTGAGCCCGACCCATCTCCTTGCCCGGTTTGTCAGCAAGGGCGGGGGGCGTCCCAGGTCACCCCACTCCAAAACTGCTCTTATAGGTCTGTGGTAGCTGGGAAACTGTGTACACCATGCAGTCAGGAGAAACATCCGTACCCAGGGATCCCGACTGTGTAGATGATGAGACTGTAAACTAGTCGCTACCCTCGGCGGGGAGAGAGAGCTGCCGTTCAGCTAATTTGATCTCATTAGCTACCAGATCCACCGCCCCTCTTAGAAAAGCATCTATAGTTGAGGATGAGGGCGAGGAGCTGGCAATTGGGGGGATGCTGAGCACCCAGGAAAAACCTTCCTCTCTACATGCGCACCAGCGTGCTGCTGAGAAACGATAAATTATCAAATGCAGTACTCACAAGACCCTGACAAAGCGGGCAACCGTCCGATGATAGTAAAATGGCCAGACAGCCAAGAGCCAAAACCAAAGGGATTGGTCCAGCCCAGTCTCTGCTGGTCTATGATGGGCCAAGGCGGGCCCGACTTGGCCTAGTCTTTGCCCGGGCCACGCGTGGGAACGTCCCCCGTGCATCCCCCATTGCGTGCTCTCCTCATCCAAAGAATATCATCAGATCCAAAAAATCAGTAATCAATAAACATTTGTGATCGCTAACCAATACTCAATTAGTAATCAAATAACAATCAATAGAAGTCAGTAATTGACACGCCATGACCTTTCAGCCATGAATAACCACACCTGTTTATTAGTAGTTAATGAGTTTATTTCCCTATATTAACAAAGCTGATAAAATGTAAGTAAGTCTCAAAATCAAATGATACACATACACGAACATTACTGGCTGTCCATAGCGGTGGAAGAAACGCATCCATAGCGGCGGAAGAAACGCAATCTACGCAAAACTTGAATAATAATGCACTCAGATATAGCGGTGCAAATCACTATTAGAAGCAACTGTGGTTGGCTAATTGCATACATTGATCAGCATAACAAGATTTCAATTCAGCACGGTGCATTAAATGAATACCTCAACTAACCTCTGATTAGCATTGGCATGTGGGGCTTCATGCAAAATGAATTTAGTCAACACAACTTTAGAAAACTTCTAGTTTAGCCTCTGTCAAAATAAGCAGTTGGTACGTAAGAAGGAAAAGCACAATGAATAATACATTTATCCTTTTATAATTACCAAATACAATCAGCATTCAAGGTAAGTCTTCATCCTTCAGGGCACCAATTCAATCACCATGGGGCAAGGCTTCAAAGGGGGCAAAGTTTAAGTCAAGTTGCCTTGAGGCAGCAAGGTAAAGGGGCACAAAGTTTTCGTATGGGCAAGAAGGGGTCAAGTTTAAAGTTAAAGTCTCTCTGGTGAGAATTATTCAGTGTCTCTCTGGCATCAAGAAAGGCATCATGGTGTCATCAAGGTAAGAATGGCAAAAGCAAAAATGGCAAATGGCGAATGGCAAAATGGAATAATAGCTGAAAAATGGCTGTCTTGGAAAAGTGAAATAATGATGGCTGAATGGCAAAATTGAGTAATGGCTGTCTTCTCCTCGTCCGGTGGGATTAAGTATAAACAGTTCAAATTCTTTCAAATTCTTCCATTGGAGGGTCCATAGGGTGATTTTTCTTTGACCAATGAATTGTTGTCTTTTCTCTTAATGTTCATCTACGCATGAGGTATCCTTGAATTTAGGAACATAAGTACCAACAAAGTTGCCAATTAAATTCTACATCAGTGTTTTCATTGTCTGCACCTGCAGAAACTGACCTTGAGCCTCAAAGTAGATGAAAGTGGCCTAGCACGCAACTTTGAGATAAGAGTATTAGTCATTCTACTGGAAAAATACAGCTTTTAAAGATTCAAACAAATCTTTTGTTAATACAAGTAAAAACTACGGAGTTAAAATTGAAACCAGGCAACTAGGCCAAAGCCTCTGCCAAATTTAAGCTAAGTGTGTAACAGTTTTAATGAGAAAATCATAAAGCATAACTTCAAATATGACATATTAGTACATTTAATAATACATTCTATTAGTTTTCATGATTAATCAAGCTTGTTTATTTAAACTAGTGGTGACCTACTTTGTGGGCACATTTCTCAACGTACACTATTTTTCTTTGCTAAAGCACATTTTCTATGCGGTTTTATTTCATGATATATATAAATGTTTGTTAGTCTTTCTTTTTCCGCTTCATCAATCCCTCCTCTGATGACTAATTATGTCACCATACTAAATCTTCCTTCACAAATTTTGTTTTATCCAAAATTCTGTTTTACTTTTCTTACATTTCAATCATTTCTCTTTTTCGTTTTCCTCCTCTAGAATTTTCCCTGTATAATTTTATCATTTCTTTTTGTTCTTTCTTTTCAGTTCTTCATTTGTTTCTTAATCTCAATATTTTAATAATTTTCCATATTCCCAATTCCTATTAAGCATATTATTATTATTAATATCCCTTTTATTATTTTCATTAATACTCCATTCCAAATGTTGCTGAGCCCACAGAAGCAAAACGTTTTCCAACGTTTTCCCATACTCCTGGTTCTTTCAATTCTTTCAAATCTGCACTATCGTTAGTTAAATTTGTAAGCATATTTCGAATCAGTTTTCTGTTGTCAGGAATATATGAACAACAGTGACGCGCACTAAGCATTTTGCAAACACCTCCATTCTTTGCTAAAAGAATGTCTAAAGCAAGCCTGTTTTGAAGAGTAATAGCTCTTTCTGCAGCAAGTTCAGTATCCTTCAGGATCATTCCTCCTGAAACATTTGTCAGCATGTTATCCACAATAGTAGACAACTTTCGTATTTTAATTGAGTTCAAAATGACTCCCTCTGTTGGAATCATTGCTCCAAATATATCTCCTATTACACCAGAAGCTGTCTCCCTTTTCTGAATACGATGTAGATTCAGACAGCTTCGGAAATTTCTTTAAGTCATCTAGCTGGTAAATCTTTGGAAATACATTCCCAAATAACATGTCCCATACCATCCTTTAGGAAGACGATAATAGGCATTAAGTCCACAAATATAATAGACCCCTGGAACAGCTGGGTCTTGTCCATTTAACATGAACGTCCATTTACTCTGGATAGTTTAAGAAAATCAAACTTTGCAGCAAACTGTAAAGGAACAACGAGGTCAAAGTTCACACGGTTTTCTTTCAGAGTTTCCTTGTCTAGATCGGGTTCTTAGCAGCTTACTCTCTTATTAGTTTAGCAGCATTGTCTCAAAATCAGTTTCAAAGTCAATCAGGTTCTCAATGTCTTATCCGGTAATATTTTTACTCTTCTTTCTTTTTCAGAAAATAATTAAGTTCATGAAATTAAATTTTCAAGTACCAAAATGTCGTTCTGCTTCTTCATTTTCAAGACTAAGAGATAAAAATGTGTCTGACTAGTCGTAAGTGGCTGTGTATGCCCATTCTGGACCTGAATACCTTCTGTTCGCTATTCTTTTCCTTTTCAATTTTGCATCTCCTTTCGATTCTCCTTCGCTCATATCTTGTTCTTTGGCTGTGTCTTTTCCTTCATTTATTGTTGTTATGATGGAAACTTCTTTTCTCTTCTACTTTAGTTCTGGCCACTTGTCTCCATTCAATGTTTCTTTAGTCTTTGATTTAACTGGTGATACACTTTGTTTTCGTTTTATGTTGTTTTCGCTTGATGGACCTGCAACCGGTTCCAGAAGAGTTGAAACAATTTGACTTTGCTCCGTCTCAGCTCCTTCACCTGGGAGATCGGTACATTTTTTTCTTTGTTCTCCTGTATCGTCTGCTTCTGGGAAAGCCCTCCTCTGACTAGGCTCTCCTGCTTCTTCACCTAAGATAGGATCTTCGTCACCTCCTGGAGCTTCTTCACTGATGTCCTCGAAAAGAGTGACTGTGTCCTCCTCAGTGAATATTTCTTCTGTCTCAGTTTCTTCTTGTTTGTTTTCAGGCTCTTTTCGTTCTGTCTCAGTGCCTGGTACTTTCCTGTCAGTTGTTGGTAATCTCAGTGCTTCAACTTCCTCTTCTGTGGGACACGTCACTTTTTTTGTGTGACTGGTGTGAATCCAGTTGGGAACTCCTACACACTTCACAGCGGTGGTAGTCATCAGAATCACTTGAAAAGGTCCTTTCCAACGGGGTTCTAAGCACGACTTCCTCACGTGCTTATTTACCACAACCCAGTCACCTGCTTTCAGGGTGTGTCCTGGACCTTGGATCTGTGGCAAGGTGGTTGCCTCCACCTGGTGAGAAAAAGAGCGGACTACATCAGCCAGACCTTTGCAGTAGTCCTACACCATATCATCTGTAATATTTACAAGAGCATTGACAGGAACTGCTGGAGGTCTCATGGCTCTGCCCATGAGAATTTCATGTGGAGATAGTCCTGTTTTTCTATCGGGTGTGTTTCTCATTGACATTAACATTAAAGGCGATGCGTCAGGCCATTACAAGTTTGTGGTCTCACATATTTTCGCCATCCTTGATTTCAAAGTGCCATTCATTTGCTCTACTAGTCCTGATGCTTCAGGGTGGTAGCTACAATGCAATTTTTACTCAATGTTCAATGCTGCACATAGTAATTTTATTACTTCGTTATTGAAGTGACTTCCCCTGTCTGATTGTAAAGAGATCGGGAATCCGAAACGTGGAATTTGTTCTCTCAACAGTAGTTTTGCAACTGTGAGACTGTCATTTCTACGTGTGGCGTAAGCTTCAATCCAGTGGCTAAAAATACACACAATCACCAACACATATTTCAAACCTGCATGCATAGGCATCTCAATGAAATCCAGTTGCATTCTGCTAAATGGACCTCCTGCTCTTCCAATGTGGCTCAAATTTACCACGGTCCCCTTCACTGCGTTCATTTGTTGACAAATGACGCAACAATGGCAAACTGCTTCAGCATCCTGGTGAAATTTAGGAATAAACAAGTTAATTTTGAATAGTCTAATCATGGCATCTCTTCCTATGTGCGCTTGTCCATGATAAAGCCTAGCTATTTGTGTCAAAAGAATGTCTGGCAAAACTAATCTCCCTTCGTTTGACACCCACAAATCATCTGGTTTTCGTACACATTGTAATTTATTCCATGAGAGTTTTTTATCTCTACTAACATTGTTTTGTAGGAATTTCAATTCCTCTAGTGTGTCTACAACTTTTAAAGCAAAGGCTTCATTTTGTTCAAGTTCTGGCTCATTGATCAAATTCCATTCGTCTTTGAGCAATATACAGTTCAATGCGCAAAACCTTGCGACTTGATCTGCATATCCATTTCACAAAGAAACAAAGGGCCTCATTATGACCCTGGCGGGCGGCGGAGGCCGCCCGCCAGGATCCCGCCCTCCAAATTACCACGCCGCGGTCAAAAGACCGCGGCGGGTATTACGAGTTTTCCCCTGGGCTGGCGGGCGGTTCCAGTAAAACCGCCCGCCAGCCCAGGGGAAAACGACCTTCCCACGAGGATGCCGGCTCGTAATCGAGCCGGCGGAGTGGGAAGGTGCGACGGGTGCAGTGGCACCCGTCGCGTATTTCAGTGTCTGCAAGGCAGACACTGAAATACTTTTCGGGGCCCTCTTACGGGGGCCCCTGCCGTGCCCATGCCATTGGCATGGGCACGGCAGGGGCCCCCAGGGGCCCCGCGACCCCCCCTACCGCCATCCTGTTCATGGCGGCTTTCCCGGGGGGGGTCAGAATCCTCATGGCTGCGGAGCGCGCTCCGCAGCCATGGAGGATTCCAAAGAGCAGCGGAAAGTCAGCGGGAGACCGCTGACTTTCCGCTTCTGACCGCGGCTGAACCGCCGCTGTCAGAATGCTCATTGGAGCACCGCCAGCCTGTTGGCGGTGCTCCCGTGGTCGGTGGCCCTGGCGGCCATCGGCCGCCAGTGTCAGAATGACCCTCAAAGTCTTGTGATTTCACTGCATTTCACCATGCTACTTCTCCTGGTAACTGGCTAGCATGTAACAAATCTTTGATTCTTTCACCATTTTTCACTGGTGATCCAGAAGAGGTCATAAAGCCTCTCTGTGACCACAATTGTCCAAAATCATGCACTATTCCGAATCCGTACTGACTGTCAGTGTAAATGGTGACTTTCATTAATGAGGTAAGTTGGCAAGCTCTGGTAAGAGCTACTAGTTCTGCTACTTGTACAGAATAGATTCCTTGAAGCCAAGATGCTTCTAGAACACCAGTTATTGTACATACAGCATATCCTGCTTTCAATATTCCTGCTGCATCTCTTAAACATGAACCATCAACAAAACTAATTTGATCATTTACTTCTAATCAAGTATCTTTGATATCAGGTCTTGGTTTGGTACAAAATTCAGTCACTTGAAGACAATCATGCTCTATGTATTCGACATTTTCAATTTCAGTGTCTTCATTGGAAACAAAGTTGCTGGATTTAATGTAGTACACCGCTTCAGTGATCCCAAATTATTGTCTCATACCGTGTCAGCTGTGCACCAGTCATGTGCTGTGTTCTGGAACGTGTCAGAAGAATTTCAACAGAGTGAGGGACCATGACTGTTAAAGGATGTCCCATCACTTATCCTTCACTTTGATTAAGGCTTATACCAACTGCTGCTACAGCCGCAAGGATCCTGGTAAGGCTGCTGCGACTGGATCCAAAGTAGCTGAAAAATATGCTACTGGTCTGTTTATGCCACCATGGGCTTGAGTCAAGCTAGACAAGGAACATGCATCGCGTTCATGACAAAACAATGTGAAAGGCTTTGTGTAATCAGGCATACCTAAAGCTGGAGCTCTGCACATGCATTCCTTTAATTCAATAAATGCACCCATTTCATCTTTCTTCAACGTTATCTCATCCTGCACATCTTTCTGGGTCAGCTACAGTTGAGAAATTGGGAATCCATTGGTCACAGTAGCTCACCATTCCCAAAAACGTTCTCACTTCTTTTTTTGTCTTGGGTGGACTCATTTGCAGTACAGTCGTTATTCTTTCTTTCATTATTTTCCTCGACCCTTTTTCAATTTGATGACTCAAATATTTCACTTTCTTTTGGCAGCATTGTAATTTTGAAGGAGACACTTTGGGGGTCATTACGACCTCTGCGGTCTTTTTGCAAGACCGCCGAGTGACCCCCGTGCGGAAGACAGCCTGTGCAGGCGGTTTGCCGCTCAGCGTATTATGACTGTTGGCTGCTGTCCGTCTTTATTCCGACAGAGAGCCGCCAACAGCCATACTTGCGGGCGGCGGGGAAGTGGAGGTTGCTCCACCTCCACCGCCACGCCAACAGAACACCGCCCAGCGAATCACATCCTCTGATTCGCCGTGGCGGTGTTCTATTGGCGGTGTGGTGTCAGCTGAGCTGCCCCCATGGCTCCCGTCCACTCCCGGAGGATTGACGGACCAGGTAAATCGACCGTTAGGGGAGGGGGTGGAAGGGGTGTTGTGTGTTGTATGCGTGCATGGGGGTGTGTGTCTGTGTATGTAGAGGGGGTGTGTGGGTGCGTGTATGCTTGCGGGGGTGTTGTGTGTATGGGAATGAGTGCGTGTATGGCTGTGGGTATGTCTGTATGGATCTGTGCATGTATGTTTGAATGTGGGTGTGCATGTCTGTGTGTGTGGATGTAGGCATGTATGTCGGGGTGTGTGCGTGAGTGTGTTGGTGGTGCCTGCATGCGTGTCGGGTGTGTGTGAGTAATGTAATGTTGGGGGTCGGGGTGGGGAGGGGGGCCCTGCCACCTTTGGGGTGTAGCAGGGGTGGTGGGGGGTATAGGGGAGGGAGTTGGGGTGGGGGTGGGGGATGGGAGAGACCCGTATCAGTGCCAGGGAATTCCTTCCCTGGCACTGATAGTGCTTACCGCCATGGATTTCATGGCGGTTGAAACCGCTGGAAATCCACGTCGGTAAGCCGGGTCCAAATACCGCCGGCGGTCGTCTCCGCCCTGGCGGGCGGGACGGAGAACCGGCGGATGACAATGGCGGTAACCGCCATGGTCATAATACACCAAGGTAAGACCGCCAGCCTGTTGCCGGTCTTACCGCTGGTTCTCCGCCATCCACCAGGGTTGTAATGACCCCCTTTCTGTCCATTCCTTCCCAAATGATTCAGTAGGGCAATAGTGTAATTTTTACAATCATCCTCAGTTTTGGATGCAATTAGTAAATCATCAATATATTGTACTAGAGTTGATTCAAAAGGTAATTCCAATGATTCCAAATTTTTCTTCAGAATCTGGTTGAAAATGGATGGTGACTCCGAAAACCCTTGAGGAATTCGACACCAACCATAGACTCTGTCCAAAAATTTGAAACAAAAGAGAAATTGGCTGTCCTCATGAAGACGCACAGAAAAGAATGCTTGTGACAAATCAACCACTGTGAACCACTTTGCATCACAAGGAATTTGAAACATTATTACAGCTGGATTTGGTACTATGGGACAACATTTGACTATTATGTCATTTATTTTTCTCAAATCTTGAACAATTCGGACTTTTCCACTTGGCTTTATTAATCCCATGATTGGTGAATTACATGGACTACTCAGTACTTCTTTCAGTACTCACTGTTTCACAAATTCGTCAATAAGTTGGGTGACTTTCATAAGGGTATCTTGTGGCATATGGTATTGTGGAGTCTGAGGAAAGTCTACATTACGTTTTATAGTAACTTTCACTGCTTCTGCTCCTTTTATCAATCCTACCTTCCCTGTCATATCCCACACTTCTTTTTCCACAGTTTCTTCCACAGTTTCGTGTAAATCAGCTGGAAGATCTGCTTCAGTGAGCATCGGATAAAGAGGAATCAGGGGATACTCTTCATCAACAGTTTCTATTTCTTCCTCTTCTAAACTGTCCTCTTCTTCCTCATCACTGTTTGTCTGAATTTTAATTCCATTCTGTGAGCACATAATCGAGCATCCTAGCTTGCATAATAGGTCAATTCCTAACAAGGATATTGGACTTGAGTCACACACCACAAATTTATGTAACCCTTGAAAGTTACCAATTTCGACCTGTACCGGATCTGTAATTGGGTTTGTCAGGTATCGATTTGCTACTTCCACTACTTGAACTGTTCTCCTTGAAAGTGGCAAATTTGGTACTTCGATACTTCTAACTGTAGAGCGTGTAGCTCCTGTGTCAACCAAAAATGAAACTCTGTGACCCATAACCTTTCCTTCCACATAGGGTTCTTTCTGATCAACTTCCAAAGAGGCTGCAAGCATACAATTTCCATCCTCATCTGAACTTTCACCTTCCCATTCATCGTTTATTGGATTCTCACTGTGTAACGGGAATTGGTGTACTGTGTTACTTTGATTCATTCCTTGACCTGTGACCTGTTGAGGAAGCATCACTTGTTGCTAAGGGTATTTGCATTTGCTGATTAGGTACCATAGGAATCTGCTGTTGCATAGGCTGTGATTGTACCATCTGTACACGGGGCATTTGCACCTGCTGTTGTTGCATAGGTTGTAAACCCTGCATCTGATTTACATTATTTTGGAAATTTGGGTTTCGACCTCTCATTCTTGGTCCTCTCATGTTCTGAAATGTATTGACATCATTGTTTTGCTGAACTACACCGTCCTGCACCAACAATGGGCACTCCTTTTTCCAATGTCCGACGATTCCGCACGGGTGGCAAGGCATCACGTTCTTCATTGCCTGTATACCATTTGGAATCACAACAGTATTTAAATCAGGACCATTATTTACAAAACCTCCTCGGCCTATACCTCTCATCTGTGGCTGAAACATAACATTTCCCTGCTGTTGCTGCTGCGGCAATTGCTGTTGGAAACCTTGTAAACCTGTCTGAGCTGCTCTGATTTGCATCACCATCACTTTTTCTTTCAACTTTTTCTGCTTTGTCTCAATCTCATCACTACAGTATTTTGCATAGTTCAACACTTTCATCAATCGATTTTGATTGCCAGCAAATCAAATGCATTTTAATCATCTGATTAATTTCGGGTCTCAATCCTTCCACAAATCTGAATACAAAATGGAACATGTCTTTTGCCTCAATCGTTTCCGTACCACTATAATGTTTAAATGCTTTCAACAATCTTTCATAGTATGCATGTATCGACTCTTTAACTTCCTGTGCTGTTCTGTCAATTTTCTGCCAATCTACGTTTTTCGACACAACTCTTGTTTTCAGAAACTCAATCACCTTATAGTATATGTTCATTACTTCAGGCGATGGTGCACCTGTCTCCTTATCTCTCTCCGGTTCCTTTGTCGGCCAACCTACAACCCTTTTACATTCTATCCGCAAATCTGCTGGAACTACAATTTCAAATAGAGTATTCAAGTCTTCCCAAAGACACTTTGCGAGTTTCACGAATCTGTCTGTTTGTTGATACCATTCGATTGGTTTCCCTCTTAACCTAGGTAATCATCCGTAAAAGATTGAATATCACACCTGTGCCATGGTACATGAATACATTTTCCTCCTGCTGTTTCTCTCATTGGTAACATGGTTATAAGATCATTATTCTGTTGTAATCTAACATTTTGATCTGGGGTACTTTCTTTCTTAGGTTATAAGATCATTATTCTGTTGTAATCTAACATTTTGATCTGGGGTACTTTCTTTCTTCTTATCCTTTTTTCTTAGCCCACCTGCTCTCCCATTTGTCTAAGCATCTCCAAACGTGCGCACATTGCAGTAGTTCTTTAAGGTGCGTTCATATTCTTGCAGACCTCATGTGTTCAAAATCTTTTGTCTCAAAGTCTAACCTGTAACTTATGCTCAAGTGCTTGGTTTTATTTATGTCTACCCGCAATTTCTTGTAACCTCTTATGTATGCTGCCTACTTCTCTTGTAATTCTAGAGCATATATATCTCAGCTCTTCTTCTGTGTATGATTCCAACCTGTTCAGACCCAGAGATCCCTCAACGAGTTCTCCTGCTTCCATACCCAATCTTACTTGATTCAAGTATTCTTCGCCTTTTCCTATCATGTGGGGTATCCAGACTGTTCAACCATTGTGTTAACTGTTGTGCATTTAGTCCCAATAATGTAGCATCTACATCCACTGCTACTGATGGTTTCTGTAATGTTTCTGTTTTTGAAAATTGCGGTATTACCAGTGTTGGATTTGACCTTACAACATTTGACGGAACACAAATTGGAATTGGACTAAATTCTAACAAAGACCCAGATCCGTTTGGGATCGGTCTTACAGGAGTTACATCTTGGATATTTTCTACATATCCTCTTCCTGTCTCGTTCTGTGTCATTACACCTTTATCACGTACAGACCTACAGTGATAGGCTAAGATATTGTATCTGGATTCCGGCACATTGCGGATTAATTACATTTCTGTTAATAAAACATTGTGATACTTCAGTGTTGGATGACTCTTTGCTCGCTATCCTCCTCCATAGGGCAAATCCGCTGGGGCAGGTGATGAGATGGCTGCATCCTCTGGTGTACAGACCCCTGGTGGACCTGTCGACAATGGAAGAGAGACACATCCTGGTCACATTCAGACTTGATTGTGCAACAATCCAGGAACTGTGTGCCCAGTTTGAGCCGGACCTGATGTCAGCTATCCACCATCCCACAGGAATCCCCCCTATAGTGCAGGTCCTGTCTGTACTCCATTTCCTGGCCAGTGGGTCTTTTCAAACAACAGTGGCCATGGCATCAGGGATGTCCCAGCCAATGTTCTCAAACGTGTTGTCCAGAGTGTTATCTGCCCTGCTGAAACACATGACCAGCTACATCGTTTTCCCTCAGGTGGAGGATTTGCCCATAGTGAAAGGTGACTTCTATGCCCTGGGACATATCCCCAACATCATTGGTGCCATTGATGGGACACATGTGGCATTTGTCCCCCCCGCAGAAATGAGCAGGTGTACAGAAACCGGAAGAGCTACCATCCAATGAATGTGCATATTGTGTGTTTGGCAGACCAGTACATCTCCCATGTCAATGCCAAGTATCCTGGCTCTGTGCATGACGCTTACATTTTGAGGAATAGCAGCATCCCTTATGTGATGGGCCAACTTCAGAGGTTACCGTGTTTGGCTAATAGGTGAGGTCAAGGTCCCAATACAGTTGACATAGATGTCTGGGTATGGGGTTGTCCCTAAGAGTTAGTGTGTGTCTAACAGTTGTCCCTCGACATTTGCAGGTGACTCTGGTTACCCCAACCTGTCATGGCTACTGACCCCAGTGAGGAATCCCAGGACAAGGGCAGAGGAACGCTACAATGAGGCACATGGGCGAGCTAGGAGGGTGATTGAACGCACCTTTGGCCTACTGAAGGCCAGATTCCGGTGCCTCCATCTGACAGGTGGATCCCTCTACTACTCACCGAAAAAGGTGTGCCAGATAATCTTGGCCTGCTGTATGCTGCGCAACCTGGCTTTGCGACACAAGGTGCCTTTTCTGCAGGAGGATGGGCCAGATGGTGGTCTTGTGGCAGCTGTGGAGCCTGTGGACAGTGAAGAAGAGGAGGGAGAAGAAGAGGATATCGACAACCGAAACTACATCATCAGGCAATACTTATAGTGAGACACAGGTAAGAAGATGCCACTGCTTCCCACATCTCATTCTATTGTTGGAACTAGCATAAGTGTGTCATTTTCATTTAGTGTATGGACCCTGACTTGTCACTTTGACTTTCCATTTCACAGATTTGGATCCCACTTTGTGCCCTCTACTATGTTTACTGCTGGCCTACAGCTGTGTTACATTGGTATGTGAACAAGTAAATTGGCATTGTTATATTCCATATTTATTGCAATTACACATTTGTGAAAGCACATACTGACTCCAGATTGTTTTGTGATGGAAGTGTGTTTATTCCTGTGCTAATAAGTGGAGGGTGTTGTAAAATGGGCTGGGGTGATGGTGGAGGAATGTCCATGGCAGAGTCCAGTCTATTTGTTTCACAGGTGCATTGTCCAAAGGGGCATAGGAAGTGGAGCAATGCCAGTTTAAGGATGGACAGGGTGACATAGTGGGACATTCAGGGGGGTCTCATTTCCTGGTGGGGGTCTTGGCAATGTTCTCTGTCTTGCTCCTGGATCTCAGGGACCGTTTGCGGGGTGGTTCTCCATCTGCAGGGGGTGGGGTGCTGGTGTCCTGTTGTTCCTGTGGCGGTGCCTCCTGTCCACTAGTGCCGGCGGAGGTGGAGGGCTGTTCATCGTCCAGGCTAGTGTCAGGGGCCCCTTGTTGTGCCACTGTGTCCCTCCTGGTGTTGGCGAGGTCTGCCAGCACCCCTGCAATGGTGACCAGGGTGGTGTTAATGGACTTCAAGTCCTCCCTGATCCCAAGGTAGTGTTCCTCCTGCAGCCGCTGGGTCTCCTGAAACTTGGCCAGTACTGTTGCCATCGTCTCCTAGGAATGATGGTAAGCTCCAATGATGTTGGAGAGTGCCTCGTGGAGAGTGGGTTCCCTGGGCCTGTACTCCCCCTGTCGCACAGCAGTCCTCCCAGTTTCCCAGTTATCCTGTGCCTCTGTCCCCTGAACCGTGTGCCCACTGCCACTGCCCCCAGTCCCTGATTTTCTTGGGTTAGTGGGGTTGCCTGGGTTCCCTGTAGTGGTGGACACACTGCTGATTGATGTGTCCTGGGGACAGAGGGATGGGCCCGCTGGGTGGGTGCTGTGCTGGTGTTTCCTGAGGGGGGAGGTTCTGTGTTGGCTTGTGACAGTGTCAGGGGAACCGACTGTCCCGAGGTCCCAGATGGGCCGGGCTGGTCATCTTGATCCAGTTGTGCAGAGCTGCTGTCATTACTGTGGGCCTCTTCTGTGGGGGGACTGGATATGTCTGGCACCTCCTGTCCGGTGACGTTGGGTAGGGGTCCTGTTGGGGTGTAAATGCATAATTATTGTACGTGTTTGTGCCATCGTGTGCAATGGGTGGTTGACACTCTACTCCAGTGCTTGCATTATTGGCTTGGTGCTTGTGTGATTGGTGATTTTGGGGCATGAGTGAGTCTCTGTACTGGACATGCTTGGGTGATGGGTGTCCATGCATTGGTGTTACATGCAGGGCTTGGTTTTGGGATGTGTGGGTTGTGTTGGTGGGGTATCTGTGGGTTGTTGGGGTGATGGGTGTGAGGGTAAGGGTGGGAGTATGTGATGGCATGCAGGTAGGGTGGGGGGGGGATATAGTAGTAAAGATTTGCCTTACCAGAGTCCAGTCCTCCTGCTACTCCTGCGTGGCCCTCAGGATGCAGTATAGCCAAGACTTGCTCCTCCCATTTTGTTAGTTGTGGGTGAGGAGGTGGGGGTCCACCGCTAGTCCTCTGTACAGCAATCTGGTGTCTGGAGACCACGGAACGCACCTTTCCCCGTAGGTCGTTCCATCTCTTTCTGATGTCATCCCTAGTTCTTGGATGCTGTCCCACTGCGTTGACCCTGTCAACGATTCTGCGCCATAGCTCCATCTTCCTTGCAATGGAGGTCTGCTGCAACTGTGATCCAAATAGCTGTGGCTCTACCCAGACGATTTCCTCCACCATGACCCTGAGCTCCTCCTCAAAGAACCTGGGGTGTCGTTGAGGTGCCATGATGTGGTGTGGGTGATGTGTGAGATGGTGTCTGTTGTGATGTGTGAGGGGGGGTGTTGGTGTGTATTGTTTGAGGTGCGTGGATGTTGTGTAAGTGATGGTGCTGTGTGTCTATGGATGCTGGTGTTGTTTTTGGTAGTGTATCTCTCTGGCATGGTTTCAAAATTCTGGTAGTAAGGGTTTGTGGGTGATGTGGGTGTGTGCTATATATTGGATTGGGTGTGTGGGTGTGGTGTGTGTATGTGTATCAGGTGTGTGTATTTCGAATTATCCAATGTGGTTGTGTTTTGTAAATATGTGTGTATTTTGAGCCGTGATACTTGAGCGTATTCTTGTTGGTGTGACGGTGTCGGTTTTATCGCCAGTTTATCACTGACCTTTGGTGTGGCAGACTTGTGTGGGTGTCTGTATTGTGGCAGATTCCGGGCTATGGGTCGTAATACCTGTAGCGGAATTCTGCGGCCGCAGCGGTATGTTGGCGGTCTTCTGCACGGCGGTAAGCAGGATTGACCGCCAGGGTTGTAATGAGGGCCATAGTAATGTGTTTTATATGTCCTGACAGTGAAATACTGCTAAATTCATTTTTCACTGTTGCAAGGCCTGTGTCTCGCATTGGTTAACATGGGGGCTACCTTTAAATCGGATTAAAGTGTAGATTCCCTTTGGTGGTGGATAGACATGTGGAGTTTGGGGTCTCTGAGCTCACAATTTAAAAATACATCTTTTAGTAAAGTTGGTTTTAAGATTGTTTGTTTGAAAATGCCACTTTTAGTAAATTGGCATTTTCTTGTTTATACCATTTCTGTGACTCTACCTGTTTGTGGATTCCCTGTCTGGGTCAGTTTGACAGTTGGGCTGGTTGCACTTCACACTAGGCAGTGACACAAAGGGAGCTGGGTGTAGTCTGCATTTCCTGATGAGCCATCTGTGCTAGGAGGGACGGGAGGAGTGGTCACTCACACCTGAAAGGGCTGTGCCTGCCCTCACACAATGCAGTCTCCAACCCCCTGGTGAGTGTCTGGGTCCTGGCCTGGGCAAGGAATTATTTCACATTCAAAAGAGACTTTGCTTTGAAGTAGGCCTACTTCAAAGGAGAAATTGGGTATAAGAAGGGCACCCAAAACCACAGACTTTAGAATACTTCTGGAAACCAAGAGGAACCTCTGCCTGGAGAAGAGCTGAGGAAGAAGAGCTGCCCTGCTAGTGACTGTGCTTTGTGGAGCTATCCTGCAGTTGCTGCTTCTGCCTGTGCAAGGGGACAAAAGACTGGACTTTGTGGTAGATTCCTGCTTGAAGAAGAGCTCCAAGGGCTTGATTTAGAGCTTGTCTCCTGTTGTTTGAAGTCTCAGGGACAGCAAAGACTTCTCTCTGCCAGCACCTGGAGTCTCTGGAGAGACTCCTACTCTGCCCTGTGGTGCCCATCCAGTTCCTGGGGCCTTGAAAGGAGAAGCTGGCAGCCTAAGAGGAAGAAATCCACGCACAGGACGCCGTGTGGGGAAAAGATTGACATGACTCCGCTCTGCGGCTGGGAAATCGATGCACCGCCGGCTTCGCAGCTGAAAATCGACGCTCGCCTGCAACGCGACTGAAGAAACGACACAGGGAGATGGAGAAACTACATGCAGCATCGCAGACGGAGGCTGGGAGATCGCAACCGGTGCTGCGTGGTTTTCAGATCATCGTGCGTCTGAACCATCACTGGCCGTGCAAAAACAACGCAAGGCCTGCCCGGACCCTTGTGCGGACCGAATCAACGCATTTCTCTCCTGCGGAGAGAAGAACCGACGCACGCTGACTAGACAGAAGGTAGAAACTACGCAAGGTCTCGCTCGTGAGTGATATTGACGCATCGCAAGCCCTTTTTGACACACACCCGCCCGTGCTGGGTTATTTTTGATGCGCACCAGGTACATTTTCACGCTAACAGCGCTAGCGTTGTGTTTAAAACTACATCATGAATCTTTTTAGTTTTTAAGTGATAACTTGACTTGTTTATTGTGGATTTTTGTCATTTTGGTCTTGTTTTGTTTAGATAAATATTTCCTAATTTTCTAATCCTGTGTTGTGTCATTTTGTAGTGTTTTTACTGAGTTGCTGTGTGTGTTGAAACAAATACTTTACACCTAGCACTCTGAAATTAAGCCTACTGCTCGTGCCAAGCTACCAAAGGGGTAAGCAGGGGTTAGCTGAGGGTGATTCTCTTGTACCCTGACTAGAGTGAGGGTCCTTGCTTGGACAGAGGGTAAACTGAATGCCAACCAAAGACCCTATTTCTAACACTGGACATTTCATCATCACTATTTGTTTGAATGTCTATCCCCTTGTGGGTGAAGTTAATGAAACACTTTAGCTTACACAGTAGGTCACGTCCTAACAAACTCATAGGACTTGCTTGAATCGCAAACCACAAATTGGTGCTGGTCCTTACATGACCCTATTTTGACTGGAATATGTCCTGTAATTGGGTTAGTTAACTGCTGATTTGCTACTCCTACCACCTGAACCTTTCTTCCTGACAAGGGCACATTTGGTACTTCTGTGGTTCTGACAGTGGAACACATTGCTCCAGTCCTGACCATGAATGAACATTGTGTCCCATAACATTGGCATTTGCATAGGGACCACGCTCATCCACCTCTAAAGAAACGGCTAACATGCAATCCTCCTCATCAGAACTATCTCTGTTATATGTTTCTGAAACCACCTCATCACTAAAATCAATTAAGGTATATTGTGTTACCAACTGATTTACATTTGCATTTGCTCTCTGATTCATGTTTTGCTGCTGTGTCACTGGGGCTTGGGGAACTTGCATTTGCTGAGGGACTTGAATCTATTGGGGGACATGCATCGGTTGCAGGCCCTGCATCTACTGAGGGACCTGCATCTGCTGTAATCCTGTGGGAACAGCTACATTTTGGGTTCGGATCTTTGGATTCAATGAATTTGAACTTGACCACTGTCAACAGTTTGAGCAACACCACCATTCTGCACCAAATTATTCACATTATTATACGGACACTTCCCACTTCCAGTGCCCCAAGTTGCTGCACGGAGGACATTTCTGCATTTTCTTCATTGAGTGCACATCCATAACATTGTCACTCTGATCTATCCGAATACCGCCTCTTCTGCCTCTAAACTGAGGCATGTTGTTAACCTGCTGTTGCACACCTTATATTCCAGTAGTGTTCACCATCATTTGCTGGCTCTGCGTTCCTCTCTGAGCAGATTTAATTTTCATCACCATCAATTTCTCTTTCAACTTTTTCTTCTTCAATTCCATGTCATAACTACAGTACCTTGCGTTCTGCAGTACTACAATCAGTTTAATCTGCCAACAGATCAAATGCTGCTGAATCATGGTGCTAATCTCAGGTTTCAATCCTTGCACAAATCTAAACTGATATTGTCTTTCGGCTCAATAGTTTCCGACCAACTATGCTATTTAAAAGCCTGCAGCAATCTTTCATAATAGGCATGAATCAACTCCTTTGTTTCCTGTGCTGTCCTGTCAGTCTTTTACCAATCAACATCTTTTGGGGAAACCTTGTTTTACAGAAACTCAATCACTTTATAATACCCTTTCATCACCTCTTCAGACGGTGCACTTGTAACTGGATCTCGCAGTGGTTCAAGAGTTGGCCAATCACACTCCGCATGCACTCGACCCACAAATCGACTGGAACCACAATGGCAAATAAAGTGCTCAAATCTTCCCACAGGCATTTTGAAAGCTTCACAAATTTCTCTGTTTGCTTATACCACTCTACTGGCTTCTCCCTGGTAATTATTTGTAAATGACAATATGTCACTTTTGCTCCAAAGGACATGTATATAACCTCCACCTGGAATTTCCCTCATCGGCAGCATTTTGATACTATCATCAGCTTGATTTGCTCCAGCTTCAGACAAATTCTGCTTTGCTTTCTTTTGGTCTCATTTCTTTTCCCAGCTTACTTCCCATTTATCCAAGCCTCCCCATGTTTGGATGTTCATAATAAACTATTTAGGTGGTCATTATGAACATGGCAGTAAACACCGCCCCGCCGGCGGTGGCGGTAACTACTGCCAACAGGCTGGTGGCCTGGACTGCCAAATAATGAAGCATGTGAAAAACAAGCAGCGGTCCATCCACACACCGCCATTTTTGTAGTCCCGACGAGGACGGAGGAGGCCGCCGACAGGCCGACAGAAAGGACCTACCCGTCCACCAAATAATGAAACACCAGACCGCCAGCAGTTCCAGGGTGGAAACCACTGCCACGCAAGGCATGGCGGAAACGAACATTATAAAAACAAACACTCACCGGAGGTACACAGAACACGCCAACGCAGACATGGAGCGAGAGTTGGAAATAATGCCAGTGCGTCTCCTTGCCATATTCCTCCAGGACCGTGACCGACGACAAAGACGACGACGGTAAATACCGCACCCTAGTACACATGGGAAGAAAGGGCACAGATCCACACACCCACCCTGCAAGGCACTCCTAACCCCTCCCACATCCCAAGCCATACATACCAAAACAAGATGTACTTACCAGACACAAGGCAGCAAAGACCTGCACCAAAGTACACACATGTGCACACCACACCCCAACAGTGAAACGCTGAACAACATCACTATATTGTGCCAACAGCACTACTGGGCACCGAAGTTTTATTTGAACCAAAAAACAGTATTGTCCAATTAAGGCCATTAGCCAGTCTATTTGAAAATCCTTGAAGGGCCAAAATAGGCCGAACTTGACTCACATGTGCAAAGGGTACTGCACTCGAAAGGGGTATCAATGGGGCAGCCAGGCACCTCAGGGAACGGGGGAGGGGGTGGTGGGGGTGGGGACTTACGTCTGGAAGGGGGTGGCTTGGGTTTAGTTTTGAGAGGTGGAGGGGGTTTGGCCTTGCCCTTGGAAGGAGGGGGAGTGGGCTTCGACTGGGGGGGGTGGCAGAGGGACCTGGGGCAACACTGGGTCTCTTCCTCCCTGGGAAAGTGGCATGGGAAGGGCGGACTGGGGCGGACTTGGACGAGGACATGGGCACGTTTAGGGACAAGACAGGGTGGGCTAGTGGGTTCAAACAGGTCACCACAGGATAGGAAAAGCCTCTTAGGTGCAGACGGGGGGATTTGGAGGCAGGTCTGGGAGTAGAGGTTGAGGGAGTGCTCGTATCGAGTGTAGGTGTGCCGGACATAGATGCAGGTGCCTGTAAAGTATGGTTAGGTGTGGTGGATGTGTGTGGTGTGGATGTCTGCAAATGTTTGAGTGTTTCGGGAGGGGAGGGGTGGATACAGTGGGACAAGACAGGCTGCCAGTGTATATGGATGTTGTCTGTGTGTCTGCAGGTCTGGTGAGTGTGCTGCAAGTGTCTGTCATGGTAATCGTGGTGAATGCAGGTGTGGTGTCTGGGGTGCATGCCTGGATGTCAGATGTTGTGGTGACTGCATGAACGGAGGCAGCAGCAGTGACTGAGGGTGCAGTGCATGTGGGTGTGCATGGTGAGGTGACAGACAGGGTGGCGGGGGAGGTCGACACACTGGGGGAAGTGGAAGTTGTTGTGTGTGCTTTGGTATGTTGGGTGTGTGCATACCTGTGGTGGGAAGTGTGGTGCTTGTGTTTTTCTGTGTGCTTCTTGTGTGTTGATCTGTGTGCATGGCTGTCTGTATGTGTACTTGGGATGGGTGAAGGAAGTGGGGTACTGGAATGGGTAGAGGTTGTGGGAGGGGGGACGGAAAGACCAGGGACACTGGCTGCCATCAAAGAGGAGGCCAGAGCCTGAAAAAATCTCTGTAGGCCAGACATGGCAGGTATGCATTGCATTGCTGTATCTAGGATGCTAGCCCCTGGATGGCATTCACAATGGTTGTCTGCCCTACAGAGATGGTTCTCAGGAGGTCAATAGCCTTCTCCATGAGGGCAGCAGGGCTGACTGGGGCAGGGGATGAGGTGCCTGGGGCGAAGTTGACGCCCACCCTCCTTGGTGAGCGGGCATGGGCAACTCGGTGGGGAGCAACTGGGAAGGCAGTGATGGTATGGGGGTAGCGGAAGATGGCAAAGAATGGGTGGGCCAGTAGGGTCCGCCACCACCAGGGAGCTGCCATCGGAGGAGGTATCAGAATCCCTACCTCCAGTGGTAGTTGCCTTCCCCGTGGTACTACCCTCGCCCTCAAACCCACTGGTCCTCTTGGCGTCGCTCGACTCTGCCTCCTTGGAACTGTGGGCTGCTACATCCTCACTCGCTGGTGCCTCAGCTCCCTCGCCAGATAAAGCTAATGTACACAAAGGACACAAGAGCACAGGGGTGGGGCAAAAAAACAAAGGAGAACTATGTCAAATCCTGTATATATGTACATTTTGGCTCACACACACTCCCATCCAGGTCACGCATGTACCCTCAGCACAGACAACATACGTAATGAATGTGCCCCTGACTAGTGGGCATGACCCCAGAATACACCACATAACCCTCATGAAGCATGAACCTGATACACTGTGTGGAGTACACCCATGAGAGACCATGCCCAGCTAATGCACTTACAAGTCCATAAGGCCACAATGAATACCAGATGACAGAAAGGGGAACCCTCATAGGCCTATAGAGCCGTCAAATGCTGGCGCCATGGGAGTATTCATCAGGTGAGGAATCAGGTGAGGAATCCATCAGGTGAGGAATCCACAGGTAGTTGTATCCATCAGAACTAGCCCTTACACCATCCCAAGGACTTGGAGGGGGCAGGACTGCAGGAACACACCTATCTAAGTGCCTGGCACTACAATGCATATATACCACAGCACCCAAATACATCCATCAAAGTGGTATCACAACAGTGTTGCTACTCACCCCCTCGTGGCTGCTGTGCTGCCTTCAAGCGCCCATCTAGATCCAGATAGGCCACCGCCAGAATGCGGGCCAATAGGGAGGTCAGGGTCCGACAGGCACCCATTCCTCGATGGGAGGCCTTCCCCAGCTGGGCCTCTCCGGTCTTCCTGGCCCAGCGCCTCAGGTCCTCCCACCGCTTCCTGCAGTGGGTGTACCGCCGGTTATAGACCTCGAGGGTCCGCACCTCCTTGGTGATGGCTTGCCACAGGCCATTTTTTTTTTATGTGCACTGACCTCCATGGGACACACAGAGCAAAGAAACAGACGTAAGTATGTGTGCACCGAATACAAATGCCATGTCATTCCATATGGAATGGCCATTATTGACATGCATGTTTTCAACTCACAGGCAGAACGTGCCAGACAATCTACAGCTGGGCAGTCACACATCGAACCCACATGCATACAGGCATCTGCCACAATCACACACATCTAAGGATGACAGATGGCAACTCACCTGCTCCTCTGGTCGCCCATACAACTTCCCATACAGGGGTAAGGCCCCATCCACCAGCTTCTCCAGCTCCTCTGTGGTGAAGGTCAGGCCCTGTTCCCCTGTAACATGTGCCATCTCAGGGACCAGAGTCAGGACACAGCAGCACATGCAGTGGAGTACTACCCTTCACGGGAATCAGGAGTCAAGTTCCAAGGGTCTGACAAAATGGCATAGATACCACGGCGGCGTGCTCCGTCACCGCCGGCGGCGATCATGATTGTCCCAGGTTCCCCATTGACAACCATGTAATCCAATGATTAGGTGCATGGCGGTAAACACCGCCTTCCGCCATGACAACTAACGCCAGCGGAATGAAGTCACTTCCACTCTATCATACCTGGATGACAGGAGGCTGCCATTTTGCTACCACCACATCTCCATAGCCTGGCCAGGGGCCTCATCCAGGGCCCCAATCTCTCTCCCCTTCGTCACTTGCTGACATGATTCTATATTCCTCACTTGTACCCATCTGTGGAAGTGTCCCCACACTGTGATGCCATTATGACAGACTTAACTCAGCACACATTTGCCTGAAGGTGTACCTCATACATTCCGTTTATGTGTGTTACCTACGTGTCGCATTTTGAAAAATACAGTGACATCATGGGATGCAAGTGTAAGTTGACACTCAGAATGTGTTCTTTCCTCCCCCATAGGTACAGACCCATGTGGCGAGGGAGGGCCCCATCTGTATACAGACCCCTGGTAGATCTGGAAACTATGGAGAAATGTCACATCATTATCACCTACAGACTCAATAAAGCTACAATCACTGACCTCTGTGCATTAATGGATCCTGTTCTGAAACCGCCAAATTGAAATCAGCATGCCATCCCTACAACTGTGCAAGTGCTATCTGTGCTACATTTTTTGGCTACGGGCTAATTGCAGGTGACAGTGGGCATAAGTGCAGGGGTCTCACAGCCAATATTCAGCCAAATCCTGTCCAAATTCCTTGATGCCTACATTCAACATTTGCAAACATATGTCCAGTTACTCCAAAGGGCTGAACTTCCCGCCATCAAATCTGGATTTTATACCTTAGCTAATATCCCCCATGTGATAAGTCCCATTGATGGAACCCACATAGCTCTCATACTCCCAAGAGTGAATGAACAGTTTTATAGGAATCGTAAGAACTATCACTCCATGAATGTACAATTGGTGTGTACTGCTGATCAGTACATATCACATGTCATTGCCAGGTTACCAGGATCAGTACATGATTCATTTGTCCTGAGAAACAGCAGTGTGCCACACATGATGGAACAACTACAAGGGGACAGAGGTTGGCTCATAGGTGAGTGTATATGACACGGGATCAGTACATAGGTGACAGCCAGGCTGTATACAAGGAAAGTCAGTTTGTTCGCGGCCTCTTTTGCCCACATTTGCATGTGATTCTGGTTACCCAAACTTGCAATCCCTCCTGACACCTGTGAGGAATCCCAGGACAGATGCACGGAGGAATTATAATGATGCCCATGGATGTACTAGGAGGGTGATTGAGTGCATTATAGGTCTCCTGAAGGATATTTTGTTGCCTCCATCTCTCTGGGGGATCCCTATGCTATGTCCCTGACAAGGTGTATAAGATAGTGGTGGCCTGCTGCATGCTGTACAACTTGGTTGTGAGGAAACTATGCCACTTCTGGAGCGGAGTGTGCTATCCAACCAGCCCTGCAGCCTCAGAGAGGGGATGAGAGTGATGGTGATGAAGAAGAGGAGGACGATCTTAACTCCAGGACCCAGCTAATCCGCCTATACTTCCAGTGACTCTAAGCTACTGTTCAGTTATGCTGATGTATTCACTGCATACTTAGTCTAACTCATGTAATAACTACTCTGGTGTCTATTGTCAGTGACAATGCTAAATGTTGACTGAAGTGGCATGTACCAGGGAACCCAATATTATGTACAGTGTGACATAATTCAGACACTACAGTCCGTTGGATCCCCTCCTGCAATAAAGGTGTGATTATCATATTAACTGGATAATGCATACACACTCAATTCATATTTCATATTGACGAGGGACATACGATTTGAGTGCATAGGTGTATTTATTGAATGGCAAGATATACATGTGTTAGGACAGTGAAAGGGAGTGGGCACATGGTGCAAGTACATACTCAGGTACATATGCTCAGCTGTTGATAGCACTGGGTTTTGGTCCACGTGTCCATTGTAAGTTGGTGTGATGGCAGTGGCATGTCATCAAGGTAGCTCAGTAGCACACATATGAGACAGTTCAGGGCAGAGTCTCTTCCTGGCTATGGGCTTGGCTGGTGTTTCAGTGGCATATCTGGGTCTGAAGGCATATTTGCGAAGGTGCAGCTGGGCTGCAGGGGTAGGGGTACTGGTTTCCTGTGTGTTCTCTGGCAGTTCCACCAGTCCAGTAGCTGCTGCAGATGTAGATGGCAGGGCAGTGTCCTGGCTAGTGGTCGGGGCTTGCAGGTGGGTGGAGGACTCAGACTGGCTGTGGTACTGGTGCTGCAGCACCCCTGTAATGGAGGCCATGGTGGCATTGAGCTGTTTCCATTGGTCCATGGCCTCCTGGTGGTGTGCTATCTTCAGCCTTTGATTCTGCTCCAGGATAGCCAGGATCTGGCCCATCCTGTCCTGGGTATGGTGGGATGCTCCCAGGACCTCAGATATCAACTCCTGGGCTGCAGCATCCATCCTTTGGCCAGCCCATTGTGCCTGTGTCCCCTGCACAGGTCTGGCACTCCCACCTGCAGTTGGCCCTTCATCATCCTACCTGTTGGTGGGTGGAGACTCTGGCCTCTGTACATGTGGGCCGCCAGTCCATGGCTGGGAGACACTGGTGTGCGGTCGTTTGGCCAGAGCTGATGATGGTGGCTGGGTGGCAGGGGTGGCAGTGGTATCCTGGGTGGGGCTTCTGGAGGGTGACAGACCAGGAAGGTGTGACGGGCCAGAGAGTCTAGACATCCCTCTGCACTCTCCTGAGTGAGGCCTCTGTCTTCAGGTGGAGGGCTGGCACTCCTTGACATCTCCGTCCGGGTGGCATAGGTGGTGGTGCCTATGTGTGGCAGAATAGACAGGTGGGTGTCAGGTACTTTATCGGCAATTGCTGCACTGCTCTGCACTATTTGATGGTTAGATTCCCCTGTTGTGGCATGCCAGGTCCCTTGGCGTACATTTAGTTGCATTTTATGTGGGGGGTGGAGGTGCATTGCGGGTGCTGTAGTGCCACTGGGATTCCATGCAGGGGTAGGTGACTGTGCACAGGGGGCTGGATGGAGGTCTGTTTGTGGGATTGTGTGCCTGCAGGGAACTTGGACTGGGAAGGGGATGGGGTCCTGATGGTAGTGAGAGGGGTGGGGTAATACACGCATTATAGTTGGGGTGACTGTTAAGGTATTTTAGTTGACTTACCCGAGTCCAGTCCTCCAGTGAATCCAGTGAGGCCCTCTGGGTGCAGGATAGCCAGGACCTTCTCCTCCCAGTCGGTGTGTTCGGGGGAGCAGGTGGGGGACCACCACCAGTCTTCTGTTCGGAGATGTTGTGCCTGGATGCCATAGACCGAACCTTCCTGCGCAGGACGTTCCATCTCTTCCGGATGTCATCCCTTGTGCGTGGATGGTTTCCCACTGCGTTAACCTTGTTGACTATCCACTGCTTTAGCTCCATATTCCTGGCCAAGGGTGTCCGCTGCACCTGTGCCCCGAATAGTTGTGGCTCGACCCTGAGTATTTCGTCCACCATGGTCCTTAGCTCTCTGTCTGTGAAGCAGGGGTGCTTAGGGGGTGCCATGGTGTATGTTGTGGGTGTATTGGTGAGGGTGCTGTTGTGTGTATGGCTTGTGATGGTGTTTGGGGTATGTATGTGTTTTGGTGCTGTATTTGTGTGTGTGACTTGTGTGATGTTGAGTTCAGTGTATGCGTGTTGTCAATCTCAGTCGTGTTATTGGCGATACAAAGGATTGTGGGTTGTGTATGTGTGTGTTATATATTGTTGTGGATGTGTGTCAGGTGTGTGCGTTTCAGACTTGCCAATGTGTGCATTTGTTGTTGTGTTGTTGGTTGGTCCCATTACTGGCCATGGCAGTCCGTATCGCTAATGGTCGTTTGGCATTCACTATCCGCCACGCTGATTTGTGCATCATTATTTGGTGGGCGGAGGATTTGTGTGCATGGCGGTGGCAGGTGGAATGTTCTGCTTTTCTGCCGTTGTAGGCCCTCGCGGTGGGTGGAGGTATCAGTATTTTTGGAGGTTTAACTTTTTGGCATCATTATTTGGCGGTATGCAGTCCACCGCCACTGCCGGTCTTCTGTTCACCATCGCCACGGCTGTCGGCGGTGAATACCGCAAGTTCATAATGAGGGCCTGAGTGTGCATTCTCATGCCAGGTGATCTCATGTTTGCAATGTCTTTGGTACTGAATTCTAACCTGTAACTCCTTCTTAAGGGCTTTGACTTTTCTAAATCCACATCACATTTTTCAGCCAATTCTACTAACTTTTCATAAGTTAGTTCTGCACGGTGTGTAATATCTTTGTGCATGAAGCGCAATTCATCTTCAGTATATGTATCCAAACGTGCCATCTAAAGTGTTCCCTCAGTTAATTCATTTAATTCTGATTTCAACCTGGGCACATTCACTGTTCTGTCTCTCTTTGGGGACTCTTCTGTTCTGATACTATTGCTTGTTGTACCCGTTGCTCTTCTCTGACTCAAGAGTGTCTAACCACTCAGTTAACAGCTGCGCCGTAAAACCTTGCAAACTAGTATTGCTTCTCTGGGTCATACTTTGTGGGGTATTGCAATGTACACTGGCCATCTTAATCTGGTCTGGTGTGGGCATGCGAGGAAATAGAGTTCCCTGTGGACATCTCACATCAACTATTAGTCCTGCTTGATTTAACATCTGGGTCTGCAATTTGTGTAGGGGTCAAAGTTGGAACAAACAAAGCTATCATCTCCATTTCTGAATTGTTTCAATATATTGATCTCTGCATATCACATGGTGACATTCCTGCAGATATGGGATTTGTAGTCTGGGTGTTACTTCCATGGTTATGTGAAACGTACAAGGGAACAATGGTCACATGAACTGTTAATGCATCGGGTCCTGTCAAATTTGTCTGATTCTGAGGAATTGCCATTTCAGCACTTTGACCAGTTAAGACTGTATTGAAAGTATGTCCTGATTGACTGGGGTAGCATTTGGTGTTGTCTGCGCTGGAGTAAACATGGGCATAGTCTGGTTCTGACTAAAGGTTTGCACAGGTGGTGTCATATTAGGTGTAGACACCTTTTGATTCACATGAGGGTTTGGCATTTCCAAATTCATGATTGGGCTTGTAATGTTTTTGCTGCACTAACAACTGGAACGGGTGGATAAATTGCTGACACTTGAGCCATTGAACTCACAAGCGTACTTGGAGCCACTTGAATTGGGATTTGTGAAACTGGAGCTGTCAGCACAATTGGGGCTACATTCTGTGATGCTCCCTCAACTAAATGGTATGGTGGGGATGATTCATTAAAAGAAGGTTTATAAACTCATCTTCTGAGTCACTTTCATGTGCAGTTGTCTTTTTACCCCATCTGCTGTCTGCTCTGCCTTCTGTGTCGGTTTCTTTCTCGTTTTAGGTTTCGTGCTCCCATCACCTTCTTCTGTGATAACTGGAAGCATTCTCGTCCCATCTAATATCTCTGCTCTTCACATTTTCTGTTCTTCATCCCATCTAGCTTCCACTAATGTTTTAGCTGCTTTTCTCAATCTGCCTTCATATGTTTCCTCTTCTTTTTGTCTAGCAACAAGTTCCCAAATAGCAAAGCTTCAAATTGTGTAGGTCTTAGAGGAGGCTTCAGTTCGCACAATACTCTCCTCAGATTTTCTGAAATTCTCAGATTAAAAGTCCTGTAAAATAGAATACCTAATGAACCTTCTTTCTCAGTGATCTTGCACCACTGTTTAACCCAAATGCATGCTGAAACTCCTCTCGCCTCTGATACTTCATATGCTGGTGTTCCTTCGGGTGCTACCTGTTCACACTCCCTAACTGGAATAAACACATCTCCTCTCAGCGCACTTCCTAATGCCTTGAAAAATTTCATTTGTGCACAAATTCAATCAATAATATGAATTTTGATTAAACCAGGAAGTAAAATCAATCCCATAATCCTTTTTGGGAGCTGTTCTTAACCAATGGCAATGCAGTATTGTCCACCAATACGAGTGCAGCTTCCTTACCAACCAACCAATCTCAGTGTGATACAAATGACATCACACTCACTTCACTCAGCAGCTGCATTCGCTTTGCAATTGTCTCTTACACAATTACTCACCCATTCACTAAATGCACAATATTGCGAGAACTTCCAAAACCAAAAACCTGACTGCACACTATGGTTAGGGCTCAAATGCTTTTGAAAGCTGTACGGCTACTTCTTTCAACTGTGTTTTTTGCAAGTGAAACTTGACCAACAATCCTCACTCTAGCGGATATAGATCCTCCACAGGCCTCTGGATTAAAAAAACAACCGCAATTCACACTCACTCAAGGAAAACTAACGGCACTGTCAATGGCACCTCATGACACGTACCTCACTGCAAACAATAAATTAACCAAGTGTCTTCTACACTTGTGTGTTATCCCAGGATCTTAGGCCTTGACGGACCCGTTAACAACAGCAACAACCGCAGACAGTTTTTGAGTACAAAGCACCACAATCACATAGAGTATGACAACTCTGCAAACACCTTACAACATCACACTTCACCTCAATCTGTAACAAAAAGAATTGGAAGAGAAAATCCCCACTTATACTTACACCACACAAAACTTGTAGAGCAACGCTGGAGTTTCATCAATCTCTCAAACTAACCATAGGACAACTTACATGGTGAGCAAATTTTGGGCTGAACAGTAACGTGCCTAATACTGAACAATACGGTTACCCCTCTAATGGGGCGTAATCGTCACTCTGGTACCAGATTTGTTAACAAGTTTTCTCATCCTTCACAGGAATGAAAACGTTTCCAAGTGGTCAAGGAATCTTTTGACCCAGTAAAGAGTGTGGTTAACCGTACACAATAATTTCAAACCCGCCCAATAAATCTAGACACCATGACCTATGTGGCCACGGAAGAAAAACTCCAATCAGTAAAAGTTTCAAAGCTTTATTTTAAATCCACAAAGCTAAAGTCACATAAACTGTGCTCAAAATTAAGTTGTAAAGATAAATAAACACCGTGGTTGCCCTAAATGGTGAGACAAATTTAATCTACTTAGCATCAACACTATTAAGCATTCAAGAAGAATAATACATATCATTAAATACACGATTTGGGAAATAGAAACATGCCTTAAACAGACTGTGTAAACATTTGTCAAATCAAATTAACAGAGATTAAAAGTTCAGAGATGGACATAGGTTGTCCCTACAACTAGCCAAATTAGGAAAACCCTGTGTGGGGACGGATTAACACATGCGGACAAAAGTCAAAGGCAAAAATAATTTGGAAAACAATCTAAGTCAGGCTAAGTAAAACTAACTAGAAAAATAAAATAGGAAGGTATCAGCATACTAGCTCCTATTAGGAAAGGACATTTCAAGGGAAACAGCATGAACAGGGAGATATAGCTCTCCTAGGGTCAGCATTCAATGGATCTTCCTCAGCAAAGCTTGTAGAGCATCAACAAAGTCTGTCAGAAGCACCATCAGGGGAGTGCGCGTTCTGCACAGAGAGCAATTCTCGGAGATAGCAAGAGCACAACTTGAGGGCAACAGAAGAACAACGAACTGAAACTTACGAATCCCTGAGTAAATGGGGCAAATAATTCTAATTTGTCAGTCCACTGGTTCAACATCATGCAAAAGGGGCAATATTCAATCACAGTTCAAACATAAACTGAATTAGCAACATGGCAAAGTTTTTTCAGGTTTGGACTGAAGTCATCTCCTCCTTCTGTGTGAATCCAACAGTCAATTACTATTTGTGTACCAGTTACAACATTATGAATTCTCCCCAAGGTATACAATGGACACTTCCTTTTCCCATGTGAAAGCACATGTTGATAGCAACAGTTTATTTCACATTTAGTTCTCAGGCCTAAATGTTCTGGAACCAAGGTCATTTAGAAACAAGTTTTGTAATATCAAACAAAATAAACTTTCACTATTCATAAGAAGAATCTAATAGAAAAAATCATGCTAGCGAGAGAAGAATGATTCATCACTTTTACAAGAACTGCAAATGTGAGGTCTGCAGACCTAGTTATGCTAACACAAGAAATATAGCAGTTAAAAACATGCATACTATGCAAGCTTATAATTTCAAGGTAAAAATATATCAACAAAGAGAATAAAGCATCTCACTTAAATTGCAAATTTGTTAAGGCATCAGTTAAGTATGGTAAAGAAGTGCATTTATTGTTATGTGGATGTCAATTTAAACTCATAAATCACACATTAAACATTCTAAATCAAAATTAGTTTGACTACTATGCCTAAATTATACTTTGGGATCATTTAAATCTTGTTAGCACTTTGTTTAATCAAGTGGTCACAACTGTGACCAATACAAAATGAAAACATAAACACTTTTAAAATGCATGTCAGTGCTGCGTTCTAAGTTAGACTTAGCCCCAGTCTATCAAATCTGACTATCTACGTGTTCACATTGGTCTTTCTCAATCTATGATGGCTCACCTTTCTTTCTCTGGATCATGTTTTTTTTCTTGCATTGCAGTATTTTTTTATCATGAGCTCTTCCTCAGTGCTTCCCCTTGCTTCCTGTAATGCTTCTGTGATTTATGTAAATGTTTGCGACCTTGTAAGGCTCTTTTAGGGAGCTTTGCAGTTCTTCCGCTTTCGGGTTTCTTCTTGGATTACTGTTGGTCCATCTCTAAAACTGAGTGTGGATTGCAAAATGTCTTCAGCTACATTATGTGCTGTTTTCAATGGCAAACCAAGCTTATTTCATCCCACCTGGTGGTACTCTCCGAGAGTACACTCTGTGGCTCTGTGTAAATATCAGAAGCTCTAAAAGCAGTTACTAAAAACATAATTTTCAGGATCAAGAGTTAGAGATATATTGAATGACTTCTATGGCTAGCACCTGAGATACCAATCTGGAATCAAGAATACCGCAAAGTAGAGTTGTATTACACTATCCATCAAATGATGTCCAGCTAAAGTAGCATGTCTCCATCCAGTCTTCCGGGAAGGTGGATGGAGCAGTTGATGGTGCAGCAGAGTTTGGGTGCGATGGTGGTGCCGGCTCTGTTAAAGATGTGATGAGGGCAAGGATCTGAGAGGGCTCCCGAGTAGATGCTCTTCAAGATCCTGAGGGTGTTGTCAGAGGTGAGGGTGGTCCAGTTGGATAAGATCTGCTGGGGTCTGGAGTCATTGGGTGCAGTGGTTGTGGGTGGGGTGGGTGGGTCTTGGGTTGCGATCTCCTTGATCTTGTGGTGGAAGAAGGTGGTGAGGTTGTCGCAGAGGTTTTGAGAGGGGGGAATGTCTGCTGTTGGGTTTGGCAAATTCTTTAATTATGGCAAAGAGTTCTTTGCTGTTGTGCACATTGGTGTTGATGTGTTCCTGTATGGCTGCTTTTTGTTGTTCTGATGAGGTGGTAGTGTACGGTGAAGGCGCTTTTGAAGGCTTTGTGGTCTGCCACAGTCTTGCTGCTCCTGCATCTTATCTCGAGCCGTCTGCAGGTGTGCTTGGACTCTTGGAGGGGGGTTAGGACCAGCTGGCTTTCTTGGAGGGCTGCTTGTCTGAGGGTTTCCTGAGGGGAGCCAGTGTGCTGGCACAGTTTGATATCCAGCGGAGGTTGCGTGCTGAGGTGTTGGCTTTGATGAGGGAGGGGGTGAGCTGGTCTTCGGTGACCTTGTTCCAGCTTTTGTGAGGATTGCGGTGGACGTGGTTGCATACAATGGGTTTGGTGAAGGAGAAATGGACGCATTGGTGGTTGTTTAGACTCAAGTTTTTCCTGGGGCTACAGGTGTGGGAAGAGCTAATCAATGCATAGCTGACTGCATTGATGTATTTGTTAACTATATGTAATTATAATGAGTTCAAGGATTAGATGGTCAAAAAGCAAATCATACAAACCAAGAATAAAAATAAACTGGTGAAAGACTACTGTCAAGAGAAGATCACAGCTTAAACCAGGCATCATAAATTACTAGGACTGTATATGACATAGAAGATAGTTTTGATTGACGTTAATGGCCATGGAAGATAAAAACATAAAAACGGGTTGTTTTTCTTAAGTGATGATGGAGTAGGACGAGAGTTGTGTTGCTCCCTGCCAAACTCCACCATCCACTGCCATCCTTCACTAAAACTGCCCACAAAACATATGCCACACTGGGAACTGTGACCCTGAACCTCTAGAGCACTGATTGCCATCACTAAAGAGGAGGGAGCAAGAACAGAACAAGCAAACTTTCACTCGAATGGCTTCCCACACGGCAGCAACCCAAGGCATCGAGATTAAGAATGTGCTCTGCCCAGACCTCACAGGGTACATGAGGGCCTTGGAGGCAGAAGGTGAAATGATGGAGGACTAAGGGGGGGGAGGTCTGGTGCTGATGTTGGGGGTCGTGTGAGTGTTAGCGGCGGTGGCTGAGGCCATCTAACACTGCTGAGTCCCGACCCGTGACATTCCCACAGAGAGGCAAGTGCGGCAGTGGTTGACTGCAGCTGCCACCTGTGGTCCCTGGGTGGAAAGGACGGAGTGATGAACCACTCGCAGCCCACTTCCCACTCCAGCCTCATTTGCCAAGCTGAATGGACTTGCTGTACAGAAGACAGGAGCTGGAGCCGGATAGCATTGACAGTGCCATCCCACCGCAGAGAGTGGTCCACCTGGAGCAGCACTGCTGCGGAAACAAACACTGGTAGGACGAGCTGTGCACCCTAACTGGATGAAATTAGGAGGCCTGTTGTTGGTTTTGTAGACCCCTGCTCATTGGCAGGTACTCCTCTGGCCCCCAGCCCTACTTGCCAGCCTGGAGGTATGTGAACACTGTTGCTCTTCCGGTCTTACCTCTAATGCACTAAATCAGATGAGTGTGACTAGCCCGGGCCTTGTGGTGCCCTGAAACAGTTTGAACTACAGGGTAAAAATGGGGGAGGTGCCTAGATCTTTGTCCAATTCCCAGGGTGTCGCAATAGACCAGTGGGAGAACTGGTATCATCTGGGCACCTGGCAGCCTGGACCTAGACCCCCAATCAAGGGCCTGCATGGACAACCCCTGCACTGCTGAACTATTAACTTTGCACCTTGCAGGCACTCCCTCACATGTGCTTTGCTGAACTAGACCCTGGGCAATATTGAAAAGATGGTGTGGAGACTAGGAAGGATTGATCCTGCAAGGGCATCAAGAAGTAAAGTGATGCTATAGGAATGTGTACTTTGGTGCTGCTGCACACTGCACTGTGAACCCAGGCTTTTCCATTTCTTTTTGTTGCTTGTTGGCTGAAGCAGACAATACGTTACTCTTGCCCAGAAAGTAGAGGACACGGGGTTGCTTCACAATGGCCAAATATACCAAGAACAATGATGCTGGCAAACCTGGACTGTCACAGGAGCCGTTGCCCCCTACTGTGGAGGGGGAATCATGCGCATGGGACTAAGATGGAGAATTGACCTGCAGCCACATTGTACACAATCCTGCAGTCCATTGCTGTCTCACGGGAAGCCTTAGAATTGAAAATAGACACTATGGTGGCTGATCTGGGGCAGTTAAGGAACAATCATCATCGACTGGCTGAGAGGGTCACGACTACGGAGCGCTTATCGGGCGATATTACCCCTGAAGTACCCGCTATGCTGGAACAGCTATCTCACATGGAGAGTAGAGTTAAAATGCATGAAACAAGGGTGAAAGATGCTGAAAATAGAGCCTGAAGGAACAATATCCACATCATAGGATTACCAGAGCATATAGAAGGTTCCAACATGAACATGAGTGCATTCCTTGAATCGTGGCTCAAAAGTAGCTCAGGCAGGACTTTCTCAGTTTTATGTTCTCAAGAGGGCCCATTGAGCTCCGTGTACCTCCCTCCCCCCCACCAGGAGCACCTCGGAGGCTGGTGGTGGCTAGACTTTTGCATTTTAAGGATCGTGACATATCCTAGCTCAGGCCCAAAATAAAGGAGACAGAATGGTTGAGAACCAGAAAGTCTAAACATTCCCGGATTTCAGCAGGGATGTTAAAAAAAAGAGGGCTTCCTTTATAAAGGCAAAGAAGCAACTTTGTAAGCTGGGGACTCCCTATGCCATGCTGTTTCCAGCTAGGGTCTGAGTCATGCATGGCAGGGAGGCCCTGTTCTTCACTCTCCCCACAGCTTTGGGAATGGATCCACCGCCTTCACCGAGATGAGGGGGCCCTAACAGAAACAATAAACCATCTGCCTGACGATACTCTAGAAAAAGAATAAAAGGGGGTGTGGGAGTGACCCCTACCCAATCACAGGCTTGACAAGAACAGAGAAGAGTGGTGGAGGAAGTGGCAGCACTAAATGGAGCAGGCTCACGACCCCCTTCCACAATTGCAGAGGATCAAGAAAGAGACACGGAAACAGGTGAGTCCTCTGTTTCTACTCCTGACTCTGAAGCCTCCCTCCAACTTGTCACACTTGGCTCATCCAACAACATCATCTGATGCGAAAATGGTTTACTGCAAGCTTTGATACTTGGCTGAGAATGTGTTGGTGGTACTGTATTATGTGAAAGTCTGGTGTATGTTGCTGCCTCAATGTTGGGTGGGCAATTCTGATCTTTGTAAGCATTGTGTGAAGGGGGGCGGGGAGGTAACTAGGCTGACACAACCCTCCAAGTGTTAGGCATGTGTGTAAAGATTGCACATATGTTGATTGAGTTGTATGTGGTTTGGGTGGGGAGTTGTTCTCTTCTTGTCCTGGGGAATGGGAGTTGAGTTTTTTTTTTTATGGTTATGTTTTGGGGTTGAGAGTTGGGATGATATGTGGTGGTGCTTCTGTGCTTTTTTCCCTATGATTCAGAAATATGGTGTATACAGGATCGATGGGTTCCAGCGCAGGTATGGTTGGGGTTGCTATATCCCACTTCCATGACATCCACGCTGACATATAACTTCATAAGCTGCAATGTTAGGGGCCTTAATAGAATGGCTATAAGGTCCGCATTTACTTGAAATGACAGGCTACGCATACAGCATTATTGCAAGAAACACACCTCACTCTCACTGAAAGAAAAGCTCTGAAAAAGAGATGGAGGGGTCAGCTGTATGCCACAACATATTCTGCATTTCCAAAGGGGGTATTGCTGTGGATTTGTTCCGGGGTGCCCTTTCAAAAAAACAAGTGAGATTATAGATCCCAATGGGAGATATGTGGTTGCAGGCCGTCTAGCAGACCAACACCTAGCACTGAGGAATGTCTATGCTCTGAATACTGACCAGAGCAATTTCTTTGCAGAACTGTCTGGGGTGCTTGCACCACAGCTAACACAAACTATAATACTGGGGGTTGACTACAATAGTGTTGCAGACACTAATATGGATCACTCTCATCCGTCACTAAATGACTCTCCGATCTGGCGCTTGGCACGAATGTTCGTCGGCTGGCAGCAGCGGTGGGGGCTGGTGGATTCCTTGCAGCAACTGTATCCTATAGAGTGTGATTACTCCTTTTTCTCTAGGTTGCATGAGCTAACTGTGAGCTTAGATACTTTCCTCTGTGCCCCCAAGGCCCATGCAGCAGTCCGTAATGTTGAATATCTATGCAGAACGGTCTCTGACTACAATCCAGTATTACTTACTATAGATTGGCATAGAGAATGCCCTCATATACTGGACTGGCAGCTGCAAGTGTGAACACTGGAAGATGCTGTGTTTCGGCACACTATAGGTGAGGCTATCCGGGACTACTCTGCAGATAATACAAATACTGCAATTTCTTAAATGAGATGCTTTTAAGGCGTGCATAAAAGGGCATTGTATAGCTAAAGTACTGAGGGTGCAAAGTACTCTGGTGCAGGAAGTTGACTTTCAGAAAAAAATAGTGAGGGGACTGGAATTGGCCAGACCTGGAAGACCTGAGCTGAAACATATGCTCTTGGAAGCCAAAGAACAATTCTCGGAAAAACTCTGCTAAATGTAACAAGGCAGGGTTGTTGCTGGCATGGCTCCCCAACCAAGCCACTAGGAATACCTTGATCCTTGAGATAGCATCAGAGGTGAAATATTACAGGGCACGTTATGCTCCCCCCTCAGAATTAAAGCCCCGGGATCTGGATGAATTTTTGGGATCAACGGTCCTAACACACCTTGAAGATACTGAAGCGGAGGAACTGAGCAACGACATTATGGAGCCAGAAGTGAGAGCTGAGATTAAGGCTATGGGTCAAGGCAAGGTCCCAGGCATAGTTGGACTGCTGGTAGAGTTTTGTGCCACATATGTAGATGACCTGCCACCAAGTCTAGTCACGCCATATGTGAATGCCCCTGGACTGGGACAACTCCCACCCTCTACATATGAGGCAGTAGTGATACCTCTACTCAAACCAGGATACCCACCTAAGATGTGAGGGCCTACCACCCTCTGTTCATGCTTATATAGACTACAAGATACTTAGCAGAATACTGGTGTCCAAGTTGCTACCACACATGCCCACGCTGATCTATGCAGACCAAACTGGATTTATTCCCGGATGCAATACAGCACTAAATATTCACCGGCTTATTTCAATACTAGATGCAGACTTTCCGGGGAAACAAAGAGCAGCTGTGGAGGCAATTGACATTGAGAAAACATTTGACAGTTAGCGCTGGGACTTTCTCTTTCAGATAATGTTGAAGATGAGCCTTGGTCGGGGTGGTTCGTCCAGTGGATGAGGCTTCTCTATACGACACGCATTGCCCGAATGCAGACAGGCATGGGTCATCTCGGAATCTTATGGAGTGGGCCAGGGACAAGTCAGGGTGGTGTGCTGTCCCCACTGCTATTTGCTCTGACAGTAGAAACCCTTGCAAGCAGAGAGAGAGAGAGAGAGAGAGAGAGCACAGGAGAACTATAGAGAACTAGATATACACAGAGTGCTGTATTATATAGCCCTTTATGCTGACAATATGTTGTTGTTCCTCAATGAGCCATCTGTAGAATTACCAAAAGCGACTGCATTTTTGGAACGGTTCGGCTCAAGTTTCGGGACTTAATATCAAATGGCAGAAATCTCATCTGTTTCCACTATGCAGGTGTATGCCCAAACTCCGACATTCGCATGGGATAACCTGGGAGGGAACCTTCCTCAAATATCTTGATACTAAAATATATCACAGTTCCACCGATTGGCTGAATGGTAATATTCGGCTGGCTCTCCGAGGGCTATGATCTAATGTGGATTTTTGGAAATCACTGCTGTTATTGGTGGCAGGGAGGACTGCTATAGCTAAAATGATGCAAAAAGAACAAGAGATGGCCGGAATGCTGAACAATGTCAAACATTCACCCCAGTACAGAGATCTGGGCCTAAATCCATTGTTTTTTTTGCTACCCAGGACATACCAGTTTGGATCCAGCCATATACAAATCAGCCTTGACCTTGTTCCCCATGGGAACAGTCCAGCCTGAACTGCCAAGCAAGGTCCTCCCTGGACTGGAAACAAGCATGCTGGGACCCGTTTTAAGGTTATCACCCTTCATCAGCCAGGCTGGCTTGACTCCAGTGGCATGGCGGGGGCGGGAGGGGCAAGGTACCCACGTTTGGGCATACCCTTCCCATTTAGGGCAACAAGTGATGGACAGAATGCTGAACAATGTCAAACATTCACCCCAGTACAGAGATCTAGACATAAAGCCCTCGTTTTTTTGCTACCCATGCCATTCCAGTTTGGATCAAGCCATATGCAAATCAGTCTTTGCCCTGTTCCCCATGGGAACAGACAAGTCCGAACTGCCAAGTCAGGTCCTCCCTGGACTGGAAACAAGCATCCTGGGCCAAAAATACACTGTTATGAACTTAATTCCAAATGTACGATCTCGCCATTGGATCACAAGAACTGAACATAAAGTACAGTCCCCTCGTAGTGCAAGCGGGGGATTGTGTGTTTGGCTCCTGCATCGTCTTGCAAGAGCTATACGTTTGTAAAAAAAATAATTAATACAATGCAGATATTGTACTGACTTTATTATTAAATACAAGCATTCACTAATGTTGGACCTGGCCCTTTTACAGGGTCATTCCCCAGACCTTTGGCCTTTTGCCTCCTTATTTTTCTGACCTTTGTTGGCTGACGTTATGACTCTGAGCACTTTTTCACTGCTAACCAGTGCTAAAGTGCATGTGCTGTCCCTTGTAAAATTAGTATGATTGGCTTATACCTAATTGGCATATTTAATTTACTTATAAGTCCCTTGTAACATGGTATCCCTATACCTAGGGCCTGTAAATTAAATGCTACTAGTCGGCCTGCAGCACTGCTTGTGCCACCCCCTGAAGTAGCCTTTCAAACCTAGCTCAAGCCTGCTAGCGCAGGGCCTGTGTGCGCAGTTTTCTGCCACAGGGACCTGGCATCTAAATTTACTTGCCAGGCCCAGAACTCCCCTTTTAGTACATGTAAGTCACCCCTAAGGTACGCCCTAGCTAGCCCTATGGGCAGGTTGTCATGGATGTAGAAGGCAGGACATGAGCCAGGTTGCGTGGCCTGTCCTGGTAGTGACAAACAGCCTAACTTGGTGTCTCATTGCTGTGAGTGCTGCCTTCTCATAGGATTGCATTAGAAATGCCCTGCCTTATGTGTAAGGGGTATTGTCTGATTTATGAGGGGTAGCATAGGCATGTTTGGTATGGTTGTAATAGTGATAAGAAATGCTGCTTACTGGTGTAGGTGTATTTTTTATTACTATTATAGAAATGCCACATCTAGAAAGTGCGCATTTCTCTGTGCTTATGACTCTGGTGTTTTTTGCAGCTTGACTCCAATCCACGTCTGGGCAGACTGACAGTTGGGGCTTTGTGCATACTTTTCAGACACCCTGTACACAGGGAGGGTGGCGGTGTCACAGAGGTGCATCTACATATTGTATGGTCTTCCTGGGCTGAGAGAAGGGAGCGGCGGGTCACGCCTGCATTTGTAAAGGCTGTGCCCTGGCCTCGCACAATAGGGTTGTTTACCCCCCACTGATGTTTGAAGCCTGTGCTGGAGGAGAGAAGGGGCACTCCCAGAACCAGTTGTAACTGGTTGGAACCCCCTCTCCTCCTCAGTGTAAGAGACACTGCAAACTTAGTATAACTACAGGGGAATTTTCCCCACAATTGGAACATTCTTGGAACTGGACAGAAGGTTGCTGAGAGGACTCACCAGGGACCGTCATGGACTGCTGATGTTGTGCTGACCTGTTACCCACAGGAGGAACTGCCACTGCTTGCATCCACTTTGTGCTGGCCTGTTTCTGGGCCCCACTGCCATGTGCTCTACTTTGTGTCTCCCAGGGACTGGGTGCAGTGGCCCCTGCCTCCCTGCACACCTCTGCTCTTCAGTGCAAAGGAGTGCTGTGCCCTGATTAAAGAGGGCACGAGGAGTACTTTTCCTACTGAAATCCTTTGGGTGCCTAGAGAAGCGCCTTGCTGAGACCTCCAAATGAGCCTGGAGGAGTGCTGCTAGGGGCCCTGTGAGGGAGAATCACCGCCACAACCTGAGCTCCCAGAAGTGGCCGCCAGCGCTCTTAAGCGCTTCTCCACACTCCTAAATCACTGCCACAGCCAGGGACGCCAGTGTTGCCTCATGTGCTTTTTAAAGCGATTTCTGTGCTGCCCGTATCACTGCCGCAGCCCAGGTGCTGAGAAATCACCGCTGCAGCACGAGTGCGCATTTCATTGTTGGAGGGCGTTGCACTCTGCCCAGTGCCCCCAGGGCACCAAAAGGAGGAAAAGAGGAGCGACGCGCTCCAGCCGTGCCCCCGGGGCAAAGCGCCCTTATAGACACGCCCCCGGGGCACCAGCAGGCACTGTCCTCGGTGCCTGCTCACCAGAAACAGAAAGGAAACCGTGCCAGATGCGGCCACCCTCCAGAGCAGGAGGAAAGCCTCATTAGAGGCCCCTGCTCCAACGTATCTTCACTCTGACAGCTGCCCCGAGGACACTGGCGGCTGTCTATACAATGCAGGGCACGGGGAGCGGAAAGAGAGTTCCTTTTCCCTCGGCCACTGCCTTAGGGTCGCGATCACCCTGTAACTTACTGGCAATGTTTTGTGTCCCCCCCTTTGGTAATAGGGCCAGTGGAGGCCCAGGGGGTGCCCCCCAGAGATTGCTGGCCCCAAGAGGGGCCCGTTAGGAAATCAGAGAGGGTGTTGCCTGCCCCTCTCCCTTAGGACCCACGTGTGGCCCCTGTTGAGCTCATAGGAGTGCCGGGGGCCCCTACCACGATCTTCCAGGCACTAGGAGTTCCTTGTTCTACAAAATAAGGTACTTTTGTTGACACTGGGAGGGTGGTATGCTCCAGGGTTATTTTTCCTAAGGATATATATATATATATATATATATATATATATATATCATGTGTTGCCATATGTAACAATTTTCCGTTATGGGCATGTATGAGGCATTTATGACAAGTACACCTATTTCTTTATTGTAATTCCTGACTACTGTTTATGTTGCAGAATCTTGAGTACTTTCGTGTTCCATTGTGACAACTGGTTATTCTTGCAGAGTATTAGTAACTTGTGTAACGTTTTGACAACTGCTAAGGTAGCAGGGTATTACTGACGTGTAATGTTTGGTCTTATTATGTTTTGTGCAATACAGTTTATTTTTACATAGCTCAGTGTTGTGTTTACTGTGTGTTGTGTGTGTTGTACCAAGGGGGTGAGCAGGGTTTATCTTGGAGGTGTAACTCCCTTGCCCTGACTAGAGTGGGTGGGTTCTGCCTGGCTTAGGTGCATACCCTAGCCAACCAGAAACCCCATTTCTAACATTGGTTGTCAGTGGTGAGGATAGGACTTGCGCTTGCACAGTACCTTTGTGACTCATTTTTGCACTGCAAATTGCACTTAGACCATTACATGTTCTAATTCACTTTCGCGTGAAAAAGTGACGCAAATGTGGCACAAAAAAAGTATAAATATGGGCCATAGTTTATGTTAGAAATGGGATCTCTAGTTAGCAGTGGTTTGCACCATGTCTAAGTAGGGACCCTCAGTCTAGTCAGGGTAGGGGAGCCACACAGCTAAGATAACCCTTGCTCACCCCCTTGGTAGCTTGGCACGAGCAGTCACACTTATCTCATAGGCAATGTGTAAGGTATTTTCACACACACACACACACACATTAACACAGTGAACACACTACAAAAGCACTCAACACCAGTTCTGAAAAATAGCTAATATTTATCTGAGTTAAACAAAACCAAAACGACACAAATCCAAAATACACAAGCAAAGATATCAATTCTAAAAAGTCGAAAAGAGTCTTAATCCAGAGGAAACAATGGTTGTCTCTTTTTAACACACAGTACCTGGGTTGCGTCAAAAACAAGGACGATGTAGAGGAGGTGAGACACCAGAAAACAAAGTGATGCGCCGGTTCCTTACTGCACAGGGGAGGTAATGCTTCAGTTCCTTATTGACAGGAGAGGGGATGACTAGATTCTCTCCTCACAGGAGAGGCGATGAGTTGGTTCTTACTGGCCGGAGAGGTGATGCATCAGTTCTTTACTAGCAGGGGAGGTGATGCGTCGGTTCTCTCCCCACAGGAGAGATGAGGCACCGGTTTCCAGTCATGCAGCCTCAGGTCCGGGGTTGATGTAAAATTGACACCCAGGTATGATGCGTGGGAAAATCCAGAAGCACTGTGATTGAGCTGTGATGAAACAGGAGCTGTATTGGTCCTACAGGTGCTGCGTCAATGCTTCCACTGCAAGGGAGATGGTGTGTTGATTCTTTAGCTGCAAGGCAGGTGCTGTGTTGATTCTTCTACCGCAAGCACAGTGATGCGTCAGTTTTCAGCTGCAGCAATCCTATATGTGGATTTTCTTTCTCAGGACACCAGTTTTCACTTCCAAGGGCCTAGGGACTGGATTTGGCACCCCTTGGGAAGTCAGGACTCTCAGCAGAAGATCCCGGGCACAGGTAGATGAAGTCTTTGATGTACCTAAGACTTCTTAACAGAAGGCAAGCTCAGTTCAAACCCTTGGAGAACCTTGGAAAGGAAGATATAGAAAGCAAAGTCCAGGCATTTCACTCATAGTACAGAAGCAGCCAGCACCAGGCCAGCACAACACAGGAAGAGTGGCAGTTTCTCCTACAGCATCCAGCTCTTCTTCCTGGCAGAATGTCCTCATCCCAGTGTTCTGAAGTTGTGGTCTCAGAGGCCCAATATGCATACTCAATTCTGCCTTTGAAGTAGGCAAACTTCAAAGGAAAGTCTTTGTAGTGCACATGACCCTGCCTTTCCTGCCTTGGCCCCAGACACACTCCAGGGGGTTGGAGACCTCTTTGTGTAAAGACAGGCACAGCCCTATTCAGTTGCAAGTGTCAGCTCCTCCCTCCACTGTAACCCGGGAAGACCCATCAGGATATGCAGGGCACACCTCAGATCTCTTTGTGTAACTGTCTAGAGAGCATTCACAAACAGCCAAACTGTCATACTGACCCAGACGTGTATTCCACAGCCAGGCAGAGACACAGAATGGTTAAAGCAAGAAAATGCCACTTTCTAAAAGTGTCATTTTCAAACTTAAAATTTAAAAAACAACTTTACCTGAAGATGTATTTTAAATTGTGAGTTCAGAGACCCTAAACTCCATATTTCTATCTGTTCCCAATGGGAAATAATGCTTAAAAGACATTTCAAGGCAATCCCCATGTTAACCTATGGGAGGAATAGGCCTTGCAAAAGTAAAAACCAAATGTAGCAGTATTTCACTATCAGGACATGTAAAGCACACCAGTACGTGTCCTACCTTTGAAATAAACTGCACCTTTCGCATGGGGCTGCCTTGGGCCTACCTTGGGGTTACTTACATGTAGTAAAAAAGAAGGTTTAGGGCTGGTAAATGGGTTCAAAACTGCACACACAGACACTGCAGTGGCAGGTCTGAGACATGTTTACAGGGCTACCCATGTGGGTGGCACAATCAGTTCTGCAAGCCCATCAGTAGCACTTGATTTACAGACCCTGGGCAAACATAGTGCATTTTACTAGCAACTTCCTAGTAAATCAAGGCCCATATTTATGGATTTTGCCGCAAATCTGCGCTAACACAGTTTTGCGGCAAAACCCATAGCGCCATTCCATAGCGCCTCCCGTGCGCCTTATTTATGGAATGGCGCATGGTGGCGCAAAGGACAGGCTAACGTCTACAGAAAAAGAGGGATGACGGTAGGGAAAAAGGCGTTAGTGGGTCAGAAATGATGTTAGGCTGGTTAGCAGCAATAAATATGCCGCTAACCAGCCTAGAGTAATTTTCTTATGCACTACCACCCAAACATGACTCCTGTCTTAGTAAAGACAGGAGTCATGCCCACCACCCCAATGGCCAACCCAGGGGACCAGTGTCCCCTGGGCATGGCCATAAAACCCAGTAGTAGGCAGGGGGGGCCATTTAAGGGGCCCCCAATGGCACTGAAATAATAAAAAATAAAAATACCTACCTACCTACCCAGGATGGGGTCCATCCATCCTGTGGCATCCCTCTGGTGTGGGTGGGGGTGTTCCTGAGGCTTGAGGTGGGCATCTGTGGGCCCATTCCATGGTGTTTAGCCATGGAAATGGGTCCACAGGTACCCTAAAGCCAGGTCTGACCTAGGCTTTAAATAATGGTGCTAAGCAGGCTTAGCACCATTATTTGGGTCGACATATTCTGTGCACGTCGTTTCTGCGTAGAATCATGTTGTGGTAGGGAACACCTATCTTGCCGGCCTGACGAGGAGCAAAAGCCCGATGATGAAGCATGTCACTATTTGGTGAGTGAGGGCTCTTGTTCTAATAAGAGCAGACTCATAGACTCTATTACTTAGTGTATACATTTGTACTAGTCTATTGGCTGGAACTGTATACTTTTTTTTTTTGGTATGCACTTATAGTATACACCAATGGAAAGGACGCTATAGAGGCATATAAGCTTGTGCTTACATGCCTGTACCTTAAATATAATGCACCCTGCCTCCTGGGTTGCAGAGGGCTTCCTTAAGGGTGTCTGACATATATGTAAGGCAGTGCATGGGACTGTGATACATGGTGAGGACACAGTCGAACTCAAGCAGTTTGCACCGCTCTGGCAGTCTGCAATGGCAGGCCTGCCAGTGGCTCACCTAGGGCGGCACAAACTTGTGCTGCAGCCTTTACCACCTATGCCCTGGATAACATTTACTACGGGCTCATAAGGGGAGAAAGCCTTGCCTATCAGGGAATCACCTTGTTGACACATCAATATAGGGAGAGAGCATAGGGACCGGGGCCTGGTTAGCAGGCTTCCACTGCACTAACAGAGTCAAACACATCAGCATTGGGGGCAAAACGTGGGGGGTGACAATACATAAAGGGGCACTTTCCTACACCTGTAATCTCATTTTGCTAATAAAATCAAGTGTTATGGGGGACAACATACAAGCAGGTAAAATGCTTGTAAACTATTTGACATTACTTGGAAGTGGGAAAAATGCTTCACAACAATTTGACATTATTTGGAAGTTAAGTCTGAGTGTATAGCTGCTATGTTATTAAAGGATAAGGAAAGACAGTTTTCAGTCTCTAATCAGAATATTTCAAAATCCTTTCAACATTTTTATAAGAATTTATACTTGGTTTCTACCAATGCTACTTTGAAGGATTTTGATATTTATTGGCAACATCCTAAAGGTCTCCTTAAAAATTTGTAATCTAGACGACCTCAAAGCAGATATTACTATAAAAGAAATCGCATATGATATTAGGTTCCATAAGAAAGCCAAGGCCCTGAGCCAGAATGGCTCATATATTGAAGTATAATGTTTGTTTTCTTATTTTTTTTTCACCTAAACTATTAGATTTTACATACCCTAATAATTCATGTACAAGTAGTTCCTTTCTGGATGTCTTAATTACAATTATTTCCAGACAAGACAAAGATCTTAGATATTGTAATAGTCATTGGTTCATTTCCTTTATTAACTATGAATGCAAGATATATGTGAAAAAATTGGTCTCCAGATTGTAATCTATTTATCCTATTGTCAAAATAGATTAATCAGAATTCATCAAAACCCAATTAGCCTCTGACAATGCAAGGATTATTTCAAACATTGTTACTCAAGTGACAAAGTTAAAAAAATCTTCATCTCTTGATGTGGAAAAAAACATTTGATTGTAGAAATTGACTGTGTTTTTTTAAAACACTTGAATGGTTTTATTTTGGTGCCATATTTCCATTATTTATAAGGAATAAAATCTAACCCTAGAGATTATGTTTTTGATAATAATTGCATTTTGTCTTATTTTGTTTTGTGTAGAGGGTACGAGGCAGGGCTTCCCCTCTCGCCTTTACTTTTGTTTTATGTTTGGAAACATTCCAGGAGAAAATTTGATGCAATCCCACTTTTACTGGATTTAAATATAGTAAAGAACAATGCTGTTGGCATTGCGGTATATATGTGGTATAATCCTTTACCATCATTAGGGTCTTTTTTTTTAGATGAAATTACTGTATACTCAAAAGGGGCATGATCTAAATTGAATTGTAATAAGACAGAGGCACTTTCCTTAAATCTTTTTTGTTTATCTTATATGTTTGAACTCTCTAATTTTGTATAGTGTCCTCTCAGATTAAACACCTTGATAGCAGTCAAATCTAAAATTACCAGATTATTTAATATACGGTTTCCTCTACTTTAATCCTGGTGGGAAAGATAGGATACTGTTAAATTGATGATTGTACATCATTTTTATATGCATTCCCCATTCTTTCTTTTCAGAATCCTAATTATATTTTTATACAATTGGATAATATTGGACCTCACCCTTTTTGTAGGGCCTCCCCGTTTATTTGCCTTCTGCTGCTGAACCCATTTTTATTATGTTTAGTACATTGTACCAGTGCTAATGTGTTTGTGATCTCTCTCTAAAACATGGTACAAGTGGCTTACACATGATTGGCACATTAATTTACTTTATAATCCCCTGGTAAATGCTGCTACATGTGCCCAGGGCCTGTAAGTTAAATGCTACTAGAGGGCCCGCAGCGGTCATTGTGCCACCCATTAACGAAGCTTTTTAAAACATGCCCCAGGCCTGCCACTGCAGCCTGAATTGCAGTTTTTAACTGACATTTCGACCTGAAAACGTAAAAAAATTTCCAGACCTAAACCTTTCTTTTTAAGACATATGTCACCCCAAAGGTCGACCCTATAGGCTCATAGGGCAGGGTGCACTGTATTTAAAAAGTAGGATGTGTGGATTTAAGTTTCACAGGTCCTAATAGCGAAAAAACCCTAAAGTCATTTTCCACTACTGTAAGGCTGATCTCTCCCACTGACTAACATGGGGTTACCGTATCACATTTAATAAGTTGATAACATTTGATTAGGAGCATATAGAGAAATGGTGTTTCCACTCAAAGGAATTGCAATTTAAAATCCACTTCAATAGTAAAGTGGAATTTTATGTCACAATTCTGAAAATGTTAATTTTGGAAAGTAGACATGTTTTTGCCCTAACCATTTGTGCCTTCTGCCAGTGTCCTGGGCCACATGACACTAAAATGGCTCTGCTTTTGGGGGTTGTGTATTCCTTTCAGACATAGACACAAAAGTGGATTGAATGTGGACAAGATGGGCCACCCAGCTTTACCCAGCCCCACATATATTTCAGAGGGTATTGCCACCTGCACAGACAAAACTAAGACTTCTGTCATCCCAGACTTTTTGGAGCCTTGACAGGGGAAGGGAAGACCTTTCTAGAAACAGATGTGGGGGCTGTATAGGTGATCCACCCACTTTAAAGGCTGGCACTAAGTATAAATATTGAACCTCCTGAGCCACTCTTCAAAACACTTGTGCCCCTATGGACATTGCTAAAGAAGGACTGACTGCTCCCCACCAAGGAGACTGCACTGTTACTACCAGAGCACTCCTCTGCTACTGCTTGAGGACCGGCTTGCTTGCTGAGAAGGAAGACTGTGACAGCTCCCTTCATCCCAGCTAATCTGGGTGACTCCAAGGGTCACTTAACTGACCTCCTGTCTCAGTTACAGGGACACAGCAACCTCCAGAAGCCCCGCTTCAACTTCCCAGCTGACCTGCTGCACTGGACCTGCCTGGATCTGCAACTGGACCTGTCTGAGCCCTGCTGGCCTCTGCTGGAGTGAGTTCCTGATCCCCAAGAAGTTCCTCCCCAGTTCCTGGACCCTTGGCTGGCATCAGCTGAGCTCACACTGTGAAAGAAGATTAAATCCTGAAGTTTTAGGCTTTTCGCAATGGCTAACATTCCCATTCGTATTGAGACTCAGTCACCCGCAACGATTGCCAACGCAAAGCTCTGGTATACATTTATTTACATCAAATAAGTTTGGTGAGTTTGACAGTTCTTTCCAGAAGCCTTGTTCAGTGGCAAAGAATCTACTATTGATATACCTGTGTTTTTTAATGGGTGTAAGTAATTGCATACATTTTTTACAGTTTTAAACAGCCCAAGCTCACGGGAGATAAAGTGGTTTGCCCAGAATCTCAGGATGTTGAGCTGATGCCAGGACTCCCCCTGGCTCCACAGTTCCAAAGTCGGTGCTAGCCCCCTAATGCTTCAGATATTATTTTGACAGTTAAGCAGCTTCAGAAAGATGTAGATGTGATAAGGTGGAGATTGTTCTGATTTTATTAAACAAATAATTAGTGAAATTGGGGCTGGTGCACATTTGGCACATACACGTATTGCAGGACAGACTGCATTAAACTGAAAACATTCCTTTTCAGTGACACACTGCAGCCGTAAGAGAGTTGCAGCTGATTCTAACAGTGTTAGACAAGTTCAATACCGCAACTGCCAGAAGTTGGGCGCACAGCCCTGACAAGTCGCAAGCTCTTCTAGAAGGTATCAAAGTTGAAGTAAGAATTAAATGTTAGTGTGCCAAGTTTCCCCATACAATCAAGAAACATTTCACATACCGGTTTTGCTCCAATCTGTGAACTCAGTGCTTTACAATCAAAACCGAATTATGCTCCAATAAGATAGCTGTATGATGAAAAATTCTCATCAAATAATTTTTGCACTGAAATGTAACGCCACTCACCAGGGCCTAGAAGCACGCATTCTGTGCTTGACAAGACACACAACATCTGTCTGCCCTCTTCAATCTCTCCTTCGTTTCCGGTGTGCCAGTGAGTCAGCAAATAACAGGAACGTGGCCAATCACCGTAAGGCTTAAAAATAAAGCCATACAGTGATTGGCCATGTAGTACTCCCACCCACGCGCTGCATTTTGCGCACAGGTTAGTGGAGACAGGTAAGCCTAAACTGGCGTTCAGACAACCAATCCGTGCATTGCTATCATGCTGTTTTTGGTTGCAAAGGTCATGAAAGGTCATGAAAGCAATGCAAGAATTGGTGTGAGCAGGTGAATCCAGCGTTCCATAGGAGACTGGGGGAGCTCTGCTGTGTTCCCCTGGCTCCTTTGCAGCGTGGGCTCAAGATGCCTAACGTGTGCTTGTCAGGATAGTCTGAGAAAGAGACCTGTCCAACCTGAGCTGCGCTCTTAAAACCTGCTGTCTGCCAATCACCAGAACTGACCACGCCCTGCCAACTGACTTGTAAGCAACACAATGCTGGGGTAAATCAATGTAAGTTCACATTTATGGAAATGCATGTGTCGCTCATAGGGGGAGGAGGGCAACGCCCCTTTGCCCTAAGGAATAAACCGCCCCTGGTAAACTCAACTCTTCACCATACAGTGACCACCAGTGATAACCGGCAACACGAGATCCACACTCCGCCACGAATGGAACTCTCCACACGAAGGTAATTTTTTCAGAGACGAATCTGGTAACTGTATCTGACCAGTGCTCCATTTTGGTTGGCCTGAACTTGTGACTTTCCCCAGGTATAGCACGACCAGTTGACCTTGAGTAGAGCTTTGTGTTTTTAGGGCCTTTATTTGTTTTAAACTTTGAAATTTAATATCTCTGGTTTTACTGATTGGATTTTTGCCAATCTGGTATTTGTATTTTGTCAATGTACTCTATTTTTCTAAACTGGTTTGGGATATTTTGTGTTTTGTTTTCACATTCTTACTGTTTGTGTGATGTTTAAATACATTACTATTACCCTAAGTAGAGCCTGACTGCTATGTGCCAGGCTACCAGACGGTTAGGAACAGGTTAATTTAGTGACTTTTGTGGTTCACACTGACAATGATTGTGGTTTTTGTTCTAAAATCATTTGGAATAATACACTCCACCATATAACGTTGTCTAGGTTAAAGTGACTAAAATCTGAAGGGGATGTTAGATTCACTACCTTCAAGTTGTATATTTTTTCTGTTCTTATTCATCAAGATTGTGTATTGTTACATGATTTTTCTGATAACCCTAGTCTGCATTAGATTCATTTGAAGTGAAATGTTTTATCAATTTTGTATTAAAGGCATTATTTACATGTCTGATTGTTCCTTTACCACTAAATATCCTACTCTCAAATATACACTTAGGCCCTAATTACGACCCTGGCGGTCTTCTGTCGCTTTGGCGGTAGTCAGACAGCCACATTATGACGGTGGCCGTTGGGCCATGGTCGGACCACCAGCACCGCCATTTTCCCTCCACTGCAACGCTGCATGCAGCGCCGCCCTGGGGATTACGATCCCCTCTCTGCCAGCTTTTACAAGGCAGTTGCACCGCCATGTAAAAGCTGGCAGAGACATGGTGCAGGAGGCCCCAAGGGGGCCCCTGAACTGCCCATGCTCTTGGTATGGGAAGCGCAGGGACCCTCATGGACAGCCCTGTAGTGCTTTTCACTGTCTGCATTGCAGATAGTGAAAAGCGCGACGGGGCTGGCCATGGGGGCCGCTGCACTGCCCATGCCAAGTGCATTCGCAGTGCAGGGGCCTCCATGGGGCCCTCTGCATCCCGTCTCCGCCAGCCTTTACCGCCAGGATCGTAATGAGGGGCATAGTATTCTTCAGATTTTTTTAGTATTAATACGTACAACACAGTATTTAATGTAGGTTTAGGAATGCTGAATCCATTCCAGATTCTAATATATTCACTTAAGATAAACTTAAAGACAAGAAACATGAACGGAAATGTCCTACTGTCAGATATACACTTGGGCCCTCATTACGAGTTTGGCGGTACCCGGACTTTCATGTTCGCAGCGACGGTCGTACCGCCAATGGACCGGCGGTGAAGACCGCCAAATTATGACCATGTCGGTCTTCCCAACAGTTTACAGCCAATACACAGCCAGTACCCCCTGTGCAGTCAGGCCGCTGCGGACAGCGGTAGGCACCTTCAGACCGGTGGGGACCTTGTTTCTGCTGGACATATTACGAGGCTGCACACTCCCAGGGTTGCCGCCGCCAACAAAAACCTGGTGGAAACAAACTCTATAAATGATGCTCATGCTGTCAAAACAAAAATACATAGCATTGTTTTTGCCCCCCCCCTTCACAGGGAAACGACCCCCTTTGCATACATTATGCCTGGCGCAGGCATAATATAGTGCAAAGGGTTACAAAGTGGCGCAATGTATGCATTACGCCACTTTGTACATATGACGCAGCGTTTTTGGCTTTCTAACGCCACATTAGCATCATAACAATGGACGCTAAGGTGGCGTTGGAATGGCGCAAGTGCTCTTAAATATCCCCTATATAGTCATAAGCATTTTAACAATAAAGGCAGAGATAATGGAGACATCAGGAAAAAAAAGCTATAAGTATCAGTACAATAGGATCATTGATTTTTACAAAAGAGGTATATACTTAGCAATGATATGCATATGGGATATAGAGACAACAAGCTCTACCAGGAGACATTTCTAGCAATAGATCCGGATCAGTGAAAGAAGGAAAAGGTGACTCATTGGGGCCGTGGATCATGACATACTGATATTAGTTCTATGCGTGTGACATATCCCTGGGATCCAACATTCTCGGTGTGAAAACAATGAGCAACCTAAATTCGCAAAGAGAGGCAATCAACCCCCTGTAATATTGACCCCAATTGAACAAAGGGGATGGCGTATGGAAGAAAGTGAAAAAACAAAGGGGAGATGGGGGTGAGAAGAAGGTGAGAAGCAGAAGAACTGTAAGATTAACCATCAAGAAAAAAGGGGGGAAGACTGCAAGTCATTCAAATGACACACAGTCGAGCGGGTGTGATGCTGTGATGTCAGGCTGAGGGCTAACATAAGCAGTGCAAATGGGCTTTAAGGGATTAGGAAGTTGGGGAGGCGGGTTCAGATTGCTGTAACATGGGCTCTCATCATGACATTAGCGGTATTTCCCGAAGACCGACGTGGTGACGGCCGCCAACAGACCGCTGTGGAGGTGGCAATCCGCCATCCAGATTAAGACACACAAACACATTATTGACAGAAACCAGCCACAACCACAATTCCGCCAGACCTAATGAAGGCGAAAAACTGTCAGACCCACCACCCTCCCCGCTCTGCCAGCAATACACCACCCTCCAAATTATGACTCACGAATCACCACAGCGGACATTCAACGGCGATCATCCATAGGCGGTATTGGGCATCTCACAGCAGTAGAAGCCAGCATTGGCCAACATTGGCCAGATCAAAAAACCCATACCTGACACATACACATACCGTACACACCCACCAATAGCACTATAAAACACCCCCCCACATAACCCACAATCCTTTGCAAACACGAAAAGACTGCTCCACCTTGCCAGGCCAAACACTCAGAGAACTGCTCACACACACCACATCTACCTATACACCCATCACGCATCACCCACTACACACCCTACCTCAACACTGAACACCTTCTGCACAACACACACTACACAATAAGCATGTCCCCACAAAAGAACCCCCGTTTCACAGATAAGGAGTTGTGGGTGATGGTGAAAGATATTGTCAGGGTAGAGCCACTGCCGTTTGGTGCATAGGTCCAGCAGATCTCCATTGCTAGGAAGATGGAGCTATGGCGAAGGATCGTGGACAGGTTGAACTCGGTGGGACTATACCCGCGCACAAGGGGGAACATTCGAAAGAGGTGGAACGACCTACGGGGGAAGGTGCATTCCATTGCATCAAGGCACCAGGCCGCCATCACGAGGACTGGCGGTGGACACCCACCTCCTCCCCCACAGCTTACAGCATGGGAGGAGCAAGTCTTGGCAATCCTGCATCCTGAGGGCCTAGCTGGAGTCACTGGAGGGGTGGACACTGGTAAGTCACCATTTATAACCTACCTATACCAATACCTGCATGCCGTGTCACCCCCTCACCCCGACTCCCTACACCCCACTCCATCCCATACAGTGCACCACCTCAATAACCACCTTCAATTGTGTACCCTGCATGCACCACCCACTGCAAGCACACCCCTCCCAGCTCGACACGCACACACAACAGCAATGCATGGCCAGCATGTGGCACTACCAATCCTACAATCCATCACCATACACTAACCAAAGGTGGGAGGACATCACCAAACCCATAGGGAAAGACAGAAATGCAGAATATGTGACAGACAATGACCCTAACAAATCACTGACATCCCCACAGGTGCCCCAGCCAATGTCAGCGCCGAGCATGTGCCACATCAACACAGTTCTCCACCAGAAGATGCCCTCAGTGATGACAGTAACTCTGGATGTCCCGAGCAGGATAAACTCCCTGGCCCATCTGGGACCACTTGTCAGTCGGCTTCCACATCCCACACCCAGTCCACCACAGGGCCCCCCAATCTGACTCCAACACCACTGCAGCCACCCAATGTCCACAAATCTCTGTCCCCAGGACACATCGATCAATAGTGTGCCCACCTGTACAGAGACCCGAGTCGACACCAAACAGGCAAGACGATGACGGTCCTGGTGTAAGTGGGAGAACCCACACCATTCAGGGGTCAAAGGTACAGGAGGCCAGGGCCAGTACGAGGTCAGCTGTTCGCCAGGGGGAGGCCAGCCCCATGGAACCAACTGCCCATTAAGAAGGGAGGGGGGGGAGAGAGGAGCAGCTGGGAGGTCGGAGGGAGTGGCGAATGAGGGCGCGAGGGGGGCCGGGGCTGCAGGGAGGCAACGGCGGGGAAAACGGCTCAGAGGGAGCCGGCAAGGGGAGCGCACAAGGGGAAAAAGTGGCAGAAAAAAACAGGAAAAAAGGCACAAAAGGAAAACTGAGGAATGAACGGCACAATAATTCAAGGCACAGAAAACAAGTCACAATTACATAAACGGCACAAAGCACAAGTCTAGTGACGCTTACCAAAGCCCACTAGACACCAGGGATGAGGCGCAGGCGGATGCCTGCGGGTGGAGGAGGGCCTCGAACACGCGAACAGCAGCGTGTGCGGAGGTCAAGGACACGGGCACAGCTTGGTGGTGCTGCGGATGTGGGGGAGCGATCTCCTGACGAAAGGCAGGTCAGAGATCTAACAGGTGGATCCCTGTGCTACTCACCAAAGAAGGTCTGCCAGATAGTGGTGGCATGCTGCATGTTTCATAACCTGTCACTCAGATGCCATGTCCCATTTCTGCAGGAGGAGGAGGCTGGAGATGCCCGTGTGCCAGCTGTGGACCATGTGGACAGTGGGGACGAGGAGGCAGAGGATGAGGATGAGGACAACAGAACATCTGTGATCAGACAATACATCCAATAACACACAGGTAGGACAGTGTTACTTCACATTTCAATTACATTTGTTTGATTTCTAGGCCCACTTACTGTTCCCTCTGGCAAGTCATTTTGCAGATGTTAGTGACCTCACATATACTCCTGGTGTGATCACTGCAGCCAGCTACAGATCATTAATCTATGCTCATTTTCTGTACAGTTGATTTGCAATGTTTGTACCTGTTTCAATGAATACATATTTGAAATACATGACATACTCCAAACTCCTTTTTTTCCAAGGGTGTTTATTGAAGTGCTAAAATACTGGGGGGCAACTGCAATGGGATGGGGTGATGATGGAGGAAAGTCCAGGGTGTTGTTCCAGTCTGTTTGTAGCACAGGTGCATTGTCCAAGGGGACATAGGAAGGGGAGCAACGGCAGTTTAAGGTGGACAGGGTGACAGGGTGGGACACCAGGGTGACAATTAGGAGAGTCTCATTTCCTGTCGGGGGTCTTGGCAAGTGTCTCTGGCTTCTGTCTGGATCGCAGGGAACATTTACAGGGTGGTTCTCATATTCTGCAGGGGGAGTGGTGCTGGTGGTCTGTGAGTCCTGTGGTGGGGCCTCTTGGCCACTAGCAGCAGCAGAAGTGGAAGGCTGTTCAGATATGTGGCTAGTGGCAGGGGCCTGCTGGTGTGAGACTGCCTCCCTCATAATATTGGCCATGTCTGCCAGCATCCCTGCTATGGAGATCAGGGTGTTGTTGATGGCCTGCAAGTCCTCCCTGATCCCCTGGTGCTGTCCCTCCTGCAGCCGCCTGTTCTCCTGCACATTGTCCAGGATCTGGCCCATCATGTCCTGGGAATGTTGATAGGCTCCCAGGACCTCTTCAAGTGCCTCCTGGAGAGTCGGTTCCCTGGGCCTCTCCTCCCCCTGGTGCACAGCACTCCTCCCAGTTTCCCATTTGGCCTGTGTCTCTGTCCCCTTAACCGTGTGCCCACTGCCACTGACACCATGTCCCTGATTGTCTTGGGTATGATGTGTGGCCTGGGGACCCTGTAGAAGTAGACACACTGCTGATTGACGTGTCCTGGGGACAGAGGCGTGTGTACGCTGGGTGGGTGCTGTGGTGGTGTTTCCTGATGGGGAGGCTCTGTGGCGGTGTGTGACTAGGCCTGGGTAACCCGCTGTACAGAGGTCCCTAATGGGGCAGGTAGGTCATCCAGATCCTGAAGACCACAGTTACTGTTATCACTGTGGGCCTCTTCAGTTGGGGACTAGATATTGCTGGTACCTCCTCTCCGCTGACATTGGCTGGGGTACCTGTGAGCATGTAAATGATGTGTTATGGTTTCTGTGTCTGACATATTGTGCATCCGTGGCTTGCCCTCTTTGGTTGGATTTGCCCTGGCAGCTTTCACTTGTGTACTTTGGTGTATGGTGGGATAGTTAGTGTACATGCCTTAGTGATGAGTGTCCATGCAGGGCTGTGAGTGGTGTTCATGCATTGGTACAGCATGCAGGGCTTGGTATTGGGATGAGTGAGATGTGACGGTGGGGTGTGTGGGAAGTGGTGGAGTGATGGGAGTGAGGGTGAGGGTATGTGATGGCATGCAGGTAGGGTGGTAATAGTAGTAGAGAGTTGACTTACCAGAGTCCAGTCCTCCTCCTACTCCGGTTAGGCCCTCAGGATGTAGGATTTCCAAGACTTGCTCCTCCCATGCTGTTAGTTGTGGGGGAGGAGGTGGGGGTCCACTGCCAGTCCTCTGTACAGCGAGCTGGTGTCTTGCTGCAGTGGAATGTACCTTCCCCCGTAGGTCGTTCCACCTCTTCCAGATGTAATCCTTAGTTCTTGGGTGCTGTCCCACGGCATTGACCCTGTCCACGATTCTCCGCCATGGCTCCATCTTCCTAGTTAGCAGTATCTGCTGCACCTGTGCTCCAAATAGCTGTGGCTGTGCCCTGATAATTTCCTCCACCATGACCATTAGTTCCTCCTCTGTGAAACGGGGATGTCTTTGTGGTGCCCTGTGTGTTGTTTCATGTGTGTTGGTGAGGGTGTGTTGGGTAGTGTGTAGGGGTGTCTGATGTGGGGTGCGTGAGTGGTACATAGGTGTGAATAGTGTGTGGCTCTAGTTGTCTCAGTGGTCTTGGTGTCTCTCCTGGCTATGGTTTGAAATGGTAAAGGGTTGTGGCTAATGTGTGTGTGTGTTTTATAGTGATGTGTGTGTGTGGTGTGTATATGGGTGTCAGGTGTGTGTTGTTTGAATTATCCAATGTAGTGTTGTTTTGTATGTGGGTGTCCATTGTGAGCGCAGTGGTATGTACTGCTGATGGTTTACCCCCGTTGAATGTCCGCCGTGGTGATTCGTGGGTTATAACATGATGGGTGTTGTTTTATTGGTGTAACAGTGTGGGTTTTGATACCACCAGTTTATCACTGACCTTTGGTCTGGCGGATTTGTGTGTGTGGCTGAATTCTGTCGGATTGGTGTATGTGTGTCATAATATGGTGAACGGATATCAAAATGAAGTATTGCTGTGATTTTCACTATTGTGTTAATGCTGTTATATTCTTATTGAGAGGCAGAAGATCAGGTGACATAAATCCTGAATAGTTTGCCTATTCAATCTGAATTTTTTGATGATGTCTCTTTCTTCCATGGGGACAAGGTCTGGAAAAAGTCTGAACACTTAAGGTTGTCATCTTTTACCTCTTCCTGGGCTCATCTGTCTGCATTTGAGATAGAAAAACCATAAAATAAAAGGGGAAAACAACAATACTCAGCTAAGTAACACACATCTCATGTCTCAGTAAAGTTACATATCTTTTTGGTACATATATGAATACATCAATTACCGGTGCATTTGCACGTTAGAATATCAATTTTTGACATGGTACTTTTTTATGTGTAAATGATGCATCCCTAATGTATCATTTACACATTATCTTATTTTTTTAATTTCGTCAACGGAAGTATAAATTCCACTGTGTTACTATTGTGGTAAAACAAAGCAAAGCATTATTTTATAATGTGTCAAAATAACTTAAAACAGTGTAGTATATATTTTACATTAGTAAAAAACTAGCTACCATTTTCAGGGATGGTGACGCACTTAACATTTAAAAATATACTGGCTCACATCCTAAAATGGAGGCCGCCTGACTTTGCCATCAGGACATTGACAACATGACGGCTGTCGGCGGAAGTTGACCACATAGGAGGTGTAACACTCCATGACTGGCACGGTCGTAGACTAACGTGTGTGACGGCTGTACTCGAAAGCCAGTCACTGTCAGTGTCACCATCGCGGATCGCGTCTACCACGTGCATGTAGGTGGCATTCTGAAAAAAAGCTCACTTGCCTCCTAATACTGCAGCCATCAACACCTCCATCACTTTTGATGCTGTTCACATTCTCTGGGAGCCAGGATGCCGGGCAAAGCAGGTAACAGGGCTCCTTACTTCTCTCCTGAAGAGTTAGAACTCCTCACCATGGAGGTCCTGTCCCTGTACAGCCAGCTCTGTTGGAACCCAAAGGAAAAGGTACATGTTTAAATGGGATTTGGTTTTATGAGCAACTTATTCCTTCTTCATACACAGGCTAATTTGTCCCTTTCTGTTCATGAGGGAAATGTTTTATGGGGAGTGTAGTGACCTGTATAAATAAGCCTGGGACATAACGGCGTTTGACCATATTTTAAATGTCTCTAAATTAAAATAAAAAATCATATGAATGAATGAGCTGACTTTTCAATTCGTTGTTGTCACAAATTCAGATTTCATTCGACAAACGGCATGCCCATTGCTTTCAGTGGCCAGTGGACACTGTACCAGTAGTATGAGTGAAAAATACAGACAAATGTCAAAATGAAAGAAAAGTGCAAGAAGAAACTCTCAGGTAATGGAGTTGTGTTATATTTTTCTATCAATTTAACCTACATCCCATTTTCTGAAAGATGAGTGTCTGTATGTTTTAGCCAGATAATGGTATCAGATATGGGGAAAGTTATAGCCTGTGCTGCAAGTATGAATAACACAGACTCTCAATCACCCATACAAGTATGTGCTATTTCTACAAGCACACTTGTTCACACATCAACCAAAACCATGCTCGCACTGACACAGATGGTGGCCTTTCCATTCTGCTTTTAGTCATTGTATCTGTTTCACACCACTGTATCTGCCCCTGAAAATGTTTTCATTAAGCTAATGTGGCTGTGCATGGGTCTGTGTGCTAATATTGTACAAGTTGATAAGCCTTTAGTAGCTCACAGTGATTTGTACTGGTCAGGAGTGGCTCTCACTACAGGAAAGGTCCCAGGTTCCTGGCCTGAATAGTGTTTGTGGCCTGGGACTTGTGCATATGGTATTGTATTGTGGTCATTTTTATGTATTCTTTGCGCGTTATCTTCAGGCCTTTGTGCACTTTGCCCTGGATGAATTTTATTCCTTTGCTTGCAGCATAGAGCCTCTGTGCACTTTGCTCTAAATGCATTTTATTCAGCTTTATACTATTATTTTTCAAATAGCCAGTTCTACGGTCTTGTTTTATTTTTTATATCACACTGTTTAGCCTAATTCAGCACTGGAGTTCACAATAACACATTCTTGTTCACTCTGGGCTCCAGTCAAGGATACAGTCTGGTACATTGCCGATAGACGTGGTAGGAGTTTAGTCTTTGGATACATTCTTGCGTAGGGACTTTTTGTGATCACACTGACATGTTAGTTATAAAAACACTTCCTTGTCCTAATACACCCAAGAGGGAGATTCCGACCAGGGAACCATAACTAGACGCTGACTGCCCTGTTGCAGATGCTGAACCAGATCACAGGCTTTTGCTCAGGTATGAGGGTTGATGGCTTCCCGGGGAGTCTGAAAGGCAAGTTAGTAGCTTAACATGCTGTGCTCGAAATATAACTTATTGAGAGAGAATAGAATCTATTAACACCATGATAGAGTTGTTTTTATGTTTCACCCTCATAGTGACTATTTCAATCCTACTGTGTTGTATGGTTCTGGTTATTACGGCTCACGCCTTATTATCTAAAATGCAGTTGTTTTATTAAAAACAATATATAAAACTTAAACTGCCTTTGTCATTTGTATATGAGATCATACTGTAACTGAGAGAGCTGGTTTGGACCTGAGTGACCACGACTTCCCTCAAAAGTTCTAAAGATGTCATGCGCTCGGCTGCCCAATCATCTCTCCCCCTTGGGAGAGATGAGGCACTGCTAGTTAGCCGGAGCAAAACCGGATTTAAGGTGACAGAGGTCCTTCCAAGTGGGTAAGACTCAGTCCCCCACACCAGGAACAACCCTGCTACCTAGAAATCCAGTAGTCTCATTTAGGATAATGAGAGCCCACGCGACAGTAGGTTCCATCCCATATATGTTGGAGAATCCCATCTGGCAAACTCAATATCAGGATCAAAGCATGATTCATTTTGTAAATATCTAAATGCATCAAGGTGTCATCAGTAGCCTGGTAAACACACTGAACAAATGTGTTTTTGGTTTTTATCCTTTTTGGTGACTTAAGTTCACTATTCTAAACAACGAAGACCACCCACTCAGAGGTGTGATACAATTTCTGTAGAGAACTCCAGATATCTTTGAGAGTCAAGGTCATACATAAGATGGCAGATATCATTGGGAATGACAAAACTGACCACATGGTTTCTGAACATGTTTCCTACATGCATGAGATAATGATAATAAAGAACCAAAGTTTGATAGCCGTGAAGCTGGTGAAATCTTGAAACTTGGGAAATGTATTTTGAGCAAAGTTCATGATCAGTTCTATTTACACAGGTACAATAAATCTGTTGTATCTTTCATTTCAGCATCACCTGGGGTAGGTGAAGGCGACGTTGGCCACATCGGCGGGATAGCAACTGGCCACTGTGGTTCCAGTGCAGAGACTACCAACACAGAGGGACTCAGTGGCATGGAGGATGGAGGATTGGCACGGAGGCCACGAGCTCAAGCACATCATTTTTAGAGACCTCCACAGAAGACCAGTTCCTAATGGTGGTGGACCTTACTGCAAATATACCACTTGCATCCTTGTCTGTCACCAACAGAACCATCTCCACCCTCCATCTTTCTCCCCCCCACCCACCACCACACTCATATGCACTACCACACCAGCAAGCACCACAACCACACCTAGCACTTCCACAGCGCACCCATACACACCCACACACACCCACACACACACACACATTAGACACAACACACACTGAAAACAAATACCCACACTCACCCGAACAACGGGCACCTAGAATTAAACACACACCAAAATGCACACCACATACACCAGACCCACAGGCAACTGCATCCTCAACAGAAATGCACAAATCACCCACTGCCACTCCCTCCCAAAGCCAACTCTCTCCTAAACACCCTACCCATTTTCCCAGAGGAGATTTTTCATTTGTCCAGGCCTTGTCCCCTTCCACACCCCATCCCACCCCTCTCAAACCCACCCCTCCCAAACCGCAACCCACCGCCCCAAAACCCCAACCCACCCCTACCAAACTCACCTCTCCCAAAACCAAGCCCACCCCTCCCAAAGCCAAAGACCCCACTACCCAAAAAACATCATTGAGTTACCTGCTCTGTGCAACCCAGGATTCCAAAACTGGACTTATTTGACACTTTTTGAAAATTCAATTTCAGTTACCCATAATGTGAGAGAATCATCTTATTCTTTGATAAATATTACTTTTATTGACAACACATTTGTCCTGGCCTTATTTTTTTAATTATCAGTAATTGTGTGCTGATAATATTATTTCTGCTAATGTATGTGACATGGACTTACTTTCATTTCTAACAGTGACAAGCACAGATTTTATTCTGTAGATATTTATATTAAGCATACATTTGTGATGGACATGGTAATTTTGGTGCAAGCATTTATTATGTTACTGGACACTTACACCAACATAAAAAATGTTTCTATTTTTGTGACTGGAGAAAGCATGTGCAATTTTTCATGGATGATGTGTTACTAATATGCACATATGCATCACACAGGGAAAATTACACTTTAGAGTTAAAAACACATTCAATGTTTGACAGATATTGCACATACCAAGGGGACACGTGGGCCTATATTTATGGAAAATGACGCACAACTGTGCTAATGCAGTTGTGCGTCATTATTTTTAGTGCGAGAGAACGCCATTCCATAGCGCCCTCCATGCACCATATTTAACAAATGATGCAGGATGGCACTAAGATCTGGCTAGCATAAAAAAAATGTACGCTAGCCGAGCTGGAATGGCGTTAGGGGAAATTACACTAGTGGGTCAGAAATTACATTAGGGTGGTTAGAGGCAAAATTTCTGCATCTTATCAGCCTAGCGTCATTTTTTGGGACGCACAAACAGCCAAAAAATAGCTCCTGTTTAAGTATAGACAGGAGCCTTCTCCACCACCCCTATGACCACCACAGGGGACCAGTGTACCATAGACATTTAAAAATACTTACCTGCAACTTACCTGGGATGGGCTCCTTCCTCCTGAAGTGTCCCTGTGGTGTGGGTGGTGGTGTTTCTGGGGTTTGGGGTGCACATTCCATGGTGTTTCACCATGGAAATGGGCCTACCTGGGCCTTCACGCCTGGTCTGACCCAGGCATTAAGTAATGGCGCTAAGCGGGCTTAGCACCATTATTTAGGTCGGCCTCCCACTAGCGCGTCGTTTCTGCGCCAGGAGGTAAATATGGCGCTTGGGGGTTAGCATCGTTTCTAGGACGGGAACGCCTACCTTGCATCTCATTGATGCAAGGTGGGTTCGCACATTCTAAAAATGTCACTAACTCCAATATTTTTATGCTAAACGGGTCTAGCGTCAAAAAATAAATATGCATTTAAGTTTGCACTGGTTTAGCATAAAAAAAATTAACCTAACGCAGCTCAAACCAACCATAAATATAAGCCGTGATTTTAATACACCTCTGACATTTTTGAAGTTGAAGGTAATATTGGTTGTACATTATGTGTACACCCATCTTGTAGCATTGTGTAGTGCAATTGCTACAATATTTTTGATTTATGTAGTTCCAATTAGATGTACTGCTTATGTAAATGATATGGTAGTTTAGGAAAAATTATTGCACACACCTTTATGGACACATTTCGATTTGGGTTTGATGTGACTGTTTGTGTAGGTATCCAATGTCTGGAAGGAAGTTAGTACCAGATTAGGGGAGGTTACTAATATATTGAGGTGTGTTTTTCAAATGTTTTCAAACTACGAGATTACACACACATATGCATTGCACATTATTATACTATTGCTCGCAAGTATTTGTTAAAAAAATAAACAAGTCCAGTGCTAATGTACAGCAACAAATCCGAGGGTCACAGGTAAAACAATGACATACCTTATGTTTCGACAATGACTAAATTGATTTTTATCTGGTCCAGTAGCAGCAATAAGGGTAGGACTAGTACCATTGGGTTCATGGCGGCAGGAAATGAGGAAACTCCAAAAAGGTAAGTTTTCTGCTTATGTCCCTCCCATTCCGCCAACTCAGGTGTGGAGGTTTGCCCACTATAGTTACATTGGTGGGATTGCACTTTGTGATTGGCCCAACAGTAATACTCTCTGGAGTCACACTGCCAGCCGCTTTTGCCTATTGCGGCGTCGACGCGGTGTCCGTTCCTGGTGGTGACGGCAGTTAATTGACAGACTTTAGTCTCTAGACCCACCAACATCTAAATAGAGCGGACAGCCCGCCAAGTTGGCGGGTGGGAAATCGATCATAGGACTGATTCCACCAAGATCTAAATCATGCCGATAATGCCTGTCATGGGATAGCCAGTCCTTCACAGACCACATATTGTGAGCCTAAAAAAGCCATTGATTGCTGTGGTGGGGTCGTGTTATGAGTGTTGACACAATAGTTAGGCTCTCACTAGACTGTGTTGTGGTTATTTATGTAATAACATAAATAAAATAAAAATATCCTCAATTGGTTAATTTCAAAACGTTCATGCCTTAGTGGTGGCATGTGTAATAAATAGTCTTTGGATTTGTACAGTATTAATATGTAAAACAGCATGTTTCTTTTAGATTTAGGAAGGATGGACCCATTCCAGATGTCATAATATTCACTTCAGATAAACTTAAAGGCAAAGAACATGAACGAAAATAATTTGTCATAGTCTGTGGTTATTCAGAAAATCTGGAATGGGCTTGGGCCACTTGGAACTACACGGGGCACTCATGAATTCTGCAACTTAATAAAAACATTATGAGTATACTGACCATATGCAAACCCATGATTCAGTATCCACTGATATTAATCACACATTATTGTTTTTACTTAACCCTATCTACTGGACTAAAAATGACACAATCTTCTTTTCAATCAAACTACGTGATGATATTTAAAAGGTGATTCTCTCGTCGAAAGGTTTGTCCAAATCATAGCAAATAAACAACTGGAATAGATATACATTTGAATGACATGTTTTTCATCTCTGAGTGGAGTCACCTGATGATATAGTTTACTTCCAGGCACTGTCTTGGGACGGACCATCAGCCTTGTTCTCTGATACAATGTAAATGTTATTCCAGAAGGCATTTAAGAAAATAAACTAATGTTAGGTTTTGAAAAGTGATTATCCTTTTGCTAAGATCTCACAGGCCTGTCTGTTCATGTTACACTCGGGGGGAAAGCGCAGCTTTCAGCCTCGTGTCTGACACTTATTTTTAGGGGATTTCTTTACAAAACAGATTTTTTTGCTGCAGTTATCTGTGATTATTAAACTGTAACCAATCATAAGTAGTAGGCTTCTCTATAAAAACAGCTCTTGTGCTGACACTTACTGAGTTGTTCCCATCACTACAATTCAGAGACCCTGAAAGAAAAAATAGAATTTTTGCTATTTGAGGACTTAATACTCCACTCCAGAGGAACCTGTTTTACGTTGTGGTCTCTGAAAGGTAAGCAATACACTGTTCATAGGCTGCTGTGTTTTTGTGAGCAGAGATTTGACATTATTTTAATCCAGTGACCTCATCCAAGCTGGGTCTGTCTTGTGATTTATTGCTACATTCTAACCAAGTGACCCTCTACACTGGGTTCTAGTGACCCCTCTATGTCTCTCACACACACACACACACACACACACACACACACCCACCCCAGCAAGAAATCAGTGATAAAATGACTAGGCGTTTATGGGTTACTTTAAGTGTAAAAATCATTATGAATAGCTTTTCCAAAGTGCTTAGAAGGGGGAGGGGGTGTGGTGAAGTAGAAAGTTGCTGGATGTTTCTCTAAATCCAGATGTATTCTTCTCTGACGTCAGTGTGTTTCTAGAGGACAAGGTTGCCTACTAAGGGAATAAACAGAAAGATAAAGACCCATCACTTTGAATTCACAACTTAAGTGGCCTCAGAGAGTAATCAATGGATGTGAGCCCAAGCTACTCCAGACGGAGTTGGGGGACAATTCCTCCTGGGTATTAAAGTTTTTAATTATTAAAAATGGCGTCTAGGGGTGTGCAAAATGTGTGCATTTTGCTTTTCGTAATTATGTAAAAGTTTGGCAAAATTATGCAAAATTACATGTAGTTGTGCGGAACTCAAATCCTCAATTTTGTGCTATATTTTAGCACCAGTGCGTCCTACCACCAATTTTTAAAGCATTGCGAGCTACAGACACTCCCATTCGATGTACATGTTTCAACCAGATGATGCATTTGCTCTAACTCTTTACACACATAACTACGCAAAGGGGCGTAATGGTGTAATTTCCAGAATTTCGCATAACAAGCTTAAAGAGAATTTCCTGAAGTTATGTGAATTACTCCACGGTAATTTAAATTTCACCCAGGCCTAATGGTGCGAATTATAGTGCGACTTTTAAATGTACATAAGTGTACTCTTTTTTAGCAATTTTGTGGGGCACAGAGCAAATAATTTTAAAAAATGAAGGTCTTCTTAGAGGCTTTCCATCTATTGGGTCTTTGGTGGATTCCATGCAAGATACAATAGGGAACAAACATATTTTGAAATACAATTAAGGTACACGTTACTGGTTGAACCAATTAAAGAAAATCTATAGTGGTGTGCTGAATTTCTGTTGTGTAAATTTGTTTTCAGTCATATTTTGACATATGTGATTCTTTGTGTGTAGGCTGAGCAGTGTCTTTTGAAGTGCAAGTGGGGCTCCACACAGCTCCCGCCTCCACCCTAACAATGCCCAGGATCTCTATTGTGTGTTGTTGTCAGGGAGGAATACACAAAGGCCAACTGTCAACTACACCTTGTCATGTGACAAAGGAAACAGGCTGCAAGAACCAAATGGTAGGACAGAGAAATGCCAACTTTCTAAAAGTGACAGTTCCAGAATTGTGACTTTACCATGAAAGATGATTTTAAAGTATAGTTATAATTTATTAAATGTAATAAGGTAATCCAATGTTATCTATGGAAGAGGCAGGTCTTGCAGCAGTGAAAAACTAATTTACGAGTTTTTCACTACCAGGACATGTAACAGTTAAAGGAATATGCCCAACTTTTAAAGCACACTGCACCCTGCCCTATGGGCTGTTTAGGGCCTACCCTAGGGGTGCTTTATATGTGCTAAAAAAGGGCCTAAGGCTTGGCAAGAAGTTTACTTTGCCAAGTCGAATTGGCATTTTAAAACTGCATACAGGCTGCAATGGCAGACCTGGGACATGTTTTAAGGGGCTACTTAGTGGGTGCCTTAATAGCATGATAAGTGCTGCAGACCAGCTTGTAGCTTTTAATTTATCAGTCCTGGGTATATGTTACATCATTTTACTAAAGAATTATAATTAATTAAACATGTCAATCATGGGTAAGCCAATTTTGCCATGTGTGATGGAGTGAGGACAAACACTTTAGCACTGGTTAGCAGTGGTCAAGTGTATTGAGTCCTAAGGCCTACAAAACGAGGCAACAGATGTGAGGGAAGACCACCCTAACAAGTCTAACAGCTCCTAATCAGCGCCCAGAAAACCATCACGCAAGCCCTGGTCATAAGCAGCAAGCTGGAATATGGGAATACCGTGTACATTGGATCAACAAAAATTCAAGAAAAGGCTGTAGACTATTCGGAATTCAGTGGCTATCATCACTCTTAGCCTCCCAAACCAAAGACACATCACACCACACCTGAAGGAGCTCGACTGGCTCCCCATACACAAACGTATACAATTCAAACCCCTCACTCACACTTTCATGGCCCTACTTAACACTGGCTCAGCAAACCTCAACAATTGCATCTACTTTCACAAACTTTCCAGATGCCTTTGCCCATCTAACTCCTATTTGCTCCTATTTTCACTCATCACATGCATATGGAAAATCAGATCAGGTGGCCAAGTCTTCTCCTACATTGCTCCTAGAGTGTGGAACGACCTGTCACTACACATGAGCTACCTCCTCACTTCTTGAATCTGCAGAAAGCTGAAAACGTTGCACCAGGAGTGATGCTGTGCTCTACAAATCTGGATAACAAAAATATACAGTTCAAAAATATTTAAAAATGAATGACAATAAATTGCAAACAAATAACAAATCACACCAAAAACTATTAAAATATAAAACAATTACAAATATTTTACTTTTATAAATAATTCACAAAATATTAAACAAAGCATATGAAACTTTTTTTAAATTACCTCTCCAAACTGAGCAATAGAAAAAGTTAGACTTTAGAGAGGTTAGATTTCCTAATCTCACTCCAACCTTAGCAACAGTAGAGAAAGTGTTGGATTTTGGAAGGGTCACATTTATTATCCCACTCCAACATAAGCAAAGGTCAGAAAATTGTTGGACTTTAGAGAGGCCAGATCTACAATTCCCACTCTAATTTTTGCAACAGTAGAGAAAGTGTTGGACTTTGGAGGGGCCAGTGTCAGGTTGCAGACAGCTCAGTGCCCATGTGTTTTTGGCCATCCTGAGATGGCCAGCCAAACACACTTGCGCACTGAGGGAAGTGTGCACCACTGTCCCTCCGTCTCTGTCAACACCCATGGGCCTTTCCCCTTTTAAAATAATGCAATGATAAACACCGTTTATTATTGTTTTTCTTTTAAAGTTTTGCTGCTGCTGGGAGGGGGTGATGCTCTCTCTTCCTCCATAGCAGAGGAGCCGCCGCTGAGTGAGTTTCGTTTTCCAACAATCTCAGCAGTGTACCCTACTAAAAAAGATTGTTCTCTGAAGAGGCTGGTAGTGGACCAACCAGCATCAGGAGGGTAGAGGTTAAACGAGTCAAAAGAAAGGATGATGATTTTTTGGAAAATGAATCATTAATCTGGAAACAATTCAAAACTATGCGCCTCATTATGACCCTGGCGGCTGGCGGTAAGCTGGCGGTAACACCGCCAACAGGCTGGCGATGTTCCACCAGCTATTAGGACCCTGGCGCTATAGCCACGGTTATACCACCGGCCCCTCCACTATACTTATAATCCCCAGGGCAGCGGTGCAAGCACCGCTGCCCTGGGGATTATGAGACCCCGACCGCCAGCCTGGCCACGGCAGTAAACACTGCGATGGAAAGGCTGGCGGTAAGGGGGACTTTGGGTGCCCCTGGGGGCCCCTGCACTGCCCATGCACTTGGCATGGGCAGTGCAGGGGCCGCCAGGCATAGCCCTGTCGCGCATTTCACTGCCTGAATTTCGGACAGTGAAATGCGCTACGAGTGCTACTGCACCCGCTGCACAGCAGCATTGCCGCCGGCTCTATTGTGAGCCGGCAGCAATGTTGTTGTGACACTGTTACCGTCCGCTGACCCAGCGGAAAAGTTGTAATTGGGAGACAGAAATACCACCAGCACTGGCGGTATTCTGGCTCCCGCACCATCGCCGGTCTTTTCAAAAGACCACCGAGGTTGAAATGAGGGCCTATATGTGGCTTTTATGTTGTATAGGAAGAGCTTGCTAATAACTACTAGAAGGTTGGCAAGCTGGGCACAAGCTATCCGAAACTGTCTTCTGTATGACGTTGTGACCTGATCTTTATAGTTTCCGATGCAATTAGACCTCTCACCAGGTTATTCGACTGCTAAGCTGATCTACGAGTAAAAACATTCAGTTAATAGGTTCCAATAGCAGTAAGACAACCTTGTTGGGCAAACACACCTGCTGCACAAAGCAAATGTATGTGATATGTGATATAACGGGCAGCAGACTGTTTTTCAGTGAGCAACTTTATTCCAGCTGGAGCATAGCAAGCTTTCTGTGCATCCATACAGCGGTACATTCTGCTTGTGGAAGCCAAAAATCAATAAGTGATGACCAGGCAGGGTATAGCGAAATCACAGAAAACAATAGGTAATTCTTTGTGTACTACCCCATTAATTTTTATGAAAAACTTTAATGCAGATATGCACACTTGCATCTAAAGCAGTGGTCCCCAACCTGTGGTCCGAGGACTGCTGGATGTCCCCGAAGCCTCCTCAGGGGTCTGCGACTGCTTAGAAAATTAAATGATATTAACAGATAAGGTCCCCAGCTTTCAGTAATGACTCATGGGTGGGTCCCCGGATCCCAATAATGATTCAGTGGGGGTCCCGGAATCCAGTAATGATAAGTGGGTGTCAACAGATGTCAAAAGGTTAGGAACCATTGATCTAGAAGCCTGAAAGTCAGGGTTGCCACATTAGAAAGAGCTGGGAAGTATGAACAAATGATATATGAACAGAATCCAAATCTTGTTACATGTACTACTTTCTGCTACAAAACTTAAAATTACAATTGATGGATGTTTACTTTGGCACTAATAGCTCATTCCACACCCCTACCACACCCAAAAAGACAGATAAACAACATAAAGAGGGGACCAATGATATCCACTGATCCACTGCTCTCTGTTTTTCCATAATGACAAAGATGGTTTGACTGTTGTCTATGAGTCCCAAGTACCGATCAAAAAATAGTCAAAGCCTTGTCTCTTAGGAAAACTTAGATTTAAACCTTGAAATCAAGCTCTGGATCAGATCACGTGATAGCCATAACTTCTCAGCACAAATGAATAACCAGAGAAGTAAGAGATGCTTTGAGAGGCCCGTCCTAACTAGGAAGGGGCTTATGAAGGCACTGTGACGGTTTCCTCTCAGACAATGACTGACCCCACGGGAAGCCAACGGGGTAGTTTTTGCTACTGACCAGTGCTTAATTTGTGCTTGTTGTTTTCGATGCTGATCACTGGCACTTATTTTTGAGGGCCTGAGCTTATTCTTCAGCCTCAAGCATTTGCTGCGAGCAAAAGGCACATATGGGAAAGACGGACGAAGAGAAAAATGAAAAAGCTTCACAAAGAGAGAAAGTATAAAGCTGCAAGAGTGAGCTGAAGGGGCAGGGAGTGGCTTTATATGGATTGAAGAGGCCCGAGATGGCTTCAGGATTACGCCTCCTCAGTATTCCGGGTTCCCACATTTAATTGCAGGAGCCATGTGTTTAGGAGGAGGGCTTTCTCCTCTAAATAGGAGAGTTATCTGCAGGTTTGCAGGGGTAGGACCTCTGCCAGTATTTGGTGGCCCTCCCGCTCTACAAAACCCTCATTATTTTTCCAGGTTGTTAGCAACGTCCAAGCTACAAATGCATAATACCAACCAGTATGGTTAATTTAGAGCTTGGGCAAGGAACAGCTGTGAATCGGTGGTTCTCCAGCCTCGCCAAGCTCATGATCCCTTCCTTGTCCCCTGACTTATAAAGAGGTGGGGAGCCATTTATCGAATGTTAGTTGAGTCTTTACAAGCACTGCCAAGATTCAATTAAAGGTAGCGACCTATAAGGCTTGGCAGTCCTAGGCAGAGAAATTAACAATGGCCCCCATGTGCTTGGAGAAAAGCCTCTGCGTGTTACGGCCAGCGCATTTTTGCTTTTCACACACATACTTTTGATTTGGAAGTTTGTTTATGAAAAATATATGAAATGAATTCCAAGCGGCCATAAACATGGCGCTTGGTTGGCATTCATTTCTTAAAAGGGGCTCTTACCGTGGTGGTGCAAAAGGTTTTGTTAGAAATAGATTGCTGCAGTGATGGTCAACTAAAAATAGGGCAGATAGCCTGCTGCATGATGGGTGCAGGCAAAGTCACCACCACCCCAACATCCTCAGTAGACAGTACCCCATTGCCTAAATGACCTACAGTCAGGATTGCAGTATGGCAACTTCCTATTAAGAGAAATGGCCCAGATGCGCCTTTGATATCTCTAGCTGGCAGCTTATTCTGCAGCAATGCTTGTCTCATAAACAAAAATGTTGTGACCTCATATCCTCTGTACTAACCTCACTACAGAAGCTGCAAACTGAAGCTAGAAGTTAGTACAAACAGGTCGGCTTTGTGCACTGAGCTCTCCATTCTGGGACCTTAAATTACCTACCACTCTGCGTACACTGTTTGTTTCACTGGATTTCTCATCATGTTGAACTTGATCGCTTTTGGTGTAATTACGGTAAATACCTAGAGCATTCTTATGATTTTTTCTGTTTGCCTTTACGCCTCTATATAACACATAGGCCCATATTTATACTCCTTTTGTGCCGAATTTGCGTAATTGTTTTACATAAATGCAGCGCAAACTTAACTCCATATTTATATTTTGACGTTAGACACGTCTAACATCAAAATATAGGAGTCCGCACCATTTTTTGGATGAGTGAACCTACCTTGCGTCAATGAGATGCAAGATAGGCGTTCCCACCCAAAAAATGGTGCTAGCCCCATATTTATCCCCCCATGCTAAAATGACGCATGGGTGGGAGGAGGGGCTAAATAACAGTGCTAAGCTTGCTTAGCACCATTATTTAATGCCTGGGTCAGACCAGGCGTTAGGGGACCTGTGGACCCATTTCCATGGTTAAACACCATTGAATAGGTCCACAGGTGCACACCCCAAGCCCCAGGAACATCCCCACCCACACCAGAGGGACACTGGAGGATAGGGCACCCCATCCCAGGTAAGTCCAGGTAAGTATTTTTTAGGTTTTTATTTTTTTGCCATCGGGGGCCCTAACTTGGGGCCCCCTGCATGGCACAGGGTGCAATGGCCATGCCCAGGGGACACTTGTCCCCTGTGCTGGTAATTGGGGTGGTGGGCATGACTCCTGTCTTTCCTAAGACAGGAGTTATGTTTTTGGTGGGTGTGCAACAGGAAATGGTTCTAGTCTGGTTAGAGGCATTTTTTTTTACCTCGAACCAGGCTAGCGCCATTTTTTGACGATCAACCCCCTCCTTCCCGACCGCTAACCCCACCCGGCTATCGTCTTTTTTTAAGACGCTAGCCCAAGTTTGGCACCAGCTTGCGCCATTCTATTAATATGGAGCCCAGCTGGTGCTGTAAAATGACGCACGCCGGCTCTATTCTTTTTGGTGCAAAACTGCGTTCCTGCAGTTTTGCACCATAAAGTATAAATTCAGCCGATAATTTTGTAATGCTCCTTTATATTGTTCCTTTTGTAAAGCTCCCTTAGCCTCTGTGGGGATGGCTCACATAATAAAAAACAGGAAAGAAAGAAAGAAAGAAAGAAAGAAAGAAAGAAAGAAAGAAAGAAAGAAAGAAAGAAAGAAAGAAAGAAAGAAAGAAAGAAAGAAAGAAAGAAAGAAAGAAAGAAAGAAAGAAAAAAAGAAAGAAAGAAAGAAAGAAAGATCTTCTAGTCTTGGAGGGCTCCCCATTAACTGCAGCAAGAATGTTTTCCTATGGGCCACATTTGACACTTGCCTTCATATATCCAGGTTGACAACTTGTGGGCAGCTTGCAGGATCTCAGTGGGGAGAGACAGAACAAGCTCTGCAGAAAGTACTGCATTCCAGCCCTTTGCAAAGGCCCAGCAAGCTGTGTAAAGAACACAACCTCCCTTCAGTGAAGCATGTGCTTGCGTTTTACTCTGTTCCTCGTGGTGCTTCAACCTGCTGCTTGTGAGGTTTCATGGACAACATCCAGGTGCACCCTGAGTCACAGCAAACAGGAAAGCATGTATAAAGAAGGAGACATCATACTTGGAGGCATCATGCAGACCTGTTTAATTGGTGGAGAAGATATCCTTGACTTCACCAAGCTCAAACGTCCCTGGATGTGCGTCATGTAAGTATTTTCATATTCATCCCTGGAACCAGGAATGATTGACTTGATCTTCCAAGAGTTAATCGAGAATGTGCCTGTGGACCTCAGTCTTGCCATCCGGACTAATAAGGAAATGTTGAATTCCATTATTTCCACCTCCCTTTTTAATTGAATTGGCACTGGTACTGACTGATGTTCAAATGAGCACTGAACACAGTAGCGGGTTTAAGGGAGTGATGCGTGATCATGTATATAAAGGGTAGTCTATAGGCTTTCTAGGACAGAAGGTTTGACCCAGTGAAAAAATACAGGCCCTCATTCTGTTGCTTGAGTAATATAGAATGGAGCCAAAAGTATTTCCTCCAAACCAACCTTCTGCACCAGGCTAAAACAGCAATGAATCTAGGGGCATATTCATACTTTTGGTGCAAAACTGCACTAAAGATCTCATTCTCAATCACCCCTTCCTTCCCCAATAGTCAAGCAATTTTATACTTCAGGTGTTTAGTGCATGCATCTGAACTTCTTAGGAACCTTAGGGCCAATTAAAGTAAAGTATAACCCTAAATCGGCCATAAGCTACACGTTAACACCACTAACGAGGACCTTCCAATTAGTAGGCTTTCTCTTGAATGGTTTAAGTGAAGATACAAGTTCATCATTTCCTGCACACTCTACCCTGTTGATAGACTCCTCGTGGTACATAATGGTCAACACAACATTTTTTCACCTTCATTCTGACCACATTCCTCCACTATTGTTATAGTATCGAGGTACACAGCACACACTGCAAAACGCTCTTGCAAAATGACCTTTGCGATTCCATTGAAAACACGTCTGAACTATCGGCGGACAGGTCTGAAACTTCATCTATACATGAGCTAGGTTCGAAGTCTTTTCTTTCTTTTGGATGACATTCTGACTTGCTCCATTGGCCTTTCTTCATGTTCTTGCAATCTTCTTTCCCACAAAGTATGTTGACACCCTTTTTAGATAAAAGCATTCACAGGAGCAAACAATTAATTTGAAGTATACATCCGAGTTTAAATGGCCCTAGCAATGGTCAGGGTGGACTACATATGGGGTTCTACTGTGGAGAGCAGCTTCTCTCATAGTTTCGTATTACACTGTTTCCTAATTAACTAATTGGGTCTGATTTCACCTTTGAATCTGCGATAATTACATGTGGCTGCTAAGTTTTTTAAGGGCGGACACAAAATCATCAATAGGTTCTCTCTGTTATGGGCTTCTCTGTGAAAACTTGTGTCTTTCTAAGGCTACATTCCTAGAAGTCAAAAATATTTTGTCCAAAGTTCTAATTACTGAAGCATAATTGTCAATCTCTTCACCTGGTATGACTTCACGTGATGCACCTTCTTGATGCAGCTGTGATGTGACTACTAAAAAGAGAAATGCTTTAATGTAGCTCTCCCTTCGGAATCTAAATTGTCTATTAACAAAGCTTTTTTCTCCTAACCAGTAAAACTACCATCATCTCTGACCTCCAAGTACTCTTTGAAAGCTTCTTTCCATCAAAGTATGCCAGGCTCTACTAGGAAAGGGGATGGAGCAGATTTCCCTTCCATTAGTTATCACAAGTGTAATTCTAATGAAAATGGGGCCAGATGTATCATCAAGGCCATTTGCAAATGGGAAATAGCGATTTTTAAGAAATCGCTATTTCCGACTCGCGAAGTGCAATGTATCACATTTGCGAATCGGTAATAGCAATTTCTTAAAAATCGCAAATGCGAATACCGAATCGCAAATTGCAATACCGGCCCCATTCGCAGCTATTGGCCTGTTGGCCCATATCTGCGAATTTTTTGCATTTCCAAAATTGCGATTTCTGAACCAGAAATCGCAATTTTGGAAATGCAAAACCCCAGGTTGCTGGGGGCCTAAGGCCCCCTCTGCTGCACCCCAAAAACATTTTTGGGGACATGTAAGGTGCACACATGCCAAAAGGGCATGTGTGCTTTACATGTAAAATTAAAAAATGCATTTTTACATTTTGCACATGGTTACCACCAAGTTCAACATCGTGGTAATTAGCGATTCCTAAATGCCAAAATTGCATTTAGGAATGGCTTCATACATGTGCTAAGGAATCGCAAATAAGGAATCCTTATTTGCGATTTCTAATTTAGAGAGTCGCAATTTCCGACTCTCTAAACAGGGTCGCAATTTTAAGGAATCGCTATTTTAGCGATTCTTTAAAATTGCGTTCAGAATGTATTTCATACATTCTGAAATGGCATTTTGTATTCGCAAACGGGCATTCGCACTGTTTGCGAATGCAAAATGCTTTCATACATCTGGCCCGAAGTGTTGAAAAAACACTAGTAACATATGTTTAAATTGACTTCTTGAAAACTGCACCCAGTGTGAATGCAGTACACAGATATGAAGAATGAATGCTACTGTAAATAACTGAGATCAAATAGTAAAATAGGAAAAAAGCTTGTAGCATGTGGGATATTTTTCCCAATCCAAGAACATGTCAGTATGAGAGCTTTAATGTGATAAACAGACTGTCCAACCAAATCATAACAGTGGCACGATGACGTGTGATGCCACGCGCATAAGTTCAATCTTCCTAACCTACAATGACTCCCAGGCTATGAGCGCTAGGGGCATGCTGCCTAGCACCAGGATGGAGCCGCATTGTGCCCAAACTTACAGGAAGGCAAAGTATCTTGACTCTGAGGTTGCCAGAAACAGTATAGTTTTATTATTCGAACACGGCATCCAAACATAGCGAACACTTTGCCTACGGGATTTGCCGCATTTACAATATTCGCCCCACATCCTTCCAAGAGTGTGACCTCACACTTCACATATAAAGGGCAACCTTGAGGGCACACACTACACTCATCTTCAGGAAGTACGTCAAGACTCTGGGGCTTATTATGATTTCGGCAGATGGAAAAGTCCGTCCGCCTAAGTCCCAACGGGTGGGTTACTGCCAGTGTGTCAGCCTCCCCGCCGGGCCCATTACAAGATTCCTGCTGGGTCAGCAGGCTGAAACACAGTTTCCTCCTGTTGGCCCAGCAAGAAATGGCGTACAGCATTGTCACTGGCTTATAATCGAGCCAGCGGCAATGCTGTAGTGCGTAGGGTGCAGCAGCACCCATCACAATGTTCACTGTCTGCAACAGGGCTGACCAGGGGGCCCCCTGCACTGCCCATGCCAAGTGCATGGGCGGTGCCGTGGCCTCCCTGGGCCACACTGCTCCCCGTCTCTGCCAGCCTTTTCATGGCGGGGTTACTGCCATGAAACCGCTGGTGGAGAAGTCGGTCAGAATCCCCAGGGTGGCGCTGCTTGCAGTGCTGCCCTGGCAAATTAGGACTGCCAGCAGTGCCAGACTGTCGTGTAGATGAAAACTGATGGTGTTGGCTACTGCAGCGGTCGTAATATGGCGCTTGGACCGCCGCATTCCGACCGCCACCACGACCCTGGCGGTCATCAGACCACCAGGGTCGTAATGAGGACCTCTACTTTAGGGCAGTGCGACTGGAGCGGCTGCGCCGGGTACTGACCTGGATTGGGTAGGCGCTGACCTCAGCGGGCACTGTGTTCAGCAATAAGTTACAAAACTTGCGATTTAAAGCACCTGCTGAAAAGTTCTTTGTGTTTCCAGCCTTCAGGAAGCAATTAAAATGGCAAGATACCTTGTGTGATTAATGTTCTTGCTAGAGAGATCTGTGTTTTGTCCAGTGGCAGTTTTGACTCGCCATAAAGTAGCGCAGAGGGTTAATATGCCTGCTGTAAACAACAAAACTATGTTTTATGTGGATAGCTGAGTGGATTGGTAAAGCCAGCCTGTACTAGCTCTTTTAAACAAATGAAATGTTTGTGACAGAGGGGCTAGGAAGAGATAGGAGCACTTTTGCCGGGTGGTAGTGAGGGAATCCGAGGAGGTGGTCATGGGGTGGGGAGTGGCAAAAAAGATGGTTGTACCGAGTGCCACCTGCACTAATGCCGGCCCTGTTGAGCCATTGTCATTTCACTGGGCTTTTAAATTGTTTTCTTCAACTTTGACACCCTACAAATGATTTACTTAAATTATTGATTATTTAATATGTCAGCCAATGCCTTTATGAACACTCATCAAGGAATCTGTAAAAAGCATACCTTGACATGCAATTCCTTACCTAAGTAAAACCCTCCACTGCCCTCTAGGGTCAGGTCCACTCTATGAAAATGTCATGCTAAAGTAAATAACTAATACAGAAATAAAATACCCCTTTGGATTTCAGTTTCTACTTTTCCTCCTTTTAATCTCCAAATACCACTAAAAAAAGTCCACTCCTGGCCCAACTCCCATTCTGTTTTTAACCATCAAGTGAGGGCATTATTACTAGGGGATGGAGTGGGTACTAAAGAGGAAGACCAATAGTCTTGTAAATCACTGGTATATAATGGGATCATCACCACCACATCTACCCCCCTGTCCCACTTTACTTACTTGTAAGGATACAACACCATCCGTGGCTGGTAAAAAGAAGCCCTGCTGTGCTGTGTGTAGATTACTTGCACAGTAACAGTGTTTAACACCTTTTCACAAAAACAAACTGAGGGCTGTCCTTGTGAACTTGATAGTGTTATATAAACAGGGTCAGTGGATGCTGAGGTGGCATCCAGACAAAGAATGCTCATTGGGATCAGTTGAGACTTTATATATAGTGCTCCTACTGCTGTAGAATCAGTTATGACTCCTGTGGGAAACTTTAGCCCTGCCAGTCCAGATGATGGAATGCGCCCCACTCCCACACATAGCTGCAGATGGGCTCTTGATTTTCCCTTCCACTCCATTGATCACATATACAGAACTGTATTGACTTCTTATGTGGTAGCGCCACAATGATTACCTAATCCCTGGCCGCATACAAAGAGATCCTGATGGAACCTCCAAAACAGAAAGAGCACAAGGGGATAAGAATGCTATGGCCAGATGCCTCACAGGTTGGCAAGAGTGAGAAGTTAGAACCAGGAATGCATATATACAATGAACATGTTCATTACACTAACATAAAACTGGTCAGTGAAGTTTCCGATCTGCTTCAGCAGACAGTTAACAATAGGTTTGACATAGACGTGTAGGACAATTGATGGCATAGGAGAGGTCCATGAGATAGAAAGAAGTAGCTAATACGTGAAATACCCTTAAAGTCATTTTCTGTTCTCATAGATAGACTTTACGTTGTTTGCAAGTTTAATCTCACCATCATAAGGTCTGTGATGAGAAAGGGGGGCGAGGTGGTAATACTGTTGAAAAGATCAAATTATGTATGGCACACAAGTAGTATATTCACACTGTAATGTACTTTTGTTTTTTAGGTCAAGCATAAGCATTCGGCCTCATGTATACTTTTAGTATACTTTGAATGGCTTAAAGAGATTTCATTTGTTGGTTGCAGTGTCCTTTGAAAATTCTGGCTCGCTAGTGGTCAGTTCTGCCTTTTTCTGTTTCAGAGCAGTGACCAACTGCTGTATTATTCCACTTTGGTTACTTTATCTGTTGCTGTGACAAACTATTTTTGTTATTTCTTTGGTGCTCCCCTTTCATTGTGGGTGTTTTAGACTTTTAGCTGCCTGCGTTTTATTGCAGCCTTCCGTTCCTCCCATCTCTTCCTATGTCACTGACATTTGTTTTAGCTTTATTCCACTGCTGTCCTCATTTACCTCTCGCTCCCAAAATAAGCTTAATTTACAAAAGAAACAGCAGGTCGTTTAGCTCACTGCTTACGAAAGCCACAATATGCCCTTTCTGGTAGAATGTAGCTAAACCTAGAAGCAAAGATGTGAAACTTGCTTAGCCTCGCATCTTGAGTCTCTCTCTCTCCAGGGCCCCTCCATGCCAGAACTCGACATCGCACACAGGCCATTGCTTATCTCCTTTAATGGAGCCATAAATCTTCTCAGCCTTATTGTAATGTGAGGTAAGAATGCTTGCAAGACTTTTCATTCTGTTAAAATAAAAAATAAAAACTTTTCCAGCCTTATTTTCCAATCTCTGTTCAGGTTTTTACAGAGGTAGTGCAGTCATCTTCTTGTCTCTCCTCAAGGGCTTGTGATTTCTGATGTCAGTTGCCGCCAGTGACCACCAAAACATGTCAGAAAAAGTTAAAATTATGAGACAGGTTTGACCTATTTATGTGGGAAGAAAAGTCCAGTTCTGAATTTACACAGCTAATATCTCTAACTCAAGAAAATGCAAGACCTATTGTATTGCAAATGCTTGTTTCTTTTGTTCCTTTGTACAACTGCACACATTTTAATAAAGGGGTAATTTCGTTTGCGCATGAAAAAAATCAATAATTTTATTATGTGCCGCTTGCTTTTTTAGACCCATGTTTCACTATGTTCTGCATAACCTGGCGCTCATCTATACAGTAGAGCAGATCAACAAAGACCCTGAACTCTTACCAAATCTCACATTGGGTTATCAGATTTTTGACTCCTGTGCAAGTGACATAAAAGCTCTTCAGAGCACTCTGAGCATCCTGTCACAGCAAACAAAAATGGTTCCAAATTACTGCTGTCAGCACAAAAGCATTGTGGCTGGTTTCATCGGCGACTTATCCCGACCAATCACCAATACAATGGCTCAATTTTTGGGAGTCTACAAGCATCCACAGGTAGGAGGCTGATTTATTTCAACTGTCTCAATTGTAGCACTGGCATGTGTGACCATGCGTGAGATTCTAGGAACAGCCATGGATAAGGCAATTTGCAATAATGTGCTATGTAGGACCATGAAGGGTAGGGTTGTTTGCCACCAGTTGCATCCTGGAGCAGCACAGTCTTGGACCTGCTGACAGCCCGTTGTCTTCCATTGGCTGCTTCTGAAAATGTAAGTAGCCTCTCATGCTCTTTACTCTCTATTTACGGCGGAGAAGAAGAGGGAGATGCATAGGTGCTCGAAGTAGGGGTGCAGGTTGTGCAGCAGCACCACTAAAATAACATTGCTGGAGTTCAGAAGATAAATGAGCAATAAGGATAAGTTACATTTTGTTTTTATCTTGTCAGATTTGTCTGTGTTCAAAGACAGAGGTCAAAAGTCAGGTTGTGTCTTTGGGCAAATTGTTGCTTATTCTTTTAACAATCAGATTGGTGTTTACTTTTTCTGAATGCAAACTGAGAGGATTTTCTAAAGTCTGCTATGTGACAATCTTGCTGGGGTACAGGCAGTATGAACAAAATGCTGTTGGATATAAAAACACAACAAATTTGAGATATATGCACTTGAACTCTACAAATATTTGAAAATATTATCATCAGTTAGGAAAGCACAGAGGACCACATTTTTTGTAATGTGCTGGAAACAATGATTTTAATAGGATTAAAACAAATCAAGACACTATTCTTTGTAATGCACCAATGATTGCCAAAACCCAATTTTCACTCTTCATTTGTATGCTATATAATTATAAAAATAAACCTGCATGTCTATGCCAATTTAGGGCCTTATTACGATTTTGGAGGACAGAAAAGCCCATCCGCTGTCATTCCGACAGGGAGGTTGCTGCCATTGTGGCTGCCTCCCTTTACGAGTTTCCCGCTCAGTCAGTGGGTGGAAACCTCATAATCGAGCCGATGGCAATGCTGTAGGTTGCAGGGTGCAGGGTGCACCAGCACCCTAGCAATGTTCACTTCTGCAAAGCAGACAGTGAATATTGGAAGGGTGCTGATGAGGTGGGCCCCTGCACTGCCCATGCCAAGTGCATGGGTAGTGCAGGACCTCCCCTGGATCCCCCTGCACCCGTTCTCCACCAGTCTTTTCATGGCAGTGTTACCACCATGAAACGTTGGCAGAGAACAAAGTCATAATCCCAACGGTAGTGCTGCAAGCAGGATTAGAACCGCCATGGCCTCCAGGCTGCCGGGATGACTTATCCTGAGTGTGCTGGCGGTCCATCTGTGGCGCAACTTCGTGGTCGCAATATGGCGCTCGGACTGCCACCACGAACCTGGCGGTCATAAGACCGCCAGGTTTGTAATGAGGCCCTTACTGCCCTTTTCAATAGAAAATGTGCTCTCTGTAAATTACAGTGTGCTACCTTGCCATGCTTTTTTAATATATTTGCAAATGTGCTCCAAAATGCAACACCAGATATAAACCACTCCCATGCCAATTTCCTGCTGAATGGTCATAGCTCATTTGCTAAACTTGTTCTTTGGAAGCCACTTAGTTTTTTCACAATCCCAATGACTTCAGTGATGTAGGATTGATGACAGCACCCCCACTCTGAAAATTGTTCCAACATCACTGCTGACATGTGAGCGAAATACAGAAAATTGAAATTAAAAAAGAATAAAGGAAGGGGGACCTGAAGAATATTAAAGGAATGGAAAAGATACAAGTAAAAGGAATAATAAACAAGTGGAAGTACATGGAGTAAAATGGTCAGGAGGGAAAGACAGTAAAAGAAGGCACAAAGACAGATGGGAGAAGGTAAGAAATGGCCAGAAGGGAACAAACCAGAAACAAGAGATGTGGGAAAAGTGTATGAAAAAGAAAATCACAGGAGGGTGAAAATGTTCTAGCCTTCCTTAATCATAAAAACAAATGACAAGGCTTTATTAACGGACGTTGCACAGGTATAGCATGGGTTGCAAAAATGCAAGTTTCTCTTAGAAGCACTTAACAGGTTCCTATAGATGCAAATTGTGCCTCTTTAATGTGTGACCCTTTCAGTCAGACTTCAATTTTTAGTCTACAGAAAGGTACACACTGTTACCTGCAGTCTGTTTTTCAGATCTGTTCCCAACCAAACACCAGGCATAGCTGCCACATTTTCAGATTCTTTATGTGTGACCTTTGCATGCTTTCATCGTACCTATGAGTGACATTATATTAACAAAAGTGGATGTGGGGCTATTGAAGTAAGTACATTAAATTGTCAGCCTTATTTGGAGCAGCTGGTCTGAAGTGTTTTTTTTTGCTCAGGATCACCAAGGAAATCCTGACGTTCCTGAAAAGAAAAAATATAAATTACCCCCACACCCTTGGAGAAAACTCTCAGTATATCAGGGTAATATGTTCTTTTTTTTTAGAAAAAACTCACACTTTGGGAGTTTGTGTTTGCAAAACAAAAAAACTTGGTGAGTGGGCCTCAGGAGACACTGGGTTGCTCTGCACACTTTTTGTGCTTTCAAAGGTGCCACTTTTGCTCAATAAGTTCTGTGGTGGAACAGAATACAGGTGCAGAGTCTCATTGGGAAGTGTGAGAAGGTTACAGGGTGCATGGCCTGCTGGTCACTTTCTTAGTACGGGTTTCTTAGACATTGGAAATTAGGCTCATAGTCTCACAATGAATGATTCAGAGCAGGGAATGATGAGGGGTATTTAAAGGGAGGACTCCCAAATATAATCCAAATGAGATACTGTGGGACAGATTTATGAAAAGTGGCACTGCACTTAGTGTGCAACCTTGTGTGAAGATTGCACACTGCTCAAATGTGCAAGTGTAATCAATATAACTTGATAAACACACTATATTTTCCCAGTCAGGGATGTACAATGCTTAATACATTTATGGCTTGGCCAGTGGGGTTGTGGGCATGACTCCTGTTTTTGCTAAGACAGGAGCCATGTCGATGGGGGTTGTGCGACAGGAAATGGCGTTACTCTGCCTAGAGGCATTTTTGTGCCTCTAAACAATGTAGCACCATAATCCAGCGCACAACCTCCAGTTCTCCCTACGCCTCCCCCACCCAGTTAGCGTCATCTACAATGACACTAACCAGGCATTACCGCCGGCTAGCGCCATTCCATAGAAATAGTGCCAGGCCTGCGTCCAGGAATGGCGCTAGCCGACGCTATACTTTTACACGCAAAACTGCGCTAACACAGTAAAAAAAGTATAAACCAGGGCCTACGTTTCCTGCTTTTTTGGTATTCACAAAACTAAGTTACTACGAGTAACTTTAGTACTAGTAAACTTACTAGTAGTAAAGTCACTACTAGTGGAGGACGCAACTTAGACTTCATCTCTTACACATTATCACTGTGCAAGCTGCATTTATATTTTGACATTATATCTATTGTGTGCCATAACTTCATTGACGTGTATATTTAAATGCAATAATGAAATGTAACCACTGAGAAAACTGAAGCTTCATACGTGTGTGCTACTGTTCATTTTACCATGAAGACTTGTATTTACGTTTGCATTTATATTTTAAGTCACATTTGCATATATTCTGAATGTCAAATTTGAAAGTGTAGATCATGTATGCCTTTATTCACGTTTTGCATTAGTTCTTGAGTAGAGCCAGGTATTTGAAGTGTACAATAAATGCTTCGGTAAAGTTAGCCTGCTAAAGGCCTTAATTTGCTTTGCTACTTGTTCTTTTCCTTTGCAGGTGAATTTTCAAGTTTACATTAGTTAGAGAAAGGAGTAATTGTTGTCAGAATATAAATAATTGATTGTGTAGTTACTTAAAACCATTACAAAAGCTCACAATATATACAAGTAACAAGCATTTGCAATGCAATAGGTCTTGCATCTGCAAGAGTTAGAGCTACTGGCATTGTAAATGTCAATGGTGGTCATGACAACCTCGGCGGTCTTTTAAGAAGACTGCCGAGGGACCGCCGTGCGGAAGACCGCCAGTAGTGGCGGTTTGCCGCGCGGCGTATTATGACCGTTGGCTGCCCTTCGTCGTTTTTCCGACGGAGAGCCGCCAACAGCCATACTTGCGGGCGGTGGGGAAGTGGAGGTTGCTCCACCTCCACCGCCACGCCAACAGAACACCGCCGAGCTAATCACGTCATGCGATTCTGCGCGGCGGTGTTCTGTTGGTGGTGTGGTGTTGGCGGAGCTGCCCCCATGGCTCCCGTCCCCTCCTGGAGGATCGACGGAACAGGTAAGTCAATCGTCCGTTAGGGGAGGGGGGTAGGGGGTGTTGTGTGTTGTGTGGGTGCATGGGGGTGTTCATCTGTGTATGTAGGGGGGGTGTGTGAGTGCGTGTATGCTTGCGGGGGATGATGCGTGTTTCGGAAATGTGTGCGTGTATGTCTGTATGTATGTCTGTATGGATGTGTGCGTGAATGTGTGAATGTGGGTGTACGTGTCTGAGTGTGTGTGTGGATGTTGGCATGTATGTCGGTGTGTGTGCGTGTATGTGTGTTGGTGGTGCCTGCGTGCGTGTCGGGTGTGTGTCAGTAATGGTATGTTGGGGGTCAGGGTGGGGAGGGGGGCCCTGCCACCTTTGGGGGGTGGCAGGGGTGGTGGGGGGTGTAGGGGAGGGAGTCGGGGTGGGGGTGACGGGTGGGGGAGACCCCTATCAGTGGAAGGAATTTCCTGGCACTGATAGTGCTTACCGCCATGGATTTCATGGCGGGTCCTACCGCTGGAAATCCACGGCGGTAAGCCGGGTCACAATACCAGCTGCGGTATTGTCACGGCCGCCGGGCTGGAGACCCAGGTCTCCAGCCACGCGGTCGTCTCCACCCTGGCGGACGGAACGGGAAAGCGGCGGATGGCCATGGCGGTAACCGCCATGGTCATAATACTGAAAAAAAGACCGCCAGCGTGTTGGCGGTCTTACCGCCGTTTTAACACCGTCCGCCAGGGTTGTAATGACCCCCAATGTCTTTTACCCTTGTGTTTTGGTTTGGAGTAAAAGCCACTGACTAACCAAACCACTAGCACCTCACTGTTCCAACAGCACACTGCAGTGTAAGCATTAGGACCCCTTGAAGCGATATAAGCTATAAGCGCTAGATTACTCATAGCTGTTGAAATGTCAATTATAGGTACACTGACATTATGAAAATGTCACACATAGCAATCTGAAACCTTGGCAGCTACGCTTATTGAGGCAATAAAATTCATCCTGAAAGCCATTCCAGGGCAATACACACGAGAGGCAAACTGACAAAAAGCATCCTTTTACTCTAAATGTGCATGCACGCATTTGATTTTACTATCTGCGAGCATGTGCTCCAATCTATTTATGTGAAGACTTACTTATACACACACACATATGTATATATCTGTATATACATGTTTGTGCTTGCGTCTGTTTAACTATGAAGTTAAACTTCTGTGTTATCGGTGCTCATCTGCCTTTCATAACTCCTAAACTGACATTGCTCCTAGGCACTGCTCTGAAACTTTGTGCAACATGGTAATTTTTGCTTGTGAAACATCTTAATAAGTCTTTGTGGAAACCCATGCTCGAACTTGCGCACACACACATCCACCAAGTATATATACAATAACATAAGCCCGCATCAATATCTTTCATTTATAATGAAGATTGAAAAGACAATCATATTTGGATAGCTCTACAATGGCTTAAGTAAGACACTGGCCCTCGCAACTGTGACCATCAACCATACACAATCACTGCAGAATTACTGCTTCGTTCCGTCCGCCATTTCTGTGCAGACAGAAACCAGACATGTTTTTGGCTTTAATCATGTACCGGAGACCTTTGTGCTCTTACATTGTTATTTTTTTTTCTAATCATCTAATCCTCAAGCAAAGTAAGTGTTGCTGTTTCTGAGGATACTGCACCATGCTTGCTGTATGCTGTTCAGTTCACCTTTGCCTCTATTTGCTGGGCTGTGATTTATGCCTTTGAAATAGGCAGTATGTCCTGATTGATCCTGTTGGGTGACAGCAGTTGCCTAGCATCAGGTTTGTAAAGAGGCCTAGAATGCAGTTGGCACCTCAGAAAATAGCGTCCTGCTGTTTTGTTTCCAGTCTGGGACACGGTTGCGGAGCCCTTCCAGCCTCACATGTTTTGCAAGTCACTATTTTACACTTAACCACGTGGAGAATTTTAAGGAAGAAATAATATAACATGCCACTAGAATAAAACAAGCATTTGAACTGCAATAGCTCTCGTGTTCGCTCGAGTTTCAGCTATTAGCGTTTTCTTGCCACAAACTGAAAATAAAAAGTAAAACATTTGACATAAGCAGCCGGTTCAAAGCGCTGCTGAGAGCTCGCAGAGACAGACAAAAGGAACAAGCATTTGTAATGCAAGAACAGAAAATGTGCGAGGGAGAGTAATGAATGGAATAAACAAAGTCACACATCACTGCAGATGAAAAGTAAGTAATAGACTAGAGCCCTCTTAACAGAAACAGACTGGGGCCACTGAAGCATCCAGTGCTCTGGTCAAATGCTGTTAGCCTTTGAACAAAGTAATCCCTAAGCACATGCTTCATAGGCACAAGTGGAAGGGTACAAGTACTAGGGCCATGCTCCAGGGGAGTGTACGACTGTGGAAAAGGTGGGACAAAGAGCAAGGATTGACCACTAGCAAGCAAGGATTTTTTAAGGACACTGAAACAAACCAGTGAAAAAGCAGAGACCCCACAAAGAAGTATAGAAGAATATACTAAAGTATATACAAGAGGCCTCGAATGCTCGACCTAAAAAGTAGCCCCATACAAAACCAGACTATGCAGAATAAAAGCGATAACAAAAACACATGAGAGAGCTCAACAGAAAAAAAAAGAAAAGCACAAAATACACAACAGTGATTAAAACCGTAACAGGAGGCGTTACGTAAAAATGTTGTCCAGGTAAGTTAAGAATGAAGGGTTAATAATCATGTTGGGAGGGCCGTGCATGAAAAGTGCAATTTACAGTGCAAGAGACCCTTAGGTTAGGATAGGTTGCAGCCTCAGCGATTACAAGACCCGCAGTTAAAACCGAAGACTTTAATTAAGAGCAGGGACGTGATAAGAGTGTCGTCAAGTAAGAAGCAGGTGTCAAAGGGGTCATGATAACTGAACAATATCCTACAGTGTAGCATGTAACCACAACATTTAAGATCATGCAAGCGCCAACGGAGTACAATGCTGCAAGCAGTATCCTGCTACTAGTACCTGAGGTCAAAAGGCAATAAGGCATTGCAAACTGGCATACAAGGCAATACTGCAAGCAATTTACTGATGGCATAATCACTTCAACTATATGCTTAGCAGTACATCGGGTCAGAAAGGCAATAAGGCATTGAAACTGACATACTTGGGAAGGCATACCACCCTTCTGTGACTTTAAACTGGCACGGTGGCTGAATTCGTCCAGCCATGACCATACATTTGCTAATCTGGGCCAGGTCTTTTGCAGTCACTTCTGAGTAAATAAATGTCATGGTCTCATTGTAGGTTCTTAGTCCATTTTGTAAAAAAACTCTTCTGAGATTTTTTTTTCCAATGTGCCCGATATTCACTTATGGGCAAGGTTAATAGCCGTGTCATTAGTATATTTCTAAAGGCTTGTCTCCACAAGGGAACTATAAAATATGGCTGTAAGTGGGCGGCTTCATACAACTGGACTAAGCCCTCTAAAGCATGGCTGTCATTAATTTTCCTGATATCCTATTCTCTTGATAATCATTTGCCCTGTGCTTTTAGCATCCTCTTTAAAGCTTCTGCTGTCAATAGGGTGTTTTCTACAGCCTCTAGACTCACATCCAGTGTGGCTTCAGCCGTGACTAAGTATTGTGACCAGATGGATGCTTGTCCTTGGTAAAAAAAAGTGCAGCTCTCAATGAGTCCATAGCAGCCCTAGATAACCGATGGTAATACTTGAATATATCCTTTTTACAATAAATGTCCATATTGTCAAGCCCAAATTCTAGGTGAATCAAAGTGCATCGTGTCCCTTTGGGGATGCCGAAGATCTTTCTATATGCTGACACATGGCAATGTTCCAGAGTTTCGGTGAACATGCCTGGAGTAATTTTTGCCTGTACTAGTTTCTTGGTAGTAAAGCCTGAGAAGAGGAATCTTGGCAAGAAACATGACGATCTGATGAGCAGCTGAAGCCTCCTATTCATTGAGTATCAGGAATGGAGGCTTATTCAAGGTTGTAATAAATGTTCAAGTTCTGTGAGATTAGAAAGTCTGGTAGTGTTCCAAATGCACAACCCGTGGATTGGCCTCAAACCCATCTTCCTTAAAATGGATGCTGATATCATGAAGTTCATCCTGTGTTTATATTTCCTGCTCAACACTATATGCAGCAAGGCTTGAAGTGGTTATTTCTATATGACATATGGTTCTCGAAGAACTCACTGGAGGAAGCCTTTTGCTACATTTTTAGGTTCTTTCTGCTAATACAGTGTATTACATTAATTTACAATGGTTCTCTGTTGATTATGTAACCAGTCTGTTTTAACACCTCCGGACAGCATTAGCTCAGAATGGGCAATCAATATACATGTAGTGGGTTAGCGTTGAAATGGTAGGGTTATGTGATGTTTAAAAAATATGAATTATGATTTCTTGGGAGACTGTTTGCTCTATGGTTACTGCAGTTTTTGTAATTTTCTATTTAAAAAACTGTATATAAACCCTTGAATTTGGGGGTGAGCTGGTATCTTTTGGTCTCTACTAGGGACGCTGTCCCATTTCCTTCTAATTTTGCTGCACACTGAGACTTGGGCCCAGATGTATCAAAATTTGATGCAACGCAGTGCAGCAAGACAGGTTGCTTGGCTGCATCAAATGGAGAGGGCAGGAATGTGCCATATCTATCAATATATGGCACATGCCTGCTCTCTCTTTGTGCTGTTGTGCTTGTGGATGCCTAGAGCCAATGCAGGCACCCTACGCCATGGTGCAAGGGTGCCTACGTTGCAGGCAGGATTGTTTTTGTGCAGGAAGGAGTATCCTCCTGCATAAATACAATCCTTGAAGGTGTTTTCCTCTTTCTAAGCATGCTTCAACACACTTAGAGAGAGGAACCAATGAGGAGAAATAAAGATATTTCTCCTTGTTGAGCCTCTGTCGGGAAGGTGTACAATTTGGACACATTCCCAGGTTTATCTGTCTTGATAAATCTGGGAATGCACCAAAATACATGGGTGGATGCATGGTAACATCCACCCTCCACCCATGTAATGCCTTGCTGGAGCACAGTAACGCCAGTAAGCGGCTTGTGCTACCTTGTGTTACTCCTGCTTTACCAAGCAACACAGGTCCATGCACAGTGGCCTTGTGTGGCTTGGTAAATCTGACTTAAGGATTGCGCTGCCCTTGCGACACCCTGTGTAACGCAAGGGCAATGCAATCCTTTGAAAAATCTGGGCCTTAGGCTAGTTCGGATTTTGCCTATTATTTTGTACTGTGTCTATTACTAAGAGCCTTCAAGGCAAATTATTTATTTGTATTTTAATGAGAATGCTACTGCATTTGCGATTTTCAACTTTCTGTATTGCACTTTAACTTTTAAAAAACCTGCATGGCTTTTCTAAATTTTTAACCTCAAACTCCCTTTTTGATATTGCTCAATACCAAGGGAAAGAACAAATAATCAGTTGCTTCATCAAAGAAAAAGGTGTCCGTATTTTGTTTTTACCCTATGCAGCCCTTTAAATGAAAATATAGAACTGCAGGTACTCACTCTTCTGAGTACCTGTTTGCTCCTGGGAAGTGCTAGTACTCTTCCCAATAAATGTATTGCAGCCATGCTGAGAAATGCAGGTACTCGCCCTTTCAAATTAAAGAAGTGCAGGTGCCTGCCCATTTAAAGCACTGACCCTATGGCATTTATTGCACAAGATTCACAACAAGTTTGCATTGAGTGCATAGGCTTGTATCAAAAGAAACCTAATGAAACGTTGAGTTAATTCTTTTGTGGTATTCTAGTTCCGTTCTTGACTATAAACGGTTTGGTCCTTGTATCATATGTCACATTGAATCAAAATAGTGAACAGTCCACACAATGCCTTATGCATATTTAAGCTATATATATAAAGAAAAAACTAAAAGTGCTCATCGTCTTTAAAAAGACAGCGTAGAACTGCTTGTCCCACCCTTGCATCCCTATCTGCCCTTGCTTTAATGCAGTAGTGCTAAGTGAAGGTATGTTTGTTCTTTTAAGTAGATTTCCATCAGTGGCATTTGAGCAAAGAGAGTTGTTGCTATAGCCCATGTTGATATGGCCTTTACACTCCTTGATAGAGATCTGCTCTCTTTTGCAGGGTAGAAAGCTAACCATGCTGCTACCCATTTGGAGATGCGTGTTTCAATACTAGGTCTTCTTTGCGTACATTGAAAAAAAATAAAGCAATTGGTACAACTTTCTGAAATTTGTTGTTCTGTCCAAAAAAAATAATACATCTCTTTACATCCAGTTAATCTTTCAGAGGCAACAAAAGGATTCGGAAAGAAAGTTTTGAGAATTATGGACGCACTGATGTGAAAGCCTGAAGGTACGGTCAGCATGAATCGAGGATTAGTATGACTTTATCCTTGATAAAGTGGAGATAGCATTTCTTTATTGTATGTTATGTTCTGTCATGTGATGCTATTTGGTGAGTACACTTCTGACAGACAGACTGAGGTCGATGTAAAAGGTCATGTCTTCAGTTGCTTTGCAGAATTTGAGGACTAAGGAGGAGTCTCAGATGGGTCCAGGGAGGTTGTTCCAGGTCTTGGGTGTGAGGTACAAGAATGCTGAGCCGGCAGCTGTGGCTCTGCAGATGCGGGTGATGTGAGTGAGCAGGAGGCCGGTTGAATGTAGGTTTCCAGTCAGGGTATAAAAATTGATGTGGCTGTTGCGGAAAGAGGAACCTACACTGTGCAAGACTTTGTATGTGTGGGTAAGGAGCTTTTGTGGATGAAGAACCAGTGGAGCTCTTTGATGTGTGAGGTGATGTGTGTGGGGTGGTAGTCTAAGTGTGAATCTGTCCGCTGCGTTTTGTATGACCTGAAGCCTTCTGGTCACTTGAGTGTGATGCCAACATAGTGCACTGCCATAGTCCAGTTTGCTGGTGATAAGGGTTTGGGTGACTGTTCTCTGTGTGTTGAATGAGAGCCATTTGCTAATTTTTCTCATGTATTTTAAGGGTGTAGAAAAAGATAAGGTGACCGGGGTGACTAGGCTGGTCATCGAGAGTTGGTTGTCCACCAACATGCCCAGGTTCTTGGCTTGATTAGCCATTCAGGGTGTTGGTCCAATATCTGCTGGCCATCAGATACAGTTCCACAGAGAAGTGTTCTTGCCGAAGAGTACTACTTGTGCTTTGTATCTGTTGAGTTTAAGGCAGCTCGTCTTCATCCAGCGGCCAACTTAGGATATGCATAAGGTGAAGTTGGTCCAGGAGTTTGATATTTTGTTGGATAGGGAAAGGATGAGCTGGGTGTTGTTGGAATAGGAGATGTTGACTCTGTGGCATTGGATGATGATGGCAAGCTGTGCCATGTAGGAGTTGAACAGCATGGGGTTGGGAGATGATCCTTGGGATACTCCGCAGATGAGGTTGCCTACAGCTGAGCAGTAGGGGGCCCTACTGATAGACTGGATGCATCCGGTGAGAAAGGAGCAGATCCACCAGAGAGTGGGCCCTCGTATGCCTGCTTTGTGGATATGTTGAATCTTGATTGGGGGTGGGTCGATTAGGCGGTTTCTGTTCAGGTAGCCCGCTAGTCATTTGTTGATGACTTTCTCCAGGACTTTGGCAGGATAGGACAGCAAAGAGAACCATCAATAGATACCATGGTCATATGGTCTGCTGAGGGTTTTTTCTCAAGGGGAGTATGGTGGTGTGTGTTCAGGCATCTGGGAAGGTGGCTGTGTTGATGGAGTTGTTGAGTAATGTGATCAAGACTGTACAGATGGGGTTGAATCCTTTGGTGAAGATGAACTGTGAGCAGGGATTCAACAAGCTCCTGAGTGACTAGATCACATGGTTGATGCAGTTTCCCCCATTGTGATGATGAGCCAGGATGTCATTACACTATCAGGGGACAAGTTAGCTGCGATGGATGATGGATCTGGCTGAGGGAAGAAATTGTAAATGTTGCTGATCTTGAGGCTGAAATATTGGGAGAGCATGGTACAGAGGTCATGAAATGGGGTGATGGTTGTGGAGCTGTTGGTGTGTGAGGTGAAGTCCTTTAAGACGGTGAATATTTATATGGCATTGCTTGTTGGAACTGATTTGCTGGTGGTATAAACTGAGGGCTGACCTGTGGGTGCTTTTGTCAGTTTCATCATGGGTTTGTCTACATCTTTGTTCAAGTTGTTTATAGTGGCGTTTAGTGAGTCTAAGTTCTTCAGTGTACTAGCTCGCTTCTGGTCTGATCCAGGTGGCAGTGGTGGTTTTGATTGTGCTAGGATGTTGGCCCAGGAGATGACCCAGATGTTAAATTTAGTGATAAATCAGAAGCGTTCTTTGTGGTGTTGTTTTTGGCAGGCTTGGACTCTGTGGTCCATGTTTCTTCTGGGATCCTGTTCCAGTTTCTTCAGGCGTGTGAGAAATTGGATTGTTGGTTGACTGGGGTGTTAGGCCTGGTCAAGCAAAAAGCCACAATCCTTTGCAGGCTGAACCACAAAAAGTCACCAAATTAGCTTGTGCTTAACCCTAGATGGCTAGGCACAAAAAGCAGTCAGGTCAAATGTAGAGGCAGTGTGTTAAGTATGTCTGCAGTACACAAACAGCAAAATAGTGAAAACAACAAGCTAATAAAAATCCCAAACTAGTTTCGAAAAATATTTAACACCAAAATCAAAAAAATCCAATTAGCAGAGCAGGAGTTGTGAATTTTTGAAGTTTAAATTGTAAAATAGTGCTTAAAAACAAAAAGTGGCAACCACAGACATCTGCTTGTGCTGGACAGGGGGAAAAGTCAAAAGTTAAGGCTGACCACGATGGAGCGCGGGTCAGGTACACAAAGTGGATTGGGCCCGGTCACCACTTACCTTCGGACTTAGAAATTTGTTTTAGAAAAAGTCTCAAAGAAGTTAGAAGTTTAGCGGAGCAAGGCTACAGGAGTGTCCCAAGGAGGAAGTGAGGTCGTTGGATAGCCGTGGGGGAAAGCTGCCGTGAAGATTTTTACCTTCGGACTTAGTTGTGGAGTTGAAACTCAAAAATCTTCAGCGGGACGAGGCAGGAGGCTGTAGCCGAAAACAGTTCGATACCCCTTTTGCGAGGAGCCGCTGGAGAGGATTTGCTGCTGCGGAGAAGCACATAGGGGGAGAAGCCACAAAGTCAATTCATCCGGCGATGTTCCTCGGGTGGATAGGGTGAGCAGGTTAGTCCTGGTCTCCTACTGGTTCTCAGATGGCTTTTAAGCTAAATTTTGTCTAAGTCCTCACTTTTGGAAATTGGTCATCTGGGCACCTTTAACACCACAACAAAGGGTCCAGGAGTGGGTGCAGGCCTCTTGGGGGTTCAGGACTCACACAGGCAGGGTCCAATTGCAAACGTAAGATGGTGGTAGCCTGTTATATCCATGTGGCACAAAATAGGAGACCAGTTGAACTTGCCCTTGGAGTCACTTCTGGAGTCCTGGGTGTAGGTGGTGATGCAGGGCTCTACAGCAGAGCTGGCCTCCGAAGGTTCCAAGCAGGCTCCAGGCAGCAAAGCACTCCTTCCAAGTACAGCCGCAGTCTGGCAGAGTGCACAGCAGGTCCCAACAGCAGGCAGTCCTCTGAGAGTCCTTCCACAGGTCTAATAGTGAACTGAGGGGCAGGTCTGAGAGTCCTCGTTTTATACCCTGGTGCCGTGGGAGAAGTTTCCAGAAGAGTTCTCTGAGTTCCAGGAATTTGCTGCCTCCCCTGCCTTGCCTCCTAGCTGACTGCACTGACAGTGCAGGGTTGTTAAACCTATTGTGTAGCAGCAGAGCTCAGCCCATTCAGCTGAAAGTGGAGCTCTGCTCAGCTCCGCTCCTCCATCCTGCCAGTGGACAGGCCTTTCAGGCCTTGCTAATCCCACTATTGTGTGACTGTCTGGGGTGAATACACAAAGGCCCAACTGCCCGTTACACCCATTCATGTGGCAGGAAAATGCCAACTTTCTAAAAGTGGCTTTTTAAACTTGTGATGATAAATCTGACTTTTCCATTAAAGAGGGTTTATCATTACAAGGTCATAGGTACCAAACATGACATATCTACTATCTCTGGTTCAGGAGTTATAGCTTATTAATTTTGTATAGGGAATCCCTAGTGTTACTCTATGGGAGGGGTATGCCTCTCAGTAGTGAGAAAACGGATTTGAGAGTTTTTTCAATACTAGGACATGGAAAACTAAAGAGTGCTTGTCCTACCTTTTACGTACACAGTACCCTGCCCTATGGGATACCTAGGGCCTATCTTAGGGGTGACATACATGTAATAAAAGGGGAGTTTACGGTTTGGCAAGGGGTTTTAAATGCCAAGTCGACCTGGCAGTGGTACATTGCCTTTAGGCTCCAAGGGCAGGTCTGGGACAAGTTTTAAGCGGCTACTTAGGTGGGTGGCACAATAAGTGCTTCACGCCCACTAGCAGCATTAAATTTACAGGCCCTGTGTATATGGTATACCACTCTACAAGGGACTTACAGGTAAATTAAATATGCCAATCAGGTGTAGGCCAATCAAACCATGTTAAGGGGAGTGAGCACATGGACTTTAGCACTGGTTAGCAGTGGTAAAGTGCACAGAGTCCGAAGGCCAACAGAGCAAAATTCCAGCAAAAAATAGTAGGATGAAGGGATGACCCTGTAGAGAGGGCCATTTCCAACACAAACCCCTCCAGCTAAATCCAGGGTAGACTAATCAATACCTTGATGGACTTCCCTGCTTATGCAAAAGAACGTTCACAATGGTTCTCTACAACAGGGGCACTTGTCAGGTCTACGCCTCTCTGAATTCCATTTGGCCCCACTGTCTACACTCCCCTGAGCCAGTGAACTGACCCATGGCGAACCCTTCTTCTCACCTGTGGACTCCATCTGTGCAGCACCTAACCTTAATTTGCTCACACATGCATTACAGTAGGCAGACAGTACCACCAATACCAACAGAGAGATGTGGCCTGTTCCACCCCTTGGGTCTGACTTCTGTCCCCAGCCCAAGGAAAACTCTGTCCATAAGAACAACAAGCAACAGTGCCCATTGACAGCTGTCAGTGTTAAGAGCCAGGCCCCAGTCATCCCTGGAGTATCTGACTTCTGAAGTTTCTCAGAGTTGGAAGCAATAGCCCAAGGTGACCTGCACCCTTTTTCCACTCTCCTACCCACCAGTTCAGGGTTGGTAACCTGAGACTGGTCATTCAGCCCAAGATCTGTATCCTGAGGCTGCACATGAGTCAGGGGTGCGTCCTTTCTCCCCCTACCCTCCCATCCAGGCTTCTGTACCCTCTGTTAGTGAGTGGTATACCCAAATGTCTGAGCCTTCAGGGTGCCCTGGGTGGCCACCTCTCCTGGCTCTTCTGTCACTGGTGACAACTCATTCCCCAGGAGGCAGTCTATGGGCATCTGGGGACTAACTATGACCCTTCTCTGGGTCACCTCCCCACCCCACTCCACGGATACCAGAGACCTCCCCCTGGGCCTGGGTAACCCTACACACCTGACCGGTGTACTGCTCTGGGGAAACCAGCCTTCCGGTACTGTGGTCCAGCTGGCCCCAGTGTCCTTCAGAACAGTCACAGGGACACCATTCACTTTCACCTGGTGGAAGTGATGACTCACAACCACCGGGATCCCAAGTTAACTCTCTGAGTCTACTTCCCAACTAAGGGAGATTAGGGTATCTACTATCTGGGGCCCCTGGGGACTAGCTCCCCCTAAGGCCTCGTGGGCCACTCCTGTAGAGTTCCCACCAGTGGGTGGTTTCTTTGAACAGACAGAGTCCCCCTGCTTGTGTCATAGTTGGGAGCAATCAAAGCAGTGGGGTTGGAAATGGTTTGCCCTGGGCCACAGCCCACCAGAACCTCCCTCCTTCTTCTCAGAAGAGACATCGGAACCCTTACTTTCCCCCTTACTTGGCTGGGTCTCCCCTAACCTCCCCTTCCTTCTGCTGAGGGGAACCTGAACCACCCCTCTTGATATTACTCCCAGGTACCTTTTTGGACACTGTAGTGCTGGACCAGAGACCTGCCTCCGCAGCAAGCTTCCTTGCTGTCTAGCTTGCTGTCTACCAGGTGTTGGTGCAGCTCTGTAAAACAACTACTTAGCATGCGCTCCCTCAGAATCAGGTTGTACAGACCATTTAAATCATCTACCTTGCTACCCTTCACCCAGCCCTTCAGTACCTTGCTAGCATAATCAAGTCTACCCAAGACTGGCTTGGAAGCTTGTGGCTGTCCCTGAACATCTGTTTATATTTTTCAGGGTTCAGCCCAAATTTAGAGAGAAGTATGGCCTTCATGGGGGTATACCTAGTCAGGTCCTCTACCTCTAGATTCAAGATTGTGTCCCTCCCCACTGGAGGCATATTTCCCCACTAGCAACCCACCCATTGCTCCTCTGGAACCTTATCAGTTCTCATGGATACCTCATAGACTGAAAGCCATTTATCTATATCATCCGCCACCCCATAACTGGGCACCAGGAATTTGGGAATGTGGACGCTCACTTCTTCAGTAGGCACTGCTGATTCACTGCCACCATTCCCACTCCACTTCCTTGGCTTTAATGTCCAGCTCCTTCATGTCTTTCTCATGTTCTAACAGTAGTTTTTTCTCAGCCAAGGTCCTTTCAGCCTTAGCTTTCTCCCTCTCCAACTGTAGTCTGGGCAAATACAGCTTGAGCTTCCTTTCCTCCCTCCTGTCCTCCAAATCCACTTGAGACAGGCCTTTGGAGGACACACTGCTCCCTGCTCCATCCTGGGTTTCCTGATTCTCCTCCTGGGGGAAGGGATGTTCCTCCTGCAGCCCTGGGTTCTCCTCTGTCTGGGTTCTCTTCCTCATCTAGTCAAAGGTGCCCTTCTGGACCATCCTCCTCTGTTGTTGATTGCAGCCTTGTGGTGATGTCACTGGAGATACATGGAACACAATGACATCAGTTAGGTGTGTGATGTAGTAGTGTTCCATGCTTCTTCTGGTCAGTTATTCTCTGTGCCCCTTTTGAAAACGACGTATCTTCGATGTGTTCAATAAACTGCTTTTTCATCTTTATCAGCATAAAAGAAGAGTTCTTACAAAGTGACAATGACGATGAACAGGAATTAAACATTAAGGAGAAAAGTACAATGTACAAATGAGGGAGTCGCTGTACCGCTGTACATCGTATTTGTGAGTAGAGAGTACGGCAAGTGTCTGACTGGAGCTGCAGTGGGCTGACCATGTGGCTGATACTCTAACTGTGTGCGGGTGTACTCTAATGGGAGAAAGTTGGCACTCTGGGCAATGAGGTGAATATCAAATGAAGACAATATCCTCTGACGGTGCACCCTTGAAGGACCCCACCCTTGAGCCCTAAATGTGTGCTAAGCGCACAACTTTGAAGCATTAACCACAAGAGGCACTCGTTACAATAACACAATTTAACAAAATTAGAAAAAAGTACTATGAAGTCAGTATTCTAGAAGCAAAACAATGTTCCATGTATTTCTGGAAAGAATAAGATGTAAATAAACTTCAACGCATATTACAATATCCTGTAATTGAATATCAATATCCAAGTCCAATTTAATGAAGATTAAAGAAGATTGTCATGTGTGTTGCTCCGATCTTATTTCATGACCAAAAATCAAAGTCCCAATTTGTTCAGTCGATATTCAATAATATTCTCCATGTGTATCATGTAATTGTATCACCAACACCGATTTCAACCTCACATCCAACCTTACAGCCAACAGTGTTTCGTCCGGGGATTTCCCAATGACTTAGTCAGGGCTAAATATTGCAAATGCCATATTTGCGGTAACTCAAATGTTGAGAGTAAATACTCTTTGTTATTATGCCCAAATATATTCTGCTTACCAAGCACGCCTGTCCTGATGTTGATATCCGATTACGAGGAGAAGTTCAAATATGAAATGCCGCTTCCCGATCGCGAGTACGCGTCGGGCTCCTGGCTATCATTTCCGTCGTCGGCAGCGTCTCCACAACTTGAAAATAAAAAGGTGGCTGATACTGCAGCAGCGTTATACTGCAGCGTTTGGGGTACAGAGTTTATTTAAAAGGATTCATGGAGAAAGGAAGTATTTTTAAGATACAGTCGGCGGTTAACGACCGCATGCTGAGTGAGCGCACAGAGTGGAACATTGCGCGCGCAGAGTGGTGCATTGTTTCTTGATCGAACGCGATCGGGTGTGTGCGACGCAGTGTATCGAGTTTAATAAAATAATAAAACCGAGTCTCAACTTACCAGTGTTGTGTACACAGAGTTCCGTTTGGATCGTTATTTTTTTAATTTCCAGCATCGCATGTTAGGAGACTTGTTTTAAGGTTTTTTTTCTGCTGGTTTAAGACGGAAGAGGAAGTGCACGTCAGTAACATAAAAAATTGACTTCTAGGGATAAAAGGAATCGCCCATATTGGAAAAGGTGCTCATTGAAGTATATCTAGCAACAATGAAAAGGGACTTATGGAGAGGTGAAAACGTTGGCCATTTTGGAAGGAGTTTCCAATTGGAGTAATCGGTACATCTACTGCACACTTTACTTTTTAAGGCATTTTCTGCGTTTTGGGCTACATCTACTGTGATTTGCAAAAATTACTTTCCATAGCAAATCATATATTCTGCATTTAGGACAATACAAACAAGTGTAAACCTTAAATTATAGCAACTTACACGTTTTTAAAGTGTTCAGTACAAAGTACTTTTACATTGACTTGCACTCTATTTTTTTTCTCTCTCTTTTATTACAGCTTTATTGGTGCAAGCCATTTTCATGAATTTTTCAAATTGCTGATTTGTAATATATATATATATATATATATATATATATATATATATATATATATATATATATATTTGTTATCATCAATTTGTTTGGTTACTTCACACTATGCAGAATGTATCACCTCCGGAACCGTTTCTTCAAGATCCTGGTGATCGACCTCTTGGATGGAAATTATGGTTAAGAGCTTTTAAAGCATATTTAGGAGCCATTGACGGGCATAGGTTTAGACCTAACAGAAAGAAAAGTTTGATGTATAATTATTTGGGAGTAGAGGGTCAGAACATTTTTCATCATTTGCCTGTTTGTGAGATGGGTGACGGAGAAGATTTAAATGAATTTGAGGTGGCAATTATGCAACTAGATAAATATTTCATTAAAACAAAAAATATTGTGGTGCATAGATATACATTTTTTACTATATCACAGAGTCTCACTGAGAGTATAGACACTATCACCACGGCTCTGAAAGTATTGGCAGCAAAATCTGAATTTGAAAACTTTACCTTTCAACTTATCAGAGATCAACTAGTTGCTAGATGTCATTCAAAAGGAATCCAAGAGAAGTTTTTAACATGTAAAGATCCTTTCGTTAGACAGAGCAATTGATATAGCGAAGAGTATTGAATGCTCACTAGAAGATGCAAAACAGTTAGAAGTGTTGTTGTCCAACACAACAATTTCAGGAGTTAGCAGTAAAACTTTTGCTAGTCAAAACAGTGACAACAAAAAACAACTGCATATTGACGTAAAAAGGCAGGCAGTAGTTAGTAGCAGTAGAAATAACATACAAGCCAAACCAAACCAAACCAAAAAGTTACTTGTTATAGATGTGGGTCGTTATTTCATGTATCATCTTTTAAGAACTGTCCGGCTATAAATCAACAATGTAGAAGCTGTGGAAAAATGGGACATTTTTCCAGAGTATGTAGAGGAATAAAAGGAAATAGTATTCACTGTGTGTTGAATGAGGATGTCGGAAATAACTGATGAGCAAGCTAAAAATAAAGAGTTTGTATTAGTAGTTAAAGGCACAGAAACACAGACAAACAAAGAGGTAGTAGATCATGATATTGAGGTATTAATTGATGGAATAGAGGTAAAAATGTTAGTTGATACAGGAACTCGTATCACAATTGTATCACAAGAAAAATTCAATGAATTGTGGGCTATCAAAACTCTTCATCCTCCTGATATATCAACAGTAGCTTTTGAAGGAAGCAAGATCGATTTAATTGGATATTTTTGGGCCTCACTAGAAATTTTAGGGGAAGTTATTCATGGGAAAGTTTATGTGGCCAAAAGAGGAATTAATATCTTAGCTTTGTTACAACAAGCCGAATTCAATTTAACGATCAAACCGGGATGGGATAAACCTGTTTTTATTGACAAGAATGATGCAAATTCTGTTAAAATACTCCTAGTGACAATGATGGTTGGGAGAGAAAATTTAAGAAATTATTTCAAGATCAGTTGGGAAACATTACTGATTTCACTCACACTATAAAGGTCAAGCAAGGATGGTTCCTGTAAAATATAAATTAAGAAAAGGGCCTTCAAGTGTAAGAACAGATTTATCTAAATTATTGAAAGAATTGTGTGCACAAGGCATTATTGAAAAAGTAGAAGCAACCTTATGGTTATCTCCTGTAGTTTTAGCTAGGAAAACAACAGGAGACCTAAGGATGTGTGTTGATTTAAGATGTGTGAATGAGGCAATTTGGGTAGACAGTTTCCCACTACCAAGGATTGAGGATTTAATGACAAAGGTTGGTTCTTCAAGTTGGTTTACTAAATTAGCATAATACTTTATCTTTTTGTACGGATCTTTCTCTTACATGAACAAGTCACATTCTTTAACACATGCGAAAAAACACTCTTCAATCTCTGTCTCCCAATCGTGTTCTTCATTATCCTCAATAGGTAACCTAGATAAACAATCCGCCCTACAATTATTACCTCCTATAGTATACTCGATTTTAAAGGTAGACTTTAAAAGTTTGGCAGACAGTCTTGCAATGCGAGCTGTTGAGCGTTTTACTGTTTTACCCAATAAAATATCCACAAGAGGAGGGTGATCAGTTTTCAAAATAAAAGGTCTGCCCCATAGATACTGTTTACATTTTTCCACACTCCACACAAAGCCTAGAAGCTCTTTCTCAATGACTGAATATTTGCGCCCTTCTTGGCGTAATGTTCTTGATGCAAATCCTATGGTACTTTCACATTCACCCATACATTGTGACAACACAGCCCCTAAACCATACTCACAAGCATCAACTGTCACAATAGTTTTCTTTCCCTCTGTAAATGGTTGTAAAGCCGGAGCTTTAACAATTTCTTGTTTAATTTTCTCAAACATTTCTCCCTTCTTTAAATTAAGTAAACCATGTTATAATCATTCAAGTATTTATCAATGTTTCCTTTATATATACATAAAATGCAATCTGCAATTACATGAATGAAAGAAAAAAAAATAAAGAAAAACATTGGCCAATCTGAAAACCGACAAAAACAATACTTGTTGCATTTATGAAACAATGAAATCTTGTAATTTATTTGGTTTCATATGAACCCTTGTACTTCTTCTGTTTATATACGTATTGTCAATATTATCATCATTAAATGTTCTGGTTTTCTTAATATATTGAGCTTTTTCGGAATTTTGAAACTGAAACCTTGGATCCAATGGTATACGAGAAACACTCCACCAACTTCCATCTGACAGTTTCACTGCATTCATGCGTATCTCACAAATATGTTGAGATTCTTTGAATTTTGACAAACTTTCTCTTACTAACACCAGGTTTTTTACTCTTACCCAATCTCCCACTTGTAATCTGCCACTTTTGCTGCAAACCTCGTCCATTTTCTCCTTACTCATAATATTGGAGTTATTTTCTGCTGTTTGCCAAATTTCTTTTACATTACTTCCTTCATGGAACAACTTAACCATCCAAAAAGGATACAATTCATTGGAAGCTATTCTTCCTCTTATGAGTTCAAAACGACTCTTGCTATTGGCTACATGTGGTGTTGTGCGATAAGACCACACTAAATCTTTGATAGCTTGATCTATACACATGTTATTTCTATATGCAGCCTGAATACACTCCACTAATACTTTACTAAAAAGTTCTACTTTCCCATTACTTTGTGGATGATACAAAGGTCTTCTAATATGCTTGACACCACATTTACTCAAAAATGTAAGCATTTCCGTTGAAATGAATTGCAGTCCATTGTCAGTTAGTATCTGCTCCGGAAACCCTTCTTGAATGAAAATGATTTTCAAACAATCAATTACACTTCTTGTAGTTGGAAGCCTAACTGGTTCAACCTCAACCCCTCTCGATAAATGATCAATAACCACTATAAAATGTTTAATGTTAGGTGGTAAAATATGGTAAGGTCCTAGAAAACCAAGTCCTAATTTTTGCCAGGCTCTAGCTGGTGGCGGGACAAATGACTCAATAGTACTTTCAGTAACTAACACTTTTTCACTCCTATTGCATCTTGTGCACCCCTTAACAAACTCATCAATTTCTCTGTCCATCTTCGGCCACCAAAAATCACTTCTTATTTTTCTTTTTGTAATAGTGGCATCCAAATGACCAGAGTGAGCTGTAGCAATTTGAAACATTCTGATGGTACAAGTTTGTTTCCCCTGACTAATTTTCCCCCTTCAATGGATAACTCATCTGAGACCTTCCAAAACATTTGTAAATCCATGGATACATTTTTCTCTTTGGGCCACCTGATTTAACCAAAGTCATCGCTTCAAGCCTCTTGACCTCTTCATATGCCCAGAAGCCCATCTTTAGCTCCACTTTTGAAGCCTTCTTGCCCACTTTTAGCCCCCTTTATTTGCAGAGCTTTGATAGCTCAGCCCTGTTCAGGCTGTTAACATTGACCAAATCCCTCTCCATGGTAGCAGAGGAAGATGGGGACAGTTAAATTGGGAAAAAAACAAAAATGGGCAATGGAGACTAAGGAAATCAATTCTGATGCCAAATTATTTATCTGGGATTTTTGTGTAACACAAATCACTGTATGGTACTGCACAAACACAAGTCCTGATCCACACCACTGAACACCAATGTGAAAAATTAGGTTGTTGTTTGGCTGGAGTGTGAGCCCTGGTCAAGTAACAGGCACAATCCCTAGCAGGGTGAACCACAAAAAGTCACCAAATTAACCTGTGCTTAACTTTGGGTAACTAGGCACAAAAATCAGTCAGGCCAAACTTAGAGGCAATGTGTTAAGTATGTATGCAATACACAAACAGCAACACAGTGAAAACACCACACAATAAAAATCCCAAACCAATTTAGAAACATATACAAACTTTTAATAGGTTATTTGACACCAAAATCATAAAAATCCAATTATCAGAACCGGAGTTATGAATTTTAACATTTTATTTTGTAAAATAGCGTTTAAAAACAAAAAGCGCCAACCACGGACATCTGGTCGCGCTGGACTGGGGCAAAGTCAGAAGCCCAGTCGGTGCTTACCTTTGGACTTAGAAAATGTTTGAAGAAAAAGTCTCTGAGAAGGTAGAAGTTCAGTGGGGCAAGGTTGCAGGAGTGTCTGAGGAGGAAGCGAGATCCTCGGATAGCTGTGGAGCAAAGCCGCGGTGAAGATTTTTAACTTTGGACTTAGGCCCATATTTATGAAAAATAACGCACAACTGCGCTATAGCAGTTGTGCATCAAAATTGTTAACGCTGTATAACGACTTTTCTGAGCGCCATGAGTGTGCCATATTTATAAAACGGCGCACCATGGTGCTAAGAAAAGGCTAACGTAAAAAAAAAAATGACGCTAACCTTCATGACATGTCATAAGGAAAAATGATGCTAATGCTACAAAAGTGTTGCTAGCATGTTTGGTGGCACTTTTTTTACGCTAATCGTCCTAGCACCATTTGTGAGCCAAAATCGTTTAAAAAAGCCTGCTAAAATGCCAAACAGAAGCCAGAAGAACCCAAGATGGAGAATGCAGGACAGGAGAGACCCCAGAGAGACCCCAATGTGCCCAGTACAAGCCAGAATGGCCAGACAGACTCGCAAGAGAAGGGGAAAAGGAAGAGGAAGTGCCCCTTTAGTGAGGAGAACAACATCTTGATCACAGAGGTGACGGAGCACCACACAAGCTCTTTGTCACCTCCGAATTGCCAATAGGTTGGAAGGAGACATATGGCAGTCAATAGTGGATAAAATCAACAGTGTGGCTGAGGTCAAGAGGTTGGTGACCGATTGTAAAAAGCGCTGGCATGATTGCAAGTGCAGAACTAAAGGGAAACTGGCCAGCAACCGAAAGGCAGCACCACAGACAGGTGGTGGAAGTCTGGCACCCCAGGAGCAGCTGGATGAGCTGGAGGAGATGCTGGCAGGGGTCATGCAGGAGGAGTTGGTGATAGGAGTCCCAGGACAGTGCAGCGTATCAAGAACTACCACAAATGCAGGGTAAGTGCAGCAGGGGCAATCTGGTAACTAACAATAGCAAAAGGGGAGACACATAGGATATGCTGTATGTATGCAAAAGGATTGCATAGGGGCACAATAATGGCTAAACACATGTAATCAGCACTGACCCCACCCCCTATATGCACAGACCATTTCTGAGCCCTCACATCTCTCCCTTCACTGTGGAAACTTTGCTATGTGCCCATCTGTAAAGTCACTGGGCATCATGTACAAGGCCTTTTGCGCAGGGTGAGGCAGCCTGAACTGGGATATGCCTTCCTGCACCATTGGGAATGGGCACAGATGTGTTTTGTACACAACATATGGGTCATGTCTGTGATTACCGTCTGCACTGCTGTACAAGTTGCTGCCATGTACCCATGCTGCAAGGGTGCCTGTGTAGTGCAGATGGTTGGTGTTGTGCACAAAGGGGCACCTTCCTGCATACCATCAGTCACAAGTGGTTTTTCCGTCTCACTAAGGGCCATATTTACAAGGCCTTAGCTCCATACTGGCATCATTGTCGTTGATGCTAATGTGGCCTTGAAATGCCCATTCCTCTTTCGCCATATGAACAAAGTGGTGCAATGCATGCATAGCTCCACATTGTAAATCCTTGCACCGCAATATCTCTGTGCCACATATGATGTATGCAAGGGGGATGTTCCCACGCAGTGAAGGCTGAGAAAATGGTTCAGAAAAATCTACAAGATTTCACTGTGTCATCTTTTGATGTCATTTGGTATGCCTGCCAAAGGCAGACGTTCAAGTGACACACCCATTGTAATCAATGGACCTCCCTGTGCATTGCTGCTCTAACGCCATAATTTATGGCGCTAATGCAGTAAAGCACCACAATAGTGCCATAACTCATGGGGCTACTGTGGAAATGTGAGCCATGGTGCTCGGTATTATGAACATGTTGCTACCATGGTGTAGTTAGGTGAGGCAAGGGGGCGCAAGAAAAGTGGTGTATCGGGAGCAATGTACGATTGTCTGGTTAATTGTGCGGTATGCGTGATGCACAATGCAACACACAATGAACAATTAAGTTACCAGGACATACAAAGATCTCAGACACCCCCTGGTCACTGCTTCCTCACCCCTGAGTTGTTGGACAAAACTGAAGCAAACCCATATGTGAAAAATTAGGAATGCATCAGAAGCTGGGTGGGTCACACATGTCTTGAATGTGAATACCCCCAGCAATACACATGGAATGCCAACTACATGCAGTGCCAAGTGTAAAATGGGCACATACTTACCAGGCCATTATAAGGCATGCAAGGTGTCTTTCCTTGGCATGGTAAATATGAGCTAATGTACTGCACCACTGGAGTGTCATGTAAAAAATATGCACTGGTGGAGCACTATGATGTCAGTGTCTGGGAAATGTGGCACATATTTACCCATGTATGATGAAATGATGCAGTGCAGTACAGCAGCCCAGCCTGCTGTGCTGCTTCATTTCAGTTGTGCAGGGATGTGTATTGTCAATAACATGCAAAGCATCCCTTTACTACCCTTGGTGAAGGGCCAATAAATGATGGCCAACATCAACACAGCCACACATTCAGCATGGTGTAGGGGTGCCTCTGTTGCAGGTCCAAATGCACATGCGCAGGAAGGGACACATTCTTTAACATCAACTAACAGGAATGCCGTCTGCCACTTACAATGACTGTTGATGATTGCAACACTCATTGAAAGATGCAAAAACTAAGCCAACAACAATGTCAGTCCTTTGTAGCACTAGTACAATGTCACCCCTGAGGTGGCATAGCAACCTGATTTATTCTCACATAAACAAGTTTGAAAATGTGTTAGGTCCTAATTCCACCAAACGTGTGTTGTAAGAGTGATGGAAAAGGGTGAGCTGTCCCCATGCATCCTCCTTGTCACCTTTAGAAATGTGTGCTGCATCCTGCACCACCCATTGTAAGGATCAGCCACCTCTTGTGTATGTGTTCAAACAGGAAGGTCTCCCTTCCTGAACAACAACACTCATCCTTGCAATACACATCTTCTTGCAGTATGGGTTCAAGAGTGCCTGCATTTCTGGACTGTGTTGTTGTGCGTAAGATCATGCCAGTGCTGTAACTGGCAACGTCCCCTCTTCACTCTCCCACTGTTGACATGGACTGTCATTGTGGCCAATCGTACTTATTGGCAATTTGAACACATCCTCACTGATGCACTCCTCTCCTGTACATGTCTCATGGTATGTCCCCCCTCCAGACTTCCACTGGACATCCAATGACTTGGGATCTCTCAAGGGGTCAATCTCCTGTACAATGTACATCATCAGAAGCATAACTTGCACATGTAAATAAATTCACTAAGCACCTTTGTTGAATTTGTGTCTGACACAGTAACCGCTTGAACTGTATGCATTATGTGGAGCCAATACACTGAGTACTTACCAAAAGGAAATGGAAGGCTTTGTGTCAGACACCAAGCCATACACAAAGACTGAAACATGATTGAGGTGAATTAAAGTTATGTGGACTAGCAAATTATTTCTGAGACTCTCAAGCATGTCATGTAACGGGTGGCATGTATGGATTGCGATGGCTTGTATGATATACTACACAAGTGTCTGGGAAAAGCTAGGATGGTAGCACCAGTACAACATTGATGTGACAACCAAATTATACATGTGTAAGACTGTGAGAGGCAGCCATGTGTGTGCCATTAGCAATTCCCCAATTTAGGGGGAGTGTAATGACAACAACATCTACAAATATGCAAGTCTCATTACTTACCAACCCAAAGAAATGGTGTCCGCTAACCGGTTTTGGGATGTGTAACCATGCACATCCAGAGTGTCACGTACATTGCTGAAGAATTTCTTTAGTCTCTGATTTGATACCATTGCCAACCTGACAGCTACTTCGCCATAGGGGATACACATAGTCACACATGTAAGTAACTACTGGTTGCAAACCCAAAGGCACGTGTCTAACCTGACCTGTGCAGACATGATACCACCCAGACAGTAAATCATGATGGAGACCATATGGTAGAAAATAACTAGATTTAATAATACAAAACAGTTCTGCCTAAAAATCCCTAAACCTAATAACTTACCTACTCTAACCTAACCTATACTATATTAACAACACTAACTTATTTTAACTTATACTATACATGTAATGCCACATGATAAACATCAACCTCACACCCCCCCTTAAGAGACATCAGTATACAAGGACAACAGTGACTACAGGTAAACATTGACTAACTAAACATATAGCCTAAACAAATATATATATTTTTGTATTTTTTAATTTCTTTTTTCTTTACTTTTTTTATGTAACACACATATTAAAAACATAACCCACCTCCCTAATAACACCCAAGAATAGTAGAAACCCCAAAACCCACCTGCTAAGAATAAAAACTATGGGCCTCATTACAACCTCGGCGGTCCTTGGTAAAGACCGCCAAGGCTGCGGGCGCTAGTATACCGCCAGTGCTGGTGGTATATCTGGCTCCCTATTTCGACTTTTCCACTGGGCCAGCCGACGGTAACAGTGTTACCATCCGTTGGCCCAGCGGAAAAGTCACATCAACATTGCAGCTGGCTCGTAATAGAGCCGGCGGCAATGTTGATGTGCAGCGGGTGCAGTAGCACCCGTCGCGCATTTCACTGCCCAAAGAAATGCGCGATGGGGCTGTGCCTGGGGGCCCCTGCACTGCCCATGCCAAGTGCATAGGCAGTGCAGGGGCCCCCGGGGGCACCCCGAGTTCCCTTACCGCCAGCCTTTCCATGGCGGTGTCTACCGCCATGGACAGGCTGGCGGTAAGGGGAGTCGAAATCCCCAGGGCAACGCTGCTCTGGTGGATTATGACCGCCGGGACTGCCATGGCGGTATACCGCCGGTCCCTGCAGTATGACCATGGCGGATGCGCCACGGTCATGATAAGGCTGGCAGTACCGCCAGCCTGTTGGCGGTACTACCGCCACAATAGCCCTGGCGGTGACGGACCACCAGGGTTATAATGAGGGCCTATGTCCGAAAACTAAAACACTATACTACCTAAACTAACCCTAACTATCTAAAACCCCAACTACTAATAAACCTATAAAACAAGGGGAAGGGAAGATATGCTCCACAAGAAAGTGTCCAAAATTAGCACCTGCTGAATTTTTCCTTCATTGAATGTAGCATTTTGTAGATTTTGTCTGTTTTTTGTTCTAACTTGTCCATCCTCAAATTCAGGTCAGGCAAATCCTGGCGCATTTCTTGCTCAAAGGCTTGTGCCGTGAGTGGAGGTCCTGGCTGGGGACGTGATGGTGCTGCTGTTGGCTGTCTTGAGGTAGATGGTGTGGAACCTGCAGAGCCACCCCTGTCCTTTTTTTTTACTTGCCTGGTGTGTGGGGGCTGGTTTCTGGGTGTTTGGGTGGTCCTCCTTGGGGAAATGCCTGTCCAGACCCAGATGCTTTTTCTCTTGTGTAACTCCGGTCCATCCTCCAGAATCCTTTTTCCACAGCAGGGATGTGCTGGTACCATTCAGCATGTTTCTCAAAAGCACGCTTCTGTGCTGATGACATGTTGGCTGCTGAAATATGAATGTAACATGTCATCAATATGTACGTTGGGCAGAGGATGAACAAGCATGCATTTTAACCTGCATGATCAGATCACCCATGTTGACCACCACAACTCACAAAGACAACATCAAGGTCAAGGTTAATACACATCTGCACCACAACCACCTTCTACATATTATTTATTTCCAAGGTTTCAAAGCTAACCAATGTTGCACAATACCAGTGCACAAGCTTGTTACATCTCAAACAGTACCAGGTCAGCATTCACCATGCTCATCCTATACACCAGTTATGTGACCATGGTAGGTCACACTCATCATGCTGGATAGCTCATGAATGTCCCTCGGCATAAGCCATTTACCTTAGATCAATTGACATCCACCACACTCATCAGAACAAGGGCTGCAAGTTAAATGTGGACTCACCAAACTATGGCCCTCATTATGAACTTGGTGGGATGCCCCGCGGCCAACTGTGCCAGCGGTCAACGGAAGACCCCCAGTGACGGCGGTCGGCTTCCCGCCAAATAATGATGCCTGGAGCCTCACCACCATTGATGGCGGTGAAGGCCGCCAGGCGCCATGCTGGCTGTCGGTGGCGGGTGTGGATGCTGCTCCACCCTCACCGCCACATCAGTCCAGATGCCGCCACGCCTACAATGATGCAGTTGTAGGCGTGGAGGTGTATGGAGGAGCGGTGATGCTGGCGGAGCAGCATCCCCGGAGCCCGTTCTCTCCCAGAGCAGCGCCACGGAACAGGTAAGTGCTGCCCGAGAGGGAAGGGGGAGGGTGTGTGTGTGTGTGTGTGTGAGTTCTGAGAGTGCAAGGGGGTGTGCGTGAGTGTTTGTGTAGGGGGGATGTGTGTCTGAGTGTTTGTATGCATGTGTGCATGTAGGTGAATGGGTGCATGAGGATGTGGGTGGTTGGGGTTTGAGGGGGACCTGTATGTAGGGGTGTGTGGTGGGGAATGGTGAGGGTGGAGCTGGGAGGCACACAAGGATTTTGGGGAGAGGGTTGGGGGGTCGGTTATCAAGGTTCGGGGAGTGGGTGGTGGGGGCAGTTCTAGGGGCTTCGGGGGTTGGGGGGGCGTAGTGGCAAGGGGAGCGTCTCGCATGTCACATACAGGTGACAGGAATGAGCATTCCTGTCACCCGTATGCTTTCCGCCAGGGATTACCTGGCGGGGTATCCCGCCAGGAAATCTCTGGTGGAAATGGGATCATTATCCCACCGCCGGGTCGAATGTGCCTACAGTTGGCCCGGAAGGTCGATTCTAGCCTGACGGTGGGTGGTATTGAACTGGCTGCTTTGCAGCCAGTTCACTACTGTGTTAAGAATATGGCGGTCTGGACCGCCATGCCATTGGCGGTAATGACCGCCACTGCCGGCGTGGCGGTCCAGACCGTCATGTTCATAATGAGGGCCTATGTGCCTGATATGGCAAGGACAGATGTCTGGACACACAGCAATATTGAATCTACATGTGAAAGGTATTGTACGTGAGAATGTAGGCTGGAATACTCACTCATGTGCACAGCAACACTCAGCAACATCATCTCATATGTGGGGCATGCATGTGGGGCATGTGGGGTGCAGAAGACCACCAATACACTGCCGCGGCCGCAGTAGACCGCCACAGCTATTATGACACACATCTCGGAATCTGCCGAAATTCAGACACCCACACAACACCGCCACACCAAAGGTCAGCGATAAACATGAGGAAACAAATCCTCCACCTCCACGCCAACAGAAACACGCCCATGCTATTACGACCCACGAATCCACGCGGTGGTCTTTCAACCGCGGTATTCCATTGGCAGTACACACCGCCGCGCTCAAAATACACACATATACAAAACACCGCCACATTGGACAATTCGAATTACACACACCTGAAACACATACACACACCACTTCCACACACCCAACACAATATAAAACACACACCCACATCACCCACAAACCCCTACGACCACAAATTCTGAAAGAAGGCCAGAGAGACAGCATAGCAATTGACAACCCCATCACACAGAGGCACACAACACCATCACCCACACAACATCCACGCACAAAACACCACACACCACTACACTCACCACACTCATCACCACATACACCACCCCACACCTCACCCACACCACCCCATGGCACGCCAAAGACACCCCCGCTTCTCCGAGGAGGAGCGCAGGGTCATGGTTGAGGAAATCGTCCGGGTAGAGCCACAGCTATTTGGCTCAAAGATACAGCACACATCAATAGCCAGGAAGATGGAGTTATGGCGCAGAATAGTGGACAGGGTCAACGCAGTGGGACAGCACCCAAGAAATAGGGAGGACATCAGGAAGAGGTGGAACGACCTACGGGGGAAGGTGCGTTCCACGGTCTCCAGGCACAACATTGCAGTGCAGCGGACTGGCGGCAGACCCCCACCATCCCCCACACAACTAACAACATGGGAGGAGCAAGTCTTGACCATCTTGCATCTTGAGGGCCTCGGGGGAGTAGGTGGAGGATTGGGACACTGGTAAGTCAAATCTTAACTATCATATCCCCCACCCTACCTGCATGCTATCACACACCCCCACCCTCACCCCCTCCCCTATCACTCCAAATCCTCACTAATGTACCCATAACACAAACCACCCATCCCAACACCAAGCCCTGCATGACACAACTAAGCATGGTCACCCCTCACCAAAGCATGCTCACTGCACATATCCAGAACTCCCCCCCAACCATCATCACACAAGGCCCCACACAGGAATGCTTGCACTGGGGTTCACGCACACCCACCCATTGCACACCATTACACACACACATGCAATAATCATGCTCTTATGCCCCTGCAGGAACCCGAAGGACCGTCACCACACCAGAGGGTCCAGACAACACCACTCCACCCCCAGAAGAGGCCCACAGTGACGACAGCAGCTCTGCCCTACTGGATCTTGATGACCAGCCCGGACCATCGTGGGCCTCGGGACAGTCGGTTCCCCTTGCACAGGCACAGCCCAACACCGACCTTCCACCCTCTGGTAACACCAGCACAGCACCCACCCAGCGGGCCCAAACCTCCCTACCCAGGACAGGTCAATCAGCGGTGTGTCCACCTCTACAAGGCACCCAGGGTAACCCACCACCCCAACAACAACAGGGACCTGGGGGCAGTGGTAGTGGGCACACGGTCCAGGGGACGGAGGCACAGGAACATAGGGGAACTGGGAGGGCTGCTGTGCGACAGAGGGAGGACAGGCCAAGGGAACCAACTCTCCACGAGGCCCTTTCCTCCATCATGGGAGCCTACCACCACTCCCAGGAGATGATGGGGACGGTCTTGGACAAGTTGCAGGAGACCCTGCGCCTGCAGGAGGAGCAGTATTTGGGGTTCAGGGAGGAGCTCAGGACCATTGGCTCCGCCCTGTGCACCATCGTAGGGGTGCTGAAGGACATACAGCAGACCTTGAGGGACACTGTGGCACTCCAAGGGGCCCCTGACACTAGCCAGGACGATGAACTGCCCACCACCTCCGCAGGCGCTAGTGGACAGGACACCCCGCCACAGGACCACCACACCAGCACCCCACCCCCTGCAGACGGACAACCACCACGCAAGCGGTCCCTGAGATCCAGGAACAGGACAGAGCAAGATGGCAAGACCCCTGCCAGGAAATAAGACCACCCTGATTGTCCTCCCACTGTCCCACTTTGTTACCCTGTCCATATTCGAACTGCCCCAGCTCCACTTCCTAAGCCCAGATGGGCAGTGCATCTGTGAGACTAATAGACTGGACTCAGCCATGGACATTCCTCCACCATACCCCATCACCATTTTACAACCCTCCTTCATTTTTTGAGCACTTAAATAAACACCCTGGAAACACAAAACAATCTGGAGTCAGTCTATGATTTTGTACTTTGTTTTATCAATGACAGTGTCATAATGGTTGTACCATTGTAAGGCTAACATACCTATGTCACACATCACAAGCCCTTGAAGGATGCAAGCAGTTGACACGTAGGTTACCACACCTGTGAAACCGTAATGGAAGGGTACAACTCAGTTAACAAATAGTGATTGAAATCGACAAACAGGATAGAGGTAGACGTGTGAAAGTTAATGTAATGCTAAACCAGAAAATGTTCTCACCTGTGTGTCACTGGAAATATTGCTGTATGACTGACTCCCTGTTGTCGTTTTCTTCTTCCTCAGCTTCATCCTCATCACTGTCCGCAGGCTCCACAGCTGCTACAACACCATCATCTGGATCATCCTCCAGCAGAAAAGGCACCTGGCGTCGCAAAGCCAAATTATGGAGCATGGAGCAGGCGATGATGATGTCGCACACCTTCTTCGGTGAGTAGAATAGGGATCCACCTGTCATATGGAGGCACCTGAACCTGGCCTTCAGGAGGCCGAAGGTGCCGTCGATCACCCTCCTAGTCCGCCCATGGGCATCATTGTACCGTTCCTCTACCCTGGTCCTGGGATTCCTCACTGGGGTCAATAGCCAGGAAAGGTTGGGGTAACCAGAGTCCCCCAATAGCCATACACGGTGCCTCTGGAGTTGACCCATCATATCAGGGATGCTGCCATTCCGCAGGATGTAGGCGTCATGAACAGAGCCAGGGAACATAGCATTTACCTGCGAGATGTACTGGTCTGCCAAACAGACCATCTGGACATTCATGGAATGATAACTCTTCCTGTTCCTGTACACCTGTTCACTCCTGTGGGGGGGGACCAGAGCTACATGGGTCCCATCAATGGCACCTATGACGTTGGGGATATGTCAAAGGGCATAGAAGTCACCTTTCACTGTAGGCAAATCCTCCACCTGAGGGAAAATGATGTATCAACTTACGTGTTTCAGCAGGGCAGACAACACTCTGGACAACACGTTGGAAAACATAGGCTGGGACATCCCTGATGCCATGGCCACAGTTGTCTGAAATGACCCACTTGCAAGGAAATGGAGCACTGACAGCACCTGCACATCAGGGGGGATTCCAGTCGGATGGCGGATCGGTGACATCAGGTCTGGCTCCAACTGGGTACATAGTTCCTGGATAGTGGCACGGTCAAACCTGTAGGTGACGATGACATGTCTTTCTTCCATTGTCAACAGGTCCACCAGCGGTCGGTACACCTGAGGATTCCGCCATCTTCTCATATGTCCCAGCTGACGGTGCCTACGAAGGACAACAGCAAAGAACCAGTCACTATTCCTCCAGGTATGTACCCACAGTTACACACAAGACTACACCAGACACAAAACCCTTCCTGTATGTGTGTTGAGTGTAGGCCTAGCTATGTGTGACGCAGTAGTAAATGAAGCCATGTGGGCCCCTGAAATGGCGGCTGCCTGACCTCTAAACTGGGACAATGGGATTGTGGGGAACTGCGCTGGCGTTGCACACCGTCGCGGTAGGCGGTCGTAGACCGCGGCGCAATGCTGCATTGGTTAACATTGGACCCTATGGGTCCCAGGAGCCAATGAACAGGTGCGCCGGCGGTGATGATGCGCACCGTCGCGGACGTCACCACCATTTTCTATCTGTTCAATCACTAGATACCTGACCTTCGACAGGAGAGGACCTACACTGCTAGTGCTGCTGTGACCTCGGTCTGGAAGCGACGATGGCTGCTGCGTCTGGGGAAAGGGCCCCTGCCTTCACTGCACAGGAGTTAAAGAAACTTGTGGATGGGGTCCTCCCCCAGTACACGCTACTCTACGTTCCTCCAGACCAACAGGTTAGTACACAGGGAGCACGTTGTATGTGCTAGGCCTGGGTGGAGAGGGCTGGGTGGAAGAGGGAAGGGGGCAGAGTTCTAAGAACATTAATGCATGGGAATGAATGGGCCACATGGCCAGAGTAGGGAGGGGGCCACTCACAACGACGGTGCAGTTGGTAATGACTGTTCCTCTTCCCTTGTGCATGTCATGTAGGTCAGCACCCACCAGAAGAGGGACATCTGGCGTGCCATCGCCAAGGAGGTTCGGACCCTGGGGGCCCACCAGAGACAGGGCACCCACTGACGGAAGAGATGGGAGGACATTCGCCGCTGCAGCAAGAAGACGGTGGAGGCTCAGCTGGGGATGGCCTCCCAACGTGGGAGGGGTGCCCGTCGCACCATGACCCCCCTGATGTTCCGGATCCTGGCGGTGGCCTACCCGGAGTTGGATGGGTGCTTGAGGACATCACAGCAGACACAAGGGGGTGAGTACAACCTCATTCTGCGGACTTTGCGTGCAGTGGAGGTGTCTGGGTGGGGGAGGTGGGCTGTGGGTGTCCCTAGGCCAGGGCGAGTTAGGTAGGCAAGGCCCCTCCGTAATGTAGGCCATGTGGCACTCTACCCCACCTCAGCAGAGTGCCAAGTCAAGGTACAGTTGTCCCTGTGACATCCATGTGCGCAGATGTCCACCATTGCCATGTAGGCCATATCCCAGAAATTGCATGTGCAGAGGGCAGGAGCACGGCGTAATGCAGGGGGCTGCTGTGTCTGTCTTGTCCGCCAACGGTAGCAGAATGCCATGCACTAAAACTACCTTTCTTCTGTCTCCCCCCTTTTCCTGCTCTCCCTGTCCTTTTGTACATCAGCATCAACAGGCGGAGGTACAGTGGCACCGGAGCACGAGGGACCTGCATCCCACATGGCCATGGAGGGCCACACCACGGACTCTGAATGCACCAGTGGGACGGAGGGCGAGGGGACCTTCACAACGGCCACCGGATCACCAACCAGCGACACGGACTCATCCGCCGATGGGAGCTCCCCTTTGGTGGCGGCACCATCTGTGTGCCCCACTTCTACAGGTACAGCCGCCACCTCCCCTACCAGCACCCCCCTCCCAGCAGCCCCTCAGCGTTCGCCCCGTGCCCGCTCACCCAGGAGGGTGGGCATCACCTTCGCCCCAGGCACCTCAGGCCCTGCACCAGTCACCCCTGCTGCCCTCAGTGAGGAGGCCATTGACCTCCTCAGGTCACTCACTGTTGGGCAGTCTACCATTGTGGATGCCATCCAGGGTGTAGAACGAGAGTTGCAACACTGTAATGCATTCCTGGAGGGCATTCTTTCTGGTCAGGCTGTCCTTCAGCGAACCCTGCAATCTCTGGCCTCAGCACTGATGGCAGCCATTGTCCCTGTGTCGAGCCTCCCCCCTTCAACTTCCTCCACCCAGACCCAATCCCCTGTACCCCAGCCCATCCCAAGCACACCTACAGACCAGCATGCACACAAGTCAACACCCAAAAGTAGCTCAAGCAAACATAGGCACCACACATCCCACAGGCACTCACACAAGCATCACACCCATACAGACACAGCAACATCCACTGTCTCCACTGTGTCCCCCTCCTTCTCTTCTCCCTCCTCCCTCCCAGTCTCGTCTACACACACACCTGCATGCACCACATCTACAGTCACCAGGAATCGCACCAGGACACCCAGCACCACAAGCCACTCACCTGCACTCACCACCTCCACTGCCATTTACACGTCCCCTGTGTCCTCTCCCACTGTGTCTGTGACGCCCCCTCCCAAAGTACACAAACGCCGGCAATCAGTCACCCAACATCCATCCACCTCACGACAGCCTCCTGTACCTGCACCTGCACCCAAAACAGCTAAAGTAACACCTCCGACAACCACCTCCTCTTCCTCCACTCCCAGACCCCCTCCAGCTACCCATCCCAGTGTTCGTCAGAAACTGTCCCTCTGTAAAATTGACCTTTTTGCCCCCACCCCACCCTCCAATTCATCAGTCCCGTCGTAGCTCCTCAGCCAAAAAGCCTCCAATACCAGTGGTGCGTGTTAAGGGATTGTGGAGTGCACCGGCCACTAGGGCAGGCAGTAGGACCCGGAACCAAGGCACTGGCAGCCCACCCCCTGTAAAGGCTCTAAAATTGGAGAGTGGATGACGGGACCGTGTTAAGATTCCTGGTGGGACAACAACTGACATGAGTTCGAAGGGGATTGGTGAGTCAGCTGTGACTCCACCAAAGGTGGGAAAGGTCCAGAGGAAGTCTTGCCAGCCTGTTGTGAGTGTCACGGCGGAGAAGTGTGCCATCATTTCCGGCAGTCCAGACACAACCGCCAGCACAGTTGTCACTGGTCCAGAGAACACCGCCGGAGTCACAGCCCAGGAGGGCCCAAGTATTTTCACTGGTCCAGAGACCACCGCCAGAGTCACAGCCCAGGAGGGCTCAAGTATCGTCACTGGTCAGGAGACCACCGCCGGAGTCACAGCCCAGGAGGGCCCAAGTATCGTCACTGGTCAGGAGACCACCGCCGGAGTCACAGCCCAGGAGGACTCAAGTATCGTCACTGGTCCAGAGACCACCGCCAGAGTCACAGCCCAGGAGGGCTTAAGTATCGTCACTGGTCCAGAGACCACCGCCAGAGTCACAACCCAGGAGGGCTCAAGTATCGTCACTGGTCCATAGACCACCGCCAGAGTCACAGCCCAGGAGGCCTCAAGTATTGTCACTGGTCAGGAGACCACCGCTGGAGTCACAGCCCAGGAGGGCCCAAGTATCGTCACTGGTCCAGAGACCACCGCCGGAGTCAGTGCCCTGGAGGGCCCCGGCTGCCACAGCCCCGCTGGGCAATGATGGAACGTCATGCCACTCACCAGTGCCCAGTGTAGAGAGCGTCATGCCACACACCAATGCCCAGTGTAGAGAACGTCATGCCACACACCAATGCCCAGTGTAGAGATCGTCATGCCACACACCAATGTCGGTATCAGAACCGCCATGTCAAAGCACCGCTGAACAGGGCAAAGACCGCCATGGCAAAGCACTGCTGAACAGTCCTGAACCGCCATGTCAAAGCACCGCTGAACAGGGCAAAGACCGCCATGGCAAAGCACCGCTAAACAGGGTAAAGACCGCCATGGGAAAGCACCGCTGAACAGGGCAAAGACCGCCATGGTGAAGACCGCAGAACAGAGCAAGCACCGTGTAGGAATGAAAGGCCGCCACATCAGGCATCCTTATCCCATGTGCAGCTGGGACAGTGACAGGACATGAACTTTCACGGGGAGACTCATCCAGTATGGGCACCAGTCCCACCCAGTACCAGTAGAAAACTGCATCTACTTGAGAGACTGTGGCTTTGCACTCCCCAGGATGCAGCAGTGGGCAACCCACCCACTGTAGAGACTTGTGAGCCTGTGGCTTTGCACTCCCCAGGATGGCACAGTGGGCAACCCACCCACTGTAGAGACTTATGAGACTGTGGCTTTGCACTCCCCAGGATATGGTAGTGGGCAACCCACCCACTGTAGAGACTTGAGAGACTGTGGCTTTGCACTCTCCAGGATACATCAATGGGCATGGAGCCCCGTCGTGGATCTGGCTTCGCATTCATCTGGCTGAGGTGCCTCCCCTTCCCTTCCCCCTGAGGTGCCTGTAGTATTTCTATCTGATGCCCCGGCAGTGTTCTCTCCGATTGTGGTCAGGTGTCGTTTGTGGGCCTCACCCATGCATTTTTGGACTGTTGGTGCACGGACATTGTTGTGTACATATCTGCACTACTTCTCGTATTGTATATAATTATGAGTGATTTTCAAATATATATCTGTATATTTTTGTATGAAGTATATTGGCACATTATAATGTTTGACCGAATTTTGCATTGTTTTTTTCATTCTTCCGGGGGGATTGTGGGTTGTTACTGTGATTTTTGTGAATGCATTGGTGTGTATGTTGTAATATGCGAGGGTGGGGGTGTTTGGTGGGTGTCCCCCTAACTTTTGCCTCCCCTCTCCCCCGTGTCGTAGGTGCAGTACTCACCGGTGTCTTCTGCGCCTACGTAGCTGTTGTTCGTAGAGGAGCAGAAACACAAGGGCAGGGAGTATTTGTAATTCCGGCTCCATGGAGTCCTCATTCCTCGTGGGATGTGTTGAGGTGAGTGTTTTTCCATAGCAAAAGCTGTTTCCGCCGTGTTTTTATCCACGGTGAATCCGCCCCGGAAAAGGTGGCGGATTGGCGGGTTGTAATACTGTGGGCAGTACATTGTCTCCCGCCTGTCTGTTGGAGGTAAACGCCGCGCTGCTTGTCTGTACCGCCGTGGTGGGCGATGTGTTAAAGTGGCTGTCTTAGTTGGCGGTTTCCACCAGGGTCATAATTACCTTTTTTTGTCCACCGGCCTGTTTGCGGTATTTCCGCAGCTTTAACACCGTCCGCCAGGGTTGTAATGACCACCTATCTGTCCTCTCCACCACATTTCTGGTCATTTTCTGTGCGTCATTGTAAGCCTTCTCTGCATGTGTATGTGGTTTACATATGGGGTCATGACCCACGGCTGGATGCTGTAACCTTCGATCCGCTGCAATGGAAGGTGAGCAACAGTGTCAGACTTGCATTTGTGTTTCTTTCTAACTGGCCTGCCCACAGTATTTGTCATTGAAGTGGGGAATCTGACTAGCATCTGGAATTGTTTGGGTTCCTGTTTGCATTCATGATTGTATTGTTGTGTGGTGGTGCACTTTCTAGTTAATTGTTGAGCCTCAGGGGCATGGTGATTATAAGATGTGTCTGGCATGACAGTTCATTCATGCTGGATATAAGTGATGTTGCAACTCATTGTACATTTGTCCTATAACTTTTGACCTGCAAAAGAGCCATGTTATGTGAGTTTGTACCGATTTTGTGTGGTGTGTGCCACGAGGCAGGTTTTGTGCCCTGTGTTGCATGTGAACCCTCACTTCGACCTGGTATACCTCCCTTGCACTCAGAGCTGTAATCGATATTTCGTGGCTAGCATGCATGTGTGTATGTAGAGTTCATACACAGTGTGTAATTGTAGCTTGAGATGTATTTCCATGTATGTGACTAATTTACAAACAGCTGTGGCACAGGACAGGGCAAGAGGTATTTTTCAGCAACGCCTTGCATCTCCAGTAAAGGCCAGCAGTGTGCCATATCTCTTAGATATGGTGCATTTCTGACCTCTACCAGTGCACCAGCAGTAGTTGAGCTGTCAAGCTTCAATGTAGGTACCCATGTAGCATGGTAGAAAGATGGGGACTTTGCGGGTTTGACTGTTTCTGTGCAGTAAGGTTCCCTTCCTGCACATGATCAATCAGTGATGACAATTTCCTGTTTCTATATGTGCTGCAGTATGCACCACACATGTGAGAAGTATACACAATGAGAATATCAGATATTTGTCTTCATAGGACAGTGGTGATGCCACCTCTGGGTGGCATTATTTGATGGTGCTGCCTCAGGTTTCCAGATTGTCGTAAATGTGGGGCAGTGCCAATATGCAAGCTGTTTGACGGTGGCATGCCCAATGTAAATCATACTGCTGCCCACTTCCACACTGAGTGATGTGTGTTAAGGGGACGTATTTTCAAGGCAATGTTAGGACTAATATAGTGGCTTGACACCACCTTTTAAATGCATAGAGGGCACTGCTCCCCTGGAGCATCAGTAAAAGTGACAGTCCGGTGGTGTAAGGGGTTTGTACTTGTGGCCGTATGTGAGGGTGATGAGCATTGGATGTGTTGAGTGATGCATGTTGCATATGTATTGCTCAGTGGTCATCTGTGCTTCTCTGTCATTGTGTGCAGAGTGTGGAGTGTGTATGTCCACATGTTTAGTATGTTGTATGTGTTATGTAGTGTCGGCTTGCTTACCTATGAGTAGGCCATTGCCATATTGTCCATCCTAGAAGCGTTGGTTCATTATTGAGTGCTGGAAGATGTAGGCATCATGCACGCTGCCAGGATATTTAGCGAGGATGTTGTTGGATATCCCACGATGGTCTACAATGGCATTCATGTCTATGGAGTGTGTGTGTTTCCTGAGCCTATAAAGGTGTTCCATTGCAGCAGGAGGGACAAGTTGGACATGTGTGCAGTCCATTGCACCCAGCTCATGAAGGAACCCAGCAATTTGGTAGAAACCTTGTTTTATCTCCTGCTGAGGTTGCTGGGTGTTGGGGAACAGGATGTGGTGGGGAGTAATGTGGATGATGGCGTCCAGGTCCCTGTGGCTCTGCATCATTTTACCGCTTGGTCTTGTGCGACAATGATATGCAAGGTAGGCGTTCCCTGCTAAAAAAAAACGCTAGCCCGCTAGCGCCATATTTATAAGCCATGGGAAAAATGAGGCAACTCAAGGATCGCCTAGGGAAAATGGTGCTAACTCTGATTTGTCTCAAAATGTTAACGCCTGATCAGACCAGGCAGTAAAATGACACACAGCCACAATTATATGAGAAAACCTCAGGAACTCTGGCAAACAACAAGACAACATGGACCTGTTACTGCTACATCTCGGCACCTGGAGACGATGACAGCGACGATGCCAAGTGCCATCAACACCACCACTGCACCTTTAACCACCACAACATTAGCCACAAAGGCAGCACAGGAGAGAGCGAATATTTTGCCAACAGACATCCATCCTTGGCCTCAGGGATCAAGAGGTCGTCAAAGTACACCTGCTCCACCACATTGCTCCCAACATCACAAGAGTGGAAAGTCCAACAACCATACCACCCATGACCAAGCTCCTGGCTGTGCTCCACATACTGGCCTCTGGCTCGTTTCAGACCACCGCAGCAGGAGTTGGTGGTATCTCACAACCGTCCTTTTCTGCCTTCCTCCCTACGGTACTGGACACCATCATCCGCCTCACTCCCCACCACATCCTGTTCCCCAACACCCAGCAACCGCAGTAGGAGACAACAGTGGGACGAGGCAGGCGGCTGTAGCCAAAAACAGTCATACAGGGTTGGATACCGCTTTCAAAAGGAGCCGCTGAAGAGGATTTGCTGCTGCAGAGAAGTACATAGAGGGAGAAGCCACAAAGTCAATCTGACCAGCGATGTACCTCAGGCAGATAGGCAAGCAGGTTGATCCAAGTCTCCTCCTGGTTCTCCGATGACTTTTGAGCCAACTTTTGTCCCAGTCCTCACTTTCAAAAATTGGTCTTCTGGGCACATTTAACACCACAACAAAGGGTCTAGGAATGGGTGCAGACCTCCTGGGGGTTCAGGACTCATGGAGGCAGGGTCCAGGTATAAACTTAAGATGGTGGGAGCCTGCTACATCCCTGTGGCTTGAAAACAGGAGACCTGCTGGACTAGCCCTTGGAGTCACTTCTGGAGTCCTGGGTGTAGGTGATTATGCAGGGCTCTGGAGCAGGGCTGATCTCTGAAGATCCCAAGCAGGCTCCAGGCAGCAAAACAATCCTTCCAGGTACAGCAGCAGTCTGCACAGCAGGTCACAACAGCAGGCAGTTCTCTGAGAGTCCTGCCACAGGTCCTGTGGTGAACTGAGGGGCTGGTCTGAGAGTCCCAATATTATACCCAGGTGCCCCTGCCCCTAGAAGTTGGGAGACGTTTTCAGGAGAGTGCTCTGAGTTCCCGGAAGGTCCTGCCTCCCCTTCCCAGCCTCCTAGCTGGTTGCACTGACAATGCAGGGTTGTTAAGCCTATTGTGGGGCAGCAGTGCTTAGCCCATTCAGCTGCAAGTGAGGCTGTGCTCATCTCCGCTCCCCATCCTGCTGGTGGACAAGCCTTTCAGGCCTTGCTAATCCCACTATTGTGTGGCTGTCTGGGGTGAATACACAAAGGCCCAACTGCCAGTTACACCCAGTCATGTGACCTAGGCAGGCTGCAGGCACAGAGGGCTAAGGGCAGGAAAATGCCAACTTTCTAAAAGTGGCCTTTCCAAACTTGTGATGATAAATTCAAATTTCCCATTGCAGAAGGTTTATCATTACAAGTTCATGGGTACCAAATATGACATATCTCCCACCTCTGGTTCAGGAGTTATAGCTTATTAATGTTAATAGGGAATCCCCAATGTTACTCTATTGGAGGGGTAGATCTCTCAGTAGTGAGAAAACACATTTGAGAGACATTTGTCACTACTAGGACATGGAAAATTAAAGAGTTCACATCCTACCTTTTAATTACACAGCACCCTGCCCTATGGGCTACCTAGGGCCTACCTTAGGGGTGACACATGTAGTTTAAAGCTTGCCAATGGGTTTTAAATGCCAAGTTGACATGGCAATGAGGCACTTAAGGCTACAAGGGCAGGCCTGGGACAAGTTTCAAGGGGCTACTTAGGTTGGTAGTACAATAATTGCTGCAAGCCCACTAGTAGCATTTAATTTACAGGCACTGTGTATATGGTATACCTCTCTACAAGGGACTTACAGGTAAATTAAATATGCCAATCAGGTGTATGACAAGCAAACCATGTTTAGGAGAGTGAGCACATACACTTTAGTGCTGGTTAGCAGTGGTAAAGTGGGCGGGGTCCGAAGGCCAACAGTGCAAACATCCAGCAAAAAGGTGGAAGGAAAACATTTTTGGGTGACCCTGTACAGAGGACCATTTCCAACAGGGCGGATTTATGAAGTGGTGTTCCGCGCTGGTAGGGTATGAGCAGGTCGAAGTGGGATGAGTGCTTGGCCAGGCTGGACAGGGGAACGGTAGACTTCTCCACTGATATGTTGTTGAAGTTAGTGAAGATGAGGTTAATGGGGTGTTCGGTGACGCGAGTGTGGCCTTTCACTCAATGTGTGAGTGCGAGTGTGGTCAAGTCCTCCTGGAGGTTGTTGGTGTTAGGGTCAGTGAGGTCTTTCCTGATAGTTGAGGTCGCCAAGGAGGATGAAGGAGCTGAGTTGAGCACCAGAACGTAGTGAAGTCAGAGATGGAGTTGCTGAAGTCTAATCATGGGCCAATAGGTGAGAGCGCCTCCCAGAGAGGAGATGTTTGAAATGTGCAGTTTAAAGGCCTGATGTTTCAGACAGTTTTAGGAATGTAACAGAGCATTGAATTTTTTTGTTGAAGATGATGACTATTCCTCCTCTGGGTTGGTGGGTTCTATCCTGTCTTGCTCGGGGCGAGGGGAATGGATCACTGTGGCAATGTTAGGGGCCAATGTTGAGGTGAGCCAGATTTCTGTCAGGAAGAGCATGTCTGGTGAGGGGTTGAGCAGGAGGTCTCAGACCTCCATGGCTTTTCTGACCAACCAGTAGGTGTTGAGATGAAGGCAGGTAAGGGAGGGCTGATAGCTGTGTGTGAGGTGCGTGGTTGTGTGTATTGGGTGGAGTGGGAGGTGGAGGCAGGGGGAGCTGCATGCTGGGGGCATGCAGAAGAAGTGACAGGAGGCACAGGGGAATGCACCTTCTGTGTTGGGCAGTGCATGGAGGGGCATCTGGGGTCAGGGCTTGGAGCCCTATGGCCCTAAAGCTTGCATTTAGCTTACTGTTCTAGCAAAGGTGATAGTAAGGAGCAAAGCAGTTTGCCTTGACAGATATTTGATATGTGCTTTTTGGAGAGGCTCAAAAGACTCTTCATTAGTTGGGATAATAAAGTATTAAGTTCCCATTCAACTTGACAGAAAGAAAGCTCTAAACAGGCCTCCTTTAAGGAATTCCTGGATGATTTTTTGAGACAATAAAGGAGGTTGGTTCAGGGATTGTCTGCATCTTGCTGTAGCAGCCCTGAACTGCTGAGTTTCAACATATATGTATATACTTTGGCGGTGCTGTGAATGAGTTAACACCCTTTGCAGTGTGCTAGTGAATGACTGACATGCTCCAATATGTTCCATTGAAGTCCACCATGAAGTGAAGCCTTCATCATTTCTATGATTTATACCAAATTATACTTACTGCTTGTCTTTTATGGGTTGTATCACCAGACAGCAGAATAGGATTGGACATATGCAGGATGACATCATACCCAGAAAGCATGTAAATAGACACACTTTTTCCTTTGGGTTGTTTCTGCAACTGGCCTGGCTATGCTCTGAGAGCTTTCTGTCTCTCTTGAGATGGTCTTTCTTTGTATTGAAGCTATTACAGCCCCACAACTTGAATTCTTTTTGCTGGATCCATAGATTATTTGTCTTTGTTTAATGTTAGGCCTAGTCTTTGAAGAGATTGGTACAAACTGTGAATGATCTCCAGGTGGATTATACTGATGATCCTACCAGGGCTCTTTGATAGGGTAGGTTCCTGTTTCTGGCTCCTCGTAATGGCTGAAGATGCCAATGTGCTCCTAGAGATCTGGCAATATCAGTATCAGCTTTATTACTCTGGAGCACATCATTGAAGTGTTTGCCCAATAGTGATTCCACAGAAATGGTCATATTGAGAATCCCGTTTTGTTCCTCTGATGTAACAACCTTGCCTTCTGAACATTCACTTCTGCCAGCTGATATAACCATAGGTTTTAAACATCTATTGCTGACTCTACAAGTGCTGCAGACACTCTCTCACCCTCATGCAAAAAGAACATCATTTCCCAACTTTTGTCATCCAGAAAACATTCTGGATATGGGCAATGTCTGACTACTTCTGGCAGTCATACTAACCTAATATGACCATTGCACTTGCAGTTCTGATTAATATTACAGTCACTGTGTACTCCCTCCGATCTACAACCGTATCTATCAGGTGAAGCAGTAAAATGTGTTCTAGTGTTTCTAGACTTCCTTTATGCTGCTTACATTACCACCAAATCTGAGTTTGGATGTCCCACTGGACAGATTGGTGTGTTGTCTAGAGCTTAAGATTTCTTTTCTTGTCTGGGTAAAACTGCAGCCATGATCACTGCACAGCCTGCACTAATTGTATGCCTTCTTGCATAGTTAGTCTAATACAGGGATTGCTTGGAACACTCTTCTAGATGGCTCTCTGAAGGTGTAAAGAAAGCAATCTGTTTCCTTGGTTGTCACTGGGATGCCAAATACTTATGACACATTCCTGTTGGAGAGCCTATTTGGGTAAATGTGGAAAGCTCCACCATTGATAGTATGTAGTTGTCTCATTCATATCCTCTTAACCTTGAGGGTCCTGTGAATTTTGCCTTCTTCCTTCTTTGAGTGTTGGTCATCATCAGAGATATCTACTTGTATTGACTTTGTTGGGATATCCCTGAAATGTTGGAGTTGATGGGCTGGGGCTGGACGAACTGATGTGACAGGTTCAATTAGAGCAGACACTCTGCTGTCTCTTTCATCGTTATATTGTTCCTGTGGTTCCTGAGGGTTCAAAGATTGGATTCTGCTGGGAACTGGATGTAATATTGCATCATGTGACGTTCATTGAATTATTCATATTCTGCCTCTTAGAGATCATGCATGTAATCTAAATAACCATCTTCCTTTGCCCAGTTACCAGTAACCTGTTCTCAATGTGGTGAAAATCCATGTTTCTCCTCGGCACTCTGGATCACCAGGATCGGATTCCCTCTGTTCTTCACTCTCTGTGTCCAGAAATATTGATGGTGGAAGGTGTAGTATTTTGCTGAGTGGGGTATGTTTTGGCAATATGTCTAATGGCTGATGTCTTCTCATAACTGGGTCTCTGTGTAGACAAATAAGCTTTGGTATGGCTTCATCAACAATGGTTAAATCGAAGGTGGGTCTTTGTTCACTCTCCTTCCATTGGTGAAACGCTCGCTGACTTGCTTAATTGAGATTTTGCCAATGTAGTAGTCTTTGGTGGTATCGTCAAAGTGTCAGCCATTGACAGGAATCTCACCAGAGACGTAGAAGATGGTGGCCTTGTCAACTGAGTACGATCTTCTACATGTTTTCCTCCCGGAAGCTGTCATTGATGACTGGTAGTCAACACAAGTTTCTGGTGTAGTTGACAGAGGTCTAACAGACTTGACTTTGATTTCTGTATTTTAGGGAATGGTGGTGGAGGCATAGTTGGTGACGCTTTTCTTTTGCCCATTCTCACGTGACAAAGATGAAGACCTCACAGATTTTTGGAGGGCTTTTTATGGATTTTCTGTTCAGGCTGATTTAGAGAAGATGATGCCTCAATCTTAGATGTTCTGGTTTTAGATGTTTCCAGTGTTAGATATTTCGATGTGGCATTTTAACACTTTTTCTTCTTTGAGGGCTTAAAAGTTGAGCCTGATTCATTCCATGATGATGGGGTTTCAGCCACCTTACTCTTTTGAAGCCACCTTGAAGGAAAATGGGTTCTGCCTATGTAATCCACCCAGATTTTTTGCTTTTGATCACCCTGTTTATGACCTTTACCGTCTGTGAGTCATACTGCTCTTGATCACAGGAGGAAGCCCACAACTTTGGAGCCAACACAGGAGAGGTTCCCCTGGTGTTTTGATGGGAACGTTTCTAGCAGTGATGTCAGCTACGGTGGAGCTGTGGCCCTCAGAGGAGCCCTGAACATAGGCAACTTAACAGTGCCATATTGGATTATCACAGATGCTGTGCAGGAGGGTTAGGACAGGGGTGGAGGGATGTTTGGTATGTTACGATTGGCTAGGGGTGCCTGAGACCTGGAACTGTCTACCCGCATATAAAAACCCCTGCACAAAGGAGAGACATAGAGCAAGAAGCTGGACATGTACGGCGATGGTGTCAACACCATGGACAACTGGAATGACAAGCCACCTGATGGACTAAGGACTCTGCCTGCAGCTGCTCTCAGGACTAGATGGGTCTGTCTACGGCCAGTGGCCCTGGCCCATTTAAACCCCCTAGGAGCCAGTTGGGGCAAGACCTGGTTTCTGTGCCCCAGCAGGAGGGGAGGAGCACTAGGAGTTTCAAATGAGAAAGCTGGGACAGAACCAGTGAAACCAGCTCCCCGCAGAGTGTGCCATTTTTTAGATTTGATGAAATTGCTCACCACGTGGAGTAAAATAAGCCCAACATCAGGAAAATTGGCTCAACTGTGCCTGAGATAAACCAATTTAAAGCTCTTAACCTTTGACCCCCTTTTTCCAAAACGAGGCATATGGGACTCTGCCACAAGTTCTAAATAAATCCCAGGGGTGGGCTGGTATCCAGGGTTCTGCACAGGGTATATATTTGAACATGTCCAGGGAGGGGCATGTGTGGGACCCAATACCAAAACTCTTACTGGGCACTGGGACCTCATCCCCATGGCCGGCGTAAGTTTTCATTGTGCCAGGGACCCCATCACCAGGACCCTGAAGGCAGAGGAGGTGCTGCAGTCATAGATCACGGGTGGTAGAGAGAAAGAATGCCAGCTCCCTCAGTGGCACACCACTGCAGGTATCAACTGGGGGTTGGAGCCATCAGGGCAGCATAGGAGTGACCTCCTCACACTGCCCCACATTCAACATGACTGTGGTTGCTCCAAGTGGGACCAGTGTACCCAATCTGGAAAAAAAAAAAACAAGGGAAAAGGATGCATGGCGTAATGCCACGTACAGAAATCAAAGCGGGTGAACCCCATAATAATATATGCACAGCTCCACAGAAGGATGGCCCAGAAATGCACTCCAGGGCTCAATTTGCCTATAATTTACTTCCTTGTATTGCCCCGAGCAGGGGTACGGGTATTACCAACAAAAGTTCTAAGCACAGTGGGGGCTGCAGGGAATGCATTTCTTGCGAGGATCATCAGAAAACACACTTATTTATCCACAAGAGTCACATAGCTTAATCAGGTTCTTGACAAATGATTTTTCCAAATTATGGGCAAAGTCTACACCACAGCCCAGTTTCGGCCTCTTTAGAACTGGAGAGACCGGCCAGGTATCAATATTAGGGTAAAAACGTACCCAGAGTGCAAATACAAAGTCACTTTTGTGATAACTGTACTCTTTATGGCACTTGGAGAATAGTCATATTTCCCTGGCTTAGTTCAAAATCAGATTCCAGGCCTTTTCCCTCCCACTCTTCTGGGCTAAATTAATTACTCTGCTGGTCACCAAGCAGATCAAAGGCCTCTGCACACACACCAGAGCCATTTGACAGTGCCTGGTCCAGTTCCTGGGAAAGGAATGGAAGGGAGGACATCTACATGTGCTAATTACCTTTCACACTGCACCTGGCCTGGTAAGGCTCACTCCCACAGAAACAAAAGGTAAAGGCCAGATCTCGGGAACCATACACAGGAGGGGCACCCCTTTGAAATTTTGGTTGGAAGGAATCAGGAAGATGTGTTAAATGGGGCAGAACTGAAACTTTCAGGGAAGGCCTCTCCATATACCCCTTTAGGCCGTTATCTTTAAATCTATAGAATGCTGTGCAGGACGGCTGCGGCAGAGGTGAAGTGTTGAGGTGCCTTTCTTCTAGAACTTTCAACTCCCACCTAAAACCCCTCCACAAGGGAAAGACTCTTTAGAACTCACTGGACCAGGGAGTGACAACACTGGAAGTATGCCCAACTAGAAAGAGAAGCCCCATGACTCTACTGAAATGATGTACTTAAGAACTTTGGTGGTCATTACAACCCTGGCAGTCGGTGTTAAAGCGGCGGTAAAACCGCTAACAGGCCGGCGGTAAAAAAAATGGAATCACGACCATGACGGAAACCGCCAACATAGACAGCCACTTTAACACTCCGACCGCCACGGCGGTACAAACAAACACCGCAGTGGTAACCGCCAACAGACAGGCGGAGGACAATGTACCGCCCACAGTATAACAACATGCCAATCCGCCACCTTTTCCAGGGCGGATTCACCGCGAACAAAAACACGTCGGAAACAGGACTTGGAAGGGAAAACGCTCACCTCTACACACCCCACGAGGAACCAGGACGCCATGGAACCGGAACTCCAGATACTCCCTGCCTTTGTCTTCCTGCTCCTCTACCAGGAGCACGAACGCCGGCGGCAAAGACCACAGTGAGTACTGCACCTATGACACAGGGGAGGGGGGAGGGAAAAGAGATTGATACACACATGCAACACCCCCACCCCCACCTCCACCCTCACCCACAACAACACACACACTAATACATCATGATACATTACAGTTACACCCCCAACCCCCCCTGAAGAATGCAAAGACAAAATGAAATGATTTGAACGTTTGTAATCTATTAAAATCCAGTATTCAAAAATATATATACACTATAAACAAATATATACACCGAGAATACAAGTCCAGGTATTGCACCATTAAAGTCCGTGGACCACTGGGCCCAAAATGCATGGGTGAGGCCCACACAAGATACCCGATCAAAACGGAGAGAACACTGCTGGGGCATCAGATCGAAATAAAACAGGCACCTCAGGGAGAAGGGAAGGGGGGCACCTCAGCCGGATGAGTGCACAACGCCAGATTCACGAGGGGGCTCCATGCCCACTGCTGTTTCCTGGGGAGTGCAAAACCACAGTCTCACAAGTCTCTCAAGTGGGTTGCCCACTGCTGTATCCTGGGCAGTGCAAAGCCACAGTCTCACAAGTCTCTCCAGTGGGTGGTTTGCCCACTGCTGTATCCTGGGGAGTGCAAAGACACTGTCTCACAAGTCTCTCCAGTGGGTGGTTTGCCCACTGCATTATCCTGGGGAGTGCAAAGCCACAGTGTCACAAGTCTCTCCAGTGGGTGGTTTGCCCACTGCTGTATCCTGAGGAGTGCAAAGCCACAGTCTCACAAGTCTCTCCAGTGGGTGGTTTGCCCAGTGCTGTATCCTGGGGAGTGCAAAGCCACAGTCTCACAAGTCTCTCCAGTGGGTGATTTGCCCACTGCTGTATCCTGGGGAGTGCAAAGCCACAGTCTCTCAAGTGGATAACAGTCTCCACTGGTTCTGGAGGGGGCTTTGTGCCCAGAGTGCTTCATCCTGCCAAGGACTGAGGTAGTGGATGCCTTTCTCCACTGGTTCTGGAGGGGGCTTTGTGCCCAGAGTGCTTCATCCTGGCAAGGACTGAGGTAGTGGATGCCTTTCTCCACTGGTTCTGGAGGGGGCATTGTGCCCAGAGTGATTCATCCTGCCAAGGACTTAGGTAGTGGATGCCTTTCTCCACTGGTTCTGGAGGGGGCTTCGTGCCCAGAGTGCTTCATCCTGCCAAGGACTGAGGTAGTGGATGCCTTTCTCCACCGGTTCTGGAGGGGGATTTGTGCCCAGAGTGCTTCATCCTGCCAAGGACTGAGGTAGTGGATGCCTTTCTCCACTGGTTCTGGAGAGGGCATTGTGCCCAGAGTGCTTCATCCTGCTCGTGGCGGCCTCAGTAGCGTTGGAGCGTCCGGCGCTCATTGGCCTGCGGTGCTTGTGGCGGCGGTGTCCTCTGCAGCGGTGCTTGTGGCAGCGGTGTCCTCTGCAGCAGTGCTTGTGGCAGCGGTGTCCTTGGCAGCGGTGCTTGTGGCGGCGGTGTCCTTGGCAGCGGTGCTGGTGGTGGTCTTGTCCGCCGTGCAGGTTTGTGGCGACTTGCCTTTCTTTCTGTGCCCCTTCCCCACCTTGGATGGTGGCACAGCTGTCTTCCCACTCCAAACTGTACTCCTGGGAGAGCCTTTGGTGACAGATGTTTTGCCTTTCTCCCGCCGGGCAGTGGCCAACTTTTTATGCTTCTGATGTGGGGGACTGTCCGTGGTCTGGCTCCTTGGCACACTGGCTGCCCTGCTGCTTGGCGCACTCCAGAAGCCGGTTACTGCTGGCACCACTGTTCCCGCTGATGTGGTGGCTGAGGTGCTGGGTTGGGACTTGGAAAGGCGGGCCCTAGGGGACTGAAGGGGTGTGGGAGGTGAGGGGAAGAGGTCAAGGTTGGACAGGAAAAGTTTTTTGGACACTGGGACGGGTAGATGGAGGGGGTTCAGGGGTGGAGGAAGAGGTAGTGGTTGTAGGAGGTGTACGTTTGCTGACTTTGGGTGAAGGTGCATGGGCTGGAGGCTGTCGTGAGGTGGATGGCTGTTGGGTGGATGTGTGCCTGCATTTGTGTACCTTGGGAGGTGGGCTCACAGACACACTGGGAGAGGACACAGGGGATGTGTGAATGGTAGTGGGGGTGGTGAGTGCACGTGAGTGAGGTGTGGTGATGAGTGTGCTGTTGATGGACGTAGTGGCTGTAGATATAGTGCATGCAGGTGTGAGTGGAGATGAGACAGGGAGGGAGGAGGGAGACGAGGAGGAGGGGGACACAGTGGAGGCAGTGGCTGTTGGTATGTCTGGTATGTCTGCATGGGTATGATGCTTGTGTGAGTGCCTGTGGGATGTGTGGTGCTTATGTTTGCCAGAGCTTCCCTTGTGCGTTGAGGTGTGTGCATGCTGGTCTAAGGGTGTGCTAGGGATAGGCAGAGGTACAGGTGTTGGGTCTGGGTGGAGGAAGTTGGAGGGGGAGGCTGGACACAGGGACAATGGCTGCCATCAGTGCTGAGGACAGAGTCTGAAAAGCTTGCTGTTGGGCTGCCGGACCAGAATGAATGCCCTCCAGGTATGCATTGGTCTGTTGCAACTGCCTCTCTACACCCTGGATGGCATTCAAAATGGTAGATTGGCCAACAGTGAGGGACCTGAGGAGGTCAATGGCCTACTCACTGAGGGCAGCAGGGCTGACTGGGGCAGGGCCTGAAGTGCCTGGGGCAAAGGAGATGCCCACCCTCCTTGATGAGTGACCACGAGGCACATGCTGAGGGGCTGCTGGGAGGGTGGTGCTGGTAGGGGAGTGGTGGCTGTACCTGTAGATGCGGTGGGCACAGAGGGGCCCGCCACCGCAAGGGAGCTCCCATCAGAGGAGGAGTTTGTGTCGCTGGTCTCAGCTCCTGTCCCCGCCGTGGAGCTCCCCTCGCCCTCTGTCCCACTGGTGGCTTCAGACTCCGTTGTGTCGCCCTCCAGGGCCATGTGGGATGCCGCTCCCTCCTGCTTCAGTGCCATTGCTCCTCCGCCTGATGATGCTAATGCACACAAGAACAGGGAGACCACAAAAAGGGGGGGGGGAGAAGAAAGACATGTTGAGTGCATGCAATACCGCTACCGTTGGCGGATACTACAGACACAGAAGCCCCCTGCACTACGCCGTGCACTTTGAGTTCCCTAATTAATCACAGGGACATGGGGTACAAGGCCTATGACCAATTGCTGCACACATGGAAGTCACAGGAGCCTGACTATAAGGGTGGTTGGCTCTGAACACAGGTGGGGTGGGGTGCCACATGGCCTGCCTTACGAAGAGACCTTGCCTACTAAACTCGCCCTGGCCTAGCGGAACCTTAAGCCCACATCCCCCACCTAGACACCTCCAATGCGCGCAGAATCAGGTGAATGAGAGTGTACTCACCCCCTTGTGGCTGCTGTGATGCCCTCAAGTGCCCATCCAACTCCGGATGTGCCACCGCCAGGATCCGAAACATCTGGGGGGACATGGTGCGATGGGCACCCCTCCCACGTTGGGAGGCCATCCCCAGCTGGGCCTCCGTCGTCTTCTTGCTTCAGCGGCGAATGTCCTCCCATCTTTTACGGCAGTGGTTGCTCTGTCTGTGGTGGACCCCCAGGGTCCGGACTTCCTTAGCAATGGCACGCCAAATATCCTTCTTCTGGTGGGTGCTGACCTACAGGAATAGTACTGGGGAAAAGGAGAGGATATAACCGTCCGCACCATCACAGTAATTGGCCCACATCCCTACCCTTGCCATGATGCACATGCACTCCCCGTCGTTTCATGCACCCCTCATTCTCCCCCCCTATTTTCCATCCACACCACTCCACACACCCATTCAGCATGCTCACAGTGTACTTACCTGTTTGTCTGGAAGACCGTAGAGCAGCGTGTACTGAGGGAGGACCCATCCACTAGTTTCTCCAACTCCTCCGTGCTGAAGGCAGGGGCCCTTTCCCCAGACACATGAGCCATTGTCGCATCCAGAATGAGGTCACAGCAGCACTTGCAGTGTAGGTCCTCTCCTGTCAAAGATCAGGTATCAAGTGATTGAACAGATAGAAAATGGCGGTCATGTCCGCGGCGGTGCGTACCGTCACCACCGGCGTACATCGTCATTGGCTCCTGGTACCCATAGGGTCCAATCTTAACCAATGCAGGATTGCGCCGCGGTCTTCGACCACCTACCGCGACGGTGTACAACGCCAGCGCAGTTACCTCATATCCCCTTGTCCCACATTACAGGTCAGGCAGCCGCCATTTCAGGGGGCCACATGGCATTTATTTTAAATGCGTCACACATATCTAGGCCTTGCATACACACTAATACAGGCACATAGCAGATTTGAAAAAAAATTGAATTAAGTTGTTTACGTACCTCAGTGTTGGCTGACTCTCTGCTCGCTGTTCTCCTCCATTGAGCACGTCCGATGGGGCAGGTGAGGAGATGGCGGCATCCTCCGGTGTATGGACCGCTGGTGGACCTGTTGACAATGGAAGAGCGACATGTAATTGTCACCTACTGACTGGACCGTGCCACAATCCAGGAACTTTGCGCCCAGTTGGAGCCAGACCTGATGTCAGCTATCCACCATCCCACAGGAATCACCCCTCTAGTGTAGGTGCTGTCAGTACTCCATTTCCTGGCAAGTGGGTCTTTTGAAACTACAGTGGCCATAGCATCAGGGATGTCCCAGCCTATGTTCTCCAAAGTGTTGTTCAGAGTGTTGTCTGCCCTGCTGAAACACATGCGCAGCTACATCGTTTTCCCTCAGGTGGAGGATTTGCCTACAGTGAAAGGTAACTTCTATGCCCTGGGACAAATCCCCAACATCATTTGTGCCATTGATGGGAAACATGTGGCCTTGGTCCCCCCCGCAGGAGTGAGCAGGTGTACAGAAACCGTAAGAGTTACCATTCGATGAATGTGCATATGGTGTGTTTGGCCGACCAGTACATCTCCCATGTGAAGGCCAAGTTTCCTGGCTCTCTGCATGACGCTTACATTCTGAGGAATAGCAGCATCCCTTATGTCATGGGGCAACTCCAGAGGCACCGTGTATGGCTATTAGGTGAGGAAATGGACCATATACAGTGTGACTAGGTGTCTGGGTCTGGGGATATCCCTAATAGTTAGTGTGTGTCTAACAGTTGTCCCTCGACATTTGCAGGTGACTCTGGTTACCCCAACCTGTCATGGCTACTTACCCCAGTGAGGAATCCCAGGACAAGGGCAGAGGAACGCTACAATCAGGCCCATGGGCGAACTAGGAGGGTTATAGAGAGGACCTTCGGACTCCTGAAGGCCAGGTTAAGGTGCCTCCATATGACAGGTGGTTCCCTATTCTACTCACCAAAGAAGGTGTGCCAGATCATCGTGGCCTGCTGTATGCTTCACAACTTGGCTTTGCAACGACAGGTGCCTTTTCTGCAGGAGGATGGTCCAGATGGAGGTGTTGTGGCAGGTGTGGAGCCTTTGGACAGTGAAGAAGAGGAGCCAGAAGAAGAGGATATCGACAACAGAAACACGGTGATTCATCAATACTTCCAGTGAGACACAGGTAAGAAGACATCACTGCATGCTACATATGATAAACTTGTTCTACCTCTCATCTGTCTGTCACTTTCACCCAGAGTATGGACACTGAGTTGTCACTTTCCTTTTTCATTTCACAGATGTGGGCCCCACTGTGTGACATCTGCTTTGTTTCCTCATGGACTAGAGCTGTGTGACATAGGTATGTTTACAATACAATGGATATAGCAGTTTTCCACAGTTATTGCAAATACACATTTTCGAAAGCACAGACTGACTCCAGATTGTTTTGTGATTTAAGGGTGTTTATTTAAGTGCAAAATATTGGAGCGTGTTTTAAAACGGGCAGAGGTGATAGTGGAGGAATGTCCTTGGCAGAGTCCAGTCTATTTGTTTCACAGGTGCATTGTCCAAAGGGGCATAGGAAGTGGAGCTGGGACAGTTTAAGGATGTACAGGGTGACAAAGTGGGACATAAGGATGACAATCAGGGTGGTCTCATTTCTTGGCGGGGGTCTTGGCATTGTTCTCTGTCTTTGTCCTGGATCTCAGGGACCGTTTCCGGGGTGGTTCTCCATCTACAGGGGGTGGGGTGCTGGTATCGTGGTCCTGTGGCAGTGCCTCCTGTCCACTAGCGCCGTCAGAGGCAGTTCATCGTCCAGGCTAGTGTCAGGGGCCCCTTGTTGTGCCACAGTGTCCCTCCTAGTGTTGATTAGTTCCTTCAGCACCCCTACAATGGTGCCCAGGCTGGTATTGATGTTTTTGAGTTCCTCCCTGAACCCCAAATACTGTTCCTCCTGCAGCCGCTGGGTCTCCTGAAACTTGGCCAGTACCGTTGCCATCGTCTCCTGGGAATGGTGGTAGGTTCCCATGATGTTGGAAAGGGCCTCGTGGAAAGTGGGTTCCCTGGGCCTGTCCTCCCCTGTCGCACAGCAGCCCTCCCAGTTCCCCTGACTTCCTGTGCCTCTGTCCCCTGAACTGTGTGTCCACTGCCACTGCCCCCAGGTCCCTGGTGTTGTTGGGGTGGTGGGTTTGACTGGGTTCCCTGTAGTGGTGGACACACTGCTGCTTGACGTGTCCTGGGGACAGAGGTATCGGCCCGCTGGGTGGGTGCTGTGCTGGTGTTTCCAGAGGGGGGAGGCTCTGTTGTGGCCTGTGCCAGTGTGAGGGGAACCGACTGTCCCGAGGTCCCAGATGGGCCGGGCTGGTCATCTAGATCCAGTTGGACAGAGCTGCTATCATCACTGTGGGCCTTTTCTGTGGGTGGAATGGACATGGCTGGACCCTCCTGTCCGGTGACATTGGGTAGGGATCCTGCAGGGGTGTAAAGGCATGATTATTGCATCTGTGTGTGCCATGGTGTGCAATGGGTGGGTGACCCTGTACCCCAGTGCTTGCATTCTTGTGTAGGACCTTGTGTGCTAAATGTTTAGGGGTGTGTGTGGGTATGTGCAGTGGGCATGCATTGGTGATGGGTGGCCATGCTCTGTTGTTGCATGCAGGGCTTGGTGTTGGGACGTGTGGCTTGTGATAGGGGGACATATGTGAGGAGTTGGAGTGATGGGGGTGAGGGTGAGGGTGGGGGTATGTGATAGCATGCAGGTAGGGTGGGGGATGAAGTAGTAAAAGATTTGACTTACCAGAGTCCATTCCTCCACATCTCCTGCGAGGCCCTCAGGATGAAGTATAGCCAAGACCTGCTCCTCCCATGTTGTTAGTTCTGAGGGGGGAGGCTGGGGTCCGCCACCAGTCCTCTGAACTGCAATCTGCTGTCTTGAGACCACAGAACATACTTTCCCCCGTAGGTCGTTCCACCTCTTCCTGATATCATCCCGTGTTCTTGGGTGCTGTCCCACTGCATTGACCCTGTTCACGATTCTGCACCACAGCTCCATCTTCCTAGCTATGGTGGTGTGCTGCACCTGTGATCCGAATAGCTGTGGCTCTACCCAGATGATTTCCTCCACCATGACCCTGAGCGCCTCCTGAGAAAACCTGGGGTGTCTTTGCGATGCCATGTGGTGGTGTGGGTGATGTGTGGGGTGGTGTGTTTTGTGACGTGTGGGGTGATGTTTAGGGGTGTGTGGTGTTTTGTGCGTGGATGTTGTGTGAGTGATGGTGTTGAGTGCCTGTGGATGCTAGTTTGTAGATGGTGGTGTCTCTCTCTGGCCTTCAGTCGCAATTGTGGTAGTAAGGGTTTGTGGGTAATGTGGATGTGTGTTTGATATTGTATTGGGTGAGTGGGAGTGGTGTGTGTATGTGCATCAGGTGTGTGTATTTGGAATTGTCCAATGTGGTTGTGTTTTGTAAATGTGTGTGTATTTTGAGCGCGGCGGTGTGTACCCCCAATGGAATACCGAGGTTGAAAGACCGCCGCGTGGATTCGTGGGTCGTGATAGTGTGGGCGTATTCCTGTTGGCGTGACGGTGGAGGTTTTGGTATCGCCAGTTTATCACTGACCTTTGGTGTGGCGGACTTGTGTGGGTGTCTAGATTTTGGCAGATTCCGAGCTGTGGATCGTAATAGCTGTGGCGGAATTCCGCGGCGGTGTGTTGGAGGTCTTCTTCAACCTCACTGGGAACCGTTAGTGGGGCGATGGCGGCGGGCAATCGTGCAGGTCTTGGATTAGGCCCCAAGTAGGACGTCTGTAAGGGCTTCAATTAACGGGAGTTAGGGTTCGGAGGGGGTAACTCCCGGCTGAAGCACCTCTGTCAAGACATTCGTCTTGACTACCACTGAGGGTAGTTTGAGGTCCAGCGCCTCAGCCACCCTGCGCACACCATAGTAAAAGAGGCTCCTTCTCCTTACCACAGTAGGGGTGGAAACCAGGCCAGTGTCAGGTGAGGAGTCCAACCCACTGGCCTCACCCTGCTCCCTATACTAGTTGTCTTCAACTGCATCTTCTCCATTAGAGCCCATAGACCCCTCCCAAACTTCTCCTATCCATGAAATCCACTTGACCACTTATGGTAAATCTGGGAATGCGTTGATATCCATGAGTGTTGCATGGGAACAACTATGCACCATCAATGGAACGCCTCCCTGGGACAGAATAACGAAACGCAGTGATTTGCTCTGCGTTGCACTACTTTAGATTTATCAAGCCACTCAGAGGCACGCAAGGTGGCCTTGCATAGCTGATAAATTGCACTTAAAGGTTGGGTTGCACTTGCATCCCGTTGCATGGGCAAAAGCAGTGCAACTCTTTGATAAATATGGCCCTAAATCTGGAGCAAAATTCCAATATATTCTATGTTCCTTGCAATAGCAACATTTGAAACATTGTAATGTCCTGATTTAGAGTTTGTTGGATGGGTAACTCCCACACAAACGTGTCAGATGTCGCATCAGTCATTATGCTAGTGCCTTATATCCTATGGTACTTGTAATAATGTGGATGGGATATCCATTACACTTGTAATGAAGTAAACCTTCAGCAAAACTCTACACCTCTAAATGAGGGCCTTAAATTTGTGATATTATATTACAACCTAAAGACTTTAAAAAACAACTTGTATGGTTTTAAGGTCAATGCATACCTTCTTGTTCCTCCTCCATGCCTTCAATTCCTCATCCGGGTCAGGGTAGGCCACAGCCAGAATGCACTGCATCATGTGGGTCAGCGACCAGTGCACCCGCTTTTTATTTGCTCGGAGGACCTTCACAATTGTTTTGAGTGCAATGAGAAGCGTCCACTGCTGAAGGTCCTTTATCTGTTTCCTGCAGTGGATGTGGTGACGCTAAATATCCCATGCTGCCGCACTTGCCTTAAATGGCTCACTAGATTTACTTCTTCAAGTGGGGGCTATCCTACAAAGATAAATGCATAGTTATATATTTTACATTTATATGAGCACACAGTGGTGTTGAATGACAGTTTGTTTGATGTGTTAATGACAGAAATACCATCCACCTTATTCTAAGCACATAGGCCCTCATTGTGACATTAGCAGTAAATCCCGCTTACCGGCACCCTGACGGCCGCCAACTTACAACCACAGTGGCGGATATCTGTCCCCCGTATTATGACACACACACACACCAATCTGACAGAATTCAGCCACATACACATATCCGCCAGACCAAAGTTCAGTGATAAAGTGGCGGTCCCAAAACCCATACTGTTTCACCTACAAAACAACGCCCATTACATTATGACCCACGAATCAGCACAGCAGTAAACCATTGGCGGTACCTACCGCCGCGCTCGGAATGGACACCCACATACAAAACAACACCACATTGGCCAATACGAAAAATACACACCTGACAACCATACACACACCACACCCACAGCACTATAAAACACACACCCACAGTACCCACAACCCTTTACAAACAACAATTGCTGCCAGGAGACTGAGAAGAAGAGCACAGACACAACTAGACCCACACACCACTTAAACCTCTAACGCACTTCACATCACACACCCCACCACATTACCCAACACACCCTCACCAACACACATCACACAACACCCATGGCAGCACAAAGGCACCCCCGTTTCACAGAGGAGAAGTTAAGGGTCATGGTGGAGAAAATTGTCATGGTACAGCTACAGCTCTTTGGAGCACAGGTACAGCCGATTTTCATTGCAAGGAAGATGGAGCTATGGCGGAGAATAGTGGACAGGGTCAACGCCGTGGGACAGCACCAATGAACAAGGGACGATATCAGGAAGAGGTGGAACGACCTACGGGGGAAGGTACGTTCCATTGCAGCAAGACACCAGCCCGCCATACAGAGGATTGGCGGTGGACCCCCACCTCCTCCCCCACAGCTCACGGGAGGAGCAGGTACTGGCAATACTGCATCCTGAGGGACTCGCTGGAGTAGCCAGAGGACTGGACACTGGTAAGTCAACATGTACTACCTATCACCCCCCGTACCTGCATGCCATCACACCCACTCACCTCACTCCCAGCACTCCACATCATCCCACAAACTGCACCTACAAATATGACTAACCACAATGCCAAGCCCTGCATGCTATACCAATGCATGGACAGCCCTCCCAACCTTGCATGGACACCCATCACTAAAGCATGCACAGCATAGGGAAACTAACATAACCACAATACATCACCATACACAAACAAAAGCTGGCAGGGTAACACCAACCATAGAGTGGAAGCTACAGAAGTACAAATGTCATACACTTGAAGCATAATACAGCATTTACATCCCCACAGGTACCCCAGCCAATGTGTCAGTGGAGAGGAGGTGCCACCACTATCCAGTCCCCCAACAGAAGAGGCCCCCAGTGACAGTTACTCTGGACTTCTGCATCTGGAGGACCAACCTGGCCCATCAGGGACCACTGGACAGTCGGTCACCCAAGCCCACTAACAGACCACCACAGAGCCTCCCCCATCAGGAACAAACACCACAGCACCCACCCAGCATACCCAAACCTCTGTCCCCAGGACACGTCAATCAGCAGTGTGCCCACCTGTACAGGGACCAGAGTCCACACCTCGCCCACAAGACAATCAGGAACTTGGGGTCAGTGGCAGTGGGCACACCATTCAGGGGACAGAGGCACAGGCCAACAAGGACACTGGGAGGACTGCTGTGCACCAGGGGGAGAACAGGACCAGGGAACCGACTTTCCAGGAGGCACTTTCCGAGATCCTGGAAAGCCTACCAACATTCCCAGGACATGATGGGCCAGATCCTTGACAACGTGCAGGAGAACAGGCGGCTGCAGGAGGGACAGTATGAGGGGATCAGGGAGGCTTTGCAGGCCATTAACAACACCCAGATCTCCATTGCAGAGGTGCTGGCAGACATGGCCAACATCATGAGGAAGGCACTGTCACACCAGCGGGCCCCTACCACTAGCCAGTCAACTGAACAGCCCTCCACTTCTGCTGCCACTAGTGGCCAGGAGCAAAAACAACAAGTGATGGACGGACTGCTGAACATTGTCAAACACTCACCCCCAGTCATAGATGTGGGTTTAATCCATCGTTCTTTTGCTCACCATGCCACCCCAGTTTGGACCCAGCCATATGCAAATCAGTCTTGACCCTGTTCCTCATGGGAACAGTCCAGACCGAACTGCCAAGCCAGGTCCTCACTGGACCGGGAACAAGCATCCTGGGACCGGTTTCGGGGTTTCACCCCTCATCAGCCAGGCTAGCTTGAATCCAGTGGCATGGGAAGCACGGGACCCACGTCTGGGCATACCCTTCCCACTTAGGGCGACAAAGCAAAAACAACAAGTGATGGACGGACTGCTGAACATTGTCAAACACTCACCCCCAGTCATAGATCTGGGTTTAATCCATCGTTCTTTTGCTCACCATGCCACCCCAGTTTGGACCCAGCCATATGCAAATCAGTCTTGACCCTGTTCCTCATGGGAACAGTCCAGACCGAACTGCCAAGCCAGGTCCTCACTGGACCGGAAACAAGCATCCTGGGACCGGTTTCGGGGTTTCACCCCTCATCAGCCAGGCTAGCTTGAATCCAGTGGCATGGGAAGCACGGGACCCACGTCTGGGCATACCCTTCCCACTTAGGGCGACAAAGCAAAAACAACAAGTGATGGACGGACTGCTGAACATTGTCAAACACTCACCCCCAGTCATAGATCTGGGTTTAATCCATCGTTCTTTTGCTCACCATGCCACCCCAGTTTGGACCCAGCCATATGCAAATCAGTCTTGACCCTGTTCCTCATGGGAACAGTCCAGACCGAACTGCCAAGCCAGTTCCTCACTGGACCGGAAACAAGCATCCTGGGACCGGTTTCGGGGTTTCACCCCTCATCAGCCAGGCTAGCTTGAATCCAGTGGCATGGGAAGCACGGGACCCACGTCTGGGCATACCCTTCCCACTTAGGGCGACAAAGCAAAAACAAGTGATGGACAGAATGCTGAACATTGTCAAACACTCACCCCCAGTCATAGATCTGGGTTTAATCCATCGTTCTTTTGCTCACCATGCCACCCCAGTTTGGACCCAGCCATATGCAAATCAGTCTTGACCCTGTTCCTCATGGGAACAGTCCAGACCGAATTGCCAAGCCAGGTCCTCACTGGACCGGAAACAAGCATCCTGGGACCGGTTTCGGGGTTTCACCCCTCATCAGCCAGGCTAGCTTGAATCCAGTGGCATGGGAAGCACAGGAAGCACGGGACCCACGTCTGGGCATACCCTTCCCACTTAGGGCGACAAAGCAAAAACAACAAGTGATGGACGGAATGCTGAACATTGTCAAACACTCACCCCCAGTCATAGATCTGGGTTTAATCCATTGTCCTTTTGCTCACCATGCCACCCCAGTTTGGACCCAGCCATATGCAAATCAGTCTTGACCCTGTTCCTCATGGGAACAGTCCAGACCGAACTGCCAAGCCAGGTCCTCACTGGACCGGAAACAAGCATCCTGGGACCGGTTTCGGGGTTTCACCCCTCATCAGCCAGGCTAGCTTGAATCCAGTGGCATGGGAAGCACGGGACCCACGTCTTGGCATACCCTTCCCACTTAGGGCGACAAAGCAAAAACAACAAGTGATGGACGGAATGCTGAACATTGTCAAACACTCACCCCCAGTCATAGATCTGGGTTTAATCCATCGTTCTTTTGCTCACCATGCCACCCCAGTTTGGACCCAGCCATATGCAAATCAGTCTTGACCCTGTTCCTCATGAGCAAAAGAACGATGGATTAAACCCAGATCTATGACTGGGGGTGAGTGTTTGACAATGACGTGGGTCCCGTGCTTCCCATGCCACTGGATTCAAGCTAGCCTGGCTGATGAGGGGTGAAACCCCGAAACCGGTCCCAGGATGCTTGTTTCTGGTCCAGTGAGGACCTGGCTTGGCAGTTCGGTCTGGACTGTTCCCATGAGGAACAGGGTCAAGACTAATTTGCATATGGCTGGGTCCAAACTGGGGTGGCATGGTGAGCAAAAGAACGATGGATTAAACCCAGATCTATGACTGGGGGTGAGTGTTTGGCAATGTTCAGCATTCCGTCCATCACTTGTTGTCTTTGCTTTGTTGTCCTAAGTGGGAAGGGTATGCCCAGACGTGGGTCCCGTGCTTCCCATGCCACTGGATTCAAGCTAGCCTGGCTGATGAGGGGTGAAACCCTGAATCCGGTCCCAGGATGCTTGTTTCTGGTCCAGTGAGGACCTGGCTTGGCAGTTCGGTCTGGACTGTTCCCATGAGGAACAGGGTCAAGACTGATTTGCATATGGCTGGGTCCAAACTGGGGTGGCATGGTGAGCAAAAGAACGATGGATTAAACCCAGATCTATGACTGGGGGTGAGTGTTTGACAATGTTCAGCATTCCGTCCATCCCTTGTTGTCTTTGCTTTGTCGCCCTAAGTGGGAAGGGTATGCCCAGACGTGGGTCCCGTGCTTCCCATGCCACTGGATTCAAGCTAGCCTGGCTGATGAGGGGTGAAACCCCAAAACCGGTCCCAGGATGCTTGTTTCCGGTCCAGTGAGGACCTGGCTTGGCAGTTCGGTCTGGACTGTTCCCATGAGGAACAGGGTCAAGACTGATTTGCATATGGCTGGGTCCAAACTGGGGTTGCATGGTGAGCAAAAGAACGATGGATTAAACCCAGATCTATGACTGGGGGTGAGTGTTTGACAATGTTCAGCATTCCGTGGGAAGGGTATGCCCAGACGTGGGTCCCGTGCTTCCCATGCCACTGGATTCAAGCTAGCCTGGCTGATGAGGGGTGAAACCCCGAAACCGGTCCCAGGATGCTTGTTTCCGGTCCAGTGAGGACCTGGCTTGGCAGTTCGGTCTGGACTGTTCCCATGAGGAACAGGGTCAAGACTGATTTGCATATGGCTGGGTCCAAACTGGGGTGGCATGGTGAGCAAAAGAACGATGGATTAAACCCAGATCTATGACTGGGGGTGAGTGTTTGACAATGTTCAGCATTCCGTCCATCACTTGTTGTCTTTGCTTTGTCGCCCTAAGTGGGAAGGGTATGCCCAGACGTGGGTCCCGTGCTTCCCATGCCACTGGATTCAAGCTAGCCTGGCTGATGAGGGGTGAAACCCCGAAACCGGTCCCAGGATGCTTGTTTCCGGTCCAGTGAGGACCTGGCTTGGCAGTTCGGTCTGGACAGTTCCCATGAGGAACAGGGTCAAGACTGATTTGCATATGGCTGGGTCCAAACTGGGGTGGCATGGTGAGCAAAAGAACGATGGATTAAACCCAGATCTATGACTGGGGGTGAGTGTTTGACAATGTTCAGCATTCCGTCCATCACTTGTTGTCTTTGCTTTGTCGCCCTAAGTGGGAAGGGTATGCCCAGACGTGGGTCCCGTGCTTCCCATGCCACTGGATTCAAGCTAGCCTGGCTGATGAGGGGTGAAACCCCGAAACCGGTCCCAGGATGCTTGTTTCCGGTCCAGTGAGGACCTGGCTTGGCAGTTCGGTCTGGACTGTTCCCATGAGGAACAGGGTCAAGACTGATTTGCATATGGCTGGGTCCAAACTGGGGTGGCATGGTGAGCAAAAGAACAATGGATTAAACCCAGATCTATGACTGGGGGTGAGTGTTTGACAATGTTCAGCATTCCGTCCATCACTTGTTGTCAGGGTATGCCCAGACGTGGGTCCCGTGCTTCCCATGCCACTGGATTCAAGCTAGCCTGGCTGATGAGGGGTGAAACCCCGAAACCGGTCCCAGGATGCTTGTTTCCGGTCCAGTGAGGACCTGGCTTGGCAGTTCGGTCTGGACTGTTCCCATGAGGAACAGGGTCAAGACTGATTTGCATATGGCTGGGTCCAAACTGGGGTGGCATGTTGAGCAAAAGAACGATGGATTAAACCCAGATCTATGACTGGGGGTGAGTGTTTGACAATGTTCAGCATTCCGTCCATCACTTGTTGTCTTTGCTAATGCACACAAGAACAGGGAGACCACAAAAAGGGGGGGGGAAGAAGAAAGACATGTTGAGTGCATGCAATACCGCTACTGTTGGCGGATACTACAGACACAGAAGCCCCCTGCACTACGCCGTGCACTTTGAGTTCCCTAATTAATCACAGGGACATGGGGTACAAGGCCTTTGACCAATTGCTGCACACATGGAAGTCACAGGAGCCTGACTAGGGGTGGTTGGCTCTGAACACAGGTGGGGTGGGGTGCCACATGGCCTGCCTTACGAAGAGACCTTGCCTACTAAACTCGCCCTGGCCTAGGGGAACCTTAAGCCCACATCCCCCACCTAGACACCTCCAATGCGCGCAGAATCAGGTGAATGAGAGTGTACTCACCCCCTTGTGGCTGCTGTGATGCCCTCAAGTGCCCATCCAACTCCGGATGTGCCACCGCCAGGATCCGAAACATCCGGGGGGTCATGGTGCGATGGGCACCCCTCCCACGTTGGGAGGCCATCCCCAGCTGGGCCTCCGTCGTCTTCTTGCTCCAGCGGCGAATGTCCTCCCATCTTTTACGGCAGTGGTTGCTCTGTCTGTGGTGGACCCCCAGGGTCCGGACTTCCTTAGCAATGGCACGCCAAATATCCTTCTTCTGGTGGGTGCTGACCTACAGGAATAGTACTGGGGAAAAGGAGAGGATATAACCGTCCGCACCGTCACAGTCATTGGCCCACATCCCTACCCTTGCCATGATGCACATGCACTCCCCGTCGTTTCATGCACCCCTCATTCTCCCCCCCTATCTTCCATCCACACCACTCCACACACCCATTCAGCATGCTCACAGTGTACTTACCTGTTTGTCTGGAAGACCGTAGAGCAGCGTGTACTGAGGGAGGACCCATCCACTAGTTTCTCCAACTCCTCCGTGCTGAAGGCAGGGGCCCTTTCCCCAGACACATGAGCCATTGTCGCATCCAGAATGAGGTCACAGCAGCACTTGCAGTGTAGGTCCTCTCCTGTCAAAGATCAGGGGCCATATTTATACTTTTTGACGCAAAACTGCGCTATCGCAGTTTTGCGCCAAAAAGATTAGCGCCGGCTAACGCCATTCTGAAGCGCCATGCGGGCGCCGTATTTATTGAATGGCATTAGCCGGCGCTAGCAGACCGGCGCTGCCTGGTGTACGTGGAAAAAAACCACGTACACCAGGCAGCGCCGACGTTGGGGAAAATGGCGTTAGGGCGTCTTAAAATGGGGCAAGTCAGGTAGAGGCAAAAAAATCGCCTCCACCCGATTTGCGCCATTTTTAACGACGCCCAGACGCCATTTACATGACTCCTGTCTTAGTAAAGACAGGAGTCATGCCCCCTTGCCCAATGACCATGCCCAGGGGACTTATGTCCCCTGGGCATGGTCATTGGGCATTGTGGCATGTAGGGGGGCACAAATCAGGCCCCCCTATGCCAAAACAAAATATTAAAAAAAAAAGATTTATACTTACCTGAACTTACCTGAATGTCCCTGGGATGGGTCCCTCCATCCTTGGGTGTCCTCCTGGGGTGGGCAAGGGTGGCAGGGGGGGTCCCTGGGGGCATGGGAGGGCAGCTGTGGGCTCATTTTGAGCCCACAGGTCCCTTAACGCCTGCCCTGACCCAGGCGTTAAAAAGAGGCGCAAATGCGTGGCTTTTTGCCCCGTCCACTCCCGGGCGTGATTTTTGCCCGGGAGTATAAATACGACGCATTTGCGTCGCAGTCATTTTTTTAGACGGGAACGCCTACCTTGCATCTCATTAACGCAAGGAAGGCGTTCACGCAAAAAAATGACGCTCATTCCTCATACTTTGGCGCTAGACGCGTCTAATGCCAAAGTATAAATATGGAGTTAGTTTTGCGTCGAATTTGCGTCGAAAAAAACGACGCAAATTCGGCGCAAACGGAGTATAAATATGCCCCCAGGTATCAAGTGATTGAACAGATAGAAAATGGCGGTCATGTCAGCGGCGGTGCGTACCGTCACCACCGGCGTACATCGTCATTGGCTCCTGGTACCCATAGGGTCCAATCTTAACCAATGCAGGATTGCGCCGCGGTCTTCGACCAACTACCGCGACGGTGTACAACGCCAGCGCAGTTACCTCATATCCCCTTGTCCCACATTACAGGTCCGGCAGCCGCCATTTCAGGGGGCCACATGGCATTTATTTTAAATGCGTCACACATATCTAGGCCTTGCATACACACTAATACAGGCACATAGCAGATTTTAAAAAAAATTGAATTAAGTTGTTTACGTACCTCAGTGTTGGCTGACTCTCTGCTCGCTGTTCTCCTCCATTGAGCACGTCCGATGGGGCAGGTGAGGAGATGGCGGCATCCTCCGGTGTATGGACCGCTGGTGGACATGTTGACAATGGAAGAGCGACATGTAATTGTCACCTACTGACTGGACCGTGCCACAATCCAGGAACTTTGCGCCCAGTTGGAGCCAGACCTGATGTCAGCTATCCGCCATCCCACAGGAATCACCCCTCTAGTGTAGGTGCTGTCAGTACTCCATTTCCTGGCAAGTGGGTCTTTTCAAACTACAGTGGCCATAGCATCAGGGATGTCCCAGCCTATGTTCTCCAAAGTGTTGTTCAGAGTGTTGTCTGCCCTGCTGAAACACATGCGCAGCTACATCGTTTTCCCTCAGGTGGAGGATTTGCCTACAGTGAAAGGTAACTTCTATACCCTGGGACATATCCCCAACATCATTTGTGCCATTGATGGGACACATGTGGCCTTGGTCCTCCCCGCAGGAGTGAGCAGGTGTACAGAAACCGTAAGAGTTACCATTCGATGAATGTGCAGATGGTGTGTTTGGCCGACCAGTACATCTCCCATGTGAATGCCAAGTTTCCTGGCTCTCTGCATGACGCTTACATTCTGAGGAATAGCAGCATCCCTTATGTCATAGGGCAACTCCAGAGGCACCGTGTATGGCTATTAGGTGAGGACATGGACCATATACAGTGTGACTAGGTGTCTGGGTCTGGGGATATCCCTAATAGTTAGTGTGTGTCTAACAGTTGTCCATCGACATTTGCAGGTGACTCTGGTTACCCCAACCTGTCATGGCTACTTACCCGAGTGAGGAATCCCAGGACAAGGGCAGAGGAACGCTACAATGAGGCCCATGGGCGAACTAGGAGGGTTATAGAGAGGACCTTCGGACTCCTGAAGGCCAGGTTAAGGTGCCTCCATATGACAGGTGGTTCCCTATTCTACTCACCAAAGAAGGTGTGCCAGATCATCGTGGCCTGCTGTATGCTTCACAACTTGGCTTTGCGACGACAGGTGCCTTTTCTGCAGGAGGATGGTCCAGATGGAGGTGTTGTGGCAGGTGTGGAGCCTTTGGACAGTGAAGAAGAGGAGCCAGAAGAAGAGGATATCGACAACAGAAACACGGTGATTCATCAATACTTCCAGTGAGACACAGGTAAGAAGACATCACTGCATGCTACATATGATAAACTTGTTCTACCTCTCATCTGTCTGTCATTTTCACCCAGAGTATGGACACTGAGTTGTCACTTTCCTTTTTCATTTCACAGATGTGGGCCCCACTGTGTGACATCTGCTTTGTTTCTTCATGGACTAGAGCTGTGTGACATAGGTATGTTTGCAATACAATGAATATAGCAGTTTTCCACAGTTATTGCAAATACACATTTTCGAAAGCACAGGCTGACTCCAGATTGTTTTGTGATTTAAGGGTGTTTATTTAAGTGCAAAATATTGGAGCGTGTTTTAAAACGGGCAGAGGTGATGGTGGAGGAATGTCCTTGGCAGAGTCTAGTTTATTTGTTTCACAGGTGCATTGTCCAAAGGGGCATAGGAAGTGGAGCTGGGACAGTTTAAGGATGTACAGGGTGACAAAGTGGGACATAAGGATGACAATCAGGGTGGTCTCATTTCTTGGCGGGGGTCTTGGCATTGTTCTCTGTCTTTGTCCTGGATCTCAGGGACCGTTTCCGGGGTGTTTCTCCATCTACAGGGGGTGGGGTGCTGGTATCGTGGTCCTGTGGCAGTGCCTCCTGTCCACTAGCGCCGTCAGAGGTGGTGGGCAGTTCATCGTCCAGGCTAGTGTCAGGGGCCCCTTGTTGTGCCACAGTGTCCCTCCTATTGTTGATAAGTTCCTTCTGCACCCCTACAATGGTGCCCAGGCTGGTATTGATGTTTTTGAGTTCCTCCCTGAACCCCAAATACTGTTCCTCCTGCAGCCGCTGGGTCTCCTGAAACTTGGCCAGTACCGTTGCCATCGTCTCCTGGGAATGGTGGTAGGTTCCCATGATGTTGGAAAGGGCCTCGTGGAAAGTGGGTTCCCTGGGCCTGTCCTCCCCTGTCGCACAGCAGCCCTCCCAGTTCCCCTGACTTCCTGTGCCTCTGTCCCCTGAACTGTGTGTCCACTGCCACTGCCCCCAGGTCCCTGGTGTTGTTGGGGTGGTGGGTTTGACTGGGTTCCCTGTAGTGGTGGACACACTGCTGCTTGACGTGTCCTGGGGACAGAGGTATGGGCCCGCTGGGTGGGTGCTGTGCGGGTGTTTCCAGAGGGGGGAGGCTCTGTTGTGGCCTGTGCCAGTGTGAGGGGAACCGACTGTCCCGAGGTCCCAGATGGGCCGGGCTGGTCATCTAGATCAAGTTGGACAGAGCTGCTATCATCACTGTGGGCCATTTCTGTGGGTGGAGTGGACATGGCTGGACCCTCCTGTCCGGTGACATTGGGTAGGGATACTGCAGGGGTGTAAAGGCATGATTATTGCATCTGTGTGTGCCATGGTGTGCAATGGGTGGGTGACCCTGTACCCCAGTGCTTGCATTCTTGTGTAGGACCTTGTGTGCTAAATGTTTAGGGGTGTGTGTGGGTATGTGCAGTGGGCATGCATTGGTGATGGGTGGCCATGCTCTGTTGTTGCATGCAGGGCTTGGTGTTGGGACGTGTGGCTTGTGATAGGGGGACATATGTGAGGAGTTGGAGTGATGGGGGTGAGGGTGAGGGTGGGGATATGTGATAGCATGCAGGTAGGGTGGGGGATGAAGTAGTAAAAGATTTGACTTACCAGAGTCCATTCCTCCACATCTCCTGCGAGGCCCTCAGGATGAAGTATAGCCAAGACCTGCTCCTCCCATGTTGTTAGTTCTGAGGGGGGGAGGCTGGGGTCCGCCACCAGTCCTCTGAACTGCAATCTGGTGTCTTGAGACCACGGAACATACCTTCCCCCGTAGGTCGTTCCACCTCTTCCTGATATCATCCCGTGTTCTTGGGTGCTGTCCCACTGCATTGACCCTGTTCACGATTCTGCACCACAGCTCCATCTTCCTAGCTATGGTGGTGTGCTGCACCTGTGATCCGAATAGCTGTGGCTCTACCCGGATGATTTCCTCCACCATGACCCTGAGCGCCTCCTGAGAAAACCTGGGGTGTCTTTGCGATGCCATGTGGTGGTGTGGGTGATGTGTGGGGTGGTGTGTTTTGTGACGTGTGGGGTGATGTTTAGGGGTGTGTGGTGTTTTGTGCGTAGATGTTGTGTGAGTGATGGTGTTGAGTGCCTGTGGATGCTAGTTTGTAGATGGTGGTGTCTCTCTCTGGCCTTCAGTCGCAATTGTGGTAGTAAGGGTTTGTGGGTATTGTGGATGTGTGTTTGATATTGTATTGGGTGAGTGGGAGTGGTGTGTGTATGTGCATCAGGTGTGTGTATTTGGAATTGTCCAATGTGGTTGTGTTTTGTAAATGTGTGTGTATTTTGAGCGCGGCGGTGTGTACCCCCAATGGAATACCGTGGTTGAAAGACCGCCGCGTGGATTCGTGGGTCGTGATGTGTGGGCGTATTCCTGTTGGCGTGACGGTGGAGCTTTTGGTATCGCCAGTTTATCACTGACCTTTGGTGTGGCGGACTTGTGTGGGTGTCTAGATTTTGGCAGATTCCGAGCTGTGGATCGTAATATCTGTGGCGGAATTCCGCGGCGGTGTGTTGGAGGTCTTCTTCAACCTCACTGGGAACCGTTAGTGGGGCGATGGCGGCGGGCAATCGTGCAGGCCTTGGATTAGGCCCCAAGTAGGACGTCTGTAAGGGCTTCAATTAACGGGAGTTAGGGTTCGGAGGGGGTAACTCCCGGCTGAAGCACCTCTGTCAAGACATTCGTCTTGACTACCACTGAGGGTAGTTTGAGGTCCAGCGCCTCAGCCACCCTGCGCACACCATAGTAAAAGAGGCTCCTTCTCCTTACCACAGTAGGGGTGGAAACCAGGCCAGTGTCAGGTGAGGAGTCCAACCCACTGGCCTCACCCTGCTCCCTATACTAGTTGTCTTCAACTGCATCTTCTCCATTAGAGCCCATAGACCCCTCCCAAACTTCTCCTATCCATGAAATCCACTTGACCACTTATGGTAAATCTGGGAATGCGTTGAAATCCATGAGTGTTGCATGGGAACAACTATGCACCATCAATGGAACGCCTCCTTGGGACAGAATAACGAAACGCAGTGATTTGCTCTGCGTTGCACTACTTTAGATTTATCAAGCCACTCAGAGGCACGCAAGGTGGCCTTGCATAGCTGATAAATTGCACTTAAAGGTTGGGTTGCACTTGCATCCCGTTGCATGGGCAAAAGCAGTGCAACTCTTTGATAAATATGGCCCTAAATCTGGAGCAAAATTCCAATATATTCTATGTTCCTTGCAATAGCAACATTTGAAACATTGTAATGTCCTGATTTAGAGTTTGTTGTATGGGTAACTCCCACACAAACGTGTCAGATGTCGCATCAGTCATTATGCTAGTGCCTTATATCCTATGGTACTTGTAATAATGTGGATGGGATATCCATTACACTTGTAATGAAGTAAACCTTCAGCAAAACTCTACACCTCTAAATGAGGGCCTTAAATTTGTGATATTATATTACAACCTAAAGACTTTAAAAAACAACTTGTATGGTTTTAAGGTCAATGCATACCTTCTTGTTCCTCCTCCATGCCTTCAATTCCTCATCCGGGTCAGGGTAGGCCACAGCCAGAATGCACTGCATCATGTGGGTCAGCGACCAGTGCACCCGCTTTTTATTTGCTCGGAGGACCTTCACAATTGTTTTGAGTGCAATGAGAAGCGTCCACTGCTGAAGGTCCTTTATCTGTTTCCTGCAGTGGATGTGGTGACGCTAAATATCCCATGCTGCCGCACTTGCCTTAAATGGCTCACTAGATTTACTTCTTCAAGTGGGGGCTATCCTACAAAGATAAATGCATAGTTATATATTTTACATTTATATGAGCACACAGTGGTGTTGAATGACAGTTTGCTTGATGTGTTAATGACAGAAATACCATCCACCTTATTCTAAGCACATAGGCCCTCATTGTGACATTAGCGGTAAATCCTGCTTACCGGCACGCTGACGGCCGCCAACTTACAACCACGGTGGCGGATATCTGTCCCCCGTATTATGACACACACACACACCAATCTGACAGAATTCAGCCACATACACATATCCGCCAGACCAAAGTTCAGTGATAAAGTGGCGGTCCCAAAACCCATACTGTTTCACCTACAAAACAACGCCCATCACATTATGACCCACGAATCAGCACAGCAGTAAACCATTGGCGGTACCTACCGCCGCGCTCGGAATGGACACCCACATACATAACAACACCACATTGGCCAATACGAAAAATACACACCTGACAACCATACACACACCACACCCACAGCACTATAAAACACACACCCACAGTACCCACAACCCTTTACAAACAACAATTGCTGCCAGGAGACTGAGAAGAAGAGCACAGACACAACTAGACCCACACACCACTTACACCCCTAACGCACTTCGCATCACACACCCCACCACATTACCCAACACACCCTCACCAACACACATCACACAACACCCATGGCAGCACAAAGGCACCCCCGTTTCACAGAGGAGAAGTTAAGGGTCATGGTGGAGAAAATTGTCATGGTACAGATACAGCTCTTTGGAGCACAGGTACAGCCGATTTCCATTGCAAGGAAGATGGAGCTATGGCGGAGAATAGTGGACAGGGTCAACGCCGTGGGACAGCACCAATGAACAAGGGACGATATCAGGAAGAGGTGGAACGACCTACGGGGGAAGGTACGTTCCATTGCAGCAAGACACCAGCCCGCCATACAGAGGATTGGCGGTGGACCCCCACCTCCTCCCCCACAGCTCACGGGAGGAGCAGGTACTGGCAATACTGCATCCTGAGGGACTCGCTGGAGTAGCCAGAGGACTGGACACTGGTAAGTCAACATGTACTACCTATCACCCCCCGTACCTGCATGCCATCACACCCACTCACCTCACTCCCAGCACTCCACATCATCCCACAAACTGCACCTACAAATATGACTAACCACAATGCCAAGCCCTGCATGCTATACCAATGCATGGACAGCCCTCCCAACCTTGCATGGACACCCATCACTAAAGCATGCACAGCATAGGGAAACTAACATAACCACAATACATCACCATACACAAACAAAAGCTGGCAGGGTAACACCAACCATAGAGTGGAAGCTACAGAAGTACAAATGTCATACACTTGAAGCATAATACAGCATTTACATCCCCACAGGTACCCCAGCCAATGTGTCAGTGGAGAGGAGGTGCCACCACTATCCAGTCCCCCAACAGAAGAGGCCCCCAGTGACAGTTACTCTGGACTTCTGGATCTGGAGGACCAACCTGGCCCATCAGGGACCACTGGACAGTCGGTCACCCAAGCCCACTAACAGACCACCACAGAGCCTCCCCCATCAGGAACAAACACCACAGCACCCACCCAGCATACCCAAACCTCTGTCCCCAGGACACGTCAATCAGCAGTGTGCCCACCTGTACAGGGACCAGAGTCCACACCTCGCCCACAAGACAATCAGGAACTTGGGGTCAGTGGCAGTGGGCACACCATTCAGGGGACAGAGGCACAGGCCAACAAGGACACTGGGAGGACTGCTGTGCACCAGGGGGAGGACAGGACCAGGGAACCGACTTTCCAGGAAGCACTTTCCGAGATCCTGGAAAGCCTACCAACATTCCCAGGACATGATGGGCCAGATCCTTGACAACGTGCAGGAGAACAGGCGGCTGCAGGAGGGACAGTATGAGGGGATCAGGGAGGCTTTGCAGGCCATTAACAACACCCAGATCTCCATTGCAGAGGTGCTGGCAGACATGGCCAACATCATGAGGGAGGCAGTGTCACACCAGCGGGCCCCTACCACTAGCCAGTCAACTGAACAGCCCTCCACTTCTGCTGCCACTAGTGGCCAGGAGGGCCTGCCACAGCACCCACAGGCCACTAGCATCCCTCCCCCTGCAGAAGGTGAACCACCCCAAAAAACATTCCCTGCGAACCAGACAGAAGCCAAAGACAATTGCCAAGACCACCGCCAGGAAATGAGACTCTCCTGATTGTCCCCCTTGTGTCCCACTCTGTCACCTTGTCAACCTTGATCTGCCATTGCTACCCTTCCTATGTCCCCTTGGACACTGCACTTGTGCTACAAACAGATTCGAACAATACCCTGGACTTTCCTCCATCATCACCCCATTCCATTGCACTTTCCCCTCAAATTATTAGCACTACAATAAACACCCTTGGATAAAACTCGACTACTAGTATTTCATGTATTGCAAATTTGTATTGATTGAAACAGCTACATCCATTGCAAATGAACTGTACATAGTGAGAGCTTAGAATGAATGACCTGTTGCTGGCTGTAGTGATCACATCACAACATTGTTGTCATATGACCAACATATGTAAAATGATAGTCCATAGGTGACAGTAAGTAGAGTAAGCAAGTGGGTAATGCCAGCATGCCAATGCCACACAGAATACAACAATATTTATAGAAATGTGAAGTTGCCCTGTCTCACCTGTGTGTCATTGGAAGTACTGACGTATCACAAATGTTCTGTTGTCCACATTCTCATCCTTTGCCTCCTCATCCTCACTCTCCTCAGGGTCCACTGCTGCCCCACAGGCATCTCCAGTCTCCTCCTCCTGCAGCAAAGGTACATGGCGTCTGAGGGCCAAGTTGTGCAACATGCATCATGCCGCTACTATCTGGCAGACCTTTGTGGGTGAGTAGCACAAGGATGCACCTGTCAGATGGAGGCACCTGAACCTGGCCTTCAGGAGGCCGAAGGTCCTCTCAATTATCCTTCTGGTTCACCCATGTGCCTCATTATAACGTTCTTCAGCCCTTGGCCTGGCATTCCTCACAGGGGTCAGCAGCCATGATAGGTTTGGGTAGCCAGAGTCACCTGCAAGTATTGAGGGACAATATTTACCCACACACTATCCTATTTGGCTAACAGCAGAGGCATACACTGGGTGGGGACCAAGGCTCACCCATAAGCCACACCCTTTGCCTCTGTAGTTGGTCCATTACATTTGGGATGCTGCTATTCCTCAGGACAAAGGCATCATGAACCGACCCTGGATATTTAGCATTGACGTGGGAGATGTACTGGTCCTCAAGGCACACCACCTGCACATTCATGGAGTGGAAACTCTTACGATTCCTGTACACCTGTTCATTCTGCCGGGGGGGGGAACAAACACAATATGTGTACCGTCAATCGCCCCAATAATATTGGGGATATGTCCCATTACATAAAATCCGGCCTTCACAGTGGCCAAATCTTCTACCTGGGAGAAAGCAATGTAGCTGCACATGTATTTTACAAGGGCGGACAAGAATACTGCCAGCACGTTTAAGAACATTGGCTGTGACATTCCTGCTGCCAAGCCCACTGTTACTTGGAAAGAACCTGTTGCCTGCACAAGAGGGGGGATCCCAGTAGAATGACGGATAGCTGAGATCAGGTCAGGCTCCAACTGGACACACAGCTTTGTGATTGTGGCCCTGTCCAGTCTATAGGTGAGTATAATGTGCCTGTCCTCCAGTGTAGCTAAGTCCACCAGGGGTCTTTACACGTTGCTACGTCTCCATCTCCTATTCATTCACAGCGGTAGATATCTAAGGGACACAAGAGTGAGTAGGCAGTAGGTTTTGGGACAGTGTAATTTAAAAGTATGTGCCTATTTATCCTGTGACGTAGCAATTATCGATAGGCCTGTTCACCCCCCCGAAAATGGAGACCGCCTGTCCTGTGTGGAGGGAGAAGTGGATGTGAGGTAATTCCGCCGATGTTGTGCGCCGTGGTGGTAGGAGGTCCTGAACCGCCGTGCAATTCCTCATTGGATAATATTGGGCCCTATGGGGTACAGTGGCCAATGGGGATCTACACAGGCGGTGACGGTGTACACTGCCACGGACGTGACGCCCATTTTCTATCTCAATCCTCACTTGCTTCCTGACCTTCCACAGGAGAAGACCTACACTGCATGTGCTGCTGTGACCTGTGTCTGGAACCTACTATGGCCTGGAAAGGGACCCAGTTTTCACTTCAGAGGAGTTGGAGCGACTGGTGGATGGGGTCCTACCCCAGTATGGACTGCTGTATGGGCCTCCAGACCAACAGCTGAGTACACTGAGGGCACGATGCATGTGGCATGAATGAATGGAGATCTGTGTGAAGGCATCGTGTAAGGGTGGGTGGGGGGTGGGGAGATGTCTGTTGGCGGTGTACATGTTGTGAGCTGGCCTATGTGTCTGCCAATGGTGATGGGATCGGGTATGGTGGGCCATGTGTGTGACAGGCTGGACTGTTTTTGAATGGGGTTCTCCTGTTTGTATTGCCTCTGCAGGTCAGTGCCCATCAAAAGAAGGGATTATGGCATGCCATCGCCAAGGACGTGCGGATCCCTTACCCTTCGTGGCAGGGGTGGAGGGGCTCTTCCCCTCTCTGCCTGGTGGCGCAGGCTCCTTCCCCTTCTTCGCAGCTGGTGCAGGCTCCTTCCCCTTCCTCACAGCTGGTGCAGGCTCCTTCCCCTTCTTCACAACTGGTGCAGGCCCCTTCCCCTTCCTCACAGCTGGTGCAGGACTCTTCCCTTTCATCCCTGGTGGTGCTGGCTCCTTCCCCTTCAGTGTCATAGGCCTTGTATCCTTACCACCACGAGTAGGTGGTGCTACCACTGTCCCTGCGAACTGTTTGCTGAGGTGCTGGGCTGTGTCCTTGGTACCCTGCCCATACGTGCAGTTCAGGGAGAGGTAGGGAAGAGGTAAAGTTGGGAAAGGAAAAGCTTTTTAGGGACGTTGGGGCGGGAGGAGTGAGGAGTAATGGGAGTGGAGGATGAGGGAGTGGTTTTGGAGGTGTATGTCTGCTGGAATTGGGTGCAGGTGCATGGGCTGTATGCTGATGTGAGGTGGATGGCTATTGGGTGTCTGAGTGCTTGTGTTTGTGTCCTTTAGGAGGGGGGACAGACACGGTGGAAGAGGACACAGGGGACACGTGCATGGCTGTTGTGGAGGTGTCTGCCAGTGTGGTGTGGGTTCTGCTTGGTGTGGTGATGTTGGTAGTGGATGTTGATGTAGTGCATGCAGGTGTGAGTGTGGACGTAACTGCGAGGGAGGAGAAGGAGGAGGAGGGGGAGACAGTGGAGGCTGTGCATGTTGTCGTGTCTGCAACGGTATGGTGTTTGTGTGAGTGCCTGTGGGATGAAGTGCGGTGCTTGTGTGTGCCTGTGCCACTCTCATGTGTCGCATTGTGTGCATGCTCATCTGTCTGTGTGCTTGGGATGGGTTGGGGCTGAGGAGAATGGGACTGGGAAGTGGAAGTTGGAGGGGGACAGTAGAAACAGGGATAATGGCTGCCATCAGAGAGGAGGCCAGCGCCTGAATCGATCTCTGTTGGGCTGCTAAACCACCATGAGTGCCCTCCAGGAATGCATTGCATTGCTGCATCTGGGATGACAGCCCCTGGATGGCATTCACAATGGTTGACTGCCCTACAGAGATGGATCTCAGGAGGTCAATAGCCTCCTCACTCAGGGCAGCAGGGCTCACTGGGGCAGGGCTCACTGGGGCAGGGCCTGAGGTGCCTTGGGTGAAGGAGATGACCACCCTCCAGGGTGAGCGGGCACGGGCAACTCGCTGAGCGGCTACAGGGAGGGCGGTGTTGGTACGCGGGTAGCAGCTGTACCTGCAGCTGGGGTGGTCACAGAGGTGTCCGCCACTACCAGGGAGGTCCCATCGGAGGAGGTATCAGAGCCTGTGTTGTCCCCTCCAGTCTCCGCCGTGGTACTCCCCTCGCCCTCCGTCCCACTTGTTCCCTCGGTGTCGGTGGACTCTGCACCCAGAGTCCTGTGGGATGCAGCTCCCTCTGTCGCCGGTGCCTCTGCTCCTCCGCCAGATGATGCTAATTCACAAAAGGACAGGATGACAAAACAAGAAAGGGGGGGACAGAGACAAAGGATACACTGGGTCAATGACTGCACCAACATGTTAGCGTACACAGCACCCTCACACACAGGGAACAGGCCTACACAATATGAATTGCACTACCAGTGAAATGGCTAGTCACCAAGGCATGAGGAGGAGCACACACCGTCAACTGCAGCACACCTGGGGCCCTGCCTAGAAGTGAAGTGCCTAAAAGTGAATACTAACTAGCTAGGTTACCTGACCTACGCTGCTATGTCTGGCCTGGCCTTAGGGGCACCCACTAACACACAACCCAGATACCACCCCATCAGCCTTAAATTGTAATGATACCCACTGTACTCACCCACTTGTGGCTGCTGTGATGACCTTAAGCACCCATCCAGCTCAGGGTAGGCCACTGCCAGTATGTGGGCCATCATGGGGTCAGGGTCCGACGGGCACCCCTTCCTCATTGGGAGGCCACCCCCAGCTGGGCCTCTGCTGTCTTCCGTGCCCGGCATCTCAGGTCCTCCCGCTGTTTCCGACAGTGGGTGCTCCGCCTTCCAAAGACCCGCCACGCTCAAAATACACACACATTTACAAAACACAACCACATTGGACAATTCAAAATACACACACCTGATACACATACACTCACCACACCCGCACACCCAATCCAATATAAAGCACACACCCACATCACCCACAAACCCTTACAACCAAAATTAAGAAAGAAGGCCAGAGAGAGAGACTGCCTAAAACATCACCAGCATCCACAGACACACAACACCATCACTTACACAACATCCATGCACCTCAAACAACACACACCAACACATCCCCTGACACATCACAACAGACACCACCTCACACATCACCCACACCACATCATGGCACCTCAAAGACACCCCAGGTTCTCTGAGGAGGAGCTCAGGGTCATAGTGGAGGAAATCATCCGGGTAGAGCCACAGCTATTCGGATCACAGTTGCAGCAGACATCCATTGCTAGGAAGATGGAGCTATGGCGCAGAATTGTCGATAGGGTTAACGCAGTGGGACAGCATCCAAGAACATGGGATGACATCAGGAAGAGGTGGAACGACCTATAGGGGAAGGTACGTTCCGTGGTATCCAGACACCAGAGTGCTGTACACAGGACTGGCGGTGGACCCCCACCTCCTCCCCCACAACTAACAACATGGGAGGAGCAAGTCTTGGCAATCATGCATCCTGAGGACCTTGCAGGAGTAGCAGGAGGACTGGACTCTGGTAAGATATATCATTACTATTTTATCCCCCACACCCCACCTGCATGCCATCACATTCCGCCACCCTTACCCTCACACCCATCACCCCAACAACCCACAGATATCCCATTAACACAACCCACACATCCCAAAACCAAGCCCTGCATGTAACACCAATGCATGGTCACCCATCACCAAAGCATGTCCAGTACAGAGACTCGCTCATGCCCCAAAATCACCAATCACACAAGGACCAAGCCATTAATGCAAGCACAGGAGTAGAGGGTCACTCACCCATTGCACACAATGGCACACACAGATACAATAACTATGCATTTACACCCCAACAGGACCCATACCCAACGTCACCGGACAGGAGGTGCCAGACATATCCAGTCCCCCCACTCAAGAGACCCACAGTGATGACAGCAGCTCTGCACGCCTGGATCAAGATGACCAGCCCGGCCCATCAGGGACCTCGGGACAGTCGGTTCCCCTGACACAGTCACAAACCACAACAGAACCTCCTCCTCAGGAAACACCAGCACAGCACCCACCCAACGGGCCCATCCCTCTGTCCCCAGGACACGTCAATCAGCAGTGTGCCCACCACTACAGGGAACCCAGGCAACCGCACTATCACTGGACGATCGGGGACCTGGGGGCAGTGGCAGTGGGCACACGGTTCAGGGGACAGAGGCACAGGATAACAGGGAAGCTGCGAGGACTGCTGTGTGACAGGGGAAGGACAGACCCAGGGAACCCACTCTCCACGAGGCACTCTCCAACATCATGGGCGCTTACCACCATTCCCAGGAGACCATTGGCACGGTACTGGCCAAGTATCAGGAGACCCAGCAGCTGCAGGAGGAACACTACCTGGGGATCAGGGAGGACTTGAAGTCCATCAACACCACCCTGGTCACCATTGCAGGGGTGCTGGCAGACCTTCTCAACACCAGGAGGGACACAGTGGCACACCAACGGGCCCCTGACACTAGCCTGGACGATGAACAGCCCTCCACCTCGCGGGCGCTAGTTGACAGGAGGCACCGCCACAGGAACAACAGGACACCAGCACCCCACCCCCTGACGGTCCCTGAGAACCAGTAACAAGACAGAGAACATTGCCAAGACCCCCGCCAGGAAATAAGACCCCTCTGAATGTCACCCTTCTGTCCCACTATGTCACCCTGTCCATCCTTAAACTGCCATTGCTCCACTTCCTAAGCCCCTTTGGACAATGCACCTGTGAAACAAATAGACTGGACTCCGCCTTGGACACACCTTTACCATCACCCCAGCCCATTTTACAACCCCCTCCACTTATTTGCACAAGAATAAACACACTTCAATCACAAAACAATCTGGAATCAGTCTGTGCTTTCACTAATGTGTAACTGCAACATCCCTGAAATATAGCAATGTCAATGTACTTGTGCACATACCAATGTTACACAGCTGTAGGCCAGGAGTAAACATAGCAGAGGGAACAAAGTGGGACCCAGATCTGTGAAATGGAAGGTCAAAGTGACAAGTCAGTGTCCATACACTGAGTGAAAATGACAGATTTATGCTAGCTCCAACAATAGTATGAGATGTGGGAAGCAGTGACATCTTCTTACCTGTGTCTCACTGGAAGTGTTGCATGATGATGTTGTTTCGGTTGTCGATATCCTCTTCTTCTGCCTCCTCTTCTTCACTCTCCACAGGCTCCACAGCTGCCACAAGACCACCATCTGGCCCATCCTCCTGCAGAAAAGGCACCTGGCGTCGCAAAGCCAGGTTGAGCAGCATACAGGAGGCCACGATTATCTGGCACACCTTCTTCGGTGAGTAGTATAGGGAACCACCTGTCAGATGGAGCCACCGGAATCTAGCCTTCAGGAGGCCGAAAGTGCGTTCGATTATCCTCCTAGTTCGCCCATGTGCCTCATTGTGGCGTTCCTCTGCCCTTGTCCTGGGATTCCTCACTGGGGTCAGTAGCCATGACAGGCTGGGGTAACCAGAGTCACCTGCAAATGTCGAGGGACAACTGTGGACAACCCCATACCCAGACACCTATGTCAACTGTATTGGGATCTTGGCCTCACCTATTAGCCACACACGGTGCCTCAGGAGTTGCCCCAACACATAAGGGATGCTGCTATTTCTCAAAATGTAAGCATCATGCACAGAGCCAGGATACTTGGCATTGACATGGGAGATGTACTGGTCTGCCAAACACACCATCTGCACATTCATCGAATGGTAGCTCTTCCGGTTTCTGTACACCTGTTCATTCCTGCGGGGGGGGACAAATGGCACATGTGCCCCATCAATGGCACCAAGGATGTTGGGGCTATGTCCCAGGACACAGAAGTCACCTTTCACTGTGGGCAAATCCTCCACCTGAGGGAAAACGATGTAGTTGCGCATGTGTTTCAGCAGGGCAGACAACACTCTGGACAACACGTTAGAGAACATTGGCTGGGACATCCCTGATGCCTTGGCCACTGTTGTTTGAAAAGACCCACTGGCCAGGAAATGGAGTACAGACAGGACCTGCACTAGAGGGGGTATCCCTGTGGGATGGCGGATAGCTGGCATCAGGTCTGGCTCCAACTGGTCACACAGTTTCAGGATTGTTGCAAGATTAAGCCTGTATGTGATTATGATGTGTCTCTCTTTCATTGTCGGCAGTTCCACCAGGAGTCTGTACACCGGAGGATGCCGCCATCTCATCACCTGCCCCAGCAGACGTGCCCTATGGAGGAGAACAGCGAGCAGAGAGTCATCCAACACTGAGGTATCACAATGTGTTATTTGCAGAAACGTTATTAATCCGCAATGTGCCGGTATCTGTCTGTATTCCCGGCCTAGATAGGTGTGACGCAGTTATTATCCATCCAATGTGGCCCCCTGAAATGGCGGCTGCCTGACCTGTAAGGTGGGACAAGGGGATATGAGGTAACTGCGCTGGCGTTGTACACCGTCGCGGTGGGCGGTGGAAGACTGCGGTGCAATTCTGCATTGGTTAACTTTGGGCCCTATGGGTCCCAGGAGCCAATGTCGATGTACGCCGGCGGTGACGGTACGCACCGCTGCGGACGTGACCGCCATTTTCTGTCTGTTCACTCACTTGATTCCTGACCTTCAACAGGAGAGGACCTACACTGCAAGCGCTGCTGTGACCTGTGTCTGGAAGCGACGATGGCTACGGTGTCTGGGGAAAGGGCCCCTGCCTTTACTTCGGAGGAGTTGGAGAAACTAGTGGATGGGATCCTCCCCAGTACACACAACTGTACGGTCCTCCAGACAAACAGGTGAGTACACCATGAGCATGCTGCATGGGCAATGCCTGCTTTGAGTGGTGTGGATTAAAGATACATGGGGGAGGGCTGAGGCCTGCATGTGAGGATGGTGAGTGTATGTGCGTCAGGGCATGGGTGGGAACTGGTGGGCAATGAGTATGACGGTCCGGGTGAGTAATTTCCTTTCCCCCTGTACGATTCCTCTAGGTCAGCGCCCACCAGAAGAAGAGTATTTGGTGTGCCATCGCCAAGGACGTCCGGACCCTCGGGTCTACCAAAGACAGAGCACCCACTGCCATAAAAGATGGAAGGACCTGCCGGTTGGAGCAAGAAGATGGTGGAGGCCCAGCTGGGCGTGGCCTCCCAACATGGAAGGGGTGCCCGTTGCACCATGACCCCCCTGATGTCCCCGATCCTGGCGGTGGCGTATCCGGAGTTGGATGGGTGCTTAAGGGCATCACAGCAGCCACAAGGGGGTGAGTACACTCTCATTCAGCTGACTCCGCGCCCATAACGAGGTGTCTGGGTGGGGGAGGTGGGCAGTGGGTTCCCTAGGCCAGGGCGAACTTCGTAGGCAAGGTCCCTAGTGGAGCAGGCTATGTGGCACTGTTGGAAAGTGGGTTAATGGCAGTGGTAACTATGAACCTACCACTGGCACTAAGGCCACTAACCAAATACAGGTTCAGTACAGGTCCCAGTAAATTAGCCCCTTGCTCAACCCTTGGTAGCTATAACCGAGCAGGCAGGCCTAACTTAGGAGACAAGAGTGTAAAGCATTCAAAAACACCAATACAGTAAATAAGTGAGACACAATAAAAATCCCACACCAATTTATAAAAATAGGTTATATTTTTATGAGTAAATAGACACCAAAAAGACAAAAATCCGATGTAGGGATCCAGAGATATGAATTTTAAAAGAATAAACACTTTCTAGCGCTTAGAAACACAAAGTGCCAACTTTACCAAAATTCTCCAAACTTCTGGCGGTGTTTCCTGAAGTCTTCCTTGCAGGTACAAAAGGTCCAAAACACAAACCCAAGAGCCTGGAATCTCCGGGTGGGTCCTTGGAACCAGTGATATGAACTTTTAAAAGAATAAACACTTCCTAGTGCTTAGAAACACAAAGCGTCAATTTTACTAAAATTCTCCAAACTTCTCCAATCTTCAGGAGGCGTTTCCTGAAGTCCTCCTTGCAGGTACAGAGGGTCCAAAACACAAATCCAAGGGTCCGGAACCTCCTAGATGGTCCTTGGAAAGGTGGACCACAATTCCTGCAATGCACCTGGCCAAATCCTTAAAAGTCCACTGGATGCACTCCATGCTGGGGACTTTTGCTGGGGATGATGCAGGTGAAGCTCTGTTAACCTGTAGCTGCAGGGAGTCCACTCCTGAGTCCTTCTTGAAGCAAGGCACTGTCCCTAGGGCTGTAGTACCAGATTGTGCAGCAGGCGCAGTTCACTGCAGGCCAAGGGTGCAGATCCAGATTCCAGCAGGGCAGTCTTTCATTCTCTTGTAGTTTCAGGCAGCAGATCTGAGAGGCTATGCTCCTCTCACATATTTATTCCCAGCTCCTGGGCATCAGAAAGGGGGCGCCCAACCAATAGAATGCTGACTGACGCCCAGATGCATGACCACTTCCTGCAAAGTGTGGCATATTCCTGCCCCAGAAAGCACAATTTTTCCAAAATCCATGATGTCTGAAACTAAGAGCTGACTAAACCATCCTCCAATGTGGCTCATTTCCATAGCTCTCCTCCTTCTAACATCTGCAAATTCCTTCCCTAAGCCTAGTATCAGGCTGAGGGGTCCAGAAGGTGGGGGTTAGGTGATCTGGCATTCTCTCCTGTCTTGCTCTCCTTTGAGTTTGTTTGTTTTATTGCCCCTCCCCCTGCTCATGAATTCCTGTGTAGCCCCCGAGCTGCCCTTCACCAGATATGCTCTCCCCTGGACAGCCACTTATCACTTAATCAAGCAGCTCTGCTAATCCTGTTAGCACTGACCAATCAGAGGGGACAGTCAGAAGGCTGGATTTTGGCTTACAGAAAGAAAAGCCTTATAACTTATTTTCTGTACAAGTTGTGATAAATTCACCAATGTCCAATTGCTGGATTTATCATAACAAATCTTTTAAGTCCTTGAACTACTTTTCTGGGCTTTTCTTTACTATTTTTACCATGAAAATACCATATAGCAATGATAGCTTATGAAGGCAAGTATCTATAGTGGGGGAAAATGAAATGATCAGTTTTCCCTTACCTGGGTTTATAAAACTTCTTTTATAAGACCCCTGCTTATGGTTACATGACCCCCGCCCCTGTGATACCTAGGGGAGATCCTGGGGGTACCTAATATGTGAAAATAAGGTAGATCATCACATTTAAAGTGCCCAAAGCACCAAAGTCGAATTGGGACACCATTTCCATGTAAATGCAGTCTGCAGAGTCAGGCTGCATTTTAAAATGACAGAAAACCTTCAGCAGTGCCCACATGCAAAGGGCAGCAATTCTGCTGGGTCTCTACTTCCATGCCCTATTATGCATGAGGGTCTTACAGGTAGTTGGCACCCATTTGCCACATTGTTTACTAGGGACCTACAGGGGCTGTCGTGCAAATGGTAGGAATGTAACTTTTAAAGACAGTCTGCAAGGCAGGTCTGCATTTAAAAAGACAGGAAGCAGACATCAGTGCACACACATGCAAGTGCAGAAATTCTGCTGGGCCTCTAATCTCCATGCCCTATTATATAGGGGCTTATAGGCAGACTGTACACCCTTGCCCATTTATATACTAGGGACTTACAGGGTCTGTCAGGACAATCGAAAGGGTACCCTAATACCTAGTGTACTCTACTACAAGTGTGTGTTTTAACATAGCACTGGACTGGGTCCAGGGCACAATCAGAGTCAGTTATCATCAGCACCAGTCAGCAACAAAAAAATGGGGATGAACAGGGCAAAAAGATGACTTTGCAACAGGCACCCAAACCCCACTAGTGGTAAGAGCCATCTACACCTAGTCAGGTTCCTGTGACTTCCAGGTGTGCAGCAATTGGGCTTAGGCCTCGTACCCCATGGTCAGGTGAAATTTCTAGGAACTGTTAGTGCATGGCGTAGTGCAGAGGGCTGCTCCATGTGTGTTGTGTCTGCCAAAGGTAGTGGTGTTGCATGCACTGAACATGTTTTTCTTCTGTCTTTCCCCCCCTTTTTGTGGTCTCCCTGTTCTTGTGTGCAATAGCATCATCAGGCGGAGGCGCATTGGCACCGGAGCAGGTGGGAGATGCAACCCACTTGGCCCTGGAGGGTGAAGCAACAGAGTCAGAAGCCACCAGTGGGACGTTGTGCGAGGGGAGCTCCACGGTGGGGACAGGAGCAGACACCAGTGACAGCGACTCCTCCTCTGATGGGAGCTCCCTTGCGGTGGCGGGCACCTCTTTGCCCACCGCATCAACAGGTACAGCCGCCACCCCCCCTATCAGCACCGCCCTCCCAGCAGACCCTCAGTGTGTGTCCCGTGCCCGCTCACCCGGGAGGGTGGGCATCTCCTTCGCCCCAGGCACCTCAGGCCCTGCCCCAGTCAGCCCTGCTACCCTCAGTGAGGAGGCTATTGACCCCTCACTGTTGGGCAATCTACCATTTTGAATGCCATCCAGGATGTTGATAGGCATTTGCAACAAACAAATGCATACCTGGAGGGCATTCATTCTGGGCAGGCGGCCCAACAGAGAGAATTTCAGGCTCTGGCCTCAGCACTGATGGCAGCCATTATCCCTGTGTCCAGCCTCTCCCCTCCAACTTCCTCCACCCAGACCCAATCACCTGTACCTCAGCCTATCCCAAGCACACCATCAGACCAGCATGCACACACATCAACACACAAGAGTGGCTCAGGCCAACATAAGCACCACACATCCCACAGGCACTCACACAAGCACCATCCCCATGCAGACACACCAACATCCACAGCCTCCACTGTGTCCCCCTCCACCACGTCCTCCTCCTCCCTCCCTGTCTTGTCTCCACTCACACCTGCATGCACTACATCCTCAGCCACTATCTCCATCACCAGCATGCCCATCACCACACACTGCTCACGTGCAATCACCACCCCCACTACCATTCACACATCCGCTGTGTCCTCTCCCAGTGTGTCTGTGAGCCCTCCTCCCAAAGTACACAAACGCAGGGACAAACACCCACCCAACAGCCATCCACCTCACAACAGCCTCTGGCCCATGCACCTTCACCCAAAATCAGCAGACGTACACCTCCTGCAACCACTACCCCTCCCTCCACTCCCAAACCCCCTCCATCTTCCCGTCCCAGTGTGTCTAAAAAACTTTTCCTGGCAACCCTTGACTCTCCCCTTCACCTCCCCCCCCCGTCCTTCCCCTAGGGCCAGGCTTTCCAGGTCCCAGCCCAGCACCTCAGCCACCAAATCCCCAGGCACAGTGGTGCCAGCAACTGCGGGGTCATCGAGTGCGCCACCCATCAGGGCTGCCAGTGTGCAACGTAGCGAGGGCAAGGACATTTCGCCACCATGCCCACATCCCGGAGGGAGAAGCCGAAACTACCTGCCACCAAGAGCTCACCAAAAACAAAAGGGGATAGTGGCAAGACAACTGCGGCACCATCAAAGGTGGGGAAGGGCCAAAGGCAGAAGAGCAGGTCAGGAGAGGGCATGGTGGCACCGACTGAGGGACCAGTGTCACACCTTCTGTCCACAACCACACCAACCTGTACGGCGGCGAACATCGCAAGCTGCCCGCCACCTGCACCTCCACCGGCACATCTACAGCCTCAGCGACAGTCCCCAGCCTCTTCCCCAGTGAGCAGCCGTCCGAGGCTGCAGGAGACATCCTGCTGTGTCCCTCAGCAGGTGCTGACCCATGCACCGCCACCAGCACTGCCGCCGCAAGAACCGCCACCTGCCCCGTGACGTACTCGGACAGTAGCACCACCGCTGACATGGCTACCATCCCCAGTGGTCAGTCGTCCGAGGCTGGAGGAGAGTTCCTGGACCCTGGGCAGCTTCCATGAGGCATGACTTCCATCACTGGTTGCACCTGCAGGTGGAAGGCAAGCCTCAGCAGTGTGGGATATGTCGCTGCCTCCATGGCGTATCATGCTACCTGTACCTCGCCAATCTCGTGGGACACACACCCAGGTGAGGGAATTGTACCAGCCACACTGCACGTGGAGCACTCTGGGCACCATGCCCCCTTCAGAACCAATGGAGAATGACATCTACTACCTCAGTCCTTGGCAGGATGAAGCATTCTGGCCACAAGGCCCCCTCCAGGACCAGTGGAGAATCACATCCACTACTTCAGTCCTTGGCAGGATGAAGCACTCTGGGCACAAGGCCCCCTCCAGAACCAGTGGAGAATGACATCCACTTGAGGGACTGTGGCTTTGCACTCCCCAGGATGCAGCAGTGGGCAAACCACCCACTGGAGAGACTTGAGAGACTGTGGCTTTGCACTCCCCAGGATAATGCAGTGGGCAACCCCCCCCTGGAAAGACTTGAGAGACTGTGGCTTTGCACTCCCCAGGATAATGCAGTGGGCAAACCACCCACTGGAGAGACTTGAGAGACTGTGGCTTTGCACTCCCCAGGATACAGCAATGGGCATGGAGCCCCCTCGTGCAGCAGTGGCGTCGAGAGTTCGTCTGGCGGAGGTGCCCCCCCCTCCCCCTGAGGTGCCTGTATATTTTCGATCTGATGCCCCAGCAGTGTTCTCTCCGTTTCCAGTCAGGTATCCAGTGTGGGCTTCACCCATGCATTTTGGGCCCAGTGGTCCACGGGCAATGATTGGTACACTATCCAGACTTGTGTAGTTGGTGTACATATTTGTATATACTGAATTTGGAATTTTGACTATCTGATTTTTCATGATTACACTGGTTACAATCATTTCCTTTTGTCCTTGTGTTCTTCCATGGGGTGGGGGGTGTATATGTAATGTTGCTGCATGTATTTGTGTGTATGTTGTTGTGGGTGGGGGTATTGCATGTTGTGTGTGTGTGTCACTGTCTTCCCCCCCCATGTTGTAGGTGCAGTACTCATGTGGTCGTCGCCGCTGCCGTTCGTACTCCTGGTAGATGAGAAGATACACCAACATGGGCAGGACCTGTAACTTGGGCTCTATGGCGTTCTGGTTCCTTGTTGGGTGTCAAGAGGTGAGTGTTTTCCCTTCCGTGTACTGTTTTCGCCGTGCTTTTGATCGCATTGGTTCTGCCTCGGAAAAGGTGGCGGATAGGCGTCTTGAAATACAGTAGGCGGTACTTTGTCCTCCGCCTGTCTGTTGGCAGTTACCGCAGCGGTGTTTGTTTCTACCGCCGTGGCGGTTGGAGTGTCAAAGTGGCCGTCTATGTTGCCGGTTTCTGCCATGGTCGTGATCCCATTTTTGTTGCCGGTATTACCGCCACTTTAACACCGACTGCCAGGGTTGTAATGAGGGCCATAATGTGGGTCAGCGAGTATGTGTCCATATGTCTGGCCTGAGGGTGGGCGTAGTTGCTGCGTGTTCTGTGTATGCTGTGTTCTGAATGACTATGAGGGTCATTACAACGGGCTGTTTTGGAGGAAGCACCGCCAACAGGCTGGCGGTGCTTCCAGGGTGATTACGACCGCGGCTGAAGCGCCGCGGTTGCACCGCCGGGACCGGCGGTTTTCCATCACTTTTGTCCCAGCGGGAGTCGCTGCCCAGGGGATTACAAGTCCCCCCCCTGCCAGCCTTTTCATGGCGGTTTGAACCGCCATGAAAAGGCTGGCTGAAAGGGGAGTCGTGGGGCTCTCTGCCACAGCCCCATGGAGCTTTACACTGTCAGCTATGCAGACAGTGAAAATCGCGACGGGTGCAACTGCACCCGTCGCACCGCTGGCTCCATTTGGAGCCAGCTCCCGTGTTGCGGCCGAGATCCCCGCTGGGCCGGCGGGCGGAAACAAGGCTTCCGCTCGCCGGCCCAGCGGGGATCTTATAATGGCCACGGCGGGAGTGCGGCTGCATTGGCGGCCGCCCAGCGGTCCAACCTTGGCAGTAACGACCCCCTAAGTGTTCCTAACTACATGTGGCATATAACTTTATGGTGTTTTGGGGAATGTACACATCCCTCTGGCCATGTGTGTTTTATTCGGGCCAATCTCCTGGGACCATTGTGGTGTCACTGCGCCTATTTGTAGGATTCAATCTAAGTTTCCTGTTTGGGCGTTTGTCTGCCAGCTATGTGTCACCCCACCTGTGGCCTGTCATCCAGCAACCTCAGGCCTAGGTCTCAAAGCCTGCCTGACCATGTATCTAGTTGTCAGGATTGATGGAGAGTTCACGACAGGGGAATCTAATAATGGTGATGTGACTTTATTCTTATATGTGAATGTATTGTTGTGTGCTTTGACATCGACTTTTCGGATATTAACATTGTGTGGTGCAGTTTCTCCCCATATTCATGCACATTTGTGGAATATTAAGTCGAAGTTAATGAATGACTATGTGATGGGGGCACTACACAACAGTACTAATGCCTATAAAAGTAAAATGCTTAGGAGAGGCATTCTGTGTATAAGAAGTAACTTAAGACTGCTGTGTTTTATGTAGAGGTTAACTCATTTCAGTGAGTACACAGTCCTCCAATGAAGAAATGTATGATCATTTCTTAAGTCAAATGCAGTGTAATTTTGTCAAGTCACTTTCACTATTGATATAACAATTGGATAGTTAACATATATGTTATTAAAACACCATTCACCCTAAAATATGAAATGTGCAGCAACACAGTGGATATTCATATTTCTGTCACTGTTATAGTTGTTGGCGAGGTTGGCAACACAGCTTCCTCATACCAATGGGTGGACCTTCATGCACTCAAAATATTATACTTTGATTCACTGTCACAACATTTCTTGCAAGTTAAAGTTTTTGTCTCAACATGTAAAAGTTGAACATAAGGTAGAAATACTTTATGTAAAATGTGAACATTTAATGAATGTATTGCTGTTTACATAGGAAAAGATCACAAAAATGTTAAAATGTGTCCCACGCGTGTAAAAATACAAATCTGACACATTTCACTCCTATGTTGCAGATATTTCCATCCACAAGCTTAGAGGAAAAGGCAAATTCGGCATCAATATAGTGAAAGAGTGTCAGACCTGGCAAAGTTTTTAACTGCTTGCCTCATATTTTTGCTGATTCTTTTTGTTGGCCTTAGGGCTCTGAGCACTTTACCACTGACAACCAGTGCTAAAGTGCATGTGCTTCTCCCCTAAAACAAGGTTTGATTGATGTATCCACAATTGGCACATTTAATTTACCTGTAAGTCCCTAGTACAGTGCACTACATGTGCCCTTTAAATAAATGCTACTAGTGGGCTTGCAGCACTGATTGTGCCACTTACACAAGTAGTACTTTAAACATGTCTCAGGCCTGCCACTGCAGAGTCTGCATGTGCAGTTTACACTGCGCCGTCACTTTGCCAATTAAGACCGCTTGCTAAGTCTTAAACTCCCCTTTTATTACATATAAGGCTCCCCTAAGATAGGCACTAGGTAGCCCATAGTGCAAGTTGCTGTACAATCAAAAGGTAGGGCATTCACTTTTAAATTGTACATGTCCTGGTAGTGAAAATCTCCCAAAGTCGTTTTTCACTACTGAGAGGCCTACCCCTCTCATAAGTTAACATTGGGGATTCCTTATTACATTTAATAGGTTGTATTTCCTACTTGAGGGAAGGTAGAGAAGTCATATTTAGTTTCTCTGGAAAAGTAATGGCAAATCCTATTTAATGGTAAAGTTCGATTTGTAGTTACCATTCTGAAAATGCCACTTTCAGAAAGTTGGACATTTTCCTGTTCAATTCAATTCAATTCAAGTTATTTATGTTTTGGAACTCAGCTGAGGTCCACATAAAACAATAAAAAAACAGACATTTATCCATAACATAATTTACTCATGTAAACAGCTAACAGACATTTACAAACTCTATAAAAACTCAACATAAACTTTTTCAGTATACTATCACAAAATACAGTACTCCAATTAAAGTGAAATCATTGTATATTAACATTCAATAGTGACTAACAAACAAGCAAAGAAAATATTAGAGTGACACATTACTTACTTGAGATAGACACCACTAATAAATAATCATAATTCATACCCAGCGATTTGTAAAAATACATTAATGCTTCAAAACAAAAACCATAAAGATTTGAAGGTACAGTATTGAGGATATGGGGAAAAGACATAGATACTTTGTCAAACCACCTATATCCTTTAGGAGTAGTAAAGTGGATTATTATTTAAAAGCCGCCTAGTTGTATTATTTTACAGTGTCCTTAACCCGGTTTCCAAAAAAGACAGCAAGCCTCCTTTTCAATATATGATGGTAAAAAAGAGACAAAAAACATTCAAAAAAGTTAAATATTCTAAAACAAAATAATTCATTAGGAGGATCATATAAGGCTCAGAGAAACTCTGGTGCGGACAAAACAGAAAGCTGGAGACAAATGGGCTTTAACCATTTACGACGAAATAAAACAAGGGGTGGGCAGACAAAGATTTTGTGGTTTAAATCTTGTGTTTCGGCAAGACGAAAATTACATTTTTTATGTGTGCCATGCATTTCGCCAGGAGCGTATTCAAAGGGAGTAAAGGCGAAGCAGCACCCGGAAAAGCCTAACACTATGAGGAATATTCCAAGAAATGTAGGGTGGTACTTTTTTTGCTATTAGTGAATGAGCAAGATTTGGAAAAAAACTCTTTTTTTGCACAATTCCCCAAATCCAGCTGAAAACTCAGGGACCAAGTAGCCTGCTTCAGTTGAAGTTTTATTTGTGAGGGAGAACATGCCAGTACCTGATTACTATCTAATCCCAACCTTTCAAGAGCGAAGGAATTTTTTTTACAAAGAGTGTACTTAACATTGTTATTAACTGGAAAGATTTCTTTCCATAGCACAGATCTAATGGTATTTTCCTCACTCCTTGCAACACAATGCATGACCCCTGCTAGTCCCTGGACGTAGACATTTCCTAAACCCGTTTCCAGCCTTAAGGACGCCGCTGAGACTGCTGTATTAATGGAGAGAAGTTTTCTAAGAATTTTACCTTCTAGCTGATTCAAAAACCCCCATTTTAAAATATAAATAAATTCCAGGCCATAAAGGAGAGATGCGGGGATACTGGCTTGATATAATGATAACAGGTGTGCAAAATGCCTTCTTCCCATAGCTGTATAAATGCCCCAAGACCTCTTGCCTGAACCTCAGCTTTCGATTTATTAGATGAAATATGTGCTACATTGCTAAGATTTCCACAAACAATTTTACCTAAAAAGGGATATGATTCCACAACTTCCAATCTTTGCAATCCTAACGACCAATGGAAGTTAGGGAATTTCATCCTTCTATTCCCATGAAAGCAAAGAACCTTACTTTTTGAGGCATTAATCTTTAAAACATGGGACTCAGAATATTTTGACAGAAACTGGAGACTATTCTGGAGACCTTTGGGTGTTAAATCAAAAATTATAATGTCATCAGCATGTAACACACAACAAACAGAGTACCCACCTATTTGCGGGGGGAAGTCTATAGTCTGAGACAGAAGAGAAGGGAAGTCTGAGATATATAAGGAGAAAAGCAAGGGTGCCAAAAGGCATCCTTGCTTTAGCCCATTCATAATGGGTATTTCATCTGAAAGACCATTATCACCCCTTAAAAGAATTCTACACCAAGTGGTGGAATGGAGAGCTATTACTAATTCTAAAAGAAGCGAGGGCAACCCCAGGCTCGACAGCTTTCTCAAACACTAAATCTCGGTCCACTTTATCGAATGCTGTTGAAAAATCAATAAAAGCGACAAAAACCGTACCCCCTCTGAATTTCACATATTTTTCAGTGATTACTTGTAGGGCAGCGATGTTATCCAAAGTACTATGTTTGCGTCTAAACCCCGACTGCTCCAAGGGGATAATATTATTTTACTCTGCACAGGCTGTAAGTCTGGAAAGCAGACATTTAGAGAAGATTTTACCGACTGCGTCCAGAAGGGCAATTTGTCGATAATTGACAGGAAAATTTTGATCGCCCTTTTTGTATAAGGGTACAATAATACTGCTAACTAAGGAGGGGGCCATGCTTCTATAGCGAAAGCACCTTCTAAAAACTACAAATAAGATCTTACTCCAGAAGCATAGGTCTTGTTTTATTACAGAAATGGGAAGTTTGTGGGGAGCCATTGCGGCAGAGAAACACATTTTCCTGTTCTTAGCCATTTGGTGTCTGCTGCCTTTCTCTGAACACTGGCTTGGCTGGGTGACAGTTCACTTTGTGTATTCCCTCTTGACAGTCCCACACAAAGGAAGGTTGGGTGTGACTTTATGCATCTTTCTGGGAGAAAGGGAGGGAGGTGCCCAGCCTATACAGGTGTAAGTGTGAGGCTGTGCCCTATCCACACACAAAGGGCTGCACACCACCTGTAGTGAGTCTGGAGTAAGGGTTCCCTTCTTTGAAGTCACCCTCCCTCAAAGGCACAATTGGGTATAAGTACTGGACCTCTGGCCCTACCAATTCAGTACACTTCTGGACCTGAAACCAACTTGCAAAGACGAAGGACTGCTGTGCTAAGACCTCTACACTGCTGGGCTGCTGCTCTGAAAGACTGCTGCCATGCTGTGCTTTCTGCTGCCTGCTGCTCTCATTGATTGGACCTTCATCCTTGACCCAAAGTGGGTTAGCTGACTAGCCTCCTTTTCTTCAGACTCAGGGGCATCAAAGTCTTTAATCCTGCTCCGATGCCTGATTCATTGGAAGTGAGTCCAGGTGCTTGGCCCAGTGGAACCAACGTATTCTCTGCTGCGAGAGCAGAATCAACGCATTGCTGCAGTTGAGGGGCAAAAACCAGTGCATAGCACTTGGAACCGCTGCATCGCCATCAGAACCGCTGCGTTGCTGCCACCACTAAAGGATGATCCACGCATCCCTTCATTCACATGGAAAATCCGTTGCATCGGCTTTGGAACCAAAGCATCTCGGAACCAGTACATCGCCATCCTTGGGTGAGGAAAATCAAAGCACCTTGTGTTGCGACCAAGAGTTAAGTACTTTGCTCAGAATTCCCTGGGTGGGTCCCGTATCTGGCCCACGCTCCATTGTGGTCGGCCTGAATTCTTGAATTTGTCACTGTCCGGCTAAACCAATTAACTCTTTAAGCGCTATTTGCTTCTAAGCACTATTTTTGCATTTCATCTTTAAAAATTCATATCTTATTGGATTTTTGGAGTTTTGGCCTTGTTTTATTAATAAACTCATATTTTATTTTTCTAAACTGGTGTGGAGTTTTTTTGTGATCTTTTCACTGAAATGAAAAAAAATTGAAATGTAGATTTATGTAGCGCGACTTATCCGCCGTGAGGGTCTCAAGGTGCTGTCCATGGGCATGGGGAGATTAAGTGATTTGCCCAGAATCACTGAATGTTGCGCTGATGTCGAGGCTCGGATCCCCCTCCTGAGGGGGCCGCTATGGAGTCTTCCAGGCATTCTTTGCCTGGAGAAGACTGGAGGGGCCCTGCTCCACTCTCCTGGGGAGGTCTGTTACATTGTTGTGTTATGCAGTATGCTGCACAACACTGCTACAGAGAAACATCCTCTTCTTCCCTGATGATGATTACAGTGGGAAACCCAAGTGAGTGTTGGTAAGATGCACCAGAAGGATGACAATGAAGAGGAGGAAGGCAATCACCTCAGCCATGATCTCCTTCAAAACATCTTCGCCTAATGGTGAGTATCTTAAAGTAAAATGTGAATGTAAAACATTCTATATGGGCATATCCTCTTTTAGAATATGTGCTACTAATCTTTCAGATACTTTTTGCCCATTATATTAGAAATGTATTTGTTACAAGAAAATATTTATGAAAGTACAACAGTATATATATTCTAAATGTGACATATAAAGATGTGCATGCTAGGTGAGATTGTATCTGTTACAGTATATGATGGGTTTTTTCTTAGAAAAAAGTAAAGAATTTAGGACTCAATTAGGCCTGGGTGGAGTTTGCAGAGTTCTGCTATGCGGAACTAAACAATGTGCTGAAACAAATTCACCACGCTACGCGAATTCCGGGAGCAGCGAGCTTTGGGTAAGTCGCGCTGATTGTCCTGATTTTCAGCAGCAGGAGTTTTCCTGTGCTGTAAAATCAGTGTGAATGGCATCACAAGGAGCTCCAGAGAGCGCTAACCTGTTTGTTGTAATATAGTTTTTTAATGTATTAGGAAATCATAAGGTAAGGTAGTTGGCACTTAAGATAGTAATGAAATGTAGAAGTTATAAGTAATTTAGGTTTTAGAATTGGTATGCTCTGCTCCCCTGTGTGGGAGATGGAACATGGAACATTCAGACAGTTGGAGACTGGGGGTGGAATAGAATGTAGGAGATGACTGGAAGAGCTCTGAGGTAGAGGTGAACAAGAAGGCTGTAAGAAGGGCGAAGCAGTGGAGATGAAAATAAAGTCTGAAACTTAAAGATAAGTACTGCGTTTGGACTTTATAATACTGGCGACGAGTTAGTGCGTAAGGGGGCACTGTCATCTCCACCCCTTATCAGGTACTTCTTTCAAATCTTCAACCTCATCTAAATATAAGCATCTGTGTAATTAATGCCTAACATCGGTTAGGTGATCTACAATTCTGAGCCTGCCTTTCATGATGAATTATTGAACAGTCTCTTCATATTCCTCTGCGAGTGAAAGAAATTATAATCAACCACGTGTGCAACAAACCAGTTTTAGTAGATAACTGAGCTACTCTCCTGCGCGTTTAATTATCAGCGTCTGCCTTTCACGATCAATCTTTGAACAGTCTCTCCATATTTCTCTGCATATGGAAAATTACTTTCAACCACGTTGCTACAGATCAAATTTGAGAAATAACAGAGCTACTCTTCTGCATGCTTAATTTCAGTGAAGGATCAACCCCTACCACCGATTCCTTCCCCTCGCTGCGATTCATCAGCATGTTACTGGATGGTCAGCCTGATTCAGGAACGCCTTACAGAGACGCGTTCCTCACCTGTCAGAAGTCACGCTGACAGGCACAGCTCTCCTGTGACGCGTTGCCTCAGCAGTTCTCCGGCCATCCGAAGTCACACTGAAAGCCACAGCTCACCTGTGACGCGCTGCCTTAGCATTTCTCCGGCCTGTCAGGGATCACGCTGACAGGCACAGCTTTCCTTAAACGCATTGACGATAAGTATTTTGTTGCTTCTAGCTGCCTGTCAAGAATCGCGCTGACAGGCACAGCTTTGTTAAGGATCGGCTCGACTGTGGCACATTTCAGAGCTGCGTCGCCTGTCAGGATCCACGCTGACAGGCACAGCCATATTCAAACGGGTTAATTATTATTTACTTTCCCAAATTTGTATCGCCTGTTAAAGATAACGCTGACAGGCACAGCGGTAAACGCTAACTTCTACGTTAACGACTTAACCACAACGCATTAACAGTATTAACGGTGGGCACTGTTTAGTAATAACTTTGAGTGGTGTTTTGGAAGCATTCATATTGTTTTGTTTCATATTAAGTATTACAATTAAGGAAGGAAACTTTACCGTTATGTAAGGCTCCAGTTTGAATCTGCTGAGGACTGCAAGTTTTTAAGTATTAGGGTTGTTTCTCTAATTGTAAGCAAGGCATGATGGGATTGTACTGGTGCTAAGGGCTTTTCTCTAATTCTCTATATTACTTCCTCTTTTACCTTATGAGAAATACAAAGTTGAAGTTACTAAGGTATTTTACATGTTGTGAATTCACATTGTATGGAATAGAAATTATAATTGTGATTGTTCAGAGATATTAATCTATTTAAAGATTTATATTGGTACAATGGCTGCTGCACGGATGTCCTAACCAATTCCTTTCTTGAATGAAATGGGGGAACCGAATGTTCAGTGGAAGGATTGGTTTAAGATTTTTGAGTCATACCTGATAGCAATTCGGGGGGATAAATTCAACCCTATCAGAAAACAACATATTTTACTACACAATTTGGGAACCCACGGTAGGAAAATATATGAATCCCTTCCTGAACCTAATGCTCCTGAGGGTCAGGCTCAGGATGAGTATTTTACTACATATTTAAAACTGGAAAAACAGTTTGGAGACAGGGTCAATGTCGTACTTGAACGACATCAATTATTTTCTCGCTGTCAGGGAAGACAAGAGAGTGTAACTAATTATATTGCTACACTAAGAGGATTAAGTACTCTGTGTGCGATGCACTAACAATATCAAGATACAAGAGAAACTTTTACAAAAACAACCTAACTTACCAGAAGCGAAAGAGATTGCAAAATCCATAGAACATACTGAAATATGCTTACAACAAACCAGATCCCCACCTGCTGAGGATCATGTGAATGAAATTACAAACGAGGCAAGGAAAGACAAAATTCTCAAAATTAAAGGGAATGAGAAACAACTCCAGAAGTATGGAAATACTAGAGCTATTTTGACATGTTTCCGTTGCGGGAGTAGCAATCATCTGGCTAATTCCACCTCGTGCCAAGCCAAGTCGGCAATTTGTAGAAAGTGCAATAAAAGAGGCCATTTCGCTAGGGTATGCAAGGACACTACCAAATCCTTTGACAGCAAGAAATCAGAAGAAATTTCCCAGTTGGTTAAAAAAATAGTACTACAAGTAAATCCGGATGGTAATAATTCTGCCCAATATCCTGTATGTACCATAACCATTAATGACATAATGACAAGAGTGTATCCTGATTCGTGCTCACCGTTCCCGTTTATAAATACCTCCGATTTAAGTAGGATAGAAAATGGTGACAGCATTGAGTTATTAAACCCTGATATTAATCATAAAGGGTACAACAGGGGTCCCATTCATTTAAAAGGTATGTTTAGAGGTGTTATATCTTTCAAGGGTCGGTCCACAGTTGGAAAGCTCTATGTAGTGGAAGAAGGTTCCAGTTTGCTGGGATGGCAGCACCAAAAGGAGCTAGGAATAAAACTAGACCCAAACAACCCAGAGCAAGTACTATGCATTAACATCTCTAACTCAGGTGAACCTTTTATTCAAGAGTTCTCGGAATTTTTTTGTGAAAAACTAGGCCTACTAAAAAACTTTCAACATAAAATCAGACTTAAACCAGGTCCAGGCCTGTAATACACAAGACCAGGCCTGTACCGCACTTACTGAAGAATGCTGTCAAGAAAGAGTTGGACCAATTGGAGACCCTAGGGATAATTCAGTCCATTGAGTGCTCAGAGTGGTTGGCCCCAATTGTTATGGCCAAGAAAAGAAATTGCAACGATATTAGAATCTGGGTAGATTTAAGAGACTTGAATAAGAATATCTGGGTTGAAAGACACCCTCTCCCCAGGATCCATGAGATATTAAGCACCATGGGGGAAGCAACATTCTTTTCAGTACTAGATCTTTCTAGTGCCTACCACCAGGTGGAGTTGCATCCTGAATCCAAATGGCTCACGGCATTCACCACCCCATTTGGCTCCTTTATGTTTAACAGGATGCCTTTTGGGCTCGCATCAGCAGCAGCTGTTTTTCAAAAAATTATGCAAAGTATCTTAGGTGATCTTCCGAAAACTCTTTCTTTTCAGGATGATGTTCTTATTTATGGAGTCACGGAAGAAGAACACAACAAAAATCTAAGAGTTGTTCTTGAAAAATTGAAAATAGCAGGGCTCACTTTAAAGAAAGAAAAATGCAGTTTGGGAGTAAATTCTGTAGAATATTTAGGACATGTTATTTCCAAGGACGGTTTTAAAACTAAAATCTCCCTTGTGGATGCTGTGAAGAGAACTGAAGCCCCTAAAAACAAAGATGAATTGAGGTCATTCCTAGGCCTTGCTGAGTTTATGGCAAAGTATGTAAAAAAAAATTCTTCCATTTCATTTGAACTTAGAGAATTACTAAAAAACCACGCACCCTTTAATTGGTCCGATTGTCATGATCGTGCATTCAGGCAAATTAAACTAGCCATAGTAGAAGCTCCCTATCTCTGTAACTTCGACCATAAAAGGAAAACAATTCTGACAACTGATGCCAGCAAGTTAGGTTTAGGTGCTACATTATCTCAAATCATTGATGGCAAAGAAAGGATAGTAGCTTTTGCATCTAGAGCCTTAAGCCCAGCAGAGACCAATTATTCAGTTATTGAGAGAGAGGCCTTGGCATGTTATTGGGCCATTAAACATTTCAAATTTTTCTTATGGGGCACACAATTCATGTTGCGTACCAATCATAAACCGCTAGTATATGTGTTCTCCACTAAAGGATTCAACAATAGCACACCAAGAATTGCTAGATGGATTTTGGGCATAGAAAACTTTTGTTTCAAAGTTGACTACCTCTCTGGCAATAAAAACTCTGCAGCAGACTTTCTTTCCAGGGTTCCATTAGACATCAAAGAAGATGTTGAAACTACTGAATTTCCCATTTTATTAATTGACTTACCTTCAATTAGTGACGATGAATAGAGAACAGCATACCAACAGGACAATACTTTATCCCTTTTGAAAGTGAAAGCTAAAGAGGGGTGGCCATTGATGAGAAAAGATCTTGAAGACAGCATCAAAGATTTTTGGGAAGTGAGATTAGAAATTAATGAGAAGAACAATTTTCTGCTCAGAAACGATAAGATTATACCTTCTCAGAGTCTTAGACTCAAAATCATCAAACTCGCTCATGAAGGCCATTTAGGAAGAAGTCTCACCAAAGCAAGAGTCAGAGAAATGTTTTGGTTCCCCGACATGGACTCCATGATTGAAAATGAGGTCAAGGAATGTTCCATCTGTGCGATAAGCGACAAAACGAAGGTAATCTGTAAAACCACTATCTCCCCAATACAAATTCCTAATAAACCGTGGGTGAAGTTAGCGTTAGATATCATTGGTCCTCTCAACTACTCTGGGCTTTCAAAATAATTTGCAATAGTACTAATTGATAATCAGTCCCATTGGATTTCCACTAAATTTGTTAATCAAATTACTACTGATTCTGTTATTAACTTTCTCAAAAACATTTTTGCTGTAGAAGGAATTCCAGAAATTCTCATAACGGACAATGGGGTTCAGTTAACGTCCGTGTTGATGAAACAATTCCTTGACTCAGTAGGTATACAACATCTTACCACCGCGCTATATTGCCCCAGAGCTAAAGGGCCTGCTGAACGGGCCAACCGCATGATTAAGGATTGTATACAATTCGCAAGTATCAACCATGTGAATGTTGAATATGCTATCAGGGGTATGCTGTGGGCATATCATACCACTCCAAATTCGATCACAAAAATATCTCCTTTTTCCTCATTACAAGTTAGAAAACCGTGCACGAAGTTCTTTCCATCATGGCTAGGGGGAGGAGAGAAAAGTGGAAAGGAAATCCCACATACCAGCCTAAAAGTAGCGGTACACCAAGAAATGTATAAGAAAAGATATGATGCTAAATACGGGGTAACAAAACAACACTGGAAAGAGGGAGATCAAGTATATATAAAGAAACCTATGGGGTATTCAAAGTCAAATATGAAAGAAACTAAGTTCATGGGTCCCTTCTGCATCACGAAGGTAAAGAAAAATGTGGTGGTGTTAGAAAATGGCCAATGCTGGAACATGGACAGAATTGTAAAGCAATCAACCCCTAACAATGGTGAGATCCTAAATGAAAACTCCAGATGGAGAGAGACATCACAGAACATGACTCGAAATGAGTTGCAAAGAACATTAAATAATCGTCTTTCTAGACCTCCGTTTTGGCACAAGGACTACAACATCTCTAAATGTTAACTGTGATGCATGACTTCTTTGTTCATAAAACAATTGAGTACAGCAATTATAACAGCCTTAATTAATGTCAGACTATCTGCATAAGAGTACGTGCATCAATATCATTATAAGGGGAAAGATGTGTTGTAATATAGTTTTTTAATGTATTAGGAAATCATAAGGTAAGGTAGTTGGCACTTAAGATAGTAATGAAATGTAGAAGTTATAAGTAATTTAGGTTTTAGAATTGGTATGCTCTGCTCCCCTGTGTGGGAGATGGAACATTCAGACAGTTGGAGACTGGAGGGTGGAATAGAATGTAGGAGATGACTGGATGAGCTCTGTGGTAGAGGTGAACAAGAAGGCTGTAAGAAGGGCGAAGCAGTGGAGATGAAAATAAAGTCTGAAACTTAAAGATAAGTACTGCGTTTGGACTTTATAATACTGTTTCTGCCGCTTAAGTAGATTTTCTACTTGAGCGGCAGCTTCCTCAACGTGAGTGGCAGCTTTCTCATCGCGAGCGGTCAAGGCCTACCGCGACTGCTCGTGTTCAGAAATCTCGCTCGTGCTCGCCAACTTAGTGATTATTCTCGCTCGCCAACTTAACGTTGGTGCGTGAGAGAAAAAAGTGCTCTGTGTCACTTCGTGGAGTTTTTCGGAACTCTGTGTACTCCGCCGGCGGAGCAGAATTCTTCGCCCTCCCGTAAGCTTGCGTGATATGTTGCCAGTATGTGTACTCCTGTCACAACCGCCAACATGAAGGTCCACCCATCCGTTTTAAATGCAGGCTGACCATCAGTTTGGCTATAGCAGTGACTACTCTGTCACCGCCATAGCCAAAGCTCTGTAATGATCCAATGGAGTAAGAGAGGTCGGAAAAATGGGTACATGTCCTCCAGAGTTGAGTTATGATGTGCAGTTCTGCATCAAACTGAGGAATGCCCTGACAGTAACTGCCGAAACAGCGGTTCCTGACAATGCTTTATAAATGACCGCCAGCTTGGCAGTCATTTTTAAATTTGGCGGTCAGGACCTCCACCAGAGCAACTGAGGTATTTGCTCCATCGCCTTGGCGAACCACTAATATATAAATGAGTCACACACATATTATTTTGTTTGCTCAATCCTTCCTAGATCATGTCATCCTCTAATCTGCTAGAACACTAGCAAGTCATCTGTGGCTTCATTTTGAGTCTTACACAGATACTGGTGATGAAGAGTTTTGCAGTGCAAGTTTCATAAACATTGGTGGGACATGTTTTAGAGTAATATCGATGCACTTTCTCTCAGTCATGAAGTGATGCCATTGTATCTGAGTTACATCTAAGGTAACTGACAAATGTTCTGTGCTTCCTCCGGTTATGTTATGTTATGTTATGTTATGTTATGTTAAGTTGCTTATATAGCGCATGGCTACCCGAAGGCCTCCCAGCGCTACAGGACAAATCTCCATAATTATGATTACAAAACAAGACATTCTAGACCAGCCAGGTTTTTAATGCTTTCCGAAAATTAAGTTCATGACTGGTTAACCGAAGGCTACAGGGAGGGAGTTCCACAGTTTAGCTCCAAGATATGCCACCGTGGTACCTCCCCATCTAAATTTTTTAACTCTAGGTATGGTGGCAAGCGCTGCTGATGCAGACCTGAGTTCTCTGTTGGGAGTGTAAAAAGATGCAAGGGTCTTTAGATGGTGGGGACCTCTATTGTATAGTGACCTATAGACACAGCACAGGGTTTTAAATGCTATGCGCTGTTCCACTGGGAGCCAATGAAGTGAGGAAAGGGCGTTTTTAACCAAGGCATACCTCTGTATTTCTAGGAGAAGGCGGGCTGTGGTATTTTGAACCACTTGTAATTTCCTTTTAACATATTTAGGAGAACCAAGATATAGGCCCTCATTACGACTTCGGTGGTCTTGAAAAAAGACCACCGAAACCGCAGGCGCCACAATACCGCCAGTGCTGGTGGTATGGTGGCACCCTATTTTGACATTTGCGCTGGGCCAGCGAACGGAAACGGCGTTTCCGTCCGCTGGCCCAGCGGAAAAGTCACATCAACATTGAAGCCGGCTCGTAATAGAGCCGGCAGCAATGTTGATGTGCAGCGGGTGCAGCAGCACCTGTCTCGCATTTTCAGGCAGCGAAATGCGCGATGGTGCTGTGTCTGGGGGCCTGAGTCCCCCTTATCGCCAGCCTTTCCATGGCAGTGTTTCCATGGGCAGGCTGGTGGTTGCGGACTCATAATCCCCAGGTCAGCGCTGCTTGCAGTGCTGCCCTGGGGATTATCACCGCCTGGCGGAAGCCTGGCGGTATAGTGGAGGGGCCAGCGGTATGGCCGTGGCAAATGCGCCATGGTCATAATATACTGGCGGAACACCGCCAGCCTGTTGGCGGTGTTACCGCCAGTGTTCCACTGTCCACCAGGGTCATAATGACCCCCATAGTCCATTGCCATAGTCCAGTCGAGAAATAATGAGAGCCTGAATGATGAGTCTTTTAGCCAAAAACGGGAGTATGGCAAAAATATTCCTCAGAAGCCTCATTAAACCAAAGCAGGTGGCAGAGATTTTTTTAGCTTGATGTTCCAGAGTAAGTTGGGAATCTAGCCAAACTCCTAGACTTTTAATATGATTCTTAGGAGCAGGCATCCTAGGGTTCGTGCCCGAGCGGGGACACTGACCCAATATCATTACTTCTGTTTTATCTCAGTTTAATTGGAGCATACTTTCATTCATCTATCTTGACCCTGCCTGTAAACAAAGAGACAATGAACGTTCATCCGGACCTGAATTAGAGGAAAACAAAACCACTAGCTGGGTGTCATCTGCATAAGAAACTAGGGAGATTCCGAATGGCTCCACTATCTTGGCCAGGGGAGCCATATAAATATTGAATAATGTAGGACTGAGGGAGGAGCCCTGTGGCACACCAAACTTGTATTTAAACCTGCTGGAAAGATAAGAACGATCAAGAACATGAAATGATCTTCCCTTCAGAAACGAGGAGAGCCAGCTTAGTGCGCCTCCCTCGATTCCCATCTCCTTCATCCTCTGACACAGCAAATGGTGATCTACTGTATTTAAGGCCGCACTGAGATCAAGAAGTACAATCACCGTAAGGTTCCCCTGATCCATACGCTTCCTGGCCTCTTCCATGACGGCGATCAAGGACAATTCAGTGTTGTGTAATGATCTGAAACCCATTTGGGTAGGATGAAGGATGTTGTTATCCACTAGATATGTAGAGAGTTGAGCATTAATGTGTTTGTCTAATATTTTAGAAGGGGATGGAAGTAACGATATAGGTCTATAATTATTAAGCACTGTTGCATCCAGGTTCGGTTTTTTCAGCAAGGGTTTGACTATGGCATGTTTCCACTGATCAGGAATGGTGCTTCTAGATATTGAGAGATTTAAAAGTCCAGTCTAAACAGGAACGATGACTGGACCTACCAGGGCCATTATCGATGGAGAAGCAGAGTCCAAAGGGGATCCTGATTTGAGAGACGAGAGGAGAGAGGCAACCTGATCCTGTGAGAGAGGAGAAAATTGCGAAATAGAAGAAGCACAATTGTGACGAAAATCTGCTGCATCTTCCGGGTGAGACTTACTATTCGCAAAACTTGAGTAGATATCAACAATATTTTGTTGAAAAAACAATGCTAGATTGTTGCTGTGTTCTTGAGAGGCTTCAACTAATTCACCGTCAGAGGGGTGATTGTAAAATGTCTTTGAGTAGCTGAAAAATCTCTTTAGAAGACTTAGAGGACTGTTCAATCCTAGCAGCGTAGTAGGTACTTTGAGCTCATTTGATTTCAGCGTGGTAGAGTCTAATCGCCTTCCTGTATTCTTCCTTTAAAACCGGCTCATAGGTTTTTCCTCCATCTTCTTTCTAAACATCTACATTTCCTTTTAAGGATTTGCAGATGGGGAGTGAACCACGAAGCGTTAGCTTTCCGGCAACTCACAGTTTTCATACTTTAGGGGAGTAGAGTATCTAAGCAGTCCTTAATCCAGCCATTGAATGAATCTATCCTGATGTCATTCTTATCAAGAAAAGGTCTAGAACATAGTCTTGATGAGGTCATCTGCAGCATTTCTGTAGAAACTGGGAGTATTTTATGACTACATATAAGAGTAATAATATCTGTGTAAAACATGAGGACAGGCCCAAAGTGTGGCTGATGGCTCCCATTTGTATTGCTAATGTACTAAGAGGAGCATTTGCTAACAAAATATAACACTGACTTCTTTAGAACAGGTGGACTTCTTATATACATTACATTGTCATTATTTATTTTTCAGTATGCCTCATAAACCTTTTGTTTTGACTACTTCCTAATGTTGTGCCTTCTCTGCATGGTTTACATTTTGACCTGTGTTTGTACACAGGGCCAGCTTTAGGACTGCTGGCGCCCTGTGCAACAGTTTATTGTGGCGCCCCCAACACATGACCTCCTCCTCCGTTTCACTCACTACCACCCGGCAGATGTGCCCCATATCTCTCCATTGCTCCCCTTTCACATACATTCATGTGTTTTTAAAGAACTTGTAAAGGCTGGCTTTACTAATCCACTCAGCTAGCCACATCATATATAGGGGCATATTTAAGAGCCCCTAGCACCATTCTAACACCATATTAGTGTCATTTGTTTTACGCTAATGTGGCGTTAGAAGGCCAAAAACGCAGTGCCATATTTACAAAGTGGCACAATGCATGCATTGCGCCACTTTGTATCTCTTTGCGCTACATTATGCCTGCGCCAGGCATAATGTATGCAAAGGTGGCATTCCCCCATTAGGGGGGGGGCAAAATAATGGTCCAAAGAAATCTGACCGATTTCTGTGCATCATTTGTTTCTGGCACTTTTAACGCCTGCTCAGAGGAGGCGTTGAAAGGAGGCATCTGTTGGTTAAAATGGGCCTCTGGGTGCTTTGCAGTATTAGCTTCAATATTTTTTACACTAATCCTGCAAAGCGCTGGATTAGCGTAAAAAATTCTGACATTAGTCCCGTAACTACCGCCATGTTGCGTTGTATTTTAAATACAGCATGCACATGGTGGCATTTGGGAAGCGCTAAGGGGCGCAAGAAATGGGTGCAGCGCCACTTTCTCTAAATATGGACCATAGGGGCATATTTAAGAACCCCTAGTGCCAGTCTAAAGCCAAATTGGTATAATTGTTTTTAAGATAATGTGGCGTTAGATGGCCAAAAACGCAGTGCCATATTTACAAAGTGGTGCAATGCATGCATTGGGCCACTTTGTAACCCTCTGCACTACATTATGCCTGCGCCAGGCATAATGTAGGCAAAGGGGGCCAAAACATGGTGCAAAGAAATCTAACAAATTTATTTGCGACATTTTTTTCCGGCACTTTTAACGCTCAAAGCAGGCATTAAAAGGAGTCTTCCATTGGTTACAATGGGCTTCTGGGTGCTTTGCAGGATTAGAGTCAACATTTTTTAGGCTAATTCTGCAATGCGCCGGACTAGCATAAAAAAATTCTGACGCTAGTCCTCTAACTACCGCCATGGTGCGCCGTATTTTAAATATGACGCCCACATGGTAGCGTTAGGTGGGGTGCTAAGGGGGGCAAGAAAAGTGGTGGAGCACTGTGTACAGCGCCACTTTTTTAAAATATGCCCCATAAGGTAGTGCTTGATTTGTAAATAGAAAGGTGTCGCTGCCCAAAGCCCTCCTTTTAAACACGCAGCTGCTGCAATTAAATGTGTGAACACGGAATACAGAGGCAGCAAAATCCTGAAGCCATCTCGGGCCTCTTCAATCCATTTACAGGCACTCCCTGCCCCTTCAGCTCACTGTTGCGGATTTCTGCTTTTTCCCATTGTGACGCTTTTTCGTTTTTCTCTTCCTCCGTCTTTCCCATATGTGTCTTTTTCTCGCAGTAAATGCTTGAGGCAGAAAAATAAGCGCCGGCCCTCAAAAATAAGTGCCGGTGCTCTGCACCAGAAACAACAAACACAAATTAAGCACTGCCATAGGGGTATATTTAAGAGTCCCTAGTGCCATTCTAACGCCAAATTAGTGTAATTGTTTTACACTAATGTGGCATTAGAAGGACAAAATTGTTGCGCCATATTTACAAAGAGGCGCAATGCATGCATTGCACCACTTTGTAACCCTTTGCGCTACATTATGCCTGCGACAGACATAATGTATGCAAAGGGGGCAAAAAAAATGAAACGTAATTTTTTTCCAGCACTTTTAACGCCTGCTCAGAGCAGGCATTAAAAGGAGGCTTCCATTGGTTACAATGGGCCTCTGGATGCTTTACAAGATTAGCGTCAACATTTTTTACGCTAATCCTGCAAAGCACCGGACTAGCGTAAAAAATTCTGATGCTAGTCCCCTAACTACCGCTATGGTGCTCCGTATTTTAAATATGACACACACATGGTGGCGTTAGGGAAGCGCTAAGGGGTGCAAGAAAAGTGGTGCTGCACTGCACACAGTGATCCAGTCAAGCAAAACATTATGGTCTGGACAAACATTTTGATCTAAGAAATAAATTATTTTTTTGGGATGTCTTAGTTTAAGCAAACAAATGATATATATTTTATATTGAGTTTTATTATCTGATACATTATCTGAAATATATAGATGTCATACTTTTTTAAGAATAATTTTGATTTGTATAATAAATGTTTTGCGAGCTTACTTGTTTAAATAACTGATAAAATTATTTTGAAGTAATGTGTATTTTTAAGACTATTTTTTGGAAGTTAATGTTTATATCTGTTTAGCTACTTATGTATTTATATATATATATATATATATATATATATATATATATATATATATTTGTATTATTATTGTTTATTCGGTCTAGATTTAGAGCATTAAAATACAATAAAACAATCATACATACCAATAATAAAAGCTTGTGTCCATCATTCAAAGAAGCCATTCAATTTAAGCTAAAAATGCATCTATAAAAACTGTTAAAACCATAGCTACTCATAAAAACGATCCTAATAAAAGGAAGAAGAAAAATTCAAACACCAGCAATATACAATATAGTGTACTGTAAGAATATAGAAATGGTTGTTAAAACAATACATTTGGGGTTAAATTATGTAAACAATTATAAAATTAATCCACAATTTTGAACTGCATTCAATGCCAATTAAACTGCACTATAGATAAAAAAAATAGTAAAATCACCAGAACCCTTGGTTAATGATAGTTAAAGGTAAACTATGCATTCTAAAAATCATATCCTAAAGCCCCCCAGTGAACCTGAGATATTTAAAATCCACACACTTGTTAGGTAAAATTCCCCATCAGGGTTGAAATACATGACACATCAAAAGCCTAAAATCTACTAGACTTGTCCAAGTAAATCTAGTTGGAGTCCCCATCCATAAGCTATAGAATACCAATCCAACTCAGAGCACCGAGGCTAGGGTGAACCTATGACGGATGGACCAAGCTACAGACAGATATTTGGTGACTGAGCTTACTACCAGCATAGATGGGTCATATTTGCATATTCTGAAAGCATTAGCTCGGTCCTGCAAAAGTAAAACTTTGCACAAAGGGATGATCCACCTCCCTCTAGGGCTCTTATAAAGGGGATAGAAGAACAACACGTGTTCGGGTGATTCCTTGCATCGGTGACAATTTATGCATCTATCAGTTGTGGGATTACTTGTTGACCAACAGGCCGTAAAACTGTTAACAGGTAAGATTCCATATCTTAGCTGGAGGAATAAGGCGCGGGCACGTGCAGGTATAGGGAGGTCCATGAAATTCTCGGGCCAGGGTTTATGTTTAACCTGCAGAAACTCTGCAGTTAACCGGCCTACCCCATTGCGGTGAAAAAGCTCATCGCTGAAGAACCTCCCTTTAACAAATAGTCTAGCGTTAGCAGGGATCAACTCGGGGTACTTCCAATAGTGAGGGAAACCTAATTTATCCCAGGCGGATTTCATCTCCCTCAACCATAGGATTTTTTCCCAACCCTGCGGGGATGTTATGAGATCTCTTATTGCTGCCCTAAATGGTTCAAGTTCATCAGTTTTCCATATTCGAATCCAGTATAAAAGCGGTCTCAGACTGTGTCTTTAATACTATTTAAACCTAGATCGAATCTGAGAGGGATCGTTGGTGTGCCCTTCCCTAACCTGGATATATGTCTGAGAAAGTGATTTTCTTTAGTTTGTAAAATATCCAGTTGTCTGTAGGAACCCCAGAGTTCCGCTCCATACAGGGCCGCAGCACAGATTTGGACTTTATAAATCTCGGAGATTGGATTCAACGGGGGACTCACTGCAGCTCTAGCCTTGCGTTCTAGTGCCCCACCTCTTTGGCTTATAATGAGTGCCCCTTTTCTGATAGCTGCCTCCCATCTGCCAGAATCGTTAGCCTAATGCCCAAATAATCAAACTCTGAGACTCTTTCCAGAGGAATTGAATTCATTACTATTTTTGCACATGATCTCTTTCTCGAGGCACTTAATATCATACATTTTGTTTTCTTGACATTAACATCCAGCCCATAATCTCTACAGAAAACACATAATTTATTAACCAGATTTTGGATTCCCATTGGTGATTTGGCTAGCAGGATAGTGTCATCCGCATAATGCAGACACTGTATTTTCTTCCCAGCCAGCTTGGGCGAATCATTGGTGCAATTCTCTAAATATTGAATACAATTGTTTATGTATAGGAGGAAGAGGGTAGGGGCTAGAACACAACCTTGTCTGACTCCTCTTTTGATGGCTACTGGGTCTGTCAACTCGCCATCCTTACCACACCTTATAAGTATTCTCGTGCAATCGAACAATGAGTTTCAAAGGACCTTTTGGAACGCCCATATTGGATAGTGTCAACCATAACAAGTTTCTGGGAACGAAATCAAATGCAGCTCTGAGGTCAATGAAAACCACATACAGGTCCCCCCCACCCAGATCCACATTCTTCCATTTGACTGCTAGGAACCTCAGGGCTTGATCTAAGGTACTAACTGCGGGTCTAAACCCTGCCTGTAGATCAGAGATAGCTTCGGACTCTGAAATCCATTCGTCAAGATGGAACAGAACTTGCTTCGCAAAAGATTTTGGGAGTTATCAAGTAAACATATCGGGCGGTAGTTGGCAGGGTCACTGGCACTACCTTTTTTGAAGAGGGGAACTATCTCGACTCCTTTCCAAGAGCGCGGGACAGGAGCTCCTGCCGCGACTGCATCACAGACTAGGTTTAAGTAAGGGGGCCATATGTCAGGTCTTGTCTTGTATAGGTCACCAGGGATCTTATCAGGACCCGGGGCCTTTCCCCAATTCAATGAAATTATTGCAGCTTTAGTTTCTTCTAGAGTGAATTTAATTGGGGTGGCCCCAGCAGTCAAGCTGTCATCAAGGCTCCTAAAGGTAGCTTCGGGTGGCCCTTCATATAATCGACCAAAGTGCTCAGCCCACACTGTGGAGAGGATTGAGGTACCAGGCAGGGGGGATGAGTCCCACTGTCATCTGCTATCAATTTCCAGAACCTGGAAATATCATTTACTTTTGCAGTCTCCAGGATAGCTACCCATCTAGACTCCTCCCAGCTCCTGCGCGCCCTACAATATTCCTGTTTGTAATCCTTCCTTGCTTGTTTTATATGCTCTGCGTGACCCCCTCTCAGGGCTCTCAATAACTTATGCTGGGCTTCCCTACATGTGTTGCTAAACCATCCTGCGCTGCGCTTCTTTCTAGATTTACTAACAATCTCTTTAGTGAAAAAATACTTTAAAGAGTTAAACAGTTCAGTATGAGCTGCTAGAAGCCCATCGCCGTCCTCTAAATACAGAAGCATATGCTCCATTTGGACTGCTAATAAACTATATTTTGATGTAAGGGAACCAAGAGAGGTATTGACAGACTCCCATTTAACATTACGTCTGTTATTTGTCAGAGCAAGCTGTTGTGCATGTGCCTTAGGGTGGGGAACTTCAAGCGAAGGCAGCAGACCCCTGGTCGATAAGATCAGTGGATCGTGGTCACTTTCTTCGTGATCTAGCACCCTCATGTCAATCATGTGACCCCACAATCGGATGTCAATTAAAATGTAATCAATCTGACTCTTGTGAGCTCCACGCCTAAAAGTATGGTGAGAGTTGACATCTGAGCGGGAGCGACCATTGCAAGCTCGAAGACCATGTGTTAGTGTAATGTCTACAACTTGATGAGCTATTCTATTCATCCTGGGTCTTTTACTCGACACTAGTTGAGGGATGCCCCAATAGGCATCCTCTTCTTTGTATAATTCTTGGGCCAGAGGATAGGGCTCAAAGGTAACGTTAAAGTCCCCTGCAATTAAGATGAAATGGGAGGAAATATTGCTATAAAGGAAGCTATCCAATATGGTCAGAGCGGTAGACTCATAATTACTGCCCGCACTCCTGTTGTAGATGTTAATTATTAGTAGGGGTCTCTCCTTAAGGGTCGATACTATGAAGGCCTGTAAATCTGGGCAACCCATATCTACAACTTCAACCTGGCACTTGAGAGAGCAGCTTAACCATTTAAGCAGCCCGCCCGAAGGTTTCCTGGAGGTCGCCTTACGCGCTGCAAAGCAGTAGCTTTTGAAGCCAGATCTATATTTAGGCCCCAATGCCCATGTTTCTTGAAAAAGAAATATCTGATGTTCGTCTATGAATTGGCCCCATTCTGGAATTTGCATTTTGTTCTCTAGCCCTGCTATGTTCCAGCTAAGAACAGTATCTAATACATCTGTCTTTCCTTGCCAAGCTTCGCCTGGGGATTGCGCTCTATTAGAAGTGATACAACTAGAAAGCTTAATATCCCTCATGATCCTAACTGGGCTACTCAGGCTAGCATAACCCTTTATTTTATTGCCCTGGAGATTACTCACCCCGCTAGGATCAGAGCCAATCGTATTCATATCCAGTGACTTGGCAGGGGAAATAAACCCAGGGTTGCAGGCTGTGCTTATCGCAAGGGTTTACCCCTTCCCACTGGCTCCTGAAAAGATCTTCTCACTAATTCCCAAATTACAGGGATCTATCAGGGTGGATGGTATGAGTGATGTAAGGCCTCTAGGAACTGGGTAAACAATCTGCTCAATCTCAGGGCTACTAGTTCCTACTCCCCGTAGTCCATCTCTGAGTCAATCTACCTCAGAGAGGGAAGATGAAAAGAGTCTGCGGCCTAGCTCCGGGGCAGACTGTGGCTGGGCACAGGGGTAGCCTCTGTGCGCCGTTAGCGGCTCACTGTTGGCTGCTGTAACTGCTGGGGGGGGTAGAACACTTGGAGTCTACACAGAGACACTTCCCCTGCTAAGGGATAAGGTCTACGAGCATTTGAAGAGAGCTGCTGAACAAAAGCAGGTGAGTTAAAATTAATGACAATACAGTCCCCCATACCGAGCTTCTCCAACTAACCCACCCACCTCACCCTCCTCACCATCAGTATCGAGGGTACCATATAAAATGCAAATCTAGCATATGTATGTAGCTAGTGTATAATCTTGTTTTCAGTTCGGTAAAAGATTCCGGGATATTGGTTTTAAGTTCAGGAACGTTTTTTAATAACAAGAACGTATGGGCATGATTCAGGTGGAAGGTGTAAAGTTCTAGATCTAATCCCACCGTTAATCTGCACTGTCTCCGGGGAGCCCGATTGATGATGCTCACAAACATATATATATATATTTCTGTAATTTAAAATAAAAGTTAAAATATTTTTTAAAGTGTCATATATATATATATATATATGACACTTTAAAAAATATTTTAACTTTTATTTTAAATTACAGAAATGCTAATTACAGTTTATAAACCTGCTTAAATTCTTCCATTTTTCTTCATCTTCATCCTGCATATATTCCTGCAAATTAACAAACAAACAAATACTTTCCTTCCCAAATAATAAATCAGCAATATTTATTTTTTTGTTTCTGGTTCAATTTGAGACCTTCAATCACTCCTAAAGAAGCATTAGAGTTTTCAACCATGTTCTTCAATTCACATTTACATTAATATTTCACAAAGAAATATTTTTACAATTTTTCTTCGACTTAAATAAACAATTTTACTTTACCCTATATTTCTACCACTGGGAGATATCTGCATAGTAAAGTACAGGGAAAAGTAAAATGTTTAATAAACTTGGATATCTATTTTAAGGTAAATATTAATGTACATTAAATTTATATACGTACTTTAAATGCAGAAAAAAGACAACATGCTACTGCATTATTTACTTAATTTTGAATAAAATCTTTAAGTAATTTAAATATAGGGGTGTGGTTAGTAACATGGCTGACCGTCACCTCTGAACCAGAGCTCCCGGCCCGCCAACAGCATCCAGCAACTTCCTGCTGCAGTGCAACCAATCCAATAAACGTAGTGGACTGTATAGCCACTGGGACACAAAGGGGCACATTTATATGCCTCCAGCTGTGGTGGGTGTTCCTTGGGGAACGGCAGCAGAGCCATAGCTGAGATTGCTTGGGGGCGGGGCCAGGGGAGACGGAGCTGCCCTGCCCGTGGGAGACTACGTTGCAGGAGCAGAGCGGCGACTTACAGTCTGCTACTTGCTGCTGTCTTCTGTAGGAAAGTACCATCTTGCCTGGCATGTATCCCCATTTTTACTTGTGTGTATGTTTGTTTTTGCCTGTGTCACTGGGATCCTGCTAGCCAGGACCCGATTGCTCATAAGTTGTGCCCTGTATGTGTTCCCTGTGTGTTGCCTAACTGTATCACTGAGGCTCTGCTAACCAGAACCTCAGTGTTTATGCTCTCTCTGCTTTTAAAACTGTCATTGCAGGCTAGTGACTAATTTTACCAATTATGATTGGCACACTGGAACACTCTTATAATTCCCTAGTATATGGTACCTAGGTACCCAGGGTATTGGGGTTCCAGGAGATCCCTATGAGCTGCAGCATTTCTTTTGCCACCCATAGGGAGCTCAGGCAATCCTTACACAGGACTGCCACTGCAACCTGAGTGAAATAACGTTATTTCACAGCCATTTTAAACTGCACTTAAGTAACTTATAAGTAACCTATATGTCTAACCCTCACTTAAGGAAGGTTAGATGCAAAGTTACTAAGTGTGAGGGCACTCTGGCACTAGCCAAGGTGCCCCCACATTGTTCAGGGCAATTTCCCCGGACTTTGTGAGTGCAGGGACACCATTACACGCGTGAACTATATAGAGGTCAATACCTATGTGTAGCTTCACAATGGTAACTCCAAACATGGCCATGTAACATGTCTAAGATCATGGAATTGTCCCCCAATACCATTCTGGTATTGGGGTGACAATCCCATGCATCTCCGGGCTCAGCATGGACCCCGGGTACTGCCAAACTAGCTCTCTGGGGTTTTCTCTGCAGCTACCGCTGCTGCCAACCCTCAGACAGATTTCTGCCCCCCTGGGGCCTGGGCAGCCCAGTCCCAGGAAGGCAGAACAAAGGATTTCTTCTGAGAGAGGGTGTTACACCCTCTCCCTTTGGAAATAGGTGTTAAGGGCCGCAGAGGAGTAGCCTCTCCTGGCCTTTGGAAACGCTTTGAGGGCACAGATGACAGATGGTGCCCTCCTTGCATAAACCAGTCTACACCGCTTTAGGGATCCACCAGCCCCTGCTCTGGTGCAAAACTGGACAAAGGAAAGGGGAGTGACCACTCCCCTGTCCATCATCACCGCAGGGGTGGTGCCCAGAGCTCCTCCAGTGTGTCCCAGACCTCTGCCATCTTGAATGCAGAGGTCTGAGGCCACAATGGAGACCTCTGAGTGGCCAGTGCCAGCAGGTGATGTCAGAGACCCCTCCTGATAGGCTCTTACCTGGTTAGGTAGCCAATCCTCCTCTGAGGGCTATTTAGGGTCTCTCCTCTGGGTTTCTAGTCAGATAACGAATGCAAGAGCTCACCAGAGTTCCTCTGCACTTCTTCCTTCGACTTCTGCCAAGGATCGACCGCTGACTGCTCCAGGACACCTACAAAACCGCAACAACGTAGCAAGAAGACTACCAGCAACATTGTAGCGCCTAATCCTGCTGGCTTTCTCTACTGTTTCCTGGTGGTGCATGCTCTGAGGGCTGTCTGCCTTCACGCTGCACTGGAAGCCAAGAAGAAATCTCCCGTGGGTCGACAGAATCTTCCCCCTGCCAAGGCAGGCACCAAACTTCTGCATCACCGGTCCTCTGGGTCCCCTCTCATCTTGACGAGCGTGGTCCCTGGAACACAGGAGCTGGATCCAAGTGACCCCGACAGTCCAGTGGTCCTTCTGTCCAAATCTGGTGGAGGTAAGTCCTTGCCTCCCCGCGCCAGACAGTAATCCTGTGTACTGCGTGATCTGCAGCTGCTAGGGCTTCTGTGCACTTTTGCAAGACTTCCTTCGTGCACAGCACAGGTCCCCGGCACTCCGTCCTGCAGTGCCCAACTCGCTGAGTTGACCTCCGACGTCGTGGGACCCTCTTTTGTTGTGCTAAGATGACCTCCGTGCTCAGATTTTCTGAACGCCTGTTCAGGTGCTTCTGCGGGTGCTGTCTGCTTCTGCATGGGCTCTCTCTATTGCTGAGCACCCCCTCTGTCTCCTCCTCAAAGGGGCGATCTCCTGGTCCTTCCTGGGCCCTGGCAGCACCCAAAATCTTCAGCCATGACTCTTGCAGCTAGCAAGGCTTGTTTGCGGTCTTCCTGCGTGGAAACAACTCTGCATCCTCCAGCACACTGTGGGACATCTTCTGACCAAAGGAGAAGTTCCTGGCTCCTTCTGTTGTTGCAGAATCTTTGGCTTCTTCCACCTGGAGGCAGCCATTTTGCACCTTCATCCGGAGTATAGTGGGCTCCTGCCCCCCCTGGACACTTGCGTGACTCTTGGACTTGGTCCCCTTCCTTTGCAGGTCCTCAGGTCCAGGAATCCATCTTCAGTGCTTTGCAGTCAGTTGCTGTCCTTTCAGAATCCCCTATCTTGACTTTACTGTCTTTCTGGGGAAGTAGGGTAACTGTACTCCTACTTTTCAGGGTCTTGGGGTGGGGTATCTTGGACACACTTAGGCACTCATTCTGACCTTGGCGGGCGGCGGAGGCCGCCCGCCAAAGTCCCGCCGTCAGGTTACCGTTCCGCGGTCGAAAGACCGCGGCGGTAATTCTGACTTTCCCGCTGGGCTGGCGGGCGGTCGCCTTCAGGCCGCCCGCCAGCCCAGCGGGAAAGAGGCTTCCACGATGAAGCCGGCTCGGAATCGAGCCGGCGGAGTGGAAGCTGTGCGACGGGTGCAGTTGCACCCGTCACGTATTTCACTGTCTGCCAAGCAGACAGTGAAATACTTGTAGGGGCCCTCTTACGGGGGCCCCTGCAATGCCCATGCACTGCAGGGGCCCCCAGGGGCCGCGCGACCCCCCCTACCGCCATCCGGTTCCCGGCGGTCGGACCGCCGGGATCTGGATGGCGGTAGGGGGGGTCGGAATCCCCTCGGCGGCGCAGCAAGCTGCGCCGCCTTGGAGGATTCTATGGGGGGCGGTACACTGGCGGGAGACCGCCAGTGTTGCCGGTCCGACCGCGGCTTTACCGCCGCGGTCGGAATCCCCATTGGAGCACCGCCGGCCTGTCGGCGGTGCTCCCGCGGTCCTCCGCCCTGGCGGTCTTTGACCGCCAGGGTCAGAATGACCGCCTAAGTGTTTATTTTGACTCTAACCTGCCTAACATCATTTTTTGGTGCAAAACCTCCCTCTTCCATACCGCCAGCCCCACCCGGCTAACGTCATTTTTTTTAACGCTAGCCTACCCTTTGCACCAGCTTGCACCATTCCATAAATATGGTGCCCAGCTGGTGCAAAAAATGGTGCAAGCCGGTGCAAAACTTTTTGGTGCAAAACTGAGTTAGTGCAGTTTTGCACCAAAAAGTATAAATAAGGGCCTGGGTTTTTGGAGGTAAAGTGTATCTAAGTGGTTGGAGTTATGGAAGGAGGTAGAGATTGGAAGAAAGAATGTGGTGGCTTATGGAGGTGAAAGATGGAGTAAGTACAGAGTGATTAATGTTGGTAACATTTATAGTTTTGATTCAGTTTTTAGTAATTGTATCTCACAGTTGTGTGGTGTGTGAAGATTTGTATGTCCTGCTTATTTTGTGTGCAGTGAATTGGCAGGTATGTAGGACCTGTGAACACTGCATATGATGTGTTTTGTGTGTGTTTGGTGTGCTTTGCATTGGGGTGTAATCACATCACCGTAGACCAGTAGACTTCTCCACATGATTCATTTATTATTGTCTTGTTTTTTTGTGCCAGCAGTTGGTGTTCAGGTTGCTTTAGAGTCCAGTGTGGTGTGATTCCCTTAAACAAATGCCTGTTTTTCAATTGATATTTCAAGGTTGTGTTCTCAACAAGACATGTTTGAACTATTTTTTAAAGTAGCATTTACAGAAAGATATCAGACTCTTTCAGATCCCTCTGCTGGTACAACTGTTTGTTTTAAATACATTCTTCTATTGTGAAAAATCCTTGTAAAGGAACCATCAGTCCCTTACCTTTCATAAAGGAAAAATACCTCTTAGTCAAAGTGTTGCCAGTATTCATCAAATTTTCCTGTTTTTCGTGTCTCAGTTTTTTCTTTCCCCCTTGCAGATTAGTTACGGAGCTGTAGATCCTCTTCTAAGTGATGGAAGGATATTTCCAGCCTTGTACCGGACTGTCCCAAATGAGGTCTTCTATTATGAAGGAATCGCTCAGTTATTAAGACATTTTGGCTGGACCTGGGTTGGGATCCTGACCTCAGACGATCAAGGTGGAGAAACAGCACAGCGAGAATTGAAGAAGGTTGTTGCTCAGATTGGAGGCTGTATTGAGTTTTCATATACGTTAACAACGTATGTTTCTCTAGTAAAAGGCATAAACTTGAGTTTCATCACAAACGCTATCAGAAAATCAACGACACAGGTGATCATTTTCTATAGTAGCACAGCAGCCATCACTCACTATTTCTTTTATGAACGGTGGAACAAAATCCCTCATAAAATTTGGATTATGTCATTGTCTATCTCTAGTCTTTTTGAGTATTCTGGATATCCAGATGGATTAAATGGAAGTCTCGCATTTTCAATCCGAAAAGAAGAAATAGTGGGATTTGAAGAATTTCTGCATAATGTCACTCCATCAATGTTTGCAAATTATTTAGCTCTGGAAGAGCTATGGGAGATGCACTTCCAGTGTGAATTGAAAGACGGTTATAGGATCTCCTCTCCATCATTACAATATTGTTTTGGTAATGAGACCTTTAAAAGTCTTGACTTGTTCATGTCTTTCTCCTCCAGACTCTTATATACATATAATGTTAACATAGCGGTCTATGCATTGGCAAAAGCCTTACATGACATGTATTCATCTGATCCCAGACCAGGAACCCCTTGGAGATCAATGTTGGACAACAAACAGTGGAAGGTAAAATGAATCACTTGCACTTTCATATTGATCAATTACTGTACGAAAGGGCAAGTTGTGTGTGGAATTAAGGGGTTGATGTTATTTGATGGTGGTTAAATTAAGTAGTGGAGTGTTAGGAAGAGGACGGTTGATGGTCCAATGCTGGATATTTGTCAGTCTTATTGCAATGAATTCCCCCAAAGGTATCGATGTTATGACTTTTCCACAGAAGACAAATTAGTGAACAATGATGAGCTCAGGGGGTCCTCATCTCACCTTACATTCTCTGGACACAGATAGAAGTCACAGTCTGAAATAACTGACGATTGCAGCAACATACAAGTCAAACTTGCTACTTCAAGTCTACAACCCTTGTACAGAAAAACAAAATCCTATGTTATACATAGCATAGTGAGTGAGATCAAAAGGCCACCACTCTCTACCTTGACTTACCTTTCCATGGAAGTATCCTACTTGCCTCCTGCCCCTAAATCATCCCCAGCAAGGATTCTTCCATCCAAAATATCAGCACCACCACTGCTTCTCTGGTCCCAGCCTTCCAGCGGACACTGTACTACACTGCCATGCTATTTACCTCCTTTTTCTATTATTATACTATCAAGAGAACTCTGCTTCTACTAGCCAACTGTGTTGTTTTCTTCTAAGTCCCATATCAATATCGTATGTCTTTACAATTGTCATCTGACTTCACTGGTTACCTCAAATTTCCCTATGTAAAACCAGCATTCAGACTCCCAAAGTGTCTCTGTATCTGATGGCACAACAAAATATTAAATCCATCCAGATCTTCAAGCCACCATAATATCATCTATCTTCCAACAAGCCATTTGCTCAAGGGGTCAAGGTAGTAAGTTAAGAGCATGCTCTTTGGGCATGCCCAGCTCTTCACAAACTATGCACCTCAATTCATTGGCAAAAAAGAACCATGCTTGAGAGGGTCTTGAAGACCAATTGTATAAAGCAGATCTAAAGGCTTTCTTCGATATATGTTGAAGCACCAGGACCTCACAGAACGCAAATTAAAGGCTCAAGAACACTTTGATGGACAATTCAACTTAGGACAAATATTGTTCATTCACATAAACCACTGCAGAATGCCGTTATCTGTGAGCCTTCATGGCAAGGTTTAACTGAGTAAAAATGTGCTCACTTCAGATAATCTAGACTTAGCCACATCCCAGGTCACTATTTGGACATCCCTGCATCCCCACTAAAAGTAGGCCTTATTAACATGTAGTAGGCCAATAAATATACCCACTGTCACACTAGTAAACAAAGTCACCCTGTAAAAATGTTCAAACCCAACCTATACTGCAGGAGGCCCTGACTGCAACAGGACAGGAACAAAGTGGCTGATGGACTGCCTGAATTAACCTCAGTCACTGGCAATCACTGAGGGTTACACCCCAGTCTGTTGTTTTTCTCCCCCTATGCAACTCTAGAAAGAGATCAGACATGTACAAATCAGACTTGATCCTTCTCCAAAATGAGCAGTCCACTTCGACCAGACCCCCTTCAGACAGGAACACAAGCAACCCTGAACAGGGTTTGGCCTACTTAAGTCTCATAAGTGAGGTACAGCTTGAGTCCTGTGACACAGTGAGTTTGGAACACAAGTCTGGGCACACCTGTCACACCTAGCCTGAACTGCTACTCGGGCATGGTTGGTTCATGGCAGGCTATCCTACTCTGAAAGCAGACCCCTAGCCTGCAGTCAAATGGGCAAATGCCACAGTAGCCTTATGGGCAGTTCAGCACTGAATATGCCATTAACATATAACTGTAGAAGGCTGGCCTGGTGTGTGGTGGGTACCTAAGGTACTTACACCATATACCAGGTCCAGGAATCCCTTATTAGTGTAGTGTAGTCAGTGTCTAGAAGCCAGGCTCTCTAGAAGTAGCTGAGGATGAGCAGCCAAGGCGTATCTAGGAGACATGCAAAGCTCATGCAATACCACTGTAGTCACACACAATACTTACACACATTAAAGAAAACACTCAGTGTTACAAAAATAAAGGTACTTTATTTTGGTGACACAAATACCAAAAATACCATAGAGGCTATACTCCCTTAGGAGGTAAGTAATACATAAATGATATACAATAGTATGCAGAAATAGCCATAAAACAGCTAGAAAACAATAGTTTTACAATATAGTGAAAATCACAATAGAGAATAATGGCCCTAGGGAAAGCACAAACCATATACTAAAAAAATGGAATGCGAGAGTCGGTCCCCCACCTAGGCAAGTGAAGTGTGTAGAGGGGAGCTGGGAGTACAAGGAAAGCCCAACGGTATGTACCACTACACCCCCAGTGACAAAGAAAGCAGGAGTAAACTACTGTAAATTCTCCAGAACACCCACTTAGAATAGAAGAAGAACAATGCAAAGCCCAGAAGAGACTGCAAGACACCAACAGTGGATTCCTGGACAAGAGAACCTGTGGAAGAAGGGGACCAAGTCCAGCAAGCACAGCAGTGTTGAGGAAGGGCATGAGCCCCTACCCACCAGAACGAAGGTGCAAGAGATGAGTCGATAGTGATGAAGGAGAGTCAGTACTGCACCCTAGAAGATGGAGATGAGTTCCTGGAGGATGCAGGTGATGTCCCACGCTGGAAGGAGGATTGCAGTCAGGTTTGCATCTTCGGATTCCAACAACAAGACTTGGCACATGCAAAGCTCGCGGTTGGCAGAAAGTGGTGCTTCCAGGGACCAGAAAGGACCAGGTGGGCTCTACCCAGGAGGAGGTGTCAGAGGAGGCCCTCAGCAACACAGGGAGCCTGCAGACGCACAGGCAACACCCACAGGAGTCCCACAGGATGGGTCACAGAAGTCGAAGAAGGAGCCCATGCAGCACTACAAAAAGGAGTCCCACGCCGCCGGACACCACTCGGGGAGCTGTGCATCGCAGAATGGGGTGCTGGGGGCTGGAGCTTCAAGATGCCTGAAGCTCCCTTGGAGAGGATGCCAACAAGCAGCTGCAAATGACAAGGTGCACAGGGGTAATGTTCTGCGTGGGAAGACAATGGCTTATCTCAACCCAAGATGGACAGCTGGAAGACAGGACCGTCGGGACCACTTCAGTCCACCCCCATACTGCAGGATCCACGTGGCTCAGCAGGAGAGGGGATCCACGAAGCCAGTCATTGTTGCAGTTGGTGGCTGCAGATGCAGGGTAGTGACTCCTTCACTGCAAGGGAGACTCCTTCTTTCTTGTGCAGGCTGTCCTCTGAGGAGGCACGACCAGGGAAATGTTGCAGTTGCTGGAAGGAGCCGTGGATACAGTGTTGCAAGCAGCGTCTTGCTTCTTTGTTGCAGTTTGTCGGGTCCTGGAACGTCCAGATCCAGTTTCTTCGGTCAAGAGTCAAAGTGGAGGTTGCAGAGGAATCCTGCTGGAGTCTTGCAAGCAGAATCTGAGGAACCACCCACGATAGAGACCCTAAATAGCCCTGGAAGTGGGATTGGTCACCTGGCTGGGTGGCCACCTATCAGGAGGGAGCTCTGACATCACCTGCCTTCACTGGCCACTCAGATGCTCCCAGAGTTCCCTGCCAACCTTGAATCCAAGATGGCAAAACCCAGGGGCCCTCTGGAGGAGCTCTGAGCACTACCCCTAGGGTGGTGATGGACAGGGGAGTGGTCACTTCCCTTGGGAGTGGTCATTCCCCTTTCCATTGTCCACTTTTGCACCAGAGCAGGGACTGGGAGTCCCTGAACCAGTGTAGACTGGTTTATGCAAGGAGGGCACCGAATGTGCCCTTCAAAGCATTACCAGTAGCTTGAGGAGGCTACCCCTCCCAAGCCTGCAACACCTATTTCCAAAGGGAGAGGGTGTAACACACCTCTCCCAAAGGAAATCCTTACCTTCGGGGCTTGAGCTGATCAAGCAACAGGAGGGCAGAAACCTGTCTGTGAGGTGGCAGCAGCTTGGGCTGCCTGGAAAACCTGCAAAAGGCTGTAGGAGCAATGCTGGTGGTCCTCTAAGGAGCCTCCAGAGTGCATGGAATCATACAACCAATGCCTGCAAAAGCCTTGGGGTATGATTCCAACATGTTTGATATCAAACACGCCTATGTTTGGAGCTATCATTTGTAGCTGGACATAAGTATTGACCTATGTCCAGTGCACGTCTAAAATAGTGTCCCCGCAGTCACAAAGTCTGTGAAAATAGGCCTGGAGTTCATGGGGGCACCTCTGCTAGTGCAAGGTGCCTTCACACACAGGTACTTGCACCCTGCCCTCTGGGCTAGAGGGCCTGCCATAGGGGTGACTTATAAGTGACCTGGTGCAATGAAAAGTGGCAGTGAAAGGGTGATTGCACCTTTTCACGCAGGCTGCAATACCAGTCCTGCAGAACCCTTTGCTTGGGCTCCCTATGGGTGGCAAAATATATATTGCAGCCCTTAGGGATCCCCTGGAACTCCAATGCCCTGGGTACCTAGGAACCAAATACTAGGGACTTACACTGGGGCACCAGTGTGCCAGTTGTGGGATGAAATACAGAGTTTTGGGAGAGAGCATAATTACTAAGGTCATGTGTTGGAAAATGGGCTATTGGTAAGGGCAGGTAAGTACCTACACTTACCAATAGGCCACTAACCTCCACTTAGGTCCAATTAGGTCTCAGTAAATTAAACCCAGCTCAACCCTTGGTAGCTTGGCAACGAGCGACAAGGCTTAACTTAGGAGACAAAGCGTAAAACATTCAAATATCACAAAACAGTAATTAAATAAAACACAGGAAACTGTTTAAAAATCCAAAATCAATTTATAACAATAGATTATATTTTTATCTTTAAAATGACACCAAAACAAATAAGATCAGATAAGGGGAACCGGAGATATGCATTTTTAAGAATTATTGCTTTCTAGCGCATAAAAACAAAAAGCGCCAATCTGGTCATCTGGTCGCACCTCGACCGGGTCAAATTCAAAGTTTAAGGCTGACCGCGTTGGAGCCCGGCTTAGCTACAGCCCACGTGAGGCCTCGGTCAAAAGTTCACCTTAGGACTTAGTCGTTTTTCTGAAGATTTTCTTCAGCGGGGCGAACCTGCCAGTCCAATCCGACCTCCTGGAACTCTTCCTCGGATACGCGTCGCGGGAGTCCTCGGTGAAGATTTTTACCTTCGGACGTAGTCATTTTTTAGAGGTAAAAATCCTTCGACCGGGGCAAACCTGGATCTTGATTCAAAGTCCTTGGAGCTCTCCTCGGATACGCTGACTGGGAGGTCCCGGTAAACTTCCTACTTGCGGACTTGGGGCCAGATGTAGCAAAGGGTTTTACCTATTCTGTCCTTATGGGAAAATGTGTCCGTACATATGGCCCTTAGTCTCTTTTTTGGAGATTTTCTTCACCGTGACGAACCTGCAAGTCAGGCCGGGTTGTGGTTCAAGCAAGCCGGCTAGAGTTGCCGCGGAGGGTCGTCCCTTTATGGAGCTTTTTTCCAAAAGTTCTCCAAACTTCTGGATCTTCTTCCAGATGTTCTTTTAAGGTTCTTTTGGGGTCCACAGCTCACCCCAAGGTTCCAGAAGCTCTGAGATGATCCTTGGGGGGTGTGGACTACAACTCCCAGAATGCACCTGGCTCATACTCCTTTTTGGCCACTGGACAGTGATCAGCTGGTTGGTTTCTTCAGGAGTTGGTGCAGAGGACTCTGGTTAGCAATTTTTCACCTGTAGCAAACAGGGAGTCCCTCCTTGAACCAGTTGAAGCCAGGCAAAGTCCTTCTTGTGGTGAAGCCCAAGTGTGCAGCTGGTGCAGTCCTTCAGAGTGCAGGGTCCAGGTGCAGGCCAGGGGTCCAGAAGGGCAGTCCTTCTTCTCCTGTAGTTCTTCCTTGTTGGAATCTGATGGGGATCTGGTAGGGAACTGAGGTGTGGGTGCAGGTCTGCCAGTTTTATCCATGCTCCTGGGTGAAATACATTGGGGTCCTGGTTCTCCAATCAGGTGCAGGGTCCTTCCCCCTGTGATGACCACTTCCTGGGAAGTGTGGCAAAAATCAGTCCCAGGGAGCAACATTCCTCAAAAATCCATCATGGCTGAAAGTGATTTTTGGAGGTTACATCTGGCTGAGCCCACCCACTGGTGTGGCTAAAAATCCAAAAAACACCCCTCTCCTGCCCTCTCCTAATCTAATCAAGCGGGCACCTAATTGTCTGGGTTTGCAGGATGAGAGGGTGTTGTTGGGTTGCTCCAAGTGTCCTTCTCTGCCTTTGAAGACCAGTTTGGCAGCCCACCCCCTTCCTGCCTCACCATCTGCTGAGGGGAGATCTCCTCCCACAGGCACATCTCTTTGTGTGGAGCCAGGCCACTTCACACCTCATCAAGGCTGCCTGGCCAGGCTGCCAGAGGCTGGCCAATCAGAGCACAGCAGCAAAAACACTGCAGGGCTGAAGTTGGCAACTTTTCAGGTAAAGTTTAAAACTCTTTACCTGAACAAGTTATATTAAATCCCACAACTGGAAGTTGTGGGATTTATTATAACAATTAATTTGATACCAAACTTCTGGTATCTGTTACTTAAGGGGACTTTAAAAACAAATTTGGCTGTTTTACCTTACCAGGGCTTATAAAACTAATTTTATAAGGTCCCTGCTTATAGTTACATGGCACCCAGCCCTAGGGGCACATAGGGCACACCTTAGGGTGACTTATATGTAAAAATAAGGTAGTTTAAGACTTTGGAACTACTTTTAATTCCAAAGTCGAATTTGCATATAACTTTAATTTAAAAGCAGCCAGCAAGGCAGGCCTGCCTTTAAAATGACACTGGGCACCTCAGCAGTGCACCTATGGGTGCACTACCTGTGCTGGGATCCCTAAACCTACATGCCCTACCATATACTAGGGACTTATAGGTAGGTTGACTTAGCGAATTATAATTAGCCTAGTTTGCATACTGATTTTACACAGAGCACAGGCCGTGGACTGGTCAGCAGTACCCTGGGCACCACCAGAGTCAGGAAAACACCAGCAAAAATTGGAAAACGGGGGCAAAAAGTTAGGGGGGCTCTGCAATCAGCCCTGTTCTCTCACATCCTGGTTAGCAGGATTCCAGTGAACACAATCAAACACACTGACATCAGGCAGAAAAGTGGGGTAACCATACCAAAAAATAGGGTACTTTCCCACAGTAACAATGAAACATGGTCCATCAACCTGACACCTAGCTCAAAGTAATCTCTGTTATCACTTTTGACAAGCTTCTCCCAGTAGGCACAAAAGTGTTACTGAAGGGAAAGGGTAATATTAGCACATTCCACGGAAGTGCCCAACACATTTCAAATGTATAGCTGCATCCTACGCTATAAAATACAAGAGCTCCTGCTCAACAGCAGAGGTAAGCCTACATCTAGGTTACAGAATACTAATCCAAATTTCCCTAGTAAGTGGCTTAAACCAGCAGCTTCACAGATGGACCATGGAGCACGTTAGGACAATAACGACAATACACAATATGAAGCTATTGTGGAACTTTGCAGGATTAGCTCCATAAATGATTATGCTAATCCTGCAAAGTAAAGGGAGGCCCATTGAAAGAAATGGGTGCGTCATTTTAACGCCTGCTCTAAGCAAGCGTTAGAAATGATGATAAAAATGGCGGAGTCAAATGTTGTAAATTTCACTGTGCCTTTTTTGCGGGCCTCCCAATGGCGGAATGCCCCCCTTGCATACATTATGCCTGGCGGTGGCATTATGTGGCTCAAGGAGTCACAAAGTGGCGCAATGCAAGCATTGCACCACTTTATAAATATTGTGAAGGAGAATGGTCTCCTTAACTTGTAAAAAAATTACACTTGTGTGGCACTAAGAGGTGATAGGGCCTTGTAAATTAGGCCCATAGTTAGCAGACCAGTGACTTAACTGACAGTGCCCTGGGTAAGAAACACAGGGCAATCTGCAAGAGACACAAAAGAAGTAATGTCAAACTTTGCTAAAAGACATACATTGCTAAAGAATTTATAAGACATAAATAAAACAAACAGAATCTTCAAACTTTAGTAAGAAATGACCCACTCAGATATCAAAAAGTCACCTTCTATTCCTTCAGGACACATGTAAAGACACCCTGATGTTCAAGGAGATAAAAATAAAAAGCAGGAATATAATTCACAGAATCATGCTTTACTATACCCTACCTCTTCAGCCATCTAGGCTTTATTTTCCAATTTTCAAAGCAGGAGAAAATCAAGACTAGATCCTAGCCCCAAAACCCCTAAAGCATTAAACTTGGAAGTGAATCCACAGATGAAGTAAGCATGAAATAACTCTTACAATGTGATTTCTGCTGACTTCAGAAGACTGAATTACACATCTCTCTTCAGAAGGATTGTTGCTAATCCCGACAAATTGACTGTCATCACCCACTCTGCAGGTCAAGAATGGCATCTATAAGGCATATATAGACACAGTAACCTTAATGGTGCAACATTATTAACAATGAACAAGCCCCTGCCTTCACCAGAAGATATATAAATGTAGGTTCTAGTCTTAAAGCTTATGTTTAGCAGATCACTGTCTTACCGTCCTAGATACAATAGCCTACATTGTAAAGTACTCATGAGGAATCAGTAAAACAAATTACATCTTCAAAATCTTTCAGAAAATAACTAACTAGGAAACGCTAAAGTCACTAACGGTTCCTGCCCAAAGCACCTCCTGATGCCCTGTAAGACAATAATATAAAAACATCCAGAACTCCAGTTCTCACAATAATGAACGTAGACCGTACATTAGCACCTTTTCCCCTATCATCAATGCTTTTCTTTCCTCCTTCAAACAAGTCTTGCTTGATCCTAGTCCATAACATAAAAACATTAAAATTGGGGTGAAGCAATACACTTCAGTCATTGACTTCTAAGATGACTCCTGACTTCAAACGGTTGCCGAAGGCGCGCCTAAGGCAAGCCCGTCCGCGCCGTGACGAGCCCAGGGCCCAGAGATGCTGCTCGTTTTAGGTATTCAGCTTCACATCTTTATGCTTTTAGAAACACCCAGATATGTTCCACTCCTGTAGGGCCTAACCAGTCGTCTGTGTGTCCCCCCTGTTCTAGTTGTTCTTGGGCTCCCAATTTCATCTCGCCTTCTAATACCTCCTCCCATCAATTAGGTAAGCTATTGCTGCTTAACTGCCGCTCCCTAGCGGCACACTCCTTACATATTCACATGCTCCTTGAAGAGCTATCACCAGATGCCTTGTTTCTCACTGAAACCTGGCTGATTGGAGATTCTTCAGCAGATTTATGCAGTACCTTACCCCCTAACTATTCTATAGTTCATTTCGACAGACTGCATATGAGAGGTGGCGGTATAGCTATTATTCACAAAATCTCCATTAAATGCTCAACATTCCCACTGGAAATTCCAGGATGTGAAAGTATGTTCTTCTCTCTGCACATGTCGTCTACTTATACTTTCTCAGGAATTCTTCTCTATCGCCCCCCCCCGGCCCGTGTGGAGTCTTTTTAGAAGTTATCCCGGAGGCAGTGGCCAGTTCTATTGGGATGGCCTCTAACTTAACCGTCCTCGGCGATTTTAATATCCACCTAGACAATCCTAACTGTCCATCGGCTAAATCATTATTAGCCTCTTTTACCTCTATGGGTATGGACCAGCATGTTACTGGTCCAACTCACACAAAAGGCCATACTTTAGACCTTTTTTTAGTAATATCCCTAATCTTACCTTCTTCTCCTCTCTACCTCTACCCTGGACCGATCACTATTTAGTGTCACTTACGTTTCCCTATGATGCTCCTAGAGATACACAGCCCAGGTGCACCACAATGGGTCGTGCTTGGTCGAAGTTGGTACCTAGCACTTGGCATATGGCACTCAGTGCTTCTCCCTTAGCCAGTGACCATGCCTCCATTAATACGGTGGACCTGTTTAACAAATGGATTTCTACCTCTTTAAACTCAGTTTTGCCTTGCAAACTGAGGGTGAAAAAACCTGCTCATAAGTCTAGTCCCTGGTTTTCGTCTTCTCTATTAGACCTTAGAAAGAACTGTAAAAAACTGGAGAGAATTTGGAGAAAAGATTATAATCCTTCTGCTAAAGAAGCCTATAGATCAGCTATTAGATCTTACCATCATAATATTAAGACAACACAAGCTCTATATTACAGCAGTAGAATAGAGAACTCGTCCACTTCTCAAAAAGAAATCTTTCAGATCTTTAAGGAGCTCACTATACCCCCTATGCCGCCCTCCCCAGGGTAAGCTTCTATTATGCATAGTAATGTATTAGCGTCTCACTTTCAAGACAAGATTAACAAGATATACTCCGGTTTTCCTCCATCTCCCTCTCAGAATAATCTCATGGGGCAGGAGATGAATTCTCCTACGGGTATGACCCAGTTAACCAATTTTTCCCCCCTCACAGGTACTCTGATTGGGAATTTTCTTGCTAATATCAAATCGGGTTCTCCCTTGGACCCGGCCCCTCCTTCTATTCTTTTGAAGGCAGCAGATATTGTTGTTGGTCCTTTGACAGAAATACTTAATAATTCCTTGTCCGCTGGTATTCTTCCCAGTTCCCTCAAACATGCAATCATAAAGCCTCTCTTAAAAAAACCTACGCTGGATCCCTCTGTCTTGGATAATTATCGACCCATTGCCCTTCTTCCTATATTGGCAAAAATTCTGGAGAAGCACGTGAACCTGCAATTGACCAGGCATCTTGAGAGCCACGATCATTTACACCCTTCTCAAATGGGTTTCAGAACCCATCACAGTACAGAATCGGCACTCCTTACTGTAACTGAATCTGCTCGGCAACTTCTAGATCAAGGTGGTCATGCTGCTATTATCCTCCTTGATCTTAGTGCAGCATTTGACACTGTTGATCATACTCTTCTCCTTGATAGACTTTCCAAGATAGGGTTAAGAGGTCCAGCCCTTGCCTGGCTCTCCTCCTTCCTCACGGGAAGATCCTTTCACGTCTTGGATCGCTCTTTTTTGTCTGACGTCAGGTCTCTATCTTGTGGAGTCCCGCAGGGTTCATCTTTAAGCCCCACCTTGTTTAACATCTATCTGTCATCCTTGGCCACAGTAGTCGCTCCTTATAACCTCTCTATGGTCACTTATGCTGATGACACACAATTGGTGGTTTCCCTCTCTAGTAGTAGGGACTCCCCCTCTGCCAACCTGCATGAAAAATATTGGGGACTGGATGACCCTGTCGAAACTGAAATTTAATGACAGCAAATCAGAGGTAATGATTATAGGTAATGGCGCCCCTACCGCCCCTCTGGCTATGTACTCTGAGGCTTTAAACAGCCTGCCTCCTCCAATAACACAAGTAAAAAGCCTCGGCTTTCTGCTTGACCCACGCTTAACTATGGAGCCACAAGCTAAAAGAATCTCCTCGATCTGCTTCGGCTTAATTAGAAGTGTCAGGAAGATTCTTGGACTTCTGCCATTCGCTGCCAGAAGAATTCTTGTACAAGCCCTAGTTCTCTCCCGCCTGGACTACGGGAACTCTCTATATCTTAGTTCTCCAGATTATGTAATAAAGAGGCTGCAGGTTATGCAGAACGCGGCAGCTAGGCTTCTCATGAATACCCCAAGGCATCTTTCCGCTAAACCAGCACTTGCAGCTCTTTATTAGCTCCCGATTAAGCAGCGCATTCAGTTTAAAGCTCTGTGTCTTGTTCACAGAGCCTTACACAATAAGGGTCCCCTTTCCCTTAGAAAACGGATCTTTCTTTACTCGCCCCTTAGACCTCTTAGATCTCGTTCTTCTCGACAGGTTTACATCCCTTCGGTCAAGAGATCATGGGGAGGTAATTCGTTCTCCATCAGGGCTGCTCGGCTCTGGAATGCCCTGCCCTTTGAATGCCGTCAGGAATCCTCTGAACTTCTCTTTAGGAGGAAGTTGAAAACCATTCTTTTTCCCAGTTAATCTGCTTCCCCTGGCTCTTCTGACATTCATGGTGTACTTTAGCGCTGGGATGCCCCCGGGTAGCCACGCGCTCTACAAATCTATAAGCTAAACTAAACTAGACGGTTTAAAACACCCCATTCTCGAAAGGGATAATTGCTGGTCTCAGGGAATATGATATTATCGCCACTTCTGCAAGTCATCAGTTTCCAAACCACCTGCTCTGGTTGACTATGGACCTATTTCTATCATGCTACCAGAATTGTGGAACAAAGCCACCTCCTACATAACTAATATTCAGACAGAAATCCGGATCAGAGATTCTGCTTGTAACAATCAGTGGAAGTCTACCACTCTAGGTGAAGGCAAGCAAGTCACACTGATTCTACAGCATCTCAGCAGCTACAGCACAGTGGACCAAAAGACCCTCCTGAAAAGGCTCAGCGCACAAATAGGAAGGACCATCACATCCCAGAGATCTTGATAGTGGGAGCCACAGATGATGCCAAAATTAATTTGATCTGTCCATGAAGCCTGGGGATCCCCTGAGGTACTAGATCTATTAACGTTGTCTCTGACCTCTGAATGGTGCTGATGAGGATCTTTGTGATGTGAGAAATGAACCACTATGATAAAAAATACATGAGGCTTCAAGGGTGCAGTAGTAGATTGTAAAGTGTAGAATAATAGGAGGGCACACAGCTCCTACAACTTTGTGAGTATAATGATGTTAAGTCAGCCCAGGAAACCGCTGGTCGTTACATGAAGGGCAGCTCTCCAGCATCCAAATGTCCCATTGATCTCAGGATCTTGTTACATGGCTAAACAGGCTCTGCAGTACATTCACGCTGGAAGCTTCCATTTTCAGATGGTTGAGGCTATATAGCTGGCTGTGGGGTAAATAGCGAATTGTATAGGCTATTTGCTTGGCTGTTGGCCAAATAGTAAACATTATTCACGATTTGGCCGGCACCCTTGAAAACAGAAGAGAAACTTCATAATTTACTAAGCTAAATAGTAGAGATTCTGCACTGTTTGGCAGGCAGCCGTGCAGATAACAAGGACACTTCACTGTTTACATGGCCAGCGAACAAGCAAACAGCAATAACAATTATTTACTTGGTTAAATAGCAGAAACTATGAACTATTTAACCATTATCCAAGCAATTAGCAAAGAAATTTCAATATTTACTCAGTTGTTGTTAAATAGCATACAGTATGCATAATTTGGTCAGTAGTCGTGGAAATAGCACAAGGGCATCACTACCTGGCTGCTGTATAAAAGGCTTACATTTTGTATTTTTATGCCTTATGTAAATTTCAACAGGTACTAACCATCAGGTAGATCTGCAAACAAGGAGTGAAAACAAGTAACATCCCTCTTCTTCTGAAAGTTGTGGTCCTCATGTATCATGATTTCAGTGCTTGCAAAATATGCATATATGTATTGCAAATGGAATAGTATTTTGCAAACCGACATTTATACTGCCTGGTTGGGTCAGAAAATACTGAATCGCAGGGGAATGCAGAATGTCCAGCCTAATCAATATTCATTAGGCTGATGCCAATTTGCAACCCTCTGTGACCGACTGTAATCACAGGGATGGTGACCAGCAAGGGACAGTACACCGCTATCCCTGTGACTGCATTCCAAAATAGAAAACATGTATTTTAAAGCAGCCTGTGTTCCTTAAAGGAACTAGTGCTTCCTAAAAACTTTTTTTCCATTTTGGGAAACTCCCCTGAGGCTGTCAACATGATTCCCAAACGTAAAGGGGCCCTCAGAGGACCCCTTCGCTTTGTAAATTTGTTACCACCCCAACTTGGCAATTGTTAGCTCATCAATTGCTTGCAATAGCAACTTTAAACTATTAATACATTCCTTTCAAATTGAAAAGGAGAGAGGTGAAACCGCTTACATGACTCCTCCTCTCTGCAATTCAGTAACAATTGCAAAATTATTTTTCTGAGTTGAAAGAATTTTCCAACTTGTAAAAAGGGCTTTGTACATAATGATAAACCTTTTTGTGGTCAAAACAAATCTATGATGTTGCAGCATCAGCCCCTAGCACTAAAACAGGCTTAGATGCAGGAACTACTTTTTACGTATAAAGGTCTTAATTGTTAAAATGTTTCCAAGTTATTTTGACAGACATGGCAAGAATGCCACTTCATTACACCATGGGGCAAGACACACCAACTTCAGAGTTCCTTCATAGAGCTGTCTTGTGTTCCACAAATGTTCTTACTCCTTTATGCTTACTTGCAAAGGTGGCTAATGATACAGGATTACCAAAAGGCTCTATGTTATCAGAACACCTTTTGCTGTTTGGAGCACATCAGTGCATTCTGGAATTATTAATCTGTCTTCAGTTCAATTAAACAAATAAGACTAAACCACCTGAAAACAATAATTTTTAAAAGCAAATGCCAGAACTGAACATGTGGTATTCCAGTGAAATAGTGCCAGCTGACATTTAGGGTGATCCTATCAAAATAGAAACAATTGTATAGGGCCCCTTATGAGTCACAGTATAACTGAGAGGTTTCATGACGTATGGTACTGTCAGAAATGATAGCCAGATGGCGAAAATGTCAAAAGCTTTTTGATTTCCAAAAACAAACTCCCAAAGCAGGAGTTTGTTTTTGAAAAACAAGAAAACAATTGGCCCTCACACGCTGGGAGTTTTCTCCCAGGGTGACAGGGGTCAATATTTTTTTCTGCCTCTTATAGCCAGGTTTTACCCTATAGGGTGGACGGTATAAAGCCTTTCCTCCAATGGTCCAGACCATTAGAAGAAGTATTCTGCTGAGGAGCCACAAGCAAAGAAATAGGATTATAATGAATTGACTTTTATACTAATGTGCCAGCATCAGACAGCATCTTCTATCATTTAGAGGTCAGAGTGTAACAGTCCTGGCTTTACATTCACCTTGCATGCTCTGATCTTTCAGCAAGTACTAAACATTTTTAGACGTGGGCTGACAATGGTTTCTAGGAGTTGACAGCATAAGAAGCATGAATAAGAACTATTTATAAAAAGGGATATCCTAATACATGTGGCCGAGAATCACATAGGTGTCCTCCTGCTTGCTTCTGGTATTTTTCCTTCTCCCCCGCCTCCTTCTCTGTCTTTTGGTGTTGGTCCTCCCTCTGGTTCTGTTCCACGTCTCCCTCTTCTGGGTTGTTTTGGTTCTCCTGATTCTCAGCCTGGCCCTGGTCTAACCAGTTCTGGTCACCCTGCTACTGGTCTGCTGAATCTGGTACTCCTGGTTCTAGTCCTTCCGGGCCCTGGTCTTTCTGGCCCATTCTTGTACTAGACCCTCCTGGGCCACCTGACCCTGGTACAAATGATCCTCACCCTAAACCCGGTAGTTCACTGGCTCCTTCTCCACCAAGCCCTGTTGTCCTGGATCTCCTCGGTCTAGTACTTTATCTTCTTGGTTTCAGTCATCCTCATTCTCCTTGCCCTGTTTATTGCAGTCAGCTTGGTACTGCATCCACTGGTCCAGGTCTTTATTAGGTCCTCTTGGGCTGGGCCTGGTCATTTCGGTCCTGGTCAGGTCCCACTGGCCCATGTAGCTCTGTGTCCTGGTTCCATTATAGTCACCAGTCTGGTCCTCATACCCTCTCATCCCTCCTGCTCCAATTGTTACTTCAGATCCTGACCCCCTTGGTTCTTCTGACCTCTGTGGTCCTACTAGTCCTGTTCCTGTCTATTGTGATCCTTGTAGTCCACCTAATCTTCCCCACCTAGTCCCTGTTCTTAATGACCCTAGTTCACCTGCTCCTGATCTGGCTAGTTCTCCTGATCCTCCCCCAACGTGTCATGATACTCCTGGTCCTGGTCCTCCTGCTTGTTGTCATGTTGGTACTGTAATAACTTGTCCACTTAGTCCTGATCCTCCTTGTTAAGGCCATCCTGTTCTTAGAAACCAGCTTGGCCACCCTGGCTCCCGTCATTCTGGCCCTTCTTGCCCTGTCTCTTTATCCTGGAATGACCGGTTCTGATACTCCTGGGCCTCTTTGACTTGATCTTCCTTTCCCCTTGGCTGTGATCCAACTGACCCTCCATGCCCTAGTTTTGTTAGCTCCTTGTTGTCCTGCTGGCTGTGGTTGCTTGGCCACCTCCTCCTTTTTTCTGATTCTCCAGGCCTCATTCTATTCTTCCTCACTCTCAGTCTGGTTTGCCTTTATTTTGCACAATCTGTGTTTTCTTACTAGGTGTGTGCCCACCCGACTTGATCACTTTGTCTCTGGTCCTCTTTGAATCTTTGCATGTGGGCCTCCTTTTCCTAGCTCTTCCTCCTCTTTCCTGATCCTCTTGACCCTCGTCCACTTGACATTATCCATTTGATTCTTCTCACCCTGCTCATCAGATCCCTATTACATTATTTCCTGGCCCTGCTGGCTTCCTTGGTCGATTGGGCCACTTGTGTCCTGGCCTCTTGGTCCTGATTCTCTTTCTTTGGAACCTTCTGAACCTTTTCATTTTTGTCATGTTGGTCCTGGTTCTCCTGGACATCCAGGTCCAGTGCCCTTAGTCTTCGTAACTCTGGCTATTCTGGTCCTTCTGATCTTCCTCACCCTGGTGCTGCTACCACCAGCTCTCAATCTTTCTGCTCCAATTGGTACTCTGGACCCTGGTACTCTGGTCATTGTCCCTCTGACACTCCTAGCCCTGTTTCTGATCCTCTTGGTGCTGACCCTTCAAATCCTCCTTGCTCTGGTCCTGGTCATCCTGGCTCTGATCCCCCTGGGATCCTTCATACTGACCCCGTTATCTTACTTGCACATTCTAGTTCCCTGATCCTACTGGCCACAATCCTCATGCTCCTAATCTTTCTAGTCCTCTTGGATCCAGTCCTGATCCCTCTGCTCCTTGTGGTTTGGGCCTCCAGGTTGTGGTCATCTTGGTCCTGATGACTCTGATCCTCTTTTCCTAGATCTTCTTGGTTCCCACCGTCCATAGTTTCCTGGTCTAGTTAGAATCTATCTTTCCTTCTGATTTTGATTGCCTGTGTCCATGGTCTCACCAACCTGGCACTGGTGGCAAAGGGCATGCTATTCTTGCTTTTCATAGTCAGTGTCTTCCTCAATATTCTGCACCCATTGGCCTGGATTCTCCTGGTCCTTACAATTTGAGTTATCCTGGGCCTATTTATCCTATACCTTGTCCACCAGCCTTCCTTGGTCATGGCCATCCTATTTCTTGTCCCATTGAGTTTGTCATCATAAACCTTGCCTTTTAGCCATTCTGACCCATCTGGCCCTGTTCCTTTCTGGTCCTCTTGGTCCTGGTCACCCTGTCCTGGTTCTCCTCAACCTGAACACCCTAGCCATGGTTCCACAGCTCCTGGCCCAATCGGCCTCATGTGTCCTGGCCCTCTCAGTCTCTGTCTTCCTGGTGTGGCTTGTCCAGGTCCTCCTGGATGTGCTCCTTGTCATCTTTGTCCTACAGTTACTGCAGCTGTTAATCCTGGCCCTCTTGATCCAGGTTGTCCTTGTACAAGTCCTCCTAAGCTTGGCCATTTTAGTCCTGCCCTCCTGGCTACCACTGTCCAGTTCACTTGGTCTTCCAGATTCTGCTGTGCTCCACTTGGCAATTTGAGCCCTGGTCCCCTAGGTTATGATCTTCATAACCCTCTTTCCCCTGTTTCCAGCCCTCTGCTCCACTTGGCAATTCGAGCCCTGGTCCCCTAGGTTCTGATCTTCATAACCCTCTTTGCCCTGTTTCCAGTCCTCCTGGTCAGTGCTCCTTGCCATGGTCTTAAGGGTGCCCTTGGTGCAGGTCCCACTGGTCTCCCTCTTCTCTGTCCTACTTATCCTGGTCTTCTGGTTCTACTGGTCAGATTCTGATCTTCATAGTGCTCTTTAACCTGTCCTAGACCACCACTAACCTCTCCTAGTTCTGATGTTCCTTGACCTCTGACTCATGTTACCCTAAGAGCTTCCTGGCTCTGTAGTTACTGGTCTTGGTCTCTATGGTTGTCATTCTCACATACTTCACTACTCCTTTGGACCCTGGGTTTCCTGTTTCACAGGCTCACAGTCCTGGACCCTATTATCCTCCTCACCCTAACTGTCATCTATCAGTCCTGCAGATCCTGTTCCCCTAATTTATTGTGCCCTCTGGGGTGCATGTTCCTAATAATGCTGCCCCCTTTTCCCTAGCCCATAAACTAAAGGTCCCCGTCCTCCTGTCCCATTCTAGTCCTCCTGGCCTCCTGATTTGCCTGTTTGACCTTGTTCTTGTTCATCTGACCATGGCCCTCCTAGTAATAGTCTGGTCTTTAATGTCCAGTTTCATTGGTCTACCTAGTTCCCATGTTGAGGGTCATCTTGGTTCGTGTAGTCCTTGTCTCCCTGGCTTAGGGTACCCTTGAATCTGACCTTATGGACCTTCTGATCCTAGTACACTGGGCCTGGGCTTCTGGGTCCTTCACATACCTCCTGGTCATTGTTATCTAGGGTTTCCTGGTTCTGCTAGCCCTGGTTCATTCAGTTGTGGCATTCCCAATCCTGGTCCATTGGCTTCTGGTCCCTTGGTCTTCCTTGATCAGATCTCTTTGGTCTTGGACCGCCTGTCTCTGATCCTTTTTTCCTTTGGCCTCCTGGTGCTGGTCCTCTTTGGTCTTTATACCTGGGCCTGATAGTCCTGGCCCTATTTGTCCTCATCCTGATGATAGTGGTCGGTGCCTCAGGCCCTCCTAGCCATCCTCATCACTATGGTCTAGGGTCTTCTGTTTCTTCCAACCCTGGTATTTCTGCTCATTTAGGCACTTGTCCACTGAGTCCATATACTCCTGTTTCACATGTTCCTGGCTCGTCTAAGCCTTCTCACGCTGGTTCTGGTACACCCCTAGTCATGTTTTTCCATGTACTGTTCCTCCTTATCTATTTGCTCCTGGTCCACTCTGGCACTGGTAATGCTGATCCTCGTAGATTAGGTCTTCCTGGTCATGGTTCTAGGTGTCCCAGCACTTCTGGTGGCCCACCTTCTGCCCCTTATTCTCCTACCATCATCCTCATCCATCAGGTCCAACACCTTCCTTCTACAGCCTCCCTCTACAATGTTTTTAATAAGGTGCAAATTCTAAGCCTGTCACTCAGATTTTTTTGGGCTTCCAGATTTCTTTTGTAGAGACATAACTTTGTCAACACTGCTTAGCATGTTAAAACTCAAAACTACCATTCCCAATATACATTGTGCGGGGTGACTAAAATGTCAGTGTGGCTAAAAGGGGCACTTAGGATTTTGGACCAATAAGCATGTATGCCTCAAATCCACTCTGCTGGGTGAATAGTATGAAAGGTGTGTTTATTGCGCAGGCAGCTCCTCCATGTCCTGAAGCTCCTAAAATAGAAGTTTGATTTCTATATTTATTATATGAATATTAAAATAACCTAAATGTCTTATTGAAAACTGCAGCTTTAGTGAATTCATGCACTTATCTTTGTACATACTGTTGTCTATTTACATTTGCACTTGCACTTTCAAATGCCTTACACATGCTGCATCCCCATTACAAGGTGGCCTTCATCCTATGATTGCCTAGAGTCCCTTTTTATTTAATGGCCTACTAAATAAAAAACGCCTTCACACTATGGGCCTCATTACGAGTCTGGCAGTCACTTGACCGCCAGACTCGCGGATGGCATTCAGACCACCGCCAGTGCTGTGGTTCAAGCGCCTCATCACAGCCCTGGCGGTGTGGAGGTGGCCGCAGTCCTAATCCACCAGGGCAGTGCTCTAAACAGTGCTGCCCTGGGGATTACGACCCTTTTCTCCACCAGTGGTTTCATGGCGGTACCACCACCATGAAAAGGCTGGCAGAGAACGGTTGAAGGGGGCCCCAGGAGGGAGCCCTGCACTGCCTATGCACTTGGCTTGGGCAGTGCAGGGGCCCCCCAGCCAGCACCCTTGCTGTGCTCACTGTCTGCTTTGCAAGGGTGCTGGTGCACCCTGCCTGCAACAGCATTGCTGCCAGCTCGATTACAAGCCGGAGACAATGTTGTAGGCTGTTTCCTGCTAGGCCAGCAGGCAGAAAATCAGGTTTCCTCCCGCTAACATAGCAGAATATTATGTGCTATTTGGTTGTTGGACAGAAAAATAGACACTTTCTCTTTAGGCTAGCATAGTTATGTAACAATAAGCCTTTGAAGGAGCACCTTCAAACCTGTCCTGAGACTCGAACATCAAACATCGCCACCTCTGCTGTTCGCACTCTAGCTATAGACACCTCACATCCATTCCAACTGTATCAAGCTTGAAGATAAGTTTCATCCCTTGAACACTGTTCTGTTTTTACTCATGTGTCCTATACCAGAAACAAGATGGCGTGCAGGACTCAACAAAAGTCAACGTTATGTTCTCCAGTTCAGTTGTACACACCTTTGCACATTATGGCTGGCTTGTTTTTACAAAATGTACTGTATATACACATTGCACTGTATATACACATTCAGCTATATAAGTCAATAATTCATACATGAACTAAACCTGATATGTGACTAACTGCCTAGTTTTCTTTGTCAATTTCTGTGAAAACTATTTTATTACTAAGAATGGATTAAGGTGTTAGGAATCAGCAAAACTATGAAAGCGACATTAAGTTTCCAAATCGCTAAAAGAAGATTGTTAAAGATTAATAGTAATGTTGTTCCTTTTATATACACTGGTAGCATACATGCCAACATTTTAGAAGAGGTAAGTGGAAGATTTAATAAAAATAATTGGGAGAATGTATTTCCCCCGTTTGATTTCTATTTAAACAGAGATTTTTTGCTTCAAAAAATCGGGAATCACTTTAAACCAGGTCCAGTTATCGCTTATTAGTGAAATGTAGTCAGTGTCTAGAAGCCAGGCTCTCTAGAGGTAGCTGTGGATGAGCAGCCAAGGCCTAACTAGGAGACATGCAAAGCTCATGCAATACCACTACAGTCACACAGTGCTCACACACAAGAATGAAAATACTCAGGGTTACAAAATAAAGGTACTTTATTTTGGTGACACAAATGCCAAAAATACCACAGAGACTATACTTCCTTAGGAGGTAAATAATACACAAATACTATACACTAGTATGCAGAAATAGCTGTAAAAACAGAAAACAGTTCAAATAGTGAAAATCACAATAGTTAGAAATGGGCCTAGGAGGAACACAAACCATATACTAAAAAAGTGGAATGCGAATATCAGTTTCCCACCTAGGCAGGTGTAGTGTGTAGAGGGGCGCTGGGAGTATTGTATTAGAAAACACCAAAGGAAAGTAATAGAACCCACCACAGAACCTAGGAAAGCAGGAGTAAATCACAGTACCTTTCCCAGAACACCCAAGAACACAAGAAAGAGGATTATCCAAGAACCAGAAGCGACTCCAAGACACCAACGATGGATTCCTGAACCTGAAGACCTGTGGAAGAAGGGGACCAAGTCCAAGAAGCACTGAAGAGTGTAGGGAGAACAGGAGCCCCTGCTAACTTGGATGAAGGTGCAAAAGAAGAACCACCGGTAAAGGACAACAGTCAGTACTGCACCTAAGAAGACGGATGCGGGTTCCTGGTTGGTACAGATGATGTCCCTCACCAGTCTGGTTTGTGTCACTGGATTCCACCAACATGCCTTGCTTGCAAAACTCACCGTTAGCGGAAAATGGTGCTGCCCGGCATCAGGAGGGACCTGTTGGACTCTACCCAGGAGGGGGAGTCAGAGGGGCCTCTCAGCAACTCAGAAGACCAGGCAGTGTGTTCAGGAGTCTCATAGCATGGGGACAAAGAAGGTGCCAAAGGAGGCCCATGCAGCACTACACAAAGGGATCCCTCGCCCCCGGAGAACCACTCAGGCAGCTGTGAGTTGCAGGAAGGAGTGCTGGGGGCCAAAGCTGCACAGTGCATGAAGAATTTCGTGGAAGGATGCCAACAAGCCTTGGCAACTGCAAAACATGCAGTGGACGGCGGTACTGTCTTGCGTGGGGAGGCAAGCTCTTACCTCCACCAAAGCTGGACAGTTGGACGTCAGGACCACTTCAGTTCACCACCTGTGCTGCTGGATCCATGCACTTTGTCAGGAGAGAGGACCCACGCCACCGGTCGCCACTGCAGAGGGGTGCTTGCTGAAGCAGGGAAGTGACTCCTTCACTTCAAGGGAGATTTCTTCGTTCTTTTGGTGCAGGCTCAAGACAGGCAGTCCTCTGAGGATGGATGACCTGGAAACAGTTGCAATTGCTGTCAGGAGCTGAAGATACAATGTTGTAGAAGTCGTCTTTGCTTCTTTGTTGTGATTTGTAGAGTTCCTGGAGGGTCCAGATGTGGTTTCTTCAGTAAGAAGGTGAATTAAATGATGCAGAGGTTTCCTGCTGGAGTCTTGCAATCTGAATCTGAAGAACCACCCGAGAGAGAGACCCTAAATAGCCTTGAAAGGGGGATTGGTCACCTAAACAGGTAAGCACCTATCAGGGGAGGGCTCTGACAGCACTGGCCACTCAGATGCTCCCATAGTTCCATGCCAAATTGGAATCCAAGATGGCAAAACCCAGGGGCCCTCTGGACAATCTCTGAGCACCACCCCTAGGGTGGTGATGGATAGGAGAGTGGTCACTCCCCTTTCCATTGTCCAGTTTTGCATCAGAGCAGGGACTGGGAGTCCCTGAACCAGTGTAGGCTAGTTTATGCAAGGAAGGCACCAAATGTGCCCATCAAAGCATTACCAGTGGCTTGGGGAGGCTACTCCTCCCAAGCCTGCAACCCCTATTTCCAAAGGGAGAGGGTGTAACACACCTCTCCCAAAGAAAATTGTTTGTTCTGTCTTCCTGGGATCGAGCTGCTTGAGCAACAGGAGGGCAGAAACCTGTCTGAGAGGTGGCAGCGGCTGGGGCTGCCTGGAAAACCTCAGAAGGCTGCTATGGCAATACTGGGGGGTCCTCTAAGGAGCCCCCAGAGTGCATGGAATCATAGAACCAATGCTTGCAAAAAAAATTGGGGTATGATTCCAACATGTTTGATACCAAACATGCCTATGTTTGGAGTTAACATTATGTAGCTGGACAGAGGTAGTGACCTATGCCTAGGAAATGCGTAAAATGGCATCCCCACACTCACAAAGTCCGGGGAAATGGTCCTGGAGGTCGTTGGGGCACCTCTGCTCATGCAGGGGTGCCCTCACACACAGGTATTGAGCACCCTGCCTTCATGGCTGGAAGGCCTGCAATAGGGGTGACTTATAAGTGACCTGATGCAGTGTAAATGGCAGTGAAAGGGTGTATTAACCTTTTCACACAGGCTGCAATGGCAGTCCTGTATAAGCCTTTGCATGGGCTCCCTGTGGGTGGCAAAAGAAATGCTGCAGCCCTTAGGGATCCCCTGGATCCCCATTGCCCTGGGTACCTAGGTACCACATACTAGGGAATTATAAGTGGGGACCAGTATGCCAATTGTGGGTGAAATAATGGGCTACCAGTATGCAGTGACAAAATTTAGAGGAGAGAGAGCATAATCACTGGGGTCCTGGTTAGCAGGATCCCCGTGAACACAATCAAACATACTGACATCAGGCATAAAATGGGGATAACCATGCAAAAAAGAGGGTACTTTCCTACATAATTCACCAGGAAATTTGACATATCAAATAAAGTCACAATGTTTACACATTTGTCAAATTCACAAAACTTCATTTATAGGCAGAACGTCAGTATTTCTTCTGTAAATATGGCCTGATTCACAAAGGTAAACTTACAATTTTGTGTAAGTTTACAACAGTTTGCTATTCACGAAGGGATTTACAAGACTGCACTCGTAAAGATAATACTGATAAATCCCTTTGTGAACAGCAAACAATTGTAAACTCACACAAAAGTGTAGGTTTGCCTTTGTGAATCAGGCCTAATATCTATTGGTGTGAAAAGAAATAACTGTTGCTGTTACTCTCTCCCACGGCTATTAAACTTCCACTTTACAAATTGTTTAACCCAGTACCTTTTAAAATCACCATACACATCATGCTGTTTTCGAAAAAAAACATTTGGCTATCAAATTAAAATGTCCTCTTCTTTGCACACCCCTGCTTCAGGCCCATGCTGTTTCCTGCAGTTTAACATCCCTCTCCATGTTGATTGATTCGTAAAAAGATAAGCCCTCAATACGAGTAGGGCAGTTTCACCAGAGTGGAAGTTCTGGGTGGAATTCTGCCACCCACAACACCAAGTGTCTCTAGACACAGCACTATCAGCAAACTTACACATATCTTAACATTACACTATGAACATCCTTAGCAGGGTTATCAATAGTCACCACCCATGCATTTCATCTGAAAGTTCCAGCTGAAATGGCAGGAAAAAGGTTATCATTATTAAATGCCTCCACCTGACTAGTGAAGTAACAGCCAAAGCATCACATTCCCTTTAGCATAAAGGGTATACCTCACACATAAATCCACATGTATACAAAAAACCAACAGATGAATGCACATGAAGCTCCTAATTGTCGCAGCTCTGTATCCATGCCCTGCTCGCCTCAGCTCTTGGACTGATCATGCACACAATACCTTTACACTCTGGCTCCTGCAGTCAAACACTTGAGTGGGTCAACACTGCATACTGCATGTCGAAGCATTTTAAATGAAGAAACAAAATCCAAAGACCAACCAGCCCAGTGAGAGTAAAGGAAGATATTTTACTTACATGCATGGACTACTGGCTTGAGAAGCTAAGTCCAAGCAGTCCAAATTAAGGAAGTCATACAAGATCTTTTAATTCTGCACACCACAAGGTGTGTTCATGCATCTCATTAATTCTCTATCTTAACACGTGATCATTTCTCGAACATTGCAGAAGGTGTTACTGTTTTTCTTTTCTAACTCAGTACATAAGTTCAGTAAAATACAGTAAAGGCAATTACAAAACATGGTCTACATGCCTCATATTGTAAGGTGGAATCTTCCACCCGGCATGGGCTGCAAGTACAAAGGATAGTACACTTCTTAATACATATTGCTCCAGCTAGCATGCAATTGTATTTCATAAGGGCTGTCCTGATAGCAAACCTTGCATCATAATGTGTTCCGAGCCAGAAGAGAAGAACAGTAAACACAGTACGCCTAGGTCATGAGCTATTCAACAAACAGGCCTTGTTATCATTGAGTATCACAGTGCCTTGCAGGCCCATGATGGATTCCAGATAAAATGCAATTCCACATTCCGCCCTCTAATACTTAATGACAACCTACACATGTTCTTGTAGCAGGGCTGCTTCCTGAGTGCTGTCTGCCTTGGGGGCATCTTGTTTTTTGAGGTGTTGGCGATGTGCAGGTGGGGCATGCTTGTATAAGCACACACATGCCCTCATTCTGAACTCGGCGGTAAAAGGCTCTTACCGCCGGTCAAAAGCCCGCCATTATACCGCCGCGGCCGCGGTAAACCGCCACGGTCATTCTGACCCACAACTGCCAAACCGCCAAAAACCCGACATCCACTGAAGCCCGCCGCATCAGCGGTCAGCGATAAACTGGAGATGACCAAACCTCCACCGTCACGCCAACACAAACACGCCCATGCCATTACGACCCACGAATCCACGCGGCGGTCTTTTAACCGCGGTATTCCATTGGGGGTACACACCGCCGCGGTCAAAATACACACACCTTTACAAAACACAGCCACATTGGACAATTCGAAATACACACACCTGATACACATACAAACAACACACCCACACACCCATCACTATATAAAACACACACCCACATCACCCACAAACCCCCACAAATTGAAATTCAGAGACAAGGCGCAATACACAGAGAGAGAGCACAGGGAACGCAAAGCACAACACACACAGGAACCCAACATCATCACCCACACCACATCTACGCACAAAACACCACACACCACCACACTCATCACCACAAACACCACCCCACACTTCATCCACACCACCCCATGGCACCTCAAAGACACCCCAGGTTCTCGGACCAAGAACTCAGGGTCATGGTGGAGGAAATAATGAGGGTAGAGCCCCAGCTCTTCGGCACACAGGTGCAGCACACCACAATAGCCAGGAAGGCGGAGCTATGGCAAAGGATCGTCAACAGGGTCAACGCTGTGGGACAGCATCCCAGAAATCGGGAAGACATCCGAAAGCGATGGAACGACCTACGGGGGAAGGTGCGGTCGATGGTGTCAAGACACAACATCGCTGTGCAGAAGACTGGCGGCGGACCCCCACCCACTCCACCCGAATTCACAGCATGGGAGCAAGAGGTCTTTAACATCCTGCATCCTGAGGGCCTCGCTGGAGTAGGCGGAGGAATGGACTCTGGTAAGTCTCATCTCAACTACTTCACCCCCCCAACCACCAGCATGCCAACCCACACCCCCACCCTCACCCCCAACCCCCCAGCACTCATCCTCCCTGTTAATGTCTCACCAGCACAACCCACCCAACCCAACACCAACCCCTGAATGCCAACACAAACCATGGACACCCATCACCTAAGCATGACCACTGCACATACCCATCCCCCCCCCCAAACCACCCTCACAACTCCTCCCACAAGGGACTGCCAGCACTGGGGGACAAGGGCACCCACAAATCGCACGCCATGGCACACACAAAAGCAATAACCATACTATTTTACCCCTGCAGGGCCCGAACGCCAACACACCAGCCAGGAGGGTCCAGATTTGTCCATCCCACCCCCAGAACAGGCCCCCAGTGATGACAGAAGCTCTGTCGACCTAGAACCTGATGACCAGCCCGGACCATCGGGGACCTCTGGACAGTCGGTTACCCTCAGTCAGCCACAGGCCACAGCAGACCTACCCCCATCTGGAAACACCAGCACAGCACCCACACAGCGGGCCCATGCTTCTGTCTCCAGGACAGGTCAAGCAGCAGTGTGTCTACCAGTACAGGGCACCCAGGGTAACCTACAACCCCAACAACAACAGGGACCTGGGGGCACTGGTAGTGGCCACACCGTCCAGGGGACAGAGGCCCAGGAACAAAGAGGAACTGGGAGGGCTGCTGTGCGACAGAGGGAGGACAGGCCTAGGGAACCCACTGTCCAAGAGGCCCTCACCACCATCATGGGAGCGTACCACCACTCGCAAGAGACAATGGCGACGGTCCTGGCCAGGTTGCAGGAGATCCTGCTTCTGCATGAGCAACAGAATATGGGGTTCCGGGAAGAACTGCGCAGCATCAGTTCCGCAATGGGTACAATGGTGGTGGCACTCAACCAGATTGTCACCACTTTGCGGGACCATGTGGCCCCCCAAAGGGCCCCTGCCACTAGCATGGAGGAAGAACAGCCCACCACCTCCGCCGGCGCTAGTGGTCAGGAGGCCCCGACACAACAGCAACGGCCCACCCGGACCCCACCCCCTGCAGAACAAGAACCACCCCGCAAGAAAGGCCTGAGATCTAGGAAGAAGACAGAGTAGGATGTCAAGACCCCCGCCATGCACGGAAACCCCCGGATGTCATCCCACTGTCCCACTTGTTCACCCTGTCCAAACTTGAACTGCCCCTGCTCCACCTTCCACAGGCATATGGACAATGGACCTGTAGGAACGACAGTCTGGACACTGCCATGGACATGCCTCCACCATCACCCATCACCCTTTTTGAACTATACACCTATTTTAAAACTTCAGTAAACACAATTATTGCACAAAAACCAACTGGATTCTGCTATCTATTTATTTAAACCAAATGTATTCGATATAACCAAAGAAACATTTCTATTTACATTGTGATGACAACATACCAGTGTCACACAGCGGTAGTCCATGGTGAAAAAAACCAGAGGGCACTCCGTGGGGATCAGATCACTGAAATAGGAAGTGAATTACACAACTAAGTTACCATACATTGGGGTGAAAGGTCAGACAGTAGAGAGCCACTACAGTTACAGATATAATACAATGCAGGAGTAGATTATTACCTGTGTGTCACTGGAAATACTGCAGTATCACTCTGTCCCTGTTGTCTGTGTCGTCCGCTTCGTCTTCTTCCTCTTCACTCTCCGCAGGCTCCACAGCAGCCACAACACCACCATCTGGACCATCCTCCTGCAGGAAAGGCACCTGGCGTCGCAAAGCCAGGTTGTGAAGCATGCAGCAGGCCACGATGATATGACACACCTTCTTTGGTGAGTACACTAGGGATCCACCAGTCATATGCAGGCACCTAAACCTGACCTTCAGGAGGCCGAAGGTCCGCTCAATCACCCTCCTAGTACGCCCATGGGCCTCATTGTACCGTTCCTCTGCCCTGGTCCTGGGATTCCTCGCTGGGGTCAATAGCCAAGGCAGGTTTGGGTAACCAGAGTCACCAATTAGCCACACACGGTGTCTCTGTAGCTGTTCCATCACATAAGGGATGGTGCTATTTCGCATGATGTACGCGTCATGCACTGACCCTGGGAACTTGGCATTTAAATGGGAGATGTACTGGTCAGCCAAACAGACCACCTGGACATTCATCGAATGATAATTTTTACGGTTCCTGTACACCTGTTCATTGTCTTTTGGGGGAACCATAGCCACATGGGTACCATCAATGGCACCAATGATATTGGGAATGTGTCCAAGGGCATAGAAATCACCCTTCACTGTAGGCAAGTCACCCACCTCCGGGAAAATGATGTAGCTCCGCATGTATTTCATCAGGGCAGACAACACTCTGGACAACACCTTTGAAAACATAGGCTGAGACATCCCAGATGAAATGGCCACTGTAGTTTGAAATGATCCACTGGCAAAAAAATGCAGTACTGACAGCTCCTGCACTAGAGGCGGAATCCCTGTGGGTTGGCGGATGGGTGACATCAGGTCTGGCTCCAGCTGGGCACACAGTTCCTGTATAGTGGCACGGTTGAGTCTGTAGGTGAGTATGACGTGTCTTTCTTCCATTGTCGACAGGTCCACCAGCGGTCTGTACACGGGAAGATTCCTCCGTCTCCTCGCAAGTCCCAGCGGACGATGCCTAGGAAGGACAACATGGAGCACAGAGTCAAGCAACCCACAGGTAAGTGCCCACAGCATGCACAGTACACAAATCTCTCAGGATTGAATGGCTAGTATGATTGTCGGTGCAAGGCCTAGCCATGTGTGACGCAGTAGGAATTAAGCCATGTGGGCCCTTGAAATGGCGGCTGCCTGACCTGTGAAGTGTGACAATGTGAAGTGAGGTCATTGCGCAAGCGTGGCACACCGTGGCGGTAGGCGGTCGCAGTCCGCGGCGCAAAGCCGCATTGGACAACATTGAACCCTATGGGTTTCAGGAGCCAATGGCGGTGAGCGCCGGCGGTCGCGGTACGCACCGCCGCAGTACGCACCGCCGCGGCCGTAACCGCCATTTTCTCTATGCTTAATCACACGAGACCTGAGCATCCACAGGAGAGGACCTATACTGCAAGTGCTGCTGTGAAGTGACAATGGCTGCTGCGACTGGGGAAAGGGGAAAGGGCCCCCGCCTTCAGTTCCGAGGAGTTGGAGAAGCTCATGGACGGGGTCCTCCCCCAGTATGCCCTACTCTACGGGCCTCCAGACCAACAGGTGAGTTCACCGGGGGCAATGCATAGTGCCCAATGCCTGGGTTGAGTGGGGAGGATGTACGATGGAGGGGAGGGCAGCGAATGATGAATGCATGGCACGACAGATGAGAGCATGTGCCACATGGCAAGGTTGGGGAGGGGGGGCCACTCACATCGAGCATGCAGAAAAGTGATGATGTTTCTCTTCCCCCCCTGTACATGTCACATAGGTCAGCGCCCATCAGAAGATCGACATTTGGCGTGCCATCGCCAAGGACGTCCGGGCCCTGGGGGTCCACAACAGAAGGGGCACCCACTGCTGCAAGAGGTGGGAGGACATCCGCCGCGGGAGCAGGAAGACCGCGGAGGCTCTGCTGGGGATGGCCTCCCAACCTAGGAGGGGTGCCAGTCGTACCTTGACCCCCCTGATGTCCCGGATCCTGGCAGTGGCCTACCCCGATTTAGATGGGCGCTTGAGGACATCAAAGCAGACACAAGGGGGTGAGTACCAGCACATTCAGCTAATTTTGCACGCAGTGGAGGTGCCTGGGTGGGGGAGGAGGGCTGTGGGTATCCCTAGGCCAAGGCGATTTCTGTAGGATAGGCCCATCCGTGAGGTATGGTCCTGTGCCCCCGCCCCCCACCTCTGTAGGGTGCCTAGTAACGCGATTCATGGACCTGTGTATACTGTGTGGGCAGTTGTCGCCCATAGGCTTGTAGGGCATGTCCCAGTGAATGAGTAGTGTACCCCAAGTGCGCAGCGTAGTGCAGGGGGCTTCTGTGTCTGTCCTCTCCGCCAATTGTGTCCCCAATGCATGCACTCAACTTGTCTTTATGTTTTCCACCCCCCCTCCCCATTTTCTTTGTTTTTCTGTGAATGTGTGCATTAGCATCATCAGGCGGAGGAGAAGTGGCATCGGCACAAGAGGGAGCTGCATCTCACATGGCCCCGGAGGGCCATGCAACGGACTCCAACATGACCAGTGAGACGGAGGGCGAGGGGGGCTCCACCACGGGGACCCGTGGAGACGTCAGCGACACCGACACGTCCTCGGAAGGGAGCTCCCTTGCGGTGGCGGCAACATCCGTGCCCACCGATCCTACAGGTACAGCCGCCACCCAGCGCACCAGCTCCGCCCTCCCAGCAGCCCCTCGGCCTTTGGCCCGTGCCCGCAAGGCCAGGAAGCCGGCCATCTCCTTCGCCCCAGGCACCTCAGGCCCTGCCCCAGTCACCCCTGCTGCCCTCAGTGAGGAGGTCATTGACCTCCTGAGGACCATCATTGTTGGGCAGTCTACCCTTTTGAATGCCATCCAGGGTGTGGAGAGGGAGGTGCATCAAAGCAATGCATACCTGGAGGGCCTTCATTCGGGTCAGGCTGCCCATCAACGATCGTTCAACGCTCTGGCCTCAGCACTGACGGCAGCGATTGTCCCAGTCTCCAGCCTCCCTCTTCTGACTCCCTCCACCCAGTCCCACTCCCCTGTTCCTCTGCCTATCCCATCCACACCTACAGACCAGCCTGCACACACCTCAACACCCAAGGGCAGCTCATCCAGACATAAGCACCACAGAACACACAAGCATTCACCCAAGCAACATCCAGATGCAGACATGCCAACAGTCACTACCTCCTCTGTGTCCCCCACCTCCTCATCTCCCTCCTCCCTCCCTGTGACGTCTCCACACACACCTGCAAGCACACCAGCATCAGCCATTGCACCCATCACCAGCACACCCTCCAGACCAGTCCGCACCCATGCAGTCACCACCCCCACTGCCATGTACACGTCCCCTGTGTCCTCTCCCAGTGTGTCTGTCACCCCCGCTTCCCAACCACACAAACGCAGGCAGGCACCCAAACAACAGCCATCCACCTCACGTCAGCCTCCAGCCCAAGCACCTGCACCCAAAGACAGCACACTTGACTCTCCTACAACCACATCCTCTTCCTCCACTCCCATACCCACTCCAGCTACCCTTCCCATGGCTCCAAAGAAAATTTTCCTCTCTAAACTTGACCTCTTTTCCTCACCTGACCCACCCCCTCCATCCCGTAAGAGTTCCACAAACACCTCAGCCACCACCAGCCCAGCAACTCCCAAGAACGTCGTGCCTGGTTTTTGGAGTCCACCCTTTCCTTGGTCTGGGACATCGTCCAGCAGCAAAGGCACAGCCAGCCCCCCCCCCTGGGAAGAGGAGCAAAAAACTGAAGGGCAGGCGCGACAGGCCTGATACGCGTGCCCCCAAGGAGGGTAGCCTTGCACCGTCACCTGCCACATCGGGTAAGGGAGCCAAGGGCCACGGACAGTCTGCCAAGGAGGGCAAGGGCAGCAAGGAGCAAAAGGCAGGGAGCAGCCAACCTGGCCATGAGGGCCCCACCAGCCCCATTCCGGGGGTATCGGAGGAGACCCAGGACCCCAGGACTCCATCACAGGAGGGACCCCACAACGGAAAGGTCCGATGCAGACTGAGCGGCAAGTATTTGCCAGGTGTGGTTCACTGGTAACACAAGACAGGCACCGCTGAACCTGGCCTGCCGTGAGAAGCACCGCTGAACAGGGGCCCGCCGTGAGAAGCACCGCTGAACAGGGGCCCGCCGTGAGAAGCACTGCTGAACAGGGCCCCGCCAAGACAGGCACCGCTGAACAGGGCCCCGCCGTCTCAAGCACCGCTGAACAGGGCCCTTCCTGTCAAGCACCGCTCCGCTGGGCACCGCCGTCTCAAGCACCGCTCCGCTGGGCCCTTCCTGTCAAGCACCGCTCCGCTGGGCCCTTCCTGTCAAGCACCGCTCTGCTGGGCCCTTCCTGTCTAGCACCGCTCCGCTGGGCCCTTCCTGTCAAGCACCGCTCCGCTGGGCCCTTCCTGTCAAGCACCGCTCCGCTGGGCACCGCCGTCTCAAGCACCGCTCCGCTGGGCCCTTCCTGTCAAGCACCGCTCCGCTGGGCCCTTCCTGTCAAGCACCGCTCCGCTGGGCACCGCCGTCTCAAGCACCGCTCCGCTGGGCCCTTCCTGTCAAGCACCGCTCCGCTGGGCCCCGCCGTCTCAAGTACCGCTCCGCTGGGCCCTTCCTGTCAAGCACCGCTCCGCTGGGCCCTTCCTGTCAAGCACCGCTGGCCCATTGGCAGTCCCGGTTCTGTGTCGGGCAGGCCTTCACGACGCACTCTGCCCACCATGCCTCCTCCATGACCAGTGGTCTCTGTAATCCACCTGTTGGACTGTGGCTTTGCACTCCCCAGGATGTAACAGTGGGCAAGCCACCCACTGTATAGACTTGTGAGACTGTGGCTTTGCACTCCCCAGGATGGCACAGTGGGCAAGCCACCCACTGTAGAGACTTGTGAGACTGTGGCTTTGCACTCCCCAGGATGGCACAGTGGGCAAGCCACCCACTGTAGAGACTTGTGAGACTGTGGCTTTGCATTCCCCAGGATGGCACAGTGGGCAAGCCACCCACTGTAGAGACTTGTGAGACTGTGGCTTTGCACTCCCCAGGATGGCACAGTGGGCATGGAGGCCCTTCGTGGATCTGGCGTCGTGGACTCATGTGGCTGAGGTGCCCCCCCTTCCATTCCCCCTGAGGTGCCTGTTTTATCTTTTTGTGATGCCCCAGCAGTGTTCTCTCCAATGGACTCGATCTCGTGTGTGGGCTTTGCCCATGTGTTGCTGCACATTGGCCCACGGACATTTGGACTTTGAAAGACTGGGCCGGACTTTTGCTACTTGTATGGATATAGTTCTAGATGTGTATTTATTCTTCATATATTGCTAAGATCGCTATACTTTATTGTTGCAATAATATATTTCTACTTTTACATTCATTGCCTTTTGTCTTAGCTTTTTTGGGGGGGTGTTTTGGGGGTGTCACTCTGACTTTTTTTATCTGCATAGGTGTGTAGGTATTTCGGTGGGGGTGAGGGTGGGGGTGGGTGTGTCGCGTATGTGTGTGCCCGTAACCTTTCCTCCTCCCCCCTCCCCTGTGTCGTAGGTGCAGTACTCACCGTTGTCGTCTGCGGCGAGGTTCGTGATCCTGGAAGAAGAGCAGGAAGGCAATGGCTGGGAGGATGTGGAGTTCAGGTTCCATGCTGTTCCGATTCCGCGTGGAGTGTGTCGAGGTAAGCGTTTTCCATTGGAGATGTCTGTTTCCGCCGTGTTTTTATCGGCAGGGCTCCCGCCCCGGAAAAGGTGGCGGATTGGTGAGTCGTGATAGGGTGGGCGGTACATTGTCTGCCGCCTGCCTGTTGGCGGTGACCGCCGCAATGTTTGTTTGTACCGCCATGGCGGTCGGAGTGTTAATGCGGCGGCCTGTGTTGGCGGTTCCCGCCAGGGTCAGAATTCCATTTTTTTGCCCGCCAGCCTGTTGGTGGGTTGGCTGCTGCTTTAACACTGACCGCCAGGGTCAGAATGACCCCCACAATGTTATCAATGCCACCAATCATATTACTAGTGCCTCTATCAAACAAGATCCCCAATTATGAAACCATGCGCCTAGCATCCCCCAAATTTCCCCGGGGTCTGTGGAGACCTGAACACTCTTGTCTTCCTTCTGAACCTCCTTTATTTTTTTTATAACCTTGTTGATATTACCACTATTATCCGGTACGCATACGCAGCAGGCCTGGTGGATCACGTGACATAACCCACCATCCTTTGCTAGGATGATGTCTAGTAAAACAATTCTGAATTACCACAGCCCTCATGCCAGCGAGCATTCCTGCAATATTCCTTAGTGCCGCTGCTGTGGAGTCTGCCAACCTTTCAACTAATCCTGCCAGTTGGTGTATTTAGGATGTGGAATCTACGACCCCAAGTGGGGGCACCATAAGTCCCATAACCGCAATGGCCTTATCTAACCAAGTAGGGGCCCTCCTTCTGCATGACCTATGGTGGGCTATGTTACTGATCTGTGATATACTAGTTACATGGATCATCCGTAGCAAAACTAAGGTGGGATAGCATCTACAATACCATCCAGCTGTTTGTAGTCTAAAGTAAAGAACCCCCTAGGCCCTGATAGGCTCACTGACAGTCTCTTTGGGCCATCCCTTATGTGTTCTAAGTTGGTATAGCTGTGGCATTTGCTGGTGCCCACATATATATTAACATTGGCATCAGTGGTACCCTCCTCACAATTAGGCAAGGGGAAGTCAGCAGAAAGGCGGAGGAACTTGAATATGGAGCACAGATCCTCATAACCTCCTTCTTAACCGGGACATTACCCTTGTTGTACTTTACGCTCAATGGTGTGTCCTCTTTCCCGCTAGTTCTTAGGTATGGAATACCTACACCTTCCTGCAGTCCTGTTACCTTGTATCTGCCAGCCTTTGTTTCCACTTCTCACCCCCAACCAACTGCCGCCCCCACTCAAGTTGGTCTAGAAGCAGCTTATCCTCTGTTTGGGAGGCAATTTTGCCACATGATGTACCATTCGGGATCTGTGCCTGCCGTAGGTGCACATGGTGTATTTAACTGGTGCGTTATGGCTCTGCTGACTTAACTTATTTACCACTGTACAGCCTACACATTTGCTCAGTGGGGCGCCTATATAGTTCATTGTGTCTTGGGAGTGTGTTGGTAAGTGGGTGCACACATAGCAATTTGATACATTTGCCATGTCTACATACATATTTACAATCTGCACAAACATATTCCCAGCGTATATTTCCCTAAACTCACTCCACGATACCTGTCCTTTTTCTCTCTGTCCACCTGCTTTCCCTAATCCTCCTACCCCTGATGTATTGCTATGTTGGTCCTTGTCCAGTACCCCACATCCATTTATGCTCATCCAACAAAGGTATGTATATTTTATCTGCAAACACTATTAATATAATTGTCACTATTATCCCTGGAATGGGGGTGAAGATGGCTGTCAGCACTGCAGGCAATTTCCTATCCTCTTTCTTTTCTTTTGGCATCGTCCCAGCTGCTGGTAAGATGATGTCGGTGACAGAGAAGTGTTCGTGTACAAGTATTATAGTCTGCCTGTCCGTTACAATTTATTTCAGTAGGTCCAAATCAAGTTAGTTGTCGGACAGGTGGTAATCAATTATTTTTCATCAGTGGTACACTGGGATGTGGTATTAGAGGTTATCTAGCACATAATGCCTATTCTAGTACATCTGTAGACAAATCCAGACAGGACCCACTTGAACCTTTTGTTTTTCAAAGGTGTGCAACACAAGTAGCCCTATGAAGAATCACGGCAGGACCTCTTGCACCCCCTGACTTTCACAGAGGCACAGCACAAGCAGTCCTGTCAGTGTCCACTCGCCTTGTTCGTGGAACAAAGGTTGTATCTTGGCGGTGATAGCGGAGCTGTTGGTGGTGCCACAGATGGCTGCTGCAAATCTGCTGGTCCTGCCGCCTTCTTGAGGTGTGTAGGAAGCTGGCATGGTGTGTGGTGGGTAACTATACCACGTTCAGGTATCCCCTATTAGTGTACTGTAGGCAGTGTCTAGAAGCCAGGCTCTCTAAAGGTAGCTGTGGATGAGCAGCCAAGGCTTATCTAGGAGACAAGCGAAGCTCATGCAATACCACAGCACTTACACACATGAAAGAATACACTCAGTGTTACAAAAATAAAGGTACTTTATTATAGTAACACAGCACCAAAAATATTATAGAGGCAATACTCCCTTGGGAAGTAAGTAATATCAAGATATATACAGACTAACTGACAGAAATAGGCATAAGAATAGTTAGAGAACAGTGCAAACAGTGTAATACACAATAGAGAATAGTGGCCCTAAGGGAAGCACAAACCATATACAAAAAAAATGGAACGCAAGAGTTGGACCCCCACCTAGGTTAGTGGGATGTGTAGAGGGGACCTTGGGGTACCAGGAAAGCACAAAGGTAAGTACCACAACAACCCCCAGTGACCAGAAAAGCAGGAGTAAATCACTAGAATTTCCCCAGAACATCCACTGAGAAGAAAGGAAGAGAATTCCAAAACTGAGAGATGACTGCAAGGAACCAACTGTGGATTCCTGAAGAGGAAGACCTGTGGTAAGAGGAGACCAAGTCCAGAAGACACAGTAGAGTCCAGTGGGGGTGGAGCCCCTACCCACCAAGCTGAGGATGCAGGAGTTGGTCGACGAGGAGGAAGACGAGTTGGGTTCCTGGAGGATGCAGGTGATGTTGCACGCCGGAAAGAAGATTGCAGTAGGGTTTCCGTGTCCGGATTCCACCAACAAGCCGTGGCACAGGCAAAACTCGTGGTTGGTGGAAAGTGGTGCTGCCGGGGACCAGAAAGGCCCAGGAGGAATCAACTTAGAAGGGGGAGTCAGAGGGAGCCCTCAGCATCACAGAGAGCCCAAAGAAGCACAGGCAGCACTCGCAGGAGTCCCACAAGATGGGGACACAGAAGTTTAAAAAGGAGCCCATGCAGCACTACAAAAAGGAGTCAAACACCGCAGGAGAGTCACTCAGGGAGCTGTGCGTAGCAGGAAGGAGTGTTGGGGGCTGGAGCTACATGAAGACTGAAGACCACTTGGAAGAAGTTCCAACAAGTCCTGGCAGCTGTAAAAGATGTAGTGCACGAGGGTACTGTCCTGCGTGGGAAGGCAAGGGCTTACCTCTACACAAGTTGGACAGCTGTGGAGAGGACTGTCTGGACCACTTCTGACCACCACCTGTGATGCAATATCCATGCAGCTCAGCAGAAGGGGGGATCCATGCTGCCAGTTGTTGTTGCTGTTGGTGCCTGCAGATGCAGGGGAGTGACTCCTCCATGGGAGATTCTTTCTTCTTTCCTGTGCCGACTGAAGATGGGTTGTCCTCAGAGGATGCATATAGGAAAATGCCACTGTTGGCATGGTCACCCCTCACTTTTTGCCTTGTATTGATGCCAGCTTTGATTGGAAGTGTGCTAGGATCCTGCTAACCAGGACCCAGCAGCAGTGTTCTTTCCCTAAAACTCTACCTTCGTTTCCACAATTGGCACAGCCCTGGCACACAGTTAAGTCCCTTGTAAAAGGTACCCCTGGTACCAAGGGGCCTGTGGCCAGGGAAGGTCCCTAATGGCTGCAGCATGTATTATGCCACCCTCAGGGACCCCTCACTCAGTACATACACACTGCTTTGCAGCTTGTGTGTGCTAGTGGGGAGAAAAGGCAAAGTCGACTTGGCACTCCCCTCAGAGTGGCATGCCCACAAACCACTGCCTGTGGCATAGGTAAGTCACCCCTCTATCAGGCCTTACAGCCCTAAGACAGGGTTTGCTATACCACAGGTGAGGGCATAGCTGCATGAGGACTATGCCCCTACAGTGTCTAGGTCAATTCTTAGATATTGTAAGTGGAGGGTAGCCATACTGAGTATATGATCTGGGAGTTTGTCATTACAAACCCCACAGCACCATATTGGCTACACTGATTACTGGGAAGTTTGGTATGAAACCCCTCAGCACAATAAACCCATACTGATGGCAGTGTGGGATTTATTGAAAATTGCACACAGATAGCATCTTAGAGATGGCCCCTGTATGTTAGCCCAACTGCTAGTGCAAGGCTGACCGGTCTGTGTCAGCCTGCCAATTTTAGGCAAGTTTCTGACCACATGGGGTGAGTGCCTTTGTGCACTCTGTGGTCAGAAGCAAAGCATGTCCTGGGTGGAGGTGCTTCACACCTTCCTCTACAGGAACTGTAACACCTGGAGGTGAGCCTCAAAGGCTCAAGCCTGGTGTTACAATGCCCCAGGGCACTCCAGCTAGTGGAGATGCCCGCCCCCTGGACAAGCCCCCAATTGTGGCAGCAAGTCCAGAGAGATAATGAGAAAAACAAGGAGGAATCACCCCCTCAGCCAGGTCCACCCCTAAGGTGTCCAGTGTTGAAGTGACCCCCGCCTCCTTGAGAAATCCTCCATCTTGCTTTGGAGGATTAGGACCAATGGGGATAGGGTGTGTCCCCCTCCCCATAGTGAGTGGGGACAAGGAGGGTGTAGCCTCCCTCAGGGGCTACTGCCATCTGACCCTAACACACCCCTATATTTAGTGTTTAGGGGCAACCCTGAAAGAAGCTCTTCAGATTTCCTGATGACCTCAAGAAAGATGGACTGCTGAACTGAAAAGCCCCGCAGAGAAGAGAAGGAGACAACAACTGACTCGGCCCGAGCCCTACCGGCTCATCTCCTGCTTCAAAAAGCTGCAAGAAAAGAAGCAACGAGTTCTGCAGGGCCAGCGTCCCCTAAAAAGCCTCCAGGGGCCTACCTGCATCACCGAGGACCAAGAAACTCCTGTGGACAGCGGACCTGTCCAAAAAGAAGACAAAGGAACCATATTTAAAGGAACTCTCACCTCACTCCAGAAGTTTGAGTCCAACTACTCTGTACCCAATGCCCCCGACCCGTGTCCAGAGAAACCAACTAGCCAGAGAGGATCCCCAGGCGACTCTGACGATGTGTCCACTCTGGAATGACCTCTCTACATCCCCACGACGACGCCTGCAGAGGGAATCCTGAGGACCCCCTTGACCGCGACTGCCCGGGACAAAGATATCCGTCACCTAGAGAAGCACTGCACCCGCAGTCCCCAGGCCCGAGAGAAACCGACCACCGGTGCAGCAACGACCAGCAGGTGTCTCTCACCCTTGCCCAGTCGTGGCTTGACCGAGAGGCCCCCCTGTGCCCTGCCCGGCTGCCCCCGTGTCACTGAGGGTGTGGTTTTCAAGCCTACGTGGGGCCCCTCCAGTACTCCTCCAAACCCCCCTGGCCTGCACTTGGACAACGCGTGTACGTACCGCAAGCAGACCGGAACCGGAGTACCTCCTGTCCCGATAGGGTCCCACGTTATTTCGGCTCCTGTTTGACCTCTGCACCTAACCGGCCCTGTGTTGCTGGTGCTTGGTGTTTGGGGTTATCTTGAATCCCCAAAGGTGGGCTACCTATGCCCCGGAGATTGAATCCGTAAGTTTGCTACGTACCTCAAAAACTGTACTTTACTTACCTCCCCCAGGAACTGCTGAAAATTGCAGTGTCCACTTTTAAAATAGCTTTTTGCCATTTTAAAGAAAAATGTGTACATTGTTGATTCCATTCAAAGTTCTAAGTATTACTGTGTAAAGTACCTTTCATTTAATGTACTTACCTGCTAAATTAATCTTGTAGTTCTAGAAATAAATTAACACAATAATATTTTTCTATATAAACCTATTGGCCTGGAGTTAAGTCATTGAGTGTGTGTTTTCACTTATTGCTTGTGTGTGTACAAAAAATACTTAACACTACCCTCTGATAAGCCTAACTACTCAACCACACTACCACAAATGGAGCATCAGTATTTTCTATTATTGCCTCTGTCAAGCCTCTTGGGGAACCCCTGGACTCTGTGCACACTATGGGGGTCATTACAACATTGGCGGTAAAAGCCGCTTACTGCCGTGCAGAAGACCGCCAACACACCGCCGCGGCCGCGGTATACTGCCACTGCCATTATGACCCACAGCTCGGAATCCGCCAAAATACAGACACCCACACAAGTCCGCCACACCAAAGGTCAGTGATCAACTGGCGATAACAAAACCGACACCATCACGCCAACAGGAATACATACACACTATCAAGGCCCACGAATCCACGCGTCAGTCTTTCAACTGCGGTATTCCATTGGCGGTACACACCGATGCGCTCAAAATACACACACTCTTACAAAACACTACCACATTGGACAATTCCAAATATACACACCTGATACACATACACACACCACTCCCACACATCCAATACAATATAAAACACACACCCACATCACCCACAAACCCTTACGACAACAATTGCAACAGAAGGCCAGAGAGAGACACCACCAGAAAGAACAATAGCATCCACAGGCACTCAACACCATCACTCACACTATAACCAAGCACCTCACACAACACACCTCTAAATATCACCCCACATATCACAACACACACCACGCCACACATCCCCACACCACCCCATGGCACCGCAAAGACACCTCAGGTTTTCTGAGGAGGAGCTCAGGGTCATGGTGGAGGAAATCATCCGGGTAGAGCCACACCACCATAGCTAGGAAGATGTAGCTATGGCGAAGAATAGTGGACAGGGTCAACGCAGAGGGACAGCACCCAAGAACTAGGGATGACATCAGGAAGAGGTGGAACGACCTCCTGGGGAAGGTGCGTTCCGTGGTCTCAAGACGCCAGATTGCGGTTCAGAGGACTGGCGGCAGACCCCCACCCCCACCGCCTCCCCCAGAACTCACAACATGGGAGGAGCAGGTCTTGGCTATACTGCATCCTGATGGCCTCGCAAGAGTAGCTGGAGGAATGGACTCTGATAAGTCAAATCTTTCACTACTTCATCCCCCACCCACCTGCATACTATCACATACCCCCACCCTCGCCCTCACCCCCATCACTCAAACTCCTCACATATGTCCCAATATCACAAACCACACATCCCAAACCCAAGACCTGCATGCAACACCAAAGCATGGACACCCATCACCAAAGCATGTCTACTGCACATACCCATACACCCCCCCAAACCATTATCACACAAGGTCCCACACAAGAATGCAATCACTGGGGTACAGGGTCACCCACCCATTGGACACCATGGCACACACAGATGCAATAATCATGCTTTTACGCCCCTGCCGGACCCCTACCCAACGTCACCGGACAGGAGGGTCCAGACATGTCCACTCCACCCGCAGAAGAGGCCCACAGTGATAACAGCAGCTCTGTCCAACTGGATCTAGATGATCAGCCCAGCCCATCTGGGACCTCGGGACAGTCGGTTCCCCTCACACTGGCACAGGCCACTACAGAGCTTCCCCCCTCTGGAAACACCAGCACAGCACCCACCTTAGCGGGCCCATACCTCTGTCCCCAGGACACATCAAGCAGCAGTGTGTCCACCACTACAGGGAACCCAGGCTAACCCACCACCCCAAAAAAACCAGGGACCTGGGGGCAGTGGTAGTGGGCACACAGTTCAGGGGACAGAGGCCCAGGGAAACAGGGGAACTGGGAGGGCTGCTGTGCGACAGGTGGAGGACAGGCCCAGGGAACCCACTTTCCACGAGGCCCTCTCCAACATCATGGGAGCATACCACCATTCCCAGGAGACGATGGCAACGGTACTGGCCAAGTTTCAGGAGACCCAGCGGCTGCAGGAGGAATAGTATTTGGCTCCAGGGAGGAACTCAAATCCATCAATTCCACCCTGGGCACCATTGTAGGGGTGCTGAAGGAACTCGTCAACACCAGGAGGGACACTTTGGCACAACAAGGGGCCCCTGACACTAGCCTGGACAATGAACTGCCCACCACCTCCGCCGGCGCTAGTGGACAGGAGGCACCGCCACAGGACCACGACACCAGCATCCTACCCCCTGCAGATGGAGAACCACCCCGCAAACGGTCCCTGAGATCCAGGACAAAGACTGAGAACAATGCCAAGACCCCCGCCAAGAAATGAGACCACCCTGATTGCCATACTACTGTCCCACTTTGTCACCCTGTCCATCCTTAAACTTCCCCAGTTCAACTTCCTATGCCCCTTTGAACAATGCACCTGTGAGATTAATAGACTGGACTCTGCCATGGACATTTCTCCACCATCACCCCTGACCATTTTACAACCCCCTCCACTATTTAGCACTTAAATAAACACGCTTAAATCCCAAAACAATCTGGAGTCAGTCTGTGCTTTCGAAAATGTGTATTAGCAATAACAGTGGCAAAATGCTATATCCAATGTAATTTCAACATACCTATGTCACACAGCTCTAGTCCATGCAGAAACAAAGCAGAGGTCACACAGTGGGACCCACATCTGTGAAATCGAAAGGGAAAGTGACAACTCAGTGTCCATACACTGGGTGAAAATGACAGACAGATGAGAGGTAGCAGAATTAAATCAGATGTAGCAGGCAGTGTTGTTTTTTTACCTGTGTCTCGGTGGAAGTATTGCTGGATCACCGTGTTCCTGTTGTCTATGTCCTCTTCTTCTGCTTCCTCGTCTTCACTGTCCACAGGCTCCACAGCTGCCACAACACCTCCATCTGGACCATCCTCCTGCAGAAAAGGCACCTGTCGTCGCAAAGCCAAGTTGTGAAGCATACAGCAGGCCACGATGATCTGGCACACCTTCTTTGGTGAGTAGAATAGGGAACCACCTGTCATATGGAGGCACCTGAACCTGGCCTTCAGGAGGCCAAAGGTCCTCTCTATAATCCTCCTAGTTCGCCCATGTGCCTCATTGTAGCGTTCCTCTGCCCTTGTCCTGGGATTCCTCACTGGGGTCAGTAGCCATGACAGGTTGGGGTAGCCAGAGTCACCTGCAAATGGCGAGGGACAACTGTTAGACACACACTAACTTTTAGGGACATCCCCAACCCCAGACACCTAGTCACACTGTATTGGGTCCATGTCCTCACCTAATAGCCAGACACAGTGCCTCTGGAGTTGCCCCATCACATAAGGGATGCTGCTATTCCTCAAAATGTAAGCGTCATGCACTGAGCCAGGAAACTTGGCATTCACATGGGAGATGTACTGGTCTGCCAAACACACCATCTGCACATTCATAGAATGGTAACTCTTCTGGTTTCTGTACACCTGTTCACTTCTGCGTGGGGGGGAACTAAGGCCACATGTGTCAACATGAATGGCACCTATGATGTTGGGGATTTGTCCCAGGGCATAGAAGTCACCTTTCACTGTAGGCAAATTCTCCACCTGAGAGAAAACAATGTAGCTCCGCATGTGTTTCAGCAGGGCAGACAATACTCTGGACAACACGTTGGAAAACATAGGCTGGGACATCCCTGATGATATGGCCACTGTTGTTTGAAAAGACCCACTTGCTAAGAAATGGAGTACTGACAGCACCTGTACTAGAGGGGGGATTCCTGTGGGATGGCGGATAGCTGACATCAGGTCTGGCTCCAACTGGGCACACAGTTCCTGGATTGTGATACGATCAAGTCTGTAGGTGATAATTACATGTCGCTCCTCCATTGTCGACAGGTCCATCAGCGGTCTGTACACCGGAGGATGCCGCCATCTCCTCACCTGCCCCAGCGGACGTGCTCTATGGAGGAGAACAGCGAGCAGAGAGTCAACCAACACTGAGGTACGTAAACACAACTTAATCGGAAAATGTTTTCAAATCGACATATGGCTGTATTAGTGTATAAGCAAGGCCAAGATATGTGTGACGCAGTCAAAAATAATGCCATGTGGCCCCCTGAAATGGCGCCTGTCTGACCTGTAACGTGGGACAAGGGGATATGAGGTAATTGCGCTGGCGTTGTATACCGTCGCGGTAGGGCGCAAACCTGCATTGGTTAACATTGGACCCTATGGGTCTGAAGAGCCAATGACGATGTACGCGCCGCGGACGTGACCGCCATTTTCGTCCTTTCAGCACAGAGGAGTTGGAGAAACTAGTGGATGGGGTCCTCCCCCAGTACACGCTACTCTACGGTCCTCCAGACAAACAGGTGAGTACACTGTGAGCATGCTGTATGGGCAATGCCTGTTTGGAGTGGTGTGGATGAAAGATAGAGGGGGAGGAGAATGAGGCGTGCATGAAACGACGGTGAGTGCATGTGCGTCATGGCAAGGGAAGGGATGCGGGCCAATGACTGTGACGGTGCAGACGGTTATATCTTCTCCTTTTCCCCTGTACTATTCCTGTAGGTCAGCGCCCACCAGAAGAAGTATATTTGGCGTGCCATTGCCAAGGAAGTGCGGACCCTGGGGGTCTACCACAAGCGGAGCACCCACTGCCGGAAAAGATGGAAGGACATTCGCCGCTGGAGCAAGAAGACGGCGGAGGCCCAGCTGGGGATGGCCTCCCATCGCGGGACGGGTGCCCATCGCACCATGACCCCCCTGATGTTCCGGATCCTGGCGGTGGCGTACCCAGAGTCGGATGGGCGCTTGAGGGCATCACAGAAGTGACAAGGGGGTGAGTACACTCTCATTCAGCTGATTCTGCACGCATTGTGGGTGTCTGGGTGGGGGAGGTGGGCTGTGGGCTCCCCTAGGCCAGGGCGAGTTTAGTAGGCAAGGTCCCTTCTTAAGGCAGGCCCTGTGGCACCACACCCCACCTGTGTACAGAGCCACCTACACCTAGTCAGGCTCCTGTGACATCCATGTGTGCAGCAATCAAGCATAGCCTTGTAACCCATGTCCCTGGGATTGATTAGGGAACTCCAAGTGCATGGCGTAGTGCAGGGGGCTTCTGTGTCTGTAGTGTCCGCCAACGGTAATGGTATTGCATGCACTCAACATGTCTTTCTTCTGTCTCCCCCCCTTTTGTTGTCTCCCTGTGCTTGTGTACATTAGCATCATCAGGCGGAGGAGCAGTGGCACCGGTGCAGGAGGGAGCTGCATCCCACATGGCCCTAGAGGGCGAGACAACGGAGTCAGAGGCCACCAGTGGGACGGAGGGCGAGGGGAGCTCCACGGCGGGGACAGGAGCTGAGACCAGCGGCACGGACTCCTCCTCTGATGGGAGCTCCCTTGCGGTGGCTGGTCCCTCTGTGTCCCCGCATCTACAGCTACAGCTGCCACCCCCCCTACCAGCACCGCCCTCCCAGCAGCCCCTCAGCGTTTGTCCTGTGGCCGCTCACCCAGGAGGGTAGGCATCTCCTTCGCCCCAGGCACCTCTGCCCCTGCCCCTGTCACCCCTGCTGCCCTTAGTGAGGAGGCCATAGACCTCCTCAGGTCCCTCACTGTTGAGCAGTCTACCATTTTGAATGCCATCCAGGATGTAGATAGGCAGCTGCAACAGACCAATGCATACTTGGAGGGCATTCATTCTGGTCAGGCAGCCCATCAGCGAGCTTTTCAGACTCTGGCCTCAGCACTGATGGCAGCCATTGTCCCTGTCTCTAGCCTCCCCCCTCCAACTTCTACCCCCCAGACCCAAACCCCTGTACCTCAGCCTATCCCAAGCACACATTCAGACCAGCATGCACACACCTCAACACACAAGGGAAGCTCAGGCAAACATAAGCACCACACATCCCACAGGCACTCACGCAAGCATCATACACATGCAGACATACCAACAGCCACTGCCTCCATTGTGTCCCCCTCCTCCTCGTTTCCCTCCTCCCTCCCTGTCTCAGCTCCACTCACACCTGCATGCACTACACCGTCAGCCATTACCTCCATCACCAGCACACCCACCACCACACCCCGCTCACGTGCAGTCACCACCCCCACTACCATTCACACATCCCCTGTGTCCTCTACCAGTGTGTCTGTGAACCCACCTCCCAAGGTACACAAACGCAGCCACACACCCACCCAACAGCCATCCACCTCACGACAGCCTCCAGCCCATGCACCTTCACCCAAAGTCACCAAACGTACATCTCCTACAACCACTACTTCTTCCTCCACTCCCAAACCCCCTCCATCTACCCGTCCCAGTGTGTCCCAAAAACTTTTCCTGTCCAACCTTGACCTCTTCCCCTCACCTCCCCCACCCCTTCAGTCTCCTAGGGCCCGCCTCTCCAGGTCCCAACCCAGCGCCTCAGCCACAACATCTGCGGGAACAGTGGTGCCAGTAGTAACCGGCTTCTGGAGTGCGCCAGGCAGCAGGGCAGCCAGTGTTCCAAGTAGCCAGAGCACCTCAAAAGCACAAAAAGTTGGTCAGTGCCCAGCGGGAGAGAGGAAAAAAATCTCCCCACCAAAGCCGCTCCCAGGGGTACAGTTGGGAGTGTGGATCCAGCTGCGCCACAATCCAAGGTGGGGAAGGGGCACAGTAAAACAGGCAAGTCTAGGAAAACCTGCACGCCGGACAAGACCGCCACCAGCATCGCTGCCAAGGACACCGCCGCCACCAGCACCACTGCCAAGGACACCGCCCCCACAAGCACCGCTGGCAAGGACACTGCCACCACAGGCACGCTGCCAAGGACACCGCCGCCGCCAGCACTGCTGAACAGGACACCGCCGCCACCAGCACCACTGCCAAGGACACCGCCGACACCAGCACCGCTGCCAAGGACACCGCTGCCACAAGCACCGCTGCCAATGACGCCACCAGCACCGCTGAACAGGACACCACCGCCACCAGCACCGCTGAACAGAACACCGCTGTAACAAGCACCGCAGGCCAGTGAGCGCCAAAGATTCTGATGCTACTGAGGCTGCCACGAGCAGGATGAAGCACTCTGGGCACAAAGCCCCCTCCAGAACCAGTGAAGATTAACATCCACTACTTCTGTCCTTGGCAGGATGAAGCACTCTGGTCACCAAGCCCCCTCCAGAACCAATGGAGATTAACATTCACTACCTCTGTCCTTGGCAGGATGAAGCACTCTGGGCCCCAAGCCCCCTCCAGAACCAGTGGAGATTAACATCCACTACCTCTGTCCTTGGCAGGATGAAGCACAGTGGGCACCAAGCCCCCTCCAGAACCAGTGGAGATTAACATCCACTACCTCTGTCCTTGGCAGGATGAAGCACTCTGGGCACCAAGCCCCCTCCAGAACCAGTGGAGAAAAGCAACCACTAACCCAGTCCTTGGCAGGATGAAGCACTCTGGGCACAAAGCCCCCTCCAGAACCAGTGGAGAAAAGCATCCACTAACCCAGTCCTTGGCAGGATGAAGCACTCTGGGCACAAAGCCCCCTCCAGAACCAGTGGAAACTGTTATGCATCTTGAGAGACTGTGGGTTTGCACTCACCAGGATGCAGCAGTGGGTAAACCACCCACTGTAGAGACTTGAGAGACTGTGGCTTTGCACTCCCCAGGATAAAGCAGTGGGCAAATCACCCACTGTAGAGACTTGAGAGACTGTGGCTTTGCACTCCCCAGGATAAAGCAGTGGGCAAACCACCCACTGTAGAGACTTGAGAGACTGTGGCTTTGCACCCCCCAGGATAAAGCAGTGGGCAAACCAACCACTGTAGAGACTTGAGAGACTGTGGCTTTGCACTCCCCAGGATAAAGCAGTGGCCAAACAACCCACTGTAGAGACTTGAGAGACTGTGGCTTTGCACTTCCCAGGAAGCAGCAGTGGGAAAATTACCCACTGTAGAGACTTGAGAGACTGTGGCTTTACACTCCCCAGGATAAAGCAGTGGGCAAACCACCCACTGTAGAGACTTGAGAGACTGTGGCTTTGCACTCCCCAGGATAAAGCAGTGGGCATGGAGCCCCCTCGTGAATCTGGCGTCGTACACTCATCCAGCTGAGGTGCCCCCCCTTCCCCCTGAGATGCCTGTTTTATTTCTATCTGAGGCCCAGCAGCGTACTCTCCATCTTGTTCGGGTATTGAGTGTGGGCCTCGCCCATGCATTGTGGGCCCAGTGGTCCACAGACTATGATGGTGGAATACCTTGGACTTGTATTCTTGGTGTATATATTTGTTTATAGTGTAAATATCTTTATATATGTATATATTTTTGATTACAGTATTTGAATATATTACAATCATTCGACTCATTTCCTTTTGTCCTTGCATTCTTTCAGAGGGGGTTGGGGGTTGTAAATGTAATGTATCAACATGTACTTGTGTGTGTGTTGTAGTGGGTGAAGGTGGGGGTGGGAGTGTTGCGTGTTGCGTGTGTGTGTCACTCTTTTTTCCCTCCCCTGTGTCGTAGGTGCAGTACTCACTGTGGTCTTCGCCGCCATCTTTGTTGTTCCTGGTAGAGGAGCAGGAAGATAAAGGCTGGTAGAATCTGGAGCTCGGGTTCCATGGCGTCCTGAATCCTCGTGGGGTGTGTAGAGGTGACCATTTTCCCTTCCAAGTCCTGTTTCCGCTGTGTTTTTGTCCGCGGTGAATCCGCCCGGAAAAGGTGGCGGATTGGACTGTTGTAATAATGTGGGCAGTACATTGTGTTCCGCCTGTCTGTTGGCGGTTTCCGCCACAGTCGTGATTCCATTTTTTTTACCGCCGGCCTGTTGGCGGTTTTACCACCGCTTTAACACCGACCGCCAGGGTTGTAATGACCCCCTATATCTCATTTGTATATAGTATATACAGAGCCAGCTTCCTATAATGCACAACCAGGGAAATGTTGCAGAAGCTGGAAGGAGCCGTGGAAACAATGTTGCACGATTGCCGGGTCCTGGAGAGGCTAGAAGCAGTTTTGTTTGATCAAAAGTTACAGTAAGGGATGAACAGGAATCCTGCTGGAATCTTGCGAGCCGAATCTCAGGAACCACCAAAAGGAGAGACCCTAAGTAGCCCTGAAAGAGGGATTGGTCACCTAGCTGGGTGAATACCTATCATGAGAGGGCTCTGACATCTCCTGCCTGACCTGGCCACTCAAATGTTCCCAGAGTTCCCTGCCAACCTTGGATTCAAGATGGCAAACCCAGGGACCCTCTGGAGGAGATCCGGGCACCACCCCTGGGGTGGTGATGGACAGGGGAATGGTCACTCTCCTTTCCATTGTCCAGTTACATGTCAGAGCAGGGACTGGAGGTCCCTGAACTGGTATAGACTGGTTTATGCATGGAGGGCACCAAATGTGCATACCAGTGGCTTGGGGGGGCTACCCCTCCCAAGCCATGTAACACATATTTCCAAAGGAAAAAGGAAAACCTTTGTTCTGCCTTCCTGGGCCTGAGCTGCTCAAGCAACAGGAGGGCAGAAACCTGTCTGTGGGTGGCTGCAGCTGGGGCTGTCTTGAAAACCTCAGAAGGCTGTAGGAGCAATGCTGGGTGTCCTATAAGGAGCCCCCATAGTGCATGGGATCATACAACCAATACTTGCAAAAGTATTGGGGAATGATTCCAATATGTTTTATACCAAACATGCCTAGGTTCGGTGACCTATGCCCAGTACACACGTAAAATGGCATCCCTGCACTCACAAAGTCCAGGAAAATGGATCTGGAGTTTGTGGGGGTACCTCTGCTAGTGCAGAGGTGCCCTCACACACAGGTACCTTCACTCTGCCCTATGGGCTGAGAGGGCCTACCATAGGGGAAACTTATAGTGGCCTGGTGCAGTGACCTATAGTGGAAACGGGTGCATGCACCCGGTTCTCGCAGACTGCAATGACAGGTCTGCAGAACCCTTTGCATGGGCTCCCTATGGGTGGCAGAATAGCTGCTGCAGCCTATAGGGATCCCTGGAACTCCAATGTCCTGGGTACCTGGGTACCATATACTAGGGGCTTACATGGGGGCACCAGTATGCCAACTCTGGGATGAAAAATGTAGCAGCAACCAAGTTTAAAGGAGATAGCATAATCACTGGGGTCCTGGTTAGCATGATCACAGCAAACACAGTCAAACACACTGGCAAACAGGCAAAAAGTGAGGGTAACCAAGCTAGAAAGAGACTACTTTCCTACAGTGTGGGAGCTGTGGGTCCAAAAAGTTAGCCACTCACACTTGACTGCTGTAGCAGTTACCAGATGGACTTGAGAGGGTCCCTTCCACCAGGGCTGAAGAAAATGTCATCTGGTGTGAGCCTTGAACAACACCCAGTCGCCTGGCTTCAGTCCGTGTTCTGGTGGAGTTTCTGCTTCCGGTAAGGCCTGCAGTACCTGTCAGTGGAGATAACATAACGTCTCTGTTAGTTTCTTGCAATATTGTAACAATAGGTCGTCTGTTACTGCTCGTGGTGACACAGACATGTGGCCGGGGATGTGCATAGAGCGGCCGAACAGTATCTCATATGGGCTCAACTCTGTCACTCTGTCGGGGGTGCTTCTCATGGCGAACAGTGCCAATTACAGTGTATCAATCCAGGAGAGTTCAGTGGATGCACAGATCTTCCCTATCTTGTTCTTAAGCACCCCGTTCTGCCTCTGAACAGCACCCGCCGCAGGTGGGTGATAAGCACAGTGCGGCTTCTGGGTGACCCCCAGACCTTTGCAGAGCCCCTGAATTACATAAGAGATAAGCTTTGGTCCGTTGTCAGAGCTCAGGAGGGCTGGGACCCCGAACCGTTGAATAAGTTCCTTCAGCAAACACTTGGCAACCTTCTATGCATCACAGTTCTTTGTGGGATAAGCTTCTGCCCATTTGCTAAACATGCACACAATTACCAGAACATATTTGAACTAGTGTGTAGGGGGCATTTCAGTGAAGTCCATTTGCAGGCCCACAAAGGGTCCATGTGGTGGTGGAAAGTGGCCTGGTGCAGTGGGTGTACCCTTGCTTGTGTTGTATTGAGCACAAATAGTGCATTGGTTACATAAATATTCGGCATACTGGCAAAATTGTGTGCTATCCCAACACTGGAAAAAGAGACCGATCATGCCATCCCGCCCCAAATGCAAGGGGCCGTGGACGAGGCAGGCCATGGAGGGGAGCAACATTGATTACAGACATATCCTACCATTTAGGGCTACCCAAGCCCCCTCCTTGTTTTGTGAACAGCCTCCCCGTTTCCATTCCTCTAACTCCTGTTCCCCGGCCTGCTGTTGAACACATTTGGGGTCAAAATATGTACATTTGTTTTTAGATAGTGGGGCGGATATTACCTGCACCATTGTGTACTCACACCCACTTAGGGCTATTCTCCTGGCTTCCCCATCAAAGAAGGCATTTCCTGTGGAAACATAGGCGGTCATTATGAACACGGCAGGAAACACCGCCGACTGCCGTGGCGGCGGTGAACAGAATGCTGCCATTGGTGGTGAATGGAAACCCGCCATATAATGAACAAAAATCCCAACACTGCCAAAAATCACCAGACCACCACTCCCCGCCATGACCCTGTCGGCGGGAATCCCGGACCTCCCCACCCCGCCACCGCCAAGCACACCCACATCCCACCCTCCAAATAATGATGTACAAATCACCTTGGCGGATAGTGGAGGCTGAACGACCATTGGCAGCTCCGACCGCCACGGGCGGCAAGTGGACTTCACAGCAAGAAGTGCACACATTGGATAAGCATGTAACCCACACACCTGACACACATCCATAACCCCATAAAACACCCCCAGTCATACCCCTCAATCCTTTGCAACGAAACCAGGACAAGAAGACAGAGAGCACCAGAGGCAGACATCGAACGCCAGCATACAGGAGACGCACACTGACCCACAGAAGAGCACCCTCACCGCGTTCCCAGCCCCGACACCATTCACCACACTCACCATGTCACCCCCCAAACATCCATGCTTCACCGAAAGGGAGTTAAGGACCATGGTGGAAGAGATCCTGAGGGTGGAGCCACACATATTCGGGCCGAGGTGCAGCACACACCCATCGCAAAGAAGATGGAGCTATGGCAGACCATTGTCAACAGGGTCAATGCAGTGGGACACCATCCTCGCACCAGAGACGACATCCGGAAGAGATGGAACGACCTGTGGGGGAAGGTCAGGGGCATGGCATCAAGGCACCACATCGCAGTGCAGAAGACTGGGGGAGGACCACCACCAGAATATACAGACTGGGAGGAAAAGGTACTGGCCATCCTGCACCCTGAGGGACTCACTGGACGAATGGAGAAGTGCAGCACAATGGTTAGAGCGGCAGACCCTGATGCAGACCGTGATGCAGAGATCTGGCCCGGGACCAGGGTTCAATTTCTGCCTGGGCAAGTCTTGGGCTCAATTCCCTTGGACCAGATAATTCTCCCCTCGGTGCCTCATCTAATTAATGGGTTCCACTGTGCAACTCTAGGCAATAGCTTGCTTAATCTCCACAACGGCCCTGACAGCGCTTGGATGCCTGGCTTCACCCTGGGGGTTGCCCAGGAGTGGGAGCCTCACACGGAAAAGCCAGGAGGGGTTCCACAGCGGTATGCGTACAGCGCCTTGAGGCCCTAACGGGTGAGTAGTGCGCTATACAAGTCCGAAATTTACAAATTTACTCGGGTAAGTCATCAACATATACCGCATATACACCATACCTGTAATGCATGCACCACCCCACCTCACCCACACCCACCAGGACCAACACCCCACCCAGGCATCAGCCACTAAATCCACTTCCCCCTGCATGACCACAAACCCACTAACAGGCCCACATCCCTCCCCCTGTGCACAGTCACCTACCCCTGCAAGTACCCACAATGGAACGACACCCCCCACCACAATGCAACCCCAGAGTCGATGCTAAATGCAGTGTCAACCTCACAAAAGCACCCTGGAAGGCCACTGAAAGTAACCCCAGCACAAAATATCCCAGTTCTGTTCACCTCAAACGTTCGTGCAGCTGTAATAGACATATCTATGTCCCCCAACAGGCACCACAACCCATGCAACCCTAACGGACAGGACAAGGAGTGCCAGAGCCCCCCAGGGAGACAGAGGTACCTCACAGGACACTGGTGAAGGATCCCGGGACACTGAAGAGCGGGCAGGCCCCTCACACAGTCCTGGACTCTCACCATGCAGCAGCCCCACCCAGGAAACCACTGTCACCCCTACCACCCAGTCAAGACCAGCAGCCCAGGGCAAGCGTCCCCACACCAGTGTATCCAGGCCACAGACTGGTGGAACACAGGTATAGAGGCCACAGTCTCCCACTCCCAACATGCAGGAAGGCGAGGGCCCCAGTACAAGTAGTACTGCCAGACCTGTGCAGGGGACACAGGCACAGGGGGCTAGGGCAAGTGCAAGAGTGGCAGTGGGCCGGGGGGAGGCCACAGGATGGATGCAGCAGCCCAAGACGTGATATCAGAGGTATCGTGGGCCTACCAGCATACACATGACAGGTTGGCACAGATTGTGTCCACCCTGGAGCACAGTCAGAAGATGCAGCAGGAACACCACCAACAGGCCATGGAGCAGTGGAAACAGCACAACGCCACAATGGCCACCATAGCAGGAGCACTGCTGCAGCTGGTACAAAACCAGTCTGACACCCACACAGGACAAGAGGCCCCCACTACAGCACCGGACACCCACCATGAGATTACACCATCAACAGAAACATCCCAGGAACTACCCACACAGGAAACCCAAGGGCCTAGCATGTCATACCCAGAAGATCAACAGCAGGCGCACAAACAGACCCTCAGGCCAATATATGGCACTGGAACCCCAGCTAAGAACAAGGCCCCCTTCAAGAAGTAAGTCAGCAACAATCTGCACAGCAACCATCCCACTCAATCAGCCACCACACATTGCTAAGAGGCAATATGAACTAATGTAAGAAAAGATGGATCCATCATTAGTACCAACAAGGCTGCCACCATGTTGGTCTTGAGGACACCCACCCCTTTCAACTTGCTATCACTGTAAATAGCACTATTCACTCACTTCAATCAATAAAACACATATCACACCTGTAACACTGTCCTCTGTGTTAAATTGTGAACAAAGTGAAGTATGGATGCAACTGCCTGATAACTACTTTATTGTCAAATCTGTGCATGAAGGGAGTCCTGTGTGCCTAAATGTTGGTGTAGGAGGCTGGACTGGCTTGTAGTGAGTACCAAGGGGTACTTGCACCTTGCACCAGGCCAAATATATCCCTTATTAGTGTATAGGGTGTCTAGCAGCATAGGCTGATAGATAATGGTAGCTTAGCAGAGCAGCTTAGGCTGAACTAGGAGATGAGTGAAGCTCCTACAGTACCACTTAGTGTCATATGCACAATATCATAAGAAAACACAATACACAGTTATACTAAAAATAAAGGTACTTTATTTTTATGACAATATGCCAAAGTATCTCAGAGTGTACCCTCAGTGAGAGGATAGGAAATATACACAAGATATATATACACAATACCAAAAATATGCAGTATAGTCTTAGAAAACAGTGCAAACAATGTATAGTTACAATAGGATGCAATGGGGACACATAGGGATAGGGGCAACACAAACCATATACTCCAAAAGTGGAATGCGAACCACGAATGGACCCCAAACCTATGTGACCTTGTAGAGGGTCGCTGGGACTATTAGAAAATAGTGAGGGTTAGAAAAATAGCCCACCCCAAGACCCTGAAAAGTGAGTGCAAAGTGCACTAAAGTTCCCCCAAGGACAAAGAAGTTGTGATAGAGGAATAATGCAGGAAAGACACAAACCAACAATGCAACAACGGTGGATTTCCAATCTAGGGTACCTGTGGAACAAGGGGACCAAGTCCAAAAGTCACAAGCAAGTCGGAGATGGGCATATGCCCAGGAAAGGCCAGCTGTGGATGCAAAGAAGCTTCTACTGGACAGAAGAAGCTGAGGTTTCTGCAGGAACGAAAAGGGCTAGAGACTTCCCCTTTGGTGGACGGATCCCTCTCGCCATGGAGAGTCGTGCAGAAGTGTTTTCCCGCCGAAAGAACGCCAACAAGCCTTGCTAGCTGCAAATCGTGTGGTTAGCGTTTTTCGACGCTGCTGTGGCCCAGGAAGGACCAGGATGTCGCAAATTGCGCCAGGAGGTAGAGGGGACGTCGAGCAAGAAAAGGAGCCCTCTCATCAGCAGGTAGCATCCGGACAAGTGCCAGAAACAGGCACTACAAGGATGCGTGAAACGGTGCTCACCCGAAGTTACACAAAGGAGTCCCACGTCGCCGGAGACCAACTTAGAAAGTCGTGCAATGCAGGTTAGAGTGCCGTGGACCCAGGCTTGGCTGTGCACGAAGGATTTCCGCCGGAAGTGCACAGGGGCCGGAGTAGCTGCAAAAGTCACGGTTCCCAGCAATGCAGTCTAGCGAGGTGAGGCAAGGACTTACCTCCACCAAACTTGGACTGAAGAGTCACTGGACTGTGGGAGTCACTTGGACAGAGTTGCTGGATTCGAGGGACCTCGCTCGTCGTGCTGAGAGGAGACCCAAGGGACCGGTAATGCAGCTTTTTGGTGCCTGCGGTTGCAGGGGGAAGATTCCGTCGACCCACGGGAGATTTCTTCGGAGCTTCTAGTGCAGAGAGGAGGCAGACTACCCCCACAGCATGCACCACCAGGAAAACAGTCGAGAAGGCGGCAGGATCAGCGTTACAGAGTTGCAGTAGTCGTCTTAGCTACTTTGTTGCAGTGTTGCAGGCTTCCAGCGCGGTCAGCAGTCGATTCCTTGGCAGAAGGTGAAGAGAGAGATGCAGAGGAATGCTCTTGCATTCGTTATCTAAAGTTTCCCCAGAGACAGAGACCCTAAATAGCCAGAAAAGAGGGTTTGGCTACCTAGGAGAGAGGATAGGCTAGCAACACCTGAAGGAGCCTATCAGAAGGAGTCTCTGACGTCACCTGGTGGCACTGGCCACTAAGAGCAGTCCAGTGTGCCAGCAGCACCTCTGTTTCCATGATGGCAGAGGTCTGGAGCACACTGGAGGAGCTCTGGACACCTCCCAGGGGAGGTGCAGGTCAGGGGAGTGGTCACTCCCCTTTCCTTTGTCCAGTTTCGCGCCAGAGCAGGGCTAAGGGGTCCCCTGAACCGGTGTAGACTGGCTTATGCAGAATTGGGCACATCTGTGCCCAAGAAAGCATTTCCAGAGGCTGGGGGAGGCTACTCCTCCCCTGCCTTCACACCATTTTCCAAAGGGAGAGGGTGTAACACCCTCTCTCAGAGGAAGTCCTTTGTTCTGCCATCCTGGGACAAGCCTGGCTTGACCCCAGGAGGGCAGAAACCTGTCTGAGGGGTTGGCAGCCGCAGCAGCTGCAGTGAAACCCCAGGAAAGGCAGTTTGGCAGTACCAGGGTCTGTGCTACAGACCACTGGGATCATGGGATTGTGCCAACTATGCCAGGATGGCATAGAGGGGGCAATTCCATGATCATAGACATGTTACATGGCCATATTCGGAGTTACCATTGTGAAGCTACATATAGGTAGTGACCTATATGTAGTGCACGCATGTAATGGTGTCCCCGCACTCACAAAGTCCGGGGAATTGGCCCTGAACAATGTGGGGGCACCTTGGCTAGTGCCAGGGTGCCCTCACACTAAGTAACTTTGCACCTAACCTTTACCAGGTAAAGGTTAGACATATAGGTGACTTATAAGTTACTTAAGTGCAGTGTAAAATGGCTGTGAAATAACGTGGACGTTATTTCACTCAGGCTGCAGTGGCAGGCCTGTGTAAGAATTGTCAGAGCTCCCTATGGGTGGCAAAAGAAATGCTGCAGCCCATAGGGATCTCCTGGAACCCCAATACCCTGGGTACCTCAGTACCATATACTAGGGAATTATAAGGGTGTTCCAGTAAGCCAATGTAAATTGGTAAAATTGGTCACTAGCCTGTTAGTGACAATTTGAAAGAAATGAGAGAGCATAACCACTGAGGTTCTGATTAGCAGATCCTCAGTGAGACAGTTAGTCACTACACAGGTAACACATTCAGGCACACTTATGAGCACTGGGGCCCTGGAGAACAGGGTCCCAGTGACACATACAACTAAAACAACATATATACAGTGAAAAATGGGGGTAACATGCCAGGCAAGATGGTACTTTCCTACACAACCCCCCCCCCCCAAACGAAGGACAATAAGACTAGCCATGACCTGATGAGTCTTCATTGTCTAAGTGGAAATATCTGAGAGTCCATCTGCATTGGAGTGGCTACTCCCAGGTCTATGTTCCACTGTATAGTCCATTCCCTGTAGGGATATGGACCACCTCAACAATTTAGGATTTTCACCTTTCATTTGTTTTAGCCAAAGTAGAGGTTTGTGGTCTGTCTGAACAATGAAGTGAGTGCCAAACAGGTATAGCCTCAACTTCTTCAGTGCCCAGACCACAGCAAAGGCCTCCCTCTCAATGGCAGACCAACGCTTTTCTCTAGGGGTCAACCTCCTACTAATAAAAGCAACAGGTTGATCCTGGCCCTCAGAATTAAGTTGTGATAGGACTGCCCCTACTCCTAATTCAGATGCATCAGTTTGGACATAGAATTTTTTAGAGTAACAAGGGCTTTTCAGGACAGGTGCAGAGCACATGGCCTGCTTCAGTTCCTCAAAAGCTTTCTGACAGTTTGCTGTCGATAATACCTTTTTAGGCATTTTCTTGGATGTGAGGTCATTAAGAGGGGCTGCAATGGAGCCATAGGGGGTCATTCTGACCCCGGCGGTCTCAGACCGCCGGGGCCAGGGTCGGCGGGAGCAGGGCATTCTGACCGCGGCGGTTCGGCCGCAGTCAGACAAGGAAAACCGGCGGTCTCCCGCCGGTTTTCCGCTGCCCTTGGAATCCCCCATGGCAGCGCAGCTTGCTGCGCCGCCATGGGGGATTCTGACACCCCCTACCGCCATCCTGTTCCTGGCGGTTCGCCCCTGGGGGCCCCTGCAGTGCCCATGCCAATGGCATGGGCACTGCAGGGGCCCCCGTAAGAGGGCCCCACTGTGTATTTCAGTGTCTGCAATGCAGACACTGAAATACGCGACGGGTGCAAACTGCACCCGTCGCACCCCTGCAACTACGCCGGCTCAATTCTGAGCCGGCGTCCTCGTTGCAGGGGCATTTCCTCTGGGCCGGCGGGCGCTCTTTTGGAGAGCGCCCGCCGGCCCAGAGGAAATATCTGAATGGCAGCCGCGGTCTGGCGGCTCCCTCCAGGCGGGCGGCGGGAGCCGCCCGCCGGGCTCAGAATGAGTCCCATAGTTCTTAATGAACCTCCTGTAATACCCAGTGAGGCCTAGGAAGGCTCTCACCTGAGTCTGAGTTGTAGGGGGAACACAATCAATAATTGTTTGGATTTTCCCCTGAAGTGGTGCAATCTGTTCCCCACCAACAAGGTGTCCCAAATAAACCACCTTACCCTGCCCTATCTGGCACTTTGAAGCCTTGATAGTGAGGCCTGCCTTTTGCAGGGCCTCCAAAACTTTGAATAGGTGGACCAGGTGATCATCCCAGCTGGAGCTAAAGCAGCTATATCGTCCAAATATGCTGCACTGAAAGCCTCCAGCCCTTGCAGGACTGTGTTCACCAACCTCTGAAAAGTGGCAGGTGCATTTTTCAAACCAAAAGGCATTACAGTGAACTGGTAATGTCCTCCAATGGTTGAAAATGCAGTTTTAGGTTTAGCATCTTCTGACAATTTGATCTGCCAATACCCTGCAGTCAAATCAAAAGTGCTTAGATACTTGGCAGATGCCAGTGTATCTATGAGCTCATCTGCCCTGGGTATAGGGTGAGCATCAGTTTTGGTTACCAAGTTGAGACCTCTGTAGTCTACACAAAACCGCATTTCCTTCTTTCCATCTTTGGAATGGGGTTTTGGTACAAGTACCACAGGAGAAGCCCATGGACTTTCAGAGTGCTCAACCACTCCTAGTTCTAACATTTTCTGTACCTCTTGCTTTATGCAGTCCCTGACATGGTCAGGCTGCCTATAGATGTTACTCTTGACAGGTAAGCTGTCTCCAGTATCTATAGTGTGCTCACACCAAGAAGTGGTACCTGGCACAGTAGAGAAGAGTTCAGAGAATTGATCTAGGAGATTTATGCAATGGTCTTTCTGCTCAGCAGTAAGACAATCAGCCAAAACTACACCTTCCACAAGAGCATCTTGTTCTGTGGAAGAGAAGAGATCAGGTAGAGGATCACTGTCTTCTTCCTGTCCCTCATCAGTTGCCATGAGCAGGGTGAGATCAGCCCTGTCATAGTAGGGTTTCAGGCGGTTTACATGGAGTACCCTAAGGGGGCTCCTTGCAGTGCCTAAGTCAACTAAATAGGTGACTTCACCCTTTTTCTCAACAATTGTGTGGGGTCCACTCCATTTATCTTGGAGTGCTCTTGGGGCCACAGGCTCCAAGACCCACACTTTCTGCCCTGGTTTGTACTGAACCAAAACAGCCTTCTGGTCATGCCATTGCTTCTGGAGCTCTTGGCTGGCCTGAAGGTTTTTACTGGCCTTTTTCATATACTCAGCCATCCTTGATCTGAGGCCAAGTACATAATCCACAATATCTTGTTTTGGAGCTTTTAAAGGTTGTTCCCAACCCTCCTTGACAAGTGTGAGTGGACCCCTAACAGGGTGTCCAAAAAGAAGTTCAAAGGGGCTGAAGCCCACTCCTTTCTGGGGTACCTCCCTGTAGGCAAAAAGGAGGCATGGTAGAAGGATATCCCATCTCCTTCGGAGTTTTTCAGGGAGACCCATAATCATGCCTTTGAGAGTTTTGTTAAATCTCTCTACCAGTCCATTAGTTTGTGGATGATAGGGTGTAGTGAACTTGTAAGTCACACCACACTCCTTCCACCTGGCCTTTAAGTATGCAGACATGAAATTGCTTCCCCTGTCTGATACTACTTCCTTTGGGAAGCCCACCCTGGAAAATATTCCCAGGAGGGCCTTTGCCACTGCAGGAGATGTAGTGGTCCTTAAAGGAATAGCTTCAGGATATCTTGTGGCATGGTCCACTACCACCAAGATAAACCTATTGCCTGAAGCAGTAGGAGGGTCAAGGGGGCCAACTATGTCAACCCCTACCCTTTCAAAGGGAACCCCAACCACAGGCAGTGGAATAAGGGGTGCCTTTGGAGTGCCACCTGTCTTGCCACTGGCTTGACAGGTTTCACAGGACTTACAAAAATCTTTTGTGTCCTCAGACATTCTAGGCCAATGAAACAAGGGAACAAGTCTGTCCCAAGTTTTCATTTGTCCCAGATGCCCAGCTAGGGGAATGTCGTGGGCAAGAGTTAGGAGGAACTTTCTGTACTCCTGAGGAATCACTAATCTCCTGGTAGCTCCAGGTTTAGGATCCCTTGCCTCAGTGTACAAGAGGTTGTCCTCCCAGTAAACTCTGTGAGAGTCACTGACATCCCCATTAGCCTGTTTGACAGCTTGCTGTCTCAGACCCTCTAATGTGGGACAGGTTTGCTGTGCCACACTCAGCTCCTCTCTGTCAGGCCCCCCTTCACCCAAAAGCTCAGCAGTGTCTGCTTCAAGCTCCTCTGGTGTAGGTTCTGCACAGGGAGGGAATTCTTCTTCCTCAGAAGTAGAATCCACTGTAGAAGGAGGGATAGTAGGAAGTGGTTTGCTTCTACTAGCCCTAGCTTTAGGGAGCACTTGGTCCATTGTTCCAGGATCCAAGCTTCCCTGTCCTTTTTGCTTTTTGGCCTGAGCCCTGGTTAAAGCAAAACTATGCCCTGGGATGCCCAGCATTGCTGCATGGGCCTCCAACTCCACATCTGACCAAGCTGATGTCTCCAAATCATTTCCTAGTAGACAGTCTACAGGTAAATCTGTGGCTACCACAACTTTCTTTGGACCAGTAACCCCCCCCCAGTTGAGATTCACAACAGCCATGGGGTGGCTAAGTGTGTTGTTGTGAGCATCGGTTACTTGGTACTGGTGAGCAAGTAGGTGTTGTTCAGGGTGGACCAGTTTCTCTATGACCATAGTCACACTGGCACCAGTGTCCCTGTAGACCTGAACCTCAACACCATTTATTAGGGGTAGCTGCTTGTACTTATACATATTAAGGAGACAAGCAACTAAGGTGGCTAAATCAATAGCCCCCTCAGAGACTAACACAGCCTCTGTGGTCTCCCTAACAAGACCAACCCCAACTAAGTTACCAATAGTGAGCCCAGCTACTCCCTTGGATTGGCTATTAGTAGGTTTGCTCCCACCACCACTGCTATTAGTAGGGACACTAGGTGTAGCAGTAGGGGTTGTAGTGGTAGGAGGCTTGGTGCTTTTCTTTGGACAACTGGGATCTGTTGTCCAATGGCCTTTTACTTTACATAAATAGCACCATGGTTTCTTTTCTTTGTTTTGATTAAAGGAGGATTTGGACCCACCACCCCCACCAGAGTGTTTTTGTGGGCCTGATGAAGACTCATGTTTAGATTTCTCCCCACCCTTGTCAGAAGACTTACCATCCTTCTTTTAGTTGCCATCTTTGTCACCCCCTGTATGAACTTTTCTGTTCACCCTTGTTCTGACCCATTTGTCTGCCTTCTTTCCCAATTCTTGGGGAGAGGTCAGATCAGAGTCCACCAAGTACTGGTGCAACAAATCAGACACACAATTATTAAGAATATGCTCTCTCAGGATCAAGTTATACAGGCTGTCATAATCAGTAACTTTACTGCCATGTAACCACCCCTCCAAGGCCTTCACTGAATGGTCAATGAAATCAACCCAGTCTTGTGAAGACTCCTTTTTGGTTTCTCTGAACTTTATCCTGTATTGTTCAGTGGTTAAGCCATAACCATCCAGGAGTGCATTCTTAAGAACTGTAAAATTATTGGCATCACTTTCTTTCACAGTAAGGAGCCTATCCCTACCTTTCCCACTAAATGATAGCCATAGGATAGCAGCCCACTGCCTTTGAGGGACATCCTGTACAACACAGGTCCTCTCAAGTGCAGCAAACCACTTGTTAATGTCATCCCCCTCCTTATAAGGGGGAACTATCTTATGCAGATTCCTGGAATCATGCTCTTTTGCAGGATGACTATGGGGAATACTGCTGCTGCCACCATGGGTTTCAAAACCCAACTTCTGTCTTTCCTTCTCTAATTCTAAAGACTGTCTATCCAAATCCAGCTGTTGCTTTTTAAGCTCCAGTCTGGTTTGTTCTACCCTCAACTTATTGAGTTCCCTTTCTAACAATCTGTCATCAGGGTTGGTGGGAGGGACATTTCTAGATACAGAGGTATGATGGGAATGAACAGAAGGAGACCTGTCCCTTACAGAGGGCACCCTAACAACTTGGCTGACAGTGTAATGTGAGAGCACATCATCTGTATGATGTGACTCCACCTCAGTACCAACTATGCTAGACTGTCTTGTAATGGGCAGGCTAAGAAGTTTCTTTCCTGAACCTTTTCCTGGGGGAGTCCCTGGATCAGATTGGGAACCATTAGCTACTTTTTCAACACATGGGGCACTTTTAGCCTTATCTTGTTCTCTAAGCATGTTAAGCAACAATTCCAAGGAAGGATTCTTCCCTACACTCAAACCTCTCTCTATGCAGAGACTCCTTGCTCCTTTCCAGCTAAGGTGATCATATGCAAGTTTGGACAGATCAACATTTTGGCCTGTGCCAGACATTTTTAAAGAGAGTTAAAGTGATAGAAAAAGAGAAAAAAGTTTTCAGAACTTTTTGGAAAGACAGAAAAAAAACTTTTTAAACTTTTAAGAACTTTTAGAAGGTTTAGAAGTACTTTTCAGCACTTTAGAATAGAGTGAAAAGAGGAAATGCAAAACTTTTTGGTTATGTGTATATACACTGAACTTGTTTTGTATATTTTTCTCTTATGAAAAGTACAATGACAAGAGTGGTAAGTAGTCTCAAAGCACTTATCCCACCGCTGCACAACCAATGTAGGAGGCTAGACTGGCTTGTAGTGAGTACCAAGGGGTACTTGCACCTTGCACCAGGCCCAGTTATCCCTTATTAGTGTATAGGGTGTCTAGCAGCATAGGCTGATAGATAATGGTAGCTTAGCAGAGCAGCTTAGGCTGAACTAGGAGACGAGTGAAGCTCCTACAGTACCACTTAGTGTCATATGCACAATATCATAAGAAAACACAATACACAGTTATACTAAAAATAAAGGTACTTTATTTTTATGACAATATGCCAAAGTATCTCAGAGTGTACCCTCAGTGAGAGGATAGGAAATATACACAAGATATATATACACAATACCAAAAATATGCAGTATAGTCTTAGAAAACAGTGCAAACAATGTATAGTTACAATAGGATGCAATGGGGACACATAGGGATAGGGGCAACACAAACCATATACTCCAAAAGTGGAATGCGAACCACGAATGGACCCCAAACCTATGTGACCTTGTAGAGGGTCACTGGGACTATTAGAAAATAGTGAGGGTTAGAAAAATAGCCCACCCCAAGACCCTGAAAAGTGAGTGCAAAGTGCACTAAAGTTCCCCCAAGGACAAAGAAGTCGTGATAGAGGAATAATGCAGGAAAGACACAAACCAACAATGCAACAACAGTGGATTTCCAATCTAGGGTACCTGTGGAACAAGGGGACCAAGTCCAAAAGTCACAAGCAAGTCGGAGATGGGCATATGCCCAGGAAATGCCAGCTGTGGATGCAAAGAAGCTTCTACTGGACAGAAGAAGCTGAGGTTTCTGCAGGAACGAAAAGGGCTAGAGACTTCCCCTTTGGTAGACGGATCTCTCTCGCCGTGGAGAGTTGTACAGAAGTGTTTTCCCGCCGAAAGAACGCCAACAAGCCTTGCTAGCTGCAAATCATGCGGTTAGCGTTTTTGGACGCTGCTGTGGCCCAGGAAGGACCAGGATGTCGCAAATTGCGCCAGGAGGTAGAGGGGACGTCGTGCAAGACAAGGAGTCCTCTCAGCAGCAGGTAGCACCCGGAGAAGTGCCAGAAACAGGCACTACGAGGATGTGTGAAATGGTGCTCACCCGAAGATACACAAAGGAGTCCCACATCGCCGGAGACCAACTTAGAAAGTCGTGCAATGCAGGTTAGAGTGCCGTGGACCTAGGCTTGGCTGTGCACGAAGGATTTCTGCCGGAAGTGCACAGGGGCCGGAGTAGCTGCAAAAGTCGCGGTTCCCAGCAATGCAGTCTAGCGAGGTGAGGCAAGGAATTACCTCCACCAAACTTGGACTGAGGAGTCACTGGACTGTGTGAGTCACTTGGACAGAGTTGCTGGATTCGAGGGACCTCGCTCGTCGTGCTGAGAGGAGACCCAAGGGACCGGTAAAGCAGCTTTTTGGTGCCTGCGGTTGCAGGGGGAAGATTCCGTCGACCCACGGGAGATTTCTTCGGAGCTTCTAGTGCAGAGAGGAGGCAGACTACCCCCACAGCATGCACCACCAGGAAAACAGTCGAGAAGGCTGCAGGATCAGCGTTACAGAGTTGCAGTAGTCGTCTTAGCTACTTTGTTGCAGTGTTGCAGGCTTCCAGCGCGGTCAGCAGTCGATTCCTTGGCAGAAGGTGAAGAGAGAGATGCAGAGGAACTCTGATGAGCTCTTGCATTCGTTATCTAAAGTTTCCCCAGAGACAGAGACCCTAAATAGCCAGAAAAGAGGGTTTGGCTACCTAGGAGAGAGGATAGGCTAGCAACACCTGAAGGAGCCTATCAGAAGGAGTCTCTGACGTCACCTGGTGGCACTGGCCACTCAGAGCAGTCCAGTGTGCCAGCAGCACCTCTGTTTCCAAGATGGCAGAGGTCTGGAGCACACTGGAGGAGCTCTGGACACCTCCCAGGGGAGGTGCAGGTCAGGGGAGTGGTCACTCCCCTTTCCTTTGTCCAGTTTCGCGCCAGAGCAGGGCTAAGGGGTCCCCTGAACCGGTGTAGACTGGCTTATGCAGAATTGGGCACATCTGTGCCCAAGAAAGCATTTCCAGAGGCTGGGGGAGGCTACTCCTCCCCTGCCTTCACACCATTTTCCAAAGGGAGAGGGTGTAACACCCTCTCTCAGAGGAAGTCCTTTGTTCTGCCATCCTGGGACAAGCCTGGCTTGACCCCAGGAGGGCAGAAACCTGTCTGAGGGGTTGGCAGCAGCAGCAGCTGCAGTGAAACCCCAGGAAAGGCAGTTTGGCAGTACCAGGGTCTGTGCTACAGACCACTGGGATCATGGGATTGTGCCAACTATGCCAGGATGGCATAGAGGGGGCAATTCCATGATCATAGACATGTTACATGGCCATATTCGGAGTTACCATTGTGAAGCTACATATAGGTAGTGACCTATATGTAGTGCACGCATGTAATGGTGTCCCCGCACTCACAAAGTCCGGGGAATTGGCCCTGAACAATGTGGGGGCACCTTGGCTAGTGCCAGGGTGCCCTCACACTAAGTAACTTTGCACCTAACCTTTACCAGGTAAAGGTTAGACATATAGGTGACTTATAAGTTACTTAAGTGCAGTGTAAAATGGCTGTGAAATAACGTGGACGTTATTTCACTCAGGCTGCAGTGGCAGGCCTGTGTAAGAATTGTCAGAGCTCCCTATGTGTGGCAAAAGAAATGCTGCAGCCCATAGGGATCTCCTGGAACCCCAATACCCTGGGTACCTCAGTACCATATACTAGGGAATTATAAGGGTGTTCCAGTAAGCCAATGTAAATTGGTAAAATTGGTCACTAGCCTGTTAGTGACAATTTGAAAGAAATGAGAGAGCATAACCACTGAGGTTCTGATTAGCAGAGCCTCAGTGAGACAGTTAGTCACTACACAGGTAACACATTCAGGCACACTTATGAGCACTGGGGCCCTGGAGAACAGGGTCCCAGTGACACATACAACTAAAACAACATATATACAGTGAAAAATGGGGGTAACATGCCAGGCAAGATGGTACTTTCCTACAGTTGGCAATAAGTAAATGCAGAAAATTTCAATTATTACCATGCAGAAGTGAACCATGTTTCAGCTATCATTATCAACCCCCCCATATGACTGAGCAAACTGCCAGTATGTGTCACAAATCCCAATGTCAGCCACACGTTCCACACAGTTACTGGAAGTAGAGTAGTATCAGTTGGGTCCTGGAATTGACATCTTCCCCTTCCTCATCATCACCATCACTCTCCTCACCTCTCTGAGGTAGCTGGTCAGGACATATAGCACCCTCCACCTCCAAGAGGGGATGGAATGTCTCACAGCCACGTTGTGCAGCATGCAGCAGGCCACCACTATTCTACACACCTTTTCAGGCCCATAGGCCAGGGAACCCCCAGAGATATGTAGACAACAAAATCTAGCTTTCAGGAGACCTATAGTTAGCTCTATCACCCTCCTAGTGCGTCCATGGGCCTCATTGTAGTTCCTCTCTGCATCCGTCCTGGGATTCCTCACTGGTGTCAGGAGCCAACGCAAATTTGGATAGCCAGAATCACCTAGAAAAAGGTGCAATACAGAGTCGTCATTGCCATGCCCCTTAGTCAGACAGCCTGGCTGTCTGCTATGTGTCAGTTAGTGACAGGCACACTTACCTATGATACACCCTCTGCACTCTTGGAGTTGTTCCATCCTGTGTGGCACACTACTGTTCCTCAACACAAAGGAATCATGGACTGAACCTGGGAACATGGCATTCGCATATGAGATGTACTGGTCTGCAGTATTGGATGTTCATGGAGTGAAAGTTCTTTCGGTTTCTGTACACCTGTTCACTCACTCTTGGGGGGATGATCGGCATGTGGGTGCCATCGATGACACCTATAACATGGGGTATGTTGGCAAAGGCATAGAATTCCGACTTGATGACAGGGAGGTCAATACTTTGGGGAAACCTCACATAGGACTGCATGTGTCGTACAAATCCATTCAGTACCATGCTTAACATTGGCTGTGAAAATCCAGCACTCATGCCCACTGTCACTTGAAATGAGCCTGTGGCCAGGAAATGGAGTGCGGAGAGCACCTGCACTTCAGTAAGGATGGCATGCTGATTATGATTTCCCGGAGTTAGTGCAGGATCCAGTAAAGCACAAAGTTCCTGAATTGTTGCTCGTGCGAGTCAGTAAGTAATTATGATCTGATGCTCCACCGTGGTCCTCATATGCACAAGTGGTCTGTACACCGATGGTGCCCTTCCTCGCTGCAAGGGTCAGTACCTACGAGGGGTTTCAAAAAGGTGTGATGAAGACACATACATAGGCACACATTTCATCATTTGTGCACTGCATAGTTCATTGTAGTGACTCTACATTAACCGCTTCCTGACAGATCTACATCTACATCACAATGAGGTAACAGAGTATTTCATGTGTGGCATATTACAGAATGGACACATGCTTAGGTGCTTCATCTGGCTAGTAGGGCCTGCATTGTGCAAAGTTTTATTTATAGATGCGTAGTTACTGCCAAAATGTCTGCCCACTGTAATCGAGGTCTTTCGTTGTGGAAGTGATCTCATACCGCTAGCGGTTGACATCACAGCGTAAGGCGGTGTTTACTGCCGTTCGCACGTCATTGGTTAACATGGATGCCAATGGGGAATCCTGGCGTATCATTATCGCTGCCGGCGGTGACGGTGCACACCACAGCGGATTGTACGTGAGTTTGTCATCGATTATTCACTTGACTCCCTGATCTCGTGCGGACAGGTACTCCACTGAGTGTACTGCTGTGGCCTGCTTCTGGCAATGGATGTGGCTCGTGTTGCAGGGGAAAGGGCCCCGGCCTTCACCCAGGAGGAACTGGAGAGGCTAGTGGACGGGGTCCTGTCCCTGTACGCAAAACTGTACGGACGGCCAGAGTACAGGTGAGCCTGGGTTTGTGGGGCACTGTTTGGGTGTAATGGATGGTGTTGAATGGACATATGTGTGCACCTCTGAGCCTGTATGGGCCGTGGTGCATGGCATGCTGTGTGCGTATGGCCTGTAAGTCTGAGAGTACTGTCTGTCCCATAGTGGACAATTAGCCAGCTGTACCTATCTTGCAAGTGCCTGACCTCTGTGTTCCATATCTGTGTCACCCTTTTAGGTCGGCGTCCACCAGAAGAGGGCACTTTGGCATGCCATCGTCAAGGAGATGCGGACCCTGGGGGTCTACAACCGGCGGAGCACCCACTGCAGAAAGAGGTAGGAGGACCTGCAGTGCTGGGCGCGGAAGATCTGTGAAGCCCAGCTGGGGAAGTCCTCTCAACGTGGAAGGGTTGCCCGTCAGGCACTGACCCCCCCCTCCTGCAACGTATCCTGGTGGTGTCGTACCCAGACCTGGATGGGCGCTTGAAGGCTGCACAGCAGGCACAAGGGGGGTGAGTACTCATTTCACAAACTTTAGTCTGGAAGGATGTCTGTGTGTGCATTAGGGTTAATGCTGCTTAAAGGCAGGGACTCCATCTACTTTATGGTCCCCAAAGGGTGAAGGGGTGTCTTTGTCAGGTATTCCACACGTCGCCTCCTTAGGTAGTCCAGGGGATGGGTGTAGAGCAGTATTCTGGTCAGTAGTCAGCGGCATGGCCATGGGCATAGTGAACGGTGCAGCCTGTTGGGTGTGTCTTCTGGGTGGGTGTATGTCTGGCCATTAGGTACTTCCATTCAGCTATTTACAATTCTCTCTCCTTTTTTGCCTCCCCATCCCTGTTCTCTTGTGTTGGTTTGGTACAGCAGCAACATCTGGCGAGGGAGCTGAGGCACAGGCATGTGGGGAAGCAGCGGCCCACGGATCCTCAGAGGCAGAGACATCCAACTCCCAGGGGACCAGTGGGTGGGAGGAAGAGGGTAGTTCCACGGGGGAGGCAACTACCACAGGAGGTAGTGACTCAGAGACCTCCTCCGATGGGGGCTTCCTGGCGGTGGTAGACCCTAGTGGCTAGACCACTACAGTGACATCTTCTGCCACCCCATTCCATCACCGCCTTCCCTTCTGCTCCCCACCGAGTTGCCCGTGCCCGCTCACCCAGAAAGGTGCGTGTCTCCTTCACCCCAGGCACCTCCTCCCCTGCCCCAGTCAGCCCTGCTGCCCTCATAGAGGAGGCTATTGACTTCCTGAGAACCATCTCTGTAGGGAAGACAACCATTGTCAATGCAATCTGGGGGCTAGCATCAGAGGTGCAGCAGACAAATGCCTATCTGTATGGCATTCATGGTGCAGTGTCTGCTCTACAGAGATCTTTTCAGGCTCTGGCCTCCTCTTGGACGACAGCCAGTTTCCCTGGCCATTCCATCCTCCCTCCAACCTCCTCTACCCCTTCCAGCACCCCACTCCCTTAACCCATCCAAGGCCCACATTCACACGCAGTCAAGCACATCAACACACAAGAAACACACTTTTAAACACAAGCACCACACCTCCCACCACAAGCATTCACACAGCCAACACATGCTCACACAACAACATCTCCTTCCCCCAGTGTGCCCACCTCTTCCACCTCCCTGTCTGCCCCCTCTACATCCACACTCTCATGCACTGTATCTTCAGTCACTGTTGCTGCTCCTCTTACTGCACTCACCACAATAGAGGACATCCATACATGCACCCCATGCACCACACCTGCACTCACCACAACTACTGTAGTTGACACATGCAGCACACTCACAAGACTTGCAGACACCCACACAACATACACATCCACACTAGCTGCCTGCCTTCTCCCACTGTGTCCTCCCCCCTCCAAAAACACACAAACGCACCAAGACACCCACCCATCACACATCCACCACACCACAGCATACTGTCCAGTCACCTGCACCCACTACATGCACCCCTACACCACATACATCCACTGCCTCTGCCTCAACTCCCACGCCCTCATCCAGGACCACCCCAATTGCTCCGAAGAAACTTTTCTTCTCCTGTGCTGACCACTTCCAACCCACTGGCCCACCCCGTCTTGTCCCCAAGCGTGCTCACCTCCTTGTCCTTTCCACTCCTTCCACTTCCCAGCCCACCCCTGCCCGCCCTTCACATTCCCCTGCCCCTTCCCCAGAGAAAAAAAAGACCCGGGCTGAGCCTAGTCCATCTGGCTCCGCCCACTCAAAACACCCACTTCAAAGGACAAGGCCACCCTCCCTCCACCTTCCAAATGAAAGTCCAAGGCCCACCACGTTGCAAATACCCCACCAACACCACCCCCTTCCCCTGTTCCGTGAGGTGCCTGGATGCCCCTTTTTGCCCCATTAGGTGGAGTACCATGCACTTGTGGGAGTCAGGTTGGGTCAGTTGTGTCCCATGGCAATTGTAGCCGTACTGACTAGCCATTCGCCCTGTTTGGACTATTTGGCTCTGTGAGCTTTCATTAAAGATTTCTGTGTGGCCTGTGTTTTGGTGGCATACTTTTGAACCCTGGTTTTTCGTTTCATTGTTTATGGGTGTGGGGCATTTGTATTTACTATGGTCAAGTTGGATTTGCCTTGTGTCGGGCAAGTACCTCTTGCTGCGGGGTGTATGACTTGTGCTGCTGCAAAGGATTTGGGGGGCCTTGCAGGGTGGGTGGATAGGGTGGGTATGTGCCTCTGCCCTTTCCTCCCTTGTTTTGTAGGTTGCGGTACTCACCGTCATCATCTTCGTCGGCGGTCTCGGTCATGGAGGTATATGGCAAGGAGCAGGGCTGGCATGATCTGCAGCTCTCTATCCATGTCTGCTTTGGCCTTCTGTGAGTGTTTCCTTATATTTGGTTAATTTCCGCCTGGCTTTGTGTGATGGTGGTTCCCGCCCCGGAACTGGCGGTGGACTGGTGGTTCATTATTTGATGGGCGGGTGGGCCTTTCCGTCGGCCTGTGGGAGGACTCTGCCATCGTCGTCGGCACTCCTCTACTGGCGGTGGGTGGTTTTTGGGATGCCTGTCTTTCATCTGGTTCATTATTTGGCGGTCTGGCCCGCTCCTCTGCTGGCGTTTTTTACTGCCAACGCCGGCGCCGCGGAACGGACTGCCATGTTCATAATGAGGGTCATAATCTTTGGCCGAGGTATTATCTGCACACTTAACAATAGCAATATTTTTTGGTAAAAATACTTCAAACAATTCAGCAATCAATGATGCATACTGTATGTGTTGGCCAGCTGAGGTGAGAAATACCCTCATTGCCCACAATTGGCCAAAGTTATGGGTGATTCCAAATGCGGACTGACTGTCAGTGTAAATATTTGCAGACTTCCCTTCTGCCAACTTGCAAGCCCTTATTAGTGCCACTAGTTCTGCACAGCATAAGTGGACTGCAGCGTTCTGCTGTTGTCCCTAATGCATGACCTGTCAACAAACAGGACTCCTTCTGCATCCGGGAATGGGGTGTCACTAATGTCTGGCTTCGCTTTGGTGTGCCTATCGACTTCCAAAACACAGTCATGGAAGGAGTTGTCCATTGAGAGGTCATCATGGTCATGCTCTGTTGGCAGCAGGCAGGCAGTGCTCAGTGTAGTGCTCCTTTTAATAATAATGTGTGGTGTCATCAATGTCAGTTCATACCTGGAGAGACTGGCATTTGTGCGGTGTTGGGTTTTTGTTGTCAATAATGTGTCCACAGCAAGTGGAACAAGCAAGATCAAAGTGTGTGCCAGCACTAAACTTTCGTCCTGCTCTACTACTACGGCTGTGGAGGCCACCGCCCTCAAACATGGTGGAAGTGCCACCGCAATGGGGTCAAAAGCGGCAGAATAATAGGCCACTGGGAGGTAAAAGGAGCCTTGCTTCTGGGCTAGCACTCCCAAGGAGCAGCTCCTTCTCTCTTGTCAGAAGAAATGAAAATCCTTAGTATAATCTGGGAGGCCTAGCGCTAGTGCTGCACATAGTTCCCTCTTCAGTGTTTGGAAAGCTTCCTCACAGTCTGGGGACCAGGGGACTTTTTTCTGGCACCTCCTTGTGGGTGAGGTTCTGGAGTAGGGGAAACATCCTTTTTTACGACTTTTTTTTTACGAAGGTCGTGGTTAACGAAAGCGCAACAACGCTTTTTTTAACCACAACTTCGGTTTTTTGTGCCTTAACTACGTATGTTCTGAACAACGAACATGCGTGGTTAAGGTACAAAGAAGGGACTTGGCGAAGGTAAGTGGTGGGTTTAGGTTTTGGGGAGGGGGTAGGGGGTAAGGGGGTTTTAGGTTTTGGGGTGGGGTTGGGGCGTTTTTGGTTTTGGGGAGTGGGTGGGGGATCAGGGGGTTTTAGGTTTTGGGGTGGGGTTGGGGGGGTGGGGCGTTTTTGGTTTTGGGGAGTGGGTGGGGGGTTTTAGGTTTTGGGGTGGGGTTGGGGGGGTGGGGCGTTTTTGGTTTTGGGGAGTGGGTGGGGGGTCAGGGGGTTTTAGGTTTTAGGGTGGGGTTGGGGGGTGGGGCGTTTTTGGTTTTGGGGAGTGGGTGGGGGGTCACTGGGTTTTCGGTTTTGGGGTGGGTTTGGGGGGGTGGGGCGTTTTTGGTTTTGGGGAGTGAATGGGGGGTCAGGGGGTTTTAGGTTTTGGGGTGGGGTTGGGGGGTGAGGTGAGGGATGTAGGGTGAATGGTGCCTATTGCTAATGATTTTTTCAGGAATGCCTTTACAACGATATATCGTTGTTAAGGCATTCGTGGTAAAATCATTAGTAGTAGCAACGAGGTCAGTGTTCCAACCTCGTTGTTAAGGCAGTAGTTTTTTTTGCAGTCGTTGTTTCATTGTATATTCCTGGAGTGGGAGTGCTATTAAGGAAAAATTGGGTAGCCTGCTACTCCAAAGAAGACCATCACCTCCCTCTGCATGTGTGGCCTAGGGAACTGAGTGATGAAGCTATCCTATTAGGCAGCAAAATTTAGAGTCCCCTGACAGCGTTTGTGGCCTAAATACTGCAACTTTTGTTGGCAAAACTGCCATTTCTTGAGGGATATCTATGGCCTTTCCTCGCTAGGTGGCATAATAATGCTATGGTGTCTTGGGTACAAGCTGTCCGAGACGGTGAGGCCAACAGCAGGTCGTCAATGTACCGGATTAGGGTAGACGCTCCGGGTAGCTGCAGGGATGTCAGATCTGTCTGTAGGGCATTGGAAAAAATGGAAGGCTAATCGCAGATCCCCAGTGGTGTTCTTTCCCAAGTTAGTCTCCTTCTGCGGAATGTGAAGGAGAAAGGGTACTGAGAATCTTTATGGAGGGGTACGGAAAAGAAGGCGTTGCTTAAATCTAGGACTGAGAAGTGGGTGGCTGTTATTAGAATGCTGGACAAGGTGGTGGTCCCGTTTGGTACTACTGGAAATGACGAGACCACCACTTTGTTCAGTTCACAAATGTGTTGTGTCAATCTGTGTTCTGGGGCCCGATCCAGCTCCTTGGAGGCCTTCTTCACTGGGAGGATTGGCATGTTGCAGGGGCTGTCCCGTATTTCTCTCAATACCCCTTGCTGCAGGAGATCTTGTATTACTGGAGCAATGCCCTCATCTTCCTTTGAAATTTTGTATTGTGGGACTCACGGCAATGGCGCAATGTTATCTGTACCAGGGGTAATCTAATATCTGTCCACACATTGCTTACTCCTTCTGCCCATACTTCACTAGGAATGGTGCCTGCAGTTCTGGGGGAATTCCTTCTGCTTTCCCCTGGGAGCCACACCTCATGAATTCCTGTAACAATAATCCATTTGCCCTACTTTCTAGGAATACTCCTATGGGTGAGCAGCGGATGGTGCATTGCAATTTGCATAGCAAGTCCCTACCCATCAAATCAACTGAACAGTATCTACTAAAGACACATTTGGTGGTTAACAGAGATGGGGCCAACTGTTAGCTTCAGGGGCTGTGTCAAATATTCATCAACCGGTTGTCCTGTCATACACACTGCTGTTATTTGTGTTGCCAATAGTGGTGCCTCTGGTATGTCAGATGCCTTCAGCATCAATCTTGTTGCACCTGTGTCAACCAAGAAGAGGACAGTCTTACTCAACATAGTCCCCTTCACATATGAACCTTCTTGATCCACTGGTATTACTAGAGCCATCAGGTATTCTTTCTCTGTGATGCACCCATAAAAGTATGTTTCTAGCAGTGGGGTAGTGGGTAAGGTGAGTAACCCCCACCACCATCCTCCTCTCGTGTCCAGTGTCCACCACCATTTCTTGGCGGAGGTGGAGGCTGGAGAACCTGTGTTTTGCCCTGACGGGACTGTGCGGCATTGGCAGCACCATCAAAAACATTATCAGTGTAAGGTCGTGGTTGTAGGAGGCTGGCCTGGCTTATAGTGGGTACCTGATGGTACTTACAGTGCTCATAAGTTTGTGGCCTATATGTGTTTCCTGAGCGGTGCTTAACTGTATCTCTGAGGCTCTGCTAACCAGAACCTCAGTGTTTATGCTCTCTCTGCTTTTAAAATTGTCAATGCAGGCTAGTGACTAATTTGACCAATTCTGATTGGCACACTGGAACACCCTTATAATTCCCTAGTATATGGTACCTAGGTACCCAGGGTATTGGGGTTCCAGGAGATCCCTATGGGCTGCAGCATTTCTTTTGCCACCCAGAGGGAGCTCAGACAATTCTTACACAGGACTGCCACTGCAGCCTGAGTGAAATAATGTCCACGTTATTTCACAGCCATTTTACACTGCACTTAAGTAACTTATAAGTCACCTATATGTCTAACCCTCACTTAGTAAAGGTTAGGTGCTTAGCCTAAGGTGCCCCCACATTGTTCAGGGCAATTTCCCCAGACTTTGTGAGTGCGGGGACACCATTACACGTGTGCACTACAATATGTAGCGTCTGTAGGAAAGTACCATCTTGCCTGGCATGTTACCCCCATATTTCACTGTATATATGTTGTTTTAGTTGTATGTGTCACTGGGACCCTGCCAGCCAGGGCCCCAGTGCTCATAAGTGTGCCCTGTATGTGTTACCTGTGTTATGACTAACTGTCTCACTGAGGCTCTGCTATCCAGAACCTCAGTGGTTATGCTCTCTCATTTCTTTCCAAATTGTCACTAACAGGCTAGTGACCAATTTCACCAATTTGCATTGGCATACTGGAACACCCTTATAATTCCCTAGTATATGGTACTGAGGTACCCAGGGTATTGGGGTTCCAGGAGATCCCTATGGGCTGCAGCATTTCTTGTGCCACCCATAGGGAGATCTGACAATTCTTACACAGGCCTGCCAGTGCAGCCTGAGTGAAATAACGTCCACGTTATTTCACAGCCATTTACCACTGCACTTAAGTAACTTATAAGTCACCTATATGTCTAACCTTTACCTGGTAAAGGTTGGGTGCTAAGTTACTTACTGTGTGGGCACCCTGGCACTAGCCTAGGTGCTCCCACATTGTTCAGGGCAAATTCCCCGGACTTTGTGAAGGCGGGGACACCATTACACGCGTGCACTATACATGTGTCACAACATATGTATAGCGTCACAATGGTACCTCCAAACATGGCCATGTAACATGTCTAAGATCATGGAATTGTCATCCCAATGCCATTCTGGCATTGGGGAGACAATTCCATGATCCCCGAGTCTCTAGCTCAGACCCGGGTACTGCCAAGCAACCTTTCCCGGGGTTTCACTGCAGCTGCTGCTGCTGCCAACCCCTCAGACAGGTTTCTGCCCTCCTGGGGTCCAGCCAGGCTTGGCCCAGGAGGGCAGAACAAAGGACTTCCTCAGAGAGAGGGTATTACACCCTCTCCCTTTGGAAAAAGTTGTTAGGGCTTGGGAGGAGTAGCCTCCCCCAGCCTCTGGAAATGCTTTCATGGGCACAGAAGGTGCCCATTTCTGCATAAGCCAGTCTACACCGGTTCAGGGATCCCCCAGCCCTGCTCTGGCACGAAACTGGACAAAGAAAAGGGGAGTGACCACTCCCCTGACCTGCACCTCCCCTGGGAGGTGCCCAGAGCTCCTCCAGTGTGCTCCAGACCTCTGCCATCTTGTAAACAGAGGTGCTGCTGGCACACTGGACTGCTCTGAGTGGCCAGTGCCAGCAGGTGACGTCAGAGACTCCTTCTGATAGGCTCCTTCAGGTGTTGCTAGCCTATCCTCTCTCCTAGGTAGCCAAACCTCCTTTTCTGGCTATTTAGGGTCTCTGCTTTTGGCAATTCCTTAGATAACGAATGCAAGAGCTCATCAGAGTTCCTCTGCATCTCTCTCTTCACCTTCTGCCAAGGAATCGACTGCTGACCGCGCTGGAAGCCTGCAAAACTGCAACAAAGTAGCAAAGATGACTACTGTGACCTTGTAACGCTGATACTGCCGCCTTCTCGACTGTTTTCCTGGTGGTGCATGCTGTGGGGGTAGTCTGCCTCCTCTCTGCACTAGAAGCTCCGAAGAAATATCCCGTGGGTCGACGGAATCTTCCCCCTGCAACCGCAGGCACCAAAGAACTGCATCACCGGTCCTCTGGGTCTCCTCTCAGCACAACGAGCGAGGTCCCTTGAACTCAGCAACTCTGTCCAAGGGACTCCCACAGTCCAGTGACTCTTCAGTCCAAGTTTGGTGGAGGTAAGTCCTTGCCTCCCCACGCTAGACTGCATTGCTGGGAACCGCGTTTTTTGCAGCTACTCCGGCTCCTGTGCACTCTTCCAGGATTTCCTTTGTGCACAGCCAAGCCTGGGTCCCCGGCACTCTAACCTGCATTGCACGACCTCCTGAGTTGTCCTCCGGCTTCGTGGGACCCTCTTGTGCAACTTTGGGTGAGCTCCGGTTCACTCCACTTTGTAGTGCCTGTTCCGGCACTTCTCTGGGTGCTGCTTGCTTCTGAGTGGGCTCTTTGTATTGCTGGATGCCCCCTCTGTCTCCTCACGCAATTGGAGACATCCTGGTCCCTCCTGGGCCACAGCAGCATCCAAAAACCCTAACCGCAACCCTTGCAGCTAGCAAGGCTTGTTTGCTGTCTTTCTGCACGGAAACACCTCTGCACGACTCTTCACGACGTGGGACATCTGTCCTCCAAAGGGGAAGTTTCTAGCCCTTGTCGTTCTTGCAGAATCCACAGCTTCTACCATCCGGTGGCAGCTTCTTTGCACCCACAGCTGGCATTTCCTGGGCATCCGCCCACTCCCGACTTGATCGTGACTCTTGGACTTGGTCCCCTTGTTCCACAGGTACTCTTGTCAGGAAATCCATTGTTGTTGCATTGCTGGTGTTGGTCTTCCTTGCAGAATTCCCCTATCACTACTTCTGTGCTCTTTGGGGAACTTAGGTGCACTTTGCACCCACTTTTCAGGGTCTTGGGGTGGGCTATTTTTCTAACCCTCACTGTTTTCTTACAGTCCCAGCGACCCTCTACAAGGTCACATAGGTTTGGGGTCCATTCGTGGTTCGCATTCCACTTCTAGAGTATATGGTTTGTGTTGCCCCTATCCCTATGTGCCCCCATTGCATTCTATTGTGACTATACATTGTTTGCACTGTTTTCTATTGCTATTACTGCATATTTTGGTATTGTGTACATATATCTTGTGTATATTTGCTATTCTCATACTGAGGGTGCTCAGTGAGATACTTTGGCATATTGTCAAAAAATAAAGTACCTTTATTTTTAGTATATCTGTGTATTGTGTTTTCTTATGATATTGTGCAAGTGACACTAGTGGTACTGTAGGAGCTTCACTCGTCTCCTAGTTCAGCCTAAGCTGCTCTGCTAAGCTACCTTTTCTATCAGCCTAAGCTGCTAGACACCCCTCTACACTAATAAGGGATACCTGGGCCTGGTGCAAGGTGTAAGTACCCCTTGGTACTCACTACAAGCCAGTCCAGCCTCCTACAGCGTCACAATGGTAACTCCGAACATGGCCATGCAACATGTCTAGGATCATGGAATTGTCACCCCAATACCATTCTGGTATTGGGGGGACAATTCCATGCATCCCCAGGTCTTTAGCAAAGAGCCCGGGGAACTGCCAAACTAGCTCTCTGGGGTTTTCTGGGCAGCTGCAGCTGCTGTCAACCCTCAGACAGGTTTCTGCCCCCCTGGGGTCTGGGCAGCCCAGTCACAGAAAGGCAGAACAAAGGATTTCCTCTGAGAGAGGGTGTTACACCCTCTCCCTTTGGAAATAGGTGTGAAGGTATGGGGAGGAGTTGCCTCCCCCAGCCTCTGGAAATGCTTTGAAGGGCACATATGGTGCCCTCCTTGCATAAGCCAGTCTACACTGGTTCAGGGATCCCCCCCAGCCCTGCTCTGGCGTGAAACTGGACAAAGGAAAGGGGAGTGACCACTCCCCTGAGGTGCCCAGAGCTCCCCCAGTGTGTTCCAGACCTCTGCCATCTTGGATGCAGAGGTGTGAGGGCACAATGGACAGCTCTGAGTGGCCAGTGCCAGCAGGTGACATCAGCGCCCCCTCTGTCTCCTCCTCCAAGGGGCGACCTCCTGATCCTTCCTGGGCCCTGGCAACACCCAAAACCTTCAACCGCGACTCTTGCAGCTAGCAAGGCTTGTTTGTGATCTTTCTATGTGGAAACAACTCTGCATCCTCCAGCACTTCGTGGGACATCTTCTGACCAAAGAAAAAGTTCCTGGCACCTTCCTTTGCTGCAGAATCTTCGGCTTCTCCCACCCGGAAGCACCTTCATCCGGGGTTTAGTGGGCTCCTGCCCCCCCTGGACACTTTTGTAACTTTTGGACTTTGTCCCCTTACTTTACAGGTCCTCAGGTCCAGGAATCCGTCTTCAGTGCGTTGCAGTCAGTTGTTGTCTTTGCAGAATCCCCTATCTCGACTTTACTGTCTTTCTGGGGTAGTAGGGTAACTTTATTCCTACTTTTCAAGGTCTTGGGGTGGGGAATCTTGGACACCCTTAGTGTTTTCTTACACTCCCAGCGACCCTCTACACACTACACTAGGCCTGGGGACCATTCGTGGAGTATATGGTTTGTGTTGCCCCAGGCCTATTGTCTCCTACTGCATTCTATTGTGTTCTACAGTGTTTGCACTACTTTTCTAACTGTTATTTACCTGATTTTGGTTTGTGTGTATGTATTTTGTGTATATTACTTACCTCCTAAGGGAGTATATCCTCTGAGATACTTTTGGCATATTGTCACTAAAATAAAGTACCTTTATTTTTAGTAACCCTGGGTTTTCTTAAGATATAGTGCTAAGTGATATAAGTGGTATAGTAGGAGCTTTGCATGTCTCCTAGTTCAGCCTAAGCTGCTTTGCTATAGCTACCTCTATCAGCCTAAACTGCTAGAACACCGCTAATCTACTAATAAGTGATAACTGGACCTGGCACAAGGTGTAAGTACTACAAGGTACCCACTATAAGCCAGGCCAGCCTCCTACAGACAGTTGGTATCTCCCTCAGGTGCATGGTCACTACCGCATTTGTTAGCACCGGGTAGGCATTGGTGTTATTGTCATTATTAACCTGAGTTGCTGTGATGCTCTCTAACAATTTCACTTTTGCAACCTCTGTATGGCATATTGCAATTTGTCTGTCAGTTTAGCATCATCCCAGGGCCGCAATTCACTGTCTGGTAAGCGTGGTTGGGATGTGTCCGAAGTATAGGGCTGTGGTAGAGAGGATGTGCCTTTGAAATGCTGTACATAACTGAGATGTACGTCGGGATACCTGTCCATTAGATCAGCACGTGCTAATGTTAGAATTTCCTCCCTATGTGGTCTGTCATAGTTCTCGTTTAGATCCTTTAGCACCAACCTTTTGTAAACCAGATTTGTAAGTAAGGTGCAACACTTGGTGCTATCAGCCCTGAGAATCATCTTTTTCTGAGTCACAGGGGAGCTGCATGGTGTACTACGAGGGGTAGACTTCTTAGAGGGAAGTTGTGAGATACTATGGGCCGGATGTATGAAACTTTTTTGCATTCGCAAACGGTGCGAATCGCAAAATTCGGCTGTTTGCGAATGCAAAAACGTGGTCTGCAATGCATGAAAGGCATTCGCAGACCAAAAATAGGAAATCGCAAAAATTGCAATTTTTTTTGTTGTGACCTGTTTTTGTGAGTCGCATTTTGCGATTCGGTATTTCAAGTAGGAAATTGCGAGGCACAAAATGCGATTCGCAAAATCCAAGTCGCAATTCGATGCATCAAAAAATCGCAAATTTCGATTTTTCGCAATATGGCATTTTGCACATGCAAAATACCACTAAGTGAAACCAGGTGCAACCTATATAAAGAGGCCCAGAATGCCTCAGACTCTTTTTCACAATGGCTGCACTCTACGTAATGGCGAGGAAGATGAGGGTCTTGGCAGGTTTGAGGAGAGGGAGGAGGAGACAGGAGCTCATTTTCAGAGTGCGCATTACACTTTTTGACCAGACAGAGTAGGAAATATTTGAGATGTATAGGTTGAACTCAGCCATTATACTTGATCTGATAGCTGAGCTACAACCCATACTGAGGCGCAGAACACATAGGACTCATAGCATCCCCACCCATGTGCAGGTATTATGTTCCCTCCACCTACTTGCCTCAGAGAGCTATCAATGGGTCATAGCAACAGCTGGATGGGTCTCACAGAGTACCCTCTCTAGATTTTTCAATGCATTTATTAACGCCATGCTGAGCAGAATACACCAGTACATCAGATTCCCCCACACCCCACAGGAAAACAGCAGACAAAAATAGATTTTTACCAGATAGCACAGTTCCCCCATGTCCTAGGTGCCATAGATGGGACACATGTTGCAATCTGTCCACCATCAGCCACAGAGTATGTGTACCGCAACCGTAAATACCAACATTCAATGAATATACAGGTGATATGCAATGCCTCTTATATCATAACTGATCTCGTGGCCAGGTACTCAGGGAGCACCCATGATTCATACATCTTTCGCCACAGAGGCATTCACACAAGACTGCTAGCTGCAGAGTTTGGTGAAGGATATCTACTAGGTATTGTCCCTCTGTACACTGGCGCATTGATGGCGTGCCGATGTCAGATGGCTCAGTTACTCAATATACCCTCTGTCCCTTCCAGGAGACAGTGCCAACGCAGTGCGCACCTTCATGATGACGCCCTACCTCAATCCTGCCACACCAGCAGAACGGAGATACAATGCAGCACACAGGGCGACCCGCAACGTGGTGGAGCGCACCTTTGGCCTGCTGAAGAGTCGCTTCCGGTGCCTCCACAAAAGTGGAGGGGCACTACAGTACAGCCCAGAGACAACATGTAGAATAGTGGCTACTTGTGCAATCTTGCACAGTATAGCTACCACCAGGGGCATACCTGTGGAAATATCGGAGCCAGACTCAGATGAGGATGATGATCCCATACCACCCCTACAGCCAGCAGACAGGACCAGTGCAGCAGAGGGAAGGCAAAGGCGTGCTGACATCACACACAACCATTTCAGATGTAAGTATGAAAACACAAATCCACTGACAAATGTACCTGTAGTGAGTAAATTTATTACCTTAATGTTGGGTAATGTTAGTCCAACGAATACCAACAAAAGTGATTGTTAAAAAAAACAATAGCAGTTCACAGTAAAGCACTATTCCTTTATAGTGTACTCATTCCAGACACACATACAGTCCCCTGTGGCCACTACAGTCACTTCTTTCGGCCACCCACGCCACTCGAGTGCCCAGTTGCCTCACTGGCACCTCGATTGTCTGCTTCTGTGGCAGTGCTGTGCCTGGCACTGCGCCATCTGGTGTCCATTGCGGGCACAGCTAGGCTGCTGAGGCTGGATGTGTCCTCCGTGTCCCCCAGTCCAAGCTCGCTAGGTGTGACTGACCTGTTTCCCATTATATTGTCAATCACGTTGGTGATTTGTACTAGTCCATGAGCCACATCCCTGCTGCTGTGTGCTGCCTCAACCTGTGCAGCCACTGCACAACGTGAAATTAGGGAGGTGGAATTAGCCAGCCTAGTCACAGAGCGACAAAATCCCCCAAACATGCTCATGAAGCGTTGCTCCTGCCTGCGGTGGCTCACCCTGTCATGGCACAGCTCCTGACATAGTTCCCTCACAGCAGTAGTGAACTCCCTTGTGTCCTGTGATGCCTGGACCTGCTCCCTCATGCAGGTGTTCAATGTTGGCATTCAGGCACTCCAGCTGGCGATGCAGGCCCCCATGTTAGCATTATGTTGCTGCATCTGCCTTTGTAATGCCGTGATCTTTTTATTTTGCAGCAGCTGCTGCTGCAACATAGCTGATTCCAGGCCACCAAATAAGGAGGTTCCCTCACCTGCCTCATAAGCCTGTGCACCTGCATATGTAGGCATCCTGCGGGGTGCTGTGGTCTGCTGCAAACGGGGCTCCTGCATCTGGGTGCATCTGCCAGTTGGGGATGGTGTTTGTGGGCCTTCCTGCTGCTCATCAGAGTCCTGACTCAGTTCTGGCAGTGGCAGTGCCCTAGGCCTGCTTCGGAGTGGTGCAATGTTCTGAGACCCACTCGTATTGGAGTCTGAAGCAGGATGGGTCTCTGTCTCCTCTACACTGGCACATGCTGTGGCTGCTGGACCTGGCCCACCTGCAACGACAATATGCAGCATGTTAGTTATGTTTGTTACAATTAAGGTCACACAATGGTAATAAAGGTGCAGGTACTTCTCTTCACTGTGTTGTGGGTACTGTATTCTTCTGTGTGTCGCTCTGCCTCTCGCATTGTATGTGCTACTTTCAGCTCTGGGTTGTGGACTACCACTCCCACAAGGCATTGTTGTGCTGCTTCTAAGATGTGAAATGGACTACTTCTCACAATGTTTTACATTACTTGCTAATTCCTAAGGGGCTTTTGTGCATACACATATGGGGTTACAATTCAATATTGCACTTACCTTTGCTGGTACTTGGTGTGCCGGAGGTGTCAATCTCAGTGACCCCACTGACTGCTTCCGGGAGGAGTGTGGACTCCACTAGGTCCTCTATGGGGGTGGAGGGTGTCTCTGTGGGTGGTCCGCCTCCTGTGTTCCTGGCCTCCTGCAGTCGTCTTGCCACCCTCTCCTTGGCACGGGACCGCAAGTCGTACCACCTCTTCCTGATTTCTTCTACCGAGCGCTGTGCCACTCCAACAGCACAGATCTTTGTCTGTATTTCTGCCCAGAGTCTCAGTTTTTCACCCTCAGGCACCTGGAGTGAGCTTTTGCCAAACAACCGGACATGGCTCCTGACCACCTCCTCTGTCAGCACCTCCAGCTCTTGCTCGCTAAATTTCAGCTTGCGTTTTCTTTCTCCCTTCTCCTTTCCCTGGGCAGAGGTGTCCATGTTTGTTCAGCTGTGCTGCCTTCTCCAGAGACTTGCTCAGTGTGGCTGGGCTGACTCTCTCTGAGTGCTGGTTTGGGTGTGGCACCTGAAACTGCCTGAGATGACTCACTTCCTGCTTGTGATGTCATCAGGCTCCTCCGGGTGTGCTTTCTCGCAATTTCTCGCAATTTGCGATTTTCAATTACCGAATAGCAATTTGCGAAAATGCAAATTGCGATTCGGTAATTGGGCCTCGCAAACCACAAATAGCGATTTTTAAGAAATCGCTAATTCCGAATCTCAATTATGATACATGGCCTATTGCGAATCGGAAATAGCGATTTCTTAAAAATCGCTATTTGCGCTTCGCAAGGCCATTTCTTCATATATCTGGCCCTATCTCTTTTATTCCCTGACGTGGTTGTTGTGTCCTGTAGAGCCTGAGTCAACCTGTCTATGTTGTGTTGGGTGTAATGTGCATAAATGCATATATCCCATATCAGTTGTTACATCCCCTTGACCTCCATAGTATGATCCCCAGACTCATCTTGGAAACTCTGTTTCCAGTGAGTATTGACCAGAAGGGGCATTTTATCCCCTTCTCCTCATGGGCCAGATGTACGAAGCTTTTTGCATGGCGCAAACAGCGAAATTCACTGTTTGCGCCGTGCAAAAAGCACATTGCGATGCTCATTCCCATTTTGCGAGTCAGTAACCTGGTTACAGACTCGCAAAATGGGAATGCGACTCGAAAATAGGAAGGGGCGTTTCCCTTTCTATTTGCGATTCGCATCGCAATGTAGAATTGCTTTGTGACTGCGAACGCGGTCGCAAAGCAATTTGCAGTTAGCACCCATTTCAAATGGGTGCTAACCCATTCGCAAAAGGGAAGGGGTCCCCATGGGACCCCTTCCCCTTTGTGAATGGCCCTGAAAAAATGAAACACAAAAGTTTCATTTTTTCGTTTGTGTTGCAACTCGTTTTCCTTTAAGGAAAACGGGCTGCAATACAAAAAATAAAAATGCTTTATTGAAAAGCAGTCACAGACATGGTGGTCTGCTGTCTCCAGCAGGCCACCATCCCTGTGAGTGCTGCGAATCGGAAGGGGGTCGCAAATTGCGACCCACCTCATTAATATTAATGATGTGGGTCTTTGCGACCCCCTTGCGATTCGCAGATGGTGTCAGGGACACCATCCTGCATCCGGGTTTGCGACTTGCAAATTGCGAGTCGCTCGGACTCGCAATTTGCAAGTCGCAAACTCAGAATTTCTTACATCTGGCCCCATATTCATTTTGTAACCGGGCACTAATGTAGCTAAGTTTCCCTGCGAAGTGAGCTACTTCCACTTTTGTTTTTTTCAGCGATGGTATGTCTAACACAGTGTCAAGTGCTGCTCTCTGTGCTTCCTCCTTTACCAGACGTCACGCCAGTTCACTGCAGTCTGCCTTCTGAGCTGAGGATAGCTGAGAAGGTTGAATCCCTGATGCAGAGTCATTGGGAGTGTGCTTCTTAGTGGGGGCAGCAGCTTGAGATGTATTTCCCACTCTCCCCATAAGTATGACTTCAATCAATGGGTCTTCTTCCTCCGTCCCTGCTGTACCTTGTTCCTGTGATTGTACACCCATCGCAGAAAGAGATGAAATGGTCCCAACTATGTCTAGCATGTTCTCTACAACTCTCCAAATTCTCTTTCCCTTTTTTCTCCATCCAGAATCCCTTTTTAAGTTACGACAGTTCCTTATACACTTTTTCTTTCACATCACTAGTCGCACGCAAGTCACGCAACACAGCATGCCACATCCAGGAGGCTTCCCATCCCAGAGGCCTAATTTCCCTCCCTTTAAGGATCAGAATATGCTGCAAATAGGACAATTTTGTCATGTCATAGGTACTAGTCAGTGGGAATTGAAAGTCTGGTCTTTTGGCCGTTAACGTGTACCACTTAATAAGGTAGAGCAGCGTTCTGTAGCCTTGTCTAATTGCGACCTGGAGCAGGAGAATCTCTAGGGGGTTCAGGCTGACTGGTATCCAAATCCATTTTGCTAAACGGGTTGCCCATGGTGGGAGAAATGACTTTCCCTAGTTGCACGACACAGACAATTCAGCTGTACTTAGAGTGGTAAACAAGAGAGTGTTGACAGGCTATCCCTATAGCTCATTCCCTGTGGAACATTTGGGCGCAAACAGGGGATACTTCAAGCAGTCAAGCCCTCAGCAACCAACAATCTTGTCAGTAAAAGCAAAGGAACTATCTCAATCTGGCGACATTGCACTTGGTACCAGTTCACAGTAAGCATCCCCTAGTTGGAAGTGGGTAGAGGCCAAAGGTGCTGTTTTACTGACGTCCTTATTCGGCCAGAAAGGAGGATGACAGAAAATAAGGGAAAGAGAACAAGAATTTCCACTCCCTTGCATTCCTTCCCATAGGAAAGGTGCAGCTGAATGGAATCAACAGCCAGCGGCATGCAGGTGAGGCAACAGGTACAGGAACTTTGCATGCACTTACATTCATACACATACAATATAAGAAGCAGGTAACTATCCCTCAGCTATACCAGTGTGCCTTACCCTTTGCACTGGGTGTTCCTACCAGCCCAATGAGTTAAATAGGAGCCATAGTATGAGCAAGGTGATGAGACACATGATGGCAGTAAGGAAAAATATTGCATCTGCTCCTGGACTGTCGTCGGGCAACATTGGTAGTCTTTATGTGTGTCAAGGTAATAAAAAGGAAAACTCTGTCCTAGTAAGGATAGCAGACTGGTACCGTCTGTTTCTCCACAATGTCAATATACCTCTAAAGTTGAAATAGTGTCCTTACCAGAATCATGCAAACATCCAATCCACAGGCATGTGGTGTCAACAGTCATCCAATGTCACACAGAATCCAATGTTACACACAATCCAAAGTTACACACAGTCCAATGTTTCACACAATCCACCGGTGTTGTTCAAAGAAACATGGAATCTATATACAGCAAACAATAGTCAAAGGATCATAAAATCTACACTGTAACAAAGAGTAATCAAAATCTCCACCTGTCACCCCACCCCTTGTTCCCAGGGTCCATGTAGGTACCGCAGGAACAAACCAGGCGTCTGGAAAACAGGAGCAGAAAAGAATTAGCCTGAGATGGCAGCTGGCAAACCAGCAGAGCACCACCTGCCTGCTGAACTGGGATGGACCACCTTCTGGCCAGACCTCACCCCCCATCCCAAATGGCTGGGAATACGACTGTCCCAGCCCCTCCAACTGTTACCAGGGACAACCCCTCCAGTTGTCTATAAAAATATGCACCTCAGCCCCACTAGCTGGGGACAAGACTGTTACATCCCCTCTGGCATTGACTCGGGACAACCCCTCCAGTTGTCCATAAAAACACAGCCTCACCGGCTACAAATATCATCAAAGAGTACCACCCACTCACAACACAAAAACAAAAGAAAAACAATTGTTATCCCGGAAAGAAAGGGGAAAGGAAATGATAGATGAAGAGGGAGAGCAGCAGTACATTAACACAAAATCCGCCTATTGGAGGAGGGCCATCAGCGCAAAATCAGGAGCAGCCACCTGAACAGGGGGGACGAGACAGGCATGCCAATGAAGGGAGGAAAGAAAAAGAGCCAGAAAAAGGCACCAGTCAGAGGGAGGGAAACAGTAAAAATCAGAACAAAAACAGAATCTATGAAACCCACAGTCTCAACTCCCCCTCCCCTCGGAGGCAGACACAAAAGAAAGCGGGATGTGACTAAGAAGTGCCATATGCTCACCACAGCACTGGTTCCCCTTCCAGGGAGGGCCACACAGAGCACAGCGGAGAAGGACCATGGGTGCAGGGCTGCCCGAAACACCCGGGAGCCAGACAGGGGAGCACTGTCAATTCGGGCACTGTATTGGTCACCAGTGTTTTCAAAGCGTTTTAGATTCAGGAACAACATCCAAAAACCAAACAGCCCAGTAAGAGTAAAGAAATATATTTTATTTACCTGCACAGAGATACTAGTTTGAGAAGCTAAATCCAGGCAGTCCAAATTAAGGAAGTCATCCAAGATCTTTTATTTCTGCAAACCACAAGGCTTGTTCATGCATCTCATTAATTCTCTATCTTAACACTTGATCATTTCTCTAACATTGTAGAAGGTGTTACCGTTAATCTTTCCTAACTCAGTACATAAGGTCAAGTAAAATATAGTAAAGGAATTTACAAAACATGGTCTATGTGTCTCATATTGTAAGGTGGAATCTTCTACCCGGCATGGGCAGCATGTACACAGGATAGTACGTTTCTTAATATATATTGCTCCAGCTAGGATGCCATGATATTTCATAAGGGCTGGCCTGATAGCAAGCCTTGCACCACAATGCTTTCTGAGCAAGAAGAGAAGAACAGTAAACGCAGTTCACCTAGATCATGAGCTGTTCAATAAACAGGCCTTGTTATCATTGAGTATCACAGGGCATAGTAGGCCCAAGATGGATTCCAGATAAAATGCAATTCAAAACTGTTCACACACAATGGCTGACTGTTAGAGTAGGGCCTAACGCATGTCTGATCCTCTTGTAATTGAATTGTTATTGTAAGGTCCTGGCATTAGTTTGAGTGAGTGTCACTCTAAGGGTCTTGAGATGAGTAATGCTGCCATCTATATTATTCAGACTCTCTGATGAGTTTTGGGGCATTGATCAAAATATAGTTTTGTAAGTATTGTAATGCATTTTATTTCATATATTTCTTATGTGTTACTATTGTGTATGATTTTGAATTTTGTATTAATTTGTAGTAGCAATTTATAGTGTTTTTGTGGTTTGCCGAGCTTGTGGGGGTATTGGTTGGGAAGTTAATTAAGTAAAAAAGAATTAACAATATTGTTACGTTTTAATTAATATTTTTTTTAATTATGCCATTTATGGAATACTGATTGATTTTGCTTCTATATTAGTTGCAGGATGCTAGATGTGTTGGGGTACAGGGTGGGAAGTTAATTAAGTAATGATTAATTAATTATGAGTTGTAAATTAATAATGTATTTGAATTATAAACATGTAAATTGTGGAATGCTTATTTAATTATATTTTATTTTAGTTGATGGATGCTATGTTTAGAGAGGTCCGAGGCTGGAAGTTAATTGAGTAATAATTAATTAACAATTGATTCTTATTTAATAATTTAGGGCCAGATGTCTGACCATTTCATTTTGCGAGTCTCCATTAGTGATTTTTTGCGACTCGCAATTAGAGACTCGCAAAATGAAAAGTACTAATGTGTCTCAGACACATTTAGCGATTTCCAATGGGGTTGCAAATTACCTACCTCATCCATATTCGTGAGGTAGTTCGCAATTTGCGACCCCCATTAGAATGGCCGGACTCGCAGGGATGGTGGCCTGCTGGGGACAACAAACCACCATGTCTGTGACTGCTTATAAAGCAGTTTTTTTTAAATGCAGCCCGTTTTCCTTAAAAGAAAACGGGATGCATTTCAAACTAAAAAAAACAAGTTTTCTTTTAATTTTTTTCAGAGGAGGCAGTGGTCTGTGGGAACACTACCTGCTCCGAAAAATTATTTTGCTTCCATTCAAAAAGGGGTCCCATAGGGGCCCATTCCCATTTGAGAATGGGTTACATTCAGCTTGAAGTTGGTGGTACCTGGGATTGTTTTGCTACCGCATTCAAGGTCGCAAAACAATCTTACACACCATATTTAGAAGGGATGTCATTGACACACTCTTCCAAAAGGCAACTCGCAAACCTATTTTTTGATTTGGTAAATAGATTACCGGATTGCAAAATAGCATTGGTACATACCAAAATGCTATTTTCATGATGCAAGCGATCAGATTCTGCGAATCAGGCCAGTTGCGATATGAAAATAGCTATGTACATCTGGACCTTAATTTATTTTAAATACATAAGTTATGAATATTTTTTTCAGTTATACTTAGGTGAGGGCTGTTAGGTTTGTAGGGGTCCAGGGTGGGAAGTCAATTAATCAATAATTGAATGACAATGATTTATTAATTGATAATTGTCTTTAGTTTTCTACAATTATTTTATATATATATATATATATATATATATATATATATATATATATATATATGTGTATATATATATATATAAATATATATTCACACAAAAAAACAAGGGGTACAGGGACGTTATAGTTAGGTTCACATTTTACTCGCACAAAATCCATAGAAATTCAGCTGTTAGAGTTATTTCAAGTAAATATAACTCATGCCCTCGCCCTGCACAGTTATCCCAACAATAGTTTTACTGCAGATGTTACAGTGATATTATCAATTATGTCATAGATTATCTCATGAGTGATGTAATATCTGGGGTAATTAGCATTGGAAGGTATGACGTTCTATGGTTTTGTGCATGTAAAATATGAACCTAACTATAACATCCTTGTTACCTTTCGTTTTTTAGTGACTTTCTAAGTTTAAAAAAAAAATCTATTTCCTAACTATAACTTGTAACCTTAACGTTAAGTAAGATGCACTATGCAATGCATGGTGGGGGGTGAGTTGGATGCAGAGCATGGCCTGGCACTGTGTTGTCCACCTCAAAATTGCAGCTTCTGCCCCTCCTCCCCCTTGCCATTCATTGTCCAAGTCCATGCCCCTGCTCCCTCATTGCAGTCCAGTTTGGCTGTTGTTCTGCCACTGCCCTTCAACACCTGCCTTGAACAGTTAACTTGCTGCACCATCCACCTTTTGCTTACCCTCTGTTGTCCGAGTCCATGCACCAGCCCTCTCCCTCCTGCCCTGCATGGTCCGATGGGCTGCTACTGCACTCCATTTAGCTTGATATCCCTGCTCCCTCCTCCTGCCCTCCGTTGCCTATTTCTATGTCCTATTTTAGCCTTCCTGCTTAGCCTCTTTGCTTAGCTTCCTGCCCCTACTCTCCTTCCTCTGCCCTCCAAAGTCTGTGTGCATACCCCTGCTCCCTTCTTTTTGGCCACCATGTTCCATGGACCTTCCACTGACCCTCCTATATACTGATAGTGTTCTGTTGCGCTGCCACTGCCACTGCCCCTCCCACCTGACTAGCATGGTCAGATGTCTGCTAACTGTACCTGCCACCTCCACCCGCCTATCCAAGTTTCATGCCCCTATCCCCTCCCTCCTGTTCTCCATGGCCCATTTTGCTGCCACTCCCTTCTGCCCTCCATGCTCTGTTGTGTAGCGCTGGGATGGCTATGGGTAGCTATGCACTCTACAAAGGCAGTATGATGATGATGATGTTGTGCTGGACCCGCTCTTCCTCGCTACCCTGAGAAGTCTGTTGTGAAGCCTCTTCCCCTACCCTCTCTTGTCTGTTTCCATCTCCTACCATTCCCTTTGTTGGAGTAAAAATTTTAGTAATGCTTTTAGTGCACCAGACATCAGCATTTGTTATCCTAAAGTGTGATGCTTTAACAACGATTGCAGTTATTAAATTAAATGCTATTCATATCCTGATGAGTTATTATTTATATTGAATTCATATATTTGCATATTATGTGTGTTTTCTTAATGGCAATATTAATGCATTAGATTTCTTGTGTTAGCATCACTAGACCTGAAGCTTTCATATTGCAGCCATTTAAAATGTTAAATAATTTCTTTTTTTCTAACATTAATTTTTACACTAGGTTGTTTCACATGATTAGTAAAGAGCCCTATTGTATTATGCGTTGTCCTTGGATGATTCAACATCGGAACATGATTGCTCAATGGAAAGTAGTACTATTGTTTTAAATACTTGTTCTAATGAGAAAGGGGAAAATCGTCTTGTGCCATGAGAAGGAACGTGGATTGCAACAAGTGATGTACAAATTGTTAAACTACTGGAGTCACACCGAAAGTAGAGATTAATTCACACCAAGCCTGAGAGCGTTTCCTAATGTTTCAAATTTGATTTCTTCATAACCCTGATTGGCCATTGCCGCTAATGTGCACTCATCAAACTGACCAAACAAACTGTTTTGAGTATTCCCAATTAGGGAAGCACTTACTAAGTTTGAGGCAATCCCTTTTAGAATCTTGTTCAGTTAACTTGTTCCCTTGGATGTTCCGTTTTTCCATGTGCAGCCTGTGTTCTGCATTTTCCCACAGATTGTGCTTCTAACGGACTTTGCTGATGATCTACATGATTTGCTGACAAAACTGCGTTGAATGCTGAACCTAGGAAATGTGTATTTCATGTAAATGTTATTTCCCCCTAACAAGCTTTCTGAGTCGAAGTTAGCATGCTGACACCTATCTTTTATTTTTTCATAGCTAGCTTAACTGAGTCCGAGTTAGATGCTTTTCAAATGATTTTTGTCTTTCCTGTTTGACGTTTGCCCACATGTATAGGCCCACACATCCTCGTCCTGATTTGGTTAGTGGTAGGGAGAACATATGTCCCAATCCCTGAATTCTGAATCTGTGCATTTGATTTGACTAATGTCTTTAAAGACTGAAGTGAAACATGTTTCTTGTCCACAAATGATTACTTTATTAAAATGCCTTATTCTCCATGAATGTCTAATAGTGTTGATGCTGAGTAGATTAAACTTGTTTCATAGATATGGTCAGCCATTTATCTATACAATTTGATTCTGCGCACTATTTATGTGACTTTGGCATTTCAAATTTGGTGTTTAGAATTAGATTGGTTCTGCATGGTTACCACACTCTTCACTGGGATAAACAATCCCATCGACCTCAGGAAAGGAAGTAAGCACTTTTTGAATCCTGAAAAGGATGAGGAAAAATGCGTTAACACCTTCTGTCCTCCATGGCCCTTTGAGCATGCCCTTACCCTCTCCCTCTTGCCCACCATGGCTGTCGTGCTGCCACTAACCCTCCCGCTTGCTATGCTTGGTCATCTGTGCCTCCAGAGCCTGTTCCACCTTCCCTGTGTGGTTAGCTTGCTACCCCTGATCCCCTCCCATATTCCATCTGTTGCCTGTGTGTGTGCCATTATACTGTTGCCCTCCATGCTGTGTTGTGCTCCCAGTGCCCATCCCACCTGCCCTCAATGGTCAACTTCCTGATCATGCTGTCCCTCCTTGCCCTGCCCTCTGTTTTCCATGTGCAGAACCCCTATCCCCTCCCTCCTGCCTTGTCTGGTCCGTTGTCATGCCCTTGCACCTTCCCTCAATGTCTTTTATTCTGCAACTGCCCCTCCTGGCTATCTGGTATGGCCAGCTTGCTGCCCTTGCCTCTTTTCCCTCTGCTCCGTGGTATCCATGTGCATGGCCCTGTCCCCTCCCTATTGCTTTCCACTGTCCGTTGTGCTGCACTGCTGTTCTACTTGCCCTGTGTGGTGTATTGTGCTGCTGCAACCCCTAACACCTGCCCTATCAGGCAAGTTTGGTGCCTCTGCCCATCTCCCTCCTGCCCTCTGTTATCCGAGTCCGTGCCCCTACCCCATTCCTCCTGCCCTCTGTGATCCAATGTACCATATTTGCCAACATTTTGAACTTGTAAGAGGGATATTTTGAAAAAAACCTGGGGAATTGATTTTCCCCATTGACTTAAATTTAAAAGGAGGAGATTTTAGGCAGAGACAGATAAAATAAAGTCCTTTTGGGTTTAATATCATCAAGATTCTTATGCCTAAATCAGGTCTGTTGGAATGAATGGTTTTACTGCCACTGCCTCTTCCTTCTACCCTCCATGGTCTCTTATACTGCCTCAGCTTCTCTTGCATTTCCTGCATGGTTGGTTTGTTCCCCCTTTCCCCCTTTCCCCTGCCCTCCATGGTCCGTTGTGGTGCCACTGCCCCTCCCGCCTGCCCAGCGTGCTGAACTTGTTGCCTCTGCACCCTTCTCCCTGCCCTCAATTATCCGAGCCGGTTCACTTGACCTTTGTCTCCCCACAGTATTATAATGAACAACTAGATTGCTAACATTCTATATTTGTTACAAAAGTGTGGCACTCCTGACATTGTCTTGATGTAATCACAACTGTAATACCTAAACCAATTCCTTTAACCATTTTAACATGATGTGGAAGCACTGTTTGGCGCATTGGATGGCTGGAGCAGATATGACCTACAAGTATATTTGTGCATCTACCGATCTTGTATTTTGTACTGTTTTAGTTGAACAAGTTCCTCCAGAACGTACATTTTAAGACCCATGTTGGTGATGAGATCACTTTTGATGACAACCGTGACCTGCCGGCAAATTTTGATATTTTGAACTGTGTTTATTTTAACAATGGAACAGTCTTAGCCAATCGGATTGGATACTTTAATCACTCCGCTCCTGCGGGTCATCAACTTCTCATCAACGATGACTCCATTGTGTGGCATTCGGAGAGCCCCAAGCCAAGTAAGGTTAGTGTAATATCAGTCAGAGCACCGTCTTGTGAGATTTGTACTGTTTTTCGTAACAGCCGGCGGGTAAATAGTGAATTTTCCCATCTATTTACTTTGTTGCTGCTCAATAAGAGAAATTATTTTCTATGTGGCCAGCAGCCGTGCAAACAACAGAAAAACTTCACTAATTAAACCGGCCGCTGACTAAATGATAGAGTTTCTGCAGTTTGGTTGACAGCCATGGAAATAGCAGAAAAACTGCACTACTTACTTACAGGGCCACTGGCTCAATTCCAGAGGAATTGTACTATTTGGCCAGCAGTCAAGCAAACAACAAAACTTCTATCTTCAACCAGCTGCTAGCAAAATAGCAGACATGTACAATTAGGCCAGAAGCCATGCAAATTGCAAGTTAACCCAAATATTCATGAAGCCGCCGGTTAAATAACAGAAAATGTATTTTATTTGACCAGTAGCCTGGCAAGTACCAAAGAAAATTCAATATGTACCTGACGCCTGGCTAAATAGCTGAGATTATGTACTGTTCTGACAGTGACCATGCAAATAACTTAAAAAGAAATGTCATTATTTAGATGGTGGGTGGCTCAATAGTAGGCAGTATATACAACTTGGCCATATCCATGCAAGTAGCACAGAAACTTCTCTATTTACATGGCTGCTATCTACACAGCTTACATTTTGTTTTACTATGCCTTATGGAGATTTCACCAGGTAGAACTGCAAACAAGGACTGAACACAATTGGCATCCATCTCTTTATGAAAGGTAGGATCCTGATGTATTATTATGTCATTAGCAAAAAGTGGTTGCAAATAACATACATACTTTTTGTGAACAGAATAGCATTTTGCAAACCAACATTTGTACTGGTTGGATGGTTCACAAACATTCTGAATCGCAGGGTTTGCAGAATGGCCTACCTAATTATTATTCATTAGACTGGTGACAATTTGCGACCCCCTATGATTGGCTGTAATCACAGAGATGGTGGCCTGCAAGGGACAGCAAACCATCATTATTATTTCATTCCAAAATAGATTTTTTTTTATCAAAGCAGCCCTTGTTCCAATAAGTAACCTGGTTTAAAAACAAAAAAAAGTTTCCAGTTTACAAAATGTCTTCCTCCTGAGGCTGCCAACATGATTTCCAAAATACAAGGGCCCATATTTATACTTTTTTAGCGCCGCATTTGCGCCGTTTTTTTACGAAAAAACGGCGCAAACTTACAAAATACAATTGTATTTTGCAAGTTTGCGCCGTTTTTGCGTCAAAAAAAGACGCAAATGCGGTGCTAAAAAAGTATAAATATGGCCAAAGGTATTCTAAGAGGACTTCTTCCCCTTTGCAAATTAGTTTCCATTCCAACACAGGGGTTGTTAGCTTATCTCTAATGGTTTGCGACAGGAATTACAGCCACAGCTATCAATAAATTCCTTTCTGGATTGGAAAGGGGATGGAGGAAGTCTCTTTCACGAACCCCTCTATTTGCAATTCTGAAACAATTGCAAAAGTCATTTCACTAGTCAAAAGAATTTTCCAACTCACAAAAAGGAGTTTTTTACTTTTGTGGTCACATACCCTGTGATTTTGCAAAATCAGGCTCTTAGTGCAAAAAATTGGCTTAGAGGCACACCTACACCTTTATGTTTACCTGCAGAGGTGCCTAAAGATAAAGATGATTAAAACCTTTTCAAGTCTAGTTAAAGCTGTTTGCTCTTCTAAAGCTATGCACTTGCTTTTCTGACAACGACATAGGGGTGTACCATCGCCAGAGATAGGACTACCAAAAGGCTCCATGTTATCAGAACATCTTTTTTCTGCAGCAAATTAGTGTTTTCTGGAATTATTAATTCTTGTTCATTTCAATTGACCAAATCAAACTAAAACACCTGAAAATAATATTTGAAAAGCAAAATCCAGAGCTAGAAAATGTTGCATCCCCGTGTCATAGAGCCATATAGTACTTAGAGTGATTTTATCAAAACAGAAACAATTGCATACGGCCTCTTATGAAGTGGGCAATAGAGTATAATTGAGAGGCTTTATTCCAGTCTCATGACAGAAGGAAGAAAATCTATGAGCCAGATTAGAGTTTCGAGAACAGAGATAACCTTATTACGATGGCAGAGGACAAAATCTTCGCCATCCTGAGGGACCTCTACAAGACAGTTATAGAGTTGGCCGCTAGCCCTGTGGGCAACTCTCTACATAGACAAGAATGGCTAGCACAGCAATTCCTGTCTATCCATGAAATGTTTGAAGGACAGTACCATAACACATGAAGGCCTGCCAGTAAACTTTTCAAATTTTTTTGTTCTTCAAATAAAAACTCCCAGGGCGGGAGTTTGGTTCTGAAAACTGGGAACACTGGGAAATTTCTCCTAGGGTGACAGAATAATTAGTTTTTCCTGTCCGTTATAGCCAGGTTTTACTCTAAATATGGGAGAGAGTATGGGACTGATTTAGGGAAAGTGGCGCTGCACCCAATGCAGGGCCACTCTCCTTGTGCCCCTTAGCGCCCCCCCTAACACCACCATGTGTGCGCCATATCCAAGATATGGCGTACAATGGTGGTAGTCAGGGAACTAGCATTAAAAAATGTACACTAGTTCAGAGCTTTACAGGATTAGTGTCAAAAATGTAAATTTGGCACATCAATTTTGGCCTTTTTGGGCCACATTAGCGTAAAAAGAAATGACGCTAATGTGGCACCATGAGGCGCAAGGGGCTCTTAAATCTACCCCTACAAGTCCTTCCTTCAATTGTCCCTACTCTGTCGGGCCATCAGAGAAAGTATTCCATTGAGAAGACATAAGCAAAGGAAAGGGACTATAATTAATTGAACTGAATGTCATTGGTATATGAATGACTGTGCCAGAAAATTGAAGAAGTACATATAGGCATCTAAGATAAAGAAGAGAATAAACTCCAAGAGATCTTTATTCATTGACTTTATTATAAATGTAAGAAATAAGGCACTGAATGCTATGTTATGTTTATTTGTAAAGTGCACTGTTACCCGCAAGGGTAATCTGACAAGACATTTTGTTACCTCAATTCTTGTGACCTACAGATCAATGATTTCACAGTTCCACCTTAATGCCCATATTCCAGACAGGGTTGTGGATTATCTATTGAGGTTCTAGAACTGATTTGGATCTGACACTGTGTATCTACCTTCCAACACATCATGCAAAATGCAACCCATTGGTCCATGCGCTTCGGCTTTCATCACTTTAGGAGTCTTACCACTATGCAGGGGGTCACACATAATCTCCCCTTTGGGTCATCTGAGATGCTCTATCTGGAGTCTCCATTAACCCTTCTGCTGCTCATTATAGCCTTCTTGTGATCTTTAGGTCCCCTTTGTTTGTTGACTTAGCACTTTGGCCCCTTTGTTAGCTATTAACCTTTTTCCTGACATCAGCCATGTGAGTTTCTAAAACCCTTTCTGCAATCCTTCCAGTCATTTTCATCTATCCACCTTTAAAGTCCTTTACCAAGTTTCAGTCCCTGTGCCCTCAGGTTCACCCTCAAACTACTGTGCAATTACCAGACTGTGTCTTCTATCATACAGAGGTCAGAGGGTTATAGTCCTGACTTTTTATTCACTTTGCGTGCTCTGATTTTTCAGCAAATACTTACCAGTTCGATCCATGGGCTGAAGATATGGGGGATTTCTCTGGACTGGCAGCATAAGAAACATTAATATCAACCATTTACAAAAAGGATATCCTAATACATGTAGCCTTGACTCACATAGGTGTCCTTTTGCTCCCAGTCGTCTTACTTGTCTTCCAGGTCCTTTTATTTAGGCATTGGATCTCCTCCTAAACCTGTTACAGGTCCTCCTTTTCGGGGATGTTTTGATCCTCCTGATCCTCATCCTGGCCACAGTCTAACTAGTTCTGGTTGTCCTGGTTTTCCCGATCCTCGCCAGCCTGGCCCTAATGACCAGTTTCTAGTCCTCCTGCTCCACTTGGAACTTCAGGTCCTGGTCCCCTTGGTTCTGACCTCTCTGGTCATCCTAGTCCTGCTCCTGCTTATTCTGACCTTGTAGTCAACTTAATCCTTCCCCATCTAGTTCCTGGTCCACATGGTCCATGTGCTCTTGACCGGACTATGGGGGTCATTACAACATTGGCGGTAAAAGCCGCTTACCGCAGTGCAGAAGACCGCCAACACACCGCCGCGGAATTCTGCCACAGCTATTACGACCCACATCCCGAAATCTGACAAAATTCAGACACCCACACAAGTCCGCCACACCAAAGGTCAGTCATAAACTGGCGAAAACAAAACCTCCACCGTCACACCAACAGAAATACGCCCATGCCATCACGATCCACGAATCCACGCGGCGGTCTTTCAACCGCGGTATTCCATTGGCGGTACACACCGCCGCGCTCAAAATACACACACTCTTACAAAACACAGCCACATTGGACAATTCAAAATACACACCTGATACACATACACACAACACTCCCACGCACCCAATACAATATAAAACACACATCCACATCACCCACAAACCCCTACGACCAAAAATTCAGAAAGAAGGCCAGAGAGAGACACCACCATCCACAAACTAGCAGCAACAGGCACACAACACCATCACCCACACTACTTCCACGCACAAAACATCACACACCACTACATATCACCACACTTATCACCACATACATCACCCCACACATCACCTACATCATCCCATGGCACGTCAAAGACACCCCAGGTTCTCTGAGGAGGAGCTCAGGGTCATGGTGGAGGAAATCGTACGGGTAGAGCCACAGCTATTTGGATCACAGGTGCAGCACACCTCCATAGCTAGGAAGATGGAGCTATGGTGAAGAATTGTCGACAGGGTCAACGCAGTGGGACAGCACCCAAGAAATCGGAACGACATCAGGAAGAGGTGGAACAACCTACGGGGGAAGGTGCGTTCCGTGGTCTCAAGACACAACATCGCGGTACAGCGGACTGGCGGCGGACACCCACCTCCTCCCCCACAACTAACAACATGGGAGGAGCAGGTCTTGACTATTCTGCATCCTGAGGGCCTCGCAGGAGTCGGTGGAGGAATGGACTCTGGTAAGTCAAATCTTAACTATCATATCCCCCACCCTACCTGCATGCTATCACAGACCCCCACCCTCACCCCCTCTCCTATCACTCCAACTCCTCACAAATGTACTGATAACACAAACCACCCATCCCAACGCCAAGCCCTGCATGACACAACAAAGCATGGACACCCATCACTAAATCATGCCCACTGCACATACCCATAACACCCCCCTCAACCATCATCACACAAGCCCCCACACAGGAATGCTAGCACGCTCACCCACCCATTGCCCACCATGACACACACAGATGCAATAATCATGCTTTTATACCCCTGCAGGACCACTACCCAACGTCACCAGACAGGAGGGTCCAGACATCTCCACCCCACCCACAGAAGAGGCCCACAGTGATGACAGCAGCTCTGTCCAACTGGATCCAGATGACCAGCCCGGACCATTGTGGGCCTTGGGACAGTCGGTTCCCTAAACCCAGTCACAGGCCACCACAGACCTTCCACCCTCTGGTAACACCAGCACAGCACCCACCCAGCGGGCCCATACCTCCGTCCCCAGGACACGTCAATCAGCAGTGTGTCCATCACTACAGGGAACCCAGGATAACCCACCACCCCAACAACAACAGGGACCTGGGGGCAGTGGTAGTGGGCACACGGTCCAGGAGACGGAGGCACAGGAACACAGGGGATCTGGGAGGGCTGCTGTGCGACATGGGGCGGACAGGCCTAGGGAACCCACTCTCCACGAGGCCCTCTCCTCCATCATGGGAGCATACCACCACTCCCAGGAGACGATGGCAACGGTACTGGCCAAGTTTCAGGAGATCCAGCGGCTGGAGGAGGAACAGTATTTGGGGTTCAGGGAGGAACTCAGAACCATCAGCTCCGCCCTGGGCACCATCGTAGGGGTGCTGAAGGAGATACTTAACACCAGGAGGGACACTGTGGCACTGCAAGGGGCCCCTGACACTAGCATGGACAATGAACTGCCCACCACCTCCGCCGGCGGTAGTGGACAGGACGCCCCGCCACAGGACCACCACACCAGCACCCCACCCCCTGCAGATGGAGAACCACCCTGCAAACGGTCCCTGAGATCCAGGAACAAGACAGAGCACGATGCCAAGACCCCCCCCAAGAAAAGAGGCCACCCTGATTGTCATCCTACTGTCCCACTTTGTAACCCTGTCCATATTGGAACTGCCCCAGCTCCACTTCCTATGCCCATATGGGTAATGCACCTGTGAGACTAATAGACTGGACTCTGCCATGGACATTCCTCCACCATCACCCCTCACCATTTTACAAACCCCCTCCAATATTGAGCACTTCAATAAACACCCTTGAACCACAAAACAATCTGGAGTCAGTCTGTGATTTCGAAAATGTGTATTAGCAATGACAGTGACTAAATGCGTTTTCAAATGTAATGTCAACATACCTATGTCACACATCTCAAGTCCATGAGGAACCTAAGCAGATGACACACGTTGTAAACCACACCTGTGAAACCGCAAGGGAAATGTACAACTCAGTTACCATATACTGGGTGAAATCGACAGACAGGATAGAGGTTGAAGTGTGAAAATACTTGTAGTAGGCAGGAATGTGTTCTCACCTGTGTGTCACTGGAAATATTGCTGGATAACTGAGTCCCTGTTGTCAATGTCTTCTTCCTCTGCTTCCTACTCATCACTGTCCACAGGCTCCACAGCTGCCACAACACCGTCATCTGGACCATCCTCCTGCAGAAAAGGCACCTGTCGTCGCAAAGCCAAATTGTGAAGCATAGAGCAGGCCACGATGATCTGGCACACCTTCCTTGGTGAGTAGAATAGGGAACCACCTGTCATATGGAGGCACCTGAACCTGGCCTTCAGGAGGCCAAAGGTCCTCTCTATAATCCTCCTAGTTCGCCCATGTGCCTCATTGTAGCGTTCCTCTGCCCTTGTCCTGGGATTCCTCACTGGGGTCAGTAGCCATGACAGGTTGGGGTAACCAGAGTCACCTGCAAATGGCGAGGGACATCTGTTAGACACACACTAACTTTTAGGGACATTCCCCAACCCCAGACACCTAGTCACACTGTATTGGGTCCATGTCCTCACCTAATAGCCAGACACAGTGCCTCTGGAGTTGCCCCATCACATAAGGGATGCTGCTATTCCTCAAAATGTAAGCGTCATGCACTGAGCCAGGAAACTTGGCATTCACATGGGAGATGTACTGGTCTGCCAAACACACAGGAGGCTGAAGGTGCGTTCGATCACCCTCCTAGTCCGCCCATGGGCCTCATTGTAGCGTTCCTCTGCCCTGGTACTGGGATTCCTCACTGGGGTCAGTAGCCATGACAGGTTGGACCAGAGCCCTCTAATAGCCACACCCGGTGCCTCTGGAGTTGAACCATCACATAAGGGATGCTGCTATTCCACAGGATGTAGGCGTCATGCACGGAGCCTGGGAACATAGCATTTACCTGGGAGATGTACTGGTCTGCCAAACATACCATCTGTACATTCTTTGAATGATAACTCTTCCGGTTCCTGTACACCTGTTCACTCCTGTGGGGGGGGACCCGAGCTACATGGGTCCCATCAATGGCACCTATGATGATGGGGATATGTCCAAGGGCATAGAAGTCACCTTTAACTGTAGGCAAATCCTCCACCTGAGGGAAAACGATGTAGCTCCGCATGTGTTTCAGCAGGGCAGACAACACTCTGGACAACACATTGGAAAACATAGGCTGGGACATCCCTGATGCCATGGCCACTGTTGTTTGAAATGACCCACTTGCAAGGAAATGGAGCACTGATAGCACCTGCACTTGAGGGGGGATCCCTGTGGGATGGCGGATTGCTGACATCAGGTCTGGCTCCAACTGGGCACACAGTTCCTGGATTGTGGCAGGTCAAACCTGTAGGTGATGATCAAATGTCTTTCCTCCATTGTCGACAGGTCCACCAGCGGTCGGTACACCGGAGGATTCCGCCATCTCCTCACATGTCCCAGCGGACGGTGTCTAGGAATGACAACAGCGACCACAGAGTCAAACAACTCAGAGGTATGTACCCACAGCCTACACAGAACACCATTCATACACAAAATCTGGCCTGTATTTGTGTTGCGCGACAAGGCCTAGGTCTGTGTGACGCAGTTGGTAATGAGGCCAAGTGGGCCCCTGAAATGGCGGCTGCCTGACCTCTAAAGTGGGACAATGGGATGTGAGGTAACTGCGTTGGTGTTGTACACCGTCGCAGTAGGCGGTCAAAGACCGTGGCGCAATGCTGCATTGGTTAACATTGGACCCTATGGAATTGCATCTGTAGAGCCCAACAGCGCGACGTAGTGCAGGGGGCTGCTGTGTCTGTATTGCCGCCAACTGTAGCGGTAAGCCATGCACTCAACCTGTCTTTCTTCTGTCGTCGTCCCCCTTTTTGTGGTCTCCCTGTTCTTGTGTGCATCAGCATCATCAGGCGGAGGTACAGTGGCACCGGAGCATGAGGGAGCTGCATCCCAAATGGCCATGGAGGGCCACACCACGGACTCGGAATACACCAGTGGGACGGAGGGCGATGGGAGCTTCACGGCGGGGACAGGATCAGCAACCAGCAACACGGACTCGTCCTCCGATGGGATTTCCCTTGTGGTGGTGGCAAAATCTGTGCCCCCCACTTCTACAGGTACAGCCGCCACCCCCCATACCAGCACGTCCTCCCAGCAGCCCCTCAGCCTTCGCACCGTGCCCACTCACCCAGGAGGGTGGGCATCACCTTCGCCCCAGGCACCTCAGCCCCTGCCCCTGTCACCTCTGCTGCCCTCAGTGAGGAGGCCGTTGACCTCCTCAGGTCCCTCACTGTTGGGCAGTCTACCATTTTGAATGCCATCCAGAGTGTAGAAAGGGAATTGCAACACACAAATGCATTCCTGGAGGGCATTCATTCTGGTCAGGCTGCCCTTCATCTAACCCTGCAAACTCTGGCCTCAGCACTGATGGCAGCCATTGTCCCTGTGTCTAGCCTCCACCCTCCAACTTCCTCCACCCAGACCCAATCCCCTGTACCCCAGCCTATCCCAGGCACACCATCAGACCAGCCTGCACACACCTCAACACACAAGGGAAGCTCAGGCAAACATAAGCACCACACATCCCACAGGCACTCACGCAAGCATCACACACATACAGACACACCAACATCCACTTGCTCCACTGTGTCCCCCTCCTTGTCGTCTCCCTCCTCCCTCCCAGTCTCGTCTACACTCTCACCTGCATGCACTACCACTACAGCCACTATGTCCCGCACCAGCACACCCACCACCACACCCCGCTCACGTGCAGTCACCACCCCCACTCCCATTTACACGTCCCCTGTGTCCTCTCCCAGTGTGTCTGTGACGCCCCCTCCGAAGATACACAAACGCAGGCACACACCCACCCAACAGCCATCCACCTCACGACAGCCTCCAGCGCATGCACCTTCACCCAAAGTCACCAAACGTACACCTCCTACAACCACTACCTCTTCCTCCACTCCCAAACCCCCTCCAGCTACCCGTCCCAGTGTTTCTAAGAAACGTTTCCTGGCCAACCTTGACCTCTTTCCCACCCCCCCTCCAACTCATAGGTCCCGTACTAGCACCTCAGCCAAACAATCGCTGGGACCAGTGGTGCCTGTTACAGGTATGTGGAGTGCACCGGCCACCAGGCCAGCCAGTGTGGCACGGAGCCACAGCACAGCCAGTCCCCCCCCTGTGAAGCACCAGAAATTGGACAGTGCCCGGCGGGAGAGGGGGAAGACTCCAGCCAGCAAAGCCGCTCACAAGGGTCCTGGGGGTAGTGTCGACTCAGCTGTGACTCCTCCTAAGGTGGGGAAGGGGCAGAAGAAATCTCCAAAGTCTGGGAGGAGCAGCACAGCAGAGAAGACCGCCATCATCCCCGCTGCCCAGGAGGCCACCGCCAGCCCATTCGTCACTGGCCAGGAGGCCACCGCCGGAGTCACTGCCCAGGAGGCCAGCCCAAACGTCACTGGCCAGGAGGCCACCGCCAGAGTCACTGCCCAGGAGGCCAGCCTAATCGTCACTGGCCAGGAGGCCACCGCCAGAGTCACTGCCCAGGAGGCCAGCCCAATCGTCACTGGCCAGGAGAGCCCCGCAAGCCACAGCCCAGCCGACCCATGAAGGACCGCCAGCCACAGGCCTGCTGGGCAATGAAGGACCGCCTTGGCAAGCACCGCTGAACAGGACAGGGACCGCTGAACAAGGCAAAGGCCACCATGGCAAGCACCACTGAACAGGGCAAGCACTGCTGAACAGGGCAAAGACCGCCATGGAATGCACCGCTGAACAGGGCAAGCACCGCTGAACAGGTCAGAAACTGCCAACTCAAGCACCGCTGAACAGGGCAAAGACCGCCATGGAATGCACCGCTGAACAGGGCAAGCACCGCTGAACAGGTCAGAAACTTCCAACTCAAGCACCGCTGAACAGGGCAAAGACCGCCATGGAATGCACCGCTGAACAGGGCAAGCACCGCTGAACAGGTCAGAAACTGCCAACTCAAGCACCGCTGAACAGGGCAAAGACCGCCATGGAATGCACCACTGAACAGGGCAAGCACCGCTGAACAGGTCAGAAACTGCCAACTCAAGCACCGCCGAACAGGGCAAAGACCGCCAAGGCGAGCACCGCTAGCCCATTAGCGGCAGGGGTAGTGACGCAACTGGGACCGTCACGGGTGAGTGCTGCACTCTCGGCACCAGTCCCCCTCCAGAACCAGTGGAGACATGCATCCACTCCGTCTGTCCTGCACAGGATGAAGCACTCTGGGCACCAGTCCCCCTCCAGAACCAGTGGAGACATGCATCCACTCCTCTCCACTCCGTCTGTCCTGCACAGGATGAAGCACTCTGGGCACCAGTCCCCCTCCAGAAATAGTGGAGACATGCATCCACTCCGTCTGTCCTGCACAGGATGAAGCACTCTGGGCACCAGTCCCCATCCAGAACCAGTGGAGACCATTATCCACTTGAGAGACTGTGGCTTTGCACTCCCCAGGATGGTACAGTGGGCAAACCACCCACTGTAGAGAATTGAGAGACTGTGGCTTTGCACTCCCCAGGATGGTAAAGTGGGCAACCCACCCACTGTAGAGACTTGAGAAACTGTGGCTTTGCACTCTCCAGGATACATCAATGGGCATGGAGCCCCCTCGTGGATCTGGCGTGGTGCACTCATCCGGCTGAGGCGCCCCCCCTTTCCTTCCCCCTGAGGTGCCTCTTATATTTCTATCTTATGCCCCTGCAGTGTTCTCTCCGTTTTGATCAGGTATCTAGTGTGGGCCTCGCCCATGCATTTTGGGCCCAGTGGTCCACGGACAATGAATGGTGCATTGCCTGCACTAGTAATCGTGGTGTATATTTTGTTTAATGTGTATATATATACATGTATATATTTGGTTACTGTATTTTGATATATTACAATGGTTCAACTCATTTCCTTTTGTCCTTGCATTCTTCTGGGGGGGTTGGGGGTTGTTACTGTAATGTTTGGATATGCATTGGTGTGTGTGTTGTAGTGGGGGTTGTGATGTTGGTTGTGTGTGTCTTTGTGCTTTTCCCTTCCCCTCCCCTATGTCGTAGGTGCAGTACTCACCGTGGTCTTCGCCGCCGGCGTTGTTGATCCTCGTATAGGAGCAGGAAGACTATCGTAGGGAGAATATGGAGTTCCGGCTCCATGGTGTCGTCGTTCCTCGTGGGGTGTGTAGAGGTGAGCGTTTTCCCTTTGAAATGGCTGTTTCCGCCGTGTTTTTATCCGTGGTGAATCCGCCCCGGAAAAGGTGGCGGATTGGCCTGTTGTGATACTGTGGGCGGTACATTGTCCTCCACCTGTCTGTTGGCGGTGACCGCCGCGCTGTTTGTCTGTACCGCCGTGGCGGTCGGAGTGTTAAAGTGGCTGTCTTTGTTGGCGTTTTCCGCCACGTCCATAATTCCAAATTTTTTACTGTTGGCGGTTTTACCGCCGCTTTAACACCGACCGCCAGGGTTGTAATGACCACCTATATCTCCAGGTCCTCTTCCACCATGTCATCTTACTCTTTGCCCTGGTCCTCCTGCTTGTTGTCATCCTGGGCAAACATGTCCACTTTGTTCTGGTCCTCCTCATTCACGTCATCCTTTACTTAGCCACCCGGCTTGGTCATCATGGTTCCAGTCATCCAGGTCTTCTTTGTCCTGTCCTCCTTTTCCTCCTTGTCCTGGTATGCGAGGTCCTGATACTTCGGGCCTCTGTGACTTCATCTTTCTCTTCTTCTTGGTTGTGGTCCCAATTTTCCTCTTTGCCCTGGTCCTCTCTGCTCTTGTCCTGCTGGCTCTGGTTACCTGACGATCTTATCTTGACTCAGGTCCTGTTCTCCTAGTCTTCATCACTCCCAGTCTGGTTTTCCAAGTAGTGGTATTCATATTCCTGTCCCTCACAGTCAGTGTTTTCATCCTAGTTGTGTGCCCACTAAGCTTCATCCTTATGCTACTGGCTTGCATTGTTTGGGTCTTTGTATGCCAAATCCACTAAGTTCTCGTCCTTCTGGCTATCCTAGTCTTTTCAGCCCCCCTCCTCCTAGCTCTTCCTTTTCTTTCCTGATCCTCTTTACCCTTGCGCATTTGACTTGGTCCTTCTGAACCTTCTCATCTAACCACTAGTACATCAGTTCCTGGTCCTGCTGGTTCCCACAGTTTACCTGGTATCTTGTGTCTTAACCTTCTTACGCTTGCTCTTTTAACCCTGGTTCTACTGGTGTGGATCATCCTTGTCCTCCTGGCCCTGAGGGTTTTCCTCAAGGTCCTCCTGGCACTGCACTGAATGGTCTGGGCCCTCTTGATCCTGGCTCTCTTTGTTTGGGTCTTTCTGAGCCTAGTCATTTTGGTCCTGGTTCTCATGGACATTGTAGGAAGTTGGCTCTGTATGTACTATTTCAAAGTAAGGAATAGTATGCACAGAGTCCAAGGGTTCCACTTAGAGGTAAGATAGTGGCAAAAAGAGATAATTCTAATGCTCTATTTTGTGGTAGTGTGGTCGAGCAGTAGGCTTATCAGAGGGTAGTGTTAAGCATTTGTTGTACACACACAGGCAATAAATGAGGAACACACACTCAGAGACAATTCCAGGTCAATAGGTTTTTGTATAGAAAAATATATTTTCTTAGTTTATTTTAAGAACCACAGGTTCAAGATTTACAAACAATACTTTAAATGAAAGGTACTTCACTTAGGAACTTTAGGAACTTTGAATTAGCAAAATAGCATATACAGTTTTCACATAAATGACATATAGCTATTTTAAAACTAGACACTGCAATTTTCAACAGATCCTGGGGGAGGTAAGTGTTTGTTAGTTTTTTCAGGTAAGTAAACCACCTACGGGGTTCAAGTTTGGGTCCAAGGTAGCCCACCGTTGCGGGTTTAGAGCAACCCCAAAGTTACCACACCAGCAGCTCAGGGCCGGTCAGGCGCAGAGGTCAAAGTGGTGCCCAAAACGCATAGGCTTCAATAGAGAAGGGAGTGCCCCAGTTCCAGTCTGCCAGCAGGTAAGTACCCACGTCTTTGAAGGGCAGACCAGGGGGGTTTTCTAGGGCACCGGGGGGGACACAAGTCCACACAGAAAGTACACCCTCAGCGGCATGGGGGCGGCCGGGTGCAGTGTGCAAACAAGCGTCGGGTTTTCAATAGAAAGCAATGGGAGACCAAGGGGTCTCTTCAGCGATGCAGGCAGCAAGGGGGGGGGGCTCCTCGTGGTAGCCACCACCTGGGCAAGGGAGAGGGCCACCTGGGGGTCGCTCCTGCACTGGAGGTCGGATCCTTCAGGTCCTGGGGGCTGCGGATGCAGTGCCTTTACCAGGTGTCGGGTCTTTGAAGCAGGCAGTCGCGGTCAAGGGGAGCCTCGGGATTCCCTCTGCAGGCGTCGCTGTGGGGGCTCAGGGGGGTTAACTCTCGCAGTCGCCGGGGAGTCCTCCCTGAAGTGATTGTTCTCCACAAGTCAAGCCGGGGGCGCCGGGTGCAGAGTGCCAAGTCTCACGCTTCCGGAGGGAAACGCGAGTTGTTTCAAAGTTGCTTCTTTGTTGCAAAGTTGCAGTCTTTGGTGAACAGAGCCGCTGTCCTCGGGAGTTCTTGGTCCTTCTAGATGCAGGGCAGTCCTCTGAGGCTTCAGAGGTCGCTGGTCCCTGTGGAAAGCGTCGCTGGAGAAGTGTCTTTGGAAGTGGGGAGACAGGCCGGTAGAGCTGGGGCCAAAGCAGTTGGTGTCTCCGTCTTCTCTGCAGGGTTTTTCAGTTCAGGAGTCCTCTTCTTCTTAGGTTGCAGGAATCTGAGTTCCTAGGTTCTGGGGAGCCCCTAAATACTGAATTTAGGGGTGTGTTTAGGTCTGGGGGGTTAGTAGCCAATGGCTACTAGCCCTGAGGGTGGCTACACCTTCTTTGTGCCTCCTCCCTGAGGGGAGGGGGGCACATCCCTAATCCTATTGGGGGAATCCTCCATCTGCAAGATGGAGGATTTCTAAAAGTCAGAGTCACCTCAGCTCAGGACACCTTAGGGGCTGTCCTGACTGGCCAGTGACTCCTCCTGTTTTTCTCATTATCTCCTCCGGCCTTGCCGGCAAAAGTGGGGCCATGGCCGGAGGGGGCGGGCAACTCCACTAGCTGGAGTGCCCTGGGGCGCTGTAACAAAGGGGGTGAGCCTTTGAGGCTCACCGCCAGGTTTTACAGTTCCTGCAGGGGGAGGTGATAAGCATCTCCACCCAGTACAGGCTTTGTTACTAGCCACAGAGTGACAAAGGCACTCTCCCCATGTGGCCAGCAACATGTCTGGTGTGTGGCAGGCTGCTAAAACCAGTCAGCCTACAGGGGTAGTCGGTTAAGGTTTCAGGGGCCACCTCTAAGGTGCCCTCTGGGGTGTACATTACAATAAAATGTACACTGGCATCAGTGTGCATTTATTGTGCTGAGAAGTTTGATACCAAACTTCACAGTTTTCAGTGTAGCCATTATGGTGCTGTGGAGTCCGTGCATGACAGACTCCCAGACCATATACTCTTATGGCTACCCTGCACTTACAATGTCTAAGGTTTTGCTTAGACACTGTAGGGGCATAGTGCTCATGCACTTATGCCCTCACCTATGGTATAGTGCACCCTGCCTTAGGGCTGTAAGGCCTGCTAGAGGGGTGACTTATCTATACTTCATAGGCAGTGTGAGGTTGGCATGGCACCTTGAGGGGAGTGTCATGTCGACTTAGTCATTTTATCCCCACTAGCACACACAAGCTGGCAAGCAGTGTGCCTGTGCTGAGTGAGGGGTCCCCAGGGTGGCATAAGACATGCTGCAGCCCTCAGAGACCTTCCCTGGCATCAGGGCCCTTGGTACCAGGGGTACCAGTTACAAGGGACTTACCTGGATGCCAGGGTGTGCCAATTGTGGAAACAAAAGTACAGGTTAGGGAAAGAACCCTGGTGCTGGGGCCTGGTTAGCAGGCCTCAGCACACTTTCAAATCAAAACTTAGCATCAGCAAAGGCAAAAAGTCAGGGGGTAACCATGCCAAGGAGGCATTTCCTTACAGACAGTGATTCCAGTCCTGTTAGTCTTTCTGGTTCTGGTTGTTTTGGTCCTCCTGATCTACCTCACTGTGGTCCTGCTGCCCACAGATCCTAGTCTTTGTGCTCTACTTAGTACTCTGGGCCTTTCTCCTATGGTCATGCCCTCTCCGCAGTCCTAAGCCTGTTCCTGGTCCCCTTGCTGCTGATCATTCTACTCCCACTTGCTCTGGTTCGTGTCCTTCTAGCTCTGGTATTCTTGGTACTGCCCTCACATCTTCCTTGCTTATTCTGGCCACCTGGTCCTATTGACCTGGATCTGGTCTTCTTGCTCCTTGCTTCTACACAAGAGAGCCCTAAGATAGCTGAGGCCAATGTCGCCGCACTGTTTCTACCCCTCTGACCGGTGGAAACTTCATAATATGACGTTTCTGCCAGTCAGCCCAGTGGAAAAATTATAACAGGACAGTGGTGAGGCTGTCGGCTTCAGAGCAGCCTCACCCCGCCATATTGGCGGTCTCGGCAGGTCGTAATGAGGCCCTTAGTCTTTGTCCTCTTGGTTTGCCTAGTTCTCCTGGATCTGTTTATTGGCCATTTAGTCTTATTGGTCCTGTCACCATTTATTCAGATCCTCTTGGTCCAGGTTCTCCTTATTCGGGTCCTCCTGAGCCTGGTCATTTTGATCCTAGTCCTCCTGGTCACTACTGTCCAGTACACTTGGCCTACCAGATTCTGGTTGGCCTTATTACATCTGATCCTCCTCACCCTGGTCTTGCTACTCGCCAAGAGTATATTGTAATTGCAATTGTAATTACAATTGTATTTATATAGCACTTACTTCCCTTGACAAGGCGTTGAAGTGTTTTCTGTGAGTAGCACGCTACTCCGAAACCCCAAAAGATTAGTAGTAGAAAGTGTAGGGAGTCATGCGTACAGTATTAGTATTGGTATAGGGAGGTATGAGTTAATTTGAGTGGAAGACATGTGAGTCTGTTAGTTTGTTTGAATAGATTAATGGAGGGGTGGAGATGGGAAGAACCCAGGAGTGTTCATTGGGAGATCATAGTAGTAAGATGAGGTCCGGTATGAGTAAAGGAGAGGTGGAGAATGGAAGAGTCTGTAGAAAGAGATTAGAGATATCATTGTAATTGAATGCGGTTTGGAATGACTCAAACAGAATTTAGTACAGTTGAGATCAAGTCGTAAACTAAGGTTTGGGTGAGCAAGGAGGGCTAGAGAAGGGAAGAGTCTGGGAAGGGATATTGTGGAGATCATAGTAGTAGAATGGGCTTGGGATGAGTCAGAGAGTGGAGCTAGAGGATAGATTGATAGAGGTATAGGGTCATGATCAGACAGACTAAAGCTTTTGAGAGAGTATTTTTTTTCCTCTTGTACAGCAGGATTATCATAGTATAAATATAGATGTTTACATACATGGCTATATGCAGTCCTTTGCTGTTTGAGTATGGTGGTTATGTAGGACAGAGCCAACTCTTTTTTTTTAATTCAGGTTTTATTAACACAGCACAAATGCAATCAGTGGCTACAATACACCTTAAACATATGTTATATTGCAGAATCTCAAGCAAGTGTTGCATTCAATCTACCTATTAATACCCAAAACACCCCTCCCATTGTCAATGATGCTTAAGCCTCTCCACTATGACTTGCTTTGATAATTGAGTTGCCTCCCATAGTTGTTCAGGCTAAGACTCATTTACACAGTGTAAGTCCCATTGACCCCATATATTTTTCCATTTGTTCAAACAGTCTCTTCCTTGGTATAAACATTTTTCTGCACATTGGCACCAGTCTATGGCCCTCATTATGAACACGGAGGTAAACATCGCACCGCCGGTGGTGGTGGTAACAACCACCAACAGACGTGCGGTCCGAACCGCCAAATAATGAACCAACTGAAACACAGGCATCCTGAAAACCACTAACCTCCAGCAGAGGAGTGCCGACAACAACAGCAGAGCCCGCCCACAGGCCGACAGAAAGGCCCCACCCGCCCATCAACTAATGAAGCACTAGACCGCCGTCAGTTCAGGGGCGGGAACCACCGCCACGCAAAGGCAGGCGGAAACAAACCAAATATAAGGAAACACTCACCGGAGGCTCACACAACACGCCGAAGCAGACATGGAGAGAGAGTTGCAGATCATGCCAGCCCTGCTCCTTGCCATATACCTCCGAGACTGAGACCACCAATAAAGACGATGACGGTAAGTACTGCAACCCACTAAACAAGGGAAGAAAGGGCACAGTTACATACCCACACACTCCACCCACCCTGCAACACTCCCACAACACAACCCTTCACAGCAGCACAAGCCATACACCCCACAGCAAGTGGTACTTACCCGACATAAGGCAAATCCAACCTGCCCAAAGTACATACATGTGCCCAACACCCCCAAACAATGAAACGAGAGACCACGGATTCAGAGTGTGCCTCAAACAACACAGGCTACACATTAACCTTTATTGTGCTCACTGAGCAACAGAAGAGCATAGAATGCCAATGGTCAGTCCATATTCAAAGAAGTCCGATGGGCCACAATGGCCCCAAAATGACTCTCACAAGTGCAACGGTACTCCACCTCATAGGGGCAACAATGGGGCATCCAGGTACCTCAGGGACCAGGGGCAGGGGGTGGTGTGGTGTGGTGGGGATTCATGACTGGGGGGGCTTAGATTTCCGTTTGGAAGGTGGAGGGGGCTTAGGTTTTGTAACAGCAGCTGGTGGAGTGGACTTGGCCTGGGGTGCGGCAGAAGTTCCTGGGCCAGCATGGGATAGCTTCCTCACAGGGGAGGTAGCACAGGAATGGGAAGGGCAGAGAGGGGCGGGCTGTGACTTGGGAGGAGTGGACAGGGCAAGGAGGTGAGCACGTTTAGGGATGAGACGGGTGGGCCAGTGGGTTCAAATAGGTCAACAAGGGCTAGAGAAAGTTTCTTAGGTGCAATTGGGGTAGACCTGGAGGAAGGCGTGGGAGTAGAGGTAGAAGGAATGGTCGTGACAGGTGTAGGTGTGCGTGACGTGGTGCAGGTGACTGGACAGTATGCTGAGGTGTTGTGGATGTGTGATTGGTGGGTGTTTGGTGCGTTTTAGTGTCTTGGGAGGAGGGGGATGGACACAGTGAGACAAGACAGGCTGCCAGTGTAAATGGATGTTGTCTGGGTGTCTGCAAGTCTGGTGAGTGTGCTGCAAGTGTCAACTAAAATCATTGTGGTGAGTGCAGGTGTGGTGTCTGGGGTGCATGAATGTTTGTGTGCTATTGTGGTGACTAAAGGGAAAGGGACAGCAACATTGAATGAGGGTGCAGTGCCTGTGGGTGTGCATGTACAGGGGACAGGCAGGGAGGCGGAAGAGGTGGACACACTGGGGAAAGTGGATGTTGGTGTGTGTGCATGTGTATGTTGGCTGTGTGTTTTGAAGTGTGCTTCTTGTGTGTTGATGTGTGCCTGCGTGTCAGAATGTGTGCTTTGGATGGGTGAAGGGAGTGGGGTGCTGTCAGGGGTAGAGGTGGTTGGAGTGGGAATCAAATGAACAGGGACAATGGCTGCTGTCAAATAGGAGGCCAGAGCCTGAAAAGATCTCTGTAGGCCAAACATGGCACCGTGAATGCCATCCAGATAGGCATTGGTCTTCTGCACCTCTGATGCTAGCCCCTGGAAGGCATTGACAAAGGTTTTCTGCCCTACAGAGATGTTTCTCAGGAGGTCAATAGCCTCCTCCGTGAGGGCAGCAGGGCTGACTGGGGCAGGGGAGGAGGTGCCTGGGGCGAAGGAGATGCCCACCCTTCTGGGTGATTTGGCACGGGCAACTCAGTGGGGAGCAACTGAGAGGGCGGTGATGGTATGGGGGGGGGCGGAAGATGACATGGTAGGGGTGGGCCCACTAGGGTTCGCCACCACCAGGGAGCTCCCATCAGAGGAGGAGGAGGAGGAGGTATCGGAGTCACTCCCCCGCGGTACTCCCCTTGCCTTCCAACCCACTGGTCCCCTTGGCGTCGGACAACTCTACCTCTGAGGATCCGTGGGCTGCTGCCTCCCCACTCACCGGTGCCTCAGCTCGCTCGCCAGATGATGCAGACAACAAAAGAGAACAGGGATGGGGAGACAAAACAGGAAAGACACTTCTGAATAGCTGAATGGAGGTACATTAGTAGTTCACACATACACCCACCCAGAAATTATTTACACCTACCTCTATACACATGGCAATGCCCCTGACTAGTGGAGAGAACCCTGCTCTACAGCCATTCCCCAACTAACTTAAGGACCTGACGTACTGTAGACTAGATCTTTACACCCTACTCCCCATGAGGGCCATTATGTAGATGGACACCAGTCAGAGTCACTAGACAGCAAAAATACAAACGCACACACACACATCCATCAAGGAGCCAAAATATGGTATATGTTCTCACCCGCTTGTGACTGCTGTGCAGCCTTCAAGTGCCCACCCAGGTCCGGGTACGTCACCGCTAGGATGCGTTGCATAAGGGGGGATGGGCACCCCTTCCTCGTTGGGAGGACTTCCTCAGCTGGGACAGATCTTCCTCGCCCAGTGCCGCAGGTCCTCCCACCTCTTCCTGCAGTGGGTGCTCTGCCGGTTGTAGACCCCCATGGTCCACACCTCCTTGGCGGTGGCATGCAGAAGTCCCCTCGTCTGGTGGGCGCTTACCTATAAGGGACACACAGAAAAGTAACACTGAGTTCAGAAAATGGCCAATCATATACAGCTGGCTATACGTCCACTATGGGATGGACATTTAAAACAGCCTAACAGCACACACTCAGCATTTCAGGGATCCTGGACCATACAGTGTCACAGGTGCACACATGTATGCAGCCAACAACCACCATTACACACATCCATGTACCCTAATCCTCCTACTCACCTGTCCCTCAGGCTGAACGCAGAGCTTGGCGTTCAGGGGCAGGACCCCGTCCACAAGCTTCTCCAATTCCTCGTGGGTGAAGGCCGGGGCCCTTTCCCCTGCAACACGTGCCATTTCCATGACCAGAGGCAGGACACAGCAGTACACTCAGTGGAGTACCTTGCCTGCACGAGATCAGGGAGTCAAGTGAAGTTGGGATGACGAGTTTGCGTATGCACCGCGGCGGTGTGCGGAGATCATGATATGCTAAGAATGCCTATTGCCATGTTAACCAATGAATTTGCGCATGGCGGTACACACTGACTTACACCATTATGTCAACCGCTAGCAGTTTGAGGTCACTTCCACCACAACACTTCTGGATTACAGGGGTCAGACATTTTGGCCTTAACTAAGCAGTTGTAAAACCTTCATCACCACAATGCAGGCTATACTGTCCCCTAAACACCCATAGGCATGAAACAATATACATTACCTAACCGGACCAGTCCTGATACATCATTGTGGTCATGTTGCTGTAATGTCACACACACTAAGCATTTGTGTCGTCGACAATCATGCCAGCAGTGCTGAATGAGAAACAATGTGTGCAGATGTATGTGTGTTCCTCACACATATTTTCAACTCATCCTAGGTACAGACCCTTGTGGCGAGGGAGGGCCCTATCGGTGTACAGACCACTTGTTGATTTGCAGACCATGGTGGAGCATCACATCATTATTAATTACTGACTCACTCGTGCTACTATTGATGAACTTTGTGCATTACTGAATCCAGCACTCAGATCGGCTAATCGTAATCAGCATGCCATCCCTACTGAAGTGCAGGTGCTCTCTGCACTCCATTTCCTGGCCACGGGCTCATTTCAAGTGACAGTGGGCATGGGTGCAGGTTTTTCACAGCCAATTTTTTGCATTATCCTGTCCAGATTCCTGAATGCATTTGTACGACACCTGCAGTCCTATGTGAGATTTCCCCAAAGTGCTGACCTCCCTGCCATCAAGTCGGATTTCTATGCCTTTGCCAACATATGTGATAGGTGCCATTGATGGCACCCACATAGCTATCATCCCCCCAAGAGTCAGTGAACAGGTGTGCCGGAAACAGGAAGAACTTTCATTCCACGAACATTCAATTGGTGTGTACTACAGACCAGTACATCTCACATGTGAATGCCATGTTCCTTAGATCAGCCCATGAATCCTTTGTACCGAGGAACAGTAGTGTGCCACACAAGATGGAACAACTACAAGAGGACAGAGGATGGATCATATGTAGGTGTTTCTGACACTTATTGCCACATAGCAGACAGCCAGGCTGTCTTCCTCTGAGGGTTGTCAATGACATTCCTGCTTTGCACCATTTTCTAGGTGATTCTGGCTATCCCAACTTGCGCTGGCTCCTGACACCAGTGAGGAATCCTGGAACAGATGCCGAGAGGAATTACAATGAGGCCCATGGATGTACTAGGACGGTGAAAGAGCACATAATAGGTCTCCTGAAGGCTAGATTTTGTTGCCTACATATCTCGGGAGGTTCCCTGGCCTATGGGCCTGAAAAGGTGTGTAGAATAGTGGTGGCCTGCTGCATGCTGCACAATGTGGCTGTCAGAAATTCTATCTCCCTCTTGGAGGAGGAGAGTGCTGTATATCCAGACCAGCTTCCTCAGAGAGGGGATGAGAGTGATGATGATGATGAGGAAGGGGAAGATGTAAATTCCAGGACCCAACTGATACAACTCTACAACTCTGTAGGACAATTGGAAGAGATTGCTGTCTGTGCAGCATACTGTCAGTGTGCCTTATCATCTAGGGGGGTGTTGGGTCAATACTCATTGCCACTGTGAGCAGGTCTGCATAGGAGAGGTTACATTATGGTATAATAGTTCAACAGATCTGTAGGCAGAACAACATGTAATGCGTGTGGTGCATTTCCTGCTACTCAAATCATAATAAAAGAGTTATCATACAGTTGCATCCATACTTCAGTTTGTTTCAACATAATGACAGTGGACATTCTAACAGGAGAACTGGTATTTTATTTGGTGCAGGGATTACATTGTGAAGATTACAGTGATGAGAGTGGGCTACTGGTGGTTGTACAATATGGCAACATGATTGCAGCATTTGTTAGAAGTAGCGGTAGGTCCATCTTTGTTTCCAGGAGTTTGTTGTAGTTTTCACATGGTTTGGTCATTGATTCAGTGGGACACTTGGAGGACAGTTCTTGCCAGAGACACTTCTTTGAGGGGGCCTTGGTCTTGGCAGGTGTTTCAGTGTCATATCTGGGCCTGAGGGTCCGTTTGGGTACCTGGTGTTGGCCTGTATGGCTTGAAATGGATGTCCCTTGCGTGTCCTGAGAGGGTGGATCATGTGCAGTTGCTGCTGATGCTGTTGTTGTCCAGTCTGTAGCCTGGCCTGTAGTAGGGGCGTCCTGTTCTGTGTGGGCCTCAGGCTGTGTTGGGGCAAGCTGCAGCAGCGCACCTGCTATGCTGGCCATTGTGACATTGTGCAGTTTCCACTGCTCCATGGACTCTTGGTGGTGTGCTAGCTGCATCCTTTGACTCCAGGTGTCGTGGATACTATCTGGGCCAATCTGTCCTGGGTATTGTGATATGCTCCCAGGACCTCAGAGATCACGTCCTGGGCTGCAGCATCCATCCTGTGGCCTCCCCCCTGGGCCACTGATGTCCTCCCACAGGGCCTAGCCCCCTGTGCCTGTGTCCCCTGCACAGGTCTGGCGGTACCACTTGTACTGGGGCCATCATCTTCCTGCCTGTTGGTAGTGGGTGACTGTGGCCTCTCTCCATGTGTTCCACCAGTCTGTGGCCTGGATACACAGGTGTGGGGATGGTTGCCCTGGGCTGATGCTGTTGGCTGGGTGGTAGGGGTGTCAGTGGTATCCTGGGTGGGGCTGCTGGATAGTGACAGTCCAGTACTGTGTGAGGGGCCAGGGTGATCGTCAATGTCCAGAGTTCCATCCCCAGTGTCCTGGGAGGTGCCTCTGTCTCCCTGTCGGGCACTGCCACTCCTTGTCCTGTCCGTCAAGGTGGCATGGGTGGTGGTGCCTGTTGGGGGGAATGGACATGTTTGTGACAATTGCATGATCAGATGGGGTGCACAGGACTGGGCAGTTTAGTGCAGGTTTTCACAGTTTGGGGCCATGCAGGGTGCTTTTGTGAGGTTAGCATTGCATTTTGCTTTGGATGTGGAGGTGCATTATGGGTGCTATAGGCCATTGTGATTCCTTGCAGTGGTGGGTGGCTGTACACAGGGGGAGGGATGTGGGCCTGTTAGTGGGTTGGATGTAGTGATTGTGGCCTGGGTGGGGTAGTTGTCCTGGTGGGTGTTGGAGGGGTGGGGTGGTGCATGCATTACAGGTGTGAGGGATATGGGGTAAATGTAGATGACTTACCCGAGTCCATTCCTCCAGTGAGTCCAGTGAGCCCCTCAGGGTGCAGGATGGGCAGTATCTTTTCCTCCCAGTCAGTGTAGTTGGGTGGTGTTGGTGGAGGTCCTCCCCCAGTCTTCTGGACTGCAATGTGGTGCCTGGATGCCATGGGCCTGACCTTCCCCCGCAGGTCATTCCATCTCTTGCGGATGTCATCCCTGATGCGTGGATGGTGTCCCACTGCATTGACCTTGTTGACTATTGTCTTGCATAGCTCCATCTTCCTGGTGATAAGTGAGTACTGGACCTGTGCCCCGAATAATTGTGGCTCGACCTTCAATTTCTCGTCCACCATGGTCCTTAGCTCCCTTTCTGTGAAGCATGAGTGTTTGGGGGGTGCCATAGTGTGTGTTGTGAATGGTGTCTTGTGTGGATCTAGGTGAGGGTGCTCTTGTGTGGTTGGGTGTGTGAGTCGTGTAATGTAGCGTTCAGTGTCTGCCTGTAATGTTGTCCGTCTGGCTTCTCCTATTGGCGATGCAAAGGATTGTGGGGTGTGTCTGTGAATGTTTTATAGTGTTGTGGATGTGTGTCAGGTGTGTGGGTTTCAAACTTGCCAATGTATGCATTTCTTACTGTTGGGTCCACTTGCAGCCCGTGACAGTCTGTACCGCCAATGGTCGTTTGGCTTCCACTGACCGCCGTAGTGATTTGTGCTTCATTATTTGGAGGGCTGGGAGTTTGTGTGCTCGGTGGGGCGGGAGGTCCAGCATTTCCGCTGACAAGGTCCTGGCGGTGACTGGTGGCAGGGAGATTTTTGATGTTTTCTGATTTTTGCATCATTATATGGCGGGTTTCTGTTCACTGCCAATGGTGGTCTTCTGTTCGCCGTCGCCACGGCCATCGACGGTGTTTACCGCTGTGTTAATAATGAGGGCCTATGTCTTTGCACCAATCTTGGATCATCGGTGGCAGTGTTGCACCCCCACCCCCTTGCTAAGTTCCATTTAGCTACAATGGCCCTGATTTACAGCCAAGTTGCCTTATATCGAGGACATGTCTGTTCTCCTTTTATGTTTAGGAGAAGCCATTTTGCATCTAATGTGATCGGTATTGTCACTGCCGGAGACATCATGACTCCCTCCCAGTAGGTTTGTGTCATTGGGTACGACCACAATGTATGTATAAATATGTCATCTTGGCCACACCCTCTTATGCAGTCCTTGGTCAGGGACCTCCCTATTTTATGGAGCAGGGTTGAGGTGTAATTTGCTTGATATAAAATACGTAATTGAACCAGGCGGAAACGTGCATGAATGGCTATTTCTCTGGGGCTTTGTGATTCATTGTCAAGTTGCCATATATCAGGATCCCATTGTACCTTGAGCAGTCCCAGAACCTCTGTGGCACTATTCAGAATTTTCTTGTATATTACTTTGTGGTCATGCGGTCAAGTAGGTGTCTATCGTCCAGGGGAGCGAATTCCTCTATTTCTGTATCCCGTGGGAGGTAGACACATAGAGCATGTGTTACTTGTCGGTAGCGATAGTACTCAGTGTCAGTGAACTGAAACTCTGCTTGCAATTCCTCGAAGGTCTTAGGTCTGTTGCCTTTCCACAGGTCCCCCAGATTTTGTATGCCTTTCAGTTCCCACTTGGAGAACCCGCGTAGCCCTCATAGCTCAGACAGTAGATCACTGCACCAAAGCAGGGTCTGCTCTGTCAATCTGTCCCCCCAGTCCAGGAAACACATCGTAGCTGGCCAAAGATTGGCAACGGTTTGAGTATGAACAGGTAGTGTAGCCCTTGCATTACTTTGGTACGGTGCTGGGAGGTAGCCCCTAACACCCATAGCCTCTCGTTTGGCCCGTATTGCAGGTTCCTGGCAGTCTGCGTTGATCACCACCAATTGGGAGGCCCAGCAGTACTTAGAAATGTCGGGGATGGCCAATCTTCCGTTGTAGACCCCCCTTTGAAGCTTAGTCAAAGTGATCTTTGCCGGTCCCCCTTCCCAGAGCAGAAGTTGGACCTCTTGTTCAATTTTTTGGAAAAGTGAGTGAGGCATGGCGTATGGTGTGCTTTGCAGCTCATTTAGGGAACATGGTAGAGCCAGCATTTTATGCAGGGCGGCTCTGTCCATTAATTATAATGGCAGCTTTCACCAGTTGGCTACATTGTGGTGGAATCTATCAAAGAGGTTGTAAAGATTCCTTGTTAGGAATTCTGTTCCATTTCTAGTAATATAGCTTCCAAGATAGGTGAATAATTCTAAGTGTATAGGTGGTGATATCCCCCTCAGGAGACTGGGCATCCCCCACCAGTGGGAACAGACATGATTTATCCCAGTTTATGGAATAGCAGTAATGATCCCTGAAAAACCGGAACATCTGTATCACTCTGTCAATTGACAGGGCAGGGTTCCTGAGGTATAGGAGGTCATTGTCTGCATATAGGGAAATTGTTCCTCTCAGTCATGTCCACCCTCCACACCCCCAGAGAAGCAGGCCCATCTTCACCCAGGCCGCCAGAGGCTCTAGCGCCCTGGCAAACAAAATGGGGTCAGCAGGAGTTCCTGTCTGGTACCCTTGAAAGAGCCAACTCTTGAGTAGTCCCCTTAAGATAAGATAGTTATCTGTGGATCTCATATTTGGGGGTAATGAATTCCATAGTTTGGCCGCTTGAACAGAGTCTTTTTCTTGTATGGTGGTGTTTAGAGGTGGGGTGCATAGATGTGTGTTATAATGATTTCAAAACAGATGTTATCACACTAAAGGCACATGAAAAAGAAACACAGAACATTGACAACTGAAAAGACAGGAGCCTCGCCAATTATAGCAATTCTTCCCTCAACATGCGCAAGAATGTGTCCACAGGTCTTCTCCACATTCTTTTCAGAAGGAACAAAGTTGAATGTATAATAGCATTGCAGTGAACAACCCACAGGAACTGGAATGAGGAAGTACCCTGAGTGTCTTTCTAAGTGTGTGCCATACCTGAGATGAATGTTGGAATGCATGTGTTGTGCACCAAATAGAGGCTAACATAGGAGGTAAATATCCTCCAAATGTAATGCTTATTTCTGTGAGGGATCTCAGTAATTTTGTTCCTGACGACAGCCAAGTAACCCGGGCTCGGCACAGAAAGGCAGAAACATGTTGACCTTCTGTAGGAGGCTGGCCTGGCTTATAGTGGGTACCTGATGGTACTTACACCTTGTGCCAGGTCCAGTTATCCCTTATTAGTAGATTAGTAGTGTTCTAGCAGCTTAGGCTGATAGAGGTAGCTATAGCAGAGCAGCTTAGGCTGAACTAGGAGATTTGCAAAGCTCCTACTACACCTCTCATATCATATAGGTACTATATCGAAAGAAAGACAATACTCAGGGTTACTAAAAATAAAGGTACTTTATTTTAGTGACAATGTGCCAAAAATATCTCAGAGGATATACTCCCTTAGGAGGTAAGTAAAATATACAAAATATACGCACAAACCAAAATCAGGTAAGTAAAAACATTCAAAAGGTAGTGCAAACACTGTAGAATACGATAGGATGCCACAGGCCTAGGGGCAACACAAACCATATACTAAGAGAGTGGAATGCGAACCACAAATGGACCCTAGGCTAGTGTAGTGGTTAGAGGGTCGCTGGGAGTGTAAGAAAACACTAAGGCTGTCCACGATACACCACCCAAAGATCCTGGAAAGTAGGAGTAAAGTACTACTATTTCCCCAGAAACACACTGAAGTCGTGATAGAGGATTTTGCAAAGACCACAACAGACTGCAAAGCACTGAAGATGGATTCCTAGACCTGAGGACCTGCAAAGGAAGCGGACCAAGTCCAAGAGTCATGAAAGTGTCCGGGGGGGCAGGAGCCCATTAAACCCCGGATGAAGGTGCAAAATGGCTGCCTCAGGATGGAAGAAGCTGAAGATTCTTCAACAACGAAAGGTGCAAGGAACTTCTCCTTCGTGCAGAAGATGTCCCACGGAGTGCTGGAGGATGTAGAGTTGTTTCTTTGGCAAAACACCACAAACAAGCCTTGCTAGCTGCAAGGGTCACGGTTGAAGAAAAAGGGTGCTACCTGGGCCCAAGAAGGACCAGAATGTCGCCACTTGGGAGAGGAGACAGGGGAGGGCCTTAGCAACATAGAGAGCTCATGCATAAGACAATAGCACCCACAGAAGCACTTGAACATGGGTTCAAGAAGTCTGAACATGGCGGTCATTTCAACACTACAAAGGAGGGTCCCACAAAGCTGAAGATCAACTCAGGGAGCTGAGCATTGTAGGGTAGAGTGCTGGGGACCTGGGCCTGGCTGTGTGTGAAGGATTTTGAGGAAATGTGCACAGAAGCCCTAGCAGCTGCATTCACGCGGTGCACAGGATTACTGTCTGGAGAGGGAAGGCAAGGACCACTAGACAGTCTGGGTCACTTGGGTCCACCACCTGTGTTCCAGGGGCCATGCTCGTCAGGATGAGAGGGGTCCCAGAGTACCGGTGATGCTGAAGTTTGGTGCCTGCTGAAGCAGGGGGAAGATTCCGTCAACCCACGGGAGATTTCTTCTTGGCCTCCAGTGCAGGATGAAGGCAGGCAGCACCCAAAGCATGCACCACCAGGAAACAGTAGAGAAAGCTGCCAGCTTTAGGCGCTACAATGTCACTGGTAGTCTTCTTGCTACTTTGATGCAGTTTTGCAGGTGTCCTGGAGCAGTCAGCGGTCGATCCTTGGCAGAAGTCGAAGAAAGAGGTGCAGAGAAACTCTGGTGAATTCTTGCAAGTCGTTATCTGAGGAAGGGCCCACAGGAGAGACCCTAAATAGCCCTCAGAGGAGGATTGGCCACCTAGTCAGGTAAGAACCTATCAGGAGGGGTCTCTGACGTCACCTGCTGGCACTGGCCACTCAGAGGCCTCCAGTGTGCCCTCACACCTCTGGATCTAAGATGACAGAGGTCTGGGACACACTGGAGGAGCTCTGGGCACCACCCTTGGGGTGGTGATGAACAGGGGAGTGGGCACTCCCCTTTCCTTTGTCCAGTTTCACTCCAGAGCAGGGACTCGGGGTTTCCTGAAATGGTGGAGACTGGCTTATGCAAGGAGGGCACCATCTGTGTCCTTCAAAGCATTTCCAGAGGCTGGGGGAGGCTACCCCTCCCCAGCCTTTAACACCTATTTCCAAAGGGAGAAGGTGTAACACCCTCTCTCAGAGGAAATTCTTTGTTCTGCCTTCCTGGGACTCGGCTGCCCAGACCCCAGGAGGGCAGAACCCTGTCTGTGGGGTGGCAGCAGCGGTAGCTGCAGAGAAAACCCAAGAGAGCTGGTTTGGCAGTACCCGGCGTCCATAGTGGAGCCCCAGGGATGCATGGAATTGACACCCCAATATCAGCTTTGGCATGGGGCGACAATTCCATGATCTTAGACATGTTTACATGACCATATTCGGAGTTACCATTGTGAAGCTACATATAGGTATTGACTTAAATGTAGTGCACGTGTGTAATGGTGTCCTCGCACTCACAAAGTCTGGGGAAAGGGCCCTGTACTATGTGGGGGCACCTTTGCTAGTGCAAGGGTGCCCTCACACTTAGTAACTTTGCACCCAACCTTCAGCAAGTGAAGGTTAGACACATAGGTGACTTATAAGTTACTTAAGTGCAGTGAAAATGGCTGTGAAATAATGTGCACGTTATTTCACTCAGGCTGCAGTGGCAGTCCTGTGTAAGATTTGTCTGAGCTCCCTATGGGTGGCAAAAAGAAATGCTGCAGCCAATAAGGATCTCCTGGAACCCCAATACCCTGGGTACCTAGGTACCATATACTAGGGAATTATGAGGGTGTTCCAGTGTGCCAATTAGAATTAGTAAAAATGGTCACTAGCCTATAGTGACAATTTTAAAGACAGAGAGAGCATAAGCACTGAGGTTCCGGTTAGCAGAGCCTCAGTGACACAGTCTTTCCTCAGATACACACACCCAGGCCAGCCTCCTACACCTTCTTCGATGTAGGGCGTAATACAACTTCTTTGATGTTTTATAACCTTGTGACGGGTATCAAGGACTGAAAAGTAATAGTCTGATTTTAAAGTTTAGATCCCCAATTGCAGGCTATGCAGAAAATACCATACAAAGAGCTCCCTCTGATAAACGAGGTAGATTCCGCACAGCTGCAATAATAGTATCTGTGGCAAGGACTCGATGATAAAGCATTGCCACTGGTGCAAATTCCAGTGGGTGAGATTCCTCATAACAAACCATGTGGTTTCCCTTAGCAATTAAGAAGTACAAAAAGGTTCACTTGGGAAAGGTGGCAACTCTCCTATGTGATTGGATAGGATACACTGCCCTTCCATTGACCGGTGACCTTTTTTTCTTTATGGCCGCCTAAATAAAGACCTGTTTCACACCATTTTTATGGCCGCAGGTCATGTTGTACATCATCTGTACTACTCAGTTTGTGTCCAGCTAAACAGATTATGTACCAATTTGTGGCCGGCAGGCAAATAGCAGAGATCATATACTGTCTGGTCAATGGAGGGTTAAATAGTGACTTCCATTCCTTTTTGTATAGTAGGTCAGTGGTCTATGTATGTGTAGCTTTAATTTCATATGGTGAGAACCGCAGAGCTTAATTTGTGAAACAATGAGTGTCAGTGCTATTGAAAATCAGAGCACTTAATAGCAATTTTATGTAGTCTTGAATTCATCTCAGGCCTCTTTAACCCACTACCAGACACAGCAGCCCTTTATCTAGCCCTTGCGGGTCCCTGCTTTTTCCCTTTGTACTTTATTTTTCCTTTTCTCCCTTTCACCTTCTTTCTTGTTTGTGTGTTTTTATCTCTATTGTTCCTGGTCAATCTCAAATGAGAATTAATAAGACCCGTGCCCAGAAATTAGTGCAAGTGGGCCCACCGCTAACCATCGGCTCAAATTAAGTGAGTCGCCATGTAATGCTTGAATGAGTCTGTTAGGTGGCCAAAGCTTTTTAGCAGTGAATGGAAATTTATTTCTTGTATCTACTGGAGAGTAGGTGAGGGATCCCCCACCATACAGTGTAATACTTGGAATAAGTGTGGCTCGCAAACAGCCCACAGTAGCTTGAAGGATGCGCGGATTTGTCAGCACACCAAGTCACATATTTGTACCATCAGCAGATGCAAATCATTTTCATGGAAAGACACCTTTCTGCCAGAATGACACCACACACATCGGGAGGGAGATCAAATACCCTCAACTGTTGCCGCTCAATCCTCAAAGAGCAACTGACCTGTCCTACTGCTGCAGTCTCCAAGAAATAGGGAGAGCTGCCAGTACTATGCAGATCACCAAGAAGAACCCCCTTGGAGCAGAGGAGCTGCTTCCCTGCATATGCAGGCAACCGAAGAAAGAACTGTGAGGGTCAGACTCACCAAAATCGAATGCCAGATATCACCACTGCACCAGAGCCGGCTAGCCCGAGCTGAAGTGGTCCAGTGGTGTCAGTGTGTTTCCAGGCCCTCCAGAGGCAAAGCTCACCTTGACTTCGTCCACTGTGTACGTAACAATGACATATGCAGCCTGTTGCTGCAGACCCCCTGCAACCGCCAGTGACCAGGAAACAGAAACCCGGTGTTTCAGTACACTTCTCCACCTGTCTGCCCCATACCGAGGAGAAGAGGTCCATGGATGTCCTAAAATCTCCCAGCCTTGTGAGACCTCTGCCCACTTGTTAGTTTGGTCGGACTGGACCCCCACTTCATGCCTGCAGCCCGTGTATGTGGGCCCCCTGCAACTGCAAGTAACTGATATCTAAATTTCTATAAAAGTATGTGTTATTTTTATAAATTGGTGTCGGATTTCTTTATTGAGTATGTGTCTCGCTTACTGTATGAGTGTGTGCCTTACATGCTTAGCACTGCTCTCTAATAGGTCTAACTGTTTGACCAAACTACCCCAGAAGAGAGCATTTGTGATGCTATTTGTTCCTCTGTGATACCTGAGGGGTTTGCCTGAACTCTTTGCACAGTGTACCTCATTTTGGTCCACTGTATTAAGAGCCAGCTTCCTACACAGACCCTCCTTGTCCAATGCTGAGCCATTAAGATGCCATGGGTCCTGTCGTTCCTGATCCTCTTGAGAACTCTGGACAAGAGTGGTATTAGTGGAAATGTGTACAGGATTTCTGAGCTCCACTTGAGACAAAATATGTCTCTGAGCAAGAGCCGCCTTGGAAATTCCAGCACGCATAAGTGCTGAGAGTGCAAGTTCTTGCCAGTGGTGAATAGATCTAACCAAGCTTCTCCCCAATCTCAGAAGAGACCTTGTATCACCTTGAGATGGAGACGCCATTTATGATCCACAAGTCATTGATGGCTGAGTTTGTCTGCTCTGGCGTTCAAAGTGCCTGCCAAATGTTGAACCATAAGGAAAATACCCAGATGGCAAAGGACCTCTTGAAACTGCAATACAACATGGAGGTGGTGTTGTTCGTAAACACCTGAACCAGGCTTCCCTTGATAGGAGGGAGAAAAGCTTTCAATGCCAGGGGAACATCTCTCATTTCTAACAGATAGATTTGGAGCTGAGATTCCGCCAGACATCAGAGTCCTCTGACCTCCACCTCTCCCAGATGGCCACCCCAACCAAGGAGTGACCCATCCGTCACTACAGTGATTCCTGAGCGGGGATGTTGGGGTTTACCGCTGACCCAATCATGATCCGTGAGTCACCATATTAGACCTGGCATCCTTAGCGTGGTCTCCCCTGTCTTTTTTGCCTCTGCTTCCCATATTTTGACTGTGTGCTGGACTCCGTTTTTGCTGTTTTTGGTACTCTGGGCACCTTACCACTGCTGACCAGTGCTAAAGTGCGAGCACTCTCTGTGTAAATTGTATGTGTAATTGGCTTTTCCATGATTGCCATATTTGATTTACTATTAAGTACCTAGTAAAGTGCACTAGAGGTGCCCAGGACAAATGCTACTAGTGCGTCTGCAGCACTGGTTATGCCACCCACGTGAGTAGCCCTGTAAACATGGCTCAGACCTGCCACTGCAGTGTCTGTGTGTGCAGTTTTAACCAGCCAATTCGACCTGTGAAGTGTACCCACTTGCCAGGCTCAAACAATACCTTTTTAAACATGTAAGGCATTCCTAAGGTAGGCCCTACGTAGCCCCATGGGCAGGATGCAGTGTATGTTAAAGGTAGGACATGTACTGATATATTGTACATGTCCTAACAGTGAAATACTGCCAAATTGAGTTTTCACTGTTGCAAGGCCTATCCCTCTCATAGGTTAGTGTAATTTCCCTTTGGGAGCAGATAGAAATGTTAAGTTTGGTGTCTCTGAACTCACAATGTAAAAATTCATCTTTTGGCAAAGTTGGTTTTCAAATAGTCAGTTTGAAAATGCCACTTTTAGAATGTGTATATAAATCAACAAATTAGGTCAATTCGGGGGAAGTATATGCCTAAACTCCCATGGCATTTACAATACTTTTACAATCAATTTTAATCTCAAATACATGTATAATACTCTCAAGCAATTGATATAATCATTTAATGATTACTGAAATTAAAAATATCTCCTTTGATCATAAAAAACCTTTTTATAAAGTAGGTGCTCCCATTATACGGCGCAGTGAAAGTGCAAAGTGATGTACGTGCAAAAGTGTTATGTACAATATATACAAATGTGGTTAAAAAGCAATAGAGAAAAGAGCAAACTTCAATAAGACCCCTTCAGTCCAGGTGTCTTGAAGTTACTCATATATAATCCACATATAATATAGTCAAAATTTCGACCCTGTATCAAGACATCAATTATTAGTGGGTCATCCTGAGGACTGAAAAGCTCTTTTCATAGGGAACGCCTAATATTTCAAATATCCTATTTAAACGATTCCCATTAATCCATAGAATACAACTCCTTTTATGTTTATATTTTCTGGTGTAAATGATTTATCAACATCTTAGAAGATTTTGTCCTTTGACCTTTTTCAGGAAGTAGTTGAGAAGGCATAGATCGAGGATACGACAGAGGTCTCAATTCTTTTTTGGCACCAGAAAGTAGTGGGAATTGTAACCTACTCCTGATGCCAGCACCCTGCCAATAGCTCATTTGGCCAGAAGAGCTCCTAATTTCTGTGGCAAGAACGAAGGGTGGTCCTTTGTCAGCTGATCAGTGAACCATGGCAAACGTGGTAGAGTCTGTTGGAAACCGCGTTGGAAAATCTGAAGCACCCATTTGTTCAAAATGCTCCCCTGCATGGGGGCAGGTGGTGCATCATCCTGTCACCAAATGGGTGCAAATGATGGCATGAGGGCAAACTAAAGAGGCTTTGTGGTTGCAGCTGCCAGGGGTTTGAATACCTTTTGAGTCGACCTCTGGCTGTGGTTCCCACAAGGCTTGGGGGAGCCGTGTTCACAGCCATGAAAGGCTGTGGTGCCTGCTGGCTGTGGTGGCTAAGGGAAAAAGGACACAGCTTACATTCCCTACCGAAGACACAGAACGGGAGTGTTGCGTAGGCTCTCATTATTCTAATGAGAATACTGGATTTGAGCGGCAGAATCGCCTGCGGTGTGGGAGACTGAGTCTAACCCACTACTGGTGACACCTGTTGGCCTAATCTGGCTTTTGCTCCGGCTAACTAGCAGTACCTCATCTCATCCTAAGAGCAGGGATGTTTGGGCAGCCGAGCGCATGACACAAATGAGTCCTCAGGGAAATCGTGGTCACTCAGATCGCATCCGTTTCTCTCAGTTACATTAGTCTCACATATACAAGGACAAGCTGAGGCAGTATATGTTTCAATAAGGTTTTAATGAAGCAACTGCATCTCAGATAATAAAGCATGTACTGCAATAACCAGGACGGTGAAGCATCACAGGATTAAAATTGTGACAAGGAAAGTAAAGCATAAAATAACGCTACCATATTGTCACTAGAATCATTAAAATAATTCCTACCTAGGCTATGTTAGAGCACAGCATGTTAAGCTCTATTTCTGCCCTTCAGGTTTCCCTGGGAAGACATCATCCCTCATACCTGAGCAAGAGGCCTGTAGCCTACAGAAGCAGCTGTAGCAAAGCGTTCAGCAAACAGCATACAGTCATGTTCATGTGGCTGGAATCTCCCTCTAACGTGTATGGGACTGAGAAGTGTTTTTATAATAAAACAGCTGAGGTGCATGGAGCTATAACTTAAATGGCTACACAACAGGAGGAAGTCAGAATGCGGTTGGTGTGGGGCCATGGTGAGCCCCAACGACCTAAGAATAGTGCTACTTTCTTTTATTCATTTGCTCAAGCTCCAAATCTGCCTTGTTGACAAAAAGGTGAGTCCCATTGAAGGGCATGTCCATACAGGATGCCTGGATATCCCCCTAAAAACCAGTTGTCCTCCGCCAGGTGAGACATCGGAGTGCCACAGAGGAAGCAATGGCTCTACCCACCATGTTGGTCGTATCCAATGGGCATCTCACTGTGAACTTTGCTGCATCTGTCCTGTCAGCAGTAGCTTAGGAGAGTATGGCTTGTGCCTCTTGCACGCTATAGGCAGCACTTGCGCACCCAAATCCCACGCAGTACGGGGATAACAGCCCAATAAGCATACAGTGAAAGTGCTATAGTGGTGTAAGAGAAAATCCTCTTTCCGAAGGTATCCAGCCTCTGAATGCATCAGGATTTAACTTGGAGGTTGAGGCCTGGACAACCAGGCTCTAGAGGGGGTGTGGTGCTGGGAGAGGAAGGCTGAGACCTGTGACGTGGGGTGATAGCACCAGCTTATAGTCCTGTGCACAGGAGAGCCTGTGCAGGGCTTGGCCCAGGCCTCGATCAGTACTCAGTGCCAGCTGCAGACTCCACGGGGACAACCTGGGAGCGGGTCCTGGGTTTCTGACATCATTTCCTTTTGTTGTATGATAAATGTGATTGACACAGAAAAGTCGAAAAGCACTTCAACTTCTTGGACTTCTTTTTGTGGGATTTACCTGAAGACGACCGGCACCACAGGTTCCCTTGCAAATGGGTCCTGGGGCCGTGCAGAGTTGCGTGGTGAGGGGCCAGAAATTTCATGGCCCACTCATGAATGGCCTTCGGATTCATAGCCCTGCAATCTCTCAGGCAGTGAAGTCATGGCCCCGTTACAGGCACAACAAACACACCAAGTGGGGGCCTGTCGCAGACTCTGTCTTCTTGGGTGCAATACTGACACCTATTTCCAAAGGAAGAGGGTGTAACGCCCCTCTCCCAAAGGAAAAGCTTTGTTCTGCCTTCCTGGGCTCAAGCTGCTTGAGCAACAGGAGGGCAGAAACCTGTCTGAGAGGTGGCAGTAGCTGGGGCTGCCTGGAAAAGCTCAGAAAGCTGTAATGGCAGTCCTGGGGGTCTTCAAAGGAGCCCCCAGAGTGCATGGGATCATACAACCAATGCTTGCAAAAGCATGGGGGTATGATTCCTACATGTTTGATACCAAGCAGGATCCCAGTAGACACAGTCAAACACACTGACAAACAGGTTAAAAGTGGGGGGAGCCAAGCTTGAAAAAGGCCATTTTCCTACAACCATTCTGTCAAAAAATAACCAGGCCCAGGAGGTGGGCAGATTGGTTCCACTAATATACAAGGATGTCAGCAATAAGGAGCTACACAATGTATCAGTGGAGTTGGAGTTAGAATCATAAATCTGACCCCACCCCTGCCACCAAATAAATTGCACTTTCCCCAAATGCTAGTAGAGTTGGAGTAATAAATTAAGTTCACTTTGCCAAAAATAAAAATTGAATTGGAGTGGACTTGCTAACTACCTTGGAAAGTTGAAGAGGCCATAGAAGGTGACATAACCAGATGTCCCCAGAGTTCGCTGCCAACCTTGAGTCCAAAATGGCAAAACCCAGGGACCCTCTGGGGGAGCTCTGAGCACCACCCCTGGGCTGGTCATGGACAAGGAAGTGGTCACTCCCCTTTCCTTTGTCCAGTTCCGCGCCAGAGCAGGGACTGGGAGTCCCTGAACCGGTGTAGACTGTATTATGCAAGGAGGGCACCAAATGTGCCCTTCAAAGCATTTCCAGTGGCTTGGGAGGCTACCCCTCCCAAGCCTGTAACACCTATTTCAAGGTAGAAGGTGTAACACCCTTCTCCCAAAGGAAATCCTTTGTTCTGACTTCCTGGTTCGAGCATTTCAAGCAACAGGAGGGCAGAAATCTGTCGGTCTGGGAGGTGGCAGCAGCTGGGGCTACCTGGAAAACCTCAGAAGACTATAATGGCAGTACTGGGGGTCCTCTAAGGAGCCCCCAGAGTGCATGGGATCATACAACCAATGCTTGCAAAAGCATGGGGGTATGATTCCTACATGTTTATACCAACCATGCCTATGTTCAGAGTTACCATTAAGTAAGCTGGACATAGGTAGTGACCTATATCCAGTACATGCATAAAATGTCGTCCCCGCACTCACGAAGTCTGGGAAAATTGTCCGGGAGGTCATGGGGCACCTCTGCTGGTGCAGGGGTTCCCTCACACACACGTACTTTGCACCCTGCCCTCAGGGCTGGAGGGCCTGCTATAGGGGTGACTTATAAGTTTCCTGGTGGGGTGTAAATGGCAGTGAAAGGGTGCATGCACCCTTTCACGCAGGCTGCAATGGCAGTCCTGCAGAAGCCTTTGCATGGGCTCCCTATGGGTTGCAAAATATATGCTGCAACCCATAGGGATCTGCTGGAACCCCATTGCCCTGGGTACCTAGGTACCATATACCAAGGACTTATAAGGGGGCACCAATATGCCAATTTTGGGTGAAATACTGTGTTAGCTATAGCAAACAACCAAATTTAAGGGAGAGAGCATAACTACTGGGGTCCCGGTTGGCAGGATCCCAGTAGACACAGTCAAACACACTGACAAACAGGCGAAAAGTGGGAAAATTCCAGCTAGAAAGAGGCCACTTTCCTACAACTATTCTGTCAAAGAATAATCAGGCCCAGGAGGTGGACAGATGGGTTTCACTAATATACAAGGCTGTCAGCAATATGGAGCTACACAATGTATCAGTGGAGTTGGAGTTAGAATCATAAATCCGACTCCACCCCGCCACCAAATGAATTGCACTTTCCCCAAATGCTAGTAAAGTTGGAGTAATCAATTAAATGCGCTTTGCCAAAAATAAAAATTGGATTGGAGTGGACTTGCTAACTACCTTGGAAAGTTGAAGAGGCCATAGAAGGTGACATAACTGATGATCAATGGCTGTTTTGCTGCACAGAAACAAAAGGCATATTGCTAAACATCAACCACTGAGGGCTCATGTCAAATGTATCGTACACCTGACTCACTCAGTAGAATGGTTCTAAGAGGAGATGCCAAATACAGACAGTAAACATTACCAGGGTGCTGGGCCAAATGCATGGGTGGTGCAGCCCCCCCCCCCACGTGGCCCCCTGCAGCTGCTCTCCACCAGCCTTTAATTGCAATAAAACCGCATTAAAATGCTGGGGGAGAACCAGGTCGTAATCAGGAGGGCGGCGCTGCATGCATAGCCGCCCTGGCTGATTCCGACCTCTGTCACCATCAGCCTATCGGGACCACTGATCTCGGCTGAGACGGTGGTACCCTGGCTGTCTGACAGTCAGGGTCACAATGTGGCGGTTGGACCGCCACAGCAGCGGCGGTCCTGACCGCCACCGCAAGGCTGGCAGTCTCAAGACCGTCAGCCTTGTAAAGAGCCCCTAAGTCTGGGTGAGTGGTGGTTTGGAGCTGGGGGTTATAGCTCTTTCACATATTTTATTATATTCTAAAAATGGTAATACAGTTTATGTAAAATTATTATTTAATATTATCTTTTGGTAAATCCTGCTTGCAAAGTTTATAATAATTATGGATTTCAAAAAATGTTTATTTTTTATAGACTAAATTGAAATTAATAACAAATATATTTTTAAAAAAACAATCACTTGAAAATGCCTGTTTTGGAGACATTCTATATCTTGAAAAATAAAAGTTAATGTTTAATTAAAAACTTTTATATTTATTAAAATATCTATACAACATTGTGTAAAATACTTTTCTTCATAATTTCTTTTAGATTACATTATTGTTAGAACTGTATAATTATTTAATAATGTAATAATGTACTGATATCTTTCATTAATAATAACTGCAAAATAAAATTATACAGTATAAATCTTATTAAAATTAAAACGTTAATATGTTTTGTAATATCATAACATATCTTTTTAGTATTTTAAATGGATACTAATAACGGAATCACCATTCTTTTGTTAAGCACATGTTTTATAAAAGGTCACATGTACGATTCTAACTCGAACTCCAATTTTATTTGGTAAAGGTTTATATAACTGGAGTGATCAAATTTACTATTTTGACCCAAATCACGCATTTGTTTTGGGAAAGAACATTTAATTCAGTGTGTTAGATTTAGGGGTCATTATGAACACAGCGGGAATCCCCGCCGTGTTCATGCTGGCGGTCTTATCACAGACCGCGAGTCCCCTTGAGGCCCCGCCGGCCGAATAATAAACATTCTGCTGGGCCGGGACATTGCCCACGGCTCCATATCGAGCCATTGTCAATGCTGATGTGCAGCGGGTGCAGCAGCACCCGTCACGCAGATCACTGCCTGTAAATCGGGCAGTGACCTGCGCGACAGGGCCTCGGAGCTCCCCTTCCACCAGCCTTTTCCTGGCGGGTGAACCCGCCAGGGAATGGCTGGCAGAACAAGGGTTCTTTATCCGCAGGGCAGCGCTGCTTGCAGGCGCAGCCCTGTTGGATGGAGAATTCCGCCATTGTCAGGCTGCCTGTCGGCGGTAGCCTGGCGGTGGTGGAAGGCAGCCTGTGGCAGTCCCCACTGCCTTCATTATGTGGCGGTCTCGACCGCCATGTTCATAATGAGGGCCTTAATCTTCTAATCTTCTAACTCCAAATACCACGTTTATATTGGAACATTTATATAATTTCAGGGGTCAGATTTACTATTCTAACTCTAATGCCTCAGTTATTTGGGAAAGTGCAATTAATTTGGGGCTAGAGGAGTATATTTACCAGTCTAACTGCAAACTCACTTTTATTTGTGGAAAGTGCATATAATTTGAGGAGTTAGATTATTATTCTAAATCCATTGCCCCTAATATTTGTGAAAGTGTAGAAAATTAGAAGATCTTATTTACTATTCTAATGCCAACTCCAGATTTATTTCAGGATCATGTTTACAATTCTAATTCCAGTCCCACTTTGTCCCACTTTGTTTTGAGAAAGAATGGTTAATTGGGTGACTTTCATTTACTATTCTACCTCCACCCCCACTTTCAATGAGGAAAGTTCATATAATTAAGGGAATGAAATTTACTCTTTCAACTCAGTATCACTTTACTTGAGAATGTGTATATAACTGGGGGACAAAATTGCTGGACCAATTAGAATTCCATTTTCATTTGTGGAATGTACACATAATTTAGAGGATCTAAGTTACTATTGTATTTTATTTTTGGCAAAGTGCATTTAATTGGGGTATTATAACTCCAACTCTACTAATTTTTGGGGAAAGTGCAATTAATTTGGTGGCAGGCTCGGGTTGGATTTATGATTGTAACTCCAGCTCCACCAATCCATTGTGTAGCTCCATAATATTATACAAAAGGGCTCAGATTGTCCATTTAATAGGAGGTGGGGGGCAGTTTTAGTATTATAGCTCCAATATTACTTTCAATTTAGGTTTGGGGAAAACTCAATTAATTAGAGAGGGGGAATCAGACATTTGGGGCCAGATGTAGGAAAAAATCAAATTGCGACTTGCAATTTGCGAGTCTGTGCGACTCGCAAATTGCAAGTCGCAATTTGACATGCAGAAAGGTGTCTCAGACACCTTCTGCAACTCGCAATGGGGTCGCAAAGACCCACCTCATAAATATTTATGAGGTGGGTTGCAGTTTGCGACCCCATTGCGAGTATAGGCACTCGCTAACATGGAGAGCAGGCCTCCATGTTAGCGACCTGCCTTTTAAATAAAGGTTTTTTTTTTTTTTGAAGTGCAGCCCGTTTTCCTCACAGGAAAACGAGCTGCATTTCAAAAACATCCGACACCTTTTGTTTCGGTTTTTTCAGGGCAGGGAGTGGTCCCTTGGACCACTCCCTGCCCTGAAAAAATAATTTGGGGTCCATTCACAAAGGGGACCTTCCCGTTTGCGAGTGGGTTACCATCCACTTCAAGTGGATGGTAACTGCGACTCCATTTGCGACCGCGTACGCGGTCGCAAATGGAGTTGCATACCACTCCGACTCGCAAATAGGAAGGGAACACCCCTTCCTATTTGCGAGTCGCAAATGCATATTGCGAGTCGGTAACGACTCGCAATATGCATTTGTGCATTGCAAACCCACGTTTGCGAGTCGCAAACGGCGATTTTCACCGTTTGCGACTCGCAAAAGGGTTGCTACATCTGGCCCTAGATTCTAAAAATTGGAACCCACTTTGATTTCAGAAAAGTACAAATAATTAGGGGAGAGGGTCTGATTTGTTATTCCTACTTCAAACTAATTTTCATTGGGGAAGTGCATACAATCGAAGGAGTCAGATTTAGCATTTTTATTCAAATATCAGTTTTGTTACTATTCTAACTCCAAATCCAGTTTTAGTTTGGTAAAATACATATAAGTGAGGTATCAAATTTACTTTTCTAACTGTTATCCCATGTTTATTTGAAGAAGTATGAATAATTGGGGCAAGGCTAGATGGGTTAGTGTTAGACCTGACAGCCTTAGGGTGGTCACCCCTAACTTTTTGCCTGCCTCCCTCCACTTTTTGGACTCTGTTTTTGCTGGCTTTTAGACTCTGCGCACTGTACCACTGCTAACCAGTGCTAAAGTGCATATGCTCTCTCCCTTAAAACATGGTAACCTTGAATCATACCTGTATGAAGTAAAGGAGCGGAAAGGGGAGGCCACTTACCTAGTGGACCTCCAAACCCCTAGGAACCCCCTAAGGGTGCTCCATGTCAACCGGCTAAAGGCTCATTTTGAGAGGTCTGAGGTCAACATGCTTCTGGTCACAGATGAAGGAATGGAAGAGGAGAGTGAACCTCTCTCCGACCTCCTCTCTGCCCAAGAAGGTGATGGGTCAGTGAAAGGGGTCATCCTCTCTGACTCCCTGACTCTAAACCAGAAAGGAGACTGCTATGAGCTGTTGGAGCAGTTCTCCCCCCTGTTCTCCCTTACTCCTGGACTGACCCACCTCTGTGTTCATGACATTGACACCGGTGACAGTCTCCTTGTGAAGAACAAAATTTACAGGTTATCGGATAAGGTGAAAGCCAGCATCAAGGAGGAGGTCTCCAAGATGTTAGCTTTAAGGGTTATCAAGAAATCCAGTAGTCCCTGGGCCAGCCCAGTGGTGTTGGTCCCTAAGGCTACTGCCCCAGGTGCCAAGCCAGAACTCCGGTTCTGTGTGGACTACCGGGGTCTCAACTCAGTCACCCAGACTGATGCTCACCCCATCCCCCGAGCTGATGAGCTCGTTGACAGGCTGGGCGCTGCCAAGTTCCTGAGTACGTTTGATCTTACTTCAGGGTACTGGCAGATCGCCCTGACTGAGGGGGCTAAAGAGAGATTCGCATTTTCAACCCCTGATGGCCATTACCAGTTCCGGGTGATGCCATTTGGATTGAAAAATGCCCCCGCTACCTTCCAACGGTTGGTTAACGGGGTCCTAGCTGGCAAGGATGCCTTCTGTGCAGCCTACCTAGATGACATAGCTGTCTACAGTTCCAGCTGGGAGGAACACCTGCTCCACCGCAAGGAGGTGCTTCAGGCCCTGCAACAGGTAGGCCTGACCATCAAGGCTGGTAAGTGCCAGATTGGGCAGGGTTCCGTGGTGTACTGGGGACACCTAGTGGGTGGTGGCAAGGTGCAGCCACTCCAGGCCAAGATTGAAACTATCAAGGCCTGGCAACCACCTAGAACTCAGACTGAGGTGAGAGCCTTTTTATGCCTCACCGGATACTACCGCAGATTTGTCAAGGGCTATGGTACCATTGTGTCACCCTTGACAGAACTCACTTCCAAGAAACAACCTAGCTTGGTGAATTGGACAGAGGCTTGTCAGAAAGCCTTTGACTCCCTGAAGGAAGCCATGTGCACGGCCCCCGTGCTCAAGGCCCCTGACTACTCCCAGGAATTTATCGTGCAGACAGACGCTTCAGAGCATGGCATAGGGGCGGTCCTAGCATAGCTAAATGAGGAGGGCCTAGACCAACCAGTAGTCTTTATTAGCAGAAGGCTATTACCACGGGAACAGAGGTGGAGTGCTAATGAAAGAGAAGCTTTTGCTGTGGTCTGGGCACTGAAGAAGCTAAGACCCTACCTGTTTGGGACTCACTTCCAGGTTCAGACAGACCACAGGCCCCTCAGATGGCTCATGCAGATGAGGGGTGAGAATCCAAAACTCTTGAGGTGGTCCATTTCCCTACAGGGGATGGACTTTACGGTGGAACATCGCCCCGGGGTTGACCACGCCAATGCTGATGGTCTCTCCAGATACTTCCGCCTTAGCGATGAGAGCTCCCAGGACGTCGGGTAGCTCTCCCCACTTTCAGATGGGGGACACACATGTTAGACCTGACAGCCTTAGGGTGGTCACCCCTAACTTTTTGCCTGCCTCCCTCCACTTTTTGGACACTGTTTTTGCTGGCTTTTAGACTCTGCGCACTTTACCACTGCTAACCAGTGCTAAAGTGCATATGCTCTCTCCCTTAAAACATGGTAACCTTGAATCATACCTGATTGGACTATTTAATTTACTTATAAGTCCCTAGTAATGTGCACTCTCTGTGCCTAGGGCCTGTAGATTAAATGCTACTAGTGGGCCTGCAGCACTGGTTGTGCCAACCACTTAAGTAGCCCCTTTTCCTTGTCTCAGGCCTGCCACTGCAAGGCCTGTGTGTGCAGTTTCACTGTCACCTCGACTTGGCATTTAAAAGTACTTGCCAAGTCTAAACCTCCCCTTTCTCCACATATAAGTCACCTCTAATGTGTGCCCTAGGTAACCCCAAGAGCAGGGTGCTGTGTGGGTGAAAGGCAGGACATGTACCTGTGTAGTTTACATGTCCTGGTAGTGTAAAACTCCTAAATTCGTTTTTGCACTACAGTGAGGCCTGCTCCCTTCGTAGGCTAACATTGGGGCTGCCCTCATACAGTATTGAAGTGGTAGCTGCTGATCTGAAAGGAGTAGGAAGGTCATATTTAGTATGGCCAGAATGGTAATATAAAATCCTGCTGACTGGTGAAGTTTGATTTAATATTACTATTCTAGAAATGCCACTTTTAGAAAGTGAGCATTTCTTTGCACTTAAATCTTTCTGTGCCTTACAATCCACGTCTGGCTGGGCTTAGTTGACAGCTCCTTGTGCATTCACTCAGACACACCCCAAACACAGGGTACTCAGCCTCACTTGCATACATCTGCATTTTGAATGGGTCTTCCTGGGCTGGGAGGATGGAGGGCCTGCTCTCACACAAAGGACTGCCACACCCCCTACTGGGACCCTGGCAGACAGGATTGAACTGAATGGCGTCCTGGTGCAATTCTTAGCCACTCTTTGAAGTCTCCCCCACTTCAAAGGCACATTTGGGTATAAAACAGGGCCTCTGCCCTACCTCATCAGACACTTGCTGCAGAAGAAACCTGAACCAGAAACTACATCCTGCCAAGAAGAACTCCCTGGCTGCTCAAAGGACTCACCTGTCTGCTTTCTACAAAGGACTGCTGCCTTGCTGTTGGCCTGCTGCCTTGCTGAACTCTTGTCTGGCTGTGAAAGTGCTCTCCAAGGGCTTGGATAGAGCTTGCCTCCTGTTCCCTGGAGTCTCAGGTCCAAAAAGACTTCTCTTTTTCACTCGGACGCTCCATGCGCCGAAATTTTCGCCGCACAGCTTGTTCCGCGGCGAGAAAAACGCTGCACATCGCCGCTGATCGACGCGACGCCTTCGGGACGACCGGAACTTCGACGCACAGCTTCGCAAGGACAACGCCGCCCGACCTCTAGAGGAGAAATCGCCGCGACGCCTGCCGTGAGATCGAAATTTTGACGCGCAGCCCCGCAGAACGACGCGCAGCCGGAAAACAAGCAGGAAAATCCACGCACAGACCCGGGACATCTGGTAATCCCCGCGATCCACAGAAAGAGACTGTCCGCGCGCTGGAAAACGACGCACGACTTCCCCGCGTGAAAAATAACGACGCGAGTCCGTGTGTGCTGGGGAGAAATCGACGCACACACCCTTTTTCCACGTATCTCTTCTTCTATGGCCCTCTGAGGAGATTTTCCACTCCAAACCAGGTACTTGAAAGAGACTTTGTTTGCTTTTTAAAGACTTAAGGCACTTTATATCACTTTTCAGTGATATCTCTACAAATTCACATTGCAACTTTATCCGTTTTGACCTACAATTATCCTGATGAATATTATATATTTTTCTAAACACTGTGTGGTGTATTTTTGTGGTGCTATATAGTGGTATTGTATGATTTATTGCACAAATACTTTACACACTTGCCTTCTAAGTTAAGCCTGACTGCTCGTGCCAAGCTACCAGAGTGTGGGCACAGGATAATCTTGGATTGTGTGTGCCTTACCCTGACTAGAGTGAGGGCTTTTGCTTGGACAGGGGGTAACCTGACTGCCAACCAAAAACCCCATTTCTAACAGTTAGGATTTCAGATCTAGTATTCTAGCTCTAAATCTACTTTCCTAGAGGAAAGTGCATACAATTGGGAGATTTATATTTAGTATCCTAACTCCAAGACCACTTTTGAAACTGTAAATAATTGGGGAGGTCATATTTACTATTACTCCAATTCCAGTATAATTATCACAAATTGCATATACTTATTAGGTCTGACTTACTATCAGAACTTCAAACCCATTCATATTTCTGGGACGTTCATATACTTTGGGGGGTCCTGTTAACTAAGTTAATCAAAATCCACTATCATTTTAGAACTTAAACATTTTTACAGTAGCCCTAATTACACATATTTAAAATATAAGCACTTGCTTTTAAATTATACTTTTCATATAATCGATTTGTAAGGGACAATCTAAACACGCCCCTCTCAAATAGCAATTCGGAAACATGGTACAGAATTTCTATTTGGGTTTGGTACATACCATAAAGCTATTTTTCAAATGCAAAGGTTCTGAGCTAGCGAACCTGGGCCTTTGCAACTGCAAAATAGCTTAGTACATCTGGACCAAATTTCTTTATGCACAGGAAATACATATCAGCAATTAGGAAAGCTAATTTTCTTGGTAATTCAGAAGTGTGATGGGCACAAAGATTTATTAGGATTAAAACAAATCAGAACACTTTACTTGGTGATGGGCAAATGATAAATATTTGCAGAAACCCGATTTCCAAACATTCTCATTAGTATGCTGTATAGTTTTATCAGTAAAACTACATGTCAGTTTTTGTGGCCATTTCAATGCAAAGTGTGCTGACTGCAAATGACAGTGTGCTACCACACCATGAACTGAAAAATATTCCTGGCCCGCCCTGATGACATTGCTGTTAGTGCACTGAGAGGCAAGTTAGGGGTTATGTGTACCCTAGATGTGGGCTAAATGTGTATTATGGATACAGCAAATGCTTTGTCAAGTAAATCAAACACAATAGTTTTTGTACAGCGGACATGCTGAAAGCAGATTTACGAAGGTGCTCTCATGCGAGAATGACAAAAAGGTGGCTCTGTGAAATAAGAGTTTTGCCCAGGAACACACAACTTGAGACCCGTTTATAAGTCAAGAGCATTACAGTTAGGCCGAGTAGATTATACACATGAGATCTGGTAATGTTTTAATGGTTTTCCAAGGTCTGAGTTTTTAAACTCATAAATGCCTTTGTGAATCAGCATCTTCATCGACAAAGGTGAAATACAAATGTGTAAAGAAAGATATTATGATTTATTCTGTCTAATTGGCAGACAAATTGTATGTCCACATGCTACGTCTTGGTCTGTGCTTTTCTATTGTGGCTCAGAGGAGAAGAGGTGCTGCTGACTCCCTTAATGTGTTAGAATCTAACTACACTGCCAATTTACCTGGCTGTCATCCTAGAAATGACCAAGGCCCTCAGTAGTTATCTTGATTGGATTAATACTGATTGATATGAGAAAGAGGATGGATGGTAAACTGGAATGTGGATTTCTTTGTATTACAAGAACAACATATGAAGAGTGTTAGTCAACTAAACTATTGAGGCCTAAAAAACAGACATGTATCCTGTATATGGGTAACAGAGCAGTCCTTTCACTTGATGTGTTGTGTTCGTGGAGTTTCATAGCCCTGATTTATTTATTTTTTCACTGCATCTTTTATTCAAAGATTCCTCGCTCTGTCTGTAGTGAGAGCTGCCTTCCCGGGTACCGCAAAGCTCCAATAGAAGAGAAGCCTATCTGCTGCTTTTACTGTGTACCCTGTGCAGAAGGAGAGTTTTCCAACATGACTGGTTAGTGAAACCTTTACATCTAAAACTGCCTAGCCAGAATAAACATGTAAAGCTCATATACAGTAAAGCAGAGGGTCAGATGCCTATTTCTTTAAAAAAAAAAATATTTATCACTTTATATTACGTACATCAAGAAAAACTAAAAACACAACACAATTAAAAACCCAGGTTGTGGGAGCATGGAATGTGTGCGGTAATCAGAAAAAGAACTATACTTGCAATCACAGCATTATTGCATAAAGTGGAGCATGTCAAGAACAGTTTAATCCATGTAGAAACAACAGTGAAGAGAAAAAACATACACGTTCTTAGAACATACAAGGTGCCATTGGGCAGCAGGCTGCATGGGTGGTCTGTGGTGCTAGGATGGAGTGACTGAGGATCTGATCAGTCAAGCTCTTGATTAAGTTGCTGTAAGTAGGTACGAAATGGTTGCCAATGGCCCTTCGGGTGGGATGAGGGTAGCAGCAGTGAAGCATAGACTTCACTAGTGTTATCACAAAAGGTGAGGCTCTTAAGCCATCCAGCTACAGTTGGGCGGTGCCTGCTTTCCCAGTATAGAGCTATTTCATGCTTTGCAAGTAGCAGCGCTAGTGTGGTAAATCTGCGGATCCCCTTTGGGATCTCTTGCACAAAACCTAAAAGAGAGAGAAGGGGGTTAAGTGTAAGAGTAATTCCTACCATTAAGGGAAGCTGACACAAAACAGCCATCCAAAATTCACCAATGTGGGTGCACGTCCATGTTATGTCAGCATGAAGGGTTTAGAAACAAAATGTCTGCCGTCCGCATCCTTGATCAGTGTGGTCAATGGGGTGAACTCTTCAGGTTACGAGTGGGTAAGTGAGGATCTGACTGCACAACGCACTGTGAATGCGTCGCTTTACAAATTGGTCCATATGAGTCGCTGCAGCAAAGCGTGCGTCTTCAGAATGAGAAAGAGCTTGCCCATCCGGGAAAAGTTGAGTAAGTGGCCAATTATAAAGCGCAAAGAGGGCCTGGGTGGGCGCAAACCCAGGGAGCGATAAGCGCGTTCCACCACAAAGATAGTACTAAAGTGTTTTCGTGGCCAACCAACTCTCAGGAGCCGTTCCACAAATTGATCGCTCCTGCCTGTTGCTGTGGATTCTGCAATGCCAACTATGCGCAAGTGGTTGAGGCGTGAGCTAGCCTCCAAATCCTTGTTTTTTATGGCAACCGTTTTGATGAGATGTTCCAGCTTGTTGAGCTATTTTTTCTATCTTGACCACGCTGTCCTCCAGTGTGGAAAGATGTTCATCAGCACCATCTAGGAGGGTCTGATGCCTGCCCAAGTGTTCTCCAATGCAGTCCAGTCCACCGGTGATAGCATCAAAGTGTGCATCCATATCACGAAATCCAGATCGTATCTCTGCCATGAGTGCCTCAGTGGAAGCATGCCAGTCAGGAACCAGTGGCCCTGCTGCATATTCCATGATTTCAGCAGGGACCTCAGATCTAGTCAGGTCCTTTGTGCATTCGAATGGCATTTTATTCTGCTTTGAATCTGTGCCTCTCATGCTGTGCTGCACATGTGAAGAGCGTGTGGTGGTGCGGACTGATGGACTGAGGTGCCTTGGAGGGCGACAGTGTAGATTGGCACTATCAGGAGTTGTGGAAGGCCAAGCAAGTAGGCCCTACGTGCAGGTTCGCTCTGGGCAAGGAGGGTTGACAGTCATTTTCAGTAGTGAGTGCAGTCTGTTGACACCTGCTGGGATAAGCAGGCTCGGCCAAACACAGGGGGTCATTCCAACCCTGGCGGTCGGTGATAAAGCGGCGGCCAACCCGCCAACAGGCAGGCGGTCAAAAAAATGGGATTCTGACCCTGGCGGGAACCGCCAACACAGGCCGCCACTTTAACACTCCGACCGCCACGGCGGGACAGACAAACAGCGCGGCGGTCACCGCCAACAGGCAGGCGGCAGACAATGTACCGCCCACCCTATCACAACTCACCAATCCGCCACCTTTTCCAGGGCGGGTGCCCCGCCGATAAAAACACGGCAGAAACAGACTACGAACGGGAAAACGCTCACCTCTATAGACAGCATGGAACCCGAATTAAACATCCTACCAGCTATTGTCTACCTGCTCATCTACCAGGAGTACGAACGCCGGCGCAGACGACAACGGTGAGTACTGCACCTACGACACAGGGGAGGGGGGAGGGGGGAGGAGGAAAGCTTACGGGCACACACATACGCCATACACCACCCCCCCACCCCAAATACCTACACACCAATGCAGAGCAACAAGTCAGAGTGACACCCCCCAAACCCACCGGGATAATGCAAAGACACAAATAAAATGATCTTTAAAATATATGTATAATATGGCTCCATTGAAGTTATGGGAAATATGCAATATGAAAGATACAAAATAAGGAATGAACATAGTTAAAAATATATACATAGGCAATAAGTCCTGCCCATTCTGTCAAAGTTCCATAGTCCGTGGGCCAATGTGCACAAACACATGGGCAAAGCCCACACAGGAGACCAGATACCATTGGAGAGAACACTGCTGGGCATCAGATGATAAAACTACAGGCACCTCAGGGGGAAGGGAAGGGGGGGGCACCTCAGCCACATGAGTCCACGACGCCAGATCCACGAGGGGCCTCCATGCCCACTGTGCCATCCTGGGGAGTGCAAAGCCACAGTCTCACAAGTCTCTACAGTGGGTGGCTTGCCCACTGTGCCATCCTGGGGAGTGCAAAGCCACAGTCTCTCAAGTCTCTACAGTGGGTGGGTTGCCCACTGTGCCATCCTGGGGAGTGCAAAGCCACAGTCTCTCAAGTCTCTACAGTGGGTGGGTTGCCCACTGTGCCATCCTGGGGAGTGCAAAGCCACAGTCTCTCAAGTCTCTACAGTGGGTGGCTTGCCCACTGTGTCATCCTGGGGAGTGCAAAGCCACAGTCTCACAAGTCTCTACAGTGGGTGGCTTGCCCACTGTGCCATCCTGGGGAGTGCAAAGCCACAGTCTCTCAAGTCTCTACAGTGGGTGGCTTGCCCACTGTGCCATCCTGGGGAGTGCAAAGCCACAGTCTCACAAGTCTCTACAGTGGGTGGCTTGCCCACTGTGCCATCCTGGGGAGTGCAAAGCCACAGTCTCTCAAGTCTCTACAGTGGGTGGCTTGCCCACTGTACCATCCTGGGAAGTGCCAAGCCACAGTCCATCAGATGGATTACCGACTCCACTGTTAATGGAGGAGGCATGGTGCCCAGAGTGCTTCGTGAAGCCCTGCTCGACACAGAACCGGCACTGTCAATGGGCCAGCGGTGCTTGAGACGGCGTTGCCCAGCGGAGCGGTGCTTGAGATGAAGGGCCCAGCGGAGCGGTGCTTGAGACGGCGTTGCCCAGCGGAGCGGTGCTTGACAGGAAGGGCCCAGCGGAGCGGTGCTTGACAGGAAGGGCCCAGCGGAGCGGTGCTTGACAGGAAGGGCCCAGCGGAACGGTGCTTGAGACGGCGGTGGCCAGCGGAGCGGTGCTTGACAGGAAGGGCCCAGCGGAGCGGTGCTTGACAGGAAGGGCCCAGCGGAGCGGTGCTTGACAGGAAGGGCCCAGCGGAGCGGTGCTTGAGACGGCGGTGGCCAGCGGAGCGGTGCTTGACAGGAAGGGCCCAGCGGAGCGGTGCTTGAGACGGCGTTGCCCAGCGGAGCGGTGCTTGAGATGAAGGGCCCAGCGGAGCGGTGCTTGAGACGGCTTTGTCCAGTGGAGCGGTGCTTGAGACGGCGGTGGCCAGCGGAGCGGTGCTTGAGATGAAGGGCCCAGCGGAGCGGTGCTTGACAGGAAGGGCCCAGCGGAGCGGTGCTTGAGATGGCGTTGCCCAGCGGAGCGGTGCTTGACAGGAAGGGACCAGCGGAGCGGTGCTTGACAGGAAGGGCCCAGCGGAGCGGTGCTTGAGACGGCGGTGGCCAGCGGAGCGGTGCTTGACAGGAAGGGCCCAGCAGAGCGGTGCTTGAGATGAAGGGCCCAGCGGAGCGGTGCTTGACAGGAAGGGCACAGCGGAGCGGTGCTTGTCACGGCGGGGCCCTGTTCAGCGGTGCTTCTCACGGCGGGGCCCTGTTCAGCGGTTCTTGTCACGGCGGGGCCCTGTTCAGCGGTGCTTCTCACGGCGGGGCCCTGTTCAGCGGTTCTTGTCACGGCGGGCCCTGTTCAGCGGTTCTTGTCACGGCGGGACCCTGTTCAGCGGTTCTTCTCACGGCGGGGCCCTGTTCAGCGGTTCTTGTCACGGCGGGGCCCTGTTCAGCGGTTCTTCTCACGGCGGGGCCCTGTTCAGCGGTTCTTGTCACGGCGGGGCCCTGTTCAGCGGTGCTTCTCACGGCGGGGCCCTGTTCAGCGGTTCTTGTCACGACGGGCCCCTGTTCAGCGGTGCTTCTCACAGCGGGGCCCTGTTCAGCGGTTCTTGTCACGGCGGGGCAGTGTTCAGCGGTGCTTCTCACGGCGGGGCCCTGTTCAGCGGTGCTTGTCCTGTGTTTCTAGGGAGCCAGACCTGGCCAAGACTTCCCACTCAGTCGCCATTCGACCTTGCGGTCGCGGGGCCCTCCTGTGATGGAGTCCTGGGCCCGTGGGTGTCGTCCGTCACAACCGGAATGGGGCTGGTGGGGCCCTCCTGGGCAGCTCGCCTGCTGCCTGACTTCTCCGCCCTGCTGCCCTTGCCCTCCTTCGCTGATGCTCTGTGGCCCTTGCCTCCCTTTGATGATGTGGCAGGTGACGGGGCAAGGCTACTGTCCTTGGTGGCAGCCGTCTCAGGCTTGTCGCGCCGGCCCTTATTTTTTTTTGTCCTCTTCCTAGGGGGTGGGCTGGCTGTCCCCTTGCTGCTGGCCGATGTTGGTGGACTCCAATAGCCCTGCACTAGGGTCATAGTAGATGCAGGGCTGGTGGTGGCTGAGGTGGTTTTTTTACTCTTACCAGATGGAGGGGGTGGGTCAGTGGTTGGAACGAGGTCAAGGTTGGAAAGGAAAAGCACTTTGGAAGGACAGGGACGGGTAGGTGTAGTGGGTATGGGAGTGGAGGAAGAGGATGTGGTTGTAGGAGTCAAGTGTGCTGTCTTTGGGTGCAGGTGCTTGTGGCGGAGGCTGTCGTGAGGTGGATGGCTGTTGGGTGGGTGGCTGCCTGCGTTTGTGTGGTTTGGAAGAGGGGGTGACAGACACACTGGGAGAGGACACAGGGTACGTGTAAATGGCAGTGGGGTGGTGACTGCACGTGTGCGGACTGTAATGGAGGGTGTGCTGGTGATGGAAGTACTGGCTGATAGTGGTGTGCATGCAGGTGTGAGTGGAGACGTCACAGGGAGGGAGGAGGGAGATGAGGAGGTGGGGGACACAGAGGTGGTAGTGACTGTTGGCATGTCTGCATCTGGATGTTGCTTGGGTGAATGCTTGTGGTATCTGTGGTGCTTATGTCTGGATGAGCTGCCCTTGGGTGTAGAGGTGTGTGCAGGCTGGTCTGATGGTGTGGATGGGATAGGCAGAGGAACAGGAGACTGGGACTGGGTGGAGGGAGTCAGAAGAGGGAGGCTGGAGACAGGGACAATGGCTGCCATCAGTGCTGAGGCCAGAGCGTTGAACGATCGCTGATGGGCAGCCTGACCCGAATGAATGCCCTCCAGGTATGCATTGCTCCGATGCACCTCCCTTTCTACACCCTGGATGGCATTCAAAAGGGTAGACTGCCCAACAATGATGGTCCTCAGGAAGTCAATGACCTCCTCACTGAGGGCAGCAGGGGTAACTGGGGCAGGGCCTGAGGTGCCTGGGGCGAAGGAGATGCCCGCCTTCCTGGGCGAGCGGGCACGGAGCGAAGGCTGAGGGGCTGCTGGGAGGGCGGCGCTGGTGCACTGGGTGGCGGCTGTACCTGTTGTGGCGGTGGGCACGGATGTTGCCGCCACCGCAAGGGAGCTCCCTTCCGAGGACGTGTCGGTGTCGCTGACGTCTCCACGGGTCCCCGTTGTGGAGCTCCACTCGCCCTCCGTCTCACTGGTGTACTCAGAGTCTGTTGCATAGCCGTCCGGGGCCATGTGAGATGCAGCTCCCTCGTGCGCTGATGCCACTTCTCCTCCGCCTGATGATGCTAATGCACACATGAACAGGAAGACAAAGAAAATGGGGGGGGGAGAAATGAAGACAGGTTGAGTGCATGCATTGGCAACACCGTTGTCGGAGAGGACAGACACAGAAGCCCCCTGCACTAGGCCGCGCAATCGGGGTACACTACTCAGTTATTGTGACTAGGCCTACAGGTCTATGGACGACAAATGCACACATGGGTGAGGCCGGACCATGGATAGCTGTACTTGGCACCCTACAGAGGTGGGGGGCGGGGGCACAGGGCCATGCCTAACGGAGGGGCCTAGCCTACAGAATGCGCCCTGGCCTAGAGATAGCCACAGCCCTCCTCCCCCACCCAGACACCTTCACTGCGCGCAAAGATAGCAGAATGTGCTGATACTCACCCCCTTGTGTCTGCTGTGATGTCCTCACGCGCCCATCCAAATCGGGGTAGGCCACCGCCAGGATCCGGGACATCAGGGGGGTCAATTGGCGGCTGGCACCCCTCCTACGTTGGGAGGCCATCCCCAGCAGAGACTCGGCGGTCTTTCTGGTCCCGTGGCGGATGTCCTCCCACCTCTTTCGGCAGTGGGTGCCCCGTCTGTTGTGGACCCCCAGGGCCCGGACGTCCTTGGCGATGGCACGCCAAATGTCGATCTTCTGATGGGCGCTGACCTATGTGACATGTACAGGGTGGTAAAGGAAATCTCATTACTTTTCTGCCTGGTCAATGTGAGTGGCCCCCCCCTCCCCAACCTTGCCATGTGACACATGCTCTCATCTTTCGTGCGTTGCACTCCTCATTCGCTCCCCTCCCCACCATCTTACATACACCCCACTCAACACAGGCATAGCCCATTCAACGTGCACCCTGTGTACTAACCTGTTGGTCTGGAGGACCGTAGAGTAACGCATACTGGGGGAGGACCCCATCCACGAGCTTCTCCAACTCTTCAGACGTGAAGGCAGGGGCCCTTTCCCCAGTCGCAGCAGCCATTGTCACTTCCAGACCGAGTTCACAGCAGCACTTGCAGTATAGGTCCTCTCCTGTGGATGATCAGGTCTCGAGTGATTAAGCAGATAGAAAATGGCGGTCACGCCTGCGGCGGTGCGTACCGTGACCGCCGGCGCACATCGTCATTGGCTACTGAAACCCATAGGGTTCAATGTTAACCAATGCGGCTTAGCACCGCGGTCTTCGACCGCCTACCACCATGGTGTAACACGCCAGCGCATTGACCTCACATGCCACTGTCACACTTCACAGGTCAGGCAGCCGCCATTTCAAGGGCCCACATGGCATAATTTCTACTGCGTCACACAGGCCTAGGCCTTGCATTGCCACTCATACAAGCCTTTCAATGCATAGCGATTCGTGTACTGTGCAAGCTGTGTGAACGAACCTGTGGGTTGCTTGACTCTGTGCTCCATGTTGTCCTTCCTAGGCACCGTCCGCTGGGACTTGCGAGGAGAAGGATGAATCCTCCCGTGTACCGACCGCTGGTGGACCTGTCGACAATGGAAGAATGACATATCATACTTACATACAGGCTTGACAGAGCAACTATACATGAACTATGTGCCCAGCTGGAGCCAGACCTGATGTCCCCCATCCGCCAACCCACAGAGATTCCCCCTCTGGTGCAGGTTCTGTCAGTACTCCATTTTTTGGCAAGTGGGTCTTTTCAGACAACAGTGGCCATGTCATCTGGGATGTCTCAGCCTATGTTTTCAAAGGTTTTGTCCAGAGTGTTGTCTGCCCTGATGAAATACATGCGGAGCTACATTATTTTCCCTGAGGTGGGCGATTTGGCTACAGTGAAGGGTGATTTCTATGCCCTTGGACATATCCCCAACATCATTGGTGCCATTGATGGGACCCATGTGGCTTTGGTTCCCCCCAAAGAAAGTGAGCAGGTGTACAGAAACAGAAAAAGTTATCATTCGATGAATGTCCAGGTGGTCTGTTTGGCTGACCAGTATATCTCCCATGTAAATGCCACGTTCCCTGGGTCAGTGCATGACACCGTGTGTGGCTAATTGGTGACTCTGGTTACCCCAACCTGTCGTGGCTACTGACCCCAGTGAGGAATCTCCGGACCAGGGCAGAGGAACGGTACAATTAGGCCCATGGGCGAACTAGGAGGATCATAGAAAGGACCTTCGGGGTCCTGAAGGCCAGGTTTAGGTGCCTGCATATGACAGGGGGATCTCTAATGTACTCACCAAAGAAGGTGTGCCATATCATCGTGGCCTGCTGTATGCTTCACAATCTTGCTTTGCGACACCAGGTGCCTTTCCTACAGGAGGATGGTCCAGATGGTGGTGTTGTAGCAGCTGTGGAGCCTGTGGAGAGTGAAGAGGAGGAAGACGACAGGGACGACACGGACAACAGGGATACAGTCATACAACAATATTTTCAGTAGCACACAGGTAAGAATCACCCACGCCATATTACATTTACTTAAGGCCTCATGCGTCTCTACTGTCTGTGTTTCCCCCCAGTTCCTGTTAACTGATTTGTGACTTTCCCTTCCCTTTTCAGAGCTGTATGACCCACTGCGTGACTTCTGCTTTGTTTGCCCATGGACTAAAGCTTATTGAAATTGGTATGTTGTCATCACAAAGTAACTGGACATTATTGCACCGTTATGTGTAATACATTTGTTAAGAATACAAGCAGACTCCTGTTATTTTAAGTGCAATAAGTGATTTATTTTAAGTGCTACATATAGGTACATGATTGTAAAACGGTGATGGGTGGGGGTGGAGTAATGTCCATGGCAGAGTCCAGTTCTCAGACGCACAGATGCATTGTCCATATGCCTGTGGAAGGATGGAGCAGGGGCAGTTAAAGGTTGGACAGGGTGACAATGTGGGACAGTGGGATGACATCAGGGGGTATCTTATGCTGGCGGGGGTCTTGCAATCCTACTCTGTCTTCTTGTGAGATCTCAGGTTCCGCTTGCGGGGTGGTTCTTCTTCTGCAGGAGGTGGGGTTCTGGTGGCCTGTTGTTGTGTGGGGGCCTCCTGTCCACTAGCGCCGGCGGAGGTGGTAGGCTGTTCCTGGCCTCGGCTAGTGACAGGGGCCCTTTGGGGTGCCACATGGTCCCGCAATGTGGTGACTATCTGGTTAAGGGCCACGACGATGGTCCCCATTGCGGAACCGATGTTCCTCAGTTCCTCTCTGAACCCCATGTACCGTTCCTCCTGCAGTGCCTGGATCTCCTGGAACCTGGCCAGTACCGTCGCCATCGTCTCCTGGGAGTGGTGGTAAGCTCCCATGATGGAGGAGAGGGCCTCTTGGAGAGTGGGTTCCCTGGGCCTGTCCCCCCCCTGTTGCACAGCAGCCCTCCCAGTTCCCCTGTGTTCCTGGGCCTCTGTCCCCTGGACGGTGTGCCCACTACCACTGCCGCCAGGTCCCTGTTGTTGTTGGGGTGGTGGGTCAACCTGGGTGCCCTGTAGTGGTGGACACACCGCTGATTGACGTGTCCTGGAGACAGAGGCATGGGCCCGCTGGGTGGGAGCTGTGCTGGTGTACCCAGAGGGGGTTGGGTCTGGTGTAGCCTGTGGCTGTCTGTGGGGAACCGACTGTCCAGAGGTCCCCGATGTGCCGGGCTGGTCATCTGGGTCCAGGGAGACAGAGCTGTTGTCATCGCTGGGGGCCTCTTCTGGGGGTGGGATGGACATCTCTGTACCCTCCGTGGCGGTGTGGTGGCGTTCGGGTCCTGCAGGGGTATAAAGGTATGGTTATTGCTTCTGTGTGTGGCATTTCGTGTGATGGGTGGGTGTCCGTGTACCCAAGTGCAGGCATTCCCTTGTGGGGGCTTTTGTGAGGGTGGCTTGTGGGGGTGATGTGTGTGTGCAGTGGGCATGCTTTGGTGATGGGTGTCCATGCTTTGTGGTCGCATGCAGGGCTTGGTGTTGGGATGGGTGGGTTGTGATGGTGAGCCATTTGCAAGGAGTTGGTGTGATGGAGGTGGGGGTGAGGGTGGGGGTATGATTTGGCATGCAGGTGGGGTGGGGGGAATGAAGTAGTGAAGATTTGACTTACCAGAGTCCATTCCTCCGCCTACTCCTGCGAGGCCCTCAGGATGCAGGATGTGCAAGACTTCCTCCTCCCATGCTGTGAATTCTGGGGGAGTAGGTGGGGGTCCGCCGCCAGTCTTCTGCACCGCAATGTTGTGCCTTGATACCATGGAACGCACCTTCCCCCGTAGGTCGTTCCAGCGCTTCCTTATGTCATCCCGATTGCGTGGATGCTGTCCCACCGCGTTGACCCTGTCCACTATCCTTTGCCATAGCTCCATCTTCCTGGCAATTGTGGTATGCTGCGCCTGTGCCCCGAAGAGCTGGGGCTCTACACGGGCTATTTCCTCCACCATGACCCTGAGTTCTGCGTCACTGAACCTGGGGTGTCTTTGGGGTGCCATGGGGTGGTGTGGATGAGGTGTGGGGTGGCGTTTGTGGTGATGAGTGTGGTGCGTGTGGTGGTGTGTGGTGTTTGGTGCGTGGATTCTGTGTGGGTGATGGTGTTGTGTGCCTCTGTGTTGTGGGATTGTCTATTCTGTGCTCTCTCTCTAGCCTTCGTCAATAATTTCGGGTCGTAGGGGTTTGTGGGTGATGTGGGTGTGTGTTTTATATTGTGTTGGGTGTGTGGGAGTGGTGTTAGTATGTGTATCAGGTGTGTGTGTTTCAAAATGACCAATGTGGCTGAGTTTTCTATGTGTGTGTGTATTTTGACCGCGGCGGTGTGTACCGCCAATGGAATACCGCGTTTGAAAGACCACCGCGTGGATTTGTGTGTCGTGATAGTGTGGGCGTATTTCTGTTGGCGTTACGGTGGAGGTTTGGTCATCGCCATTTTTTCGCTGACCTTTGGTATGGCGGACTTTTGTGGATGTCGGGTTTTTGGCGGTTTGCTAGTTGCGGGTCAGAATGACCGTGGCGGTTTACCGCGGCCGCGGCGGTGTTATGGCGGTCTTCTGACCGGCGGTAAGCAGCTTTTACCGGATAGGTCAGAATGACCCCCACAGTGTCTCTATGGATCCACAAGCAATGTGGTGGAGTAAGCTGCATTTCTCACTCCTCTACTCTTCTACTGCCCAGACCATTTCCACCACATCACGGTGCCTCTGTCTCAGATTTGACATTGCCTACACTGGTCCGAAGTGCGGACACGACTCCCAACGCCCTGAGGGGGCCCCTGCCAATCGGCAGTGCTGCTTGTGGCTGCAGCGCAGGATCGGGGCTGAGCGCCGCACCTAGATGACATTGCGTCTGCTTAGCAGGTTTGGCCCTGCCCATGACATACGTTTTCTTGCCACCAGTAACTGAATCATCGGAGGCGCGCCGCACCAGGAACTCTCCCAGGCTGTGTCTTCTCCGCAACTTGGGCCTCAGCCTGGCTCTGCTTCCAGGCTTCATCCAGACCACGAGCAGCGTTTGTGCGGCCGATGGCCAGCACCGCACTCTCTGATCACCCTACAGCTTGCAACCTCATTGCGAGGGTCTGACCCCTGCCCTCGTGGCACGCATGAGGACCTAGGCTGTAACAGTAGGTGATCCTCTCACATCCCCTCTAAAAACAGAAGCTGATTTTAGTGGAGGGCCCATCAGACCTTTGCCTGCACTAAGAGGTTGTTTGCAAAGCCCAGCCGCCAGGAATCCACAAACACCAACCTAAAATGGCTGCAGCAGTCCTGAAATAGTGGGCATGATGCTCAGGTGAGTGCAGAGCAGGCAGCGTAACAGGGCTTATGAAGCTGGCGGGGGAGGCTACACCTTTGATCTCCCTGGGCACACAATGGCCCATATTTATGGAAAATGGTACACAACTACGCTAATGCAGTTGTATGTAATTTGTTTTAACGCCATTTGTTACAGCCATCCAAGCACCATATTTATGAAATAATGCACTATGGTGCTAAGGACTGGATGGCGTCTAAAAAAAAAGACGCTAGCTGGGGGGGCAGGGGGGTAATGGTGTTAGTGCATCTGAAATGATGCTAGGCTGGTTAGCGGCATAATTTCTGTCGCTAATCAGCTTAGCGTCATTATTTGAAGCACAAGAACCGAAAAAAATGACTCCTGTCTAAGTATAGACAGGAATCATGACCACCACCCCAATGCCCACCACAGGGGACCAGTGTCCTGTGGGCAAGCCCAACATACCCAGTGCCTGGCAGGGGGCCCCATGTAAGGGGCCCCCAACGGCACACCACACACATACACTTGCCTGCAACTTACCTGGTGTTGTAGTTTAGCAGCGATTAGATTAAGCATTAGCAGAAGACATCTTGTATTTAGTAACTATTGTGAACGTTTCGCGGAATCCATTTTGTATTCATGGCAGCCATTTTCTTTGACACATGCTGCCATGTGCTCACCATGTGCTCCATCCTACCTTTCTGTTAACTACTCTTGAAAATCTGCATAGTGACAAGTTATATTTAGCATCTCCCACTTTCGCACATGCTCAGTAAGGTCTGCAGCTGTTAGTCCTTGAAAACTGTCAGCTCCTCCTACCTCTCGACTGTGCATTTCCACATGACCTTACATGTATGCAAGTCTTGCTTCTATAATTGTACCTTCTCCTTTTAGCCCCTGCGTGGGTATAAAAGGACCATGCTCTCTCAGTCCAGTGTGCTACTTCAAACATTACCGAAGGATGCTGTTTGAACTGCAGTACAACCTCATGAGGTTAATAAACTTTGGCCCTCATTCTGACCCTGGCGGTTCTCTACCGCCAGGGCCAACGGGGGCGGGAGCACCGCCGACAGGCCGGCGGTGCTCCCTTGGTCATTCTGACCGCGGCGCTTTGGCCGCGGTCAGAACGGGAAAACCGGCGGTCTCCCGCCGGTTTTCCACTGACCTTAGAATCCTCCAAGGCGGCGCAGCTCGCTGCGCTGCCGAGGGGATTCTGACCCCCCCTACCGCCATCCTGTTCATGGCGGGAAAGCCGCCATGAACAGGATGGCGGTAGGGGGGGTCGCGGGGCCCCTGGGGGCCCCTGCCGTGCCCATGCCAATGGCATGGGCACGGCAGGGGCCCCCGTAAGAGGGCCCCGCAAAGTATTTCAGTGTCTGCCTTGCAGACACTGAAATACGCGACGGGTGCCACTGCACCCGTCGCACCTTCCCACTCCGCCGGCTCGATTACGAGCCGGCATCCTCGTGGGAAGGGAGTTTTTCCCTGGGCTGGCGGGCGGTCTTTTGGAGACCGCCCGCCAGCCCAGGGAAAAACTCATAATACCCTCCGCGGTCTTCTGACCGTGGAGCGGTATAATGGAGGGCGGGATCCTGGCGGGCGGCCTCCGCCGCCCGCCAGGGTCATAATGAGGCCCTTTGTCTTTTATTTCAGTTTCTGTGCCAACTTCTTCCTACATAGTCTGAGGACGTTGTGCAGAGAAAGGTGAACCCCTTGCACTAGTAGGCCTTGCTGAGGCTTACTTCAACACTGGGAAGGGCTCCTTCCTCCTGTAGTGTCCCTGTGATGTGGGTGATGGTGTTGCTGGGGCTTTGGGTGCATCGTTGTGCCCATTCCATGGTGTTTAGCCATAGAAATGGGCCTACTTGAACCCTAATGCCTGGTCTGACCCATGCGTTAAATAATGGCGTTAAGCGGGCTTAGCACTATTATTTAGGCCCACCTCCTACCTGCGTGTCGTTTCTGCACTGGAAGGTAAATATGCCACTTGGGGGCTAGCATCATTTTTAGGATGGGAACACCTATCTTGCATCTCATTGACTCAAACTGGTTTCGCGCATCCTAAAAATGGGGCTAACTCCAATATTTTTACGCTAGATGGGTCTATTGTCAAAATATAAATACGGAGCTATGTTAGCGCTGCTTTGGTGTCAAAATAAATGGCGCTAAGGTTCCATAAATATGGACCAATCTATCAGGCTGCACTTGGGAGGGAAACAGAGGACTGTGGAATTAGGCCTTATTCACTGAGACTCAGGGGCGGCTCCTCCATTAGGGCCAGCAGCGGCAGCTGCAAAACCTTTTCAAGAAAATGATAATAATGTGTTTATTATCATTTTCTTGAAAAGGGGATAGACATTGGGGGTGATGAGCACTTGAGGGGAGAGCACAGAGCAACCCCTTCACAGCGCATGTGTGCTTGGCCGGCTGTCTCGGGCCAGCCAAACACACATGCGCTGTAGGCTCTGTCCATCCCAGCAACACAGTTGACGGGCTGGAGAGAGCCTGCACAGGCTCCCAGTCTGCCTGAGAGAACCCTGGCTGGGCGCTCCCAGCCAATCCTGATGCTACTTTGAGCAGTGGCAGGATTGGCCGCAGGGCAGGCTGGGAGCCTGTGCGTGCAGCCTCGTGCTACGAGGGCCAGAGGAGCAGCGTGGCATAGGAGGCAAGTGTTTTTTTAATTTCTTTTTCAATTTAATCATTAGTTATTCGCCCCCCCTGCATGTAGCACCCCCCCCCCTTTCTGGTTACCGCGAGCCTTGACTGCTGAGACGCACCTCACACTCTTTATAGCCCTCTGCAGCACTGCCACGCCTACTGGGATCCCTTGATCTCCTTGCTGTCCACAGAGGCCTCCTTAACTGCATCTCTCTTGCAGTACCTGGCTAATATACTTGGAGGAGAGCACTTTGAAGTCAGGCCCTGAGCACAACCACCCAGTGGAGCTTAGCGACCTCAGTCCCGTACACAACTCATAGTACGATGCCAGTGAGGAGTGAAGGGGCTGAGAACGTGAAGCTGACCAGTGAGGCCTGCACAAGGTCAAATACGCCTCAAGCTGGCATAATTAATGACCCACTGTTTAACTGTTACCTGGAGTTAGAGTGCCTGAACGCCTCACTGCATCATGCAGACATTCTGACCTGCATCATGCCGGTGTTCCCTGTGAGTCGTCCTACACTGGTGTCCTCTGGGGGCGGGTCCCCAACCATCACCTATTAGGCCATAAGGACCTCAGCCTCACCTGTTGCCTCTTCTACCATGGTCGCGGCCAAAAATAAAAAGGACCAATCAGTGCGGGAAGTGCTCATCCACTCCACAGCTACTCCCACCAAGGATTCGGTTTCAGCCTCACAGTACTTTACGCTGCCTCATCGAGATGAAGCCCCTGACTCCCTGCCCTTGAGAAGAAACTGCCACTGCTTTGATGCCTTTCGAGAGATGGGTACTCCTCAAAAAAGATGACAGACACCTCATCACGAATCTATAATATATTGGGCAAGGGGGTCTCATCGACCAGAACTACAGGACAATCTAGAAAGGAGGCCGAACTAGGCAGGGTTCTTTCTGACAATGAGTGGGAAGACATCCATTTTAGAACACAGCAGTCAGCACATAACATAGCAAGTACCGAAATGGAGTACTAAATAGTGTCATACTGTTACCTAACCACAGCACGGCTACAAGCATGGGACCTTCAAGGCTCAAAGGAGTGCTGGAGGGGATGTTGGGGCACTGGCACCCTGCTTCACCTTTTCTGGCATTGCCCGAAGTTGGGCCACTATTGGGAGCATATATTATACAACATAGATTGAGGCTTTCATACCACGATCCTGTGGTTCCAGGCCTGTACTAATTTAGGGCTTCCTAACCCATTGACATTCCCACTTAACTCACTGAGAGGGAAACAAACGGGCCTTGGTACTGGAAGCAGACTACCAGTTGATTCTCTCCTTGTGGGGCACAGATAGGATCCCTGATTATTCCACCTGGCTTAACAAATTATGGTTTATACTGGGAATGGAAAAACCATTGCTAGGAGATGACCAACAAAGCGACTCTTACCCCGAACTACAGGCACCATTCATACATATACTCTCAATCAAATTCAATGAACTAACTTGCACTGTTTATCTTAAATTACTTCACTTGCTCCCTGGGACGAGCCCACCGACAATTTAGCCTCACCCTGACTGTCACATACTCTTCACTGGCCACCGCTTGAGATTACACGCTTCCACTGTAGACCACCTAGATACTTTTCTTTTGCTGGAGGATTTAGGGGGAAGGGATAGTGGGTGGTTGGGGTTTTTACTGTTCCTCTTTTAATGGCCCCTTAGCAATGCTGCCGGCCTGAGGGTTGTAGGCAGACAGCTGTGTGTGTATACGATTTGCTGAGGATCTAATAAATAGAACTGAGCAATACATATTAATTAAGTATCCCCTAAGAAGGTATAGTAGCACACAAGGCAGGAAGCCTGGTATTTAAAAGAGGGACATACGAGAATGTAATGTTGTCATGTTCCTTTAGTGACTTCTGCTATAAAGAAAACTAAAGTTCAGATAAAATATTAACTCTGCTATCTTTAGTTTAGGAAAAGCTCCCAGATTGATTGAACCACTATCTTTAATTTTTATTACAGACCTAATTCACCAATGACATGGATGTTTAATGAATGTTTAAGAAAAAGTAAGACTTTGAGGGTCATTCTGACCCTGGCGGTAGTCTACCGCCAGGGCCAACGACCGCGGATGCACCGCCAACAGGCTGGCGGTGCATCCCAGGGCATTCTGACAGAAACGGAAAACCGGCGGTGTCCCGCCGGTTTTCCGCTGCCCTGAGGAATCCTCCATGGCGGCGCTGCAGGCAGCGCCGCCATGGGGACTCCGACCCCCTTACCGCCAGCCTGGTTCTGACGGTTTTGACCGCCAGAACCAGGCTGGCGGTAACGGGTGTCCTGGGGCCCCTGGGGGCCCCTGCAGTGCCCATGCCACTGTCATGGGCACTGCAGGGGCCCCCTAACAGGGCCCCACTGAGAATTTCAGTGTCTGCACAGCAGACACTGAAATTCGCGATGGGTGCAACTGCACCCGTCGCACCCTTTCCACTCCGCCGGCTCCATTCGGAGCCGGCATCCTCGTGGATAGGGGTTTCCCGCTGGGCGGGCGGCCTTCTGGCGGTCGCACGCCCGCCCAGCGGGAAACTCAGAATCACCGCGGCTGTCTTATGACCGAACAGCGGTGTTCTGGCGTGGGAACTTTGGCGGGCGGCCTCCGCCGCCCGCCAAATTTGGAATCACCCCCTTTGTCTGCTTGGACCTTCATAGGATAATTTGCATTAGCCTCCCAGGAGCTGGGCCCTGTCAGTGCTTCCTGTTAAGGAGGTATAGAAATTCTTCACAGAGCAGAAATAGTGGCATATGCCTTTCAGTAGGAGGACCTGGATGAGAAGTATGTGACTCGGGTCAGCTCAGAAAGGGTTGTTTGTGGATGGCTAAAGAAATGCATTAACTTGAAAAGCACCTGGTTGAGGTTAAAGGGAGAGTTAATAGTTAGGGGTAAAGAGAGACCCGGGGAAGAGAAGGCTTTGTTCCCCAGGTACGCTGTAGCTAGCTTGACACCATCCAATTGGAGGGGCAAGGTCTGTGTCATCTTCAAGTTTTATTTTTAATAGTGCACTGTGAAATAGTTTGCAGTAAGACAAACAGGATTTGCTTCACAAGTGCCATAGCTATCAGGGGCTGAACCTAGTTTTAAATTATTAAAAATAGGTTTTACCCTGAAAGGTTTGTGGCCTTATTCCTTGTTTTGGATTCATATCCACTTTTTTATTTTTTGGATTGCCTTTTAAAAGTCTAGCTTTTATGTTGATGTCTTAATGACTTTTTCATTTTTAGGTCTCACTCAGAGACAGCCATATCTGTCCATCAGTGAAACTCTATTCTATACATTACAATAATACACATGGGGAGGAGTGGGAGGTGGGGTGACGGAGACGGAGTAAATAAATAAATAAACTTACTTTACTGCCGTCTCCTGCCGCCTCGCTCCTGTTCCCTCGATGTGGTGTTCCTGGGACACCAGCACAGGTTCTCCAGTAATCCTGGAGTTGCTTTCATGCTAATTCTAGCATGAAAGGAGCACCAGGATTGGTGTGAGTGGCTCGGACTGCCACTCACACATAACCCTCGGGTCTGTGCAGTTTCTCTAGCCCGGCTGTTAAACGCAGCTGGGCTGGAGAAACCTAAGTGTGCATGTGTGTTTGGCCGGCCTGAGACAGCCGGCAAAACACACATGCACACTTAGGTGCACTCTCTCCTCTTACTCCTTCCAACCTCCGTGACCCAGCCTCGCCCCTCCCTGCACTGCTGGCCGAGCCAGCAGCAGAAAAGTAAAACAATAGTGGTTTTATTTTTCTGCTGCTGGGTCAGTCAGTTGGGTGTTGCTCCTTCGCCACAGCCGCCTCTGGGTGAGGTTTGGATCAGCCCCTTGCTCAAGACAAGCAACTATATTAGTTCCCTGCCTCTTATGTGATAGTTTTTTAAGTCTTGCCACTGGAATATTTCCTGTTTACATCTTTTCTATTCTATATCCTATTTCCACTTCCCCTTGAAATGTGTTACTTACTTATTCATTCTTGTTTTCACATTTTTGTAAAGGCCCAGCAGCTGCAGACTGCTGCCAGGCCACTAGCTTTTCATCATGTGCTAAGACTATGGGGGTGATTCTAACCCTGGCGGTCGGTGATAAAGCGGCGGCCAACCCGCCAACAGGCCGGCGGTCCAAAAAATAGAATTCTGACCCTGGCGAGAACCGCCAACACAGCCCGCCACATTAACACTCCGACCGCCACCGCGGTACAGACAAACAGCGCGGCGGTCACCGCCAACAGGCAGGCGGCAGACAATGTACCGCCCACAGTATCACAACTCACCAATCCGCCACCTTTTCCGGGGCGGGAGCCCCGCCGATAAAAACACGGCGGAAACAGACTACGGACGGGAAAACGCTCACCAAAACACACTCCACGAGTACGGAGGACAGCATGGAACCCGAATTAAACATCCTACCTGCACTCGTCTACCTGCTCATCTACCACGAGTACGAACTCCGGCGCAGACGACAACGGTGAGTACTGCACCTACGACACACGGGAGGGGGGAGGAGGAAAGGTTACAGGCACACACATATGCGACCCCTACCCCCCCAAACTATGTACACACCAATGCAGAGCAACAATGCACAGTGACACCACCCAAACCCCCCTGAAAAATGCAAAGACATAATTAAATTGTGAACCAAATTTTTATATAAAAAATAGACTCTGAGACGTATCGGCAACTATGCAAAATATCCACAACAAAATAATACTATACACACTGCCATGGCGAACCGAGGCAATTAGTCCGCTACATCCAAGTCAAATGGAACAGTCCGTGGGCTACAGTGTAGCGACACAAGGGCAAAGCCCACACAGGAGACCTGAGTCCTTTGGAGAGAACACTGCAGGGGCATCTGATGAAAATACTACAGGCACCTCAGGGGGAAGGGAAGGGGGGGGCACCACAGCCACATGAGTCCACGACGCAAGATCCACGAAGGGGCCACCATGCCCACTGTGCCATCCTGGGGAGTGCAAAGCCACAGTCTCTCAAGTCTCTACAGTGGGTGGGTTGCCCACTGTACCATCCTGGGGAGTGCAAAGCCACAGTCTCTCAAGTCTCTACAGTGGGTGGCTTGCCCACTGTACCATCCTGGGGAGTGCAAAGCCACAGTCTCTCAAGTCTCTACAGTGGGTGGGTTGCCCACTCTGCCATCCTGGGGAGTGCAAAGCCACAGTCTCTCAAGTCTCTACAGTGGGTGGGTTGCCCACTCTGCCATCCTGGGGAGTGCAAATCCACAGTCTCTCAAGTCTCTACAGTGAGTGGGTTGCCCACTCTGCCATCCTGGGGAGTGCAAAGCCACAGTCTCTCAAGTCTCTACAGTGGGTGGGTTGCCCACTCTGCCATCCTGGGGAGTGCAAAGCCACAGTCTCTCAAGTGGATAACAGTCTCCACTGGTCAAGGAGGAGGCATGGTGGGCACAGTGAACCATAAACAGTGCTTGAGATGAAGGGGCCCAGCGGAGCGGTGCTTGAGATGAAGGGGCCCAGCGGAGCGGTGCTTGAGACGGCGGGGCCCAGCGGAGCGGTGCTTGAGAAGAAGGGGCCCAGCGGAGCGGTGCTTGAGATGAAGGGGCCCAGCGGAGCGGTGCTTGAGATGAAGGGGCCCAGCGGAGCGGTGCTGGAGCCGGCGGGGCCCAGCGGAGCGGTGCTTGAGAAGAAGGGGCCCAGCGGAGCGGTGCTTGAGAAGAAGGGGCCCAGCGGAGCGGTGCTTGAGATGAAGGGGCCCAGCGGAGCGGTGCTTGAGACGGCGGGGCCCAGCGGAGCGGTGCTTGAGATGAAGGGGCCCAGCGGAGCGGTGCTTGAGACGGCGGGGCCCAGCGGAGTGGTGCTTGAGATGAAGGGGCCCAGCGGAGCGGTGCTTGAGACGGCGGGGCCCAGCGGAGCGGTGCTTGAGAAGAAGGGGCCCAGCGGAGCGGTGCTTGAGATGAAGGGGCCCAGCGGAGCGGTGCTTGAGATGAAGGGGCCCAGCGGAGCGGTGCTGGAGCCGGCGGTGCCCAGCGGAGCGGTGCTTGAGAAGAAGGGGCCCAGCGGAGCGGTGCTTGAGAAGAAGGGGCCCAGCGGAGCGGTGCTTGAGATGAAGGGGCCCAGCAGAGTGGTGCTTGAGATGGCGGGGCCCAGCGGAGCGGTGCTTGAGATGAAGGGGCCCAGCGGAGCGGTGCTTGAGATGAAGGGGCCCAGCGGAGCGGTGCTTGAGATGAAGGGGCCCAGCGGAGCGGTGCTTGAGACGGCGGGGCCCAGCGGAGCGGTGCTTGAGAAGAAGGGGCCCAGCGGAGCGGTGCTTGAGATGAAGGGGCCCAGCGGAGCGGTGCTTGAGACGGCGGGGCCCAGCGGAGCGGTGCTTGAGATGAAGGGGCCCAGCGGAGCGGTGCTTGAGACGGCGGGGCCCAGCGGAGCGGTGCTTGAGAAGAAGGGGCCCAGCGGAGCGGTGCTTGAGATGAAGGGGCCCAGCGGAGCGGTGCTTGAGACGGCGGGCCCAGCGGAGCGGTGCTTGAGATGAAGGGGCCCAGCGGAGCGGTGCTTGAGACGGCGGGGCCCAGCGGAGCGGTGCTTGAGATGAAGGGGCCCAGCGGAGCGGTGCTTGAGACGGCGGGGCCCAGCCGAGCGGTGCCTGAGATGAAGGGGCCCAGCGGAGCGGTGCTTGAGACGGCGGGGCCCAGCGGAGCTGTGCTTGAGACGGCGGGGCCCAGCGGAGCGGTGCTTGAGACGGCGGGGCCCAGCCGAGCGGTGCCTGAGATGAAGGGGCCCAGCGGAGCGGTGCTTGAGACGGCGGGGCCCAGCGGAGCTGTGCTTGAGACGGCGGGGCCCAGCGGAGCAGTGCTTGAGATAAAGGGGCCCAGCGGAGCGGTGCTTGAGATGAAGGGGCCCAGCGGAGCGGTGCTTGACAGGAAGGGCCCAGCGGAGCGGTGCTCTTCTGCACGGCGGGCCCTGTTCAGCGGTGCTCTTCTGCACGGTGGGCCCTGTCCAGCGGTGCTCTTCTGCACGGCGGGCCCTGTTTAGCGGTGCTCTTCTGCACGGCGGGCCCTGTTCAGCGGTGCCTATCTTCACGGCGGGCCCTGTTCAGAGGTGCCTATCTTCACGGCGGGCCCTGTTCAGCGGTGCTCTTCTGCAAGGCGGGCCCTGTTCAGCGGTGCTCTTCTGCACGGCGGGCCCTGTTCAGCGGTGCTCTTCTGCACGGCGGGCCCTGTTCAGCGGTGCTCTTCTGCACGGCGGGCCCTGTTCAGCGGTGCTCTTCTGCACGGCGGGCCCTGTTCAGCGGTGCCTATCTTCACGGCGGGCCCTGTTCAGCGGTGCCTATCTTCACGGCGGGCCCTGTTCAGCGGTGCTCTTCTGCACGGCGGGCCCTGTCCAGCGGTGCTCTTCTGCACGGCGGGCCCTGTCCAGCGGTGCTCTTCTGCACGGCGGGCCCTGTTCAGCGGTGCCTATCTTCACGGCGGGCCCTGTTCAGCGGTGCTCTTCTGCACGGTGGGCCCTGTTCAGCGGTGCACATCCAGTAGGTTCAAGGGAGCCAGACCTGGCCTGGACTCCGTGCTCAGACGCCCTCCGGCCGTGATGTTCCTGGGCCCTTCGGTGACAGAGTCCTGGGCCCTTTGGTGTCCTCCTTTACAGCTGGGATGTGGCATGTGGGGCCCACCTGCTGCGCTCCTGCTGGCTGACGTCTCCGCCCTGCTGCCCTTACGCTCCTTAGATGGGGCTCTCGGGCCCTTGTCTCCCCTAGACGTTGTGGCTGGTGAAGTGGGCGAACTCTGCTCCTTGGGGGCAGCCGTGTCAGTCTTCGCACGGCGGCCCTTGTGTTTCCTGGTCCTCTTGCCGGGGGGGGGGGGGCTGGATGTGTCCTTGCTGCTGATGGAGGTGTCACTGCTGGCAAAGGGTGGGCTCCAGAACCCATGCACAACAGTGACACCCGAAGTTGGGCTGGTGGTGGCTGTGGTGCTCTTGGGACTCTTTGCAGATGGAGGGAGTAGGTCATCGGAGGGGAAGAGGTCAAGATTAGCCAGGAAAAGTTTTTTAGGGCCAAGGTAAAAGGTAGGAGAAGTGGAGATGGAAGTGGAGGAAGAGGATGTGGTTGTAGGAGAGTCAGGTGTGCTGTCATTGGGTGAAGGTGCAGGTGCTGTAGGCTGTTGTGAGGTGGATGTCTGTTGGGTGGGTGTCTGCCTGCGTTTGTGTGTCTTGGAAGGGGTGGTGACAGACACAGTGGGAGAGGACACAGGGGACGTGTAAATGGCAGTGGGGGTGGTGACTGCACGCGTGCTGACTGTACAGGAGGGTGTGGTGGTGATGGAAGCACTGGCTGATGTTGGTGTGCATGCAGGTGTGAGTGGAGATGTCACAGGGAGGGAGGAGGGAGACGAGGAGGAGGGGGACACAGGGGTGGTAGTGACTGTTGGGATGTCTGCATCTGTGTGTTGCTTGGGTGAGTGTTTGTGGGATCTGTGGTGCTTGTGTCTGGATGAGCTGCCCTTGGGTGTTGAGGTGTGTGCAGGCTGGTCAGATGGTGTGGATGGGATAGGCTGAGGAACAGGAGACAGAGACAGGGTGGAGGCAGTCAGAAGAGGGAGGCTGGAAACAGGGACAATGGCTGCCGTCAGTGCTGAGGCCAGAGCATTGAACGATCGTTGATGGGCAGCCTGACCCGAATGAATGCCCTCCAGGTAGGCATTGCTCCGATGCACCTCCCTTTCTACCCCCTGGATGGCATTCAAAAGGGTAGTCTGCCAAACAATGAGTGCCCTGAGGAGATCAATGACCTCCTCACTGAGGGCAGCAGGGGTAACAGGGGCAGGGGCTGAGGTGCCTGGTGCGAAGGAGACGCCCGCCTTCCTGGGTGAGCGGGCACGGAGCGTAGGCTGAGGGGCTGCTGGGAGGGCGGGGCTGGTGCGCTGGGTGGCGGCTGTACCTGTAGAGGCGGGGGGCCCGGATGTTGCCGCCACCGCTAGGGAGCTCCCATCCGAGGACGTGTCGCTGTCGCTGCTCTCACCAGCGGTCCCCGTCGTGGTGCTCCCCTCGCCCTCCGGCTCACTTGGGCCCTCGGTGTCTGTTCCTGTGCCCACCGGGGCCTTGTGGCTTGCAGCTCCCTCGTGCTCCGATGCCAAATCTCCTCCGCCTGATGATGCTAATGCACACATGCACAAGAAGATGAAGAAGAAGGGTGGGGGGAGAACGAGAAGACCTGGTTGAGTGCATGCAATATCAACACCGTTGGTGGAGAGGACAGACACAGGAGCCGCATGCACTAAGCCGCGCATTCGGGGCACACTACTGACTCGGACAACAGGTCAGGAGACGACAAGCGCGCACATGTGTGAGGCTGGACCATCAATAGCTGGACTTGTCACCCTACGGAGGTGGGGGCCGGGAGCACAGGGCCATGCCTAAGGGAGAGGACTACACTACAGAAAGCGCCCTGGCCTAATGTCACCCCCAACCCTCCTCCCCCACCCAGACGCCTCCACTGCGCAGAAAGATAGCTGAATGTGCTGATACTCACCCCCTTCTGTCTGCTGTGATGCTCTCAAGCGCCCATCCAACTCCGGGTAGGCCACCGCCAGGATCCGGGACATCAGGGGGGTCAGGGTACGACTGGCACCCCTCCTAGGTTGGGAGGCCATCCCCAGCAGTGACTCGGCGGTCTTCCTGGTTCCGCGGCGGATGTCCTCCCACCTCTTGCGGCAGTGGGTGCCCCGTCTGACGTGGACCCCCAGGGCCCGGACTTCCTTGGCGATGGCACGCCAAATCCCGACTTTCTGATGGGCGCTGACCTATGTGACATGTACAGGGTGGGAAGGAAACATTCATCAACTTACTGCATGTTAGATGTGATTGGCCCCCCCTCCCCAACCTTGCAATATAGCACATGCTCTCATCTGTCGTGCGTTGCACTCCTCATTCGCCCCCCACCCCACCAACTTACATCCACCCCACTCCACACAGGCATCGCCCATTCCATGTGCACCCGGTGTACTCACCTGTTGGTCTGGAGGACCGTAGAGTAACGCATACTGGGGGAGGACCCCATCCACGAGCTTCTCCAACTCTTCAGACGTGAAGGCAGGGGCCCTTTCCCCAGTCGCAGCAGCCATTGTCACTTCCAGACCGAGTTCACAGCAGCACTTGCAGTATAGGTCCTCTCCTGTGGATGATCAGGTCTCGAGTGATTAAGCAGATAGAAAATGGCGGTCACGCCCGCGGCGGTGCGTACCGCGGTGGTGCGTACCGTGGCGGTGCGTACCGCGACCGCCGGCGCACATCGTCATTGGCTCCTGAAACCCATAGGCTTCAATGTTATCCAATGCGGCTCCGTATAGCGGTCTTCGACCGCCTACCGCCACGGTGTGCTCCGCCAGCGCAGTGACCTCACATCCCATTGTCCCACTTCACAGGTCAGGCAGCCGCCATTTCAAGGGCCCACATGGCATAATCTCTACTGCGACACACAGGCCTAGGCCTGGCATTGCCACACATACACGCCTTTCAATACCTAGATAACTGTGTGCCATGCAAGCAGTGGTGAACGTACCTGTGATTATCTTGACTCTGTGCTCCATGTTGTCCTTCCTAGGCACCGTCCGCTGGGATTTGCGAGGAGAAGGATGAATCCTCGCGTGTACCGACCACTGGTGGACCTGTCGACAATGGAAGAACGCCACATCATACTACGATATCGACTTGACCGTGCCACCATCCATGAACTGTGTGCCCAGCTGGAGCCAGCCCTGATGTACCCCATCCGCCAACCCACAGGAATTCCCCCTCTGGTGCAGGTGCTGTCAGTCCTCCATTTTCTTGCAAGTGGCTCATTCCAGACAACAGTGGCCATGTCATCTGGAATGTCTCAGCCAATGTTTTCTAAGGTTTTGTCTAGAGTGTTGTCTGCCCTGACGAAACACATGCGGAGTTACATTATATTCCCAGAGGAGGTTGATTTGCCCACTGTGAAGGGTGATTTTTATGCCCTTGGACATATTCCCAACATAATTGGTGCCATTGATGGGACCCATGTAGCCTTAGTCCCCCCAAAAGACGATGAGCAGGTGTACAGAAACAGGAAGAGTTACCATTCTATGAACGTCCAGGTGGTCTGTTTGGCTGACCAGTACATCTCCCATGTGAATGCCAAGTTCCCTGGGTCAGTGCATGACACGTATGTGATGCGTAATAGCAGCATCCCTTTTGTGATGGAACAGCTACAGAGACAACGTGTGTGGCTAATAGGTGACTCTGGTTACCCCAACCTGCCTTGGCTATTGACCCCAGTGAGGAATCCCCGGACCAGGGCTGAGGAACGGTACAATGAGGCCCATGGGCGAACTAGGAGGGTCATTGAAAGAACCTTTGGCCTCCTGAAGGCCAGGTTTAGGTGTCTGCATATGACAGGGGGATCCCTGATGTACTCACCAAAGAAGGTGTGCCAGATCATCGTGGCCTGCTGTATGCTTCACAATCTGGCATTGCGACGTCAGGTGCCTTTCCTGCAGGAGGATGGTCCAGATGGTGGTGTTGAAGCAGCTGTAGAGCCTGTGGAGAGTGAAGAGGAGGAAGACTCAGAGGACGACCCAGACAACAGGGACAGAGTTATCCAACAGTATTTTCAGTAGCACACAGGTAAGAATCACACACGTCATTTTAATTTTCCTGACTGCCTCGTTTTTCTCAACTTTGTCTATGACCCCCCAGTTATTTGAAACTGATGTTTGATTCTCCCTTCCCTTTTCAGTGCTGTATGACCCACTGCGTGACTTCTGCTTGGTTAGCCCATGGACTAATGCTTATTGATCTCGGTATGTGTTCAGCACAAAGTTTACAGAACATAATTGATCGGTAATGTGTTTTACATTTGTAAATAATACAGCCTGACTCCAGCATGATTTCAGTGCATTGAGTGATTTATTTTTGGTGCTAGATAATGGTACATGATATAAACACGGTGATGGGTGGGGGTGGAGTAATGGCCATGGCAGAGTCCAGTTCTCAGTCTCACAGGTGCATTGTCCATATGCCTGTGGAAGGATGGAGCACGGGCAGTTCAAGGTTGGACAGGGTGGCAATGTGGGACAGTGGGATGACTTCAGGGGGTATCTCATGCTGGCGGGGGTCTTGACATCCTACTCTGTCGATTTTGTTGATCTCAGGCTCCTCTTGCGGGGTGGTTGTTCTTCAGCAGGAGGTGGGGTTCTGGTGGCCTGTCGTTGTGGTGGGGCCTCCTGTCCACTAGCGCCGGCGGAGGTGGTAGGCTGTTCCTGGTCCGGGCTAGTGACAGGGGCCCTGTGTGGTGCCACATGGTCCCGCAACGTGTCTTCTATCCGGTGGAGGGCCTGGACTAGGCTCCCCATGGCGGTAGAGATGTTGGTGAGATGATTGTTGAACCCCATGTAGCGTTCCTCCTGCTGTGCCTGGATCTCCTGGAACCTGGCCAGTACCGTCGCCATCGTCTCTTGTGAGCGGTGGTAGGCTGCCATGATGGTGGTGAGGGCCTCTTGGAGAGTCGGTTCCCTGGGCCTCTCCTCCCTCCCCTGTCGCACAGCAGCCCTCCGAGTTGCCCTGTTTCCCCCGGACTCTGTCCCCTGGACGGTGTGCCCACTACCACTGCCCCCAGGTCCCTGTTGTTGTTGGGGTGGTGGGTTAGCCTGGGGGCCCTGTAGTGGCAGACACACCGCTGATTGACCTGTCCTAGAGACAGAGCCATGGGCCCGCTGGGTGGGAGCTGTGCTGTTGTTCCCAGAGGGGGTTGGGTCTGCTGTGGCCTGTGTGTGGGGAACCGACTGTCCAGAGGTCCCCGATGGTCCGGGCTGGTCGTCAGGTTCCAGGTCGACATAGCTGCTGTCATTACTGGGTGCCTCTTCCTGGGGGGGGATGGACATTTCTGGACCCTCCTTGGCGTTCAGGTCCTGCATGGGGTAAGAGAGTATGGTTATTGTTTCTGTGTGTGCTATTGTGTGCGATTTATGGGTGCCCTTGTCCCCCAGTGCTGTCATTCCCTTGGGGGAGGTGTTGTGGGGGTGTTGGGGGGGGGGGTATATGCAGTGGTCATGCTTAGGTGATGGGTGTCCATAGTTTGTGGTGGCATGCAGGGGTTGGTGTTGGGTGGGTTGTGCTGGGGAGACATTCTCAGGGAGGATGTGTGATGGGGGTTGGGGGTGAGGGTGGTGGTGGGGGTTGGCATGCTGGGGGGGGGGGTGAAGTAGTTGAGATTGTACTTACCAGAGTCCATTCCTCCGTGTACTCCAGCGAGGCCATCAGGATGCAGGATGTTTAGTACCTCTTGCTCCCATGCTGTGAATTCGGGTGGTGTGGGTGGGGGTCCCCCGCCAGTCTTCTGCACTGCGATGTTGTGTCGCGAGACCATCGAGCGCACCTTTCCCCGTAAGTCGTTCCAACGTTTGCGGATGTCCTCTCGATTTCTGGGATGCTGTCCCACCGCGTTTACCCTGTCCACGATCCGCTGCCATAGCTCCGCCTTCCTGGCTATAGTGGTGTGCTGCACCTGTGAGCCGAAGAGCTGGGGTTCGACTCTTATGATCTCCTCCACCATGACCCGGAGTTCTTGGTCCGAAAAGCGTGGGTGCCTTTGGGGTGCCATGGGGTGGTGTGGATGAGGTGTGGGGTGGTGTATATGGTGAAGAGTGTGTTGGTGTGTGGTGCTTTGTGCTTCTATGTGGTGTGTGTGATGGTGTAGTGTGCCTCTGTGTGATGTAGCTCTCTATTCTGTGATGTGTCTCTCTCTCCTTCGTCTATGATCTTCGGTCGTAGGGGTTTGTGGGTGATGTGGGTGTGTGTTTTATAGTTGGTTGGATGTGTGGGAGTGTTGTTTGTATGTGTGTCAGGTGTGTGTATTTCAAATTGTCCAATGTGGCTGTGTTTTGGAGCTGTGTGTGTATTTTGACCGCGGCGGTGTGTCCCACCAATGGAATACCGCGGTTGAAAGACCGGCGCGTGGATTCGTGGGTCAGAATGGCATGGGCGTGTTTGTGTTGGCGTGACGGTGGAGGTTTGGTCATCTCCAGTTTTCCGCGGCCCGCTGATGTGGCGGCCTTCCTTGGATGTCGGGATTTTGGCGGTTCCGCCGTTGTGGGTCAGAATGACCGTGGCGGTGTACCGCGGCCGCGGCGGTAGAATGGCGGACTTCTGACCGGCGGTAAGGGCCTTTTACCGCCGAGGTCAGAATGACCCCCTATATCACCTCCTCCTCCATCCTGCCACCCACAGCTTCTTTTTAATATTCTACTACATCACCTCCTCGTCCTCCATCCTGTCACCTACTCCCTTTGTTCCCTTGTTTCTTTTATTTTGATGACGGTACTTCAGCTGCACAATGCTACTGGGCTCCTCACTTGTCCCCATTTCCACAGTATCCTATAGATACTTTATTTTTTAAGTTTATCTTACTGAAAACACATTTCTGTCTCCCATCCTGGAATAGTATATAAAGGATAAAATATATCTAAAAAATCACTCCAAGATATTAAAAAATAGCTGCTCATGCATTCATGCATGTGTATGTGTGCTTCAGCACGGTGAGCATTTTGGAATTATGTTTTTAAAGTACACCAAAAATCATTCCAAGGCGGTTGCTGGTTATGTGAATGCATGTTCAGGCACAATATCCATCCTTGGATTTTATTTGTAACTTTAGATAACTATTCACAGATGTTTGCCCATGTGTATGAGTGCATGCACACAAGGCCAGCAGTGCGACTGCACCGGGCTCTGACCTCTGAGGGGCGCTGTGTTTAGCAATAACGTCAGAAACTTGTGATTTAAAAGCACCTGCTGAAACGTTCCTTTCACGTTTAGCCTTCAAGAAACAATTAAAATGTCAAGATACCTCTTGTGATTAATGTTCCTGCTAGAGAGAGAAATGCGAGTTTTTCCTAGTGGCAGCTTTGACTCAACATAAAGTAGCATATAGGGTTAATATGCCTGCTGCAAAATACAGAACTATGGGGCAACTTTTCTTGCACCCCTTAGCGCCCCCCTAACGCCACAATGTGTGCATCATATTTAAAATACAGTGCACCATGGCGGTAGTTGGGGGACTAGCGTCAGGATTTTGGACGCTAGTCTGGCACTTTGCAGGATTAGCGTAAAAAATGTTGATGCTAATCTTGGAAAGCACCCAGAGGCCATTGTAACCAATGGAAGCCTCCTTTTAATGCCTGCTCTGAGCAGGTGTTAAAAGTGCCGAAATAAATGACGCAAAGAAATCTGGCAGATTTTTTTGCGAAATTCTTTTGGTCCCCTTTGCATACATTATGCCTGGCGCAGGCATGATTTAGAGCAAAGAGTTACAAAGTGGCGCAATACATGCATTGAGCCTCTTTGTAAATATGGCACAGCATTTTTGGCCTTCTAACGCCACATTAGTGTAAAAAGATTTCACTAATATGGCGTTAGAATGGCCTTAGTGGCTCTTAAATATGCCCCTATGGCAGTGCTTAATTTGTGCTTGATGTTTTTGGTGCGGAGCACCTGCACTTATTTTTGAGGGTCGGCGGTTATTTTTCTGCCTCAAGCATTTACTCCAAGAAAAAGACACAAGGGAAAGACAGAGGATGAGAAAAACGAAAAAGCGTCACACTGGGAAAAAGCAGAAATCCGCAAGAGTGAGCTGAAGGGGCAGGGAGTGCCTGTAAATGGATTGAAGAGGCCCGAGATGGCATCAGGATTACGCTGCCTCTGTATTCCGTGTTCACACATTTAATTGCAGCAGCCGCGTTTTTAAGAAGAGGGCTTTGGGCATCAGCACCTTTTTATTTACAAATTAAGCACTGCCCTATGGGGTATATTTGAAAAAAGTGGAGCTGCACACAGTACTGTGCCACTTTTTTGTGTGCCCCTTAGCACCCCCTAACGCCACCATGTGTGCATCATGTTTAAAATATGGCTCGTCATGGCGGTAGTTAGGGGACTAGCATCAGAATTTGTTATGCTAGTACGGAGATTTGTAGGATTAGCATACAAATTCTTGACGCTAATCCTGCAAAGTGCCCAGAGGCCTATTGTAACCAATGGAAGCCTCCCTTTAATGCCTGCTCTGAGCAGGTGTTAAAAGTGCAGGAAAAAAATGACACAAAGAAATCCATCAGAATTCTTTGCGCCATTTCTTTGGCCCCCCTAATGAAGGCATGATGTAGCGCAAAGGGTTACAAAGTGGCGCAATTCCTGCATTGCACCACTTTATAAATATGGCGCAGCGTTTTTGGCCTTCTAATGCCATATTAGTTTTTTTAAATGACACTAATGTGGGGTTAGAATGGTACTAGGGGCTCTTAAATATTTGAAAAAAATGGTACTGCACACAGTGCTGCACCACTTTTCTTGCACCCCTTAGCACTCCCCTAACGCCGCCATGTGTGCGCTGTATTTAAAATACGGCGTAACATGACGGTAGTTAAAGGACTAGTGTCAGAATTTTTTAGGGGAATTCTGCAGGAAAGACACAAACCAACAATGCAACAACGAGGGATTTCCATTTGAGGGTACCTGTGGAACAAGGGGACCAAGTCCAAAAGTCACAAGCAAGTCGGAGATGGGCAGATGCCCAGGAAATGCCAGCTGTGGGTGCAAAGATGCTGCTACTGGACAGTAGAAGCGTAGGTTTCTGCAAGAACGACAAGGGCTAGAAACTTCCCCTTTGGAGGACGGATCCCTCACACCGTGGAGAGTCGTGCCAAAGTGTTTTCCCGCCGAAAGACCGCTAACAAGCCTTGCTAGCTGCAAATCGTGCGGTAAGGGTTTTTGGGTGCTGCTGTGACCCAGGAGGGACCAGGATGTCGCAAATTGCATCAGGGGACAGAGGGGACGTCAAGCAAGACAAGGAGCCCTCTCAGCAGCAGGCAGCATCCGCAGAAGTGCCAGAAACAGGCACTACAAGGATGCGTGAAATGGTGCTCACCCGAAGTCGCACAAAGGAGTCGCCGGAGAACAACTTAGGAGGTCGTGCAATGCAGGTTAGAGTGCCGTGGACCCAGGCTGGACTGTGCACAAAGGATTTCCGCCAGAAGTGCACGGAGGCCGGAGTAGCTGCAAAAGTCGCGGTTTCCAACAATGCAGTCTGGCGTGGGGAGGCAAGGACTTACCTCCACCAAACTTGGACTGAAGAGTCACTGGACTGTGGGAGTCACTTGGACAGAGTTGCTGGATTCAAGGGACCTCGCTCGTCGTGCTGAGAGGAGACCCAAGGTACCGGTGATGCAGTTCTTTGGTGCCTGCGGTTGCAGGGGGACGATTCCGTCGACCCACGGGAGATTTCTTCGGAGCTTCTAGTGCAGAGAGGAGGCAGACTACCCCCACAGCATGCACCACCAGGAAAACAGTCGAGAAGGCGGCAGGATCAGCGTTACAGAGTTGCAGTAGTCGTCTTTGCTACTATGTTGCAGTTTTGCAGGCTTCCAGCGCGGTCAGCAGTCGATTCCTTGGCAGAAGGTGAAGAGAGAGATGCAGAGGAACTCGGATGAGCTCTTGCATTCGTTATCTAAGGAATCCCAAGAGACAGAGACCCTAAATAGCCAGAAAAGAGGGTTTGGCTACCTAGGAGAGAGGATAGGCTAGCAACACCTGAAGGAGCCTATCAGGAGGAGTCTCTGACGTCACCTGATGGCACTGGCCACTCAGAGCAGTCCAGTGTGCCAGTAGCACCTCTGTTTCCAAGATGGCAGAGGTCTGGAGCACACTGGAGGAGCTCTAGGCACCTCCCAGGGGAGGTACAGGTCAGGGGAGTGGTCACTCCCCTTTCCTTGGTCCAGTTTCGCACCAGAGAAGGGCTAAGGGGTCCCGGAACCGGTGTAGACTGGCTTATGCAGAAATGGGCACCAAATGTGCCCATGAAAGCATTTCCAGAGGCTAGGGGAGGCTACTCCTCCCCTGCCTTAACACCTTTTTCCAAAGGGAGAGGGTGTAACACCCTCTCTCAGAGGAAGTCCTTTGTTCTGCCATCCTGGGCCAGACCTGGCTGGACCCCAGGAGGGCAGATGCCTGTCTGAGGGGTTGGCAGCAGCAGCAGCTGCAGTGAAACCCCGAGAAAGGCAGTTTGGCAGTACCAGGGTCTGTGCTACAGACCACTGGGATCATGGGATTGTGCCAACTATGCCAGGATGACATAGAGGGGGCAATTCCATGATCATAGACATGTTACATGGCCATATTCGGAGTTACCATTGTGAAGCTACATATAGGTAGTGACCTATATGTAGTGCACGCGTGTAATGGTGTCCCCGCACTCACAAAGTCCGGGGAATTGGCCCTGAACAATGTGGGGGCACCTTGGCTAGTGCCAGGGTGCCCTCACACTAAGTAACGTTGCACCTAACCTTTACCAGGTAAAGGTTAGACATATAGGTGACTTATAAGTTACTTAAGTGCAGTGTAAAATGGCTGTGAAATAACGTGGACGTTATTTCACTCAGGCTGCAGTGGCAGGCCTGTGTAAGAATTGTCAGAGCTCCCTATGGGTGGCAAAAGAAATGCTGCAGCCCATAGGGATCTCCTGGAACCCCAATACCCTGGGTACCTCAGTACCATATACTAGGGAATTATAAGGGTGTTCCAGTAAGCCAATATAAATTGGTAAAATTGGTCACTAGCCTGTTAGTGACAATTTGAAAGAAATGAGAGAGCATACCCACTGAGGTTCTGGTTAGCAGAGCCTCAGTGAGACAGTTAGGCATCACACAGGGAACACATACCTATAGGTCACAAACTTATGAGCACTGGAGTCCTGACTAGCAGGGTCCCAGTGACACATAACAAACATACTGAAAACATAGGGTTTTCACTATGAGCACTGGGCCCTGGCTGGCAGGATCCCAGTGAGACAGTGAAAACACCCTGACATACACTCACAAACAGGCCTAAAGTGGGGGTAACAAGGCTAGAAAGAGGCTACTTTCTCACAGTGGGGACACCATAATAAACTGTCGCACAGGGCGCCACCAGACCTGAAGCCGGCTCTGCATGCACATGTATTGGTGGCTATCACGGAATGATTTGGGCCATAAACTATGCCTAAATCAACAAGGATCATTAGTTTTATTCAAATAGAGTAACGTTGTCTGAAAATGTAGTGGAACTTACAACTTTATAACTTTAACAAAGGAATGCGCTCAACTTATAACTGAAGCTCAAACGCTCAATGCCATAAAGAAGTTCAGGTCTGGAATTTCTTTAGATTAGGTTTCTGTTCTTGTTAGCTTCTACAATAAAGTAGAGCCTGATTTAGATACTGGTGGACGGGTTGCTCTGTCACAACGGTGATGAATATCCCATCCTCCAAAATCTAAATTCCATTATATCCTATGGGATTTAGATTTTGGTGGACAGGATATCTGTCACTATTGCACATGTAGTGCACTTTGCTAGGGACCATAGGAGGCTGGCTTGATTTGTAGTGGGTACCTAAAGTACTTACACCTTATACCAGGTCCAGCTATCCCTTATTAGTGAAATGTAGGCAGTGTCTAGAAGCCAGGCTGTCTAGGGGTAGGTGTAGCTGGGCAGCCAAGGCTTATCTAGGAGACATGGAAAGCTCTTGCAATACCACTGTAGTCACACAGTACTCACAAACATGAAAGAAAATACTCAGTGTTTCAAAAATAAAGGTACTTTATTTTTAGTGACACTGTGCCAAAAATACCTTAGAGACTATACTCCCTTAGTAATAAGTAATATACCCAGTATATACACTAGAATGCAGAAATAGCTGTAAAAACTGTTAGAAAACAGTGCAAATAGTGAAAATCACAATAGGGTGTAATGGGCCTAGTGGGAACACAAACCATATACTAAAATAGTGGAATGCGAAAATCGGTTTCCCACCTAGGCAAGTGTAGTGTGTAGAGGGGCGCTGGGAGTGTAAGAAAAAACCAAAGGTAAGTAATAGAACACAACACAGAGCCCAGGAAAACTGGAGTAAATCACAGTAAGTATCCTAGAACACACAAGAAGATGTGATAGAAGATAATGCAAGAACCAGAAGAGACTGCAAGACTCCATCAATGGATTCCTGGACCTGAAGACCTGTGGAAGAAGGTGACCAAGTCCAAGAAGCACTTAAGAGTCCAGGGAGAACAGGAGCCCCTGCTAACCTGGATGAAGGTGCAAAAGAAGAACCACCAGTGAAGAAGAACAGTCAGTACTGCACCCAAGAAGCTGGATGCAGGTTCCTGGTTGGTGCATATGATGTCCCATGCCAGATGGATGATTGCAGTCTGGTTTACGTTGCTGGATTCTGCCAACAAGCCTTGGCACATGCAAAGCACGCAGTAAGCTGAAAATGGCGCTGCCTGGGACCAGGAGGGACCTGGTGGCCTCTACCCAGGAAGGGGGAGACAGAGGGGGCTCTCAGCAACTCAGAGAGCCCTCAGAAGACCAGGCAGCACACACAGGAGTCGCACAGCATGGGGACAAAGAAGGTGCAAAAGGAGGCCCACGCAGCACTACACAAAGGGATCCCACGCCACCGGAGAACCAGTCAGGAAGCTGTGTGTCACAGGAATGAGTGCTGGGGGCCTAAGCTGTGCTGTGCACGAAGAATTTCATGGAAAGTCGCACACAAGCCTTGGCAACTGCAAATCATGTGGTGCACAGGGTTACTGTCTTGCGTGGGAGGCAAGCTCTTACTTCCAACAAACTTGGACAGCTGGAACTTGGGACTGTCGGGGTCACTTTAGTTCACTACCCTTGTTGCTGGATCCATGCTCGTTGTCAGGAGAGGGGACCCACGCCACCGGTCGTCGCTGCAGAGGGGTTCCTGCTGAAGCAGGGAAGTGGCTCCTTTACTTCAAGGGAGATTCCTTCACTTCTTCTGGTGGAGGCTGAAGACAGGCAGTCCTCGGAGGATGCACGACCTGGAAACAGTTGAAGTTGCTGGCAGGAGCTGAAGATACAATGTTGCAAAAGTCATCTTTGCCTCTTTGTTGCAGTTTGTAGAGTTCATGGAGGGTCCAGATGCAGTTCCGTCAGTAGAAGATGAAGTAAAGGATGCAGAAGATTCCTGTTGGAGTCTTGCAATCCGAATCTGAGGAAACACCCAGAGGAGAGAACCTAACTGGCCCTGAAAGGGGGATTGGCCAGTTACACAGGTAAGTACCTATCAGGGGAGGGCTCTGACATCACCTGCTGGCACTGGCCACTCAGATGCTTCAAGAGTGCCCCACCACCTTGGAATCCAAGATGGCAAAACCCAGAGACACTCTGGAGGAGCTTTGGGCACCACCCCTGGCGTGGTGATAGACAGGGGAGTGGTCACTCCTCCTTCCTTTGTCCAGTTGCATGCCAGAGCAGGGACTGGGGGTCCCTAACTGGTGTAAACTGGATTATGCAAGGAGGGCACCATCTGTGCCCTTCAAAGCATTTCCAGAGGCTCTGGGAGGCTACCCCTCCCATGCCTGTAACACCTATTTCCAAAGGGAGAGGGTGTAACACCCCTCTCCCGAAGGAAATGCTTTGTTCTGCCTTCCTGAGCTCGAGCTGCTTGAGCAACAGGAGGGCAGAAACCTGTCTGTGAGGTGGCAGCAGCTGGGGCTGCCTGGAAAACCTCAGAAGGCTGGTATGGCAGTGCTGGGGGTCCACTGTGGAGTTCCTAGAAAGCATGTCATTGTAAAACCAATACTGGAATCAGTATTAGGGTACAATTCCCAGGTGTTAGACACCTTACATGGCCATATTTGGAGTTATCATTGTGAAGCTGGACATAGGGATTGACCTATTTCTAGTGCACACGTAAAATGGAGTCCTGCACTAACGAAGTCTGGGAAAATGGTCCTGGAAGACGTGGGGGCACCTATACTAGTGCAGGAGTGCCCTCACACACAGGCACTTTGCACCCAGCCTTCAGGGTTGGAAGGCCTGACATATAGGTGACTTATAAGTGACCTGGTACAGTGAAAATGGCTATGAAATGTCACGTAGGCTGAAATGGCAGTCCTGCAGAAGCCTTTGCATGGGTTTCCTATGGGTGGCAAAAGTAAAGCTGCAGCCCATAGGGATCACCTGGAAACCCAATGTCCTGGGTACCTAATTAGCATATACTAGGGACTTTTAAGGGTGCATCAGTATGCAAATTTGGGATGAAATACTGGGTTACCAGTACGTAGTGACAAATTTGGAAAAATAGAGAGCATAAGCACTGGATTCCTGGTTAGCAGGATCCCAGTAACACAGTCAAGCATACTGACAAAACAGGCCATAAACCATAAGCACTGGGATCCTGGCTACCAGGATCCCAGTGACACAGTCAAACAAACTGACAAACAGGCCACAAATTGGGGTAAGCATGCTAGAAAGAGACTACTTGTCTCACAGGGACTTACAAGTAAATCAAATGTGCCAATTGGATATGAGCCAATGTTAGGGAGAGAATGCATGCACTTTAGCACTGGTTAGCAGTGGTAAAGTGTCCAGAGTCCTAAAGCCAGCAAAAATGAGGTCAGAAAAAGAAGAGGAGGAAGGCAAAAAACGTGGGGGTGACCCTGCAGATAGGCCATGTCCATCAAAAGGGAACTGTCAAAGATTCTGAGTTTTTGGCCCACCTAACGGGTGGAGGAGGAGGAGAAATATTATCAGGCCACCATATCTGAGGAGAAACATGTTTTTGTGATCAAAATAAAAGCACCTCTGTCTTGCCTGGATTATACATACACTATAGGGTATTGGGCTCCTTCTAGCAGATGATACTTGTGAAATAGTTCTTAAAATTTAGTTCAGAACCAAAAGAGTTCTTGTCAAGCAACAAGATCAATTTTGCTTTAAGAAAATATTTAAGTAGATCTCCCCTTGATCAGAGATAATGCAAAGTTCATTGTCTGTGTATATATACATCTCATTTATTTGATATAATTAATCCAGATGTTACATTTGGTCTAATATAAGAGTCAAAATTATTGTATCGGTTAAAAATTGAAGTAAAAAGTGTTGTAACTGTAGCCAACACGTGTTTCTCCCCTTCTGTGGCTCGACAGCCTGGGGCTCCCTCAAGGCTACAAAAGATAAGTATCATAGTATACGGTGAGTGATATAAGTCTATCAATGGTTACATATCTTGATCACCTTTGCGTGTGATGAAGAAAGGCTTATGAAGATAGTGAGCATCATAGCATGCTAGTGTAAGTCACTTACAAAAACGATTGCCCAGTGTCTGGGTTTAGTGTTTAACTTTCCCAATCATGTGGTGTTCGTATAAGGACTTACAGGTGTAAAGTGTGTGCTTGAATTACTAAAGGAAGAAAGAAAATCAGAGCCCAGGCATGCATTTCTTTACTCAGATGGACAATATAAGTAGGCAATATTAATATATATGTCAACTTATAAGAGATACCAGTGGGCAAACAGATTGTGTTTGAAAAGAGAAGAGAGGGGAGATTATCACTTTGGGTGTTCTAGATGTCATTCAAGAAGGTAGAATGAGGAAGGAACAAGCCATAGTACCTTCAAAAGGTACTACATAAATGCTGTTTGTGAATAGGCTCTAAAGACTTGACTGAGTACAAATCCCAAGGGAATGTATTGGGTCAAAACATTTTTTGAAGGCATTATTTGAAGAAATTGACCTTAAAAACAAAGGAGATTATCAAAGGTACTAATCACGGTAGGGGTGTTGTTTTTTTAGTGGAATTGACTGTGACCATCTAGCCTTAATGTTCCAATTCTCAATTCTTGGTGGGACTTATTGATGAATAATGAACTGTAAAAGCAATGTAGGTGTATTCAACGTATTATCAATACGTGCAGTGTCAACTCATAGGTATCTTATAGTCATAAGTATTGTGTAGTCTAAACATAGAGGCCCTAATTACGACTTCGGCAGGTGGAAAAGGGCGCCGACCGAAGTCCCGCAGTCAGGTTACCACCAGTGCGGTCCCCTTCTTGCAGCCCCACAGAGTTTCTTCCCGCTGGCCCAGCGGAAAACAGCTCACAACATTGACGCCAGCTCATAACAGATGCAATGTTGCGATACAATGGGTGCACCAGCACCCGTCGCACTTTTAACTGTCTGCAAAGCACAATGATGCTGGCCATGGGGGCCCCTGCAATGCGCATGTCAAGTGCATGGGCAGAGCAGGAGCCCCTATTGGTTTCCCTGCACCCCGTTTCCACCAGCCTTTACATGGCTGTGCTACTGCCATGTAATCATCAGCAGAGAAGGGACTCAGATCAGGACCGCCAGCATCTCCAGTGGAGGACAAATGGCGGTGCTCGCGGTCCAACCGTGGTGCAATTGCCACGGTCATAATGTGGCTGTCAGACAGCCATATAGGTGGCAGTCTGACTACCACTGCACCGTAATGAGGCCAATAGTTATGTAAAATATGGGTAATGGATACTTGACTCAGATATAGTAATGATTCAGTGGTTACGATATTTTCCTACTGCAATGGTATCAAATTAAATTATTTGTGCTTCAATTGTGTGCAATTGTGTCTTAAATTCTAGACAAAAATATAAATCTGTTCAATCTTTGAATTTAAACATTTGCTCAAAGCAGGAGGGGTTGAAGTATTCACATTCATATTGGTTATGAAGGGAGACCGTTCAGGAACATACCCAATATTCATTTAACTATAATCAAATAAAACATGCCAAGTGTGGTTATGAAATGAGTACACTGTAATAATTGGACTTGAAATAAATAACTTTCCTCAACAATATATTCTCACTATCAAACGGCTCTACATCAACAATTTAAATTAGTGAAGTTTTAAATAGTGTTTTATTATTTTATTGTAGACATGGAAAACTGCCTGAAATGCCCTGAGGACCAGTGGCCAAATGATAAGAAGGACGACTGCATCCCCAAGGTCATAGTCTTCCTCTCATACAGTGACAACCTTGGTGTAACTTTGGCTGCTACCGCCATTATTTTCTCAGCGGCCACAGTTGGAGTACTGGGATTCATTGTGAGCCACCGCAACACCGCAATAGTGAGGGCTAATAACCGGGAACTCAGCTACGCACTCCTCATCTCCTTAATGTTGGCCTTTCTCTGTTCTCTCCTGTTCATTGGACACCCTAATAAGGTCACCTGTCTGACACAGCAGGCTTCATTTGGGGTTACATTTACTGTTGCTCTGTCTTGTGTATTAGCAAAAACCATCACTGTTGTTATTGCCTTTAATGCCACCAGACCTGGAAGCAGGTTAAAAGGATGGCTGGGATCTCGAGTATCTGGCTCTTTTGTGACCTTGTGTACACTGGGACAAGTAGTAATTTGTCTCTCGTGGTCGCTTACATCTCCACCTCACCCTGAAGCCGACATGCAGCCTGAAATTGGGAATATGATCCTGCAGTGTGACCCAGGGTCTACTGTTGCCCTGTACACTGTGATTGGTTACATTGGAATGCTAGCATTTGCCAGCTTCATTGTGGCTTTCCTTGCCAGGAACCTACCTGATAGATTCAACGAGGCCAAACTCATCACATTCAGCATGTTGGTGTTCTGCAGCGTCTGGGTCTCCTTCATCCCAGCCTACCTCAGCACTAAGGGCAGGTACATGGTGGCCGTGGAGATCTTCGCCATATTGGCTTCAAGCTCTGGGCTCCTGGGCTGGATATTTATTCCGAAATGTTATCTTATTCTGCGTGGGCAAGATAGTGACAAGAAAAAGCATTTTACCTTAAAGACTCATTTGTAGGTACACATTGAATGTTGTAAACTAAGACACCATTTCACATTGCAGCAATTTCAGGGGATTCTAAATGTGTATTTACGTTCAGGCTCTACAAGATTTAAATCACAGTATACGTGATTGAAACACCACATGTGTCTCTTATCTGTACTTTCATTTAGGTTTTACAATGTACATTAATATTCATTATATAATTATACTACAACTTTGAGGTGCTTGTTACCACAATAAATCAATTTACTTTGCATGAATGAAGCTTGGCTTGTCAACTCACTATGTACATATAGAATTCTGATGCTTTCATATTCTAAGGATCAGCATTTGGTTAATCTGTGGCTGCAAATGCGTGTGTTGACTTGTGGCTGGGCTCGGGGCTTGGTGGGGTCATGCCTTTCCATCAACCTCACTCCGCCAAAGTTTTTCTCCCCATAAGTTAGTCAGCAAGAAATGCAACTCCATCATGTATTGTGCATTCCCCATTTCCGAGAGATGCACACCGTCATCCCTGAAAAGCACCTGCTCATCTTCTTTTATCCCCTTGGGTGTCAATACTTTAATGTCCTAAGCCCTGCAGAAAACCTGCATAGCCCTATTGAGCCTCCTCCAAACCCTTTCAATAGCCCCATGTTTTTGTGCTCCACGCCATTTCTTCTGTGGCACAAATTCTGTCCACACTAAGAAAGTCCCATGCATTTGCGCCTCAGCAGTACCAGATCTCATTGCATGTGTTGCAGTAGGGTGAGCTCAGATAGACCAGGTCATTCTCCCCAAGGTGTAAAACCAATAAATCAGGACATCCCCACTTCGGCAAAATCGATGTAATAAAAGGAAGCAACTTCCCCCACCTCATGCCGCTCTTTCCCTACCACAGTATTTCGTGCCTGCTACTCAGGAGTCCCAAAGTTCATCCATAGACCTGCTTCTCTGCATATTTAGCTGCCCAATGAATAAAAGAGTGTCTGACTGTTAGACTTCTTCATCCTTGGCGTGGTCTCCCTTAACTTTTTCCCTCTGTTCCCCAGGTTGTTGATGTGTGCTGGACTCTGATTATGCTGTTTTTGTTACTCTGGGCACTTTACCACTGCTAACCAGTGCTAAAGTGCAAGTGCTGCTTTACCAAATGTGTATGTAATTGGCTTATCCATGATTGGCATATTTGATTTATTAGTACGTCCCTAGTACAGTGCACCATAGGTGCCCAGGGCCTGTAAATCAAATGCGACTAGTGGGCCTGCAGCACTGGTGTTCCACCCACATAAGTATCTCTGTAATCATGTCTGATACCTGCCACTGCAGTGTCTGTGTGTGCAGTTCTAACTGTAAATTCGACTTGGCAAGTGTACCCACTTGCCAGGCCTAAACCTTCCCTTTTCTTACATGTAAGAAACCCCTAAGGTAGGCCCTAGGTAGCCCCAAGGGCAGGGTGCAGTGTATGGTTAAGGTAGGACATATTGTAATGTGTTTAATATGTCCTGACAGTGAAATATTTCTAAATTTGTTTGTCACTGTTGCAAGGCCTGTCCCTCTCATAGGTTAACATGGGGGCTACCTTTAAATCTGATTAAAGTGTAGATTCCCTTTGGGAGCAGATGGGCATTTGGAGTTTGGGGTCTCTGAGCACACAATTTAAAAATACATATTTTAGTCAAGTTGATTTTAAGATTTGTGTTTTTAGAAAGTGAGCATTTTCTTGCTTATACCATTTCTGTGACTCTACCTGTTTGTGGATTCCCTGTCTGGGTCAGTTTGACATTTGGGCTGGTTGCACCTCACACTAGACAGTGACACAAAGGGAGCTGGGGTGTAGCCTGCATATCCTGGTGAGCCATCTGTGCTAGGAGGGAGGGGAGGAGTGGTCACTTACACCTGAAAGGGCTGTGCCTGCCCTCACACAATGCATTCTCCAACCCCCTGGTGACTGTCTGGGGCCTGGCCTGGGCAAGGAAGGATTTCACACTCAAAAGAGACTTTACTTTGAAGTAGGCCTACTTCAAAGGAGAAATTGGGTATAAGGGCACCCAAAACCACAGACTTTAGAAAACTTCTGGAAACAAGAGGAACCTCTGCCTGGAGAAGAGCTGAGGAAGAAGAGCTGCCCTGCCTGTGACTGAGCTTTGTGGCGCTATCCTGTAGTTGCTGCTTCTGCCAGAGAAAGAGGGCAAAGACTGGACTGTGTGTGCCTTCCATCTTGTGTAGAAATCTCCAAGGGCTTGATTTAGAGCTTGCTTTCTGTTGTTTGAAGTCTCAGGGACAGCAAATACTTTTCTCTGCCAGCATCTGGAGTCTCTGGAGAGACTCCTGCTCTTACAAGTTGTGCCCTATCCAGTCCCTAGGCCCTTGAAAGGAAAAGATGATGAAAATTCAAGGAAATCGACTTCGGATAACTCTGGACTGACACTGCTGCTGAATCCGGTGACGCCACCTGCAACCGACTCCATGATCTTCGCTGGAACGCGACGACCTTCGCAGGCCCTAAAACGCTGCAGCCCCGCCGAAGACTGCGACTCCGTGGAAGTTACCACACCACGTCGTGACCAATGTCACTCAAAGTGCGCGGATTCAACGTTTCGCACAGACGCCGCGATCCCCGACTTCGCACATCGGCTTGTTTTCATTTCTTCACCTAGGTACCATACCTGGGGACTACGCGACTCTGTGTCCAGTGCCGCTGGTGTCGGATTGTTGGGAACGACTCCATCACAATGCTGTGTTAACACCTCATCGAAGCATTTTGTGTTTCTAAGCGCTATTTTTGAGTTTCATCTTTAAAAATTCATAGCATGACTTGTGTATGTCGGACGTTTGTCGTTTTGGTCTTGTTTTGTTTAGATAAATATTTCCTGTATATCCAAACTGGTGTTGTGTCATTTTGTAGTGTTTTCATTGAGTTACTGTGTGTGTTGGTACAAATACTTTACACCTAGCACTCTGAAGTTAAGCCTACTGCTCTGCCAAACTACCAAGGGGGTAAGAAGGGGTTAGCTGAGAGTGATTCTCTTTTACCCTGACTAGAGTGAGGGTCCTTGCTTGAACAGGGGGTAACCTGACTGTCAACCAAAGACCCCATTTCTAACCCTGACCAACCACGTGATTGCCTTATGTTTCTCCGGGCCACTCACGCACCCTGGAAAGAGAAACAAATGTCAGAATGAAAACAACAAGCCCCCCCTTTTCATGAAACTACACCCCTGACAATCGCTCACTTCTCCCAAACTTGCCTCTACCTTTCCCCTTAACCAAATTAGGACCTTACATATCTCTCACAGCATTTTGATCGGCACCGTCCAATGCGCCTGATCCGATCCTAATCCCACCCCAACCTGGCCGCTTCTGTCACTGCACCAATTCTAGAGGAGTGAGTACCGAGGTTACCCGCCTGTCTACCCAGGCATCTCAGAACCATTCTCAGAACAGATAACAATGGAAAAGCTGTAACCTTTGTGCCATTCTCAAGACAAAACAAGCTTTCCCTTTGACTCACCCTGCGCTCCTTGAAAGTGTCCCATTCCCTTACAGGGCATGCTTCCAACACTCCCTCTTGCTCCAACCATATCCACTTACCTTTACCCACTCCCAAATGTCTGCCGGGACCGCTGTCTTGCGCCGGATGCCAACTGTCGGGAATGCTGCCACTGCAAATAAGACAGGGAATCTGCAATGGAATTGTTTACCCCTGGAATGTGCGCAGCCTTAAATATTATATTCAAAGTTAAGCAACGCAACATAAACCTCCTCAGCAACCGAAGCACTCTAAGATCCCTAGCTCTCTGTGTATTCACCAAATCAACCACGTCAAGTTGTCCATGTGAAACATCACTGACCCGTTAGCCAGTTCGTCTCCCAAAACCGGCAACGCCACCAGCAGAGGAAAGAATTTCAAAAAGGCAATGCTCCACCCTTGACTCAACCATTGGGCAGGCCATGTCTCTGCACACCAACATCCATCCTAAAACAGCCCAAAAGCAGATGCACCTGCCGCATCCGAAAAAATCTGCACCTGCCAAACAGTGTCCTCCTCCTGGAAAGACATTGAGACCCCGTTAAACAGGGTCAAAAACAGGTCCCACACTTTAATGTCTTCTTGCAGACCCATGGTCAACCTAATCCTGTGATGTGGGAGGGATGCACCTGACATTGCCAAACCCATGTCCCTGCAAAAATTCCTACCACCCCGGACCACTCTACATGCAAAATTAAGATGACCCAGTAGTTGTTGAGCCACGCGCAGTTCAATCTTCCGCTTCAATCTGATCACCCTCAAAAATATTAGAATCTGTTCAATATTTACTGCTGGTAGGCAAGCTATGAACTCCCTTGTGTCCAGTTCAATGCCCAAAAAAGTCAAGACACAAGTAGGGCCCTCTGTTTTCACCAGGGCTAAAGGTACCCCAAAATCTTGTGCCAACTCCTCAAAACGCCACAGTGACCTGCCACACTAGACCGACTGTGCTGTTCCTACAAAGAGGAAATTATCCAAATAGTATGACACCATCCGATGTGCACTCACCTGAACAAAACCCACTGCAAGAAGGTACTAAAAGCCTCAAACAGTGCACAGGAAATCGCACATCCCATAGGCAGGACTCTGTCCACATATATAGCCACCCCCAACTGCATCCCTAGCAAAGAAAAATCGTCTGGGTGAATAGGGAGCAGCCGAAAAGCTGCCTTAATCTCCCACTTGGCCAGTTCAGCACCTTTCCCACAGCCCTGTATGAGCTGAATGGCATCATCCACCGTGGCGTATACGACACATGTATCTTCCAGCACGATTAAATCATTCACCAATGCCCCTTTAGGCCATAACAAATGGTGTATCAGCCCCCTCTGTTCTTTCTTGGTACCACTCCCAAAGGTGAGATCATCAAATCCTCCATGGGCCATTCGTAAAAGGGGCCCAAAATCCTGCCTTCTGCCACCTCCTTGCTCAATTTCGCAGCCACCACCTCTGGCATGGCCTTAGCTGACTGTAAATTATCTGCCCATCTCCTTCTTCATGGCCCCTGATATCCCACCCGGAAGCCATCTCTGAAACCCCATTCCAATTTGAGCAACGTGTCCGTATCCGGGTACACACACAACCAATATAGTAAACTCTCCAACCTAATTGGAGTAGGTGCCCTTTCGCCCAGGAGTGCCTTGGCCCCCCCTACCCCTGGTAGACCTCTGCTGCTCGGCCGGACTGGCCAGTGAAAAGCATTGCGTGACTGGGTGTTTACCCCCACATTTGGAACACTCATGTTTAAATTTACAGGGGTGCCTGGAGCAAAACCCCTTGTTGAAGTTCCACCATGCTCCTGAGTTAGATACCTGTGCCCTCTGAGGCATACCCGCCCCTCCCTGAGAGGGACGCTGCTGGAAAGGCTTGTAAACTACAGGGAGACCACTAGCTGTGTGGGTCGATGCCACAGAATGCGAAGATGCCATCCATTGGATCCATAATTCAAAATCCAAATCCCCCCACGGCTTCCCAGGGTTAATGCTAACTCTGGCTCTGAACTCCTCATCGTAGTTCAACCATGCAAAACCCCTGAAATGCATTTGGACTTTGGAAATAATGTCCATGTACTTAAATATGGCAATAGCCCTGTCTAGGTATTTCTCACAGTAGATACTGGTGTAAATAAAAAAGGTAGAGGTCCAGTTGTCCGTAGTTATTGGAACCCAAGACCTCTGTGCCAATACCCACTCCTCTTCCTAGAACCTTCTTTCGCCTGAATATCCCTGTGCAAGAGTTTAAAAACATCAACATATTCATGCTTCCATATCCTCGATTTTTGACTTGTCTGCTACATGTGACCCCAACGGCATAGCGAGTCCCATGTATAGGAGTCTCTTCTTGTATCCCGCCCCCTTGTCCTCATCCTCCTTCTCCCCACCTACCACTGTGTCTCCGTCTCCGCTTTGCGCTGGTAGCACCCTGTCTACCCCTTTATCCTTACCACCTGCAGCTACCACACCTGTATCAGGCTGCAAGTGTATCGAATACCCCATACCAATAGATTTGTATTGTGCCGTGCTGGCCTTGCCCCTCCGGTCACCCCATGGTGCCCACCAATTTCCTTTACCTTGAAACCCACAACCTGTTGTACCAGTGTCCAGCCATGACGTGCGCCTGCCTCCATCCTATCCTTGCGGGAGACCTTGTGCCCATGTGTTGTAGATGTTGAAGCCTGCAAAACAGTAACAGAAGAGGGTGTTGCGCCGCTCCTACGCCCCTGCCCCTTCCCTTGCCCCCCCGCTCATCTCTTTTACTTGAAGCTCCCCCTTTTCTAGTCGTCTAGATCCTCCTCATAATCCAATTCAATCACTTCCTCTTCATCCACACCAATTCCTTCATCAGAGCCAGCTGCATCCACCATATTGTATTCATCATCCAATCTGAAACCCCCTTGGTGTAAGCCAGGCATGTGGTTTGTTCGTTCCCACGGTTTAGAGAAGGCTGCCGAAGACCCCTCTATCTCTTCCGACCAACCCCCTTTGATGCCACACATGGTGCGCGCGCCATGCCTACTCAGGCCTGGTCAAGGACGCCAGGCCTGAGTAGGTCCCCCCGGCCAGCTTCGCTGAGCAAGCAAAGCGCGGTCCGAATCGCATCAATATCATGGCCCACGGCCATGGTTTCATGCGTTCATAACATATAATATGCCCTGCGTACCTCCTAATAGGATCGGCCCAACCTCTGTGCAGCGTGACTTGCTGGCGCAGAAGAGGCCGATCCTCCAGCCCCCACCCCCCTTTCCCCCCTCCCCGAGGACTCTCCCACGCCCACATCCCAGCCTATCCAAACCCTGGCCGTCTACATCTGGCCGAGAGCTCCCGTGAAGAGACTGGACTGTGTCCTGCTCTTTACGGGGGCCTAATGGGCAGCTCGTTCTTATGGGTGTTGCTTGGGGCTCCAGTTCCTTGTTTTCAAACAGTCTTTTTACTACACTAATAGTAAATAATTATATCCAATGGTACTTTGGTGAATTGACGTCCATGGGTGTTTGTTGTAGTCAGTTGATGCTGATCCCTCAGACTGCCCTGATGCATTCCTGGTTGTGGGCTTCTTATGGAATCATACAAACTTAATTTTATCTTTAGCAGCTAGAAGTCTCTGTGTTATTTCACATGCTACATAGGGACAGACTGAACACGCTACAAATGGAATCGGGGATGGTGGTCTCGGCTTCTGCAGCTTCATTACATAGCTCCAGAGCTTCAGTAAGCTCTGAGATGGTGTATGAGGGGTGTAACTAGAAAAAGAGACTACTGAGTGGATCACTAGGGTGCGGCTCAGAGGAAAAGAAACAACCAGTGTACCTTGAATAACAAGCATTTTTAATGCAATGGGTCTCGCATTTGCTATTAGTGTTGTAAACTCCTAACCGGACTTTTCTTGCCACATAAACTGATAACGAAAAGTAAAACAGTTTCACATATGTGAGCAGACGGTCGCCATGAGTATGAAGGAGACACAGAAAAGGAAACAGAAGTTCGCTCGCAGTCAAACGTATCGGCAAAAGTGCAATTATCCACGTAACCGGCAAAAGTAGAATTATCCATGTAACAGGGTCGATGTCATGCAAAGCGCTTGACTACTGCCCAGCGAGATCATGCTACGTAGAAAATAAAAAGAAAAAGTAGTCCAGAAGCTATTCGGAAAACACAGAGCCTCGTATGTTTTCAGTACTTTTCTAGTGCTCTTGAGGAGGGCTAACCAGCGGAAAAGGCATGATGTATTCATGCCTTTTACTATTGAAATGAAGCGAATCTTAAAAGGCAAGCCCACAAACCAACCAAACTGATGGGCCTGACATGGGTCTGGTTAAAAGTCCACAGAGAGATTACAACAGGGATCAGAGAGCTTGTGTGCCCTCAACCCTAAAAAATGAAAGGCACTAAGTAAAAAACACCTGCACAAAAAAAGAAGGTAAAGCAATCATTAAATTACTATACCTGTGAACAAATCCTGGTAAAGTATAGGTGAATTAGACATATGTACAGAGTTAATGCTGTTTGCTGTCCCAATATGGGTGGGTACCTCCTCATCCACATGTTCCTTCTATGTCCCTGAGGAGTGCACCTACTGGCCCCTGACTTGTTAGGCCAATGCTTGTGCTCTAAGGGGATGTGTCACAGAAGCATACATACATAAATGATGGGATGATGGTGCAGAGCAGAACTGTCACTGGCTGTGGTTCAGCGGTGGGGCTGGAAAGGTGACAGAGAATTACGTGGTCACAAGTAAACTTGAGGAGGGAAGACTGTAGACTTAGGCAACACTGGCACAGCGCCCTTGTGCCTTTCTACTTTTTTTGCATAATGAACAACCTAGTATTTTTGGAGAGATGTATACCTTAAATGCACCTATCATATAGGTTTACAAGGCCCTTCAAGCCAAGCCATGGGGTGCCTGATGGTTAATGGGGACACATTTGCTGCAAAAGTACTGAATATTTTTTGTAGTGTCTCGTGCAAGCCCTCGCTAATCAACACAAGAGTGAGCCAGGTGTCTAACCCAGGTATCCATATCCTGTACCATTACTGGTGGATGAGCTCCTGAAACACCTGATGACTGAAAACTCTTTGCTGCAAATAAACTAAATATCCAACTTGTATCATAGGATTCCTCCTCACCAAGGTTTTTTAGAAGAACTCATTTGGTCTGCGCTCTGAACAAATTGTCTAGCACCATCAAGAATGTCAAGAGAAGCACTGCTAGAGAGAGTGGCTGGTTAGATTTACACCAACTATAGTCAATTAAGAATGTAGGCCAAGTCTCTCAATAGTTCTATGGAGCACCTTCACCCTATGGAAGCTCTGTGCTCGGTACAGAGCAGTACTACAGCACGACTATGACCATGAGTTACTGAGTGCCCATATGTCCAGGAACAGGCCCAGAAACTGAGGATGACAACAGAACTACTCACACCAAAATGTGAGGTCATAAGCAGTGCCTTATGGAAGCACAAGTTATAGATAACTCAGGTAACTATAACTGGTGAATTTCTACAGTTTTGTACAAAAGAATTCAGAACCTAACTGTGACGTCCATGTAACTGTTGTTTTTTTCAGTGAATTTCAAAGGTTTTTTATTGTATTTCTTAACTATCACCTCCCTGTAACCTTTGTTTTTATCAGTGAATTTCTAAGGTTTTTTTACTGTATTTCCTAACTCTAACATCCCTGTAATCTTTGTTTTTTTCCAGTGAATTTCTTTTTTTTTTTTAACATATAGTAATTTTAAGTACTATACATTAACCCGTGCACTGTGCCGGCGGCGGTTGCCACCCCCGTATAAGCACCCAGCCTTGCAACGTGCACTGCCTTCTCCCATGCGAGGTAGGGGTTGCCTGCAAGGGCTGGCCTACAGCCAGTGCCTCTGGCCAACCTTTCTAACAACCCAACCCGATATTGTGCATGGCTCTTTGCACATGCATGGCAGAAGTTAGCCACGGGCTCTATGGGTGTGAAAATGGGTGTGAGAGGCTGTATCTGGGGTTAAGAGTGGCTATCAGAGTGTCTGTCTTGGAGTGAGAGTGCGTACATCAGTGTTTTAGTGGGTGCGTCAGTATGTGTGCGCGGGTCTGTGAGTGGGTACATCAGGGTGTCAGTGGGTGTGTGAGTGGGTGCATAACTGTCTGAGTGGGTACATAAGGGTCTGACTGGGGCTGTGTGTGAGTGCATGAGGGTCTGAGTGGGTCTGTGAGTCACTGAGTGTTTATGTGAGTGGGTGCGTGAATGTCTGAGTGGGTCTGTGAGTGGGTGCATCAGTGTCGGAGTGGATGTGTGAGCGGTAGAATTGATTTAAAGTGAAAGAGAGAGTAAGAAAGTGAAAGGGAGAGAGGTTTCAAGGCTTTGATGTCTGGTATACTTAGAATGAGTTATTTGTCTCCAATTTAAAATAAAAAATATATATATTTTTTTTTTAAATATATATTTTTTTATTAAAACAAAAACAAAAATGGAAATGAGGCCGGCTGGACACAAACCCCCATAGCACAATGTGAAGGTCTGTGACCTTCACACTGAGCTATGGGGGTTTATTATTTTTTAAAATATTTTTTCTAGTCTTTATGGGCTTTCATATTATTTATGTAAAATTACTTAAAAAAATCAAAAGCCCTTTACGGGCTATCTGGCACCACGGGGAGCCTTAAGGGCTACCCGCGGTCCCTATATATATATTTTTAATTACATTTTTTAATTTTTTATTTTTAAATAAAATTCCCTTTACAGGCTATGTGGGACCGCGAGGGATCCCTCCAGGGCTCCACCTCCGGTTCCTACTTTTTTTTTTAATTATTCTTTTTTAATAAAAATCCCTTATGGGCGATCGCCACTATGTAAAATATATAAATTCACAACCAGATTCCGGTAATTCTCGCCGGACAAAAAATATGAGCAACGCCACAAAGTGAAACCAAAGAGTCTTCATTTCATAATAAGCAACAAGGAAACACAACACGTTTTGACCTCAAACAGGTCTTGATCAAATGATTCACCTCCAGCAGTCACTCGTAATTTAAAGGACTTCCAATGAAAATAAAGAAAATACTTTCTCTAAAAGTATTCTCAATTAATTTCTCTCCTAATGTATCTTACTTACATATATCACATTAAACTAATCTCTTAATATTATGCAAAATAAACAAATGTGCTTCATCAATATTTCTTGAAATGCTTGAACATATCCAAAAATTCCAATCAACATAGAAGAAATACTTGCTAATGTGGTGCAAGCCCTCGCTAATCAACACAAGAGTGAGCCAGGTATCTAACCCAGGTATCCATATCCTGTACCATTACTGGTGGATGAGCTCCTGAAACACCTGATGACTGAAAACTCTTTGCTGCAAATAAACTAAATATCCAACTTGTATCATAGGATTCCTCCTCACCAAGGTTTTTTAGAAGAACTCATTTGGTCTGCGCTCTGAACAAATTGTCTAGCACCATCAAGAATGTCAAGAGAAGCACTGCTAGAGAGAGTGGCTGGTTAGATTTACACCAACTATAGTCAATTAAGAATGTAGGCCAGGTCTCTCAATAGTTCTATGGAGCACCTTCACCCTATGGAAGCTCTGTGCTCGGTACAGAGCAGTACTACAGCACGACTATGACCATGAGTTACTGAGTGCCCATATGTCCAGGAACAGGCCCAGAAACTGAGGATGACAACAGAACTACTCACACCAAAATGTGAGGTCATAAGCAGTGCCTTATGGAAGCACAAGTTATAGATAACTCAGGTAACTATAACTGGTGAATTTCTACAGTTTTGTACAAAAGAATTCAGAACCTAACTGTGACGTCCATGTAACTGTTGTTTTTTTCAGTGAATTTCAAAGGTTTTTTATTGTATTTCTTAACTATCACCTCCCTGTAACCTTTGTTTTTTTCAGTGAATTTCTAAGGTTTTTTTACTGTATTTCCTAACTCTAACATCCCTGTAATCTTTGTTTTTTTCCAGTGAATTTCTTTTTTTTTTTTTAACATATAGTAATTTTAAGTACTATACATTAACCCGTGCACTGTGCCGGCGGCGATTGCCACCCCCGTATAAGCACCCAGCCTTGCAACGTGCACTGCCTTCTCCCATGCGAGGTAGGGGTTGCCTGCAAGGGCTGGCCTACAGCCAGTGCCTCTGGCCAACCTTTCTAACAACCCAACCCGATATTGTGCATGGCTCTTTGCACATGCATGGCAGAAGTTAGCCACGGGCTCTATGGGTGTGAAAATGGGTGTGAGAGGCTGTATCTGGGGTTAAGAGTGGCTATCAGAGTGTCTGTCTTGGAGTGAGAGTGCGTACATCAGTGTTTTAGTGGGTGCGTCAGTATGTGTGCGCGGGTCTGTGAGTGGGTACATCAGGGTGTCAGTGGGTGTGTGAGTGGGTGCATAACTGTCTGAGTGGGTACATAAGGGTCTGACTGGGGCTGTGTGTGAGTGCATGAGGGTCTGAGTGGGTCTGTGAGTCACTGAGTGTTTATGTGAGTGGGTACGTGAATGTCTGAGTGGGTCTGTGAGTGGGTGCATCAGTGTCTGAGTGGATGTGTGAGCGGTAGAATTGATTTAAAGTGAAAGAGAGAGTAAGAAAGTGAAAGGGAGAGAGGTTTCAAGGCTTTGATATCTGGTATACTTAGAATGAGTTATTTGTCTCCAATTTAAAATAAAAAATATATATATATATTTTTTTAAAATATATATTTTTTTATTAAAACAAAAACAAAAATGGAAATGAGGCCGGCTGGACACAAACCCCCATAGCACAATGTGAAGGTCTGTGACCTTCACACTGAGCTATGGGGGTTTATTATTTTTTAAAATATTTTTTCTAGTCTTTATGGGCTTTCATATTATTTATGTAAAATTACTTAAAAAAATCAAAAGCCCTTTACGGGCTATCTGGCACCACGGGGAGCCTTAAGGGCTACCCGCGGTCCCTATATATATATTTTTAATTACATTTTTTAATTTTTTATTTTTAAATAAAATTCCCTTTACAGGCTATGTGGGACCGCGAGGGATCCCTCCAGGGCTCCACCTCCGGTTCCTACTTTTTTTTTTTATTATTCTTTTTTAATAAAAATCCCTTATGGGCGATCGCCACTATGTAAAATATATAAATTCACAACCAGATTCCGGTAATTCTCGCCGGACAAAAAATATGAGCAGCGCCACAAAGTGAAACCAAAGAGTCTTCATTTCATAATAAGCAACAAGGAAACACAACACGTTTTGACCTCAAACAGGTCTTGATCAAATGATTCACCTCCAGCAGTCACTCGTAATTTAAAGGACTTCCAATGAAAATAAAGAAAATACTTTCTCTAAAAGTATTCTCAATTAATTTCTCTCCTAATGTATCTTACTTACATATATCACATTAAACTAATCTCTTAATATTATGCAAAATAAACAAATGTGCTTCATCAATATTTCTTGAAATGCTTGAACATATCCAAAAATTCCAATCAACATAGAAGAAATACTTGCTAATGTGGTGCAAGCCCTCGCTAATCAACACAAGAGTGAGCCAGGTATCTAACCCAGGTATCCATATCCTGTACCATTACTGGTGGATGAGCTCCTGAAACACCTGATGACTGAAAACTCTTTGCTGCAAATAAACTAAATATCCAACTTGTATCATAGGATTCCTCCTCACCAAGGTTTTTTAGAAGAACTCATTTGGTCTGCGCTCTGAACAAATTGTCTAGCACCATCAAGAATGTCAAGAGAAGCACTGCTAGAGAGAGTGGCTGGTTAGATTTACACCAACTATAGTCAATTAAGAATGTAGGCCAGGTCTCTCAATAGTTCTATGGAGCACCTTCACCCTATGGAAGCTCTGTGCTCGGTACAGAGCAGTACTACAGCACGACTATGACCATGAGTTACTGAGTGCCCATATGTCCAGGAACAGGCCCAGAAACTGAGGATGACAACAGAACTACTCACACCAAAATGTGAGGTCATAAGCAGTGCCTTATGGAAGCACAAGTTATAGATAACTCAGGTAACTATAACTGGTGAATTTCTACAGTTTTGTACAAAAGAATTCAGAACCTAACTGTGACGTCCATGTAACTGTTGTTTTTTTCAGTGAATTTCAAAGGTTTTTTATTGTATTTCTTAACTATCACCTCCCTGTAACCTTTGTTTTTTTCAGTGAATTTCTAAGGTTTTTTTACTGTATTTCCTAACTCTAACATCCCTGTAATCTTTGTTTTTTTCCAGTGAATTTCTTTTTTTTTTTTTAACATATAGTAATTTTAAGTACTATACATTAACCCGTGCACTGTGCCGGCGGCGGTTGCCACCCCCGTATAAGCACCCAGCCCTGCAACGTGCACTGCCTTCTCCCATGCGAGGTAGGGGTTGCCTGCAAGGGCTGGCCTACAGCCAGTGCCTCTGGCCAACCTTTCTAACAACCCAACCCGATATTGTGCATGGCTCTTTGCACATGCATGGCAGAAGTTAGCCACGGGCTCTATGGGTGTGAAAATGGGTGTGAGAGGCTGTATCTGGGGTTAAGAGTGGCTATCAGAGTGTCTGTCTTGGAGTGAGAGTGCGTACATCAGTGTTTTAGTGGGTGCGTCAGTATGTGTGCGCGGGTCTGTGAGTGGGTACATCAGGGTGTCAGTGGGTGTGTGAGTGGGTGCATAACTGTCTGAGTGGGTACATAAGGGTCTGACTGGGGCTGTGTGTGAGTGCATGAGGGTCTGAGTGGGTCTGTGAGTCACTGAGTGTTTATGTGAGTGGGTGCGTGAATGTCTGAGTGGGTCTGTGAGTGGGTGCATCAGTGTCTGAGTGGATGTGTGAGCGGTAGAATTGATTTAAAGTGAAAGAGAGAGTAAGAAAGTGAAAGGGAGAGAGGTTTCAAGGCTTTGATGTCTGGTATACTTAGAATGAGTTATTTGTCTCCAATTTAAAATAAAAAATATATATATATTTTTTTTTTAAATATATATTTTTTTATTAAAACAAAAACAAAAATGGAAATGAGGCCGGCTGGACACAAACCCCCATAGCACAATGTGAAGGTCTGTGACCTTCACACTGAGCTATGGGGGTTTATTATTTTTTAAAATATTTTTTCTAGTCTTTATGGGCTTTCATATTATTTATGTAAAATTACTTAAAAAAATCAAAAGCCCTTTACGGGCTATCTGGCACCACGGGGAGCCTTAAGGGCTACCCGCGGTCCCTATATATATATTTTTAATTACATTTTTTAATTTTTTATTTTTAAATAAAATTCCCTTTACAGGCTATGTGGGACCGCGAGGGAGCCCTCCAGGGCTCCACCTCCGGTTCCTACTTTTTTTTTTTATTATTCTTTTTTAATGAAAATCCCTTATGGGCGATCGCCACTACGTAAAATATATAAATTCACAACCAGATTCCGGTAATTCTCGCCGGACAAAAAATATGAGCAACGCCACAAAGTGAAACCAAAGAGTCTTCATTTCATAATAAGCAACAAGGAAACACAACACGTTTTGACCTCAAACAGGTCTTGATCAAATGATTCACCTCCAGCAGTCACTCGTAATTTAAAGGACTTCCAATGAAAATAAAGAAAATACTTTCTCTAAAAGTATTCTCAATTAATTTCTCTCCTAATGTATCTTACTTACATATATCACATTAAACTAATCTCTTAATATTATGCAAAATAAACAAATGTGCTTCATCAATATTTCTTGAAATGCTTGAACATATCCAAAAATTCCAATCAACATAGAAGAAATACTTGCTAATGTGGTAACATTTCATTCCCATTTCTTTCATGAAGTATTCTGAAATAAAAATCACCTTTACACAATACATATTTTATATACATCGCAAAAAATATATAGTTACATTTTATTATATTGTATAATATTTAAGAGGTGCCCCAGGCTCCCACATGGGGAAGGACTATTCAGTGTTTATAACTATTGAGGAGGATCCCCTGGAAAAGAACAAGTTACTTACCATTGGTAGCACCTTTTCTGATACCGACCAATCACAGATTACCCATCTTAGATTCCCCAGGTTTAAGACTATATCGGAAAATCTTGAACAGAGACAGTGAATGCTGATAGGTGGCAGTGATTGGCTTGGCATCTGCATCAAAGTGATGTATGCAGTGCATCTATAGGTACCGCCCTAGCATCAGTTTCTTTTGTGCCTATTTCTGCATCAAAAGACACAAAACCATGCTAGATTGCATGTGAATCTAGTGTTCAGCATCTAACAGGATGTTAGGGAGAAGAGCCGATGTCGCAGAGCAGGAAGTATGGGAGGGTTGATGAGGAACATGCAGTTAAGTGGACCCTATAAGCAAAAGTGTTACCGAAGATAACTTGTTCTTCGATAGAGATTTTTAGTGGCATATTCTCACCTTAGAATCGATACCCAAGCAAAAACTTCCTAGAAGTTGATCTGCAACGGGATCAAACCAGAACAAATGGGCAAAGTGCCCATCTCAACAGACTTGGCTGCCAATTAGTAGTGCTTTGTGACCATGTGGAGTGACTCTCAAGTAGTGATTAAGCAGATGTCCAGGACAGGGACTCCTGGTGCAACTGCAGTAATATAGTAATGGCTAGAGGCCTGTTGGAATTGGGCCACAAGCCCTCAAGAAACTTCTTCTTAGCTAGTGAGTACCATATTTTGATGCAGAGTATAATCAATTGAGAAATGGTCAGTTTCAGCAACGCCTTGCCCTTTTTGCTACAGTGAACCCAATGAAAAGTTGATTGTCCACCTAGTGTTCTTTGGTAGAAGCGAGGTAAAAAGAGAGTGCTCTTTTTGGGTCCAAATGATCGCATCTCTCTCCCTCTTGAGAAGGAGGAGTGAAAATGTAGGCAGCATGACGTTCTGGCAGACATGAAAGGTAGTGACCACTTGAGGCGGGATAGAGGCACATGTCTAAAGAACCAGTTTGTCCTGATAAAAGCTGGTGTACGGAGAGTTAGCTTAAAGAGATTGGAACTCACTAACTTTCCTGGCAGATGTAATGGCCACAAAGAAGTCCGTCTTGAAAGTCAGGAGTTGAAGGAAACAGCTGTGCAATGGTTTCGAATGGTGAACCCAAGGGAAACATTAGGACCAAATTAAGATCTCATTGAGGCATGATGAAAGGGGTAGGAGGGAACAAATGCTGTAAGCCCTTATAATATATAATAAAACAAGTCACAACCAGTGCCTTAAAGAGTGAGGACTGATAAAGCAGTTGATATGGCCGAAATGTAAACTTTAATGTGTGCATGGCAAAGCCTTGCTGGGATAAAGACAGCAGAAATAGTAAGACCTCCGACAAGGGGGCTGAAAGCGGGTCAACATGGCGAGATGAGCACTGTTAGAAATGGGGTCTCTAGTTGGCAGAAGCATACATCCTTGCTCAAGTAGGGACCACAATCCTAGTCAGGGTAAGTCACAATCCAATCCAAATTATCCTGTGTCCACCCTCCGGTAGCTTGGCACTGAGCAGTCAGGCTTAACGTAGAAGGCAAGATGCAAAGTATATATGCAGAACTTATGCCATAACACAGTGAAAACACCACAAAAAGACACCACACAGGTTTAGAAATAATAGAGAATATTTATCTGAATAAAATACTGTTGAAACAAGGAAAATCCAATGTACATACGCAAAGTTATCAAGGTATTTAAAGATTAAATCCAACTAAATCGCCCAGAAAGGTTCCCAACAAAAGTTGTTCCCAACAATCCGACACCACTGATGCCGGTCACAGAGTCACATGGACCCCCAGGTACAGTACTTTTTGTAAACGAAGAACAAGGATGTCGCACAGATTCGAAAAGAGGTGTCGCTGAAGTCGGTGAGGCGTCAGTCCCTTACAACTTTTGAGGAAAGAGGCCTCGGTTCCGCGCTGTGAAGCAGGTGGAGATGAAGCATTGGTTCCGTCTGGAAGCAGGGGAGATGATGTGGTGTCATCAGAGATGCATCGATTCCTTGTGACCAGGTGGGGTCGTTGTTTCCGGTCTGTCAGGACGTGATGTGTTGACTTCGCAGTGTCGCGATGACCCTGAGTGACGTCAGCAGAGTCGCAGCAACATCGAACTTGTGTTGCAGGCCGCAGTCTTTGCGCGCAGCAAGGTCCACGAAGCAGGCTGCAGCGTCACTGGCATCACTAGCGTCGTTCCGGAGTTACTGGAGTCAGGTACTAGCAAAAAGTTAGCTGCTGAACTCTTTGATGTCCCTGAGACTTACAGGAGGCAAGCGCAATCCAATTATTAATTAACAAGAAACTTGACCAGCCTGTAGCCAATCATTTTAACCTTGTGGACCATTTACTATCAGATTTGAAGATTTTCCCTGTGGAACATGTTTTAAAGGAAGAACTACTGGACATCAGAGAAAATTTCTCGATTTACCGTTTAAAACCAATGTATCCAGATGGACTGAACATCACTGACAATACCACTTGATTTCTGCATATCTGAAGAGTTCTCAGGACTGCATTGATTCCACATTCCAATTGGAATCTTCACTCATGATGCTTTTTGAAAATCCAGCAGTGTCAGCTGTGCAGCCACTGAGCAAACCATCTTGTACTCTTTGAGGAAGGCAGAAGCTGAAACGTTGTAGTAGAAATATTTTTTTGTTCTTTGGTGAGATCATCTGTTTGAGTCACTTCTTTCTTGGATATTACATTTTCTTGTGACTCATTGCATCCTTTGGGATCCAGATATATATATATATATATATATATATATATATATATATATATCTGGATCCCAAAGGATTTATATATAAAACCTACTAGTGGTAGACATTAAGGGGGTGATTCTTACCTTGGCGGGCGGCGGAGGCCGCCCGCCAAAGTACCCCCGCCAGAACACCGCACCGCGGTCGTCAGACCGCTGCGGTGATTCTGGGTTTTCCACTGGGCTGGCGGGCAACCGCCAAAAGGCCGCCCACCAGCCCAATGGAAAACAACCTTCCCACGAGGACGCCGGCTCTGAATGGAGCCGGCGGAGTGGGAAGGTGCGACGGGTGCAGTGGCACCCGTCGCGTATTTCAGTGTCTGCAAAGCAGACACTGAAATACAAAGTGGGGCCCTCTTACGGGGGCCCCTGCAGTGCCCATGCCATTGGCATGGGCACTGCAGGGGCCCCCAGGGGCCCCACGACACCCCATACCACCATCCTGTTCCTGGCGGGCGAACCGCCAGGAACAGGATGGCGGTATGGGGTGTCAGAATCCTCCATGGCGGCGCAGCGAGCTGCGCCGCCATGGAGGATTCATTTGGGCAGCGGAAAACCGGTGGGAGACCGCCGGTTTTCCACATCTGACCGCGGCCAAACCGCCGCGGTCAGAATGCCCTGCGGGGCACCGCCAGCCTGTTGGCGGTGCTCCCGCCAACCCTGGCCCCGGCGGTCCATGACCGCCGGGGTCAGAATGACCCCCTAAGTATTTATAGTTAGGACTTCGTTTCCATAAAAAAAGTTTTTTTGACCTGGCTATCTCTTTGGTGCGCTTGATGTATCTTCACTAAATTTTCCCAAAAAAGTGTGCCCAAGGGTCTTGTTGTGCATGGAAAGGTTTGGGGTGATCTGCCAATTGGGGCCCGAGAAAAAGGTGGGGGTCAAAAAAGTATGTTTTCCATGTTAATTCCCATAGACTCTTTAGACAGCCTGAACAGCTGGACTGAATTCCACCAAATTTGGCAAGAAGGTAGCTTTTGCTCTACAGATCACCCTTTTATTTTGTTTGGTGTAAATCCGAGAATAAAAGGAAATCCAAAATTGTATAAATAGGGTTGCAACAGCTTTGTAAACACTGCTGATCTTGTGCAGAGGTCTAATTGGCTGCCAACACTTCAACCAGGAAGTGTTGGCAGCCATTTTGAGACTCAGCTTCAGCCGAGTCTCAAAAGAAAATGAAAAGAAAAGAAAATGGGGGAGGGTAGGTTAACCCTTAACCCCTAGCCTTGGTACAGGGGGACCCCTAGTATGCCTCCACTGCAAAAAAGCAGTTTTAAAGCATTCACAGTGAAATTTGTGAAATTTGCCCAGAATTAAAAATAAAACGTGGTCTCTCATGTTTATAAAATGCTGTGGACCCCTGGTGGGCAAGGTCCGGGAAGCAATATGGGGCCAAAAAACAGAAGAAGGGCACAGGGCCCTCCTCTTAGGGGTTTTACAAGCCTCAGGGACCACCACCTCCCCGGTGAAATGCTTCATAAATATGCGGGGCTGCGCTGCCCCCCGCTCCCTGGGGACTACCATCTACCCAGGACTAAAGATAAAATATTAAAATGGGAGGGTCCTGTGGACCCCGCCGCACCCTGGAAACCACCACCCCCTGAGGTGCCTACTGCTTAAATAATGAGGAGTCCTGTGGAACTCCACCAATACCCTGTGACCGCCACCTCCCCAGGACTGTTTATAAAATATGTGTGGGCTGCACTACCACCCATGACCCTGGACCACCACCTCCCCAGGGCAAGATATAAATTTAATGGGGGATTCTGTGGACCCCACCCTGGACCCGGGGACTGCCACCTGCCTGGGGCAACATATTACAACAAGCATTGGTAAATGCATTAGGTGTTACCTATGGGATTAATACTAAGTGGTGTGGGAGTAGAGTATGAGTGCTGGGAGAATGGCGTGAGTGCTCTCTGTGCAGAGTGAGTGGTGCATGAATGAAGATTGCTAAGTGTCTGAGTGCAAGGTGAAAGTGCCTGAATGCATGGTGATTGATGTGTGTTCAGTGCAAAATTAGAATTGTGGGAGTGTACTGGGTGAGAGATGTTACCCTGTACAAGGTAAGAGGGGTGTGAGTATAGGGTGAGCAGTGTGTCAATAGAATGAGTGCAGGATGAGTTGTTTGAGTTCAGGATGAGAGGTATGGGTGGAGGGTGAGAGGAATGTGGTTGCTGGGTGGGAGGTATGTCAATGGTGTGTGAGTGCAGAGCCCTCACTGAGTGAGTGGTGGGTGAGCAGTATCTGACTGCCAGTGCAATGTCAGAGTGACTATGCAGAGTAAATGGTGGGTGGTGTGCAGTGTGAGCGGTATCTGAGAGTAGGTGAAAGGTACAATACATTTTTATAGTAGTTAGTTCTAAATAATCAAGTAAATAATTAAAGAAAGAAATAGTTTTACAACAGTTGTATACTCTTTTGCATTGTCCCTCTAGTTTCAAAAAAGGCATTTACTCTGACCAGTCTTTGCAAAGATAATTTTTACTTTGACCACTCAGACCGATTTATTGTAACCTAAGGAGGCTTGCCTGTAGATATTTAGTGAGGACGTGATCATTCGCTACTCGGATTTTACCATTTAAAACTTGTGTTACGCTTTAAGGCCTGGTTTGGTTACCCTTGCCAGTTGGAAGTTCTAAGCTGGTCTGAATAATAATGATCTGATAGGACTGCTTCACAGTGAGCTTACGAGGTGGACATTTAAAGCCTTGAGCGTGCGGGACGTGTCAGTAGTGCACTTTTGTCGAGAGCGGGAAGGCTGTGTTTGAGTTGCCACAGAGGCGAAGAATGGAGTTATGTCGTTTTAGATTAGCTAATTCTGACAAACATGATTATTGCGCATTATTGAAGAAATATGGACAGCGTGGGCTATGCCGAGCTATCTTATTGCTGTCAGTTCATTAACGGCACTGAGGAGTAAATGTAGAAATAAAAATAGGTTCTTTTTTTTTTTTTTTTTTTTATAAAATGCGACCGAAAGCAACTAATGTGAAAGAAAGAGAACTGTGAACTAAAACATCACCAGACGATTAGGCCTCAAATGGAAAAAATACCTTTCCAAAACTTATTTCAGTCAACAGATCACACATGACATGCATTGCTTAAAGAATTAAAAGTTACCTTCTCCTTGTGCAAAAATTCTAGTTAATGAGTAACACCACATGGATTTGATTAGAACCACTTAGTACATTACCACCTGAATAAAATAGACACTTAATGGAAAAGAGTTCCCAAAAGCTTAACAAGCAGGGATAGAAAATGACTTGGAGGCTTTGTGGAGGGCGGGGCTCAGGGCTGAAAGCGAGGCTTGGAGAACAATGTGTTCCAAACGTTGTGTAATAGTAAATGAAAGTAGCAAATAACTAGGAGGCTTTGCGGAGGGCGGGGCATATGGCTGAAAGCGGGGCCTAGAGAACGATGCATTCCAAGCCTCATGCAACATAAATAAAAGTTACATGAACAAGAGAATGATGCAAAAGTTACATAAACAATAGAATGATGCGCACACTGGAGAGAAAGCACACTAGAACGCTGACCTTTGTTGACAAAAAGACATCCACAAGGAGATTACATAAAGAGCGGAAGACAAACAAAACAAGCACAGCACAAGCACTGTGCATCTAAAACATTAAAAATAAAAAAGTTCCCCAAAAGTGGATGTAAGAGTACTTGGGCCTAGGACACTGATCAGAGCAAACACACGAGGAAGATCAGAAAATTGTATGCCACAGCCAATAGAAATGGAGGAAAAGTAAGTGTCAAGCACAGGACTCAATGAAGAGCAAGGGGGTGGGATGTAAGCCCCTTTTAAGATATATCTTAACAATAGATTTCACAAGCACAAGTGCTGTGCAGGTGAAACCTGAACAAGAATTGTCTTCTTATACGAGACTCCAAGGAGGGAGAACATTTAATCGTACAAAAAGTCCAAATTGTATTATAATGAGATCCGTTGTCTCAGGAAGTGGAGCATGAGAACTAGGGTGGTTAAGAACACAGAGTCACCTACCCTACAACATAAACCACTGAAAATTAGCTAAGTTACATAAAATATAAATGCAATGAGGAAATTGAATGGGTTTTAATCTTACAGAGCAGTGAATAAGGGATGAGGAACGTTTAAGGCTACAGAAACCACTGCTACTGAGTTTGGCTGATCTTTACAGAATCAGTGGCAGGAAGGGGTAATGGATATTATTCATGACACCAGACCAAATAGGCCCAAGCACAGCACTAATAATTAAAGACTGAGAGACAAAATGACTGACGTAGAGAGACAACCATGACTCAGTTTCAGAATGAAGGAAGACTATGGAGAAAGCTGCCACTTCAGTATCTGGTAAGGCAGCTGTTTTCAAATTACAGCAGAGCTCAAATATATAGCGATCCTGGAAAACAACTATGTAGTCCGATACACCTGATTCTAGCTGCTGGAAGGGGAGTGGAGGAACTTGCAGTGGCACACAGGCTATCCATCTACTGTGCTGAATCTGATTACTGGTTAGTTTAAATTTGTGGTAATGGGTGGCAAACTGTGGGGCAGTATTATGGTGCCACCCAGCTAGGTAGAAACTGAACGAATGGGCACTATCACAGAATGCAGAGCCACAGCCTATACTGGACAGGCTAATCATTGAGTTAAGTACTACTCACAATATATTTGACAGAGATGAGACAGCCACAATTGTGAGCAGTGCCTAAAACATGAAAAGCAGGCGCCACAGAGATAGGGTAGAACAGGCACTGGCAAAGCAATCAGGTATTTGTTTAATGTGGTAACCCAATACTTAGCACACAAGAGCTAGACACACGAGAGAGAGCCAGCAAGAGCGTACAAATAGGGCTCTAGTTGCAAAGTAGTCCCTCATGTAGTTCTAATTAAGTTCTCACCTGGCGGTGTAAGAATACATCCAAACATCCAAAAACCTTAAGTGACAGAGGAGTAGTCCACTGTGCAGAGCCAAGACACAAGTGACAACACTTCAAGCCAGTAGCTAAAAGATGCTGGTCATTAAACACTTGCTACATATAATATCAAGATCCAGAACTAAAAGTGTATTTAAAAAAGAAACCTAAATGCAATAGTCCTGGGAGAAAGACTGACAAGGGATGCTACATCAATCATTCTCAAGCCGCTAATGAATAACACTGCTTTTCTGGGTGACCTTGGGAACAAATGGGAGAAGATGTGGGACTCACTGACAGACATGGACTGAAAGGCTTGCTTGGGGCACCCCAGAGAGATGGCTATAGAAACAAAACACAACAAGCAGTCAATGGTCGCTGCATGAAATTCACAGAGAAGAAGATCGCCTTCATACACACCTTGTGGTGCTACAGAATTATACACATAGGCGGTCATTATGAACATAGGCAGTCCGGACCACCATATTATGTTCATGGCATGACCGCCACAAACAGAACTCCGCCACCGCTAGGCTACTGCCACCAGTCAGGCTGACGATGGCGGAGTTCCTTACCTGTGTCCACCAGCCCTTCCCTGGCGGTGTCCCCCGCCAGGAAAAGGCTGGCGGAATGGGGGCCCCTGCACTGGCCATGCCCTTGGCATAGGCAGTGCAGGGGCCCCCATGCACAGCCCCCTTGCGCATGTCACTGCGCGATTTATGGGCAGTGATATGTGCGATGGGTGCAGCTGCACCCGCGCACTGCGACATTGATGATGGCTCCATGTGGAGCCATTGGCAATGTCCAGGCCCAGCATTCTGCTGGGCTGACTGGCAGAAACACTGTTTCCGCCTGCCAGCCCAGAGGAATGTTCTTTATTGGGCCGGCGGTTTCCTCAATGGGCTTGCAGTCTGTGTTGAGACCGCCAGCCTGAACACTGCGGGCAATCCCACCATGTTCATAATGAGACCCATATTCTGAACAGATGTTATGAGCGCACTATTGGCAATAATGCCAGTTGTGATGCAGCTACCACTGCAAGTGGGCATCCCCAGAATGCAGAACATCCAATTAAAAAAATACTCCTCTGCTCCCTTGGTTTAATGGTTGCCAAAAGGTATTCAGCACGCAAATGGGGCTCACTGTCCATCCCAAACAAATAGTACAGGTGACAGATCAGTGCCTGGGGGCCGAGAGAGTGGTTTACGAAAACCATAGGTTGACCCCAAACGACATGAGGCCTATGGGTAAAATACTTTGCTGTGGGAGGTGAGGGGGTGATGCACATGTTTGTTCCGGTTGCCACACTAATGTAGTTGGTGCTAAGTGGGGACAAGCACAAAAGGATAATAGGGTTCAGCCAAAAGCACAACTATCTCCTCCTGTTCACCCGTATCTTCCGCCCCTATCCACGACAGATGAAGATGTAGCACAAAAGAAATCTAGCCTTACTTGTAATAGAGACAGATTACTATTAATAAACTAAAATGCAGAATCTAATCTTCAGGAAAGCCAAAAAAGTTTGGAAAACATAGTTGAAGTAGGAAGGTTAGCAAAATGGTTAGTCACTTTTATTGTACATATTGGAAACATTTACTAAGCGGAATTTAGAAAATGTTTTTCAAACAAAATTACACGTAGCTTCTTAATGGCACTCCTTGATGATTCACACCAGGGAGACAAAATGTATATACATGGAGACAAGCTCCTAAGCTTGCGCCCTTTGTTCCCTGTGAAGGCAAAATACTCTTGACCTTGACAACTGATACTTGTAGTGACTCCAACAATTGACACACTATTGTTCCAGTGAGAAATGAAAGATGAGTCACAGTATATGCTTTAAGCAAGTGTTCAAGAAACAAAGGGTCCTGATGTTCAGGTCTGTCATTTTGATTTAGTGCAGTGGCATTTTCCACTAGTTGTTGCATATATTTAAAAAAAAATATGGGGTGCAATCTGAGGTACTGGTGGATATCTGCCTTGACTGCACAGGCTGAGAAGATGAATTGCTTAGCATATATTGCAGAATGCAAAAAGGCAAAAAAAGTGTTTTTTAACCTATGGAACTCCTAATAGAACAGTCAGTAGAAAGAAGCAAGTGTCTTCGTTTATTTGGTCACTACTGGGTAGTGGCACGACATTAAGAGAAATGTTGTACGTATGCAAGGTTGAAATGGTAACTGGTACCGTCCCTTGGATATACTGAAACTGAATGGTGGAATCGGAGATGTGTTCTCAAATACATCACTAATAAGAAGTAAATGAGTCAAAAAAGTGAAATGATAAAATATGTAAGGAATCAGAAGCCTATTGATGCGACAATCGCAACAAGATGATCAACAGTTGCCTGCAAATCATAAATGTTAATGTTGAGTAGGACTAATCGGTGCCCCAAGAGATGTATACATGCTCTAATGGTGAACACCAACTTAGGGGTGAAGAGCTAGGAGGTAAGTACTATGCACAATATATACACTAGTGTCCAAAAACAGGTAATTAAACAGTCAGAAAACAATGCAAATAGTGAAAATCACAATAGGTTGCAATGGGCCTAGGGGGGACACAGGCCATATACTCAAATAGTGGAATGCGAAAGTCGGTTTCCCATCTAGACAAGTGTAGTGTGTAGACGAGTGCTGGGAGTGTAAGAAAACACCAAAGGTAAGTATTAGAACCCACCCCAGAGCCCAGGAAAGTAGGAGTAAATCACAGGAACCTTCCTAGAACACAAAAGAAGTTGTGATAGAAGATAATACAAGAACCAGAAGAGACTGCAAGACACCAAGGAAGGATTCCTGGACCTGAAGACCTGTGGAAGAAGGGGACCAAGTCCAAGAAGCACTGAAGAGTCCAGGGAGAACAGGAGCCCCTGCTAATCCGGATGAAGGTGCAAAAGTGGAACCACCAGTGAGAAGACAAAGTCAGTTATGCACCCAAGAAGATGGATGCGGATTCTTGGTTGGTGCAGAAGATGTTCCATGCCGGATGGATGATTGCAATCTGGTTTGCGTCACTGAATTCTGCCAACAAGCCTTGGCACACGCAAAGCTCGTAGTTAGCAGAAAATGGCACTGACCGGGACCAGGAGGGACCTGGTGGCCTCTACCTAGGAGGGGGAGAGAGAAGGGGCTGTCAGCAACTCAGAGAGCCCTCGGAAGACCAGGCGGCATGCACAGGAGTCCCACAGCATGGGGACAAAGAAGGTGCAAATGGAGGCCCATGCAGCACGACACAAAGGGATCCCATGCCACTGGAGAACCACAAGCTGTGCGTCGCATGATAGAATGCTGGGGACCTAAGCTGTGCTGTGCATGAAGAACTTCTTGGAAGGTCGCACACAAGCCTTGGCAAGTCACGCGGTGCACGGGGGTACTGTCTTGCGTGGGGAGGCAAGGGCTGACCTCCATCAAAGTTAGACAGCTGGACCTTGGGACTGTCAGGGTCACTTTAGTCCACCACCTGTGCTGCTGGATCCACGCTCGACGTCAGGAGATGGGACCTACTACCAGGTCGTCACTGCAGAGGGGTGCCTGCTGAAGCAGAGAAGTGACTCTGTCACTCCATGGGATATTCCTTTGGTTTTTCTGGTGCAGGCTGAAGACAGTCAGTCCTCGAAGGATGCACGACCTGGAAACAGTTGCAGTTGCTGGCAGGAGCTGAAGATACAATGTTGCAGAAGTCATCTTTGCTTCTTTGTTGCAGTTTGTAGAGTTCCTGGAGGGTTCAGCTGTGGTTCCGTCGGTAGAATATGAAATAAAGGATTCCTCCTGGAGTCTTGCAATCCGAATCTGAAGAAACACCCAGGAGAGAGACTCTAAATAGTACTGAAAGGAGGATTGGCTAGCTACACAGGTAAGCACCTATCATGGGAGGTCTTTGACATCACCTGCTGGCACTGGCCACTCAGATGCTCCCAGAGTGCCCCACCACCTTGGAATCCAAGATGTCAAAACGCAGGGACACTCTGGAGGAGTTCTGGGCACCACCCCTGGGATGGTGATGGACGGGGCAGTGGTCACTCCCCTTTCCTTTGTCCAGTTTCATGCCAGATCAGGGACTGGGGGTCCCTGAACCGGTGTACACTGGATTATGCACGGAGGGCACCATCTGTGCCCTTCAAAACATTTCCAGAGGCTCTGGGAGGCTACCCCTCCTATGCCTGTAACACCTTTTTCCAATGGGAGAGGGAGTAACACCCCTCTCCCCAAGGAAATCCTTTGTTCTGCCTTCCTGGGCTTGAGCTGCTCAAGAAACAGTAGGGCAGAAACCTGTATGTAAGGTGGCAGCTGCTGGGGCTGTCTGGAAAACCTCAAAAGGCTGGTATGGCAGTACTGGGGGTTCATAGTGGAGCCCCCGGAGTGCATGGGATTGTGCAACCAATACTAGAATCAGTATTGGGGTACAATTCCAGGTTGTTAGACACCTTACATTGCCATATTTGGAGTTACCATTGTGAACGTGGACATAAGTATTGACCTATGTCCAGTGCACGTGTAAAATGGCATCCCCACACTCACGAAGTCTGGGAAAATGGTCCTGGACGATGTGGGGGCACCTCTTCTAGTGCAGGGGTGCCTTCACACACAGGTACTTTGCACCCTGCCTTCAGGGTTGGAAGGCCTGACATATAGGTGACTTATAAGTGACCTGGTGAAGTGTAAATGGCTGTAAATGGTGAATGCACCATTCCACACAGGCTGCAATGGCAGTACTGAGAAAGCCTTTGCATGTGCTCAATATGGTTGGCAAATGTAATGCTGCAGCCCAGAGGGATTTTCTGGAATCCCAATGCCCTGGGTACCTAAGTACTATATACTATGAACTTATAAGGAGGCACCAGTATGCCAATTTGGGATGAAATAAATGGTTACCAGTATGTAGTGACAATTTTGAGAGGAGAGAGAGCAAAAGCACTGGGGTCCTGGTTAGCAGGACTCCAGTGGCACAGTGAAGCATACTGACAAAAACAGTGAAACATACTGACAAGCAGGCCAAAAACCATAAGCACTGGGGTCCTGGCTAGAAGATCCAAGTGACACAGTCAAACACACAGGCATCAGGCAGAAATTAAGGGGTAACATGCCAAAAATAGGGTAGTTTCCTACAAGTATTAGTAACCTTTCAGAAGAGGAAATTCAAGGTGCCCTACAACAAGTGCCAGTTGGGATGAATCCTAAAAGGCAAATGTGGCGTCTGTATATGTATGTCGCTATATTGGGAACACAAAGGGAAGTTTGTATTATTTGTATTGATAACACAAATGTTAATAGTGTTTATTTCCCATTTCTTTGTTTTTAGTCCAAGGTTGATGATTATATGGGGCTAAAATCACCTGTGTCCAACAGAGCTGGTAGTATGTATGAAAAGGCACAATGTTTAGCATTGAACTAAGCAGTGATTTTAGTCACAGTTCTGTAAGGTTAATGGTGTTTTGTCTGAAAAAAATGACTTTGAACAAAGAATTGACTGACCAGATTCAATGATCGTCTTATTTCAGTTATGGGGAAGAAGCTGTAAATTATGAAGTGCAGAAACAATTTGACTATCATACGCAAAATATTCGAAAGTAATAAAAATCAGGTCTGTCTGAACCTTCAACCTGCTGAAATCCTGTCTTTCATCTATATCAATTGACTGTTGGTTGGATAAAAGAGAGAAACATAAAAACTGTAGATTGCTGTGCACGTTACAGTGGTGAAAAAAACACATTAACTCAAGACCAAAAACCAAGTTTAAGATATCAGAAGAGCAAAGACATCTATCAAACTGCAAAAGTACAGTCACTGCATGGCTCGGGCTGTGGTCATACAGTACGAAGAAAAGTATAGCAGATTTATAAGGAACTCCAATTGTAAAAGTCATGAGACCCTTAATACTATATGTATGTATGTACTGGTGGTCGCCAGCAGGTATTTATGGTTAGGACCTAGTTTCCATTGAAAAAGCATTTTTTTGACCTGGCTAAATCTTTGGTGCCACTTGACGAATCTTCACTAAATACCGATCATGTTTTTTTCCCCAAGGAAATGTATTTACTTTTATATGATTAAGAGGCATGCATGGAAAAGGTTTGATAAAGTGCAATTTAAACAGTTTAAAATATGTACTATGCAACTACCAAGACTACATGAAAAAGTTTCATTAACATCAGTTTGTCGGGATTCCAGTTTGACAAATGTGGAATAAATTAATTTGGATGGACCTTACCACCCTTCCCAAAATTCCAACACAATCATGGATCAGGTGCTCTCAATAATAAAACCCCTTCTATTCTGTCCCAAAGTTACCCTGAGATGGTTTCAATAAACACCACAAAACAGTTGCGACACACTGAAAGACTTAATTATAGAAAATGTAGGACATTACTTTGAAACTGGTGAAAGAGTCTGAGTTCTCTAAACACACGTCAAAAACCTACAGACGCCATTACACTGGTGCTCTTAACACCATTAAGACCTTAATAGAGATTGCTAGTCTGTGGCTCGACCAGGGGCGCAACACCCATTAGACTGAAAGGGCTTTAGCCCCCCACTGTCAATTTTCGCTAGCAGGTCTGGGGCTGCCTCTCCGATGTTCAGCAAAAACTCCTCTCAGCCTTGGACATTTAGTTTTCTTTTTTATGGCTTTGTAAAGTTTGTGATAGGTGCCCTGTCCAATCCTTTCTGTTTAAACAGAAGGCACAGTGACTTGGGTTACTTGGATCATTCAGTGAGAAAGTGTGAAATCACAGTAGGTATGCAAAACAGTCCAGATGAGTCGTATGGGCAGCCGGGCAGTTCCTCTTGACAGGTTGCAGGTGTAAGTCCAGAAGTGTCTGAGCTGGTGGGGTCAGAGACCCAGTTTATATACCCAAAAATGCCTTTGAAGTGGGGGAGACTTCAAAGAATGGTTTTGAAGTGCACAAGTTCCCCTTTCAGTGCAGTCCTGCCTGCCAGGGTCCCAGTAAGGGGTTTGGCGGTCCATTGTTTGAGGGCAGGCCACTAGCCTTTGAAATGTAAGTGTCAGGCCCTCTACCCTTTCAACCCAGGAACACCCATTCAATATGCAGATGAGAGCAGGTGTGATTGAGTATCCTGTGTTTGTGGTTGGCTGGGTTAATTGCACAAGGGAGCTGTCATCCAGCCCAGATGTTGACTGGAGACAGGCTGTAAGGCACAGATGGTTTTTAAGTGCAGAGAAATTCTCACTTTCTAAAAAGTGGCATTTCTAAACTAGTAATATAAAATCCAAACTCATCAATAAGCAAGATTTTCCATTACCATTCTGGCCATACTAAATATTTCCTGGTTACCCCTTTTAGAACAGGATCTACCACTCAAGAAGTATATGAGGGAAGACCTAATGCTAGAAAGGAGCAGGCCTCACAGTAGTGGAAAATGAATGTAAGAGTTTTTAAATCCCAGGACACATAAAACACATGGGTACTTATCCTGCCTTTTTCTTACATAGCACCCTGCCCTATGGGTTACATAGGGCCGACCTTAATGGTGACTTATAGGCAGACAAAGGGGAGTTTATGGCTTTGCAAGTACTAGTAAATGCCAAGTCGAAGCGGCAGTGAAACTGCACACACAGTCCTTGCAATGGCAGGCCTGAGACATGGTTAAGGGGCTACTCAGGTGGGTGGCACAATCAGTGCTGCAGGCCCACTAATAGCGTTTAATTTACAGGCCCTGGGTACATGTAGTGCACTTTACTAGGGACTTATGAGTAGATCAAATATGCCGATTGGGGATGAACCAATGTTACAATGTTGAAGGGAGAGAGCATACGCACTTTAGCGCTGGTTAACAGTGGTAAAGTGCGCAGAGTCCTAAAACGAGCAAAAAAGTGGAAGGAGGCCGGCAAAAGGTTGGGTGATGACCACCCCAAGGCTGCTAGGTCTAGCAGTATCCTACCTGTGAATGCCTACACCACTCGCTGGTTGTTTAATAGTCCTGAAGATAATAAATGTAAATTGTATCAGTCAAGGGAGGAATCAATTGAATATTTTCTCTTCTTTTGTCCTTAGTATGTGGTTCCAAGGAAAAAATAGATTATCCCACTTTTCAAAATCCTCTCTAATGCCTATATCATTTGTAAGAGTGACATATCAACAATGGTAGCAAGTGCCATTTCTAAATATCTGTTGGCAGCCTGGTCTGCCTGTTGTAAAGCTCTTAAAGTACTTGGATGGGATGGTTCTGACTAAGAGCCTTTTTATTTGCGATATCTTGCACGTGGCTATCGGCCCAGCCTAAAGCATGAAGGGTTTTTATAGCTTGAAGTCTCAATTGTTTTATTCTCTTGTTACTATCAATTTTCTTCCCTTTTATAACTTGCAAAATGTATTAGTATTAAATATTAAAATCTATTGGTGTGTATTGCACCTTGTGATTTTAACTGCTGCAGATTTTATAGGTTGTTTGTAATATTAACCACAGTTTATGCTACCTATTTGATTATTTACCTTTGATCCTATTTTTTATAATGGGATGTATTGCACTGTGAACTTTGGTTCTTTGGCTTCTTACTATTGTAGATTTCTAAAGTTGCTGGTACTGTGAACCAGAGCAGTTACAAACTGAGTCAACTGATTGAATTGTATATATTATTGTATAAGATGTATTCCGTATTGTGGTATTTGTAATTTTATCCTTTTCAATTGTGATTTTTGTTTGACTATGAGATTCTATGTTTGGATATGTCAATAAACTACGACTACTACTAGAAGGAAAATGTCAAGATGTATCATTTGACACATTTCTGCTTACTCCTTTAGATCAGTGTTTACAGAAACCTCTAAATTTGCAGTCAAAGACAGAATAGTAAAGTGGACTAGTTGACAGTCTTGTGGTGGTAAAGGGCGTGTGAAAACAAAGGCTGAAAGCTGTGAGTGTTTTTGGAACACGCAACAACTTTTAAATACCTGTAAATAAACTGTGCAAATGTTTCAAAACACATAAGCAGTTAGGAAACCACTAATGTGCACCACTTGTTTGAGATTCAGAAGTCTGTTGGAAACAGAGTATTTATAGGATGAAACCAATCACAACACTTTACTTGGTAATGTTCAAATGATACGTATTTGCTGAAACCACATTTCCACACATTAATATTTGTGCGCTATATGGTATTGTTAGTAAAACTGCATGTTGACATTTTTCTTCCATTTCAATGGAAAATGTTCTGTATGTTAAAGACAGTGCCTCCTCCTGACCTACAATAATGCCTCAACAATGTATAGAGTTTCTAGTGTGTAGCATACTTCTGTGCAGCAATGAAAATCTGCATTTTACAGCTCACAGAAATTAAATATCCCAATCAGTATATTAGTTCCCATATACAGAAGGGCTGATATATGGCTAGCCAGGGCATTATATAGTAATGTCAACTCCTATCTAAACGTTCTGGCCCACAATAATACCATAACACTCAGCAGTGTACAGCCAAATATAGCTCATGCAGGCTGGTAAATAATTCCCTTTTCCTGATTAATGCTCTTACCCTCACACAAGACCTGTCCTCTCTGGGTCTTATCCATCACTCAGTACTGTACCAGCCCCTAAACAAGCCATCGCTAGCTGAACAGACATGGAATACCTGAAGCGATCTGACACATAAAGCTGGCCACTCAGAGGACTGCACTCTAGTCCAGCACTGCAGGTCCCAATTAGCTGCATCCTATGCATGCCACTTTACACCTCACTATGGCACTCAGGTATGAGATACTAGCAACAAAGTCCATCCGAGCAGATGTGCCCGACTATTTCTCTCACCAAACATGCCTGCTGAGGACCATGAACTGTAAACAAAGTATCAGACTGGAAAAACCAGTAACCATATAAATAGATTATGGTCATATCAAATACCACAAAAAGACCTGCACAGTTGCTCAAAGCTGCGTGCATACCGAAAAACCATGATTGTCTCAATCTAATTAAAAAAGTTTATTTTGACTTGTACTTAGGTCTGTTGTCTATTTACTTACATACTATTTCGCAACCTTTTTTGATGTGTCTGCAAATCGTACCTTTTGTCCCAAACTTTTGACCTTCTGTCCTGAATTATTGTCCTGAATTTTGACCCTTTGTCCTGATTTTTTACACACACTGTCCTGAATCTGCACCCATGCTAGTTGGTCACCCTACGTACAAATACACAACATATGCCACTCAGCTATAGGAGTCTTGGCTCGTGCAAGGGGCTCTTATTCTGACAGCAAAAAGATTACACATTTTAAAATCTCTAGTGGCTACATGCGCACAAGTCTCTCTCTGTTGAAATTCCGAAGCATCATTTTTCACATGGCTCTACTGTCAATTTGCCAGCATACATCGCAAACCCATTTTTTGCAGAATGCTGTGTAATAGAAACAGCCTCACCCTGATTAAATTAAAGCTGAAAGCATGAACATTTGCGTTAGACAACATTTCTCTACCACGTCACTGCCAGATGTTTTAAGGAGGAGGTGCAAATTAAAATACTTCACTCTGCGACAACGCCATGGCAATGATCTTGGCAACAGGATGCATATCTCGGGCCGCTTACACGTAAAATGATGAACATGCACGAAGGTAGATCACCACTAGTTGGGTAAGGGGGGTTGAGATCAGGTGCATGCAGCAAAATATACGAAGGGAAGTGAGATTTTGCGGACAGTTTGTGTGGTCAATTGGAAAAATCTATGGAGGTTGTGGATCAGATGAAAGACAAGATGGCCAGCACTGCTTTGGGACGCAAAATTGAAATGCTTTTCAACTGTGAGTTCCAAGGGAGTGTCACCCATCTTATATGGTGAGCTCAGTGTCCAAGGAGAGGAGAGACAATGGGGAGCAAGGACTAGAGTGGCTAATGTTGAAGCAGTGGAATCAGGTTTGAATCTCAGCAGGAAGGTCAAAATCCTATAATTAATTAAAAAAGGAATGAACAACAGGATATACAAGGGATTATATAAATTAACAAATACACAGAATTGTATTAAACAACAGGGTGTGTGGGAGGTGATAGGGAGCACAAATTAAACACATTTGTATGGAGTGTGGAGATGAAAAAAAAAAAAAACCTTGAAATGTGTGCAGCCACGGAGAGAGATTAGGTAAATGGTGGAGGACAAACAAACAAATGCTGTGCAGACAAAACCGAAAAAAAGAGTTCCACAAAAGCGAATTAAAACAGTACGCGGGCTTCGGGATACTGATAAGAGCAAACACACGCGAAACAAGAAACAATCATTGGTAAATGCAGGAAATAGTATGCTACAGCCAATACAAATGGAAGAAAAGTAAGTAGCAAGCGCAGGAACCAATGAAAAGCAAGGGTGAGATGTAAGCCTCTTTTAAGATTTATATTGAATACAATAGTATTCACAAGCACAGCGCAAGCGCGGTGCAGGGGGTATCCTAAAACAATAGGGGGTCGTACAGACTCCCTCGGGCCCCAGGAACCCCCACCTCCATATGGCTACAAATACATTGAAGAAGGCCCCCATCACAAGCCAGATATGGGCCTGGGAAATGCCATCCCCCCCCCAAGGGCCGTCTCCTGCTACCTCCCGAGGTGCCCACCCTCCAGAAGTAGCTTTTTGCTTTTGCTTGGCGGGAGCTGACAGCTCCGGCCAAGCGAAATCAACCATAACTCCACTTTCATCAAGCGGGAGCTTTAAAAATGCTCCCACTTGCTGAAAGGAGCCTGCTAACATGAAGACAGGGAAGGAGATGAAAGCATTGCTCCCGCACACAGGGAGCTGCTATTTAAAGCAGCTAACTGCATGTCGAAGTGATTACGGCTTCTCCCGGAGAGACGACCCGGTTGGACCGCAGGGGCCTTGAGTGTCCAACCGCGGTCCCCATATCTGTCAACTGGGTGCCCGGGTGGGACCACGGCACCCATACCTGTAGTGTAGGAGATGCACTATACCTTTACTCAACAAGGTAGCACTTACTAGTCAGCCAGTAGAGAGAATTCCAATTGGGTAGAGATTTTGCACAAAACGGTGGCTCCTCTTGGATAAATAGGCATGGCAGGATTCATTCTGGCACAATACTCATTTCACAGAAATTAACGCTCAACAGGAAACGCTTACAGATATAAATAAAGCAGGGCTCAAGTTGAAGATCCACTTCTGTAAAGTACTAATCATCCAAATTTCTAGCACATGGCGAAGGCAAAGCAGGTATTTCTTCTTAGCATTTTCACATTGAAAAGTTATCTGTTCACCTTGATGGAGGTGTTTGCATCCTTGCTTTTTTTAATGCAATATCTTATGTAGTGATTGTGATGAGTGGGTTCTCTCTTGTCAACTGCTACTGAGAGCTAACCCCCGCCGTAGGTGGCATGGGGTTGGATGGTTATAGGGGGTTGGCCGCAGGGTCTGGTTGCAGGCCAGGCCCTGCAGGTAACCCCTGCCACACACGGCCAGAGGCTGTGCGTGGCACAGGGTTGTGTGGTTATAGGGGGTTGGCTGCAAGGCCTGGCCTATGCTGTGCGTGTCATGGGGTGTAGGATGTAGGGGGTTTGATAACCACATGGAGGCGGGTAGACACCTTTACCTAGCACTGGGACACCTCAAATGAGGTAGCTATGCGCTATAGAAGTCATTTTTTTAAAATTATGATTATTATTATTAATATTATTAATTATATTACTATTATAAAATGAGCTAAACACAGCCTAACACTTACCTACGCACTTCCCTTCTCCCAACTGAGTTGTGATAAAAGTGCATTATTTGGTTGGCACTTTTGTAAGAAAAGTGTACGGAGTTTGGTAGAGACAATACATCTAACACCTCATTTACAACTAATAGCCCAGCCATAGAAACATAAACTGGATGGGCCAGGAGACCTTTAACCGTAGGATTAGATAAGGAACAATTAATGGTATGTAGTTAATTGGGATATTGCATCCATTGTGTAGACCTCAGAATACCCTAAACATGCAATAGGTCAAAAAATGATATGGCATATATGCTGAAACTGAACATTTGAGATCACAAAGTGAAAGAAACCACAGTGATGATTATTTAGAGTATAGTGTTTGATCAGGATGTAAAACTCAACTGACCTAAAATTCCCTAATTATTTGCTCCCAATTTATCTTTTAAAAATGCATAAAATTGATAATTTAAAAAATGATGCATGACAAGCAGCAATACACTTATCATAGACATTTACACATTTGTGTCTGCTTTTGGCACCAACATTTACAGGCATTTTCTGTGTTCTTCATGCCATACCTCTAGATGTTGACGTCATTTTGGTGTCTCTCACAAGATCTTCCTCTGTGGGGTGTTTTAGGATGAAATCAGGGCTCTTTGGAGGAAGGCTGATATTCTCCAAAGCCACTTGATGACACAACTGTTCCTCTCTCCTGGAGTCCATTAAGTCTTATCTTCTCTCTGTCCTTTAGGGTGCGCATGGGCAGCTTCTGTCAATGAGGAAAGGAGTCAGGATGATAGGACTCTGTAAGACATACAATGCAGACTGAGAATTTTTTTTTTTTTTCTGTCAGAAAAACTTCTCTATTCTCTAGGTACTGAGATCTTTTAAGAGATTGTGATATGAAAAAGGTTTCAAAAGTTTTTTCTGACAATACTGTCAAAAAAGGCTGAGCTCAATCATCATCGTCATCATAAGCTTTATTTTGGTAATAAACATACCATTAAAGCTCATCTTACAATACACATAAAAAAGAATGAGTTAAAACCATATAAAACACTATAATGTGAAACAGTCTATCTATAAATATTCAAAAGAGCAATGAAATACAAAGTTTAGCTCAATCAATCAATCAATAGAACATTTATAGAGTGCAGCAAATCACCCATGAGAGTCTCTAGTCTCTAGAGCTGTATGCTGCTGCATGAAGGAATGATCATTTAAACATCTAGATATTTAGTTCTCTTCTGAATTGCTGAAGTAATGGGCGGTCCTGAGATGCAGGAGGAAGTAGTTCCAGACCTTGGTTGCCAGGTGCATGAAGGAGTGTTCCCTGCTGTTGGCTCGACAGATCTGTGGGGTATCTGCGAGTGAGAGGTAAACTGTTCATCGGTGTCACGTCAGCTGGTGGAAGTTCAGGCGTTTTTTGATATATGCTGGTCCTTCGTTCTGCAGGGCCTTCTAGGCGTCGGTCAGCATCTTGAACTGGCATCTCTTCTGAATGCGGAGCCAGTGTAGGTTTTTTAGATGGGGTGTGATGTGGGTCCTTCTGGGGAGGTTGAGGCTGAGTACGAGTCTTGCTGCTGCTGAGTTCTATATTGTCTGTAGTCTCTTCAGGAGGCATGCTGTGGTTCCTACATAGAGTGAGTTTCCGTAGTCCAGCCTGCTGTTGAAGAAGGGGGCCTGCATAATGGTCCTTTTAGTGTCTGCTGGGAGCTACCTGAAGATTCTGCGGAGCATGCAAAGGGTGTGGATGCAGGCAGATGAGACTGCGTCAACTTTTTTCTTCATGGATAGCTTGATATCCAGGATGATGCCGAGGTTGCAGGCATGGTCTGTTGGAACAGGGGGTGCCAAGCTCTGCGGGCCACCATGTGTCAGTCCATGGTGTAGGGTTGTTCCCAAAGATGAGGACTTCTATTTTTTCAGTGTTAAGTTTGAGACAGTTGTCTTTTATCCAATCCGCTACATTGATCATGCCTCTGTGGAAGTTAGCTTTTGTGGTGGAGGGATCTTCAGACAGAGAGAGGATGAGCTGTGTGTCGTCGGCGTAGGAGAAGATGTTGAGCCCGTGTGATCTTACGGTGACGGCCGGGTGGTCATGTAGGTGTTGAAGAGGGTCAGGCTGACTGACGATCCTTGGGGGAATCCACATATGATTTTCTTAGGGTCTGAGGTGAACAGTGGGAGACTAATCCTTTGGGTTCTGCTGGTGAGGTACAAGGCGATCCATTTAAGGGTGTGTCCTTGAATTCTGATGTGGTGGAGTCTGTTGATCAGGATGTGGTGGGAGGCGTTGGCAGACAAGTCCAGGAGAATGAAGGCTGCTGTTTTCCCCGGGTCTAAGAGGGCTCTGATGTCATCTGTGGCTGCAATCAGGGCTATCTCTGTGCTGTGGTTAGCTTGAAATCCAGATTAGGTGGGATACAGGAGGTTGTGGTCTTCTAGGTGTTGGGTGAGTTGCTGGTTGATCGCTTCCTCAAGGACCTTTGCTGGATAGGGGACCAGAGAGATGGAGTTTTCATAAATAGTTGGGATCTTGATGTGCAAGATGCCCGCGAGGTTGTCTCACAGTTTCTAGGAGGGAGTGATGTTGTTCTCGGTGGCTGTGTGATTGGTGAACTCCTTCACAATAGCAAAGAGTTCTTTGCTATGGGTTGTGCTGGCTTTGATGTGGTCTGCTAGTGCGTTCTTCTTGGTTTCTTTCAGGAGGCAGTGGTCCCGGATGAGGACGGTCCTGAAGGTGGTGTGGTCTTCATTTTTTTGCGGATGTGCCACTTCCTTTCAAGTTGTCGAAAGTTGCACTGGAAGGGGTGCTGTTCCTCAGTGAACTAGCTTGTTCTTTTGCTTTGTTCTTTGACCTTGGCTGCCTGGGCAGGGGCAATGGCATCAAAGCATTCTGTGATCCACTAGGAGAAGCTCTTTGCTGCTTGTTCAGGGAAGTGTGTAGAGTGTGGGAGGTGGGAGCAGAGAGTATCGTTCCACTGGTCTTCTGGTACATTTTTCCAGTTTCTTTGCGTGGATCTGGGGGCACGGTGCCTGGGTGATGGTGAAGTGTACAGTGTAATGGTCGGACCAGGTGAGTGGTGTGGTGTGTCCTGCGATGTGGGTAGGGTTGGTAGGACCTGGTAGGACCTGCTTGTAGAGCTCGGAGTCAATTACTTGCTGGGCGCTAAGTCCCGGGATGGCGTTGCAGAAGCTGCGGCATAGTCCTGGTGGTCTGTAGGTAAGGGTGCCACTGATTAAGCTTTTCCCATCTGCGTGGAGTTGGAAGTTGAAGTGTTCCATTACCGGTGTTGGGTCATTAGGAGATGTCATGCAATGGATGGTGTTCCTGTAGATGATGGCGATTCCACCTCCATGCTTGTTGGTTCAGTCCCAGTGTGTTACCTTATAACCTTTGGGATTGCGATGGCGAAGTCTGGTACAGAGGTGGGGCTGAGCCAGGTTTCTGTGAGGAAAATGACATCCGGGGTGGGAGAGAAGATCATGTGCCAGACCTCGGTGGCATATTTAACTAGTGAATGTGCGTTGCGTAGGATGACATGAAGTTGTGTCATGGTGGTCTCGGTCTATGTGTTGGGTGCGTTGGTTGGTGCAGTAGGTGAGATGGCAGGAGAGCAGTTCTCTGGTTGTATGCTAGGATGAGCGGCAGTAGTGGTTGTTGATGCATCTGGGGCCCAGGGCTCGGAGGTCAGTGGCAGTGTATCGTCATGGGTGTGGAAGAGCCAGGGAACCTGGTTCTGGGCATGGTCCAGGCACGGGTGCAGATGGGCTTAACTTTGGTGTATCTACGGCGAGCCAGCTGCGGGAGTCCGCTGCGCAGCCTCACTGTGGCCTCCATTAAGTAGGTCCTGGGAGGAAGGAAGGTCCCTGGAAGGTGGAGGGCGGGGCTAGGTGGGAGGCAGAAATACGCAACTCAGAGAAATGGAGGAACAGGAGGGAAAAAGCAGTGAAAACAAGGCTGAAGGCCAGAGGGGGAGAAAGTATTGAAAACAAGGCAGAAAGCTGGAGAAAGCACTCAGAAACACAGAGGGAAAGGAGGGTTAGAGCAGTGAAAACAATGCGGAAGGCAGGAGAAAGCACTCAGAAAAACAGAGAGAATTGAGGGGGAAAGCAGTGAAAATGAGGCAAAAAGCAGGAGAGAGCGCTCAAAAACATAGAGTGCAAGAAGGGAGAAGGCAGTTAAAATGAGGCAGAAGGCAGGAGAAAGCACTCAGAAAAACAGAGGGAAAGGGGGAGAGAGCAGTGAAAATGAGTCAGAAAGCAGGAAAAAGCACTCAGAAAAACATGGGGCGGAGATGAGAAGGTAGTGAGAGCGAGGCAGCAAACAGGAGAATGATACAGCAGCAGGGGAGAGCTGGCCTGGGACCTGCTCCAGGAGCTTCATGCTCCATGATCCTAATAGGAACCAGAAAAATAAACCAATCTAGCTGTCACCTGTGAGACATGATGAGGTACATGTGGTAATGGGAGGTTCTTAAAGACAAAGTGCCAGTTTATTTCTGCTATTTTCTCAATGGCAGCCTACTGGATAACAGTGACTCATATTCCCTTTCCCTTTTCATTTCCATTCAAATAAAGGTTTGTGCAAGATTTCTATGTTCATTTTTTTCAATGATCTAAGTTTGCTTACAGGATAATTGCCTAAAATGAAAAATAAAAAATAAATGTAATCTGGCCATTTTTAGCCATTTCTGTATAGAATAGACTGCACACATACAAATATATACACACACACGTGCAAACATATATGTGTATGTGTGAGTATATATATATATATATATATATATATATATATATATATTACCTAATTTCTATAGGAAAAACATTTTTGTTTTGCCAAAATATTTTTAATCTTCCCAAATTTTCAAAATTTGTTTGCCACTCACTTCAGCTGCTGTCTTGAAAGTTTTTGGGTGATCCATCAAGCAAGGGCTGAGAAAAAGGGGGGGTTCCAAAAAGTGTTTTCCATTTTCTCCATGCAATTTCCCATAGGGATTTTTTCACATTTTCAGAAAAATCTGTGGGTGGATCCATGGATTTTGCTGAAATGTTTTTAAAAAAAGAGCGGTCTCCCAGGCTTCTTATTAATTGTGTCCCGGGTGGGCCAGGTCCTGAGGGCATGGTCAATATAATTAATAAGGAGGGGGTGCACAGAGCCCCCACTAGAGCTTTTTAAAGAAGCTGTGGGGATCACCACCACTCTTGGGCTATAATTAATAAAATACAGGGGAGCATGGACCCATCTCTGGGCCCCGGGGACCACAACCTTCCCGGGGCTACATAATAAAAATAGTTAGGGAGAGTGTGTGGACACTCCCTCAGGCCCTGGGGACCACCACCTCCTGGGCCTACATTTTATAAATATGTGGGGGGCCGTGCAGACCCCCAAGACTCCAGGACCACCACCTCCCTGGGGCAATAAATTACAAATAATTAAGAGAGCCTTGTGCCCCCCCTGGGCCCCAGGGACCACCACCTCCCCAGGGCCATTTTTTCCCCTTACAAATGGAGGGGGCAACGGGCACCTCTACCAAGGCCAATTTCAGTTCCAAGGACCCTGAGCCCCGGGGCCTGGCCACATCCTCGTGGGTGCCCTGGTCCCACCGAGGGCATCCACTATACCTTGATGGGGGCCACAGAGGGAGCCTTAAGGCATCATGGTCCCAACCGGCTTCCCACCTCCTGTGGGAGTTGGCATTGCTCCCGCACGCAGGGAGGTACTGAAAATGCAGATCCTTGCATGCGGAGGCAATATTTTCATTTCTTTCCCTGCCCGTATGACAGCAGACGGGGAAAGAGATGAAAACTCTACTCCCATCAAGCGGGAGCAGTTCTAATGCTGCTGCTTTCTGGGAGCGGAGTTATGTTTGCTTTTGCTTGGCAGAAGCTGTCACAGCTCTTGCCAAGCAAAAGTAAATAGCTACCTCCTGAGGGTGGGCACTTCTGGAGGTAGCAGCAGCTGGCCCTGGAGGGTGGCAGTCCCCAGGGCCATATATGGCTTCAGGAGAGGGCCCACATGGCTCCCCACCTTTGATCTAAACGGCCCAACTGTTGGAAAATGGGTTATTGGTAAGGGCAGGTAGGTACCTACACTTAGCAATAGGCCACTAACCTCCACTTAGGTCCAGTTAGGTCTCAGTAAATTTAACCCAGCTCAACCCTTGGTAGCTTGGCAACGTCCGACAAGGCTTAACTTAGGAAACAGAGTGTAAAGCATTCAAATATCACAAAACAGTAATTAAATAAAACACAGGAAACAGTTTAAAAATCCAAAAACAATTTATAAAAATAGATTATGAACCGGAGATATGAATTTTTAAAGAAATTTTTTTTGTTTAGCGCCTACAAACAAAAAGCGCCAACCGGGTCATCTGATTGCACCTCGACCGGGGCAAAGTCAAAGTTTAAGGCCGACCAAGATGGAGCTCGGCTCGACTACAGGCCGCGGGAGGCCTCGATCAAAAGTTTACCTTCGCACTTAGTCGTTTTTCTGAAGATTTTCTTCAGCGGGACGAACCTGCCAGTCCAATCCGACCTCATGGAACCCTTCTCCGGATACGCGTTGCGGGAATCCTCAGCGGACTTAGTCGTTTTTTCGAGGTGAAAATCCTTCGACCGGGGTAAACCTGGATCTTGATCCGATGTCCTTGGAGCCCTCCTCGGATACGCTGGCTGGGAGTTCCCGGATCAACTTTGTACGTTTGGACTTAGGCGGTCATTACAACATTGGCGGTAAAAGCCGCTGACTGCCGTGCAGAAGACCGCCAACACACCGCCACGGCTGCGGAATTCCGCCACAGCTATTATGACCCACATCTCGGAACCCACCAAAATTCAGACACCCACACAAGTCCGCCACACCAAAGGTCAGTGATAAACTGGCGAAAATAAAACCTCCACCATCACGGCAACAGAAATACGCCCACACTATCACAACACACAAATCCAAGCGGCGGTCTTTCAACCGCGGTATTCCATTGGCAGTAGACACTACCACGCTCAAAATACACACACTCTTACAAAACACTGCCACACTGGACAATTCAAAATGCACACACCTGATACACATACACACACCACTCCCACACACCCAATACCATATAAAACACACCCCCACATCACCCACAAACCCCTACTACCAAAAATTGAGAACGAAGCACACAGAGAGACACCACCAGCAAGTACAACAGCATCCACAGGCACATAACACCATCACCCACACAACTTCCACGCACCTCACACAACACACCACTACATATCACCACACTTATCACCACACCCACCACCCCACACATCACCCACACCACCCCATGGCACGGCAAAGACACCCCAGGTTCTCAGAGGAGGAGCTCAGGGTCATGGTGGAGGAAATCGTCCGGGTAGAGCCACAGCTATTTGGATCACAGGTTCAGCACACCTCAATTGCAAGGAAGATGGAGCTATGGCGAAGTATAGTGGACACGGTCAACGCAGTGGGACAACACCCAAAAAATCGGGAGGACATCAGGAAAAGGTGGAACGACCTACGGGGGAAGGTGCGTTCCGTGGTCTCAAGACACCACCTGGCGGTTCAGCGGACTGGCGGTGGACCCCCACCTCCTCCCCCACAACTAACAACATGGGAGGAGCAGGTCTTGGCGATTCTGCATCCTGAGGGCCTCGCAGGAGTTGGTGGAGGAATGGACTCTGGTAAGTCAAATCTTAACTTTTACTTCCCCCACCCAACCTGCATGCTCTCACATACCCCCACCCTCGCCCTCACCCCTATCACTCCAACTCCTCACAAATGTACCAATATCACAAACCACACATCCCAACACCAAGCCCTGCATGCAACAACAAAGCATGGACACCCATCACCAAAGCATGTCCCCTACAGATACCCACACAAACCCCAAAACAATTATCACACAAGGTCCTACACAAGAATGCACACAATGGCACACACAGATGCAATAATCATGCCTTTACACCCCTGCAGGACCACTACCCAACGTCACCAGACAGGAGGGTCCAGACATGTCCACTCCACCCACAGAAAAGGCCCACAGTAATGACAGCACCTCTGTCCAACTGGATCTGGATGACCAGCCCGGACCATCGGGGACCTCTGGACAGTCGGTTCCCCTCACACAGGCACAGGCCACCACAGACCTTCCCCCCTCTCGAAACACCAGCACAGCACCCGCCCAGCGGGCCCATACCTCCGTCCCCAGGACACGTCAATCAGCTGTGTGTCCACCACTACAGGGAACCCAGGATAACCCACCACCCCAACAACAGGGACCTGGGGGCAGTGGCAGTGGGCACACGGTCCAGGGGACGGAGGCCCAGGTACACAGGGGAACTGGGAGGGATGCCGTGCGACAGGGGGCGGACAGGCCAAGGGAACCCACTCTCCACGAGGCCCTCTCCTCCATCATGGGAGCATACCACCACTCCCAGGAGACGATGGCAACGGTACTGGCCAAGTTTCAGGAGACCCAGCGCATGCAGGAGGAACAGTATATGGGCTTCAGGGAGGAACTCAGAAACATCAGCTCCACCCTGGGCACCATCGTAGGGGTGCTGAAGGAACTACTTAACACCAGGAGGGACACTGTGTCACTACAAGGGGCCCCTGACACTGAAGCACCCCGCAAACGGTCCCTGAGATCCAGGAACAAGAAAGAGCACGATGCCAAGACCCCCGCCAATAAATGAGACCACCCTGATTGTCATCCCACTGTCCCACTTTGTCACCCTGTCCATAATTAAACTGCCTAGCTCCTCTTCCTATGCCCATATGGGCAATGCACCTGTGAGACTAATAGACTGGACTCTGCCATGGACACTCCTCCGCTATCACCCCTCAGCATTTAACTTCCCCCTCCAATAATTTGCATTTAAATAAACACACCTAAAGCACAAAATAATCTGGAGTCTGTCTGTGATTTCGAAATAGTGTATTTGCAATTACAGTGACAAAATGTTCTTGAAATAGTAATGTCAACATACCGATGTCACACAGCTCTAGTCCATGAGGAATCTAAGCAGATGACACACGTTGGGACCCACATCTGTGAAGCCGTAAGGGAAAGTGACAACTCAGTGACCATACACTGGGTGTAAACGACAGACAGTAGAGAGGTAGTAGTTGAAAAGTACATGTAGGAGGCAGGAATGTATTCTCACCTGTGTTTCACTGGAAATATTGCTGGATCACTGAGTCCCTGTTCTCCATATCTCCTTCCTCTGCTTCATCCTCATCACTGTCCACAGGCTCCACAGCTGCCACAACACCGCCATCTGGACCATCCTCCTGCAGACAAGGCACCTGTCGTCGCAAAGCCAAGTTGTGAAGCATACAGCAGGCCACAATGATCTGGCACACCTTCTTTGGTGAGTAGAATAGGGATCCACCTGTCATATGCAGGCACCTGAACCTGGCCTTCAGGAGGCCAAAGGTCCGCTCGATCACCCTCCTAGTTCGCCCATGGGCCTCATTGTAGCATTTCTCTGCCCTGGTCCTGGGATTCCTCACTGGGGTCAGTAGCCATGACAGGTTGGGGTAACCAGAGTCACCTGCAAATGGCGAGGGACAACTGTTAGACACACACTAACCTGGAGGGATAGCCCCAGACAACCATTCCCACTGTCTTGGTTCCAGGGGCTCACCTAATAGCAACACACGGTGCCTCTGGAGTTGACCCATCACATAAGGGATGCTGCTATTCCGCAGGATGTAGGCGTCATGCACTGAGCCAGGGAACATGGCATTCACATGGGAGATGTACTGGTCTGCCAAACATACCATCTGTACATTCATGGAATGATAACTCTTCCGGTTTCTGTACACCTGTTCACTCCTGTGGGGGGGGGACCAAAGCCACATGGGTCCCATCAATGGCACCTATGATGTTGGGGATATGTCCAAGGGCATAGAAGTCACCTTTCACTGTAGGCAAATCCTCCACCTGAGGGAAAACGATGTAGCTCCGCATGTGTTTCAGCAGTGCAGAAAACACTCTGGACAATACGTTGGAAAACATAGGCTGGGACATCCCTGATGCCATGGCCACAGTTGTTTGAAAAGACCCAGTTGCAAGGAAATGGAGCACTGATAGCACCTGCACTTGAGGGGGGATTCCTGTGGGATGGCGGATTGCTGACATCAGGTCTGGCTCCAACTGGGTACACAGTTCCTGGATTGTGGCACGGTCAAACCTGGAGGTGATTATCAAATGTCTTTCCTCCATTGTCGACAGGTCCACCAGTGGTCCTCACATGTCCCAGCGGACGGTGCCTATGAAGGACAACAGCGACCACAGAGTCAAACAACTCAGAGGTACGTACCCACAGTTTACCCAGAACACCAATCATACACAATAGGTGGCCTGTATGTGTGTTGAGACTAGGCCTAGGTATGTGTGACGCAGTTGGAAATTAGGCCATGTGGGCCCCTGAAATGGCGGCTGCCTGACCTCTAAAGTGGGACAATGGGATGTGAGGTAACTGCGCTGGCGTTGTACACCGTTGCTGTAGGCGGTCGGAGACCGCGGCGCAATGCTGCATTGGTCAACATTGGACCCTATGGGTCCCAGGAGCCAATGACGATGTACGCCGGCGGTGATAGTACGCACCGCCACGGACGTGACCGCCACGGACGTGACCGCCATTTTCTATCTGTTCAATCACTCGATACCTGGGGGGTCATTACAACCTCGGCGGTCTTTTAACAAGACCGCCGAGGGACCGCCGAGGGACCGCCGTATGGAAGACCGCCAGTAGTGGCGGTTTGCCGCTCGGCGTATTATGACTTTTTAGGACAGAGAGCCGCCAACAGCCATACTGGCGGGCAGATGGGAAGTGGAGGTTGCTCCACCTCCACTGCCATGTCAACAGAACACCGCCCCCCGAATCACGTCCTGTGATTCGGCGAGGTGGTGTTCTGTTGGCGGTGTGGTGTCGGCGGAGCAGCCCCCATGGCTCCCGTCCCCTCCTGGAGGATCGACGGAACAGGTAAGTCGATCGTCCGTTAGGGGAGGGGTGTGGGGGGGTGTTGTGTGTTGTGTGGGTGCATGGGGTGTGCGTCTGTGTATGTAGAGGGGGTGTGTGAGTGCGTGTATGCTTGCGGGGTATTGCGTGTTTTGGGAATGTGTGCGTGTATGTCTGTATGTATGTCTGTATGGATGTGTGCGTGTATGTCTGTACATGGGTGTGCGTGTCTGACTGTGTGTGTGGATGTAGGCATGTATGTCAGTGTGTGTGTGCGTGTAAGTGTGTAGGTGGTGCCTGCGTGCGTGTCGTGTGGGTATGAGTGAAGTGATGTTGGGGGTCGGGGGGGGAGGGGGGCCCTGCCACCTTTGGGGGGTGGCAGGGGTGGTGGGGGGTGTAGGGGAGGGAGTCGGGGTTGGAGACCCCTATCAGTGCCAGGGAATGGATTTCATGGCGGTTCCTACCGCTGGAAATCCACGGCGGTAAGCCGGGTCAAAATACCGGCGGCAGTATTGTGACGGCCGCCGAGCTAGAGACCCAGGACTCCAGCCCAGCGGTCGTCTCCGCCCTGGTGGGCGGATACTGAAAAAAAGACCACCAGCCTGTTGGCGGTCTTACTGCCACTTTAACACCGTCCGCCAGGGTTGTTATGACCCCCCTGATCTTCGACAGGAGAGGATCTACACTGCAAGTGCTGCTGTGACCTCGGCCTGGAAGAAACAATGGCTCGTGCGTCTTGGGAAAGTGCCCCTGCCTTCACATCGGAGGAGTTGGAGAAGCTCGTTGATGGGGTCCTCCCCCAGTACACGCTACTCTACGGTCCTCCAGACAAACAGGTAAGTACACAGGGAGCATATCGTATGGGCTATGCCTGTGTGGAGAGGGCTGGATGTAAGAAGGAAGGGGGCAGAGTTCTGCGTGCATGAAAGACGGTGGGTGCATGTGCCACATGGCAAGGGTAGGGATGTGGGCCACTCACTTTGACGGTGCAGTTGGTAATGACTTCTCTTCTTCCCCTGTACATTTCATGTAGGTCAGCACCCACCAGAAGAAAGATATTTGCCGTGCCATCGCCAAGGACGTCCGGACCCTGGGGGTCAACCACAGACGGAGCACCCACTGCCGGAAAAGATGGGAGGACATTCGCCGCTGGAGCAAGAAGACGGCGGAGGCTCAGCTGGGGATGGCCTCACAACGTGGGATGGGTGCCCGTCGAACCATGACCCCCATGATGTGCAGGATCCTGGCGGTGGCCTACCCGTAGTTGGATGGGCGCTTGAGGACATCACAGCAGACACAAGGGGGTGAGTACACTCTCATTCAGCTGACTTTGCGCACAGTGGAGTTGTCTTGTGGGGGAGGAGGGCTGTGGGTTTCCCTAGGCCAGGGCGAGTTCCGTAGGCTAGGCCCCTCCGTAAGGCATGGCCCTGTGGCCCCCTACCCCACCTCTGTAGAGTGCCAAGTACAGCTATTCATGCACCTGTGTCATCTATGTGTGCAGATGTCGTCCATAGCCTTGTAGGCCGTTTACCAGGAATTGCACTGTAGAGCCCAAGAGCGGCGTAGTGCAGGGGGCTTCTGTGTCTGTCTTGTCCGCCAACGGTATCGGTAATCCATGCACTCAACATGTCTTTATTCTGTTTCCCCCTTCCCTTTTTGTGGTTTCCCTGTTCTTGTGTGCATTAGCATCATCAGGTGGAGGAGCAGTGGCAACGGAGCACGAGGGAGCTGCATCCTACATGGCCATGGAGGGCCACACTAAGGACTCTGAATTCACCAGTGGGACGGAGGGTGAGGGGAGCTCCACGGCAGGGACAGGAGCTGACACCAGCGACACGGACTCGTCCTCTGATGGGAGCTCCCTTGTGGTGGCGGCAACATCTGTGCCCCCCGCATCTACAGGTACAGCCGCCACCCCCCCTTACCGGCACCGCCCTCCCAGCAGCCCCTCAGCCTTCGCACATGCCCGTTCACCCAGGAGGGTGGGCATCACCTTCGCCCCAGGCACCTCAGGCCCTGCCCCAGTCACCCCTGCTGCCCTCAGTGAGGAGGCCATTGACCTCATCATGTCCCTCACTGTTGGGCAGTCTACCATTTTGAATGCCATCCAGGGTGTAGAAAGGCAGTTGCAACAAACAAATGCATTCCTGGAGGGCATTCATTCTGGTCAGGCGGCCCTTCACCGAGCCTTTCAAACTATGGCCTCAGCACTGATGGCAGCCATTGTCCCTGTGTCTAGCCTCCCCCTCCAACTTCCTCCACCCATACCCTATCCCCTGTACCTCTGCCTATCCCAAGCACACCATCAGACCAGCCTGCACACACCTCACCACACAAGGGAAGCTCAGGCAAACATAAGCACCACACATCCCACAGGCACTCACGCAAGCATCAGACACATGCAGACACACCAACATCCACTGCCTCCACTGTGTCCCCCTCCTCGTCGTCTCCCTCCTCCCTCCCAGTCTCGTCTACACACACACCTGCATGCACTACCTCTACAGCCACTACGTCCCTCACCAGCACACCCCGCTCACCTGCAGTCAGCACCCCATTACCATTCACACGTCCCCTGTGTCCTCTCCCAGTGTGTCTGTGAAACCCCCTCCCAAGATACACAAATGAAGGCACACACCCACCCAACAGCCATCCACCTCACGGCAGCCTCCAGCGCATGCACCTGCACCCAAACTCACCAAACGTACACCTCCTACTACCACCACCTCTTCCTCCACTCCCAAACCCCCTCCAGCTACCCGTCCCAGTGTGTCCAAAAAACTTTTCCTGTCCAGCCTTGACCTTTTTCCCACAACTACCCCACCCCATCCATTTCATAGGTCCCGAAGTAGCACCTCAGCCACAACATCTCCGGGACCAGTGGTGCCTGTAGTCACAGGTATGTGGAGTGCACCGGCCACCAGGACAGCCAGTGTGGCACGGAGCCACAGCACAGCCAGTCCCCCCATGAAGCATCAGAAGTTGGCCAGTGCCCGGCAGGAGAGGGGGAAGACTCCAGCCGCCCAAGCCACTCCCAGGGGTACCGGTGGGAGTGTTGACTCAGCTGTGACACCTCCCAAGGTGGGTAAGGGCCACAAGAAACCCGGCAAGTCTGGGAAGAGCAGCACGGCAGAGAAGACCGCCATCATCCCTGCTGCCCAGGAGGGCCCTGCCAGCCCCATCCCAGTTGCCCAGGAGGGCCCCGCAAACCCCATCCCAGCTGCCCAGGAGGGCCCCGCCAGTCCCAGCCCAGCTGCCCAGGAGGGCCCCGCCAGCCCCAGCCCAGCTGGGCCATGAAGGACCGCCAGCCCCAGTCCAGCTGGGCCATGAAGGACCGCAAGCACAAGACTCGCTGGGCCATGAAGGACTGCCAGCACAAGACCCGCTGGGCCATGAAGGACCGCCAACTCAAGCACCGCTGAACAGGGCAGGCACCGCTGAACAGGCAAGCACCGCTGAACAGGGCACCGCCAACTCAAGCACCGCTGAACAGGGCACCGCCAACTCAAGCACCGCTGAACAGGGCACCGCCAAATCAAGCACAGCTGAACAGGGCACCGCCAACTCAAGCACCGCTGAACAGGGCACTGCCAAATCAAGCACCGCTGAACAGGGCACCGCCAACTCAAGCACCGCTGAACAGGGCACCACCAACTCAAGCACCACTAGCCCATGAGCGGCAGGGGCACTGACGCAACTGGGACCGTCACGGGGTGAGTGATGTACTCTGGGCACCAGTCCCCCTCCAGAACCAGTGGAGACATGCATCCACTACCTCTGTCCTTCACAGGATGAAGCACTCTGGGCACCAGTCCCCCTCCAGAACCAGTGGAGACTGTTATCCACTTGAGAGACTGTGGCTTTGCACTCCCCAGGATAATGCAGTGGGCAAACCACCCACTGTAGAGACTTGAGAGACTGAGGCTTTGCACTCCCCAGGATAATGCAGTGGGCAAACCACCCACTGGACAGACTCGAGAGACTGTGGCTTTGCACTCCCCAGGATGATGCAGTGGGCAAACCACCCACTGGAGAGACTTGAGAGACTGTGGCTTTGCACTCCCCAGGATAATGCAGTGGGCAAACCACCCACTGGAGAGACTTGAGAGACTGTGGCTTTGCACTCCCCAGCACAATGCAGTGGGCAAACCACCCACTGTAGAGACTTGAGAGACTGTGGCTTTGCACTCCCCTGGATTGAACAGTGGGCATTGAGCCCCCTCGTGGATCTGGCGTGGTGCACTCATCCGGCTGAGGTGCCCTCCTTCCCTTCCCCCTGAGGTGCCTGTTGTATTTCTATCTGATGCCCCTGCAGTGTTCTCTCTGTTTGGATCTGGTATCGAGTGTGGGCCTCGGCCATGCATTTTGGGCCCAGTGGTCCACGGACTATAAATGGTGCAATACCTGGACTACTATTCTTGGTGTATATTTTGTTAATAGTGTATATACCGTATTTTCCGGCGTATAAGACGACTTTTTAACCCCTGAAAATCTCCTCAAAAGTCGGGGGTCGTCTTATACGCCGGTATACGGTGTGCTGAAACTTCAGGGACAGGCGCCCTGTAGCTGAGCCACACTGCGTTGCATTTGGAAATCGATTCCAAGCGTATGATGGGTTCCGCATCCCACAAGATTCAGCTACTTGTGGACACAGAGCTGATTGGTCAACCGTGAGTTGAGCTGTCCTTACCGTGTGCCGCAATCCTCGCTGGCAGTTGTCTGGACAGGCACGTATTCCTGCATGTGCTCCAGGCTATTCCACTTGCACTGTTTTATGTTTACATGTTTGATGACAAATAGCCTTCTGTTTATAAGTGACAGTTTTCCTACTAAGTACCTGCATGTCATAAGCATTTGAATGAAAATTACCATGTTAAAATCAAATCTGATGTTTTTAAATTTTTATTTGGTGTGCGTTGGAAGAGGGGTAGTCTTATACAGCGAGTATAGCCCAAACCCTATATTTTAACATGAAAAGTAGGGGGTCGTCTTATACGCCCAGTCGTCTTATACGCCGGAAAATACGGTATGTATATTTTTACATACTGGATTTTAATATATTATAATGGTTACACTCATTTCCTTTTGTCTTTGCATTCTTCTGGGGGGGTTAGTGGGTGTAACTATAACGTATAGATATGTATTAGTGTGTGTGTTGTAGTGGGTGAGGGTGGGGGTGGGGGTGTTGCGTGTTGCGTGTCCCTGTTTTTTGCCTTCCCCCTTCCCTGTGTCGTAGGTGCAGTACTCACCGTGGTTTTCGCCGCCGGCGTTCGTGCTCCTGGTACAGGAACAAGAAGACTATCGCAGGTAGGATTTGGAGTTCCGGTTCCATGGTGTCCTCGTTCCTCGTGGAGTGTGATGAGGTGAGCGTTTTCCCTTCGAAATTCCTGTTTCCGCCGTGTTTTTATCTGCGGTGAATCCGCCCCGGAAAAGGTGGCGGATTGGCCTGTCATAATAGTGTGGGCGGTACATTGTCTCCCGCCTGTCTGTTGGCGGTGACCGCCGCACAGTTTGTTTGTACCGCAATGGCGGTCGGAGTGTTAAAGTGGCTGTCTTTGTTGGCGGTTTCCGCCACAGTCGTAATTGCAAATTTTTTGCCGCCCGCCTGTTGGCGGTCTTACCGCCGCTTTAACACCGTCCGCCAGGGTTGTAATGACCACCTTAGTCTCTTTTTGGGCGATTTTCTTCACCGGGATGAACCTGCAAATCAGGCCGAGTCGCGGTTGAGGCAAGCCGGCTAGAGTTGCCGCGGCGGGTCGGTCCCTCTATGGAGCTTTTTTTCAAAAGTTCTCCAAACTTCTCCAAACTTCTGGATCTTCTCCCAGATGTTCCTTTAAGGTTCTTTTGGGGTCCACAGCTCACCCCAAGGGTCCAGAAGCTCTGAGATGATCCTTGGGGGTGTGGACTACAACTCCCAGAATGCACCGGGCGCAAACTCCTTTTTGGCCACTGGGCAGTGGTCAGCTGGTTGATTTTTTCAGGAGTTGGTGCAGGGGTCCTTCTTGTGGTAAAGCCCAAGTGTGCGAGTGCAAAAAAGTTTCATATATCTGGCCCTTAGTCTCTTTTTTGGAGATTTTCTTCACCGGGAAGAACCTGCAAATCAGGCCGGGTCGCGGTTGAGGCAAGCTGGCTAGAGCTGCCGCGGCAGGTCGGTCCCTCTATGGAGCGTTTTTTCAAAAGTTCTCCAAACTTCTCCAAACGTCTGGATCTTCTCCCAGATGTTCCTTTAAGGTTCTTTTGGGGTCCACAGCTCACCCCAAGGGTCCAGAAGCTCTGAGATGATCCTTGGGGGTGTGGACTACAACTCCCAGAATGCACCTGGCGCAAACTCCTTTTTGGCCACTGGGCAGTGGTCAGCTGGTTGATTTTTTCAGGAGTTGGTGCAGGGGTCCTTCTTGTGGTAAAGCCCAAGTGTGCAGCTGGTGCAGTCCTTCAGAGTGCAGGTTCCAGGTGCAGGCCAGGGGTCCAGCAGGGCAGTCCTTCTTCTCCTTTCGTTCTTCCTTGTTGGAATCTAATGGGGATCTGAGGTGTGGGTGCAGGTCTGCCAGTTTTATCCTTGCTCCTGGGTGAAAAACAGGGGGGTCCTGATTCTCCAATCAGGTGCACATCCTTCCCCCTGTGATGACCACCTCCTGGGAAGTGCGGCAAAAATCAATCCCAGGAAGAAACCTTCCTCAAAAATCCATCATGGCTGAAAATGATTTTTGGAGGTTACATCTGGCTGAGCCCACCCACTGGTGTGGCTAAAAATCATAAACACACCCCTCTCCTGCCCTCTCCTAATCTAATCAAGGGGGCACTTAGTTGTCTTGGGTTGCAGGATGTGGGGGTGTTGCTGGGTTGCTCCAAATGTCCTTCTCTGGCTTTGAAGACCATTTTGGCAGCCCTCCCCTTCCTGCCTCACCATCTGCTGAGGGGAGATCCCCTCCCACAGACACATCTCTTTGTGTTAAGCCAGGCCACTTCACACCTCATCAAGGCAGCCTGGCCAGGCTGGCCAATCAGAGCACAGCAGCAAAAACAATGCAGGGCTGAAGTTGGCAACTTTTTAGGTAAAGTTTAAAACTTTTTACCTGAACAAGTTATATTAAATCCAACAACTGGAAGTTGTGGAATTTATTATAACAATTATTTTGATACCAAACTCTTTGTATCTGTCACTTAAGGGGACGTCTAAAGCTAAAATAAAGTCTCCCCATTCTAGCCTATGAAGGCCATTCACTACAATGAGGGAAAAATGAATGTGGCTGTTTTTACCTCACCAGGGCTTATAAAACTACTTTTATAAGGTCCCTGCTTATAGTTACATGGCACACAGCCCTAGGGGCACATAGGGCACACCTTAGGGTTGACTTATATGTAAAAATAAGGTAGTTTAAGACTTTGGAACTACTTTTAATTCCAAAGTCAAATTTGCATATAACTTTAATTTAAAAGCAGCCAGCAAGGCAGGCCTGTCTTTAAAATGACACTGGGCACCTCACCAGTGCACCTATGGGTGCACTACCTATGCTATGGTAGGTTAACTTAGCCAATTATAATTAGCCTAATTTGCATATCCACTTTACACAGAGCACTGGCCCTGGGTCTAGTAAGCAGTTCCCAGGGCACAGCCAAGAGTCAGTAACCACCAGTACCTGTCCAAAATGTGTGGGGGTGACCAGGGCAAAAAGGAGGACTTTCCTACACTGCCCCCCCAGATGAAAGGTGATGGGTACTAACCTACACCCTGGTAGTCCTCATCAGCTAAGTGAAAAAACCTGGAAAGGCCATCTGCATTGGCATGGGCAGTCCCAGGTCTGTGCTCCACTGTGAAGTCCATCCCATGTAGGGAAATGGACCACCTTAACAGTTTTGGGTTCTCCCCCCATATTTGCATCAACCATCTGAGAGGTGTGTGGTCAGTTTGTACACGGAGGTGAGTTCAAACAAGTATGGCCTCAACTTCTTCAGGGACCAGACCACAGCAAAGGCCTCCCTCTCAATGGCACTCCATCTTTTCTCTCTGGGGAGTAGTCGCCTGCTGATGAAGGCATCTGGTTGATCTTGGCCCTCTTCATTAACTTATGCTAACACTGCCCCAATCCCTTCCTCTGAAGCATCTGTTTGCACTATAAACTCCTTGCTACAGTCAGGGGCCAGTAACACTGGTGCTGAACACATAGCCTGTTTTAGGGTGTCAAAAGCTTTCTAACACTCTGGGGTCCAAATGACCTTCTTGGGTTGTTTCTTGGAGGTAAGCTCAGTCAGAGGGGCCACTATGGTCCCATAATTCTGAACAAACCTCCTGTAGTACCCAGTCAGGCCAAGAAAGGCCCTGACCTGAGTCTGGGTTTTAGGAGCCTCCCAATCCAGGATAGTCTGGATCTTGGGCTGGAGAGGTTGTACATGGCCTCCACCAACAAGGTGGCCCAGGTACACAACTGAGCTTTGCCCTATCTGGCACGGGCTTGCCTTGATAGTCAGGCCTGCTTGAAGCAGGGCCAGAAGCACTTCCTTCAGGTGGACCAGGTGGTCCTCCCAGGTGGAACTAAATTCAGCTATATCATCCAGATAAGCTACACTGAAAGATTCCAACCCAGACAGGACTTTATTCACCAACCGTTGGAAGGTGGCAGGAACATTTTTCAGGCCAAAGGGCATCACCTTGAACTGATAGTGGCCCTCTGGTGTGGAAAATGCTGACCTCTCCTTAGCTCCTGGACTTAAGGCAATCTGCCAGTATCCTGAGGTCAGATCAAAGGTGCTCAGGAATTTGAGGTGCTCATCAGCTCTAGGTATGGGGTGTGCATCAGTCCTAGTGACTGCATTTAGACCTCTGTGGTCCACACAGAATCTCAACTACTTCTTCCCACCTTGGGGATTAGGTTTGGGCACCAGTACCACTGGACTGGACCAAGGACTGTCAGAGGGCTCAAATACCTTGAGCTCCAACATCTTAGCCACTTCAGCTTTGATGTTGGCCTTGACCTGGTCAGACAGCCTGTACAGCTTGTTTTTGACAGGTAAGCTGTCACCAGTGTCAATGTCATGGACACACCAATTGGTGAGTCCAGGAGTCAGGGAGAACAGACTAGCAAACTGCTCTAAAACGTGTCTGCAGTCTTTTTGTTGCTAGTCTGTCAACTTGGGAGAGAGTACCACTCCCTCCCCTGCCCATCTTGTTCAATTGAAGACAGGAGGTCTGGCAGAGGTTCACTCTCCTCCTCCTTCCCTTCATCAGTGACCATCAGCATGGTCATGTCTGCCCTGTCCTGGTGGGGTTTCAACCTGTTAACATGCAGGATCCTATGAGGATTCCTGCGGGTGCCAAGGTCCACCAAGTAGTTGACCTCACCCTTTTTCTCTACAATTGGATAGGGCCCAGTCCATTTGGCCTGAAGTGCCCTAGGAGCCATGGGCTCCAAAACCCACACCAGCTGTCCTGGGTGATACTCAGGCATGGTAGCCTTCTGGTCATGCCAGAGCTTCATGAGCTCTTGGCTGGCCTCCAGGTTTCTGCTTGCCTTCTTCATGTACTCAGCCATGCGTGACCGCAGGCCCAGCACATAATCCAGCACATTCTCCTTGGACTCTTTGAGAGGCTTCTCCCAAGACTCTCTCACCAAGCACAATGGGCCTCTTACAGGGTGCCCAAAACAGTAACTCAAAGGGGCTGAATCCAACTCCCTTCTGTGGCACCTCTCTGTAGGCAAACAGCAGGCATGGGAGGAGAACATCCCATCTCCTCCGGAGTTTGTCAGACAAACCCATGATCATGCCCTTCTGGGTCTTATTAAATCTTTCCACCAGACCATTGGTCTGTGGATGATAGGGGGTGGTGAACTTATAAGTAACACCACACTCATCCCACGTGGCTTTCAGATAGGCAGACATAAAATTTGTGCCCCTATCTGAGGCCACCTCCTTTGGGAATCCTATTCTGGTGAACACACCAAGTAGGGCCCTAGCCACTGTGGGAGCAGTGACTGTCCGGAGGGGTATTGACTCAGGGTACCTGGTGGCATGGTCCGCAACCACCAAAATGTACCTGTTACTTGAGGCAGTTGGTGGGTCTAGGGGATCAACAATGTCAATCCCCACCCTCTCAAAGGGAGTCCCAACCACTGGCAGTGGTATCAAGGGAGCCTTTGGCTTGCCCCCTGCCTTGCCACTGGCTTGGCAGGTAACACAGGAGCTGCAAAACTCCTTAACTTTTTCTGACATTTGAGGCCAATAAAAATGGTTGACCAGCCTGTTCCAGGTCTTGGTCTGTCCCAAATGTCCAGCTAAGGGAATATCATGGCTTAAAGTAAGGAGGAATTCTCTATACTTCAGGGGAACCACTACTCTCCTAGTTGCCCCTGGTTTGGGGTACCTTGCCTCAGTGTAGAGAACTCCATCCTCCCAGTAAACCCTGTGGGTCCCACTGGTATCCCCTTGTTCTTGCCTGGCAGCAGTCTGCCTTAGGCCCTCAAGAGTGGGACACTCTCTTTGTCCCTGGCACAACTCTTCTCTGGTGGGGCCACCTGCTCCTTGCAGTTCTGCCAAGTCAGGCAGAGCTTGCAAGGGAAGTGGCCCTCCCTCAGAGGTCAGATCCTCCCCCTCAGGTTTGGATTCCTCCTGATCCTCTGTACTTGTAGGGGCTGGCAAGCCAGACCCAGTGCCCTGTCTCTTCTTCTTGGAAGATTGGCCCATTGTTCCAGGGTCCAAGTGTCCAGCACTTCCCTGTTGTGCTGCCTGTGACCTGGTCACAGCATACACCCATTCAGGGAGGTCCAGCATCTGTGCATGGACCCTTCTTTCCACTTCTGACCATTCAGATGCTTCCAGATAATTTCCCAGCAGACACTCTACTGGGAGGGCAGGAGCTACAGCTACCTTCTTAGGGCCAGTCACACCTCCCCATTCCAGGCTCACCATGGCCATGGGATGGAGTTGGGTTCTGCTATCTGCATATGTTACTTGGTGGAAGACACCAGGTAAGACCTGTTCTGGAGAAACCAGCATTGTCACACTGACTTCTGTATCTCTAAGAGCTTCCACCTCAGTCCCATTGACTTTAGGCCTCTGCCTATACCTCTCCATGCTGGGAGGTAAGGTGGCCATAGTTGCAATGTCCACCCCACCCACGGATACTAAGGTGACCTCTGGGTACCCTGATCCCATCCCTGGGCCAACATCCACCCCCAACTCTACACTAGCAATCCCCTGGGATTGCCCACCAGTGGGGGACTTCTTGAAGCAGATAGCATCTCCTCTTTTGTGTCCAGGTTGATGACACTCAAAGCACTTGCCGGCCTTAGCAATCTCCTGAAACTTTCCTGCTTTAACAGGATCATAATGCTTCCCCTGATACCCTTTCCCCTTAGAAGTGGAATGGCTCGGGGATCCCCCACCCTGAGAAGTTTTTGTGGACTCTTGTGGGGACTCCTTGAGCTTTTTGTAATCTTTCCCTTGGTTCTTCCCCTGAGAAGAACCATTTCCTCCCTTTTTCTGATCACCCCCTGGGGGTTTCTGGTTAACCCTAGTTCTGAACGAGTCATCTGCTGCCTCCCCCAGCTCTCTGGGGTTGGTCAACTTAGAGTCAACTAGATACTGGCCGAGCTTCTCTTGGACACAATTGGTTAGAAGGTGCTCCCTCATAATCAAATTGTACAGCCCCTCAAAGGTACTTACCTTGTTGCCCTATATCCAGCCCTCTAGTGCTTTAACTGAGATGTCCACAAAGTCCACCCAGGACTGGGTGCTTGTCTTTTGGGTGTCCCTAAACGTGAGCCCATACTGCTCTGGGGTCAGACCAAACATCTTAGTCAAACATCTCTTCATACTGGGGTATGAATCTGCCTCCCCCCCCTCAAGGTTAGGAGCCTATCCCTCCTAGAGTTGGGGACCAACTCCCAAAGAAGTGAACCCCAGTACTGAGGCTTGACTCTCCTCATCTGGAGGGCCCTCTCAAAGGCCCCCAGCCACTTGTCTATGTCACCCCCCTCTACATAGGCAGGAACCACACCCTTTGGGTAATCTGGGGCAAAAAAAAACACCCATGGACACCACAGCTTCTCTGTCACTGCCACCATCTCTTTTCTCTTCCCTTGCCCACTTTTTCTTTTCTAGGGCCAGCTTTTCTGCCTCCAAAGCTATAAATGCTAGCTGGGCCTCCAGCTCTCTTTCCCTGAGAGACAGGTTCTCTCCTCCTTCCCCCAACTAGCTTTGGGTATGACCCTAGTGACTGTGTGCAGTGATGACCTGTGTTCCTCCTCCTCACTTAGTCTCAGATGCCCTCCCTCCCCTGAGTGGTTGGAGTTAGCATCCTCCCCTGCTTCTTCCTCCTCTGGAGCTTCCTCTGAGTCTACCTCTTGGGCCTGAGCCATGCTGTCAGGGACATGCTTCCTGAGGTCAGTGGTTACAGGCAACCCTCTTTCAGTACACAACCCCCTAAGCTGGACTACTGTCAGTGTGGGTAGGCTAGCCAGATCAAGCTCCATGGTTCCCTAGTTTTGTGTCAACAAAAACCTTTTGCAAAAATTGGAAACAAGAATTTAGAAAAATCACAAAAATTCAATGATTGAAATTACTCCAAATTTAAAAAAAAAAAAATGTTTGCACTAGGACAATTTAAAGGATTTTTAATTTGTTTTACTTAAAACTGTAAGGGATGTGATCAGGACATGCTTCCTGAGGTCAGTGGTTACAGGCAACCCTCTTTCAGTACACAACCCCCTAAGCTGGACTACTGTCAGTGTGGGTAGGCTAGCCAGATCAAGCTCCATGGTTCCCTAGTTTTGTGTCAACAAAATCTTTTAGCAAAAATTGGAAACAAGAATTTAGAAAAATCACAAAAATTCAATAATTGAAATTAATCCAAATTTAAAATTACATTTTTTTTTTGCACTAGGAAAATTTAAAGGATTTTTAATTTGTTTTACTTAAAACTGTAATGTGATACTGAACACAAGTACAGGATCCCACCACTGCGCACCAAAAATGTTGGAAAATGGGTTATTGGTAAGGGCAGGTAGGTACCTGCACTTAGTAATAGGCCACTAACCTCCATTTAGGTCCAGTTAGGTCTCAGTAAATTAAACCCAGCTCAACCCTTGGCAGCTTGGCAATGAGCGACAAGGCTTAACTTAGGAGACATTCAAATATCACAAAACAGTAATTAAATAAAACATAGGAAACAGTTTAAAAATCCAAAACCAACTTATGAAAATAGATTATATTTTTATCTTTAAAATGACACAAAAATGAATAAAATCGGATAAGGTGTACCGGAGATATGAATTTTTAAAGAATTTTTGTTTGTTTAGCGCCTACAAACAAAAAGCGCCAATCGGGTCATCTGATTGCACCTCGACCGGGGCAAAGTCAAAGTTTAAGGCCAACTGCAATGGAGCCCGGCTCAGCTACAGGCCGCGGGAGGCCTCGGTCAAAAGTTTACCTTTGCACTTAGTCGTTTTTCTGAAGATTTTCTTCAGTGGGATGAACCTGCCAGTCCAATCCGACCTCCTGGAACCCTTCTCCGGATACGTGTCGCGGGAATCCTCAGCGGAGGTTTTTACCTTCGGACTTAGTCGCTTTTTCGAGGTGAAAATCCTTCGACAGGGGTAAACCTTGATCTGACGTCCTTGGAGCCCTCCTCGGATACGCTGGCTGGGAGTTCCCGGTCAACTTTGTATGGACTTAGAGCCATATGTATGAAAAAATGGCCTTGCGAATTGCAAATAGCGATTTTTAAGAAATCGATATTTCCGAGTCGCAATTGGCCATGTAAAAAAATTGCGATTCGGAATTAGCGATTTCTTTAAAAATCGCTATTTGTGGTTTGCGAGGCCCATTTACCGAATCGCAATTTGCATTTTCGCAAATTGCGATTTTTTACAGATTCTGTAAAAAATCACAATTTGCGAGAAATTTCGAGAAAGCACACTTGGAGGAGCCTGATGACATCACAAGCAGGAAGTGAATCATCCCAGGCAGTTTCAGATGCCACACCCAAACCAGTATCCAGAGAGAGAGCAGCCCAGGCACACAGAGCAGCACTCTGAAGGAGGCAGCACACCTGAGCAAGGATGGACACCTCAGCCCAAGGAAAGGAGAAGGGAGAGAGAAAGAGGAAGCTCAAATTCAGCGAGAAAGAGCTTGAGGTGCTGACCGAGGAGGTGGTCAGGAGCCATGACCGCCTTTTTGGCAAAAGCTCACTCCATGTGCCAGAGAGTGAGAAAAGAAGACTCTGGGCAGATATCCAATGCAAAATCTGCGCAATTGGAGTGGCACAGCGCTCGGTCAACGAGATAAAAAAGAGGTGGTATGACCTGCGGTCCCGTACAAAGGAGAGGGTGGCAAGAAGACTGCAAGAGGCCAGGGGCACAGCAGGCGGTCCACCCACAGAGGCACCATCCACCCCATTAGAGGACCTAGTGGAGTCAACACTCCTCCCTGAAGATGTGACAGGGGTCACAGAGATAGACACCTCCGGCACACCAAGTACCAGCCAAGGTAAGTGCAATATTGAATTGTAACCCCATATGTGTATGCACAAAAGCCCCTTGGGAATTAGCAAGTAATGTTAAACATTGTGAGAAGTAGTCCAGTCCACATCTTAGAGCTCTGGCAGTGGCAGTGCCCTGGGCCTGAAGCAGCACAACAATGCATTATGGGAGTGGTAATCCACAACCCATAGCTGAAAGTAGCACATACAATTTATTTAAGTAGAGCGACACCCAGAGGAAGACAAAACCCACAACACAGTGAAGAGAAGTACCTGTACCTTTATTACCTTTGTGTGACCGTAATTGTAACAAACATAACTTACATGCTGCATATTGTCGTTGCAGGTGGGCCAGGCCCAACAGCCACAGCATCAGCAAGCGTAGTGGAGACTGACACCCATCCAGCCTCTGATTCCAACACAAGTGGGTCTCTCACCATTGCGCCTGTCCGACGCAGGCCCAGGGCACTGCCACTGCCAGAGCTCAGCCAAGACTCAGATGAGCAGCAGGAAGGGCCAATTTCCCCATCACCAACATGCAGACGCAGCAATATGCAGGAGGCCAGTTGTCAGCAGACCACAGCACCACGCAGGATGGCGTCAAATTCCGATGCACAGCAGCATGAGGCAGGTGATGGTCCCTCCTTCTTTGGTGGGCTGGAAGCTGCTATGGTGCAGCAGCAGCGCCTACAAAATAAAAGGATCGTTGGAGTACAAAAGAATTTGCAGCAACATAACACCAACATGGGGGGCCTGCATCGCCAGCTTGAGTCCCTCAATTCTAACATAGAACTGCTGCATGAAGGACAGGTGCAGGCATCACAGGACACCAGAGAGCTCACATGTGCTGTGCGTGAACTATGCCAGGAGCTGCGTCATGAGAGGTTGAGCCACCGCAGACAGGAGTGCAGATTTATGAACATGTTTGGCGGCTTCTGTCGTTCTGTGAACAGGGTGGCAAATGCAACGTCACTGATTGCACATCGTGCAGTGGCTGCACAAGAGGAGGCAGCACACAGCAGCAGGGATGTTGCGAACGGACTGGTACAGATCACTAATGTGATCGATAACATAATGGGACAGAGGTCAGCCACACCTAGTGAGCTTGCACTGGGGGACACAGAGGACAGTTCTAGCCTCAGCAATGTAGCTGTACCAGCATTGGACACCAGATGGTGCAGTGCCAGGCACAGCACTGCCACTGAGGCGGACAATAGAGGTGCCAGTGAGGTAACTGGGCACCCAAGTGGTGTGCGTGGCCGCAAAAAATAACTGTAGCTGCCAGAGGGGTAATGTTTTCACTATGATGTAATAGTGCATTACACCGGACCTTCATTGTCTCTAGTTTTTCACCTAATTTTATTTGCAATTCGTCGAACGAACATTAACTGACATTAAGGTAATACATTTATTTCACTACAGGTACAGTTGTCAGTGGATTTGTGTCATTCATACTTACATCTGAAATGGTTGTGTGTAATGTCAGCATGCCTTTGCCTTCCCTCTGCTGCACTGCTCCTGTCTGCTGGCTGTAGGGGTGGTATGGGATAATCATCCTCATCAGATTCAGTATCACATATTTCTGCAGGTATGCCCCTGTTGGTAGCTATATTGTGCAAGATTGCATAAGTAGCCACTATTCTACATGTGGTCTCTGGACTGTACTGTAGTGCCCCTCCACTTTTGTGGAGGCACCAGAAGCAACTCTTCAGCAGTCCAAATGTGTGCTCCACCAGGTTGCGGGTCGACCTGTGTGCTGCATTGTATCTCCGTTCAGCAGGTGTTGCAGGACTGAGGTAGGGCGTCATCATGTAGGTGCACACTGCGTAGGCACTGTCTCCTGGAAGGGACAGAGGGTATGATGAGTAACTGAGCATCTGACATCAGCACACCATCAATGTACCATTGTATAGAGGGACAATACCTAGTAGAAATCCTTCCCCAAAATCCCCAGCTAGCAGTCTTGTGTGTATGCCGCTATGGCGAAAGATGTACGAATCATGTGTGCTCTCTGGGTACCTGGCCACGAGATCAGTTATGATGTAGGAAGCATTGCATATCACCTGTATATTAATTGAATGTTGGTATTTCCGGTTGCGGTACACATACTCTGTAGCTGATGGTGGACAGATTGCCACATGTATCCCATCTATGGCACCTAGGACGTGGGGGAACTGTGCTATCTGGTAAAAATACATTTTTGTCTGCTGTATTTCCTGTGGGGTGTGGGGGAATCTGATGTACTGGTGTAGTTTGCTCAGGGTGGCGTTGATAAATGCATTGAAAAATCTGGAGAGGGTACTCTGTGAGACCCCTCCAGCTGCTGCTATGACCCCTTGATACCTCCCTGAGGCGAGTAGGTGGAGGGAGCATAATACCTGCACATGGGTGGGTATGCTGTGAGTCCTTAGTGTTCTGCCCTGAAGTATGGGTTGTAGCTCAGCTATCAGATCAGGTATCATGGGTGAGTTTAACCTATACCTCTCATATATTTCCTCCTCTGTCAGGTCAAAAAGTGTAATGCGCACTCTGAAAATGCACTCCTGTCTCCTCCTCCCTCTCCTCAAACCTGCCAAGATCCTCATCCTCCTCGCCATGACGTAGAGTGCAGCCATTGTGGAAAAGAGTCTGAGGCATCCTGGGCCTCTTTATATAGGTTGCACCTGGTTACCACCTGGTTTCACTTAGTGGTATTTTGCATGTGCAAAATGCCATTCTGCGAAAAATCGCAATTTGCGATTTTTTGATGCATCTCTTTGCGACTTGGATTTAGCGACTCGCAATTTGCGCCTCGCAATTTCCTACTGGAAATACCTAATCGCAAAATGCGACTTGCAAAACCAGTTCGCAACGCAAAAAATCAAAATTTTTGCAATTACTTATTTTTGGTCTGCGAATGCCTTTCATGCATTGCAGACCACGTTTTTGCACTCGCAAACGGCCGAATTTTGCAATTTGCACCGTTTGCGAGTGCAAAAAAGTTTCATACATCTGGCCCTTAGTTTCTTTTTTGGAGATTTTCTTCACCAGGACGAACCTGTAAATCAGGCCGGGTCGCGGTTGAGGCAAGCCAGCTAGAGTTGCCTCGGCGGGTCGGTCCCTCTATGGAGCTTTTTTTCAAAACTTCTCCAAACTTCTGGATCTTCTCCCAGATGTCCCTTTAAGGTTCTTTTGGGATCCACAGCTCACCCCAAGGGTCCAGAAGCTCTGAGATGATCCTTGTGGGTGTGGACTACAACTTCCAGAATGCACCTGGCGCAAACTCCTTTTTTGCCACTGGGCAGTGGTCAGCTGGTTGATTTCTTCAGGAGTTGGTGCAGGGGACTCTGGTTAGCATTTTTCACCTGTAGCAAATAGGGAGGTTCCCCTTGAACCAGTTGAAGCCAGGCAAAGTCCTTCTTGTGGTGAAGCCCAAGTGTGCAGCTGGTGCAGTCCTTCAGAGTGCAGGTTCCAGGTGCAGGCCAGGGGTCCAGCAGGGCAGTCCTTCTTCTCCTTTGGTTCTTCCTTGTTGGAATCTGATGGGGATCTGAGGTGTGGGTGCAGGTCTGCCAGTTGTAGCCTTGCGCCTGGGTGTAAAATAGGGGGGTCCTGATTCTCCAATCAGGTGCAGGGTCCTTCCCCCTGTAATGACCACTTCCTGGGAAGTGTGGCACAAATCAATCCCAGGAGGCAACATTCCTCAAAAATCCATCATGGCTAAACACCCCCTCTCCTGTCCTCTCCTAATCTAATCAAGGGGGCACCTAGTTGTCTGGGGATGCAGGATGTGGGGGTGTTGCTGGGTTGCTCCAAATGTCCTTCTCTGCCTTTGAAGGCCAATTTGGCAGCCCTCCCCCTTCCTGCCTGACCATCTGCTGAGGGGAGATCCCCTCCCACAGGCACATCTCTTTGTGTGAAGCCAGGCCACTTCACACCTCATCAAGACAGCCTGGCCAGGCTGCCAGAGGCTGGCCAGTCAGAGCACAGCAGCAAAAACAATGCACGGCTGAAGTTGGCAACTTTTTAGGTAAAGTTTAAAACTTTTTACCTGAACAAGTTATATTAAATCCCACAACTTGAAGTTGTGGGATTTAGTCTAACAATTAATTTGATACCAAACCCCTTGTATCTGTCACTTAAGGGGACTTTTAAATTAAAATAAAGTCTCCCCATTCTAGCCTATGAAGGCCATTCACTACAATGAGGGGAAAACGAATTTGGCTGTTTTTACCTCACCAGGCCTTATAAAACTACTTTTATAAGGTCCCTGCTTATAGTTACATGGCACGCAGCCCCAGGGGCACATAGGGCACACCTTAGGGGTGACTTATATGTAAAAATAAGGTCGTTTAAGACTTTGGAACTGCTTTTAATTCCAAAGTCGAATTTGCATATTACTTTAATTTAAAAGCAGCCAGCAAGACAGGCCTGCCTTTAAAATTACACTGGGCACCTCAGCAGTGCACCTATGGGTGCACTACCTATGCTGTGGTCCCTAAACCTACATGCCCTACCATATACTAGGGACTTATAGGTAGGATAACTTAGGCAATTATAATTAGTCTAATTTGCATATCCACTTTACACAGAGCACTGGCCCTGGGACTGGTAAGCAGTACCCAGGGCACAGCCAAGAGTTAGTAACCACCAGTACCTGTCCAGAAAGTGTGGGGGTGACCAGGGCAAAAAGGAGGACTTTCCTACACCGACCCCATGGAGGTGGTGGTCCCCGAGGCCTTATATGGCCCAGGAGGAGGGCTGAAAAAATTGAATGTATGACTTAAGGTATTCTGCCAAGGATAGAAGAGAAGGTGCTGAAAAAAACAGAATACCAGAACCAACAGCCTTAATAAATGTACACTCCCTGCGGTGTTAGACACATTAAAAATGTGACTTATAAGTTCGCTGAAATGTCTTTGAAAGTTGGTATTTAAAAGGGACTTTATCTCTGCGGATGGCCACGTTTTTTTGAAACAAAAGAGCCTTCAGTCAGCTCAGCTTGTCAAAATTTACATCTGAAGTAGCAATATGAGGTCATACTTCTGCTACTTTTATCTCCTACAAAGGGGGGAAAAGTGTGTTCCCGCCACAAGTTACAATTTGGGAGACTGAAACCACATAGGCAATTCCAGTTCACACTCCACAACATCTATCTTCATTCAGCATAACATACCTCCCGTTTGAGAGCACCTAGAAACTAGACAAATCAAATCAAAAGGACAGGAACACCCTTCAGATAACAACCTAAATTTGCTGCTGAAGCATTACATGCTCTGTGCAAGATCATCTGTTTGCAAATCATTGAATGGCTGAAGCCATGTCCCAAAACGGCAGCTAACACTACCTGGTTGAAGTGTTGACAGCCAACCAAATCTCAGCACAAGATCAGGACTATTCGCGAAGTATTCACGCTTCTAGATATGCAAATTTGGATTTCCTTTAATATCTCCAAAACTACTGGAGGATTTACACCAAATAACAAAAAGCATGATCTACGGACCAAGAGCTACTTTTCTGCTAAATTTGGTGTTATTCCATCCACGCTGCAGGCATGTCTAAAAGGTCTATGGGAATTAACATGGGAAACACACTTTTTTTTATCCCCCCCCCCTTTTTCTCAGCACCTGTTTGACGGATCATCCAAAAACTTTCCATGCACAACAAGGCTCTAGAAGGCACTTTTATTTAAACTTTCATGTAGATTCGTGAAACGATGTGAAAGATATATATTTTTTTTAATGGAAACTAGATCCTAACTATAGCTACCAACTGGCGACCGCCGGTAGGATATATATTATATATAATATTGTAGAGGTGCTCCGGGGGTCCCCAAAAGTGAGTGGGACTATTCAGTGCTAATGACTATGAATGAGTTAATGAGGATTCCCTGGAAGATAACATGGTACTTACCTTTGGTAACACCTTTTCTGGTGCAGATTCCCCAACTCAGATTCCCCACGCTTCAGACTAGATCTGGAAAATCTTGAACAGCAACAGTGCATGCCAGTTGGATGCGTTGATTGGCTCAACATCCACATCAGAAGTGATATATACAGTGCCTATATAGGTGCCACCCCAACATACTGGCATCAGTTTCTTTTGTGACTATTTCTGCATCAAAAAACACAAAGCCCCATTAGATTGAGGGAATTATTTACAAGCCCCTAGCGCCGCTGGAGCATCACTTTCAGCGACGCTCTGGTGGCAGTGTGCCCATTTCAACATTTACGAGGCGGGCTAAGCCACTTTGCTTGGCTTAACACTGCCTTGTAAATATGAGCCCTGACACAGTTTTCTGCAGCAGAAGGGTAAGCAACATCCATTGCCTTTGACACTGCCCTAGATTTAAGAAAAATCCTAAATCTGAGGCAGTGCCAAAAACTAACACCATCCCAGGGGTGGCGTTAGAGTGGTGCAACGAGGAGCAATACCTTTATCTATCCTTGTTTTTGCTTTTTTTTATGTGTGCTGCATTCTGCAGCATACATAGAGAAAGCAAATCGCTATTATTGAATGTTTATGTGCAGGAAGGGACACCTTCCTGCTCATAAACAATCATTCCCTGCACCGGAGGCACCCTTGCACTACGGTGCAAGGGTACCAGTGTTGCCACAAGGCAGCTACTTTTAGCACTAGCGCAGGGGAAGAGAACAAAAATGTCCCATATCTTGTAGATATGGTGCATGTCTGCCCTTTCCAGGTGTCGGAGGGGAGTGCAGCAAGACACTTGTTGTACCGTCCTGCAGCACGGGGACTTGTGAAAAAGCCCCTGAGTGTGAGCCTAGTGTGCAGAATCTAAAAGGATGTTAGGGAGAAGACCCCATATTGCAGAGCAGGAAGGATGGGAGGGTTGATGAGGAACCTGCGGTTAAATAGAGGCTATCAGAAAAGGCATTACCAAAGGTAAGTAATTTGCTCTTCTGATAGAGATTTCTAGCCACAGATTCCTCACCTTAGAATAGATACCAGAACAATAACTTCCTGGAAGTGGGTCTACAACAGGCTCAACCAGAAAATCCTGGTGAACTAATTGGCAAAGTGCCCATCTCAACAGACTTGGCTGCCCAAGCAGTAGTGCTTTGTGAACGTGTGGAGTGGTGCCTAAGTAGTGATTTGGTAGGTGCCCAGGACAGGGATTCTTGGTGCTAACACAGTAATATAGTAATGGCATTGGCCCAGTTGGAATGGGGCTGCAAGCCCTCAGGAAACTTCTTCTTAGCTAGTGTGAAACATATTTTGATGCAGAGTGCAATCAATCGAGAGATTATCAGTTTCCGTACCGCCTTACCCTTTCTGCTTCAGTGTAGTGAATCCAATGAAAAGCTGATCACCAACCTAGAGTTCTTTGGTAGAGGCGATGCAAAAAGAGAGTACTCTTTTTGGGTCCAGATGATGGCAACTCCCTCCCTTTTTAGAAGGATGAGTGAAAAATGTAGGCAGGGTGATGTTCTGGCCAACATGAAAGGGAGTGACCACCTTAGGCAGAAAAGAGGTACATGTCCGAAGAACCAATTTGTCTGGATAAAAGCTGGTGTATGGAGGGTTAAGTAAAAAGACTGGAGCTCGCTAACTCTCCTGGCCGATGTAATGGCCACCAAGAAGTCCGTCTTGAGAGTTAGAAGTTGAAGTGAAAAGCTGTGCAGTGGTTTCGAATGGTGAACCCAAGAGAAACATTAGGAGCAAATTAAGGTCCCATTGGTGTATGATGAAAGGGGTAGGAGGGAACAAATGTTGTAAGCCACAACTGGTGACTTAAAGAGTGAAGACTGATCTATATATATATATATATATATATATATATATATATATATATATATATATCTATATAAAACCTACTGGCGTCACGAGTTATAATTACCTTAGGGCGCGGGTTATAGTTACATGAAAGAACACTAACTATAACTAGAGAATTTCTCTGGGTTTGTACGAGTAAATTCAGAACCTAACTATAACGTCCCTGTAACCATTGTTTTTTTCAGTGAATTTCTAAGGTTTTTTTAAATTCTATTTCCTAACTATAAAGATGGTTGTAATCTGATTATCGGAAAATGTTTTTATGTTTGAAAATGAGTGGTTTAAACATGTGCAAGGAACTTCTATGGGCACCTGCTTCACCCCCAGATATGCCAATTTGGCTGTTGGCTGGGGGTGGCGCAGGTGCTCTGGAGCAATGATTTGGCATACTGGTCAAAAAAGTCATTTTGTCGCTTAGATATATAGATGATGTGTTCTTTATATGGGAAGGCAATGAGACTGATTTGAAAGTTTTTTTTCATGAAATTGAATAGGAATTATATTAACTTGAAATGTATAATACAGCATAGCCAAAGTGATATTGAATTTCTGGATTCAGAACTAACTGGTGTGGATGGAATACTAAATACTGATTTATTCAGAAAGCAAACAGCAGGAAACCTCATCCTACATGCTGCGAGTTGTCATCCTCCTAGTTTCAGGTGGAGCATCCCCTATAGTGTGTATCTTTGGGCTAAAAGGAATTGTAGCTTCGAACAAAGTTATCAAGAAAAGAAGGGTGAGATGTCTAAAAGACTACAAGTGATAACCTTTCCAAACAAAGCCTTGAAACAGGCCAGTTTAAAGGCAGACAAGGTAAGAAGGGCAGATCCTCTGTTCCAACCCCCTCATCCTTGAAAACAAGAAAAACAAGGAGGAGATGGCCCTATAAGGTTTATAACTAAGTATAACAGCCAAGCAGGGAAGTTCAGACAAATTTTGAAGAATAGATGGAGTATTTTAACACAAGACCCTGTTTTAAAAGAGAAAGTAGGGAGAACCCCCATGGTCATGTATCAAAGACATCTTTCCCTGAAGGACATGTTGGTACATATTCATCTTTACCCACAGAAGACCAATTGGTTGGAACAAGTGAAAGGCTTTTGCCAATGCAGTGTAAGGCCTGTAGACACAGTCAGAGTATTCAGGAGGTCACCTTACAGAGATTCAATAAAAAATGGTGCATCCCTAGACTAATAAACTGTGGTACCGACTTTGTCCTCTATGTTATAGTTTGCCCTTGTGGGAAATGGTTTATAGAATCTACTACCTTGCCAGTAAAAAAAGCGGATATTAAAGCATTGGAGGGCCATCACAACAATTATCAAAGCTATGGTACAGTAAAGCATTTTAACGAAGTACATAAAGGAGACTGGACATTAGCCAGGTATTTTGGCATTGATTCAGTTCCTAAACATTCCAGAGGTGGGGATCGCACCTCTACATTACGCAGACTGAAGTCTTGTTTTATCTTGCAGGCTGGTTGTGTAATTCCACAAGGGATGAATAATGAAGAGGAGTTGCACTCACATCTGTATTGAAGCTGTAAGTTATTCTCCTGTCCCGATTTTGCTGAGTATTTTACTGTAGCTTAGGTTTGGTTTTTAGAATAGGGAAAAGACACTTATATAACCATGGTTATTGAAAGTAATGGGGAAACGGTAAATTCATTATATGTGGATGTTTTTAGTGATGGGGTATGTATTTTTACCCCACCAGTGTGCTGTAACACTAATGAATGTATGTATTCATTTCTTTATAGAATTACTGGGGTGGAAAAGGAAAGAGTTTCATTATGGTCACATGTAGACAGTCACACTGAATTGGAGAGAAGGCATGCGTTACAAGAACATTTCTTCTCTTCATGAGTAGGATCAGTAATAGGCAGTAGAGCTACTGGGAGCTGAGCAAGCATTTTTCTTTATGTATCATTATTTTTTTAATAATAATTACATATTGTTTGGTAAGTGGTGGAAATCTAAATGGTGAATGTGTACTGTACCAAAACTTGATGCTTATTGTATGTACTGTGAAAAAAAAACACGGTTTGAATCTGGTGTTTTCAACACGTTGGAAAATTATATGGAAGAAAAATTACCCACTACATGACTATCTACTAAAGCTAAATGAGATAATTCCCTGAAATTTCAAGGTTGAAAGAAACATCATGGTTAGTAATTTATTGCACTGTGCTGATTTTGTATTTTTTAATTGGGTAATCACACTGGAATCTGTGTAATCAATGAATTCTGTGAGGTATTAACCTCTTAGCTACTGGGCCTTATCCCCCCCAGTACTGAGCCCTTTTTTGGACATTTGGGATGGTTCGGGCTTAGGCCTTCATAACTTTTTGTCCACATAAGCTATCCACACCAAATGTGCGTCATTTTTTTCCAACATCCTAGGGATTCTAATGGTACCCAGAGTTTGTGGTTTGTGGTTTCCCCTGGAGGAGACCAAGAAATTAGCCAAAATACAGTTCATCAAGAACCCTAGGTACCCAGAGCCAATAAATGAGCTGCACCCTGCAGTTGGTTTTCATTCTATACTGGGTATACAGCAATTCATTTGCTGAAATATGAAGAGTGAAAAATAGGTATCAAGAAAACCTTTGCATTTCCAAAATGGGCTCAAGATAAGGTTCTGAGGAGCAGTGGTTATTTGCACATCTCTGAATTCTGGGGTGCCCATACTAGCATGTGAATTGCAGGGCATTTCTCAAATAGACGTCTTTTTTACACACTCTCTTATATTTGGAAGGAAAAAATGTAGAGAAATATAAGAGGCAATAACACTTGTTTTGCTATTCTATGTTCCCCCAAGTCTCCAGATAAAAATGATACCTCACTTGTGTGGGTAGGCCTAGCGCCCGCGACAGGAAATGCCCCAAAACACAACGGGGACACATCCCATTTTTTGACAGAAAACAGAGCTGTTTTTTGCAAAGTGCCTACCTGTAGATTTTGGCCTCTAGCTCAGCCGGCACCTAGGGAAACCTACCAAACCTGTGCATTTTTTAAAACTATAGACCTAGGGGAATCCAAGATGGGGTGACTTGTGGGGCTCTGACCAGGTTCTGTTACCCAGAATCCTTTGCAAACCTCAATATGTGGCTAAAAAAACAAGTTTTCCTAATATTTCGGTGACAGAAAGTTCTGGAATCTGAGAGGAGCCACAAATTTCCTTCCACCCAGCGTTCCACCAAGTCTCCCGATAAAAATTATACCTCACTTGTGTGGGCAGGCCTAGCGCCCGCAACAGGAAATTCCCCAAAACACAACGTGGACACATCCCATTTTTTGACAGAAAACAGAGCTGGTTTTTGCAAAGTGCCTACCTGTAGACTTTGGCCTCTAGCTCAGCCGGCACCTAGGGAAACCTACCAAACCTGTGCATTTTTTTAAAACTAGAGACCTAGGGGAATCCAAGATGGGGTGACTTGTGGGGCTCTCACCAGGTTCTGTTACCCAGAATCCTTTGCAAACCTGAAAATGTGGCTAAAATAACACGTTTTCCTCACATTTCAGTGACAGAAAGTTCTGGAATCTGAGAGGAGCTACAAATTTCCTTCCACCCAGCGTTCCCCCAAGTCTCCCGATAAAAATTATACCTCACTTGTGTGGGTAGGCCTAGCGCCCGCGACAGGAAATGCCCCAAAACACAGCGTGGACACATCCCATTTTTTGACAGAAAACAGAGCTGTTTTTAGCAAAGTGCCTACCTGTAGGTTTTGGCCTCTAGCTCAGCCGGCACCTAGGGAAACCTACCAAACCTGTGCATTGTGAAAACTAGAGACCTAGGGGAATCCAAGATGGGGTGACTTGTGGGGCTCTGACCAGGTTCTGTTACCCAAAATCCTTTGCAAACTTCAAAATGTGGTTAAAAAAACAAGTTTTCCTCACATTTCGGTGACAGAAAGTTCTGGAATCTGAGAGGAGCCACAAATTTCCTTCCACCCAGCGTTCCCCCAAGTCTCCCGATAAAAATTATACCTTACTTGTGTGGGTAGGCCTAGCGCCCGCGACAGGAAATGCCCCAAAACACAACGTGGACACATCCCATTTTTTGACACAAAACAGAGCTGTTTTTTTTAAAGTGCCTACCTGTAGATTTTGGCCTCTAGCTCAGCCGGCACCTAGGGAAACCTACCAACCCTGTGCATTTTGTAAAACTAGAGACCTAGGGGAATCCAAGATGGGGTGACTTGTGGGGCTCCGACCAGGTTCTGTTTAACCCCAACGCCAACGCCATCACGCCCTCACAAGACTTGTGCAACTACCTCGCCACCTTCTTCCATCGCAAGATCACCGACCTCCACGACAGCTTCGGACACCAGACCCAACCTAGCATCACCGAACCCACACCCCCTGCCATCACCCTCAAAGCCTGGACCCACATCACCACTGAAGAGACCAAAACCACCATGATCTCTATCCACTCCGGCGCCCCCTCGGACCCCTGCCTTCACTTCATCTTCAATAAAGCCGACGACATCATCGCCCCGCACCTCCAGACCATCATCAACTCTTCATTTTCTTCTGCTACCTTCCCCGAAAGCTGGAAACACGCCGAAGTCAACGCCCTACTAAAGAAACCTACGGATGACCCAAGCGACCTGAAGAACTTCCGCCCCATCTCGCTCCTCCCCTTCCCTGCAAAGGTAATAGAGAAGACCGTCAACAAACAGCTTACCAACTTCCTGGAAGACACTTCACAATCCGGATTCCGAACCAACCGCAGCACTGAAACCGCCCTCATCTCAGTCACAGACGACATCAGAGCCCTGATGGACAACGGTGAAACAGTCGCCCTCATCCTCCTCGACCTCTCGGCTGCCTTCGACACCCTCTGTCACCGCACCCTAATAACCCGCCTCCGCTCCACCGGGATCCAAGGCCAGGCCCTGGACTGGATCGCCTCCTTCCTCTCCAACCGCTCTCAGAGAGTCTACCTCCCACCTTTTCGCTCTGACCCCACCGAGATCATCTGCGGCGTCCCTCAAGGCTCCTCGCTCAGCCCGACACTCTTCAATGTCTACATGAGCCCCATCGCCGACATCGTACGCAAGCACAACATCATCATCACCTCCTACGCCGACGACACTCAATTTATACTTTCCCTCACCAAGGACCCCGCCAGCGCAAATACCAACCTACAAGGTGGCATGAAGGACGTCGCAGACTGGATGAGGCTCAGCCGTCTAAAACTGAACTCTGACTAAATGGAAGTCCTCATCCTCGGCAACACCCCGACCGCATGGGACGACTCCTGGTGGCCCACGGCCCTTGGTACTGCACCGACCCCCTCAGACCACGCCCGCAACCTCGGCTTCATCTTGGACCCTCTTCTCACCATGACCAAACAAGTCAACGCCGTGTCCTCCTCCTGCTTCCTCACCCTCCGCATGCTCCGCAAGATCTTCCGCTGGATCCCCGACACCAGAAAAACCGTGACCCATGCCCTCGTCACGAGCCACCTGGACTACGGCAACACCCTTTATGCTGGGACCACCGCAAAACTCCAAAAACGTCTGCAACGTATTCAAAACGCCTCCGCCCGCCTCATCCTCGACGTACCCCGCAACAGCCACATCTCCGCACACCTGAGACACCTGCATTGGCTCCCAGTCAGCAAAAGGATCACCTTCCGACTTCTCACCCACGCACACAAAGCCCTCCACGACAAGGGACCTGAATACCTCCACCGTCGCCTCAGCTTCTACGCCCCCACCCGTCTCCTCCGTTCCACCGGCCTCGCGCTCGCTGCCGTCCCTCGCATCCGCCGCTCCACGGCGGGTGGGAGGTCCTTCTCCTACCTGGCAGCCAAGACCTGGAACACCCTCCCCACCAGCCTCAGGACCACCCAGGACCACTCCGCATTCCGGAGACTCCTCAAGACCTGGCTTTTCGAGCAGCAGTAACCCCCCTTCCCCCTAGCGCCTTGAGACCCGCACGGGTGAGTAGCGCGCTTTCTAAATGTTAATGATTTGATTTGATTTGATTTGTTATCCAGAATCCTTTGCAAACCTCAAAATGTGGCTAAAAAAGCACGTTTTCCTCACATTTCGGTAACAGAAAGTTCTGGAATCTGAGAGGAGCCACAAATTTCCTTCCACCCAGCGTTCCCCAAAGTCTCCCGATAAAAATGATACCTCACTTGTGTGGGTAGGCCTAGCGCCAGCGACAGGAAATGCCCCAAAACACAACGTGGACACATCACATTTTTTCATAGAAAACAGTGCCTACCTGTGGATTTTGGCCTCTAGCTCAGCCGGCACCTGGGGAAACCTACCAAACCAGCGCATTTTTGAAAACTAGACTATTTTTGACATGGATTGTGGACCAAGTAAAACTTCTGGGCAATGCTCAGTGGTTACTGACCAGTGTACTTCCACTGCCTACACAACCTGAAGGTACTATTTTGTTTTATTTACTGTTGAGCGCTCCATGCGAGTGGATCTGTATGTTGTGTTCTCTCCACCCCAGCGCTCTTCCTACATTGTTCCTGCCAGGCCTGCTGTCCTTGTCAACACTTCTTTCAATGTGTCCCTTGTGATATTATTGTAGTGCCAGTTCACAGGCGCTCTTTGTATGTTTTTTCACTCGTGCTGTAATTTTGCTCATTCCCAGTGCACCTAGGCGGGTTAGATCAGTTTGTCTGCAAGAAAAATGTAAAGCGACTATCTACATTCCCCAAAACAGGGGGAAGTGTATTGCGTTGTAAGCATCCCCCCACACCCCCACACACCCCTTTGATCGCTTGCAGCAAAAGGCAATATGGTGCTCGCCCCACTTTGCATTTGGCCAGTTCTCGCTTTTAAAATACAGGGAGTGCAGAATTATTAGGCAAGTTGTATTTTTGAGGATTAATTTTATTATTGAACAACAACCATGTTCTCAATGAACCCAAAAAACTCATTAATATCAAAGCTGAATATTTTTGGAAGTAGTTTTTAGTTTGTTTTTAGTTTTAGCTATGTTAGGGGGATATCTGTGTGTGCAGGTGACTATTACTGTGCATAATTATTAGGCAACTTAACAAAAAACAAATATATACCCATTTCAATTATTTATTATTACCAGTGAAACCAATATAACATCTCAACATTCACAAATATACATTTCTGACATTCAAAAACAAAACAAAAACAAATCAGTGACCAATATAGCCACCTTTCTTTGCAAGGACACTCAAAAGCCTGCCATCCATGGATTCTGTCAGTGTTTTGATCTGTTCACCATCAACATTGCGTGCAGCAGCAACCACAGCCTCCCAGACACTGTTCAGAGAGGTGTACTGTTTTCCCTCCTTGTAAATCTCACATTTGATGATGGACCACAGGTTCTCAATGGGGTTCAGATCAGGTGAACAAGGAGGCCATGTCATTTGATTTCCTTCTTTTATACCCTTTCTTGCCAGCCACGCTGTGGAGTACTTGGACGCGTGTGATGGAGCATTGTCCTGCATGAAAATCATGTTTTTCTTGAAGGATGCAGACTTCTTCCTGTACCACTGCTTGAAGAAGGTGTCTTCAAGGAACTGGCAGTAGGACTGGGAGTTGAGCTTGACTCCATCCTCAACCCGAAAAGGCCCCACAAGCTCATCTTTGATGATACCAGCCCAAACCAGTACTCCACCTCCACCTTGCTGGCGTCTGAGTCGGACTGGAGCTCTCTGCCCTTTACCAATCCAGCCACGGGCCCATCCATCTGGCCCATCAAGACTCACTCTCATTTCATCAGTCCATAAAACCTTAGAAAAATCAGTCTTGAGATATTTCTTGGCCCAGTCTTGACGTTTCAGCTTGTGTGTCTTGTTCAGTGGTGGTCGTCTTTCAGCCTTTCTTACCTTGGCCATGTCTCTGAGTATTGCACACCTTGTGCTTTTGGGCACTCCAGTGATGTTGCAGCTCTGAAATATGGCCAAACTGGTGGCAAGTGGCATCGTGGCAGCTGCACGCTTGACTTTTCTCAGTTCATGGGCAGTTATTTTGCGCCTTGGTTTTTCCACACGCTTCTTGCGACCCTGTTGACTATTTTGAATGAAACGCTTGATTGTTCGATGATCACGCTTCAGAAGCTTTGCAATTTTAAGAGTGCTGCATCCCTCTGCAAGATGTCTCACTATTTTTGACTTTTCTGAGCCTGTCAAGTCCTTCTTTTGACCCATTTTGCCAAAGGAAAGGAAGTTGCCTAATAATTATGCACACCTGATATAGGGTGTTGATGTCATTAGACCACACCCCTTCTCATTACAGAGATGCACATCACCTAATATGCTTAATTGGTAGTAGGCTTTCGAGCCTATACAGCTTGGAGTAAGACAACATGCATGAAGAGGATGATGTGGTCAAAATACTCATTTGCCTAATAATTCTGCACTCCCTGTACATAATTCATGAAGTAACTGACATTCCCGGGGGTGGGTGAAGGCCCTGGATAATACAGCACATTTCCAAACTAACCCTCCTGCTGGGGTAAGCGCCCACCTCTCCCTTCTCGTAATCTTCCTGGAGTGTAAATAGGGCTACTGCCAGTGGATCTTTCTATTTGAAAGACAGGGATGTACATTTACTGTGCTTGCACATAAACCTAACAATGCATCTATTATACACATTGTGTTTGCAAAGCGGCGGTAGCTTGTTTGCTTTATTTCTGATTTGTTTTATCATTACAATGTAGCTGTGCAGGAGAGCTCTTTGAAGGACAGCTTGTGCTCAGGGTCTGTTTAAAGCTCCTCGCTCTGTCTGGAGACCAGTGAGGAGCTGCCTTCATTTATTAAATGTTTATTCTTAGCAATTCAGAGAAGGGGGAAGAAGTATTTTGTCAGTGAATGTCCTTAGCTGGGTGCTGTCAGCTCTCTGTTTCAGTCTGATCAATGCTTGTGAAAGTCTGTATACATCATGTTACTGTGTGGAAGCGACGCTGGTGCTCCAGAAATTGCTGGGGCCGAAGACCACTTTTGTGTGCAGTGTTTCAGCACAGAGATGGCCTTCGGGGTGAGGGAAAGAGAGTCCAGTTAGCCTGGCACTATCTCTGGGTGACTACTGGATGCAGGGTATCCTGCTTTAAGAATACGTTGGGTGGCTCAGTGAGCTGAACTTTGCTGATAATAGGGTTAGGTTAAGGTCACAAATCACTATCCCAGGAGGGCATGCACAGCCTTCCATCTTCAGAAGATTGGTAAACCGAATAGCATACAGGGCATCCCACTTACAAAACACCTTGGGTGGCTCAGTAAACTGAACTTCGCTGCTGACTAATAGGGTCAAGCTAAGGTCACAAATCTCAATCTCAGCAGGGCATGCACAACCTTCCATCTTCTGGAGATGGGTTAACCGAGCACCATGCAGGGTATCCTGCCTTCAAAACACATTGGGTGGCTCAGAGAGCTGAACTTCACTGCTGATAGGGTTAGGTTAAGGTCACAAATCCCAAACTCAGCAGGGCATTCTCAGCCCTCCATCTTCTTGAAATAGGTAAAGCGAGTAGCATGCACGGCATCCCGTTTTCAAAACAAATTGGGTGGCTCATTGAGCTGAACTTTGCTGCTGACTAATACGGTTAGGTTAAGTTCACACATCCCAATCCCAACCGGGCATGCTCAGCCTTCCATCTTCTGGAGATTGGTAAACCGAGTAGCGTAGGTTGGGTAACAGTCGTATGCATTATTTACAGCTCAAAAAAATGCTTCACCCACCTCCCGCATCCTCACTTGAGTCCCTAAAGGAACAAGGGCGCTTTACATTAGCACCAGTTACACTACATTGACACTTCCATTTTTTTGGGGCTATTACACACCAGGAGATTAAGTGATATGCCCACGATCACAAGACGTTGAGCTACGCCAAGACTCGAACCTGGTTGGCAGTTCCACCTTTGACATGCATTAGTTGTGTTACCCACCACCCTCTGCCTGAAGCCATTGTTTTTTACAATTCCTCCTGGCTTTTAAACCATCATCGCCTCCTCCTGTTCTCTTTTGGTTCAATCACACCCTCCCCCCAAGTATTAGAAAACATTGACATCTCAAAATGCACTGAATACTTCAAAACAATATTAATACAAGCATTGACAAAGACAATGGATCTTGCATAGGCGAAACCTATTGAATTTGCGCATGTTTGTTTGTAGACTTGTGCTTGCCACCTTTTTACTTATTTTACTTTTTGGTACTTTTAAACTCTTATAAACTATACTGAATATCTTTGCAAAAAGATACAACAAAAATTTGAGACTGCCAAGGCCAGGTGTATTGCTTGTTTTTTTGGCTTGAAAACTTATCTGTGGCACTGGCAGCTGGAAGGTTTTTAAGTGCAGCGTTAAAAGTCCAGTGAAATATTTTCACATTATTTTATTCTTTCTTATGTTGTTTAAAACTATTAGTATTATTAGTATTATATTTTATTATTATCATTACTATTATTATTACTAATATCACCGGTATTATTAGTATTATAGATGTGAATTGTAATATTAATGATAATATAGTGCTATTTCTAAAGCTTCACATAATCATAATAATAATAACAATAATAATTATTGTTATTAGTAGTAGTAGTAGCAGTAGTGTGATTGGTATTATTATTATTACTATTGTTATTATTATATTATAGTTATTATTACTATTATTATTATCGTTGTTGTTTCAATAATTGTTATCCATTATTGTCAGTATTAGTAATGGTAATAATAACTATAATATTCTGGAGATATCATTAGGACATTACACTATTACTATGACTAATAATATTACTAATAATAATCATAATGACTACGTAAATATTATCATGTATGATTATAAGTAATAATCTTCGTCATGAAACTAACATTACATTAATATGTTTGTATTATTATTGTTCTATTATCTATATCTAGTAATATTGGAATTTATTGTGGTTATTTATAATACTAGTGCTGTAATTATTATTATTATTGTTATTATTAATTGGTTATTGTAATAATAATTATTATGGAAATAATGATAATAATAAAATCTTATAATATATTTGTGCTATTATGCTGTAATTATTAGTAGGGTGGGCATTCAATATTATCCTTATTACTATTTGTATTAATTATAGTATTAAACATATACTGCCATTATATGTATGTTATTCGTGTTATTATTAGTATGTATACGTAATAATGAGAATACTACTACTTATAATAATAATTATAATAATAATACTAGATAGATAAGATAGACAGGCAGGCAGACAGATCGATAGATAGACAGACAGACAGACGGGTAGATAGATAGATAGATAGATAGATAGATAGATAGATAGATAGATAGATAGATAGATAGATAGATAGATAGATAGATAGATAGCACCTCCCGGCTCTGGTGCCCGTAGTGACCCTGCGAGGACCCTACGGTCCCGGGAGCAGGCCCGTCCCTCTGACTCCTCCCTGCGAGGCTAGGCTCCTCCCCTCCTGCCCTGGAGCCGGACCTTACCTCTGTGCAAACAGAAACCGTGGAGCGGTGCTGGGCGCACTAGCAACAGACCTCTCCCTGCCCAGGCACAACACAGGGAGGCTGGAGAGGCGGGGAGGGCAGGAGACACCTGCAGAGAGAGGGGAGAGGACCTCTTCCCCGACAGCAGCATGGCCACCGAGTTTGCCCCCAAGATCAGCCCCATGCTGATGACCCCAGACCCGCACTACATCCCAGGGTAAGTGCTGGCCTGCAGAGTCTTCAGAAAAGTTGTAAAATCGTGAATACTTTACAAAGAGTTCGACAAGGAGTTAGTACTGTGGAGCTATCTTACTTTGTGTCAGCCTTGCCTTTCACAATTATGTTTCTATCACCCCTACACACCCGGCCACCCCATTTATGCTAACTACATCCTTCTAGCTAATGCGCTATGATACAGCAGGCGAACCATGTTCACGCTATATCCTAGCAACAGAAGTCAACAAGCTGAGGCCGGGACATGTCTTTAAGAGATGTTACAGCACAGAAAGTAAAGACACAAGCTGCCCAGGAGGGTCCTAACCTTTCACTGATGGGGGCACTTTTGCCTCTTGCTTTCTGTCAATATTTCACTTTAGGAGCGGTGGCAGTCGATCGTGAAAAAGTGCATTTGGGTTTCTTACACCAGCCTCGATAGTCGAGCAGCAGTCCCTGTGCAGGAATGTGCAGCGAGAATCTCGAAGGAGGGCACTGCCTGGCCCGCACAGCACTGTGCTGGAGCCACAACTGTGGCAGGCGTGAGCTGGTGTGAAACACGTCTGCAAGCCTCAGTGCCACACAAAGCATTGCGAGTGCCCGGCTTCTGTGAGTGTGATGCTTTAGCCACGAATACTCGCAGCCAATGCGAATCACAGTGGCACAGGTTTAACCAGGAGGTTTTGGCTAGCGTTTAAAGAAGACTCACCTAGTTTCAAGGCACTAGGCATGTAGACAACATACACAATTAACAGAGGAAAGATCTGCGAGGTTTTACGTAATTTTTGTCATGCACGCCCCCTACTTTTCTCCAAATTCCCCAATTCTGTCTCCACAGACACTGGACCGTGACAGTGCCTCCCATGGCAACCAGTCAAGGAAACCAGGCCGGAGCCGGAAGCGAGAGTCTGTGTGTCACAGGAGCAGCCGGAGCTGTCCGGGGAGGAATGTGAGCCTGTGCTGACAGAAGAGACAATGACACAAACAGGACAACTTCAGCCCTTCTACTCCCCTCGTGGCTGCGGGCCACGCGCACAGGCCCAGGGCAGCATTCCTTCCTCCTCCCAGCACCTGACTCTGTTTGGGTCTGCGGCGTCCCCGTACGTGACAGCGTGGCCATGGTGACCGGGCCGTGGCGTGAGCAACGTGAGCTCGGCGCGTGACCCCGCGAGACCCGAGCGTCACCTTTCAGGTCTCAGGTGACCAGGAGCAGCCATACTGGGCCAAACTTCACCCCACAAAGCATTTTAAGGTGCATATTTAGAAGCCCCTAGCTCCACCATAGCATCACTTTTTTGTGATGCTCCAGTGGCGCTGTGCACTGCGCCATATTTACGAGGTGTAACGCCACTTTTTGTGGCTTAACGCCGCCTTGTAAATATGGGCCTGTCCGATGCAGTTTTCTGCGGCAGAGGGCTGTGCAATGGGTGTTGCTGTGGGCGTTCCACCGCAGCACCCGTTGCTTTAGATGCTGCCCCAGATTTAAAAGGGAATGAAAACCTGAGACAGCGCCAAAAACTAATGCCACCCCACTGGTGGGGTTAGCATGGGGCAACGAGGAGAAATACTTTTATTTCTCCTCGTTTTTGCTTTTTCTGTGTGTGCTGCATTAAAGAGGGGCTACATAAAATAGACCGATTCTTCCATGTCAGAACGGGAATGCTAGAGAATATACTGGTGAATTTGAGATGCTTTTCTGAAATATGCATCTGGATGTTTTGTGTTAATGGCAATAATGAACCAAGGACATTTGTTATACCCACTGATTGCAATTTTTTTAAGTGTGTAATAGTTCTCAACGCTATCAGGGTCTTCTACAGTTCAAACTCAACCCTTCCTCCCAAAAACAGGCAAACGACTGAATTAATAAAGAAATAATGTATTCCTTCATATTTGTTAACTGTGCCCTCGAAGTTTTACTCTCATACGTCTCCAAATACTCTTATATTTCCTTTCCTGACATTCTGTGCCCATTTTATGCAAATTCAGGAAGTGTGGCTTTCAGAAGCATTGAGACAGTACAAGGACTGTGTCAGCGAAGAAGAGGAAAAATGTAGTGTTATTTAAAAAAAAAAGAAGGGCTTTGTTGCCAGATAAATACTGCAATTAGAAGTACCGCACACACATTGTAAATAAGGTACCAATGTTCCCCTCTCCCAGTATTTTACCATGGTAGTGCAGTGTGTATCTTACAATATTGAGCCAAAGCTAAGAATAAAGTATGTTATGTCATAGGTGGGTTCCAACCAAGAACAGTTTCTTAGGCTATGACAATCGTGCCCCCTACTTTGGGATGCCAGATTACTCCATGCTGGTAGATTCAAATGTTTTAAGTCCTTTCCTTTTATAAGTCAGGTTTGTTTGTTCAGTTGTGTTCATGGATATCAAGCAAAGAATTTAACTAGTGGAATGCACTTTTTTTAATGACAACATGACGTGACCTGGAAACCCTCTCGTTAGAACCGTCAAATGCATACATCCTCATTGCCCTTTCATTATATAGTTAATATATATTTCTGTATGGTACTACCTATATTTGAGGTTATGCAGTCTATCTTTTACCATTTGTGATATAGCTGGGGCAGCTGTTACCATTCGAAATATACTGTGTCAGGAAATTAACTTTAAAAAAGTATAATTCAAATAAATATTTGTTTAGGTTTCCATACCCTAAAACGTGAAAGGGAAGGTTAATGTGTGGTATTTTTGTAACAGTGTACAGAGTTTGGTAGGCACTATACATCTGACACCCTATTTTCAACAAATAACTGTGGCTGTAGAAACATAAGCTGGATGGACCAGGAGAAGAATTTTAACTGGAGGACTAGCGACAATTTATGGTATGTAGGGCCAGATTTACAAGGCCCTAGCGCCACCTTGCACCACATTAGCATTACTTTTTCTTTTATGCCAATGTGGCTCAGCGAGGCAAAAATTGCCACGCCATATTGACAAAGTGACGCAATGCGTGCATTGCACCACTTTGTGACCTCTTGCGCCACATTATGCCTGCATCAGGCATAATGTATGCAAGGGGGTGTTCTAGTGTTAGGAGGCCCGCAAAAATGATGCAATGAAATCTACAAGATTTAATTACGCCTTTTTTGGTGTTATTTTTAATGCCTGCTCAAAGCAGCCGTTAAAAGGACACACTCATTAAAGTCAATGGGTGTCCTAGAACCTTGTTGCACTAGCATCAACATTTTTGACGCTAGTGTAGGAAAGCGCCACAATAGCATCATAAAGTTTGACACTATTTCCCGAATGTGCACCATGATGCGCTATATTGTAAATACGACACACCCATGGTGGCGGGCGCAAGAAATCTGGCACAGCAGTGCTGATGCGCCAGATTCTTGTAAATCTGGGCTGTAGTTCATTGGGATATCGCATCTGCTGTGTCGACCTCACACCACTCTCAATCTACAATATTTAATTACACCATTTTTGGCGTTATTTTTAACGCCTGCTCAAAGAAGCCGTTAAAAGGACGCATCCATTAAAGTCAATGGGTGTCATTGCACCTTGTTGCACTAGCGTCAATATTTTTGACACTAGTGCAGGAAAGCACCACAATAGCATCAACAATTTTGACACTATTGGCCTAACGTGCACCATGGCGCAGTTCAGGAGAAAGGAGAAAATACTGTCCACAGAGTGTATGTTACGTGGTATGCAAATAAGCGACTTCATCCATATGGTATGGGCATATGCATAACACAATTATTTATTCATTGTTTGCTGTGTTGAAAAAACGAATTGACCTATTACTATGAATGCTGGAGGAGATTAGGGGCTTGAGGGGAGAACGGATTCTGGTGGCCCTGGACACACTGCTTGCAAAGGGAGGAGACAACTAGACACTGAAAGTCAGAGAGCACCCCAACGCATAGTGGGACATATTTATACTCCGTTTGCGCCGAATTTGCGTCGTTTTATTAGACGCAAAACTAACTCCATATTTATACTTTGGCGTTAGACGCGTCTAGCGACAAAGTTCATGGAGTCAGCGTAATTTTTTGGCGTGAACACCTTCCTTGCGTTAATGAGATGCAAGGTAGGCGTTCCCGTCTAAAATAATGACTGCGACGCAAATGCGTCGTATTTATACTCCCGGGCAAAAATCACGCCCGGGAGTGGGCGGGGCAAAAAACCCCGCATTTGCGCCTCTTTTTAACACCTGGGTCAGGGCAGGCGTTAAGGGACCTGTGGGCTCAAAATGAGCCCACAGCTGCTCTCCCATGCCCCCAGGGACCCCCCCTGCCACCCTTGCCCACCCCAGGAGGTCACCCAAGGCTGGAGGGACCCATCCCAGGGACATTCAGGTAAGTTCAGGTAAGTATAATTTTTTTTTTTTTATATTTTTTTTTGGCATAGGGGGGCCTGATTTGTGCCCCCCTACATGCCACAATGCCCAATGACCATGCCCAGGGGACATAAGTCCCCTGGGCATGGCCATTGGGCTAGGGGGCATGACTCCTGTCTTTACTAAGACAGGAGTCATGTAAATGGCGTCTGGGCGTCGTTAAAAATGGCGCAAATCGGGTGGAGGCGATTTTCTTGCCTCAACCTGACTTGCCCCATTTTAAGACGCCCTAACGCCATTTTCCCCAACGCCGGCGCTGCCTGGTGTACGTGGTTTTTTTCCACGCACACCAGGCAGCGCCGGTCTGCTAGCGCCGGCTAACGCCATTCAATAAATACGGCGCCCGCATGGTGCTTCAGAATGGCGTTAGCCGGCGCTAATCTTTTTGGCGCAAAACTGCGATAGCGCAGTTTTGCGTCAAAAAGTATAAATATGGGCCAAAGAATGTCCATGGGGCAAAGAGTGGTGCTCAAAGATAAAGGAGCGGATTCACCGATACAGGAGATGCCCAACAAGGATAAAAACATGGAGACCCCAGTAGAATTATTTCCCCAGTAGAATTGAGGACATCAGGTCTCCGTACTTATTGTAAGTAAATCTGACAAACTCCCAAGAAGTATGATGAAATGTTTTTGCTGGTAAAATACAACCATTTTTGTCAGTCAGAAATTCTCAATAGGATTCACCAATGGCGCAAAAATTGTACAAATGAATAATCATCCACCAAGAGTGCGTAGAAATTCATAGTAGTAAATGCCACTCCAGCGGGTTCAAGATATGATTATTAACTTTATAAGTTTGTGAACATCCACAAACTGGTACATTTCTGTTTTTTCCCGAACTCCAATTCACCTCTGGTCAGACATGTTTTGAAACAAATGGGGCAACTATTCTGACGTTCTCAGCAGCATGCCTTGAAATATCTACCTTTGCACAGCTTTACAGCCATATTATTGTGAATGTGCGTTCAGGTGGAAATGTGACTTTCTACATGTACTGTAATGGTTCATTTTTCTTTTGTGAATCAGGCGCAATGTGCTTTTGGTGGTTTTGACCTAAATTAAATGTTTGTTCCATCGCCTTTATAATTACTAAAATTACATATATGCCACCTGTGCACAGGGAATGCTCCTTGGATAGTTGAAAAACATTCAGGGTGTAGTCTGTAAAGCACACAACAGTTTTTGTTTACATGAGTTGTGGAGAGCTGGACATGTTGCAGACTTCCTTCACACATTACTGCCCTCCTGTCCCCTGGGAGAGTGTCACAGTGTTAAGGTAAAAGTCCTTACCCTACATTCACAAAGAGGCAAAACATAACTTATGTTAAACTAGTCAGCAGCAGTTTCTGAAAAGGAGATGACTAATGTTTCATTGTTTTTTTCTTGAAACTAAACCACAACTACCAGAAATTCAGTACTTCTGCAGTAATTCTACGAGTGCTACCAGGAGTAAAGTACTTCTGCAGTAATTCTGCCAGTGCTACCAGAAGTACGGTACTTCTGCAGTAATTCTGCTAGTGCTACCAGAAGCACAGTACTTCTGCAGTAATTCTGCTAGTGCTACCAGAAGCACAGTACTTCTGCAGTAATTCTGCGAGTTCTACCAGAAGTACGGTATGTCTGCAGTAATTCTGCCAGTGCTACCAGAAGTACGCTACTTCTGCAGTAATTCTGCTAGTGCTACCAGAAGCACAGTACTTCTGCAGTAATTCTGCGAGTTCTACCAGAAGTACGGTATGTCTCAGTAATTCTGCCAGTGCTACCAGAAGTACGGTACGTCTGCAGTAATACTGCCAGTGCTACCAGAAGTACGGTACTTCTGCAGTAATTCTGCGAGTGCTACCAGAAGTACAGTACTTCTGCAGTAATTCTGCAGTAATTCTGCCAGTGCTACCGGAAGTACAGTCCTTCTACAGTAATTCTGCGAGTGCTACCAGAAGTACAGTACTTCTGCAGTAATTCTACGAGTCCTACCAGGAGTAAAGTACTTCTGCAGTAATTCTGCCAGTGCTACCAGAAGTACGGTACTTCTGCAGTAATTCTGCCAGTGCTACCAGAAGTACGGTACTTCTGCAGTAATTCTGCTAGTGCTACCAGAAGCACAGTACTTCTGCAGTAATTCTGCTAGTGCTACCAGAAGCACAGTACTTCTGCAGTAATTCTGCGAGTTCTACCAGAAGTACGGTATGTCTGCAGTAATTCTGCCAGTGCTACCAGAAGTACGCTACTTCTGCAGTAATTCTGCTAGTGCTACCAGAAGCACAGTACTTCTGCAGTAATTCTGCGAGTTCTACCAGAAGTACGGTATGTCTGCAGTAATTCTGCCAGTGCTACCAGAAGTACGGTACGTCTGCAGTAATACTGACAGTGCTACCAGAAGTACGGTACGTCTGCAGTAATTCTGCTAGTGCAACCAGAAGTACAGTACGTCTGCAGTAATGCAGTAATTCTGCTAGTGTAACCAGAAGTACAGTAAGTCTGCAGAAATTCTGCGATTGCTACCAGCAGTACGGTACGTCTGCAGTAATTCCGCTTGTGCTACCAGAACTATGGCACTTCTGCAGAAATTCTGCTAGTGCTACCAGAAGTACAGTACTTCAAGGGGGCCTTTATTGCTCCTTTGTCATATCAGCTTTAAGCTCATCTGAGTGTCCCCAGTGCCAGGGCCCCTGACAGGAGGCAGACAGGCGCGCAGCTAAGAACCACTTATCTGTGTGAGGAGAAGCTTTTAAAAGGATACCATAGAATATTGCTATTTGTATAGATTTCTGATTGACTTTCTAATTTACACTGTATTTTTGTCTATGGTGCCTTTAACGTGTTCTTTGAGATGTGGGATTAAAGGGGTTCATTTGTAGCGCTGCTAGCTTTAGGCCAGAGAGAAACTGTTGTATAGTCCGACAGACCAATGAGTGAAAATGCAGAAAGGAGGTTGAACCGAGAAACCGGAGCCAATGGAAACTGAGGGATTTTCTTACAGGACTTTGTCTCAAATGGAATTAATCCTCTGGGGCAGAATTTTCCAGCCCGCCGGCCCAGTAGCTGCTGGGGAAGAACTATTACTTTGCCCAAAGGGCCAGCAGGATGACTGGGTGACCTGCACTCCCACCTGACATGGGACCTAACACATGAAGTTTTTTTGTGGGTGCAAAACGTGCGAATCACAAAATGACAGGCTCCGTGAGAGCAAAAACTTAAGTCACTGTACACAAAAAAGAAACTGCGTGTCAGAGATGACTTTCTGACTTAGACGCCCCCTTTGAGCCGCCATGCCATGTCTCAAGTGTTTATCACTGCTATTGCAGTAGCAAATCATTGACTAGATTTATGCGCTGGAGTCCATTTCTAAAGTGAAAACTGAACATGGGGACCCACTTCCACTTTGTGAATGTGGGCTGTCATCATTTGGGGAGCAGAAAGCAGCCTATATGCTTTCCCAGTGCCCGATACCTAATAAATAAATACCTATTAGGTGTGGCTATAGAAAGCTTTAGAATTCTGAAGACCTTGTGCTATCAATAATTAGAAAAGTAAAAGAATAACAGAGGTAAGATTTGGGGCAGCCCACTTCACCAATTGGCTTCATGTTGTGTATGGTTTGCGATTGCTTGGGTGTTCTGCTTATTAAGGCTATGGCATTTTATGGATGGTTACATTATCTGCAGGAATCCTGTCCTTCTTTAGTGGTCACCCTATATTTTTAGTTTTTTTGCTGGATGCTATATTTTTAGTGGCTTTTGAGCATGTGCACTTTACCTCTGCAAACCAGTAGTAAAGTGTCTACCCCCCCTTTAAAAACTGGTATATATAACTTGCCTTTAAGTCTCTAAAGTTGAGAACCACTTGTGGATTGCAGCACCAGTTGTGCCATTCACTGCAGTGGCAAGGCAAACAATGCTTCAAGCTCATCCAGGTCGATCAGGACTAATTTTCAATCATTAGACTTTGACCCAGAACAACAGAGAGAAAAGCAGCAAAGGGGAGAGAAGGACAAAGACAGAACAAAAAAAACAGTGACAAAGGAAGAAAGCAGGAATGAAAAAGAACCTGCAGGATAAATGTGCAGGGACTGTATGTTGGAGGATGAAAGAGACATCAGCTGAACTCAAGACTGCAAATCTTTTTTCCACCTTTTGTTTCGCAGTGTCCCAGAAGAAAACTACTAGACACAAGCCTTGGGGAGCCTGTCATCGACAAAAGTCAAAGATGAGAGTGCAAGACAATTAAATCCAAGGTCATCCATGCGCGGGCAATGAAGCTCTTGGTTGTTCGACATGCGACTCTACACTGCTCCAGGTCCTGTTCGCAACGAAGGTCACGGGACCACTCCCAAAGTTGCTCATAACACTCCTCTTTGTGATCCTGGACTTCTTCTGGTAAGTCGCATAAGATGAAGTCAAAGAAGTCAAAGCATTCTTTGATGTCTTAATGTTGCTCACAGCTCCCAGGTTGTTCCTGTGCAGCTGGCACCCAACACTGGTTCTGCTACTTGCTTCCCCGAGTTTCCCATAGCTGGAGCGACTCCCAATCAACTGTGAATTCTACGAGGCCATGAGCCTTATCTTTGGGTGGTCAAACCCCTCTGGAGTACCTTAGGGCCCCATGGGTTCAGGAGGGCCCCCAACAGAAACTCCATGGGTCAGGATCCGTTGGTAGACACTGGTCGGTCCTGGCCCGTGTCCTCACAGCCTCCTCTGGGAACCACTCCATTGGTGCCATTCTCATTATGACTTACAACTATGGTGCAGAGTCAGACAGAAATTGCACAACATTGTCTCTGGCGCCTACCAGGCCTATATGGCCTGAATTGGAGATAGACCTCCTTTTCCCTAAGGAGCCCACTGAGGAACACTAATGGAGGGGCTCTAAGGATACCTATGGCTACTTGACACCCTAGCAGAGTCCATGGCCGATGACACCTGGTACAAGGACTTGGCTGATGCCAGTGGTCATGGCACATCAATAGACACTGGCCTCCTCTCTCCTCCTACCATGGATATGAAGGAAGAGGCTTCTTTTGTGAGGTCCTGGACCTGCAGCTGCCCACAGTTAAGGTCAAGAACAATGTCTTGACGGAGGTGCTTCAGCCTGAGAAACGTGTCTGAGGGGCTGCAGCAGTGTGGGCTTCTCACAACCCAGAAAGACGGGTAGGAGCAATACAAGGGAGTCCTCTAAGGAGCCCTCAGAGTGCATGGACTTATACCATCAATAATGGCATTAGTATTGGGGTATGATTCCAACATGTTTGTTGCCAAACGTGCCTAGGTTTGGAGTTACCTTTATGCAGCTGGACCACAGGTAAGTGACCTGTGGCCAGTACATGGGTAAAATGGCTTCCCCACACTTACGAAGTCCACTGCATTGGAACTGAAGTTCCTAGAGGCACCTGTGCTCTTGAAGGTGTGCCCTCACACACAGGAACCTATACCCTGCCCATTGGGCTGAAAGAGCCTACCATAGGGTGACTAACAGTGACCTGGTGTAGGGACCAGCAGCAAAAGAGTGCATGCACCTTTTCACAGAGGCTGCAATGGCAGGCCTGCAGACACTGTTTGCTTGGGCTCCCATGGGTGGCATAATACATGCTGCTGCCCACAGGGGACCCCTGGTGTACCAATGCCCTGGGTACCTAAGTACCATATACTAGGAACTTACACAGGTATACCAGTATGACAATTGTGGGGTGTAAAGGGTATCAAAGCAACCAAATTTAGAGAGCAGAATCACTGGGGTCCTGGTTAGGAGGATCCCAGTGAAACAGTCTAAACACACTGATACACAGGCAAAAAGTGGTGGTAACCATGCTAAAAAGAGTGACTTTCCTACACCGCACTCGTCACTTCTGGCATGGGTGACACAAATGATGGCACAAAGAGACGAACAAAACCTCCTACCAAGGGGATTGTCCAAACAATTTCCAGATCTAGTCTGATGTCTAGGGAATATTATAAGGCAATTAATCTGCGGCTAGATAGAGTTTATGCGGATAGGGCATAACCAAAGGTAAGTGACTTGTTAGCTAATTACAGCGTCCAGCCACTGACAGCGCTCTTTTCGCAATGCCCGAAGTGAGGAATTTTTATTTTGCTGAGAATTGCGCCTTTATTTTTCCCTTTTTCCAACTGTGGGCAGACAGCCGCCATAACAGTCAAATTGTCTGGAGTTTCATATCCACTTACCATGGAAATTTTGCCTGGCCTAAATATTAGCACGACACAGGTACGGGGATGGAAAAGCACACGCTCACACTTCTCAATGCTTGAAGTCAAAGGCGCAGTCCCCCTGCTTAGTTGATACTTTCATAGTTTTTGGGCAGCTAGTGACCTTATGATTTTTTGGGCTTGCCAGCTTTCCAAGGTGTCTTCCAGCTAGGTCCTTGCAGTCAGCTGGGCTTGGTTGCTTTCTGTGGGTCATTTCACTCCCACCAACTGGCAGAATGCAGCTCATCTTCACAGCAGGAAGACTCCCTTCTCTCTGTAGGGCAGCAGAGGAACACTACAGGCTTCCTGGGTTAGGCCATGTGTAGGCGAAGAGTGGTTACCAGTCATGGGTTCTTTATCTCCCTTGATGTTAATACATATGCTTTCCTTGCAGACAGAACAATCAATGAAGCAGCACATATCCTCCAAGAGTGGTCAGGCCTGGCCACTCCGGAACAGAGGCTCCTTTTGTAAGAGTAAGGCCCATATTTATACTTTTTTAGTGCCACATTTCCGTCATTTGGTGATGCAAAAGCGGTGCAAACTTACAAAATACAATTGTATTTTGCAAGTTTGTGCTGTTTTTGCGCTAAAAAGTGGCACAAATGCGGTGCTAAAAAAGTATAAATATGGGCCTAAATGCTCTTCTAAATCTGAACCATTTTCCCTCCTCTTAAAGCCCAATTCACGGGTTCCCAGCTCAGTAGTTCCTCCTGAGACAAATACAGGCTGGCTCAGGTGGGTGTGTATTGCTTCTCCCTGGATGGCCAGTTTACAAGTGATGAGGGTCACAAAAGGGGAGTGAGTAGTTTCACAGTGGCAGGGGGAAGACAACAACTTCAAAGGGGCAAGGCTGAGTATCTATACCACTCCTCCTCCCTGGAATACTTAGTTTGGGGGTAGGGACATGGGGTCTGGCATGTCTGAAAGGATAATGAGAACTTTGCTTAGTGGAGTCGACCACGTATGATGGGGAGACTCATGCATGCAGTATTCATGGGATCCCATCTCCTTCTGCCCCAAGTTACGTAGGATTCCTCTCTCTCAGAGGTCTCAACATAAAGTCCCCTCTAAAAGGAAACCTGTTTGTTGTTTCTGTGCACTGGTAAATTTCCAAAGATCTTAACGTGGAGCGCCTGGCCACATATAAAGCAATTTGTGGTTAAATGCGCAATGAGAGGACAACATTAGTAATAACTCTATCTGATTATTCAGGGGTCTCAAACCTTTAGAGTAGCGGGAGCTACTTCTGATCTTTTAGAACCATCTTCAGCTATTGCCTTATATACAGATCAGATAACAGCACCTCAAGGGTGCCTCACTTTAACACGGCCTCTGGAGCACCTCTCCTGCTGTAGTTAGCAAGTACCATTAATAGCACACGGCTCTTTACACTTCTTCGTGAAACCTGTGAGATACAAGTGTCTCACTCGAGCTGGTGGCCTCCTCCTGCTCATGCAGGACATGGGATGATACTACACTCACTATGAAAGCTAAACCCGAATGACTTCGATAATCTGGCCATTTGCCTTAAAGTCCATTGGTTGATGTCAAGAAACTAGCCCTGCCTGAATGATCAAGATTAGTAATAGGTACAGGCAAACTTTATAGCTCTCTACCAGTAAATATATCTCTGCAACCACCCCAACAATGGTGAGTGACTTCTATGACAAAAATGAAACACAAAGTAATCATTGAAGAGCTTGCTTTAGGAAATTAACTTTCTTTAAAGGTCAAAAGAAAGAAGAGGTAGAAAGTAAAATGAGGAATGAAAAATAAAGAAAAGGGAAACGAAGAAAGAGAGAGGAAGGGTAGACAGACGAAATAAAGAAACGCAGAAAAGGTAAAGAAAGGAGAGGAAGAAGAAGAGTAAGATGAGTATAAGGAAGATGGTGATAAGAAAGAAAGAAAGAACAAGCACTGACAAAGCCAATAGGTCTGGTGTTGGCTGCCAGCCTTTTGGCAATTCTTGGTTTGTCATGGTTTTTGAAAAACCTTATTGTTTGGGAAGGTGCTAGGCATGGGCGTCTGCAGGGGAGGGGGTAAAGGAAGTGCTTGCCCCCCCCGGATTTAGATTCAGGCTGGTGTGCAGACTCACAGTGCAGCGTACACTATGCCATAATGTCACAGTACGCCATAGTGTTACACTTCTTGCACTAGTACGGCCACGCCCCCGCCAAAAACAGTCTGGGATTCCGCAGACTATGCCCCTGCGCCTTTTGACATTGTCAAAAAGGGTCGGAGGATGGATGACATCAATTTTATGCCCACCTACCCCCTGAAAAACGTTCTGTGGACACCCATGGTGCCAGGCCTTCATTATTCTTTAAAAAATGGCATCAGGCAAAAATGTTTTATGGTTTCAAGAAAGCACGCATTACTATAGTTGTCCCTGTCACTGAAGGGAACTACTTTGTGTGTGGATGTGCTAATTGTGAAAAGGCTGCATGCTGTAATTCATAGTGAAGTCGGCCACTGGCTGAAATGGGCTGACGCATTGCCACTTGATGCATACTCGATTGGGTCAAAGAAAAATGTGAATAATTCAGCCGTAGACAAATGGATGACGTGTGGCTGAAAACCTCTATAAGTAAATATGTTGTACACATAATTTTAATAAAATCAAAAGGTCTTGGTTAACACCCACCTAAAAAAAAACTAATTTGATGCCAGCTGCCTGTCTGTGAGTAAAGAAAGAAGGAATGAAAGAAAGAAAGAAAGAAAGAAAGAAAGGCAGACAAAAGAAATAATCAATGAAAGAAAAAGGAAGAAAGAAAGAAAAAAGAAAGAAAGAAAAAAGAAAGAAAGAAAGAACGGAAAACAATTAATAAAAAATGAACAAAACGAGAACGAAGAAAAAATAATTAAAGTAAAAATGGAAACTAAAAGAAAGAATGAAAATAAAAGAACAAATTAAAGAATTAAAAAAAAGGAAAGGTGAAAAGCAATGAAGGAAAAAAGTCAAGAATTAAATAAAAGAGAAAGAAGAAAGGAGGGAACCGAAAGGAAAGGGGTGAAGGAGAGGATGAAAAGATGGAAAGTGAAGAAGGAATCAAGAAAGGAGATAAAAAAAGAGGACAGAACGAGAAAGAAAGAAAAAAAGAAGGCGAGAAAAAAAACGGAAGGTAGAAGTGAATGAAGGAAGCAAGGAATGGAATAAATGACAAGTGGGAGCAGTAAAGGAAAAGAGAAACACAGCAGAGAAAGGGGGAAAGAAAAACGACCTCTGAACAGAAGAGAAAGTAAGGAAAGGAAAGAAAGAAAGAAGGAACAAAGGCCAGATGGAGACAAATAGAGAACAGGAAGGTAGAAGGTATGAAAGACATATGCAAAATAGAAAAGGAGCAAGAATAAGAGGAATTAAGAGAAATAAATATAATGTGAGTATCAACAAGAGAAAGAAAGAGAAAGAAGGAATGAAAGTCAAGGAAAGAGAGAAAAACAGAAACATATAATAAAAGGGAAAAATAAAGAAAATGGAGGAGGGTGAAAGAGAAAGACAGAAAATGAAGAAGTGAAAGCAAGAGAAAGGATAAGAACAGAGGAGAAAGAAAACAGAGAGAAAAATAAATATTGAAAACGAAAAACAAAAACAAAGAGAAAGTCAAAATGAAGAAAGAAGAAAAAAAGAAAGATTTAAATATATGCAAATTTCTTCCAAATATATTAATGCCAGTGACATTAACGAAATAATCTTCCCATGGATGACATATTTTTTTCAATAGTAAAGGTTTCCATACAAAGTGCTCTAATGTGAGGCTTTGTTTATTGATGATGTAATGCCACCTCTCAAGCAGCAGCGCTGCGTGGTCACCTTTCTGGGCCTCGCAGCTGCATAGGGACAGTCTGCAAGCTACCGATGGCTTGTGATTGACCTACTAGGGACTCCTGCATTACAACATCCGCTATGCGCTGCTTCCCCCTAACAGGTCTAACAATTCAACTAAGTAGGCAAAATAACTCACATCAAAGGGCTGAACAAGCCTTTCCCATGAGACAACTTAGATTCTAAGTCAAGTAGAGGTCAGGAGCGGCTCCTCCGCTAGGGCAGAGGAGCGCCACCCCCTGCCAGCAGCAGCAGCTGCAAGCCCTTTAATACAAAATGATAATAAACTATGGGGCAGGGCCACGGACTGTGGCGAGCACTGAGGAGAGTGCACTGTGCACTTCCCTCCCCTCAGAGCGCATGTGTGTTACGGCCGGCCAAACTCATGTACTGTGTTGCGGGCTGGAGAGAGCATGCACAGGCTCCCAGTCTGCCTGAAAGTGCCCTGGGTGGGTGCTCCCAGCCAATCCTAACACTGCTCTAAGCAGCGTCAGGAGTGGTCGCAGGGCAAGCTGGGAGCCTGTGTCTGTAGTCGACTCGAGGACGGAGAAGCGGAGCAGCACGGCGCAGAATAAGGTACGTTTAAAAAAAATTGTTTTATTGTATTTCTTCCCCCGCCACACGCCGCCCCACCCCTTTTACCTCCCAGAAGCCGCCACTGGTAGAGATGGAGCTTACTAGATGTGCAGTTTTTAGGTGCCGCAGGCTTCCGAGCAAAACTGTCATCCTCCACACTTATCATTTTAAAAATTTTACAAATTAAGCACTGGTCTCAGAAGACATAAATGGTAGCACCTGGCACAGCTGACAGAACTAAAAAATAAAGCCCTGCACCACCTGTGATTTAAGGCAATGTTTAATGTCCTTTTTAGTGCAATTTCTTTTTTATTCCTCACTTCCGGCAGCTCCAGTCACTTGGTGGATCGATTGTGTCCAATATATAAAACACACGTTGAGTGTCATTCCTGTTTCTGGGGACAGAGCTCCTAATTGCCAGATTTGGGTGCAGGGATACTGAGTGGACTCAAAGATCGCACCCCTATGTCCACCCCACAATTCAGCAAATTCATAAGAGCCTAACTGAAGATGATCAGGTGTGTCTAATGTGGGGTTTCGAAGTATTGAGATAAACCAAACTTGGCCTCTACAAGCTTCCCCTGAGCGTCTCCTGAGTTGTAGTAGCAGGAGAGTAAGTAAAGAGGGAACTGTTGAGAACACCATAGTGTAAATATCTGGGCTCCATTATTGCACTAAAAGCCCTCTTGTTTAGAATAATTGAGATAGATATGGTTACTTGAGGTCCTGAAGTATTGTAAGAATGCTCGAGAATCCACCAGCCAAAGTACTACTAGAAGGACAATCTTTGATTGATGCATAAATGGTATGATCAGATCAAGGCTAGTAGTAGCATTTTTTTGCATTAGTAGTAGTGAGACCTTCTGACCCCCGCTTAGAAGTTGTGCGGAGCAGAATTGTTTTGTAGAATTCCATTCTGTTTTATCCAAGTGTGTCCAGGTTTTCCGTGTCCGGGAACACCAGATCCCATTTTACCCACTGGAAAGTCTGACTGGTAAATTTGCCTTAAGAAAGGGCTGCAGTAAAGACAGCCCTAGTCCCAAGCCCCAGTCTGACCCTGTAGCAAGGCCAAGGGGAGCATGTAATGACCCCACCTTCCACCTACATGCTCCACTTTCCTTCCCCACCCCTCTCCACCCGTCGTCGGGTCCTTCACACCAGGCTGGCTTCCTCACAGACTTTTAGCACCTTCTAAGAGAAGGTGGCAAATGTCTGTGTTAAACTCCATGGAAGTTGGAGTTCCGTGTGAAATTCTACCTTATAAATCAGGATCCACACAATTATTCCCTATTCCTTGTTGGGGGGGGGGGGTAGATATGACAACTCTCGGTGACACCTCCTCTCTAAGCCTTTTAACTTCTCAAGATTTCCGCTGTTTGATCACTCACTCCATGGGCCCATCCCATCAATGTCAAGGTCATGGGTGTTGAATTCTGACAGAAGAATTGGAGGGCCAATTGCAGCTGCTCTAATATCTTAGTGAGAAACACTTGCTTCTTATGACTGTGATTAAATTGTAGGTTGCTGGGCCAGATCCTTACCGGTGTCATTAAGCGCTTCTTTCTGGCAAATAAAAACAAATCTAGTACAATAAACTATTTTCATATCACAATGGAACCTTGAAAAGCGTACAATCAAGCCCTATATTATTATCGTTGCATCCATCCATCTAACATTCCAGTTGTATAGTAGCCCTTATGGGATGGCCAGTGATTGCTTTTTTTGGCCTTTCTGAAGGGTGGATGCTGAGTTCCCCCGGAATATAATAGTGTCAGATGAAAGGTTAATTAATTTGCATAAGCATTAGATAGTTCTTCTAACTAGATGAACAGATTCCGGTCTCTGGGTTAACCAATGGCATGGTTTTCAGCTTCTGAGGATAGTTTTACAAAGTAGCGTATCTGGGGTCAAAGGGCACGCACTAGACCAAACATCTGGGTCAGGATCACAAAACATTTTTGACTGGTGCTGTTTCATCAGGGGCGTTGGCGTTCATGGGCAAAATGGACATTGCCCTGCCTGCCTCTATGGTGGAGAGGGAAGAACAGGGTAATCAACATAAATCACTGCCCTGAGACAGTTCTGAATCACTTGGGTGAACTCTAGTGAACTTTGCAGATGTCCTACTGTGCAGGCACAAGCTACAGCAGTTACATCAGAGAGTGCTGAATTAGGAAGCAAGTGAACCGGTTGCTTTTGGGGCGCATACATAGTGGCCCATGGTGGAGTTACAAAACTCCATACACTTCAATGGCTGGGGTTGGGTCAGGCCGATGAGACAAGGTGGGAGTGTGTGGCAACACTTTCTTGATCATCACAGAGTGGCAGGCTGTAGGAGGGGTGCAGGGAGCTGCTCACCTGGCAGTAACGTGTTTAGTACTGCATTTGGTTTCACTTAAAAGAAAAAGCTTTATGGAGCTGAGCACAACAGAGTGCTTCTCATCTCCCATAGATGCCCAAGACAAAGAAGGAAACAGCTGCTGACAACAATTGCACTAGTGGTCTAAAATGTAAGTTTGCGGTTAGGCTTCTGCCTGCATCAGGGGCATTGTCAACACCCCCCCACCATTTAGCAGCTACAATAGGATGTGATTCTTGATGGACCTCTTCTGTCAGCAGCAGGGCAGACAAAGGCTCATAATTCATTTGGGAGGGTGAGTGAGTGAAAGGAAGGGTGGGTGGATGGATGAAATGGTGGATGGATAGATGCATAGACGAATGAGTAGAAGGATGGATGTAAGAATGAAAGAGAAAGGCAGGCATGGTGTATGAGTGAAAGGGTTGATGGACGGTGAGAGAAACAATGGATGGATGGTAGAATGAGTGAAAGGATGGATGGATGAGTGGATGGGTAAATGGATGGATGAATGGATGGATGGAGTGAAAGCATGGATGGATGAACAAAAGGATGAATGATTGAAAGGATGTATGTAAAGATGGATGAGTAAAACAATGGATAGACGAGTGAAGGGCAGGCTAGATGGATGTCTGGGTGAAAGGATGGATAGTTGAATGAGTGAAAGGATGAATTGATGGATGGATGAATAGATGGATGAGAGTGAGTGAGTGAAAGGATGGATGGGTGAGGGAAAGTGTAAATGGAGGGATGTATGAATGGATGGATGGGACGAGCGATGGATGATGCGTGTAAGGATAGATGGCTGAGTGAAAGGGTGGATAGATAGATGAGCCAAAGGGAAGATGATGGATGGATGGAGTGAAAGGATAGATAGATTGAGCGAATGGTTGGATGAATGAGCGAAAGGATGGATGATTGATTGGATGGATGAAAGTGGGATGGGTAAGTGAAAGGATGGATGATTGAGTGGATGGATTGGTTTGATGGATGGGTGTCCTGGACCAGTGGTGGCTCTCCTTTATGGGCTCCCCAGCTACACTACACCCTCCTTGTTTTGTGATCCATTTTTATTGTATCAAGTGAATAATTATTGACTCTTGATATAATTAAAACTATTAAAATAAAATGCAGCCCTGCTTCGGGTCCAGCAACAAACTGAGGCAGCTAGTGACATTGTTTGATTGCTGATACAGGTGCAGAAAGGTGCCTGCGCGAGCTCTCACAGATGCTGTTCAGAGCTGGTGAAATCCCAGCAGTGTGAGCATGTGTGTGTGACTATGTGCATGGGTTAAAGTGAGAAATGAGTCAGAATGAGTGAGAATGAGTGACAGTTAAGGACCAGTGTGTGTGAGAATGAATGTGAGCGAGTGAGGGAGAATGACAGTGAGTGTAACTGATTGTTACTGTGTGTGAGACTGAGTCACAGTAAGACTGAGTAATTCAGAATGAGTGAGACAGAGTGGGCCAGAGTAGAATGAGTGAGACTGCATGAATTAATGCGACCAAGTGAGACTGAGTGATACAGAGATCTTAGTGCAAGAAGGTGTGCGAGAACCCTTCAAGAAAAAGCTCTTTGGAATTTGAGTCAAGGATTATGCCACACCACTTTTAAAGGCCACCAGCTACACTGCTTTTCATTCCCTTGGTTGTAAGTTAAGGCAGTGCTGAGTACCACTGTAATATCAAAGCAGTTTCTGAAGGTGGTGTAATGTATGAGCAGAATGTTTTTGAATATTTGTTGTGTGTCATTTCGTAGTGCTGATGCTGGATTCTGTTTCTTGTGCTGCTGTGTTTTGTGCAGCTCTACTACAATGTGATGTTGTTGTACTTAACATAGGCTGCAGCATTTCCAGCCAAAAGCAGCAGGTGCCTTTAAAGTTCCTGTGACAAGCAACCATTTACCACTGTCTACGGTGGTAAAATGGTGCTGCGTCTGCTCTACAATTACTTGAGATACTGGTCAGCTGAACACTGTGGCAGACACTGTGGTCCTCATTATGACCTTGGAGGTCTTTTTTAAAGACCTCTAAAGCCAATGGCGCCAGAGAACCGCCAGTGCTGGCAGTCTTATGCCCACCATATCATGGGTACTGCCAGATTTCTGCCACACTTTAGGCCGAAATCTGGAAGTAGCCATGCTGGTTGGTGAAGGCGCTCTGGCGGTTCCACCACCTGCCCCGCCCCGCCAGTAGGACATCGCCCGCCATATTATGGGCCATAATACGGCCTGGCGGAGTCCTGCTGGTGGGCACTGCCGACGGTGGAAGCGCCCCTTCCCGTTCCCTGCCGGATGACCTTCTACCCGGAGCAGGTAAGGTGATCGTCCAACAGGGGAGGGGGGTGGGATGGTGAGTGGGTGGAGGGTGTTGGTTGTGCCTTGTGTGAGTGTGTGGTGTCTATGTGTGTGTATAAATGTGTGTATGCGTGGTTGTATGTGAGTATGAATGTTGAAGTAAGTGCGTGTCTGCATGTAAGTGTGTATGTTTGTGAGTATGCATGTTTGGATGGGTGTGATTATGCATGCCTGAATGATTGTATGAATGTTGTTGTGAATGCGTGTATGTAGGTGTTGGTGAATGGGTGTATGCGTGGTGCGTGTGGGTGTGTGTGTGCGTCTGTATGAATGTGGGGAGGGGGTCTGGGGACCCTATGTCTGATGGGGTGGGGGATGGGGGTTCTATGTCTGAATGGGGAATGGGAGTGGAGGGATGGTGGCGCTGTGGGTAAAGAGGGGGTCTAGTGCTTGCTGGGGTGGGGTGGGGGAGTCGTTTACCAATGACAGGGAAGAGATTCCCTGTCACCTGTAGCCTTTCCGCCATTGTTTTCATGTTGGTGCTACAGCCACAGAAACCATGACGGGAGGCCGGCTCTTAATACCGCCGGCGGTCTTCTGTGGACTGCTGGGTTGGAGATGCTCATCTCCGGCCCAGCGGTTCCGACCGCCATGGCAGTATGACTAGAGATGTGGCGGGTAGGCACATGCCAACCTGCCACACTCATAATGTGGCAGTCTTCACCACCAGCCTGTTGGACCACCACATTTACCCTGGAGGTCAAAAGACCGCCAGGGTCATAATGACCACCTGTGTCTTAACCTAGCAGGACCAGTGCTCACTGTATGTGATAAAGCCCTGTCTCCATGAACTGGAATCTGCCCAAAGACTCCAATATGTGGCTTCCATTGGCCGCTCCATCTGTCTGGATTGATCCAAAGCAGCAATGAAGAACATAATGATGTGGACAACAAAACAAATTGAAAATACCAAAAGAGCAGGGAAGGGCGTTTTGTTGTTTCCTGGTGTTTGATTCAGTATGTGAAGAACGTTGTTCTACATTGCGACCTTGTCCAGAAAAGACAACCTATAAACCGCTTCTCTCGTGCATGTAGGTACCCACTAATATTCCCAGCACATCCATCATCAGTCGTCACCTTCCACTACTAATCCAGCACTTACACCAATAGAATACTCTACTCATGACAGGGTTTCTAGGTGCTGATGGATATGAAGTAGTGCTTAGTGACAGCTTCTAACAAGTATCTCTTTAGGCATCTATGTGCTCGCTCAGGTGAGAGAGCCTGCATCCCGAGGCAGTACTTCTCTCCTGGGGTGATTTGAGAGGTGGAACCTTTAACGGACGTTTGTGTGCACTCGGTGGGCTGCAGGGTGGATTGGAATTTTCCACTTTCCTAGAAAAAGAGCAAGAGGCTGAACCTATAAGGTAGTTAAAAAGGCAAGACAAAGACCAAAAAGACAGACGCATCCATGAAGACTCTTGGAGACACTTGGATATAAACAGTGGCTTAGAGTGGGTGCCAGTGGGCTCCTCACATCCTTGGATCTCGGTGCCACTACACCTGCTGTGCTGACGAAGGCTACTCTTCTTTTGTGCCTCCAAGTTTCCCTTCTACCTGGCTTTCCTTCTTTTCTCCAATTCTCCATCCTGCCGTTCTCTAGTTCCTCCCTTTCACTCTTTCCTTCCCATAGCCTTCCACATTCTCTCTCATCCCTCTTCCCTCTCATTCGTACTTATCTACTTCCCTTCTCACCTTGACATCCTTATTTCTGCCCCCTTTCTCTTACTCTTATTCTATTCTGTTCCCTTTCTGGTCCTGTTATGTCTTTTTTGCTTTTCCTCCCATTTAATCTTTTATCCTCTCCCTCTCTTTTTTAGGTCGAGCACACAAGCACTCTGGCCTGTTGTAATCTGTCTGTGGGCTTTTAACCATTCCCATCACTATCATTCGTTCATGGGCTTGCCTCTCAAGAATCCTTTGTTATCGTTGGTAAATGCTTTACGTTTGTCCCGCCTTGGAGAAGTTTTGTTACCGCCTTGGCTATCTACCCAGTGACATGGATAATTGCACTTTTGCCGATACGTTTGACTGCAAGTGAACTTCTTTTTCCTTTAGTGTCTCTCCTTCGCGCTCATGCTCATAGCGGCTGTGGCACTTCGAATCGGCTTGCTTATGTCAACTGTTTTACTTTTCATTTTTAATTTATGTGGCAAGAAAAGTCCAGTTAGGAATTTACAATGCTAATAGCTGTAACTCGAGCAAACGCGAGACCCATTTGCAACATTTCTCAGAACTTTACATTTCTTAACTTTGCATAATTTTTGCTTGCTGACGACATGGTATCATCTTGCTACGAGGCATCTCTTGAAGGTCATGCAGCAGAGACTTCCATTGTGCGATGGCTAGGAAAAAGGCTGAAACTGTCTTATTGAAGAATGTTAGACGCTGATTGGTTCTCTTCATAGGAGACATGGGAAGTAAATTTTCATTGTGAAAATTAAAATGAATTTATTGTACATTTCTGAATTAGTTAGATGAAGATGCCCTTTTCCACTCTTCTTAGAGGAGACACTTGTCTCCGCCTGCTCCAAGAGTTAGACTTCTGAGAAATCCATTTTCACTTACTTGAGTGACAGCCTGATTTATATGTTTGCTGGAAGAGTACTCCATCGCAAAGGCGGCGGAGTACCCTTCTCACCAACATAATGGTCTGCCCGCCAGATTTAGATGCAAGCGGACCTTTGGTGTAACCACGGCGGGGACTACTCTGTCTCCTCGGTGATCAGACGCTCTCCGACAGAGTAAGGGACATCAGAGGTTGCCCAACTAATTTAAATGGGCAGACATGCATCTCAGTTTTCACTGCTCATCAGAGCTAGAGAAACCCTGGCAGTAAGGGCCAATAAAAAGTGCAAAATGCCACCTGGCTGTTGGAGATAGTTCCCATGGTGAGAGGTGTTTGTGTTTTTAAAAATAAAAAATGCAGCTTTGTCTTACAGCTCTGCCATGTTTGATGGAGCAGTACACCAAAGCTGCAATGTATTGATAGTATGTGCCTTGATGGAGGTTCCTGTCAGGGCTCCTGTCAAGGCATTAAATGTCTGCCTCCCCTTAGGTCATTTGTAAATTTGGAAGTCGGGACCTTCGCCAGAGCAATGGAGTAAAATACTCTGCCGTTCTGGTGGAGGATGGCCATACTGCCAAAACATAAATGGAGACCTGAATCTTGATTTGGTTCTGCATTTTAGAGAATTTACATGCTGTCACCTCCTGCCTGACTTCTCTAACAATTTTCCTGATTCCTCCAGTTTAGCATATTAAGAGATTCCTTAAATGGGAAGCTGAGCTTGCTCGATTTAGTTCACAACAACTTTAAACAATCTGTCTTTTTATTTGCTATTTTGAATTGATGTGAATTATACTAATTGATATATTCATGCTTTCCCTGCTGATTTGAGACAACTTCAGATGGTTTATAAGATTGTAACTTAGCTCATCTGCTGATAAACCTTTATGGTTTGCATCTCTTGTAGTGTGGGGCCTAATGTGCTTCACTGTACTTCATATATTATTTGATTTCGTGAGTCACACTTCATTGCCAGCCTATAGGCCCATCACCTTGAGTGGGGTTTGTACTTGAGTTTGCACCAATGATCTGTTTAGTGCAAATCCCATCCCACAGCAACACCATGAAAGACCTGGTCCAACAAATGGTACCATGTGCTCACACTGTGATGTCTCTTTGTGTTGTAGGTATGGGGGCTTCTGCCCTCAGTACAAGTACCACCTGGGGAAGACATACGGCAAGCTGACATCACAGCTACTCACCAATCCTGACATCAAACACTCAAAGCAGCTGGTGCTGCAGGCCACATACCCACCTCCTCGGAAGGATGATGGCGCGAGCTCCTTCCATCAGCTGCCAAGGAGCAGACGGCACAGACTGGGGGATAAGAAACTGAGCTTCAGCATGATCCCAGGGTACACAGGTAAGGTTGCAGCCATAGCACCCCTCAGGGTCATACATACTCCTCCCCCAGTATTCTTCAGACAGTCTATGGACCCATCACCTCTTATGCCAGAAAAATACCATGAGTAAGGAGGGTGAGTCAGTTTCCACTACAAAAGATATTTGCCCCTACCCTGGATGACAAATGCTAATTTATTTTACAAACATCATCCCCAGATCCTGCTTAAGTACCACCGCAAAGAGCTGTGCCCCTGTTCCTAAAATCCAGTCCCTTGTCATGTTGCATGCCCTAGCATGCTTTGGTACCAGACTCTTATGAAAAATCAAATGAAGTCTGGTAAGGTATCAGAAGGGCCATGGGGCAGGCAGAGACTACTGGTCCTCAACATTCAGGGTTGAGGTCACTTGCCTCTGTTGTTGTTCTGTGGTGCATCCAACTATCACTCAGCAAGCATGCCAGGTACATCCCCTTCATCAGTTGACACTCAGTGGTAGCTATTGTAAGCAGCCAGAGGCTTCTCAAGAGACAATGAGGGGGCAACTGACCTCAAAGCTCAACAATCACACAACAACACTGCCAAAGAATGTCCAGCTGAGTGCTTCTCTTTTCAGAAAGAAACTTTAGTTTGTACTAGAACAAATTTCAACATACTTAAGCCCCGTTGGACACTATCAATCAATGCTGCACCTCTATTTGCTATCTCCTCCAATCATTTCTTTTGATCCAGATTCGGTTTCCCCCATCTTTGAGCTAAGTATTAGTATGTTTATGGCTCAGTTGCAGTTACCTAAAGTTATTGCACTCAGTCACAGATTTTAGTCCTACCACACATAGTGGATCAGTCCTCGTTGAATTGGCGCAGCTGCCTGGCACACAAACTCTCACCTATGTGTTTGCACCCTCACTCCTGAGAGGTGATGTACCAGCTTCGTTCTTACACCCGCTATGTTTGCTGGGCCCACACTCTGTCACTGTGCCATGTAGGTGCAAAGTTGACAGCCGTGGGTTGCTGTGATCATGGTTGGCCTGCCAATGGTGGTCACAGCAGGTGCATCCTTTTACAGATGCAACCACTTAAATAGACGTAACCCTGCATGGTTCAGTTACAGCGGCCATGCACAGGTGGAATACTTTGGGTAGATGCAGCCAGGAACAGGCAAATTATTCTCAGCAAATGCAGCCACACACAGGCCAATTACTTCTCAGCAGATGTGGCCATGCACAGGCCGGTTACTGTGGCATTGACTGACCTTGGCAATCATGTTTAAAATCTTGGTGATTCCTACAAGGAAGCAATGCAGTGAGACTGCAGACCTATAGCCCCTTGGGCACAAAGATTGCTCTCCTCAATCCTTCTCTTCTGGAAAGACACTCCTACTGCAGTGTTGTCAGGCCCCTTCCCTCTCTTTGAAGGCAGGCAAGGTTCTAGGCACCACACAACATGTACACAGGTCTCCCAGTATAAGATCAAGACCCAGATGAAGTCTTCTCATATCTGGGATGCTTGCTGTTTGTTAGGCACAAGCTCCAGCTGCACATCAGTTCTCTAATTAGTCTGTTGAGCACCCCTTTCCTTGTCCATAGAGGACGTGGAACTGGTATAACAAGTGGGGTAGTGAGGTCTCACTTTCTTATACTGAAATCAGACAGGAGATGTGTATTCACTGCTGGTCGCATCAGAACTGGTTGACTGTTGTAGGAGTGGTCTCTCCTTGTTCTCCAGAGCCACTCTTCAAGTAGAGTGATGCTTCTTACAGCGGAGTAGTTTCCAGCCAACGAGCACCAACAGCAGAAGCACAAAGAGGTGTGAGGTTTCTCTACATGGCTATCATCAACCAACTGAAGAATTTAATCAAGGGAAGACAAAAGGGCAAGTCTCACTTAAAGGTTCTCCTTACTTTGCACAACAGTGTTTGTAGTCCCTTCCTTTATCCCCACCGCCCAGCACGTGGTATTGTTCAGTAAGAACTATCAGCAGCTCCCTGCCAAGAAAAATGCATAGTTAAATATCTATAGAAATCCTATCTCCTCTCACTTCAATGTCTAGGTGTCCTCCCTCCAGCTTCAGGAATGTCAGCAATACATTTCTGCTGATGGGGGTTATGCCACTTTGAATGTGTGCAAAGGCCAGGACTGGGGAAATGGACCCCACAGGCCTCTATTACCATGGTGTACTCACAGATACATCCTGCATGCACCCCACAGGCTACACACACATTCAGACATGACATGCATCCAGGATGTTAGCCGTAGGAACTGGGAAAGTTCATGGAAGTGGAACTGTACAATAGTGGGCCAGTAGGCCTCAACACAAGTGACACGGAAAAAAGCTGTGATCACCATTATGTATTTACAAAACACAGTGCACTGACACCATCACTCTGCGTTAAACCCATGACACGGGCAGTAGTCCACTGCCTGTCAAATTGGTGAAAAGTTACTTGTAGTAACTGCATTTTTAAATTTTGTTTTAGGAGGTGACACCTCCTCCTATGAGTGGGTTGAGACATGTAAGTCTACACTTGGGTATAAATCTGAGCTCGGCAATGGTGAGTAGCAAAAGAGTGGAGAGTAACATAGGTGTATGAGAAGATCTACATGCAAGTAGATCTGCATAGGTAAATTTACTTTTTTTTTAAATGTTTATCTGTATTTGTTTTTTTAACAACACAAAAGAAAAACTCATCACCTTGCCTTGCACAGTCACTATTCATTACATACATATGTTGTAAGAAGTTGGCTCAGTATACACTATTTCAAAGTAAGAAATAGCATGCACAGAGTCCAAGGGTTCCCCTTAGAGGTAAGATAGTGGCAAAAATAGATAATACTAATGCTCTATTTTGTGGTAGTATGGTCGAGCAGTAGGCTTATCAAAGGAGTAGTGTTAAGCATTTGTTGTACATACACAAGCAATAAATGAGGAACACACACTCAAAGACAATTCCAGGCCAATAGGTTTTTGTATAGAAAAATATATTTTCTTAGTTTATTTTAAGAACCACAGGTTCAAGTTTTACAAGTAATACTTCAAATGAAAGGTATTTCAGGTAGGTACTTTAGGAACTTTGAATTAGCAAAATGGCATATACAGTTTTCCCACAAATGGCAATAAGCTATTTTAAAACTAGAAAACAGTTCCTGGGGGAGGTAAGTGTTTGTTAGTTTTGCAGGTAAGCAAACCACCTACAGGGTTCAAAGTTGGGTCCAAGGTAGCCCACCGTTGGGGGTTCAGAGCAACCCCAAAGTTAGCACACTAGCAGCTCAGGGCCGGTCAGGTGCAGAGGTCAAAGTGGTGCCCAAAACGCATAGGCTTCAATGGAGAAGGTGGTGCCCCGGTTCCAGTCTGCCAGCAGGTAAGTACCCGCTTCTTCGGAGGGCAGACCAGGGGGGTTTTGTAAGGCCCCGGGAGGGACACAAGTCAGCGCAAAAAGTACACCCTCAGCGGCACGGGGGCGGCCGGGTGCAGTGTGCAAACAGGTGTCGGGTTTGCAATGGAGTTCAATGGGAGACCCAGGGGAGGCAAGGGGGGGGGCTCCTCGGGGAAGCCACCACCGTGGGCAAGGGAGAGGGCCACCTGGGGGTCACTTCTGCACTGGAGGTCGGATCCTTCAGGTCCTGAGGGCTGCGGGTGCAGTGTCTTTACCAGGCGTCGGGTTCTTTGAAGCAGGCAGTTGCGGTCAGGGGGAGCCTCTGGATTCCCTCTGCAGGCGTCGCTGGGGGGGCTCAGGTGGATCAACTCTAGCTACTCACGGGCTCACAGTCGCCGGGGAGTCCTCCCTGTAGTGTTGTTTCTCCGCAGGTCGAGCCGGGGGCATTGGGTGCATAGTGCAAAGTCTCACGCTTCTGGCGGGAAACGTGTTGTCTTTAAAAGTAGCTTCTTTGTTGCTAAGATGTTTCTTCTTTGGAGCAGAGCCGCTGTCCTCGGGAGCTCTTGGTCCTTTTAGATGCAGGGTAGTCCTCTGAGACTTCAGAGGTCGCTGGACCCTGTGGAACGCGTCGCTGTTGCAGTTTTTCTTGAAGTGGGGAGACAGGCCGGTAGAGCTGGGGCCAAAGCAGTTGGTGTCTCCGTCTTCTCTGCAGGGCTTTCAGGTCAGCAGTCCTTCTTCGTCTTAGGTTGCAGGAATCTGTTTTCCTATGTTCTGGGGAGCCCCTAAATACTGAATTTAGGGGTGTGTTTAGGTCTGGGAGAGCAGTAGCCAATGGCTACTGTCCTTGAGGGTGGCTACAACCTCTTTGTTCCTCCTCTATGAGGGGAGGGGGGCACATCCCTATTCCTAGTGGGGGAATCCTCCAAAATCAAGATGGAGGATTTCTAAAGGCAGGGGTCACCTTAGCTCAGGACACCTTAGGGGCTGTCCTGACTGGTGGGTGACTCCTCCTTGTTTTTCTCATTATCTCCCCTGGTCTTGCCGCCAAAAGTGGGGGCTGTGTCAAGGGGGCGGGCATCTCCACTAGCTGGAGTGCCCTGGTGCACTGTAACACGAAGCCTGAGCCTTTGAGGCTCACTGCTAGGTGTTACAGTTCCTGCAGGGGGGAGATGTGAAGCACCTCCACCCAGCGCAGGCTTTTGTTTCTGTCCTCAGAGAGCACAAAGGCCCTCACCACATGAGGTCAGAAACTCGTCTCTCAGCAGCAGGCTGGCACAGACCAGTCAGTCCTGCACTGAACAATTGGGTAAAATACAGGGGGCATCTCTAAGATGCCCTCTGTGTGCATTTTTTAATAAATCCAACACTGACATCAGTGTGGGTTTATTATTCTGAGAAGTTTGATACCAAACTTCCCAGTATTCAGTGTAGCCATTATGGAGCTGTGGAGTTCGTTTTTGACAAACTCCCAGACCATATACTTAATATGGCCACAACTGTATTTACAATGTCTAAGAGAATATACTTAGACACTGTAGGGGCATATTGCTCATGCAGCTATGCCCTCACCTGTGGTATAGTGCACCCTGCCTTAGGGCTGTAAGGCCTGCTAGAGGGGTGACTTACCTATGTCACAGGCAGTATTTTGTGGGCATGGCATCCTGAGGGGGATGCCATGTCGACTTTGCCTTTTTCTCCCCACCAACACACACACTCTACAATGGCAGTGTGCATGTGTTAAGTGAGGGGTCTCTTAGGGTGGCACAACATATGCTGCAGCCCTTAGGGACCTTCCCTGGTCACAGGGCCCTTGGTACCACTGGTACCTTTTACAAGGGACTTATCTGTGTGCCAGGGGTGTGCCAATTGTGGAAACAATGGTACATTTTAGGTGAAAGAACACTTGTGCTGGGGCCTGGTTAGCAGGGTCCCAGCACACATTTCAGTCAAGTCAGCATCAGTATCAGGCAAAAAGTGAGGGGTAATTGCAACAGGGAGCCATTTCCTTACATATGTATTCCCAGATGGAGAACCGTGAAGCCCCATTCAATCATTAAAGAGAAATGTAGTCCAAGTAACAGAATAGTAGATCTATAAGTTTTCACTGGTCTGTATCCCTTACCCTGAGAAGCTAACGAGGCTCCCCTCTTCTATGTGACCTTGGCTTGTGCTCCTGGTGTTTCACAGGATCCCTCTCCTCCAGGGAACCACCCCTTTTTGTCTCAGTGACCTCTGCTTTCACAATCTAAGCCGTAATGGTCTTGCCATGGTCCCCATACTCTTTGGAATTTGTTTGGGCAGCCCCTCGCTCTATAGACCACTCTCTCCGCCTCCATAAAGTGTTTCATGCCAATGGCCTACTGACGTACAGTGGGGAGGGGTTTGGGATACCCCACCTCCCGGCTAATTCTTATGTGTCTATATAATCAGGTACTATGGCCCTGATTTCTGCGGAACATCTTCAAGTGGATGGAAAACCTGTTGGTGAACATACTTTGATATGCCATCTTTTAAAGGAGTAAGATTTTCTAATCCTCCTACTCCTAGATACAGTCATTTGTAGGATGGTAATTTAAATTTGAATTTGTTCATTTCCTGGCAGTATAATGAATTTCTTACTCTTAAATACCTTTTAGCAAAACTAACAACATTAATATGTTTAGTTTCATTGAAACGTGTATCTGATATTAAAGCTCTATATGTATCCTCAGTACAGTTTTCTCCAACTGGAGTGTCTTTCAGAATTCATAGAAGAACAAAAACAAACCTGTCCATGGTCCATTATCCCTACTTTCCTTCACATCCTAAACTCTGTGTTGGAAATTGTGTAAAAGTTTATAATGCAAAAACTGCAGATTTAACAAGGTCCTCCTCTCCCCAATTTTTGATTTCCTTCTTGAAACCTTTTAAACCTGTATCTTTCCCTACCCTTGCCCGTTGGGTTAGATAGATTTAAGAGGACCTAGAGCCATATATCGCCACATTAGCGTCATTTTCTTTCCTAATGTGGCAATATTATTGCTAAAACACCGCACCATATTTACATGGTAACTCCTTGCGCCACATTATGCCGTCAACAGGCATAATGTATGGAAAGGAGGCATTCCCCCTTCGGGGGGGCCAAAAGATTTCTTTGCACCATTTTTTGCTGCATTTTTATTGCCTGTACAGAGCAGACGTTAAAGGGAGGCACCCCATTATTCATAATAGGCCTCAATGTGCTTTGCAGGATTAGCATCTACATTTTTTACGCTAATCCTGCTAAGCGCCTAACTAGCGCCAAAAATATTGACGTAAGTTCCCAAACTACCGCCATGGTGTGCCGTACATGAAATATGGCGCACACATGGTGGCATTAGGGGGCGCAAAGGAGTGGAAGAAATCTGCCCCTATATGGTTTCACGTCTTACCAGCTCCATGAGTTATAACACCAGATTCTGGTGCGTTGTTTGTCATCACTCTGACTATTTCCCCTCTTATGCAATTTTTGAATGTATGCTTTGATTTTTATGGAAGAATAATTAGGCCACATCCTTTACATTACACTTGGTGCCTGTATTAAGGACATGTTTCCCCCTTTCTGTCATCTAAAAAAACATGGACAATAGAGAGAAAAAGCAGCTTTGTTGCTGTGCCTCCCTCAGTGCCTATTAAGTATGCAAGAACATCTCCACTCCACTCTACTCCCTGGTAACAGCCACACAATCACAATTCAGTGCAAGGTGCTAAATATTGAGCACCTTATGGCACCACTTATGATCTAGGGTCATACTTATGAGGCTCTTGCGCCACAGTTGCATCTCTTTTATGACGCAATGGAATTGCGAACCATTAACTAATATTTATGAGGCCATGAAAATCCACTTTGTGTGGCTTTGAATGGCCTCATATATATGGAGTAAGGCAAGACAGTGCAAATTGCTGTGTTGCCTTACTCTGTGCTAGGGAGGTGTTCCATGAGCGTTGAGATGCGTGTTCCCACGCAACAAACATGGATTTTGAGGCATATCCAGATTTACAAGACCTTGTAAACCTGAGGATGCGCCAAAACCTTTCCCCTCCATTCCCAAAATGGTGCCAGCGCACCGGGTAAGGACAGGAATGTGCCATATGCCATTGGCACATTCCTGCCCTTTCCCTGTGATGCAGGGCAACGTATCAAGGTAACTTGCTGCGCTGGCCTGCCCCACAAATCCATAAATATGCCCCCTAGTGGAAAGCTTTTAACATCAATCAAACAAGCAGGTACAGAAATCATCAAGGGCAGGAATGTTGAACTTGTCTCTGGTTCCCTAAGGTTTAATTTGCTGTTGTACTTACTATTGTCTGGAACCGTTCCTGCTTTCAGGTTTCATCCCCAAATCTCAGAACTTTTTCGCCAAGACTTACATGGAGACCACCAGGGATGCCCTCACAGACTTTGAACTGGACCAGCTCAAGATGGCTTCCCAGGAGCAGGAGATGACGCTAACAAATGCTCTGCAGTCAGGCAAGCGGGAGCCGCACACCGAGCAGGAGAAACAGGTAGGAGGGTTCCATGGTCTTTTTGAGTTCAATCTTTGAGCGCAAGAAACTGGTAGGAATGCTGTGCGGTCACGCTGAGCCAGTTCATCTGAGCAGGAGAAACAGATAGAATAGCTGTGGAATTTGTGAGTCTTTCAACTGAGCAAGAGCATCAGTATGTGCTGTAAGGAATTCATGAGTCCTTCCATCTGAGGCTGCTGTGTGGTCTTTTTGTGAGTTTGGTCATCCAAACAGGAGATGCAGCTATGATTGCTGTGTGGCCATCTCAAGTTCTTTCATCTAAGCATGAGAAAAAGGTATGAGTGATGTGTGGCCCTCGTGAGTCCTTTAAACTGAGCAGAACAGACAGGTAGGACTGGTCGTGGAAAGTCCTTTCATCTTAGCAGGTACAAAGGGTAGGACTAATACATGGATTTGTTGATCATCTGTGCAGGAGAAACAGGTAGGAGTGTTTTGGGGTCTTGAGGAGTTTCATGACATGAGAAAGTGAAGCAAGCAGTAGTGCTGAGTGGTCTTATTGAGTCCATTCATGAGAAGCAGCTGGGAGTGCTGTGTGGTCTTATTGAGTCCAGTCATGAGAAGCAGCTGGGAGTGCTGTGTGGTCTTGTTGAGTCCTTTCAATCGGGCATGGTAAAGCAGGAGAGGAGTGAGTGTCCCCTCAGGTTATCTTGCTTGAGCAGCAAAAACAAGTAGCGCTGCTGTGTGGGTGTAGACATTTTAGCGCCAAGCTACCACAGGTTAGTATTTGTGCTTGAGAAATGGAGTAAGTTAAATTAAATTAAATGTCATTTTCTCAAGACCTTTTAATTGAGCAGGAGAAACAGGAGTGCTAAGAAGGGTTGTTGAGTCATCTGAGGAACTAAAACAAAAAGGTGTGCTGTATGGTCTTATTCAGTCATTTATTCTGATCAGGAGAAGCAGTCAGAAGTGCTGTGCAGTCTTATCCAGTCCCTTCATCCAAGATAAAGTAGCAGAGGAGTAGGGGTCTTACTATCAAGTGAAGTCTGTGGTCACCTCCAACCTTTTTGCTGTACCACGCTATGCAAGTTGTAACAGCTTACTAATCGATTAATATTGTAATGAGCAGCCCAGACCAAAAACTGTAAAATGTCTAATGCTTTATCCAGTGTTTCTGGTCTGATGCCTGACCTCGTGCAGAAGACCACAGAAACCTCTTCCATCGTTATGCTTACTCTTTTGCTTCTTGGTGGGACTATATGAGAATCTAGAAGGAGAAGCATAAAACCATGGAATGGTATTTAAAAGGCACTTTTCTAAGTGATCTCTAATAAATTGTAATATTGACTGGCTCACAGGTGCTCAACTAGGAGTATTTAGGTTTGTTGATTTTGGATTTCTCATTTCTGACCTCACCTATGAACCATTTCCACGTGGACGGTCACTGCATGAAAATAACTGATTTTATTTGCTCAACATACTCTACTGCATGATTAATTCAGGGACTATTATGTCAGCATTATCTGAGAACAGAAGGGAAGAGAGGATGGAATCTGTTCATGTAGAACCTGCACCATAATGAATGATCGGTATCTACTAGAAACTTACCACGGGGCTAAATGTTTGCGGTGAGAAATGATCTCAGTACAGTTGCAAGTCTGTTTGCATGGTACAATGAACTCTATCCGTTGAATGGCTGGGTTACAAAATCTGGATTAAAAAGTAACACACAATTTGGATTACAAAATTATCCACAGAAAGCAAGAGTCTCACTGCTGAGTTGGAAGCATGCCATGATCAATAACCAAGACGTCTTTTAAATATAAATTGGAGGAATGTTGAAGTCCTTTAAATGATTGCTCTTGTGCTACTCAACCGACACAACACATTGTTTCTCATGGCAATGGCCTAAAAACATGCACTGCTCTTGATCACCATTCTAGATATTTTTACTTTATTCACCCACCAGGCCCTCCTGCAGGATGATTTAAATCTGTCAATGGATAAGAAAGTTAGCAAGTGAGTGGTAGTGGATTGTAGGTCATTAAGACAAGGTTGAGTTGCACAACAATTCTCCAGAACTTTGACCATAATTTGCTGTTCAATGTTGGTTGATACTTCAACAGACCTTCTTTATCAGATGAAAGGTATTCTGTGAGGACCAAACTAAAACCAACGTCAATGTTAGTTGAATAATTTATTTCTGATCAGGCACTTCTAAAGACTTGTACAGTGTTGACTAACTCAGAAAGTAGGAAATGTGCTATTCCACTATTTGTGATACCCAAAGCACCTATTTTGCCCAAAAGTAGTTGAATATTCTGTATATCTTTGTCGATATTAGGGCAAAGTGTAACTCTACAGAAAGAGAACACTGAAATAGTGAGCAATGTGAAATTGGGTATGCTAAACCAAAAAAGAGTGTGGGCCTCAATTCTTTATTTATTTACTTAGAAATTTCTTGGATCCTTTCAGCTTGCAGACCTGCATCATATGTCGCCTGAACTTTACTTCAATCTAATCAATAATGAAATGGCATCACTTTATGTGCATTTGCGCAACTAATTTCAAATCTACAATTGAATATGTGGTACCGATGGCATTAAAGGAAGACATACTAACACCTCTAATCAATGAGGCATCCCCGGATCCAAACAACGTGTACATTTCATATTGATTTGGATTCTAATACAGCTCACTGTAATCACGAAATGACATTGTAGGATGAGCAGCACAGTTAACAGAAGAATCCTGCTTAATTCAAATTCATCAATCTCCCGTGTAGTCATGCTCTTTCTGAAGGGATCATTTTAGAGCATATACATGCTACTCCAGCATTTTCCTTGTCAGGTTTGAAAGTGTTTGCTGCTAGGGTTCCAAACCTATTGCACCATCTTTGACACTTTATTTAAATAACAATTCCAAAAGTAACTCTGCTGATACGGTCTATGGCATGCATTTTACAGCTACACCTGTACCTTGGTAAATCTATGGACTTTTATTGGGTAATGATGGAAAAGTTTTTTTAATATGCACAAATTGTGATATTTGATGACAAAACAGACTACCACTTAAAGAAGCTGAAGACAGGTGAATCACAGCATCAGTGTCAGCTAATGGCACTCTTTAGTATGTGATTATTCAACCTGTGTCAGCACAGTTAATATTTCAATCAAACATTGGACTACAGTCTTTTCTTGATATTTAACAAAATCCATTGTTGCCCTTTTAGCTTCTCACTGCCAAGTACAGGACCCCTCTTCCTGCAGTTGCAAAAGATGCAGAACCATTTTCATCACCATACGCCTTCCAGGACCTGGGCTCGCCTTACTACATGGATGAAGACAACCCACACAAATACTTTATCTCAGGTGAGCTGAATCGGGATGGTGCGGATGTGGGAGATAGTGGGGAACAAAGGGCCAGATGTATTAAAAACTTTTGCACTCGCAAACGGTGCGAATCGGTAAATTCGGCTGTTTGTGAGCGCAAAACAGTGGTCCGCGATGCATGAAATGCATTCGCAGACAACAAATAAGAAATTGCTAAAATTGCAATTTCTTGCGTTGCGACCTGGAAATTGCAAGTCGCAATTTGCAATTCGCAATTTCCAGGTCGCAAGGCTATGCTGGAAAAAATCGCAAATTGCGATTTTTCCACAAATTGCATTTTGCACTTGCAAAATACCATGCTTTGCAACCAGGTGGTAACCTGGTACAAAATTTTAAAATACAGTTAAACTGCATTTTTTAATTAAACATGTAAAGCACACATGCCCTTTTGGCGTGTGTGTACCTTACATGTTGAAAAAAAAGTTTTTGGGGTGCAGGAGAGGGGGCCTTAGGCCCCCAGCACCCTGGCCTTTTGCATTTCCAAAATTGCGATTTCTAGTTCAGAAATCGCAATTTTGGAAATGCAAAATATTCACAGCTATGGGCCATAGCTGCGAATGGGGCCGGTATCGCAATTTGCGATTCGGTAATAGCATTTGCGATTTTTAAGAAATCGCTATTACCGATTCGCAAATGTGATACATGGCCCTTTGCGAGTCGGTAATAGCGATTTCTTAAAAATCACTATTACCGAATCGCAATGAGCCGTGATGGTACATCTGGCCCAAAGAGCTGAGGAAAGATGTGCGGCTTTTGTTGGATTACGTTTACACCAGATGTAAATGAGAGCATATGTACTGAACTGGGTGTCTTTTAAGTCAACTGATTACAGAGAAAGAGCTGCTTAAAGGAGACTGTTAGACCTGACAGCCTTAGTGTGGCCATCTCACAACCTTTTGCTTGCCTCCCTCTGTTTTTCTGACCCTGTTGTTGCTGGTTTTAGGACTCTGCGCACTTTACCACTGCTGACCAGTATTAAAGTACATGTACTCTCTCCCCTAAACATGGTAACATTGGTTCCTACCCAATTGGCATAATTGGTTTACCTATATGTCCCTAGTAAAATGCAGTAGATGTGCCAGGGCCTGTAAGTTCAATGCTGCTAGTGAGCCTGCAGCATTGATTGTGCCACCCAAATAAGTAGCCCCTTAACAATGTCTCAGGCCTGCCAGCGCAAGGCCTGTGTGTGCAGTTTCACTGGCACTTCGACTTAGCATTTAAAACTACTTGCCAAGCCTTAGATTCCACTATTTCTACATATAAGTCACCCCTAATTTAGGCCTGCGGTAACCCATAGGGCAGTGTGCTATGTAAGTAAAAGGCAGGACATGTACTTATGTGTTTTACATGTCGTGGTAGGGAAAAACTCACCAATTCGTTTTCCTGTACTGTGAGGCCTGCCCATCTCATAAACTAGCACTAGAACTGTCCTCATATACTTTAAAGTGATAGATTCTGATCTGGAAGGAGTAGCCCTGTCATGTTTAGTACTGTCAGAATATTAATAGAAAATCCTGCTTACGGGTGAAGTTGGATTTAATATTATTATTTTAGAAATGCCACTTTTAGAAAGTGGGCATTTCTCTGCACTTAATGCCATCTGTGCCTAACAGCCCTGTCTCCAATCTACGTCTGGTCTGTGCTGGTTGACAGCTCCCCTTGTGTATTCCACCCAGACAGCCATAAACACAGTACACTCAGGCCCACATTAAGACATTAGGAGTATAAACAGCCTACCGCCGCGGTGATGGCAGCCAAAAGTCTATAACCGCGGCTACCATCCGTTCGGCAGATTATAACCACAGCCAGACTTCTGCCACAAGAAGGGTGGAAATACGGCCGTGGCCATACGGGCGGATGGTGGTAAGGAGGCGCTGCTACCACCAGCACCGCCACGCCAGTAGACCGCCGCCAGCCGTATCATGACACATGATACGGCCTGGCGGTGTTCTGCTGGCGGCAGCAGTGCCCCATCCCGTTCCCTGCCGGAAGACCACCTGGATGCAGGTAAGTTGGGCTTCCGACAGGGGAGGGGGGCGGGGGTGTTGTGTGTGTGTGTCTGTGGGGTTGTGTGCATGAATGTGTCAATGTGTGTAGTGTTGTTTTCGTGGGTGTATGTATGTGTGTGAATGCGTGTAAGAATGGAAATGTGTATGCGTGTCTGCATGTCAGTGTGAATGTGTGTACGGATGTGTGCAAGCATCAATGGATGTATGTGTGAATGGATGCGTATATGCCAGTGTTAGTGAGTGGGTGTATGCGTGGTGCATGTCTGCGAGTGTGTGCTTGTATGGGGGTGAGGGATTAAAAGGGGGGAGCGTGTATGGAGGAGGGGTGGGGAGCGTCTGGGGAGAGTTTGGGGGGGGGGTTAGCCTCCAACCAGTGACAGGGAAGGAATTCCCTGTCACTGGTAGGGCCTACCGCCATGGTTTTCGTGGCGTTGCTAACACCACGAACACCATGGTGGTAGACAGGGTCAAAATGCTGCCGTTGGTACAATAGCAGCCGCTAGGCTGCATATTGTTATCTCCAGCCTGGCGGCTGCTACCGCCATAGCAGTAGGAATGGTAAATTGCCGGGTTGGCTGCAGCCAACCTGCCAATGTCATAATGTGGCGGTATGTACTACCACCTACCGCCGGGGTCATAATGACCCCCTCAGTCACATCTGCATACTGAATGAGTCTCCCTGGGCAGGAAGGGTAGAGGGCTCTCTCTTACACTTCAATGGCCAGTGGCCTCCCCTCACACAAAGGACTGATGACCCCCCACAGGGATCATTGCAGACAGGGCTGGACTGAAACGGGAACTTGTGTACTTCAAAACTACTCTTTAAAGTTACCCCCACTTTAAAGGCTTTTTTGGGTATATAACCTAGGTCTCTGACCTCACCAAATCAGACACTTCTGGACTTACACCTGGACTCTGTCAGAGAGACTGCCTGGCTGCCCAAAGGACTCATCTGGACTGGTTTGCTGAAGGACTGCTTTCCTGCTGTCGCCCCGCTGCCTAGTACTCTTGACTCTGCTGGAAGGACTCTGCCTTCCTCCTAAAGTTCTCTCAAAGGGCTTGGATTGAGTTTGCCTCCTGTTTCTGAAGTCTCAGGGCCAACAAAGACTTCACCCCTTCAGGAAATCCTCATGCATTGGAAAATTGATGCTACGCCTGCAGAAATCGTCGCAGCATCTGCATCGTAGCTGGAAAATCACCGCCCCCACTGACCAGAACGATGCAGCACCGGACTTGCAACCGGAAATTGACACGATGACGCCCTTGCAGCTGAAATTTCACCACATTGCCTACCAGATCGACACAGCACCTGCTCCTTCTACCAGCGCATCAAGGATGTTCAACGAATCGTCCCTGGGTGTCAAAATATCCCTGCATCTCAGTGAGGAACCAAGGCTGGGCCCCTGAAAATTGATACATCACGTTGCAGCATGAAAAGAAACAACGCATCATCTGTCCTGTGCCGGAAAATCCGATGCAGCGCCTTACTTTCAACGCATCTCCTTCCTCTATGGCCCACGCATCTATTTTTGATGATTCCAAGGTACTGTGTGTTACAAAGATACAACCACTGACTCTTAAGGATTGAGACTCTTTTATACCTTTAAAAAGTGATATCTGGACTTGTGCATATTGAATTTATGTCGTTTGATCTTATTTTATTATCTATTTTTCTAAACCTGTGTGGTGTATTTTTGTGCTGTTTTCACTGTGTTACTGTATGAGTTATTGCACAAATACTTTACACATTGCCTTCGAAGTTAAGCCTACCTGCTCTGTGCCAAGCTACCAAAGGGTGAGCACAGGAGAATTTGGGTTGTGTTGTGACTTACCCTGACTAGGATTGTGGTCCCTACTTGGACAGGGTGCATACCTCTGCCAACTAGAGACGCAATTTCTAACAGAGACACACTGTCCAATGAGTTAAAATTTCTCCTTATTGTTGGAGGAAAGATCAAATTCATTATAGTAATCAAGAGGTAGGCATTTGGAACCATAGGTAATGGCGTTAAAGAGGATGTAAAGTTTTTGTTTGATCCATTATGACAAACGCTATTGAACACTCCTCACTGAACATTTTAACAAAAGCTCTAGTATCTCCTGATGTCATGCGTCTATTGGACCGAGGGTAACTTGGTTTTAGAAACTTAGCTACATATAAGTCCAAGTACAAGGGCTTATATCCATCGTAGGGTGCAAAATAATTTTGAAAGCCGGTGAAATGTTTTCATTCTAGCCGTAACTGGTCTTTTAATCTAGTAAACTTTAAATACTCTGAAGCAGATATTTCATGTGTTATATTCTCATCTTGCTTATGGATATATTCATGGAGTGTAACTAAAATCTCTTTCCATCAAGCATTCTATAGAGCTAACCACCTTATCTAGAAGGCTGAGCAGAATGGAATTCTGCTTTTTCTGTGGTGCATTTAACGGTTTGTAAAAAATCAAACAAGAAAGTTGGGACTATGAATGTTCAAGGATTCTCTATGGCCAGGGCCCCTAGAAAACCTCCATTTCACCTACATGCACGTCCTTATATTTCTTTCCAAATGTATACGTGGGTTTCCACATGGAAATCTGGATCTGGTAGGAAGATAAATACCAACTTTATACACCTGTAGGTGATATTTAAGGTGTTTCCACAGTAGGAACAATCACATATGTAATGGTGGTGCAGATGAAGGTCTTCTAGATAGGGGAAATGTGCCCTTGGTTAAAATTAAACAATTTTGAAAGAATGCAATCTAGTTGCTGATGGTTCTAAAAAATCATAAAAACATTGGCAAGGTGCTGTTGATCCATGTACGAACTTTATTTAATTAGCTTCTGTGCTTCACCCCTATGTCATACTTCCAGGTTTTACTGGGTATGTGCCTCGTGCTCGTTTCCTGATTGGTTCCGGCTACCCCGTAATAACAAACCATGCCATGGTGGAGTTTGGCAAGATGACATCGAACAGGAGCTTAGCAGGTGACAGGTTGGCCGAGACCCGACTGCACAGCAAAAGTCTTCCTGAGCTTACCAAGATCTACCCAACCAACCTAGGTTTACTGCCCCGCTACACGGGTTATGTGCCAGGTGAGTTTCAGATAAGTATTAGCTAAGAGAAGCAGGAAAAGGGCAAGGCTTTAGGTCGGATAACTAACTCATGGCATCCAGGTTTTCCACTCAAGAAGCAGGAAGGGATTAAAGTAATCCCTCCGAACAACATTTCAAGGTGCAAAGCAAGTTCCTGTGGTGTCTTCAAGAATTTGGAAAAACATGTTTGCCTCAAAATTGGACAGCAACTTGAGGTTGGGCACAAAAAAGGACAATAAATAAGCAAGTAGTTCTTCTGGTGTTCCCACCCCATGTAGATACCTACAGCATAACTACTATCTACCTACATATATATATATATATATATATATATATATATATATATATATATATATATATATATATATATATATATATATATATAAACAAAAGTTACAGGGACGTTATACTTAGGTTCTCAGTTTATTCACACAAAACCATAGAAATTCAGCAGTTATAGTTCTGGTTATTTCATGTAACTATATCTTGTGAACTAAGGAAAATGGGGGGAACACGTTGCATATCACTAATGTTAGTAGGTGCATGAGTGTCTCAGTGGGTCTGTGAGTGGGTGCATCAGTGTCTAAGTGGGTCTTCGAGTATGTGAATATCTTTTTTTGTTTTGACCTATGGGGTCAGGGTACCTCCACTCTGACCCCTAATACTACTTTGGAAAATTATTTACCAGCCCACATCTCAGCCCCAGGGACCATATCTTGGTATAGAAAATGGTGACTGCAATTTTCTGCTCAGGTTGCGGCAAGCCAATAAGGGCCTTGCTATGGTGCGAGGGTTAGCGAATCTGCCACAAGTGGATTTCCGCAGGATTCATGCCTCTTCTATACAAATCTGGTTTTCCTTTAATTTCTCTAAAACTACTGAACGGATTTACATAACAAAAAGCATGATCTACAGACCAGAAGTTATCTTTCTGCCAAATTTGGTGTAATTACATCCAGTGGTTCAGGTGTCTGAATGGGAATTAACATGGGAAACATACTTTTTTGGACCACCCCTTTTTTCCCAGCCCCCGCTTGAGGGATCACCCTGAAAATTTCCATGCACACCAAGGCCCTTCGGCACAGTTTTTTGGGGGGAAAATTTCATGAAGATTTTCCAAACGGCACCAAAGATATAGCCAAGTCAAAAAAACACTTTTTCTATGAAAACTAGATCCTAACTATAACCACCTACTGGCCAGTAGGTAACAAATGTACATATATACATATAAATATATACACGTACAGCGCAAAATAACTTTGGCTGGGAAAACTGCAGGCAATTATTTTGGAATGCTTGATAGACAACCTACCCAACAAAGCAGAAGATAAGGCAAAGCATTCAAAAGAGTGGCATGCAGAACCTTGAAAGCACTGCTGTTACTACAAACCTTCCAGAAGCCCACCATATTGTCAGACTTTTGTTTAGAATCAACTTTTAACATTCTATAGTCTTAGGCCCTGATTTGAATCTTGGTGCTAATTTGGTTTCAAGACCAAACTAGGCCTGAGGGGCATACTTATGGTCCCTTAGTGCCACCTTGCCTCACATTAACATCATTATTTTTGACGTTAATGTGGCCCAATGAGGCAGAAATCCCCATGCCATATTTACAGAGTGGCACTAAAAGGGGCTTCCATTCTTTGGAATGGGCCCCTATGTACTCTGCAGGAGTCAACACAACTTACATCCCTGGTGGTTGGGTGTAAACTACCAGTGTGGCCCTCTTGGAACAATTCTCATCGCAATCAAGACATCTTTATCCCGGGATATTGTATGGACACATCGGATGTGCGAACATGATAGCATAACCACCTTTCTGTATATGGTTTACTCTGCAGGAGTAGCGCCAATATTTTGAAAAATGACGCTATTCCCCCCTGCCCTGCGCCATGGTGTGCCGTATTTTAAATACGGCGCACACATGGTGGCAGTAAGGGGGTGCTAAGGGGTGCAGGGAAAGTGCAGCGCCACGTTCCACTGGCCCCTAATCTATACTTTCTGGTGCAAAACTGCGGGAATGTAGTTTTGTACCAAAAAGTACAGCGCCAGCTTGCACCATTCCTGAGCACCAGCCGGGTGCTAAATTAATAAAATGGCGCAAGCTGGCTTGGGCTAGCGTCAACGAAAATGACACTAGCCGGGTGAGGGGGGCGGTAGAGAAGGAGGAGGTTGTGCTCCAAAAAATGACGCTAGCCTGGTTAGAGACAAAAAAAATGCCTCTAACTAGACTAGCGCCATTTCCTGGCACACAACCACCAAAAACATGATTCCTGTCTCAAAACGACAGGAGTCATGACCACCACCCTAATGGCCAGCACAGGGGACAAGTGTCCCCTGGGCATGGCCACTGCACCCTGTGCCATGCAGGGGGCCCCAAGTTAGGGTTCCCGATGGCACTTTCAAAAACAATAAACATACTTACCAATACTTACCCTACTTACCTGGGATTGGGTCCCCCCTCCTTTGGTGTCCCTCTGGTGTGGATGGGGGTGTTACTGACGCTTGGTGAGGGCACCTGTGGACCCATTCCATGGTGTTTAACCATGGAAATGGGTCCACATGTCCCCTAAAGCCTGGTCTGACCCAGGTGTTAAATAATGGTGCTAAGGAAGCTTAGCACCATTATTTAGCCCTGCCTCCCACCCGTGCGTCATTTTAGCACGGGGGTAAATATGGCACTAGGGGGATAGTACAATTTTTTGGATGGGAACACATACCTTGCATCTCATTGACGCAAGGTAGGTTCATGCATCCAAATCCAAAGAATAGTGCAAAGTCCAATATTTTGACACTAGACTTGTCTAGCATCAAAATATAAATATGGAGTTAAGTTTGCACTGCATTTGCGTAAAATAAATAACGCAAATGCGGCACAAAAAAAAAGTATAAAAATGGGCCTAAGAATCTCTATACTGTATGCTGATGTGCTGTTTGCACATGTGCTATTTATGTGCAAATTTCCTGTCGAGTGTGGAACACTGCTACATGTTTCAAAATGCACAGATCAAATTGTTGTATTATTTGCCAATAAGACTCTCGAAAGGCTCTACTTTCTTAACTTTTTTGTGGAAATAGAAGGGGAAAGGTAATTTGCACAAGGGCAAATAGCAAAACTTCAATTAGCTCATGGGCAGCTAACTCCTAACTTGAGTTTTCACCTAAAACAGAATTAGCACCAAGGCTGTAATCAGGGCTCTAACAGACAGAGGTGCTTATTCAGGGAATAATCTGCATGGTGCAACAAAATTGCGTCATACACAAACCAATGAATCATTGAAATGATATACCTAATTTACCCACTTTAGAGAAGTTATATTTGGTCACTGTCTTTATTCTCATCTGCAACGAGTAGAGCATTATTCCTGTAATTTCCTCTTTCTGTCTGGAAGCTAAGGATAGTTGTTTGTTTCAAACCAGAGCATACTCAAATATTCATCATTGGGTTGCAACCAAAATTAATTTGTAACTAATGACTAACCCAATTCTGAACAAGACGTGATTGTGAAAGTTCAGTGGCATCAACATAATTAGAATTGAAGCAGTTGTTAAATTTTAAAGACTATGGGCCTCATTTACTAGGAAAAGACGGAGCGCAGCGTTGTGCCACATTTAGCAGTGCTGTGCTCCGTCATTCCCTGTGTATCCCCCCGTGCCGGCACTAAATTAGCTGCCTAGATCCAACACAACCACTCTTGTGCCATGGTGCAAGGATGGCTAGATTGCAAGGGAGATTGTTTTTGTGCAGATTGTTCTGCACAAAAATAATCTTTAATGGCGATTTGCTCCTTCAATGTGTGCTGCAGAATGAGCCATTATGTGGGAACCATTTCAGGAGTGTCCGACCCATCAGGTGTTACTGGGCCCAGACCGTGAGATTCAGGGCCAGCTACTAGTGGTGTCGTGGGGTTAGTGCTACTACTGAAATGAGAACTCAGCACTAACTACACCGCTTTAGGACTTGACTCTCAGTGGATCATGGTAAAGCCGTTGAAGGCTTTTTCAGAGAGGTGGTGTGGGGTTAGAGACTCAGAACTCAATACGCAACAAATAACGTTTAATAGCATCAATGTCCGGCCAGTACTAGGTTTATCAGAAGAAAGGTATTTTATTCCACTGTTCTACACTCGATTAGATTTACTACAAGTAATAGACAAACGCCATTCCTTGGTACTAATGGAAAAAGTACAAATAGGGGTTACAGGGATAGACACTCAATGTAAAATGTCTTGAATCATGGTCATGTGAGGGAGATCTCAGTGATATAAGGTGGAGGAACAGATCCTGCTGTTTATTCCCACACAAAGTTATTCCTTTCTGCACACTACCCACTCATTGAGGGGTCAAAGTCACAATATCTGGTCTGGGTAAAGTTGTTCAGTCTCTTTAAATGATTTGACTGTGCCTGCTATGTTGCTGTCTGTTGGATTGAAGCTTATCCAGGTGGAGTGGATGGTCTTCTGTGCAGTGAGGCTTGGCTCTCAGTCTGGACCAACTTATGAAGCGCACAAGGACAGCTGGCACCTGCAACCATCTGTTAAGTAGCAGCAGCGTCAGCACCAGTCTGCTTAGTGTGCCCTGGAGGCAGTGGAGTTTGCAGTCACGCAGATCCTGTTGCTTGAGTGTTCCTGGGACTGTAGTGCCTAGCCCAAACAAACAGGTACTCATCCCTAGTGGCCCTCTTCAAGACTGTCTTGACTTTTCATTGGTACTTGTAGGTTCTTCAAAGTCTGAACACATCAGTCAGTCATAGCATGTTGTTGTACTTCAGCAATTTCTGGTGCTGCTTTTCCCAATGGAACTCGCCTATGGTGGAATAACAGGAAACCTTTGCTTGCAAATGGTCACTGTGGATACTGCGGCGGAGACATGTCCTGCCCCTAGATCTCATGCTCTGTGTCTTGGTGGTGGTTGTACCTCATGTCACAAGACTTTTTGCTTGCTTTCTATGGCTGAATCCATTGCAGTCTTCTCATCTTCAAAACAGCCTTTTCTGTGTGCAAGGGCACTTTTTAGTGCCCCTCCTGAGCAGTCAGTCATCTCTCTCCCTTGAAGTTGGTTGCAGGATGCACCTTCGGACAGTCTAGTTACATCTTCCCCAGTTTATGGTCGCCAGCCTGGCAAGGGGAGCTGGCAGTCAGTACCGTAATACTGAATCTAAGCAGATTCTTCTGGTCACCACCGGTGTGGGGGCCCAGGTTTCTGATAAGAAATCCTTGGCAAACTGTCTGCATGTTTTCGTCATATTTTTATATCCAAGTTTCAGACAGACTTTATGCATTTCAATACTTTACTTCTGTGATCAGTTCTGGCAAGTCATGCAACTTTATAATTTCCATGCAGACTGGTCCAGACATAGGGGGTTATTCCAACTTTGGAGGAGGTGTTAATCCGTCCCAAAAGTGACGGAAAAGTGACGGATTTACCACCAGCCGTATTACGAGTCCATTATATCCTATGGAACTCGTAATACGGCTGGTGGTATATCCGTTACTTTACCGTCACTTTTGGGACGGATTAACACTCCTCCAAAGTTGGAATAACCCCCATAGTGTGTGAGAAAAGTGTGAGCAGTGACGAGGGAAGGAGCTGGAAGACTCCTCTCAGTTGAAACCCAAAACAAGGTTATTTAAGATAAGTGGGCTGACTTGATTGACTCGCGTCCTCAGGTTTCATCTACTTTATTATTTACTGTATGCACAGCTCCTTTTATCTTTGTGTCCTATATTACCTTTTTGGGGTTATTTGATGCTTTTTTGATCTTTTCCTCCTCCACCTTCAGGAGTTCCTATTTTTTCCTTACTGGGCTGCACTATGCAAAATGATGTCATGGCTTGTTGTTGCGTCTTCCTTTGTTTTGACGTTGCTACTTTTTACTTTATGGAAAATCTTAAATAAAGTTCAGGAAAAAAAAGATAGGTGGGCTGCCCTACTCAGCTACCTATTAACCATCAGGAGTCCCCCTACCAGAGAATAAAGAGTCACAAAAGGAAAGCAGGAAAGTCCCTCTTCACTGTGGCCATCTACAAAGATCCTTGGAATGTTTGAAAGGACTCTCCAATTCTATTCTCATGGGCAGTCTTGATTGTCTTTCTCTCACTCTCTTTCTCACCATTTTAAATACCACTGATTTGACCCCTTTGAAAATGGAAGCCAATGAGGCAATTGTCACATTACTTCACACACATATGTGACTAACATACATATGCATAGACATTCTACTCCTATCCCACACACATGAACGAAGGACATAGTTGTAGGGACTGGCAGATGCTGCAGCGCTACGAAATCCAAGCTATTACTTAAACTGGATAGTGGATTTTGTGCAAGAGGTCAATGGATCGACGCAACATAGGACTGAGAGGATGTCATCAATGAGTAATGCAATTTTCAACATTAAATAACAAATGTAGAATTCTGAACCTTAGTCAATGATGACACCAGTTTATTAAGAAGAATTATGAATTTATTACCCTAAATTAACAATGTTAGTGTCACGAAAATAACTCTCTAACACAAGTGATAAGCATGTAAAATGAATAGTGGCTGATTAGAACGCCTTATATATCGGAGTTTAATCGAAACAATCAAGCTGATAATCTCCAAAATAATAACACTGATTAGCAACACCAGAATAGGTAACAATGGCAAAGTATGCATTGGTACAAACAATCAAAGAGTGTCAATATAAATCTTGAGCATTTGAAGTTAATATCTTCACTAACCACATATTAGCATCAACATGTTGGGCTTCATGTAAAAGAATTTAGAAAGCCACATTTTGGAAAAAACATACTATCTCAGGCTATTATAAGCAATCATTATTAATATGCAGCAATCAAATTATACGTTGCAGCTGGTACTTGCAAAGCAAAGAGACACATATATTGTCGCGTGGGCTCTCATTATCCTAAATTAGACTACTGGATTTCTAGGTAGCAGGATCGTTCCTGGTGTGGGGGACTGAGTCTGACCCACTTGGAAGTACCTCTGTCACCCTAAATCCGTTTTTGCTCCGGCTAACTAGCAGTGCCTCATCTCTCCCATGGGGAAGGGATGATTGGGCAGCCGAGCGCATGACATCTGTGGAACTTCTCAGGGAAGTCGTGGTCACTCAGATCCAAACCAGCTCTCTCATTTACAGTATGATCTCATATACAAATGACAAAGGCAGTTTGAGTTTTATAGATTGTTTTTAATAAAACGACTGCATTTTAGATAGTAAGGCGTGAGCCGCAATAACCAGAACCATACAACACAGTAGGATTGAAATAGTCACTATGAGAGTGAAACATAAAAACAACGCTATCATGGTGTTAATAGATTCTATTCTCTCTCAATAGGTTATATTTCAAGCACAGCATGTTAAGCTCTTAGCTTGCCTTTCAGATTCCCCTGGAAACCATCAACCCTCATACCTGAGCAAAGGCCTGTGATCAGGTTCAGCATCTGCAACGAGGCAGTCAGCGTCTAGTTGTGGTTCTCTGGCCGGAATCTCCCTCTTGCGTGTATTAGGACAAGGAAGTGTTTTTATAACTAACATGTCAGTGTGATCACAAAATGTCCCTACGCAAGAATGTATCCAAAGACTAAACTCCTACCACGTCTATCGGCAATGTACCAGACTGTATCCTTGACTGGAGCCCAGAGTGAGCAAGAATGTGTTATTGAGAACTCCAGCGCTGAAGTAGGCTAAACAGTGTGATATCAAAAATAAAACAAGACTGTAGAATTGGCTATTTGAAAAATAACAGTACAAAGCTGAATAAAATGCATCTAGAGCAAAGTGCACAAAGGCTCAATGCTGCAAGCAAATGCGCAAAGGATACATATACCCGACCACACTACAATATCATTACGATTTTATACATTACCCATAGAACAACAAAATGCAGTCTACTTCAGCAAAGGGACACCATCAGGTATATATTCAGAAGATCAGGCCTATCGAGTGCTAACCCCACACTGCTAGTATGACTCGAACCATCAACAGGAACTCTTGAACACACAATCTCCTCTCCCTCCCTAGAGTCTGCCTGTAGAAAATCCTACCCAGGTTGTTATACTAATCTTCAAAAAGTTTATGATTGGTCAGTACATGGGGTGGTTATGATTCAACCAATAGTAGCTCTAATTGATAACCTAAATGTTATAACATCTACCTCAAACAGGACATTTTCATAACAGTAACTTTTCCTCTTCCGTCTCATCTGTGGCTCCTTTGATCCACCTCGTCTAAACTTCTTTTCTCAGGAAGAAACTTCTTACAAGGTATCATCTACTTCCATCCTCAAGGAACAAACTACATATTAGTGAAAATTTCAGACAATAGAACATTCAATTTATGGAGGAACTTGGTTAAACATGTTCTTGTACAAGTTGTGCTGCAGCTCTGAGGGGCCCTCTCCAGTACCCGTACCCTAGGTACCAGGGGTTCCATTTACTAGGGACTTGTAGAAGGGGTTAAGGGCCTGGTCACTTGGGGATCAAGTCACCAGGTGTCTAGTTTTAGGGAAAGAACTCTGGCATTGGGGATCTGGTTTATAGGAGCCCAGTGCACTTCAGTCAAAGTTGCATCTAAAAACCAAGAAACAAAGTTGGGGAGAGAGTACTGCAACCAGAATCCAGCTCTCTGCAGTTACATTTCAAATTAGGAGATATTTCTTTGGTGGAAAATGTGCATTCCCATACATTCACCCATGGATTTTGACGTATTACCTGACTTAAGCTAATAAACCTGTGAATGTGTCAGAAAGCTACACCTTACCCTGTGATGAGACAATATCAGGATATTGACATCTGTCTCCAGCGGAGGGCTAACAATCACATCCTGGTGTCATTACCACCATCAAAGACATAATTAGGCTGTTAAGGTCTCTCTTAAACAGGAGGCCAATAATGATATGGTGTTGTCCAATAATTGTCCATAATCAGGATGTTGAGGTCTCCGTGAAACACCACATCCTAAATCATCTACCATCTTAGAGAGTCATAACCAATGTGTTAAGGTTTAGCTACATCCAGGTGTCCAAACACTACCCAATGAAAGTGAGACATAATCAGGACATTGAGGTATCTCTCTAGCAAAACAAAGGCCAACAGTCACATATTTGTATCCAATTACTACCATCAGAAAAAGACATAATCAGAGTGTTGAAGTCTCTGTCCATCCAACTTACGACCAACTGCCACATCCTGGTGGTCAATTACCACCATGAGAGAGAGAGCCAGAGAGACATAATCACAGTGTTGAGGTCTCTCTCTATCCAACCGATGGCCAGCATTTCCATTGTGGTGTCTAATCACTTCAGTCAGGGAAACATATAATCAGGGTGTTGAGGTTGCTCTTCTAATAGAGCCACAATCACATTGTGGTGCCCGGTCACCACCATCAGAGAATGACTTGGGGTCTGATTTAGGTCTTGACGGAATTACTGCCATCCCACTAGCGATCCCATGCACTCCATGTAGTCCTTCAAGCAGATGGAGTTCGGACCACCGTATTTAGATGTTTTTTGCCTGAACCGCCGACAGCGATGGAGTGCTCTTTCTAACCATCAGGCTCCCACCAACAATATTTCGATGTTACAGTTCTGCAGATGGTGTTCTGGCAGCAGATTGCTGATGGAGGGAGTCCATAGCGGGAGCCAATGTAAATTGTACAATGGCAGTGGCCAGGACAAAAAAGGATGTAACACTTACCCCATATACTTTACTCATGTATGTCCACCTGCATTACACATTACGCAGCACACTACATACACACCATGATAATTTGCCATTCCACCACAACACAATACGTACAAGCAGCAAAGGGCACAATGTAATACATCCCAAAACACAACATACACATATTATTGATGCAACACCCCATACAACACAACCATAACTTGCAACATATTTACACACTCATCTACAAAAACGCACTCACACAAAAGCACAACTACATGCATCACAGCAATGACCACAACCAAGCAACCACACTCACCAGAATGTTGCACATGTTGCACACAGCAACATAACAGACAACCAGCCCTACACAACAGCATTAGACACACATGCAAGTGGCACACATACAGCCACAACCACTTCACCCAATCAAGCTCCCTCTACCTCAGACAGCCAATCCACTCACACCCCTCCAAGACAAAGCTGTGAGGTGCCAGATATGTGCTTAACAGGTGCCCATACATGAGGAGGAAACCCCTGGACTATAGGCAGTAGACAAGTGAAGGGCAACACAGCCAGGGGTAGTTGTACCATCCAAACAATTGTCCCTGTCACATATGAGTCACTTTGCCAAAAATACTACACATGAGAGAAAGAGGACATGTATAATGACAGAAACTCAACTTGCACACAGGCTGTCCCACATTGTGTATTACAGTACAATTCATTGTGTCTATGGAATGGAATTGTTGTTCCAGAGGCATTTATGCACACTGACTCAAATACACAAATGGCAACACTATAATACACTTACAGTTCCCATTGCAAAGCGCAAACATGGACATAGTTTTCACTTGTGATGTTATTTTCACAGGTGCAAGCATTCATTTGGTAATGATTACTTATGTCAAAACAATTGTGTATGTCATTGATTTTTTGTAATCTACAGCTGTGTCTCCATTAATGTCTGACACAGATGTTTTACAGACAGGTGCATGTCACAAGTTGTTTTTTAAAACATTACTGAGCCATGTATATTACTGCACTTGTCCTGAGCTAATGTGAAGTGGCCAAACAACGTACACAAGTAATATGCAATGCTTACCTTTGCGTCCGGTGATGATGGGGTCATGTTTCCATCATGGTCCAGTGGCAGCAGCAATGGCAGGTCTTGTCCAGTCTGGTGCAGTCAAAAACGGAAGTGAAAACAGGAAAAAAGTTAGGATTTACCTCACTTCCCTTCCAATCCACCAACTCAGGTGTGGAGGTTTCCCTGCCACAGTTGCCTTAAGGGTAAGGCACATCGTACCTTCCAAGGTGAGAACGGTGGCCAACATCTGATTAGGGCGGGAGGACCTTAGAGACGGCGGATGGGTTTTCCATCCAAAAAGTGGCTGCAGGACTGTTACCGCCAAGATCTAAATCAGGCCCTCAATCTCTGTCTGTAAAACTGATGGCAAACAATTCCATTGTAGAGTCCAATCACTACATTCAGGGAGAGATATAGGGGGTTATTCCAACTTTGGAGGAGGTGGTAATCCGTCCCAAATGTGACGGATTTACCACCAGACGTATTACGAGTTCCATAGGATATAATGGACTCGTAATACGGCTGGTGGTATATCCGTCACTTTACCGTCACTTTTGGGACGGATTACCACTTCCTCCAAAGTTGGAATAACCCCCTTAGTCCAGTTTTGAGGTCTCTGTCCCGCTGAAGATCAACAGTCACATTGAGGTGTCTAGTCATCTCCATCAGGAAGAAACAATCATGGCATTGAAGACACTCTCTACACAACTGATGACCAACAGTTAGAGCGTGGTGTTCCAGAATATAGATATAGAGAAATAATCAGTGTTGCGATCAATCTCTAACTGAAGATTGACATCATACCCTGGTGTCCAATCACTATCTACAGAGAGAGACATTGTCTACATGACCCCGCTCGCCAAGATCGTCAGTCACCACGGGCTGAGCATCGTCTCATACACCAATGACACACAGCTAATTCTCTCCTTCACCGACGAACCATCGACAGCCAAAAGCACCTTTCACAACAGAATGAAGGAAGTCGCTGACTAGTTGAAAGACAGCTGCCTCAAGCTGAACTCAGATAAGATGGAGATCCTCATCCTGGGCCCCACCCCCACTGACTGAGATGACTCCTGGTGGCCCACTGCTCTCAGAACTGCACCATCACCCGAACGACCACGCACGCAACCTCAGCATCATTCTCGACTCCTCGCTGTCTATGGCCCCCCAGGTCAACGCATCTCATCCTCGTGCTTCCACACTTTCCGCCTTCTCTGAAAGATTTTCAAGTGGATCCCCATAGATGCAAGAAGAACAGTCACCCACGCACTCGTCCGCAGTAAACTCGACTACGCAATGCACTCTATGCCGGCATCAACAGGAAACTTCAAACAAGACTCCAGAGAATACAGAACGCCACAGCCAGACTCATCCTGGACATCCCCTGCCACAGCCACATCTCCGCCCACCTGAGAGACCTGCACTGGCTCATCATCAACAAATGTATCACTTTCAAACTCCTGACACACGCTTACAAGGTCCCTCACAACATCGGACCTGCCTACCTCAACCACCACCTTTCCTTCCACTCACCACCAAGGCAACTTCACTCTGCTGAACTGGCCCTCGCCACCATCCCTAGCATCTGGAAGAACACGGCTGGAGAAAGATCCTTCTCCTACCTCGTCGCGCAGACCTGGAACACGCTGCCGCTTCACCTCCGGCAGTCCCCCTCGCTGGCTCAGTTCAGGAAGGACCTCAAGACTTGGCTCTTCGACTGACCCACCTCCCCCATCAGCGCCTTGAGACCTCCCAAGTGATAAGTAGCGCTCTACAAATGATTGATTGATTAACATTACCAGAACATTCACATTTCTCTCTGTCGAATGGAAGGGCAACAGTCACATCCTTTTGTCCACTCACTACCTGCGTGTGGGTCATGTTGGGAGCAGACAGAGCACATAGTTATACATATTAATGCATTTTGGCCCGTATTTATACTTTTTTGCGCCGCATTTGCGTCGTTTTTTGACGCAAAAACGGCGCAAACTTGCAAAATACCATTGTATTTTGTAGGTTTGCGCCGTTTTGCGTCAAAAAGCGGCGCAAATGCGGCGCAAAAAAAAGTATAAATACGGGCCTTTATGTTTCATCCAGCAAGGCTCCTTGCAGGTTAGTATAATATGAGGTGCTGTTTACTTTAAGAACAGTAGATGCCGCTGTTGTCCAAAACATCGAATAATCAACGCCGGAGATTCACCTTACACTCTTTGGGCCAGATGTAGCAAAGGTTTTTCCCCATTCTGTGTCTATGGGAAAAAGTGTTTGTACATATGGCCCTTTGATCGTTAAAACTAAAAGATATGATGGAAGCCACATGATAAAGAACTAAAATAGAAAACATCATTAATCATTTGAAAATGTTTCACACAATTTAAATAAAAAATGTTACACCTCTTGTACTGGGAAAGGGATTTTAACCAGTGCTTTAAATGGAAAAATAGAAGTGCAGGTACTCTGTGCTAGAGTGCCTGCTTGTTTCTGAGAAGTGCCGGTACTCTCAAATTCAAAGTATTACGTTTTTCTTGAGATATGCCGGTACTCTTCCTCTCAAAATAAAAAAGTGCCGGTACCCAGTACCGGAGAGTACCGGCCCATTTAAAGCACTGTTTTTAACTTTACAATGATATTGACGATGTAACTCGATTCCTTTATCTAAATTATGAAGAACGTGCTGTGCCGGCGTAAAGTGCTTGAACACTTCGTTACGGGTAGTAAGCGCTATATAAATGTAAGTACAAGACAACACAAAGTAACTTGAAAAGGAATTACGGAATTAATGTATTCAGGACTCGGTTAAAGTGTTTAAAAAAGTAGGGGGACTGTGAGCGTAAGAATAATGAGAAAGTGGGGTGCGTGGGGGAGGGGGACAGTTAGTGCTGGAATCGGGCACCTAGCTAAAATGAACAAAAGTTGTCTATCGCTGTTCTTCCTTCTCAGTGCAGGAAACTTTCTCCTTTCTATTTCATCCTGGGACAACTCAAGGTGGCATTAACCATGCAGGGACGTTTTTTTTTAAAATAAAAAGTATGAGAGGATTAGAAAAACTTGGGCACATCGTTCCCATCAGATCCCGTACACTTCGACCTCTGAATGTCTGTGCATTAGTTTTACAGTAATGATTGTAGAACTTTGCAAGAATCAGGGGCCATATATACAAACACATTTTCCCATAGACACAGAATGGGCAAAACTGCTTGCTACATCTGGCCCCAGAGGGCCAGATTTACAAGGGCCTATTGCCTTCTTATGCCACATTAGTGTCATTTTTGTAATGCTAATGTGGCTCAAGGAGGCAGTTTTCACTGCGCCATATTTGCAAAGTGGCACAATGCGTGTATTGCGCCACTTTGTAACCCCTTACGCCACATTATGCCTGCGTCAGGCATAATGTATGCAAGGTGGGGCGTTCCGACATTAGGAGGCCCGCAAAAATGGCACATTGAAATCTACAAGATTTTACTGCGCCGTTTTTTGGCATAATTTTTTAACGCCTCCTCAGAGCAGGCGTTAAAATGACGCACCCATGGAAATCAATGGGCCTCCTTGCACACTGATACACTAGCGTCAACATTTTTGACGCTAGTGTAGCAAAGCTCCACAATAGCATCAACAAATTTGACGCTATTGTTTTAACGATCGCCATGGTGGGCCATATTATAAATACGGTGCACACATGGTGCCGTTAGGTGGGGCAAGGGCGAAGCATGAAAAGTGGTGCATCAGTACTGATGCACCCCTTTTTTGTAAATGTGGCCCAAAGTTTCTTAAGAAAATGTATGTATGGTGCAGCCTAGTTCCGAGTCAGGTGAATAAATGTAAACCATATGAAAAAACTGACCTTTGAGGGAGGACCATGAACACCACAGTAGTGTGAAGGATAACGAAAGCGTTGTCCTTGCCCGACCTGTCAGTGCCGTTCTTTGATTTTCCATTGCTTTGCCAATGCTTGTTTCCTTTGTTGGTGCTAGTGTTTGATGGATACAGGTTGTGGGTAGAGCATATGGCTGATCACCCACTGACATCACTCATAAATAATCAGAAGTAGGGCAGCCCACACCAATGAGCAAGACACACCATGACAGCCAACCAATCAGGGAAGGTGTCATAAAGAAATGGCGCAGGGTTTAGGGACATGCTCATCGTGAAACAATTATACACCAGTACACAGAGTAAAGTGTAAAAGGCCTTTTAATTAGGACACAATTGCATATAATTGAAACATATTAACATTGTTATAATAACATTAAACAACACTTTAAATGTAAATCCCCACCATTCTCCCTTGACCCTTAGCTTTCACTCCCACTCATTCCTTTACACCTTTCACTCGATCACCCCTTTCATTCTCAATCTCTTTCTCACTTCCTTTCTCCAAACATCCTGTGTGTCACTCCGCATCTCCCCCGGCACCCACCCATCTAGGAATCAACTTGCATTCCCTCACATACCTCTCACAACACCTTGACCTTCACCTACCTCTCCTGTGCATCTGAGCCCAATCCCATCCCAATCGTGCAGCCACTGTTGCTGCTCCTTCTTCAAGGCCATGCACAAACCTGCCCGCAGCTGAGATGCTGTGACCCTGGCCCCATCCTCATGGCAAAAAAACATCCTTGTGCCTGCACCCTGGCCATCTTATTAACCTGCTCCATTCTCTCACTGGACACGCATCATCACAACCACCCTCCCGCATCCATACCCATTTGTCTCTGCCAGCATGATCCATCTTGGATTTTCTCAGCCAGGTCTCCACTTGCCTCTGCTCCAAACATATCTCTTCATGCCGTACCCCAGATTCATGCCCCGTTCTGAACAATTGGGACATCCTAAATGCACCCAAAAACATCCAAACCATGCACAACTTGAACAAAGCCACCTCATATTTATCAATCAAGCACTTGGGCTATTGTGTGAGAATCCCCATGAGCCATTTGAACATGATTGCTTCTGTCAAACCCCTTCCTTTAGCGCCCATCGCCCTGCCCAAACCTTTCAAAATCCTCCCACAACGTCATCCTTCGCAGGATCAAACCCCCACTACAACTTCCCATAAAAAGACACACCTGCCAAATTGCCCACTATTGTCATAGGCGACAAACTTTTAACAACTAGGAACATAACAAAATGTAATGTTCGACCTTCCGTGTAACTCTGCTTCTGACTCAGCGGCCTGCCCAGATGCCCTTCAAAGTTCTCAAATTAATTCCAGGCCAGGCGAAAACTCCTCCTGGTAGACTTTGTTAAAGGTAGCTCCACCAGCGTAATGACTCCGCCCGCTCGCCCAAATTTCTGCAGGAAAGGGAGTCTGGACCTTCTCTGCTCCCGGTGTAAGGCTGTGGAATTGGTGCAACTATGACTGAGACAAGAAATCAGCTATGGAGTTGTTCACCCCAGGAACATGCTTAGCCTTAAGGACAATGTTCAACTGTAAACATAAGAGCATGAAGCAATGCAACAGACAGAGAACCCTCAAATCCCTCTCCCTCTGTCTCTTCAGCAGCTCCAACATGGTCATATTGTCCACATTAAACATTACTGTCCTGTTTGCCAGCTCACCTCCCCAGACAGCCAACGCCACCAAAAGGGGGAAAAACTCCAGAAAAGCTATGCTCAGGCCCCACTGAAACCAGTGTGGCGGCCACTGCTCCTCACACCATCTCCCATCCTGGAGAAGGCCAAATCCCAAAGCCCCTGCTGCATCAGAAAAAATGTGGACCTCCCAGACTGTGTCCTCTCCCCAAAACAGCATAGACATGCCATTTAAGTCATCCAAAAAGGAACACTATTCACCGCCATGGAAATCCTCACCTGATGATGCGGTAAAACAGCTCCAGACATGGCCATGCCCAATCTTCTGCAAAAAGTCCACCCTCTCCACACTACCCTGCATGCAAAATTCAGGAGACCAAACAACTGCAATACTTTCCTCAACTCAAGTCGCCATACGCCAATGACCTCCTCCAAAAAACTCTAAATCTCCTGAACTTTCGCTCAAGGCAGTCTCCCTCCCATGTTCACTGTGTCAACTTCAATGCCCAAGAATGTCAATACTTTGCTAGGGCCTTCTGTTTTCTCTGTTCCAAAGGAACACCCATCTCAGCTGCCATAGCCTCGAATTGCCTGAGATCCCTCTAGAAATCCTCAGACCCCTCTTTGCCAAGAAAAATGAAATTGTCCAGAGAATGTAGCACCAATCAGTGTCCCTTCCATTTAATGAAGAACCACTGCAGAAAAGTGCTGAATGTTGCGAACAAAGCCCAAGAAATAGCACATCCCATGGGAAAAACTCAGTCCACATAAATGGTGCCCCCAAATTACATGCCCAGAAGTGGAAAGTATTCTAGATGTATCAGCAGCAGCCGAAAAGCTGACCTAATGTCACTTCGCCAATTCCACTCCACAACCGCATCCCAGATCAACCTGATTGCATCATCCATTGAGGCTTACTCCACCTTTGTGTCTTCAGCCACAATAAGCTCGTTCACAGAAGCACCTTCTGGCCACAACAGATGGTGAATCAGTCGGGATTCACTCTCCGTCTTTTTGGGCACCACCCCCAGCGGGGATATTATCAGGTTCTCCAGAGGCCAGTCATAGAAAGGGCCTGCAATTCTGCCATCCACAAGCTCTTCCTGTAGCTTGGCTACCAGTGCCTCTGGTGCAGACGTGGCCGACCGCAAATTGTCAGCCCACCTCTGTCCCCTGGGACCTTGATAGCCAACTCAAAAACTCTCCCGAAAACCCCATTCCAATCTCAACGCTGACTCTTCGTCTAGGTATTGTGACAGCCATGGCAATAAGATCCCAAGCTTAGTTGCTGCACGTGCCCTTTGCTCCAGAATAAACTTGCTGCCCCCTCCCTTTAGATGCCCTCCATTGTTCTGAGGGGCTGGCCAACGTAAATCGCTGTGTGACTGGATGCTTCCCCCACACTCTGAACAGTCATGTTTGAACCTATAGGGATGTGTAGAGCAGGATTCTTTGTTGAAGTTCCAGCAGGCCCCTGCATTGTTACCTGTTGATCGAGATAGAGTACCCACCCCTTGCTGAGTGGTACAGGGGTGTAAGGGCTTTTGAGTGATCGGAAGGCTACTTGCTGTATGAGTCGAGGCTGTAAATTACGAGGTCGACATCCACTGCATCCAGAGTCAACATGACCCCAAGGTTTTTCCAGGCTCACACCCTGGCCCTGAACTCTTCATCATAACTGAGCAAAGCATAACTCCCAAAATGCATTTGTATTTTCCTTATAATGTCCATGTACTTAAATAATTCAAGGGCTCTGTCCGCATATTTCTCACAATATATGCTAGCGTATATCAAGAACGATGAAGTTCAGTTCTCCATATTAATGGGAACCCATGAGCCCCACACCAGCTCCCACTCCTCCTCTTTTGATCTCTTTAGCTTCAATATACCTATGTAAAAGTTAAAAAACATCCACTCATTCATGCTTCCATGCACAGTTCTTTGTCTTATCCGATAGATGAGTGGCATTGCCAAGCCGATGTAGGGCATACGTTTTTGCCCCCCACTCTCCTTGTTATCTTTTGCCTTAACATCTTTTCCTTTCCCAGAGTCTGTCTGTACTCCTGTGTCCTCAGACCCTTTACCGCTAGATGAGTCACTATCCTTCTTACCTCCTTTTGCAAATTTAAAATTTGCAGCAGCATCCTCAGTCATCCGTTCCCACACTCCCACGGATTTAGATACTTTTTTGTTTTGGTAAACCCACCACTCGGTGTATCCCCGTCAGCCCACCATTCTTTCTTACTTGACAGTGCTGGACCAGGGTCTGGTTTGTCTCTGCATTGTCTATTGCAAGCATCCTTCCTCTGACCAGTGAGGCCTCCATTGCCCGCTCTTGACTTCTGAAAAACACCAACTGCCTTCTCCGTTGCCACACCTTTCCTGGCATCCTGCACCACAGGCATGCTCACATCGTCCTCATCACACAGTGTACCTTCCTCCCACTCATCACTCGCCTCATCCTAATCCAGCTGCAATTCACCTCCCTCTGTGTGCCCGACATGCATGACACAATCTGAACTCTTGCCCCCATGTGCCATAGACCCAGATGTGTCCCCCATCGGGGGTGATTCAGCTCGGACGTTGTGGTATTTCCCCTTGGTGTAGGGAGGGTCAACATAGACCCCCCTATACCTTCGGGCCAACATCTGGGGGCTCTCATGCACCACGTTGGTACTTCCTGTTGTCTGTCAGCCTCACCTGGTGGCCTTGTCATTCTTTCCACCGCCTGGCTGCAGCAATCAACCACTGCACCACTGGATGCTTGAGCCGCATGAGCTCCTGCTTCCTCATAACTCTGTGAACCTCCTTCTAGTACTTATGTCCAATGTCCCCTGCTAGTGTGAGTATGTGACCTTGGCCTCACCTCTCCTGTTCCCACTGTAATCCAGGGTCCCCCCAGCCTCTTTTAGTGTCTCGCCGTGTATATGCCCAGGCCACGCCGCCGCAATCCCCTTCATTACAGGCAGGCTGCTGTTTAACGTGGCCTGCCTGTCAGGTGCAGGGAGGCTCTGATGCTTCCCGCCACCTTCTTTGCTTCCATTGCTGCTGGCAACAAGCTCTGGCCTCTCCCCGCCCCACCCCGCTTACCAGATGCCTTGACTCTTGGCGGGGAACAGGCCGCGATCTCGGCTGCGACATGGCGTGATGCCGTGCACGGCAGCCGACACATCCCCATTCAAGCATCTTCCAGGAGTCTGGCCCGAAGAAGGTCAGCGCGGCCCACAGTGCCCAGTTTGCGCAAAGCATTTCGCACAGCCTCTGTCTGCAATATTTCTGCCATAAATGCAGCCTCGTTGCCACCCGCAGTGCTCACTCCGTTAAAGATGCCGCAGCCAGTGACAAACTTTGACCCCAAACTCGATGGTGCCATGTTGAGTCAGGAAGTGGTTGGTCTCACCTCTCCTGGCTCTTTATAACCCCCCCGAACCCTGCCCCTGCCCACCAAACAACCTATCCTGTCCTTGGCTGACCCCTGTTGCACGAAGACTCCCAGGGGAAGACTAGGCTGCACCCTTTACTTCCCGTGGGATCCCTCATTGGTCCTCTGCATCAGGATGCTGCATTGGGGATTCTGGGGATGGTGGTACTGATGCTAGTGTGTCCTCTGCCGGGTCTCTCTGTACCTGGTGGGCTTCCAGTGAGTCCTGAAAATGCTGCATTCAGCTCTTGCAACAATAAAGTTCCCATGCACAGGTAAATGCAATGACAGCGTAGGTTTTTCCAAGGAAACCAGTGCTGACACCTTCACTTCTGTCTTGCTCTCGTCCTGTATCGTTGCATCCTGTACCTGTGTGACAGTAATGTCGTCACACCTGCTGTCTGTGCTCAAGGAGCAGTTATTCACACATTGATTTGTTTCTTGTTATATGAGGGCATATTATTGTTTCTTCTATAACTCTGGTGGTCACAACTCAGCTGGACTTCTAAAGTTACTGAACACAAAAACGACATATATAGTAGTAAATTACTCCAGCTGGAACCTGAAGTAAGTCCAGTGGAACACATGACCAACCACTAGAACTTCAATACATATCATCCCATAAGAATTAATGCTAAAATAAATTAATTCAATTCATATGTACACATTTTTAATGTTAAAATAATCCGATACATATCTTTATATATATGTATAGTAAATATTTAATGCTAAAATATTTTAATTATCATTTTGCTTTAACTGTAACTTTATTTGTTTTTATAATTAAATCCATTTAAATTATTTTATACTTTTTTTGATACATATCAAGTAAATGTAAACATTTTACTTTAGATGGTTTTTTTTAAAGTAAATCTTTAAAAATATAATTGTAATTTAATTTAACATATTTAAATGAATTAAATAATGTATTCAAAATTAAGTTTACTAAATTTACTAAAGACTGCAAAAATATATTTACATCTGTAGATTTACACAAGTGCAAAATGATCTTTTAAATAGGCCTCACTATCATCATGATATTGCTTATATGTAAAAGGCCCCTTTAATGATAGCCAGGCACATTTGTCAGGGAGTTTGGCAAAGTTAAAACAGAAAGTAAACCACAAACCCTAAGGCCGAGTTCAGAGCAGAATTCAGAGATACTATGCCAAGCATTAAACACTTTCATTACCATAAAAATGTACAAAATAAAATTTAGAAATAATGACAGAATTGTTTGTGGCCTTCAAGGATACAAATTCTTAAGCCGAAGATCATCTGAAGATAAGGATTGTAGGACTTTTCACCAAAGGAATTGTGCCCAAGCACACCACACACTGATGTCCTTCCTTGCCTCTGCTATTACTCTTTTATACCCTTTGTTTCCTTTGCCACCAGCTTGGGAACTCTTGGGTTCTGGAGGGAAGAACAGCAGCACAGAAAGCCATAATTATCTTCCGTGACCCCCTCTCATGTTCTTTCCAGCCTGCGTGTTTCTTCTCCATTTTTATTTGAATTGGGGTTGTTTCCCATCTTGTATCCGCTGTGATACTTTGTCTAGACTTGTCTGCATCACTGTGTTGGCTCGTCCCATACTGTTCCAGGGTCTCAGGACCTTTTTGGGATTTGAAGCATGATCTTCAGTGGTCCACCTCAGTTCTCAGAGCTTGGTGCCACAAGGTCACACTTTCATACTTTGCAATAATTAATTACCCTTTGACTTGAGGGGTGCTGTCAGGCAGCCTTGTCTTATTTAACAGTAAAGTGAAGCCGTTTTACCTCACAATTAGTACTGTGGCGGTACTCCAAATTTTAGTAATGTCAAACTGCCCCAGTGGACACAATGGTTTTAGTACTTTGAGGTTTGGAAGAAAGACCATTCAATCTAGTTAAATGCCAAGACACAGATCATAGGGTTTGGTGGATAGAGATGTCTCACTGCAAAGTCCCATCATTTGTTTTGTAAAGATGTCACCCTGAATATAAGATAAAAGTTCAGAGGTGTTAAGTGACTACCACGTCATTGCCTATGTTGCTTCTGCAGAATTTAATGCATTTTTAATTAGCTGGGTATATGTGTTTGTTCAGATGTGTTAAGTAAAATACATCATTATTTGCTCCCCCTATGCCTCACTGAAGGCTAGGGAGATGCAGTGGCATACCCGGTGATACAAAGCTAGGACCATGTCATATATTTGTGTTGAGACTCAGCTCAGTTCTCTAATGATCACTAGTTTGAAAACAGAAGAGCGTGGTTCACAACTTCTTACAAGTTATACTGGGGTGGCCTATCCTTAAATGCTGTTTCCAAACATTTGTAAGAGACATGGATGTCTGTCTAAGTCTGATATAAAGATGATAATGCTTTTTTAGACTTCCTTTGCAAGCTGTCCCCAAAGACACATTTATAATTTTCAGCCCAGACAGCCCAAGTCTGAGACTCAAGTGCTCTCTTGTTTAGACCACAATGTTCCATCAGTGTGTTTCAAAAACATCATGAGTCCTTCCCCTGCTAAACCCTGTGTTAGCATCTGCAGACATTCATAATCAGCACCAAGAGGTGGACGTTTCTGCTACTCTGTATCAAGATCCGGTTCATATTACAGATGAAGATATTGGCAAAATTATCAATCTGTCCTGAATGATTGGACTAAAGAGACTGGTAACACAAGTAACTGCTTATTGAAAGGTCTATGAAAAAGGAAGTTCTCACAAGTGGGTGCCACCACTCCAGGCTGGGTATACTTTATTCACCTGTTTAATTCTCTAGCAAAATAAGAGGGACCTTGTCCTCCCTGAGACCTGGCGTTCTGATTCCAAAACTTCATCTTACAAATCGCATACATTGTGGTCCAACAGGAGATCAAGGAAACCACCATACAGTGGGTTTCATTTGTAGGTAAAACTAAGTATGATCAGATCAGGAGGGAGTTTTCTTTGGTGTAAGAAATATAGGTGACTTGGAGAAGAGTTTACCCCGCGTGGTAAATCAGCCTGACTTAGGGCCAACTTAAATTGCAGAGGACGTCTTTACTCCATTCCGTCACTCTGATGCACCACATGTCCTCCGAATTTGGCAGCTCAGCAGACATCTCCCTTTAAATTGGCAGTAACCAGCATCGCACTAGTTCTTGCCAGTGAATTAAAAGTTTGACAGACAGCTCTGTGAACATAACGGTACCGTCTGTAAAAAAATGTTAACCAGTTTTTTTTATTTTTTTAAAAATCCCAAAGCAAAATTTTGTTTTTTGAAAATAAAAAAACTAGTGACCTCCACACCGTGGGAGTTGTACTTTTATCTGCCATTTAAAGCAGACTTTACCTGGTGTAATGGACAGTGATAACTGGCCCTTTGACCACTCACTCTAAATAGGGCGGGTGAATGGTCAAATGGCCAAACCACTTACTGCCCTTACTCAGCCATCGGGGTGTATGTCAGCGGCAGACACAGAGAAGTCTCTGTTGGTGGCATACTGTAGCTCTGCCTCACTCCAAATGAGGCCACCGTTGCAATGGAGTACCCTCCTGCCAAACTCTAAATCAGGGCCTAAGTACCTTACGGCTGATTTCTATAGTGTGGTAAGACCTCTGATGGCAGATGCTGTCATGTAATAGTCGATGTTTTGTTAACGAGGATCTTTCAAGAGGTAACAAAAGTGTATTTTGCCTACTAATAAACAAAGTTAGGACCTTACTTTTGGAAGACCATGTATTCATCAAATATTGGTAGTAGCTTCTATTCCATTTTGCACAAATAGTCTGATGATTTCCATTTTTTGCCCACAGGTTACAAGTACCAGTTTGGCAAGACTTACGGCCACCTTACTCAGGATGCTCTGGGCTTGAGCACACTTGAGAAACAAATCCTGGACTCAACATCCTAAGCGAGTTTTGACATTGCATGAAGTTAAAAAATGTTAACAATCTATTTTTAAATACACAAGCACACCCATTTTGAGTATCAGAATAAAATGGAATTATGAAGTAGCAAATATTATTTAATAGTTTTAATAGTCCATACGATGGATATAATTTTGAAATCTTTGGGACTGTAATGGTGTCTTTATGCACAAAATGCAGCTTGCACCTCACTTCCTGTTCTGCTGCTGTCTGTGCTGTTCCTTAGTCTATAACAGAGATAGCTCTGTTGAGAGAAGCATCCTCTGCTGTCACCCCAAGGACATGTAGGCTATGGAGGGAGACTGGATTTTCTGCTATAAGAAGAGATGGAGCTCTCACAAGAACCTACCTCAAAGAGCAGTTCTTTTCACCGCTCTTTCAAGGAGCTATCAGTGGTGCAGTGCAGAATAGCATTAAATAATTCACCTCCAGATCTTATTTTCCATGTTTGTGATGTGCAACTTTATGATTTCACTGTTCTAATTGAAAAAGACTTGAAATAAAAATGTTTGCTTCAACTGTCTTGTCTACATTTTTGATCCTCTTTCATGCTTTTCCTTTCTCCCTGAGTGATGCAGATCGTCAGACAGTCATGCAGGGCCAGCCGAACCAAACCTCATTTGATGTATCTTCACTCTGACCATCCAGTGTACTTGCTCATTCAGTTCTAAGGTGGTGGGACATATCATATGATATACATAATTTATAATTGTCTGATGACCAGCATTGGTTTCCAGGAGCACCAACTCATTCAGTGGTCGTAATCTTGAATATTCTTGGCAGCAATGCCCTCACCCCAGTCCGCATGCTGATAGTTACTGCGACAAGCGAGATGGGGGAAGTCCTACAAACATTAGTGATGCTCAGAGTGAGAGTAATTGGTGCCTGTGTAGAAGCAGATGTGGAGCTCTGAGACTGCAATGTAGTGGCCTCAACACCTGTGGGTCCAACAGCTGTTAAAGGCCCACATGCAGGCAGAAATAACTGGGAGGTTGTACAGGGCTGGTAGGTGGTGCGGCTGTAGCACCATGGATAGTGGCAGCGATGGTGGTGGGTGATGTTGTTACTGAGGCGCTGGTGGTATTAGTCATTTGGAGGAATTTCCTTGGCTGGGTCTTGATGTTCTAGCAGGTCAGTGTGTGGGACATGTGGAGGGTGTGTCTGGGTACACATGTACATTGTCACCTGAAAGTATTGTATGAGTGCCCTTTTTAAATAGCAAGACACCGGTCGGTGAGGTCATTCTTTGTGGACATGTTAGCAATCAAGCCTCCCCTAACTGTGGCCTTTAGAGAATCCCAAAGAGTCTCAAGCAAGATTTGGTTTGGGCTGTTTTAATCAAAGAAATTAACCAGGTTGATATGACTAGGTCTCTTGCAGCAAGATTGGGAAAGTATCTCTTCATTCATTCTTCATATTTTAGCAGTAGCTGGGGGGTCAGTTCAAGTCTAATTCTAGAGAAATGCAGGATGATCAGACATCAAAATAGGTTGTATTTTAGGGTCAATTACATTCTGACCCCTATCAGCATTAGTAAGGAGATAGTCTATCCTTGTTAGAGTACTGTGTGGGTGTGAGTAAAAATGTAAATTCAGCACTAGTAAAGTTATGTAGACGTCAGGGGTCAATAAACGTGAGATTTAAGAAGGTGCTTCATTTGTTTATGTGCCTATTAGTCTGAGGTACATGCAGATAGTCTGTCCAAGCTTTTATCTGAGGAGAGGTTGAAATCACCTGTTTGTATGAATTTTGTAGTTTCCAAAATGTCAGAACTGTTTTTATTTAGCCCAGTCCACTATTCTGGATCATCATCACCTATAGAAACATATATGTGAATTACATTAAAAACGTCTGCTTTTATTCAGTGTGTTTATCAACAGCCATCCATTTTTATCATGATTGGATTTTAGACAGACAAACCCCAAAGGCACCCAAACCCGCCCCACGCACAAAGGCCCTGCATGAAGTGGGGTTGGGTGCCTGTGAGGTGTTGGCCACAGAGCCTGGCGGCAGGTCGTGCATGGCGTGGGGTTGGGTGCCATGGCCGAATGCCAACACCTGCTGCACCTAGCCAAAGGGGGGCTGGCTGCAGGGCCTAGCTGCAGGCCAGGCCCTGAGGCTCACCCCCCTGCCGAGCATGGTCAAAGGCCGTGCGAGGCACAGGGGTGAGTGCCTGCAGGGCACGTGGATTAACATAAGGTAATTAAATATTACGTTAAAAAACCCTAGAAATTGAATGAAAAAAACAAACATTACAGGGACGTTATAGTTAGGAAATAGAATTTTAAAAAACCTTGGAAGTTCACTAAAAGAACAAACGCTACTGAAACATTATGGTTAGGTTCAGATTTACACATCCAAGCCTCACACCCTGAGTGACTGGGATGAGGGCTATCAGTTCGCCCTGGGGACCACATCTGACCTGAGCAAAATTATTAGAGTGGAGCTGATAATAACATCAGCGAGATATTGCGGCCCACCCAGCTCCATCATAACCTTCAGAAAGGACTCCTTGGGTGTGAGGTCAAAAACGGACCGAAGGTCCACAAAGATTACATATAGGTGGCCTCCCCCCAGAGTGACATATTGCCAATTAATTAGTTGATGGCGAAACGCCTGATCAATGGTGCTAATACCATCCTTAAAGTTGCCTTGAAATGGAGATAACAAACCCACATCTTCCATCTAATTATGCAATCTGTCCAATACAAAACGGCTAAAAGTTTCTGTGTGCTGTCAGTCAGGCTAATGGGCCTATAGTTGGAAGGGAGAGACATTAAGCAATTTTTTTAAAATCCGGATTATCTCTTCCCCAGCTCATAAAGGAGGCAAAGGGGAGCCACCCATTATTGCATTAAAATACAGAGAGAGACAGGGCTCCAGATATCCTTGTCAGCCTTAGCAAAGGTCCCCAAGGATCTTATTTAGACCAGGAGCTTTGTTAGGGGGTGATTCAATCAATAGCTTTATTAATTTTGCTACTGAAAATTGGCCTAACTTCCAGAGTATCCCCTGGGGGTGGAACCTCCTGAAGAGTCACTAGCTATAATGCTACCCCTCTAGCGGCCAGTGTCTTAAGTAACTCCGCACCCACATCATATGAGTACAGGTTGAAAAAATGGTAAACCCAGGCAGCTGCAGAAATATTGCTATCTGTTGGTGAGTTGACATCAGAGCCCCTGCTTGCAAGGATGCACCGAGGGAACAGTGGACTTTCCCTTTGATAGCTGTTAGCATGGCCTCCCATTTAGCATATTCCCAATCTCTTTTGGCAGTTAGTACAGTGGCTTTGTAGAAGGAGTTGGCTCCATGGATTAAATTCCTGTTCCTGTTGTTAATGGCATTGATCAAGGTTCACCTTTCAGTTCTTCATGATTTAGAGTACCAGGATGCCATGTTAACCCTCTTGGAAAGGATCCTAGACTCTACCAGAAACAGGTTTCGAAGAGAGGAAAACATGGTGTTGTGAATGTAATTATTCCTCGCCAGGGAATCGGATTGCAATAGGTTTGCTCCCTCAGCCTGACCAACTTCCAGGTCAGAGGCAACAATCTCATAAACCTGCTTCAAAGTGCCGGGGAATCAACCACGGAGCTCCGCTTTAGCCTATGGCACGTGCTAGTGGGGGTGAGCCTCCTAGCAAAAGGTTCAGTAAAAGAACCAGAAATAGTGGGACCCAGCGATATCATTTGTGAGATCCAAGGCATTATGGGGCAGATTTAAGAAAAGTGCAGCTGCACCCAGTGCTGCGCCACTTTCCTTGCGCCCCTAACACCCCCCTATTGCCACCATGTGTGCGCGGTATTTAAAATACGGCACACCATGGCGCAGGGTAGGGGGCAATAGCATAACAATTCCTGACGTTATTTATGTACTCTGCAGGAGTAGCTCCAAAATGTTGGCGCTACTCCTGCAGAGTACATAGGGGCCCATTGTATTTAATGGTATGTCCCCATTTAACACCTGCTCTGAGCAGGCGTTAAAAGTGGCGAAATGCATGCATGCATTGCGCCACTTTGTAAATATGGCGCTTGTAAAAAGCCACTTTAGCGCCGTATTAGCATAAAAAAATAACTCCATGGCAGTGCTAAGGTGGCGCTAAGGCCTCTTAAATCAGGCCATATGTTCGCTGTCATGTCAGGGAATCACATGCAAGTCAATAATTATAGCCCACGGTCTAATGTCCAACAAAATATAATCTAAAAGGCTTGTCCTGTGCTGACGATTAAAAGTGTGCCTCCCCTCCTTATCTGACACAGCTCTCCCGTTACAAGCTCGAAGGCCTTTATTCACGGTAATGGTATTCAGCTGTAGAGCGGCAGCCGTCCACTTGTTAATGGGTGGGAGAGAGAGCGCGGGACCTGACCATGTTAAATCCCCTTCACCAATCATGACCTCAGAGCCAGTACTAGGCAGCTCGAAGTTCCAATAAAAGTAACCAGCGGGGACAGTCATCAGATGAGCACTAATCAAATCAATAATAGATAATTCAACTCTGCTACCCCCATGCCTACAATAAACATTGTATATACAATAAAAAAACATCCGCGGGGAACACACAAACATCAGGAGAACCCAAATCTATAATTTTAATTCAACACAGCAAAGTAGTTTATACAAATTGCAAGCTCCAGACAGACAGACATCCTTTCCCTGAAGAAGATGCAGACTGATCAAAGTTAACAAACTCAGAACAGAACTGTGGGGACATGGCTCAAGTCTCCTGAAAAGGGCAAATGGCAAATTTATCAATAACCTGGCACCAGTCTGGGCAGGATAATTTGCATCCAATGCCAGCAAGGTTCCAGGAGACTACTTTTGTGAAGGAAGTAGAAGGGATCGTGGAATTGTTAATTGATGTGATCTAGGGGCTTCACACAGTGAGGGGAGAGTCCAACAACTCCAGGGTTTAGCTGAGGATAACAATGGGTACCCACATTTGCAGTCCCTTCTGGGACAGCTACCCTACCAACTTCCAGAAAAGGGTGGGCATCAATCGTTGCTGTCCAAGCCTACCAGGGGAAGGTATCTATTTGAGGCTGGGGACAACACAATCCCTGGGAGTGTCAATCTTAATTGTGGAAAACCTGCAGCCACCCATCAGCCTATTTGCAGCAGGTTTGTAGAAAAAGTCTAGAGGAATAATGTTGATGGATGCTCACAGTTTATTATCCCTGGTACCCAAAAGCAAAGAGGCGGTACTCCAGTCAAGATTGCCATATAAGGGCAGCAATCAGGGGGAAGGCTTAAATGATGCTGGTTGCAGAGGAGGCAGGACTGTGAAGTAAATTCTTGGGTGCGCAAGCTAGACACAGTACTAGTGTGACCTCCTTGCCCCCGCTGGCCATCATAACTTGGCACACAGCTCAGAGTTCCCGCACCCTATGAAGACAAGGCCTGGCTGTACCCGAATGGATTAGGCGACTGGCCAGTCCCGAATATGTGCAGTTTATGATGACACAACCCCCTCCTATATGCTTGGTTGAATGATCAACCCATTCAACCCTCCTCATGAAAAATATGTATACTCAAAAATGGAAAAATCAGTATGTTGGCCCAACCAATGGCACGTTTATTTTTAAGCTGCAAAGAAGATTCCTCTCTAAAAGAGCAAAGAGGGGGTACTCCAGTCAAGATTGCCATGTAAGGCAAGGCTTAAGTGATGCTGGTTGCAGAGGAGGCAGGACTGTGAAGTAAATTATTGGGTGCGCAAGCTAGACACAGTACTAGTGTGACCTCCCTCCCCCCGCTGGCCATCATAACTTGGCACACAGCTCAGATTTCCCGCACCCTGTAAAGACAAGGCCTGGCTGTTGGCAGTAACGGCCTCGGGCAGGGAAACCCTAGAGTTAGAGGCACAACTTATATCTCTGCCAGGCTTGCAGTAAGTGGCTGGGAGGGGTTTTGCTCGGGGAATGGCTGCTCCATCAAGTCCTTGTGTTTAGCACATAATTGCAAAATAGTGTCCTCTTTGCTACAGATCCTATCTGCCAAAGGAGCGACACATGCAGCCACAACAGATTTGAAATTCTGCAGGGAACAGTCCCAGTCAAAAGTTTATGTTTCACAGTTCCCTCCAATAGCAACTGAATTTATCAGCCCAGACTACAATGAAATGGACCCAGCAGAATTGCAAGATCTGTCTGTGGGATGAACTGCGGACCTATGTCTAGTAGCTGGTCGTAAGCGACCTCCTGCTTCATTTTTCTCCTCTTCTTAGGAGAGGGTCCACAAGCACTTGTATTCAGAGGGACAGAGTTGCTCTGCAAACTGTTTGAGAACAGCGGAGGGACTTGTTTGATATCCACAATGGGGAACAAGCCACAACAATTAGAAAGGTCCCCACCAGGAACTTCAGAAAGGGGGGCTGCCAGACTTACTAAAGAACTACTAAGCCCCTCGCCAAGATCCCCTGGTGCATGAAGCTCCCTAAGTGCCAGACACCCCTTCCCTTTCCTCACAAATGTCCCGTGCAGTGGGATTGCTGTAAGCGCCATGAGCATGTTGGAACGTATTGGAGGTGCGCCTCATGGCATGAACATCATTGGGGAATGGAGTTCCTTGGTGTCAGGAAGGTATTTGGGGGCAACTAAACCTATCTCAAAGGGCCTGCAGGCCCTCATACATCATCATGTTTCCAATCCACCATGCGCCCCACAACCTAAACCCTGGACCATCACTATCTATCTCTACCTCCCTATTGTGGTCCCCCCAACCGCCATCCCCCTCTGGCCCCAATCCCCCAGAAAACAAGGCATACCAGGCAAGGTCCTCCCCTTATGTTTGTTTGCTATTCGTTCTGATTATTACCTTGCACTGAACTGTGTGCTGGATTCAATGTATCTTTTATTTTTCCAGTAAAACATTACAACACTAAGCTTTCTGAAAAGCCAGACCTGAAAATGGATCACCCAACTACATAGTTTTCAATTCACCACTGAAAATCACTGAAAGTAACAAAAACATACTGATTAGATATTGAGATATCCGAAGTGAGCCACGATGAAAGACCAGGAGAAGGCTGACTGCAAGGAGGAATGTGATTTTACTTGTTGAATTGAAGGAGTTCTATGCTCTGAAATTGAGATACTTTTTTCAGGTTACATGATGAATGCATTCAAGACAATGTGAAAACACAGCGATAGGGACAGAAGTCTCCCCTAGAAAGCAGAATTGGCCAGATCACCTCATTGCGTGCTGTGGTGGTATTGTCCAACTAATGCGATGCACTTGCGAGCACGTTCGGGTTAATCACCTCACAAGTGGGGTCTGCAGGTGAGGAGAAAGGTTCCCCATGAACAGGGTTAGTGGCTAGAGAATATGTGGACGGGAGTAGTGAAACCCATCAAGGGATTCATTATTCTACCCTAGCTCTTGGATGGGGGTGGCCTGTGTAGGGAATCCACCTTTTCTGCGTGGTCACCACAGATTTTTCACCTTTTGCTGGACCATACATTTTTTGCTGGCTTTGTAGCACTGTGCACTTTAACATTGCTAACTAGTAGCAAAGTGCCTTAGCGCGCCTAACATGTTTGATCTGACACAAACTTAGTCCCACTAAATTGGGCGGAGAGCCACCAGCATCCATACTGGCGGTCAGCGTTCTAGTGGAGGTTGCTCCGCTGGCACCACCACGTCATCACAACACCGCCCGCCTTATTACAACTTTGTAATTAGCGTGGCGGTGTTGTGGTGATGGGGCGGAGCAGGCCCCATAGACCCCATTCCCTCCCGGATGACCACCAGGTAAGGTGATCACCCGACAGGGGAGAGGGGGTGTTGATGGTTGTGCACGTAAATGGAGATGTGTGTGTGTGAATGGATGGGGGTGAGAGGGTGTTGTGTGTGTTTCTGTGCATGTGTGTGCAAGTGTCTGTGTGCTTGTGTGAATGGGTGTATGCTGTGGGTGGGGGGAGTGTTGTGGCCATGTGTGAATGAGTGAGCATGGATGTGTGCGTGTATGTACGTATGTGTGTGTGGATGTGTGCGTGCATGTATGTATGTGTGGATGTGTACGTGTATGTCTCTATGTGTGAAGTGTGCATGCATGGATCAGGGGAGGGGGTCAGTACGTGGATTGGGGGAGGGGGTGTCGCTGCGTGGGGGTATCCAGTTTCATGCCAGAGTAGGCACTGGGGGTCACTGAACCAGTATGGACTGGTTTATGCAGGTTCAAAGTGAAACCAGTGTCTTGGAGAGCTACCCCTCTCAAACCAGTCACACCTATTTCCAAAGGGAGAGGGTGTTACCTCCCTCTCCCAAAGGAAATCCTTTGTTCTGCCTTCCCTGGCTTGATCAGATCAAGCAGCAGGAGGGCAGAAACCTGGCTGAGGGGCAGAAGCAGCTTAGGCTGCTCGGAAAACCCAGTAAGACTGGTGATAGCAATGCTGGGGGTCCTCTTAGGAGCCCCCAGAGTGCCTGGAATCATACTTCTAATACTTGCAACAGTATTGGGGTATGATTCCAACATGTTTGACACCAAGCATGCCCAGTCTCGGAGTTACCATTATGTAGCTGGACATAGGTAGTGACCTATGTCCAGTACACGTGTAAAATGGCATCTCCACACTCACAAAGTCCAGGAAAATGGGCCTGGAGTTTGTGGGGGCACCTCTGCTAGTGCAGGGGTGCCCTCACACACAGTTACCTGCACCCTGCCCTCTGGGCTGAGAGGGCCTACCATAGGGGTAACTAATAGTGACCTGGTGCAGTGACCTGTAGTGAAAATGGGTGCATGCACCCGTTTCATGCAGACTGCAATGGCAGGCCAGCAGAACCCTTAGCATGGACTCCCTATAGGTGGCTGAATAACTGCTGCAGCTCATAGGGATCCTCTGGCACCCCAATGCCCTGGGTACCTGGGTACCAGATTTTAGGGACTTACATAGGGACACCAGTATGCCAAATGTAGGGTGAAAAAGGTTCCATCAACCAAGTTTACAAGGAGAGAGCATAATGACTGGGTCCAGGTTAGCAGGATCCCACTGAACACAGCCAAACTCACTGACAAGCAGGCAAAAAGTGTGGGTAACCATGCTAGAAAGAGGCTACTTTCCTACACATCTGCTCTGAGCAGGTGTTAAAAATGCCGCCACAAATGGTGCAGTGAAATCTGTTAAATTTAAATGCGCAATGTTTCAGGCCTCCTAGCGCCGGAACCACCCCCCCTGCTTACATTATGCCTGGGGCAGGCATAATGTGGCACAAGGGTTACAAAGTGGCACAATGCATGCATTGCGCCACTTTGTAAATATGGCGTGTGGGAGAAGCCACTTTAGCGCCAAAACAATGACGGCATGGTGGTGCTAGGGGCTCTGAAATATGCCCCCAATTATTTCTGTGTCTAACTCCAGCCTTATTGCACATGGGTGCAAAAAAGAATTTTCTTAACCCACTGCAGCATGTCTGGTTCTGTAATTGACTAGATAATGTATTTCAACATAACATTTGGCTAACGGTAGCATCTATATTTCTTGCAAGGTCCAGCAGCTTGCATTTCATAGAGCCACCTATGAAAAGATGAAGGACATCTAAAGCTTCCACTCCAACCACACCAATACTGAAAGAGCCAGTATACAAAAGTTGAGCTTGGGGAATAATTAATGCTGACATGTCAATCACCCATAGATACCAAGCCACAAAACCTTGGAGATCCATGTAGTGGATAGGTGACCAACCACACACATCCAGTATCTGATAATAAATCACTGAACCCTCACACACTCTCAAGCTTTATATTACTAATGACTGGGCTGCCTCCAAAATGTGTATTAGTTAATCAGTGTATGGGCCTTCTGATAGACACATGTATTGCACAACCAAGAGCTGGACCCATAATAGTCAATCTATTTGTGATTGCTTATATTTCAGATACCAATAGTTGAAGAAGACATCTTCCTACCCTCATGACCCTAGAGGCTGTTGTTCCAGATCTAATGAGGTTGACGGGGCCTAGAAGATTGAGTACTGTTTACTCCTCCCCCTGCATCTTACTGACAGCTATAAATAGGGGAACTTTTTGCAACCCCAGAAGTAGAATCAGGTCTGTTCCTGTCTGCCTTGCTGCTGCAATTCATCAGCTGCCAGCATGTGATAGTAATGTTGTGGCATTGCTGTTGTAGAGACTGTGGGCTAAAAGTACAAAGCAGTTTGCACATCGCAAATAGCGAATCGCGCCGTTTAAAATGTGCTAAATGCACTTTGGCATAAACTATTTACCGAATCGCAAAAAGGGATTGCGATTGTTCCCTTCCTAATTGCGACTCGCAGTCCCATGTATGATTGTCTTGTGACCACGAATGAGGTTGCAAAACAATTGCAGTTAGCACAGTGTCACACTAGTGCTAACCCATTCGCAAGTGGGAAGGGCTTTGTGAATGTCAGTAAAAACTGTTTTTCAGAGCAGGCAGTGGTGCCTGCTCTGAAAAAATGAAACAAAAACATTTTTTTTTTTTTTTTTTAAATGCATCTCGTTTTCCTTTAAGGAAAATGGACTGCATTTAAAAAAAAAGAAAACACTGCTTTATTTAAAAGCAGTCACAGACATGGTGGTCTGCTGTCACCAGCAGGCCACCATACATGTGAGGGCAGCCATTCCCAATGGGATCGCAAATTGCGACCTACCTCATGAATATTCATGAGGTGGGCATTTGCGACCCGCTTGCGAATCGCAAATAGTGTCATTGACACTATGCAACATAAGGTTTTGCGACTCGCAATTTGCGAGTCGCAAAACAAAACTTTGGTACATTTAGCCCTATGGCCCATATTTATGGATGGTTAACGTCACTTTAGCGCCATTTATTTTGGCACTAAAACAGTGCTAACCTAACTCCCTATTTATATTTTGATGCTAGACCCGTCTAGCATCAAAATATTGCGGTTAGCATTGTGTTTAGGATGCGCAAAACCACCTGCGTCAATGAGTCGCAAGGTAGGCGTTACCGTCCTAAACATGACGCTAACCCCCTAGCGCCATATTTATCTCCAAGTCAAAAAATGACGTGCAAGGAGGAGGCAGACCTTAATAAAGGTGCTAAGCCCGCTTAGCACCATTATTTAAGACCTGGGTCAGACCAGCCGTTAGGGTGCAGGAAGGCCCATTTCCATGGTGGAACACCATAGAATGGGCACAAAGATGCCCACCTCAAGCGACAAGAACAGTACCACTCACAGCACAGGGACACTACAGAAGGGGGACTCCATCGCAGGTAAGTTTAGGTAAGTATATATATTTTTTTGTTGTCATTGGGTGTCTGTAACCGGGCGCCTCCAGACGCCGGTTCCGGGTCGGAGCAAACGGCCGCCGGAGGATACCCCGGGGGCACCCGAGGGATTCCTGACGTGATGACGTCCCACGTCATCCGTCAGATAGAAGGAGGAGGGACGACCGACGGAGAAAGAGAGTCGCGCAACCCAGAGAGAGACGCCGACGTCAGGGAGAGCCGGAGAGACGAACGCCGTGGACCACCAAAAGAGAAGGAAAACCCCGCCGTAGAGAAGGAACAGCGGACAGAGAGCGGAAACCCTTGGGCGCCTCCCGCCCCTGTTGAGACGAAGTCGGGAGATCGCCTACAAGCCGGCCACGTCCCTGGAGGGGCGTGGCCAAGTCAGGTACGAGCGTACCGGGACTGGGACTGGGGTTCTGGGTGGTTGGCTGGGTTTAAAGGGGCTAAGTGGAGAGGGCTGAGGTCATGTAGGGAAGGGGATCCCATTTAAGTAGCACCACAGTTAACTGAAGGGTAACCCCACAAGGACCGTACCCAGACCAGTGGATAGAACTGTAAGGGGGTCACAAACAGGGCACAACAAAAGGAAGACACAAGAGAAACGTACCCCCCCACATTCCTTCACCTCCACACAAACCCCCCCCCCCTCTCACTCCTTACTAACCCCAATTAACCCTATATAGATACATTTCCCCACTTACCTGTTCCTTTCTCCTTCTTTGTTTTGGGAAATCCTGGGGCCATGAGAGCCGGGTGAACAAGACCACTCCCTCCGGACCGGACCAGGCTGTCCCGGGAACATCAAGGAACCCTGAAAAGAAAAGGGATTTATATATTAGTTTGGACTTGGAATATAACACTTTGGCGGAAAAACCAGTACTACAATCTCAACGAAGAAAAAAATAAACGTACTACACCCTTAAGTGCCGCGTCTGTCCCCTTCTTCCAATATCCCCTCGACTCGGGATAAAGGACCCCGTCACAGTGGTGTCAGAAGTGGGATATTGGAATAGGTGACAGAGACTTCCCAACCATGGAGGAGAAGTGTACCATATCCGATATGATGCAACAGTTGGCCTCCGGACAAAGACACCTACAATTAGTGTGGGAAGAGCAACAAAAAGAGGCCAAATTGGAAAGAGAGGCACTACAAAATGCCCTTAAGAGTCAGGCCACCATAATGGCCAACAACCAGTTGGTTCATGAAACCGCCATTAAGAATCTCACAGATACCATCGCTGCTACTCGCGTACACCCGAATGTGCCCAGTTCGGTCTTACAACGATATCAAGAAGGTGAAGACCCCGATGCCTTTTTCACCAATTTTGAACGAGTTGCTACTTCCGCTACTTGGCCTCAGGAGCGATGGGGCCAATATATCGCCCCCTTATTGACGGGGACTCTTCAAGCCGCCTATCAAGCGGTAAACCCCGGTGGAATAACCCCCTATAAGGATATTAAAAAGAGCATCTTAGAACGGGTGGGTTTTGATTCTGAACATTATCGCATCCGGTTTAGAAAAGCGAAGTGGGGAAACAATGAAAATCCCCGGGCCCTATATTTTAGGATCAAAGATCTGGGTCTCAAATGGTTGGGTCCCATAGGGACAAATCGGGAAGACATTATTGAGATCGTGCTCTTAGAGCAATACTTGGATGCTCTGCCTCCGTCTACCCGCAATTGGATCAAACAACATCCAAACCCGGATACCAATACTACCATCGAGTTGGCCTGTGCCTTTCATCGCTCCCTTGAATTCAAAGTAACCCCCCCCCCGATCAACACCTAGTCCCCTGCGTCTGGGTTCGGGAACATCCGCGACAGCGGGACGAAGAATCAATGAGGACATAGCGAAATCCCGGTGACTAGATAGGCCCTATATACAAGAACCTCAGTGTTTTAGTTGCGGGGAATGGGGCCACATAGCTCGAGGTTGCCCCCTGAAGACAGAAAAACCAGAACCCATGGAAATAGGGGTCACAAGGGGAAGAGTCTTTTATACAGGGAGAAGAGACAACCCTTATAAAAAGAGACTGAGTATCAATGGGAAAAGCACAGTGGCCCTCATCGATTCAGGGTGCAGCCAATCTGTGGTCAGGGCCGGGTTGTTCAACACACATTACTATTCGGAATTCACGGTATCAATCTGTTGCATCCATGGGGAAACCAGAGAATATCCCCTAATCTGGACAACCCTCACCTGGGAGGAAAAGAAATACCCATAAGAGTGGGTTTAGTAGAGCAACTGGTTGAAGAAGCAATTATAGGAACTGACTTTTCGGAGTTCCCGCAACTCCTAGACAGCCTTAGACAGCTCGAAGAAACCAACAACTGGTGGAAGGACGCTCCTTTCTCCAATATGCCTCTATCACCTCCGAGGGTACGACCTAAACTCACCCGGAAGGAGAAAAGAATAATTAAGAAAACCTATAACCAAGACCCCTCCAGCAGGACCAGGGTAATTACAAAGGTCCTCGCCCTCACTGCTCTTCCCAGCTTCCGGACTTCGCAAAGAGAAGACCCCAGTTTAATTCATGCATGGAAAAGTGCACGCCCACGGAAACCCCAGGATAAGGGTCCCTCGTTCACCATAGTTAAGGACCTATTATACCGAGTCACTTACAAAGACCAAGACGAAAAGAAACAGTTGATAGTTCCAGAACCTTATAGACAACAAGTTCTACACTTAGCACACAGCCAGCCCGGGGGTGGACACTATGGGAGGGAGAAAACAGAGGAGTATTTGTTGAGGAAGTTTTACTGGCCGGGGGTATTTTCCCAGATTAGGAAATTCTGTCAACAATGTCCAAAATGCCAATTGATTGACCCCGGCTCACGGAGAAAGGCCCCTTTACAACCCCTCCCCATCATTGATGTCCCCTTCTCCAGAATAGGGATGGACCTCGTTGGCCCTCTTCTGCCCTCGTCGAGAGGCTATCGTTATATATTGGTATTAGTAGATTACGCCACGAGATACCCTGAGGCTATTCCCCTCTCTAGTATTAACACCAAAAGTGTTGCTCACGCCATGATAGGGTTCTTTTCCCGAATTGGGTTTCCTCGAGAAATCCTAACGGACCAAGGTACCCAATTTATGTCCAACCTGATGACACAAATATGTCAACTATTGGGGATTAAACAGTTACGGACGTCGGTTTATCATCCACAAACCGATGGTTTGGTGGAGAGATATAACCGTACCCTCAAAACACTACTAAAGAAAACTATCTCGGAGACTGGTAAGGACTGGGATAGGAAACTCCCTTTAGTATTATACGCAATCAGGACACACGAACAAGCCTCTACGGGCCATAGCCCGTTTGAGCTGTTGTTTGGGCGACAACCACGGACCCTACTAGATATGGCCGCTGAGATGTGGGAAGAAGAAGACGGGGAAAAAACCATTCTAAAGTACGCCCGTGAGTTAAAAACCCACCTACATACAGTATGGGAAAGCGTAAGGGAACACATGGAGTGGGCCCAAGACAAACAGAAAAGGTATTATGATCGAAATACCCAATTAAGGTCCTTTTCCCTAGGAGATAAAGTGCTAGTTCTTCTCCCCAGTTCAGACAACAAATTGTTGGCCAAGTGGCAAGGACCCTACACCGTAACAGGACTAGTAACCCCCGTAACTTATAAAATTCAGCTTAACGACACTCCCCCTAGGTCACAGATCTTCCATGTTAACTTATTAAAAAGATGGGAAGAACCTCCGAACGACCCAAGGCACGGCTGCCTAGTTAATACCGTTAAGGAATTAGAGATAGGGTGGTGCCCCACTGATCCCCCTGGCGAGAGAGAGGTTCCTATCATTAATACAGAGATCTCGATTCAACAAAATAGACAATTGAAGAATCTCTTTGATAAACACGGTCGGGTGTTCTCCTCGGTACCCGGTAGAACACGATTGGTACATCATCAAATCCTCACACCACCTGGGAAGACCGTACGACTAAAACCTTATCGTATCCCTGAAGCTAGGAAAACCCTCGTAGAAAACGAAATCGAGAAGATGTTAGATCTAGACATCATAGAACCTTCCCAAAGCCCCTGGTGTTCGCCCGTGGTCTTGGTACCCAAACCTGATGGCTCTATACGTTTCTGTATTGACTTTAGACGGGTCAATTCCATATCACAATTTGACACCTATCCTCTTCCTAGGATAGACGAGCTCTTAGAAAGGTTGGGGAAAGCGAAATACATGTCTACCCTTGACTTGACCAAGGGATATTGGCAGATCCCGTTGGGTCCCGAAGACAAGGAAAAGACAGCTTTCGCTACCCCCTCAGGATTGTATCACTTTAAGGTTCTCCCTTTTGGGTTACATGGCGCCCCCGCCACCTTCCAACGTCTCATTGACACCATATTACGACCTCATACCCGATACGCGGCGGCCTATCTGGATGACATCGTTATTTTCAGTGAGACCTGGGAAGACCATCTGGTCCACATAGACCACATCTTCTCGGCTTTAAGGAAGGCTGGACTGACAGCCAACCCCGCCAAGAGCCGACTGGCTTTTAATGAGATCTCCTACCTGGGTTATCACATTGGCAACGGTATACTTCGACCACAAAAGAATAAAATCGAAGCCATCCTACACACCAATGCTCCCACCACGAAGAAGGGAGTTCGTTCCTTTTTAGGTCTAGTGGGGTACTATCGAAGGTTCATTCCCCACTATTCCAGTTTGGCTGCCCCCCTAACCAATCTCTTAAGAAAAGGACAACCCAACAACATCACACGACTAGACCCGACTCAACTTCATAGTTATCATACCTTGCAAAGGTGTCTCACCACCCAACCGATATTGAAATGTCCTGAGTTTGACAAACCCTTTCATCTCCAAACGGATGCCTCCGACGTGGGGGTAGGGGCCGTTCTTTTTCAAAAGGATGAAGACGGAGTGAGCCATCCCGTCGTCTTTATTAGCCGTAAGCTGTTTCCCAGGGAGCAAAGATACCCCATTATAGAGCGGGAATGTCTTGCCATTAAGTGGGCTATCGAAAGTCTCCAATACTATCTTTTGGGCAGACCTTTCCTACTGTATACGGACCATGCACACCTTACGTGGCTCTCAAGATATAAGAATACCAACAATCGTATATTGAGATGGTTCATGGAACTCCAACCCTTCTCCTTCCAGGTTTGCCACCTCCCTGGTGACCTTATGGGTCAGGCTGACTATTTGTCCCGGTTTCCGGATCTGGTGGGGCTCGATCAGCCCCATTCATGTGAGGGGATGTGTAACCGGGCGCCTCCAGACGCCGGTTCCGGGTCGGAGCAAACGGCCGCCGGAGGATACCCCGGGGGCACCCGAGGGATTCCTGACGTGATGACGTCCCACGTCATCCGTCAGATAGAAGGAGGAGGGACGACCGACGAAGAAAGAGAGTCGCGCAACCCAGAGAGAGACGCCGACGTCAGGGAGAGCCGGAGAGACGAACGCCGTGGACCACCAAAAGAGAAGGAAAACCCCGCCGTAGAGAAGGAACAGCGGACAGAGAGCGGAAACCCTTGGGCGCCTCCCGCCCCTGTTGAGACGAAGTTGGGAGATCGCCTACAAGCCGGCCACGTCCCTGGAGGGGCGTGGCCAAGTCAGGTACGAGCGTACCGGGACTGGGACTGGGGTTCTGGGTGGTTGGCTGGGTTTAAAGGGGCTAAGTGGAGAGGGCTGAGGTCATGTAGGGAAGGGGATCCCATTTAAGTAGCACCACAGTTAACTGAAGGGTAACCCCACAAGGACCGTACCCAGACCAGTGGATAGAACTGTAAGGGGGTCACAAACAGGGCACAACAAAAGGAAGACACAAGAGAAACGTACCCCCCCACATTCCTTCACCTCCACACAAAACCCCCCCCCCCTCTCACTCCTTACTAACCCCAATTAACCCTATATAGATAAATTTCCCCACTTACCTGTTCCTTTCTCCTTCTTTGTTTTGGGAAATCCTGGGGCCATGAGAGCCGGGTGAACAAGACCACTCCCTCCGGACCGGACCAGGCTGTCCCGGGAACATCAAGGAACCCTGAAAAGAAAAGGGATTTATATATTAGTTTGGACTTGGAATATAACACTTTGGCGGAAAAACCAGTACTACAATCTCAACGAAGAAAAAAATAAACGTACTACACCCTTAAGTGCCGCGTCTGTCCCCTTCTTCCAATATCCCCTCGACTCGGGATAAAGGACCCCGTCACAGTGTCCCTTACATGGGGCCTCCTGCCTGGCACTGTGTAAGTTGGGCTTGCCCAGGGGACACTAGTCCCCTGTGGTTGGCATTGGGGTGATGTAATGACTCCTGTCTACACTTAGACAGGTGTAATTTTTTGGCTGCTTGGGTGTCAAAAAATGATGCTAGGCTGGTTAGCGGCATATTTTTTTACACTAACCAGCCTAAAGTCATTTCAGACCCACTAGCGTCATTTTCCCTAATGCCATCCCAAACCAGCTAGCATCTTCTTTTTAGGCACCAGCCATTCCTTAGCGCTATTTTGTGTCATTTGCAAATATGTTGCAAAGATGGCTCTAAGGAATGGTGTTAGCTGGCGTTAAGAAAAATGACGCAAAACTGCGTTAGGGCAGTTTTGCATCATTTTTCATAAAAATGGGCCCAAGTGCCTTTTTCCGAACACTCTTCTCCGTCAGTGGCACAGTGTCTTTGAGGGTGCAATCTTACCCCACAAGCAAGGTACTCTAGAGACTTTGGTTCTTCTAAGTTGTACTAGTTCCCTTCTCAAGCCAAGCTGAGCTACAAGGCACTGACGCTCTTATCTATGATGTCCTATGGGTGTTCTAGTGGACCACCTGTTTCTGTTGTCTATATGATGCATTTACAGTGGAACAGAGGTTCCACTCATGCTGGCTGCTCTGTGTTCTGTGGACCGCTCTGATCCACGTGTCATGGTGGCCATCCTGGGTTCCCTGTGCAGAATTGACTTGGTGGTCTAGTTTTCAATGACTGGAGCAAACATGTGAAAGGATCCTCTTTCAAATAAATGTATCAGCTCTGTGGGTGGTCTACCCTTTACCCGTAAGCAACATTTGTATTGGTTCCCTTTGAGTACCAATCCCCACATTTTTACATATATTTGCACTGTGTTTTGTTGATAGCCTCACTCACACATAAACTCTTCTTTAGTTCTTGAGTTGAGTTTTTTCTATTTTTTAGTGTTTTAATGTGTCTACCTGCATTGCTCTTCAGCACTTTCTTGGATGTAGTCTGGTTCCCACTCTGCTCCTTGCATTGCAATGGGAGTTTTGGTTTCTTTGCACTGAGCTATGTTGGTGGTCAAAGGGGCATATTTATACTTGTTTTGCGCAGAATTTGCATTTGTTTTTACGCAAATTCAGTGCAAAACTAACTCCATATTTATACTTTGGCGCTAGACCCATCTAGTGCCAAATTTATGGAGTTAAAGTCATTTTTGGGACATGGAAACCTACTTTGTGTCAATGACATGAAAAGTAGGCATTCCCGTGCAAAAAATTACTCTATGGCCTTAGTGCCATATTTATCCCCCCATGCAAAAATCATGCACAGGAAGGAGGAGGGGTCATAAAATGGTGCAAAGCTTGCTTTGCACCACTTTTTAACGCCTGGGTCAGGGCAGGCTTTAGGGGACTTGTGAGACTATTTCCATGGTGGAACACCATGGAAAAAGCCCACAGGTGCCTTCCTCAGGCCCCAGAGACAGTCCCACCCACACTAGAGGGACAGCGAAGGATGGGGGACCCCATCCCAGATAAGTATAGGTAAGTATTTTTATTTTTTTTTTAAGTGCCATTGGGGGCCCTGAAATGGGCCCGTTACATGGCACTTGGTGCAATGGCCATGCCCAGGGTACCCTGGTCCCCTGTGCTGGCCAGTGTGTTGGGGGGCATGACTCCTGTCTTTTCTAAGACAGGAGTCATGTGGTATGGATGGTTTTGCGTCAGAAAATGACTCTAGGCAGGTTAGAATCATTTTTTTACTCCAACCTGCCTAACGTCATTTTTTGGTGCAAAAACCCTTCTTCCATTCCACCAGCCCCACCTGACTAATGTATTTTTTTTTTACTCTAGCCTACCCTTTGCACCGGGTTGCACTATTCCATAAATATGGTGCCCGGCTGGTGCAAAGAAATGGTGCAAGCCTGTGCTAAACATTTTGGTGGAAAACAGCGTTACTGCAGCTTTACACCAAAAGTATAAATCAAGGCCTCATTTTCAAGGACCAGACAGACCATTTGTAGGTCCCAAACAAAAAGGTACCAGCTGTGTGGCTGCTCTAACCTTTACTTAGAGACAATATCTGTGTGAGCCCCTTCTGACCACTGCTTCTTCCACTTCCGCCCTTATTGGCACTTTATTTACATGACTGTCTCTTTCTAAAATTAACTATTTATTAGCTTTTGGGTATTTTCAATTTTAAAGTAATAGCACCCAGCTTTACTAATATTTCACAGAATGGAGCTTAGCAAGACAGATTGCTGAGTTGTGTCTAGAAAAGTAGGAGAAGTGGAAGCAAATAGCCCCGTAAAAGAATTTGGGTTAATGGTTGAGGGAGGGGGTGACACCCTACTCAAGCAGCAACCACAATCCTTGTCAGGGTAAAGTCACGATCAAACCCCAAATTAGCCTGTGCTCAACCCACTAGTAGCTTGGCACAGCGAAGTAAGGATTAACTTGGAGACAATGTGTAAAGAATATATGCAGCACTTCAAACAGTAACAAAGTGAAAACACAACACAGGAAAAACCCATGCAACATTAGTTGAAAAGAGTATGCTTTAATAAATAAAACAGGACAGAAATGACAAAAATCCAATCAGTAGAACTGGAGATATGCAATTGTAAAGATTTCAGTTAAAACAGCACCAAAAAGTCACAAGTTCAGGCTGACCATTATGTAGTGCAGGCTGGCTACAGGGATCCAGTTAGGCCAGCTGAACAAGAGTACCTTAAATCCTGTTTGCAGAACATTGTGAGGTACCGCGTCGAGGATGTGTCACACAGCCGAGGCAATGTGAGGTCCAGGTCACAGATGCGTTGTGCAGTGGTATGGCGATGTGTCGGTTCTTCTCAGGTTTGCACAACAGTGGAGATGCATTGGTTCTGCTGGATCCACAGATGAGCTGGCAGAGCACATTCAGGCCCACTTCCAATGGTCCAGGGCTGAGGTGGTATTACTTGGGAAGGGAGAGTCCAGGTACTGGTTACAAGAGACTAGCCCTTTGAGTCACTCTGGTGGTCCTGGGTAAAGGTTGCCAGTTCTAGTCCTTCTTATCCAGGCAAGAGGGCAGCAAGACAGCAGGTCGGCACAGCAGGGCAGCAGGCCAGCAGAGTGACAGTCCTTTTAACAGCATAGCAGTCCTTCTTCCTAGCAGAGACTTCTACAGGTCCAAAGGTATACTGCAGAGTTGGTGTTTGAGGTCTAATATTTATACCTTGTGCCTTCTTTGAAGTGGGCAACTTCTGGAGAATTTCCTTTGAGGTTATCAGGTTTCCTGCCTCCCCCACCCTGGCTCCAGCCTAACTACTGGAGATATGCAATCCTTTGTGTGAAGACAGGACACAACCTATTTAGGTGCAAGTGAGGCTGTGCCCAGTTCCCCCCTCTCATTCTGCCAGTGATGGCCAATCCAGGTACATCTAAGCTCTCTTATGTGAGTGGTTGTCTGGGTGGAATACACAAACACCCACTGCCAACTACACTTAGTCATATGACCCAGAGACAGGCTGCAGGGACTCAATGGCTGAGGTAGGAAAATGCCAACTTTCTGAAAGTGGCATTTTCAAAATTGTAATTCAAAATCCAATTCTTCCATAAAAGAGGATTTTTCATTACAATTCCAAAGACACCAAACAAGACACCAAACATTAACTGTCTACCTGTTCCCATTTCCCAAGATATCCTTATTAAATTTAATAAGGTAACTCCAATGTTATCCTATAGGTGAGGCAGGCCTTGCAGTAGTGTAAAATAGACTGGAGAGGGCTGTTTAGGGCCTACCTTAGGGGTCTACCCTAGGGTTGACATATGTACTAAAAGGAAGATTTATTTTACCAGGTTGAAATGGCAGTTTAAAATTGCAAATACCTGAGACCTAAGTGGGTGTCACAGCAAGTGCTAAAGGCCCACTAGTAGCATTTATTTTACAAGCCATGGGTACAGGTAGTATCACTTTACTAGGGACTTATAAGTAAATCAAATATGCCAGTAGGGGATAAGTCAATGTTACCATGTTTTAAGGAATGAGCACCCGCACTTTGGCATTGGTTAGATGTGGTAAAGTGCACAGAGTACTAAGGAAAACAAAAACAAGATCAGAAAAATATGGAGGAGTAGGACACAAGGTTTGGGGGCTGACCACTCTAAGGCTGACAGTACAAACAAACCTTGCAAGGTATTCAAAATCCCATTTAAAGACTTGCATTGCCTTGCGACAGCTTGTGTCACGCAAGGACAATGCAAGTCCTTAGTAAATCTTCCCATAAATTTGTCTACCTTTATTTAAACTCAGACTTTCTGTCTAGTTCTGTAGCCTGCTTTGCCTGTGCATAGTTCACTCAGAGACCTAGGCCCAGATTTATGAAAATGAGGTGCAGGGCAGCGCAACAAGTCACCTTACTGCTCTGCTCTGCTCTGCATCTCAGGAAAAGGGCAGGTAACCAATATGGCGGATTCCTATCCTTTCACCCTGGGCTGATGCCCTTTTGGCAGTGTAGCGCCAACGCAGGCACCCTTACTCTATGGTGCAAGGGTGGCTGTGTTGCATGCAGGATTGTTTTTTTGCAGAAAGGGGCACCTTCCTGCTCAAAAACAATACTGAGAGGCCTTTTCCTCTTTCTATGTGTGCTGCAGAATTCAGCACACATTGAAAGAGGTAAGAAGGAGGAGACATAAAGATATTTCAGTTCATTGTGCCTCACCTGGGTGGTGTAGGTTTTTGGCACATTCCCAGGTTTACTAGGGTTGGTAAATCTGAGAATGCGTCAAAAACTATGGGAGTTACGTGGGAACCCTCTTCAACCCCATGGAACGCCTCCCTAGCTTAGAGTAGGGCAACAGCAATGTGTTGCCTTACTCTAAATTATTGAAGGTATTTAAAGCCACGCAAAGTGGCTTTGCGTTGCTTCAAAAATATGATTTAGTGGTTTGTGCCACGCATGTACCACATTGCATGGCACACACCCTTCATAAATGTGGCCCCTACATAACATAAACATACCAGTTTCAGAGCCACATACAATGGACATGTCAGTGCACACCAAAGGCAAGCCCTTCTTTTGCCACCAGCACACCAGTCAGGCACAGGGCCAGGAGCACTGTAGGTTTTATACTTTGCCTTTTTAGGTCACTAAAGGACTCTTTACTTTCTCTTTACCATACTGTGCTGGCTTGACAATCTTACTTCTAAACCTTTACTTTCTGAACTTCTGAACTTTCTGAACCTCATTTTATGAATTATACTACTTCTCATACTCTTTCTATCCAGACCTCTTCTGTGAAAGATTCTGCACTGTCCATTGTTGTGATCTGATTTATTTGATAGCTTGACAAGTTTATGCTCCTTGGTGAAACACTCCTCAGATGAACATGATTTTAGCCTTGATTTAGCTTTTACTACTGAAATATGGCTAAAAGAGCACTGAAGGTTCAATATTTCTGCTGCACTTCCCTGCACTAAAATAATAAGAGGCATATATATGGGGATTTGGTATAGACCAGAGGAGCAAGTCATCTTGCTGCGCTGCCCTATGCCAAAGTGAAAGGGCAGGAATTAATCATACTTATGCAATGCAGTGCATTCCTTCCTTTCCCCCTGCAATGGCACTTGATTGGCTGCCTAGCCCCAACGCAGTCACCCTTGCATCACGGTGCAAGGGTGCCAGTGTTGTCGGCAGGATTGTTTTTGTGCAGGAAGGGGCACCTCACAGGCATTGGGTCACAGCTTAGTTGATACATTTCAATTATTTTTGGCAATCGCTGAATCACAGGCACTGGGTTTATTTATTTTCATCACGTCTACGTCACACAAGATGACTGGAGTATTTCGTCCATTTCATCAGCGAGTTTTGGCGCGTTCGCAGTCCATTTAAAAGCACTCAGTAAACCTGTATATGTTCATGGAGCACGCTTACGGAGATACCCGTCGGAGGTGCTGTCTTTGCTGTCAGTTTTCGCAAAGTAAATGGTGTATTTACAGCTACTACTTTACTGCTTTAATATAAATTGACGGGCAGCAGTTTAACTGTCGCATATTTTGTTTTGCAGCATTTTGCCTACCACTTTGGTATTGGGGCACTTGTTTTATTACTCAATACACAGTTGACGCATTGGTTAATTCTGCACATTTGAAGGTAATAGCTTTGGACTCCTTTTGACTTTGCACTCACACTGTCTTATGTATAGACTAGTGTCACATTTACTACTGTTTTTTGCAGATTGTTGTTTTACGATCAACGTATGAACTGTTCATTGTTGGTTATTGTTTGCGTGAATGCATTTGCACTTACTGCTTTCCATTGTCATGCATGAGCACTGTATCACCACGAGTAAGCACAGCGTTGCGCATGGGGCATGTTCCCACTCTTTTCACATGTGCGTTTTTTTGTGCAAACACTTGGTCAGAGCCATCATGGTACTTTCTTATTGTTTATTAATGGGTCACTACAGCCCAGGTCTTTACGGTCGTCTTGAGTTTACTGCTTTGCACATCAGCACCCTCACAGTCTTTGTGTTTCGCATGTGGCACTTACACTGGTCAACTTTGAGTCACCAATTACAAGCATTAATGTGAGGCAGTTTCCTTGTGAGATAGGGCCTTTTAATTTTTCACATTACAGTTACCCCTGATGAAAGGTTTTCCCGAAATTAATTGGGTTTAAGATAAAACTGTTACTGATGATGAACTCTGATTTGTTATATGCTGCAGATATAGGTTTGGAGCAGCATCCTGTATGAATTTTGAATACAAGCACCACCAATACTACCACCACCACGTCTTCAATAAAGCAATTGAAGTATTGGGCATTATTGTCTCTTTCAGACTAATTGCACTAATGGTGTAGATTCTGTAGAACTTTGGAAGGCCATGAGCTCAAAGGCTTTGTGCCCTAGTTCTCATTTACTGCCCAGTGACCAGCTGCTGATATTTGGTTTAATACACGTTTTTTCAGCTGAGCATGCACCAGGGTTGCACACTAAAAACATTGATTTTTAACATTTGAGAAAGGTGAAGTTAGATTGTTTTATATTTACATTTTGGAGTGCATTCTATCATTCATATCTTGGGGACAAGAAAATGCCAACTTTCTAAAAGTGGCATATTTAGAATAGTGACTAAAAATCCATCATTACCATTAAAGACGGCTTGTAATTCTAATTCTTCAGACACCAAAGTTGGATTGTCCACCTGCTCCCAATTGCAAGTTATCACTTATTAAATGTAATAAGGTAACCCAATCTTATGGGAGAGGTAGGCCTTGCAGGAGAGAAAAATAAATGTAGGAGTTTTTCACTACCTGGACATATAAAACTTAAAGGTACATGTCCAACTTTTTAAATACACTGCCCCTTGCCATCTGGACTGTTCATGGTCTACCCTAGGGGTGGTGTATAAGTACTAAAAAGGAAGGTTTGGTCCTAACAAAAAGTTTATTTTGCCAAGTTGAAATAGCAGTGAAAGGGAGGCATAAGGTCAGGTAGGTGGATGTGTCTTTTTATGTAAGTAAAATGGTAGTGACTGCCAGCTCACACCGCTCTCAACCATCTCAGGCATCCCATGGAATCCTCAGTGTAGGATTCATGGAATTTGCTGACTTAACATATGGACCCCTTTATATTGAACAGAATTTAAATAAGCATAAATAAGAATGTCACAATGGTATGACACGAGTGGTTAACAAGTACACAGAACATATTGAAATCACCAGCAGTATCCAGTGATAAACAAAAATAGAGAAAAAAAAGTGTAAGCACACATGACAACTATAAAAGTAATCACATCATCTAATAAAGTATGATAATACCATTGTCTAAAAAAGTCTGATGATCAATTATTGACAATGTCATCAAATGGACCAGGGAACTGCCTAGCATCAGAAGACCGTTTTGGATGTGAGATTGACACATCATCACATCATTACATACCTCATCATCATCACACAAACGTTAATGTACCACATCAACCTTGTTGTTAGAAATTGGGTCACTACTTCCAGAGGTTAGCACTCTGCCAAAGTAGGAACCACAATCCTAGGCAGGCAAGTAAGATACACACTAAAAGTTTACCTGTGCTCACATTTTGGTAGCTTGGCATAGAGCAGTCAGGTTAAACTAAAGAGGCAACTAAATACTACAGTATTTGTGAACACTCACAGTAACACAGTGAAAACACCACCAAAGGACTCCACACTGTTCAGAAAAATAGCCGATACTTATCTGATTTAAACAGGACCAAAACAATAAAAAGCCGTCATATACAAGCCAAGTTTTGAATTTTGAAAGATTAAATCAAAATGCAGTGCTTAGAAGAAAATAGGCCCCACCCGAGGCTATTTGGTCGTGCTGGACACAGACAAATCCAAAAGTTCAGTCCGACAGCAATGGAGCACGGGCCGAGTATAGGAGTCACACATCCAGGCTGACAGTGCCCTGGTTGCGTCAAGGCTTAGTGATGATGCTTTAATCCAGAGGAAGGGATGCATTGTGCTGGCAGGTGATGCGTCGTTTCCTGGTCGGGCAATGTCATTGATGTGTCGATGTCCAGAAGCGATGAGTACTGGTGCTGTCTCAGCCAAGCCAGGGCTGTATTGTTAGTTGGAGTTGTGGCGTAGCGCTTTCAGGGAGTGGTATCTGGAGCTTTGGTGCACGCAACTGCGAAACCATATTTCTGCAGTGGGATGCATCGGTTTCAAGTGGCGTGTCGGTGTCATTGAGTCAGATCTTGTGTTGTAGCACCAGACTCACCTCCAAGTGCCCAGGACTGGATTTGGCACTATTTGGCAGAGTAGGACTCAAAGCAGAGGAGCCCAGGTGCTGGTAGCAAGAGGCAGGTGAAGTATTTGATATCCCTGAGACTTCAGAAACAGGAGGCAAGCTCACTCAGGCCCTTGGAGAAACTTTAGATTGCAGGATGTAGAGAGTTAGCTCCAGTACTCTCACTTCTGGGCAAGACGTAGCAGGTAGCATGCCAACACAGCAGAGCAAACAGCAAAGTGGTAGTCCCTCTTGACAGTCATGCGGTCCTTCTTCCTGGTAGAACGTCCTCAGTCCAGAAGTGTTTTGAGTATGTGGTGTCAGAGACCCAGTACTTATACTGATAAATGCCTTTGATGTAGGGGTAACTTCAAAGAGTGGTTCTGAAGTACACCAGTTACCTTTTCAGCCTAGTCCTGTCTGCCAGGAGATTTGTGGGGGGTTATCAGTCCTTTGTGTGCCACTACCCTTTGAAGTGTAAGTAAAAGCTCCTCCACCCTTCCTACCCAAGAAGCCCCATCAGTATGCAGAGGAATGCAGATTCAGCGTGTTCTGTGTTTAAAGTTGTTTGGATATAATGCACAAGGGGAGTTATCACCCAGCACAGACCAGACTTGGATTGGAGACAGGCTGTAAGGCACAGAATGGTTAAAGTAAGGAAATGCCAACTTTCTAGAAGTGGCATTTTCAAACCTGCAATTTAAAAACCACATTCACCAAAAGATGTCCAGAGACACCAAACTTTATATTTCTATAATTTCTCAACTGGAAATTAAACTGAAAGATGTTTTAAGGCAACCCCATTTACACTTAAAAGATGTTTTAAGGCAACCCCAATGCTAGGCTATGGGAGAGATAGTTGTTGCAATAGTGAAAAACGAATTTAAGAATTTTCCACTATCTGGACATGTTGAACCCAAAAGTACATGTCCAACTTTTTAAATACATTGCACCCTGCCCTGGGGATAACTAAGGCCTACCTTAGAGGTGACTTTTTTTTAATAAAAAGGAAGGTTAGGTCCTGACAAGGGGGCACACTTGCCAGGTCGAAGTGGCAGTTAAAACTGCACACACAGGCTCTGCAATTGCAGGCCTGAGACATGTTTGAAAGGCTACAGTAGTGGGCGGCACAACCAGTTCTGCCAGCCCACTAGTAGCATTTAAATTACAGACCCTGGGCAGTCATGCAAATCATGGAGATGCCAATGTTACCATGTTTAAGACACAAAGCACATGCAAGGTAGCACTAGATAGCAGTGTGATAAAGTGCCCAGAGTTCTAAAGCCGACAAAAACAGGATCAGAAAAAGAGGAGGAAGAATGCAAAAAGTCTGTGAATGACCCTGCAGAATGGGCTATTTCCAACACTTGTCACCTGGAATTAATATGTCTGTACTTGTTCCACACTCGACCATCACATGTATGTACTGCATGGTGCTATACATGCACCACACATATCGGAGGAAAATACTGCAAATCACCTTTGAACACATGACCTGGTGTCTTTATCTGCACCGAACAACCCACTTTCACATTTACCCCGTTCTTTTGTTGCACCATAATATCTGTCCATGATTTTTCTTCTAACATCTACTAGTCATTCTAACTTAGAAGAATCAACATTGGTAAGACCCATCCATTCTCTGTTCATTTAAACCCTGGAACACGTCCTGTAAGTTAAACATTGGGTGTGGAGCATATACTCCATAGCATTTCTATCATGGCACTTTTCCATTTAAGCTTACTGACCAATACTAATTACAATTAATCCTTCAATGTACGATTAAACCATTTGCCTAATCCATTGTTTCTGGGATGATATGGGTGTGAAGTATACCATACTGACCCAGAAATTCCTTCATTTCCTCTGAAACCAGTTGTTTCCCCTTATTTGTGACCAACTCAATGGGATACCCTTCCCTACTGAAAACAGTTTGCAAAACATCAATAATGCTTCCAGTGCATTTATTTTTTGGGCTAACCAAAACGGAATTTCTTCTCGTTTGGTGGGTACCTTACCCATGTACAGTTTCAGGGTTAATGCCTGGCGTCACTGCATGTGGTTGCGGTGGAGCAGCATGTGCTGGGTTTGTATTTAATGTCTGCATTACAAACTGTACTAATCGTCTGTATATTGCCGTCAGCTCAGTATATAAGTGACGGACTTCAGCTACCGCTAGGTTTGCCACTGCATGGTGCGGTGTATAAGTGGCCAATAAAGGGCAGGTAGGACCATCATTACTTAGAGGACCTAACCTAACTGGTAAAATCATGTGGGGTAGGGCGCCATCAAGCCAACTATTATGTTTTTGATTAGATAAAGGGATTTCTAAATATGTGTATGCTCTGTATTGTCCAGGTACGTTTGCAAGTGTATAGGGATGAAATGTGTTTGTGTTCCTATCAACTGCTGGAAATGTGACCGAAGAATAGAAGAGTTCTGCTCTATAAGCAGCATGTGCGTCCACCACAAATGTGACTGGACCCCCCTGGGCCGTTAGGCCATTTGCCAATAAATGTGCAGTCAGGGGCTGTCTAATATTGACTGCAATTGCTACCTGTTGCGGATTCGCCATATTAGATGGTAAATTTGTTCAGAGCTAAGCACACCAAGGTTCAAGCTTGAACAGCCTCCAGCATCAGATTACTGCAGATTACTACTTAGTTGAGGAGGAAATCCTCAATACCACGGACGTCTCTGTATATAATACAGAGGTGTCTTTGTATATAGTGAGACAGAGATACTCAGGAAGACCCGAAAATTAGAGCCTGACCAAACGTTGGCGCGCCATGTCGCATAGGCTCTCATTATTCTAATGAGACTACTGGATTTTGAGCAGCAGAATCGTCTGCGGTATGGGAGACTGAGTTTGACCCACTACAGGTGGCACCTGTCACCCTAATCCGGGTTCTGCTCCGGCTAACTTGCAGTGCCTCACCTCTACCGAAGGGCAGGTATGATTGGGCAGCCGAGCGCATGACATAAAAGATTTCTGAGGGAAACCGTGGTCACTCAGGTCTTATCCATTTCTCTCAGTTACATTAGTCTCACATACACAATGATAAACAGAGGCAGTATATATTTCAATAGGATTTTAATGAAGCAACTGCATCGTAGATAGCAAAGCATGGGCTGCAATACCCAGGATGATACAGCACAACAAAATTAAAATTGAGACAAGGAGAGTAAAGCATCGAAATAATGCTACCATATTGTCACTAGATACAATAGACTAATTCCTACCTAGGCTATAATAGAGCACAGCATGTTAAGCTCTAATTCTGCCCTTCAGGTTCCCCTGGGAAGACATCATCCCCCATACCTGAGCAAAAGCCTGAAGTCTGCATAAGCAGCTGTAGCGAAGCGTTCAGCAATCAGCATACAGTCGTGGTTCTCTGGCTGGAATCTCACTCTAACGTGTAAGAGACAGGGAAGTGTTTATATAATAAAACAGCTGATGTTCTGAGAAAATGTCCCTATGCAAGGATGTGTGTTTTTCTATGAATGTCAGAGACAAAACTTGTACCACGTTCACCGGCAACCTATCTTACTGTAGCCTTGAAAGAAGCACAAAGTGAGCACGAATGTCTTGTTTGAGAACGTAGTGCTGGCCTAGGCAAAAACAGCTAGATAGAGAGTAATAAAACAAGACCGCAAAAGTGGTTATTGTAAGAATAATAAAACAAAGCTGAATAAAATATATCTAGGTTAAAGTGCACAGCGGCAGGCCAAGTATGCTAAAATAACATGGATGGAGCTATAACTAAAATGGCTATACAACACTTGCAACCACATTACCTTCGTTAAAGCTTCATCCTCATAATAGACATCAACCCCCAAGTACCAGAAAATATCAAACTACCATTCGAGTAGCAACACTGGGACAACTCTGGCAGTGGACACAGTGGGAAAAAACTAGACTTAGGGCCCTATTACGAGTTTGGCGGTCCGAGGACTGCCTAACCCACAATGGCGGTCGGACAGCCGCACTCCACTCTCTACTTCTCAACAAACATGCCAGTGTCTCCATAGCCATAGCAAAGATGAGAGGAGACATAGGGCATCTCTGCCAGATTCCTCTGTTAGTAAAGATCTGCCCAAGATTGTCTGCCCACACCTTTACACCTATCACTGCTGGATAGGTGTAAAGGATTTGGATTCACCTGCAGTGTAGTATGGTGCAACGCCCTTGCGTGTAAGTACTTGCACCAAATATGGCCACTTTAGGGTGTCAAATACGTTTTCTATATTGAGGGAAACCGTTCCAGGGAGGCCCTTGAGTCCAAAATAAATGCTGTGGTCATGGATATGGAGCTTTTACAAGAAGATCAGAAAAAACTTGCAGAGAAGGTACATAACAATGAGACCAACATCACCGAATTGAGCCCAGCTGTTGGAGAACTGGAAAGAAAAGTAACAGACCTTTCTCATAGAGTGAAAACACTGGAACAGACACCAGATGAGGCTGAAGGACGAAACCGAAGGAACAACATTGTTGGAATACAGGACTGGGAGGGGTGAAACTCACTTAACTGCCTATTTGGAGACATGTGACCCCACTTGCTGCCGCTGATAGGGCACATAGGGTGCCAGCATGATGACTCCCTCCGAGACCAGTGGTGGCCTGCCTCCTCCATTACAAAGATGCCTGATAACGTGGTTGGTAATAGCAACATTGTCAATTACCTGGATTATTCTCTAGTGGTTGAACGAATGAGGATCTCTTTTCAGGAAGTTAAACAGGTGAGAACACAGGATAGAGTACATTCTCTAGTTACTGCCTAAAGATCATACTTGATGATAAATCGACCTTCCTCATGGTTCATTAGTATGCCAGCCAGGGGGAAATCAGCAGTTACACAAACGTAAGAGACTGTCTAGGAACAAAGAATTGTGTGCAGGGGAACCAACCACTGCACAGGCAACTGAGAGCAGAACTGCAGAGCTGTCTGTGGCTACCTTGGGGACACCAGGAATGACACGAATGGCGAGCACACCAACACCTCCCCCAAGTGCACAGAGGCAGACAAGATATCAGACCCTAATCTACTATGCTACAGAGGAAAGACCCTGCCAAATGAAACCCCTAGAATGCCAGATGATTTGTGGTTTGTGAAACACAAGGAGGAGTGACGAAGTGAGATCACAGGATTAATCCGCCTGGACAATAGTTTGTACCAACTATTGGATTTTGATAGTTGATAGCCCATGTGGTGGTCTGTGAAGTGAGCGTGAGAGCCCATGAGGGCCAAGAGGCACATTTGTGGTCTTTCAAATTACTAACTGGCTGATTGTGGTAAGTGCACTCATGTGATAGTCAATAGGCTGGCAGAGTGAGGTCACTTAGGGGCATATTTACAATAAAGTGCCGATGCGCCAAAGTTGGCAGTGCCATGCTGCATCACTTTAGAAATGCTGGGATGCCCTGTATTAACAAGAATATGGAGCACCCCTGTGTTTCCCACTGTGCTGGTGCTAAATTTGCTGCCGAGCTCCAACGCAGCCACCCTTATGCCACGGTGCAAGGATGGCTGCGTTGCAGGGGAGATTGGTCTTGTGCAGGAAGGTGTCCCTTACTGCACAAAAACAATCATCCATGGTGATTTGCTCCTTCTAGGTGTGCTTCAGATTGCAGCACACATAGAAAAAGCAAAAACAGGGAGAAGTTAAAGCATTTCTCCTCGTTTCGGCATGCTAACGCCACCCCTTGGGTAGCGTTAGCTTTTGGCACTGCTTCAGGTTTACGAATTCTCGTAAATCTGGGGCAGCGACAAAATGCAATGGGTGTTGCTGTGGCATGCCCACAGCAACACCAGTTGCACACTCCTTTCACACAAAGTGCTGTGTGTGAAGGAGCCATATTTACAAGATGACGTTAAGCCAAAAAAAGTTTCTTAACGGCGCTTTGTAAATACGGCGCAGTGCACAGCGCTACAGAAGCGTCACAAAAAGTGACGCTGTGGTGGCGCTTGGGGCTTATAAATATTCCCCTGGGTCGCTTTGCAGCGTTATTCTTGACAAAGCCCCTTCGTATTCCTCGTTAACTGTGAAAAGGTGAATGTAATTTTGCATGTTGATTCCAGAGTTTACTCGGTGGGCTACCATTGGCAGCAAGTCCCGGGATCAGGGAGTTGGTTATGTTTATTGCGGGCTCTAGTATAATACTTTGCGAAAAGTAAGAACATTTCACACTTAGAGACATGCAAACTCTTTGGGAGAGACCATGGAGGCCTATGGCCGATACCAGTCCTAAGGTCTACTGCCTATTTGCCCATATAAGTTACAGTTTTGGGCACCTAAAATAGATATATCCCCATCATTTGGAATGTGGATGGAATGGGGTCAGAAGTGAAATGCCAAAAAATACAACAGGGCATATTTACAAAAAAGTGGCGCATCGGTCAGAATGCGCCGCTTTTCCTGCGTCGCCCTTGCCCCACCTGACACCATGGTTGCACCGTATTTACAATACGGCATACCATGGCGGTCGTTAGGACAATAGTGTCAACATTTTTGACTCTATTGTGGTGCTTTTCTGCACTAGCGTCAAACATTTTAATGCTAGATCAGCAAAGCACAGGGAGGCCCATTGAGTAACATGAGTGTGTTATTTTAACGCCTGCTCTGTAGGAAAGTGCCATGGGCCATATTTATACTTTTTGACGCAAAACTGCGCTAACGCAGTTTTGCACCAAAAAAATTAGCGCCGGCTAACGCCATTCTGAAGCGCCATGCGGGCGCCGTATTTATTCAATGACGTTAGCCGGCGTTAGCCGCCGGCGCTGTCTGGTGTGCGTTGAAAAAAACGACGTACACCAGGCAGCGCCGGCGTAGGGGGAAAATGGCGTATGGGCGTCCACAAATGGTGCAAGTCAGGCTGAGGCAAAAAAATCGCCACAACCCGATTTGCGCCATTTTTTTACGACGCCCATCCCCCATTGAAATGACTCCTGTCTTAGCAAAGACAGGAGTCATGCCCCCTTGCCCAATGGCCATGCCCAGGGGACTTCTGTCCCCTGGGCATGGTCATTGGGCATAGTGGCATGTAGGGGGGCACAAATCAGGCCCCCCTATGCCACAATTTTTTTTTTTTTTTAAACTTACCTGGACTTACCTTAATGTCCCTGGGGTGGGTCCCTCCATCCTTGGGTGTCCTCCTGGGGTGGGCAAGGGTGGCAGGGGGTGTCCCTGGGGGCAGGGGAGGGCACCTCTGGGCTCATTCTGAGCCCACAGGTCCCTTAACGCCTGCCCTGACCCAGGCGCTAAAATCCGGCGCTAATGCGGGTTTTTTAGACCCGCCCACTCCCGGGCGTCATTTTTGCCTGGGAGTATAAATACGACGCATATGCATCGGAGTCATTTTTTAAGACGGGAACGTCTACCTTGCATATCATTAACGCAAGGAAGGTGTTCACGCAAAAAAATGACGCTAACTCCATGAACTTTGGCGCTAGACGCGTCTAACGCCAAAGTATAAATATGGAGTTAGTTTTGTGTCGAATTTGCGTCGAAAAAAACGACGCAAATTCGGCGCAAACGGAGTATAAATATGCCCCCATATGCCTGGCGCAGGCATATGTGGTGCAAGCATTGTGCCACTTTGTAAATACGGTGCAGAAGAAAGGCCTCCTTAATGCCACCTTAGCATAAAAAAATTACTCTGAGGAGGAGCAAGGTGGCACTAAGGGCTTGTAAATATGCCCCAACATGTTAATATGGGTTCAACCAGGGGTTTTGTTCATGGTCACTATCATAGATATAGACAAGGTCATGGGTAAACTAATTGGCATTGATGTCTCGCTGGGATGCCCTGAAAGCAGAGCAAGTGAATTTCTTTGAGTTGTTATCTGGGAAATTGGAATGAGAGACCTCAAGGCCAGTGCTGACTGGGCGAAATAGGGGCACGAATTACATGTTAGACATGCTGAAAGATCTTTCACACCTGCCACCTAGTCACTAAGACAGCACAATATTTCACAAAATGGTTGCAAGATTGGAGTTTAATCGATGTTTGGTGGCGTGGGCATCAAGCAGACTGCAAATGTTCCTTTTATTTACCAATGCACAACTATATGCACATCTTGACAGATTTCTAGCAACAAGGGAATTCTATCTCACTGTTAATTTTCAGTGGCAGCTGCCACTGAACGTGGGTGGAGGAATGGGACGGAGCAGAGGTGGGGGAGGGCTAAAAAAAAAAAAAACTTAAAAAAAAAACACTTACCTTTCCCCTCTTCCTGGCTGCACACAGGCTCCCAGCCTATCACAACACTGATGTCACCAGCATGACAGCAGCGTTGTGATTGGTCTGAGTGGCCTGCTTCGCCGCTCAGACTGGGCATGTTCTCCACTCTGCTGTGCAATACAGCTGGGTACAGAACATGCAAAGTGAGCATGTCTGTTTGGCCGGAAATACCCCTCCACTAGCCCTCCTCCGGCCCGCTCCGGCCCAGCCCCCCCATCCCCACCACGCCCCTTACTCTCAGGAAAAATAAAATTAAAATAACATAAGGTTATTATCATTTTATTTTTCCTTTTTGTACAATCCACTGGGGTGACGCTCCTCCCCCTTAGCAGAAGAGCCGCCCCTGTTCATTATATGTAATATCTAGCATGCACGATCTCCAATCAAAATCCTCTTATATTACACCTACGATGGGGGTGCACGCTTCCTCCTATTCCAATGTGGAAATTGCAGGGCACCATGTTAGAGGATCAACAAATATAAGGAGACTGTTTAGAATAATAAAGGAGGTGCCCTGTGAGATTGGAGCAAGAGCTGTGTTTCTCACTGTCAATGTGGAAAAGGCTTTCAACACAATAAGCCTGAGATTTTTACAGCTGTTTCTTAAACACATGGACACAGGAGAGGGCTGGATCCAGGTGATGCTGCTTTTATATATGGTCCCTTAGCAACAGTCTGACCTGGTTGGCTGATATCAACCATGTATAGCAACTATAAAGGGACGAGGCAGGGGTGCCCACTGTTGAGGTACTTTTTGGATTGATAGTCTAACCCTTTGTGGCTCTGTTCCAAAGGAGAGCAGGGGCACGGGCATAATGTGCCTGGATGGACAGCACACTGTCACATTATATGCGGATGACATGATCTTTTTCTTTGGAAATGGCCCACAAGATCTCACCCAATCAATACAAATACTAGAGGAATTTGGGGGCCTATCCAGCTTTACCACTAACTGGGGGAAGGCTGTGCTATTCTAATTGAAGCGGGGAACTTTCTGCAGGCAGCAGGCTTAGGAAACAGGCACATAAAGTAGCAAAGTTATTTGAGAATTAGGATATTCCATTCAGATAAGAAGTGGCTTAGCGCTGCCTTGTAAATGTGGTGCACTGCACTGGGCCACCAGAGCATCATCAAAAAGTGACACTACGGTGGTGCTAGGGACTTGTAAATCTGGCCCTATGCTTCTTCTACTTGTGAAAGTCCTTGAGCTGGCCACTGTTGAACAAAGACTCTATAATCATGGGAGGCCATTGTGCTGGAATTCCCCACCTATTCACTGGAATCCAGAAATATTTCAATGTGTACATAATAATAGGCAGAAGGAACTCTGTCCTGGCAACATAGGCAAGTATTGCTGCGCCTGTTCTGTTTTTCAAGCTGAATCCTAACTAGCAACCCAAAATTGTGACACTTCCATAAATGTAGGATTTGCAGCTTCATGAACCGTGGATTCCAATGAAAAAGCAACATCTCATTGTCAAGGACAATAAACAGTGACAATAAGTTGTGTTCTTAGCTTTATATACAAAATATCAATATAAAAACTGTACGAAATGACAGTGATTTTCTTAGTTAAGAACTTTCAAGATGCTTTTCTGAAGTATTAATGAATTCTAGATTTATTGGGTTAGCTCCTGTTTTGGAGAAGAGAGACATCGCCATGCCCTAGAAGACATGAGACGCACCCCCATTGGTGGTAAGATGGGTGGTAGACGTTGTTAAAAGGGCCAGAAGTGAAAGTGTTGCACTGAAAGGAGAAGAGAGAAGGGGGTTGCAGGAAGTACCCGATGGTCCATGCCTGGGACGATTTCCTGGTGGCACATTTATCAATCTTTCATGCAGTGCAAATCAGCAAGCCACTCTGCTGCGCTGCGTGAAAAAGAAAGGGCAGAAATGTGCTGTATTTAACATTATGTGCCGCATTCCTGTCATTTCCTAGTGCTGGCACACATTAGGCAGCATAGGGCCAACGAAAGGTACACTTGAGTCATGTTGCAAGAGTGCCTGCGTTGTAGGCAGGATTGATTTTGTGCAGAAAGGGGCCCCTTCCTGCACAAAAACAATCCTTAGAGGCATTTTCCTATGTGTGCTGAAGAATTGAGCACACATAGAAAGAGGAAATAACGAGGAGAAATAAAGAAATCTCTCCTTGTTGCTACTCTAGTGGGATGCGTAAAATTCTGATGCATTCCCAGTCCTACCAGTGTCGGTAAATCTGGGAATGTGTCAGATTCAATGGTGGATACATGGGAACACCCAAGCTCCTCCCATGGAACGCTTCCATGCCGCAGAGTAAAGCAAGGCAGCGATTTGTGCTGCCATGTGTTACTCTAGATCAGTGGTTCCCAACCTGTGGTCCGGGGACCCCTAGGGGTCCGCAAAGCCTTCTCAGGGGGTCCGCAACTGCTTAGAAAATTAAAAAATATTAATAAATATTGACAAATTAGGTCCCAAACTTCCAGTAATGACTCAGTGGGGGGGTCCCCGGATTCCAATGATGATTCAGTGGGGGTCCCTGGGTTCAATTAATGATAAAGTGGGGGTCCACAGAAGTCAAAAGGTTGGGAACCACTGCTCTAGATTTATCAAGCCAATCAGGGCCATGCAAGGTGGCCATGCGTGGTTTGATAAATCTCATTTAGGTTATTCGTCGCCCATGCGGCCCCTTGCGTGGTGCAAGGGTAATGCAAAACCTTGATAAATCTGGCCCCTGTAGTTTACGTGGTGACATGACTGCATGGTTAATGAGCGAGCAAAGGCACATTACACGCTAACGGAAGGTTGATATCTTGGGGCCATGTATGGGGTATGTATGTGTGGTAATTGTATGAACATAAGGATGATGTCAGAGAAGACTAGAGTTCAACAAATATTTTCTTTTAAATTCCACTTCCTTTTTGTGGTTTAATGTTATTAATATTATTCGAAAATTAAATCTGCATAATCCATCTCTCAAGCCCCAATAAACGAGAAATTAATAACCTGGAATTGATTTATAATTGGAATATGTTTAACCATCTTATGGGACAATGTGCATAGAACGGAAGCACAATGTATGTATACATGAATCTGTTAGACAACAAGTGTAACATTATCAACGAAATATTATAAAAGCAATAAAGCAGTTTCAAAACAAACAATGCCCATCAGAACTGAATCACCTGCAGAGAATATTTTGTGGAGCCTCGGAGGGGTGGGAACCTTTCTAGTGCTTTAAATATGAAGATAAGACTGACATATTGCAGTAAAGTACCATCTTTCCTGGCATTTTACCCCCATTTTTACATGTATGTCAGTTTGTTTTTGCCTGTCTGACTGGGATCCTGCTAGCCAGGACCCCAGTGCTCATAGTTTGTGGCCTGAATGTGCATACCTGTGTAGTGACTAACTGTGTCACTGAGGCTCTGCTAATCAGAACCTCAGTGCTTATGCTCTCTCTGCCTTTAAATTTGTGACTATAGGCTAGTGACCAGTTTTACCAATTTCAATTGGCATAGTGGAACACCCTTATAAGGCCCTAGTATATGGTACCTAGGTACCAACGGTATTGGGGTTCCAAGAGATCCCTATGGGCTGCAGCATTTCTTTTGCCACCCATAGGGAGCTCAGATCAACCATTACACAGGACTGCCACTGCAGCTTGAGTGAAATAACTCACACGGTTCACAGCCATTTTCACTGCACTTAAGTAGCTTATAAGTCACCTATATGTCTTACCTTCACTTGCTGAAGGTTAGGTGCAAAGTTACTAAGTGTGAGGGCACTCTTTCACTAGCAAAGGTGCCCCCACATAGTTCAGGGCCATTTCCCCGGACTTTGTGAGTGCGGGGACACCATTACACGTGTGCACTCCATATACGTCAATACCTATATGTAGCTTCACAATGGTAACTCCGAACATGGCCATGCAACATGTCTAAAATCATGGAATTGTCCCCCCATGCCAAATCTGGTATTGGGGAGCCAATTCCATGCATACCCGGGGCTCCACTATGGACCTCGGGTACTGCCAAACCAGCTCTCTGGGGTTTTCTCTGCAGCTACCGCTGCTGCCACCCCACAGACTGTGTTCTGCCCTCCTGGGGTCTGGGCAGCCCAATCCCAGGAAGGCAGAACAAAGAATTTACTCTGAGAGAGGGTGTTACACCCTCTCTCTTTGGAAATAGGTGTTAAAGGCTGGGGAGGGGTAGCCTCTCCCAGCCTCTGGAAATTCTTTGAAGGGCACAGATGGTGCCCTCCTTGCATAAGCCAGTCTACACTGGTTTAGGGAACCCCCAGTCCCTGCTCTGGGGCGAAACTGGACAAAGGAAAGGGGAGTGACCACTCCCCTGTCCATCACCACCCCAGGGGTGGTGCCCAGAGCTCCTCCAGTGTGTCCCAGACCTCTGCCATCTTGCTTCCAGAGGTGTGAGGGCACTCTGGAGGCCTCTGAGTGGCCAGTGCCCGCAGGTGACGTCAGAGACCCCTCCTGATAGGTGCTTACCTGACTAGGTGGCCAATCCTCCTCTGAGGGCTATTTAGGGTCTCTCCGGTGGGATTTTCCTCAGATAACGACTTGCAAGAATTCACCAGCGTTCCTCTGCACCTCTCTCTTCGACTTCTGCCAAGGATCGACCGCTGACTGCTCCAGGACGCCTGCAAAACTGCAACAAAGTAGCCAGAAGACTACCAGTGACATTGTAGGGCCTAATCCTGCCGGCTTTCTCAACTGTTTCGTGGTGGTGCATGCTTTGGGGGTTGCCTGCCTTCACCCTGCACTGGAAGCCATGAAGAAATCTCCTGTGGGTCGACGGAATCTTCCCCCTGATTTAGCAGGCATTAAACTTCAGCTTCACCAGTACTCTGGGACCCCTCTCATCCTGACGAGCATGGCCCCTGGAACACAGGTGGTGGACCCAAGTGACCCAGACTGTCCAGTGGTCCAACTGTCCAAATTTGAAGGAGGGAAGTCATTGCCTCCCCTCTCCAGACAGTAATCCTGTGCACTGCGTGAACTGCAGCTACAAGAGCTTCTGTGCTTATTTCCAAGAAATCCTGCATGCACAGCCAACCCTTGGTCCCCAGCACTCTCTCCTGCGATACTAAGCTCCCTGAGTTGATCTGTTGAGACGACTGCCGTGTTCAGACTTCTTGAACCCATGTTCAAGGACTTCTGCAGGTGCTTCTTGCTTGTGTGTGGGCTCTCTACATTGCCGAGGGCCCCCTCTGTCTCCTCTCTCAAGTGGCGACATCCTGGTCCTTCCTGGGCCCGGGCAGCACCCTTGTTCTCTAACCACGACTCTTGCAGCTAGCAAGGCTTGTTTGCGGTATTTTACCAAGGAAATAACTCTGCATCCTCCAGCACGCCGTGGGACATCTTCTGCACAAAGGAGAAGTTCCTAGCATCTTTCATTGTTGAAGAATCTTCAGCTTCTTCCATCCGGAGGCAGCCATTTTACACCTTCATCCAGGGTTTAGTGGGCTCCTGCATCCCCCCCCCGGACACTTTCGTGACTCTTGGACTTGGTCCCCTTCCTTTGCAGGTCCTCCAGTCCAGGACTCTGTCTTCAATGCTTTGCAGTCTGTTGTGGTCTTTGCCAAATCCCTTATCATGACTTTAGTGTGTTTCTGGGGAAATAGTAGTACTTTACTCCTACTTTCCAGGGTCTTGGGATGGGGTATCTTGGACACCCTTAGTGTTTTTTCTTACACTCCCTGTGACCCTCTACACACTACACTAGCCTAGGGGTCCACTCGTGGTTCGCATTCCACTTTCTTAGTATATGGTTTGTGTTGCCCCTAGGCCGATTGCATCCTATTGTATTCTACAGTGTTTGCACTACTTTCTGACTGTTTTACTTAGCTGATTTGGTCTGTTGTGTATATTTTCTGTATTTTACTTACCTCCTAAGGGAGTATATCCTCTGAGATATTTTTGGCACATTGTCACTAAAATAAAGTATCTTTATTTTTAGTAACACTGAGTATTGTCTTTCTTATGATATAGTACCTATTTGATATAAGTGGTATTCCATAAGCTTTGCATGTCTCCTAGTTCAGCCTTGGCTGCTCTGCTATAGCTGCCTCTATCAGCCCAAGCTGCTAGAAAACTACTACTCAACTAATAAGGGATAACTGGACCTGGCACAAGGTGTAAGTACCATTGGTACCCACTATAATTCCAGGCCAGCCTCCTACACATATGCAGTGAGAATAACAGGCAGTTTTCGGCTCAAATCTGTGGGACAGTCCTTGTACAATATTGAGCATTCCATGCCCTGATGTTTAGTATGTCACTCTGCAATCAAGTGCAGAAACAAGGATTCAGTCCTCAGGTTTGTTTTTTTATCAAAGAGCAGATCTATCAAACACTTTAGAAAACTATACCTACACTGTGCATGAATGAGAGGTATGTTAAGCCATATTAGAATTGTTTATGAGGAAAGGGTGATTTTTTTAAATGATTGTGATAATGCACACATGGAAACCTAGACTAGAATTCATTACTTCTCTCTTGTTCCCCCAAAAAGTGTCAGGACCAGAGGGTGGGTGGCATGCCGTGAGTCATGCTTAGAGTTAGTCGGCTTTGCCTCATCAGCCTCATGTAATTGAAAAAATCATAAATAAAAAATACATACATATATGCAAACATAGAGGGGCTTTGGGTCAGCCCTCTTCATCAATTAGTCTACTCAACTGTCATTAAAATTGTGCTTCCACCCACCACCTCTTAAATCACTGTGTCTCTGTCACTATAGTCAATAGGATTCTTCTGGATCACATCTGACTACACACACTTAAATTGAAGTGCACTTCCGTGCTAGGGCTGGTGGACCATTTTTTATGTTGCCAGTGCTTTTTTTCTTGCCTAATTTTTAGACATTCATCTGGGTTTAAAATATGTTTTCACAATACAGTGCTTCAAAGCCAATAGTACCTTTCCTTACTTTAAGTACACCTGTCTGCTAGGAAACACGTATAATGTACTACTACAATTGCATACAATAGTTACTTTTTTAAATATTTTTTTTATTGCAAGCATATGGCCGTCACTTTTAGGTGGTAGCATGCTTTCTTATTCCTGTGTAATTCTGTGGCATATGCTTGCAATACACATTAAATGAAAACAATAACCAGTTTGATAACTGCCACACATAATGGCGTTACCAATGCTTCTTTAACTACTGAAAATCATTGTTCAGCTCATCCCTTTCCAGCGCAGTGGTGAGTGCACTAGTTAAGTCACAGAAAACCTATGCTAACTCTTGGTGTGGCATCCTGCCATAAAGCCTTCTTAATGCCTTACAGACTGTTTAGAATCCACACATGAAGAATAAAATGAAAAGGGGAGCCCCTGCTGGTGTAGCAGAGGTTGCTACATTGACTTCTGGAAGCTAGAATTATATTCAAAGTCTTGTGTGCACTCCACAAAGCCCTCTATGACATTCTGCTTATCGACATGGAGGTCAATGTCACACTTGCAACCTTGCACTCCGCAATTAGAAATTTCCGTGTCACTACTGATTGGAGCACTAATCTTTGGGGGGTAGATTGTTTTATGTCTAGAGATCACCAGATCTGGAAGCCTACCCACAGGGAATTGCACAGTGACACCAACCATTTCAAAATAAGGAAATTGCTCAAAAATGTTTTTCTTAAGATCCCTGTAGCATCAGTGGAGGCAGGACCTTGACTGCCATCAAGAGTTGGAGTTGGTGTTGTAATCACACAACACACAGTAGAATTGAGAAGGATCTTTATTGAACCACACCAGGACTCAACTGACAAAACGAATTCCTCATGCGACCTTTAGAATCTTGCCATGACAGCATTCTAGTTCCGGACTATACTAAATGGATACAAGAAATAGGGGCGGAAAACACAATTTTTATTGGAAATAAAAGGAGGTAAATTACAACATATCTCCCATGAAAAGAACTGGAGGAAGAGAGGGGAAATAAGAAGGGGCAGGAAAGGTGATGTAAAACAGATATAATAATGCATGGGATGCAAGCAGCATTAAAATGGAAAAACGCATATTCAGGAAAGATCTTTATACCAAACAGGTGGATTTATGACAGAGGTACATTTTGTGATGAAACAGAATCATTCTGAGTATCTCTTGGAGACCTGACATTACCATCTTGTTGACTTTGGTTAATCTATCCATACTCCACAGTTCACCATTCTCCTATGTAACCTAACCTCATTCCATCGGACTTTCAGAATTTTTATTGGAGTGGAAAAAGAAGACATTTGTTTCTTTTTCCTCTCTTGTCTCTTTATCCTCAAAAATTCTCCCACACTCCAGTCTTGATGTTTACACAACACATCTTGTCATATTTGTTCTTGTATTTGGTTTGATGATTCATTATTTTTCCCAAAATTATTTCTCGTTCCCTGTCTATGTTAATTTCTACACTCTCAGATAACCATGCAGGACTATTTGGTACCTGGCAGTTGGCCCTTCAAGTATATAAAAATATTGGGTTTAATATGATAAGACCATAACATCTCTTGAATAGCATCATTATTATTTCCACCCATACTGCAAGCTAGTTGAGCACATTTCTTGATCATTCTGTTGACCCTTTCAACATGTATGTTAGCTCTATAGGCTGTTCTGAGATGTTCAACTGACCATTCAGAAAGGAAGTCATGCATCATTTCTGAAGTAAACAGCACCGAATTGTCAAAACCTTGATAAATCTGGCCGCTGACCACTCTCTTAGAAAAACACTTCTAAGGACATCCTTGAGGGCACGTGGGGTTGTGTCGAACAGGCAAGGTTTCTATCCACTTGATATAAAATATGTCTGCCCCAGAACTTTGGTTGGTGCATAGCTAACTTTATCCATGGTTTATTGCGTACTTGTGAAAATGGCACACTTCTGATACATTTCGATTTGTCACTAGTTGCACATCCTATGCAATCTTTAACCTTTTGTTCATACCTGGTGGCCCTAATGAGCTAGGTCAACTAGTCAATCACACAGAGGTCTGGGGGGGACAAATCTCTTGCCACTTAGGCCTATATTTAAAAGAAAATGACGGAAGGCGACGCTGCGCCAAAATTGGCAGTGCTGCGCTCCTTCATTTTCACAATGCAGGGATGTGCCGTATTTAATTGAATACGACGCACTCCTGTGTTGTCCCCTCCACTGGCGCTAAATTGAGCTGCCTAGCGCTAACGCAGGCATCCTTTCACCATCATGCAAGGATGTCTGTGTTGAGGGGTTTGATTGTTTATGTCTGGGAAGGTGTCCCTTCCTGCACATAAACAATCACTAATGGCGATTTGGCACTCCTTTGTGTGCTGCAGAATGCAGCACACAAAGATGTGCCAAAGCGTCATTTTGAAAGATTGTTTATGTGCAGGAATAAAGTACAAAAAAGTGGCTTAACGCCACCTTGTAAATGCAGCTCAGGGCATTGCGCCACCGGAGCGTCACGTAAAATGACGCTCCAGTGGCTCTAGGACCTCATAAATATGCCCCTTAGTACCTTATTGCCCAATAGGCATAGCTCATTCCTAACTTTCCAAATACCTTTTTACTTGGTTAAACACCTCTTCCTATTTCTCAGGCCATCGTCTTCTAATATTTTAAGCTACTCATCTTTTCCAGAACTATCAAACCAATCCTTTTCGTTGAGATAATCTATTATCAAAGCCAGAACATTGTCATCTAATTGTTCTTCAATTTCATCCCTACTTTCTATTAGTAGACTGGACAGGCAGTCTGTCACTATATTACATGAAACAGGAATATACCGCATGAAAAGAAGAGGAATATACTACATCAAATGATGTGCTTCTAATGCTAGCACCCATTGAGAAATCCTGGGAGTTGTACGTTCAACACCCTTGAAGGAGATGACAAAAATAAGAGGTCTGTGATCCATTCTTACTGTAAAAGGTATACACCACAGGAAAAACCTGAACTGTCTGATTGACCAAAACCAGACCAGAGCTTGTTTAACTGTAGAGTAATTTATCTTAGAACTTTTAAATGTGCAGGTTGCAAAAGCTATGGCCTTTTCATTGCCTTGGTCATACTGGGTCAATTCAGCACCTAATCCTTTGGTGCTGGCTTCAGTGGTTAATACAGTATGAAAGCATGTATCAAAATTAGCTAAAGTTGGGGCTTGTACAATGGCTTTTTTATGGTTGTGAAGGGCTCTTTTTTATGACCAGTAGACCAACCAAAAGTTATTCCTTTCTTAAGCAAGGTTCTAATAGGCTAAACTATGTCATCAAAACCCATTACAAAGTTAGAGAAATATTCAGCAAGGTCTAGGAAAGACCTTGCTTTATCCTTATTTTGTGTTGAGGGTGCATTTTAAACTGCTTCTGCCAAATCAATTTTGGCTTGATGCCAACTTTTGACAATGTATGTCCTAAGTACAAAATTAAACCTACGCCAATTTGACACATTTCTTTTTTTAAAGTCAAGCCTGCCTTCTTGAGCCTTTCCAATACTTGCCTCAAGGTCTTGCCACAGGGTCGTATTGTGATTTTTTCACCATTACCATAGATCAATATGTCATCTTGAAAATACAAGACATTTGGGATGCCCTCCAATACTTTCTGCATTATGTGTTATAACGTAGGAGAAGCAAAGACCAGCCCTAGTGGCATGCGACAATAATGGAAGTCCCCAAAAGGTGTTATAAATGATGTACCAACTCGTGAATGTGAGTGTAATTCCATCTGTTGGTATGCTGTTTATAAATCCAGAACCGTGAAGTACCTTGCTTCACCAATTATACTCAGCACCTCATTTATGCATTGAAGTGGCGCACGATCTACCCTGACGTTGGTGTTTTGATCCCTTAAATCAACACATACACATATGTCCTTCTCATCTGTTTGTCCAGTAATAATTATGGGAGCCAACTAAAGTGAACTCTTAGTGGGCTCAATAACTTTACATTTTAGGAGCCTATCAAGCTCCTTCTTTAAAGGCTCCTTTATCATGTGTGGAATGGGATGAACCTTGAGCACTACAGGTTTGGTTGAGGGCTTAAGTTTGATTTTGTGTTGTAAATTAGACAGAAGGCCCAATTCATCATTAAGCACCTCTGGAAATTCCTTACAGATCTTTTCTCCTGTGAAAAGAACGATTACTCATGAGTATCAATTCCTTAGCTTTGGGATGCAGGATAACCCCTAGTTCCTTTTGATGTCTCCAACCTAGAAAATGTGACCACTTTTTAGCAATGCATACTTTTCCTATAGTTCTTCTACCTGTAAATGTGATCTGTATACAAAGCATACCTTTTAAAGGAATGGAATGCTTATTGTATCCACCTGGATTGATATCCGCCTTTTCAATAACATAATTATAACATAATTATGTTTGCCAAATTTACTATAGAACATCTCTTTATCAATTATTGTAAAAGGGGATCATGAATCTGCAAATACCTGTACAGCCTCCCCATCTAATAATATTTCATCAATTGTATCGTAGATTGCGAAGAATTAATTTCAAAAACAAAACTTCTGTTACCTTCTTCAGAAGCATCAATCTCATTCACATCTGTGCTCTTATTGCAGGATTCCTTGCAAACTCTGAGAAAATGCCCCCATTTCCCCATTTCCTGCACAGGGCATCTTTTGCAGGACATAAAGGACAATTGGCCAAGTGATGTATATTTAAACAATGACTGGGCTATTCTCATGTGACAATATAAGTTTGAGTTTTGCATTTTTGCAATTAGAGTGGTTTTCTTTTTTTCACTACGCATATTTGTTCCTTTGGACATTTTATCCATTTTACACACTCACCTTGATGTTTTATATTTTTGAATATATCTATAACTTCATTTAATTTACAAGCCCAATGTGTTTTTGGACACAGGAATTGTTTGTACATTGCACCAATTGGTGTCTTAGTAAATAATCACAAAGGGTTCAGAAGTCACAATTGCTATATAGGCCATACATGTGAGAAAGTAGCCTCTTTCTAGCCTTGTTACCCCCACTTTTGGCCTGTTTGTGAGTGTATGTCAGTGTGTCTCACTGGGATCCTGCTAGCCAGGGCCCAGTGCTCATAGTGAAAACCCTATGTTTTCAGTATGTTTGTTATGTGTCACTGGGACCCTGCTAGTCAGGACCCCAGTGCTCATAAGTTTGTGGCCTATATGTATGTGTTCCCTGTGTGGTGCCTAACTGTCTCACTGAGGCTCTGCTAATCAGAACCTCAGTGGTTATGCTCTCTCATTTCTTTCAAATTGTCACTAACAGGCTAGTGAGCAATTTTACCAATTTACATTGGCTTACTGGAACACCCTTATAATTCCCTAGTATATGGTACTAAGGTACCCAGGGTATTGGGGTTCCAGGAGATCCCTATGGGCTGCAGCATTTCTTTTGCCACCCATATGGAGCTCTGACAATTCTTACACAGGCCTGCCACTGCAGCCTGGGTGAAATAACGTCCACGTTATTTCACAGCCATTTTACACTGCACTTAAGTAACTTATAAGTCACCTATATGTCTAACCTTTACCTGGTAAAGGTTAGGTGCAAAGTTACTTAGTGTGAGGGCACCCTGGCACTAGCCAAGGTGCCCCCACATTGTTCAGAGCCAATTCCCTGAACTTTGTGAGTGCGGGGACACCATTACACGCGTGCACTACATATAGGTCACTACCTATATGTAGCTTCACAATGGTAACTCCGAATATGGCCATTTAACATGTCTATGATCATGGAATGGCCCCCTCTATTCCATCCTGGCATAGTTGGCACAATCCCATGATCCCAGTGGTCTGTAGCACAGACCCTGGTACTGCCAAACTGCCCTTCCTGGGGTTTCACTGCAGCTGCTGCTGCTGCCAACCCCTCAGACAGGCATCTGCCCTCCTGGGGTCCAGCCAGGCCTGGCCCAGGATGGCAGAACAAAGAACTTCCTCTAAGAGAGGGTGTGACACCCTCTCTCTTTGGAAAATGGTGTGAAGGCAGGGAAGGAGTAGCCTCCCCCAGCCTCTGGAAATGCTTTGTTGGGCACAGAGGTGCCCAATTCTGCATAAGCCAGTCTACACCGGTTCAGGGGACCCCTTAGCCCTGCTCTGGCGTGAAACTGGACAAAGGAAAGGGGAGTGACCACTCCCCTGACCTGCACCTCCCCTGGGAGGTGTCCAGAGCTCCTCCAGTGTGCTCCAGACCTCTGCCATCTTGGAAACAGAGGTGCTGCTGGCACACTGGACTGCTCTGAGTGGCCAGTGCCACCAGGTGACGTCAGAGACTCCTTGTGATAGGCTCCTTCAGGTGTTGCTAGCCTATCCTCTCTCCTAGGTAGCCAAACCCTCTTTTCTGGCTATTTAGGGTCTCTGGGGAAACTTTAGATAACGAATGCAAGAGCTCATCCGAGTTCCTCTGCATCTCTCTCTTCACCTTCTGCCAAGGAATCGACTGCTGACCGCGCTGGAAGCCTGCAAACCTGCAACATAGTAGCAAAGACGACTACTGCAACTCTGTAGCGCTGATCCTGCCGCCTTCTCGACTGTTTTCCTGCTTGTGCATGCTGTGGGGGTAGTCTGCCTCCTCTCTGCACCAGAAGCTCCGAAGAAATCTCCCGTGGGTCGACGGAATCTTCCCCCTGCAACCGCAGGCACCAAAAAGCTGCATTACCGGTCCCTTGGGTCTCCTCTCAGCACGACGAGCGAGGTCCCTCGAATCCAGCGACTCTGTCCAAGTGACCCCCACAGTCCAGTGACTCTTCAGTCCAAGTTTGGTGGAGGTAAGTCCTTGCCTCACCTCGCTGGGCTGCATTGCTGGGAACCGCGACTTTTGCAGCTACTCCGGCCCCTGTGCACTTCCGGCGGAAATCCTTTGTGCACAGCCAAGCCTGGGTCCACGGCACTCTAACCTGCATTGCACGACTTTCTAAGTTGGTCTCCGGCGACGTGGGACTCCTTTGTGCAACTTCGGCGAGCACCGTTTCACGCATCCTCGTAGTGCCTGTTTCTGGCACTTCTCTGGGTGCTACCTGCTTCAGAGAGGGCTCCTTGTCTTGCTCGACGTCCCCTCTCTCTGCTGGTCCAATTTGCGACCTCCTGGTCCCTCCTGGGCCGCAGCAGCGTCCAAAAACGCTAACCGCACGATTTGCGACTAGCAAGGCTTGTTGGCGTTCTTTTGGCAGAAAAACACTTCTGCACGACTCTCCACGGCGAGAGGGATCCGTCCACCAAAGGGGAAGTCTCTAGCCCTTTTCGTTCCTGCAGAAACCTCAGCTTCTTCTGTCCAGTAGAAGCTTCTTTGCACCCGCAGCTGGCATTTCCTGGGCATCTGCCCATCTCCGACTTGCTTGTGACTTTTGGACTTGGTCCCCTTGTTCCACAGGTACCCTAGATTGGAAATCCACAGTTGTTGCATTGTTGGTTTGTGTCTTTCCTGCATTATTCCTCTAACACAACTTCTTTGTCCTTAGGGGAACTTTAGTGCACTTTGCACTCACTTTTCAGGGTCTTGGGGAGGGTTATTTTTCTAACTCTCACTATTTTCTAATAGTCCCAGCGACCCTCTACAAGGTCACATAGGTTTGGGGTCCATTCGTGGTTCGCATTCCACTTTTGGAGTATATGGTTTGTGTTGCCCCTATCCCTATGTTTCCCCATTGCATCCTATTGTAACTATACATTGTTTGCACTGTTTTCTAAGACTATACTGCATATTTTTGCTATTGTGTATATATATCTTGTGTATATTTCCTATCCTCTCACTGAGGGTACACTCTAAGATACTTTGGCATATTGTCATAAAAATAAAGTACCTTTATTTTTAGTATAACTGTGTATTGTGTTTTCTTATGATATTGTGCATATGACACTAAGTGGTACTGTAGTAGCTTCACACGTCTCCTAGTTCAGCCTAAGCTGCTCTGCTAAGCTACCATTATCTATCAGCCTAAGCTGCTAGACACCCTATACACTAATAAGGGATAACTGGGCCTGGTGCAAGGTGCAAGTACCCCTTGGTACTCACTACAAGCCAGTCCAGCCTCCTACATTGGTTGTGCAGCGGTGGGATAAGTGCTTTGAGACTACTTACCACTCTTGTCATTGTACTTTTCATAAGAGAAAAATATACAAAACAAGGTCAGTGTATATACACATAGCCAAAAAGTTTTGCATTTCCTCTTTTTACTCTTTTCTAAGTGCTGAAAAGTACTCCTAACTTTCTAAAAAGTTCTAAAAAGTTTTAAAAGTTTTTTTTCTCTGTCTTTCTAAAAGCTCTGACAAACTTTTTATCTTTTACTATCACTTTAACTCTCTCTAAAAATGTCTGGCACAGGCCAAAATGTTGATCTGTCCAAACTTGCATATGATCACCTTAGCTGGAAAGGAGCAAGGAGTCTCTGCATAGAGAGAGGTTTGAGTGTAGGGAAGAATCCTTCCTTAGAACTGTTAATTAACATGCTTAGAGTACAGGATAAGGCCATAAGTGCCCAATCTGTGGAAAAAGTAGCTAATGGTTCTCAATCTGATCCAGGGACTCCCCCAGGAAAAGATTCAGGAAAGAAACTTCCTAGCCTGCCCATTACTAGACAGTCTAGCATAGTTGGTAATGATAATGAGCCACACCATATAAATAGTGTTGTCTCACATCATAGCAAAAGCATTTATTCTCACCATACTGGTAGTGATGTTTCTGTTAACCAAGCTGTTAGGGTGGCTTCTGTAAGGGACAGGTCTCCTTCTGTCCATTCTCACCATACTTCTGTTTCAAGGCATGTCCCTCCCACCCACCCTGATGACAGATTGTTAGAAAGGGAGCTCAATAGATTGAGAGTGGAACAAACCAGACTGAAGCTCAAGAAGCAACAGCTGGATTTGGATAGACAGACTTTAGAAGTAGAGAAGGAGAGACAGAAACTGGGTTTAGAAACCCATGGTGGCAGCAGCAGTATTCCCCATAGTCATCCTGCAAAAGAGCATGATTCCAGGAATATGCATAAGATAGTTCCCCCTTATAAGGAGGGGGATGACATTAACAAGTGGTTTGCTGCACTTGAGAGGGCCTGTGTTGTACAGGATGTCCCTCAAAGGCAGTGGGCTGCTATCCTATGGCTATCATTTAGTGGAAAAGGTAGGGATAGGCTCCTTACTGTGAAAGAAAGTGATGCCAATAATTTTACAGTTCTTAAGAATGCACTCCTGGATGGTTATGGCTTAACCACTGAACAATACAGGATAAAGTTCAGAGAGACCAAAAAGGAGTCTTCACAAGACTGGGTTGATTTCATTGACCATTCAGTGAAGGCCTTGGAGGGGTGGTTACATGGCAGTAAAGTTACTGATTATGACAGCCTGTATAACTTGATCCTGAGAGAGCATATTCTTAATAATTGTGTGGCTGATTTGTTGCACCAGTACTTGGTGGACTCTGATCTGACCTCTCCCCAAGAATTGGGAAAGAAGGCAGACAAATGGGTCAGAACAAGGGTGAACAGAAAAGTTCATACAGGGGGTGACAAAGATGGCAATAAGAAGAAAGATGGTGAAAAATCTCAAGATAAGCATGGGGATAAGGGTAAAACCAAAGATCCCACTTCAAATCTTAAACACTCTTCAGAGGGTGGGGATAAAACTAATTCTTCCTCTTCTTCTCAACCTGCACACATTAAAAAGCCTTGGTGCTTTGTGTGTAAAAACAGAGGCCATAGGCCAGGGGATAAGTCCTGTCCAGGTAAACCCCCTGAGCCTACCACCACTAATACATCAAGCTCTAGTGCCCCTAGCAGTAGTGGTATTAGTGGTGGGACTGCTGGCAACAGTCAAGTTAAGGGTGTAGTTGGGTTCACTTATGGGTCCATCATAGAAACTGGGGTAGTCAGTCCCAAGACAGTTTCTGTCACACCTAGTGGCATTGGCCTTGCCACACTGGCTGCTTGTCCCCTTACAATGGATAAGTACAGGCAGACAGTTTCAATAAATGGTGTTGAGGCCTTGGCCTACAGGGACACTGGTGCCAGTATCACTTTGGTGACTGAAAACCTAGTGCACCCTGATCAACACATCATTGGACAACAGTATAAGATTATTGATGTCCATAACTCCACTAAGTTTCTTCCCTTAGCTATAATTCAGTTTAGTTGGGGTGGAGTTACTGGCCCTAAGCAGGTGGTGGTATCACCTAGCTTACCTGTAGACTGTCTCTTAGGTAATGACCTAGAGGCCTCAGGTTGGGCTGATGTAGAGTTTTATGCCCATGCAGCCATGCTGGGCATCCCTGAGGAATTGTTCCCTCTCATTTCTACTGAAATGAAAAAGCAAAGGAGAGAAGGCCTGAAAACTCAGGATCCCTCTCCATCAACAGGTAAAAAGGGTATCACAGTATCCCCTAACCACCCTACCATTCAGGATACCATTCCTGTGGTGGGCGAAACCTCTCCTGGGGTGGCACCTGTTCCAAGGGAATCATCAGCTGGCAAAGCTGGACTCCCTGAGGTAGAAGTACCTCTCTGTGGGATAACTAACATTGGTGACAAAAAGAGCACCATTTTAGTTAACATGGAGCATCCCTCCAACCCTCCCAGAGAAACTTTAGTGCAGAAACCCTGCACTGCCTCACAACACTTAGGACAGCATCCCTGCCCTAGTGTGGAGCTCATAGGACAGCATCCCTGCCCTGCTCCAACTCAAGAGAAACAGCATCCCTGTTCTCTCTTCCAGCCATATGGACAAAGTTTTTGCCCAGCTATGGCTTTTATGAGACAGCATCCCTGTCTGGCATTTCCATCACTACAAATAGGTTCAGTGGACAATTCCCACTGCTCTAAACTAAAACTTACTGATAGAAACTCTGAAAATACATCTTCACATTGTTGCTTAGCTAAAAAACTTCAAACAGGGTGGTTTACATCCCCACAGGGAAGTAACCATATAGTGGATGATAAAGGGAGTAACCAGTCTATTGCAGAGCTACTCTCTACTTATCACCACTTAGACAATAAAGTCTCAACTGGCCAAGGTTAGCCTTATTGTCCTTCGTTTGGGGGGGGGGTTGTGTGAGAAAGTAGCCTCTTTCTAGCCTTGTTACCCCCACTTTTGGCCTGTTTGTGAGTGTATGTCAGGGTGTTTTCACTGTCTCACTGGGATCCTGCTAGCCAGGGCCCAGTGCTCATAGTGAAAACCCTATGTTTTCAGTATGTTTGTTATGTGTCACTGGGACCCTGCTAGTCAGGACCCCAGTGCTCATAAGTTTGTGGCCTATATGTATGTGTTCCCTGTGTAGTGCCTAACTGTCTCACTGAGGCTCTGCTAATCAGAACCTCAGTGGTTATGCTCTCTCATTTCTTTCAAATTGTCACTAACAGGCTAGTGACCAATTTTACCAATTTACATTGGCTTACTGGAACACCCTTATAATTCCCTAGTATATGGTACTAAGGTACCCAGGGTATTGGGGTTCCAGGAGATCCCTATGGGCTGCAGCATTTCTTTTGCCACCCATAGGGAGCTCTGACAATTCTTACACAGGCCTGCCACTGCAGCCTGAGTGAAATAACGTCCACGTTATTTCACAGCCATTTTACACTGCACTTAAGTAACTTATAAGTCACCTATATGTCTAACCTTTACCTGGTAAAGGTTAGGTGCAAAGTTACTTAGTGTGAGGGCACCCTGGCACTAGCCAAGGTGCCCCCACATTGTTCAGAGCCAATTCCCTGAACTTTGTGAGTGCGGGGACACCATTACACGCGTGCACTACATATAGGTCACTACCTATATGTAGCTTCACAATGGTAACTCCGAATATGGCCATGTAACATGTCTATGATCATGGAATTGCCCCCTATATGCTATCCTGGCATAGTTGGCACAATCCCATGATCCCAGTGGTCTGTAGCACAGACCCTGGTACTGCCAAACTGCCCTTCCTGGGGTTTCACTGCAGCTGCTGCCAACCCCTCAGACAGGCATCTGCCCTCCTGGGGTCCAGCCAGGCCTGGCCCAGGATGGCAGAACAAAGAACTTCCTCTAAGAGAGGGTGTGACACCCTCTCCCTTTGGAAAATGGTGTGAAGGCAGGGGAGGAGTAGCCTCCCCCAGCCTCTGGAAATGCTTTGTTGGGCACAGAGGTGCCCAATTCTGCATAAGCCAGTCTACACCGGTTCAGGGGACCCCTTAGCCCTGCTCTGGCGCGAAACTGGACAAAGGAAAGGGGAGTGACTACTCCCCTGACCTGCACCTCCCCTGGGAGGTGTCCAGAGCTCCTCCAGTGTGCTCCAGACCTCTGCCATCTTGGAAACAGAGGTGCTGCTGGCACACTGGACTGCTCTGAGTGGCCAGTGCCACCAGGTGACGTCAGAGACTCCTTGTGATAGGCTCCTTCAGGTGTTGCTAGCCTATCCTCTCTCCTAGGTAGCCAAACCCTCTTTTCTGGCTATTTAGGGTCTCTGTCTCTGGGGAAACTTTAGATAACGAATGCAAGAGCTCATCCGAGTTCCTCTGCATCTCTCTCTTCACCTTCTGCCAAGGAATCGACTGCTGACCGCGCTGGAAGCCTGCAAACCTGCAACATAGTAGCAAAGACGACTACTGCAACTCTGTAACGCTGATCCTGCCGCCTTCTCGACTGTTTTCCTGCTTGTGCATGCTGTGGGGGTAGTCTGCCTCCTCTCTGCACCAGAAGCTCCGAAGAAATCTCCCGTGGGTCGACGGAATCTTCCCCCTGCAACCGCAGGCACCAAAAAGCTGCATTACCGGTCCCTTGGGTCTCCTCTCAGCACGACGAGCGAGGTCCCTCGAATCCAGCGACTCTGTCCAAGTGACCCCCACAGTCCAGTGACTCTTCAGTCCAAGTTTGGTGGAGGTAAGTCCTTGCCTCACCTCACTGGGCTGCATTGCTGGGAACCGTGACTTTTGCAGCTACTCCGGCCCCTGTGCACTTCCGGCGGAAATCCTTTGTGCACAGCCAAGCCTGGGTCCACGGCACTCTAACCTGCATTGCACGACTTTCTAAGTTGGTCTCCGGCGACGTGGGACTCCTTTGTGCAACTTCGGCGAGCACCGTTTCACGCATCCTCGTAGTGCCTGTTTCTGGCACTTCTCTGGGTGCTACCTGCTTCAGAGAGGGCTCCTTGTCTTGCTCGACGTCCCCTCTCTCTGCTGGTCCAATTTGCGACCTCCTGGTCCCTCCTGGGCCGCAGCAGCCTCCAAAAATGCTAACGGCACGATTTGCGACTAGCAAGGCTTGTTGGCGTTCTTTCGGCGGAAAAACACTTCTGCACGACTCTCCACGGCGAGAGGGATCCGTCCACCAAAGGGGAAGTCTCTAGCCCTTTTCGTTCCAGCAGAAACCTCAGCTTCTTCTGTCCAGTAGAAGCTTCTTTGCACCCGCAGCTGGCATTTCCTGGGCATCTGCCCATCTCCGACTTGCTTGTGACTTTTGGACTTGGTCCCCTTGTTCCACAGGTACCCTAGATTGGAAATCCACAGTTGTTGCATTGTTGGTTTGTGTCTTTCCTACATTATTCCTCTAACACGACTTCTTTGTCCTTAGGGGAACTTTAGTGCACTTTGCACTCACTTTTCAGGGTCTTGGGGAGGGTTATTTTTCTAACTCTCACTCAATCAATAGTTTATTCGGTCCAAATTTGGGCCATTTAAAAGATTTAAAAAATATATACATACGTACAGTAAGATAAAAACCATAAACCAGTACACAATAAAAGGAACAATTGTAAAAAAAGTAGGGGTCCAGTAGCTGCCTGAGAAAGATTACATAAATAGGAGGGGTGAAAGAGGTGCTCGGAATAGTCTCTAGATCTTACCCTGTACATAACCCTGAACAGTAGAATAATGATAACGTAAAAGCTGTGGTGTGGCACATCTCTATATAAAATCAGGCATTGAAACTCCAGACAGTAAAACTGATTAAAAAATTTAAGAAGTCAGTCAGTGGTGGCTGATGCTCTAGGTTAATTAGTTTTTTGGGTTAATTAATCCAATAAATTGCATCTTGACAATTATAAAATTAAGTATAATTTTAAATTTATAAAACACTTTAGTTAAAATAACTCAATATAGCACATATTCAGAGATACGGTTTTTTTGTGCTCAATAAGTCGCGGTTTACAATTAGAGCCCAAGGCTGATATGACAGGATGCTGATTTACTGTTTTCAAGACAGCTCTTCAAACAGTGAGTTAAAATCTAGAATAGTCCTATTACGAATTTTCCATGCTGCTGCCAGATATTTAGAAACAGCGCTGATTATCAGTATGGAAGTGTCGTATTTACATATTCTGAATAGACTGTTGCGGGATAGTGGTTGGAGTGTTCTGCACAAGGGAATAATCCACTTCCCTCGGGGACCTTTGTACAGAGGGCAGAAAAATAGGATGTGTTCAGCTGTTTCCTTGCATAAATGACAATTTATGCATTTGTCCGATGGGGAACTGTTAGTCGACCAACCAGCCGTGTAGCTATTAACCGCCAATGTCCCGTACCTGAGCTGGAGTAGTAGCGAGCGAGCACGGGCTGGTATGGGTAGATCCAGGGAGCTTTCAGGGAAGGGAACGTGTTTGACCAGCAGGAATTCAGCTGTCAGCCGACCTGACACATGTGAACCGAGAGATTCCTCGTTGATTTTTGCCCAATAATGTTCTTTGATCAGGCGTTTAGCACTGCCAGGAATCATCTCGGGGTTCTCCCAGTACTGGGATAGTCTCAGTTTGGTCCATGCCACTTTCATCTCCCTGAGCCACCGTACCTTTTCCCATCCGTGATGAGGTGGTAATAGTTCTTTAACTGCTGCCCTGTAGGGTTCAAGTTCGTCTGTTTTCCATAGTCTGACCCAATACAGGAGTGGTCTTAGATAGGCTATATCTTTGATACTATTTAAGCCCAGGTCCAGTCTGAGGGGGAGCATTGGCGTGCCCCTCCCCAGTCTAGATATGTGTCTGAGGAAGTTGTTTTCTTTGGTTTGGAGAGTATCCATCTGTCTATGTAATCCCCAAAGTTCTGCTCCATATAGGGCCGCAGCACGGATTTGTGCTTTATATATTTCAGAGATAAGGATCAGAGGGGGGCTTGTGGCAGTGCTAGCTTTGCGTCCTATTACTCCACATCTTTGGCTAATTGTTAGTGCCCCTTTCCTTATGGCTGGCTCCCAGCTGCCCTTGTCGGATAGTCTAATGCCCAAGTAGTCATATTCCATTACTCTCTCCAGGGGAGTTAAATCCATCTTTATGTTTGCGCTGAGCTTCTTGTTCGGGGCGCTGTATATCATAAGTTTGGTTTTCTTATGGTTTATGTCTAATCCATAATTTCTGCAGTAAACACCAAACTGATTTACCAAGTTTTGAATTCCCATGGGTGATTTAGACAAAAGAATAGTGTCATCTGCGTAGAGTAGGCAGGGGACTTTGGTTCCAGCCTGCTTGGGAGAATCATTTGTGCAGTTTGCTAAGTACTTGATGCAGTTGTTTATGTATAATAGGAAGAGAGTTGGGGCCAGGACGCACCCCTGTCTAACTCCCCTCTCAATAGCCACTGGTTCTGTGAGATCACCCTTCTTGCCGTTCCTGATTTGGGCGTAGGTATTTTCATGTAGGCGGGTAATAAGTTTCAGAAGGCCATGCGGGACACCCATATTGGCTAGCGTCAGCCATAACTGGTTTCTGGGGACCAGGTCGAACGCGGCTCTGAGATCAATAAAAACTACGTAAAGGTTACCCCTTCCTATTTCTACAGTTTTCCATTTTATTGTTAAAAATCTTAGTACCTGATCTATAGTACTGACTGCTGGTCTGAACCCTGCTTGTAGATCAGAGATGGCGTTTGTTTCTAAAATCCAGTCTTCTAGACAGGACAAAATTTGCTTTGCAAAGATTTTTTGGAAGTTGTCGAGTAAGGAGATTGGGCGATAGTTGGCAGGGTTAGAGGGGTCGCCTTTCTTAAAAATGGGGACTATCTCTGCTCCCAACCAGGAGCTCGGAACAGGTGCTCCAGCAGCTATCTCATTTGAGATGAGGTTTAGGTATGGGGCCCAAACATCTGGATTTGTCTTGTAAAGGTCTCCTGGTATTTTATCAAGGCCGGGGGCCTTTCCCCATTTCATTGAGGCAATCGCAGCCTTGGTATCTGCCAAAGTGAATTCAATTTTGGGGGTCTCGGAGGTCATGATATGGATCAGATCCCGGGAAGCAGCATCGGTGGTCCCCAGGTATAATTGGGAAAAATGGTCGGACCATTCTGCAGGGAGTATTGAGGCACCAGGCGAACGGTGTGGTTCATTGCTGGCATCAGCTACCAATTTCCAAAATTTCGTGGTGTTGTTTGTTTTAGCGGATTCCAGGAGGAGGACCCATCTTGATTCATCCCATTCCCTACGGGCTCTACCTTGTTCCTTTTTGTAGTCTTTTCTAGCTTCCCTTATATAATCCATCTGGCCACCTCTTAGGGCTCTTAGCAACTTATGCTGTGCTTCTCTGCATGCAGTGTTGAACCATCTTGCGTTAGAATTCTGTTTAGGCTCTATTGCCGACTCTTTAGTAAGTAGAGTTTTTAAAGAGTTAAAAAACAGTGTATGGGCTGCTATAAGCCCACCACTATCTTTCGTGGGTTGAAGTATATATTCCATATGATCCGCCAGCTGCCAGTACACTTTTGCCAAAGTGGTTATGTCAGTGTTCAGGGATTTCCATCTAAAATTTCGCCTATTGTTGGTCAGTGCGAGCTGCTGACTATAGGACTTGGGGCAGGAGGCCTCAAGTAGGGGTAGTAGGTTCCTGAGTGATAAAGTCAATGGTTCATGGTCGCTTTCCTCATGTTCTGTGATGTTCATATCGACCATGTGACCCCAAAGGCGGATGTCGAGCAAGATGTAATCAATCTGGCTCTTCTGCAACCCACGTTTAAATGTGGGGTGAAGGTTAAGATCCGAACGGGAACGGCCATTGCAAGCCCGGAGACCGTGTGCCAATGTAATGTCCATGAGCTGGTATGATAGTCTGTTGATTTTAGGTCTTTTGCTTGACACCAGCTGGGGGATGCCCCAATGAGCATCTTCATCTTTATATAGTTCCTGGGCCAGTGAGTAGGGTTCAAAAGTGGTGTTAAAATCTCCGGCAATGAGAATAAAATGAGAGGGAGATTTATCGGTGAGAAAATTGTCTAAAATAGTCAGTGCGTTGGACTCATATTTATTGCCCAGGCTCCTATTATAGATGTTAATTATTAAAAGTGGTTTCTCTGTAAGGGATGGTATTGATAGACCCATTAGATCAGGGCAGCCCAAGTCAATTGGTTCAATTTGGCATTTGAGAGAACAGCTGAGCCATATTAGCAGGCCACCTGAGGGTCTCCCTGAATTCACCTTATTTGCTGGAACCCAGTAGCTTTTGTAACCGATTCTATATTTAGGCTCCAGCGCCCATGTTTCTTGGAAGAGACATACTTTATGTTTGTCTATGAATTTTCCCCATTCAGGGTTGTTCATTTTACTCTCCAACCCGGCAATGTTCCAACTGAGGATGGTATCTAAGCCATCTGGTTTGTTATGGGGAGCTTCAGCCACGGGATTCTCTCTCGGGGCTAGGGTACCGTGGGGAAGCAATATGCCCTTCTCGGTCGTGTCTAGGGTGCTTCCAGCCCCATCTAGGACAGGGGGTGGTCTAAGCCAATCAGATACCTGGAGTAGAGGTGGGTTTGCGGGTTTGTTGTGATCTAGTGGGTCTGTAGCTAAATTAATCTCAATCACCCAGCGCTCCTTATCTGTTCCCCCGATATGGATTTCAGAACTTTTAAGATAGTCTGACTGGGCGAGAGCGGGGGTTAGAGTAGACTCACTAGTGTTGCTAATGGGAGTATATTCGGCCCCACAATTGATTTGCCCTGTTTTATGAGTTTCATTTTTCCCAGCTATAGGGTAGTTTTTGTTCCAGTTGCTTGAACCTCGGGAATTAAGGAAAGTCATGTGTGATAGTCAATCGTTTTCGGAGAGTGTGGGCGAGGCAGGATTGCAACTTGGCTGGAAATCAGTTGGCATCTGAGCCCTAGGAAAATCTCTGGATGTCATTGTCACCCCCTTGAAGCCTGGTGCAGCTTTATGGGGGTAAAAGGCCTGAAGCCTGCAAAGTGAAGTGGCCCCCCCTAGGGGGTTGAGATGGCATGCATTTAGGGAAAGCTGATCGACGAGGGAGGGCGCATTAAAATTAATAACAATACAGTCCCCAGTGCCAGGATTTTTGAGTGGACCCACCCAACCCACCCTCCTCACCATTAATATTGAGGGTATCATATGGAATGCGAATCTAGCATGTTTATGCAACCAGTGAATAACCTTGTTTTTCAGTTCTGTGAATGATTCAGGGATGATGGACTTGAGCTTAGGGACATTCGTAATAACAAGCACGTAGGGGCAGGCTTCTGGAGGTAGATGTAAAGTTCCCATGTTGATTCCTGAGTCCCTGCGCATCCGATCTACTTGGATATTTGGGTGGGTTCTATGGGGTTTGGCGCCCGTGTTTGTGGAAGGGGCAATTTCACCAGTCCGCCTTAAGTAAGAGGAATCGCTCTTTGTGTACCACGTTCTAGGGAGATTAGCCAGACTAGGTGTAGAAAGCTTCGCTAGTTGATGTAGTGTGTCAGAGCAAGGTGGTTTTGGCTTGTGGACCGTAGGTGGTGGGAGAAGGGGACTACTGGCATCATTGACAGGGGGGCCAAGGATAGGGTGTTGTCGCAAGCAGTGCAAGCCCGATGGGGAAAGGGGGATTGGCTGGCTGGGTTTAATGAGGGCATCGAGTTTCTCCTCGATGGCTAATAGACGGATTGTTATAGGATGTAGTTGTTTTAGAAGCTCATCTTTAATAAAGTCTGTGATAGAAGTAATATCCAGATTGCCATAGTTAGTAGTTTGGGCAGGTATATGATCCTTAGGTCTGGTAGATACGGTATGGACAGAGGGGTCCAGGACACGGGCCCGTTTGTTCTTTAGATTCGTCTCCCCCCGTTTCCTTTTGCCCTTTGTGCCATGATTTGGGGAGGGTGTGGGCCTGATTGGCCTAGGCTGGGTAGATCCCGAAGAATGTATGGTTCTGTCCAAGGGTTCTGCGTTGAGCGTTTGAATTGTGAGGGTGGTTGGTGCTGGTGGTTCTGCAGAGGGGGGCTGTGAAGCTGGTGAAAAGAAGGATGGGGGAGCAGTTAGACGGCGCTCGACCAGTTCAATTTCTTTTTCTAGTGCCCCTACCGCTTTTTGGAGGAAGCCGTCTAAGGTCTTATTATTGCCTGCCTCTTCCAAAGGTATCCCTCCCTTCCGTCTACCCATCTTGTTTTGGTAGGACACTCAGATCCTGCTCAAAAGTTTTGCAATCTTTTCCCTGTGAGCACTCTCCCTCTCTTTTCCTCACCCTGTTTAGCTCTGCTGAGGTTTGTGTTAGGGAGTGATGAGATATCTAAGGGGCACGAAGGGCTGATCACCTCTGTTTGAGAAGGTGTCCGGGTGGGTAGATAGTTGTCAGCCACTGCCCAAGTCCTGCATCTGTGGAACCTGTTTAGGGCGTTAGAGTTCCGAACTGATGAAGATTTTTCTGGGATCCTCGCTCCACCCACAGCACCATATGGTGCTTCCTTCAGGCAGCCTTTACCTATTACAAAATGTCAGGGGGGTGGCCCTGCCCTGGCTCTTCCTGGCAATGACGGGCAAGGACGGGCCCGCCCTTGGCCCGGGCTTCGCCCGGGCGCCGCCCGCTCGCGTCCCGCGCGGCGGGAGCGCGATGAGAATTTAGAGGGCTCCTGCCCTTCCAATTGGACGCTGGGTTTTGGGCTCCTGCCCCCTCCGGATTGCTTTGTTTGTTCGCGCTTTCCCGCGACGGCGGGAGCGCGATGAGAATTTAAAGGGCTCCTGCCCTTCCAATTGGACGCTGGGTTTTGGGCTCCTGCCCCCTCCGGATTGCTTTGTTTGTTTGCGCTTTCCCGCGACGGCGGGAGCGCGATGAGAATTTAAAGGGCTCCTGCCCTTCCAATTGGACGCTGGGTTTTGGGCTCCTGCCCCCTCCGGATTGCTTTGTTTGTTCGCGCTTTCCCGCGACGGCGGGAGCGCGATGAGAATTTAAAGGGCTCCTGCCCTTCCAATTGGACGCTGGGTTTTGGGCTCCTGCCCCCTCCGGATTGCTTTGTTTGTTCGCGCTTTCCCGCGACGGCGGGAGCGCGATGAGAATTTAAAGGGCTCCTGCCCTTCCAATTGGACGCTGGGTTTTGGGCTCCTGCCCCCTCCGGATTGCTTTGTTTGTTCGCGCTTTCCCGCGACGGCGGGAGCGCGATGAGAATTTAAAGGGCTCCTGCCCTTCCAATTGGACGCTGGGTTTTGGGCTCCTGCCCCCTCCGGATTGCTTGGTTTGTTCGCGCTTTCCCGCGACGGCGGGAGCGCGATGAGAATTTAAAGGGCTCCTGCCCTTCCAATTGGACGCTGGGTTTTGGGCTCCTGCCCCCTCCGGATTGCTTGGTTTGTTCGCGCTTTCCCGCGACGGCGGGAGCGCGATGAGAATTTAAAGGGCTCCTGCCCTTCCAATTGGACGCTGGGTTTTGGGCTCCTGCCCCCTCCGGATTGCTTTGTTTGTTCGCGCTTTCCCGCGACGGCGGGAGCGCGATGAGAATTTAAAGGGCTCCTGCCCTTCCAATTGGACGCTGGGTTTTGGGCTCCTGCCCCCTCCGGATTGCTTTGTTTGTTCGCGCTTTCCCGCGACGGCGGGAGCGCGATGAGAATTTAAAGGGCTCCTGCCCTTCCAATTGGACGCTGGGTTTTGGGCTCCTGCCCCCTCCGGATTGCTTTGTTTGTTCGCGCTTTCCTCTCACTATTTTCTAATAGTCCCAGCGACCCTCTACAAGGTCACATAGGTTTGGGGTCCATTCGTGGTTCGCATTCCACTTTTGGAGTATATGGTTTGTGTTGCCCCTATCCCTATGTTTCCCCATTGCATCCTATTGTAACTATACATTGTTTGCACTGTTTTCTAGGACTATACTGCATATTTTTGCTATTGTGTATATATATCTTGTGTATATTTCCTATCCTCTCACTGAGGGTACACTCTAAGATACTTTGGCATATTGTCATAAAAATAAAGTACCTTTATTTTTAGTATAACTGTGTATTGTGTTTTCTTATGATATTGTGCATATGACACTAAGTGGTACTGTAGTAGCTTCACACGTCTCCTAGTTCAGCCTAAGCTGCTCTGCTAAGCTACCATTATCTATCAGCCTAAGCTGCTAGACACCCTATACACTAATAAGGGATAACTGGGCCTGGTGCAAGGTGCAAGTACCCCTTGGTACTCACTACAAGCCAGTCCAGCCTCTTACAATACAGTCCTGCTATATAGCCAGCAACCTTCTCATTTTTCCCTTGAATTCTGCCAAAGAATGTATGTCTCTCCAAAACAATATTAACTTGATCACTGAAATGATCTTCTAAGTTTTTTTTAATGCATCTTGGAACTGATCCAAATGGTATTCCCCTCCTCCTGATTCATTGACTGGGTCAGGTAAGGTCTCCTAAATTTTCCTGCATTCTGTTCTCAAGTTGTGACAAAGAATATGTTGCTTTCTGAGGGAACTGAACTTTTCCTTTCCAATCACAATCAGATATGATTCAAACAATTTAATAAATTCCATCCAAAATAGCAAAGGTTCACCAACCTCATTGGGGAATGGTCATGTTTGGGTCATGTTAGCTGCAGCCATGATCCCATCAATATAGAACTTGAACGTGGACACAGAGATATAGGCACAATTCAGGAAGAATTATGAAAACTGACTAAAATAGAAAATCCAGAACACTGTATGAAGAATTGCAGTGAACAGCCAGTAGTTAGAGCTCTCATTTAATCCATGTCAACACTGCTACAATGTGATAACTTCCTGAAAGAATTCAAGGAAAGACCTATTAAGGGACTATAAATAGTACCATGGGCATAGCTTGGTCAGTGGGATCCGGGGGATGTGAATCTCAAATTTCCCAAATTAAAAAAGCAATGGGCCTCAGCATGAATGGGTGGGATGACCAAGGTTCAGGTTGGGCTGCTCCCATAAGGAGCAATGTCAGTACTGATTTGCATTAGATGAGCCTCTGGTGCAGATTTTGAGTTTGGCAGATAGGTACTCCGTTGTAAAGGTGACAGAGTACCTGTACTCCAAACTCAAGGTCCGCTCACCTAATTTTGAGTCGGGCGGACTGCAAGTTTTACGCCACAGGAGTAAAATCCACTCTGTCAGTGTAAAGTTTCCTTCGACGTCCAATAGAGTAGATGCCTTTGCAAGTAAGCCATCCAACTGTCCACGCTATTTAGAGAGGCATAATGGTCCTCTGTCTAGAGTGCCACATTAAAAAAAAGCATTGGTTTGGAATGGTACTCTGATGGATTGGCAATGGTTATACTATTTGCAAGCACTCGAACCATCCTATTTTGGGTGTTTGATTGTCAGTAGTATGGGTATGATTTATTTCTTAATGGATGGCCTGCTGATCTGCCATGGAGATGGAGCAAATGACTGTGGGCCTGATTTAGAGTTTGGCATAAGGAGTTACTCCGTCACAACATAACGAATATCCCGTCTGCCGTATTACAATTCCATTATAGCCTATGGAACTTGTAATACGGCAGACTGGATATACGTCATGTTTGTGATGGAGTAACCCTTCCACCAAACTCTAAATCAGGCCCTCTGTCCCCAGGGTGGAGAGGCCACCCACCTAGTTTATAAATGACCACCAAGCAGGCGGTCATTTATAAAAACATTGCTAGGAACCACCATCACATCACTTCGTGGCAATGCATATTTCTCTGTGCGATGTGGCTGTGCCCGCAGGACGCAGCTCTGCAGCACACAGTACATTTTTTATTTTCTTCTAAAAAAAGAAAATTCTGAAATGGGTTTCCTTTTGTAAAGGAAAAATATAATGCTCCCCTCACCATGGGAGTCTGATAATGTTTTTGCTGTTCCTTATCACAAGGGTCTACCTTGTGGTATGAAACAGTAAACAATTACTACTTGTCTGCCCATCTAAATTGGGTGGGCGGGCATGTGTCTATTTTTACGACAGCCCTGTCTGAGAAGTTTGGCCACACGGAGACAGAGTAGTCTCCATCCCGCAAAAAAACAATCCTTAGGAGCATTTCCTCTTTCTCTTTGTGCTTTGTCCTAACCTGGGAAGGAATAGCATTTGGCACATTCCCAGGTGTACTAGTCTTAGTAAATCTGTGAATGAGCCAAACACCATGGGTGGATGCATGGAAACACCTACGTTCCACCCATGGAACTCCTTCCCAATGCAGAGTAACGCAAGGCAGCGACTTGTGGTGCTTTGGGGCCAGATGTAGGAAACTCCCAAATTGCGACTTGCAATTTGCGAGTCCCTGCGACTCGCAAATTGCAAGTCGCAATTTGGGATGCAGAAAGGTGTCTCAGACACCTTCTGCGAGTCGCTATGGGGTCGCAAAGACCCACCTCATTAATATTAATGAGGTGGGTCGCAATTTGCGACCCCATAGCGAGTCAGGGCACTCACGGGGATGGAGGCTTGCTGGGAACAGCAGACCTCCATGTCCGTGACTGCTTTTAAATAAAGCAGTTTTTTTTTTTTCAAAGTGCAACCCGTTTTCCTTAAAGGAAAACGAGCTGCACTTTGAAAAATAAACCGAAACCTCTTGTTTCGGTATTTTTCAGGGCAGGTAGTGGTCCATTGGACCACTGCCTGCTCTGAAAAATTATTATTAGGTCCAGTCACAAAGGGGAAGGGGTCCCATAGGGACCCCTTCCCGTTTGCGAGTGGGTTACCATCCACTTCAAGTGGATGGTAACTGCGAGTCCATTTGCGACCGCTTTCGCGGTCGCAAATGGAATTGCATACCACTGCGACTCGCAAATAGGAAGGGAACACCCCTTCCTATTTGTGACTCGGAAATGCATTTTGCGAGTCGGTTCCGACTCGCAAAATGCATTTCTACATACCAGATGGGGTTTAGCGACTCGCAAACGGCGTTTTTCGCCGTTTGCGAGTCACTAAACCTTTCCTACATCGGGCCCTTGGTTACTCCAGATTTGGTAAGCCACACAGGTTTGCTCTGACTGACAGTAAATCTGATTTAAGGAGTTGGATTGCCTTGCATTTTGATAAATCTGGACCCACGTCCTTCCAGAAAATACTTACCCACATCTTCAGCCTGCTAAAAGCTGACACAGTAGATCAAAAACATTCATTTCGAACAGTCTGTGCCTTGTCCAGTGAGAGGAAAATCTCTCTGGATAAGTTCACCCAAATAGAATCATTACCTGCTTGAGGGGGGACTGTTGTTATCCATAGTACTAGGTTCTTGGTTAGAAGTGCTCTCATTCACAGTTCCACAAACCTTGAATAGACAATGTGATATGCACAGCTCTAGGAGAGTGTGTGGTATTGTCATAATACACACCTTTGGAAAACTTTACGAAAGGGGTTTAATGCATATTGATCGGGCACGTGGTTGGACATTTTGGCATTGTGATTTACAGTCTTGGATAACATTTGGACATTTGGATAAACTTAGATAATGGTTGGACATTTGGTGTTGTATTTCACAGCCTTAGAAATCTTGGTTTAAAGTGTTGTCATTCACAGCCTAAAGAAACTTGGTTTTAGGGATTGTCAGTCAAGGAGAAACAGCCTTTACCACAAATTCACTACCGTGCATGTCTTTATCACACGGGTACATATTTCTACACCTACCACACAGTACTGTATGACGCAGGTACGTTTTTAGCTTTATATGGCATAATTATGTTATTTAAAAGTATTAGGGTTAGGGGGTGGGTTAATGTGGGTAAAGGGTCTTAGGATGGGGAAAGGGAGATAAGTGTAATCTTAGGGTTTTGGGGTGGGTAGAGGAGAAGGTAGGTAAGGGTGACTTTAGGACTTAGGATGGGTACAGATAAACGGAGATAAGTGTCATTGTTGGGCTTTGGGGTGGGTAGAAGGGAAGTAAGGGTGATTTTAGGGTTTAGGGTGGGTACAGGTGAAGGAAGGTAAGTGTAATTTTAGGATTAAGGGATGGGTAGCAGTAATGGGGGGTAAGTGCAACTTTAGTGTTCAGAGGAGGCAGGAGGCAAAGTGAGGTAAATAGTAAAAAATAAAAAGTGGTTTGGCATCCAAAAAAAAAGCAGGGGGTTGCATGGGTCTCCCATGGCGGTGGTTGGATTAACATATAGTAATGAAAATTACTATAGATTAAAAAAAACTATAGAAATTCACTGAAAAAGACAAAGGTTACAGGGCTGTTATAGTTAGGAAATAGAATTTTAAAAAACATAGATATTCAATTAAAAAAACCAAAGGTTACGGGGACGTTATAGTTAGGCTCACATTTGAAACATATTAAACCATAAAAAGTCACGAATTATGGTTAGAGTTATGTCAAGTAACTGTAATTCGTGCCCTAAGGTAACTATAACTCGTTCCCCTGCCAAATACTGAATCAGGAGGTAAGCCCCTGTCTCTCTTATCATTTAAGAACTTCCATTCAGAGAGTGTGCCCTTCACAAAGGTTATCTCACTCGCATCTTTGATTATATTTGTATAATTATTGCTTCATTTACTTTTTATTGCAACTGCTGAACCTCTCAACCAGTCTCCTTTATTCCTAAATGTTGTTGTTAATTGATTTTATTTTCTTAAATTAACTTGGTTTGGATCTTTCAAATCTTTTTTCTTAACCCTGTTGTTGTTCGGCTATGACTTTATATCAAATGCATTTTCTCTGAGAGCATTTTGCTGGTCACATCTACGTTTTACAGAAAAGCCAAAGGACATTTACAGAAATGTGTTTCATTTCTTGAGCCAGACTACTTTGCACTTCCTTCCAGGATTGTCTAGATGTCTTGTGCATCGCCATGGGACCCTGGTTGGAGGTGGTGTTAGTCACAACTCTACAAAGCTTAGTTGACAGGCGTTTGTACATATATGATACATCTGGAACAGCAGAGCTCAAGTATCCATCTGAATAAGTGGTGTACATGGAGATGGGATAAGTTAGGCTGGGATTGGCAGTGTGTTAAACATGATGGGAGAACTAAAATGATGTATGAGCTTTTAGGTGGAAAATGAAGGTTTCATGAGGACAGATTAACGCTCACTTTACACAGTGGTGGAGACCTGTTGCTCGCCATATTCATGTAGATTTTACAGGATGTGTACTTTGTCACAAACATGGCACATCCCATCTGCTTCATTACAAGTGCATTATTTTATATACACTTGAAATAAGGCGAATTGGATACCTGTCACAATTGTGGCAGAACCTTCCCACCAAACTATAAATCAGGTCCACAGGAAAGAAAATCTTGCAAGGCTCCCTGTTTGGAGTTTTTCCAGATTTTTACAGCTAAATACAGACAGAAAACTCTGAATTATTTTTTTAAGTGTGGATAAATACTGAAGTTATTTTTGGAGTGAGTCCAAATGATCTCAGTTATGACTTCCAGGCCAATAGCTGTGCAGATTGACAGGTAACTTTCGTAATGAACTTCAAACAGAAGTGTTGATACGAAAATCTGCATGTTTTCATATGTCTGTTGACTCATCATCTGCGGACGTTCGTATCCTGAAAACCTATCAGGCAGTCAAGCAAGTGTGTAATAAATGTGGAGATATAGGAGTTTTAGCTTCACTTTTTCACAAATACCAAAATAAATACAGATAAAGGCAGATAAAATTATAAGAAAACTAATGTGAATAAATACACAGTAGATACTGTTGGACACGAGAGGACAGATGGGTGTACTTCAGTACAGATGTCTGTACCCGAAAAGGCAAGAAGTGCAATTAACATCAGCTCCTTGTAGACATTTAAGGATTTCGGAGGACAGAACAGATGAAAAGTACTTTCAGGTTCTGGAGAATAAAATGAAAGTTTAGGGAAACACACTTGACACAAGTGACGAGCCAAAAGGCAGAAGTTCACAGGAAAGACGTGAATATTGATGAGCACCTTTTTTATTAATATGCATAATAAATAGACGAATAAATAATAGCAACACACACAGATCATGGGTAAAGTACAAACTGGATTAGGCGCCCCATCTGCCACAGCATTATGTACAAGCAGGAGGTATACTTGATAATACTAGAATTCCCTTCTTGAAGTACGATATTCTGCAGACTATGCAGGCAGCATGGGGCGGGAAAGATACGAGGGCGCGCGAAGTAGATTAGACATAGAGAGAGGACTAGACTGGAGACGAAGGAGCCTAGAAATAAACATGTGCGGTTGCAGGAGTGGCAAGGGCGCATGAAAGGGCCTACCAGATACTACCGCCCTCTTGTGTCACTAATACTGCCCGTTGTAGTGATGCGCAGTGGAGAATGTGAAAGAAGGCACCCAATGTCCCTTGGTCCACTAAACAGTGCAAAAAAAACAAGAACCTGTTCATTTTATGGTCTACTGCATGCCCGCGCGCCATCCTCTGTTCTGGCCCTCTATGGACCATCGACAACCAGCTTCCCTTCACCAGCCTTCTCAGTCCACGTGAATGGTGGCCAACAACATACAGAACGTTTCACATCCAGGCCAGTCAGCAAAATGCTGGGCTCCTGTATATACGGTCACAAAAAATGCATTAAAAATGAATTACTGAGTATTTACTTTACCTAAAAACCACTGCGGATGCTCCTGCCACAATGAGGATGTCATCTGTGCATCAATGCAAAATAGGCCCACAAAACTTTGCTTTTTCACTTAAAAAAATATAATAAACGATACCAAAATAAAGTCAATATTACTCAACCATCCATTGCTATGGTACAAAAAAAGAACACTCATTGCATTGCAAAAGAAATAAACATCTTTTGCTGTGAAGGTCCTCAGAATGTGTGAGACTGTTCTGTCCTGTGAACAACCTTACAATTTACAGACAAGCACACAACTCCTGCATAACCACTCACCTCCAAGCATTCCAATGCATGTTTCTTGTCACCCAAGTACCTTTGTCAATTTCTACCACTCACTCCTTTAGAAGACTGAAATCCATTAACCTTACACAACTGTGGTGCATTGTGAGATACACTTCATCCTCTCTATGACCACCTGCGGCTCGCTGACAGCGATTAAGTGCAATTTGTGAGAACTGGACAAAGCCAATCAGAAGAAAGAAGTCTTATATGTTTGTATTAAAGACCAAGCACTAGCATGGTTGCAAGAGTGTTGCTTCACTCTTTAGAATTTTGAATTGTGGGGCCATGTCTTGCATGTACGTCTTAAAACAGGATAGTGTGGCGGCAAATGCCAGTGGCCACTACGGGGAACAGTGGACATAGGGAAATGTTGCCTTCTTTCCCATTCCTGAACTGCACCACCTAAACCTCATGCAGATTCGGCTAATGGTAGTCTAACTGACAAGACGTGGTATTCATAATATCTAGTTGGGGAAAGGTTAGCCACATACATACACTGTTCTATAACATTGTAGGTTTGAGGATTCGCTGATCCTGCTACAGTTTGTACGTAAGGTCCATGACACATGTGGGTGGTGGCTGAGCTGTACACTTAGAAGCACAGGCAGTCCCCCTGGCACACTGCTGCATGCATGGCGAATTCCAGCAACACGACACCTGCGGATGCACGAAGAGCACGAGGCACGCTTGTTTTTAACTACATGGCCCTTTTTGCAGCAAGATAAAAATATATCAACCAACTAAGGTTACTGGGCTTCTTTCAGTCATGATTGAGGAAGGAAACAGTCGGCAGGCATGTGTTTGTTCACTTGCTTGGAGTTTCACTGCCTGCAAGAGTTTCCATAAAGCATCCGAAAGTGCAGTTTGTGGATAGTGTCCAGTCCTAATCAATTGTCCTTGTCATCGAATCGCGTGACATACATCCACGGGACTCGTCCACTCTCCGAACCTAAGCTGCAGAGCAGCCATTCTGGGTCCACCTTGGAGTACACCTGCAGAACATCCCCCTTCTTGAAGCTCAGTTGTCCTGGTTCAGTAGCAATGTGATGGCAAAGTGCTTTAACAATTCTGAAGAAGGAGGGGAGAAAAAGAAGCCCATGTTAGATCCACCAACCAACAGGGTAAAGTAAAAGCACACAACACACACACACAATAGTTCTGTTTGATGGTTAATAATCAGGGTCGTCTTCAGGACAACAAAAGAGACACCCGAGGAGTCAAAATGAACAGCCATAACTGCTATGTATTTGTGCCCACATGAAATACCTATTGAACCAAGAACTCCCCTAAACTGGTGGGTGATTAGTTAAGGTGAGGGGTCTGATAGTGGCTCCATCTGGTGCCTGGTTCATGTATTGCACTATATCTTATTCCCCTAGTGCCTCATTGCATGGGTTTCTAAGTTGATGAGCACGGTCTTTCTGTGCCCTCCAGTTGATGCAAAATTGTACACCTACTTAAATTTTTCCAAAATGTCCCCCCCACTAAGTTCCTGGTGGAACTTCCCGTCCTACACAAATGATAGCTACGTCCCTGCATTACCATAAAATTAAGATTGTTTATTGGAGAAAAAGCAAATATCTAGTCACCAAAAGTGAAAGGACAAACCTTTGGACGTAGCTGGTGCAGCTTACCGAGGAGGACTCTCGGGGTGCTCAACGCCCTGGGACGATGACTGTTCGGGGAGCAGAAGCTTGCTTCTTTCCTCAGCAGCCGAGGCCGTGGTGTCTCTCCATATTCCGGCACTGACCGACTGTGCCATGAACTGGAGCATGGAACCGTCAATGCTCAGCCAGTTCGACGGTAACCTGCAAGAAACATGCAAGCCACTGTTAGCAGCTTTAATGAAGCCAGTAAGCTGCAAAACATATGGTCATTTTGATCATTATTTTTAAGGCTAAATATACCTACAAATCAAACAAGCGTTGGTAAAGCCAATGGTTCTGGCTTTGGCAAACTAGGGTGATGGTTAAAATTATTTTTTGTATCAATTACTGCAAGAAAGGAAAAATATAAGGCATCTTTAGCCATATGACTGCAACAAATTATTTGAAAAAAAAATAAGAATCGCATATAATTTTAATAGAACACTGTACATAGAACTCAGCAAGCATGTGTACTTAAAACAAGCGTTAAACTCCATTTTAGTTTTAAAATGCACAAGAGAGGATAATGTCATTCTCACTGGCACAAGTAAAGGTACAATTGGCTTTGAATTACTGTAGCCTGAACACATTGGTTAGATACACAAAGGTGGCTTAAAAAATGACGTATTTAGTATGTCATTAATTCACATTCCCTCTTTAGACCTTTCCAGAATGGTAGCCTATTAGGGCACCACACATAAGCAAACTCTCTCACATAGCATTCTAGGATACGGTTAGAGTCTTTTAGATCCACGGACCAGCATATGGCATTCCTGGGCGGTATTGTCACGTGATGTGATGCTATAAGCCATCTCCACTCTTCACACTATGTGGGGGAGCCGCATCTAGCCTCAACACTGGTGTAGCATATTGATGCAACTCGTACTAGGACCCCTGTGGTTCTAGGCAAACTCTAAACAGGTACTACGTAAGATATGGGGGAGGTGTTAGGGTGTGGCCTAGGAAGTATGACGTAATGGGCAGAGTGTGAATGAAGGTTGAAGAATAAAGAAATACTCAACTACAGCTCCAGTGTGTGGCGTAATCTATACTGCATGTCCAGGGCTGGTGAAGACGCTACAATTTGCATGGACGTAGCACAAATTTCACATGGTGTTCTTCAAGCTGAGCAACTCGATTTGGAAGCACCTTGCCAAAATGAGGGTCCCCTGTGTGCAGCCAGACTTAGGGTCTGATTACGACCTTGGCGGATGGAATGATCGGTCACAAACGTGACGGATATCCCGCCCGCCGTTGTACAAGTTCCATAGGATATAATGGAACTTGTGATACAGCAGGTGGGATATCTGCAACATTTGTGACAGAGTATCCTATCCGCCAAGGTCGTAATCCGGCCTTAAGCACCTAACAGGTGTTGTTTTAACTCATTTATGTGACCGTGTGCTTTTGTTCCTTCTATTTTGCTAATTTACGGACAGAATAACAGCCCTCCCATTGTTGGTAGCGAGACAAGCCTTGGCAACAGGTACCGCTTAGACAGCCTTAGCATGCTCCCCTCTATCTGCTTTCACCGCCGCTGTAAATGCATGGAGTATTATGGTTTCATTAAAGGTTTCTTGTCACAATCATTGCTTCAGACACATTTGTACCCTTGCAAAGCACAGCGGGTCGTGCATATACAATGATGCACGTATGATGTGAAAGAGAGCCCTGCCTTTTGGTCATGGGTGCACACATTGACATAATTTTCATCAGACTGATGTCCCAAGTCACCTTTTTAATTTAGTATAAGACACTGTCACAGTTGGGTTGGTGAGGAGGTGACATTCACTGTGGTGGTGGAGCACGTTGTATATATTTGGCATGTTTTGTTAATAATTTTAAGTTCAGGATAACTTTGGTGATTTTATCTTTTATTTTCATTAATACAGAGGCACCTAACCTTGTTGTTGTCCTGAGGAGGCCTTTACACATAGGCCGAAAGGCGTTGACACCTCATCATAGGAGCACAACAACATGCTTCTAGAACTATAAAGGATATATACCTGCTGGATACTGAATCACCTTTTGTTGGACACTTCAACACCTTCAGGACTGGTTACCGTGCTACCAATAGGCTGGACCTCATAGCAAAATAGAAATGTGGACACCCTGGTACCAAATGACTGTATACCAAGCACAGAGGTATTTGAGCTACTTGGACTTTCTATGATTACATGGATGTTTTGAGTGATTAAATAAATTGTTCAGTATGTATTACAGGACATACCGTATGCATACACCATGTAAAAATGCTGAAATGCTTTGAAATGTGAAAGGAAGTGTGCTACATAGTTTTGATATAACTTTCTTGGCTGAATTATACTCCCTGTCCGATAAAATAGTTTTAATATTGTTACCAACATAAGTTGTGAATTCCCTACAGATGTCGGACCATACTTTGGGCCTTGGCACTTATTATTTTACAAATTAAGTACTGTGCCAAGTTTGCACCAGCCCTAGCAGCCACAAATAGGCTGGGATGACACCAGTGATAGCTTAATGTCCCACTAAATATTAGACCTTCAGGAACATATGAAAGATTACAATGCAGTCAACACAAGCAGAGCACTCAACTCTAAGTTCAAGAATTAGCCACCAATTTTAAGATATCCAAAGAGAACTCCCAGCTAGTAACCACATTTCTAATCCCTTAATGCACCTAAATAGCCCAACTTTCCTTCTCCTGAAAATCCTTAATCTAAAGCAGGGGTTTGTATCTGACTTCATAGAAAAACTATTTCATAGAATACCACTGCTGAGAAGCCATTTGACTTAAACGGTTTGATGGAAAGTTTGTAGATGATTCTCATTTACCATTTTATAGAAACTAATTTATAGAATGCCATTTTCATGCTTATTTTTAGGGTATAAATGGTAATAATTTTAAAAAAAGAGTACTCTCTGTTGTTATTTTTGCAAGGGTTATATAGATCACACACTTACACACACACACACACTGTTGTTATTTTTGCAAGGGTTATATAGATCACACACATACACACACACACACACACACACACACACACAGGTGGTCACCACTAGTTAGTTATATTTAGAACCTAGTTTCTATAGAAAAAGTGTTTTTTGTTTTGATAATAACTTAGGACATGTTTGATGAATCTTCACAAAGTTTTTCAAGAAAATAAGACGCTCACTTCAGCGTCTGTCTGGAGAGTTTCCGGGTGATCCCTGAAGTGAGGCTCGAAAAAAGGGGGGTCTCGAAACGGGTTTTCTCATTCATTTTTCCATAGGTATTTTGAACAGCGATAGTGCCGAAATCACTGGACGTGATTACACCAAATTTGGCAGAAAGGTAGCCCTTGGTTCAGAAAGGGCCCTTTTTGTTATTTGGTGTAAATCTGTTCAGTAGCTTTAGAGAAATTAACATAAATCCAAATGTATACGCAAAAGATTCACAACCACTTCTGATCTCATGCTGAGATTTGATTGGCAGCCAACACTTGAACAAGGAAGTGTTGCCAGCCATGTTGGGGCTCGGCTTCAGCTGCCCTGGGGACCACCACCTCCTCAGGGCTCATATGCCCTCTTAATGCAGGCGGCCCAGGGTGAATCGTAAAATAAGTGTGGGGGAACTGCCACCCCCCAGGGCATTATTCTAATTCAATGCAGGGGCTGTGTGGTCCCCCCGCAGACCTGGGGACCACCACCTCCCCGGGGCAAACTGTGAAAAATAGAAAGGGGGCCCATTTTGGATCCCCAGACTCCAGGGACCACTACCTCCCCAAGGCTATTCTCATAGGAGAGGGGGGGGGTGGCGGTCCCCAGGACCAGCTCCTGCTATGTCCCAGTGGTGCCCACTCCTGGGAAATAGCTCTTTGCTGTGGCTTGGCGGCAGCTTTGACAACTGCCACCAAGCCACAGCAAACACTCCGGTTTGATGAAGGGAGAGCTGTGATACAGCTCACCCTTCATCAAAGTGGAGGTTTCCTCTGTCTGCCTTCCTGCAGAGAGGCAGGCAGGCAGACAGAGAAAACTGCTCTCACTGAGAGGGAGCTGCTTTGCCTGTGATAGCAATGCTAGATCCCACAGGAGGCGGGGAGCCAGCTGGGACCATGGGGCCTTCAGGATCTCCCCACGGTCTCCAACATTAAGACTGGGTGCGCTGGGGGGCACCCAGGTAACATGGCCAGGCCCCAGGTGATGGGGTTCTCGGAGTCGAGATCAGCCTAGGGAGGGGGGGCACCAGTCCTCCCTTCCCCCCAAAGAAAACACTTAAGCCAGTCCTCGGGGGATGGCGTCCCCAGGGCTGAGATTGGCCTGGGGGGTGTGGCCACACAACCACAGTAACTATAACTCGTGCCCTCGCCATGCACTGCTAATTACCCTACAAATTACGGCACTAATAACATCTTTGATTACATCATTGATAATATCAATTTAATACTTGCAGTAGGGCACAAGTTATAGTTACTTTAGATAACTCTAACTATAACAGGTGAATATCTATGACTTTGTACGTTTAAAATGGGAGTCTAACTCTAACGTCCCTGTAACCTTTGTTTTTTTAAGTGGATTTATATATATATATATATATATACACATATATATATATATATATATATATATATATATATATATATATAAATATGGGGAAAATGTCACTTACCCAGTGTACATCTGTTCGTGGCATGTTCCGCTGCAGATTCACATGTTGTGCACTATTCCTGCCATCTAGTGTTGGGCTCGGAGTGTTACAAGTTGTTTTTCTTCTAAGAAGTCTTTTCGAGTCACGGGACCGAGTGACTCCTCCCTTTCGGCTCCATTGCGCATGGGCATCGACTCCATCTTAGATTGTTTTCCCGCAGAGGGTGAGGTAGGAGTGGTAAAATGAGAATAGTAAAGATGTCCATACAATGTGATAGATATGTATGTAAATAGTTTGCGCTAAAGTAGTGTTTATTTACATATATACAATTTCTAATTGCAACTTAAACGGCTACAGACTCCCGGGGAGGTGGGAGAGCGCATGTGAAACTGCAGCGGAACATGCCATGAACAGATGTACACTGGGTAAGTGACAGTTTCCGTTCAATGGCATGTGTAGCTGCAGATACACATGCTGTGCATAGACTACAAAGCAGTAATCCTCCCAAAAGCGGTGGTCAGCCTGTAGGAGTTGAAGTTGTTTGAAATAGTGTTCTTAATACAGCCTGTCCTACTGTGGCTTGTTGTGTTGCTAACACATCTACACAGTAGTGTTTGGTAAAAGTATGAGGTGTAGACCAAGTGGTTGCCTTACAAATTTCTGTCACTGGTATGTCACCAAGAAAGGCCATTGTTGCTCCTTTCTTTCTAGTGGAGTGTGCCTTTGGTGTAATGAGTAGCTCTCTTTTAGCTTTAAGGTAACAAGTTTGTATGCATTTAACTATCCACCTGGCTATGCCCTGTTTGGATATAAGGTTACCAGCATGGGGTTTCTGGAATGCGACTAACAATTGTTTAGTTTTCCGAAACGCTTTTGTTCTGTCTATATAGTACATTAGTGCTCTTTTTATGTCTAATGTATGCAGTGCCCTTTCTGCTACTGAGTCTGGCTGTGGGAAGAAGACTGGGAGTTCCACAGTTTGGTTTAAATGAAACAGTGAAATTACTTTTGGTAAAAAATGTGGATTTGTGCGGAGAACAATTTTATGTTTGTGCACCTGTATAAAGGGTTCCTCAATAGTGAAAGCTTGTATTTCACTAACTCTTCGTAGTGAGGTGATTGCTACTAGAAATGCCACTTTCCACGTTAAAAATTGGATTTGACAAGAATGCATGGGTTCAAAAGGTGGACAAATGAGTCGTGTAAGTACAATATTAAGATTCCACAAGGGTACTGGTGGGGTTCTTGGAGGTATGAACCTCTTTAGTCCTTCCATGAAGGCTTTAATGACTGGTATTCTAAACAGTGATTTTGTGTGTTTAATTTGCAAGTATTTAATTTGCAAGTAAGCCGAGATTGCAGTGAGGTGTATTTTGATGGAAGAAAAAGCAAGATTTGCTTTTTGTAGGTGTAGTAAATAGCCTACGATGTCTTGTATGGACGCATCTAACGGTGTGATGTGTTTCGCTTGGCAGTAGAAAACAAATCTTTTCCATTTGTTAGCATATCAATGCCTGGTGGTAGTTTTTCTTGTCTGTTTAATGACTTCCATACACTCTTTTGGAAGATTTAGCCAAACTCTAAGACTTCAGGAGCCAGATTGCTAGATTGAGCATTGCTGGATTGGGGTGCCTGATCTGTTGTTTGTGCTGCGTTAACAGGTCTGGTCTGTTAGGAAGTTTGATGTGAGGTACTACTGAGAGGTCCAACAGTGTGGTGTACCACGGTTGGCGTGCCCATGTTGGTGCTATGAGTATTTGTTTTGACTCAGTTTGTTGACTAGGAAAGGAATGAGTGGGAGAGGGGGGAAAGCGTAAAAAGGTTTTCTGATCCTGCAAGACTCTTGTGGGAGCCAGTGTGGCACCTGTGCTCCAGAAAGACTCTCTCAGGAGCACAGAAGGTTGTGCTGGCTCCCATGAACGGCCTGCTGGATCACGGCACCACTCCAAATAGTTTTTTAATTTAGCCCAGGTTGGGGGAGGGGAGGGGTCACTTTGGGCCCCCTTCTCCCCCCCTACAAGTTGAGCATGTCACGTACCCCTTATACCTTAATTTTTCAATTTGCAGGACACAAGAACTGGGTCTCCGTTTCTTGTAATGGTGGCTGCAACATTTGTCGTCATGTTGCGTCCAGCCAATCAGTGTGCAAGCTCCTGAGGGACATGCATGAGTTTCTCACTTATGAGAGCGGACACTCAAACAATCAGATTGCTTTATTGTTTGAAATTGTGTGCTCCTGCGACTCCCACGTCAGTCCTGCATACCCAACCTTCCAGATATTTATAGATTTTGAACCTTAATTTCTCAAAAACTGCTGAACAGATTTACACTAAATCACAAAAAGCACGCTTTGTGGATAAAGATCTAGCTTTCTGATTATTTGGTGAAATTCTGTTTAGGGTTTTGGCTCCAGCGGTGTCTAAAAATTCCTCTGGAAATTGCATGTGGATATGGTATTTTGTGCTCCCCCTCCCTTTTTTCTCAGCCTCTGCTTGATGGATCAAAACATTCAAAGAAACAGCTGGGTTTATTGGAAAGTGTCATGTAGGTTCGTCAAATGGCACCAAGGTTATTAGCTAATCAAAAAAATTAGTTTGCAGTGCTGACTAGGTCATTTTTGTCTAAGATGAAAGTTAGTCCTTTCTTTTTCTCCATAGAAAAACTAAAACTTACAAATAGAGATGATGTTGTCTTCTGTCCTGCTTTTCCATTCTGCCTCCACCTCCTACGAAACACAAAGTAGCTACTGACAGGGACCCATTTGGATTTCCCATCTACCCCTTTCCATCAAGGAATATATATGTGGACACCTGTGGCTGAAAGAGCTGCTCTAAGTAGGTGATTTATAAATGAAACAAGCAAAATCAGCTTTGCTTGGTACATTTTAAAATTCGTAGTCTTACATGTAAAACGTGTATGGACAGTAACTGTTTCCTCAGCTGTTCAGGAAAAACCCAAGGCAGACAGTGCCCCATCCCTACAGGCATAAGAGTTTGATCTATTAGTGAGGGGGTGACACCCAACACACATCCATTGAAAGTACACACCTGGCTATAGTCCAGAACCTGATTGCGGTCCTATTTCCCACCATGACTGATGGTAAAGGTACATGAAAACATACATCATCTTGATTATTTTTGTACAGAACATACACACCCTGATTGGAGCATGTACTGTGAAATGTTACTTTGTACCCATGTTTGAACTATATAAGTCACATACATGTACACAAACTTTCCTCATGTGTTCTCCCCTACCTGTTGGTCTGCCGAGCTTCTCCCTGCTGTTTTCTGGAACCAAAGAGTCGGCCCCACTTCATGGCCGGGCTCCCTTCAGGCTGTATTATGTTCTCTTTCACCTCTTCTCCCTCTTGCTTAGGCACCGGTGGTGCTGTTGTTTGCTGTGCCCTTGTCTCCTTAGCTCCATTCCCATTTATCTCATTCAAAACAGACTCAGGAGGACTTCCCATCCATGATGGCCTGGTCTTCCCTTCTGTCTCCTGTTTACAGTCCTTTAAAACCTCTTTAGCTGCTTCCACACACACTCCAGGTCTCTCCCTTTCTTCCATGGCACCTTCAATTGTGGGACAGGCTTCTGCCCCATCTACAACACCTTCACGAGGAGGGGGTCCTTTCTTAACTTCTGCTTCCTTGGGCACTGCTCCCGACTTCTTCTTCTTCTCGTAACGCACAAACTTGGGCCCGCTTGCTGACCCTTCTATATACACCTGAGAGCTCTGCATTAGCTGGTACCACCAGCCTGCCTGCTTGTCCTTCTTCACCTCCAGGGTGCTTTCGTTCACCTTCTTCTGCTCCTGTTCCTTTTCACTTTCATTGATCGAGGCCCCCACTCCCTTCACCCTTTCATCCATCACCTTTGCCATGTCCACACTCTGTAAGATGCTGTCCTCCTGGTCCACTTTCACACTTTCTGCTCCTTCGCTCCAGCCACCACTGCCCTCCGTGCTGCTGCGGGTTCTCATCAGCTGCAGGGTGGAGTGCACCGAGTGCTGCAGGTCCTGCTTCACTCGGAGCATCTCTTTCTTGTGCTGCTGCTCGCGGCCCATCTGGAAGAGGTGGTGCTCAAAGAGGAGGTCGAGGTTGAAGGGCAGCAGAGACAAAGGCTGCAGCAGTAGGAGCACTTCTTCAAAGAAGACCTGGCAGGCGCTGTGAGATAAGGACATGAAGCCCACCGGCTGGAAGTGGGCCAAAATGATGTCTGTAGAAGAGAAAGGGCAAGAAAACACAGAGCTTCAAAACCGTTGGCATGAACACCACATATGACATAGAGGATTGCTTAGCAGAAGCTAAGAAATAATATGGTCTCACGGCCTATTGCCGAAGGGTATATCGGTTGTTAAAGGCCCTGATCCTGTGTTATAGACCCCAGCCGCAGGCAAGGGCCTATAACGCGGGAGAGGGCTTTTAACACCCAGTATAGCCCTAGGCAGAAGAGCTAGAAGGCTATTAGAACATTCCACCCACTAAGGGTAGAATGTTCTGAAATTACAAAGGGAGAAACATGAAGATAACCATTGGAATGGCGGAGGTGTGGGTTTATATGAGCCATTTTAAGCCTAGAGATACTCTATTGTCTTCAATGGAGCTCTCATAATTCCAACATTCTGACAAAACATCAAAGTGCGTTTTTTTGGCTTACGTTGGCATTTAGATAATATTTTTCTTTGTGTAGAAGGATCAACGTTTAAGCTTATGCAAGCAATTCTGGAACAGTGTTATACAAATCTCAATATATTTTCGTACAGAATTTGAACGTTTCTATGCTATTTTGAGACATGGTCAAGAAACTTCTGTCTAACATGAGATAACATTTGAGCAATTCTATAGCACTGAGTAAAAGAATTTGCCAATTTGTGCTGTAGTGGAGCATTTGGGCATCTCTACTGTATTGTGGGCCATGTTTGGGAAGCCTCCGGTACCCTGAAACAGTGCTAGCAGAGCCAAGATGTATTTTGGCACATTCTTTTCAAAACCCCAAGGGATTCTCTTACAGAGCTCAATTTTGTATTATAGTCATTTAAAATCAGAGAAAACAAAAGTCAGACCCAAGTTAAAGGACAATCTTCCCAGGAGGCTGTGTCATAGACATTATCAAAGAATCCAAGTCGGTCTTCGTAGCATTCTGGTCATGCTGCAGGGATGATGGACTAGTGTCACATTCACACATACAATGTGTCCTTTGTTTTTCTTACCTTCATGGCTGTATAGATGGTTGAACCAGAACTCCAGAGAGCGGATACTACAGGAGAGAAACAAGGGGAACAGGATTAGCATTGACAACAAGTCATTTTCTGCTTTCTCTCTTGCTATGTCATTCATCCTGGGACTCTTCTCTCATTCTTGGTACAAATGTTGAGGGAGAAAGCACAAACGTATGTAATCAGACAGCTTTGCTTTGCACCACCTGGCCATGTGAACACACTAGGAATCCATTTAACAATGGGTAAAACGTACCGCATAACACATTTCCTCCACCTTCTAAAAAAAACAAGCACACCTTCTGGGGTCTCCTGTCTGTCACTCCTTTGTCATATGTCTCAAGACCATCCCAGAGACTTTAAAACCTGCATAGCAAAATCCTTGCTTTTGTGACTGTATTTGGGAAGAGTGACAGCTGGTGACAACATGAGTGGAGTAAGCAGCATTTCCGAAATTAATCTCAGTTCTGTGGTGGTCCTCACCGCATCCTTAAACCTCAGGAGTGCTGCTTTCATCCAACTAAACCAGGGATCGCCATCGAGCTTTTTAGAAGCAGAACACCATCTTCATGGGAAGGAAGCTTGCTGAATGGTTATCCAATGGTTTGTCTGTTCAACTTTAAAATGACTACTAAAATCCCTGAATTGAGAGTTCAGAGGCAAGGTCACACTTTTTAAATTTTGATGAAAGTTGATAATCTTCTTTATAAGATCACTTTTTTGTGGCTGTGCTTGACCATTGACGCCTCCTGGCATTCTTCTTTATAGCGCCATGATTCCTTTTGTTGTACAGGCACACATAAAGGGAACATAGTAAGATAGTGCTGACTACTCTGCAGTATATATATATATATATATATATATATATATATATATATATATATATATATATATCAAGGAACAATATTGTCTGTTACGAATTGTTGCATTAAATTAATTCTACAAAAAGAGCAGCCCAGACCCTCCCATAACAGGGAAAAACTTCTATCAGTGTAAAGAATGTAAATGGATTTAGTAGGTGTTGACACGGTTTCTTTTTTCCTCCTGTAATTGCCCACGCTGACACTACCACTGTTTTTAGCTGGAACGCATAAATGCTCTGGCCTGTTGTAAGTCTTGAGGACTTTTAACCACGCCCACCACATGCCCATTACTTTCACTCGTTCATGAGCTTGCCTTTCTAAAATCCTTTGTTATCTTTGGTAAATGCTTTACGTTTGTCCATCCTTGGGGCAGTTTTGTTACCTCCTTCGCCATCGACCCTGTTACATGGATAATTGCACATTTGCCGATACATTTCACTGCAAGCAAACTTCTTTTTCCTTTTCTGTCTCTCCTTCGCGCTCATGGCGACCCTTGCGCTTTAAATCGGCTCAGTTATGACAACTGTTTTTTACTTTTCATTTTCAATTTATGTGGCAAGAAAAGTCCAATAGGAATTTAAAACGCCAATAGCTCTAACTCGAGCAAACACAAGACCCATTGCATTTCAAATGCTTGTTAATAACATGGTTATCCCTAAATACATCACAGACCTCCTTCCATGGCATTGTTTATGATGCCATACATCAATGCCAAGCCTCTCTTCCCACTAGACACCCTTTGTTCATTTGTTCACTGCAACATAGCTTACTTGCTACATGCTTCCATTTAGGAGTATGAGATATACTTAGAGTTGCTGCTACTATGAGATGGCATGCTTTGCACACTCATCATATATATCCATCTAGTCAAGGCCAGGTCCCTGGTGCAAAGAGAGTCTAAAGAAAACAAACTACTACCCATGCCATCAAACAAGCCAACAATCCGACCCAAGGTGACCCAGTGGTCACGAAGAGAAGCCACATACTTGAGAAGTCCAAAGATGAAAGCGTTGAATCGCATGGTGTGGTTAGTGAGCTCTGAGTACTGGCTGACCTTGCTGAAAAGACTGTGCAGTACCTTGGTGGAAGGACCTGTGGAAGGGATGCAAACATAACAAAATCAGTTTTGTTATGAACGCCACAGTGAAAGAGAGCAATATCGACACCAAATTACTGAAGTGCAGTCAACGCCAACACATTCATCATGCACTGCATTCATGTGTACAAACACAAGCCCTACTTCTCAAAATCAAGCAGAATATTTGAGAAATAGTATTCAGATCACCTGTCAGTGGCGGCTCCTCCGCCATAGAGGAGGAGCGTCACCCCCCCCCCGCCCACCAGCATGCACGGCAACTCCTTTAACAATGAAATGCAATAAATTAAGTTTATAATCATTTCATTGTTAAAGGGGCGGGGCATTGGGGATGACAGGCACTGAGGGGAATGCACTGTGTACTCGCCTCAGAGAGCATATGTGTCTGGCTGGCCGTCTCGGGCGACTGTTACCTGTGAAAGCCCTGGTACTCGAATAACCTCATGCTGCAAACGTATTGCTCTCTGGCTCCCAGACTATTAAATGACTGAATGACAAAGCCCCTTACAGACTCCAGTTGGACTCAAGAGATTGAAGAATCATGACCTAATTGCAGCCATTTTGAAAGAACTAGGAGCTGTGTGTGCTATTTACTAGTTGCAAAATACTGGTCGCAATGGAAAGGATTTCTGGTACCAACCTAGGTACTATTAGTGAGTCAGAATCTGATGTACCTCATGCATATTAATGCGGTAGGTCACAAACTCCAACAAACCACGATTGGAGGTCATCACAAGGATGGCGGCCTGTTGGGGTCAGCAGACCACCATGTCTGTCACTGCTTTTTAATAAAGCGATTAGTTTTTTTAACTGCTAAGTGGGAAAAGAAGGGACAGGATAACCATAGGATCTTGGACTACAAACTCAAGAGGGCCCCTGAAAAGCGTTATTACTGAGGCAGCAAACCTGGGGGACAGCGGTACATAACTATAGCAAACTGCCTATGGATACTGAATAAGAACCCAAAAAATATCCACAGTACATTGATATACATACACTCATTGGAGCATGATAAAAGCACATGAGGGAACAATGAACCAAACAATAATATATATATTTTTTTATTTGCAACAAAATCCAAATGATGAATAGCCTAAGTACAAAAAAGACCCTTGTTCTCCTATATATGCAATGTTATATTGCACAATTTTTTAGTAAAACATAAAATGTTAACTTCATACAACAGGACCACTAGCAAATCACTAAAACATCACTCAACATACCCACATCCACACTACCACTGTATACTTCACAACATACACATTCGTACAGGTCGCCTACAATAAAAACAAACAAACAGGGGAACCACAAGGTTGCCAATGTAATAAGAATCTCATAACTAAGGCTGTCTAGTCCAGTTCATTAGTCTTCATAAGGATGAACATAATTCCATTCACTGTTTATACCAATAAGACTCCTAATCCATCCTTTGGTTGGTAATCCTCTATCGACAGTTTCTACATAGTAATCGTGCAGGTGGTGATCCTTTCGTCCCCATGCTGCACCGATGGGCGTTTCGGTTGAGCCGAGTGGGGACCACCTTCTTCAGGGCGCAGAAATGGAAAGTAAAGAAGTGTCTGATGAAAGTTGTGGCCCAATATCAATCTGACTAGTAGATGCCACTAGGGATTCGCAAAGAAAAAATTCACAGGGTGACCAGACCTTTCCTGTTTCTCTCATAGACATTATGATGCAAAGAACCAAGCGGATGGGAACTCGATGTATAACATGCAAAAATATATATGAGGACACCGAGGACTCAACAAACGTGAAGGGCTGACCAGAATTCTGGCAGTTCCAATACGTAATGCTGTAAAGTCAATATCTCCACCGGGTAACCAAAAAGATAAGAGAAACTATGGGATCTTGGCCATCAAAGAAAAGCAGATGTGTAAAATAAATTCATCACCAAAACATGCAAGACGAATATTGTTGTTTTCCCTAATGGACTGTTCGGATTGTTGCATTTTGTGTAATCCATAGCATTGTAATTTGTGAGAAACTACTGGCTTAGTATTTTAAATGGCACACAACTAGGTCTGGTCAGCTTTCACCAAAATTCATCAGCAAATTCAAAGTGGAAGAGACTCAGAGGTTTATGATATCCACAGCAGGAATGCTTCAGTACAGTAATAAGGCTGTGACATTTTAACTTTCACACTTTGTGAAACGTTTGGTAAACTTCTGTAGCACAAGTCGTGCCAGAGGGGCTCTCTTATGGCACTAGACTCCAAGAAGGCTCTAACAAACATGGGGCAGGAGGCAGACATAAAATGGGCAGATTTTGCTTCTTTGCCTGAAGTTGTGATGTCTGTTGATCAGGCAGATGTGCCAAGATGCTACACAGAGGCCCTTAGATTCGCTTCCAGCATCGACAAGAAGCTGTCCTTTGTGACATTCCTTTGGAAAGATGGCTTATCAGGGGTTTGTTTGCAGAAGTTCTAAGGGACTAGATTAGCCACATCTGACAGCAAGAAGAGAGGAGTCTGGACTGAAACATTGTGGACAATGAATCTGAGCTGTTTAGAGAAAGGACCCAAATGAAGATCTGTAAGGGGGCAGAAGAGCTGTCAATATTCATGAGGTGGTCACAAGATCACTGGGGATATCCAAGTAGAGGTTACATCAGAAATGCCCAGGTTGAGGATATTGCAGTGATAAACCTCAATGTGGAAATAGCCAAGCAAGCGTTAGTACAAGGACTCTAGGCCACAGAAGAGTCTACAGGGAGACACTTAAGTTGAAAGAAGCTCATCTTGACCACAATGTTGACGTGAGGGCTCCTTCCATGTAAAAGCGAAGATACCGGTACTGGGGACACTAATTTATGGAAAAGCTCTATGTAGGAGGGGTCAGACTTCAGGAATTAAGAGGTTAAGTTGATGACAATGATGGTGGAAGGGTTTGATGTAAGCCAATTTCTGTTCAATCGATGTATCAAGCACAAAGCCTGTCAAGGGGTAATTACATACAGATGGAATTCCCATATGCTTCCTTAGTCATTTTCTGTGCATGTCTGTTTCCAGTTCATGAAGGTCATTAAAAAGTTAAGAATTTGAATAAATAAGATGTTTCTTTACCATACAGTGAGAAGATGGAAGTCCATCTACTCTCTTTTTCTTCCTCACCTGGCCAGCATTCTGCAGAGACGTTGTGCTGTGATCCTTTAGAACCTTGACAAATGATGCCACTGAGAGCTTACAGGTACCTACCACTCAACCACACCTCTCTTGGTGCAAAGGCCTGCCTTCTTCCATCAGTAGCACAGAACCAGTAAAAAAGCTGACCTTATTAGTCACCGTGGAACAGGCAATGGCCACTGGGTTAGATTGAGAAACAAAGTGGGAGTGTGATGATGGCGGGAATGTACACTTGAGCCCTCACCGGCCAGAGTTCATCACACCTTCCTTTAGTGTCCTGCGCAACAACTGTGCTGCTCTTCTCTAACTTAGAAGAATTACTCTGTCAATCAAGGTATGGGGCTTACAGTATAAGATATGAGGGTTATAAAAAGGCACTTGAGCATAAATATTATTCTTGGTAACTACCATGTCTTGACTCTCCCTTTCACAGAAAACTAATTTGAGTTATTTATGTGTCATGCATTTGTTCGTATTGCTCCATTGAAGCTTCTTCCTTATTATTTTATCTCCACAGTAACAGAAAAGAGTGAATTGATGTCTTGACACAATATGTGATGGCCAAAGCATTAAAACTGTTGGGTCAAACTTGAGGCAGTATTCTCCCAAGAAGATGGAAGTCTTACCTGCTCTTAACTTGTATAGTCACCAGTCTCACCTTCCAAAAAGGGACACGCCCCTAGTAATGCAGAGGTTTGCAATGCTACCACCTTTCATCACACACTACTGTAAATAACAGAACTTGCATCGCTCACCTTTGTAGTCTCATTTTATCACTGCAAAAAAGATCAGTGGTTGAATCAACCCATCAGAATGTGAGTTTGTAACCTTTAGTTACATTAAGTTAAGCAAAATGTGCCTCAATGTATTAGGCTTTCTTACCTTCTGAGTGAGTGAAGGAATGAATCAGTGAGTGAGGTTACATATTATTTTGTTTAGATATAGTTTAACATAAACAGGTGGGCAAAAGGGGAGATTCACAGCCAATGTGGACTGAGTTACTGGCAAGTACATCCATCAGCAGATCTAGCATACTGATGGCAACTCTATGTCCAACAACTTACCATTTTTGCCAGTAAATCTATTGATGGCAGGAATGGATTATCAATTTAACAGACTCTAATCAGGTGCAAAGGTCCCTTGACTAAACCCTAAAAACAGCATTCATCTTAAATCCCACATCTTATCTTATAATGTCTTTGGAGCTGGCATCCAACATACAACTAATGGTCTCTTTTCCTGCAGAGAAGTCAAAATCACAAGGTGAAAGGCACAAACATACATACCTAGCTGTGTGGAAGCTTCGACTACACTCCATGGAGTGTTCCGCCTTTGCCCGATGATCACGTCCAGCACATACGCCTTCAGCCCATCGTTCAGGATGTTTCGGATCGCGGGACACAGGTATTTGAGGATTAAGTGCCCCACATTGGGGCTCACAGAGCTGTTTCCCAGTTTTGACTGCCAAGGCAATTACAAAAAACAGGACATGAAATTCCCTTGTAAGCAACAAATAAGTCAAAAATGCATGACCAGGCAAATATGACCTTGCCAGTAAATTTAACAAAATAGATCAAAATGAAGCAGATGAGTTATATGAGGATTAACAGAAGAACAAAGAAAATAAAAGAAGCGCTAATGAGGTAACGTGGTGTTAAACAAAAGTTGAGGCAGCACCCTGCAAGTTGGATGAAGTTGCCAAGTTTACCAAATTCCCTTCATGGACAAGTCTTTCCTCATAAAATGTAATTTTGTGCAATAATCCCATAGGGAAACGCAGTTCAAGCAGCATTTTTCTTCTGTGAAACATATTTAATTTATTTACTTCTGTATTTATTTATTCATGTATCTACTTATTTATTGATATTGTTCTAGTTTCATGTACATGATACAAAAGGATGGTGGAGTGTTGTACATTACAAGGGATATTTGATACAATTAATGTTTAAGAAATTCCTGCAGTCCAGGCAGAGGGCACAGCATATGTATGTCAAAGCAGAGGCAGATTAGGAGTGAAGGGCATTAAAGAATTTAAGGCCAGATGCACGAAATCCCTGAATTGCGACTCGCAAATTGTGAGTCAGAGAGACTCGCAAATTGCAAGTCACAATTCAGTATGCAGGATGGTGTCCCGGACACCATCTGCAACTCGCAAGGGGGTCGCAAAGGCCCACCTCACTAATATTAATGAGGTGGGTCGCAATTTGCGACCCCCTTGCGACTCGCAGCACTCACAGAGATGGTGGCCTGCTGGGGACAGCAGACCACCATGTCTGTGACTGCTTTTAAATAAAGCAGTTTTTTTTGTAATGCAGCCCATTTTCCTTAAAAGAAAACGAGATGCATTACAAAATGAAAAAATTAAACGTTTTAGTTTCATTTTTTTCATACCATTCACAAAGGGGAAGGGATCCCACGGGTACCCCTTCCCTTTTGCGAATGGGTTACCACCAGTGTGACACTGGTGGTAACTGCGATTGCTTTGCGACCGCGTTTGCGGTCACAAAGCAATGCATCATTGTGCTGTGACTCGCAATTAGGAAGGGGAACACCCCTTCCTAATCGCAACTTCCAGTCCCGTTTTGCGAGTCGGTAACCAGGTTACCGACTCGCAAAACGGGGATTGGGCATTGCAATGTGGTTTTTGCACATCGCAAACAGCGAAATTCGCTGTTTGCGACGTGCAAAAACTTTGCTACATCTGGCCCTTAATTTGCAAATTGCAAGTACTGAGGTCCAGGTGTTGCACTGGTAGGTGGATTAGAGTGAGCAACCAGCACTATATGGTCATTGTGAATTAATATGACTCGGATCAGCTTTAGTGAAAGATTTTGTCCCCATATTTATGTTTTTAGGGTCGAGCCTGCGAGAAACTTTAGTAGTTAGAAAAGGGCTCAGAGCCCCGTCATGTCACGTCAGTGTCTTTCATTGGTTCGTGGGCTTGCCTTTTAAAATCTGCTTGCTTTCATTAGAGGAAGGCAAGCATATGTCATGCCTTTTCCGGTGGTTAGCCCTCCTCGAGCGCAGCGACCAAGTACTGAAAACATATGAGGCTCGATGTTTTCCGTCCGGTTTGTGGACTACTTTTTATCTTTTTTCGCAGCGCGATCTCGCTTGGCAGAAGTCGAGCGCTTTGCATGACATCGACCCTGTTACATAGTTAATTGCACTTTTGCCAGTTACGTAGATAATTGCTCTTTTGCCAATAGGTTTCACTACGAGTGAACTGTAGCAGTGCGATTGCGCTCTTTTTTTCCATTTAATGTGGCAAGAAAAGTCCAGTTGGGAGTTTACAACTGCTAATAGCTCTAACTTGGAGAAATGCAAGACCCGTTGAATTGCAAATGCTTGTTTTAACTTTGAAAGGTGAAGTTCACAAAGATTGCAAAGGTTAATAAAAACAATTATACACAGTTTCAAAAAGCAAAATATGAATTGCAAGGCAAACATTTTCACACGTGCCTCTTAGAGATCATAATAACTCATGGCCCGGATGGGTATGAACATTGTCTGCATCCGTCCTTTTAGTGACTTTTGCTGTTTGATGGGCTCCCCTCCTCATTACACCCCACCACTTCTCTAGAGACTAGATGGCAACTTCCATCTCAGATTAAAAATATTGGCACCATCTTGTTCCATGTACGAAAGAGGTCAGCTTTTCCACAGAGTGAAAGCGAGGACTGTTTTACTAGCGTCTTAGGCAGTACGTAGTAAGTGGACAGAATGCATGGTGGGTTCTGTTGTTTACCACAAGCCCCAGGGCCAAAAGCACTGGGAGTCGATAACCAAGTTGTACACTTCAGGATGCAAAGGTTGCAAGGAAAGAAGTCAAGTGTTCTCCAGGAGGTGGTAGTAGGCATGTAACTAAGATACTGCATGATATAAGATATTACAAGTGATTGGATTTGGGCTAGAGCCTCAGGTATGTCTTATGTTGGTACCAAACTTTATGGGTCTATATTTTGACAATGGCTTGTCACCTATGGCATTTTCCGACGGCAGCAGCAAACGCAGAGCCTAGGGCATACCTGCTTGCCAGCTAGAACTGGACAACTGGAACTTAGAGTTAGATTCTCACCGCAGTTTCTAACTATGATATTGTCAGAAATCTAAGGGCTGCTGCAGTGGTACAAACAGTAGAACAACCAAGGAAACTAGCCTATGCCAACCTTAAGGCACAGCAAGAGTTGGAAAAACATTTCTGCTTGTGAAATAGATGAGTCTTGCTGCTTGTGCAGTAGATGAGCCTAGCTGCCAGGTTTAAGAGAGTTTTGGGAGGGGTCAGCACATTTACCACCAGCAGTGAAATGCCCAGGTCCAACTGCAATACCCTGCAGTTGGATTGCCGCTCTCATATGGCCCTTGCAGAGTAAATGTTTTTTTTAATAGAATGGAAGAAAACATTTGCTGATTTGGCCCCTGGCTGATGCGTGGAATAGCTGCCTGAGTATGAGGCAGGATGGAGCCTAATGACTTGACGTGGTGAGAAAGTAAGGAAGAACGAATTTATGCTACTTTCACTAATTTGTTTCTCAAGCATGTTAAAGTGATTTAAAAAATGTTATGGCCATTAATTAACATAGTATTTGCCTATCACTAAATCTATCCTGATGCTCGCTTAGGCAGCTGGAAATATGCTAAATAACTGAATACAGACACCACTGCAGCCCACATTTATTGAGGACTATTACGTTAGGGCCCAGAATTACTACGGCGTGGGTTGCCTTACTTTTGTGGCACATCGCTAAGCAAAATCATTTTGGGCATTTACTAAGCTACTAAACAAAGTAAAGCAACACAGAGAGTAGATGTGGCCTGTGTCACTCTGCACTGGGCAGGCGTTACATGGATGGAGCATGGATGCCCCCATGTATTTTGATTAAACCCCAAATCTACAAACACTTGTAAACCTGGGTTTGTGCAAAAATAGTGCACCTAACCGACAGAAGCATAGCGAGAAGAAATGTCTGTATTTCCCCTTGTTACTTCCTCTTTGCATGCGTGCTGCATTCTGCAGCACAGTTAGAAAGATGAATATGCCTCAGAGGATTGTTTTTTTGTGCAGGGAGGAACACCTTCCTTTACAAAAACAAGCCTGCCCTTAATGCCGGCAGATTTGCACTATGACGCACTATTGTGCAAGGGTGCCTGAGTTGGCGGTAGGCAGCACACAGTACACCAGTGCAAGGAGAGACCAAAAAGTGCTCCATATCTTTTCTAAATATTAGGCAATCCTGCTTTCTTTCATGCAGCGCAATGAAGCAGGTTCCCCTGCTATGCTGGGTTGTATGAAATAATAGCAGATGTGCCCTAAGGTGTGTATGCGGAGTATGCTAGGAAACATCATTACCGCGGGGTAGAGAATAATAACTGCTGAAAGCCGCATGAAGAAGCGGTACCTGGCTTGTCTTCATCTCTGCTTCATTTCATCAATTTTCTGGGCCATCTGCAGAGCCCTGGGAAGCCTGTTCCTCATTATAGAGGAAACTGGTCTCTTATCCTTGCGCATGTGTTGAACCTTCCCTTTAACTAACCCTATTTATAGAATCGGCTTTCTCTTTTCCAGTGGTCCAAGCCCTGTCGGTTTGGCTCATTACTCCCCACGGTGCGCAAGCCGCGAGCCTCGTTATCACAGCCCGCCAAAGGCAGCCCTGATGCTTTATCCAGTAATCCCTATTGAAGTATAAAAAGTGTATAAATCCTCAAAGATTCAAGCTGATACCTTTTACTCAATCTTTCTTTCTCTTATACTTTCTAAGCCTTCACTTTGATAGACAAAGCTTATTGTGAGTCTTCTAAAGCTGGTTTATTGTATTTTGATGAACTGTGAAAATTAAATTAAATTTTTTGCTCTCATGTTAAATTGGATTTTCCCAAAGGGGTTCTAATTACAGTTTATGACAATTTTTCTTGAGCAAAAAGCATAAAAAATACTCCTGGCCCTTCATGGCCTTATAGGACTTCCATGAAGCAAAACTGGATTTTAATGGCAACATCGGCCCTATTTGCACCATAATAATAGGAATATTGTGCACCGGAAACACAGTATGCTAATAGGCATGGGTCTTCCAGTTATGATAACTGCTTTTTTGTTTGTACTGAATAATTTCCTTGCTTCTAGGTGCTCTTACCTGAAGTGACAAGTCTGCATATGATTAAGCAAGGCAACAGGTTAAATGTAGCTTGTTGTGTTTGACAATCTCTCTGGGTTACAAGCTAAGTATCTTGTCAAACAGGGCAATTTACAGGTATGGGACAAAATTTATCTTTTAAGAGTTGTACAATACAATCATGATGAACCAGGTTGAAATAATAGCCTCAGCAGTTAGACAGTCATCATCATGATGTGATGGCTCTGCCCAAGTGTTTGTAGAGCTCGCAACAGTTAGGTTTTAATCTCGCTCTGACTGCCAAGGTGCTGGGAGCATTGCGGTTGTCCAGATGGAGGCAGTCCAAGAGTAAGGGGTCAGTGTGGCAGAGAATCACACATCTTTTCTGCCCCTAGCCTTTGATCTGGGACCATTATGAGATTTGCTTGGGCAGGGTTGATCGAGGTGGAGGGCTATGCTTGTCTAGCCTGGGAGAATGATGGCTTCTCAAATGGTTGGTAAAAAAGTGTTGTAGACTGAATATGAGACAACCCGCTGGCTTTTAAGCTTTTTATGATCAAGTTAATTTGGTTTGTAGGTAGAATGGCTGAAAGGATGTTGGATGCTGGCAGACGTGGTAGGACCATTACACAGACTGCCATGAGCTTGGTTACAGGAAAAACGAAGACCATGATTTTTTGAAAAGTGTGAGTTGGTACAAGGCTGTTCACACTACTTAGCCTATATGAGTGTTGAGGGTGAAGTCTATATCCCAAATTAGCGGTTGGCTCCTTTGTAGATTACTCCTAATATTGGCTTTGAAGGGAACTGTTCTCTGAAAATAGAAGGTAGGCGGAGAAAACTCTTTTATTTGGCTGAGCAGGTGGGACAGTCTCTGGACCCAACTCACCCATGGATCTTTTACATTTAAAGTTGTTTTGGCACATCCAGGACTCAGTGCCTTTGAAAGAACTTGTGTTTATTGGTATGACACATAGGTAAGTTTGTTTTCATATTCATTTATGTTGTGGGTGTTGGGACTAGCATGGCAAATGGTAAGGGTTTGTGGTCAGATCACATGACTTGGGTTGAAGTGAAGGTGTTGTGTTGACATCTAATTCCTCTTTGAAGAAAGTATCAGGACATTGGACTGGACTTGTAAGACTGAAGCTGGAATCAGGAATTCTATGTCAAAGAGAATTGCGTCATCTACTGAAGTATACTGATGATATAGCAGATAGGAGGATATAGCAGCTAGCACAGTTTAGTAAACAAGGTGGGAAACAAATGAATGATTGGATGGCATTAGCCAGGCCAGGGGATGGTTTCATAGGTGTTTCATAGGTGTTTCTTGATAGAAAGCGCGATGAGGGTGTTTTGCTTCATGGCTACCCCTAGCACTCGCCTACTTTGTCTACTGTGCAGTCAAGGATTCATGGTACATTAAGGGTGTACTAAACTGTCGCCTTGGGGCACCACCACTAGAGGGCTCCAGTTGCAAATGGGGGCCTCAGAAGTGACCATGTTGCTAATGGGGAGCTAAAGCATCGCAGTTCTCAAAACTGGGCAAATTTGTTTTTCAAGAATGTCCGGTTAAGGTTGGCCACAGAAAACCCTTTGTAGGATCCCACTGAGAGGCCCAAATGTTGAAACAGTATGTTAATACTGCACCTGAAAAATACTGTACACCGTGGTTTCGCAATTTGGGGTTGCAATATGAGTACAGTGTTCTATTTTCACAGTGAAATCAAAATGTCAAGCATCCTTGGACTTAAGCCTTTTGCTTAAATAAAAACAGAGCACAACAATCTATCTGTAGTATTGGGAATGACTACCCAAACCTTAAATTGTCATTCTCAGCTGCACTTTTCCTAGTGCATGTTTTCATTTCTTGTTCTTCTTCACTGGGAACAGGAGTTCTCCATTTGTTCAGTAGCATGTGCCTCATTTGTTCCCTATGTTGACACAATTTTTCCCAGCCTGGGGACATAACTGCTCTGGGACGGAACAAGCATGGCGCATTTTACACTACAGAGTTTACCACTGAAAGCTGGGAAAAGCTATTTATATTAGTCCTTCTAAAGTACCTCAAATTGCTCAGGCAGGCTAGAAAAACTACCAGAAGCGCTGAGGCTGTTCAATGAAGTGTTCACTTTACAGCCTTTAGCAAACACTGCGTTATCTTCAGTGGTGCTGATCGCTTTCGTAAAGTATGTAGTATCCCCTGCAAAAGATAGGGGGCAGATTGAACTGAAAATATTCCATCACATTAAAGCGAAGAAGGTACATCATTTTTTATGCGCCTTGTTTGTCCCATTCCACTCAACAATATATAAAAAAATATCACTAATGATGCAATTAAAGAATCCATACTTCACCTTCACTCCAGGATCTCGACTCGTTCCAAAGTGCGCAACTATCAGGTCCACAGCGGTGTTAATCGCTTTCACCAGACCTGGAGGATAAACAGACTTTTTAGAATTTCAATAGAATTGGAATGTCTTCTGCGCTCTCTAAAATGCACCAGGTCATTCTTGGGTACATCGCTGGTAAGGGCGCTTTCGATAGATGGGGTTTCTTTCCACTTTACTCTGTCCTAACTGGGGCTAAATCCTCTCATTCATCTCTTCAGGAGTTCCACACACATATAGACAGCCCACTCTAATGCTCTAGTTATAGCACTTCAGCTATCTATCAGTCACTTTTGTGTTGGAAATTCTCAGATTATTGCATCTTTCTCTTTCTTGTGTTTTCTCAATTAAGCCATTTCTAAGTGTCTGCCTTTGGTTCAAACCCTCACTCTTAGGTTTTGATAAAACCAAAATCATCTTCTTCTCTGCTCCTTCCTTTCATGTTCTTCCTGCATGATTATCTATCTCATGCCCACTTATTTCTCTTTCACTATCTGCCTCTCACTGCAGGACCCACGAGCCTGTGTTTCCTTCTCTAGCCAAACTACTTACTTCTGTCTTCCCCGTATTGTCGTCCCAGCACTGAAGCGTCCACAAAGTTTCCACAAAATCCAAGCATGCAAGATCCTGATCTCATCATCAATTTCCCTTCTCTTTCTCTTTAAACCCATTCTCTTGCACCACTACAGTCCACCTTTCACCCTTCCATCTATCTTTTTAATGGTTTGGCACATAACGCGTCCTCTTGCTTTTGTCTGTCAACTTCCATTTCATCCGGGCCTCCTTTTCCACCTTCTCTATATTACTTTTCAATGTATATGTACTACTTCTATCTTCTCTTGTCTAAGTTTAACTCCCAAGCAGGAACCTCCAGTCCAGCTTACTTGTTTATCCCCTTCGCCAGATGCTCACTCTCACTTCTGTTCCTTCTCTGCTGCCCCCTAAGAGTCCCTTAAGTATTAACACGCTCTAGCTCTCTGCTGCCTCTCTCACCCTATCTTGCACTTCCATTGCTTTTTCCTAAAAGTACATCTTTTCGCACTTAAGTATTTAGATGTTTCCATTTTACTTTGTCTGTTCGTTTTGCTTCCTCTGTTTTCAGGTATATGACTTGTCACTCAGTATATTAGTGGTTTAGATGTTAAATAAACAGTTTTAAATGAAAGTCTTTAGGAGCATGTTCCCATGGCTGGCCGTTCATAACATCTTAATAAAATTTCAGCGTGTGTGAATAATGGAGATTTCTCTGTGAATATGTTATTCCGCCTGAATTTTCTGCTAATTGAAAAAAAGCTTTATGCAATGAATAAAATGATCAAAACAGAAGGAGAGACAGGAAGAAAAGTCATGTAGCGGGGACCAGCCATGAAGACTCAAAGAACTAGCCCCCTGATGGACAAACACAGAGCAGACACCATGGTTAAAAGAGGTCACCTCTACATTTAATCTGAACAGATCAGAAAACAATGCAGCTCCCTGAAATATTCACCCATTTAGTTTAAAATCTGGTATACTGTACATAAAAGAATGGGTTTGTTGATTTGTGCTATACCACATAACCATTTTAAAGATGTTGTCCATAGACACACACTAATTTCTGGCATATGGGCAATATATATCATAAATTTTAAAGAACACTTGGGCATGCTTATTTGTGTGGGCAAATAATTTAGGTACCTTTCAGCATTTTATTGCTTTACATTTGATTAAATGTGATTTGCGCCTTCTGCATGCATTTCTCAATTTCATTCTCATTCGGTGATCTCAAAGAAATATTCATGCACCGGCTGCAATGTAAATCTGGTCTTTTGGGAGTGATTGTTTAAACAGGGCAAACATACAACTTTACCTTTCTTCTGTACCAAGTCGATGGAGACAGATTCCGTGGTGCTGTCGGGCGACAGGCAGAACTCAGCCGGAGGCTTCTCTGCCACTGAGAAGTAATCGGGGAAGAAGTCACTGTAGTTAATCTGGAGGTGTCTCACAGAGTGCCCTGTAGGAGCCAGTAAGATGCAGACATCAGGATGGTATTATCATTTCAGGTATCAAGGCGGCTGAAGATTATCATCAGTTGATGCACATGGCACAAAAGGATAGGCAATGCAACTGACAACTTGTGTTATGCAGTTGACAAAATCAAACAGTTTCTACAGCGTCGGTCAATGAATAAATTCTGTCATGCAAAAATGATTGCATTGCATTAACAATCATGGTGAGACAGTGTGTGATCTGAAGCTTTGGTTCTAAGACATAGCTTTAACTTTTTTTTTCCATAATCATTAAAAAAAGAACCTCTGAAATTCATTAACTCTTCTTCAAAAATTATCCTGTCCATCTTATGCTATAGAAAATCATCAAACAGAATATGACTTAACCGCTTTTAGGTTACCGTTCACAACTGTAGGCAGGGTGTTTTAGAATGAAACCAGGAATTATGTTTTATGATGTTTATATAGGATAACATACGTATATTATTCTTTAAAAAGCTAATCAGTCTCATATGCTGAAAAACTCTGCAGAGTTATTTGTTTTGTAAAAGAAATGGCAAAATATGGTTCCTGGAAATTATGACTAAAATTAGTTCATTACGGATATGGCTAAAGTTACTTGATGATAGTGATGCCTAAGGCCAGCTGATGATGAGATTGATAAATTTAGTTGATTATGGAGGAGATGGATGTTAGTTGATCATGAGATGGGTAAAGTTAGTGATCATGAAGTTGTGAAGGCGCAGATGGCTAAAGTTAGGTCATCACGGAGATGCCTTAACATAGTTGATCATAAAGATGACTAAGCTAAGTCGATGATGAAAATGCCTAAAATTAGTTCATCATGGAAATGGCTAAGATAATATTATGGAGAGTTCTAATGCTAGTTAACCAAGAAGATAGCTAAAGATGGCTAAAGTTAGCTAAAGTCACAACAATTATTTGCTCATGAAGATGCCTATCATTAGTTTAAAATGGAGATAGTTAAAATAAGTTGATCAAGTAATTATAGTATTAGCTTGACAAGGGGTAACTTAGAAAATAATTTCTGACTTCCCCGGTGTAGGTTGCAATCATGTATGCAAGAATAGGGAGCAGAATGCTTTAGATATTACTGAGGGTAGTTAAAGAGAGACCTACTCCACTCCTTTGTTCAAAATCGTCCCTTCAGTCTCTAACTCCATGATCTGAGTCATCAAACCTTCATCCGCACACAATAAGCAGCTTTGAGGTCCTTATCCATTCATGCACACTGTGGTGCAATTTTCTGACATTTTCCTTTTTGCCTGCGGACGCTTCCCTTGCTATCTAGAGCTATGGCTTAGTAGATTAGGAGTCCTCACAATACAAAAAAGCAAGGAAATAAATCAAATGAATAAACGTTTAGCTTGCCAACTAGTGGGACGATATGTTGCCTCGAAAGACAAAAAAAGTTGTTATGTTTAAAGCAAGTGAATAGTGACAGTACAGCCTGGACGCTAAAGGTGTTGGGTGTGTTCAGGTGAAGGCAGCCGGAGCACTTATGAAGGCTTTTTGAATAAGCGGTGACAAGAATTCATATTTTCAATGGTTACTGGAGACTTTGCAGCAGACTCGAATGCCAATAAGGTAGGAGTGCACCAGATAGGACGACCCAAATATTCTGTGAGGACATTCAGCCAGACATCTCTTCTTAATTTGTGAAGAATCAGTCAAAAGTATCTTTTTGCTTCACCTAAGGACATTGTGGTGCATAAGAAAGTGAAAGCTGGATGTTCATTTCCAGGAAAGCGGTAGTCCGGGCCTTAGTCACCACAAGGCTGGACTACTGCAATGTGTTGTATTTGGGTGTGTCTCAAGGCAGATTGGCTAAATTCCAGAGAGTACAAAAAGTGGAGACGCACCTCTTGTTAAACATCCCTAGATGGGCTCATATTGGGATAGCTCTTAGTAGGTTACACTGGCTCCGCATAAAAAAGAGAGTTCACTTTAATGCGATGTGCTTTTCTCCCAGAATCTTAAATAGGAGAGGCCCCCACTATTTGTGCTCCTTGGTAAAATGATATGTTCCGAATCGAGATCTTAGATCCGCCCGAACCTCTTGAGTAGACATCCCCAAGAGAACAAGAGCACGTCTGTAAGCATGCTCCTTTGGAATCTGCAGCCTAAATTCCAGAACTCCCTGCCTACTGACCTAAGACAGGAAATTTCTGAGGCTATCTTTTGCAAGAAACTTAAGACTTGCTTTTTTAGGCACTCATATAGGTTTTTCTCTGGTCTAGATTCTGGAGGTGGCTGCTGTTTCTGTCCCATCGTGGGGCTCTCTGTGTTTTGGGTAAACATGCGCTTGATAGATTATTTTATTAATATTATTTATTATTTCGTATTACAGAAAAGATTAAGTATTTTAATATGGTACGAATTGCAGAGTATTTAGGCAAAAAAGAGTAATATGTATAAATAAACAAGTGTATACCTGTAAAAGGTAATTTCACATAATCTCACATGTTTTATTGCATAGTAAGGAAAGGTGGTGGATCAAAGAAAAAAGGTGAAAGGTAGGTATCTGACCTATGCCTTGTATATAATCTAACACACACAGAGACTTTCTTTTTAAATTACATCAGATTGAAATTTAAGATTAAACGTAAGAGATTTGAACATTAACATGTGACCTTGAAGGGAAATAATTAGTGGCTTGGAGTCTGATTGCTGTTTATATTGTGTGAAGCTGCATGCTGCTCTGTACTGGGGACAATGTTTTAAGACAACAATCTTAAGTGATGTAGAAATTAATCTGAACAGCAATGTCTCCATACTTGCCAAACTGGGTAAGTTCTAAAACCAAATCATTGAGCATAAATAGAGCAAATGGATTTGGAGAGTCCTGGGAACTGAAATGGTAGTGAGTGAATAAGCAGCATCTCTTTTTTATCTCACTAAGGAGGATTGATTTGATGTTGGGATCTGCATGGACAAGGCAACAAGTCACCTGTGCATCGTGCCAGTTGACAGGCATTAAAGTTTGAACAGAGCCCCAGAATAGTAAATGTTACAACAATTTGCAAATCATTGCCTCTTTGATGCATTATCTGCAAACATTTCTCATACATATTCATTATCTGTATCTTGAAACCCTGACTGAATTTTTGTACTCAGTGAATTGACAGGTACAGCCCCAAGATAGATGACCTGATCAGAGGTAGGAATAAAATGCCTTCATGAATGTAATGTAGTCAGGATGAGATGAAAATTGTGAAGGAACACCTGAGGGTCATTTATGAAGACTTCTTATATAAAGTCTTCTCAAAGTTTTAAATGATTTGTATCTTGGTATAACATGACTTCATCCCAAAGCAGATAGTATCAGAACCACAAATCTAGAAACCTCTTTTCATGTAAATAACCTGTTTTCAATTTGATTCTAACAATCCGTGTGTAGAAACAGCACACCAGGGATGATGTTTTATCGATAGGGCAATGGTGCTAGTATCTCAAAGACCTCATTGAATGATAAGCAGATGGGAATGTTTTTTGGAAGGATGTTTGTCAGGGTTCAAAATATCAATGGTGCCTAATCTGAGAGAACGCGCCTTAAAAATTGAAAGGTCACCATGACAGATTCTTTCAAAAGAGTATACAGGTGTAGAAGGCATCTTGGAATATACTATTTTTAACCTATTTTCAACATATAACAACTATTTTTGTTAGCTCTCTAAACTGATGATAAAAAAGCCTTATTTAAAAACTGCATTTCAATTTATTGCTATGCCATTAAAATTTAAGAGTGACTGACATCAGAGGTAAACAACCAAGTCCTTGATACTTATATCCCAACTACTTCGAGGTTTAGAGAGAAATGTGGTGGTTTGTCAAAGGGATCCTTTGTGCGTTTTGGTTCTGAACTAACTTTCCAGTAGGGTACCCATTTTTTAAAGCACCATTTCATTGACACAAATATAGAAACAGAGGATATTAAGCTGCCATGCACAAATAGACTGTAATACCTAAGGGCCATTCACAAAGTGAATTAAGTAATAAAAACGGACCAAAATACATTTCAAGTCCACCAGAGCTGCATCAATTAATATATTGCTAAGTTAGAAAATGGGTTCCCCATATGCATCACAATATTGAAGTGCAGAACCTACCTTAAGGTTACCTAGAAAGAAAATAGGTGTTTAGAGGTAGGAAATTGTAAAGACACAAAAACATAACTGATAGATGTATTGGCTCAAAAATGCGTAAAAAGTGCGCACTCAGTTACTATGAAGAATATATTTCCTACTATGCCAAACATGGCTAATACAGCTGTCATTGCAGGTGGTTCAGTAGTCTACCATGCACATTGCGCAATAAGTGCATTACAGTGTTGACTGTAAAAACCTAACTATGCAACACAAAGTTCTGGTCACATCATACATTAGAAGGACTGTAAGCAAGAGGTTAAGCTATTACGTTGATAAGCAATTAGGTTAACACAGCCTATTTATAAACGCTTAGCTGGGTGAGGCATGCCAGCAAAAAAGCAAGGGTTAAATAGCTAGCGAGCAAGCAAGGCTTAAGGTGGATTGCGGGCTCATGAGCAAGGAAATAGGTGTTCTTAGCATTGGAGAGGAGATGGCTTTTTTGCACGTGGGCCACAAAAGTTAGATGGAACCAGAACTCATTAGTACAGAGGGTCAAGTCCATGGTCATGTGTGAAAAAGTTTTTAGTGAGAAGGGTTCTTCAGTATAAGATCTACCAAATTAGAGACAGAGGCTTACATGCACTTTGGAACACAGGTGTTACTCATCATAAAAAGTCTGACGACAGCTGAAAAGTGGAGATTCTGATTGCGCAGAAAGACCATTTTATGAAAGAATTAAGATAATTAACCAACTTCATGGTGTAGAAGCCCAATTACCTTGATCAATCTCATCAGTGAGATTTATCAGAAACTCAGACCATGCCCGAGATACCAGCAATTACTGAAAGTTGGATAATACTCTTCAGTGAGAAGATGGCCTATTCATTTGATGAACAAACTCATGTGAGAGATGCGCATTTCCGTCCTTTGAAGAACATGCTCCTCAGTGAAGTGACAGCGTTCCAGTGTTCAGAAGAATATGCTCAATTGTATACAGACTGCCTCAATCACTCAACAAAACGATTGCCAGGAAAACTGACTAAATCATTCATTACAAGAACAGGCTGTTAGTTCACAGCTCAATCAAGCTCAGTGAGGAAGAACCAAGTCTTCAACAAAATGACTTGGTTCACTCCATTACAAAATTAAACTAACCAGAACTTGTGCATTCAGCAGATGAGCAAGCACACTTGTTAGATTGGTTAGTTTAGCCATTGGAAGAACACGTTCATCAGTAGGATGGCCTAATTCAAACATTAGGATGAGATGATTAACTTGCTGATTAATTCACTAGAAGACAAAACATCAGCGGATGGCCGGTCACAGTTATCATCATCAGCTCATTTTTTAGGTTGCTGAGCTCATCAATGACGTCACCCACCTCATTCATGAGAATAATAAACGCATGAGGGAGATAACCAATCAGATGCTTTAGCAAAGGCCATGCTCATTCATGAGAACATACTCATCTGTGATATGTGATTGTCAAGGCTTCACCAATTTGGTCAGCCGGAAATATCCCCATCACAGAAAATGGGCATTTCTAGGACATTTACACTTTTGTATTCCCCGGACACGATATGCTCATCAAAAGCTTTACTTTTGCAAAATAATTTTGATGTTATTTTCATTGGTGGTTTGCCATATGGTTTCATAACTAATGGTTTCATTTTGTAGCCTTTGCATCCACAAACAGTGTTTATTTTTTCAAGTAAACAATATGAATGTAAAATTGCACCCATGATACACTGCAAATCAGGATCAGCATTTTACTTTACTAGAGCTCTCAAAAAAGTCGTGAATTGGTCCCTTATTTGTAGGATGACAACTACAGTTATTAATGCTAAAGTCATCTTAGTTCATATTGGTACAATGAGACGTTAACCCCAGTCTTTAATCAGACCTGTCTTTTAGACAAATTAGGCACATTTGCTTTGTTAATTATCCACCAGGCTTGAACATGTTCAAGTCCTTATCTGGAGAGTTGGCTGTGCTCAGTTGTGAAATATCTAACGGTGTTAGTGAGATGTTGTCTGGCAAAATTTGTTAACGATGAGTTGGGTAGCCTTGGACCTGACCCATTTCCTTTCCCCCTTCATATTCTGTGAGCCCTGAAGCATGCACAAAAGTTACTTCATTGCACTGGACCTCAATTTCCAAGCCTGTAAAATTGAAATACGAAGAAACTGTCTAAATGCAGCACATAAATGAGCAATCGTTCATGGCGATGAGCAAATTGATCATACATACGAGGGTTTGAAAGCCCAAGTTCACATTTAAGATGGCTAAAATAATCTGTAAGAAGATAAAGCAGCTCGCGTTAAGGGCCTAGATAAACAGTGAGAAAGGCCACCTGATAATGAAGAGGGCTACGGTGATCATCAGGAAACCAACACTGCTCAGAGAAGAGATCCTGAAGCTGAGCAAGAAGACCAAGGTCATCAAAGTGTAGCCTGGGCCAGCAGTAAGATGTGAGATACCTAAGGGAATCATTGGCAAGATTCAATTCATAGTGTTTTGGCAAGTTGACTAAGCTCACCAGAGGGAGGTCTGCATTATTTATCAGCAGGCAAACATTGTCAGAAAGACAATGTTTAAAAAATAAATTAAAAGTGATGTAAATTTATTTGAAGGGTGAGATCATAGAAAGATTCCACAGTTTATTATGGAAAGTGATACATTATTCAGTGCCAATGACATGATCTTCAGATAGATGACCCACTAATGAGTGATGCAGGTAAATTAATATATAGAAAGGTGGGATCACTGAAAGGATGGACAAGCCCATTATAGGGCCAGGTCAGTCTCTGGGAAACATATGACTAACAGTGAGCTGGCCAAGCATATTGTTACTTGGCCTGGATCATCAGCACCAATGCCCATTTTGTTAGCTAGATCATCATATTCATCTTCCCTTATATCTTGCTGGGCTATAATTAGAGGATAGACACATCGTCAGAATGTAGAGTGATTATAAGGGGATATGATTTGCTACTATGGAAGGAGAGCTGGAACATTGAAAAAACCCATTTGACCTGTATTTCTTCTGTTATAGCTTTCAAGCACTGTGGTCTGGCCAAAAACAGATTCTGACAATTTGAAACTGTTATTATTACACAGATTTTATTTGCTACTTATTCATCATGAATTCATACATATGTCATTTTCAAAATGTCAGAATCTGTTTTTGGTCAAACCACAGTGCTTGAAAGCTGTAATAGAGTCGAGTCGAGGTCGAGTGGGATGTTATGTGTTTTTTTATGTTTTCAGTTTACCCCTGATCCCAGACCTAAAATTAACAAGGTAGGGGGAACCCAGTTTCTATGTAAGGAGAGCTGGAACACACAGCTTCTGGACCAAGATTCAACTCTTGGGCCCTCTAAAGCAGGGCCAGTTAATTCTGATTAAAACTGATTCAAGTGTTAGTGGCCTAACAGGTCAGGAAAAAAAATACAAGAGTCGGCAAGTCTGTTTCTTGTGTGTTGTTCTCCTATCATTCAATCCCGGTTATTTCCCCCATCCAAAATTACCAGGACTGCTAGTCATGGTAATTCCGTGGGGAGTGAGGTTTCCAGGTGTAACCGCGTCTACTCATAATGAGCGTTTTATTGTTTACTGGATGCTCCATCTTGCTTTAAGGGAACATTTGTAAACAATGAATCAAAGATTGCAATTCAGAAAAAACAAATGAAGCGACTATGCAGTATAAGGAGTATCACTTTCTCAGGATGGAGTCAGTGTGAGATAGACGGGAGCCACAGGCCATAATGAGACTCGTTGGATGGAGAGGCCTCCTACATTAGAGAAATGGTAGGCTGCTTAGTTAGGAAGAGGGCACCTGACTAAGGAGCAAGGGCTGGTTAGTGGAGAGGCTAGTTAGTGAAGAGGCAGGTCTTGTTCATGAGGAAGAAGAGCTTGTTAGTAGCAGTGACTGGTTCATAAGGAGTTGTGGCTTTTTAGTGAGGAGGCAGAACTTGTTAGCAAGGGAATTAACCTTCTTGGCAAGGAGGATGGAGCAGACGGTGAGCTATTGGGGCATACTAGGAAGAAGACAAAGCTCGTCTGTGAGCAGATTGGCCTTGATAATGAGTAGCAGGGACTTCAATCCCATCAGACAGGGCTTGTAAGTGAGAAGTTGGGAATAGACTGATCTTGATAATGAGTAGCCAGGACTTCGTTCCCATCAGATAGGGCTTGTAAGTGAGAAGGTGGGACTTGTTTGTAAGGAGATGCCAATTGTTAGTAAGGAACTGGAGATTGCTAGTAAGAAGGAATGCCAGCCCCTGAGGGAGGTGTTGCTGATGTGTGACTTGTCTGCCAGGAGATTGGACTTGCCAGTGGAGAGTTGAGACTTGTTCATAAGGAGATGGTGCTCACTAGTTATGGGATCTCTTGCCTCTGAGACAAGCCTGACAAAGACAACAGCAGTCAACATAAATTGGTGGTGTTTAGGCATGCAAACAGCATTTATTAACATAGATATGAGATGTTATCATTATTGTGCATTGTTAGTGTGAGGTGTAATCTCCATGGCATTAAGGTAAGTCTTGCAAAATACCAGAGAAAGCATTGGCAGCCCTTTAGCATCACTGGAAGCAAATGGGAGCAAAGGCCTAAAGAGTCAGCAGGCATGTAGGAATGCTTTAAGGCAAATGCACGTTAGAAGGAAGGCAGGGAGCGCACAAGACAGCAGACACACGTAAGCGATAAGGCAGAAACTGTTTGCCCACCGTTCAGCCGGGAGTGAATGTTAGAGGCATTGAGGCTGCCAGGGAAGTCAAAGATAAGGCTCCTCTTGTTTGTTCTAGGCTCCTGCTGCAGTTTCCTGTCCAGACTGCCCGCCAACCCTGCTAACCCCGAAACGCGTTCCAAGCCCAGAGGGTTCCTTCGCCTGTACTCCCGCCATTTTAAGGCCTGCGGGGAAAGGTGGTTTGCTAGCATATTTCACGACAGGACAGATATCAGACAGTTGCACATGAGGATGGGGGATACACAGGAAGAGACAGAGAAAGAGATAAAAAGGTTTCATTAATGTTTGGACAGATGCACAGAGCAGAGTAAACACATGGCTTTCTCAGCAATAGTTCTAATTACAGTATGGTTTCATGAAAGTTGTGTGGTTGTATCCTTTCTGTGTTTTACTGCTGGTACCCACTGGTGGCTGCCACGTTTGAAGGCAGGGGTAGATTTGTCAATGTGTTACATTGTGCGTCAACAAAACCCTGTGTTTGTGGGCCTGGTTCTAGACACCTAAAGTTGCATGCAATTTTATTCACAGATATCCACCCCAACTCTGGTTATTACAGTTGTCATTACCCAGCATTCATTGATCCACAGGATCGAATGTCAATGACACAAACATAGGTCTCCACTACTTCTTGATTTCTTTTCTTCACCATCATATTTCTTATAGTCAGTATCTCAAAAGAGCTAAGGAAGGTCACTTTCTTTTATGAACAATTATTCCTTTAACTCTTATCCTGTGTTTTATACATCTGTTTTACACATCAAATTTACTTATCACTCCCACTACTTCCGGTCCTGTCCATTCCTCTTATCTTTCTGCAAAATACTTTTCTACTTCTTACATCTCCAAAAGTGACTAGATTCCTACCTCTCTTTTTCGTCTCCGCTACTTATTTCTTCTCTCTCTCTCTCCCCCTCTAATGTTGTCCCACTTGTCCTGCTGAGTCACTGTCATCACAACTTTTGTCCTGATTTTGTCTCATTCTCTGAATCTGAAGTTGCTGTTTCATGTCTTGGGCTAACCCGGATTCCTTTTTTCTGCTGAAAGCCTTGCTGCTTATCTTATTAGGATGGGCCATGCTTTACTTTCATATCTCCTTACTGCTTTCTTTAACTTTTCTATATATTCAGCTATCTTTTCAACTTCATTTAAATCAGATGCTATATTTCCTTTAGTTAAAAAAAATCTTATTTGGGTCTTCACTTCTTTCTAAATACCAGCCTGTTTCTCTGCAACCCAGTTTAGCTAATATTCTAGAAAACTTCCCCAGTCTTGGTCTGCGTTCCGTCCAGGTCATTCTACAGATACAGCATTTCCTGCAGTATCTAAATTCATTTTTCAGTCTCGTCATGAAAAACCATCTTCTACAAAAGTACTCTTGGGCCTTTCTGCTGCTTTTGACACAGTGGATCATGTTTCTTGCTTTCCTCCTATCTGGCAGGTAAATTTTCTGAACCTTATAAAGGTTTGTTTTTGACTATGGTATTACTTTCCAGAAACAAATGTCTCTGGGCCTCTTGTACACATCATTTTCAGTTGTACAATATAAGGTCTATAGAGAGAATCCAATTTTTTCTCAGCTATCAAATGCCTTAGTCATAGTTTATCTGGTCTCTTTTTAGATAGGTGTTGTTCACCGTCTGTGGGTATTCCAGAGGACACTTCACTTCTCTCGCAGTTAGTTTACTTCTCCTTTTTTCATACTCTGGACTTAGACTTTCTGCTCAAGCTGCTATCTATTTATTTAAACTGTGCTGGTTACCTTTTGTTTCTTATTTTCAATTTATTTACTCGAGTATTGTTTTTGCATGTGTTAAGGGTCTTGCTATTGTTCACCTCTGTGGTTTACTTCACTATTAGTGTTGCTTCCTGCTTTAGGTTTTTTGTGTTGTTGGAACCAAAACTCTGATACGAGTTGCCAGTTTCAGTGAGATTCTCTAAGACTGACTGTGTTACAAACATGCCTGAAGGATCAGCTCTTTAATTTGGCTTTACCTAGAAGGTGGCCCTCTTGTGTAGTTGCTGCCTTGCTTTCCTTTCACAATATCTCTAAAGATGCTCGTTCTGCTTTTCAACAATACATTAGATAAAAACACTGTTTAAAGTCAAATTAAAACTAAATACGCTCTGGAAGAATCTGTAACCTCCTATAATTTAATGTCTTGATTTTTCTTATTACAGATCACTCTTTTATTATGAGCTACACATGCCTCTTTGTGCTGCCAGTCCTTGTTAGTGAACACAGTGAGTTGCATTTTTTCTGTGTGAGAAGCTGACGAATGTGATCTATGCCTTCTTGAACCATCATGTCTAGATGAAGAACAATTACCCCCTGTAAGACTCTCAGAAATACTGAGACTGCTTTCTAAGCCTTACAATACTGATTAATGTGTTGAGCTTCAACCATACCATTTGTGTGACGTGGCGCTGTGCTGTTTTCTTCGGCTTTTTTTCCACTGTCTGCTCCACTGTCCCTTCCTGATTCGGGATGGCTGCCCTGTGTGCTCACGGTCCGTCCTACTGTTGACATCACTGGAAGTGGGCTGGAGCGGAGGACATACTTTGAGGCCTGCGAGGTCCGCTCGCTTGCTACGTCCTTCTTGGGGACCACCTGAGGCATTTGTTTTTCACAGGGGCCTTCAGCTTTTCTCTGTTGAGTGGTTTGTGCAACACCTGGAAGGGTGACCCCCCTTGCAGGAGAGGCCCTTGTAGAAAGAAGGTTTGCAGACATAGGGCATGACCGGCTTCTGGGAGGGTGGAATTCCTGTGTTCTTTCAGGTGACGGAGAGCCAGAGGAGGAGTCCATACTCTCAAAGAAGGGGACATTGTCCCGCAAAGGCGAGTAGCTTCCCAGGGGGGATGGCCGTGTGGTTTCTGGAACTGACTTTTTGGTGCTGCACTCACCAATGGAAGTAAGACCATCTGTCGATCGTTTGGACACGGTGCACTGAGTCTGTGCGGGACCTGTCCCAGCTATAGAGTAGCCCACTGAGGTGGCCGACGTCGAGGACTGTGATTCGGAGGAGTTCTGTGTGCTGGCAGCTCGGTGGCTGGAGAGACTGTAGAGCTGGGACAGGCTGGAAGCAAAGTGGCTGTGCAGAGGGTGCACCTTGGGCATCTGCTTGAAGTGGTGCTGGAACACGAAGGGCTGAATGGGCAGAGAGGTTGGGCGCTGGTCCTTGGTGTAGCGGAAGACGGACTTGTTGTCCGCTACAACTCCTGTGTGAAAGACAGACAAGAAGGCAGATATGAAACATAGGGATTAAGACAACACAAAACTGTACTGTGTACAAGGAGGTACAAAACTGTATTGTGTACAAAGGGGTAAGACTGGATTGTGAAACGTGTTACTCCAGAGTGAAGGGTGGTCATGGACTCCAAGAGAGAGAAAACTGTAGTCTTCAAACTTGTTCATGCCAGGCACCCCATTCTAACCACTCATGTAAAATAGTTTGCTCTTGGCACCCCAGAATTTCATAATATTTTCTCAAAATGATTGTGTAAAATTGATAAATATTAGTGGCACGCTCGAACATTGCAGTCTTTGTTGAGGGTATTTCCTCTAAACAACTGGTCTAAAAAGTGATATTCATTGAAGGTTTGAGTTTATCACAATAAATATACATCGCAGCAGGGAAAATAGCAAGCTTGCCCAATGCTTCAAATGAGATGGGATTGTTGGGAGAGTGTAGGAGGCTGGACTGGCTTGTAGTGAGTACCAAGGGGTACTTGCACCTTGCACCAGGCCCAGTTATCCCTTATTAGTGTATAGGGTGTCTAGCAGCTTAGGCTGATAGATAATGGTAGCTTAGCAGAGCAGCTTAGGCTGAACTAGGAGACGTGTGAAGCTACTACAGTACCACTTAGTGTCATATGCACAATATCATAAGAAAACACAATACACAGTTATACTAAAAATAAAGGTACTTTATTTTTATGACAATATGCCAAAGTATCTTAGAGTGTACCCTCAGTGAGAGGATAGGAAATATACACAAGATATATATACACAATAGCAAAAATATGCAGTATAGTCTTAGAAAACAGTGCAAACAATGTATAGTTACAATAGGATGCAATGGGGAAACATAGGGATAGGGGCAACACAAACCATATACTCCAAAAGTGGAATGCGAACCACGAAGGGACCCCAAACCTATGTGACCTTGTAGAGGGTCGCTGGGACTATTAGAAAATAGTGAGAGTTAGAAAAATAACCCTCCCCAAGACCCTGAAAAGTGAGTGCAAAGTGCACTAAAGTTCCCCTAAGGACAAAGTAGTCGTGTTAGAGGAATAATGCAGGAAAGACACAAACCAAGCAATGCAACAACTGTGGATTTCCAATCTAGGGTACCTGTGGAACAAGGGGACCAAGTCCAAAAGTCACAAGCAAGTCGGAGATGGGCAGATGCCCAGGAAATGCCAGCTGCGGATGCACAGAAGCTTCTACAGGACAGAAGAAGCTGAGGTTTCTGCAGGAACGAAAAGGGCTAGAGACTTCCCCTTTGGTGGAAGGATCCCTCTCGCTGTGGAGAGTCGTGCAGAAGTGTTTTCCCGCCGAAAGAATGCCAACAAGCCTTGCTAGCTGCAAATCGTGCGTTTGGCGTTTTTGGATGCTGCTGGGGCCCAGGAGGGACCAGGAGGTCGCAAATTGGACCTGAAGAGAGAGGGGACGTCGAGCAAGACAAAGAGCCCTCACTGAAGCAGGTAGCACCCGGAGAAGTGCCAGAAACAGGCACTACGAGGATGCGTGAAACGGTGCTCGCCGAAGTTGCACAAAGGAGTCCCACGTCGCCGGAGACCAACTTAGAAAGTCGTGCAATGCAGGTTAGAGTGCCGTGGACCCAGGCTTGGCTGTGCACAAAGGATTTCCGCCGGAAGTGCACAGGGGCCGGAGTAGCTGCAAAGTCGCGGTTCCCAGCAATGCAGCCCAGCGAGGTGAGGCAAGGACTTACCTCCACCAAACTTGGACTGAAGAGTCACTGGACTGTGGGGGTCACTTGGACAGAGTCGCTGGATTCGAGGGACCTCGCTCGTCGTGCTGAGAGGAGACCCAAGGGACCGGTAATGCAGCTTTTTGGTGCCTGCGGTTGCAGGGGGAAGATTCCGTCGACCCACGGGAGATTTCTTCGGAGCTTCTGGTGCAGAGAGGAGGCAGGCTACCCCCACAGCATGCACAAGCAGGAAAACAGTCGAGAAGGCGGCAGGATCAGCGTTACAGAGTTGCAGTAGTCGTCTTTGCTACTATGTTGCAGGTTTGCAGGCTTCCAGCGCGGTCAGCAGTCGATTCCTTATCAGAAGGTGAAGAGAGAGATGCAGAGGAACTCGGCTGAGCTCATGCATTCGTTATCTGAAGTTCCTAAATAGCCAGAAAAGAGGGTTTGGCTACCTAGGAGAGAGGATAGGCTAGCAACACCTGAAGGAGCCTATCACAAGGAGTCTCTGACGTCACCTGGTGGCACTGGCCACTCAGAGCAGTCCAGTGTGCCAGCAGCACCTCTGTTTCCAAGATGGCAGAGGTCTGGAGCACACTGGAGGAGCTCTGGACACCTCCCAGGGGAGGTGCAGGTCAGGGGAGTGGTCACTCCCCTTTCCTTTGTCCAGTTTCGCGCCAGAGCAGGGGCTAAGCGGTCCCTGAACCGGTGTAGACTGGCTTATGCAGAATTGGGCACATCTGTGCCCAAGAAAGCATTTCCAGAGGCTGGGGGAGGCTACTCCTCCCCTGCCTTCACACCATTTTCCAAAGGGAGAGGGTGTCACACCCTCTCTCAGAGGAAGTTCTTTGTTCTGCCATCCTGGGCCAGGCCTGGCTGGACCCCAGGAGGGCAGCTGCCTGTCTGAGGGGTTGGCAGCAGCAGCAGCTGCAGTGAAACCCCAGGAAGGGCAGTTTGGCAGTACCAGGGTCTGGGCTACAGACCACTGGGATCATGGGATTGTGCCAACTATGCCAGGATGGCATAGAGGGGGCAATTCCATGATCATAGACATGTTACATGGCCATATTCGGAGTTACCATTGTGAAGCTACAGATAGGTAGTGACCTATATGTAGTGCACGCGTGTAATGGTGTCCCCGCACTCACAAAGTTCAGGGAATTGGCTCTGAACAATGTGGGGGCACCTTGGCTAGTGCCAGGGTGCCCTCACACTAAGTAACTTTGCACCTAACCTTTACCAGGTAAAGGTTAGACATATAGGTGACTTATAAGTTACTTAAGTGCAGTGTAAAATGGCTGTGAAATAACGTGGACGTTATTTCACTCAGGCTGCAGTGGCAGGCCTGTGTAAGAATTGTCAGAGCTCCCTATGGGTGGCAAAAGAAATGCTGCAGCCCATAGGGATCTCCTGGAACCCCAATACCCTGGGTACCTCAGTACCATATACTAGGGAATTATAAGGGTGTTCCAGTAAGCCAATGTAAATTGGTAAAAATGGTCACTAGCCTGTTAGTGACAATTTGGAAAGAAATGAGAGAGCATAACCACTGAGGTTCTGGTTAGCAGAGCCTCAGTGAGACAGTTAGTCACTACACAGGTAACACATTCAGGCACACTTATGAGCACTGGGGCCCTGGGTTACCAGGGTCCCAGTGACACATACAACTAAAACAACATATATACAGTGAAAAATGGGGGTAACATGCCAGGCAAGATGGTACTTTCCTACAGAGAGGAGTCCAAAACTATCTTTTGCATTGATATTTCATACAATAAATCGAGTATAGGAAAAACAAAAAAATATATTGTAAGGCAATGAGCCAGAAGGTCTAAAGGATTCTGGGGGTCTAGTGGTATATATTGGCAACAGTGATTTTTCTAAACATTCATTGTCTTTTTTAATTTCTCCTTTAATTTCCACCCGCAAACCTAATTAACATTTCAAACTTTGCAATAGGGTTTATTTTTCCCTTTGAAATACATATTTTGCATATACCTGAGTAAAGTGTTCCTGGTTTTCAAAGACACCAGTGTAGCGACTACGAAAGATTCAGTCCTTGTCCTTACCCCAGTCATGCACCTCCCTGCACATCCCTTTGGGCTGTCCAAGAGGAGGGTGTCCCCTGTTTGGAGACCACTGCCTTAATGTGAGACCTCTAATACTGCCTTTGACAAGGACTGGGTTTCCTGTCCCTGATGGGGATTAAAAAGACACTGCTCCATTTTTTCCTTTATAAGTTCTTTATTGCCATCAAGGTATATAGATCCAAACCTGGCAGATGATAGTCAGCAACTGCTCACTGCCTTACAATCTCACCACATTCCCCATTCCAATTCTATGTCCTGTTGCTAAGCCAGTCGCTAGGATTCTCAGTGTTCTCATACACCATAATACAACATACCTCCCTTCCTATAATAACAAAACTATATACAAGAACTACACAGTAACACCAAAAAAAAATCTTCTTTACACAAACTCAGTATAAACATTACCTGATGTATTACACACTAATACCATTGTTACTTCATGTACTTCCTCTGTGTAATAATCTCTCAGATAACTTAGTTTTCTAACCACTCTCTCTCCATTCTTCATCCGCACCACATCCTTCTCTTCACTCCTTCTGTTGTTTCAATAACTATCCTCTTTCCGCTCTTGCATTTCCAAATCATTACATTTCACCACATTTTTCATATTCCATATCCATCCATCATCCAATTCCACACTGTATCTCCTTACCCTGATTACCTGCTTGGGCATAGACCATTTGGATAAACCCTTTCTGGTCCCTCCCCACAATCTGGTTCGCACCCAATCCCCAACCGCAAACTTACACTCCTTCACCTAACTCATCACTCCATCATAATTTCCTTGCATCTTCTCAACCCGACTTAACAACTTCCTTTCATCTACCTCTCCTTTACTTGCTTTTCCCAATCAACCTGGTACAGCTTTGGTACATGGTTATCTTCCTTTTAATAACATAAAGGGTGTCTCCATCGTAATGGAATGTGGAGTAGTGCGATAACTCCACAATAAATTCTTAATCTCCCGCTTCCAATCTAACCCATTTTGAAGTGACAATTGTATATTCTCACCCAACACCCTGTTTAACCTTTCCACTAATCCATTTTCCCTAGGATGTGCTACAGCTGTCTTAATGTGCTTTACACCACAGCATACTGAATAATCTTCAAATTCACTAGAGGTAAATTGAGGATTATTATAAATCACCACATCTTCAGGATAACCCTCTCTTCTCCATATTTCTTCACAGAACTCTATAATCATACTAGACTTGATTTCCTTCACCACGCTGACCTTTGGCCATTTGGAATGATAGTCCATCATGACAATAGCATAGTTTTTTCCATGTTCACCAAATTCAAACGGACCACACACATCCATACCCACCTTCTGCCATGGTTTGCATGGAAACGGCATAGGAACAACAGTAGTTCTCTCACTAACATGTATCTTGTCACTACAAGCTCAACACAGACAATTCCTCACATACCTTTCCACATCATGATCCATACCTTGCCACCAGAAATCTTCCCTTGCCTTCCTCTTCATACCTGACATACCCCCATATCCCTCAAGGAGAATTTCCAACACATTCTCTCTTAACTTATACGGCAAAATCAACTTCCCCTCTCCTCAAGAGACCGTCCTGCTCAGATAGTTCCGACCATACATTCTTACAATTAGTAACCATTCTGGCATTCTCTCCCAACTTCGACCAATGATTGTCCAAACTCTTCTTTAACATCTGCACCTCCACATCCTCACCCACTGCCGTCTTCCACACATCTTCAAGTATAGCTTTAGTTTTCATATCTTGCCTGTCCGCCACCAACCAATCCTCGTCCTCATTTTCATCAGTTCCTTATATTCGTAATCTTGACAATTGGCATTCACATTTGCTGCACCCAGTACATACTTCACTGTAAAACTATACTTTTGCAGTCTATATATCCATTTAGCAATTCTTGAAGATCCTCAACTGGCACCTTTCGTGGTAAAAATATCAACTAAAGGTTTATGGTCTGTTCACAACTCAATTTTTCTTCCCCACACATAATTCTTAAAATACTGAATTCCACACCAACAAGTAAGTGCTTCCTTTTCTCCTGCAAAGTAAGTCGCCTCAACTCCCTTCAAAGTTCTCGAAGCAAATGCTATAACCTGCTCTTTCCCTTTATCCACTTGCATCAAAACAGCTCCCAAACCATACATACTAGCATCGGTAGATAACATAGTATGATTTTGCGTTACAAAAGATTTCAGCTCAACAGCATTAACAATACTTCTTTTGAGATTTTCAAACGCTTGTTGACAATCCTCTAACCATACATACTTCTGAATTAGCACATGCAACGGTTGTGCCATATCAGTAAAATTCTTTACAAATTTGGTATAATATTCTGCCAAACCCAGAAATGATCTTAACTGGTCTTTATCAACTGGACTTGGTGCTTTTTCAATTGCCTCCATCAAATTAAATTTCGGTTTTATACCACCCCCTGATATAGCATGATCTAAATACTCAACAATCTGGCATACAAATTTACATTTATTCACTCTGTCATGTTCATCCTTACTTCCTGCCCACACCAAAACATCATCCTGAAAAAACCTTACGTTCTCCACCTCACCTAACAAACTTTACATAACTCTTTGAAACACTGCCGAAGCAGATGCAAGACTGAATGGCATGTGTATAAAATCTAAATGCATCTTCAGGCGTGATAAAAGACGTAAGATGTTTTGACTCTGGATGTAACATAATCTGATAGTATGCACTATCAAGAGTTGAATCCACTTTTCCACCTTTAATTCCAGCTAAAAACTCATTTATATTAGATATGGGATGTCTTTCTATCCATATATTGTCATTAAGGTCTCTTAAATCCACACACATCCTGATCTTGCCTATAGGCTTTCAAGCTAAAACCACCGAACTTAACCATTTCAACGACTCAATCCTCACTATCACACCCATCTCCAACAATTTTGACAATTCTGCTTTTAGCGCTTCCCTCAACACTACTGGTGCATTCCTTACTGTGTGCACCTTTGGTCTAGCACCTTGTAGTGATGATAGTAGAATGTTCATAGGAGCGGGTGGAGTGGAATCCTCGACACGGAGTTTACGAGGGTATTGGAATGTAGGTGTGGAATTCAAGGGAAGGCCCACAATGGTTATCCTGTTTCCTCCATACCTCACTAGTTCTACTTTGGATATGGATAAATCATTTTGTCCTAGTTCCTACCACGTCTCCTATTAATGAGCGTATATGGAGAACATGAATCCGCCCACATACGTATCAATGTACCATTTATACTCACAACACATTTTGGAGGCTATATTGATCGTTGTCTAACATAAAAATATCATTCTCCCGTATCCCATCCTCTGTAGTGACATCATTAAGCATTAACACCTCTATGTGATCACCATCATCATCATCAGATGAAGTATGTTCTTCCTTCTGAACACAATTTCGTAACAAATTCACACTTTTTTTTGCTTAGCACTTTCTTTTGATTGCACACTTTAGAGAAATGTCCCATTCTGTCACATTTCAAACACTTGGCATTCAGAGCAGGGCAATTCACTGAAGATGCCAAATGTTTAATGCTCCCACACCTGTAGCACCTTTTCTTTATATCTCCATTGCTGTTGCCTCTGTTGTAATATTTTATTTTGTCAATGGGTTGCCCAGACATGTCAAGTGCATCTTTTCTTTCTAGCTCCTTAACGTATAATGACGTATTTTCCATACATTTTGAAACTACTATTGCTTCATCAAAAGACGGATCTTTCAAACTTAACTTCTCTTGGATTCTTATATTTTTAGTACAATTTATCAATTGATCTCTAATTATTTCCTCATGTAATTCTCAGAATTTACATGTGTTTGCTAAAGTCTACAGCGCACGGACATATTGATCAATAGACTCATGAGGGGCTTGTGTTCTTGAAAAAAAACTAATGACTTTCTACAACAATACTACTTTTGCTACTGTAATGATTCTCTAACGCTCCCATTGCTTTGGTATATACATCTTCATCCGCCTCTTCATCCGATCCACCATCACCATTCATAATAACACTCACAAGCACCAATGTCTTCAAAACTTTCCTGCCTTCTACGCCTAAATTGTGCTTTAACAAAGCCTGTTCTCTTTTAGCTGTAAAAATAGCCCCGCCCAAAGCCTCCAAATAAGTTTCAAATGCCTTGTGCCAATCTTCCCAAGGCATACTTGGTTCCCCAGGCACTGCCAAAAATGTGGGTGGAGGTGCTATAGATTGCAATATGTTATCTTATAGAATTTCTATATATTTATAAAACAACAAATCAAAATAACAGAAGTAGTCACCGTACTCCAAGTAGTCACATTTGTTGACAAAATTCCTTTCGTTTGTTGGTCCACTATCAAGCACACAAGTGTGCCTATCACAATAGCAAGAGCAATACATGTTTCCCAGAGATTTTATTTTCTTTTTAATTCAGAGAAACACCAAAAATGTTCCTTGAAGCTTTGCCACACAACTTCTTTATGTTGGAAACAAAGAATAAATGCTCCGTGTAAAGTCGCTATGAATCGGATCGCCGATTCAAACAAACAGTCCGCTTTCTAATTGTGATTGCTCTTGTTTTCCTGATGCTCTACAAACGACACTTCTCTTCACAGGAGATCCCGCTCACATCCATGACGTCAGCCGACACTTGCTGCACGGCTCGAGAATGTCACATGCACTCGCTTCAAAAGACAACATGCGAGTCAAGAACATCGTTAAGAATAAACGGTTCCTCAAACTTAGCACGATCTAAGTGCTTTGTTAATGTTTGTACAATTTCCTTTTTTTAATATCTTTTCTCCCCCCCCCCCTTTTTCCCTTTTTTTTCCTCCGATTCCTTGCTGACTGTAACGGCTGCCCAAACAAAAAAAACGACTGCAGCTTCACACGGGAAACACAGTTCTCACCCCCTCGTACAGCAGACCATAGGTGTTCTAAACTGTACCTCCTTTCTACACTCGGTTTCTTCCTGAACCTGAATACACCTCTGTGCACTGCCAACACCCCTATCACCTCTACAAGCCGCTTGAGGTGTTTAAAAGACTCGGTCAGTGCCTCCACACGAGTTTCTGCACCACCGCTTCAAAGTATTGCCATGGTTGGTTCAAATAGATGGTTATACCATCCTCATCGCCACTTGAAAAAGACACTGCTCCATTTTTTCCTTTATAAGTTCTTTATTGCCATCAAGGTATATACATCCAGACCCGGCAGATGACAGTCAGCAACTGCTCACTGCCTTACAATCTCACCACAGTCCCCATTCTGATTTATTGTCCTGTTGCTAAGCCAGTCGCTAGGACTCTCAGTGTTCTTATAGACCATAATGCAACAGGGATCTCAGGAATGCACCAATCAAATATCAAGAAGTGAGCTGGGAGCAGCAACCTGCGGCAGGAGACTTTTGAAGTCACCACCCAGGCCATGCAAACCAAAATTATAATTTTTGCATCTGTATGGGAGGTAGCCAACGATGTTATGTCCAACTCCAACCTAAGTTTGCTTTGCTGATTTTAGCTTTCTTGTGAGCCTGTGCTCTGACCAAAATAACTTTGTGTTCTCAATAAATACCAAGCATTCATATTGGTCAATGTGTTCTAATATTACACTGCCATATTGCCATGCTCATCGTTTGACTTTTTTACAAAATGCCATTACTTTCGTTTTTGACTACTTGACAGATAGAAAATTCTCTAGATTATATTCATTGATCTTGGATCAATGGTATTGCAATCCCTTTGAAACTAATAATAGTATGATCAGGTCACCACCGTAGGCCAGATGGGTTACGCCTTGGTTGTCTAATTTAGGTGATAAATCCTGTTTGTCCTCTGAGTAATCTGGTAAATCGGCAATGTATAGCAAGAAAATTAAAGGGTCTACAATGCAGTCTTCTTTTAATCAGTGATTAACTAGAAACTAGCTGGTGAGGGTCTCAAAACTTTAAGAGATTCTGGTGTGATTTCATTCTCCTTGATCTTATTGGGATCAAACTAATAAAACCATAAACTGAATATCATTAAATAGTCAAATCCTCAGGATTAAAACCGACTAAAATACAGACTTAAAACTCACCTCCTCATCCTGTAAAATAAAACATCAAATACAAATTAGCAATACCAATGCCCCGGGCTACTGCCTAATAAACAGATGCTCTGTGGCTTATTTACAAGCCCCTGGCGCCACAGTTGTGTCATTTGTGTTTACGCAGCAGTGGCACTAAGCAGTCCCCCTACAGTGCGCCACATTTACAAACTGCTGCAACCACAACACAGATGCATCTGAATTTCGGATGAATCTGTGAAAACATGTGCCAGGCCGCTCTGTATTGAAAATACAGAGCATCAATGGTGGCATTAGGGGGCACAGGGCAGCACAAGAAATCTGACGCATCGGAGCTGATGCGTCAGATTCTTGTAAATGAGACCCTCCATATATTTGTCTCACCCTTAAGGAGCATGGTATAAAACTGATCTCTCCACAACATATGTCAGAGGAGCCCACCTCCTGTAGGTAGAGTATTTCCAAAGTATATGATGTAAAACTAACAGAAGGCAGGATCAGAGCTAAAAATGTATAACAGCCATATCTGTAAAGTGTGCAAAAAAAGCATGAAGTAAGTTGTGCTTAGCAGGGATCAAATATCACATGAGCAATTGAGGAGAAAAGGAATCATGAGCCATGTTGTGGAAAACCTATGAGAAAGTGCAAAATACCAAGATGTAATTGAGTTAACAATGATCTGTGTTACTTATCTTCTGTAAAAGTTAAATAAAATTCAAAGCTATGTTTGGCCTAAAATAGGAGTGATTGTCCAACGATGGTAAGTGGGGGCCTTAGCTATGGTGATGTTCAAGGAATAGAGACCTAATTCGAGCTTTGGGAACACCCTTGGCTGAGACCAGGTTGAAAAAACAGCTCCGGACACCAAGGCTCGCAAGGTGCCTCTAATACAGGCAAGCCAAGGAATGTTGGTCATGTTTTCCAAGTTCAGGTATCGGATTTATTTGTGAAGCCTGCCATGGGCTTCACCATCTTGATCCATAACAGCAAAGGAGTCAGCCTTACAGTGTCCTCTAAATAGTTCAGCCCAACTTCAGCATGACAGATATGTAGCCGTGCCTGTGGGAACAGCTAAGACTATGCATAAAAAGCTGTTGCAGCCTTTTGCCGAATTTCCGAATTAGAGTATCCCCAAAAATGCCTACCAGGATACATTTGGACTTATAGAGGAGGAACAGCTCTCTGACTGGCTTATAGCCCAACTTTATGGAAACACAAAAGAACGCTAGCATGACTCTGGAAGGTTTCTTTAATGGTTACTGCGGCTAGCCCTCTGGTACTCACATTTGAATGTAGTGAATCCTAGTTTATTTTAATGGGATACAGGAGTTAGCTTAGCCTTTGGCTTGCAGACTCGTGCCCCCATCACCTAGTGACTTTTACCCTACTTAGCTTGCTCTGTTTTAGCACATTTATTTAATTAAATCTTTTAAGATGGCTGCCTTGTTTTTAGTTAGCCCCATATTTTAGTTTGCGTTATCAGTGCCACCGCGCTAAGGCTTCAATATCAAGCGACAAAGATAAACAAACTATAGATGTTCACTTGAGGTACTTTCCCTCTTCACGCTTTCAAAGGAATAGTTTATATAAATTACCGTCCCATCCATGCCTAGTTATCTATTTTTTGGGAACAGACCTACGTCAGGGGTCCAAGCAGATCTGTATAAATAATCCTCACTTAAACAGATAGTCAGAGGGATTCCGACCAGATGCCATTGCTGCTATCAATGCTGCACGTCGCCTTGACGCTGACCCAGTCTTCGTGTCCCTACGGAATCTGAGCTAGAGACCTCAATCCAAGGTAATGAGGGTTGGGGGCCCTTCTCATGGACATGGCATTGGCAGATTAGGTTTAACGTGCCTACCTCTCTTTTAGGTTAGAGATTAGGTACATAACATTAGGGTATTAGGACATATTTGACATTTCATGTCTTCTCATGTTATTGTAAAATGGTGGGGGTCTTTTTTACTAATTTCTCTTGTCTTTTCCATTCTGTTTCTTGCACTGTTCATTATCCTAATCATTGCAGGCCATGCAACTTATCGCAGAATGCAGTTTTGTTAAATAAAGCCTATTGAAACTTTACCGCATCTTCTTCATTGCCTGTGTTTGATTGAGACATGTTGTTAAAGTGAGAAAGGGGTATTCTCTGTTTAACCACGACACTCCCTGAGATGTCACAATTTTGAGTCCATGTGTAAAGCCTGCCACAAATCACCTTTTACTGTTTGGGTTTTTGGTGAGGTGCTGCTTGTGTGCCGGAAGGGTTGGGACAACAGCTGCAACTTGTTGTAGGACTGGCATAGTCACCTACAAACATAAATACTGTCATCCTTAGACCAGCAGCCTTGCCTAGAGCAAGAGTCCAACTACGACATGACCAACTCTGAAAAAAAACAGTTAAATTACACTTATGGTTGCGAATTACACTCTAAAACCCCTCAAGTTACCATTATGATTAGCTTTGAAAACTATAAATTGCACACTGATTTGTTGGTTGTTAAGATATACTGCATATTCTGTGACTTACTGCTGATACCCACTGGTGGATGCCAGGGCTGAAGGCATGGGTAGACATACATGCCAACACGCCTGAATCAGGAGAGATATTCCTGATTTTTAAAGTAAAAAATGGCTTTATTTTGGCTGTCTCCCCCCCTGAAATTGCCTCTGCTTCAATAAAAGTCAATGGGGAAATACATTTGCCCCATTTTTTAAAAAAATATTCTACTTTCCTCTTTTTATATGTTGGCATGTATGGGTAGATATGTCAATGCGTCACACTGTGAGTCAATAAAACCCTGTGTTTGTGAGCCTGGGACTATGTCTGCCTTTATCACGAAACCGTGGGAGTTTATTCTCGCTCTGTGAACCACCCCTGCTCTGACATACTCCGTTTTTAGGTTGAGCATAGCAGCGCGCAAGTGCTGCTTTTCCGATATGTTGGTATCTATTTGGACATTTAACCACGCCCACCTCACATCCATCACTTTCACTCGTTTGTGGGCTTGCCTTTCAAAACTCCTTTGATGCTTTACGTTTGTTCCTCCTTGGGGCGATTTTGTTACCGCCTTGGGGACCGACCCTGTTACATGGATAATTGCACGTTTGTCGATACTTTTGACTGGGAGTGAACTTTGTTTTTCTTTTGTGTCTCTCCTTCGTGCTAATGGCGGCTGTGGCGCTTTGACTCGGCTCACTTATGTCAACTGTTTTACTTTTCATTTTCAATTTATGGGGCAAAAAAAGTCCAGTTAGGAATTTACAACGCTAATAGCTCTAACTCGAGGAAACACAAGACACATTGCATTGCAAATGCTTGTTATTACCCTGCGTTCATTGTTTCATAGGACAGGGTGTCAATGACACAAGGGTATGTCTCCACCACTTCTTCAGCCTTTCCTTAACTCGCACAAGTACAATGCTACTGCCCGCAGAATATTTATACTAAAACCTGACCTTGACCCAAACTACAGTAATACCCCTGAAGAGGGCCCTGTGCTAAGGAAAGTCCCATGCCAAGAGTCAGCATGCCATCCAGATCTGTTTGTGTCTGCAAGTCATGTATGTATGACGGAAAATGGAAAGGACAAGCATAAAACCAGGACCGAATCTGTTACTGTGACTTGAAAGATCTCCCAACCTATACATTTATTTAGATATAAACTCAACCAAAAAATATAACCTTAACTCCCACCATTACACTACCCCGGTCAAAACAACCCAACGTCGAACAACCACCATAGTCCTGTCCCTAAAACTACGATGACTAAAATGGTACCAATTGCCAATAATTGCAGCATTTAATCATGTTCTTCCTAGCCACTGTTCTTCATTATAATTTGCTACTGAGCGTTCCCATTTTGTTTCTTCAGAGGGCAGCCGATGGCCTGTAGCACGCCTCCCAAGTGCCCCAGCTCATCCAAATATCCAAAAATCCAAACATGTAAATAGCTTTTTTCTAATAAGCCAAAACATATTACTAAAAATATAGGGATTCTTCTTATGTAAATGAATACAGCTTTGTCATTCTATCATAAATTAGTACGACAAAACAATTACAATTGTCTGCATTTTTAGCAATTTAGCCATAAATTGCAGTCACATTTTTCGTTTTGGAAGACTTTGAAATACTGATCAGTATACACCAGGTGATGCAAAATAACCAAGAACACAATGCACCAGTCTTTCTTTTATGAAACATCGTAACCGTCATCCATGTTAATGAAGACTACAAGTACCAGAATGCATCAATATGTTGAATACCTGGTGTTCTTGCATGTTTACTACTATGAAAGGCAGCAAGTATCAGATCAGACAGACGTATGTTCATTAAGGCTCAGTATGTCTCTTTCGTAGAACAGCAGCACTGAATAACATACAATTTTAAAATGAGTAAGGTTATCACCTCGTGTGTGACATGTAGAAATCACTGGCTAGCATGCAGGCCTATCCTGTCATGTACCTCCATGGCACCTTCTTGTAGGCTAGGCTTCTTACCCGACGTCAAAGCTGGGGTTTTTCGTCCATTCTTATAGTGTTAACAGCGAAACTTCAAGTCCCAGAATCCCCGTTGCTGTCGGTTACCAAACATGCCTCCGTTTCACCTGCTGCTCGAAGACTCAGGTTGACCCCACCCACCCTGCTCATTTAAATGAATCACAGCACTTGAAAGAGAGAACACAGCCGACTTCAATAAAACACGCGCTAATTGGTGGGAATGCACGCGCTGATTGGCAAGAAGGCACGCGCTGATTGATATGAAGGCACGCGCTGACTGGCAGGGGATGCACGCGCTGATTGGCAGGCAGGCGCGCGGCCGCGTGTCCCGCAGGTCTCCCGCTTGAGCTCAGAGCGCTTTAAATAGCCTCGTCGGCCTCGGCAGCCGGAGCTCTGATGGAAAAACATGGAATATTTGACGTTCCTGCTGATGTACGGGTCGGCGTGGGATGTCAGGAATGCGGCCAAGGAATGGGAAGCCGGGGAGTCGCGCCCAGAGCGGGAAATGATGCTGAGCCCGCTGCACAGCTGAGGGACAGGCTACAGCGTCACAGCCTATTTTGGGGGTGGGACAGGAGGTGGACTGGGTAACGCACTCGAGAGGCGCCAGGGAACAGATATTCCGAGGCTTTACAGTGCTCACTGGCTGTGCTTTATTCACACCGCTTAAAAATAACTCCAGGGATGGGGTGACCAGGTTTTAAGAAGCAAAACCCGGTACAGGTCTAGCATTAAAGTAGGACTAAAGCAAGTTTAGCCTCACTTTTGTATCTGCCTGTCCCTTTTTTGCCTTATAAATGTGTGTGTAATATATATGTGTATATATATGCAAAACAAAGTCGTCCTCCTGACAAAAGCGCACTCTCAACAGGTTGCAGTTTATTTTGGAAAGCAGCAAAGCCAGTAACATTCAAAGAATTCTTAATTCATTTTCCAGGCCTTACGCGTTTCAGACATCACGTCCTCGGTCACAGGCCAAATGCTTGGGTTCATCAAATGATTGCAGGCACCTCGTTACTTGATTAAATGCTCTGGTGAGTTACTCAATGCATCCTGGTAGTCCTGCACATTTATATTACATCTTTAGTAGACCATCATTTCTGCCTTGGTAGGTTGCTGCAGCCAAACACACACTGGTTATTCAGCTAATCAACTGCACCCTGCCAGCACCTTCATACCCTCGCGGGTGACAAGTCGCATTCTACGAATCTAGTGATTGATTGATTGATTGAGTGAGTGATTGCATGTTAAATGTCTTGGACTTGTGGTGGCTAACAAGATGATGGTGATCTTAGCTGCCTACCCCCCTCCCTGGAGAAGGCAACAGTCCTTATTTGTTTAATTAGTAAATAAAGAGGTGCCGGTGCCCAAAGCCCTCCTCTTAAACACGCGGCTGCTGCAATTAAATTTGTGAACACGGAATATGGAGGCAGCGTAATCCTGAAGCAATCTCGGGCCCCTTCAATCCATATAAAGCCACTCCCTGTCCCCTTCAGCTCACTCTTGCAGCTGATTTCTCCCTTTGTGACGCTTTTTTGTATTTCCCTTCCTCCGTCTTTCCCATATGTGTCTTTGGCTCGCAGCAAATGCTTGAGGCAGAACAGCAAGCTCCGGCCTTCAAAAATAAGTGCCGGTGCTCAGCCTATATACAAGTAAAGACAATACTCAGTGTTAGCAAAAATGAAGGTATTTATTTGGGTGACACAGTACCAAAAATATCTTAGAGACAATAATCCTTCTGCAGGTAAGTATTATACACAATGTATACACTAGACACCAAAATTAGACAATAAATATTCCTAGAACAATGCAAACAGTAGGAAATCCTATAGAATGCAATGGCAGAAAATAGGTCTAGGGGCAATACAAACCATATACTAAAAAAGTGAAATGTGAATCACAAATTCCCCTCTAGACAAGTGTGGGGTGTGCAGAATTGCTGGGAGAGTAATATAGAGTAAAGGTAAGTAAACTACCCCACCCCAGAGCCTAAAAAAGCAGGAGTAAAGTACTGCAAGTTTCCTTAGGACACACTACACCTCGTTTTGGGGATTTTGCAGCAGCCAGTCAAGTCTGAAAAGAACAACTGCTGGATTATTTGGCCTGAAGACCTGGAAAGGAAGGGGACCAAGTCCAGAAGTCGAAAGAAGTTCCAGGAAGGACAGGAGCCCCTGCCAACCCAGAAGAGGGTGCAACAGAAGAGTCCCTGTTTAGTCAAAGACTGCAAAACTGCACCCTAGGAAGATGCCAGCGGGTTCCTGCATGACTCAAAAGATGTCCCACAGCGTGAAGTTCATTGCAGACAAGATTTTGTGTTGGAAGGCGCCAACAAGCCTTTGCTACAACAAGTGTTTTGCATAAAAATGGTGCTGGATGGACCCAGGAGGGACCTGGGGGCCTCAACTCTTTGTGAGGAGGAAGAGGGGGCTCTCAGCACTTTAGAGAGCCCTCAGGATACCAGCCAGCACCCCCAGAAGTCGCAGGATCTGGGTTCAAAGGAGGTCCAAAACGTGATTGATGCAGAACAACAAAAGAAGGTCCCACGCCGCGAAGAACAACTCAGCGAACTGTGCGTCGCAGGATGGAGTGCTGGGGACCTGGGTCAGGCTATGCACGAAGGAATTTTGCAAAGAGTGCACAGAGGACTCAGAAGACGAAGAAGACACAATACACATGGGGTACCATCGTTCTCGAGGAAGGCAAGGTCTTACCTCCTCCAAATTGCGTCAGCAGGACCTCAGTCTATGACGATGATGTCCATGCTCTGTGTCCTTATGAGCAGGCTCGTTGTTGTGAGAGGAGTCCCAGGGTACCGGTCGTCGTCTTGGAAGGTGTCTGCTTGCAGCAGGGGAGTGATTCAGTCAATCTACGCAAGATTTCTTCGGTTCTTCTGGTGCAGGATGAAGCCAGGGAGTCCCCAGAGCGTGCACACCTTGGAAACTGTTGCAGTTGCTGACTTGGAGCTGAGGTTGCTGAAGAAAAGTGGCTCTTGTAGACACTTTGTTGCAGTCACAGCGTTTCTTGGAGCAGGCTGCGGTTGATCCGAGGTCAGAAGAGTCTGAAGTTGTTGCAGAGGATTCCTGAAGGAAACTTGCAAGCAGAATCTGAAGAGAACCTGTAGTGTGGTTAGTTTTACATATACTTTGCGCATTAGCTTCAGGCTTTAGGCCTTTGTGCACTTTGCCCTGAATGTATTTTATTCATTTGCTGACAGCTTAGAGCCTCTGTGCACTTTGCTCTAAATGCTTTTTATTAGACTTCGTACTGTTATTTTTCAAATAGCCAGTTCTACGGTGTTGTTTTTTATTCATATCACACTGTTTTGCCTACTTCAGCACTGGAGTTCTTCATAACATATTCACTCTGTGCTTCAGTCAAGGATACAGTCTGGTACATTGCCGATAGACGTGGTAGGAGTTTAGATTTGGCATTCCTGCGTAGGGACATTTTGTGATCACGATGACATGTTAGTTATAAAATCACTTCCTTGTCCCAATACATGCAAGAGGGAGATTCCGACCAGAGACCCACAACTAGACGCTGACTGCCTCGTTGCAGATGCTGAACCAGATCACAGGCCTTTGCTCAGGTATGAGGGCTTATGTCTCCCCAGTGATTCAGAAAGGCAAGCTAGAAGCTTAACATGCTGCGCTCTAAATAGAACAAGCAGAGGGAGAGTAGAAACTGTTAGGCAATATGATAGCTTTGTTCTTATGTTTTACTCTCCTGGTGACTATTTCAATCCTACTATGTTGTATTGTTCTGGTTATTGCGGCTCACGCCTTATTATCTAAAATACAGTCGTTTTATTAAAATATTATATAAAACTTATACTGTCTTTGTCATTTGTATATGAGACCATATTGTAAATGAGAGAGTTGGTTTGGATCTGAGTGACCACGACTTCCCTGAGAAGTTCCAAAGATGTCATGCGCTCGGCTGCCTAATCATTTCTTCCCCCTGGGAGAAATGAGGCACTGCTAGTTAGCCGGAGCAAAAACCGGATTTAGGGTGACAGAGTTCTTTACAAGTGGGTCAGACTCAGTCCCCCACACCGTTATTGATCCTGCTGCCTAGAAATCCAGTAGTCTCATTTAGGATAATGGGAGCCCACGCGACATGGCGCCGCCAACGATTTTTCTGGCTCTAATGTTTAGGTCCGACTGACTCTCTCGGTCTCCTATATATTTTGACTCCTCGGTTCCGTACGCGGAGACGTCCGTGGGGCTGAGGGTTTCCGCCACCACGGGATAGGTACGTCCTATTGCTTAGTGGCTGGTTGTTCAAGCTTGAACTTTGAAAGGAAAAACCCCGATATTGGTGTGCCTTCTCTGACCTAGAGCTATTTTTTGCAAATGGCGAATCCTAATGTAGTGAATATAGCAATCAATATGCGTCACCCGCTCACAGGACATTTGATAGCACATGGACTGACAGTCCAGGGGGGTCCAGTCACTTTTGTGGTGGACGCCCATGCAGCCTATAGGACAGAACTTTTTTATTCTTGCTTCGTATTTCCAGCAGATGATGGGGGTACAAATACTTTTCACGAATACACTGTTGCGAATGTCCCTGGACAATACAGGGCTTACGCTTACTTAGAGATACCTCTATCTTATCAAGAACACCATAATTGGCTTGATGGCGCCCTCCCACATACAGTAGCACAAGTGAGGTTAGGTCCGTTGAGTAATGATGGTCCGACCTGGCCTTTATTGGCTACTTACACACCATATCCTGCGGTTGCAAATTTGGCAGTGGCTGATGTGCGTCGTTTATATATAGACTTAGCAACAACATACAGAAGACTGGTTCAGTTTGTGATGCAGACATTAAATACTAATGTAGCGCGTGCTGCTCCGGCGCACCCACAAGCAGTGGTTCCGGGAATCAATCCGGCCACTGTACACTCAGTTATGGGCAAGGTGCCGGCTAAACGTGAGGAGACTCCATTTTGGCTGGCGCAGAAAATTAATACGCTGGAAGCAGTATTTCCCCATACGGGACCTCAGGATAAACATAGAATTTTGACAATGTGTTTGCCGTATGGGATGGTTCCTCCGGTGGACCTTTGTAATACCTGGGGCACGGTGTTTGCAGCGCTCTACACTACAGCACACGGTACACCGACTTTAGCTAATTTACCGGAAGTGCTTAAACAAATTCAAGATGAATATGGGGCTGACCCTGCCTTAGATTTAGGCATGCAGTTAATGGGCAATTTTGCCACGGTTTCTTCTATTATCTTGAGTAATCTCAAGGGAGAGGCAGTAGCACTAGCAGTGCGAATGCGTCTTCCGGATGTTCCGCAGATTGATCAAGAGCGGGAACTTCCGAGAATAATAGCAGAGACATATTCAAGTATTGGTCGCGATAGCCTAGGGGCTAGACCGCAGAAACCCCAATTGCAGGGTAAAAATAATAAAGATAATGCTAAGCAACAGCAACCTGAGGGTACAAAAAAGCGCTGGGAAAAGAAACAGCAAACACCTAAAAGAGATGGGGGACAGTCTCCGCAACCGGAGACCCCGCAGAATAGGTATAATCTCAGGAACAGGGATAATTTGAAGACGCCTGATAGATATCAATATACTGATACATGCCAATCTCGCTCCTTTCAGGACTCCTCAGAGAAGAGAAGTGAGAGAGGTGGGCGGTCAGAGCGGAGGACGGAGTACGTGAAACCGAGACAGGATTCACAACGCTCATCGGAGGTTTCTGTTAAACAAGAAGAGAAACCGCTGCAACAAAAACAGCAATTTAAAAAGAAGAAAGTGGCAGCAGTCTCAGTTAGACATGCCGCTCAAGAAGAGAGTTCTCTTGACGAACAAGACATGGGCATTAGCACTGTTAGACAGCGCGGCAGAGGTCACAATAGTTCGCCGGAGTCTTCTAGAGCATCTGGAGGTGAAAGCAACTGATGACTTCATACAAGTCGAAACGGCGGATATGCGAGTCTCTGATCCTGATAGAGTATATCAAGTGACTCTACGATTAGAAGGGGACATTGACCGCATTGTACACGCCATCTTTTGGGACCATGTGGTAAAATCATATGATGTTCTGTTGGCCGAACAGGATTGGCCACCTGACTTTGTTCGCGACTGTCCGGTTGGGGAGGATGTTATAGTACCTTCCTTCTCACCACTTGTTCCGAGAGAGCTAGCGGAGTCCTATGGTAAAACATGGGCTCTAGCACAGGCTCCCGCCCTATATAGAAATACAGGCTTATCAGGGTCTCCTATACCTGTCACACCACACTTGCTCATTACCATACTCAGCTGTTGCTTCATGGGCAGCTTTATTACTTACAGATCTACTTATTTGAATAGGTATGTACACAGTGACCCAATTTTTTTTCATCCATTAGAGAACTGACCACTTGGTCTTCAATGTTTCTAAGATTACTCACGTTTCCTTTGGACTATTGGCTATACACAGCCAATAATATCCGGTTTTTTCTCTTCCCAGATCTATTTCATTTCCTATAGCCCACTTAGCTGATCACCGGGCACCCACTTACCATTCTGGCCGGACGGCCAAGGTATGAGTTACTACTGTGGCCCCCTAAGGGCCCCCCCTCCCTTGTTATCTATCCGCTACTTTACCGTGTGCGGTTTTATAGCTCCCTCAATGCTTCCCTACTCTCCCATTTGCCTGGTCTCTCTCAGTCCTGCTCTACTCTCCTACTTATTACACCTCTCTGTACAATTTTTGTACATTTATTTCCACTTAAACGCTTCTTCTATCCACTAAACACTCTGGTTAAATAAATAAAAATGCCTTTACGGAATTTTGATTCTCACATATAATTCACAAGGTCACAGTGGCTTACTTTGTCTTTCATATTGCATAGTCTGGGTCCCAATCACCTATTTGACTTGCCATGTTCACTCTATACCCACATACTTAAGCTCGTACACTGATTACTGTTCACTAGTTTCCGGTTCATGAAACCTTTCATATATGTCACCAACATGTCCACAATCGATTCCGAACATGTACATATGCCAATTTTGCTTTTATTACTGTTTTACAGCCTTGATGAAGTCACCTGTGTGACGAAACACGTGTTGGCTGTATCTTGATGAAGGCACTATGATTTCTAGCACCTACAAATAAAGACACCATCTACAACTAAGCCTTAAGACTTTTCTTAACCTCTTACTTCCTTCAACCGACAACACACCATCAGGGATCTCCTATCCTTGCCACACTGTTGGACTATTTATTCTGTGTGCTTTGGCCATCTTGACCTATATAGAAATAATGTGGGGTGAGATAGACAATCACCTTACCATGTAATTCCAATAAAGGGCACACCTCAGCCACAGCCGCAGTATCCTATTAAATTTGAGGCAAGGGCATCGGTTCGGAAAATTCTTACACAATTGGAGTACCAGGGTGTAATTGAGCCCTGTGTCTCACCGATGAATAATCCCTTATTTCCGGTTGCTAAACCGGACCATTCATATAGGATAGTGGTGGATTACAGACATTTGAATAGTCACACACGCACATATGCAATACAGAATTCACATAGCGCAGCGCTTATGAACAATATAGTGCGTAAGAAATACAAGACAATGTTGGATATCTCGAATGGATTTTTCTGCCAAAATATAGCGCCCGAAAGTCGGGACTATACCAGTTTCAGTGCGTTTGGCTCTCAGAAATTTTTTTGTCGTTTGCCTCAGGGGTATAAGAATAGCCCAGGACTGTTTTCGGCTCGTGTGACTGAAATGCTGCACGAGTTGGACCCTGAAGCGTTATCATATGTTGATGACATATATTTGACAGACGATGAGATTCTGCAACATCTAAGGCGCGTTTCGCGCATTGTTGTGGGATTTGCTGATATTGGCTATAAGTTTAATTTTAAGAAATCAAAGATTGCCTTCCTCAGCGTCATTTTCCTGGGATATGAGTTATCGAGTGAGGGCAAGAGCCTAGCGCCACATTTTTTTGAGAAATGTGCTTTATTGCAGCCTCCTAATACGGTTCAGAAGCTCCAGTCATTATTGGGGTTTCTGAATTTTGGCAGGACTTACATTCCTGACTATGCTACACGTATAAAACCCTTATACGAACTGATTCGCCTGAATTTTTCGAGTAGATTTTGGACGATTGAACATACACACATACTGCGAGAGTTACAGACTGATCTCTTAGCAGTTAAACACTTACACACACGGGACAATAAGACACATTTAGTCATCAGGGTGATACCTGGGGCTGTTGGGTTTACGTATGTCACCTTTAATGAGGGTGAGAAAGTCCCGATTGCATACAAGTCCCACTTGTATTCTGCTGCAGAACAACGATTTGCACAGACTGAGAAAATACTCACTGCAGTACAGATGGCTGTGATTAAAGAGAGACCGCTTGCCCAGGGCCAACGCATCATTGTCGTTTCCCCGATTCCGGCCTTAGAGGCTGTTACAAAAGCGAGTGTTCCTAATTCGAAAGCTTTACACCCGCGATGGATACAATGGGCTACGTCTTTGACAGCCACTGATGTAGATTACATATTTGACCCTAAACTGCAGACTCAAGAATTTCTTCAATATGAAATAGAGTACCCAGTTCCTGCTGGCACATTGCCTATTGACCAATATCAAGTGGTCATGTATACCGATGGCTCTGCCCAACCAGCGGTTGGGACTAAACAACAGTATTCTGCTGCATGTGCGGTGGTGAGCGGCACTATGTAGGGGGAAGTGTTCTGCCCCCGACATACTTATACTAAAACCTTGGGAGATTGCACGGCACAGCTGGCTGAGCTCAAAGCTCTATTGTTAGCGTTGGAGCACGCGGATCCGGCGATTTTGACCTTGCTGGTCTGTGACTCCTACTACTGTGTTCAGTCTTTCAATGAATATCTGTACTATTGGAAGTTGAATGGGTTCAGAGATTCTAAAGGCAACACCATTAAACATAAATTGTTGTGGGGTAAGGTTGCGGATCTGAAAGAAACGCTTCCTAAGGTCCATGTTGTGCATACACTTGGTCACCAGCGCGTTGGAATACACGTTGCTGGGAATACTTTGGCTGATGAAGCCGCAAAGTCGGCAGTGGCTGTCGCCACTGTGACCGCAGTGACTCGTTCGCGTTCCAAACCAGACACAGAGATTTCAGCTGCCATAAAAGCTACGGCTGATGGCACGCCGTTTCCTAAAGGATTTCCTTCTAAATATGGTTACTGCTTGAGTAGTGCGCTAAATGCTGTTGTTAATATTCCAGGCATTGGTGTACGTGAACTACCCAATAGAATTGAGAGACCTCGATTAATATCTGCAGCACATGAGGGGGTGGCATCTGCACATGCTGGTGTGGCTGCCACGATTTCACTTTTACAGGCTCGTTACTGGTGGCCTGGTCTCTATAAAGAGACAAAGCAGTATGTCCTTTGTTGTGACGTCTGTCAACAAATTAAAGCTTTGTCGGCTAGACGCCCGCAGCAGACGCCCCTTCTGATTTCAAACAAACCGTTACAGTGTGTGTACTTGGATCATTGTGGTCCGCTGACACCAGATAGTGCATACAAATACATATTGGTTGCTAACAATAGAAAGGTAGTAATGGTGAGAGCAGCCGCACTTCCGTGGAGTAACAACACAAGTAATAGAAAGAGTCAGTGAAAATTTAACATTGGTGCTCAATGGGTCGGGTGCCTAACTACCCTAATAGGTACAAATATGCGTAACAGGTACACAATAGTAATAACAACAGAATGACCACGGCACACAGGATGGTAAAATCACAGTTCGAATTAAGGACAAGTGTCCCTGGTGTTCAGGTTCCGGACGTGGGTAACAAATCTGAAGAGTCCTCAGTTGGTGATGCAAGTGTCTTTATTTGTAGGCCCAGTTTGTCACAGATTTACGTAGTCTTTCAAGAACAGCCAACACGTGTTTCGTCACACAAGTGACTTTATCAAGGCTGTAAAACAGTAAATGTTGTACAAGGTATGTGGGAGTAATCGTGGGTAAGTAGGCTTAGTTTAAGTCCAAAAGGGACAGGTGCCCGTGTTATGCTAAACCCAAGTGAATGTGTACACACATCCATGTCCGTGAAGTAAAATTAAGCAGGCATGGCCAACTGAGGAAGCTTCCCTTTCAATACAGATGTGTTAATGGTTTGAGGGAGGTTTTTCTTAGCGGTAGCGAATGCGAAGCTTCTTTCAGCCGTTCCATGGTTTGTAAACAGCTGTCCTTGCACGGAGCGTGTAACACTTCGATTGCTAACTTAGCTTGTTATTTGAAGGGTGTTCCAGTCCCGGTTATTAAAAACAGTTTCCAGGTGCTTTCTAACGGCAGTTACATTGTTCTTAACAGCGAACGCTGCTGTGGCATGCGTGCCGGAATAGTTTACGTTGTCGTTGTCAACAAGGCCGTTACGTGCTGCGGGAATGTGTTGTTTCCCCCCACTCAAATTAGGGAGGTAGCGGACATCTGGCCTCATATTGCTACTTCCAAGGTTGATTTCGACAAGTTGAGTCGGCTGAAAGCTTTATTGTTTCAAAAGCATGTGGCCCTTACATCTGCTAGCGAGACCTACGCACTTCAGGTGGCAAGGTCATCGGCGGAGATACAGTCCCTTTTGAATACTAACTTTCCAAGTCACTTCGGTGAACTTGTGGGACGTATATTTAATGCATCCAGCACTGCTGGTATTGCTCATTTTTTCAAAGCCGTTGGTGTTGGTTTCGCTCACACCTTCTCTTCCATATTCGGTTTGAAACCTTCGGCTATACACTCTATTTTCGGAAGCATTTTTGGGGGTTTCCCGATTACTTTGGCTTTGTTGGCTGGAGTCTTGCTATTTTTTCGCAATGGCTGTCCCGCCACGACGAGATCCTATATTGCTGCTCCCGTCAGCGCAGCTGTGTCGTGAACGCATGATGCAGCATTTTGGAGCTGCACTCCTGGGCCATTTGGAGTGTGACTGGTCTCTGTCATTCAGACCGGTTTTGGATTGTGTGCAACCCGTGTTTCTGTGCCTTTGGTGCTCGTTTGAACATGCACTGGCTTTCTGTCTCTCACTTCAGCGCCCTCCAGTGGTCGATCCTGATCTGTTGATGTTCCCGATTAGGGCTCATTCCCAGACTTGTGCACTACGGTTGCGTTTGCTTCGTGAGGCGGTTTATGAGATTCCCTTCCTGGGGGAAGATGGTATTGTCTCTTTCATTGGCCCTGCACGGGGTGCCGCCCTGAATGGTTTTGGGGCTTTGGAACACACCTGCTCCATGGTACTTTGTGGCGTGGATCTTCCCATATTAACATATATCGAAGTGGAGGAGCTCCTACGTTCTATTGCTTCTGTCTGACAATTGGATTTTCTTTTTTTTCTTCTGCAAAATTGGCACTATATTGAATTTGGCTTTATCGTCACATGTTTCCTAAATTTATGACTTTGTTGTCTTCTTACCTTGTCGAAATATATTGTTTATATTTGGGGCATGCTTTTATGTTATTAGAACCACTTGCTACCGACAAGGGGAGGGTGTAGTGTGGTTAGTTTTACGTATACTTTGCGCATTAGCTTCAGGCTTTAGGCCTTTGTGCACTTTGCCCTGAATGTATTTTATTCATTTGCTGACAGCTTAGAGCCTCTGTGCACTTTGCTCTAAATGCTTTTTATTAGGCTTCGTTCTGTTATTTTTCAAATAGCCAGTTCTACGGTGTAGTTTTTTATTCATATCACACTGTTTTGCCTACTTTAGCACTGGAGTTCTTCATAACATATTCACTCTGTGCTTCAGTTAAGGATACAGGCCCTCATTCTGACCTTGGCGGGCGGCGGAGGCCGCCCGCCAAAGTCCCGCCGTCAGGTTACCGTTCCGCGGTCGAAAGACCGCGGCGGTAATTCTGACTTTCCCGCTGGGCTGGCGGGCGGTCGCCTTCAGACCGCCAGCCAGCCCAGCGGGAAAGAGGCTTCCACGATGAAGCCGGCTCGGAATCGAGCCGGCGGAGTGGAAGCTGTGCGCAGCAGACAGTGAAATACATGTAGGGGCCCTCTTACGGGGGCCCCTGCAATGCCCATGCCAGTGGCATGGGCACTGCAGGGGCCCCCAGGGGCCCCGCGACCCCCCCTACCGCCATCCGGATCTCGGCGGTCCGACCGCCGGGATCTGGATGGCGGTAGGGGGGGTCGGAATCCCCGCGGCGGTGCAGCAAGCTGCGCCGCCGCGGAGGATTCAATGGGGCCGCGGTACACTGGCGGGACCCCGCCAGTGGTGCCGGTCCGACCGCGGCTTTACCGCCGCGGTCGGAATCCCCATTGGAGCACCGCCGGCCTGTCGGCGGTGCTCCCGCGGTCCTCCGCCCTGGCGGTCAAAGACCGCCAGGGTCAGAATGACCACCACAGTCTGGTACATTGCCGATAGACGTGGTAGGAGTTTAGATTTGGCATTCCTGCTTAGGGACATTTTGTGATCACGATGACATGTTAGTTATAAAATCACTTCCTTGTCCCAATACATGCAAGAGGGAGATTCCGACCAGAGACCAACAACTAGACGCTGACTGCCTCGTTGCAGATGCTGAACCAGATCACAGGCCTTTGCTCAGGTATGAGGGCTTATGTCTCCCCAGTGATTCAGAAAGGCAAGCTAGAAGCTTAACATGCTGTGCTCTAAATAGAACAAGCAGAGGGAGAGTAGAAACTGTTAGGCAATATGATAGCTTTGTTCTTATGTTTTACTCTCCTGGTGACTATTTCAATCCTACTATGTTGTATTGTTCTGGTTATTGCGGCTCACGCCTTATTATCTAAAATACAGTTGTTTTATTAAAATATTATATAAAACTTATACTGTCTTTGTCATTTGTATATGAGACCATATTGTAAATGAGAGAGTTGGTTTGGATCTGAGTGACCACGACTTCCCTGAGAAGTTCCAAAGATGTCATGCGCTCGGCTGCCTAATCATTTCTTCCCCCTGGGAGAAATGAGGCACTGCTAAATCCAGTAGTCTCATTTAGGATAATGAGAGCCCATGCGACAAACCCACAGGAGAGACCCTAAATAGCGCTGAGAGGGGGATTGGCTACCTTATCAGGTATGGACCTATCAGGAGGGGTCTCTGATTTCACCTGCTGGCACTGGCCACTCAGAGCCCTCCAGAGTGCCCCCACACCTTGCAAAGCAAGATGGCTGAAGTCTGGGGCACACTGGAGGAGCTCTGGGCACCACCCCTGGGGTGGTGATGGACAGGGGAGTGGTCACTCCCCTTTCCTTTGTCCAGTTTCCTGCCGGAGCAGGGGAGAAGGGGTCCCTGAACTGGTGTAGACTGGTTTATGCAAGGAGGGCACCATCTGTGCCCTTTAAAGCATTTTCAGAAGCTGGGGGAGGCTACCCCTCCCCAGCCTGTAACACCTTTTTCCAAAGGGAGAGGGTGTAACACCCTGCTCTCAGAGGAAATGCTTTGTTCTGCCTTCCTGGGACTGGGCTGCCCAGACCCCAGGAGGGCAGAACCCTTTCTGTGAGGCGGCAGCAGCAGTACTGCCAAGCCTCAGAGAGCTGGTTTGGCAGTACTGGGGGTCCATGGTGGAGCCCCCAGGATGCATGGAATTGGCTCCCCAATACCATATTTGGAATGGGGGGGACAATTCCATGATCGTAGACATGTTACATGGCCATATTCTGAGTTACCATTGAGAAGCTACGTATAGGTATTGACCTATATGTAGTGCACGTGTATAATGGCGTCCCCGCACTCACAAAGTCCAGGGAAATGGCCCTGCACTATGTGGAGGCACCTTTGCTAGTGCAAGAGTGCCCTCACACTTGGTAACTTTGCACCTAACCTTCAGCAAGTGAAGGTTAGACATATAGGTGACTTATAAGTTACTTAAGTGCAGTGAAAATGGCTGTGAAATAACGTGTGTGTTATTTCACGCAGGCTGCAATGGTAGGCCTGTGCAAGGGTTTGTCTGAGCTCCCTATGGGTGGCAAAAGAAATGCCGCAGCTCATATGGACCTCCTGGAACCCCAATGCCCTGGGTACCTAGGTACCATACACTAGGGACTTATAAGGGGGTCCAGTATGCCAATTGAAATTGGTAAATGTAGTTGTAGGAGGCTGGCCTGGCTTGTAGTGGGTACCAGAGGTACTTACACCTTGTGCCAGGTCCAGTTATCCCTTATTAGTGTAGAAGAGGTGTTTCTAGCAGCTTAGACTGATAGACGGTAGCTATGGCAAAGCAGCTTAGGCTGAACTAGGAGACATGTAAAGCTCCTACTATACCACTTATATCATATGCACAATATGATAAGAAAACACAATACACAGAGTTACTCAAAATAAAGGTACTTTATTTTTATGACAATATGCCAAAAGTATCTCAGTGAGTACCCTCAGTAAGAAGGTAACATATATACACAAGTTATATGTACACAAACCAAAATTAGGTAAGTAATAGCGAGAAAAGTAATGCAAACAGTGTAGAATCACAATAGGTTGCAATAGGAGCACATAGGTATGGGGGCAACACAAACCATATACTCCAAAAGTGGAATGCGAATCACAAATGGACCCCAAACCTATGTGAGCTTGTAGAGGGTCGATGGGACTGTAAGAAAACAGTGAGGGTTAGAAAAATACCCCACCCCAAGACACTGAAAAGTAGGAGTAAAGTGCACCTACTACCCCCAGAGAGCACAGAAGTTGTGATTGGGGGATTCTGCAGGAAGAAAATACACCAGCAGCGCACTGCCAACGGATTTCCGGACCTGAGTACCTGTAAGAAAAGGGGACCAAGTCCAATAGTCGCGACAGTGTTGGGAGGGGGGGCAGGAGCCCAGGAAATGCCAGCTGAAGGTGCAAGGAAGCTGCCACCAATTGGAAGAAGCTTGGAGTTCTGCAAGAAAGAAGAGGACTAGGAACTTCTCCTTTGGAAGACGGATGTCCCACGTCGCGATGAAGCTTGCAGAGGTGACCACAAACAAGCCTTGCTAGCTGCAAGGGTTGCAGTAGGGGTTTTTGGGTGCTGCTGTGGCCCAGGAGGGACCAGGATATCGTCTTTTGGAGGAGGAGACAGAGTGGGTGCTCAGCAACTCAGAGAGCCCTCACAGAAGCGGGCAACACACGCAGAAGTATCCCACCAGGCACTTAGAAGAAAAGTGAACCGAAGTCCATACAAAGTCACAAAAGGGAGTCCCACGACGCCGGAGGACAACTCAGAAGGCTGTGCACTGCAGGACGGAGTGCTGGGGACCCAGGCTTGGCTGTGCACGAAGGAAATCCATGAAGAGTGCACAGGAGCCGCAGCAGCTGCAAATCATGAGGTACACAGCTTTGCAGTCTAGCGTGGGGAGGCAAGGACTTACCTCCACCAAACTTGGACTGAAGAGTCACTGGACTGTGGGAGTCACTTGGACAGAGTTGCTGTGTTCCAGGGACCACGCTCGTCAGGATGAGAGGGGACCCAGAGGACCAGTGTTGCAGTCTTTTGGTGCCTGTCTTAGCAGGGGGAAGATTCCATCGACCCACAGGAGATTTCTTCGGGGCTTCGGGTGCAGGGTGAAGGCAGGCTACCCCCAGAGCATGCACCACCTGGAAACAGTCAAGGAAGCCGGCAGGATTAGGCGCTACAATGTTGCTGGTAGTCGTCTTGCTACTTTGTTGCGGTTTTGCAGGCATCTTGGACCAGTCAGCGGTCGATCCTTTGGTAGAAGGTGAAGAGGGAGTTGCAGAGGAACTCTGGTGAGCTCTTGCATTCGTTATCTAAAGAATTCCCCAAAGCAGAAACCCTAAATAGCCAGAAAAGGGAGGTTTGGCTACCAAGGAAGGAGGATTGGCTACCAAGAGAGGTAAGAGCCTATCTGACGTCACCTGCTGGCACTGGCCACTCAGAGCAGTCCAGTGTGCCCCCAACACCTTTGTTTCCATGATGGCAGAGGTCTGGGACACACTGGAGGAGCTCTGGGCACCTCCCCTGGGAGGTACAGGTCAGGGGAGTGGTCACTCCCCTTTCCTTTGTCCAGTTTCGCGCCAGAGCAGGGCTGGGGGATCCCTGAACCGGTGTAGACTGGCTTACGCAGAGATGGGCACCATCTGTGCCCATCAAAGCATTTCCAGAGGCTGGGGGAGGCTACTACTCCCCAGCCCTCCACACCTATTTCCAAAGGGAGAGGGTGTAACACCCTCTCTCAGAGGAAATCCTTTGTTCTGCCTTCCTTGGCCAGGGCTGCCTGGACCCCAGGAGGGCAGAAACCTGTCTGAGGGGTTGGCAGCAGCAGCAGCAGCTGCAGTGGAGACCCCGGAAAGGCAGTTTGGCAGTACCAGGGTTCTGTGCTAGAGACCAGGGTGATCATGGAATTGTCCCCCCAATACCAGAATGACAGAAAATATTTATCTGAACAAAACAAGAACAAAACGACAAGAATCCACAATAAACAAGTCAAGTTATCACTACCGTAACTATACACTGCACCCTGCCCTTGGGGCTACCTAGGGCCTACCTTAGGGGTGCCTTACATGTAAGAAAAGGGAAAGTTTAGGCCAGGCAAGTGGGTACACTGGCCAAGTCGAATTTACAGTTAAATCTGCACACACAGACACTGCAGTGGCAGGTCTGAGACATGATTACAGAGCTACTTATGTAGGTGGCACAACCAGTGCTGCAGGCCCACTATTAGCATTTGATTTAAATGCCCTGGGTAACTCTAGTGCACTGTACTAGGGACTTACTAATAAATCAAATATGCCAATCATGGATAAGTCAATTACATACACATTTTGTAAAGGAGCACTTACACTTTAGCACTGGTTAGCAGTGGTAAAGTGCCCAGAGTAACAAAACAGCAAAATCAGAGTCCAGCACACATCAACAACCTGGAAAACAGAGGCAAAAAGTTAAGGGAGACCACGCCAAGGATGAAAAGTCTAACATGTATCATTTGTCAATGATGCTGAAGTGCTTTTTATATGTTTGACATCCAGCCTGTTATATGTGAATTGCATGCACCTATGCTGTCATGTCAATAGTCAAAGGTGGCAATGGTCCCCTGTTACTTCCCAGGTTTCTTTGCTGATGTAATAAATAAAACATAGGCCCACTTTAAAACCAAACAGTGGTCCTGTCCTCATGCATGTTTGGGTAATGCCAGAGTGCTGGTACCATGATCCTCTCGCTCGACAAATTCAAAGTTCGTACTCAGTAGATAACCTACATGGGGTGATCAACAAATGAATTCCACTCATGTTCCACAATCCAAGAGAGGTGGTGTTACTTCTTAGAGCTATCAACAGTGCAGCAGGTGCAATGGCACTGGGAACCCGGGGTGCTTGGGGGCCACTTTACACCAGTTTTACGATTAAACATGGGGGCTAATTTCCTTGGTTGCACTAGGGCCCAATGGTGCCCTTGTTGTGGCATTGAATTCTTAGTTACTGAATTACAGAGCTATCAAAATATTATTTCATATTTAAAACGCCTTGATGGCAGGTGATTTTATGAGTGTAAAACATGAGCAGAGATAGATATAGGTACAGCAGAGATAGCATGATGCATAGTTCTCATATGAGATTTCGATAACCAGTTTGAAGAGTGAGTATTAGCAGTTCAAGTGTTTTAGTTTTTTCCAGCCCTCTGTAGGTTATATGGATTTGGGAGATCTACTTAGCATTATGGTTGCAGCCCTGTACCCTTTGAGTTTTACATGAACATTACTTGATGCTGTGGTGGGACGGGTGTGGGCCCTTCTGTTGTCGAACGGCCTCATCCGGAAGTGGTGTTCTCCTCCCAATAATTGGTCTCACGTGTTAGGTTACATGAAGATGTTAACAGGAAGTAGGGAAAGACAATGGGGCATAATTATGGAAAAGTGGCGCATCATTGATGATGCAACACTTTTCTAGAGCCCCATTGCGTCTCCCTAACGACACCATGTGTGCGTCGTATTTACAATATGGTGCACCATGGCAGTTGTGTCCACATTAGCATCATACTTTATGGCGCTATTGTGGTGCTTTGCTGGATTAGCATGGCGCTAATGCAGCAAAGCACGGGGTCTATTGTTTTCAATGGGAGCATCATTTTAATGCATGCCTTAGGTAGGCATTAAAATGATGATAAAAAAGGCGCAGTGAAGTCTAGTAAATTTCACTATGCCATTTTTCTGGGCCTCCCTACGTTGGATGCCCCCTTGCATATATTATGCCTGGTGCAGGGATAATGTGGTGCAAGGGGTTACAAAGTGGCGCAATGCTCTGTAAATATGAAGTGTGGGAAATGCCACCTTAACGCCACATTTACATAAAAATAAATGACACAAAGGTGGCGCTAGGGACATCATAAATATGCCCCAATGTATTTTCTGATGAATCATTCAGTAAGCATTGATGGATATGGCTAGTAATTGACACCCACAGTGCTATAAAGGTAGGAGGGGTGCCTTGTTGGTAGGTCAAGGAGATTGAATGTCACACTAGTTATGGTACAGAATTTTCTTAAATAATTCCAAATTGTTAAGCACCCTCTCGAACATCTTTTGGGGGTGAAGCTCACTTGCCCTTTAAAACCTTTTAAGGACATGGGCAAAGTGGGCAATTTCCCAGGGCCCCTCCTTCCAAAGTCCCTGCTGGCAAAGCGATTGGGTCATTCAAAATGTCCACATCCACACTTGGGGGCACATGTACCAACGTTTGGTTTTGCGACTGGCAAATTGCGAGTCGCAAAACCGAATGTTGTATAGTGTCATGGGGACCCCTTCCTGTTTGCGAATGGGTTAACACCAGTGTGACACTGGTGCTAACTGTGATTGTTTTGGGACCGCATTTGCGGTCACAAAACAATCATACATGGGACTGTGAGTCGCAATTAGGAAGGGAACACCCCTTCCTAATTGCGAGTCGCAATCCCTTTTTGTGATTCGGTGAATAGTTTACTGGATCGCAAAAATGGGTTTGAACATGGGGAAGTGCATTTTGCACGTCGCAAACAGCCCGATTCGCTGTTTGCGACGTGCAAAAGCCTTCGTACATGTGGCCCTTGATTTGTGCATGAGTGCGTGGAAAACAGATTCCTTTTCAATTTTAAAGGGGTGTAGGAAAGTACCATCTTGCTTGGCTTGTTACCCCCATTTTTTACTTATATGTATGTTTGTTTTTGCCTGTGTCACTGGGATCCTGCTAGCCAGGACCCCAGTGCTCATAAATTGTGCCCTGTATGTGTTCCCTGTGTGGTGCCTAACTATATCACTGAGTCTCTGCTAACCAGAACCTCAGTGTTTATGCTCTCTGCTTTTAAAATTGACACTGCAGGCTAGTGACTAATTTTACCAATTCTGATTGGCACAATGGAGCACCCTTATAATCCCCTAGTATATGGTACCTAGGTACCCAGGGTATTGGGGTTCCAGGAGATCCCTATGGCCTCAGCATTTCTTTTGCCACCCATAGGGAGCTCAGACAGTTCTTACACAGGACTGCCACTGCAGCCTGAGTGAAACAACGCCATGTTATTTCACAGCCATTTTAGACTGCACTTAAGTAACTTATAAGTCACCTATATGTCTAACCCTCACTTAGTGAAGGTTAGGTGCAAAGCTGCTATGTGTGAGGGCACCCTGGCACTAGCCAAGGTGCCCCCACATTGTTCAGGGCAATTTCCCCAGACTTTGTGAGTGCGGGGACACCATTACACGCGTGAACTACATATAGGTCAATACCTATGTGTAGCTTCACAATGGTAACTCCGAACATGGCCATGTAACATGTCTAAGATCATGGAATTGTCCCCCCAATACCATCTGGTATTGGGGTGCCAATCCCATGCATCCCCGGGGCCCCAGCATGGACCCTGGGTACTGCCAAACTAGCTCTCTGGGGTTTTCTCTGCAGCTACCGCTGCTGCCAACCCTCAGACAGATTTCTGCCCTCCTGGGGTCTGGGCAGCCCAGTCCCAGGAATGCAGAACAAAGGATTTCCTCTGAGAGAGTGTGTTACACCCTCTCCCTTTATAAATAGGTGTTAAGGGCCTGAGAGGAGTAGCCTCTCCTGGCCTCTGGAAATGCTTTGAAGGGCACAGATGGTGCCCTCCTTGCAGAAGCCAGTCTACACCGGTTCAGGGATCCCCCAGCCCTGCTCTGGTGCAAAACTGGACAAAGGAAAGGGGAGTGACCACTCCCCTGTCCATCACCACCCCACTGGTGGTGCCCAGAGCTCCTCCAGCGTGTCCCAGACCTCTGTCATCTTGAATGCAGAGGTGTGAGGGCACAATGGAGAACTCTGAGTGGCCAGTGCCAGCAGGTGACGTCAGAGACCCCTCCTGATAGGCTCTTACCTGGTTAGGTAGCCAATCCTCCTTTGAGGGCTATTTAGGGTCTCTCCTGTGGGTTTCTCTTCAGATAACGAATGCAAGAGCTCACCAGAGTTCCTCTGCACTTCTCTCTTCAACTTCTGCCACGGATCGACCACTGACTGCTCCAGGAGGCCAGCAAAACCGCAACAAAGTAGCAAGAAGACTACCAGCAACATTGTAGCACCTAATCCTGCCGGCTTTCTCGACTATTTCCTGGTGGTGAATGCTCTGAGGGCTGTCTGCCTTCACCCTGCACTGGAAGCCAAGAAGAAATCTCCCGTGGGTCGACGGTATCTTCCCCCTGCCAATGCAGGCACCAAACTTCGGCATCACCGGTCCTCTGGGTCCCCTCTCATCTTGACGAGCGTGGTCCCTGGAACACAGGAGCTGAATCCAAGTGACCCCGACAGTCCAGTAGTCCTTCTGTCCAAATTTGGTGGAGGTAAGTCCTTAGCTCCCCACGCCAGACAGTAATCCTGTGTACTGCGTGATCTGCTGGAGCTTCTGTGCACTTTTGCAAGACTTCCTTCGTGCACAGCACAGCCTAGGTCCCCAGCACTCCGTCCTGCATTGCCCAACTCGCTGAGTTGAACTCCGACTTCGTGAGACCCTCTTTTGTTGTGCTGAGACGACCGCCGTGCTCAGATTTCCTGAAAGCCTGTTCAGGTGCCTCTGCGGGTGCTGCCTGCTTTTACGTGGGCTCTCTCTATTGCTGAGCGCCCCCTCTGTCTCCTTCTCCAAGGGGCGACCTCCTGGTCCTTCCTGGGCCCTGGCAGCACCCAAAACCTTCAACCGCGACTCTTGCAGCTAGCAAGGCTTGTTTGCGGTCTTTCTGCATGGAAACAACTCTGCGTCCTCCAGCACGCCGTGTGACATCTTCTTACCAAAGGAGAAGTTCCTGGCACCTTCCGTTGGTGCAGAATCTTCAGCTTCTTCCACCCGGAGGCAGCCCTTTTGCACCTTCATCCGGGGTTTAGTGGTCTCCTGCCCCCCCCCCCCGAACACTTGCGTGACTCTTGGACTTGGTCCCCTTCCTTTGCAGGTCCTCAGGTCCAGGAATCTGTCTTCAGTGCTTTGCAGTCAGTTGTTTTCTTTGCAGAATCCCCTATCTCGACTTTACTGTCTTTCTGGGGTAGGAGGGTAACTTTACTCCTACTTTTCAGGGTCTTGGGGTGGGGTATCTTGGACACCCTTAGTGTTTTCTTACACTCCCAGCGACCTTCTACACACTACACTAGAGCTGGGGTCCATTCGTGGTTCGCATTCCACTTTTGGAATATATGGTTTGTGTTGCCCCTAGGCCTATTGTCTCCTATTGCATTCTATTGTGTTCTACAGTGTTTGCACTACTTTTCTACGTGTTTTACTTACCTGATTTTGGTCTGTGTGTATATTGTGTGTATTTTACTTACCTCCTAAGGGAGTATATCCTCTGAGATATTTTTGGCATATTGTTACTAAAATAAAGTACCTTTATTTTTAGTAACTCTGAGTATTGTGTTTTCTTATATTGTGCTATATGATATAAGTGGTATAGTAGGAGCTTTGCATGTCTCCTAGTTCAGCCTAAGCTGCTTTGCCATAGCTACCTTCTACCAGCCTAAGCTGCTAGAACACTTTTAATCTACTAATAATGGATAACTGGACCTGGCACAGGGTGTAAGTACCATCAGGTATCCACTATAAGTAAGCCAGGCCAGCCTACTGGGGGCATGCCTGTGATGCTCAAACTTAAACAGTGATGCAGTTGGTGTCAATTAGATGCCTCTTCTAACTTCACCTCACCTACTTCAGCACTCCATCTTTTCCTCTGTTTGTGTCTATCTCTACATATCAAAGCAGACACAAGTACCACTGAGAAGAGTACCATTGAGTTGGGTAGCAATAAACACATGTTACTCATGCCAAGAAATACCTTATTGGGGTCCGTTCTCTCTCTCTCGTCCTCCCACCTCTTTTTGTACCACTCTGTTGACTGCCTCTATACCTCTACCTCAGCTCTCTACCTCACCCCCTCTCTGCACCCACTGATTTGTTTCCATCTTTCTGTCTCCTTCCTTCTCATGCACCTCTCTCTCTCGGCCTCGTCTCGCTGGTTATCTCACCTTTATATTTTTTCTTCATCTCCCCACACCTTACCCCTCTCAGTCAGCTGCCTGTGTCCCGCCACTCTATACCTCAGCTCTAATGTCTCTCTTGTCCATACATCCTTCTCAGTATCTCATCTCTTACACTGCCTAGCTTCTCAATTTACCTCACTATCTGCCTGCTGTCTCATCTCTCAGCCTCCTTGTTTCTCTGCCTCTTTTCCCACTACCTCGCCCCTCTCTTTAACGTACTCCTATTCTTGCTACCACTAGATCTATCTACCTATCTATCTACATATCTATGTATCTATCTATCTATCTATCTACATATCTATCTATCTATGGCTGGCAGTCTGTCTGGCTATCTATCTATCTATCTATCTATCTATCTATCTATCTATCTATCTATCTATCTATCTATCTATCTACATATCTATCTATCTGTCTATCTATTTACATATCTATCTACCTATCCATCTATCTATCTACCTATCTACATATCTATCTATCTATCTATCTATCTATCTATCTATCTATCTATCTATCTATCTACATATCTATCTATATATCTATATATCTATCTATCTATCTACATATCTATCTATATACCTATCTATCTATCTATCTACCTATCTACATATCTATCTATCTGTCTATTTACATATCTATCTACCTATCTATCTATCTATCTATCTATCTATCTATCTATCTATCTATCTATCTATCTATCTATCTACCTATCTACATATCTATCTATCTATCTATCTATCTATCTATCTACAGATCTATCTATCTATCTATCTATATATCTATCTATCTACATATCTATCTATCTATGTCTATCTATCTGTCTGGCTATCTATCTGTCTGCATATCTATCTGTCTATCTCTGTCTATCCGTCTGTCTATTTGTCTGTATGGCTATCTATCTATCTGTCTGGCTATCTATCTACCTATCTATCTATCTATCTATCTATCTATCTATCTGTCACATCTTGCTCTCACACACATTTATCTCTGCGCCTCATTCTTCATATCTATCTATCTATCTATCTATCTATCTATCTATCTATCTATCTATCTACATATCAATCTATCTATATATCTATCTACCTATCTATTTACATATACAGGGAGTGCAGAATTATTAGGCAAATGAGTATTTTGACCACATCATCCTCTTTATGCATGTTGTCTTACTCCAAGATGTATAGGCTCGAAAGCCTACTACCAATTAAGCATATTAGGTGATGTGCATCTCTGTAATGAGAAGGGGTGTGGTCTAATGACATCAACACCCTATATCAGGTGTGCATAATTATTAGGCAACTTCCTTTCCTTTGGCAAAATGGGTCAAAAGAAGGACTTGACAGGCTCAGAAAAGTCAAAAATAGTGAGATATCTTGCAGAGGGATGCAGCACTCTTAAAATTGCAAAGCTTCTGAAGCGTGATCATCGAACAATCAAGCGTTTCATTCAAAATAGTCAACAGGGTCGCAAGAAGCGTGTGGAAAAACCAAGGCGCAAAATAACTGCCCATGAACTGAGAAAAGTCAAGCGTGCAGCTGCCACGATGCCACTTGCCACCAGTTTGGCCATATTTCAGAGCTGCAACATCACTGGAGTGCCCAAAAGCACAAGGTGTGCAATACTCAGAGACATGGCCAAGGTAAGAAAGGCTGAAAGACGACCACCACTGAACAAGACACACAAGCTGAAACGTCAAGACTGGGCCAAGAAATATCTCAAGACTGATTTTTCTAAGGTTTTATGGACTGATGAAATGAGAGTGAGTCTTGATGGGCCAGATGGATGGGCCCGTGGCTGGATTGGTAAAGGGCAGAGAGCTCCAGTCCGACTCAGACGCCAGCAAGGTGGAGGTGGAGTACTGGTTTGGGCTGGTATCATCAAAGATGAGCTTGTGGGGCCTTTTCGGGTTGAGGATGGAGTCAAGCTCAACTCCCAGTCCTACTGCCAGTTCCTGGAAGACACCTTCTTCAAGCAGTGGTACAGGAAGAAGTCTGCATCCTTCAAGAAAAACATGATTTTCATGCAGGACAATGCTCCATCACACGCGTCCAAGTACTCCACAGCGTGGCTGGCAAGAAAGGGTATAAAAGAAGGAAATCTAATGACATGGCCTCCTTGTTCACCTGATCTGAACCCCATTGAGAACCTGTGGTCCATCATCAAATGTGAGATTTACAAGGAGGGAAAACAGTACACCTCTCTGAACAGTGTCTGGGAGGCTGTGGTTGCTGCTGCACGCAATGTTGATGGTGAACAGATCAAAACACTGACAGAATCCATGGATGGCAGGCTTTTGAGTGTCCTTGCAAAGAAAGGTGGCTATATTGGTCACTGATTTGTTTTTGTTTTGTTTTTGAATGTCAGAAATGTATATTTGTGAATGTTGAGATGTTATATTGGTTTCACTGGTAATAATGAATAATTGAAATGGGTATATATTTTTTTTTGTTAAGTTGCCTAATAATTATGCACAGTAATAGTCACCTGCACACACAGATATCCCCCTAACATAGCTAAAACTAAAAACAAACTAAAAACTACTTCCAAAAATATTCAGCTTTGATATTAATGAGTTTTTTGGGTTCATTGAGAACATGGTTGTTGTTCAATAATAAAATTAATCCTCAAAAATACAACTTGCCTAATAATTCTGCACTCCCTGTATATCTATCTATCTATCTACATATCTATCTATCTATCTACATGTCTATCTGTCTATCTCTGTCTATCCGTCTGTCTATTTGTCTGTATGGCTATCTAGCTATCTGTCTGGCTATCTATCTATCTACCTATCTGTCTATCTATCTATCTATCTATCTATCTATCTATCTATCTATCTGTCTGTCACATCTTGCTCTCACACACATGTATCTCTGCGCCTCATTCTTCATTTCAGCTCACGCCCCATACCTCACCCATCTCTCTCTCTGTATACATCTCTCCACCCGCCCATGATTACATGGAACAAGAGGGCCGCAGCGGACACAATCAGTACCTCAGTACTGAAGGGCAGGGGCTGTTTCAAGGACAGAGTAGGCTGCTGAGGTCTCAGCAGCCCGTGGAATCAGCCCCTACTTAGCAGCACATACTTCTGGCGTGGGCACATTTCAGACGTGCTTCTACAGAGAAATATCTCAAAGTGCCAAACCTTGAAATATTTGTAGTATTTCATACGTTTCTCACCTCATGACATGTTATTTTTCATATTATATTGCAACGCTATTTAAAACATACAAACTCCGTGTGAGCAGCACAGCCCCCGAGCCCCCCAGGGCGGGGTGGACGTACTTGACTGGTGGCCTCTGAGGCTAGTAGTGGAACATTGGTTGAGGCATCTTCTATCTCTCACTCCGAGTCTGCTGCTAGGCAGCACGGTTACCATGGTGACAGGACCGGGTGCCAATTGTCAGCACTATGGGCACTTTCAGAAGCGCTTCTAGGAAACAAACACGCAAATGCCTAGTGACAGTCCATGTTACAGTACACTTTGGGGATTGCTAATAACATCCTGCAGGTGGCGCTAAGCAACGAAAGCGCTGCGTCAATTGGCAAAGCATTAGGAAGGCCTATGGCGCCACCGCACGTGCCCCCCTACACCCCAGGACATGGTTTTCACTCATAAGAATGTATCTCTGTTCAAAGTGCCAGGGTGAGCCGTGCCAGCCATGACCGAATTCCCATGTATTCGTTTCTGCGTGAAACAATCAGGCAGGAGGCCTTCGGTTAATCATAAAAATCTTTATGACACCACAAGTAGTCTGTGATTATCTGCTGACCTTTGAACCCAGAGGTCCGACCCTGGCTGGGCATTTGACCTAAACTGCTTAAGATCCTGAGAAAGTCACTGCATCTCCGTAAGATTCCACTGAAGACACTTGACATTTAAAGTAAATTGTCCATGTTTCTGTCATAGCTCCAGGGGTCCCACTGCACCCCACGCACCACCCCGGCCTCGGCTCTGGTCTCGCCTCCCACCCACATTCATTTGCTTTCTTGGTGACCCTCTTTCGGTAAATATGTCCTGGCTACTTGCTCTGGTTGTCTTTGTAATTCAGTATGGGCTATAAATATAGAATACAGGACTATAATGTGATTTTTGCAGCTCAAGTTCGGCGCGCTTTGCTGTATCAGAACCAGTTTCATAAGAGGTGACATTTTGGGCCAAAAAGGTCACAATCTATTCCATTCCTTGTGGAGAAGTGTCACCCCAAATCACTACAGGATGCGACTGAAAAGGCACCCCCGCATGCCAGAGAAGGGGTTAAATAGACAGCCCCGGTGGGTGTGCAATTTTGCAACGCCATTTCGACTGAGGGACTGAGGATACCAATGAAAATGTTTGCAGGAGGTGAACATATTGATGCACGGTTGCAACAGTATCTATGCAATGTGTGCGATTTCACGACGTTTGTGAAAAAAGGGCACCCGTGCAATTGATGTAATCTGACCCCTAGTGAATACACAGAACCCTGCACCTTAGGGTCCTTAGCCGCTAGGAGGTGGTCTGCAGGGGGCGCTCTTAGCACAGGCACTGCCCAAACTGCCATAAAAGATGACCTTCAAATGTTCTAATCCCTTCTTCTGGCTAATCTTTTGTTTCCGTGTAAATCGTGTTATTTTGTTCTTGGTGGTGTAGCCATCAGAATCAGGCCCGTGCTTCAAAGAACCAAGAAATGTTGTGGCAACCTCAAGGCCACCAGGGTTGGACCAGTGTCAGTCACATTTCAGGTCGCTGCCTCTACAAGTCAGCTTCAGATAGGGGACGGCCAGCCACATACAGTGCTTAACATGTGCTGGTGCTCGCAGGTAGCAGGCACCGGGACTTATTTTTGGCGACCGGGAGATGCTTTTTATCATCAGACTTTACCAGTAGAGGGCTCTATTTTAGGTCAGACAGCACAGATGTCTGGTTCCATAAGACCTATTGTCTGGTTACCGGGTCTTAAAGTGGGTTCTAAGCCCGCTCACTGCTCACCATTGATTGCAATTAATGCCACTCTTACTTCTCATTCGATGGCTTCACTTGTCCATCTTGTGTATGCCCCTCTCCCAGAGCATACCTTCTTTACTTGGCTTCTTCCACTGCTCATTTTTAAAGAACTCCTTTTTTTCTTTTTGCTTAAGCACTCCACAGGAGTTCATGTGTTTTCCAGTTGTCTCCCTGTGTGCTTCGCTGCCCCACACCCAGTAACGGCTGGTGTTAGGGCTGAGAGGCAGAGCGGGGGGAAGGGTGGATGACACAAAAACAAACTTGAACAAAACAAACATAAAACAACTTACCTGCTGCCTGACGCTTCAACAGTGTTCTGCTCCTCTCCACTGCAGGCATAGGCTCCCAGCCTGCCCTAAGCCCAATCATGACGCTGCTCTCATGCTGCTAGCAGCATGAGAGCAGCGTCAGGATTGGCCTGAGCGCCCTGGCTTTGCGCTCCCAGGCAGATTGGGAGCCTGTGCCTTCTGTCTCCATCCTGCAATACAACTCGGGTTTGAGACAGCTCAGTGCGCATTTGTGATTGGCCGTTCAAAGCCGGCCGTCCAAACACACATGCGCATTGATAGCAGTGCCACCATTACCCCTCTGTCCCCTCACTGCGATGGCCCCGCCCTCAAGACTCAGTCTGACCCAAGTTGAAAAATAAAAGGTTAATAAACCTTTTTGATTATCATTTTATTTTTAAACTTTTAAGGCTGCTGGCAGGGAGTCGAAAGTCCTCCGTCATAGCGGAGGAGCCACCGCTGCCCACACCTATGCTTGTTTTGCTCACTACCTTCCACCTCGTTGCGCCGTCTCACCCATTTGATTCTTCCTCTTCAGCTGCACATTGTTTTCTCTCGCCCATGTTCTTCTGTCCGGCAGCACTCCATGGTTCTCTCACACCCATGTGCTTTAATCTCCCCACTGCCATCCGTGCTACTCCCCCCCCACCATTTGTGTTGCTTTCCCCACTCGCACCCTCCATGCTGATTCCCCACTCCTGCACCCTTTGTGTTGCTTCCCCTTTTAAAACAAGTTTTTGGGGCTACTTTTATTTTCATTTACTGATCTGTGTTGGAACAGTAAATAAAAAGGAAAAAAGGCTATTGAATCATCTTATAGGCATACATAAGTAATGGCACGTGAACTCGCAGACAACATGACGTAACCCCATCAAAGCAGCTTTTTTTTCTCTTTAGCCATGTTGCACAACATCAGGGATGCAAAACTGTACTCTTAAAAACCATTGGCAAAGCCAGTAGGTCTCAAAGGCGAGAGCTATTGGCTTTGCCAATGCTTGTTATTTTTTTTAAATATAAATGAAGCACTAGATTTAGATTAAATTTGTGCTTTTGAAAGGCTGTTGGATGAAGCTGTGATGAATCAGTTATACTTCAGGCTTACACCACTTAAGGCAGGTAGAGTTGTGGCTGAGTCAGTCACATCTTCAGCTTACTCCTCTGAAAGCCCAGGAGGCTGGGCTGAATTGTTCACATCCTCAATGATTTCCCCTAAAATGTAGGTAGGGCTGGGTAGAATTGGCTCCTTCTCAAGGCCTTGTGCATCTAAAAGGCAGTTAGGGCTGCTACAGAGTTGATCACCTGTCAGACCTGTACCTTTGAACGGTTGGTATAGCGTGGCAAAGTAAGTAACATTTTAGTTTTGTGCTTCTAAAAAGGCAGGTTGGACTGGGCAGAAGCAAAATCAACAGAGTTGGGCCAGAGTCAGTCATTTTTAGGATCAAGCACGCAAGCGCTCTGGTCTGTTGTAATTTCTCTGTGGGCTTTTAACCACGCCCACTCTTGCTATTAATTCTTTGGTGTGCTTGTCCTAAATGCTTCATTTTTATTGGTGCATTTTGTGAAATGTCCCTCCTTTTGTGTGCTGAGTTCCATCCCAGGCGATTTCACATAGTGAACATTTTTGTTGGCTATCACACTACATCACGCTTCCTCCTGTTACAGCGTGTGATGGCCCCTCCTCCAGTTTGCCTTTCATCCCAGCCGTGATTCTTTTTAAAAATTCACGCAGGAAGCCAATAACTCTTGCACTCAAGCTCATGGCGGCAGTGGCCTTTTGAATTGACTTGCGTCTGTCAACTGTTTTACTCTTCATTTTCCATTTATGTGGATTTATGTGGCAAGAAAATTCCAGTTAGGAATTTACAAAGCTAATAGCTCTAACTCGAGGAAACGCGAGACCCATTGCATTGCAAATGCTTGTTAGGCTTGTGTCTCTGAAACAATGGTTCAGCTGAGAGCAGTTAGTCACATTTTACACGTTTGCATTTCTAAGACTGGCAGAGCTGGAGCGGATTCAGATGTATGTTCATTATATGTCTCTGAAAGGCTGGTTGGGTTGGGCAGAGTCAGTTACATTTCAGGCATGTGTCTTTAAACTGAAATCCGATCAACATCAGAGTCCTCCTGCACCTGCATTAACTTTGATTTTGGGAACAATTTGCATCCTAACTTGTTCTTCTCCTACTCCATGTCCTCTTCCCTGGAAGAAAAGGATCATGGGAGCCCCTGATAACTTGAAATTGACGCTCTGTGTAATGGTCACATTATCGAGTTGGAGGGCAATGGTCCTGGAAGGTTTTGGACACCAGAACCTATCATCTAACATGTCCAGTAACCAATGACTTGGACACAACATGGATAACATCTCAGATTGACTTGTTGCGCCTGTGTCTGTGAAAAGGCTTGGAGGGCTGGGTAGAGCCAGTCGCATGTCTGGTGTGTGGCCCCACAGAGGCAGTCTATAACCGAGGTAGGGCTGCTGTGTGTGGGGAATGCGGTTCTAAAGGTCTTAGGGGCTGGGCAGAGGGACCTAAAAGCTCAGGTGGCTTCAGTAACATGTTAGGTAAGTGCTTCTGAAAGGTGATAGAGCTAGGCCAGAAACAACCACACCCAACAAGTGTTCTTCTGACATAGCTGGTAGGGCTGGGCGGTAAGTAGCATCTCAGGCTTGTGCCTCTGGAAGGCTGGTAGGGCTGGAGAGCGCATTTATCACTTCGGTTAGGTCAATGACACATCTGAAAGCCCTGATTGGGGGGGGGCTTTGCGAGTCCCACCTCAGGATTGCGCCTGTAAAAGATATGGGCTTGTGCAGATGGTGCTGGCTTGTGAAAGTAGGGCTGGGGGGAGTAAGTCATATCTGAGGTTTGTGCCACCAAACACACAATGCTTTTTTTTTATTTATAATGGTGAGCTGAGGCCCTCTCTGCCCACATGCCTTTCAAGATTCTTTGTTGAGATTCTGCCAGACAGGGGATGTGCCAATGCACTGCATTATGTGTGTGTGAAAGGGATGTTCAAAGCAGCTGTGAACCTTGTAGAGAGGTTTAGCACTGGCCTGGGAAGAAAGAGGCTCTGCACTTCAAAGCTCATGCATTGTATCATTATTCTATACAAAAATCATCACACCCTGCAGGGCTTGATCCCTTACATAAAGAGAGGAGATGAGAGTGGCTGTGCTAGAGAAATACAAATTAGGACCAAAGTGTTCTATTCAGTATAGGAAGAATGGAGTACAGAAGCTTCTCATTGTGGGATGGTACCACAATATCACTGGCTACATATCTCCTGACAAACAGATTGCCCCAGTGGAGTTAATAATAAGACATCTAAGTCCAGTGGAGAAATGTTTTAGTATAAGATTTATCTATGTTGATGATATTTTTGCAAATGATAATTTGACGAGCAACCATCACTGCAGCATCAGTGTAATGTCAAGATGCCACATTAATGTGTTGCAACATCTAAACTCCATTCTCTAGTTATCATTTTCATATCATTTTTATGTCAATCTCTAGCAAGTATTTTCTGATTTCAAATTCCACTCCCTTGTTCTTGTTGGATTTGGAATTCATTTGTTGTGGTTGTTGCTAAACTACCCTTCTGTCAACCCTCAGCAGGATACTGGTGAACTGTGAGCGGGTTAAAGATAACAATTGAACAAATTCAAGACTTGAATTGTGAATTGATGCTCCAGCATTTTGTGTGTTTTTATTTAGAGGAAATACATTTGGGGAGAATTTAATTACTCCAAATCAGAAGCATTTACTTCAGAGTCTGGGCAGGTGGGGAGGGGTGGAGGCTATACAGCTACAGAATAGTTCAAATGGGCCACTTTGGAATAGGCTCCCTTATGAGGCAGTAATCGAGCCAACCATATTTGCAGACAGAAAGTAATGTGTGTCTGTTTCCAACCAATGCTTGCAATTGTTTTAATCTGTGTCAAAGAGGTCTGTTTTGAGAGACAGTGGTGTACTACAGTATTGATAAAGTAGTAATCTTCAGTAAAGGCTCCTCACTTTGGGACTCCACCTGGTGGCCTACCGAATTTGGACCAAACCCCTCCTGACAACTCGCACAAACAACCTTAGAATATTAATCGACAACCAACTCACCATGACCAGCCAAGTGAATGCAGTCTCCGTCTCCTGCTTCCACACACTGAAGGTGCTTAAGAAGATCTTCAAACAACTTCCACACTCCGTGCAGGAATCAACGCTCAACTGACTAGAGGACTCCAGCCCATACAAAACGCAGCATCCTGGTGAACGCTCAGTCTCCCACCTTGTGATCACATCACTATGTACCTCAAAGAGCTTCATTGGATCCCACTCCACAAACGACCACTCTTCAAACTCCTCACGCACACATAAAAAAGCTTACACAACATTCGCCCCAAGTACCTCAACAACTGCATAAACGTCCGCAAACCTACCAGAAACTTATGCTCAGTTGGAATCCTACTCGCACACACCCGTGCACACGCAGAACCCAATCTGGAGGTCGTGCCTTTCCCTACTTAACTCCAAAAGCCTGGAACGACCTGCTTCTATACATCAGAGCCACCTCCTCAGTTCGTAAATTCCACAAGAAAGGGAGGGAGGAGGGAAACGAGGAGGAGGGGGACACAATGGAGGCAGTGGTTGTTGGTATGTCTGCATGTGTATGATGCTTGCGTGAGTGCCTGTGGGATGTGTGGTGCTTATGTTTGCCTGAGCTTCCCTTGTGTGTTGAGGTGTGTGCATGCTGGTCTGATTGTGTGCTTGGGATAGGCTGAGGTACAGGGGTTAGGGTCTGGGGGGTAGAAGTTGGAGGGGGGAGGCTAGAGACAGGGACAATGGCTGCCATCAGTGCTGAGGCCAGAGTCTGAAAAGCTCCTCTCACCCCTGCTGCCCTCAGTGAGGAGGCCATAGACCTCCTCAGGTCCCTCACTGTTGAGCAGTCTACCATTTTGAATGCCATCCAGGATGTAGATAGGCAGCTGCAACAGACCAATGCATACTTGGAGGGCATTCATTCTGGTCAGGCAGCCCATCAGCGAGCTTTTCAGACTCTGGCCTCAGCACTGATGGCAGCCATTGTCCCTGTCTCTAGCCTCCCCCCTCCAACTTCTACCCCCCAGACCCAAACCCCTGTACCTCAGCCTATCCCCGCCACTTGTAAGACCCATACAGCTCCTGCCTGCACCAGGATACCTTTCCATGCTATACAAATATACATAACATAAGAGAGAGTTTCAGAGAAGGACAAACTGGAGGCATGCATGGATGGTCCCAGGGAAGTCAATTATAAGTAGCCAGTGGTAGATGTTAGCCCTGTCTTGCCGTTTGGTTACTCTAGTACTGTTGTTGCTGAGCCTGGTATCAGGGTTTGTGAAAGCAGCAGCGAAAATCTAAGATCCCAGTTAACTTTCTGTACATTCCACTTCTTAACATTTCTTTAAACCCTCAGAAGCTAACAGAATGGATGGCCGATTAATGACACTTCTATATGCCCTCACCACCTTGGTAGAGGCCGGCGAGGTGAAAAGATGGAAGAAGCCGGCATTGGGAGTCAAAAGTTGTGTGATTTAACTTTCATTACACCTGCCAGTCGGGTTAATTGACGTCCATGGTACTTCTTTTACTTCCTATCAGTGGGTGTTCACCAATAAACATTTTGCACTCTCCATTTCATATGTGCACCTCAGCTGTTTCATCCATAACATATGGATTGTGTGGATTTACTTTCTGTAGTATTTTGCACTTTACATGCTGAGGCAAGCCCACCTGACACTCTCCGTCAGGTCCACCTCTGCACCCCACAGCATCCAGCTAACAACACGACATACAACCTCCTCAACAACCCACTAACCCTAAAACATAACATGAATGCTTTGAGACTTACTCAGCGCTTTCTCCTTACCGTCTGCTTTGGCTCTGACATCTCGGTGTAAATGGCCCAGGCCTGAGCTCCCCGAATCCAGTATCTCAAGATGAAAGACATTTTCAGTTTCACCAATCCCAGGGTTAGAGTCATCGCTGGATCCCGATCCATTGTTGGACCCAGTCCGTCGGCGTTCCCCAAAGCTGGCATCACCATCCCATTCCTCACAGCTGCGGTCCAAGCAATGGCTGAAAGGCATGGTGGGGAGACTCCGGCTGTGGTGCTCACCATCATCCGCAAACACAGGGTGGTCCTTCTGAAACTCAGGGATGGGGGAAAACTCCAGAGAGGAATCGCCGCTCATTCTGAGTGGCGGGCTAAAGCTGGTCTTTTTCCTGCTTTTGGCAAGTTCAGCAAATGAAGTCACCCGTCTAGTTGTGGTGCTGTGAGTGGGCACTGCTTGGCTATCGCTCAGCTTAACTGGGCAACTCATCATGCGCTCTAGAGATGCCAGCCTAACAGGGGGGCTCCGGTCCAGACTGCGGTCATAGCTCCGAGATCGCTGCCTCCCAGTACCAGGATTAGGGGGTGAGACGTTGACATAGACTTGACCCTCAATTGCGTTCTCCAATCGATCTTCTTGGGGCATTTCTCTGGAACACTCAGTGCTATTCTTCTGGTTCATTTCTGGCCTCCTGAACAGGTAGTACTCTGTTGGCTGAAGGGGGCTTCCTTTGGTATGATCCTCAGAGCAGCTGGTGATCGAGGAACCTGCAGGGCTGGGAGATGATTGAGAAGATAGGTCACATGTTACTAATTTGTAGTAATTCTGTGTGGCCACCACCAGGCGAGCTTGGCTTTGGAAGCACGATGTGACATCCGAGCCTTCAGAGGAGCATGGCACGGCATCGCACTGAAGGTGGTACGAGTTGCAGTTGGCGTCAAACAAAGGCGATGAGGGACGGTAGCATCCACAAGCATTGCCTGAACCTTCTGGGGGATGCGAGTCACATGACATTTTGGAGTTAGTGGGTGAAGAGTGCAGGTCCAAATAAAAAGCCCCAGTGTCTGAGTGGCTACAGAAGGATGAGTCGCAGGACAGGTTGCCAGAATTCATGTTGGACCTGGTGTGTCCATTCATTTTATTGTAAAGTGCGCTGAAGTTCACCAGGACACCGTCGGAGCTGTTGCAGGAAGAATCGCTGATGTAGCCCATCTGCTGGTCTATGATTTCTGACTGGCTTGATGCACTGTAGCACCTGCAGTGCTGGAGTTCAGAGCTGGAACAGCTGCATGTCCTACTGTGCATAATCTCATGGTTCCGCATTGACTCGTCCGAGCTGTTGTTCCAATCCTGGTCACCGCAATCAAGTGAGAAGATGGAGGATCCACCATGGTGGCAGCTGTACTCGTCCATCTCCATTGAGTCATGAGTGTTACGGCCCTGGTTGATGTTGTTCCTCTTTTGAAGGCCATCCACCAAGAACTTGGCTTCCTGGCCATCAACCACTCCAGACCTGCTTGGCATGTTCCAGGGTTTAACGAGACTACTGGACTCATGGAGGCGAAAAGGTGACAAGTTGAGGTCATTTGCCTGCAAAGACGACCTTCCCACCGTGGCGTTGTGAAGATGAAAAGACGTTTTGCCAACACTTTCGTTGTTGTCCCCGTCTTCTTTATCTTCACCCAGGAGAAAGGGGTTGTGTCGCCGGTTAGCCACCGGGCCTTTACAGTCTCTTGCTTGATTGATTTCATCATCTGAGGGCCCAGAGCATGGGTCCAGTGCCTGCACTAAACTGCTGTACAAGAGTGAGTCTGTTTGCGCGAGGTGACGCTCTGGCAGAGAGGTGGTCCGGGTAATCCCCAGGTCACGTTGGCAGAAGGGATTGGTTCTCTTGTTGGTGCTGCAGCATTTCCTGTCTGGGACTTGGCAGTGGACCAGGGGAATGTGGTGAACAATCAGGGTTTCCCCAGTGAGCTTTGGTGGGCTGTCCATGGTGCCAACCACCTTTTATCACATCAGCCAAGTTGGATGCTAAATGTGGCTGGCTCTGTGTGAGCACCAATGGCTGCTGGTACACATCTCATAATGGAATTTAGATATCTGCAAAGAAAAGAAAAATGTGCATTAATAAACCCAATAACCACTGCAGTATCAAACAAAAAAACATTAACAGATCATGTAAAGCGACCAAACAAGGTTAGATTAGACAGACAGTTCCATGTTTAAGGCCCATGTGTCACTCGGCCAGATGCAGAACACCCTAGCCCAGAGCAGCTCAACCTCAAACACCGCACGACTACCCTAATACACCACAACTAAGATATTAGGAAATACAAGACTCCCGCAGTTCATAACAAAAACAACCAAGACCCCAAACCCTGCAGATAACAATGACAAAGCAAGTGTGTGTTAGGCAGAGTCTCACTGCGAAGCACTCGGAGAGACAACCCACAAGTTGCATCACCTCAACACAAGCTTGGTCGACAGGTTCACCACACACATACATACCATCATGGAAAAAAAGAAAGCTTTTCAAAACACACCACACATACACACTCATTCAGGGGGATCAGCAGAGCCATCTACTTCCCAAAGAGACCTAATTTAGTGCTGTGATACCAAACTGCTTTTTCCATCTATATTCCCTGAAGTATCTCCAGTACTCCACCATGCAAGAATTGTAATGGGAGGAGCCATGATCTCCAGCTTTGATAATGCCAGTGCTTCACAGAGGATTCTGCCTAATAGGCTTCAGATGGTCCAATACACTGGAGTCAGGGTGATCCATGGAATCAGTAAAAGAAATCATGTAAGCGAGGGGAGAAGTACGGCCTTAGGCCATGCACAGCAGAGGTTGTGCACAGGGCCTGGCCTACAGCCAGTCCCTGCAGCCAACCCCTATACCATGCAAATCCTATAAGGCCTACATCCCCTGACCGATCTGGGCCCCGGGGACCCCATGCCCCAGGACCCAGCAAAACATTACAGTTTTTGGGGGGTAGGGGCTGCGCAGACCCCCTCCCCAGGCCGATCTCCACCCTGGGGACCCTATCCCTTCAGCCTAATTATTCATTTCTTTTGGGGGGGAGGTTGTGTGGCTCTCCTCCCAGGCCCCATCTTGGCCCCAGTGACCCCCACCCCCCAGGTCCCTGACTCAACATTTTTTTTTTTGAGGAGTGGGGCCGGGCCTAGGGCCAACCTCGGCCCTGGAGGAACCATCCTCTGGGGCCTAGCCTTCTAAAATGTATTTTTTGGGTGGAAGAGGGCTGTGTGGCTGCTCTCCCCAGGCCGATATCAGCCCCCGGGACCTGGCCTGATTTTTTTTTTTTTGGAAGTGTGCATGGAGCACTCCTCACCAGGGCAGATCTCAGCCTGGGGACCCCATCCCCCAGGACCTGGCCTAATTATTATTGGTTTTTTTGGGAGGGGACGTGTAGCCCCCCCACGAGGACCGATCTTGGACCCAGGTACCCCATCCCCCAGGGCCAAGCCATGTGACCTGGGTGTCCCCCAGGTCACCCAGTCACAATGTTGGGGACCTTGGGGGAGCCTTCAGGCCCCCACGGTCCCAGCTGGCTTCCCACCTCCTGTGGGAGCCAGCATTGCTGTCACAGAGCAGTTTCCTCTGTTTGTCTGCTTGCAACTCTGCGGGCAGGCAGACAGAGGAAACCTCTGCTCCAATGAAGGGAGAGCTGTTTGACAGCTCTCTCTTTATTGGAGAGTGTTTGCTGTGACTTGACGGCAGCTGTAAAGCTGCAGCCAAGACACGGCAAGCAGCTATGTCCTGGGGATAGGCACCCCTGGGGGGTGGCTGTCCCCAGGGTGTTCAGTGGGTCCTTGAGTGGGGCCCTGTGGCCCCCCTCCAACATAGAATAGCTCCAGGGTAGTGGTCCCAGGGTTGCAGGGGTCCGAAACAGACCCCCTTTCTATTTTTTTACAGTGGAATTAGGAGTAAAGGTGGAGGTACCCTGACAACAGGGCTGAGATATAGGGTATGACCTTAAAAAAAAACAATTCACGCCATGCGATATTCGTGAATACATTGTGATGCTAAGCGCGGCCCCGTGTAATGTTGCAATGAATTCAAGTAATATCGGCGAAAAACTTTTTTTAAAAACCATTCACAGACACATTCATGCACTAAATCATTCAATCATAGAAGCACTCTGACACTCATGCACCCACTCACAGACCCACTCAGAGAGTCATACACACACTTTTCGACCCACTGAGACACTTGCTCACCCACTCACAGACTTGCACAGACACTCACGCACCCACTCACACACCCACTCAGACTGTCACACATCCACTCACAGACCCATTCAGGCCCTCATGCACCAGACAGACCCGCACACACCCACTCACAGACCCAATCAGACCCTCATGCACCCACTCACAGATCCACTCAGGCACTGAGGCACCCACTTACAGACCCACTTAGACCCTCATGCACTCACTCACAGACCCAGTCAGTCACTCATGCACCCACTCACAGACCCACACATACAATCACAGACTCACTCAGACCCTCACGCTCCCACTCTAATACCCAGGCACACTCACACCTATTTTCACACCGAGAGAGATAGACCCTGCGGTCAACTCCCCGCTGCGCATGGGGTTGGGTGGTTATAGGGGGTTGATCTGCCAACCCCCACCACACACGGCCAAAGGCTGTGCGCAACAGTGGTTGGGTTAACATATAGAAATTTAAAATACTTTACGTTAAAAAAAATAGAAATTCACTGAAAAAAAGGTTATGGGGATGTTATAGTTAAGAAATATAATTTTTTTTAAAACATAGCAATTCACTGAAAAAAAACAAAGGTTACAGGGACGTTATAGTTAGGTTCTGAATTTACTCACACAAAACCACAGAAATGTGGCAGATATAGTTAGAGTTATTTCAAGTAACTATAACACGCACCCTAAGGTAACTATAACACGTGCCCTCACCATGCACTGTTAGTTACCCCAGATATTATAGCACTCATGATAACTTCTATAATGTTACTGACAATATAAATTAAGCATTAGCAGGCAAATTAATGAAGAAAAAGCTATACATGACGGGGCTGTGTTATACTTATCTTAGGCGTGAGTTATAGTTACTTGAAATGACTAACTGCTGAATTTCTAAGATTTTGTATGAGTAAATTCAGAACCTAACCATAACGTCCCTGTATCCTTTGCTTTTTTCAGTGAAAAAAATAATATTTATCAATATATATTCCCAAACACAATTTCTCCGTATTACAGTGGCCCTCGACTCCATCAGGGCGACTTCAGTAACAACAGGAACAGAGAATCCTGTCCTTAAACATAAAAAAAAAACACCGAAGCTGGTGTTTTTCTTTGATATATATATATATATATATATATATATATATATATATATATATATATATATCAATACCAACAAAGCCACCACAGAAAATGCTGAACTCTGACGAACGGGTGCTGCCCATACGTGTTGGTGGAATCACGATAATAATATGCCAGCAAAGTTTTGGGAGCACTCACGGGTAAGTTAGATCCATTTAGTTTCGCTCACAGGCGCGTTTCAGCATATATATATATGTATATATATAGAGCTAAATCTCTTTTAGTTCATTCATACCTGGAGGAATGAATGGTTGTGCAAAGTGAAGGCCTCTGATTGGTCAACTGAGAACCAATCAGTGATTTAACCTGCCTCAATCGATTCTTCAGACAGAATCTATTCCCCACCAACCGGTAGATTACTCGCTCCTCCTCATCTGGTGCTGTCAAAGTTAGTTCCCCGCTCTCTTCCTCAACAGACTCCATTGGTGTTTCTCCATTGGCACATAAAGCACATACGTTATGTTTGAGAGTAAATAAGGCTTATCTAAGTTATCATTTCAGCAGTCACCTCAGATCGCTGCCAACTAAAAAATCTGAGGCATCTTCTATTTCACTCTGTCAAGACCCTTCTATGAGCTCTAGTCACCTACCAGCAAGTTGCACAACTGTAAAGACTCATTCTGTTCCTCTCTCGGGATAGCCTCCAGCACTTGGAAGCAGTTCTGAGATGTTTAATCTGCACCTTGTTCAATCTTTCAGGAGCCATGGTGGTTCCCAACCTACCAACTAGGGGTGGGCGAAATATTCCACTCCGCCAGCAGAACTGGCAGCCTTTTGCCAGCCCTGCATCACGCTTTCAATGCAGACTTCCGGCAGAATTCAGCCAATCACCACGTGGCAGATTTTTTTCTCGCATGCGGCTCCAAAAACGTAAGTTACCATGACATGCCTGCTGAGTGGCAAACAGTTGTGCAGGACCACATGAGTACTTGTGCAAGCCTTAGCAAATAAGCCTTAGCAAATAACTCCCTTAAGGTGATAAATAGGGAGCTCTCCCACTGTCTTATCAACGGGGATCTTGTCAGATAGAGGAAGGACTGGTCCTTGGCAGATTCCTAGCAGAGGGGAACCATATTGCCAATACAAGCAGCAAATATAGCTCTTTTGACATGGGGGGGGGGGGATATCCTTGATAGGAAAAAATACCTAGTAGGCCCTGCACAGAGGCCCTCTTTAAGAAAGTAAAATCATAGGCATTGACTTACTCTCTCATTCACTAACTTACACTGGATACTTTCAGGGAGGGGCATGAAAGTAATTTTAACCTCATGCAATTGTTTAATCAAGAATAGAAACCCGCCCCAAAATAGAAAGTGTTTTCTGATTTAGCTAGATAACTGTAGGAAAGAACCCGCTCACACTCGGCATTGCCTGTCCATCTTTCATGTCCCTTGTGCCTGTGTGAGAATCAGATACCTTCTTTTTACTACCAGACTTATATTGAACCCTCTCCATCCATTCCTATGTTGGGCACCACCCTGAGCACCTCCAGAATAGCCCTCAAACACCATCTCCTCAAAGTGAGGCCTCCCATCTTGTTTACAAGCCTTCCATGACTCTGCTGGGTGTACCTGAGTGATGCTTGATGTGAACTATAACTGCAGCACCTTGACATGGTCTGGCAATGCTTTGGTATCCCAGGGCAGGCAGACTGCTGTGCACTGGCTGTCATATTAAATTAGAAATCATTATAAGCAATGACCGACAACTGGGACAGATCCCTTCAACCACCCTCCAATACCCATCAGTCTATTGAAGGTATAGACTACTCTGCACTCATTCCTGAAGAGAAGGTGCTTAGCCAAAGCAAATACAGAAAATCATTATCCCATAGTGCAGGCCGCTTTGTCTCCAGCTCTATAATCAAATGTTGCGCAGTGTATTTTTCACTTTCGTTATCACGTCATAATCCACCAGCCAAATTTTATTTCCAACAAGCCAGCACTTTGCTCCAGCCTGCTAGAACTCTGGAATCAAAAGTCCAATCTCATAGCCAGACAGACATTGTGATCCTTTAAGTGGCAACCCCCCGGATTTTTTACCTTCACTTGTCTAATTTGCACTGAACCCACTTTTGTTGGCCACAGGGCTCAGCGGCGGGTCATTCCATGCTTTAGGAGCGATGTAGCAGAAGGCTCGACCGCCAGTTCTGGTTTTCCATTACATGTGGGATTTGTGCGAGTGGGAGTACGGATGAGTGGAGGTGTCTGGAAGGATTGAGAAAACAGGTGCAATTGTCGAGGTGTGCTGGGCCAGTGTTAAATAGTGCCTTGAAAGTGTGTGTGAGGGGTTTGAATTGTGCTCATTGGTGAATGGAGATCTAGTGGAGCTCCTTTAAGTGTGGAGTGGGAGGTTGAGAGTGAGTCTGGCTGCTGAGTGGTCTTTTGTTGATCATAGCATAGAGGGTGTTCCCATATTCCAGCGTGCTTGTGACGAGAGAGACCATGATGGTTTTCCAGATGCTGACTTGGAGCCATTTGAAAATCTTCCTTAGCATCTTCATGGTATGAAAACAGGAGTCAGTGATGGTGTTGACTTGAGCGGTCATGTCCAGTTTGCTGTTGATGATCTTGAGGTTCTTGGTGTGGATGGTGGTGGTGGGTGTCAGTCTTAGGTCTGTTGGCCATAAGGTAGGGTATCCTGTTAGGTGCTCTTCCTGAAGATTATGATTTTGCTCTTGTCGGTGTTCAGCTGTAGAGAGTTGATCTTCATCCACTGGGCAATTGCAGTCATACAGGCTTTGAACTGGGCGTTTTTTCCAAGAGGGAGACAATGAGTTGCGTGTCATTGGTGTAGGAGAGGACTTTGATATTGTGAGAGTGGATGATGCTGGCTAGAGGAACCATGTATGCGTTGAAGAGGGTCAGGCTCAGGGACGATTCTTACAGAACACCGAAGATGAGGTTGCGTGGGTCCGAGGTGTATCAAACTGGCTGACAGGGTCCTTCCAGTCATGAAGGAGCAGATCCATCGGGGAGCGTGTCCTTGAATTACAATGTGGTGCAGGCTTTGGATGAGGATGAGGTGGGCGACTGTATCAAATGCTGCTGAGAGGTGCAGGAGGATGACGGCTGTACTTGAAGCCCTGGCACTGACTATTTTTAAAACCCTGACTGCTGAAGCATCAGCACTGATTATATTGAATACTCTGACTGTTCTAATGCCCTGGGATTGATTATATTGGAGATCCTGACTCCAGCACTCATTATATTGAAGACTTTGACTGTACTGAAGCTTCAGCACTGATTATATTGAACATTCTGACTGTACTGAAGCCCTGGGACTGATTATATTGGAGATCCTGACTCCAGCACTGATAATATTGAAGACTGTGATGGTACTGAAGCTCCAGCACTGATTATATTGACGACCCTGACTGTACTGAAGCTCCAGCACTGATTGAAGTGAAGACCCTGACTGCACTGAAGCCCTGGGACTGATTGCATTGGAAACTCTGACTGTATTGAAGCCCTGGGACTGATTGTATTGGAGATCCTGACTGTACTGAAACGTTGACACTGATTATGTTGAAGAACCTGACTGTACTGAAACTCAAGCACTGAGTATTTTGAAGAACCTGGCTCTACTGAATCACTGGCACTGATTATATATTGAAGGCCCAGCAGTGATTGTAATGAAGCCCTGGCAATGAGTATATTGAAGACCGGGCCTTGATAGTACTGAGCATGCACTGACTGTAATGTAGGGTGTCCAGCCGTCCCGGATTTGCCGGGACAGTCCCAGTTTTTAACCGGCTGTCCCGAAGATTTCAGCAATTTTGGGTCAGGTCCCGGATTTCAGTGTGGTTCAACTGCAAATAGTGGAGGCGCGTTTTATGTGTTGCAAAGCAGTACTGGTGAGCAGCTCTTACGGAAATCCATTTAAATAACATGTTTGATACTGGGTTTAAAACACGACTTCTTATCTTAATGCAGGGCCCGTATTTCTGTAGTGATCAGCGCTGTCATTCTGTGCCCCTCGGGTGACTGTTGTGGTAGAACTTCTATTTTTCCAAACCTTAAAGTTTTAGCTTTCAAAATCTGGTCCCCCTGCTGTAAAGGAACCTGGGTTCGGACTGACAGCTGCCCTGGTACCAGTGCTTAATTTGTGCTTGTTGTTTCCGATGCGGAGCACCGGCACTTATATTTGAGGGCCGGCGCTTATTCTTCTGCCTCAAGCATTTACTGCGAGCAAAAGACACAAATAGGAAAGACGGATGAAGGGAAAAACGAAAAAGCGTCACAAAGTGGAGAAGGCAGAAAGCTGCAAGAGTGAGCTGAAGCAGCAGGGAGTGGCTGTAAATGGACTAAAGAGGGCCGAGACGCCTTCAGGATTAGGCTGCCTCAGTATTTCATGTTCACACATTTATTTGCAGCAGCCGCAAATTTTAGAGGAGGGCTTTCAGCACCGGCACCTTTTTATTTACAAATTAAGCACTGCCTGGTACTGATCGCACTGAAGCCCAGCATGGGAATTTCTCTGTCCCCGCGTTGGTGACACTGAAGCCCTGGCACTGACTGTAGCAAACCTGAGATGTTATTTGAAGTTTAGCCTGGTGACCAGTGCAGGAACAAATGACCCCGCAAGTCCCCGCGGTCCGGGGGGCCCCACTCAGCACATGGCCTCAGTGAGTTCGTAGAGGAGACCCCCCCATGTGATTTGAAGGGTGGGGGTCACTCCAGTTTCGTTACGCCACCGCTGGTGACCGAACTGAAGCCAAGGCACTGAGGCCCGTATTTATACTTTTTGACGCTAAACTGCGCTAACGCAGTTTAGCGTCAAAAAATTTAGCGCCGTCTAACGCCATTCTGAAGCGCCATGCGGGCGCCGTATTTATGGAATGGCGTTAGCCGGCGCTAGCAGACCGGCGCTGCCTGTTGTGCGTGGAAAAAAACCACGTACACCAGGCAGCGCCGGCGTTGGGGAAAATGGCGTTAGGGCGTCTTAAAATGGGGCAAGTCAGGTTGAGGCAAAAAAATCGCCTCAACCCGATTTGCGCCATTTTTTACGACGCCCAGACGCCATTTAAATGACTCCTGTCTTAGTAAAGACAGGAGTAATGCCCCCTTGCCCAATGGCCATGCCCAGGGGAGTTATGTCCCCTGGGCATGGCCATTGGGCATAGTGGCATGTAGGGGGGCACAAATAAGGCCCCCCTATGCCACCCAAAAAAAAAAAAAAAAAAAATGTATACTTACCTGAACTTACCTGAATGTCCCTGGGGTGGGTACCTCCAGCCTTGGGTGTCCTCCTGGGGTGGGCAAGGGTGGCAGGGGGGGTCCCTGGGGGCATGGGAGGGCACCTGTGGGCTCATTTTGAGCCCACAGGCCCCTTAACGCCTACCCTGACCCAGGCGTTAAAAAGTGGCGCAAATGCGGGGTTTTTTGGACCGACCACTCCCGGGCGTGATTTTTGCCCGGGAGTATAAATACGACGCATTTGCGTCGCCGTCATTTTTTTAGACGGGAACGCCTTCTTTGCATCTCATTAACGCAAGGAAGGCGTTCACGCAAAAAAATGATGCTATTTGCCCATACTTTGGCGCTAGACGCGTCTAACGCCAAAGTATAAATATGGCGTTAGTTTTGCGCCGAATTTGCGTCGAAAAAAACGACGCACATTCGGCGCAAACGGAGTATAAATATGCCCCTGAGTACACTGGGGGCTATGGTAGCGTGATCAAAGCCTCTCAGCTCCCAGCTCCAGACTAAGATCCCTGCTCTTGAAAACGGGCGCCCAAAAGTACCTTCGTTAGACTGAGCAGTAGCCAGCTCCAGAATGGGTTGACTGGGACTACAAATCCCAGAATGCAGTGAAAAAAAACAAGACTGCACCAGCTATTTATGTGCGGGAGAGCTGTGATGCAGGGCCCTATTATTCCAGACTGAGCTCATTGATCTTGAGGAGGGCAGACCTGCTATATATGTCCATGTGCTTTTGTTTCTTTTTCTACATCCAAAGAAACTGGACAGCAGTCAGACATGGACCTGGGGACCGTGACCGCTATGGAATGGATTTCGTTATAGCTCCATCCCGATGACACCCCCTTCCCACACATTTCATACTTTGGCACACCGCCCTCCCAGCTGAAGGGGGAGTTCCCGGCCGCTGAGACTGGACGCCGGACAGTGCCGCATTCCTCCCGGGCAGGGACACAGGGTGCGGCCGTCTGCGGAAAGGAAGGCCGACACCGAGCTTCCCTTCCCGGCAGCTCCCGCGCCCCCGCTTCCACAGGATGCCAGGCGTGAAAGCAGCAATTGTGCCTGTCCTTGGCACCGAGCTGACTTCTACACAGCGCCCACTGCCCGCTCCAGGCGCTGTTTGTAAACATGGACTTTAAAGTCCGGGAGCACACTGAGTGAAAAGTTGTTCATTCCACCAAATAATGAAAAAAAAAACCAGCTTTCAAGAGAGGAGAGAGAATCTTTTTTTCCATTCAGAATTATGAAAGGATTTTTTTTTCCATGCAGTAAACATAGGCTTTTATCCTAGTCCATAAACTAAAGGGCATATTTACAAGAAAGTGGTGCATGGCATTAGTGCCAATGCACCACTTTTCTTCTATCGCCCATGCCCCACCTAACAACACCATGGGTGCATCAAAAATGTTGACGGCTAATGCTGCAAAGCACAGGGAGGCCCATTGACTACAATGGGTGCGTCATGTTAACACCTGCTCTGAGCAGGTGTTAAAAATGACAGATAAAATGGCACAGTGAAATCTTGTAAATTTCACTGGGAGCCTCCTTGCGGGGGAACGCCCCTCTTGCACACATTATGCCTGGTGCAGGCATAATGTGGCACAAAGAGTTACAAAGTAGCAAAATGCACGCATTGCACCACTTTGTAAATCTGGCGCGGAGCTTTAAGAAAATGATGCTATAGTGGTGCCCACGGGGCTAGTAAATATGCCCCCTACTGCATTAATATGTGTGGCCACAGATTTGAGTTTTTCTAGTGGCCCTGCGCTGAGGCCATATGGCCGCAGGGCTGAAAAAAAGGTGCACAAACAAGAGGCAACCTGTTGAATGAATTAGCCAGTCATGGGTCACACAGACTTCTAAGGTGCATTGACTGATGGGAGGGGCGAACCAAGCAATCCTTTAAAAAGAAGACAAGTTGTGTCCCATCCCTGGTCACCCCCAAACTGAAGGGATGCTTGTAGGCGCACACCCTCTCTTAACAAAAGATGGAAATGGTGAAAAATGTTCCTAAAATTAGATGCACACATTTGGAAAGACTAACATTTCGATGGCTCACAGCAAAGTGGGTTTGTCATGATCCAGGAAGCGTGCAGGAGGTTTCAGCCCTACAGACAAAGCAGAATTTTGCCAGATGTGGTGCTCCCTGTGTCCATATAAACAAATTATATTTTTCATGACTTTTGCAGTAGCTTCCTGCCTTAATTTGTATTTTTGAAACCACCCATGTCAGTCGCGCTGTTCAATCGCTCTCTGCTAATTTTGCAGCCTTGTGTAAACATGGAGGAGAACTTCAGAGACCACAACTTCTAGAGTCCTGCACACAGGGGAACTTCCATCCTGCAGACGGCTCCAGATACCTCCTGCCTTTGTGGGGTCTACATAATTTGGGAAGTCAAAAATCATCCGTCCATGGGCGACGGAGGAGGGTGGGGAAAGAAGCAGAGTTTTCAACAGAAAATGGGCCTGATGTGCCAAGCACAGGTCACAAACCAGTTGTTGTTCCTGCACACTAGCGCCTGGATACCCTGACGGGCGACAAGCAGCGCTCTACAAATCCACCTTACGTTACACACACATGGTCTATAACCTGGGTCTCATTTTATGATGCTACTGACTTACCAAGCAGGCACCTCGCAACATATGCGTTTGCAGAAGTCCTCAAAGCCCTCCGCATCATTCACTACACATCAGTCATTTTGTAACACCCTGCAAATGACGTAATGGCACAGCTGACCTCCGACTCTGCATTCCTTGTGAACCTTTGTATTTTAAGCAGTCCTGTGTAAGGAATGACACTGGGGCATGTGTTGGTTGTCTGGACCACTGTGTGCTCCCCGTGAGACCCTCCCCAGCAAGGTCACAGCGGAAACTGTCCAAAAGGGACGCAGTTGGTTACCACTCCAAGTCTGGTAGAGCAGTGGTTCCCAACCTGTGGTCCAGGGACCACTGGGGGTCCGCGAACCCTCCTCAGGGGGTCCACGACTGCTTAGAAAATTCAATAATATTAACAGATTAGGTCCCCAGCTTTCAGTAATGATTCAGTGGGGGTCCCCGGGTTCCAGTAATGATTCAGTGGGGGTCCCCGGGTTCCAGTAATGATGAAGTGGGGGTCCCCGGGTTCCAGTAATGATTCAGTGGGGGTCCCCGGGTTCCAGTAATGATTCAGTGGGGGTCCCCGGGTTCCAGTAATGATTCAGTGGGGGTCCCCGGGTTCCAGTAATGATGAAGTGGGGGTTCACAGAAGTCAAATGGTTGGAAACCACTGTGGTAGAGGTAACATTTGAATGGTTTGTGATTGCAAGGGCAGTTACAAACCCAGGGGCATTTTGCAGCACTGCCCTATGCCAACTGGAAAAGGCAGAAATGCACCGTGGGAATTCCAGATAACCAGTTCCTGCTGTAGACAGTGGGCTGCCTATATCTACAAGAAAGACACCTGACATTTTGGGAATTCCATTAAAATTATGGCTAAACCGAGCACACGCTCAGAACCGCTATCTAATTTGAACTCCAATCAAGTACATTTATGTCAAATTGGTCACTATATTCAGAAATATGTATTTCAGCAGCCTGGAGCCAGGACCATTTGCCGTGGGGCAACTGGAATTCCCACCGGAGACGATCTTAATGGAAAACTGACTACTAAAAGCTTTCACGTGTTTCCTCGAGCAGGCACCAATGAGCTCCGCGGCGCTATAAATCACACGAAGCACAAGGACAGGGCACAACAGTTCATTTCTTAGGTGAACCTGCGCTTAATGGTAGCTCGGGGGCCTCGGCCCCCTTCGGCGCTCACAGTTACCAGGCGCTAGGATCCGCGGTACCTCCGGGGCCTCTTCCCGCCATCGCAGCCTGCCTTAGGCTCACAGCGCCTGGACTGGACGTGACCGGCCTGTAAAGCAGCACAGAGCCCGCAGGCGGCCTTCCTTTCATGGAGGCTCTCGTGCCTGTGGCCTCCTGACTGGAGGCTGCGGGAGGCACGCCTGCCCCACACACACTTGTGGTCAGACATCTGCTTCCACATGCTTTCCATCCGTGTTCCTCTTTCCTTCTGATGGACGCAATGGAACAGGAAGGTTTGTGTTTCTGAGCTGAATTTTCCTAAAGGGAGACTAACTCCATGGAAACCTGCTTGGGATTGTACTGGTCCCAGCCGCCTGGCTAGCTATTGCGCAGCAGGTGCAGTGGCACCGGGGCCCAGAGATCTAAGGCTCTATTTTACCACCGAGCGACCGGGCAGGGCGGGCACTGTTCTTGCTTGCACGGGGACAGGCTATGGATTTGTTGCATCTGCCACATAATCCATCATCTACTGCATAAAAAGCGCTTCGACACCTTGTCAGGGGTAGTAAGCGCTATATAATAAATACTATTTCAATTACAATTATCTACCGGTTGTAACAAAAAACTAGTTCTAGATGTAGGATATCAAAAGTTACTAAAAACATGGCGGCTCGCGATCCCCTGCATCGGAAGGCCCCGCACAACGGGTGACTGGTCATCTTTCAGTTGCTTATTGATGTATTTGGGTAATACATTTATATTAATAAGGTCATTACTTTCCTAGGCAGTGTTCCCAAGTGTAAAATTGACAAAATAATGAAGTCATACCATCACAAAATGAGCCATAGTTCACCACATAATTTGCCCATTCGTGCAACATAATTTAGTCCACCCTGCTGCATAATTTGCTCCTCCTCTGTCATATGATTGGTGTGGCCACCATGCAGCCACATCTTGTCAGATAACATCCGAGAACGTGAACAATATGGTACATGAATAAGGTTTTAAGAAGAAAGTACATCCCCCAGTGGGTCGACCCATGGAGATAACTCCATCAACCTACCTCTTCCCTGCGTCATGAACACAGAGAACATGAGAGCCAGGAACACCTCTCAGGTCCTACTCAAATAGGGTGACCAGATTTTGGGGACCAAAAACCAGGACAGATCAGACATAAAAGGAGGACTAAAGGCTTTACTCTCATTTTTATATCTGGATTGTCCCGTTTTTTTGCGTAGCTTTGTGAATGTGTGCCTATACGTGTGTGTGTGTGTGTGTGTGTATATATATATATATATATATAAATAAATATACACACACACACACACATTTACAAGACTACATATATAAAATTAGCTATGGCTTGACCTCCCACCTCCCACCCTGCACCCCAAACCCGCCCCAACCAACATCTCTCAGCTCCCCACTCCATCTCTCTGCTGGGAGCAGACAGGGGACTGTATTGCCTGACAGTAACAGACACATTACTTTAATTATTTCATACTTTGTAGGCGTCTTTCACTTATGCTTCCCTAGATGATCTGACCTTTGTCCCAAAAACAGACACATTTATTTAATAATCTGACCTTTGTCCCAAAAACCGGGACATTTATTTAAAATTAGGAGAAGCGTCAGGACACCGGGACGGTCTGCTGAAAACCGTGATAGTCCGGGGAAATCCAGGACGTCTGGTCACCCTATACTCAAAACAACACCCAACCCATGCCAAATAGATCATGTGACCTTTATACATTATTGCACGCACCACTATGACCCAAAGCGGGCGAGGCCTGTGCGGTGCTGCTGGAGCCCACTAGGGGTGCCCTCTGCCATTCCACCATCTTCAAGTGCAGCTGTCAATACTGCAGGTTAGCACCTAGCATGGAAAAAATAAATGCCAAGGCTGGTTCAGCCAATCAGAATGCTTAACACAACGTGCAAGCTTTCTCCGGTCAGTAGTAGGGGAGGAAGCAGACAGAGATGGTGGGTGGGTTTATTTGCATATGTCGGTGAGTCTAAGGAGATGGGTGTTATTGCACGCATGATCTCAGGTGTTAGGAAGCACAGTTAATTGCCCATGCCCTCATTGTGTGGCCTTGGATTGGGCTTGTGAGTGACAAAGGGCAATAATACTTAAAGCATTGATATATACTGTGATCTGTTTCTGAGTAGTAATAATTTAAATCCATAAGATACTAACAAACGCACAGTGGCTGCAAACTGCGCTCAGGCTTTCTGTGAGCTGACTGATTTTGCAAAGCAACTTATGTACTAATATGTTGAGTTGAAAAATCACCATTTGCAAGGGGTCAGAGAACCCTAATGAACATTAACTAGGCAGTTTGCAATTTGTGACCCCCTGTGATTGGCTACAGCAGAACACCCTTCCTAAGTTTGTATTTCCAAATGGAAAACTTTCTTTTAAGCAGCAAATGTGCCTTAAAGGAACCAGTGTTGCTTTAAAAAATAAAAAATAAAAACTTTTGCATTATATGAAAACCTCAGGATGAGCAGGCAGCCGTCCAGGGGACATACTTCCAGCGAGACTGCCCCAATAATTCCCAAAGGAGAAGGAATCTCAAGGATGCACTTTCCCTACTGCAAATCAGTTTCACCTCCTTCCAAACCCAGTGATTTTGCAAATCCCAGTGTTTGTGATTACCAAATCCTTTCATTGATCAGGCCTACAAAGCGCCATTTAGAAAAAATATAGGGGGTCATTACGACCCTGGCGGCTGGCGGTATGTTGGTGTTCCGCCAGCAATTATGACCGTGGCGGAATTGCCACGGCCATACTGCCGGCCCCTCCACTTTCCCGCCAGGATTCCGCCTGGCGGTCATAATCCCCAACCACCGGCCTGTCCATGGCAGTACACACCGCCATGGAAAGGCCGGCGGTAAGGGGACTTGGGGTGCCCCTGGGGGCCCCTGCACTGCCCATGCACTTGGCATGGGCAGTGCAGGGGCCCCCAGACATAGCCCCGTCGCGCATTTCACGGCCCGAATTTCGGGCAGTGAAATGCGCGACGGGTGCTACTGCACCCGCTGCACATCATCATTGCCGCCAGCTCTATTACGAGCCGGCAGCAATGTTGATGTGACATTTCCGCTGGGCCAGCGGACGGTAACACTGTGGAAATGTCATAATAAGGAGACAGAAATACCGCCGGCAATGGCGGTATTCTGTCTCCCGCGTAATGACCCCCATAGTCTGTACTCAACAACAATAAAGGGATAACCTGCCTACAATAGGATGCATACTGCCTGAAATGTATTTTACTGACTGTGATTATATATCACAAAGAGCACTTTCGTTTGCCTGTAGGGGTAGTTCTCGCTCAGAGCTGGCAGTGCTAGGTGTAGTGTGAAGTTCAGAGTAGAGATTACCTACTAACTCTCCTCAACCCCAGGTCTCCATAACCAAAGCAACTAAAGTGGAGCTAGGCAATGTCCCTTCTCTCGGGGCTGAGCTGAGAACTTCACGCAGCAGGACTCATTGTAAAAGATGGACACCATATCTCAGCACGCCAAAAACACTGGCTCTCAGTTTTAAGTTTGCACCACCAACTCTGGCACTGGGTGGAGTAGCACCAGCAGAGGTGCTTCTGTGAGGCTAGTTCAGGACATATGGTGGTGGTCTGTAAGTAGGCATTGATTCCATATGAATGGTGTAAACTAAAGTCTATTGCTCCCAGGCAGTGGTAGGGGGAACACAGGAGCCGGGAGGGACTTTAAGGGATGGCCCTTCCATGTAGCAAGGTAAGGTTGTGGATTTAGGGCACCGCCTACTGGTGGTACCAGACTACTACAAAAGGCACAAAAATGTACATTTTGAGTGTAAGGGGAACACTTCAACAGGGAGAATGTTAATTTGCCTGGAATGCTGAAAATCCTTGTAGCTTCCTTGGTATCCATTGTGCTCTCTCATGGTGGTTTTACAGCATATCAATCTGAATGGGAGCAAAATCCTAGATTAATTGGCCACTTTGGCACTGGTAGATACCAGCTGAGTCCTTTAAGCATGAAAGGCACAGCACAACATTTCATAACACTGGCAGTGATCCATGAAGCCTGGATGCTGCGTTCATTTATTTCCTGCTGCCAATCGAAACATCTAGAAGACCATTGGCGGACTGCACTGCATCACCGAGCCGTGCATGCCCTGACCTACATTCATTGGCGCCACGCTGAAACGCAGCAGGGCACAGCTCCATTGGAAGACTCTAGCGGTCCCGTCTGCCCTTGGCTTCTCAATGGCACGACTGAGACCCTCCAGGCCTGGTCCTGTCACTGCAGTCCCAGCCAACATCAGCCAATCAGAGAGCAGTTCTCAACCGAGCTGCCTGCACTGAGCCACTGAAGAGAAAAATCCAGCCAGGTTTTCAGAATTCCACAATGAATATGTATGAGGCCTATTTACATATAGTAAATAACGGAGGAGATCATGTGCATGCTTAGTGATCATTCTGAAACCCCCTTCTCCCCCCAGCCCAACCCTATTGCTCAGCCAGCCAACGCCTCCGTTGTGTTCATTCAAGAAAGAAGCAGCGCTTCCCCGGATGGCGCGGTCTCTGCTTTGGACCAATGATTTGTTGAGTTGGTAACATTCTTCAGAGACTTAATCGCTTGAAGTAGGGTTGCAGGAGTTCTGCAGCACCCCCAAAATAATAAGGAGGAGGTTACATTTTATCTAGAGGTCAAATGTCAGGCTCAGCCTTTTGAAAAATTGCTGCTTATTCTTTTTACATGGAGACTGGTCTTTTCTTTATCTGACTGAAAATAGAGAGGATATTTTGTAATGTGAACAGTGCAACAATCGTGCTGAGTGTGAAAGGAAAGGCTGTGGGATGTTAATTGTTTTTCTAACATATAACAAAACTTAAACTGTACAAATATTTAAAAATATATCAGCAGACAGGTAGGCACAAATGAAATTCAACCTTTTGTAAATCTGAAGTGTGATGGGAATAAATATATTAATACGATCAGAATTAATAAAGACACTTTACTAGGTGACGTGCAATTGATAAATATTCACTGAAACCCGGTTTCCACACATTAGCATTTATGCAATCTATATATATAGTGCCATTGGTAAAACTACAGCAGCCATTTCTTTGGAAAATTTGTTGTCTATTAATGATGGTGCGTTACCACGCCATGCTTTAGTGAAATATTTTCAACAGTATACTCCAAAATGCACCCTGGCCTCATAACACTTCCTTACCACTCTCCCACTCACTGCATGCGGTTCATTTGCAACACTTGTTCTTTGTGTGGTGCTTTTTCGAAAACTCTATGAGTTAAGTGATATAACACACATTTTTCCAGTGCCACTGCTTAGGCTAGGGACATCGTAAGGATCCGGCGGGCCCTGGACCAACCATAATTTGGGAGGGGGGGGTGCCTGGTCAGCATAACTCAGAATTTAGTAACCACTTTCAGCTCACTTATCAATCAATCAATCAAAGAGATTTATAGAGCGCGCTACTCACCTGTGAGGGTCTCAAGGCGCTGGGGGGGGTGGCCAAAAGGGTGGGGGGATGGGAGATCACTGTTCGAAAAGCCAGGTCTTGAGGTTCTTCCTGAAGTGTAGGAGGTCCTGGGTCTTGCGGAGGTGGGTGGGGGAGGGAGTTCCAGGCCCTGGGGGCTAGGTAGGAGAAGGATCTGCCTCCGGTGGTGGTGTGTTTGATGCGAGGGACAGTGGCGAGAGAGAGGTAGGCGGAGCGGGGGTGGCGTGTGGGCGTGCGGAAGGTCACTCTTTCGTTAAGGTAGGCAGGGCCGGTGTTGTGGAGTGATTTGTGTGCGAGGATGAGGATCTTAAAGTGATCCTTTTGTCTATGGGAAGCCAGTGGAGGGATCTGAGGTGTGGTGAGATGTGTTAGTGTCAGGGGAGGTCGAGGATGAGTCGTGCTGCTGAGTTCTGGATTCGCTGTAGTTTGCGCTTGAGTTTTAGTGTGGTGCCAGCGTAGAGGGCGTTGCCGTAGTCAAGCCTGCTGCTGATGAGTGCGTGAGTGACTGTCTTTCTGGTCTCTGTGGGGATCCACTTGAATGTTTTTTTCAGTATGCGGAGTGTGTTGAAACATGAGGAGGTGAGGGCGTTGATTTGTTGGGTCATCGAGAGGGAGGAGTCCAGGATGATGCCGAGGTTGCGTGCGTGGTTTGCGGGGGTGGGTGCGGGGCCTAGCGTGGTGGGCCACCACGAGGGATCCCAAGTATTTTGTGTGGGCCAAAGAGGATTATTTTGGTTTTGTTGGAGTTGAGTTTAAGGTGGTTGGCTGTCATCCAGGCGGCGGTGTCGAGGAGTGCAGTGTGTAGGTTGGGTTTGGCGGTGTTGGGGTCACGGGTGAGGGAGAAGATGAGTTGAGTGTCATCAGCATATGAGAGGATGGGGATTCCGTGGGGTTTGATGATGTTGGCTAGTGGGGTCATGTAGATGTTAAAGAGTGTGGGGCTGAGGGAGGAGCCTTGGGGGACTCCGCAGGTGATTTTGGTGGCAGAGGATTGGAAGGGGGGAAGACAGACTTTTTGGGTTCTGTCGGTGAGGAAGGAGGTGAGCCAGTCCAGGGCTTTGTGTCTTATCCCGGCGTCGTGAAGGCGTGTGCTGAGTGTGTGGTGGCAGACAGTGTCAAAGGGCTGCGGAGAGGTCCAGGAGTATGAGTGCTACGGTCTCGCCAATGTCGACTCTGGATCTGATTTCGTCGGTGCATGCTATGAGAGCGATTTCTGTGCTGTGGTTCTTGCGGAACCCAGATTGGGAAGGGTCGAGTGTGTGGTTTGTCTCGAGGAAGTGGGATAGGCGGGAGTTGACTATTTTTTCCGTGACCTTGGCTGGGAATGGGAGGAGGGAGATAGGGCGGTAGTTGGAGAGGTCGTCTGGGTCGGCTTTGGGTTTTTTTAGGAGTGCGGTGACTTCCGCGTGTTTCCAGAGGTCTGGGAAGGTGGCGGTTTCGAATGAGCTATTGATTGTGGCTCGGAGTATGGGGGCGATGGCGGGGCTGGCTCTGTTGTATATTCGGTGGGGGCATGGGTCGGAGGGGGAGCCAGAGTGAATGGAGTTCATAGTGATTTCAGTTTCTTCGTCGGTGGTGGGGGCCCAGGTGGTGAGTAAGTTGGGGTGTGTGTGTGGTGGGTTTGTGTTGGGTGGGTGGGGGGTGTGTGTGGAGGATGTGTGTGGTGTGAAGTTGTTGTGTATGTCCAGGATTTTGCAGTGGAAGTGATCTGAGAGGGAATTGCAGAGGGTTTGTGTGTGCGTGGGGTCTCGTTGCTGGCTTTGGGCTTGGAGAGCTCTTTGATGATGATAAAGAGTTCTTTGCTACTTTGGGAGTTGTTGTCAATGCGTTCCTTGTAGTGTGCTCTTTTGGCGGTGCGTATGAGTTGGTGGTGGATGCGTGTGGTGGTTTTGAGGGCGGCGAAGTTAGTGGTGGTGGGTTCTTGTCTCCAGGTTTTCTCTGCTTTGCGGCATTTGCGTTTAGATTCGTGGAGTTCAGTGGTGAACCATGGGGCGTTCTTGATATTGCGGGTGGTGATGTTTTTTCTGAGGGGAGCGAGATTGTCGGCACAGATGGTGATCCATTCGTTGAGGTTGTGTGCGGCGGTGTTGGGGTCGGTTATGTTGGGGGGGGTTTGTGTCAGTTGGGAGATCAGGTGCTCCGTGGGGATCTTGCCCCACATGCGGTAGGGGGTGGTGTGATGGTGGTGGTGTGTGGGTGGTTTGTTGTAGGAGAAGTGGACGCATTGGTCTGTCCATTGGAGTTTGGTGGTGTGGGTGTAGGTGACGTGTTGGCTTGAGGTGAAAATTGCGTTGAGTGTGTGTCCAGCTGAGTGGGTGGGGGCTGTGACCAGTTGTTTGAGTCCTAGGTTGGAGAGGTTGTCTAGGAGGGAAGAGGAGTTGTGGTTGTGTGGGTTTTCCAGGTGGAAGTTGAAGTCGCCGAGGAGTATGTAGTCTGTGGAGGTGATAGCGTGCTCGCTGATGGGGTCAGCGATGGTGTCACAGAATGGGGGGCGTGGTCCAGGGGGTCTGTATATGAGTGTGCCTCTGAGGGTGGTGGTGTTTTTGATGTGGATGAGGAAGTGCATGTGTTCTGCGTTGTTGAGGGTGTTGAGGGTGTTGGTGGTGACCTTGATGGTGTCTCTGTGAAGGATGGCGTTGTCGCCTCCTGGTTTGTTGAGGCGGTCTTTGCGTTGGAGTTTGTAGCCTTCCGGGGTGGCTATGGCTATGTCTGGCTCGGATGTGGGGTTTGTCCATGTTTCTGTGAGGAAGACGATGTCGGGTGAGTGTGATGTGATGAGGTCCCAGAGTTCTATGGCATGTTTGTGTAGGGACCGGGTGTTCAGTAGCAGACAGTTGAGGTGGTTGCGGGTGGTGTGGTTGTTGTGATGTGTGATAGTGTTTGCGGGGATGCTTGTGGTGTTGTTGAAGGTAGAGGTGGCCTTGGCGTGGGGCTTGTGTAGGTTGTGGGGTATGTTGGTGGGTGCGGGTGTTGTGTGGAGGCTGTTGTGTTTTGTGTTGGTGTGGGGTGCGTGGGGGGTGGAGCAGGAGAATAGGCAGGTGCGGCAGGAGAAGGGGCCTTGTGTGTGTGTGGGGGTGGTTTGAAAGCAGTTGGGGCGGACTCCGGGGTTGAGGGAGAGAAGTGAGTGGGGGTGGTAGTGTAGTCTGGGGGAATTTTGGCTGGCAGGGCTAGGGGGACTGGCGCTGGGTGCGGTCCGGGCGCGGACGGGTGCAGACGGGCTTGCCTCTGGCGCGCCTCTGGCATGCCAACGGCGCGTCCGCGCAGCGACCGCCATTAAGATGGGGAAGTGGGAGGGAGGGGCAGCTGGGAGGCGGGAGGCGGGCGGGAACAGGAGAGCGAATGGGGGCGGGAGGGGGCGGGGAATGAACAGAGCCGGGGGATCGCACAAGGGTCAAGATGGCCCGGAGAGGTAAAAACAGTGGAAAAAAGGCAAAAGTACAGAAACAATGAACAAAAGAGCAGCGGAAGGTAAAAGGATACAGGAAGGTAAAAGGATACAGTCAGAAACAGTGGGAAGACACAATCAGAGAGCACACTGCACTGAGTAGTCGAGAACAGAGGGAGACAGAAGGTAAGAGGATCTGGTCAGAGAGTGTGGGAGGGCACAGTAACAACAACACAGTGCACAGAGTAGCAGAGTACAGCGGAAGACAGAAAGTGCAGGAACAGTGGGAAGGCGCAATAACAAAGACACTGAGACGCAGAATACAGCGGAAGACAGAAGGTAGAGGGATCGGTCAGAAACAGTTGGACGGCACAATAACAAAGACACAATGCACAGGATAGAACACTTACCAGCAACGCTGGACACCAGGGAAGAGGAGGGGGGCTTTGAACTTGCGATCGGTCGCGCGGGCGGGGTTGGGGAGAGGCGTCGCAGCAAAGTGGTGGTGTTGGCGCAGGGGAGCGAGCTCCGGCCGAAAGGTCAGGGGTCTCTCACCTGCGTCGCGCAGCGACCGCCATGAAGAGGGGGAGGTGGGAGGGAGGGGCAGCTGGGAGGCAGTCGGGAACGGGAGAGCGAATGGGGGCGGGAGGGGGCGGGGAATGACCAGAGCCGGGTATCACACAAGGGTCGAGATGGCCCGGAGAGGTAAAAACAGTGGAAAAAAGGCAAAAGTACAGAAACAATGCACAAAAGAGCAGCGGAAGGTAAAAGGATACAGGAAGGTAAAAGGATACAGTCAGAAACAGTGGGAAGGCACAATCAGAGAGCACACTGCACCGAGTAGTTGAGAACAGCGGGAGACAGAAGGTAAGAGGATCTGGTCAGAGACAGTGGGAGGGCACAGTAACAACAACACAGTGCACAGAGTAGCAGAGTACAGCGGAAGACAGAAAGTGCAGGAACAGTGGGAAGGCGCAATAACAAAGACACAGAGACGCAGAGAATAGCAGAGTACAGCGGAAGACAGAAAGTGCAGGAACAGTGGGAAGGCGCAATAACAAAGACACTGAGACGCAGAGTACAGCGGAAGACAGAAGGTAGAGGGATCGGTCAGAAACAGTGGGACGGCACAATAACAAAGACACAATGCACAGGGTAGAACACTTACCAGCGACGCTGGACACCAGGGAAGAGGAGGGGGGCTTCGAACTCGCGATCGGTCTCGCGGGCGGGGTTGGGGAGAGGCGTCGCAGCAAGGTGGTGCTGTCGGCGCAGGGGAGCGAGCTCCGGCCGAAAGGTCAGGGGTCTCTCACCTGCGTCGCGCAGCGACCGCCATTAAGAGGGGGAGGTGGGAGGGAGGGGCAGCTGGGAGGCGGGAGGCGGTCGGGAACGGGAGAGCGAATGGGGGCGGGAGGGGGCGGGGAATGACCAGAGCCGGGGGATCGCACAAGGGTCGAGATGGCCCGGAGAGGTAAAAACTGTGGAAAAAAGGCAAAAGTACAGAAACAATGAACAAAAGAGCAGCGGAAGGTAAAAGGATACAGGAAGGTAAAAGGATACAGTCAGAAACAGTGGGAAGGCACAATCAGAGAGCACACTGCACCGAGTAGTTGAGAACAGCGGGAGACAGAAGGTAAGAGGATCTGGTCAGAGACAGTGGGAGGGCACAGTAACAACAACACAGTGCACAGAGTAGCAGAGTACAGCGGAAGACAGAAAGTGCAGGAACAGTGGGAAGGCGCAATAACAAAGACACTGAGACGCAGAGTACAGCGGAAGACAGAAGGTAGAGGGATCGGTCAGAAACAGTGGGACGGCACAATAACAAAGACACAATGCACAGGGTAGAACACTTACCAGCGACGCTGGACACCAGGGAAGAGGAGGGGGGCTTCAAACTTGCGATCGGACTTTGGTTGTATCATTGCCAACTCTCTTTCATGGCCAGCCTACATCTGGGCCCAAGAGTAGACCAAACAGTTTCTCTTTGGCTGGCCAGCACCAGAGAGACAGAAAGATTATCAGTCGGAAACAGCCTGTTGTATGTGGTGCTGCGGACTGCGGTCTCACTTCTGGCCTGTGCACATGGAGGGTGTTTTTTGTGTAATGCACTCCAGATCCTGCTCTGTGAGGAGCAGGGACTGTGTGCCAGGTGGCACTAGACTGCACTCGCACCAGCCCAGCAGCGGCTTCATGCAGAAGTGGTTTCTGCATTAGGTCGGAGGAGCGTCACCCCTCCGCTGCGATGCCAGCAAAATGCAAATATAAAAAATAAAATGGTAAGAAAACCAATTTATTACCATCCTATTTTTTATGCTGGCAGCTGAGTATGAGGGCGGGGTCAGCAGCAGGGAGGAGAGGTGTGTGCTTGTCACTTTGGCTCGCTGTCTTGCAACAGGCAGCCTGACATGCGCACTTTAAACAGTCCAACTCGAGCTGTCTAAGACAGCTGGGTGGCGATCATGCACAGGCCCCCAGTGCCTACAGGAGGGTTGAACCAGCCCACTCCAGTTAATCCTGGTCCTTCTCTCATGCTCCCTGAGCAGCATGAGAGCAGCATCTGAATTGGTAGAGGGGAGCTGGCTGAGGCTCAGGGAGCTTGTGCTGGGGTCACGACCTCTGACAAGAGGAGCACCGAGAACCAGGTAAGTACATCTATTTTTCTTGTATTCAGTTTGACTTAACTCACTGACGGGCACAGTGAGAAACTTGTAGTACCTTCAGCCTCAACTCCCAAGCTCTCAATTGTGGCCCATTATAAACACTGTTTAAAATGGGTCCCGTTTGAGAGATTCGGTGTTGAGCCTAAAAGCACTTCTGGTTTTTAGCAATGCCTCTCAGTGGGTCAAATATTCGCCCCACCACTGTTATTTGCCGTTGGCCGCCACTTGCTCCATGTGGATGGTAGAACCACGGAGGGAGGGTATAAATCCACACAGCACGTTGACACGTGGCCTTCCCGCCTCATAAGCAGAAAGACTAGTGGCCTGGCCAAGCCTTGTACCCTCATTCTATGTTGTTAGACTGTAGTTAGTCTGCAGGACCACGCGGGTACACAATGCTGATGGGTGGTGTTGTTTACTGCACAGCCTGTGCTGTGGGCAGCAGGTATCCAGAATCAGGAGGCAGCAAGCTATGACCACACCACCTGGCAGCAGCCCCAAAGGGAGGATGCAATCACAGAGGAATCACATCATTTTACTGCACAGTAGGTGTCACATGCTGAAAAAAGACAAAGGGCGGTGCAGGAAGGCTAAGCCTGTGTATTTTAAAAAGGTAGCATTGGACAGCCTGGGGTGGCTCAAACACGGAAAGAAAGTCAACAAACTTGTTACTTTTTAACTCTAGACAGTGTGGGAGCTGTCCTGAAAGGTTAATGAAGGGGCCCTTTAACGGTGGTGCCCTGGGCCAGAGCCCTCCTTACCCATGCTTTAAAACGTCTTGGCTTAGGCAATACAAAAGGGTTCACATTAGACCCAACCTGGTGATAACTCACAGAGCAGCTGCCCCCTGAATGGGGGCTCCTATCTATTGCATGCAGTCTGCAGGGAAGCATCACGGCCTATGGGGAAGTTATTATTCTATAGGATACACTTTTAGTTATATGAATTGTCAAATTAAAATGGAAAAAATAAACATTGCATCAGATAAGCACCCGACACCTCTCATAACATGCTGTAAAATGTGGGAGTAAATCTCATGGGCCGCAAATGAGTGTTTTAGGAATGGGGTGCTTTAAAATACTAAGGTTATTATCAGTGTTCATGAACTTTTCCAAGACCCATTCCCGGCCAGAAACCAGTAGGAGACTTACACCTGCCCGGTGGCATCAGTAAATCTGTGCTCAGTGTAGACTGGGAAGGGATACTCCAAACCTGGTGCCTAATGCAACCCCCTCTCCGGCAGTCATGCTCTGTGCAGAAGCACGCGTGTGGAAATTATTTCGAAGAAACATAAACTGCAATTCACACATTTTCCAGGAGTCCTCCGGGAGCACGTCACAGCTTCCCCCCTTCAGAGACCCGTGAACCAAATCCTCTGAGTTAGAGGCTCCATTTTGAGGTAATTTACACCACCGAGCAGTGCGGTATAAGACATATTCCACTTGTTGGCTCAATAGAAAACAGAATTCTGTCACTCCTCGGGCCCTCGTCCACCCCACTCTAGGAGTCTGACTGTAGGGATGGTTCAAAGGTCAATAATGTTTGATGAAATGTCTGAATCGGTTTCCAGAATGTCCTGGAGAGCTTTACTTCCTTTCCCCACATTTAAAGTACATCTACCACACCTCTTGTTGGTGCACACACACCCGCACACACATTGACAGCAAATGCTGCACATTCCTGGAGGTCCAATCATTCCACTGCACCCTCTGCCAGCAGCTGGCAGGGGTCACAGCGGTTCAAAGAGGAGGGAAGACAAGAGAAGAACCAGTTTCCTTTTTAGGTCTGGCCCAAGAGAGCATGCCCTGCCTGTTGCAAGACATACTCCTATCTTACAGCGGGCGTAGAGCCCACCCATTGCTTACCATTGGCTGGCTTCATTATCACTCTCATTTGATTGTTTCTTATTTGCTAGCTTTGTGGGCTTTTCTCTACTTGTGTTTGTCCTGGCCCCGAGTATGTACGTACTACTATGTGTTTCCACTGCTGGCTCCTTCAGGTGATACATTTTTCTTTTTGTCTTAGCACTCTATGAAAGTGCATGTGTTTTCTGCTGTCTCCCTTGTGTGCTTCTTCGCCCGCCGCACCCCATATTCCTCTAGCTCGCCAGTGTGCTTCTCTAAGCAAATCCAATCTCGCACCCCCACTCTCAACTCAACACTAACTCATACCTTATGCTAATAGCAAGACATACACCTCGTCATCACCCATCATACCGTCCCTTCCCCTACTTTAACTATCACCCCAGAACATCAGATTTACTGACTCCCGAACTTCCCTCTAACCCCACTGCTCACCCCAACTCTCACCCTTTTTAACACAACTGTTTTTGACTTTTTGGTATATTGTACTTCTATGTATTTTTTTACATTTTCTACTTTTTTGTAGGCCTGTGCAAAGTTCTAATCATGCTGAAGTAATCAGCATCATTTTGGTAATTCCACTTTACGTTTTGATGCAAAATTACCCCAAATTTACACCAGTTCACATAATTTTGAGTAATTTGACACAAAATCTTACCGCAGGGGCACAGCAACAACTAAAATAGTGAGTTTGAGCAGCTGCTGGCTGCAGCCTTTCGTGTTCTGTAGCATTTTGCATTTTCCATTTACGAACTCAATGTTGCATTTTGCATAAAGAAAATAGTGCTAAATAATGGGTTACATCTTCCTGGAATTGCACATAATCTTGCGCCGCTTTATTGTAATTTCGCATACTAACACTATAGCAAATTATGTGAGTTACGCCCAACCCTACTTTTACACCTCCACCTTCCTTGTACTGTGCCATTTTACTCCTGTTTTCACTGCAACCCAAACCTTGAGCAACAATACCACTTTTCCTAAAAAGAACATGCTTGTAAGGCCGAACATCCTGAGGGTAGAAGTTAAACACAACACAAAGTGCCAGGAATGCATTCTTGCCAATCACACTGATTCAGACATTAAGAGTCCGCCTTAAAAACTGTGGGGCAGCACTAGAGCCCACTTATGTATCTGAATTAAGCTACTTCTTTTAGAGAAACTGTGGACCTAACCTGCTAACATACGAATACCAGCTCTCGGGGCAGTGATTACCAAAACTCCCCAAAGATGTTCGGTGCTTAGCACTGCTTGGCTCTCAGCTGCTGATGGTGTTTAGAAGTGCCTGGCTCTCAGCTGCTGATTGTGTTTATAAATGCAATGCTTCAACTGCTGATGGTTTTTAGCACTGCATGGCTTTCAGCTGCTGATGGTGATTAGAACTGCATGGCTCTCAGCTGCTGATGGTGTTTAGAACTGCATGGCTCTCAGCTGCTGATGCTGTTTAGAACTGCATGGCTCTCAGCTGCTGATGGTGTTTAGCACTGAATGGCTTTCAGCTGCTAATGCTGGTTAGAAGTGCATGGCTCTCAGCTGCTGATGGTGGTTAGAACTGCATGGCTCTCAGCAGCTGATGGTGATTAGCACAGCATGGCTCTCAGCAGCTGATGGTGTTTAGCACAGCATGGCTCTCAGCAGTTGATGGTTTTTAGCACTGCATGGCTCTCAGCTGCTGATGGTGTTTAGAAGTGCATGGCTCTCAGCAGTTGATGGTGTTTGGAACTGCATGGCTCTCAGCAGCTGATGGTGTTTAGAACTGCATGGCTCTCAGCAGCTGATGGTGATTAGCACAGCATGGCTCTCAGCAGCTGATGGTGTTTAGCACTGCATGGCTCTCAGCAGCTGATGGTGTTTAGCACAGCATGGCTCTCAGCAGTTGATGGTGTTTAGAAGTGCATGGCTCTCAGCAGTTGATGGTGTTTGGAACTGCATGGCTCTCAGCAGTTGATGGTGTTTGGAACTGCATGGCTCTCAGCAGTTGATGGTGTTTGGAATTGCATGGCTCTCAGCAGCTGGTGGTGTTTAGAACTGCATGGCTCTCAGCAGCTGATGGTGATTAGCACAGCATGGCTCTCAGCAGCTGATGGTGTTTAGCACAGCATGGCTCTCAGCAGTTGATGGTGTTTAGCACTGCATGGCTCTCAGCTGCTGATGGTGTTTAGAAGTGCATGGCTCTCAGCAGTTGATGGTGTTTGGAACTGCATGGCTCTCAGCAGTTGATGGTGTTTGGAACTGCCTGGCTCGCAGCTGCTGATGGTGTTACTGACAACACTGCACTGTACTGGTCCAGATATATCTGCTGTTGAAGAGATGTGTGAGAGAGGACAACGCTGTCCACAAATGTCGCTGACCTATGTTGTGTCACTTATGTCTCTTCGTATAATGAGGTCAGATGCCACGAGGCCATGACACTGACCTCTTCCTGATCACTCTTATTAATTCAAAACCAGCACATGAAACAGAGGCGCTCCGAGCCCGGGGGGATAAACCCATCTGACCCGCCCCTCCATTTTCATGACTGACGTAAACGTTTTTAGAAGAAACAGCCATAATAATGCTGTTGTTAATGCTCTAAGTTCAAAAGTGTGCCAAAATCTCACATTTTATCGAACTTTGGCGGAGATTTAAAGTCCACACTCATTCCACTGAGCTCTCTGGCTCCTGCAGATGAAAAGCAACATGCTCTCTGTACACTGTAAACACTGCAGTGCCTCATCAGGGTATGAAGTGCCACAAGTGTGATTATAAACAATCACAAAACAATGCACTTGACACCTCTCCTATGCAGCACTTGATAATGCTTCTGTATCGACGATAACCTCAAACAGAACACCTTGAGCCATTCATGGGTGAGAATCGAAGACCTGTACATGGATGGGTATCAAACACATGTACAAGAGTGAGTGTCAAGAACTGTACAGAACAGAGTATCAAAGAACTGTACATGGGTGAGTATCAAAGAATTGCACATGGGTGAGTCTCAAAGAACTGCACGTGTGAGTAGCAGAGAACCATATATTAGTGAGTATCAAAAGACTGCATATGGACGAGTATCAAAGACATGTACCAAAGAGTATCAAAAAAAGAAATTTAGAAAGCAGAGTGTCAAAGAACTGCACATGGGTGACTACCAAAGATTCATGCATGGGTGGGCACCAAAGAACTGCACATGGATGAGTTTCAAAGAACTGTGCAGGGCAAAGTATCAAGGAACCGTACAGGGCAGAGTATCAAAGAGCTGTACCTGGGTGAGTATCAAATAACTGTACATGGATGGGTATCATATAAAAATACATGGGTGAATATCGAAGAACTGCACATGGATGAATATCAAAGAACTGCACATGGATGTATATCAAATTATGGGTGAATATCGAAGAGCCATTTCTGGGTGAGTATCAAAGAACGACATATAGGTGAATGTCAAAGAACCATACATAGATTAGAATCAAACAATGCTGTATGGGAAAGTATCAAAGAACTACACCTGGGTGGGTATCAAAGAACTACACCTGGGTGGGTATCAAAGAACCATACTTTGGTATAGAAAAATTATATATTGGTGAATAGCAAAAACCTATGCATGGGTGATTTCAAATGACTGTGCATGGGTGAGTATTAAAGAACTATACATGCGTGAACTTCAAAGAAAGGTACAAGGATGAGTATCAAATAACTTTACAGAGGACAGTATGGAAGAACTGCACATAGGTGGGTGTCAAAGATGAGTATCAAACAACTATACGTGGGTGAGTACCAAAGAACCATCCATGGTTGGGTACCAAAGAACCATACATGGGTGGGTACCAAAGAACTATACATGGGTGAGTAGCACAAAACTGAACAGGGGAGAGTATCAAACAATCATCCATGGGTGAGTACCAAAGAACCGCACGTGCAGGAGTATCAAATAACTACACTTGACGAGTATCAAAGAAATGTACAAGGGTGCGTATCAAAGAACTGTACAGGGCAGAGTTTCAAAAGCTGTACATGAGTGAGTATTAAAGAACTGTACAGGGGTGAGTATCACAGAACTCTACCTGGATTGAGTATCATATAACTGTACCTGGGTGAGTACCAAATAATACATGGGTGAGTATCAAAGATAACAGGGGTGAGTATCAAAGAACTACACACAGATGAGTATCAAAGCATGAACATTAATGGAAGCAACAATATGTGGGAAAAGGTGTTGCAGGGGCGGGAGATGTCCATGTATAACATAAAATAATATGTGAATATATATATATTTATCTATAACTGTACCTGGGTGAGTACCAAATAATACATAGATGAGTATCAAAGATAACAGGGGTGTATGTTTCCCCCCGTGGGATTCAAAGTGACAACAAGTACCTGATACCTACATATGTACATATTCACCTATATGCAGTTCTTTCATAATACCTGGGTGGTTCTTTGATACTTGTGTGTGTAGATCTTTGATACTCACCCATGTATTATTTGGTACTCACCCAGCTACAGTTTATATATATATATATATATATATATATATATATATATAAACTCTATATATAACTATATTTATATATATATAAACTCTCTCTCTATCTCTCTCTCTCTCTCTATATATATATACATATATTCACATACTATTTTATGTTATACATGGACATCTCCCGCCCCTGCTACACCTTTTCCCACATATCGTTGCTTCTATTTATGCACAAAGCAAGGTGTGCAGATATCATCCATGGGGCAATCGGCCTTAGTGTAAAAAAACAAAAAAGTAGCTGGTGTCTCATGTGACGCTCCCTGCCTTTCTAATCACTCCTCTCCAACGCACAAGGTAGGTGGTATTCTAACCCCCCCACCCACTCTTTACTTCCTCAGTCTGCCCACGCAGACGTGTTGACGCTGACACGATATTTTCCTGAGAGGTCAGGTGTCATTGCCACGCCGTGGGCTTTGCTTGCTGGGCTGATGCAAGGGTTGCGGCGCCGAAGTGCGAGAGCGAATGTCTGCCGCTCTTACAGCCCCCGGCGCCGTCTGTTTCCCAATATTACAGTCTCTTCCCCTGATGGCTAAAAGCCCAGGAGCCGCCGTTGCATCAGAGTTTGCAAACACCGGCAGTGCCTGAGGAGGGAACACACCGAGCTCTGCACTGCCAGGGCCTGGATGGCACATCTTATCTTGAGCACCAAGCCCAGGGCACCCGTGGGTAGGCCGGAGAGGGTGCTGTGCCCACCTGCTGGCCATGCCCCCTGTGCAGGGCTTGGAAACACAAGACTGCATGACTGAGCCCACAGAGACATACGTGGCCTGCAGGGAGACGGAGGCTGCTTGTTTCTAGGGGTCTCCGTTGCTGCAACTGGAGAAAGCCGGGAAGCAGAGCCGGTTTGTGTTTCCAGGTGTTTCCTTTACTCAGTTAAAGCCAGCTGCAAAGCACCCGAGAGTGTTTTCTCTCATACAGGCTTAAAAGGCGGCCTGCAGCCCTTCAACTTTATTGATGTGAGTGAATTCAAAATATAGCGCCTTAAGACCAAGCTGAAGCTCGTTACCTTGAAGTGGAAGTGTAGCATAAAATGACGGGGTCCCCTACACAATGTAGTGTGGAGCCCCCGAGTCTCCTATATCTTAGAGATATCATTGACCTTCAGTTGGAGAAGGGGGTTTGGGCTCCTCCCTGGGCTGCAGGGGACTGCGTTACTCCCCTGGTTTGAAGGCGGAGGGCAAGAGATCTGCAGCTCCCTCCCGGCAAAGACAAGGAGCATCCAAGACCACCTGGCATCTACGAAGGCAGAGAAGACCTCGTTTTCCCCCAACAAATAACTCAAGTTCTACCGAAGGCCTGCCGCAGAAAATCCAACCTGTCCCTCAAAACTGCCTTCCTGCAAGAGACTACAAGGATAAGAACCATTCCAGCAACCACAGGAGTTTTTGCAAAACATCTCAAGATGACAAACCAGTTTCAGCACCTATCAATCTAAAGGAAGAAAAAAGCACAGGTCTCCCACATGGCCTAGCACATAGCATGACCCACCAACTCTCTGTATTTTTATTTCATTTCATTCACACGGGTTTGCAATATGCATTTTGCACAACTAAAGTGCTTCTAGGCTGACAAGGGGTAGGAGAGGTGGAGTCATCTAAATTAAACTAGGTAGGTTTTCACTTGCTTCCGGGCTGTGGGGCGGCTGCAGGAGTGTCACAGGTGTGCAGGAGGCTGTTCCACAGATTGGGTCAGTCGTTGAGAAGGTTGGTCTCCTCCATTTTGGTTCAGGAGTGTAGAGGTGATTTAAAATGTTAGATCTCAAGTTCCTGGATAAGGTGTATTTTTGTCCAAAGTGAGACAATGAATCTTGAAGATGATCCTGTTTTTACAGGCACATGGGGCCAGTTTCAAGGGGAATTGATGGTGTGCCTCACTGTGCCAAGTTTGGCAGTGTCCCGCACCATCATTTTCACAATGCAGGGATGTGCCATATTTACTAGAATACGGCGCACACCTGTGTTTCCACCTGCGCCGGTGGAGCTAGGTGCTCTTAAATATGCCCCGTAGTCAATATTTCTGAGGGGGTGTTTGACGAGTGATTTTTTATGATATATGAGACAGACTATTACATTCTGGGCTTTTTTGGAGTGTGTTTACTTGGTAGACTGGTAGGCCATACTACTATGGTTCCCACAATGGCAGGCTGGTGAGTTTTGGGTATAAAAGGGAGGGGTTGTGTGAGCAATTTAAGTTGTTGGAAGACAGATTTGACCACTGCACCAATTGAGAGGTGAGGCTAAGGGCACATCCCAGAGGAGGCCTAGGTTTATCACACTGACGTTGATGGGAACAGTGTCTCCTAAGAAGACAAAGGTGGGGACAGAAGGAAAGTGCTTCAGTAGCCTGGGGGTAGGGGAGGGGGTAGGGCCAGGATTTTGGTCTTTCAGCCGTTGATTTGGAGGGTGTTTTTGGTCATGAAAGCTTCAGTTGCTCTGAGGTCAAAGCTTACACTGTCAAATACATTTTTGGCGCCAGTGACTGTGTTGAGCTGGGTGTCGTTAGCAAAGGAGTGGACTTGGAGCTGGAAGGAGTGGATGAAATCCATGACAGGTTTTACATAAATGTCAACAAGGCGAGGTGAATGTGGTGAGACCTGAGGAGCTCCACAGGTTACTGGAAATTACTTGGAGGTGAACTCTCCCAAGCACCTTTTTGAGAGTGGTTACTGAGGCAGGATTTCAACTGTAGTAGACCATGGTCAGGGACATGGACTATTAATCGGGGTCTGTGCAGTAGGATGTTTGGTCCAATGTATGAAGCGGAACTGACAGATCGAGTGCAATCAATATAAAGTGACATATCTGAGAACGTCATCCAGTTCTTTCTCGAAGGCTGTTTCTGTCCTGGGTTCAAGGGTGGAATACGGATTGGTAGGGATCGACAATTATGGAACTCCAAGGAAGGTGAGCAACAGGGCGAATTTGTTTCATTTCTCCTCCTTAAAAAGGGTTCATTCAGGAGGGAGATGATCACAGAAGTCAGGGGAATTGTCCTAAATCGAAACTTATAGACATCAGTTCCCGCTAGGCAAGGATTGTCTGAGTTGCTGCTAGTTGAGGTAATTAAGTAAGTAGGCAATGGGTCATTCTTGGGGTCAGAGAAGTGAAAAGGACACTAGGGCAGTTCCTCATCTGAAGTAGGCACCAGTCCAGGGCAGAGAAATGCAGTGCTGACTACATTGCACCTTTTCAATGAAGGCGGAGGTACCAGGAATAAAGTTCATATTTGGGGGTGTATGGTAGCTGTGGTGGATTGGGTTTGGGAACATTTGGGACCAGATGTACTTAAGTAATCATTTGCAATTACAAAATAGCTATTTATTGCGATTTGCTACTTGGTAATCACAAACACCAATGCACAAATGTGTCTGACACATTTTATGATTCCCAGTGGGTCTCAAATAAGCCTACCTCATGAATATTAATGAGGAAGGTCTCGGTTTGCGACCCATTGGGAATCGCAAAAATCACAGTGGTGGTGACCTGCTGGGGTCAGCATATCACCATGTTTGAAATTGCTTTTAAAAGCAATCTTTTTTTTTTTGGAACGCAGTGCCTTTCTCTTAAGGAAAATGTGCTGTGTATAAAAAAAAAAAGAAAAGGTTTCTTTTCATGTTTTTAAGAGTAGGTGGTGGTCCACGGGACAACTGCATGCCCTTAAGATGTTTTTAGAAGCGTTTACAAAGGGTTAGGTGTCCCCTGGAGACCCCTTACTATTTGCGAATGCGATACTACCCACTTGAAGTTAGTGGTAAATTGCAAATGTTTTGCAACTGGATTTTGGTCGCAAAACATTTATACATTATACCAGTGCAATTCGCTATTAGGAAGGGACGACCTAAATACGGCCCTTCCTAATACCAAATCGCAAGCCCAAATTGTGATTCAAGTAGCACGTTAAGGAAACGCAATTTGGCCTTTGTATACTTAAAAACCTTTTTGCGTTAGTAGACAGCCCGAGTCTGTAAATCGGGCCTTTTACGAATGTAAAAAGGCTTTGTACATCTGGCTCCAAGTGACTACACTGAAGAGTTCCTGAGGACCTTTGATGGCACTGTGGATTTTCTGTGAGTAGAACTCCTGCGTATTTTAAGACTGGCTTCATGGTAAGTGGTCATGGACCATTCGGGGGCAGTGATGAGTCCTGAGATGGGAATCTGCGCCAGATGTTTACTGTTAGTGAGATCGTTTTTTTAGAAATGCTATTGGTAAACATCAAGAACAGAATGATTCTGCGTTGTTTGTTTTTTGGAGCAGAAAAAGGTGGTCATTGAATAATTGTACGTGTATAATGTGGGGCGCGGGGGTTCTACACTGAAAGAGATGGTGTGATGCTCTGGCCAGCAGAGTGGGGCGATACACTGAGGATCCAGATGTGGAAGTGATAGTGGACAACAGCTTTTAAATAAAGCCCTTTGAAGTGCAAGAATGTTTCCAGCAAAAGTTTGGAGTCCAGTCTTTACCAGCCTGGGGCTGTCCTAGAAACCACAAGCAGGTGACTCAGTCACAACACACATGATACACATTAAAAGGTGCAAAGGTGGGACTACATGCCATGGCAGCAAACAATCCTCACCATATACTGAGAGCAAACAAAAGTGCAAACGCACGCGTTGAAGGATAAGTGGTCATTATTATGCACAAGGTGAGATGCCAAAAAGAAACAGACAGGACTCCAGCCAAAAACACAAAGCTACCTTAACAGACATCCAAGAGAACAAGAACAAGAGAACTTATCCTTTTCTAAGTATGAACATGCATGATATCTTGTCTGAGTGAAATCCGGAGCAGCGGCATTACCAGGCTCGAGTAAAGCACCATCAAGAAAGAGGCGATCCGACAGCAAGGGGCAGATTTAAGAAAAGTGGCATTGCACCGAGTGCACCCAGTCCAGCGCCTCTTCTCTTGTGCCCCTTAGCTCCCCCCACCGCCACCATGTGCGCGCCGTATTTGAAATATGGCGCACCATGGCACAGGCTTAGGGGGCAATAGCGTCAACATTTTTGACGCTATGGATGTTCTGTTCAGGGTTAGTGCCAACCTTTTGGCGCTAGCACTGAACAGTACATAGGGGCCCATTGTAACCAGTGGTGTGCCCCCTTTTAACACCTGCTCTGAGCAGGCATTAAAAGTAGCTGCAAAAAATGATGCATTGTGCCATTTTTGTGGTTTTTGCCATTAACGGGGGAACGCCCTCTTTGCATACATTATGCTTGGCGCATGCATATTGTAGCGCAAAGGGTTACAAAGTGGCGCAATGCATACATTGGGCCACTTTGTAAATATGGCGCGGTGTTTCTGCCATAATATAGCCACATCGCGTTAAAAAAATGACGCTAATGTGGCGATATATGACGCAAGGGGCTTCTAAATCTGCTCTTCTGCTACGCTCTCAGAACCTGACACTCCACGTCAACACGAAGCCGACAAGGTTCTTCCCTCCTCCACTTCAGAAGTTACAAAAGAGGTATCTCCAGGAACATCATGTACATAAGAGAACAGAGCACACTGCGGCCTTGGACTTCACATTCGGAAACCCTCGCCTTCTGTAAACACCTTGAATGTTTTTCACTCTCAGCGTACCACCATCCACCCACCCCTGACTCCCTGCAGTGCTCAGTGGGTCTGCAGCTTGGTTAGAGCTTTAACAGACACGGATACATGCAGATCTACATGCTTGACAAGTAGACTAGTTCTCTTTCCAGCAGGAGTCAGAGGCACACGGGGAGCAAGCAGTGGGGATGTGACCTGGCTAGGGCTGCCAACCTACGGGATGTGGCTTTATGGCTAGAGTTGCCAAACCTGGAAGTGGGAAACCAAGTTTAAATTTTGGCTTCAGCCCAAATGTCCTGTGATTCTGAGCATGTCACTTAGGGGCATATTTAAGTCCATATTTAAAATCCATGCATTGCACCACTTTGTAAACCCTTGCACCACAATATGCCTGTGCAAGACATAATGTATGCAAGGGCGTCATTCCCCCGTTGGGGAGCTCGAAAAAATTGCTATTTTTTCTGGTACTTTTAACGCCTGCTCAGAGCAGACGTTAAAAGGGGGCACACCACTGTTTACAATGGGCCCCTGTGTACTCTGCAGGAGTAGCGCAAACAATTTGGCACTACTCCTGCAGAGTACATCAATAATATAAAAATAAATTACCCTATTGCCCCCCTAGCCTGCGCCATGGTGTGCCATATTTTAAATGGGGGCGGGAGGGGGGCACTAAGGGGTGCAAGGAAAGTGGCGCTGTACTGGGTGGAGAACTACTTTCCTTAAATCTGCCCCTTCATCTCCCTATGCCTAAAAAAATGTGCAATATGGTCTGGTGCTGATATAAAGTGCTCTAATGCCCTCGGGGCAACTTTGGCTACATAAAACTGCAAAAAAAACAAAATGCCTATTGGCGTTTCATTCTCACTGGGAGGGGATGCTGGGTGTGGTACAGAAACAGAGTATAAAGTTAAAAGGGGTCGAATATTGACTGAAGGAGGAGGATTCGGATAAAAACTAGAAAGGACTATCTACTCATATATATATAAAGTTCTTTGGGTTGGGTGATGGGTGGGGTTAGGTGTTGCCAGGCAAGGCAGACTTGGGCCAGAGTTTGTTCTAATCAAAGCCTGAGAGTTCCAGGCTCAGGTGCACTTTTACACATGTCCCTGCTCCCTCCCCCCCAGTAGTGTGACCTGGTCAGCTGGTATTCTGGTCTCCTGGGTGGACGGCTACCTGTGGAATCATAAGTTAATGTGACCAATAATATTATTTAAATGCTTTTTTCTTTAAGTGTTGCATGGAGGCCTTTTCCATTATAACTTCAAAATCCTTTAGAAGTTCAGTTTTTTTAATATTTGCATTATTGCACCTCCTGGCTGTCTTGGAATGTTTAGTACAAAGGATGTTTCTTTTGATATAAAAGTTTCTGTTGGCACTCATTCCCTTCACCATAATCTCAGTCAAAACAGGAAGTAGGCGCTGCCTGGGAAAAGCATTTCTAACATGATCCCGTTAGGACGCATCAACCGGTAGAAATGTCCATTGCCTTAAACACGCCGCTAAATACTGCGGATAAATGCATTTTTACTGTCAGTGTGTGTGACGACCTACCCACTGCGGTTCAGTGAAGGCAGCCCGAAGACCGCCTCTGCCTATGAAATGAAACATGCATGGCACACGAGGCCTACCGGTGCATACCACCCTCGTGCAGGCGTCAGAAGGGTCAAACTTTATCTGCCCAGTAAACTTCACACTTTGTAAAGCTTGCAAAGTGCCCAAAGAGTGTAAAAGTCGTTTTTTCACCAAAATATAATAAAATTAATACATAAAATGAACGGATGAAAGGGCATTGTTTTGTGGGGAAAAATAAATATATATATATATATATATATATATATATATATATATATATATATATATATATATATATATATATATATATATATATATATAACTACATTTCCATAGGAAAGCATTTTTTTTGTTTAACTAATAACTTTGGCTCAGTTTGACGAATCTTCACGAAACTGTGATCTCATGTAAATCCATTCAGTAGTTTTTTAGCAATTAGGCTTCAAAATGTATGTATATTTCACAACTTGGATCCTTCGCTGTGGATTCGCGAATACTGCTGCGCTGTGATTGGTTGTCTGCGACTAACCGCAGTGGATCTGCACACCCACAAAGCTGATTGCTGGATCTATTGGCTAGCCGTATCCTGAAGAACATGTTGCTGCCACCATCCAAGGACTAGGGGACTCTTTATGGGAAAAGTCCATCCCAAGCTGACAGACGCGGTCCACTCCAGAAGGGACCAGAAGCAACCCTACACCAATTTTGCCCTGAATGGGGCTCGGCTTTAGAGTGTAGCTTGAGTCCTATGGCACAGACAGCACTCACCCATGTCTGGGCACACTTGTTGCACTCAAGGTGTCAACTGCAACAACAAGTTGATGGATGGAATGCCTAAATTTATCTAAGCCACTGATAATCATTTGGGGCTGCATTCCAGTCCATCACTGTTCACCAACTATGCCACTGTAGACAAAGGCCTGTCTTATTCAACTCTGTACTAACCCTACTCTTAATGGGAACTGTCTACCCCCGAACTGCCAGACGAGGTTCCTCCAAAAAGGACCACAAGCAACCGAAGATCGTTTTCACCCTGGTTGGAGCTCGTCAGTAGGGCATAGCCAGAGTACTATGGCACAGTGAACATGGGACCCATGTCTGGACACTCCTGTCGCACTTAGGGAGTCAACTGCAACAACAAAAAGTTCTCATTTTAATAGGAACAGTTATAGGGAGGGTACTTTTGATGTTGTGGTCCGAGTGGAGGGTTGTTGCGTTAGATGGGCCTTTGTTGTACCCAGTGGTGTAATGAAACTTGAGGAGGCCCCCTTGCAAAGTACCCGGAGACTGCGGGGGCCTTTGTTACGCCACTGGAAGCACCTTGACCTGTTCTGGAAGGAGAGTCAGGGAATGAGGCTAAATGGACAACAGGAAGAAGAAAAAGGAGGCACTGAGCTAAAGAGGAATGGGACTGGGAAAAAGGAGCTGAGACAGTAGGGGAGAAGATTAAGTATTGGAAATATCAAAAAGGCACACTAGACAAAGGGGGGTTGGAAGAGAAAGAAAGGAAGGAAAACAGTGTGATGAAGATATACTAGGTGATTAGGCCTTGGCAGGAGCCTTGCAGTGCCGCGGGGGGGCAGAGGTCATGACCACTGCTGTACTAAGCGAGGAGGCGCTGCTATATTTAAAGATCCGCTCCTGCCTCGGAGGGGACTCTGTTATGAAGGGAGATGCCCGAAGCATTTCCCTTCACAGCAGTGAAATTTGCAGAGGAGGCGCCATGTCAAAGCTCAGCTAAGTTTTTTTGTTCAGAGGAAGCAAACTTTCAAAGAGGGAGTTTGTTTTCTCTAAACAAAAAGTAAAAGACTTGGCAGGGAAGGCATTTTTCCATGTGCCTGGGGCCATTTAACATTTTCCCTGCCCATGGCAGGGTAAGGCATTCCACACACGGGCAGGGCAAAATGAGTGACAGTAGTCCCGCCCTCACTATGGTGGGAAGACAGTCACCGTGACCCCGCAGTCCTGTGGCAGATAGAACACTAGGTCAGGGGCTACTGCCAAAGGAGCCAGCGGAGGCTTCCATGACAGCTACTCAGCGCTTTCCCCAACTCAAAAAACAGCAGACAAACCCCAGGTGTGCTGGGGCAGGAGGACTGCAGCGTTACGGTGTTCCCCCTACTCACCCAAATCCTAAATAAGGCCCCAAGTTTGACAATTTAAATCAGTTACTCAAGCCATTCATCAAGCTACCTAGCACCTTGAATTGAGCCGTTATCATGAAACTGTATGGTACTCATAGCGCCTGAGTGTGCTTAACCTATAAACTCCAGGGTCATATGTATCTCACAGTTAAATGGCAAGAACTCGTATATTTAAGTTACTTCCTAACTCATCACATGAGGTAGTAGTTCAGACATACTTATACCTACACATTGAAGTGGAGTAAAATACTTTAGGCAGTTGTTTTGATATTACACACAAAGCATTATTGGTTTCAGAGAAGTGGAAAGGCGGCTAGGAGCGTTCCTCATCTGAAGCAGGCACAAGCCCAGAGCAGTCAAAGTGGCTGCACTGCTTTGTGTGAGAGTGAGCAAGCATGACAGTTCCATAACTACCAAGGTAGGGCACTGATCCTCCATTCCCAGGCACTGGTGCATGATTAGGCTGCCAGGTGCCACACACGCACCTTTGCACCATAGTGCAAATGTGTGCTGGCTGTCTAGCTTAGGTTTTGTAGTTGAAGGGTACCCTTTTGTCCTGGAGAGTTACCCTTCCAGTGCAAAATGCTATGTTCAGATTTACTAGAACACTTTTCCCACTTTGGATGTGTGCTGTACAGTGTGTCAACATGCAAAGTTTGAGAAGTCTAGAGAAATAAAAACTTGTCTCACACTTTCCACCTGCCTCAAGGGGGCAGATTTTCTGGTGCAAAGCTCTGTCTATAAATGTTAGTAGATAGGCCTTTGCAACAAAAAACATGGGTGGTAGCATTGGAGCGCACAGGTACTCCGCATGAAACAACTCATTGATGCAAAGCAATGCAAAGCAGCACAAAGTGCTATTGTGTTACTTTTAGGCAACATAGAACAACGATCTCCAACCTTTTCTGTAACAAGAGCTACTTACATTACATGAAACTAATGCTGCTAAACTACTATTATTTATATTGTACAGTGACCCCATAAGATTACATTAGCAGACACCCTGGGTAAGATTGTCAGCACTGTTCACCTCAGTGCATCAGGCACGGTTGCCAGCAGTACTGCAAATGAGGATTTACCAACTTAGAATGCCTCTACATGACTAAGACATACCAGCCCTAGCTGCAATGCCCCTGGCACCAAGGTTATAATACGAGTAATAAGCCTCCTCTGCGCTACATGATTTATCACTCCAATTTCATCTTTAAATATTTTTGGGAAGTTCAACCATGTTTCTCCATACATCAGCTATTTCATCTTGAATACACCTTTTCAATTTTGGTACATGTGTTAATTCACCCAAACAGAAGCACCACATTTAGTAGGCTGGGATGCACATAGAAAAGCTACTCACAGGTAGCTGGAGAGCCACCAGTAGCTCACGAGCTAGTCGATGGAGAAGACTGACATAGAAAGTAAATTGTTTATTACAACTTTGTACTGATTTACATCACTTTCTTTGACTCTGCACTAGTGCAAACCCTTGATAAATCTGCTCCATCACATCTTTGCTTGCTTCATCACAGCGACGGATAACGTTAATTGAAAAGATATTTAAAAGCATGCGTTGGAGTAATGGGAAAAGGCAGGAATCCTGCATTCACAAGATCTAAGGTTCATAGTACTGTCCCTAACCCACCCACACATCCTGCCCCAACAAAAGAAAAACAAACAACAAAACCTCTCATAAACACAGGCCGCAGCACCAGAGAGACCAAAGACATGAGCACCAGCCCTAGCACAGCCAGATATAGAGAACCAACCCCTTTTGGGGGGTTCTGGTACCACTGCAGAATCTGGACAGAGGAAGACACTTATCATCGTAGTTATGCCTTGGGCACGAAATTCTAGAAATGATTTTGTCACTTGGGCAAGTAACTTAGGCCCATATTTATACTTTTTGAGTGCCGCATTTGTGTCATTGTTTGAAGCAAAAGCTCAAAAAATATAAATATGGGCCTTATTGTCTTTATTGCGCCAGAACGCATGCAAGTTTCACATTTTTTAGTGCAATAAGCTTTCCCACAAGGTCAGCAGGAATAACAAGTAGGAGTGAAGGTCTGCTTTAACATGAAGTATCCTAGAAAGAGGGTTTCATTTCCACGGAAATGGTGTGGTGTGCCCTGCAAGCCAGCTTGCTGCATCGCGCTGCGTCATTTCAAAAGTGCAGGGATCTGTTGTATTTACAGAAATACAACGAACCCCTCTACTTTCTTCTGCGCCTGCTCACAAACTGCTGCCTAGTGCCAATGTAGGCACCCTTGTGCCTGTGTTGCAGGGATGATTGTTTAGGTACAGGAAGGGACACCTTCTTGCACATAAAGAATCATTAATGGCGTTCTCCTCTGCACTCATAGAAAGATGGAAAAACGGGGAGAAATAATGTTATTTGTCTGCACCACTTTAACGCCACCCCTGAGGGGGTGTAGGAATCTGATGCACCCCCAGCCTTGTAAATCTGGGAATGCGTCAAATCCGTCAGGTTCCATGGATGTTGTCAGGGAACACCCATGCAGACTTATGTTTGTAACCAGGCCATATTTACAAGGCCATGAAAAGTCACGAAAGGTGGCTTTGCGTGTCCTTGTAAATATGAGCCGGCATATACTGTGCCACTGGTCCTTGCACAGTCCAATTAGGTTTCAAATAGGCTCATGAGCTTGAACCAGCTCAAACTGGAATGACAAAGGGACAAAGAGGCTTAGAGCAGCCACAGACTGATGTCACACGGGCACTTCGAGAGCACAGGTCTGTTAGTCCTGTTGTTGATGTCAATAAATTGCCTCAATGGAATGTGCCAGACACATCTGCAAGTGCAGTTTCAAGAGTGTCTGGCAAGAGGTTGCGCCCCTCACCAAGGCCAGTAAATGTGCAAAAACAGGTACATTAATTACCCCTCGAGATCAGTCATGGTAGTCTGAATACAAAAACACAATTTAGCTGTCTTTATTTTTGTAAGTGTCACATAGTGCGGACTGTGAACCAAAAGCAGCCCTGGCAAATTTTGTCAGACCAGCCCCCATAGTGTGCATAGCGAGCGAGTGCAGTGAGCGAGCCTGAACACTATAACAGGGCCTGGGGGGTTCTCCCACCTCCAAGAAAATTTGGGGAAAATGGCAATAATTGTGCATTCTACAACACATTATATATTCAATTGTATTAGTTTTTAAAGCATAGTAAATGATGACCTTGCAGTGCACCATTATACGGGAATCTTTATTGGGGCTCTTCAATCACTGGCATAACAAAACTGGAGGAGGCCCCATGAAAAGAAAATGGAGGGGCTTGCCTCCGGACTCACTCAGGCCTGGTGCTCTGCTGAGGGGGCCCACACTCACCACAGGGGCTGCGGGGGCCTATGTCATGCCACTGTCTTCAATGATTCTCTCACTATCACCTTGCAACAGTGCCCTCATCTCTCCGTAGCCTCTCTCTCACGTACATTTCATGTGTTTTATAGCGCCTCTCTTACCAGTGTAAGGTATTTGGAGCACTTTACATCACACATACATCCAGAGACAATTAATCATACGAGTGTAAATCGGTGTATGGAAAATGTTATATAAGACAAAGGGGACTGCAAGGTGTAGGATTCAAGTCATCCATACTGGCAGGCATTTTTTAAGACTGCTTGGTCTGGGGAAGCATAGACTCAGAATTCAGAATGTAACACATGGTTAGGGTTGACTTTACTAATAACAATTTATTTCTACCCAAACAAACCATTTTTAGCAAAATGAAGACAATTAAGGACTGGGAAAAACATAACTTCCTAACCTGTACCATGCAGTTTGCAGGCAGCTCTTTGATGGCAGTTCATAGCTCACTGTGCTAGATTATTATTGTAACCTATGACCTGCACAGTAACAAAAGGATCTCTGTGAAAAAAGCAATATTCCACTGAGCTATCCACGTAAAATACCGGGTCTCATTTACAAGTACCTTGCGCCACCATTGCGCTATTTTTTTGACCCAGCGGTGGCACTAAGCAGTGCTTAACACTGCTCCAGATTTACAAACTGACACATTGGGCCCAATGCGTCAGTTTGTAAAGGCTTGCATCACATTATACCTGTGCCAGGTATAATTTATGTAAGGTAGGCATTGCCAGGCAAAATCCATGCAGAACTGACGCAGTGAAATTTACTACGTTTCACTGATCATTCTGCGACTTCACTGCATCAAACTTTTAACGCCTGCTCAGAGTAGGCGTTAAACTGATGCTGGGCTTTTGTCTATGGTAGCCTTCCTCGCATTGCTGGAGGTGCGTCATTTTTTTTACACTATTACAGAAATGCATCAGTTTAGTGCCACAGATGCATCAGAATTTCTGATGCATCTGTGAAAACATGTGCCATTGAGCTCTGTATAGTAAATACAGGGCATTCATGGAGTCGTTAAGAAATCGCTGGGCAGCGGTGCGTCAGTTTCTTGTAAATGAGGCCCATTGTTCTGTAATCTGCATAGCACACATTCTTTGCAGCAGGTATATTAGATAAGTCAAAACTGCTACGAGACAATTCTCTGATCTCTCTTCAGCAGATGCATTAATCACCAGTTTTATCTTGGTACTTTTATTGTTGCCTGAAAACTGTTGGATACAGAAGGCACTCTGCAGTGATTTTAAAAACTACTGCACTGCTACAAAACCGTCCCCCGGGTAGCAAAAGCGCCCGCCTACCCATGCCCATCTGCCCAGTGGTGTCACTCACTTCAGGGCTGCAGCATGTTTCATGCAGTCCACGAATCACAGGGAATAAATAGGCATAAAAGAAAGACGTTGCGTCTGAGAATTCCCCAGCTGACCCGACGCCATGGTTGCTGCAGTTTCCATGTAAATGTTTGTATCTGAGTCACGGTGCCCGGCTTCTTATAGCTGGTTGTGTCATCAACCTGGCAGGGCTGGGAGCCGGGTTCTTGAAAAGTGCGGTCTGCTCAGGATGTCTTGACTTTCAGGCACTCTGGGTTAGGAATGCATGGGCGCTAGGCAGAGCCGGTCTGTGCTAAACTAGCGCCGTAGGCGTGAGCGGAGAGAAACTCGGCGCCCTTGCCGGTGAATTAAATGAGGCAGCAGGGGCCCCTTCTGGGGCCCCCCTTGTGTTCAATGGTCAGTACCTGGATGAGCACCATCTGGCCCCAAACATCCTCGGACCTCCTGCAGCTCGCCTAAATCATCCATAGCTTAGCTGCCTCACGCAGATGATGGTTTTGTTGATGTGCGTCAGCAGGGGTCGGACGGTGAAGGAAGGGGGCAAAATAGGTGTAAAAACATCACCCGCGGTACGATAATGAGGGGCTAAAACCACTCTAAACTGGCAAATCAGACAGAAACGAACAGGCAGGAGGGCAAGGGTGGAGGAAGATGAGACGGGCGCTGCTGTTGGCATAACCTTAGTGCGCACAGCACCATCCTCCCCTCAGAATATTGGCGCCCTGGGCCTGGGCCCAGCTTGCCCATGCGAAAGGCCAGGACTGGCACTTGGAAGGACTGAAAGAACTGCAGTCTGTGCTGTCCAAGGGGCAGCTTCCGCCAGAGGAGCCACCGGAAGTGATCAGCCCGCTAGTGAGGGTCCTTGCTTAACATAGCTGCCTGTAGCCCTAGACGCCGACAGTTCTCTAGTTTACTGTGCCCTAGACACCCACGGTTCTCTAGTTTACTGTGCCCTAGACACTCGCATTTTTCTAGATTTTTGTTCCCTAGACACCCACAGGTCTCTACATTACTGTGCCCTAGACGCCCGAAATTTTCTAGATTTCTGTCCCCTAGATACCCATAGTTTTTCACCCTGGCTCTCTAGATTACACAGAGACTCTTCTTCTTTGCTCTCTAGATGACTGTGCCCGAGACACCCACAAGTTTACACCCTGGCTTTCTAGATTACTGTGCCCTAGATACCTGCAGTTTTACCTCCTGGCTCTCTAGATTACTGTAATCATGACACCTGAAGATTTCCACCTTTGCTGTATAGATTACTGCGCCCTAGACACCCACAGCCGTACCTCCTGGTTCTCTAGATTACTGTGCCCATAACACCCACAGCCCTACACCAATGCTTTCTAGATTACAGTACTGACGACACACGCAGCTATACACCAGTGCTGTATAGATTACTATGCCCATGACACCCACAGCCCTATGCCATGCACTCTAGATTACTGTGCCAGTCGCAACTCTATGGGCATGCTCTCTAGATTACTGTGCACTATATACTCGCAGATTTATACCCTGTATTCTAGATTATTATGCTCTAGACATACACAGTCCTATGCCATGATCTCTAATTTACTGTGCCCTAACCAGACAGAACACCATGCCCATGCTATCTAGACTGCTGTGCACTATAGACCTGCAGCCCCACACCCTGGCTCTGTAGATCACTGTGCCCCAGACACCCACAGTCTTATGCTGGGGATCTCTAGATTACTGTGCCCTTGACACCTGCAGCCTGCCATGCCCATCCTCTCTAAAGTACTATGCACTAAACACCCACAGCACTACATTCTGGCTTTCTAGATTAATGTGTCCTAGACATCCACAGCATTACATCCTGTCTTTCTAGATTACTGTGTCCCAGACACCTACATCACTACATCCTGGCTTTCTAGATTAATGTGTCCTAGACATCCACAGCATTACATCCTGGCTTTCTAGATTACTGTGTCCTAGACACCCATAGCATTACATCCTGGCTTTATAGATTACTGTGCCCTAGACACTCACAGCCTAATGCCCATGAGCTCTAGAATACTGTACCCTTGACATCCACAGCCTTACGTCTGCCCTCTCTAGAACAATATAAACTAGACACCAGTAGCCCTATGTCCATTCTTTTTAGATCACTGTGCCCATAGCACCCACTTTTTTACACCCATGCTTCTTAGATTAATGTGCCCTAGACACCCGCAGCAAGAGGCACAGATACTCTCTGGATTACTGCAACAATGACAACCGCAGCCATCCTGCTTTGTAGATTACCTGTAGTGCTCCGCCATGCTTTCTAGATTACTGTGCACACAACACACACAGCTGTACACCATCCTCTTCAGATTACTGTGCTGTAAAGGCCCGCATTCCTGTGCCCTTGTTCTCTAGACTACTGCACTTATGAAATCCGTAGACCTACATCCTGGCATTCTAAATTGCTATGTTCATGATGCCCGCAGTACTACGCCACGTTCTTGATCACATCATACATAACACATATATCTGTACACTCATGCTCTCTAGATCACTTTGCCTTGGACACCCACGTTCCTATGGCCATGTACTCTACATTACTGTGCCTACGATACACGCAGCACTGCACCAGGGTCTCTAGGTTACTGCAGACACAATACACACACAGCTGTACACCTGTGTGTTCTAGATTACAGTGCCTTAGAGGCCAGCATTGCTATGCCCATGTTCTCAAGATTAATGCACCCATGAAATCCGCAGCCCTATGTTCTGGCGTTCTAGATTACAGTGCCTACAATACCCGCAGCATGAGCCATGGTCCTAGAATACTGCATACACAACACACATGCAGCTGTACATCCATGCGGTCTAGATTACTGCGCTTTAGAGGCCAGCATTCCTACGCCCATGTTCTCTAGATTAATGCACATCTGGCATCCACAGCCCTATGTTCTGACTTTCTAGATTACTGTGTTTACGATACCTACAGCATTAGGCCATGGTCCTAGATTACTACATACACAACACACGCAGCAGTACAGAAATGCCCCCTAGATTACTGTGTTTTAGAGACCAGCATTCCTACTCCCATGTTCTCAAGATGAATGCACCTATGGCATTCGCAGCCCTATGTTTTGGCTTTCTAGATTACAGTGCCCAGAATACCCACAGCATGAGGACATGGTCCTAGATTACTGCATACAGAACACACATGCCGCTATACACCCATGCTCTCTAAATTACTGTGTCTTGGAGACCAGCATTCCTACGCCCATTTTGTCTAGATTACTGCACCCACAACATCCACAGCCCTATTTCCTGGCTTTCTAGACTACTCTGCCCATGACATACACAGCCCTGCAACCTGGCATTCTAGGTTACTGTGCACATGATACCTGCAGGCCTATTCCATATTTTCTAGATTATTGTGACAATGACTCTCACAGTCCTATGCCCATGCTCACTGGATAACTGCATCCACATCAGCTGCAGCTCTACATCCTGACTTTCTAGATTACTGTGCTCATTATAGAGCAGCCCTAAAAGTCATGCTGTCTATAAAACTGCACCCACATCACCTGCAGCTCTACGTCATGGCTTTCTAGATTACTATGTTCATTACAGCTGAGCCCAAAGCCATGCTGTCTAGAAAACTGCACCCACATCACCTGCAGCTCTACGTCCTGGCTTTCTAGATTACTGTGCTCATTATAGCACAGCCCTAAGCCATTCTCCCTAGATAACTGAACCCACATCACCCTCAGCTCTGTGTCCTGACTTTCTAGATTACTGTGCTCATTACAGCTGAGCCCTAAGCCATGCTCTCTAGATAACCGCACCCAGATCACCTGCAGCTCTGCGTCCTGGCTTTCTAGATTACTGTGCTCATTATAGCACAGCCCTAAGCTATTCTCCCTAGATAACTGAACCCACATCACCCTCAGCTCTGCGTCCTGACTTTCTAGATTACTGTGCTCATTACAGCTGAGCCCTAAGCCATGCTCTCTAGATAACTGCACCCAGATCACCTGCAGCTCTGCGTCCTGGCTTTCTAGCTTACTGTGCTTATTATAGAGCAGCCGTAAGTCATGCTGTTTAGATAACTGCACCCACATCACCTGCAGCTCTACATCATGACTTTCTAGTTTACTGTGTTCATTACAGCTGAGCCCTAAGCCATGCTCTCTAGATAACTGCACCCAGATCACCTGCAGCTCTACGTCCTGGCTTTCTAAATTACTGTGCTCATTATAGCACAGTCCTAAGCCATGCTCCCTAGATAACTGAACCCACATCACCCTCAGCTCTATGTCCTGACTTTCTAGATTACTGTGCTCATTATAGCACAGTCCCAAGCCATGGCCCCTAAATAACTGCACACACATCACCTGCAGCTCTAGGTCCTGACTTTCTAGATTACTGTGCTCATTATAGCACAGTCCCAAGACATGCTCTCTAGATAACTGCACCCACATTACCTGCATCTCTTCGTTCTGGCGTTCTAGATTACTGTGCTCATTATAGCGCAGCCCTTAGCAATGCTCTCTATATTACTGCACCCAGATCACGCGCAGCTGTTCACACATGCTCTCTCGATTTATGTGCACGACTCCTTCACTCCCATGCATATGCTCTGTAGATTACTGTGCAATGACTACCTGAGCCATGTGCCTGTGCTCTGTCGATTACTGTAGCCTCCTCCTAGCGCGTCTCTGTAATTACACGTAAAACTGAATAAAGCTTGTTTACAGGAATCGAAAGCACAATGCAGCTCAGCTTTAAAATAGAATATTTTCCATTTCTGTAGCCATCACCCAAATCATGGTCTATATCATGGCTTGTTATGATTCACACCATCTGCTTAGATTGTTTTTCACTGGCATCATTACCTCATCCTGCAAAAGACTGAGAAATGTTGTGAAAACTGAGGGAGAGTAATGTGGGAAGCACTGGTCGCTAGATGCTGGTCGCAAATTGTGAAGTGTGGCTGAAAAAAACCCTATAAGTAATTATGTCGTACACATAATCTTAGTAAATTCAAAAGGTCTTCTCTAACACAGACTTCAAAAAGTCAATCGCTGTGACATGGGCTGCAAACCTTTTGCCTTTGAAAAGAAAGAAAGAAGGAAAAATAAGGAAAGAAACCAGGAAATAAAGAAGGAATGAAGGAAGGGAAGAAAGAAAGAAGGTGAGAATGAAAGAAAGAAGGAAAAAAGAAAAATGCAAGGAAAAGGAGAAGAAATAATGCAAGAAAGAAGAAAGACAAGAAGGCAAGAAAGACAGAAAGAAAGAGAAAAGGCAAGAAAGAATAAAGAAAGACAAGAGAGAAGGAAAGCAAGAAGGAATGAAAGAAAAAGAAAGCAAAGAATGAAAAAAGGAATGAAAGAAAAAAGAAAAGCCAAAAAATGGAAAAAGCAATGAACAAATGAAATAAAAATGGAAAGAATAAAGGACTGAAAGAGAGCAAAAAGAAAGAATGGAAGAAGAAAGGAAAGCAAGAAAACAGGAAAGACGGAATGAAAGACTGAAAGGAAAAAGAGATGCAAGCATGAAGAAAAAAGGAATGAAGGAATTAAAGAAAAAGGAAAGAAAGAAGGAATGAAAGAGAAAAGTAAAGATGGAATGAAAGAATGAAAGGAAAGGAAGAAAGAATGAAAGAAAAAGGAAGAGGAGTGAAAGAAACGAAGAGAGGAAGAAAGGGCAATAAAAAAGTCCAGTTTTTTTACTGGGCAAAGTATATTAAAGGACTATCGGTGAAATTGAGTCCAGAATAAACATGTTCTGAAGACTTGTTCGCTTATGAGTTCACTTTTTTAATATTGAAGCTTTAGATAACTTAATACAGAACCGTTTCCAATGGATGCAATCTGTTATGCTGTGGAATGCCAGCAATCAAACAGCAAACAAAAGACACTCCAAAATGAATCTATACGAGCACTGGCAGGAGACAGGAACTGATGCAGCGTGGTGTGTGACCATGCTCACATCTGGTATAGCATCCTGCTGTCACATCAGACTCTAAGCATTAAAGCAACATCAAACTAATACATTTAAAAAAATGGGCACAGAAGGGAACAAGCTTGTATGCAGATGTGCTCCTATGAACAAGCAAGATGTAGTCACCCTAAGTGAAATTATCCAGTGGCTGAAGTGGGCTAACCCCCTGCCCCAAGCTGTATGATGTAGTGGGCAGAAGAAAAACATGAATGGCAGACCAACAGATGAAGAAAGGTGGTTGAAAGCCCTTTTAAATAACTATGTTGTACATATACGTAAAATGACTCCTGATGTGGACATAGCACCTGTAAGTACAAAAAGCTCCCGACAATGGGCTCAATGTTTTTCATGTAGTAGAAGTGAGCATTCTACAAAGTGCTTAATTTGTGCCAGTGCCCAAAGCTCTGCTCAGAAACTCTCTGTGCACTGAATACCAAAGCTGGTAGTCCTAAAAGCACCTAATTCCTTTTTAATTAACTACCATCCCCCATTCCCCTTTATCTCAGTCCAACAGGTTCCTGCTTTCTTCCTCTACAATGATTTTGGTGTCTTTATCTTCCTCAGTCTTTCCAATCTGCAGTCGCAGCTGTTGTTGGGGTAAAGTGGCGGGTCGTGGGAGGGTACCAAAAACATGTTTTTTTTTTAATTACCTCAATGCCGACCGCAACGCCGCTCTTCTCGCTCCACTGCAGGCACAGGCTCCCAGACTGCCCTGCGACCAATCCTAACACTGCTCTCATGCTGCTGCAGCATGAGAGCAACATCAGGATTGGCCCGAGCCCCCTCGATTTGAGCTCCCGTACAGACTGGAAGCCTGTGCCTGCTGTCTCCAACACAGTAACGCAGCTCGGGTTGGAGGCAGCTCAGTGAGCATGTGGGTTTGGCCGTACTGAGAAAGCCGGCCAAACCCACATGTGCACTGACAACAGTGCATCTACCACTCCCCCTCGTGCCGGTCATCTCCATTGTGCCGGTCATCTCCATTGCCCCGCCCCCAAAACTTGACGCTATGGAGAAAAATAAAACAATTATAAACATGGATTATTATTGTTTTATTTTTCAAGTTTTGCGGCTGCTGCTGCTGGTGGGTGCGACTCTCCTCTGCCATTGCAAAGGAGCCGTCGCTGACGATCTGTGTGTTTCCCGCTCGGCAAATATCTGATGCAGACAAATAAGCGCAGTCCCAAAAAAATAAGTGCCTGTGCACCCCACATGCGAACACCAGCTCAAATTAGACACTGGTTTTACAGTGTCATTTTAAGAAGCCTCTGACTCTAAGATGGCAGAGCCTGCTCATACAGTAGGAGAGAGAGTTTTACACTGCCATGTCTAGGAGCCACCTATCGATGAGTGGGCCTTGAGAGATCAAAGGCTTTTATCTATCACCCCCCCCAAACATCACTCACTCACATCCCTCAAGGCAGAGGCATCTGCTGCGTCCCCGTAGACCCAGCACAGGTCAATCAATTACACCCAAACTGGTCTGACCACATCACTGCGAAAAGTCTTAAAGCAGATAATATGTCAGTGTGTGCTTCCAACTAGATAATGACTTTGACCTCTTTCTGAAGCCAACAATATAATCTGCAAAAAGCACAGGAGAGAACAGGACAAGGCCGCGAGGAGAGCCAAAAAGCCATTTCCCAAATACATTTGGAAGGAGTTACACCAGTTGAAGAGCTCTTTAAGATTTTCAAATAATCACCCAACCCTGACGCCATTAACAATACACAATAGTAAACCAGCATCATCCAGAAAGCCTTTTATTGTTTACTCCAAAAGTAGAACAAGCATTTGCAAAGAAAGGAGTTCTGGGACTGAGATTAATGTGCTAGCACATGCGCATTACCACATTAGAACAAGGAACATTGGAGGGGGCCAGCAGAACCGGAGAGCGAGGCTATTGTTATAAAATAGTCCCTCATGCAGTTGGAAGGATACACTCAAACAGCTAACGGCATTAAATACGAGAAGACTACTTTACTGGGCTGAGCCAAGACATGAGTGACAAAGTCGCACGCCGGGGGCTGAAAGAGGCAGGTCGCAGAAAGACAATGGTTGAAAAATGTGGACCCACAGTCCGCTGTATGTATATCATTGCCAGTAGGTCTGTTTGAAAGCAGCACCTTCAAAACCTGTACATAAAACTCTATGAATCTGCCATGAATGAGCCATAGTCCTCTTTTGTTGTGTTAGATTATTGGCATTTTGTAGTGCAGTTTGCTATTGGTACAAATTGAAGTCCTTGTCTGTTCTTGGTGGTGCTTTTCCGTGCTGCTCTGAGCTTCCCGTCGCAGAATTAAGGGGCGTGTTTATGAGATGCTTGCACCACTGTTGGTTCACTATTAGTGACGCAACGGCGGTGCAAACCTTTTAATCATATCTATGAGGCCGCGCAAAGCTGCTTTGTGTGGCTCTGAATGGCCTCATAGATATGGAGTAAGACAAGGGAGCGCAAAGCCCTGTGTGCGTTCTGCATTAGGGAGACGTTCTGTGGGTTTTGCGTTGGGTGGTCCCACGCAACACCCATGGACTTTGACGCATCCCCAGATTTATATGGCCATGTAAACCTGGGGATGCCCCAAAACCTTACAGCTCTCTGAGGGGGCGCAACGAGGAGAAATATCTTATTTCTCCTTGTTTTGTTCTCTTTCTTGTGCACTACGTTCTGCAGCACACATGAATGAGGAAAAGGCCTCCCAGGATTTTGTTTTGTGCAGGAAGGTGCCCCTTCCGGCATTAAAATAATTCTTCCTACAACGCATACACCCTTGCACCATGGTAGGACGCCTGCACTGGTACTATGCAGCCATAGCGGCACCAGCGCAGTCGGAAAGGACAGGAATGCGCCATATTACATAAATACGGCGCATTCCCGCTCTTTCCCTTTGATGCAGGCCAATGCAGCAAGGTTACTTGCTGTGCTGCCCTTCACCAAAACATTGTAAATTTTCCCCTGCGTGTGAGTAGCCTTGTGGTGATATGCTTCAGGTAACACGTTGCTTTCATTCATTGAGTTAAGGGTTTCAGGGAGGTGTGGTCGAGAGTTTTACCGACTGAGTATGCATCTTTTAGGTTTATAATTTGCCAATTTCCCGCCAGATGGAGAAAGTCTTCAACACTGTATCGCAGGTACTTTGACTCTCCCAAGGGCCAACTCTCTCAATGTGAACATGCTGTGATGTGATTAAATATCCATAGGATGTGTTGAGTATTGTGTTTTGATAGGTTTGGTGGCATGTCATAGTGGCTAGAGTAGAGAGAGGGTAGCTGACTATGGCCTACATAACAAGTTCCCCATTGATTCTGCAGGGAGATACCGGGGCCAGCATTAGGTCTTCCGTACATTATCTCCCCATAAATTAATGGGGATTCTGAGTTATTTTGCCTGGAATGGAGATTCATATGCAGATTCAGGAATACAAGGTCCAATTCCCCATGTGTTCCTCCCTTTTGGCAGGAATAACAGGCTGAGATCTGCACACATTTGCCAATTGCTTAAAGCAGGTGGTAAATGTCGTGTGGGCTTTTTTCCTTGGTCCTGTGGTTGGGGAAAAGTGATGGTGAATCGAAAGTCGTAGGAAGGCAGAACTTATTTTACTTCAAATGTGGGGAGCTTCTTCTGCTCCCCCAAGCTGAAATATGAGGTTGGGCAGGAGCTGGGTGTAGCAACTGCCCACAACCCCCTCATCTTCTCACACGTCTCTTGGTATGGTATCCCTGAACCTGAAGTTAGAAGTTCAGGAGTTTGAAGACCCAATAATTCCAGGCTGGGAGGCACCAGCAAACTTGAAGTCGCTGGGAACAGTAGCCCCACTAGTGAACCCACTTCCGGTAACTCACAATGTGGGCCCATCTAGCCTTTCGGTGCAGCATTTGATCTGTGTGAAATATGTTGTCCTATGCGTTCTTCACCTTAGATCAGTGAGACAATTAATCTGTTATGGTTTTGGTGTAGGCCCTGCTACTGTAAGCAAAGCTGTGACCACAGATGTGGTATATCAGTGGTGGTCAGGGGTATATAAGGATTTGTCTGATATATTCTGTTGCAAGTTTGTGTTTTGTGTGTATTGTTGTAGGTACTGGGAGAAGCACCATGATAAACAACTATATGGCATATGTTGGATGCTGTTTAATGTGTCCTGATGGCCATTGACTTGGCATCAGGCACATAATGGGGCCCTCCTATTTACCTTTACAACAAATAGAAAACAGGTGCGGTCAGTGAACGGTTCTGTTGGGGGGATTTGTCCTCTTCATGAGGATTCATAAGTAACATAACTACATATCAGTTCAAAGAGGAAGGAATATCACAGGAAGAAAAACTTCACAGACTGAGTTGACATCATACAATTCTGGTTACTAGTTGAATAAAACACTGAAGAGCCCTTTAAATAGGAACCCCTCACAGAGCCCTCTGTGGACCCTAGAACACAGTCACGCAGTAGAGAAACACAAAGATGAAGCATGTCACTAATTTGTGGGTGAGGGTTTCATAAGTCTGACGTAGGTTGCTTTTTATGACTCCTCCAGAAGAGGATACTCCCCCATCAGAACTTCTCAAAGACCACACCTGGTCTCGATTTGTCGTGAAAACTGAGTACGGGGGCATAAACCAGGTCATTTGATCATTTATTTATTTGTTTAAAACTTTTATAAAGCTCACTATCACCAATATAGTATATGAGGATTTGTCTGATGATCCCGGCGCTACAGGCCTCTACCGGGAAATAAACAGCTGCACAATTTGTAATAAAAATACAAAAAGGTTACATAGAGAAATGCCAAGTTTTCAAGGCTTTGCTAAAGTGCAATAAATCAGCTAAAGATCTGAGATAGGCAGGAAACTCTTACAAAGCTGAGCTGCTCTAACCATAAATGCCTGCCCACCCAGTTATCTTCCTGAATTTGGTGATGCAGGTAAGGTTTGCAGTTGATCCATGTAGCCAAAAAATGCTTAATCCTGTTTAAACAATACCATGCAAAACTTGGCTTGAACTCTCTCCACCATCTCCCAGTAGCGTTAAAGATGAAATTCAAAATGAACCTTTTGTTCCTTCCTGGGTGAGGGATGCCCTCTTATTTAACCCTGTTCTTTATTTCATTGACTTGTCCCTGCTCACAGTCTTCAAACCCATGGAGCAGAAGGAAATGAAAATGCAAGTTGATTAAACGTGGGATGGAAACCACACTGACAGACGTCAGAAAAGAAACCCTCACAGCCTGGATGAACGCCATCAAGACTTTCTGAAATGTCTCACTATCTCAGCAGCATTCAGTACTATGGACTAAATTATTCCGCTAGAAAGGACAAAAGGGCTGACAGGGCTGAACAACACTGACTTTCAGATGGATCCACACTGAAGAAAACTGAAAAATGCAGATGGGATTCGCGATATCATCGTCTTGTAAGCTGACACACTGAGTGTCACACGGAAACACAATGATGAGTGGAGCTATGTCTGAATCAATCCTCATTCGCCTGCTCATAGATCCCAGGCACATAAATGTACATTTGATTTTCTGATCAATGCCCTGAAAATGGGTGTCAATTTTCAGCTATTCATGGGCTGAAAATCCCTCCTTCTTGAAACTCAACAGTGAATGGAGAGGCGTGGTGTGGGCCCGCCTACACCACTGGAACATTGTGGACACAGAGGTACCAAATAAATTTATTAACACACCGAGGAGAGGTCACAGCATGTGCTTCGTCCTCTTTAACAATATCATGTAAAACTTGTCATGAAATCTCTCCACCAGCTCCCAGTGGAGTCAAGGTTGAAATTCACGATTCTATGTGCCATTCCCAAGACCAACTGGTGCAAAGACTCAGAACACTTCTGAAAGTTGACAAACAGCTAGAGAACCTCCATCACTTAGATCCACTAACGAGGGTTTAAACAAAAAGAACAGAGGTTGCATCTCCCTGTGGGTTCAGGGGCGGGTGGTCTGGGACTCCCAGTAGACCCAAATCATCAGAGATGCAGGAAATCCTGAAAACCAAACAGGGCACGCTGATCATTGACCGAGAACCAGTCCCAAAGAGAAGACCAACTAAAGAACTGCCGTCCACCATATCCCTGATATTCTGGTGCTCTCCCAGCCCTTCAAAATGATTTTAATGCCACCATGTAGTCTTACACAAACAACTGGCCAAACAGATTTATACATACCTATTTAGGCGATGTCGGTGAAAAGAGAGAGTTGTAGAGCACAGAGGCCATTATGTGAGGCTGCATTGAGATGCACACAAAAATAAGGACAGAGGCTGAATAGTTTTAGAGAGTTTGAAAGCGGTGAGGCCATTGGGTGATGCTGCATTTAATGAAAAGTCTTCTGATGAGGGAAATGCTAAAACTTTCCTAGCGAGCGAGGAAAACAGATGATGAATTCAGAGCGAGGTGAGGTGGCCAAGTCATAAGGGGATGAGTCTAGGATTACGAGCCCGGAGTTATTAATATCCAGTAATATGAGAAAAGTTGATTGTAGCTCACCAGATGAAATAACGCAATCTTTGAGTTTCCTTGGGCCATATTGTGCAGGATTTGCATAGATGCCAACATTTTAGAAGGGGGATCTCGGAGGTTTCTAAAAATATAATCGGGAGAATGTATTTCTCCCATTGACGTATATCGAAGGAGAGGCAATTTCAGCCAAAAATAAAGCCATTTTTTGGCTTTACAAAGTCTACCGTCTTAAGCGGGTCTATTGGCATGTATGAATTTGGTGTTTATGGCACCAAAAACATATGTGCAAATATTTACAGGGCGTTTTTCACCCTGTAACTTTCAGCAGGTTGGACGTGCAGAAATTAATCGAGGGAAATAACTGATGTTATCAAGTAACCCATAAAAATTTCGACACCCATCTACACAAGGGGTTGCCCAGTTGTGGAACTGACCCTAATAGAGGCCATATTGCGTAGTGACAAAGAGTTTATTTAAATTAGGATGAAGAGAGCTTTAAGGCGCTGAAGCCGTCACAACCGTTAATCAGACATCGAATCTGTTCATGACGGCAAAGTGGAATGTCAAGTGATAATCTGTGCGTAATATGCGGAATTACTGCTAAATGGCCTATTTTAGGGCCCTTACCACTTTGACGATTGTCCTGGTGTGAGGTTTGTACTGGAGGGTGTACCTCGTGTACAAGCCTCACGCAAGGCATCGCTGAGTTGCCACTATTTCTAGAGTCCTGTTAAAATGTATTTTGGAGTGCAGGTGATGACATCATCCACGCGCGACCCTTGTTACATCTGGAATGGTCGCCTTCTGCTGACGCAGCCTCGTGCTGTGTAAAAGTTAGACCTTGTGCTCACTAGACCTTAGAATCACAGATATACAATTGATTCAAGTGGTGAATATTCAAGGGGGAGGGTTAGGGAGCAGAGGGTGTTACGCATCACTATGTAGCCTTGTGCGTTCAGTGTTAGTGCTGAGAGTTCACTTAAACGAGCTTTGAAGAGCAGAATCCATCAAATTAGTCTGGCCAGAGAGTCATAATGTATTCACTTGCTTAGGGTTTAGAACGGCAAGCATTCGAGCAGAAGCCATTAGAGGTACCATTCAGAGAAGTGGCAGAGTATGGAACAGTACAGTGCTGTTTTCTGATGAGAGCATGCCTGTTTCTTTCTCTGTTTTTTCCTTGGGCTGACATTCTCGAATTGCATTTCTTTCTGAGGCCAACCGCACCACTTGCCAGGCTTCTGCACCATACAGAATGTCCTACATAATGTGGATAGGCCGTGACAAGGCGCTTTTCAGTAAACCATTAGCCACATCCATGGGCGCCCACCCCCCCACTGTGGCTGACGAGCGTCACCCCACCAAAAAAATGCCCCAGAAAGGAAAAATAAGTTTATCAACATTTTATTTTTCAGCATCCCGTCCTGAACCGAGGGTCAGGGTGGGGCAATTGCGGCCGAGTGGCAGCAGGGAGCTGTGAACTTGTTTAAAGTGCACATGTCCCTTTGCAGTCCGTTTTGCGATGGCCAGCCTGACATGCGCACTTTAAACTTCTCTAACCCAGCTGTCATGAGACTAGGGGCCTTATTACAACTTTGGAGGACGGTGTTAATCCGTCCCAAACGTGACGGATATACCACATACGGTATTACAAGTTCCATAGGATATAATGGACTCGTAATACGGTAGGTGGTATATCCGTCACATTTGGGACGGATTAACACCATCCTCCAAAGTTGTAATAAGGCCCTAGGTTATGATTCACTGACATGAGTTTTGGTGTCTTGTTGCCTTTTTATATGTCCTAACATATTTACTGACTCAGCTCAAATGACGAGAGGGAGATGGCTACTTTCTCCGCTCTAAAGTCTGAGCTGAACCCTTTGCGCGGTGGGACTTACATGAGATCTATACCAAATATCAGCTAAATTAAAATACTGGGACACCACATTAGAAACATGCCTACATTAATCCATCCTTAAAATTCTATTGGGTTTAACATTCGTTTTTCATGATAAATAAGTCAGGCCTAGTGCTGTTTTTCTAACATTTCATAATAAACAGATAAGACCTATGACCTCTGACATAACTTTCCTTGATAAGCCAATAATACTTTATTGGCTTGCCCTATATATCTCAGATATTGGGTTCTTAATTTGGAAGGGGCTAATCTCTACCAGTGTAATTAACACAATGTGGTTAGACCAAAAGCACAGTTCAGAGAGAATCTCTGCTCAATCATTGACAGTTCTGCCACTAGCATTCAATGTGCAGAAACGTATGTGTTACATTTCAGTGGTAACAACAATTCCAGAGTAAAGATCACATCACAAAAATTCCCAAACAAATTTAGAAACATAGGGAAAAAGTTAATGAGTAAAAAGATATCAAGATAATACATAAGACAATGGAGGTCGGATACATCAACTGGGTCATCCCAGTCAAAGATTTTACCTTTGGGACTTAGGGCTAGATGTAGGAAGAATTTTGCATGGTGCAAACTGCGAAAATTGCAGTTTGCGCCATGCAAAATGCTCATCGCGATGCACATTCACAATTTGCGAGCCGGTACCGACTCACAAATTCACAAATTTGCCACTCGCATTGCAATGCTAAATTGCTTTGTGACCGCGAATGCGGTCGCAAAGCAATTCGCAGTTACCACCAGTGTCACACTGGTGGTAACTCATTCGCAAAAGGGAAGGGGTCCCCATGGGACCCCTTCCCCTTTGTGAATGTTGCCCAGAATGTTTTTTCAGAGTAGGCAGTGGTCCAATGGACCACTGCCTACTCTGTAAAAACGAAACCAAATAGTTTCGTTATTTTTTTTATTCTGCAACTCGTTTTCCTTTAAGGAAAACGGGCTGCAAAATTTAAAAAAACTGCTTTGTTTTAAAAGCAGTCACAGACATGGAGGTCTGCTGTCTTCAGCAGGCCACCATCCCTGTGAGTGCCGGGACACGCTTTGGGGTCGCAAAAGTGACCCGCCTCATTAATATTAATGAGGTGGGTCTTTGCGACCCCATAGCGAATCGCAGACGGTGTCTGAGACACCGTTCTGCATCCGATTTTGCGAATTGGAACTTCCTACATCTGGCCCTAAGTCTCTGAAAAAGATTTAAAAATATTTCAGCAGCAAGATCTAAGCCTGATAAGGCAAGTGCGCCTTGAAGTCAGATATATAATTGTCGAGCTACCGCTGAAACTGTTGGCTTTGGGGCCAAAAGCTCTGAATCAGACAAAGCTTCATTTTGTGGCTGCTGAGGGAGCTGTGCTAGTTGAATAGATTTTCCATTTCAGCCTGGTTCAAGGTTTTATCTAAGGACCCAGTCACTTTTTTGGTTCTCAAAACCCTCCAGAAGGACAAGGCTGGAAGCTGTAGCTGGGCAGGGGCGCAACAAGGCCAGGTACCTTTACCACTGAACACATTTTTAACAACGAAAAAAGCGCTGTGAGGGACAAACCTGTTATTTTTGTCCGCCTTGGGTGTGAACTCCCTAGGCACTATTGTCCCAGTCCTTTGGCGATAGAAACAAATGACTACCTGCACTTCCCTTGAAATGCTTGGAAACCATCTTCTGACCAGTTCTTCATCCCCTAGCTCTGCACAAGATCTTTCTCATGCCAGATCTACTGCAAGGTTCAGTCCTTTGAGGTCAGATGGGCCATCTTGGCAAGAGGAGTCCTGCTGCTTGTGTCCCTTTTGCAGGTAAATACGAGGCCAACCATTTGACCCCTGGAGAGAGTTTCAGTTCCAGTGTGCCATCAGGAGTCAGGGGTCCTTTAATCCTTGAGTGTCCTCTCCTTTTAGCAGGAGAATTCTTTCTTCTAGCAAAGACCTTCTAAAGATGGAGTCCTCTCGGCTCCACAAATGTACAATTAAGTTGGGGGTTCGGAGGCAGTCTCTTCCAATGCAATAGCCAGTGACTGGAGAGTTCTGCCACACAACTTTAACTATTTTCTTGCAGGTCTCCACAGCCTTTTGCAGTATTTCTTCTTTGCCTAACTTTAAAACTATCCATGCGCTTATTTTTCAAGTTGGCATAAACCTTCTGCCATCAGGGAAACCTATGTTAACCTCCTTAGCCACTGTCCTATTTAGATAAGCTCTCCTCCCACCTGATAGCATTCAAACTGGTTCCCTCTCCATTGTGCATGAAGCCAGGCTGATTCGGAGGGTCGTGTAGATGGACAGTAAAAGCCCTTTGTTGCATCCCCAATGGACACGAGGAAGTGCTAAGGCTGCTCTCTGTTCTGCGAGCTGTTCCACACCCCTCTCAGATGGCTTATCCCTCTACATGGCCAATAGTTAACATCACCCTGTCCTTCCCGAGATCAGAGGAAGGCCATTGTCTTCTGAGCCCTGGATGTTAAATCTCCCAGCCAAGAATGTATATCCTAGTTACAGAGGTGTGAAGAGTGGGAGTTCTGATTCAGGCAGATTGCAGTCCATTTCTATACAGTTACTTTAACACTAACTTGATCAACAAACTGAGTTTGAATCTTAAGCAAAAATAATGTGGAATGCCTTTTCAAGCATTCCACATGGACAAGCAGAATTAAATATTTTAATTACAAACAGGCCTGCCTGAGGAAAGATATGGCTGAACCTACACAGTGAAAATAACTTTTAAGCTTTCAATCACTGTGAGGGAACATTTTCTCAGTGTGTAGTGTTCGATTTCTTATATATTAGGTACCCTACCTTGTGGGATTACAAGGCACACATTTAGGATGACTAATTAATATTCAAAAATCTGTTTTCCCTGTGGGTCAGACACTTTTCCATACCATGCGTTATTGCAGTGCATTAAAACTACAGTCCAGCCAGAGTACACTAGTGCCATATATTTTGTCACGTATGTGGGAGGTGTAAATACACACTGCAGCCCACATATGACATTTAGGCCCGTATTTATACTTTTTGACGCTAAACTGCGCTAACGCAGTTTAGCGTCAAAAAATTTTGCGCCGGCTAACGCCATTCTGAAGCGCCATGCGGGCGCCGTATTTATTGAATGGCGTTAGCCGGCGCAAGCAGACCGGCGCTGCCTGGTGTGCATGGAAAAAAACCACGTACACCAGGCAGCGCCGGCGTTGGGAAAAATGGCGTTAGGGCGTCTTAAAATGGCGCAAGTCAGGTTGACGCTAAAAAATCGTCTTAACCCGATTTGCGCCATTTGAAACGACGCCCAGACGCCATTTACATGACTTCTGTCTTAGTAAAGACAGGAGTCATTCCCCCTTGCCCAATGGCCATGCCCAGGGGACTTATGTCCCCTGGGCATGGTCATTGGGCATTGTGGCATGTAGGGGGGCACAAATCAGGCCCCCCTATGCCAAAAAAAATATATAAAAAAAAAAAAATGTATACTTACCTGAACTTACCTGAATGTCCCTGGGGTGGGTCCCTCCAGCCTTGGGTGTCCTCCTGGGGTGGGCAAGGGTGGCAGGGGGGGTCCCTGGGGGCATGGGAGGGCACCTGTGGGCTCATTTTGAGCCCACAGGCCCCTTAACGCCTACCCTGACCCAGGCGTTAAAAAGTGGCGCAAATGCAGGGTTTTTTGACCTGACCACTCCCGGGCGTGATTTTTGCCCAGGAGTATAAATACGACGCATTTGCGTCGCCGTCATTTTTTTAGACGGGAACGCCTTCCTTGCATCTCATTAACGCAAGGAAGGCGTTCACGCAAAAAAATTACGCTCTTTACTCATACTTTGGCGCTAGACGCGTCTAACGCCAAAGTATAAATATGGCGTTAGTTTTGCGCCGAATTTGCGTAGAAAAACACGACGCTAATTCGGCGCAAACGGAGTATAAATATGCCCCTTAACTCCCATGCCGTTGTTTCTGCACCATCTATTATAGCCTTACAGGAAACTTAAACAAAGCACAATGGTAGGAGCACTTTTACCAATACCGTGTTAGTGCTGGAGCACATGCACTGTGGCACCAATAGGATGCAGAAACAGGAGAAAAATCTTGGATAACCATGCAAGAAAGACAGATTTGGTACTGTGAGCATCTTATGCCTGCTGTGTTGAGCACATGATTTCCCACCAGGCAGACCTCAGCAATACAGTCTTAAAATTACAACTATGCACACAATTGCAGTTAGCAAAACAATGCACTGACCATTCTGAGAGGGCTAAACAGGCATTCACAGTGCACATCTTCTGCACTAAGGGTTTGTTAAACCCGGTAACCAGCACCAAAGCCCTTGCCTAATACAGTGATCTGTGTGCTCCCATGTAGCAAAATACCAGTTAGTAGAAATTAAGGCAGTGTAACAACATCGCATCCTTAAAGAAATATTGACTTTAGCATATGCCATTAAGAATAAATTAATCAGGCTTACTGATTTTGCAGTAACTTTTTATAATAAACAAATGAGACCGATGGCATCTGACATATCTTCTCCCAATGAACCAGTCAGGCAGATAACTATTATCACGAGCTTGTCGCCATGAATGAATGAATGAATAGAATTTGTATAGCGCACAGCTTCTTCAATTGAAGAGTCCTGGTGCTACCAAGTGGCAGATGGAACCAAGGCAGTCTCCATCAGAAAAGGAATGTTTTCAGCACCTTTTTAAAGTCATTTTCATGATTACATTCCTTAACTAGGCGGGTCGATCATTCCACAGTCTTGCTGCCAGATATGAAAAGGACTGGCCACCTCTTCATGCTCTGCGGATTTTGGGTATTGTCAGCATCCCTGCTTTGCAGATTGAAGCGATCTCGTGGACTTATAGACTGAACATCTGTCTCTCAGCAGATCAGGTCCTTTTAATGAACTGCTCTGAAGGTAATCATCAGAGCATTAATCTCCATTTGTTTCTCCAGTGGAAGCCTAAGCAACAGCGTCAAGAGAGGGGAGATGGGCTGCCATCTTAGGAGATTCAGAACCAGTCTTGCCAATGTGTTTTGGACCAACTGCAGGCTGTGGCTAAACATCAATGATCACTGCATCTAAGTGCATTTGCATAACCCAATCTAGATATTACTGGTGCATGTACAATTGTTTTTTGAGTAATTTCAGAACCTTTCTTAGGGATTTTAATAAGACAAAGCAGGCAGTTGTGACTGGATCTGAAGTATAAAGACAGGTCCTTATCAAATGTGATGCCCAGGTTCCTAAATGTGTAGACTGGAGCTTGACTGTCATACATTTTCTTGGGCCACCATTGAAATACTTCCAGTAAAGCAGTATTTCCAAAGAACAGTATTTCAGACTTATCTGAGTTCCAATTTTAAGCAGCTATGATGCATCGAATTTGCCACTGCTTTGCATAATCAACTCAAGCTTAAGCATTAGTGTGTGTTAAGTTTAAGCTATCTCAGAAGGCAACCATCAGGCATACAGTGATAAGATTAAAATATGTACAAAATTACAGTTAGAAAAACAATATGGAACCCAACTTAAAAGGACTTAGCAAGGATTCTCACAGTACACATCTACTCCTGCCAGGGTTTCTCAAACGGGGTAACCGAGAACAAAACTCTTGCCTACTGTGGTAATCTGTTAGGATTACATGTAGTAAGATTCCTGTCCGCAGGTTTTAAATTAGTGTAATAATGTAAGGTTTACTTCCTTTAACATTTGCTTTTCACAATAGATATGTCAGGCCTGCCGCCATTTTCTTAAAACCTCAGGCAACATTTACGATATGTAAAACATTGTGACAAATTCCAAGCATAGTGCATTCTGATCTGTCCGTCAGCCATCTTTAATTTCCATCTGACCCGTCGTGCAATCGAGGGGCAGCCCATCCAGTCACATGGTTCACTTGCCCCCGCACACATGCTCCTCCCCCAAATGGCAGGTTCCAAACTAATTGTCGCTTCAGAAGATTATGCTCACTGTCCACTTAGGTGTGTCTCCCTCAAGGTCCTGGATCTTATCTCATTGAACTGCGGGTAGGGTGCTACAATCTCTGCCGCCTTGCTGTCATTGTCACCTAACAGGAGAAGCATCACTGATGCTGTGTCACTGATCTATTTTTGGTTTGCAAAGGGAAGGGTGCTACTTTTTCTGCTCTTTGCATAAGCATGGCATATCCCTAACAAGCATTGGCAAATTCGATAGGTGTTACCATGGCAAGCTGTTGTGATGAAAACATTCTTTTTTTATAATCTTTTACTGCAAGCAAATGACACTAAATAAAATGAAGGAAAACGGAAAGAAACGTGTGCTTAAACATGGTAGCCAATTGCTTGCAATTATTGAGCAAATAAAAGGTACTTTTGGATTTCAGTATCTGTAACCTGAAAACATAGTTTAAATACACAAGAATGACTAGAAAGGGTAAGGGATGGAAAGAAAAAAGCAGTGGCAAAGTGAAGTATTGGTCCCTGGTCCAGCTAAGTGGATTTAGTCATGTTTTTCTATCCCCAAAGGAGTGAGACAAGATCCTGAAAATTGCCCAGTTGGGTCACACCCAAGGCAGGCAAAAAGCAGGTTTCTCCCTCTCTGGGCTTTTTTCCTCACTGCAAATGGAATCAGCTGCAAAGGTACCTGGCTTTGGTGAGCCCTGCCCAGCTACAGCTTCCACCTCGCCCTTCTGGAGGATTTTGAGAACCCAAAAAATGACTGAGTCCAAAGATAAATTCTTGGACCGCAGTGCAATGGCAAATCTATTTCACTAGCAAAGTACCGCGAAATAAAGCTTTGTTGTCTTGTTCTAAGCTTCTGGTCCCAAAGCCAACAGTTTCAGCTGGAGCTCGAAAATGATGTATCCAACTTCGTGGTGCGCTTCCCTCGTCCGCATACACCTAAAAAGGATTTTTCTTTTTAGATGTATGTGGACTTGTGATCAGGGAAAATGCTATCATTTAGAGTACAAAAGAGACAACAAAGTGGGCTGACCCATTGCTGCATACTGTTTGCAGTAAAAGCAAAATATAAATGACTTTTGAACAGACCAGTGGATGAAGAAGGCTCACTCAAAACTCATCTATAAATGTATTTTTTATTTCTGATAATATAAGGCTGACCTGCAGCCAAATCTGTGCCTAGGCTGGGGATACTACTGCCCGTTCAGAATCCCTACTTATTTTAGGTATTTGCTAATGGAACGGTGCACATCTGTTCAGAGCAAAGAGTTTGGGTTCTTGCGCTTGGTCAGGATCTGTAGCCTGCTGGTGATGCCAAGGAGTATGCAGGCTGCACCCGGGTTATAGGCCCAAGCTTCAGACGTGGGCCTATAATGAGGGAGCGGGCTTTAACGGCTTCTATAGGCCTAGACAGAAGAGCTAGAATGCTAATAGATCTTTCTGCCTACTGGGTGTCGAATGTCCCACAATTAAGAGAAAGAAAAGAAAGACAGGCATTGGAATGTTGGGTCAGAAGGTCCATACCAGCCTTTATTGACCCTCTGCCACTTTGGTGTCTTCAGAAGACCTCCAAACCTAACAGTGTTCTTATTTGCTTTATCATAAACATCTGGTCATGCCAACTGACACATGTTCTAAGCTCATGCCTGATAGCCGTGTTAACATTGTCTTCCCTTAAGCAGTTTGAGCAGAGGTTGATAACGTGTGTAGGGTCTGCTTCGATCCTCGAAGCAACCCTTCATCTCCTATGAAGGGCATCCTACGTAGAGGCACTGGGCTCCTTGACGGAGTCTGTTGTTCCAACGGCTCAAGCCATGCGCGCTCCAGCAGATTTCTACTTAGCGATGTGCAGCAATTGATTGCCTGTCTGGCAGGAATATTCTGGACTCTCCCATCACCGATCGACAGGAGGGGTGAGATTACCTAGCCACCATCAGAAAGCTCTTAAGCAGTGTCAGCTTCCTCCAGAGTGTGTGCTTGCTCACTGCGCTGGAGTGAGAGGACACAAAAACACACCATCTACCTAGGGAGAGATGAAGTTTCAGTGGTTCATCGCAAAATGGCAGATTGCATCTCCTACTGCTTCGGACACCACCACAATCCTCCACCACTCACGAAGGTTGCAGGCTCTGTGCTTGCTCATTAAACGTGAGCCTGGTGTTAAAACATGTTCCAAGGACGCTTTTAGCTCCCAGTCCACCTACTATGTATGTGCCACCAGTCATGCATTTTGCCCTGCATGTATTGGGGACCTAACCGGATTCTAATCACCCATCCTTACTTCCTAACCTTGCTCAAGGGCACTCCTGCTTCCTTTCCCTTTACCTGTTATCTAAAGTTTGAAGTTGTCCAGAAGGGATAGTTCCCTCTTCCCAGAGCATCCAGTTTTCCCATTTTACAATCCTAAGAATACACTCACCTGCTCCGGGACGGGGAGGTGAAAGGATTCTCAAACCTCTAGCATGTAACAAGGGTGTTAGTGGACTGATAAAGATACTCTGTGCTCCTCTCTTGACAGAGTGAAGATCTGGATAGCTTTGTTAAGAGATTTGTCCCTAGCAGCCTTTTGGCTTCCTCTAGACTGGCTCCATTGGATTGACAAGCCATGCAGCTTCCTCAGTTCATCTCAACTCCCTCTCTACATCAGGAAATCTCGCACCTTATCAGAGAGGGACAAGTGACCGTGGGATGGGAATGTCAACCGACGGCGGCCCTGATGGTAGTTTGCATGGCCTAAGATATGAAGCCAGAAGCTCATGGTCTAAGTGGGCGTTGAGGTGTCAAAAGAGCCAGGTCTGCTTCTCTTCTGGAGAACAAGTCAGGTCAATGGTGGTCTAGTACACAAAAACCTTGAAGTCGTCTTCAGTTCTTGGCGCTTGAGCCCAGTGTGAAGTCGTCCTCAGTATGTTGCAGTCACAACCAGTTAATAAGCAGTTTTTCATGCTTCAGTCGAATGGCAACAGACCGGAGCGACTGCACCAACACGGATTAGCGGACAGACAACTTCCAGACCGCTCACCATCTTTTGTCGTATGCTATGGATTGTGTAAGGGCACTCCTCTCCGAGAGTAACATCAGCCTCCATAATTTGTTTTAAAGTTGATGGTAATAGATATCTAAGACCTGTCTGGACTGAGCATCACTGAATATTTAAAGTTGTAGCTCAGAAGCCTTCCCATCGACCTCGCCTGGCTACTGTAGACAGGTCCCCCACTCTTTCTACCCCTTTTTAATGCCACCGCTTAGCTCCTTGTGTAAGATCAAGGGATCTCTGATGTACCAACTCTGCAGAAGAAATGACCAGGCATTGGCATAAAACCCCTGGGCAGTCATGTGTATGGATGGCAGTATGAAGGTTTGAACTTTGTATTTTGTCCCTCAGGGCAACTGTAGCTTCGACTGTAGTAGCTACAAATCTTTTCTCTGCATTATTAATCCTACGTCCTAGCAATCTGCACATAAGCATCTGGAGGTTTTTAGCTCTTCTGGTGCTTAAAATAGTCCTTACTGGGGTTTATTGAGATAGTGAGTTCATAGAAATAATGAAAGGAATTTCTTGTGTTTCTCATTGGATAAAGGCCCGAATTGCCAATTTGTGCCAACCTGTAGGCACGGTCGAGTCTACCAGAGATTACACAATGCCACGGATGCAGCAAAGGAGACAAAAGATGTTCCCCCTTACATTCTATAAGGAAGTAGGTCACAACCAGACTCAAATATAACCAGTGCCTAATCTGCACAAAACGAAGTGTCAGGGCCTTTTTCAGGAGGCTGCTGCGGCCTGCACCACCCGCTGTCCCTGCTCGCTCTGCCAATGACTGTATCAGCACAACTATTAAACATCGCAGTCCTGCAAGTGTGACAATTCAGACTACTATAGGCCACCCTAAGCTATAAGAATGGTGGAAGCAGCCGCTATTTTCCTTTTTAATGTATATTGACTTATTAAACAAGGTTATTGTGCTCATCTAAAAATCAGAAAAACAGCGCCATCATGTGGTGTACTGTCACTAGTGCTGTTGCTGACAATTAAGTGATGGTGCGGAGCACTGGAAACCACTGGCTCAAATAAATCACTGGAGATAACTCCTACATGCTGTCTTTGTGCCCTTTTAGAGGTACACTTGGGAGCTCCCGAAGCAGGCGCCATTTTAACTGTATCACCGGAGAACCTGCAGCGTCCGGTACCATGCTTTCTGTTTCAGTGCCTGTGTTGCCTCCTTTCATTGTGCACGTTTGAGAGACTGTTTCTGGCTATGCTACAGTTGCTTCAAGCCCTGGCAATCCTAATATATAGATAAGTGTCATCGGCTAACTGGTGGCCATCTAGGTGTTAAAGAAAACCAGACATGGACCCATCCTGACATGTCTAGGACAGCATATGAAAGGAAGTGGTCAAGTTTCACCTGTTGCATGTGTTTGGATACGAATGGCCAGCCACCCCCCCCAACCAATCCCTGCCACTTCTGCCTCCCTTCATTCCATAGGAGACCTTTGATCGGGAAGTGAGGATGGTGTAATCTATGTGTCTATAGAGAGGATTTTCTCTGCCACTGTCCACCGTCTTGAGCAGCAATATATGCCACTAGCCGAAGACATTAGGAGGCATATTTATTAGAGCTTTGCATCATGCTTCCACCACGGAACATGGTACATGAGTGACGCAAAACAAGTCAGATTTTTAGCCACACAAAGCCACTTTGCATGGGTTTGAGTGGCTCCAAAAATGTGGAGTATGTCAACGCAAATTGGGCTGCGTTTTTACTGTACCCTGGGTAAGCGTTCCATGGGCATTGCAATGGAGTTTCCACACAACTCCCCTGGATTCTGATGCATTCCCAGATTTACAAGAACATGTAAACCTGGGAATGCACCACAACCTTCCCGGGGAGGTGCAGTGAGGAGAAATACCTTATTTCTCCTCATTACTTCGTCTTTCTAAATGTGCTGCATTATGCACCTTCCTGCACAAAAACAATCCTACAATCAACGCAGACACCCTTGCACTCCAGTGCAAGTGTGCTGTGATGGCCCTAGGCAGCCCATTATAAGCCAGCGCAGGGGGAAAGGGCAGGAATGCGCTGTATGCCTTAAATGGGACACACAACTGTTCTTTCCCAGTGACACAGTGCAGCGCAGCGAGGTGACATGCTGCACAGCTCTGCGACACTTTGCCATATATATATGGCCCTAGATTTTAACACCCCCTGTCCTAAGGCAAAGCTGTGAGCCGTCGGACCAGGGCCACTGGAACTATGCAATTCTGCAGCTGCAACGTTCTTCGCATAGTTACAGATTTACTGCACTAGCCACTGAATACAGTTCCTGCTGCATAATTTGCGGATTTTAGCAAACACATATTTGCTGTACCTCAAACAGATCAAAAATTACTAAAAACGCAGCAACATGTATTGGGTGCAGTGCAAGGCTTTTCGTAACTCTTGACTGGTCACTTTTCAGTTGGGTAATCCTGTATTTGGGTGTTAAACTGGTACTAAGAAGGTGAAGTCTTTGACCAGGCAGTGGTAACAATGACAAAATAATAAAGTGATAACATCACAAACTGTGCTACATCACGCCGCATTATGTGCTTTTTGTGCTGCATAATTTAGTCAGTCTTGCTGCACAATTGGTCCTCCCTTGCTGCATAATTTCAGTGCCCATGCATATGACCAAACCTTAAGCAGAGCAATCCCTGAAACCCGCAGATACCAGTGCATCCTTTTGTGAGGGCAGAACACTTCATCAGTGTAATCAGTCCTTTTAATGGAAAAATAAAAGTGCAGGTACTCGCTATTCAGAGAACCTGTTTGCTTCTGAGAAGTGCCAGCGCTCTCCCATTTAATGTACTGCAGCAGTTCTGAGAAGTGCAGGTACTCTCCCTTTCAAATTAAAGAAGTGCAGATCCCCAGTACCAGACAGTACCTTAAAGCACTGAGTGTGATGATGCCAGTACACACCATCAAGAGTTCAGACTCCTCCACTATTGAAGTCCCAAGTCTCAGCCAAACCCACCAGTGCAACCTACTGTGAGCTCAGGACATCTCACTATTGTATGATAGGGCTCCCTCTCCATCCACCATTTCGCCCCAGTGTGAGCAAAGAACAATTCACTATTGGATGGTAAAGCCCCATCCACATTTATTTGAGCACACCATTGTGGCTTCAGAAAACTTCATTATTGTAAAGAAGAGCCCCTCTCTACATCCATCGGTGTGGCCTATTGTGTGCTCGGATCATTTCACTATTGCATGGTAGAGCCCCCTCCTTATCCACCACCTCACCTCATTGTGAATTCAGAACACTTCAACATTGTATGGTAGAGCTTTATCCATATTCACCACCTCGCCTCATTGTGAACTCGGAACACTTCACCATTGTATGGAGAAAGCACCATCTGCATCAACCACCTCACCTTATTGTGAACTCAGAAAACATCACCATTGTATGGTAGAGTCCCCTCGCCTCATTGTGAACTCAGAAAACGTCACCATTGTATGGTACAGTCCTATCCACATCCACCACCTCACCTCATTTTGAACTCAGAAGAATTCACCATTGTATGGTAGAGCCCTATCCACATCCACCACCTCGCCTCATTGTGAACTCAGAACATCACCATAGTATAATAGAGCACTATCCACATCCTCCACCTCGCCTCATTGTGAACTCAGAACACTTTACCATTGCATAGTAGAGTCCCACTCACATCCACCACCTCGCCTCATTGTGAGCTCAGAACACTTCACCCTTGTATGGTAGAGTCCCATCCACCACTTTGCCTCATTGTGAACTTGGAACACTTCACCATTGTATGGTAGAGTTCTGTCCACCACCTCGCCTCATCATGAACTCGGAACACTTCACCATTGTAAGGAAGAGCCCTATCTACATCCACCACCTCGCCTCATTGTGAACTCGGAACATTTCACTGTTGCATGGTGGAGTCTCAACAACACCCATCACCGTGCCTCATTGTGAACTTGGATCACTTCACCATTGTATGGTAGAGTTCTATCCACCACCTCGCCTCATGGTGAACTTGAAACACTTCACCATTGTATGGTAGAGTCCCATCCACATCCACCACCTCGCCTCATTGTGAGCTCAGAACACTTCACCATTGTATGGTAGAGCCCTATCCACTACCACCACCTCACCTCGTTGTGAGCTCAGAACACTTCACCATTGTATGGTAGAGCCCTATCCACTACCACCACCTCACCTCGTTGTGAGCTCAGAACACTTCACCATTGTATGGTAGAGTCCTATCCACATCTACCACCTCGCCTCATTGTGAGCTCAGAACACTTCACCATTGTATGGTAGAGCCCTATCCACTTCCACCACCTCGCCTCATTGTGAACTCAGAAGAATTCACCATTGTATGGTAGAGTCCCATCCACATCCACCACCTCGCCTCATTGTGAGCTCAGAACACTTCACCATTGTATGGTAGAGCCCTATCCACTTCCACCACCTCGCCTCATTGTGACCTCTGAACACTTCACCATTGTATGGTAGAGTCCCATCCACATCTACCACCTCGCCTCGTTGTGAGCTCAGAACACCTCAGTATTACATGGTGCTGTCCCCCACACATTTATTAGTGCGGCCAATGGTGAGTTCAGAAAATGTCACAATAGTACAACAGAGCTCCTTGGGTGAGTTCAGAACACTGTACTATTGTACTGTAGAGTCTGCGTCACATCTATCAGTGGGCCCCATTCTGAGCTCAGTACACCTCACTATTGTATGGTACAGCCCCAACCACATTCATTGGTGTACCCCACTGTGAGTTCAGATCAGTTCACTATTGTAAGGTAGTGCCCCTCCACATGTACTAAGGACCCTATTATGAACTCGGGACTATTCACTATTGTATGGTCGAGTCCTCCCCATATCCAGCATTGCATCCCATTGTGAGCCCAGAACATCTCATTGTTGTAAACTAGTGCCCCCTACATCCACCCCTCACATATGCAGACCAGTCACCAATTTTACATGCCATATATATGGTATGGTACGTACTAACCATCATCACATAGACAACATGTATGCCCACAAGAATGCTTTAACATCAACGCAGACTTTGTGATGTGCTGCACATAGGCAGGGCCCACACACAGACAAAGCCAAAAAAAAAACTGCTATACATTATAAGGATCTTGCAAGTCGCTAAGGAGTTCTGGGATCATACAGGGAAAGGAGGCCAAAAGCAGAGGTCCTTTATAAGGTGATGGAACTCCGAGGTGACTTGCAATGCCAGTTTAACATATGATAGAGGGTATTTTATTTCATATAATACACAGTTACACCATCACCCTTCTCTGAAACATTTTAAATCTTTGGGGTCTCACTTTTTCATATGAAAGAGTTAGTACTATTGGAGACAAGAATAAAAGCTGAATCTTGTGCAAAATTAAACACGTCGGAAATACGTTAATAATTCGTTGCAAAAAGCTATTAGAATCAATTTAATGTAAGTAACATTTTTAAAAGGCTGAGGCTCAGAGAAAGGCAGAGATTCTATTTCTCAAGCAAAGACTTTTAGGCCCATATTTATACTTCTTTGCGCCGCATTTGCGTCATTGTTTGACGCAAAAGCGGTGCAAACTTACAAAATATCATTGTATTTTGTAAGTTTGTGCTGCAAAGCAGCGCAAATGCAGCGCTAAAAAAGCATACATATGCGGCCTTAGTGTGCAAGAACCAAAAATGTTGCCTTAAATTAAATATCTTTTTTTCTGCTCAGTAGTTTGTTTCAGAAAAATCAGACCATAAGAATAAAAAGCCAGTTGGTTTCTTTATTAGAGGTGACTAGAGGTCATAAGTGTCCTATAATGAGGAAATCAGAGAGCGGCTTTTATGGAGGGATTGCAGGCTCCCGTGTATTATAAATCAATAATTATGTAAGGGAGACATGTGACTCACAGACTCACTTGCGTCCAAAGCCTGAGACGCGCCTGTTGGGTCCATTAAGTAACATAACTTCATGTTCTGCACATGCATCAGCCTTGGGCCTGTTTACATGTAGAGGTCAGCATCCCCCAGGACAGCAGAAGCGCCCACGAAAACACGGCACCGGCCTCCGAGGGCTGGGCCCAACCTCTGACGCAGCAAAATAACGCTGCTGGCCTGTGGACCACACCGCAGCCATCCGTGACAGGGGTCTGTGAACCAAGCACACCACAGCCATCCGTGACAGGGGTCTGTGAACCATGCACGCCACCGCCAACCGTAACGGATCTGTGAGCAAAGCACACCACAGCCATCTGTGGCAAGGGTATGAGAGACATGCACACCACAGCCATCCGTGACAGGGGTCTGTGAACCATGCACACCACAGCCATCCGTAACAGGGGTCTGTGAACCACGGAGGGGTCTGTGAACCATGCACACCACAGTCAACCGTGACAGGGGTCTGTGAGCCTAGCACACCACAGCCATCCGTGACAGGGGTCTGTGAGCCAAGCACACCACAGCCATCCGTGACAAGGGTCTGTGAACCATGCACACCACAGCCATCCGTAACAGGGGTCTGTGAACCACAGAGGGGTCTGTGAACCATGCACACCACAGTCAACCGTGACAGGGGCCTGTGATCCAAGCACACCACAGCCATCCGTGACAGGGGTCTGTGAACCATGAACACCACAGCCGTCCGTAACAGGGGTCTGTGAACCACGGAGGGGTCTGTGAACCATGCACACCACAGCCATCCGTGACAAGGGTCTGTGAGCCAAGCACACCACAGTCATCCGTGGCAAGGGTATGCGAGACATGCACACCACAGCAGCATCAGTAACAGGGGTCTGTAAGCCAAGCACACCACAGCCATCCGTGACAGGGGTCTGTGAACAATGCACACCACAGACAACCATGACAGGGGTATGTGAACCATGCACACCACAGCCATCCGTGACAGGGGTCTGTGAACCATGCACACCACAGACAACTGTGACAGGGGTATGTGAACCATGCAAACCACAGCCATCCGTGACAGGGGTCTGCGAACCATGCACACCACAGCCATCCGTGACAGGGGTCTGCGAACCATGCACACCACAGCCAACCGTGACAGGGGTCTGTGAGCAAAGCACACCACGGCCATCCGTGGCAAGGGTATGTGAGACATGCACACCACAGCCATCCATAACAGGGGTCTATGAAACATGCAAACCACAGCCAACCCTGACAGGGGTCTGCGAACCATGCACACCACAGCCAACCGTGACAGGGGTCTGTGAGCAAAGCACACCACGGCCATCTGTGACAAGGGTCTGTGAACCATGCACACCACAGCCATCCGTGGCAGGGGTCTGTGAGCCAAGCACGGGCAGACGTGAGCAGTGGAGCACACCACAGCCATCCGTAACACGGGGTCTGTGAGGACTATACATATAAACACTCACTGACACACAGATACACACATACATTCCCACACACTGCTAATACTCTCGCACTGTAACACAGACACACACAAACGCACTGATACACACCACTCTAACACGTAGATGCACACTACGAGTACACACACGCAGTGCACGCAATTACACACAATATGCACACATTTTCCACATTTTCCACACACGACACAGACACCATACACGCTAACACTATGCACACTATACACACACCACACTCTGACACCACATACACTGATGCACTGACAGCTGCACACACAAGCACACGCACTGATGCACGAATAGTTCAGCACACAAATGAATACACTTTCAAATCTGGTATTCGTACAGATACACACTAATGCACGCGCATCCTACACACTCGCAGATACACAAAATACCCCATTTAAAACACTGGTCGCACACCGTAATGCACACTAACATAAACACATACATAGATACAAAGAAACGCATTGATACACAATATACTCATGCTCTGTGCATGCACAACACAAGCACCAACCTCCACACTATAAACACACAGGGCTTGGGCCACAAAGGTAAACATACACACCTAGTATACACACGCTATACAAACACACTTCAGACATTATACAGACACATTCATTGTTCACTGTACACAAACGCACGAGCATACACACACTACACGCACATACGCTGCGCTCACACATTATACCCCCACAACACTGTACACGCACACACATTACAAAACACATTACAAACACACACGCACACACACTGAAGGAAACCCTGTCAACCAGAGCGTGTAACAGAAGCGCCCCTGCTCCGTCAGCAGAAGAGGCGGCCTAGGCCAGAAAAATAAACCACAAACACATCGGAGCGAATTCCTCCTCCCAGAGTCCACCCACCAGAAGTCCTTGAGCGGCAGAGGCGCTACATAAATAAACCACAGCATGGCGTGCCGTGGCGTAAGGTAAGGTAAAATGACAATACCACTCAGGCACCGTACCCCATGTTTCCATCACCCCCATACCGCGCCCAGCCCACTAGTCCCCCCAGGACTCCGACAATCGCCGGCACCACCCTGCCCTCCCCCCCGACCTTGTCAGCATCATCCCTAGTCCACCCATGAGGCCCACCCGTCCACCTCTGCCCCACTCATCCACCCACCTGCCCCATCCCTCATATAATGCTGCCACCCTGTCACCATCACGTGCGTCCTCCACCCTCCCTCGGGCCCCTCCCACAATCACCTCGCCATCCTTTCTTCTTTCAAGCATCCCGACGTCCCCTCATCACCGAAGCCGCTGGCAGGCTCCCCCCGCCCTCTGCCTTTCATATTAACACCCCCAGCCCCGTACCACCAGTGCCCTTCCGACAGTCACGTGCTGCCCCTTCCCAATATCAGTCTCCGCTCCCTCATCTCAGCAGCCCTCGCCCACTTCACCTGCCCATCACCTCTCAGCATTGCCGCCCTCTCTCGCCGCCCCCTGTGAGTGCCTCCCCACGCCACCTCCCCAGCAGCAGACACCACCCGCCCCACACCTGGCATGAGCCAGGACCCCCCATTCTCCTCACCTTCCTCCCGGGGGGCTGGTACCTGCCTTCTGGGCGCTGGATGTCCTGGCACAAGCCCCTGTAAATCACACCAGAGACGCGCTCGCCATCACCTCCCGGGCACGGAATGTCCTATTCCTGGGAAGCAGCGCCCCGGCGGCTCTTTCCCTCCCTGGCCCCCCTTCCAGCAGCAGCAGCATCCCTGGCAATGCAGAGGGGCTGCGCAATCACCGCCCCCTCCCTCCCGGCCGCCGCTCCTCTGACGTTACTGCCTGTGAGAGGCAGAGTCTGTGCACAGCCAGTCAGGGCTGCGGAGGGTCCCGGGGGGAGAGAGAGAGAGAGAGAGGGAGGGATGGAGAGAGAGAGCCTGTGAGGGGCAGAAACAGGGGAGAGAGACAGGGAGGGATGGAGAGAGAGGGAGGGAGAGCCTGTGAGGTACAGAAGCAGAGGAGAGAGACAGACTGTACACAGCCAGTCAGGGCTGCGGAGAGTCCTGGGGGGAGAGAGAGAGAGAGGGATGGAGAGAGAGAGCCTGTGAGGTACAGAAACAGAGGAGAGAGACAGGGAGGGATGGAGAGAGAGAGAGGGAGAAAGAGCCTGTGAGGTACAGAAGCAGATGAGAGAGTGACAGGGAGGGGTGGAGAGAGAGGGAGGGTGAGCCTGTGAGGTACAGAAGCAGATGAGTGAGTGACAGGGAGGGGTGGAGAGAGAGGGAGGGTGAGCCTGTGAGGTACGGAAGCAGAGGGAACAGAGGGAGGGCTGGAGAGAGAGATAGAGAGAGCCTGTGAGGTACAGAAGCAGAGGAAAGAGGGAGAGAAACAGACTGTGCACAGCCAGTCAGGGCTACAGAGGGTGGGGAGGAGAGGTACAGAACCAGAGGAGAGAGAGACAGGGAGGGATGGAGAGAGGTAGAGAGAGCCTGTGAGGTACAGAAGCAGATGAGAGAGAGAGAGAGGGATGGAGAGAGAGAGAGGGATAGAGAGCCTGTGAGGTACAGAAGCAGATGTGAGAGAGACAGGGAGGGGCGGAGAGAGAGGGAGGGAGGGAGAGAGCCTGTGAGGTACAGAAGCAGATGGGAGAGGGAAAGAGACAGACTGTACACAGCCAGTCAGGACTGGGGAGTGTCCCGGTGGAAGAGAGGGAAGGAGAGAGAGAGAGAGCTTGTGAGGTACAGAAACAGAGGAGAGAGAGAGGAATAGAGAAGGAGAGGGATGAAGGGAGAGCCCAGAAAATTCCTGTTTTAGTTTGTGCACTTGCCGAAGTGTTCAACAAGGTACAGAAGTAGAGGAGAGAGGGAGAGAGAAACAGTAGTCAGGGTCAGGGCTACGGAGGGTCCTGTGGCGTGGGGTGGGGGGGGGGGAGTGAGGTAGACGGGAGAGGAAGAGAGAGCCTGTGAGATACAGAAGCAGAGATGAGAGCAGGAGAGACTGTGAGATACAGAAACAGAGGAGAGAGAGAGACAGACTGTACAGACTGTACACAGACAGTCAGGGCTACGGAGGGTCCCGGGAGAGAGAGGGGGGTAGGGAGGTAGACAAGGGAGGAAGAGAGAGCCTGTGAGATACAGAAGCAGAGGAGAGGGAGGGATGGAGAGAGAGAGGGAGGGAGGGAGAGAGGGAGAGGGCGCTTGTGAGGTACAGAAACAGAGGAGCGAGAGAGGGATAGAGAGAGGGAGACAGACTGTACACAGCCACTCAGGGCTACGGAGGGTCCCGGGGGGAGAGAGAGAGGGGGAGGGAGGGAGGTAGACGGGGAGGAAGAGAGAGCCTGTGAGATACAGAAGCAGAGAGGAGACAGATGAGAGCAGGAGAGACTGTGAGACACAGAGACAGGGTGCACACAGGCTGCGACAGGGCCCCGGGAGGAGAGAGAGAGACGGGAGACTCAGAGAGTCTGTGAGGTACAGAAACAGAGGAGCGACAGAGGAGTGGCTGGAAAGACACAGGTAGGTAGAGGGTGAGAGTGAGGGAGGCTCAGCGCCCGGGAGATCAGAACCTGACATGAGAGAGGTACAGATCACAGAGAAAAGTCGATGCATTGCAATAAGTGTGTAAGTTATGGTTCACATGGCATCGTGAGAGGTGTGAATTGCGGTCCCAACTATAGCCCAAGAATTTCAATTGTTTTTCAGTCTGAATTCATGATCATTACTCCACTTCAAAAGATTTTTTAAACTTATGTTCAGGTGTTATAACAAGCATAACCATAATTTCCATTTAACTTTTCAGTTTTTTTCAGTCAATGTTTGGGGTGTTTTGATCATATGCAACACCCAACAGTTTTCCTACCCACCTCAGACACCAACCTCCCACTACGCACAACCTTCAGCCATGTGCAGTGGGGGTTGGCACACAGTCCCTACGCCCAACCACAGGCACCCAACCACAGCTGCACATGGCCAAAGGGTGTGCGCAGGAGATGTGGGCCACAGGGCCTGCCCTTAGCCCAAGCTGCAATGGACATCTACCCCTTGTGGATGGCTGAGCTCTGGTGACATTTATCAACCATGCAGCCTTTGAGTTTAAAATGTTACATTTTAACTGACATTTTCACTTAACTATATTGTCATTTTAACCTTTAGCATTTTCAGTGAACCTCCGAGGTTTGTTTATGTAAAGTAATATGTTATTACCGTACCTTGCTAGAAGTCACTTTTTAACATAACGTAACAATGAAAAAGGTGTCATTTTAAGGAAGGGAGACCTACTGGCTTTGTCAAAGGGCCAGAACACCAAATTAGAAAAGGCATGCCTATTAGTTTTATCAGGGGGTTAGCACATCAACATATATAAATCAACATATGTATGTACATTTCTCAAAAAAGTCACCAGAATAATTTATTCATAACCATAATCCAATTATAAATGCACATGTGACAATGTTTAAAAATAATTGTTACAAAAGTATTTAAAATACAGCATTTTATTCAAAACAGCCCTAAGCATATGTTTGAGTGTTTTTAACACTCTTGAGACCACAAACTGCAGCAAAGAACTAACCACAAGGGGTCCCCATACTCTAGCTGAAGAGTATAGAGCTCCAGCGCGGATTGATTTAAAATAATGGTAGGCTCTTCTGGGGTCATGCAATTAATGGCTCAGGAGAGTTACAGTGGTGTTTTTTTAAACATTCCTGGGGGGCTGCTGCGATCCCGGCAGCCCCCTATAACATGTTAAGAAATCATTGGTGGTGCCCCTGTCCCTCTTTAGGGAACCTCCACAAATCAAAAAAGCAACAGCAAAGCCCTCCAAGGGCGTTATGGGGCTTTCCACTCAAGAAGAGTAAATATTTAATCAGAAGTTAAGCCACTGCAGTTTCTATATGTGGCATTCTGCCACATGTTTCTTGTATTTTCTGGGTGCCCATGTCCCACGTGGCCCCTCTGACAGCCTAGCCAGCATACATCCTGGTTGCGGGCGGAAGTCAACCATTCCTTGATTTTGTGGGTGTCCCAATCCCACCCGGAGCACCTAACAACTATGATTAATGTTGGGGGCCACAGGGGAAGCCCAAGGCCCCGTCAGTCATGCCAGCTCAGCCAGCACCCATCCTGGGTGGCAGTGAGAACTAGCCATACCTTTTTAGGTGGAGCGTAAACGTACGACCTCCTGTATACTTTTAAGTATACTTCTTCTTTGGGCTCCTAGCTATTTCATTTGTTAGTTTCAGTGTCATTTAAAAATCCTTGCTTGCTAGTGGTCAGTCATGCCTCTTTGTCCCTCCTTCTGTGTGGGAGCAGGGACCAACTACTGTATAGTTATCCTTTGTCCTGTTTATCTAGTCTGTAGGGGAATTTCTTTTAACTTTGTTTCGTGCCCCTGTCCAGGGAAGCTTCCTTTTTCATTTGCAGAGCATTCCTGCTCTGAGCTAAGCTGCAAATAAGGCCATAAATCAGGCTGTTATCTTGGTCACATTTGGTGTTTGTGGGCTCTCTGCACCCTCTTTCAGCTGCCTGGCTCCCGCCCTTCCTTGGCTTGGATTTTCTTTACCAACTCTACCAGAGCTCCTTAGAGACAGTGCCCAATTCTGCTCCACACTGGGATCCCACTCGCAGCTCCATCAGTGCACCTTACTTCACACACTCCAAGCCCTCATCTGTGCCTGTGCCATGAACCACACACACACTGTCTGCCAGAGAACCTCGGTTCTTGCAGTCAGTACAGTCTGCTGCTCCAGTACTGGGACCTCAGGCTCAGCTCCATCAGTGCACCTCAGTTCTCACACTACAAACTCTCAGCTGTGCTAGTGCCAGGAACTCCACACACACGGTCTGCCAGAGCACCTCAGTTCTTCCAGTCAGTACTCTCTGCTGTTCCAGTACTGGGACCTCGGGCGCAGCTCCATCAGTGCACCTCAGTCCACACACTCCAAGCCCTCAGCTGTTCCAGTGCCAGGAACCCCACACACGCTGTCTGCAAGAGCACCTCAGTTCTTGCAATCAGTACACTCCCCTGCTCCAGTACTGGGACCCCGGGCGCAGCTCCATCAGTGCACCTCGTTTCTACCCTGACTAGGTCACTTCCTTTCCTATACTGGGACACCGCTCAGATACGGTTCCATTACAGCAGCTCAATTCTAATATTCAGTCCCACTGCCAAGCCAATAATGGACCCAAAAGAACAAAACACAGCTCAGACTGTGCACCTCAAGTCCAACATTCAACGCCATTGTTGATGGAAACCACCACGGCTCCACCAGAATCCATCAATTCTAACATTCAGTGCACATTTCTTCTCAGTGCTAAGGCTCACACACACCTTCTGTTTCCCGTCTGTATGTGGAAGCCACAAGATACTTGGCGGGACCCGAAGTGTCAAAGTGGTTTTCCCATTCTGTATCTCTGGGAAATGTGTCAGTACATACATGACCTCATTCTTTCTATGCTTGTTTCTCTCACCAACTCTCTTTTTTTCTCAAATGTTCATTTTACTCTTCCTTTTCACACTTCTTTCATTATTTTTCCTCTTTATCTTTATTTCGCTAGCTTCCTTCCCTTTATTCGCTTGCCTCACGTTTGCTCTATTTCTTCTCTTAGTTGTGCTTTAATTTTCTCGTTCTTTCTTTCCCTTCTTTCCTTATTTCTTTGAGAACCCTTCTCTTTCTTCCCTTTGTCTGTTGTATTCATTTCACTTCTCTTTTTCTGCCCCATCTGCTTTCTCTCCTGAGGCCTAGTTATTAATGGAGCAACAGGTGCAGTGGCAGCGGGGCCCAAGACCTATGGACCTCACTCAACTCTAATTACTGATCTGTTTTCCTACCAAAATTCCAGTCAACCATTTTCCTTTCTTGCTCCAGGGCCCATGACACCGCTACAATGCCACTTGTCCTCTCCATCCTTACTCCCGGCTCCCTCTTTCCTTTCACCCTCCGTTCCGTCCCAGATGATATTTTTGTTATGCTGTTTTGAGCTCTACACTCTAATGCCAAAACTTTATTTCTGATAAAGGTTTTTATGATAATTGTATATGTTTTAATATAGATGAAGAAGGTAAATGGAAGTGCTTTAATTAAATGCTGGGCCACTAGAATTATATGGCAAGAAAATATGAAATTATGAGGCTGGGATGACCAATTTATGTGGTAAGAGTCATGCAGCCCCCGTTCCCAACCCACAGCAGGGTCCCACAGATCCCATTCCCCATGGTCAGTGTTTTTTTACAGTGAGGGAGGCTTTGGTCCTCAAGATTGATTAGCAAATGCTATTGCCACAGATGTCAGGCCACAGTCACAGCCTGCCAAGCGATTCGTTTGGCTCTCTTACGACCAATCATGTGAAGTGAATCTGCTCTTCTGCCAACACTAACAGCATAGGCCACACATTTCCATCACATTTGAGGGCTAGGGAGCAGGACATGGTGGGTGTACATAACACTTGTGCCAGGGTTGCATGAGACATTTGGTTTCTGAGATTTTGTAGCCTGTGACTCAGGAGCACGCAAAGAGGGAACAACTTCATGAACTGCTAATGGCATTGATCATTTACATCTGTAATAGGGCAGGTAAGGCCAGGAAACTGTGTGATGCCCACAGACTTCATCATCACCATGTGGGGTGTTGGATCCCAGTCATGGGAGAGTTCACAGATTTTATAGGGGAAATACTTTGTAAAAGTGCCAGTATCCCGTGTCCACAATCAGTTGCAACCAACCATAAGTCTTTTTGTAGTCTGCTTTGAGGCGGCAGAGACCACCGCCTAACAAGGATAGGGTGCACGCTGGTGCACCTACTAACCAGTGCAACCTAGACTCATCCCATGAGGACTAAAAATTGTGAAAATCAGAGTCAAGTCAGGCAGAGTGGCATAGCCCATCATAGCCGAGTAATGACTTCTGTAGCTGCCCTCTCCGATGAGATGAAGGGGCATATTTAAGAGCCCCAAGCACCATTCTAACGCCATATTAGCATCATGTTTTGATGCTAATATCGCATTAGAAGGCCAAACTAGCCACGCCATATTTACAAAGTGGCGCAATGCATGCATTGCACCGCTTTGTAAACGTTTGCGCTACATTATACCTGCGCCAAGCATCATGTATGTAAAGGGGGCATTCCCCCGTTATTGTGGATAGACCCTCCCTGCAGGAAATCCCTGGGCTGCAAGGATTAACAACTCCACAACAATGCAGGTTAAAGAACAAGAAAGGAAGGGTTGATGTGGCGTAATAAAAAAGGAAAAATGCATACACTATAAATCAGTTCTCAAATTTAGGGGGATGTGATGATATGGAACCAGCACTAAGATCTTCACATTAAGGGCCCAGTTTGCAAAAACACTGCAATTTACGGGAAACGTAAATCACTGCCTCACATCTGTGTTCATTATACGTATTTGGATCATTAAGGGATCTTTCCTACCCGATCAGGTTTAATTTAAAACGGAAATTGATTTAAGTGTATTATATGTATGATTAAACTCACTTTCCTAGCTGTACAATGCATACTTCATGCATTCTCAAAACATATGATCAATTGTTCTTAGGAAATTCAGAATATTTGAGTCTAACTGTTGAAGCATTTGTCTAATTGCATTTTTTTTTCCTAATCCAGTGTCTATTTTCTATATTCTTCCTCTTGGAGTAAGTTATGTGCTCTTACCAGCACTTTCAGCTGCACGTCAACTGATTCTTTCAGTGAGAACTCCGGAGTTTGTGAAATGCATTTTCATAGGTTTGTGAATGGCTATTAACTTACACCTGAGAGCGTCCTCAGCATATCAGAAGCATAAGATTTCCTTGCCCACTCAATTCACTTGCCCCTTATAGCTCACTCCGGGGTAGTCTAGGCTGCAAATTATGAGTGGATAAGTTATGCACCCATCAATAATACTCATGGTTGCACTTTGCAAACTTAGGCCCATACTTATACTTTTTTAGCGCCGCAATTTTAGCGCCTACTTTTTTATCGCTGCTTTTTGACGCAAAAACAGAGGAAACTTACAAAATACAATTGTGTTTCGCAAGTTTGCACCGCATTTGCGTAAAAAAATGACACAAATGCAGCGCTAAAATGTATAAATATTGGCCTTAAACTGGTAAACAAAGAGGCTTGATTGCTTATCTGAGAACCTGTAAACTTGAATTCCAATCCCAGTTTTGACACTCAGGCCCCCATTTATGGGAATTTGGCGCAGGGTAGCACAGCACGTAATCTTGCTTCAAAGTGAAATGGCAGGAACGCACAGTATTTATCCAATATGGTGCATTCCTGGCCTTTCCCCCTGTGCTAGTGGCATTTCGCCAGCCTAGCACCAACGCAGGCACCCTTACCCCATGGTGCAAGTGTGTCTGTGTTGTCGGCAGGATTGTTTAAGTGCAAAATGCAGCATACATAGAAAGAGGAAAAAACAAGGAGAAATAAAGATATCTCTCCTCAGTACGCCTGCCCTTGGGAGGCGTAAGATTTTGATGCATTCCCAGGTTGTATATATCTGGGAATCTGTCAAAACCCATGGGAGTTGCATGGGAACACCCATCGGAATGACCATGGAACTCCTCCCTTGCACAGAGGAGGGTGACGCAGCGCTTTGAGCTGTATTGCCTTACTCATGAGGCCACTCAAAGTCACGCAATGTGGCTCTGTGTGGCTTTTTATATCTGACTCAGAGCCTTGCGTACACATGTATTACATTGCGTGGTGCAAACGTCATGCAAGGCTCTCTTAAATATGCCCCTCAGTGTCTGTAATTAAGATTATCATCCCATTATCAGATTTCTGGCTCACAAACAGCCTGCTGCAAAGAGGCATGCCATTCCCACATGCACTCATGTCCCTGGGAACAAAGTGCTGACCTCAGTAATGACGGCTGGAAGATGTTCAGAAAGTTCCACCATCTTGTGTTTGAGGCAGGAATGGGAAACAAACTTTGACTCATTCTTTTTCCGACCTTTGACTTGACTAACATTTTTAGATCCGGAATTATTAAATGGAAAGAACACTCAGTGGATCTGCTCGCTTGTGTGTTTTTTATAGACACTTTGAACTAATCTCGAAATCTAGGATTGTGGGTGCCCCTTAGACAGAAATCTTGACAATGTCTTTCAAGTTTTTAACTTAGTCATGAGGCACTCCATACAGAATTATAAAAAATATGACGTTCCACGTTTTGCCTTTTTCGGGCATTTTCTCCCAATAAATTTCAGCAGAATTCACCTGCTGAAATCTGTCCAGGGATCACAAGGATGATCATTTCCACCAACTCAGAATTACTATCCCTTGCAAGCGCCTGTGCATCAGAATTTAACCCCCAGCTTGTACTCGGTGCCTAAGTTACACATTTAGCATTAAGGCTCTGTCTTGCCTCCCTTTTTGGCCATGTTAAATTGTTTAAGATACCAGTCCCTCGGTTCATGCTGTGGATAAGAGTCTTTCATCTGACCTTTTTCCTTTTACTTCACACTAATGACAAAAGCCACATCCAAAGGGCAGAGAAGGTTGGTGTATCCAGTTCTCACATTTACAAATACTTTCAAGAGTCACACCATTCTAAGGCACACTTTGGGACAAAACGCCTCAGCCTGGGCTGGTAATTAAACAAAGCAAACTTTGTAGGAGGTGTTTTGGCTCAATAGAGCCTCCCACCAGCACTCAAGCGATAGAATACAGGTGTGGCGGTCCCTCCATGCAGATGGAGTCAGTGAAGAGATGTGTATCATTACTAGGAAGGTAAGTGTGAAGTGTTCCTGCTGTCCTCCTCAGGGTGATGTTGCTACATTAGGTAATGTCCTATAGTTATCTATAAGGCGCTCCTAAGCAGCTGGTCCTGGGAGCTACTAATTCCTAGAGGGCACATTTACTAGTCTTTCACACAGCAAAGGGCAGCAAGAAAACTTGCTACGCTGTGTTTTGTGAAAGGGAGGGAACAGAATGCTTCATATTTACAAAGATAGGGCACATTTGTGCGGTCTCCAAGTGAAGTCACACTGTATGCTCAGTGTCCTGCGCACTTCTTGCTCCTCCCTCTGCCTCCATGACTTCCAAAACCAGGGGTAGCAGGGGCAGTGCCGGGGATACTCAACAGCACTCAAGGAGTAGTAACCTCTACTGTGGCACCTCCCAATGAATCCATGGGTGGCAGTGCTCTACGTGGCCTCATGTGGATAGCATCACTGACAGGTGTCCTTTGGCATCAAAGAGATGTCTGATGGCTGTTGGGACAGAGCCTGGTGGACAGCGCGCCCAATGTGAGCCTGGTTATCCAGGTGGATGGACTGAAGTGTCAGGCGGCGTTAGGAGGTTCTGTGTCAGTAGCTGTGTGCAAGCTGGTGTGGGAGTGTGCCCATAGTGAGGTGTGTGCCTGGCACCCAGTGGGATTCACACCAGTGGAAGCTCCAGTCTAGGCAGAGCCCAAGTTTGGCACAAGACCTGAGGAGGATCCCCAAGAACTAAGAGCCCCACTTGAGCAGCTTTTGGGTAATCATGTGCTTTGACCTGAAGGCACTGTACCACCAATCGCACACCGACAGGGGCAGCACCTCCCCAATGGCAGAGGAGCATCGTCCCCCGGCCAAGAGCCAGGAGATGAAAAATAAAACGATAGTTACACTATCGTTTACTTTTTCATCTGCTGGCTCAGCCAGTAGTGAAGGGAGGGGCGGGGATGGGCAATGGGAGGGGGAATAGGGGAAGGGAAGTGGAGTGCACCTACGTGCACATGTGTGTTTGGCCGGCCGTCTCAGGCAAGCACCTAGGTTTCTCCAGCCCGGCTGTGTTTAACAGCCAGGCTGGAGAAACTGCACAGACCCCAGGGATGTGTGTGAGCTGCAGGTGGCAGCAGCCAGCGGGAATGGGTGAATTTTTAATTTAAAAAAAAACATATTTATTTATTTTTTTGTTTTTCCTCGTCCTCTGCGTCCCTCTCGTCTCCCCGTCCCACCTTGACAATTGGAGCAGCTGCCGCTGCAAACCAACCCTTTGAACTAATTGCCCCACCCTTTTTTGCAATCATAGGTTGTAGCAGCAACACTAATCTTGTTAGGGAAATTAAACTTTTCTCAGTTATTTGGCTCTCAGTTCAGTAAAGGGAACTGAGGAGGATCATTAATGGTGTGGCTCATGAACTTCGAGTACAGGATGTCATCCAGGATGTTGCGGGACACGAATGTCGTTGACAAAATTTTAAAGGACAAAATATCGAAAGGTAAGTATGTATAGATTTTCTCTAACTGTCTCCACATATGTACTTTTACAATATATATTTCACAAGGTACAGTGAGTGGAGTTATGAGTAGTAAATCTATTCTTCCCTCTGTGCACTTGCCTATCAATATTTTGTCCATCGCTATTTTGTCCACAACATACTCAACTCCCTCAAATTGAGTTCCTATGAAGATGATGTCTTAGCCTTGTCCTTCATCAAAGCTATTTCTGTGGAAGCTCTGTCACCCCTACTCACCATTGTCGACCCTTCCTTCACTCCAGGCATCTTCACCGAAGATCTCAAGACCCGCGATTGAGGGGATTACGCTTTTGTTACTTGCAGAACTCTGCCCAGGAGCACTTTACTTGAGCTTGCGACTTGGGTTCATTTTTAGGCACACGCATTTTAACTGATTTGCCCAGAATTCTACGATGTTGAGCCAACACCAGAGCTCAGATCTGGTTCCCCAGTTCCCAGGTCAGCAGCTTTATCCATAACACCACTTCTACGCCCCTTGCACTTGTCTGTGGCTGTGTGATAGGTGGGTCAGGCAGGGGGTGATGCAAATCGTTCTGCTTCTGGTGGCACTTGTTTGGCCGAGTGATGAGCTGTCTGCATGTTGCTTGGAGAGACCTCACTATAAAGAGATCACCAGAAGTTCTGTTTATCTTCCATTTTTTCCTCATTGACAGTGAAGTCTTTAGAGTGCCAGGGTACTGAGTGTTTTGGCTTGCATTTTTGTGTTTTTGTTGGCGCATGGATGGTCACATAGTTTTCCAAAAAAGCCTTAAAGTCATTTAGAAGAGGGTTGGTGTTGGATGTGGAGCAGGCAGGGTGAGAGATGAGTTCATGCAATAGGTTGTGGATGGAGAAGTGTTTGACGGATCCAAAAGTTTGGTCGTCTCTTTTGGGTTGATCTCTGTTTGTTGACAGAATCGAGAGCTGTGCTGTCAAGCCAGACCATAAACAGCTGAAATCGGTACAGAACCCAAGGTTGTTATCTGTTCGCAAATTTGAAGGTCATAATGGCTGCGTAATCCTTCATTCCCAAAGTGCAAGAATGTTACATAATGACCAGAGTGGCCAACTTTGGAACTGGAGAACCAATTTCAAGTCATGACATTAGTGCAACATCCTGTGATTCTGGACAAATCACTTAGGGCCTGATTTAGATTTGGCAGAAGGGTTACTCTATCACAACGCTGACAATACCAAGTGTCCCAAAAAATAAATCATATTATTTCCTATGGGATTTATATTTCAGCGGATGGGATATCCCTCACCGTTGTGACAGAGTAACCCATCGGCTGGAATTTAATCAGGCCCTTAATCTTTCCATGCTTACCAAAAAAAAGAATGTGTCCTTGGGTAATGTAACTGGTGCTCCAATAGCTTTTGGTCGAGTTTGTGCTATCTAAAACGTTTTTTAAAAAGTGCTGATACGTGGGGTATCAGTACTTCTGGGTGCAATTTTACCTTCACTGAACAACTGCAAATCTCATACACGACCGATGGGATGCTACATAAATACCAAAAAACAACAGTAACATCCCCCTAGAATGACGAGGTGGCTGGTCCATTGCAGGAGTATGGGTAGTTTGCATTACATTGTTGGTGATGTTGAAAAGGCAAGGTTGGGTTGTGTATGTGGCCTTTGGAGTGTTTTGACTGAGTGACGTGCTGTACCACGAAGAGTGTGTTGATGAGGTTGAGTAAGGTGTCTCTTGCTTTTATTAGCTTATGTTGTCTGGGAGGTTGAAGTCACTCAGGAGAGAGGTGTAAGTAGTGCAGAGAATTCATCAATGAAGTCTTGTTCTACACAGGAGCCCTGCAGAGGGGACGGAAGGAGCCATGGTTTGGAGAGAGGGGGAGTAATATATCAGTAGTTGAGTGTAAATTGCTTGACTAGGGTGCAGGACGAGGAAGACTGATGGATGACAGTGAGGCCTCGTCCCTCCTTATGTGCGTAGGGCACGTGATGGATGCTGTAACGTGGGAGAAAGACATCTAGGAAGTGTGATGATATGGGGGTAAATCATATATCTGTGAAGAGGGTACCAGGCTTGTCATAGGTGATGAGGTCTGCCACATCCTGAGCATGGAGTACTGCAGAACGGTCTTGTCACATGCCATCACAAACTGAAATCTGCTTTCACAATATCCTGGTAGATGGTGTTTGCAGCAAGATCTGGCTTAACTTACCAAGGACGTGAAATAACAGCAGTCAAAAATATTTTGTGATCTAGTTCCTAGTGTTTTCTACACTGCTGAGATCTTCAGCACGCAAGAAAAAGACCATTGAATCGTGAACGGGGCAATCAATAGTAGGGCAGATGCAGTGGCATTAGACCCACAGCCCCCCAAAAAATAGATGTATTTTACTACCCAAAGAGCAGGAAGAATGGCTAATGTTCCTTCTTTGCCACCAGTGTAAATGACACCCTTGCTACGCCACTGCGGTGAATGAGCCAAACTAAGGGGCATATGTATGGGTATTGTCACACAATGCAGCACAGCACGTCATAGGAAAAGGGCAGGAATGCACTTTAATTAAAAGATCATGGTGCAGTCCTGCCTCTTCCCCTGTGCTGGTGCAGTTTTGGCTCAGTTGCATTTAGAATTGTTTTTGTGCAGGAAGTGGCACTTTTGTACACAGAATAAAATCCCCAGAGGCTTTGCAGCACCCATAGAAAGAGGAAAAAACAAGGAGAAACATAAATATTTTTCCTCGTTACATCTCTCTTGTGGAGGCGTATTTTTATGGCGCATTCCCAGCTTTACCTGTTCTAGTAAATATGGTAATGCGTCAAAATCCATGGGAGTTGTGTGGGAACACCCATGCAGCGCCCATGGAATGCTTCTCTAGGGCAGAGGAAGGCAAAACAGTGACTTGTGCTGTGTTGTTTTACCCCAGATATATGGAGCCACTCAGAGCCACACAAAGTGGCCTTGCACGGGTTCATAAATCTCACTTAAGGTTTGCGTCACACATGTAGCACGTTGCGTGGTGCAAATGCGACCTAAACTGGGTCATAAATATGGTCAGAGAATTAAATTGTCTGTTTACCTGCAAAGAGGATCCCTTGTTTTATATAAAAAAGTCAAATTTTTGTTTTCTCAAGTGTTTTTCAAATGAACTTGAACCTATGCAGAAAATGATAAACAGGAAACACATTGCATATCTAAATGTGTTTTCATCTCAGAAACATAGTAAGGCTCTAAGGAGAAAGTTTTGGCCGCTATCTGAAACAAGCATTTTCAATGCAACGGGGCTACGTTTGCTAGAGTTGGAGCTATTTGTGTTGTAAACTCCTAACCTAACTTTTCTTGCCACACAAATTAAAAGAAAAAAAACACAGCGCGATCGCTCTATGTAAAATGCAGCGCGATCGCGCTGAAATTGAAAACGAAAAAATGGAGCGCAGTCGCACTATGTAAACCCCAGCACAATCGCACTGTGGGGAAAATTACCAGATAAAGTAGTCCAGAAACCTTGCTCAAAACATCGAGCCTCGTATGTTTCTAGTAGTTTACCGGTGCTGTGTAGGCGGGCTAAACACCGGAAAAGGCATGACGTCTGCATGCCTTTCACAAATGAAAGCAAGCAGATTTTAAAAAGCAAGCCCAGCAACCAATGAAAGAGACTGTTGTGACCTGGGCGTGGTTTGAAGCCCAAAGAGAGATTACTTTATGGACGGCGGGCTTTGCGCTCGCCCACAAAACAAGCATTTTCAGTGCAACGGGTCTCGCATTTGCTCGAGTTATCAGTGTAAAGAAAAAAAAAATGCAACATGATCGCTCTATGTAAAACGCAGCGCGATGGCGCTGCGTGGAAAATAAACAGATAAAGTAGTCCGGACCCCAGGCTCAAAACATCGAGCCTCGTATGTTTCTAGTAGTTTACCGGTGCTGTGTAGGCGGCTAAACACCGGAAAAGGCATGACGTATGCATGCCTTTAACAAATGAAAGCAAGTGGATTTTAAAAGACAAGCCCACGAACCAATGTAAGTGACTGACGTGGCATGGGCGTGGTTTGAAGCCCAAAGAGAGATTACTGAATGGACTGAGCGCTTTGCGCTCGCCCATAAAAAGTGCCTTTAATAAAAACCCTGGAAGCATCAAATGAAACCCTTGCCTTGCTGGTGCCAGAGTCCCAGGGGTCGCCACAGAGGGCCCTCTGTCCAGCTCCAAGACAAGATCTGTGCTGGGGGGCAGCAGAGAAAGGCCTGAACGTCAGCCACTGCAAACACGAGCAGCACACAACAGCGAGAGAAGCTGGGCACACGGGGAGCTGCTGTGGGCAGATGCCAGGGGTTGGCACAGGGCCGGCTCACACTGAAAGAGGCCTTTTCAGCCTCCGGACGCACACTGTGGTGTCTCACGAGATTCACAGGGCCCAGGTCCAGGGGGAAGGGCAGGCCTCCTCACGAACCAGGACAGCCAGCGCCTCGTTAGAGAATTTATACTTCCCGCCTGCCAAGCGCTTCCTGTCTGCTCTTCATGTGCAAGTTTGAGTTCGGGGTTAGGTCAGAGCGCCAGAACACCTTGGCACAGATAGGATTTCTACTAGGCTCTCACCAAGTTGTTGTGGTCGGTTTAGAGTGGCACTGGTCAAAAATGAGACATAACGTCACAAATTGTTTTTGAGTCTGTTTTGCATCCAATTTTAGAACTTTTTGTACTATGGTGGATTGCCAGCTAAAAGGTTATAAAACAGATTGCGAAATATGAGTGCAGAGATGTTTGCGCAGCAGTCATAATAAACAGAGCAGGAGACTCAGAGGTGCTCCGCAGACCCCGCTCATTACCGCCGCTCCTGGGGTCTGAATGATGTCCTTAGCGCCTGTGTCCAGGCAGTGGTGGGCTCAGGAGGGTGCTTCTGTTGTTACTCAGTACTCATAAAGCAACCCATAGGTCGATTACTGGATTTGCGGTTGATCAGCAAAGGTAATCTCAAGAGGAGAGGTGTTGGGGGTGGATGGAGACGAGGGGGCTGAGGGGGAAACTTGCCTCCGTCTCCTGCTGCCTCGCGCTCCTCTTTCCTCCATGTGGTGTCCCAGCATTCACTGGAATTACAGCACAGGCTCCCCAGCAATCCTGGCACTGCTTTCATGCTAAACATAGCATGAAAGCAGTGCCAGGACTGGTCTGAGTGGCAGTGACTGCAGCTCAGACACTGCCCTGGGGCCTGTGCAGTTTCTCCAGCCTGGCTTTGTACACAGCTGGGCTGGAGAAACCTAAGTGCACATGCGTGTTTGGCCGGACGTCACATGCACACTTAGGTACACTCACTCCTCGTTGGCCCTCCCACCCCCGTGGCCCTGCCCCGCCCTTCCTTGTACTGCTGGCTGAGCCAGCAGATGAAAAATAAAATGATAGTGGAAATATTCTTTCATTTTTCATCTACTGGCTCTTGGCCAGGGGGGCGAAGCTCCTTCAACATAACGAAGGAGCCTCCCCGGTAATATGTGCCCAGAAGTACTGATAACAGTGTATCTGCACTTTTTGTTTTTGCACTTTTATATTGCAGGAACTCGACCCAAAGGTATTTGAGTGCTTTACATTGTCCAACACATGAGCACAAGTTACACTACAAAAGGACAAATTAATTCTTGGTTTTTGCCATTTTATGCACGGGTAGATTAAGTGATTTAATCAGAATCATAGGATGGCAAGCGGATGCCATGACTCAAAACTAGTTCTCAAGTTCCAGGGGTGGCAGATCTCCCATTACTCTACATCCTCGCACTTCCAGGATGCAGAATTACCCGGCCATTCAAACTCACAAATAGAGAATAACCTTGGGTTTTGCACTAATTTCAGGTGTTTATGGTCTGGCTTGACAGCAGAGCTGTCACCAGACAATTATGTGAGCATCACTAGAAAGGGGCCCTGGCTCCACCCACATGTTGAGACCAGAAGTACTTGTTTTGTTTGGGTAGAAGTTGTATGCTTCCCCAAAAAAGTACTTGCCCTCCTGCTGTGGTCATTATATTTATCCAGCTGCCTGAGCTTGAACTTTCAGAGGCACTCACATGGCGTTGTAATACTATTAGATAATATATGGTGTTATTGTTGGCAGCAGCACAGATGCGAGAAGGGCAGTCATTAACCTACATGGATTTTTAGGTCTGGGCTGACAGTACGAAACATGAAAGGTACAATGCAGAAATAGAAAATTGCAGTAGTAACACACATCCCATTGCATAAAATCAGTGCTGTGAAGACTCAAAAAAAGGCTAAATCAGAAATAGACTAGGTGCCAGATTCACCTAATCTCACGCAATGCAGCACATCAGCCAAAAATTCTGCACAAATGCATGAAAAGAAGAGAGCAGGAGAGCGTCATTTCTACAGAAATATGGTTCTCTCCTCCCCCATCCATGGCGCTGGCACAGAACGTTTCTGCCAAACACGTTGGGCACACCTTTGCACAGTGCTTAATTTGTAAAAAAAAAAACGTGCCGGTGCTCTAAGCCATCCTCTTAAACACGCGGCTGCTGCAGTTAAATGTGGAAACACGGAATACTGAGGCAGCGTAATCCTAAAGCCATCTCAGGCCTCTTTAATCCATGTACAGCCACTCCCTGCCCCTTGCAGCTTTCTGCTTTCTCCTAGTGTGACGCTTTTTCATTTTTCTCTTCCTCCGTCCTCCCCCTATGTGTCTTTTGCTTGCAGCAAATGCTTGAGGCAGAAGAATTAAGCGCCGGCCCTGAAAAATAGGTGCTGGTGCTCCGCACCGGAAACAACAAGCACAAATTAAGCACTGCCTTTGCGCCATACAGCATGGGTGTGTGCGTGAGTCAAGCACAGGTTTTGTACTGGAAGGGTTCCCTTCCATTACAAAATACTATGCTTAGACAACTTTTAAAAATGTTCCGGGCTGGCGACGAGGTCTCTTTGGGCAAGGTTTAGGGATTTACTGGAGGGACTTCTGTCTGTAGATCTGGAGTTTTTGCTGCGGTGATACATTTCATCTTCTGTCCTGCGATGTGCTGTATTTTGTATGTTTATACATTCAAAACAATAAACAGATTTGATCCATAAAATTTTTCCTACTCTGCAGCACACATGCAAAGGTGGAAAAAAAGGGAGAAATAAAAGCATTTCTCCTTTTAATACCTACTTTGAAGTGACATTAATTTTTGACTCAAAAGCCTGCCTCAAATTTTTAGTAGATAATGTTTTGGGTCAAAAAGCATCAGTAGTTGAATAGGAAAACCCATATACCACCCATACAATGCTCTCTTGACGCTAAGTAACACAAAGCAGTGCTGAGCGCTGCTTTTCATTACTTTTAGGCAACTTTCAAGTACAAAACAAGTGTTGTGCTGGAAAGCAGCACTGGAAAATAAATAGCAAAAAAAAACATTTCGTGCTGGTTGCCAGTTTTGCGCTGGAAAGTAAATAACAAAAATAATGTGTGGTGGTTGCATCACTTTTGTGGTGCTAACCCAGTGCAAAATGTTTGTAAATCTGGCCCTAAGTTTTAAATGTGCAGCAAAATCAGTAACAAACCGGGCAGCATCCTTAGTAGATACCAAAAAGGTCTGGCTCACCCCCAAATTTCAAGGCTTTATATTGCCATTTTCTCCATAAGAAACCATTAAAACTGGAAAGTCATCAATTTTCATTATAAAACTTCACGGTTTTCCAAATTCTGCTCTAGAACTCACTTTTTGAGTAAGTCCGTTCTTTATTAATTTTATTTTGAAATGCTGCTTTGAACTAAGGCCCGTATTTATACTCCGTTTGCGCCGAATTAGCGTCGTTTTTTTCGACGCAAATTCGGCGCAAAACTAACGCCATATTTATACTTTGGCGTTAGACGCGTCTAGCGCCAAAGTATGGGCAAATAGCGTCATTTTTTTGCGTGAACGCCTTCCTTGCGTTAATGAGATGCAAGGAAGGCGTTCCCGTCTAAAAAAATGACGGCGACGCAAATGCGTCGTATTTATACTCCCGGGCAAAATTCACGCCCGGGAGGTGGCGGGTCAAAAAACCCCGCATTTGCGCCACTATTTAACGCCTGGGTCAGGGTAGGCGTTAAGGGGCCTGTGGGCTCAAAATGAGCCCACAGGTGCCCTCCCCTGCCCCCAGGGACCCCCCCTGCCACCCCTGCCCACCCCAGGAGGACACCCAAGGATGGAGGGACCCACCCCAGGGACATTCAGGTAAGTTCAGGTAAGTATAATTTTTTATATTTTTTTATTTTTTTTGGGTGGCATAGGGGGGCCTTATTTGTGCCCCCCTACATGCCACTATGCCCAATGACCATGCCCAGGGGACATAAGTCCCCTGGGCATGGCGCATGGGCATGCGTTAGCGCAGTTTAGCGTCAAAAAGTATAAATATGGGCCTAAGTCTCTGGGACACATCGCCTCATGATTTCAGGTTCACACCGTCCGCGATCCACCCAACGTCTAGGTACGCCATTGCAATATATGTTTTTAGGAATACAGCACTCCCAAAATAGCAATATGCCCTATGTGCAGGGTCGCTGGAATTATGCAGTTTTGCAGCTGCAGCGTTTTCAGCAAATTTACGGATTTGCCACAAATTCCATCAACTGCTACAGAATATGCAGATTCTAACAGAAAAAAAATGTTTCTAGTGCAAACGGGTAAAAATTTACCAAATGTGGTGCCACCTGCTACACAGTGGAAGCCCCTTTGCAATAGTTGACCAGTCACCTTTCTGTTGCTTATTGCTATATTTTGCTGTTAAACTGACACTACCCTGGTGGAACATTTTCCCAGACAGTGCTAACATTTGTCAAAATGACAGAATAATGAAGTAATGTTATCACCAAACTGTGCCACATTATGCCACATAATTAGTCTTTTCTTGAAATATAATGTAGTAAATCCGGCTGTATAACGAGGGCCTATTTATCTGCATAATTCCAGTGCCCCCCCCCCATGTGTGGGAGACCCATCTCCACGAGTCAGCTCTGTGAAAGACCATCAGGGTCCTCAGAACCTACCCCAAGGCAAAATGTCTGCTGACAGTTTTTCCCCACTTTGGGTGTGCATTTTCAGTACCCATAATTTGTGCCATGAATTCCACCATCCTGCAAGGACGTTGTCACACCTCTGTGCATAAGGTGCCCCCAGGCCACTCAGTGGCTACTCCTGCAGCAGAGACAGCCACTGCCAACCAAATGCTTTTTTACACTGTATGCTATGGCGAGCAGGCGCAATATGTGAATGACAGCCGAAAGGACCAATGGATGAAGAGGGCTGACCCAAACCTCCTCTGCTTATGTCCCTATGTATGTATGTTTTATTTATAATTGTTTAATTAATGATATGAGGTTGGAGAGAAAAGTTATGACGTATGTACCCTAAGGGCCACTTTAGTTGTGTAGTTGTTGAACCGTTGTGTCGACAAAAGTTGCATCTTCCTGTTTGATGAAGGAACTAACAAGAAGTGGGTGAAATGGCTGTTGGTGAACACATTGTGCTGACCACTCAGCACACCGTAACTGGGGAATTACAGAGAGAGATTTAACTCAGAAGACACACATAGAATGTCCTTTTGTAAACTAGTATCAACCACTGATACCCAAATACTGAAGGTTAATAAATACAATGTAAAAAGTAGTCCTGACCATTGGGTGGTAAAGTCACATTGAGCCCTTGTTAAAGTGGAAGTGCTTGGGAGATCATTAAAGTGTAAGGAGAAGAAAAACTCTGATGAAAAATGAGTGAGTCTCACTGAGAGACTGCCAGCCACACTGGAGCTACGTTAGGCTATGGTTGTGTCAGAGCGGGAGGGCATAAACTCTACATTCATGCTTGGCCTTTGGCAGACCCAACTTCCTTCATGAAGAGCCAGGTTGCAGTCATGGTAGGAACTCTACACTACATAAAGGTATTCCACTCCTGGGCATAAGGCCCCGATACCTCCCAGTCGTGCTGAGACCCCAGTTCCAATGCCAGATTCTTTGTCAGTTGCACCACACCGAGAACATCACCTAGGCTCAACGCCAACCCCAGAGATGGTCAGGAAGCACACACCAAGGTTCCTCCCTAGATACATTCTCAGAAGCTGCCATGTTCTGCATGTGACTCTTGAGAGGCAGTACACTAAACTGATAAATTGAGCCATAGGCTCATGTCAAAGACATGAATTGATGCAATCCAGTCCAAGATGGCAGTGGGAATTGCTTCACTTGAGAAATGTTAACAGGAAGTGATGTCAGCTAGGCCCACGTACAAAGGGCAACACAGAAAGGGCTCAGTGGCATTTGCAAAGTTTCAGAAAGTGAGCTTAGATGACCATATCACTCATTTCAGTTGCCTTCTGAATGCCAGCTTTGCTTCTTTCTAGTGATATCTTACTTTGTGCACAGTAGTTACATCCAAGTTCTTGCACCAGTGATTTCTTCCTATGTCCAAGAGACACCTTGGCAAATGTTTCGCTGATGCTCAAGCCCTGTTAAGTGTAATGCCAGGTTGGAGGGAGCAAGGAACACCTCTATCATAAACTTTTTATTAAATGCCTTGTAACTTTATGGAACATGGAGGGGTGGATGGTCCACAATGTTCAATTTGTTAATCAACTCTTCTAGTATTTCTTGCTCTCTTAGGTAGCAGTTCTTACTTGCGGAGCTTGTTCGCTTGCAGGCAGGGTGTTGTCACCATCAAGAGTCTGATGGTTCCAGCCCACGACAGCACTGTCTGACTGGAGCTCTGATAGTCTTTGAAGACAGCCCGCGGATCCAGAGGTCCAATGAGGAAAAGGTTAATCACAGTAGCAGGTGGTCAGGTGTGGTAGAGCCTTCTCTTGGTTGGCTCTTATTGGAACTCAGGCTGCTCAAGTTGTAGGTGCTGGAGTGGGTAAAACCACACCGCTTCAAGAGTCACTGTAGTTTGGGCAGTGAGCTCATGGGCGTGGTTTTGTGGAGCAGTAACTCTCAAACAGCACAAAGCAGTGCGCAATAGTGAGTTGCATGCCACCTTGATTAGTGTCACAGCTTCTTTCCAAGACTTCCACAGTTCACATAGTTTTTTTGAGTTATGACTCAGTGGATCTGTTGAGATTCAGGATTCTGCGAAGTGGATGTTGTAGAAGTCCTCAGGTCACCAAATGGCAGCACTGATGGTATGGGGGACATAACCAAAAAATCTAGTGCAACACAGGCCCTTGCCAAGGCCCCATGGAGCTTTTCACTGTCTGCATACCATTTGCAGCCGACTCCCGTGTTGCGGCCGACATACCCGCTGGGCCGGCGAAGATCTCGAAATGGCCTCCGCGGGAGTGCGGCCGCATTGGCGGCCGCATGCCGGATACAACTTGGTGGGTGGCGGTTGCCGCCCTCCAATGTTGTAATGAGGGCCTTAGTGCCACGAGGAGGTACTGCCACCCTGAGGCTCGAGCCAAATCAAAGCGATGACATCAGCAGCAGCTAAGAGTTGAGGATGCAGTGGACTATCATAGAACCGCACCTATTGGTGAGCTGGCACTACTTCTTCATCCAGTTGACCTTGTGAGAGCCTTTATCTCGCTTCCCAGAAGCAGAGACAGATACAAGGATTGATTGGTTAATCGTGGTCACTATTAAGGGCGGGCGAAAAATTCTGCACAAAGTTTTGTGACTCAGTACTCCACTTGGGTTGTGAAGTTCCAGCAAAACTCCACCAACCACTGCATGGCACAGTTTTCTCTCACATGTGGCTCGCTGACATTACATTAGCGAGCGCGAGTGAGAATTTGCGTCACCTAACATGATTTTCAGCCGCTAGTATGCCCCCTAGCTAGATTTCTCAATGCGGACGGTCACGTCAGGTCATGGCCGTTTGCGTAGAGAATGCTGCCGGTCGAGTAAAAAAATTTACTTGTGCGCCAGAGGAAGCATCACCCTCTGTTGCGAAGCATGGTGCCGTTTACGCTGATTTTACTGCACGGAAGAAGCTCCCAGTGCTAAAAATTAGCACAAGTAGTGCAATGTTCCTGATTCTAACCCAAAAAAATTCCACAGAGTGAAACTCCGCAAGTTCCACCCAGGCCTAGTCACCATTCTTCCAGAACTGTGTAAACCATATTCCTACGAACTAAAGATTTGGAGACATCAATGATTGAGGGTAAAGTAGAACCTTTACTTGGACCAGTGCTTCACCTAGTTACCAGTGGCAACTGGTGGGTCGAATGGATACAGTGGATCCTGTTGGAAATTGGGTTACTGGTTGGGGGCTGAAACCCGACTCAAACAGCAAACACAATCTCTGTCAGGATTGTGTTTCTTAGAGAAATACACACATTTCCTTTTGTATGTGCCTGCGTCAAGGAAGGGTGAGTTTTGGCGTACAGCACAGTCTGGCTATCTTACTATATCAGGCTTTGTGTCAAAACCTAAAGGTATTTGTGCTGACCCGCCAAAGAAATGCCTCCAAGATTCAAAGTGATACAAGGCAGTGTAAAGCAGTTTTTGTCTGAGAAAAGGACACCTTTTGCAGCACAGAATACCCTTTGCACCGTAGAGTAAATAGCAAGCTTTAGTAAGTCTGGACCCATCAATTAATAATTGGTTGACCTGTGATACACAACAATGAGAACAGTGCATACAGAAAAGCAGTTGTGTCTCGTTACATGTAAAAGGGGCGGGCGGCGCCGGGGTGGGAGGGAGAGGGAATTACATTTAAAATAATAAAATAATAAAAAAACAAAACCACTTACCGCTGCCACCGGCGCCCCATCCACTCCTCCCACTCCTCTGCAGGCACAGGCTCCCAGCCTTCCCTGCGCCAATCCTGACACTGCTTAGAGCAGCGTCAGGATTGGCTGTGAACGCGAAGCCAGGGCGCTCCCAGGCAGACTGGGAGCCTGTGCAGGCTCTCTCCAGCCCAGCAACTGTCTTGCTGGGCTGGAGAGAGCCCACTGCGCATGTGTGTTTGGCCGGCCTGAGACGGCTGGATAAACACATGCGCTTTGAGGGAGACTACTCGTCACCTCCGAGGCTCCGCCCATTCTCCCAAAAAACGAAAATAAACACAGTCTATTATTGTTTTTTGGAAAAAGGTTTGCAGCTGCCGCTCCATAGTCCATAGTCTCACTGCGGTCACTAATCCACCCACAATATGGTCACCTTGCACGCCCTTCCTCCTCTGGCTGCCCTTCTTGGACTATGTGCTAATGAAATTGATCACTAGCATATAAAGCCTAATTTGCAAAACAAATAAGTCCAGGTGCCCAAGTTTTTCTTAAGAGCCATTGTTTTAAAATGTTTCAAAATGCCTACATCAAGAACCGTGAAATGCTGTCATTTTGTTTATCAAACCAATTTTGTTTGTGGTCATTTTTCGGGAGATGGGTGTGTGTGCTCAGTCCCACCACAATGTTATCTACCAGGGTCATGCATTACAACTTTGTAAAGTGTGTCATGTTTTCATATTGCAAAATGCTAAATAAAATTGTTTAAAAAAATGCCAAGGTTGTTGAACACTGAGGTTGCCCAGTCTTGTTTCACCTCATGCCTCTTGCCACCACCACCCTACACTCCCTGGCTACCTATCCCACTCCTGCAGGTTCTTTTTCATACTCACTGTCTTCCTGTGTCATTGTTTCTTAACACTTATCTTCTTTTTTTATCCCTTTTTTGTGCCTCTCGCTGTGGGTCAGAATCTGATGATGAAAAATGTAAGTCCACAAAAAGGAGTGCCGGTGCCCACCACCTGTGACCACGGGCACAAATTAAGCAGTTTGAGTATGTTAACCTCCCTTATATCTACCCAAAAAGTGCTCATCCCAGGAGACAGCCTGGAGCTTACCCAGTACCTTAGCCCAACCTCAGTGCTGAAACCACCTGTGCTGTGGGCAGGCGTTGGAAATGCATGCTGCGGGGAAGCGGTGGGAGACACCCCCAAATTTCAGCCATGTGAGAGGAAGGGGTGGTGATGGCGAGAAGGCAGATGGCCATGAACACTCAGCCTGAGGCACATGATGAAATCTCACGAGAGGCCTGACAGCTAATCAATGTATGAATGAATACTCAATAATCAGAGGTGTAGCTATCAATAGTGCAGGTAGTGCACCCCAATTCTGGCTTTATTTTGCTATCCACCCAGTTGGCAGGGGGCCCTTTTCAATGCTTGCGCCAAGGGCCTAGGCGTCCTTGGTACACCAATGTCAGTACAGGGTCAGATTTATCACTTAACATGATTTTTTTAGCCTGCATGTTCACCTTAAAGCGATATAAACCATGTGGCATATTTATGAGGGGCTTCCGCCGGCGGAGCGTACTTTTTTTGCCGCTACAGTGGCGCAAGCCTCTCAACCATATCTATGAGGCCACCCAGAGCCACTTTGCGTGGCTTTGAATGGCCTCATGGATATGGAGTAAGGCAAGGCAGCACAAGTCTCTGCGCTGCCTTACTCTGTGCCAGGAAGGCGTTTCATGGGCGTCGCTGTGGGTTTTCCCACGCAACACCCATGGATGTTGATGCTGCCCCAGATTTACTTAATCACGTAAACCCGGGGAACTGCCAAAACCTAAAATCCTGTCCAGAGCAGGCGTAGGGAGGAGAAATATGTTCATTTCTCCTAGTTTTTTCCTCTTTCCGCAGCACACATACAAAAAGGAAAGCGCTTCTTGGGGTTGTTTATGTGCAGGAAGCATAGCTGGCAAGTTTTCCAGGTCCATGTGTGATGTGCTGCTCCAGTCCAGGTTTCTTCCGTTGAATTCTGGGACTTGTAGTCCTGTTTTATAATGAAGTACACAAGACTGCTAGGCGCTGAATTCAAAGAAAAAACCTGAATGGAGCAGTATATCACACATGGACCTGGGAAACTTGACAGGGCTGCCTTCCCACCCCTGCACTGACTAATGTCACCCGGGCCAGAGGCGCACAGAAGCCACCTGCAGACAGCATGCATCGAGTGCCTGCACCAGGCTTTAGATGGAAGTGTTGCGCCAACAAACTCTCTTGTGCGGTCACTTACCAGCCTGACCTCATAGCGCTGCAGTCAGCGGCGCAGTCCCCGGCTGAAGTGCACCCTCGGCCCTGTACCCTGCAGGAGCGTAGTCTGTGCCCAGTACCCTGCAGGAGAGCAGTCGGTAGTGCAGCACCATGTAGGAGAGTAGTCTGTGTCCAGTACCCTGCAGTAGGGCAGTTTGTCTCCAGTACCCTGCAGGAGGGCAGTTTGTAGTCCAGTACCCTGCAGGAGGGCAGTCTGTGTCCAGTACCCTGGAGGAGAGCAGGCTGTGCCCAGTACCCTGCAGGAGGGCAGTCTATGGTCAAGTACCCTGCTTTAGGGCGGTCAGCAGGTCAGGGTTGGGGGTACAATAAGATCCCATGCAGTGGTTCACCTTCCAAGGGTAGAGGATGCAGATATCAAAATCGCAGGCATATGTTTGCATTCTGTGACTTCACGCATAGTGCCTTGAGGCCCTCTGAGACAGAAGCACTCTATATGACAGCAGGAGTTTTAATTATATGTTCCAGCTTGTCAAATGGCGGCTCCAAAAATCCGTGCAAAATCTCACACAGCAGCCTCCTCAAGCGAGAGCGTCGAAGCAGTTCTCCATTCTGGACAGTTTTACTCGGATTAGCTGCTCCCACTTTTCGGATAAACAGGGGGTCACTCCATGTCTCCGGACAGCGCCCTCCACCGGGCTCTGCTGGCCGAAGCGGCTTTTCCGATGTGCTTGCCCCTGGCTGCTCGGCGGAGTGGGCGAGCTGACAAGTGGCCCATGAGCATCCTTGGATTAGACGCCAATCCCGCGGGGGCACGTGGGCATGCACAGGTGCCATGCGTGGAGGGGCGCAGACCCCCAAGAACGGCAGTCCCCCGGCTCAGATGGCGGGGCGCTATTTAAAGACACCATGGTCTGAGTATCAGGTTCACTGCTGAAAAAGCCTCCTGCTAAAATCACAGCTGCTCCAGTTAACCCTTTCTTGGCGCCTGTCAGACAGCCCCCTGCCCCGCCACCCGACGTGCCGCTTCTGTCTCGCCAGAGACAGGCAGATCTGAGAGTCATGGCGTCCCTCAGGGAGACGCCTCATGCACGAGGAGTGACCTCATTCCAGCTTCAGGGAGCATACAGTATTAAATGCACCGGAGCTGTATTGCAAAAGGTTTATGTTTAGATTCGTTAAGGATCAGTTTTTTTCCTTTACTCTTGAAGGTAGTGGGGGAGAAGAAGGGAGGGGGGACAAGAAGAAAAGGGGAATAATACGGAAAAACAAAAAAAAGGCAAGAGAAAGAAAGAAAAAGAAAAAAAAACAGAGAAAGAAAGAACAAAATGAAGGAGAGAAAGAATGAGACTAATATAAAACATAAATAGAAATGAAGAAAATAAATGAGTTACGATGAAAATGAAAGAGGAAGAAAAAAGCAGAAACAGTGAAATGAATGAAAGAATAGGAAGAGAGAATGACAAAGGAAGGGGTAGAAAGAAGGACGTATGCGAAAGAAAGAAAAAAGATGATAGCAAGAGAAAGAGTTGAGAAAGAATGGAAAGAAAGGAAAGGAAAACATGAAAGAAAGGGTAGAAGGAAATGAAAGAAATACACAGAGAGATGTTGAGAAAAGGACAGAGCTTGTGGAAAAAAAGAAGAGAAAAGTATAATGAGTAAATACAACAGAAAGACAAAGAAAAAATAGATGAGGAAAGATGAAGACAGAAAGAAGATATGTGAAAGAAAGAAGAAACAAGCATTTACAATGCAACGGGTCTCGCGTTTGCTCATGTTAGAGCTGATCGCGCTGTAAACTCCTAACCCGACTTTTCACCTATCGGGCAAAAGTGCATTTATTTAGACAATCCGAAAAAGTGAAATTAACTATGTAAAGCGCTCGACTTCTGCCAAGCGAGATCGCGCTCGTAAATTTGAGATATAGAAGTCCACGAGCCCGATGGAAAACAGCGAGCCTCGCATGTTTTCTGTACTTGGTCGCTGCGCTCGAGGAGGGCTAGCCACCGGAAAAGGCATGACGTATGCTTGCCTTCGACTAATGAAAGCAAGCAGATTTTATTAGGCAGGCCCACGAACCAATAAAAAACACTGACGTGAAGTTGACAGGGCTCCGAGCCCTTTTCTAAATACAAAAGCGTCTCGCTGCGATACGCATGCGCCAGCGCATGCAACGCAGGCTCGAGCCTAAAAAGAAAAAAACAGAAATAAAGAATAAGAAATGAAAGGGAGAAATCAAGAAAGAGGGGAAGAAGTAAAAATAAATTGAGGAAGAAAAAATACAGAAAGAGGAGGAAAAAGAACCAATACAAGAACAAAGGAAAGTATTGAGAGAAAGAAGTAGAGAAAGTAAGTAGAAGAAAGATGTACAGGGAAAAAGAAAGACAAAAATTAGAGAGAATGAAATTGAAGAAAGAAACCAACAAAAAAAATCAGAAGGGGACAATGGAGGAAAAACGAAAATTGAAGTTGAAATGAGAAAAAAGGAAAAGTAGAGAAAAGTACCAAAAGTAAATTAAAAATAAGAAGAAAAAGGAAAGAGAAAGAAATTTAAGAAATGAGGGAAAGAAAGAAGTAGGGAAAGAAAGTAGTGTCAAAGATCAGAAGAAAGATAACGAATGAAAATGGAGTAGGAAAATCAAGAAAAGGGATAAAAGAAATCAACAAAAGAAAGAAATTCATGAAAGCAAGGAAAAAGAAAGAAGGAAAGGCAAGAAAAAAGAGAAAAGAAGTAAGACCCTCTCTAAAGATCCAAAAAGGGAATTCTATTTAAAGAAAAACAATGCTAGGTCCCAGGACGCTATAAAAACCTAGGCCCAGATTTTCAAACATTTTGCATTGTGTTTGCATTACTTTTGTGATGTAGACCACAAGACCACAAATGTGTCTATTGCTAAAATAATAAACTAAGCTGAATAAAATATATCTAGGTTAAAGTGCACAGCAGCAGGCCTAGTGTGCTAAAATAACGTGCATGGAGCTATAACTAAATTGACTACACAACAAAGGTAAATTCCTTATTTGTATGAAAAGCTGAAATATCTTTTGGAATAAAATATGACGCAAGGCCAAGACAATTCTGCCATCACAAGTCTTTTGATGTGGATTACAACAGAGAAGGGAACCTGCTTTCCAACTCTCCTTGCTGTGGAAAAGGCCACTCAGAAGAAATTAATTATGGTTAGGAATTTTTATGAGACCCTCTCTAGAGATCCAAAAAGGGAATTCTATTTAAAGAAAAAACAATGCTAGGTTCCAGGACGCTATAAAAACCTAGGCCCAGATTTTCAAACATTTTGCATTGTATTTGCATTACTTTTGTGATGTAGACCCTTTGTGAATTGCATTCTGATATTTACAAAGATACACAACTGTCGATTTAGGTTGCTTTGAAATAAAAAGTAAAGCAATGCAGCACATTGTATAGCCTTGTGTTAATTTGTGTCAGCGAGCGACGGTGGTGCATGGGCATTCCCATACATCCACACCTAGCTTGTGATGCAAACACACATTTACAAAGAGTTGAAGACGTGGTTTTTGCCAAATTGGTGCGCCTGCCTGAGCCTGGAATACTGAGGAGAAATATCTTTATTTCTCCTTGTTATTTCCTCTTTGCATGTATGCTGCATTCTGTAGCAAATTTACAAAAAAGGAGAGAAAGCCTACAGGGATAGTTTTGAGCTGGAAGGTATGCCTTCCTACACAAAATCCATGCTGACAACAATGCAAGAACTCTTACACTTTGGTGCAAAGGTGCCTGTGTTGTTGCTAGGCAGCCTAAAGTGTGCCATCACAGGACGAGAGCAGAACTGCGCCATTTCTTTGACAATATGGGGCTCTCTCCTTTCTACACAATGCAGCAAGCAGTTTCACTCGCTGTGCTGTGTTAGGTGGAATGCTTGTAAATATGTGTCCTAGAATTTTATCCACAACCGCCTAAAATCTATTAAGACCTAAGGCTATTCCCAACCTCCAGACTAACAGTTCTCGATGTCTGTCTTTTAGATGACTAAATGAGGGTAGATCAAAGTAGGATCAGACAGGACAAGAAACCATTCCCTCCTATAAGGCAGCGGTGGCTCCTCCGCCATGGCGGAGGAGTGCCCCCCCCACCTTCCTGATCAGTATGTACCAAGTTTTTCACTAGAGCTATGAAGTGTAAAACATTTCCCCAGTACTTGCAAAGTTCTGATTTTTCTTCACATTCTTTGGCAAACACTATGAACTTGGTTTTCAGGTTTTTGTTTTTGAACTGAGTGTATTGTACATTGCCTGGCTTTGCATTTTGTCTTTTGAGCGAAGTGCACCCTGTGCCTTGTTCACTTCTGAGATGATATCCAAAACCTAATTCATCATTCTTGTTCCAGAAAGCATTCCAACGCAGTGTTTTATTAGCCTCACATTTGATGAGCATACCTTGTAACAAACGAACATAATGAGTTCCGATCAATACTGACTAGATAGTTTTGCTTCCAAAGATTTCAGCCTCAATAAGTGCATCATCGAAGCCACATCCATTGAGATAACTTCCTGCACACCGCAACACAACATTTGTAATGTGAAAAACACCCATCATTGGCTAAAGATCATCAAATTCTACTGGATTGGATGTCAGCTAGTATACAAATTCAGTGGCTCGGATGTCAGCTACTATATGGAAAACACCTTCATTGCAAAAAATTGGCAGGATCGGCTAGTCTTCAATTTAAGCACGCACATTTTCATAATTTTTAAGAGCTGTGTATACTGTTGCGTAGTTTGTGATTGGCGATGGTATTACTGGTGAAAACTAGGCTTTCTTCAGTGGGGTAGAATTCTGGGAGATCAGAGCATAAATTCCAGCCCACGGAGGAACTGGCTTTTCTTCATCCTTTAGTCCGCACCGAATAAGTGCAATGATAAATTCAGTTAAATCATCTTTGTAGACCCTAGCATCAGGAAGCAGAAGATCCATGTCCTTAGCCACTTTGGAACTTTCTGGTTTACAGGGACATGGTGATGGCTTGTAGTGATTTTGCACATGTTGACAAGGCAGTTGGGTTATAAGTTTGCAGCTTTGTTTGTTTATGCCTACAGCTGACACAGCTTGTTTTCCAGCAGCTACTTCATTGGTACAGTCTTGAAAAAACACCATACCAGTATCATGTGTGCTAGATCTTCCAGACTAAGAAGAGCTGTCTTCAAAATCAACATTATCAAGAGCAGCAATTGTAAATAATTTCCTGGTAAGGTCACTTGGAAGTGGTGTGCTGTCGGATTCAGAAGATTTTACAGCATGAGCTGCTAACAAGTTCCTGCTCCATACTATGTCATTATAGCTTGTTGATGAACCAATCCTACTCATTGAAGTGATCAGCTCCCTAATTTTGCACTTGTCATAGATTGCATGGGCAGTCATCATGTGTAGCAGATTTTGCTTCTTGCTGTGATGTAATTAATAAAACATGATTTTGAAAAAACAGTACATTTGCACAGCATAAGCCTGTGGGTTTGTGGGATTGTCTTCTACTTCTTCGTTTATATCTTCAAAGCTATCATCAATGTTGTTGGCTTCTGTTACGAACCTAAGAACTTTAGTTTGTAACAGTTTTGCTTTGCTGATATTAAACAATGATGTAAAAATGTTAAAACAACATCAGGCATTCTTGTTGACTCCAATAATTTACGGAGCTCTAAGGCATCGCAAAATTTGTCATTAAGTCCAAAATCTAAATCTTTCAGGACATTTCTTACAATGGTTCCTGCTGATTTTACTGCATCTAGTGATCTTGATTTGGCAGCAAGAACTTAAGGAGTCAAATTAGCTGAGAACATTATAAGTGGCTCATTCTTTTTATTAGACTGACAAAAACAAATTCTTTCATTGTACATTCTCACCAGAAAAATCTTAATTTCATTATTATGGATCAAGATAGTTTAATCAATGTTGACCATTATTTCTCTGATCTCACTGAGTGTGAACCTGTAGCTAGCACTCAAGAGTGGCTTTAAAACTTAATTTGCTTTTTCAAAGAGAGTAAACATAACACATACAGTTCGGGTGGGCATACACATCCGCTGCAATTACATTCACCTTGCTCAGCAAGCTTAGCGCCATTATTTAAGGCCGCCATCCCCTTGTGCTAGATTTTAGCATCGGGGGTATATATGGCGCTTGGGACACATTGTTGTTTTCTGCACAGGAACACCTACTTTGCATCTCATTGACGCAAGGTAGGTTTCCACATCCAGAAAATGACGTAAACTCCATAACTTTGGTGCTAGACATGTCTAGCGCCAAAGTATAAATATGGAGTTAGGTTTGCGCTGAATTAGCTTAAAAAAATGATGCTAATTCAGCGCAAACCAAGTATAAATATGGGCCTCTGTACTTTGTTTTTTCCTCAATCCCTTTGGCCCTCGTTCTAGCTAAACCACAATAACACGTTGAAGATCATCTGCTTTCTGATCAGTTGCGAAGCGGATGAGAGGTAGCCATCGACCTTCTAAGTGGATGGGCATTGGGTTTGGTTGTCATCGCTTTCTCAGAAGACTTGGGGGCATATTTATACTCTGTTTGCGCCGGAATTGCGTCGTTTTTTTTTACGCAATTCTGACGCAAAACTAACTCCATATTTATACTTTGGCGTTAGACGCGTCTAGCGCCAAAGTCCATGGAGTTTGCGTCATTTTTTTGCGTGGACACCTACTTTGCGTTAATGATATGCATGGTAGGCGTTCCCGTCTAAAAAATTGACTCCGAGGCATGTGCGCCGTATTTACACTCCCGGGCAAAATTCACGCCCGGGAGTGGGCGGGTCCAAAAAAATGACGTACGCCCGCTTTTGTGCCGTTTTTTAGCGCCTGGTCAGGGCAGGCGTTAAGGGACCTGTGAGCTCAGAAGAAGCCCAGAGGTGCCCTCCCATGCCCCCAGGGACCCCCCTGTCACCCTTGCCCACCCCAGGAGGACGCCTAAGGATGGAGGGACCCATCCCAGGGACATTAAGGTAAGTGTTTTATTTTTTATTTTTTTGTGGCATAGGGGGGCCTGATTTGTGCCCCCCTACATGCCACTATGCCCAATGACCATGCCCAGGGGACAGAAGTCCAAGTCCCCTGGGCATGGCCATTGGGCAAGGGGGCATGACTCCTGTCTTTGCTAAGACAGGAGTCATTTCAATGGGGGTTGGGAATCGAAAAAAATGGCGCAAATCGGGTTGAGGCGAAAAATTTGCCTCAGCCTGACTTGGCCCATTTTTTGGCACCCAAGCTCCATATCCCCCTACGCCTGCGCTGCCTGGTGTACGTAATTTTTTTCACGCACACCAGGCTGCTTCAGAATGGCATTAGCCGGCGCTAATTTTTTTGACGCAAAACTGCGTTAGCGCAGTTTTGCGTCAAAAAGTATAAATATGGCCCTTGGATTCTTAGTGTGATTCACAGTTTTTTGCTATTTTTTGACAATTTGTTTCCAGTCTTTTTTCCATTGTATACGACTTGTAGCACGTGTTGTTACAATGATAAAATATTTGACCATCTTCACCCATCAATTTCAATCTTTTGTGAACTTCATCTTGCCGTATTTCTGCAGCATCTCAAACTTTCTTCTGTCCGGTTGCAGTTGATATTAGATTTTCTTTCAGGTTAGTTTGGCATATGAGACATTTTTCTTTGTTGAAGGACTCCTCAGATTTTACAGTTAGCAACACTCTGTCAGGAGGTAAAGTTCCTCCGACACCACCTGCTTCCCTCATGTTTATGAATTTGAATCAACAGAAAACCTGAAACAAAAACAATATTAAAATAAATGACCAAAAATATGTCTAAAACACATCATTAAAAAGCCGTCATTTTGGTAAATGGCAGAATAGTTGATCTCAGGAGTTATTTTCTGTCTCTATAAGACTACTTGGCCCCCAAAACATGTTTTGAAACCAAAATGAAGTACATAGGTTTCATGGGTCCTGAAATATGACATAATCACTGCAACACATCCACAATTTTTAAAATTGTCATCCAGAAAAAAACAGCCCAGATTAGCAATGTCTACCTAAGCTAAGTTACTTCTCTAATGAAACAAAAAGGCAAATCAAAAATGAAAATCTGTGGACCACATTTTTTTAATGGAGGCATATCAGGGGCCAGGACTAGGTAATTGTAAGGAATAAGGCTGTGCACGGTCCAGGTCCCACCAGAAACTCCACTGTGCAGATTTGTGGCGCTTTATGCGCACCAATTGTCATCCCCGCTTGTTCCAAAAGTGGCCATCAGCGTCGTCTGCCCTGTGGTAAAGCTCATGTAGTTGGAGGTTCAGGACATTGGTGGACAAGATGCACTTATTAGTGCTATCCTATGAAGGGACTACAATTCCCATGTTTTTAGAGGCAGTAGCCATCTTGGGGTGTGGCAGGCCTATAAAGCCCAGCCACACCCAAGCACGTTGCTCACTATTTTGAAGACTTTGATGCAGTCAGACCTTGTGGGTGTTTCCTCTGAAGAAGAGCAGAATTCCTGCAGAGAAGATTGGCAGTAACTCGGAGTATCCTTGTTTTCCTGGTGAATTCAGATATGAGTAGGTCGTACCCGTAGCGGTAAGGTCTTGATGAGCCCAATCTAGAAGGGAGTTGATACTTCCAAAGGTAAAGCGCCCGTTAGCATAACGAGCAAAGCGTTTCAGGCCACATTGGTAAAGCGCCCTTGGCACGACATTTAAAGCGCTTCAGGTCACAGGAGTAAAGCGCCCTTGGCACGACATTTAAAGCGCTTCAAGTCACAGGAGTAAAGCGCCCTTGGCACGACATTTAAAGCGCTTCAGTTCACATGAGTAAATCGCCCTTGGCACGGAAAGCAAAGCGCTTCAGTTCACATGAGTAAGGCGCCCTTGGCACAGCATTCAGAGCGCTTCAGTTCACAGGAAGTAAAGCGCCCCTGGCACAGTAATCAAAGCGCTTCAGTGCACATGAGTAAAGTGCCCTTGGTCAAATAATCAAAGCGCTTCAGTTTACATGAGTAAAACTTTCAGGCCTAGGTGGCAAATGTGAAAATGTTTCAAAGATAAGCAAATCATAGTTTCATTGTTTTTGGAAGCATAATATGTGAGATACATATTTAAGTCTTTGAGGATATGTGAGATACATATTTAAATCTTTGATGATATGTGAGATACATATTTAAGTCTTTGCGAATTTCTAGACTTAGATCAAACATTTTATGGATATGAATGTATAGTAGTTGCATGATTGATATGCAGAGTATGTCCATAGTCCAAGGCTCTTGCCTTCTCAAGGTTCAGAGGTCTCAGTTCGTTCTTGTTCCATGATTCAGAGAAGGGCCACGCCCAGTTTTTTGCCTAAAGCTCATGCCATCCTGAGGTATCATGATTTTACTAATTGTTTTTGTTCCATGATTCAGAGAAGGGTCACGCTCAGTTTTTTGCCTAAAGCTCATGCCATCCTGAGGTATCATGATTTTACTAATTGTTCTTGTTACATGATTCAGAGAAGGGCCACGCCCAGTTTTGTCTAAGGCTCATGACATTCTGAGGTATCATGATTTTACTAATTGTTCTTGTTCCATGATTCAGAGAAGGGCAATGCCCAGTTTTGTCTAAGGCTCATGACATTCTGAGGTATCATGATTTTACTAATTGTTCTTGTTCCATGATTCAGAGAAGGGCCACGCCCAGTTTTTTGCCTTAAGCTCATGCCATCCTGAGGTATCATGATTTTACTAATTGTTCTTGTTCCATGATTCAGAGAAGGGCCACGCCCAGTTTTTTTTTGCCTAAAGCTCATGCCATCCTGAGGTATCATGATTTTACTAATTGTTCTTGTTCCATGATTCAGAGAAGGGCCACGCCCAGTTTTGTCTAAGGTTCATGACATTCTGAAGTATCATGATTCTACAAATTGTTCTTGTTCCATGATTTACAGAAGGGCCACGCCCTATCCACAAGGGTCCCAACTTGCTATTGCAGAGACGCCTTTGTCCATAGGTGTATTGTGAGTCAATATGTCTTGTTTCATGATTCAGATAATGGCCATGCCCTATCTATAAGGGTCCCAACTCTGGCACCCACGGAGACGCCGTTGTCTATTCCATAAGGGTCTCAACTCTTGCATCCATGGAGACGCCTTTGTCTATTCCATAAGGGTCTCAACTCTTGCATCCACGGAGACGCCTTTGTCTATTTCATAAGGGTCTCAACTCTTGCATCCGCGGAGACGCCTTTGTCTATTCCATAAGGGTCTCAACTCTTGCATCCACGGAGACGCCTTTGTCTATTCCATAAGGATCTCAACTCTTGCATCCATGGAGACGCCTTTGACTTTTCCATAAGGGTCTCAACTCTTGCATCCACGGAGACGCCTTTGTCTATTCCATAAGGGTGTCAACTCTTGCATCCACTGAGACGCATTTGTCTATTCCATAAGGGTCTCAATATTTGCATCCACGGAGACGCCCTTGTCTATTGCATAAGGGTCTCAACTCTTGCATCCACGGAGACGCCTTTGTCTATTCCATAAGGGTCTCAACATTTGCATCCACGGAGACGCCTTTGTCTATTCCATAAGGGTCTCGACACTTGCATCCACGGAGACGCCTTTGTCTATTCCATAAGGGTCTTAACACTTGCATTCACGGAGACGCCTTTGTCTATTCCATAAGGGTCTCAGCACTTGCATTCACGGAGACGCCTTTGTCTAAGTGTATAATTGCATGTTAATGCTGTTATGAACAAGTATATACATACATGCTTAACCATTTTTCCTTTTCAGATCTCTCCCCGCAGTTCCCTATCCTAATTTCCCTACTCCCCGCTTGGCTTCATCAATACTCAGGGGCATATTTATACTCCGTCTGCGCCGAATGTGCGTAAACTTTTTTGACACACATTCAGCGCAAACCGTGCACCATATTTAAACTTTGACGCCCGAGCCCGCGGATGTCAAAATACCGCCGCGTGCGTCATTTTCTGGATGCGGGAAACCACCTTGCGTTAATGATATGCAAGGTAGGCGTTCCCGTCCAAAAAATGACACAAACACCCGTGCGCCTTATTTATGCTACTGCTAAAATCCCGCACGGCTGGGAGGCGGAGGCGGAAAATGACGCACATCCCGATTTGCGTAAAAAATGAATGCCTGGGTCAGGGCAGGCGTTAAAATGGGGCAAACACACCTTGAAACCACTTTTTAATGAAACCACACAGAAGCAACAGCAGAGCTCCAAAAGGAAGACATGGAGGTGCTTTTCATCCAGCGGGCACACAGACGCAGAGCACAGGACCAGCAACAGCAGCTTCCACTACACCAGCAGGGACCTCAAAGACAAGGCAGAAGGCAGGAGAGGATATTCCGCACCAGGCAACCCTTCATGGCCTCAGGGAACATGACATCATCCAGGCCTCGTCTTGGCAGGATGGGAGAGGAGAAGCTGGGTGGGTTCATTTGGCTGGTGTGCCATTTCCTACCCCTGATGATTGAGGCAGGTGGGCGTGTGATACAGGGGTATCACACTGAGGCACGGAGGCTCTGGTGGGCAAAGGTGTTGCATCCTCTGCAAAGGATTTACAACACACCCAGAAACGAGCACCAGCTGAAGCACCGCTGGGCTGACCTTATCTACAGGGAGCAAGATCTGCTGGACCACCTGGGGATTGTGATTGGTGGCCCTGTTGGTGAGTACAAATCATGTTAATGTGCACGTTTAAATGCTCTGCAGTGACATCAGCTGATTTTTACAGTATCTGCTGGCAATGTTGTTGTGTGTTTGGAATGCTACTGAAACATACAGAGTCATATTTCTACTTTGTTAAGGACCACAATTGCGAGCTGTTAGGAATCAAGAGCTCCGCAAACTTACTGAATACATGTGCATTATGTAAGTTAGTGCCGCCTTTGTGTCAAACAGCAACACAAATCAGGAGCCAATTATGTATAGATATAGGCCACAGTTGCCTGTGAGGTATAGAAATTTCCAACTCATTACCATCATTTGTTGACACAACAGCTAGACTGACTTTCTAAACACAACATGAGGCTGAGAATTAGTGCAAGCTTCACGTCAATTGATGATAGCAATGTGGCGCAAACATATGTCTCATGTGTGTCTGGTGAGTGTGTAAGGAAACCGATCATGGAAATTCAGAAAATCTTAGGGATTATTGTGCCCCTCCTTCATTTCGGATACATGTCTGATCTGGATTTGGACACATGGGTAAAAAGTTCTAGCTGCGCACAGCTAACATCTTAGACTGGTATTTGGAGTTTGTAGTGCCACATTTCGATTAGGGATGGCCGGCCAAAGGTATGCACATGGGCTCTATCTCTATGGTTGGTGCAACTCATCATAGCTGGGCCACATCAAATGAAGAAACTGTAACAAAATGAGGGCTAACAACTGTCCCTAGCACTCTGTACATTGTACCTGTGTGTCATAAATTTGCATTAGTCACAATGGCTGGTTGACTGGTAATGCAGTCCTAACGGAAAGTGGCTTTGGATGTCTCTCATGGATACACATGATGAGACGAATACACTCCATGATTTTGTCTGCTCACTAATGAAGAAGCATGTTTGCCACCACATGATAGTTAGGGCCACTGCATGTGTGCAGATATGTGTGTATCACTCACTGGAGTCCCTGGGTCTGTACATGTTTGCCGTGCTATGTAGGATGCAGTATCATCATGTCTGAGAGGCTTTACTTTCTGATGTAATCTTACACATAGTATTTGTTTTTGGAATTGTTGTACAGTGCACAGACATTGAGCACATTTCTCCCTTCCATGCCTTACAGGTGGACCAGCACCCTACACTGTTGGCGAGGTGGCTCGATTCGAGGACCCAGACAACTCCAGTAAGTGTTGATATGTCTGTTATGTGTTGTGTTTGCTGGTGATGTGTGATGGACTCCTGTGTGTGGGACACATAGCAAGGTGTGATGCGCTGGCCAATCATTTGTTTTGTTCCATGAGTGGAATATCATTTTATCACCATCTTTGAGTTGGCCAATCCTTATCGTATTGTCATATTTTGGTATTCTAGGTCAGTCCCGTATGCACGGCAATGTGAATAGGGATGAGTCATGTGGATAAAACTTGATTCAGAAAAAGTCGCACTGGACCATATTAGTGAATTAGTCAGCCAGTCAGACCCGAATTCTCCCAGAATAGGGATGCCAAATGCTTACCCACAGACTTCTGCTTCCCTATTCACTAATGTACTTATTGAACTGTAGGTTAAACTTCCTAGCAGCATGTAGCTCCACATGTAGTGCTACGAGTATGTGGCACTTGAGTGCAATGGCCTAGGTGTGCATGCAACTCATGGCCAGAGGTGTTCTTGCATCTCTCTGTTTGTTGTAAGTCATGGCTTACTGGTAGTAAATGATGTGGTTAAAGGTCTGCATTTCCAAACATGAGTGTCGATGGGATTGGTCAAGGGTTAGCTGTCTCCTATTTGGAGATCCTCCTTACCTGTGGTGTGTGTGCTGGGCCAAACCCATGTCCAGCTTTCCTAAGCTTCCTGGGTGTCCTTGTTGTTGAAACTATTAGTTGATAGTCCACCCCCCCCAGACACAGGCATAGGGTTGTGAATAGTGTACCTAGGACTGATGATACAAGTTTGGTACACAGACATGTAAATCAGTGAATCACTTGTCTGAACCTAGTATACACACTCATGATTAGCACATGCTTACTATACTGGCAAGTCCATTTACAACTCGCAGATCATGTGGCCGTAGATTTCCATCCCGTACAATGACATTTGTAGCCCTGGCAGTGGTGGAGGATGTGCAGCATGATTTTTAGCTGACAACTGGCAGAACTATGATGCCAAAATCATGCCAGTTGTTACCCATCTTGTAGGGTTTGGATGTGCTATGTGTGATAGGACCTTTGTAGGCTGGCTTGCCATGTACTTCCTCAGGGACAATCAATGATCTGTATGATGATATGGGCTGTTACAAGTACAATAGATGAATTGTCTGATTTACTTCTTGTGCCATTTCACTCAATGCAGTACCTAATGTTAGATTTTCTATTTGTCTTAACAGCTGCAAATATGACTCCCATCCAGGTCAGGGAGTTTCAACGGCGGGCAATGAGATACCGCCACATACTTGATGTCGAGTCTGGGTACCGCAACATGGCCCGCAGATATCGCCATGAACAAGCCTCCGGAGCCTGGAGGGCATTTGGACAAGACGGCCCTTCTTTGCCTACCACAACCACCACCACCACTACCACCCAGGTGGCACCACCAGCAGCTGGGACCTTTGCGGGACCATCCACAGCTACTGCTCCTGTACCAAGCACAGCACCACCTGCAGGGCAGCCTACAGCCATTGACACAACATGGGCCCATACTTCCTCGGCTGGCACCCAGACCACCCCAGATGCAGCCATTGACCCTGCTGCTTTTTCACAAATGCAACGGAAATTGGACCGTGTCCTTAGAAAGATGAGCCGACTGCGGCAGGAGGTGTGACAGGTCAACCGGCGGGTGCGTTCCATCAAGAAGACCCTCCGGAGGGCTAACCATGTAGACGGACATGATTCCCTCCCCTCCCTCCTCTTTCCTGGTTCTTATACTTTGTGGGTTTAGGGGGCTTAGTGTTAGGTTAGTATAGGCTGTTAGTTTAATTAGTGTTAGTGGGTGGGGGTGCCTGAATATTTCTACTGTTTATTTTTATGTGTGTTGGTGGGTGGGTGGGGGGCAATGTTGGGGTTCTTGTGTTTTAAAATAAATAAATCAAAAAATAAAATAAAAATGTAAACAAAAAACAAAAACAAAAAAATATATATATATATTTGTTTAGTATGTGTTTAGGTTAGTATCTGTTGTCCTCCATGTGTCCCGTCTCATAAGGGGGGTGGGGGGTTGATGTTTAGAACGTTTCGTTAAATGTGATAAGTAAGTTTAGCTTAGGTTAGTTAGGGACAGTTGTGGGTAATGAGTAGTTAGAGTAGATTAGGGTAGGTAAGGTCTTTCCCCGAGTTTTCACTTCTGTTTTTACTGTTTAATAAATATCTAGGTAACCCTTTACAGCATGTGTCAAATGCTTGTAGATCAGGGCCTTGGCATGAATGTACAGTGTCTCTTTTGTATTAGATTTTGTGTCCTATGCTGCAAACAAATCCCAACTGAGCTGTAATATTGGCAGCTACCCCAAAGCTACTTAGCTAAGATTCGGCCATTCATTGCAACCACCAATCACAGTTAGTATGGATCCCAAAGTGTGGTTTTTTCATGATGTATGTTTTCAATGTCACATACTGTGCTTCCAGATTTAGGGGGTCATTCCGACCCTGGCGGTCCATGACCGCCAGGGCCGGGGACCGCAGAAGCACCGCCAACAGGCTGGCGGTGCTTCCTGGGCCATTCTGACCGCGGCGGTAAAGCCGCGGTCAGAAAAGGGGAACCGGCGGTTTCCCTCCGGTTTTCCCCTGGCCCAGGGAATCCTCCATGGCGGCGCTGCTTGCAGCACCGCCATGGGGATTCCGACCCCCTTCCCGCCATCCCAATCCTGGCGGTTTTTACCGCCAGGAACAGGATGGCGGGAACGGGTGTCGTGGGGCCCCTGCACTGCCCATGCCAGTGGCATGGGCAGTGCAGGGGCCCCCTAACAGGGCCCATAATGATTTTCAGTGTCTGCTTTGCAGACACTGAAAATAGCGACGGGTGCCACTGCACCCGTCGCACCCCAGCAACTCCGCTGGCTCCATTCGGAGCCGGCTTCATCGTTGCTGGGTCTTTCCCGCTGGGCCGGCGGGCGGCCTTCTGGCGGTCGCCCGCCGGCCCAGGGGGAAAGCCAGAATGGCCGCTGCGGTCTTTTGACCGCGGTGCGGTCATTCGGCGGTTCCCGCCAGGCGGGCGGCTACTGCCGCCCGCCGCGGTTGGAATGACCGCCTTAGTATTTGGGACACTGTGTTAAGTCTGACTGCAGTCTGATGTCCAAGGAAATCCTTATAAGGTGAGTGGTAGTAAGCTCTCTTGTAGTATAGTGTACATAACTCACATAGATCATTTGTTACACTGTTCAGCATGATTACTTATTTCGATGTAAACTCATACTCCTCCATTCATGCAGTTTGGTGTGTGTTTGCTTCAATTTGTGGGAAATGTCACATACATTAGTTTTGCATTGAAGCAACATTTTGAAGGCACTATTTTCTGGTTTTGACATCCCTTGAGGAAGCGTTATTCTGTCCAACACAGCATTATGGTGTATACTGTCTCTTTTCCTCAGAAATTACCCTCAGGAAGGGCAGAGTATGGTAGAATCCAGGCCACTGTGCATAGTTATCAGCCCACATTATTTCAGGACAGTTGTATTGACAATCTATGATAATTGACAGGAGGCAAAAAGCACTGATCTACTGCACGGTTGATGTGTCACATTACACAGAGACAAAGTGGTTGTGTAAGTGCTATTTATTGAAAAATGCTGTAGTGCTATATGTACATTGTCCATGATTGTGAGTCCATTATAGTGACATCTTCCATTGTGATCCTACACAAGTGCCAAAGGACATGTCATTGGACATGCTGGGGTAAAGTGTCAGACAGTGCAGAGGGACAGGACTTGCCAATGAGTTAGTGAGAGACAATCACTGGGCAGGCTGACAAGATAAACAGTGGTTTGCAGAACAGTGCTTGAGTTCAGTTGTTGCAAGAATGGCATGTTACAAAGTGCAGGACCTTGGTAATAGGTGGCCATGTGGCAGGGACTAGTGCTACCGGGTACTCTTACGTGTGAAGGTGATCTGTTCCTGGTCTTCGTCTTCTGATGTGTGTGTTGCCTCCTCTGCCCTTGGTGGTGGTGGTTGTGAAGGGGCAACACACACCTCAGTGTGTGTAGACGTGGAGTCAGACATCTCGGTAGCTGCTACCTGTGGGGGTCTTAAGGGCAGTACTGCTGCAAGGAGGATCTGCTGGTTCTTAAGAATCGCAGCCACATCACGATGGTAGGCAGCCAGGTCGGCCCTGAGGGGTTCAATGTTGCATTCGTGCACGCGTTGACAGGATTGCTGTTGTAGGTGTTGGGTCAACTGTATTACAGCTGTGCTGATTTCCTTCAGCCTTTTTTCTACTTCCTGCAAGATAGTTGTGCGCCCTTGCATAGCTGTTGCCTGTTCTTCAGTTGACATCATGCACAAACGCACCCCCTCTAGGCTGGCTGCCATAGTTTGCATCCCCACCCGCACCTCCTTGACCAGCTCCCACTGTACTCCGACTACAGTTCTCTCAAAGTTGGTGCCAGTGTCGTCAGAGTCCTCAGCTGTATTGGAGCTGGCAGGTCGTACAATTGGGGTGGTGGGTGGGTCCTCTGCGATGGCTGCTGTATCTGTGCTCCTCCTTGTGACTGAAGGTGGGGTCTGGAGGGTTCAAAGGACCTCTTAGAGGGTCTGCTGGCTGATGTTTGTCAGCTCGTCATCCATGTCATCAGGGTAGTCCTGGACAGGCATATCTGCAGGAGATCCATCGTCCTCTGCAATTAAATACGGTACAATTAGTGTGTCAGTGTTGTGGGCTTTGTACTGTGACATGCCTGCCTTGTGATGATTTTCACATTGTGATCTTGGTTCCTGTTCATTGCTCCTGTCTTTCAGATGGGCATTCTCCCAGGCCTATGCCCCACCTGCATGTCACATGTATTGTGGTCAGTTTGTGGACTTGTCAGCATCATCTCCTCTAGGTGTTGGTTCTGGCCAAATAGTGATTTGCCACCTTCTTGTCCTACTCAACCCTCCGTCTACTTACATTCTCATGGTGAGGCCTTTCACTGGCTGTGGGTGCTCTGATGGCATTAGCAGCACATTTAACAATCTGGACCTGCCACAGTCTCTGATCTTTCACATCCACCTTTATGTAGTTGAAATGTAGCATATACTATGTATAGCATTGTTATGGCACAATATGGATATCACCATTGGTAATGTGTACTGCTGATGTTGGGGAATGTGTGGTACATTGGATTGCCCTGATATTCGTAGCAGTGTCCTATTTCCTCCTCTGACTGTGCAGGTGTATTTCTGTGACCAGTTACATGTGTCCTCCCCCTCAATGCTGTTGTCTGAGCAGTATGACATTTGGGATGTTGCAATGTGACCCAGGCACAGGATGGACCCTGACATATGCAGCATGGGTGTGACATTAGTGCTGTGTACCTCCTAATGTGGATGACATTGGCTGATGTTTGCGGCAACTATGGACATTCACATTTGACAGGACTGGAACATTTGTCTTGTTTCAGGGGATTGTTAACGTTGTCATCCTAAACCCTCTAATTTGGGTGTGTTTGATCCATGGGGACGTTACTGCCATTAGCTACTTGACCAGCACACACAGCGAAGGTGGTAGTGGCAACTGTTGTCAATGTTACTTTCCAGTTGTCGGTATGGCTAGAGGTTGTTAATTGGGCCCTAGTTAATGTAGGGAGTATAGTGGCTGATGTGTGACGGGATGCCAGTTTGACGTTGTGCCCTTCCCTCCTGGCCTGGCTTTACCTTTGCAACATCGTTGGCATTGCAGCATACACCCATGGAAAGGTTGTTGGTGTAGTGTAGTACTGTGCCCCAGGGTTCCTCTGAACGGGCCATGGCCCGGTGCTTTACCCCTTTACCCATGTATATGATGACTTACATGCATTGTGTAGTAGGTATTCCGCCCCCGCTGGCAGTTGACATTTGTGCATTTTAATTCCCCATGCGACTTACCCTGCATGCGCGTTGTCTCCTGGTAGTCTGCGCTGTCCTGTCCTTGAATCCCTGTGACGATCTCCTCAGGGATGATGGCTGCCACCATCTCCTCCATGTGGTCCAGGGCCTCCTGTGGTGCTGGACTCACACCTCCAGTCTGCAGTGCTGGCTGGTTCCTGGTCGGTTGTCATCTTCCTGCGGTCCTTACAAGCATCTGGGACCCATTTTGGATCTCCTCTGCACAAATTGCTGTGTTTGCGGCGCGTTTTGAAGCTATTGCGTAAAAAAACACCGCATATCCAGTTTGCGGTGTCATAAATCGGCTCACAGTCATTTCCGCCGAGTTAACGTCATTTTCCTTTACGACGTGACGCTGTGGTGTGCGTCAAAGAAAATGACTCACACCTGTGGTTTGCACTGCCGTGCGTCAAAGTATAAATTTGACGCCCGCACGCGCACAGAAATGGCGTTAGCCGGCGGTAATATTTTTGACGCAAAACTGCGTCGGCGCAGTTTTACGTCAAAAAGTATAAATATGGGCCTCAGTGTTCTATAACTTTCTGATTTGGTGATCCCGGGAGGTGGGCATTTTGTTCTACAGCGTACAGATCCCGAGGAAAGGGCACTGTGACAGAATAGTGAGCCCACAAGTTTATACTTTCCTCTCGGTCTGTACGTCGGCTGATCAAGATGGCTGCCTCAAATACCCTCATACAGGTAATTAATCAAGTGCAAAGCGATCTAACTGAATAAAAAAAAAAAATCTGACAATTTGGTTGATAAGGTTCAGTGTTTCCTCACACAAGTGGAATTGCATTTTACTTGTTGTCCCTGTGCCTTTCTGGACCCACAATCTAGAATTGTATTCTTCTTATCATACCTGACTAGTGATACCACTATTTGGACAGTTCCTTTAGTGAAAACAAAGAGTTACTAGGATTACGTCAAGGAAACAAAGACTTGATAACGTTTTTATCACATTTCAATCGGTTAGTGGTGGAAACCACCTGGCCAGAGGAAACACTGAAGAGCCCAAGAAAAAAATGAAGGGGATCTCTTGGGCAAATTGACAATCCCTCCAGTCTGTTCTTGCACAAATCGCCATACCAAATATTTTCGAATCCTAGAACAACAAACTGTACAGGTTTTAATAGAGTCAGGGACAATCAAAAATTTTGTGGATCAACAAACAGCACTAAATTCACAGATACCCAGTATCAAGAAACATGTCCCTGAAATTGTGCATGCAGTTGATGGTAGTGAATTGGCAGGAGGCTCTGTGACTATGCAAACCTCACGAATACAAATGATTTGCAAAGATGACAGGAATATGAACCATTGCGAGATAATTCGCTTCAATATAATCCAAGCACCCCAATATGGTTTTATTTTAGGAATGCTGTGGTTAGTGTTACACAATCCAAGTATAGACTGGCACAACCAGGTTTTACATTTTTCTTCATCTTCTTGCCTAGATAAGTGTCTTCCACCAAGAGAAGACAAACAGGAAAATCCCCAACATTCTGTTGCCACAGCCACAGAGAAAGAAATTGACCTGCCAAAACAGTATTCAGAATATACTGATGTCTTCTGTGAAAAAGAGAACCAAGTTTTATAAGAATATTTAGATCAATGCTTAGTCAACGAACTAATTAGATCATTAAGATCACTAACAGCTTCTCTGTTGTTTTTCAAGCCCAAAGCTAATGGCGTGCAAATGACTAAGAGAAAGATTCAAGCTGTGGCAGAGTGGCCCACACCAAAAACGGTATCTAACATTCAATGTTTTTTGGGCTTTACAAACTTTTATCAACAGGGCCTACCTTGATCAACAGATCAAGAGAGGATGCACTGGGGAAATGGCGGCCAGCTAGGCAGCTAAGCCGCGAGTGCTCCGCACAGGGGCGAGCTGATGTGACGCAGCGGGGGAAGAGGAGGGGCTTGCCGGGCACGCTGAGTCAGCGCTAGTACCGGCGGCTCCGACGCAAGCTCGGTTTGTTTGTTTGTGGATTACCTTCAACCGTGTTTCTTTTTGTAGATTTTTTTTTTTTTTTAAATCATTAAATTCCTAGCGCCAAGGAACTCTGGACACTCGACATTAGGTATTGGGCCTATTTGGATTTATGGATTTATGGACATTGCAGAGAATACACCTCTTGCAAACATTTGACATTTTTTCTTATGTAAGAGCCCCCTTTCAAGGTTGCATAAGATTAAAAGATCACTGCGTTAGTGTAGACTCCAAGGCGAGCCCGGCTTTTTGTGTGGGGGGGGGGGGCTTTTGAACTTTTTTGCTCTTCCTCTTTCTTAGACAGCGGGAGGTTGTAAACCACTGCAAAACAATTCTGGCCCATACCTATGCACAGGCCGCTGCTGCGGCAGGGAAAAGCGTAAATGAAGTTTCATGTGGAGAGAGGCGTCGGAGGTCTCATCCCACCTCAGGTGTATGGAGCGAAGCTGTAAGGGGTGTGCGTCAGGGGGGACGCTACACCTCGAGGTCCGAGAACACTTTCTGGAGCTGATTTAACAGAAGTAGAGAAGCAAGGAGGAGAGACATCTGGATCAGCATTAATGTCACCGGTTAAGCATTATTTGAAAGGTCCTCAGGTAGGCACTGGTAAGCTTGGGGCAACACGAAAAGATAAGCCTGGATCTCGGGGGCCGGAGAATATTATAACCGTGGACAATGTATGCTTAACCAAAAGGAGGGGCCAATCTCGAGTAAAGGGGAGTCTGGGGGAGTTGGAGAACTATACGGGCGGTGACTCTGGGGGAAAAAGTGCTACCCTAGGCTCAATAACTAAATATTTTCAGCCAGGTGTGGAGGAGGTAAGTGAGATTTCTCCTGCACCTATGGAAGCATAACTGGCCTTAGGGGGCTCAGAGGTATTGGAGCAGGAGTCCCTGGAGAAACGTGAGGTGCAGATGGCCCAGATCTCACTAACAAGGGGTAGCTTTTTACAGGGCAGGGAAGATTCCCTGCTCGTACAGGGTCCCCCTTTTGAGCCTAACGCCTCAGCCCCCGTAGAGCCCAGCAATGGGGTTGTTTATGAGCTTTTGCTTTCCCTCACGAAGGAGATTCGGGAAAAGGTCGAGATTTCCGAGAGTAATCAAGCTAAGATACAGGAAGCGTGTGTGGTTTTGGAGACTAAGATTAATCAGTTAACAGATCGGGTTGGCAAGGTGGAGGAGGCCGTGGAACAGCAAAAGGGCCAGGTGTTGGCCAACTCTCAAGATATCTTGCATCTTAAATGTGGGGAGAGGACCCTACAGGATAAATTAGAGTTCTTGGAGAATAACATGAGAAGAAACAATATTAGGGTTCTTGGAGTCCCGGAGGGGACGGAATGAGCGGATCTCAAGGGATACATGGTTTCACTGATAAAAGACACAATGCCAGGTTTAGCAGTGAAATTGGAGGATGATATTCAAAGAATACATCGAGATCCGTTCAAAAAGAACGCGGGTAGGAAATCCCCTAGAAGAATCCTAGTGAATTTTGCCACTTATTCAATAAAAGAGAAGATTTTGTCTGAGGCTTTGAAGGTGGGAAATTTTGTTAAAGATGACTGGTCCTTCAGAATACGGTCAGATGTTCTAGAGCGACCTTGGACAGACTGTGGGAGCTGGGGAAATTAATGCAAGAGCTTCGTTCCTTGGGGCAACAGTGCAGTTGAGATTTCCCGCGGCCCTGCGGATTATGTGGCAGAATAAAACTCATAATATAAGAGATCCAGAGGAGGTTAGGGCTTTTATAGAACAGATAAAGTTGTCGCAATAATGTTATAATGTTGGTATGATTGGATACAGCCCGGTGTACGGAGTGCTCTATGGGATAACTATGGTTGTCCCATTAAAAGAAATGAGGGTTCCCACGGGTGGGTGGGTTAGGGGTATGAGGGGGTTTGGTGTGGTATGGGGAGTTTGTTGTTTTGGGTGTGGGAGCATGGGGGGGGGGGAAAGATAAAAATATAAAAGTCCTCAGAATGGGTTTTTCACAAATAAAGAAGGGGAGGATTCAAGAAGTCTCTCTAGAGGATGGGTAAGCAGGAGGGTTTATTCCTAAAAATAATTTCATGGAATATCAACGGGTTAAGGGTCGAGTGTAGAAGAAGAAAGATTTTGGAGTTTCTTAGGCAGGCGGAAGAGGATGTGATTATTTTACAAGAGACGCATCTCTCACGAGAAGAATGGGAAAATGTGTTTAAAAGTAAACAGTGGATCTCCCGATTAAAGGCGTCGCTATCCTTTTTAAAGAGAAAATAACTAAGGGGTTATGTATAGGTGATGTGCAGGTAGATTCAAAGGGTAGATGGGTGGTGGTTGAGGTTTGTTTTTTTGGTCTATGGCTTACGATTGCAGGCTATTATGGCCCCAATACGGATGATTTCACCCCGTTTATAGAACTATATAATCTTCTTTTGAAAACTAAGTATCCGGTTGTGTTAGGAGGGGACTTTAATATATTGTTGAATTTGGATCTGGACAAATCTACTACCCGGGCGACGGCTAACTCCCCTAGAAGTAGGTCAATGGTTAAACAGGCGATAATTAACTTGGGGCTTGTGGATGTGTGGCAGGTTAAGGGGGGTGTAGGGCCCAGATTTACTTTTTATAATAAGAAATATGGGCACAAGTCCAGAATAGATTTTTTTTTATTGTAAAATAGCCTGACAGGGAATGTTTCTTATATAGCGCATGCCCCGGCACATCTTTCAGATCATGCAGCTGTTAAGTTGTATCTCTCCTTCACGGTGCAAGTCCCTAGGCTTCGTTGTACAATAAGCCGTTCACTATTATTGGATGACCTGATTATTGAGATATTAAGAAAAGACACAAGAGTGTTTTTTGAGCTGAATCAGGGTTCAGCTAGTTTGCAAATAATATGGGATGCATGCAAAGCCTATTTAAGGGGGAGATTGATTAGCGTGGCTGCATTTAGGCGTAGGGAGGAAAGAGAGAAACTACGCAATATTGAGACCAGAATGGCAACTTTGCAGGAGTCCATACAGGCCGCACAGAAAATGGAGAACAAGGATCAATTAAGGATACTTGAGCAGCAATATGAAAAAGCATATTTGAACTTAGAGTGTTTTTTAGAAAGTCAAGAAAGAAAGAAATGGGAAGCTAGTCAGTATGCGCATTATGAATACGGGGAAGGATGTAGTAAATTACTAGCTTGGAAAGTAAAGTCAGATCATTCAAAGAAACATATCCCTTCAATAAGGTCTGAGGTCACCGGGCAGATCTCTGTAGAAAGATCAGAAATAGAAGCTGCTTTTGTTTCCTTTTTTCAAAACTTGTACTCAGATGAGTTGCGGAACTCTGAGGACCAGATTAGGGCTTTTTTGACTACGGTTAGATTGCCGTGTTTGGAGAATTCAGCACTACATTTGTTAGAAGGAGAGTTAACTGGGATGGAATTAATTGAAATCTTTAAGGGTTTGAAGAGAGGAAAGGCACCGGGCCCAGATAACCTCCCGAACGAGTTGTTTTTGGCACTGAGGGAAGAACTAATCCCGGTTTTATTGAAGTTGTTTAACTATATGTTTCTGGAAGGGGGGCATGCACCGAGTTCTTGGGCTGAGGCGGTAATTTGTTTGATTTTGAAACCCCGTAAAGATCCAACACAGTGTTCTTCTTATCGGCCTATTTCATTACTTAATTCAGATTATAAAATTTATACAAGTTTGCTATCTAAAAGGCTGGGGAAAGTCATTCCTGGACTAGTCCATCCAGATCAGAAGGGGTTTATTAAAGGTAGACAGCTACAGGAATTAGTGCATGACTTGCTGGCGGCAATGGACTTGGCCTTAGCAGAGAGGCTCCCTTTGGCAATAATACCTTTTGACGCAGCTAAGGCATTCGATCAGGTAAATTGGCTATTTTTGCAGGTTGTAATGGAGAGGTTTGGATTAGGGACCACTTTTATTAGACCAGTTAAAAAACTATATAGGTCACCAACAGGGAGAATTTTGATTAATGATGTGCTATCACAAGAAGTAGGCATTCTTAGAGGGACACGTCAGGGTTGTCCCTTATCCCCTCTATTATGTGATTTATAGATTGAGCCTCTTGCAATATTGCTTAGAAACAACGGGGAAATCCTTTTCTTTCAGAGTAAGAGTTGGGAGAAGAAAGTGGCATTGCACGCAGACGATCTGATGATTTATACTAGGGATCTTTCTTTTTCACTCCCCTCAATAAATTTGGTGATAGAAGGTTTTGGTAGAATGTCAGGTTATAATGTCAATGTTGAGAAGACAGAGATTATGTGTTGGAATATGTCATATGAATCCCCGTTAGTTAAACAAGAGATTAGATATTTAGGAGTTCAGATTACAAAAGATTTGGGGGACCTAGCAAGGATAAACTTTGAGAAAGTCCACCTTGAGACTAAGAAACTCCTTAGAACATGGGCGGCTCTCCCTCTCTCTTTAATAGGTAGATCCAATATCTTGAAAATGATAATTTTGCCAAAATTTACTTTCTCATTTAATACTATCCCCTTGGAATTCAAGGGTAAGTGGTTCACAAAACTGCAGGGACATTTGTCTTCGTTTGTCTGGGCACATAAGGAAATAAGAATATCCTGGAAAAAGCTGTGTAAGAAGAAGGAATGGGGGGGGGGTTAGCAACACCTGATTTCTATAAGTATTATTTGGCTTTTCAATTTAAGAATAGTAGAATTCTTTTAAATAAAAAGTCAGAATATACCCCAATGTGGGAAGCTTTGACAGCACACGTGGAGGAAGGGGCAGAGTTTGTTTTGTATAGATTGGGTCATCCAAGGTTTTTTTAAAAAGTTAGACTTAAGATTCCACGGCAGGCCTGTAAGATCTGGCTACAGATTCGTAATCTACTAGGGATAGCTTATTATTCTGGACTAGCCCCAATTTGGGATTCACCTGGTACCCCGGTATGTCTCCTTGATAAACTATCAATTCCACTGAAAGTGAGTGGGGTACTACGGTGGGGACAGATTATAGAGGGTGTGAAGTTGATTCCATGGGCTACATTTTTGGAGAGAGCTGGGGGTCAGTTTCTAAATTTAAGTATTATCAGTTGGCTAGCTGGATTAAATCGTTACAAGAAGGAGAAATTGGTAGATCTTGTTGGGAAGAGAAATTAATTCAGAGACCTTTACTTAAAGAAATTGCGTTTTGGTATCAAGCCTTGTTGGAGGCAGCTGAGGAGGATCCCCCCCTCCCGCTCCATAAGTGGGGAGAGGTTTTTCCAACCATGGATATAATATCGTTGTGGCAAAAGTCATGTTCAATTCTTTGGTCCGCTGTTAAATCAGCGGCAATGAGGAGGAATCATTTGTTTACTTTGCATAGAGTGTATTGGATTCCAGTAAGGCTATCCCGTATTGGCAAAATTCTGAAAAACTGTTCACGATGTGATGACCCAAATGCAGATGATATTCGTATGTTTTGGGATTGTCCCAGTTTAGCTAATTTTTGGGAAGCCGTGCAGAATGTCCTAAATAAGATATTTGGTGAAGAAATAACATTGAATTCTGTTCTAGTGTTATTTGGGGTTTGCGACCTGAAAGACCAATCACAGCAATTTCTTTTGTTTGTTTTGATGCTTATTGCCCGCCGGCAAATCTGTCATAAATGGGTATCCTCACAACCTCCTACAGTGCAGGAGTGGCAGAACTCGGTAGACCGATTATATAAGTTGGACAGAGCCGGGCCTATTAGTAAAAGAGATAGTTTTTGGTTGGGATGGGAAAATGTTTGTCAAATTCTTACTTGATTGGAGGTGTTTAGTTTGGTTATGAAGTCCGATGATTATACCTGATCCCCCCTTCCGTGCATCTAGGCCTATTGTCCATTTAGGACACTAGGCGGTTAGATGGGAAGGATTTGCCATGGTTATAGGGGGATCCATGGAAGAGAGCGCCAGGTGGAGTGGCCCGTTGATACCGGGGGCTATACACTTGGGGCAAAGAGTAGTGGATCCTTTCTTTATTGGCATGGATTAGTGAGATGAGAAAAAAAAAAAAAAAAAAACAAGGCCTACCTTTAAACGAATCTCGAGTGTTTTTGCCCACTGAAGAGTTAATGAAAAGAAATTTTTGGTGCAACGCTTTCATCTCCTCCACCCTGATAAACTGCGCCCTGGGAGAGGGGTGTAATGTCAGGAATAAGGCTCTGCGTGGTCCAGGTCCCACCCTAAACTCCACTGCGCAGATTTGCGGTGCTTTATGCGCACCACTTTTCATCCCCGCTTGTTCCAAAAGTGGCCATCAGCGTCGTCTGCCCGGTGGTAAAGCTCATGTAGTTGCAGGTTTAGGACATTGGTGGACAAGATGCACTTGTCAGTGCTACCCTATGAAGGGACTACAATTCCCATGTTTTTAGAGGCAGCAGCCATCTTGGGGTGTGGCAGGCCTATAAAGCCCAGCCACACCCAAGCACGTTGCTCACTATTTTGAAGACTTTGATGAAGTCAGACCTTGTGGGGGTTTCCTCTGAAGAAGAGCAGAATTCCTGCAGAGCAGATTGGCAGTAACTCGGAGTATCCTTGTTTCCCTGGTGAATTCAGATACGAGTAGGTCGTACTCGTAGAGGTAAGGTCTTGATGAGCCCAATCTAGAAGGGAGTTGATACTTCCAAAGGTAAAGCGCCCCTTAGCATAACGAGCAAAGCGTTTCAGGCCACATTGGTAAAACACCCTTGGCACGACATTTAAAGCGCTTCAGTTCACAGGAGTCAAGCGCCCTTGGCCTGACATTTAAAGTGCTTCAGTTCACAGGAGTAAAGCGCCCTTGACACGGAAAGCAAAGTCCTTCAGTTCACATGAGTAAGGTGCCCTTGGCACAGCATTCAAGGTGCTTCGGTTCACAGGAAATAGAGCGCCCTTGGCACAGCATTCAAATCGCTTCAGTTCACAGGACGTAAAGCACCCTTGGCACAGCATTTAAAGCGCTTCAGTTCACAGGAGGTAAAGCGCCCTTGGCACAGCATTCAAAGCGCTTCAGTTCACAGGAAGTAAAGCACCCTTGGCACAGCAATCAAAGCACTTCAGTTCACATGAGTAAAGCGCCCTTGGCAGGGAGAGCAAAGCGGTTCAGTTCACATGAGTAAGGCGCCTTTGGCACAGCATTCAAAGCGTTTCAGTTCACAGGAAGTAAAGCACCCTTGGCACTGCATTCAAAGAGCTTCAGTTCACAGGAAGTAAAGCGCCCTTGGCAAAGCATTCAAAGCGCTTCAGTTCACAGGAAGTAAAGAGCCCTTGGCACAGCATTCAAAGCGCTTCAGTTTACAGGAAGTAAAGCGCTCTTGGCACAGTAATCAAAGCGCTTGAGTTCACATGAGTAAAGCGCCCTTGGTCAAATAATCAAAGCGCTTCAGTTTACATGAGTAAAACTTTCAGGCCTAGGTGGCAAATGTGAAAATGTTTCAAAGATAAGCAATCATAGTTTCATTGTTTTTGGAAGCATAATATGTGAGATACATATTTAAGTCTTTGAGGATATGTGAGATAGATATTTAAATCTTTGATGATATGTGAGATACATATTTAAGTCTTTGCGAATTTCTACACTGAGATCAAACGTTTTATGTTTAAGAATGTATAGTAGTTGCATGATTGATATGCAGAGTATGTCCATAGTCCAAGGCTCTTGCCTTCTCAAGGTTCAGAGGTCGAAGTTCGTTCTTGTTCTATGATTCAGAGAAGGGCCACGCCCAGTTTTTTGCCTAAAGCTCATGCCATCCTGAGGTACCATGATTTTACTAATTGTTCTTGTTCCATGATTCAGAGAAGGGCCACGCCCAGTTTTGTCTAAGGCTCATGACATTCTGAGGTATCATGATTTTACTAATTGTTCTTGTTCCATGATACAGAGAAGGGCCACGCCCAGTTTTTTGCCTAAAGCTCATGCCATCCTGAGGTATCATGATTTTACTAATTGTTCTTGTAACATGATTCAGAGAAGGGCCACGCCCAGTTTTTTTTGCCTAAAGCTCATGCCATCCTGAGGTATCATGATTTTACTAATTGTTCTTGTTCCATGATTCAGAGAAGGGCCACGCCCAGCTTTGTCTAAGGTTCATGACATTCTGAAGTATTATGATTCTACCAATTGTTCTTGTTCCATGATTTACAGAAGGGCCACGCCCTATCCATAAGGGTCTCAACTTGCTATTGCAGAGACGCCTTTGTCCATAGGTGAATTGTGAGTCAATATGTCTTGTTTCACTGAGATCAAACGTTTTATGTTTAAGAATGTATAGTAGTTGCATGATTGATATGCAGAGTATGTCCATAGTCCAAGGCTCTTGCCTTCTCAAGGTTCAGAGGTCGAAGTTCGTTCTTGTTCCATGATTCAGAGAAGGGCCACGCCCAGTTTTTTGCCTAAAGCTCATGCCATCCTGAGGTACCATGATTTTACTAATTGTTCTTGTTCCATGATTCAGAGAAGGGCCACGCCCAGTTTTGTCTAAGGCTCATGACATTCTGAGGTATCATGATTTTACTAATTGTTCTTGTTCCATGATTCAGAGAAGGGCCACGCCCAGTTTTTTGCCTAAAGCTCATGCCATCCTGAGGTATCATGATTTTACTAATTGTTCTTGTAACATGATTCAGAGAAGGGCCACGCCCAGTTTTTTTTTGCCTAAAGCTCATGCCATCCTGAGGTATCATGATTTTACTAATTGTTCTTGTTCCATGATTCAGAGAAGGGCCACGCCCAGCTTTGTCTAAGGTTCATGACATTCTGAAGTATTATGATTCTACCAATTGTTCTTGTTCCATGATTTACAGAAGGGCCACGCCCTATCCATAAGGGTCTCAACTTGCTATTGCAGAGACGCCTTTGTCCATAGGTGAATTGTGAGTCAATATGTCTTGTTTCACTGAGATCAAACGTTTTATGTTTAAGAATGTATAGTAGTTGCATGATTGATATGCAGAGTATGTCCATAGTCCAAGGCTCTTGCCTTCTCAAGGTTCAGAGGTCGAAGTTCGTTCTTGTTCCATGATTCAGAGAAGGGCCACGCCCAGTTTTTTGCCTAAAGCTCATGCCATCCTGAGGTACCATGATTTTACTAATTGTTCTTGTTCCATGATTCAGAGAAGGGCCACGCCCAGTTTTGTCTAAGGCTCATGACATTCTGAGGTATCATGATTTTACTAATTGTTCTTGTTCCTTATCTATAAGGGTCCCAACTCTGGCACCCACAGAGACGCCTTTGTCTATTCCATAAGGGTCTCAACTCTTGCAACCACGGAGATGCCTTTGTCTATTCCATAAGGGTCTCAACATTTGCATCCACGGAGAAGCCCTTTTCTATTCCATAAGGGTCTCAACTCTTGCATCCACGGAGACGCCTTTGTCTATTCAATAAGGGTCTCAACTCTTGCATCCACGGAGACGCCTTTGTATATTCCATAAGGGTCTCATCACTTGCATCCACAGAGATGCCTTTGTCTATTCCATAAGGGTCTCAACTCTTGCATCCACGGAGATGCCTTTGTCTGTTCCATAAGGGTCTCAACTCTTGCATCCACGGAGACGCCTTTGTCTATTCCATAAGGGTCTCAACTCTTGCATCCACCGAGACGCCTTTGTCTATTCCATAAGGGTCTCAACTCTTGCATCCACGGAGACACCTTTGTCTATTCTATAAGGGTCTCAACACTTGCATTCACGGAGACGCCTTTGACTATTCCATAAGGGTCTCAACACTTGCATTCACGGAGACACCTTTGTCTAAGTGTATAATTGCATGTTAATGCTGTTATGAACAAGTATATACATACATGCTTAACCATTTTTCCTTTTCAGATCTCTCTCCCCGCAGTTCCCTATCCTAATTTCCCTTCCCCCTGCTTGGCTTCATCAATACTCAGTGTTCTATAACTTTCTGAGTTGGTGACACCGGGAGGTGGGCCTTTTGTTCTACGGTGTACAGATCCCGAGGAAAGGGCACTGTGACAGTAATATACCCTCTCCCTTCTAATAGCTGTGGTGGGGGTAAGCATGTCTTTGCACAGTCTGACTTTCACCAGTTGTTTGGCCATTCTTGTCACAATAATGGGAGACAGCCAAGGCATGAGGCCTTCCATTTTTCAATATTGACTGCTTTCCCAAGTTTTTACAGCTCTCCTTTCACCTTTAGCATCAGGTGGAATGTGAATGCCATGTGCTTTTCTGATTTATCAATATGTAATTTGATTGTCTTTCCTTTTAGGCATCCAATAACTTTGAATATATAAGCACACTCTTCCAACAGACAGTCCAGATTAGCCATGTGAGTGGCAAAAGCAAACAGTATTAGCTGTAGATGTACATACGTTTGGCTGCTTAAAAGCTTCCATCTACCCCCTTTAGTGATGTGGATCTTTGCTTTCTCTGTTTTCTCTTCCTGGCTGAGCTTTGGCATAAACAGACCCATCAGCGGGAGATATGAAGTGTGTCCCTAGGCAAATACCTTCACTTTGGTCTGTTTGAGTGTTGGGCAAGGACCATTAATCTGTAAAAGTATTGTGCCATGGCATTGAATGATGCCCCTGTGTCAATAGGAGCTGTCATCTGTGTTGCTCCTTTTCATATATGACATTTCAGTGGGGGTTGTGCCTTGACCAAAGGCTGCCCCACTGTGTGTATCACATGTATAGAACCATCTCCTTCATCATTGTACATGTCCTCATTGCATTGTTCAGAGGGATCTGGACTCACATTGTTCTCCATTTTTGGCCCTGTGGTTTTCCTGGTATCCACAGACCGGATAATTCTTGCAAAATAACTTAATTTTCCACATGTTGCACAATTCTTTTCTTCTGCTTGGTATTCTCCCTGATGTGGGAATGTTCCTGCACATCGCCCACAGGGTTTTCTTTGCTTCACCCCCTTCTTATTTCCATGGAGGGTTTGAACTTGGTGTCCTTGTTCATGGGCTCTACCTTGAAAGGGGGCCGGCTCCATGTGGAAGGACAGAGCCTTCTTTAGCCCTTTAGATGGCCAAAGCAGTCTTGAATGTACTGCACCCATCTTCCATTTCATCTCTCAGGGGGCAGGTGCTGGTCAATTCTTTTAGCATTGTGTAGAAGGCATTCACATAGTCTTCCAGGGCTAGATGTGCTTGCCTTAGAAGAATTCTCTCATAGTCTGGATTACCTAGGGCACCTGGGTCATGGCCTGGTAGGTGTGTGGGGGCCTTGCATCAGATACATTTGGTGATAACTTGTATATTCCTCCACCTGCTAGATGTGGCAATAGAGGACCCTTTCATTCATCCTCTATGTCTGTTCTCTAGCACTGAGTGATGTCATCGGCACTCTACTCAATCCGGCGCTGCCTCTCAGCAGGAGCCACATCTCCTGCACCCACATTGTTGGGGCCACTGGATCTCCTGCCATGCATCATATACAGGCATCTTCACACCTGGCCAACACCTGGATGTGTTTATGCACTGCCTAGTCCTTGTCACTATTTGTTGTGTCACAGCTTATATTATGAGTAAACATGAACACACAACTTGCATAGTACTTATAACTAGGATCCTGGCAGGCAAAATTACATCATTGTGGGCCAAACCAAACAGTCCCCATGCGCTCACAATTTTTACCGTCTTGAAACAACTTCCACTATGGTCACGTTGAGAGAAAAATGCTCACCAGCCAGGTGATTCAAAATGTGCCCCATAGATTCATCTTTGCTGATTTGTACACCAGTTGTAATGGGTTCCATAATTAACATGTGCAAATGTACTATATGAGGAGTCGTATCTTATTAAGCTGAGGACAAAACCTCCAAAGACAATATCCTTTTCTCTAAATTATCAGCACACCTTTCAACTCATACAGTACCACCATTTATCATAGAATATCAGCTCCCTTTCCACAGTTTCCCGGCGAAGAGCTGATATCACATGGTGTAACACATTATGCATGGAAGTGGGTTTCCAAGTTAGGGGCCTCATTTATCAAGGTTTAATGCAGCACAGCACACCACTATGCAGGGACAGTATGCATGCAGATCAGTTGAGCCATTAGTTACTATCACCAGTTCACTATTGTCTCATTCAGACAAAATTTCAGCAAATCAGTGAGAACTGGGGGGCAACCACTGATAGATGGTTTTGCCTCCCAAAGAGATACATTGCTTTTCCTATATTGCTCAGCACCTATGTTTCCCTAGGGGTTGGATGCTCTGTCCTTTCATTGGCCACAGGGTTTGCTATCTGCCTTAACACCAAAACCCTTTTCTGCCCTGAGGTATTTTGGGAACTTGTTCAGAGCTGAGGTGGCATTAATGTCTCTGGTGTGGCCTCAGATGTCTTGGTACCCGCTTCTCCAAAACTTGCTGTCATTCTCCAATTTCCACAGGCAGCCTCTTTACCTAAGAGCATGGAGACTGAACTGGTTGGTCTCCAGCAATTACGTTGTGCTAGAGCAGTAGAAATGTAGCTGAAGCAGGATAGAGACCCTTACACTATCAAATTATTATGAAAACATTGAAATCAGTTGACATCCTGGCATTATTCAAGAGGTCTGTATCCCAGGAGTTGTGATCCTTTAGGAATTTTAGATTTTGCATGGGATGGGTTTGTGCTAGGATTAGCATTGTTATACTAAGTACAGTGGTCAGCTGTTCTAGCTTTTAAAGCCATTTGATCAAATGTATGCATGGTTACTCCTGTAACTGCATGCCTGTTATTAAATCTATAACGAAATATGTTGTACTGCGAAACGGGCTGTGCCAGATACTTTGGAAAGATTGAATAAGTAGCAGTTTAATAGTGCACAATCCTCATGATTTGGTAGTGCTGTTCTGGGTGCTGTTACAATTGGGAATTATTTAATATTTATAAAAAATGAATCACTGGGTGTTGCAGTCAACTCTAGTCTACTGTCTTGTATTTTATTAGATAATAATCTGTGGATGCCTCAGTCCAACGGGAGCTGAAAACAACAAGCACTTTTCCCTTATCCTCTTTCCACCTCAGCTTGTCATCCCCACAGAGAACTTTTCAACCACATTCTTTGGGCCAGCTGGAGTAAACATGTGTTGGTTTGAAATGTAGAATCTTTTGGACATTGTAGAATCTATAGGTTGTCCGAATACTGAAGCATCTTTCAAGAGTTCAAGACACAATGAGAGAAGGAGAGTTAATGGGAATGGGTTGCATGATTTTACGCCTAATAGCTGCTGCCATTTGATGGTTGTTGGTGGACCTGTACATTTAACTGGCTTAAGGACTAAAGAACAGTGGGCCAGATGTAGCAACCGTTTTGCATGTCTCAAACTGCGAAAAACGCAGTTTGCGACATGCAAAACGGCCATCGCGATGCAGAGTCACATTTTGCGAGTCGGTACAGACTCGCAAAATGTGATTCCGACTCGCAAATAGGAAGGGGTGTTCCCTTCCTATTTGCGACCGCATCGCGATGCTGAGTTGCTTTGTGACCGCGAAAGCGGTCGCAAACCAACTCGCAGTTACCATCCACTTGAAGTGGGTGGTAACGCATTCGCACACGGGAAGTGGTCCCCATGGGACCTCTTCCCCTTTGTGAATGTCGGGACCACTGCCTACTCTGAAAAATGAAACCAAATGGTTTCATTATTTTTTTGAATTGCAACTCGTTTTCCTTTAAGGAAAACGGGCTGCAATTTAAAAAAAAAAAACTGCTTTATTAATAAAGCAGTCACAGACATGGAGGTCTGCTGTCTCCAGCAGGCCACCATCCCTGTGTGTGCATGGACTCGCTATGGGGTCGCAATTTGTGACCCACCTCATAAATATTCATAAGGTGGGTCTTTGCGACCCCATAGCGAGTCGCAGAAGGTGTCTGAGACACCTTTCTGCATACTATTTTGCGAGTTGCAATTTGCGAGTCGGAATGACTCGCAATTTGCAAGTCGCAAAATATTTTCTTGCTACATCTGGCCCAGTATTATTTCCTCAATCCATATTCCAGGACAGTATGTGGTGCAAATTAGTGAAAATGCTTTTATTATCTTTTCAGTGGGAATTGAATCAGAAAACCTCATTGATAACCAAAAGTACAGTGTGTCACTGCTTAATGTGCGGGGACTTTGTAATCATTTTCAGTCCATATTTATTTCATAACCAATTGGGCAAGAGCGGTAACCACACAAGTAAAACAATACTATTATTTAGCTGTACTTGGACCACCTCTAGTAGACTAAAAGTTGTGGAAGGAAGGTTTTGACATATGTTTGGGTGCCACGGATAAAGACGCATTTCCAGAGAAAACAATATTGTCTTTGTTAAAACATTTTTTGAGGCCTGATGGGAAAACGGTACTGAAGCATCTTTCAAGAGTTGAAGTAACAATAAGAGAAGGAGCACGAGATGCAGTTAGAGTAGAGTAGAGTAGGTGAGCATGCTACCCTAATCGGTATGTTAGACAAAAGAAACAACCCAAAAAAGATGGTAGCAGTGAAGATATATTCTTCCAGAGGGATCAACTACCAGGCAACAGGAGCAGGACTATGTGACGATGTGGAGGTGCGATTGATGGCTGATTCAGAATCATGATGCACATTAGTTGTTGAAGAAGGGTTCAAAAATACAAAATATTATTTTGTCTAAATCTAGTTGCGGTTGTGTGCATATGGTAAAAAGTTGTTTCAGGTGGGTTGAGAGTTTGTAGTAAGATTTGAGTTTCAAGGGAAATTGTGCAGGAGCAAATTTTATGTTGCTAAAGCTAGATTATGCTTGTTGAGTGGTGGGGAACAGAAGAAATTAAACATACTCCTGTACTTGAACCATCCGTACCAGGTTATATGTCCAAGTAAAATCAGATATTCATCAGATAAGAGGTGGTGGAAGTTTCCTGAGGTTTGCTCAGAGAAATTGGGCATGTTTTACCAGCAAAATAAGGTTGATGGAAGTGTCCATTCCGTACATATACACATTGCAGAAGTTGTGAGTAAGTTTGCATTAGAATTTACTAAATGAAATGAGGAAACTGTGGGCCATATTTATACTTTTTGATGCAAAACTGCACTAACGCAGTTTTGCGTCAAAAAATTTAACGCGGGCTAACCCCATTCCAACGCGCCAGCAGGGCGTCATATTTATGGAATGACGCTAGCCGGCGCTGCTGCCTGGTGAGCGTAAAAAAAAATGACGCGAACCGGGCAGCGCTGGCGTAGGGAATAATGGGGGTTGTGCGTCAAAAAATGGTGCAAGTCAGGTTAGAGTAAAAAAAATTGACGCTAACCTGACTCGTGTCATTTTATGATGCACAACCACCATGGAAATGACTCCAGTCTTAGCAAAGACAGGAGTCATGCCCCACTGCCCAATGGCCATGCCCAGGGGACTTCTGTCCCCTGGGCATGGCCATTGGGCACAGTGGCATGTAGGGGGGCCCAAGTTCGGCCCCCCTATGCCACTTAAAATTTTTGTAAAAAATACTTACCTCTACTTACCTGAGATGGGTCCCCCCATCCATGGGTGTCCTCCAGGGGTGGGCGAGGGTGGCAGGGGGGGTCCCTGGGGGCATGGGAGGGCACCTCTGGGCTCCTTCCGAGCCCACAGATCACTTAACGCCTGCCCTGACCAGGCGTTAAAAAATGACGCAAATGCAGCTGCGCGTCATTTTTTAAGGCCAGCCCCCACCCATGCGTCATTTTTGCACAGGAGTTTAAATAAGGCGCAAAGGCCTTAGAGTCATTTTTAGCGTGGAAACGCCTACCCTGCATCTCATTAACGCAAGGTAGGTGTCCACGCTAAAAAATGACGCAAACTCCAAGAATTTTGACGCTAGATGGGTCTAGCGTCAAAGTATAAATATGGAGTTAGCTTTGCGTAAAAAAAAACGACGCAAATCCGGCGCAATCAGAGTATAAATATGCCCCTGTGTATCAGGACGTTATTTAAGAAAAACAAGTGCAAAAAAGGTTAGCTCCTGTGGCCTTAGCACACAAGTTAAATGATGAGTTAAGAATGTGTGTCAACTTTCAAGCTTGTACAACTTTTATGACTTAAACACATATTTACAGTTAGATGGCCACCTGTTCCCCAACATCATGGAAGTTGAGGCTATTCAAAAGGGCAAACATTTTCTCCACAATGGATATGTCATTTTCTTATTATTAAGTGGAGTTGCACCTAAAGTCACGTAAGTTAACATCTTTAATGACTCCACATGGTTTTTTCTATTTTCAAAGAATGCCTTTTGGGCAAGTGTCAGCTTTGGTGGTTTTTCTAACAGCTACGCATATCCTGTTCCATGACTTTGAGGGAGTAACATACTTTCAAGATGTTATCTTGATATTTGTAGTGGATGTAGTGGTAGGCATATAGCAAAGCACTTCAGAAGGTGTTATTCAATTTGAAGAATTATGGTGTGACTTTTAAGAGAGAAAAATCGTAGAAGTGAGGTGGATTCAGTGTCTTTACAGACTATCAGGTTCTGGTGTTGAACCAAAAGAAGTTTGCTGAAAGCAATTAGTTGGGCTTCTTTCTTGAGTAGCTGAATTTTATGCTCAGTTTATGCCCCACTTTGCCAATGTCACTTTACCCACGAGACAATTACTCAATGAGAATAAGATTTATATGGATTGAAGAGTATGAGAAAGTGCTCAAGTTGGGTAAAGAGAAATCCTGTAGCATTACTTCCAATATTCACACATGCTTTTCTGAATTTGCACCATAAAGCATTGTATCATCCACATCAAAGTATATGCAATCATCCATAAACAAATGAGATATCACTTTAAAAGAAGTATTAGTGAAAATGTGGTTATTGTATGTATCAATATTTAGCTGATTGAGAATTAATATTTTGAATTTAAATAGAACGGATGTCATTAAAATGAATCGAACAAGGCATCATAGGTTATCTAAATTTGTTATGGTGCCTAGAGGAAATGTTGAATAACACTGAACATGTGTCTATGTCTGTTTTTCTCTATAAAAATAATTTCACTGACAATTAACTGTCATAGAGCTATCTGACCCTTAAGATACAAATGGTGCAAAATTGTTTGTCCTGAGACTGTGGACTGGAGAAACAAATGAATGCATGTAGGTGTGTGTTATTTATTCTCTGCAGTCTGGTGGACAAAGTGGTTTATGCAATAAAGCTTTCTTTATAATTTATCGAAATAATATGATCACAGAATTCGCTTAGTGAGTGACCAGTGATGGAGCCACTGATGCCTACTGCTAAATTTAAAGCAGACATAGATAGTGAGGATGGACGTAGTTAGTCACCAATCTGGAGAAGCTCATTGCTCCTGAAAGGCAGTAAACTGATCATCAGTCTAAAAGAGCCACACTCTATGCAAGTTGAGTGTTTACTGTGTGGCATTGCTAGATCTTTCATTCTTGTTCTAAAAGAATATAATTTGTTGAGGTTTTGCTTTTCCTATTGTACAATTTAGTATTAATTCACTGTGGTTATAACTAAGGAAACAGATGTGGCTGAGAAGTACTATCATGGAATAAGATATGGAGCTATGACTGGCCTGGTTTTTCATTTAACAAATCAAGAAACGTTTTCATTAGAGAAATGAATGCTTTGTCCAGGACCCACACAAAACAAATGTCTCTTACACATTGGGAGTGTTCTCCCAGCACATTGGGACATTTAAAATGCTTTTTGTTCAGGATGGCAATGTTTCAAGAATCAGCTGGCACCTCAGACCCCATTACCATCCATGCAGGTCTGCCCATCTACATCTACTTGACAAAATGAGATGATGTATCTTTTATGGAATACACGCTATAAAATATACCTGTTTTGTTCCATTACTAAAGGCCTAGTTTTACACACGATTTACCTGTTTCACTTAAAAATATAGATATATTCCTCTTCCCTGGAGTTGAAGAAATACAAAGAGGACAGAGAACGTCTGAGCAATGGGGAAGAGAACAAAGAAGAGAACAAAGACTTGAGCCAAACTTAGAATATTGAAACCCCATTCCAAATGTCCCTATGTATATAGTTTACTTTTTTGTTGATGACATACATGTATGTTTTCTCATTGACACTTTCTTATATTAGCATGCTTTGTGCTGGCATGACAAGTTGGCATGTCCGATTGATTCTATCTTTGGTTTTGGAGTTCTCCTCTTTTAGAGAATATGGGCCTGATTACAACTTTGGAGGAGGTGTTAATCCGTCCCAAAAGTGACGGTAAAGTGACGGATATACCACCAGCCGTATTACGAGTCCATTATATCCTATGGAACTCGTAATACGGCTGGTGGTATATCCGTCACATTTGGGACGGATTAACACCTCCTCCAAAGTTGTAATCAGGCCCTATGTGTTTTCAAATGGAGAAGTGTCTTTGTCTTTCCCTAATGAAAGTACACCGCTCTCATCACACAGTTGCTTGGCTTTTAAATATAACTTTATGCTCATTGGCCCAAGAATTACAATTTCATTGTGGGTTTTTAATGCTCAGTAACAAGCAATACAGTCTATAAAAGTAGTGTTCAACATTAGCCCGCCATGGGTGATCCATGCCAGATAACCAGTGACTATTTGTATGTAAATAACTCCCTTTCATATACATTATGACATATGTGAATGTGTACTGTGTGTAAAGTTATCTCTAGTGGATATATGGCTGTACATAAAATGCAAATGAAAATGTGGCATGAATCTGGGTGGATGTAGAACACACCTGGACTAGACATTTCACAGGCTCTGTAATTTCAGCTATTCCCCATTTGTCATGACTGTTTATGTTTACATAAAGTGAAAGCAATAATGTTCATCAAAAATATTTTAGTTTCAGTTACAAAGTCTTTTGGATTAAAGCATTTGGGGCATTTTGTTTTGACTACGGACTGCTTGATTATTTGAGACAGTTTATCTGTTTTACAATTGTTTCCAGCATTTGTTTCAGTTTGTCAGTATAACACTAAGGTGCTTTACATTTGTCTATGTGGCTGGACACAGACCAAATTTTTATGATAACCACATGGGTTACATCTACATAAAATTGTTCTCAATTGGCATCATTTATGTAGATGAGATCCTGAAAAACGTATATGGTTCTAACTCCCAAGGATAAATTCTAAAAACTCTTGGAACAAAGAAAAGAATTTACGATTGAGGCACTGTAAGTGGAGTTAAATTTGCAATGCTTTAGTGAAGTGCTTTGATAAATAAGGAGGTGTACAAGGGGTTTACAAATCAGAATTTCACAGTCTGGTCAAGTAGGTCTGATCTGGATCTTCATCTTTAGGCTCATTGTAGGCATTACGTTTTAGAACAAGTCAATAAATGAACTCTAGTTGTTTTGCATTTATTGCACAGTTTGCAAATTTAAAATTAAAGTCATTGTTGATATTAAAATATTTTTAAAACATTTATTTGAAAATAGATCCATTTTGTTTCCAACACAGATGCCCAGCCAAATGTTCTAAAACTTATATCACTTTCATACAGTACCAAAGAATGGGTTCCCTGGGTCACCGGCTTGGGATGGGGATTCGCATCACCTTTTCAGCTGTTTGACTACAGGACAATCTATGCAGTGTAGGCTTTGAGCCAGTGATACCTGACTGCATCTTTTACAAGAGCCGTCTTGGAACTTTGTAGACTATCGATGTTAGTCTAGATGTTTTCTCTACAACACACCCGAGTCCAACAAAGCAGGTTCATTCCCGGAGCTGCATTCCATTAGCACAGGACAAGGTGACAGAGACGAAGCACAGAGGATGCAGTAGTTTGCTTTCCAAAAATGCCATCTTCATTTTGCATCCTGTTCCACCAAATCTTGCGCGTATCACAAACAGAAGCACCTTATGAAGCATTCTACCACAACAGTTGCATCGTAGGATGGACATGATAATATATTAGAGAACTTTACAGTGCAATAAAATATTCTAGCTCTAATACAATCATGGTCCTTAACTTGTGATGTAGACTTTAGTTGCTCTGTCATTAATTCATATTTGTGTTGGTTTATTGCAAACGTTGGCAGTGGACCCCAAAATAGAGTCAAGCATTCCCAATAATTTCTCAGTTGGTCATTTCCTGTTGGATTTTTCTACACTGAAGTGAGTAGTTATGCTTTTGGTGGTGGACGGATTGAGAGTATATCTAAGGCTTTCATATTGACGAATACCACATCCTTATAAGTGGTCACTTGGAGGGCTAAATGTAGTGCATTGAATTAATCTTCACACCATCATCCTCTGCCTTGATGACGGACAGCAGGCAGCCTTCAGACTCTTTCAGCGGAGATAGCCTTAGCCCACAATTGCAAATCCCAGGGTTCTTCCTCATGCACAGCCTGTCGCGAAGTCCATGTTTGCGTCTGCAGTAAGTGAACCCATTATGTGGACAGTTTATGGAGAACACGAGCATCTTGTGGAGATTGCCAAGATACAGATCATCGTAAACAGAAGGGAGTAGCATGGCACAGACCAATGCAGGGTTAGGAGACAGTGACAGAAATTAAAGGAGGGGATAACAACTGTAAACATCAACACAATTTCTTTGGTGGCATCTTCAATGCTTCAAGGCACACATTAGGTTGCATATGCTGCTTTATAAACAAGGCTATTCATTTGAGCAGTAAATTAGCAGATTTGTAATTTAGTCTTGAAGTATAAAATGCTACTGATGACTAGCAGAGGCTGAGGCTGATTGGCCGCTGTCCCTGACGGGCAACGTTTGCACACAGTGATTTGTACGTCAAAGTCTGGGCTGTTCATTGTCCTTCTACTGGCCATAGCATACAAACTCAAGAATATGGCGAGGATGGAATATCATGTAGCGCATGTGACATCATTTGGGAGAGGGGCTGTTTTTCGAGTGAAGTTCATCCATGGCACCTGTGAAAGCTTAGAACAAAGCTGGTCTTGCAGTCCATGTACATGTAGCTCACAGAGAACATTGCCGTACTTGACCCACTCTTGCTGGGGCCTCTCCAAATTCTACTCCACTTTTGTATGCCTGCTTCTCTCATTTGGTGAAAATTTGCCTGTTGTTGAGAACGGGGACCGTGGGTGAAAGCTTCTTCCGGACATGATGAGGTCACCGTATCCTTGCTGATGTGAGAAGGCATAGCCAGAGCGGCGGGAGCTTGTACGACGGAGGCGCACCCTGCGCGGAGGAGGTGGTGGCCTTTTCTTCTCTTCGCGGATCTTCTTCTGGACCTGAGGGGAAATATGGCAGAGATTACCAGCGAAGCATTGACATGCAAGGCAGGTCAGTTCTGTTTTCAATTTATCAAGCTTCAGTAGGAGTGTGAGTCAATTTGTCTAATTGTATTCTTCAGTGAATTAGCAAGTAGTTTTCTAGATTTGCCTATTCATTGAAGAATTGTCTCACCTTCTCCTAATGTGAAGATAAAAGCAGAGCCATTTCTCAACATCACATGACAATTTATTAACCTTTTTTATTGCGTTTGAACATAATGTAAAATTAGAAAAAGTGTTTTTGTGTATGAAGTACATACCATTGGTACTACTAGCACAACGTGTTGTGGCCCAGATCTACTAAGATTGTGTGTTGTGGTTGCATCATTTTGTTGGTGTAGCCTCTACACAAAATCAATTTTCGAATTTACTAAATCATGCAAAGTCCAATTTTCATGGCTTTCCATGACCTTGTTAAAAAAATATGTAACACTTCCAGGTTCGTGAATTTCCCATCCTCTTGCAGGCTGACAGGCCAGGAGGAAATTAGCACATAACATTATGTGTACACCTGGGCCAAATCCAAGATGCAGTTTGATTGACTGAACCTCAGCAGCTGATTGGCTACTGTTCATTCCTTTATAACACCTGGATTTGGGAGAATGAAATAGGCCTGAAACTTGCCATGTTATCTGGAACAGCCTGCAGTTTTTTTTAAAGAATAATGTAACGTAGTCTGATTACAGCACAGATTTTAACACCGCTTAAATCAATGAAGCGTTTAGGACTTGGCACAGTGCAAATAATGACCAGAGCATGACCTGCTATGAATTAAACTTAGCTGCAGGAAGCAACTAGAACATGCATTTTTCTGTTACACAAACTGCATTAATGTAAACATTGCATTGTATTATTATTTTAATTAGTAGTAGTATTAGAGTTATTAGTATTCTCAGTGCTATTGATGATATATTCTGTAAAATATACTATGCTGTATTAGAGTTTATTGCTCTGTTCCTCGAACTCTGCTTTTGTAAATACAGAGCAAAGGCTGCAGTTGCTAGAGGAGTGTCTGTAAATACAGTGTAAAGATGTCTTATTTCAATGTACAGGAATGGTGTGCGGGTACCACGAGCTCCTGGAGGAATAGTATTTTGACTACTGGGTGGTCTCCATACTCTCATAAAAGAGAAAAACAAAAAAATATGTATCATGCTTCAGTTAATTTCAGCCACTGCGGCTCTACATTGAGGATCTGGCAATGTGCACATCAGTCTTCTCCAGTGGAAACATCCAGCCTGAACCGCTGCACCAAAGCCCCCCAGAAGGAACCCCAAGCAACCCCAGGATGGTTTCACTCTTATTGGGCCTCATCAGTGAAACAATCATTAGAAAACTTAAACTGACCGATTTGTTTTGCCAACGCTTTTTGTTGCACTGCATCAGCATTAAAAAAAAGATTAAAGGAAAATGTCCAGAGGTGAATGAATGAATGAATGAATGATGACGTAAAGGCATTTTGTGTCTAAGGGTGGCGCAGATGTTGCTTTTTTTTTTTAATTTCTGGCCAAAGATGGTGGACGCCATCTAGATTGGTAAATAAACAAATACAGTTTTGGATTTGCGGAAGTGCTTTTTGTACTGTGGAGCAGCCGGGCAGCAAATGGCAGCTGTCAAGCACATCACAAATAAATCAATTTAAAAAGCATATATATATGCAAAGGACCGTTAGGGCTTGGGGAAGTAATGGATGAGCGAGAGGGGGCAATGGAAGAGCTTGAGGTTGGGCCTGGGGGAGGCTACAAAAAATAATATTGTAAAAGTAAACCAGGGAGGTGTGTGGAATGCAGTTGTCAAGTTTCGTGTAAAGATGAGGATGTAACCAGAAGCACGAGGGGGGCGGATGTTTGAGGGGAAGCAGCACATGTTGGAGTGAGCTAGACAACACATGCACTCTGGTGGAGGGCTGAAAGAAAAAAGAAGTAGTCCCCTTAATGTGAGCCGTGGAAGAACACGTCATCCAATGAAAAAGGTAGTAAAGAGGCTGCACTACAGGGGAGGGATAAACACAACAAGAGTAAGGCGGGCCTTTGAAAAATAACCACCCATGGCAATAGTCCCAACCAATCGTATGCAGTGGGGGAGCTGTAAGCCTGCTGCATGTTTCTGCATGATCCACAAGAGGTAGTGCTAAAACCTGTATGGCAGGTGAGACCTAAAAAGGGCATTTTTCTTGGACTTTTTTCTGTATTTTGAAATCACCTTACAGTTGCGCCCTTTCTCGTGTTGTGGAAACATCCGTCTTGTGACTCTATGTGGGTTCCACTGCAGAATCAGCCTTAAAATTATATTATTTGATAGAATATCCTCATGTGTTGCTTTGATTTGTACTCAAGAGTATGAAATGACCAAGGGCCAGATGTAGGAAGATTCCAAATTGCGACTTGCAATTTGCGAGTCCCTGCGACTCGCAAATTGCAAGTCGCAATTTGGAATGCAGAAAGGTGTCTCAGACACCTTCTGCAACTCGCAATGGGGTCGCAAAGACCCACCTCATTAATATTAATGAGGTGGGCCGCAATTTGCGAGCCCATTGCGAGTAGGGGCACTCACGGGGATGGTGGCCTGCTGGAGACAGCAGACCACCATGTCCGTGACTGCTTTTTAATAAAGCAGTTTTTTTTTTCAAAGTGCAACCCATTTTCCTTAAAGGAAAACGAGCTGCACTTTGAAAAAAAAAAACGAAACCTTTAGTTTCGGTATTTTTCAGGGCAGGTAAACTGCCTGCTCTCAAAAATTATTATTTTTTCCAGACACAAAGGGGAAGGGGTCCCATGGGGACCCCTTCCCGTTTGCGCCTGGGTTACCATCCACTTCAAGTGGATGGTAACTGAGCTTTCAAAATGCATAGCATTGCGACTCGCAAATAGGAAGGGAACACCCCTTCCTATTTGCGAGTCAGAAATGCATTGTGCGAGTGGGTTCCGACTCGCAAAATGCATTTCAACATAGCAAAGACGCATTTGCGACTCGCAAACGACGATTTTCGCTGTTTGCGAGTCGCAAAGTCTTTGCTACATCTGGCCCCAAGACGCACAGTGATTCGCGATTACTTAATGTTTGCCTTCTCCTCCTTTCATTGGCTACAAAGTTAAACGCTTCATGTGAGCAGAAGAGTCAGACATTCTGCAAACATAAGTTGTTTCTGGGTGTTTTAGTGTCTTTAAATGTTTAAATTTGTCTCTGTTTTTAAATACCAATGGCACCATCTATTTCATATCGTGGATGTTTACTTCTAGAGTCTGATATTTAATTAACTGTTTTTGAGATTCCTTATTTAATGCATTTTTTTGTTTTGTATAGCATGGTCCAGTCTTAGTCAGCGGCGGAGTGCTATACACTGTGGATCTAGTCCATGCAGCCAGTGACATCAAAACCTGGACCGATCCACTAACAGCTGAAGGCAAAACCCAGATAGCTATCGAGCACTTTGAACGAAAATTGAGAGACAGTGGCAGGAGCAGACGCAGGAATGTTGGGGGATTATACGAAGGACCGATGGGAGGCAACTCATGCTTTCTGAGACCCTGGCAGAACAGACTTGAGTTCTTTTCTGACAGCCAGGGCTAAGAGTTGGATCTGCAACTGTACTGATAACACCTCCATCTTGTTGTCAATGTGTCACAAGGAGTGGCAGATTACCTGGTTCTGAGTTTTGGATTTACATCATAAAGGTGAATTTGCTTCTCTGATTAACTATCCCTGTAGATATTTTCACTGCTAAATCTCAATAGTCAGGGTTGGCATAGATCACGGTGAATGTTGGACAAAATCATTTTATTTATGTTGCGGTCTCATGCACATCAGAGTTTTTTAAGATAAACGTTGTGCTCCTGTTTTTATGCTCCAGAGATTAGCATGTGTCTGCTAGCATTTCATTTAGGTATAAATCTTCTAGACACCATGAGTGATTATTTGTTGATATTTATAGAGGATGCTTTCAGGGTCAACATTCATCAGTAAGTCTTCTGATTAGGTCTGAGAGATAAATTAATTTTTCGAGGTCGCTGATTGCTACTGAAGAGGAGGGAGCGCATCATTTCTGAGCCTGCAGTCGGGGGAGGTTAAAAAGAATCGCCAAATTGTTTGTCTGATTATGATAGGAGGGGTTGGGGAAGGAATAGGTTGTCATATGAACAGAATTGACTAAGGCGAGGCAGATTTTGCGCCCTCGCTACAAACCTTCCAGGATGGTGAGGTGGCTACAATTCCTACTGTGTCGGCTACCATGGATGGAACGTTGTAGCACAATATCGACAGTCTATATATTACTAGGAAACATTTTACTTGTGTAGAAGGTAACAGATTCTGCATGGAAGGCACCTTTTCTTCCCAAATGATTCCCAAATGATGCCCACTTCAAATTGCTGTAGACTGCTGCCAGTTCTTCTCCGGTACTCAGGTCGCTTTTCTTACATGATCTTTTTTTTTAATGTTATATGTTTTATTTGCATAAAATTGTATTACAGAAACAAAACGTTTAAAAGGCTTCCTATAAATAAGATAATAAAGAGTTTTCCTCAATGTATTAATTTGTGAACCAGAATTACTGATGGGACCTAGGGGGCATGCCAGGGTGGCATTGCCCTTCTGCCACGCAACGGTGGCAAGAGTGACGCAACTCCTAAGTGAGATTTATCAAGCCACACAAGGCCCCCTTGCGTGGCTTGATAAGTCTAGAGTAATGCAATGCAGCACAAATTGCTGCATTGCATTAGTCTGCCCTGGGAAGGCGTTCCATGGGTGAAGCGTTGGTGTTCCCACGCACCCACCCATGGATTTTGGCACATTCCTAGATTTACCATCATTGGTAAATCTGGGAATGCGTCAAAATGCCACGCCTCCCCAGGTGAGGGGTAAAGACGAGAAATTTCTCCTTGTTACTTCCACACATAGAAAGAGGAAAATGCCTCCCAGGATTGTTTTTGTCCAGGAAGGGGCACAACACCTCCCTGCACAAAAACAATCCTGCTTATAACAGACACCCTTGCACCATTGTTCAAGGACGCCTGCGTTGGCACGAGGCAGCAAACTGTACACCAGGGCTGGGAAAAGACAGGAATGCGTCGTATTATGTTAAATACAGTGTATTCTTGCCCTTTCCCTATCATGCAACGCAGCAAGGTGACTTGGTGCGCTGGTGATTTTTTCATAGATATAGCCCCTAATTCCTAATTAAGAAATCAAGTAATTAGCTAAATCCTAATGAATCTTAGCACCTGCGTAGCTAGTATTTGGGTGATCAATTTGCCGTCGTACCATTAATTTCACTATGTTATGGAACTCAGATTTGTGGAGTGCTTCCAGCAAAGAAAGGTTCTAATGACAGTGAGAGCAGAGTAACCACATTTGCTAGAAGAATCGTAGGATCAGACTTCACTCCATTTCACTTTTCATAAGGTGCTCTGCTAGGATGTTCCACACCAATGAAGCCTGAACAGAGAAGACTCTGCCTCCTTTTCAGGTCTTCAACAGCAGCATAAGTGGCCTACTCGAGAGGTCCCTTAGGACACCAGCATTCACTCTCTAGAGGCGTGCAACGAAATACATAGAGAGGCATAGATATAGACTCCTACAGTTGGGAAGAGGGAACATATTAAAGCAGAGGCCGCCCAAGAACAAAGAGAATTAGAGAGTAGAAGAACTACAAGCTAGGTCCAATTTATGTTCAAGAATGAAACTGCAGATAGCTCAACAGCGATAATCGACCATGCATTGCCCATTGCTGCATACCACGTGAAGCGCATTTACTTACATTCACTAACTCTATTAGGGTGTGTCTTGGAAAATCTCACTGGAAGACATATCCAATACAGATTTAGCACTTGCTGCATTGAGGTTCGGGTGTGAGGGGGTGATGCCAAGGCACACGAAAGACCGCATGATGAAAACTCTTGCACACCATGATACTGATGTTAAGAAGGTCTACTTGTTAGAAGTGGACTCACTCTAAGAACTGAGCTAGGTTACCACTTCTTACACTAATGTGGCAATTTCACAGAAGGAGAAATGAAATTACACACAGATATCCCTATATGCTCCATTCTACACAAAAAATTCTCTCTGACATGACAAAACCATGCTTTACCTTCAGAGATAGCCGTAGATTGTGGGTGTCCAACTTTGGGCCACATGGCCTGAGCCGTACGAGGTGTTTAGTGTTTCCACATGCAAAGATTTTTAATGGGACTGCTTGTGCAATCTGTGTGTATCCTGAAAATGTGGCATTTACCTGCCTTCAAGAGCCAACATTCATTATAACTTCTGCAATTTCTCAATAACATATCTCAACCCACAAAATATCTTCACCCTCACAATGTGCTCCTGCCATTACCGTTTAAGTATCTGAAAATGTTCATGTCTTGCTATCCGAATATTCTTGCTGTCTCTGGGTTTTCAAGCAGGTGTGCCTGGTTTTTGCAGCTGGCGCCACACCAAAACATTGAAATTTATAAAGCCAGCCCCTTACCGTGTCACTGAAGGTCGGCTTAAGTTGAATTTTAAGGAACCGATATGCTAGCACCGGCAGAACACAAAGGATGGTGGTGAGGAAAATCGTCAACCAGACGCTGGGCTGACTTAAAGAATTACGAGCAGTGCCTGAAAAACAAGAGTGCAATAAATGGTAAGATATTCCCTTTTACATGATTGTATTTTATGACAGCCTACCAGGACACCCTTTAACTTTAATATCTGGGTGGTGGCTTGGTAGGATGCACATTTGTCTTGATATCATTGGATATTGACCTAGTAGGAAACACCTTTGCCTTGATATCATTGGATAATGGCCTAGTCGAAACACCTTTGCCTTGATATCATTGGATAATGACCTAGTAGGAAACACCTTTGTCTTGATATCATTGGATAATGACCTAGTAGGAAACACCTTTGCCTTGATATCATTGGATTGTGGCCTAATAGGAAGCAACTCAGCTTTGGCATCATTGGAATGTGGCCTGATGAGACAGACCTTTGCCTTGTCCTCATCAGATACCTTTGCCTTGACATCAGTGGCTGTGGCCTGGTGATTAAGGAACTGAATGAGGTTAGGCGCACAAGAACTCTTCATACAGATAGATAACATTTTTGGCTTGATCCTAAAATTCCTGTAAGTGGAGCCTACCGTAGTGTAAGTTTGCTTTACTCAGGGAATGATGCCCTGTGACCAGTGAAGAACAGTCCAAACAAGATAGTAGATCATTAGTGTCCCATAGCCTCAGTAATATTAACAGATTAGGTTCCCAGTTTTTAGTAATGACTCACTGGGGGGGTCCCCGGATTCCAATAATGATTCAGTGGGCTCCATGGGTTCCAAGTATTGATAAAGGGCTGGTCCACAGAACTCCAAGGTTTTGGAACCACTTCAATCATACACCAAACAAAACTGTTTTATACACCATTCCTTAGTCCACCATATTATACCATGCTAAATATAGTGCATATGGCACCCCACAGTACCACCCTATACCGTATGATATCATATTAGAAAACGTTTTCTGACAAGTGAATTGATGCTTATGTAGGTGTGATGTGCCTCTGAGATGGTGTGGGGGTGGAAGGTGTCTGAGTTGGTATGCCTGAGGAGGGAGGCGCTGCGGTATGGTAACTGACAGGGGGCAGCCGTGGTACAGGCTCCAACCGTGGTGTTATTGACAATGCACGCATCAGCGCTGTTGCTTGAATACCTGCAGGCAAATTGATATTCGAGCACATGCAAGGGAACAAGTGTGTGTGTGTGTGTGTGTGTGTGTGTGTGTGTGTGTGATGTGTTCTGAAGTAGTTTATGGAGTAGAGTATGTGATGTTGTTTAGGAGAACCTGCCAAACAGGACTGTCCTGCTGTTCAGTGGTCTGGCACAGTGCCCCAAAAGGTAAAGGGCCGCAGGTTTTGAACTTATTATCTGGAGGTCCTAGGAGAAGGTAGGTCTCCTCTGCAGTACAGAACACTTACTGGGTTTACATCTTGGAATTGGGATGAAAATGAACAGGAGCCATTGAAATGCTGATTCTGAAGATACCAAGCAAAGCAGTAACTAGGGGATGCTTGATGTTCACCACAACTAAGGGTTCCAACACAAGACCGGTGAACCCCATAATTCCAGGTTGTGGAAGCTACCTTAGACCTCACGTACTGTTAGGATATATTCTTGGCTGCCCACTGGGAAGTACAGGATTGAAATAAACCTGTGAGGGCTGAAGAAGGTGAGTTCTCCCACAAGGGCTTGCTACACCTGGTTTCCCTCATTTGCTTGCTTGTCATTCACATGCAGCTGTTAGGCCCAGGACAGATGTAGAGATGAGTATTGGTTTCCTGGGATTCTATTTCAGAGACTGGGGTCTTCAGATTGCCAATGAAACAGACAGATGTATAAGGCAATATGCATAATAGTAACCAGAGAATGCCAACATCGAATTGACTATAAGTTGTTATTCATTTGTGAAATTAATTCCTGGTCCCAAAGAAGAAGATGCAGGTGTACTACAAAACTGATTGAAAGAACTATGGGTGATTTTACATGCGCACTGATATAGGCACTCAACTGTGGCTGAACTGATTGATGAATTCAGGCAAGTTAGCTTCACCTGTGCCGGTCAGTGCTAAGGATATAAATTATCTTCCCCACTCACTTCACTGGATAGTGAGAGTCAAAATCAATGGGGAAGTCCAAACACCCTCATTCATGGCCCACAAAAAAAAGAAACCTGTTAATAGCATCATCGAGCATCATACGAAGGATGCCCTCCAGACTCACAAACAAGTCCAGTGGTAGAGTTAGAATTAAGGGATGTAACACAAATACAGAACTCAGTGGTCCCTTGTGGAACAGAGGAATCCCTCCAGAATAAATTCAATAGAATAATGCATTGAATGGAAGATGATAGTTTTATAGGTGGTACTGGACAGAAATTAGGGCCTGATTTAGATCATGGCGGAGGGGAATACTCCATCACAAACATGAAGGATATCCCGTCCGCCGTATTACTATCCCATTATATCCCATGGAGATTGCAATACGGTGGACGGGATATCCGTCACGGTTGTGACGGAGTATTCCCTCCGCCAATATCTAAATTAGGCCCTTAATCAGGGAATGGCGGTGTAAAGATCACGGCTTCTGCATCAAGCATCCGCTTCCAAGACCCTGGGAGGAATAGGGAAGCTAACAACAAGTGCATCTGTCGGATACTAACCGAGGAAGGGGAACGATGAGGTGAAGATGAGGTACATGCCATCGCTGTACATCGTGAAGGTGATTGCGAAGTAAACAGCCATGCTGCCCCAGATGAAGAACTGGTTCACGGCCGTCCAATATGAGGTGTCCAAACCGATCTAGAGGAAGAGAAGAACAGATGAGGAATTGTGCTGCACACAAGCATTATCACCCCTTACAAAACAGAAATCTCAGAGAGGAGAAACAAGTATGAGGTGTGGAGAATTCAACACTCCTTCTGCTCATAGAAACCTTAAAACTGTGTGGGCCAAACAAAGGCAGAAGTGGCAGAACATGATCTTATAAGAATCTGTTTTATGAGTTTCACAGGATCCTGAGCTGTGTGTGAAAAGCTTTTAAAATCTTCATCCTAAATGTTATGCTTTTTAGTGTCTGCAGTGGACGGTGCCTACTGAAGACACGACTATTGCCATCTCTTCTTTCTGCACCATTATTTAGAAATCTAGATGCCTTTGGCTACGATACAGTGCTAAGAGAAAAGTAATGTAAAACTGTGATGTCATCAGAAATGCCAGGCACACAAAATGGTGGACCCCAAAAACATGCATTTATTAAATTTCAATGATAAAAGGCCAACTACAACTTGGAAAATACATTAATCAAAAGTTATTTACAATGTTTACATGGTTTTCTTGTTATTCATTCTTATCAAACCCCTAATTGGGTCCCATAGGTCTGGGCAAAAGAGCTGAAAACAGGTACAAACAGTATTTGTGTCTCTAAGAAACTGAGGCTATTCTAAGAAAAGTGCAAATAGTGATCAATGCTTTGTTTGAATAGACTCAATTATTTAGCACATCGCTTTTAAACGTGTGGGAAAACACACCAGATATCCAGCGCATGTATTAGTTGCTCTTGTGTTTTTTTTCACCTGTTAGTACAACATCAGTCCAAGTGTCCCAGTTAGTGGCATAACATCTTCCAATATGTGAGGTGTCCTACTTGAAATGGCATTATGAAGTTATCAAACATGAAAGCTACATGTACAACACTTGGGGGCAGATTTACAAAGAATTCACGCAATACTGTGAAGGAAGGCAAATTGTTGCGCTGCGTTGCGTGAATGGAAGAGAACTGAATGGTACCATATTAAAAAAGATATGGCTCTCTTCACTCTTTCGTAACCCTAGCACACTTGTGGCTGCCTAAAGCCTATGCAGGGACCTTTGCACCATGCTGCAAGGATGCCTGCATTACAAATGTGATTGTTTTTGTGCAGGAAGTGAAACCTTCCAGCACAAAAATAATTCAAACTGGTATTTTAAAGATATTTCTCTGTGTTGTGCCTCTATGTGGTAGGCGTACCAAGTTCACGCAATTCCAGCTTTATAAAACTTAATGTTGAATTGTGTGAAAAGTATGGGTGGATGCACGGGAACGCCCATGCTCCACCCATGGAACACTTACCCCTAAGAAATGCAACGCAATGCAGCGCAAGCCGCTGTGTTGCGTTACATTAATTTACAAAACCACACACAGTCATGCAAATCAAGCCTTGTGTGGTTCTGTAAATCCCAAATAAGCCTGTACATTGCCCACTTTGCCTTGCGTGATGCAAGAGGAATGCAAAGGCTTAGTAAATATGGGTCTTGATGTGTTTTTGTCTTCACAGCAACCAGAGACCAATTATTCTTGCAGAGCTGTGGTGCAGGCAGACCTACACCTGTGTGATACGCAGACAAGTCATACAGTACCTGAACAGACACCACCAGCAACAAGCACGTCTGGGCCACCAAAGCGAAGGACTGGTAGTCTGAGATGGCCTTTCCATCATCCCGCACAGTGTTGTACATGGCGCCGAATGGGATGAAGAAGAGGATGAGGGAGTTGTAGATCCCAAGGAACATGCACTTGACAAACTCTATTTTGTTGAAGTAAATATTCTTCTGTCCGGGTTCGTAAAGCTGTGGGTACTCCATGCTCCAGCGGTCATCCACATCCTGGGGGTCATAGTAACACAGGATGAGAGTCAAGAAGGGTAGGGCATGGGAGGAAAGATGGTACACGCGATGACGTCAAGCCATAGCATGCAGTAGTGTGTACTTTAGAAACTACAAAAAGTAGTTTTTCCAAGCGTCTACTATCAAACAATACCAGACAAAACAAAACTTCATTAAAGGGACACTGTCTGCTCTTGTGTTCACCAAGTTTTACCTCAGATGGTTTTCTGCCATGCGTAGTGCAAGCTGTTTATGTTCAGTGAGGTCATGCACTTGCTTTAAATCATAGGTTGAGTCCTAGCTTGTTGAATAAGTCTTTTAACCTTCTGGGGTTTATGATTCACACCAGCGGGTAGTGCACGCCATTGTGAGTGCTACATTAATACATGATATTAGGTGTCCAAACCAATGACATGCCAAGGCCTTGTTCTCAGTCTGAGTGTTGTTCTTGTAACAGTAATGGGGTCCCATCACATCAAAGGAAAACAAGGTTCCATATCTAGATCTGTGCTACATTTGCCCACCAGGGACGATTCAAACTAGGCCTTTAGATTAACCACGGACTAAGTAAAGTTTTAAAAGCATTGTACACAAAGACACCGCTTTGGATATCCTTAAAATCTGGCAGAGGTTCCTCCATTATGGACCAAAGTTGGAGGCCCCTGGACTGTAAGAGTAGATGCTCTATTGACTAATACAAAATAAAATATTTTATGGGAAGAAGTGATATTTTTTAGTGATTTGTGCCTCCCTGTTAATTGCTAAAGACGTGTGCAACCCCATCATAACAGAACCATTACCAGGTAAGTGCAGGAAAGATCTCTCAGAGAGAGAGGTAGGCTTTTAGAAAAATGTAAAGGATGGCCAAAGCTGCCCATCATGTGACCTTATGTTACAGGCAGATTTTACAGTCAAGTCCTGATAGCAGCTTAGTTAAGGCATTATTTACAAGAAATTGCTCAAGAAAGGCCAGATGCTTAAGGCACAGACTCAAGAAACAGTCTCAACCAGGAAGGAACCTAAGGTCTGCTGACGCATACACAAGTTGCATTCGGCATGGCTGCCACCACCATGCCACTGCAACCACCATGTCACTGCAACCACCATGTCACTGCAACCACCATGCCACTGCAACCACCATGTCACTGTATCGGTGAGTTATTGTGGCTGATTCTAGCATTGCCTAGATCTGGCTCCTTTCTCGACATAAAAAAAACAGCAAGTTCCCTTCCCTCAGATCTCATGGCTCTTTCTTTGCTCCTAACACAAAGATATTTTCTATCACCCAGTTACTGATCTAATTGGGAGTCATGCTGCTGCATCACGGAGGCTGTAATTGTCTAGGAGGTATGTTTGAGGATTAGCAGGGATTAATTACTAACATATTATTTATTTTCTCTTAGATAAATCGTAGGGATGTTATCCAAAATTCAATACCCAAGGGATAAACCTTGATAAAATGATCTAATATACGAATACCTGATATCACAAGACATTAAAAGCTATTATACACCCTCTATATCACATCCATTATATCACATGGCAACAATATCACATCCACTACATCGACCCAAACTCTACATTGCAAGGTAAGTCCAGCTAAGAAGATATGGAGGTAATAATGTAGCCTTAGAGCCCGCAGTAGCAGGCTATACCAGCCATTAAAGGCCATATCCAGCATTAAAGGCCGAAGGCGAGGGCCTTCAGCAAGGGAGTGGGTCTTTGATTTCCGGTATAGGCCAGCTACGAAGGGCTATAAGGCTATTAGAACATTCTGACACTAGAGGGCAGAATGTTTTAATAAATAAAACAAAGGCCTCACAGAGCCCGAGGGGGGTGAAATTCCCTCGGCTCCCTGAGGCCTTTGCTCACAGCTGTTGCTTTGAACAAAGAAGATTGGAATGTTGATGCTCCAGGCTTTTACCAGCCACTAAAAGCCCTGAGCACTCCATTGTCTGCAATGAAGCCTCCAACATTCCAATGTTCTAATAGCAATTATATACTTGCTTTGCTGATGCAGTGGAAGGCAATGCAGTGTGTATGATATTATTGTAGGTCAATATTATCAACCTCGATTTAGTGTCGTATTTATAAAGCATCCATAGGTTTCGGGCAGCACACGCGTGTTAAATATGACCACGTCCAAGGATATCTCTCCTGGGTCCTCTAGTGGTCAAGCTACTTGTGCAAAAATAAACTCCTTGCCTACAGCTGTACATGAAGGAATCTTATGAAACAGCTATGGAAATTACTATCTTCGATGCTTTGTGAAAATATATATGCAAGCAGCTGCTTTTTAATGGACCCCTTGCCTCTGAGTGAAGTAGGGGAATATTATAGTTGACGCACACATGATTTTCATAACATAAGGGGCCGAAGGAGCATCTGATTATGTGTTATCTGACAGCAAAGTTGGCAAAAACATATTTTTAAATTAGTAAAAGGGAGTAACAGTGTCTCTTTAAGTATTCCAAGTCTCTTTTAAGTACCAGGCATGCATTCCACACACACCCTTTCCATGCAACGGGCTTGAGCATCCTGTCTAAAGCTATCATGGGGTAACCCATGTTACTTACTGGGAGCGTGTCGTTTCCATCTCCGCTGGTCGTGTTAGTGAACAAAGGATAGAAACAAACATGGATTGTCATAGTAGATCCCACATATTCTCTACTGCACATGGCACTGGGACACCGAGAATTAGAGTCAACAGATTCAACATTTACATTACAAAGTGTACGATAAGCTTCAATGACAAACCACACCCATTTCAGTACAGGACTAGTGTAGTGCCCCTGCTTGTTTTCTGCATGAATGTTGATGTGGGGAGCTACGATGCTGCAGAGAATCTAGCCTATTAAATTACGTTTGGTCCAGATTGCCCCGTAGACCCTCTCCTCCCTTCCCCTCGCCTCATTCGAGTTGCTTGGTAGCATCACATCTGAACTCCTGTTTCAGTCCTTTCTGCTTCAACCCCTTTCCTGACCCACACATTCACACCCTTCCCTTTACACAGTCTTCTTCAGAATCTACTGCACAGCCCCGTGCACTTCCTAGATTCTCATCACTCCCAGACTCGCCTCTCTGTTCCTCTCCACACCTTACAACTTCTGGGCGCCTCTTCTTCTTCACTCTGCTTGTATTACTGTTGTTGTTGTCTTATAAAGTTACCTCTATCCTGCGACAACAAACCCAGCGCAGTCTTCTGTTAGAGCACCACTGTGACACGGTGTCGGCGAGTGTTCCTTTTGTGCTTGATGTTGGATGCTGGAGGTGGAGCATGCCAGCACACGCTGGGGCGTGGCAGACCACCAAACTTTGTGGTCTGTAACTCCAAAAGAGGAGATACATATGTACTACTCTATGAAAGATATATTCTCAACCTTGGGCAGCAAACACAGATGGGCAGGAGTCCCAACCAATACTACTGCCTTATCCTTTGATACACTCTGCATTGCTACCTCTGATCTAGGCACCATGAAGGCAGAGGCATAAAAGCATCGATCTTCATGATAACTTTACTTTGTGTAGTTTCCATTCGTTTCCCAAATCTAGTCTCACAGTAGGAAACAAAAGACTGCTGATGTGAGAAGTTTGGGGCATGGTCTCAACACTGTGATGTCATCAGGGATCAAAGGGTGTGTGATGTCACTCTCGCTACTTCTGCTACTTAAGTGAACCAACATCAATGAATGGAGCATCCATGTGAAGTGAAATTTCGTTTTTTAAACTAGGTTCTGCTGCTTATTCATTGATGCACATAGACAAGTTCTTACTCTGGACAGAATACTGAAATCAAAGCTAGAAATATGACACTGCAACCAAAGCCCTAGACTGATCTATTCCAGTACCCATCTCCTTCAGCCTCTTGCGCTTTCTGAAGGCAGGGGCGAGGGAACTGTGTCAACTCCGCTCCTTCACACCACTCCACCCAATGTTTGCAGCTCAGTACTGGAGTGAGTGCAGTCTGTGACACCTGCTGTAGGGCTGGGCTGACTAAGCAGCCCTGGGCCATGAGCTGAACCAATGCACCTACTGTTGTATAACACTGGGTGCTTGGCTCTGCTGGAGGGGCGCCGGGGGAGTGGGGAGAGTTACTCAGGGGATTAATATGGAGTTGCAGTGGAAGCACATTTTCACTTCACCTGGGCTGGTAAACTCCTTATGCCAGCCCTGTCTGAAGTACTGCTGGATGGAGTCACCAGACATGTGGATTTGGAGTTAGTGATGGTGGATCAGACACTAGGTGGAGGCCCCTCATTTGGAACCAGAGTAAAATACTGTTGATACCTCCCAAAACAGTTTTGGCCACCAAGAGTAGCGTCACCATGACATTTTTTAAATATTCTCAAAGTGTTGAAATTGGATTGGAGAGAGAAGCATGAACCTATAGAACACTGTTCAGCAATTTGTTTTCAAAGCTAGAAAATATCCCATTTTACAAAACCTTTAAAACATAAAAATATTCCAGTTCCATTTTTCTAAGTTTGTTGTTTCCCTACGTCTGAAATAGTTCCTTAGACAACTCTGTAATTTGCGGTGGGTTTCATCTGTGGCATAGTGCTTCTTTCATTTCTAGCATTAGCGTACCAGAGACACCACTGACTGTGCAGCAAAACGTCAGCATGAAACCCAGAAGGGCTAAGACATTCAAAAGACTCACGTACCTGGTCAAAGAGACTCATTCCCAGCACTGGCAGTGACGTGTACACCAGATTGTACAAGGTTATGAACCACTCATCGTACACAGTCTGCAAAGAGAACGCAAAGAGGAAACCAGTTAACAACGCAGACAAAATCAATGGACTTAGGCGATTATTTAGAGTATGGTGGGCGGTCTGTCAGGCCTCCATGTTGGCAGAGGTCATTTCCTCCATCTTCACAGACAAAGTCCGCCCTCCATACCTTACGAATCAGTTAAGCCTGTTGACAAACTTCCAACATAAAACTAAGCTTCAAGATCATGCTGTCCGGATATAGTTCATAAAGGATGCTTTATTCCCATATTCATGAAGGAACTGCTAGAATAGAAATTAAAGGGGCTTACCCAAGATATTGCAATTGAACACATTGATTCCTCATAATGGCTTTCTCCTGTTGTAATTGCCAGCAAACAGGAGGGAAGGGAATAAGAATGTGCGTGCACTTAGAGGTTTAAACTCAAACATGTGGGTAAAAAGGCATGCCCTTCCAATAAATCATAAAACCCTGAGTATGGAGAGGGTTCGTCTTGCTTCATTGTTTTCAATCCTTCTTCATAAAATTACCCATTTGAACTGTATCCTGATTCATGCCATCTTACCACTTCTGTTACTCCATTAGGTGCCTTTAGATTCAAGCATATGCCATTTGGAGTAACCACAGCACTTCTGCTTTTTAGAAAATAATACAACAAATACTCTAAGGGGTAAGCAATGTGCTTTGGTTCCAGGATGAAATTGTAATTCATGGAAATGCATTACTGAGCATAATGCAACATTGGGTGAAGTGCTGTGTAGATTGAGTAATGCTAGACTGATGGTTAAGAAAGACAAGTGCCAAATTACAGTAAGACTGGTGTTATATTTAGGTCACCCCTTGTCTGGAGAGGGTGCTAAACCTAACTATGGTTGTAGGAAGTCGTAAAGAAAGCTTTGACGAACAAGGAGGAATCTAAATGCTTTTTCGGGACTGCAGAATTTTATTACAAATTTGTGAAAGATTTTGCTTTTGTAGTTTTCCATTAAGAACATCAATTTCCTCTGGATCGGACCAATGCAAAAAACATTTTGATGATATCAAAGACAGTATATGCAAAGCTTCATCCCAAGTATGTTTTAAAGTTGCGGAAAACATTTGAGTTTGGGGCCTACTTTGTCTCACAAAGTGAATAAGGTGGAACATGTAATTGCATTTGTTTCCCTATCCTTGAAAGTTCCTGAATTGAAGTAGCCTGTGGGAGAGAGAAAGAAATAGGAAAGAGAGAAAGAGAGAGAGAGAGAGACAGAGAGGGAGAGATAGATAGATAGAGAGAGAGCGAGAGAGAGAGAGAGAGAGAAAGAGAGAGAGAGAGAGAGAGAGAGAGAGGCCTTTCTTTTGCCATAAACCCCAAGTGACTACTTTCACTTCCAAAATTATTAAAAGATCCTCCTCAGGTATATCCATATGTTGGCAGCTTTGGAAGGCTACAGTTTTTTTCTTAAGTATCTTTCTGGTCCAAAAGACGTAGCCACAGACTGCTTGCCTTGTCTTCCTTTACCTCATCTCAAGTCAATGTATTGAAGGAAGTCTGCACAGACACCATTCTCCAAACTGGAAAATACGGGGCTGGACTGGGGGAATGGGCTGAATGCAAAGAAGTGTATCCAAGTGTTGTTAAAAGACTTCTGTATAAATAGGTGACCTCACTTATCTTCCTTTGACAAGGAAACAGAGAAATAGAGAGGAGTCAGGAACAAATTGTGCATCTTGGGTTCAGACTATGTAGTGGTGACAAGGCTGTTCCTTCTCAAGCACTCTGGGTTAAGTTAATTGGCCAATCGATTAGGGTAATTTGGATAAGAGATTGCCAACAACAGACTTCAAGCTCAATACTGGTGGCCATGTATGAATGCCATGAGAGAGAGGAAGGTTAGACTATGTCTACGTTGTGCCAAAAGTGATACATTTAATATTGTCTGCAAACCGTCTTTGAGTCCATAGATATTCCTAACAGACCATGGGTAAAGGTTACCTTAGACATTGTAGGACAGGTTCATGCAACTGTAGAAGGAAACATCATAATTTCCCTTGTTGCTTATCACTCTGAGGCATATATATTACATAATCATGCACCGCAGCAAGTCACCTTGTTGTGCTGCGTAATTTGGCAGGAATGCACCGTATTTATCATAATGCAGTGCGGTAGATTACAATCTTTTCCCATCAGTGGCTCACAATGTGCTTCCTAGCACCAACGTAGGCACCCTTGCACCACCGTGCAATGGTGTCTTGCGTTGTAGGCATGATTGTTTTTTGCGCGGGAAGGGGCACCTTCCTGTACAAAAACAATCCTCTGAAGCTTTTCCCTCTTTCTATGTGTGCTGTACAATTCAGCACACATAGAAAGAGGGAGTATGAGGTGAAATAAAGATATTTCTCCTTGTTACACCTCACCGGGAGAGGTGTAGCATTTTGACACATTCCCAGGTCTACCACTAATGGTAAATCTGGGAATGTTCCAAAATCCATGGGTGGATGCCTGTGAAAAACCACACTCCACCCATGGAACGCCTTCCCAGCTCAGAGCAACGTAACACAGCAATTTGAGCTATACTGCGTTACTCTAGGTTTATCAAGCCACACAAGTTGGCTTTGCATGGCTTGATAAATCTAACTTGAGTTGCCTCCCTTTTGCAGCCCATTGCATGGCACAAGTGCAACACAACTCTTTAATAAATTTGGCCTTAAGTCCATGAAAAATGTTTTTCTTGATGAAGAGGTGCTAGAAACTCTCGTAACAATCAATGAGGTCTACTTAGCTTCAGAAGCAATGAAGAGTTTCTTCCAAAAGTGTAAGATACAACACCCTAAAATTTCACTTTATTGTCCTCGAGCGAATGGGTTGGTCAAGAGTGTTAACCACATGTTTAAGGAATGTCTTCGACTGGCCAGAGTTAGTGGTGTATCAGGCAAAATGGTTTCATGGTGAAACACACCACATTCTCTAACAGGCGTGTGTCCTTTTGTTTTGTTAAGTAATTGGCTCTGAGGCACCAAGTTTCACTCACTTGGCTACTTAGAAACAAGCAGGTACAAAAGGATAAACCATAAAGTTTAAGCTAATACTTTAAAAAATACAACATAAGTATAAAGAGACCTACGATAAGAAACAGTGGGAAAGCAGAAAAATATTGGCGACTATGTGTGGATCAAAAAGAGGGAGGCACCTGCAAATACTGTTCTAAATCTTACAGTCCTATGAAGATTAGAAGAGTATTTTGCAATGTTGCTGAACTTGAAAATGGTTAACCATGGAGCGCGCATAAGCTGGATCATTTGCCCTACCTAACTGACAACAAGATTGGGAAATTAGGGTCCAAGAGGCCTCACCATATGTCTAAACATTTTGATGGTAATACCAAACAAAAATGGATGATTAAATCTTTCTGACTGAAAGACTAAGGCTCTAATTATAACATTGTCGGTATATACCACCTACCACAGCGGCGACGGCCGCCAAAAGACCGTCACCGCGGCTACCAGCCGACAGACATATTATGACCACAGCCGGATTTCCGCCAGAAGGATGGAGGAAATCTGGCTGTGGCCATGCCAGCAGACGGCGGTAAGGTAGCGCTGCTACCAGCAGCAGTGCCATGCCAGTAGACGCTGCAGACCGTATTGTCGCGTGGGCTCTCATTATCCTAAATGAGACTACTGGATGTCTAGGCAGCAGGATCATTCACGGTGTGGGGGACTGAGTCTGGCCCACGTGGAAGGAACTCTGTCACCCTAAATCCGTTTTTTGCTCCGGCTAACTAGCAGTACCTCATTTCTCCCAAAGGGTAAAGATGATTGGGCAGCCGAGCGCATGACATCTTTGGAACTTCTCAGGGAAGTCGTGGTCACTCAGATCCAAACCAATTCTCTCATTTACAATATGATCTCATATACAAATGACAAAGGCAGTATAAGTTTTATATAATGTTTTAATAAAACAACTGCATTTTAGACATTAAGGCGTGAGCCACAATAACCAGAACCATACAACACAGTAGGATTGAAATAGTCAGCAGGAGAGTAAAACATAAGAATAACGCTATCATGGTGTTTAGCAGTTTCTACTCTCCCTCTACTAGTTCTATTTCGAGCACAGCATGTTAAGCGTCTAACTTGCCTTTCTGAATCCCTCAGGAGACATAAACCCTCATACCTGAGCAAAGGCCTGTGATCTGGTTCAGCATCTGCCACGAGTCAGTCAGCGTCTAGTTGTGGTTTCCTGGTCGGAATCTCCCTCTTACGTGTATTAGGACAAGGAAGTGCTTTTATAACTAACATGTCAGCGTGATCACAAAATGTCCCTACGCAGGAATGCCAAAGACTAAACTCCTACCACGTCTATCGGCAATGTACCAGACTGTATCCTTGACTGAAGCACAGAGTGAACAAGAATGTGTTATGGAGAACTCCAGTGCTGAAGTAGGCTAAACAGTGTGATATGAAATATAAAACAAGACCGTAGAACTGGCTATTTGAAAAATAACAGTACGAAGCCGAATAAAAAGCATTTAGAGGAAAGTGCACGGAGGCTCTAAGCTGCGAGCAAAGGAATAAAATACATCCAGGGCAAAATGCACAAAGGCCTAAAGCCTGAAGCTAACGACGGATACGTAAAACTGACCACACTACACCCTCCCCTTCTCGGTAGCAAGTGGTTCTTAAGAAAATAAAAACATGCCCCAGATATGAATAAAACATAAAAAGATACATTTCGACAAGGTCAGAGGACAATAAAGACATAAATTTGGGAAGCATGTGACGAAAAAGCCAAATCCAATATAATGTCAATTTTTGCTTCATTGAGAAGAGAGAAAAAAAAATCCAATTGTCAGACAGAAGCAATAGAAAGCAGGAGTTCCTCCACTTTGATATATGTCAATATCGGAAGATCCATGCCAAAAAGTACCATGGAGCAAGTGTGTTCCAAAGCCCCAAAACCATTCAGGGCGGCACCCCGTGCAGGGCCTATGAATGAGACAATACCATCTTCCTCCAGGAAGGGAATCTCATAAACTGCCTCACGAAGCAAACGCAACTGTAGTGCACAAGTCTGGGAATGAGCCCTAATCGGGAACATCAACAGATCAGCATCGACCACTGGAGGGTGCTGCAGTGAAAGACAGAGAGCCAGTGCATGTTCAAACGAGCACCAGAGGCACCGAAACACGGGTTGCACGCAATCAAAACCGGCCAGAATGTCAGAGACCAGTCACACTCCAAATGACCCAGGAGTGTTGCTCCAAAATGCTGCATCATGCGTTCACGACACAGCTGCGCTGACGGGAGCGCCAACATGGGATCTCGTCGTGGCGGGACAGCCATTGCGGAAGAACAGCAGCAAAAGCAAGACTCCAGCCAATAAAGCCAAAGTAATTGGGAAACCCCCAAAAATGCTTCCGAAAATAGAGTGTATAGCCGAAGGTGTGAGCAAAACCAACACCAACGGCTTTGAAAAAATGTGCAATTCCAGTAGTGCTGGATGCATTAAATATACGTCCCACAAGTTCACCAAAGTGACTCGGAAAGTTAGTATTCAAAAGGGACTGTATTTCCGCCGATGACCTTGCCACCTGAAGTGCGTAGGTCTCGCTAGCAGATGTAAGGGCCACATGCTTTTTAAACAATAGAGCCTTTAATCGACTCAACTTGTCGAAATTTACCTTGGAAGTAGCAATATGAGGCCAGATGTCTGCCACCTCCCTAATTTGAGTGGGGGGAAACAACACATTCCCGCAGCAAGTGCTTTTATAACTAACATGTCAGCGTGATCACAAAATGTCCCTATGCAGGAATGCTAAAGACTAAACTCCTACCACGTCTATCGGCAATGTACCAGACTGTATCCTTGACTGAAGCACAGAGTGAACAAGAATGTGTTATGGAGAACTCCAGTGTTGAAGTAGGCTAAACAGTGTGATATGAAATATAAAACAAGACCGTAGAACTGGCTATTTGAAAAATAACAGTACGAAGCTGAATAAAAAGCATTTAGAGCAAAGTGCACGGAGGCTCTAAGCTGCGAGCAAAGGAATAAAATACATCCAGGGCAAAATGCACAAAGGCCTAAAGCCTGAAGCTAACGCGCAAAGGATACGTAAAACTGACCACACTACAGTATCATGACCCATGATACGGCCTGGAAGTGTTCCGCTAGTGGACGCTGCTGCTGGTAGCAGCGCCCTGTCTCCTGCTGGAGGACCCCCTCACAAAAGGTACGTCGGGTGCTCCGACAGGGAAGGGGAGTGCGGGGTGTTGTGGGTGGGTGTGGGGGTGTGTGTTTTATGTCTGTGCTTGCGTGAATGCGGGTGTGTGTTGCGTGTAGTATGTGTGTGCATGTATGGATGTGTGAGTGTGTATGTTGTGTTGTGTGAATGCGTGTGTGCTTGTATGTATGTAAGTGTGTTTTGATGTGTGTGTGAATGGATGTCTGCATGCATGGTTGAATGTGGGAATGAGTGTGTGAATGCGTGTGTGAATGAAGGTGCATGAATGAAGGGGGGTCTGGAAAGGGAGGGGGATGTGGGGGAAACCAGGGGAGAGGGAGGGCAGGGGAAGACCCCTATCAGTGACAGGGAAGGGATTCCCTGTCACTGATAATGCCTTTCATGGCGGTAAGGAAGCCATGAAAACCATGGTGGGAGGCGGGGGTCATAATCCCGCAGGTGGGCTAGTGGCAGCCGACGGGTTGGAGACTTACGTCACCAGCCCGACGGTTGTTACCGCTGTGGCGGACGGTGTGGTACATTGCAGGTTTGGCTTGAGCCAAACCGCCAATGTCGTAATATGGAGAAAAGTACTGCCAGCCTGTTGGCAGTACTTACCTCCATATTAACACTGTCCGCAGGGGTCATAATGACCACCAAAATAATTTAAATGTCTTATCATGTTACGATGTCTCACAAATTGTAACATACTTATTATTGTTTTTCTAATTTTCCAAGGAAGGAGATATGTTGTAGTTATTTTCTGTAGCCTGAAAGATTTATCATGTGTCATAAATTTCCCTAGTTTGTTCTGTCCCTCTCCCTCTTCCACTTAACTACGAATCATTTAAATACAAAATAAAAATTTCCAAAACCACAACAAAAGAGGTGATAATTCCCTAACCATTGACTTAATAAGTGAAAAGAAAGGGAAGAAGCACACAGTCTTGGTAAAACAGCCTACTACCAGATGCGCCCGCTAGAGGGGAGCAGTGCTCCAGTAACATTCACCAGGCAAACTCTGCGTAACAGAGGTTCCTCTTACATACGAGTCATATGTATCATCTCCTCCAGGACTTTCTTAGGACCTCAGCATTTTAGGACGAGCCAGGCAGCGAGCATGCGCTGTCTTCGACATGTTGTAGTCTACTTCTGTGGGCTTTCACCATGCCCATCTCACGCCCATCACTTTAAGTCATTCCTTGGCCTGCATTTCAAAATTCCCTTAATTTCATAGGTAAATGCTTTATGTTTGTCCCTCCATGAGGCTGCTTTGTTACCGCCTTGGAGACTGACCCGGTTACATGGATTACTGCACGATCAGCCATATACCTTAGTGTGGTGCACTACTTTTTTGTTTGCCTCTTCGCTTTGTGCTGCGTGGCTGTATATTATTTTTTCCTCTTCTTTGTTTTTGGGCATGCCACTGTTACTTTGTGGTGTCTGCGCCCAAAGGCTGCAAGCTGGAGTGGGGTTATTTTTCATTTATTTATTGTTTTTTTTTTCCAGAAGTTTCACATAGCGCAAACTCGATTGGAGGAGCGCTTTACATGAGAAAGTAGGTGAATTTTTATATTGCGTGACCTCGATGGGACCACCACCAAACCGTTCAGCAAGACACACTCTTTCTGTCTAGGTCATCTCTGGGTCCCCACACTAGTTTAGGGGGACCCCAAAATATTAACCTCTCCCACCATTCAGTGTCTTTTTAAATTTTCATGGCTGGAATTTTTGTTTAACTGCTGGGCGTAGTTTGTGTTTTTAAGGGCCATGTTTGTAATATCATTGCAGTAGGACTGCTAGACCTAAAATGTGTAATGCACTACGCCCTCTAAGGGCTAAATATATGGTTACACTGCATTACTTTCTGCCATTCTCTTTTTATGTGGGTGTGCCCTCTAGGGGCTGAATGAATGTATGATTACATGACCATGTTTCTTCAAACTGCTATTTTTATTGTGGTGTCCTCTAGGGGCTGTTCTGAGCATTACAGTCAAGATACTATAATATTCACTGCACTCGGAAACGCACCCCATAATGCACTGCGGGGCATTCCTTTTACAAAACATTTTTTCCCATAACTCACCGTGTGGTCTTCCTACCACAATAGGACCACTATCAAAATGTTCAGTATGACACACTCTTTCTATCTAAGTCTTCTCTGGGTCCCCAGATTACATTGGGGGGACTCAAAAAGAATAACCTCTCCCACCATTCAGTGTCTTTTTACGCTCTCTCATGGCTGGACCTTTGGTTTTACAGTTGGGAGTAGTTTGTGTTTTAAGAGCCTTGTTTGTAATATTATTCTTGAAGGTCGGAAACTGTGTAATGCACTACGCCCTATAGGGATGAAATATATAGTTACATTACATTACATTCTGCTATTCTCTTTTCAGGTGGTTATGCTCTCTATGGTTACATTACCATGTTTCTTACAAATGCTGTCTTTATTGTGGTGCCTTCTAGCGGCTGTTCTGAGCATTACAGTCAAGATACTACAATATTCGCTGCACTCGGAAACTCACCCATAATGCTTTGTGGGGCATTCCTTTTACAAAACATTTTTGCCCAAAACTCACCGTGTGGTGGTCATAGGACATTGGGACCATCATGGAAATGTTCAGCACAACACACTTTTTCTGACTAAGTCATCTCTGGGTCTACCCACTAGGTTGGGGGGACCCAAAATAATAATCCCTCCCACCATTCAGTGTCTTTATAAGTTATCTCATGGCTAAAACATTTGTTATACAGATGAGAGTAGGCCTGCTAGGCATTGAAATGTGTAATGCACTACACCCTCTAGGGGCTAAATATATAGTTACACTGCATTATCTTCTGCCACTCTGTTTTCATGTGGTTATGCTCTCTAGCGGATGACAATACGGTTACATGACCATATTTTTTACAAATGCTATTTTTAATGTGGTGCTGTCTAGGGGTTGTTCTGAGCATTACAATCAAGATACTACAATATTTGCTGCATTCGGAAATGCTCTTTTTGTCTAGGTCATCTCAGGGCAAAATAATAATATGAATAAATATAATAAATGATAGCAATATTTTCATTTTTTGTTGCAGATAGATGAAGAAGGTAAATGAAAGAGCTTTAGTTATATGCAGGTCCACTCGAATTATGTGGCAGAGAGGATGAAATTATGCGACAAGGTTGACCAATTTATGTTGCAAGAGAAGTCCAGTTATGCATTTACAATGCCAATAGCTCCAACTCAAGCAAATGCAAGACCTATTGTATTGCAAACGCTTGCTAGAAGAAAGTTTCCCTGCAGCAGGCCAAGTCACATGACCTGGCTGTAGAAGACTTGTCATTCTTCCCACTAGTTTACCCATTGAACTAGGTATCCCCCCCTGGTCAGCGGCAGCCTCTAGTCAAACATCCAGGTTTTCAAGAGACAAATTACCCAGCAGTCGAGCCCACCCCACACCTCTGACCTTAGAAGTTCCTGGTCTCGAAGGGTGCATCTGGAGCAGGAATTCCATTCAAGGTCACACTTTTTTCTCCAGGAGGCAGGCAGAGGGATTCTTTTAACACAGCTCAGGAGATGAGCCTTCTTTTCCTCTGCTCTTCAAGTCTTGTCCAGAGGAGACGTAAACTCAGCAGGCAATGTTAAGGGAGGAATCAGGTTTGCCATTAGCAGGTTCTCTTAACACAGCCCTAAATTAGTTTCCCCAGCAGTTTAATGGAAGCAAAAATTCTGTGAGATTTGATTTTTGGCAACAATAATCTCATTGGAAACCTCTGGGGAAATCCAACCCAGTGGGAGGTTTATCTAGATAGGATGTGCTCCATCCGAGCTCCTGATCACTCTCTTGCTACAATCTTCTTTGTCTTCTCTTTTTGTTGCCATCGTCTTTTTTCTTACTAATGCTGTTTTCTTACTTTGCTGACGTCTTCTTTCTTCGCTGCTGTCTTCTGTCTTCTTTCTTCACTGCTGTCTTCTGTCTTCTTTCTTCACTGCTGTCTTCGCTGTCTTCTTTCTTCATTGCCGTCACCTTTTTTCTTTCTTTGCTGCTGTCTTCTTTTTTCTTTCGGCATGCTGTCTTCTCTGTCTTCTTTCTTCGCTGCCGTCTTCCTTCTTCTTCACTGCACGCATGCGGTCTTCTTCTTCTGTCTTCTTTCTTCTTTTCTGCATGCCGTCTTCAGTCTTCCTACTTCGCTGTCTTGCTTCCCGCATGCCATATTCTGTCCTCACTGTCTTCTTTCCCACAAGTCGTCTTCTGACTTCTTTCTTCGATGTCTTCTTAATCGCATGCCGTTTTCTGTCTTCTTTCTTCACTGTCATCTTTACCGCATGCCGTCTTCTTTCTTCGCTGTCTTCTTTCTTCTTTATCGCATGCAGTCTTCTTTCTTCACTGTCTACTGCATTCCATCTTCTGTCATCTTTCTTCACTGTCTTCTTTCTTCTTTACCGCATGACGTCTTCTGTCTTCTTTCTTCACTGACTTCTTTCCCGCATGCTATGTTCTTTCTTCACTGACTTTGTTCTTCTTTGCCACATGCCGTCTTCTTTCTTCTTTACCACATGCCGTCTTCTTTCTTTGCTGTCTTCCTCTTCTTTGCTGCATGCCCTCATGACAATAGATTTCGCCTTTGTTAATTCTTTTTATTTAATTGGATTACAAATATTAGAAAAATTTTAGAACAATGTTCTCTTTACATTTCATAAACCATTAACGGTTTATCAAATTTAAAACAAACAGTAGTATAACATTTTTTAAATTATTTTAGACTCCAGTTAGAAAGAAAAAAAAAGGTGAAACCTATTGGCTTTGTCAATGCTAGTTTTCTTCACTACTGGTCAAAGCTGCGTCGAAGCTCTGCAGCTCACAATCCACTCACTTCCTATATTAGCTAATTTTAGGGTTGAGCGCAAAGCGCTCTGTCCCTGGTGTAATCTCTCTACGTGCTTTTAACCACACCTATCGGTTTGGTTGGTTTATGGGCTTGCCTTTAAAAATCCACTTGATTTCATTAGCGAAAGGCATGGATACCTCATGTCTTTTCCGGTGTTTAGCCGTCCTCAAGCGCATCGGCCAACTACTGAAAACATACGAGGCTCCATGTTTTCTGTATGGTTTCTGGACTACTTTTTCTCTTTATTTCGCAGGCAGCGCGATCTCGCTGGGCAGTAGTCATGTGCTTTGCATGACATCGACCCTGTTACATGGATAATTGCACTTTTGCCGGTTACATGGATAGTTGCACTTTTACCGATACGTTTCACTGCAAGTGAGCTTCGGTTTCCTTTTGCTTGTCTCCGTCACGCTTTATGGTGGCCGTGGGCTCACTTATCTGAAACTGTTTTACTTTTCAGTTTGTGTGGCAAGAAAAGTCCAGTTAGGAGTTTAAAACGCAAATAGCTCTAACTCAAGCAAACATGAGACCTGTTGCATTGCAAATGCTTGTTTTACTTATGGATGCCTGTTACTTGCATTGAGGTTCTTAAACTTGCATTACAGTTGTCTTATAGCATTAAGTACTTTACGGCTGGACCACTAGATGGCAGCATTGATTAAGGATGTGAAGAATGGCACGGTACAGCTCCGGTGTCCTCATATTAACACAAGAGACCAGGAAAGGCAAAATGCAATAATGTGTTGGTTGTTTAATGTAGTTTTCAACAAGATGCAGAGCTGAAGAATCATTCTCTGCAGGAGAAAAACTACTTGTGAGAGGTGTACTCTGAGGCAACTCTCATCCCTATGTAAAAGGTCAGTCATTGATAATGTCCCCATAAGGTGCTATCTGAAGAGCGCCACGAGTGTGAAAGGGCACACAGATGAGACAACAAGATGCTGAGACAAAAAGGTGGCGCATTGCTAGCCAGGTGGAAACTGCAGCTTGTTGTATTAAAGACCAGATAAAACAACAGACTATTCTGCAGCGATTAATCCTGTGTTATACTAACTCATGCTTTAGGTTTCCAGCTTGGAGGATCTCTTAGATGTCTGGTTCAGTGAAGACTTGCCGATGGAACGCCCTCTGGATCCGCGGATACATGCAATAGTGGTGCAGAGGTAGCTGTATGCACTGCCCATAGACAGAACAGCACCACTTAAGATGCTCTCACTGGTCCACTGACTTTTCATACTTGCAAAAGTGAGATAAGCTATGTTCTACACGCAGAAACATGTGCTACTGTATTGTGAATTTATGTAGCACATACTGCCCTCCACGAGGTGTTATAAACATACGTTCTACGTTATTGCACGCTCTAACCCTGACGTGGTGTTCTAAATACTGCATCACAACACATTAACCAATCACAACCCATTCCCGACCTGAATCTCATTGACTTTATGCTCGTCTTTGACCATGTACAGTGCTCCGCTACCTTTTGGCTATGTTCGTGCTATAGAAATATCATATATACATACATATGTACAACCACCCGTGCAACAACCAAAAGTCACTGACTCACTCACAGAAGCTAGATATCATAAAAGCCACAAGACCTGAAACTAAGGAAATGTGTAAATCTAAACCTGTACCTGAGCACCTTCATTACGTCCAGAATTGCACATTTTTTGGGACTTCTGAAAAAATATAACTAGCATTTTTTTCAGGGTGCGACAGTCGTAGGTTTTCATGCGTATTTATATGCATAAATGTGTATTGTATGTATTTATGTATGTGTAAAAGCTTATCAAATGTCCACTTGTACAGGGAAAACATGTTTCAATGTGGAGAAACCCCTTCCCACAGACTCCCACAAATCATGAACGTGTTCCCTCCACATTCCTGTCCTGGATAGGGTTTTGCACCTACCCTTGGCACAAGTACATTTCTGACAGTATCCAGTGATCCATAAAAAAGTTAGTGAATTCTTACAACTCACAAATGTGTGTGTATTCCACAAGTTTGTGTGGCATTCACACAGTGATTGTCTACTCTTCCCCCTGACAGATTCACTCCACTGTAATAGCACACTATACAACTGTAATATTATGTCAGTGAATTATTTCATGACTCTAAATTCTCGTTTTTATGAACTGCAAATTTGAAGGTAGACTCCTAAATCAGGCCAGCTGTGCACCAGAGTGGAATTTGTGCCCCATAAGCTTTTGTGAGAATCACATTCATGGATCCTGCTGCAGTAACATTTTAGAACAGAACTCTTCACTAAATTCAGTAACAAACTTAAGCCCTATATGTTGTAATATACTTTCCCAAATAATCCAATCTAGTGATAATCTAGGGCAGCATCAGGTCAGCATGTTTTACAGCTCCAGGAGCACAAATAACCTTGATGAAGGGGTTACGGTGATTATTAACTCCGGAACATCGACAATATTTTGTGTTAAAGTAACACTGGTTCTAGTGCGCAGATCCTATTATGACCACCAGATGGCAGTATAGTCTCACGAACGACTCGTGGCGATGCAAGTGCGCGCTAAACTAGTTTTTTAAAACTTCTACATATTTTGCGTAGTTCTTCTTTGTTCCCAACTTTTGAATTGATTTTATGTCTATTTCCAACGCAGACCTTGCTAACACTGTGCGTCATCGGTAATAAAACAAGGTGAGAAAAGGAGGGGATTGTGGTAGTGGAACAGAACAAAACCTCTTACTCAGTGTGACTTCCAACAGATAAACCTGATGCATTATAGCTGTCAACCAGAGCTTAATTTTAGCCGGTGATTTCCGGTTCGGGGCGCCGCCACTTATTTTTGAGGGCCTCATGCATTTACTGCGATCAAAAGACACATATGGAAAAGATGGAGGAAGAGAAAAACGAACAAGCGTCACAATGGGAGAAAGCAGAAAGCTGCAAGAGTGAGCTGAAGGAGCAGAGGTGACTGTAAATGGATTAAAGAGACCCGAGGTGGCTTCAGGATTCGGCTGCCTCAGTATTTGGCGCTCGCACATTTAACTGCAGCAGCCGCATGTTTTAGAGGAGAGCTTTGGGTATCGCAACGTTTTTTATTTACAAATTAAGCACTGCTGTCAACTAACACTAAAGGCCTGATTTAGATCTTGGCGGAGAGGAATACTGCATCACAAAGCTCACGGACATCCCATCCACTGTATTACAAAAGTATCCTATAGAGATCGTATCCTACAGAGATCGTAATGAGGCGGACGGGATATCCCTCACTTTGTGATGGAGTATTCCATCCGCCAAGATCTAAATCAGGCTCTTAGTTTTGTATTCACAAAGGTAAAAATATACAGAGAAAATCTACATGTGTAAATTTAATCTTGATTACCTTTGCTACTCTTGGCTGTTCACCATTTACAAGGCAGAGATCTCCAATTAGTAAAGTATAGAGAATTTTATAAAAGTTTATTAAAATTTAAAAATTATTTTATTATATTTACTGTTATTATAAATTAATCATATATATATTTTAAAAGTAGAACAAACTAAAAAAAATGCTACAGCACAATTAACTTAATTTTGAAGGTAATATTTAAGTATATTAAATTAAATGACTTATTTTTTTTTTAAAGATTAACTTAAAAAGTAATTTTTATATTTATTTATGATGTATTAAAAGTTACATTTATGCATACAATTAATTTTAAATAATTATTTTTTAAGTTATCTTTACATTTAGTTTTAAATTAACAAACGGGTAATTGCAATATTTTTACACACACACACACACAAATATATATATATATATATATATATGTATATATATATATATATATATATAAAATGTATATTTAACTTTTTACCATTAAACTAAATTTACAGATAATAAAAAAAAAGGTGAAATAAACTAATTTATTTTGATATTTTTCCGTATGAGAATATATTTTTAAGTCCCCACCTCTATTATTTTTCATAGGAGACTGCTGCATTACCAGTGGTTGGTCAGTTGGGGTGCTGGACCTACAACAGGTCTGAGCTGAATTACATTTATAATCCAGCTACTTCTTCCTGGCTCACTTATGATTACTACCAAATAAACATTCACTATCAAACTACCAAAACATATACCATAGGCATGTGGAGATCTTGGCACATAAAACAGGAGAGGCGTGGATCTAGCCATAGATGTAATTTTCAACCCTGATCCATGAAACTCCATCTTCATGAACTGTTCAAGGATTTTTAGCAATCCAGGCCCAGCAAAAATTTGACTGCTAGAGGTTGTCTTTAATATAAAGTAGTAAATTTTTTGGTCCTATCCAGTTATTTTGTTTGACAGATAGTCGGTGCCCTAAGGCTGCTGCTACTTTCTTACCTTGTCTTAGGAAGTGCAGGTTTTCTTTGTAATTCACCGGAAGGGAATGGGCATGCTTGCAGGATAACTATATCACAAAACTGCTATCTACTTTCTTTCCTTAATTGACTAATTGTTTATTAACGACACAAGTGGTTGTCTACGATGGAGCCACGGGGTACTTATCCATTTCCACAAGAAAGTAGGAGACAGACATTAGGCCATAACTGCTCACCATGCCCTGTGCTTGTTTAAGGTGACCAGATGACCCCTTATCAACAGAATACACATTTTTCCAGTGGGTTTCTACTTAACATATCAGTGCATTCTGGAAGTTGTAATCTTGATTCTTGAGTCTTGCCAAATGGACAGGCACCTGTATAAGAATGATGTGTAAATTTATAGTCCAGGAAAAAAGATGTCCAGGTTACTTGGAGACTTCTGGTCACCCTAGGCCTGTTGGAGTACGATACGTCAAAAGCTCCTCCTGCCTCTGCATCATGTATGAAGCCCATGGCCGACTAATCACAGACTTGGGTTGGTAGGAGGGACACAGTGCAAACCCACAACATTGGAGTTACCTCCGTGGACAACATGCAACAGACAGACTCATGGATGACAGTGCCTTGAGACCCACACAAGTGATTTGCCACGAATTATAAATCATGATTGATTGATTGGTTAATTAATAGGACATGTACAGATGACCAACTTCCCTTTGTCACACCTTGTAAACAAGTGGTTTTAGATGAAACCCACACTACACACAAACACTTTATGATGTTCTTTGTCCACTGGGATGACCCACAATGCACAAACAGACTGACATGGGCCAGGTAGAAGGATGAATGATGATTAATGCCTATGGAGTCTGCCGTAATGATCAAATCCACAACACAACTCCAAATTGTGTCAAGAGGCCATGTAATTGTCAAAAAATGTGCTATTTACAAAAAAGTGCAACACACCATCACAATGACAATCCTGCCCACAGTTTGGACATATTGATGGACGAAGGTTAGGTCTCTACATAGTTTACAGACATATATTACCGTAATATGTTTTCATAACCAGGGACTGCGAGGATGCTGCTCTCACCTGTGCTGAAAAGCCGCAGAAGAAGCCATACCAGAAGTGGACCAGCGTGAAGGCGAAGTTCTTGTAGAAGAAGTATCGAAGGAACTTGCACATGCGGATGTAGGACCAGCGGCCGTGGACCAGCAGCAATCGCTGGAGGTACCGAAACTGAGCAAAGGAGAAGTCACTGGAGAGCACGGCCTGCATCCCTTCCTGTCCACTGATCCCAACCCCAATGTGTGCAGCTGCAGAAGAAAACAACAAATTATGAAGCACTGTACACCACAAATAAACACAATTACACTGGAGTTCAATGCTCCAAAATATGCATGGATCTCACTGTACAGCAGGTATGGGAAGGTTACTGTACAATACACCCTTCCCTATACTTGGATTCCACTATACAGCAAATCTCAATACACACCTGAAATCCACTGTATGGCACAAGCACAAGAGATGCAAAGAATTCAGTATACAGTGCAACCCACCACCTTTTGTAAACCACAGCGTAATAGGTGATAGTTATTTCTAAGCTCATGTGTACTGCCTTTCTGTGGCTTTCTGGCAGTGATTGCTTATCATTGCATTGTATCTAAGGGTGGGAACACCTAGAATGACAAAACAAGCCACATCCTCGACTGAGCAATGCAAAGCATTGTAATTTATTATATCAAAGCCTGCTGAAAGATCCAACATGACCAAGCTGGAAGGCTGATGGTAATATACTGATGCCAGATGTTATATCAAAGCCTGCTGAAAGATCCAACATGACCAAGCTGGAAGGCTGATGGTAATGCATTGATGCCAGATGTTATATCAACGCCTGCTGAAAGATCCAACATGACTGAGCTAGAAGGCTGATGATAATATACTGATGCCAGATGTTATATCAAAGCCTGCTGAAAGATCCAACATGACTGAGCTAGAAGGCTGATAATATACTGATGCCAGATGCTCTACAGTCATCGTCCATCGTCCAGGCCCATCTTTACTTCAGCAATATTGATTTATAGATTTTTAACTGTAAGCAAGCCTACCAATAATAATGAAACAGCTTACTTTGCTAAAACACTAGATATTGCCAAATGTTTTTGCCTTCCCTAAAGTACATTTTGTATGTAATTACTTAGAAACAGGTGCTTATGCCACTTAACAAAAGTAAAAGAAGCACCCATAGGGCCCGCATTACGTTCTCAACTAAGACTTTGCACTAACGCCTGCCTGTAAGCCTGTCTGTTACTACATCTTTGTTGTAAAGTGGGTTTAAAAAATAGCACACTCCTTCTAGAGGCAGAGGTTCCAAAACATGCCATAGATCAATTGTTTTGGGCTCAACCTAAAGACTTTGCGCAAACTTTCTACGACATTGTATGATCCACTACCCTCCAATCCCAAGCAGGGTATAGTTCCTGCTCAACTCTCTTAGGAAGCTCTGGCCTTACCTTTGATCATGCTTACGTCATTAGCTCCATCGCCAATAGCCAGAGTCACCGCCTTCTTGTACTTCTTCACCAGTTGTACCACCTGGGCCTTCTGGAGGGGTGTTACGCGGCAGCAGATAACTGCTCGGCACATGCATGCTGTCCTGAGCAGCTCCTTCTCCATGTTCTCCTCCAGCGCATAGGCCTGTGGGAGAGGTAAAGAGCTCAAAGCATGAAGCTTACAACTCCTTAAAAGGGCTTGGATTGACAGAATGCAATCTACTTTCATTGTGGGATGTGTAAATTCACATCAGGGAGCAAGCATCAGTTAGGGAACACTCTTCAGCTATGACATCATGGCCTCTTGCTTCTGATAGAGCATTTTCTCATGCAGGGAAACCTGCAGGCCCATTCCCTCCCTTTTCAATGCTTGTGTTAGGGAGATGGTTTGTGAGGGCAGGTGGTAAGCATACACCAGAATACTTAAGGATATACATGCTACAGGAAGTAGGTGATCAGCCGTTGCTTCCCAAGACTGTTTAGACCTGGTGGACTCAGCCACTTTTATCAACACCTAACCTGCCACATAGTTTACATCTTGGATTGAGCAGGCTGGATCCCAGCCGACAACAGGACGTACAGTGCAAAACATCTTAAAGTGCTGCTCCTTACCAAACTGTGTCCATTGATGATTATTCCGTAAGTCTCTTCGTCATCCACATCCTCATCAGGTAAGACCTGAGATTTCTTTTTAGGCGACTGAATATGGATGGTGACTGCATCAGTGTCAAAAAAGGATTCCGGTTTCATTTTGCGCCTTGCGCTCCTAAAATGGGATAGAAACTACAATTAACAACCTGCACTTCAATCCTCAAGGCGATCTCTTAGGTTATCTCATAGGAACCAAGGGCATGAATAACAAAATCCCATGGGGGATCCAACAAAGCTCCTGCAATGGATGCTGGTCATCAGTACATAGTGTTAAGACTATGCATAGGTAGAATAGGCAGGATGGATGAGTATGCTTTTATTATTTTCAACTACAGGTCTGGATGGCCATCCCTTTGATACCGTTGAGATGATCATGGAGCAGAGAAAGTGCATCTAAATTGGGTAAAATATGTCTCTGGTATTTTATACAATGGTTATCTGCATGTATTGTCTACCCTCTGGCTCTAGTTAGTCTAAAATGGAGGGTGTTGTGCCTACAATCCGACAAACCAGCATCATTGAGTTTCTGGTGTGTACTCTGGCTTTAATAGTCCTTCCTTTCTTTATGGTCTCCCATTGTAAATTATTTAAGGTACTTCACAGTCTGTCTGTTGCAACAAATTGCAGGATTTAATCGCCCACAGTTTCATGTCCCAGTTCATTATGGTTATTCCTGCTGTAAAACAGTTAATTGTATGTTGATTCACTGTATTAATTAATATGTCCCTCACTAGAGCTCATCGTAAGACTGCAGACGGTTCGATATGCATAAAGCATATCACTTCAATGACCATTTAAACAACAGACTGTGCTGCTAGAGAGAGTCTTCCCAAGTGCCTAAATATCCAAAACTTGAGTCCAAAGCCTAGGTTGTGCCTGCACTTCAATAAACCATCATTGATGATTCTTAGGAGTGCGCCTTGACTTTAACAGTCTGTCTCTGGTCCCTGACTTCAATGCAGAACTTGCATTGGTGCATCTCACAGTTCATCTGTTGCATCACCATGTAGGATTCAATACCCCAAAGAGAGACCATATACAAGAAGTGGAAGTTGCACACAAAATGCCCATCCTTGGTACCAGGCGCCCTGCCTTCCTCTGCCACATCCCTCTGGCCTTCCTTCCTTCTGGATCCCCAAGGCTCATGCTCATCGCCCCCGTTGAGCAGGGAGAGAGACAGTGTCTGCCTCAGGTCTGCAGTGAAAGAGACAGGGGTCACAGGGGTTGGTGACACCACCATATCATTCACCATTCCCTGCCTTCCGCGGGTCTGCCCAGAGTCGACTGAGATGGGAAAAGATCACTGAGAAGACGGTTCATCAACTGCTCTCCCAACACATCTGGGTGTTTCTGGAGACGTGGGGAAGATGTCTTATCTCTGGCCCCCCTTAAGATTCTTCCCTCAAGTCATGGAGAAGCATGGGTGATATCAGAGCAGTGAAAAACAAGCTTTATTTTTCACTGATATGACGTGAAAGCAAAGAAGAGCCGGTCTCCAAATCTTGGGTTCACCCAAGAATATTCCCATGGAAGTCATTAGAAATAACAGATATGTCAGCCAGCTTTGGTGTCTGCTATGGCATCCCTACAGCTGACAATCAGCATGGTTGTCACCTCCCTTACGAACATAGTAAATGTCTTAGGGTCAATAGTGAGAAGTGCACAGAAACACAGGATCTGTTAGTATATTAAGCATTATAAAAGTTCTTATCAAATCTTAACTTTTATTCCTTTCTAATAAGAATAGATTACAAGGCATAAGCATGTAAACGTGTCCATAATCCCAGACGGGAGCCCCATGCTCAACGTCTCTTACTCATGGGGCTTAAAAAGGCCTAGACCGGGCGGAGGTGGCTCACGCTTCCGTCTCCAGTGAACGTGGCGGTTCAGCCTGGACTGCTGCTATTGGAGGAGAGCCAGGTCTGATTTGCATATGGCTGGTCATGGTATGGAGGGACACAATGGTAAAAAAAAAAACACACAGCATTGGGCCGGAGCCCCAAATGATTGCCAGTGTCTGAGATATTTGCAAGCATAGTTTTAATTCAGTGCATCTATGTATCATTTTAACAACTGTTTCAAGTAAATAGAGGGTCCGTTTGAGGATAATTTCAGGTGGGTGTGATTATTTGTCCCCTCAAAAAATGTGTTTAAAGAAATAAAGTTGAATGAATGTGTATTGTTTTGGAAATGTGTCAGATTGTACGACTCTGCATTCCTGTACATATCTAGGGGCCTGATTTAGATTTCGGCAGAGGGGTTACTCCATCGGTGACATCCTGTCAACTGAAATATAAATCCCATAGGAAACAATGGGATTTAGATTTCGGCGCATGGGATATCCATCACCGTTGTGACGGAGAAGCCCCTCAGCCCAAATTCTCAATCACGTCCTAAGTCTGTTAAACATTTATTTTTTCTTATGCAGTGTACAGAAGCATCTTATGTCTGATCACAATCTCTGCTAAAGCACCCAAACACTTGAGAGGCAGCCTTGCAAGGATAATACGCATGCAACATGCGTGTCTCTGTGCAGGCGCCGCCCTCAGCTATCTTACAGGGCTACATGAGACGTGTGTGCTGAAAGCGTCGATGGCTGGACAGTGATGAGGGAATGATACATTCGCCTTGACTCCCTTGTGTGTGAATCTCAAGACGTGGCTCTTCGAATGAGGCTCTGTCTGCCCCCCTCCCCACCCCCAGCGCCTTGAGACCCTCACAGGCGAGTAGCTGCGCTCTACAAAAACTGATTGATTGTGAGTACCTGAGCTCCTCCAACACCTCCTCTGGGCTGTGTCCTCTGATGATGAAGACTTCTTTCATCTCATCCTGCAGCATGTTACAGGCATAGCCGATGTTCTCCGCCGTCTCTGTGCAAGGAAAGCGGTCAGTCAGTATATGTGTCTCTGTATTCTGTAGTACCCAGGCAGTGATTACATACTACTGTTTCAACCCTTCAAACAAATTAAAATATACTGGTTTAATAAATGATTTTATTGCGTTTATGAATTGTTGTGACCAACATTTGTGACAGTGTGTATGTGAGCATCAATGCAAGGTTCGACACATCTGGGCTTGGACGTCAATTGACCACAATTCCAGGAGTAGCGGAAGTGACATCACATATCCTTTCACACCTGATCACATCACACGGTCTCACCCTCAGCTCTTTAACAGGTGACAGCTGTAGAACCCTTTCCCTCCTCTATTGCAGGCCTGATTACAGTCGTTGAACGTACGCTGCAACAGAGAGGTCACCGTTATGTTAAAGAGGTGGTAATATGAGAAGCTGCATTTTTGGTTATTTTCAGTTTGACATACTCCTGTCCGAGTGCTTAGACTATTTCAGAAAACACTCAACTATATGCACTGGGAGAAACTATCTTTTGGACTGAAACTATACCAATTGTCCCTTGTCCTGTAAGAGATTCATGAATTCAACTACCAAATATCTTTCCCCCAAGCAGCAAACCTGCTGGCAGATGGTTTTGTGGCATCAATCAGCATTCCAAGCCATGGTGGTGTGGTAACCACCACATGCCACTCCAAAGCCCCATAACATCTGTACCATGTTCTATGATATTGGGGTGGTTTTATAGTATTATACTAAAGTGATTGACATTTTAATAGCACAAGTTGAGAAAAAATGACAGCAACTTGAATCCTAGATTGGCACGTTCAGGATTATCTTGCTGATACTTGTTAATCGAGTGCTCTAGATGTTCATTTCTGCTTCAAGTGATTCAACTCAGCCTGGGCTACACCTCCACAGGTCTCCCCAGGTGCACCAGATATGGTTCACATACTTCCTATGCAAGACCAGCAGAGGGCCCTTCACCTTCAGCAGGAAGTCCTCTCAAACCTGGAAAAAGAAAGAGGGAACAATTCCCTCTTTTTTCATTTTATGAAGATCTGGTCCTTGAAGATCAAGCACCTTATCACTGGATCGAGTATATTTTCCAGAATTCTTAACAGCATCAACAACCAAGTTTATCAGATCAAATACAGAATTTCAGGTTACTGGGCAATGCTGAGGACGATAAACTATAAATTTGTAAACACCAGGAACCTACATTTAACTGCGACAAAGGTGTTCATGAATACTTCTGAATACTTCTGCAACATAACTGTGAGCAAGAAACAATTCTAAAGATTTTGAAGAAGCATTTCTTCATTGAAAACCATATCTACAGAGTAATTTGATTATTGTTCTGTTAATGCTGGTTAAGGCTCGTTTAGGTTTCCTAAGACTTCCGGTGACATTAGTGTATTCAGGAGGTCCATCCCTAACAATCCTCCAACCCTCCCAAATAGCTAAATAACTGAATGAGCTAAACTGAGCCAGCAAGCTTCAGACACTTTCCACTTCAGAACATGACATCCTTGGGATCATTTCAGATTTTAATATTAATTAGGTTATATGTCTTTCAGTCTTCTTTCCTAGGCCCCATAAATATAGTGCCATACACTTTTGCCTAATTTGGATGTCGGATAAACTCTGTGATTTTGCATTTACCTAATATGATTATGATTTATGGTGTAAACACCCTTAGTAGAAAATATAACACCATTTTCAACTATTCTACCGACACGTAAGAGGATAAGGGGCCCTTCACGGCATTGCAATGATTTGTATGGCTATCCAGAAACACATCCCTCTTTGTCTTGTCTCTGTAGCTATGTGGATTCTGGTTTGAGACCAAATGTTACATTTTGTCCACATAGTTTATTTTCTGTTCCTGCCTTAGACTTCAATACCCTCTGAGCGTACTGTTCTTGGTGGGCTCTGTAACAGGGATGCAAGATATTAGTGTACTTAGAGGAAGCAAAATGTGTCATATGAAGTAACTCCAGAGTTTTGTGCAAAGTGGAATGGCGGCAGTGCACTAGGAGCACCGGAGGTACGCCGGGTGAGTACCCATTCCAACCATGCTAAGTCCATAGAAATATCCTGGGGCAATCTATCTGTATTTGCTTCAGTCCATGAACGAGGCGCAGACCATTGTTTCTGCAGGTTACCTGTAGGAGTGATAAGGCTCTATCTAGACCAGATGCTCTTTTATGGAAGATTCTCCCTCTCAAACTATTCAAATGCCTAAAACTAAATTGTTTCTATTTTCTTGTTTATGATGCTATTGGGGAGCTATACAAAGTAAAAACCTCAGTTGCAAACACAAAACACTAGTAATTGTAATATACTGCATTCTTGGTGAACTTCTGTGTTCGCAAATATATAAGTGTTATCCTCTGCCTAAAAAGAGCTCACAACTTCCCCTCCACCATAAAACACCCTTCAACAGGACTGTGGAGGAGACACCTGCTTTTGGGCTGCAAATTAATGCCAACTGAGATAGATTTTAGTGAAGGGATTTCTATCACTGTGATATAGGCTGGTGGATCCTCTCAGCTGTTTGATAATCTTGGGCAAGGGTGGGCCAGTTATGTCTCTGATATGTGTATTCCTAGATTTACAATATGAATATTCCTAGATTTCTGGATGTATTTTTTATATTCTCCCACTGATGTGGATGTCCCTTGTGCCCAGCTTGCAGCATGAAAAATAATTCGTTTTGTTTAAAAAATACTATTGATAATGAAACGTAGTGGGACTAGCTGTTTTTAAGAATGACCGTAAGGTGACACTTACCTTGTTTGTCCCCAGTGAGCACCCATATCTTTATGTTGGCTTTGGTCAGTATTTCGATTGTCTGAGGAACCCCATCCTGAAGTTTGTCCTCAATGGCGGTGGCACCTAGTAACTTTCAGTAAGACATAAAATACATTTTACAAAATATGGTTGGTTTCTTGAACCATCATAAAGTAATATACAAATGAATGTTGCAAGTCTTTGCATGTAACACCACAAAAAGTCTTAAAACAAATTATAGTTTTGAAAGGTGTATTCTGTGTGCACCAATTTCACTTACGCTTGATAATCTGATGCCCATAAATGAATATCTTCAGGTTCTCCATAGCTGTGCAGGTATACAAGTGCAAGTGCGAACAGCAAAGGATACAGACATCTGTTTCATCTACCACTTTGCATCCAGCTGACCACCATATTTGATCAGAAAGATGAAGATCACTGGCGGAGAACGCAATACACACATCCTGGACCTTACTAGACTTGAAATCAATAAATACAGGAGAGAAAAGACTAGAAGACAGGTCTTTTACTACTACACACCACAAATCTAGAACACTTCAGGAAATATATGAAGAACCGACTCCAAATGGGACACCCAGGTCACTGGTAACAACCTTTCATGCTACCTGAAAAGAGTCCCCTCTCCTTTTACAAGTTACTTCCTCCTCCCTCTCTCATGTGCAGTGCTCTGCCGCATTGCAGCGAGGTTTGCATCCGATAAGTACCAAGATATCTTTGCATGCATACAAACCTGGATCGTGGTCTGAGGTAAGGGGATGAATATGTCACAGAAGATGATTCCTTGATGGCAAAGATAATCTGCTTCCATCTCTAGTAGGTTTTTTGTCATATCAATGGGATGTGACATCTTTGCCCCATGGCTCTCCCTAAAAGACACCATCAAACAGGAGGAGAGCGCACAGGATTCAGGCACAAGAGCACACAATGTTCCTGTTTCTGGGGCTTGTGGTACCAAGACTCCTACCACTGATGTGGCGGATTTCCTTGGTGCTGCTTTAGTATCTAAGCCCACTGTCCATACCTTTGAAGTTACCTATGACTCTGACCTGACTTTTAAGTTGCAAGTGAAAGGTTCCTCAAAATCGGCCTTCTACTCCCACATGAGAACCTCATCTTCCTACAGATGCCTCAAACAGTTCTGCTCCTTTTGTCACATTCCAGCTCGATTTCTGCAATGGTCTCTGCCAGACTTCCTGCTCAATGGTGAACAATCCATTAAGACATCAGAACTATGATTCCCACCTTATCGTGAGAAATGATCACATCTAGAGGACCATGAAAAGTGCACACTAGATGTATCAGTTACAATACTCAGTATCTGAACTGTAATAACTCCAAGACTATATAACTCTCTACCTCTGCAAAGTGATCTTGCTCCGTTAGCTAACCCAGGCTTCTCCAATGAGTAGCTCGTAAGCTACTGGTAGCTCTCCAGCAACTTATAAGTAGCTCTTATGTGTGCAGACCAGACTAATAAATTAGACGCCTTTGCTTTGCTGAATTAACATTTGTATACCAAAACTGAAGGTGTATATTTAAGATCAAAATGTGTTGTTCCGAACTCATTAGCTGATTTTTGGAAAAAATGGCTGTATTTCCAAAATCTTTTTAAAGCTAATGTTTGAGTGATAAATGATATCGCACTAGAGATGCAAATTGTATTACCTTGGTGTCCGAGGCATTGCAGATATGCCTGTTATATATCAGCCATGTAGAGACATTCCAGATTTACAAAGCCTTTTACACATCACTGCTGGAAATCATGCCTGATGGACTGAGATGGACACTGGTAGTAATCTTGCACATGGTGGCCACCAATGTAATCTTTTTTGATGTGGTCACTATTACAGACTTGCCAACTTTGACAAAAAACACACCATGTGAGGAGGGGGTGGAGCCTTGAAGGGGCGGGGCCTGTGCAGAGAAGCACCTGAGAGGCACTTTTGCCCCCAAGCTGGCCCCAAGCCTTCTCCTATAAAAAATAAAGAAAAGCTTGCTAAGGTTTTTGCTGATCTCCTTGGGTGTTTTCACAAGCATTTATGATCGTTGAAGGTTGGAAGCCTCTGAAAAAAAGGTGAAAACCACTGTTCCCAGTGGTTTTCAGCTCATTTTCCCCGCCACCATGTGATATCGGCTCCTCACTAGGTGACCATGTGATGTGAGCTGATATTCTGTGTCACACAGCGGCACTGCGTGAGTTGGCAGGTCTGCTAATATTAGTAATAATATCAATAATATTAGTAACTCTTGAGTTTCATTGAGCATAAGTAGGTCTCATTACCGAAAAGGTTGGAGACCCCTAAGCTAACCACACTCCCACAGTGGCCTCCCAAAACCTTCAGGATATCCACTGAATACATTCATGAAACAAATACATCATCTGCATTAAAGTGACACCTTTTTTATGAGAACGTTGCTGCATCTCAGGACTAAACCTAGCATTAGGCACCCGAGAAGAGTATTGTTTCCTGTTTCGTCAGTTCCTGTTCCAACAATGAGTTAGAGTGCATTCCTTCCCTTATTGTTTGCCACATTCATCACCCACGTTAGTATTTTTGTCCCTGATTTTTGCACCTTGCAGTCAGAATTCTATTTAGATCTTCCATTGGGTATCCTCGTATGGCTCTGTTCTCTGCCCTGATGTTCTTGAGAGTTTGACGATTGTCTCTACTTCTGCATTAATCTTTAACTTCAATCAAGAGCCTCACGACTGCCAAGATATTTGTTGCCCTTATTGTTTGTACTCCTATATGGGGAGTTCATGTGTACTGCTAAGTGCAAGGTGGCATTGCTTCTATTGGGAGGAGTGACCTTTTCCTCCTCAATCAAGAAGGAAACTGGAGAGACCTTCACGGCATCCAGTCCTTGACAAAAATTTAGTGAGTTTACCAGGACCAGGGATACTGTTAGTTCTACAGCTCTCACTTAATCAATGGCTATCAGCTGTCACTAAAAACTGTGGGTCATATTTAGAGTTTGGCACAGTGGGAGGACCACCATGAATCATAGCGCTCTCGCTCGATTATACTCATAGTTTCCCCACTCAGTTTAAAACCTGTGTTTACACCACTGTCTCAGGTGGTCTCTAAATGTCTGGCCCAGTGGCTCATCTGCAAACAACAGCCAGTGATGCTTGTCCTGTCCTACTGAGTCCATCACTCATTTGTCCACCTCTTGAACTCTGTATCCAGAATCCAGAACACTTTCTGCCCCCCTCCCTGTTTTCTCTAACCAAAAAAAGTTTACTTAGTGGGTACTTTAAAGATTTTGCCTACTTGGCAAACCTTCAACGCTGTGAATGAAGCTACGGCGGCTTCCTTCAAATCATAGGTACCTGCGGCAACCAGGCAGGGATTTCTAAATAGAGTGGGCACAGGGTGGCAGAGACCCCTGGCAGGACAAAGGACTGTCTGCCAGCATCTAAATGACTTCCTATGTCTATCCTTAATCTGTGTCTTTCTGCACACAGCAGGTGCCTGAGCACAATGCATCAAACTGGCAGCTCACGTGCAGCTTTAGAAGGAAAGGTTGGTGCCACTTGGAGAGAGGCTTTGCATCTTCAAAGGTTGCACTAGCCACGGCGCATGATACAATCCATTTCCCATGAAGATTCAGAATCTAAGGTCCTATTGTCCGTCCTATGTAATTCTGGTATATCTTCGTAGAAAACCCTGGAGAATGTTTATTATTGGAAGTGACTGAAGCCCAAACTTGATACAGATACATTTTCTTGGAAATCCAATCGTTTTGTGGAAATGAACATTATTTGTTAAAGTACTGTGTCAGAGATATAGTTAAAGGAGTACATGCTCATTTTGTTTTCACAGCTTTGCTTATCTGCGTAAGTAACTCGAAGAATCCTCATCACTTTAAAAGAAGTTGATACTTGATGCATGATGTTAATATAGTTTTAGAACATTGGAATGTTGGGAGCGCCATTGAAGAAAATGGAGTAGCTCCGGCTTATAATGTCTGGTATAAGCCCTGAGCTCCAACAGTCTAATGTTTGTCTTCATATTTTCCCCTTTTAATTCAGAACATTCTACTCTTGGTGGGTGGAATGTTAAACCCTCTGCCTCGTTAAAGACCCTCGCCTGCAGCTCTGGCCTATAATTCAGGTTCATAGTCTTTAACAATCTGTAACACGCTTGACAGTGGGTTACAAGGCTATTTTAAGGTAGTGATATGATAGCAGGAAAATGATTATTTGGTATTGATGTGAACTTTACAATTCTGATATATGTTTGTTACATCACAGTTTGAGATAACAACCTCAAATATATATTCAAACCAGGAAGAATGTTCTCATGAAACATAAGTTATTTATCTTATCAGTGGTAGCAGGAAGAGTATTTCGGACAGAGTATTTCAAACTCTTAGGGGGTCATTCCGACCCCCGCGGGCGGCGGTCGCCGCCCGCGTGGAGGGAGCCGCCATATGGCCGCTCCGCGGTCGAAAGACCGCGGAGGCCATTCTGGCTTTCTCGCTGGGCTGGCGGGCGACCGCCAGAAGGCCGCCCGCCAGCCCAGCGGGAAACCCCTCCCCACGAGGAAGCCGGCTCCGAATGGAGCCGGCGGAGTGGGTATGTGCGACGGGTGCAGTTGCACCCGTCGCGTATTTCAGTGTCTGCATTGCAGACACTGAAATACACAGTGGGGCCCTCTTACGGGGGCCCCTGCAGTGCCCATGCCATTGGCATGGGCACTGCAGGGGCCCCCAGGGGCCCCGCGGCACCCCCTACCGCCATCCTGTTCCTGGCGGGTGAACCGCCAGGAACAGGATGGCGGTAGGGGGTGTCAGAATCCCCCATGGCGGCACAGCAAGCTGCGCCGCCATGGGGGATTCCAAGGGCAGCGGAAAACCGGCGGGAGACCGCCGGTTTTCCTTGTCTGACCGCGGCCAAACCGCCGCGGTCAGAATGCCCGGCGGGGCACCGCCAGCCTGTTGGCGGTGCTCCCGCATCCCCGGCCCCGGCGGTCCTTGACCGCCGGGGTCGGAATCACCCTCTTAATGACCTTTGTTTCATTACATTTCAGCTTGAGGTATACAGAGTTCCATCAGAAAATAGTGAGTCGGAGATACAGAGCTATTATGAAGCTATTAGGAAGGTATATCCCTTACAGAGTTAACTGGGGGGAAATCATGCCTCTTTCCCTTCAACCCTGACTTGACAGACCTGCGCCTACAACTTTCTGGGGTTCATATCCCCTGGCAGTCTAGAACGTTAAGATACCTGGGTATTCACATTTTTCAGAATGAATAGGATCTTCAGGATGGCAACCTTAGAAGAGCAGTGTCATGTATCCATGCCCAGATCAACTTTTGGCAAAAGCTCCTACTTTCAGTGGCTGGAAGAATCGCCCTCCCGAAGATGGTGGTGCTCCCGCGTTTACTATACTACTTCTCCAACTTACCCTACTATGTCCCGGCCAGTTTTTTTTAGAGAGCTAGAATCCAGAATCCGAGAGTTTATTTGGAACAAGGGCCGATGCAGAGTGGCGCTGAAGAAACTCTACTCACCTCTGAATCGGGGCAGCCTACTGGTGCCAAATATAGAGCAATATTATCTGGCCTCCCAGTTCAATGGGTGGCGTGATGTCTATCTGGCCTTCAGCTATCTGACTGACATGGCAACCGGATCGCCACCCTGGACGCTCCCTGTGGTTCTACACCTCTTTCACCCCCTCACAAATGCGATGACACCTGCGGAGCTCCTGCTGCGCGCAGGTCATCGTTGTTACCGCAGGTGTCTGCGCCTCACACATACGACCGTCCCTTATGCTCTGACACTGGCACTACTGGGCACACAACGGGGTTCACAACTCACAACCACCGCTGAACTGGAGCCCTGGCACGCGGCTGATTTACACACACTAGGCGATCTCTATAGTGAAAGCAAACTCACTCGATTTGACGTACTAACAGCAGAGCCCGGCCTACCAGCAGGGCAGTTTCTGCTGTACAACTCCCCGATAGAGACACTGTCACGTCGCTGGGGAGATGTGGCATCTGAGCCCCCAACACACTTACTAGTACAATACATGCAGGTCATGAACCAGGGTGGTTCACCGACGAACTCAGAACGCACACACTACACACCTGCGCTGCGCTGCGTGGCAGCTGGGAGGAAGATTTACTAGAGCCCAGCACTGATAAAACACGGATGCAGCGCTGTTCAGCCACACTAACGTCCCACGCAACTCCAGATTCCGCCTCATCCAATTTTATATTTTCCACAGTGCCTACCTTGCACCAGCCAATATTAACAGGTACTTCAGCCGTGTGGATGCTGCCTGCCCTCGGTGTAAGTTGATGGGGGTGGAGCTCCTCCACATGCTGTGGTCTTGCCCCTCCTTAAGCACTTATTGGCAAGGTGTGACGACACACTTATCAGCTTGCACGTCACGCCCACAGTTATCTGCTTGGGAATCTTGTATCCTGGGTCTTTTTCCGTGAGTTAAAAAACACAGAGCTTTGACAAGATTTCTAGACCTTGGCCTCCTGATGGCCAAATGCTTAATTACTAGTAGATGGAGGGCCCCTGAGCCCACATCCACTGAGGCATAGGAGGGTTCTTTCCTGGTATGGGTGGAGGATGAGGGGGTGGCGCTGAGACGAGAAGCCATGTTGGGCTTGCGTAAATACCCCGTGTCCGCCAGTTGGGATGAGATGCTAACTTAACTGTGAGAACTGGAGCATGGTACGAACATGGAGTAGACAGGTGCCCACATTATGGAATTGGTGATGGAATAGGCAGTTCATGTGCTGGGTTTGCAGACTAAGCCCTTACTGGTGCGATCCCCTATGATTGTTGCCTTTAATTGAGGCGGATTCCCTACAAATTGCATTAACGGTGGCCCCTGGAGCCGAGCGAAGGGAAGTGCGAGTGGACACGATGGGGGGGCTCTTTTAGATTGCAGGGTGGAAGACTTGCAACTGGACTCCAAGTTTGTTAAGTGGTTTAGTAACCTTACCGTTTTATATAATGTCAATGCTGAATCCTCACATTTATAAGCTATTATCTATATATGCCAGTTATTACATAGATGCCCCATGGAGGCTTGTTATCCACGGGAATACACTTGCTGAGTGAAGGATGAAATCAACCCTTCTCCCAGCTTCTTTATATTTATCGTTGCATGTAAAATCCAATTGAGGCTTCCCAATGTTTGCTAGCAAAACCCACATGCGCTGTGAATATTCTCTTGACTATTCCACTGCACTGTCTCCAAATGTTTTGGCAATGTTTCAGTATTATGCAACTATACTGTAATTTCAAATGTTGGAACCACAAGGTACGAAATTCAAAAATAATTATAAAAAGATTCAAGCAAAGAAAATGAAGGTATAGCCCTTACAATATTACGAAGATATTATGAAGGTATATTACTTATCATAGCAATTGTTAGGTGCTGTGATACATTGATAAGATACTAAGGCCTTCATTACAAGTTTGGTGGAATAGGTGAGGTATTTACCACACTTGATAAATACCTTTACCCCAGAGTGAGGTATCATCATTGACAACAATCTCAACATGACCACAACACTGTTACCACCTAATACATCCACATCCAGAAGATGCAAAGGAAGATTTTCAAATGACTCCCATTAAGCACTCAGAAAACTGTCCTTCACCCTCGTCATAAGCCAGCTCAACTATGGGAACTCTAGGCTGGGATCAACAAAAATACTCATCAGACAGCTGCTGGCCATTCGGAATTGTGGAGCCAGAATCATACTCAACATCCCACACCGGACTCACATCACACCACACCTGAAGGAGCTCCATCGACTCTCCATACACAAATTAGCACAATTCAAACACCTCATTCACAATTTCAAGGCATTACATAACACTGGTCCAGCATACCCCAACAATCCTATCTGCTTTCACAAACCTTCCAGACACATCTGCTTGTCCCGATTCGTACTCGCACACGTCCAGTGCATATGGAAAACCAGATCCAGCAGTCGAGTCCTCTCCTACATCGCACCTAAAGCATGGAACGACCTCCCACTACACATAAGTGCATCCTCCTCACTTCTTCAATTCCACAGGAACCTGAAGACCTGGCTTTTCGAGGAGTCCCACTGGGCCCCAGGTTTGATAGACTCACATCTGTTCAAGGATACCCTCCGGGGGTTTTAGTGCCCGGTAAGTACCTCATATACCAACTTTTTAACTTGCAAATGAGGCATAGCCTGTGGAATCAGTATTTATCGCACCGAATTCTGCATGTTTGCCCTTTTTACAGGCCTTTCCCTCAAAACATTTTGGCACGTTTGACCTGCCGCACTTCATCAGGGGAAAGGAGCGGATGTGATAATTATCACACAACCTGTAATTCCAGCGCCTGTGCAATCCCACGTTTGCCCAGGAACCTTCACTTGTAATCAGGACAAGAAGGTCTTATGGCCTGATTTAGAGTTCGGCAGACGGGTTACTCAATCACAATGGTGAAGGATATCCCGTCCACCAAAATACAAGTCCCATAGGATATAATGGGATTTATAGTTCGGCAGACGGGCTATCCATCACCATTGTGACAGAGTAAAACATCCATCAAGATCTAAATCAGCACCTTAATCTCGTCTTTAAAGATCCGCACCAATGACCCAATAGAATACAGTGGCAAGGAGAACGACAAGTCAGAGTGGCGATATCCAGTGTCTCTGGTTTCTTCCTTATTCCATTCCCCTTTCTGTCACTGACCAGCATATTGCTCGTGTTTAAATGGCCGGGGATTTGAAGAGGTGCAGAAACATTCCTCGTTCCTGATGGATCCGAATTACAAGGTTAGTGCTTTCTAACATTATCTTCTCCATCAAGTCTTCTCATTTGTTTTTTCTTCTCACAGTATTATCAAAGTCAATGCATTTCTTCAATCATGCATTGACTTTGGTAATTAACTTTAATTAGGGGTGTGAAAAGAATAATTTAAAACCACACTAAAAGGATGGCCAAACAGCATGGTAAAAAAATCTTACACTTACATGGTAAAAGGGTGGGGATATACAACGGCTATACGGCAGAAAGCTCATATACTGCAGCAATGCCGCAGGAAGCCAAACTTCATAGATGTCTTTTATATGCATCGATTTCCAAATACGTCTCATAATTACCATAGTCTCATAAATCACATGGAGGATATTTGGGTAGCTCAACTCATGGGATAGAATAGGTACCACAACATCACTTTGGCTGCCATGCACCATATTTACATGCCAAAGTAGGACTATATTTTTGCCCTGTTCTTAATGCACGTTCAGTACAGCCCTCCAATGCCTGAATTTGTCCATTCAAACTTTAACAGGGCACAATAATATCAGTGTCACCAAAATAAGGGTACTAATTTTATAAGATAATGCTTTGTTTCTTAAATAATCTTCCATTATACGTTCAACATATTCAATATTCATCCCTTTAAAGTTCCAAGTCTTCCAAATGTTATTCTCAAATAGTGTATATCTTCAATATTCAGCATTCAGTGTTCTGCATCTTCCATAGTCTATACTTCAATGCCCCACAACTTTGGTAGTCCACCACTTAATGAGGAGTATCTTCATGTTCCACCCTTCCATTCCTCCTGTCTTCAATATTCCACCATTCAATGCTCCGTATCTTTAACAGTCCAACCATTACTGTTCAACAATTCCATATAATATTCTACTCTTCAATATTTGCCCTTCAGTGTTCCATCCTTCAATGCTCCATTCGTCAACATTCCACATTCCATCCTTCTGTATTACACCCTTCAACATAACAGTCTTCAATGTTGTGTTCTTAAACTTTAAAATGTCAGTATGTGTTCTAACCTTCAATGTTCTCACCATTAATGTTTCACCCTTTGATAATCCACCTTTTAATTTCCACCTTTTCAAATTATATCCATAACTATTTTACTCAATAATGGTTAGTACATCACCCTTCAATGTCCATCCTTTAAATTCCACCACTCTGTCAATGCTCATGCTTAAATGCTCCACTCTTCAATGTTCCAGGATTTAATGTTCTATCATTTTAATGACACACCCTTTTATTTCCAATGTTACATAATCCACCCTCCAATGTTCCATCCTTGAGTGGTCTGGATGACAATATCTACATTTCAGTATTCTGTTCCTCAATTACCCATTCTTTAATATCTCAATTTTTAAATATGCACCCTTCAATAATTCATCACTACATGTTTTAATCTTCAAATGTCTTCCCTTACATTTCAACCCATCAATATGTTGTTCATCAAGGCATTACCCAAATATGTTCCACCACCCAAGGAGGTGTCACTAATTATCCAACCTACCACTATCCCATCCTTAAATATTCTACTTGTTAAAATTACACTCTTCCTTGATCAACCCTTTTAGGTTCCACCCTTCAATGTTTCTCCTTTCAATATGACATCATTTAATGTTTTACACATTTAGGGGGTTATTCCAACTTTGGAGGAGGTGTTAATCCGTCCCAAAAGTGATGGTAAAGTGACGGATATGCCACCACCCGTATTACGAGTTCCATAGGATATAATGGACTCGTAATACGGCTGGTGGTAAATCCGTCACTTTTCCGTCACTTTTGGGACGGATTAACACCTCCTCCAAAGTTGGAATAACCCCCTTAGTGTTGGTGGTCCAAAGCATACTGATATGATGGCATCCTCTGTATCTACTGAGAGGCCCCTGGTTGACGTTGTTAAAGAAGTTCTGCAGTGCATGTCTTGATATTTTCACAAAGGACTCTCTGTCTAGATTCTGGGACTTGGTGCTAGTCATAACAATCGAGGTGTGGGAATAGCTGCACAGCCTTTAAAAAACTCTACGTGTATCAAAATAGATGCGTAATGAAGGTGTCCTAAGTTTTAACAGACCAACAACTGGATGTACTTTTCACTGGTCATTTTTCTGTAGTGTGTGACATGCAATGAGCTTGCTGGGCAGCGTGAATATGTACAATACATACCAGCAGATCCTTCTCAATCTCTTCAGATAACTCCGACAGCTTCTCTTCCCGGTTGTCTAAAGATGTGCTTGCTTCATGGTGGCGCTTCTTCCACTCGTTGAAATAGTTTTTATCTAAGTCCTTGTAGGCCAGGACGAGAGTGCGCAGGCCCTCTCCAGCAAACTCCTGTCGAAGGATACACACGTCAAGAGAAGGCAGCCCAACCATATAACCAAAACATTGTCAGAAAGGGAGAAAAATGTTTATTAATCGTTGGCCAGTTTGACGGAGTAAATGATGAACATTGAATCAACCATGGAACACTGGTGCAAGTTAGCTTGACTCGAAGGTATTAACTGTAGCGAACAGCCAGAAGGTGACCTTGACCTGTAAGCATAACCGGCTCATTCTAGTGCGTACAAATATAAAGGTGATTTGTTTCAAGGATAATGTCTATTCACACATTATGTCATATTTATAGCTCTTTAAAAGACAGTCATGAAAAAAGAAGAATACAGATTTTTATGGCAAACATGGAGGGTCCTGTGCTGGACTCTCCAGAGAGGACAAAATGGCCTTGGCCAATGGCACGGCAGGTAGGCGGGACAGTGGAGGAAAGATGGACAACAGAAAATGGAGCACTGGTAGTGAGAGAGAGAAAGGACTACAATGGGGTACAGTAGGGGCCACTGGCTCTTGGCCCAACATAGCCAATGAAGTACTTAGCAGTATAACACAGGACCTGTGCATCATGTCACTTTGATGTGAACCATGGCATGATGCACTGAAAATGTAAGTAGTCTTTTGGTGTTGCCAGAAAATGTGAATGTTAGCATATCTTTTGACCACATATCCCACAATTGTGGTCCAAATGCGACAGGTTCTCCCTATGAGAGTGAGTTAAGTGGCTTGCATTCAGAAACGCTGGGGATATATTAAAAATAATGTGGTTCTGTGAAAACAGGGCATACAGATTATGCAATAAATTAAAAACAATAACCATCTTTTATAGAGTGCCACAAACCCCGAAGTGTGTGTGTTTTTCAAATACACATTATGTTGTTATGCAGTGAGCACAGGCAGCATTAGGAATGTGTTGCTGCATTAGATAGAGTTATCAACACTCACGTTGAGATGTTCAGTGGTGGTGTCCTTCAGGGTCTCGCAAGATCTATCCAGTAGCTCGTAGATAATGGTGTCCGCCCCCTTACAGTACAGCGTCAGCCTTCCGTTCGGGTCTCGCACTACAACACAAAGGAATGATTGGTAGAGCAGTGTACACTGGGAGTATCTACTGTCCTCTACTGATAACATCAAGGACATCTTCTCATACCGAAGAATCATGAGAAGTCATTGGCTAACATGTGATGGCAATAATGAATGCTGAGTGAAGTTACCAACTTTTGAAATTTAGAAAGTTGAAAAAATTATACATTTCACCAATATTTCTTCAAAGCTTTTGATGGCAGCAGACGTTTCAGCAAAATCATTTTTACTGAGAGTAAGAAAACAGAAAACCCTACTGGCAACAATTTTTAACCAGTTAATAAACTTCCCCAACTTTGCACAGTGGGAAGATATAGCAACCCTTTTAAGAATACTTCAAGAACTAGAAGAAGTTTGACAACCAAGCCCACCTGATATAGAAACTATTATATAACATTATGTTTTTATATACTGCTCCATGCTTCACAAATACCTAAATGCCAGTCTATAGGGGCAATGAAGAAATATCAATCGGTATAATGCTTTATAATTTCATTTTTATTTCTGTAACATTCCCACTAGTGTATTACCCACATTGCATATATCCTTTAGAAATATACCTACTTACGTACACATACTGTGATCACACACAGGAGCTGATTCGATCTATATCAAAATATGTAAATAAATTCATATTGTTCTAAAAACTATTGTATTTCTGATGTCAGGTGCTACCAAACTACCAAAAGGCAATGGTTGTGTGTTGCTTTGGAAATCTTTGATGCTAAGTTTATTAAGTGTCACTAAACATTTGAATAGCATATACTAACTTCACCCTACTTGTACAAATTGTCCTAGCTCGGAGGGCTGGCCTTTAGCTGTCACTGCCTATGCCACTTGCCCTGCTAAGCACAATGGCACTTTATACCTCTGCTCTTGCCCTCTGGTTACTACCTCACTCCACTCTCTAGATAGATCCACCAGGTCCCAGCCCGCTGCATTTAAAGTATAAAATTCAAAGCAGGACATATGAAGGGTCATTATGACTGTTCCGCCAGTGTGTTTTGACCATGGCGCATTCGCCGGTCCCGCCAGGATACCGCCAGGCTTCAGCCGGGTGGTCATAATCCCCAGGCAGCGCTGCTCTGGGGATTATGAGTCCCCAACCGCCACCTTGTCCATGGCGATAAACACCGCCATGGAAAGGATGGTGCACAGCCCCGTCGCGCATTTCACTGCCCGAATTACGGGCAGTGAAATGCGCAACGGGTACTGCTGCACCCGCTGAACATCAACATTGCCGCCGGCTCTATTACGAGCCGGCTTCAATGTTGATGTGACTTTTCTGCTGGGCCAGCGGGCGGAAACGCTGTTTCCGTCCGCTGGCCCAGCGGAAAAGTCATAATAGGGGGCCAAGCATACCGCCAGCACTGGCGGTATGTTGGGTCCCGCGGCTTTGGCAGTCTTTTTACAAGACCGCCAAATTCGTAATGAGGGCCAAGTTCTCTTAAAGACTCGGGACTGTTACCCCAGTCTGAGACTGTGGGTCACGCAGCCAGGTTCCATATACATAAAAAGCAACAGAGCTCCAACCCTCAAATCCCCTCTAACATTGAAGGTGGTACCCTACTGGATGACACAAAATGTGATTTCTGCCTGCATTTAAGCAAGGAATCTGCCTTGATTGCCATGGCCGATGACATTGGGACCATCTTAGATAAAGGAGGTTTGGCTGCACGGATCCTTTTAGACCTATTGACTACTTTTGATACAGGCCCTCACTCCATTTTGATCAGACGCTTATCCAAATGTAGAATCTGCTGGAAAGCACTGGAGTGGCTGACTTTACCCTAAGAGATCCCAGTCAATCCTTCTCAATCTTTGTCTAAGCCAGTCATGGGTATGCCCGTGTCTCCTCACTCAGATCCACCATCTTTAATATTTCTCCTCTCGCTCCATTGTTCCTTCTTTTGGATATGACATAGGGGGTTATTACAACTTTGGAGGAGGTGTTAATCCGTCCCAAAAGTGACGGTAAAGTGACGGATATACCACCAGCCGTATTACGAGTCCATTATATCCTATGCAACTCGTAATACGGCTGGTGGTATATCCGTCACTTTACTGTCACTTTTGGGACGGATTAACACCTCCTCCAAAGTTGTAATAACCCCCTTTGGGCCTGATTTTAACCTTGGCGGACGGCGGAGGCCGTCCGCCAAGGTTCCGCCGCCAAATGACCGCACCGCGGTCAAAAGACCGCGGCGGCCATTCTAACATTTCCGCTGGGCCGGCGGGCGCTCTCCAAAAGAGCGCCCGCCGGCCCAGCGGAAATGCCCCTGCAACGAGGACGCCGGCTCAGAATTGAGCCGGCGTAGTTGCAGGGGTGCGACGGGTGCAGTTGCACCCGTCGCGTATTTCAGTGTCTGCAAAGCAGACACTGAAATACTTTGCGGGCCCTCTTACGGGGGCCCCTGCAGTGCCCATGCCATTGGCATGGGCACTGCAGGGGCCCCCAGGGGCCCCGCGGCACCCCCTACCGCCATCCTGTTCATGGCGGGTTTCCCGCCATGAACAGGATGGCGGTAGGGGGTGTCTGAATCCCCATGGCAGCGGAGCACGCTCCGCCGCCATGGAGGATTCAATAGGGCAACGGGAAACCGGCGGGAGACCGCCGGTTTACCATTTCTGACCGCGGCTGAACCGCCGCGGTCAGAATGCCCTCGGGAGCACCGCCAGCCTGTTGGCGGTGCTCCCGTGGTCAGTGACCCTGGCGGTCACCGGCCGCCAGGGTCAGAATGACCCCCTTAATGTCTTATACTGATGATATCCAAATTATCATCTATTCTGCATCTTATACTGCAGACACCCAAACACGCCTCTCACCTAGCCTGGCAGCAATTTCTGTCTGGATGCTGAAAAGTCCTCTGAAGCTCAACTGTGAGGAAACTGATCCTTTTCTTTGGATGCCTCTCTTCTACCTGGTCACCATTATGGTGGCACCCGGGTCAAGGATCCCCACCCATACCCACTACCAATGCCAAAACTATTGGATTGTCTTTGATTCTGATCCATCTTTTAAGACTTAAGTGAATCAGAAATCAGATTGCTTCATCCTATTTCTTGATCATGAAAATGATCAGTAAATTAATCGCCTTCCTTCCAATATCATCTCGCAAGCACCTAGGGCCAGATGTAGCAAAGGTTTTTACCCATTCTGTGTCTATGGGAAAAAGTGTTCGTACATATGACCCCTAGTCCCTCCAGACTAGACTACAGCAATTATTGATATCTAGGTTCACCCGGCCATTTTCTCCAGCAGCTTCAGGTGATCCAGAATGCTGCTGCCCGTCTCATCCTCATAATTTTCCACAACAATCCGTTTTCCCTGTTCCACGAGACCTCCAATGGGTTCACTATCAGGACGTGCATTGGTTTTAAGTCTCTTTATCTCACTTATAAGGCCTCCCATCATATCAGCCCTGACCACCTCAGGTCTAGATTTAAACCTTACACTCTGTTCCTTAGATCAGGCATGGCTTGGCTTCTTCTAATTTCTATCAATAAAAGAAGCTGCTCTGGTGACTGAGCATTCTTCTACTTGGCTGCTCAAACGGGGAACTGTTTACCTCACTCCATCCGAAAATCTCCCACCTTGACCACATTTAGGAAACTTTTTAAAACCTGGTTCTTCCAACATTGTTAGTTTTTACTCTTCTCTACTTCTCTCTGTTCTATCCAACAATGTCTTCTTCCCTGAGCGCCAGTTGACCCAATGCGTAGCAGTGCGTTTTAAAAGTAGTTTCAATTGATTCATTGATTCATGACACTGATCTCATGACTCTCGTGATGGAAACTTTGTGATGGATCTTCATCTACTGCGTTAAAGTTTTTAGACCTTATTATTAAATTAAAGAATTGCTGCTATGGGACTTTTTCCTTCTCCCTGAACTCGCCTCTCTGAACCACACAACTTAAATTGAACATACACCTTGCAAGGAGGTAACAATAGTTTATGCTTCTTTGGTGTGTCCTCCTGGCTCAGAAAATTCAGCTTATCTTTTCTTCTCCTTGTTAAATGAATCTTAATTGAGGCAGGACCATTAGAAATACATCATTTTTTTTACATGACGAATGTGATGCTTTTGTCACATGATCCATAATCTGCTACACAGAAAGCAGATTTTAACAAGAAAATGCTTCACGCTCAAACTGATTAAAAGTTATTAAAGTCACTGCAAAAGTGGGAAGATGTGTGACTTCGTAAAGTCCACTGGTTACCTCTCTTATGTTGATTGATCTATTGAGGAATTTAAAGGAGGTGATACCTGTCCATCGATTTTAGGATCTTTCATTGGCTGCCTTTGTTATCTGTTTTGAATGTTTTGCTTTTGATTTGCTGCTTTCTTCGCTATTGTATTTTGCCCCGCCTCTGAAGCACAGCTCTCTCACCAATGTCTTCTGCACAAGATGTTTGAATTTTTGCACACCTCACATGATGGGACTGTTTTCTTCCTGCACTGTTCTTGACATAACTCTCATTATATTTTGTTTTTGCAGCATGAGGAATTCTGGATCTGCAGTTCATGCCTACATGCTGGGCTCCCACCACTCAGGCCCCTTAGCGACAAAAGATTTGGCTACGGGCCCCACTTTTCATATTTCACAGTGCCTGGCAGTGGGCATTTCCTAGCCCAGCTGCACACACACACATGGACGTGTCAAAGAAAATGTGTGCTGTTCACATTCTGTGACATTGACTCTGTTTTTACCTTAAATATGCCCTTTGAGAGCCTGAACTTTGTACAGAGCATTGTAGTAGAGCATTGGTTTATTTATCTAAAAATCCAGAGTTCAATCCCCAGCTGCATCAGTTGCACAGGTTTTAGATTAAACACAATTTTACAGCATCACGATTTTAGGTTTCTCCAACAGACAGCTTTTCTGTAGGCAACAGCCTATGGTGGACCAAAGTGCTTTAAGTGGGATGAAAATGACGGTATCGGCAGAAGGGGTATGGCCTATGTAATGAGCAGCAAGGGTTAAAACAATTAAACTAAAATTACATGCTTCACAGCTATCTGACTGGTATTTGGGTGTCTCCCTTGAGTTTTTTTGTTATTACATCCAAGCATAACACACAGCAACAAAACATACGATTAAAACAAGCCAGACCTATTGGCTTTGTAAGTGCTTGATAACAGTTTGATATATACACGAGTTACAACAATGGTTTTGCTGTGAATAATTAGAGCTGGTAAATACAAATGGTGTATATGTGGCCATGACTGTGCTCGGTGGGGAGAGGGCAGGGATTGGATGAGCATCTATTCTGAGCATTATTATGGTCCACTGGCGGATACTGTGAGAAGCCTCCACTGCCTCCGATTCTCATTCGTTCCAAGTCATGGATCACAACCTGAACACGCCTGGACACATAAAAGCGACTGAGTACACATTCACTATACAAACACTGCAAAAGCCAATAGATTGGCCTTTACAGCAGAAACCTCTTGGCTTTGTCAATGCTCAGTAAACGAAATTCCAATTACAACATGATTACAATCTGCCAACATCCGGACATGTAACAAAATGCACAAAAACCTGCACTAAATCAAAGAGTCTAAAAATATTAACACATTTAATATGTCTCACCTACTAAAAAACAATGTATATACAATGAAACTATTTTTTAAAAATTATTTTTACTAAGCGTATGCGAGCAGGTATGACATCAAGGTATCGAAATTACAAATCAAGATTACGAAATATTCATAACGATCAACACAGTGCAGCACTTTGTGCTGAGTTTTGTTTCGATTCTTTTACGTAGTGATAATAATTTAGTATTTCGTAAAGTCATGTTAATACACTGTACATTGGATTTGGATTCAATACTGGATCAAACTGAGAATGAAGAAGTCTTTTCCCATACAGAATGATACTTCCATGTGGCCACGATTCTTTGTGCATACAGAAATTCTTTAGCTTGGACTGTTCTCATTTTCTTTTCCCAGAGATCATATGATGGAGGTTGGGGGGTCTTCCATCGTTGAAGATGAGGGATTTTGCAATCAATGTTGCAATAAAGAAGTATTGCTCTATGTGTTTGGACAGCCCAGGAAGGTTGGATATGCCAAAAAGTGCCCCCATCGGTTCTGGTGTTAGCGCTACCTGAAGATTCATACTGATCGATTGGAAAAGTTGGACCCAAAAATTAGTGACAACAGGGCAAAGATAACAGACATGAAGCCAATCCCTAACCTCGCAATGGCATCGGAAGCAGTTGCTTGAAATTGATGGAGCCATCTTATTAAGTTGCGCAGGGGTATAGTAGAGCATCCACTTTATGAAAAATGACATTCTTTTAAAATGTGCGCCTCTTAAAGCTTTGGAGGAGTAGTTATTATAGTGTTTCCATGTCCGGGGATCAATCACGCAAGCTGTAGCAGCTGCTATCCTGCTTAGCGCAGGAGGGAGAACTTTAGCTGGCCACTCTTCTAGAAGAAGACTGTACCAGTTACCGACCCTGTCCGTTTCTGAATCCACATGGCTTGTGTAATTCTGAAAGATAGTGATTCGGCTGAATACTGGCATACAGAACCCATTGATTGAATGAAGTGAAAATCTGAAAATAAGAAAATCCCATGTGTGCTGGAATAGCTGGATTGCTAATTTTGAGTTGCGCTCATGATATGACACTATCCCCTGCTAGAAAGTCCTGAAGCTTTCCTAATCCCCAGATTTTCCCAGTCATTTAGAGCTTTGGTACCGAGAGGAAGCCCAAATGCAACCACTTCTCTTAGGGAGATAGTCGGATGGAAACAAGAAAAATGATAGTTTTGTTGGAGTTCTGCACCTCTGGGCCAGAGAAGGTTTGGGATCTTATATCTGGTACATTTTGGGAGCCAGGGCATTTTAAGAAAATGAGATAGATTAATGTTATTTTCAAGAAGCATCTGTTTCAAATAGAAGTTCGAGTCGACATGGTGTCTAGAAGCAGCACTTACAATCCAATCTATGTAGGTCGCCTCATAATATTTTTTTAATGGGGTAAATCTAGGCCTCCGTCCTCTATAGTCACCTGGACTGTCTCCAGCCGAGTACGAGGTTTTTTATTTGACCAAATAAATTCACGTAACATTACATTAAGATCCTTGCAAAACTTTTGGGCAGGCTTGATCATAACGTTAAAAAAATATAAATAAGAATAAGGGTAGTATCATCATTTTGATCAAGGCAATGCAGCCAATCATCGTTAATGGTGAATTCTGCCATTTGAGCATAAGAGCCTGTGCTTTCTTGAGAGTGGGGAGATAGTTCATCGTGTAAAGGTCAGACATGTTTTGAGTGATATAGATGCCAAGATATCTGATAGGGTGGGGAGTCCAATAATTAATTTGCATCTCGACTGGCAAAATTGTATCTTGAGTGTTAAAAAGCAATGCCTCAGATTTTTATGTATTAATCCGATAGCCTCCCAATATATACAATTAAACTCATTTTGCACTATTACTAACAACAACTTGAAAAAAGTCTCTACTATACCCTCAAAACATTCCTTTCTTTCATGGCCAAGTGAGACTGATTGGCATTACCAATGCTTGTTGGTTCACCAGTGATGACGCAGAAATGAAGGTTTTACATTTATTAGCGCATAAACGTAGTGCTGCAATAATCAAGTGTGACTTTAACCGAACTAATAAAGATTGTACGGGGACAAATGTGCCCTCAGAGTAGTTTGCCAACGTTTATAAGCGTGCTTTATATAACGTGATGTATTAGAATTGTACTAATCTGACATAACCGTAAACGTGTGCTATGATTTGCTTGTTTGAAATGCTTTAGCTTAGCATAACTCTAGTGGAGGCTTTGGCCTAGTTGCCTTGTCTCACGGTTTAGATGCTCGTATTTTTCCAATGTGCTAATAAACGTGTATTCTTGCTTGAAGCTGTACTTTTCCAGTGAGATCGGTTCACATGCTTATCTTTAAGGTTTCGTGCCAGCCTGGCATCTTCTTCTTTGCTCCAAGGTCAATCTGCAGGTGCGGACAATGGAAGCTCTGAAAGTGAGTTAATTGGTAAAATATGTTGCAACTTACGTTCCCGACTCCAAGGATAATGTATGCCTAGGTAGAAGCTTGAGAACTGTTGTTTTTGATTGGACAATTTGAAGCCAACCTATGAACCCTCCAATGGAAGACCCTACTGGATTTGAACTGTTGTCTATTTAAACCAGGTGCACAAGAAGAAAGTAGCCATTAGCCATTATACCAGCCATTACAGCCATTATTGAGAGACATCGCTCCATACCCGCCATTTTGCAGGACATTGCAGCTATTATGGCCCACCTTGCTGCGACGCCATTTTGAAAGAGACTTTGATGCTTTCTCTAATCGAGAGAAAGAGACTTTAAGTAATTCTCGCCCTAGAGACTTTGACTTTGATACGTCCCTTTGCATGAAGTAGTAGTTTTATCTTGCCGCTGTGAGGCAATTGCCCCGTCCACCCTGCCCCTTTGCCCCCGTCCCATGCTGATCGAGAAACGGCACCTGTGAGACGAAGACTTCCTTGAATGCTGATTGAATTTGGTAAATATGAAAGGAAATTGTACAATTACATTGTGTTTTCTTTTTAGGTAACCAACTGCTGATTTTTGATAAGAGCCCTAGTTAGGAGTTTTCTAAATTAATGTTGCTAAATTGTTTTTGCATGAAGACCCACATGCCGATGCTAATTTGAGGTTAGATGAGGATTCATTTGATGCACGATGCAATTTGAGACCTTGTTATGCTGACTAATGTATGCAATTAGCCCGTTACAGATTGTAGTTTTAGTGGTTTGTGTTGCTATTATCGAATGCATTGTTATTCAAATGCTGCATAGATTGCATCTTTTCCGTCGTTATGGACAGCTATTAATGTTCATTTACATATATCATTTGGTGTTGAGACACATTTACATTGTGCTAGCTTTGTTAATATAGGGAAATAAATGCATTAACTTTGAATAAACTGGTGTGGTTATTCATGACCGAAAGGTCATAGTTTCGCCGAAATGTTTTCTGGATTAATTGTGAAGTGTTATGTTGATCAGGGTATTGCCTATGTTCGTTATTGATTATTGATTTGATTAAATTGATTACTCTCGGGTGAAGAGAGCCCACTTAGTCAAAAGATTCATCGGCCCAAGAGCGTCCAAATACAGGTAATTTATTAGGCTGGAACGCTCTATCAGTAGATGGTAGCAGAGGATGGTTTAGACTTTTGGGACTCCGATCGAGAGGTATATGGTGTTGAATTAGATTTTTCTTGGGTAAAACAGATTGAGAGAATGATGATGGGCTAAGTCCCCCGCGACTTTCCCGGGATCTCGGAGCTTGCGAATGGAGAGAATGGAGGTGTGAGATCGGCGTTGGCGGTACTAGTGACGGTATGAGTGAAGTTAGGGTTTTGCGCTTGCACAGCTTATGGCCGCAGATTGTGTGAAAAGGTTGTGAGGATTTTAGAGAATAGCGGAGGTGCGACTCCGAGTGTAGGAGTAGGGAAGTTGTCGAACTTCATAGAAAATAGCGGAGGTGCGACTCCGAGTGTGAGAGTAGGGAAGTCGTCGAACTTCATGTGCGTGTGGCGCTTTGTGCAGAAAAAGGTCCACGTGGTTGTTGTTGTTGAGACGGGCCCTGCGAGGTCAAGAGACTCCGGAGTATGTTGAAAAGTGTATGAGACACTTGTTTTATGTTGTGGTCTGGTCGGTTTATTAGGTTGATCGGGCGTGGTCAACGAGTCGGTACGTGTGTTAAGGGAGTGAAAGAAAACTTCGACTTCGGGCTTTGACAAATTCTAAGTGCACTAGAATAGATCACTGACAAGTTGAGAGCAGAGTCTGCGGGTCAGATTTGCTTGCGAAAGTGGGGACCGAGAAAGATGGAATAACTGCCGAGGCTAGTGAAAAATCCCTAAGGTCCTGAAGCGATTGTGTTACCCTTCCTGTAGTAAACCGACAGATCTGTTTTATTATTATTTGGTTGCTCGCGATACATGCTAGAAGTTGTTACGAGAGGAGCTGAGTGAAGGAGGACAAGCCGCGAGGCTTTGTCAGCCGCAGTGTGTGTGAGTGTGACGTCACTAGGAGCCGCGCTGGGATAGGTTGGTTGCAGAGAAGGGTCGCGCACGGATTGGACGCAGTCCGTGGGGCTCGATTGGAAGGGGAAAGGCAAGCGAAGAGTGTTCCGGGAATTAAAGTCACCTATTGATTACAAACTTTGTGAAATAAAAGACGAGAAAATGAAATTTTTTAAAGCATTAAAGAGTGCGATGAAGGGAGAGTCTTACATTAAAGCGAGCGTAGGAGAGGAGACGCCACCCGAAGGTACACCAGCTTACATTGTAATGGAGGAAAAGGGGGTAGCTCCGTGCCTTTGGCTAAAGCAATGGCACAAGCTGACAGAGAAACATGAGAGCGTAGCGTTCCCGATCCATGGGACATTCAATATAAGGATCCTAGAGAATTTGAGATTTGCGATGTACGACATGAAGGTACCTCCAAGGCCAGCACAGTTTGAGGCTCTAGCGATCTGGGAACTAATGGCTAGACAGCAACAGCAAAAGAAATTCGAGACCAGGATAAGAAAGGTAGAAAAGACACTAGCGGACGCTAGGTGGGATAATGCACAGAAGGTATGGAGGTCAGATGTATTGCAGGGGATAAAATTGTTTCCCGCAATTGCTAAGGAAGAAGAGGCGACAGGCAAGAAAGCTACCTGTAAGACAAACAGGAGGTGTTCCAAAGATAGAGAAGACGAGTCAGAGGATGAGGAGTTCATCACGCAATTGCTGAACGACCGTCCACCACCTTATGCAGAGAGTGGACAAGGTCCAAGTACCAGTTCTGCCCCTCCGGCACCGGTACAGAGTAATGAAACTCCAGATTCAGAAACTCCATCGGGATATAAGGACCGGAGTTTACTGTTCACCCCGCAGATACCGCAGGTTAGGAGAATATACCCAGATGTGCCTATGTTGAAACCAGCAGAAAACTATCAGCCGCAGGCCCCAAGGTACTACAGCAGTGACAACAGTACGGGAATGATTCTAGATCCAACCGTAATGGGAGTACAGAATGGTCGCAACCCAACATTGGCACAAGCTGAGTCAACCCAGCCTTTGATGCCCCAAAAGCAGATGCAGGGGGGAACAGCACATGCTCAGATGACGGGGAGTCAGACGGGCATGCCGGCAATGATGACCCATAATGTTGGAATGAACATGCCTCAGAACCTGGGGAATGGACAGAACCCATATACGATATCCCTACCCATTACTGTAGGTCCTCCGGTACCTTTGTACGTTCAGCCTAACTCAGGTATGAACGGTCAAGGATCAATGATGCAGAGTGGGACGGAAAGGAGGTGCATAGAAAACACTCCAGAGACAACTCCGATAGTGACTCAGCCACTTGGATCTGGGTCCTTAATGGAGTTTAGTCCAATATGTGCTCAGTCAACAGTGGTGAGGTCGAGTCCCCCACTGATGATACCGCTATCATCGAACACTGAAAAGTTGCCGCAACCATCAATGGCAGTCGATGTGAACGCTACACTGATGGGGTTGAATGCGCAACAGCTGACACAGTGGTTCAACAGTCTGAATTCCACACAAAGCTCAGCCAGTGGGAAGGGAGAAGACTATCTGAATAGGGTCAGGTTGAACATGGAAGCAGAAGAATTGGTGGAAGGGACTATGGGTTTGAATAGGTTAGAGTCCTACTCGGAAGAAGAGCTGAGGTATCTATGTCCCAGGATTACGAGAGAAGTGAACAAGGTACATAGAAGGTTGCAAGAAATAGCTGACAAAAACGGGGTTGAGATAGATAAGACAAAACACTTGAGCAGGAGCTATAGATTGGATTTCGGAACCACAGACTTTGAACACATGAGGTCAGCAGGCATGAAAACGCACCTTAGAGAATTGCTGCAGAGTGCACAAGTGTGGAGGTGCTTAGACAAATGGGAAAGCAGATGGGCAAAGAAAAAGGAAAAGAAGAAAGACAGTGACCCAGAGCCCAAGGAGAAAAGACCACAGAGTAGCGATGCAATAACTATGTTACCAATGAGGGAGACAGCAGGGGGAAAATTAATACATGTACCGTGGCACAGAAGTGACATTCAGTCCTTTACGGATGATTTTCCCAAACTGAGAGAGAAACCGATTGAATGGTATCAACAGACTGATAGGTTTGTGAAGCTTGCAAAATGTCTTTGGGAAGACCTGAACACCCTCTTTGAGATTGTGGTTCCGGCAGATTTGTGGGAAGACTGCAAAAGGGCTGTAGGTTGGCCGACAAGTGAACCAGAGAGAGACAGGGATACGGGTGCACCATCGCCTATGGTAATGAGCTTGTACTATAAGGTGATTGAGCATTTGAAGACGAAGGTTGCCGCGAAAAATGTGGATTGGCAGAAGATCGATCGAACTGCCCAAGAGGCTAAAGAATCGATTCATGGTTACTATGAGAGGTTGTTGAAGGCGTTCAAGAACTACAGTGGCACGGAAACAATAGAGGTGAAGGACATGCTTCATTTTGTGTTTAGATTTGTGGAAGGGCTGAGACCAGAGAAAAGTCAGATGATAAAGACGCATTTGATTTGTTGGCAGTCGAAACCTATTGATGAGGTGTTGAATTATGCGAAATACTGTAGCGACGAAATTGAAGTGAAACAGAAAAGGTTGAAAGAGAAGGTGATGATGATGCAACTTAAAGCAGCTCAGACAGGTTTGCAAGGGTTACAAGGGTTTCAACAGCAGATACCGCAGCCGCAGGGAAATATGGTGTTTCAGCTACAGGTGAGAGGCAGAGGCAGAGGAGGTTTTGGGAGTAATGGTCCGGATTTGAACACTGTTGTGACTCCGAATGGTGTGCAGGCAATGAAAAGGGTGATGCCGTGTCACGTGTGCGGAATTGTCGGACATTGGAAACGCGAGTGCCCAATGATGGTGCAGGAAGGTGCAGGTGTTGGTCAGCAAAACAATGATGTCAATGCATTTCAGACAATGAGGGGACCGAAAATGAGAGGTCCAAACCCAAATTTCCAGACCATAAATCAGCTGCAGGGATTACAGCCTATGCAGCCGCAGCAGATGCAGATGCCCCGTATGCAGATGACGCAAATGCAGCCAATGCAGCAGCAGTTTCCAATGGTACCTAATCAGCAAATGCAAATACCTTTGGCACCAATGAATCAGCAGCAAGCGATGGTTCCTCCACAGGTCTCGAGTCAGGTGATGAATACAAATGGCACAGTACAACAGTTCCCATTACACAGTGAGAATGGAATAAACAATGTGTGGGAGAGTGAAAGTTCAGATGAGGAGGGAAAGTGTGTGCTTGCAGCATCCTTGGAAGTTGATCAAAAGGGTCCATATGTGGAGGGAAGAGTCATGGGTCATTGTGTTTCATTCTTGGTTGACACAGGAGCCACACGTTCAACTGTTAGGAGCATTGAAGTCCCAAATTTGCCACTCTCAGGGAGAACAGTTCAAGTGGTGGGAGTAGCAAACAGGTATCTGACGAACCCAATCACAGATCCAGTACCAGTCAGCATTGGTAACTATCAAGGGTCACATAAATTTGTGGTATGTGACTCAAGCCCAATAGCCCTGTTAGGGAGAGACCTATTGTGCAAATTGGGATGTTCGATTATGTGTTCGGACGATGGAATTAGAATTCAGACGAGCAGTGATGGGGAAGAAGAGGAAAGTGTAGAAGGGGACGAGATGGAAACTGTCGATGAAGAATACCCTCTGATTAATCTCTTCCCGATGATAACTGAAGAGGATATTCCAGCTGAGTTACGAGAAACAGTCGGAAAGGAAGTGTGGGATATGACAGGAAAAGAGGTGGGATTGGTGAAAGGAGTGGAACCAGTGAAAGTGACCGTAAAACCAAATGTAACCTTTCCCCAGACCCCACAATACCACATGGCACAAGACACCCTCATAAAAGTCGCTCAACTCATTGACGAGTTTGTAAAACAGGGAGTACTGAAAGAAGTGTTAAGCAGTCCATGTAATTCACCAATCATGGGACTAATAAAGCCGAGTGGAAAGGTCCGAATTGTGCAGGACTTGAGGAAAATAAATGACATCATAATTAAATGCTGCCCTGTAGTACCGAATCCAGCTGTGATAATGTTTCAAATCCCTTGCGATGCTGAGTGGTTCTCAGTCATCGACTTGTCACAAGCATTCTTTTCGGTGCCTCTTCATGAGGACAGCCAATTTCTCTTTTGTTTCAAATTCCTAGACAGAGTTTACAGTTGGTGTCGAATTCCTCAAGGGTTTTCTGAGTCACCGTCAATTTTCAATCAGATTCTAAAGAAAGACTTGGAAGCGTTAGAATTGCCATTCGAGTCCACCCTAGTACAGTACATTGATGACTTACTGATTGCATCTAAGACAGAAAGTGGCTGCACAGCCGACACCATTGCCCTACTGAACCATTTGGGAAGGAATGGACACAAGGTGTCTCCTTCAAAGTTGCAGTTCTGTCAGAAGAAAGTGAAATATTTGGGTCACCAAATAGAGAAAGGGTCACGGAGAATAATGAAGGAAAGAATAACAAGTGTACTTCAAATGAGTCCACCAAAGACGAGGAGGGAGGTGAGGAAGTTTTTGGGGATGGTGAGCTACTGTCGCCAGTGGATTCCCAACTTCTCGACTCTAGCCAAGCCTTTACTGAAACTGACCCAGAAGGATGCCTTGGATGAAATTGAGCTGAAAGGGGATGAGATGGATGCTTTTATTGAATTGAAAGAATGCATGTGCAGGGCTCCAGCTTTAGGTATGCCTGATTACACAAAGCCCTTCACACTGTTTTGTCATGAACGTGATGCATGTTCTTTGTCTGTCTTGACCCAAGCCCATGGTGGCATAAACAGACCAGTAGCATATTTTTCAGCTACTTTGGATCCGGTGGCAGCAGCACTGCCAGGGTGTTTGCGCGCCGTAGCAGCAGTTGGTATCAGCCTCACTCAGAGTGAAGGAATAGTGATGGGACACCCATTAACAGTCATGGTCCCTCACTCAGTTGAGATACTTTTGACCCGCTCCCGAACGCAACACATGACTGGAGCAAGACTCACAAGGTATGAAACAATAATTCTGGGCTCACCGAATGTGCAGCTGAAAAGGTGCACTACGTTGAATCCAGCAACCTTGCTTCCCGGTGAAAATGCTGAAATTGAGAACGCTGAGGACGTCGCGCATGACTGCCTTCAGGTGACTGAATTTTGCACAAAACCCCGACCTGATATTAAGGATACTAAGCTTGATGAAAATGACCAAATTATTTTTGTTGATGGGTCATGTTTAAGAGATGCATTGGGAATATTGAAAGCAGGATATGCTGTATGTACTGTAACAGGTGTCTTGGAAGCGTCCTGGCTTCAAGGAGTATATTCCGCACAAGTAGCAGAGCTTGTAGCCCTTACAAGAGCATGCCAACTGTCTACATTGATGAAGGTTACCATTTACACTGATAGTCAGTACGGGTTCGGAATTGTGCACGACTTTGGGCAACTATGGTCACAGAGAGGTTTCCTGACCTCTTCAGGGTCCCCAGTGAAAAACGGGGAGAGAATAAAGGAATTGTTACACGCCATTCAAATGCCAGCCGAAATTGCAGTGGTAAAGTGTAGTGCTCATACAAAAGGACAGGACTATGTTTCTCTGGGAAATGCATATGCGGATCAAGTCGCAAGATTTTGTGCCTTGAACTGTATATTGCTCAGGGATGAATGGAATTCGATAAGTGAGCCAGAGCTCGAACCAGCTGAAGCATTTGCCTTGAAGGTCGTGGATACAATGGATGAACTAAAAGCATTACAGAATAGCGTCAGGGAGGATGAAAGAGCTTCCTGGATTAAGTCACAATGTACACAGAGACCAGATGAGTTATGGGTTTCAAATGAGGGAAAATATGTTTTACCAAATTGTCTCTTATCGCAGCTAGCGCGGTTCTATCATGGGCAGGCTCACCTAGGGAGAGATGCCATGATAAGATTGTTCAAAACTGATTGGTTTAACCCCAGATTCCGTCAAGCTGCAGAAGCAGTTTGCCATCGTTGTGTCATTTGTCAGCAGATGAACCCAGGAAAGGGAACAGTTGTGAACGCGAGCCACATTGGCAGGGCGAGTGGCCCGTTCAGCAGAATGCAGATGGACTTTATTGAGATGCCTGTGCATGGAGGTCTGAAGTATGTGTTGGTGATTGTGTGCATTTTTAGTCACTGGATTGAAGCATACCCCACACGTAGAAATGACAGCCTTACAGTTGCAAAACTATTGTTGAGGGAGTTGATACCACGTTTCGGATTCCCGATCTCTTTAGAATCAGATAGAGGAAGTCACTTCAATAACGAGGTGATAAAGTTACTTTGCGCAGCGCTGAACATTGAGCAAAAACTGCATTGTAGCTATCGCCCTGAAGCCTCAGGACTGGTGGAGCAAATGAATGGTACACTGAAATCAAGAATGGCGAAAATATGTGCATCGACAAATTTGAAATGGCCTGACGCATTGCCCTTGGTGTTAATGTCAATGAGAAACACCCCTGACAGAAAGACTGGATTGTCCCCGCACGAAATTCTCATGGGCAGGGCCATGAGACTTCCTGCAGTTCCTGCAAACGCGCTTTTGAATATTACAGATGATATGGTGTTAGGCTACTGCAAAGGTCTGGCTGACGTGGTTCGCTCTTTCTCTCACCAGGTGGAAGCAACCACCTTGCCACCGATCCAAGGTCCAGGACACACACTGAAAGCAGGTGACTGGGTCGTGGTAAAGAAGCACGTGAGGAAGTCGTGTCTGGAACCCCGTTGGAAAGGCCCTTTCCAAGTGATCCTGACAACCACTACCGCTGTGAAGTGTGCGGGGGTTCCCAACTGGATTCACGCCAGTCACACAAAGAAAGTGTTGTGTCCCACAGATGAGGAAGTTGAAGCGCTGAAACTGCCAGTACCTGATAATAAAGTGCCGAGTGCGGAGACAGAGCAAAACAGAACTAGAAGCGAACAGGCAGAAATAGAGGAGAGAGAAATATTCTCTGAGGACGAAGCAACAGACTCACTTGGGGAAGACCAAGGAGAAACCTCAGACAGTGACGAAGCAGCTGAAGGTAACAAAGAGCCTGAAGCAGCTGAAAGTGACAAGGAGCCTGACGAAAGTAACGGTGACAATAGGCTCGAAAGGGGTGAAGAAGCAGGAGAGCCTGATCAGAGGAGGGCTTTCCCAGAAGCAGACGGTACAGAAAAAGAAAAGGAAAACCTGCCTGACTCCCCAGAAGGAGGGGATAAGGCAGAACAGAACGAAACTGCTCAAACTCCTTCAGAAGAAATCGCAGGTCCATCAAGTGGACACAGTGCAAAGAAAAGACCAAGTAGATCACCAGTAAGACAAAGAACTAGAGAAAAGTTGAATGACAGTGAAGGGCCAAAAGTGAAAGAGAAAAGAAAGGAAGTGTCTATCGTGGTACCAACCTCAAGCGATGAAAAAGACTTGGCCAAAGAGGAAAGTACCAGTGAGACAGAATCAAAGAGAGATGCAAAATTGAAAAGGAAAAGGATACCAAACAGGAGATATTCCGGTCCAGAATGGGCATATGTAGTCAATGACGATTGGACCGACGAATTTGTATCTCTTAGCCTCGAGAACGAAGAAGAAGAGATACCAACAGAAAAGAAAAGTTTTATGGACGCTGTTGATTGAAAAGCTGGTAAATGACATTGCTTGCTATAATCTAACGTGATACAACCAGCTGAGACATTGATAAACCGGATGAGACATTTGCTAACCTGATAAGACTTTGATAACATGATTGACTATTAAACCCGATTTGAGACAACGTTGCTAATTGAAGAAAAAAAAAAAAAAAAAAAGACTGAGTTATTGCCAAATTGAGTTATTGCCGAATTGAGTTATTGCCGAATTGAGACAAATGCTGCTAACCGATAAGTGACTGAGCCTGAAGAAAACTGTGTGAACATTGCGCTCGTTCAGCTTTGTAACTGAATTGCTAAATCGTTTCTTTTTACAGGTGCTTCTAGCTCTCTGATTCTATACAGATCATGACTAGGTACGCTACACAAAACAGTAGAATTAAATATTGTAAATATGCGTGTATAGGCTTGATAATTGCATGTGTACTAATAATAATGGCAATAGTGCTTGGAATGCATGGTAAGGGTGAGGATGAGAAAATTGATGCTTCTACTTTTGCTCCTATTGCTGTCACTGAACTAACCGCATTGAAAAGACTAGAATTAGATGAGAGACACTTGCATGATAAAAAGGAGCTTTCGTATAATGTTTTCTATCGCTTGCTAACAGAATATGTTGAGACTATGGATGTGAAAGATTGTTATGTGTGTACACAGATACCGACATCGGTAACGGAAGGGGTGACTTATCATCACATGCCTCTTACATATGGGATTACATGTAGTATAGTAACTTCTAGGTTTTATGGTCAAACCAACATACAGTATTTTTACTCAAATTATGATGTTACCTTTGCATATGTTCCTATAATCACGCAACTAAGCCAGATTGCTAAAGATTAGGATGCTAAAATAATGAGGGAATTTTTCGAGCCAATGCAACCTTTTGAAACAGCTCACGCTCATAGGGAAAATCTTACTTGCTCCCTCTCTGCAGTAGAAATAAGCTTTTTAGATCGCACAGATGATAGAAGGGCACAAATGAATGCGAAATTAGAAAAGGAGCTACATAAGAGGACTTCAGTAGATAATTATGCTTTTGCCGCAATAAAGACACAAGGGAGAATAGCTTTAGATGCTTGGCACGTAGGGAAATTTTGTATATATCGAGGTGAATCTTATTACGATAATATTTTTGTAGGAGCGAGTGAATGTAAACATACGTTTATCTTTAAGGCCAAATGGACATTCATGCTGAACGGACTAGATCCTGTCATACCAGGTGTATATTACATTTGTGGGTATAATGCCTATTATCGTCTTCCAAAGGGATGGTGGGGGAGATGTTATTTGGGTATAGTGTTCCCAAAGGTTTATCAACTGGATGACCTATCGGTGATTCCAAAGACGTCTGGATCTCATCGTATCCAGAAAAGAGAGACCGCAGATGCTGTGGTAGGAGATATATTTGGAGCCATGATTCCTTCATTGGGAGTTGTGTTGAATTCCATCAAAATAAGAAAGTTGTCTACTATAGTGGATGACAAAGTTTTCAGGTGCTATAATCCTGATAGATGCTGAACTTGCAGCGGAAAGAGCTATGACTCTTCAAAACAGGCTTGCCCTAGACATTCTTTTAGCAAAGGATGGCGGCGTTTGCAAAATGCTTGGTGCACGACACTGTTGCACGTATATACCAGACAATAGTGTGAAGATTAAAACAATGCTTGCAAATTTAACGAAAGAAAGTGCAGACTTAAAGGAATTGAAAGAACCAGGAGTTTGGGAGAAGGTTGGAAAGGGAATTGCTTCAGTGGGAAATTGGCTTGGTGGAATTTGGAATGGAATACTACTGAAAATAATACAGGGAATTCTAATAGTTCTAAATTGCATCTTTGGAATTTGGGGAATAAAAAGAGGAATATTAATGATCATGGCAAGAATTAAGAGAAGGAAGGAAGAGAAAATGATGAAAAGAATGGCAGAAGAATACAAAGCAAGAACAAGGGGAACTAAAAGGCAAAGAGAACTGACAGAATTTTAATGGAATAAAATTTGTGGGATTAGTTTTGTGTGATGACAAGTAGTCATCAGAGGAGGGATTGATGACGCAGAAATGAAGGTTTTACATTTATTAGCGCATAAACGTAGTGCTGCAATAATCAAGTGTGACTTTAACCGAACTAATAAAGATTGTACGGGGACAAATGTGCCCTCAGAGTAGTTTGCCAACGTTTATAAGCATGCTTTATATAACGTGATGTATTAGAATTGTACTAATCTGACATAACCGTAAACGTGTGCTATGAATTGCTTGTTTGAAATGCTTTAGCTTAGCATAACTCTAGTGGAGGCTTTGGCCTAGTTGCCTTGTCTCACGGTTTAGATGCTCGTATTTTTCCAATGTGCTAATAAACGTGTATTCTTGCTTGAAGCTGTACTTTTCCAGTGAGATCGGTTCACATGCTTATCTTTAAGGTTTCGTGCCAGCCTGGCATCTTCTTCTTTGCTCCAAGGTCAATCTGCAGGTGCGGACAATGGAATCTCTGAAAGTGAGTTAATTGGTAAAATATGTTGCAACTTACGTTCCCGACTCCAAGGATAATGTATGCCTAGGTAGAAGCTTGAGAACTGTTGTTTTTGATTGGACAATTTGAAGCCAACCTATGAACCCTCCAATGGAAGACCCTACTGGATTTGAACTGTTGTCTATTTAAACCAGGTGCACAAGAAGAAAGTAGCCATTAGCCATTATACCAGCCATTACAGCCATTATTGAGAGACATCGCTCCATACCCGCCATTTTGCAGGACATTGCAGCTATTATGGCCCACCTTGCTGCGACGCCATTTTGAAAGAGACTTTGATGCTTTCTCTAATCGAGAGAAAGAGACTTTAAGTAATTCTCGCCCTAGAGACTTTAACTTTGATTTGCCCCTTTGCATGAAGTAATAGTTTTGTCCTTTTATCTTTGCCGCTGTGAGGCAATTGCCCCGTCCACCCTGCCCCTTTGCCCCCGTCCCATGCTGATCGGAACCGGTACCTGTGAGACGAAGACTTCCTTGAATGCTGATTGAATTTGGTAAATATGAAAGGAAATTGTACAATTACATTGTGTTTTCTTTTTAGGTAACCAACTGCTGATTTTTTATAAGAGCCCTAGTTAGGAGTTTTCTAAATTAATGTTGCTAAATTGTTTTTGCATGAAGACCCACATGCCGATGCTAATTTGAGGTTAGATGAGGATTCATTTGATGCACGATGCAATTTGAGACCTTGTTATGCTGACTAATGTATGCAATTAGCCCGTTACAGATTGTAGTTTTAGTGGTTTGTGTTGCTATTATCGAATGCATTGTTATTCAAATGCTGCATAGATTGCATCTTTTCCGTCGTTATGGACAGCTATTAATGTTCATTTACATATATCATTTGGTGTTGAGACACATTTACATTGTGCTAGCTTTGTTAATATAGGGAAATAAATGCATTAACTTTGAATAAACTGGTGTGGTTATTCATGACCGAAAGGTCATAGTTTCGCCGAAATGTTTTCTGGATTAATTGTGAAGTGTTATGTTGATCAGGGTATTGCCTATGTTCGTTATTGATTATTGATTTGATTAAATTGATTACTCTCGGGTGAAGAGAGCCCACTTAGTCAAAAGATTCATCGGCCCAAGAGCGTCCAAATACAGGTAATTTATTAGGCTGGAACGCTCTATCACCAGTCACTTAAATTCTTGTTTATTACACAGACACTGTTTTCAAAGCCTAGTGCCAGGACACCAGTTGGAAACAGTGGGCACAATAAATAAAAATAAAAATTCAAGCTGCAGTCGGAGCACTCATTATAAGTTGCCCAGTAATAGGGGCGCGGTAATTCACAACACGCCAATTTAGTGTTACCGTATGGTAAATGCACCCTGTACCATACAATTACAGGTTAAACCCCATGACCTGGGGAACTGCCATCTGGAACCACAATTTCTTGTATTAAAAACAGAGGGAATTCCCAATTCCATGAGGTTTAACCCATACAAGTAAAGTCAAACTTTATTTGGCAGAAAACACTTGGCCATAAAAGCACATGTATAAAATGAAAAACAATCATACATTTTTCTCCTCCATAATATCTATCAATGATAGAACCTAAGTAACTTAATTAATTTTTACACGTGTCGTAATACAGGGGCTCTCGCTAAGAATAAAAACAATATTTTTTCACATTAAAGTGCATAGCCTTGTCATATGGTGATAGCACCAGTTATATAACTAAGGACTGCCGTACATACATCAATGGTCCACATAGACTGTAAGTAAATCAGCACCTCTTTGTATGAAGTACGTTTGTGTAACAGAAAGGGCTGCAGAAATCTTAACCTTGGCAAAGCATACAAAGTGCAAAAATACAAAATGCAAATTAAATTGTTCGACTAGCACGTCACAGGGACACGGGGGGAAGGAGGCATGCCAGGCACCATAGACAGGAAAGGCCACCAAATGATGGACCCTATTCAGCCTTAATTTGGTTAAATAAAATCTGTGTCTCCCAATCCATGACAGGTATGGCTCCTTATTAGATGCTGTGCAAATCTGCATATATCTCATAACTGCAGGCCTATCTAGAACCTCCACCAGCCTAAATTAATCTCTTGCTGAACCTTAAAGCTGCATTAGCTTCACTTTATCGGTAACAAGAAGATTTTCAGCATTATCAAAGCAAGATCTACAACCTAGACTGTAAAAAGTGAGTTTTACAAAAGCCATCCATAGAATTGGATCCATATTATCCAACCTTAGGCAATCAGCCAACACTCTTCTAGAAAAGTGAGCATGGGGTGTACCCCATAATGTCAGCCACAGAAGTAGGGGCACGAGCTTTATATGGTCTTCAATAAAGCCCATCCCTAATTCCGTGTGAGTAATGAAGCTTGCCGCTACCCCAGGGATCGCTATCAATCTGCATGAAAAACTATTTTCAGTAGCCTGGAGTTTCCCCACAGCTGTGTACTCCCAAACGCCTGCTCCGTGTGTTCCTACTGCTGGGCACTTGCTCTTATAAAGCTGGACCATCTCCCACACCGGTTTTTGTCCTAGACTTTTCGCAAAACTAATTATAGCCTCTCCTACTCCCCCCATTTTTGGCATCCTATGAGCTATTGACCTAGTCCATGTCTTATTTGCCTCAAATAAAATGCCTAAGTAGTTAAAAGAAGATGTAACTTCAATAGGTCTCCCTCCAGTGAAAAAAAGTCTTTGACTTCAAATTTTTTGGGCCACGTGACATTCCAAAGGATTGTTTGTGATTAACCTTAAGCTTGAGTCCCAGAACAAAATTACTAAAACCCTCCAAAAGGTTTTGCAGACCATTCGCGGTACGTGCCAAAAGGACTGCGTCATCCGCATATAATAAAACTGCATCATCCGCATATAAAAAAACTAAGACTGGGTAATTTCCTATCCTGGGAATATCTTCAGTACACCTGTTTAGAGCTGTATCCAGGGAATTAATATACAATAAGAAGAGGAAGGTACCAATATACAATCCCGCCTAACTCCCCTTACCACCCTGATAGGGGGTGTACAATCCCCATTACGTGTGTAGCGTATTCTGGTAGAGAATCCTGATCCTTAAAAGGTGTAATAATGGGGTATCTATGCCTGCCTGCTCCATCAGACCCCACAATATGTCCCTATCTACCAGATCAAAGGCACAGGAGAGATCCATTATATCCATATGCAGTACACCTCTCTTGGCCTTCACATATTTACCAAAAATAAGGGTGAGGTTTAGTGCCTGCTCCACCGTTCCCAAACCAGGATGGAAACCATACTGTACTAGGCTGAGGAATGAGGTTTCCTCAACCCAGGACTCGAATTTACCCAAGATTACTCGTCCCAATAGCTTCTACGTTGTGTCGATCAACGAAATTGGGTGTTAACAAGAGGGCCAGTTCCGATCACCTTTCTCATAGATAGGGATAATTATTGATTCCTTCCAAGATGGAACCAAACCACCTTTTACTGCTGCCCTTACAATGGGGTCCAAAGGTCTACATTTGATTTATACAAATCAACTGGGAGCCCATCTGGGCCTGGAGCTTTGCCAGTTGATGCAATATTTATGGCATCAGAAACAGACCGGGGACCGCGGGAGCACCGCCAACAGGCTGGCGGTGCTCCCTGGGGCATTCTGACCGCGGCGGTTCAGCCGCGGCCAGAAACGGAAAGTCGGCGGTGTACCGCCGACTTTCCGCTGCCCAGGGGAATCCTCCATGGCGGCGCAGCTTGCTGCGCCGCCATGGGGATTCCGACACCCATACCGCCATCCTGTTCCTGGCGCTTTCGGCTGCCAGGAACAGGATGGCGGTATGGGGTGTCGTGGGGCCCCTGGGGGCCCCTGCAGTGCCCATGCCAATGCCAATGGCATGGGCACTGCAGGGGCCCACGTAAGAGGGCCCCACTTTGAATTTCAGTGTCTGCATAGCAGACACTGAAATTCGCGACGGGTGCAACTGCACCCGTCGCACCCCTTCCACTCCGCCGGCTCCATTCGGAGCCGGCATCATCATGGAAGGGTGTTTCCCGCTGGGCTGGCGGGCGGCCTTTTGGCGGTCGCCCGCCAGCCCAGCGGGAAACCCAGAATACCCGCGGCGGTCTTTTGACCGCGCAGCGGTATTCTGGCGGCCCCAGCCAGGCCGGAGGATACCGCCGCCGGCTGGGGTCGGAATGACCCCCTAAATCTACCAGATCAGCCACCCATTCATCCTCGAACTCAAACCCACCTTCATTTCCGGTCGATCCTTCCTTGTTCTCAGGATTAAAGACTGTAGAGTAATTGTCGATCCAATCTTCTTCCAAAATATGACATGTGATCTCATCAGACAAACTGTCTTTGAGAAATGGTCAGTTGACTACACTCCAAAATAATTTAGAATCTTTAAGTTGAGCCGCCTCGCATAAATCATCCCATGTTTTTATTCTGCTTTCAGATTTCCTCTGTTTAAGGGTTTGTTTGTATTTAGATCTTGTTATCCTTATATCTGCAATATTACATTGAGTGGAATTGGTAGTTGATTTGAGTAATTGCAAAGCTGATGTACATTCATGTGAAAACCATGAATTACCCACTCGGGCTTTTAATGGCTTTCTAAAAATTAGCCCATCAGATATTGCTTTACAAAGTCCATTAAAATTGTTCAAACTATTTATGGGGTCGTCTGAAAGTGAAAGGCAACCCAACACCTCCTTACGATTTTTAACAACCAATTTTTCACAAAACTTCTTTGCATCAATAGAACCCCATTGCAAACGGACCCACCTGTTCGGTGTGTAAGCTACTGGTGCCATGGAAATTCCAGCTGAACTAGGAACCTGACACAAACCCAGCTTTAAAATCACAGGGTTATGGTCATTGAATGGAAGTGGGAGAACCTCATAACCAAGGGCATGCTGGACAAAATCACTTGATATCAATTTAAAATCAATTGCTGATCCTTTCCCCCTCCTGTGAAAGTAGGCAAATTTGAATGAGCATCCCCCTGAACACCTGATGCAAAAGTTAAATTTAAGGATAGAATGAGGAGGTTTAATGCTTCACCATAGGTGGAATGCGTAAAGTGACCAGACTCATTACCCAGAAAGTCAATGTAACCACTAATACGGTCTCCCTCATAAGGGATTTAGAAATGTTTAAATTAGTGGTTCCCAACCTTTTGACTTCTGAGGACCCCCACTTTATCATTACTGGAACCCGGGGACCCCCAATGAATCATTATTAGAATCCGGGGACCCCCTCCACTGACTGCTGGGACCTAATCTGTTAATATTATTACATTTTCTAAGCAGTCGCGGACCCCCAGAGGAGGCTTCGCGGACCGCCAGGGCTCCCCGGACCATAGGTTGGGAACCATGGGTTTAAATCACCAACCCAAACAATAGAAAGAGAATTCCCTCTATCAACAGACCCAGCTATTTTCTTACCCAAATCTTCAATGATGTGCGTGGGGTGTGAGGTAAAAAAACAAAAAAATTAAATGAATTTTAAAAATATATAACTGACTAGGAGAATGGAGTTTTGCCCTGATTCTATTAATATAATCTCCACATTCCTAAGGGAGTTACTCACAAGTACTACTAAACTACCCTCGGCTCTGCCCACAATACTGCGGGTCGCTTTCAAACAATAAGATTTGTAACCATTAATGGCTAGCCTATCCAAAGCCCAGGTTTCCTGACAGTAAGTGACATCATGATTCCCAGGGAAGGAGCCACTCCCCATTTTGCAGTTTGTTTCGAATCCCCGCAACATTGCAGGACAAAGAAGGCTACACCTTGTCTAGGCCTAGAGGCCTCTTGTATAATCTGTTTCCCTTCGGGTTGCCCATCCTTTTTTTGTAAACCAGAGGGCCCACTTTCTACCCAGTGACAAAGTCAACAGTTTATCTCTAAATCGGACAGCACAGAAAACTGGTTTGCCAGTGGGAGCAAGGGGACTGGATGCCTACTGGCCTGAGTGATATTTGCACACTTTGTCCCCTTCACCTGATGGGTTGATGGATGTACATGCCTTTAAAAAAAACCTAGGGCCAAAATCATCAAAGGATCAGATTTTATCACACCAAGACGGACTTTAGATCAAATATCCCCTGCCGTCCCGGGCCTACGAAAATTCACAATCACTTTGTCGCCAGAATAACTTTTCTTATATGGGGCAATACTAGCCACGCTCCTTACAAATAAGATCTCTTGGGTCAAATCCCACTGAGAATTACATGAATCCCATTGAAAGTTTACTCTCTGGTTTAATCAAAATCACACCTTATTCTTAAGGGAGGCTGTTGGCTTCAAAGAGGCTGCTGGTAATCGTGGAACATTTGCCAGTATTATCACATAAGGGCATGAGGCTGGCAGAAGGTCGATAACGGAGAGGATTTGAATAACCTTACTTTGCCTCCTTGGTCTCTGGTTGGATGCAGATGCTTAAGAGCTGGCCCTTTGAGGGAGGGGTGGGGAAGGGAGACCTAATAGGGTGACTTGTGTTGTTAGACACCCCTTGGGACCTCTAGCGCTCACATCAGCCAAAAGTTGTACCTCATGCGGTACTTGCTGAGGAACCACGACTGTAGGGGGGTGTAGGAAGTTGGGGGTTCAGAGCAACCCCAAAGTTACCACACCAGCAGCTCAGAGCCGGTCAGGTGCAGAGGTCAAAGAGGTGCCTAACACACATAGGCTTCAATGGAGAGAAGGGGGTGCCCCGGTTCCAGTCTGCCAGCAGGTAAGTACCTGCGTCTTCGGAGGGCAGACCAGGGGGGTTTTGTAGGGCACCGGGGGGGACACGAGTCCACACAAAAAGTACACCCTCAGCAGCGCGGGGGCGGCCGGGTGCTGTGTGCAAACAAGCGTCGGGTTTCCAATGGAAGTCAATGGGAGACCAAGGGGTCTCTTCAGCGGTGCAGGCAGGCAAGGGGGGGGCTCCTCGGGGTAGCCACCACCTGGGCAAGGGAGAGGGCCTCCTGGGGGTCACTCCTGCACTGGAGTTCCGTTCCTTCAGGTGCTGGGGGCTGCGGGTGCAGGGTCTTTTCCAGCCGTCGGGATTTTAGAGTCAGGCAGTCGCGGTCAGGGGGAGCCTCGGGATTCCCTCTGCAGGCGTCGCTGTGGGGGCTCAGGGGGGACAACTTTGGTTACTCACGGTCTCGGAGTCGCCGGAGGGTCCTCCCTGAGGTGTTGGTTCTCCACCAGTCGAGTCGGGGTCGCCGGGTGCAGTGTTGCAAGTCTCACGCTTCTTGCGGGGATTTGCAGGGGTCTTTAAATCTGCTCCTCTGTAACAAAGTTGCAGTCTTTTTGGAGCAGTGCCGCTGTCCTCTGGAGTTTCTTGTCTTTCTTGAAGCAGGGCAGTCCTCTGAGGATTCAGGGGTCGCTGGTCCTGGGGAAAGCATAGCTGGAGCAGGTTTCTTTGGAAGGCAGGAGACAGGCCGGTAGGTCTGGGGCCAAAGCAGTTGGTGTCTTCTTTTCTTCTTCTGCAGGGGTCTTTCAGCTCAGCGGTCCTCTTCTTCTTGTAGTTTCAGGAATCTAAATTCTTAGGTTCAGGGGAGCCCTTAAATACTCAATTTAAGGGCGTGTTTAGGTCTGGGGGGTTAGTAGCCAATGGCTACTAGCCCTGAGGGTGGGTACACCCTCTTTGTGCCTCCTCCCTGAGGGGAGGGGGGCACATCCCTAATCCTATTGGGGGAATCCTCCATCTGCAAGATGGAGGATTTCTAAAAGTCAGAGTCACCTCAGCTCAGGACACCTTAGGGGCTGTCCTGACTGGCCAGTGACGACTCCTTGTTTTTCTCATTATCTCTCCTGGACTTGCCGCCAAAAGTGGGGGCTGTGTCCAGGGGGCAGGCATCTCCACTAGCTGGAGTGCCCTGGGGCATTGTAACATGAAGCTTGAGCCTTTGAAGCTCACTGCTAGGTGTTACAGTTCCTGCAGGGGGGAGGTGTGAAGCACCTCCACCCAGAGCAGGCTTTGTTTCTGTCCTCAGAGAGCACAAAGGCTCTCACCGCATGGGGTCAGAAACTCGTCTCTCAGCAGCAGGCTGGCACAGACCAGTCAGTCCTGCACTGAACAATTGGGTAAAATACAGGGGGCATCTCTAAGATGCCCTCTGTGTGCATTTTTTAATAAATCCAACACTGGCATCAGTGTGGGTTTATTATTCAGAGAAGTTTGATACCAAACTTCCCAGTTTTCAGTGTAGCCATTATGGAGCTGTGGAGTTCGTTTTTGACAGACTCCCAGACCATATACTCTTATGGCTACCCTGCACTTACAATGTCTAAGGTTTTGCTTAGACACTGTAGGGGCATAGTGCTCATGCACTGGTACCCTCACCTATGGTATAGTGCACCCTGCCTTAGGGCTGTAAGGCCTGCTAGAGGGGTGACTTACCTATGCCACAGGCAGTGTGAGGTTGGCATGGCACCCTGAGGGGAGTGCCATGTCGACTTAGTCATTTTCTCCCCACCAGCACACACAAGCTGGCAAGCAGTGTGTCTGTGCTGAGTGAGGGGTCCCTAGGGTGGCATAAGACATGCTGCAGCCCTTAGAGCCCTTCCCTGGCATCAGGGCTCTTGGTACCCGGGGTAACAGTTACAAGGGACTTATCTGGGTGCCAGGGTTGTGCCAATTGTGGAGACAATGGTACATTTTTAGGTGAAAGAACACTGGTGCTGGGGCCTGGTTAGCAGGGTCCCAGCACACTTCTCAGTCAAGTCAGCATCAGTATCAGGCAAAAAGTGGGGGGGTAACTGCAACAGGGAGCCATTTCTTCACAGGGGGTCTGATGGCAAAGGTACTAAGGGCCCAGATATAGCAATTGAAGTTTTTTTCAGGCCCCTCTTTCTTACCCTTGATTTCTCATGAATTGGCAAGTTAGATATATGCATTACTTTGGTTTCAATACTAGTTGCGTGTTCATAAACTGGGCGAAGCTTCATGTCCAAAATCTCTCTTAAATGCGAGTTGAAAAAATTACAGAAATCATTGGGGAGAGATCGAGATCCTGCAGAAAGCTGCAGCTCATTTGGTTCCTTCTTCCCTTTATCTGAATCAAAGCTTCGGCAGTCTTTTCCATCGCTCGGATGGTCCCTCAGTTTCTACTTCCGAGTGACTTGGTGTCGGGCTGGGAGGTCACAATGTTGCAGACTTCTTGTTGCAGATTAGCAGAAGCCCCCAGTTCACCGTTATTATACGTCCCACCTCCTAACGGGGAGGGTTCTGCAAAGTCGGTCCTGGAGAGCCGGGTCCATCCCAGATTTTTAGCATATCCATATTTAGAAAAATGTAGATTTCTGAAACATCTTGTTTCTAAATGTGGATATTAGCTCTGTCGGGCTAAGACCGGACTGTCATGGCCCAGTGTTTGCCTGGGGGTCCCGGGGGGGGGGGGGGGGGTGGGGGGGTGCACAATGGTTTTGAAAGACGCACCTCTAGGCGCGAAAGAAACTTTGGCGTCCTTTGTTGCTGCAGTGACTGTTGAGAAATGCAGTCCGGTCAGTGTCCTTTTCTTCCTGGGGCTCTGTGGCAGCTTTGCACTCAGTCCTGCTGTGAGAGCAGAGTAGTGCTTAATTTGTGCTTGATGTTTCCGGTGCGGGGCACCGGCACTTAATTCTGAGGGCCGGCGCTTAGTCTTCTGCCTCAAGCATTTACAGCGAGCAAAAGACACGTGGGAAAGACGGAGGAAGAGAAAAACGAAAAAGTGTCAGAAAGGGGAAAATCAGGAAGCTGACAGAGTGAGTTGAAGGGCAGGGAGTGGCTGTAAATGGACGGAAGAGGCCAGAGATGGCTTCGGGATTACTCTGCCTCTGTATTCCGTGCTCACACTTAATTGCAGCGGCCGCGTGTTTAATAGGAGGGCTTTGAGCACCGGCACCTTTTTATTTACAAATTAAGCGCTGGAGCAGAGGTGGGTATGGTGTCTGCTGGGCTCAGGGTTCGCTTGATGATTCCCCCCAACTTCCCTGCCTGCCTCCTCCTCTTCTATCTTGTGTTCCCGTAATCCTCTAGCAACCACTCCCCCCCTCCCTGGATCCAGAGGCTGCAGTCACAATAAATGCGCGGCTTCACAACAAAAACAAAATGAGTATCCCAGAGACGAAAGGCTGTATCCAAGAAAACACAAAAGCCGATGCTCGGAGCTCAAAACATGCGAATGCGAACCAAACAGACCTTGATCCAGCAGAAGAGAGAATAAAAAGGTTGCAAATGTTTTCGAAACACAAACAGGAGAGCTTGAGCAGCACAGCTTGTTATCTTCAAATGACAAACATAAAATACAGGCTGACAAAACTGGCGAGGTTTAGTCTCTTGGCAGCGGGAGGAGTTGCTTATGTGTTGCTTATTTTGTTTTCTCATTAGTCAGCCTCCACAGGCCTCTCCGGCAGGGCCTAATTTGTAAATACAAACATTCCGGTGCCCAAAGCTGTCCTCTGAAAATCGCGGCTGCCGCAATTAACGTGCGCGCACGGAAGACTGAGTTAACGTAATTCTGAGGCTATCTCAGGCCTCTTTAATACATTTACAGCCTCTCCTTGTCCCTTCGACTCACTCTTGCAGCTTTCTGCTTTCTTCCTTGGTGACGCTTTTTCGTTTTACTCTTCCTCACTCTTCCCCGTACGTGTCTTTTGCTCGCAGTAAATGCTTGAGGCATAAATCTGGGCAGATGGTAAATGCACGCAGGCAGGTATCTCTGGCTGGTTTGCGTTGTCATGTACAGATTTGGGGAGCAGGGAAGGGTTTTTCTGGCAGAGGGGAGAATTCTATGCTCCCCAATGTCAGAATAAACATGGAATTAGGCTTGGCTCGTGCGGCATCTCACCGTGTGGAATTACTCATGTGCCTGCACTAGAATAATGTGCTGCAAACATATCAGAAGCAGAAAGGCGAGATCGTGGAAGTGAGAGTTTCTAGGGAAATATAGATTTACCATACAGAGCCCACACGCATCAAACCTATACCTATGTATATATGATTGATAGCGCCACGTGGGCTACCAAGGAACAGAAACATGAACATTGACAACGGATGCTGGAGAGGAGCTCAGCATGGATGAACTGGCTCAGTGAGACATGATCTCAGTGTTATTCGCGACGTTAACGAACTCCGGAGACTTCAACCCGCTTTGCGCGTCACTGACTGTGAGTGACTATTTTAGTAACCAGCAGCATATAGTTGGCTGTGTTTCCGTTTGAGGAGGTCTGTCAGGCCCCACACAGTGCAAGAACCTTCTAGTTAGTCTTCAATCAATCAGAGTATTTGTAAAGTGCACTACTCACCCGTGAGGGTCTCAAGGCACTGAGGGTGGGGGAGGAGGGGGGTGGGGGGCTACTACTGCTCGAACAGCCATGTCTTGAGATGTCTTAAACCGGATGTACCTCTGGAAGGACATGGACATTTGTTGTGTGATTAGGCCGCACTGTATCAGAACTCCTTACCCAAGATGGCGTCATCCAAGGTGAGCTCCTCTGCAGCACATGTTGTGAATGCTCATATTTCTGTTTCCTGGTAGCCCTCGGCATCTGGTCAGATGGTCCGCAGATCCAGGATGGGCTCTTTTCCCCTTTTCCCCTCAAGCATCAGGCTCAGATGCTACTACTATTTTGCGCCATGAGTGTGGCACTTTTTTTTTTAACAGTGACTGGATAAGTGTTTGATTGCTGACCCTTGGTACCGCTGAGAAAAGGATCCTGTTGGTGGTGTCCCATACTTGTCTGCACTTTTCTTCATCAGCTGATCATTGCAGTATCCAAGGAGCTACAACATCAGTAGTAAACAGAAGCTACTCACCTGAGAACTGACAGTAAACAAAGAGTGCCACAGCACTTGGGGAAAAGGAGCACACAAGAGCACATCATTTCTGCACAGGCAGGAGGTTTGAGCGTGTTATACTTTGTCTCTTCTGCTTGTCTTACAACCAGTGCTTAATTTCCACTTTTAAATTAAATTTAACCACCAGCACTTATTTTTGAGGGCCAGCACTTAGTTTTCTGCATCAGGCATTTGCTGCAAGCAAAGACACATATGGGAAAGGTGGAGGAAGAAAAATAACGAAAAAGGGTCACAAAGGGAGAAAGCTGCAAGAGTGAACTGAAGGGGCAGGGAGTGGCTGTAAACGGATTGAAGAGGCTCGAGATGGCTCTCACATTTAAATGCAGCAGCTGCGTGCTTCAAAACAGAGCTTTGGGCACTGACATGTTTTTATTTACAAATTAAGCACTGCTTACAACCCTTTGACAAGTAGTGCTGCGAGAGCTTGTTAGGTGTTCAGTTATTTTTATCCTCAAAATAAACCAGCGAAGATTGTGTAAACGCATCAGCATGATCTGAAGTGACAACCGCCCCCTGGGAGCGCCTGCTTCCCCTGAAGGTGCATTTTACGCTCACTGCATTTGTCAATGCAATGTCTACACAACTCACTCCTGATCTCTCCGCTTCACCGCAGTACTTTCTTCCAGTGGGGGTTGTCGCTGCTCAGCAATCTGTATCCTAGATTGCTCAGGCTATGCCCAAAGTTTTTACAAATTTGATTAATTTGCACCTCTGCCTCCTCGGAGTATACATGGGTGTTGGTACAAATTGTATTGTTTTATGCCACTTCAGGTACCGGAGAGCTGAATCCCTGGGTATCTGTAGGGAGGATGGATATATGGCAATAACATGTCTACTTAAACAAGGAGGACTGTAGTTAGTTGGCAGTTATAAAATAAACTTTGTTAAAATGGCAGTTGTCATGTTCTCAAACTTCAAAGAGGCCAGTGTGCATCCAGCACATCCGGTGGGGGTCAGTTAAAAGTTCTGTAGCAGGAGGACCTCAGCAATATCAGTGGTTTGGGATTTTTCAAGTATTTTTGGCCCCAATCCTTTAAATTCTTCATGTGGAGCAGCCTTTTATCCAAGTGCTCAAAGGCTACTTCAATGAGCTACGTGTCTAGTTTTATGGAAGTCAGGCGCGGCCCGTCCTTTAGGGTGGAGTGGCCACGCCCCCCACCTTTTGCCCCTCCTGAAGAGTGCCTGTCAGACTGAACAAAGGTCAGTCTGACAGACACTCTTAATGTTCAGGTCAAGCAGCCAGGAGTGAGCCATGCGCGATTTGTGCAGACTCCTGGCTGCCTGAGCTGAACTTTGCTGGGCTGAAGAGGTCACAACTCCTGTGAGCGTGACCTCCTCGGCTCAGCAAAGGTGCCTCGAGGCCCTCCCCCGGGTGACGAAGGAAGTGTCACCCATTAATTTCGACCAGGGCGCTTCAGGGTTAAGCCCTGAAGCGCCCAGAGCGAGTGTCAATCAGTGACACTTTGTCACAGAGTGGGGTGGGGGCAGCAGTCTCAATGATCCTATCCCACTCTGTGACGAAGTTGGGACTGCTGCCTTCCCTCATTGGCTGACCCTGGTCAGCCAATGAGGGAAGGCAGCAGTCCCAACCCTCCTGGGACCTCCGAGGCTGAAGGTAAGTGTGTGTGATGTTTGAAAATGAATGTTTGGTGCGTGCATGTTTGAATGATGACGAGTGTTGTTAATGGATGTGCATGCATGTGCGTGAGTGTGAAAGAATGAGTGGGAATGTGCTTCCCTCCCACCCCCCCTCCTAAAACTGCCGGCCGCCACTGATGGAAGTGGAAAATGACACTGCAGTAAATACAGACAAGGATGAACAGGGTTGTGGCACCCATGTGTTAATAATGTTAATTAGGTGCATTAAGAGACAGGTGCCTTTGACACATGTAGGTCGGTGAATGCATTCATGCATGTCTAAAGGCCCACTCCCTGGCTCGTCTGGGTAAATCATTGGCCTACATGGGCTCGCTTATTTATGTAATAAATACATACAAGTGCTGCATCCTCCCTGACTTTAGGAATAATTCAGAAGATTACAAGAAACTTTCTGCACAATTTATAAAAGTGTAGTCGGGCTGGAGACAGATATCTTGCAAAAGAATGCAGCGTTCTAGAGTGAATACTGTGCACAAACAGGAACAGGCAGGTGCTTTAAAGGCTGCTGTTTAAATTAATACATTTTACATAACAAATCTACATCTTCAAAACAAATAAAGCTTATATTAATAATAATGTTCTTATACGCATTTGGTCAATTGAAGCAGAATCTAGGTCCACATGTATGAAGTGCTTTTGATGTTGCAAACGGGCCGATTTGCATTTTCACATGTGCCAAGCCCTAATAACGATTCTGTAACCTGTTACCGAATCACAATTTGGGTTTGCGGTTCATTATTAGGAAGGGGCGTGTTCAAGGAGTCCCTTCCTAATACCGAATCGCAGTGGTATATATGAATGTTTTTCAACCAAAATGCAGTAATTTTAGCTATTCACAAATGGGAAGGGGTCCCCAAAGGACCCCTTCCCCTTTGAGAAAGTTTGTAATGTTTGTAAAAACATTTTTCAGAGCAGGCAGCGGTCCCACGGAGAACTGTCTATTCTTCAAAAATGAAAAAAAAATAAACTTTTTCTTTTTTCTTTTTTAAACGATTTAAGGAAAACAGGCTTCATTAAAAAAAATATTGTTTTATTTAAACCCAATCACAGACAGGTGGTCTGTTGAACCCAGCAGGCCACCATCCCTGTGATTTTTACGATTCCCAATGGGTCGCAAAGTGAGACCTACCTCATTAATATTCATGAGGTAGGTCTATTTGCAGCCCACTAGAAATCGCGAAATGTGTCAAAGGCACATTTGTACATTGCTGTTTACAGTTAGGAAATAGCGAAGAGCTAAGACTCGCAATATGGTAACCTCAAACTATTACCTGCGTGCATGCGGCACCAGTCCCTGTCAGAACATGAACTGTTGAGAAGGTTATCATCACCAGTGACCGTCCCTCAAGTGTGTTTAACAAAGAGATGCAGTGTGGTTGTGGTGAAGCCTCTTGGTTGGCCAGCATGCCCATGGAGAGGTCCTGTGTGATGCACCGTCCACATGCTGCGGTAGTTACTCTACCAGATGCTGCGGTGCTTGGCTGTCGATGTCCCTGCGATGATGCAGAGCCTTAACCCAATCAGATGAGAGGAGGGAGGGCCTGATGATGACAGCCTTCAATAGTTCAAGATGTTTTTGGGAGTCGCATGTGTGGGTCTGGATGGTGGATCTGACTGTGGAGCTTGTCTTTCCAAAGAAGCTGAGTTGGGGCCAGGCCACTTGAGACTTTTTTTCTCACATGCTCATGGATAACCTGGAATTCACATATAAGTTCAGTTACTAAAGGAGGCGAAAGCCCTCCTGATTCAAGTGAGAGCTGGAGGTGGCAGGAGATCTGTGGAGGAGCACAAACTCTGTCTTGGTGGGGGTAAAATCTCAAGTGTCACCTGGCAACCATGTCCGGCTCCTGTTTGGAAGTGCTTTCAGATGCTGGATGCTGTTTGTCAACAATAATTTAATATATAGTTATGCATCATCTGCAGGTCAGTGATTAGATACATTTTGGTTGGCGAGCGCAACCCTTTCAGGGTTTCACTAAGGGATTAAAGATGATTGTGAACACTGATGAAGACATGAGGTCACTGAGAGACACCAGGTCCCATATTACAAAGATGGAGAGAAGCCATGTGGAGCGTCTTTAACCAGGTGTGCTGGGTGCAGACGCGGTCCGTGCGCCCTATCACAATAAATGCACCGGTCCTCTTTGAGATACAACAGTGTGCGAGAGCAGAACACAATGCGTACCCTCCTTCTCCTCCCCACTAAATGCTAAATGTATCTCAATAGACAACCTTCGCTCTTCACCAAAGCATCTAAAGTCAAGGCTACAGCAGACGAGCAAGAAGGATAAAAAGTTCCATATCTCACCAATTACTGACATCCTCTTGCGCACATTGTTGAAATCCAAGATGGCTAACAGCTCATATGTTTTGGTTTCTCCCATTTCCACCACGGTGATAGTTTCAGGTGTGCGAGAGCGGAACACAAAACCAAAGTTCCGGGCCGCTGTGACAAGGGCACCTTCATCAGGAGACTGAGCCTGGTAGACCAGCTGACCTGGAACACAAGAGAAAAGTGCTGGCTTTGAGAGGAAAGCCCTTTATTGAGATAATGCTGACACAACATTGGAGCATCAATCAGAACAGTGCTTTGTTTTAACACATTTTCTCTCCTTGGCAGCCTTTATGCCATGAAACCTCTATGACTCTTCATATGCTTTCTTTTACATGTATTATTGTGCTTATTCTGTGAAGTCTCTCTTATTCCCTGGGTGTAGATATCTCGAGTCTTCCCACATTCTCCTCCCAAAAGTGGGGAGCATCATGTGTGGCCATGACAGTGCAGCTCCCAACATTGGGCACACCGGCTCATTAGGACATCTCCAGGCTTGTGGTGGGATGAAACCAAAGACAAGAAGTCAGGCCCCTTCTCCAGAACAGTCGTAAAGCTCTTGTGAAAGAATGTTGTGTTTTATTTCGTACATACACATCTTGGCCCAGTTCTAACAATACTTTGCATCGGGTTTGTGTTAATACTTTAAAGCACACTTGACTCCAAGTCTACTTGTGGGATTAACAATCCGGTGCAAACTAAGATTTTGCATCAGATCGGAAGAGAAAGTAACGTAAAACTGAGCAATGCGCTAACTTGCATTTCTTTGCATCAAGGGGGCGTTCCATAGGTGGTGCAAGGGCGTTCCCATGCAACCAGCCATGAATCTTCATGTGAATCCAAAGAACTCTAGCTAGGGAATTGCTCTAAAATCCTGCATCTCCCTTAGATAAATGTTTTCATTTCTCCTTGTTTTTCCATCTTTGCATGTGTGCTGCATTCCCCCGTCCGTACTCCTCAGGTACTCCTGAATTCCAGGAGTAATCGAGGAGTAAACCCTGATTACTACAAGAGAAAGCCACTCATACAGCAATCTTTGTGAATCTGGCCTAGGGTGTCTTCACTGGTAACAGAAGGGTAATGTTCTTACAATTAGATGAACAGTGCAGCACTGCCACAAAGGCATTATCAAGCACCACCCTTACAGCTGAGAATTCCATCTCACATAGTTCAGCTCTTACATTTTTAAATTTTTCTAATTGACTGAGGTCTGAGGACTATGCACCGTTTCCCAATCCAAAAGTTCTGTTTAAGTGGCAATCCTTGGGGACTGCTTTTGATATACATGTAGCTTGTACGTGGGAGCTGCCTGCTTCTATGCACTACTTTACGATACATTGAAAGCTATTCACCCTACCTGCCATGTCACTGCAAATATCTACCATTATCAAAGGTAGCTATAGGGTTAAGTAAAAACACAGCTGTGAAAAAATCCATAAACATTTCTTTAAAACACCTACAGTCACCAGTTATGTCAGGCAGCGCTAAAATATGTTGCCCCTCAAAAAACAGTTCATGACCGCACATATGATGTTACCGATAACTTCATAAATGACATCATAAATGGTCCCACTGATGACATCACATTTCACCTCACACCTGAAACACCTACACTGCAGGCCTAGTGGCATGCACATTTAAATGTAACTTCGGATTTAAATGATTTATAATTGTTAACTGATGGTAGCACTCCCTACACATATTACAAAGAGTTTGCATTAAAGTTCGCTCATATGACATTCATCTTTTATGTGGGATTTTTTATTGTAATTATAGAAGAGGTTGTAAAAAGCTACTTGTCACTTGAAGCAGCTTTGGGTGAAAGTCTGAGCTGTGTGAGTCATTGCATTTAATTATGATCCTCCCTGGGAGAGCTCAGAACATATCAGACCTTCTGCCCTAGACTGACCCTGCAGACCCTTTACCAGGGAGAGAGTCTATCTGTGCTTGCAGGCTGCTTCACTGGATGTAAACCCAATATCTGGACCCCTCCCTCAAGCCTGCCTCTCCCAAAGGAATACTGTTAGGGACCTGGAGCAAGCAGAGAGGCAAGACTTTCCCACCAAAAACCTGAGCCTAAATATGTTTTGTATATATATTTCATTAGATATTAGAGGTAAGATAAACTCTCTAAATTTGGCTTAGGTTCCTCTGCAAAAGTGAGAGTTTGTTTAGGGTCAGCCTATGGTGCATCTGAGGCTTAGAAAACACATGAGCAGAGCTGTGGTTATTCCCTTATTTAATAGTCGCTTGGTCCAGGCATTAATTTACCTCTTTAGTGCCTTGCCTGGTAACCATTGCAGAGCACGAAGAGAAGATGCTTGTGTCCTAACTAACAGGCCAGCAGAATCCGGTGTTTACTCTGTTCACCTGGTGTGAAGGCTCCAGTGCTTGTAGGACATGGCATGGTTAGGTAGCTGTGAGGCCAAAAAGTCCCACAGATTAGAAAGTTTCGAGGCCAGGCTGTCCCTTTCTACCTGTTAATGGCTGTGGAAAGGAGGAGTGAGGTGTTGGTGTTGCACCTACTGGTAGTGCTTCATTTGTAAAACAATAAGTGCCAGGGCCCTCGTCAGGAGGCCACTACAGACTGCACCACACATTGCCCCCTGGCGGCTCTGCCAGTGACAGTACCAACACATCTACTAGCCATCATCACTACAATGACAATTCAGATTATTCCAGACCCCAAAGTTGTAAGAATAGCTTGGGTGGGGGGTATTAGTCATTTCTAATGTATATTGAATTAATAAACAACAGTGATTGGGCTTATCTCTAAATTAGACAAACAGTGCCACCATGTGGCAGACTGTCATAATATGTCAAAATAATAAGAATTAGAGGCACAAATAATGAGGGCGACTGCTGCCATGGAATGGCAGTTACCTATGGGTTTGGCCTGTCGGGTGACTTTAATGATGGCATATTGTGGCTGTAGCCGCTGTTGTGGTGGAATTACTTCACGGTCATTTTGCTGACGTTGATGAACTTCGGTAGACTGGCCGTGGCTGGCAAATGGCTATATACTGTAATTTGCAACATTTGGCAATGTTAAATGTGGTGCGTATGTGCTTAACTCCTGTGTTGTCTTCTTGTCTGTGTGACACAATACGCGCTGTGTTCAATGTCCGCCAGGATAGATGTACACATATTACTTATGTGGGTGCCTTTGCCTCACCTGCTCTCATGTGATCCCATTTCGGGTTTCCGCGCCTCCATCACTAAATCCCCCATCCTACGCATGCTCTGTCTCCCAACATCCCACCTGCCTCCAACCCCCCATCCTTTTTAAGTTTGGGCTCATTTGCTGCGCTTGCACATGAATTATACTTGGGTATAACATTTCTGCCAACCACTTTTAAAATCCGCCAGCCGTCACTGCATGTGACCCAAGATACAGTCTGCAGGCACAAATGGTTAGGACAAAAAATGGCAACTTTCTAAAAGTTGCATTTTCAGAATTGTAACTTAAAATCCAACTTTACCATTAAAGAGGAATGTAAATTCTTTAGACACCAAACGTGACATTCCTACCTGCTCCTAATTGAAAGTTATCACACATTAAATGTAATAAGGTAACCCAATGAAGAGGTAGGCCTTGCAGTAGTGAAAAAGAAATTCAATAGTTTTTCACTACCAGGAAATATAAAAGTTTAAAGTACATGCCCAACTTTTAAATTACACTGCAGCCTGCCCTATTGGGCTGTTTAGGGCCTGCCTTTGGGGCAACATGTATTAAAAAGAAAAGTTTAGGCCTGACAAAAAGCTTATACTACCAGGTCAAAATGGCATACAAAGGCCACAATGGCTGGTCTGAGACATGTTTGAAAAGGCTAGTTGGGTGGGTGTAACAATCAGTGCTTTAATCAGTGGAATTTAATTTACAGACCCTGGGTACATGCAGTACCACTTTACTAGGGACTTGTAAGTAAACTAAATGTGCAAGCTGGGTGCAAGCCAATGTTACAATACTTTGGGGATTGAGCACACACACTTTAGCACTGGTTAGCAACAGTAAAGTGCACAGAGTCCTAAGGCCAACAAAAACGAGATCAGCAAAAATAAAGGAGTAAGGCAAAATGTTTCGAGGAACACCACCCTAAGAATGACAGGTCTAGCAGCCCTGTATCCAAGATGTAGCCCCAAGCTGCAGGTAAGCGGTCTACATACAAGAACGGAGCATTCATAAACAGGTACAGCTCAAAGCAAGAAAGGCTATCACGCTAGCAGAACTTTACACCAACAGAGATTACAATGTTCTAAGGATACTGAGGATAACAAGAAAGGCATGCATTAGGACTGTGCACCAGAAGGTCTATACCAGCCGTTAATGACTGTCTTCCCTTCTGTTTTCTTCAATGAATCTTCAGTCTTCGGTTGTTCTGATAACAATTACAGCCCTCAGCGAAATGGGACTTTCTAGTAAATTTATGATTTTCCCTCACAGAAAAAGGTGCTGCGTGACATCTGCTTAATTAACCTCAAGAGATATTCCACTTTGGAGGTAAGTAAAAATAAATCATGGGATATGCCTTATGCAGTCATACAACTGGTTCAGGTCCCATTGCCAGGAAGGAGCCGTGGTGGGGCCCTTCCACTCTTCTCCATCCGCCCAAACTGAACTGGACAGAGCCTTGCTCAAAGTGGTTTCTTCAGCCCATCAGCAGATAATCAGCAGAGCATGTCTGGTACCGACTGACATTTTGTCAAAGCTACTTTGCCTTAAGCAAATGATGTTTAGTTGAGAGGAAGTTAACTGGAATCTGCTGTATTTATGCGGGGTAACTTGTGATGCAGTCATGTTGCTGGTCACTTTTAGTCCCTTGGAATACAAATGTAACATCTGTTTCAAGTGTGAATCATACATTTTGTGTTTTTTTGCAATGTGGCTGAGACTAAACCGAGTCATGAAGGTCAACTGAAAACTAGAGGGTTAGGGAGCATAGCTCCCCTGTCCTCCAATACTATGAGCTGACTGGGGCCCATGAACAGAAAGATATACACGTCCAGGATCTAAGCGTAACTAACATTACAGCTGATTTCTCTCCAAGAACATGAGCGATGCGTTGACTGGAGACTCTACTTACAGTAGTATGACGCTCCCTTCGCTGGCTGAATAATGGTGCAGAACGCTGCCCACAGCCTTCCACTGTCACTGACTCTCATCAAATGTTCAACTTGTATTTGATCTGCCACAGAACAAAGCCTAGAACCTCAAATCATTGATCATCTAGTGCTGCTCGTGGGACCTTAGCGCAGATCTAAAGTTTCTAAGAAAGCTCACCTTCCTTCTTCTCCTCCGACATAGCTGTGTGGCAAAGAGCAAGCAACCGGAAGAACTCCTGCGTGCTTGGCTCTTCCAGTTTGATGGACTCAATCAAGCTGTGATCGTGGAACACAAACTTTGGGTCAGCCAGTGGGTTGAATGAAAAATCCACTTTTTCAGTATGCTAGGGAAAGTTTAAAGAAAAAGGTAAGGGGTTATGTATATTGTTTTACAACATAATTGCAGTTGTACATTTCCATTTCAGTGTGAAAAAGTTATAACCACCTTCCAAAGCAAAAATCCAGAAATCCCTAAAGAGAAAGAGAGAGAAAAAAGAGAAAAGAGAGAGAGAAAAGAGAGAGGGAAAAGAGGGAGGGGGCGGCATATATATCATTATACATATATATATATATATACAGAAGATCAAAAAATATAGATCCTCTATTTACAGCAAAGAGAATGAAAATAAAACCTATCAGTGCATGGGGCAGCAAAATGTTAGTTACTTCGACATAAAGAACACTTGCAGTTTGTGATAATATTCAAGCTTTGATATAAAAAAAGAACTGAAGCATTAACTAGTCTCTTACCTCTGTAATTTCCACTCTGTGTCCTGCAAAATCTGTCACTTCACCTGAGGAGTAAAACAAATAGAAAGTAAGAAAGACGTCAAGGGGCTCAATGCTGTTTCTTCAGATGATGCAGGCGCGCAATGATGACATTAAATACTCCACTCGACCCCAAGCAGTAAGGTACCTCGTCTTCCTTGGGTAAATTCACAAACAGCCCCAGAATGCATTAACACGTGGCCCACTTGGTGCTCTAACATGGAGAAAGGGAGTGCAGTGGGTCACCGGCGATAGAGACAACTCATCATTTCGCATAAAGAGGTAAGGATGTTGCACAATGCCGCAGTCCCCCTGTCTGCGTGATCCATACACAAGCACAGGACACGGGGCGCCCTGGATCATGACTTGTGAACACCCTCTGACATGTACTGACAGGGGAGCTGAGGCAGTAGACATAGACCAAGCCAACAGCAGACTTACCTACTGACACCCACTGCACCTACCTGACCTGGACCATTCTCATGCTTTCCTATTATGATCAAGTGATTTGATGAGGTTTTTACCAGTTTCAGAATCTGCAACAAACAGGACATCACAATAGAGTTTTTTGGGAGGTAAGTGGGTTCCTCAAGAGACTCATACACAACGTTGAGTCTAATGGGCAAGAGATACGGCTGACTTTGATCTTTTCTGCAGGCTTCAGGGTGGGTGTCTGCGACTTAACACCCCCTTAATAAATCTTCTGTGTGATAAATAGTTGGGTGCAGGTGCTTTCAGTCGGGTATGGTGAGGTGTCTGTCAGATTTCACCAAGAACTTTTACACACACAGACAAAAACGCACACTCTCACTCTTTCTGTTTCCAAAGACTTAAAAATTGTTGGTTATTTCACAGAATAATGTGCTTTCACTCACTTAGGGCCACAAGAATGAACATCTGAATTAGCGATCTCCTAATTGCGATTTCCTGCGAATCGCAATTAGGAAATCGCTAATTTAAATGTATGAAACTCTTTAGAGTTTCATATGGGATTCAAAGTGGGTTGCAAATAGACCTACCTCAATAATATTAATGAGGTAGGTCACAATTTGTGACCCATTAGGAATCGCAGCCATCACAGGGATGGTGGCCTGTTGGGATCAGCAGACAACCATATCTGTGATTGCTTTTAAAATAAAGCAATTGTTTTTAACACAGCCCGTTTTCCTTAAGGGATAACAGGATGCATTTAAAAAGAAAAAAATGAAACATTTAAGTTTCATTTTTTAAGAGTAGGCAGTAGTCTGGGGCACCATCGCCTGCTCTTAAAAAATATTTTCCCAACCATTCTCAATTGCAAATGGGTTACCACCAACTTTCTACTGGCGGCAGACTGCGAATGTTTTGCCACCGCATTTTGGTCACAAAACATTTGTACATACCTTTTAGATTCTGTATTAGGAAGGGACGCCCTCAACATACCCCTTCCTAATACTGAATCGCACCACCCAAATTACGATTCAGTAACAAGTTACCAACTAGCAATTTTGGCTTTGTACATCCCAAAAAGCATTTTTCTAGTCAGTGAAGGGAACATGATACTAGTGCTTTGTACATGTGGCCCTTAGCACCCCTACTAATCTACATTCTTCTCCCTTTCCGTTTTCCTTTAAGCCCCTCTTGTGCACCCTAATAGTTGTCTAATGTACTTTAACATTATATGCCAGCATGATTGTTGGAAAATCTGAAACTCACACCTCTCTAACCTTATGGAGGAAGCTATGCCACTGGATTCTGTATGCACTTTCTTTCAATATGTGGATCCCAGACCTGAAGGTATGTATCTGGCTCTACTACTGCCGAGGGACATTTAAATGCCACCAATATGGCACACATACTTGGTACTTAATAAGGTCCTGATTTATTCAGATTGATTGGTGCAATGTGGAACTCTGGACATGTTTTGATTTTAAAGACAGACGCTGTAGCACGCCAGATGTTTCTGGTTTTGTAATTCTGGGGATCTGGCTCTGTCATACGACAGTAAAGCACACATTACAATGGGTCCCTGGTGGGCCCTATATTTATGCCCTGGACATTAATGGCAAAAACACTGATTGAGTTCCGAAAAATGTTAAGGTCATGTGACAAATCCAGAATTATGCGAAAAAACACTGTTGTCACAGAAACACATAATTCCAGTGGTCCTGCAGCATTGTGGTCGTCATTGCCCACCTTTGTGTTGTTCCTGAAATCCATCTGTGGGAGAAATAGACCTTAACAGCAATTTAATTCCTGTTTCTATTTCACAAGTTTTACTTAATCTTACATTCCTTAAAAGAGTTAGCTATTTCCATCATGTTGTGTTTCTGTGTTTTTTTCGCAAATCGTATTATTTTTGTACAGTGCACACTTTCGCGGCTAGTGTTTATGACGAGCCTCATTTGAGCGCTCTGGCGCTGAGGGTGAAGACAGTGCAAGTTTCTCACAGTGCCTGTTAGTAGGGCGGCCTCTCTGCAGAGCACACAGAGCAACAGTCGTATTCCAGTTGCATTTGAAATTCTGTGTGAATGTGTGTGTGACAGGGTTACATACTAGTCAAAATATTGGCACGGTGAACGTAAAAGAAAAAGTGCTTACATGGGAGTGAGTGCACTGTATGTTTGGGGCGGTGAAGTCACGTAGATGCAATGAAGTGCATTCAGAAGAGAGTGAAAAGAGGGTGCTGAAGAGGAAAGAGATGAGGTTTAAGATACGCAGTTGGATGAGACATGGAGAGTTAAAGGGCAAACCTATCTAACATAAAGTGCACAAGACTGAAGACCGATACTCCTTCTACAGGCCTCAAAAATATTAAATTCACAGGCTCACTATTTCAGAATTTAAACATTTTCAATATCAAGTACTTACAACAAAATCATTGTTGTTATTCATTTATCTTTAATAACATTACAAAAGAGACCCAGCTAAGAAAACTACCACAGGTTGGATAGGAAAAAGGATTTTCCTGTTAGGTTAGAAAAACCCTCACCCACCAGGGTGTTGTTTTGAGAGCACCATTGGTGGCTATAATGTTTAAATCCAGAAAAAACAAATGTTCCTTGCTCATTGTGTGAGTGCATTTCAGGAACTGGTCCTGTCTGTTTAACTCTAAAAATGTCACCACTTGTGTCTCATCCCTTTTCCAGATAACCAAAATGTCATTGATGTATCTTTTCCACAATACTATGTTGTCTCTGTACGTATTAGTAGGGTTTAGGATTTTCTCTTTCTCTAGATTATGGACATAGAGACCGGCCAGGTGCTTCCCATGCTGGTCCCGTGTTTCTGAAGGTACAAATTTTTCTCAAACTTAAAAAATGTTTTGGTTAGGGCCCAGAAACAACATTCCATGACCACATTCCGTGGTGTTTGGTAGTCCCACTCTAAGTCACAGATAACCTCCTCAATTATGTGTAATGTGTCAGGATGAGGAAGACTGGTGTATAGGCTTTCCACATCCAGTCCTCTTAGTATCTCATTTTCTGGATCAAAAAGTCTGTCTTTCAAAAGACACAGTGTGTCCCACGTACCCCGTAGGTCTTAGCACGCCCGCTCTGTAGTGGAACGGGAAGAAACCCAATGATGAAGCATGCCACCAAGGGGTAACCCCGGTGGGTGAGGGTTTATCTAACAGGAAAATCATTTTTCCTCTCCATCCTGTGGTAGTTTTCTTAGCTGAGCCTCTTTTATAATGTTACATGGGCTATAAGGAGGACAGACCCAGCCCCACAACCTCATTCTACCTCTTTGTTTTTGCACTCATTTATCTTAAACAGCTAACAACCACTGACAAAGCCCAAAGTCCTGGCAAGTTTTAGGTGTGTGTCAGCTGTTATATATCTGGATGCAATAAGAGAAAGCTAAGAGAGAAACCAAAATATCCATCAGGTGGCACACTATGGGAATCACAGAAATTTAGTATACATGTTTAAGCTACCCTCGCTCCCTTTAGAGACCCCCCCACTTTGTTCATCTCATGGTAAACCATGTATGCGCATGTTTCTATATGATCGGTGGCAGCCAGCAACTGTGGGTGCTTCCCTAAGCCTGGTTAGAGCATTTTCTTCCAAAGTGGATGCCCCACACAAGGCCCTGAAATTGTTTCACCGTACAAGTTACGCACCACAGTAACTGTTGAACATATTATACACTAAGATATGGTGCAGTTTTTAATGGGCTTAAATATTTCAAAACTACACATTCACAATTGCTTTATAAACCATCCTGCGTTCTCAATAAATTATTAAAATTTGCTTTAAAATGCACCACTTGCGGATCAATCTTTTTTCAAATTGTTCTCGGGGGTAGGACACTCTAAGCCCCACATTTGTCCATGGAACTTGCTCACCTCGCTCGCTACATAAAAGTCATACCCAACTTTTTACACCCCACCACTTTCAAATGTCACCAGCCCCCACTTCCGACGGGCAGAGAAAACAGATGGAAGAAATTGTTGGAGAAAGAGGGAGCTAGAAGAATAGATAAATAGAATAGTTAAGTAGGGACTGAAAGGGGCAAGAGAGTATGTGAGGCCAGAGGGTGAGGGACGCAGAAGCACAAAAGGGCAATGGTCAGTGCCTTAGAAATTCAGCTTGAGAATGCTACTTTGAGTAGCTATGAAAGCAAAGAAGGAATGTGAGTATCTGAGGTCCTCAGGTCATTTGAAATCAGTAAGATGTACCTAAAGGTGTTCAATTAGCTCACCGATTTGTACCTCATGGTGATTTGCAAGAAGAGAGGCCATTCCTCAACAACAGGCCCTGCTCTATTCGAGTCACTGGATTTATTAGTCCATTTTCTAACCTCAGTTGTATTCTCACCACCGCAGTAACCTCCCTCCTTCTTTGGTGTTTTCAAGAAGATGAAGTAGTAAGGGAGGTCAGGCCTGCCTTCTGTACCCACCGTAGGATTTGCCGTCGATGGAGCACTTGTTGAAGGTCATGATGTTCTGGGTCAGGGTTCCAGTCTTGTCCGAGAAGATGTATTTGATCTGGCCAAGCTCCTCGTTGAGAGTGGTCGTCCGAGCTTCCGCCGGCGTGTCCTTCTTCGGGTAGTACATCTTCCGGTCCCAGTTAATGTAGAAGCTGTTGCCCAACCGAATGATCTCTACACTGGGTTAAAAGCAAACGAAAGCACCAGAACAATACAGAGTTAATATGGAAACGCAACATGCCTTCCTGCTGAAAGATCTCTTGAAATGCACGAATTTTAGCATAACAAAATAGCAATTATCCATAAATAGTAACAAGCCTATCCCTTCAATCAGCTAATGAAATATTTTTTACAAGTTTTCATGAATGCTTGCAGATAAATGCAAATATTGAATTTAGCTATTGGGTTGTTAGTATCTCTGGATAATATCAAACCCGAACTACTATAATTAAATGAAACACTTTTTATCATCATTGTATCTATATAAGATGAACCACAAAGCATTACTGGCATTTCTCAGCCAGGGAGAAAGAGATCACGGCTTGCTGCTGTTGCTATGGAGACAATTTACAGAAAGAAGAGAAAATAACTAGGAGAAACTAACATAATTCTCCTTGTTATGCCTCCTCTGGGAAGGTCCAGCAGGTTTGGCGCATTCCCAGGTCTATAACTTATGATAAATCTGGGAATGCGTCAAAATCCAGGGGTGTGGCATTTAAACACCCATTCACCACCCATGAAATACCTCCCTGGGGCAGAGTAATACAAGAAGATTTGCGCTGCGTTGCTGTGGATTTATCAAGCCACTCAGGGACACACAAGGTGGCCTTGTGCGGCCTGTTAAATCGCATTTTAAAGGTTGCATTGTTTTGACCCCATTGTCTGGTGCAAAAGCAATGCGACCCTTTCATAACTCCCCCCCCCCCAGTTTGTTGACAATGTGTTTTAAAGTAACTAAACTAACCATCCCAGTTGAAGAGATCATTTGATCCACTTTGAGGAAATTTATGATTGGCTACTTGGTTTGGGGTATTTCCAAGCAGAAACCTTAATATGCAATCAGGGTTCTCTTGGGAGTTCTTTCCTTGCTAGCAACTGAGCTTGCATGAGTCCTTGAGGATTTAAAATAACATGACCTTGCTGTATGATGACCACAGACTGCCAGGAGCATGCACTTAAGGAGAAGAGTTTCTCTTCTTTGCGGCATCACCATAGTCCTGAAAGGGAAAACACTTCCCATCCGGAATCACGGGCCTCAAGCTCCTGTTTGAACTGACACTCATGTCTGCATGTCAGCTGCTCTGACTTCTGGGAGAGAAACAAATCTAGGATTAAGGAGGCACCCTTTTCTCCAGGGTGTGAAGTCTAAGCCATGGCACTCCTCTAGACTAGGTGGCTTGATCTAGGTTTCCAGAGATTGACCGATCATCCTGCGATGCCTTGTCAGCTGCTCTGGTGATCCCCCTAAGTGCAGTAACTCATTCCTATCAGCAGAGTGCATCATGGGGGATTGGAGGCAAAGGAGGACTATGGCCTGACAAGGCTGCCTTGGGACCTAGTGCAAACAAAGAAACAACTTTCCCAGTAATAACTGGGAAGCAAAATACATCTATAATGTGGATGCCATGGGCTGCCTCACATCACTAGGTCATGGTGTCACCGCAATCGCTGCACTTATAATACGCCCCTCACAAATGAATATATGAGAGTATTATTTTTCATGGAAAGCATGGTTATGGTTGCGAGGAACCTTCTAGCAGACTATAACGTAATAATTATATAGCTCTTACGACCACTTCTATGTGGGGCGCCGGTGCACTTGTCGGCATAGCAGCATGCTAAGGCAGGGAGGGTGATTGGTTGGAAGTAAGTTTGTTGTCTTTGTTTTGATCCTATGGGGGTATTTTTACATGTGGTGATTGATGACATCAAGGTGCAGGTGTGGTGGACACAGCATTCTTTAAAAAAAATTAGCGGGCAGAACCCATGAAGTGGTAGTGTACAGAAACAGCCCTGCTGAGTGTCACGCATCTCGCGTTAGAATAATACATTTTGCATTATTGCAATGCCTGAGATTGTCACGCAAGCCCGGAAGTTCAGTAAAACCTTCTTGTTCCAGTTTCTCACTTTGCTAGGTAACCTACAAGTAGTGTTTATCAAAGGCCACAAGGTGGCGCTGGTGTACAACGAGAGGAGTAGGACTCTCGATACAGTGCGATATTTCTTTGGTTCCCTCGTATTCATCACTTTATTTTGGTTGCAAGAAAGTGTCACTCATAGTCGTCGAAATGTCACTCATAATTCCACTGAAATTTTGAAAATGTCACACATAACAATCTGAAACCTTGGCAGCTATGCAGAAATGAAGGATAAAGCAGGAGACATGTTGTGTCTGTGTGGCTGCCAACGGGTGGGTCCGCCTGTAATTACCGTTGAACTGACCAGCAGAGCCACATTTACACAGTATCACCCCTGCCCTCTCCCCATGCAAATAATATTCGCGTCCTTCCACCATCCGAATCAAATACCTAACTAGTGGTATGTAGCCGGCGCTTCCATGTGGCGGCGTAAGGCAACTAGCTCAGGGCACAAAAGTACTAACAAAGGCTCCCAACATGCCTTATTCATAGCATCCACACCAACAAAATTATATTTTGCCTGGAGCGGTGAATATCCTTGCAGAGTTTCTGCTTGTTATTTTAACTTTTTTACTGCTAGATTCTGGCCAGTCCTAAAGGTTTTCCACTGGACCGAGAGGGCTGTATATTTTTTAAGTAATTAATCCCAGCGCTTCTCTTTTAGGCAGATGCAATGGACTTGGCAATTGTTGGTTGTTCCCATTTCAGTACTATGGGTGGAGTTCACTTTATGTGCACTAGGGGGTAGCAGCGCACCACACTTACCCTGTTAGCCCTGTTGCTGTCACTTCAGCTTCAATTCCCCAGCAGCAGAGACCCACCTACCTGACGTAGAGAGAGATGGGGACGACGGTGTTGAGAATGATGACGTAGGACCAGAACATGAGGAAGCCGGACATGGAGGGGTTGGTGACATCCGATAGCCAGGGCAGGTAGACCTGGAAGTAGCGCCCGGTGTACGCCTCCCAGATACCGTTCCCGATGGCCAGAATGATGCACATCCCAGCCAAGAACACGAAAATCTGCAAGAGTTTGACAAACAGGCAAAACTTTACAAAACAGCCATAACTTATTTTCAGATAGTGGTTCATTCGAAATAACAGGCAGAGCCGAGGCCCGTTTTAAGGGAACTCACTTCATTGTATGGATTTAAGGCAGTCGAATGCAGATATCAGCAGCGGGCTTTTAACTTTCTGACTTTCTTACCTACCGCCCTACAATTTCTAGTACATAGCCTGCTAGTCTCCAACTTGAATCCTAGCAAGGGCACTCCAGCCTTTCATCCTTCCGAGGTCGATAAATGTGAGCCCCCTGAAATTGATTTCAAGTGATGTAGCAAGAGTTTCTAATGTTCAATAAACAGTGCTTATTGTATAAGTTACTTACCTTCGCTAACAATATATCTGGTAGAGACATATTCTAGTTGCAGATTCGTAACCGTAGAATTTCCCCAGTCATCAGACTGGATCCAGAGATTTAGGTAGCGTCGGTCAACTTCGCGGGTGTCGTTGGCATCGTGGTCGCCGTGATGGTGTCGCAGTCATATATAGGCACCACTCTGGCGTGCTGACGTCAGTTCTTTTCTTTTTGCGTCAGCCTACGCGCACATCCGGAGAAGAGCTACCCCAGTCATTTTTAGAATATATACGACATTTTGTTGAATCCGTTTTTGACTAGTTTTGGTTTGCGTTGAGGGATGTCTCGTAAATCCAGATTCAAGCCCTGCGACCCCTAATTACTTATTTTGTGAGCTGAGGCTGTGCAATACATCCATCCTGCCAGTGCCTGACCATTGGGAAACTCACAAAGCTGGCAGGTTGGACCAGAGGACATAGTACGTATCTTTAGCACCAGCCTTGTGCTTCTTGATTATTTATTGTATATTCCATTTGTTCCATTTTTCTTTGTAATCACATATATTTTAAAACTTTTTTCTATCTACCAAGCCGTTTACAGTCTGTGTTCTTCTTCTCAAAGTATTTCACACAAATAAAGAACAACACTGTGAGATTAAAATAACACCAATAAGGTGTAGTGTCAATCGTATCTCACACCAGTTTAGATTTCTTATATGGTGCATACATGTATTGTTATGTTATGCTATGCTATGCTATGCTATGGGGATTTGTAGGGCGCAGCTTATCACCCGTAACGGTATCCCTGCGCTGGAGCAGGAGCCTGGGCCTGGAGGTGCTCCTAGTGGAACATCCAGATACTCAGTTTCTTGAAGAAGTTGAGGGGTGGAGTGGCATTTCAAATGCGTAGAGGGAGTTTGTTCCAGCTTTTGGCTGCGATGAAAGAAAAAGTGTGTCCTCATGTCTTGCTTCTGCGGATGCAGAAGAATTGTGCGAGGCAGAGAGAAGTGAAGCATAGGTGTCTGGAAGGTTGGTAGAGTTGAAGTTGGTCATTGAGATAGGCTCAGTAGTGACTCGTTTGGGTCACAAGGGGCGAGTGCGGCATGCGGGGGTGGTCGCGGGGGACAAAATGTATTAAAAATTAAGTAAACACCACCTTACCGCCACGCGCCGCTCCGCTCCTCCATCTCCTCGCTGCCAGCAGGCACAGCCTCCCAGCCCGCCCTGCGGCCAATCCTGACGCTGCTCAGAGCAGCGTCAGGATTGGCTGGGAGCACCTAGCCAGGGCGCTCCCAGGCAGACTGGGAGCCTGTGCAGGCTCTCTTCAGTCCGGCACCTGTGTGTTTGGCTGGCCCAAGACGGCCGGCCAAACACACGTGCGCTCTGAGGGGAGTGCTCTGTGCACTCCCCTCAAGTGTTCATCACCCCCTCGGCCCCCCCTTTAACAAACGAAACGATAATATTATTGTTTCGGTTATTAAGGGTTCTGCAGCTTCTGCTGCTGGCAGGGGGCGACACTCCTCCGCCCTGTTGGAGGCGCCGCCCCTGGGTAAGCTGGTAGAGTGTAGTGGATAGCTTTGTAGGCGTGGGGGAACAGCTTGAATCTGCAGCGTTTCTGGATGAGTAGCCAGTGCAGTTCTGCGTGATGGGGCACGATGTGTGTCCTTCTGGGGATGTCTAGGATGACTCTGGCAGCGGTGTTTTGGATGGATTAGGGTCTTTGACTGAGGTGGCTGGAGATGCCGACATATAGTGCGTTGCCGTAGTCACGTTTGATGGTGATGAGGGTTTGGGTGACCGAACGCCTGGTGTGTGTGAGGAGCCATTTAAAGATTTTGGGACGCTTTCTGCATATATGGTAGCAGGCTGATGTCAGGGCGTTGACTTGTTTGTGCTTCAAGAGTTTGTTGTCAAGGATGAAGGACTCAAATAATATAACAGATTTAACTGAATTTTTCTTCTGAAAATTGTTGTATATTTTACAACGTAAACAAAATCTCTTGGTCCACTCGAGGGAGCAGGCTTTGCAGACTACTGAATAAATACTGGCTGCTCTTCCTCGGTGAGATACAATTTTCCTGGCTCATGGAGGGTTATATTAATGTAGTTTCTTCACACTGAAAACACTTTTCCAGTGTACTATCTTCAGTTCGTGTGTGTGTGTGTCTGTGTTTACTCAGCAGAAGCCTAGCAACGGAGCACTCAATCGTACATTGGTATGTATTACATTTTTAGGGACATGGAGATTAGGTGACTTGCCCAGAGTCACACATTTTTCAGTCAAGTGTCAGAGTTGGGATTTGAACTTAGATCCCAAGTTCCAGATGCAGCAACCCCACATAAAATATAGCCCTTTATTGTAAATCACTGCTCCTCCATAAGTGGCCCATATGGTAAATGGTCTCTCGGGTTCTATACAGGAAACCTGCTGTGTTGTAATAATGTGTTGTTATGTGTACATTTACTGTAATGGGATGTCATAGGAGTACAGATAACAGATATGGTTGACATTGTATATAGCTCTTTTCTTGATGTTATGTTTCCTTTACAAATTGTTGCTTTTTCACCTAGAACACCTTGACAAAAAAGAAACAAACCAAATTGCAAATAGCTTGATCAATACAAAAAATCTTTCGCCTTTCTTTGGTTCAAAGAACGAAAATGGTACAATGATGACTAAATTTGCATAAATGAAAATATTAAACCTCAAAATCAGCCCATCACCTTGCATGAAAATCTCCAGCTATGTTTCTCTGTTTGTAGTTTGAAAAGGCTGCTCGTTAGTAGACACTGTACTCAATAAAATACTCAGAACATAAAATATATATTTTTTTCTGTTATTTCCCCTTGTGGTATTTTTTTCTGGCATCATTTTGCATTGATCAATATATTGTAGGTTTGTAGCATCTAATTTCTGTACATGGAGTCAGAACATGGACCACTTCATCAGGAAACACCCACTTAATGGCAGGTTGAGGCCTATTTGTGCATGCAAAACATAGTCTATGAACATTGTTCTGGGCAGGCCAGACAGGAATAGACCCACATGGGTTTTGCCTCATGCCAGGGCCTCTGTCAGGCTTTCTCAAGACAATCTCAATGTGATATCAGTGATCGACCTCCCTTGCTCTGTAGGAGAGTTGCAGATGAGACGGAGACCTCCAGGTGAACTAACAGGATTCTACGTGTAGTGTCCTGCATGATTTAGCACGGGACCTTTCTGGTCCCCAGCAGACTCCGTATCCGTATGATGTAATCGCTAGAATAGAATGGAATGAAAGCTTGCTGTAGAATGTTGGAGTTCACAGGTACACACAGAGGAATGAAGATGTGTGGTTTATAGCTCTGTGTGTGGCCTAGTCATTGATGAGTACCCAAGCTGGGAAAGATGCTATACTACCCATAATGCAGCAGTGACATATTGAAGCCTTTCCCTTGAGCGCCTATACCGGACTCAACGGTTTGTCAGGTGTGACTTGAAGGAGGGTGCAGGATGAGTGTGAAAGACACAAGAATCGTGATATCATAGGAAACAGCTGAAGGTCCACTTACCCATCATGGGAAAAGGAAAATATGATTGTTTCAGAGCAATGAGCTCGCACCAACCAATATCTGGCAAATGGGGCTAGTGTCTGCAGTAGTTATAAGTGGAGATTAGATTTATACTCAAAACAAGTTATGTTACTGAATGAGACGTAAAGCACAATTGTAACCTATATGGGTTGTTACCTACTCAAGAGGTGCTGAGTAATGTAAATAGTAGTGTGCCCCCCGCAGAATCTTTGGCTCGGTTTCAGGTACCTGGTTAAGTTTCAATCAATATAAGAATGATTCTTACCCAAAAGAAATGGTGCAGCCAATGGTTTGTTTGCCAGCACTGCTCGACTTGTGATTCACCCATGATGCCTTTGGTCAGACTATGAACACATCCATACTGACAGCCCTAGATTAGAGATCACGTCAAAGGGGGGCGGAGAGCACTATGTTTGAGAAAACGTAAAGATTGTAGCTTATGTTTCTAGCAGCAGAATACACAGGCAAGGGTCACAAAGTTTTCCTGAGAGAGTGAATACATGGGAGGGTTTCTGCTTCACTGGTGCTATACCTACAGTGCAGCGCCACAGCATTAAATATATAACAGCAGGAGTGTGGCAAGGGAGCCCCGCTGCACATGTGCTCTTTACACACTCATGTTACAGGATGTATTCTTATGTTATGTTATTTAATATTACCTTATGTTATGTAAGGTTATCCTATTTATTGTTATATTGTTAGGTTATTAAATGTTACACTTGGTTGTGCTATGCTTTGTTATGTAATATTATGTAAGGTTGTGTTATGTTATTTAATGTTATATTAAGTTATGCTATTTAAAGTTACACTGGGTTGTGCTATGCTTTGTTATGTAATATTATATAAGGTTATGTTATGTTATTTAATGGTATATTAGATTATGTTATTTAAAGTTACACTGGGTTGTGTTAAGCTTTGTTATGTAATGTGTAATGTTATGCTATTTAATGTTATATTAGGTTATGTTATTTAATGATACGCTAGGTTGTGTTATGCTTTGTTATGTAATATTATAAAAGGTTATGTTATGGTATTTAATGTTATATTAGGTTATGTTATTTAAAGTTACACTGGGTTGTATTATACTTTGATATGTGATATGTAACATTATGTTATGTTATTTAATGCTATATTAGGTTATGTTGTTTAATGTTACGCTAGGTTGTGTTATACTTTGTCATGTAATATTATACAAGGTTGTTATGTTACTTAATGTTATATTATGTTATGTTATTCAGTGTTATGCTGGGTTGTGTTATGCTTTGTTATGTAATCATATATAAGGTTGTGTTATGTTATTTAATATTACACTGGGTTGTGTTATGCTTTGTTATGTAATATTATGTAAGGTTATGTTATTTAATGTTATATTAGGTTATGTTATTTAAAGATACGCTGGTTTCTGTTATGCTTTGTTATGTAATATGAAAGTTTTTATCATTTTATGTAATGTTATATTAGGTTATGGTATTTAATGTTATACTGCATTGTGTTATGCTTTGTTCTGTAACATGTAAGGTTATGTCATGTTATTTAATGTTATATTAGGTTGTATTTTGTAATGTTACGCTGGGTTATACAATGGTATGTAAGGTTATTTAATGTTATATTAAGTTATGTTCTTTATTGTTATGCTTTGTTATGTATTATTATGTAAGGTTGTGTTATGTTATTTAATGTTATATTAGGTTATGTTATTTAAAGTTATGCTGGGTTGTGTTATGCTTTGTTATGTAATATGTAAGGTTATGTCATCCTATTTAATGTTATAAAAGGGTATTTTATTTAATGTTACACTAGGTTGTGTTATGCTTTGTTATGTAATATTATACAAGGTCGTTATTTAATGTTATATTATGTTATGTTATTCAGTGTTATGCTGGGTTGTGTTATGCTTTGTTATGTAATAATATGTAAGGTTGTGTTATGTTATTTAATATTACACTGGGTTGTGTTATGCTTTATTGTGTAATATTATGTAAGGGTATGTTATTTAATGTTATATTAGGTTATGTTATTTAAAGTTACGCTGGTTTGTGTTATGCTTTGTTATGTAGTATGAAAGTTTTTATCATTTTATTTAACGTTATATTAGGTTATGGTATTTATTGTTATACTGGGTTGTGTTATGCTTTGTTCTGTAACATGTAAGGTTATGTCATGTTATTTAATGTTATATTAGGTTGTATTTTTTAATGTTACGCTGGGTTATACAATGGTATGTAAGGTTATTTAATGTTATATTAAGGTATGTTCTTTATTGTTATGCTTGGTTGTGTTATGCTTTGTTATGTAATATTATGTAAGGTTGTATTATGTTATTTAATGTTAAATTAGGTTATGTTATTTAAAGTTATGCTGGGTTGTGTTATGCTTTGTTATGTAATATGTAAGGTTATGTCATCCTATTTGATGTTATAATAGGGTATTTTATTTAATGTTACGCTAGGTTGTGTTATGCTTTGTTATGTAATATTATATAAGGTTATGTTATGTTATTTAATGTTATATTAGGTTATGTTATTTAATGTTACGCTGGGTTGTGTTATGCTTTGTTATGTAATATGAAAGTTTTTATCATTTTATTCAACGTTATATTAGGTTATGGTATTTATTGTTATACTGGGTTGAGTTATGCTTTGTTCTGTAACATGTAAGGTTATGTCATGTTATTTAATGTTATATAAGGTTATATTTTTAATGTTATATTAGGTTAAGTTATTTAATGTTACGCTGGGTTGTGTTATGCTTTGGTATGTAATATGTAAGATTATGTGATGTTATTTAATATTATACTGGGTTATATTGTTTCATGTTACGCTAGGTTGTGTTATGCTTTGTTATGTAATATTATGTAAGGTTATGTTATTCAATGTTATACTAGGTAGTGTTATTTAATGTTACGCTATGTTATGCTTTATTATGTACTGGAATGTAAGGTTATGTTATGGTATTTAATGTTATTTTAGGTTATTTATTATCATGATAGCTTATGTTATGTTATTTAACATTATGTTAGGTTAGGTTATTCTATGTCATTGAATATTTTATCATTTATTTAATGGCTGTACCTCATTTCATAGAAAACAAATCACATGGGGAATACAAGCGTAACAACTCCATGTTGGCAAAACTACATTTTGGTGAATGCACAAAATACTGAAATTTGATTAAAACATTACAAAAAGTGGCTATGGGAGATAAGAAAAAGGATCAAGAGAACAAGTTTAGAAGTAGAAAGAATTGAGATTGGAAAGGGGAGAGGTACTCGGGCTAGAAGACGTCGGCTATGGAGGGGGTGGGGGTACAAGGTGGAGGTGCCAGGAGACTGGTGGGGGCACAAGCAGTACGGTATAGGTAGGAATAGAGCTAGTAGGGCATAGGTGGGGGAGAGGTACAACAGCAGAGGCAGGGGAATGGACAGAAGTAAACGTAACACATGAAAAAAGGAAAATGGGATGAACTTATAAGTGGGAGAAACAGCAGACGAGAAAAGAGAACAGATACCTGGGGGCTGCCCCACACTGAAGACGAGGGAGGTAAATACGGGGAAAAGAGGGGTTGTACTTGAAAAGTTAAAATTTTACAGCCCTGTCGTGTTTTCCAGGTCCATGTGTGATGTACTGCTTCATTCGAGGTCTTTTCCTATAATTCTGGGACTTGTAGTCCTGTATATTCCATTATGAAACAGGACTTCAAGTCCCAGAATTCAAAGTAAAAAACCTGGACTGAAGCAGCACATCACACATGGATCTAGGAAACTTGGCAGTTATAGACACCCGTGATACTAAAATGATACGTTAGGGAGTTTGTTTGACATGAATGGTATTCAGGGTTTATTCAAAATCCATTTATCGGGAGAAATTCTGGGAAGCTGGTTCATGGATTCTTCAGAACAGGTGCATTACATGCTGTTTTGTCTGCAATCACATACAGCCGTCGTTCTAGGGCTCCAAATAACTTGACGTTTACTTATTTTAAGGGGCTCCCATTTGTTACACACTCTCTGCCTCCCTTTTAGCCAAACACCTGAAGTGCTGCTTTGCACCCTCCTCGTTCCTGCACAGACACACCCTCAGCCCAGAGCCATCCCTGCTTCTAAAGCAGCTCAGCTCCTCCCCCTGTGTAATACACCTTTCACTGCCACAGGCCATGCAACACACTGAGGAAGAATTTCCAAACATGGAGAAAGCTGCAGTTTTCACAGAGAGGCGATATTTATGGGGACAGAGCTTGTGCAGAAACAGTAACGCTTCCAATACCTTCCCTGTGTTTGTTTACACTGCATAAGAATGTGAATGTGCAGAGACACGAGGGGGGATCTACAAACGCTACAATTAGTGCGTGGGCCTCCTGCTGCATGCTTAGGAAATGATTATGAAAAGAGATGTAACGGTGTGTCAATTACTAACCCCTCCCATTTGTGCGAGAACTGCCGCCCAACCAGCGACCACCAGCAAGCTCACGTATCTTTTTGTCCACAAATCGCCAGTGAGCCAATCCTGGGATTCAACATTGTTCGCAGTTTATTACACACATTCAAGAGGTATTACAGGGTACAAATCAATATCAAATTTAATGGTCATCAAATGCCCCATGCATCCCCTTTACCACCATGAACCTCTGGTAGCCTTCATGGTCTGCTACACACCGTTTGGAGGCTACTTGGCTACCCCCCTTTTTACCGGTGGGTAGTACCTCTGACCTCCTGGGCTACAAGTGCCGTGGTTGCCCGCTGCTGACTCCTTGAGGCCCCTTCACTTGCTCTCTCCTGTCCCTGCCGTGAGGCATCCCAAGGACCTTGCCTGCTCCCCCCCTGTCCCTGCTGTTAGGCGTTCCAAGGACCATGTTGGGACAGGCCTCTTTTAAGCTTTTGTGCTTCAGACCAAACCAAGTTTATCTCCGCTTCACCTTCTCGCCTTACCCTAACATTCAGCTGCTGTGACGTCCTGCTTTCTTAGGGGCCTTGGGAGGGTGGGTTAAGCTTCCAGGTCCTGATGTGGTTTGTGGGTGGCCTTCCACAGCTCCCATTTTAACTATACCTTGTGCGCCTGGATTGACTGGTTTAAAGGTCGGCCGCCAATCCGGGTGCAGCATTATTGCAGGCTTTCTTTGCCCAACCCAGGCTCCTGTCCCGCCCCAAGGGAGGCCTTGCGTGCAGGTCCCAAACTGGTCCATCTTGCGAACCGCCCCTCCCTTTAAGTACGCTTGCTCCCAAGGCTCCCAGGTTCATCTTCCCCTGCTCCTCACCCCACAACATCTCTGTTGGGTTGTGGTCACTGAAGGGCACCACTCTGGCCCACAGGCCCACTCTAGACACTGCTGATGGAAGGGCAAACCTCAGGAAGCTGGATCAGCCTCTTTTTTTGCCAGAGGATGGAGACTGTGTGTGACCAGCACTGAAGGTTTTCACTTGGACTAACTCATTCTTGTACTGGAGAGGGGTGGTGAGGTCACAGTGGGGTGGGTGGTTGGTGTCTGCAGATCTTTCATACAAAGGTAGAGGGAGACACCTATGCACGACGTCCCTGCCTGATCCGCCAAGCAGGGATGGGCAGTAAGTAGCCAGAGGCACATGTCCCTTGACGAATGTGTGACTACAGGGTGGTGCTCCACTCATTTCCCAGCCAATTATGTGAGATCAACCCCAAACAAGGATATCCATCTTTACAAAAACAAATAGGACAGCCTTAGGCCTCTACTATATTTCATGAGAATCCTCTACAGTTAAAGTAGAGATCGCATGAGCCCTGAGGAAGGCTGATGACCAGTATAGGCGAACAGACATGGCCAAAACATGTTGGCAAAGTCAGTGAGGATTTACGAAACATTGTTTTCGGAAAACATCCTACCAAGTATTGCCAAGGTACCCCAAAATAAAAGAGATATTATTTGGGTATACCCTGAGACATTTTTATAATCTGAATCCATACATATATTCATCAAAGCATATATCATGTACTCCCTGCAAATGGTGGAGTCCATCTGAGCGGTATCCACCTACTCACTCAGTTGGGGACAATACACCAATGATGAAGCATGCCACAAACAAGTGGGTGAGCTGTTGTCCCATTATCTTTGGATTCAGACGTTATACCTGGATAACAATGAGTGGTAGTCCAGTTACGAACCTGCGCACCTTTGATGTGATGACATGGTGCCTGTAGATGCCAGCACCCGCTGACCCTCAGCAGTCCAAAAGCTGGAAATCATTTTCCTCCAGTGGTTTTAAGCTCAAAGGTTACCGTGGACCACCTTATGGGGCAGCGAAGGGACACTGCCAATAGTCAACACTTACCCAGGATATGCACCTCTCCATCACTCTCAGTACAGATACCCCGGCTGAGCTCCCACCACCTTACTTTAACTAAGGGGATGCTGCTAACATACCCATAGCAACGGCCAGGAAATGAAGGTGATGAGCACCAGTCTGGGACAGTCTTTTGCAGGTTCATTGTAATAGAATGCTCTTCATTCCAGAGTGTCGATGGAACATTACAAACACCTAACAGTCTTACATGTCATGCTACTGGCTTTAAGCTCATAACAGAACAAGTTCTAATATTAGTTGTTACAATCTCAGTTTATCTCCGCCTTTCTACAAATTCTGGGTTTGTATCACAGAAAATGTACCATGGTGCAAAAATAATAACAGCCAAATTCGGATGGACAATTTTTACTAACTCTGTATATGGAATGAAGCAAACAGCATATGCATCCGAGCAAACCTGGCACCAACTATTTACACATTCTTTTGCGGTATTCACCTGATCAGATATAGAGATGTTTTACTTTTCAAACGCCAAATAAGAAAGTTAAGGGCAAAATAAGTTTGTTCCATGATGTATTTGCAAAAAAAGTACCAAAAAGAATGCAAAGTCTGTGCTCATTTTCACTAAAGAAAGGGTTACTTAAGTACTAGACTTTTGTTGTTAAAATATCTATGACATAAGTGATAGAGCGAAAAAGTGTTTTTATATGTTTAACATTGATTTCAAAATCATCTGTTTTCTCATTCTTGCTCTTGCCCTATGGTACAGAAGTAGGAATATACTGCACTAAGGTTTTGTACAGTATCCATAGCAAGACCCGAGAGGCGGATTACGTAGCACTGATCGTTCGACTTACCCATAACACCAGGACGTTCATGAGGCGATCTATACTGGTCCTCTTTAGGGTTGTCCTTCCACTGTTCTGCATCAGTTTGGTGTCTGGCCCTGGAACAGAGACAAACCATTCACAGCTATTCTTTCCTGCACAAAAAACAATCCTTAGAGGTATTTTCCTATTTCTATGTTGCTGCAAAATTCATCACACAGGAGGAGAATAAAGATATTTCTTCTCATTACGCCTCTGTCGGGTAGGCGTAAAATTTTGATGAAAACCCTGATTTATAAGTCTTTGTAAATCTGGGTTTGCACTAAAATGCATGAATGGATGCACGGGAACACCTGTGCTCCATTCATATAACGCCTAATTGAAAGTAGCGTAGGGCACTGATAGGCGCAGTTTTGCATTACTTTGTATTTACTAAACCACGCAAAGCCATGCAAATCAACTTTGTGTGGATTAGGAAATCCCAAAAAGGATTTTGCATAGGGCCTGAGCCACAAAAGTGAAGCAAAATTATAGCAAATCTGAGTCAATGTTTGGGTCTAGCTGTGGGGTTCTTGTAGAATTAGTCTGATTTGCACGTGGTGTGTGTGTGTGTAAGAGAGAGAGAGAAAGATTGTCCATACCAACTTCAGAATTTCCCATCCCCAATTAGTGCCCCCTTGTCTCAGGTCTCTGCTGCTCCAATGTCTCCCTGTCCCAGTGTCTCCCCGTCCCAGGCTCTCGCTGTTTCAGTGTCAGTGTGCTCTTTCCCAGCCCCTTGCAGTCCCATGGTCAGAGGCTCCTTGTCGCAGTGACGTCGCTGCAGTGCAGGCATCACTGTGTCTCTATATCAGTGTCTGCAAGTGTCTGTGCCTCCATGCTCCACTGTCCATGTGAATCTGTCCTAGTGTCTGTGTTCCTCTATTTCCCTGCTCCAGTGTTGATGGCTGTGTCTGTATCCCCTGGGTGTCTACATCCCCAGGGTTCATTTCAATCTGTCCAGCTGTCTGTCTTTCCTTGCTCTAGCATCAATGCCTGTCTCCCTGTGTTCCTCCGTCTCTAAGTCCCAGTGTCCATGTGAATCTGTCCGAGTTTCTGTGTCCCCTGCTCTAGTGTCAATGAGCGTCTCTGTGTCCCTCTGTCTCTCTGTCCCAGTGTCCACGTGAGTCTGTCCAATGTCTGTGTGTCCTTGCTCTAGTGGCAGTGACTGTGTCTCTGTGCCCCCCTGCTCTGCCCTCTAAGTCCCAGTGTCCATGTGAATCAGTCAAAGTGTCTGTTTCCTTGATCTAGTGTGAATGACTGTCTCCGCGCTTCCTCCTCCCAGTGACTGAGTCCTCTGCCCCATTATTCACATCTCAGGGTCCAGATCTCCCTGCCCTGGTGTCCGTGTTGTCCTGATCCAGTGTCTATGCCCATGTCTTTGTGACCCGTATCTCCCTGCCCTAGTGTCTGCATATCCCTACCCAGGGGTCACTGTCACTCTGCTACCACCAAGTTTTCATTTCATGAGGATGAACTCATACTGTGGACTTCAATTTCATCTTTAATCCCAAGCTCACTGGATCTACCAATTCTTTTGTGTTCCTTTAGCAGTGGACCTGAGTCTCTAATACTACAGCAGGAGGTTCTGATCACTTTTCCTTTCTTCCACATTCAACAGATCCCTAAATTTGCAAATTGACTGGCAGGTAGTGTGGGCGACCCTTCGGGACCTGCACTGGTACTTCATCTGAGAGACACCGTGACATCAGCGAATATGCCACATCTCCAGCAAGTAGGTAGCCAACAATGACAGACTCTCTGCATGTCGAACCCGACATGCCGTCGAGTAACACTGGCGAATAACTTTGCATGTACGTTCCTGATTTACGAAGTCTGAGCTCCGCTTGTATGTTGATCTATGATGAAGGACGGTGGGGGCATATGTGCATTTAACCTTGACCAACAAAGACAAGTTTGGGTTCCATTAAGAGGGAACCAATCATCAAGGATCTCTAACTTAGGCAGTGGCTCATCTGATCAGCAGAACAGGTAGGGGACATGTGGGCACCTTCCAGTGGTGGTCCACAGTTTAGGAATAACCAACATGCCCTGTCAAGGGAAGCAGAAACATTTCCTCCTTTCAAAGGGCACCAAAATGAGCCATCCAAAGGAAGTGTTCCCTTAAGTATACAAGGAGGTCTGCTCCATCCTGCTCTTCTTGCCTTTCATCCTTGCGGCTCAACCGGCCTTCATTCACAACTTGTTAGTAAATATCTGAGTTAATGTGCAGCAGTAATAAAACTATTAATACAGTATTTAGAAGTTTGCCAGCAAAGAGAAGAAACAATTAACCAATAGATTCTAGAAAATGCTGTACTGTTTTAATATATTCATGAACAAAAATATCCAGTAACCTAATTAGTGAATACATTAAAAGTAGCTAAACCAGCATCATCCAAAAGAATGGGTTAGCTCTGACAAAATACCTCATTCACTGAATTCCAACAAGTATCATCTGAAAGGAATTGTGAAAGAATTGTAAAATTAGTCTGGAAGGCAAGGGACTCAATTGGACTCCTGTGGTCTGTCTGAGTTCTTGGGACACACATGTTCATACCACCAGCGAATTCACATAACTGCTCATCCTAAGATATGAGCTACAGACCAGAGGGACAGACACTTACAAAGGAAGGTGCAGTGGGTATCAGTTGACGACAGAGGATGGTGTGGTAGCTGGAATGTATTACATCATAGGGGATGTAGAATGGAAGAGGATTCTATTCCTCAGGCGGTGGTGGGAGAAAGACAGAAAGCTGCTGGAGTAGGAGAAAGCTGATGGATGCACTTTTGTGGATGGGATATTTCTAATAAAGAATCCACTTGAACCATTTCCTTTTGGATCTAATTTCCACAGTTGGGTCCCTCCACCTGCAACGTACCTGCAAAGATGACGATGCCGAAGCACCACTCGGTGTTCCTGAGGGTGCATCCGCGCAGCAGGATCTTCTCGTTGTCCAAGGAATACTTCTCCTTTTTATACGTCAGAGTCCCGGAGAACCGGTCCAGCTTGTTGTTTGGGGCTTCACACACAATCTCACCTGGAACAAACAGAAGCAAAACCAAATGTATGCTCTGGTGACTTGTGAAGAGGTAGGGGTGCAATATGAAACTTATCACAGTCATGCAATAACTCTAGAGACATGGTTAATATCATACTAAACATGATCAACATGATCAACTGCTGTCTTTGCTTGAGGTGGGACCTTAAGAAGCAAACAATTCGAAGCCTGAGGAACAACCACCACTATGTGGCAATGCTTGTGTCAACATTATGTGCCATTGCTAGAACATTGATTCATCGTTAACAAGTGGATGCTGGACCTGAAGTCAGACTGGCCACTACCTTCAGTGGTGAGATGCGAAGTACTCTACTGTAACAAAGAAAGTGGTATTGATCAGAGGGGTGTGAAGTCATTTTCTAATGTGGAGACGAAGATGGGCTCTCACCCCTGCAAGAACGTATACGTGCAAGTACGCCACACTACCCTAAGCTTTATTGGACCCAGATGGTCTTTTAGACTGTGTCTATCAAGGAGACCTCCACTCTGTTGGACTGTACTGCACAGTGATTTTGAGCAGATAAATAGCTTAGGCAGACTTGTAGGCTTAGCAAAACTGTGCAGTGTGGGGTGTGAGGATGCTGCGTGACAATGCTGTGCGTGTTCACGTTGGATTCCTCCTCTTCCACAACCAGGCAGAACAATTTATGATTTCCAACTACCCATGAATTATATTCTCTGATTTATGTTTCTGCCCTTTGACACACGTTTCGCTCCACATGCTTATATCTCAAATACATGCACACAATTCTGTTCGTCCCCTCCATCACACATACTGCCGAGGTCATTAAGTGTAGAACTTCCTTTGGCAGTGGTGTACTCATTGGTACAGGTCAGATGGACAGGACCAGTCTCGTGAATGGTGCACTTTTTCAGGATTTAATCCACCTCCTACTTGTCAAGACTAGGCAGCTAACAGGCTGGATGGTTAGACTATTCTTCGTTTGATTTTTGCATGAGTGTCGGTGCATTTTGCCTCGCTTCACCTGTTTTTGTACTTACTAGTTACAAATTGAAAACTATGTTTTATGGCATTGAACATTTAAAAAGTTACACACTAATTGGATTAATTCATCCTTCTGGATTATAATAGAAAAGTAACAAGATTAGATTGCTTAGATTGCATCACTAAGTACATTTTCTTAAGTTTCTTAAGCAAATCATTTTTGTTACTCCAACAATATCTTGCAAATCGTGCAAAACTGTATTGTATTGTAATTCCATTTTTTATAGCGCTTACTATCTCTGACGAGGCATGCGTTGCATTACGCCGACCAACATACTGTTCAGAAACCCAAGGTTTCAGGCTCATTAAAGTGGTTGTTAATGAGATTAGTCTTGAACTTTAAAAAAATCCATTCCATGAATTTGCCCTAGTTTCATTGTGATATTTTAAATGAATAGGAGTTAGGTATGACCTTAGTGAGAGGTATCCCAGTTCATGCAGATGGCTAGTGGGATTAATAGATGGCTAGAGGAGATTAGGTACAAATGTGCTTGAAATCCACCAGGCATGCATTTGAGTGAAAAAAAATCACAATATTGAGGGATCAACAAGCAAAGTGCCCAAAAGTTGTAATGTGGGACCGCTTTTGGGGCACTAGATCTACTACACGCACTACACTACTCGATGGAGTTGGAACAGTGCCTCTTGCAAAGAAGACAAAGAGTAAAGAAAATAAGGAAAACAGCAGCCTAAACATAAGAAAAGGAGCTGGAGATCAAACCTTTTAGTGTAATTTTGGTTTAATTCCTAGATATTGACTAAGCTGTCTTAAAATGAAGCTCGGATTGAAACAATAAACAATATGAAACAATTGTTTATTAACATTTTCTTGGGTTGATAGGTTTTGCCACAAGTGACAGGTGAGGATGTGACAGAATCAAATAATTATGTGGCAAGCAAATTATCTTTTTTTTTTTTTTCTGGAGTGAATACTCACCGCTGAAATCAGACATCTTACGGAGGTCTTCGCCCATGTCCCCTGTGATGGTCAGCGACTGCTTCACTTTCAAGTTTGTTTCCCTATGTCAATATACAGATAGTTCAGAGGTAGTAGATTTGCAAAGACCAAGTTACATGACCTATAACAAGATTCACACCATGATAACTACCACCCAATGGAACCTGTTGACAAATCTTCTACTACATGGTTCAAAACTCGAGAAGATGTCCCTGGCTTAAAAGTGTACTTTCCCTCATAAATGTGAAAATACTTGTGTATCGATACTAACTCCATGTCTCTATGGTATTTAAGGAACAGAAGCATTTACCTCTCAGCTTAGGCTACTTGGTTGAACAACAAATTTACTATAGGGTAAGTGCCTTATTCTTTCTGTGCAGTAGTGCCATGTTGATGGCTGAGTGAAATTGTGTCCTGACATCCGTTTGCAGAGAGCGCTAAGCTATGAGGATAAATGCGTTATCCTTAAAGAATGGATGAGCTGACCTTTACTCAATTCTCCTATGTCCTTGTGTGAGGGGAGGACAGGTAAAGGATGAAAGAGTCAAGCATCAGCCAGTGGGATCCACACATACTAAGGTTGTAGCAGGTACAGGTCATGAAAGTCCTAAAAATTGTGTACAGTAGACACCAGTGGGTGGAAACACCCAGGCAGTAGTTGCCAAGAATGCAAAGTGCTATAACAAGTTGATAAAGGCAACCACACACTCACCTCTACTATTGTTCACCACAGTTGTGGAGTGCATAATTGGTGCTCTGTTGGACCCGCAAGAGGCCAACGGTGAAAGGAGGCTACTGATGTGCACTGTTAACGTTTGATAGGGGGCTGCTAGTAGTATTCTTGGGTCATCTCCTTTGGGATTGGCTTACTGGTGTCTACTTGGGAGCTCATTCTGAGCTCTCTGATTATTGATATTATTTTTAAAAGAACAACTAACATGAGTAGGGTAAAGGTAGCTTGTTTTTAGTGAGTTGAAGGCATCCCAGAGTACTTAAGTTTTCAGACATTTTGCGAACAGATTAGGTTCTGATCTTAGAGTAGAGTTGCAAGCTTTCCAGAGTTTCAGTCTTAGACTTCTACTGTTCTCCATCAGTGCGCCCATGAATATCGAAGACAGAATATTGTGGTGTAAAACTATTGAGAACAAAATATTGCAATTTAAATAACAAAAGGTAAGTAAATATAGATTATTTTTTACCTAGCTCCACATATAATATATGTACCTTGACAATATATATTGTCATTGTATGCAGGTGTGGAATGGTAATTCTATACATTCTCTATATGCACTTACCTTTCGATATTTTTGAATTTGATATTTTGTCCACAATATTCTTATATGACGACATTTATGTGTTGGATATTCATTAGGAACATCTTCTCCATCCTTGCGTCATCCCTTTAAATTTCTTTGCTATCATCATATGGGAGTTATTTGAGCTGAGAGCTCTGACTGGAATTTAATGGGTTTTCAATTTCTGGAAAAATCCAGGCCATCTGATCTAATAAGCCTTACACAGCGAGCACAGGGTGGTGGGTTTGATGCTGACCTGTAATGGAGGACTTTTAGAGCGGGTTGATGAATTACATACATTCTGGCCACCGAGTTTTAGGCCACCAAAGTCTACTCAGAACTTTTTGGGTAGGCTGGTGTACATAATGTTGCTGTAGTCCAAGCGAGCCCACACCAGAGCTCTGGTTAAGATGGTATGCAAAAGAGATTACTCAGTAGTGATAGCTGAAATCTGGTGCTCTTGACCTCCTCATTAATATGTTGTTCAAAGGAAAGGCCTGTTTAAAAAAGTATTCTTATTTTTTGTGTCTGGAATAGGGTCCAAAGTTTGTGGACATCTGACGACAAGCGTTCTGTCCTTCTTTCCATCAACTGCTTTCTCAGATACAGGCGTTTTCACTGATCCTAACATATTTGCTATTGTGATAGTGAATATTGTTGTTCATTTCATATGATCCCTTGACCAGTCATGGAGAGATCTCAGTGCCATCAATGTTCATCTGGAATTTGAGATTGTGTTTCTCACTGAGTCACGTAGGCTTTGAACAACAGTGGAGACACTGATGAGATTTTCATGTGGAACATTCTGCGGATCCGGTTCAATTGTTTTGGCCGTGGCCCATTAAAAAGAAGATTATGATGTAAAGAAAAATTATGAAACAATGAATCAGAGGAGATCTTTGCTGTCACCAAGTAAAACAAATGACTTTGTACCAACCTAGTTTCTGTGTAAATTAAATATGTGAATCATGTACCAAGGAGATGCCTCTAAGTAACCATAATTCATCTTATGAGCATCCCTGTTATACAAGGTTTATTCCAAACTTTCCAACATTTTGGAGAGTCACTATGGTCCTCTATGCACAGAAATGTGCACAAGTTGTGCACTTCCACAATAATTCCTCCTGCACTTCGGTTACCCTTGAGGACTATGCGACCACAGATTTTTGGAAAACAAAGATGTGAGCCGGGCCAGTAGTTACCGTGCAGCAGAACTTACCCATCGAGTTCAGCAGTTTCTATGTACACCAGGCTGTGGGGCTCGCTGCTGGACAACAACAGGAGGTCTGCCTACACAACAAGGGGCAACAAAAGTGGAAATTCTCAATTAAAAACACTGTTCTGAAATCAGCTAGGAGCGCCTGGAAGAAGAATGCCATGTACTGGGAGCCCCTGTGATGGGTTGCCCATCTGCTGTACATCATTTTTGGGAGGAGGGTTTTAGATTAGAAGCCTTGCTGAAATCCCAGAAACGCTGTAGTGTGGCAGATACTTTCATACTGTATGTGCCTAATCATACTGGCCCAGATGTACTAAACATTCACGAAATGCAGCAAGGGAACTTAGGGCCAGATGTAGGAAACACTTTGCGAGTCGCAAACGGCAAATTTTGCCGTTTGCGACTCGCAAATGCGTGTTTCCTATGCAGAAATGCATTTTGCGAGTCGGGACCGACTCGCAAAATGCATTTCCGAATCGCAAATAGGAAGGGGTGTTCCCTTCCTATTTGCGAGTCGCAGTGGTATGCAACTCCATTTGCGACCGCGTACGTGGTCGCAAATGGAGTCGCAGTTACCATCCACTTCAAGTGGATGGTAACCCACTCGCAAATTGGAAGGGGTCCCCATGGGACCCCTTCCAGTTTGAGACTGGACCCCAAAATATTTTTTCAGGGCAGGGAGTGGTCCAAAGGACCACTCCCTGCCCTGTAAAAACCGAAACAAAAGGTTTCGTTTTTTTTTTAAATGCAGCTCGTTTTCCCTTAGGGAAAACGGGCTACATTTAAAAAAAAAAAAAACTGCTTTATTGAAAAGCAGGTCGCTAACATGGAGGCCTGCTGACTACAGCAGGCCTCCATGTTAGCGAGTGCCTATACTCGCAATGGGGCCGCAATTTGCGACCCACCTCATGAATATTCATGAGGTGGGTCATTGCGACCCCATTGCGAGTCGCAGTCGGTGTCTGAGACACCGTACTGCATAGCAATTTGCGACTTGCAAATTGCGAGTCGCAGGGACTCGCAATTTGCAAGTCGCAAATTGCTATCTTCCTACATCTGGCCCTAACTGCTTTGCGTTCGGTAAAAGGGAGAGAGCAGAAATGCACCTTATTTACTACGTTATTGCCCTGCTCTGGTCTCTCATAGCACTGGCGCACTTGTGGCTGGCTAGCATCAATGCAGGCACACTTGCTCCATAACACAAGAGTGCCTGTGTTGTGGTCAGAATAGTTTTTGTGCGGGGAGGGGTCCCTTCCGGCACAAAAACTATTCTTCGAGGCATATTGCTCTTTGTATGTGTGCTGTAGAATGCAGCACACATGCAAAGAGGGATTTACAAGTAAAAATAAAGATATTTCTCCTTGTTATGCCAGCCGCAGGTAGGCGCCTAGGTTTACAAACTTTAGTAAATCTGGGCTGCATCATAATACAAGGGTGAAAGCATGGGAACGGCCATGCTCCACCGACGTAGCTCTTCCCCGATGAAAGATAATGCAAGGTAATCCAGCTTTGCGTTGCTTTGTAAATCCTGAAATACATTTTGCATCGCGGCTGCGCAAAAAGAATGGCGCACCCACAATGCCAATTGTTAGTAAATCTGGGCTACTGTGTATGCATGGTGTATAGATAAGAGTCTGTAAGCAAAACATTAATATATTGTACAGAACGCTCTTTCTTCTGTATGTTGATAAAATATTTGTTTTAGGAAAACAGAATCACACACAACTCACTTACTGTCACAAAGTTGTTGTTTTCAAGTTTGATGATGTCCCCAACCTGAACCTTCATCCATTTTTCATTGGTGAATCTGTTGGACAAATATTTAAAGTTTGATGTTTGGTCAACTTTTCCAATGATACTGTACAATGGATGAATGTTACAGTGAAGGGCACATTTGCCTTTGTTTTGGGCACTTTCACTTTTGTCTTGAAACATGTGCACCAAACAACTTGTACAAAATGAGTTTTGTTCACTCATACATCAGTGTGCATGCCATTTACTGTTATACTTGGGCCTGGGTTAAAAAAGATCACCACAAAAGTGTGTGTTGCTGGTGCACTTCAAACCAGTGCCAGTATGTAGAAATAAATGCCATAGGTTTGCTGAGCATAAATTTAGAAAAATCTGAATCATCTATTTGACACATCTGTACAATAATTATCATCAAATGCATTCGATGTTGCAGTATCCATTCATATAATAGTATTCGAGTCAATAGTAGGTAATTAACAGAACATTGTGTATGTGTGTTACAATAAAAGCAATCAAAGAAACATACATTTTCACAAGACAGGGAAACATACGGATGATGATGCAGATGAGTGTAGTGATCATACAGGCCAATAATGGCTGGAGTAGACCTTCTGCTCCAATATGCCAATGTTTGTCTTTTTTTAATCTCCTTTTTAAGTTAGAATATTCTACATTCAGTGAGTGGAATGTTCAAATAGCCTTGTATCCTTTCTGTCTCTGTCTACACCGGTTGCTAAGGTCCCCACCCCCATTACAGGACCATGTTGCGGCCAGGGCCTGCAACTTACGTTCAGGGTCTTTATCACCTGGTATAGGCCTCAGCAGTGGGCTATAATGTTATAAACATGCAAAACAAATGTGTACTCATGTTAGGATGAGCGGGTTCAATCCATGCTGGATTTCTGGGTTAACCAATAACTAAATGATTTCCATTTAGATTCCCTGCATGTAATGTCTCTGGTCTGGATATTCTGAAATTCTGGCATGGAGCTGATCCTGGAGAAACAATGTTTGACACCCCAATATAATACACGTCATAGTACGATGGATTTATTTTGTACCAGCTGTACACATGAGTGGTGCTAGTGCATCCTGAAGGATTTTTTTATCCGAGGAATAATACATAATAGACAGTTGCATTCTCCAGCTCCCTAGCCTCATTATAGGGACCGCAGAAGTCAGCAGATGTCACACTGCCTCGATTTTTATTTTGCTTGATCTGGATGGACATCTAGAATCCCTCAGTCTTCCATGTCCAATCAGAGCAGTTCTTCTAATCTAACCTTTTCCATCCCTGCTGGGGTGTCTTGGACTGAATCCTTTTTTTGTGTTGTAAGCTCTATCAAATCTCCAGAAGAAAATCAAGAGATTTTTGCCAGTACCAAATACCCTAGAAATCTAAGAAGTGTAACTCAGTAATATCCCATCCCTGGAAAGCAAATGTAGAAATGAAAGTTTCTTAACATAGAGTGCTTGAAATATTACAGCATGCTACAAAAACCTTTGACGTCCCATGCCAGCTTGAGAGACAGATTTAGAGGTTCAATCCTCCTCCACGTTAACCACAAAAAAGTTTGAGAATTCCATTTTGGTGATTTGAGTTTTTTTATATTGAGTTCACTATGGGCGCCTTATTGGTCTTGTAGCCTTGCAAGCATTCCATCCAGCACTTTTTTGTATACTTTAGTGAATCACCCTAAGTGGGCTGATATGCCCAGACGTGGGTCCTGTGCACACTGTGTTACTGGAACCAAGCTATACCTGGCTGATGAGCCCTAACTAGGGCGAAAGCGGTCCTGGGATGCTTGTGTTACAATTCAGGGAGGAACTGGCCTGGCAGTTAAGGCTGGACTGTTCCCATTGGAGCAGGGTTGAGACTGATTTGCATATGACTGGGTCCAGACTGAGGTGGCATGGTGTGCAAGATAAGATGTACTGGGATGCAGCCCAAGTAATAATCAGTGGCTGAGATTAATGTGAGCGTTCCATCAATCACTTTTTTGTATGCTTCAGTGTGGTGCCCTAGGTGAGACAGGTATGCTCAGAAATGGGTCCCATGCACACTCTGCCAGTGGAACCAAGCTGTACCCATCTGATGAGCCCTAATAAGTGTGAAACCCTTCTTGGGTTGCTTGTGTTTCATTTCGGGGAGGACCTGGCCTGGCATTTCAGGTAGGACTTTACCCGTTGGAGCAGGGTAAAGAATGATTTGCATATGGCTGGGTCCAAACTGAGGTGACAAGGTGTGCAAAATAACAATGGACTGGTGTTTTGCGGCCCGAGTAATTACCCGTGGCTGAGATTAATTCAAGCATTCCACCCATCACATTTTTGTATACTTTAGAGTTCCTTTATGGCATAGGACTAGCTGGTAACAGGTTATATTAACAACTGTTGCTACATCATAGAAATGAACTCCCAGATTCAGAATCTGGCATTCCTGCTGCTAGCTCTCAGCAGGAGTCACGCATAACTATCACATGGTCTGGGCCATAATTACCAGAGATGAAAAGACTAAGACACAACTTAAAATAAGGCTGGACGAAACCACTACAGAGACATGATAATGCCCAATGATAAGGCACGCTGATAAATTCCCATTATCATGCCCACTACAGATCTCACATCCGGGGATGTCACAGTATGACCCAGACAACTAAGAATGTCTAATTTGCGACAGAAATTGGCCAATATTCACAACAAAGTAAACTGTAGAGAAGTGATCAAATGGATCAACCAAGAAGATTCCATGTACCTAACCTCCTATCATTCTGTATGGCACAAGTCAAGACAATCCAGGACAAAATCCAGGAGCTCCCATATAACATACAACCCCATAGCCGACAACAACCTTTCTAGACTCCTCAAAAATGGACAGGGTCTCTGCCCCAGTTTTCTGCTTATTGTCAGATCAAAGCTACTGAATTAAAATTGCCAGCTCAACATCACCAATCAAACAGGTGACAGTGGAATTCCCCCACGGTCACCTTGAGCACCTTGATTATACAACATTTTAATATGGCCATTATATAAAATACCAACTGCATTTCAAAATGCATGCCAACAACACACATGCCCACACTAACCAAGGAAGAAACCCAGAATGCTGGAACAATATAACTATATGCCTATAGCATATCTACTGTTGATCCAAAGTACGCCAAGCCAGGGGACCCATGGCCACCTGAAACCTGCACCACATCTTATGACTGCAAGACCTGCACGCACTTTCTGCCCCACGAAGAATAGCAGAAATCAATCCAGATCACTCTTCCGCAAAGCAGGACACAGGTGTAATGAAGAACAACAACTTCCATCTACCAATGTGAAGAGATGCTGGCAGATCAAAAGCTGAATTCAGCTCACCAGAGCTCTGGTATTATCTCAACTAGACTACTGCACTGTAGTCTGGTAACGTCGCAAACTACAAAGCAAGACTCTGCATAAGATGTAAAACCAAGATGTTAGACAATGAAGGATTTAGACATCATCCCTGCTTTAAAAAGGATCCACAGGTTATCGGTGCACCATGAATGTAGTTTCAACTCGTATCCAACAAAAGTGATGCGTTTTGAAGTATTTATAGCACTTATGCTGGAAGGGCTAAATAAAATATTTAAATAAAAAAACTTATATGTATCATCTACTGGACATTGAAGGAAAGAGGGACAAAATACTATCGGAAGCTAGGGCTAGATGTACAAAGCATTTCAATGATCGCAAATGCTCTGATTTCTTGTTTGTAACCATTAAAATGTTTTTTTCTATGTACCAATCCCATTTTAGGAGTCAAAAAAATAGTTTTCCAACATCTAAAATAAGATTCCAAATGGATAACGTTCTGTAGTATCTGCCGCTGTGCGTGCAACTAGAATATTACTAGTTGATTGCACGCGCAGCGGAGCCGCTCGCACAAGCCTGTTCCTCGGTGTTCAGGTTTTCCTGACGCACGTGTTGTGCGTGAGGAATCCAAGACGTCGAGGAACAGCAGTTGGGAAGCGGAGGAGCGAGAGACGATCGGCGTTGCGCTGAAGTGATGAGATTTGGACATTTTTGATATGCTGTGTCACTAAAGTAAGAAATAAACCTTGCTTTTAACAAACATCGACTTTTTTGACGGATTATGTCTCCTGGAAAGTCTTCTCAGCTTACCTTACATTCCGGTACCTGGGAGGAGGGGATGGGCAAATCAGCATCATATGTATCAATGTTTTGCAACTGAAATTCAGTGGCAAAACATTGTAATTTTACTAGCCAAAAAGGAGGGGGTCCCTTTAGAAAAACAAAAACAAATACCTTTGATACCTCCAGTCATTTTATTTTGTTGACACACACCCCACAATTTAGCACACATACAAAATCTCATGTGTATATTTCTTTTTTCTTTTTAGTTATCGGTCCGAGTTAAACATGGGCAGGTGGGGGGACAGAAGCAACAAGAGGAATGGTTTGGGAATAGGGAAAGGTGAAGCATGGGAGTGTGGCAGGCGAACAACGGAGTAACACGAAGGCCGGTGTCGGAAACACTGAAGCAACACGGGGGTACACAAAAGCAACAGGGGAGAAGGGCTGGGGGGGGCAAAAGCAACCAGAGGGAGGGTGGGGATGAAAGCAGTACGTGTTGGGGGAAAGCAACACGGAGGGCACAGGTGGCGGGATGCTGGCAATCAAGTGAATGCAAGAGGGAGGGGGCGGGAGAAGCAGTTCGGCAACAGAGAGCAACACAGAGTGCCGCGGAGAGACAAACAAGAGGGAGACAGCTCGAAAACACGTGACGAGGAAAGGCAACCAATAGTAAGCAACGGGCGGTCTCCAAGCCACTCGATGTTCTTGGGAGGCCACAACATGCGTCGCAGAAGACAGCACATGCACAGTCTAGTAGGCTCGACCTAACCAGATCACAGTTCTTCTGCTGACGGCCAACTTTCATCCTTTAAGAGGTTCAGCAACACAACCTAAAGGGCAAGCCCTAGCAATATCAGAAACAAACAACCTCTAACTTGTACCCGTTTATGACGATTCACACAAATAAAATAGAGATTACGGGCCTTTCAGCGTTCACTATGGTTTCTAGGAGTAATTCAGGGGAGCTGTGACTGTTGCACTTCTGCAGGAAGTTTTCTAGAACTCTTTCATTAATTCAAGTTTCCCATATGCAAATATTCACCTGCATCTTGTTTTAATAGCAAATCCCTACCCCAGTCCAAATGCACATGCCAGCTTTTTCCTTGTTTTGCTCTATAGAGAAAATAATTTTCCATGTTCAGGAATCCCTTCCGCTACACCTCATCCGTTTTGTTGGTGATCTGTCTCAGATAAGAGACATACTCATGCTAGAAAAGTTATTTCCAAACCTTTCTGAATACTCACAAATGTGCACGTTCCTGGCTACTGACCAGTTTGGCAAGAAATTCCAGCTTGGTGGTAGATTTACTCCGACATTATTTTACAACATAGTCATGGTAATACTATGTGTAAGTAAATCAGCTCTCAAGTGTAAATTCTAGATTTGTCAATCACAAACATGTTTTGGAAACCATGCCATATGGACACCTGTCTAAATTGGTTGTCCACAAGGCTTTGAGATGTGGGCCACTGGGATCTAAGGGCCTCCTTCAGACTATGTGTGCGGACCGGAGGAGGTAATTTACTCTACCAACCTGGCTAGACCACCACCCACCACATTTTGAGACCTCCTCAGGCCCTGTGGAGATCTCTGTGCTTTTAGAGAAGATGGCGTCACGCCGGATTTCTGAAGGTACTGAAAGGTTGGTGAGCCGACACCTTGCTTCATATGGCTGCCCATCAAACTGTTTTTGTTTTCCAAAAGTAAATTCCAAGGTCAGAGTTTCTTTCTTTTAAAAACAAAACATAAATTACTCTGACACCCTTGGAGCTTTCGCCAACGGAGTGGGGGTCCTTTTACAATTTTTTCAGTTTAGTACCGCCATGCTTTAGCAAAGGACAGCCATTCATGAAACCAAGTCGTTCAACTCACAGTACTGCTTGGAAACCGCAGGTTGACATAGTCAGGACTGAAGGTATTCATTAACCATTCGTGGCACATTATCAACACCCAGAGTAGTAAACTTGTGGGACAAAGGGCACAACAGCCTTGGAGGTGTCATTGGGTAGACACTCCTCATCCAGAGAGCCTTCCTTACTTAGACAAGAGTTCTGGGTTCATTTTACAACTGAAGACCCTGCAGATGTACATCGAGGGCTGGGGCTCGGCTGGTGTGCTCATGCCCTCCCTAAAGGCAGTGCTTAATTTGTAAATAAAATGTCCTGGTGCCCAAAGCTCGCCTCTGAAACCTGTGGCTGCTGCAATTAAATGTGCGAGCACGGAATACTGAGGCAGAGTAATCCTGAAGCCATCTCGGCCTCTTTAATCCATTTACAGCCACCTCCGCCCCTTCAACTCACTCTTGCAGTTTTCTGCCTTTGTGACGCTTTTTCGTTTTTCTCTTCCTCCGTCTTTCCCATGTGTCTTTTGCTCACAGTAAATGTTTGAGGGAGAAAAATAGGTGCCGTCCCTCAAAAATAAGTGCCGCTGCTCTGCACCGGAACCAAGAAGCACAAATTAAGCACTGCCTAAAGGCAATAAGGACCTTTAAATATCCCTCCTCTTGTTTCTGTTGAACGTAGATGTTTATTACCCTTAAGATGGCTGGGTTCCAGTCAGTCCTGCTTTGTGTTCACAATTGCTAGTTCTTTGGCAGAGTGTTTCACAGGTTTTTTGGTTGCGTCACCGGATCAGTCAACTTGATACTGGTGTAGTGTGTCTTTTGGTTGGATGCAACTCTCATTTTCTTTTCTCTGGTGTTCATTGCTCCTCTGTTACTTCATGTGAGCGCCTTGCTTGTTAAATGTTCTTCGCTTAGCTCTGACAGGGCTTGTACTGAACTCAAGAGTGTGTTGGCTTTCATGATGACTAATCATGTCTCTGAGTAAGGATTTGAGAGCAGATCAGTTTTCAGTATTGTTGTATTGCTCCTCAGTTGTCCCCTTCCCTGGCCCATCCCCCCTCCATCCTCGCATTCCTTCACTAATGGAATGTTCCAACTGAAGCTCATTTAGAAAGTTGAAGTGCCTCTTGTCACATGTCCTGCATGGCGAGAGACATCTTTTTCTTGTACTTAATTAAGAAACTTACCTGTCATCCTGGTGGCGTCTTTCTAAAAGTATGTATGGATTAAGGTTCACTTTGCTTGAGCGAACATGGATCGTGTTATCATCTATGACTGTTCTCTTGTTATGTACTAACATTTGGAGATCACTGCATTTCTTGGACAGTCATTTCAGAACTTAGGGCCTCACTTAGATATTGGTGGATGGGTTATTCCGTCACAACTATGACGGATTTCTTGTCCGCCGAAGTCTAAATCCCATTAAATCCTATGGGATTCAGATTTAGGCAGAGGGGATATCCGTCGCCGTTGTGACGGACTAACCCGTCCGACAATATCTAAATAAGCCCCTTTATACTTGAGTGGCTCTATTTCCTAATCTAAAGTATATAAAGGATCTGGCCTGGCAGGTCCAACTGTACTGGTCCCATTGGAGCAGGGCCAAGACTGATTTGCATATGGCTGGGTCTAAACTGAGGTGGCACAGTGTGCAAAGAACAATGGACCGGGATGCAGTCCAGAGGAATTACCATTGGCTGAGATTAGTTCAAGCATTCCATCCATCACTCTTTTGTATACTGATTGTATTCGAAAGTCATCGAGAAGACCGTCAACAAGCAGATGGCCGCCTTCCTCGAGACGAACGGATCCCTCGACCCCTCACAGTCCGGCTTCCGAGCCAACCACAGCACCGAGACCGCCCTCATCGCCGCCACCGATGACATCCGAGCCCTGATGGACAATGGAGAAACAGCGGCCCTCATCCTCCTAGACCTCTCCGCGGCATTCGACACGGTCTGCCACCGCACCCTAGTACGGCGCCTCAGCAACATCGGAATCAAGGACAAGGCGCTGGAATGGATCATCTCCTTCCTCGACGGAAGAACACAGAGAGTCCGCCTACCACCGTACAAGTCAGAGGCCTCCGAAGTCATCTGCGGCGTCCCACAAGGATCATCTCTGAGCCCCACCCTCTTCAACGTCTACATGAGCCCCCTCGCGGCCATCGTACGCAAACACAACCTCAGCATAATCTCCTACGCCGACGACACCCAGCTGATCCTCTCCCTGACCAACGACCCCGCCGCCGCCAGAGCCAACCTGCACGAAGGGATGAAAGAGGTAGCCGAGTGGATGACGACCAGCCGCCTGAAACTGAACTCGGACAAGACGGAGGTTCTCATCCTGGGCTCTTCACCCTCCGCCTGGGACGACTCCTGGTGGCCTCCCGCCCTGGGCACCGCACCCAAACCGACAGACCATGCACGCAACCTGGGCTTCATCCTGGACTCCTCCCTCTCCATGACCAGGCAGGTCAACAACGTCTCCTCGGCGTGCTTCAACATCCTACGCACACTTCGGAAGATCTTCTGGTGGATCCCCACCGAGACCAGGAGGACCGTCACCCAGGCCCTCGTCACCAGCCGACTGGACTACGGTAACGCCCTCTACGCCGGTACCACCGCCAAGCTCCAGAAGAGACTCCAGCGGATCCAGAACGCCTCAGCCAGACTCATCCTCGACATCCCACGATCCAGCCACATCTCCGGACATCTGAGAGACCTGCACTGGCTCCCCGTCAACAAGAGAATCACCTTCCGCCTCCTCACCCACGCACACAAAGCCCTACACGACCAAGGCCCGAGCTACCTCAACAGCCGAGTCAACTTCTACGCTCCCACGCGCCACCTCCGATCAGCCAACCACGCCCTCGCCGCCGTCCCCCGCATCCGAAGAGCGACTACAGGAGGAAGGTCCTTCTCCTACCTGGCCGCCAAGAACTGGAACTCCCTCCCGACCGACCTGCGCCTGACCCAAGACCACCTCTCCTTCAGGAAGAAGCTGAAGACCTGGCTATTCGAGCAGTAGCGGCACCCCCCCCCCCCCAGCGCCTTGAGACCCTACGGGTATGTAGCGCGCTTTATAAGTGTCATTGATTGATTGATTGATTCCCTCGTCTGCAACATTTTAGGAAGGTTACATATTATGACGTTGCCCCCATCACTTAACCATCTGGAGGTGTGCATTGTTTTTCAGCTTTGTCTGGTTTATTATGGGAGTTTTGGATTTAATTGGCATGCAATAAAGTCAACTAAATTCAAAATGAGATTATGATATTCCATTAGTGGCTTTGTTTCTGGAATCCAGACATGTGACTTCTTTTGAGTTGCTACCTGATCTGTTTGTAGACTCATGTGTTGGAGTCTGGAGAATTAAATGCCCGCCTCTTGCCTTTCTGTTGTTCCTTTTCGAGGATCGGCTTATTACAAAATGGCTTTTGGCAGCCTGTCTCCTATGTTTTCTATACGGCTCCCTTTATAAATTTGCCTGCCTTCTATGTTTACTTTCTTTAATTCCTGAGGAGTTAGCTTGTTTCCTCTGTTCATCTCATTTAGTTCTTCTCGCCTAATTAGTGTGTCTTGTTTGCAGAGATTTCTCATGTTTTGAAGTCTAGTCCTGCATCAGGTCCATGTATATCTCTTTGGAAAAAGTAAGGTATTACTACCGCGGGGCAGGGGTTCTCCAGCATCAGTCTTTGTGCCCCCACACTGGATGCCACAACCCTTTTCAGTGCTTCGCTCTGTGATGATTGGATTAGAAATAATTGTGTCCAGAGGGATTTGTGTGTTTTTGGTTCAGATTTTGTAGGAATGAAGGATAAAGATAATGGGTGAAGTAGGTGGTCCCTGGAGCAATTGTAGTGTCCGCTGAGGTAGAGGATTGTTCGCCAAACTCTAATTTCATCCCTCCCTTGACTGTCCCATAGGCATAATTGTTAAAAGTACATTTCCCCAAAGGTGTGCTGGTTAACTGCCCTAATAATTCTAGGATTGAACTGTCAAGTACTGTAGTGACGGCTGTCAAAGAGGAGGGGGCACCATAATCATTAATTCAAATCAAATAAAAAAAAGTTTATTGTTTCAGTTAATTAAAACCATAACAGTATTATATGACAAATACAATTTAAGATGAATGAAGTTAAAGTTCATAAAACTTCCTTTATGATTATTAATTAAAAGAAAAACTAGTAAAGACGTACTTAATTTGGGTAAGTGCACCCCTCCAAGCACCCTCCCGAAACTAGCACTGATCTCTCTAGCTCCTGGATAGTTGTGAGCTATTGCTATGTGCAGGGACCAGACTTAAACCATGAGCAGTTATTTAACCAGTCTGCAATTTAACAATGGGTCATCAGGGTTAAGGCGTGCTGTTATGGCATCTCTGCATGAGCAATTGCTTCTGTCATTGAAAGCCTTTTTAGTAACTTTATTCAGAGGGGGCGCAAAGTAGGACAAATGCAGACTAGGTGGATGAAGTCCTCCCTAGAAGCTTTACAGAATGTGCATTCTGTAGGTCCACTATATTCCATTTTGGCCGGCTTGCCAATGCCACAGTGCAGCCGAAGCGGATGGCCATTAGTCTATTTTTTATATGAGCTGGATCGGGGATGCCAAAGTATGCTACTTGTTTCAGGGCACCATAGTTGTTGATAACTGTCCAGGCATGAGATCGGACACAGAAGTTGATTTTGTCTGCCAGGCTCGAGTGTAGTTTGACTACTCTGTTGACTGCCTTTTTAAAGGTAGCATGTGTTGTGTTCATGGCCCATAGGTTGGTCAAGTCCAAAGTTTTGATGGAATTATCTAAATATTTTTGATAAACTGACTGCAGATCACTTTGCATGGCCACCCAAAAGGCACTATTTAATGGGGCGTCCTGCAATTTCCATATCTTGAACCAAAATTACATTTTAGTAGATCTCTCCAGGTCTTGTTTTTTAAGGGCAAACTCAAAGTGGATTTGTGCCGGCGAAGACGTTTGTGGCAGAGAGAATGCTCACCTGTACGCGTTGGTCTGTAGCTTGTCCAACAGGACTGCATCTTGTCCTAATCATTAATTCCTTATTGGGTTTCCAAGAAGTGGAGAGAGAGCGACGCTCATGAAATCAAGCTGCATTGGCTACTCCACCCACCCTCTCCACGTCATGCGTCTCCCTCCAAAGGTAGTGACCACATTTGAAGACAGCCAATGGCTGAAGTGGGTTGACCAATTTCACATACTGCAGCCTGTGGTAGGCGAAAGCAAACTTTGAATGACATTTGAACAGCCCAATGGATGAAGAGCGATGATATGTACATACGTATATATTTACACTGGGACACTGCCTACCTTATCTATACCCTGCAGATTACCGTACATATAAAGTGGTACTCACTTCCCATCTCTGAGCACCTGCACCGTCCGGTTGTTCACTTGGTTGTCACTTTTGTGGCGGTACTAAAGAGACAAAAAGGAACACTTCTAATCAGCTGTAAAAACTATAATTTACCAACACACTCGGGCTGGGAATCAATATTAGTTACATTTGTTTTTTAAGGCTCTGGTTCTCAAAAAATATATTAACTACATCCCAAGTGTGCTCTGGGTCTAACTGCAATATATAGAGCAAAATACATTTGTGTTACAAAATATCCAACATTAAGATAAAAACAATGAGTTTGTAGGTACAGCACTATGAGAGGGTATAGTGAGGGAGTGGTACAAGTGAGCACACGTGTGCACACACACACACACACACACACACACAATGGAATACATCCTTCCTGTGAAATGGGGCGGGACAAGAAAGGGAGAGACCCAAGCTCACCAGCCGACCACAAGAGAGCAGGGTTAGGGACCATCAGCTCCAGGCAAAAGAAATGGGTAAAAGGCGTATTAGAAAAACACACAAAAGGTCACGGGAGAAATGCTTGCAAATTGTCTAAACCACTGGCAAGCACTCATGTTAGCATTCCGACTCATCCTTTTCTCCGACTGTGCCACTTTAGACAGAGGCCTGCCTTATGCAAATGAGTACAGTCCCTGTCTCTCATGGGAAAAGTCCCTCCTGAACTGCCATGCAGGGTGAACTGTAAGTGTGCTTTATGAATCTGCTCGTTCATGCATTCAACAGTGCAGCACAACATTTGAAGCAGCCATTCAGACCACGTGGTGAAGCAGTGGTTATTGCCATACCGGCGCGTTCTGGTGGGTTAGGTATGGACAGGCAGTGGAGAGTGCCCCATAGAGAAACAGTGGTGAGTGACGGACGGAGTAGGGTGGTGAATACTGCACAGAGAAGCAGTGGTGGGTGAGGTACAAGGAGACAGTGATGAGTGTACCATAGAGAAGCAGTGGGGTTGAGGTACAAGGAGGCAGTGGTGAGTGTCCCATAGAGAAGCATTGGTGGGTGAGGTACAGGGATTCAGTGATGAGTATCCCATATAGAAGCATTGGTGGGTGAGGTACAAGGATTCAGTGATGAGTGTCCCATAGAGAAACATTGGTGGATGAGGTACAAGGAGGCAGTGATGAGTGTCCCATAGAGAAGCATTGGTGGGTGAGGTACAAGGATTCAGTGATCAGTGTCCCATAGAGAAGCATTGGTGGATGAGGTACAAGGAGGCAGTGGTGAGTGTCCCATAGAGAAGCATTGGTGGGTGAGGTACAAGGATTCAGTGATGAGTATCCCATAGAGAAGCATTGGTGGGTGAGGTACAAGGATTCAGTGATGAGTGTCCCATAGAGAAGCATTGGCGGATGAGGTACAAGGAGGCAGTGATGAGTGTCCCATAGAGAAGCAGTGGGGTTGAGGTACAAGGAGGCAGTGGTGAGTGTCCCATAGAGAAGCATTGGTGGGTGAGGTACAAGGATTCAGTGATGAGTGTCCCATAGAGAAGCATTGGTGGGTGAGGTACAAGGATTCAGTGATGAGTATCCCATAGAGAAGCATTGGTGGGTGAGGTACAAGGATTCAGTGATGAGTGTCCCATAGAGAAGCATTGGTGGGTGAGGTACAAGGAGGCAGTGGTGAGTGTCCCATGGAGAAGCAGTGGGGTTGAGGTACAAGGAGGCAGTGGTGAGTGTCCCATGGAGAAGCAGTGGTGGGAGATGTACAAGGAGGCACTGTTGAATATTTTATAGAGAAGCAGCGGTGAGGATAGGATGGGCGGGGTGGTGAATCCTGTATAAAGAAGCACTGGTGGGTGTTGTACAAGGTGCACTGATAAGTGTTCTATACTGAAGAAGACAAGCAGCGGTGAGTAATGGATGGGTGGGGTGGTGAATCCCGTATAGAGAAGCAGTGGTGGGTGGTGACAAGGGGGGACTGGTGAGTGTCCCATAGAGAAGCAGTGGTGGGTGACGGATGGAGGGGAGTGGTGAATGTCCTGTAGAGAAGCAGTGGTGAGTGACGGATGGAGGGGAGTGGTGAATGTCCTGTAGAGAAGCAGTGGTGGGAGATGTACAAGGAGGCACTGGTGAGTGTTTTATAGAGAAGCAGTGGCGGTGGTGTACAAGGAGGCATTGGTGAGTGTCCCATAGAGAAACAGTGGTGGGTGACGGATGGAGGGGAGTGGTGAATGTCCTGTAGAGAAGCAGTGGTGGGTGATGTACAAGGAGGCATTGGTGAGTGTTTTATAGAGAAGCAGTGGCGGTGGTGTACAAGGAGGCATTGGTGAGTGTCGTATAGTAAAGCAGTGGTGAGTGACGGATGGACGGGGTGGTGAATCCTGTATAAAGAAGCACTGGTGGGTGTTGTACAAGGTGCACTGATTAGTGTTCTATAAAGAAGCAGGGGTGGATGATGTAGAAGGAGGCAGTGGTGAGTGTCCTATAGCGAGGCCGTGGTGGGTGACATATGAGGAGGTTCCTGGTTGAGCTATATGCATTTGTGTGTATTGAAAGTAGTTGTGGAAGATGTACGGGGAAGCACTGGTTGGAGTCGTAGAGTAGAGGAAGCAGCGTAGGTGTAACAAGGAAGGCATAAGTGGAGGATTGTGTGGGAGATCAGTGGTGAGATCTGTAGGGGGGAGCAGTCTTGGGGATCATATGGGGAAAGTGGTGGAAGGCAATGACTAAATATGCAGGAAGAGCTTTCTTGAGGGCAGTAGCGGGGTCCTGCAAGAGAGAGAAAGGGAGACTGCTTAAGAAGGAAGCCACGGTGTGAGCCATAAGGACAGGACCAAGGCGTGGATGGAACAATGAAGCATGCACTGCATTTACTGATACACAGAAGATTTCAGCTGCCAGTGTTTCTAGTCTAGGAGCCGAGAGTCCACCATGGATAGCATGCAATACATATAGGTAGTTACTTCAGCCACTATGACAACCACTTAATCATAGATGAATAAAATGGACTCAGACAAGGAGAGCAATTGATACAAACTACCCCGTACATAATCGTCGGTCGCATCCTTGATGGCGGACACTGCAAGCACGAGCACCAGTGGGACCACAGTCGTGAACCATGGCAAGGAAGATACTTGAGGAATGACCTGTGAACAGAAGCATACGGAGAAACATGACGCAAACTACAGAACACTCTAGCACCAGCGATATCATGCTACCATCTGCACACAGGGAAGAATAGACCTAGGTTAAATGTTTCTGTCAAAGTGTCACAAAAGAAGTGGGCATTCATGCTTCAAACACCTAACATGTGTTTCTTATTTATTCTCCTCTGGTATCAAATGAGGGTTATCCAAAAACAGCCAGGATCCTCCACACTGGATTCCACCTCATTCACGAGTTATCGCTACAAATGCCCCAATTTTTTATAGATTTTACTGAATCCCAGCCTGTAATATAGAATACATTTACTGAATGGATGATCGGTTAAGTAACTATTAGTAAATCTATTTTTTTTTAATTCAATTGTTTAGTTAAAGAATCTTTTATTGTTTCTCAGGATTTCCTTAAAATGGGAGTATGGCTTGTGTTTTTTAACGCGGCTGAAGGTAAGCAAGAACGCTCTCTAGCTCAGAAGGCCTTGCACCACCTTTCGTCCACCCTGTGCACTACACTAGTGATCAATAGCTCCTAGATGTGATGCAGGTGAGTCTCCTCGTGTATGCACTGACAATGATATGTAATCTTTGCCTAAAGATTCTTTCAACGCAAGGAGCATTGTAGCCCAGCCTCAGAATCAGACATATTTGCTTCTAACTGAAATCACTGACACTATTTCTATTTTATTTTTAAAGTGACCTTGTTCAGCACCGCCTCTTACGTTGAATTGTTTAATAGTAGGGACTATGATTTACAGTGCTTAGAATGCCACAAATCTGGCGTGGAAAGCTGCATAACAACATATTATATAGGTTTACTGACCACAATGTATACAAGAAAACTAGACTAAAGACTATAGAAGCTGTGATTGATACCTGAATCCTAGTTAGAAAAATTCAAAAAAATTCAAATATTCACATCCCTGAGACAATTATATTTACTGATTTTTAAATTTATACATCACACTGGAAAAGATTAAGAGGATGAGTTTCGAATAGATTGGCTGATTATTTGCCTATTATAATGTAACATTTATATAGCTCTTTCTACCCCGTGTCAAGCGTTGAAGCACTTGCCTACACGGGTAGCACGCTACACCGTGTAGGGTGTGCGTTTGGAAGGGGGTTGTCTTTGTTTTGATCCTGCGTGGGAAGTGTTTCCATGTGGTGCATGAGGACCACCGAGGAGTGGTTATCTTGTAATGGGATGCAGCGCTTAGAAGTGTGATGGATGAAGAAGTGTGAGACATAGGTGCTTTGTTTATGGTATTCAATAAAATGTCAGGTGGGAGCAGCTCTGCAGGTCTTTTTATAATACTTCTTATGCTCAGAGTCCACGTGACTGGTTACTGCTCTGTCGTGAAGTCATTACCAGAAGTAACATATCTTCAGTGTTCATTGGTGGAGTTACACTTGTAGAAGCTGTTTCAGGACTACTGAGCTCATTGCTAGTATTATTATTAGTATTATTATTATCATCTCTAAAAATAATAATAATACATTTAGACACTATTTAGGGATCACTGAATATAATCATATTATTGTTGTTATTATTATTATTATTATTATTATTACTATCATTAATAATAATAATACATTTAGACACTATTTAGGGATCACTGAATGTATTGATATTCTTCTTCTTATTATTATTATCACTAATATGTTTAGAGACTATTTACGGATCACTAAATGTATAGATATAATTGTTATTATTATAATAATTATTATTATCACTAATAATAATACATTTAGACTCTACTTAGGGATCACTGAATGTATTGATATTACTATTTTTATTATAATAATAATAATTATTATTATTATTAATGATAATAATAATAATAATACCCTTAGAAACTATTTAAGGATCACTGAATGTATTGATATTTTTATTATTAGTAGTAATACTAACACTAATAATAATAATAATACCTTTAGAGACTATTTGGGGACCACTTAATGTATTTGATATTATTATTAGTATTATTAATATTACTACTACTACTACTACTACTACTACTAATAATAATAATAATAATAATACATTTAGAGACTATTTAGGGATCACTGAATGTATTGGTATTATTATTATTACTAATATTGTTATTAATAATATTTCTAATAATAATAATAATAATAATAATAATAATAATACCTTTAATGACTATTTAATGATCACTGAATGTATTGATATTATTATTATTAGTAACACTAACACTAATAATAATAACAATAATACCTTTAGAGACTATTTAGGGACCACTTAATGTATTTGGTATTATTATTATTATTATTATTATTATTACTACTACTAATAATAATAAAACATTTAGACACTATTTAGGGATCACTGAATGTATTAATATTATTATTATTATTATTATTAAATATTATTATTATTATTACTATTAATAACAATAATAAGAATAATACCTTTAGATACTATTTAGGGATCACTGAATGTATTGATATTATTATTATTATTGTTATTATTATTATTAATAACAATAATAGGAATAATACCTTTAGAGACTATTTAGGGACCACTGAATGTATTGATATGATTATTATTATCATTATTATTATTAGTAGTAGTAGTAATAATAATAATAACAATAATATGATTACATTCAGTGATCCCTAAATAGTGTTGAACTGTATTATTATTATTATTATTAGTGATGATAATAATAATACTAATAATAATACTAGCAATGAGCTCAGTAGTCCTGAAACAGCTTCTACAAGTGTAACTCCACCAATGAACACTGAAGATATGTTACTTCTGGTAATGACTTCACGACAGAGCAGTAACCAGTCACGTGGACTCTGAGCATAAGAAGTATTATAAAAAGACCTGCAGAGCTGCTCCCACCTGACATTTTATTGAATACCATAAACAAAGCACCTATGTCTCACACTTCTTCATCCATCACACTTCTAAGCGCTGCGTCCCATTACAAGATAACCACACCTCAGTGGTCCTCATGCACGACATGGAAACACTTCCCACACAGGATCAAAACAAAGACAACCCCCTTCCAAACGCACACCCTACACAGTGTAGCGTGCTACCCGTGTAGGCAAGTGCTTCAACGCTTGACACGGGGTAGAAAGAGCTATATAAATGTTACATTGTAATAGGCAAATAATCAGCCAATCTATTCGAAACTCATCCTCTTACTCTTTTCCAGTGTGATGTATAAATTTAAAAATCTGTAAATATAATTGTCTCAAGGATGTGAATATTTGAATTTTTTTGCATTTTTCTAACCAGGATTCAGGTATCAATCACAGCTTCTATAATCTTTAGTCTGGTTTTCTTGTATACTTTTTGGCCAGTAAACCTATATACAAATGTGCATCACCTTGTCCAATACTATTCCCATCCTATGTGGTCTACTTTCACTAAGTTTCCCTTGCAGTTTCAGGGCAAAAATCCAGAGATCATTTACCTGATATAGAAGCAAAGGCCCAGATTGAATTTTTTTTTAGCAGAGTGCAGGGAGCATCCAAATTTACTGTGCTGTGCTGCACAAGAGAGAAAACAGAGTGCTGAGCCATATCTACTAAGATGCCAGGGGTGTCATCCCCTGCACAAACAGGGTGCTTTGTGTGACGCACAGCCTCACACCACAGGATCTATGTTTGCCATGTTAACTTGTGCAAAAGAGAAAACACAACGCAAAGCCACCTGGTGTGCTGGTGGCGTGATCCCCTCTGCCTGCACATGACGCAAAGCCTTACACCCAGGTGCAAGCGTGTGTGCGCTGTCTGGCATAGGATTTGTACTGGAAGCATATCCGTGTGGTACAAATTCCTATGGGTAGACAAACCAAGAACATCCCCACGCATTCAATGCGTGCTGTGTACTGCAGCGTGCATGGAATGCATTACTGCTTTTTGAGAAATGAACACATTTCCCCTTCTTTCCGCCTGCTTAAGGTTTTTGATGCAAAGCCCAGTTTGGGTATCTTAGTAGATCAGCCTTTGCATTAAAACCTCTGGGTGTTTGCACTGATCCGGTGATGGTGCACCCCCTTGATGCAAAGCGGCACGAAAGAGTGCAAAGCAGCTCAGAGTGGTTTCTGAGATATGAAAATGTCATCTTTTCAGCACAAAACACCCTTTGTAAAGTGCATGTGTCACTTTGCACCGCTTTGCGCTGCGCTACTGTGGCACAAAGCATTAGTAAATCTGGACCAATATCCTTCACAGGTGGGCCATTGATCAATGGTGGATTCTGCCAGTTTTAGAAGGGACACAATTGACGCAACTTGATGAAGTCTTCTACAATTTTTGCTACATTATTATTTTTCAGTTTTGCATTCCTTTAAAATATCGAATTATTACAATGTCAAAATTGTTTTTTTTTTTTTTTTCCATCCTATTTCCTTTCTTTCAACACTGTTTTTCTCTGGTTTAAAAAAAGCCTGAGATTTTGGAGCTAAATTGAATAGTCCCAAGTATACTGTAAATTCGATCTAAGTAACTAGATTAAAACATAGGAGACATTTGGTTGCCACTACTTAACTGTGGCCTCTCTGTTGATAGATTTATACAAATTTCAAACACCAAGGGTTCCAGAAAGAGCGAGGGGCAGCTCTGTCCCAGTCACTTTTCCAGGATGATGATTGCAGTCCCTGAGTTTATCATTACAGGAAGTTCTAACAAATTAGATGGTAGTCGCTCCGGTCTCCATCTTGGAAAAGTTTTTTCAATCATGATTATCCATATGTAATGTAATTTAAGGTGATTTGCAGAGCGCTGCTTGTCACCTGTGAAGGCATGCAAGCACTGAGTAGGTGAGAGTAGGCGTGTGGTGACGCTGGGCCTCAATACAGACAGTCAGCGATGGTCCCGTAAGAAGACTAATTGAATAGTCAGGTCTTCAGCTTCTTGCAGAATTCAAGAAGTGAGGAGGAGGGCCTGATGTGCTGGGGAGGTCGTTCCAGGATTTAGCGGCTTGGTAGGAGAATGATCGACCTCCAATTTTGCTTCCTGGATGAAGGATGTGTGTGCAAGTGAGAGTGATGCTGAGCGAAGTTGTCTGGTGGGTTGGTGGAAGTGCAGCCGGTGAGTGAGGTACGCGGGCCACATGTTATGTAGTGACTTTAATGCTTGCATGAGAACTGGCAGCACTTTTGGATGGGTGGAGCTTTCTGAGGAGCGGTGTGGTGAGGGTTTGGCACAGGAGGTCAAGGACGAGTGGTGTTTTGGTTGGTTTGAAGTCTGTGAAGGACATGGGTTGGGGTGCCAGGGTAGAGTGCATTGCCGAAGTCCAATCTGCTTGTGATTAGAGTTTGTGTGATGATACGTCGGGTGTCCAGTGGGAGCCACTTGAAGATTTTGCGTAACATGTGGAGGACGTAGAAGCATGAGGAGGTGACGGCACTGACCTAAGACTTCGTGGTGAGGCTGGTGTCTAAGATGAGGCCTATCCCTGTGATCAAAGGCTTATCAAAGGCACAACTGCCAGTGTATCCCCTGAGTGATTAAGTATGTCCAATGAAACAGTCACATATTCATGCACAGGTTTGTTAGATAGCATGAGCGCAGAGGCCTAGGCCCGTTCATGGTAACACAATGTCCAGAACCTGTCCTGTGACTTGGAGGGGTGTACCAAGTGCACTGCCATCTTAAGGATGTTTGTGGCCCTTGGCAAGACATATTTTGGGGCACCCTGTTCAGAGAAAATTGGAATTTTATTACCTATTCTTCCAGGCCTCCATGATGCCCAACAATAACATACTTTCACACAAACAACTACAATTTGTCTTGTCAGGGTACAAACATCCTTACAATGAAAGTGAGCAGAGACAGAGAGAGTCAGAGGTATAGGCAAGAAGAGAGAGGGAGAGAGGTTCCTATAGAGAAATCAATAAAAGTAAGACAGAGTTAGAGAAACCGAGAAATATCACTTTACTAGGGGTCCCCTTACAAGGTGGGGCCCTGGGCAATTGCCCACTTTGCCCATGTCTTAAAACTCTTGCGGTCAAGTGTGCCCTTATAGCAAGCACAGGATACTTTTCATGCCCTGGATGAGTCTCATAAAGAGGCAATGGCAGCCCACTGCATTTTTGTTAATTTTTTGTATGAGCAGACATTTATTCCTGTGTCAAAAAAACGAGTTTGGGCTGCAGAGTTTTGCTTTTATGTAAACCCCAGATCCTTGCTGTGACATTCCGTGTGCACATCAAATGTGCGCATGTGCAGTGGATGTGTAGCACGTGTGATGGTAGGAATCAGTATGAGGTGAGAGTCTGAGAGCTGAAACCAGTGGGCTCCATTTTGGACAGCCCCCGGTGTAGCCTGGCACAAGATGGACGGTGGATACAGCTTCCCCAAGCAGTCGAAGTGTATGAACAGCATTTCTGTGGTTGGAGGGGGGTAACTCAGGCAACTACCCTGTATCAACAAATCCACCACTGCAGGAGCAGCCACACACAACAGGCCCGGCGGCATCACCATACAGGTAAGCGCAGGGCCCAGCTGCGATCAGAGCAACACACTAAGCACATGGGCTACTGCTGTGTGAAGTAAAGACTTTTACCTGAGTGAACTTAAGCTGCAAATGTCTTTGAACTTATTTACAGAGCTGGCCAGTGGGGTAATCCAGGGTGTAGTGCATGTGTACCTAATCAATGTGTAAACCAATACCTTGTCGCCACAGACATTAGTGAACTCCTACAGCGGGGAGAGGACAAGGGAGGGGTGTCGCGCCTCAATGTGAATCATAGATGACAACCCTGTACCTGAAAAACTCTATTGAACTGTCTGGTATATTGCTTTGCTGTTAGATTAAATAACTTTCTTTTAACTGAAAGGTAATCAGAGGGCTGGCCAATAGGATATGTTTCTTTTGGCGACTATTGAATTCTGAGGTCTAGCCTCCCTCACGCTACTTGCCTGTGAAGCCTTTGACTACTCCCCCTCGCTCCCCTTAGAGTAAATTGCAGGAGGGTGTACTTGCCTGCAGTTTATGGAGCCATCGTAGGATGGTCCCTAGGACATCAGTGGCAAATAAACTCAACTACCACAGTTGTGGCCCACTAGTCTGTGGTTTCTATGAGGCCCCTCGACCAGGGCCTGACAATGTCAGTGCGATGCAGAGTATTACATTGCTGCCCCAAGGAGGCAGTGTCATGTGGGAGATTAGTGTCCTATGATTTCAGTGCAGTGCTGTTTTTATTGCCCCTTGACTGCCGCACAGTAAGAGTGCTAGTTCCACAGCAATCAGTGCAGTGTATTGTAATGGCTAAGTGTTCCTAAGACGCAGTGTGGTGCTGTGGGTTGCTATCCCTAGGGTTCAGTGCAGCTGTGTTCTTGTTCATTGACAGCTGTGCAGTGAGTGTGGAGTAATTAGTATCCCTGAGATGTAGTCCACAGTATCAGTACCACAGCTACAGTGCAGTGTAGTGGGTAAGTATTCCTAGGATGCAGTGTGGTGCTGTGGGTTGCTATCCCTACGGTTCAGAACAGTGGTGTTTTGTTTGACCACTGTTGGCTGTGCAGAGACTTTGGAGGAGTTAGTATCCCTGAGATGTAGTCCACAGTGTCAGTACCACAGCATACAGTGCAGTGGATAAGTGTTCCTAAGACGCAGTGCGGTGTTGTGGGTTGCTATCCCTAGGGTTCAGTGCAGTGGTCTTTTGTTTGACCACTGATGGCTGTGCAGTGAGTGTGGAGGAGTTAGTATCCCTGAGATGTAGTCCACAGTGTCAGTACCACAGCTACAACGGTAAGTATTCTTAGGATGCAGTGTGGTGCTGTGGGTTGCTATCCCTAGGGTTCAGAACAGTGGTGTTTTGTTTGACCACTGTTGGCTGTGCAGAGACTTTGGAGGAGTTAGTATCCCTGAGATGTAGTCCACAGTGTCAGTACCACAGCATACAGTGCAGTGTAGTGGATAAGTGTTCCTAAGACACAGTGCAGTGTTGTGGGTTGTATCGCTAGGGTTCAGTGCAGTGGTCTTTTGTTTGACCACTGATGGCTGTGCAGTGAGTGTGGAGGAGTTAGTATCCCTGAGATGTAGTCCACAGTGTCAGTAGCACAGCTACAGTGCAGTGTAGTGGGTAAGTGTTCCCAAGAGGCAGTGTGGTGCTGTGGGTTGCTATCCCTAGGGTTCAGTGCAGTGATGTTTTTTTATTGTCCCTTACTACTGTGTCGAGAGCGTGGAGGAGTGAGACTATAGGAGTTAGTATCTCTAAAATGCAGTGAAGAGCGCTAGTACCACAGCACAGAATGCAGAATAGTATAGTGGGTAAGTGTTCCTTGGACGCAGTGTGGTGCTGTTGGTTGCTATCCCTAGGGGTCAGTGTAGTGTGGTTGTTAGTGTGCCTACATTATCTGTTGTACCTAAGGCTGTCATCAGTCAGACCTACATGAAAGCCATTTTGTTGCTCAGATATTACTTGAGCAATGGCTAAAGCTCTGCTTGGGCAGGCCTAAAATGAATATCCAGCAGCACATGAACTTGCCACAGGCAGGAGGTGGTGAACGAATGTAATGAATATACCTCATCAAGATACAAGATACAAGACATCCCCAACCAGAGCAGACTTCACTACAACCTCGAGTTCCCATGGACAGGAGGAGAAGGAGTTTGCACCACATGAGTGTGATGTACATCAGGACACCAGAAGACATAACCCCACCGGAGCAGACCTCACTACAACCTCGAGTTCCCCTGGACTGGAGGAGAAGCCAAGAGTTTGCACCACATGAGTGTGATGAACCTCAAGACACCAGAAGATGTGACCCCACCAGACCAGACTTCTCTACAACCTCATGTTCCCCTGGACTGGGGGAGAAGGAGTTTGCACCACATGAGTGGGATACACTTGAGGCCGGTTCTGCACCGCATAGAGGTGCAGATCATGGACATCATGTAGGCGAAAGAGCTGCATCCTTACTTGCAAAATCAGCAGGAACACGAAATAGACGTTCGCCACTCTCTGGAACTGCTCGAACAGGTTGAGGAAGATGAAGGTGAAGACGTTGTACTTCGACGTCTTAATCTCGTTGGTCTGTGAACAGAAGACACAAGTCACCAAACCTGGGTCAACATTTCACTCGACGTCTTTTTACATTTGGAAAATTCAATTCTGACCTCACGTCCAAAGGCTTCTGCCCTTGTTCAACCCCTAGTACGAATGCATGTGTTTAACAGTTTCACACATTACCGGAAGTACTAAATGGCTTTGCAGATGAACAAAACACGACTGATACAAAGAATCACAACTATGAGTTAAAGATTAAAAGGGGTAGTGGGTTAGGATTTACCACCAAGAGAATGCTCTTAATTCGTAAACAACAAAAACAAGTGGACTTTAAAAAGCCATGTGGAGTGGAGAGTTCAGACCATAAGTCAACCGGAAGTGGGTTTTCAGAAAGCAATAGCTGCTCCTGAGAATGTTCTGAGCTGACTTCATAGTTGCCAAGTTTTCCAGGTCCATGCGTGATGTGTTGCTCCAGTCCAAGTTTTCCCCTTTGAATTCTGGTACTTTCGCCTTGTTTTAAATTGAAATAAAAAAATAACTACAAGTCCCAGAATTCATAGAAAAAAAGCTGGACTGGAGCAGCATATCACGCATGGACCTGGGAAATTTGGCAATGCTTGTTGCCTCTAGGTACAGAGAGTTCCTACTCCTGAGCCCCACTCTGTCCACCCGAGATGGTAGGTGGAGTGTAAAGCCAGGTAGAAAAATATACTGTAAATGTGACACTTCCCTTGATGGGCAGCCAGGGTGCGCCACTCAGGAAAGGGTGAGGTTGGAGATGCCGAGGGGTATGCAACAAACCACCCTCGTGTTACTTCTACACCTGTGTGTAACTCTAGGCTTTTTTGCTGTTCACAATTTCCAATTATAGATTTACACTCAGGTGTAGCCTTACATGTCTACTACTACTCAACAGGGTTTACGCTTGTGAAGTTACTACTAGCAACTTTACACATATATACGGAGATCACCACCGCTGTGCCCCAGTTTTTTTATGGGAACCCATATGGCAAGTTATTAAAATGTATTATTCTCTGAAAAAGTATAAAAAATGCTTTGATGATTAATATAAATGTAAATTATTATATCAAAGTTGTTATTAACTTGGCCGGTAGAGCCCGCTACGGCGGGTTCTAAGGCTATATAAAACATTGGAATGTTGGGGGCTCCATTGCAGACAATGGAGTGCTCCGGGCTTTTACTCGCTGGTAAAAGCCCGGAGCGTCAACATTATCATGTTCTCTTTGTTCACAGCATAAACTGTGAACAAAGCCTCACGGAGCCTGAGGGGATTTTAATCCCCTCGGGCTTCGTGAGGAATTTGTTTTATTTGATAGAACATTCTACCCTCTAGTGGCAGAATGTTCAAATAGCATCTGTAGCGGGCTCTACCGGCCATTAAAGGCCCCTTTCCTTGTTAAAGGGCCTTTAACGCGGGAGCAGGCCTTTAATGGCCAGTAGAGACCGCTACGGCGGGTTCTAAGGCTATGTTAGATAATTAATTATTATAAATATATTAATTCAATTTCTATTTTTCTTAAATAATTATATTACATATAATGTTCTCAACACACACACAAATATATGTACAGAAATAGTTTAATGAATTTAACATTAGTGCCTGTGGGTGTTGTTTTAGTGCCCTGCCTCCATTGTTTTCTACAGGAATGTGTTAAAGTTCTCATAAACAGCCATGTTGGTGCTCCACTTACTCCAAGGCTGAAATGGTTTATTTTTTAAAACATTTTTTATTAAACTTCAGCTGAAGCAAGGTCTCAAACCCAGACAAAACAATCTAAAAACAAATGCAGCAGTGAGGCAGGTTCCCTCCCTCCCCCACCCCTTTAATACGGCCTACATTAGGACCATCAGATTGGCGCCAAGTCCCCTTCCAGATCTACTGTTGCACTTTAAGAGCTGTATTCATTTTCGAAGTGTAGTTTGTGAACAGCAATTACTCTTTAATCTTTTATGGGTGTGTGTTTGTATTAGAAGCCCCCCTTGAGGCCCTCCAGACTCCCATTTACTAGAAAGCTTCCCCCACTTTCCATCCACTCCTGCTCGTCTCTCCCACATTTACTACAAAAATGTGCACCTACGTGTGTGAAGGTTGCTGGCTCAAGGTTTGTGAATACATTTTGTACAATGTGAGTTGTATTACTGTGGTACTACTTTACATGCTACAAAATCCAGTTTGTCAATCAGGCCCATAATGTTTACATGCAGGCCATTTAACAAATTTCTTGAAGAAGGATATCATGATTGGCCGAAACACTCTAGCGTCTACCACAAATGCTGTGGTGCCGAGGCTGTCGTCGGGCATATCAGGGGTTTCAGTGGGACTGAAACAGCAAACTCACAGCATCCCATCTACTGCTATGCCAAGTTACATGTCCCATAAATAATAAATAGAGCAAGCCTGCTTTAAATGTGTAAGTGAATGTTGCAGTGAGAGCTCAGAGCCTTGAAAGAGCACAAGGCGTGGAGATGGATGGGGAATGGGGAATAATGACCCTTCTAACCCCCTGTCTGACGAGTCTGGCTGTGGCAACATTCATACGGGTAAATACATTTGTACACTCTTGAATACGATTTGACCAAAATGGTCTTTCATGTCACTACAAAAATTTAATTTTGCCACTAGCATTAGTTTATGCTTGATTTCAATTTTTAGAACAAGCAAAGAGTTAGTGAACACTCACCTAGGACAAGGAGTAATTGTGGACCTGATATAGGTCATGGCGGCGGGGAATACTCTGTCTCAAGCGTGACGGGTGGGATCGTAATACGGCAGATGGGATATCCGTAATGTTTGTGACGGAGAATTCCCTCTGCTGAGATCTAACTCTGGCCCTGTATTGTTTAAACTAGTCATAAGACCACCGTCACACCAGTACATATACTTCAGTGCTCTAGTTCAGTCCCCATTAGTCCACAAGCTCAATCCTTCATTCATTCAGCCTCTTAGCTCTTCAGAAAGGCTCAAGCTGATATGATATACAGGGAGTCCATCCCTTCAGAATTATATATGCAGCTGTACCGCTTGTAATATGTTTTTATTACCATTGTTGTGTGTGGGGAATTGTCATGACTTACAAGGGGTGAAGTCCTTGGCCTGGGGCTTGGCCGCAGGGACTGCCTATAACGAACCTGCTGCGTGCCAGTGCAGGCAGTCACTCCTTGCTACGCAGACCCTTTGGCTGCAGACACAGATTTTTTCCCTCATTTTTTTTTAAATCTAAAAATTGTTTTCTCATTTTTTCCCACTTATTTTGGGAAAAAGTGTGATTTTAGCACAAAATGGCACATTTTTTGCTGCTCACAAAACGACAGCACTTTTAATTAAAATTATAAATTTATTGTAGATAACCAGTTTTTGTTATTTTCCATACCTCTTGGTAGCTCACACCACACCTCGTGACCTGGGCACCTTCCAATGTCTTTGGTTTTTTTTGACAGTGCAAAAATCCTAATACTAATTTTTTTTTTTAAACAGTTTGCATTTCAAAATAGTCAAAAAATATATAAATCCCTGTTATCAGCCAATCACATAAAAAAAATTAAAATGTGATTAACAGTATTAAGTACTTTTATAATTGGGATTTTAAACGGCAGAGGTATACAAAAATGTCAACCCTTTAAAGCCCAGTCTGCATCCTTTTTAGCTCTCGCCTGAGGCAGCACGCATGAGCTGTCTCTTCGAGATATATTGGATCTTAAACAAACGTAAGAAGCTCAATGTCTTTCCTCCCCATTCTCACTACTTTTGTTTTCATTGGTCAGCGGCAGCTGGGCTAGATTAATTTTATACCACCAGTCTCGCTCCAGACGGCTTTGAGAGGATTTGGGTTTCACTTATTTAAATTTGACATCCACACACAGAGACTGCAGTATTTTGGTTTTATCCTTTTTTTTAGTCAACATGCAAACACACACACAGAGACAGCAGCTTTGAGCTGGCACATATCACCTGAATCACTCAACTCCACATAATGCCACTTTACTCCACTGTACACTACTCCACTCTACACCACTCCACTCTATGACAGTCTACCCCTCTCCACTCTATGACACTTTACTCAACTCTATGTCACTTCACTCTATGTCAATCCAAGCCATTCCACTCTACGACACTCAACTATACAACAATCTACTCGACTCTACTCCACTCTATGCCACTCCACTCTCTGCCAATCCATTCTATGCCACTCACAAACACTCCACTCAATGACACTCTACTCCACGCCACTTTAGTACACTCTTTGCCACTCCGCTCTATGACACTCTACTCCACTCTAAGCCACTCCACTCTGACATTCCACTCCATGCCACTCCACTATACGAGACCCTATTGTACTCCATGCCAATCCATTCTATGACCCTCTATGCTACTCCACTCTAAACCACTGTAATGCACTCTACACCATTCCACTCAGAATTAATCCATGCTACTTTACTCTACACCACTCTATTATACGCCACTCCCCTGTACGACATGCTACGACACTGTACTCTACGCGTCACCAGGCTACTTTACCTGACCCTACACCACTTCACTATATGCCACTCTACTTCACTCCGTGACACTCTACTCTACAACACTCTACTCCACTTTACGCCACTCCACTATACAACACTCTAATCTATTACATTCTACTCACTCTTCACAACTTCTCTCTATTCCATTCCTTACTACTTTACTTCACTGTGCACCACTCTACACAACTCCACTCTACTATGCTCCACAACTCTACTCCACAACACACTACTCCACTCTAAAGCACCCCATGACACTCCACTCTATGCCACTCCAATCTACTCCACTCTATAACACTATACTCAATACTACACTCTGCGCCACTCACTGCCATTCCACTCTGCGACACTCTACTCCAAGCCACTCCACCCTACAGCACTCTTCTCCACTCTATGCCACTCCACTCCACGCCACTCTCCTCTACTCCACTAACCTTTGGCCAAGCTGGTCAGCAGCCACACTCATGTACAACATAAAACACACTAGCAAAGCCATTAGCTCTTGCGGAGGTGAGACCTACTGGCTTTGCCAGTGGTTGTTAAATGTTTATATCTCAAAAACAACTGAACAGGGTTACACTGGAATATTTAAAGCAGACGTTATGAGTAATGTTCTACTTTCCTGCCAGGTTTAGTGTAAATCTGTCCACCAGTTTTGGCTTTAGGCATAAGCACAATTTCCTTTGGAACTCTAATGAGAAAAACACATCTTTTTTCAATTCCCCCCTTTTTGGTCTGCACTGATCTGTACAAAATTGGCCATGGCGGACCTTAGCTGACTGAGTAAAGAGATTGCCAGATTTGGTGCAGGTCTGTGTAAACAATTACACGCAACTCAAACATTGACTTTTCAATGAAAAGTGTGGCTAAACCACAAATCGACATTGGCGATTGCCACCATGTAATACACACATGTAGATATATTTTTGCCATGGCAATGAAACAACATGTACCCAAAACATATCATTTAGGAGAGCTATATTACAAAGCTGACATTGACAAATGTATTACTACAATGCAAAGGTCGAATTACAGTTTACACCACAGTGCAGCAAAACTGGCATGATATAAACACTGCACTGCCTCATAGATTGCAAAAAACAATTCCTTAAGCAGGGAAGCAAATCTTCTAATAGTCACAAAGCCTAATCAAATGATTTTAACTGACTACGTAAATTAACATCTTGCATTTTTGTTTTGATTAAGTACCTTTTTTTTAAAAACATATACACATAGAAGAATGCCATGACATCAAACACATAGGAAAGTGAAAGCCATCATGGCCCACTCAAAGAGTCGCCTTTTTTGAGTCAAGGCACCTCCTCACACTCAACAGTGGTAATACACAGTAAATTACACTCAGCCCATTTGCATATGTACTACATATTAATTTTACTATTGATATACCTTTGTGTTTTCTAAAAAAATACATAAAAATTTCCTAAACTGAAAATATATGCATAAATAATGTTTCCCTTCCTACTTCTAACATCAGTTGTTTAGGTCCGGCATTAGCCAAGAGCTTTAGATTTTGTGAAAAATATACATGTAATATACTTAGCTAGAGGGGGTTTCAGTCAGCCCTCCTCACTCATTGGACTGCAGTAGTGTCATTTACATTTTGCTTCCACCCACCACAAAATACTGCATGGGGCAGTGACTTAGTCCACTTCAGCTACTGACTGGTTCCTTCTTTGTGAGCAATGGTATTCTGTCCAAGCACAATGTTTTCACCCACACAGAAAGTAGTCTCTTCTACTGCTAAAGACTGGTAGATCAATATCGTTTTTTGAAAGAAACAGTAATCCCTTTCATTGTTATGTTTTTGTAATAAACATTTACAAAACCAGTACACAAACAAGTATCAAAACCGAAAGGCCAGCAACTAACTCCAGATCTGTTGGCTTTGCCAATGCTTGTTACCCTGTAAGTTCTAGCACATGTTTATGTCTACAATGGTGATGCATGTCCTAAGGGATGACAGGCGTCCTTCCAGAAATCCGAGTATTAACACAAATGTCAACCCCCTGCTCTCCTTCATTCCCTCTCTCTCCTCACCTGTGTGTCTGTCACACAGCCTGTATTACGTAGAGCGGAGAGGAGAGCGTCTCCTACATCCCGGAGGATGTCTCGCTCCGTCTCTGGACTGCCCTGATGTCTCTCAGAGTACCGTGGCTGCTAACTCTCTGCCATGTCCTAAACATATTTCTCACTCTTACCCTCAGCACACACGCCAATAGACCTGACTCGGGCAGGAGACTCACAATTTGTGAAGCCAAAAATGGCTTTATTTTGGCTGTCTCCTGCCTGAAATGGCCTCTCCTTCCTTTGAAGTCAATGGGTGAAGTACATTCTCCCATTTTTTTTTTTTTTTTTTAAATCTCCCATTTTCCTCTCCTAAAATGTTGGCATGTATGCCTGAGGCCCACTCATGGATCCTGCCTCCTTTCCACACTTCGGCCCTCCTGCCTACAAGTACTGTTCCCACCCTCCCTTGTGCCGCCAATCAAACACCGAAGGCCGGCTGCCCAAAATACAGTGTTGCTCTATCATTGAGGACCTCTCCATCCACAATGTCCCTCCCCACTTTCCAGTTGCATCCTATCCTCTCTCCTGGCCCCTTTTGCATCGCTCCTGCACCACCCAGGCTGCCTGAAGGGGGAGCCAATGCGAGCTCATAAAGCCTTTGCTTAAGCGTGCCTAGAAGTCGCTGCTTGTCCTTCTTCTCTGTCAGCGACTGCCTCAGTGTCGCTGAGAACCAGCTGTGAGTGCTGGCATGTCTGCGCATGCAAACCTTTCTTCACTGCAAAGAGGACGTAGTATATCAATTGTTCAAAAGGCTGAGGCCCTCTGTTAAATATTTACTCTGGTTCTAATCTGATGTAGTACAGGGCCTGCCCGTGCCATCTGCTGGAAACTGCATTTGATCATGGTTTGTAGTTTTATTGTGCTCGGAAGGGTGAACTGAAGACAACCAGTGTTTGCCCCAGCCTGCCAGAGGCGGTCACTGTGTCTGGCCTGAGCCAGCCTGCAATGATCAAGCGCCTCTCGCTGTTGCATTTGCAGGAGTCCATTCATCGCACAGGTGAGTAGCATCTCCTGCTCCATCAGCGGTCCCAGGTCTTTGCCAAATGCAGCCAGTGCTGGGTAATTCATAGGGGTGTCAAGGAACAGCCCCACCAGTGAGTAAGGGGAAACTGTGAGGCGCCACTTTTTGTACGCTGCAGGGTCAGCACATCACAGATCCGGCATCTGTGGGGGCAGCAGGCAGCTAAAGTAGGCAGTTCATGTGTGGTGGGAAGAGCAGGACACCACACATTTGTTATTTGAAGGAAGTGATAGCACAGAGCTCTGTCCTAGAGCTGGAGGATGGACAGCTGCCAGCTAGAGTGACCACCTCTTCCCAGGCCATCACAGACAGTGTTAGCCATTCAGAACTTATGTGTGTTAAGCTAGTGTATTCTGGGTTTTGTAGTCCTGTTTTACTGCCTTGAACTAATTAGATATGGTTGACTTGTAGGTGAAAAGTGTAGGACTGGAGACAGTGTCCGTAAGGACCTGGAGAGTGATGGCCACTCTGTCATCTGCTTTCTAACAACACTGTGCACCCACCTGCCTCCCAGTCATACTGCTTTGTCAGCCACAGAAGGATGTGATTGTGGGATTGACAGTGTGGAGCCTGCAGGCCAAGGGCCACTACCACATGGCTTAATGTGGTGATTTGGAATCAGTGTCATTCCTTGAACTGTCAATCATGCTTATAGCTATGATGGGCAAGCGGGTCAGAGATTTTTACGGTATTTGGGTCACAGCTTTTAACGTCAATGTGGGCCAACACAGCAGAAGGACTTTGAGTAGCAGTCATGGCGGTGGCTCTACAGTCACGGGGGATCTCTGCACTTGTGGCAGGATCTCTGCACTGCAGTTTCTCATTGAAAGGGAGACAGCGGAAAGGTGCCATATCTACTAAGATACGGTGCATTCTCCTCTCTCCTGGGGCTGGCGCACTGAGTGCAACCTAGCCCTAAAGCAGGCGGTCTTGCACAATGGTGCAAGGGTGTCTGCTTTACAGGGACGATTCTTTTTGTGCAGGAAGGCATGTTCCTCTTTATGCATGCTGCAGAATGCAGCACGCATAGAAAGATGAAGTAATGATAAAGATATTTTGTGTCCTTTCGCCGGCTTCAGGGAGATGTAATTTTTTGATGCACTCCCAGGTTTAACAGCTTTAGTGAATACGTGCCAAAATCAGGGGCAGATTTACTAAGGTTTTGTATCGAGGTTGCATCACTTTTATGGCGAAGCACAAACCCTTTTTGGCATTTACTGAGCCATGCGCAGCCAGTTTCTGTGGCTTTCGTGTGGTTTAGTAAATACAAAGTAGCACAAGGCAGTGCATAGTGCTGCCTTGCATTACTCTGCGTCGAGGAAGCATTCCATGCTGGAGCATGCCCATTCCCATGCTTCCAGCCATGGATTTAGGCGCATTCCCAGATTTCCTAAAAGGAATCGTTGAAGCACTCTTTTGATCTTTTAGTGTGAAGCGACTGCTCACATTAGATCACACTAAAGAGCAATTTTATTACTTTCCCATCTTTTATGTTCACATCTAGAGTTACAATTTAAGACGGCGAAGATCTTGGTATTTTACGCAGCAATTTGGTATGGAAGTGTCCATGAGATGAGGCTAAGGAGCTAAACGTAGGCAAGAATTAGCTTATGCCTCGCATAGTAATTACCAGTGGCAGAGATTAATTCAAGTGTTCCATCCATCTCTTTTCTGTATTGTCATTGTGAGGCACAGAGTGTGACAAGTATGTCCAGATCTGATCCGATGCTCACTGAGCCACTGGAGCTAAGCTGCACTAGACTGAACAGGCCCAACTAGGCTGAAATCGTTGTTCAGCTGCTTGTGTTCTGGTTCATGGAGGACCTGGCTTGGCAGTTCGAGCCGGACTGATGCTGCTGGAGCAGGTTCGAGGCTCATTTGCCTACATACCTGGGTCTAATCTGAGGGGCATAAAAAAGATGGTCCAGGATGTGGCTTGAGTAATTACCAGTGGCAGAGATTAATTCAAGTGTTCCATCCATCTCTTTTCTGTATTGTCATTGTGAGGCACAGAGTGTGACAAGTATGTCCAGATCTGATCCGATGCTCACTGAGCCACTGGAGCTAAGCTGCACTAGACTGAACAGGCCCAACTAGGCTGAAATCGTTGTTCAGCTGCTTGTGTTCTGGTTCATGGAGGACCTGGCTTGGCAGTTCGAGCTGGACTGATGCTGCTGGAGCAGGTTCGAGGCTCATTTGCCTACATACCTGGGTCTAATCTGAGGGGCATAAAAAAGATGGTCCAGGATGTGGCTTGAGTAATTACCAGTGGCAGAGATTAATTCAAGTGTTCCATCCATCTCTTTTCTGTATTGTCATTGTGAGGCACAGAGTGTGACAAGTATGTCCAGATCTGATCCGATGCTCACTGAGCCACTGGAGCTAAGCTGCACTAGACTGAACAGGCCCAACTAGGCTGAAATCGTTGTTCAGCTGCTTGTGTTCTGGTTCATGGAGGACCTGGCTTGGCAGTTCGAGCCGGACTGATGCTGCTGGAGCAGGTTCGAGGCTCATTTGCCTATATACCTGGGTCTAATCTGAGGGGCATAAAAAAGATGGTCCAGGATGTGGCTTGAGTAATTACCAGTGGCAGAGATTAATTCAAGCACGCCATCCATCAGTTTCCTGTATTTTCATTTCAAAGTGCGTCAGTTATGGTCAGAGATGAGTCTTGTGCACACTGTGGCATTGGAACCATGCTGTGCCCAACTGAAGAGCCAAATTAATCCGAAACTAGCCTGGGGTTACTTGTGTTCTGGTTCAGAGGCGACTTGTCTTAGCAGTTTGGGCTGGACTGTTCCTACTGGAGAACGAACAAGGCTGATAGATATGATTGAATGAATGAATGAATGAAGTGCCTTGTAAAGCGCACAGCTACTACTAGAGTGTCCCGGCTCTGGGCGGAAAAAGGGCAAAGGAAGGAACGGCATTGGATTCGAACTTAAACAAGTAGGTTTTCACTTTCTGAAAAAGTTTGTTTTTTGGAATGCATCTGAAGGGATTTTCCCCAAGGGACTGTCTCCTAGAACCGAGCAGGCCAAGCCACGCCACTTCTTTCTTTTGGTGATGGAGATGGGCAGAAGATGGGGAGACTGAGAGCGTAAGGATCTTCGGGGACAATACACGGTTAGCCTTTTATGCAAGTATGACAGGCCAGTTTTCTGGAACGCCTAATGTGCTATAGTCAGAGGCTTAAAGATGATCCTTTTCTTTATTGGTTGTGGTCCAGGGTGATTGAGGCATATTTTGGAAGATTGAATAGAAGATGGACTGCCATAGTCTGAATATTTTGTAATCTATGGATCTGGTACTCCAGAAGTCCTATATACAGGACTTTTGCACAGTCCAGTCTTGACAGGATTAGTGCCTGTACCACCATTTTCTGAGCCTTCCACAGAGTTTGAGAAATTTCCTCAGCATCCTTAAGATCCAGCATGCAAACGTAATCACAGCTTTAATTTGAAATGTAAGCATTGACAAGTGTCCATAAGAACTCCTAAGTTCCTAGTCAGCTCAATAGTGGGTGGGGAGGTGCAGTACAGCTGGCTGGCCATGGCCCTAACCATTCGGGTAGAGGGTTGACTCCAAATAGCAGGATCTCAGTTATTGCTGGATTCCAATGTAGGGTGTAAGATTTGAGCCGTCCCATAACTGCATGTCAGACAAGCTGTAAATGTATTTTTGGCCTCAGGCTCACTGTTGTTATAGATCAGCAGTAGATGGGTATCGTGTGCGTAGGAGACCACCTGGATGTCAAAGGATTCAATGGGATATGCCAATGGGGTCACATATATGTTTAAAAAGGTTGGGGCTCAGGGCTGAGCCCAGAGGCACTCTATACTTTATGAGTTTAGCTTCAGAAAAAAAGGCTTAAGCCAAACAGCTTGTTCACTATGCTCTAAAAACGAACTTAACCAACCAACACCTTCCCCTCCACCCCAATATGTGCAAGACGATGTAGCTGGATCTCATGCCAGATCGTGCCAAAAGCCGCAGAGAGGTCTAACAAGATTAGTGCAGAGTTTCGACCAGCACCAAGTGCAAGTCGTGAGGGCCGTATTTAATGTTACTACCAGGTTATCCTGGATTGTGGGGATTTTATCTTCAAAGAAAGTACTCAATTTATATAGAGTACTTTCTTTGGGATATGGCTTGGTATAATCTGATGCAGCATGGTGGGTAAAAAATGATGGACTAGAACGCCACCCCAAACCATTACCAGTTGCTAGTATTAATTCAAGCATCCCACCTATCACTTTTCTGTATTTTCATAGAGTTGTGGACCGCACTTTGGCTCTGGATATGAAGTGGTCTGTGGATGATTTGGTGTTTTTTGTACTCCCACACAAGCATGGGGAGTGCAGTGTTTTTGTCACTGTCCAGAATCAAGAATATGAGGTGACATTGGAAGATGGTACTTACAGTGCAGAGTTCCTGTGCAGAGCAGAGAACAATATGTGACTTGTGGAAGACACTGGGGATGATGGATTTGTCAAGAGATTGGGGTCATATCACAATTCTTGTATGATTACATCACTGGATAAAACTTATAATCTATTCATATAATAGGGAAACTTTAACGTGAGTGACTGACATGGGAGAGTGTCACTAATCTGCATTTGCGGTCGCCGAGGAGCTCGTAATGTGTGAGAATGAGATGAGCGAAGTATATTTTTGCGATACAAAGAGGCTGAAACTAGCCGTGTTGTGAATAGCTAATTAATTGCTGTTTAATATGCTTAAATATGTGTTTTAACATTACAACACAGAGTGGTATAATTTCCCTCTGAAGAAGAGGTATTCATTTCAAATTCAATGGGAACACAGAAGAACGGAGATAATTTTTAAATGATGTGATCAGAAAGGAATTTGTAAAAAATAAACAAGAGATATTTTCAAATAAAGTGGGGACGCGCACAACTTCTTTCCTGGGGGAGCCCTTTAAACATTGTCGGAGCCAGCCTCAGCTGCTGATAGGGCGGGAAGCCCTTCTTAACCTCACAGCGCGCCCGCAACCGCGGGACGCGCATAACTTCTTTCCTGGGCGGGAGCCCTTTAAACATTGTCGGAGCCAGCCTCAGCTGCTGATAGGGCGGGAAGCCCTTCTTAACCTCACAGCGCGCCCGCAACCGCGGGACGCGCACAACTTCTTTCCTGGGCGGGAGCCCTTTAAACATTGTCGGAGCCAGCCTCAGCTGCTGATAGGGCGGGAAGCCCTTCTTAACCTCACAGCGCGCCCGCAACCGCGGGACGCGCACAACTTCTTTCCTGGGCGGGAGCCCTTTAAACATTGTCGGAGCCAGCCTCAGCTGCTGATAGGGCGGGAAGCCCTTCTTAACCTCACAGCGCGCCCGCAACCGCGGGACGCGCACAACTTCTTTCCTGGGCGGGAGCCCTTTAAACATTGTCAGAGCCAGCCTCAGCTGCTGATAGGGCGGGAAGCCCTTCTTAACCTCACAGCGCGCCCGCAACCGCGGGACGCGCGCGGGCGGCGCCCGGGCGAAGCCCGGGCCAAGGGCGGGCCCGTCCTTCGCCCGTCATCGACAGGAAGAGGCTGGGCTGGGCCACCCCTCTTTAATATCTGGTCACAGACATATTAATGCTGTAATTTAATTACACCTGTATCGTGCAGCATACCTGTGTGCCCTTGTGGTCCTCGGGGAGTGCTGTCCCTTTTGTTCCCTCTGCTGACCTCCACGTCTCCCCCCCGCCGTCGCCCGACGTTGCGACCGCTGTGTGGGAGGAGCGTTGACGGACCAGGACGGGACTACTTTAGCCAGATCCCCTAGCACCACGGAAGCAGAACAAACGGATCTCACACGCCCGAAGGTGATATCAAACTGATCCTGCCCCTGGCTGAGCGGGGTCGGGCAAAGGACAGGCCATTGTGAGTCCGTTAGGGAGCCGTTAGGGGGCCAGAAGGGGTCGGGTTGAGCAAGTTCACTAAGCAATTAATTGTAATTGTTTTTATTGAATCTGATAACGTTTTAGTAAGTTGTATACCTGGGCTCCATTTAAATTGATTCATTGTGTCTTCTGGGTGTTATACACTTGCTGTTCTGTGTTATTGCCGATATATGTAGAGGCCCTATACTTTGTAAACGATATAAAAGTTCTGTGAAGTGCAGGGCCGTAAAACTAGACAGTCTAGTATTTATCAAAAACTAGTAGTGGTCGTCATATTCGTGAAGGCGGTGTAGAATGGCTAAGAATATTTCCACCCTGGATAATTACCTGGTTAAAATGGTGAGCAAGATAAACACTGATAGAAGGAAGTCCTTAGGGAAGGAGTCCACCCCAGAAATGTTTTCTCCTGTAAACAATGGTAGCGGTTCTGTTATGATGGACCCCCTTAATATTGAAGCTTTCCCTTTGGAAAACTCAGCCGCTTTACCCTTAGTTTTAGAGCCACCAAATCAAGTCCCATTGGAGCCCCCGAGTGAGCCTGCATCGTCTCACTCTCCCCCTAAGAGAGCTGTTAGAAAATGCAGAAAAATGCTATCCAAGCGGGGTAACACTCATCTCAAACCAACAATAGAACCAATGATAGAATATGGTCATAGAAGTAATGTAGCTGAAAATGGGATTACAATTAACAAGGACGATGTGAATGGTGTTCTCTTGGGCCACATAGCTAAGCTATTTGAGGAAAAACTAGTCCATATGACTAAACCTCTTATGGAAAAGATTGAATTACTATCTACGGAGGTATCTAGGTTGGGTGGACTTTTAGACAAAATGTATATGGAACAGACTATGAAACAGTCTGAGCTATCCGTCCAATCCGGCAACCCTGAACAATTGGTTGAAGCACAGATGCCACGTTTACCTGAATATAGGGAGCCACCAAGTATGGTGGATAGCACCCCTCATACGAAAGCAGCTGCATCTAATATTGTGAGGAACACTACTCCTGTGAACAGACCAAATTTTATTAACCTTCCACCTGATTGTGAACCCTATGTCATAGTCCTTACGAACATTCCTCCCTTAGACCCAACAGCAGTGAACTTCCGTGAGGAATCACATGATTCTCTCAAACGGAAATCAGTTGCCTGGTTAAACAAAAATTGTGGTTTCCCCCCACACCTATCCGATCAAATACTGTCTACTAGACGGATACCATGGATCGGAAACGCAAGGAAAAAATGTAAGGGAGACTGTGTAATTGTCAATTTTAGGCACCCTCAACATGTTGCGACTGTCCTTCTTAGAGCAGCCTCCTTGGATATAAAGGAATCTGACGTGGGTGTGCATCCTCTGGGTTATTTTTATCGACACTTAGCCAGTACATCAGAACCTTCTAAAAAACACAGACCCTTGACTATTAGAAGAAACACTAGCTCTTATACCCCAACTGGAAATACCTTCTCGGTACTGAGCACTTTGGACGAAAACGATTGACTCCCACGAGCAGGGGATCCCATCACAGAAACGTTAGTATACACCCAGACGTGGGAACAAAAACAGAGTATAGAAGATCTTGAACCGGAACTTATAGTACCCTCGAGTCCCAGAAATACAAAGACAGTTAAATTGGTAGGCAACGTTAAATCCCCTTATTCTATTTTAAGTAAGACAACTAGTTCGGGTGTACCGGATAAGTGCCTCTCAGTGACCATGGAGGGTAAAGACACTAGTAAAGACACTAGTAAAAACTACAACCAAGATAAAGAGCCAAACCCCTTAGTTGAGCTGGAGAATGTTACAGAAAAAGACAACCTACTTACAGTATTAGATCCTCCCTGTGTAAAAGGAAAATCAAGTATTAGATTGATATCATGGAACATAGCTGGCTTAGCAAGGAACCTTGAGGATGTGGTATGGTGCTCCTATATTGAGAACTACGACATCATACTCCTACAAGAAACTTGGATTGTAGAAACCCCCCATAGGCTGGGGTATAAAACCTATTGTTCCCATGCCATTCCATCAACTAGAGGGAGAGCCTCAGGAGGACTGGTCATCTGGGTTAAAGTGACCCTAGAAATAGATGTCACCCCGCTACCCATCCCCTCCCCGGACCTACTAGGCCTTAAAATCAAAACAAGAGGGAAAGAAACTATACATCTAATAAATATATATAACAGACCGTTCCCTTCTAACAAGGAATCAGAGGTAGTAGAACTCTTGGACTCCGTTCTAGACTCATTAGGAGATAATGCAAAGGTGTTAGTTGGTGGAGATTTTAACTGTAAATATGAGCCTATCCCGGGGTTGGAAAAATTATTTGACGATCAAGATGCTGCTAATGACATCCTGCCCTTAAAATCCGTAAGTGCAGCTAAAGGCACAAAAGCCGCCTTACAGATTTTACAGTTGACTGTGGCGCATGACCTAAGGGCCTGTAATGGTCGATTTCGCTCAGACAGACCAGCAGCCCCAACCTATTTTAAGAGAAATTTCAGATCCCATATAGATTTTGTAATGGCTACCCGGAATATATGGGACCAAATAACCGATTTCAAGATAGACCTTAGGACGGAGAGTGATCATTTTCCCCTCCTACTATGGCTGGATTCTCAATCATTCATTATTAAATCCAAAGAAGAGACCCTATTAAATACCACGGTCGCGGAACTAGAGGTAACTAATAACAGGCGTGCCCTAAGATGGCCCTATATCTTGGGAACTGAAATAACGCTGATAAATATACACAATGTATTTACTGACACGGTAGGAGGCCTTCAGACAGCATTAGTGGGAACACAAGGTGTGCTTGACATACATCTTAAGCTGGTAGACACATTAACCCCACTATTGAGCAAAATCTATAAAAAAAATGGTAATAGGAAACGGAATGATCTTGAGGCAGCGAACCCATGGTATAATAAAGCCTGTCGTATAGCAAAATCAAGACTAATCCAGGCAGTAAAATCCGGGAACAGCTTGGATATAAAAAACAATAGACTAGCCCACAAAAAAATGCTGGCCCAAGCTAAAAAAACATGGGATGAAAACTTCTGGGAGGATCTCTTGAATGCAGCTAAGCTACGGGATCAGAGTATGTTCTGGAACTTAATCGCTAATGGAAATAAGCAGGGCAGATCAACAAAGGATATTTTCCTAGATGAAAATACTTGGTGCGACCACTTCACTAAGCTCTATGCTAACAAACAGGAGAATTTGCCCTTTGAGTACCATGAGACAAATTCAGAGATAAGTGTTGCTCCATTAACCTTTAGTTTAGAAGAAACTAATAAGGTTTTATTAGCTGTGAAATTGGGCAAAGCCCCAGGCCCTGATAAAATCCCCGGAGATCTTCTAAAATATGATGTGGATGTGTGGGGGCCTTACATAAATTACTTGAGTAATTCCATTGTGGCAGGCACACCAATCCCCGATTCCTGGAAAGGGGCAGAAATTATGACAATTTTTAAAAAAAGGTGATCGCTATGATCCAAGTAATTACCGCCCAATAAGTTTGATAGACTCATTTCAAAAGATATATGCCAGACATATTTTAAACAGGCTTTTAGATTGGATTGAAGAGACTAAAATATTAACCAAATATCAGGCTGGCTTTAGAATAAAAGTAAGTACGGTTGACCAGGTGTTTAGGTTCATGTGCATCTGTTGGAAGTATATAAACATAAGGAAGGGTAGCCTCCATGTGGCATTCATGGATCTAAGGGCCGCCTTTGACCTTGTTCCTCGCAATTTGTTGTGGTCTACATTAAGAAACATGGCGGTCCCTGGGGAACTACTTAAAGAACTTATCAAGCTTCACACAGGGAACTATGCAAAAATTAGGTGGGGTAAAGAAGGTGAGACCTCAAGGGCCATACCTGTAGACCGTGGTGTGCGCCAAGGCTGCGTGTTAGCTCCTACACTTTTCTCACTATATGTTAATGATATTCCAATCTATTTAAGGGATTGTGTACATGACTCACCGAAGCTAGGTGGCGAGCCGGTTACGGCACTACTATTTGCCGATGACACCATCCTCATTTCTCAAACTCCGAGAGGTTTACAGAATTTGGTGGATTCTTTCCAGAAGTATTGCGTGGGGAAGGGGCTAGAAATAAATCCTACCAAAACAAAGTATATGTCAATAAACTCCAAGAAATCCCTCAGGAATAATCTGTCCTTGGATAACCAAAAACTGGAACAGGTAGGGAGTTTCAATTATCTGGGGATGATGCTGGATAGTAACCTGTCCTGGAAAGGGCAGATGGATAAAAGCATCCTAGCCCTTAAACAAAACTCAATGCCTATTTTAAAAATACACGGAGCCAGTTACTCTAAAGCAATCTCACCAGCACTGGAAGTATATAAAGCAAAGGCCCAATCGACCGCCCTTTATGGCGCTGAACTCTGGGGATTCCATTGCAATAACAACTTTGGAAAAACGGAAAACCATTTTGTACGAAGGCTACTTAAAATACCGACAAGAACCCCCCTAGTCCCTGTTTTCCTTGATATTAATCTTAAAAGAGCAGACTATCAAGCATTATTAAGACCATTGCTGTATTGGGTCAGGCTATGGGTAACCCCGGAGTTGAGTGATTACAAGAACGGACTGACTGAACTAACTCAGATAGATGGACATATGAATACCCCTTGGTTAAAATATGTATCTAAGTGGTACGAGAGATTAGGTTTATCACACCTATGGGAAGCTCCACAGAACATGACAACATGTACCAGGAAAAATGTAAAGGACACTTTTTGGTCTTATGTCAACGGAGAGCTATTGCATAGTTCATCGATTGGTACTCTGACTTTGAATTTTTTAAACATAAAAGATACACCTAAATTCGAACAATTTTTGGATGAGGTCGGCCCTCCTCTGGCAAAAACACTTTATTTACAGTTTAGGTACGGGGTCTTACAGATTAATGCTTTCACATGCAATTGGGGAGGGGTAAAAGGATGTGAACTCTGCACTCTCTGTACCTTAGGGGCTAAAGAAGACGTTGTTCATTTACTCTTCTTTTGCCCAGTATACAAGAAACCAAGGGATCGGTGGATCAAACCCGTTTGTAAATATGTGGGGGTCAGATCCTATAAAGAAGCAGTGCGCATATTTCAGTCCAATACTTCACAACTAGTGGTGTTTGGCACAAGCAGATTCCTATATAATGTGTACCTTATCAGGAATCGACTTGGTCACAAATTGTAACGCTTTGTCAGGTGGCCCGCTCATCCCCCTCCTTGCAAAGGTATATGATGCACTGTTTTATCGACAAGTTGAATTTATTTATTTATTTTTTTTATTTTATTTTTTTTTTATTTTTTTTATTTTCTTTCCTCTTAGTTCTGGTTTTTAATTATTTTATAAATTGTTATTTATATTTTTATACACTTAATGATACTGCTTAATCATGGGGACATCCATATACTTCTTGCCAACTGTATGTATTGTATCTTATATTTTATTGTATAATGTATTTATGTATGTCGTATTTATTTCCTGTCCTGACTTTTATGGCAATATTTGCCGAAATAAAGTAACGAACGAAATAAAGTGATACAGATGACATGACGGGAAAGGTCCCAATTCCTGGATATATGGTATGCAATTTAAATTTAAGAACACATGTGAAGCTAGACAACTGCAAGCACAGCTCCTGTCTCCGAGAATATGAGTCTTTCTTTTCACATTCTGATGCTAATAGCTTCCAAATGTTTGTTGACTTCAATCATGATAGTCCATCACTAGTGGGTAATAATGAAATCAATGGGGTATGTTACAGGTTCTGTGATTTTGGGCAAACCCGGCTGCCCCTCATGACCCTGAAATGTGGACACCTCTTCCAGGGGCGTAGCTTCAGGTGAGGTGTTTGGGGTGCCTCACACCCTAATAAACATATTTTGTGATGAATACTTGGGTGCAGGTGCTTTCAGTTGGGTATGGTGCGTTGTCTGACGGATTTCAGCATGAATTTTAACACACACAGACAGTCGCGCCTCGCGACAGTCAAAAGGGGCATGGCGGCGCGTGGCGGGAGCAGCATGAAAGCAGCGTTATGATTGGCCGGAGCACCCTGGCTGAGCGCTCCGAGGCAGAGTGGGAGCCTCTGCCTGCTGTTTCCAACCCAGCAACACAATGCCGGGTTAGAGAGAGTCTAGTGCGCATGTATGTTTGGCCGGCCCAAGACGCACATGCACACTGAGGGAAGTACTGTGCACTCCCTTACGTACCGGTCATCGCCCCCCTGAAAATTAAAAACGATAATAAACACAGTTTATTATTGTTTCGTTTTTCGGTTTGCAGCTGCTGCTGTTGGCGGTGGGGCGACGCTACTCCACCATAACGGAGGAGCCGCCTCTGCACACAGACAAAAACGCACACAAACTCTGTCTCTGTGTTTGAAAAGACTTCAAACATGGTGATTATTTCACAAAGTGATGTGCTTTTTATCACTTAGTAACCCTACCAACATGGACGTCAATTCACCAAAATGCCGCGGGTAGCGGAACTGACATCACCCGCCATTTTATCTTTACTTTCACTCACACACATGTTTACACATACACACATTCACTCACACACACTCTTTTATTACATAAACACACTCTCACCCGCAAGCATGCACACAACATACATTTAAAAGTGTTTTTTACTTACCTCAGCAACCAAGGAGGGTCATATTTCAGCTAACTGTACTCCATTTTTTATTACACTAGTAGTGAATAATGTATCCACTATTAGTGAAATACAAAAAAAAGGACTGAAGGTCCAAAGCAAGGAGGAGCTGCCCCTGTGTTTCTGGCACTGATTGTGCCTCCTGTGGGGCCAGAGGTCGCAGTGGCAGTGCCAGGGGTCGCAAGGTCGGGGTCGCAGCTGCGACCTTTGGCGATCCCTAAATGATGTCCTTGCCTTCCAATACGAATTCGGCTCCCTTTCTGCCGCCCCTTAAGCCCCTCTCCTGTGGCCTGTATTCTGTATTTTAACATTGTGTGCCAGCGTGATTGTTGGAAAATCTCCCCCCCCCCCCATAAACATACTGACCGAACCACGCCCCTGACTTCTTCAGGCATGCCCATCCTCGCCAAGTAGGTCTGGCACGCAAGCCAGGCCCTTGGTGTGAATTATTCTCTAAATAGAACCTCTGCCCAGGCCAGCTCTCTTATACACACCCATGCAATGTCATGGAAAGCCTGGCAGGCTGCCAGGGGTGGCTGGTATGCCTGTGCTTCCTAAAATGTACGCAAGGAGTAGGTATGACGTCTACTGCTGTTTACTCTCGTTCAACATTCAGCAGTCACATGAGGTCACAAGCGCGGCGCATGCGCGCTGGCTGCGACAGACACAACGACTGTATTGAATGGGCCATCACCAGGCCCTGTTTACACTGCATCGAGGGCTGATGACTAATCACGCTAAGTTCACCCCACAAGCACCCTGAGAACCGAGACCAGCAGTACCCAGCCCTGCACGTCTTCCTTCGGGCTTCTTTAAACCCGCACATTGTGCGAAAAGCTTGCAGACAACTTGGCATACAAATGATTTGCTCTTCATTGGAGTTATTTAATTTAAGGATTTCCTTCAGCAGGGGTTTGTTTGCGTCCCTAACAAATATTTGTTTTTGGCCCGATACCCTTTTCAGCTGAAAAGTGGTTCCTGGTTTGTCCCTCACACCTGCATTTTAGCGTCTCACATCCAAACTACTCACTCCCCCACTCCATGACCTCCTCCTCGTTTTCACTCACTACCATCCGGCAAATGTGCCCCCCATCTCTCCATCGCTCCCCTTTCACATACATTCATGTGTTTTAAAGCACTTGTAAAGGCTGGCTTTACTAATCCACTCAGCTAGCCACATAAAATATAGGGGCATATTTAAGAGCCCCTAGTGCCATTCTAATGCCATGTTAGCGTCATTTGTTTTACGCTAATGTGGCGTTAGAAGGCCAAAAACGCTGTGCCATATTTATGAAGTGGCGAAATGCATGCATTGCACCACTTTGTAACCCTTTGCGCTGCGCCCCTCCTGCGCCAGGCATAATGTATGCAAAGGTGGCATTCCCCTCGTTAGGAGGGCCCAAAAAATGGCACAAAGAAGTCTGACAGATTTCTTTGCGTCATTGTTTTCCGGCACTTTTAACGCCTGCTCAGAGCAGGCATTAAAAGGAGGATTCCATTGGTTACAATGGGCCTCTGGGTGCTTTGCAGAATTAGCGCCAACATTTTTGATGCTAATCCTGCAAAGTGCCGGACTAGTGTAAAAAATTCTGACGCTAGTCCCCTAACTACCATCATGGTGCACCGTATTTTAAATATGACGTACACGTGGTGGCGTTAGGGGGGTGCTAAGGGGCGCAAGAAAAGTGGCGCAGAACTGGGTGCAGCACCACTTTTTTCAAATATGCCTCATAGGGACATATTTAAGAGCCCCTAGTGCCATTCTAACGCCACATTAGTGTCATTTTCTTTATGCTAATGTGGCGTTAGAAGGGCAAAAACTTTGCACCATATTTACAAAGTGGCGCAATGCATGCATTGCGCCACTTTGTAACCCTTTGCGCTACATTATTCCTGCGCCAGGCATAATATATGCAAAGGGGGCATCCCCCTGTTAGGGGGGGCCAAAAACATGATGCAAAGAAATCTGTCAGATTTCTTTGCGTCATTTTTTTCGGGCACTTTTAACGCCTGCTCAGACCAGGCATTAAAAGGAGGCTTCCATTGGTTACAAAGGGCCTGTGGGTGCTTTGCAGGATTAGCGTCAACATTTTTTACACTAATCCTGCAAAGCACCGGACTAGCATAAAAAATTCTGATGCTAGTCCCCAAACTACCACCCTGGTGCCCCATATTTTAAATATGACGCACACATGGTGGCGTTAGGGGGGGCGCTAAGGGGTGCCGCACTAGGTGCAGCACCACTTTTCTTAAATATGCCCTATAGTTCTGTTTTTTGCAGCAGGCATATTAACCCTCTATGCTACTTTATGTTGAGTCAAAGCTGCCCCTAGGCAAAACTCCTATCACTCTCTCTAGCAGGAACATTAATCACAAGAGGTATCTTGACATTTTAATTTTTTCCTGAAGGCTGGACGCACAAGGAACATTTCAGCAGGTGCTTTTCAATTGCAAGTTTCAGAAGTTATTGCTAAACACAACCCCCCCCCCCCGAGGTCAGCGCCCGGTGCGGTTGCACCGCTCGCACCACCCAAAAGCCGGCCCTGCTTGGGCCCCACCACCAGGAGGTGAGACAGCAAAAAACAGACACTGAACTTAAAATGTTGAAATGTTACTATTTATACATGAGTCTAGATGTACATATATAGTGGCATAACGTTGATAGATAGATAGATTACCCAGTGGCAGTCTCCACTGGGTACTTATAGTTACCTATGCGCTTCCAAAGAAGGAGAATTTCTTGGTTTGCTTTTAATTTTGGCACCCTTTGAAGAATTCTCCCAGAACTTTTTTTTTAAAAGTTCTCCCAGCTCAGCTCCTTCCTGGAAAGTTTCAGGGTGAACTGAGAAGCAGCGGCTGTGAAAAAACACAAAATCCCCATGCATTTTCCATAGACTTTTCCGAACAGCTCCACTGAAAAAACTACTGAACGGAATTACACCAAATTTGTCAGGAATCTAGATCTTGGTAAAACCAAAAAAAAATAATACTTTTTGTGACTTGGTGTAAATCGGTGTTCAGTCGTTTTTAGGAAATTAAGGATCTAAAATATTTGTATATCTAGATATTTGGGTTTGAGGGACTCTATAAGAGATAGATGGAAATTTCAGATTTAGATTCGATTAAAGTGGAGGATGGGGTCCTCAGAGCCTTTTTAAGGCTTGGGGAGGGGTGCCACCCCTACTGGGGCCCAAAGGATGGCCCCTGGGGTCAAATACAGCTTAGGGAGGGGTGCCACGCACCCCTTCTCCTAAATAAACAAACTGGGCTCTGGGTATGTGGTACCCCAGGCTAAAAACGGCTCAGGAGAGGGTCCCGCACTGATGCCCCCTTCCCATATATATTTATAACACAATGATAGCCGCCTTTTCTTTTTTTGGGGTGTGTTTGCCACGATCCTGCAGGAGTCCAGCAGGATTGCGACAACAAAACACCCTGGGTCATTCAGGATGCAGTATTTTTAAATTGGCACTCCAGCAAGACTTTTGTGGAACCAACAGTACAGATATACAAATATTTATATTTTTTAAACTTTATTTTTCAAATACTACTGAATAGATTTACATCAAATCACAAAAAACACAATCTGAGGCTAGGATCTAGCTTCCTGCCCAGTTTGGTGTAATTCCTTACAGCAGTTATTGCTTTGTAGCGCTGCCTAAAGAAGTCTATGGAAAATGCATGGGGATATTGCATTTTGTGACCCCCCTTTTTCCTAGCACTCACGTGACAGATCACCCCAAAACTTTCCAGGAAGGAGCTAACTTGAATCTGTTTTTGTTTTTTTTGGAAAGTTTTGTGAAGATTTGTCAAACAGCACCAACATTATTAGCAAACCTAAAAAACGCCTTGTGTATGGAAAAGCAATCCTAACTCTAACTAGCTAGTGGTGACTGCCACAGGGTAATATATATGTGGACATACACACTCTTTCCTATTGACCTCCATAGATGCCCCCACCAGTGGCATAACAAAGTCCCCTGCAACTTGGAGGGCCCCCTCGGCACAGTACAATGTGCATGGTCGACAGGCCCTGAATGGGTCTGGGGGAAGGAGGCCCCCTCACGGTACTTTGCAGTAGGGTCCCCTCAACTTTCGTTACGCCACTGGGCCCCACCAGTTTTTTTATGTGCCAATATCTGCCCCACCAAAAAATCACTTGTAGAGATGCCACTGAAATGACAGCTTATCTGATGACTACCACAGCCACAAGTACCTGTCATTGCAGGTTTAGAGTAACTACTGCGGGCAGGGTCGCGTGGCACTACCTTTGGTGTCCTAACAGCCCTGAACGTGTATACTGACACTGTCATGTTCCCCCTCTTCACAAACCAAAGTGTTTCTAATTAGGCCAACACACCATCCTCTCCTCAAAAGCTACATACATGTGAAGTTACATGTGCAGGTGCTGGGTGCAGCAGCCTCACTGTGGTGACGTAAAGGGACCATTCTTGAACCTAGGAAGCGGTAGGGGCAGGTGCTTGAGAGGGTGGGACAATGAGCAGAGGATTGAGTGACATGTTACACTTTTACTGGAGATTGCTTCCAGGGCAGGCACGTGCAGCACTCTGAGGCCTTATCTAGTCGTCCACTCAGCCCGTGTCTTCATTACAGCCAGGAGCTTGGATTTCCTACAACTAGTGTTAAGTTAGAGTTTATGCAATAGTAAGTGCTAGGGGAATAGTGCTTTTTACTATTTAAAATCTAACAACAAATGAAGATTGAGCCTGCAATTTGATGAACTTAAGTACAATTTAGTTCTGTACTATAATTTGCCAGAATATAAAGGGAGAAAATTCGAACAAAAAGCACACTTTAGTTACTTAGTGGTATGTGAAAGTACTCTGAAGGTGTCAGGTCTGTAAACAAAATGCACTTGAAAAATCCCCTGCACTTTAACAACTGCGTTTGACATAACACATCTTACACCCTTTACTAAGAAAAACATACAAAATAGAAATAAAAAACACTAAAGTTAGGTTTGTGATTTATGCTGCAATATACAGGTTACTTTGGAATTTTTATTTTACTTGAATATCAACAAAAAAGCAAAAACACCTTCCCAAACCATATACTTGCCGTGGCCTCGTGTGATGTGTGACTGTTTTAAATCCAGTCTTAGCTGTGTAGCCAAGAAGACTGTGCGTTCTGGAATGTTTACATCCATCCTTATAATGGAAAACATAAAATTACAGGCACCAACAGCACTTAATTTGAGCCAGTTGTTTCTGGTGCTCAGAACCAGCACTTGATTGTCAAACATGACACTTGTGACAGTCTGCCACATGGTGGCACTCTTTGTCTAATTTAGAGGCTAGAACAACAGCTGTTGCTTAGTAATTTAATATACATTATAAATGACTGGTACCTGCTGCCCAAACCATTCTTACAGCTTTGGATGGCCTTGAACAGTCTGAATTGTCTCACTTGTATGAGTGCAATGGTAGTAGTTGGGTTAGTACTGTCACTGGCCGGGGAAATGGGTGTTCCAAGGCGCAGTGGCCTCTTGATGAGGGCCCTGGAACTTCTTTTTTGTCCTTTTTTCAATTTAAGTACTGGGCGCCAGATTGCGAAGTACCAATTTCTAACAAGTCAGTAATTGGCAATGGTGCTGCACAAGACATGGGGCTGGATGGCCCTCTTCGTATGAGTTTTTAAAATGATCATTGAGTGCAATGAGTGTGGAAGGCTGGGGTTTGGCGTTGACGATTCTATGGAAGTGTCATCTGCTGAGCCATAGACATAGTACAAAGTTCAAAACTAGGGAGCCAGAAGCCATAAAATCACTGCTTCCTTATTTGCTTGAACTGTGTGACATTGAACAAATAACTGTACACCTGTCCCTTCATTTCCTTATCTACCACAAATGTAAGAGTGCCTTGAAGCAATGCAGTGAGCACTCTGTGCTACAGACAGAAATGTATTCATGTGCAATGGAGCAAAGCCAAGGATGCCCAGATCTCTCAAGTGTTTCTATTGTAGGTGTGAATAACTCATCTAGTCATGTTTTCATCTTCTTTACATTACGCTATGTATAGCTTTGTTTTCCTTCATTATAAATGCAGGACTACAGGTGAGGTGAGGTTTACTCTAGCCAGAGTGTCAGAGTATAGAGAAACCACCCCACCCCATTCCCACTGACTCCCAAAAAACTCTTCAGTTGTAATGCTAGTGAGACACATTCACCACTGAGATTTCTATCACCTATACTAATAGAAGCACAAATTCCAGCACGCCTATTAAGTCTCATTCTTCTAAGGTCGACAAATTGAGTAGAATGTCTTTACAGTATGCTTAAAACTGAGGTAATTACTAATTATGCAGATATTCCGACCTGCATGGGTCAGTTTTAATTGCAGCCTGTGGCCGGCCTGCTGCCAGTCGGTTTTGATGACAGTGGGTGAAGCGAAAGATGAGTCTCCTCTGATCCTTAACGCCAAACTAGCATCAGCCTGCCCCACCTTGGGGAACCTTGATGGCCCACCATTGCAGCTAGGTACTGGGGAAGCTTGATGGTCCACCGTTGCAGCCAGGTACTGGGGAAGCTTGATGGCCCACCGTTGCAGCCAGGTAGTGGGGAACCTTGATGGCCCACCGTTGCAGTCAGGTACTGGGGAAGCTTGATGGCCCACCGTTGCAGCCAGGTAGTGGGGAACCTTGATGGTCCACCGTTGCAGCCAGGTACTGGGGAAGCTTGATGGCCCACCGTTGCAGCCAGGTAGTGGGGAACCTTGATGGCCCACCGTTGAAGCCAGGTAGTGGGGAACCTTGATGGCCCACCGTTGCAGCCAGGTACTGGGGAAGCGTGATGGCCCACCGTTGCAGCCAGGTAGTGGGGAACCTTGATGGCCCACCGTTGCACCCAGGTACTGGGGAAGCTTGATGGCCCACCGTTGCAGCCAGGTACTGGGGAAGCGTGATGGCCCACTGTTGCAGCCAGGTACTGGGGAACCTTGATGGCCCACCGTTGCAGCCAGATACTGGGGAAGCTTGATGGCCCACCATTGCAGCAAGGTACTGGGGAAGCGTGATGGCCCACCGTAGCAGCCAGGTACCGGGGAAGCTTGATGGCCCACCGTTGCAGCCAGGTACTGGGGAAGCTTGATGGCCCACCATTGCACCCAGGTACTGGGGAAGCTTGATGGCCCACCGTTGCAGCCAGGTACTGGGGAAGCGTGATGGCCCACTGTTGCAGCCAGGTACTGGGGAAGCTTGATGGCCCACCGTTGCAGCCAGGTACTGGGGAAGCTTGATGGCCCACCATTGCAGCCAGGTACTGGGGAAGCGTGATGGCCCACCGTAGCAGCCAGGTACCGGGGAAGATTGATGGCCCACCGTTGCAGCCAGGTACTGGGGAAGCTTGATGGCCCACCATTGCAGCCAGGTACTGGGGAAGCTTGATGGCCCACCGTTGCAGCCAGGTACTGAGCGAGCCAAGCCGGCTATAACGACTGAGTCACAGTTCCAACTTCCTCCACAGCATTCAGGTTGTGCAAGAAGCCCTCATACCCTACCTGGGCCAACAGCAGGTCCCGGTGCATTGGGAGTGTTCTTCCTAACAGGACAGAGTTTATCATGCTAGTTGTTATTTTTGAATTCAGAATATCCTACCTCACATTCATCACGTCATTTTGGCAGCTGTGGCCAAAGGAGCTTCTATTAGCAGAGCCTTTCAGTACTACACCTAGCACTGTGTATGACTGTATTTACTCTTCAGATGTATAGGGATTTAAAGTAATTCTTGGTTGCATCAGTACAACTAAGTCCCTGAAGTTATCACAATACTTGAAGTTACAATACTTGAAGTTATCACTGTCCCTCAGAATTTAAGTATTTCCTGGATCCATGGGACCATTCCCGGGATGGGGGACAAGGCTGAGCCACAGCACCTTAGTAAGGTTCTAGGGTCATGTGTACATTCATATGAGAGAGTGCATCCACACCCGTGCCTGGCCATGAAGTGTGAGGTAGCGAGGGCAGGTGTTAAATTTACGTCAGGCACTCTAGGTCACCCTCACCCTAATCCATGTAGGTTCCCTAAAGTGCAGCTCACCCGCTCCTTATAGCCCCTCGACCGCTCTTTAAAGGTAAAGGAACACACAGGAAAGGTTCTGCAGGTCTGTGGGGATCCTCTGTGAACACCCACCTTTCACACCAGAGATGGGCAATGACACAGGGACTGAGGTACTCTTGACTCCCCACTGTGGGCCCCTGGGTTCTAGCCTAGCAGGCTCCCAGGACTGGAGACAGTAGCTGCTCAGCATCCACACAGGACAAGATGTCTCGTTCTTTAACTTTTGGCAGAGCTGGAGACCCCAGTGGTAACCTGCATGACTGATCCCTTACTGTCCTGCACCTAGCCTTTAATTGTCAGGGATGTGGCTGCCTGCCCCTGGAGATGACTCGTGAGGATCAGGCCACTGAAAGGGATTACCCACAAGCAATTAAGTATTTTTCTACTGCCAACGCATGAACCAGTTAGGCTTCTCCCCTCATCCTGGTCCAAGCAGGGGAGAGAGGAAGACAGACAAAGGCCTTCGAAGGCCACATTCCTCCAGGGTTGCTAGCCACCAGCACTCTGGATGTGATCACTCACCACAGCAAGGTTTATACAACACCAGCAAAACCTCCTGGCAATGCTTCATTTGAGCAGGTTGTTTACGGTACTCGACACTGGCACTTAATTGTCAACACCGGTGCTTAAGACAGTTTGCCACATGGTGGCGCTAGCTGCCTAATTTAGGTATGAGACCAACAACAGCTATTTATTAATTCAATATACATTAACAATGACTAATGCCTGCCACCGAAGCTATTCTTATGGCTAAACTTGTTTATATGTGCTACGGCCAAGCTACCAACTGATTAAAATCTGCCCAAATGGCGTAAAGCCTTAATTGTATTTCAGTGGACCGAATACCCTGTCACAAATGTGACGGAGTATCCCGTCCGCCAAAATATAAATCAGGCCCTGAATATGTTCTTCTCTCAAACTCTAGCCTTAAAGCCTGATTTAGAGTTGGATTATAATGTAAAACTGCCCAGGACGGGGAGAAAAAGCTACAGCTGGTGTAGAGTCCTCCCTCCACCTGAGTCAGGTCTGTTATGTCTGTAGTAGGCTTGGAAAGTTGCACCAGTCTGGGGTTTCCAGGCATACTACTAGTAATGAAACACGCAAACAGTGATGGGATGAATACTTATATATAGTCTAACCACTGGCAATCACTCAGGGTAGCATTGCAAGCCATAGTTTTTCACTCACTGTGCGACTCTAGACAAACGCCTGATTTAGGATTTCATGGACTCAGTAAATGTGGACTTTACATCAGGTTGATTTTACTCCGCTTGCAAAATGCAGTGATGTCTGCCGGCCCTGTGTACATCTCTATACATCAGCAGGAACCCACATCATGGCGGTTCCAGTAAACTTTGATGGGCGCGGTCCATTGACTCAAAATCAGAGTTTGGTGTACAGGGTATACTGACGCAAAGGAGTACTTTAAATCAGCCCCAGAGACACACCTAATGTAAATCGGTACTGACCCTGCTCCTTAGGGAAAGGTCCTGTCCCAAACCTTGGCCATCTCACCCATTCACCCTGTGGCCCACTGCTTTTTAGTTGGGGAATTTGAGATTCACACACCCCTGAATCTCACTGACTAAACTATGGCCCCAGGAGCAGTGGGTCCATCCATCCACTGCGCTGCTGGACTCTGCCTGCTTTATGACCCTTCTGACCTCTTTATTTAGTTTCTTTGACAAGACTCAGGTCAAAGGAACTCTGTTGACTTTACACAATCAATACCCAGAGTCCCTCTCACTCATTCCTCACTGAACTCTGCTGAGGAGACTGTAGGCCTTGTGTCCACTGGTGTTTTTGAGAATGCTTCTGGGCTTGCATCTTGTAGAACAGAGCTGGACAGTTCCAGCAGTGGTGTAACACCATAGCAGTCAACCAGCTGCTTGTTACTGGAGTAACTTTCAGCAGGCCTTGGATTATTGTTCTCAGGTTTATGATTAAAGATGTAGGGAGCCTCACGAAGACCATCGAACATCACAAGCCCCACGTTGTCGGGTAGGGCCCGCCTTTGCACTGCTTTGGCCACATCAACCTTTAAAGCTGAAACGACAATTGACAAACCCTCTGTGATATAAACCCAAGTTAAAATCAGGTTGAGGATGTTTAATCAGCTCAAACTAGTGTTCTACCTGGTATTCAACACCACCAAGTAGCAACTTATCACCAACCTGTACTCTACAAAACAAACTAATAACTAAGGGGGAATGAAAAGTTGTAATCAAGTCATATTGGTCTTGGGTTCACTATTTTTGTGTCTCTTTGGAAAGAGCTTCCAGAGTTCCTGCTGTGTCCATTCTGTACATACATGCCCCTGTGGGAACATTTCTTACAGCCCCCCCTCTTGTGGTGTGCCCCATTTCTATTCTCATGTGTGGGATGTGTCATATCAGTATAAATTATGTGAGTATTTCACTGTGACCAGGGGACAATGATGTCCATTCAGAGTATTGTGGCACGGGTGCACAAGAAGGAGGTCTCCTGGAAGGCAGTCTTATGTCCATGGTGAGCACGACAGCACATGTGCTGCGCTGAAGACACCTCCTGTCATACCTGCTGGGTGGGAGGGGTCTCCCTGTTCATCAGTGTGAGTTACTCAGTGCTTAATTTGTGAACAAATAGTGCCAGGGCCCTCATCGGGATACCATTGCAGCTTACTCCAGTCCATTGTTCCTATCAGCACCACCTATGACTGTACCAACACAACTACTAACCGTGAAACCCTACAAGTGTGAAAAATCTAACAATTCCAGGCCACAGAGCTGTATGAATGGCTTGGAAGGCAGATAATAGCCACTTTAAGGTATATTGAATTAATAACTAACTGTTGTTTTGCTCGTCGCTATATTAGGCAAACACCACCATCATGTGGCAGACTGTCCTAAGCGCCGGTGTTACCAATTAAGTGCCGGTGTTGAGTACCGGATATCGCTGGCTCAAATTAAGCACTGGGGCTCCTCTTTCCTCAGTGAACCCCACCTCCCTCTTTGGACAACGGAGCCCTTCGGTTGCGGCTTTGCTTGGAGTGAGCCAGGGTCTGCAACCTGACCAGCTCTGACTCACTGCACCCTGCACTCTTGCATTCCCTTTCCTGCAACCCTGAAAACAGGAGACGGAGAGGTGCTGCGGCTCCCTGGCTGCACCATGAAGATAACATTTACAAACACCGATCCCTACCTCGCGCAGCCTCCCCATCTTAGTGCTAAAGGAGGATAAACGTCATGAGCCTTGAGCCAACATACAGTACATCCTCTGGGCTTTGAGGGGACAAGGTGCATATCTCTGGGTCCAAGTTGTTGCCAAGAGCTTGATGTGGTAGAGACTCCTGTCTGCCCTCGACTTACTTGTGGAGCGCAAGGTTCCCCTCATGTGACATATCTTGGCGCTACGAACACAAGTCCATTGTATATTTATATACCTTCATCCAGGTGTTATTAACGCTATTGCCATAGTCTTCTGACAGAATTTTCATATCCCTGATTTTTTTGTAACTACTAATTTATTAAGTTTCGATATACATAATTGAAGTACCTTTTTTAGCTCAGGCTGAACAGACTACACTAAATGAGAATAACAAGGCTGTGCGAGCATCACACCGTGTTTCATACACTACAATGCAGCTCCTGGAATCCACTTCTTTCGTCTTTCCATGTTTCGGTTTTGCATGTTAGTCTAGCAAACATCAACAAATAGATGACCTTCCACCAACCGACCAGACACCGACGGTCCACCTCCCCCTTCCTTGCCGACACCCCCCGGATCTGCCAAAGTAACAGCAGAGGACGCTCCTTCTCACACCTGGTGGCCAAAGCTTGGAACCACCTGCCCCTGCACCTCAAGGCCACCTCATCGCTCCAACAATTCAGGAAAGGACTCAAGATCTGGCAATTCAAATGAGCAGATGACCACAAAGCAGTTAGCATCTCCAGTGCCTTGACACCCTCCCGGCTGATATACCGTGCTTTATAAATCACTGATTGATTGATCGATTAGTCTTCCCTGCAGCCACTCAGGACCTATAAATAATCCATTGCTACCCTCACCCACTCAATGAAGTAGCCGTCTGTAGCGCCTCTGAAACAACTTTAGCAAGCAATACGCAAAATGTGGACATAATTTCGAGTTAAACTCCCGCACAGTTCAGCTCACCCACTGATGCCTGGGCACTCCCTGTCAACGTGGTTTTGGGAAGGATAAATAGTGTGAGGAGATGAGTCCTTCCCAAAGAGTCACAACCGGAGCGGTCAGGACCGGTGATGTCATCTCAGAGTAACTGTATATTTTACACACCGACATGACGGCAGGAATGGGCAGTCAGCCACGTGTGTACCATGGGCAGGTGGCATCAATTCCTTTATAACCAGGACCACAGGGATTATGCAATTTTATGTCTGTGGCGTTTTCCGTATAGTTATGGGTTTGCCGCAGTTGCCACATAATCCATTTTCTGCTGCATAATTTAACAACAAAATAGTTTCATGCCCAAACGGATCAAAAGTTACTAAAAACACAGCATCACGTGTTGCAATGCAGCGTAAGGTCTTTGCAAAGTCACTGGTCCCCTTTCTGTTGGTTATTTCTGCATAAACTGGTACTAATGAGGGAAAATATTTGCCCATACGGTATCAACCTGTGTAAAAATGACAAAATGTGCGAGGGTGAGGATTTTCGTTCCCCGAGTCTCAGACATGCTCTCTATAAGGATATACCAAAAGGCACACGAGCAGACGACACCAATCCATTAGAACATGGGGTGTTAGATGGATTTTGGAGGAACAGGGCAATCTCTCTCATATATAGGAAAACCATATATAACCTGCCTGGTGCCTTGGAGGCTTCGAAGGGGTTATAGGAACAGTGCCTGGGGGAGGTGTCAGATGAGGAGTGGACTAAAGCTCTGCAGCGACCCCGGGAAGTGAAACTCAAGACCTGGCTGTTCCAGCAGTAGCACTTCACCCTTCCCCCCCATCAGCGCCTTGAAACCCTAGCGCGCTTTACAAATGATTGATTGATTGATTGATTTCACCTCAGACAGTTGACCATCCTACATTGAGTGTATTCCACCAGGGCACTGATGATGAAGAGTGACAGAGCGGACACGGATGGCAGTCTTATGGGATGTGGTTGGAGGGGCACGTTTATGCATACCCTGTGGTAGTGCCCTGTAATGCAGATGTACTGGGTGGAGGTGATGGGGGTTCCACCGAAGGATGCAGGGATTGCGCTAGTCCCGGGTAAGAAACTCTGTATCCCAGGTTTGCCGGGGACCAGGCAGGCACCAGATCCCAATGTTTATTCTGTAATTTGGGAATGATTGTAACCTGTTGCAACAGTGCACAACTATGGGGAAATGCCTTCAGCGTCACAGCTGGAGCCATGCAGTAAAGATATGGACTGGTGCATGGGTGCTGGGCGGTGTCTATGGGGGGTGAGGCTGCATACATTCGAGAAAGTTTGGAGCCCATGGAGGAGTCATAGGGGGCTTCTGCGAGTATAGTTACTTATGTTTCCGGTCTCATGTGCCCAAACTACAGCTATGGCAGAACCTTTGTAATGAAAGTTTGCGCCTAGGATGACGGACATTTGAATAAGTAGAATTTACTATGGCCAGATTTGGACCCAGGATACTACCCACCTGCCTACTGGGATATCTTACTGTCCTGTATATTGTAATGTTGGTTTTATTTCAAATAAAAAGGTTACAAAAAATGACAAAATAAGGAGAAAATTATATCACAAAATGGGCCTCATAATGCATCATAATTTGTCTTTTCTTGCTGCATAATTTACTCAAGCCTGCCACATAATTTGATCCTCTCCTGCGATATAATTCCATTGGCCCTTTTTATAACCACCTGCACAGCGGACTCTCCTCAGAGCCTGTAATGCACCCTAATGGGCATGCTGAAGTAGGCCTAGGCCAAAACACAAATTTGACACAGCACTTGTCAATCCCACTTGGAAAAGAAAGGAAGAAACTCATTTTCTTAGAATCAAAACCCATATATTCTTGCATTCTTGTGCCCCTCCCCCCACCAGATAAGAGCAAGAGAGGAAATGGGTGACAAGATCATCTTTCTATCAGCACGATAAGGCATCTGAAACACAGGGAGATTAGCCAGGACCACACAATTAGGGAAATTATGAAACAAGGATACAAACTTCATCCCCTCACACTAACAACCAATAGGCTTCATCTCTGCCTCTCATTCCCCTACCTTTCCTGTTACTATTAAAGATGCCACAGAAGGCACAGGAAGTTGTGCGGTACAGTAGACATATGTAGCTGATAGGTGGACAGCCATCTCTATTGACAAAGGAAACCACAGGGAGGGTCCCCCGTGCCCCCTGGTGCAGTGGTCTTTATCTAGTTCAATCAAGTCTAGCTGTTTGACACCATGAGAACAGCCTGAGGACTGTGTGAAAGGTGAGAGTGTTTTCAACACCACACAAATATCACCCTCATTTTTGTCTTTGAAAGTTGGCAAACATGTTTGTTCTCAATAGGTTTGACCTCATGGCCTAATTGTCTGAAAGGCCTATTTTTTTTAACAATTCTCTCTTTTGGCTTTGCAAATGCTTGTTTTAAAATGGAGCCTCCGATTCATTTTTTCAATACAGTTCTATGTTCTGGGAAACCTATTAATGATGCCTTAGGCCTATGTCTAGCAAACTTGTACCACTGCTGCGCTGTCAACATGCAGATGTTTCAATTTCTGGGATTTTATGTAATATCTGAATGAATGCGAAATTTCCTAGTTATCGTGAAGGAAAGTTTCAATTCTATTAAGGACACGGAGGCGAGGATTATGCATATCTTTCTTCACTTTTTATTCAAACAGCAAGTTCAAAGTTAAACAAAAGAAACAAAAAACGGCAATGAGCTCCACGAGACTGCCACCATGGAAACCATCGTCCAATGAGGGTCCAGTGTTGCCGGCAGTATATATATCCACAAGCCTGTCAATCTTCCTCGACTTCGCTGCGAAAGGAATTGTAGATGTCTTAAGAGGCCGTTGTCTCTGATCCTATGGGTAGATTAAGTAGACTGATCCATGATGATAACAGCAAGCAACAAATAGCCCCTATGTCTATAAGAACTTAGCTGTTGCAGAAAGAATACAAGTCAAGAATTAGTGCAGACAAATCCAACTATTAAACTTGTGAAAGAATTCATACAATTAAGAATATATGTACACAATATATATATATATATATATATATATATATATATATATATATATATATATATATATATATATATATATATACTACCTCAGTACGCGGAGACGTGAAGTTCGGGTGGGAAAAACACGTGTCCAGTGCTGGGTGGGATAATCCTCGCCTCCGTGTCCTTAATAGAATTGAAACTTTCCTTCACGATAGCTAGGAAATTTCGCATTCTATGTCAGGACCGGAGGCGAGGATTATGCAAGTTCAAAGCTTACTTACCACTAGAGAGGCTGCATCATGTATCGGTTTGAAATAAAACTTTTTAAAAGTAGATTCTGAAGACCAATCCACTGCACTCATAATATCTTCCAGTCGATCTCCAACTTGGATGGCTTTTGAGGCCATGGCACCCCGAGTGAAGTGTGCACCGAACACCTGTACGTTGACTCCTGCTTCCGCTAAAATCCATATAACCCACCTGGAGATGGAGGGGGATGAGACTGCCTTAAAAGGCTTCTTTAATGAAATTAGAAGTTGATTCTCCCCCGGAGGTCTAAGTTCCATTGTTACGTCCTCATAGGTTTTGAGGCAACGTAATACACATAACTTAGGAGCGCTAAGGAAAGCGGGGTAAGATACCGACCTTGTATTATTTTTAGTTCTCCTAGAGATCGTAAACGTTACTCCTTCTGGAGAAAAAACTCTAGCAGAGATATCTAAAGCCCGTATATACGATACCCTTTTACATGAAATGAGGCATAAAAGAATGGCCAGTTTCGCTGACAACTCCTTCCTAGACAGGTATTGATTATCCTGCCACGAAGATAATAAATTAAGAACTAGGTTGACATCCCAGAGCTCCGAATATCCAGGTTGCGGAGGCCTGGAAAGTCTAATACCTTTAAGGAGTTTACATATCCAAGGATGTTCCCCGATCGGTTGATTATCAAGAGGAGGATGACCTGTTGAGATGGCTGATCTAAAAGAGTTTATCGTACAGTAAGCCAAACCTGACTCCGCCAGTTCTGCAAGAAAATTCATGATGTCGGTAACTCGGGCCCCCATGGGATCGAAATGTTTGTCCATACACCAGCGAGACCATCTATTCCATGCGGATCTATACCGTTTACCTGTCCCAGGTGCCCAGGCTTGTGCAATGAACTTTCTAGCTTCTTGTAAAAGTCGGCAATCTTGCCAGCGATACCTGAAATCTTCCATGCCACCAGAGATAAGTGGCCTTGGAGAACGAGGGGATGGAAAACACCTGCTGGATCTCGTAGAATTGAGGGGAAGACCCGAAGGCGGATTGGAGCTTCGCATGAGAGCTCCAGAAGAGTTGGAAACCACGCCTGGGATCTCCAAAACGGGGTTATCAGAACCACTGTCGCTCTCTGGCGGCGAACCTGAGCCGAAACTCTCGGGATAAGGAGAAACAGGGGAAATGCGTATCCCAGATGCAGTTCCCAGTTTTGGAAAAATGCATCTACTGCTGAGGCTTCCGGATCCGGGCGCCAGCTGAAATACAGAGGCAAGTGGGTGTTCCATCTGGATGCGAACAGGTCCACTGAGCAGGGACCCCATTGATTCATTATTGACTGAAAAATCAAGTGGTCTAATTGCCAATCGCTAGAGTCCGTTAGGAAACGGGAACTCCAATCCGCTACAACGTTCTGAACCCCCGGGAGATACTCCGCTGTGACAAATATCTGATGTTGAAGGCAAAAGTGCCAAAAATCTTTTGCTAGATCCGCTAGAGCCTTCGAACGAGTCCCCCCCAGGCGGTTTATGTACTGAACCGCAGAGACATTGTCCATGCGCAGGAGAACAACACATGAAATTCTGTCCCGTGTTAGGGACTTGATCGCAAAAGAGCCTGCAAGAAGTTCCAGGCAATTGATGTGCATATCGAGCTCCCGAGGGGTCCAGCGTCCCCCGAATGAGATGTTCCCGCAACACGCTCCCCAACCATGGCGACTGGCATCCGACTCTATCACTAGGTCTGGGGAGGCTCCGAAGATGGCCCTGCCATTCCATGCCTCCATGTGGTCCAGCCACCAATGTAACTCCGTCTTTGCCTCCAGAGAGAGGGAAATTAACTCGGAGTATGTGACCCCGCGTCGAAGGTGATAAGCTTTGAGACGTTGAAGGGCCCTGTAGTGGAGGGGCCCCGGAAAGATGGCCTGAATCGATGATGAAAGCAGACCCACTATCCTGGCCAACTGGCGCAACGAAATCCTGTCGCGTCTTAGGACCTTCTTTAATTCCTTCCTGATCTTAGAGATCTTCGGACTGGGGAGACTGAGGGATGCTGACCGGGAGTCTATAAGGAAACCCAGAAAGGTCATGGTTTGGGCAGGGAGGAGATCTGATTTCTGTTGGTTGATCACAAAACCTAGATTCTGCAGAAGCACAATAGTTGTGTTCATATTGGAGATAAGCTGAGATCTGTCTTGATCCATAAGGAGGATGTCGTCCAGATAAATGATAAGACGAATTTCCTGCGACCGGAGAACCTCCACTACAGGTTTGAGGAGTTTGGTAAAGCACCATGGTGCTGATGACAGACCGAATGGGAGAGAGGTGAACTCGAACATCTGATCCCTCCACTGAAATTGTAGGAACCTGTGGTGAGGCGGAAAGATCGGGACTGTGAGATAAGCATCTTTGAGGTCCAGGCGAACCATCCAGTCCCCTTTCAGTAGGAGATCACGGAGTAAGTGAATGCCCTCCATTTTGAAATGTCTGTATGTTACCCATTCATTGAAGGACCGGAGATTGATGACCGGGCGAAACCCTTTGTCCTTTTTCTCCACAAGGAAGATGTTGCTTAAGAAGCCTCTGGGATGCAAGGACGTGACACAAATGGCTTCTTTTTGGAGGAGATCCTGAACCTCCGTATCTATGAGATTGGATTCTGCCATTGAAAAAACTAAAGGAATGGGTAGAGAGTCCTGGATTGGGGTTCCCCAAAATTCTATTTGAAAAACGGAGACTGTTTGTAGTACCCAAGCATCGGAGGTGATACGTTCCCAAGCGGTCTTGAATAAACATAACCTCCCTCCAAATTTTCGAGGGGAAAAAGGGGTAATCCTTACCCGAGGGTCCTCCTGGGGCATTACTTGCTCCCCGGGCGAGTCTATTCGCTCTGCCTTTTCCTCTGCCTCTGTTGGGGTAGAAGGTTCCCTGGCGACCGTCACGCCAACCGTTGTTTCTGTATGCAGCGGGGCCTTGTTGGAAATGGCGGCCGGAAGAGCGACCCCTACCTCGTCCAGCCCCTCCAAAAACCTTATTTGGAAAGATCTTTTTAATAGACGTCTGTGCCTTATCAAGTGCTGAAAAGGTGGCTACAAATTTTCCCAATTCTTTCACAAAAGGATCACCAAATAAGTTGCCTTGGGCAATAGCCCCTGCCTCCGAGTTGGAAAGTTCTCCCAACTTAGGGTCAATTTTTATAAGCAATGATCTGTGCCTTTCAGCAGAGAGGGCACAGTTTGCGTTGCCCAGGAGACATACAGCTCTCTGGGCCCACGCCGCTACAACGTCAGTTGGAAGGGGTGAGTTTGACTGTTTGGCACGTTCTGCCAGTTGAATTATTTGAGTAAGGGGCCCTAACACATCCAGGAGTTTGTCCTGGCACGTCCTCCAGGACCTATCTATACCCTTCTTAGGGTCCTTCATGTACTTGGAAAAGAAGGTACACAGCTTCGGATCAATATCCAGCGTGGCTGCTACCTTGTCCATTAATGTTGGACGTGGGCATTCTGCTTTCAATCGGGAGCGCACCTCTTTATCAAGAGGTTGTCTAATTTTTGCTGCCACGTACTCAGCCACCTTGTGGTCTAGTATCCATTCCGACGAACAAGGATGATAAATTCCTTCTGGTTCAAACATGTCTGATCCAGAGTCCTCTGAACCTAAGGTTTCCTGCAAAGAAACTCCAGGACGCCAAGGGCGACCGGTCTCATCGTCCTCCATTGAGGAGGAGTCCCCATACGAGTCACCAGTGATGCCTCTCTGAGACCCAATATCAAGGTCCAATTTGTGGTGAACCTTTTCACCCATTACACCGGGTAAATGACCCTCCCGGGAGGGTATGCGCTTTTGCGCGCGCGCACTCTTACTGAAGGCGCCAGATAAAAGCAAAACGTCCTCAAGGTGCCCTGCGTCGCGCTTGCGTGATTTCCTGGGAACTGAAGAGGATATACCTTCCATTCCCGTCGCGCCAAACATGCCCGTCCCTTTGGAAACTTGTTCCGTGAGCTGCGCTACACTATCCCTAAGAGGAGCGAGGGCTTGAGAAATGGCCTGAGAAAACAACATATCCATTCCTGGGGGAAGGGAACGGTGAGAAGGGTCCTCACCTGGGGACATATTGGCGATAGATTCATTGTCCTGACTGGACTGCATCTTGTGACTCATAGGATTTGACAGAAAAACACCCAGAAAAAATGTACAAAGGGTAAGAACCCCCTTATCCAGTTCTGCCAGTAGCCAAAGGCTTTAAAAGTATGGAAAATGAATAGTCTTCCCAACTGGGGTTAACAACTACCGTAAAAAACGGAGTCTGCTGGATGGGGAAAAGCCTAGGCTTAAATTTGCTCTCAAAACTGAGAAAAACGCGTGCTGAGCGCCGAGGCGACCCGAGCGCGAACACGCGAGTAAAAAATATGCAAGGAATGCGAAGCGCTCGCCCTCTAGAGGGCCCGATGCGTCTCCTGAGGGAAAAAGCGCTCGGGCAGAAGCCTGCTGCGCTGAGGAGATGCGTCGAATAAACACCGTCAACCGGGAAAGTCAACAAGAACGTGCACAAGCAGTAACACGTTAATATTAAAGCGCTTAATTCAAACAACGCTCAGAGGCAGAAAGGCACTTATCTTGTGGTGAAGAAAGAGGAAGATTGACAGGTTTGTGGATATATATACTGCCGGCAACACTGGACCCTCATTGGACGATGGTTTCCATGGAGGCAGTCTCGTGGACCTCCTTGCCGTTTTTTGTTTTTTTTGTTTAACTTTGAACTTGCTGTTTGAATAAAAAGTGAAGAAAGATATGCATAATCCTCGCCTCCGGTCCTGACATAGAATTCTGGGAGTTGTAGTCTTGTTATGCTTTCGAGCAACTAATTGAACCAACACAGCTGATGGGATGAATCTGTAAGTGAGAATCCCAGCCCTGGAAACAGTGTCCTTAGAGGCGTCGAGTGAGTCACACGCTGCCCATGTTACACCTTTTGTAAATAGTCATACCCACTAACCCTGCCACCTGTGTGCCCCTTCTCCACACTTTCACGGGGCTTGGGAAGCCGGCGAATAACAGCAGTTAATGCCCGGATCCGCTGTAGAGCCACTGAAAGCTCGAGCAAGGCTTCAGACACACGAAAGGTTCTGGCACAGCTCGAGGTCCTCTTGGACCCTCGAGCCCAAAACGAGCCGAGCTCCCATGTGGCTCCTGCCTGCCAGCACAATCTAACCCCATGTGGCAAGTGTTAAAAATACATCATAAACCTTTGATGTTAAAAAGGAGAAAGGCGATATGTGGTGTCTGAACTGCCTTCCTTCGGTGTGAGCCCTGCTGAGGCTCAAACCCATTACAGTTTACGCACACATTCCCAGATGTGTCACAAATAATGCGCCGCCTTCCGTTTACACTTATTACCGATGCCAGAAGAATTAGTTCCACAGAAATTGGCAAATCATATTTGGAGCGGAGCAACATTTCCAACCAAATATTCTAATCTGTAAAAATATGTCATTTGTCTGGGATGTGCCCACTCGGGTGTTTTTTTTTTTTTAAGAAAAGCCGGGCTTCCTGGCGCACCGAGGTTAGCGTTATTATTAGTGCATGACTCAGCGTCAAGACCGGCGGCCGCCCAAGGTCACACGGCGTGTGAGTGGCTGAGCGTGAGCAGGAACCCCACAGGGCCGGGCTCCCTGCCCCCCAAACCCGTTCATGCGGGAGGGCTGACGCCGGGGCTCTGTGAGCCAGACCTTGGCACGGCCTCTACGCGTTGTCTCAGCGCCGAGGGTCACCTTCGGGCTCGGGGGCGGGGGGTTCCTGCAAGAGACCTGAGCACTTGTGCCAAAGATTATTGTATTGTATTGTAATAGAATGTATATAGCGCTTACTACCCCTGACGAGGCATCGAAGCGCTTTGTATTATATATCTATTCCGAACCCCATGTCAGTCTGGGGAAGAATGGGGGTCACCCCAGGATGCGGGTTCCTTCTGACGTCATCCTGCAGGGGTCCTGCGCTTTACGCATGTGTTTGTCCTTCACGGACAGGCAGCTCCCCCGGGTCCGCAGCACATCACAGCTGCATGAGACATCCCGGACAAGGGCCCGCAAAGCGCCTTGTTTAATTACTTGTCCGGGTTTCTTCAAGAACAAAGAGATGTAGCTGTTTTTAAAACGGGGCGTCTTGCGTCCCCTGCTCCCCAAGACCAGATCTGAGTTACTGAACCAAACAGAACCAGCCCCTTGTCTACCAACAGTAGATACTTGACTCGTGCGGTGTGGAGCACCCGTGTGCTGTCCGTGCAGTTCATGCTGTCCGCGCACTGTCTGTGCAGTGTGCTGCCTGTGCTGTGCACTGTCTATCCAGCGAGTGCTGCCTGTACAGTGCACGCAGTCTGTGCAGTGCATGCTGTCTGTGCACCGTCTTGCAGCGTGTGCTGCCTGTACAGTGTGTGTTGTCTGTGCAGTGTGTGTTGTCTGTGCAGTGTGTGTTGTCCGTGCAGTGCCTGCTGTCCGTGCAGTGCCTGCTGTCGGTGCACCGTGTGCTGTCTGTGCAGTGCGTGTTGTCTGTGCAGTGCATGCTCTCCATGCAGTGCGGGCTCTCTGTGCACCGTCTTGCAGCGTGTGCTGCCTGTGCTGTGTGTGTTGTTTGTGTAGTACGTGCTGTCTTGAGTGCGTGCTGTCCCTGCAGTGTGTGATGTTGGTGCAGTGCATGCTGTCTGCACAATTTGTGCTTTCTGTGCAGTGCGTGCTATCCGTGCAGTGTGTGGTGTCTGTGGAGTGTGTGCTTTCTGTGCATGCTGTCTGTGCAGTGCATGTTGTTTTTGCAGAACGTGCTGCCTGTGAAGTGCGTGCCGTCCGTGCACCGCCTACAGTCCATGCAGTGCCTGCTGTCTGCAGTGTCTTGCAGCATGTGCTGTCTGTGATGTCTGTGCAGCGTGTGCTGTCTGGAGTGTGTGCTGTCCATGCAGTGTGTGATTTTTGTGCAGTGCATGCTGTCTGTGCAGCATGTGCTGTCTGTGCAATGCGTGCTGTTTGTGCAGTGCATGCTATCCATGCAGTATGTGCTGTCTGTGCATTGTGTGCTGTTTGTGCAATGCATGCTGTCCATGCAGCATGTGCTGTCTGTGCAATACGTGCTGTTTGTACGTTGCATGCTGTTTGTGCAGTGTGTGTCCATGCAGTGCGTGATGTTTTTGCAGTGCATGCTGTCTGTGCAGTATGTGCTGTCTGTGCAATGTGTGCTGTTTGTGCAGTGTGTGCTGTCTGTGCAGTGTGTGCTGTCTGTGCAGCATGTGCTGTCCGTGCAGTATGTGCTGTCTGTGCAGTGTGTGCGGTCTGTGCAGTGTGTGCTGTTTGTGCAGCGTGTGCTGTCTGTGCAGCATGTGCTGTCTCTGCAGTGTCTGTGTCTGCAGTGTGTGCTGTCTGTGCAGCGTGTTTCTGAGCAGTGAGTGTTGTCTGTGCAGCGTGTGACTGTGCAGTGTGTGCAGCATGTGCTGTCTGTGCAGCATGTGCTGTCTGTGCAGCGTGTGCTGTCTGTGCAGTGTGTGCTGTCTGTGCTGTCTGTGCAGTGCGTGCTGTCTGTGCAGTGTGTGTCTGTGCAGTGTGTGCTGTCTGTGCAGTATGTGCTGTCTGTGCAGTGTGTGCCTGTGCAGCGTGTGCTCTTTGTGCAGCATGTGCTGTCTGTGCAGTGTGTGTCTGTGCAGTGTGTGCTGTCTGTGCAGTGTGTGCCTGTGCAGCGTAAGCTGTTTGTACAGCATGTGCTTTCTGTGCACTGTGTGCTGTCCGTGCAGTGTGTGCTGTCTGTGCAATGTGTGCTGTTTGTGCGGTGCGTGCTGGCTGCGCAGTGTGTGTCTCTGTGCAGTGTGTGCTGTTTGTGCAGCATGTGCTGTCTGTGCAGTGTGTTTCTGTGCAGCGTGTGACTGTGCAATGTGTGCTGTTTGTGCAGCATGTGCTGTCTGTGCAGTGTGTTTCTGTGCAGCGTGTGACTGTGCAGTGTGTGCTGTTTGTGCAGCATGTGCTGTCTGTGCAGCATGTGCTGGCTGTGCAGTGTGTGTCTGTGCAGTGTGTGCTGTCTGTGCAGTGTGTTTCTGTGCAGTGCATGCTGTCTGTGCAGTGTGTTTCTGTGCAGTGTGTTCTGTCTGTGCAGTGTGTGCTGTCTGTGCAGTGTGTTCTGAGCAGTGCGTGCTGTCTGTGCAGTGTGTGCTGTTTGTGCAACATGTGCTGTCTGTGCAGTGTGTTTCTGTGCAGCGTGTGACTGCAGTGTGTGCTGTTTGTGCAGCATGTGCTGTTTGTGCAGCATGTGCTGTCTGTGCAGTGCGTGTCTGTGCAGTGTGTGTCTGTGCAGTATGTGATGTTTGTGCAGCATGTGCTGTCCGTGCAGTGTGTGCTGCCCTTCACATGTTTACTCCCGAGAAAGAGATGCATCATTCCACCACCACAGCCCACCCAGGGCCTTGATATGGGCAGGCTCGGGGACTGTAGCCATACTGGAGAGTTGGTAGCCCCATGTGGTGGGTCAAACATGCCACACACAGTTTCTCTTCCTATACCTGCTGCTCTGCGACACCACCCGGACACACAGCACACAAGCCCTTCTGGAGGGATGGGGACCAATGGACGTCCTATGGCAGCTTGTACTACTGAGTATCGACCCCCAGAATATCGTGATACAAGAATATCGAGGACTGGATATTGAGGGACAAAATATGGAAAGGTAAGTGTATACAGGGAGGTATAGATTTACTATACCTACCTCCACATCTACGTCCATTAAACATATACGCATTGCGCAGGTAGTTAGGTGTTGAATGAGGTATAAAAATCTACACTTAACTGTTGAAATTTTATTTGTGATATGTTGTCCTCTATATTGTGTCCCATTGATACTCTGGTGTTGATATTCAGGGTGCACTACCTGGATGCTATGTTTAAAGTTGGCGGGTGACCCACCAGCCTGCTAGACCCGCCCACCCGGCCCCTCCTCTTCCAACAGAGGACCGCCCACTATGAGCAGAGATCTCTTCCTAAATGGTGGGCAGATCTCTGCCTTCAGTACATCCGCCACCATGGAGCGCAGGGTGCAGAACAAGCGCCATTTTTTCCCCTGCTCAGCATTTTTGTTTACTTTTTCTGAAAACTCCAAATGGAGTGTTTGTTTCAGAAAAACAAAGATAGAATACCCTGACACAGATATTTATCTCCCAGAGGACTGGGGCTACTGAGTGTTTTTGCATCCCGAAACCACCGTGCTTCGAGGGGCAATCGTAGGCAGGGAAAGTCAGTGGATGTCACCACACCCTAAATAGGCCCGGAGAGCCACCACTATGTCCCAATGGGTGAGTGGCAGACGGGTTGAAACTACAGGTCCCAGAATGCAAAATGATGTTAACAACACTAGGACTGGTTACGCTGGTGACATTCAGCCAGTGCGGGTTTCTCGTGGAACACGAATTACACAGCAGGTAACCCTAGAGTTTCACGTTTATCATTACATTTATGAGACTACAAAGCACAGCATGCATGCCAAGGGCTGTTCACTTCAAGAACCGGGACTGGCTGAAAGCCACACTCACAACACGAGGCCAGATGAGACTGGCAAAATATCCCATTACAGTAGCCTTGTGTGGGGGATTCATATCCTCTGCATTGTTTTAAACACTCTTAACTTCCTGTGAAGATAATGTGTGATCTCTTTGTCATTAAAATTATTCACTAGCGGAAGCAGAGGTCGAAGTAGGCAGGATCGGGCAGGCACAACCTGCTCATACTTCTTTGATTTAACAGATCCCCCTAATTTTTATAAAAAAGACAACCGTCCCGGGCGGATGCTTCAGCTGAAGTGTCATTCAGTGAGTCTCCTGTGCTGTGAAACTGAAGTTTGGCAGACAGCTAAACAAGCCTTCCTGCCAGGGTGCCTGCTTGTCTGAAAGAAATGTAAATGTGCACGAGTTAATCGATTGATCAAATCACTCGAAGCTTTGTGATGACAAATCACTCGAAACTTTGTGATGACAAAGATTTATTCTTTTTCATTGCTTTTGAAGTGACAGTTATGTAAAAACATTGCATTACACAGAGTCTGGGTAGTACTAAAAACTATATTTTGGAAGCACCATTTTATCCTAAAACATTTGACACAATGTAGCAGTCTCTCTTAGACTGTACTGCAAATTTAAAATAATGACTTACATATTCACAGTGCTTTCTGTCACAGACTGTGACCTCGTGGCACTAAAAATACACACCACTATTCTCCACTGCACCAACCAAGATTTAATGTACTCTCTCTCTGGTTGCACACAGACTTCTGCAGTGCATTAGCAGTCAATGTATATGGTAGACCACAAAAAGAGAGGGCGGACTGAGTAACTGGAAATCGCGGAATGACACCATCACAAATTAACTGCTCCAATGAAACTGAGTCAAAAGGTTAATATCTGGGGTTGGTATTTATGAGGAGCTGGAAGCATTTAAGAAGATCTTATTACCATGAGGCCCTGCTACTAAAGGTGGGGTCCAACGCAGAGGCTATGAAATAAACCCTTTACTGGCGGTGGTGGCCCCCACCCGCAGTGGCATCTTCTAAAGATGACAATCCCATGCTCTGTCCATCACTGGCATTCATTTGCCTGAAGCTGGCATGTGATTTGTAAGTGACTGGCTTTTTGCAGCGACTGAGAGCCTGACTTGGAGTATGGTGGACGCGTGCTCCATCACAAACGTGACGGCTATCGCATATCCATCAAAGTCTAAATTAAACTCAATACAAGATTCTTTGGGTGGTCCCATGGGTTTCATGCACCCCAGTCTTCAGACAGCGGCACTATGACATTGCTCAAGGACAGCACTGGAGTCGGTTGTCATCTGATGTTGCAAATCAATAAGTAGGATTCTTGCCACGACACTAGACGATTCTGTCGTTGGTGCGCTCTGCAGTATACCTGACTCCGTTGCAGAAGAGAGACGACACAATAGTGCCCCATATTGGGAAGTATGTGTCACTGCGGCGGGTCAAGTTTAGAAGACCATACCCCAGCTGATAAGGTAACATGACAACTCACCCCAATGGAGGGTTGTGTTGCCCATCCTATGGACAAGTCATTACTTTTAAGACCAGATTTCCACCCATGGTACTTTCAGTTCATGGCTCATACCTTCTTGCTCAGTACCTAGGATCTATGGAATCCGACAAGAAGGTTGTCTGTCTGGTGGGCCTGTTAAGTTGGTTCTTCTGTCCACTTGTGCACCGCTGTTCAGAGTATGTGCTTCATGGGTTCCTACCTACTGCTAAGCTTCATCCTCCCACTCTTCACCATCACCATCCTGGGGTTCACTGCCGCCCTCTACAGTCAGTTTGATAATGGGACAGGTTTTTGGAGTGAATTCTTGGAGATGTTACAGGCATATTTGTTTTAAAAAAGGGGGCAAAATGAAAGAAGACCAGTGATTTATGGGGAAGACTTTTTGTATTTTCAGAAAGAGAGAAAACATATTTCCCCTCGCGGGGGTGATGATTCACCAAAAAAAGAGCTGTGGACTAATGACTATTTCTAGGTGATTGGACCGTAGTAGGGTGCAGTATCTCTTCCGGCTGCTTTTATTTGAGCATGAAAACTTCAAATAACTACTTTATAAGTAGAAACGTTTTCTGAATGGAGTTCCACATGTAAATGCAGTAGCTTAAATATTGAGCAGCTGTCATTGGTAGAAATACTAAAGAATAGAGTGATTTTCAGTGTATGTGTGCATTTTAAACCAATAAAGTTTCACATGTGCAATTGAACCTACACATTAATATGTTACTGTTGAGTTCTGACGTCACATTGCTAGGTGCCAGAGGCAGCATTTGCGGGGGAATGCAGATCAGCACAACTAAAGCAGCTGTTTAAAGAACAAAACATACATTTTGCTATTCTTTCTTCTGCTATGTTTTCTAGCTGTACAGCGCCAAGCAGAAAGTACATGTTTATGGCAACATGCTTATTTTATGCAGGATGTTTCTGCGTGTTATTCCTGTGCCTTTAAAAAAAACATTTGTATTATATTGCTTCTAATATATTTTTGCAACAACTATCTGGCAGCTTTTTTGATGTGTTTCAGTTTGCACTAGAGATTCTATTTTTATTCTTCGTATTTGCAAACATACTGTTTCATATGAAAGAGCTGCACACCAAGGATTTAAGTGATTTGTGGGAAAGGTGATGGTGTCATCATGTATTATATGGGATAAAGCACCCCTTGCCATACACAATAAGGCTATTGCAAGTCACCTTAGAACTCCATAGCCTTATAAAGGAACTCGGCCTTTGTCCTCATTCCCATATCATCACGGAACTCCTCAATGACTTGCAATAGCCCTAAACTGCACGTCACGGGGTGCTTTATCCCATATATATTTATTTAACTTTAAAATGCATTGACGTTGTCCATCTCATCCCGCCATGAAGAGGTTAACTGGATGTGAAAGTGCATATAGCACTTGGACTGCTCACTTCCTGCCCTGTGATTTCTCTGGGTGTGTCTAAAGTTGCTGCAGATGTAACCTTTGGTTTCACCAAAGAACAGATATCAGCAACACACGCGAATCTCACACAAAGAATCCACGGCCACCCTGCTGCGCCTCCCACTCATATCACAGGGCTGTGATAAAACCAGCTCCAGCACAGTCAGCAGATCTAACAAAACCGTCACAGGGAAAACTCGGTTTCCATGCTACTTCACCCAGTCAACGTGGATCCACGCCCAGTGCTAACCAAGCGGCGGCCATTTTGAATTGACAACTGCACTTTATTTTGGTGCAGGTGCTTAAGGTCGTGGTTCACTTTATTCTGTCAGTAGAGTTAGGGCAGGGCTCGCCTCCTGGCCCCAGGTCACGTGGGATATCTTTAGCCAATCCTGGATTTTACCCAGCAGCACTTAGAAGCTATTTTTAAACCCCTGATTAAAACTAAACTATGTGCCAGAATGCAAAGTAAAAAACACAATGGACTGAAGGGGCGACCACGACGGCACTAAGCAGTTACGCGAGCAATGAACCCATACCATCTTGTGAGCACCTCAAGCATGGCATATTCAGCCTGCTTGGCTACACCTTGGACTCTTGAGACAATAGTTGTCATGATAAATGCAATTCTGTAACACCCAGAATTCACAGAGATGGCTGAAAGGAAAGGTGCCAGTTTCTGGGTCTCAGAACAGTTCTTCCTGCTTCAGAGAAGCGCAGTGTCTGCGACAGAAGGGATGAAGGGATATATCGAGGGACGGACAAGGGTGGAACAGAAAGGAAAGAGGGGGGAGAGAGAGACAAGAAAAGTGAAAAAATGAAGAACTCCACAAGAAATATTCTGAGCTCCATAATATGCCCAGACCACCACACCCCTGAGGTGCGGCTCACGTGACCCTGCAACAATCAGTGCAGAAGGTGAGTGAAATCCCTTCAAGCACAGCAGTGGGGAAAACAATCAAGAATTCAGAGTCAAAGCATTCTGAGCTTGAGGAAAGAGCTGAAGATCACACATGTAATGAAAGCAGATAGCCAAGACTGCTCTCCACAACTACAGGGGGTACATGACTGCAAAAGTGCTGCGGGACCATAGAAAAGGGCTATTCAAATGCTAGTGAGGTAACAAGGGGTCTGGCCTACCAGGCAAGGCGAAGCTCAGTGAGTCTGTCAAGCCAATCCAACTTTGCCCTGCTCTCAGATATCTTACACATGTGGACACCAATTACCCAAAATGGAAGGTAGCCCTTTAGCTCGCATGACATCACAGGGTTGACCCACTTCTCCATCCTTACTCCCTCATCAGCTTGCTATTTGCTGCCAAGGGGCGAGGACATAGCCAGGGTGCCATGCACTAGCCCCAGCAATCCACTGCTTCATAGCTGGGCTCAAGCAGTACACGCTCATACCTGCACACCAGAGGTGGAAACTGCAGAGTGTAAGCACAGTCTAAAGAGCTCTGTTTACATTCTGTTCCTACTGCTGAGTAAATTGACTGCTGAGACCAGAGGTAAGCAGTGCCAACACCAGGCAGCCCAGGAGCCAGCCCTGCCTGTCATGCACCTTTGCATAGAGCTTTAAATGGATCAAGTCAATGGCTCTGACACTTGTTTTTACTTACCATGGACCTGCAAACTCAGCAAGAAGGAGCCTGAAGGCAGCCGAGCAAGTACATAGCGAAAATAAATAGCATGGAAATAGGGACAGGCATGAGGAGAGAAAGGGTCGGGCTACAAAAGAGGTAATTGCGCTAGATAGATCCAGAGAGGAGCAGAGTGGGAGGACCAGTGGAGAAAGGAGGAGGGGGGTCTGAATCCATGTGTTAAGGAGGGAGGAATACAAGTGAACGACAGGAGGATTAAAGGAAGAAACGCCAGGTTAAACAAAAGTAGCAGTGGGAGGTAAACAAAACAAGCATTTGCAATGCAATTGGTCTTGTGTTTGCTTGAGTTAGAGCTATTAGCGTAGTCAATTCCTAACTGGGCTTTTCTTCCACATAAATTGAAAATGAAAAGTAAAACAGATGACATAAGTGAGCCAATTCAAAGAGCCAAGGCCGCCATGAGCGCAAAGGAGACACAAAAGGAAAAAGTTCGCCCGCAGTCAAACATATCGGCAAAAGTGCAATTATCCATGGTCGATGGCCAAGGCGGTAACAAAACCGCCTGAAGGAGGGACAAACGTAAAGCATTTACCAATGATAAGAAAGGATTTTTGAAAGGCAAGCCAATGAACGAGTGATAGTGATGGGCGTGCAGTGGGCGTGGTTAAAAGTCCACAGATAGTTTACAGCAGGCTAGAGGGCTTGCGCACTCAAAAGAGCGGTGTAAGTGTTGACCCTGTCCTTTCTGCAGGGTCACCTCAGACATTTGCTTTCCTCTGTATTCCTTTACTGAACCTGTTTTTGTTGGATTTTAGGATTCTGTGCACCATTTTGTTGATAACAAGAGGTCAAATGCTTCTGCTTTCCCTTGAAACCAAGGTAAAATTGGTCTACACCTGATTGGCACGTTTAATTTACTCGTAAGTCCCTAGTATGTGGTACTACATGTATCCAGCGCCTGTAAATTTAATGCTGCTCGTGGCTGCAGCCCTCATTGTGTCACACACTAAAGTAGCCTTTTAAAACATGGCTCTGGTCTGTTACTACTGCCTGTAGTGCAGTTTTAATCTGCCTTTTCGACCTGGCAAAATAGACCTTTTCCTAGCCCTAAATCTTCCTTTTTAATACATATGTCACCCCTAAGGTAGGTCCTGTCCACCCTCAGGGCAGGATACATGGTATTTAAAAATCAGGACATGTGTACTTAAGTTGTACATGTCCTGGCAGCATAAAACTCCTGGAGTTGTTTTACACTGCTGTAAGGCTTTCTCTCCCATAGACTAACACTAGGTTACCTCAGTTTGATGCCAGATATAGAAATGCTGTTTCCAGTCAAATAAATTGCATTTAAAAATCCTCTTTAATGGTGAAGTCTGATTTTAAGTCACAATTGTAAAAATACCACTTTTAGAAAACTGGCATATTTCTGCTCCTGCCAACTGTGCCTTTCTGCCAGTGTTACATAGCTGTGAGTGGTTCTCCTGTCGTGAGTTGTGTACTGCTTTCAGACATGGGAACAAAGAAGGACTAGTAGTGCGGGTAGAGGTTCTTCCTGACAGGATAGCTCGGGAGGAGTTGTGCCCTTCCCTGATTACACTTTAAAGGACCTTACCTGCAACAAACACAAAGTACCCCAATACTAGGCTTGCCCTTGCCTTTGTAACATTAGGCATTTTGGGGCTAAACCCAGGGCAAGAACTGACCACAACCAGTTTGAGGGTAGGACACAGAATCCTCCCTCACAAAAGCTGGCATCAGGAATATAAGTGGGACTTTCAGAACCTCTCAGAGGAGCATTCCTAGACATGTGGAAGATTCAGAAGAAATGCTGTGCTGTCTGAGGAAGACGGATAGGCTTATGGACTGAAGAAGGACCATAAAACCCTCTTGGTCCCAAACTACTCAGAGTGACTCCAAGGGTTAGTTGGCTGATCTCCTGTTTCAGCTACAGGGAGACAACGAGCTTTGAGAGGCCTCCCTGCAACTGCCCAGCTGGCCAGCAGCAAGCAAACGTTCCTGGACTTGCCTGAGCCCTCTTGGTGACCTCTGCTGGAGTGAGTCCTGATCCCCAGTCTGCTAGTTCCTGCCTCCCTGGCTGGTGTCAGTGTGAATTCCTCCTAAAGAAAAGGTAAAGGTGCAGAGGTGTTAGGCTCCTCATGACCATGAAGTGACATCTTTGCGGCGAGACACAGTTGCCCGTGACAACCGCCAAGGTGGAGCTCCAGTGGGACCAGCTTTTCACGCCGACAGTGACCATCTGTGACAACAAGCAACGCGAAGCTTCTGTAAGACCTACTATTCGTACCAAGAGCGACAGCCTGCATTAACCACCAATGCAAATCTTCAGCAATTACCAACTCTTTGCAATACAAAAGCGACCGTCTGCGACAGTTGACCTGCTCCTCACACCGACAGCCTCCTCCTCGCAACCCCAGCCAAGCAAACAGAACTCTTTGTGTGAACTTTAAGAAGGTAACTCTTCAGCAGGACTAACCTTCTCCATGTATCACCTCTGCTCCATCAGAGTCGACCTGAACTTGTGACTTTTCACCAATCCAGAGTGACCACATAAACGAGAGTGGCACTTTCTGGTTTTTGGTACTATTTTCACCTACCACTTTAAAAACTCACATCTCCGGTTCACTTTAAAAACTCGCATCTCCGGTTCTACTGATTGAGTATGTGTCATTTTATTAAAATGTATTCTGTTTTTCCAAATTGGTTTGGAATTTTTCTTGTGCTGTGTTTTCACTTTATTACTGTTTGAGTGCTGCATAAATACTTTACACATTGCCTCTAAGCTAAGCCTGACTGCTTTTGTGCCAAGCTACCCAGGGTTAAGCACAGGTTAACTTAGTGACTTAGTGGTCCACCCTGACAAGGATTGTATTTATTTTTTGAGTGGGCCTCCAGCCCTCGCAACAAATACCTCAATTTCTTACCGTAAGCAAAAAGGTTAAGGGGTTCAGGGAAATGTAATTCGCCCAAACAAATGAGAGAAAGACTTGAGAAGCAGATGAATAAGGAAGAATACAAGGAGAAAGAAATGCCCTTAACAACTAGCAAGGGGGAAAGACAGCTAAAAGTGACAGCGCAAGAGATGAACTGAGCAGCGGAGGAAGTGAAAGGGATAGAAACATGGGACATAGGATGAGGAACAGAAGAAGAGGAACAGTGGAAAAAGAGGAAATGGAGGGAGGTACAATATGAAGAAGTGAGTGGGGAGGAACAACGAGGGAGACGGCTGGGATTAAAAATATCCCACAAGAGTGAGAAGAAACAGGAACTGGGGCGATGGAAGAACGAAAGATCCAAGGAGGACTCACATCACAAAAACTCCCAGGAAGTAGAGAGCAATGAAGATGCTGAGTAAAACGAGATGGGTGTCGGCCAATGAAACGGAGAGACAGATGCATGGTAGTTAAGAAAGGTCAAGCTGGTGAAGAGAGAAAGAGTGCAGGGACAGAGGGTGGAGCTAGGGGGTGCAATATATGCAGTACCCTGCCGAAGCTCAGGAGATCACTGGTTCCTGTAGGAGCTCTGTGGACTGACTGCAGAAGCGCACTGGGAGCCTTCAGGAGCTCACTGAAAGTCCACAGGATGCACTGAGAGCCTGCAGGAGCACCCTGGGTGCCTGCTGGAGTGATGAGGGCATGCAGAAGATCAGTAGGGTCCTGCAGGAGCTTACTAGGAGCCTACAGGAGGTCAGTAGGGTTCCTGCAGGCACTCACTGGGAGCCTGCAGGTGCTCAGTAGGGGGGCTATGGGTATGCAATGGGAGCCTGCAGGAGCTACAGGAGCTCAGTCAGGTGCCTGCAGGCACTCACTGAAACCCTACAGTCACTCAGTAGGGGGCCTATGGGTATGCAATGGGAGCCCGCAGGAGCTACAGGAGCTCAGTCAGGTTCCTGCGGAAACTCACTGGGACCCTACAGGAGCTCAGTAGGGTGTCTGTGGGTATGCACTGGGACAGGAGCTGAGTAGGGTGCCTGTGGGTATGCAATGGGAGCCTACAGGAGCACAGTAGGGTGCCTGCAGGAGCTTAGTAGGAGCCTACAGCTCAGTCGGGTGTCTGTGGGTACTCATTGGGACCCTATAGAAGCTGAGCAGGGTGCCTGCAGGAACTCCCTATGAGTCTACAGGCTCTCAGTAGGATGCCCACAGACACTCACTGGGACTCTACAGGAGCTCAATAGGGTACCTGCCGGAGTGATGAGAGCAGGCAGCAGATCAGGAGGGTGCCTGCAGGAGGTTACTAGGAGCCTACAGGAGCTCAGTAGGGTTACTCCAGGCACTCACTGAAAGCCTACAGGAGCTCAGTAGGAGGCTAGTGGGTATGCAATGGGAGCACAAAGAAGCTCAGTAAGGTGCCTGGGGTTACTCACTGGGACCCTACAGGAGCTCAGTAGGGTGTCAGTGGGTACACACTGGGACCCTACTGGAGCTCTGTAGGATGTCTGCAGGCACTCACTGGGATCTACAGGAGCTCAATACGGTGCCTGCCGCAGTGATGAGAGCATGCCTAAGATTAGGAGAGTGCCTGCAGGAGGTTACTAGGAGCCTACATGAGCTCAGTAGGGTTCCTGCAGGCACTCACTGGGAGCCTACAGGTGCTCAGTAGGGTGTCTGTGGGTACGCACTGGGAGCCGACAGGAGCTGAGTAGGATGTCTGCAGGAACTTGCTGGGAGCCTACATGAGCTCAGTAGGATGTTTTCAGGAACTCGCTGGCAGCCTACAGGAGCTCAGTAGGATGGCTGCTGGCACTCCCCGTGACTCTACAGGAGCTCAGTAGGATGTCTGCAGGAACTCGCTGGGAGCCTATGGGAGCTTAGTAGGATGGCTGCTGGCACTCCCCGGGACTCTACAGGAGCTCAGTAGGATGTCTGCAGGAACTCGCTGGGAGCCTACAGGAGCTCAGTAGGAGGGCTGCTGGCACTCCACAGGACTCTACAGGAGCTCAGCTGGATGTTTTCATCAACTAGCTGGGAGCCTACAGGAGCTCAGTAGAGTGGCTGCTGGCATTCCACAGGACTCTTCAGGAGCTCAGCAGGATATCTGCAGGAACTCTCGGGGAGCCGGCAGCAACTCCGTAGGGTGCCTCTACAAACTCTCTGGGAGCCTGCAGGAGCTCAGTGGGTGCCTGTAGCAGCTCAGTAGTGTGTCTACAGGAACCCAGTGGGAGTCTGTAGGAGCTTAGTAGGGTGCCATGTGGAGCTATTTTGGGTGCTGCTTGGAGCTCTGTAGGGGGCCCGTGGGAGCTCAGTGGTCGCCTGTAGGAGCTCATTGAGATGTTTGCAGGAACGTATTGGATGTCATGTGGATGACCCATTAATTCCCCCATGCTGTGAGCCTGTTCTGCAGTGGACAGAAGAAAACAGTGAATGACATGAACAGACCAATGGGCGGAGAGGGCTAGCTAAAGGTCCCTCCCTATTTGTGAGCGTCGTATACATATCATGTTAGTAAAATGGAAAGGTTTTGGCTAACGCCAGACTTGGAGGACGCCTCTTGTTTCAGCACTGCACCGCACTCCCTCTCATCCAGGGGAGACTGAGCTCCTGTGTGAATGAGCTGTGATGACGTAGGCTGCTTAGCAGCTCTAATGACACACTGCTCGGCCAGCTGTGGTGTAATGGGGGCTGTAAAAATGCGCTCCTTGGTTACTGTTTAACCTGCTGTATGGCCACGGCGGCCAAAGCAGGGCCTGTGTTTCACGACTGAGACGTCACTCAAGCACCAGGCTAACTAGCTGTGGCCACACAACAAGCGCCTTGAAGTGGCTGCAGGTGGGCGCTGCTGTAGAATAGCGCCAGGGCTTGCTCTGCCCCTAGTCCTGTTTGCGTTCAAAATTAGAAATAAATGTTGGGATTGTTGCGGAAAATGTAAGGGACATGAAGTTTTTTTAGCCGAGCAGGTTGGGGCACGTTGGGAGCGGCTAGCACGGGTCAGGGACGTGTCTCCAATGAGTCATCAGCCACAGGGCGTGCTTGCATCACTGGGGTGGCCACCTGACCCCTGTTCTCACAGACACGATGTGCCAGCCCTGGGCCTTGGCCTGACATTCCCTCTGGGGGCCCCATTATCAGACTGAGGGGGAGGCAGAAGACTCAACAGATGCATTCTGGGAACGATATGCAGTGGCGGACGGACAGTTTGAGCAACTCCCAAAAGATGCTGGGACAGGGGACTATGCCTTGTAGCAAGCCGCAGCTGCAAACACAGCCTGACACTGTAAGGGGGAGGCTGCCCAGCCACCTATGTCTCTCACTTTAGCCTATGGCTCACGGTCGTGTAACAGGCGGGCTCACCCTTTAATTCTGATAGGGCAAACGCTCAGGCCGTTACTATGACCCTGGCGGTCATGAGACCGCAAGAGACGCGGTGGAGGTCTGACCTCTGCCAATGCGGTGGTCCGGCCCCCACATTTTGACCGTGGCGAAAGCACTACAGTCCAACCGCCTGCACCGCCAAGTTGCCGCCAGTTGACAATCTGGCGGTGCCGGCGGTCTTAATCCGCCAGGGCTGCACTGCACTGGGGATTACGACCCCCATGTCCACCAGCCTTTGCATGGCGGTTCCACCACCATGCAAAGGCTGGCAGAGACGGGTGCCTGTGGTCCCCATGGACAGCCCGGTCGTGCTTTTCACTGCCTGCAAAACAGGCAGTGAAAAGCACGACGGATGCAGTGCACCCGACGCACTGCAACATTGCCGCCAGGTCGATTACGAGCTGGTGTCAATGTTGTGGTGAGTTTCCCGGTGGGCCAGCAGGAAACTCGTACTAGGGCCAGTGGGCAGAAGACCAGAGTGGCGGTCCTCCGCCCTAAAGAGGCCGCCCGCCAATCTCTTAATGAGGCCCTCAGTCTAGGATAGACTTTATTATGGTTGCTCTGGACCTGTGGCCTAAGGTACACATATGGAAGTCGTAGATAGATCTGATAATGATCACAATGCATTGGTTATGAATTTAGCTGATATTTCTTATTTGAGTAACTGCTGTGTTGTTTCAGAAATCCCTATAGTTTCTTCAAATAATGATAAGAGGATAAAATGTCCCTTTGTAGAATCTGATAGGGAGTTATTACTCCGTTTCAATTTTAACCGCCCTTAAACTGTAAACTTTGCACTTGTATAGCGCACTACTCACCCGTTAGGGTCTCAAGGTGCTGTACTCATACCGCTATGGAACCCCTCCTGGCTTTTCCCTGTGAGGTGCCACTCCTGGGCACCCCCAGGGTGAAGCCAGGCATCCAAGCGCTGTTGGGGCCGTTGTGGAGATTAAGTAAGCTATTGCCCAGAGTTGCAGAGTGGGACTCATTAATTAGATTAGGCACTGAGGCGAGAATTATCTGTTCCAAGGGAATTGTGCCCAAGACCTGCCGAAGCGGGACTTGAACCCTGGTCTTGAGCCAGATCTCTGCTTCAGGGTCTGCGGCTCTAACCATTGTGCCACACTTCTCCCTTGAGAATACCAAGTCAGATACCTTGTCTATTATGAATAGTTTCCATCAGTTATCTCCATCAGGGGTCTGTTTTGCAGACAACATTATAATATCCCTACCAGGCGGGGAGATGCCCCATGGTACAAGGGAAATTGCAAGCAGGCAAGATGAGCTCTTATCTCATCTGTAAAGAGTGGTAACAGCACAGCCACGGCAGAGAGCGGGAGGGCTTATAATAGAATACAGTCACGTGCCAGGAAATGCTGGGAGGAGGAGAAGTGGTGTAAACTAGCTAGAGCATAAAAAAAAACAGCTATTCTGGCATCTGTCGTCCAAAGGGGTATCGTACACGGTCAAGGAAGATAACTTTTGTTATACAACCCCTTGTATGGGAACAGCACTTTTCCAGACTATATTCTGGGGAAGAGGAAATGGGACTTGACACCAAGAGGGACTTACAGTATTAACCTCTGGAATTAGATGGAGAGGAAATAGCTTTACAGTGGCTGAAACTATAACTGTGATTGGTACCATGAGAAGGGGTAAAGCACCAGGGCTCGATAGAATCCCCGGAGACCTCTATTGTTCAGAGGCGATTATTTGAGGCTACATACTTAATGTAGTTTATAACATCATCACACGGGTGATGAAATACCAGGCACATGGAAAGGTGGTGAAATAATCCCAATTCATAAGAAAGGGGACAAAGGCGATTCTGCAAATTATAGACCAATCAGCCTGCTAGATACCGTGCAGAAAGTATTCTGCAAACTAATCCTGACACAGACGCAATTGTGGATCGAGGATCACAGGGTACTTTCCCATCTGAAAGCTGGCTTTAGGGCATATACTAGAACCCTAGATCAGGTTTGAAAGGTGTTTGTGACTGGGAAGGGGCACCTTTACATTGTGTTCGTGGACCTTAAATCTGCTTTTTATTCAATTCTGTGAGACAAACTGTGGGTTGCTCTGAGGGATGCTCGGATGCCCCTGGGTCTGTTGCAACTTATAGCTCGCCTGCATGAAGGTAACTATGCACAAGTTAGGTAGGGTAAGGGTAGTGCACTCACCAAGAAAATTAATGTCTTTAAAGGGGTTCGCCAAGACTGCATCCTAGGCCCAACATGGTTTACCTTATACATGAATGGGATAGTAATACACTTTAAGATGGTGGAGGTGACCCCGCTAAATTAGGGGGTTGCTCAATATCAGCACTTCTCTTAGCCGATGATACGTTGTTGATCTCAAAAACACGAAATAGGGTCGCCAATGCATGTGATAATTTTGGCCTGGAGATGAACTGCTCAAAGACTAAATTTATGACTTTTCGGCCTCATAAATAATTTAAAGGGAAGTTGTAGTTTGGATCAACGATTCTGGAGCGGGTTAAGGTGTTTGATCACTTAGGGGTTAGATTGTCTAGCATCTCTCATGGTCTGTCCAGATTCAAAAAAGCGAAATGTCACTGAAAAATGTTTGTTAAAAAAATTCAATCGAACTGTTCCGCCCCATCTCCCCCGTACTTGAAATCTATCGAGGAAAAGGTCTGGGTGCAGCTCTATATGGTGCCAAATTGTGGGACTTTGTACAGACGAAGGGATTAGAGCTGAGCGAGAACACATTTATAAGATCCATAGTAAGCTTACCATTAAGTACCCCGCTGGTCCCAGTATGTCTTGAGTTTGGACTGAGAAGCATTTCTCATGTTGCTGTGTTAAAAGCCTTAGTGTTTTGGGTAAGACTCTGAACTGGTAAGACACATATTCCTGTCAAAGATGCTGTTGTTGCGGTACAGGCATTAGACAAGATGGCAGGGCGTATTCTCTGGTTTAAGAAGATTAAACATTGGCTGTATAAATTGCATCTGAGGGAACTGTGGGAGGATCCTGAGTACAGTCCTTTGCTAAAGGTGAGATTCTGGGACTTCATTCAGGGTATCCTTTTTAATTCTTTGGCACTTTGCACTCTAACTGGACAGTTTTCAGATATGGAAAGCATTTTCCTATTTGAGACATTTATGGACCTGATAGAACCGCTGTTTGCACAAGCACTTTATTTAAAATGTAGGTACGGGAATTTGCCTGTGAATTTAAGTAACAGTAAATGGAAACACTCTACTGTATTTTCGACTTGCCCAGCCTGTAGTCTCTGCCCTGAATCTATAGAGCATTTTACGTTTTTTTGCCCTGTATATGCGAAGACCAGTAGAAGGGATAGTCCCAGCCTGCCAACAAATGTCTATTTCACAATCTGCAAAGCCTATCAGCATTTTAAGATCAGATAATACAGAATTGCTTATGTTTTCTGTATCAAAGCACCTCCTTTTTGCCTGGCGGATTTGGAAACAAATATTAGTCCATAGCTAGTACTATTTACTTTCCGGTTATTGTGTAGCTCTGGAAATACCTGTGGATGTCATTTTATGCTGTATTGCTGCTTCTGTATTTTGATATGTTGGAAATGTATTTTGTGTTTTTATACTTTTAAAATGTGTTTATTTATGTGTTTATAAATGATGATGTATTTTATGTAAATGATCATATAATGATCGAATACATTACTACTACTATACGACGGAGGCCAGACACCACGTCAGTGGTTTCTTACCCTTGTCAATCCTCAGCCACCGAGCAGAAACCAGTAATTCTCTCTAGAGAATAAATGCCGATTTAACCAGTTAAGTCCCAACTCTGAACCTTTGCCAGTACACCATAATGCCGGATGTTTCATCCTCCTAGCAAAGCACTCAGTCTCTGGGTATTTCTAACCCCTCAAGCCGTCGTCATTTGTACCGGAAAAGAGGCTTACCCTACACAATATTTACATTGGCATATGTTTTAAGCTTGTAACTTTTGCAGCGGGGTGCTATACTTGAAGACAGTTTCACTTACACTTCCGCGTGCTAGACACAATGGGCCATATTTATGCAAAGGGTCGGAGTACAGCGCAGCACGTCACTTTGCTGCGCTGTACTGCGTCGTAGGGAAAGGGCAGAAATGCGCCATATTTAAAAGACTGCAACAGATTCCTGCCTTTTCCCTACTGCTGGCGCCCTTCTGACAGCCTAGCGCCAGCAGAGGCCCCCTGCACCACGGTGCCTGCGCTGCATGCAGGATTGTCTATATACAGGGGCACCTTCCTGCACAAAAACAATCCCGAGAGGCGTACTCTTTCTACGTGTGCTGCAGAATGCAGCACTCATAGAAAAGGAAATAAAGATATTTCTCCCCGTTACACCTCCCTTAGTAAGGTGTAGCATTTTGGCCCAGTGGCATTTTCCACCTGCGGCTGAACCGGAAGTAAGTATTGGAAGCCACAGATGTATTCCATGCACATCTCGCCTTCGCTCAGGGCTGTACACGGGAAAGTCCCTAGAGATTCAGCTCCTTAATTTTGTGAAGATTAAGTCTGATCATTCATAGTGCACATCTTTCAGTGTCCATCTTCCTGTTCCCTTTCATTTTGGGCTGTAGCTCTCACCCCCCATCTATCCAGCTGGGGTGCCTTATATCCGGCTAGGACCCATCTTTCGGTCTTGCCTACAAACCGCTTTTAACTCTCTATTGTTGGAAAGACCTAGTATTGTGACCCATACAAAAACGTGCAGCGGGTATGGTGCCAGCCCATTGCTTTCCATCAGTTGGCTTTCCTGTCAATCTAATTGTCTTGTTTTTTATTCAACGGCTTTACTTCCTCTTTTGGGGTTTTTCCTTTCCTAGGAGCATGGATTCTTTACCGTCCCTGTCATTGGATAAGCTGTATCCATCCACTGCTTTCCATCAATGAACTACTTTTTTCTTTCAGTATTCTATGTGAGTGGATGTGTTTTCTTGCTCTCATTTGTGTGGTACTTCCTTAATGAAATTCTCTCTCCATCTCAACCTTCTATGTAGCTCCTCTCTCCTGCTCCCTCTTCAAGTTGATCAGTTGCTTCTCCCTCCCCCCCCATATCCTGCACCCACCAGCAGTTTCTGTGTAACTTGCTTTACCCCTCCTCTCAATTTGCTCCCTTTTTATGATTGGGCCTGTGATATCATGAGCAAGCGCATGCGTCTTGCTTGAGAGACACTGTTAACAATAATGGCTTGGAGTCCACCTGTTATTTACCATCTCTTGGCGTGCCTGGCACTCCTCTTTCCAGTTTGTAAAGCGTCACTGCAGGCCTAGCATCATTTGTGTTTCTCTCTGCGGAGCAGGGACCAAGCACTGACTGATCCAACTTAATCAGTGCTCATTCGCTGCTCCTGAAGTGACTGAGGTACTATTTTGTTCTTTTTTAACGTTTAGTGCCATGCAAACAGAAGGCTGGTGACTGGCAAAAACACAGTTTCAAGGATCTATTTTCTAGTTAACCTTCTTTCTTTTTTTTGCCAGGTATTCTTTTCACACTTTGCACTCTTGTTTTCTTTTGTTTTTGCTTGTGGGCGCTGTTCTCAAAAGGTGAGGATTATTTTGTTTTAAATATTGCAAAGTAACATTATTTCTTCGTTATGTGTAATTTCTGAAAAGATGCTTTAACACATAAATGTGCAGTGCACCCCAATCCAATCCACCCCACTCCAATCCGCCCAACTCCAGTCAACACCAATCCAATCCACCCCACACCAAACCACCAACTCAATCCAATCCACCCACGCTAGTCCAACCCACCCTACTCCAATCCAAACCATTCACCCCAAACCATTCACCCCAATCCACCACACTCCAGTCCTCCCAACCAGCCCCACTCCAATTCACCCCATTCCAATCCAAAACAATCAGTCTCACTTCAATCCAAAACAATCTGCCCCACTCCAATCTTCCATGCTTCAATCTGCCCCACTCCAAAACAATCTGCCCCATTCCAGTCTGCCCCACTCCAATCCAAAACAATCTGCCCCAATCCAAAACAATCTGCCCCACTCCAAAACAATCTGTCCCATTCCACTCTGCCCCACTCCAATCCAAAACAATCTGCCCCATTCCAGTCTGCCCCACTCCAATCCAAAACAATCTGCCCCATTCCAGTCTGCCCCACTCCAAAACAATCTGCCCCACTCCAAAACAATCTGCCCCATTTCAGTCTGCCCCACTCCAAAACAATCTGCCCCACTCCAAAACAATCTGCCCCATTGCAGTCTGCCCCACTCCAAAACAATCTGCCCCAATCCAAAACAATCTGCCCCAATCCAAAACAATCTGCCCCAATCCAATTTGCCCCACTCCTACCTGCCCTGCTGCAATCAAAAACAATCTGCCCCACTGGAATCCAAAACATTCTGCCCCACTCCAATCTGCCCCACTCCAATCAAAAACAATGGGAGTGGGGCAGATTGGAGTGAGGCAGATAGTTTTGGATTGGAGTGGGGCAGATTTGCAGAGCTGCCGGGTCCTCCAAATAAATAAAAACGTGATGGGAGGGTGGGTGAGGAAAGGGACTGATGGAGTGAAAGGAGGGAGCTTTGGGGAGCAACGAAGGACCCTGGTTAAAAAAAGCAGAGAAAATAGGGAAAAGCTTGGTGAACAAAATAAACAAGCATTGGCAAATGCTAATGGCTATGCCAGTGATTGTTAATCCTGGTCCAAAAATATTCCCACTCTCGCTGGTCGTCTCTCACGCCTGGTTTAGTAGGTAGAAACAAGCTGCAGCGCTGTTAGCAACAAGGATGGTCCGATGTGCAGCTGGACGAAGGCCCAGCTCCTTCCCATCAGTGAGCGTCGCGTCCTAAAATGCCCCGTGTGTGAGAGCCGCCTACGTCCAGCCTCTCCTGGCGGGCTCCCATGCAGGCCCAGCCTTCTCAGTCTCTATATTGGGAAGCCCAGGCGTGCTTCAGGAATGTGGACCTTGGGAAAGGACTTGATGTCCCAGTCAGAGATGGCTGCACAGTGTAAGGGGGCCAAACCGAGCCCTGCATCCTCCTCCATCCTGCTAGTACATCCACCACCACTCTAGGCGCAATCAGCGTTAAGCAGGGCCAGTGGAATTATGTGGCAGGGAAGGGCCAAAAGTAAATTATGCGGCAAGAAAAGGCACATTATGCCACATTATGTGGCATTTTGTGATCGTATTACCTCATTTCTTTGTCATTTTGAAAATGGTTAACTCTGTCTGGGCATTAGTTGCACTTCACAACCTATGTATAGCAGTAAACTGCAGAACGGTGAGCAGCCAACCTTCGCAAAGGGCCCTCCACTGCGCAGCAACACGCGTCGCTGCATTTTTGTAACTTTGGAACCGTCTGAGGTAGAAACGAAAATGTGTTTGTTGTTAAAATCTGCAGATTATGCGGAAGATTATGGATTATGTGGCAAACGAGGCATACATACGATTATGCGAAATACGCCGCGGCCGCACAATCACATAATTCCAGTGGCCCTGGCTTTAACCCAAGATCACCGTGGGGGCTGAGGCGACACAGGACTTGGATGGCTCACCCCATAGCGCGTCATCTTTCATTGCTCACGGTTTACACTGTTTTCTTGCCACATGTCTGTGCACAGAATACACTTCTTCAAATTAAAGCAGAAATAGGTCTCGCTTTGTATTGCAAGTCGCTGCTTGTAGTGACAAATGCATACCCCCTCCTTCACTGGTACCCCTCTTACTCAGGTAGCACTGGTACCCCTCCACCCTGCTGTGCTATCAGTCCTAGGAAGTACCGTGCCTACACTCGTTGAGAGGCAGCGGCAAAGGACAGGCCTGCTACAAGCAGCTCCGCCTCAAATAAAGGGTGCCCGCTGCATTGTGTTCTTGCATTTAGAGAGTTCTTCCTACCATGGGCGTAGGAAGTGTGGGGGATGCGGGGGATGTATCCCCCCCAGATTTTGGAGGGTGGGGGACACGGGGGACGAAGGTGGGGGGGACAAGGGGACACAATAATTTCCCCTCTCACATCTGTCATTCAGAGGGCCATTAGCGCACAAAAGCGCTACTTACGATAGCCCTGTACAGACAAATCCTCCAAGCTGATGGTAACCAAATGAAGGTGAGTCAGGAGGCCCCCTGCGCCCTCTGCCCTTTTGTCCTGTTCTAAGGGTGCTCATAAGAACAAAGGGCACAGGAGGAGAAGAGAGTTTTGGATGATTACTGTCACCTGCTGCCTTGAAGAGGAGCACTGCAGGATGCCTTCAAGAGGAGCTGCAAAACAATGAAGAAGATCTAAAGAGACAACAGAGTCCCACTCACCGTGATGCCTGCAGGCTAGAAAGGAGACTCTGTGAAACACAATATTTGTATTTGCCTAAGATCACACCAGTTGGTGAAACAGTGAAGTCGAGACTAAGCCCAGATTTTACATTTTTACACAACAATTCAGCTATTAGAAGGGTATATTTTTCTAACATTTATGTTTAATGTTTTGTTTTCTAGGTAATGAAGTGCTTGATTACAGCGTGGCTAAAAGGGAGAAGCCATATTTCATTTTGGGCCGTTATGCCTAGCGTTATTATTTATGTTGTTGCTATCGTTACATACTTCAGCATATTGAAGTATATTATCTTTTCTCTATCTTTTCTTCACTATACTCTGAAACAATCTACCCTATGCCACTGCACCCTACACGACTTTTCTCCACTCTGTGCCACTCTACGCCACTGCAATCTATGCTGTACCACTCTGCACCACTGCAATCTATGCTATTCTACTCTAACCATTGTACACTACGCCCCTGCACTCTGCCAGTGCACTGTTCACCACTTTACTCAAAACCAATGCACTCTATCCCACTGCCAATCTACTCTGCACAACAGCACTCTATTCCACTGCTTTCAATGCCACTGTACTCTGCGCCACAGAACTCTATGCAACTGCACTCTATGTCACTCTACAATACACCACTGTACTCTGCGACCCTCTAATCTGCAACACTGCACTTTCTGCCACTGAACTCCACGGCAATCTACTCTGCACCACTGCACTCAATGCCACTGTGCTCTGTCCCACTGCACTCTTTTCTGCACCACTCCACTGTAATCTACTCTACACCACTCCACTGTAGGGCTCTTCACTCTACTTTGAAATCATCTCCTCTATACCACTGCAATCTACGCAACTCTACTCTATGCTATGCCAGTCTAATCTATCTTGCACCACGCCAATGTACCCTGCACCACTCCAATCTGCTCTGCACCGCTCTATGCTACTGCACTCTACATCACTATGCTCCACTCTGCAACAATCTACTCGTCACCACTATACTGTACTCTGCAGCAATCTACTCTATGCCACGGCACTCTATGCAACTCTATTCTACTCTGCACCACTGTACTCTAAGCCACTCTTCTCTACTCTGCATCACTGCAGTCTACACCAATGCATTCTATGCCACTCTACTCTACACCACTGCCCTTTATGACACTCTACTCTGCAACACTGCACTCTGCCACTGAACTATACTCCTCTCTACTCTGCACCATGGCACTCTACTCTGCACCGCTCAACTATATGCCACTCTACTGCACTCTACACCAGCGTACTATATGCCACTACACTCTATGCCACTCTACTCTGCATCACTGCACTCCACCACTGCACTCTACACTAGTCTACTCTACCTTGCACCACTCCACTCTACCATGCACTGCATTACTCTGACACAGTACTCTGAACCACTGCAATCTATTCTGTGCTCCCCTCTACTCTTCACCACTCCACGCTACTGCACTGTACGCTAAACCAGTGCAGTATTCGCCAAAGCACACTACACCACTTTACTCAAAACCAATGCACTCTATACCACTACACTCTACACCAATCTAGTTTGCACCACTGTACTCTATGCCACTTCACTCTAGACCACCCAACTCCACTCTATGACACTTCACTATGACATTACACTCCATGATATTAGACTCTGACACTCTATTCCATTAAACTCTAACACTTTCTCCACTCTGTAACTTCCTACACAACTCCCTATACGCCACTCCATTCTTCCACTTTACTCCACTGTATGCCACTCCACACCACTCTATGCCACTTCAATCTACGATACTCTGCTCAATGCCACTGCACAACCCTCTACGCCACTCCAATATACAACAATGTACTGTGCTCAACAACACTCTACCCAACTTTATCTATGCAAGTTCACGTTACTTTACTTCACTCTACTCCAGTTCACTCTTCTTTATGCCTTTCCACTCTACGACACCCTGCCACTCCACTCTATGACAGTCTATTACACTGCGACACTACTCCACTCTAATACTACATTATGGCATTGGCGCTTGATTAGAGATTCAGATCTCCATTGATTGCCTTCTCACTCATATGAGACATGAGTCCGATTTATCTTCGCCGTTATGGTTACAAGCACTCTGTAAACCTTTTTTACTCAAGCTTAACAAAGGCTTGGGATGATCCTGATACTTGTCTAGGGGATCAAAATATTGTCGGCCAAAGTACCTTGACTTGAATTTGTGATATTGTACATAAGTTGGCATTAGCATAGGTACTATGAGCTAATGACTTCTTGATTCACTATTTGAGTCATTCATGTAAAAGTCGGTGTATAAAAGCTTGTAAATCATTGTTGTGGATGCTAACCTTGTAGGAAAGTAGCCTCTTTCTAGCTTGGTTACCCCCACATTTGGCCTGTTTGCCAGTGTGTTTGCGTGTGTCTACTGAGATCCTGCTAATCAGGACCCCAGTAGTTATGCTCTCTCCCTTAAATTATGTTTTTTGCATACTGGTAACCCAGTATTTCACCCAAAATTGGCATATTGGTGCCCCCTTATAAGTCCCTAGTATATGGTACTTAGGTACCCAGGGCATTGGGGTTCCAGGAGATCCATATGGGCTGCAGCATTTATTTTGCCACCCATAGGGAGCCCATGCAAAGGCTTCTGCAGGACTGCTATTGCAGCCTGCGTGAAAAGGTGCATGCACCCTTTCACTGCCAGTTGCACTGCACCAGGTCACTTATAAGTCACCCCTATAGCAGGCCCTCCAGCCCTGAGGGCAGGGTGCAGAGTAACTGTGTGTGAGGGCACCCCTGCACTAGCAGAGGTGCCCCCACGACCTCCAGGACCATTTTCCCAGACTTCCTGAGTGCGGGATGCCATTTTACACATGTACTTGAAATAGGTCACTACCTATTCCCAGCTACATAATGGTAACTCGGAACATAGGTATGTTTAGTATCAAACATGTTGGAATCATAACCCAAGGCTTTTGCAAGCATTGGTTGTATGATTTTATGCACTCTGGGGGCTCCTTAGAGGACCCCCAGTATTGCCATTCCAGCCTTCTGAGGTTTACCAGGCAGTCCTGCTGCTGCCACCTCTCGGACAGGTTTCTGCCCTCCTGTTGCTTGAGAAGCTCAAGCCCATGAAGGCAGAACAAAGGATTTCCTTTGGGAGAGGGGTGTTACACCCTCTCCCTTTGGAAATAGGAGTTACAGGCTTGGGAGGGGTAGCTTCCTTCCCCAGGCCACTGGAAATGCTTTGAAGGGCACATTTGGTGAACCCTTGCATAATTCAGTCTACACCGGTTCAGGTACCCCCTGTCCCTGCTCTGGCACGAAACTGGACAAAGGAAAGGGGAGTGACCATTCTCCTGTCCATCACCACCCCAGGTGTGGTGCTCAGAGCTCCTCCAGAGGGTCCCTGTGTTTTGCCATCTTGGATTCCAAGTTGGCAGCAAACTCTGGGAGCATCTGAGTGGGCAGTGCCAGCAGGTGGTGTCTGAGCCGTCCCCTGATAGGTGCTTACCTGTTTAGCTGACCAATCCCCCTTTCATGGCTATTTAGGGTCTCTCCTTTGGGAGGTTCTTCAGATTCGGATTGCAAGACTACAGCAGGAATCCTCTGCATCCTTTACTTCACCTTCTCACTGAAGAAACTGCATCTGGACCCTCCAGGAAATCCACAAACTGCAACAACGAAGCAAAGACGACTTCTGTAACATTGTATCTTCAGCTCTTGCCAGCATATGCAACTGTTTCCCGGTCGTGCATCCTCAGAGGACAGCCTGTCTTCAGCCTGCACCAGAAGAATGAACGAATCTCCCTTGGAGTGAAGGAGTCACTCCCCTGCTTCAGCAGGCACCTCTCTTCAACGACGACCATCTGCTTGGGTCCCCTCTCCTGTTGAGTTGCATGGATCCTACATCACAGGTGGTGGACTGAAGTGGTCCCGATGGTCCTGAGGTCCTACTGTCCAACTTTGGTGGAGGTAACAGCTTGCCTTCCCACGCAAGACAGTAACCCTGTTCACCACGTGTTTTTCAGTTGCCAAGGCTTGTTGGCATCCTTCTATGAAATTCTTTGTGCACAATGTAATTCTGTCCCCCAGCACTCCTTCCGGCAATGCACAGCTTCCTGAGGGGTTCTCTGGCGGTGTGGGATCCTTTGTTTTTGTGCTGCGTGGGCCTCCTTTTGAAACTCCTTTGTCCCTGTGCTGGAGGACTCCTGTGTGCACTGGCTGGTATTCTGTGGGCTCTCTGAGTTGCTGAGAGCCCCCTCTGACTCCTCCTCCTGGGTAGAGTCCACCAGGTCCCTCCTGGTCCCAGGCAGTGGCATTTTCCGCTAACCGTGAGCTTTGCGTGTGCCAAGGTTTGTTGGCAGAATCCAGCGACACAACCAGACTGCAATCATCCATCCGGTGTGGGATATCATCTGCACCAACCAGGAACCAGCAACCGTCTTCTTGGGTGCAGTACTGACTGTTGTTCTTCACCAGTGGTTCTTCTTTTGCACCTTGATTCGGGTTAGCAGGGGCTCCTGTCCTCCCTGGACTCTTCTGTGCTTCTTGGACCTAGTCCCATTCTTCCACAGGTCTTTAGGTTCATGAATCCACCCTTTGTGTCTTGAAGTATCTTCTGGTTCTTGCATTATCTTCTTTCTCGTGTTCTTGTGTGTTCTAGGAAAGTTACTGTCATTTACTCCTGCTTTCCTGGGCTCTGAGGTGGGTTCTATTACTTACCTTTGGTGTTTTCTAATACTCCCAGAGCCCCTCTACACACCACACTTGTCTAGGTGGGAAACCGACATTCGCATTCTACTTTCTTAGTATATGGTTTGTGTTTACCCTGGGCCCATTTCTAACCATTGTGATTTTCACTAATTGCACTTTTCTAACTTTTTATTGCTATTGCTGCATACTAGTGTATATAATTGGTGTATTACTTACCTCCTAAGGGAGTATAGTCTCTATGGTATTTTTGGCATTTGTGTCACTAAAATAAAGTACCTTTATTTTTGTAACACTGAGTATTTTCTTTCATGTGTGTAAGTGCTGTGTGACTACAGCGGTATTGCATGAGCTTTGCATGTCTCCTAGATAAGCCTTGGCTACAGCTACCCCTAGAGAGCCTGGCTTCTAGACACTGCCTACATTTCACTAATAAGGGATAACTGGGCCTGGTATAAGGTGTAAGTACCGTAGGTACCCAATACAAACCAGGCCAGCCTCCTCTAAACCACTGTACTATATAGGTTACTTTTTACATTTTTCTTGTAATTGGTGACATTGGGTCATCCAGATAACTTGTGTAATGCCCGAATACCAGTCTTTCTCGATTCTCCCTGTTGATGTTTGTTTTCCCACTACATTTGATCTTTTATATTGTGATTGAATAAATGTATGAAACAATCCATTTGCATACTACTTTAATATCATTGTTTATGGGAGTGGTGTTGCATTTTATTCAAGGGACCCCTGTTCCTTTAAAGTTAGTTTACTGCTCCATTTTAGGACACCCTACTTATTCCATGACACTACACCACACCAGTCGATGACACATCATTCTCCTTTATGCCATTAACTTTGAGCCATACTGAATAGTAGTCTCACTAGTCTACAGCATGGCTAAAACACATTGGCAAAGGCAATAGAACTTGCATAGGTGAGACCTATTGGCTTTGCCAATGCTTGTTTATAAGGTATGAACTTCAAGGTGACTTGCAATATCCTTATGTACGCAGGTTTTTTTTTACCCCATATAATACATGGTCACACCACCAACTTTCCCACAAACCACTTAAAACCTTAGTGCATAGCTTCTGACATTCAAAGCTATGAAAGTAGAGCAGAAGAAAGAAAAGCAACATTCCATTTTTTGCTTTAAACAGCTGCATTAATTATGCTCTGTGACCTGGTCTGCCTTTTACCTTGGCTGCTAGCTCTGGCAGAAGGCATTGTAATGTCAGAACTCGACTGTAATAACCCTATCATAGTCATTTTCCGATGTCTTTTCTTTATAATCAGTGAATGTCTTTTCTTTACACGCAGTGACTTGGTGCATCACAAACAGCCGTTTCTAGAGAAATTAGTGACTGCAGTTTATACAGAGATTAGAGAATCCAAGTTTATATAGCCTGTAACTGCAAGAGCTTCTTCAGTTGAAATGCTTCTAGTTATGACTGATGTGGAGCTGAGCTGCCCAAGATCACACACAGGAGTAGAAGTGTTATTAGAACTATGGTTTCCGAGCACAGTTTACAACTCTTGTACCTAATCGCTTTTCATATCTCCAGTGCGGTTCCAATTGGCATGAGGTGAAGGGCATGGTGGGTGTGGGGCGCAAAGGGTATGTTCTTCCTTTTTACCCTCCTACCTTGATTTGCTTGGTGCATGAAGATGCAAGGTTAATCAACATGTTATTTTCACATTTTAGCTAATTACTTTATGAATGTAAATAACAATTAAAGATACTTTCAGACTGTGTAAACATACCTTCCTTTCTCCCTATTTCACTTCCAATATATATGATTGTGTATATTTATCGGAGCCTGCAGTTCGTAAACAATGAGCGATTTGTATACGGTTGATTGAAAGTCCCCAAGGCTGTCCCTGTCCCCCCCAGAAATGTATTGTCTCCTACGCCCCTGCTTCCTACCCCTCCGTGGGACCCTGAGGTGCTCGCCTGCATGGGCAGCATGTAGGGGGTGTGTGTGTGAGAGTGCTTTGTTTTTGACTCTACATGGGATGTGTTTTCATGTTGTGTGTGAATCCTACCACGGGGAGGGCGTGCACCAGGGTCACGAGTGAAGAAGTGCGAGAGAGCCAAAGTGCGTAGTAACTTGTTCGGCTGATGTAGCCACGGGAGCTCTCCCGAGTGTCCTCTGACAGCGTCTCGTGCCCTGTTGCACGTGTCTGTGCGTGGGGGGAAGTGTGTGTGGGGGGGCTGGTGATTAAATGATGAGCTGCCGAAATCCTGCTCCCGGATCCCCAGCAGAGTCAGTCTCCTGGGGTAGTAAATTGAATGAAAAGGGTGTCAGGGCCCCAACACAGGTGTGGCCCCGAATGATGTCATTCGTGCAAAGTCCAGGGTCATGCTTTGGGTCATAGCTTGGGTGCACAGGCTGAATTCATACCAAGCACAGGAGCCGCGAGGGCTCCTGCCCCTGGGCGATGTCATTCATGCCAAGCATAGAATGTCATTGATGCCAAGCACAGGAGATGTGAGAGCCCCCGAGGGATGTCATTCATACCAAGCACAGGCGGTGTGAGGGCTCCTGCCCCTGAGTGATGTCATCCATACCAAACACAGGATGTCATTCATACCAAGCCCAGGAGCCGTGAGGGCTACTGCCCCAGGTTATGTCATTCATACCAAGCCCAGGAGCCGTGAGGGCCCCAGCCCCTGGGCGATGTCATTCATACCAAGCATAGGATGTCATTGATGCCAAGCACAGGAGATGTGAGGGCCCCTGAGGGATGTCATTCATACCAAGCACAGGCGGTGTGAGGGCTCCTGCCCCTGAGTGAGGTCATCCATACCAAACACAGGATGTCATTCATACCAAGCACAGGAGCCGTGAGGGCCCCTGCTCCTGGGCGATGTCATTCATACCAAGCATAGGATGTCATTGATGCCAAGCCCAGGAGCCGTGAGGGCCACTGCCCCAGGTGATGTCATTCATACCAAGCATAGGAGGTGTGAGGGCCCCTGGGCGATGTCGTTCATACCAAGCACTTGAGGTAGGAGGGCCCCTGCCCCTGGGCGATGTAATTCATACCAAGCACAGGAGTCGTGAGGGCCCCTGCCCCCGGGCGATATCATTTATACCCAGCACAGGAGGTGTGAGGGTTCCTGCCCCTGAATGATGTCATTCATGCCAAGCACAGGGGATCTGAGGACCCCCACGTGATGTCATTCATACCAAGCACAGGAGGTGTGAGGGCTCCTGCCCCTGAGTGATGTCATCCATACCAAGCAGATGGGGTGTGAGGGCCCCCTCAGTGATGTCATCCATACTAAGCCGAGGGAGATGTGAGGGCCCCTGAGTGATGTCATTCATACCAAGCACAGGAGGTGTGAGGCCCCCTGAGTGATGTCATCCATACCAAGCAGAGGGGTGTGAGGGCCCCCTCAGTGGTGTCATTCATACCAAGCACATGAGGAGTGAGGGCCCCTGAGTGATGTCATTCATACCAAGCACAAGGAGTGTGAGGCCCCCTGAGTGATGTCATTCATACGAAGCACAGGAGGTGTGGGGGCCCCTGGGTGACATCATTCATATCAAGCACATGAGGTAGAAGGGCCCCTGACCCTGGGTGATGTCATTCATACCAAGCACAGGAGGCGTGAGCTCCCCTGAGTGATGTCATTCATACCAAGCACATGAAGTGTGAGGGCCCCTCGCGTGATGTCATTCATACTAAGCGTAGACGTCGTCAGCGCCCTGTCCCTGGGAGATGTCCTTAATGCCAGGTGCAAGTGGGATGTCGCTGGTGCACAGAGATGGCGTGAGGGTCCCTGCTCATGAGATGTCGCTGCTGCACAGACAGAGATGGTGTGAGGGTCCCTGCCCATGAGTTGTCACTAGTGCACAGGCAGAGATGGTGTGAGGGTCCCTGCCCATGAGATGTCACTAGTGCACAGGCAGAGATGGTGTGATGACCCTGCCCATGAGATGTCACTGGTGCACAGACAGAGATGGTGTGAGGGCCCTGCCCATGAGATGTCACTGGTGCACAGACAGAGATGGTGTGAGGGCCCCTGCCCATGAGATGTCACTGGTGCACAGACAGAGATGGTGTGAGGGTCCCTGCCCATGAGATGTCACTGGTGCACAGACAGAGATGGTGTGAGGGTCCCTGCCCATGAGTTGTCACTAGTGCACAGACAGAGATGGTGTGAGGGCCCCTGCCCATGAGATGTTGCTGGTGCACGGACAGAGATGGTGTGAGCGCCCCTGCCCATGAGATGTCACTGGTGCACAGGCAGAAATGGTGTCAGGGTCCCTGCCAATGAGATGTCGCTGGTGCCCAAACAGACATGGTGCAAGCACCCCTGCCCATGACATGTTTCCGGTGCACAGGCAGAGGTGGTGTGAGGGTCCCTGCCTAGGAGATGTCGCTGGTGCTGGTGTAAGCGCCACTGCCCATGAGATGTCACTGGTGCACAGACAGAGGTGGTGTGAGTGTGCCTGCCTATGAGATGTCCCTGGTGTACAGACAGGGATGGTGTGAGGGTCCCTGCCCATGTGATGTTGCTGGTGCACAGGCAGAGATGGTGTGATGACCCTGCCCATGAGATGTCGCTGCTGCACAGACAGAGATGGTGTGATGACCCTGCCCATGAGATGTCGCTGCTGCACAGACAGAAATGGTGTGAGGGCCGCTGCCCATGAGATGTCGCTGGTGCACAGACAGAGGTGGTGTGAGGGTCCCTGCCCATGAGAAGTCACTACTGCACAGACAGAGGTGGTGTGAGGGTCGCTGCCCATGAGATGTCACTGGTGCATAGGCAGAGATGGTGTGAGGGTCGCTGCCCATGATATGTCGCTGGTGCACAGACAAAGATGGTGTGATGACCCTGCACATGAGATGTCACTGGTGCACAGAGATGGTGTGAGGGTCCCTGCCCATGAGATGTCACTGGTGCACAGACAGAGGTGGTGTGAGGATCCCTGCCCATGAGATGTCGCTGGTGCACAGAGATGGTGTGAGGGTCCCTGCCCATGAGATGTCACTGGTGCACAGACAGAGGTGGTGTGAGGGTCCCTGCCCATGAGATGTCACTGGTGCACAGACAGAGGTGGTGTGAGGATCCCTGCCCGTGGGATGTTGCTGGTGCACAGACAGAGATGGTCTCTTGATGCACGGATATAGTAAATGTGACGAGTAGTAGTCATGGTCTAGTCCCACTGATGTGCTGGTATTACAGTTGTGAGGTCACTTCCTCATGAGTTGGTATCACTGATGCCCAGGCCACAAAAGCTGCGCCTGTACAAGAAAAGGTGGTGAAAGGTCCATCCACGCGGAGACAATCCTGAAGTTCAGTTACCAAAGGTGTAAGGGCATCTGCGCCCGAGGGCGTGGCACGTGTGCAGGAGCCGCTGCCCTGCTGGTGCACAGGAGCTTCGCAATCCAAGGTACCCAAGAGGCACGAAGAAGCAGTGGCCACTCCAAAGACTGTGTCCACCTAAGAATCATTAATGAACGGGCATTAACAAACCCAATATATCTGCCTTTGGTTTCAAAATACGTCAAAGCGCTTGTTCTTGGATACACGGATGACTGGGTGAATGTAAACTAGGGTTCTGTTGATAAACAGATGGATGAGAGAGTGCATGGTTTGAAAGATGGATGAATGAATTGATGGTTTGATGGATGGATGGGTGGGTGGATGGATGAGTGAATAAATTGATGGATGAGTGAGTGAATAAATTGATGGATGGATGAATGGTTGTTTGCTCAGATGGAATTTGGGGAGGGGCATGTCATGGCTGCAACTTCACTGCTACACAGACCCCAGCGCGGCGGTCTATGTGGGACGAGGCCTGACAGAGCCAGGCCCTGGCGAAGAAACAATATTGACATCAAACCAGGGCCCTAAAGAGACCTCTCTTTCCGTCATTCACGGGCCGAAGGAAAACCCCTCCCTTCCTCTCTGTCACGTGCTTGCGCTACAAGCAAGGTCACCGGAAGTCCCTTTTGTGACACAGGGACTGAGTGACAGGTGTAACCAGGCTACTGCTGTTTACCGGTGCTGCTCCTCGGCCTAAACCATTGTTTCATTTCAATTGGATAGTGAATTGTCTTTTATTTTTATACTGAATTTGTCAAGTTTGTTAAAATTGGGTTTGGCCCTGAATAAAGGCGCTAAATAACTATATAAACCCTTAAATAAAATGTTTATCTGAATATGTTTTGTCCAGTGAGACCACGTTTATGAATCTTGCAAAGAAAGGGAGCTCTTTCATGTGTCTTACTTACATAGGACCCGAATAACGTAAAGGCTTTTTTTGTAGTTCTGTATAGCGCAAACAGATCCCACAGGATTTATGGCGCTTTACATGAGAACCAGACGTTAAGCATTTGTGGGTCTACTTAGGGGCTGCAGAGAGCAAGTGCCGTGGAGGAGGAGACGCCTGGCAATGATGAAGGTACGAATGATGAACAATGCACAATTAGAGAATGAATACATTTTCAATAAAAGAATACTGTAATTAGGATGACATCTCGCAGAGAAGGCACCATGTAAAAGAGCATTACAGTGAGTAGATCACATTGAACACCTACTATTCCTATCAAGAAAGTACAAATCTGGGGCTTTGTTTTGGCCACAATCTTTCTCTGAATGTTCAAGTTCAGAAAACCTGCACACCCTGCGTTGTGCTATTAAGGATGCTGAGGAAAAAAATTCTCTTTCCTTTTCTTAGAACAATCGGGTTGCATTAATTAATGCTACCACGCTATGATGCCTCCTTGACTATGGCAGTGCTCTACAACTGTGACCTGAATGAGTAGCAAACTTAAGTACAAAACATGCCTCCCTGTCCCGCCTTTCTCTCCTTTGCTTTTGGTCAACGTCTGATTATGTACCAGTCCAAAAAATGAGTGCCGATGCTCACTCCCAGCAACATCATGCTTTCTGGCTACCCTTAAATTTTAGAATTTTGCGAGTGCCTAAATATTCCCATAAATCCTCTCCACAAACCAGCCATGTTCCCACCACTAGCACACTTGTCCAAATCTAGAACGACAGATGAGATGAACCACCTTTTACAGAACTTTGGGCCAGATATACTAAGACATTTTGTGGCTGCAAACTCTGTGATTCACAAAATTAGAGCGTCTGCGACCGCAAAAGGCCTTTTGGTATTCACTAACCTCAGTTTGCAATCCAGTAAAGGCTTACAGATTCAGCAAAATTGATTTAGAAATGGATACAGAATCACAATTTAGTGGGGGCATGTTTATGGCATCTATACAAACTTGTGAATGGAATTAGAGGTGTGAGTGGTTTGCAGCCAGAATTCCACTTTGCAAACCATTGAAAACTTAGCAACACCTCGAAAGAGGTGGTCACTCATTCACAACAGGCACAGGGTCTCCTTAGAACTGCTTCTCCTTTGTGAATGTAACAAAAAGTTTGGTCCAGAGGACCAATGCCAACTTTCAAAAAACTCTTTTTTTCCCCAAAAAAGTAACCTTTCGTTTCTAAACAAAGCCCCATTTCCTTGAAGGAATGCAGGTTACATTAAAAAGTGCACTTCATTTAAATGTGATCAAAGACATGGCGGTCTGCTGACCCCAGTAGGTTACCATTCCCATAACGGGCTCCAATCAGAGTGAGTTGAAAATTGAGACCAATCTCATTAATAAATGGAAGTTTGCAAACCAACCTACGTGGATCAGTTTGCAAAATCAGAATTGATTCACACAAAGTAATTGTGCAATTTCTGACTGTTTTTTTGTAAATCGATTCCCAGTACATCTATGTATATCTGTGTTCCATTTACAACGCTACACATTATCAGCTACTGGTTTAAGGAATCAGAATATGGCAATTGTGTTTGAAGATGACATTTCTGGGCTCCTAAGGTCCAAAAACATCTTGCGAATAAGGCTATGAGAGTCCAAACTGATTGCTTACCTTTCCACCTTTTTATTGACATATATATCAAACATTTATCAAACACAATTAAAAAGTGTGCTTGAGAAAGGCCACCCCACCACTCTGCCTCCGTTGTTCCAAACACCCTGGGAACTTGTTCCATAGGATTTGGATTTGCCAGTCCTGGTTCCATACTGGGAGGGTGTGACAACCTGCCTCGGGGAGATCTTAGGGTTGCCTCTCCCTCTGGATCCCTAATCCATCCTCCTACACATCACGGACAACGAAAGAGCCCTACTGTGGTTAGGACTGGTGGTGACCACAAGAGACATCTTTAAACGCTGGATGCCACAGAAGCCCCATCCCTAACAGAGTGGAGGGCAGGACTAGATAAATACACCGCCCTAGATCAGAGGGTCTACAAGGCCGGAGCATGGCCGGAAAAACATGAAAACATATGGGGAGACTGGACCCGATATGGGGCATCCCACTCACCAGGTATAGTGTCATGCCTTAAACTGTGACACTTTACACACAGGTTCATGTCTCTGGAAGAGAGACCCTACACTCTGGCACCTGGGGGGGCAAAGATTCTGGAAGTAACAAATACTCCTGGGGTAGGGATATGCATAGTATGATATGGATGTTACCGTGTGGATGGCTGCTTATTGTATGTTGTTTATGTATAGAAAATCAATAAAATGTGTTGCTCTTTCTCTAACTATTGTCACAAAAAATCATTCAGAGATCTATAATTTCAGCCCAAAGACACCAACATATAATTTGCTAAATGCAGTTCCCAAATGTAATCACGTAAAAATTAAGATGGTGAAACTACCTGAATATTTCCAAATGTTTCCTAAGGTCACTGTTTTCCATACATTTCATTCCATACATGGCTGGCAAGGGTATGTACAGAGAATTCAAGGAGACCCCCCTCCACTAAATGACAAGACAACAACAGGGTTTCAGAACTCTGTCGCTTGGTCTTTCTTCTGATATGAGAGGACAACCCCATCAAATCCTAAACTCGGAGGTCTCTGCAAAAGCCATAAACTACATTCACTGGGTGCGACCATTCACAGAGTATAAAATTGTGCTTTTACTTAAGAGCAACATTTTTACCCTTTCTCTCCTCCTCCAAACAAAGTTAGAGATCAATTTTGTGGGTTTTGAAATTGCAAATGCCCGATATGTTACTACTTGTAATACATTATAATAGGCGAGGAATTCAGGTAGAATGGAGGCATGTTTTGGGCAATCAGGAAATATCATCTAATTCTTTACAGGTCTCAAACTGGTTCATAAAATGTAACAAAAAAATCGCTATTATCTTACCGCATATTGAAACTTGGAGTTGAAATCCCTGTCATTGGCTCGTAAGATCCGCTCTTTCTCTGCAGGAACAAGAAAATAAAGTTTTTTAGACTAAGGTGCCAGAATGATGTCATTGATGGAGTTTCAAGCAGGAGAGTGTACATGGTAGACTGACACAGACTGACTGTGCTCAAAGTCACATGGCTCAAGGAAACATGGTTTAACACTGCATTGAACAGAGTAATGTGGCTTGAAGTGGTATGATGCAAGGCAGCAAAGTTTAAAGTAATATTGTTTACAGTCGTAAGTTTAGGGATCTCAGCTGTAAAGGGGTATAGTTTAAAAAGCATCATTTATAATGAAATGGCGCAAAATATTAAGATTAAAAGAAGTAGGGTACAGAGTAAAGTGTGTTATAAGAATGTACTTCCAAGTAGTAAGGATCGAATGAGTAAGGTTTTAAGTTATATAGTTTTATGTATTAAGGCTCAGTGTAGTGTAATTTATAGTAGTACGGTTCAAAGCAGTGTGGTTTTATGTAAGAGTGCAACGTACATGGTTTACATTACTATTGTTAGTCGTATGTTAGGCTATAGTAGTATAATTTAAAGTTAAATTACTTATATTGATATTGTTTTGAAGTAGTAATGCCCAAGCAAGGATGAGTTACAGTAGTAGATATGAAACTTGTATGATTCAAAGTAGTATTTATTAGAGCAAAAGATCCTAAGGGAAAGATGTATTATTCCTAGAGGTGGCCGAGCCAACAAATCAACAGGGAGAGCCGAGCCAAAGACAAGCCAAGGATCTGGCTCGAGTCTGCGAGCCCATGCACAAGCAGAGCCGTGAAAATGTTTTGTAAATCATACAACAAACATCATGTAAAATATGATAAAGTCTCTTCAAAATTTAAAAAAGTGCATTTCTTTCATAAGTAGAAGCTTTGGCATTAATATGTCACAATATGAATTTATGGAGAAAGTAGTGGAGCACTGGTATATAATATCTTACGTAATCAATATATTAAGAGCCAGGAACATACATTAGTACAACGGATGCAAAAAGTATAGTATTAACTGGTATAGACAATAAAAGTGATTAGTAAGGAAAATCCAAATCTTATAATACGAAATAGTATTCAACTCTGTACCAGTTATTTCCTATATACAACATAACCCTGTCAACATAATATTTACAACAATATAAACAAGACTATAAATGAGTTGACAATCTTGGTCAATTGAAGGATTCAGCCGAGGCGTGTTTTGTCCCTGCCCGGGGACTTCTTCAAGGCTCCACACCAATCAAGTTGTACCGATAACTAATTGTTCAGAACACCAGGTGTCAACCATGAAGCCATACAGAGTCCGTATTGCTGTATTGCATACAGAGTCCGTATTGCTGTATTGCCTACAGAGTCCGTATTGCTGTACTGCATACAGAGTCCGTATTGCTGTACTGCATACAGAGTCCGTACTGTAACTGTTAGCAAGGAACTCCTCCGTGACTGGTTGTGTGCTGCTCACAGTCCCAAGAATACTCGATAACTGAGTTGTAAGTCGCATCACCTACGATTACAGGGAAAAGTAGACTTCTTTAAATGGTGTGTTGACGGGTGATCGCAATGAATTAGGCCGACAACAAGATTGACAACAGTAAAACAATGAAAAGTACCCAATGGAAAAGATGCACAACCTGCTTGCCAATATGCTTTGAAATTTAGCATGTCCCATAACACTATAAAAATTGTTGAGGGGAGACTCTGCTACCCTTGTAAAGAGTTCTTTAAATTGCTAAGTGGCTCCACATCACGAGGACATGAGGTATCCAGAGATGGGCTTTTAAGAAGTCAGTGCCTTCTGGTAGCTGTTACCTTGTTTTGCTTTAATCAGGTTGGGTAGCAAAACCAATAGAAATCAACTGAAAGCCTTGTACTGGATATTTTGTGCTCACCCGATATGATCCCATTTGACAGATATGTAATAGTGATAAATACTAAAGGCCTGAATTATATCTTGGCAGTATAGATACTCTGTCTCAACGATGACGGAATATTGTTACCACCAAGATAATGATCCGCCCGCCTCGTTTATATGCGGTCGGACCATTGATGTAACCACTGCAAGGACTACTCCATCTCTGCGATGGTTAGACCCCCTCCGTCTGCGCGAGAGAGTAAGGGCAATCAGACACTGACCCCTCTGTTCACCCATCAAATATAGATCAGCAGACATAGAAGTCAGTTTTCACTCCCCATCACCACCAGGAAAGCTCTAGGGGAGTGCTGCAGTGAAAAGTGCTAAATGCTACCATCACCATGGGAGAGGATTCCCAGGGATTGGGGAGTATTTTTTTTTTTTTTTAAACTGCTTCAGCATTTTCTTTTTGTAAATAAAAAAAGATTGATGGTTGCTCCATCAGGATGACAGAGCTTTGAACCAAACTTTCATCAACACTGAAATAGACCGTTGTGATGGCGGTTCCCGGCAATGCTTTAGAAATGTCCGACAGCTTAGCGGTCATTCCTGAATTTGGCAGGTGGAGTAGTCTTAGGCTGATGGACATTAAGTCCTCCGCCAGGGGAGATTACTCCATCTGCCAAAGTATAAATCGGGTTTTAAATCTCACACATTATTTTTAACTCATTGCTTCATTGTGTTTTAATACCCTTTCCGGAAGAAGAGTGCGCCACTGGAAATGTCTCCTTTTTCTTGCTCTTCTATAGGTTCGATTTACAAACAAATGTCTCACAATTATGCATTTTTACTTCATCACGAAAGTCACAGGCAGAGCTTCAAGTGGGTTGAGTCTCCCCGGTCGGAGACTAGGTAGTAATTAAAAACGGACATTGAAACAGTTCCATTTTGGGCCCTATATCCATGTCCTTAGCTTTAGATGCAAAAAACAGCTCGATTTCTAAACAATAAACATAAAAAATATTAAGGTAGACCATGTCAGCAACTCAGTTCCTGTTTACATTTCACGTTCTACTGAGTCTTACATTCCCCAAGAGTGTTGGCTATTTCCAGGATGTTGTGTTTCTGGATGTTTTCTGTCTACCATATTACCCTTGAGTATTGCATAGTTTGAACTGAGTCAGCTCCAGGTGGGTGTAACAGGTCACACCTGAGAGCTCTGGAGCTGAGGCTGAAGACGGAGTGAGTTTCTCACACTGCCTGCCAGTGGGTCACAAAGAGGTTCATCCAAACCTTGGCCTCTGCAAAGTGGACACAGAGATGGTCATGTATTCCAGGTGGAGGTACAAAGCTAACAAAGGGAAGGTAAACGAAAATGCAGTGCTTACAGGTGAATGGGAATCACATAAATGTACTTTACATGTTTATGCCACGATATTATTTGCAGAGGTCACACCCCATTTAGAGATCCCCACAAATATTTCATTCCACTTATCTCGGTTCAACACCTGCAACCTTTGAGACAGGTGTGTGTGTATATATATATATATATATATATATATATATATATATATATATATATATATATATATATATATATATGGTATTCACACATATTTCATTTTACACACTGCAGAAAATATGCACATATATTATACCCAAATTGTATTTTTGCTTTTCCTGTTTCCTCACACCACTAAGAAAATGAAGGATTTTCCTGCACAACCGGCACCAGTTTGTATCATTAGGTGTAAATTTAGAAGTGCAGAAAAGTGTGAGAAAGTGACTGTGAATGTTTGAGAATACTTAAAAGGTCGTAAATCGTTAATCTTGGCCACTCCCTCCACAGTCCTTGAAATGGTCACAGGGTGTGATTTCACAACTGTTGGACATCCTGCTAACCTTGCAGAACTTCCACTCTTATCAATGACACCCTTGTATGCAGAAATATGCTAACACTGCCTTTGACACCAGGAATTAGATCATGCAGCAAAGTGTTCCACTTCTAGCAGGAGTAGGTGGACCTTCCCTTTAGGAGCTGAGCCCACTGCTCTTCCTGGAAGGCAAATATTGACTTTAGCTGCAGTCCATTCGAACCAAGGGGGGTGGAAGAGGGATCAATAGATGTTTCCCTCAGTCATCTTGCTTCATTAATATATATATATCTCAGAAGGTGAGAGGTTTGAATGCAGGATCCATGGGGTTCACCTGTTCTCCAGTCAGAGCAGATCACTGGTGCTCAGACTTCTCCGGCACCAGGGCAAGTTAACTAGTTTACATTTTAACGCCGCACAGGAGTATGCTCATTCAGGAGGTCTCTGACCTGCCCTTTCATTACCTCCTCTTGAGACAAACCTGTATTACAGGAGCTAACAGAGACTGTGCTTTGTAGGGACAGATCATGCTTGGTGGCCAGCAGCAAGGAAAGAAACAGTCCTCTCTGCCCTCTGCAAGGACACATTAGGCTGTGTGACCAGTAACTGGGGAAGAAACAAAATAGTTCCGTCTGCCCGGTAACCAAAGTGGGCGGGATCTATTGGGAACGACATTCCCAATCTTATTCATTTCACAGGTTCCATACTTTTTGTTGCCTCGCACCTAAATTTTATGAACTCACCCCCACTTCACTCATCATAGCTCCCATATTTTTTTATACACCTCAACCTCTGCATGACATGACGGGTGACCCGCAACAAGGTAAGAAATAGTTCCCTCTGCCTTTCCTCCTGCATTAAGACAATTACATCTGCCTCCGCATCGAGTTGGACAGCACTGTGACTCAATTTCCTGATATGCAGAAACCTGGTTTGGCGTGGGCTATAAAAATTAAAGTAATCTGTTAAACAGGACGGTGGTTTGGAGTCAATATTCTAACTCTTTGCTTGTTTCTGGAATAGCCACATTCCATTGAGTGGGCAGATCAGTCCTTTGGAGAGAAAAAATAATACTATAGGATTTATTACCATCACTTTTTCCCGTGGTACGAATACTGAACCATAACACCTGGATACAGGTCAAAGTTGACAATGGTTTGAGGTTCGCGTATAGAGCTACAATCAAATCAATCAAGGATTGATGACGGGGTGTCTTACTGGCCACCACAGTATTTAATTCATTTACATCTGATTGCTATCAAAAAAGTTGCCTCCATACTGAGAGGTTACCATGTTCTCCTGCTTCTATTCATGGATGGCATCGTTGTCCTAGGTCAAGTGCCAATAGATCTTCAATGAGAAATTATAGCTTTTGAGACATACCTATAATATTTTGGACAGCAACTTGGACAAAACAAACAATATTCCTTTTGTAAGGAGTAGAATACACTACATCGAAAATGGGTGGAGTTAAAATACAATGAGTTAATAGCTACCAATATAAGGGGTTTGCCAAGAGAAATTTGAGAGCCATAAAATCTGTGTCAATAATCTCAAAATAAAATGTTTGGGACTGAGTTTTGCATTGGGATCATTATATAACAAAATGTATACTCCTACTAAATGTAGACATGATTTGCACTATGGTTTGATAATGTGTAGTGCTAAATGCAACCATTAGTTGGGGAAAACACTGAAAAGTGCTTAGAATTGATGTTTGATTTAAACAATATGTACTACTGCACTGTTTCCATTCTGAATTCACACGGTTTATATACTCATTTTTTTTTAAGTTGAGAAAACCAAAGCAAGGTATGTTACAACCATTATATCATTACTTTACTTTGGCATGATTCACTTAATACAGATACTTCAGGAATTTCCCCTTGAAAGAATATTCACAGGCCAAAATGAGCTGGAAAAACCTGTTATGGCATACAACTCACTGAAATCACTTAAACCCCAATATTACTTAATTCATGGTCTTGGTCTGGAGATTAAAAAGATCAATTGCATTAGTTGTTTATAGGGTGGAAACAACAAGACCTTGATTCACTTCCTATGTATTTGCTCCGATTTGTTAAGAAAGCGTAAATTATTTTTTAAACACAAATTTTTTTTTTTCTATGGATATTGGCTCCACTAAAAGGCACTAGAAGTCTGCGTTGATGAAGATAGCAGACAATTAGTAAAATGTTTGGTGTAATATCCAGACAGAGCATGATATACACTAAAATGACTAAAATGACTAATACACTATGGTTAGGATTTATGCTTTCAATAGCAGCCAAGTAACAAGTGGAGAGGAAAAATAACTTGACAAGCATAATTATAAGAATCTGGTTTAAGGGCAGTCATAGCTCCTGGATGAATATGTATGTGTTGCTGTATGACAATTTTACAAAGGGAGTATTTATTATCATTCTAAAGTGTGTTCTTTAGTGTGCATTTTTATTTTGAAAACACTTTGTAATGATTCTATTTGATACAACGTTGAGTGTAAATGCCCTTTTTAACTATTTTAATGTTATTTTATTGTTTTTAAAACATATTTTATCTCTTTCTGAAAAACATAATTTTACACGTTTGTATCTTTGTGACCTATAATGGCGAAGATTCACCATATATAGAGAAATAAAATGAAATTAAATGAGATAATTAAAACTTTGCTCTCATTGTCTATGTGTTGACACTTTAAGCCTTTCTGTGTAACCAACCCCATTATTGATAGCAGCCATCTATAAATCTAAATCGCATTGAATAAAAATGATACTAAAACATAATCAATGAGCCCTGCCATACTTAGAAGATATGTAAAAAGTTAAACTTTCAGTCGATCCTACACGCATCACTCAAGTCAACATATGGGTCACAATTCTTTATCACAACATACTTCATGTTTCAATAGCAGTTCGGAAATACAATGTGTACATGTTGTTACACGAAGTCCAACAATAGTGTCATCAGTTTTCCAGCCTCCATTTGCGAGGCCCTTTTCAGGGTTATTAATGCTTATTAGTATTACTAGAAAAACTCAGGGAAAAGATCTCTCTTGGCTATTCTTAATCTTCAATGGATATTGTTTAATCACATGGACCTAGTCAGGCACTTACAATGCTGCAAGGAAATCTACTACCATATATTATTGTTGTTTATCTTGAAGCCAGAATGGTCAAATTGCCCCTTTATAACTGCAGATCGTGGCCACCTAAAGCATGTGCTTGACTGTTAATTAGAAAGTGACAATTGTACCTTAGATAGAGATAAAATATGGAATGATGTGGATAATGAGTGAAACCGAGATACATGCCACGTCATCATTTTTTTGTCCTTCAATTTAAAAAATACTTTTCTTCGAGCTTAAAGTTATTTCTTTGAGGAATAAAAAATGATACTTTTCTTAGTGTCTATGTGGACATCTGACAAGTTTAATATAAGGGAATGAAGACATGTGAGGAAACTTCAGCTTTCATGTATAATGTATAATATGTTGTTGCTTCCCTTTGGTATGTTTTATAAAAATACAATTACCTCACCAAGGCCTTAAGACTTTTCCAACATTAAATGAATTGGAGATTTTGAGAGCAAATATTGAGAGTTTTGGAGTGGTTCATCTATTTTTCCAGTACTATAAATTTTACTCTGATCATTTCGTTTTTCTCTTTGATTAGTATAAAAATGTAATTTAAAGGAAAATTTGACAATATTACCCATTCAGTGACCATGTAATTTATTTTCTCTACAATATTAGAATCAAATATAAAACAAGAGTTTTACAACACTAACTTTTCATTTAAGTTGCATATCTTATGTACACTCATGAACCTAAAAAACACATTTTCAAGTCTCCTTAAACAGCTTAGTTTTGACATTGTGCAAAGCTCTTCTTAGAAACATAGGGCCTGATTACAACCTTGGCGGATGAGATACTCTGTCACAAACGTGACAGATATCCCGCCCGCCGTCTTACAAGTTCCATAGGATACAGTGGAACTTGTAATACGTCGGACTGGATATGCGTCACGTTTGTGACGGAGTATCCCATCCGCCAAGGTCGTAATCAGGCCCATAGTCTATTTCTGAATGCAGAAATGTGGTGGCACATGTGGCACATTTATCCAGTCCTCTACTTTCAGTTGTGTTTTTTACTCTTCAACATTTGAAGACTTAGCGACCGGGGTGTTGATATGACCTTACTTATACATATGGTATACTTGATGGAACATATGATGGGCAATCTCATTTCTATGCATTATATTCAGAATTATTTGCTTGTGTCTAAACATTGAATTCTGTCATGTTAACCTTTGTGTCTTTTCGATGATCTCATTCCAGATGTCCTCCACTATTCTTTAAATCCCCCAGCACCACACAATTAAATTCATTCCAATCACTGCAGTCCTCTACCACTTTACAATTAATGAAACAAACCTCAAGTATGTGTAGAAATTCTGCTCTCTAAAGATCTGTGATTGGAAGAAATTATGTATATCTAATTGTGATTTTTTTGTATCCCTTCTCCTCCAGCCTTGCATTGCTATATGCCACTTTAATAAGAATACAACTGGAAGACCTGGTGCTTTGGCACACACTTTCTGGAGCTGAACCTTTTTCTGAGTAAATTGAAGTAAAACACAGAAACAACGTCTGCAACTCCAGATGATCTAGAAATACAAAGGTAATGGTCGCAGCGTGGTCTCTATTTGCATAACATTCACAAATAAAGAGAATATTTACATGATAACACCAATAAGTGAACAAATATAACATTAAGAAGAATGAATACAGAAAAATATTGCCAAATAATAGCTTCTGTTTGGTGCAAAGTTTGATGAAAATGTTATTCAGCAGATGAGCTACGCCTTACAGCCTATTCGTGTGGCCACCATGGCCTGTACAGAAACCATGCCATGAACATGAAAGCCTGTCTCTCTGGATCCATATGTGTAGGGAAGGCCCACTCAAAAATAATTCAACATCAACTCTTTAGGCAGATACCTCGAGCCGCAGCAAAACATGGACTACGCAATCTATGATACAGTGATGAACAGAGAGAAACAGTGCCGGCCACTGTAAGTGTCAAGGGGGATCAGGGTGGACTACAGGGGAAACAGGAAAAAAATACTTACAGTTTCATCACCGTCACCCGCCTTCTCCTGCCGCCTTGCTCATCACGCCTCTTCTGTGTCCCGGCATTCACTGGGACACCAGCCCAGGCTCCCCAGCAATCCTGGTGCTGCTCTCATGCTGAACCTAGCATAAAAGCAGCATCGGGATTGGTCTGAACGGCTGTAACTGCCACTCAGACACAGCCCTGGTGTAAAAGCAGGGCTGGAGAAATCTAAGTGCAGGTGTGTTTGGCCGGCCGGTGACGGCCAGTCAAACAGACATGCGCACTTAGGTGCACTCTCCCCTCACACCTCCCATGACACAGCCCCGCCCCGCCCCTCCCTGTACTGTTGGCTGAGCCAGCAGGTGAAAATAAAACAATATTAAAAATTTTGCTCTTGGCCAGGGGTGCAACGCTCCTCCGCCATTGCGGAAGAGCCGCCCCTGGAGAGGAACAATCCAGGTCTAATGAGTGTTTGAGCTGGACTCGCCTATGCTAACAACAATATCTGAACTCTACAAAAGTGTGCTCAACTCTTTCCAAACCAGTCTCCACTACTCTGGCTTTCAGTTTTTCCATGAAATTTCTTCCATCTTACAAGCGTCTTTTCATGATTTGAGTTCCTGGCTAACACAGTCTATACAAGCTGTAGGATACGCTGTCCTCTATATGACCTGCCATGTCCCCTCATTTACACCCACCTTCCCCACACCAAGCAATGTCTTCAGACAGGTCATGATGAGTAAAGCCTAGCCAGGAAACTCTGTACCTGAGGATGGAGTTTTCACTGTAATGAGGGGATGATGAACTCCACACCGCTCAAACTCAATGCGCATGGGAAAGATGCAGTGGCAGTTTCTCCGCTATGTGGAGTGCCTCTCCCCCTACCACCAGCAGCAACAGCTGCAAATCCTTTAACAATGAAAGGATAATAAACTACGTTTATTATCCTTTCATTGTTAAAGGCACTGGGCATTGGGGGTGACAGGGACGAGGGGAGTGCACTGTGCACTAACCTCAGTGCGCATGTATGTTTGGCAGGCCGTCTCGGGCTGGCCAAGAACACATGCGCACAGGGCTCTCTCCAGCCCGGCACTGTGTTGCGTCAGGATTGGCCACAAGGCATGCTGGGAGCCTGTGCCTGTGAGGAGACCTAGGAGCAGCGGTGCAGCTCGGCCTGGAGTTTTTTTATTTTTTTAACCCCACCCCCTGTAACCACCGTGGGGCGGCCGTACTCCAGTCCGTGGCAAGTTAACTTACAACTATCCTTTCCACAAACCGATTCCTTCGCACCCTTTTATGTAAATTAACACAAATGATTTGCGTATGGAAGGAACCGGCGTCTTTACAAAATGTTGAATTACCCAGTTTACACAAATAATAAAATAAATGTAGGAGTACACAAAATCCTCAAACACTCATTAAACTGTCAACTGCAGAACAGGATTTTCACTTTACATATTTTATATTTCAGAACAAGTCACGCAGTTTATATCGAACACAATATGTGACTTCTACCTGCACGTGGTTACACCTAGTTTTCTTTTCTTTAAATGTAATGCACACTGAGTACAGTATGTGCCTGGTGTGTCCCTTCCTGCTTGAAACCTGGCTAGAACAAATCCAGGTGACAGCCAATTATAAAAATATTAGAGAAACGAAGGCTTTGACTATTTTGTACTCAATTTGCTATTTTCAGATTCTCTTCCTGGACAGCAGTGTTTTTGGCTGAACAGTGGGTGGTGGTTTCCTGTTGAGCTGAGCTGTAGAAGGCTCTACAAATAAACATATTCTAATTTAAAATTTAGCATTAAACTAATAATAACCAAAAGAGACATAGGGTAAGGCGGGGGTGGAAATAGTATTGTGTAAATATGCTCGCCTCTCTACAGACGAAAGTCTAAAATGTTTATATTACAGAGAGATGGTGGAAGCTGCGAATACAACTTTATTTTAATGCATCCTTCCCTGGGATGTGTCAAACATAGCGGTGCTGCCCAGCTGGAGCGATGAGAAAGACTCACCAAACCTTATGGACCCAGGCCAAGAAGTAGGAACCCTGGAGCATCTCAGAATGGATGAGGTGGTACCTGTTAACAGGTGGACAGTATTCCATGTTCTCATGAGCAGGGAGAAGACTTCACACCCAGACACATATGTGTTAATATCTCCTTATTCAGAATTGTGTTTAGAACACTATAAATTTTTAGGGTCGAGCGCAAAGCGCTCTGTCCCCGGTGTAATCTCTCTATGGGCTTTTAACCACACCCATGAGTTTGGTTGGTTTGTGGGCTGGCCTTTTACAATTCGCTTCATTTCATTAGTGGGAGGCATGCATACATCATGCCTTTTCTGGTGTGTAGCCCTCCTCCAGCGCACCTGCCAACTACTGAAAACATACCAGGCTCCATGTTTTCAGTATGGTTTCTGTACTATTTTTTTTCTTTATTTCATAGGCAGTGCAATCTCGCTGGGCAGTAGTAGAGAGCTTTGCATGACATCAACCTTGTTACATGGATATTTGCACTTTTGCCGGTTACTTGGCTAATTGCATTTTTGCCGGTTACATGGATAATTGCACTTTTGCCGGTTACATCGATAATTGAACTTTTGGCAGTACGTTTCACTGCAAGCAAACCTTTGTTTCCTTTTGTGTGTCTCCGTCACGGTTCATGGTGGCCTTGGGCTCGACCATGAGCGTGAAGGAGAGACACAAAAGGAAAAAGAAGTTTGTTCACACTCAGACGTATCGGCAAATGTGCAATTATCCATATTACAGGGTCGGTGTCCAAGGCGGTAACAAAACCGCCCGAAGGAGGGACAAACGTAAAGCATTTACCAATGATAACAAAGGATTTTTGAAAGCAAGCCCATGAACGAGTGAAAGTGATGGGGTGAGGTGGGAGTGGTTAAAGGCCCACAATAGTTACAACATATCAAAGTGCTTGCACGTGCGACCTAGAAGCATGCAATGATGCAACCACCACATCATTTTGTAGGAGCAAACATGCGTTTAACACGAATGTGGTCTCTAACAAAAGGACACTTTTTATTTACTGATACAAGATGGATTGTCAAATACGTGTAGCACAAATGGGCTATTTTAAAGCGTGTAAGCACTTAAAAAAAATATATATTAATGGATGAATGGGCTGCAGAAGCTGGTTGGGGCAAGGAGGGGATGAAGCAACACAGCGGGCAGGCGAGGGACAAGAAAGAAGAGCGAGAGAGCACAGGCAAAAGAGAGCAGTGTGGACAGCAGGAGCAGAACCACAACGGCAAGAGACAGCAAAATGAGTGCAGGTGGAGGGGAGAAAAACTCAATGGCAGAGAGAGCGGAGGGAGAAAAGAACCCAAGTGAGACAGATGGAAAACACATGCACTCTGATGGACTGCTTAAACTAAAAGAAAAAGTTGCTACCTAAAAGTGAGCAGAGGAAGCATAGGAAGTTAGTGAAAAACACAAGATTGACAAAAAGGACAATAAATAAGAAGCAGCCAAATGAGTGTGACAGGAAGGCCAACCAGTGGTAAGCAATAGGCGGGGTCATTGTTCTTGGTAAGCCCACAACCAGTCTTCCGTAGCCAGACAGCTTGCGCTATCTGATGGCCTCGACCTAAAGAAAAGCTCAAAAATGTTTTTTTAAAGGTGATGGTAGAAACAACACAATGGACGGTGTGAGCAACATGGAGTGAGGGAGAGAAGAGAAACGTGGGAGATAAAGCGATGTGGGGGGAGCAGAAGCACACATGGGTGAGTGCACATTGGTGAGGACTGGGAAACCCCTAATGCACACACCACACCCTACGCACACGCCTCAACGACGCAGGGATCCACGACAGAGCCCTAGATTGGATCACCTCCTTCCTCACCGGCAGAACCCAGAGAGTCTTCCTCCCTCCATTCCGCTCTGAAGCCACCAAGATCACCAGCGGCGTACCCCAGGGGTCGTCCCTCAGCCTGACCCTCTTTAACGTTTACATGGCTCCGCTCGCAAATATCGTCCGATCACACAACCTCAACATCGTCTCATACGCCGATGACACCCAGCTGATCCTCTCCCTCACCAAGGACCCCGCCACCGCCAAAACCAACCTTCATGAAGGAATGAAGGCCATTGCCGAATGGATGAAGAACAGCTACCCGAAACTGAATTCTGACAAAACTGAGGTCCTCATCCTAGGCTCCACCCCCTCCACCTGGGACGACTCCTGGTGGCCTGCCACACTGGGAACCGCACTGACACCCACCGACCACGCACGCAACCTGGGGTTCATCCTGGACTCATCGTTATCAAAGATCCAGCAAATCAATGCCGTCTTTCCCCCAGCACCTTGAGACCCTCACAGGTGGGTAGTGCGCTTTACAAATGCTATGATTGATTGATTGATTGGAAAAGCACACACATGAGAGAGCAACTTGGAGCTCTGAGGAGTTGCCCCTCTGCTCCATACTAGCTTCCAGCTATTCACAAGTCAAACTATGCCTCGTTTTCAATACAATTAAAACTTCAATGTATGCTCTAGAAATTAGCAAACCTGGCCTCTGCAGGAGCTCCTTACACTGGGCTCCTTGTACTGTTTACTATTCTTCAAAAGACTGTTCAGTGCTTGATACATTGACACCTCCTTTTCTGCCACCAACCTAATAACTATAACAGTTAATGATGCTAATATTAAAATCTGTTCATGGAATTTCCACTCACTTTCATCCCTAGACCATTACATTTAACATTATCATTCTCTCCCACTCATGTAGATCCATACATCTTCCATTGCCTCATCGCTGTGCCCATGGGCATCACCTCTGTGATGAGATGAGATGTGAGGAGATCTTCCATGGCCATGCATGCTGTTAACAGCAGCCTAGCACAGCACACAAAAGCTGTCAGCTGTTGGTCTAGAGCCCCAACCACATAACAGTGAACCACATTAATGATGAGATGGGGGTGTCTTGTCATGAAGCTTCCATACGTACTTAATTCCTCACCCTGTTAATTTACTCTGTGCTGCCTTGTTAGATTTAGAACGTATACAAATTTTAGGAGGATAGCCTACTTTGACCCATGGATTCTTCTGAATCTTTTTGAAATGGAACCTAAATTCTTCATTCAACCAACATTAGCAGCACCCATCACCATTTGTAAAAAGAGCTGGTGAGGAATCTAATATTCTGAGCCTAAAGGGCTGTACCAACCCTATAATCCATTATAAGTAGTTGTCTTATAGCTGACGTTAGCTCCAGCAACTATATCCCACCCATTCTTCAGGAGATGGGTGGTAATGGGTGACATAGAAGGAGTGGACACATCGGTCCGGCATGGTCGAATAGAGGATAAATTATTGGTACGTGTGTGAGCCAAATGGCCCCTTTCCTGCTGAGGGTAATAAGGTGCAAAGATCCTGCTCATAGACATTTAGGGGCATACTTATCAAGGGGTTTGTGTAACCCTTGTGCCACGCAAGTGGGCACAAGGGCGATGCAAAACCTATAAGATTTACCAAGTGATACAAGGTCACCTTGCATGGCCAGGCAGTAACACAAGGCATCGCAAGTTTCTGTCTTGTGTTACTCTGCACCAGGGAGGCTTTCCATGGGTACAGTGTGTGTTTCCACACATCCAACCATGGATCGTGAAGCATTCCCAGATTTGCCATGAGTAGTAGACCTGGGAATGCGTCGGAATGCTACACCTTCCTGGTGGAGACGTATCATAAGAAGTATGCACATTTCTCCTTGTTTTACCTCTTTCTAAATGTGCTGCATTGTGCTGTACACATAGAAATAGGAAAAAGCCTTGCATGATTGTTTCTGTGCAGCAATGTGTCCTTTCCTGCACAAAAACAATCCTGTCTTTAACACAGGACCCCTTACACTATTATGCCGGGGTGCCTGCGTTGGCGCTAGGCAGCAGTTTGTGCACTAGCACAGGCAGAGAGCAGGAATGCGCCATAGGTTTCTCCAGTGGGTAGCTCGTGAGCTACTAGTAGCTCTCCAGCCCCCTGTAAGTAGCTCTCCTGTGTGTAACCCAACTTACTAAATGAGACGTTTTTGGCTGATTGAATTATTGTAAGCATCTCAAAACTGAAATGTATAATCTATACATTCAAGACAAAAATGTGTGTTTTTTCAAAACTGATAAGTTGATGTTTGGAAAAATGGTTGGGTTTCCAAAATACATTTAAACTGATCTTGGAGTGCTAAATTAAAAGGCAACAAGGATGCTTATTAGCATTAATTATTAACTTTGCGGTACAGCCATTGAGGTTATGCCTGGCATGTATATACAATGTTGGGACACTCTGAATTCATAAAGCTTTTTTCACAATAACCCTGGCAACCCTGCCTGAGGAACTAGGATTACTACTGCTGGTAATCTTGCATGGGGTGGCCATCCTGTCTGATGTGGTCACTGTTAATCACACTAATAATATTAGTAGCTTGTTATGATTTTCAGTGAACATAAGTAGCTATTATTATAGAAAAGGTTGGTGATCCATGATATATATGATGCATTCCTGCCCTGTCCCTGTATCGCAGCACAGTGCAGCAAGGTGAAATAATGATAAATATGACCATTACTATTTCTTTAATAGCCAATTACAGGAATGTAAATATCTTCAGTAGACTTCATCATACACCCCCTCACCCAGAAGATGATGTTCGTCTCCGGGCAAAGCCCTCTCAGTCTGTCACTCATACTCGGGATACACAGAGCACAAGGTACATAAAGATGCCACACATCACCCTGTGCCCTGAAACTAGACAGACTTCAATACACCACGTGTTTTCCTTGACAATAATAGAACACACACAGCATTCCTCTTCGTACATTACCATCTACTGCAAAAGTCAGAATCTTGATGTCTCTGCATAGAAACTATATCCATCTCAAGCATATGCGATATGTGGTGTGGATGAAGGCTTAAGGAAAGGCCAAGGGAGAACAGTGACCATTTGTGTGCACTCTGGAACTGGTGGTCATTGGATTTGAATTCCTGCTTCCCTTCTTGACCAAATGATGTCACCCTGGGAAATGACTCCATCTCCCCGTACCACCATTCACATATTAGCAAGAACACATGGAGCACCCAGAGGTGGTTCACTTTTATAGTACAAACTATACAAGTCCAATAATTCATTCTAACTTTGTTGTAAATGTTGTATTAAATCACACACCCCACTCTATAGCAATAATATCACATCCATCAATCGATCTGACTACTACACTAACTGTCCACAACTCAGCTTCCTCTCCTATTACTCACCGACCTTAAGCTTGCCCTTGACCCTGTTCAGTGCTCCGCTGACATGTGGTTTGGTTTGTGCTACAGAAATACCACATACGTACATACACGCATACATAGAGTGCTTACATTTTTTTTTTTAAGTGCCAGGGCCCTTCTCAGGAGGCCACTGCAGCTTGGGCCATCCATTATACCTGCCAGCCCTGCCACTGACAGAATCAATACAATTACTAACCATCACTTGCCTACAAGTGCAACAATTCAGACTATTCCAGGCCACCCAAAGTTATAAACATGATGAGGGCTGCAGATATTCATATTTAATGTATAATGAATTATTAAACAACTGTTTTTGTGCTCATCCTAAAATTACACATATAGCACCAGCAAGTGGCAGACTGTTGTAAGTGCCGGTGTTGAGAATTAAATGCTGGTGCCGAGCACCAGAACTCACTGGCACAAATTAGGCACTACATACATACATCACATGCTGAATACAGTTAAGTGTAATAGGTGGATCAAACAGTTAACAGAGTATAAGTAGAAGATGTGGAGGTAAACATGATAATATAAATACTTTGATATGTAGTGGTGGGCAGTGCTCAATTTGAGCCAGTGGTTTCCAGCACGGGGCACCGGCATTTATTTTGGGGGGTCAGCACTTATTTTTCTGCATCACGCATTTCCTGGAGCAAAAGACACATATGGGAAAGATGCAGGAAGAGAAAAACAAAAACATGTCACAAAGGGAGAAAGTAGAAAGCTGCACGAGTGAGGAGAAGGGGCAGGGAGTGGCTGTAAATGGATTAAACAGGCCCTAGATGGCTTTAGGATTCGGCTGCCTCAGTATTTTGTGCTCCCACATTTAAATTCAGCAGCCGCGGGTTTCAGAGGACGTTTTTATTTTCAAATTAAGCACTCGTGGTGGGCAATATACAAGATGCAATAATGTTGTAGCAGAATATGGTCAACCTCAAAATGGCATCATGTGACCCATTTAATGCTTATGGTATGTTGCATTCATTCCTGTATATATTTATTTATATATAAAGATCATCTGAGGGGTGCAAGGTCCAGGGTTGTGGCTCCTGAGTCTCGCTACATCTGAGGCACTGGAGATGTCTGGCGCAGTCTCCTGAACAAATGCATACCAGGAGAAGCATGCTGTAAACACCAACCAAATACACAGCGGTGTGTACAATGACAATCTGCACCGGTTGCAATAGAGATGCACCTTGGACCCTTCGTATCACAAAGATACTGACTCTCAGGGCCCGCTGGATAGATTGTGACTTATCAGCAAAAGGTTGTTTTCTTATGAAACAACACGGTTCATCAGGGAGGGGTATCAAGGGACACCCGACGACCATGGACTATAACTCTTGGTCACAGAAGACCAGATAACAAGCAAATGCATCTGCAACAGCCATCTATTTATTAGCACATTGCGAAACATGGACAGCGCCTACTGTGTGGCGCAGCGCTGTAAACGAGACAATTGTCTCTACAAACTGCAGAAAAAGTAGTATAATATACAATGTAGATTATTGTAATATAAACTAATTAAGAAATATAGTTTAACAGAATAATATAAGACATCAACTTCAAAATAATATAATATTCGGGGTAGATATCACACACTAGGGCTATAATATTCTCAGCAGCACTGCCCTTTTAAGAAATCACTTCTTAGAGAAGAGGATCTTTCATGCTTGTAAAAAACGATGAAAAGTTGCCTTATCGATTCTTTTGACAAAATTATCACAAGGCGCTATAGTCGCAGTGTCTGGTAATGTGGTCTGGCACACACAAAGTGATCTTTCAGAGAAGGATTTTTTTATACAAATGTTTCCCTTTTTAAATCTAGGTGTTTCAAAAAGAAGGGTGTCTCTCTTTTGAAAGATGAATTGCCCCCCTTAAATGGTCAGTTTGCCTTTATGTGTGGTGCCAGCCAGCTTGAAGAAGCTCCTCATCTCAACAAAGAGCACTTTAGAGAAACCACTTTAGAGATGTGAACAAGCTTCTTGGACAAGTGCCAGTCTGGTGGGTGAAGGAAGGACTGTTTTAGGGGGCATTTGATGCAGTTTGGACATTTTTTTTAGTTCAAGTTTCTCATAGTCCAGTCTGGACCCAACAAGGAATAGGATCACAGTCATAATAATACGTGCACTGGATAAAAGGTGTTTTCCACTAGACGAGTCTACGTTGGAGATGACAAGCCATGAAATCAGAGGATCCACTGCAGCTCAGATTCTCAAGGAGAGAGAGTTCCAGGGACGTGTAACTCATCCTTTGTCCTACTGAATCACAGCTCAGAAAATTTGCCATCTCTGATTGGGGTTGGTCAGGGCTTGCCACATTGTTGTAAACCTGGACACACACAGACGGGCTCAATGGCCTCATTGTGGGAGACTAGCGAATAAATTGGGAGTATTTATATGGACTACCGCAGCTTGGTTGTAGGCGAATGTGTGGTTCTTATGACACCAGAATCTGGACTACATTTGATACCCAAGAGAAGGAGAAAAAAAAGCCTGAATTTAGAAAACTTGGATTATGATCATTGAGTTTGGCTTCATGCAGATCTGCCCAAGGCCTTGCATTGGTGACTTTGAAAGCAGATACAAGGTTCACAAGCTGAGTTAGGAGATGTGGTGTCCATCACAGGAGACAGGTAACCTGCGGTTAGTCCCTGACTTCACAGTTCCATGTAGTTTAGCACAAATTCAGCAATGTTTGGTATTGAGAAGCGGCCAGACCGCCAGAAAGGATAGGTAAGTATTTGGTGGGTGTCACTTAGAACATTGTTGCATCAAGCAGCAGTATCCTTTCATTCCAAGGATGCAGTGACATCTCTGGGAGTGATTTTTAGGTGGGACCAGATAATGGACCACAGATGACAGAGAAAGGGGGAAGCGTATGTGCATATCAGTATACACAAAAAAGTTATAGTTTGAGCAAACCTGTGAGGTCATAAAATGACTGGTTTGCAGTGAAAGACAGACTCAGAAATATTAACGGGTGTGGCAAGCCTGTTTTTTCCTGGCAGGGGACAGCATTCTCCAGCTTTAGTGATGGCACCCAAGATGGCACAGGACAAGGGGAGCTGAGGCGTGGATCCCATCTGCCTCCCCTCCACCCAAGAGGCCCCAGTGGACGGAGTGAGAACCAAACTTCACTTGCATTGTGAGGTACAGAGCAGCTGTCCACTGCACCCAGGTAAGGTGGTGGGAGAGGTGCCCCAGGGGGAAGCAGCAAAGCAGATATCATACATGCCAACATTTTAGAAGAGGAAAGTGGGAGATTTAAAAGAAAATATTTGGGAGTTTGTATTTCTCATATTGATTTATTGTACAAGAGACAACTTCAGGGGGGAGACACCTAAAATACAGCCATTTTTGGCTTCCAGAATCACCTCCTCTCTGAATCTGGCCTATTGGCGTGTATGTCCGCTACAAACATGGGCTTTTCCTCGCCTGTCTGGAGTTGGCTTCACGGATCTAGTGCATCCATGCCATTAGACCCGATTCTAGCAGGAGACGCCTGATGTTTGAAGCCACAAATGGCTTTCCTTTGGCTGTCTCTCGTCTGAAATTGTCTCTCCTTCAGTAGAAGTCAATGGTGGAAATACATTCTCACGATTATTATTTTTTTAAATCTCAGGCTTTCCTCTTCTAAAATGTTGGCATGTATGCTACTGTAGAAAATAAACTTGTCTTACAAAATGTAAAAAGCAGGCCATCTGAGTAAGAAGTCTTTTAACAATCAGCATTTCTCGATCTTTCCAGGGTTGGGGGGCGTGCATAAGAACATCTGTTAAAAAACCAATTCAGAGCGCGCCCTGGCAGTCGGGCCCTTCCAGCTGGCCTGAGACGCGCACGAGCGCCCTGGCACTCCAGCCACTCCAGCTGGCCCGACCCTCCGCATAAGCGCGCCCGGCACTCAGGCCCTTCCAGCTGGCCTGGACTGCGCACGAGCGCCCGGCACTCGGGCCCTTCAAGTTGGCCTGACCTGCGCACGAGGGCGCCCGGCGCTCAGGCCCTTCCAGCCGGCCTGGCCTGCGCACGAGGGCGCCCGGCGCTCAGGCCCTTCCAGCCGGCCTGACCTGCGCACGAGCGCCCTGGCACTGCGGCCTCTCCAGCTGGCCTGACCCTCCGCACGAGCGCGCCCGGCACTCGGGCCCTTACAGACGGCCTGGCCTGTGCACCAGCACACCCTGGCACTCGGGCCTTCCAACTGGCCTAGCCTGCGCATGAGTGCCCTGGCAGCTGCGTGTTTAAGATGAGGGCTGTGGGCACCGGCACCTTCTTATTTACAAATTAAGCACTGCACTCAGCAGTGGCGGCCGGCAGCTTTGGAAGGAGGGCGGGCGGGGCACACACACAAACACACACACAGACTCATTCTTTCACACCCAGACACGCACGCACGCACGCTCACCCATTAACAACACTCATTCCATTCAAACATGCACGCACGCACCAAACATTCATTTTACAAGATCAAACGCATTCATTCTTTCACACACACACACACACGCACGCACATCCATGAACAACACTCATAACACTCAAACATGCACGCGCGCACCAAACATTCAATGTAAAACATAACACACATACATACACACACACACACACTTACCTTTAGCCTCCAGGTCCCAGGAGGGTTGAGACTGCTGCCTTCCCTCATTGGCTGACCTTAGGTCAGCCAATGAGGGAAGGCAGCAGTCCCAGCCTCGTCACAGAGTGGGATGGGGTCAGTGAGACTGCTGACCCCACCCCAATCTATGATGAAGTGTCACTGATTGACACTCGCCCTGGGCACTTCAGGGCTTAAACCTGAAGCACCCAGGGAGAGTTTCAATGGGTGACGCTTTCCACGTCACCCAGGGGAGGGCCTGGAGGCACCTTTGCTGGGCCGAGGAGGTCACGCCCATAAGGGTCGTGATCTCCTCAGCCCAGCAAAGTTCAGCTCAGGCAGCCAGGAGTCTGCGCAAATCGCGCATGTCTGCTCCTGGCTGCCTGACCTGAACATAAAGAGTGTCTGTCAGGCTGACCTTTGTTCAGCCTGACAGACACTCTTCATGGGGTGGGGGGGGGGGGTGTTGCCCCTCTGCCCTAAAGGACGGGCCGCCACTGGCACTCAGGCTCTTCAGGCTGGCCTGGCCTGCGCACCAGCACGCCCTGGCACTCAGGCCCTTTCAGCTGGCCTGACCAGCGCTCGGAGGCGTCCAGCCCACAAAAATGTGAACATGTTCTGAGCACAGACAAAAAGCGGCCATGGAGCCGTGAACGCCGCTGTGTCTCCGATCAGCAGATCTGTAAAACGCCCTGGCTGGGCGACAGAGAAGGCAACGCCTCGCTTTTGTGGACGTGGGTTTTGTAAAGAAAAGGGCGCTTTCAAGAAAGGGTGAGGTCATTTAGCTGCAAACTTAGATTATTCTTACTAACTTTGGCACACTTCAGCATCTGTGCTTCTTCCACTACAGACAGGGCCACTGGAATTATGCAGCAGGGGAGGGTCAAATTATGTGGCAGGTATGCGGCAAGGAAAATTGCATATTGTGCTGCATTATGAGGCACATTTTGTGACAGTATTACTTCATTATTTTTGACATTTTTAAGCTTGTTAGCGCTGCCTGGGCATTAGTTGTACCTCAGTACCAGTTTATATCCTAAATATAGCAATAAGCTACAGAACGGTGAGCAGCCAACCTTTTCAAAGGGCCTTCCACTGCGCAGCAACACGTGACTTTCTACTAACTTTTGAAACGTCGGAGCTAGAAACAATTTTGTTTTCTGTTAAAATCTGCAGATTAGGGAGATGAAGTAAATCTACAACTATGCGAAAATCGCTGCACAATCGCATACTTCCAGAGGCCCTGAATAAAGTTTAGACCTCCATCAGCCTGCACTTTTAACACACCACCTCCCCTCGCCCCAGCGGGTCTGAAGGTTTAGAACATCTACTTTCAGTTTCCACGCACATGCACCCCAACCCGCAGAGAGATTCCCAGCCCTGAACACGCCTGGTGCAGGAAGATGCCTTTCAAGACTGCCAAGTGGCTGCTTTTCTGACAGTCCCCCTAACAGAGAGGTGTAGTTGGTGCTGGCAAACGGCAGGGTTAGGCTTCAGCCTGTATTTTCAGGAAGGAGTGTTTGCAGTCGCAGCTCCTCTATTAGGGTGGAGGAGCGTCGCGCCCCGCCAGCAGCCGCTGCTGCAAATCCTTTAACAAAGGAAACGATAATAAACATGTTTAATATCATTTTGTTTGTTAAAGGGGCAGGCATTGGAGATGGCGAGATGAGGGGAGTGCACTGTGCACTCCCTCACTGCGCATGTATGTTTGGCGTGCGTGCCGGGCTGGGGAGAGCATGCACAGGCTCCCAGTCTGCCTGGGTGCTCCCAGCCAATCCTTATGCTGCTTTGAGCAGCGTCAGGATTGGCCGCAGGGCAGGCTGGGAGCCTGTGCCTGCCTGCAGCAATGAGAGAGGAGTGGCACGGCGGCGGAGAAGCAGGTGATTTTTTATTTAAAAAAAAATTAATTCTCCCACGCCCCCCGTGCGTCCACCCCCACGCACCTGTGCCACCCCAACAAAGCCCTACAAGACGCTCCGGGGTGTTGTATGGTTAGAAAAAGTCTTCAAACAAATTTGATTATTTTATAAAAAGTGCACTGGCACAACTGGTGAAAGCCTAGACATTCACATCACGCGTGGCTGGCCCACGACAGCTCACTCTTTAGGCATGAACAGGTTTCAAAGGCCATCACGAGCCCCTATTTCTCGGATGGTCTTTGTTGGCCCTGTGAAATACCTTTGAGTCCTGTGAGGGCCCTCTTTTGGCAGAACACATAGTACAGACTTCTCCAACGAGTAGCTTGTGAGCTACAAGTAGCTCTCCAGCTACTTGTAAATAGCTCTTGTGTGTGCAGCCCAACCTACTAAATTAGAAGCTTTTGGCTGGTTGAATTAATATAAGGATCTCAAAATTGTAATGTGTATATTCAAGACAAATGTGTGTATTTTCAAAACTCATAAGCTGATGTTTGGAAAAATGTTTGGGTTTTCAAACTATATTTAAAACGATCTTTGAGCGATAAATCAAAAGGCAACAAAGATACTTATTGGCATAATTATTAACTTTGTGGTACAGCCGTTGCGGTCACGGCTGTCATGTCTATACAATGTTGAGACATTCTAAATCCATAAAGCCTTCTTCACAATAACGCTGGACACCCGGCTTGAGGAGCTGAGATGACCGCTGCTGGTAATCTTGCACGGAGCGGCCATCTTGTATGATTCTGTGGGTGGTGGACGCAGCACCAGTAACACCCCCTCTTCCATCTCCACCATAAATCCTGCATTAGTTCTGTGGCTACGCTGCCAGAAACACTGTAGGTCATATTTACAAGAAGGTGGCGCACCACGTATAATGCGCCACTTTTCTTATGCCCCCCCGCACCGCCCTAGCATTACCATGGTAGCGCCGTATTTACAGTACAGTGCACCATGGCACACATTAGCACAATAGCGTCAACATTTTTTACGCTATTGTGGCACATTGGTCGACTGGTGCCAAAAAATATGGCACTAGTCCAGCAGTTGCGTGGGGAGGCCCAGTGGAAACAACGGGAGCGTCACTTTAACGCCTGCATTGGGCAGGTGTTAAAAATGACAGGAAAAATGGCACAATGAAATCTCTTAAATTTCATTGCACCATTTTTCTGGGCCTCCTAACAGAGGGAACACCCCCCCTTACATACATTATGCCTGGTCCAGGCATACCGCGGTGCAAGGGGTTACAAAGTGACACAAGGCTTGCACTGCGCAACTTTGTAAATCTGGCACAGGGAAAAAGGCCTTGTTGGCGCCACTTTAGCGTAAAAAAATTAATTACACTAGAGCGGCGCAAGAAGTTGCTAGGGGCTTGTAAATATGCCCCTATGTCAGGTGAACTTAGCACTGTAAGAGGCCACCGTGGAAAGGTTAGTGGACTTTATCTAAAATGCAAGCAGAGTCTGTATATATGTCTCCTAGCACGTGAAGGAGGCAGGATGTGTAAATACTGATAATTTATTTCCTTTTCAGAATAAATTTCATTATCCACTTAAGGTGGCTGGACTTACACTATCCATCGCTGGGAACATTTCCACTGGATACTTCTGCCCAATGTGGTTCATTCAGTGGTGGAGGCAGAACACTCTAAATGACACAGGGTTCCCCTGAGACTGTGTTGGTGGTCCGCACACTGGTGGGTAGAAATTCTGCCTACAAGACTCTAAATCAATCTGTTAATTATCTTACCCATGTCAAAGAGTAAGAACCAAGGTCCATGGTTGATAAGACTGAGAAAGTATTGCCGGGACTGATGGCTTCTGATAGGATTTACTGGAGGTGGTTGGGTGCAACAAGGGCACAATCTTCGTTGTATGTTGGCTGCTCGCTGACGTATAATTTACGTCGCCAAATCATAACCACAGCCTCGACTAAATGAATATGACCTGCCCAGGTAAAAACAATCTTCAATGTCGTATCATTTATGTAGCAAAATCAGAATAGCAACCTTCACTAAGTGAATGTAGAGACCTTTCCAGGTGAAAACAAATCTTCAAAGAATTCTCCTTCCTCAGCCACAGTTATTCTACATCGTTCCCTGCCCATGAGATAGGCGTGCGCTCCACAAATGCCACATAGACACATAGTAACTAACATTTTCCACAAAGTAAAGTACCCAGGAGGATCTGCATCACATCTGAGACCTATTCAGCACACCCCAGACCGAGGGCAGTGCAGGAGGAAACACTAATAAAAAACAGGGCAACACTAAAAACTTTACTGTCACTGAAGCATAAAAATACAGTCTTAAAATATATTTAAAAAAGCAATTTCGAGGAAAAAAAGATAAGATGCGCTAAGTTCAAAAGAATTTCACAATTAAGTGGAAGACAAATACATTTTAAGAAGTGAGTCTCAGAAATTGTGTTGGTGTCCGAAGTCCCTCTTGCTGCAAAACCTGGTGGTTATCCTGAAATTCGATCTAAATCTGATCAGGAAAGGTGAGAGGATTTTCAGCATTTCTGGCAAAATAGAAACTTCCCTTCTGCTGCTCTACCCAGTCACTTAAAGAGACAGTTTTTTAAGACTTTTCCCACTAGTAGGTGGCACACTAGGACTATGTCTTGGAGGCGCCAGTCCTGACTATGAACACAGTCTCAACACTGTCATAAAGATCAATGGAGGTAAAACAACTGGTGACCCAGTTTTTTTTTTTAACACATATCACCTTCTAAAACTCTTTAATGGCACTAGTTGGCCGTAGGGGAATGAGATATATTGAGCCAAAAAGGGGGCCGGGGGCCTTGGTAGATACTTCACGCGCCTTCAATTGGGTTGGAGTGACCTTATGGGAAACTAGGGAAACCCCCACGAAGCTGGGTGAGAGTGGGCTGCTTTCAGGGGGAGACGGTTTGAGGCTCCTCACCAACAGCCCCCCCAGAAGAGCTTGCCTGAGGGAGCCACACACAGTTTTTTTGTCGGCTCATGCATGGTGTGCTGCTGCGGAGAAATAGTGCTCCTGGATACTGCGCCAGACACGTATTGGGATATTTCCTGTGTTTCTCTGAAAAATATGATATAAAAAAAAGAAAATAAATCACTGAGCCAGGTTTTTATATTTTTTTTTTAAAAAGGACTTCGCGAGAGACCCCGCCTGGAGAAGACAGATCTGGTGGCTTGAGTACTCAGTGCATTCCCGCCCTTTTCTGGGAAACTACCTGATTGAAGAAAACATTCTCACTGCACGTCAGAGATAGCCACTCTGCACTTGAGTGGTCATTTAAATAGTAAAACCTGAGCAGAAGGGACATAGGGCCAGATGTATGAATCTGGCCCATTGCGATTCGGTAATAGCGATTTTTAAGAAATCGCAATTACTGACTCGCAAAGGGCCATGTATCACATTTGCGAGTCGGTAATAGCGATTTCTTAAAAATCGCAAATGCAATTACCGAATCGCAAATTGCGATACCGGCCCCATTCGCAGCTATGGACCTGTTGGCCCATAGCTGCGAATCTTTTGCATTTCCCAAAATTGCGATTTCTGAACCAGAAATCACAATTTGGGAAAAGCAAAAAGCCAGGGTGCTGGGGGCCTAAGGCCCCCTCTCCTGCACCCCATTTTTTTTTTTTACAATGTAAAGTACACACATGCCAAAAGGGCATGTGTGCTTTACATATTAAATTTAAAAATGCAGTTTTACTGCATTTTTAAATTTTGCACCAGGTTACCACCTGCTTGCAGACAATGGTATTTTGCACTTGCAAAATACCATTCTGCGAAAAATAGCAATTTGCAATTTTTTGTAGAATTGCCTTGAGACCTGGATTTTGCGAATCGCAAATTGCGATTCCCAAAATCCAGGTCGCAACGCAAAAAATCAAAATTTTTGCGATTTCTGTTTTGTGGTCTGCGAATGCCTTTGATGCATTGCAGACCACGATTTTGCACTTGCAAACGGCCAATTTCGCCGTTTGCGAGTGCAAAATATTTTGATACATCTGGCCCTTAGTCTGCGCAGTGAGATAACATTTCAGCGCCTGATTCACTCGCCTCCAGGTCTGAAAGTTGGTGATCTACCTTTAGGACCAGGCCTAGCAGACATTCCAACCTTGTACGGAGTCCCACAGAGTTCCTGAAGTACTCCAGGGCTCTCGTACAGTGGGACCCACACGAGTAGTCGGTTTTAGGGAAGTGTATTTGTGTCCATTATTGCATATAGAAATACCATGTTTAAGTGCATGTGCTAAGTTTTTTTCTTCTCCAGTGATAAAATATATTTCACCAGGCAAAATCCACTTTCCCTCTCCCTCCATTTGAGAGGGGGGCGTTTCTCTCCACATTTCTCAATGTGAAAACTTTAGCAGCTGGACCACACTGGAAGGCGCACGCCCAAATTCTCACCATGAGCAGATTTGCACACCCTGTCATGCCCCTCAGTAAATCCCACTTACGAACTGACATTGACACCTTTACCAATTCTGTCAACAAAAGAAAACGCAAAATGCCAAGACTTTGCGTCCAGGTATCCACACCCTCTGTCCAAGGGCAATTCTGTCAATCGGATGGACATTTGCACTTATAAACCAGATACAACAAATTTAGATTAGGAGTGTAAATAATGGCACAGACACACCTTTACATATGATAAAATAGGCCTGCAGGTGAACCACTTTTCCCATACATTTTTGCCTTATTTGGAAAAAAGTTAAGAGGCGTCCAGGTTTGAGCACACCAAGGCATGCCCTCTGGCTGCGATATATCATCCTAAAGACTATCGCCCTAAGAAATGTAAATTGTGAATGAAGGTTCCATGCCCTGAGGCCAAAATCGAACTCCGGATTCACAGAAACAGGAGTGGTGGCATTTTACCCTTGCAAACGAGACTTGCACATACAGTAATTCCTTCTTTGCGTGTCATAAGTGGGGCCCTCTGCTGAGAAGGCACAGGTACACCACTTTAGGCCTTTGATCTTGTCTCCCATCTCCACCAGGTGTGTGACTTCCAGGCTCAACAGTGTAATGCAGTGGTTCCCAACCTTTTGATTTCTGTGGACCCCCACTTTAACATTAATGGAACCCAGGGACCCCCACTGAATAATCATGGGAATCTGGGGACCCCCGCCTGAGTAATTACTGGAAGCTGGGGACCTAATTTGTCAATATTTGTTCATATTTTTTCATTTTCTAGGCTCTCACGGACCCCCTGAGAAGCCTTCACGGAACCCCAGGGGTCCCCGGACCACAGGTTGGGAACCACTGGTGTAATGTATATACATTAAGACTTACTAGAAAAGGGGAGAGACTGTGGCGTTCCCTCCAAAGATGCTGATTTTGGAACCAGGGAATCAGGCTCGTGTCTCAGTGTCGGCTCAATATCTTGAAATTCTGGGCACATCACTGAATCTCCCTGCGTTTTAAAAAAGTGACCTTGTGTGTTGTAACTGGAGCCCATGTAAAGCACTCCAACACCTTCACGTCAAGTTAGTGCTACATAAAACGGAGTAAATAAATAAACATTCGAATTTTGGGAACTCCATTGAAGACGAGGAAATGGCTGGAAGGTAATGACGTCTGCTGTAAGCCTTCTGATCCAACAATCCAATGTTTCTTTTCCTGTTCCTCCCTTTTTAATTTAGAAAGTTCTATTCCCTGAGGGTGGAATGTTCTCATAGCCTTTGTCTCTGGTCTACAACTCGTGTTCAGGGTCTTTTAAAAGCTGAATAACCCTAGGCAGTGGGCTACAAGGCTATATTGAAATGGAGACAGATCATTCATCAGTTTTAAACTACTAATTCTACAGAAAGCTGATACAGGAAAGAGAATGCTAATTAGAAGCTAGAGCTCTTTGATGGATCTGCAAACTCTAGGTAGAGGGCTTGAGACGGACAAATGTGCATGTAGACTGGTTCTGCTGGGCTAATCTGAAGAAACCTTGGTTCTAGGCCTAGGTGAGCCCTACGTGATAAACAGACCATAAAAAGCAGGTTTCATATCTAAACCTGTGCCCGTGGAACCTGTGGTGACTGGAGGCAATGATCTGGAGGGGCATTTAAGCTTCTGAGCAGTGGAGGATGCTCTTTCACCCCCAGGAGTGTTTCGACATCCAGAGGCCACCCCCCCGCCTTAAGTTTCTGCCTTGGCTCTGACCACTTGTTCCAGACCAGTGTGATCGGATCCAGGTGAGCTTTCCTCCCAAGCTCATCATTCCGCCACTGCACATGCTCTAGCGCCCTCATATGGTGCAGGTGGGAATGTCCTGTTGACGGTTGGACTAAAACGCCCAGATCTCCCTAAAATCTGTCTTCTCTGGCAGTGGTTCCCAACCTATGGTCCGGGGACCCCTGGGGGTCAGCAGAGCCACCTCAGGGGGTCCGTGACTGCTTAGAAAATTAACAAATATTAACAGATTAATAAAGTGTGTATAAATAAAGTGGCTAAATGTACAATTGAACATTTTAAAATGTACTGTAAATGTCAAGGAATCTGAAATTGGAGACTAAAAATTGAACCAGCATCCTAAGATTGTTCTGTGGGAGCAGCGCGGGCGCATCAAGCAGAATACAGTAGGGACGATGTGCGGCTCCAATTGAATTTAGAAAAGCTCCAACCTTACTACTAAAATTCACATTTTTTTATTTATTTTTATTTGTTTTCAAATTAAATAACATGTTATCCTTTGAGTATGTGTTTGATGGAATACTTGTTTCTGTATTTTGTGTGTATTGTTTTGCCGTTCAAATCATTGACAATGCTAACCCTGGCTCCCCGGCTTCCAGTAATGATTTATGGCGGGTCCCTAGATTCCAATACGATTGAGTGAGGTCCCCAAGTTCCAGTAATGATAAAGTGGGGGTCCACAGAAGTAAAAATTTTGGAAACTATGGTGCCAGATGCCTGATCACTGGCAGCCAGCCATCTCACTGATGTGCCCAACCCCTCGCTGCCACCTGACATTAGTTTGAACCCCGCTGTATCATGGTCAACCCTTCAACCACAGCTAACGGGACTACCTTGCCAGCAAGCTTGCAATACCAAGCAACAACAAATCAAACTGTGGTCTTAACGCCATCTGTCCAGAAACCTAGAATGCATCCTCATCCCTCCTCCAGTTTATCAGGGATCTATAAGTATCCTTCCTCTGGCACCCGCCACCTTTGCAGCGCCCATCACGATATGTCCCCTTGTCCACTGCAACCTAGCCAGACACTTAGATTCACAGTTGCAGAAGTAACTGGAATATAACTCTTGGGATTACAGAAACATCCATCAAAGCCTGCTGTGGCCCGTAACACGTGTGATGCTGAATACACTGAGGGCCATATTTATCAAAGGTTTGCATCACTCTTTCACCATGCAACATGGTTCAAGAGCGATGCAGATCTCAAAGCAGATTTATCAAGCCAGGCAAGGCCACCTCGTGCAACGCACCGCAGAACAAATCTCTGCGTTGCGTTACGCTGCTCTGGGAAGGTGTTCCATGGTGGAGCGTGGGTGTCCTCACACATTCACCCATGGATTCTAGCGCATTCCAAGACGTACTATCACTGGTAGACCTTGTAATGTGTCAAAAACCTACACCTTCCCAATATCTTTATCTTTCCTGATTACTTTCTCTTTCTATGTGTGCTCCATCATATGCCTCAGGGGATTGGTTTTAAGGAAGAAGGTGTCCTTTCCTGCACAAAAACAATGCTGCTTACAACGCAGGTGCCCTTACACCAGGGTGCATGGGTGCCTGCATTGGCTAGGCAGCATGACGACATTTAAATAATCATAGTGAAAAGCTTGATAACAAACCCACTTATCGTTCAATCAATTATATGTCTGGAATGCAAAATCAAATTAATTATTTACGAAATTGAGAGTTTATCAAAAATAAAACCCATACTCCTCACCCTCCAATTTACTGGCCTTTTGAATTCATAATCTAGACGCCTGTATTTCAAAGGCTATGTGCAGCAGCCAAACCCTGAGAGCACAGACTGCATGCAGAATAACAAGGGGCAACAGCAGCACAGCCATCTTGTGTTTCTTTAAGTTAGAACTCGCTCACATTTATACCAAGAGATGTATGTGCCTGATTCTAAATATTTCCACTTTTGGAAGATAGAGGAACCGAGACACAGGGCGATAATGTGATTTGGCCAAGATCACACAATGCTGCCAATCGAATGACGCCGGGCTTTGATCCATGGATGGACCAAAGGTTTTTGCTGTCTCCACGCCCCCCACGATGCAAGAATTTAACATTCTTCACCCAGTGAGACAAGTGAGATAAGAGGGTAATAAGTGCACTAGGAGACCCACCCCCACCAATCCACGAGTCTTTCACGTCAGGATATAAATTGTTATTCACATGAGGCCAAAATCAGCCATCGGAGCACAGCTTTCAAAGTGCCCTTATAATATCTGGGAAGAGATTGTCTCAATATTTCTCCATAATGAACTGAGTCTTGAGCCTGACCTAATTTATCAAAGTGCCTCGAGCAGCAGCACTGGCTGCAAGCCTGCTTTTGTTCTTACTTTTTCTTCTGCCAGAGGCAAATGGCTAATCCAACAGAACACAACACTATCCGATTAAGACATTTTACTTTCAGTTACTGAACAGAACGAACTGAATCTCTGCAAGTCTAATTCTCACGTTACAAAAGAAGCCAGGCACTGACTCCCATAGATTTATACTTGAGTAAATTGCAACGTTTTTTGAATTATCAAAAAATCCAGTAATTAAGAAATTCTGTGTGGTCATAGGCTGATAACCACAGAGTACAGATGCACCAGGGACCAGAGCTCCATACAGTTTCTGGACCAAGTCAGCATCTTATTTCAAGTCATTACTTCTCTAAGTGGAGTTGGGATCCAGATGCCAACTATTGAGAAATCCCCCCAGCATGTGAAGGATGTACAGAGCTTGGAGGTGTTCTGCCAGACGGCATGTCTCCGTCCTGAGGAGTCCCACTAAACTTGAGGTTGGGGCGAAACGTCAACACTGCAAATAAGAATTGTCCTATTATCAATGATTTGAAGACAGTAACCAGAATTTAGATCAAACTGTGAATCTGTAAAAATGTTGCGACATCCAGATTGTGTATGTGTTTCATTTTTAAGTCGCAGCCTACCACACAGCACAGCTGTCTGGTTGCTAAAGACATCTTGAGGACATTCAGAAAGCTGACCCAGGAATGCATTCTTCCCATTCCTTGCTTTGGCTTTGTGGTTTGTAACTCATATTTTCTTGCTTTCCATTTGCTGGCTTTATTTGTTTTAGGCTGTCCAACTTGAGCTTGTACCTTCCCTTGACCAAACCTTATTTACAGCATCCTTCTGAGTGCTCCCTTTCTGTAAACACGCCGTAAATCTTATCTCATTACATTTGCTGTGTATTCAAAGATCGAGGTCAAATCTCAGGCGCTGTCTTTCGAGGGTGCTTGTTTACTTATCTTTCTTTGACTTCAAAGTGAGAGGATTTATGTCACAATTTTGCTGGGCACTGGGGGTAGGAAAATGTTTTTTTTCTATCACAAAACAACATTTCAATGAACTGTGTATGTATTTTAGAATGTATCAGAATTAGGAGCACAAATGAAGCACATTTTTTGTTGTTTCTGACGTGTGTTGGAACAAATACTTTAATATAATCAAGACAAATCATTACACTAAGTGATGCAATTTTCACACATTTTCATCTGTGCGCTGTATAGTTTTATTAGTAAAACTGTATGTCTCTGCAAGTGTAATGGTCATTTAAATTGAAATGGCAGTGTGCTACCACACCATGAATACTCCACTCTACGCCACTCATACCACTGAGGTCTACTCTGCACCATTCCACTTTACACCATTCCATGCCACTACACTCTACACCACTCCACTCTACTCTATGCCACTTCTAGGCCTCTCTACTCTACCCTGTACCACTGTACTCTATGGGAATGCACTCTTCACCACTCTGCTCTACACCATTGCACTCTTCGCCACTGCACTCTACACCATTCCAATCTAGGCCAAACCAATCTACACTGCACAGCTCCACTCTATGCCACTGTACTCTACACCACTCCATGCAACTACACTCTACACCACTCCACTCTACTCTATGCCACTTCTAGGCCTCTCTACTCTACCCTGTACCACTGTACTCTATGGGAATGCACTCTTCACCACTCTGCTCTACACCATTCCAATCTAGGCCAAACCAATCTACACTGCACAGCTCCACTCTATGCCACTGTACTCTACACCATTCCGATCTAGGCCAAACCAATCTACACTGCACAGCTCCACTCTATGCCACTGTACTCTACACCACTCTGCAACACGGCGCTCTATGCAAATAACACCCCCTCACCATGGTAGATGACTCTCATGGCAAGGGGAGGATACTTTTTTATTTTCAAAAAGAAAATCTTGATTTCATTTCAGACCTCAGGTGCTGCTGCTGGTATAGGTTTTCTCATTTTTCACACTCAAAGCATGTAAAGTACATTTGCACATACATCGTTTTCCTACAGTAGATCCTTCACTCATCAAAGTTTCGGTTCTTAAGGTTTCCGGTGACCTTGATTTTACCAACAAACAAATGCTATTTTAAAAGAAAAATAGTGCACGTGTATAACGCTGGGCAGTTTTTACGGTGGAATTATGAGCTAGGCTATTTCACATTTTCTTTTTCTGGTGGTGTTTAATTTCTCTCCAAGGGCTGTTTCATGAACAGCTCAGTGCAGAGCCGAGCTCCTGTTTTCAAGTGTCTCCGCTGTTTAAAGCACGCACTTTAGGTCAGAATTTCTCTGAGTTAGTCCTGATTTTCGAACAGAGAAGCTTGGAAACAGGGCACCGCGGTTGCCTATTTGTGGGCCGTTGCAGACAGTGCGCGGTACAGAGATGTCACCCCACGAGTACAGCAATTGTGTCGCAAGTACGGAGACTCCGCACTCGTAACTTTACTACACGTAAGTACCTTTGTGAATCAGGCCCACAGTGTCTGCTGGAAACTCATGTACTAACTTCGAGAGATTCCCGGTTATGAGCATGCGCATTCAACAGCGAAAACGCATAATAAAAGGCGCTTCACTCTGCACTGCATTTCATGATACGTGAAAGTAAACGCAGCACGCGCAGTTGACGGCTGCCACAATGTCTCGCTTTCAGTAAGTGAGGGAAAGCTGGACAGAGCAGATGCTTTACTGGAGGCTAATTAGATATCACTAGACAACTGTTTTATATTATTACAGGAGACTTCTTTCATTTACTCCTATTACAAGTGAATTGTGGCATCATAACTTGCACCTAACAGGAAAATAAATGATAGTATTTTACAGAAATATTACATTATCTCATGTTTTAAAGGCTCTATCTAATAAAGTGTCTGTGTCTTGATGAATAATGCAAACATCTAACTTATTGCCACTAGCCACTTGGATCCTTTTAGGTTGAATAATAGCATCTCTTCTTACAGCCTCTTACATTACGCGGCTGTGTGGTTTACGTTATGGTGCGTATTTCTGGTTTTGTAAACCGTGCTACGTACTCCAAACTAGGATGTTTAAAGGCCTGGATCCTGAATGGCGAACTCAACTGATACCAGCAGAGCTGGGAGCCAAGGATGATTGGGATGGATTCAGCATCCGTCCAGAATGACCAGTTTCCAAAATCTAAGTGAATTTGCTGTCGTGAACCTTGCTGAGTAGATTGCTCTGCAGCCTGGCTCTGTCATCTGACATGGTCCATTCCCCAGATCTTTCTGTGCATTACCTTTCTGGCACTTATCTCTCCAAGATGAGGCTGATCTTAGGACAGGTCAAGGGAACCAAGGAACGACCTCCAGCATGGTTTGTCAACCAATGTAAAAGTTGAAAACAAATATGCCATTTTCGTGTTTTATTCTGAGCAGAAAGATCAGAGGTGACAAGGTAGTGACCAAGGCAGGACGTCTCCTAAACACTGTTTCAAGTTGCTGCTTAAAGAGTAGAGTCTCAGGGCCTGATTACAACTTTGGAGGAGGTGTTAATCCGTCCCAAAAGTGACGGTAAAGTGACAGATTTACCACCAGCCGTATTACGAGTCCATTATATCCTATGGAACTCGTAATACGGCTGGTGGTATATCCGTCACATTTGGGAAGGATTAACACCTCCTCCAAAGTTGTAATTAGGCCCTCAGTCTCATTCTGAAGTGCTCCCAAACACATTTCTGCTGTTTCTAAGCGCTGTAAATAACCAGTTCAGTATTATCCAGTGTACCACATTCGGGCCATTAATTATCTTCGCTACCCACTTGTCACCTAGAGGAAGGATGCTGGATGTCCTATAGACAGGGAACTTTAAAGAAGTCTTGGAAAAGGTTTGGATAAAGATAAGAGACAGCTGCTGGGTTCAGGAGCCTCAGCAGGCCCCAGGTCAAAGGTAAGAGACCTGCGAGCAATGGAGGGCACTTGACCCTTACACAAAAAACAGGAAGAGTACTGGGCTTTTTCCACATAATTAAGGATTTGCTGCAGTTGACACGTAATTCACCATTTGCTGCACAGTCTGCTGATTTTAACAAAACAATTTGGTTTCTACCTCAAACGGATCAAAAGCTACTAAAACATGGCAACACTTGTCGCAAAGCAGCGGAAGGGCATTTGCAAAGGTCGACTGGACACCTTTCTGCTGCTATGTATGGCTGTCAGTCTGGTTTTAATGAGGTGCAAATCTTGCTCTGATAGTGTTAATATGTGTAAACATGACAACATAAGTAGATAATGTGGGCTTTGCTATAAAAATACTAAAATATTTTGCATTTCCTGCTGCATAAGTTAGTCAACCCTGATGTATAATTTGATCCTCCCTTGCCACATAATTCCAGTGGCCCCGACTGTAGCGCTAGAAACAGAGACTTTGCGGCTGCGCTAGTACTGACTGCTGCAAACATTTCAAAGGAATGATCTGCTGGCACATTCCTGAGTTTGACACTGTTTGCTCTGTACATCTTGAAGTAACATGCATTATTAGCAAACAGAAGCCCCATCGCCTGCGTCGCGCAGTCAGCTCAGTGCGTTCCCGTTTGTAGCCCGCCGTATTGGTGCAATGGTGGATCTTGAGGTGCACCATGTATGACTTTTTGTTAAAATTCTGTCAACTTGAATCTTACCAGTCAGGAGTCCGACCTGCCCTGGTCAATGAGGGATCCCAACTCACAATCAATACAAACAGCATTGCTTACCACCAAAGGTAAGAAAGGATAAACCTTGGTGGCTGGCTGCGGCTGAACCCTCAGCAGGTGCAACATGTGTGATGTATATTCAACTACTCTCCGCTTCATCATATTAAGGTTTTTTTAAAGGCATGACCAGTATTTTCATGTTCCGGACAGTGCAAAAATGAGGAAGGTCACCTAAAGCCAGTATTTTTCCCCTTTCTTTAAACAGTGAACTTAAGAAGAAATCATGTTAAATGTGTTCTCCAACTGCCCTAATGATCCCTGACTGATAATTAAAGTAAAGAAAGACAGAAACGTCATGTTAAAAATGACTATGAATTTATATAAAGGTCTTTTAAGCATCATGTCCGGGTCACATGGCTGAAACACAATTATAAATCTTCTTATAAGACAAAATATCCCAATTGATTTTGTACTGATAGTGAAACATACATGGCCAGTGCTACATTTAGGCATCTGCAGGATGCCGCATTACAGCACTACCACACATTGTCACTAGAGGGTGCCAGACAGCACCAGAAATGGCCTTGCTGCTGCAGAAAAGGAAATGGCTCACTGGGAAAATATATCTTGGCCTTGGGCTTTGAAAAACCCTGATGACATCCTCTACAAAAACATTATTTACTGTTGAAAGAAACACAGATGGTAGAGTGATTTCTCCCTGAACTCCATCGTCCACTTACAGTATAACAAGCTGCAGAGTGGCTCAAGCAGGCTTGATTTGAGGGTAGCTCCATTATGCTTCTGTACCCCAATCATTTACCTAATTCCATTACGTTTATATGTGAGCACGCTCCAGGCTTTGTTTGCTGGTTGTTTCTGTCTCACTGTTTATTAATATCAAGAAATGTCAACTTTTTCAAAAAGATTTTTTCAAGAGTTGTTGGCTACATCTCTTCATGATGTCACTATGAAGAGTCAAAAAGTAATTGTGAGTTGTTTCGACTGTAAGACCCCATTCAGGGGGCCACGAGGCAAGCACTGGTTACTGGGTCATAATCTTGGGGGGTGGGGCCTTTTACCTCTATTGTCCAGGGGCCTGCCCTACTGTGGCTCTGCAAATTGCACCAAGTAGCACACTTTCCGTACTTGACTCCAATGGCACACAGCAGTGTTCTCAGGAGCTGCACAGCACTAGCTGCACAGGACTTCGCTTGGACGTTCACGGCAGAAGCAGAGGTTTCTGGATGGCAGGCAGATGGACCAGGATCACTTAGAGCAGTCTCTTACACGATCCGCTCCTCCTGCAGGGTTGGCTTTTCCTTCCCTCGCTCACAGCTAGGATGTGTTGGCCCCCAGAACAGTCCAGTAACTCCTCCTTCAGATCGGACTCCAGGTGATATTCCCTTGCCTCTGGGGAGTTGGCTGTCAGTGCAACATGACCCTTTGTTCTATAGCAGTCCCTGAGTACTCTGTGGAGTGCCCCCACCTCGATAGAAAAGGCCACAAGTACGGTCAATGATGAGGCTTGAGCTCCCATCTTTATACCAGTTTTGCAGACAGAGGATTTGTTTTCCTGGTCTGATTTCTTGGAACAGTTGGGTCTGTTCACCCTTCATGTTTTCTGGCCAGGCTACCTTTCAGGGCTAGCTTCTAGCTGAAAAGGTGCTCTGCCCAGCAGGAGTGTCTCCAGGTGGAGTGCCCACCACAGAAGTACAAAGAGTTGAAAGCCGGCTGCAGCCAGCTACTTAGGACCAGTCTTTGCAGAGATACGGAAGAGGAACAAGAACCTGTGCCCCTCCAAAGGGCTTCTTTCCCCAACAAAAGAAACTGCAGGCCTCACCCTTTACTCCCAGCCATCTACCTAATGGCATCTGTAGTCAAAGTCAGTCCTATGTATCAGGAAGAGCCCGTCCACTTCCATGGAAAGCCTGTCTCCTCTTTCCTTCCCAGCATTTGGTTTTCTCCCCTCCCATCTAGAAGATGCCCGCAATCTCCGGCAACGGCAAAGATACCAGTAACCTCTCTATCCTGTGCTCTGGTCCAGTCAGTGGGCTTCCAAAATGGACCTTGCAGGCCTGTATCATTTGTGCATGGTGCACTATAACATTTAGCACACGCACACACATACACACACAAACACACAAACACACATACACCGCACAGGGTGTTGTGTTCAGGATTTCATGTTCGTCATGAGCAGTGGAACTTTTTATGAATGGGCTTCTAAGCATCCATTCATGTCTCACGGGTACAAGCCTGTCACTAGAACTCACCAACCATGGCAACGCTTACACCCCCGGGCTTGATGCATGAAATCCACAGTAGGGACAGTGTGATTGGTGCACCCTCAGGGCCAGGTCCAGAACCTATTATTGTCAAAACTTTGGGCTTAGGGCAATTCATGGGATTAGTGTGTCATGAACAAAAATTAAAAAAAACAGAACCACTGGTATGCAATTCAGGCATGCAGGGCACACGGCTTTACATCATACAGATGACACGTGTCCCAACAATGACATTTTTTTGCATTTTGTTTAACTAATTAGTGTATATGATTCTTATATCTTTCTCACTGGGTAGAATATTGTGTTTTGAAAGTAGTCCACACATAAACAGTAGCAAAACATACTTTTAACGCATATTTGCCCTGCGGAAAGATATTAAAAATACTAACATTTGACCACAAAAAACCATGAACATAAGAAGGTCCAGAGACACAACGCGTTTTAGGTGTACAGAGGCCAATGGTAGTAATTCGGCGGACTCTGTATTTCCTAGAACTCCAAACGAAAACACTGCTACAGATAACATTTGTTTTTGTCCCTGAATTTTAGGAAGTGAAAATGAGCAGAGAAAGAATGTAATCGTTACAGTGCATCTTTTCACAGAGCAGGCTTCTCAGGCCCCTGCTTGCATAATGCCCTTCCCATTTCCTAAAGAATGAAATGCACTGGAAAAGGAGCTCCCTCCCTTTGTTTGCAAAGCCCAACCTCTCCTGCGTGAACTTTGACCTCGTCACTGGTATGTTCATTTTTCAGTTTCTATACATGTTAGGGTCTTTCAGCCAGCTCCTTCTGTGCCATTCACATGTTTCTTCTGCGGATATATCAGGCATATTTTCTGGGTAGCCACATCAAACACAGTTATAGTTAATGGTTATTGTGAAAACCTGGCATGGATCTGTCTCTCCTCGAACTATGTTGTACACCCCTGATTTAGATACAAATGTGAGCTTAGTTAAGGGTACAGTGTGTATCTTTAAATCATTTTAATGTTTCTCAATTTTCTGAACTTGAAACAATGGAAGCTGAGTTTGCCTGTCCAGGTCTCGAACTCACAATCTGCAGAACATAGAGGTTGTGAGCTTTTAGCTCACTGAGAAAGCATCTGCTTTGCTCACTGCGTGGTCAGCTACTTTAAACATTCTACATCCCATGATTCAAGAAAGTCAATTCTTCTACAGGAGTAGAGCCCAGAAGGCCTGGCGTCAAACCTACAGAGTAGAGCTATTTATATTGGTCAGATCTGCTCTCTGCAGAGAAACTGAAAAAGGACAATAAAAGGTTGAGTTTGTGCCTATAGGCACTGGACCCGAGTGGGCAAAGTAAACTCTATTCTCTGAGCCAAGTAACACTGTCACTACCAGCGGTCTTGTTAACCACTGAATATTCCCATATACTCAGATTTGAACATTTTACCTATTTAAATTAATGATTAAAGGTATGGCCAAGGAGGGTCTGAGAATGTGTGCAGACCAACAAGCAAAGATATGATACAGGATTGTCTTTTAAATCTGAAATCATTCTTAGCATCAATATCCACAGGGCAGTGCTCTGTGGAGGTGTCCACAGAAGCCCAGATGGCAGCCTTCCATCAATGAATCTTCACAGCCTAGGCTTACTCTTAGGGAGTAGCAATAGGTATAGCTGCCTGGGCATACAGAAAACAACACATAGCACTGTATAAACCACTTGGGTAGAAACTATTAGTGTGGAATATGTTTTCCAATTTGTGGTGTATAATGCACAAGAAATCTAGCTTTCACTAATTTAGGACAACTTTGTTCTTTCATCAGTCTTGGATGCGACACTGTAGTATACCATGTGATCATTACTGCTGGTATTATTTTGCTGTAATAAAAGATGTTAGACTTTGCTATAAAAAAAAAAAAAGATTTTCCCACCTGCACTGAATGCAGGACAACCTAACTGCCTTAGACTGGACAACATACATGTTGCATGTCAAATGTAGTAGAATGGTGAGAGAATCTCCAAATGTATTCTGTAATAAATGTTTCTTTTTGCTTGCCTCTTATTGGTGGAAAGGCTGTGAACCATGTACTCTTGTAGTAAAAGCATGAAATAATTTGTTTAAAGTCGTATCAAAGAACATTATTCCTCCATCCTAACTCTTCCAGGGCTAATCTATGCCAGAATTGCTTATTTAAGAGCGCTTAAAGTTCTTGGATTTATACCACTATTGATCTGTAGGCTTACTGAACCAATTGATTGATGGCCCAACTTATGTATTTCTGTAACATATTCTTTAAGTACGTTTTAAAACTTTAGGCCTTATCTGTCGTTCTTTATGCAGAAATACTTCCAATCAAAGATTCCAGGCGTAAGATTGAACTAATAGAGAGACGTATCCAGCGGAGAACACCAAAGTCCGATAGAGACGACATAGATCCCAGTCCAATCATTAGTGTGTACAAGAGGATAAGTGAGATACAGGTCTGCACGCCGACATTGATCACAATTTGCACAAATACATTCAGATAAAAAGCCAAAAACATCAACTCATATGTGGTATGTAATTTATCCTACAAGAATAGGATTACACCAGTTCTCCTGACATCAACCATCTGATGGAACCTTTTCCAACAAAAGTCCCAGGAAAGAAGGCCAGAAGACAAACTGATGAATTTTGGTGGCAAGCCAAATCAACTTTAGGAAACGCTTTGGGACATGCCCTAAGCACAAAAAGCGTGCACCTTATAACTCTCCTTGCAGATAGACTTGGAACTAGAACAAGCACTGGCAAAGCCAATATGTCTTGCCTCGTAGACCTATTGGCAGTGAAATTCATTTTGCTGATACTGTGGAACACCAGCAAAAAAAAGGAAAAGTAAAAACAGTGTGATGACGGAGCCGCTGTTTTCAGATGTGTCATTCTGTAGGCGTGTGCTTGCATTATGACACATGCATGTGCATGTGCCATCATACATGTGCTCGCCTACAGAATGACAGTTTGCCATTTTCTTTTGTAAATTCGTTTGCATGTACAAAAGTGCTTTTTGAACAACAGAGTTCTCAGCAGTAAATGGCAGCTGTAGGGTCCTCCAAAAATGAAACTTAAAACAAGAATGAAATGACTGAGGGTGAGGAAGCAACAGAGTAGCGAGTGGGGAAAGAAACGAAGTTGAATTTGTGGGGGCGGAGAAACAATATGGAAAAGCTCTTGGTAGGGGCCGGCCGCAAATGGCACCTGCCAGACACTCATTAAAAAAAAAGTACAATTAAATGATTGCATTTGAAGGACCATGAGGGATGGGAGAGGAGTGGGTGAGGGTGCATGTATTTGAGGGGGGGTAAGTAGCACATGAGAGAGATAGTAAATAAATGCACACTTGCGGGGTGCTTAAATAAAAAGAAAAAAGTAGTTTCCTTAATGTGAACAGTGGAAGGACATAAGTCAGCCAATCAAAAGGATGGAAAAGTGACTATGGTTTAGGGGAGGGACAAGCACAAGACGGGAAAGGGAAGCCATCAAATAGAAAGCAACCAAATGAGAGTGAAAATAAAACCAACCAATGGTAAGCAACGAGTACTCTCAAAGCCTATTGCACGTTTTTGGTATGGTCCACAAGAGGTGCCTATCTACAGACAACTATAACCTGTCTGAAAGGCGAGACCTACCCAGACCTGTTCTTGTGAATGGCGAGGCTTAAAAGATATTCAGGAAACAGTATTTAATCCCCCAGTAGTGTCAGTGATGGCATCATTTTACGCCAGTATATCCCTGAGTATATATGTCCCATTTTGGAGAATGTTTTCCTTGAGTGGATCTTTATGAAATCCATCCTTACAACTGTGGAGTAAGGAATCTATAGTCCTTGAGCCCTGGAAAAAGTTATATTTCACTTTCATTGAAAATGAACTAGTTTGGTGTAAATTCAGGTGGAGAGTGGGATATAGAGATTTTTCGTGGAAGTAAAAAGCAGAAAGCTGTATCAATGTTATTTTGCTTTCTGATTGTGCATCTTAGATCATCTGTAGGCGTTTGTAACAATGCGTATTGTTGCTTGGTTATGGGTCTGTTACTGTGAGACGGAGAGGAGGGTGTCAAACAAACAAACCTATAGCTAGGTCCAATTTCCAAACCCCGGCAGCATTTAAGAGACAATTTATTTACTCTGTGTTTCTCCCTCCTCCTCCAGTGCCACCGCTCCTTGCAGAGTTGCCTTGATTACTTTTTATTTCATACCAGCTTGTTTGCTCCATTAATCGTTTCAGGTGAGGGGGTGGTGGTAGGTGTTCCTTTGTAGGGGTACCCCATGCAAAAGGTCCAGACAACCCTTACTGGTTTACAGGGACTTACTTTAATAATCCAAGTGCTCTATTTGTGGTAGCGGGTCGAGCAGCTTAGGCTGATCAAAGGGAGCATTGAGCATTTGTTGTAGCCACACAGTCAATAAATGAGGCACACACCTAAAAAGAAATCCCAGACCAATTTAGAAAAATAACACAGATTTTCATATAAAGTTACACAGAAGAGCATCAATATTGGGTAAGTCCTTTAGGCGTTATAGATTTTTACAAGAAAACAATACAAATAGAAAAGCTGTGAGATTTGAGGCATGAGTCTTGAACGTGGTAATGTTATCCTATAGGAGAAACATACACTGCGTAGATATACTTGCAAAGGATTCTTGAGGGTGCCCTTTGGGACGGACATAAGGTGCTTCATGGTCAAGGTCTAAGGAACCACCAGCAGTTCACGTTTACCTGCCCTGGTAAGTTTGGGTGCAGAGATGCTGGTAGCATTGGTAGCCTCGACTGCTACACGCTGAAGTCAATGGTAGTGTACTTGAAAAGGAAAGGCTGCTAGTGGGGACTTGGGGACAAGTCCAGCAGAACCCAAAGGGGAGCTTGGCTCTTGAGGGGCTCTGGAGCACGGCAATACAGTCAGTTGCAGTGAACCTGGGCTGGGGGACTTGGGTGCAGAGTTGTTTTATCCAGTGGGTCACTGAGAGTTGTTTTATCCAGTGGGTCACTGTAGTTAGAGGCTCTCACTTGGCTTTGATGACCTGGAGAGGGGGAGGAAAAAGAGGGAAGCAGAGCCACTCTTGTTGACGGCCTCATGGATCCTGATGTTTCTCTATGGCATGTCGGTGTCAGTGGTGTCCGGACTGGACATGCAACAAACCTTGATATTTGCCAGGGCTCTGGTACCCAGGGTATTGGTGCTAAGAGGCTCCTGGAGGGGTCAGCGTCTCAAGACTTGGTGAACATGATGGGGCTGACTTCCTGGACTCAGAACAACCTCTTCCTGGTGAGTCACTCCCTCGGTGGGCTCGATGGCCAGCAAGACGAAGGACCGGGTCAGTACGGTGGTGCCTGCAGATGCAGGGGGATGGCTCCTCCACCCTAAGGGAGAGGCTGCTTGGTTGTTAAAGGGTAGAACAGTTCTCCAAGGGGTTTGGGAGGCTGTGCAGCTTCTGGACTGACTCATCCTCGTGATTGTCACAGTGCAAGTAGCTAGCCAGTGTTTAGTGCTAATTTCGGTGCAGGGCCTCTGTTCTCACGACATTGGCTCTTTTTTGTCCTTCCTTCAGTTCTCAGTAAACAAATCTGAAGTCCAGGTGTCAGGAGGACCCCTAAATACTGAATTTAGGGGCATTTAGGGGAGTGTAAGGTAGTAGCCAATGGGCTACTTACCTCTGGGGTCACTGCACCCCCTATATGACCACTTCCTCTGGAGAATGGGCATAATCCTGACCCAGAGTTCCTAGCTTCACCAAAAATAAGATGGTGAAACACTTCCTCGAGTGTCCATTTTAGGTTGCCCACCTTAGGAGTGTGACTAGCCTAGAAGTGCAACATGCCCCCTGAATATCTAATTTCCCCCCTGCTTTGGTACCAAGTGGGCCACAGGGCAGGGGGTGGCGTTCCCCAGGCCTGGGGACACCAGGATCACATATCAAGGGCAGCAGGGGCTTTGAAGCCCCAATATAATAAATCTCTAGCCATCCTGCTGGAGAAGGTGTGATCACCTTCCTCCGAAGCCGCGATTGCTTCTGGTCTCTGAGACCGTGGGCTCTCACCTGCAAGGGGTCAGAAACTCGTCTGTGGTGGCAGGCTGGTCGATACCAGTCAACCATCACACTAAGAGACTGGTAGGTTTTTAGGGGGCACCTTTAAGTTGCACACCTGGAGGCATGTCATTACAAATTGAATAAATACTGGCATCAGTGTGGATTCATGAAGACGAAGTGGTTGATACCAAACACCAGTATTTTCAGTGAAACCATCATGTAGCTGAGTAACTCGTAATGACCAGTGACCAGTACATGTCCTCAACCTGGCTTTGTGAACTCTTGAAATGTCTAGCAATGGAACAAGGCATCACAGGGGTACGCCTGCTCATGCAGATGTGCCCTCCCATTTAATATAATGCACCCTGCCTTAAGGCTCTTAAGGCCTGCTGTACGGGTGATTTACAATATTACAATCAGTGGCTACGGGCAATGCACACAGGGTGTGTGCAATGCCGTGTTTTCAAAATGGTTTGCACCATTTCATGCATTTTGTCTGCATTGGAATGCCATACGGTAATGTAAGGCATTATGAGTAGATAGCATGGGAATGGATATGAATTTCTGTGGAAGCAATTAACTTTAGAATAATAATGGTGTAGGTTAAATGGTCAGAAAGTTGCACTGTCAAGCCAGACCTAAAACTCCATGAACGTAATGACTGCCTTCCTCCCATCTGTGCTGCTGCCAGAGAAAAACATCATAAATAACCTAGTTATTTAAGACACTTTGATGGCTTTACAATGTCTTATACCAGCTCCTGAATGCTCAGGCTCAGGCAACTGGATAAATAAACAAAATGATCACAGCTACTTGGAGGGAAAGTACTTGTTTGTGGAGGCACACAACTTCTGCCCAATCAAAACATGTGGGTGGAGCTAAAGCAACTCCCTAGTGATGCTCAAATAATTATCTGGTGACATCTGTGCTGTCACGTCAGACCATAAATTCCATGATTTGGAGAGAAGTGGTAGAATGAGGAAATTCCCGGTTTAAGAAAAAACAGAAGCAGAGAAAACATGGTCACCGTCTTCATTTTTGCTGCATCTGTGTATCTACTGAGGGCTTGCAGTTTAAAGAGAAGTCAAGTTTCGCAAAACAGTGAATTTAACATTTCTATGTATCGGTATAACAAAGAGCTGAGTGGGTCCTCTCAGATTAGAGTAAACCAGTAATCTGAAAAATCAGACACATATGTGTTGAGCCCCCAGAACAAGGCTCCCATATGAGCGAGAGGGGGATTAGCTGGTCTAGTACCTGAGATACATATGAAACAGAGAGTATAGAGTATATTTAATTGGTCAGGATGTTTACGCTATCAGGATGCTTACGCATTCTAGGGAGTTTTTGGATGAGGATTACAATCCAGAGACATCAGGGACGATTCAAATGTTGTTTCAATGAGACGTTTATTTAGGGTGCATGTTACAGTTGACCAGGCAGTATGTGTAGAGTGGACCTATGTTACTTTATTACATAATTCAATATTATAATTGCAAGTGCCTTGCAGACTTAAATAAACCTTATATTATCCAAAAGAAGATAAAGGCAATACGTAAACCTCCTTATGCCTGGAATAGCAAAAGGAACCAGCTACAGTTGATTGTACCACTGAATATCGACACCAACACTAACCTGGTACAAGAATATCAAGGACAGAATATCGCATGACAAAAAATCAAAAGTCCATATGAGGAATTATACATTTACTAGTTCTAACTCCACATCTACGTACCTTGAAGATATGTATACCGAGTAGGTACATATTGTATATGTGAAGTTAGGTATAAAAAATCTTGACTTATCTGTTACATTTATTTTTCTTATATTCTGCCCCCAATATTGTGTCCCATCGATATTGTGGTTTAGGTATTCATAGGCCCCTCCATACGGCTGGGTTAACAATGGCTTGAGGCCAATATTTTACAACGGAGAGGCACCTTCTAGCTCTTCAATAGTTAGATTCTCTGCACACCATGGAAAATGAAAATCCGACTATGGTAGTAGAGACAACTAAACCGCAGAGAAATATTATCATTTTTACCAGCCAAACAGTGGTAAAAGCCATAATGTAACCAAAACAGCAAAATGGCAGTCTCCTGCAAACTGGTGAACATTTGCAAGTGTTTCACATAGACAGACAGACAGACAGACAGACAGACAGACAGACAGACAGACAGACAGATAGATAGATAGATAGATAGATAGATAGATAGATAGATAGATAGATAGATAGATAGATAGATAGATAGATAAGTAAATAGACAGCCAAGTAGATAGACAGGTGTATGGATAGAGGTAGACAGACAGGGTGATCGATAAATAGCAGACAGGTAGATAGGCTGACTGAGAGGTAGATAGACAGATAAAGGGGTAAGTAGAGAGACAGTCAGGTAGATATGGTTGCATAGATAGATAAATAGACATATGGATAGGCAGATAGATAGATCAGGAAATTGAAATTAATGGCACGGCAAAGAAGAGCACTGAAAGGAAACTAAAAAGCTATAAAAGCAGGACATACAGACTAAAGCGTTTTACAAGTATAACTGTAGTGCTAAATCAAAATACATACCAGCATGACATATAAGAGTGCAGTTATAAATGCACTTTATTGCATTCATACTTTACAGATATCTTTATAAAGAAAAGCTTCAACGGACACAAGCTGGTATACTGTGAAACAGCAGCAGTCGGATAGACAAAGGCTACTCCAAGAGGAATTTACAACAGCATTAGCAGAAGACAGGAACTGATAAAGCTAGAATGTGCTCTGTGCAAATATCAAAAGCAGCATGAAAAATCGGTAGAAAGTGTCTCCCTGTCACATCAGGCTTTAAAACCAAATGTAACACTGAAGTTGTAAAGTGAAAACAAAAACACTTGCACTGAAGAAAACTACTTGCATGCAGATGTGCTCCTTGTGAAAGAACAAAATGCAGTCATTCAAAGTTAAGTTAGCCAGTGGCTGGGGCAAGGCCAAGATGGAGACCGAGTTGGATGCTTACTGAAAAGCTCCACTCCAGGCCCCTAACTTCATCCTGTAATATCTCACTCATCCAGTCATCCCACTAGTGCATACGCTGCCAAAATGCATGCAGTGTACGAAGCACAAGGGAAAAGTGTTTCACCCGCCTGAAGCTGACGGCGAAACTGAGACGGACCAAGCGTGCACTGCTGGCTCGGCGGCGTAGTCTAATCTGTCCTGCTGCAGCCACATGCGGACTGCAGCTACAGCTTCTCTGTAACTCGGGAACATAGGCTACAGTGGTGTTGTGCGAAGGACGCTGAGGCTCTGGATCGCAGCTACAGAAGATAAACATCCCGTCACCCTAGGAGGAGACCAGGGTCATGCCGGGAAGTGCCCGTGGAACACAGTGGCCCTACAGACGACCACAGAGTAATCGGCCCAGTGAGCTCCACACACCCCACTGTACTGCGCACTGGACTTCTCCCCACACAAGCCATTCCATGAACTGCAGTCACAGCCTTCATTACCCAATAAGAGGCCGGTGTGGGGAATGAGGGTGGCGCCTAGAAGTAGACAGGCCAGGAGCCCGAAACAGCCAGGAGTGGCTCCCAATTTAACTTGTCTCCTAACTACACAAACTCTACACGAGGGGCTTGTATGTCCTGGTAGTAACATCGAAGCTAGAGCCTCATGGACTGCTGATTTACTTATCTCTTCCCGCCCAAACAGAGCCTTACTTTGGATTACTTATAAGCCGCATTTCACTGCAGCTGACCACACCTACAGTAGAATACTGCTGGAAACCACCCAAATGCTTCCACCTGCTAATGCTCCTCCCTGCCTTAATATTTAGATGAACTACTATCTGCACATGCTGAGGGGGTGCATACTGCCCTGCATTGCCATACTTATATGGGGAGCTAAATTGGAGGCTGCCCAGGCCCTCCGCACAGAACCCTTCTGCGACCAGTGGGATTCTTTAAGCCATGATATGTGAGCACACCGTGGCAAATACCTGTGACAACACGACAACCCCTGCCCATAGGGCTCCATTGCTGTCCTAGAGTGCTTCTTAGTGCCCTTAATCCAGGGATTGCTCTACTTTCCACCAACATGCTGTGCAACATCATGCACAACCACTTCAAATAGTGGCCACCTGTTAAGACACTATCGCTCCCCCACTCTTTCAAGCTTCATACTGGTGACATCGGTTCTTGTTAACACTCCCTGATACAGTATTTGGACATAATCCAACATGATGGTGAAACCTAAAGTCACCAAGCCCTCCCCACGGAAACGCCTGGACTCGTCCCCTTCCTCCCTCATCACAGACACCACATCTGAGGCCATGCACCAACTGGAAGCAACTCTTACCATACATTGTACTCAATTCGAAAGGGGCCTCCCGGCTATCCTAGACACTATGACGTTTTTGGAGACCAATATCTATACGGTCTCCCAGGATGTTAACCTCCATATCGCCTACCAATGTAAACTGTCTGAAAGGGAGGAGGGAATGGAGGCTTCAATTGGCACCATAAGACCCAATGTTCAGGAGCTACAGGCCCAGATGTAGCACCTGAGCGAAGAGGTGGCAACCCTGCATTGCAGGGGAGAAGATGCAGAAGGACGTTCCAGGCTCAACAATATTCGCTTCATGAGTTTCCCAGAAAGAGTGGAGGGACAATGCACAGAGTTCTTCATAGAGAAATGGTTGTTGGACAATGTGCTAGCGTGCAAAGTGCCAAAATTCTTCTAGATGGAAAGGGTGCATGGGACACCTGGCAGGCCACCCCCACCAGGAGCTCCACCACGTCCACTAATTGCCCGTCTCCTCAATTATCACAACTGGGGCCTGATCCTACAGCGATTCCAAGCTCAGAGGCCATGGCAATTTGAAGTTGCCTCCATTACTGCATACCCTGACTCACAGCAGAAGTGCAGTACCTACCGGGCTCCTACACCAAGATTAAGCAACGCCTCCGTGACCAGAACATTAAATATGCCTTGATGTTCCCTGCGAATCTTAGGGTCTTTGACGGCGAGACGACCCACATATTCTCTTCCCCGGAAGACGTCTGGACATGGATGCAGGACAAAGGAATAGCCCAATCGTCAACTGGAGAACCTGGGGCTGGTAAATGGCTGTTGCCTCTCACTCGCCGCCACCACTGCAACCTCAACCACTGGACGGCTAAACTGACTAAATCACAGGCGGCAGAGGAGCGAGCCAAAGGCCTGCAGGAAACCACTCAATATGCCACAAACTAATTTGCAATTCTTAAAGAGAGACGATCCTTGGACCCTGGCTCGGAATCAGAGAACTCTCACACATCCTTGGCAGACATAAGTGAAGGCCCAGATCTTACCCCTCAGACAGCTGATGATCTTTGAGTATCGTGCACAGAGCTGCTCATGATGGTCACATGCAGTTAATGTCTTTCATCACCACTGCAGCAATGTTTCCTGTCCTCTACTAAATACTACACGACCGGCCTTTGTTTCTCTGCCTCATCATGGCTGTAAGTTGAAGAGGCCCCAACCAGTTGCTGACCTCACCCCTTATTATGACACGAGAGAACTCAGGGAGAGGCAGCTGGGAGGCTCCGAACTGTCAAATCATTATGACCTCTTATAGGTGGGTTGTCCTAACTGTTATATATGGGATTGGATGTGGAACCATTTGTTAGAGGCCGAAGCAATGAGGTAAGACACTCTTCATCTCACCACGCCTCACCAAGAGACTTCCACATGGACGTGTTTTACCACAAAGGTTGATCCTATTGTATAAGTTGTGGGCTTGGGGTATCTGGCGGAAGATTAATATGTCACCTGCCTTAGGGGGTGTTGATGTGTATTATCGTCTTTGTTTATATTTGCTGGTATATGATGGGCTGAAGTGCTTTGATGGGAGGCGGGGTGAGCGGTTCATGGCGCGGAGACACTTAGGCTGTGTACATGCTAGTTGCAGGGGTGGGAGGGTGGCGACTGTTGTGGTTAAGTAACCTGGAATGGGGACTTTGTTACACTTAGGCCCTCATTATAACCCAACTTTCTCAATTACAGACAGCTGACCTCAGTGAGCCCATTCGACCCGAAGAATTATGAGCAGCAATCGCTTACATAGCCTGAAATAAAACACCAGGCATGGATGGGCTACCGATTGAGTATTATGCCACATACTCCTTGCTCCTTGCTCAGCTCCTGTTGGAAGTATTCAATGAGGTGAAGAAACAAAGTGAGCTCCCAGGATCGCTACAAGAGTCATTGTTAGTAGTCCTACCCAAACCAGGACGCAACCCCATGGATGTGCATTCATACAGACTGCTGTCCCTCCTGCTCATGGCGAGTTCTCCTTCAGTATAGCAATCATTACACTTACTACGCCCTGAGCTGGCGTTAACCCATATTCTCACAAACACACACAGTTGATAATCTTCTCTCCCTGGTTCCTCAACACAATGATCGCTTGCCTTGTATGTGCACGTTAGGTCATAAATATTGATTCGACTGCTGTGAAATATATCTGTATCGATATATAAAACTATGTACCATACCTGTGCATACCATAGTTATGCGAAGATCTTCTCCCCTACCTCTCCTCTACCTCCCAACGGGCCGTTTGCAATCACAAAAATTTATTTTGGGATGTATTAAGTCCAATTTGCGATTCAGTAACTTATTACCGAATCGCAAATTGGAATTGCGACTACATATCGATTCGGTATTAGGAAGGGGCGTGTCAAGGGCGTCCCTTCCTAATACCGAATCGCAGAGGTATGTATGAATGTTTTGTGACCCAAATGCGGTTGCGAAACATTCACATTTTACTGCCTATTGGGAGTAGGTGGTAACCCATTCTGAAAAGGGGAAGGGGTACCTGAGGGACCACTTCCCCTTAGTGAATGCATGCAAAAACATTTTTTAAGGGCAGGCAGTGGTCCCACTGATGAACTTTAAATTTTTCTTTTTTTAAATGCATCCCGTTTTCCTTTAAGGAAAACGGGCTGCATTTAAAAAATAATTAAAAAAAAGATTGCTTTAATTTAAAGCAATCACAGACATAGTGGTCTGCTGAGCCCAGCAGGCCATCATCCCTGTGATTGTGCCATTCACAATGGGTCGCAAATTGTGACCTATCTCATGAATATTAATGGGGTAGGTCCATTTGAGAGCCCTGGCGAATCACTAAATGAAACTCCAGGAGTTTCATACATTCCAATAGCGATTACTTAATTGCATTGTGCAAAAAAATCGCAATTTGGTAATCGCTATTGGAAATCATGATATATCTGGCCCTATGTCCTATATGCTTACTTGAATCTGAAGTTGGTATTATGGTTGTAATATAAAACAATAAAAACAGATTTGCAATAAAAATTAAAGTTAGCCAGAGGCTGAAGTGGGTTGACCCACTGCCCCATGCTGTATGCTATAGTGGACAGAAGCAAAATGTGAATAACACACACAAACAGACCAATGGATGAAGACAGCTGTCTGAAAGCCTCTGTAAGTAATGATATTATTTATATAATTTAAGTGAAATCAAAAGGTCTTGGCTAATGCCAGACCTAAAAAGGGTGCTATATAATCAGTTTAAGAGTGTTATTGTGCATGGCCTCTAATTGCTACTGTGATGTGATGAGGGTGAAGGTGGGAACAAAATTATACAATTACTCACACGCATGCCCACACCAAGGCCCATATTTACGAAGATGTGACGCAACGCTGAGCAGAAACTAAAGTTGCTGCACTGCGTGAGAGGGAGAGAGCAGGAAAGTTCCATAGCTATTAGGATATGACACTTTCTTCTCTCTGCCCAGCGCTGGTGCACAATCAGGCCGCCTATTGCCACGCACATACTTTGCACCGTAGTGCAAAGGTGTCTACAGCATGTGTAGAATAGGTTTGTACAGCAAGGGTACATGGTGTGCTTAGTTTGTAAAATAATAGTGACAAGGCCTAAAGTTTTGCTCAGAAGCCTGCAGGTGGCTCTCCCGAATGTCAGTGTGCCAAATACCAAGGCTGGTTAGCCTTGATACTCACGCCTATTTATTCCATCGCCAGACGCTCCCTACCCCATAATCATGTAGGTTCTTTTTTAACCCTTCTTTCCCCCTTTGTCCTTGTTTTATGTCTTTCTCTTCCTCCTTCTTACCCCCTTTTGTGTTTTTCTATATTTTGCTCTGGGCCACAGTCTGATGAGGAAACCCCCAAAGTGCCAGCCCCCCAAAATGAATGCCAGTGGACCCACCAGCAACGACTGGCACAATTTAAGCACAGGTTTATTATGCTTTTTCCTTTGAGGAGGCCAACCTGGTCAGAACATGGGCACCCCTTTGAAGATGGAGAAGAATAGCAAAGCACAAGACAAAAAACAATCACCACATCTTTTCATTTTCAGCCAGAGGAAGAGTGCACTGAGGGGAAATAAAGATCTAGTCACAGGGCAGCTTTTTATTACAGACCCAGGTGACTATGGATTGCATATTATTCCATGACAACTGCTTCAAGGAGTGAGTAGTAACGACTTCTTATGTTTTTTTACTTAGTGCTTCATACCTAAAATTGGGCATCTCTAAGTGCTGTAGATGTGATACATCCAGTGGCGTAGCGTGGGTTGTCAGCACCCGGGGCAAGGCAAGTAATTTGCGCCCCCTAACCCGTGGATTTAGTCTCTTCCAAGATGTTGCGCCCGGTGCGGCCGGCTCCCCCTGCACCCCCCACGCTACGCCACTGGATACATCTAATTTTATTTCAGTCTTAGAACAAACAATAGGTGATTTACCCTCCAAGACTACGGAAGCCTAGGCTGTTCCCTAATTAAAGTGGATGGAGTATAAAAGGTATTTGCTTACAGAAGATGCTAAAGGCACAGAAGCAACTATTTATAAGAAGCTGGACAATTCTAGTTGTTCTATGTTTCGACTCACAAAATAGCACAGAGGGTTAATGTGCCTGCTGCAAAGCACATTGTGTAACATGCATATCACAAATATGTATAGTATATAGATAGGTACGTGGGCTACTGCTTTTGACACCAAGATCATTATGTTACTTCCAGATCACAAGTTGCAATCCGTGTAATACAGCACAGAGATATATTTAGTGGCGTCAAGCAGCTGCATGCAAACAGGAAGTCTTGGGTTTAGATCCTTCTTGGTTTTTTTTCCTCAATCTGTTGTTATTCTGAGATTACAATGAAGGGCTCCTCCTGGAATTAATGACGTCTTGTTAGTACAGACAACCACCACAGACAACCACCGCTGTTATATTTTATATCCTGACTTTGTGTTACTCACGACTGCTCACTCTTAGCATGTAATGTCTATAGCTATGGACGATATGTCATTCCTACACCTTGTAGATCTCATTGTCTTAGGTACATTTCCTGTACATTGATTTACACACTTGTATGATGTATTGTTTCTTTCAGACCCTACACTGGGATGCGTAGCACTATAAAATAACTAAATAAAGAATAAATGAGTAGGTGTCGCTTAAATCATTATTATTGTAATTGCTCATACACATATGTAAATCTTTGATTCTTACAGTGCATGCACATCTCTTACATAGAACAAGATCATAAACCTGCCTCCAAGTCATAGTTTCTCTAAAGTGCTTGTGAAGTGATAAGCTATGTGCCTATATTGCCTCCCCTTGCATCACCATCTAGGTATTAGGCTCCAGGTGCCTTTCAGCCAGCATCATGTTGAGTAAAGAAGTGCTGATGGTCCTTTAAATCTGGCATTTGTTTGTGTTAGGCTGGAACTGAAAATAAGAAAGCCACCTCACCGATTGCTAGTAGTAGGCACCAACCGGAACGCAGACAATGTGCGGGTGCTGCTAAATTCCACAAATCAGGACAAATTAAGCATATTGTCATGAATCGCCCAGGTCCTAGATCCAGCTCACTAATAGCTGCCAGATCCAGGATCCGGAGTGCTCCCCCTACTTTCCAGCGCTGCTTCACCACCAGACGCCCGAGTGTTCTATACTGTTTCCGGGGCACCGGCACAACCACTGCACTATAGCTGCTGCTGGTACAACAGTCCCATGTATGTGACGAGACAACCGCCGGCTGCTACGTACGGAACAACGGAGAAAACGCAAGAGATCTGAAGCGAGCAATCGGCAGCTTCTCACCAAAGAAAAATAAATTTTTGATTTTGTTCATAAGGCACTTCGATGAACATAGCACAATCTTCCCAGGAAGGAAAGATTACATTTTTTTTTTTTGTGTAATGTAGTAGAAATATACTGGAAAACACATCGCCTGGGATTTAAGCACTCGCTACGGGTTTGGCGGATGGGATACTCCATCACAAACGTGACAGATATCCCATCCGCCTTATTACAAGTTCCATAGGATATAATGGAACTTGTAATACCACGGACGGGATATCCGTCACGTCTGTGAGTGAGTAATCCCCTCCGCCAAACTCGTAATGAGGCCTTTAGTGATAACGAATGAGTATTTTCAAGGGAAAGACACTACCACTGCCCTATAACATCTACAGGTCCAAAACAACAAAACCATGTGTGAAGAAAGAGCTCCAGCCTACTATTTAGGTGACAAAAGAAAGCAATCTGAAGCGAGCACCAGTAGCCGCATGAGGCGAGCTGTTGGGCCTAGCACAAAAATAATACATTGACAAAGCCAAAGAAGCACTGGTAAGGCCAAAAATGCTAAATAAAAAAATAAAGGAAAGGAGACAATGGTTTACGCACTCTAGCACCAAAGTGCACTACCTTGAGGGTGAATATACATATGTGCAAGGGCAATATGCTGTCACTCACACTGAGAAGAACCAATGGCAAATGTAGGCTGACCCTTTGCCTCATGTTGTATTGCTGGTGGTGGGTGGAAGTAAAATGTGAAAGACAGCTGAACAGACCAATGGAGAGGACCAAGGACTGAAAATTCCTGTATGTATGTATATACGTTTGTATTTTTTTTTTTTTCGGAAAAAACAAGTCTAGCGAGGCAGCTAAAGCTGTCTTTAGACCACACCTATAAATTGTATATAAGCGATTGTCCTTACTTAAAAATGCACAAACTGGTGAGGAACAGACAGAGCGGGAGTCTCTTTTTTGAGACATCAGGCAAGAGCAAATAACCAGGCAAAGTGGTATTAGTCTAAAATAAACTTACGGATTAAGGGCTCACACAACAAAGCTGCATGAATGTGAAAGAAAAACAAACACACACATACTGCAGGCTGCCAGGCGCTCTGATGACAAATACACGATCAAGCATCAAAAACAGGAAATCCTCTGGGTGCTGTTAGTAAAGTGACCAGGCCATTCGTTTTAATGCACGTCTCCTTTTCAATTAGAGTTGCTAGAATATGATGAAGTTGACCAAGCAACAGGGGAGAAACAGAGGAGGTGAAGAGGCTGGGTGGAAGCAGCAGATGGGACTGGTGGGATGGGGCAGGATGGGGAAGCAACAAATGAACTGGAAGGAGCAACACAGAGAGCTGCAGGAATGTCAGGGGGCAATTGCTGCATGTGGGAGGAGTGAAACAGGAAACACGTTCTCTCATGGAGTTCTCATTAAAAAGAAAAAAGTAGTTCCCTGAATGTGAGCAGTGGAAGGATACGAGACTGGCAATCAGAAGAATGGTAAAGAAGCTATGGGAGAGACAAACAAAAGAAGAAGAAGGCAAGTTATTGAATGAAGCAAAAGCAATCCAATGAGATTTACAATTAAGCCAACCAATGTAAGCAATGGGAAGGCTATAAGCCCACTGTATGTTCTTGGTAAGCCAACAATAGGTCTTTTGCAACGTAACAGCCTACGCTGTCTGGTCAGCAAGACCTAAAAATCACATTGAGACTGCAGTTTCAAAACATCAGTAGCAGATATTAATATAAATGTATTTTGATATGCTCTTGGTTGCTGTCAGTTTCAGTTTTTATTAAGCATTAAGCAAATAGTGCAAAGTGTAACAAAGGCAAAATCACAAGACAGTTTTAATTACGAGGTGAATTAAGACATGTGCAGAAAAGGGTGGAGATGGGAGGGGTTTAAAAGAGAAAGAGCAGAGAAATAAAAACGATCTCCTCCTTAAGTATGATGGCTCCACTGAGTTATTTTCTCATTGTCGAGAGCTCACACTGGCACCATTGGCATAACAATAGCCCCGCAACACTCATGGTGCGGGGGGCTGAGCTCCAGGGCAGACTTCTCTCTGCACCAGTTCACGGCTGCTCTGGGGGCAGGGTATTCTTTCTAATTCAGCGCACTCTCTCTGTTTGCACCCGGTGCACCTTTTGAAAGGTGCGCCATGGCACAAACAGGGAAAGTGCGCTGTGTGTGTACATATATATATATATATATATATATATATATTACAGCCCCAGGTCTGTATTTCAAATTATTTATGTGCCTGCATGCTGATAATAAGGCTCAACAGAAGGCAGGCACTACTCAGGTGAGTAGACCACCATTTACATAAAAAGTGTGACAGAAAAAGTGTTTTAGCAGTCCCCAGTGAGTGGGACAGACCAGGCCCACAGTGTGAAAGCCTGCTCCCTCTGGCAGTCTGGTGTGGTGATATATTTTTGGAGGCAGTAAATATAAAATAAAATATATGTAATCACAATTTGAAAATGACATGACTTGTGTTTTATGTGATTTTCCTTGGAATATTAGAGCTTTCAAAAAGAAAAGTAAAGGAGTGCTTTCACTATACTATAACACAAGTAGTTTATTCGGGTTGGATGTAGAGATAGTTGTACAGTTACCGGTTCCTGAAGAAAGCCCACAGGTGATTCTTTCCCTAGACTAGAACCGAAACATGTAGATCAAACAAAACAGTGAGGAAGGAGTCATAATTACTACTTCCACTCATTTCATTTTTAGGTCTCGCCTGAGACAGGGCATGCGCTTGTGAGACATTCTCTTTACGAACATGGGACTTAAAGCCTACATTATGCTTACCATTGGCTGACTGCATCATTGTATCTTCATGGTCAGCATTCAAAGGCTTAAATTCCTCTTTGTGTATTTGTCCCTCCCCTGGAGGATGGCCGAAGTGCTAGTGTGCATCCTTCCACTTGTTGAGCTTTTGGAGATACTCTTATTTTTTGTTTGTTTTACTTGTTCCCCCCTCAACACCGTCTGCGTTGCTCCACCCTCCACCCGCTCACTCTTCCCATTGTATCGGCCTCCATGTTACTTTGTGGCCCGCTAACCTTTTCTTTTCGCTCACTCTCCCTCTGTGTTCCTTCGCTCTCCCTCCCCACCACTAGATTGTCATCCCTGTAGTACAACTAGCGCTGTGATGCCATCACAGTGGAAGATTACTCGCTATACAAACGCCAAATAAGAAACATTTGTTATGATAATCATGGAAACAAATATCTTTGTAAAAAAACATGTCTGGATTCTTTCGATACTTCAAAGTGTGTGGCATTTTGTGCTCTTTTGCTTTCTCTGTAGATGTTTCTTAAAATATACATTTCTTGTGAGATTCAATCGTATACAATCCAATTTCTGGTCTATTTTATGTAAGATCCTATTTCTTGCTTAGCGCAGAGTCAAGTAGACACGTGCCATATTTCAACATTTTTGAGTATTTGTAATAACCACATTTTAATTTTACATTTTTCCAGTAAAATTCACCCTGTGTCCCTGTTTGGCAGGTGTGATGTCTCCCTGCTTAAAATACACTTTCTGATTTCAGAGCAAAACAGGCCGGGCCACGTGGGATATTTACCTAGTAAAATGTAAACCTAGTCTCTGCAGCTGTTTAATAAAAAAAAAACAGCTATAACTCCAGCTAGACGGTATGGTGCCTCGTTCTACTCCATATAAAATATCCCTCTATGCCTTGCTGCTGTATGATATTATTACATTTTAGACGTAAATAAAGGCTGTCTGGAGAAGGAGCTGAGAGCACTGCACCCTGTGCCACACATTTTGGACTCACCACATACGGTGGCACCAGAATCTAAAGGTCAGCCGAGCCACACACACATTCTTGATCCTGGGAACGGTGTCAGTATACATCTAGCATGCTAAGTTTTTCTGGTGCGGGGTGGTGCTGGCTGCAGCATAGTGCTTTTTTTCAGCGGTGGCCGCCGCAAATCTCAAGGGAAGAGGCAATGGGGGGTGCGGGGCTTTGAGGGGCAGGGGAAGGGACAGGGAGGTGGGGAGTATTTTTTTTTTTTTAAATGTACCTTTTGCCCTCGCCTCCTACCGCCTTGCTCTGCTTCTTCTGGTGTCCCAGCGTTCACTGGAACACCAGCACAGGCTCCCCAGCAATCCTGGTGCTGTTTTCATGCTAAAGCTAGCATGAAAGCAGGGTCAGGATTGGTCTGAGCGGCTTGGATTACTGATCAAACACAACCCTGGAGTCTGTGCTGTTTCTCCAGCCTGGCTGTTCAACACATCTGGGTTGGAGAAACCTAAGTGCGCATGTGTGTTTGGCCAGCCTGAGACAGCAGGCTGAACACACATGCGCACTTAGGTGCACTCTGTTCTCCTCCACCCTCCCACTTCCCGTGTCCCAGCCCCACCCCTCCAGTCACATGCTGCTGGCTGAGCCAGCGGGTGAAAAATAAAACAATAATAAAATATTGTTTTATCTTTCATCTCCAGGCTTAGGCAGAGGGGTGACGCTCCTTCGCCATTTAAAAAAAATCACTTTTAGCCATGCTGCACAGAATAACAGACAACAAGAAATGACACCTTGATGCAAACCCATCCACTCCTCTCTGAGGCCCATCTGCTGTGGTCACCTCACAGACCCCAGGCTTAGCTCACGCACCAACTACCATCCCAGCTCCCTCCTCTTGTCCTAACTCAAGAGCTGCCGACAGGTCAGTGGTCTTCACCACTGCCTCCTAAACTCCTCACCCCCAGTAGCACAAAGGCCACCATCAGGGAGACCAATAGCAAGCTGGGCACCCTGGTCCTGAGGAGGAAGCACATGACGTAAGAAGCACGTGGATGGTCCGGTCAATAGCATAACAAAGGCCCCACAGCCCCCGCAGTACAGGAGGCGGCCTGAGCTCCAGGGGCCCCCCCCTCAGCACAGTACCCTGGTCTGAGAGCTCCTGAGTCCGGAGGGGAGCCCTCCGCGTACTTTGCAGGGGGGCCCCTCAAGTTTTGTTACACCTCTGCCTCCGGCACAGCCAGGTCAGGGGCCGACTGTTCGTTCAGGTAAAATATGTAGCCAGCCTATTAAAATGCAGAGCCCCTTACGACTAGATCCTGTGCACCCCAATTTCCATAACCTGAGTACAGAATATAACAAAAGGATGTGATTTGTGGCACACTTATAGTGATCTTCCTCTGCCACAAAAGCCACTCCCTACATCTGATGACTTTCCCAAAAGCAAAATTGTAAGAAATACTTTCTGACTCTTCAGTCTTTCTGCAGCTCCCTAAAACTAAGAGCCCCTGTCCACACTCCTGAGACCTGGCAGCACACAGCACTGAAGTCTTCCCATCCGTACCTCTGGACCAGCCCAACCCAGAGAGCTCCACAGAGACAGCACCAGCCAGATGCACTCTAGGACTGAAGGACCACTATACCACACTCTTACAGCGCCTCCACCTGCCAATCCCCTGCAGTCCCCAAGTAGAAATTGCACACCAGTTGTTTTGGAATTAGAATTTAACTGAAATAGCCTAATCACTTTTGATTAAAATGTTAATATTTTTGTAGAGCCCTGAAGAAGCGGCTCATACCTGCGAAACACGTGTCAGCTGTTGTGGATTTCAACAACAGAGAAAACACTGATGATCACATGCTGAAGATTGACATTGTTGCTACAAGGAATTATTGTTACCAGTGTTTTCTAACTTGTATTTTACATGTTGTTTTTATTAAGGTCATTGTTTTTTGTTACTTGAAATAAGAAAGATATATATACACACTGTTCAAATAAATATTTGAAAAAGATAAAAGAAAGAAAATGATTATCAGTTTACTCAATTGAAATATTGCCTTTCTGTATTATTTCTCCCCTTGTTTGTATGTGTTATGTATTTGAAAAATAGAAGTCACCAGGGATACTGATTTAGTGGTTGGTAGTACACTGCGGGCCACTGGCATCAGACAGCCCAGTTTAAGGATTATATAATTTACATAATGTCTATATGGAGATCTATTATTACTCTTCTTGTGTCACGCCCACTCTCCGTACATCCTGTGAGTTTGTCTTACACATAAAGACTTGCTTCGTTTGGTGCAGGTGTGATGATGCTCGACCTGAGAAGATCAGAACCTCAAAAAAGGGTTCAGGGAACTGGCTTTGAGTTGTCACAAGCTGAACTCATCACATACGTCGATGTTTAGTGACCTCAATTAGTGGAACATAATACAAAGAGTAGGGATACCTTTGGGCAGGCACGGGGTATCAATGTGCCAGCCGGTGCCCCTGCACAACACTTTCTGAGCTGGTCCCATTTGATATAATTGTTCAACTGGTGTCTACTAAAGAGTAGCTACCAGCTATACTCACTGGATACCACTGTGCCAGCCTACGTAGATCTTACTATCGCATCTGATCCTCTTACACTCATCCGTGCCAGCTGGACCTACTGAACCTCACAGTGCCAGCTGGACCTACTGAACCTCACAGTGCCAGCTGGACAGCACAGTGCCAGCTGGACCTACGGAACCTCAATGTGCCAGGAGGGCCTACTGGTCTGCACTGTCAGAACCTAGTGAACCTCACAGTGCCAGCTGGACCTCACAGTGCCAGCAGGACCTAGTGGGCCTCACTGTGGTAGAGGACCCACTGCTCCTTCCTATGCCAGCAGGACCTCTGACATGACTGTGCCAACAACAACTACTAGACCTCGCTATGCCAGGAAGATCTATTGCTCCTTCCTCACTGTGTCAGCAGACCTACTGGGCCACACTGTGCCAGCTGTGGCTACTGCTCCTCATTGTGATAGCTGGACCTACTGAACCTCCCTGTGCCATGTAGACCCACTTCTCCTCAATATGCCAGCTGGACCTACTGGGCCCCACTCTGCCAGCTGTGGCTACTGCTCCTCACTGTGCCACCAGAACCTACTGAACCTCCCAGTGCCACCAGGACCTACTGAACCTCCCTGTGATAGTTGGATCTACTGCTCCTTCCTGTGCCAGCAGGACCTCTTACCTCACTGTGCCAGCTGAATCTACTCGGCCAACAGGACCTCTGACCTCACTGTGCCAGCTGAATCAACTCGGCCTCACTGTGCCAACAGGACCTCTGACCTCACTGTGCCAGCTGAATCTACTCGGCCTCACTGTGCCAACAGGACCTCTGACCTCACTGTGCCAGCTGGACCTACTGACCTGCTCTGTGCCAGTTGGACCTACTGAACCACACTATGCCAGCAGGACCTACTGGGTCTCATTGTGGCAGCAGGACCTCTGACCTCACTGTGCCAGCTGATCTATGACTAGATCGGCCTACGCCAGGTGGCCCAATCTCTGCCAGTTTTTAATGCCAACCCACCCAACGCACGTCCATGCTCACAAGACATGTATTAAGACACAGCCTGTGACTGCTTGGCATACAGACCTTAGGGATGCCTGGGCATTGCATCAGCTTTCTGCAATGCCCACCCACCCCTGCTTCCACGGTGGAGCTGACCACACAAGGAGGGAAGTTTGCTTCACAGTGTTTGCTAAATATTTAAAACCACTCCACTGGCCGAGGCTGCATCATTGGCAAGCGCGTGCACTTCAGATATGTGTTGTGTAAATACGTGGCTTTCCTGTGTATAAAACCATTAGTGACATTTCAAAAGCTCATGTATGGATATCCCCCCGCCAACAGTAAGTCAAAGTTTGACAACCCAAAGCTGGTATGTGCACAAAAAGGAAAAAACACACTGTATAAAGTAATGTATTCTATAGATCCTGGCCCAGCTTACAGAATATAAGCATCTTGGCCAAGACTAGTGAAACAACTGATATCCTGAGTGTGACGCAAAACAGGAAGTAGTTGTGAGCCAAGGAAAGGTGTGGCCCAACTGTAGTCACTTGGTGACCCTCCTGTGAACTCTGGTCTCCCCTAGTTGAAGAGTTATAACGTTTAGAGGCAGGGAAGGGCATGAGGTCACCCCAAGTATGGAATGTAAAAAGGAGGGGGCGAGGTCACCAACAACTTCCGGTTTGTGAGAGGGAGGGGCAGCAATGATATTAGCAAAAGCAAACCACAAATGTAAATGAACTGCAAGGAGTTACTGTATGTGCAGATTTTTACAGACTCTTTCAAGGATAAACTTTCTTTTTTTAAATAGGCGTGGCCCACTCTAGCTGCCAGGCAGCGCTCCACACATTTGAGCCCAGATTTATGGGCTTCGTGGTGCAGGGCAGCGCAGCAAGTCATCTTTACCCAATACGGCTCATTCCTGTCCCTTCCCCCTGCGCTGGCCCACAATGTGCTGCCTCGCCCCAACGCAGACACCCTTGCGCCATGGTGCAGGTGTGACTGCGTTGCATGCAGGACTGTTTTTGTGCAGGAAGGGGCACCTTCTTGCACATAAACAATCCTGAGAGGCTTTTCCTCACACAGAAAGAGGGAAAAATTAGGAGAAATAATTAGAATTTTGGTTCACGGATCAGGTTTACCAGGGTTGGTAAACCTGAGAATCTGTCACAAACTATGGGAGTTGCGTGGGAACATCCATGCAACACCCACAGAATGCCTCCCTAGCAGATTTAGGCAACACAGCGATTTGCACTGCGTTGCCTTACTCCATATTTTTTAAATCATTCAAAGCCGCGCAATGTGGCTTTGTGTGGCTTCAAAAATATGACTTAGTGGGTTCTGCCACGCTGCGTGGTGCAAGCATGGTGCAACCCACTCATAAAAATGGCCCCTTTGTTTGTATATGGAGAGCCACCTAGATCCCCCACAGACCAATCTCATTCACTTGCCAGGCAGCCATACCTGGGACCACAAACAGTCAGTGCTAGTGGTTCATATTTTGAAGGTTAATTTGTAAAGGAATAAGTACCGGAGCCCAGAATTTTGCTCAGAAGTCCGCCGCTGGTGCTTGCGAAGGATGGGTGCCGGATATCAAGGGAACCTTAACTCCGCTTCTTTCCTCTTTTATCCACCACCAGACACTTCCTGCCCCTTTATTTCACTCTTTTGACATCTTTTTAATCCCAGCTTTCTTTCTTTGTCATTGTTTTTTCACCTTTCTCTTCCGCCTCCTTTCCCTGTGTGTGTTGTGTTTTCTCTCTCACAGTCTGGGTCAAAGTCTGATGAGGAAAAGTAAGTGTCAGTTCCCAAAAAATGAGTGTCGGTGGGCCCCACCTGCAACGACCAGCTCGCGTTAAGCACTGGTGCCCATATATGAATGCCCCGGTGCCTCTACTGTACATGCATAGCACGCACGTGCACACATATGTAATGAAAGTCCCATATTTGTGCACCCCAAGGCACATTTGTAGTGTTCCAGCCGTTTCACCTCCCCTCTATTCCAGTGCCTTCTGATGAGGAACCATATTTCTATGGCTTCCCTTCAAAGGAGACAACAGGCCTAGAAATATCTCTAAATTTGAGGACAGGACAGTTTACTATTCCAGCCATAGACTTGTAATATAAGGGGTAAGTGTATATCCAAGTGTGCCAAATACACTTTGCTCATATATTGTACAACTGGAGTTAGAATTATATAGAAGCAATAATCCTGACTTTGAATATGTGGGAGCTTCTTTGCCTTCCAATCTCTTTCAAGTGGAGGCCTAGAAACATGGTCAGATTGGTGAGGCACAGAAACACTGTGCAAAGGATTTGTATGCCTCCCACCTGCTACAGAGGAAAGGCACAGACATATCTAAGCATACCTAGATTTCATTTAGGAATAATTCTATGTCCCCCCTCACTTCGAGGGGAGGCACAGAAATATGGCTCAGCATAAAAATATAGCATGCAACAGTATGTATATGTCTTCTATCCGCTTTCAGGATCTTCATCAGACTTACACCTAGGGCAGATTAAATTGCTTTAAAGCCATTCTTATATTTGCTCTGTGACTCACAGATCAAAAGACAGAAGCAGGAGCTAATACATACTACTGCAAGAATAAATATGCTATGACACAGCTGTGGGGTGGGGGCAAAGGGGACATATTGGTACCAAAGAAGCCAAACATAGTAACAGAGAAGAGAAATATTTAATAAAAAGGCAAAGAAAAATAGGTGAGAGGCAAATGGAGTGAGAAAGTGTGAAGGAAGGAAAGAGGAATGCAAAAAAGAAACAAGAAAAGAGGAGAAGAGGGATGGTTAGAGGTCTCAACAGAACAATGAAAGCAAGAACGAAACCTGAAAGGGAAGCAGGGGAGGAAAAATAGAAAGAAGGATGGAAAAAAGGGGGCGGCAAGAAGAAAACATGAAAGGAACAAAAATAAGAAAATAGAAGGAGGGGAGAAAGAAGGAAAGCAGAACAAGAGAATGAAATAATGGATAGAAGCAAAGAAAGGCAGAACTTTCTTCAGGATAACTATTACCGCGGGCCTTCATAGGTTGGTCGGGATCGCCCCACTGTCCTCAGTCACTTGGAGCCCTATGGTTTAAAGTGGGGGGCGCAGGTTCTTTAGCTACTCCTCGGTTAGAGCTCTGCGTTGCCCCCACAAGTAGCACTGGCTGCCAATTTGCCTGGAGTTATGATACACTGCCCAGGGCAGCAAATATTCTTTCCTCAAGCTTGTCTCCCAGGCAGTACCATCTAGCTCAAAGTGGTCAGTTTTAACCAGGCTTCCACCCTTCAACAAATCAGGGTATATCACCTCAGTTAAAAACCAGAGCCTTCACTGGCAAAAGGATACTTTCTGCTCAGAGTTGGCCACCTAGGGTTGGCTTAAAATCCATTGTTCTAACACTAATGTCTTCCTAACCAAAATGTCCAAAGTTCTGCAAAATCCAAATCCCTGTGTTTTCAGTCATTACAGACACTTTGGTGCATCTAGCAGTTTCGGGCTCTTCTCTCAAAGAAAAACAAGACAATAACGATTTTAGATATATAAGGTGGGATAATGCATGTGGTGTGGTAAAAAGTAAACATTTGCGTCACCCATAGATGACGACTGCAGTGTGAATTCATCCTCTGGGCTTCACGCAACAGTTCATGGTTCTGCCTGGTGATGGGACCTTGACATCACCATCAGCTTCAAGGTTGAGGCTCATTATTCTGACTTTTTAAGTCAACACATTCTAGTCTCCCCCTGCAGTTGGTGGGTTTTTACAGATTCTTCCATCTAGATATTGCATGTGAGATACATTTCTAACTACAGATTAATTTTCCTATCAGGAATAAATATTAAAGGTTGATTTTTCTAGGCAGGGTCCAAAGGACATAGGCTGGGAATAGTGCATCTACAGTATCAACGGTCACAATATTGTGACCTCAATATTGAGGGACAAAATAATTATAAGCTTACATACATTTTCTATACCTATCCCCACATATATGTACCATGGTGATATATATACCTACAAGGTATGCAAATGTGGGTTTAAGAATAGTAAATCCTTACTTCCCTCTTTACAGTTACATGTTCGATATTTTGTCCTTCAGTACTGTGGTCATAATAGTGTGACCTGTCGATATTTAGGATTTGATAGTCCATACTACAATAGTGCAAAGCAGCACTTTTGAGACATTATCATTTACCACCATCATTCCTGGTCTGACATCTATTATTGTCTAACGCCTTTCTTTTGATGTGATCTTTTGGCATATAAGGGACAACTTTCTTGAAGAAATACAACTTTCTTTGCAGAATTCCCAACGTACCAAAGTGTCCTGCAGTAATTTCTCATTAAATAATCCTAAAGGTCTCTCCAGTCATGAAATTTGCTTATGTCCCCAAGCAGCCATCTTCAATCTCAGGCTGGGCAGCCTACCCCTCGCCTCTGACCCCACACGTAACTTCTCACTATATACTCACTGGTGTTAAGGACCACCACACGTCTACACATTGTATTTTGTAACCATCAAAGTTTTGGGCCAACTTTACCTAACAGCTGATTCAAGTCTGAGCTCATCTTCTTTTGTTTTAAAGTCAGACAAATCAGTAAATCATACCTCATCTATCAACAATCAGAACTCAACTATCAACAATCACAACTCATCTATCAACAATCAGAACTCAATTATCAACAATCAGAACAAATCTATCAATAATCAGGAATCCCCAATCAGAGCTCATCTGTGAGCAATCAGAACTCCTCTGTCAACAATCAGAACTAATTTATCAACAATCAGGACTCTTCTATCAGAGCTCATATATGAGCAATCAGAGCTCATCTATCAATGATTAGAACTCAACCATCAACAATCAGAATGCATGTATCAACAACCAGACGTCATCTATCAAGAATCAGAGGTCATCTATCAACAATCAGGACTCATATATAAGCAATAAGATTTTATCTCTCAACAATCAGCGCTCATCTATCAACAATAAAGCTTTATCTATCAACAATCAGGGCTCATCTATCAACAATCAGAACTCATCCGTCAACAATCAGAACTTATCTATCAACAATCAGGACTTGTCTATCAACAATCGGAATGCGTCTGTCAACAATCAGGACTCAACCATCAAGAATCCTAACTCACCTATCAACAATCAGAACTCCACGATCAAAAATCAGTGCTCATTTAACAACAATCAGAACAATGTTAACAGATAACAATCAGAGCTCCTCTATCAACAATCAGGACCGGTTTATGAACAATTAGAACTCACCTGTCAGCCATCAAGACTACTCGTTCATCAACAATCAGAACTCATTTATCATCAATCACAATTGATCCGTCAACAATCAGAGCTTATCTATCAACACTCAGAGCTGATTTATCAACGATAAGGTCTCAACCATCAATAATCAGGACTCAGCCATCAACAATCAAAACTCATGTATCAACTATCAGAACTCAAATATCAACAATCAGTTCTCATCTATCAAAAATCGGGACTCATCTATCAACAATCAGAGTTCTTCTATCAACAATCAGAGCTCATCTATCAGCAATCAGAACTCATCTATAAAGAATAAGGCTCATCCATCAAAAATCAGAATTCTTCTATCAAGAATCAGGACTCATCTATCAAGAAACAGGACTCATCTATCAAGGATCAGGACTCACCTATCAACAATCACAGTTGTTCTATCAAGAATCTGGTCTCATCATGAATCAGAGTTCTTCTATCAACAACCAGAGCTCATCTATCAACAATTAGAAATCATCTACCAACAATCAGGACTCATCTATCAACAATCAGAACCTCGGGGTCTGAAAGCGCAGGAAAGCACCAAACTTTTATTTTTGGTCCTGAGGGTTGCTGATACTTTGTGGTAAGTCGTAAGAATAAGTGTCACAAATGTGATTGTTGTAGAACTTAACATCCTGTTACACCAAAATAACTTCCAGAGAAATTAACTATTTTATGTTGAAAACCAGAAAGGTTGACTAAGATGGTTCTTATGCCGCATCCACCACAAAACCCGCAATCTAGTAAAATGTGTGCAGCTGACACGTCTCTGTTTATCAATGTAGAAAAAACTACTATGAAAGCTACTAGGATAGCCATGAAGATACCATCATCTTCACGTACCAATACTATGGTCTGAAATGATACTAACTATATATAACTGACCAGTTATATGTTTATGATATCAGGCTACTACATTTAGGTACTCAGTTGCAAATAAAGTGATCCTATTGCATAATTAATACAAACTTATTTTACAAATATAAATGTTTTATTATTCAATAATAATACAATCATAAAAAATATGTACATTAAATCAGAAAAATTTGAAAAACATACATACAAAGCACCTAAATCAAACATACCACATATACACTGGAGAAAAACATGTCTTATTTACAAGTAAATCACCACATCAAGAAACTAATCCAAATGATAAGATTGAGACAATTTAGAATGATAAGAATATACAGATATAGGTTATTCTAGTATATTAGTATTAATAATCTAATACACAGCCAAGGAAACAATATGAACATGGTTCTATCCAAGTGGTACTGTAGGGACCGAAGGCCTACGCGCGTTTCGGTGTTAGAGGGTATAGTGAACAACCTTCCTCAGGGCCGTTCCCAGTGGTACTAGTATATGATACTCTAATCTTGGCAGCCAAATCTTCTGGTCAGATTAATTATAGGTTTGTAGTGTTCTTTTTGATGATGTAGTCAAGAAATCTTACTTGAAGAGTCTTGTCTAACGTTTTTATAGGATATTAATTCTTTTGGCCATAGCTGCTTCACTGCAGGGCATGATGCTACCTGTTGTTCAGGGTTTGAAACACAGATTTTCATAAATGATTCTTAGTAGTTTAGGGCAAAACCATCACCCTTTCTATAAAGGTCGGATTTTCCAGAAAATGGCCCTCTAATTGGTCAAACTTCTTAAGCTGAAGGGCACGTAGCTAAATGTCAATATTCCATTTAGTATCGCTTTTGTCGGGTGTGCAGAGGGTCGTGTAACTCCTCTGTCTGCCTTTGAGAACAGCCGCAGTTCGTATATCACCTGGTTCCATTTCAAGAGTTCTCTTACATGACTCCCCAAAATCATCTCATAAGTATTTTTGTCACCACATAAGTAGACTTTAATGGTTATAATCACATCCTAGGCTGGCCACACTTCCTGAATGTCTTTCCCTTTCTTCTTCAACCATTCACAATGCGGTCTAGAAACTGACTTACATAGACCAGGCACTTGACCATCAACCATTCAGCTGAATGAAAAAGTGACCTTCATAACTCACATCCTTATTAATAAGAGGCTACAAAGAGCTTTAGCAGGATACACTCACACTAACATCAAACAACACTATTACTAATCTAGAAACTTAACAAATACCTATAAACTTTACACAAATACAACCTCACAACCATACGCAACTGATGGATCAAAACCCCAGAACAATGCAAAACATGCACACAAATCAAGAAAGTACTGTGGTGTTGTAGTAATGACAGCAGTTGCTCTACAAAAACTGATAACATAACAACCTTCTGTGACGTCATCATCGCGGGTTGGACATAAAGATGAAGCTCAAGAGGCAGCTAATCACGTCTGCTCCCACCTACCAGGGTCTAGGAAGGAACCATCTGATCAACAAGGGGGAGTCTGGTCTCACCACCGTTCCAGAACCATGCCTTGGAACACTTCCCAGAGGATAGATTTGTAAGAGTAGTGAAATGTAACCCCTTAGGCGTGGTATGTGTTGGGTTACCAATTTTCGCTACTGGATAGCAGGGGAGCCCTTACAGTTTGTAAATTGTGCTGCTTAGTCATGTTACACAAGGACTGGCTGTTGCTACACCTATTCTGACTTGCATGAAGTGATTCTGATTAGCTGGTAGCAGAACTCTGCAAATGGACCCAGTTGATGACGTGGGATTGGTTAGTTGTGTCTGAGGGGTTACATATGCGGTCTCTTCCCACTCCCACAAATCAGCATTCTAATGTGAATGTCTTGTCTCTATCCATAGCTTCTCATTCTTCTAGTTTTATTCTCCCACTCAATTATAGCCAATGTTGTTTTATAATTTTAAAGTCACGGGTCGTAGCACATTTTCATCATATCTTTCGCTCAATAAACCTTTTATTTTCTCTTGTATCATTACAGTCACTGAACTGCTTCCTTTCCTTCGTGCTTGAGAGTGACTTTGTTTTCATTGTTTGTTCGAATGAAACCCCTGACACGTGTTTCAATATCTCAGTCGAATTTAAGACGCGTACAAAGCTTAATGCCAAGGTCACTACTACATTAAGAGTCTTTTTTCCAATGGAAGCTCTCCTGCCCTATCTAGCAGGATCCAGGATACACCAAAAGCAAATGCAAAACATATACTGTGTGACGTCACCTGAACAAGTCCGCGTTCCCAAGAATCTCACATGTGCGCCATAAAAATGTCAAATGGATACAAGTCTGACATTTATCCGATATTAATGTATAAATAATAGTCCAAAGGGGAAGCTGAGATTAACTATTCCAAGATTAATCCTGAAGTAATTAACATCGCTGCCAAGTTTTCAGATTGCATATGTGTGAATTTATCATCGTTTAAGTGTGCGTATGAGTGACGTTCCATGACTCTTGTGTAAGAGAGTGAAACTTAATTGTGATTTAAAACAAACACAAACATCTCTGCGATAACACACACATCAAAAAATATCTCCATTAATGCAACATATTTGGGGGTGCAAGTCAAAAGTTATCTTTCCTCGACCCATTATTATCCACCCTTGTTGTAGACTCTTGTAGCAGCTGCACTGATAAATAAAAAACATTTTCCATCGGGTGGCAAACAAACAAGGACTGCTGAGCGCTAAGGAGCTCTGAAAAGTGTGTGACAAAGTATTCCAGCGCGAGAATGCGAGTAGGATTAACGATTTGCGTTAGTCTGACCCGTGATGCGTGGCACTTGGAATGGCTGAGTCAATGGCCCCGGCACTAGTACGTTGGACCCTCCCAAGTGTGATACGTGTTTAATGTACAAGGCTGCCACGTTTATCAAATGTACGATTGCCAAAGCTCGCAATCTTTGTTTTTTAAGGATGGGCAGCAAATTATGTGTAAAGAGGGTTTTGTAACCATAATAAAGATTTCAGTGTCTTTCCCAATTCAACTGTCAGGAAATACAGTTTGAAGTATTTCTCAACAAGCCTTGCTTAGGACGTATTGCCACACCCTGAGCATCTGCGCTGAATCCATGTGGAGGAAGAGGTGTTAAAACATGGACAGCATTTAACTTCAGTAGAGGAACTACTCCCACAATCGATTTTGAGCATAACTTGAATAGCTATCCTTGCAAGGCAGACAATCAGATGTTCCCAGAATGTTGTGATGTAGCAGACATTTTAGTGCTGTCCCTCATGTCACAATTATCATCTATATGTGACAGTTTATGCCTTATGTTAATCAAACCATTAATAGTCCCAATGTAAGTGTTCTAATGTAAAGTAGTACACTGAAAAGCCATATTACCATGCATTCACTCTAGGTTAACACTTGAAACCTGCATGTTATAGCGTTTCTATTTTATGTTTGGAGAATTAATTTGTCATTATGTTATCATTCATGATGTAAACTAATGGTCTGCATTAAAACAATATTAGACTTCGCATGGATAACGTTTTAAAATCAACACGTAATGAAGAGAATGTACTAATGTGTGATAGACACATGAAAGAGTTAACATAATCCTATTTGTTTTGAATGTATTGTAACTTGAACAAGTCTGGTTGCTTATTAATATTGAATTATGGGTTAAGATGCTAATTGTGTATTAAACTAGATGAATGTGATGTTTTAAATCATTGCTTTAGCCTAAGTGAGGCCTGTAATGCCCTGCTTCGTGACTGTGCAGAAAATGTTTAATCATTCTTGCTAACGTGAACCTTTCTTTCATATTTCGTTCTCACAAGAAAGCTAGCTTGGTAATAGATGCCTTATTGTTTTGCACAAAGAGAGTTTAAGAATTTGGCCTTGAATCTGGTACATTCCAAACTGTGGAGTGACAACATATGTAAAATGTATCAAAGTCGCATGGATGGGAACCAGTGGAACATTTCCTACCTGCTAGTAATGGGAATTCATGGCCATGTTGAACTCTGTTGCCTGATCGATTTCTATTGGATATTACACCTTCTACGTCATGTGGACTGATGGACTGACGAATCATCTTGCCCTATGAACTTTAATATATCGTTCCCCACTTTTCCCGCTCTTTACTGCATGCTGAACTCCTTGGACTCTGAGAGGTACTGCCCTCTATACCCTTGCCCCTTTGAGATGCCTTGCTGAGACTTAGATACATTTCCCTTGCCCCCGAGAGGAAGGCTCTTGACCGAGCATCTGAAATGCTAACGCCTTCCCTTTTTATTTAACTTTTGTCCATTTTAGTTAGTAAAACGTTACCCCAGATTTCCTTTTTCCAAATTCTTTTTGCCCTTTTTGTGCTTTTGGCCTGTTTGCCCAAGTGTGTTTAGCCCAGCACGTTAATCTCTGAATGGCAAATCTGTAGGATTTTCCCGTGATAACTAGCTAAAACTTAGACAATTTTAAATCGTCTTGATGTTTGTAAGAACTGAGCAGCCCTTATTTTCTGTCCATCAGGTGATTCTTCTGATGTTTTGTATTGTTTTTGTTGAATGTTTAGTTCTGCTGATGTTAGCTTGCTTGAATCTTTTACATCGCCGAGGTCAACCTTTGGTGATTTTGTATCTTTATAACTTTTTTTGAGAACTGTCTATATGACTGAGTTTGAGCTTGAAATAAAACCCCTTATCTTTACTTCAGACTGGAGTTTTCCTTGTGTAGCCACATGGGTTATACTGTTTGAACATGATTTGCTGTGAAATGTAATGCTTTCTCTCACACCCTTATGCTGGGCCCAAAGATTTATTGGCCTTGTCAAGCAATGATTCCTGTGAAGGAAGAAATGCTCCATCAGTTGTATTGTAACAAAAAAAAGATGTGCAATACACCAACAACTGAAAGATGTGGAACAAGAACCAAACTTGGACAGAAAACAGGCTTCTCGAAAATGTAATTATTACTTTTTAAGCACCAAGCACTAGTGCAAATGTGAGAATGGTAATTTGTATATGCCGGACGAATAGATCTCTGATGTTGTTACACCTTCAGGGTAGCCTTAATGATATGTTAGAAATAGGGTCCTTAGTTGGCAGAGGTTTGCACCCTGTACAAGTAGGAACTCTCATTCTAGTCAAGGTAAGGGAGTCATACAGCTCAGATAATCCCTGCTCACCCCCTTGGTAGCTTGGCTCAAGTAGTCAGGATTATCTCATAGGCAATGTGTAAGGTATTTGCACACACACACACACACACACACACAGTAACACATGGAAAACACCACAAAAGGACTTCACATCAGTTTAGAAAAACAGCCAATATTTATCGGAATAAATCAAGTCCAAAACTACAAAAATCTAACATACACAATTAACTATATCATTTTTTAAAGGTTTAAAGAGTCTTAATCCATTGGAATCAATGGCTGTAGCCTTTTAACACACAGTACCTGGGATGCGTCAAAAACAAAGACGATGCAGGCCGCAGAGGAGGTGAGGCACCTGAAAAATAAAGCAATGCATCGGTTCCTTACAAAGCAGGGAAGGAGATGCATTGGTTCCTTATTGCCAGGGGGGGTTATGTATTGATTCTCTCCTCGAAGGAGAGGTGATGCATTGGTTTCTTACTGGCAGGGGAGAGGTGATGTGTCGTTCTCTCCTCGCAGGAGAGACGATGCATCTGTTTCCGGTCACGCAGCCTCGGTTCCTTACTGCGGTGCGGGGTCGATGAGAAGGTGACACCCAGAGACAATGCATGGAAAATCCAGACATGCTGTGATAATGGAGCTGGGGAGGAACAGGAGCTGCATTGGTTCTAGAAGCGCTGCGTCGATTCTTCCACTGCAAGACAGGCACTGCAGCGATTTCTTCGACCACAAGACAGGCATTGCATCAGTTCTGCAGGTGCTGAGTCGATTTTCAGCCACGGTGCATCTATGCATGGATTTTCTTCCCTAGGACACCAGTTTCCACTTCAAGGGGCCGAGGGACTGACTAGATTTGGCACCACTTGCTAAGTCAGGACTCTCAGCAGAGGAGCCCAGACACTGGTAGATGAAGTCTTTGATGTCCCCGAGACTTCTTAACAGGAGGCCAGCTCAATTCAAGCCCTTGGAAAACCTTGGAAACCAGGATGTAGAAAGCAAAGTCTTGTCCTTTCACCCCCAGGACAGAGCAGCAGGCCAGCACTGCAAAGTAACAGGCAGAGTGGCAGTCCCTCCTATAGCATCCAGCTCTTCTTCCTGGCAGAGTGTCATCAGTCCAGAAGGATTCTAAAGTTGTGATCTCGAAGTTCCAATACTAATACCCATTTCTGCCTTTCAAGCAGGCAAGCATCAAAGGAAAGTCTTTGTAGTGCACAAGACCCTGCCTTTCTTGCCCTGACCCCAGACACACTCCAGGGCATTGGAGACTGCTTTGTGAAAGGACATGCACAACCCTTTTCATGTGCAAGTGTCAGCTCCTCCATCCATTGTAACCCAGGAAGACCCATCAGGATATTCAGGGCACACTGCAGCTCCCTATGTGTCACTGTCTAGAGTGAATTCACAGGCAGGACAGAATGGGCAAGCTAGAAAATGCCCACTTTTTAAAACTGGCATTTTCATACTGACAATTTAAAAAACAACTTCACCAAAAGTATGGATTTTTAAATTGTGAGTTCAGAGACCCCAAACTCCATATCTCTATCTGCTCACAATTGCACTCAAAAGATATTTCAAGGCAATCCTCATGTTAATCTTCGGGAGAGATAGGCCCTGCAATAGTGAAACACGAATTTAGAAGTATTTCACTATCAGGTCATTGAAAACATGTCCTACCTTTTAAATAAACTGCCCCCTGTCCATGGGGCTGCTTGGGGCCTACCTTAGGGGTGTCTTACATGTAGTAAAAGGGAAGATTTAGTCCTGGCAAGTGGGGACACTTACCAGGTCGAACTAGCAGTTCAAAACTGCACACACAGACACTGCAGGGTGGCACAATCAGTGCTGTTGCTCTACATTGCATGGGAATTTGTTTACAGCACCGTGAATTCCCAGGACTGCTTCAAGGCGCACAGAACCATTCATGCACTGTCACACCCAATCACAATGGGCCTGTTTTCTAGCTCAAAGGCCCCCCCCCCCATTTTTTAAGAAGTAGTGAACGAAGGCCCTAGAAGCATCCCTGTTTACATGTAGCACAGAAAGGCGAGACTCTTAATCATGACACCTGGCTGTCAACTTTCACAGAAACCTCGACATCATGGAAAAAGAGTTGTCATTTTACACAAAACGAACAATACTTTACACATCCTGACTCATTAGAATGTGTGTGGTAAAATGTGGAAAAATATGGCCAATAGTGGTGATATGGAATGTGCTGGCCTTATAGTACTGCTTCATATACTCATAGATGCCTTCTAGAATGGGAGTACTACTTCAGTTACTCATAGGTGCCTTCTAGAATGGGAGTGCTACTTCACATACTCATAGATGCCTTTGAGAATGGAAGTACTACTTCATATACTCATAGATGCCTCTAGGAATGGAAGTACTACTTCACATACTCATAGATGCCTTCGAGAATGGCAGTGCTACTTCATATACTCATAGATGCCTTTGAGCATGGAAGTACTACTTCACATACTCAGAGATACCTTTGTGAATGGCAGTGCTACTTCGCATACTCATAGATGCCTTCGAGAATGGAAGTGCTACTTCATATACTCATAGATGCCTTCGAGAATGGAAGTACTACTTCACATACTCATAGATACCTTTGTGAATGGCAGTGCTACTTCGCATACTCATAGATGCCTTCGAGAATGAAAGTACTACTTCACATACTCATAGATGCCTTCGTGAATGGGAGTACTACTTCACTTACTCATAGATGCCTTTGTGAATGGGAGTACTACTTCACTTACTCATAGATGCCTGTGTGAATAGAAGTACTACTTCACATACTATTGGATGCCTTCGTGAATGGGAGTGTTACTTCACTTATTCATGGATGCCTCTAGATTGGGAGTACTACTTCACTTACTCATAGATGCCTTCGAGAATGGGAGTACTACTTCACATACTCATAGATGACTACAAGAATGGGAGTACTATTTCACGTATGCATAGATGCCTACATAAATGGGAGTACTACTTCACTTTCTCATAGATGCCTACATAAATGGGAGTACTACTTCACTTGCTCATAGATGCCTTTAAGAATGGGAGTACTGCTTCACATACTCATAGATGCCTTTGTGAATGGGAGTGCTACTTCACTTACTCATAGATGTCTTCTTGAATGGGAGTACTACTTCACTTACTCATAGGTGCCATTGTGAATGGGAGTAATACTTCACTTACTCATAGATGCCTTCGAGGATGGGAGTACTACTTCACATACTCATAGATGCCTTCAAGAATGAGAGTACTACTTCACATACACATAGATGCCTTTGTGAATGGGAGTGCTACCTCACATACTCATAAATGACTTCGAGAATGGGAGTACTCCTTCACGTATGCATAGATGCATTTGTGAATGGGAGTACTATTTCACATACTCATAGATGCCTTTGAGAATGGGAGTTCTCCTTCATGTATGCATAGATGCCTTTGTGAATGGGAGTACTACCTCACATAGTCATAGATGCCTTTGAGAATGGGAGTGCTACTTCACATACTCATAGATGCCTTCGAGAATGGGAGTACTACTCCATGTATGCATAGATGACTTCGCAAATAGGAGTACTACTTCACTTACTCATAGATGTCTTTGTGAATGGGAGTACTACTTCACATACTCATAGTTGCCTTCATAAATGGGAGTGCTACTTCATATACTTATAAATGCCTTCAAAAATGGAAGTACTCCTTCATGTATGCATAGATGCATTTGTGGATGGGAGTACTACTTCACATACTCATAGATGCCTTCATAAATGGGAGTACTGCTTCATGTACCCATAAATTCCTTTGTGAATGGGAGTACAACTTAATATATTCATAAATGCCTTCGAGAATGGGAGTACTCCTTCATGTATGCATAGATGCCTTTGTGAATGGGAGTACTACTTCATATAGTAATAGATGCCTTCAAGAATGGAAGTGCTATTTCACATACTCATAGTTGCCTTCAAGAATGGGAGTACTACTTCATGTGTGCATAGATGCCTTTGTGAATGGGAGTACTACCTCACATAGTCATAGATGCCTTTGAGAATGGGAGTGCTACTTCACATACTCATAAATGCCATCGAGAATGGGAGTGCTACTTCACATACTCATAGATGCCTTCGAGAATGGAAGTACTACTTCACGTATGCATAGATGCCTTCGTGAATGGGAGTACTACTTCACTTACTCATAGATGCGTTCCTGAATGGAAGAACTGCTTCATGAACTCCTAAATGCCTTTGTGAATGGAAGTACTACTTCACATACTCATAGATGTCTTCGTGAATGGGCGTACTCCTGCACTTTCTCATAGATGCCTTCATGAATGGGAGTACTGCTTCATGTACCCATAAATTGCTTTGTGAATGGGAGTACAACTTAATATATTCATAAATGCCTTCGAGAATGGGAGTACTCCTTCATGTATGCATAGATGCCTTTGTGAATGGGAGTACTACTTCACATAGTAATAGATGCCTTCAAGAATGGAAGTGCTATTTCACATACTCATAGATGCCTTCAAGAATGGGAGTACTACTTCACGTATGCATAGATGCATTTGTGAATAGGAGTACTATTTCACATACTCATAGATGCCTTTGAGAATGGGAGTTCTCCTTCATGTATGCATAGATGCCTTTGTGAATGGGAGTACTACCTCACATAGTCATAGATGCCTTTGAGAATGGGAGTGCTACTTCACATACTCATAGATGCCTTCGAGAATGGGAGTACTACTCCATGTATGCATAGAAGACTTCGCAAATAGGAGTACTACTTCACTTACTCATAGATGTCTTTGTGCATGGGAGTACTACTTCACATACTCATAGTTGCCTTCATAAATGGGAGTGGTACTTCATATACTTATAAATGCCTTCAAAAATGGGAGTACTCCTTCATGTATGCATAGATGCATTTGTGGATGGGAGTACTACTTGACATACTCATAGATGCCTTTGTGAATGGGAGTGCTACCTCACATACTCATAAATGCCTTCGAGAACGGGAGTACTCCTTCACGTATGCATAGATGCATTTGTGAATTGGAGTATTATTTCACATACTCATAGATGCCTTTGAGAATGGGAGTACTCCTTCATGTATGCATAGATGCCTTTGTGAATGGGAGTACTACCTAACATAGACATAGATGCCTTCGAGAATGGGAGTGCTACTTCACATACTCATAGATGCCTTCAAGAATGGGAGTACTACTTCGCGTATGCATAGATGATTTTGTGAATAGGAGTACTACTTCACTTACTCATAGATGTCTTTGTGAATGGGAGAACTTCTTCACTTACTCATAGATACCTTTGAGAATGGGAATACTACTTCACATACTCATAGATGCCTTCATAAGTGGAAGTGCTACTTCAAATACTCATAAATGCCTTCAAAAATGGGAGTACTCCTTCATGTATGCATAGATGCATTTGCAAATGCGATTACTAATTCACATACTCATAAATGCCATCAAGAATGGGAGTGCTACTTCACATACTCATAGATGCCTTCGAGAATGGAAGTACTACTTCACGTATGCATAGATGCCTTCGTGAATGGGAGTACTACTTCACTTACTCATAGATGTGTTCCTGAATGGAAAAACTGCTTCATGAACTCATAAATGCCTTTGTGAATGGAAGTACTACTTCACATACTCATAGATGTCTTCGTGAATGGGCGTACTCCTGCACATTCTCATAGATGCCTTCATGAATGGGAGTACTGCTTCATGTACCCATAAATTGCTTTGTGAATGGGAGTACAACTTAATATATTCATAAATGCCTTCGAGAATGGGAGTACTCCTTCATGTATGCATAGATGCCTTTGTGAATGGGAGTACTACTTCACACAGTAATAGATGCCTTCAAGAATGGAAGTGCTATTTCACATACTCATAGATGCCTTCAAGAATGGGAGTACTACTTCACGTATGCATAGATGCATTTGAGAATGGTAGTACTATTTCACATACTCATAGATGCCTTTGAGAATGGGAGTTCTCCTTCATGTATGCATAGATGCCTTTGTGAATGGGAGTACTACCTCACATAGTCATAGATGCCTTTGAGAATGGGAGTGCTACTTCACATACTCATAGATACCTTCGAGAATGGGAGTACTACTCCATGTATGCATAGATGACTTCGCAAATAGGAGTACTACTTCACTTACTCATAGATGTCTTTGTGCATGGGAGTACTACTTCACATACTCATAGTTGCCTTCATAAATGGGAGTGCTACTTCATATACTTATAAATGCCTTCAAAAATGGGAGTACTCCTTCATGTATGCATAGATGCATTTGTGGATGGGAGTACTACTTCACATACTCATAGATGCCTTTGTGAATGGGAGTGCTACCTCACATACTCATAAATGCCTTCGAGAACGGGAGTACTCCTTCACGTATGCATAGATGCATTTGTGAATTGGAGTATTATTTCACATACTCATAGATGCCTTTGAGAATGGGAGTACTCCTTCATGTATGCATAGATGCCTTTGTGAATGGGAGTACTACCTAACAGACATAGATGCCTTCGAGAATCAATCAATCAATCAATCAATCAGTCGCATTTATAAAGCGCGCTACTCACCCGTAAGGGTCTCAAGGCGCTGTGGGGGGGGGGGGGTTCAATGCTCGAAGAGCCAGGTCTTGAGCTGCCGTCTGAAGTGAAGGTGGTCTTGTATGGCGCGAAGGTGGCTGGGAAGGGCGTTCCAGGTCTTCGCTGCTAGGTAAGAGAAGGACCTGCCTCCGGCAGTGGCTTTGCGAATGCGTGGTACGGCTGCCAGGGTTTGTCCGGTCGAGCGTAGGGTGCGAGGAGGAGTGTAGAAGGAGATGCGGTGGTTGATGAGTTCTGGTCCGCGGTTGTGCAGGGCTTTGTGTGCGTGGGTGAGGAGTCTGAAGGTTATCCTCTTGTTGACTGGGAGCCAGTGGAGTTTCCTCAGGTGTCCGGAGATGTGGTTGTGGCGGGGTATGTTCAGGATAAGTCGTGCAGCAGCGTTCTGGATTCGTTGTAGTTTCCTCTGTAGCTTGATGGTGATGCCGGCGTACAGAGCGTTCCCATAGTCCAAGCGACTGGTGACGAGGGCGTGGGTGACGGTCTTCCTGGTGTTGGTGGGGATCCAGCGGAAGATCTTGCGGAGCATGCGGAGGGTGTTGAAGCATGCTGAGGTCACCGAGTTGACCTGTCTGGTCATGGAGAGGGAAGAGTCCAGGATGAAACCGAGGTTGCGTGCGTGGTCGGTGGGTTGGGGAGTGCTGCCTAGGGCAGGAGGCCACCAGGAGTCGTCCCAGGCGGTAGGTGTAGGGCCGAGGATGAGAATGGGAGTGCTACTTCACATACTCATAGATGCCTTCAAGAATGGGAGTACTACTTCGCGTATGCATAGATGACTTTGTGAATAGGAGTACTACTTCACTTACTCATAGATGTCTTTGTGAATGGGAGAACTTCTTCACTTACTCATAGATACCTTTGAGAATGGGAATACTACTTCACATACTCATAGATGCCTTCATAAGTGGAAGTGCTACTTCAAATACTCATAAATGCCTTAAAAAATGGGAGTACTCCTTCATGTATGCATAGATGCATTTGCAAATGCGATTACTAATTCACATACTCATAAATGCCATCGAGAATGGGAGTGCTACTTCACATACTCATAGATGCCTTCGAGAATGGAAGTACTACTTCACGTATGCATAGATGCCTTCGTGAATGGGAGTACTACTTCACTTACTCATAGATGCGTTCCTGAATGGAAGAACTGCTTCATGAAATCATAAATGCCTTTGTGAATGGAAGTACTACTTCACATACTCATAGATGTCTTCGTGAATGGGCGTACTCCTGCACTTTCTCATAGATGCCTTCATGAATGGGAGTACTGCTTCATGTACCCATAAATTGCTTTGTGAATGGGAGTACAACTTAATATATTCATAAATGCCTTCGAGAATGGGAGTACTCCTTCATGTATGCATAGATGCCTTTGTGAATGGGAGTACTACTTCATATAGTAATAGATGCCTTCAAGAATGGAAGTGCTATTTCACATACTCATAGATGCCTTCAAGAATGGGAGTACTACTTCATGTGTGCATAGAAGCCTTTGTTAATGGGAGTACTACTTCACTTACTCAGATGCCTTCGTGAACAGAAGAACTGCTTCATGAACTCATAAATGCCTTTGTGAATGGAAGTACTACTTCACATACTTATAGATGCCTTCGTGAATGGGAGTTCTGCTTCATGTACCCATAAATTCCTTTGTGAATGGGAGTACTACTTAACATACTCATAAATGCCTTCATGAAAAAGAGTACATTTTCATTTACTCATACATGCCTTTGTGAATGGAAGGACTGCTTCATGAACTTATAAATGCCTTTGTGAATGGAAGTACTACTTCACATACTCATAGATGTCTTTCTGAATGGGAGTACTACTGCACTTTCTCACAGATGCCTTTGTGAATGGGAGTACTGCTTCATGTACCCATAATTGCCTTTGTGAATGGGAGTACCACTTCACATACTCATAAATGTTCTTAGTGAATGGGATTACGACTTAACATACTCATAAATGCCTTCGTGAAAAGGAGTACATTTTTATTTACTCATACATGCCTTTGTGAACTGAAGAATTGCTTCATGAACTCACAAATGACTTCGTGAATGGAAGTACTCGTTCACATACTCATAGATGTCTTAGTGAATGGGAGTACTGCTTCATGTACCCATAAATGCCTTCGTGCATGGGAGTACAACTAAACATATTTACAAATGCCTTCGTGAAAAGGAGTACATTTTCATTTACTCATACATGCCTTTGTGAATTGCCCCCTCAGTGTGGTTTCCACTCCATCTGGTGCAATATTTCTATACATTGTGTTTAAGCAGGGTGGCTGCATTCTCAGTGTCAGCCCACCTCCTGCAGATGGTTTAGCTGCTCTCAAAGTATTGCTGTAGACCTGATGACGTGCAGGTAATGCAGATCACCACACGGTCAGTATACCTGGTCAAGGAGTTCTCCTGCCACCATAGTGTCCATGCAGTAGTGAAGGTAGTACTGCTATGTCACACTTTCGGCATGCGAGGTGCAGGTAGTACTGCTGCCACCAGGGGTTCAGTATAGCCGGTGCAAGAAATACTGCTGCCATCCCATGTGTCCAGGTAGTACTGCTACTCATTGTGCAGGTAGTACGGCTGCTGTCATGCTAACCTTATGCATGATGTAGGTCGTACTGCTATGTCACACTGTGTGCCTTGTGCAGGTGTAATTGCTGATATCACACTTTACATATGCCTTGTGTGCTGTCATCACATTTTCGGTGCATGTGGCGCAGTGTTTGTCTTCATTTCGAAAGCTGGTTCTACTGTGCTGCAGATTATCATAAGGTACTGACTTATAATTCAGTGAGACATTTGTGATTTGTGATACCTGGCATCAGTCCTCCAACAACCTGGTGTACTCAGATCCTGAAAACATCCCACACAGGGAATCCAGACCAAGGGCCAGATGTATCTTCACGGCCCTTTGCGATTCGGAAATAGAGATTTTTAAGAAATCGCTATTACGGACTCTCAAAGCGCCATGTATCACATTTGCGATTCGGTGATTTCTTAAAAGTCGCAAATGCTATTACCGAATCGCAAATTGCCATACCGGCCCCATTCGCAGCATGTAAGGTGCACACATGCCAAAAGGGCATGTGTGCTTTACATGTACAATTTAAAAATGCATTTTAAATGTATTTTTACATTTTGCACATGGTTACCACCAAGTTCAACTTGGTGGTAATTAGCGATTCCTAAATGCCCAAATCGCATCAAGGAATTGCTTCTTACATGTGCTAAGGAATCGCAAATAAGGATTCCTTATTTGCGATTTCTTAGTTAGAGAGTCGCAATTTGCGACTCTCTAAACAGGGTCGCAATTTTAAGGAATCTCTATTTTAGCGATTCCTTAAAATTGCGTTCAGAATGTATTTCATACATTCTGAAATGGCTTTTTGCATTCGCAAACGGGCATTCGCACTGTTTGCAAATGCAAAATGCTTTCATACATCTGGCCCAAGTCTCACGAGAGACCAGGATTGAAATGCTGCCATCACAGTATCCACACAAATGGGGCACGCAGCACTGCTGCTGCCACACTCACTGCATGCCTTCTGCAGGTAGTAATCCTGACATCACATTTTATATGTGCACTGAAGGAAGTACTGCTGCTGCCACACTCACTGCATGCCTTGTGCAGGTAGTAATCCTGACATCACATTTTATATGTGCACTGAAGGTAGTACTGCTGCTGCCACACTCACTGCATGCCTTGTGCAGGTAGTAATCCTGACATCACATTTTATATGTGCACTGAAGGTAGTACTGCTACTGTCACACTCACTGCATGCCTTGTGCAGATATTAATCCTGACATCACATTTTATATGTGCACTGAAGGAAGTACTGCTACTGTCGCACTCACTGTAGGCCTTGTGGAGGTAGTAATCCTGACATCACATTTTATATGTGCACTGAAGGAAGTACTGCTACTGTCGCACTCACTGTAGGCCTTGTGGAGGTAGTACTGCCGCCCTCACACTGTTGGTATGCATGGTGCAAGCACTACTCCTCCCGTCACATTGTCTGTGTGTGTGGTGCAGGTACTACCGGTGCCATCACAGATTCAGTATTTGTGATGCAGGTAGTACTGCTGCTGTCACACTGTTAGTATGCGTGGTGCAGGTAGCACTTCTGCGGTCACACTGTCGGTATGCGTGGCGCAGGTAGCACTGCTACGCTCACACTGTCGGTATGCGTGGCGCAGGTAGCACTGCTGTGATCACACTGTCGGTATGCGTGGTGCAGGTAGCACTTCTGCGGTCACACTGTCAGTATGCGTGGTGCAGGTAGTACTCCTGCCCTCATACTTTCAGTACTGTTAGCTGCGGTCACACTGTCAGTATGCGTGGCGCAGGTAGCACTTCTGCGGTCACACTGTCGGTATGCGTGGCGCAGGTAGCACTGCTGTGGTCACACTGTCAGTATGCGTGGTGCAGGTAGTACTCCTGCCCTCATACTTTCAGTACTGTTAGCTGCGGTCACACTGTCAGTATGCGTGGCGCAGGTAGCACTTCTGCGGTGGCGTGGCGCAGGTAGCACTGCTGTGATCACACTGTCGGTATGCGTGGTGCAGGTAGCACTTCTGCGGTCACACTGTCGGTATGCGTGGCGCAGGTAGCACTGCTGCGGTCACACTGTCGGTATGCGTGGCGCACGTAGCACTGCTGCGGTCACACTGTCGGTATGCGTGGCGCAGGTAGCACTGCTGCGGTCACACTGTCGGTATGTGTGGCGCAGGTGGTACCGTTGCCATCACAGTGCTCACACAAATGGTGCAGGTAGTACTGCTGCTGTCACACTGTTTGCATACACCTCACGTAAGTAGAGTTACTACATGTCTGTACATCTGGCACGCGTGCACTGTTGGTGATGCACTGACACACTTTGGAGTAGATGTACGGTAGTGGGTAGTAACTGTGCCAGACGCTACATAGCTGCTGATCACGACACCAAGACTGGCTGCTCATTCTGTGTGACTTCACTGACTTGGCACTACGCCTACTTGGAAAAGGTTCTGCACCTTCTACATTACGGAGCCTATAGCGATTACCTTCTTTTGGTGTGGACACACCCGGCACTACGCTGCCCCTCATGCTGTGGTGTTGCCACACGGAAGCCTACAAGCACACGAAAACCCCAAATGCCTCTGCATATAGGCAAGCAAGACTCCCAAAGGCCTCCCACCAGTCCTGAAGGTTTCCCAAGTGCACAAAAGTCCAAAGACTATATTAGAGACACCACCTTAAACAAGTTCAACACGGCATAGGTACTCCATACAATAAGCTATGGCTGTGCTCCCTAGGGCTCTGACCTCCATCAGAAGACACTGGACAGAATTCCTAAGATACATTCAACAAACCTCAGATAGACCAAGAAGTCACCTATTGTAGGACCCAACACCACTGGATCATCCACCCGACAACGCTTCCCACACAGCGCCTTTCCAATCACATTGATAAATCATCTTTTCCACACACACATGCCCTTACACCCTCCTGCACCAAAGCAGTGTAGTCCCTGAAGCAGTGCCCACCAGGCAACACCCACTACACACCACTTTCAACAATAAACGCGCTACAATCAACTATTATATATTTAACAGTTTCCTGTTGTTTACCACAAAGTCTACAATATCTATGTTCAGCTTCGATATTGTACAATGCTCCTGCTAAATCCATTAGTGGCAACTGAGAAACCATCCAACCACATATTCCATAGATCGCATGCAGTATATTGGAAATTTCAAACCAATCATATCCAACAGGCAGCAGTTCTAGGAACATTTAATTCTCAAATTATGAATATGTTCCTTGCATGACCACTCCTGCCTGGCCCTTTTAATAGTGGCTTTCAGTGAGGACAGTGGTATGAAATCGTTTGTAGGTACACTTGCCATAACCCGAGCCCAATCACTTGCCATCTTCACCAAAGGGGTATTAATGTTGTGATCCTAGAACATCTATGACACAGACATTCAGTGCCAGCAGAGTGAGGAGCAACATACAGTGTCTCCAGGGGCGCCTCCTCCGCAATGGTGGAACAGTGTTACCCCCTGGCTAAAAGCCAGCAGATGATAAATAAACCTTGCTATTGTTTTTTCGTCATAATTTCTCATCTGCTGGCTCAGACAGCCGTGCAGGGAGAGGCCGGGGGAAGGGGAGTGGAGTGCAACTAAATGCGCATGTGCATTTGGCCAGCTGTCTTAGGCCGGCCAGACACACATGGGCACTTAGGTTTCTCCCATCCATTTGTGTTGCACAGCCAGGCTGGAGAAACTGCACAGACTCCCATGCAGTGTCTGAGCGATAGTCCAATCCGCTCAGACCAATCCTAGCACTGCTCTCATGCCAGGTTTAGCATGAGAGCAGCGCCACGGTTGCTGGGGAGCTTGTGCTGGTGTCCCAAGGACTGCTGGGACACACTCAGGAGTTAGTGTTTTTTTTAAATTGTTTCTCCCTTTCCCGTCGTCCTCCTCCCTTGACATTTGCGGTGCTGCCACTGAGTGTCTCTCTCTTCTCTCTTGTCCCGTCACCCTTTCCCCCGTTCTATGGTTAACCAACATACTGCCATTGTGTATGGTTGACTATGGATATGGAGAAGTGTGGAAACATCCATTACTCCCGTTGGATCCGGACTTAGGGCCAGATGTACGAAAAAGGCAATTTGCGACTTGCAAATTGCGAGTCCCTGCGACTCGCAATTTGCAAGTCGCAAATTGCTATGCAGTACGGTGTCTCAGACACCGACTGCAACTCGCAATGGGGTCGCAATGACCCACCTCATGAATATTCATGAGGTGGGTCGCAAATTCCGGCCCCATTGCGAGTATGGGCACTCGCTAACATGGAGGCCTGCTGTCGTCAGCAGGCCTCCATGTTAGCGACCTGCTTGTCAATAAAGCAGGTTTTTTTTTTTTGAAGTGTAGCCCGTTTTCCCTAAGGGAAAACGAGCTGCACTACAAAAAAAAACGAAACCTTCATTTCTGCATTGGGATACGCGTTTTGCGACTCGCAAACAGCAAATTTTGTCGTTTGCGAGTCGCAAAACGTTTCGTACATCTGGCCCCTAAGTGCTTTCTGACACTTAATAGTCTTCCTATCCGCTGTGTTGACTTTTGCTAAGAATTGCAGAGATGTTTAAATGGCCATTTCAGGTCAAGTACATGAAGAGGAATAGAATGAGTATTAGGTGATAAGAGTTAACCCGTCAGCAGTTGCCCTTTAATAGGATCAAGTCAGTCGCAGTTGGTGTGGACCTCAAAAGACAGAGCAGAGACCTTTTAAGGCATGGACCAAATGGGCAAGTGGCCGGGGCCCCCATCTTTCTTAGGGCCACCTGGGAAATCAAACTTTCTTTATATCTAGCTCACTTATGTCTATTCCCTTATCTCTGCTCTCGGCCTATCTCTACCTCTGTGTCGGTCTCTCTTTGCCAGGTGGCATCTTAAGGATTTTTTTGGGGGGGCATGCAAAGATATGTTTCAAGTGTCTTTGTGTGAACCCCGCTTCTGAAAGTTTGCCTAACATCATATGGCCTTCAATTAGCAGAAAATGGGTAGTAACATTATGAACGCGTACTGGGGGCCCCAAAAATCCTTAAAGCGACACTCAGAGAAGCCTTAAGTCAAATGTGATGTGACCTTTGCAATGCAACCTATTATGAGAAGTTCTTGGGAACATTTAGCAATCAATCAATGAGAAGGTTTGTCGAGAGCTTCTGGTCACCCATGAGGGTATTTAGGTGCGGTAAACGATTTGTAATTAAAATTAAGGGATCCACTCGTAATAGCTTTAGACATATAGGGCCTGATTACAACTTTGGAGGAGGTGTTAATCCGTCCCAAAAGTGACAGTAAAGTGACGTATATACCACCAGCCGTGTTACAAGTCCATTATATCCTATGGAACTCGTAATACGGCTGGTGGTATATCCGTCACATTTGGGACGGATTAGCACCTCCTCCAAAGTTGTAATCAGGCCCATAATTTTTCACAGAAAATGTCTGTTTCCAAGAAAGAGAGCTGTGAACTGACATTCTCACTAACTGTACCATGCCACACCATCAACTGCACATCGCATCATAGCTGTTTACCTGGCTAGCCAGGCTGACTAGGAAATAACCAAGGAGAAAGTAGACCCAATATGGATAGTAACTGATGAACTGTTTCCTGCTTACAGTGCACCGTGAAGGTAATCACACGTGGAAAATAAATTCAAAAGTCAACCATACAATACATCACAGGAGGAACTATACCATCCGATCCAATATATATGTCAATGTAATTGAACAGTGCCTGGACAAGAATCCAGCTGTGCCTTTATATACGCAAATCATCTCTAAAGACAGGGTCCACGTTTCTCCTTCTGGGTAAATTTTTGTGTTTCTCTTTAGATCCCCAGGTCTCTGGGACTACAGAAGGAAGCCTACATCTTTTTATACAGACTAGAAAGCAATCTTCATGGGCACAATCTTCATAAACTGGGCAATAGACAAACCATGACCCATCCCAACCAAAAATATCAAATCTCTTCAATACACCAAACACATGACAAATATCTTCAGCAGGATCAAACAACTTATTTTTCTTTCACATTAAGCAGACACCTAATAAATCTGTATAAACCACATGAGACAAATACAAACGAATGAGGGACATTTTGGTAAAAGTAAGAAAGGGCTGCCCAGATTTAAAAAGTGCTTCGGTGCCACAGTGATGGTAGAAGGCACTATACATACCCTGATCACATAACAAAATATGTTGATTTTAATAAAGTTTTTTACAGAATGAGCTAGGAGGTATAAACTAAAAGCTGGCCTCAGGCAAGGATGCACTTACAGGTTTCAGATCAAAATGATATAATCTTCTTACCTTCAAACTTTTTCTTTCCACAGTAAAATCCAAACAATGAAAACCCCATGGTTTCCCACAACTACAGATCCATGGAGTTCCTGAAGTAAAAAAAAAGGTAATTTATTTATTTTATTATGTATTTATTCAATCATTTTATAGCCAGAGCCAGTTAAATTATGCACCAATACCGAATCAAATTATGCGGCATGGATGACAATTATGCAGCACATAAAACACACAATGGGGCATATTATCTGGTAAAAGACATAATAAGTGGTGCATTCTGTGGCATGATGATCCAGCTATTGTGACATTTCAACACACATGTATTGATACAGAATGAATCCCAGTGCTCGAGACAATGTGGATGTTTCCTAATATAAGCACATTAAGCTCATACTATTCAAATTGTTAATTATCAAGAGTTGGTGATTTTATCTAGTATGAAGAATTAGAACATTTATTCAGTATTGTTCTCTCTTCCTCTCCCAGAAAAATGGTCCATGTCAGAAACATGCAGTGGTGTACTCAGTGGAAAATAAACCTGTATGTACACACAGTAGGCTCATCTCAGATATGTGAAAATAACCTGTATGTACATACAGTAGGCTCATCTCAGCTAAGTGAAACTAAACCTGTATGGTGAAACTAAACATGTATGTACACACAGTAGGCTCATCCCAGCTATGTGAAACTAAACCTGTATGTACCCACAGTAGGCTCATCTCACCTATGTGAAACTAAACCTGTATGTACCCACAGTAGGCTCATCCCAGCTATGTGAAACTAAACCTGTATGTACACACAGTAGGCTCATCTCAGATATGTGAAAATAACCTGTATGTACACACAGTAGGCTCGTCTGAGGTATGTGAAACTAAACATGTATGTACACACAGTAGGCTCATCCCAGCTATGTGAAACTAAACCTGTATGTACCCACAGTAGGCTCATCTCAGCTATGTGAAACTAAACCTGTATGGTGAAACTAAACATGTATGTACACACAGTAGGCTCATCCCAGCTATGTGAAACTAAACCTGTATGTACATACAGGGGGTCATTCTGACCCTGGCGGCCGGTGGCCGCCAGGGCCACCGACCACGGGAGCACCGCCAACAGGCTGGCGGTGCTCCCACGAGCATTCTGACCGCGGCGGTTCAGCCGCGGTCAGAAGCGGAAAGTCGGCGGTCTCCCGCCGACTTCCCGCTGCTCGGGGGAATCCTCCATGGCGGCGGAGCGCGCTCCGCCGCCATGGGGATTCTGACACCCCCTACCGCCATCATGTTCCTGGCGGGTCTCCCGCCAGGAACAGGATGGCGGTAGGGGGTGCCGCGGGGCCCCTGGGGGCCCCTGCAGTGCCCATGCCAATGGCATGGGCACTGCAGGGGCCCCCGTAAGAGGGCCCCACTGTGTATTTCAGTGTCTGCAATGCAGACACTGAAATACGCGACGGGTGCAAACTGCACCCGTCGCACCCCTGCAACTACGCCGGCTCAATTCTGAGCCGGCGTCCTCCTTGCAGGGGCATTTCCTCTGGGCCAGCGGGCGCGCTTTTGGAGAGCGCCCCCCGGCCCAGAGGAAATGTTTGAATGGCCGCTGCGGTCTTTTGACCGCGGTGCGGTCATTTGGCGGCGGTACCTTGGCGGACGGCCTCCGCCGTCCGCCAAGGTCATAATCACCCCCACAGTAGGCTCATCTCAGCTATGTGAAACTAAACCTGTATGTACACACAGTAGGCTCATCTCAGCTGTGTGAAACTAAACCTGTATGTACACACAGTAGGCTCATCTCAGATATGTGAAACTAAACATGTGTGTGCACACAGTAGGCTCATCCAAGCTATGTGAAACTAAACCTGTATGTACACACAGTAGGCTCATCCCAGCTATGTGAAACTAAACCTGTATGTACCCACAGTAGGCTCATCTCAGCTATGTGAAACTAAACCTGTATGGTGAAACTAAACATGTATGTACACACAGTAGGCTCATCCCAGCTATGTGAAACTAAACCTGTATGTACATACAGTAGGCTCATCTCAGCTATGTGAAACTAAACCTGTATGTACACACAGTAGGCTCATCTCAGCTGTGTGAATCTAAACCTGTATGTACACACAGTAGGCTCATCTCAGATATGTGAAACTAAACCTGTATGGTGAAACTAAACATGTGTGTGCACACAGTAGGCTCATCCAAGCTATGTGAAACTAAACCTGTATGTACACACAGTAGGCTCATCCCAGCTATGTGAAACTAAACCTGTATGTACCCACAGTAGGCTCATCTCAGCTATGTGAAACTAAACCTGTATGGTGAAACTAAACATGTATGTACACACAGTAGGCTCATTCCAGCTATGTGAAACTAAACCTGTATGTACCCACAGTAGGCTCATCTCACCTATGTGAAACTAAACCTGTATGGTGAAACTAAACATGTATGTACACACAGTAGGCTCATCCCAGCTATGTGAAACTAAACCTGTATGTACACACAGAAGGCTCATCCTAGCTGTGTGAAACTAAACCTGTATTGTGAAACTAAACATGTATGTACACACGGTAGGCTCATCTCAGCTATGTGAAACTAAACTTGTGTGTGCACACAGTAGGCTCATCCCAGCTGTGTGAAACTAAACCTGTATGTACATACAGTAGGCTCATCTCAGCTGTGTGAAACTAAACCTGTATGTACACACAGTAGGCTCATCTCAGATATGTGAAAATAACCTGTATGTACACACAGTAGGCTCATCTCAGCTATGTGAAACTAAACCTGTATGGTGAAACTAAACATGTATGTACACACAGTAGGCTCATCCCAGCTATGTGAAACTAAACCTGTATGTACCCACAGTAGGCTCATCTCAGCTATGTGAAACTAAACCTGTATGGTGAAACTAAACATGTATGTACACACAGTAGGCTCATCCCAGCTATGTGAAACTAAACCTGTATGTACACACAGTAGGCTCATCTCAGATATGTGAAAATAACCTGTATGTACACACAGTAGGCTCATCTCAGCTATGTGAAACTAAACCTGTATGGTGAAACTAAACATGTATGTACACACAGTAGGCTCATCCCAGCTATGTGAAACTAAACCTGTATGTACCCACAGTAGGCTCATCTCAGCTATGTGAAACTAAACCTGTATGTACACACAGTAGGCTCATCCCAGCTGTGTGAAACTAAACCTGTATGTACACACAGTAGGCTCATCTCAGCTATGTGAAAATAACCTGTATGTACACACAGTAGGCTCATCTCAGCTGTGTGAAACTAAACCTGTATGGTGAAACTAAACATGTATGTACACACAGTAGGCTCATCCCAGCTATGTGAAACTAAACCTGTATGTACCCACAGTAGGCTCATCTCACCTGTGTGAAACTAAACCTGTATGGTGAAACTAAACATGTATGTACACACAGTAGGCTCATCCCAGCTATGTGAAACTAAACCTGTATGTACCCACAGTAGGCTCATCTCACCTGTGTGAAACTAAACCTGTATGGTGAAACTAAACATGTATGTACACACAGTAGGCTCATCCCAGCTATGTGAAACTAAACCTGTATGTACCCACAGTAGGCTCATCTCACCTGTGTGAAACTAAACCTGTATGGTGAAACTAAACATGTATGTACACACAGTAGGCTCATCTCAGCTATGTGAAATTAAACCTGTATGTACACACAGAAGGCTCATCCCAGCTGTGTGAAACTAAACCTGTATGTACACACGGTAGGCTCATCTCAGCTATGTGAAACTAAACTTGTGTGTGCACACAGTAGGCTCATCCCAGCTGTGTGAAACTAAACCTGTATGTACATACAGTAGGCTCATCTCAGCTATGTGAAACTAAACCTGTGTGTACCCACAGTAGGCTCATCCCAGCTGTGTGAAACTAAACCTGTATGTACACACGATATGCTCATCTCAGCTATGTGAAACTAAACCTGTATGTACACACGGTAGGCTCATCTCAGCTATGTGAAACTAAACCTGTGTGTACCCACAGTAGGCTCATCTCAGCTATGTGAAACTAAACATGTGTGTACCCACAGTAGGCTCATCTCAGCTATGTGTTAAAGCCTTCCTTTGGTGTCTCAGTGCCTGTTGTGTACTCACTCCATGGGGCTTCTTGTGGTACATCTCTACAACAAATAACACCCCTGGTTAACAGAATTTGTACACTTTGGTGCAGTTTTATCATTCTTTCAGGCAATGTAGCCAGCCACCTCACTGCGCCGCGCTGAATGAAAGGGAAAGGGCAGGAACATATTGGTGCATTCCTGTCCTTTCCTAGCACCTGCGCACTTTAGGCTACCTAGCGCCATCCCAGCCACCCTTGAGACAAGGTGCCATGGTTGTAGTGAGGCTTGCTTTTGTGCAGGAAGGAATACCTTCATGCACAAAAACGATCCTGGGAGGCATTTTTCTCTTTCTATGTGTGCTGCAGGATGCAGCTCATATAGAAAGAGTTAAAAACAAGGAGAAATAAAGATATTTCTCCTGTGAGCTCCATCCTGCAGCACACATAGTAAGAGAAGAAAACTAGGAGAAATACAGATATTTCTCCTGAAATGCCTCACCTGAGGAGGCACAGCATTTTGACGCATTCCCAGGTCTGCAACAAATGGTAAATCTGGGACTGTGCCAAAATCCATGGGTGGATGCGTGGGAACACCCACGCTCCATCGAAGGAACGTCTCACTGCTGCAGAGTAACGCAAAGCAGCGATTTGCACTGTTTGCATTACTCTAGCTTTATCAAGCCCTGCAGGGCCACGCAAGGTGTGGTTTGATAAACCTCACTTAGGTTTTGTATTGCCCTTGCACCCCCCTTGCATGGCATATGGGCCACGCTAAACCTTGATAAATCTGACACATAATATCTGGCATGTGGGTGCCTCCTTGTGATTCACATCGGATCTCGAAAATAGACCCAAAGTTCCTTTAATCTATGCTGCTTCCAGAAGACCAAAAAGTAACAATTAAATGGCATTGTATGTGACGATAGCGCGCTCACCGGTTCAGCTGTGTATTGGGTCTCACCTTACCTCTTAAAGTGGACTTTGTCTTCTGTGATTTAGTGTTCATCGCCCTGCCTGTCTACCACCTAACTTATGGCACATCACTCAGTTCTCAGTGCTTGGCCTTCTCGTCTTCTCCTTGTTTACCAAGGGCCTGATTTAGACATTGGCAGAGGTGGTACTCCGTCACAACAGTGACGGATATCCCATCGTTCGAAATCTAAATCTCATTCGATATAATGGGATTTAGATTTCAGCGGACGGGATATCTGTCACTATTGTGATGGAGTAACGCCTCCGCCAATATCTAAATCGGGCCTCAACTCTCTTTCAGGCTACTTAACTGTCTATCTTCTGACTCGTGTTTCTCTTCCCTCACTTTCTCATCATACCACATGGCATATGCTTCCAGCGGTCCAACAACAATTCAACATGAATGATGCTCTTGCAACTCAACCTGAACTCCACCAAAACCAAGATATTATATCTCCCTGCATCCACTTCACCAGCCAACCTGGACTCAACTTTCCACTTCTCACTTGATATCCTAAATCAGAGGTTCTTAACCTTTTGACTTCTGTGGACCCCAACAAAATATCTACTAGAAGCCAGAGCCCCTGACATAAGCAATTTCTACAATTTGAACCCGGAAACAATATGCAAAAATACAGGAAAACATGTATATCAAGCAAATACACAAATTATTAAATATTTTATTTAATTCACAAACAAAATATATACAGAAATCGAAATTTTTATTTTAATACAAAGTTTACTAAAAATCTGCAAATTATTCACCAGGTGGTGTATTTGAGCTACATATTTATAATTGTGTCCCAAAATAAGAGACTGGTGTCGGGTAAGTCCTTTACAGTGTTCCAAAACAGGGCAACACCTTCATCTCAGAGCATTCGTTGTAGGAGTCGTGCACTAGTGAACCTGTGAGCCGGCAACGGCTGGGCAAAAACCTCAAGAGTGAACAAGTGGCAGCAGGTGGTGGGGATGGGCACTCACTTTTGGAGACCAGGCAGGGGCGTGGCTTCGGGGGTGGGGTTTGGTGCATTGCACCGCCCTAAAAATTGTATTCTGTAGTAAATAGTTGGGTACCGGTGCTTTCAGACATGGTGAGGGGTTTGTCGGATTTCACCCTGGATGTTTACATGCACACACAGAAATACACACATGCTTCCTCCTTTCTGCTTTAAAACTTGATTAGTTTAAAACTATTGTCTTCAGTCCCCCAACAATCCACACTCCTCTCTCTCCACTTGCTCTTAACGCCCCCTTGTGTCCTGCTTCTCATAATGTTTTTAACAAGCTATGCCAGCATGATTGTAGGGAAATCTGGAGCTTACAACCCCCAATCTTACTGACCGAGCGATGCCTCTGAGCCCACTCCTAGTTTCCATCATCATCATCAGGCTTTGATCCATATCAAGAGAGAAAGATTAGAAAGGCTGAAAGGAGGAATAAAGTAGAAAACAGTCCAGTGGGAGAAAAGAAACGAAAAGAAACTGCTGAGTGAGACAGGAAGTGTGGGGCGGTGGAATCCCCACTATGAAGCCTTGGGGTTTAACAACCTCTGCATTCAGCAGCACTGGGGGTGGGACCCTAAGAAGAACTTTGGACCTAGCTGTGATCCTTTTAGGCGCCCCCTATCTCTGTCCTTGGAACTATTGTTCCAGATGCCTGGATTTCAGTCTTGTGTGCAGGCTCCATTCACAAAGCCATTTACAGCTGTAAACACTTGCCTAGGGCTGGAAACTGCTTCGCCTACTCCTGACAGCTGTCCACAAAGGATGCCTGCCAGCCATAAAGTGCATTACTGCTTTGTAATTTCCCACCAGAGGTACAGAATTAAGCACTTGCAAACGCAAGGTATGGGGACATGAGGAGCAAAGCGTGGTTTGCCCTTAAAATTGTGACTGTGTCCATTCACCAGCACCTAAAGCTGTGGAGGGCTGTGGTAACCCTCTTTCCAGTTTTGGAAAGCGAATGGATCACCCCAATCTTAGATGGGGTGTAGGGGGACAGGGTTCTCCAAAGAGGAAAATTATTCGCTCTGTGGGAAGAAAATAAAACAAACAAAATGTGTGTTTCCACTTTGGGCTGTCTTTCTGTGTGCATTATTGTACTCTCCATACAATTACACATTTGGGAAATAGTGAACTTTGAAAAAATAACGTGAGTCGCTCTGTAGCCCCCTGAAGGTGCACCAGGCATTCTACGGCTGAGTTTTGTGAAAAAGGGGAAATCGCAAATTTGCCCCTGCGAGGAATAGTATTTCTAGGAGTATCCGATATATGTTACTCTGTGACCAGGGCCCTGTGCGTTTACGAAACACAAACAAACATAACATAATGTGAAGAGTGGAACCGGAGACGTGTGGTCTTTTCAAACAGTGTGTTAATTGCACTATTGTTGCACACATCTTGCCAGGCCCACCCAGATGGTGCCAGCCTGGAGCTGGTCTGGGGCCTGTAGGAGGTTTGCTGCCGGCTCTTAAACGCAGGTTGGTGAGACGGCAGAAATCAAGAAATCAATTGGCTTTTGCCTGGAACAGGTCAGAGGGCACGCATAGGTACAGTATGGGTGAGTCACAAGAGGAAATAGACACATACAAAATGTCCACGTGTGTTAGGAACGCATGCCTAATGCACACAAACAGATGCACATCAAGCAAATATGCATTCCGACTAGCATTGAACATTTGGGATGAGATTGAAAATCAGATCCCAAGTTAAACCTATTCGTGGGCAACATTGCATATTTTTTTCCCATTTCTGAAATGCATTGTTGCCTGCGTGAAAATTGTAGGCATATAACAGTCACGTGAGGCACCTGACCAATGTATTGGGTGGTCACCTGCGTGAAAACTCTACCTGAAACTTGTCCTTGAGTGCACAATTCATGCGAGGTTTCTGCCCAATGCATTTTTTTTTGCGGTGAACGTTACTGGAACTAGTCCTGCGGTCGTGCCCACATCCAGTTTCACAGTTCGCACTAAGCATTTTCTAAGTTAGCTAAATTCCCATGTGTAAAAACTATAAGAAAATCGCAAACTATACAAAGTACAGGAGGCCCAATAATCGGGGTTTACACAAGATTACGTGCGCATAAAAAACTTGCCAAAGCCTACTCAAGTCACACGTGTCCTAGGTCACAAACTCGTGCTCCCCTCCCACTCCTTCATCTGTCAGATATGCCTTTCTTCTATACTGTATTGTGAAATAGCCACTAAAGTTAAGCATTTCTACTAGAATATAATTAGGCCTCCTTACGCACAGTCCATGTTCTGTGACCATCCACCCGTGGCTCCAGCATCGGTAATTTACGCACAGCCACAGTCCATGCTCTACGGCCATCCAGTCGTGCTCCCCGCATCTCCTGCTTACGCACAACCACAGTCCTTGTTCCACGGCCACCCAGCCATGGAACCCGCATCCCCTGCTTACGCACAGTCCTTGTTCTACGGCAACCCAGCCATGGCTCCCGCATCCCCTGCTTACGCACAGCCACAGTCCATTTTCTGTGACCATCCACCTGTGGCTCCAGCATCGGTAATTTACGCACAGCCACAATCCATGATCTACGGCCATCCAAACGTGCCTCCCCATCCCCCCGCATCCCCTGCTTACGCACAACCACAGTCCTTGTTCCACGGACACCCAGCCATGGCTCCCGCATCCCCTGCTTACGCACAACCACAGTCTTTGTTTCACGGCCACCCAGCCATGGCTCCCGCATCCCCTTCTTACGCACAGTCCTTGTTTCACGGCCACCCCGCCATTGATCCCGCATCCCCGCTTACGCACACTCCTTGTTCCACGGCCACCCAGCAAGGGCTCCCGCATCCCCGCTTACGCACACTCCTTGTTCCACGGCCACCCAGCCATGGCTCCCGCATCCCCGCTTACGCACACTCCTTGTTCTACGATCATCCAGCCGTGTCTCCTGCTTCCCCTGCTTACGCACAACCCCGAGGCATTTTTCTATGACAATCCACCCATGGTTCCCTCATCCCCTACTTATGCAAAGTCATTGTTCTACAAATATCCAGTCGTAGGTCCTTCCTCCCCTGCTTACGCACAGCCACAGTCCATATTCTACACATTATCTAGCAGTGGCTCCCACATCCCCTATTTACACTAAGCCACAGTCCATGTTCTATGACCATGCACCGTGGCTCCTGGACCTCTGCCATTGTTCTCCGACCATCCAGCCATAGCTCCCGCATCCCCCGCTTACGCACAGCCAAAGTCCATGTTCAACGACCATCCATCCACCCACCCGTGGCTCCCACATCCCCTACTTGCGCACAGCCACAGTCCATGTTCTACAACAATCCACCCCTGGCTTCCGCGTCCACTGCCTATCCCGCATTCCCTTCTTACACACAGACAGTCCATGTTCTACGAATATTCACCGTGGCTCCCGCATCCCCTGCTTTTGCACAGCTAAATCAAATGAAATCAAATCATTAACATTTATAAAGCGCGCTACTCACCCGTGCGGGTCTCAAGGCGCTAGGGGAAAAAGGGGGGGGGTTACTGCTGCTCGAAAAGCCAGGTTTTTAGGAGTCTCCGGAATGCGGAGTGGTCCTGGGTGGTCCTGAGGCTGGTGGGGAGGGAGGTCCAGGTCTTGGCTGCCAGGAAGGAGAAAGACCTCCCACCCCCCGTGGAGCGGCAGATGCGAGGGACGGCAGCGAGCGCGAGGCCAGAGGAACGGAGGAGGCGGGTGGGGACGTAGAAGCTGAGGCATCGGTTGAGGTATTCCGGTCCCTTGTTGTGGAGGGCTTTGTGTGCGTGGGTGAGAAGTCGATAGGTGATCCTTTTGCTGACTGGGAGCCAATGCAGGTGTCTCAGGTGTGCGGAGATGTGGCTGTTGCGGGGTACGTCGAGGATGAGGCGGGCCGAGGCGTTTTGAATGCGTTGCAGGCGATTTTGGAGTTTGGCGGTGGTCCCAGCGTAGAGGGTGTTGCCGTAGTCCAGGCGGCTCGTGACAAGGGCGTGGGTCAGGGTTTTTCTAGTGTTGGCGGGGATCCAGCGGAAGATCTTGCGGAGCATGCAGAGGGTGAGGAAGCAGGCGGAGGACACGGCGTTGACTTGCTTGGTCATGGTGAGAAGAGGGTCCAAGATGAAGCCGAGGTTGCGGGCGTGGTCTGCGGGGGTCGGTGCGGTGCCGAGGGCCATGGGCCACCAGGAGTCATCCCAAGCGGAAGGGGTGTTGCCGAGGATGAGGACTTCCGTTTTGTCAGAGTTCAGCTTTAGGCGGCTGAGTCTCATCCAATCTGCGACGTCCTTCATACCCTCTTGTAGGTTGGTCTTGGCGCTGGCGGGGTCCTTGGTGAGGGAGAGTATAAGTTGGGTGTCGTCGGCGTAGGAGGTGATGATGATGTCGTGCTTGCGTACGATGTCGGCGAGGGGGCTCATGTAGACATTGAAGAGTGTCGGGCTGAGCGATGAGCCTTGAGGTACGCCGCAGATGATCTCGGTGGGGTCTGAGCGAAACGGTGGGAGGTAAACTCTTTGGAGACGGTTTGAGAGGAAGGAGGCGATCCAGTCCAGGGCCTGGGCTTGGATCCCTATGGAGCGGAGGCGGGTGATTAGTGTGCGGTGGCAGACGGTGTCGAAGGCAGCCGAGAGGTCGAGGAGGATGAGGGCGACTGTTTCACCGTTGTCCATCAGGGTTCTGATGTCGTCTGTGACTGAGATGAGGGCGGTTTCCGTGCTGTGGTTGGTTCGGAATACGGTTTGTGAAGGGTCGAGCAGGTTGTTGTTTTCCAGGAAGGTGGTCAGCTGTTTGTTGACGGTCTTCTCTATTATCTTGGCTGAGAAGGGCAGGAGAGAGATGGGGCGGAAGTTTTTCAGGTCGCTCGGGGCAGCCGTAGGTTTCTTTAGTAGGGCGTTGACTTCGGCGTCTTTCCAGCATTCGGGGAAGGTAGCAGAAGAAAAAGAAGAGTTGATGATGGCCTGGAGGTGCGGGGCGATGATGTCGTCGGCTTTATTAAAGATGAAGTGAGGGCAGGGGTCCGAAGGGGCGCCGGAGTGGATAGAGTTCATGATGGATTTGGTTTCTTCAGTGTTGATGTGGGTCCAGTCGATGAGGGTGATGGCCGGGGGTGCGGGTTCGGTGATGCTTGGTTGGGTCTGGTGTCCGAAGCTGTCGTGGAGGTCGCTGACCTTGCGAGTCTTACAGTCCATGTTGTACCACTATCCCCACCCGTGGCTCCCGAATCCCCTATATATGCACTTACTATGAAACATCTGCATATACTGATTCCCACCTACTCAACCTTTATCAGTATCACCTGAAATGTACCATAAGACCTTGAAGTGTGTAACCTACACCACCTTCCCTATGGTCCGTTTGGCTCATCAACACCCCCCCCCCCCCCACCCCCCCCCCCCCCCTGCCGCAATGTTGCTGTGCTTCAACCACCAGGTGAGCAGTGCAATGTGCCCCTTTCAAAGCAAGGAAACAACAAACCTAGGCGTAGGTGTGTCCAGGAAAATGGAATGTAAATCTGGCGACTAACCTCAACACAGGAACATCTCGGGTATTCACATGAATAAATGCAGTGAGCACCTATCTTAACCCCAAAATAATCTGATGCGTCAAGACTGTATCCAAATATTTATAGGGAGGATGTATTGTTATTTATTCATTTTTGAAGGTGCTTATATAGCAGAAGAAGCCTTCAATGCGCTGTCTTACAAATCAATGAGAGTCAGGAGTTTGAATCCTGGCAGGGCTGCCTCAGCTTTTCATCTTTCTGAGGCCAGTAAATACGACATTATTACATTTGGAAATAGCAGCACCTGTTCAGTCTAGCGCTTAAAATAGCAGAAGTGTGCAATAAAGTGCTGTGTAAAAGAACAATTATCAGCACTGGAACAGAGTCCAAAAGACGAGGCCGCGTTTGGCACGCGACCCGTGCGCAGTAATCAGCGCCTTGAAGTGCAGGTACGCAGGGAACGGGAGTGGAGAAGTGCGCTGACGGCGTCCAGTGTTCATGGTCCAGGGAGGCACGGACGCTTCAGATTCTGCAGCCCTCACCTCCTCAGGAAGCCCGGATAGAGATCAGTGCCTGATGCGATCTAAGGGCGAGGAGAGACACTGCAGCGACGTGTGAGCCCGGGAAACAGGCCAAGAGTCTGCGCAGGAACCGCAGCTGCGTGGCAGACATTGGCAGTGATGCCCAGCCGTGGGACACTGGCCCTGAAGTGACCTGGCTGGAGCGGGACGCAAGCGCTGGCAAAGCCAGTAGGTCTGGCCTTGTTAAGCTGGTACAATGTTTAAATGAAAACTTGCCACGTTTTAAACGTGGCAGCTATATAGCTGTGATATTTTTTTATTCTAAAAAAACACAGTAAAGATCACATATGGTGTTACCACCTTTCCATGAGAAAAGAATCCAGCCATTTGTTGTTGTTTTAAGAGATCGCAAAAGCCTGGAGCTGATACCAAATAGACTTTAAACAAATTATTACGTATTCATTCCTAGCATCACTTTTCTAACTCTTTCTGAATAAATATCAGTCAGGGATGTTAACTCTAAAACACATTTAAAATCGCTTTCTACGTATATTTGTTGTATGCACAGATAGGGGCTAAAGACACTTGGTTTGAGGGATTTTTCTTATTTTTGTACCGGCCAGGGCATTATAATACCAGCGGTGCCAGTAGAAAACCGGTCAGGTGGCAACCCTAACCACACATGACTGTCACAGAAATAGCCTTAAAGGGCTGTTGTATGTGGAATGGGAACAGAAAGCCTTTCCCATTGGCGCAAGGAAACGGTATTACTGGCTCTAAATTACTTTACACGAAGACAATAAGAAAAGAACAAAGAATGGAACGAAACGAAAGGAAAGGAAAAAAAGAAAAAAAGCATTGGCAAAGTAAAGATATGGCCAGCAGCCATTGAACTATGTGCACTTTGAAGGTGGATGTGCGCATGTTGTAAGGAAAATGCTGTCACCCATAGGGCAAGAGAGCCAATGGCTTCCGCTAGCCGCCCCGATGACCCATGCTATGGTCAGGGGATGCAAAGTGTGAACTGCAGCGTGGGGCTCAAAGTCCCTTTACGTCTGTATAAGAAATAGGGTTATTAGTTGTGCAGGATGTGAGTCTTTCACTAGTAATACACATGCAACTTCCCCTCACTGGGAACTAAGGGCCATATGTACGAAGACTTTTTCCCATAGACACAGAATGGGTAAAAACCTTTGCTACATCTGGCCCTAAGTACCCAGTTGTGGCTCTTGACTCACTCTGGGTACCGATGCAGGGCAGCTCTAGGCCTCGTCAGGGGAGGTGGAGTGGTTTAGTACCCCCGGCTCACTGGAACGCAACAACACTCAATAAATTATTGTACAGTAAGTGATTTTTCTTATAAAAAAGAAAGGTACCTTTTTCTGTATGTATCACTAAATATATGAATTTAGGGCCTGATCCAGTGCTTGGCAGAGGGGCTACTCCGTCACAAGGTGGACCGATATCTAGTCCGCCAGAATCTAAATCCCACAGGATATAATAGGATTTATATTTCAGCACCCTGGATATTTGTCACCGTCGTGACAGAGTAACCCCCTGCCAAACTCCTATTCAGGCCCTAAGTCACAAATATGTGCATATTTTTAGTGACACCCTCAGTACAGTACACATCCCTAGCAAGCCCCGAACCTGTTAAACCACAATAACCCACATATATCTATCACCATATCACAATATAGGGGGATGTCATTCTCAAAAAGGCAGGCCTACTGTCTTTGTCAGGGCATTACCATATTAATAAAGGTAAAATATGTTAAGAACAACCAGTACAACACCACTTAAAATTAACAGGGACGATGCCATCGTTCAATAACACTTGTAATGCATCATCACATAATCAAATGTCAACACTGTCAAGAAATCATGTTCAAACAGTTCAGTCTGTGCATCGCTCTTATTTTTATTTTTACAATGCTGCTGCTACTACAGCCAAAGAACCAATCAGCAGCGATCCCTGCACTTCCAGAGCCGAAGGGCTTAAGAACACATGAAAAATCTCCAAGGGGTAAAGATTTCACCCTCTTGAAGACTTAGGGCAACTTTTGAGAGGGGCCCAGGTGAGGGCTGTAGCAGTCCTGGCAGTCTCCAAAATTATATTGAACACGTGAGTGGTGCCCCTGTGCCCTCTGGCGGCACCACAAGGAGAAAACTGTAAATGTGTAAGTGCCCCAGAGGATTCTGGGATGGTTCTTTTTCTCCAAGCAGTGGCTTTGCTGCGGGCATTTTAATTTATTTGTCTTTTTTTTTTAATCAAAAGTGCCCTTGCACTACAACTTTACATTTTTTTAAACTGGCAGTTGGCCCTGCCCCTTCCATGGGGCTCTTGGCATGTGCACAGTTTGGGGGCCACAGAGGAAGCCCACTTCTGTGTGGCCCATCGGCAGCTGCTGCCAGCACAGTTGTTGTGTACCAGCAAGGAGCTGGCATCCTTTTGTTTGTCCACACTCGCTGCCAGGGGCTGCAATGCTGGGCGCCATCTAGCCCTCCGCAGACACAGGCATGGCGAGCGAGGGCAGGCACCCAGCGATGCCCCTGGGATCTGGCTCTCCTTGGGTGCTCCATGGTTCAGAGCATGATGGACCTCTTAATTCACCAGCTGTCCTGGGGCAACTGGGTCTTTTGCAGAGACCTCTGGGTGATTGGAGTTTCCGGAGGCAAATGTGGCTCTGGAGAAGGGCCCCTCTGGAGAAGGGCCCCAAACCCTCCTCCTTCTCCATTCACATTAAATAGGAAGGTTGCATCGATCCGTTGGGGCTTGGACCACCCTGCGAGGGCACTGCTAGTTCTGTTTCCTGCTCTGTCCCTCAGTGGACCAAACTTCAACTTCCATTTTCTCCAGCCCAGCAGGGGTGATCTGCTCCATTTTGCTGATGTTTTGCTCCTGCGGACGAGCTCTAGGCCCCAGAAGCATTTTCTTCAGGCTTCCTGGTCTTTAATATTGCTTTTTTGCTGAGGAGCTTGATTTTTAAGGCTATCTTCATCAGACCTGTCTTCTGTTCCTGATGCTCTCTGCTGCCTTTGGGAGGCACCTTCCCCAGTCCCTCGGTGACCAACAGGCAGAAAACCCTCCTTTCTGCAGATCCCAAACTCTTCTGGCTACTTGCAGGGCACCTGTGTGTTCGTGGAAAAAGGGACAGCCCCAGGGAAACCCTCCATTCCCCCTACTGCGCCTCAGGGGACAAAAGGGGCCAAGTGCCATCCTAATCCTGGATGCTAGCTGAAGTTTCAGACACAAAGTGGATCCTTGGAGAGGTCAATCGGTTTTCTTCCTTCCAGCTGGGCAATATTCCGGTGTCGCTGTCCCAGGTCCAGTGTCTTCTCCTCGGTCTGTTCCTGACCAATGTCTCTAGACCTATTATAACAAACCTTTGCAGTGATGGAGTTTTAGTCCATAAGATATAATGCAGTGAGCAGACTGTCTTTTCATAAAGCTCTACAGCCCTACACTATGAGGGCCCACTCACTTTATAAGGGCTGCACCAGGTTAGCACCAACCCTATTCTGGGACGGGCTAACTGTGCCCAGATACGGGGCTGAGCTAGTCGTAGTCTCACATGCTGTCTGCACATGTGTACGCCAATGCTCACGTGTAGCCAACACACAGCCTCTTTCCCAGCTATGCAGCAGACAACCTTATCTCAAAGAGCAGACACTGGCGTTTAGCACTCTCAGTCCATTTTTAGAGAATTTACTGTGAGTCAGGCTCAGTTGGTGAGACACACTCACAGTAAAAGTTCCAAACTGAGTACTCAATAAATCCAGGGAGATTAAATGGGCAAATCCCATTTCCTACCGTCAGTGTTTGTGTATATATGTGTATATATAAATATATATATATATATATATATTTTCTTTTTTTGAAAAAGCAAAGGTTACACGGATGTTATAAGTAGGTTTCTATTTTACCCATACAAACCATAGAAATTCAGCAGTTATAGTTATATTTAGAGTTTTACTTATGTTAGCAGACCATAACTCATTGCCTAAAGTTACTTCTGGCATGAGTTATAGTTTCTAGATTTGAGGAGGATTTGTGGAGGATCCGTGGATCAGCCGAAAAAAAGGATAATTTTTTCCATGTGTACTATGGGATCAAGATACCTGTATCCTGACCCATTATATGTTTTACACTGTTTTTTCCCACCCCCTGGTCAATGTGAGAAACAAAATGGCAGCCACAACTTTTCTGGTTTCTCCGAATCCGCGGAGTAAATAAATAAATATATATAACAATATATATATATATATATATATATATATATATATTTCATTTAATAACTAGAAAAATACTTAATGGAATTACACCAAATCCCAAAACGTCTGCTTTCTGGAACAAGACTTAGTTTTCTGCCAAATTTTGTGTAAATCCGTTCATCGGTTCAGGAATTTAACATGGGGAAAACACGTTTTTCCCAGTCCTCCCTTTATCTCAGCCCCCATTTGACAGATCATCCTGAAACTTTCGAGATGGCAGCTGAAGTTAGCTTTGATTTTTTTCGGAACATTTTGTGATTCATCAATCCGTGCCAAAGATATAGGCAAGTCAAAAAATGCTTTTTCAATGGAAACTTGTTCCTAAATATAACTACCTACTGGCAATCGCCAGTAGGTAGGTAGGTATATATATATATATATATATATATATATATATATATATATATCTCCATACAGCCCCTCATCGGCCCCTCCGTGCCCGTGATACTGTGGCACGCCGTCAACTCCTCATGAAGTCCAAATACGGCCGCAATATGGACTACAATATTTTTATTCTTTTCACGGTGCAGCAAAATGAAAACATATACAAGGCTGACGCGTTTCGGCAATATGCCTCCGACTGGGCCTCACATATATATATATATATATAATATATATATATATATATATATATATATATATATATACACACACACACACATATATTAGACACAAGCAGGCAGGCAGTCAGACAGATTTACATAGATTCAATCCTCACTTATCTCAAGAAAATCTATGAAAATTGGCTTCATATATACAAAATGGAAGTACATCTTTATCCTTCAACTACAAACTTCTGTGAGCTTCTACTTCATTATCAGCTTTGCACCTTGGCCACGTTACCCTTCTCCCACAACCCTGTGCCGGTAAAACCTAAATGCACACCTTTTAATGCAAATTTCTAATCCTACCTCACTGCACACCTTCCAGCCCTTGTCTGCTTAAAACACTCTACTAATTTATCTTAATCTACCACACCACATCCCACAAATGACCCAGCTCTATAAACACCTTATTCCACACCAGCACAACCCACACCGACCCCACACGTGATACCACTGAAACATATTTTCTTTAAAAAAATCTTGACTAGATGCACACTCGTCATGCTACGCGTCTCAGGGTCACTTCCCCAATGTCCTATTCCATGTCTCCGCCCACCCCGACACTGTCCAAATCAACTAACCCTCTCTGACATCATGAGCTCAGGGGTGACGGGGAGGAAGCAAGGGCAACAAACAATTGTGTCTGTGACGTCAGGTATTCAACAGAAGAACAGGAGCCTTCATAAATGGATGGGTTAGCTTCCTAAGAAAGACCTAGATGAAAAAGGGTGGTAGGAAGAAACAGTGTGAAGGGATGGGGAGCCAAGAGTATCACCAGGGAAGTGGAGGACATTTTTTCTAGACCCTTGGTCAGAGCCACATTTAAGCGGTGTCAGAGTTTGTGTTTGACCTGCCTGTGAGTCCAATGAATTTCTGACAAATTTCAATAATGTATCACTACTGGGAGAGGAAAGAGGGACCATCAGGGATTTTCTTGTGTAGGCAAGTGGTGTGAACTTCTGAGCAGTGCTGTTAATGAATGGGGTCCTTTGAAATGACCAGAATGGTGGAAACAAAGCATCCACTGAATCATCAGAAAGTTATTATAGTCGTTTCCAACTTTGGTGGGATGACCAGGTTGTGCATGAGAACATTATATTTTGGTAAGTTAGTTTGTCTATAGTTGTTGGCTGGTTGTGGCCTTTTGTAGGAAACATGGTGGGAATAGATGTCAGTGGACATCGGCTGCTGCGGGTGGCACAAGAGACCCAACTATAATTGCCTTTAAAAGATCCAGGAAACAATGGTCAGACTTCATGACTGGATTACAGGTTTCACGACTATAGAGGCTTCTCAAAAAGGGGCCACTATCACACAAGTCTTTAGAAACTACCATGGTGCTGCAACGTCGCTTGCAAGCAGAGGAGCGGTACGAACTTGCAGCCAATTTACACCAACATGAGAGACGGTGGTCTTCTTGCCTTGGGCCTCATTTGTTTCATGCATATAGGTTACTGTGTATTTCTTTCACCCCAAGCCCCTCATCACAGCAGAGTGACCAGCCTGGTGGCACCTACAACCCAGAGGGATACTGTGTGGGTGGGAGCAAAGACGTGGGATGAGTGTTGCCTGTGTCACTATGAGGGATCAGGAAACACTGCAAGATGGTTCAGTGAGATAATTCTTGTTGGTAACATCTCCTGTGATTTGTAGGTCACAAGACCAAATTCCAGTGAAGTACACTCAGGCTTCTACCCTTTCAAGATCCGTAAACAGAATAGCAATGCTGTTGTTTACAGCAGGTCAATGTGGTATCAAGCACTATCGAGGCTTTCCAGGTGCAGAAATACCTCTGACTATCCCCAGTTGTGGAACAAGCTCCCTACTAGGGTTTGTTGGTCATTACTGCGGAACTCACTCTATGTTGGCCCAGTGACTGGATGAGCATATCGCATGCATAGAGCTACCATTTCCAGGTTGTATCAACAATTTGTGCTTGTTGTTCCCGGTGCTGAGCACCGGCACTTATTTTGGGGGCCTGGGCTATTCTTATGCCTCAAGCATTTGCTGCGAGCAAAAGACACATATGTGAAAGAGGGAAGAAGGAGAAACTAAAAAGCGTCATAAAGGGAGAAAGTAGAAAGTTGCAGGATGAGCTGAAGGGGCAGGGGTGGCCGTAAATGGATTGAAGAGGCCCGAGATGGCTTTAGGATCACGCTGCCTCAGTGTTCAGTGCTGGCAGATTTAATTACAGCAGCCTCGTGTATAAGAGAAGGGCTTTGAGCACCGGCACCTCTTAATTTACAAATTAAGCTCTGTCAACACTCCAGTTCCTGCCCTTCACTACTTGTCCGTCCCGGAAAGGGAAATGCCATGTGGGAATTACAGCACCTATAATAAGGAGATATTTCTTATCCCAGGCCCTTTTCCAAATATATTTCCTTCCTGTCGAACGTAGAAGGAACATGTTTGCGGAAAGTCATTAGGCTTCACTGGGAGCATCTCACACCCGGATGGTGCAGGATGGCTTCACAATGGGATACTGAGTGTCATCTTTTCTGGGGTTTAGTTATTTCATTTGTGTAACTTACTGTGTGCCCGTTGTTTGTTTCAAGCCAGGGTAATGTGGAGGGATGGGCACAAGTCCTGGCTGTGCCAGTCCCGTCATCAAAGTACTTTCAACATCAGGGCACATGGAGAGGCTCAAGTAACAAAACACGCCTCTCACCAAAGTGTAAGAATCCCCCCGAGGCACCACAGCTGGGAGTGATATTTAAAAAAAGCAGTCTATGGTAGTCCTTGACATGTTGCCCTCTTTGGCTTTATCTGACCTTAAAACACCCATAAAGTGCTCAATTCTTTCCAGATGCCCATGACATGTATGTCCTGCAAGCATAGAGGAAGAATGAAAGGGACTGAGCTGCTGTGTGAACTGGGAAGTTGTAAAACAGTCATGTGAGGTCAAAAGCATTTCTCTCCTTCCCCCTTACATTTCTTCATCCAAGTGCAGCAGTCCCTTTTGTGATGTTGGGGCTGTCTCTCTGGAATATCAGGTACCTGCGCAGAAGGCATGTTCTGTGTATTTGTAAAGCTCACTATCACACGCAAGGTATTGCATAGTAACTGCATTTATGTGGCATTTCACACCCTTGATCAGGCCTGGAAGTTCATTAGCAGATGAGAAGTTGCGAAAAGGTTGAACTTTGTCAAGTATAAGTCAATTCCTCGAGGTATTGAACTCTCTCTGTTTTTGCTGCATGATACTTAAACCCACGTTTAAAGAAACCGTCTATGTTTGTGATTATGAAGCTGTGCTCATTGCCTAAGAGACCCCTCTGCTTGTACACGGTATAGGGCGAGTTTCTGCACCGATCGCAAGTTTTGCGCGTGCACTAGGGGACAGTGTGTGGAAAGGGTCTGGACAACTCTGGTTTGTCACTGGGCATCCTTACCACAGGGCCTTGGCCGCACAATTTGCTACACGCAGCCTCAGGGGGGACTCTAGATGCAAAAACTTGGGGCGGAGCATTAGTGCAAGGTGAGCCCAGCCAGTGACGTACACAGGCGCAACGCCAGATTTTACATTTATGGAGGCATTTCTTCTTCCTCAGTTCAACGCATCTTTACATCCTCTCACTGTCTGTTCTGTGAACTTCCCGTTTCCACATAGTGCTGTTTCCCTTTACTGGAGCCCTTTTCACTTTCACTTTCGGTTTCTGCTTCACACCACCGCGTCCTCTTTGGAGAAGAAGATGAAACCCGCAGGGAATAGGGAACTATCCGCAGACTCGCCAGCGCCAACCAGTATTAATGCTTTCGATTCACACACAAGGGTTTGCGGCGTTCCTGGACGCCCCGGAGCGAGTTAAGTCAAGCAGGCGTCGCCTCTGCCCCCCTGGCTCACACCGGCCCGTCAGCAGCAGAGGGGGGCCTTCGAGAGTGGTGCCGCGTACCCCCACTTCCAACAGGACGCAGCGACAGGGCAAAACAAGCGGCCCTGGCACCTTTTGGCGATTTGAAGTGGGTTCTCCCCTCCCTCTTACCCCCCCCCCCCCCCCCCCCCTCTAAGATCATTTTGCAAAACGGGGCCAACTTCTGCATTTCGAACAGATTTTCACAGAAATTGGCACTGGAGCGAAACTTCCCCATTAAACCTTTGACAAAATGGTTGGAAATCAGTGGAGTTTTCAGCACAACTTCTTTAAAACTTGAGTACAGTAAGTGCTGCAGTTAGCTGGTCAAACTCAGTTATGCTATTTATACCACACAACGTTTTGCAAAATGCACAGAGCATCTATTTCACGTCATTTTTCTTAATTAACTGTGCTGCCGCATAATTCCAGTGGCCCATTCAGTATGTTTCTACTGGGATACAAATCTCACAAAACACAGGCCAAAAAAAACACTTAATTCACCTTGACAAGCTCATAGAGTGAGTCTGCTCAACTACATATAACTTACAGGAGCAAACAAGTTACACACGTTGTACACGTCAAGGCTTCAAACAGCACTAGTGACAATATCATACATCATTTTTATAGGGTTTTTAAACACTGTACAAAGCTTTAAAAATGTAATCAAAAGCATGGGTAGGAAAATGTCCAAGTACAAAATCAAAAGTTGGTAAAACTAGTTTAAAACTATGTGCACAACACTGTAGGATCCATAGGAAGAGAGGTGGGCAGCGAGCACTAAACCTGTCTGCTCTCTCCTGGTCTGAGAAGACATCCTTTGTTGTGATGGCTGCCACGCTGTAATGGCATTCAGATACTTAGAGAGGAGGGTGGTCAGTGTATTGGTGGGGGGCCAGCCCTGCTCCCCCAATGGACGAGCTGCCACTGCTGTCCTCAGTCTCACTTTGTGCACCCTGATGTCCATGCCTGCTCTCCGCACACGCCTGTTGTCAAGCTCACTGAAGCAGTTCAGGAAGGACCTCAAGACCTGGCTCTTGGATTGGGCAGCTCGCCCGCAAACAGCGCCTTGAGGCCCTACGGGTGATTAGTTGCGCTTTAGAAATCACTGATTGATTGACTGATATCATGATGCCAGGTTCCAGCTCCCTCACACCTCTCATCTCAGTTCCCCTTGAGTGATTGCTCTCCTGAGAGCATACATGGCTTTCTAATGTACATTCTTAATAGTATGAGAGATACTCACTCCGTGAGGGTAAACTACGTTGCTATGGTAAGTCTGTACCTCGGCAACTGCTAGCAGAGTCACTTGACAGAAGTAGACAAAATATTGTTCACGGCCCCAGCCAGCCCCATTTCCTTTCTCCAGCCCTGGAAATTCAGGCAGAAAATGATAATGTATGGAAAATGTTCAGATTTCCAAAAACTGGCATAAAAGTAAAACATCTCTGTTTTTACATATAAAGGCCCTCATTACAACCCTGGCGGTTGGCGGAGAAGCGGCGGTCTTACCACCAACAGGCTGGTGGTAACATTTTTGGAATTATGACCATGGCGGTTACCACCATGGTCATCCGCCCATTTTCCGATCCGACTGCCAGGGCGGAGACGACTGCTGGGCTGGAGACCAGGGTCTCCAGCCCAGCGGTCGTCACAATACCGCCGGCGGTATCATGTCCCGGCTGACCGCCATGGATTTCATGGGGTTAGGAACCACCATGAACTCCATGGCGGTGAGCACTATCAGTGCCAGGGAATTCCTTCCCTGGCACTGATAGGGGTCTCATCCACCCCCACCCCGAGTCCTTACCTTACACACCCCACCACCCTTGCCACCCACAAAGGTGGCAGGACCCCCCACCCCACCCCACCCTTACCCCCAACATTACATTACACATTCACACCTGACACGCACGCAGGCACCACCAACACACATACCCGCACACACACCAACATACATGCCAACAGCCACACACACAGTCATACGCACACACCCACATTCAGACATACACGCACACATCCATACAGACATACATACAGACAGCCACACACTCATTTCCAAACACACACCACCGCATGCATACACGCACTCACACACCCCCTCTACATACACACACGCACACCCCCATGCACCCACACATCACACAACACAACCCCCACCCCCCTCCCCTTACGGACGATCAACTTACCTGGTACGTTGATCATCCGGGAGGGGACGGGATCCATGGGGGCAGCTCTGCCGCCAGCACCCCGTCAACAGAACACCCCCACGCCGAATCACAGGACGTGATTCGGTGGGCGGTGTTCTGTTGTCGGGCGGTGGAGGTGGAGCTACCTCCACTTCCCCGCCGTTCGCCAGTATGGCTGCTGGCGGCGCTCCGTCCAGAAAAGGACGGAGGGCTGCCAGCGGTCATAATGCGCTGAGCGGAAAACTGCCTGCACTGGCGGTCTTCAGCACGGCAGTCCCTCGGCGGTCTCGTAAAAAAACCGCTGAGGTTGTAATGACCACCAAAGTCTTTTCTATATAATTAAATCCTGAAAATAAGGCAAAGTTCAATAGCAAGAAAGATTCTTTATATTTCTCATTCCAGTGTAAAGTTCTGGTACAAATATTTTTGGCGCACAGGGTTCCATTTTGGTTCAGTCACTGGAATCTGTTTAATGTCGCCCCAGTATTTCCCAGAATCTCCCCCACTTCCTGCCCCACCCAGATCCAGTAGTCACAGTTCTGCTACTTTCTTTGTTTCACCACAACCTCAGAGCCTACACGAATACTCAACACAAGGGTAATCGAGCCACGAGCCAGACATGAGTAATATGCTGTGGTCCTCACATGCTTCCCTAGGAGGATTTCACCAGAAGATGCTCTCCAAGTCACAGATCTTGAAAAGCACTGCAGCAGGTCCTTCAGCAGACAGCAGCTCATGACAGTAACTGCTGCCCTCAGGTGTTGTGCAGTGGAGTAGGGCGCTTCTCTTGTAGAATGGCCAGAAGTAACTGGTTCCCAGTCAAGTAATGTGTCGGAAACAGGGAGTATTGCTCAACAACTAACAAAGACGCAATCACCAAGCAATCAGGTGTCACCTTCCATGGCCACTAACAATACACACCCTCTGTGTGCTCACACAGCCCAAGGGCACCCACTGTACGTGGGGCCAATTACTGCGCCCACCGCAACATCACAACACACAGACACAAACCAAAGGCAGGAATTATAAACCCAGCATCACAGCGCAGGTGCGTCACATCATTTGATGTGCTGCTATAAGCAAGTCTGTCCACACTGCACCAGTGATTGAACCAACCCAACATCTACAGCGGCTTCAGAGGTCACTAGGAACGGTGCAAGGTTTTGTCAGCCTTATGCAGTGAGTTTACACAAGCAAGAAGTGGGTCCCTAAGGAGTGCTGGCCCTGGTGATGGCCACCTTATGATAGAACACTTGTTGAAAACCCAGCTCTGGTTTGAGCAGGCAAGGTCCTCACATCACTGCTTACTGTTGCTTCACTTTTGGTTGTTTTACATTGCCCTTATGCATACTTTGAAGTTGTTCTGTGCGGATAAGCGGAGTTGTCATGCACGCTTCTGGTTCCCAGAGAGGGGCTCTAGACCACAGCTGAGATGAATGAGTTTTAGATCTGAACCTTTGCTGGCGGTGCAACGTCTTCATGTTGGAATGTACAACCAGTGACATCTTCAGAGCGATGGACCAGTGCGTCCTGACTGTGGTCGCAGGCCCTCCTTGAGCCTTCTACTGGCATACATATCATCCCTGTTATTGAGTACAGCTATTTTAATGCTTAATTATTATGTAAACCTTTTATTGCTATATGGCTTTCCTTTCCTTAGAGTATTTAATATATGAATGCTCCAAATGTTTGTTGACCCACCGAAGATATCTGATTCAACTACACTCAAGAATTGAGAAGTGTAACTGATAAAACTAGCAATGTTCCCTTCTGCATGTATGGTAACTCTATTATGAATATAATATGTAAAAAAAGAAGGTAATTAAAATGACTCGTGCTCTTTTTATTATATTAATGACACATATTTTTTAAGTTAGCAGGATCAGCAGTGTTATAAGTCTTGTTAATAAAAAGACATAATAAATTCACAATTCTTATAAATTATTACTAATTTTGCTTTCCAGTTATTAGACAATTCACAAACATTTATCACATGAGTTGATTTGGAAGATGCCAAATAGAATTTTTTTAGATAAAGATAATTTGTTGTAAGCTATTATGGTTAACAGCATTGTGTTATATTACGCAAACATTCTAATGCAATATTGCACTGTTTGTCTTGTAGTGTATACGTACACCGAAAATGCTCATATTATTTTTTTCCTTTTTGTTTTCTATTTATATTGTTGGTTGCATACAGCCCTGAAGAAGCAGCCGCGTGCCACCAAAGACGTTAGCTGTTATACAAGAAGAATTACAAGACTTACATTGTCAGCCAAAACGATTTTAAAGAAATGATTGTTGCTCCTACACAATATTATATTTTCTGTTGCAAAATGTATCTGATATAAACCTCTTTATAATCTGTTTTGTAATAAACTGCACTGAACCACATCTACATTCCAGAGTGAATGCAGTCATAGATAAAGATGTAGTGAAACTGTAGAAATATCTTTAATTTGTGGAAATATCTTGAATTGTGTAATAATAATTACAGTAATCGTGCAATGAAATCTTTAAAGATCTTTCATCGCTAAGAAAGCTCTTGAATAATAGGATCCTCAAGAGTACTGTCCCTGCAACCCTTTGGCATGGGGGGTCATGAAGGCTGACACAGAATGCACATAGGGTTGCAGGAATTTAGCTAACTTCCTGCAGTTTCCACTTCATGATCTCCCTGAAGTCCCTCAGCAGCACACAAGAGGCTGGTGAGGATCTAGGGAAGGAACAAGAGGTTCACATTGTGATGTCATCGTGGATCGAAGGGTTTTTAATGTCATTGGCGCTTACTTTGGGGAATCCACGACTCTGGGGCTTTCTACATCAGTGGTTCCCAACCTTTTGACTTCTAGCGACCCCCACTTTATCATTACTGAAACCCGGGGACCCCCACTTTATCATTATTGGAATCCGGGGACCAGTCACTGAGTTATTATTGAAAGCTGGGGACCAAATTTGTTAATATTATTTAATTTTCTAAGCAGTCGCAGACCCCCTGAGGAGGCTTTGCGGACCCCCCCAGGGTCCCTGGACCACAGGTTGGGGACCACTGATCTACATTTTCAAAGTATGAGCACTGGTGTCTTTGTGTTGATTTACTTTGTAGTTTATTCCAGGGGATTGCATTTTAATCATCACATTACATAATTAATATACATGTATTAAAATCAAATCTGGAAGATGGAGGCATCTTCTAAAAGTAACATTGTATTTAAAGGAGTAGAAAGACAAAGTGAATTGATAAAAAAACAGTAACATGTTAATTTCTTACCACTTTTGGGATCATCACTATCCTATCGGGACCAGTTCTTCAAAACATAGATGTTTCTTTACACACAACAATTGCTATAAAAAGCCATGAGATCTATAAACAATTTTGGTTACAGTCTGTTCCGCTGGCCTCATTAGGGTTCTGTATTAGAAGGTGGTTTAAGTAGCGCTTGATACCGCACTGCTGCTGTTTCTAAGCAGAGTAAACAACAGATGTTGCAATTACTCACTTTATGATATTAAGGGCCAGATGTATCAAGTGATTTTGCATTCGCAAACAGTGCAAATCGCAAAATTCGTCCGTTTGCGGATGCAAAAATGCCTTTCAAGATGTATGAAAGGCATTCGCTGTGCAATTTTAAGGAATCGCAAAAATAGCAATTCCTTAAAATTGCGACTCCATTTAGAGAATCGCAAATTGTGATTCTCTAAATACTAAATCGCAAATAGAGAATTCCTATTTGCGTTTCCAAAGCACATGTATCATGGATTTCGTAAATGTGAATTGGGCATTTAGGAGATTCAATTACCACCAAATCCAATTTGGTGGTAAGCATGTGCAATTTAAAAAAATGCATTATAAATGAATTTTCAAAAATGACACGTAGCGCACACATGCCCTTCACATGTCCGCAAATATTTTTTTGGGGTGCATCAAAGGGGGCCTTAGGTCCCCAGCACCCTGGGGTTTGCATTACCTATTTTGCGAATTCCTAACTGGAACTCGCAAATTAGGTAATGCAAAACCTTTCACACCTATGGGCCTACAGGCCCCTAGGGATGAATGGAGTCCCATTCCCGAATTGCGATTCGGTAATAGCGTTTGCGAATTTGAAGAAATCGCTATTACCGACTCGCAATTTTCATACATCCCATTTTGCATTTCTTAAATAGCGATTTCTTAAAATTTGCTATTTAAGAAATGCAAACTGGGAGCTTGATACATCTGGCCCTAAATGTATCAACCACGGAGAAAGGATGGAAGGCTGGGTGACTTGCAGGACACTGCCGTGTCAGAGACGACTGTTCATCAGACTCATGGAGCTCCCCTGTCTTGCTGCTTTAATTATTTAAAAGTAAGGAAGCCCTGAGTGTTTCCTAGATTTTAGGTCTGGCATGAAAACATCTTTAGCTGTCCGGTGAGAACTACTGTCATCACGAACCACACACCAAACCAAATATACATACACATGGATATTGATACTAAAATTAACTTCTGGACAGCCCTTTTCAGCCACTGGCTGCGGTGGTTCAGCTGCCTTTAGGCACTGGCTAAGACCAGTGGCTTGAGAAGAGGTCCCTCGATCTTAATGCAAGTGGGGGAGATGGGCCCCATTTATCTCCAGTTGAACATTAACAGACTGCTATAATTTGTGCGTGTTTGCCCCCTCACGCTCCTGGCCACTGGGCCCACTGCACCTGCTGGACCAGTGACCACCATGCACAGGGCAAAGGGCAGTCCATTAGTGTTGTCATCACTCCATGGCCATTGGTGAATGTTAACATCAGAAAAATAGTTCCACACATACAATCTTTTTATTCGCCCATGCCCCTAATAGTCCCTGCCCTTCAGCACTCACTATTTACTGCCTGGCCCCTCGCATATTTTTCGGTGCTTTCCACCCCTCCCCATCAAGCTCGCCAGGGTTTAAATTATTTTTTATTTTACTCAACCATTCGAAAATGGGCCTCTGCCAGGAGAGTAAAGTAAAGTAAATCAGCTAAAAAGCCCTTCTGGCATCCTTAAAAACATTTCAGGATGGCAAGTGTTTGCACATGTATGTGTCACAATGCATGTGTGCACATACTAGTATTGTTGGATTAGAAAGAGAAAAATTCCAAGATGGCTACCATATGCGGGCATGCTTGTGCATGATTTAAGACTTACGATAGTACGTGTTGTGCCGCACCGGCAGGTATTTATGCTGCTTTACTATACCGTTCCAAAATGGCCGGAACAGGAAAGTAAAAATAAACAAAGATTGGCAAGTCAATAAGCCAGCACTCACCTTTCAAGGGCATGACCAACTGGCGTTGCCAATGCGTGTTGTAGGTATGTTTTTGTGACTAATATCAGTCCTTCCTCCACGCCAGACCCCACACTCAATGGAGTAGAAATAAAAACCCTCCATTTTAAAGTACATAGCTGCTGCTAGGTGTGTGTTCCATCATGGGATCCCGACCCTTGCAGGGAGATGATGTGGTATAACGGCCCGAGTTGAGACTTTGTAAATTGGGTTTGCGATTCCGTACTTGGGAGAAGCGTCTAGTGCGTTCCATCCAAATACCAATCCACAGTGGTAAGTATTAATGTTTTGCGACCAAATTAGGGTCTCAAAACATTCATATTCTACCAACACCTGGAAGGAGGTGGTCACCATTTGCAAATGAGAAGGGGTACCTGCTGTTTTAACAATGTTGAAAAAAATATTTTTTAAGAGCAGGCAATGGTCTCATGGATCACTGCCTACCCTTAAAAAACATAGCTTAAAAGTTACATTTTTCTTTTGAAACACATCCTGACATCCAGACTGAATTTCAAGGAAAACATGTTTGCCTAATTAAAAAGCAATCACAGACATGGTGGTCTGTCCCCAGCAGGCCACCATCCCTGTGATTGCTGTGATTCCTAGTGGACCACAGATTGCACTCTGCCTCATTAATATTCATGAATGGGATGGATTTGTGACCTGTCCCACCTAGGAATCGCTAATTAAAAAATTAACAGTGTCATATATTAAGAATAGTGATATTCGGGAAAAAATGACTATTCCGAATATTTATACATCTGGCCCTGATCCCCCAGTGCCTCGAACAATGAATGTGTCCTTGTGTAATGTAACTGGTGCTCATATAAAGCCTCCCATTTAGGTTGGGTTTGCACTACATATAACTGCAAAAAAAAGCTTTACAGGAGCTGTTCCTGTTCTCCAAGAAAGTTTCCATCCTTCTTCAATCTCTCCTTTCTATTTTCCGTTCCAACTTTCCATTTTTCTTTTGTTCCTTCCAAACATCTTTGTCTGCTGATTTCTCTTTTCCCTGTTTTTATTCTATCCACCCTTCTTTTGTGCTCACACTCCACACGTTTACACATTGTTTCTCAGTGTAAGCATGCAGAGTTTCTATGCCACCCTCCCTCACCCCCCGCGAGGCACCTGTGTATTTGTATCGTCCTCCTGCAGTGGGATGTCTGGGCTTCCGCTTGTGACCTGTGACGTCACAGTTCAGAGTAAAGGACAGGCATGAACACCAGTGCACTCTGTCCAGTGACTCACTCACTGAGTGTGACCCTGTCAGGCTGTGGACTCCAGGAGCAGCAGCTGGATTCCAGCTGTGTAATATTTAAAGTGTCTGCCCTCCCTCCCTTTCAGCATCTCTCACTCAATAACGGACTTAAGTGTCACCAGCCGGCCCCTGTGTCTGCCAAACCATCACTTCCGCCCACTCGAACTCTGCAACCAAGTATAGTTTATGGATTGTCACATCACACAACCAACGCCCAGTGCACATCTCTGCTGCCTCCACCTCTGGTCTGAGCTCCTGCCCACCCCTCTCCCCTACTTAAAAACCCTCCAGATAACACTGGCTCCCCAGTCCTCCCACCACCAGCTGTCAGGACAACTCACAAGCTCCGGACACACTAACAGGGGCCAACCTAGGTCTTCTCACAGGATAGTACAGGCGTGGGTCTACTCACAAGATAGTACAGGGGTGGGTCTACTCACAGGATAGTACAGGGGTGGGTCTACTCACAGGATAGTACAGGGGTGGGTCTACTCACAGGATAGTACCAGCGTGGGTCTACTCACAGGATAGTACAGGGGTGGGTCTATTCACAGGATAATACCGGCGTAGGTCTATTCTCAGGATAGTACCGGTGTGGGTCTCCTCACAGGATAGTACCGGCGTGGGTCTCCTCACAGGATAGTACCGGCGTGGGTCTACTCACAGGATAGTACAGGTGTGAGTCTACTCACAGGATAGCACCGGCGTGGGTCTACTCAGGATAGTACAGGTGTGGGTCTACTCACAGGATAGTAAAGGGGTGGGTCTACTCACAGGATAGTACAGGTGTGAGTCTACTCACAGTATAGTACAGGCGTGGGTCTACTCCCAGGATAGTACAGGGGTGGGTATATTCACAGGATAGTACCGGCGTGGGTCTACTCACAAGATACTTACAGTTGTGTCAATGGCCTAAACCAGGCTTACAGGATACGTTCAGGCATTGGTCTACTCAAGGGATACGTGCAGGCGTGAGTCTAATCATAGAGTACATACAGGGGTGGGTCTACTCAAAGGATATTTACAGATGTGTCAACCGCCTAAACCAGGCTTACTCACAGGATACGTACAGGCGTGGGTCTACTCACAGGATACATACAGGCGTGGGTCTACTCACAGGATACATGCATGGGTCTACTCAAAGGATATTTACAGATGTATCAGCCGCCTAAACCAGGCTTACAGGATATGTACAGGTGTGGGTCTACTCACAGGATACATACAGGCGTGGGTCTACACACAGGATACATGCGTGGGTCTACTCAAAGGATATTTACAGATGTATCAGCCGCCTAAACCAGGCTTACAGGACATGTACAGGTGTGGGTCTAATCACAGGATAAGTACAGGCGTGAGTCTACTCACTGGATAGTACAGGCGTGGGTCTTGTCAAAGGATATTTACAGATGTGTCAGCCGCCTAAACCAGACTTACTCACAGGATATGTACAGGCGTTGCTCTACTCAAGGGATATGTACAGGCGTTTGTCTACTCAAGGGATACTTGCAGATGTGTCACAGGCCTAAACCAGGTCTACTCACTGGATACGTACCGGTATGGGTCTACTCACAGGATACATACAGGCGTGGGTGTACTCACAGGATAAGTACAGGCGTGGGCCTACTCACAGGATACATACAGGCGTGGTTGTACTCACAGAATAAGTATAGGCGTGGGTCTGCTCACAGGATAGTACAGGCATGGATCTACTCAAAGGATATTTAGAGATCTGTCAGCCGCCTAAAGCAGTCTTACTCACAGGATACGTACAGGTGTGGATCTACTCACAGGATATGTACAGGCATGGGTCTACTCCCAGGATTGTACAGGCGTGGGTCTACTCACAGGATAGTACAGGGGTGGATTTACTCACAGGATATGTACAGGCGTGGGTATATTCACAGGATACGTACAGGCATGGGTCTACTCACAGGATACGTACAGGGTCTACTCAAGGGATACGTAGAGGAGCGAGTCTAATCACAGGATACGTACAGGCGTTGGTCTACTCAAGGGATATGTAGAGGAGTGCATCTAATCACAGGATATGTAAAGGCATAGGCCTACTCACAAGATACGTACAGGCATTGGTGTCCTCACAGGAAACCTAAACTTGCAGCAGCCACTTCCGCTGTCCTCTCCTGTCTCCTCATGTACCAGAAGATCAGTGGCGGCCCGTCCTTTAGGGTGGAGGGGCCACCCCCCCCCACCTTTTGCCCCTCATGAAGAGTGTCTGTCAGGCTGAACAAAGGCCAGCCTGACAGACACTCTTCATGTTCAGCTCAGGCAGCCAGGAGCAGACATGCGCAATTTGCGCAGACTCCTGGCTGCCTGAGCTGAACTTTGCTGGGCTGAGGAGGTCACAGCTCCTATGGACGTGACCTCCTCGGCTCAGCAAAGGTGCCTCGAGGCCCTCCCCTGGGTGACGAGGAAAGCGTCACCCATTGACACTCTCCCTGGGCGCTTCAAGTTTAAGCCCTGAAGCGCCCAGGGCGAGTGTCAATCAGTGACACTTCGTCACAGAATGGTGTGGGGTCATCAGTCTCACTGAACCCATCCCACTCTGTGACGAGGCAAGGTCACCCAATGAGGGAAGGCAGCAGTCCCAACCCTCCTGGAACCTGGAGGCTGAAGGTAAGTGTGTGTGTGTGATCTTTTAAAATGAATGTTTGGTGCATGCGTGCATGTTTGAATGTTATGAGTGTTAATGGCTGTGCGTGAAATAATGAGTGTGTGTGATCTTTTAAAATGAATGGTGCATGCGTGCATGTTTGAATGTTATGAGTGTTAATGGCTGTGTGTGCGTGTGTGAAAGAATGAGTGTGTGTGATGTTTTAAAATGATATGAGTGTTGTTGATGGATGTGCGTGCGTGCCTGTCTGTGTGTGAAAGAATGAGTGTGTGTGCTTCCCGCCCGCCCCCCTCCCTCCTAAAGCTGCCGGCCGCCCCTGCTCACATATTACTCACTGGGGTGTAGCTACCCAGCATCACCGTGTTAAACAGCAGCGTTTGTTCACAGTGCGCTGTGCGAAACGAGCCAGCCTTGCAGCAAACAAACAAATACATGGAAATAAACACTGCCTCAGGTCCATGCACCGCGCAGCCATCTTCACGAGAGCAAATTAAACACAAGAAACAAATTCCAGAGGCGAAAGGAATTCGTCAGGTCTTGCGGAGACGGAAGACACAAGAAATTACAACAACAACAAAAACAGATGGGGGGTGGGGTGAGAAGAAAAAAAGGAAACGAGGCAAAAGGTGATGACTGAGATATACCAGTTCCGATTGTGTATTCAACTTTTTCACTAGACTACTGCAAACAAGCATTGGCAAAGCAGTAAGTCTGCCTTTGGTGTGCCTGTAAACAGCATTTGGGCATGTCTGTGTAAGCATTTTAAAACCAGACACATTATAACGACACTCATGCAGGCTCAAAGCTCATCATGCATTGACACAGGCATGCCTCACCATGAACTCACAACAGCATGCCTCACTGTGAACTCACACAGGCACGCCTCGCCGTGAACTCACAAGAGTATACCTTATTGTGAACTCACACCTGCACGTCTCACCATGAACTCACACAGACACGCCCCACCATGAACTCACAAGAGCATGCCTCATTGTGAACTCACACAGGCACATCTCACCATGAACTCACACAGGCACCACACCATGAACACACACAGGCATGCCTCACCCTGAACTCACAAGGGCTCACCTCACCATCAACTCACACGGGTACACCTCACCACAAACTCACACAGACACGCCATACAACCAAACTCACACAGGCACGCCATACAACCAAACTCACACAGGCACGCCATACAATGAACTCACACAGGCATGTCTCACCAAGAGCTCACACAGGCAAGCATCACCATGAATGCACACAGAAACACATCACCATGAACGCACATGAGCATGCCTCACCAAGAACTCACACAAGGACGTCTCACCACAAAGTCACACAGGCACGCCTGACTATGAACTCAAACAAGCACGCCTCACCATGAACTCACACGGACACGCCTCACCATAAACTCACACAGGCATGCCATACCATGAACTCACACAGGCACGCCTTACCACAGACTAACACAGGCACGCCTTACCACAGACTCACACAAGCACGCCTCACCATGAACTCACAAGGGCACGCCGCAACATGCACGGGCACGCCTACCATGAACTCACACAAGTATGCCTCACCACGAACTCACACAAGGACGTCTCGCAACAAACTCACACAGGCACGCCCGACTATGAACTCACACAAGTACGCCTCACCAAGAAGTCACACAGGCACGCCTCACCATGCACTCACACAGGCATGCCTTACCATGAACTCACACAGGCATGTCTCACCACGAACTCACACAGACACACCCGACCACGCACTCACACAAGCACGCCTCACCATGAACGCACACGGGCACGCCACACCATACATGGGCATGCCTCACCATGAACTCACACAAGTATGCCTCACCACGAACTCACACAAGTATGCCTCACCACGAACTCACACGAGCATGTCTCACCAAGATCTCACACAGGAACGCATCACCATGAACTCACACAAGCACGCCTCACCATGAACTCACACAAGCACGCCTCACCATGAACTCACACAGGAATGGCTCACTATGAACCCATATGGGCATGCCTCACCATGAACTCATACGGGCACGCCTCACCATAAACTCCTCACCACAAACTCACATGGGCACGCCTCACCATGCATGGGTATGCCTCATCATGCACTCACTCGGGCACGCCTCACCATGCACTCACACGGGAATGCCTTACCACAAACTCACACGGGCACGTCTCACCAAGAACTCACATAGGCACGCCTCACCAAGAACTCACACAGGCACGCCTCACCATGAACTCACACGGACAAGCCTCATCATGAACTCACATGGGTACGCCTCACCATGAACTCATACAGGCACGCCTGACCATGAATTCATACGGGCAAGCCTCACCATGAACTCATACGGGCACGCCTGACCATGAATTCACACTGGCAAGCCTCACTATGAACTCACATAGGCATGCCTCACCATGAACTCACACGGGCACGCCTGACCATGAACTCACACTTGCACACCTCACTATGAACTCACACGGGCACGCCTCACCACAAACGCACACAGGCACACCTCACCACAAACTCACACAGGCACGCCTCACCATGTACTCACACAGGCACCCCTCACCACAAATGCCCACAGGCACACCTCACCATGAAAGCACACAGGCACGCCTCACCATGAATGCAGAGAAGCACTTTTCACCATGAACTCACACGGGCACGCCTCATAATGAACTCACACGGGCACGCCTCATAATGAACTCACACGGGCCCGCCTCACCATGAACTCACATGGGCACGCCTTACCATGAACTCGCAGAGGTACACTTCGCTTTGCACTCTCAGAGGCACAGCAAGCTTCTCTGTCACACATGCACACATTGCAAGTATTGAGTGTAGCAGTCATGCACACCCCCTCAGTAGTCCAGTGGAAAAGTTGAACTCACATTCAGAACAGGCATGTCTCAGGCAGCAGCAGTGCAATCGTTCTTGGTCCTTGAGCTTTGTGGATTTCTCTTACTGGAATGGACACTTCTGAAGGAGTGCACCAGGTTCTGGAAGACACACAATCTATCTGTTAACAGTGAATCCCCACATACGGTGTTGTGGTTGCATAGAGCGCCTCAGGGCTGGAAAAGACACTAAGGCCCTCATTACGAGCCTGGCAGTCACAGGACCACCAGACTCGCGGTGGTGGTCCGACCGCCAGCACCACCAGTTTCCCTCCACTGGAGGGACTGTTTGTCCCAATTTGCCAGGGCTGCACTGCATGCAACACCGCCCTGGGGATTACAACCCCCTCTCCACCAGCTTTTACATGTTGGTTGCACCGCCATGTAAAAGCTGGTGGAGACGGGGTGCACGGGTCCCCATGGACAACCCCTTGCGCTTTTTACTGTCTGCTTTGCAGACAGTGAAAAGCACGACAGGTGCATACACACTACAACACTGCCGCGGTCAATATTGTGGGCTGTTTCCCGCTGGGCCGGTGGGCGGAAACTCTATTCACGCCCATTGTCCCAGTGGTAAACTCATAATAGGGGCCGCAGGAAGGTCTGGCGGGCCTTTTCCGCCCGCCAAACTTGTAATGAGGGTCAAAGTTGCGGCTGTGCAGTCCTATGTAAGCACCAATGGTACACAAGCAGCACATGTGTTCAACACCTCCCACACACACATGTGACTATATGATGCAGATTTTGGTGAGACGTCCCCTAATTCACATCCAACACATACAACACTTTGTTTTCCCATCAGCCCACATCTTCCAAGAAGTCACAATATCACAATGATCTTCTTTATCCAGGCATAGGTCTCTAATGAGATAAACTAAGCTCAAAGCCCTTTAATTAGATTGTGTCATATTTTGTGTCAGATGAACTTTGTTACACCTAACGTCAGAAACACAGCAGTGTACTCCATGCACACAAGAACAGCATGCGCAGTGGAGATCATTGTACATTTGTGCACATGGAACTCAGTAAATTATCAAGCAGTAGAATTATGACCATTAAGGACCACTGCAAACCAGAAGTAATTTTTCCGAGTGCCCTAGTACAAAGAGTGTCTGTCTGTGGCCAGGCCCAGCACAGTGCAAGGGCTGAAGTAGTGCGGCTGTATGTGAAGGTTAGAGTACACAGAGTGCTTGTCTATCGCCAGCCTATAGTACTGTGATGGTTACTGTCATGATGTAATACATTCTGGTGCTGGGCTGTTAATAGAATGTTAATATTGGAAGTGTTGGACGGTTATTGCATGAACTGAAGATTCTCTGGATGTTCGCTGGCTGTGCTGCTCCACAACCGTGTAGCTTCTACTAATAAACCAGTATTATCTTTATCCCATGGGCAGAGTACTTACTACAGGATTTTTGGTGACGAGCTGGGTACACACACTGACCTATGCGTGGTTTGTTTGAGGAATCATTTCCTATTTTGTGCAAGAAGATTTATGTTGTGCCCACGATGGAGTTAGGTACAGAACAGTACCACCCACCATTCGCTTACTTTTCTGATTTGCCAGCTTGGGGGAACTATCATAATCGGATTACTCGGGAGCATAGAGCTGAAACTGCAATGGATGCGGGGCGGTAAAGGGGGAACGTGGAGTGGGGAAGGAACTTGTATCTTACCATCATTTGCTTATTTATAGCAATATTAAATTTTGTGAAAAACGGTGAGGATTTGTGGTGAGGAATTCGCTACGTCACGTCATCACGTTCGACGTCAGATGTACAGACATTTTGCTATTCGGCCCGATCCTCCCGGTTTGTGATGTTACCTTCGTACGTCATCAGAGGAGTGAGGCATTCCGGGTTCCTAGCTCCACGTTATCACGTTTTATGTGCAGACATTTTGCTATTCTGCCTGACTCTGCCTATTTTTTATGCCTTTCTGTACGCCGTCCTACGAGTGAGGCGTTCCTGTTTGATGCTGCCTGACTTGCGTTCGTCACGGTATGTCGGTCAACTGCTGAGCTCCGTCAGTCATGGTGCGGATCGAGGTGATTCGCACACCTAATCAAGGGTGTCCATTTAAAAAAATATATTTTTAGCAACATTGTGTTCTGTTTCAACATGGCTGATGATGCTTAGTTTTGCTATGACAGGGCAGATCGTGGTGATTCGCACACCATACTATTTTTACTTAAATACTGTGTTTTTGTTGTCTCACAGCGCAGATCACGGTGATTCGCACACCATATTATATTTATTTATTTACTGAGCTTTTTTATTTTTTTTATTTATTTAAATCACAGCACTGATCATGGTGATTCACACACCTTACTTCGCACACCATACTATATTTATTTATTTAGTTTTTTTTTTTTTTAATCACAGCACGGATCACGGTGATTCGCGCACCTTACTATATTTTCTAACAGAAAAAGGATTCAAACAGCGCTCATATTATTACGTTTTTTTTTTAACATTAAGCACGTCTAATATTCAAGGGGTTTCGCCACCACCAGCATTTCTAGATACGCCAGGTGAACCTAATGTTAACTGGGATGTATGGTTCAATGCATTTGAAATGCATTTAGGCGCTATAGGAGCCTTAAGATTTAGTGCAGAAAGGAAAAAAATGTATTCTTCTTCATTCTTCAGGGTTCGAAGGTAGATCTGTCTACAAACACCTACCTGATGTACCTGTACAAGAGGTTGATAATGCTTTAGATGAATATGAAACAACTGTTTTGAAATTGAAGAATAAGTTTGATGAGAAACCCAGTTTTATAGTCTTGAGAGATACATTTTTAAAAGAAAACAAAATGAAGGAGAGGTTGCAGAGTCATACATTTTAATACTACATAGACTTTCTTCTGTTTGTATATTTGAAAATTTCACAGACCAACTTATTAGAGATCAGTTTGTGTGTCAATGTAAAGACAAACAAATTAGGCAAAAATTATTGGCCATGAGTAATCCAACTCTTGAAGAGACCATCAAGGTAGGTAAAAGCTTTGAGATTTCACAAGTCTCCTTATAGGAGTTCGATGATAACCCAATTGAAAGCAAACCTGTGCAGAAGGGGGCAAGATCAAACAAGAGCTTTAACTCTTTGTGCTTTCAGTGTGGTAACGCTCCACATGCAAAAGGGAGAAGTGTCCAGCAATTAATGTTTCTTGTAACTATTGTAAAAAAGAAAATCTGGGCATTTTGATGAAGTGTGTTTAAAAAAAGGGCACAAAAGAAATCAACAGTTTGTGTTGTGGAATCCGAGAACGAATCAGAGCCTAAAACTGTTCCTGTGGTTGGTGATGCTAAGCAAGACAATTATCATAAGGATTGCATTGACCATATCGTCGAAATAAAAGTAGGGGACAATGTTCTTAAATTACTAGTTGATTCTGGTTCTAGAATAACCATAATCACACAAAAGTGCAGGGGCCGAAGTGGGGCAGCTGTCTCTGAGGGTTACAGGATACAAAGTGCTGGTCTGGGGCTACTCCCAGTGCATTGTAGGGACCAAAGTGCTGCTGCTGTCCCTGAGAGCTCGGGTACACAGTGCCTGGTTCTTGGTCAGGCCCAGTCCAATGCTGAGACTGCAGTAGTGCCGCTGTCTCTGAGGCTAGACTGCACAGGCTGCCGGTCTATGCAGTGAAGGGACCAAAGTGATGCAACTGTCTCAGAAAGCAGGAGTCCACAGAGTGCAGTTCAGGGGCAGAAGAAGTGCAGCTGTCTCACAGTGCCTAAGTACACAGAGTGCTGGTCTGTGGCCGAAGAAGTGCAGCTGTCTCGCAGTGCCTAAGTACACAGAGTGCAGTTCAGGGGCAGAAGAAGTGCAGCTGTCTCACAGTGCCTAAGTACACAGAGTGCTGGTCTGTGGCCGAAGAAGTGCAGCTGTCTCGCAGTGCCTAAGTACACAGAGTGCAGTTCAGGGGCAGAAGAAGTGCAGCTGTCTCACAGTGCCTAAGTACACAGAGTGCTGGTCTGCGGCCGAAGAAGTGCAGCTGTCTCGCAGTGCCTAAGTACACAGAGTGCTGGTCTGCAGCCAGGCCTAAGCAGGGGCTGAAATGATGCAGCTGGCTCAGTGTGACCGAGTGCACAGAATAGTGTGGCTGTCCAAAGGTGGCAGAACACACATCGCACCTCAGCAGCCAGGCCAAGTGCACTTCAGAAGCAGGACGATTCCATGAGTGCACAGAGCTTCAGGGCTCTGCAAAGTCCAGGATAGGAGCCGAGCCGCTGCTGTTGGATCGGAGAACATGAGTACACATGGAGTTCATCCACAGGCAAGCACACCCAGCGCAGAGTCTCTGCATATGTTGAGGTGATGCAGATGAAAGGCGGGACAAGCTCAGAAGATATGTGACAGGAGTGGGAGAGGAACCGAGTCTTCCCGGCAGAGCAAAGGCTCGGTCACAGAACATCACCCCAATGCCCCAGGCACCTATTGCTCTCGGTGTGTCCTCTGGTTTTGAATTCTGACATGTGTGCACTTGTAATCGAGCTATAGAGCCAAGACTGACTAAGCAACTTTAATTGGTCATGAAAAACAAAGGACCTCTGCTAGTGAAAGGTTTAGAAACCACTCCAGGGCCCTGGAGTTCATATGACTTGCTGATTTCCACGTGTAAAGGTTGCACTCTAGAGTATAAGCAAAGGGCAACCTTTACAGTGAAGTGTTTATACTTCAGACAACAGCTCCCTCTTGGTGTCTTGTGTTCTAAGACACAGTGACTTTTAGGTACCAGCTCAATGAAGAAACCAAGGAGTGTCCAAGGAGGTGTGGGCCAGACACTGCTGAATGCATCCATTCTCCCACATCCCCTGGCTACAGGCAGGATCCTAAGTGTGTCAAACCAGCTGAAACCTCCTGTCTTGCAATGTCCCTAACCCTCTCTGCCTTCTCCTGGAAGGTTCAGTCTAGTGGGAGGGAGCTGCTGTGAACTGATCTCCAATAGGCTGAATGGACAACAAAATCCTCTTGTACAGGTGTGAAATCATCCGCAACATTCCCAACAACTAAAAGATGTGGCAAAAAAAAGTGAATAGTGGTTCTTGTCTTTACCATGGTGCACTGAATTTAAAAAGTTGGCCATGTACTTTCAAGTTTTACATGTCATGGTACTGGAAAAACACTCAAATTCATTCTTCACTATTGCAATGCCTAACTCTCTCATAGAATAACATTGAGTTACCTTATTACATCTAAAAAGTGATAGTTTTTGTTTTGCAGCAGGTAGGAATGCCATGTTTGGTGTCTGAGTAATTGTAATTTAAACCCCTATTTAATGGTAAAGTCAGATTTTAAGTCACAATTTGGGAAATGGCACTTTAAAAAAGTTTGCAGTCTCTTGTCCTAATCATTTGGTGCCTGCAGCTTCTTTTCTGGGTCACATGATTAGGTGTAGGTGGCCTTTGTGTACTTCTCCCAGACAACCATACAATAGAAGGTGTGGGTGTTAGCAGGATGGGCTATCCTGATGATGAGGGGGCCGAGCTGTCACATATCATCGTTGAACTTCAAAAATACTGCCTAAGCACACACTAGCTTATTGTGCTTTCAGACTAACTCGGACCAGGGCAGGGAGGCAGGAAATTACAAACACTTCTGTAGTGGAAAGACTTCAGATGTTTCTTCCAATTCAAAGTAGGTACCATGCATAAAAAGGAGAGCCTCTAACCTCCTCTTCAGATCACTTCTGTACATGTGGAAGACTCAGAAGAAGGACTGCTCTTCTGCCCGAGGAAGGAAGACTGAACCCAGAAGCACCAGGGGACTCCAAGGCCTAGCTAACTACCCTCTTGCTCTGAGCAACAGGGACATTACAAGCTCCAGAGAACGGTCTTGCATCTGCGTAGCTGTCTGACTCAACTGGACCTGCCTGTGCCCAGCTGCTGGCCTCTGCTGGAGTGAGTCCTGATCCCAAAGAGGTGCCCCCGAGGTTCTGGACCCTTGGCTGGCATCTGAGTGTACTCTTCCTGGTCCAACTGTGGGTTCCTGCAGAACTGATGCAGTGCAGGGCAGCTCAACGCAGCACGATACAAGACCTTGCATCACAGCACCTCGAATCATCTGATCGGCAGCCTTATCAGAACTGACGCAGAGTGCCACAACTCAGTACAGGGCCTCTCACTGCAGCTCTCACGGGACCTCACCAGAACCAACGCAACATTCCACATCAAGGACATAAGGTACAATCCTCTGTAGGACTAACCTAGACCCTGTATCCGACACGTGTCCCATAGCAGTCGGCCTGAACGTGTGACTTTGTCCCGGTCCAGCGTGACTAGAAAACCACAGTTGACCTTTTGTGTTTTTAGGCAGCATACTTACCTTAAAAATTTGGAATTGTAAATCTCCAGTTCTAACAATTGGATTTTTGCTGTTTTGGTGCCAAATAATTCTTCTGTTATGGTTTCACTTTGTTATTGTTTTAGTACTATACATTGCCTTTAGGTTAAGCCTGATTTATTTTGTGTCAATCTACCAGAAGGTTAAGCACGGGTTAACCTAGTGACTTTTTGTGGTTACCCCTGACAAGGAGTGTGGCTGGTGCTTGAGAAGGGCTCACACCCCCTTCAACCAACAACCCAATTCCTCATACTGCCTATATGATTTATTCGTCTTTACAACTGTAATTTGCATGTCTGTCTCTCACAATCCCTTAGCCATCACACTGAGAAACCCTGCGTCCCAAAACACAATAACTGCACCTCAGTGGTCATCACACACAACATGAAAATACTACCCACATGGGCTCAAAACAAAAACAGCGCCCTTCCAACCACACACCCCACACAGTGTAGATTGTTGACTATGTCAGTAAGCGCTTCAACGCCCCGCATAACGGCAATAAGCACTATACAAATGTGCTACAATACATTCATTGCCTTCAGCAGGAGGAGATAGGCATCAGTGGACAGTAGCCTCACAAACATGGGCCGAGGTTAGCGGAACAAGGTAGTGGTAAGGTAAACAACAGGTCTTACAGGGCTCCTGCGTCACACCAGCAAAGTTCAAACCAAAGCAGGTTGCCAAGGAGCAAATGGACTAGGAACTAACCAGGGACTAGTTATCATCTCAAACAGGGTCTGAGTGGGAACTGAGGCCACCCCACTCTTAGATGTGACAGGAGAGCTGGGACATCACAAGGACCAGGTGAGAGGTGAGGGATAGTCAGGAGTCAGAGAGCGTAAAGAAAGGAGGACGGTCATCTGTGGGGCAGGCATTTGTGGCACAGAAAAGCTTTACATGGGAGCAGGAGGCCAAACTGCAGCTGCCTCGTCCTGTGATAATGGATTAATTACACTCCTTCCTTCTGTATCCCATCAGGTGCTCTGAAGTAACTGGACTGCCACAAGTGAAAATTAAGTCGAAAAATAAAAAGAGGAGGGAATAAGAGAAGGGCGTGACATGTAATTGCAATGTTGCATTTTAAAAACAATTACAATTGCAAATCATTTTAATAGAATAGCACAGGCGCTTTCTAGCAGCCATAGGTATAAAAGCATTTTTAAATGTAATCCATATCACAGGAAAATATTATTGGTGGCACAAAGAAAAGGTACCGTTGGGTTTAACCTGCTGCAACCTGAAGACATTGTTTAATCACAGAAAAATGAGTAAAACGTTAAAAAGGGATTAAGAATGAAAATTAGAACAAGTTGAAGGTAAATTATTGGTCCACTAGCCCTAGCACTGAAGTAAAGTTCAGGTGTATGTGCACAAGTGATCAGGCAAAGTGAAATCACTACAAGAGGACCGGTGGCTGAAGTGGGCTGATCTAGTGCCTGATGCTGGAGTGGACAAAAGCAAAATGTGAATTAAAGGTGGGCAGACCAAAGGATGAAAAGGGCTGCCTCAAAGCCTGTTTATGTATGTATATTTGTATTATATTTTAGTTATGATTTTTTATTTCACATGACAGGTAAGACAGCTAAACCTAATTCTAAGCCAGGCCTAAAGAGGCCTCTTCAGGCCCTTGTGATTTTCCAAATTTTCAGCATATATATCATAGCACAATTTTACTGTGAAGGTCTTGACATAAACAAATTCTGGGAACTTCAGGGATTTATCGAATACTTTAATGCAATCCCTTTTTGATATCGTGGGCTATGATCTGGGATATAGACCAACACTGAGGTCCTCTTCCCGAGAAGATCAGCAAGCAGTGGATGCTGACATTGCTGGCAGGGATGTTTCACTGATATTTTTAGCTCTGTGTGCTACATTCAGGTCTGTCAGCCATCCACTCCTTGGGAAGTCTCCTTCTGGCATAGGTACCTAAAGGGCCTGCTTCTGTTTTGAATGGCATCTTGTTATGCTGTGGTATTTCCTGTGAGTATCTGTGCTTTTAAAGAATGTTCTGCCTGTAGAATGTAAACTGTGCTACTCTCAGGCAGGTTGGATCAGATGACCTACTATCCCCGTTGTAAGTGGGTCACATCACCTGTAAAAACTCTACATGCCAAGAGGTATTGACTCATTGCTACTTTCTCGAAAAAGATGGCTTTGCCACAATTTCCCTCTTCACTCAAAGTGATGAAGCAGCTTAAATCTTGAATCCATTTCCCACTCAGATTATGGTCCGACACCCAACCTCAGGTGCAATGTCTTTAATCCTGCAGTGTAGGGTTTTTAGTGTAATTGTATGGTGCCCAAAGCCTCCCAAGTGTGACAGAGAAGGTGAATCAGGCATCTATGTTGATGATCCTCCCATGCGAATCAAACTGGCATTGATGCTCATCCCATGATACTCAAACATTGACATCGATGCTCCTTCCATGATACTCAAACATTGACATCGATGCTCCTCCCAAGCGAATCAAACTGACATTGATGCTCCTCCCATACGAGTCAAACATTGATGCTACTCACATGCGAGGCACGGCAACGTCGATGCTACTCCCAAGATAGTCAAACATCAATGTAGATGCACCTACCAGGAGAGTCAAGCATCAACACTGATGCTCCTCTAATGCGAGCAAAACATTGATGTTGATGCTTGTCCATCAGAGTACATCATCCATGTCAATGTTTCTCCGATGCGACTAAAAACATTGATGCTCATCTCATGCAAGTCAAGCATCAGCGTTCCTCCCATACAAATCAAACGGATGTTGATGCTCCTCCCATGCAAGTCAAACATCGACGTCTATGCACCTACAATGAGAATCTAACATCCACGTTGATGCTCCTCCAATCCAAGTAAAACAAAGATGTTAATGCTCTTCCCATGCAAGTAAAACATCAACGTCAGTGCTCCTTCCATGCGAGTCAAACACTGACGTTGATGCTCCTCCCATGACCGTCAAATATCAATGTCAGTGCTCCTGCTGTCCACGATTCACTGGTCAATATCTGCTTACTCTTATGTTAAGATGATTAGGACCCTTACATCATTTCACTTGATGCCTAGCTCAGGCCAAGTTCTAACACATAAATTGGTACCAACTAAAGCTGCTAGACCCAATCAGTTGTATATGTTTTGCTCTCATCAACTTGATGCTGCGGATGTCTATATCTTTATGGTTAGAGGAGATGTTGTCTAATAGTTAGGCTACTGAGATTGGACCTTGGTACCCTAGTTCAAAACCTGGCCTGTGCATTTGACTGAAAATTGTGCAATTCTATTTAGACAAATTGCTTAATCTTCCTGTTGCTGTGACTAAAAATGTAAATATATAAAATGTATTGTAATTCAAAGATGTAAGTCCCTGCTTGATGCAGAGACGTTTTAAGGCAGATGCAATGTGGGCTCTGGCTCAGGACCCCCAAAATCCTTAGGATGTCCCTGGCTTGAGGCACACTAGCTTGCCCTGGCATGATGTACAGTGTGCCATCGCTCCCCAGCTACACTTGCACCAATACCTTCGGCAACAGTGTCTACCTCACTGCAAGGCAAAACCTTTCAAGTCTACAAGCCCCAGGCACAGGCTTCAAATAGTGCAAGGCCACCTGGTCCCTTGAGTAAATTCTGTCATCTCAGTCTCCCTCCACGAGCCTCAAAGTACGTGATTCCAGGCTTCCGAAACTGGAGCTTGGTGCTTCTGCGCCTGAGCTCCCCAACTCTGGAATATACTCCCTTGTCATTTTAGGTAAGACTCCAAACACAGTGAAGCCTCGAAGAGATGTTTCTTTTTTACCCTGTAATCCCTTTAACCTGTAGGACGCCGTCTTCTCACTAACCATTGCATCGATGCTCCACATCAGCGTGACCATGGCTGGTACATCCAAGCACAGAAAGTGCTGGACTCCATTAGCTTGTTTTTGTACACAGTGAATTACAAATAACTGGCTATTTCAAAGGATAGGTTGTACCGGGGTAGACAGCCGGCTCAGTCTGCTGTACGTGTAAGGTGTCGCTGCATCACTAGAGCGTGAGCCCTCTCACACTCCATCCAACCCATCAAGAAACATTATTAATGATTCTAAATCTCAGAAATGCGTCTATGTTATGTTACCAGCAATCCATATAGCTCACTTCTATGATTTACAAAGTCCCTCTGCGCTCTTGGAGTCTGGGCTTCGCTTACACTTGTGTGGTCCTTTTTGACCGGAGTCAAGGTGTTTCTTTCCACTGTGTGGGGTTGGAGATCTGTCTGTCCCATCTACTGTGCATAATGGTTCATCTTGGTTGACTATTCTCTTGAGGAGCTTTGAAATGCATTATGGGTATGGAGGTGTGTCCTGAAGGACTTAACCATATTCCATTCAACTGTGGTGCATCTTCCATCTATATATGCTGTACCCATCAGATGTTACTTTTACCTAATTCAATTGTATTCAACCTTAAATGATGGACTGCAGGGTTTGTCTTGTCTGGATTTGAGCATGTGACCTAGGATCCACAAACAGGCAGCAGTGAACCCACTGAAGCATTTTAACAAGAAGGACACTTTCCCTACAAAGTTATTAGAGCTGAGGACTCAGACCCTCAGTGGAGAAGCCCCAGCCACCTGCTCAATGAGGGATCGGTGGCCTAAGAAAAGGGTGAGGCCCTCTGGGCCAGGACCGGAGCCCACTTGGCCACACCTCACACTTGCAGCACAGACCACAGAGGGAGAGGATATGAATCTGTGGGGTGAGAACCTAATCCTTACTGGTGGTTCTTCAGAACCATCTTGAGCCACCAAGGAAAGGCCACAGAGGAAGAGGAAGTGAGCATGTGGGATGAGTACCTTATCCATGCTGGCGATAGTGCACAACCACCATGAGCCACCAAGGGGAGGGAACAGCGGGAGGCGGTGAGGGTGAGAGATAAGTACCTTATCCATGCTGGAAATACTGCAGAACCACTGGTAGCCACCAAGAAGGGGCCACAGAGGGAAAGGAGGTGAATGTCTGGGGTGAGTTACCTTACTCATGCCAGAAATAGTGCAGAACGACCATGAGCCACCAAGACGAGGCCACAGAAGGAGAGGAGGTGAGCATGTGGGGTCAGGCACTTGGGTCATGCCAGAAATGGTGCAGAACCACAAGGAGCCACCAAGAGAGATCACAGAGGGAGAGGAAGTGAGCCTGTGGGTGAGCACCTTATTCATGCTGGAGATAGTGCAGAACAACCAGGAGCCATCAAGGAGGGACCACAGGAGAGGAGGCGAGGCCACAAGCTAAGCCACTATGCAAGCCAGGACCTTGCATGATCCAACCATCTTGCTAAACAGAATCGCACATATAGGACACACCCCTCCAAGGGGGCGTGGTGCGTCCTGCTTATATAAAATGCTAAAGAAATAATGTTGAAGTGTCTAACTTTTCAGCAATGAATATTCCGGCTTAGATGAATACTGTATTTTTCTCAATTAATAAAAATCAATGCAACCAGTAACAAACATAAAAGCATTGTCATCTAAAAACGCTGTGAAGCATCCTTCTAGAATTCATAATTCTCATAGATTCAAAAGAACTAACACTGTGTTAGCTTATAGGTCCCCCATTTAAAATTATGTGGTGTGTATCATCATGGGGGCAATAAACAGAAACTGTCCCCTCCAGCTCCATGCTGTCCTTAAAGTTCTGCATTTAGCTGATCTTGTAAACATAGCTGACAGTATTTAATGTAGTCATAGATTAATAGCTCAATCAACATTCACGGTTGTTTGGCGCATGCTTTAAGAGGTGTTCGCTTTTAAAATGAATTTCGCCATGTATGCCTTATATTGAGGTGTCAACCCTTAGAGACAAAACAAGATAGCTTGTCGGCATGATCTGATGCCATTGGAGTTGAAAATGTTTTTGAGGTATAGTTTCCGCCAGGATAAAAGTGTGTGGTATATGCATAGAAAGTGTAAGAAGCCTTCCCGGTGGTATGCACATAGCCTGCACCTCCTGTTGTTAGAGGATTTGAGCCATAATGGAACTGCATCCAATGAAGGGAGTAGACCGAATCTGGTGTGCAGCACCTTTGTTTGTATGGATATTAAATATTTCTGCCAGGTAGGGCTGTGCTGTCGGGGCCTTGTACGTGCTAATAGTCATCCATGAAAGGGATCGTAGTCTAAACTTGTCTTTGTCCTTGCTCCACGAAAGATGCTTGATTTGTTTATTTAATAGTTGCTTGAACAGTTTGTGCGGTAAGATCTTTTGCCACAGCTCTTCTACCTGCAGATGCTTAATTGCAGAGACAATTCTATCTGACCATGAGTTTGAGACCTCCAGCAAGTTCAGGCCGGTTTCTTCCCATATCAGCGCTTTTAGTATGTTCAGTTGCGCCTATCTTAGCAGAGAGGCATATTTGAGGAGAGCCACGTCTCGTACCAATGCGTGGTCTTGTAGCCCAAATTCCAATCTGATGTGCCGGTGAAGAACTGTGTGGAAGATGGAAAAGAAGGCGAAAAACTTCACTCTGGGCAATGTTCATGAAATCCTTAAAACCTGCCAGGATACATTTCCAGACCTTATGCCAGGGAAGGCAAAAACTTTTCCTTAATCACCATGAGGAGTGGGCTCCAGGTTGGGCTTAGAAAATTTGTAGATAGGGTTTGAACAGATGCGAATTGGGACGGGATTCTAGCTTTCAAGGTGTTTAGGTGCAAGCGGTGAGACCACCGCTCCTGCAGCCAGCCACCCAGGTATTTATAGCTACTACTTCTGCCCACAGGCTGGTCCCCACAGAACCACCGCTTTTTCTTGACCGCACGATTTCCAAAGATGACAAGCTTGGTTACCAGCAGCATGTTTGTCCTACAATACTGATCAAGTGTGTTTAGCAATTTTTGAAGCCCCATGCCTCAAAGATTCAATGGGACGATGTTGTCTGTGTATAATAATGATGTTAGAAGTTGACGGCCCAGGTTGGGGGAATGGGAACTGGAGGGTTTCAATTGTGTGCACAGATCTGCCAGATATAAGTTGAATAGCAAAGGGGCTAGTACACAGCCTTGCTTAACGCCTCTATCTTTCTGGATTTTAGCAGACCCTCTTCCATTTCAGCCAACTTTGAACCTTCCCTAGTTGTCAGAGTACAAAAGCTGTAATCCTCTTAACAGTTTCGGTGGGATATTGAGGTCTACTAACTTCCTCCACAATCTGTGCCGTTCCACAGAGTCAAAAGCTTTAGATAGGTCCACAAAGCACATGTACAAAGCCATTTTCTCATTTTAATATTTTTAAGTCAACATGGCTAATGCTATCAGGTTGTCAGAAGTGCTTGACGAGGGGCGGAAGCCTGTTTGGTTCAGAGGTATTAAATTCAGTTTAGTTGCCCAGTCTTTCAGTTCCTCTAACAGGCAACCCGAAAATATTTTTGCATCAGTATCGAGCAATGCAATCAAACAACAGCTGTCTGGGTTCCCATAGGGACCCTTCTTGTATATGTAAAATGTCACTTTCCAAGAATCAGGAATTTTATTTTCTGTGATGCAGGCATTGAGCATTTTACTGAGCTACTGAGACGAAAAGCCAGGATCGTGTTTTAAAACCCCTACGGGGAGGCCATTTGGGCTGGGGGCCCAATTAGTTCTACATTTTCAATGTTGTCCTTCAATCTTTTGTACTTCAAAGGATAAGGGATTTGTCTTGTAGTTTAAGATAGAGTTGAGTTATGCTGCTTCCTGACCGCGGTACAGTTTGGCGATATATTTAATCCACTTCTCCTCTGGCACAGTGTTGTTTAGGGTCCATGCGGCCCCACGCTCCAATTGATTGACAATGGACCACCGGGGGGCGGCTGTTCTTTTGTTTGCACGCCTCCACGACTGATCCATTCCTGGTCTATGTGGGCCTGCTTTGCTTCCCAAACTTCCTTCTAGTATTTCTTTCTTAGTTCATGAAAGGCGCCCAGTTGGCTGGTGTCCATGTGTTGTTTCTTTAAGAGTCTGGCTATTTTGTTGAACTGTTGCCTTTGTTACTTTAGGGCTTGTGTGAACCAATGATTTTTACTCTTGAGTGAACCCACCCTGGACCGTTGGCAGGGAGCTAGCTGGTTCCTTAGTGACATTAACATTGCTTCCCATTTGATGATTATATCCACCGGTGACTCTAGATCGGGTAATACGCCGGTTTTTCATGCCTCGTATTTCCCCATGCACATGATAGACCATCTTATACAACATAGGTGGCTTCCTGGATCCTGTATTCTTATATTATGTACCTGCAGAGTGTAATGGTTGTTATTTACAATTTTCATAATTTGTGGGTGATGGTCACTTTTGCATCTAACCTCTATGCTAAAATCTTGAAAGTGCTTGGAAATTGCCATAGAAGCAAATGTGTAATCTAGGGTGTTTGCAGATTTTTTTGATTTGTGCGTCGGGTTCATTGGGCAATCTTTGGGGAATCAACCATTCAGGGCACTCAGCCCTAACGCCTCTCAGGCTCTCACCAGAGGATGATCACATGTATCCATATCCCTGAAGCGCGATACTTGCTGCAGGATGTCCTGGCACAGATCCAAGGCTCCTTCTCTGGCACTTCTTTTCCCATGGTTGTCCATGTTTAAACTGAAATCGCCTGTGATGAGCCAGGAGGCGTTCCCGTATGAGGCTCTTAGAGATAGCAATTAATTTTCCATTATATCTAATAGATGCTGTTTGTGAGCCGCATTGGGATTGATGTAATTGTTTAATATTATAACGGATATTCATGTCTGTTCCAATAGCCAATTTTCAATGATGATGGTTAACATATGGGCTGGTAGCAGGTCAATGCTTCTTGCATTTAGAGATTTACTTGTGGTTATGTAAGTTGATAGACCTCCCTTTGGACTTTGCTTTTGCAGCTGGGCTCTTGGAACCCTGCTAACAGATTTGTAACTTTTCGCCAAGTTTCTTGTAGACAGATGATATCAAAATCTCTCATAAACGATTCCAAGTTTTGATTTTGAGCGATTTTGCTTGCCTCCGCTATGTTCCAGGATATTGCTTTTGTATTACCCAGCGTACATTTGGCCAGAGTTCAGGAGGTTGAGATTTTTGGGGCGTTTCTGGTTCCAGCTCCATCCTTGAGGTGCAAAGCTGTGTCAGGAGCGAAGGGAGAATTTGTTTCTACTGGTTTCCTCTTTTTGCAAGTCTGCTTTCTGGCACAATCTTGACCCAGAGTGTCCCTGTGCAATGGAGATTGTGAATTATTTGGCCCTGTGATGAAGGCTGGGGATGCCCCCTTGGCACGCTGTAAGACTGATCTCTTATTGGCTGCCCAAGAGTTTGTTGTCAGGGCTCTGTTGCTTTTTTCATTGGCTCTTTGAGAGATGATGAATGTTTAATATTTTACTCTGTTCACTGACTTAAGCGCTATGCCCCAGTGTTCAAATACTTCTGACTTGGACAACAGCAAGTGCACTATCTCTGAACTGCTAACACAAACTTCAGTGCACTCGTTTAAGTCGCCCTTTCTAGGTGCTAAAAACTCTTTACTGTTTAATTGTTCCAGTCGTGGATAGCATTGCAGATTCACATGAGGTTGTCTCTATTCTTGATATCCCATGGGCTCTGAGATTTATATGTTGGATGAAAAAACTTGGGTATGAGTGGCCCTATCTATTGAGTGCAGCCGATGATAGCATGCTGTCGTTTGGCCTTTTGTGGTATGCAGAACTGATGCAATGGCGGCATCAGTGTTTGCCTTTTGCTCCACACCACAGTGGGTGCTTGATGCGTGGCATGTGCACTAATCTGATGAGTAGGAGAGTTGGCAAGGGGCCACAGTGGTCTTGAATCCCAAGATAGGATTCTCACAGAGGTGGGATCGCTTGATTGTTCTCTTGTTTCCTCGAAGGAACCCCCAAAACGGGTTGCCTGGGTGAAAGCCGAGTGTCTATTCAACTGGAAACAGATCTCATGGGCCTCCACCACTCTTGTTAATAAAGGGTGTGCCTCGTGTGTGGTGATGGCTCCTTGATCTCTGCCTGTACCGTCCTTGGCCTCAAATGTTGAGATCGGAATGATGGATTCTGAGGGTGCCAACTGCAGGTGGGCATCTGACCATGGGCAGTTTGGCCGTAAACCTTCGAGCTCGCCTGTTGCGGCTGTTATACTCAGGTCCCCCAGGTTGATACTTCTAGCTAAAACCGTTCCTGCCTCTTTCTGTTGCCTTTGAAGTTTATTACCACTCCGTGGCATTGGTGGCTGTCTGATTCTGGACTGAACCTTGGTGTCTTTCAGTTGAGCAGGGAGTGTGCATTCTATCATTCTCACTTTTTGACTGAACTATTTTTTTGGATCCCTCCCCATGGGCTGTCGCTACCCTTTCTGGGCAAGTGTAGAACTTTGTTTTCCTGGCCCATAACTGATTTAATGTGCATTTTCCTTAAATGTTTCTTGTTTTTCCTGGACAGAACGGGAACAAAAGATCCTTCCACTAGTTTCTTCACCTTATTTGGGCTTTCTGCTGTTTCTCCTAATATCTGTTCTGGGCTTACTTCTGCCTGTGCTGCAGCGTTTGGCCCTCCTTGCTGGCTGTTTGTTGTTTCAGGGCCTTGTGGCCCCGGTGGGCGCTGGCTGCCATTTCTCCACTGTTCGTCTTCCTGTTTTAAGTTAACCACTATTGCTGACATAATTGATGGCAATTCTTGTAGTTTGTCCAGGATTGGGCTACAGTGGCAATGATGAGCCTAGTTCACTGGCTCCTTGTCAGCTGCCACATCGCATGTCAGCTGCCACATCGCATGTCCAACTTGTTGTCAAGTGCCATGGTAGTGGTTGCCAAACTTTGCAAGATTTGAATTTGAAAGTCCAGTTTGTCTGTATAGAAAATTGTAGCATTTGTTATGGCTGTTAACGTTTTGTTTAAGAAGTCCCGTCCTGTCAAGAGCAGGGCGTGCTTTGAGTCAATAAGTCCACAATTTTGAGTTGTTTCAAATGCATAGGACATGTTTGTAGTGGGCTGATTAACACTCCTTTTTTATAGACCTTTGTTGGACACCCCTTCCTCTGTGCGCTGCTTTTCATCTTTATTGAAGACCTCCTCTAATTCCTCCTGACTAAGAGAAGCCTCCCAGCGAGGGCAGGGCAGATTACTCATTGGAGCTGATAATTCAAAGGCCAATTTATCCAAGCTTCCTACTGTACAATGGCCCTTAGTTATGAGGGCTTCAGGGACTATGCTTTTGCCCTTTATCACTATGTTTGGAGATAGCTGGACTTCCCGCTTTTGTGGTTGGGACCGTGCTCAATTTTATTGCATTGGATTTCCAGGCGAGATGGAGCGCTTGGTGCTGAAAGTTCCGGCATTGTCTCTTGGCGAAAGTCAGCCCAGGTGTTGCCCAAGGTGATTGCACTATCGCTGAACGATCTCCAAAGAGTCCAGGAAGTGTTCTGTGACTGGTGGTTTTCCCCAGTGGCGTAAAGTACTCAATGACGCCTTTAGACCCTCCCTTCACCTTCTGGCATCTCCCTTGTGACTGCTCCTAGAGCCCCAGGGAACACTCCTTTAAAACCACTGCCCCCTGTGGCACCGCCTGGGTCATGGGTGGGGGCCTAGCGGAGTGCTTCACCTTTCCCCATTTAGCGCACCCCCACTGTTTGTTGGGGGCTACGGTCTCGCTTCTCATTAAATTCTGCACCCTGTCATGAATATTCTAGCTGATGGCTAGCAGAGTCTGTTCCAGGCTGGAAGTTGACCCCTCACCTCAGAGGTGGAAAATTCAGTGCCAGGAAAACATATGGACATTGGCTGTGGGACGAATTTCCTTGTTATTGGTCTATTGTTTACCATGCTAATAGTGAAGAATCTATTATTCACTATTAGTGTAATAATAAATTGAGTCAGATTAGCTGAAATATGAGCCTCTCTGACAGCTGGGGTAAGTAAAAATGGTTTAAAATATATATTGCGTACGAGTGTGCAGGTGAGTGTGTTTATGTGAGAAAGTGTGTGTATTTGTGATTGCGTGTGTGTGTAAACGTGTGTGAATGAAGATAAAGGTCAAATGTCATATGATGTTGTTTCCGCTACCCCTGGCCTTTTGGTGAATTGACGTTCATGTGTGCTTCTAGTGAAAAAAACGGATTTTAAAACAAAAACAGGAAGTAAAGAAAACTGATGATTCTGCAGACTTTTACCAAGATTAAGACCCCGTGGTAACTTCTGCTTCCGTGCTTCTCCGCGGCAGGAGACAGCTCAGAGATCAACTTCACACCAGTTGCAAAACAGTTACCATCGCTTTCTAAACCCTGTCAAGAAATTCAAACAAATATTGATCCTCTTGCTAGATTTCTAGCTCAACTCGGGGTTAATGACCACGCTTTGCTATAAAAATGATTTCATTTTGTTTTAGTCTCTCATCCTCACGGCCTTATAATATTGAGATATGTATATATATCTCCTAGAAAGACGCTACGTCCTTCATTCTAAATGATAGTCCTTTCTTTATGTTGTTTACTCTTTCATGCCTCCTTTTAGGGTTGAGCCTGCGAGTACATGAGCTAGCCCATGCAAGACACTGTGGTGTTAGGGTCGAGCCTGCGAGTGCATGTGCTAGTGCATGCGTCTCACTTGAAAGACACTGATATGTTCAGTAAAGGGCTTAGAGCCGTCTGTTGCTCACCATTTGTTGGTTTGCGTGGCACTCTTCTTTACAGCCTCATATTTGGCAAGGCAAGCCTGGCATCATTTCTGTTACTCTGTGTGGAGCAGGGATCAAGCACTAATTGATTTCAGCTTCATTAGTGCCCATCCACTAGTTTTATTTTTTAAACATAACTTTCTTTTGTTTTGGTAAGTAGTCTTTTCTCAGTTTCCACTCATGTTTTCATTTTTTTTGGTTTTGGGAGCTGTTGTAAAAAGAGGACAATTAACTTATTCGAAATATGCGAGACCTACTGCATTGCAAATGCTTGTTTATGATGTGGCTTGACAGCACAGCTGTCACCAGTCAATTAACTGAGAAACACCAAGAGTAAGGCTTTAGCTCAGCCCACAAGTTGGAAGCCAGGAGTACATGTTTTGATTGGGAAGAACTTGTGAGCTTCAACAAGAAAGTGCTTGCTCTCCATGTAGCTGTAACAATTTTGTTTATTTATCCAACTGCCTAAACTTGAACTTTCAGGGGCACACAAATGCCAAGGTGTTTTTACAGTGTCTTAGATTATTTAAGGCGTTTTTCTCTAGCAGCAATACAGATGGGAGGAAGGCTTGGCAGAGCATCCATACACCACACCCTAATGGCATTGCCATTGCTTGGTCAACATGTAGCCTTGGTCCAGACAGCATTTCCTCTTGTTTTATGTATGTCCCGGGCAGCCTCTTGTTCGTCAAGCAAGCCTTACACAGAGGGTCCTCTTGGGTGGTTGGATGTTGACGGCACGTGGCGCATGGTAGGGACTGTCTGATGGCTCCAAGGACCGGTGAGCCGCCATCTTTCTCCACTGGCACCATTCTCTGATACCTTCCAAGAGCAAGACAGGCATGCAACACTTAGTTAATTTAATGTCAGCACTCATGACAGAACCACAAAACATACACACACTAGAATGCTTTGGATTAAGCCTGACCCTAAATGGCTTTCATCAGGATAATCTAAGGTCAGATCCTTGTTGGAGGTCCTTCAACAGGAGCTGAACCTTCAAATGAATTCTTGTAGCATTTGTGGAATTTCATCTCTCAGGGCTCAAACACATCTAAAACTTTAGCAACTTTCAACAGAATCTTGATAATTGTATAGAATTTGCCTGGAAATTTGCAGGGCATAGGGTTGTTTCATTTCTGTGGTATCTACCAAGCGTTGTCCTTTGGTTTTTAAAGTTATTGATTTATTATGCGGTATATTGCACTGTAAAGCTGTATTTGGTGGTGAGCCGCATAACCATCAAACCAAACACATTTCAGATGCCATGCGTTGTGGAAGAGATGACCTGGGAAATGATGATTGAACAAAGTAACCTGGGCATCAAGGTAGGTATGTGCACAGAGACAACTATGGCCAAAATGTAAGGGTGAAGGGGTGGTACAGTGAGCCTTGCCAACTAACTGCAGCGCACTTTGCCCTAAAAGATCCAAAATTCATCGGATTGACACCCACTACAAGTGATTTTCAAACCTAACCAGCTTTGACTACAGTCAATGCCAAAATGGGCATAAAATAAATTATTTGCCAAGCTATGTCCCAATTTTTCATTGGGCAAAACTCCGTCAGTTCCGTCACTCCTAAACCCAGTGGACAATGTAATCTACGATTGGAACCTGGGAGGATGGAAGTCTGAGTTGACCCTGTCTGGATTGAAACTCGTGACCTGCTGCCCACACAAGAATGTTATCAGTGAGCACTTTACTCACCGAATCATCATGACAACTGTAAAAACATTCATCCATCCACCCATAAACTCAACTGAACATTTGCTCGTGGGCAGTCTGCACTCCAATTAGCTTAAACATGGAGAAAGGGGGAGGGGAGCTTTGCATTGAGGAAAAACAGTGGTGGGGTGGGAGGGACAACATGCACAAGACTCCTTACACGTAGGACTCGGGTGGGTGACCCCTTGGGGTAGAAGGCAGTGCCCTAGGTTGTTGGCACACAGAGATGCCAGGCACCCTAGCTTGTTCACTCACACATAGTACCTCTGCAGTCACACTCTGAAGCCAGAGCACTTGGTACAGTACCACATACCGACATACACCGGATTTGTGCCCAGCACCCTCTGAGGGTAGGGTGGGTAATGCCACAGGGTGTATATACACAGAACACGCGCCAGACACTGTCTGGGGTAAGACGAGCAGGCCCCGCTGCCCCACATACTCTTCACATACACCAACCATGCCAGCAAGTGTCAGGGGCAACCAGGCCAGACTCTGTGCCCACATCCAGTGTTCTGCCCAGTCCAGCCAGAAGGTCTGCCAGGGCTGCGGTGACAGCCTGAGTCTGCCCCCGACACTGAGGGAAGGGGTTAACGCAAAGTGATGGGGCCCCTCCGCAGAATGTGCTGAGGGGCCCGTAAATGCCAGAGCTGCCGACTTTGGAGCGGGGGAACCAGCTGCCCCACCCCCTCCCTCTCCTCAACGCCCCCTCGCCCACACACACCTCCCACCAGCATCTGCGCTGTGCCCTCTTTTCTGGAAACGTTTGTCTCACTTTTGGCTCGTTTCTCACGAAAACACCACTAAAGAAACGGGAAGCGCCTCGCCCAGGCCTCTCCCTCCATTTTTGGCGGGATAATGCAGCCCGCGGAGCCCCCACACCCCACTGCAGCACAGGCGTGGCAGCCACAGACGTCTGGCCCAGGCAGGGCCTGGGGAGTCCCCGAGTGCTGCAGACTCACTTCCCCTGCGAAAGTGCCAGATAAGTGTGAAAACATTTAAAACGAATGCAGACGGGGTGTGTTCCGAGCGGATGGGACTGAACTGATGTTTATTTTTAACATATATATATATATATATACACATATATATATATATATATATATATATATATAGAGAGAGAGAGAGAGAGAGAGATAGATAGATAGATAGATAGTTTTTTAGTGGTTGGTGGACTTACACAGGGCACAAGTCCTAAAAAAAAGGGAGACTAACCAGGTTAGGCAGTATATAAGTGACATCATTGCGTATGATATCACAGCGCATCACTTCACGACGCGCAGGGTGACCACCCGTCCGTACATTTCACGGACTGCCCGTAATTTCGCCCTGCTGTCAGTTGTCCGCAATGAACGGCTTAACGGACGACATTTGTCCGTAATTTTAGCCTTTCACCAAAGGGACAACGGAGGGCAAGCCAAAATTACAGGCAGGTTAGTTTCCGAAGCTGGACTGAAAGGCAGGGGGTCTTCTGTGCTCTGATGGAGGGGCCGACAGATAAGAAAAAGCCTTCTTGCCAGGGTGTCTCCTCCCCTAAAGAAATGCAAATGTGGGTAATCTGCAAATGCAAAGGGGCTTGAAAACCTGCATTGAATTTCACCAAAGGAGTCACCGGAAGCTTTCTGATGGCAAAGGCATTTTCTTTTAGAGAGGTACCTTAAGGGGGTTCCAAGGTGAGCTGTGGAGTGTGTGGTTTTAATGGAGTGTTATAAAGAATTTTAGTACTATGTATAAACTGCATATTATTAAAATCTGTATTTGAGACGCACTTTTTTAAATTTAACCGAAATGTATTTGCGCATTTTGTAGCAGCCTATATTATGATGTAATTGTATTTATATAGTGCTTACTAGCCCTGACAAGGCGTCAAATGCATGTTTAAAATAATGACGTACATATTCACAGTTCTTTCAGGGACAGCAGAACCTTATAGTACTAACAAACATTGGCAAAGACAAAAGGTCTCGTCTACGAAAGAGTTATTGGCTTTGCTAATGTGTTTTAGCCATGTTATACACCAGAGTGGCTGCTGTTCAGCATGGCTAAAAGTTAGTGGCATAGTAGTGTGGAGTGGAGTAGAGCGGCATAGGAGCAGTGGCGTAGTGGTGCAGAATACAGTGCAGTGGGGTACAGTGCAGTTGTGTAGAATGCATTGGCGTAGAGTGCAGTGAGTGGCGTGGCGTGCCATGGAGTGGCGTGGGACAGAGTAGAGTGACAGAGTGCAGAGGAGTAGAGTGGCATACAATAGAGTGGCAGAGAGAGCAGTAGTGTAGAGTGGTGCAGTGGCATAGAGTGCAGAGTAGACTCACATGGCAGAGAGCGCAGTGGCGTAGTGTAAAGTGGTGCAGTGCAGAGTAGAGTATAGTACTGTAGAGTGGAGTGATGCAGAGCAGAGTGGCATAGAGTGCAGTGGCATAGAGTGCAGTAGCGTAGAATGCAGTAGTACAGAGTAGATTGGTGTACAGTACAGTGGCAGAAAGTGCAATGTTCCAGAGTAGAGTGTCAGTGCAGTGATGTAGAGTGGCACAGAGAGCAGTGGTGTAGAGTACAGTGGTGCAGAGTAGAGGGCAGTGGCATATAGTGCAGTTGTTTAGAGTGCATTGGCGCAGAGTGCAGTGGCATAGAGTGGCATAGGGTAGAGTCGCATAGAGTGCTGTGGAGTAGAGTGGCATACAATAGAGTGGCAGAGAGTGCAGTAATGCAGAGTGGTGCAGTGTCAGAGTGCAGAGTAGACTCGTGGCACAGAGTGCAGTGGCATAGAGTGGTGCAGAGTGGAGTATTGTAGAGTGGTGCATAGCAGAGTATAGTGCCTAGCGTGCAGTGGCATAGAGTGCAGTGATCCACAGTGCAGTGGCATAGCGTGCAGTGGCACAGAATGCAGTAGCACAGAGTAGAGTGGTGTAGAGTGCAGTGGTGTAGAGTGTCAGTGCAGTGGTGTAGAGTGGTACAGAGAACAGTGGCATATAGCACAGTGGTGCAGAGTAAAGGGCAGTGGCATACAGTGCTGTTTAGAGTGCACTGGTGTAGCGTGCAGTGGCATGGAGCAGAGTGGCATAGATTCGACTGATGCAGAATGTAGTAGTACAGAGTAGAATGGTGTAGAATATAGTGGGGTGTTGCAGAGTAGAGTGTCAGCGTGCAGTGGTGTAGAGTGCATTGAACTAGAGCGCAGTGGTCAGAGTGGCATAGAGTGCAGTGGCGTAGAATAGATTGTTTCAGAGTAGAGTGCAGTTGCATAGAGTGGAGAGGTGCAGGGTGGAGTGCAGTGGCATAGAATGCAGTGGCACAGAGTGCAGTAGCATTAAGTAGATTGTTTCACAGTAGAGTGAAGTGGCTTAGGGTGGAGAGGTGCAGGGTAGAGTGGAGTTGCATAGAGTGGCATAGAGTAAAGTGGTGTAGAGTGCAGAGGTGCAGAGTAGATTAGAATGATGTACAGTGTACTGATGTAGAGTGCAGGGGCACAGAGTTGAGTGTTATAGAGTAAAGTGCACTAGCATAGAGTGTATTAACATAGAGTGCAATGGCGTACAGTGCAGTGTTGCAGAGTGGCATAGAGTGGAGTTGTGTGGCCCAGACTGGAGTGGAATAGCATGCAGAGGAGTAGAGCACAGTGGTGCAGAGTGGCGTGAAGTGCATTGGCATAGAGTAGAGTGGTACAGCGTAGAGTAGAGAGGCATAGTGTGAAGTAGCTTAGAGTCTAGTGGCATAATGTGAAGTGGTTCAGAATGGAGAAGAGCGCAGTGGCGTAAATTGGAGTGATAAAGAGTAGAGTGCAGTGGTGTAGAGTGGTGCAGAGCAGAGAGGAGTGGAGTGGAGTATGCATGGTGTGGTAACACACTGCCATTACAGACAACACATTTTTTTATTGAAATTACCATTACATTGCACAGATATACAGTTTTTCAAATCAAACTATACTGTGCACAGATGGTGATGTGTGGAAATTGCATCACCTAATGCAATGATTTGTTTTCATTGTATAAAGGTACTTGTTTCCAGCACAGTTCAGAATTAACAAAAATGTGCTTCATTTGATCTCCTGATTCTGATTTATTCTGAAGTTTATTTAAATGTTTTCATGTGATAGAAAAAAAACTTTTTCCGAACCCCAGTATCCAGCAAGATTGTCGCATAAATCCTCCCACTTTGAAGTCAGAGAAAGAAAAGTAAACACTAAGTTTCCACTGAAGACAGAGCCCGACAGTTGACTTTGCTCTTTGAATGCACACCAAATCTAGCGCCTGCTCACCCTTCACAAGCACGAACAGCGGACCATTACACAAGAAGAGTTTGCCAAGGTGGATGAGTGTTGCTTGTTCAACCACTTGACAGTGCCTCTTCTCTTCCTTATTTATCCACTTCTTAGCAACAACCCTTTGAATCACTTGCTGTGGATCTCCCATTTGATCTCGATTTCATCCTCCTCTTTTATTAGCTTTGATTGCTAGTCCGAGCTCCCATTTCTGAGATAAATGTTGAGTCCCAGACATACACTCTAGTGCTGTGAGACTACAGACAAGTTGTGGGTACCTCACATCCTGACGTTAGGTGTGAGACTGTCGCCCACACCATTTGCCCTGCCACTTTAAAGTTTTTTTAGGTTTAACGTCCATGGGCAGTCGGGGTAAGCCAGATATTTTGTTAAACTAGTATAAGGTTAATTTACCTTAATGTTTCCCAAACTGTTTGCTAGGGGTTTTAAAATGTTCAGAAACATGATCAAAATGTTGCTGTTCGAGAAAGATCGGGTAGATTTGGGTAGGGGTCATGGCCTTGCCACAGTACTGAAGGGCATTAATTTACTACTGAACAAGAACCTAATGTGACACCTGAATGTAGCATACCAGGAGGCAATCCCAAAAAGACCACAGTGAATTAAAAGTGCTATGTTAAAAAATAGTAAATAAATGCACTGACAACATAGTGAGGCATGGCCTCTCTCACGTGTGTCTGTAAAACTGATGTTTGTTCTTTAATTTTTGTCCTGAATTTTGACCCTTTGTCCTGAATTTTTGTCCTGAATTTTGACCCTTTGTCCTGAATTTTTTACAGTCCTGTCCAGAATTTGCCTCAATGCCAGGTGGTCACCCTAAGGATGCGCGACATTGCACATGAGGTGATTTCACTGGAAATTACATCACAAAAACTGACATCAGATATTAAGACCTCACACATCTGATTATCAGGTATATCACGGGTACGTTTAAGCACATTATTGGAATTAACGAATAAGATTTTGTGTTAGGCTTGTACCAAAAAAGTGGCGCAATCCTGACGCAAAATCTGGGTCTCACCTAATACATTTAGGGCAGGGGTCTTCAAACTGGGGGGCGACCCCCTAGGTGGGCCACATGTGAATCCGGGGGGGGGGGGGCCGGGCTCTGGCCAAAAGAAGCATTATGCAGATAACAATACTTCACAGTGCTTTGTTTTAAGCAGTAAACAATTTTAAAACGGTAACATAACTTAACTGCATTATTCGAATAAGTCTAGACGTATTTAAACATTGCAATCTTAATAGAATAATTGTGAAAAATTCTGAGAGGGGGGCGAATGATTTTGATTTTTTCACTAGGGGGGGCGTGGCATCAAAAAGTTTGAAAAACACTGATTTAGGGGCTTATTTACAAGCCCCTGGTGCCACCGTTGTGCCACTTTCTGCAATGCTCCAGTGGTGCTGTGCCCATTTCCAAATTTACAATGCGGCACTTAGCCACTTTGCATGGCTTAGCTCTGCCTGGTAAATATGGATCTCCCAACGCAGTTTTCGACAGCAGAGGGGCGTGTAAAGGGTGTTGCTGTGGGCGTTTGCATGCAGCACCCATTGCTTTTGACACTGCCCCAGATTTAACAGAATTTGAAAATCTGAGGCAGCTTCAAAAAGTAATGCCACCCCAGCTGTGGCGTTCGAGTGGCACAACCAGGAGAAATACTTTTATTTCCCCTTGTTTTTGCTTTTTCTGTGTGTTCTGCTTTCTACAGCGCACATAGAAAGAGCAAAACATCATTAATGATGGTTTATGTGCAGGAAGGTTTACCTTCCTGCACATAAACACTCATTTAATAATGACAATTTCCTAATTCTATGTGTGCTGCATCCTGCAGCACACGTAGAAGTAACGAATCACTATTATTGATTGTTTATGTGCAGGAAGGGACACCTTCCTGCACATAAACAACCATTCCCTGCAACACAGGCACTCTTGCACTACGGTGCAAGAGTGCCTGTGTTGGAGCTAGGCAGCTAATTTTAGCGCCAGTGCAGGGGGAGAGGACAGAAATGTGCTGTATCTTGCATTTCTGCCCTTATGCGTTGGCGTAGCGAGACACTTGCTTTGTTTCCCCGCACCATGGGGGCTTGTAAATAAGCCCCTTCGTTTTTTTTAAACTCTGCCACAAAGAAATGGGCACCAAGGAGATGCTTGGTGCAGTAGATCGGTTCTGCTTAATTGGTTGCAAAGTCTGCATTTTAAAATATTTTATGAGGTTAAGGCGTCTGCAGAAGAGGTGTCCAAGAAATCTATGGGAATAATTATAATGGTGAGATAACTCTGGAGGTTAAGGCACTTGTTGGAGGGATGTGTTTTATGCGGTCCCACATTTGAATCAAAGTTGTGTAGAGGGTTAATTTGTCCCCTGCAAAGCACATCATGTAACATGCAGATGATGGATTTTTATTTTATGTAAATAGGTAAGTGGGTGACTGCTTGGAACACAGAGATCCTTTTGTTACTTGCAGTTCATAAAATTGTAACCCACATTTTGTCGTGTAACACATCTTGTTACATTGATTTACACACCTGATTTATTGTCAATGTTTATGTTACGTAAATCGCTCTGACACCCTAAACTGGGACGAGTAGCGCTATAAAAGAAATAAAATAGCTCTATTTCAATTATTTGTGTAAATACTGGAACAGACCATCAGATCTGCCAAACTTACAGTGCATGCAATTATATATAGGGACTGACGCCTCGCCTCTTCAGGGGGAGGACCAGCCTATGTAAAAGGGTGCCTCTCTTAAGTACCTGTGAAGAGAGAACAAGCTGTGTGCTTTTGTTTCACCTCTGTTGCATTTAAGTGTGAGATTCCAGGCCCAGTCCATTCAGGGTGGATCAGAAGGAAGCCTGATGCCCCCCTTAACTTTGGCTTTTATCTTTTGGCCAGCTGGAGGCGACAATAAAAAAGCCCCACTGGCTGCCTGCAGGTTGCCTCCTGGGATGTAAAGCAGACATGGGGCAGTTGAACGTATCCTGGTGCCTGAAAATTACACAGGACAAGTTCTGCATATTTCTGCGGGCCCAACTTCTTGGCAGCATACACTCTGTGAAAATAGTGAGTGCACGCACTCCACCTGCGTGTGCCCTAGACTTATAGCTACACCACATAGTGCTGCATTTGTGTTGCTGATCTGTATAGCACTTTACGGCACAATGAGGTCACCTCACAGCACTAGGTGGGCACAGGAGAAGTGCGAAAGAAAGGCCTCCGAAGAGTTAAAATAAGGGGTAAAATATCAGGAATCACGGAAGGAACTTTGCGAATGGAGTGATCTGCCCGAAACTCTAGCGCTACACAACACAGAGCGATAGGGAGTTATTAGTCGCTGTACTCTCACCAGAGCTCGGCACTGGCAGTTGATGGAGGAAGTCTGGGTTAGGTCAGAATCTTTAAACAAACAATCTGTGCTGATGTCAGTCACAGCTCGCGACCACCTGAACGGGCAGGGCGGCGCACGGGGGGGGGTGAGCATAATTAACAATAACAAAAAATAATAACACCTCCTCTGCCGCGCGCAGCTCCACTCCTCTCTCTCCTTACTGCAGGCACTGGCTCCCAGCCTGCCCTGCGGCCAATGCTGACGCTGCTCAAAGCAGCGTCAGGATTGGCTGGAAGCGCCCTCCAGGCAACACAGTGCCGGGCTAGAGAGAGCGTACTGCGCATGAGTGTTTGGCCGACCCGAGACAGCCGGCCAAACATACATGCACTCTGAGGGGAGTGCTCTGTGCACTCCCCATCTACGGCCCCTTTTCAAGAAAACGATAATAAACACAGTTTTTTATAATTTTCTTGAAAAGGTTTTGCTGTTGCCACTGCTGGCGGGGGGGGGCAACGCTCCTCCTCCTAATGGAAGAGCTGCCCATGGCAGATGTACAAAAAGGGGCATTACTACACCAAAAAAGACTTACATTGGTCACAGATGTATGGTTTATGTTTAAATCATATAATTGTGAGTTATATGTGTGATTCCTCTTAAAATACAGAACTGTGCGCCCCTAGTGTCCCGGGGAAGGAAGCCCATTATAAGCTACTGTAGGACGGTACGTGCACCCCGTTATGCTGTCCTACAGCTAGCCCTCAGTGCTGGAGAGTTTGTGGGGGGATAAGCAATCCTCTGCATGTTTGATGGCACTGCCTAAGATACATTCCTATTGGAGAGGGGTGCTAGCGGGATGTGTGCGATCTTAGGGTACCACCTTCCAGAGGCATTTCCCTAAGTGCTCTTTGAAGCAGCTACACAGGATTTCCAATTGCACCTAAAAGTGACAAAGTAGTTGCCTGGGAGATGGTAAAACAGCTCTCTCAGATTCCTGGAAGAAGGGAGACCCCCTGGATATTACTCAATGACATTCAGGACTGTGACACCCACTAGCGATGGAAAAACTGAAAGGCACTGTCAGGGGCGCAGCTTCAGGGGGGGTGTTAGATATAAATATATTTTGTGATAAATAGTTGCTTTTAGTCGGGCATGGCGAGGTGTCTGGCGGATTTCACCAAGATTTTCTACACAAACCTACAAAAGCACACTCACTCTTTCCTTCTCTCTGTTTGGAAAGGCTTTAAAAATGTTGGTTATTTCCCAAAATAATGATTTTTTCTCCCACTTCCTACCCCGCATTCCTCTCCCTTTTTAGTGCCCATTAGGTGCCTCTGGTGCAACCTGCTTGGGGTATGAAGGGGACCTTCTACGACAGTGGTTCCCAACTTGTGGTCCGGGGACCCCTGGGGGTCCACAAAGCCTCTTCAGGGGGTCCGCGACTGCTTAGAAAATTGAATAATGCTGACAGATTAGGTCCCAGTTTTCAGTATGACTCACTAGGGGGTCCCCAGATTCCAATAATGATTCAGTGGGGGTCCCCAGGTTTCAGTAATGATAAAGTGGGGGTACACAGAAGGGAAAAGGTTGGGAACCACTGTTCTATGGGGTAATCTACCGAGGCTGAAGGCCCTTCACCTGTTCTAATGAATGTTTGATATAAAAAAAACAAATACAGAACTGTAAGCATGTGTCTGCCTAAGTAATATACACTTCTCAAACAATAAAAAACAATTGCAAGTCACTTATGGAGGGGACCTTCTCTGTGCTGCTTCACTTCTCCATCCAATAAGACTGATGCAAGATGAGTGTCTCTTGGAAGCGAATGATTGATGGGTTGTGGGTATCCGCTGCATTACAGATATCCAAGACTCAGTTCCTGACCAGTCAAAGACTTTAAGGTGGGCTGGAACTGCAGAACACTCCCAGGTCCTGCCCTGCAAAGGGCTCCCAGGTTCTGCCTCGCGGTGGGCTCCCAGGTCCTGCCCTGCAAAAGGTTGCCAAGTTCTGCCCTGCAAAGGGCTCCCAGGTCTTGACTTGCGGAAGGTTCCCAGGTCCAGCCCTGCACAAGGCTCCCAGGTCTTGACTTGTGGAAGGTTCCCAGTTCCTGCCCTGCAAAGGGTTCCCAGGTCCTGCCCTGCAAAGGGCTCCCAGGTCCTGCCCTGCAAAGGGCTCCCAGGTCCTGCCCTGCAAATGGCTCCCAGGTCCTGCCCTGCACAGGGCTCCCAGGTCCTGCCCTGCACAGGGCTCCCAGGTCCTGCCCTGCACAGGGCTCCCAGGTCCTGCCCTGCACAGGGCTCCCAGGTCTTGACTTGCGGAAGGTTCCCAGGTCCAGCCCTGCACAAGGCTCCCAGGTCTTGACTTGTGGAAGGTTCCCAGTTCCTGCCCTGCAAAGGGTTCCCAGGTCCTGCCCTGCAAAGGGCTCCCAGGTCCTGCCCTGCAAAGGGCTCCCAGGTCCTGCCCTGCAAAGGGCTCCCAGGTCCTGCCCTGCACAGGGCTCCCAGGTCCTGCCCTGCACAGGGCTCCCAGGTCCTGCCCTGCACAGGGCTCCCAGGTCCTGCCCTGCACAGGGCTCCCAGGTCTTGACTTGCGGAAGGTTCCCAGGTCCAGCCCTGCACAAGGCTCCCAGGTCTTGACTTGTGGAAGGTTCCCAGTTCCTGCCCTGCAAAGGGTTCCCAGGTCCTGCCCTGCAAAGGGCTCCCAGGTCCTGCCCTGCAAAGGGCTCCCAGGTCCTGCCCTGCAAATGGCTCCCAGGTCCTGCCCTGCGGAAGGCTCACAGGTCCTGCACTGTGGAAGGCTCCCAGGTCCTGCCCTGCACAGGGCTCCCAGGTCCTGCCCTGCACAGGGCTCCCAGGTCCTGCCCTGCACAGGGCTCCCAGGTCTTGACTTGCGGAAGGTTCCCAGTTCCTGCCCTGCAAAGGGCTCCCAGGTCTTGACTTGCGGAAGGTTCCCAGTTCCTGCCCTGCAAAGGGCTCCCAGGTCCTGCCCTGCAAAGGGCTCCCAGGTCCTGCCCTGCACAGGGCTCACAGGTCCTGCCCTGCGGAAGGCTCACAGGTCCTGCACTGCGGAAGGCTCCCAGGTCCTGCACTGCGGAAGGCTCCCAGGTCTTGACCTACACAAGGCTGCCAGGGCCTGCACTGAAGAAGGCTGCCAGGTCCTGCACTGAAGAAGGCTGCCAGGTCCTGCACTGAAGAAGGCTGCCAGGTCCTGCACTGAAGAAGGCTGCCAGGTCCTGCACTGAAGAAGGCTGCCAGGTCCTGCACTGAAGAAGGCTGCCAGGTCCTGCACTGAAGAAGGTTGCCAGGTCCTGCACTGAAGAAGGTTGCCAGGTCCTGCACTGAAGAAGGCTGCCAGGCCCTGCACTGAAGAAGGCTGCCAGGCCCTGCACTGAAGAAGGCTGCCGGGTCCTGCACTGAAGAAGGCTCCCAGGACCTGCACTGCAGAAGGCTCCCGGGTCCTGCACTGAAGAAGGCTGCCAGGCCCTGCACTGAAGAAGGCTGCCAGGCCCTGCACTGAAGAAGGCTCCTAGGTCTTGACCTACAGAAGGCTACCAGGGCCTGCACTGCAGAAGGCTCCCGGGTCCTGCACTGCAGAAGGCTCCCGGGTCCTGCACTGCAGAAGGCTCCCGGGTCCTGCACTGAAGAAGGCTCCCGGGTCCTGCACTGAAGAAGGCTCCCGGGTCCTGCACTGAAGAAGGCTCCCGGGTCCTGCACTGCAGAAGGCTTCCGGGTCCTGCACTGCAGAAGGCTCCCGGGTCCTGCACTGCAGAAGGCTCCCGGGTCCTGCACTGCAGAAGGCTCCCAGGTCCTGCACTGCAGAAGGCTACCAGGGCCTGCACTGCGGAAGGCTACCAGGGCCTGCACTGCAGAAGGCTCCCGGGTCCTGCACTGCGGAAGGCTCCCGGGTCCTGCACTGCGGAAGGCTCCCGGGTCCTGCACTGCAGAAGGCTCCCGGGTCCTGCACTGCAGAAGGCTCCCGGGTCCTGCCCTGCTGAAGGCTCCCGGGTCCTGCCCTGAAGAAGGCTCCCGGGTCCTGCCCTGAAGAAGGCTCCCGGGTCCTGCCCTGCGGAAGGCTCCCGGGTCCTGCCCTGCGGAAGGCTCCCGGGTCCTGCCCTGCGGAAGGCTCCCGGGTCCTGCCCTGCGGAAGGCTCCCGGGTCCTGCACTGAAGAAGGCTCCCAGGTCTTGCACTGAAGAAGGCTCCCAGGTCTTGCACTGAAGAAGGCTCCCGGGTCCTGCACTGCAGAAGGCTCCCGGGTCCTGCACTGCAGAAGGCTCCCGGGTCCTGCACTGTAGAAGGCTCCTAGGTCTTGACCTACAGAAGGCTCCTAGGTCTTGACCTACAGAAGGCTCCCGGGTCCTGCACTGCAGAAGGCTCCCGGGTCCTGCACTGCAGAAGGCTCCCGGGTCCTGCACTGCAGAAGGCTCCCGGGTCCTGCACTGCAGAAGGCTCCCGGGTCCTGCACTGCAGAAGGCTCCCGGGTCTTGCACTGCAGAAGGCTCCCGGGTCCTGCACTGCAGAAGGCTCTCGGGTCCTGCACTGCAGAAGGCTCCCGGGGCCTGCACTGAAGAAGGCTCTCGGGTCCTGCACTGCACTGGGCTCCCGGGTCCTGCAATGCAGAAGGTTCCTGAGTCCTGCGCTGAAGAAGGCTGACAGGTCCTGCACTGAAGAAGGCTCCCGGGTCCTGCCCTGCAAAAGGCTCACAGGTCCTGCCCTGCAGAAGGCTCCCAGGTCCTGCACTGCGGAAGGCTCCCAGGTCCTGCACTGAAGAAGGCTCCCGGGTCCTGCATTGAAGAAGGCTCCCAGGTCTTGCACTGCAGAAGGCTCCCGAGTCCTGCACTGCAGAAGGCTCCTAGGTCTTGACCTACAGAAGGCTCCTAGGTCCTGCACTGCAGAAGGCTCCCGGGTCCTGCACTGCAGAAGGCTCCCGGGTCCTGCACTGCAGAAGGCTCCCGGGTCCTGCACTGCAGAAGTCTCCCGGGTCCTGACCTACAGAAGGCTACCGGGGCCTGCACTGCAGAAGACTCCCGGGTCCTGCACTGAAGAAGGTTCCCGGGTCCTGCACTGCAGAAGGTTTCAGGTCCTGCACTGAGGAAGGCTCCCGGGTTCTGCACTGCAGAAGGCTCCCGGGTCCTGCACTGAAGAAGGCTGACAGGTCCTGCACTGAAGAAGGCTCCCAGGTCCTGCACTGAAGAAGGCTCCCAGGGCCTGCACTGAAGAAGGCTCCCAGGGCCTGCACTGAAGAAGGCTCCCAGGGCCTGCACTGAAGAAGGCTCCCGGGTCCTGCACTGAAGAAGGCTCCCGGGTCCTGCCCTGCACAGGGCTCCCGGGTCCTGCACTGCAGAAGGTTACCGAGTCCTGCACTGAAGAAGGCTGACAGGTCCTGCACTGAAGAAGGCTCCCGGGTCCTGCACTGAAGAAGGTTCCCGGGTCCTGCACTGAAGAAGGCTGACTGGTCCTGCACTGAAGAAGGCTCCTGGGTCCTGCACTGCAGAAGGCTCCCGATTCCTGCACTGAAGAAGGCTGACAGGTCCTGCACTGAAGAAGGCTCCCAGGTCCTGCACTGAAGAAGGCTCCCAGGTCCTGCCCTGCACAGGGCTCCCGGGTCCTGCACTGCAGAAGGTTCCCGAGTCCTGCACTGAAGAAGGCTGACAGGACCGGCACTGAAGAAGGCTCCCGGGTCCTGCACTGAAGAAGGCTCCTAGGACCTGCACTGAAGAAGGCTCCCGGGTCCTGCACTGAAGAAGGCTCCCGGGTCCTGCACTGAAGAAGGCTCACAGGTCCTGCACTGCAGAAGGCTCCCGGGTCCTGCACTGCAGAAGGCTCCCGGGTCCTGCCCTGCAGAAGGATCCCGGGTCCTGCCCTGCAGAAGGCTCCCGGGTCCTGCCCTGCAGAAGGCTCCCGGGTCCTGCCCTGCAGAAGGCTCCCGGGTCCTGCCCTGCAGAAGGCTCCCGGGTCCTGCACTGAAGAAGTCTCCCGGGTCCTGCACTGAAGAAGTCTCCCGGGTCCTGCACTGCGGAAGTCTCCCGGGTCCTGCACTGCGGAAGGCTCCCGGGTCCTGCACTGCGGAAGGCTCCCGGGTCCTGCACTGCAGAAGGCTCCCAGGTCCTGCACTGAAGAAGGTTCCCAGGTCCTGCACTGCAGAAGGATCCTAGGTCATGACCTACAGAAGGCTCCTGGGTCTTGACCTACAGAAGGCTGCCAGGTCCTGCACTGAAGAAGGCTGCCAGGTCCTGCACTGAAGAAGGCTGCCAGGTCCTGCACTGAAGAAGGTTGCCAGGTCCTGCACTGAAGAAGGCTGCCGGGCCCTGCACTGAAGAAGGCTGCCGGGTCCTGCACTGAAGAAGGCTCCCAGGACCTGCACTGCAGAAGGCTCCCGGGTCCTGCACTGAAGAAGGCTGCCAGGCCCTGCACTGAAGAAGGCTGCCAGGCCCTGCACTGAAGAAGGCTACCAGGGCCTGCACTACAGAAGGCTCCCGGGTCCTGCACTGAAGAAGGCTCCCGGGTCCTGCACTGAAGAAGGCTCCCGGGTCCTGCACTGAAGAAGGCTCCCGGGTCCTGCACTGCAGAAGGCTCCCGGGTCCTGCACTGCAGAAGGCTACCAGGGCCTGCACTGCAGAAGGCTACCAGGGCCTGCACTGCAGAAGGCTACCAGGGCCTGCACTGCAGAAGGCTCCCGGGTCCTGCACTGCGGAAGGCTCCCGGGTCCTGCACTGCAGAAGGCTCCCGGGTCCTGCACTGCGGAAGGCTCCCGGGTCCTGCCCTGCTGAAGGCTCCCGGGTCCTGCCCTGAAGAAGGCTCCCGGGTCCTGCCCTGAAGAAGGCTCCCGGGTCCTGCCCTGAAGAAGGCTCCCGGGTCCTGCCCTGCGGAAGGCTCCCGGGTCCTGCCCTGCGGAAGGCTCCCGGGTCCTGCCCTGCAGAAGGCTCCCGGGTCCTGCACTGAAGAAGGCTCCCAGGTCTTGCACTGAAGAAGGCTCCCAGGTCTTGCACTGAAGAAGGCTCCCGGGTCCTGCACTGCAGAAGGCTCCCGGGTCCTGCACTGCAGAAGGCTCCCGGGTCCTGCACTGTAGAAGGCTCCTAGGTCTTGACCTACAGAAGGCTCCTAGGTCTTGACCTACAGAAGGCTCCCGGGTCCTGCACTGCAGAAGGCTCCCGGGTCCTGCACTGCAGAAGGCTCCCGGGTCCTGCACTGCAGAAGGCTCCCGGGTCTTGCACTGCAGAAGGCTCCCGGGTCCTGCACTGCAGAAGGCTCTCGGGTCCTGCACTGCAGAAGGCTCCCGGGGCCTGCACTGAAGAAGGCTCTCGGGTCCTGCACTGCACTGGGCTCCCGGGTCCTGCAATGCAGAAGGTTCCTGAGTCCTGCGCTGAAGAAGGCTGACAGGTCCTGCACTGAAGAAGGCTCCCGGGTCCTGCCCTGCAAAAGGCTCACAGGTCCTGCCCTGCAGAAGGCTCCCAGGTCCTGCACTGCGGAAGGCTCCCAGGTCCTGCACTGAAGAAGGCTCCCGGGTCCTGCATTGAAGAAGGCTCCCAGGTCTTGCACTGCAGAAGGCTCCCGAGTCCTGCACTGCAGAAGGCTCCTAGGTCTTGACCTACAGAAGGCTCCTAGGTCCTGCACTGCAGAAGGCTCCCGGGTCCTGCACTGCAGAAGGCTCCCGGGTCCTGCACTGCAGAAGGCTCCCTGGTCCTGCACTGCAGAAGTCTCCCGGGTCCTGACCTACAGAAGGCTACCAGGGCCTGCACTGCAGAAGACTCCCGGGTCCTGCACTGAAGAAGGTTCCCGGGTCCTGCACTGCAGAAGGTTCCCAGGTCCTGCACTGAGGAAGGCTCCCGGGTTCTGCACTGCAGAAGGCTCCCGGGTCCTGCACTGAAGAAGGCTGACAGGTCCTGCACTGAAGAAGGCTCCCAGGTCCTGCACTGAAGAAGGCTCCCAGGGCCTGCACTGAAGAAGGCTCCCAGGGCCTGCACTGAAGAAGGCACCCGGGTCCTGCCCTGCACAGGGCTCCCGGGTCCTGCACTGCAGAAGGTTACCGAGTCCTGCACTGAAGAAGGCTGACAGGTCCTGCACTGAAGAAGGCTCCCGGGTCCTGCACTGAAGAAGGTTCCCGGGTCCTGCACTGAAGAAGGCTGACTGGTCCTGCACTGAAGAAGGCTCCTGGGTCCTGCACTGCAGAAGGCTCCCGATTCCTGCACTGAAGAAGGCTGACAGGTCCTGCACTGAAGAAGGCTCCCAGGTCCTGCACTGAAGAAGGCTCCCAGGTCCTGCCCTGCACAGGGCTCCCGGGTCCTGCACTGCAGAAGGTTCCCGAGTCCTGCACTGAAGAAGGCTGACAGGACCTGCACTGAAGAAGGCTCCTAGGACTTGCACTGAAGAAGGCTCCCGGGTCCTGCACTGAAGAAGGCTCCCGGGTCCTGCACTGAAGAAGGCTCACAGGTCCTGCACTGCAGAAGGCTCCCGGGTCCTGCACTGCAGAAGGCTCCCGGGTCCTGCCCTGCAGAAGGATCCCGGGTCTTGCACTGCAGAAGGCTCTCGGGTCCTGCACTGCAGAAGGCTCCCGGGGCCTGCACTGAAGAAGGCTCTCGGGTCCTGCACTGCACTGGGCTCCCGGGTCCTGCAATGCAGAAGGTTCCTGAGTCCTGCGCTGAAGAAGGCTGACAGGTCCTGCACTGAAGAAGGCTCCCGGGTCCTGCCCTGCAAAAGGCTGACAGGTCCTGCACTGAAGAAGGCTCCCAGGTCCTGCACTGAAGAAGGCTCCCAGGTCCTGCCCTGCACAGGGCTCCCGGGTCCTGCACTGCAGAAGGTTCCCGAGTCCTGCACTGAAGAAGGCTGACAGGACCTGCACTGAAGAAGGCTCCTAGGACCTGCACTGAAGAAGGCTCCCGGGTCCTGCACTGAAGAAGGCTCCCGGGTCCTGCACTGAAGAAGGCTCACAGGTCCTGCACTGCAGAAGGCTCCCGGGTCCTGCACTGCAGAAGGCTCCCGGGTCCTGCCCTGCAGAAGGATCCCGGGTCCTGCACTGCAGAAGGCTCTCGGGTCCTGCACTGCAGAAGGCTCCCGGGGCCTGCACTGAAGAAGGCTCTCGGGTCCTGCACTGCACTGGGCTCCCGGGTCCTGCAATGCAGAAGGTTCCTGAGTCCTGCGCTGAAGAAGGCTGACAGGTCCTGCACTGAAGAAGGCTCCCGGGTCCTGCCCTGCAAAAGGCTCACAGGTCCTGCCCTGCAGAAGGCTCCCAGGTCCTGCACTGCGGAAGGCTCCCAGGTCCTGCACTGAAGAAGGCTCCCGGGTCCTGCATTGAAGAAGGCTCCCAGGTCTTGCACTGCAGAAGGCTCCCGAGTCCTGCACTGCAGAAGGCTCCTAGGTCTTGACCTACAGAAGGCTCCTAGGTCCTGCACTGCAGAAGGCTCCCGGGTCCTGCACTGCAGAAGGCTCCCGGGTCCTGCACTGCAGAAGGCTCCCGGGTCCTGCACTGCAGAAGTCTCCCGGGTCCTGACCTACAGAAGGCTACCAGGGCCTGCACTGCAGAAGACTCCCGGGTCCTGCACTGAAGAAGGTTCCCGGGTCCTGCACTGCAGAAGGTTCCCAGGTCCTGCACTGAGGAAGGCTCCCGGGTTCTGCACTGCAGAAGGCTCCCGGGTCCTGCACTGAAGAAGGCTGACAGGTCCTGCACTGAAGAAGGCTCCCAGGTCCTGCACTGAAGAAGGCTCCCAGGGCCTGCACTGAAGAAGGCTCCCAGGGCCTGCACTGAAGAAGGCTCCCGGGTCCTGCCCTGCACAGGGCTCCCGGGTCCTGCACTGCAGAAGGTTACCTCCTGCACTGAAGAAGGCTGACAGGTCCTGCACTGAAGAAGGCTCCCGGGTCCTGCACTGAAGAAGGTTCCCGGGTCCTGCACTGAAGAAGGCTGACTGGTCCTGCACTGAAGAAGGCTCCTGGGTCCTGCACTGCAGAAGGCTCCCGATTCCTGCACTGAAGAAGGCTGACAGGTCCTGCACTGAAGAAGGCTCCCAGGTCCTGCACTGAAGAAGGCTCCCAGGTCCTGCCCTGCACAGGGCTCCCGGGTCCTGCACTGCAGAAGGTTCCCGAGTCCTGCACTGAAGAAGGCTGACAGGACCTGCACTGAAGAAGGCTCCTAGGACCTGCACTGAAGAAGGCTCCCGGGTCCTGCACTGAAGAAGGCTCCCGGGTCCTGCACTGAAGAAGGCTCACAGGTCCTGCACTGCAGAAGGCTCCCGGGTCCTGCACTGCAGAAGGCTCCCGGGTCCTGCACTGCAGAAGGCTCCCGGGTCCTGCCCTGCAGAAGGATCCCGGGTCCTGCCCTGCAGAAGGCTCCCGGGTCCTGCCCTGCAGAAGGCTCCCGGGTCCTGCCCTGCAGAAGGCTCCCGGGTCCTGCCCTGCAGAAGGCTCCCGGGTCCTGCCCTGCAGAAGGCTCCCGGGTCCTGCACTGAAGAAGTCTCCCGGGTCCTGCACTGAAGAAGTCTCCCGGGTCCTGCACTGAAGAAGGCTCCCGGGTCCTGCACTGCGGAAGGCTCCCGGGTCCTGCACTGCGGAAGGCTCCCGGGTCCTGCACTGCAGAAGGCTCCCGGGTCCTGCACTGCAGAAGGCTCCCGGGTCCTGCACTGAAGAAGGTTCCCAGGTCCTGCACTGCGGAAGGATCCTAGGTCATGACCTACAGAAGGCTCCTGGGTCTTGACCTACAGAAGGCTCCTGGGTCCTGCACTGAAGAAGGCTGCCAGGTCCTGCACTGAAGAAGGCTGCCAGGTCCTGCACTGAAGAAGGTTGCCAGGTCCTGCACTGAAGAAGGTTGCCAGGTCCTGCACTGCGGAAGGCTCCCGGGTCCTGCACTGCGGAAGGCTCCCGGGTCCTGCACTGCAGAAGGCTCCCGGGTCCTGCACTGCAGAAGGCTCCCGGGTCCTGCACTGCGGAAGGCTCCCGGGTCCTGCACTGCGGAAGGCTCCCGGGTCCTGCACTGCGGAAGGCTCCCGGGTCCTGCACTGCAGAAGGCTCCCGGGTCCTGCACTGCAGAAGGCTCCCGGGTCCTGCACTGCAGAAGGCTCCCGGGTCCTGCACTGCAGAAGGCTCCCGGGTCCTGCAGTGAAGAAGGATCCCGGGTCCTGCCCTGCAGAAGGCTCCCGGGTCCTGCACTGCAGAAGGCTCCCAGGTCCTGCACTGAAGAAGGCTCCCGGGTACTGCACTGAAGAAGGCTCCCGGGTCCTGCACTGAAGAAGGCTCCCGGGTCCTGCCCTGCACAGGGCTCCCGGGTCCTGCACTGCAGAAGGTTCCCGAGTCCTGCACTGAAGAAGGCTGACAGGTCCTGCACTGAAGAAGGCTCCCGGGTCCTGCACTGCGGAAGGCTGACAGGTCCTGCACTGAAGAAGGCTCCCGGGTCCTGCACTGCAGAAGGCTCCCTGGTCCTGCACTGCAGAAGGCTCCCGGGTCCTGCACTGAAGAAGGCTCCCGGTTCCTGCACTGAAGAAGGCTCCCGGTTCCTGCACTGCGGAAGGCTCCCGGGTCCTGCACTGCGGAAGGCTCCCGGGTCCTGCACTGCGGAAGGCTCCCGGGTCCTGCACTGCAGAAGGCTCCCAGTTCCTGCACTGCAGAAGGCTCCCAGGTCCTGCACTGCAGAAGGCTCCCAGGTCCTGCACTGCAGAAGGCTCCCAGGTCCTGCACTGCAGAAGGATCCTAGGTCATGACCTACAAAAGGCTCCTAGGTCTTGACCTACAGAAGGCTCCCGGGTCCTGCACTGAAGAAGGCTCCCAGGTCCTGCACTGAAGAAGGATCCCAGGTCCTGCACTGCAGAAGGCTCCCAGGTCCTGCACTGCAGAAGGCTCCCAGGTCCTGCACTGCAGAAGGCTCCCGGGTCCTGCACTGCAGAAGGCTCCCGGGTCCTGCACTGCAGAAGGCTACCGGGTCCTGCACTGCAGAAGGCTCCCGGGTCCTGCACTGCAGAAGGCTCCCGGGTCCTGCACTGAAGAAGGCTCCCGGGTCCTGCACTGCAGAAGGCTCCCGGGTCCTGCACTGCAGAAGGCTCCCGGGTCCTGCACTGCAGAAGGCTCCCGGGTCCTGCACTGAAGAGGCTCCCAGATCCTGCACTGCAGAAGGCTCCCAGGTCCTGCACTGAAGAAGGCTCCCAGGTCCTGCACTGCGGAAGGCTCCCGGGTCCTGCACTGCAGAAGGCTCCCAGGTCCTGCACTGCAGAAGGATCCTAGGTCTTGACCTACAGAAGGCTCCCGGGTCCTGCACTGAAGAAGGCTCCCAGGTCCTGCACTGAAGAAGGCTCCCGGGTCCTGCACTGAAGAAGGCTCCCGGGTCCTGCACTGCAGAAGGCTCCCGGGTCCTGCACTGCAGAAGGCTCCCAGGTCCTGCACTGAAGAAGGCTCCCGGGTCCTGCACTGCAGAAGGCTCCCGGGTCCTGCCCTGCACAGGGCTCCCAGGTCCTGCACTGCAGAAGGTTCCCGAGTCCTGCACTGAAGAAGGCTCCCGGGTCCTGCACTGAAGAAGGCTCCCGGGTCCTGCACTGAAGAAGGCTCCCGGGTCCTGCACTGCAGAAGGCTCCCGGGTCCTGCACTGAAGAAGGATCCCAGGTCCTGCACTGAAGAAGGCTCCCGGGTCCTGCACTGCAGAAGGCTCCCAGGTCCTGCACTGAAGAAGGCTCCCGGGTCCTGCACTGAAGAAGGATCCCAGGTCCTGCACTGAAGAAGGTTCCTAGGTTTTGACCTACAGAAGGCTGACAGGTCTCAAAATGCGGGTGTTTTACTGATTTCATTTCTAGAGGTTGAGGCCTCTCCATGGTGAAACGTGTTTATAGCAGGCGATCACTCGTTTTCTAAGTTCATCTCGGGCTGCGTTGCAAAAGCATCATTGTTTATACACTTCTTGTCTTTTTGTAGAATGTGACACTGGTGCGTCCCTTACAGAACATATTAAAATCATACATTTAATTTGCCCTCACATTTTTAAAGGATTACTCAAAAATAATAAAAATGAATACAAATTACTTACGAATGGGTGTGAAAAACGGTAAGCGCACAGGGTGGTTTACACCCAAAAAGCAGAACACTTGTAAACAGGGTTGATTCACACAACAGACGTTGAGCGTAAAGTACCTCTCTCTAACCTGTAAATGAGGAATTTCATCATAGTAAATGTGATAAAATCAAATTGAGTTAGTAATTTTTTTTTGTCTTAAAGAGGAATTGTTTTATTTTGCATTAGTATTTATATGGCGCTTTCTATACCCTTCATGAGACCTAAGCACTTTCTTGATGGACTGAACATGTAGCTACTTTGAATGTGTAAGTTTTAGCTCAAAGCCTACTTGACAGGGCAGATTTCTGGTTGCAAAGATATATTATGAACATGCTGAAAGCTTCTCTAGGAATGAGTTCAACCCATTTCTTACCATTGGCTTTGTAACTTGCATTTGTATGCTTTCTAGTTGCTGGCTTTAACTGTTTTAGGTTGGCAGACACATCAATGTCCCTCCTGTGGAACACAGCCTGTTGACCACCTCTCTTACTGGCTCTGTGTATTCTTCTACGAGAGCTCGCTTTCTGAGACCTCTTTTTTTCTTGTTCGCGAGGCAGTCTAAGGAAGTACATGTGTTTTCAGCTGTCTCCCTTGTGTGCTAGTTCAGGAAGCAGTAAATGTGCTGAATGTTTTGAAATGGTTTCCTACCTCCTGTCTTTCTGCTTGACTGATTCTACTTATCTCTGCCACTACCAGTTCATCAGTCTCTGTGCCTGTAAGGAACAATATTCTGTCTATGCGCTTCTTAATTTTGGCTGTGTGATCTTTATCAACAGAATAACTTTAACAATCTTCTTCCTTAATTCCATGCCCATGTCATAGGTACTGGAAGTAGGGACGTGGGAGATACTGAAGCACCCCGAAAATAACCAAGCTGGAGTTCAGAAATTATTGAGCAATAAACAGGCCTTTAAATTTTGTTTTTATCTGTCACATCTGCTGTGTATTCAAAGTAAGAGGCCGAATGTTAAGCTCTGTCACCCAAAGGGAGGTTGGTGTTTACTTTTCTTTGTCTGGCTACAAACTGAGAGGACTTAAGTGACAATCTTGCTAGGTGTGAAAGGAAGGGCTTTAGCGTCTTTTTTTCTAGCACACAAAAAAAATTAAATGCCAGTAAATCAACTGTACAAATATTTCAGAAAGTACATATTTTTTGTACTTCTGAAGTGTGCTAGAACCAAATATTTCAATATGATCAAAACAAATCAAGACACTAGAGGGGTTATTACAACTTTGGAGGAGGTGTTAATCCGTCCCAAATGTGACAGATATACCACCAGCCGTATTACGAGTTCATAGGATATAATGGACTCGTAATACGGCTGGTGGTATATCCGTCACTTTACCGTCACTTTTGGGACGGATTAACACCTCCTCCAAAGTTGTAATAACCCCCTAGGTGATGATTTCAGTGAAGGTGTTCTACCACACCATGCATACTCTGTGCCACTCCACTCTACACCTCCCTATGACACTCTATACCACTCTACTCTACGACACACTACTCCACTCTACCACACTACTGCATTCTAAGGCACTTCACACCACCTTAATCCAATCTATGCCATTCCACAGTAATATACTCCACTCTATGCCGCTCCATGACACTCTACTCTATCCCACTCCACACTATGACACCCCATGCCACTCCAGTCTAACACTGTACTCCACTCTACGATACTCCATGCCACTTTACTCCACTCTATGCCACTCCACAACACTATGACACTACTCAAACCGAAGCAACACTTCTCCATGACTCTCTACTCCACACTATCCCACTCCACTGTATGACACTCTACGCCACTCCACTCTACAACACACTATGCCGCACCACACTATCTCACTCCACTGTATGACTCTACGCCACTCCAATCTACGACACGCTAATACACTCAACGCCACTCCACTCTACTCCACTCCATGAGACTCTACTCCACTGTATCCCACTCCACTCTATGGTACTCCACTCTACGCCGCTCTACATACCACACACTACTCCACTCTTTAACACTGCTCCATTCTATGACATTCTGTGCCACTTTACCCCCTCTATGCCACTCCACTCTACGACACTACTCCATTCTACACTACTCCATTCTATCACACTCCAAGACACACTACTCCACTCTACAACACTCCACGCCAATTTATTGCAGTCTAAGCCACTCAACAACACTACTCCACTCTACGACACTACTCCATTCTATGCTACTCCACTCTACGACACTACTCCATTCTATGCTACTCCACTCTACACTACTCGATTCTATGCTACTCCACAACACTACTCTATACTATGCTAATCCACTTTACGACACACTTCACTCTACAACACTCTACTCCATTCTATGACACTCCACGCCACATTAATCCACTCTATGTCACTCTACAACACTCTGACACTACTCCACTCTACGCCACTCCACTCTAATCCACTCCTTGGCACTCCTCTGCACTCTATTCCGTTCCACTCTACAACCCTCTACTCTATGACACTCTACGCCACAACAACTCCATTCTATGCCAATCCAATCTACGACACTTCACCCCACGCCCCTCCACCTCACTTCACTCTACTCTATGCCACTCAAGTCTATGACACTCTACTCCAGTGAAAGCCACTTCACCCTACGCTACTCGCTCCACTCTACTCCACTCTACGCCACTTTATTACACCGAGCACATTTGTAAGAACATTAGCAGCCCACCAATGGATTACTAGTCTAGCCAGCAGCACTGTGGAGTTAAGCCACGTGGCCACCGAGGGACCTTCAGAAGCCATTTTACTAACACTTGCTGGTTTGGGGAGAAGGCTGCGTTGTTACAGCCGTCCTTCATTCTAGGCGGTTGCTGGTCGCCCTTATGTTCTGGAGTAGTGTTTCCGCAGTTTGCAGGTTTGTAGCGAGAAAGATACAAAAGAGCAAAAAATTTGAAAATGTCACCGCAATTACAAAAGTGCATTTTACTAAATCTGTGAATCATCCCTGAGGCCAAAATGAACTTGTTTTTTGTATCACGGGCGTTTGCATGAGATTCTTATACATGCATAATTTATGCATAATTTATGCACGCCGCTCAAAAGAATGTGATTTAGCGAAAATGTGCTGATTAGGCCCAGCATGCTTGGAACATACATGTAATACATGTAACAAGTTGTTCACATTCATGGAAGCACTGAATGCAGGGCCCAGTAAAAGCAGTAACTCTCAGAGAGGAGTACATGAGTGTCTCAAATTAAACATAGACACGAGCTGGTGGATGAAGAAAAAACTGCCCACCAGCCAAAGGGGTGTAACACTCACAGCTTGCGCTGTTCTGAGGTCAAACGCGTATGACGTCACACCACAGCGCCGGACACCTACAACACTTCGAGAAGCAGATCTTGGGTGATGGGAGATTATCGTATGATAATGCCTTCTAGAATACTGATTAGCGCTATTAGATGCAAGAGAGAGTCCATGCATCGAGGTCAGAAACGGCGGTGAAGGTTGACTAAAATTAAATCCTGCTCTGGTCGTCCCCCTACCCCTCCCATCACTTGGGACACAGGACCAGCACACCCAGCACTCCTGCTTCATATCACGTGCCGCGTTACCCTAGTGTCCCGTGTATGAGAAGTGCCACGCCTGATGCATGAATAGCGCTTTGAAGACCGTTGTGCAAAACGCGTCATACAGCAGTAATGTGCTGCAGGCGCCTCGGGAAGGTGTCTGTCCTTGGAGGACCAACACAGACTTAAATTACTCTGCATGGTGAGGTCACAAGTGCCCGGACGGGGCACGTGGCCTTGATTCTGGGGTGCCCCCAAAGAAAGGTGGGGTCTGATATGTAACGGCGAGTGCTTCTTTCCTGTAACTACACACAACTATCCAGAGCAAGCCTCCTCTGCCCCCCCCCTCCCAGGCGTCAGTGCATAATCTTTGGCCCCTATGTGTACAGGCAAAGACGAGTGAAATGATGCCCCCCCCTCCCTGCAAAATGTGTTAAATGGAATGGAGTGGAGAAGTGTGGCTCAATGGTTAGAGTGGCAGACCCTGAAGCAGAGATCTGGCTCAAGACCAGGGTTCAAGTCCCGCTTCGGCAGGTCTTGGGCTCAATTCCCCTTGACCAGATAATTCTCGCTTCGGTGCCTAATCTAATTCATGGGTCCCACTCTGCAACTCTGGGCAATAGCTTGCTTAATCTCCACAACGGCCCCATCAGCGCTTGGATGCCTGGCTTCACCCTGGGGGTGCTCAGGAGTGGGTGCCTCACAGGGAAAAGCCAGGAGGGGTTCCATAGCGGTATGAGTACAGCGCCTTGAGACCCTAACGGGTGAGTAGTGCGCTATACAAGTGCTCATTTTAAATGGGCTCTGAGAGTCCCATAAGTCACATATATTCATAGTCCTAAGGCAAATGCATTCCTCCAACACCCCCCACCCCCCAACACACACACACACCTGCACGGCAGAGGCTGCGGTACAGCCCCGCGTACAGGCCTTGCCAAGATCTGCCTCCGGTACCCTGGCGTCACTCGGTGGCAAGACATGTGCCCAGTGCCCTGCAGCCGGTTGGGGGACAAGGAGTCGAGCGCTGCAGCATTTCTCAGTTCCGGTTCCCGCTCAGTCACTCACACTCCGTGTGACAGTGTATTTGAGCAGTTTTAGAATATAAGGGGCCTTGAAGCTTCTTTTGAACGTTGGTGCGCGCGCGTATTTATGGAAGGGAATGCAAACTCGCCTACCCCATAGATTTAAAGGAGTGCCTTTTTACAATGTACCATCTGGAATTAATACTAAAATTCCAGTGATTTTCCAAACAGGCTTGAGGGCATGGACCTCCATTCATCAAAATGCCAGGAGTAGCGGAAGTGACATCAGACGCCATTTCATCTTTACCTTCCCCCACAAACACTCTTACACAAACCCACATTCACTCGTACACACTCCCTATTTTACATAAACACACTCTCACCCGCACGCATGCGCACATCATACATTTAAAAGTGTTCTTACTTACCTCGGCAACCAAGGAGGGTCGTATTCCAGCTAACTGTACTCCATTTTTTGATTACACTAATAGTGAATAATATATTAACTGTTATTAATATATTATTCACTACTAGCGTAGTAAAAAGTCTGGTTAAATCAAGTTAGTGGAGCCCCGAGCAATGTTCCTAAGGGCGAGTTGCCCCTGTGTTCCTGGCACTGATTTTGCCACGCCGGGGGTCGCAGAGATTGTGCCCGGGGTCACACAATCTCTGCGACCCCCGGCGTGGACCCCGAAATGACGTCCATTTAAGAGGAGACCAGATCTTCCATCCTTGCCTCCTCCTCTTCTGTGTATTTTAAATAAACAGCGGTTGAAGTGCATTTAAAAGTATGGGAACTGTGATGCTGTGGGCTGTAGTGTCGCGTACCAGTGACGGAACTGGTACTGGGACACTACCATCAGTGGGGGTGAACGGAGTGGAGGTCTTCCTGTGCCCCACATGTTTTTCCCCCTACGTTTATTCCGCAATACTTTGGTTTTGCCCTGGTGTCATCAGGGCTGATATAAAAATAAAGAGTGTTGCCTGCGGACAGGAAGACTGGCGGTTTCGGAGCAATCCCGAGGGTCGGGTCTGTAAAGTCACAGGCCACGGCACCTGACCCGTACAAAATCGCAGTTAAAAATACTACAACTGTGTGTGGCGAGTATTTATTTTATTTTAAGACTAATGTCGGGAGGAGCAGACATTACACATGCAACGGGGACGGGGTGAGTGAGGTTGGGGCGGAGTCAAAGGCGTGGCTAAACAACCCAAGGAGGGACAAAAGTAAAGCACTGACCAATGATAACAAAGGATTTCTGAAGGGCAAGCCCATGAACGAGTGAAAGTGATGGGCCTGCGGTGGGTGTGGTTAAAAGTCCAGATATATACCAACACGTCAGAAAAACAGCGCTTGTGTGCTGCTATGCTCAACCTAAAAAAGCATTGGCAAAGGCAGTGCTCTATGGGATGGACAAACACAGGATTGGCCAACTGGGTCATGAATAATCAAGCTCCTGTATCTTCCTGATAAGACGACAATATGTCTCCTGTTAGAAATGGGGTCTTTGGTTGGCAGTCAGGTTACCCCCTGTCCAAGCAAGGACCCTCACTCTACTTAGGGTAAAAGAAAATCACCCTCAGCTAACCCCTGCTTACGCCCTTGGTAGCTTGGCACGAGCAGTAGGCTTAACTTCAGAGTGCTAGGTGTAAATTATTTGTACCAACACACACAGTAAATGAATGAAAACACTACAAAATGACAACACCGGTTTAGAAAAATAGAGAATATTTATCTAAACAAAACAAGACCAAAACGACAAAAATCCACAATACACAAGTCAAGTTATCAATTAAAAAGCAAAAAGAGTCTTCATGTAGTTTTAAACACACACTAACACTGTTAGCATGAAAAGGTACCTTGGGTGCGTCAAAAATAACCCTGTAAGGACTTGCGATGCGTCCATTTCACTCACGAGCGAAACCTTGCGTCGTTTCTCCTTTCGTCGGGTTGGGTGCGTCATTTCTTCTCTCCGCAGGAGAGCGATGCGTTGATCTGGTCAGCACTCTCGGGTCCGGGCAGGCCTTGCATTGTTTTTACACCCAGAGGTATTTGCGTCAGAAATCCAGCCGCACGATGATCCAAAAACCACGCAGTGCGGGTTGCGATCTTACCAGGCTCCATCAGCGATGCTGCGCGTTGTTTCTCCAGCTCCGTGCATCGATTCTTAGGTCATGTTAAAGGCGAGCGTTGATTTTCAGCCATGAAGCCGGTGGTGCGTCGATTTTTCAGCCGCAGATCGGAGTCACATCGATCTTTTCCCCGCACAACGTTCTGTGCTTGGATTTCTTTCTCTTAGGTTGCCAGCTTCTCCTTTCAGGGTCCCAGGAATTGGATGGGCACCACAGAGCAGAGTAGGAGTCTCTCCAGAGACTCCAGGTGCTGGCAGAGAGAAGTCTTTGCTGTCCCCGAGCCTTAAAACAGAAGGAGGCAAGCTCTGAATCAAGCCCTTGGAGATCTTCACAAGATGGAAGGCACACAAAGTCCAATCTTTTCCATGTTACTCTGGCAGAAGCAGCAACTGCAGGATAGCTCCACAAAGCACAGCCACAGGCAGGGCAGCTCTTCTTCCTCAGCTCTCCAGCTCTTCTCCAGGCAGAGGTTTCTCTTGGTTTCCAGAAGTGGTTTTGGGTGCCCTTCTTATTGCCAATTTCTCCTTTGAAGTAGGCCTACTTCCAAGTAAAGTTTTTCTTGAATGTGACATCCTGCCTTGCCCAGGCCAGGCCCCAGACACACATCAGGGGGTTGGAGACTGCATTGTGTGAGGGCAGGCACAGCCCTTTCAGGTGTGAGTGACCACTCCTCCCCTCCCTCCTAGCACAGATGGCTCATCAGGAAATGCAGACTACACCCCAGCCCCCTTCATCTCACTGTCTAGTGTGAGGTGCAACCAGCCCAACTGTCAAACTGACCCAGACAGGGAATCCACTAACAGGCGGAGTCACAGAAATGGTATAAGCAAGAAAATGCCCACTTTCTAAAAGTGGCATTTTCAAACACACAATCTCAATATCAACTTTACTAAAAGATGTATTTTTAAATTGTGAGCTCAGAGACCCCAAACTCCATGTCTATCTGCTCCCAAAGGGAATCTACACTTTAATCAGATTTAAAGGCAGCCCCCATGTTAACCTATGAGAGGGACAGGCCTTGCAACAGTGAAAAACGAATTTAGCAATATTTCACTGTCAGGACATATAAAATACATTACTATATGTCCAACCTTAACCATACACTGCACCCTGCTCTTGGGCCTACCTACGGCCTACCTTACGGGTGTCTTACATGTAAGAAAAGGAAAGGTTTAGGCCTGCCAAGTCGAATTTACAGTTAAAGCTGGACACACAGACACTGCAGTAGCAAGTCTGAGACATGATTACAGAGCTACTTAGGTGGGTGACACAACCAGTGCAGCAGGCCCACTAGTAGCATTTGGTTTAAAGGCCCTGTGCACCTCTAGTGCACTTTACAAGGGCCTTACTAGTAAATCAAATATGCCAATCATGGATCAACCAATTACATAATGGATTGGAGCATTTGCACTTTAGCACTGGTTAGCAGTGGTAAAGTGCCCAGAGTAACAAAAACAGCAAAAACAGAGTCCAGCACACATCAACAACCTGGGAAACAGAGGCAAAGAGTTAAGGGAGACCACGCCAAGGATGAAAAGTCTAACATCTCCCAACAGACAGCGAATGCGTTGTGTAGTGGGCAAGCCCTAAAAAACAAGATAACAGGCCTTCTCTTTGTATGCACCAGGATCTGGAACAACTTCCACATATCGATCAGGGCTGCCCCCACCTCTGCTCAAGCTTAGCTAGGGACGCACAACCTTGAACACTACATCATGATCAGGGCCACTGGATTTATGAGACTGTGCGGGTGCATCAATTTTTGCATAGTTATAGATTTGCCGCATTTGCCACATAATCCATCATCAGTTGCGTAATCTGCAGATTTAAACCAAAAAAATTGCTTCTGGCACAAACCGTTCAAAAGTTACAAAAAAATGCAGCGACACTCTTTGCAGTGCAGTGGAAGCCCCTTTGCAAACATGGATTGTTCACCTTTCTGTTGCTTATTGCTATATTTGGGTGTTAATCCGCTACTAATGAGGTGCAGACAATTCCCAGACAGTGCTACCAAGTTTAAAAATGACAAAATAATGAACTAATACTATTAAAAAATGTGCTGCGTTATGCCGCATAATTTGCATTTTTTTTGCCGCATAATTGACTTATCCCTGACACATAATTCCAGTGGCTCTGATCATGATGCAGGAACAGCCCACAAGCTGGTTACCTTGCAAGTCACGTATTCACTGCATGCTTCCCTCTGACTCTGTACAGAGCGCCTCTGGCTAGGTTTGCGCTATACAAACACCTACATAATACAGCCTGTCTTCAGCAAGAGACACGCAGCTTGGAAGCCAGGCAGTTATCTCATGATAATGCCTTCCAGAGCACCGGGAAGCTTTGGGCTCTATTGAAAGCGCTATACGAATGTAGACCATGCTTTTTTTCCACTAGATTTCATGTATATGCAGTATACACATTCTGAACACTATTTGTATAAAGCTAAGGTACTGAACTGCAATGGTGACTTACGACTACCCTCCAACAAAAGGGGGTTCACAAGAGCTTTTTGAAGTACGTAAATTGGTACTCCTGTGGTACTCTTTTACGTGGCTCGTGGGTTGGCGGGAAAACATCTAAAATTGGAATAAAATGGTAATATCGAGGGAATACTGATATTCACTTAGTACACACAGAAAGTGCTGTGCCCGCTTTGCACTTTCAGTAATAGTGAGTTGGACGTTTCGGTCCAGATTCACACATGCTTCTGTGAATACCCATGTAGTATTCACCTCCATATTGATAACTACTCTACAGGGACACGATGCCAGGCTCCACGCATGCGCAGTCTATGGTCGCAAGGCCCATGATGCACTGGACACGCCGCACTTACTCCCTGGTGTAGATACAATTTACGTCAGGAAGGAAATCATGTAAATTGCCTGCCCTGCCACCAACTTGTGTATCAGCTGGTAGTCTCTGCCAGAGAATTAGTGAAGATATGACATGTTATGAGTAGTTGTAAAGTGCTCCGTCACCAGGGGGAGGGTGTCCAGGCGCTGTATCAGGAGCCATCATGGCCTAGCGGACCTAGTCGAAGGGCCCCTCTGGAGATCCTGGACAGAGTCAACAAATGAAGGGGCGACTCTGATGTCTAAAACTCACAGCCATGTACTCTTCCAAGTCGTTCCAGCCTATAGCTGATAAATGAACCAAGACACAAGTAGAACATCAAACTGCTGAGGATCACACAATGTTGGTCCGCTGTGAAAGCCAGGATTGGGCCTGAAGGTTTCAGGTTTTGAAACCTAAACCAGGGTGACAAGGTTAGTTCACAGCAGGATAGTTCTAAATAAACTATAATCCCCTATAAAACCGGACACCACAGCGCCCGAGGCCCAGGGACAGAAGCTGCCCGATCACTGCACCCCCTGCCTTCAGCAAGGCTTGGAAAGGCTGACGGGCCCAACCCTCAAAGAGTTAAAGGGGGGGCGGAGCCAAGCGCAGTGGAAGATAGCGGCTCTTCCTTAGAGCCAGGTAGAATGGAGACAGGGAAATCGAGCCAAAAGTTACTTCTCCGACATCAAAACCTTCAAAAAACAGGAAAGTACTTCATCGGAAACCTAACGGATATTTCTGAAACTATAATCCGCGATCCACTTGCTCTGCAACTCCTTTAGAAGCGATATAAGGGAGAGCAGAGCCAAACGCCGTGGAATTTTATGATGCTCCCTTAAAGCTGGATGGAACGGAGATGGGGAATCGAGCCAAAAGTTACTTCTATGACAGTAAAGCCTTCAAAAAACTAGAAAATAATTCATTGGAAACCTAATGGATGCTACTGGACTTAAAACCCGCAATCCACTCGCTCTGCTTCTCATTTAGAAGCGATGTAAGTGAATCAACGCAGTGGAATTTGACGACTCTCCCTTAAAAGCCGAATGAAACGAAGACGAGGATTCGAGCCAAAAGTTACTTCAGTGACAGCAAAGTCTTAAAAAAACTAGAAAATACTTCATCGGAAACCTAACGGATGCTAATGGACCTATAATCCGCAATCCATTCGCTCTGCATCTCCTTTAGAAGCGGAGTAAGTGTACCAACGTCGTGGAATTTGACGATTTTCCCTTAAAAGCCGAATGAAACGAAGACGAGGAATCGAGCCAAAAGTTACTTCTCCGTCAACAAAGCCTTCAAAAAACTAGAAAATACTTCATTGGAAACCTAACGGATGTTATTGGACCTATAATCCACGTTCCACTTGCTCTGCAATTCCTTGAGAAATGACATAAGTGAAAGCAGAGCTAAACCCCGTGGAATTTGGCGACTCTCCCTTATAGACGGGTAGAACGGAACTGGGGAATCGAACCAAAAGTTAATTCTTCGGCAACAAAATCTTCAAAAAAAGAAAATAATTAATCGGAAATCTACCGGATAATAATGGATATATAATAAACGATCCATTTGTTTTGCAACCACTTTAAAAATAATGTAAGTGAGAACGGAGCCAAATGCAGTGGAATTTGATGACTCTCCATTAAAGCCGAGTGGAAGGGAGGCAGGGAAACAAACCAAAAGTTACTTTTACTGACATCAAAATGTTCCAAGAAATAAGGTCACACTTCCTCAAAGTTTGATTGTTGAACATTAAAGAATAATGTAGTATCTAAAGACAAGAATAAATCTGATATATATATCAAAGTAGTAGTGCTCTAATAAGAAGCTGACTAAATAAGAATAAGGTAAATGACACATCTGTACAAGGAGGTGGAACCTAAAACATTTTATCTTTCCTCCATTTAAAAAAAATTACAATTGACTTTGCAATAAAGATTCTATAATGATAGATAAAAACTTTAATAATTATTGTGAACGAAATCTCATCTCCCACCACTACAGAGGACATAGATCAAGGAGAATGGGAGACAATGGACACATGGTGGTAAATTTAAAACATGGAAAAAGTATCAACCGAGAGATAAATCTAGATATCCTTTAAAAACTTGAATAGAGTGGAAATATTATTGCTTTAGCTACTTTCTATTCAATATACATCTCATTACAAGATCATATTTATTTATGATGTAGGATACTTGATATCGTATATTTGAAATGGCTTTATTTCCCCCCTTTTCTATTCTCCTCTTCATGACTCTTTGGCTTATATCTCCAGATAAAGGTTTAGGTGTTAAGTGTACAAAATTGTCTTATCACTTGTGTTGGACAATTTATTTGATATTTGATCATTTTAATAAGTAATACTTTCCTTCTACTAAATTAATATAAAAGTCACACTGATTTAAAAACTCATCTATGATATAATTACTTATTGACATATTTGAAACTTTATAATTTATCTTATATTTCTTCTTTCTCTAACTCTCTTCTTTATTATTCATCTTTTTATATTCCTTCTCCTTCTCCCTTTTTATTATTAGAATTTGGATTGATATTATTTTGTTAGTTTTCACATGTCCATTAACAAGTTAAAACCTTTAAATGTTATTTCTTTGAATGTTAATGGTTTGACACATTTTATCAAGAGAAAGAAGATAGTTAATTTTCTTGGACAACAAAAACCAGATATTGCTTTAATACAAGAAACACATCTTAATGAATCAGAAAGTGAAAAATTGAAAAGAGACTGGGTTGGTCAAGTTATACATGCTAGCATAACGCAAAATAATCCTAATAACGATGACACACCTATTCGGAAACGTGGAGTAGCTATTCTTTTGCATAAAAATTTACCATACAAAATTATTCAAACATGGTTTGATGATGAAGGCAGATATGCATTTGTTAAAATTCGTATTAGAAATTCTTTTATGATTATAGGCATGATATATGCACCCAATGATTCCAAAACGATATGTATTTCAAAGATTAGTAGATTATTATCTTCCTTTGGGTCTACAAAAGTATTGATTGGAGGAGATTGGATTGTTACTATGGACCCATTAATTGATAAATCTGGCAAACCAGATACTCATCATTCAAATGATAGATATATCTTAAAAGATATTATAGATGATTTTGCGTTACAAGAACCATGGAGTCTTTTACACCCAGATGACCGAGATTATTCCTTTACATCTTGTGCACACTCAATTCGCTCCAGAATAGATTATTTTTTAACCTCATCCACATTGATACAATCAATAACATCTGCAGGAATTGTTCCTTGTAGCCTCTCCGATCTTGATTTAATAAACGCACACATTAATATTGGATTAACACAATCTCCCAAAGCTAATTGGAGATTCAATACTTCTATGTATAAGACACCTCAAGCTAAATTGAATCTCTGCCAACGTGTTGACCAATTCCTTGTAGAGAATAGAGACTCAGTTACAGATGCTAGTGTATTATGGGGAGCAGGCAAAGCAGTCATTAGAGGAATGATTATGAGAGATTCATATCTTCTCCCAAAAAATTTTTAGAATGAAAGGAATTCATTAGAAAAATCGGTTATATCACTTTCAAAAGATTATAACAAATCTGAATCGCCTGAGATTCTAAAAAATCTGTTATCAGTTAAATTCAGACTCAATAATCTATATACCTCTCAGGCCGAAAAATGTTTATTCCTAATTCGACAACGTCACTATGAAAGAGGGGAGAAAGCGGGACGTCTTTTAGCTTATCAATTACGCCAACAGGAATCATCCAGAGCGATACCTATTATTAAAAATTCTTCAAATGACTTATTTACTTTACCAACAGACATTATTACACAATTCCAAACTTATTATAAAACACTTTATACATCATTGAACTGCGAAGATACAAAGGAGGAAGATGATTTTTTCACCAACCTAAAGATCCCAAGATTAACTCAAGAACAAAAATTAAGACTAGAGGGACCTATATCAACAGAAGAGATAGCAAAAGCTACTGATTGTTTAGCTAGAAACAAAGCCCCTGGAGAAGACGGCTTTCCCATTGAATTTTATAAGATCACAAAAGCCCAAATTATTCCATTGCTACAATCCTTCTTTAATGAAGCTTTAAAAAAGGGTCACTTTCCCCCAGAATTTCTGCGAGCACGTATTACTGTAATTCTCAAACCGGATAAAGACCCATTGGAATGTTCCACTTATAAACCTATTTCTTTAATAAACTCTGATATTAAAATTTTGGCTAAAATACTTGCGATAAGATTAAATTCAGTCATCACAACACTTATTCATCCCTCTCAAGTAGGTTTTGTTCCATCTCGATCCTCCTCAAATCACCTTCGAACAATTCTACATTTATTATGGCAACAACGTAATAAAATAGAAGAAAATATTGTATAATCCTTAGACGCTGAAAAGGCATTTGACAGAGTAGAATGGGGATATTTATTTCGAACTCTGAATAGAATGGGTATTGGTACTGATTTCATTACATTAACTAAGGGTATGTATCAACTTCCTACAGCCGCGATCATGTGTATTATGATGTCCACTATCCCCTTTGTTATTTATTATTGCATTAGAACCCTTAGCCATTGCAATTAGACAAAATGCTAACATACAAGGCATTGCTACTTCAACAGGCGAGGTTAAAGCTTTTTATTATGTAGACCATATTTTACTTACATTATCTAACCCGAACTCCTCAGTCAAAAACCTGATTAATCTATTAAATCAATTCTCGACATTTTCTGGTTATAAGATTAACTGGTCTAAATGTGAAGCTTTACCAATGAACAACAATACTACTTCATCCGTATTAAACAATTTCTCTTTTAAATGGAAATCATCACATTTGAAATATCTTGGGATCCTACTTAATACAGGGTTGAAGAATATTATGATGGATAACTTGAACCCCATAATAGATAGACTTAAAAGAGATTTTACTAGATGGTCTCAATTGAATCTATCGCTATGGGGAAGAATACAGATTATTAAAATGAATAAAATTCCAAAATTTAATTACATCTTAGGTATGTTATCACTTCCTATAACTTCTAAATTTTTCAAAAATACAGCATCTTTGATAACTTGTTTTATTTGGGGAGGAAAAAAACCGTTGTATAAGTGGTTCAAAATTGCATTCATCTTCTTTTAAAGGAGGCCTTAGACTTCCACACTTAGAAAACTATTGGATAGCACAACAACTATCACACGCAACTTATATGATATCCATGAACGAAAACACACCCATATGGATGAAAGTGGAACAATTCCTATTGAAAACCACTACCCCCATGGCTACCTATTACACAAAATATCCAAAATTCTCACAACTCTCCAATCCAATCATTTACTCCTCCCAAGTGGCTTGGCAAAAAGCACATAAAATTATAAACTGTAATATTCATATACATTCAAATGCTCCAATATGGAATAACTCAGCAAGTATATACGAAGGTTAAGAACTTAATTGGTTTGTCTGGAAAAATCATAAAATTAATAATCTATCAGACATATACACAAGGAATAACTCCTTGAAGCCATTCTCACAACTACAAGATACGTATAAACTCCTGCAATCACAATTTAATAATTATGTATTATTAATGTCAATTCTTAAACCTATAACAAATCCGAATATAGATTCTATGATACACTCATCCATTGCTCGTTATATCTACATGTGGAAAAACTTCAAAGGTATGGTATCTGGATTATATTCATTATTAATTGATAAATCTTTTTCAGATGATACATCTAGAAATTTAAAATGATGGTGGTCTACAAGACTTAATATTACTTACTCAGACAAAGAATGGTCTAAAGTACTGGAAAATCACAATCAGGGCCTTCATGATACAAGGTTGAAATTTAACTACTTTAAAATTCTACATCGATGGCACTGGTCACCTTCTAAAATATGCTCTGCCAAACTCAGTAATAACTCTGATTGCTGGAGACGTTGCCAACCCAACTGCGATATCGTACATATCTTATGTGAATGTACTGAAATACAACGATTTTGGATACAAATATTACAATATCTGAGAAAAAAATTCCCCAATATTACATCTTAGTCACCTCGCTTATTTTTACTACATGATACTCGTGGTCTAGGTAAGCTCTCTTCATAGGTGTTTAGATGGCTGCCTACAGCGATCGGTAGAGCTAAAATTAACATATTACGTTTCTGGAAATCAAATGCTTTGCCAACTGTCCAAACTTGGTTAAAAGATATGTTTGAGATGGCACAATTCAAAAGAATGATATATAAACTAAACGATAACCTACTGCAGTCCGACCACATATGGAATAATTTTTTTAATAATTGAATTCCTCTGCCCCCTTTTCATTTTATCCAACGATCAATGGGAAATACTGTTTTTCTTAAATACACTCTCTCCAATCCCGATACATATTTACAATGGTTTAACCAATTATCGATTCCTGTTCCTTTCTTTGTTTTAACATGTTATAGGATTCTATAATGCAGAGACTACTTGCTTAAATACTTTGTAAAAATATATTTTATGTTCATTGCTACTTTTATTAGTTTCATACAGAACATATCTAATATAGAATAATTATGGAAGGTACTTACCTGTTTTTTTATTTTTTATTAGTACACTGGATTCTCATTTTTTTCTTATTCTTTTCAAAATATTTACTGTATAATTGATACTGTTAATGAACATTTTGTATTTATTTTGTATCTATAAAAAATTATTAAAGAATTGAAATACAAAGAGTTAAAGGCTGGATCCAAGCAGGGACTTTGACAGGCCTGTCTGTTTGCATTTTACAGAGGCATTCCTGTCACACACCTCTGGGGCCAGGCTGCAGCGCACAGAGCCGCGCCAGCGCCTACAAAGCTTTAGACGTTTATTGAGAAAAAAGATTTTTATAGCTACCAGCAGCACATGGACTTGTGTCTTTATTCGAAACGCTATGTTTCCGCTTCCCTACTTAACCACAGCGTGTGATCCTGGGCAGATCATCCCTTAGCCTAGTCAGTGAGTGACTACGAGCTATAACCTTCTGGCCAAGTCCCCATAAATAATTTGACAGCGCCTAGAAAACAGACTAAATGCATCTGATGAGGGACACGTGCAGGGAAACCTTCATTCACTTAACCAAGTGTTGTAATGAAAACAGATTAATTTCAGCTTTTCCCAAAGAACTGGCGGCGGCCGCTCCACACGCACCAGGACGGGAGGCGGGGAGGGGAACTTCTCACGAGTCCAGCTACTTCTACCGAAAGTTCGGGCGTTAACAGTAAGAGACAGAGAATAAATAAACAGAGGGACTCACCTAGCGCCCAGATCTGGGTGCTCCAGGCGCTCAGACTTCGTGCAGTCCTCTCTCCCTCCAGGGCTGGTGCTGCCCTCCTGCTGCTCCGGAACCTCCCCCAGCCCAGCCAGATCTCTCTGGCAGCTCTCGGGGTCTCACCTAGCGCCCAGCGGGCTCCCCTGCGTGCTCAAGGCGCTCGGGGACTCAGTTAGCACCCAACCGGCCCCCTGCGTGCTCCAAGCGCTCAGACTTCATCCAGTCCTCTGTCCCTCCAGGGCTGGTGCTGCCTCCCTGATGCCCCGGTGATTTCCCAACCCAGCCAGTCCTTTCTGGAAGCTCAGCTAGCGCCCAGCGGGCTCCTCTGTGTGCTCCAAGCGCTCAGTCTCCACGCAGCCTTCTCTCCTCCACTCTCCCTCCAGTGCTGCTTCTGTCCTCCCCGCTGCTCCGGAGCCTGTCCCCGCCCAGCCAGCCCTCTCTGTCAGCTCTCGGGACTCTCTGCAGTGACTCACACACCCCACGGGCCCCCACGACCTCCAAACCCCGCCACGCTCCGGTGCGACCCCACAGACCGCCTCCTTCCCTTCTGTTTACTTTCGAGGGCTCTGCGGCTGGTGTCTGTCGGGGGCTCTGGCCGGGGGCCAGCCTTGCATCATTTTTTTTCTGTTTCCTGTAGATAGGGAACATGGGAGCTAAAATAAACCACAACATTTCATTCACAGCGAACGGGCCGCGACACGCAGCGCCTCGACTCTGCCGCCTCTTGAGACAGGAAAAAGCGCGCAGTGCATCAGTGGTCCTTGACCAGATCTGCGCCCGCCACAGGGGTGGCGAACTAAAGAAGAGACTGTCCCTGCTAACAACAGGCCCCTCTTCTTCCCAACAGGCCCTGTCAGTGATTATCTTCCTAGCGCTTTGAAGGAACCAGGAAGAGGCATGCGGCGCTATGGAAAAACTTTTTATGCATATGGTATTTCTATTTCGCGAGCCTAGCAAAAGGTTGAATGTAATATATTAAAAAAAAGTAATTCTTGTGTAGAAGAGGAAATTCTCAATGTTCAGAAGATTACACGCATGTAATCCCATCGTGCCCCAACCTGGCTGATCCTGTCTGGGTGAACACAGGAAAGCTGTGCTCCCTGAGAGTCAGGGAATACAGGTAAACTGTGGCTGCCATATTCCTATAGGAATCTATATGCACTCCTCTAGTCTAGGAACTGCAGGTTCCTTGGCACCCGGTCCTACCACTGGCGCCCCTCTGATTACAGTGACCTGGTCACTGCGCCACAGAACCCCCCCCCCCCAAAAAAAAAAAAATCTGGGAGCCTTGAATTCCCTAACACAGGAAAAGGCAGACACCAGAATTAAGTCCACCATGGGCTGGAAATAAACCCACTTTGGCAAAGTCTGACATCACTTTACACCAGGTGCAGCCTCTTGTGTACAGGTAAAACCTACAGGACTAGCCACAGCCCTCACTTGCCAGGTACACCCTCATGCGTACAGGTAAAACCTACAGGACTAGCCACAGCCCTCACCTGCCAGGTACACCCTCATGCGTACAGATAAAACCTACACCCTCATGCGTACAGATAAAGCCTACAGGACTAGCCACAGCCCTCACCTGCCAGGTACACCCTCTTGCGTACAGGTAAAACCTACAGGACTAGCCACAGTTCTCACCTGCCAGGTACACCCTCATGCGTACAGGTAAAACCTACAGGACTAGCCACAGCCCTCACCTGCCAGGTACACCCTCTTGCGTACAGGTAAAACCTACAGGACTAGCCACAGTTCTCACCTGCCAGGTACACCCTCATGCGTACAGGTAAAACCTACAGGACTAGCCACAGTTCTCACCTGCCAGGTACACCCTCATGCGTACAGGTAAAACCTACAGGACTAGCCACAGCGCTCACCTGCCAGGTACACCCTCATGCATACACGTAAAACCTACAGGACTAGCCACAACCCTCACCTGTCAGGTACACCCTCATGCGTACACGTAAAACCTACAGAACTAGCCACAACCGTCACCTGCCATGTGCACAGGTAAAACCTCAAACACCCAGATATAGCTCCCATTAGCAGGTAAAGCCTTATAGGTAAGGTAAAACCGATAGGACTAGCCACAGCCCTCGCCTGCTAGGTACACCCTCATGTGTACAGGTAGAACCTCACACTCATCGACACAGCCCTCACCTGCCAAGTGCAGCCTCACATGTACAGGCAAAACCTCATACACCTCGACACAGCTCTCCCCTCCCAGGGACAGCCACACATGTACAGTAAAACCTATAGGACTAGCCACAGCCTTCACCTGCCAGGTACAGCCTCATGTGTACAGGCAAAACCTGTAGGCCTATCCACAACTCTCACCTGCTAAGGTACACTCCCATATGTGCAGGTAAAACCTTGTATACCCAGATATAGCTCCCATCAGCAGGTACAGCCTTAGAGGTAAGGTAAAACCTATAGGTATAGACACAGCCGTCACCAGCTAGGTACACCCTCATGTGTACAGGTGAAACCTATAGGACTAGCCACAACCCTCACCTGCCAGGTACAGCCTCATATGTACAGGTAAAACCTATAGGACTAGCCACAGCCCTCGCCTGCTAGGTACACCCTCATGTGTACAGGTAGAACCTCACACTCATCGACATAGCCCTCACCTGCCAGGTGCAGCCTCACATGTACAGGCAAAACCTCATACACCTCGACACAGCTCTCCCCTCCCAGGGACAGCCACACATGTACAGTAAAACCTATAGGACTAGCCACAACCATCACCTGCCAGGTACACCCACATGTGTACAGGAAAAACCTGTAGGCCTATCCACAACTCTCACCTGCCAGGAACACTCCCATACTTACAGATAAAACATCATTGTAGGAAGTTGTCTCTGTATGTACTATTTCAAAGTAAGAAATAGCATGCACAGAGTCCAAGGGTTCCCCTTAGAGGTAAGATAGTGGCAAAAAGAGATAAATCTAATGCTTTATTTTGTGGTAGTGTGGTCGAGCAGTAGGCTTAGCAGAGGGTAGTGTTAAGCATTTGATGTACGCACACAGGCAGTAAATGAGGAACACACACTCAAAGACAATTCCAGGCCAATAGGTTTTTATATAGAACAATACCTTTTCTTAGTTTATTTTAAGAACCACAGATTCAAGATTTACAAACAATACTTTAAATTAAAGGTATTTCACTTAGGAACTTTAGGAACTTTGAATTAGCAAAATAGCATATACAGTTTTCACACAAATGGCAATAAGCTATTTTAAAACTGGACACTGCAATTTTCAACAGTTCCTGGGGGGAGGTAAGTGTTTGTTAGTTTTGCAGGTAAGTAAACCACCTACAGGGTTCAAAGTTGGGTCCAAGGTAGCCCACCGTTGGGGGTTCAGGGAAACCCCAAAGTTACCACACCAGCAGCTCAGGGCCGGTCAGGTGCAGAGGTCAAAGTGGTGCCCAAAACACATAGGCTTCAATGGAGAAGGGGGTGCCCCAGTTCCAGTCTGCCAGCAGGTAAGTACCCGCGTCTTCGGAGGGCAGACCAGGGGGGTTTTGTAGGGCACCGGGGGGACACAAGTCAGCACAAAAAGTACACCCACGCACAGGGGCGGCCGGGTGCAGAGTGCAAACAGGCATCGGGTTTGCAATAGGTTTCAATAGGAGACCCAGGGGTCTCTTCAGCGAAGCAGGCAGGCAAGGGGGGGGGGGGCTCCTCGGGGTAGCCACCACCTGGGCAAGGGAGAGGGCCACCTGGGGGTCGCTTCTGCACTGGAGGTCAGATCCTTCAGGTCCTGGGGGCTGCGGGTGGAGTGTCCTTACCAGGCGTCGGGTTCTTTGAAGCAGGCAGTCGCGGTCAGGGGGAGCCTCTGGATTCCCTCTGCAGGTGTCGCTGGGGGGTCTCAGGGGGGTCAACTCTGGCTACTCACAGGGTCGCAGTCGCCGGGGAGTCCTCCCTGTAGTGTTGTTTCTCAGCAGGTCGAGCCGGGGGCGTCGGGTGCAGAGTGCAAAGTCTCATGCTTCCGGCGGGAAACATGTTGTCTTTAAAAGTTGCTTCTTTGTTGCAAAGATGTTCTTCTTTGGAGCAGAGCCGCTGTCCTCAGGAATTCTTGGTCCTTTTAGATGCAGGGTAGTCCTCGGAGGCTTCAGAGGTCGCTGGACCCTGTGGAACGCGTAGCTGTTGCAGTTTTTCTTGAAGTGGGGAGACAGGCCGGTAGAGCTGGGGCCAAAGCAGTTGGTGTCCCCGTCTTCTCTGCAGGGCTTTCAGGTCAGCAGTCCTTCTTCGTCTTAGGTTGCAGGAATCTAGTTTCCTAGGTTCGGGGGCCCACTAAATACTGAATTTAGGGGTGTGTTTAGGTCTGGGAGGGCAGTAGCCAATGGCTACTGTCCTTGAGGGTGGCTACACCCTCTTTGTGCCTCCTCCCTGAGGGGAGGGGGGCACATCCCTAATCTTATTGGGGGAATCCTCCATCTGCAAGATGGAGGATTTCTAAAAGTCAGAGTCACCTCAGCTCAGGACACCTTAGGGGCTGTCCTGACTGGCCAGTGATGACTCCTTGTTTTTCTCATTTTCTCCTCCGGCCTTGCTGCCAAAAGTGGGGCCATGGCCGGAGGGGACAGGCAACTCCACTAGCTGGAGTGCCCTGGGGTGCTGTAACAAAGGGGGAAGCCTTTGAGGCTCACCGCTAGGTGTTACAGTTCCTGCAGGGGGAGGTGAGAAGCACCTCCACCCAGTACAGGCTTTGTTACTAGCCACAGAGTGACAAAGGCACTCTCCCCATGTGGCCAGCAACATGTCTGGTGTTTGGCAGGCTGGTAAAATTAGTCAGCCCACACTGGAAGTCGGGTATGGTTTCAGGGGGCATCTCTAAGATGCCCTCTGGGGTGTATTTTACAATAAAATGTACACTGGCATCAGTGTGTATTTATTGTGCTGAGAAGTTTGATACCAACCTTCCCAGTTTTCAGTGTAGCCATTATGGTGCTGTGGAGTTCGTGCATGACAGACTCCCAGACCATATACTCTTATGGCTACCCTGCACTTACAATGTCTAAGGTTTTGCTTAGACACCGTAGGGGCATAGTGCTCATGCACCTATGCCCTCACCTATGGTATAGTGCACCCTGCCTTAGGGCTGTAAGGCCTGCTAGAGGGGTAACTTATCTATGCCATAGGCAGTGTGAGGTTGGCATGGCACCCTGAGGGGAGTGCCATGTCGACTTAGTAATTTTCTCCCCACCAGCACACACAAGCTGGCAAGCAGTGTGTCTGTGCTGAGTGAGGGGTCTCCAGAGTGGCATAAGACATGCTGCAGCCCTTAGAGACCTTCCCTGGCATTAGGGCCCTTGGTACCAGGGGTACCAGTTACAAGGGACTTACCTGGATGCCAGGGTGTGCCAATTGTGGAAACAAAGGTACAGGTTAGGGAAAGAACACTGGTGCTGGTGCCTGGTTAGCAGGCCTCAGCACACTTTCAAATCATAACTTGGCATCAGCAAAGGCATAAAGTCAGGGGGTAACCATGCTAAGGAGGCATTTCCTTACAATCATATACCCAGATATAGCTCCCATCAGCAGGTACAGCCTTATAGGTAAGGTAAAACCTATAGGACTAGCCACAGCTCTCACCTGCCAGGTACACCCTCATATGTAAGGTAACATCTATAGGTCTACACACAGCTCTCACCTGCCAGGTAGAGCCTCATATGTAAGGTAACATCTATAGGTCTACACACAGCTCTCACCTGCCAGGTAGAGCCTCATATGTAAGGTAACACCTATAGGCCTAGACACAGCTCTCACCTGCCAGATACAGTCTTACATGTATAGTTAAAATCTCGTACACCTGAACACAACTCTCATCTGCAAGGGGCAGTCTCATATGTACATGTTAAACCTCTAGGCCCAGGCAGTGCTCTCACCTGGCAGGTAGAGCCTCATTTGTACAGGTAAACCTATAGGCCCAGACCCAGCTGTTACCAGTCAGGTGCATCCCCACACTTACAGGTAATACCTCGTATGTCCAAAGATAGCTCTCATCTGTCAGGCACAGTCTCATGTGCCAGTGTACAGATTATACTCTTCTAGACTCACCCTCATGTGACAGAGCAAGGGCTATATACTATGCCACGCACAGCCTCAGAGTACAGGTTCTAATATTCCAGATACAACATCATATGCCAGAGTAAAGATATAATATGCCAGACACAGCCTAACATGACAGATTTCAGGTTATAATATGCCAGACAAGCCAAATATAGCCACAGTACAGGTTATAATATGCCAGACACAGCTTCATATGCAAAAGAACAGATTATAATATGCCAGGCACAGCCTCATATACCAGAGTACAGGTTATGATATGCCAGGCATAGCCTCATATACCAGAGTACAGGTTATAATATGCCAGGGACATACTCATATACCAGAATACAGGTATAATATGCAGGCACAGCCTCATGCCAGACACATCCTCATATACCAGAGTATAGGTTATAACATGCCAGGCACAGACTCATTTGCCAGAGTACAGGTATAATATGCCAGACACAGCCTCATATGCCAGAGTACAGATTATAATATGCCAGGCACAGCCTCATATGCCAGAGTACAGATTATAATATGCCAGGCACAGCCTCATATGCCAGAGTACAGTTTATAATATGCCAGGCACAGCCTCATATGCCAGAGTACAGGTTATATTATGCCAGGCACAGACTCATATGCCAGAGTACAGGTATAATATGCCAAAGTGCAGGTATAATATGCCAGGCACAGTCTCATGCCAGGCACAGCATCATATACCAGAATACGGGTTATAATATGCCAGGCACATACTCATATGCCAGAGTACAGGTTATAATATGCCAGGCACAGCCTCATATGCCAGAGTACAGGTTACAATACGGCAGGCACAGACTCATATGCCAGAGTACAGGTAAAATATGTCAGGCACAGACTCATATGCAAGAGTACAGATTATATGTCTGGGAAAGACTCACATGTCAAAGTACAGGTTATAATGTGCCAGTAACAGCCTCATATGCCAGCACACAGGCTATTACATGCCAGGCACTGCATCCTATGGCGGAGTACACGTTTTACTACAGCAGGACCAGCCTCATATGGCAGGGTGCAGGTTATAATATGGCACGTATAGCAATCAATCCATGTGTACAGGTTATATGCCAGGCACAGCCTCGTATACTAGCACACAGGTTATATTATGCCATGCATATCCTCATATTCCAGAGTACAGGTTATAATATGCCTGGCACAGCCTCCTATGGCAGAGTACAAGTTCTAATACACCAGGAACAGCATCATATGCATGTGCACAGGTTGTAATATGCCAGGCAAGCCTCACATGCCAGAGTACAGGTTATGTATGATATGCCAAGCACAGCCTTATGTGCCAGAGTACAGGTTATGTATAATATGCCAGGCAAAGCCTCATGTGCCAGAGTACAGGTATAACATGCTAGAGAACTGGTTATAAAATGATGACAGCCGATGGGGGTAATGGAATTTACAGCAATATTTCTTATGGTGGTTCTCGACCATTCTAGGAGTCATTTGAGGTGATGTGAAGGGTACATGAACATCGTAGCTGGACATTATCAACATTACTTGCAGAGGTCGACACAGTCAATGACGGTAGAGTTCCTTATTATTAGAAAACATCAGTGGCATGTAATCTAAGTTAGATCATCTAAGTCAAGTTGGGAGGTGATGGACTGAGGGAAATGATGTTATGTGCACCCAATTTATTTGTTTTATTGGGGTGCATGCCCAGTGCTTAATTTGTAAATAAAAACGTGCTGGTGCTGAAATCCCTCCTCTTAACCCCTTCACTGCCAGGCCTTTTCCCCCTCCTGTGCCGAGCCTTTTTTTGGCTATTTGGAGCAGTTCACGCTTAGGCCCTCATAACTTTTTGTTCACATAAGCTACCCACGCCAAATTTGCGTCCTTTTTTTCCAACATCCTAGGGATTCTAGAGGTACCCAGACTTTGTGGGTTCCCCAGAAGGAGGCCAAGAAATTAGCCAAAATACAGTGAACATTTCGTTTTTTTTAAAAAAATGGGAAAAAGGGGGTGCAGAAGAAGGCTTGTGTTTTTTCCCCTGAAAAAGGCATCAACAAAGGGTTTGCGGTGCTAAAATCACCAGCTTCCCAGCTTTCAGGAACAGGCAGACTTGAATCAGAAAACCCAATTTTTCAACACAATTTTGGCATTTTACTGGGACATACCCAATTTTTACGATTTTTTTGTGCTTTCAGCCTCCTTCCAGTCAGTGACAGAAATGGGCATGAAACCAATGCTGGATCCCAGAAACCGCAACATTTCTGAAAAGTAGACAAAATTCTGAATTCAGCAAGGGGTAATTTGTGTAGATCCTACAAGGGTTTCCTACAGAAAATAACAACTGAAAAAGAAAAATATTGAAATTGAGGTGAAAAAAACATCAATTTTTCTCTACATTTTACTCTGTAACTTTTTCCTGCAATGTCAGAATTTCGAAAGCAATATACCGTTACGTCTGCTGGACTCTTCTGGTTGCGGGGATATATAGGGCTTGTAGGTTCATCAAGAACTCTAGGTACCCAGAGCCAATAAATGACCTGCACCCTGCAGTGCCGGGTATACAGCAATTCATTTGCTGAAATATAAAGAGTAAAAATAGCTATCAAGAAAACCTTTGTATTTCCAAAATGGGCACAAGGTAAGGTGTTGAGAAGCAGTGGTTATTTGCACATCTCTGAATTCCGGGGTGCCCATAGTAGCATGTGAATTACAGGGCATTTCTCAAATAGACGTCTTTTTTACACACTGTCTTACATTTGGAAGGGAAAAATGTAGAGAAAGACAAGGGGCAATAACACTTGTTTTGCTATTCTATGTTCCCCCAAGTCTCCCGATAAAAATGATACCTCACTTGTGTGGGTAGGCCTAGCGCCCGCGACAGGATATGCCCCAAAACACAACGTGGACACATCACAGAAAACAGAGCTGTTTTTAGCAAAGTGCCTACCTGTAGATTTTGGCCTCTAGCTCAGCCGGCACCTAGGGAAACCTACCAAACCTGTGCATTTTTGAAAACTAGAGACCTAGGGGAATCCAAGATGGGGTGACTTGTGGGGCTCTGACCAGGTTCTGTTACCCAGAATCCTTTGCAAACCTCAAATTTTGGCTAAAAAAACAAATTTTCCTCACATTTCGGTGACAGAAAGTTCTGGAATCTGAGAGGAGCCTCAAATTTCCTTCCACCCAGCGCTCCGCCAAGTCTCCCGATAAAAATGGTACCTCACTTGTGTGGGTAGGCCTAGCGCCCGCGACAGGATATGCCCCAAAACACAACGTGGACACATCACAGAAAACAGAGCTGTTTTTAGCAAAGTGCCTACCTGTAGATTTTGGCCTCTAGCTCAGCCGGCACCTAGGGAAACCTACCAAACCTGTGCATTTCTGAAAACTAGAGACCTAGGGGAATCCAAGATAGGGTGACTTGTGTAGCTCGGACCAGGTTCTGTTACCCAGATTCCTTTGCAAACCTCAAAATTTGGCTACACAACGTGGACACATCAAATTTTTTCATAGAAAACAGTGCCTACCTGTGGTTTTTGGCCTCTAGCTCAGCCGGCACCTGGGGAAACCTAGCAAACCAGTGCATTTTTGAAAACTAGAAACCCAGGGGAATCCAAGATGGGGTGATTTGCGGGGCTCTGACCAGGTTATGTTACCCAGAATCCTTTGCAAACATCAAAATTTGGCCATAAAACACTTTTTCCTCTCATTTCGGTGACAGAAAGTTCTGGAATCTGAGAGGAGCCACAAATTTCCTTCCACCCAGCGTTCCCCTAAGTCTCTCGCTAAAAATGGTACCTCACTTGTGTGTGTAGGCCTAGCGCCCACGAAAGGAAATGGCCCAAAACACAACGTGGACACAACATATTTTTTCACAGAAAACAGAGGTGTTTTTTGCAAAGTGCCTACCTGTGGATTTTGGCCTCTAGCTCAGCCGGCCCCGGGGGGGGGGGCAGAAATGCCCTAAAATAAATTTGACCCCCCCCCCTGCCCGGGAGCGACCCTTGCCTACGGGGTCGGTCCACCTACGTTGACATTGGCGCCAAAAAACTAATCCCCGGTGCCTAGTGGTTTCTGCCCCCAAGGGGGGCAGAAATGGTCTAAATACAATTTGCCCCCCAGGGGAGCGACCCTTGCCTGATGGGTCGCTCCCCATCTCTAAAAAAACAAACAAACAAAAAAAAGAACACAAAAAAAAGATTTGCCCTGGCGCCTAGAGGTTTCTGCCCCCCCGGGGGCAGATCAGCCTAATAATAGGCTTGGGGGGCAGAAATGGCCTAAATAAATTTGCCCCCCCAAACCGGAACCCCCCCCCCCCCGGGAGCGACCCTTGCCTACGGGGTCGCTCCCCCTGGGTGACATTGGCGCCAAAAAACAAATCCCCGGTGCCTAGTGGTTTCTGCCCCCTTGGGGGCAGATTGACCTAAAATCGACCAATCTGCCCCCAAGAGGGGCAGAAATTGTCTAAATACAATTTGCCCCCCAGGGGAGCGACCCTTACCTGATGGGTCGCTCCCCATCTCTAAAAAAACAAACAAACAAAAAAACAACACAAAAAAAAAGTTGCCCTGGCGCCTAGAGGTTTCTGCCCCCCCCCCCCTGGTGGCAGATCGGCCTAATAATAGGCCGATCTGCTCCCATGGGGGGCAGAAATGGCCTAAAATAAATGTGCATCCCCAACCCCCACCCCCCCCCCACCAGGAGCGACCCTTGCCTACGGGGTCGCTCCCCCTGCGTGACATTGGCGCCAAAAAACAAATCCCCGGTGCCTAGTGCTTTCTGCCCCCTTGGGGGCAGATTGACCTAAAATCGACCAATCTGCCCGCAGAAATGGTCTAAATACAATTTGCCCCCCAAGGGAACCGACCCTTGCCTGATGGGTCGCTCCCCATCTCTAAAAAAAACAAAAAAACAAAACAAAAACAAACAAAAAAAATTTGCCCTGGCGCCTAGAGGTTTCTGCCCCCGGGGGGGCAGAGATGGCCTAAAATAAATTTGCCCCCCCCGGGAGCGACCCTTGCCTACAAGGTCGCTCCCCTTGCGTGACGGCGCCAAAAAAAAGATCCCTGGTGCCTACTGGTTTCTGCCCCCCTTGGGGGCTGATTGACCTAAAATCGGCCGATCTGCCCCCAAAGCGGGCAGAAATGGCCTAAATACAATTTTCCCCTTTTGGGGAGCAACCCTTGTCCAAGGGGTCACTCCCCATCTGTAAAACAAAAAAAAAAAAAAAAAATCCCTGGTGCCTAGTGGTTTCTGCCCCCCTTGGGGGCAGATCGGCCTAATCAAAATAGGCTGATCCACCCCCCAGGGGGGCAGAAATGGCCTAAAATAATTCCCCCCCCAGGGAGTGACCCTTGCCTAAGGGGTCGCTCCCCTTGCGTGAAATTCACGCAAAAAAAACAACTCCCTGGTGTCTAATGGTTTCTGCCCCCCTTGGGGGCAGATTGGCCTCATCAAAATAGGCCAATCTGCCCCCAAGGGGGGCAGAAATGGCCTAAATATATATTGCCCCCTAGGGGAGCGACCCTTGCCGTCGCTCCCCACCTAAAAAAAAAAAGAAAACATTACAAAAAGAAAAAAAAAAAAAAGAGCCCTGGTGCCTAGAGGTTTCTGCCCCCAGGGGGGGCAGAAAAGGCCTTCCCAAAAAAATGCCCCCCTGGGAGCGACCCTTCCCCAAGGGGTCGCTCCCTTTTGTCAATTTCAGTAAAAAAAAAAAAAATCCCTGGTGTCTAGTGGGGTTTCAAAAGCCAGATTGCAAGCAATCCAGCTTTTGAAACCCTGTGAGATACTTCAAAGGGAAGGAAATACATTTCCTTCCCTTTGAAGCCCCTCCGGGCCTCCCCCATGGGATTGAAAGAGAAATGCTTTGCATTTCTCTTTCAATCGCGCTGGAAGCATAGCTTCCAGCGCGATAGTGGAGACCCTGTGACTAATAAGCGCGCGCTCGCACGCTGACGTCACAGGTGGGGTTGGGGGGGTCGGGGTGGAAGGAGAAGGGCTTCCCCTTCCAACCCTGACTTGTGGGGGTGGGGGGGAACCCCACAGAGGGAGCGCTAGCGCTCCCTCAGGGCTCTGTGCACAGGACGTAATGGTTACGTCCTGAGCACAGCAGCACTGTGCCTCAGGACGTAACCATTACGTCCTGGGCACAGAAGGGGTTAAACATGCGGCTGCTGCAAATAAATGTGGGAACACAGAATACTGAGGCAACATAATTCTGAAGCCATCTCTGGCCTCTTCAATCCATTTACATCCACCCCTGCCCCTTCAGCTCACTTTTGCAGCTTTCTGCTTTCTTCCCATTGTGACGCTTTTTCGTTTTCTCTTCCTCCGTCTTTCCCATATGTGTTTTTTGCTCACAGCAAATGCTTGGGGCAGAGGAATAAGCGCAGGCCCTCAAAAATAAGTGCTGGTGATCAGCACCGAAAACAACAAGCACAAATTAAGCACTGTGCATGCCATATATGAAGTCCCTCTCTCTGTCTCCATGTGATGCTCCCTGGTTTAGTATGTATGCATATTAGTATATGTGTATGTACATGAGTATTAGGGTTAGTAAATTTTAATAAATCATGGAATATGTCGTTATATATGTGTTATCATTGACTTTAGAAATATGATGAAATGGAAGTTTAAATGGGGTTACATTATTAGAAATGATTTGGTAATTCCCATTTCACTATCTGTGTAAGGAAAGGGTGCTGATTAAGTTATATTGATCACACATGGTTTAGTTTCTTTTGATGTTAGTTTCTTTTAAGTTGACATATGTTTGCAGCAGTAATACACATCTATACGGGTCATTGATGTAAAATGAATGTTTTTTATCTTTAAAGTATTGAGTGATATTGGGTGTTTCTTCCTTTTTTCTCCTGTCTTCATATATTTAGTTGTCTTTTTCTTCACGAGATGTTATATGATTGTGAAAAATAGTTATGTATGTTACATTGAAAAAAGAAAATATATGTATGCCGTGTGTCTTTTTACAGCCCTGAGGAAGTTCACATGTGGTGAACTAAACGCGTTGGCTGTTTCTTTTTTAAAGTGGAAGAAAATAAAGGACGTATTGGGGCGACTTGATTGGGCGTGTGAAGTTATTCCAAGATTTGTCAGCGCCCCTCCAGTTGCACTCTATAGACGCGGGACCGCTGGGTTGCACCTTAGGAGAGGCAGGTGCTTTGGTTGGGAGCACACCATTAATAAACAGTTTGAACAAGGGGGAAGTGTGGTTGGATGATTTGGCTTGCTGCTCTGCCTTGGTGGTTTACGTACACATTATAATATGCCTGGCACGGCCTCATACGCCGGAGCACAGGTTATAATACGCCAGACACCGCCTCATATACCAGAATCCAGGTAATATTATGCCAGACACAGCCTTATATGCCATAGCATGTCAGACACAGCCTCCGCGGAGTTCTGCTACACGGAACTCTGCGAAGTGCAAAAAAAAACTCCACTGTGCTACGTGGAGTTCCATGAACAGCAGAGTTTGGGTAAATCGACTTGTTTGCGCTGATTTCAGCACCAGAATTTTCTCCTGTGCTGTAAAATCAGCACAAACAGCATCACACGGAGCACCAGAGAGCGCTTCCTTCTTTCTACCATTCGAGTAGATTTTCTATTTGAGTGGCAGCTTCCTCAACACCAGCGGCAGCTCTTTCAGTGCGAGCGGTGGCGGCCTACCATGACCGCCCGCTTTCAGAAATCTCGCTTGCTCTAGCCAACTTATCTATTTCTCGCCGAATGGGAGAAAAATCTCTGCTCTGCGTTGCTTCGTTTACTTTTTTCGAACTCCGTGCTTTTCGCTCTGCGCAGAGTGCAAAAAACTTTGCAAACTTCGTTGGCGAAGCGGAATTCTTCGCCCACCATCGGTTATAATATGCGGCACAGCCTCATAAACAAGAGTATAGGATATGATATGTGGCCCAGCATCATAAACCAAACTACAGGTATAATATGCCAGGCACAGCCTAATAAGCCAGAGTACAGGTATAATATGCCAGACACAGACTCCAATTTCAGAGTACAGATATAATATGTCAGGCACAGACTCATATGCCAGAGTACAGGTTATAATAAGCCAGACACAACCTCACATGCCAGAGTACGGATATAATATGCCAGGCACAGACTCATATGCCAGAGTACAGGTTATAATATGCCAGACACAACCTCACATGCCAGAGTACAGGTATAATATGCCAGACACAGACTCCAATTTCAGAGTACAGATATAATATGCCAGGCACAAACTCATATGCTAGAGTACGGGCTATAATATGCCAGACACAACCTCACATTCCAGAGTACAGGTATAATATGCCAGGCACAGACTCATATGGCAGAGTACAGATATAACATGCCATAAACAGACTCATATGCCAGAGTACAGATATAATATGCCAGCACAGCCTCATAAACCAGAGTACAGGTATAATATGCCAGGTACAGACTCATAAACCAGAGTACAGGTCATAATATGCCAGGCACAGCCTCATAAGCCAGAGTACAGGTATAATATGCCAGACACAGACTCCAATTTCAGAGTACAGATATAATATGCCAGGCACAGACTCATATGCCAGAGTACAGGTTATAATACGCCAGACACAACCTCACATGCCAGAGTACAGGTATAATATGCCAGGCACAGACTCATATGCCAGAGTACAGATATAATAGGCCAGAAACAGACTCATATGCCAGAGTATAGATATAATATGCCAGCACAGCCTCATAAGCCAGAGTACAGGTATAATATGCCACATACAGACTCATAAACCAGAGTACAGGTTATAATATGCCAGACACAGCCTCATAAGCCAGAGTACAGGTTATAATATGCCAGACACAGCCTCACATGCCATAGCACAGGTATAATATGCCAGACACAGACTCCAATTTCAGAGTACAGATATAATATGCCAGACACAGATTCATATGCCAGAGTACAGGTTATAATAAGCCAGACACAACCTCACATGCCAGAGTATAGGTTATAATATGCCAGACACAACCTCACATGCTAGAGTAGAGGTATAATATGCCAGAGTACAGATATAATATGCCAGAAACAGACTCATATGCCAGAGTACAGATATAATATGCCAGCACAGCCTCACATGCCAGAGTACAGGTATAATATGCCAGGCACAGACTCATATGGCAGAGTACAGATATAACATGCCATAAACAGACTCATATGCCAGAGTACAGATATAATATGCCAGCACAGCCTCATAAGCCAGAGTACAGGTATAATATGCCAGGTACAGACTCATAAACCACAGTACAGGTTATAATATGCCAGGCACAGCCTCATAAACCAGAGTACAGGTATAATATGCCAGACACAGACTCCAATTTCAGAGTACAGATATAATATGCCAGGCACAGACTCATATGCCAGAGTACAGGTTATAATATGCCAGACACAACCTCACATGCTAGAGTACAGGTATAGTATGCCAGGCACAGACTCATATGCCAGAGTACAGATATAATATGCCAGAAACAGACTCATATGCCAGAGTACAGATATAATATGCCAGCACAGCCTCATAAGCCAGAGTACAGGTATAATATGCCACATACAGACTCATAAACCAGAGTACAGGTTATAATATGCCAGGCACAGCCTCATAAGCCAGAGTACAGGTTATAATATGCCAGACACAGCCTCACATGCCAGAGCACAGGTATAATATGCCAGACACAGACTCCAATTTCAGAGTACCAATGTAATATGCCAGACACAGACTCATATGCCAGAGTACAGGTTATAATAACCCAGACACAACCTCACATGCCAGAGTACAGGTTATAATATGCCAGACACAACCTCACATGCCAGAGTAGAGATATAATATGCCAGGCACAGACTCATATGCCAAAGTAGTACAGATATAATATGCCAGAAACAGACTCATATGCCAGAGTACAGATATAATATGCCAGCACAGCCTCATAAGCCAGAGTAGAGGTATAATATGCCAGGTACAAACTCATAAACCAGAGTACAGGTTATAATATGCCAGGCACAGCCTCATAAGACAGAGTACAGGTTATAATATGCCAGGCACAGCCTCATACGCCAGAGTACAGGTATAATATGCCAGAGTACAGGTTATAATATGCCAGAGACAGCCTCACATGCCAGAGTACAGGTATAATATGTCAGGCACAGACTCATATGCCAGACACAGACTCATATTTCGGAGTACAGGTTATAGAATGCCAGAGACAGCCTCACATGCCAGAGTACAGGTATAATATGCCAGGCACAGACTCATATGCCAGAGTACAGGTTATAATATGCCAGAGACAGCCTCACATGCCAGAGTACAGGTATAATATGCCAGAGTACAGGTTATAATATGCCAGAGACAGCCTCACATGCCAGAGTACAGGTATAATATGTCAGGCACAGACTCATATGCCAGACACAGACTCATATTTCGGAGTACAGGTTATAGAATGCCAGAGACAGCCTCACATGCCAGAGTACAGGTATAATATGCCAGGCACAGACTCATATGCCAGAGAACAGGTTATAATATGCCAGAGACAGCCTCACATGCCAGAGTACAGGTATAATATGTCAGGCACAGCCTCATACGCCAGAGTACAGGTATAATATGCCAGAAACAGACTCATATGCCAGACACAGACTCATATTTCGGAGTACAGGTTATAAAATGCCAGAGACAGCCTCACATGCCAGAGTACAGGTATAATATGCCAGGCACAGACTCATATGGCAGAGTACAGGTTATTATATGCCAGACACAGCCCCACATGCCGGAGTACATGTGTAATATGCCAGGCATAGACTCATATGCCAGAGTACAGTATAACATGCCAGACGCAGCCTCACCTGCCGGAGAACAGGTATAATATGCCAGACACAGCCTCATTTGCCAGAGTACAGGTATAATATGCCAGACACAGACTCCAATTTCAGAGTACAGATATAATATGCCAGACACAGACTCATATGCCAGAGTACAGGTTATAATAAGCCAGACACAACCTCACATGCCAGAGTAGAGATATAATATACCAAGCACAGACTCATATGCCAGAGTACAGATATAATATGCCAGAAACAGACTCATATGCCAGAGTACAGGTTATAATATGCCATACACAACCTCACATGCCAGAGTAGAGGTATAATATGCCAGAAACAGACTCATATGCCAGAGTACAGATATAATATGCCAGAAACAGACTCATATGCCAGAGTACAGATCTAATATGCCAGCACAGCCTCATAAGCCAGAGTACAGGTTATAATATGCCAGGCACAGCCTCATAAGCCAGAGTACAGGTTATAATATGCCAGACACAGCCTCACATGCCAGAGTACAGGTATAATATGCCAGACACAGACTCCAATTTCAGAGTACAGATATAATATGCCAGGCACATACTCATATGCCAGAGTACAGGTTATAATAAGCCAGACACAACCTCACAAGCCAGCGTACAGGTTATAATATGCCAGACACAACCTCACATGCCAGAGTACAGATATAATATGCCAGGCACAGACTCATATGCCAGAGTACAGGTTATAATATGCCAGACACAACCTCACATGCCAGAGTACAGGTATAATATGCCAGGCACAGACTCATATGCCAGAGTACAGATATAATATGCCAGCACAGCCTCATAAGCCAGAGTACAGGTATAATATGTCACATACAGACTCATAAACCAGAGTACAGGTTATAATATGCCAGATACAGCCTCATAAGCCAGAGTACAGGTTATAATATGCCAGACACAGCCTCACATGACAGAGCACAGATATAATATGCCAGAGTACAGGTTATAATAGGCCAGAGACAGCCTCACATGCCAGAGTACAGGTATAATATGTCAGGCACAGCCTCATACGCCAGAGTACAGGTATAATATGCCAGAAACAGACTCATATGCCAGACACAGACTCATATTTCGGAGTACAGGTTATAAAATGCCAGAGACAGCCTCACATGCCAGAGTACAGGTATAATATGCCAGGCACAGACTCATATTCCAGAGTACAGGTTATTATATGCCAGACACAGCCCCACATGCCAGAGTACATGTGTAATATGCCAGGCATAGACTCATATGCCAGAGTACAGTATAACATGCCAGACGCAGGCTTACCTGCCGGAGAACAGGTATAATATGCCAGACACAGCCTCATTTGCCAGAGTACAGGTATAATATGCCAGACACAGACTCCAATTTCAGAGTACAGATATAATATGCCAGACACAGACTCATATGCCAGAGTACAGGTTATAATAAACCAGACACAACCTCACATGCCAGAGTACAGGTTATAATATGCCAGACACAACCTCACATGCCAAAGTAAAGGTATAATATGCCAGGCACAGACTCATATGCCAGAGTACAGATATAATATGCCAGAAACAGATTCATATGCCAGAGTACAGATATAATATGCCAGCACAGCATCATAAGCCAGGGTACAGGTATAATATGCCAGGTACAAACTCATAAACCAGAGTACAGGTTATAATATGCCAGGCACAGCCTCATAAGACAGAGTACAGGTTATAATATGCCAGGCACAGCCTCATACGCCAGAGTACAGGTATAATATGCCAGAGTACAGGTAATAATATGCCAGAGACAGCCTCACATGCCAGAGTACAGGGTTAATATGTCAGACACAGCCTCATACACCAGAGTATAGGTATAATATGCCAGACACAGACTCATATGCCAGAGTACAGGTATAATATGCCAGACACAGACTCATATTTCGGAGTACAGGTTATAAAATGCCAGAGACAGCCTCACATGCCAGAGTACAGGTATAATATGCCAGGCACAGACTCATATTCCAGAGTACAGGTTATTATATGCCAGACACAGCCCCACATGCCAGAGTACATGTGTAAGATGCCAGACACAGAGTCATATGCCATAGTACAGGTTATAATATGCCAGACACAGCCTCACATACCAGTGTGCAGGTATAATATGCCAGGCACAGACTCATATGCTAGAGTGCAGGTATAATATGCCAGACACAGACTCATATGCCAGAGTACAGGTTATAATATGCCAGACTCAGCCTCACATGCCAGAGTACAGGTATAATATTCCAGACACAGACTCCAGTTTCGGAGTACAGATATAATATGCCACGCACAGACTCATATGCCAGAGTGCAGGTTATAAAATGCGAGACACAGCCTCACATGCCAGAGTACAGATATAATATGCCAGGCACAGACTCATATACCAGAGTATAGGTTATAATATGCCAGACACAGCCTCACATGCCAGAGTACAGGTATAATATGCCAAGCACAGACTCATATGCCAGAGTACAGTATATTATACCAGGCACAGACTCATATGCCAGAGTACAGGTATATAATGCCAGGTATAGCCTCATAAGCCAGAGTACAGGTTATAATATGCCAGGCACAGCCTCATAAGACAGAGTACAGGTTATAATATGGCAGGCACAGACTCATATGTTGGAGTACAGGTTATAATATGCCATACACAGCCTCACATGCCAGAGTACAGTATAATATGCCAGGCACAGACTAATGTGCCAGAGTACAGGTTATAATATGCCAGGTACAGCCTCATATGCCAGAGTACAGGTATAATATGCCAGGCACAGACTCATATGGCAGAGTACAGATATAACATGCCATAAACAGCCTCATATGCCAGAGTACAGGTATAATATGCCAGACACAGCTTCACATGCCAGAGAACAGGTATAATATGCCAGGCACAGACTCATATGCCAGAGTACAGGTGTAATATGCCAGACACAGACTCACATGCCAGTGTACAGGTTAAAATATGCCATGCACAGACTCATATTCCAGAGTACAGGTTATATTATGCCAGACACAGCCTCATATGCCAGAGTACAGGTATAATATGCCAGGCACAGACTCATATGCCAGAGTACAGGTTATAATATGCCGGCACAGCCTCATATGCCAGAGTACATGTTATAATTTGCCTGGCACAGCCTTATATTCCAAAATACAAGTTATAATATGCCAGGCATAGACTCATATGCCAGAGTACAAATATAATTTGCCTGGCACAGCCTTATATGCCAGAGTACCGGTAGTACAGGTTACAATATGCCAGGCACAGCCTCATATACCATAATACAGGTTACAATATACCAGATACAGCCTCATATGCCATAGTACAAGTATAATATGCTAACACAATCGCAAATGCTAGAGTACAGGTTATAATTTGCCTGGCACAGCCTCTGTTTTGGATTACAGGTATAATATGCCAGGCACAGCCTCATATGCCATAGTACAGGTATAATATGCCAGGCACAGCCTTGTATGCCAGAGTACAGGTATAATATGCCAGGCACAGCCTTGTATGCCAGAGTACAGTTATAATATGCCAGGCGCAGAATCATATGCCAGAGTACAGGTTATAATATGCCAGACACAGCCTCTTATGCCAGAGTACAGGTATAATATGCCAGGCGCAACCTCACAGGCCAGAATACAGGTAGAGGAATGTCAGGCACAGCCTCATATGCCAGAGTACAGGTATAATATGCCAGGCACAGACTCATATGCCAGGCACAGACTCATATGCCAGAGTACAGGTATAATATGCCAGGCACAGCCCCATGTGCCAGAGCACAAGTATAATGTACCAGGCACAGACTCATATGCCAGGGTACTGGTATAATATGCTCAGTGTATCCTCGTATTCCCGAGTGCTGTTACTGTGTTCATGGAATAACCTGATATGGCCTGGTATAACCTGTGGTGCCATCTGAGACGGGTTTCCCTCAAGAGTCCAGCACACACCCTAGAACCATCAGACAAGGCTCACCACCAGCACAGGCCAGGCAACAGACACCCACACACCCACCTCAACGAAGAATGACCAAGTGCTTAGGACAACCATCATACACAGGTGCACACTATAAATGTTAACAAACAGATCTCTGTTAACCACACAGTCAAAGAACTATACACAAGTGATAGCTGGGAACCCCAGAATGATACAATAAGGGTTCCCCAAGCAAAGAGTGCTAGAAAGTCACACTGCTAGCAGCAGGCACTATATAGTTGTGAATAATGTATCTTGTGTTAGGAAAAGGCCCATAAATCCACTTCTCTTCCATCAAACATCATCCCTACTTCTCATCCATCATCCCTACTTCTCATCCATCATCCCTACTTCTCATCCATCATATATCATCCCTACTTCTCATCCATTATCCCTACTCCTACTACACAGGCCTCTGCAGAAATCTTTGCTGGATTGGGAAACACAAGGAGCTCCAGCTCGGGCCATAAATCAGCTGTTGGTGAAAGGGTTATACAGGTCATCTACAGTTCAATTGAAAACCTTTCTGGTTTCAGTTTCACATGTAGAAAGAACATGTTTAAAATCAACTCTGGGGACAGTGCAATCCAATTCATCCAAGCCTTTACCTGTTTTGGTTTCATTTTTATCTGTAACAAATAAAAGATATAAATCTGAACCTGCTTTTAATTTGTAATAAATAAAATGTTTAAATCTGAGGCTGCTTTTACCGCTGAGAGTTTTCTTTTTTTTCTTTTCTGAAAGCAGAAATATTTTCAATGAACTGTAGATGACCTGTATAACCCTTTCTTCAAAGCTGATTTATGGCCCAAACTGTGGGCTCCTTGTATTTCCCAAACCAGCAGGGCTTTCTGCAGAGGCCTCTGTAAACAGAAAAAACACTTAGTTAAATAGAATGAAATGTTGTACAGCCTTGAATTCACTGGAAACAAACACAGTTGCATTTCCTCTCCTCTGTCTTCACCCAGCACATGCAATGAGAAGGCTGTTTTTCAGTGAAATAGAATGCATGCCTCTCTCCTAACTTTGATTGGGTGTTGCCAGCCAATCAGTGTGAAGGTGTGTTTCACAAAACTGAAAATGTGTTGGTAAAACTGAGGGATGTGGAGTAGGGATGATGGACTAGGGATCAGAAGCAGGAATGATAGAAGAGAAGCAGGGATGATGGATGAGAAGTAAGGATAAGTAGGGATGATGGATGAGAAGCAGGGATGAGGGATGAGAAGCAGGGATGATAGAAAAGAAGTAAGGATGATGGATGAGAAGTAGAGATGATGGGAGAGAAGTAGGGATGATGGATGAGAAGTAGGGATGATGGATGTGAAGTAGGGATGATGGATGAATAGAATGGATGAGAAGTAGGGATGATGGATGAGAAGCAGGGATGAGGAGTGAGGAATGAGGATGTCATCTCTGCGAAAGACAGTCCACGTGGCTGCATACAGTCCCACCAGCCCAAAAGCCCACAGCCACTCTTTGACCCGCGCCCGGAGACAGAACTTTGAACCCATACTCGGAAGTTCTCTGTCTCTAGCAACTCAACAACCCTCAGCAATCACTGTCTCTTCTTGGAGCGTGTCAGGCATGTTCTCAGTGCCTTAAGAACTCACGGGTACCCGGGCAATCCTTGTTACAAGTCCTCCCAGCTGTTCTAGGAGTCAGATGTTAGTGCAAGCTCACTGAAACCGAGTGCCTCTTTTAAGCTTTGGCTTTCAGGGGGGAGAGAGGGCACACAGTCAAGGCTTACTGGGACAGAAGAATCAGATCCCGGGAGCATGGAAACACACAATAAAGATGGATATTGTCCGATCACTTCGATTACTTCGGAAAATAAAGCGTAGTTCTGCCTCTTAGTGGACAGTTTTGTTCAACAGTCGAAACATGTCTAACCTGTATTGGCGACCACCCGGCGTCTGCGCAGTATCTGAAAGAATGGTAATCATCCTGCTTGAGACAGTCGGGCACACAAGAGTGCTTGCGGGCTAGGCACTGCATGTCTATGGTCTAGGCACTGCATGTCACAGGAAGGGCCACTGCATGTTTGCGGACTATGCGCTGCATGTCAGCGAGATAGGCACTGCAAGTTTCCGGACTAGGCACTGCATGTTCGCAAGATGGGCACTGCAAAGTTTCGGACTAGGCTCTGCATGTCTACGAGATAAGTACTGCATGTCAGCGAAATACGCACTGCATGTTTGTGGACTAGTCGCTGCATGTCAGCAAGATAGGCACTGCAAGTTTCCGAACTAGGCACTGCATGTCAGCGAGATAAGCACTGCAAGTTTCCAGACTAGGCACTGCATGTCTACGAGATAGGCACTGCATGATTGCGGACTAGGGGCTACATTTCAGCGAGATAGGCACTGCAAGTTTCCGGACTAGGCACTGCATGTCGGCGAGATGGACGCTGCAAGTTTCCGGACTAGGCTCTGCATGTCTATGAGATAGGCACTGCATGTCTACGGGATAGGCACTGCATGTTTGCAGACTAGGCGCTGCATGTCTACAAGATAGGCACCTCATGTCTACGGGATAGGCACTGCATGTTTGCGGACTAGGTGCGCATTTCAGCGAGATAGGCACTGCAAGTTTCCAGACTAGGCACTGCATGTTGGCGAGATGGGCACTGCAAGGTTCCGGACTAGGCTCTGCATGTTTATGGAATAGGTCATGCATGTCTGCGGACTAGGCACTGCATGGCCACTGCATGTTTGCGGACTAGGCATTGCATGTCTATGGGATAGACACTGCATGTCAGCGAGATAGGCGATGTATGTCTGTAGACTAGGCACTGCATGTTTACGGGGTAGGCACGCCGTGTATTTGATAGGCACTGCATGTCTACGGGATAGGCACTGCATGTCAGTGTGCTCTTTGAGAAGATCAGAGTATTCAGCAAACTTTGGTCAAGCCTTACACGCCCTTGGCAGAGTCTCAGGGCGCACATGGTTTCAGGGGGCCTAGAGTGCACACAACCAGGCCACTGGCAGCTCAGAGTCACACAGTAAGGCTCAGAGGAGACAGTCTGATGTATGCAGCAGGGAAAGATGGGCTTCTGAGCTTGGGGGGTGGCATTCACAGCAGTGGAGTCCTTAGCAGGCCAGGCAGGTTCTCCGCTTGCAGTAAGGTCTCCCTTCTTCTTCACGCAGCAGCAAGCTGTCTCTCCTCTACGCTAGCTAGCCAGGAGGGGAGACGAGGCTCCAGGTCCAGGTCTAGCTAGGAGGAGAGGTGAGGATCCTGGTCCAGGCCTAGCTAGGAGAGGCGAGGCTCCCGGTCCAGGCCTAGATAGAGAGGTGAGGCTCCTGGTCCAGGCCTAGCTAGAGAGGCGAGGCTCCTGGTCCAGGCCTAGCTAGAGAGACGAGGCTCGTGGTCCAGGCCTAGCTAGGAGGAGAGGTGAGGCTCCTGGTCCAGGCCTAGCTAGAGAGGCGAGGCTCCTGGTCCAGGCCTAGCTAGAGAGGCGAGGCTCCTGGTCCAGGCCTAGCTAGAGAGGCGAGGCTCCTGGTCCAGGCCTAGCTAGCAGGAGAGGTGAGGATCCTGGTCCAGGCCTAGCTAGGAGAGGCGAGGCTCCCGGTCCAGGCCTAGATAGAGAGGTGAGGCTCCTGGTCCAGGCCTAGCTAGAGAGGCGAGGCTCCTGGTCCAGGCCTAGCTAGAGAGGCGAGGCTCCTGGTCCAGGCCTAGCTAGAGAGACGAGGCTCGTGGTCCAGGCCTAGCTAGGAGGAGAGGTGAGGCTCCTGGTCCAGGCCTAGCTAGAGAGGCGAGGCTCCTGGTCCAGGCCTAGCTAGGAGGAGAGGCGAGGCTCCTGGTCCAGGCCTAGCTAGAGAGGCGAGGCTCCTGGTCCAGGCCTAGCTAGGAGGAGAGGCGAGGCTCCTGGTCCACGCCTAGCTAGAGAGGTGAGGCTCCTGGTCCAGGCCTAGCTAGAGAGGCAAGGGTCCTGGTCCAGGCTTAGCTATGAGGAAAGGCGAGGCTCCCGGTCCAGGCCTAACTAGGAGGACAGGCGAGGCCCCCACTCCTGGTCCAGGCCTAGCTAGGAGAAGAGGTTCCTAACCCTGGTCCAGGCCTACCTCGAAGGAGAGGAGAGGCTCCTTGTCCAGACCTGGCTACGAAGAGAGGCGAAGCTCCCAGCTCTCTCCCCTTTGCTACTGCACAGGCCTGAATAGGAGGAGAGGTGAGGCTCTTGTTTCTGGTCCAGGCCCTGCTAGGAGGAGAGGCCAGACACCTGGTCCAGACCTGGCTACGTGAAGAGGCGAGGCTCCCAGCCCAGCCCTTTCCCTTTTGCTGCTGCACGGGCCTGGCTAGGAGGAAAAGAGGCTCCTTGTCCAGGCCTGGCCAGGAGGAGAGGCGAGGCGAGGATGCTGCTTTTGGTCCAGGCCCAACTAGGAGTAAAGGCGAGGCTCCTGGTCCAAGCCTGGCTAGTAGGTGAGTGAGGCTCCCGCTCCTGGTCCAGTTTTTCCGCCTTTACTGCTACACAGGCCTAGCTAGGAGGAGGGGAGAGGCGAGGTTCCTGGTCCAGGCCTAGCTAGGAGGAGAGGAGAGGCTCCCACTCTGTGTTTAAAAACAAAACAAAAAACGACACCCTGCAAACTGTCCTTTCACATTCTCTTTACTCCGGCAAAACTGTGGCATAACACACTTTAAAAACTTCTCACTTTGCAGTCAGAGAAAGAAAAGTAAACACCAATCCCACAGAAATTTGTCAGAGGACATAGCCTGACATTTGACCTCTGTCTTTCAAGCTGGCAAAGGCCAAAAAAGAGAAAATCGGCTGGCGACTGACCCAACAGTACAGAGCTACCCATGGTTTGGAAAACATCGCTTAAAGCATCAACATGACAACCCGTATCTTGTGCATACTGCTGGTTCCTCATTGCTTAGTTCCCACTGGACACTCCCTCGTCCATCACAACACAAGGCACAATGTATCACTGAAGACAATAAATGGGGAGCCTGTGGAATGTTTGGAAAAGCTTCGGCCACTGTCACCCTCTTGCGGTTGCATTCCAGTCCATCGTTTTACCCACTATGCCACTTCAGACAGAGACCGGTCCTGTGCCAAGCAGCCTCAGCCCGAATTGCCAAGCCAGGTCCCCACTGAACTGGCCTGCTTCCGGCCTGTTTAGTGAGACACAGCTCGAGCCCTGTGAGCACTGGACCCACGCCTGGGCTTAGGGCTTTGCACCAAAGAAACCCCAAAGATGATGGGTGGAGTCCTTATGCAATCTCAGCCACTAGCAGTCTCACTCTGGGCTGCATGTCAGTAGCAAACAACAGCAGGTCTCAGTGTCATGGGGTCAAGCGACACCTCAGAAGGCCCGTCTCTTCCCTCTGTATCACATAGCTGTCTCATAATTAGGGAACCCAGTTTCATGCTATTCATTTTTTTAACTTTCATGTCTGTATTTATCCGTATTTCTTTTTTTAGACATTCTATTGGTATTTATCCATTTTTTTTGCGTTTTGAGAATAAACGGAGACGTAAAGCGGTATATTTCCACATTTATTTAATTGATGAACATGTATTCATACTTTGATGCCTGTTAGTTTTTAGCAAATTAAGCAGACACATATACACTGACAAGTAAATATTAGCATCACGTACAAATATATGTTAACACATGCCCGTTTTTCAGGGAATCTCATCCTGTTTTTAAAACCCCATGGTGTCTACCCGCCTAGCAGATGGTCTGGAATTCATGCAGGACAGCAAGGAGAGTCACTCAGAAGAAGCAAATTTTTCTGTATTTTTCCACTTTTAAAAATAAATACAGAGGGGAAATAAATTGTCATCTTGTCAGGATTTATCTGTAAAAATAAGTAAAAAAAAAAAAAAAAAAAGGAAAGCTGAGAGCCTTACTCATAACTGACCCTCCTGCACCTTCCCCTCTCTATTCTCTGCATCCTCTGCCTGTTTGTACCCCCGGTGGCTGTATCCCTCTCTTGGGTCGGTCATTGCTATCATTTCCTTGCTTTCTTGTCCACCCAGTACTAACAGATGTATGATACAACCACGCTTGCCGGAACCAAACATGCCTTAACGTGGTCAGAACTACAACCGCGTCTTTTCCACGCATTCCTTTACAACGAATTTCATTGTAAAAGTATGCTTAGTAAAGGAATATGTGGAAACAGCATGAGTGGTTGTGTTCTACAACCCCCCCTTAACCTAAAAACAATAACCCCAAGCCACGCCCACCTGCCCTAAGGCCCAAAACTACCCCCACCCTTAAACCACCCCCCCAAACAAAATCCTGGGCCCTGTTTACATAAAAAAAACTACCCAATCTCCCACCCGCCCTGAGCCCTAAGCCCTAAATCCACCATCACAGCTAAAAATGACCCCATCCAAACCCTGCCCTCCTTACCTCACTGCGTCCTCTCTTGATCCTTCCTCCTCTCTGTGCCCTTCCTTAAACCTTTCCCCACCTCGAAAAAATAAACAACCCTAACCCTCCCACCCGCCCCTAAAAAATAAACTACCCCAACACCTCATCTCTTTTCATGTAACTATGGATTCCACTCCTTTTACTAATCTGCCAGGACTTTTCCCAATCTTTGCAGGAGCTGTGGCAGCTAGGCATTAACAAAGGGGTGCTCGCGGCCCCTCTAACCAGGACCCTTGTTACTCTGGCCTTGACAGAAAGTTGGGTGTCTTAGTCCCTTTCACTTGTAGACTCAGTGTGGATGAACAGTCAAGGCTTAGCTCCAAACACTGGTGTGAGCTGCATCAGGACACAGAGCTGCACAGGGCATCACAGATGCAGTGAAGATGTCAGTGTCCACCCACTGAGGTGAGTTTTGTAAACATACCTCCCTTTAAAAGATTCTTGGTATATACATATATGGAATACACAACAAACATAAATAGTAAAGAAAAACAAAAACGTACACATCACTAAAAAACAAAAAGCAGTGATTCAAAGACAATGAAGTGATAGAACCACCTAGAAATCACTGATTGCAAACACTGGCACACGAGTGAAAACCAGAACACCACAGTGTTCACTGCCTGAACGAGAAATCCACCCTGAAAAACAAAGGACTGCAAATTTCCAGGCAGAACACAGGTCATTTGTTAAAGGTTCACAAACTGTACTGTTCTTGACACTGGTGATCCCAAGCATCAGGAAAAACAGCTACAATAAAGACAGTACAGTGGCAAATCAAACAGCAATGTTACAGCAGCCCTGCAGCGGAAAATTAACAATGTTACAGGAAAACTAAGCAATGTTACAGGGAAAATAAGCAATGCTACATGGAAAACTAAGCAATGTTACATGGAAAAATAATGTTACAGAGAAAACTAAGCAATGTTACAGCAGCCCTGCAGGGGAAAACTAAGCAATGTTAAAGGGAAAACTAAGCAATGTTACAAGGAAAACTAAGCAATGTTACATGGAAAAAGAATGTTACAGAGAAAACTAAGCAATGTTACAGCAGCCCTGCAGGGGAAAACTAAGCAATGTTACAGGGAAAACTAAGCAATGTTACAGGAAAAACTAGGGAATGTTACAGAGAAAACTAAGCAATGTTACAGAGCAAACTAAGAATGTTACAGAGCAAACTAAGAATGTTACAGAGAAAACTAAGAATGGACAGAGAAAACTAAGCAATGTTACAGACAAAATTAAGCAATATTACGGCAGCCTTGTAGGGGAAAAATAAGACTTCTACAGAGAAAACTAAGAATGGTACAGGGAAAACTAAGCAATGTTACACGGAAAACTAAGCAATGTTACAGGGAAAACTAAGCAATGTTACAGGGAAAACTAAGCAATGTTACAGCACCCCTGTAGGGGAAAACCAAGCAATGTTACAGCAGCCCTACAGGGGAAAACCAAGCAATGTTACAGCAGCCCTGCAGGGCAAAACTAAGACTGTAACAGGGAAAACCAAGCAATGTTACAGCAGCCCTGCTGGGGAAAACTAAGACTGCTGCAGAGAAAACTAAGAATGTTACAGAGAAAACTAAGAATGTTACAGAGAAAACTAAGAATGTTACAGTGAAAACTAAGAATGTTACAGTGAAAACTAAGAATGTTACAGCGAAAACTAAGAATGTTACAGAGAAAACTAAGCAATATTACAGCAGCCCTACAAGGGAAAACTAAGCAATGTTACAGCAGCCCTGCAGGGGAAAACTAAGACTGCTACAGGGAAAAACAAGAACTGTTAGAGAGAAAACTAAGCAATGTTACAGAGAAAACTAAGAATGTTACAGTGAGAACTAAGAATGTTACAGAGAAAACTAAGCAACGTTACAGCAGCCCTGCAAGGGAAAGCTAAGAATGTTACAGGGAAAACTAAGCAATGTTACAGGAAAAACTAGGGAATGTTACAGAGAAAACTAAGCAATGTTACAGAGCAAACTAAGAATGTCACAGAGCAAACTAAGAATGTTACAGAGAAAACTAAGAATGGACAGAGAAAACTAAGCAATGTTACAGACACAATTAAGCAATATTACGGCAGCCCTGTAGGGGAAAAATAAGACTGCTACAGAGAAAACTAAGAATGGTACAGAGAAAACTAAGCAATCTTAAACTGAAGACTAAGAATGTTATAGAGACAACTAAGAATGATACAGGGAAAACTAAGCAATGTTACAGGGAAAACTAAGCAATGTTACAGCACCCCTGCAGGGGAAAACCAAGCAATGTTACAGCAGCCCTACAGGGGAAAACCAAGCAATGTTACAGCAGCCCTGCAGGGGAAAAGTAAGACTATTACAGGAAAAACCAAGCAATGTTACAGAGAAAATGAAGCATTGTTACAGAGAAAGCTAAGGTAGTTACAGAGAAAACTAAGCAATGTTACAGCAGCCCTGCTGGGGAAAACTAAGCAATGTTACAGGGAAAACTAAGAATGGTACAGAGAAAACTAAGCAACGTTACACTGAAGACTCTGAATGTTACAAAGAAAACTAAGAATGTTACAGGGAAAACTAAGAATGTTACAGAGCAAACTAAGAATGTTACAGAGCAAACTAAGAATGGACAAAGAAAACTAAGCAATGTTACAGACAAAATTAAGCAATATTACGGCAGCCCTGTAGGGGAAAACTAAGACTGCTACAGAGAAAACTACGAATGGTACAGAGAAAACTAAGCAATCTTACACTCAAGACTAAGAACGTTATAGAGAAAACTAAGAATGGTACAGGGAAAACTAAGCAATGTTACAGGGAAAACTAAGCAATGGTACAGGGAAAACTAAGCAATGTTACAGCACCCCCTCAGGGGAAAACCAAGCAATGTTACAGCAGCCCTACAGGGGAAAACCAAGCAATGTTACAGCAGCCCTGCAGGGGAAAAGTAAGACTATTACAGGGAAAACCAAGCAATGTTACAGAGAAAATGAAGCATTGTTACAGAGAAAACTAAGGTAGTTACAGAGAAAACTAAGCAATGTTACAGCAGCCCTGCTGGGGAAAACTAAGCAATGTTACAGGGAAAACTAAGAATGGTACAGAGAAAACTAAGCAACGTTACACTGAAGACTCTGAATGTTACAGAGAAAACTAAGAATGTTACAGGGAAAACTAAGAATGTTTCAGAGCAAACTAAGAATGTTACAGAGCAAACTAAGAATGTTACAGAGAAAACTAAGAATGGACAGAGAAAACTAAGCAATGTTACAGACAAAATTAAGCAATATTACGGCAGCCCTGTAGGGGAAAACTAAGACTGCTACAGAGAAAACTAAGAATGGTACAGAGAAAACTAAGCAATCTTACACTCAAGACTAAGAACGTTATAGAGAAAACTAAGAATGGTACAGGGAAAACTAAGCAATGTTACAGGGAAAACTAAGCAATGGTACAGGGAAAACTAAGCAATGTTACAGCACCCCTGCAGGGGAAAGCCAAGCAATGTTACAACAGCCCTACAGGGGAAAACTAAGCAATGTTACAGGGAAAACTAAGAATGGTACAGAGAAAACTAAGCAACGTCACACTGAAGACTAAGAATGTTACAGAGAAAACTAAGAATGTTACAGGGAAAACTAAGCAATGTTACAGGGAAAACTAAGCAATGTTACAGCAGCTATGCAGGGGAAAACTAAGCAATGTTACAGGGAAAACTAAGAATGGTACAGAGAAAATTAAGCAATGTTACAGGGAAAACTAAGCAATGTTACAGGGAAAACTAAGCAATGTTAGAGCACACCTGCAGGTGAAAACCAAGAAATATTACAGCACCCCTGCAGGGGAAAACCAAGCAATGTTACAGCAGCCCTGCAGGGGAAAACAAAGACTGTTACAGGGAAAACCAAGCAATGTTACAGAGAAAATTAAGCATTGTTACAGAGACAACTAAGGTAGTTACAGAGAAAACTAAGCAATGTTACAGCAGCCCTGCTGGGGAAAACTAAGCAATGTTACAGGGAAAACTAAGGAATGTTACAGCAGCCATGCAGGGGAAAACTATGAATGTTACTGAGAAAACTGAGAATGTTACCGAGAAAAATAAGGAATGTTACAGGGAAAACTAAGCAATGTTACAGGGAAAGCTAAGCAATGTTGAGCACCCCTGCAGGGGAAAACCAAGAAATGTTACAGCACCCCTGCAAGGGAAAACCAAGCAATGTTACAGCAGCCCTGCAGGGGAAAAGTAAGACTATTACAGGGAAAACCAAGCAATGTTACAGAGAAAATTAAGCATTGTTACAGAGAAAACTAAGGTAGTTACAGAGAAAACTAAGCAATGTTACAGCAGCCCTGCTGGGGAAAACTAAGCAATGTTACAGGGAAAACTAAGAATGGTACAGAGAAAACTAAGCAACGTTACACTGAAGACTCTGAATGTTACAGAGAAAACTAAGAATGTTACAGAGAAAACTAAGAATGTTACAGGGAAAACTAAGAATGTTACAGAGCAAACTAAGAATGTTACAGAGCAAACTAAGAATGGACAGAGAAAACTAAGCAATGTTACAGACAAAATTAAGCAATATTACGGCAGCCCTGTAGGGGAAAACTAAGACTGCTACAGAGAAAACTACGAGTGGTACAGAGAAAACTAAGCAATCTTACACTAAAGACTAAGAACGTTATAGAGAAAACTAAGAATGGTACAGGGAAAACTAAGCAATGTTACAGGGAAAACTAAGCAATGGTACAGGGAAAACTAAGCAATGTTACAGCACCCCTTCAGGGGAAAACCAAGCAATGTTACAGCAGCCCTACAGGGGAAAACCAAGCAATGTTACAGCAGCCCTGCAGGGGAAAAGTAAGACTATTACAGGGAAAACCAAGCAATGTTACAGAGAAAATGAAGCATTGTTACAGAGAAAACTAAGGTAGTTACAGAGAAAACTAAGCAATGTTACAGCAGCCCTGTTGGGGAAAACTAAGCAATGTTACAGGGAAAACTAAGAATGGTACAGAGAAAACTAAGCAACGTTACACTGAAGACTCTGAATGTTACAGAGAAAACTAAGAATGTTACAGGGAAAACTAAGAATGTTACAGAGCAAACTAAGAATGTTACAGAGCAAACTAAGAATGTTACAGAGAAAACTAAGAATGGACAGAGAAAACTAAGCAATGTTACAGACAAAATTAAGCAATATTACGGCAGCCCTGTAGGGGAAAACTAAGACTGCTACAGAGAAAACTACGAATGGTACAGAGAAAACTAAGCAATCTTACACTCAAGACTAAGAACGTTATAGAGAAAACTAAGAATGGTACAGGGAAAACTAAGCAATGTTACAGGGAAAACTAAGCAATGGTACAGGGAAAACTAAGCAATGTTACAGCACCCCTTCAGGGGAAAACCAAGCAATGTTACAGCAGCCCTACAGGGGAAAACCAAGCAATGTTACAGCAGCCCTGCAGGGGAAAAGTAAGACTATTACAGGGAAAACCAAGCAATGTTACAGAGAAAATGAAGCATTGTTACAGAGAAAACTAAGGTAGTTACAGAGAAAACTAAGCAATGTTACAGCAGCCCTGCTGGGGAAAACTAAGCAATGTTACAGGGAAAACTAAGAATGGTACAGAGAAAACTAAGCAACGTTACACTGAAGACTCTGAATGTTACAGAGAAAACTAAGAATGTTACAGGGAAAACTAAGAATGTTTCAGAGCAAACTAAGAATGTTACAGAGCAAACTAAGAATGTTACAGAGAAAACTAAGAATGGACAGAGAAAACTAAGCAATGTTACAGACAAAATTAAGCAATATTACGGCAGCCCTGTAGGGGAAAACTAAGACTGCTACAGAGAAAACTAAGAATGGTACAGAGAAAACTAAGCAATCTTACACTCAAGACTAAGAACGTTATAGAGAAAACTAAGAATGGTACAGGGAAAACTAAGCAATGTTACAGGGAAAACTAAGCAATGGTACAGGGAAAACTAAGCAATGGTACAGGGAAAACTAAGCAATGTTACAGCACCCCTGCAGGGGAAAGCCAAGCAATGTTACAACAGCCCTACAGGGGAAAACTAAGCAATGTTACAGGGAAAACTAAGAATGGTACAGAGAAAACTAAGCAACGTCACACTGAAAACTAAGAATGTTACAGAGAAAACTAAGAATGTTACAGGGAAAACTAAGCAATGTTACAGGGAAAACTAAGCAATGTTACAGCAGCTATGCAGGGGAAAACTAAGCAATGTTACAGGGAAAACTAAGAATGGTACAGAGAAAACTAAGAATGTTACAGGGAAAACTAAGCAATGTTACAGGGAAAACTAAGCAATGTTAGAGCACACCTGCAGGTGAAAACCAAGAAATGTTACAGCACCCCTGCAGGGGAAAACCAAGCAATGTTACAGCAGCCCTGCAGGGGAAAACAAAGACTGTTACAGGGAAAACCAAGCAATGTTACAGAGAAACTTAAGCATTGTTACAGAGACAACTAAGGTAGTTACAGAGAAAACTAAGCAATGTTACAGCAGCCCTGCTGGGAAAAACTAAGCAATGTTACAGGGAAAACTAAGGAATGTTACAGCAGCCATGCAGGGGAAAACTATGAATGTTACTGAGAAAACTGAGAATGTTACTGAGAAAAATAAGGAATGTTACAGGGAAAACTAAGCAATGTTGCAGGGAAAACTAAGCAATGTTACAGCACCCCTGCAGGGGAAAACCAAGAAATGTTACAGCACCCCTGCAAGGGAAAACCAAGCAATGTTACAGCAGCCCTGCAGGGGAAAACAAAGACTGTTACAGGGAAAACCAAGCAATGTTACAGAGAAAATTAAGCATTGTTACAGAGAAACCTAAGGTAGTTACAGAGAAAACTAAGCAATGTTACAGCAGCCCTGCTGGGGAAAACTAACCAATGTTACAGGGAAAACTAAGGAATGTTACAGCAGCCATGCAGGGGAAAACTATGAATGTTACTGAGAAAACTGAGAATGTTACTGAGAAAAATAAGGAATGTTACAGCAGCCCTTCTGGGGAAAATTAAGCAATGTTACAGGGAAAACTAAACAATGTGACAGGGAAAACTAAGCAATGTTACGGCACCCTGGAAGGGGAAATCTAAGAACGTTACTGAGAAAACTTAACAATGTTACATAGAAAACTAAGGAATGTTACAAAACCCCTGTATGGGAAAACTAAATGTTAGAGAAAACTAAGGAATGTTCCAGCAGCCCTGCAGAGGAAAACTAAGCAACGTTACATGGAAAACTGAGCAATGTTACAGAAGCCCTGCAGGGGAAAACTAAGCAACGTTACATTGAAAACTAAGCAATGTTACAGCAGCCCTGCAGGGGAAAATTAAGAAATGTTACAGCAGCCCTGCAAGGGAAACAAAGCAAGGTTACATGGAAAATGAAGCAATGTTACAGCAGCCCTGCAGGGGAAAACTAAGCAATGTTGCATTTAAAACTAAGCAATGTTACAGCAGCCCTGCACGGGAAACCTAAGCAATGTTACAGGGAAAACTAAGCAATGTTATAGGGATACAGGAAGGCAATGTAGGACGTGCGATTAGCTCCATACGTGAATCTTTTCCCTTCTGGAGCTCCCTACCCCTGTCTCCGTTGGGTCGCACTGCGATTTGCAAAATGTTAATCCTTCCGAGACTGTTAAATCTTTTTGCTGCACTCCCTATAGTGCTCCCCAGATCCTCCTTTCACAACCTTTATGGAATACTACTAGAACTGATATGGGGGTCGGGTCACCGACGAGTAGCCTTAATGACGAAACAGCATCCATTAATAGAAGGGGGATTGGGAGAGCCCCATTTAGAATTATATTACGCCGCAGCTCAACTTCAATGGTCCATGCAGTGGCTGGCCGGGACCGCTGGCCCAAGACAAACTTCAATCCGAAACGTACTGGGCGACACCCCCATATTCACATGGCTGGCTGACGGTGAACACCTCCTCTCGTATGAACCGGGCCTGATGTATACGGCACAACACTGCTACCGGCGTTATATACATAGAAAGGGCATCCCAGCTCCATATTTGCCTCTTATGCCCCTAGTATAATTATTGCGTATTTGCCACTTGAAATTTCGGCATGATATCATGCCCTGGAGTGAGGCGGGACTTGGGTGACCTATACCATGATGGCTCATTATTATCATTACAAGATGTTAGAAATAACTATAACATTGGACCGGGTCAATTCCTCTCTTATTATGTAATCTGGAGGCAATTGCATGTGATATGGGGGGTAGGAGACACCGAACCTGCACTGAGAGCCGCCCGACACATACTACTTACATACGGAGATGCACGGCGTGCTATGTCTGTATTGTATTCCTCCTTATTGGCTGCCTCATCCAATGAGCTGAACCACGCCAAATCCAGGTGGAACAATGTACTACCCAGTCCACTCACAGCTGCCACATGGACACAAGCGCTCCAGAAGCCTCCCTTCAGATATACGCAATTTAAATTTGTACATCATACTTACCTTTCCCCACACCAACTCAGACTAATGTTTCCGAATGTGAACACCGAGTGCCCCCGCTGCAGTCAGCTCGATGTCGGGTTCTACCATATGGTATGGGACTGTCCACCATTACAGGTGACCTGAGCTGAGATCACAGCAATCACAGCCGAATTGACTGACTACCCATTGTCACCCACCCCAGAGTCTTGTCTATTAGGACTTTGACCAAAAGCTAAGGGATCTAAAGTCTTACTCCGGTTTGTAGATCTAGCCTTTGTTCTCTTCAAACGACAGATAGCCATGGCCCGGAAGGCTTTGTCAGTACCAGACACGACACAGTGGCTCTGAGCCCTTTTGCTTTGGGTTGGAGCTGAAGCCAATACCCTTCATACAATGAGAGCTTAGGGTCTACTGAAAACAGGAGTGGGGTCCTGGGATATTTACATCCTCAATACTGAAGCTGAAAATGACCTTCACCCACCTTGATGGACTAGACCTGACAATAATCATTGTGCTTAGAAAGACAACTAGGCGTTATGCCACTTAATAAAGGGCACCGATACAAGATGATGTATGTTCAGTGTTTCGACCCATGAGCAATACAGCTTAAATAGCTGGGGTATCCGCTGGTCTCCACTCACTTATAACATACCCTATATCTGCACTGCCGCAAATAAGCCGCTCATACAGACAAAAGTTTCATATTCAGACCCTTCACACGCTTGTGACATTTTATTCTGACAGTTCTTTACTCCAGTCTAAACCAAGATCGCTGGCGACTGCCTCAGCATTGTGTTTGTATTGGATCCCCTATTGACAATGTGATTTGGACCTCTATTAATGTACCTCACTGCTTTCCTAATTTTTTTGCTTGTTTTTCTCTTTTGGTTTGCTTGTGGTCAAACGATATAAAAAAGTGATGTTACAGGGAAAACTAAGCACTGTTACATCAGCCAATGCAGGGGAAAACTAAGCAATGTTACAGGGAAAACTAAGCAATTTTATAGCAACACTGCAAGGGAAAACTAAGCAATGTTATTGAGAAAACTAAGTAGTGTTACAGGGAAAATCAAGCAATGTTATAGCAGACTTGCAGGGGAAGCCTAAGTAATGTTACAGTGAAAACTGAGCAATGTTACAGCAGCCCTGCAAGGGAAAACTAAGCAATGTTTGTAGGAGGCTGGCCTGGCTTGTAGTGGGTACCAGAGGTACTTACACTTTATGCCAGGTCCAGTTATCCCTTATTAGTGTAGAAGAGGTGTTTCTAGCAGCTTAGGCTGATAGAAGGTAGCTATGGCAAAGCAGCTTAGGCTGAACTAGGAGACATGTAAAGCTCCTACTATACCACTGGTGTCATATGCACAATATCATAAGAAAATACAATACATAGAGTTACTAAAAATAAAGGTACTTTATTTTTATGACAATATGCCAAAAGTATATCAGTGAGTACCCTCAGTATGAGGATAAGTTATATACACAAGATATAGGTACACCAACCAAAATTAGGTAAGTAATAGCAGGAAAAGTAATGCAAACAGTGTAGAATTACAATAGGTTGCAATAGGAACACATAGGTATAGGGGCAACACAAACCATATACTCCAAAAGTGGAATGCGAACCACGAATGGACCCCAAACCTATGTGAGCTTGTAGAGGGTCGCTGGGACTGTAAGAAAACAGTGAGGGTTAGAAAAATAGCCCACCCCAAGACCCTGAAAAGTAGGAATAAAGTACACCTACTACCCCCAGAGAGCACAGAAGTCGTGATAGGGGGATTCTGCAGGAAGAACAAACACCAGCAATGCAACCACAGTGGATTTCCGGACCTGAGTACCTGTAAGACAAGGGGACCAAGTCCAATAGTCGCGACAGTGTCGAGAGTGGGCAGGAGCCCAGGAAATGCCAGATGAGGATGCAAGGAAGCTGCCACCTGTTGGAAGAAGCTTGGAGTTCTGCAAGAAAGAAGAGGACTAGGAACTTCCCCTTTGGAGGATGGATGTCCCACGTCGCGATGAAGCTTGGAGAGGTGTTCCAACGCAGAAAGACCGCAAACAAGCCTTGCTAGCTGCAAGGGTCGCAGTAGAGGTTTTTGGGTGCTACTGTGACCCAGGAGGGACCAGGATGTCGCCGCTTGGAAGAGGAGACAGAGGGGGCGCCCAGCAACTTAGGGAGCCCTCACAGAAGCAGGCAGCAACCGCAAAAGTACCTGAACAGGCACTTAGAAGAAGAGTGAGCCAGAGTCCACGGAAGTCACAAAAGGGAGTCCCACGACGCCGGAGGACAACTCAGAAGGTTGTGCAATGCAGGACGGAGTGCCGGGTACCCAGGCTTTGCTGTGCACGAAGGAAATCCTGGAAGAGTGCACAGGAGCCGGAGCAGCTGCAAATCATGCGGTACCCAGCAATGCAGTCTAGCGTGGGGAGGCAAGGACTTACCTCCACCAAACTTGGACTGAAGAGTCACTGGACTGTGGGAGTCACTTGGACAGAGTTGCTGAGTTCCAGGGACCACGCTCGTCAGGATGAGAGGGGACCCAGAGGACCAGTGATGCAGTCTTTTGATGCCTGCGTTAGCAGGGGGAAGATTCCATCGATCCACAGGAGATTTCTTCAGAGCTTCTGGTGCAGGGTGAAGGCAGGCTACCCCCAGAGCATGCACTACCAGGAAACAGTCGAGAAAGCCGCAGGATTAGGCGCTACAATGTTGCTGGTAGTCGTCTTGCTACTTTGTTGCGGTTTTGCAGGCGTCCTGGAGCAGTCAACGGTCGATCCTTGGTAGAAGGTGAAGAGGGAGATGCAGAGGAACTCTGGTGAGCTCTTGCATTCGTTATCTGAAGAATTCCCCAAAGCAGAGACCCTAAATAGCCAGAAAAGGAGGTTTGGCTACCAACAAAGGAGGATTGGCTACCAAGACAGGTAAGAGCCTATCAGAAGGAGTCTCTGACGTCACCTGCTGGCACTGGCCACTCAGAGCAGTCCAGTGTGCTCCCAGCACCTCTAAATCCAAGATGGCAGAGGTCTGGGGCACACTGGAGGAGCTCTAGGCACCTCTCCTGGGAGGTGCAGGTCAGGGGAGTGGTCACTCCCCTTTCCTTTGTCCAGTTTCGCGCCAGAGCAGGGCTGGGTGATCCCTGAACCACTGTAGACTGGCTTATGCAGAGATGGGCAGCATCTGTGCCCATCAAAGCATTTCCAGAGGCTGGGGGAGGCTACTCCTCCCCAGCCCTCACACTTATTTCCAAAGGGAGTGGGTGTTACACTCTCTCTCAGAGGAAGTTCTTTGTTCTGCCTTCCTGGGCCAGGGCTGCCTGGACCCCAGGGGGGCAGAAACCTGTCTGAGGGGTTGGCAGCAGCAGCAGCTGCAGTGAAACCCCGGAAAGGCAGTGTTGGCAGTACCTGGGTTCTGTGCTAGAGCCCCGGGGGATCATGGGATTGTCCCCCCAATACCAGAATGGTATTGGGGTGACAATTCCATGATCTTAGACATATTACATGGCCATGTCCGGAGTTACCATTGTGAAGCTATACATAGGTAGTGACCTATGTATAGTGAACGCGTGTAATGGTGTCTCCGCACTCACAAAGTCCGGGGAATTTGCCCTGAACAATGTGGGGGCACCTTGGCTAGTGCCAGGGTGCCCACACACCAAGGGCCAGATGTACGAAAAAAACTAATTGCGATTTGCAATTTGCGAGTCTCTGCGACTCGCAAATTGCAAGTCACAATTTGGGATGCAGAAAGGTGTCTCAGACACCTTCTGCAAGTCGCTATGGGGTCGCAAAGACCCACCTCATTAATATTAATGAGGTGGGTCGCAAATTGCGGCCCCATAGCGACTATGGGCACTCGCTAACATGGAGGCCTGCTGACGTCAGCAGGCCTCCATGTTAGCGACCTGCTGCTCAATAAAGCAGGTTTTTTTTTTTTTAAATGTAGCCTGTTTTCCCTAAGGGAAAACGAGCTGCATTTTAAAAAAATCCGAAACCTTTTGTTTCGGTTTTTTCAGGGCAGGGAGTGGTCCCTAGGACCACTCCCTGCCCTGAAAAACTATTTTTGGGTGCAATCACAAACTGGAAGGGGTCCCATGGGGACCCCTTCCAATTTGCGATTGTGTTACCATCCACTTGAAGTGGATGGTAACTGCGATGCCATTTGCGACCGCATATGCGGTCGCAAATGGTATTGCATACCATTGCGAGTCGCAAATAGGAAGGGAACACCCCTTCCTATTTGCGAGTCGCACATGCATATTGCGAGTCGGTAACGACTCGCAATATGCATTTGTGCATTGCAAACCCACGTTTGCGAGTCGCAAACGGCGATTTTCGCCGTTTGCGACTCGCAAAAGGGTTGCTACATCTGGCCCCAAGTAACTTTGCGCCCAACCCTCACTAAGTGAAGGTTAGACATATAGGTGACTTATAAGTTACTTATGTGCAGTGGTAAATGGCTGTGAAATAACGTGGACGTTATTTCACGCAGGGTGCAGTGACAGGCCTGTGTAAGAATTGTCAGAGCTCCCTATGAGTGGCAAAAGAAATGCTGCAGCCCATAGGGATCTCCTGGAACCCCAATACCCTGGGTACCTCAGTACCATATACTAGGGAATTATATGGGTGTACCAGTATGCCAATGTGAATTGGTAAAATTAGTCACTAGCCTGTTAGTGACAATTTTGGAAAGCAGAGAGAGCATAACCACTGAGATTCTGGTTAGCAGAGCCTCAGTGAGACAGTTAGGCATCACACAGGGAACACATACAGGGCACATACTTATGAGCACTGGGGCCCTGGCTGACAGGGTCCCAGTGACACATAGACTAAAACAACATATATACAGTGAAATTTGGGGGTAACATGCCAGGCAAGATGGTACTTTCCTACACAACCCCCTTCCCCCCCAAACAAAGGACAAAAAGACTAGCCATGACCTGATGAGTCTTCATTGTCTAAGTGGAAATATCTGGAGAGTCCATCTGCATTGGAGTGGGTACTCCCAGGTCTATGTTCCACTGTATAGTCCATTCCCTGTAGAGATATGGACCACCTCAACAATTTAGGATTTTCACCTTTCATTTGTTTTAGCCAAAGTAGAGGTTTGTGGTCTGTCTGAACAATAAAGTGAGTGCCAAACAGGTATGGCCTCAACTTCTTCAGTGCCCACATCACAGCAAAGGCCTCCCTCTCTATGGCAGACCAACGCTTTTCTCTAGGGGTCAACCTTCTGCTGATAAAAGCAACTGGTTGATCCTGGCCCTCAGAATTCCGTTGTGATAAGACTGCCCCTACCCCTAATTCAGATGCATCAGTTTGAACAATGAATTTCTTGGAGTAACATGGGCTTTTTAGGACAGGTGCAGAGCACATGGCCTGTTTGAGCTCCTCAAAAGCTTTCTGACAGCTAGCTGTCCATAATACCTTTTTAGGCATTTTTTTTACTTGTGAGATCATTAAGAGGGGCTTGCTATGGAGCCATAGTTTTTAATGAATCTCCTGTAATACCCTGTGAGGCCCAAGAAGGCTCTCACCTGGGTTTGAGTTGTAGGGGGAACCCAATCCATGATTGTTTGGATTTTCCCCTGAAGTGGTGCAATCTGTTCTCCACCTACCAGGTGTCCCAGATAAACCACCTTTCCCTGACCTATCTGGCACTTTGAGGCCTTGATAGTGAGGCCTGCCTTCTGCAGGGCCTCCAAAACTTTCCAAAGGTGGACCAGGTGCTCATCCCAGGTGGAGCTAAAGACAGCAATATCATCAAGATATGCTGCATTGAAAGCCTCCAACCCTTGCAGGACTGTGTTCACCAACCTCTGAAAAGTGGCAGGTGCATTTTTCAACCAAAAGGGCATCACTGTAAATTGTGCCCTCCTATAGTTGAAAATGCAGTCTTTGGTTTAGCATCCTCTGCCAATTTGATCTGCCAATACCCTGTAGTCAAATCAAAGGTGCTAAGATACTTGGCAGATGCCAGTGTATCAATGAGCTCATCTGCCCTGGGTATAGGGTGAGCATCAGTTTTTGTTACCTGATTGAAACCTCTGTAGTCTACACAAAACCTCATCTCCCCTTTTCCATCTTTTGAGTGAGGCTTTGGTACAAGCACCACAGGACTCACCCATGGGCTTTCAGCAGGTTCAATCACTCCCAGATCAAGCATTTTCTGCACCTCTTGTTTTATGCAGTCCCTGACATGGTCAGGCTGCCTATAGATTTTACTTTTGACAGGCAAGCTGTCTCCAGTATCAATTGTGTGTTCACACCAGGAAGTTGTTCCTGGCACAATTGAAAAGAGGTTAGAAAACTGTCCAAGGAGATTTATGCAGTTGTCTTTCTGTTCTGCAGTCAGACAATCTGCCAAAACTACTCCCTCCACTAAAGCATCAGTTTCAGTGGTGGAAAAGAGATCAGGGAGAGGGTCACTCTCTTCTTCCTGTCCCTCATCTGTTGCCATGAGCAGGGTGAGATCAGCCCTGTCATAGTAGGGTTTCAGGCGGTTGACATGAATCACCCTAAGGGGACTCCTGGCAGTGCCCAGGTCTACCAAATAAGTAACCTCACCCTTCTTTTCAACAATCTGATGGGGTCCACTCCATTTGTCTTGGAGTGCTCTTGGTGCCACAGGCTCCAATACCCACACCTTCTGTCCTGGTTGGTACTGGATCAGAACAGCCTTCTGGTCATGCCATTGCTTTTGCAGCTCCTGGCTGGCCTGAAGGTTTTTACTGGCCTTTTTCATGTACTCAGCCATTCTGGATCTTAGGCCAAGTACATAGTCCACTATGTCCTGTTTAGGAGCTTTTAAAGGTTGTTCCCAACCCTCCTTCACAAGAGTGAGTAGACCTCTTACAGGGTGCCCAAAGAGGAGTCCAAAGGGGCTGAAGCCCACTCCTTTCTGGGGTACCTCCCTGTAAGCAAAAAGGAGGCAAGGTAACAGGACATCCCATCTCCTCCTGAGTTTTTCAGGGAGCCCCATTATCATACCTTTGAGAGTTTTATTAAACCTCTCTACCAGTCCATTAGTCTGTGGATGATAAGGACTGGTGAACTTGTAGGTAACACCACACTCCTTCCACATTGCTTTTAAGTATGCAGACATGAAGTTGCTGACTCTGATACTACCTCTTTAGGGAAACCCACCCTGGAAAAGATTCCAAGGAGGGCCTTTGCCACTGCAGGAGCTGTAGTGGTCCTTAGAGGAATTGCTTCAGGATATCTTGTGGCATGGTCCACAACCACCAAGATAAACCTATTGCCTGAAGCAGTAGAAGGGCCAAGGGGGCCAAATATGTCAACCCCTACTCTTTCAAAGGGCACCCCAACCACAGGTAGTGGGATAAGGGAGGCCTTTGGAGTGCCACCAGTCTTGCCACTGGCTTGGCAGGTCACACATGACTTGCAGAAGTCTTTTGTGTCTTCTGACATCCTAGGCCAGTGAAACAGGGGGACAAGTCTCTCCCATGTTTTGATCTGACCCAAATGTCCATCCAAAGGAATGTCATGTGCAAGAGTTAGGAGGAACTCTCGGTACTACAGGGGAATGACCAATCTCCTGAAAACTAAGCAATGTTACATGGAAAACTAAGCAATGTTACAGCAGCGCTGCAAGGGAAAACTAAGCAATGTTACAGCGAAAACTAAGTTATGTTACAGGGAAAACCAAGCAATGTTACAGCAGCCCTGCAGGCGGAAACTAAACAATGTTACAGGGAAAACTAAGCAATGTTACAGCAGGCCTGCAAGGGAAAACTAAGCAATGTTACATGGAAAACTAAGCAATGTTACAGCAGTGCTGCAAGGGAAAACTAAGCAATGTTACGAGTTAAAAAACTAAGTTATGTTACAGGGAAAACAAAGCAATGTTACAGCAGCCCTACAGGGGACAACTAAGCAATGTTGCAGGGAAAACTAAGTAATGTTACAGCAGCCCTGCAATGGAAAGCTAAGCAATGTTACAGCAGCCCTGCAATGAAAAACTAAGTAATGTTACAACAGCCCTGCAATGGAAAGCTAAGCAATGTATCAGGGAAAACTAAGCAATGTTACAAAAAATGTTACAGGGAAAACTAAGCAATGTTACAGCAGCACTGCAAGGAAATAGTAATCAATATTTATGGAGGAACTATGCAATGTTACAGCAGCCCTTCAGGGGAAAATGAAGCAATGTTACTCCATCTTAGAACCAGCACTGTCATGAATATACAGCTCTAGCAATTAGTGAAGAGTAACTCTAGTGACAGGTGAATTGCCAGCAATGATGGACTGTCCTGGGGCAACGAGCCAATGTTTACGATCACTATTGCAAAACCAGTGCGCATAATGTTAGCAAATATTTGCACAAAAACAAAAAACATGAAGACACCCCTCCTGCTAAAGGCTGCTAAACTTAATTAAAAAGAGTGGACCAGGAGACATCACACCGGGGTTCAACTACTGCACCCCAAAAGCTACAATGCAGCAACCATCTGTGGCCTGTGCATTGTGGGGTTAAGGAGGGCTACCCCTGGAAACTGAGTGGTCTCCCCAATCGGAGGACACACTAGAAGTGTCCATAGGGAGCGGCAGGTTTGCAGTTCGAAGCACCCCTTAGATCTGTGCTCCACAAACTACTGACAAAAAAGCAAACACTGGGGGACGTTCAGGAACAATGCGAAGATGGTGGGGATGGCGCGCGCGCAGACGCACGCACACACTTGTACTTCCGGTTCTCACCTCTCCATCTTTTCTTTCTAATGGCTCCTGCTTCGTGACTTGCTCCGTCTCACGGTTCTGACTCCTCGGCAACCATTGTAAACACGTACAAACAGATGTGTAAAGTGCAGCGGGGCGTGCTCTAAATCTCAGGACCCTTCAAACATGCACATTGGTGTTTACGCTCATTTGACTCATGTGGGCCCAGCTCCTGCACGGCTAATTCAGGCAACAGACCAGGGTCTGCCAGGAGCTCACTGATTGGCTGTTTCACGAGGATTCTCTTGAATTGGGGCACGAATGAGGGCAGGGGAACAGAAAGGGATTCGGGGAAGGAGGCTAAGAATTTACTTTAATATCACAAGACTTCAAGAGTGGGTCAATGTATAGCTTCCTCATAAAATACTTTATCTGGAACTATAATAACAGATGGTACTAAACTCGAGAGAAGTCACATCACAGAGGTGAGGCAACATGCAGAGTGTGACATCACAGAGAATGAGGCAACAGGCACAGCGTGAGACATCATAGAGTATTACGTCAAAGCCAGAGTGAGATATTACAAAGGAGGAGGCAACCGGTAGAATGTGACATCACGGAAGATGAAGGAACATGCAGAGTGTGACATCACAAAGGACGAGGCAACAGGCAGAGTGTGACATCACAGAGGATGAGGTAACATTTGATATCGTTGGTGACAACAGCACAGACTAAGTACGACATCATAGATGGCAAACTGCACACTGAGTGTGACACATCAGAGCAGATAAGGCTAGAAGTCATGTGTGACATCATACAGTGTGAAACCACAGGCTACGTGTAATATCATGGGATCAAGATCTCAGGCAGAGAATGACACTGTATTGGATGACAACAATAACCAGCACACAACGAAATCAATGCTTGGTCAGATCTATCTTCAGAAAAGACACAGGTCTTTATTTACAGGCAGGTTAAAGAGTTCAGTGAAAATAAGGAAGGTCAAAAAAACAGGACAGACATTCCTAGCACCCTCAACGGCTGAGATACAACTCGACCAGTGTTATACTGTTTACGTATCAGACACTAGAAAAACAAGTAAAAAGTGGCTCCATGGACAACGCGCTTTATGGGAATGAGGTCGCGCTCTCTTGACAGATTGTAATCCCCAGTTGGGAGGATCGGGCTTGGATTCAAGAGTTGAGGTACCAGACAGAGTGAGGCATTGTGTTTCTTTGTAAGTGACTTGTGTGACACCCCAGAGCTGCTCACGGCCCTGCTTGCTGAGCTGGACTACTCAGAAAGGCTGTGCCCCGGTGGTTGATCTCCACTAAAGCAGTCACCAAAACCAGTAAACCCCCAAAACCCACCACCCAAACAAACTAATCAGGGGTCCAGTCCAAGTGTTACGTGTTACAGCAAGTGCCAAGTGCCCCTTCAACCATGCATTGCCGTCCGGTTAATGTGACAGAGGTTTGGTAGTCTAGGGAAAGTTTGTTGCAATACAGGAGCAGGTCCAGTTGTGGAGCTCAATGGTGAACGAGGGGTACCGGGTGTTTCTATTGGGTGATGTGAGTGCGAGACTGGTAGCACCGACTGTACCCAACGTCTCGGCCAACATGCACTTGAATATGGTATTTAATGTTAAGTGCCAACCATGACTTTCAATGCAAATAAGTTTGGATTGGCAAGAAATCAAGTCAACTAACCACAGGCCTTGGCCTGGGATGAAGAGAAGAGTACAACTGGGGCTAAAAATAAGGAGATACAGGTTCCCGTGATGCTTGAGGATGGTGTGAGAAGGGCTAGTGATGATGCAAGCTCACCATAACGATGGCCCTGGAACGTGCATCTGTTGGTCCTCAGCCTATGTGGTTCAGTTGCCTCTTGGTTCATTCCAGCCCTGGGCAGCAAGCTTGTCATGGTTGCCGGACAGCTAAGTTCCTTGAGGCATCCTCTACACACTCCTGCTTTGGTGTTTTTGCTATTGGCCGCTTTGCCTCTCTTGGAATCGAGTAGTACATCTCCCTTCTCTCTAGGTAACAGCAAGATGTCTAACCTTGAATAGAAGACGGCTGAAGCAGGGCACTCTCGTACTGAACAAGTCTCTGGGAAGAACTACAAAATCTTCTCGTAGTCCAACTAAAGCTCAGCTAGTGGACGGATGGATGGGCCCTGGGTGGACTGCAGAATCTTTTAATAGTCGAGATAAAGCTCAACTAGTGGATGGATGGATGGGCACTGGATGAACTACAGAATCGTCTTCTAGTCCAGAGAAAGCTCAAGTAGTGGACGGATGGATGGGCACTGGCTGAACTGCAGAATCTCCTAATAATCCAGGTAAAGCTCAGCTCTTGGCTAGATGAGACACCTTCAAATGCCGCTCCAGTACGGTAGGAATGTTCTTACCTGACCTTTCAAGATTGTCCCTGGGCTGTTCTAGGGGCCAGAGAACGACTAGTTGTATATAGTCTGCCTGAATGTGGATTGCATCCAGAAGCAACCAATGAGATCATCTCTCTACGCATGTCCAGTGCTACTGCAAGCATCACAACGAGGTGCTCAGAGGGACAATATTAGGGGGCAGAGCAATGGCGTCTCGCAAAGGATTCCAAGAGGGTCATATGGCCTATCCCTCAAGGTCAAGAAAGGCTTCAGGATCAGACACTCTTTAATTGCTGGCATTTGATTAACCTCAAATCACATCAGCAGGAACCTCAAATGGTGGAAGGGCTCCTGGGACCTCCAAGAGAGCGTGAAGGCACTAAAGGACATTCCACGGCATCACATACTGCGCACACAGATGGAACCGACACAGGCAAAGTTTATGAAGTGATGGAGGGGGTGGAAATAGCAGCATCCCAACATCTGCCACACCAACACGTCATAACATTGTACTGAAGACCTACCCTTCAGCCACTTGTTAGAAAGGCAGGGGGCGTCTGCTGTCAGAGGACAGGCTGTGCCCTGTCTTCCCTTAGAGGGTGCGGTGCACAGCCCCGTGTCACCTGTGACTTCCGGTTAAACATTATGTGATAGTGGAGTACCCGGTCTTCCCTTGGAGGGCGCTGTGCTCAGCCACTGTGGTACCTGTGACACTGCAGTACTGGGCCTTTCCTTTATAGGGCGCTGTGCTCAGCCCCTCTGTTACCTGTGACTGTGCATTACTGGGGCTCCCCCTAGAGGGCGATGTGCTCAGCCTCTGTGTTACCTGTGACAGTGCAGTACCGGGTCTCCCCCTAGAGGGCGCTATGCTCAGCCCCTGTGTTACCTGTGACTTCCGTTTGAATTCTATGTGACCGTGCAGTACCAGATCTCCCCTCAGAGGGCGCTATGCTCAGCCCCTGTGTTACCTGTGACTTCCGTTTGAATTCTATGTGACCGTGCAGTACCAGATCTCCCCTCAGAGGGCGCTGTGCTCACCCCCTCTGTTACCTGTGACTTCAGTTTGAATGTTATGTGACAGGGCAGTGCCGTGTCTCCCTCTAGAGGGCGCTGTGCTCAGCCCCAGTGTTACATGTGACAGTGCAGTACCGTGTCTCCCCCTAGAGGGCGCTGTGCTCAGCCCCTGTGTTACCTGTGACTGTGCAGTACCGGGTCTCCTCCTAGAGGGCGCTGTGCTCAGCCCCTGTGTTACCTGTGACTGTGCAGTACCGGGTCTCCCCCTAGAGGGCGCTGTGCTCAGCCCCTGTGTTACCTGTGACTGTGCAGTACTGGGGCTCCCCCTAGAGGGCGCTGTGCTCAGCCCCTGTGTTACCTGTGACAGTGTAGTGCCGGGCTTCCCCCTAGAGGGCGCTATGCTCCCATGTGTTACCTGTGACTTCCGGTGACAGTGCTTTGGCTGGGATAGGTCTGCCCGCGGTGATGTTTTGCCTGGTGTATTGATACAGTGCGCTGATTTAGACACTGGAATTTCATTGGCCTGTAACTACATTCCCAGTTAACTGGAACCATATTTAAAGTAGATGGTTTCTCACATTTCATTGCGTTGTAGCTGAATATTAATTGGATATGGTCTGTGTTCATGGTACACTGTGCCTGGACTTTTAATTTCTCAAGTTTACTCTGTCATTGCAGTGAGCTGCAGGTAGACGACTCATTGCACGTGCCCTCCCCCTTGCTCTGTGCCTGCCCTGCAGCTGACCCCCCCCCCCCTTGCTCTGCCCCCTTCTTCCAGCGTCTCCCTATCTGCCTCCCTTGCACATGACTCCAGACTGGCATTCATTTCACCAGAGCTTTTCTATTGATGGTCTTTTCTTGGGGCACTTGTTTCTAAGTGGATGTCACATGGATCTGTCTGGCATCGAGTGCCCACTTGATCAAGCAGCCTGTGTACAGGGCTGGCTGCACCACACCGCCAAAAGCTGAGTAACATGAGCAATGTGCTGCAAATACAGACCTTTATAGCAAAAAATAATTCTTTTTTTTTATTATTATTGTTAGAATGGTTGGTCTGATAAAGCCAGTGTGCATGTCTTTTATTCCAGGAGCTTTGCATACATGCCTTTTATGCTTTCTGCTCATGTTCCTTATAGATTTTGCTGTGGTCCAGGACACCTGCAGATTAGAAGCACTGGCCATAATCAATAGACGTGAAACCATGATACTCATGTTCATAGATACACAATACAAATAGATGGACTATAAAAGAGAGCATTTATTAAAGAAATATATGTGTAGATGGGCTATGATGCTCACGTTTGATGCTCAACATGTTATTTATAAAGCGCAAAGCAGCAGAGCTGTGTGCATGGAACTGTAGAGAGAGGACTCCTTCAGGATTATGTAAAATGCACATCAGAATGCTAATGGTCAATTACAGAGACACATTAGATCTAGACAGATGAAGTGAAACAGAGAAGCTAGAGGATAAAGCAGGAGGCCCAGGAGATGATTAAAGAACTGGATAGCTGGCCACGATGCAGAAACCTTCCATTCAGGTACCTGGAACATGACCTAAGATAAACATAGGAGTCCAAGGAGATGGTGCAAAGCCTGGATAGCTGGCCATAGTGCAGAAACCTTACATTCAGGTACCTGGAACATGACACAATGTTACATTCAGGTACCTGGAACACAAAATAAGATAAAGGTAGGAGACCCAGGCCTATGAGATGATGCAAGAACTAGATAGGTGGCCATGAAGCATAAACGTTACATTGAGGTACCTGGAATATGACACAATGTTACATCCAGGTACCTGGAACATGACCTAAGATAAAGATAAGGGGCCCAGGAGATGATGCAAGAACTGGATAGATAGCCATGATGCATAAACGTTATATTGAGGTACCTGGAATAGGATACAATGTTACATTCAGGTACCTGGAACATGACCTAAGATAAAAGTACGAGGCCCCGTCAAGAGCTAGATAGGCGGCCATGATGCAGAAATGTAACATTCAGGTACCTGGAACATGACACAAAGTCCTAAGAAGATCCAGAACGCATAATAATGAAACAGAGAACCAGCATGTCCAGAGATACAGACTGTAATGCAGAAAGGGAGAGGATTGTAATATGAATTCATTTTAAAATATTTGTAGGTTTCTATACAACGCACCAGACCAAGGTGTCAGAGCACTTTACAGGAGGCAGTCATTCTAAGAAAGGTTACGAACTAGGTGGCAGAAACAGAGACTGTGCGCGCCTCCTGAGATGATTACCTTGAATGCCCTGCAGTGGGCAGATCCCTCATGCATGCCCTTGTGAATTATGCGCGCCAGCTTAAAAATGCTCCTGGTCTCAATGGGCAGCCAGTGAAGTGTGGCCAGGACTGGAGTAAAACGATTGGACTTCCTAGCATCTGTGACAAATCAAACTGCAGAACTGATATTTGCCCATAAATGGGCAGTCCAGGTGACTTTGGGAAAGCCAATTAGATGCAAAGCGCCATCGTCTAATTTAGAGAGGACAAGAAATTGAACCACAGTTTTGAAGTTGTCTGTTTCGATGAAGGACTTACTCTTGTTGAGTCGGTACAATAGATGACTCAGGAAGAGGGAGTGCAAGCCAGAGACATTGGAAATCCAGGTGCATGGAAAGAGTCAGAGAAGACCCAGAATAAAGAACCATGATGCACAGATGTGAGGATATACATATAGCTTGACCAGTAAATGATTCTAGTAGATATATAATGTTATGGTGATAAAAAGACATCATAAAATGTAGCTGGATGGACCATTATAGTGAGATACCACAGAACCCCAAATATCTAGGTACACTGACTGATACAGAGCCAGGTAGGCCCTTGCATATACATCCACGTTAAGAACTTCATGCGTACAGACCATGACACAAGGATGAGGTGTTGGGCAATCTATGCATCAGGACCATGATGTAGGAACATTAGCTGCTCAAGTGAGGTGGACTGTGAAACAAGGACATTAGAAAATTCAGGTAGATTGGCGTCAATACTTTAATACAGAGATGATAATACAAAACCTTCTGGTAGCATTCGTTACAGAATCACACATCTGAAATGCCAATGGTGGGATCGAAGTAACCAATTCACACAAAGGTAAATACATATAAGTTAAAATGAACACAGTGCTCTCACGGTATCCTAAACCCTGCTACCAATGGGATGTACACTGATTGTGGAACAAAAAAGTACACATTTCAACATTACAAAATGTCAATGGTACCCAAAAGCACGTAACATGTAGTTGCACCAAGGAGTCGTCCCAAGTTGGTTCCACAACTCAAGTGATTTATTGATAAAATGTCCAAAGTGTTCAAACAAATGTTGATGGAGAATTTATACACTAAAGCTGGAACGAAGTTGGTATGCCTCGTCAACCCAACTACATGTTACAGAGATGTTGAATAACCAGGCACACAGAGTTTTTATACCTAGAAATTAGAAGATTCACGTACAAAGACTGTGAGCAAGTGTTGGTAGGAGATCCAGGCGGAAACGCCCGATCCAGAGACATATGATGATCCATGTAAACGGGTGGTTAGACGACAGAGATGATCTTGGAAGGTGGTCAAAGTCAGAGAGGCTAAACAATATAGTATTACTTATATGTGGAATGTCCAGGTGGACTGGCTGTAATGCACAAGCTAAGCATGATCCATGAACAGAGCACATGATACTGACACATTAGTAGATCCTCCTAAAATACCCAGTACCATGTTACAGAGAAGTATGTAGACCGCAAGCAGAGAGAATGGAGGCAAATAGATGGGCACGAGTACTGCAGTGAAGAGAACCAGGCTGGTTGACTACAAGACCCACATGCCAAGATCCAAGATTACAGACTGTTCTACAGAGAAATTACAGGAATCACAAAGGTGGATTGTAATATTAAGCTGTAACACGAGAAACCTAGAGAATAAAATCGATGCTTTGGACATTTTGGGCATTTTCTAAAATACAATAAATTTTGCATAGAAAGGATAAAGAGTAAAAACGAGTTATGTTTTGGGTAAACGGTCGCTATTCATTTCCTTTCTCCCTGTGATCCAAAGTATGTATTTTTGGATCTTCTGGGAGTTTGAGTAATGGAGCAACACTTATGTTTTATTTATTTCTCCATTGGCAATTTGGTCTTCAGCCATAGACACACTGTGGAGAAGGCTGCCAGCCTAAAATTAGATCCATGTAACTAAGGCTTCTGTTATTTTTGAGCTGCTGAATAAGTTTTACAAGAAAGTTGAAACAGCCAACTTCTTCCAGCCCGAGTATGCTGGGAGGTGTCTAGAGGACCATGAATACAGCCCGAAGAGCCTTTCTTCCACTAAGCATCCCGCACCAGGTAAGGTTTCAAACATATTCTGATACATTTAGGTTATTTGTCAACTTGACCTGATTTTTGTTTTATTTTATTTTCATTTTAACTAATTGGCCAAGACCTAGGAGCATCGCTCAACAGTAGAAGGTGTGATCAACCTATGAAAAACAATAATCATAATACTACTATTCTTGTGCAGCGTAGCAACCTACCATCAAATCAAACAGGATTTTAAGAGTGCGGCTAATATCCCGTGAGGGTATCCTGGCCCTGGAGCATCGCTGCTAAGGGGTTCAGTGGAACAGTCAGGTCTTGTAGGATGCTGGCCTGGTTTGTAGTGGGTACCTTGGGTACTTACACCTTATACCAGGTCCAGTTATCCCTTATTAGTGAAATGTAGTAGTGCTCTAGCAGCTTAGGCTGATAGAGGTAGCTGTAGCAGGGCGGCTTAGGCTGAACTAGGAGACATGCAAAGCTCATGCAATACCACTATAGTCACACAGTTCTTATACATAAGTAAAGACAATACTCAGTGTTACCAAAAATAAATGCAGATTATTTGGGTGACACAAGGCCAAAAATATCTTATAGGCAATACTCCTTCTGGAGGTAAGTATTATACACAATATAAACTAGACACCAAAATAAGGTAAGTAAGTAGACATACGATAGGGAAAACAATAGGAAATGCTATAGAATGCAATGGGAGAAAATAGGTCTAGGGGCAACGCAAACCATATACTAAAAAAATGGAATGCAAATCACAAACTCCCCCCTAGACAAGTGTAGTGTGTAGAGAATCGCTGGGAGAGTAAGAAACCCACAAAGGTGAGTATAATACCCCACTCCAGAGCCCAGGAAAGTAGGAGTAAAGTACTGCAAGTTTCCTTAGGACACACAAGTCGTGATTAGAGTTATTGCAAGAACCAAGCAAGACTGCAAGCAACAAATGGTGGATTCCTGGACCTGAAGACCTGCAAAGAGAGGAGACCAAGTCCATAAGTCGGAGGAAGATCCAGGAAGGACAGGAGCCCCTGCCAACCTATAAGAGGGTGCAAAAGTTGAGTTCCTGGTTGGACGAAGTCTGCAAAAATGGACCAAAGGAAGATGGCTGCGGGTTCCTGCGTGATGCAATGGATGTCCCACGTGGAGATGTTGGATGCAGGCGAGTTTCGGCGTGGATTCGTCCAACAAGCCTTGGTTCAAGCAATGTCGCGGATTGTATCAAAGTGGCTGCCTGGACCCAGAAGGGACCTAGGGGCCTCAACTCAGACTGAGGAGGCAGAGGGTGCTCCCAACACTGGAGGGAACCCACAGATGACCAGGCAGCACCCACAGAGGTCCCAGGACACGGGGACAAAGAAGGTGCAAATTGCGGTTGTGGCAGCACTACGAAAGAAGGTCTCACAGCCCCAGAGGGCAACTCAGCGAGTTGAGAGTCGCAGGATAGAGTGCTGGGGACCTGGACCAGGCTGTGCACAAAGGATTCTTGCAAATACTGAACAGAGGCCTCAGGAGGTGAAGATGACGTGGTGCATATGGGGAAGGCAAGCGCTTACCTCCACCAAATTTGGACAGCAGGATCTTAGGACAGTCTGTGTCGAAGGGGTCCTGTGTTCAAAGGAGCACGCTCGTCACCAGGAGAGGAGTTCAAGAGAACCGGTCGTCGTCTTAGAAGGTGCCTGCCGGAGCAAGGAAGTGACTCCGTCACTCCACGGGAGATATCTTCGGTCCTTCTGGTGCAGGGTGAAGACAGGGAGTCCCCAGAGCGTACACTCCGTGGAAACTTTTGCAGTTGCTGGCTGGAGCTGAAGTTGCAGAGGAAAAATAGCCCTTCTGGATACTTTGTTGCTGTTATGCACGGAGGGCACCATCTGTGCCCTTCAAAGCATTTCCAAAGGCTCTGGGAGGCTACCCCTCCCCAGCCTGTAACACCTATTTCCAAAGGGAAAGGGTGTAACATCCTCCTCCCAAAGGAAATGCTTTGTTCTGCCTTCCTGGGCCTGACCTGCTCAGATCCCAAAATACCAGATTTGGAATGGGGGGAAAATTCCATGATCTTATACACCTTACATGGTTACCATTGTGAAGCTACATATAGGAATTGATCTATATGTAGTGCACACATGTAATGGCGTCACCGCACTCGCAAAGTCTGGGGAATTGGCCCTGGACTGCAATGGTGCACCTTTGCTAGTGGAAGGGTGCCCTCATACTTAGTAACTTTGCACCTAGCCTTCCGTAAATGAAGGTTAGACATATAGGTGTCTTATAAGTTACTTAAGTACAGTGAAAATGGCTGTGAAATAGTGTGTGCACTATTTCACGCAGGCTACAGTGGCAGTCCTGTGAAAGGGTTTGTCTGAGCTCCTTATGGGTGGCGAAAGAAATGCTGCAGCCCATAAGGATCTCCTGGAACCCCAATGCCCTGGGTACCTAGGGACCATAAACTAAGGACTTATAAGGGGGGTCCAGTGTGCCAATTTAAATTGGTAGATGAAGTCATTGGCCTATAGTGACAAACTTAAAAGCAGAGAGAGCATAAGAACTGAGGTTCTGGTTAGCAGAGCCTCAGTGACACAGTTAAGCACTATTCACAACACACACATTAGGCCACAAACTATGAGCACTGGGGTCCTGGCTAGCAGGATCCCAGTGACACAGGAAAAACACACTGACACACACTTACAAACAGGCCAAAAGTGGGGGTAACCATGCTAGAAAAGGCTACTTTCTCACAGGTCTTGAGTCCTTTCCTGAATTCCAGAAGAGAGAATGAGTTTGGTAGGTGAAGGGGGAGGTCGTTTCAGGAGTTCACCACGAGGCAGGAGAGGCAGGTGGGGTGTCCTAGGGAGACGGAAGTGGAGCGCAGGTGTCTGGAGGACTGGTGAAAGTTCAGGGGGTGGTTGATGTATGCTCGTCCTTGGTTGTTAAGAGCATTGAAGGCGAGCCAATTGAGGGAGTTGCCTTGGATTCCGATGAGATGAAGCCCCTTAATAGGGTGTGGTGGGGCTATGAGGTTTAGAGTTCCTTGTGACACACTGCTTTCTAGAAGAAGGGGGGGGGGGCAGAGGAGTGGCACTACAAAAAGAAGCAGACCCCCAACACAAACATCAAGAACTCAGACCCTAAACCGCATTTGGTGTCTGGAACTGGACTATAAGAGGGAGCGAAGTCCAGTGGGGGATCATGGCGAGTGGATCCCCGTAACGAAGTGTGAGGAGCCTGCTGCTGCACCGATTGGGCCATCGCCCGTATGCAGTTCCCAGTCGACGACCTCCTCCATCTAGTTAGCCGTGGTTGCATCGATCGGGTCATAGCCCTGTGTGGAGTGAAGTTGGTGACCCTGAATGCCAGAGGGGGCCATGAAGATTACTGATGTGCCAATCAGACCATAGCCTGTGTGTGAAATGAAATTGGTGACGCCAAATGCCAGAGGGGACCACTGTGAAGAGGACATAACTGTTATGCCGATTAAGCCTTCGTCCCTGTGTGGAGTAATGTCGGTAACCCGTCTGCCAGAGGGGGCCACCATAAAGAACAAGGGACATTTCGTAGTTTAGTTGTCTTTGAGAGGAGAGGATGCTGTGGTGTCCTGAGCATGCCTGAACTTTGACTGAGGATCAGACCACAAGAGATCGACACCCGCCCACTGTGAGAAGGATCAGAGGAGTTTACTGCCTCACCGGAGGAAGTGCCACGCACGTGCATCTGCTGCTCCTGTAGAGCCGTGAGTGCTACTAACCATCAGCAGCCACTGCAGCCCTCTGTGATGTCTGAAAGAAATGCTCCTGGGAACTCCTGTAGCACAAAGATTGCACAAGTGAGTAAGACTGATCGCGTGACTGGAAGGCCCTAGGGGAACTTATTCTGCTACATAGCGCTTTGGGTGCTGGAACAATTTTGTCTTATGAAAGCATTGGAATGGGACTCTTGAGACGTAGAACACTAGTGGGGCTTAACCTGAAAGTGGCCTATTGTCAATGATGAATAACCACTACCAGCAGTGACAGGGAAGTGGGGCTCAGAGACTTGCCTATCGAACACCCCAACCTCAGGGTACTGTGTGGACTGTTCCTGTATGCTATATTTTACGTTGTGGTCATATATAGATACTTTCTTTTTTTGTCATAAAAGCAGTTATTTGACTGGACAATCATTTATTACTGCTATTGAATGTATTTTGAATTGTAAGCCTGTGTTCACACCCTGCATCAAGCTCCTCAACAGACTCCAAATAATTCAAAATGCTGCCGCCAGACTCACATGCAACCTCCATCCTCAAGGTCACATCCCAATAACATAACATAGCATATCGTAACATACCATAGCATATCGTAACATACCATAACATAACATAGCATATTGTAATATACCATACCATAACATATCGTAACATACCATAACATAACATAGCATATCGTAACATACCATAGCATAGCATATCGTAACATACCATAACATAACATAGCGTATCGGAACATACCATAACATATGGTAACATACCATAACATAGCATATCATAACATACCATGACATAACATAGCATATCATAACATGCCATGACATAACATAGCATAACATACCATACCATACTGTACCATTGCATAACATGCCATAACATAACATAGCATATCGTAACATACCATATTATTTCATAACATATCATATCACAGAACATAACGTGATAAGTTAGTGTTTTATCACATATCATCTGAACAGCACACAACAACAATAACAATATGTTCACTATTTTTGGTGCAATCCTAAGTGTGTACCCGAATTTTCCCATCCTGCTTCAAGTTTCTCATTCTACCTCTGCCCCTGTAAGGCTTGCATCGGCAAACTAGGGGGATGTCTCCCATTTGTGTAAAAGCACAAGGTGCACCAGTATTCTGAAACTGGGCCATGAGAGGCAGAAATAAGGTGCAGGGGCAGCTTTTTAAATTGTATTTTGGCCTGCCAGGGGTGGGAAGAAGAGGCGTGTCACCCCCCGCAAAGCACACAGCTGGAATGACAGTCAGAGAGCCCCAAGCCAATACAGGACACCCCAGCACCCCCTCTCCCGACGAACACGGCTCTACAGGCAGAGCAGCTCACAGAAACGTCATCCGGGATCACATGATTTGAGCATCTGGAGGCGGCTCATGAGGGGCTGCGCTGGCGCGCCCAGGCCCGGCGCCCCTTGTATGCGCCTGCGGGGGGTGGAGTGAAGTTATTTAACCACATATTCCTGTGACTTCGGCTGTATTTTCCGATAGTGCGGCTCGGAAACCGAAAGATGCAAACCCTGCCCACTGTTTGTGAGCTCTGCAAACCAAAACTAAAGAGACTTAGAGAAATATTGATTAAATACATTCACTTTGCGCCCCGCAGGCACATAAAAGTGCGCTCGGTTCTGTGCCAGGAGGGCCTCCTATGGCACACTCCCTGGGTAATCCCGATGCGCATAGGTATCCAGTCTCCAGACACCCAAGCAATACCCAAGCTCCTGGGCCCGTATTATACAGATAGTGCCCTGTGCCAGCTCGCGGCACGGCACACCTTGCAAAGGTGCACCTTGCACAGACCGAGATAGTGCACCTTGTTATCACGAGGGCGCAGCTATCAGGGCTGCCACAAACTCGCGTCTGTATTCATTAAAGACTCCGCACCCGCACAGAACACACAACGCGACCAAAACATTCAATAAAGTTGAATTCCAGATATGGATAACACAGAGTCCCACACGTCTTTCTTGTTAAATTTTTTTCTTTTTATTCATTTATCTTTTTCACAGAAACATCTTTCTCTTCCAATCATTGCAGCTACAATGATTGGAAGACAAAAGTTGTTTCTTTGTCGCCGCAATGATTGGAGGAGAAGGGCGTTTCTGTGAAAAGATTTATGAATAAAAAGACAAGTGGAGAAGCTGACATCATACCACCAGCCAGGACCAGATGCTGACGGCCAATCATCTCTCTTTGGAAGCCAAAGGGCTTCTGGAGCAGGATCTAGCCCAGACCACCCTAGCCAAAAGAAAACTCGTCTATCAAGAAAGAACTAATGAAAAGGACTGCAGTTTAGTTGGAAATTCACTTCTGCAAAATAATTTTAAAATCTAGAGAAACTACTATCTTACCACAACAGTGGATAAACCTTCATTGGATCCTATTGAGGAGAAAAACTTTCACCCAGTCTCACGGCTCCCCTTTCCCCGCTAAGTTACTTGAAAAACATCTTAACATTAGTTAATCTGGATATTTGGAAGAGAATAATCTTCTGAGAATGCACAATATGGTTTCAGAAATAGTTTCAGCACGGAGACCGCGCTTATTGCTGCCTGGCTCCGGCACGTAGGCACGTAGGTACCCCCCATGGTATTCCCTTTGGCGTGAGTGTGACTACAAGGGAAAGCCCCCCCCCGGTTCTAGCCAGACCAGAGGCAATACGCCCCCAGCTCCGGGGCCTACCTCACCATGAACTACCTGTTCAGGTAGGCCACACACTTTTCACTTTGAGCACCGTACTTATTACACGTGCTCCGACCCTGACGAATGCCCCTGACCTACCAGCACTTAGTGAGGGCAGAAACATGTTGTTCTTGTCCATCCCCTTTTAGACTCCAAGAGACATCATTCTCTAACGAGCCTTCCCCCTTAGTTTTAGTCTTACCAACATGCACCACCATTAAAACTAACAAGAGCCACCGGTGACATGTTAGGTAATTTTATTATTCACCCCCTCTGGATCACTGTAACTATCCAGTCAATTTAATTTCAGCACTCCCTCTGGTTCTTTTAACCAGAGGTCGAGTCCGCCTGAGTAGTATCATCTTACTTAGGTGGGGCTAGGTGGTCATATGATGAAGCAAGACACTATTATGTGTGTGAGACCACCTAGTCCGTAAAGGAAAATCCCCCATTACTCCTGTAGGTCAACACAGCACCCCCTATAAAGCAACCTAATGTAACCGGGCACTGGTTAAAGACTAACCCAGTCTTACCCCCTGTTCCTACTACCCCACACCTTTTGTGATTATATCGGAGGAGATCAGCGCCATTAGAGACAATGGTGGTAGAGCGAAGGGTGTCCTTCTGGGTCTTTCCACCACCTTCGACACGGTTAGTTATGACGTTCTGTTAGATCTGTTGACTGATTTTGGGAGAATTTTGTTCAAATCAGATTCCCTTCTTTTTGGGGTTCCCCAAGGATCATTGCTCAGCCCTACGCTTTTTAACATTTATTTAGCACCGCTGGTAAAGTTAATCCATTCTCACGGGTTTGCCACAGTGGCCAATGCTGATTATACCCAATCGTGGTCTCAATCCCAAGTAAGGTGGAGGAAGTTGCAGATAGATTCATGTCTATTGGATCACTGACAATTGTTTGAAATTAAGCTCGGAAAAAATTGATGTCCTTATTTTCAGTAAGGAATCCACCTTTTGGGGGTGTCCATAGTGGCCACAAGCCTTGGGCTCTTCTCTAGAGCCTGTCCCTAAGGTAAGAAACCTTGGGGACATTTTCTTTTGATGCTGATCTATCTTTTAAGGAGAAAGTTAACAAACTGACATCACCTTGCTTTTTACTTCTCAGAGCCCTAAAGAAGATGTTTTGCTTCTTTATTCCTTTGCAGCTTCGGAAATCAGTAGTCTTTGCTCTGGTTCTACAAAGGTTTGATTATCCTAATGCCCTTTACATGGGCATTTGACAACCCGCACCCAAAAAGCTCCAGCCGCTGCAGAATGCAGCTGCTCACCTCCTAATGAAATTTCCTAAATATGAGTCTGTGTCCAGTGCTCTAATGAAACTCCACTGGCTTCTTGTAAAGGGATGGGCAGCTTTTAAAGCACCGCGTCTAGCCCACAAGGCCTTGTACAGTACTAGACCTACCTGCCTGACAAGTCAAATCAGGTGGTATCTACCAAACAGAAATGTGTGGTCAGCTGCATCTTTTTCAGTTTCGGTCCCCTGGGGTGGCTGTAGTTTTGTTTATACCACCTGTCAGCTGTGGAACAAAAAGCCACGATACCTCAGAAACCAATCAAATCTTCTTAGCTTTCATAAACAGCTGACATCTTGGTTGTTTCCTTTATCTTTTTAACTTGCTGAGTCTCCGAGCAGTTTTTTCTTCAGTATGTTTTTAGATTCTTAGCGCCAAGACACCACTGGGTATTTGCACACTTTTGAAATTAAGTTCATTCATTCATTTCTGGACTTGAAGGGGGTGTGGAGAAACCTAAGCCTTCAGCAGGGAGCTGAATACCCAACGGCGAAGAAGAATGGAAAGATGGCATACACAGAGGCAGAGGTCTGGGAGAAGGGAGAGAATACCAGAATAGCACAAACAATAGAAACACACATGGACTTACCTGGCATCCAGAGGGCTCACTGACAGTGGGTTGCTAGCAGGGCCAGGAACCTGAGGAGGTGACTACTTAAAGGATTGTCTGAGAGGCTGGGAATGGAGGTGATTATGCACTGATACAGCTCCAGGTGAGGCATTGAAAACAACAGGAAGGTGATCAAGGAGCGATTTGAAGATGATGATGGCTGCAGGAAGAGTCTGTGGACAGCACGCTTCAGTTATGAAGCTGTTATTGTTCGGCTGAAGACTAAAGAAATCATACCCCTCCCTCACTAACCAGCAAATTGATCCACAAGCTGTCAAAATGCTGCTCTATTTTCAGGGGCGGCTCCTACACAATAGCGGAGGAGCGTTGCCCCTCTGGCCAAGAGATGAAAAATAAAACTATATTTTAATATTGTTTTATTGTTCATCTGCTGACTCAGCCAGGAGTACAGGGAGGGTTGGGGCTGGGCCACGGGAGGGGGGGGGGAGACAGGAGGGGGGAGACGGGAGGGGGGTGAAGTGCACTAAGTGCGCATGTGTGTTTGGCTGGCATTCTCAGGCCGGACAAAAACACATGCACACTTAGGTTTCTCCAGCCCGGCTGTGTTTAACAGCCGGGCTGGAGAAACTGCACAGACTCCAGGGCTGTGTCTAAGCGGCAGTCCATGCCGCCCAGACCAATCCTGACACTGCTTTCATGCTAGGTTTAGCATGAAAGCAGCACCAGGATTGCTAGGGAGCGTGTGCTGGTGTCCCAATGTATGCTGCAACACCAGAAGAGGAGCGACAAACTAGGCGGCAGGAGATGGCGGGCAGAGGCGATGACTAGACCATAACTTTTTTTTCCCCCTGTTTCCCCCGTCCCCATCGTCCCCTGCCCCCCTTGACATTTGCGGCAGTCGCTGCGGTCTATTTTCTGCCTTTACACAATCCAGGTAACTGGTGTTACCATCCGAACAAAACTGATTTAGTCTTACTAGTGTGAGTTCTATCCACGGTGCAGCACTAAAACAGCAAACAACCAGGTGGTCAATGACACCCTTGCTCATATCCTTTCTCTGCAGTAGACAAGAATACACCAGATAGAGGCCTCAAAATCACCCCTCATATCGCTTCCCATGTAGCATCTGACAAGCCTTGGTCTTTGCTGTTCATTGTTTACCTGGAACCTTTGGGAGTTGTACTTGCTCAACAACGGATCTCCTTTGGTCAATACACTGAGGACATATTTCCCAATGTGAATGTACAGCAATAGAATCATTCCATATTTATCCAATACCACTGATTTAGAGTAATTCGGTAAGACTGTATTGCTGTAATACAATAGCGCTACAACGCAAAAATGATATACTTGGTCAGGTTACCACCAAAAAGAGGCTGGCGGTAACTACATGCTTATTAATTCAGAAGATCTGCATGAATATTCTTACAGCAAATCTTTCCACATCTATAGGTTAAAACCTTAAGTCCCAGGAAAACACAGTGCAACCAATTGTGGTAACATTATTACTGCATCTGGTTACTGCCCCTGCATGTGACATGGAACCCTAAGTGAAAATCACCTGTTCACCAGCCAGACTTGTAATTCTACCACATACACTTTAAACTTAATGAAACCAAAGCAGAATGTATACTCATACAGTGACACCTAGAAATCAAGTCAAGAGTTGGCTATCAGACAGAAAACATGATGGCCTTTCTCTGAACACCACCCCTTCCACAAAAACCCTTGGCATCTACGTAGACTATGACCTGTCCTTCAAGGCGTATGTACCACGTAAGCCAAGGTATCCTGTTTCCAACTTAGCTAAGAGTGAGTGCGGAAGCTCGGCCTTGCCCTTACATCTGGGGGAGGGAGGGCTCCTAATGTGCCTACTCATTCAGATCCCTGTATTCTCTCACCGACTGTCACTATAGCCAACAATTCCATAATTCGGTAGACTAGCTAGACCCATGTAACGTCATTCTTATGAAGACTCTCCAGACCAACCACAAAAATTGGCATTTGCCTTTTTATAATACTTGTATGTATTTATGGTCACTAACAACCTGGCTCTTAAGTACCCCTTCAAGTTTGGGTGCAATTTACTAAACTGAGTTATATCTATATGAAGTTCAGGGATGCTGCAGCCATATACATGTCTAATGGTGACTTTGACTAAAAAAAAAAATAGAAGACAAGGAAAGGTTGAGGAAGGAGTCTAAAGCTCTTACATACGTTGTGAAATATAGTTTTCTTACACCTCACCACTCTAGTCTGCAGGTATGTGGCATGTCACGTACCAGGGATGAGATGAAGTCTATCACAGCTTCAAGAGGAAGATGTGTACTACTTCTAGTTCTTTTAACCACTAAGGCTAAAATGCTTTTATTAAAACATGCAGAAAGCAAATGTTAGAACAACCTGCAAAGACTCCAAAACTAGCCTACAGGAACCTACCTGAGCCTACGGAGGAGCGACCACATTAAATCCACCACCAAAGGGCTTCACTGGCTCCTGCTCGGTTTTCCCAGCAGTGTCCACAACCTAGTGTGGCATGGGCCTGTGTATACATAAATTCTAGTGCCTCGAAATATGCTTCACAGGACACCTGATGGTACTGCACTGCAATGAACTCTACTTAGGACAAGACACTGAAGTGCTTTACGGCGAGTAGCGCACTACACCGAATCCCAAAGCTAGTCGTTAATCCAGTGGTTATTCTTATTTTCTTTTATTATTTTTAAATCATATGAGCTGGCCAATTTCCACATTGGTCTAATTGTGTTAGATCTGCATAGTACATCCAATACAGGCTCAATCATTATGGAGTAAATTCAAACTGGGACATTCCAAAGACCACAAACACGTTCAACTCCGGCGCTCTATAATCATTTACATCAGAGTCCCCCAGCAACCCTTACTTCCATCTCTATTCCTGCAATGCCTCTCATGTCTCGCGTTTGAGCGTTATCTTCTGTGGTGACCACTGCTGCTCCCTTCTACTGACGACCTCTAACGTGGCTCACCCTCATCTTCCGCGGAGGTCGGATACAACCACAATGGTCGCCAACCAACTATCATAGACCACAACCGACACCCTCTATGGATACTCCACTCACTCCAGCATAGATGCTCATCTCAGTACAAACCCCTCAAAGTTCAGACCAAAGCAACCCACTGCTCTACGGAATCATTAATCTCCCAAAACCCAGCGGCCAGGGTTCATGGTGGCTTGTTATCCGTAGGGTCATTCAGTAATCTTATCAAATCGGCCCGTGTCATGATGTCCTCTGCTAAGTTGCTTCATCAGCAATTCCTCAGCTGTGACCCATTCTACCATGTCCTTCAGCCAGCTATCAACTGTTGGCAGCCGAACACCAAGCCAGGGCACAGATTTTCTTCTCTTCACAGGCACCATTCCCATCAATTGAAATGTCATCACTATCTTCCCTTTATAATTCTTGGGTATATTCGGAGCAGGCAGTCCTGAATCGTGAGCTGGTCTGCTCGTTCTGTATTGAGTGCAAGCGTGACCATTTCATCAGAACAAAAGCTTTGCATCTCAAGCATTTCCGGGTAAGGTGTGTGAAAGCTGCCCCTACCTCCTGACAGAATGGACACTGAGATGGGGGTTCAGGGTGGACCTTACTCAATTTAGCAGGGGTCAGGTAAGTCAGGTGAATACAATTACATTGGATAAGTTTGAAGTAAACATTACTAAATATTCCTCTCACCACCACACATACTGTATCCCAGTCCACATCTGTAATAAGGTCAGGCACCACTTTCTGTCATCTGTCCTATGTGTTTCGCCTTATCAAAGGTCTGTCAGTGCAAAGGCTCTATACAGGTACATTATCAACTTTCTACATTTCGACAAGGCATGCGTTTCGACCATGGTACGAGTGGGTGATGGGGCACGTGGAACGATAGTTCATATTTCCCTCGCCGTACATGCTTCTTTAGCATATTGGGTGAACTGATCTCTCTAAAGCATAGAACTACTGTGCAGTAGCAAATCACATCAGTGTAGATATCTGCCAGTCCCCTCGCTTCCATCAGTCCACCGACAAACTTTGAGCGACTTGTGTAAAGAGATACACACTTCAAATACACATTACTCAACATGCACTGGACATGCTGATGTCTTCATATGTTACATCACTCATGACATGTTCTATGAAATCAATGATACCATGACTGCAGCATCTGAAATGGCATCATTGTTGACAACACTGTGCATGGCTGCAGCGCGAATTATAGTTACTTTAGGACACAACTTATAGTTACTTGAGATAACTATAAATGGTGAATTTCGGTCCTTTTAACCTTTGGGCTTTTTAGTGAGTTTCTAGGTTTTTTTAAAAAAATGTAAAGTACTGTTTTATTACTATATGTAACGCCAACGCAATAGGGTTGGCTGCAGGACCTGGCATGCCGGCAGGCCCAGCGTTCAACTCCTTACAGGCAGCCAACCCCACACGGCACGTGAACTTGAGCGGTACCACTGGCAGGGAGGCCTATTTTGCATCATATTCCTGGAAGCACATTGTGATGGGCACTTGAGTGCCACTGGAAGAGTGCTGAGCAGTATTCCCTGACAGAGGAGTTAAGATAAGAGAACTGTATCCAATAAATGCTGACCCTAGGCCCATCCTTTCTCCTGGGGCACAAGGATACCCTCTGCTCCTGCCCTAGTTTATCACGTCTTTGCTGCACCTCTTGAGACTGCTATGGAGGGCAAACCTTACCTCCCGCAAGATGACACCCTTGCTGTCTTGTGCCTTCAAAATAGTTTCAGTGATCTCTCTCCCTGCAGCACACTTTTAAGGGGTTGGCGGGGCTGAAACGTAAGGGGTCGAAGGTAGAGGTTTTGGTCCCTTGCAGCATTAACTGGTCTTCTTTGACTACCCTGCCTAACTCATGTATTCTGTTTGGACACCACACAACCTTCACCAAGTCTGCAATGGGTAGATGTCCATGTTCATTCCAACCTAAGTATAAGCTCCCGGTTAGCGCCATCTTTAAAAATGTTTTTTTTCTGTTTCATCAGCTAAAGCGCACCTTCCAATTTATGTTCAAGAACTTCTCATATGGTGGTTGGATCCTGGGTCAGTTTACACCTCGAATACACCGTCTTCCACGGTTCAAGGTGCGGGAACAGCAAGAATGCTGCAGAGCCCAGAATGTGGCAGAAGACCAATTAGCCTACTCAAAAAATGTTATCCAGCCCAATCCACCCCCTCGCCCTAATCCTCACCGGCTAGCTTTACCAAGACAGCATTAGGGTCAAGCTCCTCACCCTCACATGCCTGGTCAGTCTTGCACCTGCTTTTCTTCCATGCAGTTACGCTACAACCGCCTCCTATAAGCTTCTGCTCAGCCTGCTGCCACCTCCTCCTAATCTGATCCCACCTCAAGATTCATAACTAACAGAAGAGCGACCCTACCTGTTAGCGGTGTGAAAAATATGGGATCTAAGAACTTCTCCCTCCTTCCAGACTTTCCGAAAGGCACTGAAAATGTTTCCTTTTTTCCAATTCTTCCGTCTATGTACTCGGTCAGACACACCTGGAGACTATCTAGTTTAGATTGTGCAGAATATAAAATACAAAATCGTCCCTAAAGAGTGGGACTTGTTAGAAAGTTATTGCAAGGGCTAATATTAGATTTCCCTTCTAGCCCCGCCTGTACTAAATTATATTATGGCTTTTGGTGATAGGTGCATATTTCTGAAAGACAAATCTCTTTTCGCCATATATGTAGACCTGCATGTGAACACTGCTGTTAACGCAGGCTGGAATGGACAACTGAGCAACACACAAGACTTGTTCTGTTGAAAAGGCTAGACACATGCTGGGTCAAAATGTGTGCCAAAAGAAATGCAAGCTGTGCTGCCTGTAAAAAGTGAAAAAACGTGGCAGCCATCTTGACTCCAGGCAAGACAGTCCACAGGAATCAAGAACTGCAGCAAACTACACATAACACAAGAATGCCGCTGACTCTACAAGCTCCTTAAGGCACACATTTCAGTAGATGTGATTCAGGCAGGAGACTGCAAGTTTAGAGCCACAAATGGCTTTATTTTAGCTGTGTCCTGCCTAAAATTGATTGACTTTGCTTCAGTGTACTTACCAATGGACCACTGTCTACTCTGAAAAAATATTTTCACATGCATTCACAAAGAGGAAGGGGTCCCCTGGGGGCCCCTTCCCGTTTGCGAATGGGTTAACACCAATCTGAAATTGGTGTTAACTGCTATTGTTTTGAGACAGCATTCACGGTCACAAAACAATCATACATACCACTGTGACTGGCAATTAGGAAGAAATGCCCCTTCCTAATTGCGAGTCGCAAACCCTATTTTGCGAGTCGGTAATTGCATAGGGATGGTACATCGTACCTGGCCGTTTTGCGGTTGCAAACAGCGATTTCTGCCTTTTGTGACCACAAAAAGGCCTAAATCGGTCCCTTAGTGTTCTTCTTGTCAGACTTGACCAATAACTATTGGGAAACAACTTGACAATAGTACCTTAACTTTTTTAATGTAGTTGTAATTGATTGCTAGCCACAAGGAAAGCACAGTTGACTGCCCAACATGTTGCTAACACATGAAGACACCATCCACCCAAACCTCAACCTGAAAATGGTGGGTTCTATTGAGTAGTCAATCTCTCCACTTAGTGCGACAATGTACACAATCTCCATCATCACGAATTAAGTGACCATAGGCAGAGGCAGTTGACCAAAAGCCCACCAGGCATAACTGATTATAATATGAACCCCTCTCCCATCAGCAGACAGCAAGAGGCCCATATTCCATGGAAAAATTACTAGAGGCAGACAGTTCTATTGGCATTAAGGAAAATCAAGGAACCTCTGCAATTAAGAGTAACATGACTCGCAAAAGATGCAGGACAACGAATGTACCTCAGCAGGTATCATCTGAGACATAGCTCTCTCCTTTCTCCCTCAGTTTTTTTAAATAAAGTAATTTTTATTGTTATGAGGAAAGAAAAAAGTTAAGCAAATAGGCATATACAACTGCATAAAAACAACTGATACAATTAAAACAATTACTGCTCCAGTACCCTCAACCCACACCCACCTAGGACTCAGTGCGTCATGTCTGCGCCTCAAAGCAGTTGATAATACCTTGATCTCAGACTCATATTGAGGTGTATAAGTAGTGAGGTGAAAACCCTCTCCCTCAGTTTTTAACAAGGACTAAGTCAACTTGAAAAGTGATTTGAGCCAGAATCTGCCTGAAACCTCTTCCATCACTTGCACAACTTCTTCAATGATGCTAAGCTCACCTTGTTCAAAACATGAATCTCCTCAGTAATCCAGCAAAGGCCTTTCAGACATCGCACACGAAACCCAACAGACCAAACCAATGACAATCCAGGACCAGACTGAGATAAAAGGTACTGCACCAACAGGTGCCACCCCCCATTGCACCAGCAACATCTCCACAATGGAGACACTCAGGTCCTCATTATGAGTTTGGCAGGCGGCGGAGGCCAGCCGCCAAACTCTTTGGTTCGGAAAAACACTACTCTGGTTTTCCACCCACTGGCCCTATTACGAGTTTCTCGCTGGGCCAGCGGGAAACAGGCCACAACATTGCCGCCGGCTCGTAATCAAGCCGGCGGCAATGTTGCAGTGCATCGGGTGCGACAGCACCCCTCACGCTTTTCACTGCCTGTAATTCAGGCAAAGAAAAGCGCGATGGGGTTGTCCATGGGGGCCCCTGCACTGCCCATGCCAAGTGCCCGTGCCAAGTGCATGGGCAGTGTAGGAACCCCTGGCACCCCGTCTCCGCAAGCCGTTGCATGGCGGTGGAACCGCCATACAAAAGCCGTCAGAGAGAGGACTTGTAATCCCCAGGGCAGCGCTTCCCTGGCAGATTAGGACTGCTGGCACCGCCAGGTTGTCGACTGGTGGCAACTTGGCGGTGCTGGTGGTCAGACCGTGGCGGCTCTGCCACGGTCATAATGTTGAGGCCAGACCGCTGCTTTGACGGCGGTCTGACCACCACCGCGAGTCTGGCAGTCCCAGGAACTCCAGACTCATAATAAGGGCCTCTATGTCCCCTTGCTTCCAAGTAGACCCCCAAGGCTTCCATATGCAACAGGAGAACCACCTTTCAACAAAACCATTATCGCAGAAAAATGAAAAATTGTTTAAGGCACTGCAATCTCAAAAATAAAAATCCCTTCACTGTTGAAAGTTCAATTATTGGACAACAGAACTCTTACTTCTGACCGGACAACCCAGACTTGGATCAATGTCCATTTAATAAAAGGAATTAGTCCAGTTCTCAACTCAAACGCGAAATCACTGGGGTTCAACCTGCACAGCGAGATAAACCCTAACTTATGAACTATGAGGACAATAAACAGGTTTGGACCAGAGCACGACCGAGGTATGGTGGACCAGGCAATGATGCATCATGCCCTATATCATATTGCACGCACCGTTTCCACCACACAACCCCATTTCTGATCATTCAGCACAGTATCTTCCGGAGTGATGGCCGACCTCTGACACACTTCACTTAAAAGCACCAAAGTATCCAGGCAAACAACTATCCATGTGTGGAGGCTCTCAAGATCTAGGTAGCAAAGAGGAGATATGCCCTAAGGTCTTTCTGATAAGGAGGCGCCAATCCTTCTCAGGCAGCACCCCAAGATTATGAACTCTCCCCACCGAAGATGTGAAGTGCCCCTTCTCTTTGTTTACCTTCCAGAACACTTGACCATTTTTGCATTTATTTGTGCACGCAGAGGTGCTGGTCACAGCATCAAACAGTGCATAGCATCTGCAGCAGACACGGTAACAGACGTAAGTGATGATACAAGCGATTTGAATAGTGGGACGTGCTTGTGGGCATTACAATTACTAAACATTGTCCTTTGCATATACATACACAGTATATTTACATTCTGGGAATGAAGTGTGGAACTTGACAAAACCATCCTTTCAGAGAAGGTCCAGGACCATTGCTGTTCCACCGCTAAAGGTCTGACCAAAACAAAGTGCCACGTATAATTCGAGATGTCACCACGTAGGAATCTCCAGCGCTCCCCCCCGGTCTTCTTGCAGGACTTCTCCCACTAGCCGTCTCCAGTCTAGCTCTGGTTGAGCACACGTCGTCCTGCTTTGGGAGGCACCATTTGCTCCTTGGCATAAGGACCTGGTCACTACTGGTCCACCTCACCTTTTACTTATAGTTGTTATGGTGTAGGGCATCAAGCACAAAGTAAATAGCTACTTGGAGAACAGGGCTAACGCAAATCAATCAGAAGAAAAGAAAAGGAACCGGAGAAAAGTGATATCAAGCAGAAGGGGAAGTATCTTATGCTTTCAAACATTGCACGACTGATTGGCGTCTCCCAATACCCAATGAGAGAGCAATCTGAAGATGAGGCGGTCCCGCGACCTACTCTTTTTGTAGATCTAGGAAAGGGCAAAAAAAAACGTATCTGCTTCCTGAAGAGTTTGCGCCGGTGTCCAACTGGTACCTATTCACGAAGGCAGGTACCTGCTAGTATGTAAATATGAGACACGATAAAGTAAGAGATTTTCATACAGGCAGCCAACCTAATTATTTAAGAAATGAGTATTAAAGCTCCTTTTGGGGTTTGCAGAAACCGGGTGAACCCCACATTTAGATCTTCTGTATGCGCTGCATGTGGTAGGATGGAAGCCCTAAAGAATTTGCCTTGGCTTTATCAGCTGCGTTTTGAAAATGGCCTTAGGACAAAGCTTGTGATGTCCTTTACTCTGCGCGGGAGTACTTTTGTATGGGAATCATTCACAGAACGAGCTCAAAAATTATAAGTCACACCTTGGGTTCTGGCCTTATCAGATCTGATCTGGCGTTATCTTACACAAATTCTGTCTGTGGACCAAAAACACTGGAAGGAGTTTGTGCTGCGGTGACCCCCCCAACGTGTGGGGCACAGCGAGCAGTTTTTTTAGCCTTTAAGTTTCAGCCCATTTATGCTCGCCGACTTAACTACAAATCACTACTACTCATCAAAGACCACCTGTGCTCCACTAACACACCATGTCCTTCTCATAGGAGAGAAAGCAAAGTTCTGAGCTGCCAGAAACTATCTGTGTTTGAGAAAGATGTTAACCAGAAGAGGGCAAAGCAGCAATCCAAGACGACCTACCAGGCCGCTCCTCGCGAGCTGGACATGACTCTAGCTTCACTGTATGATCCCTCTAGAATGAAAGGATCGAAGCCACTCCGGCAGTGGCCTGAGAAATTAAGCCCTGGGGCGCCGAGGGGGTATATGATCAACATGTCAAAAGACGACTGTGAACATGAAAACAATTAGCAGAGCTTCATCAGCTTGACTTCTACGATAAGTGTATCACAACATGGCTTCTGTGTACCTATCTAGTGCTGTGATCTACCAACCTCCGTCTACTTGCCGTACCCAATGCCCCCCAGTGCCCATCACTTCTCAGATCCTTCCAGATGTTGGACCTGAACCGCTGCACTGTACTACATATGCAGAGAAGAGTCACCGTCATCGTTGAATTCAAGCTGAGCCCAGAAGCTCTACTCTTGGAAATCTCCAGGTCTTCCTGGTCCACCAAACAGCTATCTCCGTCAACCTCGCCCCTGGGTGTTGACCCCCATAAAGCCACACTAAACATACACAAGTACACTCTGGCCTTGGATTCTGACATAAAATATTTGTCTTTGCATGGCAATCGCTTTGGTCTGACGACCCAAACAGGACCATGGTCAACAATTTTATATCAGTATTGACTACACGCAACTTCTGTTCCAACTGAGCAGTCATGCGTTCAGCAAAACCAAACTTTATGTAGGTGTGTTGGATATCCCCCGGGTATGGATTGCAAGACAACGGCTCAAGCTTAATGGTGACAACCTCGGGTACGTCTGGCTGGTGGCAATCAGTTAGGAGCACACCTGCCTAACATCCCAGCAAATAATCTGCCCCATTGCATCATGATAAATGTAGTTTCCTCAAAAAACGAACTCAGTTACTTTTAAATATTTCACCTCTAAATAGGTGCAGCCTTTGCTGTGCATCTCTGGACACATGTGTTTCTGGGTTAATCCCTTCTTCAGCAGAGAACAAGTTTGCGGGGTGCTGGAAATGCTGCCATTAATCATCCGGTTTCAATACCTCTTCACTGGCATGCTCCAGAGCTCGTCAGCCCAGTGGCTCAAGGGAGCCTTTTTAAAGTCACAATCAGTTAGGAGCACACCTGCCTAACATCCCAGCAAATAATCTGCCCCATTGCATCATGATAAATGTAGTTTCCTCAAAAAACGAACTCAGTTACTTTTAAATATTTCACCTCTAAATAGGTGCAGCCTTTGCTGTGCATCTCTGGACACATGTGTTTCTGGGTTAATCCCTTCTTCAGCAGAGAACAAGTTTGCGGGGTGCTGGAAATGCTGCCATTAATCATCCGGTTTCAATACCTCTTCACTGGCATGCTCCAGAGCTCGTCAGCCCAGTGGCTCAAGGGAGCCTTTTTAAAGTCACAATCAGTTAGGAGCACACCTGCCTAACATCCCAGCAAATAATCTGCCCCATTGCATCATGATAAATGTAGTTTCCTCAAAAAACGAACTCAGTTACTTTTAAATATTTCACCTCTAAATAGGTGCAGCCTTTGCTGTGCATCTCTGGACACGTGTTTCTGGGTTAATCCCTTCTTCAGCAGAGAACAAGTTTGCGGGGTGCTGGAAATGCTGCCATTAATCATCCGGTTTCAATTCCGGTTTCAATACCTCTTCACTGGCATGCTCCAGAGCTCGTCAGCCCAGTGGCTCAAGGGAGCCTTTTTAAAGTCACAATCAGTTAGGAGCACACCTGCCTAACATCCCAGCAAATAATCTGCCCCATTGCATCATGATAAATGTAGTTTCCTCAAAAAACGAACTCAGTTACTTTTAAATATTTCACCTCTAAATAGGTGCAGCCTTTGCTGTGCATCTCTGGACACATGTGTTTCTGGGTTAATCCCTTCTTCAGCAGAGAACAAGTTTGCGGGGTGCTGGAAATGCTGCCATTAATCATCCGGTTTCAATACCTCTTCACTGGCATGCTCCAGAGCTCGTCAGCCCAGTGGCTCAAGGGAGCCTTTTTAAAGTCACAATCAGTTAGGAGCACACCTGCCTAACATCCCAGCAAATAATCTGCCCCATTGCATCATGATAAATGTAGTTTCCTCAAAAAACGAACTCAGTTACTTTTAAATATTTCACCTCTAAATAGGTGCAGCCTTTGCTGTGCATCTCTGGACACATGTGTTTCTGGGTTAATCCCTTCTTCAGCAGAGAACAAGTTTGCAGGGTGCTGGAAATGCTGCCATTAATCATCCGGTTTCAATACCTCTTCACTGGCATGCTCCAGAGCTCGTCAGCCCAGTGGCTCAAGGGAGCCTTTTTAAAGTCACAATCAGTTAGGAGCACACCTGCCTAACATCCCAGCAAATAATCTGCCTCATTGCATCATGATAAATGTAGTTTCCTCAAAAAACGAACTCAGTTACTTTTAAATATTTCACCTCTAAATAGGTGCAGCCTTTGCTGTGCATCTCTGGACACATGTGTTTCTGGGTTAATCCCTTCTTCGGCAGAGAACAAGTTTGCGGGGTGCTGGAAATGCTGCCATTAATCATCCGGTTTCAATACCTGCACCTATTTAGAGGTGAAATATTTAAAAGTAACAGAGTTCGTTTTTTGAGGAAACTACATTTACCATGATGCAATGGGGCTGATTATTTGCTGGGATGTTAGGCAGGTGTGCTCCAAACTGTTTGTGACTTTAAAAAGGCTCCCTTGAGCCACTGGGCTGACGAGCTCTGGAGCAGGCACCAGCATGCCAGTGAAGAGGTATTGAAACCAGATGATTAATGGCAGCATTTCCAGCACCCCGCAAATGTGCTTTATTTGTTCTCTGCTGAAGAAGGGATTAACCCAGAAACACATGTGTCCAGAGATGCACAGCAAAGGCTGCACCTATTTAGAGGTGAAATATTTAAAAGTAACAGAGTTCGTTTTTTGAGGAAACTACATTTACCATGATGCAATGGGGCTGATTATTTGCTGGGATGTTAGGCAGGTGTGCTCCCAACTGTTTGTGACTTTAAAAAGGCTCCCTTGAGCCACTGGGCTGACGAGCTCTGGAGCAGGCACCAGCATGCCAGTGAAGAGGTATTGAAACCAGATGATTAATGGCAGCATTTCCAGCACCCCGCAAATGTGCTTTATTTGTTCTCTGCTGAAGAAGGGATTAACCCAGAAACACATGTGTCCAGAGATGCACAGCAAAGGCTGCACCTATTTAGAGGTGAAATATTTAAAAGTAACAGAGTTCGTTTTTTGAGGAAACTACATTTACCATGATGCAATGGGGCTGGTTATTTGCTGGGATGTTAGGCAGGTGTGCTCCAAACTGTTTGTGACTTTAAAAAGGCTCCCTTGAGCCACTGGGCTGACGAGCTCTGGAGCAGGCACCAGCATGCCAGTGAAGAGGTATTGAAACCAGATGATTAATGGCAGCATTTCCAGCACCCCGCAAATGGACTTTATTTGTTCTCTGCTGAAGAAGGGATTAACCCAGAAACACATGTGTCCAGAGATGCACAGCAAAGGCTGCACCTATTTAGAGGTGAAATATTTAAAAGTAACAGAGTTCGTTTTTTGAGGAAACTACATTTACCATGATGCAATGGGGCTGATTATTTGCTGGGATGTTAGGCAGGTGTGCTCCAAACTGTTTGTGACTTTAAAAAGGCTCCCTTGAGCCACTGGGCTGACGAGCTCTGGAGCAGGCACCAGCATGCCAGTGAAGAGGTATTGAAACCAGATGATTAATGGCAGCATTTCCAGCACCCCGCAAATGTGCTTTATTTGTTCTCTGCTGAAGAAGGGATTAACCCAGAAACACATGTGTCCAGAGATGCACAGCAAAGTCTGCACCTATTTAGAGGTGAAATATTTAAAAGTAACAGAGTTCGTTTTTTGAGGAAACTACATTTACCATGATGCAATGGGGCTGATTATTTGCTGGGATGTTAGGCAGGTGTGCTCCAAACTGTTTGTGACTTTAAAAAGGCTCCCTTGAGCCACTGGGCTGACGAGCTCTGGAGCAGGCACCAGCATGCCAGTGAAGAGGTATTGAAACCAGATGATGAATGGCAGCATTTCCAGCACCCCGCAAATGTGCTTTATTTGTTCTCTGCTGAAGAAGGGATTAACCCAGAAACACATGTGTCCAGAGATGCACAGCAAAGGCTGCACCTATTTAGAGGTGAAATATTTAAAAGTAACAGAGTTCGTTTTTTGAGAAAACTACATTTACCATGATGCAATGGGGCTGATTATTTGCTGGGATGTTAGGCAGGTGTGCTCCAAACTGTTTGTGACTTTAAAAAGGCTCCCTTGAGCCACTGGGCTGACGAGCTCTGGAGCAGGCACCAGCATGCCAGTGAAGAGGTATTGAAACCAGATGATGAATGGCAGCATTTCCAGCACCCCGCAAATGTGCTTTATTTGTTCTCTGCTGAAGAAGGGATTAACCCAGAAACACATGTGTCCAGAGATGCACAGCAAAGGCTGCACCTATTTAGAGGTGAAATATTTAAAAGTAACAGAGTTCGTTTTTTGAGGAAACTACATTTACCATGATGCAATGGGGCTGATTATTTGCTGGGATGTTAGGCAGGTGTGCTCCAAACTGTTTGTGACTTTAAAAAGGCTCCCTTGAGCCACTGGGCTGACGAGCTCTGGAGCAGGCACCAGCATGCCAGTGAAGAGGTATTGAAACCAGATGATGAATGGCAGCATTTCCAGCACCCCGCAAATGTGCTTTATTTGTTCTCTGCTGAAGAAGGGATTAACCCAGAAACACATGTGTCCAGAGATGCACAGCAAAGGCTGCACCTATTTAGAGGTGAAATATTTAAAAGTAACAGAGTTCGTTTTTTGAGGAAACTACATTTACCATGATGCAATGGGGCTGATTATTTGCTGGGATGTTAGGCAGGTGTGTTCCAAACTGTTTGTGACTTTAAAAAGGCTCCCTTGAGCCACTGGGCTGACGAGCTCTGGAGCAGGCACCAGCATGCCAGTGAAGAGGTATTGAAACCAGATGATTAATGGCAGCATTTCCAGCACCCCGCAAATGTGCTTTATTTGTTCTCTGCTGAAGAAGGGATTAACCCAGAAACACATGTGTCCAGAGATGCACAGCAAAGGCTGCACCTATTTAGAGGTGAAATATTTAAAAGTAACAGAGTTCGTTTTTTGAGGAAACTACATTTACCATGATGCAATGGGGCTGATTATTTGCTGGGATGTTAGGCAGGTGTGCTCCAAACTGTTTGTGACTTTAAAAAGGCTCCCTTGAGCCACTGGGCTGACGAGCTCTGGAGCAGGCACCAGCATGCCAGTGAAGAGGTATTGAAACCAGATGATTAATGGCAGCATTTCCAGCACCCCGCAAATGTGCTTTATTTGTTCTCTGCTGAAGAAGGGATTAACCCAGAAACACATGTGTCCAGAGATGCACAGCAAAGGCTGCACCTATTTAGAGGTGAAATATTTAAAAGTAACAGAGTTCGTTTTTTGAGGAAACTACATTTACCATGATGCAATGGGGCTGATTATTTGCTGGGATGTTAGGCAGGTGTGCTCCAAACTGTTTGTGACTTTAAAAAGGCTCCCTTGAGCCACTGGGCTGACGAGCTCTGGAGCAGGCACCAGCATGCCAGTGAAGAGGTATTGAAACCAGATGATTAATGGCAGCATTTCCAGCACCCCGCAAATGGACTTTATTTGTTCTCTGCTGAAGAAGGGATTAACCCAGAAACACATGTGTCCAGAGATGCACAGCAAAGGCTGCACCTATTTAGAGGTGAAATATTTAAAAGTAACAGAGTTCGTTTTTTGAGGAAACTACATTTACCATGATGCAATGGGGCTGATTATTTGCTGGGATGTTAGGCAGGTGTGCTCCAAACTGTTTGTGACTTTAAAAAGGCTCCCTTGAGCCACTGGGCTGACGAGCTCTGGAGCAGGCACCAGCATGCCAGTGAAGAGGTATTGAAACCAGATGATTAATGGCAGCATTTCCAGCACCCCGCAAATGTGCTTTATTTGTTCTCTGCTGAAGAAGGGATTAACCCAGAAACACATGTGTCCAGAGATGCACAGCAAAGGCTGCACCTATTTAGAGGTGAAATATTTAAAAGTAACAGAGTTCGTTTTTTGAGGAAACTACATTTACCATGATGCAATGGGGCTGATTATTTGCTGGGATGTTAGGCAGGTGTGCTCCAAACTGTTTGTGACTTTAAAAAGGCTCCCTTGAGCCACTGGGCTGACGAGCTCTGGAGCAGGCACCAGCATGCCAGTGAAGAGGTATTGAAACCAGATGATGAATGGCAGCATTTCCAGCACCCCGCAAATGTGCTTTATTTGTTCTCTGCTGAAGAAGGGATTAACCCAGAAACACATGTGTCCAGAGATGCACAGCAAAGGCTGCACCTATTTAGAGGTGAAATATTTAAAAGTAACAGTTCGTTTTTTGAGGAAACTACATTTACCATGATGCAATGGGGCTGATTATTTGCTGGGATGTTAGGCAGGTGTGCTCCAAACTGTTTGTGACGTCTGGCTGGTGGGCCTCTGAGAACGTTCTCAGACTTTCACTCTGCGAATTAAGAAATATTCAGAACGTTAGATGACCTCACCAGTCTTCTCTTTGAATATCAAATACAAAAGTTATGCTGAAATCTGAATGCATAAAATAGTTGACTAATCACTTTTACATACATGTTTTGGAGAAAAGCCACATTTTGTATGTCCTTTGCCCTAACACAGTGCAACAGGATGCAGTAAATAAAGCCCCGGCAAGGGTGTATTTTTCGGGGGGTGGGAGTCTCAGATTATCCAGACAAACATCGTGGGGTACCCAAAAAAGATGGTGCATCATGTGTGAGGGGGAGGGTAGAAGATTGTGGGGTATTAGGGCTGCTACTGGGATGGTGGTATTTTGAAAAGTAGAAAAGATTCATAAATGCTATGAAACTTATCTGGGCTATGCGGAAAGAAAAGGAGAAATGCACTATCACAAAATTGATTTCTGACCTGACCAGTTGCCAGTGCTCCAGCCCCAATAAACAGCTCAGAATGATGAGTTTTGCAGGGCATGCCTTCAGGTCACACTAACAGTGGCCCGGTGGGTTAATGCACTTGCCGCACACGCATGTCCATTTGTGACCTGAAGGTTATTAGCATTTTTATTTATAAATTCAACAGCGTATGGACCAACTGCCAAAGAGCGGAAAAGAGCTTTTCAGGGAATACTTCAGCGCTGGAAGGAGCCTGCAAACTCGAGGCGCTGTGTCTAGAACCGCGCTGTGTTTATTGGCTCAGGCTGAAATAATGGTCCCTAAATAGAGTATGATGACGTGGAGGCGAGGAATGCCAAAGGGATATTGCAACATTCCCAGATAGCACTACCTGTAGTTAGTTTTTACATTACATTAATTTTACATAAATTGACATCCAGTGTGACATGTAGGGAGATCCAGGGATTTACCTTCAATTAAACACGGTCTCCGGGCCCCAAAGTCTTAATAGGCTCCTCTTTAAGTAGCAATAATAAAGGCTGTTTACAGATGTGGGAGGTAGGATTAGAGTTGCACAAATTTACAAAATGGTGGACCTCGCCAGTATACAGTTATTATAAAACCTTGCCTGCGTCGCAAACCGCGAAACTGGCAAGGTTTGAAACAAGTGGAGAAAGTGGGCCCTGCGCGACCGTGCTGAGGTTGGCTCTGCTAAGCAGGACCATGGTCGCAGCATCTAGCAGCCGCTTACCAGCACCCTCAGCAGCTCAATGGACCTGGTCTTCTGGAAGCAGGACCAGGGGAGGAGAGGCTGTCCACTGGTGGCTGCTGTGTCCCAGCTTCCACTCAAGGTCTGCACCCTCCTGAGGACCCCTTGCAGCCTGTGGTAAGGATTCTGGTCGCCAAATTAAATCCATTCCTTAGGAAAATGAGGGGTCTTTACACTCCTTTACAAGGTTACTTAACTTCAGGGATGGAGCTTTCTGTACCCATCACTAGGTAGGATGCAGGGTTCTGTGGGCAGCTGACATGTAATCAATTCCACCTTGTCAACACTCTAACAACTGGAAGTGTGCCAACCAACTAGAGCTGGGCAATTTGCCTGGCTTCAGTTTGCAGTAAGTGAAAGCAAATCCTATTGTGCGACTGCCCTTTTCAGTGAACACACTACCTCCTGTTTCGGCGTTTCCGGTAGGTTGTGGAGGTGGTCTTCAACTTGGCTTTATTCTGTGTCCACGGGTGGGCCCTCAGAAACCCCTCTTTCCGTGAAGAACCCTACAGGACAGTACTGTACCTTACATATGTAAAGGTATGTGTCTGGCTAACAGGCAACATCAGATTCAAGACACAACACCACAACAGTGTCCCTGGTGCAGGAACAGTGCGCACAAATGAGACAAAACATGTTCGTGACCAAGGAGTCATTATTTCAAAGATGTCCGAATTACATTTAAAAATGTGAAGTTTTATTTCCCAATATTGTCAAAAGTCCTCCTCTCCACCTCCTCCAGGTCCATCGTGCGGGGCATTAATCCTGTCTAGGTTACAGCTCCCTCTGATTAGCACCAGCTTAACCCCTGAATCCAGCAACCAGCATATGAAAGGTGTCGAGCACATGTTTGCAAAGTGCCTGTCGCTGTGTTGAGCCAGGCCACCATCCTCCTGTTAGGATTTTTTTTTTTTCATAAGTCTTTTTATTTAATTTTCAACACTTTTAGGAACTGTTGACACATTTTAGCTAGAAAGTTTTTTCTCATTGTAAATTATGAAGTAAATAGTGGAACGTGTGCAAAGAGAATGCGAACTGGCATGGGTGACTGTAAGAATATTTCACCCTTACCTTTTAAAACCCCATCAAGTACTTTTGTTATACTCCTTCACCCCGCCCCTCTCCCACGCCAAAACTATGGGAAAGCTGCCTTCCAGGAGGGAATCGTTCTCCCTCCTGCCTGTACTTTTCTATCACAGACTATATGCTGTCAGGGTGCCTGTTTGAACCTTCTTCCAAGCCGCCGATTAAAAGGTGACCACTGCTCTGCTCCACACAAAGGATGCGAGGTGCACGTGCAGCGCTCGTGTTTTCACTTGTGGAAATCAGGGCCTTGATTTCTCTGCCTGGTGCTGTGTGGGAGGGGTCAGATAAAGGTAAACATTCAAAGTTAAGAGGGTCACACAACCAGCAATGTCCCTTCCAGTACTTTAAATGGACATGGAGAAGTGCAGGTACACACTCTCTGGAGTACCTGCTTGCTCCTGTGAGGTGCAGGTACTCACTCTCTGCAGTACCTGCTTGCTCCTGTGAGGTGCAAGTACTCACTCTATAGAGTACTGTGAAGTGCAGGTACTCACTCTCTAGAGTACCTGTGAAGTGCCGGTACTCACTCACTAAAGTACCTGCTTGCTACTGTGAAGTGCAGGTACTCACTCTCTAGAGTACCTAGATACTCACTCTCTAGAATACCTAGATACTCACTCTCTAGAGTACCTGTGAAGTGCAGCTACTCACTCTCTAGAGTACCTAGGTACTCACTCTCTAGAGCACCTGTGAAGTGCAGGTACTCACTCCCTAGAGTACCTGCTTGCTTGTGAGAAGTGCCGGTACTCTCCCAGTTAAATGCATTGTACCAGTGCTGAGAAGTGCAGCTACCCTCCCCTTCAAATAAAGAAGTGTAGGTACTCAGTACCGGACAGCACCTGCTCATTTAAAGCACTGCTTCCAACTCAAACACCACAAGCGTAAACGACACAGAAACACGAGACCTGAATGCCAACCTCGGAATAGATTTATGGAGGGTTGAGTCAGTCCAGAGCCCCCACTCAGTACCTGCCCCCGTATGCAAAGCAGGTATTAGCTCAGCCAATCAGGACGCCTCGAATGCGGGCAGTGACCAGTGATAATTGCTGCTTTCTAGGTTCACTGGCCCGGACACGAATCCGAGGGAGGGAGTGGACGTGTTTGCGTGAGATTGTGGGAATGTGCTCCTGAAAGCCATATTGCCCACATGCTGCTGATGTTAACAACTGTTAATGGCCCTTCCCCTTTGGTATGTGCCATGGGACGGGGGGATTGATAGTGATTAACACCCGGAACACTGGCCAATAACTCTTAACTATATTGTAAATCAGAGTGTCCTTTTATTTCGTCAACTGTTTAAAAGACAATTTCCAAACGACAGAAAACAGTCATCTGTAAAAAAAAAAAACTCTATATAAATATATATATATTTTTTTACCCCTCCAAGGCCCATACGTGATATTGAAACTGTCCGCTGTGCAGGTGATCAGATATAATACGTCGCTTAGGTACCGTCGGTCCTAGGATGACGCTTGATATTTGGCACCAGGTGTAATGTATTTGTTACGCGCTGTGCGTGACATCTAGTCGTGGCTACTATATTATCTACATTTCACACGTGAATATATATATATATTTTTTGGGCAGATGTTTTTCATTTTTACATTCTTTAAATAGTTCCCCCACAGGGGGCTTCCTCCGCCCACCACCCGCAGCGCGCCCTCTGCTGGCAGGGCAGAGATGCCCTGTTTGGTGGCTTCCACTAGTCTGAGGCTTATAACATTTCCCACTCTGGGACTCGCACGTCTCTCTCCGCTGCTTACGATGACAACACCAGCTTGTGCTGAGATGAATACCCGAGGCTGGATTGCCACGAGGAGCCCACATCGTCTGTGACCCCTTAACATTTTGAGCGACGTTCGCCTTGGACCGACAGGCACGTCGGAGGTGGCGCTGCTTTCAGACATCCTTACGTACAAGGATGTGCGTGTGAAGTGTGCGTATTGTGTCAAACCCAGAGTGACATTCAGTTGAAAGTGGATGAGTCGGGCATCTCCGTTGTAACCCGTGTCTCCCTCGTATGACTTCACCCGCCCAAACTTCGGGGGTCTTCGCCCCGCGTCGCCCACCCCGCATGGACACCTGGGTGGGTGAGGTCTGGAGGCGCCACCAGGACCCACTGACCTCTCCCTGCTGTGCGGGTGTGAAACAGCGGGGTTATCCTCGGGCACTCCAGGGGCGCGGGGGTCCCATGAGGGGCGCAGGCCTCCAGCCCAAGGGTTTTGGCGCAAGGACTGAAGCCCACGAAGCTGTGAGGCGCCATCAATCGGCGAGGAAGAGATGCCGGTGCGACAAGAAATACCCCTTAGCCCGTGGGGACCACGTGAAAAATTAAGACGGACCCTACCTGAGTGAGATCCGAGACCAACTGAGCCCGGCGTGGCACCAGAAACAGCAAACCATCCAATCTTCAGGGGCGTTCATCCAAGGGCAGCGCTGAAGATCGCTCTACAGGGGGCAGGGGTCCACATACAGGGGTCCAACGCCCTCTGCCACGCCCGGGGAGGGCGCGGTGTGACCAGGAAGAGGCTGCCCGGCCGCCCTGGGGTGCTGAACACGGTACGAGCTGGTACTGAGCAAACACAGGCCCTGAGCTTTGGACCCGGTAGGAGGCGCACCTGGGAGCAGCCTTTGCATGTCACCTGACAGGAAAACAGAGGGAGCCCTGGCAGCCGGGCAGTGACCACAAGGCAGTGGGTGGCTGTCGCCTGCGCCGGTGTGGCACAGGTGAGCGGCGTGCGCGCCGGCTCTCAGGGTCCCCATAGAGACAGCCAGCAAACACTGGGGTGGGAAAGAACCGGACACGCGGGTTTAAGGCCTGGCTGTGCGACGGAGCTCCCAAAATAGCAAGGCCTCCAACCAGCAATGCTCAAAAGCAACACTGCAGAGCACTCCCAGAGCCTCCACCAGGGGAACCAGCATTTGAATAGCAGCCTTGTCAAGGGTGCAGGAGTAACTTATTTCTAGGCCTCGAAGGCAAGTTACTTACCTTCAGTAAGGCTCTTTCTGGTGGATACTCGGACTGCAGGTTCCTCACAGGGGTCCGTTTTGGTGCTGGCGGCGCCCTGTGGTGCGACAATGTTTGTTGGCGTCCCCCAACGACCACCTTCTCCGTGGATTCCCGCACTACCACCCTTCAACAGTGCCGCTCAGGTCTCCACGACCACCTCTCACACAGATAATAGCTCACTCTTCTATATTAGGATATTAACTTCTGAATTGCAAGGTCTCTGACAAAAGCAGTGACCCGCTGAACCATGTACACTGCATGCACTCCTGTAATCTGCATGGTACATGCATCTGCAGCAGGCGTATGAACCCTCCGTGCTACCACTTTATGACTCAAAACTTCCACTAGACAAAACTCCATCACTCTCCAGCAGGTCCGTAACCACCAGTTATTGCAAAATGTTATGTCAGAAAATTGCTGGAGGCAAGGAATGCTACTGCAAGTGCTTTTAAGTCTATAATATCGTAGAAAAAATGACCCCTTCCCCCCATGAAGTCAGCCCCCAGTGCGGTAGCACCGTTCGCTCTGCCTTAGAGCTGGCCCTGTTCCTCACCTTATGAATATTCCACAGGCATCAAACTGGATACAGAAACTTTTAGAGCAGTACATCTGCGCACCTGTAGGTGGCGTTGTGCAACTCTGCATCAACGGCATTTTGCTCTGATCGCTGCCACATATAAGCACCACCCCTGTACGCGGACATCAGTTACTATCATGAGGCTGTCTGCTCCCTTAGACACAGAGGGCAGATTTGCATTACCACTGTGCAAAGCTCTGAATTGGGGCCTGTTTGAATTGAAAAAGTGAGTCAGTGAGGAATCAGTGGTTAAAGTACCCACCAGAAACATCATTACCAAAGGCGAGTAATTTGTTCTGATGGATACTTCTAACCGAAGAGTCCTCACCTTGTTAATAGTTGCAATACTTAAACCTTCCCAGGTGGTAGATCTGAGGACTGGCTTGGACCAAAAGGTTACGCAGGTCCGAGTGGGCAAAATGCCTCCCTCGCCGGCCTGGCTGTTACAGCAGTAATGCTTCTTGAATGAATGTACCAATGCCCATGCACCTGCCTGGCATATGTCCAGTACAGGTACTGAATGTGCCAGCGCAGTGATAGCAGCCTTAGCTCTGGTGGCATGAGCTCATAGAATCTCTGCAGGTTGCTTCTTCGCCGGTGCGTAGCAGATCTTTATCTGGTCTTCTTTGCCCCAGAGGAACTCGCAAAGAGCTGATCATCCACCCAATGTTCTTTGGTTAGATCTATATCAAAACGTATTGCCTTCTTAAAGTCAAAACAATGGAGTCTCTCTTCCTCGTTAGAGGGATGAGGTGGAGCAAAGAACACAAGAAGAATAGTAGCCTACCTGGCATGAAATGCTGTGACCACTTACAGTATAAAGGAAGCTGTGATCCTCAACACCTGTGTATCTGGAAAGAATGCTGTACAAGGCAGGTTAAAAGAAAGAGCCTGCAGCTCGCTCGCCTGCCTAGCTGAAGTTATGAAACTGAGAAAGTCTATTTTCATTGTCAAAACTCTCAATGTACAACTGTGCAGCAGCTTAAAGGGTTTCTTACAAAAAGTGAGAAGTTCAGGTCCCACTGCAGCACCCCAAAGGGCTTTGAAGACAATATATGTTGTAAACTTTAAAAAAATCTAATCACAACAAGTGATTTAAATAAAGATCTGACAACTGCAAAAGTTCCAAGTACCACACTCTCCTTGCCCAATCTGGTGCCACTAGGATGACTTGGGCCCAGTCATTCCTGATCTTCTTCAGAAGACAGGACAGGAGAAGTAGTGGCAGGTAGGCATGCAGGAGCCCTGAGCCATTCTCTAGGTTGAAGGTGCCTCTGAGAGAGAGCTGCCTTGGGAACGTCAATATGTAAAAGTGATGTCCTTGCATGTTTTCTGCAATGGCAAAAAATGGAGCCAGAGTTATTTCCACTGTTAGAAGACACCCTGTGCCATAGGGGTGTAACTGCCTTTCGTGACCTGCTAAGGATCGGCAGTGTAGTCCGCCCTGGCATTTACAGATCCTGCCAGGTGGTTTACCACTGGAGAACTTCCATGATGGTCTCGTAGACCCTCTTGAGGCAGTGACCAAAGCATTACCCTGCCCAGCTGGTTGAAGTATCACATGGTGGTGGTCTGGTCAGTGAGCACCTACCTTTTTTCTGATGGTTGGCAGGAAGGTCTTCAACGTCAAGCAAACTGCCCTCAAATCCAACAAACTGATATGGAGTTGAGTCACTGCCAGAAACCTGAAGCCTCTCACCTCCACCTCTCCCAGATGGCTTCCCCAACCCAGTAGTGATGCATCTCTGACCTATGTCAGCTGTGGATGTGGTAAGGAGAGGTGTCTGCCACTGACCCATTCTAGGATATCTTCTCTGACACATGGATACAATCCGACAGATTCCCCTGATGCTGAACCCACTGGGATTTGAGATCACACTGCTGAACTTGAATGTGCCACTGGGCACTTTTAGCCAACAGGATGCAGGAGCCCAACAATTCCCGGAGCCTCAGAGTCATCCGAACTGAGATACAGGATTGAGGCTGAAACATCAGAATCATAGCTTGAATGTCCTGGACTCTCCGCTCTGGGGAAAGGCACACAACTTTACTATATCCAGAACAGCTCTGACGAGCGGGAGCTGCTGCAAAGGAATCAGGTGTGACTTTGGCATGTTGACAATGAACCCCAGCGATGTTAGGAGGTTTGCTGTCACCTGGAGGTGGTTGACAACTGCCAGGGGTGAGCTTGCCTTCAGCATCCAGTTGTAGAGTTAGGGGAGTACGGGGGCACAACCTCTGAAGTTGTGCTGCCACCACTTTCATGAACGCCTAAGGGGCACTGGTGAGGCCAAACGGAAGCCCTGCTAAATGAAATTGCTCCTGCCCCACTGTGAACCTCAGGTAGCGCCTGTGGGTCTGCAGGGCAGGGATATGGAAATAAGCATCCTCCAAATCCAATGCCACCATCCAGTTGGTGGGGTCTAAGGCAGACAGGACCTGCGCTAGTGGGAACATCTTGAATGTGTCCTTCCGCAGGAAGGCATTGAGAGTGATTAGATGTGAAGTAGTGCAAAGGTCTCAGTCTCACAAGGAAGTAGCTGTAGTAACTCATACTTCCGAGGTGGAATCCTCTGTATGGTTCCTTAGAACAAAATGGCCTGCGCCTCCTGCCACAAGAAAGACAGATAGTCCCCAGTCAGCCTCACTGATTGTGGTGGAAGGCGCAGCAGGGAAGAAAGAAAAATGATGGCATAGCCCCGATGGCCAATTTGGTGGACCTATTGGTCTGAAGATTAGCTGTATGTCAACAAGTACACACTAAAGCCATTCTATGGCTGCAGATGCAGGAGGGGCGGGGGACTGAGCTGTATTTTGTCCCTGCCACCTGGGATTTGTCTTTGTGAGCCACAGCCTCAGCCACGAAAGGTCTCCTGGACTTATGGAGGGATCTTGCATTGGTGAAAGTGAAACCCAGGCCCTAGCCAAAATTGTTGGTGTAATTGTCTAGTGGGAGTACAAAAACCTAAGGAATTGGCTGTGGCCCTACTCTCAATGCGTTCCATGGCAGAGTCTGCTTTTTCACCAAAGTGGCGGGACACAAACAGCATGTCCACTGGGGTGCTTGGACATCCCCGAAGAAGCCCGTAGACCTCTTCCAGATCAACAATGTTCTTTCTCATGAACGAATTTCAGGAGCAGGAACAGGACCTTCCTTTTGACTTAAATCAGCTGAGTCATGAAGTCTTCTTCTGTTTGGTGACTAAGTTTGGCCTTGCAGTCCCATATGACTTTTGGGTTCATTTAGGTGCAGTTGTTGCACGCCTGGAGTCGTGCTCCAACCCTACACACCATAAGCATCCTCTGTGAAGGCCAGTCATAGATACTTGTTTGCCACAGCCCCTCCACATCTTAGGGAATGACATTTTCCCTTGCCCATTGGTAAATCTTAAATAATTTGATGCCTAAAAGACCAAGAACAATCTCCCACATTCATGGGTGGTGCTTATATGTGGCTCCGATAATCTGTTCTGGAGTGGTACGATGTCACCTATTGACACGCAGGAGTACTGCTGCAAAAATTTCCGGATTTAGTTTGAAGTGTGGGGAATATTCAAAAGACAAGTAATCTGAGGTTAGAAGTGTTCCGCAGAATGTGTTTTGTGTTCATAGCGGGCTCGTCAGTGTTTCCCTTTTTTTTTATTTGGCGGTTTTATACAACGCAAACTCGACCCAAAGGTATTGGAGAACTGGATGTTTATATGTCATGTCATCATCTAGTATGCTAATTTAGACACCTTGTCTATGAAAAACACCTTTACACAAACAGCATTTACATCAAAACTCTGGCATATTGTACTCTGGGGTCAGATCTTTATGATAAATAAGGGTGTACAACACGCACAATAGGCTTTTTGTGCATATTTGTTATTACTTCAATTTCTACAACTGGCTTGAGCCATTACCACAAGGTAAAATCTTGTGTGAGACTGCTCCTGGGGCTGGGAATGGCACTTTTGCCACAGGTCTAAATGACTCCATGAAAAATCACAGTGGCTCTGCCACAAAAAGTTGCATGTGCCTAAGCAACGTACTTAAGATAGCCGAAGTTCCTCTAATTCCCAGCATATGGGAGCATACACGCTACAAGATCCGTGACTAAGACCTAAGTAACCAAATTACAAACCTACACCCTATACTACCAGCACCATCACAAAGGAGGACTGTCAGATGCAACAGTGATTAATATGGGTTTACTTTGCTAAAAATGGAAAGATTAGGGATTTACAGACTCCAAATCAGTAAACCATATAACGCTATGCAAACTGCACATTTCCAAACATACTTACGGTCCAGTTGATGCCAAATTCCATAGGTTTATCTGTAAGGGGCACATCCCTAGAGGGACACTATTAGGCCTGGTATTAGACAAGACCTTTTGATTTTACTAAAAGCATATGTAATATATCTATTTATAGGACCTTTCAGCCCGCCCTCTTCATCCACTGATCTGGAGTTGTGTCATACAAGTTTTTCTTCCGCCCCACTACATCATACAGCGAGAGCACCACAACTCACAGGCTATAACATTCTTTGGAGTGTGAATAGGATGGCTATTGAAAAAGACAACAATCAAAAACATCTGCTGCTGAAAGATTATTTATTACACTAACCTATTTTTGTGAAAACAATGGCACATACACCAATCAAAAATATAGAAGATACATTGGGTTTTTATATATAATACATCTGTGGGTAATAACAAAAAGTAAACTAGAATGTGGGGTTTACAAATTATTCTAAAAAGCATGCCAGTGAAATACGCAATTGATTTCATACATTTGTACAAGTTTGAGAAAAATAAAAAAAAATACAATAGTAACCCATGCAATCCTTTGATTCTTTTATACATTCTGTTACAGTACATTATGCGCATCTGGCCACACACACACACACCAAGCAGAAAGGGTCTAGTTAAAGTCACAAATGATCGGAGAGGAAAGAACCTTGGAGTGCATGTCTTAGAAGAAAGAATCTTGGAATGGATGTCTTAGAGGAAAGAACCTTGGAATGCATGTTTTAAAGAAAAAAACCTTGGAATGCATGTCTTAGAGGAAAGAACCTTGGAATGCATGTTTTAAAGAAAAGAACCTTGGAATGCATGTCTTAGAGGAAAGAACCTTGGAATGCATGTTTTAAAGAAAAGAACCTTGGAATGCATGTCTTAAAGGAAAGAACTTTGGAGTGCATGTATTAGTTCTGGCTCGAAGTTGCAGCAGTGTCCTCATTGTACTTGCAGAAGTCCTTGGCTAAAGCCCACACACTTCTGATCCAGTAAACTCTCCTGTACATCGCCACAAAGAGAAAACTCTCATATTGAGAAAGGTGAGAAAGAGCCACAATGACAGATTTTCATGCTGGCTTGCAGTCATTTCATGGCAGCTGCAATTGCAGCCTGACTGTGGTGCACTACTGTGGTACGGTAACATGGGCACAGCAGGTTGGCCATACACTTGTTTTCATAGTAGGACCCTGAACACTGTAACACGAAGCAAGAGTGACCGAATGACATGTTCCACAGAACACGGGCTCAGCCACAGAAGTTATGGTAACCATGTGAAATAGGGGTGTTTCCACTCAGTCAATGACAGCTCTACTGGCAAATCATAATTTATGCACTGAATTGGTACCTGGAAAACAAGCTGTTCAATACTGAACAGAAAATGTGCAATTATTTTCACTCAGTAAAATCTGAGGTGACATCTGGACAAGTAATTTGGACAAGATGGCTTCAAAGATGTCAGAGGCCCGAAAGATACACGTGTGAAAGACTATGGTGATAGGGGGCACTCTACAGATTTCTGGAGTCCGGAAATAATTACACAAATATAGCTCGCTTCACTGGTGTCAATGCAGGTTGACATCCTTCTCAGGTGCAGGCACCAGGATTAGAGGCTGGAAAGGCATACAACCACAAATATGATCCATTAGGCCACATTTTCTAAGACTCATCAAGAGAATTAGTTCCTGCAACCAATTAAATGCTTGAGGATGATGGTGCACGGCAGAAGGGGAAGATGTTTTGAGTTTTATTCTTTCAAAATGGGAAAAATGCTGAATGATCAGGAATGCCCCTAAAGGGAATCAAGGCAGGGTGCCCACCCAAAATAGGGAGTGTGATAAGGGAAAAATAACATTCAAGGGGCATGATAAACGATGAAGAAGGTGGTTGGCGATATATGACCTGGGTGTCCGTGGTAACCATCAGTTGCCAGGGGGATCCTTTAGACTCCAACAGTCAGTATACTTGCCGAGTGTAGCTCTGGCGGTCCCTAGGAAGCCAAGAGTTCCAACCACTTTGAGAGTGCGATGCTAGAGAAGGCAAACTATTACATCACGTGTTCTATTGCGACTTATGAGAAATATAATTATCAGAATTGTCAAAGATTGTATTCAACCTATGTAAGAAAACCATAGATGGACTTGATTGGCTTTATTGTGCTTCAATGACACGTTGACGAAGACTATAGACCCGAGTCCATCAAACAGAAAGAAAACAACATTAACAGGGCTTCTCCCCAGCACAGCATTACTGCACAACTCCAATGGATCAACTACCAGGGTTATCAGTTATCTCTGAGCAATGCCTGCAAGAAACTGGTAGCAGGTTTCAAAGGAAGTGAACCATTTCTGAGTAACAAAGCACAGCAGGGGTTCAGATAGAAGAGCAAGAAGAAAAAAAGAAGAGATCCTATATGGAATTTATCCACTCCTGTAAAACTGAATCTCTGGTGTTTTTAAAGACTAAGAGGTTGGATACAAAGGTGGTTATAGTTAACAGGTTCTAAGAAACAGAGTGAACAAGGCTCGAAAACTGCAAGTGTGTCTTGACAGACAGATAGATAGATGGATAGATGGATAGATGGATGGATAGATAGATAGATAGATAGATAGATATATAGATAGATAGATAGGGCATGTAGAAAATAGACAGCAACCCAGGGACACACTCCAGGATTGTTTAGAATGAGGCAGATTTGTTGGCATTGACTCCCCATCTTTTAGAGTGAGTGTTCTCTGAGGAGCTGCTTCTTCAGCTCTTTTTGGAATTACCAGATGCTTGGGACGGCTCTGATGTTGATGGGAAAGTTGTACTAAGTCCTGTGAGAGAGGCTGGGGAGGCTAGTTTAAAAAAAAAAATGTTTCTCTGCTGCTTATGTCTCCAGTTTAGTGATGACCTGACTTCTAGTTTCTCGGTCAGGTACGACTAGAGACCAGGTTAAGATGATCAGAAGAAGAAAACAGTGGAACTGATTTTCAAATAACTCCTTGTTATCACCTGAGTAACACGCCTAGTACTTTCCAAATAGTATTTAGTTAGTAATATTCATCCAGACTATTTTTGCTTAACTGATACAGACACAAATATCAAATCCCATTTGTGGACTTGTCAACAGTTGTTGCTGTTGCTAATGTGATCCATTTGATGAAACACAAAAAATGATGCTTTTTGTTTAATGTAATCTGTGCTTTGAAATGGCACAAGGTATAAAAAAAGAAAAGAAACATATAATCTGCTTTCTTCTAAGCATTTAGCAACATTTAAAAAACACGTGGACTGATCTCGAATAATGGGTTATGAGGAGTACAGAGGCATGAACATATGACCTGCAGATAAGACAGGGCAACGAGTGAGCTGGTAAAGAGGTGGGGGGCGGTAACAGAGAGCTCTATCTACAATTAGGGAGTGCAGGGATGCTCTATTATGTACCCGCTGGAGAAAAGATCAGACACTGAAATACCTGGGAAAAGCCAGGCCAGCAGTGGAGATGTGCCAGTAGGCAGTCGACCATAAGAGTATTATGAAGGGACAATGAAAGAGTTGACAAAAAAGGCATAAAGAAAAGTGTGGATCATGTTTTGACCAAGTGGAATAAACTGAAGACAACATCTGGGTTAGAGCGAATGTAATCAAAAGCATTTTCCTAAGTGTAGAAATACTAGGGTAACATGAAATTGAAAGAAAGGAGAATGCCCAGAGGTCATTTTCAGTACTCAAGTGCCAGTGAAACTAAAAAAAAAAAAAGTAATACATGATCTAAAGCTGGAAGAAGGTTCCTGCTGTAATGTGACAAATGACACAATTGGCAGTAAGGCCGCATTGAATCCATGAGGATGGAATTGGTAGCATCATCATCATGCAAAGAAAAGAGATCTCAGGAAAGAAGTTCAAGTGAGAACAGGGATCAAGATAATATAAGAGTTAAGAACCTGCCTGTCTGGACAACGGAGTGCCAGGTATAGAACCAGACCCGAAAATACTCTGTCTCTCATTCAGGGAGAGAATAAGAGAAACGAATGTGCAGAAACAGTTGAACATCTTCAACCACCATGTGGAAAAGTTTTGGAGAGTGCAAGATTGACAGGTTAGAAGAGTTTGCATGCATGAGCCATCTCAATGTTTGAAATCGGGGAAGAGGCTTTGGGTTGGTACGTGACAGCTGGTTGTTCAACAACTATAAACTGCAGAATGCCTGGACCGTAAATCGCATACGATAAAGAAATATAATTAAAAAAAAAAAACAGGAGCTAAGACAAATTCAAAGGCAATCCAGACACATACAATGCAATCACCGAGAGTGAAGGAGGTAACTTCCAACAATAAATGCTCTACTGCTATGATTCATTTTTACGGAGCGGAAGGAGATGGGCTAACCCAAAGGATGAAGAAGGTACTACATTAAATGAAGAGCTGCCCTGCACACTTTATAGTTGGATGTTACATATAAGCTTGGTATTTTATAGAGTCAGTAAAGCCGAATAACTGTCTTCGTATTCCACGAAGCATCCAATGACCACTGGTTTAGAAGAGTGTGGAGACACGATCAGGTTGGTACTGGACAGAGGTCTGGCATTAAAGCACATGAGGATGGGGGCATTGGCATGCCTCAAAATCTCTTAAAACAACTTTCATTCATGGTGTCTTTAAAAAATTCATTAATAACAGCAAAATTGACTTTATGGTCTAACATTTGCTAGTCTTTAACGCTGTGTTGAGTTTAGGAACCAAAGGGCACCATTAGCTGACGATCATCAGATTGTTTCTGGGGATCAGAGAAATACCTATGTATCCTGCAAATAAAAGGGACTAATAAATATTTCTCTGAAATTCTGAATTTAACCACCCTCTGCGGTATCCATGTTACTACCAATGAAAGGAAGTACGTTTTATACACAATACTATCCAGAGATTGTATTAATAAGTGATGTCGCTGGGTAAAAGACATAGATAATGTAGCATTTAAAACAAAATTGACATGACTGGCACCCAACTGAGAAACAACTCTTTCAAGAGCAATTCATGATTTTAGGAAAACTCCCACTTCAGTGAGATGAAATACCTTACTTCAACATGGCTGCCACAACTTCTTCAAGCTCGGAGGAGTTTTTACATTCAAGTCCTCCTTCCAAGGTTACAGCACGTCATTTCTCAACACATGGACACCCTCTCCTCTTTAACATAGTGCAAATAAATATTTCCAGTAATGACATCAATTGAAAGTAAATGGCAGACGGGTCTGCACATAAAACAAACATTCCTCCCACACAAACAGCAGTAGCAGCACAGTGATCTGTATCCTGTACAAGAAAGAGGTCAACACTCTGAGGTTGAGATCTGTATCCTGTACAAGAAAGAGGTCAACACTCTGAGGTTGAGATCTGTATCCTGTACAAGAAAGAGGTCAGCACTCTGAGGTTGAGATCTGTATCCTGAACAAGAAAGAGGTCAGCACTCTGAGGTTGAGATCTGTATCCTGTACAAGAAAGAGGTCAACACCCTGAGGTTGAGATCTGTATCCTGTACAAGAAAGAGGTCAACACTCTGAGGTTGAGATCTGTATCCGTACAAGAAAGAGGTCAACACTCTGAGGTTGTGGTGTGGATGTGACACTAAGTGGGTGGTGCTGGGGTGTGGCGGTTGCCTTCTGTCGGAGACCACCCAGAATTGTCACAGAGAATTTCAATAGCTTGAACCAGGTCCAAAAACAGCACAGAGGACGAACCAAGCAGTTCTATGTGTTTTAAGTTACAAATGCAAAGAGTGCAAAACAAAAACAATATTTTAACAGTGGAACAACAGTTGAAGCCCTTTTCTGACTGACTACGCGCTACTATCCATGAACCAACACACAACGTACCTGCTTTACAAACCTGACCTCACAACACTCCCTCACAAACTAGGCTCAGCTCTGACAAGTTAGAGGTCAGGTGTCTGCCGGTAGGGATGCGCAGCGCAGGTTGAGCTAACCCTACATGTGCACATCGCTTATGAAATTAAAATTGAATCCACGCGATCGCTGCCGGACCAGCAGCAGGCAAACTGGGACTGATGAGGGGAGGGTCTTCAAAATGGCTGTACAACTCATTTTCTTTTCTAGGATTTTGACAAACTTTGTGAGTACAAGTAATTTACAATGAATTCTTAGGTGAAGCCGCATAAATCTAACCTAGTACAAACCTCGCTACCAGTGTAGTGTGTAGTATTTTCAGCAGGAGACTGATGTCCATTTCAGCTGGTTATGTACGCAGCTCTTGGACAGGCATGCTAGTGAAATTTATCACACCTTTCCTGTTAGGGATCATTGTGTACACGTAGAAAGATATGGCACATGTGGGGTTTACCGTTGATGGCGGATTAGGATTGGAAACAAGTATTATGGATTCAAAATTGATAATACTACACTACATCTCTGTATAAAGTTAATCCCTAAAACCACAACAGGGACCGTTCTTGGTACCTTTTGAGAATATATGTTTTGAATGTACTTACTAAACATATGCTACTCAGCCTAAAACCGAAGGGCATGAATTGCAGGAATCCCAAAACAACTAAACAATCCCTCAACAATAGTAGGAGTTTTTATTTTATTTCCACTTTTCGTGACCAGCCGTCAGCTTCTAAGGATGAAATCACAGTGCTTCATTCCAGCCAAACTAAAGATTTGCAACCCCAAGTACAAAGATTAGGCTAGGTTATAAAAATCATTTATGTACATAAATCAGAGCAATGTCTTTTACATATCAAATAAAAAGTTTACAGTTAATATTCTGATTGAGCTATTACCCAGTTTTTGCTAAAAATAAATAATTCACATATAGATTGGTCATTTGCATCATTTGCTGTACAAAAACGTGCTCCAATTGAACTTGCGCACAGAAAAAAAATTGAATCGTTCATAATTACTCATAGAAAATAAATGTTGAACAGTTGCACATATTGGCACAAGGCATAAATTATTGGAGGGGGGATTGGGAAGAAGTAAGGAGTGATAAATAGAGGTCCATCAGGTCCCTTCTTCGGTTGAGCGGATCTCTGACTTGAGCTTGACAAACTCCCTGGCCACCTCGTCGTTGGTCCTCTGGGAGAGAATCCGGAGCACCGTCAGCCCCGTCTCGTCCATGTGAATCCTCCGCCCCAGCGGGCACCAGCAGGCACAGCTTCCTTTGTCTGCTATGTCTCTCAGCTGCATCACGGCGATGCCAAGCACCCGGTCCTCGCGGGCGAAGCAGTAGTCCTTCACGCAGACCTGCAGCTCATAGCAATCTGGCCCGTCTTCATTACCCAGGATGCTGAAATCAGAGCAGATAGTCATATGAGAAGAGAAACCATAGTAACCAATTTAGTCCAAAGAAAGACACTACACAGATATGGTCACTGTACAATTCTTCTGCACGATAAATGCCTGCCTCACCCGAAGCATGTGCCTGTAGGTCACTGGAAGACCAGTGCAAGGTGGGAGCAGTTGTCCCATCGTAGCAGTAGATTTAACCTCTTCCTTACCCTAGTGCCACCTAAAGAAGGATACCTGAATGATCGCTACCAGACAAGCGGAACACCATACTGAAGCCATATGGTATGCGTCAGAAAGACTGTAACCAAGTTGAAGAGTACAGCATCTCTGTGAGTCCAAAGGACTTCGGACCCCAGACCCCGCCGTCCATCACTGAACCAACAGCCCCCACCATTACCCTCAACGCATGGACCCCCATCAGCTCTGAAGAGACCATAGGCACCATGAACACCATCCACTCCGGCTCCCCATCGGACCCGTGCCCCCATCACATCTTCAACAAAGCTGACTCCATCATCGCCCCCATCTCCAGAGCATCATCAACAGCTCATTCGCATCTGCCACCTTCCCCGAGAGCTGGAAACACGCGGAAGTCAGCGCTCTCCTGAAAAAACCCACGGCTGACCCCAACGACCTGAAGAACTTCCGCCCCATCTCTCTTCTCCCCTTCCCGGCCAAGGTCATCGAGAAGACCGTCAACAAGCAGCTGACCAACTTTCTTGAAGCTAACAACTTGCTCAACCCTTCCCAATCTGGTATTCGAGCCAACCACAGCACGGAAACCGCCCTCATCGCAGTCACCGACGACATCAGAACTCTGATGGACAACGGAGAAACAACCGCCCTCATCCTCCTGGACCTCTCGGCTGCCTTCGATACCGTGTGCCATCGCACCCTAATAACCCGCCTCCGCTCCACTGGAATCCTAGGACTGGCACTGGACTGGCTCATCTCGTTCCTCTTGGACCGAACCCAAAGAGTCTACCTCACGCCCTTCCGCTTAGAACCCACCGAGATCATCTGCGGCGTACCCCAAGGCTCATCGCTCAGCCCAACCCTCTTCAATATCTACATGAGCCCCCTCGCCGACATCGCTCGCAAACACAACATCAACATCATCTCCTACGCCGACGACACCCAGCTGATACTCTCCCTCACCAAAGACCCAACCACCGCCAAAACTAACCTACAGGAAGGGATGAAAGACGTCGCAGAATGGATGAAGCTCAGCCGCCTGAAGCTGAACTCAGACAAGACGGAGGTCCTCATCCTCGGACATTCCCCGTCCGCATGGGACGACTCCTGGTGGCCCCTCGGCTCTGGGCACTGTACCTGCCCCATCAGACCACGCACGCAACCTCGGATTCATCCTGAACCCCCTCCTCACTATGACCAAGCAAGTCAACACCGTCTCGTCTTCTTGCTTCCACACCCTTCGCATGCTCCGAAAAATCTTCAGTTGGATCCCCGCCGAAACCAGAAAAACAGTTACCCACGCCCTCGTCACAAGCCGCCTGGACTACGGAAACACCCTATACGCAGGAACCACTGCTAAGCTACAGAAACAGCTCCAACGCATACAGAACGCCTCCGCACGCCTCATCCTCGACATACCGCGCCACAGCCACATATCCGCCCACCTGAAACACCTGCACTGGCTCCCCGTCAACAAAAGGATCACCTTCAGGCTCCTCACCCACGCACACAAGGCCCTCCACAACATGGGCCCGGAATACCTCAACAGACGCCTCTCGTTCTACACACCCACCCGTCAGCTTTGCTCTGCCAGCCTTGCCCTCGCCACCGTCCCTCGTATCCGCAGAACCACCGCTGGAGGTAAATCCTTCTCCTACCTGGCAGCCAAAACTTGGAACCCCCTCCCCGACCACCTAAGAACTAACCAGGATCATCTCGCCTTCAGGAAGCGCCTCAAGACCTGGCTTTTCGAGCAGCAGTAACCCCCCCCCCCCAGCGCCTTGAGACCCTTGTGGGTGAGTAGCGCACTCTATAAATGCATTTGATTGATTGATTGAAAGGACAGGATGACTGCATTATTTATCAGTAGTAGGCTCAACATCACACACTTCACTGAGCACGCATTGATATGTAAGAGGAAAAAACAATCAAAACGCGTGTCTCTTTTGCGGATTCAAATGTGTCGCTGTTATAGGGATCCCTATACCCTCAAAGTACCTTAGATTCTTGAATTGTGGGCACACACAGAGGATTCCAATGGGCCTCATTCTTCATCTGCAGGCCCACCGCGAATTGGATGGATACAACTTAAATCATACATTGAAAGTTGATCTTGCTAATAAGGGCAAAGCCCAGAAGGATGTGAATCCAAGTAATTGTGATAGGAAAACGATCTAGTTAAAAGCATCCAAATGTAAACTGCCACTTAATTATTTAGATTCAGGTGTGCTTTAATGCATTGAAAACTATTTGGGTGGGCAGGGCATCCGTCAACAACAGTTTTGGAAAGACAGGAAACTTTAAATCACTAAGACTAGGCTTATCAAGCAAAAAGGTGTGTAAAGGAGGTTCAGCACAAACATCTTAAAGTTCATTAACATACACACGCAAATTACAGGAACCTGAAAAAGATGCTAAAACTGAGCAACGTGAAGTGGCAGGAAAAGCATGAGCTCGATAGGCGGCTCATGAAAAGGGACAGATTTAGAAATGATCATGCAGAAACTGATACAGGAAGAAAATGATTCTTAGGAACCTTCAGCAACAAAGCACCTAGTGTTAGATGTAAAATTAAGCCTATTGAAGGTACCTCTGAAAGGCTGGGATGGCTTCCACATGGCCCTTCTCTGTACCCATGTTCAACCCCTGCCTTATGCAAGGAGATAGCAAAATCAAGACCCTGCAGGATCTCATAGGTCAGGGCTTGCACTCACATGACTCTCACGTGCACAAGTGCATGCGAGTAGAATCTCCTGAATGGGACAGAGGTAAAGTGCAAGCCTGCGCATGTTGATAATGAGCAACAGCCAGGCCCTGGGCACGGAATCGTAAGGGAAATACACTAGGTCTCTTCTTGATGTACTTAATCACTGTGGTTTTGTTAAGGATCTGCATCACCTGGTCCTGAACATAGGGGAGATTGCTGCCCATCGCGAGGGGTACCCAAGAAGACTGACAGGGTAATAATTCTCAATGATTCTCATGAGCTTCTAAGAGGCCAGTGGAATGCCTGCTTCCCCAGAGGAGTGTCCTGTGAAGCATCCTAGGAAACATTCCTCGCTCTCCTCTCAGAAGGTTCTCTTCTAACACGCCAAAGTTCATCTGAGCACATACAAAACAAGATGGAGCGTGCACTAAGCAGAATCTCACAAAATTCATTTCTGTACATCCTGAGAAGCCAATAAAACTACATTAGTCCTAGGGCTCTTACCTGAGCCTGTGTGTAAAGTCATCAGGTCAAGAAGAAGTAAAACCACAGCCTGCAAAGTCCCCTCATGATAGTGACATGTGGACTGTAAAAAAACATACATTACCTATAGAGGGTCTAATTCCCTCTCCCAAACGTATGTGCCAAACCAATGATTTTGTGGGTACAGCCAATGAACAATATAAAGAATGTGGTATAAAGATATAAAATCCTATCTTGCAAAGATGTTAGCAAACCATGGAAAGACGGGCAGACACTCAGGAAGAAGAAGCTGCCAATAGATGCCAAGTGCCCAAATAGGAACAACATATAAACCTAACATTCCCCTGTGGTGCAGATAAGCCACTACCATTATCATAGTGGGTCTCCCATCTCTAACCAAACAGCTTTTATGAGGGGTACAGCGTACTGCCAGTCATGATGAAAACCCTAAAGCCATGACCTAAACCTTCCACCAACTGGTTGAATCCAGCTATGCAGACAGGCATGGATCTTCAAGATGCATACTTTCATATTCCGATGATAAAGGCAGTGGTCTCATCTTCATCTACAAGAAGTATATCTTTATCTAGATAACTAGTTTATCACAAAAAAGTCTACCTGCCAGGCACTGGCAAGTCTCTAATGTGCCACTCTTTCTGCAGGTTCGTTTTTCTAGAGCGCCGTTATGACGCCTGGTGGAGGACACGGGTGCGGGTGTCCGAACCGTACTCTTCTGCACTAGTGCTTTGGGAATTGTTGAACGGGTCAATGGGAACTTCTGCCCTTGTCTGTACTGATTTTAGAGCAGGCGAAACTGCTTCAACATTTCGCATGACTTATGGTGCCTAGATATGTCAATCTTGAAAAACAGTTTTGGAGGGAAAAGCAAATACAGAGAGACTTATTTTGAACTTTGAAACTAATGGGATATGCGTCTTGTCATAGCACTAATGCCCTGGTGAAGTTCAACAGCAAGAAAAGAGTTGGCTGTGTCATTTTACCATTATCTTCGGAATCTAATAAGACATAAGAAATATTTACTACGGGTGTCAAAACTATAATTACAATTTGATGGGACTTTTCCTGTTGATTGATACGAATTGGGGTGCATCCTGATTGAAAGTAAGCAAAACTGTATTTGGGCTTCCCAAGGCAAGATGCTCCACATCAACCACCCAGAGTTCAAAGACATTTTTTTTGGACTCAAGTAATACCTTTTTTAAGGCAAGTCATAGCTAAATGAGAATAACGGAGGCAGTCCCATTTACTCTGTCAACTAGTAACTCGTATCATTAAATGATTCCTGCAGAACACAATTCTTTCTGTGTCCCATCTAGATAGGAAGATTGATTTGGAAGCATATCATTTAAACAAAATAGTATAACTCCCATATCATCAGTCTTTCGACTCAGTGACTGCACTAAGACGACTTTTTTGAGGTGATGGATGAGGTGCAGTTGGTGACAGCTTCTCCTCGGGGGCAAGCATGCCTCCAATCTATCTGCAAGCTGCGAATATCTGACGGTTAAACTGGAAAGTACTTATTCTGCTTGACATGGAGCTCATGGGCAGGTTTCATTCTTACTTAATGAAGGCCTAGTTATGCTCCCTTATCAGAAATGATGGGTCAGAAGGGGACATTCAGGCCAACCAACACAAACAGCTCCATATCAAGGAGAGACTAGATGCCTTTAGTCCTCAATGATCTCAATAGAAAATATTATAACAATCCTCTACAAAACTGTCGGATATTTTTCCTGCATCACATCTGTTGTGTACGTTGTACATATACATATTGAAGAAGGTGGTACTGGGCGCGACACCATGGCGTCCTTGTACAAGCTATGAACTAGCTACTAAAATGGATTCCTTAAGTAGAAATCAATTGTTTAATTTGAAGGTATGGAGGATTTATCTTGATGAATTTATCCTGTTTTGAGACAGTATATTTTTATTTATTAATGATAAGGATAATAAAATAAATTAAAAATTGCAGTAAATGTGACTGTTACATAGTTGGGAACATATCATATATTGACTCTTGGCTTAAAATGAGTGACGGGTGGCCAAAGTGCTGGATGATGTGCACTGCATTCTGAGCGCTGGGGTCGTTGGCCTCTCTTTGCTGCAGAAATGACATTTCACACCATTGACCAATGAGTTCTTCTCAATATTTCGTGGCCAGGGTGAATACTGCAAGTGTGTGATGGTTTTGCCTCCTCCTTCCTGAGGTACTGGTCTCAAGTACTCATGCTGAATCATCTATTTCATCCATGCCCCTCGGGGTGTCCAAAGGCGTTGATAATGGCTTTTCATTCTTTAAATGGGACCACTTGTGCCTCTGGTGGAGGAGTTAGGCATCAATGCGTGTCATTAAACTGATGACCAACAATGGCCTGAAGACGCAGACTCAACAATCTTCGATTTGTTGACTTCATTGAGGGAGTGCAGGGCGGCAAACAGGAATGTTTCCAAGAGGAATAGTTGGGAAGGTTGATGCTGGTTGTGAAACTTTCTCCTTGGGCCACTCTGGAGCAAAGCTCGTCGGGCCCTGGTTCAGGGGCCTTTACCATGGCACCACCACGACCCGTTATTGTCAAAATCCTTAAATACAAAGACCAAGATTAAACCTTTACAATGGTATGGATCTTGGATGAGGTCACATTTCAAAATTAAGGTATCTCCAGTTTACACTAGGAGGGTTCAGCAGTAGGGGAAATTGTTTATGGGATTGAAACTGAGTTTAGAGTTATGGAAATCCAGTACATGCTCCTATATACAGCAAAGCTGAAGGTGCTTTTCTTTTCCAGGTCCTTCTTTGAAAGACCCAAGACGGCTTCAGATCGGGTGGTGGAAAGAGGAAGCCTGAACATCATCCTACATATCCTCAGCTGCCAAGTATGTGGGTATTCCCCCAGCGGCACGACCAACAGATTAGAAACACAGAAACAAGCATAGAAAATCATCCACAGCGGATCACTGCCCCTTGACAGATGGAGAGAACATCCCAGGCTAGCCTACTGGGTCTGATCTCTGGACCTCAGAAGTCCGATGCACCATGACTTTGCAGGCTACTGTTGATTAGGTTCCTTCTCAAGCACACATGTTGCTTCTCTTTATAGTTCTTGAGTATTTTTTCTCAGAATACTGTGCAGTATACTGTCCTCTTTTTACAGGAATCATTGAATACTTTATATAATTCTTCAGTGATGGGGTGGATGGGCAGGCTGGTTGCCTCCTCTTGAGCCTGGCCCACACCTCCAAGTATATAAGCTCCTACTCATGGATAGTGCACAACGGGTAGCTCCTTGCCCTTCTTCATTTTTCTTTTAGGGAGTAGTGCGGTCTAAGGGACTCTTGGCTCGTCTGGTTTCGGCAACTAACAAACAAGTTACTTACCTTTGGTAACGCCTTATCAGGTAGAGACTATACCTATAAAACTAGGGCCCAGATAAGTTTTCCACACCAGTGGTCATTGTTCTTAATGGCTATGTGCTTCTGGCATGGAAAGTCACAAAAAGAAAGTGTCAGCACTCTGGAGTGGAGAAGTGATAGCCAGAAGGAAGGACATTCTCACAGTAAGGATAATTGTGTTAAGGGTCAACGGGGGCACGCAAAAGAAAAGTCTGAACAAGATTTCAGTCTCACTAGGGCATAATGAAAGGGGAATGTGAAAACATATGTTGCAAACCTTTTAAGAACCTATTTACAATAGGGAATTTGAAAAGGGATGGCTGGTCAGGCAGCTGCAGAAAGGTAGCCACTAAGAGTGCCAAGAGCAGAGCCTTGCTAGGCAAGGAAAATAATAAAAAGAAGAACCTGAGAAAGAGGTGCAGAAAGGAGATCTGTCTGCTTTTCTGTGCACCTTGCTGCAAATTTTCTCCAACAGCAGGCGTATGTTGTCTTGCTGGAGGGACGCCTGGCTGCCAAAATAACATCGCAGACCTTTGGAGGAAAGTCAAAAGCTGTCAACTGTTGCTGCTCAATCTCCATGCATGAAGGCCGAGATTGGACCGGTTCGGGTGAAGAACCCTTCCCTGTTGCTGGGCATGCTCAACAGCTCAGGATACCAGACTCTACGTGCCCAGTCCGGAGCCACAATAATGACTCAGGCCTGGTCGTACTTGATCTTCTTGAGAACTCTGGCAAGAGTGGTATAGGGGGAAAGGCATACAGGTGACCTGAGCGCCACTTGAGACAAAAAGTCTCACCGAAACCTAGGACCAACGCTGAAACATTAGTATCATGGCCTGAATGTCCTGGACTCGCCATTCAGCAGGATAAGCCCGAAACTGCACTGTGTCCAGAACAGCTCCGATGCAGCGGAGCGATGTGTGACTTCCGGACATCGATAGTGAATCCCAGGCTATGCAGGAGGTCCGCATGAGTCTGGAGGTGGGAGACGACAGTCTGGTGAGCCAGCCTTCAACGGCCAGTCCTCGAGACAGGGGAAGAGTGGCAATCCTGATCTCCACAGATGAGTTGCAACCATCACCATCATCTTGTTGAACACCCAAGGGGAGCTGGAAAGGCCAAAGGGGAGCACGGTGAGCTGAAAGTGCTTGTGACCCAGCGTGAACCACAGGTAACGTCTATATGCAGGCAGGACAGGGATGTGAACATATGCATCCTGCAAATCCAAAGCTACCATCCAGTCTCTAGGGCGGACAGGACTGAGCGAGAGTAGGCATTTTTAACTTCTCCTTTTTGAAGAAGCTGAGAGGATAGGAAGTAGGCCTTCAACCTTTTTGGGCACCACACAATAGTGGTAATAGCAACCATGACCTACTTCTGGCATCAGCACCCTCTCTATAGCACCCCTGGCCAAAAAAGCCATCACTTCCTGGCAGAGAAGGGAAAGATTATCCTCCGTCTTCCTGTTGTTTGAGGGAGGCATGGTGGAAGGAGAAGTGTCGAAGGAGAGGGCGGGCCGGTGGTGTCAGAATCTTCGTAATCAAGACCGAGGAAGGTCAAGGTGGTACAACGGGCGTCAGTCTGGATCCAGAAATGGATTCTTGGGGCCCTACTGCCATCAGGGCCAGGGTCGCCAGTGTGGAACCAGAAGGGACCCCAGCTGACCCCTTGGGGCCCAAAAGTGCCCCTGAGGGCTTTGCCCATCCAAATATGAGGCGTATGCCCTCATAGAACTCTTCTAGTTGGGCTGGGGTCACTCCAGCTCCCAGAAAATCGGGTCCAGACGCAGGCTCTACTGTGGAGCCAGGCCTTGAATGTGGACGCTCCCTCATCTCATTAGCTGACGAATGTGAAGAAGTCAAAGATCTCTTTGACGCCTTCTTCTTGTGGTGGAACTTACTTGAGTGGCCCAATGACTTTGAGTGCGACAAAGATCTTCGATTCCACAACTGCTCCTGGAACCTTCCTCTCAACCGGGACCTCAATTGTTGTGGCGTCACCATCAAGGGCTTCGAGGTTGTGGTCACGTTTATTCATGCCACACCAGGAAGAAAAACCTCAAAAAGCACTCAACAAAACACAAAAATTTTATTAAAAAAATGACTAAGTGTGCTCTTCTACGGATCTGCGCTGGCTAGCGCATAAAGAAAAGAACTGAAGTCAGCGTGCCTAGGTGGTGACTACATAGACACTACGCACATCACTTCCAGCACGGACGACACCCTGCGGAGAGAACGACGCCACCTACCGGTGCACAGGGGTAATGCTCACAAAAAAAATTCCGGATCGAGTTTGAGGCCTGGGGATAATTTTAAGGCAAGGAACCTGTGGCTAGAAGCCTTTATCAGATATAATTCTTTTGGGTAATCATTTTTAATTTTGGAAGAAATGTGCTTTGGGCAGATATTAGGAAAGGGTCTCTGGAGGAGGCAATCCTATTCAGAAAAATATGCTTTTTACAAAATCAACATGGAGTAATGGACACAGCTCTTGGCAGATGTAACACAAATCCAACACGGTTACTTACCTCTGCATGTTTGCTGGGGCTCCATGAAATCTGGCAATATTGTCATCCGTCTTCTTGGGAATATACCTCTACGATAGGCTATTCAACTGTTTTGCCACATAATCAAGTCTTTGTCCCCATCGCCGACTTTGATAGGCTAGTCCGCACACCCATCTTGGTGCAGAGATTATCCATGTTGTCCCCCACTGAGCTGGTAGTGGCTGACAGATCTCCGTCCAGGTAAGTGGAGCTTCAGTGCATGGTGGCTCACAACATCAGACATGGTTGATATCGACAGTGAAGGAGTAAAACAGCACTCTCTATACACTACTGGCTCAACTGAGTCCCTTATGACGTTATAGAAAGCCTTTGATCTAGTGTTTAGCGGAAGGATTATAATGTAACTTTCCAAGCGCAGAAGGGATATGCAGAACAGGCGCGCATTCTTGAGACTTTAATTCATGACTGGGAATGTAGCTATCACACCTTGGCTGATGCATCCATGCTGCATGATCTAGAGGGTGCCAAGACGAGACTTCAGTCGGATTATAATGGATGAATCTAGACTGATGTAAATGGCATTTCAGTGCCTGGTTCATGATTTTGGAAATGAAGCAGACAAACATGTACACTGGCTCAGTCAGAGGAAAGAGGGTGGTCAAAGTACAGGTGGTGTAAGAGGTAGAGTGGGTGATCTGCTCATGGACTGATTTCAGGTAGCACAGGAATTCACCCGCTTCTAAAAAATCTTATATGGTTTCTCTGAGCCGTCTTGTCTAGAAGTCTTTGTGGGTTTATGGCTAATCTTCTGATACCCACTTATCATTACACAGGGAGAGGTCTATCCTTGATGAGACGATCTCCCTCACTGAAATAAGTGAAGCTTTAAATCAGTGCTTAATTGGTGCTTGTTGTTTCCTTTGCTGAGCACCAGCACTTATTTTTGAGGGCCGGGGCTTACTCTTCTGCCTCAAGCATTTGCTGCGACCAAAAGACACATATGGGAAAGGGAGATGAAGGGAAAAACGAAAAAGCGTCACAAAGAGAGAAAGTAGAAAGCTGCAAGAGTGAGCTGGAGGGGCAAGTAGTTGCTTTATGTGGATTGAAGAGGCCCGAGATGGCTTCAGGATTATGCTGCCTGAGTATTCTGTGTTCACAGATTTAATTGTAGCAGCCGCGTGTTTGAGGAGGGCTTTGGGCACCGGCACCTTTTTATTTACAAATTAAGCACTGCTTTAAATTAAGTAAAGCATTAAATTAGCTAAAGTTGAGCAAAACCCTGGACCGCAACTGGTTCACCGCCAAATTCTTCAAGAAGTTTTCGACAGTCCTCACATCCCACTTACATGTGTTGTATGAGACCATCTTAAAAGGAGCTGAGCCTTCTTTTTTGGATGAAGGTTGACCACTATTCCGTTGAAGCTAGGACATCTAACAGTAGATGCAAATCTTACAGACCTTTCACCCTTACTAACGTGGAAGTAAAAGTCTTTTCTAACATCACTTTATGTCAGGTAGGTCTAAGCCGCAGAACATGGGGTGTTTGTTTAACGCTCTGGATAGGCTAAGGAGGCCCTTACGAGTGTTGTTGATGAACTGAGATAAAGCATTCTGCTTGCCATGGGATCATCTTTTTGTTGGTCTAGATTGGATGAATCTAGGCCCCACATTTATGAAATATGTTTGGCTACTATAGGGAGCATCTAGAGGTGCAGTGAAGGTTAATGGGGTGCTTGCATATTCTTTGGTATTAGAAGGTGTACTAGACGGGGCGCTCTCTGTCACCCCTGTCTTTTGCATTGGACCCCAAGAGCAGAAGATAAGTCCTTCACTTTACACTGATTACAGGCTTGCCCTTTTAAGCCTGAAGGAATGCTCTGCCCCATGGGCTGAGGCTCCTCTGAACTCCACTGGTAGATCCTAGGGCCTCAAAAGTAATTATATTAAGACTGATGTATTCCTGATGTATGGTGGAGTCACTTTGGAGGCATGGACCTCCCACTTAGACATTATCATTGCACGAACAAGGGCCCGCTTCTCAGGAGTATTAATTAAAGAGTCTGAGCACCAATGTTGATGGGAGAACATGGCTTCTTTGGAGATCTTTAGAATAAGTCTCTTTACCATTGTCTTTACTAGAAATATCTATATTTAAATCTTTATACACACTGCAAAACTATCTTTGTCAACTCCAAGTGCTTCTTTCTCAAACAGCTGTAGCACTGCAAGAGGCTTTACCTGGGGAAATAAAGCCCAAAAACACCAGAGCTGCCTTAGGAGTAGGCTCGATTGATGTACTGCAGTGATTCTGAAACAGGTTGCTGTGCATCTACTGAACAGTCACAGGACCGCTTTTTAGTGCTCTTGTGGATTTCTTGCTTTTGGACAGGCACAGGTTGTATGTGCCATCACCCGCCACAACCATGTGCAGACAGTACCCTTCACTGATCGCACTGCCCTCATGAGTTACCTTCCCAGGCAATCTCTGCTAATAGAAAGCACTGTTTACCCCAGGGTGGATGGCGGTCTCAGTATCAGTCTTGGGCAGACAGAATGGTTAAGTGCTGCTATCCCTCTGCCAGCCAATGCAGCTTCACTCAACAGACAACACCATTTGCGCCCGAGACATCGTTTCCAGTCCATGGTTTTCCCATGTCAGTCTGGGCTTTCAGTCAATCACAGGTGCTCAAACACTGACCACTCCTCACAGGATCTCATTCCGTTTCTGTGATTGGCTTTGAACACCAGAGTGGTGCAGTTCTTTGCCTGTTTACTGCAATTACTTGATTTGTGGATGAACACAGCAGTTCTAATAATTTAATTCCCAAAAGACAAAATAGACCGTAGCATAAAGGAGATGTGTTTAGGGTATATTCTGAGCCATCTTTAGGAAATATTGGATCCATGCATTTTCCAAATAAAATCCAGCAAGCGTTCTCATCTATTGGTTGAGCCTATTCAAGTGGTACATTCCTACTTGGATGAGAAGGTTTCTATGATGAAGCAAGCAACTATCAACTGTGGGTGAGGTGCCTTCTAATATGGATTTATACATATATATCATGTGATAGGAGATTATAGAATCGGTTATTCCCAGATCGGGAGCCCATGCATCTGTCGTGTTTAGTTGTATCAGGAAAGACGTGTGTTGGCCAACTCCTCTCACAGTCCTGATAGGTGTATATGTATATCATGTGACAGTCCATGATTACCCAAGATACCCAAATATGCCATATTTTATGGCATCCACATGAACGAGAAGCCTTCCACAAACAAACTCTTAGTGAATTTTGACATGAGCAATGACTCACATTTGGACCAGTTAATAGGGCTTCCAGAGAACACCAAAATTCAAACATTAATTATGTCATCATGCGGATTGAGGTGTTTGGTTAGGTACGGGTATGCAGAATGTCATCCACATACAAAATAGTTTCTGATGCCCCCTGGGAATATCTATTTCCACACTTTTTTAACACAGTCAGATTTTAGCCTCCAATGGTTCCAGGGCTAGGAGAATACAGGAGTCCTGTGCTGAGACAATTGAGCTTTGCGGATGTCATACAACTCTACAGGAAACCCATGATCTCCCTGGACACTGCGAGCACTCACTGCATCAATAGTTTTGGCAAGTTCCTCCTCAGGAATGCGCTTCCCTTGTCAGCTTGGGCACAGGGACCTGGGCTGTGAAACAGGAATACGTCTTGAGTTGGTACTTGGTCATAATCATAAAGACAGTTGAAGAAGATTGCAAATTCCTCCATAATTCTTACTGGGTGCAGAGTAGGCTGCTGCAGTGAGCACAAAGCACCAGTAGCGCCTAAAGTGACTCCCGCTGAAGATGCTGTGTGATGAGTAATCTGCTTGCCTTCTTCCATAACTCACAGTTCCTCATATTCAGTTAGTGCAGCGTAACCTCCACCTTAGTTGAGAAAAAGGCATTATAGGTACATTTTTGCATGTTGCAGGTTTCCAGGACGATAGGGTGGTGTAGAAAAGTGCCCCTTTTGACATGGTCACCCCCACTTTTTGCCGAAGTACTGATGCTTTTCGACAGAGTGCACTGGGTACCTGTTAACCAGGCCCTAGTGTCAGTGCTCTTTCCTTTAAAACAAGGCAAATGTCTAACTGTAACCCCACTGGCAAAGGACTTTAGCACTCCTGTAAGTCTCTAGTAAATGGTACCTCTGGTACCTACGGAATGGGTACTAAAGCAGTTCCCTAGGGGCTGCAGTATATATTATGCCACCCTGAGGGACCCACTCTAAAACACACGCAGACTGCCACTGCAGAATTTGTGAAATGGTGCAAACCATTTTTAAAACACGACATGCCCATATCACAGCATATAACATATGCAACTCACCCCTACGGCAGGCCTTAAGAGCCCTAAGGCAGGGTGCATTATATTACATGTGAGGGCACATCTGCATGAGCATATGTGATGTCTAGTTCTATTACTAGATATTGCAAGTGACCGGGTAGCCATCTTAAGAACAAGTACTGGGCACTGGGAAACACGAGTTACCCAGCTACATGATGGCTGCACAGAAACTAATGGTGTTCGATATCAAACACCTCATCTTAATAAATCCATACTGATGCCAGTATCTGACCTATTATGACATACACCCAGAGGGCATCTTAGAGGTACCCCCTGAAAACCTACTAGTACCTAGCCTGCCACCACAAACGAGTTTCTGACTCCCTGCAGGTAAGAGCCCATGCTCTCGGAGGCCAGAAACAATGCCTGCTCCAGAGAAAGGTGATCACACTTCCTCCAGCAGGATGGCTAGTGAAGTTAGCATATGAAGGCCAGAGGCTTCAAAGTATATGCTGCCCTTGATATGCAAGCCTGGCTTCTCCCCAGACCTGGAGAATGCCACCCCCTGCTCTAAGGCCCATTTGGCACCAGAGAAGGTGGGAAATTAGTTATTCAGGAAGCGGGTTTTACTTCTAGGCTAGTCATAACCCTAAGGTGGGCTACTTGACATGGACACTCAAGGAAGGGTTCCACCATCTTGTTTCTGGTGGAATTAGGAACTACGGGTCAGAAATAAGCCCACTCCCCACAGAAAGTGGTCATATTCAGGGTGTAGACACCCCTGTGTTAACTAGCTCATTAGCTACTACACTACATACCCCAAAACACCCCTAAATTCAGTACTTAGTGGTCCCCCTTACACCAGGAAACCAAATTTGACTACCTGGGAACAGAAGGACAAAGAAGTGCCATCAATGCAAAAACTGTGGGCCAGCACGGAAACTAGTGCCAAACCCTGCCATGCTGCTGCTCTCCCAACGATTCCAAGAAACGACTCGTCCTGCGCTGGCCAGCCTCACCAAACCCTTAAAGGTCTGTCCAGCACGTCGCCAACCAAGGAGCCATCTCTCTGCATCTGCAGGCACTGACCACATCTGCCGGGTTCACCGTTTTGCTGACCATCGGGTTGACTGAGGGAGCAACTCGCCAGGAGGACAACATTGAGGGTCCAGAAGATCAGCCCCATCGATTCACCAAGTCTTGAGACGCTGAGCCTTCCTGCACCACTACCTGGGGTACCGGAGCTTGTTGTGTGCCCAGCCCAGACACCACTGACGCCAACACAGATCTTCTGACGAGGTACATCAGGATCTTCGAGACCATCACCAAAAGGAGCCCTGCAGTCACCCAAAACCAAGTGAGCCTCTGACTTGAGCGACCTGCCGGACAAAACACTTCTGCACCCGAGCCCTCCAGCCCGGGTCCATGTCAACCGACTGTGTCTTCGTGCCTCAGTGTCCCTCAAGAACCAAGCCACCCGCGGATTCTGCTAGACTGGTCCCCCAGTCCCTGCTTGCAGTCTTTTCATTTGCAGATACTACCCCCTTGACTTTATGGCGTAGTGCTCAAGGCTACCAAGGCGACCAGCACCTCTGCACCCAGACACGCCACGGGAGGTTAAACCAAACTGCTGGTGGTTTCCTAGACCTTTGTCCCTAAGCCCCTTAAGTCCAGGAGAAGAACTTTGAAAACAGTTTGCAAGTATTTCAATGCAGGGTATGTTTCTCCCATAGGATAACATTACCGCGTTCAAAGCTCATGCCTCAAATCTGACAGCTGTGACTTTCTACTGTTTTACCTATAAAAAAAGTTATACCGTCTAACGTACTTACCCGGTAATAATGATTTTGGTGTCAAAATATATATAAGTATCTGTGGTTTTTTTCTACATTGGTCTTAGATTTCTTATTGAGTGTGTGCCTCATTTATTGACTCTGTGTGAACAACAAATGCCCAACACTCCCCTCTGATAAGCCTCAGCTGCTCGAGCGCACTACCACAAATACAGCGCTTGTGACTATTAAAGCAAGCCCCTGTAAACCAATAAGGGTCGTCTGAACTACTTGCATGGTGTACCCTTATACTTGGTATACTACATAAATAGCCAGCTTCCTAAAGGCGGGAGTTCCATTTTACCTTAAAATGAGGTCTCTCATCTCCTTTTCCAGGTTCTGCTGTGTCCTTTTAGACTTCAGATGGCTTACTGCGGACTCTCATTATTTTGCCCCTGATAAAGCACTTACTCCGACTCTGAGCATTTGATCAGATATGATCAGATGTCACAGACTCCTTGTAATCCTCAAGATAGTCAGTGATTAAATGTAGTTTCATTTTGTCTTCTGGCACCACAGTCTGACCTATGGGGCATGGAGACCCAGGTTAATGTGCAAACTAACTGGGGACTAGTTAGAGATATCACCCCCAAGAACTACACTGGTCACCACATATTAAAAACAAGTTTGCAGAAGCCAGAAAAAATGTAAATGCATACATGTGGCATCCACATATCAAGTAAAGAAAAAGTCTGGTAAGGCTCTTTCCGGTAGAGACTCTGTCTAGTCACAGGTTATTCACCTTTTCAATATTCCCAGGCATCAGACTGGATCTGGAAAGTTTTTTTTTTCAGCAGTACCCCTGTGCACATAAAGGTGACGCTGACACCCTTCCACTCTGGAAATGACATGCAGGGCCTATGTAGGCGCCACTCCCGCACTCTGACGTAATTTGCTTTTGAGACTGTCTGTGCTCCCAGGCGCAGAGCCCCACAGCAATTCACTAGATACCTTGCAGATTCCTAGACGTGGGATAATATTAATGGATAGAGGCCAATCACAGAAGGAAAAGAATGGGAGGGTTGTGAGAACCCCGCAGCTAGACAGACCTACCAGAAAGAGCGTGACCGTTGGCAAGTGTTAGAAACGGGGTCTCTAGTTGCCAGTGGTTTGCACCCTGTCCAAGTAGGGACCCTCACTCTAGTGAGGGTAAGGGAGTCACACAGCTAAGATAACCCCTGCTCACCCCCACTTGGCTTATCTCAGAGGCAATGTGTAAAGTATTTGTGCGCACACACACACAAACAGTGAAAACACCACAAAGTACTCCACACTAGTTCTGAAAAATAGCCATTATTTATCTGAGTAAAACAAGACCAAAACAACAAAAATCCAACGTACAGAAGTAAAGATTTCAAAGATTAAATGTAGTATAGCACTTAGAAGCACAACAGCTACAAAGGGGGATGTAAGGAGCTGAGTTCTGGTTGCAGTAACCCCACCCCTGCCCCACCCCATTTATACACATTTTGCCTGTTTCTTGTAGATACAACTTCGACTGAAGTGCACTGGGTTCCTGCTAACCAGGTCCCCAGTGCCAATGTCTTCCCTAAAACAAGACACCTGGGCACTTGATCCCCAAGTGACCAGGCCCTTAAGCCCCTTATAGGTCTCTAGTAAATAGTACCCCTGGCACCTAGGGCATGGATTCTGAAGAGAGCCCTGCAGCACAACTTGTGCCACTCTGAGGGACCCATTATGCAGACTGCCATTGCAAGCTGAGTGACAAGGTACTCTCAAAATTGAAAACACGACATAGCACACAGCTTATGTGCCATGTCCCCTAACACAGCATGCAATATATGTAAGTCACTCATCTAGCAGGCATTACAGACCTAAGGCAGGGTGCATTATATTACATGTGAGGGTATATATGCATGAGAAAATATGCCCCTACTATGTCTTTGTCAATTCCTAGATATATTAAGTGTACAGGGAAGCCATTTTAAATGCAAATGCTGGACACTGGTCACTACGTTCCCCAGATACATGATGGCTTCTCTGAATCCTGGGATGTTTGGTATCAAACATCTCAGAATAATAAGCCCTTCACTGACCCCAGTGACGTATTTATTCAAAACTGCATAGAGGGTACCTTAGAGGTGCCCGCCTGAAAACCTACCAGCTACTTGTGTGCTGACCGACTGGTACTGACAGTTTAGCAAACACTGATGAGTTTTTGGCCCTCAAAGGTGAGAGCCAGCGCTCTTGAGGGCCTGAGAAAAACGCCAGCTCTGGGCAGAGGTCTGATCTTCCTCTCCCAGGCAGGATGGACATTCCAGGGCAGGGAGCTTCAAGGGCCCTGCCACCTTTGAATTGCAACCCAGGTCTCTCCAGATGGTGAAGATGACCAACCCCCATGTCCTGACCCCACTTTTGGCAGCAGCACAGGCGAGAAAATTAGCCAAATTAGGAGGAATGCCCACTCCATGCCAATCCTACCCCTAAGGTGGACAAGCGGAAGTACACAATACTTTTAGCATTCCTCCATCTTGGTTGGAAGGAATTTGGCAACTAGGGTTATGGTTATGCCCACTCCCCAGCAGAAGTGGTCATAAGAAGGGTATAGTCACCATTAAGGTGGTCAGGCCATTGGCTACCACCTGGCATTCCCTGTAACGCCCCTAAATTGAGTATTTAAGTGGCACCCCGGAACCTTAGAACTCAGATTTCGATAGCCTAAGAAGACCCAGACAAAGAAGAGTTCCACCGGCAGAAGAGGAAAATAAGAAGCAGCTGAACATGAACCAGCCCATCCGGCCTGCCTGCTGGACCTCAAATGATCCTGCACAAGAAGCCAACTCATCCAGCCTTCAATAAAGACTCAAGTCTCCAGTCGGCAGCGGACCTGCCCTGAAAGAAGAAACTCCAAAGCAAAAACTCTGAAGCTGCTGAAACCCTGGAAATCCAACACCAGAAGTGACCACTGCACCCGGCGTCCATGACCCAAGGTTAAGCCAACCAATGGTGCCAACGTGGGTCCTCAGCTGCCCAGAGACCGAGTCCAGTGTGGTCTGACTAATCTTGGACTCTCCCTGGATGCCTGCAGCCTCCGCACACAGGCCCCCTTTCCCACAGGCTTGTGAAGAGAGAAAACCTGACATATCCAGCAACCACTGCATTCGTGTACCCTAACCCCAGCTGAGGTGGGTCACCGGTGCCAATGACATCCCCTGGCTCCTAAGAGCTCAAGTCCACACTGGGTCCAACCCTGCCGGACTGTCCAACAATGCCTGCAGCCATAACACACAGGACCCCCGGACCGCAAGTGCTCTTGGAGGTGAAACCTATAGACACCCCTGCATCCGTCGCCCCTGGGCAAAGGAGAAGGGGACCAAAAGTGCGCCTAGGTCCCCGAGCACCCCAAGTCTACTACCTACCTGCTTGTTGACCGTGACTGGCTTCCTAGCTAGAGCCTGCTGCCTGTCTTCACGAGAACCAAACTCCCATAGGAAACCACTGGGAACTGTCACCTTACTGCACCAGAGAGCCCCAGTGCCTCCTGTTGTGACCTGTTGGTGTGGATCTGATCAGTGCCCAGTACTTACCCTAACTCACCGAGATTGGCTTCGTAAATTGTTAACCTTGTGTATCCTAAACATTGTTTTCCTCTATAGAATAACATTGAGAGATTTCTGAAAATTGCACTATTTCTGAAACTGCAAAGTATTTATGCTTAAAAGTCCACTTACCTGATTACGAAGTTCTTGGGTTTGAAACATATATAAAAAGAATTGTTATTTTTCTAAACTGGTTTCAGATTTATTCTTTGAGTGTGTCTCAATTATTGCCTCTGTGAGTACAACAAATGCTCAGCACTACCCTCTGAAAGGCCTAACTGCTTGCACACACTACCACGCATAGCGCACTAGCCCTATCTACTTTTGCCTCTGTAATACAAATTGGGGATCCACTGGACTCTCTGCCCAGTGTACTTTGTTTTAGTGCACTATACAGAGACCCAGCTTCCTACCTTGGTGGAACAGCGGTGGGGTCTGCGACTTTGCATTTGCTGATACCACTTGGTCAATAAGGCACTACACAAGTAAATCAAAAAATAGCTTTTTGTTAAATTGCATTTTTTAAATTGGGTATTTTTCCAAATTCCTAAAAGTACTGTTATGGCCCTGGTTGGGTCCCTGTAGCTGAACAGTAAAACTTTTAAAAACTTACTTTAGTTAGGACTGCAAAAACCTGTGTTAGGAATTTTTCTCTAGCTCAAAAAGGTCCCCACTTTAGTAACAATGCGTACCTCAGAAGACAGGACTGTGGAGCTCGACCTCAGCCCTCACCTTAAATTGTCTCACAAACAGTTAAGGACCCTCTGTAAAGGGGACAAAATAAAAAACGGACTCAAACCCTACCAGTGCAGGGCTCCAGGGGCTACTGGCAGAGTACGAGCAGGCCCATCCTGCAGATGAGGCCACTGACCCTGTTGATCAGGGGGGAACTAGACCCTCCAACATTTAAAAAAGTGGAGCCTGAACCACAAGTGTCTAGGATACATCCCACCTAATGAGGACTCGGATTCCTCAAGGTCCAGAGAAACACACTGAAGAGGAGATTCTTTTAGGGAGATAAGCTAGGAGACTTGCCCTGGAACACAGCAATAGAGAAAGAGAGAAGAGAAATGGGTTTAGCGCACATGAATGGTGGCAGCAATCTTATAACCAGGGAAAGAGAAGAGCACTTTGACCCTAAAATCCCCAAAAGGATTGTCACCCAAACATGAGGAAGGTGATGATATCACCAAAAGGTTCACATCGTATAAGAGGGCCTGTGTTTCCAGACACCTTCACAAAAAGCACTGGGGCTCTCTCCTTTGGGAAAGGTTCTCAGGAAAGTGCAGGGTTAGACTCCTGACACTGAATGAGGCAGATGCTAAGTCCTATAACCTCATGAAGGATACCCTGATTTGGACTTACCAATGAGAAATATAGAATCAGGTTCAGGGAAACTCACAAAACCCCAATTCAGTCCTGGGTTGATTTTGTGGACTTTATGGACTTTTCAGTGAAGACACTAGGTGGTTGGTTAAAGGGAGATGGGCTTTATAATTTGATCAGTTCTAAGAAGTTGCATCAATACCTAGTGGACCCAGGGCCAGTCTCTCCTCCAGAGCTGGGGAGGAAGGCTAATCATTGGGTTATAACTAGGGTGTACAAGACATGACATAGAGGGGTAACCACAAGAAAGGCCCTCTCCAGAGAAAAAGGCGGACAACCCTAAAATAAAGAAAAGGAGTCTTCTGTAGGCCCCCAAAAATCTGTTCAGGAGGGTGAGTCTCAAGACACATCACAAAACAAAAGTGGGTACCAGGGTAAAAGTTAGGATGCCCCTAAGGCATGGTGCTTTAACTGTAAGCAGACAGGGCACCGAACAAAGGACATTGCCTATCCTAAAAACAAACCCACTAGTAAATCCCCAGGGGTTGCTATTGTAGCCATAGGAGATGATTCCTCAGAGGAGGAGGTCCTCTTAGCTTTTAATTGGAAAGTGGGACCAACAGGTCAGTTGGAGATTCCTGAGGGGAGTAAACACTTTCACCACCTACTGGTGAATAGAATCGCAGCCACTGTCCTGAGAGATACCTGTGCCAGTCACACTGTTGTGCATGACAGGCTGGTACTCTCAAACCAGTATGTCCCAGTCTTTGTAGGGTCTAGAGTGAGTTCATTCACTGTCTAGAGTGAATGCACAAACAGTCCAACTGTCGCCCTGACCCAGACGTGTATTCAGCAGACAGGGAGAGGCACAGAATGGTTAAGCAAGAAAATGCCCACTCTCTAAGAGGGGCATTTTCAAACTAACAGTTAAAAACCACTTCACCAAAAGATGTATTTTTATATTGTGAGTTCCCCACGCTCCTCATATCTATCTGCTCCCAATGGGAAATTACACTTAAATATATTTAAAGGCAATCCCCATGTTACCCTATGGGAGAGATAGGTCTTGCAACAGTGAAAACTGAGTTTAGCAGTATTTCACTATCAGGACACGCAAAAGCACACAAGTACATGCCCTACCTTTTAAAATGCACTGCACCCTGCTTATGAGGCTGCTTTAATCCTATTTTAGGGGTGACTTACATGTAGTATAAGGCAATGTTTGGTGCACTTGCCAGGTCGAAATGGCAGCTTAAAACTGCACACACAGACACTGCAGTGGCAGGTCTGAGGCATGTTTACAGGGCTACTCATGTGAGGGGCACAACCAGTGGTGCAGGCCCACTAGTAGCATTTGATTTACATGGCCCTGGCACACATAGTGCACTTTACTAGGGACTTTCCAGTAAATCAAATATGCCAAACATGGATAAACAGATCACCAATACAATTTAGACAGGGAGCACTTGCACTTTAGCACTGGCAAGCAGTGAAGTGCCCAGAGTCCTACATCCAGGAAAACAAAATTCACCACAGGATCAAAAACGGGAGATCAGAAGAAAAAAGCCAAGAGCTGACGGGTGTAACTGTAGCCTGTTCTTCTGAGAGAGAATTCTAGCTGCAGATTCATCACATGTTGAATGGATACCGAAGCAGTACCTACTGGGGGCGAATGCACTTAAACCAGGAAGTGTCAGGACCGAGCGGACTAAATGTCCCTTTCGGTGAACTTGACCGTCCAGGCAATAGTGCTTAGAGCGGGTGAGTCAGAGCACAGAAGGCCACAGGGTGATGGTTTGACCAATGTGAAATGGTGTCAGTTTGTCCTGGAAGAAAGTGGTGTATGGTGGAGTGGCACAAAAACCTTGAAGATCACTCACCGCCAGAGGCGACGGCGATGAGGAACAGTCTTAATGGTGAGGAGCTGTAAGGGACAGCTGTTAAGTGGCTCAAATGGAGTGCACATCAGACAAGTCAGGACCAGATTAAGGTCCCACTGCGGCATGACAAAGGGAGAAGGAGAAACATGTGTTTAAGCCCTTTCATACATCGCATCACAACAGGTGAACTGAACAAAGAGTGCTGATCTGGTAACCGTAAAAAGGCTGAAAGATAACTCTTAATTATTCCCGAAGCAAAGCCTTGCAGGGATAGTGAACAAAGAAGAGAATGTCAGATAACTTGGCTTGGAGGGGATCTATGTGGTGTGTACTGCACCAAGCCAAAAATCAGGAGTACACAGTTTTCATCTAGGGATGCCTGGCTGCCAACATAACATCAACCACCTCTGAAAGAACTTCGAAGGGGTTTAGCTGTCGCCACTCAATCTCCACGTATGAAGGTGGAGATTGTGAAGGCCCAGGGGAAGAACCCAGCCCTTTTGCTACAACAACAGGTCCTCTCAATATACAAAACTGATGGATGGAATGCTTGAATTATTCTCAGCCACTGGTTATTACTGGGGGCAGCATCCAAGTCCATTGTTTTTTTGCACACCATGCAACCTTAGTTTGTTTAGATTCAGCCATGTGCAAATCAGTCTTGACCCTTCTTCAATGGGAACAGACCACCTGAACTCCCAGGCCAGGTCCGCCCTGAACTGGAACACAAGCAACCTAAGATCGGTTTCACGCTAGTAAGGGCTCATCAGCCAGGTATAGCTTGGGTCCAGTGACACAGTGTGCGAGGGACCCACCTCTGTGCATACCAATCCCACATAGGGCGACGCATTAAGTATACAAGAAAGTGATGGATGGAATGCTTGAATTAATCTTGGCCACTTATAATTACTCAGAACCTGGCTGATGATCCTCAAACCAGGAGGGGCGGGGAGGCCTAGAGAAGGAGCAGTAGCCCTACTCTCTTTGGATCGCTAGTGAGCGGAATCAGCCTTATCCCCAAACAGGCACACCCTGTTGAAGAGCATGTCCATCAGGGAGGACTGGACGTCGTCAGAGAACCCAGTGGATCGCAGCCATGCATGGCGGTCAATGGCAGCACTGTGCCAACAGCATGCCTGATGGAATTAGTGGTGTCCAAGCGACAACGAATCTTGAATTTGGCTGCATAACGACCATCCTGATTTGTGTGGGCCAGGACTGGGCACTGGTTGTCAGGCAAACCAGGGAGGAATTTTGCCACCATATTCCAAATGGCATGTGATTAATGCCCAAACAAGCAGCTGGTGGGCCAGGCTAGTGGAGAAAGTCTTGCAAATGTTTGCACATGTTTAGATTCCCTGTCCTTGTACCACAAGTGGGTTTGAGCAAGGGCCCTAATGGTGGTCCACTGCGGTCAAGAAGCCACCACTGCAGATATTTTGCAGCGTCCTCTGACACCTGGATGGAATTTGACCGGCTCTTGGTGGTGCTGGGCCGACAGACTTCAGAGGCCACTGCACAGCTTGCATAAGCTATCTGGCATGGTTGATGAGCATGATGAAGAGGGTTAATAGTCCAAGAAGCCTCGGAGCCACCCTTACTGAGACCCAGGATGAGGCTAAAAACACTGGTACGATAGGCCAAATGTTATGTACTCCTTGATCCAAAAGAAAGGTCCAATGATACACCTTATTCAGGATGGCTCAGATGTAAGGGAGTCTCTACAAAGGAGTAACATGTGATTCTGACACGTTGCTAGTGAGCCCTAATGATGTCAAGAGGTTTACCATCGTCTGGAGTTGGTCATGGAGGGGGAAGGCTGGTATAACTGACCTCCAGAGATTCGCTGCAATCACTGCTATCACCTTCATGAACACCCGAGGGGCACTGGCGAGGCAGAGAGAGAGTAAAGCAAATTGAAAATACTCAAGGCTCACCTTCAACCCCAAGTAGTGACTGTGGGCCTGCAAGACGGGGACATTAAAATAGGCATACTGCAGGCCTAGAGTCGCTATTAAGTCTTCTGGATCCAGGGCAGATAGAACCTGGGTCGGCTTGAATAATCTTAAATTCGTTCTTCTGCAGGAAGATATTGAGAGGTTGAAAATCTAGAATAGGAAGAAGTCCTCAGCCTGTTCTGGGTACTAGGAAGTAACAAGAGAAACATCCCACTCCAATTTCTTAGTCAGGGACGCTCTCCATAGCTCCTTTTGCCAAAAATGCCAAAGGAGCCTAAACTTTCTACAACAAAATAGACAAGTTCCTTTGAAGGCCACTCTGATGTTGAGATGGAATGGCAGGGTGTAGCCCCGCTGAACTATTTGTATGACCCAATCAGATGAAATGGTCTGCCACCCATGAAGAAAATGAGTGATTCTGCCTCACACTGGTTGATCGTGTGCTAGTAAGGACACAAAGTGGCTTGGAGGCTGCTGCCGGAGAGGTGGTAAACTCAGAAGTTTGCTGTCCCTATGGCCTCAATGCTATTTGCTGGATCCCCTACCATGACCCCAAAAGGACAGGGGTGCTTGTTGTTGGGGTGATTTGCCTTAACATTGCTTGTAAGCTAAAACCCCTAGCAGTCTCGTAAGGGAGCAAAACTATTGGGTATTTCACCTTGTGGATATGCAGCGACAAAGGAAGCGTGCTGTAGCTGAGTCAGCCATCTCACCAAATAGGCAAGACTCGTCATATCAATGAGTGACACCTGGATGTCACCAAAGAAGCCAATGGATCTCATCCAAGCTTGGCACCCGAGCACCACACTAGTCCTGACTGCTCTGCCTGAATAGTGGGTAGTATCCAGGTCTGACCATAGGAAATATTTGGCAGTGACATGGTCATCCTGAATGGTCTCCGCCAAGTTGAATCAGAATTCCTCTATGAATGCTGGCAAGAGCTCTGTGACTGTGTCCCATAATGCATAAGAGTACCTACCCATCAAAGTGCTAATGTTGACTGACTGACTGGATGAGGCTATCTGAGAAGAACACTTGTTTTCCAAATGCTTCAATTTTCATCAACACTCTATCCAAGAGGTGTCACAGGGAATGGGTTTGAATTTATACTGCTGGTGGAAGCCTGAACTACCAAGCTCCCCGGAGTAGGGAGGTGTATCCAAAAACCATGGCAACCCGGAGCAGGTATGTGGCATTGTGCTACCTGTCTATTTACAGGCTGGCAGGTACGAGGTTTTGCCCAGATGCCTATGATTGAGTCAATCAAGAATGCATTGAACGGCAGCAAGAGTTTGGAGGAGATCTGCAAAGGCTACAAACCTTCATTGAGGACACTGATTTTCATCTCAGATGGCAACTCTAAGTCCAGGACTTTAGCTGTCCGTCTGATGACCACAGTAAATGAGGCTGTGTCTTCTGTTGAATAACCAGGGGGAGTACCGATCCCAGTATAAGGGGAGGTGTCCGCATACTGTGGAGAAACATCGTCCCCATCATCTCTATTTTCGCCAAAGACTGGCTGGCTTTGACCAGAATCCAATCCAAAAAATTGTTGGAGCACTGAAAGGTGACTCTAGGCAGAGGTGCTGTTTTGTTTGTGTCCGAGTGAACTGGGGCTGGTCATGTCGGAACTGTTCCGGGACGTGGCTTTGGCCACGGTCGAGGCTGACTCGGTTTGGAGAAAGACAGGATACTAGGATCAGCATTATCCTCCTAAGTAGACATGACAGGAACCAGCATCGATCATGGTGCCAGTCATGGAATCGGCTCTGGCATAGGTGAACCCGAAATGGGTTTATGAAGCTCATATGGGGCAGAGGACAGAATCACTGATGATAACCTGACTGGAGGCATTGTGGGACCGGAAAGCACCCAGAGGGAGCTAAGAGGGCACCAAAGATGCACAACATGGCGTTCTTGAATACCAGAGACATTCCCTTGCATATTGGAAAATAATATAGTTAGAAAAAACGAGTTAACTGATGAGAAAAAGGGAGGAGCTAGCTCTGGATCCACGTACAAAGAAGCGGAATGAAAGGAAATGACGTCCGCACGCTAGGGTGGTGTTTTATGCGGCTCCAGCTGCCACTTCTGGGGTGAAGTGGGGTTGACACACCCACATACCGGCGCACAGGGGCTATGCAAAAAACAAATATATAATCTGGGTCAAGTCTGGCACCTTTGGGTATTCTAAAGGTGAGGAATCCTTCAGTTAGAAGTATCCATCAGAAAGTAAGCTTCCTTTCTCTTGGGTTCAAAAGTGTCCTAATATTGTTCCGTGTTTCCACTATCAGGGTTAACCGACCTACTGATGACCAAGTCTGCTGTGCTGTATGAGTCTCCGCCAAGAATCACTCTGGACCTGTCAATTTCTTTAAGAACCTCATCCAGTTTAGGGATGAAGGATTGAGTGGGGACTGTTCGGGTGTAGATGAATGCCAGCACCACTTGATCTGCTCAGACTTTCACAACAGAGCCGGAAAGTGTTTCCTTAAGATACCAAGAGGTGGGTCTGCTGGATCAGGGCTATGTCAGGGGACGTCATGGTTAATAGGTAAGAATTTTCTTATGCTTGATGCAGTGATTAAGAAGCGGGAAGGGTGAAGTTGGGACGGTGTATGACAAGACAGTCAAGTTCCTGAAACTACAAGTCTTAGTTCGACTGTTTGTTTCACTCCCCCATTGCACCCTTGCTCTTACCTGCTATAAATACCCAGTTTTAGGGTCTCTGATATCCCCCATTAACTGTGTGGCATGGTAATTACTCAGACCCAAAGAGGCCACATCACTATGAACATGGTAAAGACAACGAGGAGCAGTTACACCCAACAGTGCAGCAGGATCCGTAAAGGTCCCCGGCCAGGGGCAGCAGCGTTCACATGAAGGCTATTAACTACCGGGTCTACAGTTTACAGCTACATATGTGTTACAACAACTACACGTAAAGTAAAAGGAATATTTTTTGTAAACATATATAGGTGACAGAGTCTTTAAACATCTGTGGCATGAATCTACGACGGTACAGTTAAGAAAAGGCTTCGTACGGAGCTGGACTCAGCACTTAAGACAGGATATCAGTTGTTTTCTTTGCCGGTTCATAGTTCTGGTGAGGGGTCTCTTCTCAGCCGATCACCTTGCGACTGATCTCAACCATTCTCGCTCCCAAAATGAGTCAACCTCCTTGTTGCCCGACTGCAGGGGGTCTTCCTGAATGCCCATCTCAGCAGTGTCCAGTGAATCTGGGAACATCTTTAGTTCTTCCAGATCATGAAATAGTTGCTGCTCATTGTAATTAGAATTCAGAATCATTCCTAAAGTGCATAAAGATGGTCATTCTTGGGGGAACAGTGATACATCTCTTTCAAACAACCGCAGCTGCTTGGGAGGAATCAGCAGAAATGAACACTTAGTTGCCTTTGTGGAGAAAGGGGTCATTATGTTTTTTCTCTACTAGGACGATGTATCTAACGTGTGGTGGCGCAAAGGGAAACATAACAATATAAATTGGAATTCCAGTGGTGGTGAAAATGCTGGTCCAATCGCTTCAAGGGGAAGGAGCTCAGGCTTGACATATTTTTCTTTATTCTTGGGTTTTTCCATAATCCTGATATTGCTCCTTCTGCTTTTAAACGCCAAATCCACCACATTCCAATGAAATATCCAAACCTCTTGTCTCAAGTTGGGGTTTAAGTCATGTGGTCTCTGCTCTCTTTCAGAGGGCTGATGTGTCTCTTCTAAGAACGAGGTCATGACTGCAACGGTGTGATGTCTGTGTGGATCTGTGTTTGTACCTTCCACACAACCCTGAAGATTCAAAAGGATTTAAAGCTTGTTAACTGCAGCATAAGCATCTACAATGTAATGTCAGCCATTTAATATCTGTCCTTCTGAAAGTGTCCTCCTCACATCTTTCCAGTAAATGTCTCTGTAAACAGTAGCTCGATCAAAGGTTTCTGATGAGCTAGCAGGAGACGGCAGAGAGCAGTGCCTCTGATGTGGGGATACGAGGACAAAGTGACATGCTATGCACATGTGAGTGCAGAACATCAGAGCACAGCTGACAATTACGAGCCAAGCCCTGGGAATCCACATTCGTAGAGTTCCTTCAAGCACCAGGTAAGGCTCGCACTCATCCAATGATCTCCAGGTGCTGAGGAGGAAATTCATCAGCCCCAATTCTACATAGCAGCAGGGAACACTCAAGCGGCATGTGTGGGTGAAGCAATTCCTTCAAACACTGTTTGCTACACAAAGTTAACTGTTGTTCCAGTATGGCGATCATCGAATCCAGGGCTACTATAGCCAAATCTGCCTTTAGTTTCACTAGTCAGCTAATCATAATCCAATATTCATTACAGCAATGAACTGCCCCGTATCTCCAATTGTCATAACTAAGCCACGGCTGGTGTGAGCAAGCTGGTTAGTGGTCATCCTTTAAGTCCCAGGAAGACGAATTGTCATAGTCATGTGTTTCTAGCCTTCGTGGCAAAATACCCAAAAGGTTGGTGCCATCAGCAAAGCTCAGAATGGAGTACTGGGACTGGAATCAGCAGTACAGTCTTGGTCTTTGCTGGTCGTCCGTACCTCTCGAAGTTGGCTTTTTTAAGGTTTCAAGTATGTGCCACCATTGTGTGTTTCTTCCTGCTGCGAGGGCAGTCTATGAGGCCGCGCCTCTCTGTCGGGCCTCCAAGTCCTCAGCAGCATCTTCAGGATAAGAGAGGATGAAAGGAAAAAGGGGCGCTTATGATTCGCTCACTAGGCAGACAGCATCTCCTTATGAGCATCCCACATTTCTGGTGTCTGGACGGCACTCACAGTGGCAAAGAACAAGGAAATCAGAGCGGGGTGCGCAGAAGCCTTACAAGATGGCAGCCAAGTTCAGTCGTTCAAGGTAGAAATTACTTCGCATTGTTTAAAGGTGGGAATCTCAAAGTATGTTTTTCTTTCTTTTTAAGAAATAGCTAGAGTGGAACAAATAAGCCAAACCTGAGAATACATTTCTAATTCTCATTTGAAGATTCATTAACTGGTGTCTCCAAGATGCCCAATTCCTCATCATTGGATGGAGCTCTAAAGTTTTTGCATAATAATAATTTACAGTTCACCAAATGGTGGACAGTATGTGCTGTTCCCCTGGCCATCTGAATCCACCATTTAGTTGTTTGACGACAAGAAGAACCTGAAAGGCAAACGTATGTTTTTCTAGATAAAAATAAAGTGTTGACAAAAATATACTTTGAGAACATAGCATAGTTGTGAATATTCAACTACCAATGAGAGAGAAAAAAGACTGCCACCAAGAAAAAAAGAATTGCTTCTGTTGAAACCTCACAAAACAGAGAAACTGAAAATCTCTCAAAACCATTTACTTCTCAAGTTGGAGACTCTTTAGAGATGACTGACTGATGAAAAAAAGTAGCAAAATAGTACATAGTGGCGAGTCGCCTATATCTACTGAAATCACTAAGTTTTGTTCTTTTGGATAGATGATCAATAGACCTAATCAATATGGAAAGAGTTCTGAGCTGCTTCATACACAGAAGGGATAGTGCAAGCATGCAATAACCCCTTGCTGTGGAGGCATACATGTCCAAAGACTTGCCTTCAGAAGGAAATTAGTCAACTGAAGCAGGGATATAGAAAGCCTGATTCTGGAACTGGAAGTTACTCTGATTTGGACTTCATGGGTGAGGCCTGCTTTCTGGTCGATTCACAGAGGACAATGCAGTTTATCTACCACTGCACTCAGTGCTGTGTGCACAAGAATCTCAGTTTATGAGTTCTAACAGCTCAGAAACAAAGCAAGCTTTTTGTCATACTTACAAGTGAAATGTTTCATTGTACTTGGGCGCCCAGTTGTTGCTTTTAGACTTGGTTGTAAACTTTCTTTTCTTGTCACTTTGGTGAGGCCCAATCATGGTGACCTCAACAAACGGGCGGAACATGGCGGTGGTCTGCCACTTCAGGTCATTGGCTGCTACAACTGAAAGAAACAATAAGTTCAAGTCATATTCAAGAATCATTTGTTGTTTTAATAGCACAGGTCAGCTCCACTCATGGAGGAGTGAGTACTTGAGCAGGGTCTGCCTCCTGAGGGTGAGAGGAACATACCCAGAGCTCACATATTACACAATCCAAGGCACAGAAATGAGACGCAGTTGTCAATAGGTCTTAATAAATCATGAGAATAGTCCTATTACCAAATGTTTGCATAGAGTATTAATACATTTCGAACAAAAGCATGGGACTCCCACCACCACGTGGCACGCTCACACTGCCAAATATACAACAGACTGAAGTACCACTGCCTCACTTCCAACTAACGTAGACAGAGTAAAGTGTGTACTAATCAGATCTTGGCATGAGTTAGCAATGTAAAGAAACAGGAGAACAGTAATGAATGACTGGGTGAAGAGCAGTCAATTTCTCAAGCAGGTGTCACCATGGCCTCACACAAGCACTCGGCTAGCAGAACAAGGAAAGAGCAGACTCAGCTGCACAACCAAACCCCACAGATGATCCACACGGGGAGGCAAAGTAATGGAGGGAAGTGTAACTCAACTAAAGGCTAGCAGCTGAGGTTTCAAAGTTTGTCACGCATCACCATTCTACCTCTTAAAAGAGCAAGGCTATGCCGTCACTGTCTTGCGTACAGCGTGGCTTTTTCCTGTACTGCCCAATACTGCCCTAGATGCACTGTGCCTGCTTAACAGCATGGCAGTGCAGTCTGAATACTTCTAAACACCAGAGGCTATGGGGATACTTGAACTAGTAGGATCGAGACCTTCAATGACTGCACTAAAGCTGCAAATATATTGTACCAGTGGAGATGTATGTGACCCCATGCTTGTCTTAGCCGCCATTTTGTTTCCAGTCTGAGTTTGCTGGCTTTACGACTGTGTGCCCTTTCCCACTGCTAGAAATCAGTAAAGTGCCTTTACTTCCCCCTCTGTGAAATATGTGCTGTACACCGAAACTCACTGCTTGCTCTATATACCTTTCCTATAAGTCCACTGTAAATTGTGCCTAAAATGTATCCAAGGCATGGCAAGTTAAATGTCGTTTGTGTGAGCCATTGTGTACTTACATCACCCACAAGTGTGACAAAAATATACCTCTGCCAGGAGCATCAATGTGGTCTGGCAGGTCAGCAAACTGAATGCACTGCAGTGACATGTCAAGGGAAAGAGTCCATGCTATGGAGGAAAAAACTATTTTTATATATTCATAAGTCACCCCTGAAATTTGCTTTGTAAGCCCACAGAGCACAATGCAAATGTATACAAACAGAACACGCTACATACTGTGGTTTTTGAAAAAAAAAAAATCTCAAAAGCTATTTCACTGTGTAGGCCTTGCTAGATTTTTCCTGAACAGACTAAGATTTTATTAAAAAAACATTTTTCGATCTCAAATTAGTGACATGCTAGAAACATACTTCAAAGTTATTTCCTACTTAATTTTGAAAATCGGATTTAAAGGTAAAATTAGACTTTTGATAATATTTTGTAGATTTTTGATAACTTGATTCAAAAAGTAACTTTGAGAAAGTACATTTACTTGTTTCCATGCCTCAATACCATAACATGTATTGCAAAAATGCTAATGCTCATGTATGCCTTAACATACACAATACATTTTATTACTAAACTGCTATGCTGTTTTTATGCCACTTTGCGGATCTCTAAATTCCTAGTGTGCCTCTCAAGTTACAAACATTTCTAATGAAACACAGCATTTTAGAAAATAGAGGAGTCCTCTCCTCTCTGTGCCATCTAGGTCTTCTCACATTCCTTCTCATGAGAAGATTCTGGCACCTGCTCATTAGCCAGTATCAACTAGTTGCAATCTCGATCACATGCTTGGGCTTCCCTTCATTTGTACTGAGAAAAAATTGTATAACCTAACCACAGAATATATGGATTTTAGTACAATAAGCTGATTTAGTTTGGAAGATCTCGTCCATTGAAAAGGCAATTGCCATGCATTATTTTGCTTGCTTAATGGCTATATTGCATTAAACACATATTAAACTTTAATGGCTCTCCTGAGAGGCAAAGCGAGTATAGGGTGGATGTAGTGTGGGAAATGGATGGACTGGAGGGAAGACCCTGTGAGTGGCGACGAGGGGAGACCCCAGGGAGTGGAGGATCTTGGTTTGCATCTGGTTAACTTGGGTATTAGATGCAGGACTGAGCAAATACAATGTCAAATGTGCAGGTCTTGCTGACCAAACAAAATTTCACCAAGTTACTTAAAACAGCCCCAGAGGTTCCAACCAAGTTAACACCTTGGTCCTACCAGACCAAAAGGCCTTTATGTACAGTGCCTTTAATGGTAAACATACCACTTACTTCATTGGCACTGGTGCTAGCCGCCCTGCATTAAACATCTGAATCGCCCTCATTGCTTCTCTCAGGCTTGTCCTTGGACGCAGTAGGTATTTCTAACAAAAACGTTCCCTATTACATTTCGGAACCTCTCCAATGCAAGAATGAAGTTCACATCCTTCTATACAAGAACATTTAATATCAGTCTTCTGTAAAAACCATTGAAATGTCTCCAGATTTACCCATTTTGCTTTCCCAGGTACAGTCCACATTAAGGGCACAGGAGCCAATGATGTGGGGGTTCATATCATCCTTAGAGGCAGTGAAAATTAAGACTGACCCACAGAAAATGCTACTTAGGATACCTCAGTACTGATCGAAGCCAGAGGCTGAGGCAGGGATTTGTCCCCTGATAGATGATATGCTTAAGCGGGGGGTTTTGGTGACTACTTGCAGCAGGCGTAACACCTCAATTAGGCTGATGCACAAAGCGGGTAAGACCAACATGTACAGGTTCATAATGACCGGCACGCAATAAATAATGTGGCCACCCCTAGTTTCCCTGTGATCTCCAACCCTACCACCATCCTTTCCTGCATCTCCTGCGATGGCCCAATAGTTTAAGTAGTAGACCTTTAATCTGCATCCTTCTCCATCCCCAAACACGAAGAGTGTCAGTTTTTCTCTGTGTTCCTATTCAGAGGGCCACTTTTGGCATCTCTTACCTTAGTTCACAGCAATGTGTGCTTAGTCGACCTCATCTCTGAACTGGCCAAAAAAGGGGCACAAGGTTTCAAAAGAGAAACTGCAATTTTGTCTCCCCAGAGTCACAAGACTTTTGCCAGAGAATAGCATCTGTCACTCAACTGTGTTGAAGCTGTCCCGAAGTTGCCCTGTCCAGTGACCGCTTCCTTGGTTTGTAGATTTATGGGTATGGTTGGCTATTGTAGACAACAGATTTTGGGCTTCCCTGCTATGCATAGCATTTGCAAAATTGTGTCAGAAAACGTACCCGATAACCCTTGCAATGTTTTAAAGGGGTTGAAAAGAGATCTGTTAAAAAAGAATAGGTGATAACTTCTGTGTCTGCTCTAAAGCTTCCTGATAAACCCATTAACTCAGGACTGTCACAAATGCTATGGTTGTGCCCTCAGGGTACTTGTCTAGAGTGATGAGGATCAGAAAAAGTCTGCACCCCACTATTCCGCAGCCATGGGCCTAGTCACGACTGGGATCTCACTATTCCTCAACTGCTGCTCTCCATCTTGTTGAAGCCTCTGAAAACACTGTATTGAGTTCCTGTTTGACTGTTGCTATCCTTCTTACCACCAACATCCAGCACCTCTCTACAGCCAGATCAGCCCAATATGAGATTGTACTGCCTGCTTTACACACTCATTTGTGTCTGTGGCCTCACTGTGAACCCATCTTCTGTAATGCCAACCCTCTGGAAGGGGAACCCCATAACTGCTTAGTTGTCACAGTCTATGCCACTAAGTACTATATAGATCTATCTGACATTCCAATGGCCAACAGTGATTTCATATTTTGTTGATGGACTCTGTCTCAGAAAAGATCAACACTGCACATACTGTATGTCGAGTTGAGGGAAGTTGTTGCCCACCAGATGTAAATCCACCAAAGTGGCTGAGCTTCTTGCACTGACTCACCATGTAATCTGGCTGAAGAAAAGATTGAAACTTTGGGACCTTTGAATGCAAAGGGGGTTTCTACCATCTGCTGGAACCACCATGAAAAATTGATAATATGTACACAACCTCCAGAGTGCCCTGTTGTTACCTAGACAGTTAGCTGTGGTCAGGTGTACTGTCCATCAATACCCTCACGATGAAGTACAGAATGGGAATGCCATGGCTACCCCAAGTGCTGGAAAAGCTGTGTTGTTTAAAAATGCTGATGTTGCCATTTATGTTGTATAAACTTAACTTTCTGTACATATTCTGTGAAACTTTTCTTGGAAGGCTAGAAACAGTACTGAATCAAGCACAAGTGAGAAGGGAACTCTGGGTGGTGTTGGGAAAGGGCAATGGGCATTAGGGCGCACCGACATTTATACTCCCAGCAGAGCACGGTTGTATCATGGTGCAGCCTGTGTCAGTAGGGATGGCATGTCATGTGCCACCGCAACCAACTGGTATGCACTTTTCATTCTTATATGATCCTGTCAATCCTGCGTGACTTATAAGTCCATGATGCTAGGAAAGGCATTGAGACAACCCATCCTGCTCAACCTGTTCTTTGGACCCCTGCATGCGCCATACTCATATGTCCTGGTGATTGTCTGTTTTCAGTTTGGGTGGAAGCTTATCTTTTGCTTACTTAGATATTTTACTCCATGTTTTGGTATCCCTGAGGAACTCACTTCATCTCGTGTATAATGGAAGAGAACTGCGAACACTCAGGGACAGATCATTGTTTCCGCTGTGCATATCACCCGCAGACAGCAATAGAGAGGAATAATGCCGCCCTCAAGAATAAAAGAGCCTCTGGACCTACATCCAGCCCCAGGAAAGGGACCTGCAGGATCTGCACTCAACTGCCTGCTGATGTGACACAGAATGTACCTTAGCTAGGAGGATCCCTCTTTAAAAACGGAGCTTGCCTTGATTTGTTCCACCATGAGCACAGACAGCCAAAAGATGCCGGCATATTTTCCATCTTGAAAAGTACAATTCCCTTGGCCATTACAGACCCCATGTTGCTCATCTAGCCACATCAAACCAGGAGGCGGTTTGGAAACAAGACAAGCAACTGAGGTGTCTGTGCCCCAAAGTGAATGTGTTGCTGTTGTAATGACCATAAGCTTTAAATCTCCCCTGTACAGATAAAGGCTTCCCACTGGTTGATTTTTCATATATGTTGACATCAGGAAGGATATGCTAATTTCCCCCAGGAGTGGCTGGCGTATGTTACTCTGCTACTCTATTCGCGTCATCGCCGCTACCAGACATTCTGCGAGTCATCCTCTCTAGAGATGCTCTGAGATCTCTGAAACAACCAGATTTTTCTCCTTTCTCTTTCCCATGTATGGTGTAGGACAGGCTATTTGAGAAAGTAGATAAAATGCTGAAATATCAGAAGAGGTAGTGAACGCAACCGCTACTGCTTTGGGGTAGATTACTGATCAGTTAGATGCCCAGAAAACAATACTCATGTAGAACAGATTGTGACTACCTCCTGGCATCCAATAGGGCAGTCTGCACAACAGTAGGAACCAAGTATTGTACAAGCTTCCACAACAACTCATTTAGCATGCATAAGCAAACAGACCACATTATGGATAAGAAGCTACATGAAATTAAAAACGGATCTGATTTCATCCTAAATGGTATCTGGCTTGGTTGTCAGAATCATCTGGGAACTGGTAGATGAAGATCTTAGAAACAGTGATTACAGTAATTCTAACTGCGGGTAAATTATATGTTCTAATAACATACATAATTAAACACACTTACATTAATAAAGGCTCAGTCCATGCTTATCCGCATGCCTCATTTGAGGATGATGAAGACAGTGATAATGAAGAAATTAGGACTGTATGTAACTGAAGTGCAGCAAAGGATTTTGCCTCCCAGCAAAAAAGGTAGCCAGTAAGCGGTCTACCGAGGCGATGCACTGTACTGAAAAATGGCAACTGTATACCGAAAGGTTGGTATAGGAAATCCACTTCTTCTGCGCTGTCACCCAGTATTGTTTGTCTTTTGCTGGATCCTATATTTTTGCTGGTGCTAGATCGTAGTGCTAATCAGCCGTGAAGTACCTGTGTTTCACATTTAAACATGGTTTAATTCAGTCGGTCCCAAACTTTTGACTTCTGTGGACCCCCACTTTATCAATACTGGAACCAGGGGACACACGCTGAATCATTTTTGGAATCCAGGGACTGACCACTGAGTCATTACTAAAAGCTGGGAACCTAACTTGTTAATATTATTTAATTTTCTCACCAGTCACAGACGCCCTGAGGAAGTTTTGCGCCCCCCTAGGGGGCCCCCGGACCACAGTTTCGGAAGCACTGATTTAATTGACAAACTTCTAATTGATATTTTTAACTCATCTTTAACTCTTTAGTATATGGTAGAAGGTGTATCCAGAGCATAAAAATTAAATGTTACTAGTGGACTGCAGCACCTATTGTGCAATCCATCACAGTGGTAATGTAAACAGGCTTAGCCTGTGCAGACTAACGGTAGCAGTGTAAAAACTGCTATTCAACCTGTCAAAATAAATCCTTTAAAAGGTCAAAACCTCTCTTTTAAAAATAACAAGTCACCCTTAGGTAGGCCTTGTATTCCAGTAGCTATTGTGCACGATAGTTAAAAGTAGGAAATGTAGGCATCCCACCCACCGGCACTATGCATCAGCATTACACTGGGAAGAAGCCTGTCGTATTCGACGTTGCCCCACAACAGCAGCCTGGGACACCATGCTTCAGGAATTCAATGCGAGTGTTGCTAAATCCTTTTCCCCAACACCTCCTCCGATCCCTACCACACCAGAGTCCCCTATCCATGGCATCCCTGGATAGGTCACCGGTCTTTAGCATGACATACCACTACTGCCCACTCTAGATATCAATGAAGATGCTCATTCCTCTCTCCCATCCATCTCCCCCCACATGACCGACATCGAGATCTTGTCCTGCCTGAATCTCGCCTCTCTCCCCTTAGTGCCTAGTCTTCCCTAAGTCTTACCCCTCCAAGAATCCTTGACTCTCTATATACAGTGAGGCTTGCACCAATTTCCAAGTTATTTCTTCCTTACCCGATTCCTAGCCAGGAACCCTAACATCCACTTTTGACTATGAGAGACTTTACTTTTACACCATCCTCATCATCCTGATACCACACCTCATGACACACCCCCCTTGCTTCATATTGTGGTTTAATCTGTTGTTGTATGACTAAATGTACAAGTTACTTACCTTCGGTAACAAAATATCTGGTAGAGACATATTCTAGTTGCAGGTTCCTTACCTTAGAATTTCCCCCAGGCGTCAGACTGGATACAGAGATTTTTCTTCGAGCAATACCCTTGCGCGTCGGTAGATGGCGTCGGTCAACTCCGCGGGCGTCGTTGGCATCGCAGATGTCGTAGTCGCCGTGATGACGTCGAGAGTAGTATATAGACGTCGCCTTCACACAGTGACGTCAATTTCTTTTTGCAACTTTCCACGCCAAAGCCCAGAGCCACTAAGAACACTGAGACTGGTGCGCCAGAGCTAAGGACCTAAAAGGGGAATCCCTGTCCTTAGAAATCAATTCGCAAGCAGGGAGGATGGTTGGGCGGTAAGGAATCTACAACTAGAATATATCTCTACCAGATATTTTGTTACCGAAGGTAAGTAACTTGTACATCTGATAGAGACTTCTAGTTGCAGATTCCTTACCTTAGAATAGATACCCAAGCAATGCCATCCTTGGTGGTGGGCTGTGAACTAAGATCATACTAGGAAGTCCTGCAGGACTGAACGACCAAAGTAGCAGTCCCGAAGGACCTGACTGTCCAGGCAGTAATATTTAGCAAACATGTGCAGGGATGCCCACGTAGATGCCTGGCAGATATCCAGGACAGGAACACCGCGTGCCAATGAAGTGGAAGCAGAATTTGCTTGGGTGGAATGAGCACGCAAGCCCTTAGGGGGTGCTTCTTGGCCAAAGCGTAGCACATTTTGATGCAAAGAAGCAACCATCGAGACATGGTACGCTTTTGCACCGCCTTCCCTTTATTCGCACCCACATATCCAACAAAGAGTTGATCGTCCATCAGGAAATCTTTAGTACAATTAAGATAGAACCCCAACGCCCTTTTTGGGTCCAGACAGTGGAGTCTCTATTCCTCATGGGAAGGATGTGGGGGTGCATAGAAAGTAGGCAGGGTGATGGACTGGTCTACATGAAAAGGCGTAAACACCTTAGGAAAGAGGAAGCCTTAGTGCAAACACCACTTTGTCAGGGTGTACAGACAAGTATGGAGGTTCAGATGAAAGGCTTGAATCTCACTCACCCTGCGAGTAGAGGTGATAGCAACAAGAAAGACAGTTTTGAAGGTGAGGAGCCGAAATGGACAATTATGCATCGGCTCAAAGGGAGTACACATCAAATAAATAATGACAAGATTGAGGTCCCACTGAGGAATGATAAATAAAGTGGGAGGAAATAAATGGGTAAGTCATTTTAGGAATCTACTCACAATAGGAGATTTAAAAAATGAGGGCTGATCAGGTAACCTAAGGAAGGCCAAAATGGCAGATAAATACTCTTTAAGGGTGCCCAAAGCAGAGCCCTGCTGGGCCAAAGAAAGAATGAACAGAAGAACCTCCGATAGAGGGGCCAAGAGGGGATCAACAGATTTGTTGGTACACCATGCCACAAATTTATTCCAACAACAGGCGTATACAGTTTTGGTTGAGGGATGCCTGGCTGCCAAGATAACATCACAGACTTCGGGTGGAAGATCAAAACTCATCAACTGTCGCCACTCAATCTCCACGCATGAAGGCAGAGGTTGGATAGATTCGGGTGAAGAACCGTCCCCTGTTGCTGCGACAGAAGATCCGCCCGAAGAGGCAGTCTGAGTGGAGGATCGATGGACATGCTCAATAGCTCTGGATACCAGACTCTCCGTGCACAGTCTGGGGCCACCAAGATGACTTGGGCCCGGTCGTTCCTGATCTTCTTGAGAACTCTGGGCAGGCGTGGTATAGGTGGAAAGGCATAAAGGAGGCCGGAGTTCCACTCAAGACTAAAATCGTCTCAGAGAGAGTTCCGCCTTGGAAACTCCAATGCGCAAACAGCTGACATTGCGCGTTCTCTGTGGAGGCGAACAGATCTAACCAAGGCTCTCCCCACTGCTGAAAGAGACCGTGTGCCACCTCCGGATGGAGACACCATTCGTGATCGGCTGTGCATTGACGGCTGAGTTAGTCCGCTCTGGCGTTGAGGGAACCCACCAGCTGTAGAACCATCAGGGTAATGTCCTGATGTTCAAGCCATGTCCAGAGGCATAGGGCCTCCTGACAGAGGGTCCAGGACCCTACTCCGCCCTGTTTGTTGCAGTACCACATAGCGGTAATATTGTCCGTGAAACCTGCACTACTTTCCCTTTGAGAGAGGGAAGAAATGCTTTCAACGCAAGTCTGATCGCCCGGAGCTCCAGAAGATTGATATGGAGCTCAGACTCCGCCGGAGACCAGAGGCCTCTGATCTCCGCCTCTCCCATGTGGCTGCCACAACCCAGAAGTGACACATCTGTCACTATACAGGGAGCTGCAGGGATCTGTCATGGACCCAATGAGGATTTGAAAGCCACCACTGCAGATCTTTTGCAGTCCCCTCCGAGATCTGGACCATTTCAGAGATTCCCCGGATGCTGCGCCCACTGGAACTTCAGGTCCCAACGCAGAGTCTGCATATGCCATCTGGTATGTGTTACTAGCAGGATGCAGGAGGCTCAGCAGCCTCAGAGTCAGTCTCACCGAAACCCAAGAACCAAAGGCCGAAACATCGGAATCATAGCTTAAATGTCTTGGACTCGCTTTTCAGGAGGATAAGCCCGAAACTGCACTGTGCCCAGAACAGCTCCGATGAAAGGAGCGTCTGAAAGGGAGTCAGATGTGACTTTGGCACGTTTATAGTGAACCCCAGTGTGTGCATAAGTTTTGCCGTAGTCTGAAGGTGGGAGACGCCGTAGTCTGAAGGTGGGAGACATGTCCACCTTCAACAGCCAGTCGTTGAGATAGGGGAAGACTGACACCCCTAACCTGCGCAGATGAGCTGCAACCACCGCCATCATTTTGCGCGAACACCCGAGGGGAGCTGGTAAGGCCAAAGGGGAGCACGATAAACAAACTGCTCATGACCTACCACAAATCGTAGGTAACGTCTGTGGGCAGGCAGGATGGGGATGTGGAAATAAGCGTCCTGCAAGTCCAATGCAACCATCCAGTCTTCTGGGTCCAAGGCAGACAGAACCTGAGCCAGGGTCAGCATTTTTAATTTCTCCTTCTTGAGGAAGTAGTTCAGGTCCTGAAGGTCTAGGATAGGACGTAAGCCCTTGTCCTTTTTTGGCACCAGAAAGTAGCGGGAATAACAACCACAACCTACTTCGGGCTCAGGGACCTTTTCTATAGCTCCCTTGGCCAAGAGGGCTGCGGCTTCCTGGCAGTGAAGTGCCAAATGATTGCCTGGAAGGTGACTGAAGGATGGAGGCATTGTTGGTGGAGCAGATTTGAAAGGGAGGGAGTAGCCCCTTTAGAAAGATCTGCAAAACCCACCTGTCCGTAGTGATGGATTCCCAGTGGGGCCGGTGATGGCGAATCCTGCCGCCAACTGGATGGGAGTGAGGGGACAGACTAGGAGGGTTTGGAGGCTGCAGGGGTGCAGAGGTGGACTGGGCAGACCTCTGGGTCACAAACCCAGGTGGGATTCTGCATCCCTGGCCAAGCAAAGGCTGGACAGCATAGGTGGCACGGTGGCTGGGTGGAGGACGCGACAGGGAGCCCCTTCTGTGGCCACGAAAGGGGCGAAAAGCAGACTGTGGGGGGCGAGGGGCAGAGGAAAGGCCAAGGGACTGAGCTGTAGCCCGGGAATCCTTGAATCTCTCCAAGGCCGAGTCCACTTTGTCTCCAAAGAGACGGGAGCCATCAAAGGGCATGTCCATGAGTGACTGTTGGACATCCCCAGAAAATCCAGAAGTACGCAACCAGGCGTGACGTCGTAAGGCCACTGACGTAGCAACCGATCTGCCCAGAGAGTCGGTTGCGTCCAGCCCACAAAGGATAGTGAATTTTGCTGCATCTCTCCCATTGTTCACAGCTTGGGAGACGACAGCACGGGCCTCCTCTGGTATCTGCAGCAGGACCTGTGCAACCGCATCCCACAAATAATGGGTATAGCGGCCCAAAAGGCATGCAGTGTTCACAGACCGCAGCGCGAGACTGGAGGAGGAAAACAACTTCTTACCAAACTGGTCCAGTGCGGAAGGGAATGCACCTGAAAAAGAGGAAGCCTGGATGACAAGACTCTAAGGCATGGGGTGTTGGAACAGGAATTTAGGGTTGTTCGTCCTATTCACATAAGCCCCTGTGTTGGGTTTGGACCAGGTACCCAAAAGGACATCGGCAAGGGCTTCATTGAATGGCAAAAGGGGTTCTGAAGTAGAAGCCCTAGGCTGAAGCACCGTCAGGAGATTAATCCTGACCCCTACAGTAGGAAGCTCAAGGCCAAGGACCTCAACTGCCCTACTGACCACCATACCATAAGTCGCTCCCTCTGCCGTAGCCACCGTAGGAGGAGACTGCATGCCAGCATCAGGAGAGGTATCCAGACCACTGGTGTCGCCCAATTCCTGAGCCCAGTCCATAGATGGGTCATCTTGGTATTCATAAGGGTCCAGGGACCCCTCCAAACCCTCCCCAAATTCGTACCCATAAGAAAAAGGGTCTGAATCCGACCTGCGGCGAATAGGCCCCATCGAAGACAAAGGCAGCATTGGCCGACGTCACTCCAACTCCGAGTCGTCGGGGATAAGGATTGGGTCGACGTCGATAGTGGGCACTACCGACGTCGGGAGCGTCGACAATCGACCCAGCGCCGGGGACGGTCTCAAAGGTGCAACTGGCACCGGTTGGATCTGGAGGTGACCTCGGTGGCCGGAGGGGAAGCCGCCAGTGCGGAACCCGAAGGCCCCTCAACCGAACCCCTTGGGCTCTAAGGCACCGTATCGTGGTCGGTCCGCCCAAAGATGAGGCGCATAGCCTCATAAAATTGTTTAAGTTGGGTGGGGGTCGCTCCAGCTCCGGAAAACTCAGGGAAGCGCAGAGCTGACCCAGATGCAGGCTCCGCAGATGGAAGCCTTTATCGTCCACGCTCTTCCCGCGGCACGTCAGCCGAGCGACGGGGCAAAGTCTTCAACGACGACTTCTACTTACCTTGACCCGAGAAGATCAGTGGTAATGGCTCCAAGAACGGTCTCGAGACCTTCCTCTCAAACGAGACCGTGACTTAAGGGAAGTCGAGTGCCGGGCCACCATTAGCTTTAGAGCCCGCTCCCTCAAAGCCTTCGGGTGCATGGCCCGGCACTTGAAGCACGACTTCGGGTCATGGTCGCGCTCGAGACACCACAGACAAACCCGATGATGATCCGTCACCGACATCGTGCGGTGATAGTCCTCACATGGCTTGAATCCGGCCTTCGGGGACATCGTCGACGCACCAAATATCTCACTGGAAAACTCGACAAAACGGACGAAGTAGGTCAAAAACAGATCAGGGTAGCTCTTCTCTGGATCAGCGTGTGGCGAGGAAAGAAAAGCACTGATGTCACTGTGCGAAGGCGGCGCCTATATACTACTCACGACGTCATCACGGCGACTACGACGCCAACGATGCCCGCAGAGTCGACCCACGCCACCTACCGACATTCAAGGGTATTGCTCGAAGAAAAATCTCTGGATCCAGTCTGACACCTGGGGGAAATTCTAAGGTAAGTAATCTGCAACTAGAAGTCTCTATCAGATAACAAAATGCAATCAGCATGATTTGGAAAAAAAACAAGGTAAGACATGTAGAAATGTAATGTTAACATGTCTTTACAGTGCCTAGCACCTAAAAGCTATCATTTGCTGTGGCAGGCATAGCTGTCCCAAGTAGGAAACAAGAGTACAGATTTAAATCCTAATTTGGTATCTAGGGAATGGAAATAGCTAGAAAAATAATTGTTATTGAAACACCATTTCAAGGGCAAAGTCAGATTTTTTATAAATATTAAAAGCAATAACTTCAGAAAGTTATCTTTTCACTGCCCTGATGTTCCTGGAGGCTAAATGTGTATTTGTTCTCCCACTTCTGCCAGCCAGTAATTAGCATTTGAATAGGTGTGAAAGTGTGAAATACCTCCCATGTCCAAACAATAACCTGACCTGAATAGGCAGAGATGACCCCTCTGAATCTTCCAGAATATGCAGGGTGGGGGCTTTGTGCATCCTTTTTGACATTACAATGTGAAATCCTGAATGAGAATCAAATCCTGCTTGACAGGTCTGCTGAGTTTACAAATAAGACCTTGGAGTGCACTTAAAAGTCTGAGAATAGGATGCCTCCCTAGTAACAGTAGAGGAGACCAAACCAGTATTCAGTGAGGTGTCTAAACCACTGGCATCTGCCAGTTCTTCACACCAGTCGTCTTCTGGTTCATCTAAGGGGTGATGGAAAGCATAAGGGTCCTCTTATCCCTCCCAATCGTCTCCCTCGCCAGGCCCATCAAAGAAAAAAGGCAATGGCCTTGACTCGGAGGGCATGGCATAGGCATGTGTATGTATGTGGGCACATGTGGTCAGGGCAGGTGTATCCTGCAGTAACATTCGTTTCCCTACTTGTTATCTACCCAATACCCACTCCTTGTGAGCAGTGCCGAAGATGCACATATATAAAGCAGGCAGCTCTAACAAGTAGCTCATGAGCTACTTGTAGTTCTCCAGCTACCTATAAGCAGCTCTCCTGTTTGCAAACTGACCTTCTAAATTAAAGCTTTTTCTTGGTTAAATATATGTAAACCAAAACTTAAAAGTGTGTATTTAACACAACAGTGTATTTTCAGAACATGTATGCTGATGTTTTTAGAAAAATGTTTGAATTTCCAAAATCTATTTCAATCTGATAATTGAGTGGTGAACCATACAGCGTTGTGAGAGCCTTACTACTTGTGTTATTACCTTTGTTGAGGGGGGTTGCAGCTATGACTGAGCTTTTTGCTATGCTGGTGCAAGTTAATGCTGGAGTGCCCCCCCCCCCATTACATTTTGTCTTTTTTTGTGGATTTATATAGCCAGTTGTATGTAGCATGCGCTTGAGTCAGTGGTACTGGAGCACTTCACATGAACACCAGGTCAGACTCATCATTTTCTTTATTCACGCAGAGGGATGTTAAGTGATTTGTCCAGAATCACAAGATGTTGAGTCGAAGCCAAGACTTGAACCTGGTTTCCCCTGCTCCAAAGTCTGCAGCTCTGGCAATGAAGCCACATGCTCCACCACTTAACCAGTCTCCCTGTGGGGAGTTGGAGGCTGTTGTTGCACACTCTGTCCCCTTATGCCTTCCTGCAGCCCCTCCACTACAGTGTGCACCAAGCACACAAGAAACTGGAGCCTGCTTTGCAGGTTGCACGTTTACTTACATCTCTGCAGCCTGTGCTGGTTGTCTTCACTGGCAGTGGCTCAGCCCTGTTTCTTACTGGGCTCCCTCCCTCCCATATCTTCAGTGTTCTTGGTGTTGGCCACACATGGCAGCATTCACAACACCTCTCTCACATGGCTTGAAGGCAGGGCTGTCCTGCTTTTTCACCAGTCTGCTTTCTGGGTTAGGGCTGCGTTTCCTTTGCCCCAGTCTCCCTTGAGTGGCAGGCATGTCTCCACTGGAAGGTTTATTCTTGTTCAGTTTCACGGAGTCACCGCTGTAACTTTGGGGCGAGGTCTAAGGTAGCACTTATTGCCAGCTCTAGTTGCCCACCATGAGACCTTCCCCCCTCTTAAGTTAACTCTCTTACTGTTCGGTGTGCTCTGGCCGGCATGCCAGGCAGGATTCCAGCCTTGTGCTGTCTCCTGCAGCATCAAACAACAATGCTTTGGGCAGATTCATGCCCATTACCAATCCGAGTGCTCACAGGAAGCTGTAATCTTACCTTTCACAGTGACTTTGTGCTCACCCGTTCCTGGGTGTGTGAACAGGTCAATCTGGATGGACACTTCTCCCACTGGGTCATCGACACCTGATCCTGGAGTGAAGAAAAGATCAGCAAGTACAGGTTAAGAGATGCCACTCAGTGCAAGTCAATGCCAGCGCTCTTCCAGTATGGGACTCTCACTAAGCAACAGCTAGATCTGGAGCCTGGACCTGCCCCACGTAACTGTGCAAGGCTCATGCAGGGCACACTGCTCGACAAAAGAAGGCGCTGCCAGCGCTCTCAGAGGAAATCACTTTGCAAGATATTTCTCTACATTTTTAGGTCCGGTGTTCGCCAAGTTGAACAAGTTACTTACCTTCGGTAACAACTTATGTGGGAGAGCCTCTATCTAGTTCCAGATTCGTTACCTTGGAATATTCCCTAAGCATCAAACTGGATCTGGAAATTTACAAGCAGTACCCCTGCACACCGGTAGGTGGTGTCATTTGTTTCAGTGTTAGCTGCAAAGAAGTGATATGTGCAAGTTATATAGGCACCACCCGAGCGAGCTAGCGTCTGTTTCTTTTTACGACTTTCCGAACCAAAAGCATGGAGTCATGAACAAAGCTGACACACTGGCGTGTATTGCTAAGGCCTTAAGAAGGTCGACCTTATGTAATCAGTTCACAGAGCGGAGAGGATGAGAGGGTCGGTAATGAATGCAGCTAGACAGAGTCTCTACTAGATAAGGCATTACCGAAGGTAAGTAACTTGGTTCATCTGACAGAGACTTCTAGCCATCGTTTCCTTACCCTATAATAGCTACCCAAGCAATACCAACCCAGTGGTGGGACTGCGAAATAGAATAAACCAAGAAGTCTTGCAGGACCGAATGGGCTAAGTGCCCATCAAGACGCACGTGACCACCCAGACATTAATGTTTGGTGAACGTATGCATGGACGCCCACATTGTTGCCTGACAGAGGTCTATGGCAGGAACTCCATGCTCTAATGCTGTAGTAAATGAGAATGCAAGCCCACAGGGAATTGCTTCTTTGCCAGTGCATAGAAGATCTTCATGCAGTGAGTTAGCCAGTCCTGTTCTGCACAGCAATCTCTTTATTAGCGCGACAAACCCTACAAAGAGTTGATCGTCCACCCGGAACTCTTGTGCGATCTGGGTAGAATGTCGCTGCTCTTTTTGGGTCCAAATGATGGAGTTTCTCCTCTTCTTAACAAGGATGATGTGGAGCAAAGAAGGTAGGCAAGGTGATATTTTGACCAACATAAAAAGGTGTCACAACCTTCAGAAGTAAGGAAGCACATGTCCTCAGAACCAGCTTGTCTGGGTAAAAGGTGTAATAAGGAGGGTGCAAAGAATGCCTGCAGCTCGCTGACCCTCCTGGCCAATGTTATGGCAACTATAAAAGCTGTTTTGGTAGTAAGCAGGTGTTCCATGGCTCGAAAGGAATGCACATGAGAAAGATTAGGACCAGAGTAAGATCCAATTGGGGCCTGATCAATGGCCTGGGAGGAAACCTGTTGAAGACATTTGAGGAACCTAGTCACAAAGGGTAACTTGTACAAAGAAGGTTGGTCCGACAGCAACAAAAAATGCAGAAATGGCATGGTGAAGTGCCCAGAGCAGAGGCTTGCTGTGCTAGAGAAAGAACAAAGAACAGAATTTGGGAAAAGGACGCAGAAAGAATCAATATCCTTAGATGCACACCATGATACAAACCTCCCTCATCAGCAGCCATAGACCATCTTGGCGGAGGGATGCCTGACTGCCACAAGAACATCACAGACATTGGGAGCAAGTCAAAACTTGTCAACTGTTGCTGCTCAGTCTCCAAGCATGAAGGCAGAGCACGTGCAGGTTCGGGTGCAGAACACTGCCCTGCTGCTCAGAAGATCCACCCAAAGTGTAGCCTGAACGGAGGACCAATGGTCATGCTAAGGAATGACTTGGGCTCAGTCAGTCCTGATCTTCTTGAGAACTATGGGTATGAGTGGTACTGGTGGAAAGGCATGCAGGTGCTCAACCCAAGACGCAAAGTGTCTCTGAGAAAGAGCCGCCTTGGAACCTCAAACATGTAAAACTGCTGACACTGTGCTGTCTCGGAAGTGGAGAACAGATACAATCAAGGCTCTTCCCACTCTTGTAAGAGACCTTGCACCACCTCTGGATGGAGACACCACTTATGATTCGCTAGGCATTGATGGCTGGGGTTTTTCGCCCTGGCATTCAGAGAGCCCACCAACTGTAGAAACCTAGGGAAATGCTCTGACTTTTTAGCCATGCCAAGAGGTTCAGGGCCTCTTGACAAAGGATCCATGACCCCACCCCACCCTGATTGTTGCAGTACCACTTGGTGGTGGTGTTGTTTGTGAATACCTGTACCAGCCTTCCTTTTCTAAAAGAAAGAAAGGCTTCAATGCCAGTCGATCACCCTGAGCTCCAACAGGTTGATGTGAAGCTCAGATTCTGCTGGGGATCAGAGGCCTCTGACCTCCCCCAAATGGCCACGCCAGCCCGGGAGTGACACATCACTACAGTCAGCTCTGGTTGGGGAAGCGAGAACAGTCTGCAGCTGACCCATCTTCAGCCACCACTGTAGGTCTTTTGCTGTTTCTTCCGTGATTTGGAACCAGGTCAGGGAAATTCTCCTGATGCTTTTCACACTGGAATTCCAGGCCCCACTGCACAGTCCTGATATGCCAAGGGGCATGTGTCGATAGAAGGATGAAGACGGCCATGGGGCCCTCAGCCTCAGAGTCAGTCTCACCGAAATCCAGGACAGAGTCTGAAATATCGAAATCATATAGGGTGACCAGATGTCCTGGATTTCCCCGGATGTCTTTCCGGTTCCGGTTTTTTAAGCCGTGTCCCAACACTTTTCTGAAAAGTACAGAAATGTCCCTGTTTTTGAGGAGCGTACGGGATATTTTCATAAATGTCCCGGTTTTCTGATCAATTTTGTGCGCGCATGCTCACTTGTCACCACTGCATGACATCACTTGTGTGAGCATTGTAGCGGGAGGGGAAACCCTTTAAACAGAGAGACATTTCCTCTCTGGATTTCCCTTCTTCTACAATGCAGGAGCAACGTAGATGTGTCAGCCGTCCGGAAAGAGCTCCTCACCAGTGGCCAGCATGACCCTGGTCTGCTCACAGGAGTCAGAGGTCACTGCCTGCAGGAAGATCGATTCAGCCACATGCGTGACTCTGCTCTGTCCTTTCACGGCGCTCAACGTCCAGCATCTGCCAAAGTCTAAGGGGGCCTGGCTGGAGTGGAACCATCCTGCGTGCCCTAACACCACCAGCAAGCCGGGACCTATCCTCTGCATCAGAGCTGCTCCATCCATGAACTGGATCCTGCAGCAGCCACACAGACTTGCTGTCTATGACAACTGTCAAGTAGTCCTACTTTTATGTTGATGGTTGTGGCAAACGTTAGTCCTACTTCTATGTCTATGCCGTGGGTTTTTTGCTTTGAGAATCTGGTCACCCTAGTATCATAGCCTGAATATCATAGACTCATTGTTCTGGATGATAATCCTGAAAATTAGACTGTGTCCATAACAGCCCGTTGTAAGGGAGCATTTGAGTGGGACTCAGGTGTGACTGTCATGTTGATAGTGAACTCCAGAGAATGCAGGAGGTCCGCTGTTACCTAGAGGTGGGAGATGACTGCCTGGTATGAGCCTGCCTTCAACAGCCAATAGTCACAGTAGGGGAAGACTAGAACCCCTGATCTCCGCAGATTTGCTGCAACCATCCCCTTTGGGAACACACAAGGGATGCTGATAAGGCCAAAGGAAAGCATAACAAGCTGCAAGTGCTTTTGGCCCAACTTGAACCCTAGGTAGTGACTGTGGGCCGGCAGGACGGGAATGTGGAAATATGTATCCTGCAAGTCCAACACTACCACCTATTCTCCTGGGTTCAGGGCAGAAAGGACCTGAGATAAGGTGAGCATCTTGAACTTCTCCTTTTTTAGGAATAAGGTGAGAAGGCGCAGCTCTATGACAGGATGAAGGTCTCCATCATTTTTGGGCACCACAAAGTGCGGGAATAGCAACCATGACCTACTTCTGATGCTGGCACCCTCTCTACGCCCCCTTGCCCACAAGGCCTGACAATTCCTGGTGGCGCAAGGAGAGATGGCCCTTTGTCAGCTGGTCATAAATGGGTGGCACAGGTCGGGAAGTGTCCAGAAAGCTGATGAAGTAGCCTTTCTGGACTATCAGTAAAACCTACTTATCCAGTGTTATGGACCACTAGTAGGGCAGGTGATGGTGGATCCTGCCACCCACTGGGTTCCCATGCTGTTATAAGGACAAACTAATGGAATTTGGAGGCTGTGGCTGCCAGGGTGGTTGTGGACTGACTCAACCTTTGGTTGGTGGTTCCACGTGTACCACATAGTTTGTGGGCACCATGTCTGAGGCCACAAAAAGGCTGGCAAGCCTGTTGGCCTTAGTTGCTGGTCGGGAAGGAATGTGTAAGGTAGCCACAGAAGAAGCAAAAGGCGGACTGGGGTTGGCATGGGGCCATAGATAGGCCCAAGCAAATGGCCATAGCTCTGCTGTCCTTAAAGTGCTCCAGTGCTGAGTCCACCATCTCACCAAAGAGACAAGAGCCATTAAAGGGCATGTCCATCAGCAAAGCTAGGACATCCCCCAAAAAGCCAGTGGTTCTCAGCCAGGCGTGGTGTCTAAGTAATTGTCCTGTCCAGCAAGTCAGCTGTATCCAGTCTACATCTGATGGTGAACTTTGCACTATCTCGCCCGTCAGCAATAGCTTGAGAGAGTATGGCTAGGAGCTCCTCTAAAACCAAAGGCAGCACTTGCGCAACCGAATCCCACACAGTGTGGGTAAATCGGCCCAAAAGGCAGGAGGTGTTCACCGCCTGCAGTGCTTGGCTGGGGAAAGGGAACATCCTCTTAATCCTCTTACCAAAGGTATCCAGCCTTTCCCTATCCAGTGTGAGTGGTAGGGAAAGTGCCAGTGTTGATTCAGGTGGTGGTGGCTTGAACCAACAAGCTCTCAGACTGGGGTACTCAGTGAGGAAACTGGGGTCCCTAGGAGCGGGGCATGTGCAGTGGGCAATGTTCCTGTGCAGGGCTTGGACCAGGCTCCAAGTAGGGGATTTGATGAATGGGAGTAAGGGTTTGGAGGGGCAACTCCCGGATGAAGCATCTCTGCTAAGATGTTTGTCTCGACTGCCACTGTGGCCAACTGAAGGTCCAAGACCTCAGCTGCCCTCTGCACCACCATTACAAATGAGGCACCCTCCTCTATAGAAATGGTAGGGGGAGAGACGAGGCCAGTGTCTGGTGAGGTGTCCAAACCACTGTCATCTGCCACTTCCTTGTACCAGTTGTCGTCTGGTTCATCAATGGGATGGTGACAATTCTAAGGGTTCTCAGACCCCTCTCAATTGTCCAGGCCTGTCAAAGGAAAAAGGCAATGGCCAGGGCCGGACGGCACCCATCCAGCTCTGTATCAGAGTTGGGTCGGACTAAGGGGTCTGTGCCACCATGGGGCATCGGCTGTGCCAAGAGCGAAAGCACTGGAGCAGTCATGAAGTAAGGTCAGTGTCTCGAAGGTGTTGCTGCTCAGGATCCAGTGCTGGATCCAAAAGGCTTGAATGGCACTGAGAAGGACCCACCTGTATAGTACCAATAGGAATCCCTTCTGCACGTGTAGCACCCGAAGGTGCACTAGAGAGGTCAGGCTGCCCAAATATGAGGTGCATGACCTCATAAAACATGTTGAGTTGGGTGGGGTCATTCTGGCTCGCGGAAACTCTGGGCAACGTGGGGCGGACCTTGGTAGGCTCCACTGCAGAGCAAGGCCTAGTGTGCCAATGATCAAGCACTTCACCGGGGGGCTTAGACTTGTGCGGGGAAGTCGAAGACCACTTCAACTTCTTTCATTTGTCAAAATTACCGGACATCATGGATCTTGACAACGATCCTGGATTGAGAGCGTTATGAGGTCATCCAACATCTGGTGTCAAGGAACTTCAGGGACCATTCCCTCAGCGCCTTGGGATTCATGGCACAGCAGTCCTCAATGGTCTTCAAGGTGTGGTCCTGCTCCAAGCACCATAGGCAAATCAAGTGAGGGTCTATCACAGATATCTGCTTCTGATAGGCAACACCTGGTTTAAATAAAGCTTGTTGACTTTTTAAGAGTCATCCGTAACAAACCAGGAGATGAGAATCTAAAAAAAGATTTGACAAACGCTGAGGAAGAAGTCAGTCAAAAAAATTACTGGGGGTCGCTCTCTTCAGATCTGTGCTGACTGGCACAGAAAGAAAAGAATTGACGTCAGCGTGCTGGGGTGGCACCTATATAGGCACTGCGCATGCCACCTATGGGGACGCAGCGGTACTGGTTGAAAATATGGGGAATATTCTAAGATGGTTAGAAGTCTCTATCACATCTTTTGATGTTTTGCCTAAAATATGTATAATATACTTACTTATAGGGACTCTCAGACACCTTTTTTTTCTTCCACTGGTCTGTTGTTGTGTCATCCACATTTTGCTTCAATCCACTACAGCATACAGCCCTGATACTCAAAGTACGGCCCTGGGGCCTCACGCGGCCATCCTGACCTTTGCATGCGGCCCGCTGGTCAACAGCAGCACTGGACTGCTGTTCACTCCACTCAGCACTAACAAAAATATGTTAAATAAACAGGCAAGCACTTATTTAGAAGTTAACTGGTGTTAAAAAAAAAAAAGAAGTAACTAGGGAATCCTGTACTTTTTAAGTTTAGGAACACATTTGTTTTTAAAGTTATCTTGCAGCAAAAGTGTAAACATATGATAGAGTCTCTTCTAAATTCAAAAAGTATATCTAATTAATTTGCAGATACTTTTCATCTTCGTGCATAAGATTTTATCAGTGCATTGAGGAATATCATTTTAAAGGTGAAAGTTTTCAAACATGAATTTGAAAACATTAATTCTCCCCCACCACGATAACAATGCCAATAGTGATCTAAAGAGCCACTTCAGTTGTTGTGTCCAGTCTTTGACTAGCCTGGTTTCCTTTTATAGATAAACAACATTATAGTTTATTAACTCAAACACAGGAGAAGGGTTTGTACAGCACATATTCTGAAGTCATGTATTTCAAGGTCCTCATAGGCGATAATGATGAAAAAGGCGGAAAAGTGAAATAAAACAACTGCCTAATATCACACAATTTGGTAAAGTGAGGGAACAGGATTAATACCAGGTTTTCTAGATTCACATTGTGCAATTCAGTCGATAGATGCATAAGCTTCACTGCCCCTAAACTCTTCTTACCCCCGGTCCCCACCTGCCCGACCGCCACCATGCTGGCATCAATGCAGTCCTCCATCACATCACAGACCATACTTTTGGCCACTGGGAAAATGTTTGTGAGTACCCATGGCATACAGCGCAGGGCACTGGGTCAGCCTACTTAAGCCACTGGTTACCTTTGCTTTGAGTGACCATTCAAAGTGCAATCACTCAAAGTGCAGCACACAGCACACAAGCGAGTTCCCTTCAGTGCCAGTGTTATTGTTTTTACTTTAAAATTACTTTAGTGCTGCCTTTGGGTCTAGAGCCTGATGTGATAGTACGACGTTTCTAATGTGCATTCTTTATCAGACTCCATCTTCTGCCAGTGCTGTTGTAAATTCCTTTCAGAGTCTTTTGCTTTTCTGACTGCTGCTATCTCATGGCACCAGATGAGATGGTGTCCTTTGTAACCATTCTGTATTCAGTATCATTATTTTACTTTTTTGTTTCTCCTTCTTCCTTTCTTTGTTCTTTCTCACTCCTTTTTCCCTACCTTCTTTCATTCTTGTTTCTTTCCTTCTTACTTTCTTTTGCTTTTTTCTTTCCTTCACTTGTTCTTTCTTTCTCTCTTGCCTTTTCATTCCTTCTTTTTCTTGCCCTATTTCTATCACTTTTTCTTTCTTTCACTTCCCTTCTTTCTTGCTTATCTTCCTTTTTGCCTGCCTTCTTTTCTTTCTTTTTTTGTTTGTTTCTTTTTCAAAGGCAAGAGGCTTGCAGCCAATAACAGACTGACTTTTTTAGGCCTTTGTTAGCCAAGACCTTTTGATTTTATTAAAATTACTTGTTTAATATAGTTACTTATAGAGGTTTCAGCCAGACATCATTTATTATTCCGTAGTTGTCATTCACATTTTTCTTCCACCAATTTGTGTGCATTGAGTGGCAGTTTGTCAGCCACTTCAGGCATTGGCTGACTGACTTCAGTGTGAGTAATAGAATGCTGTCCTGTTCAAGGAACACATCATAGAGAGTTCACTTTAGTGCCAAGGAGCACTATAGTAATGTCTGTTTTTAAGACCAAAAAAACCAAACGTATTTGCCTGTAGCAAATTATTTTTTTTTTAGATCCATGAGGGCTCAGTATATTCCCAAACAATGAAGTTTTTGGGGAAAAAAAACATACAACAAGAATTGGCAGAAGGCTGGCGGCCAATGCCAGACCTATTGGCTTTGCCAGTGCTTGCTGGTAATGGCACTGTATCAGATGGCAAGGGCTACGTTAGTGGAAGGTGTGAGGCCCCTCACCAGTACTATATACAGAGACGCAACATGCACTAGTAAAGTCAATAGGTCTAGTTTTAATAAGGTAAAACACACAGGTATGCACAAATGATGCTCACACACGGCAGTATATTAAAGCCAGACTTGTTGGCTTTGCCTATGCTTGTGTGAGCCTATTTCACTGACGGGCCACAGCAGGAGCCCGTTGCTCCTTTCAATGATTTAATCAATAAAACAGAGGTTCCACTCGGTGTATGTAAAAAACAACAGTCCAAGAGGACAAGTCCAATCCAACCTGAGAGGTTTTATAATTTGCTGGATGTATGGTAGATGGTGTTAAAAGGCATTCGGGAAAAGTTATGTTTAAGTAGATTTCCCAGTGACGACAAGGAAACGTGCAGGATTTTACACTGCAAAGCAAGTTAGTTATGTTTCACGCAGTGCTTAATTTGAAACGGTGGTTTCCGGTGCGGGGCACCCGCACTTATTTTTTAGGGTCGGCGCTTATATTATTACCTCAGGCATTTACTGCCAGCAAAAGGCAGATATGGGAAAGATGGAGGAAGAGAAAAACCTAAAGGCGTCTCAAATGGAGAAAGCAGCAAGAGTGAGCTGAAGGGGCAGGGAGTGGTTGTGAATGAATTGGAGAGGCCCGAGATGGCTTCAGGATTACGCCGCCTCAGTGTTCGGTGCTCGTACATTTGAATGCAGCAGCTGCGTGTTTCAAATGAGAGCTTTGGGCACCAGACAATTGTATTTACAGATCAAGCACTGGTTTCGCGTAAAAACACAAAAAGTTTAACTAGGCGGATTCTTCACACAGGACATTCCAAGACACCTAACATACACAGCAGAAAAACATATACCCGGGGGTACACACAAACTCATACTATGTAAAGGGGGGAGGGGAGGTGCAGAGAGGAAGGGCGAAAGTGAGGGTGCGGAAGGCAGGAAGCAGGGAGAGAGGGGGGTTACTGAGGAGGGAGAGAAAAAGGATGGAGGAAGCGACGGAAAGCGAGAGAAAGAGGCAGTCAGAATGGGAGAGAGAGCACGCACAAAATCTATAGAGGGAGAGAGAAGGCGGGGGCGACAAGGGGAGGCGAGAGTGGCAAAGAAAGGGAGGGAAGGAGGTTGAGGCAGGGAGAAGGGAAACAGGGAGGAGGGAGAGACGAGGATAGAAGGACTATACAAACACACGTTTCCTGAACTCGGGCACCTAAAGTTGCAGTTTCCAGGTGACTTTGTTTTGCGGGGTCTCCCCGGAGGTAAAATTCGAGGTCTTCGACTGGTGGGTTTTGTGTGGGGTGCAGCCTCCTGCCTGTCACTGCTGGTATAACAACCCACATCTCAGCCTCTCTGAGCGGTCGGAGTGACAAAGACAACCGGCCCGGGCAGTCGAAGAGTGCATCAGAGAGCCACAAAAGTGTCTCTCGTTCTGCAAATCGGGGCAGTTTTCAACTTATTAAGTGTGTTGCAGGGTACGGGAGACTGCAAGCACGTGAACTCACCGCAGGCAGTGTTTGTGGTTGTATCAGGGAACATTAAAACCGGCCCAGCAGAGAACACGCTGGTCTAAAAAAATAACCAAAAAGCTGCGCCCATATTGACCAGTGAGACCACCCCTATAGGCAGGGCCACAGGAATTTTGTGGCTGAGGAAGGCCAAATTATGAAACAGGAAGACTTAATTCTGTGGCAGGAAAAGGCAAATTGTGCGGCATAACGCACAATTTGCCACATTTTGTGACAGTATTACCCAATTATTTTGTCATTTCTTTTCACACATGTTAACATTATCTGGCCAAAGGTTTAAAAAAGATGACCAGTCAACGTTTGCGAAGGGCCTTCCCCTGTGCGGCAACATATGCTGCTGCCTTTTAAATTACTTTTATTGGTTCTTGGGATTAGTCTTGGGTTCTGAAGGAGATCATTCCATGCACTCACTCCAGTGTGTTTATGGTTGATTTAATTAGTAGGAGTTAGGTGTGATCATTAGAGGGGGGTTGAATTCATGAAGTTGGGCTGGAGGGATTAATAGATGGGCTGGAGGGATTAATAGATGAGCTGGAGGAGACTGGGTATTGCTAGGCTGCCGGGTAAGGCTTTCGAAGGACAGGTTATGGTCTTTGACATGAGGTGTGGGTAATTTGCAGAGATACAATAACGGAGATTAATGCGCATACACAGCACTCGGAATAGGCTATACTCGGAGAGGAGGGATGCAGACAGCGGAAGGAAGGAGAGGGCCACTCAAAGAACAAGGAAGGGCAGCAAACAGAAGTTTTAGCTCAAAGTCAAACATTTCATGCAGGGTTTAGCAGCAGAGTAGGTTTTTAAATTAGAGTGGCATGCACTGCGGGGATGCAAACGTGTAGAAAGAGACCTCTTTATTTACTCTACCGGACACTTTTGATGAGCCCCAGGAGCAGGTGAAGCCTGTTCACTGCAGGCTACTGCCAGAGTGTAGGAGGCTGGCCCGGCTTATAGTGGGTACCTTGTGGTACTTACACCCTGTGGCAGTCCAGTTATCCATTATTAGTAGAATAGATGTGTTTCTAGCAGCTTAGGCTGATAGAGGTAGCTATGGCAAAGCAGCTTAGGCTGAACTAGGAGACATGCAAAGCTCCTACTATACCACTCATATCATATAGCACTATATCACAAGAAAACACAATATTCAGAGTTACTAAAAATAAACTTACTTTATTTTAGTGACAATATGCCAAAAGTATCTCAGAGGATACCCTCACTTAGTAGGTAAGTAATATACACAAGTTATATGTACACAAACCCAAAACAGGTAAGTAACAGTAAGAAAAGTAGTGCAAACAATGTAGAATCACAATAGGATGCAATAGGTAGACATAGGTCTAGGGGCAACACAAACCATATACTCTGAAAGTGGAATGCGAGTCACGAATGGACCCCAGACCTATGGGAGATTGTAGAGGTTCGCTTGGACTGTGAGAAAACAGTAAGGGTGTCCAAAATACCCCACCCCAAAACCCTGAAAAGACACAATAGTCGTGATAGGGGGATTCTGCAAGAACCAGAAGCAGCAGCAAAACACTGAAGATGGATTCCTGGACCTGAGGACCTGAAAAGGAAGGGACCAAGTCCAAGAGTCGCGATAGTGTCCAGGTGGAGCAGGAGCCCAAAAAACCCTGGATAAAGGTGCAAAAGGGCTGCCTCCGGTGGAAGAAGGGGAAGATTCTGCAACAAAGAAAAGGGCTAGGAACTTCTCCTTTGTATGGAAGATGTCCAACGGCGTGCTGGATGTAGCAGAAGTGTTTCCACGCAGAAATACCGCAAACAAGCCTTGCTAGCCGCAAGGGTTGCGGTAGAGGTTTTTGGGTGCTGCTGGGGACCAGGATGTCGCCCCTTGGAGGAGGAGACAGAGGGGGCGCTCAGCAACTCAGAGCCCCCGCAAAAGCAGGCAGCACCTGCAGAAGTACCGCAGCAGGCACTTGGAAATTCTGTGAACTCAGAGTCACAAAAGGAGGGTCCCACGATGTCGGAGTCGAACTCAGCGGGTTGAGCACTGCAGGACGGAGTGCTGGGGACCCAGGCTAGGTAGGCTGTGCACAAAGGAATCCTTAGAGAAGTGTACAGAAGCAGGAGCAGCTGTAAATCACGCAGTACACAGGTTTGCTGTCTGGCGTGGGGAGGCAAGGACTTACCTCCACCAAATTTGGACAGAAGGGCCACTGGGCTGTGGGAGACACTTGGACCCAGCTCCTGTGTTCCAGGGACCACGCTCGTCAGGATGAGAGGGGACCCAGAGGACCGGTGATGTAGTCTTTTGGTGCCTGCGTTATCAGGGGGAAGATTCCGTCGACCCACAGGAGATTTCTTCTTGGCTTCCAGTGCAGGGTGAAGGCAGACAGCCCTCAGAGCATGCACCACCAGGAAACAGTCGAGAAAGCCGGCAGGATGAGGCGCTGCAATGTTTTTTGTAGTCGTCTTGCTACTTTGTTGCGGTTTTGCAGGTGTCCTAGAGCAGTCAGTGGTTGATCCTTGGCAGAAGTCGAAGAGGGAAGTGCAGAGGAACTCTGGTGAGCTCTTGCATTCATTATCTGAGGAATAGCCCAGAGGAGAGACCCTAAATAGCCAGCAAAGGAGGTTTGGCTACTAAGAAAGGAGGCTTGGCTACTGAAAGAGGTAAGCACCTATCAGGAGGGGTCTCCGACGTCACCTGCTGGCACTGGCCACTCAGAGCAGTCCATTGTGCCCCAACACCTCTGAATCCAAGATGGCAGAGGTCTGGGACACACTGGAGGAGCTCTGGGCACCTCCCCTGAGAGGTACTGGTCAGGGGAGTGGTCACTCCCCTTTCCTTTGTCCAGTTTCGCGCCAGAGCAGGGCTGGGGGATCCCTGAACCGGTGTAGACTGGCTTATGCAGACATGGGCACCATCTGTGCCCATCAAAGCATTTCCAGAGGCTGGGGGAGGCTACTCCTCCCAAGGCCTTCGCACATATTTCCAAAGGGAGAGGGTGTAACACCCTCTCTCAGAGGAAATCCTTTGTTCTGCCTTCCTGGGAGTGGGCTGCCCAGACCCCAGGGGGGCAGAAACCTGTCTGAGGGGTTGGCAGCAGCAGCAGCTACAGTGGAAACCCAGGAAAGGCAGTTTGGCAGTACCTGGGTTCTGTGCTAGAGACCCGGGGGATCATGGAATTGTCCCCCCAACACCAGAATGGTATTAGGGTGACAATTCCATGATCTTAGACATGTTACATGGCCATGTTTGGAGTTACCATTGAGACGCTACACATAGGTAGTGACCTATGTGTAGTGCACGCGTGTAATGGTGTCCCCGCACTCACAAAGTTCGGGGAATTTGCCCTGAAAAATGTGGGGGCACCTTGGCTAGTGCCAGGGTGTCAACACACTAAGTAACTTGGCACCTAACCTTCACCAAGTGAGGGTTGGACATATAGGTGACTTATAAGTTACTTATGTGCAGTGAAAAATGGCTGTGAAATAACGTGGACGTTATCAGGGAACATTAAAACCCGCCTAGCAGTCCTGTGTAAGAATTGTCTGAGCTCCCTATGGGTCGCAAAAGAAATGCTGCAGCCCATAGGGATCTCCTGGAACCCCAATACCCTGGGCACCTGGGTACCATATACAAGGGAATTATATGGGTGTTCCAATGTGCCAATGAGAATTGGTAAAATTAGTCACTAGCCTGCAGTGACAATTTTAGAAAGCAGAGAGCGCACAAACAGCGAGGTTCTGGTTAGCAGAGCCTCAGTGATACAGTTAGGCACCACACAGGGAACACATACAGGCCACAAACCTAGCAGGATCCCAGTGACACATGTCAAACACACTGACAACATAGGGTTTTCACTATGAGCACTGGGCCCTGGCTAGCAGGATCCCAGTGAGACAGTAAAAACACCCTGACATCTACTCACAAACAGGGCAAAAGTGGGGGTAACAAGGCTAGAAAGAGGTTACCTTCCTACACAGAGCATCTTCAGCAAGGACAGCTGACCAGCTCCGGAGGTGGTCGCTCATGTGTTAGCTGGATGCATGTAAAGGGAAACACTGAGAGCCCTAGGTAGCGCTTGAATGAAGCAGTAACCTCTCGATTATCTCAGAGTTAGGGAATATACAGGGGTAAGTAATGCAAACACTGAAAAAGAGATTCTCCAAGCGCAGGAGCCTTTTAATGTTTACCCTTGAAGTCTGCCTCACAGTATTAATTACCAAAGCACAGGGGGCTCTATATGGATGCCCCTACTTTAGCATGACACCGGATGGGGCGAGGATAGCTTCCCAGGCAGTGGAAGTGTACTGCTACATGCCTGCAGCTGGAGAGCGCAGACCCAGACACCCAGGTGAGGAGGGCGAGACCAGGCTACCTGTAGAAACTCAAAGGTGTCCTTTAGTTGAGCAAGGAGATGCAGATTAGTCTTCTTGGGCACTCATGTGATGGATGCAGGGGTGAAGGATGGGGCTGCAGTTTATGAGAAAGGCATTAGAGGTCCCAAACCCTGGTCTTCAGCCATGCCTCTTTCATTGCAAAGATTTGGCCGGGAGATTGGTCTGATTACATCGCAGAGGTGCTTGGCAGTGGGCGCCATGTACTGATGCTTACAGTGGACTGTACTGCTAACACAGGCACTACTGTAAAAAAGAAAACCATGAACTAGAAAACGAGAAGCCCATTAGATGCACCTTCCCCAATGTTCAAAACAATGAGTACAGGATGCCACAGACTTTTCAGGCAAATGCTAGATGTTATGCCAGTGACTGCTCCAAAAAGTACGACAAAGAACACAAATCACAAACACAAGCTCTGATTAAGCCAATCAGTAAGGCTTCATCTTAAGGGAAGTGTCTTGTAATAGTTTGGCAGCTTTAGGTGTGTTGGTCATAGCTGTCCAAGAAAGCAAACCCAACAATGAAGCAAGATCTGGGCTTCAACATTATGGAAGTTGAGAGTAGCCCCCTTTACTGAAATGACTGCATTAGAGAATTACTCTTCACCCTCAAACAAGACATAAAAAGTAAGAGGTTTGTGTTATAAACAGTGAACTCAAAGGGCACATACAGCAAAATATTACACAGAGGATGCTTCTGACAAAGGCATTGTCCTTACATCTATAAAACAGATCATGTTTTCAAATGTCTTCACTTTGTGAAAGTAAATCCAACAGCAAGGTATCATGATAGTAAAGTGAAAAGAAATGAGCACGCAAGTTGAATTATGAATAGCACTATCTTTAGGACTGGCTAAGGAATCCAAACTCATACCTAAAAAGGGGAGTATCCTATAACCCCTGCCTGCTTAGGATACTAACCAAAGCAATACACCAATAATTTCAAACATAACAAAAATCTGAAAGAAACTAAGAGAAAACGTGTGCCCATCTACAAGATTTTTTACAGATAGTCACATTAACACAATTCACAATGTGATCTAATCTCATCTGGTAACCAAGGGTCTTGCACCCAGCTGTACAATACCTAAATGTTTATTGGAAAGGTATTCTGTAGTGCTAAACTACTTATGTTTATCAATTCATTATCAAGGGCTTGTAAGAAATGTGTGTTGTAAATACGAATGCATTTAGAATTGTATATATTTTCGCCATGCTGTTAGAATAAGAGACAAGTTACTCTCCAATGAGTCTGATGCTGTATGTTGTGAATAAATGGAATGGAATAAATAAGGGCAAATAATTTACCCCTTGAAACCAAGAGTTAATATTGGTTGTTCGAAATAATCATTGTATTTATCCCTTGCCTGCTAACTGTTGTGAGTTTGCTAAGGAATCCAAACAGCATATGCTTTCTAAACAAAAAAGTGCCGTACATGAGTAATTAAAATTATGTAGTGTTAGCAAATCTGTACATCTTCCGGACTACATAATACCCCATTACCAAAACCTAAAAGGAAAACACAATGGGTAATGTAACCATTCTCGAAATTCCATGAACTTGATGAACAGCATATTCCAGCAAAAGCCAGCTACGCACACAAATGTAGACAAACTGCATGTGCCACATTACGATGCTGCGGACCTTGCTGGGTTACAATTTTTATTCATTGCACCTGTAAAGTGACAGGAGCAGCAATGGCACTGTACGCCCAACCATATAAAGCAAGGTGTACCAATAATTGTTTATTTATCACATCTTGAGCAGGGGGAAAAAGGCAGTCTTGATAATAGAGTGATCCGGAGTTCAGTTAGGGACTAGTCCTGAAAAATGACCCCAGGAAGAAAATTATTTGGGGCAGAAACAAGCTGACAGTACCATTCAGGCAGGTTACTGGCTTTTCAATCAACCAACCTACCAAAGGCAGAGCAAGTTAAACACCTGATCAGTGCCAGGAGATCCTCGTGAGTTATATAGTGCACTTTAAAGCACTAAGCATAATAATCTGGTAGAGACCTATTCTAGTTGCAGATTCCTTATCTTTGAATTTCCCCTGTCGTCAGACTGGATCCAGAGATTTTTTCTTCTAGCAGTACATTCCGCGGGCGTTGTGGTCGCCATGACAACGTCGTGGTTGTATATAGGAGCCACCCCAGCGCTGACATCAGTTTCTTTTACCGACTTTCCACGCCAGTAGCGCGGAGCCATTAAGAACACTGAGAATGGTGCGTCAGAACTAGGGCCCTTAGAGGGAAGAACCTGTTCCTAGAAATCAGTAGGCAGAGCGGGGAGGATGCTATGTTATGAGGATTTATAGAGCACATGGCTACCCAAAGGCCTCCCAGCGCTTTACGGAAATCTTCAGAACACGTACAGGGGACACAGATCAAAATAGCCAAGTTTTAAGCAGACGACGAAAGGACAGTTCGTGGTTGGTTAATCGTAGGCCTACAGGCAGAGAGTTCCACAACTTAGCACCAAGATAGGTCATGGACCTTCCGCCCCATTTAGACTTTCTTATTTGAGGGATAGCAGCGGGAGCCGCAGAAGAGGATCTGCGATCTCTAGCAGGATTGTGAAAAGAGGCAAGAGTTCGAAGGAGCGGGGGACCCTTTGCTATGGAGGGCTCTGTGAGTGCAACACAGAGTTTGGAATTTTATCCGTTGCTCAACTGGGAGCCAATGCAGAGTAGTGAGAGCTGATTTAGTCGATTTCTGTCTCGGTATATTAATAATAAGAAAGGCGGCAGTGTTTTGCACCACCTGTAGTTTCCTTTTAACATATTTCGGTGCCCCGAGGTACAGGGCATTACCATAATCCAGGCGAGAAATGATAAGTGCCTGGACAATGAGCCTCTTAGCGATAGGTGGGAGTATTTTAAACACCTTTCTGAGGAGTCTTAGTGTACCAAAGCAAGTGGAAGCGTTTTTCTTAGCCTGGTGGTCCATGGTTAGCCATGGATCGAGCCATACTCCTAAGCTGTTGATGTATTCCTTAGGAGGGGGCAGTTCACCCAAGGAATGAAGCAAAGGAGAGAGAGAGCTTGGCCGAGAAAGATTGCCTAGAATCATGACCTCTGTCTTATCCTCATTTAACTTGAGTTTATATTCGGACATCCACTCGGACACTGCCCTTGGGCAAGGGGCAAGGGGCAAGAACTGTCTCCGATGAGTTCTGCTCCGTTGAGAAGGAGACTACCAGCTGGGTATCATCAGCGTATGAAACTAGTGAAAGACCATATGGCTCCACAATCTTTTCAATGGTGACATATATATGATAAATAAGGTAGGGCTAAGTGAAGAACCTTGAGGCACTCCCCAGCTGCTATTAAAACACCTGGAGAAGAACGAACGGTCAACTACCTGAAATCATCTTGCCTCTAAAAAAAGAAGAACCAGCTCAGAGCCTTGCCTGTCACTCCAATTGCCCTCATTCTTTGAAGTAAAATGCTGCGATCCACAGTGTAAAAGGCGGCGCTGAGATCTAGAAGAATAATCGCTGACACCAAGCCCTGATGAAGATGGCGGGGGGGTGGGAGGAGGGAGCAGGTAAGGAATCTGCAACTAGAATATGTCTCTACCAGATATATCGTTACAGAAGGTAAGTAACTTATATATCTTCTAGTAACTTGTACAGACTTCTAGTTGCAGATTCCTTACCTTTGAATAGATTCCTGAGCAATACCATCCGCGCTGGTGGGCTGCGAACTAAGATCACACCAAAAAGTCCTGCAGGACCAAATAGCCAAAATAGCCATCCCTGCGGACCTGACTGTCCAGGCAGTATTGCTTGGTGAACATGTGTAAGGAAGCCCACGTTGCGGCCTGACAGATATCTAGGACTGGAACTCCATGTGCTAATGCTGTGGTAGCAGCAGTTGCTCTGGTCGAATAAGCTCGCAAACTTTCAGATGGTTGCTTTTTTACCAAAGCGTAGCACATCTTGATGCAGAGGACTACCCATCGTGAGATGGTCCTTTTCTGCAACGCCTTCCCTTTCTTCGCACCCGCATGTCCCACAAAGAGTTGATCATCCACCCGGAAATCTTTGATATGATCTAGATAGAACGCCAACGCTCTTTTTGGATTCAGATGTAGAGTCTCTCCTCCCATGTGAGGGATGTGGGGTTGCGTAAAAAGTAGGCAAGGTGATAGATTGGTCTACTTGAAAAGGCGTTACCACATTGGGAGGAAAGGAAGCCCTGGTACGAAGCACCACTTTGTCAGGATCCACCGCTAGAATGGTGGCTTCGTAGAAAGAGCCTGAAGATCACTTACTCTGCGAGCAGAGGTGATGGCAACCAAGAAAGCTGTTTTATGTGTTGAGTCGTAAAGGACAATTGTGGAGTGGCTCGAAAGGGGTGCACATGAGATATGTGAGGACAAAGTTTAAATCCCACTGGGGCATGATGAATGGAAGAGGTGGGAACATATGAGTGAGGCCTTTAAGAAACCTCCCAACAATGGGCGATTTGAAAAGAGAAGGTTGGTCTGGTAGCCTTAAGAAGGTAGAGATGGCAGGCAAATATCCCTTGAGGGTGCCCAGAGTAGAGCCCTGCTGGGCAAGAGAGAGAATAAAGAGAGGTGAAGAGAGGTGGCCAACAGATTTTTTGACACACCATGCCACAAATTTCTTCCAACGACAGGCGTATACCGTCTTGGTGGAGGGACGCCTGGCATCCAAGATGCCAGTACAGACTTTGGGTGGAAGGTCAAAAGCCGTCAACTGTCACCGCTCAGTCTACACGCAAGGAGGCCGTAGCCTGGAGGTGGGAGATGACTTTCTGAGGCATGTCCGCCTTTAACAGCCAATCGTCACGGTAGGGGGAGACTGAAACCCCTAACCTGCGCAGATAAGCTGCAACCTTTGCCATCACTTTCGTGAACACAGAGTGGCACCGGTAAGGCCAAAGGGGAGCACGGTGAACTGAAAGTGCTTGTGACGTACCATAAACCCTAGGAAACGTCTGCGGGCCGGCAGGACGGGAATATGGAAGTAAGCGTCCTGCAAGTCCAACGCAACCATCCAGTCTCCAGGGTCCAGGGCAGAAAGAACCTGAGCCAGGGTTAACATCTTGAACTTCTTTAGGAAGAAATTGAGGTACCAGAGGTCTAGGATAGGGCGAAGACCCTTGTCGGGCACCAGAAAGTAGCAGGAATAGCAACCACAACCTACTTCTGGCGCAGCGACCCTTTCTATGGCTCCCATGGCCAAGAGTTCCTTGACTTCCTCACGGAGATGTGCCAAATGATCCTCTGACTGGTGATCGAATGATGGTGGCATGGCTGGAGGAGAAGTCTTGAAGGGGAAGGAGTAGCCCCTTCAGATGATCTGTAGAACCCACCTGTCCATGGTAATGGATTACCAGTGGGGCAGATGATGGCGAATTCTGCCGCCAACTGGTCCCGGATGTCCCAACGGACTAGGAAGGTTTTGAGGCAGAGGAGGGGGCGGTGTGGACTGGACGGCCCGCTAACTCCCTGATCCATGAGGTTGGTGGATCCCGCATCCGCGTCCACGCAGGGGCTGTGCAGCATGCGCGGGTCGGTGGCTTGGTGGAAATGGACCAGGTTGGGTGCCCCTTCCATAGCCACGAAAGGAGCGAGAGGCGGACTGAGGGGAGGGGGGAAACACGGAGCGGCTGCGAGGCCAAGGGACCGAGTCGTAGCCCGGGAATCCTTAAAGAGTCCTCTTTGTCATCGAGGAGATGAGTGCCATCAAAGGGCATGTCAATCAAGCATTGCTGGACATCCCCTGAAAAACCAGACTTCCTGAACTGTCAATGCAACCGATCTGCTCAGTAAGTCAGTCTTATCCAGGCCACAACAGATCATGAACTTGGCTGCATCTCTCACATCTGTCGTGGCTTGGGAGAGAACATTCTGGGCCTCTTCCCAGACTTGGGGCAGCACTTGAGCGACAGTATCCCAGAGAGTATGGGAATAGCGGGCCAAAAGGCATGTGGTGTTCACGGACCACAGCGCTAGACTAGCAGAAGAAAACATCTTCTTCCCTAAGTAGTCTAGTCTTTTTGATTCCCTGTCCAAGGGAGCGGTAGGGAATGCGCCAGAGGATGAAGAAGCCTTGATGACAAGGCTCTCATGCGTAGGGTGTTGGGTGAGGAAATGTGGGTCATTTGGCGCAGGTCGATGGTGGCGGGCAATCGTCCTATTCACAGGAGCCCCTGTGGTGGGTTTGGACCAGGTCCCCAGTAGGACGTCTGTAAGTGCTTCGTTGAAGGGAAAAAGGGATTCTGTGTTGAAGGCCCCAGGCTGAAGCACTTTGGTCAGGAGGTTTGGCCTGACCTCCACAAAAGGAAGAGATTCAGAGCCTCAGCCGCCCTTCTCACCTCCACTGAGTATGACGCTCCCTCCTCCGTAGCCACGGTACAGGGAGAAAACATGCCAGTGTTATGGGAGGTGGCCAACCCACTGGCATCACCCAAATCCTGCACCCAGTCCAGTTCAGGTTCAAGCTGGTCTTGTAAAGGGTCCAGTGACGCCTCTACACTATCCCCATATCCATACCCATAGTAATAGGGTTCAGGATCAACCATGGGCACAGCAGAGCCCATGGAAAACTGTATCAGCGTCAAGGGACGTCGTTCCGGTTCCGGGTTGTCTGGGATTACAGGATCAACGTCAATTGTGGGCCCAATCGGCGCTGGCAGTGTCGACGACTGACCTGACACCGGGGAAGGTTGCGTTGGCACGACCGGCATTGGGACGGATACGGAAGCGGATCCTGAGGTGTCCTCCGGAGTCGGGACCGAAGTCACTGCCTTGACTCTCCTAGGCCCGAAGGCGCCGAGGCTGGGTCGGGCTGCCCAAATATGAGGCCTCATAGAACTACTTTAGTTGGGCAGGGGTATCCCCGGCTCCCGGAACTTTGCCCTGACTGAGGCTCGAGGACAGAGGCCTAGAGCATCGACGCTCTTCCCGCGTCATGTCGGGCAAGCGACGGGGCGAATTCAAAGAACGTTTCGTCTTCTTCGACGACTTCTTCTTACCCTAATGTCCAGATAACTTGGACAAAGAAGAATGGTGGTGACTCCGTGTCTGGTTTCCTGACCTTCCTCTCGAATGGGACCGGGAACGATGTGGAGTCGAGCGTCGGGCCACCATGAGCTTTAGGGACTGCTCCATCAAAGCTTTCAGGTTCATGGCCTGACACTCAGCACGACTTCAGGTGGTGGTCGCACTCAAAACACCAGAGGCACATGAGGTGCGGATCAGTCACCGACATCATGCGGTGACAGGAGTCTCAGGGCTTGAATCCGGTCTTACGGGACATCCCTCGGCACAGCAAAACTTGTCAAAAACGAATTTGACAAAATTTTGCAGTTAGTAAAAAAATTACTGAGGTAGCTCTTCTCCGGATCTGCCGTAGGCTGGCGCAGTAAGAAAAGAACTGATGTCAGCGCGCCGGGGTGGCCCCTATATATGACCGCAACGTCATCACGGTGACCACAACGCCAATGACGGCCGCGGAGTCGACCGACGCCACCTAACGGCACGCAGGGGTACTGCTCGAAGAAAAAATCTCCGGATCCATTCTGACACCTGGGGAAATTCAAAGGCAAGGAATCTGCAACTAGTAGTCTCTATCATATTAACAAAACACTGAAGTTGAGGTTCTAGGAAAAGGGCAGAACTGAGTATAATATTGGTTCCTTAAGACCACCATGCGACCTTCCTGAATGGCTCCTGGTATATGTTGTGTTATATACACCACAAAAAACACATGAAAATGCAATGGCTGAAGGTGGCAGACCTAAAGTCCACTCTCTATAATTCTTCCTATTATGAGTGGGTTGGTGGTTCCTGACCTCTGCGTAAATCCCTGCTGGCAGATGGTTCGGAATTACCAGTTGGTAGAATTTACAGCACCCAATAATTACTAAGGGTGTTATTTCTCACATTTCATCAGGTCAAGCCTGCTGGAATTTAAGAGGGGTAAAGGGTACAGTGTTTACCATTTCGTGCATTTTGGTGCAGTAAGCACAAGGCTCCATCCTGTGACTAACTCTGCTTACTCCGTACTCACAACGACTTGGGATATGCTTATGGACTCTAGGACCTGTTATCATTATTATGCTGATAATACTCGGATGTATCTTAAGGTTTTGTCTTCAAAGGGCATCTCCTTGCTCTCCAATAAGTCCAAAGACCGATGCTGAATCATTCTTAAAACTCGGCCCCTCAAAAACGGAGTGTCTGAATTTCTCCTAAAAGTATCCAACCTTCCTCTGTTATCATGGAAGGACTGTTGTGCTCTTCTGGACTGTATAACAGCCAACATGGACAACTCCAAATCCTTGGGTTTCATCTTCGTCAACAGTTTTACAGTAAAAACACAAAATTCTGCTACAGAAAAGAGTGCACAATACCAACCTAGGCCCTGGTTGTGAGTGTTGGAGGAGTCCTTGCTATTTATCACATCCCATCAAATAACTTTTTCGTAGGTTTGCAATTTATTGGGTGTGATAAACAGGATCTAGCCTGACCCTTTAAGGGAATAAAGTGAATTTTTAGCTGGGTTTCACTAACACAATGGTGATTCCAAAGAAAAAGCTTTGTCCGTCCCAACAAACTTTTCAACCATGAACAGAAAGTCCACAGTAATCGACAATAACGACTGGGCAAAAACTATGTGAGAAACACAACATTTGGTAAATTGCAAATTCGCCAGGTTGAGAACCGCACTAATTTCCTACGTTGCATTCTGGCAGGTCCGACCTGATGAAATTTAACGAAGGGTGAGGTATTTAACATGGCTAGTAATTACCAGATGCAGCAAATACCACACATTTCAGAATCACCACCCATTCATAATCAGGGCCTTAGTCTATTGTGGATATCAAACTATTTATTTCTGATTATTACTTAAAAACCTTAGTTTAGGCACTTATTCTAATCCAGACGTGATTAGGTAAATTCTCTCCTCACTCGCCTACTTAAGGGCCACCTAGTCCAACCCCTTAGTCTGGGGCTGTATGCTGCTCGCCTAATTCGACTTTGGTGCAAGAAATTTGACCGCAATACATGTCCTCATAACTCCACAATGGCTTCACATCAAAGCAAGCGCACAATTCAAGGTGGCTTGCATCACTTCAAAACCTGTCCACAAAGCCACTTTTTTTTAAGGTGAAATTACATATCTCTGGGAGTCAATGAGGGCTGACAATGCAGAATCCCTCCTTCTTATGACACCTACGTTTAAACTTTCATTTTATGTGTAGCAATTCTTCTCTGGCAACGCCACAAAAATCTGGAATTCACATCCAACACTTCTTTACGCCACACCTCTCTTACGTCTCTTAAAAAGGAGCTTAAAACCCTACAATTCCACAGACATTCAAACTACAAATGAGAGTTTGACAATGACATGTAACATACGTTTGTCCTGCCTGCCCTATCCTGGACTTGAACTGTTTAATGGAATTTGGTCTGTATTATGTTAAATATTATATTGACTTACTCTAGTTCTGTTGTAAAGTTAACTCACTTGGGAAAGGTTTGAGCAATAAAAACAGCTAAAGTAAATAAGTAGGGAGCAATGCCAATTCAGTGATTTAGGATTTTACATTTATTTAAATGAAACTTTTACAATTACATTGTACTACATCACATTTCACTATTTTTAAGTAGAATGGCATTAAAATGGCATTAGGTGATTTGCCCAGCCTTACGCCAATTCAGTCAAGTGCTGAAGCTGGAATGAGACCTGGGTACCCTCAGGTTCGTAAGTAAGCAAGCATAACACCACATACGGTAAACAAGGGGAGATTCTAGATGAAAACCCTACTTAACTTTGTCAACTTTCTTTTTGGTGGATCTTTGATCTAAAAGCAAATTCCTCATCTCCAGAATATTCCCAGGCGCCAAACTGGATCCTGACTATTTTCTGAGTGTAGCTCTTGCATGCAAGTAGTTGGTGTCAAGCAGGACCCAGTTAACCTTGTTCCACCTCAGAAGTGACTGTTCAAGCCGCATATGAGCACCACCCAAGTGCGCAGACATCAGTTTCTTTCTCGACACAGCCCGCAGACCCAGAGCCCAAAAAACAACTAACTGTGCAGATCTCCAGTTTAGGATCTTTTTAGATGAAGAAGAGGCCATTTCATAGAATAGGGAGGCCAGAGGGTGGTGAGGAATCTGCTGTTAAGAGTATCCACCAGAATGAGTGTAATCAAAGTACCTTGCTGTTGTGATGGATACTTCCAAAACACAGTTTCCTGACTTTTAAGATGGATACCAAAGCAGTACCTCCCAAGGTGGTGGGTCTGTGGAGTGACTCAGACCAAAGTATTCTGCAAGACTTAACAGCCAAAATGTCCTACATGTCAGATTAGCTTGTCAAGGTAGTAGTGCTTGTGAACGTGTGCACTAATAACCATGTTGAAGCCTGTCAATTACCCAAGACAGGCACACTGCATGCCAAATACAGTGGCAGCAGCGTTGGCCTTGGTGAAAGGCTCTAGATCCTTCTAGAGGCCAGAGCATATGAGATCTTAATGCAGAGGACTACCTACCTGCACAAAATCCTTTTCTACACTGCTATGCTTTTCTTTGCCCCAGAGAACATCACAAAGAGATGATCGGCTACCCATGGTATTTGGTGTGACAAAAGTACAAACTCAGCACCCGTTTTTGGGACCAATGAAGTCTCTACTCCTCTTTTGAGGAAGAAGGTTGAGTTAAGAATGTCAGAAATGTGACAGACTGTCCAATATAAAAAGGAGTCACAACCTTTTGTAGAAAGGTCGCTCTAGTCCTTAGCACCAGTTTGTCCAGAATGAAGGTCATGTAGGCCGGGTGGACTTAAAGAGTCTGATGCTCACTCATGCAACAAGCTGAAGTTATCACACCAAGAACAACCATTTTCACAGTTAGGATGCCTAACAGGCATTTGTTCAAGAGGAATGCACATGAGAAAATTAAGGACCGAATTAAGGTTCCATTGTGGCATCAGAAAGGGTTTACGAGAAAACATGAATTAAGTCTTTAAGAAATCCTATAGAAACAGGTGATTAGAAGAAAGGCGACTGTTCTTGTAAATCCAAAAAGGGTGAAAGTTGTCAAATAATCTTTAACAGTGCCCACTATAGGCCTTTGCTCAGCCAAAGACAACACAAATAACAATACATTTTGGCCTGCAACAGGTCAGTATTACGGGTGCCAAACCAAGCCAATAACTTACTCAAGTAGCAAGAGTATATAGGCTTTGCCAAAGGACATGTGGTCACAAGAATGACAACAATGACTTCAGGGGGGATCCCAAATGCAGCCAGTCAATCTTCACGCATGGAGGTGTAGATTGTGCAGGCGTGGGTGCAGGAAACTGCCTTGCTTCTTAGACAGAAGATCTACCACCAAAGCAGCAGCATGACCAGAGGAGTGATGATTATGGCCAAAAGTTTCAGGTACCGCACCTTCCTGGCCCAGCACCGGGCCATTGCGATGACTTTGGACTGGTTGTTCCTGATCTTCTTCTTAACTTGAGGGAGGAGAGGAAGTGACAGAACAACATACATGGGAGTCGTGTGCTCCAGTCTAGCCTGAATTTGTCTCAGAGAGAGAGCTTCCTTGGGAACTCCAGTGAGCAAAACACACCTCTGTCACCTTCAGGCCTCCAAGCTCAGGACCTCACTATACCCTGCTTGTTTCAATACAACATAGTGGTGGTGTTGTCCATGAGAACCTGAACCAGCCTCCGTTTGATGGATGGTATGAAGGCTTTCACTGCCAAGCAAATAGCCTCAATCTTCAACAGGTTTCTGGGAAGGTGGGTCTCCACCAGAAATCAGAGTCTTCTGATCCCCACCTCTGCCAGATGGCCTCCCTAACCCAGCAGTACTAGGTGTGACACCACTGTCAGCTCTGCGGTAGGGACAGAGGTCTGCCGCTGATCCAACCATTGTTGAGAAGCCACCACTGCAGAACTCTGCAGTTTCCTCTGAAACCTTTTTAGAATGAGACAAGCTTATTTGGTGCGGGGCCCACCAAGACTTCATATTCCACTGCAGAGTCTACATATGCCATGTTGCAAAGTTGATGAGCAGGATACAGGAAGCCGTAGGCCAAGGAGCATCAGAGCCACCTTGAGACCTAGGTCTGAGACTGAAAAATCAGGATGATAGTCCGAATATCCTTGCCTCTTTGATCTGGACGAAAGGCTCCAAATTCACAGTATGAAGGATGGCTAAGATGAAAAGGAGCCTCTGCAAAGGGGTCAGGTGTGACTTTGGCACGTTGATAGTGAATCTCAACGGTGTCAGGAGGCTCGCCGTCATGTGGAGGAGGTCCAAGACCGATTGTGGCACGCCCATCTTTAACAGCAGGTTGTCGAGGTAAGGAAAGACTGGCATGTGTGACGTCCAAAGATATGCTGTGACCACTGCCCTCATTTTCATGAATACCAGAGGAGCATTGGATAGGCGAAAAGGGAGCAGGGCAATCTGGAAATGCTACTGGCCCACTCTGGACCTCAAGTATCGCCTGTGGACCTGAAGGACTGTAACAGAGAAATACGCATTTTGAAGGTCCAAGTCTTCAGGATAAAGTACAAAGAGAACCTGGACCAGCATGAACATGCTGATTTTGTCCATCAGCAGGAAGAAATTGAAAAGTTGGAGATCTAATATATGACAAAGACCTCTGCCCTTTGTGGGTGCTAGGAAATAGCAGTAGTAACATCCAGTTCCTATTTTTAAGGACTGGACTCTCAATTTGGCTCCTTTTACCCGAAGAGCCTGTACTTCTTGCAGAAATATGGACAAGTAATCCTCCAAAAGATGCTCTGATGTGGGTGGAAGATGTGGTGGGTCTAAAAAGATTGACAGGGGATGCCCCGCTGACATATCTGCAAGACCCACCTGTCAGATGTCATGGTCTGTCACCCATGGAGGAAATGGCTGATTCTGCATCTCACAGGGGGCTCTTGTGCCGTTTTGGGAAAACTCAAGCGGTTTGGGGTATGCTGTTGGAGGAGTGTGAGCCTGGGAAGATCGCTGACCCTGCAGGCCTGAGTATTGTCTACTGAATCCTGACTCCAATCCTGAAAAGATTGGGGTGCCTGTTGCTGGGGCAGTGGGCCTTGTCGTTGCTTGTATACAAAATGCTGACAAGGATTTCAAATGGGGCTAAATTGTTGGGAATGTTGCTGTGAAGGCATGGAGAGACAAGAGTGTGCTAAAGCTTTACTTTGTTTGAAGCGCTTTAGTACGGTATCAGTTTTTCCACCAAATAGAGGAGATCCATTAAAAGGCATATCCATGTTTAATGCCTAAACGTTACTGGAGAAGCCTGAGGATCTCATCCATGTGTGGCACTGCAGCACCACGCGAGTCCTTACTGCTCTAACACTCTCCTGACAAGCCAAGAGAATCAAAAAGGAGGCATGTAAAGGTTTGGGTCTAAATATAAATGGTACCCTTTGCAGTTTCCAATTGCCGAAGATTTGACGTTCATAGATAAGTTGTCCCACTCCAATAAAGGAACCCAAGCAGGAAAACCACACTTGGATGAAATAGTCCCCTCATTGGTGAATTTGGCCACCGAAGAGAATGAGATCTATCTCTGGACAACCTCTTCGCTAGTATGAATTCAGCGCACAATATTTATCCATCAGCCCATGATGTCCAGAAAAAGAAACCCGCCCTAAATCCTTGCGCGGCTCCATTTCCAATCTTTCTCCCTAAAAATCATACACTTCCAAAGCTGACGCAACAAAATGAAATCGACTTGGAAAAGGCTAGTAAAGCAATTAAAACAAGAGGGAAAAAGACGGGGAAAAAAAAGGAACCAGTGACTTTCCAAAAAGAAAGCAAGGAAGGTTAAGTTTGAGGAAAGGGAACAGGTGGAACCTACGGTCGTGTTGGAACAGGTCCCCTCACTCGAGAACTTCCAGAACAGGACTGAGGCAGCGACTCTGGTTGTACTGCCGCGAGATCATGGACAGACAGATCTTTCTATGACACCATGCGTTATATCTGATGACATCAACGTAATCCCACCTGAGACTGCCCCATTAAGAGATATGGACATTTGCCCTAGATCAACTTCTCAGAAAACGGGAGAAAAATTCAAAAAACGGATACTGCCTTTGGTGGTCATACGGAGTTACAGGACTGCCTGGAATTCTTGTCCATATTTGACTCAAATTTATCCCTAAATCGTTCCTTTCTACTGTCCTGCTTTTTGGAAATAGAAGAACTCATTCTAATTGAGAGCACTGATATTGTGAGGGTCTTTCTTGACCACAGTATAGGGGAGTGTAAGGCAAAGGTATGGTTTTCCTCTAAAACTATTTTGAAACTAATTCTGGTTAACTGTGCCCAACTCCAACGCAGGGGTATAGATGTTATCCCCGTTTGGGAGTCGTCAACGTACCCTGGCGGTCAGTATACTACTCATGGTTCAGATTCCACAAAAACTATTGTGAACGGGGGGGAGACTCTTTCACCTCAGGTAAAGTTGTACAAGTGTCCCTATTTCAGGGTACAAGGGTGGTGAATGTTTAGAACGGTCCCATATACCAGGGCCCCAGTTCCAATCAGGAAAACTGGAATTGGTTAGCGGGGGCACTGAACAGATCTCAGTCGAAGGGTAAGCTGTTACAACCAAGTTACTAAACACCGATTTCTCATTGGTCTCTTGGAATGCTCCATCGCACGGTTGAACGTCCCTTCTATAGCCAAGAAAGGAGCAAAAGGCAGGCTAAGAAGGATGCATGGACAGCTGAAAGGCCCAAGGACTTGCCCTTGGCCTGCAAGTCCTTGAAGGGTTCCAGCGTCGAGTCTGCCTTGTCTCCTAAGAGACGGATGCCATTAAAGGACATGTCCATGAGGTAAGCCTGGATGTCCCCTGAAAAGCAAGACGTGGTGTCTGAGCGCTACCATCAGCGAAACCACTCTGCCTAGTGACTCGGTCGTTGTAGGAGGCAGGCCTGGCTTATAGTGGGTACCTGATGGTACTTACACCTTGTGCCAGGTCCAGTTACCCCTTATTAGTAGATTAGTAGTTTTATAGCAGCTTAGGCTGATAGAGGTAGCTATAGCAGAACAGCTTAGGCTGAACTAGGAGACATGCAAAGCTCCTACTATACTACTTAGATCACATAGCACTATATCATAAGAATCACAATACTCAGTGTTACTAAAAATAAAAGTACTTTATTTTAGTGACAATGTGCCAAAACATGTCTCAGAGGATATACTCCCCTAGGAGGAAAGTAAAATACACAAAATATATACACAAACCAAAATCAGGTAAGTAAACAGTTAGAACAGTAGTGCAAACACTGTAGAATACAATAGGATGCAATAGGCCTAGGGGCAACACAAACCATATCCTAAGAAAGTGGGATGTGAACCACTTAGGGGCCCCTGGCTTAGTTTAGTGTGTCGAGGGTCGCTGGGAGTGTAAGAAAACACTAAGGGTGTCCAAGATACCCCACCCCAAGAGCCTGAAAAGTAGGAGTAAAGTGACCCCACTTCCCCAGAAACACACTAAATTTGTGATAGGAGATTCTGCAAAGACCACAACAGAATGCAAAGTACTGAAGACGGATTCCTGGACCTGAGGACCTGTAAAGGAAGGGGACCAAGTCCAAGAGTCACGAAAGTGTCTGGGGGGGTGCGGGGCAGGAACCCACAAACCCCTGATGAAGGTGCAAAATGGCTGCCTCCGGGTGGAAGAAGCTGAAGATTCTGCAACAACGGAAGGTGCCAGGAACTTCTCCTTTGCACAGAAGATGTCCCACGGCATGCTGGAGGATGCAGAGTTGTTTCCACGCAGAAAGACCGCAAACAAGCCTTGCTAGCTGTAAAGGTCGCGGTTGAAGAAAAAGGGTGCTGCCCAGGCCCAAGAAGGACCAGGAGCACTTGAACACAGGTTCAAGAGAACTGAGCACGGCGGTCATATCAACACTACAAAGGAGAGCCCCGCGAAGCCGGTGGTCAACTCAGCGAGTTGAGCAATGCAGGACGGAGTGATGGGGACCTAGGCTGTGATGTGCACGAAGGATTCCTTGCAAAAGTGCACAGAAGTCCTAGCAGCTGCAGTTCACGCAGTACACAGGATTACTGGCTGGCGTAGGGAGGCAAGGACTTCCCTCCACCAAATTTGGACAGATGGACCACTGGACTGTTGGAGTCACTTGGATCCAGCTCCTGTGTTCCAGGGACCACGATCGTCACAATGAGAGGGGACCCAGAAGACCAGTGAAGCAGAAGTTCGGTGCCTGCGGTAGCAGGGGGAAGATTCCGTCGACCCACGGGAGATTTCTTCTTGGCTTCCAGTGCAGGGTGAAGGTAGACAGCCCCCAGAGCATGCACCACCAGGCAACAGTCAAGAAAGCCGACAGGATTAGGTGCTAAAATGTTGCTGGTAGTCTTCTTGCTACTTTGTTGCGGTTTTGCAGGTGTCCTGGAGCAGTCAGCAGTCAATCCTTGGCAGATGTCGAAAAGGGAGATGCAGAGGGACTCTGGGGAGCTCTTGCATTCGTTATCTGAAGAGAAACCCACAGGAGAGACCCTAAATAGCCCTCCGAGGAGGATTGGTCACCTAGTCAGGTAAGCACCTATCAGGAGGAGTCTCTGACGTCACCTGCTGGCACTGGCCACTCAGAGGCCTACACTGTGCCCTCACACCTCTGCATTCAAGATGGCAGAGGTCTGGGACACACTGGAGGCGCTTTGGGCACCACCCCTGGGGTGGTAATGGACAGGGGAGTGGTCACTCCACTTTCCTATGTCCAGTTTCGCGCCAGAGCAGGGGCTGGGGGCTCCCTGAACTGGCTTATGCAAGGAGGGCACCATCTGTGCCCTTCAACGCATTTCCAGAGGCCAGGAGAGGCTCCTCCTCTCAGGCCCTTAACACCTATTTCCAAAGGGAGAGGGTGTAACACCCCCTCTCGGAGGAAATCCTCTGTTCTGCCTTCCTGGGACTGGGCTGCCCGGACCTCAGGAGGGCAGAAGCCTGTCTGTGGGTTGGCAGCAGCGATAGCTGCAGAGAAAACCCCAGAGAGCTAGATTGGTAGTACCTGGGGTCCATGCTGGAGCCCCGGGGATGCATGGGATTGGCACCCAAATACCAGATTTGGCATGGGGGGACAATTCCATGATCTTAGACATGTTACATGGCCATATTCGGAGTTACCATTGTGAAGCTACATATAGGTATTGACCTATATGTAGTGCACGTGTGTCCCCACACTCACAAAGCCTGGGGAAATTGCCCTGAACTATGCGGGGGCACCTTGGCTAATGCCAGGGTACCCTCACACTTAGTAACTTTGCACCTAACCTTCACCAAGTGAGGGTTAGACATATAGCTGACTTACAAGTTACTTAAGTGCAGTGTAAAATGACTGTGACATAACATGGATGTTATTTCACTCAGGCTGCAGTGGCAGTCCTGTGTAAGAATTGTCTGAGCTCCCTATGGGTGGAAAAAGAAATGCTGCAGCCCATAGGGATCTCCTGGAAACCCAATACCCTGGGTACCATATACTAGGGAATTATACGGGTGTTCCAGTGTGCCAATCAGAATTGGTAAAAATGGTCACTAGCCTGCAGTGACAATTTTAAAGACAGAGAGAGCATAAGCACTGAGGTTCTGGTTAGCAGAGCCCCAGTGACACAGTTAAGCACCACACAGGGAACACATTCAGGCCTCAACTATGACCACTGGGGTCCTGGCTAGCAGGATCCCAGTGATACAGGCAAAAACAAATTGACACACAAGTAAAAAATTGGGGGTAACATGCCAGGCAAGATGGTACTTTCCTACAGTCGTGTCCAAGCCACAGCAAATAGCGAACTTTGTAGCATCCCTCCCGTCCTTGACTGTTTGACAGTGTTTACTGACTGCAATGCAAGGCTGGCAAAAGAAAACATTTTTTTTTTAACAAAGCTATCCAATCCTCCTGGATTCTCTGCCTGGGGGTGCGGCAAGGAACGGGCCATGGGAGGTAGAAGCCTGGACCACCAATCTCTCTGGCAAAGGGTGCTGGGTGAGAAACGTTTGTTCCCCTGGGGCGGAGGGATGGTGGCGGACAATCGCTGTATTCACAGGAACCCCTGTGCTGGGTTTGGAGCAGGTTCCCAGAAGGACGTCAGTGAGGGCTTTGTTGAAAGGAAGCAGGGGATTGGAGAAATAAACTCCCAGTTGCTGCACCTGTCAAGAGGTTGGTCTTGACTTCCACTGAGGGCAACTCAAGGTCCAGGACTTCAACCACCCTTCACCACCACAGCGTAGGTAGCTCCTTCCTCCATAGTCACAGTAAGGGGAGAAAGCATGCCGGTATCTGGAGACGTGTCCAGTCGGCTGGCATCACCCTGTTCCTCACACCAGTCCATATCCTGATCTTCTGACTGGTATTCTTAAGGGTCCAGTGACTCCTCCTATCCTTCTCAGAGGTCAGGCTCTTCAACATAATGCTAAGGAACCAACCTAGGACACAAGGGTCCTGTTGGCGCAGGAATCAGTGCCGGACGACACTGCTCTGGCTCTCTGTCAGATTCAGGGATTAGGATAGGGCCTCCTCATAGAAGATGTGAAGCTGCTTTCAACATATTCGACCATCCCACCACCATATGCACCCTGGAGTTTCACATGGGATTAAAACTGTAAAGTTATTCACTGGTTCTCCTCCTACCTATCCAACCAACACCAGTATGTTCACATGTTAATCAACCTGGAAATTCAGGATGCATCAGGATCAGTTGCAGAATTTGCTCCTCTGCAGGTGACCGTGAGGTGGAGTGAGGAGCACCTTGACGTCCTCGCCTCTTCTCAGAAGGAGAGTGGTAAGGATGAGATGAGCCAACTTAGACTTCTTATGCTTCTTCTTGGACTCTGACTTACCCCCAAAACTTGGACCGTTATGAAGATCTGTCACAGGAGCAGCCTTGAGAACAGGAACTGGTCATGCTGTCCACTTCCAGCTGGAGGGGGCTTAGAAAACGTCCTCTAGATTTGGGTGCTGTGCTACTTGGCTTTGAGATTCTGGATCACCTTTGCATGTCCTCCAGACTCCAAAAGATCCCCCTCACCTTCAGAGTCACCCAGTGTTGCAAACTGCCCCCGTCATACTCAAAGTCTACATGGAGCTAGTTGGTGTACTTATCACAGATAACAGCAACAAGATTGTACCAAGGATTCACAAGTCTCCTATGCTTCAGACATCTACCTCATTTAACACAGCCTGCACATTATCCAGAACTGGATGTCCAGCACCTACATATGAAGCTCAACCAAGACAGAACCTGTTATTTGCCAAGAAGAACAAACCTGGCCCGGTGATATGAACCTTCTCAGCTTCAAACTCAATCTTTCACTGAATGACAAATCACTAGAATTCACGCTGGCCACCAACCACAGCCTCAAGGAACACAGTGGCAAAAACAACAAAAATGGTCTGATACCGGCTCTCTCATTTATAGAAAGTGAAACAGTTACTTCTAGAAAGTGAATTCCGAACTGGTGTTCAAGCCATTGCACTTGTGTATCTTGATGGTGTTAACACCCTACTCTATTGCCTCCCAGACTCCGCACTGGCATCCTGTAAGAAAATGAGTAACCTGCTTTAAGGAGTTATCATAAACATTTTAGGGTGAACTCTAAAAGTCATCGGAACTCAACCCCCTTGTAGCTATGGCACAGAGTAGACAAGCTTAACTTAGGGCAATGTGGAAAGTATTTGTACAGCCCAAAACAGTAACAAAGTCAAAATGTCAAACAAACATCCCAAAGCGAATGAGAAATATAGAATTAAAGATAATAAGCAAAATGACAAATAACCAAAAGGGGGTCTTTGGTAGACAAAGAACCAAAAAGTACAATGCTCCAATGATAGTCACTGGTTGTGACTTAGGTGCAATTTGAGGCTGACCACAGTGAATCGTGGGTCAGATACACCAACCAGATGTGTCCTGGGCAAAGAGTTTACCTTCTGACTTAATCCTTTCAATCCCAATCCACCACAGGGGCACACTTCTTACGATCCCAGGCCCTCAGGGGAGGCACAAGGCATCAGGCAAAGGGCAACAGCAGGGTCCAGTCCAGGTCCATTTGCCACTGGACAGTTGGGTACTTCCAGCAAAAGGCCTCTGGAAGCTTATTATGGCCCTGCATTTTACACAGGAGGTCAGCCAGCTGTCCACTGGAGTACACTTCTTAGTCTCAGTCCTGGGTACAAATGAGAACAGGTTCAGTCCTTCAGGAATCCTCCTAGGTCACAGGCAGCAGGTTCAGTCTTCTTCTGATCTTCTGCGGATCCACAAAGTGTTTTGAAGTGGGTGCCCTATTTATGATTGGCACTAACTAGTGGGTGTGAATGACTCCTAAGCACGCTCTAACCAATGGCATAAACAATCCTGGGGCCAACCCTACTGTTTTCTTCCCAAGATGGAGACAGCTAAACTTGGGGTCTTGGGAGTGTACTGCGATAATCCTAGTGTCCTCCTACATCCAACTCTAAAATCCAGTTTGAGGCACCCATTGTACCCACAACAAACCCAGAGACAGGCATCTGTAAGGACAAAAGTAGAGTCCTTCATCAACTAGAGAGTAAATCCAAAACAATTGTCTTGGCACCTTCTTCGCTCTTCTTTCAAGTGTGCACTAAGTGATTTACGTGAACCGAGTAGACCTATCAGGTAGGATTTGACACTGTAGTGTCAAAAACGATATTCACAGCCTCCAACCTGCATATTCTGCAGAGTTCAGTGAAATCATCTCTGCTAATTCAGGACAGCCTATTTAGTTTGCTCTTAGGAGGTATTTCACTCTTATTCAAGGATATTTACCGACAGGGAGAAGCTAGAGGGCTAATGCAAATTAGCCCACAGGAACTTCAGGCAGAGAAAAGGTGACTTTCAAAAAGTTACTTTTCCTAAATATTTACTAAATTTCCAAAACCACCATTGAATTGGATTTTTACTAACTATTAAAAATAGTTGTTTTATTTTTTTTGTAGCTGGTCTCATTCCAGAAATACAGTGTTACTGTTTAATATTGCGTCCAAGTGTTCCTATATGTGCAAGCCACAGTTACTACTGTGAAAATTGCATTTTGCTGCTAGTCACTCTAAAGACGTATTAACATTAAACTGCTGTCCTACTATTAAGCACCATGCACCCTGGCTTGTGGGCTGCAAGTCCTATATAGGAGTGACTTAATATTTAAAAGGGAGGATTTGATCTGTCAAAAGAGTTTATTTTGACAAGCTGAATTGCAGTTTTTACACTACTACAATGGTAGGCATGAAGCCCCCATGGGATGGCACAGTAAGTGCAGCTCTTCAGTAGCTGCATTTAACCTCCAAGCCCTGGGTACTATTTCTAGGGACATATAGGCAAGTTAAATATATCAAGTGAAAGTAAGCCAATTCAACCAAGTTAAAAGTGGGAGCCCGTGCACTTTACTACTGGTTAGCGAGGGGTAAAGCGCACAGAGGTCTAAAGCCAGAAAAAATACAGAATCCAGCACACCCATTAAGGCCATCCTACATGGTGCAGCATGTCTCATCTAGGGCCACAACAAATATTATCACGTAACTCATATCCTGATGGAACTCCATTGCCTGCCCTTGCCAAACCACACCACCTTCAAAACCAGATGCATCATTTACAAAGCCACAAAACAGGCACCCCCTGCTTACCCTGCAGGCAAGTTCACCATCTGTGGAGACAATCAACACACCTGTAGCCTGGAAATCATCATTCTGTAGACAATGAAGTACAAAAAGGAAAATACATGGCAGCGGGCCTTTTTCATCTATGAACTCAGGATCTGTAACAACATACCATTATACGGGACTTCCCCAACACTGTTCCAGGATAGGAAAGAGCTGACGACACACATCTTCAAAGAACGCTACACCACAATGCATTAATAGTGTACAATAATCCACCTTTCCTATAAACCATTAACTTGATGTTTGTATTTGACTCTGTGCATTGATCTGCTGCCTGTTGGCTAGATTTGTGCTATAGAAACACCACATACGTACAAACGTACTGGCCTATTTCTTTGTATATTCTATTTGAAATATAATAAGGGAACCTGCTGGTGTTTGGTTTTACAAATGCACAAGAACATCAAGTTACTTAACTTTGATGACATCTTTTCTGTTGGATATTCTGAAAATAATGCTTCACCACTTACATGCACTTATTGATTTCTAACAGAGATGCTTTACTTGGCAATCAGGTAGGATTTGGCAGTCAATCTGTCAGCTGGGGGTGGGGCGGTGGGTGCATTAGTTATTGTCACAACTGTCTGTCAGGCTGGGTGGTTAGAAAATATTATTGAAAACAAGGGTTGCTTGTGGTAGGCCACAAGAAACAAAATCATTACATATTTACGGGGAAGACTTGTGGATGAAGATATATGAGAAAAATCACGATGAGTGTTGGTTAGACTTCAAGCTGAGGAAGCTGAATTTGAGAGCAGTCAAGTATACATCAGATGTAATGCTGAGCGTAGAGAATTACATTGCAATTCCTGCATCTGGTGCTAGGAAGCATCAACGTCTCCCTCTGGAAGGACATGCAGACTCAATCAATGTTGATCTGGTGGATGGATATTTAGTTGGTAAGACCACCTGCACCACCTCTATAGGAAGACAGTAACCTGATAAGATGTCACTTGCAGAGACTTTGGAGGCAAAATGCTGAGAGCTCTGGCTGTAGTACTGTCCCATTCTTACGGGGGAGCAAGATTTCGCTCAGTGGAATCATCTGGGGAGAGCAGAGGCCAGGACCAGAAAGTCGTCTGACAATAACTGCTACTCATTGTCTCTAGATCATCTGGACCACTCTCTGGAAAGACCTGGAATGGGATGGAAAGTCTAGTACCCACGTAAAATGTAAGTCTCAACGTTCCTAATACAACTACAAAGAACAGAAGTGAGCACACCTGTGATTGCTATTAGTGGGAACGGGGTCTACAGTAGGAACCAATGTGACGAAATCTACATTGCGGCATCCTGACGAACCTCCCATTTATGGATGCCACCATCATTATTCTGTTTCTACTGTATCTCCTGTTGTTATCCACACCTACCTCTTCAGAGCACAAAACCATAGTGTCAAAGCTCCATCACACAGTTCTGCAGAGCCCTATATGTCCTCTTGGCTGTCTTGGCACACAGATGACTAGCCTGTACACTGCGCTTGAGGCCCAAACACCACAATTCACACATCTGTCACCTGACTCAAAACCTGGCTTACAATCCAATGATTTTTGTAAGCAGGCTCTGTGTAAAATAAAAAGTGGAAAAAAACATTCAATTCAGTGAAAAGAAAGTACAGACAACGCACAGTGGGGGTGTGGGACCTGAACCCGGGGCTGTGCAGAAAGAGGCAGTTGAAATGACTGCTTTTGCGGTGTATGCATCTCATTTCCCAGAGTGATACCAGTGTGCGACTGATAAACGGAACATACACCTAATGAGGGATTGATGAAAAGTACCCATTATAAATTAAAGGATCCTATAGGTATATCGAGACATTACTTTTTATTCACAGCATTTATTCAATGTATTATTGGATAAGAGCATTGCTAAATTTGTGCTGGTTTTTGTTGGTGGTCAGCACCAGCACTTATTTTTAGACAAAGGCATGTTTACAGGAGACCACCACATGGTGGCACTCCTGTGTATGTTTTGAGCAATTCAATATATCACAAAAATGATAGAACTCCGACTTCCATGTCATTATAACAGCCTGGGTGATCTGAAGTAGTCAAAATATATACATTTGTAAGTGTGATGGATAGTAGCCAGAGTTGGCACTGCTAATCGGCAGCAGCGGCAGGAGCTGTGGGTGGCGGTGGCTGCAGTTGAAAACCCTGGGCCTTAGCACTTATATTTTACAAATGAAGCACTGGATAGGAAGTAGGAAACACAGGGTTGTTTATGTTGTGGGGGCTGACTGGTATGTGAAACTAAGGAGCTGTGTGTGTGTGGTCTGTAACATGCAGCCAGTATATGGGCAGTTGTGATAATGCACTATGATGGATGGGTATTCAGAACTATTTATGTTTGATGGTTAAAGTTCTCAATTGAGGAATGATTACATTTTTAAAGATGCTTACTCGGGAAACCATCACTCGTACAGATGCCTTGAGACATTGTGCATGGAGGTGAATGGTATGAGCTTCATCAGTAGTTAGGTAATGGGTCAGGTCTCTGATTAGTGTGTACTGTCTCTACTGGGTAGGCTCTTGTGTGCTCTTACGTCTGGCTATAATGTGACAGGATGGATTGATATGGTTCTGGCATATCCAAGTGCTCACTCAACTGTGTATCTCTTGCAGAGATGTCTGTTAAGAGATCTGTAACCACCATGGTGACACATAAAAAGTAACCTGGTAAATGCTCAAGTACTATACCACTGTCACATCTTCTAGAGAGCCAGGTGGCAGAGGGCTGGACAGGATGGGAGGGGATGGCCTGAAGACTAGTAAAACAAGCATTAGTCAGTCACTCTGCACTAATATTAGCACCTCTAAGCACTACAGCTTACACACTATCACTAGAATGGAAAAAAGCCCCACATTTAACAGCTCATAATTCCTGCAGCATCACAACTTACGATTATCTTGCTACTGGGTGAGAGTGAAGTACTCAGCGTGGAAAGGAGGAGCTGTGGCACTGGGACTGGGGGGTGGAATGGGTGGCAAGGGTGGGCGCACACTAAGGCCTACTTTAAGGGAGGCTAAGATTGCAATGCCAGTCTGAAACATACCCTTCTCTGGAAGTGTGTCCTCGTTAGCGGTCAACCTAATACCTTTCCCATCATGCACTGCACCATGAAATTAAACAAGAAAGTAAACAATGTAAAACACACAATTCAATAAATCACGAAAATGTAAGTCCACTAAATTCTTGGAAATAACTTGAACAGAGAAAAATGAAACTTGGATTTGACAAAGTACAGATGCACAGACTTCTCAACAATTTGTACTGCATAAGAAGACACCGGGTTGGATGTAGATAAGCTCTTGTTAAATTCTGCGCAGGTTAAAAAGAAGGACTTAATTACAAAATTAATTTAGATAAATGACCTTCCAACAATGAACATTATGTGTTAATATCACCAAAAACAAGCAGAAAAGGCTTCACATATAACAACAGAATGGGCATTTGACATACATTCAGAAATTGTACCAACTCCTGGTATACTACCCATAGCACAGTGCCGGGTACCTGCAAGTTCTTTGCTTGACGAGGGGCCATTTGTGATTGTTCATTGTATCAGTTGTTCCAATATAATTAACCAATCATAATACGTTGAGGTAGATCGCAAGCAGTTACCTTCTAATATGAAGTCTGTGGCAGAAAGGAGTCTAGAAAAAGGTTTTGAAAGGACATGGAAAACTACAGCGATGAAGACCAGCCTCACTACTTCAGTTAAGAGTATTTTGGATGTTTCAGATGCCAAATAAAGTAACAAGCAACTGCAATGTCTCGCGTATTTCGAACAAGTTAATTGTCATCTTTTGACAACAGCGCCTACGAGCAATAACAACAAAAACATGAGTGGAAACTGAGAAAAGACGACTTAACAAAATAAAAGAAAGTTAGCTTAAAAAAATAAAACTTTGCAATTTTGTTTGTCCTGCTGGGCACGTTTTTGCCAGTCACAAGACTTCTGTTTGTGGGGCACTGGAAGTTAAAATGAACAAAACAGTATCTCCATCACATCAGGAGCAGTGGATGGGCACTAATTAAGTTGAAATTAATTAGTGCTTGATCCCTGCTCCACACAGAGGAACAGAAATGATGCTAGACATGCTTTGACGAATTACGGTTCTGCAAAGAAGACTGCCACGCAAACCAACAAATGGTGAGCGACAGGCTGGCTCCAAGCCTTTACTGAACGCAAAAGTGTCTCGTCTGTGAGACGCATGCACTCGCAGGCTCGACCCTAAAAAAGGTAGATCCTCCAATCGACTAAAGTAGGCCTCAGAAGTCACCTTTGAGTGGATCAAAAGCTTTCTCTGCTTGCCTCCCTGTCTCCCACTGATGCTCAGATTTGAGCTCTTACAAATGTATTTGAGTTCTTTCATTTTCAATATTTTCTAAAATATGCAAAGCAGAAGACACAAGGACTCTGTGTGGCACCACACCCAGCTGGTGGCTTAGTTATCCTGACATGTAAAGCGTTTCCTCGCCTTGCTTTAAACATGGAAGGGGCATGGTAGGCAGACTATACTCTCCAAAAAGTTAGCTTATGGAAGTACATGCAGAGGAAGCAGAGAGGTCAAACCTGTAACCGAAAGGTCAATTTAGATACAAATATTTTTGTGCACATGGCCAAGCACTCCCAGAACCCAGCATCTGCAGGAAGGCGCAACAATAAGATCAAATCAATAGCACTGGTACTGACATTGTCCTCAGGTCCCTTGTTAACAGCCTCAAGATATCCCGGCTGCTGGATTTTGTTTTTACGGTGTCCAGCTTCTGCTGAGAAGTAAAATACTGGAGCTACAATGACAAGGGATCAACATTGCTGGATCATCGCATGCAGACTGCATTTGCCGGGAGATACCAGCAACGAGCATTGGTGAACGGGAAGGATAAAACTTGACTACTGCTGGGACTGGCACCAAAAGATGTGGTGTTGGCAGCTCATGCGCTATCACATGAGGTCTTCTGAAGTGCGTCAGTTACAAGGTGCGGGGTGGGTGAAGTCTGCGCTATCACGGATGAGGAATTAAGGTAAATTGATGAGCCTGGCGTTGCTTCATCATTCCACAAAGTGGCAACATGCTCAGATTTTAGGTGCGACAACACATACAAAATCAAGAATCTTTACGGAGACGAGAATGCTCTGCATCCTCCAAATGACTTGCAGCTGAACGGGAGTGTGCCGCCTTTGGGAAAGCTAATCAAGGGAGACCAACAACTGTGTCCTGTGCAATTTGGAGCACATGGAGGAGTCGATCAGACCACAGGATGAGCATCTGGAAAAGTGTGCTGACCACTGGTGATGTATGGGATGTACTGGGAAAATATGCGGTCCACTGATGACAGAAGAAATAGCCACATTGCACTGATGGTGCAAGCATGCTGATGCAACGAGTTGTGCATGGTCATGCTGTGTGACCTACGTGCCAGCTGTTTTGGGAATGTCTCTCTAACTGACATGCATGAGAATTGCACAGGATCGCCAGTGGCTGCGAGGAAAGGGGGTGTTTCTGTAAACATAAAGCACATTTTTATTTGTTTTAAGTAAAGGACCTTTACAGATTAAAAAACATGGGAGAAGGATACATTATGTTATATTGAGACTTTTGGAGCATTTGGCGATCCCAGCAAAACAGTACATTACCATTATTGTGTTTTTTTTTTTTAAGACTGCACTTGCACTAATGTACTACTGAGGCTTGGTTCACACTTAATATTCAGCCTAAGCCTATTCTATAGTGCATTGGAATTTAGACGGATGGAGTATAATTCCTGCAGGTATTATTCAATAGAACAGATGTATTGCTTCATAAGCTTTGATAAAGTAGTACTGGGCCAGAAATTGTGCATCTTATATATGAGGGTACCGTCCAGAGTGGCCCTGGAGGAACTAGCTATCCCATGTGAGTTTGGAAATTTGTAGGATGATGTCATCAGGTATCAATTGAGTGTGCACACTAGTAACAAGAGCTTGAAATACAGGTGCTGGAAACGGTGATGCAACCTTTAAGGATTTTTTACTATAATGAGAAAGGTGACGAGATGGTTAGCAGGGTGGATAAAAGGATGAGTAATTTTGTGGCCAGGGCCATGTGATGAATGGCGATAAAAAGGAAAAACTGGACCATAAGCACAGAAGGGGTAAGTACAAGGACCATGGCCAATACTAAAAGATGCCCAGCGTATGGTCCGGTAGAACACCTTGCAAGGGTACGTAGAAGGAAAGGTTGTAAAGCTGAAGTGAAATGTGTGGATGGAGTCCAGGATAGCAACACTTCGGAGAAGGATGATTCGATAACCAGCCATTGCGTCTTAAATTTCAATGGGGAAGTTTAGAGTCTAAGCAAGAGCTTGCGGAGAAATCTTGTAAGTGAGATGATAATAACATCATTAGAGTCATTGGTGATTAGGGTTCACTGTATACCAGAATCAGCAAGTACATTTGGTGAGAGAAATTTGTAAACCTCTTTGGGCAGGGTCTAGAATCTTCAGACATCCGATCAGACGGCTTCACAGGATAACTGAGCCCAATGCTAGGTTTCTAGGTTTTAGAACGGTTACTCTAGAATTTAAGGGAAGGTGTTTGTTGTTATATAGAGTGGAATAGTGGGATGTAGAGTTCTGGAAGAGTTCCCCAGTGTTTACAGGGATTTTAAGAAAGTTAGGAGGCTTCAACCATAGAGTTGTTTTGGAGGAGAAGGACAGCCCAATTATCCAGTGTGGAACAAACCTACAGTGACAAAAGAGAAAGTTCCAAGACTTGCGAATAACTGAACCTGAAGTCTCCCTGGAGCAGACTTATCTTTTAGTGTTAGCAAGATTGTGCGTTTCCCCCTCTAAAACATGCGCTGTACATTGGAAAATCTCTATTTATCTTTGCTTAAAGTCCATTGTAATGGTGCCTAAGGTGTACCTGCGGGTTGGAAAGTTAAATCTCATATGAGGGACGTGGCAAAAATATATTTCTGCCAGGAGCACCACCGCGTTCTGCCCAGCCTGCAGTTTCAAAGCACCGTAGTGAATAGACAGCAGAGGAAAAGCATACCTTTTATATTCCTAATCACCCCTAAAATCAGTCTTCCAAGCCCATAGTGTAGTGTGCTCATATATAAAAGTAGGACACATCCTGTGGATACTGTGCCCTCACATTGGAACAAAATTCAAAAGGTAATTCACTCTGCAGTCCTGGCTAGACCTGTCCCTAGCAGGCATAGTTGGGATTAAAATCTTTATTTTCCACCTCTGTTTAGGGAAGGGTATGAAAGGTTACTTCCTGCTTAGTCTGACAATGATAAAATCTGATTTTTTAGTAACTTAAGCAGAAAAAAACTCTGTTAAACGTAATTTAGGCTGCCTGAGCCAGAACTGGCTTAAAACCAATTCTGCCACTCATCACACCCAAAGAGCTGGAATGCGCATCGTTATAGGGAGAGTTAACATCTGTCTCGGAGGACTATGGCTTGCCTTGAGCCCAGGATAGGCGACTGGGTGTTAACTGCTGAACCTGTAGCAGAAGCAGGGACTAGCTGGTGGAGAGTGGACAGGAGCAGCTGGAACAACATAAGGCAGCTTTAGCAGCACCTCTTTTGTCTTGGAAAGGCCAAGTGTGCTTCTAGGCTTCATTTCCAGGACCTGTCTAAGCAGCCATTTTCCCGTCACAGAGAGAAAGAAAGCGAGTGAGTGAGTGAGTATGCGTGTGTTTGTGGGGTGGGGAGGGTTCCACCACCTGTCACACCAACAGCTGGAATATACATCCTTGGCTGGGGGAGTTAACAACTCTGGCTCAGTGGACAGTGGCTTGCCTCTGGGCCTAGAAAAGGCCAGTGGATGATAACTGTTACCACGTATTAGCTATCCAAGAGCGGACAGAAGTGTTGGCATAACAAAGGGCTCCTTTAGCACTACCCCTGTTGACTTTGAGATGGTGAGAAAGACTTTGTCTACTTATTTCCAGGATCCCCCTAGACAGTCAGGCCCAAGCCATAGTAGATGCAAAACTTGGTTTTAACCCTCTCAGGTAGTGGAGTGGCCAAGAAGCTGAAGACAAGTCCGACTGGTGGTAGCAGGGTCCTGCCATACTGAAACTCAGGATTCTGGGTAATGCTACAGTAAAGCAAAGAAAGAGCACTGAAGGACGTGGGGACCAATAAAAAATAGTCATATTTGGGTAGTTCAATTTCGCCAATTACTGGCTAGTGCCCAGGACACATCTGACACTTCCACCTCCTCAGAACATTCATGGACCTGGAAAGGCTACCACTGAAGAAAGCCACACCCGAAGAAGAATCATGATTTCTGACTCCTGAAAAAAGAGGACTCGTACTGGAACTGCTCTCCAAGTGATTGGCCTCCTATTTATCTCCTTCAGAGCCACAAAAAAAATAAAAAAAGGACTCCGGACTCCAAAATGGCCCAGCTGACTAAAGAGGACGAGACCCTGCGGGAGATATGGGTGGAAAGAGAACCGATGTTCAGAAGCCTGCCCTAAAGCGCTAGGGGCTGCCAGACAAAAAGGTTTTCAAGCAGGTGAAAACTCAGTCTGAAGGTAAAACCTTTCGCTGGGACAATGAGCTTGGTGAATCTGACCTACACTACATCACTGTTGGCCTGAAATTGCACCTCGGTCCCAGTTCATCATCAGAAACTGCTGTTTCTCTACGGAGCTTGACTTTCACTGGGTGCTTTTTGCCTTAAAACTTTAAAAATGTGTATTTTTGCTCATTACATTTTCACACTCTTTTTCTAATTTGGTTTAGAAATGTTATTGTGTTGTGTTCTTTACTTTAAAATTGCTACCACTGCTTGAACGTAACACATTCTCAGGGGACTGCCTGCTACTTGCGCCACAGCTACCGGGGACTGAGCTGAGATTATCTCCGAACCCTCTTCTGACCTACCCAGAGCAGGTTTAGTGAGTTGGTGGTGGTGCCCTCCTCTCTAAATATTAATCCCATTTCTAAACGTATCCAGAGTTCTTTTTTTTCCTGGATAACATCTTTGTTATGGTAATGGACAGGTGGGCTCTTGAGGAGCGTTTAAGGAATGTTTCAAAGTTGTTGGCAGAAAGGGGCCTCGTGGCAGACTACAATAAATGCAAGTTTGCAAATATTACTGTAATATAATTGGGTCGCAAGATTGGTGCAGATGGAATAATACCTAATAAGTAGTTGATTGAGGTTCTTACGAATGCCCAAGCTCCCTACAAGGATGCTCTCCACTTCTTCTTAGGCTTAGCAGAGTATTCATCCAAATTTGCATGTGGCTTTAGAGAGAAAACACGTCTTAAGGCAACTGCCAATGAAGAAGTCAAAGTTTTTATGGTCTAATGATTGGCAGCAGGCCTTTAATGCGAACCAGACTTATCTGTAAGGCACTACTTTTGCAAGGTTTCAACCCGAGTGCCAACAGCATGGTTACACGTGGCATGAGAAATGAAAGTGCAGTGTTAAGCCAGTTGGAAGAAGGTGAAAGGGAGGTTCTGGCAGCATGTCCTTGTTATGTTTATCCTCTCCACGGGAACTTTAGGATGCTGGCTATCTATGCAGTCACCGTACTTTGGAACTCATACATCTACAAAGTGTTACTTAACTGCAAATCGTTCTAGGAAATGCAACAGCATTTATTTTTCTGCAAATATTCTGCTATTTATAAATAATACAAAGTAAATATTTTTCTAACCAATTGGTCTTGAGTTGCTTCTTGAGTGTGTGTCTCATTTATTGACTCTGCATGTTCAAAAATTTGCTTAGCAGTACCCTCTGATAAGCCTAACTGCTCGCCCACACTACCACGCAAGAGAGCTTTGGGGACTGTCATATTTACCCTTGTACACCAGTAAGGGTCACCCTGGACTATCTGCACAGTGATCCCCAACATTGGGTCACTGCATAGATAGCCTGCTTCCTATAACGTTCCTGTAGGACTTCAGCATCTGTGTGCGGTTAGAGCATTTCTGTTGCTACGTATAATGTATGGAATTTAAGGGAAAGTCTGATCATAAGGCCCTCACCAAATTATTAACAACTGTAGGGTTAAAGAACGCTTCCCTGCGCATGTCTAGACTTTGCATGAGAGTGCAGGACTTTAATTATAGGGTGTGCTAAGTGCCTGGAGCAAAGAACACAGTTGCAGACTGCTTAAGCAGATTACTGTTGCCACTAAAGAACAATTCCATGGGATGACTGGGAAGACTGCCAGGTTGTGCTGATTGAGGGAGAGAGTTTGAGAAGTATTGGCAAGAAATAGTGAACCCAGGCATATGAGAAGGTGCCTGAACACTCTTCAGTTTCCCAGTTTCAAGAGCAGCTACATGGGCTACAGGTCTGTAAGTGAATCATGTTCAAAGCTTTAACGATAGCTCATCAGGCTTTCCACAACACCAGGCCCAGATACTTAAACGAGAGGATTCTTGAGTACAAGCCTAGTATGGTGTTGCGCTCAAGTAATACACGCCTGATTGCAGTCCCCTGTTTTAGCAGAAAACGTAGGGGTGTGTTCTTCCTTTGTGGCACTAGCCTCGAAGATCTGGAATCAGATGCCTTTCAAATTGAGATGCACTACAGAAGAGGTCATTTTAAAAAAAATCTCTGAAAACCTATTTATTTAAACTCTGTCTTTACTGTCTGCATCCGACCCCTCCTGTGCCTGTTTGTTCTTCTATGCCTAGTGCTGGGACACTCATTGAGTAGTCATGTGCTATATCAAAACTATCCATTCATTCCATTCAAGGAGACTGACATAAAAGAATCAAAGAACTTTGTGAGCAGAGGATGGCCCAATTTGAAGGCTCTTGTGCAAGATTGTATTAAGTGCAACAAATCTGATAAGACATTAAGTACTTTAAGACCTCTGCTGAACCCTGTGGAGAGCCCCAAACTGACTTGGAAAATGGACGGTGTTGACATAATGGGTCTGGCACTGACATATGAAGAAGTAAATGCACCAGGGTGACTACTTTTGTAAGTGGGCAGAGCTAGCGGTCGTCATAATGGTGGATTCTGGGTCAGTTTCATGGTTTTTAGATGGAGTTTTTAATCAGAAAAGAAGTTGCGAAGTGACAGCAGGACACAGTTCAAGTCTACTGTGACGGAGAACTACCTTGCGAGGAACAGTATAGTTCACCTTACCTTATCTCAGACTGAACACCATCACTCCAGACATTCTCTCTCAGTCATCTAACTGATGACAGGAGATCTACTTGGAAATTATTTGTTAAGAATAAAATCAGGATCTCCTTTGGATTCTGCTCCTCCAGCCAATTTAGTTCAAGGTTCGGATGTTATAGCGCTGATTTTAACTAATATTCTGAATGATTCTTTTATAGTTGGGAGTCTACCCCAAATTTTGAAACATGCTATTATTAAACCTCTACTGAAAAAAACATAAGCTGGATGCACCTCTCCTGAGCAACTACAGACCTATTGCTCTTCTTCCTATAGCACCCAAGGTAGCGGAAAAGCATGATAACAAACAATTTCTGGCTTCTTAGAAGAACATAAGCTCCTACATCCCACTCAGATGCGTTTCAGACCTCAACATAGTACGGAAACCACCCTTTTGGCAGTGACAGAAAATTTGTGACAACGACTAGATACTGGTGGCTATGCAGCAATTATTTTATTAGACTTAAGTGCAGCATTTGACACAGTCGATCATAAAATCATTCTTCAAAGAATTACTCAAGTGGGATTCAAAGGTACTATTTTTAACTGGCTTTCTTCCTTCTTAGAAGATAGGTCGTTTCAGGTTTTGGATAGGTCTTTTTTTTCTCCTATCCATTCCTTTAGCTGTGGGGTTCCTCAGGGCTCCTCTCTAAGCCCCACTCTTTTAAACATTTATATGTCTCCCTTGGCTAAAATTGTGGAACCCTATGGTCTCTCTCTGATACCTTATGCCGATGATACCCAGCTGGTTTATTCTTTTAGCACCAATGTAAACTCTGATCAAGAAGCGCTATCCTCCTGCCTTACAGACATCGCTAACTGGATGTCAGATAGTAAGGTCAAGCTAAATGATGAAAAAACTGAAGTAATGTTGGTTGGCAATTTTTCCCTACTTAAATCTCCCATCTCAATTCCAGAAGAACTGAAAAGACTTCCTCCCCCAAAGGAAACCATAAAAAGCCTAGGAGTATGGCTGGATGAGGAGTAGAAAACCCTGTACTAGGTAAACTAGGATGGACGATGGAGTCTAGACTTATTCAGTGGTCTCCAGAGGTGGGAAAAAGGTGGGAAAAAGGCAAAAAGAAGCTCAAGAAGCATACAGAACGTATTATGATGAAAAATATGGAGTTGTGGAAGCTCATTTTAAAGAAAAGAAGTGGGTAAGAGTAAAGAAAGTACAAAAATATATATATATATGAGAAGACGTTTTAAGAGAAGGTGAATGCATGAAATGTCCTGCCAGCTTAAGTGACAGTAGCTTATGGCAGTTACGTCATTTGGCCAAGTGTTGGTGCAGAGAGTATCATGGAGGACTGTACTGGAAGAGTATGGCTGTGGTCAGACAATGAAGAGAAGCCAGTGGAGAGTAGTCAATGTGTTGAGGAGCAGGAGTTCGGAAGTTGTTCAACTAACAATGGAGATGAGAGCATAGCTGTACTAGGTTGCAACACTGATGTGCAATTATAGCAAGGTGCTGTGCAGGTTTTAGAGGTGAGTGAGCATATACAGATGAGTAAAGTTGGACACCAGGTTTGTCTATCAACATGATTTAGAGATCATGTGCTGGAATAATGTTGGACCCTTCACCAAGGAGGAAGGAATGTCTGGTGTTTTTTTTGTTCTTGTGATTGTTCAGCACTTGTAGTTTATTCTTTTTCTGTAACACACTGTTTTATTTGTTTGTTTCGTTTAAATAAAGAGGGAAGATGTGTAGTGTTCGCAGCATGCACACTCCTGCACGAAGCCTGCACATTGAGGTCACAGTATGCGGAGAGTTGGAAAGCGGGAACCATAGAAGATGGAGCAGTTATGATGAGGTGCTGGTAGGGTGTAGCAGAACTGAGTAATAAAGGCCAATTAATAAGCCTGGCGTTATTTCATCATTATAGTACAACACAGCAGAAGCTCAGGGTGCTGAAGATGAAGCCAAACTCGGCGGCAGCTTGTCCACAGTGTCGTTATGGCACTGTCTCCCTACCAAAACCTGCTGTATACCAGATACGTTTTATTTTCCTTCCAGAATTTTAAAAAGATTCTGCGCAGTTGCACTGCCATCTATATGGCCTTATTCTAAGACCGGGTCAGGGCATTCTTGCCCTCCTCCCCCACCTCTGAGGTCTCCAATGAAGCACTAAGTTCGTCCGCCTGCCCAATCTTGGAGCTGCTCTCATACCCTGCTTCATCCTCATGAAAGCAGCATTAGGATTGGGTGGGATGGGCAGGATCTGCAGGGAGTAACTCTTGCAGGTCGCACACAATGACAGAAAGGCAGCAGGGGGTGGGAGGGTTAGCAGAACATGGCCAATCCCTGTGTGGCTTTTTGTTTTGAAGTTTAGACAGTGATTGGCAATGTTTGTTCCCACCAGCTGGGCGGTGCACCCTTCCCCCCATGCACAGCAGCGCTGACTGACATAACGGAGCAGGAGGGGAAGTCCCTGCCCGCTGAGCACGTATAGATAGGCCTTGCCAGCTTCCTCTGTCGCCGAACATCCACTTGTGCAGCGAGTGCCTCTGCGTGTCTTTTAATTATGCCAGGTGTACATTTCGACAGGACACGCCGTTGCAAGGCTTAATGACATGCCTGATGAGAACCCTAAGAGAGTTACCTCCGGGTGAGCTCGCCCAGTTGCAGTTTTTTAGGGGCAAGCGCAAAGGGCTCCATCCCCTGATCTCTATTTGGGCTTCTAACCACGCCCATGTCACGTCAGTCCGTTACATTAGTTGGTAGGCTTGCCTTTTAAAATCTGCTTGCTTTCATTAGCAAGGTCTCAGGGTTGGACCAGTATCACAGCATCCTTGCTTGAGGAAGAGGAACAGGGAGCAAGGCATCCGGCAATGGCACGGCTATGCCTTCTGAACTGACGGTGAAGAAGAACGAGAGGAGGGTAGAGATATTTCCTTTTCTGTGGCCACTGCCTCATGAGGGTGAGAGCCAGCCGTCTCCTACCTGCCCTCTTAATCCCACTGTGGCTGGAAGGCTGACCTTTGAAACCTGCAGCCAAGCGGCTGCCCCTCTTTCTCTAATAAGGGTCTGGGCTGCATTAGGTACATGCGGAACAGGCATCAAATCTGCTTTCTGCACTTCATACAGAACTTAAAGACAGACTGGAAACCAACATCAGCCCTGACACAAATGCTTAAACCAGCCCCACACTGCTTGGGTGAGGCCAGACAGCCCATTGTGCTCTGAAAACAAGCCTCTCGCCTGCAGTCTACGGGGAAACGCCCAGTGGCAGAATGGCCCATAACATGCATGACAGCTCAAGGATGCTTAAGCGCTGGAAAACCATGTTCCACATAGAAGACAAGGGCTTCTGCAGTGCTTCTGAACTCTCCGTGCAGAGGGTAAGGATGTATTCTAGGGATGGTGATGTGGGTCCTCAAAGGAGCGACTCGGGGCTTTAGGAGGGATGCAAAAACTGTGTGTGTGTGAGGGGGGGGGGGGAGTTGTCTCTGAAAGAGGCATGGCCAATGTAATTAAGAGTGTGGGTTAAAATAAAACCACGTAAGCAAAAAATCTGTGCTTAGCACAATGTGCAGCCCGACTGGTATTTAGCTGCTTCTGTCACGTTATACAGATATACAATACAACAAGTAACATTACACCTACAACAAGCCAGGGCTAATGGCTTTGTCAAAGGTTGTTAGTTGCATAAGATAAATACGTAACAACAATTGCTTCGTTGCATATAATTTTGAAAATACTTCATTTCTGAAATGATGAGACTGTGAAAGAACTATGAGGACCCCTTGGAGTCACACCAAAGACAGGGAAGGCTGTTAATGCTGCAGAATTAAGATTTGCTTTCACCCTGGGGGTGAGGGCAACAGCGAAGAGCCCACTTTTATTTTTTTTAAACTGCCGGTGCTGAGCACTGGCAGGACCCGGCCCATTTAAAGCCTCGGAGAGACTGGTATCGATGAAGTCCGACTGCTGCACTATGTGCAGGGCCTGAGGCTGGACTTTGGCAGGGCTGACTGAGTGAAACAGAACCACATCTTCATGACCGAAACCGCTCACGAGAACCGTAACAAAGGTGTTACCTCCCAATGCTTACATCTGAGTCCCGAGGGAAACGAGACTGATGGGGTTGTGTGCATCCAGCTAAGATGCCGCGCAGTCTCTCTGCGGTACTCATCGCCCACTGCTTGGAAAACGTCCCAGAGGCGGCCTGGTGCTGGGTACATCCCGAGACCTCAGACACCTGTAGGAAGGAGTGATCACTGGAATTATGCTTCGGTTGAATGAACTCTCCTGCTCTGAGATCTTCTGATGGCACGCCCAGGGGCAGAGGAAGGCTGACCCACCTGCAATCAATCTCTGTGCATAAAGTTATTCCTAAACCATCCTTCTCTAGATTAAAGCATTTCTTCTTTTGGGTGCTTGTTGTGTATCCTCTCTCTATAGATCCTTCTTTTTGTCACAGATTGGGTGACCTCTGGCACTTTTTAACTTCAAACAGTTGTTGATTGGGCGGGATTTTAAATACTTGACTTTCATGGTTCGCCTGCCTGAAAACCTGGGAGCTGTGAATTTCCGAAAGGAACTCGTCATTCCAACCTTTCCAGAAGTCAGGCTGCCCTCTGACGCGGTATTTAAAAGCCTAGAATAGGTTTGCAAGGCTGTGTTGCACAAGCAAACATTTTCGTTCATTCAGGAGTGACCAACATTTATGAGCTGTAGGCAAACCTTTTCCTGCTCACCCAGCCATGGAAGGTCTTCTCTGGTAAATGCCAGAGTGGATTTCCTTTCACCCTTGCACCAACTAAGAGTGACCACTAGATGTCAGCACAGGTCCAGATATATTTTGTAGTCATTTCATGATGATTATGAGGTTGTACATTTATGAAGCTATTCATCATCTTAATGGCGGTTAAAGAAGCCGGAAAACATTCCAGATTATATTCGGATACAACACGCATCCATAAAAGTGAAGAAAAAAATAAACGTACAAAACAAAGTACGTAGCAGCAAAGGCAACAGCTCCACAATAAAACTACAATTTAAGATAAAATAGTTAAAAGGAATGCAAACATGTCAGCGCAGAAGTAAATAGACAGAGCACCGCGTGCTTTCACTACAGTGTTTAAGAACTGACAGTTTCGCTATCGGATAGCTGCAATAAAAACAAAAGGGCAACTTTCGCCAGTCTGATTTGGCGACATCTCTTCCTTAAAAATGGTATTAAAAAAGTTTTAGGGTATCTTTCGTAAAAATGTGCAAAAAAAGGCAAAAATGGAGCACTGTTTGGTCTGAAGTGCCATTGCAAGGACAAGGAACATCGTGGAAGGGAAACCAGCCTGGATTTAGGGTTGTGAGCCCTGAAACAAGACAACAGTGCGCGCTCCCGTCGCCCGTGCGGAGAATAATTAAAAGGACAGTTCTGGAATATTCTGCTAGGATAACAAGTCACACTAGGCTTCTAGGCACTAGTGCTTCCCGGGAGGTGTGCGGGTGGGGCGCAGTGCGGAGCCCCAGAAGCCAGCGCCTGGCGGACCATGCAACGGGAGGGGGCGTCCTGTGATGCTCTGAAGCGGCCTCGGAGTCAGACTCGAGAACGCCCTGCATCACACGGGACATCACCAATGCAGCGCCACGAGGCAGAATGTCGGATGGGAAGCAGAGACCAGAGCACCAGGGAGAGAGAAGTCCGAGGCCTGGGTGTGAACTCACTCCTCAGCTCCAGCAGGCAGGATGGACCCAGGCGAACACCAAGGATGGCTCGGAGAGATCCTGCAGGTCGGGAGTTCAACACCCAGCCGGGACCAAAACACCTACCGGTAACAGCGCTTAGAAACTGAAGTAGGAAGAGCTATACAGAAAAGAAGTTAATATCAGGAGAGACTCACCCTGAGCGGTCTGTGTCTGCACGAAGGTTTTGATGAGGGTGTCCGTGGTCTGGGTGTAGAGGGACAGGGCGTACCGCAGGGACTGCATGTCCGGGCTCTTCTCCAGGAAAGCTTTCTTCAGGCCGCTGCCGCCGGCGTGGAAGTATTGCTGCAAGAGAAGCGAGCCACAACATCACCTGGCGACAACTTGTGGACCAGACGCCGACAGCGAGAGCGACGAGGGCCCGCACAAGCATTTACAACCCGGGACTCACCGACCACCCAGGTGAATTTCGGACTTCTTTTCTATGCTATTTTATTTGTTACGTATAGACAGCATCAGCGACATACATTTGGGATTGATTTCCCTGAAGTCAGGAAGAGTTGCGCCTGTGCAAAGGGAACAGCCAGCTGGAGCTGCTACGAGCCTCCGCAATTCCTCAAAGTGGCCTCAACACTATGGTGGCAAGGCGGAGGCCCAGAGAGCGCTGCAGAGCGCAAGGACGCACACTCACACAACCTCTCCACGCCACTGTAACCCACCATTAAAGAGAAGACCCTCCCCTCCCTGTGCTCAGCGCGGCACACCTGCACATCCCCGGGCAGAATCAGCAGCAATCTCAGCAGGCGCTCTTAGGTGGCAGAAGAGATAAACTAGAAGTGGTTGGGTTGATCTCAGCCTTGCCTTGAATACACCACCCACCCAATCAACCTGTACAGCACCGCGTGGGCAGCGGGCAGCGAAACAAGAACACACAAGGCCAAGCGCGCAGGGACGTACATTTGGGCTGATTTATGAAGACTAGAAGTTTGTGCTTGTATTGAAGCCTAGAAGGTTGGAGTGATATAGGAGGGTGAGAAAAAGGGCTGGATATATAAAGGATACACGCCTAGGGTAATGTGCAAAGGATAAAGGCCGGGTGGACACGTAAAGGCTAGAAGTGAGGTTGATGGATGAAAGAGAGAAGGCCGGGTTGAGAAGTGAATGTGAGAAGTTTGGGTTGATGATGAAGAACAGAAGCTTGCTGTGATATATGATGGCGAGAACGTTGAGTTCATGTATGATGTCTAGGTTACAGTAAAATGCTGGACAGCTGGGGTAATGTCTGGAGGCTAGAAAGTTGGGTTACTACTTGAAAGTTAGAGGCTTGGTTGGTACTTGAAGGATAGTAGGTTACGCTACTATCGGAAAGCTAGAAGGTCCGTTTGACGCATGAAAGCTAGAGGGTTGGGTTTATTTATGAATACCGACAGACTGGATTAATATAAGAATGACAATGTTGGTTGATATGGGAAGCCTAGAACATTAGGATGATATAGAAAGGCGAGGAGACTGCGCTTATTTCATAGCTGATGAGGCATCCGAAGGTGCAACACTCGGAAGCAGCATCTGAGGGGTAAGGAAGCAATGCGTGTTTCATTATTGGCACACAGAACACACATGCTCTAGATAGTCTTGTGCATGATTACAATGACAGCAGTGGGCAAAACCTGCTGCACATCCTTAGGTACAACAATTTACAAAATATAGGCGCCACTCCAGCGAGCTGACCTCAGAAGCACAGAGCCAAGCTGAGGAGAAGTGGGCAGTGTGCAAAAAGTGAGGTCTGAAAAGATCTCTTAATTGAGAGGGGACAGCCTGCAGAACGAGGAGGTCGGGAGGGCCAGTAAGGCTGCTGCTAGATAGAGCCTCTACCAGACAGTGTTTCAGAAGGCAAGTAACCTGCTCATCAGATAGAGACTTCTAGCCGTAGATTCTTTTACCTTAGAATAGATACAAAAGCAATATCTCTCCACATAGGTGGGTGTGCTGCTAGTTTCAGACTAAGAAGTCCAGGATGACTGACAGGGCATCTCGCCAGAGATGACTGTCAAGGCAGCAGTGTTTTGGAAATGTGTGCAGCAATGCCCACATAGCTGCCTGCCAGATGTCCAAGACTGGGACTCCTCTAGCTAACACATTGGTTGCAGCTGTAGCTCTGGTACGGTGAGCTCTTAAGCCCCGAGCGGGCTGTTACTTGATCACTGCAAAGCAGATCTTAATACATAGGCTGATCCATCAAGAAATTATTCTCTTTTGAGTTGCCTTTCCTTTCTTTGCCCTGCAAATCCAACAACGAATTGACTGTTGACCAGAAAATCCTAGTATGATCAATATAAAATGATAAAGCTGTTTTTGGATTCAGGCAATGGGGTCTCTACTCTTCTTTAGAAGGATGAAGGGGAAGTGGGGGAATCGGGGTGGGGGTGGGGGTGGTGGTGGTGGTAGGGTTATGTTTTGCCTGACGTGAAAAGGTGTCATCACATTTGGTAAAAAGGATGCCAGAGTCCTTAGAACCAGTTTGTCTAGGAAACATGAAGGATAGAGATGGTTAACGGAGAGTGTTTGTAACTCATGAACCCTCCTGGCATATGTTATTGTCACTAGGAATGCAGTTTTTGGAGTTAAGAGTTGCAGAGGGCAGCTATGGATTGGCTCAAAAGGGGAACACATGAGGAAGGTAAGAAATAAATGAAAGCCCCATTGGGGCATAATGAAGGGAGCAGGAGGAAACAGATGCTGTAAACCTTTAAGAAATATAGGTGACAGTAGGTAACTTGAACAGGGCTAGCTGGTCCGGCAACTGTAGAACAGTGCAGATGGTGGTTAGATATCCCTTGATTGTGTCCAAAGCAAGGCCTTGTCGTGCCAGGGAGACCACAAACAACAGAACCTCAGACAAGAGTGCAGACAGAGGATTAACCGATTTGGACATACACCAAGCCACACACTTTCCCCATCAGCAGGCCTAAATAGTTTTGGCTGGAGGAAGGCCTGGCTGCCAGAATTACATCACAAACATCAGGAGGGATATCAAACACCCTCAACTGTCGCTTCTCAATCCTTATGTATGCAGGTGGCGATTAGACAGGTTTGGGAGCAGTACTCTGCCCTGCTGATGCGAAATAAGATCCTCCCGAAGGAGCAGCCTGGCCAGAGGACAGATGCTCATGCTCAGGAATTCAGGATACTATGCTCTCCGTGCCCAGGCTGGAGTGAATAGGATGACTTGGGCCCAATCGTTCTTGATCTTTTGAGAACTCTGGACAGGTGTGGTATCGGCGGGAAGGCATACATGAGTTCCGAGTTCCACTTGAGATTAAATGCACCCCTGACCCACAGCAGCCTTGGAAACTCTTGTGCGCAAAAGTGCTTACATTGCACGTTCTCAGAGGAGGTGAACAGATCTTACCAAGGGTCTCCCCAATCTCAGAAGAAACCTTGCATCACCTCCGAATGAAGATGCTATTTGTGACCTGCTTGGTAATGACGGCTGAGTTTGTGTGTTCGGGCATTCAGAGAGCACGCCAGGTGTTGAACAACCAGGGAAATGCCCCAGGGTTCCAGCTATGTCCATAGGCGCAAGGCCTCCTGAAAATTGGTCCATGACCTGATCCCACCCTGTTTGTTGCACTACCACATGGCAGTGCTGTTGTCTGTGAATACTTGAACTTTCCTTCCCCTAATTGAAGGTAGAAAGGCTTTCAATGCCAACTGGATTGCTCTCAGTTCTAACAGACTGCTCTAGGGCTGAGACTCCAACAGAGATCAGAGTCCCCTCTCCCAGATGGCTGCCCCAGCCCAGAAGTAACGCATTTGTCACCACTGCAAGCTCTGGGTGGGAACGAGAGAGGTCTTATACTAATTCAATTGTGGTTTGTGAGCTACCACTGTAGACCTTCTGCAGGTCCCTCCAATATCTGCATCAGGTTGGAGAGATTTCCCTTCCACTGTATCCACTGGGTCTTCAAATTCCACTGCAGATCCTGCCTACGCCAACAGGTATGTTTTACCAAAAAAATGCAGGAGGCGAGGAGACCTAGCAGCCTGAGAATCAGTCTCACTGAAATCGAGAATAGAGGCTGAAACATAGCCTAATATCCTAGACTCGCGGTTCCAGAGGATAAGCCAGAAACTGGACTGTAGCCAGAACAGCTCAGATGAAAGGAAGCATCTGAGAGGGAGTCAGGTGTGACTTCGGCATGTTGACAGTGAACTCAACATGCCAAAAACGTTTTTGGTCTCAAAAAGCACACATTGCCACCAGTGGTGTAAAAAAAGAAGGCCCTGCAGCCCCCACTCCAGGGGGGCCCTCAGCACAGTACCTGCCCTGAGTGAGTCTGGAGGGAGGACCTCCATGTTCTTTGCAGGGGAGCTCCCTCCAGTTTGTTACGCCACTGATTGCCACAGTAGTTCCCTGCACTGAACAAAACTACTTTGTGTGCCAATATGCTACTTGTGGAAGAGGAGAATGCGATCACTCACAGTAAAGCCAGGCGATAGAGAAATAGATGTTTAATAAAAACAAAATGTCTTTGTTAACGTCAGACCTAATTAGGGACCCAATTCTTAAAGAAAGTCACAAAAGTGCACCCATGGTATATGTCTTTGAATTAGTAGCTTTCGTGAATTCACAAGAACTTACAGAAGTAGAGCAGGAAATTGAACACCCAGGAAATATTTGTGAACTTTATTTTAGCACAAGCAAATATGCATGTGTAGATTTGGTCATGTGAAAATATATTGAGTGTTTACAAGTTCACTTTCCCTCCAACCGCTTTTTTCCCAACCCTGGAAGAATTTCTTCTTCTGCCACTGTCAGGAGTAAATTTCCAATCTTTCTACCTTTCTCATTATAGGAAAAGAATAGAGAAGAGCTGGTGAAAATTCTTAAAACATGCAAGTTAGCAGATTTGCAGACTCAAAGGCATTCCAGCCCTGGAACTATTGGTTACTGCTTCCCCCTGCCCCAGTATGTGGACCTGTGGAATGGTGGCAAAATAAGGAAATTGCTATAGTAGGGATTAACATTGCAAGTATTCAGGCCCTATTATAGTAGTAGCCCTGGCATAATCAAAGAGGCTATTATCAGAGATCTTACCATAATGAGATTGCTGCCATAATTTGTCACCGCACTACATAGCACCAAAGGGACAAGTACATTTTTTTTTTTACAGGACAAGTAGATTTCAGAAGCAACCTGTCCCATGGACAAGTAGATATTTTAATAAATTCCACACCCCTGAGTAACACGTGGCGGTGGTGTCCGTGAACACCTGCACTACTTTCCCTTTGAGAGAGGGAAGTAATGCTTTCAATGCCAGTCTGCGGAAGCTGGGGTCACCCGGTGCAGTGCAAGGGCGGCATGCAATCTTCCTCTTTACAGGAGTCCCTGTGCTGGGCTTGGACCAAGTTCCTAGCAGGACATCAATAAGTGCTTCACTGAAGAGCAAAAGGGGTTCGGATGTAGAAGCCACAGGCTGAAGCACTTCTGTGAAGATGTTTGTCTTGACAGTCACTAAGGGCAGTTCGAAGACCTCCGCTGCCCTTCGCACCCCCATTGCATAGGAAGCTCCCTCCTCCATAGCCTCAGTGGGGGGAAGGGGGGAGAGCAAGCCAGGATCTAGAGAGGTGTCCAGCCCAACTGCCTCTCCTAGCTCCTCGTACCAGTCCGAAGATCTCTCCAACTGGTGTGCTAAGACGTCAAGTGACCAGTCCAACTCTTCTCCTATGCCTAGCTGTGGAACATAAGGCTCAGGCAATGATCTGGCACCTGTCGGCGTGATCAACATTGTTCCGGCTCATCGGCAATCAGAATGGAGCTTGCCGCGGCGCCGGGAGCATCGTGTCAGAACCGGGGCCGTAGAAGGTCACCTAGGCACTGGTCTGGAATTGGATCGATGAGACTCACCCGGAGCAGAGGCTGAAGCCACCAGCCTGGGACCGGTTGGGGCCTCCTCTGACCCTGTGGGGCCCAAAGGCGTGCCAGAGGGGTCAGCCTGCTTGAGTACATGGCGCATGGCCTCGTAAAAGTCCTTGATCTGAGAAGGAGTCGATCTGGCTCCTCAAAAGGAGGGAGGCGCAGAGTCAAATTAGGCAACGGCTCTGCAGAACTGTGCCAGGAATGCCGATGTTCCCCACTCTTCTCGTCAGCCGACGGACGAGGTGAAGTCCAAGTCCTCTTGGACTTCTTCTTCTTATGCCTCTTTCCCGAGTGTCCCAAGGACCTTGAACAGGAAGAAGAGGACTTGGGGCTCTAGGAGCGGTCTTGCCACCTCCTTTTTGATCGGGAACGAGACCTTCTCAGTCGTGCGTGCCGGTGTTGCCGAATGCTGGGCTGCAGCAGCTTTAAGGACTGCTCCCTTCGGCGTCATGGCCCAGCAGTCCAAGTATGACTTGGAGTGGTGGTCACCCTCGAGGCACCAGAGACAAACGAGATGGGGGTCCGTAGCCAAGGTGGCGTGGTGACAGGCACCACACGGCTTAAACCCAGCCTTTCTCGATGACATCCTTTGACACACAAAAAGAAAAACTCGACAAAATGTAAAAAAAAAAAAGGCCTGTCAAAAAGCGACAGAGGGGTAGCCATCTGCAGATCTGAGCTAACTAGCACAGAAAGAAAAGAACTGACGCCTGCACGCCTGGGTGGCGCCTACATAGGTGAACACGTGACTGCACTTACGGCACCAACGACACCACTCAGAGCCAAATGGAGCCACTCAACGGCTCGCGCAAGGGGTACTGTTCAGCAAAAGTTTCTGGATCCAGCCTGGGAAAATGAAAGGTAAAGAATCTTCAGCTAGAAGTCTCCATCATATGAAGTATTTGAGCTTTCTGGGTGCAGTCCGGAGACTGAGGGAGATTCACCAGTTAAGGATTCAGTTGGCAGAAGTATCCGTCAGAAAGGGGAAATTTCAAGAAGGACACTTTGAAATGCAGATATTGTTGTGCTGTGATTTACCTGAGATCAATAGTGTTGGAAACTAACTTGTCCTTGCCCCTGCAGTGAGAGCCACGTTAGAGAAGCTGTGTGAGAGAAGAGAAGTCGAGGGCTAAGTCTTAGGTCAATACTCTGACTTCATCCAGGAAATGAGCTGACCTCAGGAGAGCTGACTGCCCACCTGCCAACCACACTGTACTTTGGCGAGGTAATCCATAGCCTAGTGAACCACTAATGCAAGTGCCAGCATGCTAGCTAACAACCAAAAATGATTCTTCACATCACACATCTCGAAAAGTAAGCAACTATTCAACTCTTGAGGAATTCGCTAAAGGGGTTACATTAGGATTGTGTGAAGGGAGTCAAATTAGGCTTGTGCTAACTAAGCTGTACATTAAGGTCTTTCAAAAAGGGAATGAATTGGACTGTTTTGCTCTGATGGTTCTGACTGCTCCCGGTCTGCAACTGTGATGGACCCTGTGAGCCCCTCTCTGCTATTTTCATAAAAGTAGAATGGTATTCTTTTTGTCTGTGGATACTCCTGCAGGTGCCATCTGAGTGAGGCAAGAAGGGCTTTCCAAGTTGATTTATCTGGAGAATGCTGACATAATACAAAGACTGCTAATTTCTTTACCTTTGGTAAAATAGTGCACTGTATCATGTGTTGTGTCTCTGTGTCAGTGGCGATTGCAGCTGTGTAAGAGGTTGCACCTAAATCTTCTTGCTAAGCAATCAGTAAAGCTACGATATGTGCAAGGATGCAAAATGAGTATGTGCATAAAGTAGATGTCATAGCAACATAGAAATCAGAAGCTGTCTGAACTGAAGGCCCCTGACCTTCAGAGCCACAAGGGATGCAAGGAATTAAGGTATCATGTTATAATTTAAAACGTTATCCCAGGTAACCCAACTAGTACTGCCTGGTAGTATCTATTCATGCAAACGTACCTTGGGCAACACCTTGGGGAGAGTGCTTTGCTATTTTCTGTTGCTGGACAGTGATGCAGATAGTGCTGATGGTCAACAGTCCAAGTGACATGGACCACAATCGCTGCTTGCGCGGAGGAGGAACGACGCGAGGGCAAACTTACTTTTATGGTGTCCAGGGCTAAGTCCATCACAGCACACTGCTTCGGAGTCAGACTTCTGGTTTCCTCCCGCACCATGTGATCCTGAAACACCAATCAAGAGCATCAGCATCAGAGAGGGAAGGAGGTGCATGTGGCAAAGCTAGTGCCTGGGGGTTATGGCATGTTAAGGGCAGCATGCAGTGCCCGTACCAGTGGAAACAAGCAGACTCACACAGTACACACCACACCATACGTCTGCCCACTTGGAATGTGCCGCTAGGTGGCGGGCTGTACCTTCAGCACATCTGTAACCATGTTTCAAACACTGAAAATTGTTGTGTGTTATGTTACGTTTTCGCACAGCGCTCGGTCATTTGGCCCCTTGTCTTAAGATGAGGAGCACATTTTGCTGGGCAGGTGAAGCAGGCAGCTCGGGCTGGCCAGACATCTGCCACAGGGATCAGTGGGACACAGATGACACGTGACTTGCCTTCCAGTGCCATGACAGGCTATGCAGGAATTCTATAAAGATTCATGCATACATATTTTTTCCGCTTGATGATGTATTCACTACTTTAGCAGCCAGTAACTATAAAATATTTGAGTACAGACCAGCTCTCTAGGGTGTGCACTAGGTGGCAGAGGAGGAGGTGATGAAGATTCCACCACAGACCAGCCTCACTGATAACCACTGGAGCGGCTCCCACGCCTGGCATGCTGTGGATAAGAGGTCTGCTTCGATAGGAAACCATGTTTAGGTTTTCCAAGCACCGGGAGGGAAGAGCACGCATTCTCCAGGCAAATATCCACTAATAATTTAGGAGTGAAGGACCTCAAGCGATTTCTTTTGGAAGCTACCTTAATAATGACTCCCAGTGTGGTGCTAGTTCAGAGGACGGATACAGTAGTTTACAGCGGAGATAAGGACAAATAAACCGAGCAGCAATAAAGTAGGCAACTGAACAAGTGAAAGGGCCGCCATAGTGCAGGGCAGCTGACCTCAGCGGACTGCCAAAGGGCTTCACTAATGGTTTATTCATCTGCTGGTGGGCAACTTGCAGATGTCATGTTTAGTTAATTTGTTGTTGTTACATGCCAGAGTATCCCAGGTGCTCACATCAGGATACAGTACTTAATGATACCTGTGAATACCCCCGAAGCAGATACAAACTACGGAACAGTTCTCAGAAGGAGTAAATATGTTTCTTAAGGTCTATCAGTCTAGAAGCAACACATCTACTAAGGACTGTGTAATCTGCAATGGACACTGATACTTGGGTTTTTGATCTGCTGTAAGATGCATGAACCCTATTCTGCGACCCCACAGGAGTTCCTACAGAATGTGCTGGTTTACGTATATGGTGCATTCCCATGCCCAATCACTGTAGCTTGAAGGGAATGTGTACGCAGAGCACAATGGAAAGGGAATCTGGCCCTGAAAGTTCACACACTTTGCATATTTAAATTTCGTAGATGGTACACATCAAGACCTGGTCAGTCTTGGCTAAGACAAGCAGTGCTAAACACAACCAGCGGATTATAGGGCATCGCATGGATGGCCCTGCAAAGGTAAGCCCATCTCACGGTGGCCAGTGGACTCTTTACTCCAACCAAACAATGCAAGTCTGCTGGCCCGAAACCTCCATCTACACCAACAGCCTGCACACCTAAAACATCTGGTTACCACTTTGTCCACGTATAGAGAAAACATTTGTTGTTGTTAGTTTGTCATTTTGTGCCACGTTTCGCCATGCTTTCTTGGAAGCTGTAGACATGCAACCTGGAAAACCGATGTTGTGTCAAAGAAACAGCCACACAGAGCATGCGGTCCCTGCAATATGTTAGTAGCATGCAGAGCACGAGGCTCACAGTACCTGATTGTAAGATGCAAACAGAAGGGCAGCTACGCATCACTACGGTACTACGATCACAGACAAGAAAGATACAAAGCGGTCACAGGCAGGACAACAACAGAAGCACCAGCAGCACAGCAATACCTTCAGTTTGGACAGCTGTCCGAGCTCCTTAGCAGCAGTGAAAATTAATTGCGTGCCCTACGATTGCATGGAATAAAAAGGTGAAGAGACAAAAGCGAGAAGAGGACAATCCATTACTGCCAAGCGCTGGAGATCATCTGCTGCAAGCGAGCACAGGTAGAATTCCAAGATGGCTCCTTTCGAGGGCAGCGTCAAGTCAAGCTTCAGCGTGACCAGTGAACACGGAAATGGGCCTCGTCCAGAAGCACTGTATGTCCATTTACATCATGGACATTCATTGATTCTGGATCCCTCCCACGAGAACTGGTAGTGAGCGTGCAAGCTCCATAAGGTTTACATTGTAGAAGACACTTGTGTCCATCATTTATGTCTAATACCCCTCCCTGTACCCAGGAGCCCCCAAGTCAAAAAAGAAACTAAACATTAATTTGTCACTAACGTTTGCACCTTCTAGTTGAAGCATTCATCATTATTTCCATTTTCTGAGACGGTCATACATTACATGAAACATTAGCAAGACTTTAACATCAGTATTAAAGTGAACTGCTCAAGGTATCAGATGTGGGCATGCATGGCTTCAGAGGGTGAACCTGAACAAGAAAACCAAACATTAACCAACCTGCTCCATGCTAGTAACGTCAACGCATGCCTTTATGGCTCTATACAGACACATTTCAAAGAAGGGAATGCAGTAAACCGATACAACCACCTCGTTATATATATATATATATATATATATATGTATATATATATATATATATATATAGTATATCACCACATGGGGGTATACTACTGAGGCACTTTCACTTATAGGTATGTTTCACATGGAGCACTTCCAGCCATCTGTCACAAAGAGCACTTCTAGGTATGTTTAACATAGAGCACTTCAACTCATAAGCACATTTCACATAGAGCACCTCTACTTATAGGCATGTTTCACATAGAGCACCTCTACTTATAAGCCTGTTTCACATAGAGCACTTCTACTTTTAGGCTTGTTTCACAGAGAACCTCTACTTACAGGCATGTTTCACATAGAGCACTTCCAGCCATGTGTCACAAAGAGCACTTCTAGGTATGTTTCACATAGAGCACTTCAACTCATACACGTTACACATAGAGCACCTCTACTTATAGGCATGTTTCAGATAGAACACTCCAAGGCATGTTTCACATAGACCACCTTTACTTATAGGCATGTGTCACATAGAACACTTCAACTTATAGGCTTGTTTCCCATAGAGCACTTTCAGCCACATTTCACATAAAACACTTCCAGGGATGTTTTGCATGCAACACTTCAACTTATAGGCACATTTCACATAGACCACCTCTACTTGTAGGCATGTTTCACATAGAGCACTTCTACTGATAGGCATGTTTCACATAGAGCACTTCTAGTTATAGGCATGTTTCACACAGAGCACCTCTACTTATAGGCATGTTTCACATAGAGCACTTCCGCTTATAGATAGGCATGTTTCCCATAGAGCACCTCCACTTATAGGCATGTTTCACATAGAGCCCCTCTACTTACAGGCATGTTTGACATGTTCATGCCTTGCTATGAGTAGCTGGCAGGGCAGAGCCAGGAGCTCAGAGATGTTTGGACCTGGGTATAAACTCAGGGGTTTGCTGAAGCTGTGGAAGGCTTGAGATGTCTAAACTGCACACAGGGGACTCTTCAAAACCAGCAGATAATTAAGAGTCGCTTTATCATCTTGGAGCAGTGCTTCATGCAGAAACTGACAAATAATTGCCTTACTAAAGCGCGGCGCGCAATCAGGCCGAAGACTAATTGAATTAAATGTTGATTTTTGCCCGCGAACACCAAGGGGCGTGGATTCTCAGAAGTGCATCAATCGCGGGCTCTGAATTGAACATTCAAGGACAGCTGCTGTCTGCAGGCCTCATTAGGAAGCAGAAACTCGAGGTCTGATCATTAAAGAAGAATATATTTTTAGTTCCTTGCTTTTCATGTCAGTCATTCTTTTCAGGGACGAGGAGGAAAGAGAATGTCCATGGAAACAGATAACAGTGATGTGCTCAGAGGTAAGATATCAACACTGCCTTGTGCTTCCTCAGGCTCACCAATATTTTGGCGACCACCTCAGTGCTTAATTTGAGCCGGTGATTTCCAGTGCGGGAAACCGCCACCACCTATTTTTCTACCTCAGGCATTTACTGCAAGCAAAAGACACATATGGAAAAGACGGTGGAAGAGAAAAACGAAAAAGTGTCACAAAGGGAGAAAGCAGAAAGCTGCAAGAGTGAGCTGAAGGGGCAGGGAGAGACTGTAAATGGATTAAAGAGGCCCGAGATGGCTTCAGGATTACACTGCCTCAATATTCTCTGCTCCCACATTTAATTGCAGCAGCCGAGTGATTCAAAAGAAGAGCTTTGGGCACCGGCATTTTTTTATTTACAAATTAAGCATTGGACAACCTGCACTGTAACATTGTAAACAGCTTAGAATTTTCTGCACAAACGAAAACGCTGTTTGCCCCTAAAAAACACTGACGTTGCAAAGGCTCTAACCCAAGTTTTTATCCTATTAACTAGTACTGAGTGTTGTAGGAGCCAATGGAACCGTTTTACCCCCGAGTTTCGCAGAAATTGTTAACTATGGTTTTTCGCTACATTCCTTTCATCCATTTTTCTGTAAATGTTAACCTAATTAGTTTATCTTTTTTTTTTTTTTTTAGAAACTAATTTGGGCTTAATTCTTTATTTAACTGTATTTCTTATTTGACTTGCTGTACCCCTACAGATTTCCACCAACATGATCCTAAGAGTTGCCTGCATAAGATACTTGCTGCGGACGTTGATACACCTATAGATATAAGTGTGCTTGTAATGATCTGTTTACTGGCAGATCCAACACAAGTGAACATCTGAAGGCGAGTGTAACTTTTGAGAAGATCACCTTACAGGGTATTAGTACGGCGAGACCGTCCTTATACATGCTAGATTGTTTTTAACAGAACATTAGGAGCCAGGACAGGACCTAGCGTGGAGTTATCTTTTTATCCACAAGACATCCTCGGAGGAGGTCTGCAGCCAGGCGGATTCTACTGCTCCGTGGTGAAACAGTGCGTAACTCTAGCTCCGCGGCTGGATTCCAGCGGGACAAGGTTAGCCTGGCACAAAACTGTGAACCAGGGCCATTTTACCAGCACAATGCAACACTTTACCAAAACTTTTTATTTCAAATCAGCCATTTGCTTCTTCATTTTCCTTGCACCTAGTTCTGAAGGACAACATTTTCGCTGGACAAAGAACCCCGCAGTTAAGTTATTCAGTCGGTTTAGTATGCCCGAGGGCACGTTCCTGGCGGCTGGCATTGCCATCACATAAATTCACTAGTGAACTTCAGTTTTCTTAATACCGTATTCTGAAGAGACACAGCCTTTCACCTTTCTAGGAAGGGCATTGTGCTGGCCAGTGGTCCTGTTGTTCATAAACACTAGGTTAGCAGTTGCACTCCTAATGTGAGTGGGAGAGTAGCACAGCCACACAACAACCATACAACAGTGAACAACTTCAAGACTTTCTAAGAGGAAACCCCACACTCGACGTTCCTGGCACTGGGAGTCCACGACAGCACAGGTTGTGTGCTCCTGAAATGACGACCACCGACAGGCATTTTTTGTTTTTGCCTATTCAGAATCAAGCTTATAACTTTCAGCTCTTGATATAACCTAATCTAAAGACAATGTGAGACACTTTAGTTAGCTAATCACAGACAAATCACTACAAGAACAGGCAGCAGATCTGCGTGGCTTGGGTGTCTTATACTCAAAAGACCAAAACAGAAAGATTCCATGGTTCAATGAGGCTGAAAGGTCACTGGGTCACCACAATTCAAAAGACAGACCACATATGAAAAATGTATGGCAAACATGAGATGGGGTTTGGTCAAAATGGATCATGTCGCATGCAACATAGATGTAAGGATGGATTTGGTGAACTCAATGAGATCTGCGCGGACAGATGACCTCGATGTCGCTATACTTACTATCATCTGCAAGGACCGGCGTGAACACCAAACAGAAGTAGAAGTCAGAATTATTCTCACTTCACAACAACCACCACCTCAATTTCCTCTCCCAAACATGATTTCTTAAACCCTTCTGCAGACCTCAGCGTAACAACATGAATGAACAGAGCATGATAGTGGCAAAGGAGAGGTCAACAGGCTGTCAACGATAAAAACTAAGTACCCTCTATATAGATCTTCTGAAAAGAACTGAATGCACTATGTAGTAACATGTTTACTGAAGTGTTCCCAAAGAATAAGTTACATACCTTCGGTATTTTGCTCTCTCTCGTGGATACTCTAGTTCCTCATTGACTCCTAATCTTTCAATATTCTCCACAGAAGTGAAGACGGAGAGCAGATTTCTTAGCAAGAGCTGCTTTAGAGCACTGGGGAGCACCGGAGTGGCTCCAGCTTGGAGACGGCTCAGATTTAACGCATAGGAGACCGCTGATCCAAAACATACCACCGCCACTTTCCGGCGACAGATTTCCACTTCCAATCTAGAAGTGATGCTCCCTTTGCTAAAGCTGTTCTGCAAGATTTTCTCATGCAGATGGGTTTTTCTCCTCCAACTCTCCTCCTATTGCTGGCACTGATAAAGGACTTATTTAAAGAAGAAGAATCTGTGAGAAGTATTCATCAGAGAAAGTTATTTACTACTGCTTAACACTATTTCATGGGAACACTGGGTCTTCTTGCAGGTTCCTTATCAGTCACTGTTTTCGGAGTTTCGAAGAAAATGTGTGACAGTGCTATCAAGAATAAGATAAATTGAAAGAAAGGCTAAAGTGTTTAATATTTGCTCACCTAATCCTGTTCGCAATACTTATCCGGAGTGTGGAAAACTGGAAGAGATAGCTTTTTTGTGGATCAGTGGCATCATATGCATTGAATCGGTCGCTGTCCATCAAATGTACACACCAGCCCTCGCCTGGACATTGCAGACGCAGCCAAAATACCCCTAGTGGAATACTGTCCAATTTCTTCAGGTGTCTCTTTTGGCTAGGGCATAGGAAATGCAAAAAAAAGAACTATCCAACAGGACATGGTAAGCTTCTGAATCATTTTCTCTTTTCTTTATCCATTGTCGACAAGCAATTGGTTGTTAACTGTGAAATCTCCTTTTAATCTAAAACCGAGCAATTAGTTGGATCAAGCCTATGCCAACACTCTTCATCTTTAGTGCAGAACAAATGAGGAAACAATGTTGATAACTGTAGGAAGCTGGCCTGGTGTGTGGTGGGTACCTATGGTACTTACACCTTATACTAGGTATCCCTTATTAGGTTAGTGTAGTCAGTGTCTAGAAACCAGGCTCTCCAGAGGTAGCTATGGATGAGCAGCCATGGCTTATCTGGGAGACATGCAAAGCTCATGCAATACCACTGTAGTCACACAGCACTTACACACATAAAACACCCAGTTGTACAAAATGTACAAACATAAAGGTATTTTATTTTTGGAACAGATCACCACAAAATACTAGACAGGTAACCCACCCTTAGGAGGTAAGTAATACACTAAATATATACACTAGTTATCAGAAATAGGCATAGAAAAGGTTAGAAAACAGTGTAAATAGCAATAACCAATAGTGACCCTAGGGGAAGCCCAAACCATATAAAAATAAAAAAAAAGGAATAGGAATAAGGTATCCCTACCTAGGTAACTAAAATGTGTAGAGGGCAGCTGGGAGTACTAGAAAACCACAGACGTAAGTAACACAGTACACGCCAGCGACCAGGAATGCAGGAGTAAAACATTGGATTTTCCCCAAACCACCCAAAAGGACGAAAAGAAGAAAAAGAAGACACCCAGAGAAGACTGCAAGAAAACCAGCGGTGGATTTCTGAAGAGAGAAGACCTGTGTAGAGAGGGGACCAAGTCCAAGAGTCTCAGTGGAGTCCAGGAGGAGTAGGAGCTACTACCCCCACCCAGCTGTGGATGCAGGAGTCGGTCGACAGTGATGAAGAACAGGTCAGCATTGTAGCCCTGGAGCCGGTAAAGAGCTCCTGATGGATGCAGATGGAGTCCCACGCTGGAAGGAAGATTGCAGACGGGTGTCGGGGCAGAAATTCCACCAACAAGCTTTGTCAAAGGCAAACTTGCGGTTAGTGAAAATGAGGTGCTGGCGGGGCCCAGGAGGGGGAGTCACAGGGGATCCTCAGCGTCGCAGAGAGCCCACAGGAGCAGAGGCAGCACCCATAAGACGGGGACAAAGGAGTCGCAGAAGAAGCACATGCAGCACTACAAAGAGAATTCCACACTGCAGGAGATCCACGCAGGAGGCTGTGCTTTGCAGGATGGAGTGCTGGGGACTGGAGCTGCATGTCGCCTGAAGAGCCCTTGGAGGAGATGCAAACAAGCCTTGGCAGCTGCAAGAGACACGGTGCACAGGAGTACTGTCCTGTGTGGGAAGGCAAAAGCTTACCCCCACCAAAGTTGGACAGCTGGAAGAGAGGACCAAGGGGACTACTCCGGACCACCACCCGTGATGCAGGATCCATGCAGCTCAGCAGGAGAGGGGATCCACGCAGCCGGTCGTCATTTGCTGTAGGTGCCTGCGGTTGCAGGGGAGTGACTCCCTCACTCCAAGGGAGATTCCTTCTTCTTCTTGTGCAGGCTGAAGAGTTGCAGACTTCGGAGGATGCATGACGAGGAAAGTGTTGCAAAGCTGGCAGGAGCCCTGGAAACAATGTTGCTGAAGAGTCCTTTTTTTCTTGGAGGCAGCTTGTCGGGTCCTGGAGGTTCCAGTCGCAGTTCCAGAGGCCAGCAGTCGAAGCAGAGCTTGCAGAGGAGTCCTGCTGGAATCTTGCAAGCCGAATTTGAGGACCCCACCCAGGAGAGAGACCCTAAATAGCCCTGAAAGGGGGATTGGTCACCTAACCAGGTAAGCACCTATCAGGAGGGGGCTCTGACGTCACCTGCCTGGCCACTCAGATGCTCCCAGAGTTCCCTGCCAACCTTGGAAACAAGATGGCAGAACCCAGGGATCCTCTGGATGAGCTCTGGGAACCACCCCTGAGGTGGTAATGGACAGGGGAGTGGTCACTCCCCTTTCCATTGTCCGGTTTTGCGCCATAGCAGGTACGGGGGTCCTGAACTGGTGTGGACTGGTTTATGCACAGAGGGCACCAAATGTGCCCTTGAAAGCAAACTAGTGGCTTGGGTAGGCTACCCCTCACAAGCCAGTCACCCCTATTTCCAGAAGGAGAGGGTGTTACCTCCGTCTCCCAAAGGAAATCCTTTGTTCTGCCTTCCTGGGCATGATCAGATCAAGCAGCAGGAGGGCCGAAACCTGTCTAAGGGTGGCAGCAGCTGGGCTGCCCGGAAAACCCTGTAAGACTTGTGGTAGCAACGCTGCCGGTCCTCTAAGGAGCCTCCAGAGTGCATGGAATCATACTTGCAATACTTGCAACAGTATTGGGGTATGATTCCGACATGTTTGATACTAAACATGCCCCGGTTCGGAGTTACCATTGTGCAGCTGGACATAGGTACTGACCTATGTCCACTACACACGTAAAATGGCCAAGGAGACTTATGCCACTAGTCTCAATGTTGATGTGTGAAATAACAGAAACTAAGATGGAGCCAGACAGTGGTTTTTGGTGGTGTGAGGTCTGTCTTCTAAAGTCGGGTGAAGAAGACTTTTCCAGTCTTGTCAGGATGCAGTATGGGTTCTTCTAAGGCCTCACGGACAGGCAACAATGATTTGGTCATTGGAGCAAAAGCTTGCTATATAAATAAGAAACAAGTTACTTACCTTTGGTAACACTCTTTCTGGTGGGTATACTATCTAACCACAGATTCATCACCTTGTGGAAATCCCCAGCTGCCACGCTCGGGCTGGAGAATTTTCTTCTGCAACTCCATTGTGCATCTGTAGGTGGCATTTTGAGGCTCCGCACTGGATCTGTCCCACCCTAGATTTGATGTCGGCACCGCTACACGGTCACTTCCTCCGCACGCTGTCTGCGCCATCAGATGCCATCAGGAGCCTCAGTACCCAGACTGTACCAGTGTGCAGATCTCCAAGCTGCAATGCTATTAATGTGCACTAGAAGAATCCGTTCCACAGAATTGGGAGGAGGGTAGTATAGATAGAGTACACACCAGAAAGAGCGGTAGAAAAGCTAGTTAACGTATTCTTCTGATGGATACTTCTAACCACAGATTTGGGAATCAATACCAAAGCGGTGCCTACCCAGGTGGTGGGTTTGTAGAATGGCACAGATTAGGAAACCATGCAGCCCAACTGTCAAACTGACCCAGACAGGGAATCCACAACAGGCAGAGCCACAGAATGGCTGAAGCAAGAAAACGCCCACTTTCTAAAAGTTGCATTTTCAAACACTTAATTTAAAAACCAACTTCACTAAAAGATGTATTTTCAAATTGTGAGTTCTGAGACCCCAAACTTCAAGCTTATCTGCTCCCAAAGGGAATCCGCGCTTTAATCATATTTGAAGGCAGCCCCCTTGTTAACCTATTAGAGGGACAGGCTTTGCAACTGTGAAAAACAAATATGTCCTACCTTAAACATACACTGCGCCCTGCCCATGGGGCTAGCTAAGGCGTACCTTAGGGGTGTCTTACATGTAAGAAAAGAGAAGGTATAGGCATTGCAAGTGGGTACACTTGCCAAGTTGAATTGGCAGTTTAAAACTGCACACACAGACACTGCAGTGGCAGGTCTGAGACATGACTGCAGGGCTACTCATGTAGGTGGCGCAACAAGTATTGCAGGCCCACTAGCAGCATTTGATTTACAGGCCCTGGCACCTCTAGTGCACTGTACTAGGGACATACTAATAAATCAAATATGCCAATCATGGAAAGCCAGTTACACATACATTTTACAAGGGAGCACTTGTACCTTAACACTGGATAGCAGTGGTAAAGTGCCCAGAGTCACAAAAACTGCAAAAACAGAGTCCAGCACACATCAACAACCTGGGAAACAGAGGCAAACAGTTAGGGGAGACCACGCCAAGGATGCCAAGTCTAACAGTTTAGAAGCTGCAGGAGGATGAGGGTAGTGGTTTGGTGGTCGACTGACCTGACTTTTGGATGGTGGTTACATGAGATCTGTGGCAACCGCAGCCATGAAAGGGCTGCTAACCCTGTTGGGCCTTGGTGGCTGGGTGGGGAAAGGAGGCAGTTAGGATCCTTTTCGTAGCCACAGAAGGGGGACAGGCAGACCAGGGTTGGCGAGGTACCATGGATAGGAGTAAGAGCCTGGCCGTAGCTCTGATATCCTAAAAGCACTCGAGGGCTGAGTCTGCCTTCTCATGATAGAGGCGAGAGCCATCAAAGGGCATGTCCATGAGCGAAACTTGGAACCTCCTGAGAAACCAGTGGTCCTCAGCCAGGCATGACATCTCAGTGCCAATGACTATAAAACTGATCTACCCAGCGAGTCGGTCATGTCAAGCCTACATTTGATGGTGAACTCTGGTGCATCTCATCCATAATCAATCGCTTGAGAGAGAATCGCTTGTGCCTCCCCCTGACACCATGGGCAGCAGTATCCCACACAGTGTGTTTGTATCAGCCCAAAAGGCTTGTGGTGTTTACTGACTCACCAAAAGTATCTATCCGTTTGCAATCCCTATAGAACAGGGTGGTAGGGAACACACTGGGATTCATAGTGGAAGTGGAGGATTTGACCAACAAGCTCTATGGGGTGGGGTGCTCAGTGACGAAACGGATCATGAGGAGCAGGGCAATGGAAGGAGGGCAACTGCACTGTGCAAAAATGCCCTGCGCAGGGCTTGACCAGACTCCAAGGAGAGCATCTGTAAGGGCTTCATTAAGCAGGAGTAAAGGTTCAGAAGGGGCGATTCCTGGCTGAAGCACCTCTGTCAAGACACTGGTCTTGGTTGCCACTGTGGTCAACTGAATATCTAAGACCTCAGCTGCCCTCTGCACCACCATTACGAATAAGTTAAACTCTTTTGAACTCTCAACAATACAGCTGATTTGAACATAGATGACTGATCTGGCAAACATATAAAGGTTAAATGAAACACAATAGGTTTTTGTAAAGCTGGTATTTTGAACTCACATACTAGAAAGTGCGTTCACATGCAATTGTGAAGAAAAAGGAGGATCTGTAAAATAAAATATTTGCCTACGAATACACAATTTGTTAAGTGGGGAAACTGCGATAAATTCGCGCTTTCCTGGTTTCACTTTGTACATATGGAAATTTGTCTCTCCTTGTGATCTCACATGTGAATGCTTTGTTTTTCTCTCATTGTGCACGAGGGTAGAGCGAAGTAGGCAGGAGAAGCCAGATGACAGCTCAGCTCATTATTAGTTCGAGGTTCCAACGGGACCTGAAGCTGAGCCAGAGCAAGGGCTCAGCCTCACCCACATCTACTAGGTAGCAAAACCGCTGTACGTATGCTAGTTCTGACTTCCATAGTTGGAAGCTTTGATTACAAAACCTCTGCTGCGCGTCACATTACTAAAACAAAAGAGGCAAGTTCTCCCGTTGGTAGTCCAGTGTCAGGGGAAGTGTTCAGCCCACTGGCTGCCTGCAAGTCCATATTGAGGTTATCTCATCATAGCGTTGGAGGCAATAATGCCCTACATCTTCATCATCGTTTCCAAGGACAGGTTGGCTCTATTAGTGTGGTTTTGGGACACAACCTTGGCTGGGGTCGAGATAAATTTGGCACGTAGTTGCACCGCACTATAGGAACGGGGTCTTCCTCTAACATTGATGTCAAAAGGACCAGCATGGATTTCGGTGGCATGCTGGAAGTCAGCTCAGACTTCGGAGCATAATCCAGGTGGGTTCAAGAGGCACAGACAGCCTGAGGTCATACCCAACTGTAGTAACCCAACTGGAGCCCTCTGCGATACCTGGGGCCAAAAGGCATGACCGAGAGAGCAGGGGGAATGCCAAAAATTAATAACATGGCCTCTTGAAAGGCCTCAATGTACTGCAACGTCACTGATGGACCTGGAAAGTCAAGCTGCATCAGAATCATTTGTGAGAGCGGCTCCTCAGCAAGGGATGGGTACGGGACAGCAAGGAAACCGGACTACCTTGCAACTTACCAGGTTGAGAGTGGCAGAAGTGTGATAACTCAATCCAAATGGTCTTCTTGTGCTTTCCTCTGACTCACTGAAGACTTGGACTGCAATGAGAACCTGGGGCGGGAATGTGATTTCGACTTGACTTCGAGTGGGAGCAGGACTTCCTAGAATCCTTTCAGTGTACTGCGACATACAGCTTTGCTTTGTGTTGCAAGAACGTCTTCAGGTTCATAAGGGCACACTTGTTGTAAGACTGTGTTGTGCAGACATTTGTGTGCAGCACTCTCTCCAAGGTTTAAACCTTTTATTTTAGGCGGGAACACTGGTGAAAGAGAATGTTGCAAGATACAACTCATCAAGGGATGAGAAAAAGTAGGGAGCGAATTTCAGTCAGTGTATGAAGGAGAATAAAGAGAGGGGCAGATGCTGACGCACATGGGAGACCAATAAACATGCAGTTCCATCATCACTTCCAGAATGGAACATCATCAGAACAGAGCTGCCTGGCACCACCTCCTGGCACGCTAGGGCATTACTCTTAAAAACCTTCAGATCCAGTATGGTTCCTGGGGATATTCTAAAGGTGAGGCATCTGTAGTTAAAAGTACTGTCTAGTTTCTTCTCTCTTGCACTGCTAAAGTGCACTGATAAACCTGAGATGTTTTACTTTTATGTTTTTTTGTATTTTTTTAATAATCAACAGCTTTAAATTCAATAAAATCAAAAAAGGAAATTAAAACAGGATCTCTTTTCATACAAGCTCTGTTATCTCATTAGATGGGTTGATAAGAGGGTCAGTACTATTTGAGGTGAAGAAAAGGGATCATTCATTTTATTTGTTTACCGTTTGATCTGTAAGGGGTGGCAGCACAATCATCTTCTCCATGGTGTTCATCACCACCCTCCACAGCTCTTTCAGAACTCGCTTCAGCACAGTCTTCTCACACACTGTGGCAAAGAGCGTCAGGCTGCAGAGAGACACAAAGAAACCAGAACTTATCAGAGATGAGGCAGTGCCTGTCTTACAATATTTCAGGCCCTGTGCAGAGTATACTGTATGGTCACCCCATGACACAAGTCAAATTGTTTATTTATTGCTAATCATTTTATTGTAATAGATTACTATACAAGTGCACCTTTGAAGCAGCTGACCACTTGCAGCCTGCACTTTAAAATGAGTGACGCCCCAGGCTACAAGTAGAACCAACAAGATCTGCATCATGCCGAACGCACATTAACACAAGCTGCTTGAACTTCACACATTGCAGATAACTGGGAAATTAAATGTACTTACTGGATATTAACGAATTGGGAAATTCGTGCATAAGTCGCTCTGAACGGTGGCAGGGCACCATACACAATGTACCGTGCACATGGCTGCTTTTTTCCTTTTGTGCATTTTTGAAAACTCACACAGGCCGATGTAGGGGAGGCTACCACCCTCCCTGCGGTGCAGCACATTACAACAATGATGTTACACGCAGCGCACATTCTGACAGTTGCCCTAACGTTACCTGCTACGTTTCTGCGATCTCGGAGCTAGCAGACGCATCGCAGTGTTTACAGAAAACAGGAAAAGCCTCCCGCTTACTGTGGAACATGTCTGTTTACAGGGCTTCTGAGGCGCGCACACGTCCTTCTGCCTCCTCACCCCATTGTTCTTTGGTTGCCTCATAGCGGACTGCGCCCCGCTCTTCTTCAGCTGGGAGCGCTGGCCGACAGGAGAAAAGACGCGGAGGGACAGGCGCTCTGATGGTAAATGTCTGTGAAATTTTCTGAGACAATTTCGGGCCCCCCAAAGTTGCAGGCCCTGTGCGGCCACATGGTACGTACACCCCTAAGGCCGGCACTGGATGAGGAACAGTAAGCAGGGTATATGCAGGGTATGCAGGAAAGTTCTTCAGATAATTTTTACTGTATATTTTATTTTTACTGCCCATAAAGTTAGAAGCATATCATACAGAACAGTCAATGAAGTGAAGCCTAGAATTATATGCACAAACAATGCTAAACCACGGTTCTTTATGCAACGGCTTACTACCATTCCATCCCACCAGAAATTGCCATCTTATGCCTCTTCATGAGCAACCCTTTGCCGGTGGTACCCCGGAAAAACAACAGGCTGAACTGCTGCGATTACAAAACTTAGCAGTTTTCCTTGATTTTTGAACTTTGTAGAAGAGACCAATGCCTTGAATCTCTGGAAGGCCACTCACTGTTCAAAAACAGAGTACGTAGTTTAAAATATTGGCACTAGGTGCTAAGTATGGGTCCGGACCGTAGTATCTTACAAATAAAAGCCCGGGAAACCAGTACCAAAGGAAACCACGTGATCTTCATCTTCTTATGGTTCTTGAACAAAATGTAAATCTTGCTGAAGGGGGGGGGGGGGGGGGGAGAGGTGACCGATATGGACCAAGATGTTCTGTGTGCACCCTAAGCTTTTGGATGCTTTAATAATACATATTCAAAAACAAAAGTCTTTGTTACCCTTTCAGAAACCTGGTATGGACCGGCTGCCCGTCCTTTTAAGTATTTTATCCACAGTTGGCCTCTCCGTGATGACCTCCCCATCCCAGCAGCAACTCATCAGTCTCCTCTGCAGAGGGCAGAGAGAGCATCCATTTGCAGTTGAGCAACTACCACTGCTGACCGTTCGCAATCACCTCCGAAACCTGGATGGAATCGGACAGGTTCCCCTGATGCTGGACTCAAGGAGGCTTCAGATTCCTCTCTGAAGCCTACATGTAGCACCTAGCATAGTTGGCAGGCAGGATGCAAAATGACAAGAGGCCCAGAGTTCTCAGAGCAACTCTCACCAAGATGCAGGGCAGAGGTTGGAGCATCAGGCTCAATGTTTGAATATCCTGGACTCGTGGTGCAGGGAAGGCCCAAAATTAACCATACTCATGATGGCTCCTGAGAGGGAGCCTCTGTGAAGGAGTCATGTAGAACTGTGGCATGTTAATAATGAAACCCAACAATGTTAGGAGTGTGCCGTCTGGAGATGGTTTACGACTGACTGTGGCGAGCCCGCCTTTAACAGCCAGATTTTGAGGAAGGGGAAACTAGAATCTCCAACCTCCAAAGGTATGCAGCGAGCACCATCATCACTCTTGTAAACTCCTGAGGGGCACTGGCAAGGCTAAAGCAGAGCATGGCAAAATGAAAATGCTCTTGGCCTAACTTGAACCACAAGTAGCATCTGTGGAGCTGCAGATGGGTACAAAATGTAGGCCATGTTGGCTTTCCATAAGAAGGCACTCAGAAGGAGAAGATCTAAAACAGGATGAAGATGTCCATCCTCCTTTGGCATTAGAAAATAGTGGAAGTAATAGCTAGTCCCCATTTACAGGGCATGAACTCTCTCTATGGCTCCTTTGGCCAAAAGAGCCTGCACCTTGTGGATCAAGATGGACCAGAGCTCCTCTTAAAGAGGCTCTGATGTGGGTGGGGGATGCAGCATATCTAAAAGGAATAGTGCAGCATATCCTCATAAAACAATTTGAAGATAACACCCGTCTGAAGTTATCTTTTGCCACTCCTGAAAGAAATGTCTGTTCCTGCCTCCCATAGGGTGTTTATTTGCCACTAGGGCAAACTAAAGCAGCTTGGATGTACCGGCATGTGCACTGCCTGTGGTGGTATGGGAGTTGTCTGCTCGATCCCTGCCCCTGGCCAAAAGGACATGGAGTCCCTATTTCGGGGTGGTCCTTGGCATTCCCATTAAGTCAACCCCATGGAGTAACCTCAAAAGGGCAACACTGTTGAGAATACTGTCCCACAGGGGTAGAAAGGCCTGAGTAAAGTTCCATGGCACAGCTTTCTTTAAAACACTTCAACACATATTGGCCTTTTCGACAAACAGGCAAGATCCATTCAATAGACATATCCATCAGAGGAAAGTACGTAAACAGAGAAGCCCGTGGATTTCCTCCAAGCATGCCACAGAAGAACAGATAATGTATTTTGAGGCATCCTCGCCATCTTGGATGGTGTAAGGCAGGACGGCCTAAAATATTTTGGGGACTACCTGCAAGATCTCGCCAATCATGCCACACAAGACATGGGAACATCTCCCAGACAGACAGCTGCCCTGACTGACTGGAGGGCAACATTAGCCAAGGAAAACATCCACTTCCCAAATGACAATTCATTTTGACTCTCTGTCTGGGGGAGTCATAGGGAATGAACGAGGGTTGACCCTGGAAGCATGAACCACAAAACATACTGGTGTAGGGTGCTGCGTCAAACAATCAAGGTCACTTGGTGCCGGCCAGTGGTGCCTGACAACCTGCCTATTTTACTGGTGGACAGGAATAAGGTTTAGGCCAGGTGCCCATAAAGGTGCCAGTCTGGCTTCATTAATTGGAAGCAGGGGCTCGGATGAAGTTTGTCCAGGCTGCAAAACTTCTGTCAGTATGTTGTTTTTGACTTTGAGAGTTGGCAGCTGTACACCTAGTACATCCACCGCCTGTCCCATCATCTCAGCAAAAGAGGCGCTCTCTCCCGGATATCTCAGAGGGAGAGCAGAACCCAGTGTCCGGGGACGTGTTCAATCCATGGGTCTCCTGCCCCACCATACATAAATTATCATCATAATGTGGGGGAAATAATCATAAAGGCTGGTTGGCCCCGATTGATCAGCGATGGAGTGCTGGGCGGCAGTTCTGAAGCAAAGACATGGTTCAGTCAGAATTGGATTGGATTGGGACCATGTTCCTTGGTACGGCTACGGGACGTGACCTAGGTCAGAGTTAAGACAAATTCAGCCCAGAGTCAGAAAGGTCAACTGGGGGAGGGTTGTCATCCAGTGGCAGCAGAGATGGGATGATTTCAAGAGATGTCGGGTTGGAAGTAGGCTCTGGCGTCGGGGTGGAACCTGAAATGAGTTCAGGAGGCACAGTAAGCGCAAATGGCAGACCACCAGCAGTAACCCATCTGGAGGCCTCTGTGGATCCTTGGGGCCCAAAGGTGCACCAGAGGGAGCCAGAAAAGTACCAAAGATGCACAACATGGCCTTTTTAAAGGCCTCAATCTGCTGCAAAGTCACAAATTGTCTTGGAACGTTGGGGTGCAACGGGATAAGCTGCGGAATCAGATTCCTGGTGGGGACCAGAAAGGAGGCTAAGCAGCACCGTGACATACTTATGACTTCTCAGAGAATGGTGGAAATAGGACAGAACTCGGTAAGCCTTTTTTGACCTTACGCTTCGAATTACTGGAAGACTTGGATCGCAATAAAAACCTGTCGCAGGAATGCCATCCGCACCCGTGACTTCAGGTAGAAGCAGGACTTCTGGGACTTCTTTAGGTGTTCTGCACAGTACAAATTTGCTTTGTATTCCTTAATCACCTTCAGATTTATAACAGCACACACCTCATAGAACTTGGAGTCAAGTCCCGAACACCAGAGACACACCTCATGGGAGTATGTCACAGACATCTGTTTGCGACAGTCCCTGCAAAACCTAAACGCTGCAGTTTTCTGATGGAACACAATTGCCTTGCATACATAGTCAAAAGGAGAATTTTGAGCAAAAAAACTCATCAACTGACAAATGCGCAGGAGGTATGCTGCTTAAATCTTCCAGATCTAGTCTGTCGCCTGGGGATATCCTAAAGGTGAGAAATCTGTGCCTAGAAGTATCTATCAGAAAAATAACCATCTAATGGCGCCCACAGCAAGACCTTGCTGGAGCAAAGACAAAACAAAATATAAAACATCCAATAGTTTGGCTTGTTATGAGTCTGTCTTGTGGACTCCACACCAGCCTACAAACCTGCCACAGCTTCTGGAGTAAATGGACTTCCAAGAGGAACACCTAGCAGCGAGTATGACATCCACAACCATCAGTCTTTGATCAAATGCAGCCAACTATTGGAGCTCAATCTCTAAGTATGGAGGTACAGACTGCACAGGTATGAGTGCAGAACCCTGCCCTGCTGCTGCAATAGAAGAGCTTCCCAAGAGAACAGACGCTCTGGTTACCACAGGGCCTTGGCCCAATCCTGAGCCATAACAGTCATTCCTGATCATCATCAGAACTCGGAGCAGGAGAGGCTCGTGCAGAAAGGCGTATAGGAGTCCTGTGCTCCATTCAAGTCTTAATGAAGCTCGTAAGCATTCTCGGGATCTCCATAACACAAAGGTTTTGACACTATGCATTCTGAAACGTGGCAGAAAGTTCAAGCCATGGTTCCCTCACTGCTGCGGCTCTGTATATACTATATCAAAACGAGATATAGCCTTTTTGAAAAGACCAAAATAACTAATGAGATGTAAAAGGCATGTTGAGGATGTCTAGCAGTCAAGCGTGGGGGCAGTTGATATAATTCTAATGACAGTAGCCTCTAAGGCTACTGGCTAGATTATGGGGGTCATTCTGACCCTGGCGGTCCATGACCGCCATGGCGGAGGGCAGCGGAAGCACCGCCAACAGGCTGGCGGTGCTTCCTGGGCTATTCTGACCGCAGCGGTAAAGCCGCGGTCAGAAAAGGGGAACCAGCGGTTTCCCGCCGGTTTTCCCCTGGCCCAGGGAATCCGCCATGGCGGCGCTGCTTGCAGCACCGCCATGGGGATTCCTGACCCCCTTCCCGCCAGCCTGTTTCTGGCGATGTCCACCGCCAGAACCAGGATGGCGGGAACGGGTGCCGTGGGGCCCCTGCACTGCCCATGCCACCGGCATGGGCAGTGCAGGGGCCCCCTAACAGGGCCCCACAAAGATTTTCACTGTCTGCTTTGCAGACAGTGAAAATCGCGACGGGTGCCACTGCACCCGTCGCACCCCTGCAACTCCGCCGGCTCCATTCGGAGCCGGCTTCCTCGTTGCAGGGGCTTTCCCGCTGGGCCGGCGGGCGGCCTTTTGGCGGTCGCCCGCCGGCCCCGCGGGAAAGTTGGAATGACCGCGCCGCCGCGGTCTTTTGACCGCGGTGCGGTCATTCGGCGGTAACCGCATGGCGGGCGGTGACCGCCGCGGTCAGAATGACCGCTTATATAACTAAACAGCTTAAAAATAACTTGCTGACAGATCAGGACTGGACTTAAATCCTAATCTTACTTAACTGAATCTTGAGAAAGTTGATTTCAAATCAATACACTTTAATGTTCTCCACCGTGCATATCTGACACTAAGTGCCTACATATAAAATGTATGATAACAGTCCAAGATGCGGCGTAGATGGGGCTGATTTTCTTCTCATGATGTGTGACTGCACTTCTATCAATCTTTACTGGACATAAATTTCTATATTTGCTTTGAGACAGAATTGGCGGTCAGAAATCTGAGACTTGCTAACTTGGCTTAGTGAAAAGGTGAAAGGAAAAAGTGACAAGAACGTAGATTTGTAGCCCTCATCCTTTTGCTTGCTAAAAAAACATACCTATGCCATTGAGGTAACCAAATATCCCCCACTGTCCCATTTGGAGGATGGAATGGAACTTTAAAAGTGGGCAGAAGTAGAAAAACAATGATGCTTCGGATCAGCAGAGGAGATGTGGTAAAGTAATGCAGCTACAATCTAAGGCACAATAATAATGGGGAAAACTTCTCTATACTGGAGCCACGTATTGTAAGGGGTCACTAAAAGTCCAGCAATACAGGATAGTGAACCTCCAGCATGGCTCACTGCACAGCTCACGACTGAACAGTAAAAAACAGTGTGCAGTAAGGGGGTGACTCAGCCCATGATACCCAATGAGATATTAATATGGTAGCAAGCATATTCACCTTTACATAACCATGGCACCCACTGACACTACAACTCTACACAAACATATGGAAACCTATCCAAAACAAAGTTGTAAAACAATGTCCCAATCGGTGTTTGTTTAAAAATGGTGTACACAAGAACACATGCCACAAAAGTGAAAATCTCTATCAACTACACACACCACTCATGAAACCAAGAAAGGCTGAATTTGAATTTAAAAAAAAGTCTTGTTACAAGGAAATTCCTTTCAGAACTTAGAAGGATACTTGAAAGGAGGACATCATCTGTCTTGTGATGAGCTTGCAATTAAATGTGTGGAAGGATTTTTCAACGGCGGACATAGTTTGTCTTGTGATGATGGGCGTGGAAGGATGTGTCAATAGAGGACACTACCTGTCTTGGGATGATGTGCTTGCAATGATGTGGTTGGAAGGATGTTTCAAAGGAGGGCATCATTTGTCTTGTGATGATGTACTTGCAATGATGTGCTTGGAAGGATGTTTCAATGGAGGACATCATTTGTCTTGTGATGATGGGCTTGGAAGGATGTTTCAGTAGAGGACACTACCTGTCTTGTGAGGATGTGCTTGCAATGATGTGCTTGGAAGGATGTTTCAATGGAGGACATCATCTGTCTTGTGATGATGTGCCTTGCTTACTTCTACGGACATGGCATCTCATAATATAACAGATCAGTGGCTGACTTATGCACCAGAGAAAACAATAAACCTCACTAGTCCATCTTTGAAAACACCTAATGTAAAACATTTAAAAGGTATGCTTCTGAAGTTCAGATACAGCAAAGCTGACAAAATGCAAAGCTTCAAAACATTACAATTATGGTTTAGGTTTATATGTAGTACAGAGTTAGGGTTCAGGGATATGATCACGTTTACTTGATCATACTAAAAGATTATGGCACAAGGTGGGAGTTAGCAATTTACTTGGAAAACTCATTATTGCTTAACAGTTAGGAACTGCTTCTGTTTTAAATTAGGCATGATGATATAGAGCCAAATTAGAGCCCCCCCAGACCTTCTCTGACAGTGAAACCAATGCGGTGGCTACACGTCTATACTTACTTTCCATCAAGGAAGTCCATGAGCGGTCGCAGCACATTGTCTGCATCTTGTGCCACGGTATTCCGTGCACTGGGCGGGACATTGCCTGTTCCTTTAACGTGGCCCAGAATTTCAGACATTTGCTTGATGCAGTCATCAATACGAAACTGGAAACTAGGAAATTAAATAAAAAATTACTAAGTAGGAACATTACTTATGAAGCATCTTCTATATTTCATTCATTATTAGACTGAAATCAACTATTCAACATTAAGACAGAAGGCGGTGAGATCTGGATGTCTCTCTCAAGTGTTGCTATCCAATCAGAGCACAGAATGATGCATGCTACCAAACAATTTTCTATTCCCTCAGTAAAATCACCCACTTGTCTGGAACAGAATAGGTATGGCAATGTACATTTAGAAACAACAGATCTGCAGGTATAGGTCAGACCAGTTATCAATAAGAAAATAACTTTAGCTTCATTTGAAGAATGTGCAAGAAATATTCTGACAAAATTAGCCAGATTACTCTTCCGATGCTTCTTGCGGTCATGTCACGCCCCGCAAAACAAGTCAAACTGTTGGACGATTCTTTGCTGGTTTTTCTTTAGGATTTTCTATAAGTACATCAAGCAGTTTTCAAAATATTAGCATCAGAATGTTTAAATTCAACACTGCCAATATGGTTTACAAAGCAGTTCAGGAACCAAAATGTGGATGAAAACCCAAGCCCGGATCATTGAGATGCTTTTATTGCCATTGGCCATTTCGAGGTTCTCAAAACTCGTTGGAAAAAAAACCCACTCACACTTAGCTTTTCACTTCTAAAATAGGGTCACCGGAAAAGCACTGAAATCAAACCTCATTTGAACCAAAATGCAACTTGTCCAGTGTCCAGAGTCATGTCCAATAAGCTGTGTACAAAGCATCGTCCAACGCCTTTGTATCTCCGTTATAAATTGGCAGATGGACAGGGGTTTAACAATTGCTTGCTCCTTCACCCCTCCATGGACCACCCAGAAACTAAAGGGTGGATGGAGTTTATGACCTACTCCCACATCTGGCCCAGAGTACTGGGGGCGCAACACATTCTGCAGCAGATTTTCACTTCCTAGCAGTGCCCTGGCTCTGCAAATAGTTGAGGAGCAATGTTTGTATGTCATTCCCTTATCCTAGTCTCCTCTCTGGCTGTGGGACTGTGACAGGATAGCAGCCTCTCAATGAAACTGGAGCACCCGAACAACAGTCAGTGGCACCTACATTCCAATACCATCAGGAACGTCTCACAGACTAAGATGTCTGGAAGCCTCTAAATGTCATCAGGACACTGGAGTAGCCGGTAGTTACCAAGCTTACCAGAAGGGTCCATGAGATTCAGGGACTAGAAGCCTCTAATGACATTGGGACACAGGAAGAGCTGATGGCTGCCCTAACCTTTCAAGATTATCATAAGGCTTCCATAGGATCCGGAGGCTGGAAGCACCGAATGATATCGGGACACCAGAATAGCCGTCAGCTGCCCTACCTTCTAGTATCATATATAACATCATGGACCTGGGATAGCGCTCAGATGCTCTTACTTTCCATGATCGTCAGGAGGCAGCCATGCGATATGAAGGCTGGAGGCCTCTAATGACCTTGGAACACAGCCAGCTGCGACAGCCCGGGATAGCCCTCCGCTGCACCAGCCTTCTTACCCTCTCAAGTAGTAAGTGGAGGAGGACCACGTGAGCCAGCAGCTGCCTCAGGTTCCACCATCATGGGAAGACACGAAACAGGATACCAGACAGAGATATTCCACTCTGAGCCAGGTACATCACGGCACACCGCACATGGGCACAGGCCAATAACTACACAGCAGTCTAATCTCTCAAGTACAGGTGCTTCGGAAATGTTTATATTTACGATACTTCAACTGAGAGCCTAAGAAGGTCTGTAAACAGAACTGTATACACCACAAGGCTCTGTGTTCACAGGATCGTACGCAGTGATACAAATGTTTGTACAGTTCTTTTATTAAAGAAGAACCCTCAAAGTGTCATACTGACATAAGAGAAGTAGAGTTAAATGGGGAGAAGAGAGATCTATATCTAACAATGACTGTCTATTTGTGACTGCAGATCACTTGAGACACAGACACAGGAACAGAGATATATAAATCTTCAGTGAGACTTCATTTGGATTAAAACAACTCGGCAATTGGTGCTAGAAAGTTTGGTTCGCTTCATGTTTCGATCTTCCACAGGGAAAAACAGCAACTAAGGAAAACCTCCCATTCTACATATTTTGACTTTTAAAAAGTATGGTTTGAACATACTTTACTCTAGTCCAAACCTACTAGGGAAGGCTTGCCTAGATTATAATTACATTTTCAATTGCCACCATGTGAAAATTCTGTTTACTTTTTGTTGTACTAATGAGAGCAAAATGCAATGGTTGTAAGCAGCAGAAAATAGGAAGAAATGTTTTACATTCTAAGTAGTTCAATGTAATTTATTATCTCAGGCTGCCATTACAATTGTGTTTATATATAGATGTGCATGCATTACTCAAGGCAGTGGCCTTGAGTAATGCATTCATCTAGCCATCTCCTGAGCCATGGGCTCTCTGTGCTGGCTGCATTAATTTTTGAGTGTGGCTGGTCAGTGCTGGTGCCAGACATTAGGTGATCAACTTAAAAAGGGCTTTAAGAATTAGTTTCAGGAGAGAGGCTTTGCCTCTGCCACGTGGTGTATGATTAGATTGGGCAGAAGTTGTGTGATTCCACAAAAAAGTGATTGCCCTCCACACAGTGCTAATCATTCTGTTTATTTCACTAGCTGCCTGAGCTTGAACCTCCAGTGGCACACATATTATAATGCTATGAAAATGTCCTAGATAACTAGATAATGTATGGTGTTTTTCTCTAGCAGCAGGACAGATGAGACTTCAGAGTGCAGTTTTGTGGTTGAGAGCTCAGAGATTCACTAATCTACACAGACGTTTATGTCAAGCTTTACAGTGCAACTGTCACCTGACCCTAGGCAATGAACACAAAAAAAAGAGCTTTCAGAGTCATACTGCGAGGTGAGCTTAGGTCCCACCCACATGTTGGTTCCCCTAAGTACAGGATTTGATTGGGCTGAATTTGTATGCCTCCACTAAAAGACTGCTTGTATTGCACGTTTTAGATTGTGGCAAAGTTTATGCTCAAAAAAAGGAACTGAGTTGCTTATGGTGGAAAGCCAATGATCATGGCTACAGGTCAGAGCTGTTTATTTTGAAATTATATGATAAAGGCAACAGGCCTGACATTTATTGTGAAAATGATACATTAAACTCAATGGGCATTTAAGTTTGAATTGTTACTATTCTATATTAAAGTATACAGATATGTACGTTACATAGAATCTCACAGGTTACCATAGAAACAAGGGTTTGGGCATCGGCCAACTGCAATGACAAACCCTGGGGGTTTTCACTGTGATGCTTCTGGTTAGGCCCTGTTGAGAGAGGTTGTTTATTGTGTTTCAAGCTGTATTTTTCTACTTATTTGTGATTGCATAACCATATGCATGATGGTTGCCGGTTTATGTGCACTTGGATAGGCCAGTGCTGGGTCCATGTTAGAGGGTTAAGGCAAATTCGATTCATTGGTAAAAGTCGAGCCACATTCCTTAGGTTTGATCTGTTTATCGTGAAATGTTATTAAAAATACAGTAGGCCCGACCTACTTATTACATAAAGCATGCATTAAAGACAATAGGCTTTTAAGAATGGATTGTTATCACACTGTGCTAAAGCATGTAGCCGCGTATTCTGTTACATGGAATCGCACTCATTACTGTAGTAGGTAAGGGTGTTGGTGACTCACTCAAACATACTGTGGCGATAGAAGATGTGCACTGAAATAATACTTATTATGCTCTCTTCAGAGAGACAGTATTTTGCTTTGCCAACTGTCATTTTCTATACATTTGTACGTTTATGCCTGTGTGCCGCAGGGTGGCCTTGAGGATAGCTTACACTCAATACAGTACTGCAAGAAATTGGGGTATTAGCTGAGAGACGTGAGACCCCACCTAAAATAATAATTACAGTCCTTCTCAGGGTGAAGCACAATTGTCAATAACTAAAGCTGTGCTTAAACCTCTGGTAGCTTGGCACAAAACAGTCAGCGTAACTTTACTGTCGGTACACAGCCATGCCGGAGAGCAGCACAGTCAAAAGTTCAGGTTGACCGCAATAGAGCCTTGGCCGTGTACAGAATAAGGTTTGGCCGGGGGGGGGGGGGGGGGGGGGGGGGGGGGGTACCTTCTGTTCTCGGTGCGAGGGAAGTATTTGCTGCAAATCAAGGCTCTGCGTTAAGTCCATTGAACAGAAGCCAGCAGAGGAGACCAGGCCAGGGTAGTTGGTTCTGGTCAGCTGTGATGCGGGAAAGGCCTCTGGATGCTTGTTGTGCGTCAGTCAGTCAACTAACCTTTGGCGTTACTTCTAGGGTCCTGGGTTTAAGGCAATCTTCTTTCTTCAGGCAGCAGAACAGTCTTCCTTCTGAACCGCTCAAGTCCAGGAGTGTTCTAATTTCAGGTTCTGGGGGTGCCACTTTTATATCCAGTGCCAGCCTGTGGATGGGGGGGACACCCCTATTGCCCAAACCTACAAGTGGTCTGGTCAGTTCTTCTCTTTACCCTGGGTTTGGCTCCGGCCTGTCTAGTGAAACAAATGGCAGGCAGACCCAGGTGTGAGCTGCATCAACCAGTGGCAGTGTTGGCTGCTTCTAAAGTCAGGAAGGGCTAGGTACAGCCCCTAGGCTACCCTCTGAAATGCAATCAAGGCAAAGGAACAACTCCTCCCCACTCATTGTATCAAGAAGGCGGACTGCCCTCTGCGCCCAGGCCTCTTTGTTCACTATCTGGCCCCAATACTCATTTCCCAGGGCAGCCATCATAAGCCCCAGCGCACCTGGTCACTCACAGAGAGGCTCTATAGCAGCACTTCCCGAATTTTTTAGAATGAAGACCCACTTTTTAGTATGACAAACTTTTGCGACCCACCTCGCTTTCATGGAGATGAGGCGGGCAATGTTTTTAATGTAACTAAAGAATCGTTTAGTAGAATACTGTTATTTGCAGACAGCACATTTTCCATTGAAATGGTCACTACATTTGCACAGACATATAGCTTTATAGATATAACTAAACTGCACCCAAATGATGTGTGGAAATCGGTTTGCCATCACTATTTATTATTTGTGCATCAGCAAGTAAATTATCTTGATTTGCTCTGATCCTATTAAAATCTTTGTTTTCATGACACTTCAGAACTACAACTGCTCAATGTGTACAGTTCATTTACAGGTGTTTACATTTTGTTGTGTATTAGGAAAAATGGCAACCTACAGCCATTCATTTTCCTTCACAACTCATGTACACAAGCCGGAATGTCACATAATTCACTTTAGGTTTTGTTTCCTGACTGCAAAGTGAGAGGAGTACGTAAACACCAGTGAGGAGTGCGAAAACACAAGTGAGGAGTACGGAAACACCAGTCCTCGTGCTAAGCAGCAGAAGTCATAACCTGACATTTGACCTCTGTCTTTGAAGCGCAGCAAATATGAGAGGATAAATACAGAATTTAAAGGCATCTTTACTTTTTGCTCTGACTTTGACAACCCCACAAAAATCAGAGCTCGACCCACTGTCACAACACACAGTTTGGGAAACAGTGTGCTAGAGGCTTTAGGCAGGGATATGCTAAGTTACAAAAAGTTGCATTTCCGAAATAATAATTTAAAATCCGACTTTACCACTAACAAAGATTCTAAATTACAATTAAAATTAGTGAAAGATGTATTTCTCTAGCTGTTTACAAACTGAATTTAGTCATTATTAAAGGTACTAAGGTAAACCAGTGTTATTCTATGGAAGGCAAGCCTTGTCACAGTGAAAAACAACTTTGGAGGTTTTTCACAGCCAGGACGTGTAAAGCATTAAATATGCATGTCGTACTTCTACATACTAAGCACTCTGCCCTATGAGCAGTTAGGGTCTAATATAGGGGTGACATGACTATTAAAAAGGAAGGCTTATGGGCTGCAAAAGGGTTTATTTTGTCAGGTTGAAATTCCAGTTTAAAACTGCCCTACACAATAAGTGCTGCAACCCACTTGTAGCATTAAATTTAAAGGCCTTTGGTACAGGCAGTACTATATCACAGGGACTTATAAGTAGATAAAAGGTCCCAATCATGTGTATGCCAATTTTACCATGTTTAAAAGGAAGAGCACACACAATTTACCACTGCTTAGCAGGGGCAAAGTCCACAGAATCATGCAGGGAACCAAAAAAGAGTTTAACCGAAGGCAAAACATCTGAGGTGCCCCTGCAGAAAGGGAACATTTTCAACAAGTAAGCTTTAGTTGGGTATGGTGACAAGCGAATGATAAAGGCTATATGCCCAATTTTTATTATGAAAAGTTAAGATAAAGGCAGTAGGCCTACCGTTTTGATTATGAAAAGCATATTTTAAAATCAATATGCATTTAAGTGTGAATTGTTATTACTCTGAATTAAAACCTACAAATAAGTATTTTACTAAATGGAATATCACAAGTTACCGTAGTAGGGTTTGGTGCTGCTTACCCCATCTGACAAACTGTGGGTACAGACAATTTGTACTGTCAGATTCCTTGTTAGTGTCTCCTAGGAGAGACAACATTTTGCTTTCTCCATCATAATTTTGTGTACAATGTAAATTTATGACTGTATGGCTGATGGTTATCTTGTTGGAGAGCTTTGCTCAGTACAGGAGGACTTGGTTGGTTATGGTCATAAACCAATGAACACATCAAGGGGCCTGATTGGTTCACTAGGAATAAATTCTGCTGTTATAGGTTTGATATGTTTATTATTAAATGCTATTTCAAACACATTAGGTCTGACATATTGATTGTGAAAAGCATAAGTTAAAATCAACAGGCTTTTAATGGCAGAATGTTATTTCTCAGTATTAAGGCCTACAGGCAGGTATTTTGGTGTTGGTTACTGCCTCTGACAAATCCTAGGGGGAGAAGATTTGCTAGAATCGCAAAGGTTTGTCGTAGTGATCTGGAACTCTCAGGTTACACAGATTTTAATGGTGCTGTAAGCCTATGGTGTGAAGGGTGTAAATGGAAAATACAAGTATACTATTGCTATTTGTTTTTGGATGCACTGATATAAGCTTTACCAACAGACTATGCTCAGCTCACCTGTTACCAAAAACGGTGCTGAGCTCGTCCAGGACATTGTTCAGCTTGACTTGAAGCTCCTTGAGTGTGTCACTGGCTTCCGGGTCCAGCTGGAAAGGTACACAACAGGTTATTGCAGCAAACGACCATAACATTTTAACGTGCTCTTTATTGACAACTTACATAATAAGGCTGAATCAGCAGAAATGTGGTCGTTAATATAGTAGAAAGATGGGTGACTTCCCTGCCCAACCTAAGCCATCAAAAAGCCACCCATGTTGACTCACACGGAAGATGCTACAGATTGCCCTGTTAGAGCGCACCTCTAGACCTGCATCCCCATCCACAGCGGCCAATCAGATGGGCCTACATAGAACTGAAAAACGTTCCAATGCACAACAGCAGGCGGTTATTCCCTCTATAAAGCCTCCCAATCCCGCTTTTGCAGATGTCTTTTATTTAATAATTTGGGTTTCTCAATGGTTGAACATTACCAGATACTCACCTTCAAATGCATCTGGGCTAGCCAACTGCCCCCCAAAAAACCCCACAAACGGCATCCCTCATCAATAAGTCCCTAATGCACTCTACTATTGTACCAGCGAGTGCACGAAATTGCACAGGTTAGGATAAGGTGACAGATGTTTCTACCTTCTAATGCACAGCTGCCAGCCCGTGACTTTGATTTCTTCTGTGATGGATCTTCAGAAAGGACAATGCTAGACTGAGCACTTGCAGACCAGCAGCGACAGCACGACGTCCAGGCCGTGAACCCACACAACCTCAACCAATGGGACACCGTAGGTGTCAATGTTACATCGAACAAACGCGGTCAGCAGAGGAAACATTACTCTTGTAGCATATGTGGCAGGAGCAAGAAGTTTATTTAGCAGCTCAGAAGATAAGCATTGGCAAAGCGAATAGGTCTTGCCTTCCAGGAGTTCTGGCATTCCCACTGGTTTTTAGCCATGCTCTACACCATCCCTGATGCTGTGCAGCATGGCTAAATAAGAAAAAAGCCTATGATGAGGCTGCTTTTTTCTTTTTGTTTGAAAATGGCTTGGATCAGCATATAAATGTGTGTGAAAGCACGGGGAGAGACAATAACATGAAGGGCGCGGGCAAAGGATTGCAACACAGAGGATGGGGGAACAGAAGCAACATTGAGGGCAGAGGTAGGGAGGAGAAGCACACCGGCAAGAAAGTAACCGAACAACAGGTAAGAAAGCAACTGGGGAAGGGACGAGCGACTGCAAGGAGAAGCACAAGGGTGACGGTGAGTATTAGAGTACAGGGGGAGAGAAGCCCACGAGATAGACAGCTGGATGGAAAATATCTGCACTGTAATGGAGAGCATAACTATAAAGAAAAATATAGTGCTTGAAAAGTAGGCAGTGGAAGCATAGAAGCTAGCCAATCAAAGAAGATGGTAAAGAGGCTGTGCTCAATGGGAGGGCCAAGTAGAAGACAAGCAAGCTGGAACACAAATAACAAACAGGCACATGAGTGTGAGTAGAAAGCCAACTAATGGGAAGCAACTGGAGCGCTCCAAGCCGTGTATGTTCTTGGTAAGCCCACAATATGTCTTTCAATAGTAGACAGCTGCACTGTCTGGTAGGCACTACATAAAAACATTTGGAAGACAATGGTTCGGAAGTTGGGGCCAAAGACAGGAGAACCCGGTGATCATATTGGTGTTGATGCCAACAAATAGAAGTGGTAACTCTAACACCTCTGATGCTTTCCTGGCTTAAGTGATGCCCCTAAATTCCGATGCTGAGCAGAAGTGGCCTGATCCAATCCCTCTCCAGTGCCATAAAGATTGAGGGGCTGAGAATCACAACCAAAGAGCTTATGGATTGTTTGCCCACAGGAGAGGGATGTTTCCTGACAGTACGTCTCTCCCTCCAAGAGCCCTTGGGATCTCTTCGCGTTCCACGGAGCTGGCAGTGGCACCGGAGATGTCGGACTCGCACTGGCAGAGTGTCGCCACAGGGTGGCGCCAGCAACAGAGGCTGCACCGTGTGCATTGGACTGCCATAAGGGGGGCAGCCTGACCAGCACCGGGGGTTTCACCTCTGAACGGCACCAGGCCAGCGCACAGGGCATGAACGTGGGCATGCCACATAGTCCCAGGAGGCCCAGGGTCGTGCCAGAGCTGCTGGCAGAGCTGGATTGGTAGGTGCTGGGATAACAAAATCCATCTCTGAGGATTAAAATCCTCTGAGAGTCACAGGATGCCTAGGCGACTTATCGTTAGATGAAGGACGCCTGTGCTTTTAGTGGTTTTTTTTCTCTTGCTTGAGGACTGAGAAAGATGGTAAACTCGAGGGGGCTGAACAGACTCCTGACTCTGTTTTTTGTGGCTGGTCCGAGCCATCAATAGCTCAGCCTCTGGTGCTCCGATTGCCTTTGGGTGCATGCTGAGGCAGGACTCACAAGACCTAGACATATAGTTTAAATATATGCACCAGAGGCAGAGAGGGCAGATGATGAAAATCTGTCCCTCACTGCTCCTACAAACTTTGAACCCTGAACGCTTCAGGGGAGACACAGAAAAATTACACTAAAAAGTGCAGTGCTCTCAGAAAAACAGAAAAAACTCTCTACAAGAGAGCAAGCTCTGGACCTGCGCCACATAAAAAAGGGAACCAATGAAGCTGTGTGGGGCTTACTGAGCATCACTTCCGGCACCCAGAAGAAGCCAGCGCCCCCTTCTGCATTAAAGATCTTTGACGTTTTCAGATCCAGCTTGATGCCTGGGATGATTCAGGAGGTGAGGGATCTGCATGCAGAAGTATCCATTGAATAGAATTACTGCGGCTTGTCCTGCGTGTGCTCATGCAGCGGATACGCTGGGAGTCGGATCCACTGGGGTATCGCTGTCTTAGTTCTCAGCACCATTGTTTGGTAATTTTATTTAGGAATATGGAAGAATAAAAATATATTTTTTTAAAAATCAAATTTTGTTGCATTTGTGGTTCAAGTAGGCTAAGTGGATTATCAAAGGAACAAGCAACATATACATGGGCAACAAGTAAGAGAGGTTTTATGGTCCACTTCATGTGATGGCTTAATAACTGGAATGGTCATTTACTAGTGCAGAAGAAAGATGTTGACCGCATGACTTCATCTCATCTTAAAGGCTGAAAAGATATCAACCACCAGCTAGAAAAGGGGCTTGAGGGGAAACAAGTCACACGTGGTGTCTAGTGGGAAAATAACCATCAACTAGATGGAAAGCTTAAAGGGATAATAAACTTCAGTTAGATATGAAGGCTGAGGGATAGTAACCACCCGGAAGATGGTGTAGTGTGGTTAGTTTTACGTATTCATTGCGCTTTAGCTTCAGGCTTTAGGCCTTTGTGCACTTTGCCCTGAATATATTTTATTCATTTGCTGACAGCTTAGAGCCTCTGTGCACTTTGCTCTATATGCTTTTTATTAGGCTTCGTACTGTTATTTTTCAACTAACCAGTTCTACGGTGTTGTTTTTTATTCATATCACACTGTTTTGCCTACTTCAGCACTGGAGTTCTCCATAACATATTTACTCTGTGCCTCAGTCAAGGATACAGTCTGGTACATTGCCGATAGACGTGGTAGGAGTTTAGACTGGGCATTCCTGCGTAGGGACATTTTGTGATCACGATGACATGTTAGTTATAAAATCACTTCTTTGTCCCAATACACGCAAGAGGGAGATTCCGACCAGGGAACCACAACCAGACGCTGACTGCCTCGTTGCAGATGCTAAACCAAGATCACAGGTCTTTGCTCAGGTATGAGGGCTGATGTCTCCACAGTGATTCTAATAGGCAAGCTAGAAGCTTAACATGCTGTGCTCTAAATAGAACAAGCAGAGGGAGAGTAGAAACTGTTTGACAATATGATAGCTTTGTTCTTATGTTTTACTCTCCTGGTGACTATTACAATCCTACTGTGTTGTATCGTTCTGGTTATTGCGGCTCACGCCTTAATATCTAAAATACAGTTGTTTTATTAAAAAACATTATATAAAACTTATACTGTCTTTGTCATTTGTATATGAGATCATATTGGAAATAAGAGAGTTGGTTTGGATCTGAGTAACCACGACTTACCTGAGAAGTTTCAAAGATGTCATGTGCTCGGCTGCCGAATCATTCCTTCCACATGGGAGAAATGAGGCACTGCTAGTTAGCCGGAGCAAAAACCGGATTTAGGGTGACAGAGTTCTTTACACGTGGGTCAGACTCAGTCCCCCACACCGTTATAGATCCTGCCGCCTAGAAATCCAGTAGTCTCATTTAGAATAATGAGAGCCCACGCGACATGGCGCCGCCAACGTTTGGTCTGGCTCTAATGATTAGGTACGACTGACTCTCTTGGTCTCATATATTTTGACTCCTCGGTTCCGTATACGGAGACGTCCGTGGGGCTGAGGGTTTCCGCCGCCACGGCATAGGTGCTTCCTGTTGCTTAGTGGTTGGTTGTTCAAGCTTGAACTTTGAAAGGAAAAACCCTGATATTGGTGTGCCTTCTCTGACCTGATGCTATTTTTTATAAAATGGCGAATCCTAATGTAGTGAATATAGCGATTAATATGCGTCATCCGCTCACAGGACATCTGTTGACACATGGACTGACAGTCACAGTTTCGTCTATTATTTTGAGTAATCTCAAAGGAGAGGCAGTAGCACTAGCAGTGCGAATGCGTCTTCGGGATGTTCCGCTGCTTAATCAGGAGCGGGAGCTTCCGAGAATAATAGCGGAAACATATTCTAGTATTGGTCGTGATAGCCTAGGGGCTAGACCGCAAAAACCCCAGTTACAGGGTAAAAATAATAAAGAAAATGCTAAACAGCAACAACCTGAGGGTTCGAAAAAACGCTGGGAAAAGAAACAGCAACACCAAAGAAAGATGGTGGGCAGTCTCCGCAACCGGAGACCCCACAGAATAAGTATAATCTCAGGAATAGGGATACTTTGAAGACAGCTGATAGATATCAATATACTGATACACGCCAATCTCGTTCCTTTCAGGACTCCTCGGAAAAGAGAAGTGAGAGAGGTGGGCGGTCAGAGCGGAGGACGGAGTACGTGAAACCGAGACAGGATTCACAACGCTCAGCGGAGGTTTCTATTAAACAAGAAGAGAAACCGCTGCAACAAAAACAGCAATTTAAAAAGAATAAAGTGGCAGCAGTCTCAGACATGCCGCTCAAGAAGAGAGTTCTCTTGACGAACAAGACGTGGGCATTAGCACTGTTAGACAGCGCGGCAGAGGTCACAATAGTTCGCCGGAGTCTTCTAGAGCATCTGGAGGTGACAGCAACTGATGACTTCATACAAGTCGAGACGGCGGATATGCGAGTCTCTGATCCTGATAGAGTATATGAAGTGACTCTACGATTGGAAGGGGACATTGACCGTATTGTAAACGCCATTTTTTGGGACCATGTGGTAAAATCATATGATGTTCTGCTGGCCGAACAAGATTGGCCACCTGACTTTGTTCGCGACTGTCCGGTTGGGGAAGAGGTTATTACACCTTCCTTCTCACCACTTGTTCCGAGAGAACTAGCGGAGTCCTATAGTAAATCATGGGCTCTAGCACAGGCTCCCGCCTTGTATAGAAATAATGTGGGGTGGGACAGACAATCACCTTATCATGTAATTCCAATAAAGGGCGAACCTCAGCCACAACCGCAGTATCCTATTAAATTTGAAGCAAGGGCATCGGTTAGAAAAATTCTTACACAATTGGAGTATCAGGGTGTAATTGAGCCCTATGTCTCGCCGATGAATAATCCCTTGTTTCCGGTAGCTAAACCGGACCATTCATATAGGATAGTGGTGGATTACCGACATTTGAATAGTCATACACGCACATATGCAATACAGAATTCACACAGCGCAGCGCTTATGAATAATATAGTGCGTAAAAAATACAAGACAACATTAGATATCTCGAATGGATTTTTCTGCCAGAATATAGCGCCCGTGAGTCGGGACTATACCTGTTTCAGTGCGTTTGGCTCTCAGAAAATTTTTTGTCGTTTGCCTCAGGGGTATAATAGCAGCCCAGGACTGTTTTCGGCTCGTGTAACTGAAATGCTGCATGAGTTCGACCCTGAAGCATTATCATATGTTGATGACATATATCTGACAGATGATGAGATTCTGCAACATCTAAGGCGTGTATCGTGCATTGTTGTGGGGTTTGCTGATATTGGCTATAAGTTTAATTTTAAGAAATCAAAGATTGCCTTCCTCAGCGTCATTTTCCTGGGATATGAGTTGTCGAGTGAGGGCAAGAGCTTAGCGCCACATTTTTGGGAGAAATGTGCTTTATTGCAGCCTCCTAATACGGTTCGGAAGCTCCAGTCATTGTTGGGGTTTCTGAATTTTGGCAGAACTTACATTCCTGATTATGCGCGGCGTATAAAACCCTTGTACGAGTTGATTCGCCCCAATTTTTCGAGTAGATTTTGGACGATTGAACATACACACATACTACGAGAATTACAGAGTGATCTCTTAGCAGTTAAACACTTACACACACGGGACAATAAGACACATTTAGTCATCAGTGTGATACCTGGGGCTGTTGGGTTTACTTATGTCACCTTTAATGAGGGGGAGACAGTCCCGATTGCATACAAGTCTCACTTGTATTCTGCTGCAGAGCAACGTTTTGCACAAACTGAGAAAATTCTCAATGCAGTACAGATGGCTGTTATTAAAGAAAGACCGCTGGCCCAGGGTCAACGCATTGTTGTCGTTTCCCCAATTCCGGCCTTAGAGGCAGTTACAAAAGCGAGTGTTCCCAATTCGAAAGCTTTACACCCGCGATGGATACAATGGGCTACGTCTTTGACAGCCACTGATGTAGATTATGTATTTGACCCTAAACTGCAGACTCAAGAATTTCTTCAATATGAAATGGAATACCCTGTTCCTGCTGGTACGTTGCCTATTGACCAATATCAAGTGGTCATGTATACCGATGGCTCGGCGCAACCAGCGGTTGGGACTAAACAACAGTATTCTGCTGCATGTGCAGTGGTGAGCGGCACTATGGAGGGGGACGTGTTCTGCCCCCGACATACTTATACTAAAACCTTGGGAGATTGCACGGCACAGCTGGCTGAGCTCAAAGCTCTATTGTTAGCGTTGGAGCACGCGGATCCGGCGCTTTTAACCTTGCTGGTCTGTGACTCCTACTACTGTGTGCAGTCTTTCAACGAATATCTACACTATTGGAAGATGAATGGGTTCAGAGATTCTAAAGGCAACACCATTAAACATAAAATGTTGTGGGGTAAGGTTGCGGATCTGAAGGAAACGCTTCCTAACGTCCATGTTGTGCATACACTTGGACACCAGCGCGTTGGAATACACGTTGCTGGGAATACTTTGGCTGATGAAGCTGCGAAATCGGCAGTGGCTGTCGCCACTGTGGCCGCAGTGACTCGTTCGAGTTCCAAACCAGACACAGAAATTTCGGCTGCCATAAAGGCTACGGCTGCTGGCACGCCCTTTCCTAAAGGATTTCCTTCAAAATATAGTTACTGCTTGAATGGTGCGCTGAATGCTACTGTTACAATTCCAGGCATTGGTGTACGTGAAATTCCCAATAAAATTGGGAGACCTCGATTAATTTCTGCAGCACATGAGGGGGTGGCTTCTGCACATGCTGGGGTGGCTGCCACGATTTCACTTTTACAGGCTTGTTACTGGTGGCCTGGTCTCTATAAAGAGACGAAGCAATATGTCCTTTGTTGTGACGTTTGTCAACAAATTAAAGCATTGTCGGCTAGACGCCCGCAGCAGACGCCCCTTCTGATTTCAAATAAACCATTACAGTGTGTGTACTTGGATCATTGTGGTCCACTGACACCAGATAGTGCATACAAATATATATTGGTTGCTGTAGATTCGTGCTCCAGATTTGTATGGGTATGGCCACAACGCTCGGCTGCCGCTCGAACTGTTATTAAAGATTTGCGCATCTTTGTCAATATATTTGCAGTTGCGGCTTTTCATTCGGACCAGGGCCCTGCTTTTGCCTCTAAGGCATTCAGGGACACCATGGCTTCATTGGGGGTCCAACTCCAATTCTCGTCTCCATTTCATCCCGAGGGAAATTCTGTCGTGGAGCGTTTAAATCGTGATTTAAAGCAGTCCTTAACGGCCAGAGTTATAGGTACGTGTCGTGGTTGGCTAGCCCACCTATATGGAGTACAGAGAGCACTTAATAACTTGCCTAGAAGGTCACTGGGGGGTCGTACTTCATATGAGTGCCTGTTCGGAACACAAATGTATGTTCCTGATCTAGATGGTCCTGGTGTGGAGGCGGCAGATACGCCCTTTGACATAAATGATCGTGTCACTGTTTTGCAGGATTTACAACAATTCCGTGATGATAACTCTTCTGCCAGTGCTGCCTCCTCAGGAATTAAGGATGAGCCAGTAACACCTACTGGTTGGATACCCAGGATTGGGGATCTAGTGCGTGAAAAGGTCGCAGTTAAAAAAGAATTTGGTCCTTCTTATCGAGAACCTGTCCCTGTGTTGGGGGTGAGCGGCACGAGAACTGTGATTTTACCGCCGCTGCGAGGGGCCAAAGGAAATCGCTTTGTTTCCATTGATAATGTCAAGTTACAACATGTGGCCGATTCTGCACAGCAGACCAAGAGGGACACCCAGTAGTTCCGGAATCCATCTCACTACTGGGGAGGAAGTCCCGCTGCAGGTGATTTTCACCGACACTGTTTCCTCTCCGAGCTTGGGGAGGGTGGATGATGATCTTGCGATTGTTCCACCGACGGCGATTAATATGGAATCTTTTGATCAAATTGCTGTACGTTCTACTGATGTTTCTGAACATGTGGTTTATAGCGTGCCACGGCGAGAGCCTCCGTCTGCTTGTTCGTTCACAGTTGCACCTTTTGCTAGAACTGCTTGTGGCTGCTTCAACGACGCTGATAATGATATGTCCGGCTCCTCGTCCTCGATGTCTTCTGTCCACGACGGCTGCTGGGTTGGCTTAAACGCACATATTTTGTTTTTCCTTGGAACTATTTTTGGCTGTTTTTGGCCGTGATGACACTTTTATTATGGTTGGGATTTGTGGTTACTTTTTTTCTGATAATACATGGTCATTTTCTTCCTGATCGATCTGACATTGAGCACGTGGAGACTGTGTTAAAACCGCATTTTTCGTCTCATATGGTTCGAAGAGACTTGTCCACAGTAAACATTTCTGCAATACCAGTTCCGGATGGAATTGTGTGGGATAAAGTAATGTTTGATATATATGGTCCCACTGAATTGATTCAAATACCGTATGTCCTCAAATTATCAATGAATGATATTGTTATACCTGGCATTGTTTCTGATGATTGGGATGTGAAGACAGTAGATTCTATGCTAACGGATTTGCAATATTATACTGTCTATGACGATGAAGATGCTTACCAATTTAGAGATAATCATGGTGACATGTTTTGCTACAACTATTATGGACACCATTTTATTCATAAAGCTAGTAGCCCTAAGCCCATGTTTAATTATGTGCAATGGGAACATTGCTCGACTCCTCCACAAGGGAGTTCGAAAACGTATTATGATAAATTTGCATATTTTTCTGGGCATGATCAGCGGAATGCTAAGTCCTACTATTTTAAAGTTGCACCGTATTCTAATAAGCAAATGTTATTGACCGATACTAAATTACTGTATTCCAATTTGTTTGTATCTAAACTTTCGGTCGAGGGATATGAATACTGGTTTAAAACTGTTGACTTGAAAAGTGTTTGGGGTTCGAAAAATTGGCAAATGCAAGGCAGGGACACGTTATTTCGAGCATGTATTATCCCTGTGCAGATGATTTTCCTCAATGACACAGTACAACAGACTAGCTGTTTGGGCTTAGCGACAATTAGGGAGTTGACTTTGCCTAGTATACCTGTCCCTTCTAAATTAAAAAATTGGCAGCACTATGTAAATGCTACTTTTAGTGACTTTACACATTGGGTCCAGAATGGTACGCTTAACACTTCATCGTTACATCCAGGCGGGTGGTTATTATGGCCTGTAGACACTAATGTTTTGTCACCTCTTCGGGGGGGTTCAGGACTAGTAGGGCAGACCCTCGTTACGTATCACCAGAACATGCTGATATTATAACTACATACAGTGTGGGGAAGCTTTGTCAACAATGGTTGAAGTCATCCACACTGGATGCAGTTAAGTCACATCTCACGTTACTGTCTAATGATACTGATTTACAAGATTTTTTGTCGGGTCCCAGAGTACCACAGAGGAAAAGGTTCTTATACGAAGTTTATAATGAGATTTGGAAGCTTTCACAACAAGAGGCTGCAGCCCGGTTGAGGCAGATTGATCAGGAAAATCTGATGCAGACTTTGTCTGTTGTTGATAATGGCATGCATACCCTTTCTGACCGTGTTTACACGATTGACAGCATTGCTTCCTCTGCCATTGACATTATTAAATCGGACATGTCTTCTTTATATCATGGGCAGAGTCAGATGCGGTCCATCATGCAGCTGGGTTGGACTCTTCAGACCTTGAAGGCGGGTCGCGTTCCATGGCAGCACGTTCGTGCCAGAGAGATCTTTATCTCTTTTAATTTGACTCGTCAACAACAACTGATGGCTAAAAAGAAAGCGACATATGTTATGTTAAATATTGAGAAATTAGAGAAACTGCCTTTCACGGTAGCTGAGATTCCGTCAGCTGAATGGTTGATTCATGGGGTTATTAATTTGCCTATCTCTACTTTACAATTTACTTCGTGTTTGAAGCACATTCCAGTGGGTAGATATGAACTATTGGGAGACAGTTACATACACGAGGTGTGGGACCTTCCCTTTCAGTACAGATGTGTTAATGGCTTGAAGGAGGTTTTTCTTAGCGGCAGCGAATGCAAAGCTTCTGTCAGCCATTCAATGGTTTGTAAACAGCTGTCCTTGCACGGGGCGTGTAACGCTTCGATTGCTAACTTAGCTTGTTATCTGAAGGGAGTTCCAGTCCCGGTTATTAAAAACACTTTCCAGGTGCTTTCTAACGGCAGTTACATTGTTCTTAACAGCGAACGCTGCTGTGGCATGCATGCCGGAATAGTTTACATCGTCGTTGTCAACAAGGCCGTTACGTGCTGCGGGAATGTGTTGTTTCCCCCCACTCAATTTAGGGAGGTAGCGGACATCTGGCCTCATATTGCTACTTCCAACGTTGATTTCGACAAGTTGAGTCGGCTAAAAGCTTTATTGTTTCAAAAACATGTGGCCCTTACATCTGCTAGCGAGACCTACGCACTTCAGGTGGCAAGGTCATCGGCGGAGATAGTCCCTTTTGAATACTAACTTTCCAAATCACTTCGGTGAACTTGTGGGACGTATATTTAATGCATCCAGCACTGCTGGTATTGCACATTTTTTCAAAGTCGTTGGTGTTGGTTTTGCTCATACCTTCTCTTCCATATTCGGTTTGATACCTTCGGCTATACATTCTATTTTCGGAAGCATTTTTGGGGGTTTCCCGATTACTTTGGCTTTATTGGCTGGAGTCTTGCTGTTGTTGCTATTTTTTCGCAATGGCTGTCCCGTCACGACGAGATCCTGTATTGCTGCTCCCGTCAGCGCAGCTGTGTCGTGAACGCATGATGCAGCATTTTGGAGCGACACTCCTGGGACATTTGGAGTGTGACTGGTCTCTGTCATTCAGACCGGTTTTGGATTGTGTGCAACCCGTGTTTCATTGCCTTTGGTGCTCGTTTGAACATGCACTGGCTCTCTGTCTCTCCTTGCAGCGCCCTCCAATGGTCGATGCTGATCTGTTGATGTTCCCGATTAGGGCTCAGTCCCAGACTTGTGCACTACGGATGCGCTTGCTTTGTGAGGCAGTTTATGAGATTCCCTTCCTGGAGGAAGATGGTATTGTCTCTTTCATAGGCCCTGCACGGGGTGCCGCCCTGAATGGTTTTGGGGCTTTGGATCACACCTGCTCCATGGTACTTTGTGGCGTGGATCTTCCGATATTGACATATATCGAAGTGGAGGAACTCCTGCGTTCTATTGCTTCTATCTGACGATTGGATTTTTACGAAATTGACATTATATTGAATTTGGCTTTATGATCACATGTTACCTAAATTTATGACTTTGTTGTCTTCTCACCTTGTCGAAATAATTGTTTTAGGTATGGTTTATATTTAGGGCATCCTTTTATATTATTGGAACCACTTGCTACCGACAAGGGGAGGGTGTAGTGTGGTTAGTTTTACGTATTCATTGCGCTTTAGCTTCAGGCTTTAGGCCTTTGTGCACTTTGCCCTGAATATATTTTATTCATTTGCTGACAGCTTAGAGCCTCTGTGCACTTTGCTCTATATGCTTTTTATTAGGCTTCGTACTGTTATTTTTCAACTAACCAGTTCTACGGTGTTGTTTTTTATTCATATCACACTGTTTTGCCTACTTCAGCACTGGAGTTCTCCATAACATATTTACTCTGTGCCTCAGTCAAGGATACAGTCTGGTACATTGCCGATAGACGTGGTAGGAGTTTAGACTTGGCATTCCTGCGTAGGGACATTTTGTGATCACGATGACATGTTAGTTATAAAATCACTTCCTTGTCCCAATACACGCAAGAGGGAGATTCCGACCAGGGAACCACAACCAGACGCTGACTGCCTCGTTGCAGATGCTGAACCAAGATCACAGGTTTTTGCTCAGGTATGAGGGCTGATGTCTCCACAGTGATTCTAATAGGCAAGCTAGAAGCTTAACATGCTGTGCTCTAAATAGAACAAGCAGAGGGAGAGTAGAAACTGTTTGACAATATGATATGTTCTTATGTTTTACTCTCCTGGTGACTATTACAATCCTACTGTGTTGTATCGTTCTGGTTATTGCGGCTCACGCCTTAATATCTAAAATACAGTTGTTTTATTAAAAAACATTATATAAAACTTATACTGTCTTTGTCATTTGTATATGAGATCATATTGGAAATAAGAGAGTTGGTTTGGATCTGAGTAACCACGACTTCCTTGAGAAGTTCCAAAGATGTCATGCGCTCGGCTGCCGAATCAATCCTTCAACATGGGAGAAATGAGGCACTGCTAGTTAGCCGGAGCAAAAACCGGATTTAGGTGACAGAGTTCTTTACACGTGGGTCAGACTCAGTCCCCCACACCGTTATAGATCCTGCTACCTAGAAATCCAGTAGTCTCATTTAGAATAATGAGAGCCCACGCGACAATGGGAGCGATGGAGGGAAATCAAACTGAGGTGATGTGAAGGATGGGGTAATGCCAACCACTGGCTCTATGTGAGGGCTCGAGGAATACCAAAAACTTGCTGTATATGAAGGTTCAATGGCTACTAGCCATGAACTAGAGATAAGGGCTGTGAAACGCTGGCTTGACGCAAAGGTTGGAGAGATATTAAACACTGGCTCGATGTAAAGGCTGGAGGGAAACTATCCACTATCTAGATGTACAGGCCGGGTGGAAAGTAAGCACCAGCTAGATGTAAGGGTTTAAGGGATAATAACCACCAAGTAGATGTGAAGGTTGGCGGGATGCTAACCAATGGACATACTAACCACTGGATGATGTGAAGGATGAGCAACATTTAACAGCGGATAGATGTAAAGGCTGGAGAAGTACTAACCGCTGGCTATGAGTGAAGGATGGCAGACATTTAGTAATGGCTAGTTGTAAAGGACGAAGGGAACCTAACCACTATCAAGATGTAAAAGTTTAAGTCAAATTAACTTCATTATATTTTGAGGTTTTATTGTATTTGCTGGACTACAATTCATTTCGAACTTCAGTGTTTACGGTGTAATCTCCTCGACCTCTTTGCATATGAGCCTGACGGTATTACATCTAATCAGGATTCACAGAGCGCAGCTACTCACCCCTAAGGGTCTCTTACATCATTCTTCTATAGCATTATACATCTTGGCCGCTTCTGTTTAACTGCTAATGCACAGTGGTGCGATCTTCCGTCTAAATTGTGAATGTGTGATAGCTCTTATGTGGATGTTGGGACCCTGCATGATCTTTATCTGCTAGCTCAAATTAGGAATGGAGCACACCTAAACAAGTAAAAGGGATTACAATTTCTAGTTCAATACATGGAATCCATAATACTGTTGAGAAATTTGATAAATAGTCATACTGTAATTTAAGAGAAAAATAGACCTACGCTGTAAGACAATGGTGTATGATGTATCAACTCCCGATTGCCTCCTCTGGGATGTGCTCGTGTTTGACTAATGCCCATGTACTTAAAAACAGGAGTCTCCATAAGGGAGTGTTCCTTAGTCACATGGCGTACTATTGGAGAGGCTGTATCATTATTCCTCAAAGCCCGTACATGTTCCTGAATCCTCTCCTTGAGAGGTCGAATAGTACTCCCTACATATATCTTCATGCATTCACATACCAAGACATACACCACATATTTTGTATTGCAATTTATAAAATCTTGGATCTTGTATGATTTACTACCGTTGAAATTAAAGGTATGTGTCTTGTGTAGAGCAAGGTGACATATGTTACATCTGCTACAATTGAAAAAACCTTTAGGTTTTCCAGGTAGCCAAGTTGATGATTTCTCCTTGAAAGGTGGTAGAAAGCTCTTACATATCAGATCCCTGATTGTGATGCCTTTTTTGTGAATCATGTGGGGCTTCCTAGATAGAATATGTTTTAAGGTGTTATCGGTGTGAAGAACATTCCAGTGTTTAAGCAGGATTCTATATATATCCTGGCTATTTTGGCTGAACGAGGTACAGAATGATATTGTCTTTTCTGATTTAACATCCTTTATTTTCCTATTTCTCAACAGCACTGATCTAGGTAGCTTGTTGAGTTTGGTTCTTGCACTGTTCAAAGTAGTATTAGAATAGCCTCTATGGGTAAATCTGGTGACTAATCTGTTTAGTTCTAATTCACAGAGTCTGTCATTGCTGCAATTTCTCTTCACCCGAACCATTTCTCCAAAAGGAATAGCTTTGATCTGTGTAGTAGGATGGGCACTCCTGGCATGTAGCAATGCATTGCAGGCAGTCGATTTGCGATGTAAATTAGTATGTACACAGTTGTTCTCTATAAATATTTCTAAGTCAAGAAAGTTGATTCGATCTCTGCTGTATTCATATGTCATGTTGATGTTAAAATCATTGTTGTTGATATACAGAACAAATTCGACCAACTGTGACTCATCACCTGTCCAGATCATGAGTACATCATCAATGTACCTTCCCCAGAAAAATATGTGTTCAGTTAGATTGGGAGGGCCATTCAACCACAGATGTGTTTTCTCAAACAGTCCCATGTACAAATTTGCATAAGATGGTGAGAAGCGTGAGCCCATCGCCACACCTTGTGCTTGTTTGTACCATTTTCCTTCATGAATGAAGACGTTGTTATCAAGTATAAACCGAATCATTTCCACTAACATGTTGGTGTGTTCCAAATAAGAGGCCGATCTATTGGCCAAAAAGTGACACGTTGCTTCCAGGCCTCTATTCTTGGGTATGCAAGTGTAAAGGGAGCTGACATCCAAAGTTACCCACATCATTTCTGAAGACCAGGTGACGTCTTCCAACTTAGTCAGAACATCACGTGTGTCTTGTAAATAAGAAGGAAGGTTTTTGACAAACGGCTGTAAGTAACTGTCAATATATTTGGATAGGGTTTCGGTGGGCGAGTCCAATCCCGATATGATAGGTCTACCTGGTGGTGCTGTCCTATTTTTATGTATTTTAGGAAGTATATATATACAAGGTGCCTTTGGAGAAGCATTCAGGATATATTTGAATTCAGCGTCCGAAATTAGACATTGTTCAACCCAATTACGTAACAATATCTCTAATTCCTGAACGATTCTAGATAAGGGATTGTCTTTTAGTTTTGTATACGATATATTGTCCCCTAGTTGTCGATTAATTTCATTGATGTGGTCTGATCTATTGAGAATGACTATATTTCCTCCCTTGTCTGCTTCCTTTATTACTATATCTTGATTGTTGGTTAAGTTTTTGAGTGCCAGTCTTTCTTTCATGCTGATGTTGAATGAGATGTGTGATTTGCCCTCAACAATCTTTTTTTCAAGTTTGTCAAGATCCTCCACCACTAATTTCTGGAACGTATCTATAGCATTGTCCCCAACTAATACTGGTGTAAATAAAGATTTAGGTTTCAAGCCACTACTTAGGGACAAGTCCTGTGTGACATTTAGATCATTCAGAATTTGTTGAGTGTCATTGGCCACAGTCTCAGTGTCACTAAGTGAGATTAAGGTTTGAATGTCCTCAATATCCTTTATGGTATATGTGCTGGGTGATATGTCTAATATTTCTGGATGTATGCTTTTCCCTTTTTCTACAAAGTACTTTTTTAATTTCAATTGTCTTAGAAATTTGTATAGATCAATCTGTACCTGAGTCATATTACAGTGGCTAGTGAGACAAAATCCCAGACCTTTTCCCAATATTTTTATTTGTTCATTAGATAGAACATAGTCAGACAAGTTGACAATTGCAATCTCATCATTGTGTGCACAGTCGGCCTCAACTTGTATCATCTGAGAATATGTTGTAGCTAAGTTTTTTGGTATCTGTTCTTGGACGCTCTGGTTTGTACACCCGTAGTACTGCCTTTGTCTCAGTAAAGAGACAAAGATTAAAGAGAACTGAAGCAAGATGAACTGAAGACACAAAGGCTACCTATGTCAGCTTAGCAAATCCTTAGCAAATCCTGTGGGAACGCAGACTGCATTGGATGGAGACATAGACTGGTTTTAGGAGTACAAATAAAAAGCAGATGTAACGTGGCTTAAGTTATGTGGTTTCCTAACTACTGGTGTTTTAGTTACGTTTAAATATTCAACACCCACTTTGATGGAAAAGCCTGCCGCTCTGTGCTGTTGCTACCAGAGGTTCAGCACAGGTTTTATCATCAAAACTGTATTTTACCTAACAAGGCGCTGGCGTACTAACTTTGTGGGATCCCATACCTTGTTCCACTCCCAGTTAATAACACCAATATTTCACAGCGCTACTGCTGACCAACATGTTTTCAATGCTAAAAATATTTTCTAAATGTATATTAGCTGTAAGCAACAAAGAGAATAAACCCAAAATGTGATTGTTAATCATGCCATTTGCCCCTTTATCATTTAATTTGTCCTTTAATCCACTAAGTGCTTAACAATGAAAGAACTAATCTAACACATTTTACAGACCGGAAGTTAATTAAAACAGCGCCTAGAGTATATGAATACCTGGATGAGAACAGCTGGCTGGAAGCTCCCTAAAGACTTTAGATCACTCCCATTCCTACATACAGCACAAACAGTGACTAGCTGCCACAGCGCCTTCAGTACATGCTTACCTCCTTCCCCCCCATGGCTTCAAACATCTTCTCGAGCTGCACCCTCAGCTGCTGGACGTTGTTCATCAGGATGCAGGGCTGGTGGAGAGAACAAACATGTCACTGTTGGCAGTCACCACAGCAAAGGGCTAATACACTCCAGCAGAGCCTCTTGTGCAATGCTGGGCCCACTCAGTGAGGCTCAAGCAAACAGGACACTGGTCACATCTTCACTACAGGCTACGTGGCCATGGATTGACACAAGTGGTGATCACATGAAGGTGTAGCAATCCAAGTAAAAATAAACTAAACCAATGTGGCCTGCGAGGCGTGACATTTATTTCTGGGACTTAATATAGAAACATATTTCTTTGTGGTGCTACACCATTAGCATCGGTTTGCTTACCCGTTTCCATGCATTGTCGCATTGAGTATATGTACTTCAGTGGAAGTATTTTGATTAGATTTGGGGTATTTTATTATTCACAGTAAAATTCACATGCACTGAATCACATGATATGTCTCATATTATACCATATGTTTTATTTACTCCATTTGATATTGGATAAACATCATGAAATAACTTATTTCCTAGGACTGTACTTTAAAAAGGCATCAATGGACCCTGCAAAAATCAATAAAAAAATAAAAACCATCAACAGAGTATTTGTTAAGGTTAAGGGCCTCATTTATATTTTGGCAGTGACGGTCAGCCCATCCTCTGCCAGGCTGACGCGGTTAAGTACTCCGCGCTCTGACGAGGTACCAACGACCAAGTGTGGAACGGTCTGCTGGCCCAGCGGGCATCTCTAGCATTGGCAGCAACCACAGTCACTGCGGTGTCTGTCAATTCATAACATGACGGAGTCGTATGGGCACACTTACAATTTTATTTATTTTTTATTTTCAAAAACAAAATGCCAAAAGAGGGATTTTCTTTTTCAAAATAATGAAAAACAAACAATTCTCTACTCGCTATGGGAGTTTCGTCTCATGGCAAGCGGGGCACTGCGAACTTTTCAATTCCCCTCATCACCAGCTTTTTCCTGGTGATAACTGACACTGAAAAGGGGCTACATATCTCCCTATCTAAACTGAGTTAGTGGACAAATGGCCAAAACCTCTAATGGCTCTTTCTCCATCGGGCCGTCGGTGAAGTTTGACCACAGCAGAGACGGAGTAGTCTCTGCCATTATCAAAGTATGGCCTGCCCACTTTTAAACCGGGAGGACTATAGTCTTGGTGGGGAGGGAACTCTGTCGCTGTTACAATAGACTTCCCACTCCACCAAGATCTAAACCAGACCCAACAGTTGACTGAACAGGATCCGTGTGTATTAAAGGAAAACTAAAACTGAGAAATCACTTTGGAGGAAGCCAAATCATGGAAAACCAATTTTAAGGAAATACAAACAAATCGAAACTAAAGGAGACATTTTTCTAAAGGAAAGATCATTTTAATGAACAATCCAAAATTACATTAAGCCTGGGTGGAGTTTACGACTATGAGGTTTTTCGGTCCACAGATGGGTAATGTTTAGAGTGATGAGGGGTTTTCAGGGGTCAGGAATAATTGGGGTTCAGGCATAGAAAGGGTTCAGAGATGGGTGGAGGGATGGTGAGGGGCTATTATGATTCACACATAAGTGGTTTTCAGGGGTGTGAGGTGTTTTTAGGTTTCAGTTATGGGTGGAGTGCAAGAGTGTTGAGGGGTTTTAGGGTTCATGAATGCGGAGTTTAGGGCTTTTGTGGGTTTTTAAGGTTCACATATCGGTAGTGACTGGGGTGGTGAAGAGTTTATGGAGTTCAGGATTGTGGGAGATCAGGGTGGTGAGAAGTTTTAAGCATTCAGGGATGGGTGGAGTTTAGATGTAGAAAGGGGGTTTTAGGGTTCAGGGCTAAGTAGTTTAATTGAAACTAAATTGAATTACACGTACTAATCTTGAGGACAACACTCAAACTCAAAATTATGTGTTTAACAAGTTGTCAACTCTGTCCTCAAGCTCACTATGTAACTGTGTGTAATTCAATTTAGTTTCAATAAATAATTTCATGGCAACCGATGCCTATCTACTAATATCATTCTACTAATTAGACAAGTAAGCCCCCTAAAAATATTAACTAAGTTTTGCATTCTAGTTAGGGTGACCAGGTGTCCCTGATTCACTGGGAAAAGTCCCCGTTTTTACCCTCATCTGTTCCGGCAGATCTCATTAAATGCAGCCATGTCCCAATTTCTAAATAGGGTTAACTAAACAAGGGTTGGGATAGGGGCGGGGAGGGGGGGGGGGTAGACGGGTAAGCTTCTATGTATTCCTTTGCAGCATTGGTTACCAGCCTTTTCAGAAATGAGTTTAACACATGGCACGCTGCATTTCATTTACTCTTGAGTGCCTAGCTGTCTGTGTGTTCTTTGTTGGGGAGCACAAAGAGTGTATTTAGGCTGCCTTTGTTTATCCTGACAGACACTCTTTATTGGGGTAAAAGGTGGGGGCCCCGCCCCCTGTACGGATGGACCGCTGCTGATATCTACAAGTTAAACTCAACTAACACGAACCAAACAGAACACTGCGCACCGGCCGTGCACCCCTTATCAACATGCCACCTTACCATAAGAAATCCGTAGGAGGTAATGCTTTCTCAGTACACACTGCCAGGCCCTGGAACTCCCTACCAGCCAGCATTAGACGCATCCAGGAGCATATAAACATGGAGATTTCCTAGAAAACTACACCACCCACATTGCGGCAACATAGCACAGAAAACAGATGCACCCTCAGGCACAATCTTCAGCTTACAACCCACGAATTGGAAACAACTCAAATAGCAAACTACATTCAATATACAGCTAATCTAAGAAGACCTATGGTTCGCTGTGCCATTGTTTAGTTATGCACTTAGATGTATAACAGTTATGACCCACAATAATACTAAGAATATAATACACAGCGGTCAGCAGCAAGCTGTAACTTATTCCTCTTAAATTCATAAGACATATGTGCTATGAGGGTTGTCCATCACTAGCCCTGTACAGCCAAAACCCAAACATCACCAAAACACCGGAATGGAATACCAAAATATATCTGTCACACATTACTGGACAATTCAGAGGACTTTACTATGGTCCACCACTGCAGGTCCCAAATATGTATACAATCTGACCATTACTTTATAACTCAGAAAATGCCCATCCCAACAGATCTCGCCAGTCCTCTTTCCCTCCAGCCATGCCAGCTCAGGACCACAACTGTACACAAAATCTCAGATCGCACAACCCAGCAGTATCCAGCTAAGCAGACTATATTATACTAAATACCATAAAGAGAGCTGCAGAGCTGTTCATACCCATCTCCTTACTGAAAACCATAAAACTGCACGTCTGTCTCTCACACCTCATCACCCACCACACTGCTACGCAGCCCATAACATAATAACTCCACCACAGTGGTGATCACACGCAATAAGGAAACACTGCCCACATGGAATCAAAACAAAGACAACATCCTTCCAGCCACAAACCCCACAACAGTTTAGAATGCAAGCGCTTCAGCATCCCACATGAGGATAGTAAGCACTACGTTAATGCGGTAACAATACAATACAAAATGTACCATGGAAGCTTATTTCCTGGGCCCTCAGAGCGACTCTAACTGAGAGGGGACCGAGGTATGTCAATGCTGGAGAGCAGTACAATGGACGGTCAGTGATGCCTAGCGCTGCGCAATGTCACTTAAGAGTTACGCTGCAGCAAAAAGGTGTGATTACTGTTCGCAGTAATGTGTATCGAGACATACGACTACGGTCTCTACAGTGAGCTTTGCCGCTGTAGAATACTTCCTTCATTGGCACGAAGAGTCTCCTTTAGCAAATAATGATTTTACCAACAGAGCATTGCATCTGAAGTAGAAATACCACCCGGTACTGCTTTATGCTTCAGTGTCCCTTGCAGGACTGCCATCGGGGGTGTAACGCCGGTCACTGCAGCTCCTGCGGCGTAGGGGCCACAAACCTTCTTGGGCCAATAAATATCTGTGACATATGGGAGACTGGGGCCCCTCACCACATTCTGCAGGAAGCCCATTGAGCCGAAAGCCAATGAATATCTATGAGATATGGGCGACTGGGGCCCCTCATCACATTCCACAGGAAGCCCATTGAGCCGAAAGCCAATGAATATCTATGAGATATGGGCGACTGGGGCCCCTCATCACATTCCACAGGAAGCCCATTGAGCCCAAAGCCAATGAATATCTATGAGATATGGGAGACTGGGGCCCCTCATCACATTCCACAGGAAGCCCATTGAGCCCAAAGCCAATGAATATCTATGAGATATGGGAGACTGGGGCCCCTCATCACATTCCACAGGAAGCCCATTGAGCCGAAAGCCAATGAATATGAGATATGGGAGACTGGGGCCCCTCATCACATTCCACAGGAAGCCCATTGAGCCCAAAGCCAATGAATATCTATGAGAAATGGGAGACTGGGGCCCCTCATCACATTCCACAGGAATCCCATTGAGCCGAAAGCCAATGAATATCTGTGAGATATGGGAGACTCAGGGCCACTAATCTCATTCTGCACGGGGCCCCATCAGGGAGGCCCTATTGAGCCCAAGGCCAAGGGATATCGGCAAGATATGAGAGACATGTGGCCCCTTTTCACATTCTGCTGGGCCCCATTGAGCTGAAGGCCAATGAATATCAGTGAGATATGGGAGACTGGGGCCCCTCATCACATTCCACAGGAAGCCCATTGAGCCCAAAGCCAATGAATATCTATGAGAAATGGGAGATTCGGGCCCCTCATCTCATTCTGCAGGGGCCCCATCAGGGAGGCCTCATTGAGCCCACTGTCAATGAACACCGGTGAGATAAGGAAGACTCGGCACCCCTCATCTGATTCTTCAGGCCCCCCCCCCCAAATCAGGGAGGCGCCATTGAGCCCAAGGCCAATGGATATCGGCAAGATATGGGAGACTCTCCATCACATTCCGCAGGGCCCCATCACTGGCGTCGCTCCACTGCTGCCATCTGGGCGCCCCCACTCCCGAAGCTCTGTGAGGCCGCCTCCAGGCACTCGGTGTGACACCGGCGCTGACGGATTTCAGGGCCTTGCGCTGCAGATAGACTGAGAGCCCGCTCTTCCCGAAGCGCGCGAGCCCTGCGAGCTCATTATAAGGCACTGATGCGCCGGGGGCTCATCCCCGCCAGCCGGAGCCGTCTTTACATAAAGCGCTGCTCGCGCTCCGCAGAGGTATCCTGGCGGAGGGAGATATGCGGCTTTGGAAAGATTTCAAGGTGGCGCTAATGGACAGCTTCCTTCCAGAGACCCCCAGTACTTAAAGGTCGCATTATCTACCTTTACAAATCCCCGGCAGCTAATGTCAAGACGTGGCGCCTTGTCATCATGTGTGACAAGCTAACATTGGGTGTCTCTGGGCAGATTAATTCTTAATGACCGCCTACGCTCTCTCTTTCTTATATAGGTACCCTGCACACAGCCATCAAACTCATCACTGGCGGCCAGACTTCTTAATGCCGAAGCCCCCTTTGCATTAAATGTCGTTGTCCCCCCTCCAGAATGATATATTCTCTCATATTAATTCCATAAGTGTATCAAATGTACACACAACTGACGTGGTACGGAAAAACATCAGGATCGCTATGTATGGAGTCTAGAAGCAACGCTCTGTGATGTAGTGTCCTTAAAATAAAATCCATATTTGGAATTAAAATATATCTTTAGTAAAGCTGTTAAAATGTTTGAGGTTGTCCATCAAATTGTGACAAAAATTGCTGCTCATACATGATCTTTACAAATGAATGCGCCCTGCTGATGCGGTCCCATGCTACGAGTGACCCCTTCATCCTCTGTAAGCAAACGCGCTTTGCAGGATGCGACTTTTGGGCTTATATTTTCGATGTTAAATGCAAAACTAAAACTCCCTCCATGCAATGCACTCATGGCTTAACCAGGGGGGCTGGTTGAAGAGGTTCCTCGAGACTTGAAGGGTGGTTCGGTAATTGCGAAAGCATTTAACATTTCTAACACTGTATTTATTTCAGATATCCATTTTAAAAGGCCAATCGCATGCACAACTGGCATAAAAGCCCACGGTGTGATCATTTTGTCAGAACTAGAACATGAATTACAAAAGACTTTACTGGCTGCCAGCCACGCCACAAGCACGACTTTCAGCCTGCGTTCTTGCAGCCAAGCTAAGTGTTCCTCTGTGCGAGGGCCCCCAAACTCCTCAAAGGGGCCCCATCCCGCCCAAAGCGAATGAATATGTGTGAGATATGGGAGCCTCAGTCCCCTCTTCACACCGGGCAAAGGGCTCTATCATTTCAATTTACGCCGCTGGCCTGAGCCCACCAGCAATTTGAAAAACACCGATAGAAAGATCCTGTCGACTTTACTGATCAGCTGCCTCTCTGCCAACAGGTCCGGCTTTAGGGCAGTGCGACTGGTGCGGCCGCACTGGGCGATGACCTGGGGAGGGCCGTGGTGACCTCAGGGGTGGGCACGATGTTTAGCAATTGCTCACAATTTAAAAAAAAACCCTGAACAGTTCCTCCCGCGTCCAGCTTTCCGCAGAGAAAGAAATGTCAAGGGAACCCTCGTCATTAAGATCCCTGCTACGGAGTGATGCAGTTTTGTCTAGTGGCAGTTTTGCACTTTAAGCAAAGCCACTAGAGCTATGCGGCAAGACAGGGACAAATTATGCGGCAAGAAAACAGCAGCGGTGCCTCCTTTACAGCAGGAGAGGGTCGCACACCCTGCTGCCAGCGCAGCAAGAATGCACAATAAAAATGGTATTAAAACGACTTTATCACCCGTTTATTTTTCAGTGCAGCCGTCCAGAGCCAAGTTCTGGGGCGGGCCATCACTGCAGACTGGCAGCAGGGGGCAGTAGGACTGGTTGGCACTCCAGGTTAATGTGCGCATGTCACTTTGGCAGTTGTATGACACCACCACGCATGTCTAAACAACACGGTCTGAAACACGACCGCATCTTTACCACGCATGCCTTTACCACGCATGCCTTTACCACGCATGCCTTTACAACACATTTTGTTGTAGAAGCATGGTTAGTAAAGGATTATTCGTGGTAAATTGCACACCACAACCCATTCCCCCGCCCTAACACCCGATATCCCAGCCCTACTATCCACCCCGCCCAAGCCCTTAAAACTGCCCCTCCACCCTGAGCAATAAAACTCAGACCCAGCCCTTAAAACTACCCCTTCCCTTCTCCCCACCCTGAGGTCTAAAACCCTGCATCAAACTGACCCCCACCCCTGAAAACTGACCCTTCCCCCCACCCTGAGCCCTAAAACCCGGCCCTTAAAACTACCCGAACCCCTCCCCACCCTGAGCCCTAAAACCCGGCCCTTAAAACTACCCGAACCCCTCCCCACCCTGAGCCCTAAAACCGACCTGCCCTTAAAACTACCCCTACCTCTGCCCGAAACCCAAAAACTGACCTCCACCCACCCTGAGCCCTAAAGCCCAGCCCTTAAAACTACCCCGACCCCTGCCCTGAGTCCTAAAACTGACCCCACCGTGCCCATAAAACGACCCCAATCCATATGCACGGTTAAGGCAGAGTTGTGGTTTACGCAAGCGCTGTTCCGCTTGCGTGGAAACTGCATGCCTTGCTCAGTCCGCGTTGTAAAGGCCGTTTCCCCACTTTGGCCGGCTGTCTTACGACGGACAGCCTGACGTGCACTTTAAACCTCTCCACCCGAGCTGTCTTAGATAGCTGGGTGGAGATCGAGCACAGGCTCCCAGGGCCTGACGGAGCATTTTCGAGCACGCTCCAGCCAATCCTGGTGCTTCTCTCATGCTGCCTGAGCAGCATGAGTGCAACATCAGGATTGGTAGCGGGGAGTTGGCTCAGAGACCCCCTTGCTGCCGGACGCAGGACAGAGAGGACCGAAGTAGGTAAGTGTGTTTTCTTTTTTTTAATTTACTGTACTGTTTTATTTTGTTTTACACACTGCTAGGCAGTGTGAGAAATTCTCACTGCCTTTAGCCCTAACTACAGAGCTCCTAATCGTGAACCGTTAAAAACACTGTTCATAGCGGACCATGTTTGAGAGTTTTGGGGTTGCGCGTAAGGCATTCCTGACCGTCCCACCACTTTAAACAGGAAGCAACCGCTACTGCAAGAAAAGCAAAATTATGCAGCATAGTGGGGCGCATTTTGTACTAGCATTGCTCCGCTATTTCATCATTTCTAAACTTTGTAACACTGTCTGGGCAATGGTTGCACCTCATTAGTACCAGTTTAACACCCAAATATGGCAAAAAACAACAGCAATGTGACCAGACAAACTGTTGAAAGAGCCTTTCACTTGTCGCTGCATTTTTAGTAACTTCTGACCCGTTTGATCTAGAAACATTTTTTTTATTGAAATCTGCAGATTAGGCAGCAGATGATGGTTTTTGTGACAAATACGACAAATCTATATTAATGCAAAAATCGCTGCGGACACCCAATCGCATGATTCCAGTGGCCCAGACTTTAAGGTAATGCACAGGGTTAATATGCCTGCGGCAAAGAGCGCTTAGCGTGCAACCCACAGATCTGTATCTTATGTGGATAGCTGAGTGGGTTGCTGCTTTTGTCACAGAGTCTCTTGGTTCCCCTCTTCATCAGACACAACCCTGATACACAACAGTGACTCATCAAGGAGCTGCATGCAAACTGCATAACGCAGGTTAGGGGCGTTGTGTCATTTCCACAGTCTTTCAATATCCATCCCTAATGTTGCTAAAACGGGCCTGTTGGGGTCGGGGCGTAGCTTGGTCAGTGAGACTGAAGGGTGTAAGCCTCAGACTTCCCAACAACCAGGCTGGCCCAGCTTGTTTCATACACTAAGAGAAGCCGGGCACGAGGGGGGCTTGAGTGAAAGTGGAAAGAGCAAGAAGTGCGGGCTGATAGGGGTACCTAACATGTAACCGTTTTCAAACTAACCAAGTTTTAAGGCAGAGACAAGAGTGTGTGCTTATGCCAGTGTGGGAATGTACAAATCCAGGGAGAAATCTGACAGACACCTCCCAAAACCAGACTGAAAGCATCTGTGTTCAACTATTTACTACAGAATACATTTTGTAGGGGGGTGCAAAACCCCAAACACCACCCCATGAAGCTGCGCCCCTGGCTTGGGTAGATATACATTCTTATTAGTAAAGCCAGCCTTTAGCAGTGCTTTGAAACACATGAAATGAATGTGAGAGAGGGGCTATGGGGGGATGAGGGGCACCCTTGGCCGGTGGTACTGAGTGAATCCGAGGAGGAGGTCATGGGCTGGGCATCGCCAAAAGTAACTGTCGCACCGGGTGCCACCAGCACTACAGCCGGCCTGACTGCCAGCATCCTTTCAAATATTTAAACACGTCGGCATCTGAGGGAGACGTACCGTCCTAAATTAAAATAGGAGGTGATTCTAATGTCAACCTTCCCCCCAACCCGGGCTAAAGAGAGCAGTTCACCCATGTGGCAGAACATTTCATACCCACCCCACGGCAGGCATGGGGGGTGGATGACCCCACTATTTAATTCAGAGTTACAGTACAGGGCTGGAGAGGGGAGCTGGAGGCTGCGCGTGACATACTCATCATCAGTCGCGGTTTCGCCGTAGCAGGCTCTCCGAGTTAGTGGCGAGGTCACAGGCCAGCAGGCAGGTATTAAGGGGGGCACGCACGGCTCCAGGGCTGCCCCGGCTGAGCCCGGGTCAGGAGGTCCAGAACAGGGGCTGCAAGCCGAGCAATCTGGGCACAGGTAGGCCGGGCACAGCTCGCACGGTGCTGCCTCGGGGCGCTAGCCAGACGAAATGGTGGTAACCCCACGCTCCTAGGGCATGCCGATGGGGTACGGCTGGCTCGGGCACTACATTAGGTCAGATCTGTAGATAAGTCACAGGCCTGACACCCACACACCACCTCCGACTAGTGCTTACCTCAGGCCCATGAATGGCATCCTTACATCTTATTTAGATTCAACAATGTTTTCGGCGGGAAGGCCAGTGAAGGTGTACTGGTTCGGCGACTCACTGCCAGCAAGGAAGCAGACAGACTCCATGCCAGCATTCACAGAAGATGCGCCGGGATGGACCATCACTGGGGTGGCATACACGGCCATCACCAAGATGCACAGCATCACATCTTTTAAAGGCGGGGCAGGTTCCCAAGCCGGGCATTTTGCTGCTCCGTGTTGGACGCAAAAATGCATGATTCCGATGGGAAGACGGGGTGTGTGGGGGGGGCATCCTATCCATGTTGGCCAAGCTGCACCATCTGGTGCCTGGCACGCGGTATGGACCGAGGTCATTCCCCCTGGCTAATAGCCACTTGCAGGTAGCCTTGATGCAAAAAGCTATCGCTAAAGACACTCAACCTCTCATTACAAACTCTGCGGCATCCACTGAGACCCTCAGACAGAGGGTGTTGCACCTGGACAATTTCCATTTCTTTGAAGTGGAGGTGAATCACCTGTTGGAAGAAGACCTTGATGAATTTATGCAGCTATGTCCGAGGGATACTGCAGAGCACTGCAATGGTAAGGAGAGGGCATATTCGTCACAGAACTTTTTTGTCCTGTGGTCAAAATATGCCAAAAATGACAATGCGCTTTGTGAGGGCACCAGATCGCACAATTTGTAGTTCCCTTCATGAGACACTTTCTAGGGGATCAGGTTGGATGGACTAGGGTTGACCTGCAGGTGCTCTTGAACTTCTATCCCTATCTTGGGTAGCTTAGAGGTTTAGTAGCATGCCTAAGAATTCACAAGGAACCCTATCGGCGATGATCTATGGGAAAACAGAGCTGTTCTGTGGCCAAAATTGACAATGCAATTCAGGATGGCGTCAGATCTCACAATTGCTAATGGTCTTCAGGAGATGCTTTCCAGGGGGTGAGGTTGGTTGGACTTGGGGCTGACCTACTGATGGTCCTGAACTTCTATCCATATCTTGGGTATCTTAGAGGTTTAGGGGCGTGCCTAAGAAGTCACAAGAAGCCCTGGCAGGGACGACTGGAAGTTCCTATGCCTGTATCCGTGATGCGGTTTTGGCTGGGACACACGGCCTGGCCTGTACTTTGAAGGGGATGTACACAAGAACCGTGTGCAATCTGATTTATAATGTTTTGTGCTGTGTGTATGCATTGATCTATTACGTTTAATTGACAATGCAATACCAGCATTTTTGCTGGATCTGAAGTTACCTTGCCATGACTTAGGACAAACCGATGGTGTCCTCAAGTTTGCGGGATAAAGAGGTGTGAGTAAAGACCTCTGCCATAGGACGAGTGAGCATACTACTGAAATAAAAGTGACTGGCTACACGAGTTAAAGAAATCAAACTAACATTTATTTGACAGTAGGGAGGTCCTGAGCAATACTCACATTCCTGGTTTAGGAACTGCAATAACATTTTTATTAACATTCATCCCACTCTTTAACTTTTCACAATATTTTTCATTTATTTCTTTACCTAATATACATAGAGCGTGAGATTCAGCCCAAAGGCCATCGTGGCGCTCTAGGCAAGGTGGCATCATAAACAACAGACTGGACTACGGCAACGCCCTCTATGCAGGGACCACAGCCAAGCTTCAGAGAAAACTCCAGTGCATCCAGAACGCAGCCGCACGTCTCACCCTCAACCTCCCACGCCACAAACACATCTCCACCCACCTCAGATCCCTACAGTGGCTGCCCATCAACAAAAGGATAATTTTCAAAATCCTTGTCCACGCTCACAAAGCCCTCCACGACACCGGACCGGCCTACCTCAATGAACGAATCAAATTCAACAAACCAACTCGACAGCTCCGCTCCGCCGACCTCGCCCTCGCTACAGTCCCCCGCATCCAACGCACCACCTCTGGCGGCAGAAACTTCTCCCACCTCGCCGCCAAAACCTAGAACTCCCTCCCCACCAACCTACGCAAGACCCAGGACCTCCTAACCTTCAGAAAGCACCTCAAAACATGGCTTTTCGAGCAGTAATCTCCCCCCCCAGCGCCTTGAGACCCTACTGGGCGAGTAGTGCGCTTAAGAAATTTGATTGATTGATTGAAGTATAAACAAAACAAATCATCCAGCTCAGCAAAGAGAGAAGGTTTTGGGGGGCTTTCTCGAAAAACATCGAGTTCAGAGTGGCACCAGGTACAAAGACTTTGTGACCTTAGAAGGTAAGGTAAGGTAAGGGCCGGGCCCAAGAACATGCTTGGAGTGACACAGGACTGTGCAGCGGCAGAGAGAGTTGGAAACCAGACTGCAGGAGGACTGGAGGACTGGGAAGTGGTTGTGGTAGTAGAAATGTCCAGTGAGGCAGAAGATTCTGCTCATTTAGACAGAGTTTTCAAATTAACCCTTTGAGCAACTAACAACCATTGAAAATTTCACGTTTGAATTTAATTAACCAGAAGAGTTATGAACGGCTAAGTTTTGAATGTCATGCAGCTTAATTTATACCCCAAGATGTTACACCACTCCCATCGTGAAAGCACACACGTTGAGTTCCTCTGCAGTCGTATCTCATTTTTAGGTTTTGCAGAAGAAAGCTTCAGCAATGCACTGCAGGCACCAGAAAAAGGAACTAGAGAGTGAATGGCTTTGGAATGGCCCCTCTGGTGATGCGCCTCTCTGGTTTGTCAAGTTGTATAACTGTGCAGGGAGACGGTGCACTTTTTCTCGTCGGCTCTCTTTGTTTGGGTTGGGGAATCTTTGGGTCAGTTCTCAGCTTGAAGTGTCTGACTAGGGTGGGATAAGGGTTAGGAAGTAGCCTGAATGGTCCACAACAAATTTAGAAAGAAAAGAGAGCCTTACTATTAATATACTTAACACCTCTGTACTTCTTTTTCATTCTAAGGTTGTCATGATTACTATGATTTTTTCCTTTATATGTATTCACCTTCTTGAATTGTGTGAGCTAAGCAATCAAAAGTGAATATGTATGATTACTATAGAATGCACATTTAGTTGACAATATATCTTTATGTAATAATCGAGTTTGCTTAAATATATTCACAGCATTTTATCAAAAAGTTCACTGTTCTATTCCACACCTATTGTTACCGATTACTGAAGAGTTTCTAGAAGGTTGACAACTAAAATGTCTAGTTTTTTGTTATTATTAAAAAAGGAGGCATGCCTGGAGTGACGCAGTATATGAACAGTGTAACCAAGTGGTAATCTGGTGTCTTTTTATTGATGATATATTCATGATTTGGAATGGATCTGAGAAATCCTTGACAAAATATCAAATTCTTCTTTGATTCCAATGATATAAACACAGAGCGTACACTAGAGTATCATAAGGAAAGTATAAAGTTGCTTAATTTGGAATTCTAGATAAAAGATGATAAGCTTTTAAGCCACTCATATAGAAAAAATATAGCAAGTAATATTATTCTACAGTACCAGTCATGAAATCCTTGGTACAAAAAAAAAGAATATCCCTTATGGGGAATTACTGAGCCATTCAAGTAACTACAATGAAATTGATGGATATAGAAAGGAAGAACAGAATGTGATCGAACAATTACCTAATAGGGGTTACCTGATGCAGATATTACAAAAACCTACTGGTATGGTAGCAAAGATCAATAGAGGTGAACTTCTACTAAAAAGTAGGGATAGACAGAGATATATCCTGAGAACTATGACATCGAACTTTAAGCACATCAGGTTGGAAGTGAGTATTTAATAGTTTGAAATTTAGACATAATATTGTCAGTGGTGTGTGTAGATGTCTGATCTTACAGTCCTAGAACTTTTTAAATGATAACTATATTCCTTTTAATCATTTTTTCCTTGTACGTGGCAAGAATAACTGGACTGACGTAGGTTAATAGGGTGTCCATTTAAAAAGAATAATGTATTTAAAATTTTTGAAAGCGAGCAAGAAAGTTGGACAGAAATGACAACAGATGCCGGTTAGGCTACGTAAAGTGTAATAGGGGGTGCTTTGTTGGGCCGGTACTGTACGTTAGAAGTGGAAGGCTTGGACTGCATCAGAAGTAAGACTGATGATGATGAAGAAAATCCGTAAAACCGGAGAGAGGGGAATTAATATATCTGGATATCTTTGAACTAGATGGCAGCCGCAACTTTTCTGTCAGGCTGCAGGCAGCTAATCAGGGCCTTGATCCGCAGACTCGAGTCTGCGTGCCCCTTTGTATCTATATTTTTTAAATTCTAATATCTCAGAAACTACTGAAGGGATTTACACCAAATCACAAAAAGTATGCTTTCTGGACCAAGAGCTAGCTTTCTGCTTAATTTGGTGTAATCCAGCAGTTCGGGCTGTAGTCGTGTTCAAAATCCCTATGGGAAAATGCATGGGGAAAACACGTTTTGGGACTCCCCTTTCTTTTTCTCGGCCTCCACTTGACGGATCACCCTGAAACTTTCAACACAGCAGCTGAACTGACTGAAGTATATGTTTTGAAAATGTCATGAAGATTTGTCAAGCAACATCAAAGTTATTGGCAAAACAAAAAACACTCTTCCTATGGAAGCTAGGTCCAAACTATAACTACCTACTGGCAACTGTTACTAGTTTATGTGTGTATATATATATATATATATATATATATATATATATATATATATATATATATATATATAAATGATATAGAAGTTAAAGAGAGTTGCTCATCTTGTGTTTGGTTGGATCTGAATTTATGAATCCATGACATTTTGAAAACAAATTGCTAACCTCTTATTAAACGATACATTATTCAAAAGAACACAATACTGCAGAATAATGTAAAAGGGGTTCAGGCCAAACTATTAATTCTATATTTTGAGATTTATCAGCAAGATTTAAATAATGGTAGAAAAGCTGAACAGAAGAAGTGAGGGCTGCGAGAGGGACATTCACAACAAGTGACAAGACAGCCATGCAGAATCGCAGAACCCAAGCTAAGAGAAGACTATCAGGGAGAGAGGCATTTAGCCTTTGCCTGCTGAGCTCATCAGCCCAGCTGGCCTTGCACACCAAGAAGAGCAGCTTCTGCTGCTACAATGAACACAAATCTTAATGTTTAGACAGGTATGCGCTGCTATGAACCATCTCTGAATTTCAATTTAGGCCTATTGTTTGCTGTGCTTTGTAAGAAAGTAGGTAACTAGTCGACTGGGGTGTGAGCCCTGGTTAGGCAGCAACCACGATCCTTGTTAGGGTATGGCACAAGAAAACGCCTCCCCCCTTAGCAAGGCACAGAGCAGTCAAACCTAACTTAGAGGCAATGCATGAAGTATTTGTGCAACACTTCAAACAGTAAAACTTTCTAAAATGTATTGATATTTGGTTGTGTTAAGAACTCTTTGAATTCTGAAATGGTTACGTTTGCCTCTTTCAGTTTCTTTGTAAAGACGCCTGTTTTTAAGTAGTTCTCACTAGCTTTAATCTGTAACACCATGGCACAGCAAAAAAAAATCTAAACATTTCAGGAAGATCTAAAAAATTCTCTCATGATACCGTGGCAAAACCCCTTACCGCATCAGATACATCCTCAAAGAGCAGTCTCCCTCCTGACTCTGAGAAATAGTATACAACACAATGGAATAGACAAGGCTTTTTACCCCCTCAGGAACTGTTCGTACCACCCTTAAAGAATGAGAATCCTTGGGGTTGGCCTTCGAACTACGGACCACCTTCTTATCCCCCTCCACAAAGTGTCCCATGGTTCTATCCAAATGCGTCTTTTTAAGAGAGAGGAAGATGAAGAGGCAGGAAAAAGGCAAAAGAGTAACATGGCAGGATAGGGAAAATCTGCAAGAACCCAACCCCATGAGGGAAGCAACTCCAAGCACCAGCAAGACTTAAGACCCGATCATGCTATCACTATTAATTATAGTGAATGGCTCCTTACAGAGAACAGAATTCTAAACAAAGGCTTAAGTTTCATACTCACTCCAAAAGAAGATATCTTCCAGCTGAAAGTGGAGACAGCTGAATTCCCATGCAAAGTTAGATTGAAGATCTTTTTTATTACCAAACCTTTCCTACCGGGGAATTGTCTGATAAAAACACAGAATTGGGACCAAAATCCACTTTCAATCCCCCATTTTTTTAAATGCCAATAGATGTATTGGTATTAGAGAAGCGAGCGAAACGCGAAATTGATTCCTGGGGTAATTACCACCGTACAACCTTCTGCAATATTACCAAAGAAGAGAGGTACTCACTACCTGATTTGGCCACAGATAATTTTATAGTAATCAAGCCTGCAGATAAGAGAGGCACAACTGTGATCTTATCTAAGACTCAATATAACGAGTGTCTGCAACCTCTTAATGATGCCCACCACTACAAGCTCCTGTCTATAGGCCCCACCCCTGAAATACAGGAAGAGATTGCATTTTTGGTGTCTAGAGGGCTAGAGAAAGGCTGGAACACCAAACACAAGTCAGAGTTCATCATTCAGAAGGAACCCAGGGCTCCTTACTTTTACATACTTCCTAAAGAACACAAAAGGCAAATTTTCTCCTCCCGGGAGGCCCACTGTCTCTGGGTTAGGTACAACTCCTGAACCACTATCTCAGTTCTGTGACGTCTTCTTCACACTCTTGGTGAAAGATATGCCCTCTTTTGTTAAGGACATGAAGGAAGTGCTCAATCTGTTAAAAGATATGAGCTTTGATGATGAAAAATTAGTATTGATTAGTCTAGATGTAAAGTCCCCACAAGAATGCATCCTTGATCTTATCTTGGCTCAAACCCATTACTTTTTCTGAGTATGAAGGGGAATTTTTTTTCTTCAAGTACACAGAACTTCTATTGGGAGCACCGTTTGCCCCAAGTCTAGAATGCATGTAAAGAAGCTCTCAAAAAAACGATCAGAAAAAAATTATCACACTTGATTGAAAAAGCAAACAAGAGGGCAATGAACAACAATAGAGACCAACTCTTAGCGACTCATCTGCATCACCACCCTAGTCCCTTGTTGAATAAATTACAGAAAACCATAAATAAGAGCTGGGGTATCTGCAGTCAGGCAGCCTTAAAGTCAATATTCCCATTTACTCATTCAACAGAGGCAGAAACATAAAAGATATCTGAGCTTAAACCTGCAACCAGAAAAAAACCGCCCAATCTACCTCCTGGAATCTACCATCGCTGGTAGGTCACTCCAATTGTGGTAGCTACAGCGCATGTTCATTCACCAAGGGGGTAACTGAGATCAATCTCGGCCTCAAAATCCCCTGTAAACGTAAAGAAATTACAAACTGTAATTCAAAGAATGTGATCTATGTTATCCTATGCCCTGCAACCTCATCTATGTGGGGACGACAAGGTGTGTGCGAACAAGAATAATGGAACACCGAAACACCATTAGTTACACACGAGTTCACTAGACTAACCAGAGATTACACTGCAAAAGGACACACGGAGACCTGTTACAGTCCATCACTGAGAATCTGACACTCCTGAGGTGATATGACCAAATCCCTATTAACCTCTGAACAGCTTTGGGTGAACAGACTATGGATTGTTGTTCAAGGACTTAATGACGAGATCCCACGGGGTAATCTTCACTCAATACATCACTGAAGAGGTGACTTTTTCTTTCTCCCAGTAATGAGTCATCGATCAAAATGATTAAGGCACATATAGACAATAATAATACGGTTAATCCAATTTGGGATCCGAGTTAAGGCCAGTGTTACTGAAATTGATGTGCACACGGTAAGCATGACAAATGAGCTTCCATTCTCTAAGTATTGAAGAAATTTGTATACATGCGTGACAGTCTGCGATGAACTATTGGTTTACATGACTAACGTACACAGAGGCAAATAAGAAACAGGACCAACTGATGGACATGATGAATGATATAGGAAAGTATAAAAATGCATATTCAATATTATTTCACGTTAAGTCAAAAATATTTTAATATCATAGTTCACAACTTGAGGTCCGGCCTCACACTCTATCCATTCAAATGATATGACGAATAAAATAACTGTGTAGAAGCCTACCGGTGCAGCACGATCCCTTCAATAACAATGCAGACTGTAGGGGAAACGTCTTTCCCCATGCTGTTATCATCATCCCCTAGCATGCAATGCGGAGAGTATGGAAAACTACTTTTCCTGTGATTCTGTTGGTGAGGAGCATGGAGTCATGACATCAGCGGTACAAGGAACGTGCGGGGAGTCTGACAACACAAAGGGAACTCAGTCTCTTTCTCAGCCGTACCAGTAGCTGGGCTTTGGAGAACAGTCAGGTTTCCCACACGATGTACTGCTTGACGAAGTAAGTGGAGAGCTCGGGGGGGGGGGGAAGGCCACATTCAGAGCCACTCGCTATTAAGTTATGGGAGAGCATAATCCACACAGGATATTCTTATAAGGCTCCTGCGTCACCAATGATTGTGACTCTGCATGTAAAACACCCCCTTCGAACCTCAATAGTTCCCATTACCAATGGTTAGGATGCATGAGGGCGAAACTGAATATGTATATTGCCAAAAGCTGACACTGGGTACAGTTTCTGAGGAATTTTGCGCAAATATAGTACTAGCACAAAGAGCCCTTGAAAATCTGAACAGATCAAATTTCCAATCACTAGCTCACAAAGTGATCTTAGCAATGGTACGCCCTGTGTAGGACCCTCTTATTTCCTGGAGATGCGCAACGGCTTATTACCGCAAACATAAAACAGTGAAGTATGTACAATGCAGTTTACCTCTAACAGTGTAACTTAATATTGAGGATCTAATTCATATGGATCTAACTACTATGATCAAGGGCTTTTATACAATCTGACTACTTTTGTACACCCTAGGCCCGCCTAGATATCTGTAGACACCTAAGGTTAATTTTAAATTTCCTGTTTGTGTGTCATAACCAAGAGAGCCTTCCAGTTATCACTAGTGTGGGTCTACAGAGGGAATCGTCTCCTCTCAGACCAGGAAGCATATTATCCCTTAAACTAGGGTGAGATACAGATTGTCATATGTATGTATACACTCACTTGGCAAGTGTGTGTGTTTTTGTGTGCAGTGCTACTTTTTGCACTTAAAGGCATAATGTTTAAGCATGTACTGATATTTACAAGTGGCAATCCTTGTATCCTGATGTTTCTTAGAAAAGTATGATTTAACAAACATCTGTTCTCCATTGATTTTAGAAAGCACTAGTTATTCTCCAAGGTAGGACACAACTTGACATTACTAATTTTGCATTGCATTTACTGATGATAGGTAGGTTAGTTTGTTAAAGATCCCTTGATCCAGGAGAATGCTCATGGCCTGAACTGGTTAAGAACAGGGCAGAAACATGTTGTCGTAACATGGACAGATTGGGCCATTAAGCCTGTATTTCATCCCAGTATTATTTTTAAACTGTACCAGTTTTATTGAGGTTCCCATCAATAAAAGTGATAGCCTTGGTTTACCTCTAGGTTTTTTTGTTATATGGATCCCTTTCTGTCCGGTAGAATTATATTTAAGAACCCCCTCCCTTTCTTCGGGGTTGAGCCCATCCTGGTCGTATCATCCAGTCAAGGTGGGGAGGGGTGGCCTATGATGAAGCATGCTACCAACAAATCAGAGAGGATTTCTCTTCCCATAGGATTAGTATCTTGTAAACAAATGCCGTTGTACCCAGCTAGGGCTATTATCATAGCATAGACCACAACAGGTCAGCCCCATCAAGCCACCGCACCTGTTTGTGTTGATTTGCGTATCAAAGAAAGTACATTAGGTGAGCAGTCCACATTACTCTGCAACTGTTTGGAATTTCATATTGCTTGGGACATTGATATTGTCATAGTATCGCTGCACTCTTAGGGATAGTGAAAAGCTAATTTTTACAGTTCAGTTTTTATTGTGACTACCTTTTTAATGTCGAGTCTTTGAACTTTTAAACTTTCCGGTCCGCCGCGGGTTTCCTGCTTGAGTGGAGAAAGAGTTTCTATTTTTGCACACTTCCTGTGCTCCTTCGCTTCCTTTCCCTTGTGGGAGTTAGCGGTCTAGTAGCTGATCCCACTTTTGCTCAAATTCTGCATGCGCTCGATCGTCCTCAGGAGCCAGAGCCGCTACCCCTTTTACTAAGGTCAGTAACCTAAAAATAACTGCCTACTTCACCATGGAGTTACTTCACATTGGTAGCTCTAATACTGTTCTAATACCAGAAAGCACAAAGTCTCAATGCCTAAACCAATCCCCACCTCTCCTCGAGGGTCCAGTAATGTAATTGTGTAGAAATGACACACCAAATTCCTCGTATCTACGTATCCAGCAAGAACCCCTCTGCCTGCTGTGCAACCAAACAGCAAACTTTCCTCACTCAACATGACCATAAGAAATATGTGTCCTCAGCACTTGGCCAGTAACTTAAATAGTCCTTTATAGAAATTATATTGTTACCCAAAAATGCAGTGGAAATTTGAGAAATCCATTACTCAAATACCCCAGATATCGCTTTCTCAATGGAAGCCTGGATGTGCCCTTCAGCCCTTCCAGCTATTAACTTGGCTATTCCAGACAACTGTCACATTTTAGGGCTTGACTGGGAAAGCAAGACAGGAGGTGAGAAGCAATTGTCTACAAAGATCCGGTCAAGGTCTCTTTAATAGACAAACAAAGAACTGACTGGGCAGAGATTTGTATATTTAGGATGGATTTCTCCTCCAGGACCAAAAAGAGATTTTTCTCACAAACTAATAGAAGATATCACTCCACATGTTCTTACCTCACAACAGTTTCTTTTACTTGAGGATTTCAACTATCATGGCAAGAAAAGCTCAGACCCAGAGATAACCCAACTCCTTTTGGACCTTGATTCCCCAGGGTAGGGTTGCAGCTGAAAACATAATGGTCCTTCCTATGTAGCCAGTCATATGTTAGACCTTATATTTACCAACTCCTTAGACCTCACGTTTCCCTCCCTTACCTCAGGTCTGGGCATACTACTATTTGACCAGGTTTCAGATTACTACCTCTCAGAGTTGTGATAAACTCTATGCCACAATAATGTCAAAATCTAGACAAAATGAATGTAGAGTTCTTCACCAAAGAATTTAAGTTCTCCTTACCTGATGTGCCCTCAGACATGAATGAAAACCTTGAAGAATTTAACAAAGCTTTATCCACAGCATTTGACCATCATGCCCGCTATATAGCAGGCCAAAAACCAGTCGTAGGACCCTCACCACATAGTACTCCACGGAGCTTTGCGCAGAAAAAGCCCTTTGCAAAAGCTAGAACGCCGCTGGCACGCTAGTATGGCTCTTTCAAACAAATTAATATATAAATAAGCGCTTAACACATGTCATAAAAATATCAAATTAGCTTGTAAAACCTTCATATCTCATCAAATCAAGTTAGCAAGCCACTTGCCAAGGGCCTTATACAAAGCCATGAAGGATTTCACTAACCACCGGGCCTGTAATACTGATCTACCCAAGTCTCAACATTTATGTGGCTACCTAGCTGACTATTTGGACCAAAAAATAAAGAACATCTATGACAATTTTGCTAAGTCCACTAACTATGAGCACCCTGACCCTCTTTTATTTGCATCTCCTTTTTCAAATTCTGAGAGCTTATCCAATTTTACCTTGCTTACCCCAGAGGAAATTGCCAAGAACCTCTAGCACCAGCCATGCGTTTCTCATTTAACCAATAAATTACCACCAGTACTCACCCGCAGGCTTGGAAAGAAGCACAAGTGAGATCTATACAAAAAAGATCTGGAGACTGATTTATCTAATTACAGGCCAATCTCTCTTCTTCCCCGCAAAGCAAAACCTTGGAGGGCTGATTAATAATCAATTACCTACATATCTAGAGAAAAATGGCATTCTTGACCCCTCACAATCTGGTTTTCGTTCTGCACATAGTACAGACAGAGCTCTAGTGGCAGTGACAGATTACATCGGACTATCCCTCGTCTCTGACACCTCAGCAATGCTGGTGCTGTTAGTTCTGTCCTCCACGTTTGATACAGTGTATCACCCGAAGCTGCTACAGAGGCTGCAGGACTGTGGTATCCAAGGGACAGCCTTAAAAAGGCTTAAGGACTTCTTACGTGACAGTTCCCAAACAACCTCTTTAGGCCCACTGAAATCTTCCACTAGGCAGATTGAAAAGGGAGTGCCACAGGGTTCCTGCTTAAGCCCCCACGCTTTTCAACATATACTTTGCTCCCTTAGAATAAATTCTCAGAACTTTTGGTCTAGAGATCCATTCCTATCCAGATGGCACACAACTGGCGATCTTTCAATAAATAAAAAACAGCTATAACCAGGCAATGTTTCTTATTCGGCATGAATGGCTCTAAATTGCCTTCAACTAAATGCAGCTAAAATGGAGATAATGTTGTTCGGTAAAGCACAGCTGTTCTGGACCAAAGACCGGTGTGCAGCCGAATTAGGCCCGACACCCACTGCTAAGCAGGTAGTGAAAAATCTAGGCTTAAGACTGGATCATAACCTAACAATGAAAGAGCAGGTTTCATCAACAACTGGAACCTGCTACCACACACTGCACACCCTTAGAAAAGCCCTCCCATTTTTACTTCTGTTTGCCAGGAAGACCTTAGTTCAGGGGCTTATAAGTAGTCGGGTGGACTACTTCAAGCCTTTGTTGGCCTCTGCAAATGACAACCTACTTGCTAAACTCCAAGTAGTACAGAACACAGCCGCAAGGCTCATATGCAACCAACCACCGGGAGCAGCCTTATTACCCCTTCTCAAATCGGTACACTGGTTGCCAATTAAAAAAAGAATATTCTTGAACACATCCTGCCTTACCCATAAAGCTCTCATTGAGAAAGACCCCACCTACATTGCACAGAAACTTACTCATTGTCCGGAGAGACGCTTGGGATCCTGTGACGAAGCACTTCTAACCACTCCTGGCATGAAGAAAGCCAGAGCAGGTGGCAGAGCCTTCTCATTCTTGCCTACAAAATGCCATAGGAAACCCATTTGTGTATTGACCATCTTTCCTTCAGATAAAGGATCAGGACCATTCTGTTTAAATGTTGCTACCCTCCCGTTGCCCTAGGAGTGCTGAGATACCCCTCCCTGGGTGATTCGTGCACTATAACAAATGAAAGTAACTTAACATAACAAAGAATGCCGGACTAGTCTACAAATAACAATTACACTCCGCTGTCACAGTTACATCCTTAATGAAAAGTGTAATTCCACTACCACCATGAACTGAAATACCACCAATACCACTACAAACTCTACCAGTACAACCACCAATAATATAACAATCACTTCTAATATCACCACTAACAACACCTTACCACCATCAATATCACACTACACCAATCAAAAATACCACCATCTGCAATACCACCACCAATGGTACCACTACAATATCAATACCAGACTACCAATACCACCACTAATACTATTGCCACCACCAATATTACCGCTTACCCCACTCTTACCAAACACTGGTAAAGTCAAAAGGTGTGGCCCTAATGTGCTAGTGCATGGAAATACATTTCTGCATGCCTGTTTTTGCATTACGTCACAATAAAGTAAAAGCCAGTCATGTGATGCGCAGGAGGTGAGAAGGGGACCTGTCAAGGATCTTGTGGAATATCTGTGTGAGGAAAGGCATATCATCACTCTAGTGAGCAGCTATAGCGTTAATAGGTTAAGATTCCTGATTGTAATGCCATTGTGTGGGCTTGGAAGTGCCCTCTGAAATCGAGTAGAACAAGCCAAGAAAGGGTGTGTGGAAACTATTCCCAGCCAGGGGAAGGCTCAAGAGATTATGGGGCATCTAGTCTAAGGTAACCCTTGAAGGGGCTGCCATCAAGGATTTTGCCTTTTCAGTATCTCTCATTCTGTTTCTACACAATATATGGTTTTATGGAGGGCGTACGTAGAATTTAAGTTGGTACACTAGCATTTATTTTGTGTATGTGTGTGGGGGTGTATTTGTCTGTGTAATGTGTTTCTGTCTGTGGTGGGGTGCGAGGATGGACGAGTGTGGTGAATGGTGAACATAAAGGAGAGGGTGAGTAGAGGAAATTGGACTAAGTGGTGTCTCACCTTTCATCACAACACTGAGAAGTAGGATTAAGATTGAACTAAAGGATTGTGTACGATTCAGGCACTGGGCCAAACCACTAAGCAACAATACCTCATAAGGTAAGTCAGGTGTTTTTAGGACAGGCAGTTCTTACCCCAGGGAACCAGTCATCCAAAACAATCTATGTGCATTGGCAAAATTGCCGCTCATCAGCCCAGAACCACAAGCAGTACATGCAGAGCCCCCGTTAGTGATTCATACCACGTAGCAAAGTAAATCAAAACATTTTCTGAGAGAGATCAAATACAGAACATGGCTATACTGCTTATCAAAGGCACAGGCTTCACTTCAAGATGTCACAGCATATTGCAATGCCATTAATAATCACAATAATATATATAACACCAACAATAACTACTCGTATCATTATTATTACTACACGTACTGCTATCATTATTGATTGACTGATTTACAGGTTCCACATTTATCACAAGAATGAGTAGTTCAGAGGAATCTAAAACATTTATAATGTATACACATTTGTTTAAATATGCATCAGTGGGATGGTGGCTTGTCCCAGCTTCTAGGCATGTCTTCGTGCAGACTAGATACAATTATTTGCACTGTAGGCAGGGCAGTCCTTTTGCAGCACTCACCAGTTTCTCCTTGAAGCAGTAGGATTGAAAACTCTTGGAAAGGATATCTGCATACTGCAGCAGCACTTTACTGATGGTCTGTAAAGAGAAGAGAACACCACACAAGTGTAACCACACAGCAAGTTTGCGTAAGGCTTCAAGTTAAGCAATGAAAAAATGGCGAAAGCTCCAAATTGTTTTTGAGTACAGGTCAGTTGCCATGCACAAACAATGACTATGGGCAAGGTTCATATGCTCAGTACTGCCTGTGACATAGGACCAACAGGTACAAGCTCCTTACAAGACATGGCGAGCAATATCCAAGTTACATATGGAAGGTTTCCATCCAGTTTAAGATAAAAAAACATGTACTCAACCTGAGCCATTTGACTCGTATAACATGCATTTAATTAATAAGAGGCAACCTAAGTCCAGTCAAATGGACTTTATATCAAGACTGCTTCTAACTACAATAACCCCAACAAAACACTAAGCAGATTTGAGACACAGTTCAATCTGAAGGATCATTGCCCACTGTGCTCTAGCCCTCAGAGCAGCTTCTCAACTTTTGTAGATTGTAGCTTTGCACACTACTGATCAGCTGTCCCATTATAAACCAAAAAAGGTGCTATCGAACTACTGAAAAGAGCTGTAACTGAAAATACAACCTTATAAGATATATTAGTATGTTTCCCTAGAGTATGGGCAAATGACCCATTCTTAGTTTAAATTCTACACAGTTTCAGGTCACACAGACTTTGGAATGAGACTGAAGCGTTAATGTTCCCACTAATTCCTATGACATATGTTTGGTTGCAGCAGTAGAGACTTCAGCCCTGAACAGGATGTATTGGTAGAACCTCATGACTAGGTAGATCAGCTGCTACTTTCCAATAGGAGGCGCTCTCTGGGTCTTTTCCTTTCATCATATTCAAAATTACCACTGAGGTAGCCTATTCTAACTCGTATTTCACCACTGGCTGCTGCACAATGGGCAATGGCCTCGAAAACCCTTGCAGTAATCCATGATTGACATAAACAGAAGAAAGGAAGGAAGGAAGGATTCGTTATCAAGGTACAGGATGGGCTGCCCTCAAGGCCGAATATCAGTGACAAGCCACTGTCGTTTCTGTATAAAATGAATATTGACAGACTTAAAGAAGAAGAATAGATCACACTGCAGCCCTTGAAATTCCTATAATGTGAAGCTAGTTTAGATAGACAGAGGGTGAAGCATATATACAGTGGTATTTGTGGAGTGTGAATCCAGGCAGATAGCTAAGAGGCATTTTCTCCAGTAAGATCTTCACAAATCTACATCAAATCAAATGCAAGACATCAAGTGCAGATCCCACTGTGCTTGTTAATACACTGATCCTTCGGGACTACACAAACTGACCTGTGATCTGTTCTTAGATGAGAAACAAAGGTTGAGTGGGAGCTCCCACAAAACCAACATATCATTACATTGTCATACAGTGCAAGCGCTGAGAAGCGCTAAGACATGCAACCAGTCTACAAACCGGAGTCAACTTCTACTATATTGGGAGGGTGTGTGAAGCTTTTGGATTGAAAATCCAGACAGGTGGATATTAAGAAACAGCAAAGTAGGTATTACAGATTCCTGCAATCAACCCATTACAACAACCATCAGTTTCTTCTACTTATTTAGGAATTAAGGTGCCAGTTTACATAGTGAGAGTGCTTTTGCTACCCATTTAGGATGCATCAATATTTCTGATGCAGAACAGCCCAACAATTTCAAACAGGGAAAAAAGCAGCACAGAAGCTGTAGCTGAAATTAACATCTACTGTTATCATTTGTTAATGGAACATGCTAATGCTATAAACACTGAACAGCTGTGGTTGTTATGTCAGAAAATACATAAAAAAGTAAAAGAATGTTTACATTAAGGAAAAGACCGTCAACAAATCCTTGTTCGCACTTCTTCGGCATGCGCATCGCTTATGAATCAACAGCATTTTCTTTCCACTGTCACAATGATTACTGATATCTGGGCAATTTTTTAGCGCATTTATCAGGAGCCTCAGCACCGAGTCTCTCTTTTTAAATTCTGTGACAGATGGCTATGTAGGAAACATGGTAAGCATACTGAAATACGAGTGAGAAAGAAAGAGAGAGAAAGCACGAGAAAGAGAGAGCGAGCGAGCAAGCGTGCGTGTGTGTACACACACGCATGTAGCCAGGGCACCAAATGTCACAGGCATGGCACATGTTTTGCACTTGCATTGCACGATATGGTCGGCCATGAGGTCAGACAATATAAATCACACCCCTCCCCCTGAAATCCTTCATTCCAAGAACCTTCCAATCACACAAGAGTAAGAAGATCCAAGGAAAGTGAGGGGAGGTGGGTTGGGTGCTACCATTGATATCTGAATGCTTTCAGTGCAACACTTCCACATCAAACCTCCCCACAAAGTGTTCCTTGTGGATCACCACAGGCCTCAGCTCTATTGCTGCTGGTTCTGAATACCTACCTAGTTCACCCTGTCACAGAATCCCTTCGCTTGCGTTTAAGCTTAATAAATAAGCTGATGAAACCCAGCTGAAGTTATAGAATGACTAGGATAAAGGAAGACTTTCGGGCTGCCTGATGGCCCCAAATTACGAACAACACCTGCAAAGGTGGAGACACTGTTGATGGGAGATATATCATCATCAGAGATGTGGCACTGATCACTCAGGAGCTCCCCCAACCAAGTTACAAGGGTAAGAAATGAGCCAATCAGTTGCCTAAAATGGGCCAGCGGTTAACTCTTCAGATGTTTTTGCACCTAAAGCCGTGACATCCTTCTCATTGCTTCGGTGGGACAGGCTGGAGTGGATGTATTATTGAGCCGTTCGACTACATTGGGCTACTTCCAGCCCATCCATTTGCTCTCACTCTGTAAGAGATCCGAAGCCACCAATCAGGTGGTTAGTAGCCGACAACAAAACCGCCATGTCTTGTTCCCCTTCTAAACAAGGTATTGAAGAATATTGGAAAATACTGTAATCTCTTTTCTGTGGGTCTCCGCTAAGTTTTCACTTTTAATACACCCTCTTGTTTACTGGTACTACACCTGTAGACTGTGACACTGTCATCCAGAGGTGCAGTGCATGTACTGTGTCCCTGTACTGTACTCGGCTGCATCAATTTGGTTTACTTATCTTTCCAGTAAGGTCTAGATAAGTTGGTATGGAAAATGCACCTGTGGTGTGGGAGCAAAATGTGGTGTACGGGCTGCAGTGGGTTTTTACACCGCCCAGTGGATTCAACAAACTGTGATGCAACAGACATACTCCATGATTTTTGCAGCCGTCTGACAGAAAGCCATAGGCTGTGCTGGCCAATGTTTACCCAGTCGGGAGAGGCTAGTCTTACAGCACACCAGGATTTGTGATATGTATTCACTGATGGTAGTTGGCAGCTGGTTATTATAGTGAAGGGATGGAGGCCTTCCTACCTGTACTCCTGGAAGGGAGGCATCCTACCAGCTTTCACCTATCCAACCACACACAACTGTGCCTAATACTTCCCACTCCAAGGTGTGTGGTGAGGAGTGTCAGGTATGACGCATGTGTCTGCCTGAATGGAAACATATTTGCAGTGGAAATGGATTCCAAATAGAGAACACTGTGTGCCTGCAGAAATAGGTGGTTCTACTTCAGGCTGGGTGTGTCCTTCCAGAGGACATTCCAGCTTGGTTCCTACTGTCACGGCCCTTGCCGCAGAGAATTTGGCAGGTTTTTGTTGGAATGCCAGAATATAATTCACACACCTGCTTGTGCCTGCCATGATTTCCTCTTCCTGCCTTTGTGTTAGGCTGGATATCACCTGACAATTAGGACACCTCAGCTCAGTGAATCTCATTTTGGTCACAATGAATATACACAGCTTGACCAGTTGCCATCTAGACCTTGTCTACCTTTGAGAAAGGCTTAGGAAACACTCTCTGCCTGAATGGAGACGAGTATGAAAGAGCACAGGCTTTGGTTGGATCTGGCTTCCCATTGGGCATCCTGAAGCAGCATAAACAGAAGTGCTGTCCTGCCAGCATTTGTACTTCACCTGGAATTCAACAAGGAAATCTGGCACCAGCCCAGAGAGACATTAGTCAAGAATAATGTCTTTCAGTTCACTGAGCACTGCTGCTTGGGTTCTACTGGTGACCTTCACGTCTCACTCCAACCACTGCTGAAGAGTCAAGTGTGCAAAGGGAGTAACCCAACAGAAGTGTGACCCTGTTTGACACCCTGGTATACTAGTAGTAAACAACAGTAACAATCAATGATACTTCCCAGCAACAATTTCAGCATGCGCACACTGGACGTACTTCTATGCGGCTTCTGACCTGTGATTCAAGACAATGATGTACATTCCCATCTAGAGTATTAGCCAGATGAAGAGATTAGTTTGTTTTTTCTGCCTGCCCACTTTGTAATTTAATTAGAATAGGATGGCATCCAAGTAAGTCATGTTACCTTGGCAAATCTTCTCATGTAGTGGGCAACAATGACGGGGTCCGGACACTCCAGCTTCTTAATGATCTCAAAGCTTTGGTTTAGCTGAGTGAACACATCCACAACAGAGCAGGAGAATAGTGCATGCTCTGACGTTTGCTGAAACTAAACACATAAATAACACAACGGCATGTTAGAATAGAGAGCAAAATTGTGTGTGTACATGGGATACATCATTACCCGTACAGGCAACTCTGCACATATCCACCAATCATCCATGTAATCAAACCAGAGTTAAAGAGCCACATCAGTGATGACAGTTTGAGCAAGCATTTAGATTTATGTGAACTGGTAACACAGAAATCAGGGATCCTATGGATTTCTTTACAAACAAGCATGCTTTTCGATACACATGCAAGCATTGGAAATATTATGTGAACAATCGTACACGAAAGCGTACTCTGGTGGGGAAACTGAAGCTTGAAGATTCTCTACTCACTGTTGCTTCTGTCTTATGTTCCATGAATACAAACATTACCACTCCTTGCCAAGCCTACAGTTATCAGAGTAACCACCAATGCCTTCATGTCCACAGTCGATGACCAAACAAATAGCCCTCAATCAAAGACTCAAAACACTTCCTCTTCCCAAGACTATTAGTATGCAATAATGAGCGGTGAAACAAGCAAATGCGCTGGACTACTTATGAACATGAAGGTATTGATTTTAAATTTATATATTAAGAATTTACAGAGCATTTTCTCTGAGTGGCTGGATACTGTGAGGGCATTGAAATGTGTCAAAGCATTAGCTTTAAATGCCAACAGAATGCAAGATTGCAGGTCACTCTTGCAGCACCGCGCAATGATTCAAAGTCTGAGCTGTATAAGCGGTAAAGGAGAGTCTCAAGCAAGAGTACATATTAAGACAACCTAGCATTAAGGCCATCAATTGCAACTTGTCATATGTCTTGGCACACTGCAAACATCACTGGACTTATCATGACACTGCCCGACATAAATGGTGATCGCTGCTTAAAGGTTGCTGGTCATCCTTTTGATATTGTGGGAATCCTTGTGCTAATCGTGCCCACCCCTGGCTAACAGTGTACATCCTTGACCTAATCGTGTTCACCTCTGCCTAAACTGTGTCCATCTCTGACCTAATCGTCCCAATCCCTGGTTAACAGGGACCTAATTATGCCAACCCTTGGCCTAAAAGTGTTTCTCTCTGATATAATAGTGTCCACACCTGCCCCCTTGAATAACGCTGGCCTTCCTGCACACTGGGAATACTTGATACAATGATTTTCACTTAAGCCCATAAGCGTGTGTACCTAACATATGTTTAATAAAAATAAAAAGCTGAAATGTCAGTGCATAAATACTGTTTTCCTAATATAATCATCTTTAGCTTGGAGGAATTAAATTAATAAGCCCAAAACTCAAAATTTCATAGCAAATTGGTGTGTTTTCAGAAACTGACAAACTGATACTTGGAAACGGCATTGTCACAATACACTTAATTGTAATACTTTAGAGCTACATTGCTGGTTTGGCGAGACAGTGCTGACGTAATTTGCTTAGCATTTAGTACCTATAACTTATTTAATCCTTATAGTGGAATGGACATTAAAACATGTTTTGCCACACATATTTCAGAACGAGAACCAAGGGGTGAATTTATTTGTTAAAAAATCATTTTACCAGGCGGTATTTCATAATTGTAAAGCTTTTTATGACTTCACTGCTGATAGCCCCTGCATGATACACTGGATGGTCATTCCTGTAATCTTGTCCTACGTGGACACTCTTAACACGGATAATAACTTAGGAGCTCTGGAAGATTTTTCTTGATCCAAAGTAGCTATCATTAAAAAAAAGGCTGGAGTACGCTTTAACAGCGCGAAGTCAATAGTCAAAGTCATCATATTTGGAGGTGATCGTTAATTCAATCGGGAGCTGCAAGATCTTGATGGAGTTAACGCTATTTCTGTCGCTATTACGTATCTACAATGGAAAACTAGGGTGTAGCAAACCATTGTAGAAATGTTACTTGGAACGAATCAATGCAAAACATTTGTCAAGCATGACTAACACTCCTTTCAGGGAAGCTGTAATTGCTTTTTTAAAGAGAACCTTACCAGGTATTTACATGCATGAAAAGTTGCTTCTAGATATCCCTTGATCTTGCCAATATTGAGACCTTTCTTCACTAGATCCATAATCAATCGCAAGAAAATATTAATGTCATCTTTCATAAGATCTAGTGGCTTGTCCAGAAAACATTGACGCATAAATCATCCAAGTACTGGAACAGTCCATTTAGGACACGTTGTAGCAAGCAAGTAAGCAAGTCAACAAGGTTTGCTTCCAAGTGAAACATGGCCAAATTAAACTTTAAGAGCCCCCAATTATAATTGATTGAGGTACAACAGTCTCTTTGGCTAAATCTTGGATTACTAATATGATTTTCATCCACCAAAGTCGATCTTCTGAATATTTCTCTGTATCGACTAAACCAGCGGCAATGCTGAATTCAGGCTGTAAATCCAGGGGATAATGAAAGCATCTACTGTAAACAGAGTAGTAGACATTTTGTAATTGTTACAGTTGTGAATAGGCCCACAAGAGGTGCACCTCAATGGAAAAAAAGCATGCACCGCGCCTCTGGGTAAAGTTCCCTTTCGTGATTTGATTCTCTATCCCCACTAGATGAGCTGCGGACAGCCTAATTCCTACATCTACTGACCACTGTCAGATATCTATTGTTTCTTGACAAAGGGGAAGGGAGCTACGCCACCTCATTTGTTCAGATAGAACAATGAATATGTATTATTTGTCAAGACTTATAATGTTTTGTTCCAGACTTTAAGGAGCAAAACCTTCAGAGATGAGCAAATTTCCTTGAGTTCCAGTATACTGATGTGAAGCCTGGTAATTCTGAGACCTTATGGCACTTAAGAAAAATGTATTTACCTTCAATAACAATCTTACTGGAGGGTACTTTATCTAACTTCAGAGTCCTCACCTTTTCAAAATATTCCTAGGAACCAGACTGGATTCAGAAACTTTACAATAACTGTCCTATGCTGGTAGGTGGTGTTGGCTTCCCCACAATGCCAGTTGATGCCTGGAAGAGTTTTCATTGGAGACAAAGTGCCACCTTAACACCCCAACATCAGTTCCACATCCTTTTTTTCTAAGCTATTAGAGGCAGAGAGGAGCCCGGATTAATTCGAAAGTGAATATGCAGTGCTTACAAAACAATCTAACTTGGAACATTATTATTATTCATGACTACGTTCATCCTTCAGAACAGTGAGGAATCTTAAAGTAGAGAGAGTATCCCCCAAAAAGATCATTACTAAAGATAAGTAATTTTTCTTCTATTGGAGACTGCTAATGGCAGACTCCTCACACTTTGAACAGAAAACACAGCAATACCCTCTCCAGGATGGTGGTTTTTAGGGAAAGGCCAAACCAGAAAGTCTGCGAGCACAAAACCAGTGAAATGGCCATCCCATCTCAACGATGAATCCAAAAAGTAATACTCTGATAATGTGTGGAGGAAGTCCACGTCGCCAAACTGCAGACTTCTAGCACAACTCATGCCAATGCGGAGGAAGATGCCTGTGCTCTGGTAAGAGTGGACCCAATTCTTTCTGGTGGTCCTTTTTCGGCAAGGAAATAAAACATTTTGATTAAAAGAATAGTCCATCAAGACTGAGTCCTCTTCTTGATCTCCATTCATCTCCTGCTACCTACATATCTGATTTTTAAAAAAAAGTTGTCCACCAGAAGTCCTTCATTCTGTTGTTGTAGGTGCTGAAGGCCCTAAAGGGTCCAGCTGTTCAGTAGAGACTCCTACATGTGCATTTCTCTAACTCGGTGGGATGAGGTGGAAAAAAAGAGCACGTGAAAAGTAATGGATTGCCACATATTAAACCTGGTAGTCACTTCTGGTAGGGAAGCGGCTTTTGACTTGAGAACCAGCTTGTCTGGGTGCAAGTACATGAAAGAAAGTCACACATAATGCTCGGAACACCAAACTCTGGATTAATGAAAGGGTATGGAGGTAACAGGTATGAAAGCTCCTTCAGAAACCCCAAGACTACCGGGGACCTCAAAAGAGAAGGCTGATCTGACAGACATGCAGACAAAGCAGTAACATTCTGTATAACCCCGTTGGGCCAATCAAAACAGCTGATATATGTGCTGTTAGACAGTCAGTACTCTCTTTTGCACACCAAGTAACAAAGCAGCTCCAAACCAATTCATGGCAACATGTCTCTACCAGATATTTTGTTACTGAAGGTAAGTAACTTGTACATCTGATAGAGACTTCTAGTTGCAGATTCCTTACCTTAGAATAGATACCCAAGCAATGCGAACCAAGATCATACTAGGAAGTCCCGCAGGACGGAACAACCAAAATAGCCGTGCCGACGGATCTGACTGTCCCGGCAGTAGTGCTTAGCAAACGTGTGCAGGGACGCCCACGTAGCAGCCTGGCAGATATCCAGGACAGGAACTCCGCGTGCTAACGCAGTGGAAGCAGCAGTTGCTCTGGTGGAATGAGCACTCAAGCCTTCAGGAGGTTGCTTTTTGGCCAAAGTGGAGCACATTTTGATGCAAAGAAGCACTCATCGAGAGATGGTATGCTTTTGCACCGCCTTCCCTTTTTTCGCACCCACATACCCAACAAAGGGTTGATCGTCCACCCGGAAATCTTAAGTACGATTGAGGTAGAACGCCAACACTCTTTTTGAGTCCAGACGGTGGAGTATCTCCTCCTCATGGGAAGGATGTGGGGATGCATAGAAAGTAGTCAGAGTGATGGACTGGCCTACATGAAAGGGTGTAACCACCTTAGGAAGGAAGGAAGCTCTAGTGCGCAACACGCCTTTGTCAGAGTGCACAGACAAGTATGGAGGTTTTGAGGAGATGGCTTGAAGCTCACTCACCCTGCGAGCAGAAGTGATAGCAACTAGAAAGACAGTTTTGAAGGTGAGGAGCCGCAAGGGACAACTATGCATTGGCTCAAAGGGGGTACACATCAAATAACTAAGTACAAGATTAAGGTCCCACTGAGGCATGATAAATGGAGTGGGAGGAAAAAATGGGTGAGTCCTTTGTAGAATCTACTCACAATAGGAGATTTAAAGAGTGAGGGCTGATCAGGTAGCCTAAGAAAGGCTGAAATGGCAGATAAATACCCTTTAAGGGGGCCCAAAGCAGAGCAGAGAAAGAATGAACAGAAGAACCTCGGATAGAAGGGCGGAAAGGGGATCAACAGATTTGCTGGTACACCATGCCACAAATTTATTCCAATGACAGGCGTATACCGTCTTGGTGGATGGACGCCTGGCTGCCAAGATAACATTGCAGACCTCTGGTGGAAGGGCAAAAGCCATCAACTGGCACCACTCAATCTCCACGCATGAAGGCAGAGATTGGACAGGTTCAGGTGGAGAACCGTCCCCTGTTGCTGCGACAGAAGATCCGCCCAAAGAGGCAGTCTGAGTGGAGGATCGAGGGACATGCTCAATAGCTCTGGCTACCATACTCTCCATGCCCAGTCCGGAGCCACCAATATGACTTGGGCCCGGTCGTTCCTGACTTTCTTGAGAACTCTGGGCAGAAGAGGAATAGGCGGAAAGGCAGAAAGGAGCCCAGAGTTCCACTCGAGACGAAAAGAGTCTCCGAGCGAGTACCGCCTTGGAAACCGCAACGCGCAAAACAGCTGACATTGCGCCTTCTCTGCAGAGGCGAACAGATCTAACCAAGGCTCTCCGAATGGAGACGCCATTTGTGATCGGCTGTGCATCGACGGCTGAGTTCGTCCGCTCTGGCGTTGAGGGAACCCGCCAGATGTTGAACCATCAGGGTAATGCCCTGATGTTCCAGCCATGTCCAGAGGCGTAGTGCCTCCTGACAAAGGGTCCAGGACCCTACTCTGCCCTGTTTGTTGGAGTACCCACATGGCGGTAGTATTGTCTGTGAACACCTGCACTACTTTCCCTTTGAGAGATGGAAGGAATGCTTTCAACGCAAGCCTGATCACCCGGAGCTCCAGCAGATTTATATGGAGCCCCGACTATGCCATAGACCAGAGGCCTCTGATCCCCGCCTCTCCCATGTGGCCACCCCAACCCAGAAGTGACACATCTGTCACTATACAGAGATCTGGTTGGTAAAGGGAGAGGGATCTGCCGTGCACCCAATTTGGATTCGAAAGCAACCACTGCAGGTCTTTCACAGTTCCCTCCGAAATCTGGACCAAGTCGGAGAGATTCCCCTGATGCTGCGCCCACTGAAACTTCAGTTCCCACTCCAGAGCCTGCATATGCCATCTGGCATGTGTTACTAGCAGGATGCAGGAGGCCATGAGGCTCAGCAGCCTCAGAGTCCGTCTCACCGAAAACCAAGACCGAGTCCGAAAGATCGAAATCACAGTCTGAATGTCTTGGACTCATTTTTAGGGATGATAAGCCCGAAACTGCACTGTGTCCAGAACTGCCCCAATAAAAGGGAGTGACTGAGAGGGTGTCAGGTGTGACTTCGGCACGTTGATAGTGAACCCCAGCGTGTGCAGGAGGTTCGCCGTAGTCTGAAGGTGGGAGACAACTTTCTGGGGAGAGTCTGCCTCAGAGTCAGTCTCAGTCTCACTGAAATCCAGTATAGCGGCTGAAACGTAGTGAACCTGAGTGTAGGAGGTCAGCCGTAGTCTAGAGACGACCACCTTGAACGAGCCTGCCTTCCACAGCCAGTCGTCGAGGTAGGGGAAGACTGAAACCCCTAACCAGATGAGCTACAACCACCGCATTCACTTTTGTGAACACCCGAGGGGCGCTGGTAAGGCCGAAGGGTAGCACAGTAAACTGAAAGTGCTTGTGACCTACCACGAATGATAGGTACAGTCTGTGGGCAGGCAGGATGGGGATGTGGAAATAAGCGTCCTGCAAGTCCAACGCTACCATCCAGTCTCCTGGGTCCAAGGCAGACAGAACCTGAGCCAGGGTGAGCATTTTGAATTTCTCCTTCTTGAGGAAGTAAGTTCAGGTCCCGAAGGTCTAGGATAGGACGTAAGCCCTTGTCCTTCTTTGGTATCATAAAGTAGCAGGAATAACAGCTACGACCTACTTCTGGCACAGGGACCTTTTTTATAGCTCACTTGGCCAAGAGAGCTGCGACTTCCTGGCGGAGAAGCACCAAATGATCCTCTGGAAGGTGATTGAAGGATGGTGGCATGGGAGGTGGAGCAGATTCGAAAGGGAGGGAGCAGCCCTTTCGAACGATCTGCAAAACCCACCTGTCCATGGTAATATGTTCCTCACTCCCTCAAAGCCTTCGGGTGCATGGCCCGGCACTCAGAGCACGACTTCGGGTCGTTGTCGCGCTCGAGACTCCACAGACACACCGATGAGGATCTGTCACCGATATTGTCAGATGACAGTCCTTGCATGGCTTGAACCCGGTCTTCAGGGACATCCTCGACGCACCAAAGTCGCACAGAAAAAACTCGACAAAACAGTCGAAGTCGGCCACAAATTAGCCAGGGTAGCTCTTCTACGGATCAGCGCGTGGCGTGGAAAGAAAAGAACTGACGTCACTGCGCGAGGGTGGCATCTATATAGTACTCCCGACGTCCTCACAGCAACCACGACGCCAATGACGCTCGCAGAGTCGACTGACACCAACGCGCAAGGGTATTGCTCGAAGAAACATCTCCGGATCCAGTCTGACGCCTGGGGGAAAATTCTAAGGTAAGGAATCTGCAACTAGAAGTCTCTATCAGATATGTAATTCAAGGACTTGAACGAATGGTAATGATAAATTCAACAACTTGCTAGTGTTGAATTTATCATAACTAATACAGATGAGAAGTTATAGGACTTTCTTTTCTGTGAGCCAAAATGCAGCCTTTCTGCAGCCTCTCCTTATTGGTCAGCCTTAACAGGCTTAGCCAAGCTGCTTTGATGAGGTGATAAGTGGCCTAGATAGAGCAGAGGTTATCTATCTAGTGGAGGAAGCTCTGCAGCTGCAGAGCATAGGCCAGAAAGAGGGCTGGGTAACTCACCCTGGGCTTCAAAGAAAACAGAACAGTGAGGAATGCCAGCTAGGCCCACCCCCTCTTCCTGTACCACCAGGCAGATGGCAGGCCCAGGAATGGAATTTGCAGAAGGTCTGCAGGGGGAGTGTTAATGGAAATGTGTCACACCAGTTGGTTGGTTTAGCCAGGGCTTGATCTCCTGGAGAGGCATTACCCATCTAGAATTTTTAAAGTACAGTGCTCTGAGGGACAAAAATATTCCACTGTCATGGAAGAGGAAGCTGTCATGTTTTTGGGGTCATGTTTTTGGGTGGCACCCTGTTCCTCAATGGACAGGGGTGTGCCCCCTCCCCCCAGCTTGTCACCCCAGATCATTAAATAAATATGTGAGAGCTGCATAGCAACTCAGATCTGCTGCCTGAAACTACAAGGAGAAGGACTGCTTTGCTGGAACCCTGGTCTCCACCCCCAAAGGACTGCTGCACACTGGGAACTACAGCCCTGAGGACTCTGCCTTGCTTCCAAAAGGATTAAGGAGTGGACTCCCTGAAAGCAACAGTTTAACACAGCTTTCCTGCACCATCTCCCTCAAGAAGTCCCAACCTGGAGTGCGTCCAGGGGACTTTTAAGGATTTAGCCAGGTACATTCCATACTTCAAAGGACAATCTCAGAGCCTCTAGACCCTTTGATGTGTGTTTTGGACTCTTTGAACCCTCAAGGGGAACTTCAGGAGGAAGTTCCAGAAGTTTGGAGCAGCTTTTGGAGAATGCTGCTTAAGTGGACCGACCAGACATCGAAAGTCAAGCTAGCTACCTTCAACCTCAACCCAGCCTAAATTTCAGGTTAGTCCCGCTGAAAGCTCCGGAGCTCAAGTCTTCCAGGGCTTGACAGGGGCATCACGGAGACGCAATCTGCTGAGATTGCATCGAAATCAGACTGCTGGAGGGGACTGCACAACATCGAGAAAAAATCCTACAGAAAGGTTTCTAAGGCCGAAGGTCACATTTTGACCAAGGCCTTCCGCTCAGTGTATCTGAGAAGTGCTCCATCACAGTCAGCTTCAAATTGTGACTTGGCCCTGGTCAACCACGACCAGATGTCCCCGGTTGGCACTACTGGTTTTTGAGGACTAGAAAGCACTCTGGTTCCCTATGTTGGATTTTTGTCGTTTTTATGTCATTTTAAAGATAAAAATATATCCTATGTTTATGAATTGGTGTGGGATTTGTATTGTGCATTGTCTTACTGAACATACTAGTGTTTTTAAATACCTTACATAGCTCTCTCCTCAGTTAAGCCTGCCTGCAGCCAGCTACCAAGGGTTGAGCCATGGGTTAATGTAGTGAGACCTTCACTAGACCTTATATTGTGTCTGTGGCCTTATTGCTAGTGCTAGGTGCCTAATTAGCCCTAATAATAATCCACCTTCCAACAGTCCACAACCCCACCCTGCCTACCGCAGTACCACATGGTGGCAGTGTTGACCATAAACAGCTGCAGTAGCCTTTCCTTGATGGAGGGTAGAAAAGCTTTCAATGCCAGTCAGATTGCTTGGAGCTCCAGCAGTTTGATGTGGAGCCCGGATTCCGCCAGAGAACAGAAACCTTTGATCTCCACCTGTCCCAGGTTGTTGCCCTATTCCACGAGTGACGCATCTGTCACTATTGTCAGATCTGGTTAGGGCAGGGAGAGGATCTGCCACTAACTCAACTGCGGCTTGTTAACCACCACTGCATATTAATAGCAATGCCCTCTGAGATCTGGACCATGTCGGAAAGATTGCCCTGATGCTTCGAGCACTGGAACTTCAGGTTCCACTGCAGAGCTGCATGTGTCTGCGGGCATATGGCACTAGCAGGATGCAGGGTGCCATGAGGCCCAGCAGCCTCAGAGTCAGTCTCAGTCTCACTGAAATCCAGTATAGCGGCTGAAACGTAGTGAACCTGAGTGTAGGAGGTCAGCCGTAGTCTAGAGACGACCACCTTGAACGAGCCTGCCTTCCACAGCCAGTCGTCAAGATAGGGGAAGACTAGCATCCCTCATCTCCGCAAATGAGCCGCACCCAACGCCATCACCTCAGTGAGCACCCGAGGAGCTCACCTCGGCCGAAGGCCAAAAGGGAACACAGCACATTGAAAGTGCTTGTTTGTCTACTGTGATCCACAGGTATCGTCTGTGGGAGGCAGGATGAGGGTATGGAAGTATGCATCCTGCAAATCCAATGTTACCATCCAGTTTCCCAGGTCCAGGGTAGACAGGACTTGAGGGAGCATGAGCATTTTCAATTTCTCCTCTTTCAAGAAGAAAATTGAGAGGGCACAGGTCTAGGATAGGAGGAAGGCCTCCGTCCTTTTAGGGGAGCAGAATGTAGCAGGAATAACAACTGCAAGCTACTTCTGATGCTGGCACCCTCTCTATGGCTTCCTTGGCCAAGGGAATGGCGACCTATTGACAAAGTAATGAGATTTGGTCCTCCATCAGCCTCTTGAAAGTAGGTGTCATGGGTGGAGGGGCAGTCACAAAGGGGAGGGAATAGCCCCTCTGGACTATCTGGAGAACCCAGCAGTTAGATGTTATCGACCTCCAGTGGTGAAAGCATATCCTTCCTCCCACTGGAGGCCCATGATGGTTTATGGCAAACTAAAGGGGTTTGGGGGCTGCGACTGTCAGCAGGTGGTGGAATGGCCAGACTGCTGGCTACCTGAGCCATGAGGCCTATGAGTGCTACATCCTCAGCCACACAAAGACTGAGAATCTGCTGGCCGTGATGGCTGGGTGTTTGAAAAAGCAGCTGGTAGCTCCTTCCGTGCGCAAGGAACGGAGCGCAAGGCCAACAATGGTTGGTGTGGGGCCATGGAAAGGCCCAAGGGCCTGGCTGTAGTCCTGCTCAACCTCCTGGAAGACTTCAGCAGCTGCGCTTGTCTCCAGGGGGCTGGTAAGAGCCCTCACCTCAGCGTTGATAGAGTAGTCGGGCTCTGACGTTAGCGGCACCAGTCTCTTAGTCATGTTATGCTGCGGATATCACTCAATATTTGTTTTCTGCAGCCTTGATGTGATTCACGACCAGAATAATGTAGGGAGACTGGTGACCCCTTCCACAAATGAATTGCTCTTGGCTTCACCTCCAGCAGTCTCGCTCTCTCTGGCTATTATTCTCCTTGGCAGTCTTTTCTCCTGTAGGGCAAGGCATACTTCTTCCAGCAGGCAGGCTTCAATCCTCTAGCCTGTCCCTCAGGTGCTCCAGCAGAATATGTAGACTTAAGGTGCTCTTGCCTCACCTCTGGGAGACTGGCTGTCATGCATGTGCCAGGTCTGGTCACACAGTATTCCTTCAAGTACTCTGCAGAGCACTCCCTCTCCCTTGATTATGAAGAACTTGGAATTAGAAAAAAGTGGAATGCACTTTTATATAGATTTTCCATATGGGGATATATATCAACTGTTTAAGGATTCAGAACAGGTTTTTGTTGATTGAATGATATGAAGTGTGGGATGTATGAACCAGGCTCAGTGCTTGGGAAAATCTAATCAGTAGTCCTTAGTGAACAAAGTCCCCACTGAACTTCTAAACGGAGCCCTGTCTTCATTCCTGTTCACCGCAGCTACAGGAAACCATTCAATACACTTCCACTGTCAGGAGACCCTCAAATGTGTGGCATACCAAAGGACATACAAACAGAGTCCTACTATCATACGTGTCACATACTCACGTCATGTACAAGCACTTGACATGCACTTGATAAATCAGTGCAAGGATCTGGGGTTCGCATAACAGCATAATTTTACACGAGAGGGATCAGTAGACCACTCTCTGGGACACAGAGAAAAAGGACTTGTCACACTAATGATCCACAAAACCGTGGTACACTGCTCCACCGCTTTATGTGATTTATGCAAGGTTGTTAGCCTGTTATGAGTGCCTGCTTTGTGTGCACCGCCAGGTCACTGGGTATTGGACTTCACATTACCAGGCACTGGCCTAAGCTTCTGAGCACAAATTAAAGTGATACTAGGGCCAACCAAAAAAGTCAGAATACCACTTTCACATGCAGTTGTGCACTTAGAGCAGGTGTACAGGCCTGTTCGCCATGGACCCCTGCCATGTACCCCTGACATTTTTATCCCAACATTTTCACTGTAAGTAATTAGCCACTCACTTAATTATTACCCCAAGAGTATCTTTGTTGAGAAACAAGATTTCCTTTCCGTTACATGTGACAGTATAGACAATGTCTCTGCTGCCATTCAGATCACCACAGAAAATCGAACATGTTCTTTCAAGGGAGGATAACTAGGTTATTGTGAGGAGATGTATTTATACCTCTGAAGTCCTGAACAGCTATTAAAAAGCTGTCTCTGTATCGAAAGGAGGGAGCAGATTATCAGCATCACTGTTGTCAGACTCTGTATTGGTCAGATGTTTATCATCCAAACTAGATCAGACCCGGACACAAATAACTCTTTTATGCATTGACGGGCTATTTTCCTTGCAGCAGGGGGAATATCTGGAAAGTCAGCCAGTTTGTGCTGACCTCACTGATGGCATCAATGAAGCTGATGCTGGAGCAAATGTTCTGTGTGTCAAGGACAACACTGAGGCAGAGATGCTGTTTAGGCGGAAGGTGGCACCTTGACTCTCTGTGGAGGGAGCAGTGCAGAGACCAGCTTCAAAAGAGGTAGTGAAAGAACCTGGGTGATGGAAACCCTGACCACCCTAACTGCATTGACATGGATTTGATCAAGGCCGAACCTACTAGTATCTTAACAACCAAGGAAGATGGGTCAGCGCTCTTGGCAACAGAAAAAAAATAACATCATGGCTCTTTGAATGCTTGAACTTCCAAACTCACTTTAGTTAAAGGAATCCACTCCAGTACCAAGGTCTTGCCTGAAGAAAAGATAAATCTGTCTTTAGATCATTTTCTATTGTTCACAGACCTCAAGGAGGGGCATTTACACACTCTTTTGTGGTATTTTTTTTTTTAGAGTGCTTCAAAGGCGAATTGATAAGAAGGGTGGTCCTGAATCTGGAGTATGTCCTAGTTCTTCCTGGAGCGACCCATTAATGAAGTCAACATCAGTCTCTTTCCCTAAAAGCCTTGCGATGAGTAGAAAGTCAACGCTCATAACATCTGGCATTGTGCTTTGGGCCGAAACACCACATGCACTCATTGTGCGAATCAGTCACCATCATCAGTCTGCGACAGGTGGAGCAGGGCTCGGAGCCTGAAGATACAGAAGTAGACAAGTCTCCAAAAAGAAAAAAAAACACTCAACAAAACGTCAAAAAATCTGAAAAAACTAACAACTGGCTCTGGATTCCACATCACTAGAGGCACAGAAAAAATAAACTAACATCAGTGGAGCTCATACACATTATATTCACCGGGCACACTTGGTTCTGTCTTGAGATGGTAGAAGCACTGATGAAGACAAATGGTTCCAAAATTTCCAGACCCTGACTCTCACTTGGCATACTACTTCAACTAAGGAATTTGTGGGAACGAGTAACTATTAGTATTTACTTCATTTTCATAATGGTCTATTCATGTTGCAGTCTCCACTTAACTACTCCTGGAAGTAATTATTCATGTTCATCTATTACTGATACTGTTATATTTCATGAAATTGACCCTAATCTACCAGCGTTGGTCCTGGTGATCCAATGACACATGGGAAATGCCAAAGACTTCAATTCTAATTGTACAACTCCTTCATTTTCCTGTGTGCTCCTTTAAAGCAGTTCCTTGGTGCCAGTTTGGTTTTATGGTGACTTGGCCTCTGACATGTTGCATGGCACTTTATAATGTAATCCAATATATTAGTGAAATGCTTCCTCCCAAGCCAAAAGACAAGGCACTTCTCCTATATCAGTGTCAAATGCTTAAATACATTTGCTTCAAACTTGTTTTGAGATTCTCCAAATATTTTTTTTATTCAATCATTAATAATGATTCTACCTTTCTGTTGTTAAATTATTGTAGGTTCTTGCAATACAATCCATTATTTTAAGTTGGTGTGAGTTGTTTTCAAATGTCAGCTTATACAGATTTCATTCACCATCAGGCAAATGCATTTCAAGATTAAGACCCAATTTTAGAGTTTGGTAGGCCTGTTGAACCATCACAAATGTGCCAGATATCCCATTTGCTTTATTACAAGTGTATTATATCCTACAGCTTGTGTAATAACACAAACAGGGTATGAGTTGTGTTTGTGTCAGAATGGTCTGAATGGCAAACTATAAATCAGGCAATAAATATCACAACAGTTACTATTTCTGTTACATTTGTGCTTCCTCAGATGCAGATGATGTGGTTAGGAAGCACGAATGCAGGTTCAGAAACGAACTTGTTTTCTCATATGAATATTCCTCCTTTTTCAATAGTCAAATTCTTCCGCAAATAATTAATTTAAGCACTGGTAGTTGAGACTTCAGTGGTAGCACCTTTGAACAGCGTGAAGAAAACTTATCATGCACCAAGAATTTATAGAAGACTTACCCCGTCCTTTTTATCTCTCTCCAGCGCTCCATGCAAGAACTCAAGAGAAACTTCTTCATTTTCATCTAGCCACTGCATCACAAACTGCTCAAACCACCTAAAACAGAGAGACCACTAGTAAACAGAAAGGTGAAGAAAGGTTACACACGCAGACACAATCCCCACAGGCACACCAACTTCACACGAGTGCATGATAAGACAACTTGCAAAACTATCTGGGTCAAGATATTTCCTCAGGCAACAATAGTCAGCTTCACACCAGAAAAGTGACAACTTTCAGAGTGAGGAATATTTAATTGTTAACTCATACATATGGAGGTTGAGACCATCTTTATCCTCAAGGGTGTCTCCCACAGTTCAACAAACAGCATGCTGTCTATGTTGTCCCACTTACTCAATAACTATGTGGAACATTTTGTTGAACGTCCCATGTGACACACACTCTAAATTATTAAATAAAAATGCAGTGGCTTTGAGAAGGTCAATTGCTTTTCTGTTTCTCCCATGTTCCTGTCTTGTTTACTGAGATGATTCACCATCAGAAGCGTCTGGGTAAAGCTAAAAGTCTCCCCCAGTCATGCCTTTAGGTCATGTTTTAGGTGTTAATAAACACTGGTAGAGACAATCATGTCACAAAATAGCTTGTCTTTAATAACTAATGCCAACCTTTGTGTTTGTTCTTCAGAAATATTAAACAGTCTTCCTTATTAGGAAGAATAAGGAGCATTTTCTGAACAACAATTCAGCCTGATACATTTTACTGTTTTTTCTTTTAAGAGAAAAAACAAACTCAAGATCATGCAATTACAAAAAAAGACCCCTCAGATTTTAAAATTCCTACCTCTATCGATAAGCAAGAGATGCACTTCTACCAAGCTTCCAAAATGAACTCTTAAGTAAGCATAATTTAACACTGCCTACTGTAAACTATTCATGCAGGATACAAACTACAAGGGCGGTAATGGAAATTGTGCAACATATGAAAGTTGATTCGCCTTCACAACAGAATAGTTCTCATATTCACATCTTTGACATAGACTATAAGCCCATAAGAAACCTACAAGAAGGACATCTAACACTATTTAAATGTATTTATTAATGCTTTGCAAAAAAAACCCTACCATGGCCATCACAGTAATTGCATGTTGTGCTACACGCGCATTCTGATTTTCTACTTCAACTTACAACAGAATTTGTAGGAACTTTCAACTTGAGACATTAACCAAGCACTGCTTCAATGTGTTGCCACCCAACAATCATTATTTCCAGAGAGCCCACCATAGCTTCTCCAATACCATGTTCCATTTCCCCAACTAGGTACCTTCATTTCCCAGAGTTACCGATCAGTGTATCTCTTGAGTGTCCCAAACCTGTGAGGCTCAAACATGCCATGGTTAGCTTATCGACTATAGAACTACACCAGTCTCAAAGGTGCACAACTCAAATGCAGTCTGGGTTTCTGCTCAGAGCGGTCTATCACTGCTGTCCCTTGAGCGTTGAGCCAGCATCATATCTCCCCTTGTTAGTCTGCATGGTGCCCCTACACTAGCCAAGTACCTTGTTAATGTAGCGCTTTCCACCTCTGCCTACCTGAGCGAGTTGTCCTTCTTGATAGCAATCAGTGGCGCGATAGATGATTTCCATACAATGGCCTGCCTTACATGGGTGAAGAGGTGGGCAAGGTCTACAAATCTGCAATCAGTCTTGTTGTTCTTTCTACGCTTAACCTGCCCCATTACAGCTTTTGTGTGGGTATTAATTCTGCTACCCGCCTGCTGCTCCATGGTTCAGGTAACCCTATGCTAGTACGCGAGTTTCTGTGCATTTCCAGGACATATGCAATACATCTTTTTACCCAGAGAGAAATCTATGGTACTCATCTGGGACCTCTTGGTGCATTCTGTACAGCCTGTCGGGCATAAGGTATGGGCAAGGTAATATGTGAAAATAATTTAAACCTCGAGTTGTGTGCCACTGCTTTTGGGTAGCCTTCCGTCTTCTTCCAGCCTATGTCAGCCAGCTCTCCATCCAGATCTCAGGCCCACAGCTCTGTCCTGAAGGGTCTGACCTGTCATACCCCTTGCAGCACATGCAGATGTGTGACCGCTCTTCTACCCTGGTCCAGCTCCAGCCCTATCTCTAATACCAGGTGTGCTTGTGGGATCCCATTTACCCTTGCCCAACCCTTCCTCACCTTTCTGACTAAGGCATTGCATGTCAGGAACTGGCCCAATGGGATATGGTATTTTTGTTGCAATTACTGGAGAGTGCATCTCTGTCACAGGGGTTACCCCAGTGTTACCACCCCTGTGTCCATTCATTGTTGTCTTTCTGGTGCCTCTTTCACATTCCCAAAGCCTAGTATGCACCACAGCAGTAGGGCTTGTGCATACAGTGTTGGAGCCACGCCGTGCATTATTCTAAGCCAACGATACCTCTCAGTTTGCAGTACGAATGGCTCGTGGTGTGTCCTTGAATGTTGTGAATAAAGGACAGATATGATGGTATTCGCTAGGAGTTCTGTTTGCAGGTAACTTAAGTCAGGATTACGGGTGTCAGCTATCCACCTCACCACCCACCACCATTGGGTAATGAGGTGGCAGAGTTCAAAATCAGGTGCTCCAAACACTGTCAACATGGAAACACTCTTGCTTCTTCAGGGCTACCGTATGTCTACCTGCCACCCCACATCAGTTTGGTTAGTAACCGATCTGCCTCAGCGAAGAACCTCCTGAGCAATCGAACTGGCATGACTGCAAATTACCAGCGGAACTGGAGAGAAACACCGTCTTGGTTACAATGATTCTTCCAGGACAGACAGAGGCAGCTTATTCTAGAACATGAGTAGCCCATGACTTGACTACAGAGGTCTCTGGTCAAGTTACCTTCCAATCAGTCAGATTCTAAATGGTAGACACTGACACCTAAGGACCAGAAAGTGGTGACCTCCCAACCAAGCACTGTGGAACAGGACGAACACCGCTTTGAAATCATCATAATAACAGATGCCATTTTGATTGTTTTACTGTTGTTTTGCTTTTCATATTGTGCCCATGTTTCACACAGCGTTGCTGTTCTCTCGTTCACGATGACTCTCAAGCTTGGCACTGCTAGCGAGGATTCACACGACTAGCACAGCGCCTGGAAAGTTTACATTTCTTGCATCTCTTCTCAAAAGGACAGTTTATGTCAAGTTTAAGACCAGCTCCTCCACCACTGGTTTCAATGGGAACAGGAGGACTTTAGTATTTTTATCTTCAGTCCTGAGATTTCCCAAAACCTTTCCAGAAATGTGAGTGAATGGTTACGATCCGATTCCACCCCCTCAAGATATATTAGCATGTCATCTGCATAAAATGAGATGATGCGCGCGAACCACTAACGTCCCTCCATTCCCACCTAAGAAACAGCACGACCAGCAGCTCCAAAGCTTAAGCGAACAGAAGAGGGGAAAGGTGAGACCCGTGGAGCGTACCTTGCCTTATTCTAATGGGACACAAGATCACCTCACAGACTTTAGCCCTTGCGATATGTGCAGTGTACAGCAGTCTTATCCAGGCCACAACATCAGGCCAAAGCCCATTACTTGCAGTGTGGCAAATAGGAACCCCCAGCTCTGGGAGTCAAATACTTTCTGCATATTTATGGAGAATGCTAGGTGTGCCTGTTGGGGAAGTATGAGTGGCTTTGTAGATTTAGCATTAATATTGGTCAAGCGCAGGATTGCAATGCACTGGAAATCATCTAACCCTCCAACTAGAGGCATAAGGAGAGTAAATGTGATCTGGAGGTCAGTGCCAAAACAGCAGCCCTAGGCACAGTACCTGCAGAGGCCACACCGGAAGCACTCACCAAAAAGTTGGATGAGAAACCACTTTGATGACCTACTGGACGCATGGGTGTGTGATACAGGGATAGAAGGGAAAACAGCAGCATAATGTGTAATAGATTTAAGGGGCTTTATCTTCCACGCCCCCATTCCTTAACCTCATGGACTAAAGGCATATAATGAGAGGAGTAGCCTATCACAAAGCTGAACCTGAGACGTAGCCAAACCTTGCTGCCTGCAAATAGGTTTACCTTACCCTCCACTAAGCAATGTGTAATGTTTGTACAAGATGTTCTGTATGTAATATGTATACCAAAAAATATTTAAGTATTTGGTAACCTGTAGAATATTGTATAAAAGACCTGCTGTGGTGTGACAGACTCTGTATATTCCATAGAAGCTCAATAAAATAAGTTTTTAAAAAATCTATGGAGACTAACACAGGGTTAAAAGCCTTCGCATGAAGCCCTTCAACATACGGAACTGCCTACTTATATTTACAGCTCTGCTTCTCAGTGGCACGAATCCGGTCTGGTCCAGGTGCACAAGAGTGGGGGGAATTCTATTAGTTAAGAGCTTGCAATTTATATTAAGTAGTGAGAGCAACCAATACAAGGCCACTTCCAATGGATCTTGTTTAGTTTTGGGCAAAATGATTACAAAACACTCTTAAGGACACTTACCTATTCACTTAACTCTTCACTATCTATGACCCAGCAAGTCAACTCCATCTCCTCCTCCTGCTGCTTCAATACCCTCCGCATGCTTCAGAAGATCTACAAATGAATTCCTACTGAAACTAGAAGAACAGTCACCTAAGCCCTCGTAAGCAGCAAACTGGACTACGGCAATGCCCTCTACGCAGGAACCACGGGCAAACTCCAGAAAAGACTGCAACGCATCCAGAACGCCTCCGCACGCCTCATCCTGAACATCCCCCACCACTGCCACATCACAGCCCATCTGAGAGACCTGCATTGGCTCCCTGTCAACAAGAGAATCACCTTCAAACTCCTCACCCACGCTCACAAAGCACTGCACAACACAGGACCAGAATACCTCAACATACAGCTCTCCTCTTACACCCCGACTGCTTCGCTCCGCCGACCTCGCCCTCGCCACCGTCCCACGCATCCGCAGAACCACCACCGGCAGCAGATCATTCTGGCACCTCGCCCCCAAGACGTGGAACACTCTTCCCACCCACCTGGGTCTGACCAAGGACCTCCTTTCCTTCAGGTGACATCTCAAGACATGGCTGTTAGAGGAGTAGCAGCCCTCCCCCCCTCAGTGCCTTGAGACCATCACGGGTGAGTAGTGCACTTTACAAATTCCCTGATTGATTGATAGTAGCCAACCGACCTTCCTCGCTGCTGAATATGCTGCATGTAGCCTAGGAGTTAATAACGCTCCATACATCTAGTAGAATTGTGATGGAAATCCATCACTGTCAGGGTTTTGCCTGTTGCCAGATCCTTTATTGGTAACCTAATCTCAACTGTCATTGGGTCTTCCGAAGTTTCTCTCTGACCTGGAGTTAGTTTCTTTACTTCAACCTGCCCTTCGCAGTGCTTCCTTTCCAGTCTAAGTACACCACTAAGCTTAGAGTAAAGCAGGGAACAGTTTTCTAGCTGGGTTGCAACCACTCTACATTCTGGCGTCTGCCACATGGTAATCGGAATAGGACTGTTTACTTTTCTGTGCATCTATGCGAACTGACGACCAGCCTTGTTCTCCCTCACTGTGCAGTGCGGCGACCCATGCCCTGATGGAGATTTTGTCTATTATGTCTGTCATTGCCATACCTTCTTCTTGATTATACTACTTTTTGCTCATCTCCAGGGTCTACCACCAAGCCTTACCCTCTAGTCTGCCAGGTTACTCACTTCTCTGTTCAGGGGTAGCATTCATCCCACTAGTCACTTCACTGCATAACCCCCTCAGACATTCCTCCATACCCTCCCATTCAGCAAGGACCCTAGCCGTGGATCCCTCATTATTTGCATAATACTGTTTTATGTACAGTTGATGCTGACTCTGTTAGGTTGTCTCTTCTAGAGCTGCTGGTTGGAGCCTCTAAGCCGGAATATAATCAAGTGTTTGCCCTCAAAGAAGTATCACCAGGATAGAGCTATGATCTGAGACTCAAAGCAGAAAATTTTCAACAGCTATATATAGATGACAAAATGTGTAATCTTTGACGTCTGGGTGTAGTAGTAAATGTCAAGCATCCATCAGGATTCAGTGGGGTCTATATGCTTTAATACCCTCAGTACTGTTATTGCGCTTCAGATGTGCCTCATGGGCACTGCCCAACATGGTATTCTGTGTGCAGTGCCTCATATGGCCACCAGCCTCTTTCTCATGGTCTCTCAAAGTCGCTGGTGTGTCTCAAACTTCTGTGGCCCAACAGCTTCCTGCAAATACTTCTGAGGCAAGAGGTCTTACTCTCATAACTCTTGGTCACACATCCAGATAGGGCACTCTCTGCCACTTGTTTCTAGTTCATAGTCGCAAAGTCCCTCTGCCACCGCCTGCCCAACTGCCCCTACACATTTTGCCATGTTTACATGTTAAGGGCTGGTCACTGCTTCATTTATTCTCCCTGTAGAATCTTGTTTTCTTTAACTATCTGCTGGCTATTGCACTCTACATGCTTGTGCATCAGGACAGCTACAACTCTGCGGATGATGCAGGATACTGTTGGGTAGCGCTGGAGCCAGGTAAAAGATGTTTAGCACGTCATCTTGTCTGGCCACACCCCAAAGACATCCAACAAGGAAGAGACAAATTCATGAAAAATGATTTTCTGACCCCTATGTGAGTCCTTCAGAGCGTTCAGAGCTATGTAATACTGTTAGCAGAGAGTTTGTCTAGTCAATGTTCATATCTTTGCCACTAAAATAACCTCAAGTAATCACTCTGCAAACCTCTACTACAGAAACAATGCCTAGTTAAGCTGCTGTTGCAGCTTTCCCTAAAGGGGATCAGCTCTAGGACAGAGAGAAAAAGATAACATTTTATTTTGATATACTTTTTTAATAAACCAGATTATTGATTTTGAGGTGAAGGTGTATAATATGGCCCTGTGGGCTCAAAAGCAAAAAAAATGTTCAACAATAAAGCAAAAACATAAACAAACACCGGCTCGTCTCTACCCAGCCGACCTCCCCACCTACAGACCATCACAAACATATGAAACAAGACTAATCATTAGCATGTTTGCCCCACTCCCCTCCTCCGACCCACCTCTATCTCTGGAGTGATAGGATTTCATCATGTAGCATGTGGTTGCCCATACCTGCCACACCTTGGGGTGTTACTGGGGGCAGCCCCTCGCTTTGTAAACTGCTACTTTCATGCCCATACAGTAGTCCATCCACCTCTTCCACACAGCCATCAAAGGGGGAGTGGCATCCCTCCACTCTCATCCTATAACCCATTTAAGCTAGAGTCAGGCCGAAAAACAGGAGGGTCAATTGAAATCCATCACCACCCTGACCATCAGTAATGTGTAGGAGGATGAGTTTTTGGTCCATTGGGATCTGCCATGACAGAATCCAGCTAAACAGGCCATAACACCGCTCCAGTATTGACTCAAGTCCGGGCAGCACCACACTGTGTGAATACACGTGCCTTCTCCCATAACACATCTAAGACAGGACGGGAAAGCTATCACTCCCATCTGCCACAGTCTGTGGCTCATAAACTATACTCTCTGTAGATATTTGAGCTGAATTAGTCAGAATTTGGGTGCTACTGCAGCCGTGCAAATGGTCCCCAGTACCTCTGTCCAGTCCTCATTCTCCAGAGTCCCATAGGACTCCCAAGCCACACGGATAGCACCAAATATGTCTGGCTGGTTAGAGATTAGTGACTGATAAACTTTGGCAACTTTGTGGTCGCTCAGGTGAGACCAAGGGGGTATTTCTCTTTACCCATTTTTCAGCAGCATACGGCCCCCCCCACCCCCCCGAAAATCGATTATTTTTATTTAGTTTGATAGTATTATCCAATTTAAGCTTAAACTTATAATAATTGATAACAGCCCAGCACCAATGGTCCCAGGCAGTATGAACATCAATGGCCCCAGGTGCCATGAGCATCAATGGTTCCAAAACAGTATGAGCATCAAGGGCTGGAAGGAGTATGAGTATCAGCCCTCCCAGAATGACAAATGATTTGCCTTCGGTAATGCCTTAACTGGTAGAGGCAATATCTAGTTGCAGGTTACCTTAGAATTTCCCAAGGCGTCAGTCTGGATCCAGATATTTTTCTCAAGCAGTACCCCTGCACGCCACTAGGTGGCGTTGATTGGCTCCATGTCAGTCATCGGCCTAGTACACGCTGGATATTATGTTGTGGGTCCTATATAGCGCCAGCCCGGAGTGCTGATGTCAGTTTCTTTTCATGACTTTCCACGCCAGAAGTGCGCAGCCACGAAGAACACTGACCACTGGTTCTTCAAACTAAGGCCCTGAAAGGGGAGTCCCTGTCCCTAGAAATCAGTTTGCAGAGCGGGGAAGATGGGTGGGTTGGTAACGGATCTGCAACTAGATATATTCTCTACCAGATAAGGCATTACTGAAGGTAAGTAACGTCTCCATCTGATAGAGACATCTAGTTGCAGCATCCTTACCTTAGAATTGATACCCAAGAAATACCATCCCCGGAGTTGGGTCTGGGAACTATGATCATTCTAGAAAGTCCTGCACGACTGAACAGGCAAAGTGCCCGTCCCTACAGACCTGACTGTCCAGGCAGTAGTGCTTGGTAAACATGAGCAGAGATGCCCACGTTGCCACCTGACAGAACTGGAACTTTGCATGCTATTGCAGTGGTCACAGCTTTAGCTCTGGTAGAATGAGCATGCAAACCTTCAGGGGGTTTCTTCTTAGCCAGTGCGTAGCTCATTTTAATGCAGAGTACAACTCATCTGGGGATGGTTCCCATCTGCACTGCCTGACCTTTCTTCACACCCAGATAACCAAGAGTTGATCATCCACCTGGAACTCTTTGGTTCGATCAAGATAGAACGCCAATGTTCTTTTTGGGTCCAGGCGGTGGAGTCTTTCCTCTTCCTTAGAAAGACGTTGGGTGCATAACAAAGTAGGCAAGGTGATGGACTGGCCTACATGGAGCAGTTTCACCACTTTTAGCAGAAAGGAGGCCCTGGTGCGAAGCACCACTTTGTCAGGATGGATAGAAAGGTAGGGCGGCTTAGATAACAATGCTTGCAGCTGACTTATCATGCGGGTAGATGTATTGGGCATAAGCAAGGCTGTTTTCAAAGTGAGGACAATTGTGCAGAGGCTCGAAAGGAGCACACACCAGGAATGTCAAAACTAAATTCAAATCCCTTTGGTACATAATGAATGGAGATGGAGGAAACATGAGTAAGGCCTTTAAGGAAGCTATTTACAATGGGAGACTTAAACAAAGAAGGTTGATAAGGCAATCACAAGAAAGCAGGAATGGCAGACAGATAACCTTTGAGAGTGCCTATAGCAGAGACCGGCAGGGCTAGAGAAAGGATAAATAAAAAAAAGCTCAGAAAGAGTGGTTAACAAGCTTGTCTGTGCACCATGCCACAAATTTCTTTCAATCAAAGGCATATACCGTTTTGGGGGAACTGCGCCTGGCAGCCAAAATTACATTACAGGCTTCGGGCAGAAGGTCAAAAGCTGTCAACTGCCGCCACTCAATCTTTATGCAAGAAGGTGGAGACCGGACAGGTTCGGGTGGAGAACCCTCCCCTGCTGCTGTGACATAAGATTCTTCTGAAGGGGCAGTCTAATCGGAGGATCGATGGCCATGCTCAGTAGCTCGGGATACCAGACTTTTCATGGCCAGTCCGGAGCCACAAGAATGACTTGGGCGCGGTTGTTCTTGATCTTCTTGAGAACGCTGGGCAGAAGTGGTATGGGTGTACAGGCGTACTGGAGGGCTGAGTTCCACTTGAGACGAAAAGTGTTGCAGAGCGATTGCCGCCTTGAAAACTCCAACGCGCAATATTGCTGACACTGCCCGTTATCTGCGGAGGCGAAGAAGGTAAACAGATCTAACCAAGATTCTCCCTACTGCTGAAAGAGACTTAGTGCCATCTCCGAATGGAGACGCTATTCGTGATAGACTAAGAATTGTCAGCTAACTTCAACTGCTCTGGCGCTCAAAGAGCCCATCAGATGATGAACCATCAGAGAAATGACCTGATGTTCCAACCACGTCCAGGTGTGCAGAGCTTCTTGACAAAGGGTCCATGACCACACAATGCCCTGCTTGTTGCCGTACCACATGGCAGTGAAGTTTTCTGTGAACACCTGCACTACTTTCCCTTAGCGAGAGGGAAGAAATGCTTTTAATGCTAGTCTGATCACCCAGAGCTCCAACAGGTTGATGTAGAGTCGGGACTCCGCTGGAGACCAGCTGCCTTTGATCTCTGCCTCTCCAAAGGGGCTGCACCCATACCAGGAGTGACGCATCTGTTACTGTCAGATCTCTCCAGGGAAGGGAGAGGGATCTGCTACTGGTCCAACCGTGGTCCATTAGCCACCACTGCAGAGCTCATACATATTTTAAGGTATAAGACAAATGTTAAATAGCACAAAATATGGTTAAATAATTCAACGGTCTTTGTAGCAAAACTCACAAGCCAGAGTTGGCTCACATTAACTTCACAATAGATAATTTTTAACCGGTAATTCTATGTTGGGTGAGATGCACGGTTTTTCAGGAGTAACAGAACCATTCTTCTACAGAATCTGGCCAAATTTTACAATCCACAGAGAGGAATGGTATAAGTTGAAGAATACCAACGTGATCATATGAGATTAAAGGATGAAACTCTCCAGGCTGAAAAAAAGAGGTAAACCTTACAAAACGGACAACAAGGATTCGACAGATGCCACATCACTAACAGAACTCTGATGTCGAAGCCAGGTCCTCCCAGTGAGACCAGAACAACTCTGTGTGAGAATACTCTTAGAGAATCAATGCAAGCGTTTGTTTGCAGATATTATAGAAATAAAATCAGCGCCGCAGAGAACTATTTAAGACTGGTTCATAAATACTAATCCATTCCAATACAACATAAGTTTCTTCCAGTGAACAGCAGTTCTCCTGGTGAAAAATTATCTGAAAGTAATAGTGTTGGTTATATTGTTTGGGGAACATGGAGCCAGATAAGTCCATGGGGTAGACACCTTGTCCATGTTAGAGATTTAGTTTCCAAATTTAAATAAAGCCCACGAGGCTCTTTAGCAAGCTGGAATAATTACTGTAAAAGAGTAGGACTGTACTCAGAAAGGAGTGCAAAGAAATGCCAAACACAAATGGAACTAATGTCTGCTACAAACGCAGACTGCTCCTGATTGCACCTCAAATTAAGTTGGTCAATATTACAAAGGATTTTCCCTGCCCATGCTGTAATTACATTTCTACAAGCTAGTCTGAGCAACTTGAAACAATACAAATACATTCCTCCATTATGTCTCTATCATTAGTAGTAAGACAATCAATGTAGGAAAGAAACGTGTGTGGAACGTGGTACTTGTCTTGATGGGGGTAAAGACAGTCACTGATTAGCACCATCAGGGTCATAAGATGATACCTGGGTTCAGAGATGTGTGCAACATTATGAAGGATTAGGGAATCTGTGAAAAGACAACTATTTAATACAACTACTATAAACCTATACATCTGATGAGAAAAAAAACAACTTTCCCATTGTGGGATACTGTGTGTCTTCCCTCAATATTAGCAATTTTTAATTTCTGGATAATTCCAAGTAGAAACAGTTGTTTCACCAGAATACAGTGATTTCTTATAGTACACCTGTTAGTAATGCATCAATCTGCTCCCTGGGAATGGAAGGTATAAAGTAAAATGAATAGAATGGAGAGAAAAGGGAAGGGAAGGGAACCTAATACTTAAGAAGCATGAAGAGAGCACGCAGACTTACGCAGGATATTCTGGCACTTTGTCTTTGATAGCAGGAAGGTCCCCGACATACTCATTGTACAGCCACTTCACCTTAAAATGCAGGTTCATGTAGTCTGCACTCTTACAGAGACGATTCTTTTCATGCTCTGTGGAAGAAAACAGAAAACATTAATACAAAACCTTTATCACCAGCTGCAATCCTACCCAGTGGCTGCTTAGTTCTGCCTGCTCTCAGTCTTTTACCTCAATCACTACAAGGAGATCCCGCCCGCCGTAGTCTGCACCAATACGTATATGATGTGTAGCTTGTAGGGGGGTTTCTTGAGGGGTTTGGGGAGTAGGATAGCACTAGCTGGGAGAGAGGAGAGAATCAAAACAGGAGTACACGACGTGAAGCTTAATAGTAATGCCACATGATTGTAAAGTTAGTAGGCAAGCAGCAGCCACAGATGCAAGTCCTGCGGGTAGATTCTTTTTGTCATCTTTCTGATGTTAATTTAATGAGTACCACTGACTGTGATGTTTCAAAACTGGAAATCAGTTCTAGTAATTATATATATATATATATATATATATATATATATATATATATATATATATATATATATATATATATATAAATCCTACTGTCAGTCGCCAGTTACAGCTAGGACCTAATTTCCATAGCAAAAGAGTTTTTGGTTTACTAATAACCAAGAATGCCAATCACTTCAGCTGCTGTCTTGAATGTTTCAAGGTGATTTGTCAAGAGGGGCTGAAAAAAAGGGGTGGTCCCAAAACGTTTTTCCCCATGCAATTTTCCATAAGGTTGTTGAACATGACTACGGGCCACATCGCTGGAAGGAATTACACCAAATTTGGCAGAAAGGTAGCTCTTGGTCCAGAAAGAGTCTGTGTTTATATGCTGTAAATCTGTTCAGTAGGTTTTGAGATATTAGACTAAAAAGAAATATAGATATCTAGGGATGTGGATCCTCCTTGGATCCATCCATGGTGGATCCGGGGGGGAAAAGCAAGGCCCTAATGGACTGACCACAATCTAAGAAAAAAGTTGCAGCAGTCATTTTGGTTATTGTCTCAGTGGGTGGGGGGGGGGGGGGGAGACTGGGAATAAAAGTGAAAAGAGAGATAAGGGGCCAGGACAGAGGTATCCGGACCCCATGAAACAGAGGAGGGGTCCCTGAGGCACCCATCATGGACAAAACAAAATTCCAATTTTTTTGGCTGATCTGGATATCCACCGCGGGGCTCAGCGCAACCCCCAGTGTAAATCCACAATGGATTTGCAGATCTGGAGGCCAATGGAATACAAAAACCACACTCACTCAAGTAACCCTGCAGTCCAGGTCCTTCCACCAACATCCCCCTCCCACCTGCTGCGCACTGCTGAAGGCTGTATGCGATGTGGGGTTGGGAGCATGTGGGGGATTGGGCACAGGTCTGGGCTGCAGGCCAGGTCCCGCGGCCAAGTCCGCACCACACAGCATAGGACTTGATGGACGTGGTCAACACCACGCCGCGCACAGCCAAAGGCCGTCCGCGGCATGGGGTTGGCAACACGTGGGTTACAGGGATGTTATAGATAGGTTCTGAATTTACATGCACAAAATCATAGAAATTCAGCTGTCATAGTTATTTCAAGTAATTATAACCCATGCCCTAAGGTAACTATAATTTGTGCACTCAAACAGGTTACTTACCTTCCGTAACAAATTATCTGGTAGAGACATATTCTAGTTGCAGATTCCTTACCTCAGAATTTCCCCCAGGCGTAAGACTGGATCTGGAGATTTTTTCTTTGAGCAGTACCCTTGTGCATCATCAGTTGGCGTGGGTCGACTCCGGTTCGTCGTTGGCATTGTGGTTGCCGTGATAAGGCCGCGGTCGTATATAGGCGCCACCCCAGTGTGCTGATGTCAGTTTCTTTTTACAACTTTCCACACCAGAAGCGGAGAGCCATGAAGAACACTGGTGCGTCAGAACTAGGACCCTGAAAGGGAGTCCCTGTCCCTAAAAATCAGTTCGCAGAGCGGGAGGATGGGTGGGTCGATAAGGAATCTGCAACTAGAATATGTCTCTACCGGGATAATTTGTTACCAAAGGTAAGTTACTTCTTCATCTGACAGTGACTTCTAGTTACAGATTCCTTACCTTAGAATAGATACCCAAGCAATACTGTCCTCGGAGGTGGGTCTGCAAACCAAGATCATACAAAAAAGTCCTGCAGGACCGAACAGCCAAAGCAGCCCTCCCTGCGGACCTGGACTGTCCAGGCAGTAGTGTTTAGTGAACGTGTGCATGGACGCCCACGTTGCTGCCTGGCAGATGTCCAGGACTGGAACTCTGCATGCTAACACAGTGGTTGTGGCAGTTGCTCTGGTAGAATGAGCATGCAAACCCTAAGGGGGCTTTTCTTAGCCAATGCGTAGCACAATTTGATGCAGATCACAACCCATCTAGAGATGGTTCTTTTCTGCACTGTCCAACCTTTCTTCGCACCTACATAACCAACAAAGAGTTGATCATCCACCCAGAAGTGTTTTGTACAATTGAGGTAGAATGCCAATGCTCTTTTTGGATCCAGACAAAAGAATCTCCCCCTCTTCACAAGAAGGATGTGGGGGTGCGTAAAAAGTAGGCAAGGTGATGGATTGGCCTACATGAATGGGAGTGACCATTTTAGGGAGGAAAAAGGCCCAGGTATGAAGCATCATTTTGTCAGGATGGACAGAGATAAAGGGTGGTTTCGAAGAAAGAGCTTGCAACTCAGTCATTCTACGAGCAGAGGTGAAGGCCACAAGACAGGCTGTCTTTAAAGTGAGAACCTGAACAGGACAATTATGAAGGGGCTCATAAGGAGCAGACATGAGTTAAGTGAGTATTAAGTTCAAATCCCACTGGGTCAAGGGGTAGGCCGAAACACGTGGATAAGACCCTTGAGGAACCCCCCAACAATGGGAGATTTAAACAAGGAGGGTCGATCTGGTTGTCTGAGGAAAGCAGAGATGGCAGGCAGATAACCTTTAAGGGTGCCCAGAGCAGAGACCTCCTTAGCAAGAGAGAGTACAAACAAAAGAACCTCAGACAGGTGCAGAAAAGGGATAAACAGACTTGTTGGTATACCATGCCACAAATTTGTTCCAACAACAGGCGTATACCGTTTCGGTGGAGGGATGCTTGGCTGCCAAGATAACATTACAGACTTTGGGCGGAAGTTCAAAAGCTGTCAATTGCTGCCGCTCATCTCCACGCAAGAAGGTGGAGACTGGACAGGTTTGGATGGAGAACTGTCCCCTGCTGCTGCAAAAGAAGATCCTCCCAAAGAGGCAGTCAAAGTGGAGGATCAATTGCCATGCTTAGAAGCTCGGGATACCATACTCTTTGCGCCCAGTCTGAGCCACAAGGATTACTTGGGTCCAGTCGTTCATGATCTTCTTGTGAACTCTGGGCAGAAGTGGTATTGGTGGAAAGGCACACAGGAGGCCTGAGTTCCACTCAAGATGAAAAGTGTCGCCGAGCAAGTGCCGCCTTGGAAACTGCAGCGAGCCAAACAGCTGACATTGCATGTTCTCTGTGGAGGCAGACAGATCTAACCAAGGCTCTCCCATTGCTGAAAGAGACCTTGCAACACCTCTGGATGGAGACATCATTCGTGATCGACCATGCACTGTCAGTCTCACGCCTGGGGGTAATTCTAAGGTAAGGGAATCTGCAACTAGAAGTCTCCATCAGATATACACTGCTACTTACTTCACATGTTACATCAGTAATGATATGTTGTATGACATCATTCATAATATTACTGCAACATTTGCAATAAAATTAGTGATGTTAAAACTGCATGGCGATGGCGCGAGTTAAAGTTACTTTAGGGCACAAGTCATAGTTAAGTGAAATAATCCTACCAGCTGAATTTTGTGTGTATAAATTCTGAACTTAACTATAATGTCCCTGTAACCTTATATAGACAATTTATACTATCTGATTGAATACTACAGTACTGGCATCATGCAGCGGGACCCCTTATTTTGTAAGCACTATATTGAGCTCTCTATATACTGCAACTTCTCAGGTTACTTTTAATTCTAGGCAAGACTGGCAGGCTCCACCAGCTGACCCCCTCTGGCCCGGGAACCCAGCAATCTGGTAGGGTACAGACACTAGTTCAGGACGGGATGTTCTGTCCAGACAAGGACAAGGTTAGGTAAACATCACCTCTAAGATGTAGAATGGTAAACCTACTGAGTACCTGTAAAAAATAAAACATGTTATCAGGAAAACAGCATTGTAGATACTCATAACCAAAAATAAGATAACTTTTGGGAAGGCATCTTTGATGTGAACTCTCACACTGGACAACTTATAAGCACAACTTAATTCTGCAGTGGAAAATTCCAAGAGACATCTGCGGAGGCAGGATTACTATACCAATTACACCGTAGAGTACATTCTAGTAAGTTATATGGTATGAGAGGTAGGAAGGTATTAAAGGGAATGGAGGTACGAGCGAGAGAAGGTGTAAGAGGGAGAGGAGTCAACACAACTAGAGATGAAATGTCAACAAATGTTCCTTACCACCAAAAAAGTGAACTTTGCGAATGCGAAAGACAGCTGGGGCTTGTGACGAGAGGAAACACAAAAATGAAGCAGGACAGAAATGAACATGGTTGTGAAGAAATACTCAACAGTTACACATCACTTGATATCGCACCTCTCGCACTGTCACCCTTACAAGCCCAGATGAGTATGGAGATGACTCTTTTACCACTGCCTCTACAAGAGGAGGACTTAAGAAGGAAAATTAATTTACACCGTCTAGAGAGTTGGTGGTGTCCAATGAAGTTTCAAAACCTCCGAGCTAAGCCAGATGTGATCTATAAGTATCTGTTTCCTCTTCAGTTAATATTACGCCTTTTTGATGTTCTAATGACCATTAGGTCCTAACTTCAGGTTCCCTTTCCTCCTCCCCCAGTATATGGCGCTGGCAATAAAACTAAACATGTTCTCTTTTATGAAAACTTCGCTTGCATCAGAATAAATGTATCAACAATTAGCAGTGACGCCATATCAGACAGTCACACTTACTCGGACAGTCTAATTACTGTTGCAACTAAGTTCCCATATACATAGTAGGGTCCTCAAAAGTTTTAACAGGTGCAGCACGGGCTTGGAATTACACAGCAGCTGGTGGTGGGGCACTGAAGAACTTTTCAAAGCTGTTGAAAACAGTGTGGCTGGGAAGATCATAGTTAATTAAATTTTGGCTTGGGTGGTCCACATGACAATGACTTGCTAGGTAGCAGGTACCTCTCCACACCTCAAAAAACAAAGAATCAATACAAGCAGCAGGTCTCTGAGTGACAGCAGCAGGACCTTCAGGATGATGACTTGCAATATCAAGTAAGTCTAGATGGTGTCAGAACTTGCACATTTACTCACTCATCCATCTATGTGGTCCTCTAGGAGAGCGAAGCACCCACTCCAGAGACCTGTCTGTACCCAACATTACAATCAGACCGTAACTATACATGTTTTGTAAGCGATGACACTTTCTACTAGTCTGCCCTGATGTTCTGTGGAGAATGGAAGATTGCATCTGCTGCCTCCTATAGGAGAGGGAAACTTGCTTTGCTGCTGCCACGGTGCACCTGTTCCGTGGGAAACAACACTCCCACCGTGCTGCTTGACCGGTAGGTGTCTTGTGATGTGTAAAGATTGGGCTGCTTCTGCCCTAGCTGTACCGAACGAAGAGAAGAGATATGGAAAAGGTATACCTGTTCTATAAAGAAGGGGTGTTTCCACTGCTTTTGCCTGACTTTCTTTAAAAAAAAATGATATAGTGAATACACTTGGATAACATGCCTGGGACCGTTTCACAATCTCTAATGTGAGATACGAGACCTTTAGGCCTGAGGAAGATAGAGCCTTCAGTGGCAATACCTGGGCATTGAAACAAATCAAAAGAGAGATAAGTGTGGTCTGTTGCTCGACCGTCGTGTGCTTATGGTAGGGAGACACAATTAAAAACGTTTAAGCTGACCCACACATAAATCTACTACAGGTCTGACAGTTTCACAAACTAACATAAATGTTGACACAAAAGAAGAACCTCACCTAAACTAGGGAACCCATAATAACTAGGAGAGTGTACAACCAGTGAGCAGCACTCTCTTAGATGACCCCCAGTGGAAGATGTGGAGCTCACTGGTGTGTAGCAGACTAGGTAGGTGAGAGTTCAACATCTTATGTAAGCATGTGAATGTATGGTAATTCCATAGGAGGTTTGGGAGTTTCTGCAAGGATTCTAGTTCTTCTTGTTCGTCAGTTTACGAAGAGCAGAGCGTGCAACAGATCTTGAACTCTTCCCACGCCCCCTTTTCTTTAGTGTGCTAGCTGCTTGTGATCTGCCTACTCTGAGGAAGAATGCTGCTATGCCCTCCAGCAACTTCCACCTATGCTTTGCTTATGCTTTGTTTTAGGAAAGACTGTGGGGCTGCTGTCCACGTGGTACCTTTGTTGTGTTGTGAAGCTTGGTACTATACAAAAGACATAACAATTCACATTGCCCGTGCTTGTTTTAATGCATGACTTGAGTACTGACACTGAGTGATTTGATGTATAATGTGTATGAGAAGTGAACCACCACAAGGTAAGGGAACCTTTCACTTTTGGTTTTACCTGTGAAAGAAGCAGTTTTTTATGGGCGAGCGCAAAGCGCTCCGTCCCCTGTAGTAATGTCTCTTTGGGCTTGAAACCACGCCCATGCCACGTCAGTCACTTACATTGGTTCGTGGGCTTGTCTTTTAAAATCCGCTTGCTTTCATTTGTGAAAGGCATGCATACGTCATGCCTTTTCCCTACACAGCAACGGTAAAGTACCAAAAACATACGAGGCTCGATGTTTCCGCCCTGGAATCCGGACTACTTTATCTGTTTATTTTCCACGCAGCGCGATTGCGCTGCGTTTTTTTGCTTTACAACGCTAATAGCTCTAACTCGAACAAATGCGAGACTCGTTGCATTGAAAATCCTCGTCTAACTTGGTAACATTTCCCAACATGCCTGGGAGCTGTACTGCACGCTCAGGCAATGCTGGCGTTTCAGCTGCCTGCCCCTGCATGCCGGGCCCTGAGCCCATGATGAGTGTTACAGGGAGAGCGCCACAGTGCAACTTGCTGTTGGGGGCGGTCTCGTGTTATGGGGCTCTTGGAAGAAGTGAAATCAAATTAACTTCTTAAGTTTTCGGCTTTTATTCTGAATCAGGAGTTAAACAAGCTACTGGGTGAAAGGGCAGAGGCCGTGTTTGCGATGCAACTACATGCATCTCGCTGTTAATGGGCTAAAGTTACTACTTCTTGGAAAAACAAATCCGCCTGGTGTAAAGACGTTAGTTACCACAACGATGCGAGCAGGGCAAGTGGACCTGTCCGGAGAGACGTGACGAAGCAAGACCCCTGTGCCGGCACCCCTCTTCCTGAGCCATTCCCCTGCCTAGAAGTATGTAGGTGGCCTGCTTTGAACAGGTGCAGCACGTGCTGCTGATACAAGAACCCTGTGCCAGCACTGTTCTTCCCGGGCCCTTCCTCTGTCTCAAGGTATTTAGGTGGCTTGCTTTGAACAAGTGCAGCACATGCTGATGAACCAAGAACTCTATGCTGGCACCCATCTTCCCAAGCAGTTCTGAGGGGGCCTGCTTTAAACATGTGCAACACGTGCTGATGATGAAGCAAGAAGTCTTTACTGGCACCCATCTTCCCAAGCAGTTCTTAGGGGGCCTGCTTTAAACATGTGCAACACGTGCTGATGATGAAGCAAGAAGCCTATGCTGGTACCCATCTTACCAAGCAGTTCTTAGGGGCCTGCTTTAAACATGTGCAGCACGTGCTGATGATGAAGCAAGAAGCCTATGCTGGTACCCATCTTACCAAGCAGTTCTTCGGGGCCTGCTTTAAACATGTGCAGCACGTGCTGATGATGAAGCAAGAAGCCTTTACTGGTATCCATCTTTCCAAGCAGTTCTTAGGGGGCCTGCTTTGAACAGGTGCAGCGCCCGCTACGGATGCTGCCCCGGGAGGGCCGCCGGTGCCTGTAATGAACACCACGACGAGCAGCGCCCCCACCTCGCAACGTGACTCGCGCTGGAGAGTGGGAGCTTTAGCACTGGGGGCGGAGAGGCGAGGCACTCTACTAACTCGGGGTGATGCCACCCACGGCCAGAGCGGACTCCCGCCGCATTGCAGAAGAGAACGGGCTCCCTGGAGCATCCTCCCACAGAACATATCGGAATCCGCTCTGCCCATGTGGCGCGAGGGGTCCCCAGGCGCTTCGGCGGTCACGGGCCAAGGTAGGTGCCCGGTCAAGGACAGCGGGGGCGGCCTGGGGGGCTTAGAACCCACAGCCTGGCCACCGCTTAACATCTTCATTTTCTTTAAGAAATTAAGAAATTCAATAATGTGGAAGCCGCCTGCTGCGGTTACTTCACTATATCCCAAGAGGAGGAGGAGGGGGCGGGGTGAGGAGAAAGAGAGGAAACGAGGGAGAAAGAGGGAAAGGACCAAAAGGCTGAGGTGGGGGGGATGAGGGGGAGGGGGTAGTGAAGACGAGAGAGAGAGAGGGGTGGAGGAAGAGAGGGCAGGGACAAGCAGAGGGGTCAGAGAGTGGAGGCACAGCGAACGATACAGGGAGAGATGGGAAAAGAAGAGGGGGGGCATAAAAGCAGAGACTGGGGAGAAATGAAGAGCAGAGAGGAAAGACAAAGGTGGAGGGAGAAGGGGATAAGAAGAACAAAGAGACGAGAGAAAGTTAGAGGGAGAGAGGGGAAGAGGAGCAGGGATAATGTTAGAGGGAGAGAGGGAGAGAACGGCAGAGAGCAGGAGGAGGTGAGTGAGGTAGTGGGCAGGGAGAGAGAGAGACGAGGACGCTAAGAGCCCCCTTCTCTAAACCCAAGGCATCATGCCCCCACACACATCCCTTGATGAAGAGCGGGCGAGGGCATCATTCGATGTTAGCGGCCGGCGCAGGCCTGGCTGTGTGTATCCCGGGTACAGGGGCTGCTGTCCGGGGATGTACCCCGGGTACAGGGGCTGCTGTCCGGGGGTGTACCCCGGGTACAGGCAATGCTGTCCGGGGTGTACCCCGGGTACAGGCAATGCTGTCCGGGGATGTACCCCGGGTACAGGCAATGCTGTCCAGGGTGTACCCCGGGTACAGGCAATGCTGTCCGGGGTGTACCCCGGGTACAGGGGCTGCTGTCCGGGGATGTACCCCGGGTACAGGGGCTGCTGTCCAGGGTGTACCCCGGGTACAGGGGCTGCTGTCCAGGGTGTACCCCGGGTACAGGGGCTGCTGTCCGGGAGTGTACCCCGGGGTACAGGGGCTGCAGTCCGGGGTTGTACCCCGGGGTACAGGGGCTGCTGTCCGGGGATGTACCCCGGGTACAGGGGCTGCTGTCCAGGGTGTACCCCGGGTACAGGCAATGCTGTCCGGGGATGTACCCCGGGTACAGGCAATGCTGTCCAGGGTGTACCCCGGGTACAGGCAATGCTGTCCGGGGTGTACCCCGGGTACAGGGGCTGCTGTCCGGGGATGTACCCCGGGTACAGGGGCTGCTGTCCAGGGTGTACCCCGGGTACAGGGGCTGCTGTCCAGGGTGTGTCCCGGGTACAGGGGCTGCTGTCCGGGAGTGTACCCCGGGGTACAGGGGCTGCAGTCCGGGGTTGTACCCCGGGGTACAGGGGCTGCAGTCCGGGGTTGTACCCCGGGGTACAGGGGCTGCTGTCCGGGGATGTACCCCGGGTACAGGCAATGCTGTCCAGGGTGTACCCCGGGTACAGGGGCTGCTGTCCGGGGATGTACCCCGGGTACAGGGGCTGCTGTCCAGGGTGTACCCCGGGTACAGGGGCTGCTGTCCAGGGTGTGTCCCGGGTACAGGGGCTGCTGTCCGGGAGTGTACCCCGGGGTACAGGGGCTGCAGTCCGGGGTTGTACCCCGGGGTACAGGGGCTGCTGTCCGGGGATGTACCCCGGGTACAGGCAATGCTGTCCAGGGTGTACCCCGGGTACAGGCAATGCTGTCCAGGGTGTACCCCGGGTACAGGCAATGCTGTCCGGGGTGTACCCCGGGTACAGGGGCTGCTGTCCGGGGATGTACCCCGGGTACAGGGGCTGCTGTCCAGGGTGTACCCCGGGTACAGGGGCTGCTGTCCAGGGTGTGTCCCGGGTACAGGGGCTGCTGTCCGGGAGTGTACCCCGGGGTACAGGGGCTGCAGTCCGGGGTTGTACCCCGGGGTACAGGGGCTGCTGTCCGGGGATGTACCCCGGGTACAGGCAAAGCTGTCCAGGGTGTGCCCCGAGTACAGGCAATGCTGTCCAGGGTGTACCCCGGGCACAGGCAATGCTGTCCAGGGTGTGTCCCGGGTACAGGGGCTGTTGCCCAGGGAGTGCCTGGCTCCAGCACGATGAACATGGCGAACGCGTCACTGACCCAGTGAGTACAGCCCCCAGTCAATGATGAAGACGCACATCGGTGCTGGGCACCTACCGCCCATCTTGGCTAGAACTAGTCCGAGGATGGCTTGTTTCCGTGGACCCCAGGCTGCGGGCGGAGGAGAATCCGTGATTGGTTTCTGTCTTTCCCTCAGTACACAACAGAAGTGAGGCTGCACCCGGTACCTTCTCTCAGTACACAACAGAAGCAGCGAGGCTACGCCCGGTACCTTCCCTCAGTACACAGAAGAAGCGAGGCTACGCCCGGTACCTTCCCTCAGTACACAACAGAAGCGAGGCTGCACCCGGTACCTTCCCTCAGTACACAGAAGCAGGGAGGCTGCACCCGGTACCTTCCCTCAGTACACAGAAGCAGCGAGGTTACACCCGGTACCTTCCCTCAGTACACAGAAGCAGGGAGGCTACACCCGGTACCTTCCCTCAGTACACAACAGAAGTGAGGCTGCACCCGGTACCTTCCCTCAGTACACAGAAGCAGCGAGGCTACACCCGGTACCTTTCCTCAGTACACAGAAGCAGCGAGGCTACACCCGGTACCTTCCCTCAGTACACAGAAGCAGCGAGGCTACGCCCAGTACCTTCCCTCAGTACACAACAGAAGTCAGGCTGCACCCGGTACCTTCCCTCAGTACACAGAAGCAGCGAGGCTACACCTGGTACCTTCCCTCAGTACACAACAGAAGCAGCGAGGCTACACCCGGTACCTTCCCTCAGTACACAGAAGCAGGGAGGCTACACCCGGTACCTTCCCTCAGTACACAACAGAAGTGAGGCTGCACCCGGTACCTTCCCTCAGTACACAGAAGCAGGGAGGCTACGCCCGGTACCTTCCCTCAGTACACAACAGAAGTGAGGCTGCACCCGGTACCTTCCCTCAGTACACAGAAGCAGGGAGGCTACGCCCGGTACCTTCCCTCAGTACACAACAGAAGTCAGGCTGCACCCGGTACCTTCCCTCAGTACACAGAAGCAGGGAGGCTACGCCCGGTACCTTCCCTCAGTACACAACAGAAGTGAGGCTGCACCCGGTACCTTCCCTCAGTACACAGAAGCAGGGAGGCTAGGCCCGGTACCTTCCCTCAGTACACAACAGAAGTGAGGCTGCACCCGGTACCTTCCCTCAGTACACAGAAGCAGCGAGGCTACACCCGGTACCTTCCCTCAGTACACAACAGAAGTCAGGCTGCACCCGGTACCTTCCCTCAGTACACAACAGAAGCAGCGAGGCTACACCCGGTACCTTCCCTCAGTACACAACAGAAGTCAGGCTGCACCCGGTACCTTCCCTCAGTACACAACAGAAGTGAGGCTACACCCGGTACCTTCCCTCAGTACACAGAAGAAGCGAGGCTACACCCGGTACCTTCCCTCAGTACACAACAGAAGTGAGGCTGCACCCGGTACCTTCCCTCAGTACACAGAAGCAGGGAGGCTACGCCCGGTACCTTCCCTCAGTACACAGAAGCAGCGAGGCTACGCCCGGTACCTTCCCTCAGTACACAACAGAAGTCAGGCTGCACCCGGTACCTTCCCTCAGTACACAGAAGCAGCGAGGCTACACCCGGTACCTTCCCTCAGTACACAACAGAAGTCAGGCTGCACCCGGTACCTTCCCTCAGTAGACAGAAGAAGCGAGGCTGCGCCCGGTACCTTCCCTCAGTACACAACAGAAGTGAGGCTGCACCCGGTACCTTCCCTCAGTACACAGAAGCAGGGAGGCTACGCCCGGTACCTTCCCTCAGTACACAACAGAAGTGAGGCTGCACCCGGTACCTTCCCTCAGTACACAGAAGCAGGGAGGCTACGCCCAGTACCTTCCCTCAGTACACAACAGAAGTGAGGCTGCACCCGGTACCTTCCCTCAGTACACAGAAGCAGGGAGGCTACGCCCGGTACCTTCCCTCAGTACACAAAAGAAGTGAGGCTGCACCCGGTACCTTCCCTCAGTACACAGAAGAAGCGAGGCTACGCCCGGTTGGTTATTTTACTTGCATAGTGAGAGGAGGTGAGAATACACCCTGTTGGTTACTTTACTTTAGTAGACAGAAGAACTGAGGCTGCGCCAGGTTGGGTACCACGATGTATTAGACAGAGGAAGTGAAGGTGCATCATTCTGGAGCAGATACCCTATACCTGGAACAGTTTTCCAGCCAGGTCCACCCATGCCACTAATCTCAGACTCAGGAAGCCTCTTAAAATCTCGCTGCTCTTTTCCTATGAAGCAGGGGGGGTTCTATTTGGTCTATCAGAGCTGCAGCACCAAAACACTTGGTGTAAGGCCTAACAATAATGCTTGATCCGACTGTCTCTTGAGAACGACCACGAATCCCTCAATTAAAGCTGCGACTGAAGGCTGCGGGGGGAGGGAGAGCCACCAGTAGACTGGTGTCAGTGAGAGGAGGACTGCCAAGGCCACCAATGGTGCACATTTATGACCTTACTCCAGCACTGTGGCCGTGCGTCTTCTTTCAATCTTCTAATGGGAGCTCCACTTCCCTCTACTCTTGGTGTACACGGCTTCTACATTAGTACCGACTTACGGGCATGAAAAGAAGATAGAGGTTCCATATGGGAGACGCTAGCCTCACTTTAATTAGGTTTTGTTATGTTAGAGCTTATTAATAATGAAAGCACGCTATCGCCGTATGGTCTCTTGGCGCTACGCACGAGGAGCCAATAAGCCAGTTGAGTGACAGCAAGGTCTTTGAGGTCTGAGCTTCTCTCTGAAGAAGCGGTGTGGGTGATGCTCTAAGCATTGACGACTCAAGCTCCCCCGGACCAGAAGGGACCTGGTGGCCTCTACCCAGGAGGGGGAGGTAGAGGGGGCACTCAGCAACTCAGAGAGCTGTCATGGGTAGTGAGTCCCAGACTTCTGCAGCCAAGACTGGAAAGGGCTTTACCCCAAGAGTAGTTTTTCGGGATGTAGGAACGTTTAAAGTAAGTTTAGGATAAGATTGAAGGCAGTGTGGAGGCGGGTATCTCTTTATTTTTGACAGAAGTAAAACAGGTAATGGTCCAAACACGCATTTATCAACTAAGTAAAGCACTATGAAAGGTGTACGCTCTCCTTACTCTGCAGCCAGAGTAATGGCAAGTTATTATTCATCCCGAAGGCAGGGTTCAGGCTAGGAGAGTAGGATGGCGAAGAAGTCAACAGTTGCATGTGTGACTCATGTTTGCCTTTCTCTATAAAGTGAACATATTAACAATATGTAGCGTCGTAAAAATAAAAACACAAACGAGTACTACAATCAAATGTAAGATGAAATGTGTCAATCTGTATATTTTGGAACCAGTCAGACATGTCTTGGCTACTCCCACAGATAACCAAGAGACCAATTTCTTCAATGTCTTGGAATTCAAACTGAGTCGTTCTAGGATGTATGAATGATTTTAGTCTGTTACCGATGCTCAAAGACTCCATTTTAACAGTCATCAGTGAGATGTCCCTTGGCCAACATACACTTGGATGCCACGAGGCCTCACATCCACGTGCAGCAAGTTCACCCCCATCGATGAGTTCTACAAGGCTGCGACCCACCACAGTAGTAAAGGACAGCGTGAATCCTTAGCAGGGTCAATCGCTGGCTACGCAAGCAAGACGTAGGAAAGCTGCTCTAATTGTGCAGTGAATAACATTTTTCTAATGCATAATTGGTGCCTAGAAAGCCAAGGAGCGAGTTACTAACTCAAGACTAAGCAATGCATACCGCCAACAGCAACTTACCACTGAGCCACTTCAGTGAGCTAATTGTATCCAGTACTTGGGGAGACAGAAAAAGACACATGGAGTGAAAAGACAATCATCACAACGGTACTCAGGGAGGGGGCAGGGAAGACAGTCTACAATTCTCACTCTGTCCTTATCAGCGCCCACTGCTTACCTCAGGGTGCTGAGGTCTGTGAATTACAGATTTCAGGGGCCCTACATCTCACTATATCACACTCAGTCAGACGTCATACTGTCAGACACCTACATAGTTCAGGTACGGCCGGTAGACTCTTAAGACAGGTCACCAGTAGACCAGGTGGCTGAGTCTCTCGAGACACCGGAGCGACAAAAGAAAACAAAACGTGACCTGCCAGGCTGGGTCACAAATACACAGTCAAGTTGAGTGCTCTTCCCAGATTAATTCGTTTGAGATCAGGCCCAACCTGCAAACCAGACTTTGTGTTGTACAGTGGGTTCCACTGACACATGAACAGATGTTTGTTGTGTTCCAAAAATGGTCAACTAGATTGTGGTTCTAAACAACATACTGCATTCCCTGGACGCAAGTGATCCAAACCCTAGCTGCTCTCCAGCTTCTTTCAAACATGGATTTGTGCCAATCACCCACTCAACCCAGACCGGTTACATGCAGCCTAAACCCAGGCCTATTCCAAGTTTCTCCCACCCCATACCTGTGTCCTACGGACAGTCTTTGTTCCTGCATGATAGTGTCAAACGCCGCCAGGTAAACACCTGCGATCACGCGTGTCCACCTTGAAGCTGTATCAGCACAGTATTCTTCAGCTCCCGCAGGTGAGCATGCTTTCCTTGCGCACCCGCCATGTATCGTAGGAACGGGGTGACTCCTGCCATAGACTGCTGCTACCTGACACTTACAATAATGGAAGATCATCAAGCTTCTTACTACAGTCACTGACATTTACGTTACTCTAAATATAAGATGATTGAATCTCTTGACACTATACCAAGATCCATAATACTCCTTAACATCCTTGAAGAAGTCCGTGTTACCAAAAAACGCAAGGCAGCCATGGTGGACTATCTACAATAAAAGTGCTTTGTGTTAATAGTACATTCCAATTATGTCTTCAGGATTACTGTTTTCCAAGCTAGTGGGTTCAGCGTGAGCTACCTACAGCTAATGGTGCTGTTCCATCGACTAATGTCAAGTTTATGAATAATAATTGCATCTTCTAGCCATTCCAATAGCACTTTCGGTAGTAAGATGTTTCAATGATTAAAGCGCGCATTTCTAAAAGCAAAACAAAAAACCATTTTATTTTATCATCATCTGACTGTGCAGTTTACTGAATACATGCCATTTGGTTTTTGATGTGGAACAACATAGCTTCTCCTTCAAAGACAGTTCATTTGTAAGTCAAACTGTTAAAATAAATGTTCACAGGACAGCAGTACTGGTATTTTATTAGGTTTCCTTGTACCATACTGCAGTATGTCTGTGATGAGGAAATTGCATATCTTTAGCAATGCTCTTTCTGGTGAATACTCTATCTAACCACAGATTCCTCACCTTTTGAATTCCTCCAGGCGCCAGATTGGATGCAGAACTTTTCAACAATATCATCCGCATGCTGTCAGGTGGCGCTATCAAACTATGCACGGGGCTTGTACCTCATCTAGAGGTGACACACAACAAAGTATATAAGTACCACCCTGTAATGTTTAAATGGAATGTGTGTGCAGCCTTGTGCTACACACGTATGCTGGTTCGATCACGGAATGGCGCTGACGGCAGTTGCTGTTAGTCGCCCTCCTGGTCGCTTGTAAGAATAAACTCTCTTACTTACCTGCAGCGTGCAATTCAAGTTTCTTCACTGGTGCACATGGACTTCGGGACTGGGAGGAGAGGCGGCCAGATGGATTGTGGCCGTTCCAGTGTCCAAGGAGAAGCGACGTGTTGCGAGGCTGTAGTCGTGCTGTTTGCTCTGTCAGCAGCAATGATGATCCTTGCGGTTGTCAGCAATTCTTCAGGTTGGTTTTGTCCATGTGGGCGTATTTCCACAGATATCCAGGATATGTTTTGGTGATTTGTGGCTGCAGTTGGGTGTATCTGCGTGTCTAGAGCGCGTCCCGAGGGAGCTGCATACCTCGTTGCTCAGCAATCGCGTGTCTCGAGCATTGTTGATGTCAGCGCGTCTCAAGTGATTACCGGGTTTGTTGCTTACCAACTGAACTCTTATCAACGCGCTGGCAACTAAGGAACTTTCCCCTGCATTCTGCTCTGAAACCTGGTGTATGGTGCTACCTTTAGTTTTTCTTTTTGCTTCAATTATCAGCGACAGCCACACCTGTGTGTTTATGTGCCTGCTTTAAAAAATACATTTATATCCCTATCTAAAACACAAGGGGAAAAAAAATAAGTAATTAGAATAGAACTATTACAGTCAATAATTTCCTTCAATTGTCATATATTGTAACATGGAGGGGTTTGCAGCTGCAGCGTTCTTTCTTAATTCTCTGGGTGAACCACTCACGGCTTGGGAGAATTGGAAAGAAGGATTTAAAGCGTATGTTTTTTACTGTGGGTGATGATATTTTCACGGCATCTAGAAAACGTGCCATGTTAAAACATTGTTTAGGAGCTGAAGGCAGGCGCATTTTAAAATATTTGCCTGATCCTGAGGATGAAGACTTAGAAGAAAGAGACAAATATGACCTTGCCATGGAACAACTGGATGCAAATTTCGGGGAAAAAATAATAATGTGGTAGTGGATCGGTTTACATTTCTAAAGAGGTCTCAACTACCTGGCGAATCGGTGGAAAGTTATGTGGCTAGGTTGAGAGCCTTAGCATACTCATGTAATTACCAAAAATTTCAGAAAGAAATGCTAAGGGACCAGCTGGTTCTGAAAGCTCACAATAAGAAAATACAGGAAAAGCTATTAAACACTGAAGATTTAACTTTACAGTGGGCGCTAGACATAATGAAAAGAGCAGAAATAACAGATGAAGGTTTAAAAGAGTTGTCAGCTCGGACAGGAACAGTAAATTCTGTTCATCTTGATGGTGTTTAGTATAAAAAAAGGGCAAATGTGTACATTTACAAAGTTGGATGAAAAAAGCGATTTAACGTGTTTTAAGTGTGGCTTAAGGGGACATTTAGCGTCTGACTCACGTTGTCCTGCAATTGGTTAAATCTGTAGGAGGTGTAAGGCTAAGGGACACTCTGCACGAGTATGCAAGGAAAGATAATTTGGAGAAAGGAAAGCCAGGGGAGGTGGTCAATTCTGTGGAAAGTGACAAGATCGAAGAAGTAGGTCAAGAATACATTTTGCAAGTTGTGGACATCGGAAGTGTAAAGATTAATGGCTCTTATTGTGTCATTAGTATTAATGGCGTGGATCTAAGAGTGATGGCTGATTTGGGTGCATGATACACTTTAATTTAGAAAGAGTACATGTCAAGGTTTACTGAACTCGAATCAAACCTCCTGATGTGCATTTGGTAGCTTATGGTAATAAACCTATTGATTTGGTGGGATTCATGGAGGCCAAGCTGGAGTTCCAGGGTGGGGGTGTGACATCCAAGGTAAATTTTGTCGAGGCTGGTGCCAGTCTGTTGAGTTAAGTGAATATTGTGCAGAAACCCACTTTTGTGGAAGAATATCCACAGGAATTTAGGAGGGGTTGGGAAGACTGAAAGGATTCATGCACAAGATTATTCTGAAAAAAAATGCTATTCCCAAGGCACACAAGCCTCGCTCCATTCCTATTGTTATGAGAGAACCATTGGGTCAAGAATTAGCTAAGTTGTGTGATCAAGATGTTATTGAAGAAACTGAAGCATCAGAATGGCTAGCTCCAGTGGTGATTGTGAAGAAGAGTAGTGGGGAGTTACTTTTGTGTGTGGACCTCAGAGATCTTAATACACCCATCTGGGTTGATAGGCATCCTTTGCCAAATGTTGGCGAAATGCTGACTACATTAAAGGGGGCTAAAGTATTTTCCACGCTGGATTGATCATCTGCTTACCATCAGATAGTACTACATCCTGATTCTCGTACACTAACACCTGAAGGTGCTTTTAGATCTAAGCTCATGCCTTTTGGTTTAGTCTTCGCAGCAGCTGTTTTCCAGAGGGCTATGCATCACTTATTTAAAGATAAGATGTCTGTGACATATTTTCAGGACGATATTTTAGTGTTCGGGAAAGGCCAGAGTGAGCATGATCGCACTATGAGGACAGTTCTTGACATTTTGATGGATAGCGGACTAACTATCAAACAAGAGAAATGCAAAATTGATGTGCCTAGAGTGGAATACTTAGGTCATTAGATAGACCAGAAGGGTATTTCTCCAAAACTGAAATTGGTGTCAGCTATTGAAAATGCACCCTCTCCAAGAATCAAATATCAGCTCAGATCTTTTTTGGGCTTGGCCGAGTATTACTTGAGATTCATCTGTATGTTTGCTGACAAAACAAGGTGCATGAGGAGTTTGATGTGCAAAAAAGAGCAATTTGTGCGGAATGAGGAGTGAGTCAGAAGTTGTGGAACTGAAAAAATTGAGTGTTGCCGCACCTGCACTTAAACAGTTTGGCACCAAGGATCAAATTATTATTAACACAGATGCTCGTTCATTTGGTTTATGCCCAGTATTGTTACAAGTGAGGGAGGGCAAGGAAGTAACCACTGCATATGCATCAAGAGCTCATAAGGAGGCAGAAAAAAACTACTCCACAACAGAAAAAGAAGCTCTTGCTTGTTGGTGCGGTGTTATTTATTTTAGGAAATATGTTTGGGGTACGAATTTTATGATAAGGAATGATCATCAACCCCAGATTGATGTTTTCTCTACTAAAGGTGCTGGTAGAGCCACTCCTAGAGTAGCCCGTTGCGTGATGAGAATGTTGGAGTACAGTTATATACAACAGTATATGCCTGGTAAGAAGAATGTATTAGCTGATTGCTTATCTATGTTGCCTTCAAAGAATGAAGTAGAAGAGGATTCGTAACCAGAGGAAATGGTAGCGGATGTTGATATAGGTAGTCTTTCTGATGGTAGAATTCCTCATGATGAGTGGGTAATGGTCACGCAGGAAGATTTGGTTTTGCAGGAGGTTATGAAATACGTGCGCGAAGGGTGGCCAACAAGAGGAGTTGCTTCCATGGAAGCAGAGCACTTCCACCAAGAGTGTTGAATTATCTATGGTAGGTAGCATAGTGATGATAGGGGAACAATTTGTGGTTCCTGTTATGCTGCGTGGACCTGTGTTGAAACTTGCCCATTGAGGCCAATTGGGCATGAGTGTAACTAAGAGGCGCATTAGGTCGGAATTCTGGTGCCTGGCATGGACAGGGTTGTGGAACATCACGTCAGAGAATGTGTTTTGTGTGCCTGGAGTGACAAGTGTCAGAAGGTGGTAAAAAAGCCTCCTAATGATTCGAACAAATCTGACGGACCTTGGAAGAAGGTAGCCATTGATGTTATGAGACCACTGTATGCTTCAAGAAAGATACCTAAGTATGCACAAGTAGTGATTGATTATTTTTCAAGATGGCCAGTGGTAAATTTTGTGTAAAGGGTCACAACTGATGTAGTAGGGGATTTTTTAATCTATTTATTTGAAACTGAAGGAGTACCGGAAGCTATTGTGTCTGATAATGGGGTACAATTTGTGTCAAATGTCATTGCTGACTTTTTGAAAAAGTATGATATTGAACACATGAGAACATCAGTTTACTATCCTCAAAGCAATGGTCTTGTTGAGAGGTGGAACAGAACTTTGAAGGATAGTCTACAGTTGGCTATGAGCAGTGGTGAAGGTTGGCGTGAGGCGGTAAAGTATCTGATCTGGTCATACCGCACAACACCACATTATGTAACAGGGTTATCTCCGTTTGAAGTCAAGAGGGAAAGAAAGCGTAAGGCCTTACTATCAAAGGGGGTGGAAATTAAGAAAGTAAGGTGGGAAAGTGTAGACGATGCTCATGTAGTTGGTGATTGGGTTCGTGTTTTGAAAGAAGGCAGGGCCAACAAGTGTGGATCTAGATTTTCTGAGCCTTCGAGAGTTGTCAAAATGTATGAATATTTGTTGTTGTTAAGTGATGGGAACATGTGGAATCTCAACAAGGTGGTGAAAGTTCCTAAGTGTATTGATGCAAAGTGTTTTGATCAAAAAACGATTGCAGGTGTTCCTTCCGAATCCTTTCTTCTGGAAAACAGAGGACGTGTTCCACATCTGCAAGATAAGGCGATGCTAAAATTGCCTAGGAGATTTGATAGTTTGTAATGTGATAATGATTTAATAATTATTTATTGTACTGTATTGCAACCTTTGTGAGAGAAGGCAAAGATCAAATTGCCCGAAGGATCAGATGAGTTTGTAATGTAGACATGATTTAATGCTTATTTACTGTATTGTACTGTTTTGCAACATTATTAGGATGATCAAAATAATGAAGGAGAGGGATATGTAATGTTTAAATGGAATGTATGTGCAGCCTTGTTCTACACACGTATGCTGGTTCGATCGTGGAATGGTGCTGACGGCAGTTGTTGTTAGTCTCCTTCCCGGGCGCTTCTAAGAATAAACTCTTGTACTTACCTGCAGCGTGCAATTCAAGATTCTTCACACCCCTGTGAGCTGATACCAGTTTTCTTTTTCAACTCTTTTATGGCGTCAAAGTGGATAAATCATGACAGATTACAAACATGGCAGTGAGCTGAACCTATCTTTCGCACTTTTACAATTCTTAAAGTCCACTCCTCAGAATGGGGAAGATAGAGGGTAGGGAGGACTATGAAATTTGGAAAAGTATCCACCAGAATAAGTGTTACCAAAAGTACGTAACTTGTTTTTCTGACAGATAGGTGAACAGTGTGAGTGGCCTGAGTTGTGGACTTCACTCTAGGAAGACCTGCTGTAGATCTGAGTGGGTAACATGGGCATCTACAGACTTGGAGGTGAGACAGTAATACCTGGTGAAAGCGTGGACGGATGACCATGTCTCAGCCTGGCAGCTGTCCAACAATGTAACATCCTCTTCATTGCCATGGTAGTTACTATGACTATGGTAGAATGAGCACGAAGACTAGCAGGAGGCTTTTTCTGACCAGGGAATAACACATTTTTTTGCATAAGGTAATCAGTCTGGATGAAGTCTACTTGTGAACTGCAATTCTTTTTTTTAGCACCAGCAAAGCTGGTAATCCACCTGAAACTGTTAGTCTGAGGAAGTAAAAAAATGGCACAACTTTTTTGGGATCTAACCGGTGCTGCCGCTCCGTCACTTTAGAGGGTTGTTGGTTCCATGTGGCAGGGTGTCATCACTTTCGATACAAAGCATAAATTTATCAGAAAAGAAGGTAGTATGCAGAGGCTGCACTGAAAGTCGCATGAAGTTCATTGACACAACGTACACAGGTAATGGCAATGATGAAAACAGTTTTAATGGTCAAGAGCCTCAGAGGACAGCTGTGTATAGGCTCAAAAGCTTTACATGTCACAACTATGACACAACAAAGGGTGCAGATGGAAACATTAAGTCACAGGCCCAGGCTGCAAGATCTCAATTAGCAGATCTGCCTTGGTTTATACTATGGGAATCTGAAGGTCAAGAATTTCTGCAGCTCTTCACATGACCACTGCAAAAGAGGCACTTACCCCTTAGGGGCTGTAGTGGCAAGTCCAATTCTGTTGCATGTATCCAGGCCAATAGCATTTTGTACGTCACCTGTATAATGAGGGGGTAGTTAATTGACTGTCTCCTCCTCCTCTATTTATCATCGTCATGCACAACATTTTGAAGGCCCTGGAAAGTGGCAGAATCCGATCCACAAAAAAGCATTCAGTCTTCAGTAATAATGGAGTCAAGTCAGAGGCACTGCTCTTCCAGACCAAAGACTGTAATTTTGTAATCTTGTAACAAAACATCATCCAGGATTGGGACAAATAAGGTTCCTAATACAAAACAGGCCCTGGGGTTGAGTCTGGAATCAGCACCTCTAATGCAAAGACTGATGCCTGAGCATGTCACTGGTGAGGGCTTCAGCACAGGTTCTGACCAGCGCTGGCTGGGACCTACAAGTGGCAATCAATGGCAGGACAAGTCCTGCCAGCAGAAGTCAAACTGGGAGCCCTGGTGGATCCAAGGAACCAGATGGTTCCCCGGAAGAACCCAGAATCATCAGATACAGCTGTGGCATGGTCTCTTGGAAGGCCTCCCCCTTCTCGGAAACGCTGAGTGAATCAGGACCAAATTAGGAATGGGCTCAGAGTGAGACTACTGGGGACGAGTTAGGTTCTTCTGACTGACGAATGTACAACTTCTCCCCAGAGAGGGGAATGATGGGAAAAAGATGAATTGTGTTCTTACATCTATGATGGAACTTGCCTTTCAACTTAGTCATCCACTTGCCCAAAAACAGTGACTTGGAGCTTGACCAGGATCTAGAAGGGTAACAGGCTCAAGATCTGGAGCTGCATAGGGCCGGAGACTTGGAGAGCAATGTGCCTTGATTTTTTTATGTGCATACATGTACAGTACAGCATAGCCTCAAGCTCCTTGATAGCCTTTAAGCGCATCAGGGATCATTTGTCACAGGACAGTCATTCTGGGACCTTGACACCACATACAGGAGATATGGGATTCAGTAAATTACATCTTTTTTTTTTTTTGAATAGCGGCACGGTGTGAAGCCAGCAGGCTTCAGGAGAGGCATTTCACTAACACACCGATAAAAAAAAAAAAAAGAGATCGTCTGAGCTAGTAAAACACCAACAACTGCTGAGAGTGTAGCTCCGGATCATCGCTGAAGGGCGTTGAACCTGAAGAACTGTTGTTGGTGTGCATGGGTGCTGCCTACCAATGACCTTGTGCCATCACTCTCAAAGGTACATCGAGCGTGCTGTGGAGTCAGATAATGCCACCTGATACAGAGAGTGCATGTGGGCAATTGCTGAAAAGTTCCACTTGAAGTCTGGTGCATGGGGGAATTCAAAAGGTGAGGAATCTGCGGAAAGAGTATACAACAAACTGGACAGTCCTTAGACAGAGCTAACATATGCCATTGACATTGCTTCCTGAAATTAGACTTATCCAGCTATAACACTTTCATTGCTTTCTGATGTGCTTCCATGTGCTTCTTACGTCATTCCTGGAACTGCCTGAAATCCAGTACTGACCAAAATGTTCCTAGGGCGAACAGATGGCTCTTCCAGTCTATGGCAGGATAGGTACCTCTTCATAGCTTGGTAGAGGACACCCCTGGACAAGTGTTACATCGTTGCACTTAGGCTCCCATGGAAGCTCAACAATAGGAGCAAAGATTTCAAAACTACACTGCGTGACTTTATTAAAATCTCAAGCCTTATGATGGTGAAGGTCATATATTACTTAGCCCCTTTGTGGACACAGCTTTTATTATCAATGCTAGGACAAGTGGTTTTAGTAAAGATGCAGATGCTCCTATATGCCTTCCAAGGGTTGTTGTGTATCTTACCTAGGATGGTATTTCGAAAGCCTGATCCCATACCAATCTCTTTAATTGAGATAGCTACTCCCTAAGATTAAGTTAAACACCCTTAAGTTACCATATCAGGTTGATGGATTTACCCTCCCTGATTCTGAATGTTATTGTTTGGCATTCCAGTTACTTCACTTGTGTAGGTGATTGTAAGATTCCCCTGAATAACAAACAGAGGATGCTGGCTGGATGCCGCGCAAATGCTGCTCGGTCCACATTATGCATGACACCATGAAAACTTGTACAAGGAATTCAACATTTGATTTCTTGGATGATGTTTATTTGGGAGAGGATGGGAAGCAAAGTACTGAGCAGGGCCCTTTTCCTGCCAGATTTTGACATGCAGGGTCTTTCGCTTTCTGTAAACTGTGAAGTGAAGTCATCTGAAGGTGGCTTACAACTATCAAAGGTAAGCCCGCCTCCAGAAAATAGTGATAGAGGTATGGTTGGGTATTCCCAACGTCCGCAGATGAGCTGCAACCACCACCATCACCTTTGTGAACACCAGAGGTGCACTGGTAAGGCTAAATTGAAGTACAGAGAACTGAAAGTGCTTGTGCCTACCTGAAACCGGAGAGAATACGTAAGGGACTGCAGGATGGAAACAAGGAAGTATGCATTCTGCAAGACCAGCACTCCCATCCAGTCTCCTGGATCTAGAGCAGGCAGCACTTGGCCCAAGATGAGCATTCTGAATTTGTCCTTGCGGAAGAAGTTGCTCACAGTGCAAAGATGTAGAATGGGACGTAGGCCTCAGTCCTTTTTCGGCATCAGAAACTAAAAACCTCTGCTATTCCCTGATGCAAATATCTTTCTCTAGTCCTCCCTTGGTCAAGAGAGCCTCAACTTGAGGAGTATGGACAAGTGGTTCTCTGGTATGTATTGTGATCCAGGTAGTATGTTTGGGTGATAGGTCAAGAAGGGCAGAGAGTATCGGTGTTCCACAATCTGGAGTACTCATTGGTCTGATGTGATGTTCTACCATCTGGGGAGGTGAAAAGTGACACAACCTCCTACCAGGAGATTGTGTGCCACCAAGGACAATTTAAAGTGATTTTCCAGCAATTGTGGGCTAGGAGTTGGAATAGTGTATTGCCGCAGGGGGCCTGAACGCTATTGGCAGGCACCTCAGCCTCATCCTAGAAAGGGTAGGGTAGAATGTTGTGGCTGAGGTCAGTATTGGTGTTGCCTCTTCAGGTATCCATTACCGAAGCCTTGAAAGGGGCATTTGTTGTTGGGGGAACTGCTGAATAGGCTGATTTAGGCCTAGAGAGTTGGCTTTGCGCTCTTAATTTCTAAAAGGTAGTCCCTGCGCCTTTGCTGTAGAAAGTTTCAAGTCATCAAAGCGCATGTACATGAGGGACTGCTGCACATCAGACGAAAAGCCTGTTGAACAGATCCAGGCATGGCTCCTAAGCACCATGCTGGTCTCGACAGCCCTACCCAGACAGTCTGATGTGTCCAGGCCAGAATGGATGGTGTATTTTGCAGAATCCTGGCAGTCAAGGCTCAGATGTTGGAGCAAGTGTCTGACATGCTCAAGGACAGCTGGCACAAAGCCTGCCACTCTGTCCCACAGGGTGTGTGAATATTGTTCCAGAAGGCAGGAGACATTGATGGATCACAAGGCAAGGCTAGCACTGGAAAAGACAGGTTCACCAAATTTTCCAACCGCCTAGATTTCCTGTCAGATGTAGCGGTAGGGAATGATTCAGGTTGAGGCAAGTGGATGATGCCTGAACCACCAGACTCTCAAGGGCACGATGCTGGAGTAAGAAATCTGAATCCCCGGGCACAGGCCTGTGCTGCCTTGCCCCCTGTCTGTCTGTTTACCAAGAGGCAAGATCCTGGCTTTACCAAGGTGCCCATTAATATATCGGTGAGAGCCTCATTAAAATGGAGTAGAAGTTCCTGGGAGGTGGCTCCGGGGTTAAAGACCTCCATCGATAACGTTGGTTTTGACCTCCTGCATGCCAGTGCTAGATCAAGCACTCCCACTGCCCTTCTGATAAGAGCTGCAAACGAGGCCGGTTATTCAGTGGCCATAGGGTTTTTAAAATTCAGGTCAATGTCAGGGGAGGTGTCTAACCCACAGGCATCTTGTAGGTCCTCAAAAATATCAGATCCCTCATAAATGTAATCACCATCATCATAACATATTTCTGGATCCTAAATAAACTAACAGTGTTGTTCAGGGATGGAGTGAACTTCAAAATCTGATAAAACTGTTGAATTCGGGTCGTCTGTGACACCAGCATTGAGGCTTGTGCCGGTGGTGTCAGTCTCAGTGATGGAAAAGGATAGTGAGCCAGCAGCACCAGCCTCACGTTGATGGAAGGTAGTGCACTCGGCATTGTGGACGGAGCCACCAATGGGCCTCTGACAGGCTGTCACCTCAAATCCTTGGGGCCCCAAGGCACTCCAGTGGTATTCAGTAGGGTACCAAAAATAATAGTTACAGCCTCCTTCAGACATTGCATTTCATCTGCTGTGGCTGTCCCATGTGCCAGAAGGTTAAGGCGAGCCACTTCGGGAGCCTGCTCCGATGAGTGGCTCTGAAGCCAAGAGGTACCCTGGGCAACACGCTACTCTAAGCGATGTGGGTGGCAGGACGTCGGTGACTTGTGTTTGGCCTTTTTGTGTTTCTTGTGCAACTTATGTAACTTACATGAACTCCTATATCTCACTGTGAAGCTGTCTTGAGATTGGCACCGGGGATGGGTTCTTGTCTTCACTCTTAATTTTGACCAAAACCGCTTCTGTGACGTCCTCTGGAGATCAGCAACAGCGAGCTAGGCTTTATGGTGTCAAATCACTTTTCAATTCATTTTCTCAAAAGAGCACGACTGTGTCATATGAGGTGCGAAGGCACCAGAAGCAGATGTCTGTTGGTGACAGTCAAGTCACGGATTGAAACCTGTGATTCTGGGCCCGTATCTACTCACTGAAGAAAAATGTAGATGATTTTTCTGAGGACCCAAGGCTGTCAAAGCACTGCTAGCTCTGGATCCACGTTAGAAGGAGCAGAAAGAAGCAGACGTCAGTCGGTGGAGGTGGCGTACATATGGAGGGCTGGAGAGCAAGGATCTAAATGGAAAGCCACACACCCCCACCTTTCGACATGGTGGGAATTGCTGAAAAGTTTGGGGATCCAGTCTGGTGCCTGGGGAATTCACAAAGTGAGGAACCTGCATTTAGAAGTCTCTATCAGAATTCTTTTTAGGCTTTCAATATGATTGGTGCTCAGTGACATAGTTCAGATATCCGAGCATCGATCAACATGGGAGAAGTATGTTTTGAAAGGGTAGAACCGTTTTAATTGTGAGAAGAGTGGGAACACAAAATAGAAGAACATTGGTTATTATCTACTGAATTAAATTCCATTTATGACTTCCAAATGTAAGTCAGTGTGAAGACATTTTGCAAACCACCTGCTGTATCATATGATAATATGGGACACCAAATTTAAAGTTGTACCACTACCATTATTCCTAAACTCATATTCTTGAGCACATTTCATAAACGCATACCTTTCCTTCATACCCATTTCCCATTTCTTATTTCTTAGATTTTACCTAAAAAACAGATGCACAGTCAGAACACAATAACAAATAATTAGTAGCTGCAGTTCGATTGATAGCTCCATGTACTGTGTATTTTTAGAAAACCAACAAAAACTATATGTTCCTGCAACCAGAAAAGTCTGATGGATGAAACAGTATGTTACTTTTGCAAAATAATTTTTTACAAATGCAAGCACTGTTGCCTATGCCTATTTCTCTGTTTTCCTACTTAAAGTTTATTGTTTTTTTATTTCAGTTATTATGCTCTTTTAAGGATCTCTACAATCGATCTGAATAAAGATTTTTGACCGATTTCCGTTATTATTTTCTTAGGAACATCAATGAGTATTCTAAACAAATGACCCCTTGTTGAGTTTTTCTGAATTGTCTCTACTTTTCAGAAACGAATATCTTTACAAGTTCACCCATGGGTTTCACATTTGTTTCCACCAAAAACTGCAAACAGGTAGAAACCACCATAAGAGCAACAAAAATTGATTACCACTTAGAAAATTAAATAAATATGTGCTAAAAAGAATATTTCTGTTTACAACTTTGCATGTCCCTAGAAGCTGTGATTAGGGTGATCTTGAAATAGCAATTTTTTTGTTTATGTCATCATTAAATAAGAAAACATACTTCCTTGGTCAGGACATTAACAACAAAGCTAATTTTGACTGTTTTCTCGGTTCTCTCCAGATGAATCCACAAACACTGGGCTCTTTTATAATCTCCAACATGTGGGATAAAAAAGGATGGGACATATTTGGCCTGGATAACTGTTGTGGAAAAAAGTTACTAAGACGTATGTGTCAACTGCCCCAACCTCAAAAAAGGGTTCAGCATGTGGCGGGGAAGTGGTTAAAACATGAATGAAATGCTTCTACGTGGCAAGGAAGAGGAGAGCTTAACCATAAGAGCTGAAAAGTCCATTTCAGATGTCCTTGATTTTGGGAACTCAGATCTCTGGAAGCAATCAGCAGTGAAGAGCAGAGCCTGAGCAAGGAGAGAATGGAATGCCCTTTGCATTACTTAGAGAGATTTGAACTTCCATGTGTTCTGTCATCGGAAAGAAGAGATAAGATTCACTGCCTTATCCAAGTGAGAAGCCAAGGTCTTTGTGGTACCCTGTAAAGTACTGCTGGTGTGCACCAGATCAGTCAGTAGTTCATGTGAGATACAGTATTAGCAGTGATGTCTGAAAGCTCCTGAGGTAAAGCCATGTTATGGAGTCTCTCGAGAAGCTCTTGCTTTCCAGTGAGTTCATCTGGCCAAACATGAAACACAACATACAAGGTTTTTGTATGGCAAACATGTCTAATTTGCCTGCCAGGAACAAGTGTCTCAAAATTGTGAGAAATGGCCCTTCCCGTTTCATTAAATTCAGCTAAGAACATCAACTTTCTTCCTGGTCATTAACAAATTCTATGAGTTTTGGTGAACAAGACTCCAGACCTCTAACCATGCAGTGCCTGATCTGGGTAGACACATGCACATCTATTAACCACTCCCTTACCACAACCACAGCTCTTGGCACAGAGCCAGTGCCTACATCATGAGCCGTCCAGCGACCCGGGAAACCCCCAGGCCCTGCACTGCTTTCACTTGTTCTGTCGCTCTATGTCTAGGTGATCTTGCTCAGCAGATCAGGGTTATCTTGAAGGGAAGATAACGTGTAATGGCCATGATGAAGAATATAGGAGCCATTAGCTAGCAGTCCTTCTGAACAATTCAGAAAGACAAGTTCATGCCACCTCTGAGCTGACGGTCAGTGTAGTTTTCTCAAAATGAGTATAGTCTAGCATGAACACCTGACGTGCTGATTCTCTGTGTTCAACGCACTGAATGCATTTGAGCCACATATTGAATTATTTTGGCGCTCTAAAGAACAGTATGTAGTTGATATGTTGATGTAACCACACTGCATGGACCAGCTTTGGTGTGCACGCCTACACTATTGAGGTGGTGCACATGTGGTTTAAGTGGACTATTTGGTAAATGTTTTTAGTTTTACCGCAGTTGTCAATACATTCAGGTGGAGAATTAATGGACTGCCCTGATACTCTCAAACTACGTGGTGAGTAGGGTGATCTAGTAGAGAACTGATGCCTTATTGTGTACAGTCTCTCTACACGGACTGAGGATTCTTCTCTTTTTCTATACATGTGTGTTAGGCAGACGATAATGTGCTGATAAGACCCTTTCAGCCATTTCACATCAAAACTCTGAAAAGCCTTATTTAGGTCAGTTCGCACTTGCTATCGCTAGGTGATAATGTAGATATACAGACAATATCGCTATTCTGAACTATTCGAAATTCACTGATAAACCACAGGGTTCTGTAAGTGTTGTTGTTGTTGTATGTGCTTTGTATATTTGTCACTATTCGAACACTGTGTCGTCAGCACTCCGATCACACTGCATATTTCTTACCTTACTGATTAACAAGTTGTGGAAATAAACAAAAAAAGTGTCCTGTACTTATCAAAAATTGGTTTTCATTATTTAATAAGGATTGAAATGTACAACTGAGTTCAATACCTCAGAAGCATTCAAGTGGTATTCTGTCAAATGGGCCAGGTATGGAAAACTCTACACGCACTGTACTGGTTTCCAGTGGGCAAGAGTGTGTGGTTCAACGCTCCCAGCAATGCCCCCAAAGCCCAGCAGTCTCAGTCACCAGCACATCAATCCTGCTTCCATTTTAGAAGATGCTAAAGGCAGGAGTCATGTCATCTTAGATTAGCTAGTTGTGCCATTCTTCAAAAAGCTGATGACTCTCCAAGTCTGAGGAATGATTTCTCCTTTCCATGAGGGTGCAGTCGTTGTTATGGAATTTTAGAAGCGGCTTAAGCTAAAACCTATTGTTTGTCTTGTGTGTTCTGAGTTGAGCATCACTTCAGCTCCAAAAAGCCTAGGCATAAGCTTGCTTTGTGACACAGCAACTGGCGTAAGAGTCTGAAACTCCCTGCCTTCCGACGTGACAGTGTCCTATGGTGTTCTATCAGCTGAAAGCTTCACTGGTCTCAAACTAGGTAACCCAAAGAACAACATGCACACCACCTGAACTGGTTCTGTCTGTCAAGGAAGCCTAATCAATAGAATCATTCATTTACCCTTTCAATCAGGAGTATAGACAGTGCCCATACCTGGATGTCAACAAACATAAGGGCACATATCTTCATGAGACTCTATTTCCAAAGCATCAACTGTAACCACAGGTGCATCCATGCAGCAGCCGGCTTCTTCCAGAAAGGCGAAACATTATTGCCACTAAAAGTCATCCTCCTTGCAGTATCAAGTACAGCAAGAGAACACAGAGGATGCTGGGAAGAAAGCTAAAGGCAGAACATAAAGGAAGTGGGGAGAGTGATGAACTCTGTGCAACACCTCTGATAACTGTAAATTATTTGACATGCAGAGAAGCAACTGAAGGGGAAGTCTATAATCTGGTAAAACAGGCGGCAATCCAGACTTTAGCCTGATCCTGCCTTTGAAACTAGAGGAGATGCTGTAAGATAATTGGGCTGCATTTGGTGCAGATGACAGGACTGTCAGCCTCTATTCTCATCCACAACGGTGGCCATGACTGAGTTCACAGTGCTTGCAGGATTCAAGTGTGTTTAGTTTTTTTTTTTATTGCACAGATTATAGAACACACAAGAGGAAAAAAAGAAAAAAAACGCATTTGAACAAGAAAAAACATTAGTCTAGACACTCTAACATGAAATACAGGCCTTCCATCTGTGGATGAATTTACACACAGTACCTTCTGTGAGAGATGTCTGGCTCTCCACTTTAAAAGCAGTGTTAAAAGTTCTTTCCACCGACCCTGTGGTGCGGCTGCGGGGTCTTTTCACTTCTTTGTAATAAGTAAATTACCAAAAAGACATTACATAAAATGTTGTATCATCACTATAAATTCCCGCCGATATCACACACTATTGGATACCTTGGTCAAGTTTGAAAACCTCCCTCAAAATGACATTTTAGCAGACAGTATCCACTTGAGCGTGTGGACACTTACTCGCTTCCATCATTTTGTGAAATAAAATGGTGTAATGCAGAATGAAAAATGTCCTAGCTATCGTAACGGAAAGTTTCAATTCTATTAAGGACACGGAGGCGAGGATTACACTTGTTCCTTTCTCAACCAGCGTGCTTTCTCGGAATTAACACAGAATAGTAGTGCGAGCGGCCGCATTTTACAGTACGGGAGTGTCGTATACCCCCCTAGCCGCCTGAAGTTTGAACGCTCCAGCGGGGTCCGTATGATCAGCTTCACAGCAAGGTCAGCGCTGTATAGTTCCTTGGGACACCAACCCAGGCTGGTGGGTTTGGTTTTTCCTTTGCTATTACAATTGGCCCTTAAAACCAGTGATTGTTAGGTGTCCCCCGGTTATAGATCCTGAATAGGCACTGTGGGCTGGTTGAGATGAACTACCTGGGCCATCTCTAGCACTATGTTGCCAATAACAATGCAGGACTCTGCAGATACATACACTGAGGAGGAAAGTGTCAACTGCCTCCCTACTGACGAGAATTTGTGTGATGTGATTGAAGCATCCATTCATAAGGCTGTCTCTGATGTGGTGGTGCCTTTAGATTGCAAAAGTCATAAAGGGCACTGTACACTTGGCTTTTTCAAATGGTTTAATAAAATATGCGAAATATTAATGAGATTTGACCATAGGAGAATATTTAAGTTAGCCATGTAGACCATTTGTCTGCCAAAAGTGCTCTGTTATCAGGTTTAGCTTTAATGAGTTCAGAATAAAAATCAGAGGTAAGTGGTGCATTAGTATCAAATAAAGTTTTAAAGAAGCCTGTGCACGAAATGGAAGAGTCAGTATGACTTAATCTATAAAAACTGATCTGTAAATATTGCAAAACCACATTTTTATGAAGACTCAATTCTGCATGCAGATGGTGGAAAGGCTTCCATGATGTGTCATTGAACACACCCCTAGCTCCACTCCAAGCTCCTGGAAGTAGTTATCAAGTAAAAGTGCTGTTCATTCACATTAACAATGTAACGGTGTTAACACAGGCAGATATGGAATATGCAAAAAAGTTGTGAATTTCACACCAGGTCTTGCCTGAAATAGAGTTTTTAACTTTTTAATCCTCAAAGTTCAATAATAAGCGTTTTTGTTTTTTTTCATTTTACTTTTATTTGATGGAGAAGCGGCCCTGGGGCTTACTACTAGAATATAAAGCTTGCAATCACTGGCCACAGGAAGCCCAGAAATACAGTCTACAGCCAGTCAACCCCCACACTCCCCTCTGAGAATAGCAGGCCTGGGGAGTGTGATGGATCTCTGCAGGACTTTACTTTGCCTCGCTTTAGCGTCAGATAATAGTGTCAACTTTTTTTTTTTTAAAAAGGCAGAGGTATGTAAAGCGGTAGCAGATGGAATAAAAAAGGAATTTTGGGAGACTATAAATTTCACTGAAATTAATCCAGTCTATTAAGGAAATGGATGGTTGTCTTAGTCTTTCTGACTGAAATCTAGTGGAATGAAGCAGAGAAGTATGGTTACGATCGAAGTAATGACTGAGTTTGCCAAATATCGTACAGATGGTAATATGCATGTGTCATGTCCATCAGCTATTTCCATTTACATTTTGGTTTCATCAGCATATGCAGCAATAGAATAGGAGGATTTAAGCTGAAGACTGGAGGGGGCTGTGTTTGAAGTTGATGGTAGGGTTCCACATATAAAGTGAAAAAGTGCTGGTGAAAGTGGGCACTCTGGCCACGACTGAGTTCACAGTGGTTGCAGAGTGTAAGTTTCTGCAATCCAACGAATGAACGAAAAGCGGTGAAATCTATTTTGATGAATCTGAATTGAGTCTCTGGTGATGGAAGGATTTTAGAGTGACTAGTTGAGTGTTTGGAACTCTTTAATGCTCTCAGACATATTGTCATGGAAACTTGAGGAGATTGTGTCAGCCCAGGTGTGACACTTTATCTTCTGTATTGCAGATTTGTAAGCATGTTGTTGAGTTGTAGCCCTTCCCAGTAGCGGCTCATGGGGATTCGCGGGGCCGGGGGTGGGGGGTGCACATTAATACATTATTAAACTTTATTAAAGAAAAATAAAAAAATAAAAAAATTACCTTCTCTGCTGCTCCTCTCTCCCGTGTCGTTGCTCCAGGCACAGGTTCCCAGCTTGCCCTGCGCCAATCCGGACGCTGCTCAGAACAGCGTCAGGATTAGCTGGGAGCGCCCAGCCAGGGCGCTCCCAGGCAGACTGGGAGCCTGTGCAGGCTCTCTGGAGAGCCTATTGCACATGTATGTTTGGCCGGCCCGAGACGGCCAGCCAAACATATGCGCAGTGAGGGGGAGTGCTGTGCACGTGATGACGCAGAAAAAGAGGGTTCGACATATATTCATGTACACTGTGTAACCGACATATATATTGAAGTGTGATTTTAAGTAAAAGAAATAATGTACGAGGGAAATTGTGCCCTCGGGGCAGTTCGCCATCATTATAAACGAGCTTTATTAATCATGAAGTATTAAAAATGTATTAATCCGTCATAATCGCAAATGTACAGGGAGTGCAGAATTATTAGGCAAGTTGTATTTTTGAGGATTAATTTTATTATTGAACAACAACCATGTTCTCAATGAACCCAAAAAACTCATTAATATCAAAGCTGAATATTTTTGGAAGTAGTTTTTAGTTTGTTTTTAGTTTTAGCTATGTTAGGGGGATATCTGTGTGTGCAGGTGACTATTACTGTGCATAATTATTAGGCAACTTAACAAAAAAAATATATATACCCATTTCAATTATTTATTATTACCAGTGAAACCAATATAACATCTCAACATTCACAAATATACATTTCTGACATTCAAAAACAAAACAAAAACAAATCAGTGACCAATATAGCCACCTTTCTTTGCAAGGACACTCAAAAGCCTGCCATCCATGGATGCTGTCAGTGTTTTGATCTGTTCACCATCAACATTGCGTGCAGCAGCAACCACAGCCTCCCAGATACTGTTCAGAGAGGTGTACTGTTTTCCCTCCTTGTAAATCTCACATTTGATGATGGACCACAGGTTCTCAATGGGGTTCAGATCAGGTGAACAAGGAGGCCATGTCATTAGATTTCCTTCTTTTATACCCTTTCTTGCCAGCCACGCTGTGGAGTACTTGGACGCGTGTGATGGAGCATTGTCCTGCATGAAAATCATGTTTTTCTTGAAGGATGCAGACTTCTTCCTGTACCACTGCTTGAAGAAGGTGTCTTCCAGGAACTGGCAGTAGGACTGGGAGTTGAGCTTGACTCCATCCTCAACCCGAAAAGGCCCCACAAGCTCATCTTTGATGATACCAGCCCAAACCAGTACTCCACCTCCACCTTGCTGGCGTCTGAGTCGGACTGGAGCTCTCTGCCCTTTACCAATCCAGCCACGGGCCCATCCATCTGGCCCATCAAGACTCACTCTCATTTCATCAGTCCATAAAACCTTAGAAAAATCAGTCTTGAGATATTTCTTGGCCCAGTCTTGACGTTTCAGCTTGTGTGTCTTGTTCAGTGGTGGTCGTCTTTCAGCCTTTCTTACCTTGGCCATGTCTCTGAGTATTGCACACCCTGTGCTTTTGGGCACTCCAGTGATGTTGCAGCTCTGAAATATGGCCAAACTGGTGGCAAGTGGCATCGTGGCAGCTGCACGCTTGACTTTTCTCAGTTCATGGGCAGTTATTTTGCGCCTTGGTTTTTCCACACGCTTCTTGCGACCCTGTTGACTATTTTGAATGAAACGCTTGATTGTTCGATGATCACGCTTCAGAAGCTTTGCAATTTTAAGAGTGCTGCATCCCTCTGCAAGATATCTCACTATTTTTTACTTTTCTGAGCCTGTCAAGTCCTTCTTTTGACACATTTTGCCAAAGGAAAGGAAGTTGCCTAATAATTATGCACACCTGATATAGGGTGTTGATGTCATTAGACCACACCCCTTCTCATTACAGAGATGCACATCACCTAATATGCTTAATTGGTAGTAGGCTTTCGAGCCTATACAGCTTGGAGTAAGACAACATGCATAAAGAGGATGATGTGGTCAAAATACTCATTTGCCTAATAATTCTGCACTCCCTGTATGCCATGATTTCTTGTTTGAAAACTGTTTTGCTTAGCTTAAATTTAGTACAGGCTTTGGCCTAGTTGCTTGGTTTCAAATTCTAACTGCGTGATTCTTTTTTTCCTTGAATTAATGAAATATATTCTTGCTTGAAGTTGTATTTTTCCAGTAGAAACTGGCTGGTACACTTATCTCCAAGGTTTCGTGCTAGGCCAGTTACATCCCCTTTGATACAAGGTCAGTCTCTGCAGGTGCGGACAATGAAGGTACAGATAGTAAAATAATTGGCAAACCATGATACAATTTGTGTTCCAAGGCGCCAAGGACAGTGTATGCATAAATGGGCGCTAGTAAAAGACAATTTTGATTGGACAATTTGAAGCCAACCTATCAAGCCTCCAATGGAAGACCCTACAGAATTTGGAATGTTTCTTACTTAAACCCACCGGACAAAGAGAAGTCAGCCATTTTCCTCGATGCCAGTTTGAAGCCTGATGCCAGACTCCATTTTGGACGACACCCTGATGCCCTTTTCTCTATCTGAGAGAAAGAGACTTTAAGAATTCTCACCCTAGAGACTTTAACTTTGATTTGCCCCGTCTTGCCCATGCAGTAACTTTGCCCTATTCTCCTTGCCGTTGCAAGGAAGCTTGCCCTTAACTTTGCCCCTTTGAAATTTGCCCCATGCTGATCAACCGGTACCTGAAGGACGAAGACTTTTCTTGAATGCTGATTGTATTTGGTAAATATGAAAGGATAAATGTATTATGCATTGTGTTTTTTTTTCCTTTTAGGTACCAACTGCTATTTTGATAGGATCCTAGCTAGAACTTTTCCAAATTTGTGTTGACTAAATTCGTTTTGCATGAAGTCCCACATGCCAATGCTAATTAGAGGTTAGTCGAGGTATTCATTCAATGTACCATGAAGAATTGAAATCTTGTTATGCTGACCGAATGTATGCAATTAGTCAAATACAGTTAGTCACATTGGTGATTTGCATTGTTATAACAGAGTGTATCATTATTCAGATTTTACGTAGATTGCGTTTCTTCCGCCGTTATGGACAGCTAGTAATGTTCATATACATATATCAATTGGTTTTGAGACACATATATATCGTGCTAGCTTTGTTAATATAGGGAAATAAATTCACTAACTTTTAATAAACTGGTGTGGTTATTCATGACTGAAAGGTCATGGTGCGCAGAAATATCAACTGTTATTGATTTCTGATGTGTTATATTGATCTATTAATTGAGTATTGATTATCGATCACAACGGTTATTGATTATTGATTTGAGTGACTCGACTATTGAGGATGAGGAGAGCCCGACTCGGTTAAAAGATTTCACCGACCTCCAACGTGTCCAGGTACAGGTAATTTATAAGGGCTGGACGCGTTAACAGTAGATGGTAGCAGAGATTGATGGTTTAGCCCTTTGGGACCCCATCCGAACAATAGACAGAGTCAGGTTAGAATTTTCTTTGATAAAACAAGTTGGAGAAATGATGATGCCCTAAGTCCCCGATGACTTTCCCGGGATCTCGGAGCTTGCGAATGAGGAACATGCAGGTATGAGAACGGTCTCAGCGTTTCTAGTGACGGTATGAGTGAAGTTAGGGTTTCGCGCTTGCACAGCTTATCGCCGCAGATTAATTGAGAAGTTTGTGAGGATTTTAAGGGGGGTTAAAAGATATTAGAGGAGTGTTACTCCAAAGGTGTGAGAGTAGGGAAGTCGTCGAACTTCACATGTGTGTGGCGCTTTGAGCAGAAAAATTGTCCACGTGGTTGTTGATGTTGAGACGGGCCCTGCGAGGTCAAGAGACTCCGGAGTATGTTGAAAAGTGTATGTGACACTTGTTTGATGTTGTGATCTGGTCGGTTCAATAGGTTGATCGGGCGTGGTCAACAAGTCGGTATGAATGTTGCAGAGTGAAAGAAACTTCGACTTTGAGATTTGACGAATTCTAAAGTGCACTAGAATAGTTCATTGATCAGTTGAGAGTAAAGTTTGCGGGTCAAATTTTGCTTGCGAAAGTGGGAAACCGAGAAAGATGGAATAACTGCCGAGGCTAGTGAAAAATCCCTAAGGTTTCTGAAGCGGTTGTGTTACCCTTCCTGTAGTAAACCAACAGATCTGTTTTATTCTTTTGGTTAAGTGCTCGCGTTATATTGCAGAAATTAGTTTATGAGTGAAGCCGAATGAAAAGAGGACAAGCCGCAGGACTTTGTCAGCCGCAGTGTGTGAGTGTGACGTCACTAGGAGCCGCGCTGGGATAGGTCGGTTGGTGAGAAGGGTCGCGCACGGATTGGACGCAGTCCGTGAAGCTCAATTGGAAGGGGAAAGGCAAGCAAAGAGTATTCCGGGAATTAAAGTCACTTATTGATTACATATTGTCAGAAAAACAAAAGACGGAAGGATTTAATTTTTCAAAGCATTTAAGAGTGCCATGAGGGGAGATGTTTATATTAAAGCAAATGTAGGAGAAGAAACACCGCCTGAGGGTACACCAGCTTACATCGTCATTGAAGAAAAGGGTGTAGCGCCGTGTCTTTGGCTAAAGCAATGGTGCAAATTAACAGAAAAACATGGAAGTGTAGCGTTCCCTATCCACGGGTCGTTTAACCTAAGGGTTTTAGAAAATCTGAGGTTTGCGCTATACAACATGAAAGTACCCCCAAGGCCAGCACAGTTTGAGGCATTGGCAATTTGGGAGCTAATAGCTAGAAATCAACAACAAAAGAAATTTGAGACAAGAATAAGGAAAGTAGAAAAGACCCTAGCGGATGCTAGATGGGACAGCACACAAAAGGTTTGGAGATCAGACGTATTGCAGGGAATTAAATTGTTTCCAGCGATTGCCGAGGAAGAGGAGACGGAAGGAAGGAAAGCCACCTGTAAGACAAACAGGAGTCAGTCCAGGGAAGGAGAGAGCAATAGAAACTCGAAAAGGGGAGACGAGTCAGATGATGAGGAGTTCATTATACAATTACTGAATGATCGCCCACCACCATATGTGGAAAGCGAAAAAGGCTCAAGCATTAGTACTGCCCCTCCAGAACCAATACAGGGTAATGTGACGCCAAATTTGAGAAGATCTCAGAGGCCGAGCAGTTCTGACATGCCTTTCTCACCACGAATACCACGGGTTCAGAGGATGTACCCAGACGTGCCAACATTGACCTGCTGATAGCTATCAGCCACAGGTCCAAAGGCACTATTGCGATGAGCATAATGTGGGAATGACTTCCGATTCAATGGCGCAGGGAGGACAAAACTATCAGAGACCGACATTGATTCAAGCTGAATCAACACAGTTCTCGATGCCCCAAAAGCAGACACCAGAAGTGCGAGTGGTAGAAAGCCAGTTAGGTATGCCAGCAATGATGAACCACAATGTGGGGATTAACATGCCACAGAATTCGGGGAACAGACAGAATCCAGATGCAATATCTCTACCTATCACTGTAGGTCCACCAGTACCACTGTACATACAGGCAAATTCAAGCACCAGCGACCAAGGGTTAATGATACAGAATGGGACAGGGAGAAGATGCATAGAAACCACTCCAGAGACAACTCCGATAGCGGCACTGCCAAATGGATCTGGGTCCTTGTCGGAGTTTAGTCCAATTCCAATTTGTGCTCCGTCAACCGTGGTAAGGTCACATCCACCACTATTAGTACCGTTAACATCACAGACTGAAACATTACAGAAACCGTTGATGGCAGTTGATGTAACTGCTACATTGATGGGACTGAACGCGCAACAGTTGACACAATGGTTCAACAGCCTGAACTCCCCACAGAGTACATCAAGCGGGAAGGGAGAAGCATACCTGAATAAAATAAGGTTGGGTATGGAGGCAGACGAACTGGTAGAGGGAACAATGGGTTTGAACAGATTAGAATCATACACAGAGGAAGAACTAAGATACATGTGCCCTAGGATTACAAGAGAAGTGAGCAACATACATAAGAAGTTACAAGAAATTGCAGACAGAAACGAGATCGATATAGGTAAGACCAAACACCTGAGCAGAAGTTACAGGTTAGACTTTGAGACAAAAGATTTTGAACACATGAGATCCGCAGGGATGAAAACACACCTTAAAGAGATACTGCAGGGTGCACAGGTTTGGAGATGTTTAGACAAGTGGGAAAGCAGGTGGGTCAAGAAAAAGGATAAAAAGAAGGAAAACACTTCAGAACGAAGTGAGAAAAAACAACAGAATGACGATCTGATAACCATGTTACCAATGAGAGAGACAGCAGGGGGAAAACTTGTGCATGTACCATGGCACAGGTGCGATATTCAATCCTTTACGGATGACTTTCCCAAATTGAGAGAGAAGCCGATAGAGTGGTATCAACAAACGGATAGATTTGTGAAACTCGCGAAGTGTCTCTGGGAAGACCTGAATACCTTATTTGAAATTGTGGTTCCGGCTGATTTGTGGGAAGATTGTAAAAGGGCTGTAGGTTGGCCGACGAGTGAACCAGAGAGAGATAGGGACACAGGTGCGCCATCACCTATGGTAATGAGTTTGTACCACAAGGTGATCGAGCACTTGAAAACCAAGGTTGCGTCGAAAAATGTGGATTGGCAAAGGATTGACAGGACCGCTCAAGAGGTTAAAGAATCTATACATGCGTATTATGAGAGGTTGTTGAAAGCGTTTAAAAATTACAGTGGCACGGAAACAATTGAACCAAAAGACATGCTCCATTTTGTGTTCAGGTTTGTGGAAGGGCTGAGACCCGAAATTAGCCAGATGATTAAATCGCATTTGATTTGTTGGCAGTCAAAGTCGATCGATGAAGTGTTGAATTATGCAAAATACTGCAGTGATGAGATTGAGACAAAGCAGAAAAGATTGAAGGAAAAGGTGATGGTGATGCAGCTCAGAGCAGCTCAGACAGGTTTACAAGGTTTGCAAGGGTTTCAACAACAGATGCCGCAGCAGCAGCAACAGGGAAATGTTATGTTTCAGCCACAGATGAGAGGCAGAGGTCGAGGAGGTTTTGTGAATAATGGTCCAGATTTGAATACCGTTATGATTCCAAATGGTATACAGGCAATGAAGAAGGTGATGCCATGTCACACGTGCGGAATTGTCGGGCATTGGAAACGGGAGTGCCCAATGATGGTGCAGGAAGGTGTAGGTCAGCAAAACAATGATGTCAATGCATTTCAGACTATGAGAGGACCGAAACTGAGAGGTTCGAATCCAAATTTTCAAAACAATATGAACCAGATGCAGGGTCTACAACCCATGCAACCGCAACAGGTGCAAATGCCTTGTGTGCAAATGACACAATTGCAGCCAATGCAACAGCAGTTTCCTATGGTACCTAATCAGCAAATGCAAATACCCTTAGCACCAATGAATCAGCAGCAAGCAATGCTTCCTCAACAGGTCACAGGTCAAGGAATGAATCAAAATGACACAGTACATCAGTTCCCGTTACACAGTGAGAATGGAATAAACGATGCATGGGAGAGTGAAAGTTCAGATGAGGAGGGAAATTGTGTGCTTGCAGCATCCTTGGAAGTTGATCAAAAGGGCCCGTATGTGGAGGGAAGAGTTATGGGCCATCGTGTTTCATTCTTGGTTGACACAGGAGCTACACGTTCCACTGTTAGGAGCATTGAAGTACCAAATCTGCCACTTTCAGGGAGAACAGTTCAAGTAGTGGGAGTAGCAAACAGGTACCTGACGAACCCAATCACAGATCCAGTACAAGTCAGAATTGGTAACTATCAAGGGTCACATAATTTTGTGGTATGTGACTCAAGCCCGATATCACTGTTAGGGAGAGACCTATTGTGCAAATTGGGATGTTCGATTATGTGTTCGAACGATGGAATTAGAATTCAGACGAGCAGTGATGGGGAAGAAGAGGACAGTGTAGAAGGGGATGAGATGGAAACTGTCGATGAAGAATATCCTCTGATTACTCTTTTTCCGATGATCACTGAAGCAGATATTCCAGCTGAATTACGGGAAACAGTCGGAAAAGAAGTGTGGGATATGACAGGAAAAGAGGTGGGATTGGTGAAAGGAGTGGAACCAGTGATAGTGACCGTAAAACCCAATGTAACCTTTCCCCAGACCCCACAATACCATATGGCACAAGACACCCTCATGAAAGTCGCCCAACTCATTGACGAGTTTGTAAAACAGGGAGTACTGAAAGAAGTGTTAAGCAGTCCATGTAATTCACCAATCATGGGACTAATAAAGCCAAGTGGAAAGGTCCGAATTGTGCAGGACTTGAGGAAAATAAATGACATCATAATTAAATGCTGCCCTGTAGTACCAAATCCAGCAGTGATAATGTTTCAAGTCCCTTGCGATGCCGAGTGGTTCTCAGTCATCGACCTGTCACAAGCATTCTTTTCGGTGCCTCTTCATGAGGACAGCCAATTTCTCTTTTGTTTCAAATTCTTAGACAGAGTTTACAGTTGGTGTCGAATTCCTCAAGGGTTTTCGGAGTCACCGTCAATTTTCAATCAGATTCTAAAGAAAGACTTGGAAGCGTTAGAATTGCCATTCGAGTCAACCCTAGTACAGTACATTGATGACTTACTGATTGCATCCAAGACAGAAAGTGACTGCACAGCCGACACCATTGCCCTATTGAACCATTTGGGAAGGAATGGACACAAGGTGTCTCCTTCAAAATTGCAGTTCTGTCAGAAGAAAGTGAAATATTTGGGTCATCAAATAGAGAAAGGGTCACGGAGAATAATGAAGGAAAGAATAACAAGTGTACTTCAAATGAGTCCACCAAAGACGAGGAGGGAGGTGAGGAAGTTTTTGGGGATGGTGAGCTACTGTCGCCAATGGATTCCCAACTTCTCAACTCTAGCAAAACCTTTACTGAAACTGACCCAGAAGGATGCATTGGATGAAATTGAGCTGAAAGGAGATGAGATGGATGCTTTTATTGAATTGAAAGAATGCATGTGTAGGGCTCCAGCTTTAGGTATGCCTGATTACACAAAGCCTTTCACATTGTTTTGTCATGAACGTGATGCATGTTCCTTGTCTGTCTTGACCCAAGCCCATGGTGGCATAAACAGACCTGTAGCGTATTTTTCAGCTACTTTGGATCCGGTCGCAGCAGCACTGCCAGGGTGTTTGCGCGCCGTAGCAGCAGTTGGTATCAGCCTCACTCAGAGTGAAGGAATAGTGATGGGACACCCATTAACAGTCATGGTCCCTCACTCAGTCGAGATACTTTTGACACGCTCCCGAACACAGCACATGACTGGTGCTAGACTCACAAGGTACGAAACAATAATTCTGGGATCACCTAATGTGCAGCTGAAAAGGTGCACTACGTTGAATCCAGCAACCTTGTTTCCCAGTGAAAATGCTGAAATTGAGAACGCTGAAGACATCGAGCACGACTGTCTTCAGGTGACTGAATTTTGCACCAAACCAAGGCCTGATATCAAAGATACCAAATTAGAAGAAAATGATCAAATCATTTTTGTTGATGGTTCATGTTTAAGAGATGCACTGGGTGTATTGAAAGCAGGGTATGCTGTATGTACTGTAACAGGTGTTCTGGAAGCCTCTTGGCTTCAAGGGGTTTACTCTGCACAAGTAGCAGAATTGGTAGCTCTTACTAGAGCCTGCCAACTTTCTGCACTAATGAAAGTTACCATTTACACTGACAGCCAATATGGGTTTGGAATAGTGCATGATTTTGGACAATTGTGGTCACAGAGAGGCTTCATGACCTCTTCAGGATCACCAGTGAAAAATGGTGAAAGAATAAGAGAATTGTTACATGCCATTCAGTTACCAGGGGAAGTAGCAGTGGTGAAGTGCAGTGCACACTCGAAGGGACAAGACTATGTTTCCCTAGGAAAAGGATATGCGGATCAAGTCGCAAGGTTTTGCGCATTGAACTGTATATTGCTCAGGGATGAATGGAATTTGATAAGTGAACCAGAACTTGAACAAAGCGAAATATTTGCTCTAAAAGTTATAGATACAATGGCCGAATTGAAATCCCTACAGAAAGGTGTCAGTGAGGATGAAAAACTCTCGTGGACTAAATCACAATGTGTAAAGAGACTAGATGAATTATGGGTTTCAAGTGAAGGGAAATTTGTTCTTCCAAATAGCCTTTTGACACAGATAGCCAGATTTTACCATGGACAAGCTCATCTTGGGAGGGATGCCATGATTAGGTTATTTAAAACTGATTGGTTTAACCCCAAATTCCGTCAAGTTGCTGAAGCAGTTTGCCACCGCTGCGTCATTTGCCAACAGATGAACGCAGGGAAGGGAACAGTAGTAAATTTGAGCCACATTGGAAGAGCAGGGGGTCCATTCAGCAGGATGCAAATGGACTTCATTGAGATGCCTGTGCATGGAGGCTTGAAGTATGTGTTGGTGATTGTGTGCATTTTTAGTCACTGGATTGAAGCATACCCTACACGCAGAAACGACAGTCTCACAGTTGCAAAACTACTCTTGAGAGAGTTAATACCACGTTTCGGATTCCCGATCTCTTTAGAATCAGATAGGGGAAGTCACTTCAATAATGAAGTAATAAAATTGCTTTGTGCAGCACTGAACATTGAGCAAAAGCTGCATTGTAGCTACCGCCCTGAAGCATCAGGTCTAGTGGAGCAAATGAATGGCACATTGAAATCGAGAATGGCGAAAATATGTGCATCGACAAATTTGAAATGGCCTGACGCATTGCCTTTGGTACTAATGTCAATGAGAAACACCCCTGACAGAAAGACTGGATTGTCCCCACACGAGATTCTCATGGGCAGAGCTATGAGACTTCCAGCAGTTCCTGCAAATGCGCTTTTGAATATTACAGATGATATGGTGTTAGACTACTGCAAAGGTCTAGCTGATGTGGTTCGATCTTTCTCTCACCAGGTGGAGGCAACCACCTTGCCACCGATCCAAGGTCCAGGACACACCCTGAAAGCAGGTGACTGGGTCGTGATAAAGAAGCACATGAGGAAGTCGTGTTTGGAACCCCGTTGGAAAGGACCTTTCCAAGTGATTTTGACGACTACCACCGATGTGAAGTGTGCGGGAGTTCCCAACTGGATTCACGCCAGTCACACAAAGAGGGTGTTGTGTCCCACTGATGAGGAAGTTGAAGCGCTGAAACTGCCAGTACCTGATAACAAAGTGCCGAGCGCTGAGGCAGAGCAAAACAGAACTAGAAGCGAACAGGCAGAAATAGAGGAGGGAGAAATATTCTCTGAGGACGAAGCAACCGATTCACTTGGGGAAGACCAAGGAGGAGCCTCAGACACTGACGAAGCAGCTGAAGGTAACAAAGAGCCTGAAGCAGCTGAAAGTGACAAAGAGCCTGAAGAAAGCAACGGTGACAAAGGGCTCGAAAGAGGTGAAGAAGCAGGAGAGCCTGATCAGAGGAGGGCTTTCCCAGAAGCAGACGGTACAGAAAAAGAAAAGGAAAACCTGATTGACTCCCCAGAAGGAGAGGACAAGGCAGAACAGAACGAAACTGCTCAAACTTCTTCAGAAGAGATCGCAGGTCCATCAAGTGGACCTAGTGCAAAAAGAAGACCAAGTATATCACCAGTGAAACTGAGAACTAGAGAAACGTTGAACGACAGTGAAGGGCCAAGAGTGAAAGAGAAAAGAAAGGAAGTGTCTGTCGTGGTACCAACATCAAGTGAAGAAAAGGACTTGGCCAAAGAGGAAAGTACCAGTGAGACAGAATCAAAGAGAGATGCAAAACTGAAAAGAAAAAGGATACCGAGCAGGAGGTATTCCGGTCCGGAGTGGGCATACGTAGCCAATAACGATTGGTCAGACGAATTCGTATCCCTCAGCCTTGAGAACGAAGAGGCAGAACTTCATTTTGGAAATAAAAACTTTATGGACTCTGTTGATTGAAACCATTGATCACTTGATTGATTTTCTTTTACCGGCTAAGACATTGCTAACTTGACATTGCTAACCTGATTGACTTTTCAGCTGGCTAAGACATTGCTAACTTGATTGACTTTGAAACCGATTTTAAGACAACGCTGTTAACCGATAAGAGACTAAGCTGCTAAAGAAACTGTGTGACCATTGAACTCGTTCAGCTTTGTAAATACCTGCAACTTAGAAAAAAAAAAAAAAAAAAAAAACCTGCAAATACGCTTTGATAAAGTGTCTTCAGCTTTCTGATTCTATACAGATCATGACTAGCTTCACTACACAGGGGCGTAAAATGAAGTGTTGTAAATACATGTGTATAGGCTTACTGATCGCATGCGTACTAATAATTGTAGCAATAGTTCTTGGAATGCCTGGTAAAGGCGAGAGTGAGACGAATGATGCTTCTACTTCTAAACCTATTATCGTTACTGAACTAACAGCTCTGAAGAGACTCGAGCAAGACGAGAGACACTTGCATGATAAGAAGGAACTTTCATCTAACGTTTTCTATCGCTTACTGAGTGAGTATGTTGAGACCATGGATGCGAAAAATTGTTATGTGTGTACACAAATACCTACCTCAGTAGTGGAGGGGGTAACGTATCACAGCATGCCTCTCACGTATGGAATTAAATGTAGTATAGTAGCTTCCAGATTTTATGCTCAAAAAGACATTCATTATTTCTATACTAATTACGATGTTACATTTGCATATGTCCCCATAATAGGGCACCTAAGTAAGATAGCTAGAGATTGGTCTGCCAAATTAATGAGGGAATTTTTCGAACCAATGTCCCCTTTCCACACAGCTCACGCACATAGGGAGAACCTTACATGCTTGCTTTCACCAATAGAAATAGAATTTTTAGACCGCACTGATGACAGAAAGAACGAAATGAAGGAGAAATTAGAGAAGGAGTTGCACAAAAGGACGTCTGTAGATAATTATGCTTTTGCCGCAATAAAGACACAAGGGAAAATAGCCTTAGATACATTGCATGTGGGAAGATTTTGTATACATAGATTTCCATCATATTATGATACAGTTTTTGTGGGAACGAGTGAATGTAAACACACATATGCATTTCAACAAAAGTGGACGTTCATGCTGAATGGACAAGACCCAGTTATTCCTGGAGTATATTATATTTGTGGACTCAACGCCTATTATCGTCTTCCTAAAGGATGGTATGGGAGGTGTTATTTGGGAATATTGTTCCCAAAGGTTTACCAGTTAGATGACTTAAAGAAATTTCCAAGGCTGTCTGAATCACATCATGTTCAGAAAAGGGAGACAGCTGCTGGTGTGGTAGGAGATATATTTGGAGCTATGATTCCTTCAGTAGGAGTCATATTGAATTCAATCAAAATACGAAAGTTGTCTACTATTGTGGATAACATGCTGACAAAGTTTTCGGGAGCTATAATCCTGATGGATGCTGAACTCGCTGCAGAAAGAGCTATGACTCTTCAAAATCGGCTTGCCTTAGACATTCTTTTAGCAAAGGATGGCGGCGTTTGCAAAATGCTTGGTACGCGTCACTGTTGTACCTATATACCCGACAACAGTGGAAAAATTATAACAATGCTTACAAATTTAACTAGAGAAAGTGTAGATTTAAAGGAATTGAAAGAACCCGGAGTTTGGGAGAAAATTGGAAAAGGATTTGCTTCTGTGGGAAATTGGCTCAGCAACGTTTGGAACGGATTGTTACTAAAAATAGTAAAGGGAATATTAATAATATTAATTTGTCTATTAGGTTCTTGGGGAATATGGAAAGCTTTCAAAATGTTAAAAGCAAGGAACAAAAGAAAAAGAGAAGAGAAAATAGAGAACAAAATGGTGGAAATTTATAGGGAGAAGTCAAAAGGGACTAAAAGAAAAAGGGAATTGACTGAAGTGCCAAATTACTATACAGAATTTTAATGGAATAAAATTTGTGGGTAGATTTGATGTGATGACATAATTAGTCATCAGAGGAGGGATTGATGACGCAGAAAAAGAGGGTTCGACATATATTCATGTACACTGTGTAACCGACATATATATTGAAGTGTGATTTTAAGTAAAAGAAATAATGTACGAGGGAAATTGTGCCCTCGGGGCAGTTCGCCATCATTATAAACGAGCTTTATTAATCATGAAGTATTAAAAATGTATTAATCCGTCATAATCGCAAATGTATGCCATGATTTCTTGTTTGAAAACTTTTTTGCTTAGCTTAAATTTAGTACAGGCTTTGGCCTAGTTGCTTGGTTTCAAATTCTAACTGCGTGATTCTTTTTTTCCTTGAATTAATGAAATATATTCTTGCTTGAAGTTGTATTTTTCCAGTAGAAACTGGCTGGTACACTTATCTCCAAGGTTTCGTGCTAGGCCGGTTACATCCCCTTTGATACAAGGTCAGTCTCTGCAGGTGCGGACAATGAAGGTACAGATAGTAAAATAATTGGCAAACCATGATACAATTTGTGTTCCAAGGCGCCAAGGACAGTGTATGCATAAATGGGCGCTAGTAAAAGACAATTTTGATTGGACAATTTGAAGCCAACCTATGAACCCTCCAATGGAAGACCCTACAGAATTTGGAATGTTTCTTACTTAAACCCACCGGACAAAGAGAAGTCAGCCATTTTCCTCGATGCCAGTTTGAAGCCTGATGCCAGACTCCATTTTGGACGACACCCTGATGCCCTTTTCTCTATCTGAGAGAAAGAGACTTTAAGAATTCTCACCTTAGAGACTTTAACTTTGATTTGCCCCGTCTTGCCCATGCAGTAACTTTGCCCTATTCTCCTTGCCGTTGCAAGGAAGCCTGCCCTTAACTTTGCCCCTTTGAAATTTGCCCCATGCTGATCAACCGGTACCTGAAGGACGAAGACTTTTCTTGAATGCTGATTGTATTTGGTAAATATGAAAGGATAAATGTATTATGCATTGTGTTTTTTTTTCCTTTTAGGTACCAACTGCTATTTTGATAGGATCCTAGCTAGAACTTTTCCAAATTTGTGTTGACTAAATTCGTTTTGCATGAAGTCCCACATGCCAATGCTAATTAGAGGTTAGTCGAGGTATTCATTCAATGTACCATGAAGAATTGAAATCTTGTTATGCTGACCGAATGTATGCAATTAGTCAAATACAGTTAGTCACATTGGTGATTTGCATTGCTATAACAGAGTGTATCATTATTCAGATTTTACGTAGATTGCGTTTCTTCCGCCGTTATGGACAGCTAGTAATGTTCATATACATATATCAATTGGTTTTGAGACACATATATATCGTGCTAGCTTTGTTAATATAGGGAAATAAATTCACTAACTTTTAATAAACTGGTGTGGTTATTCATGACTGAAAGGTCATGGTGCGCAGAAATATCAACTGTTATTGATTTCTGATGTGTTATATTGATCTATTAATTGAGTATTGATTATCGATCACAACGGTTATTGATTATTGATTTGAGTGACTCGACTATTGAGGATGAGGAGAGCCCGACTCGGTTAAAAGATTTCACCGACCTCCAACGTGTCCAGGTACAGGTAATTTATAAGGGCTGGACGCGTTAACACACGTCACCCCCATGGCCCCACTCCTTTCAAAGAAAAGGATAATAAACATAGTTTACTATCCTTTTCTTTGAAAGGTTTTGCAGCTGCCGGCGGGGGTCAACGCTCCTCCGCTCTTATGGAGGAGCCACCCCTGCCCCTTCCGTTGCTTGAGGACATCAAGGCCAGAACTGGAGACGATCACTTCATAGTTCAAGCCATAAACGCTTAGGTAAGTGGCATAGGCTGCTGGTGTAAAGGTACTGTTACATTCACCACCTGTGCAAAGGGTTATCAGTGAGCCTGTTGAGGTTCTACACATTTCTTTAAGTTAAGTTAAAGGCCATTTAATTAGTGTCTCTCATGACTGAAAATGAACTCTGTTCCAACAGTGACTCATTCCATGTGGTCTTGGATTTGGCAATATGAACATTCGGACTGAATGCTAGAAACGGACTGAAAGGTGGTAAGAGCAGATCATGAGTATTATGGTCTTAAGGATCCTGGGTGAGTCACAGCTCAAAACCAGGAGTCTCTTCCCTTCTGACACACATTACGAACTCGGATATAAATGACAAACCATGGTCGTGATAGCCCATTACAGAGCGGTTTACTGCTGCTCGTTTTTACAGCTTAAAGCAAAGCCCTTTTATTGGGAAACGTCCTTCACAACCCGTCCTTAACAACGCAGCCGCTTCCCACGCAAGCGTAACCACTCTTGCCGAAACAAGACATGGAAAAAGCCACGCGTTGTTCAGTAGAGGCCGCGGTGAGGTTAGTGGGCTGGGGTAGGGAGGGTGGATTAAGGAATTGGGGTGGGGGGTCAGGCTATTTTTTTTTGTTAAAGGGCAGGGTGGGGGTTTGAGTATTTTCTTTTCTTTAGGGTGGCAGGGTCGGGCCATTTTTTTTTTTTTTTTTTTTTAGGGGTGGGGGGGTTAGGTATTTTTTTTAGGGCTTAGGGTGGGGGTGGGGTAGTTTATTTTTAAAGGGGTGAGGGAAGCTTTAAGGAAGGGCAGGAGGAGAGAAGAGGAGGAAGGTTTGGGAGAGGACGCAGTGAGGTAAGTCGGGTTGGGGAAGGGGTGGTGGGTAGTTTCTAGTGGTGGGGGTTCATTTAGGGCTTAGGGTGGCTGGGAGTTGTCAGGGTACTTTAGTTTTTAGTGACAATGGTGCGGTTCAGGGTAGTTTTTTTTTTTAAGAGCTCAGGGGAGGGTGGGGGGACGGGGTAATTTAGTATTAAGGGGCAGGGGTGGGCGGTCGGGATAGTTTTTGTTTTTTAGGGCTTAGGGTGTGCGGTGGGTCGGGGTAGTTTACTTATTAGGGGGGAGGTTTTAGGGCTCAGGGGGTCTGGGTAGCTTAGTTCTTAGGGGTGGAGGTGGGTGTCGAGATCGCTTTTTTTAGGGATCAGGGCGGGTGGTGGGTGTTGGGGTAGTTTAGTTTTATGGGGCAAGGGTAGTTTTTTTTCAGGGTTCAGGTTGGGTGGGAGGGTTGGGGTGCTCTAGTTCTTAGTGGCGGGGTTGGGATAGATTTTTCTTTAGGGCTCAGGGTGGGGGGGGGCTCGTCAGGGTAGTTTAGGTATTAGTGGTGGGTAGTTTTAGGCCTCAGGGCGGGTGGGGGGGCTGCATGATAGAACCGTTTTGCATGCCATTTCCACACGTGCCTTTACTTGGCATGCTTTTACAACGAAATTCGTCATAAAGGCATGCGTGGTAAAGGCATGCATGGAAACGACGCGGTTGTGGTTCTGACTACGTTGTTAAGGCATGCGTTGTTCTGGCATGCGTGGCTCCATCATACAATCCCTGTTATCAGCTTAATGCTTCTTTTGACCAGAACGTGGTGCTCCCCTGGGATCACTCGAGAGCTCCCTGGGGGTCCACCCCCCCAGTTCCAAGACCCCCTGCTCTAAGTGGATTAAGTAAGTGAACAGGATGGCGAGGGCAGCCCGGCCGCTGTGCTGGTCACACAGAGGAAAAGTGATCATTAAGTTAAATAGGCTCATTAATTTTCAAGCTGCTCTTCCGCCACTGACCGGGCAATATTTATTATGCTCTGTCACATGTCAAAAGTGCAACTGAGATGTGAATCAGTTCATGGCCAAGGTGGCAGCTAAGGTGGAGATGTTACCATAGGTTCCCTCCAGACATTGCTCCTGAAAGGAAGCAATAAGTAGGTAATGTGTAAGAATCTGTGCACAAGTGTCCTGTGATTCCAGATGTAAAGTGTAATACTGTGCGTCATCTCATGTGGCTCTCCATGTGGACTCGTTTCACACTGGAGGCAGCACACGGTGGATGTTATACATATGACTGAGGATGCAAGGAGCAGGAGCCAGGGACAAGGTCTTTATTGTGCTTCAACCAGCTCATTCCGTTCTTCCCAATCCGTGGGGCAGGCGATGCGCCCTCTTCGCTCTGACAAAGTTATGACCTTAGGCAGACACTTAAGAGCTGAACGTTCATAGTGCAGCAGCATTTCATGCATATACAGACCCATCAGTGTGTGCACTCTGATTCTGTGATCATGCTTAAACCTACTCCTTGCAGGACACAGTTCCCTCAGGCTGAGACACTAAAATAACAGAACATCTTGCTAAAGTCTCAGCCACTGGGATGCAAGTGGATTACCTAGACCCTCCACCCACGGAAAAGTGCTGTGATCATTATATGTCACTGCAGTTACATGATTGGATTTAACTGCTGTAGATCAATTTATTACACAGTCTATTCGGTGTTTCTGTATATAAAAGAAGCAGTTTCCCAGTAAAATGGATAGTCTCTTTCACAAGTATAACAACGCACTGCAATACCTTTGGAACGTTACTTCTGATTATTTAGGGAAATTAGCAAGATAGATTTTATATTCAGACTTCATATCGGGCGGTTTATCTGATGGCCATCCAATGAGGCTCTGTAACTTCAGACTGCTTTTTACTAAGGACTCAAATAATGGTGCAGAGAAAAACTTGAGAACTAGTGATAGAATGATAAACTAAGATGGGATAACCACTGGCCAAGAGACCTGAAGGTGGCCAGGGTGAAATTTGAATGGATCCATGGCATATGCTTCTTCTCAAAATACTGACTTGTTATTAGGAGAGAATTAGTCTGCTGCCCAGGGGAAAAGCCACATGTTGATATTAACACTGTTTAAGGTGAGCACCTGTACCCCGTTGATGGCTTCATCTTCAGGTTCACCGAACTGACTGTCCCCACCCAGGCATGCTAAGAAGTGCTACAGACACGCATCATTTTGGGGCACTGTTGATCGCCCCCGTCTACATTTAGGGAGATTGCAGAGGTCAGCTCAGGCTCAAACCAAGAACAGTGATGAACCTAGAATGATGAGCACCCCCATGAGAGCAGAGCCCTGCAGCTGGACCAACGCAGAGCAGCATGTGCTCCCCATGAGAGCGGAGCCCTGCAGCGGGACCAACGCAGAGCAGCATGTGCTCCCCATGAGAGCGGAGCCCTGCAGCGGGACCAACGCAGAGCAGCATGTGCTCCCCATGAGAGCAGAGCCCTGCAGCGGGACCAACGCAGAGCAGCATGTGCTCCCCATGAGAGCAGAGCCCTGCAGCGGGACCAACGCAGAGCAGAGCCCTGCAGCGGGACCAACGCAGAGCAGAGCCCTGCAGCGGGCCCAACGCAGAGCAGCATGTGTTCCCCATGAGAGCAGAGCCCTGCAGCTGGGCCAACGCAGAGCAGCATGTGCTCCCCATGAGAGCAGAGCCCTGCAGCGGGGCCAACGCAGAGCAGCATGTGCTCCCCATGAGAGCAGAGCCCTGCAGCGGGACCAACGCAGAGCAGCATGTGCTCCCCATGAGAGCAGAGCCCTGCAGCGGGGCCAACGCAGAGCAGCATGTGCTCCCCATGAGAGCAGAGCCCTGCAGCGGGACCAACGCAGAGCAGCATGTGCTCTTGTTAGAACTTCAGGATCAGTGGGGGGGGGCGTGTGATCCCTGAAGAGAGATGAATAACATCAAGTGATCGCACCTCACTAGGATAAAAGCATACTGCGAAACACTGGCCTAACATTACTTGAAATACTGCGTTTTGGTTTGTTCTATCAGCAAAGTGAGGCACTCTGAGTGGCAACATGCTGACAACAGGAAGGGGCATCTTAGGATGTGCTCCCTCAAACAGCACCCTCTGCGTAAGCATTTGCATACTGAATTGAGGAGCTCTACTGAGAGGCGACATAACAGGGAGGGGCATCTTAGGACACGCTCCCTCCGAGAGTGCACACAGCTCCCTAGAGCAGGCTCCTCAACGTAAGCATTTGCATTACTGAATTGAGGAGCTCTACTGAGAGCACACGCAGCAGATCCAAGACGCTCCCCAGAGGGGGCTCCTCAGCATGAGCAACTGAGTAGTGAAGTAAGGAGCAGCCCAGGAGGCAAGGCTGGTAATAACTATGAAGTGTTCCATGAGTCCACTCAGTGCTCCAAAGGAGAGCACTTCAGCACAGCTTGGGTCGGTACATCCAGTAAGGAAGGAAGCACCGTTGAGGGACCCTACTGCACTCCTAGGCAGTTCAATAGCTTTCCTCATCACACTGTCCCCCATCAGTTGCGCAGGCATTTCCTTCTTATTAGAAAGAGCGGAGGTGAACAAAATGTCTTACAGACACTGCTACACTGCTTGGTATCCATCCACGCCTAGCTAGATAGGATGCACACAATGAAATGTCTGCAAACTCCTTCGTCCTGGCAGCAGGCTCTACAAATGCTTAAAAAAATTAAGACCTACTCTGACTGGACACAAGGTACAGAGATGTGAGCAGGTCTTGCTTTAGCTTTAATTCAGCTTCTGACACACCATCCTGGTGAAGGTATCTCAAGGAAGTGGTACTTCACCAATGTGCTTCCATAACCAGATGCAGTTAAACATGCTTCTCAGAGGTAGCATGGAGAAAGCTTTTGATGAGAGTTCATGACTTGTAAAGTCTAGCCCCATTGTGGGCTCAGACTAAGCTGTGCTATACCTACAAAAAGTTAACACGTTTCCTCAATTAAAGTTTTTTTCTTGTTTTAAAGCTCACCTTTTTGCTCCTTCCACTGGGGGCAACAGAATCACGAAAGCAGGTAATGGAACATCAATACATTTTCTAAGTAATGCCCCACTCTGGCCATCATCTTGCTTCCCAGAGAGGCAACCACAACACTAAAATATCTATTAAGTTAGAGTGCTTTCTAGATTTTTCTGGCTCTCTTCTCTAGGGACTTGAATGGTTCCTCATACCATCAATGGAAACAGACATCTTTCAGGCCAGTGAAACTGGAACTAAAAGGCTCCCACAATTTATGAACACCAGTGATAACCCACAAATATCAAGTTGTTTTTTTGCAGTTGCTTGTCAGGCAAACAGAACGTAAAGAGTCACATACATGAAAACAAGACTGGTCAAGTAATAACAAAAAGTGACAAATTAGATGCATCAATTTCCCAGTACACACACTAGCTCAGGCTTCTCCAACAACTAGCTTGCGAGCTACTGGTAGCTATCCAGCTGCATATCTGAGACAAAATGGTGTGTATTTTCACAACTCGTGATCTGATGTTTGGAAAAAAAGGTTAGATTTTTGAGTGATAAACAAAGGCGTTGGGGAGACTTGTTAGTGTGATTATTATCTTAGTACCAGAGGCTTTGCAGTTATAGCTGTCAAGCATATACAATGTTGAAGCATTCCAAATTGATAAAGCTTTTTCACAATAATGCTGGCAACCTTTCCGGATGAACTTGGGTCATCGCTGCTGGTAATATGCATGGAGTGGCAATCTAGTCTAATGTGGTCACTTATTATTACACATAATGTTAGTAGCTCAATGTGTTTTATATTTAAAGGAAGTAGCTCTTATTAAAAAAAAAGGTTGAAGACCACTTTTCTAGCCTTACTTCTCTGCTACCTATCGCAAATTGTAAAGAAAATTAATTTGGGTCATGTGTAGTGACATGTTGAGTATCACTTAAGTGTGGACATTTTCTATTTTGCACCGTAATGGCTATCATTTCTCAGGATGCTCAATGTATCCCTCTACTTCTTCGACTTCAGCATGGACAGTAGCTCACCCGACCAGTCTTTACATTCCACAGCAATTTGGAGCAACACCCTCAATGTATTTTATCCTGAAAACTAATTTGATATCCTCGTCTTGAGTCAAGACAGTAAATCAAAGAGCACAACCCTTATAAGTAAACATCTGAAGAACCACTTACCCTCCATGGCATATTTCATATCCTGTGCAAAGAGGCCCCACATGACTTCGGCACTGATCTTCCCCACACTCAGTTCCTGAGGAAACCTGCAAAGGATGAAGGCATTGTTTGGTCTTTGACATGAGCCTGAACTAAACTTGTCTGATCCGCACCTCAATCATGCAAGTAGAATCTTGCGTAGCGCGTTGGATTCCAAAACTAGGATCAAATATCTTTCAAAGCAAGCACCCTCTATCTACTCGATGCCTAATTTCCCAAGGCCTGGCCTCCAGCACGGCACACTGGATGAAGTGGGGTCCTGAAGCTGCAGGGCTCCGGAGTTCCACATCCAATGTCACAATCTAAATGTGCCCTTCTATATCTACAATACATCTGTCAGGTCCAAGCCTGCATTCACGCCTTGGGGTGCCTCCTCTACTGGAGATGCTTACAAGTCAACCTCACATAACTATGCCAAACTGAAGCCACTCTGTACTGACAGATTTGTCTCTATATAATGCAAGTGTCACATCATGGATGCTTAAGCTTCAATTTACATTGGTCTTTGAGTGCAATACACCCAGCTTTAGGTTTTGAATATATATTAGGAAACCTAATGAGCACTGTTTTTCCGATGTACTGAACCCAGACTACTTTCTCATTTAAATTGACTTGCATCATCTGTGTTGCTCATCAGCTGACCATTTGCTCCAAACCTCACATTAGTGGTTCATGAAGTACGATCAGCATTCACAACACTCATAAGTAACTAGATAAGCTTTGAAAATAGTATATTTTGTTAGGTAACCATGTCAGCTTTAGATAAATTATACTGGAAGATATGTATGTCAGCAATAGAAATATATTGTGATAAATAACTAGATGGGGTTTTGAAATATGCTAGAGACCCACATCAGCTTTAGATATGCCAATTTAATTAGGGTCCACACCACTATATTGAGTGGGACACAATTATTAACTTGAGACTGAAACCTGGAGGGTGGTAACTTTTTGACCGCGGATGCAGTGGATGCATCAACTGATACATATGATCAAGACACAGTCTGAGCTGCCAGCAATAGTCATTACTATAATTGCACAGTCTGATCGCACAGGCTCCATTTGATCTAATGAGGTTTGCATGCATTGCCCTCAGGATTCTAACAAGCTGTGGTAAGTTTAAAATAGACACTAGGACAGAGCTTCTAGAGTGACATGCATCTCAATCTGTATGTATCCTGAAGCAACATATTAGGAAATATCAAGAACTGTATATCCCATACTCATCCCAACTAATTCTAGCCGTGCCACTCAGCCCATCGTGCCTTAGCTGATAAAGTTGGCAATCTGTCAAGCATGGTGGTCCTGGCAACTTCATCCAATAAATTACATACAAATTTAGGGCAGTGCAAAGAGCTGCTACTACACAGAGCACATGCGACAAGGAGCATACAAAAAAACAGCACAAGAAGAGAGAACTCTCACCCGGGGTTTAGGCGCCTCCCTGAGCTGGGGATTTGTACTTAGCAAGGCGAAAGGGTTAGATCTCCACCGGACCTGAACCCATTGAAACTCTTCCATCCAAAGCAAAAAGTTATTTATAGAGACATAGACACATAAGGTAGACAGACAGATACCAAAGGGATTCTCTAGGAACACACAAAAGACAAAAGATAGGAGAAAGTTAAACAAATGCAGCAAAGCAGACAAAAGGTTCTAACACTGGTCCCACAGGATGGACAGACACATTGCTTACTGATTGAGTACAGGGGTGTAGGCGTTTTTGTCTTCCTCTATGATGGAGACTATCAAAGTGATGAGTTTAGGCCAGAAATCCAGGTTCTTGATGCTAGGGCCTTGCTCCTCCAGTGGCAAATCCTGCTTTTTGTTCTGAAATAAAGCAGATGCAAATTTATAGCTAATTTCCAAAATACAATAAAGTTTTTCTCCAAGGACAAAGGTTTCTCCAAGAACCCATAGTCAAAGGATGTCAAGTCATTCTTTGAGATCAAGGACAACACCTTTTCATGTTTATGTTGTCCTTGGGACAAGTAGGCCCACCCCCTGCAGCACAAACCCTTTGGTTGCCAGTTTACAGTATCACATTCTAGATCAGGGAAGGGCATTGTCTGTAGCTAAGGTAATGTCTGTGTCCATTTGTTAGTGCTGTTCGAACTTGTATTTATGGTTCATTGGTGCAAGGCCATTATTAATAGGGTGAGGCACAATATGGAAATATAAGCTCAGACTGCTCAACTGACAGAGGTTCCAGGATAAAAATGTGTACACACATTTGGAAAGTTTACTACTATGCTATGTATAATTCTCCCATACTGCTCTTTGCTACGATGCAAATATTTGCAGAAGCTTGCAAGTAGATTGACGATTCTATGGTTTCAAAATAAAATGTTCATAAAGAAATGCATCTAGGAAAAAAAAAGTTTTCATTTTCCTAAACAAACTCCTATGAAATTTTAGATAATACTTCTAGTATAATGTGTTGATGCATGCTAGTTTTTCCAAAAATATTCATAATGGGAAAATCTGTGTAACCAGTTTCAACAGGATTATGGGAAACACGAAAATAAACAAGCATTGGCAAAGTCAATAGGTCTGATATTGTTGGTCAGCCTTTTGGTTTTGTACATGCATGTCTTGTATTGGCATGGTTTTGTAAAACTTTATTGTTGTGGAAGCTGTTAGGCCCTCATTATTATATTGGCAAACAGCAAAAATAGTATCTGGTCTTAAAAAGCAAACATTACTACAATAGTCCCTGGCACTAATAAAACGTTTTTGTGTGCTGATATGCTCCTTGTGAAACAGCAGAAAGCTGTCACTCCCCCGAAGCCAGCCGAAAGAGGAACAATATTTAATAAAAACATAGGTTCTTGGTTGACACCAGACCTAATTAGGGACCCAATTCTTAAGTCAAAAATGGGCTGCTGTGGTGTATGTCCTAGCATTAGAACAGATTTAGGTTCTTCATGAATTCCCAAGAATTTACATAGTATAGGTCAGAAAACAGCATTCCTAGAAAATATCTGTGAACTGCACTTTATCATGAGTAAATATGCTTGTGTAGATTTGCTTATGCAGAGTTGCAACTACTGCCATCACCTTGGTGAAGACCTGAGATCCCAATGTCAACCTAAATGGTAGACCACGAACTGGTAGTAAGTGGACCCAGTATGGGAGCCCTTAAACAATTGTTTTAAATGCTTGTCTGGAGATATTGTCCCTCTGCTGCCACTCTCCTACTTTAAATCTTGGCAATTCCCAGATGAGAAGGTCAGCTCTGAGAGGGCATCTCCTGTAGTCACACTTTCATTAAGGAGAAGAACCGATGGTAATACCATCGCTTCCCCATCAAACAGCCCTCTGGTAGAGAGGCTACCAGACGGCTGTTCCTAGTGAAAATGGTGTGATACAGGAGACGCTCTCCCCGAACAGACCAAGAGGCAATTCCCCTTTTACCACTAGGTAAAATTACCTTGTGATGGATTAAAGCTAGGTCTGTGACTGCAGGTGAATGTTTAATTTGTTACGCTGTCCGTCCATCATCTGTTCTTTTAGCTTCTGTCACCCTAAGTGGGAAGGGTATGCCAAGATGTGGGTCCTGTGCTCATTGTGCCACTGAATTCAAGCTAGCCTGGCTGATGAGGTGTGAAATCCCCCAAACTGGTCCCAGGATGCTTGTTTCCACCAGAGGGAGGATCTGGCTTGGCAGTTCGAGCTGGACTGTTCCCATGGGGAGTAGGGTCGAGACTGATTTGCATATGGCTGGGTCCAAACTGGGTGGCATGGTGAGCAGAAAAAAAAGAGAGCTTAAACCCAGATCTGTGACTGGGGGTGAATGTTTGATTTGTTCCGCATTCAATACATCATCTGTTCTTTTTGCTTTTATCCAAATTGAAGGGCACTGAAAAGAAGGATCTGACATCAGAGCATCAGGTGGGTGCTTTTGTGACTCCAATAGTGTCACTGTGGCATAGCTTCCAGGCCAAGATGGATAGCTATGGAAAGTTTCCAGATACATTCTGGCACCGGAGGATATTCAATAAGTGAGGAACCTTTAGGCAAAAGTATCCATTGGAAACTTTTGTTTGTTTACCCTACCTGTTCCATCCAAGTTTGAGTCATGAGATATAACTAAGAACCTACATTAAGGGGAACATATTGGACAAAAAGAAGTGAATACGGATGTTAAAAATATTTTGAACAACAGGTAATGTGATTTTGCATAGCCAGCTTTAATTACCTGCCAGAAATACGTACAAGCACTGTAGCTAAAAAGTCTTTACAGGATATTGCTGAAAACTTTAATTTTGCCACTATTATGTCAAGGTTTTGTTGGTTTCGGTAAGCTTAGATACTCTTCGGAAAAGACATGCCTCTGGAACCTCAGCCTAGCCAATTTATGTTGAAATGTCTAACTAGTGCACCTTCTAACTAAGACTTTATTCATTTGTTTCTCAGGGGATTACCCCTCCTCTTCAAATTACATTAAGCGTGTTGGGCTTTGTTCAACTGGAACAAAATACACACATCCAATCACTTTCCAAGTTAACTAGTGATCACTGATCCTATATGAGTGACATCTATCCCCAGCAAGCAACATTATCCCCATCCAACAATACCTACCCTACCTTCGCCCCGTGAGATCATCCCTGACACAGCTACATGAGTCCCTTCCAAGCTCTTAGGCTCTACCTGAGTTTCAGGTTCTTCTGTATAACTGCAATAACACATTTTATAGAGAAGGAGATTCGATTTATAAAATATGCCCCCACATTCCCCAGCATTATTGATTGCTTAAAGAAAAAATATAGAAATAGGCTGAGACAACTATTTATTAACAAAAATACTTCTTTAGAAAATGCTTTACAAGGTCTTGAAGAGGAAAGGACTATGGGAGCTTATTGATTTTGTTTAGAACACAAATACCCTATGCTCTATATTAAAGAAACTTGAAGGCTATAAAGTAATATTCACTGCTTGACAACTGTGAGGCTATGGCCAGAGAATTACTGAACTGGCATGCAACACTAAGGAACATCCCATTATAGAGAAAGTAATTCCCCTACTCATAGTTTGCATCATTTTACAGAGACTGCAATATGGTGAGTGTACTCGGGGAGTGCTTGTATTAATGCCCAGTATTGCCTCTCCTTTCTGAGGGCATGCTACAAAAGAACTGAAGGTGGCAAAACTGTGGCAGTGAAGTTAAAGACCACAAGGGAATGAGCTGCTCCGCATGAGAATGGAAAAAGTTTTGTAGAGTTTAGACAGAGTGAATGATGAGAGGCAGTACAAATAGCAAGTAGGATCACAACCTTAGACAGCATTAGGAGATCAGATAAGGTAGGGGTGCTGGGACCCCCCCACAGGTGAGCTACGATGCTGCCGAAGAGATGCACACAGTCATTATTTGCCTTCTTTCTGACCAGCAAGGCTGAGCTTTTGTCTCTGCAGTCTGGCCTTGATGGCCCTCCCAAGTGCGGCACAACAATAATAGTGGTAGGGGCTTGTGAATGGGGTGAACCGGTGGTAAAGAAAGCGGCCATCCTGAAGCACAGCTCCCAGCTTTGAGGAAAATGTATTCCACATTTTGAAAACTTTAGCTTCGAGACACAATAAGAAAACAGGCAGATAAGAAACGTACACAAAGATTTACTAACCAAAGGCGTGCAGTCTTCTCTTTGGAGTTCACTTGGCTAAGAGTGCTACAATTGTGGTAGGTAAATTGTATCTTCATGAGAGCGTCCATTCTTTGTTGGGGAGCATAAACATCCCCCTGACATACTTTGGTAACTTGTCAAATAAAGACCAGTGAAGTTGGACTAAATTCTCATAATGGTTTGTGAATGTTTTTGTTAGAATGCTGTGTAACACGGCCTTCACCGATCTTTGTTTCCTTGACAATAAACATATTTGATTTAAAAAAAAGCACATTTACTCACTGGATCGGTCTGATACTCGCGACTATACAGCTCGTAGCAGTTGTTGAAAATGTATTCATAGGTAGAGTTAAGGCACGCTTTCACACAGTCCCGGACTACTTGACTGGCGCGGGGGGGACTCTGAAGTTCTTGAACCTTTTGGGAGGAACAAAGAGTTAAAAAACATCATAAATAGAAGACTGGAATAAGAGTGTGACAAGCTTCTAAAAACAACAACAAGCGTCATGCTATAAACGGGAAGTACGATTAGACCCTCTCTCACACTGCCCACTCTGATCCTCGAGCCACATCACACAGGAAATTGATGGTTTTCTGGGTTTTAAAGTTGACAGGGCCAGGTTAAGCAAGCGTTGCAGTAAGGTGGTGTCCTGTGCTTGGAATCCTTTAACAACCATTGCTGTTCCCTTGTTGTGGGAATTTCACTTTACTCGCAGGTACTGCACAGACATTAATGCTGGAATTAGAGTTAGGACTGCCTCACGCAACAGTTTTTGGTTGCTTCTTGCTTTCACCCCATCAGTTCCACCGCCTGGACCCACTTCCCTAGCTTCTTCCGGACTTCTCAGGCAGAACTTCACATTGGACTTCGTGCATCTGTGGAGCTGCAGCTGAGGCGTTTGTTGTCAATGCAAGGATACATACATCTTGAGGACATTAAGCAGCGCCTGAGCAAGCAGGAAGGCACACCACCTCTTTACAAGCCTGCCAGGTTTTCGTGCTGGGACAACGAGGGCAGGGATCTCGGATTATGGTCACTCTTCCTCACCAAAAACCAACTGTTTTCACTTTTCTGTGTGATTTTCCTCCCACTGCGAGGGAAATCAGCTGCCATTTTCCACTTGTTCAGAGAAAGTGTAAGTAATGGACAAGTTGAAGGGACATCACGCAGGATCTGGTGTTTTGCGCCAGAATGATCAGGTCTAGAGTTTGCAGACCCAGTAACTCTGGGCCTGGAGACACTGGGATTAGCAGGTTGCGGAATTTCACACGTGCGCTTTGTTGCAAAGTGGATTCAAATGGACTTGTGTCAGGAGAGAAGGACGTCAAAAATCTGTTAAAAGAAGACTGGCTGGACAGGTATCAGCTGTGGGGGAAACCTGTCAGGAGGCACCTACTTAGAATGTGTGTGGCTGTGGGAATACTATGGTTATTGGCGGCAGAAGCAGGCATGGGACTTTTCTGTTATGGCAGCAGACATTACTGTGGATGGAACCTGTGCAGTAGGCTCAGTAGTTCCGGGACATTAGGAAATTAAAAAGAACTTCAATCGTATTGTGCTTTGAGGGCGGCTGAAAGTGTCTCTTCGGACATAGGATAGTTTGATTGTCTGCATGGGTGTGTATGTGTGACACACTGATGTGCATGAGTGCTGTGTACTGCTACTAGTCTGTGCAGTTTAAGTTTGGAACGTTTGAAGGAGGCTGCAGGAATGAGAACCTCCACTCCAACTACCAGTAAACTCCCTGCCCTGGAAGAGGTTGTGGTGAAATTCCAAGAGTGAGGAGGTCTTTCTAAAGCGCATTGGGAAGCTGCAGGTTGGGAGATGAGCAAATGGAGGCTATGTTGCTGCTTTACGGCTTTTTGTCAGGCCAGGTATCTTCCAGAGACTGATGGGGTGGTTGAGGGTGGATTCCGTACAATTTACAGTGCTCTGTGAATATTGGAAATATATTTTGAGAGAAGAACATATATAGTTTTATATAATACACAGTTTTTGTAATCACCTAGGAGTGGATAAAAGTGTTGCTCGGTATGAAGTTGCTTTAAGGCAGATAATGCTACGTGCGGGTTGGCTGTTGTGGAAAACTAACATCTGAGAGATTAAGGGCCATATGTACGAAAGCTTTTTCCCATAGACACAGAATGGGTAAAATCCTTTGGTACATCTGGCCCTAAATTCTTAATCTGTAAGCAGAAAAAGAATAGAATACCAAGGTTTTTCTTAGGAGCCCATTCCCAGAACTGCTGAATGCCAGGGTTTCTGAATGTCGAGGTAGACTAGTTTTGGCTACACCTTATATCTCTTTCTTCAACCACACTAAACCCCCTGTCCCCTTTATGTCTTATCCCGCACCCTGGTTTCTCCACTTGTCACCGTTTTCGTATTCTGCCCTCACTTTTCTCTCTCACTTGCTTTCGATCAAAGTCCGAACCACCTGAACAAACAAAGCACTGGAGAGATCAGCTGGCACTGCAGACATTTAGGGCTGGATTATGAGTACAGTGGTCCTAGGATCGCTGCACCAGCGGTGTCGGTCCGACCGCTGTATCCGAGGCGGTCCAAGCACCAGATTTGGATGCTGGCAGTCGGATTGCCACAAGACCGCTGCAACCGCCAGGATCAGGGATCCCGTGTTTGCAGCGGTGCAGAAAGCTGTGGTCAAGCACAGTGGTGGAGATGTCGGCATCGCCGTGCTGATTGTAACTTACCTTCCCCTGGCTTTTTTCAAGGCAGGAATACCAACATGAAAAGGCCAGAGATAATGCTGAGACGGAGCCTCAGGGGTGCCCCTGCACAGCACATGCCCATGCCCATGTCGTGGGCAGTGCAGAGCTCCCCCCGCCGTCAGCAGAGTTGGAATGCGCATTCTGACTGCTGGCGGCACCGACAGTGCAGAGGCGCTGGCCTCAGTACTCCTGTACAGCTGAAGCCAATGCCGCTGCACTGTCTGCGTCATCCGGCCCGCCAGAACATAGTGATACGCCGGTCAGGAAGCTGCCGGCTTGGCGGTGTCCTCCCGACTGACATCTTGGCGGTCCAATGGTTGGACTTCCAAGTTCAAAATCAGCCCCTTAATTCAGAGAATCAGAAAAGACCAAGGTGGTTGAATGCCCACAAGCTATCATAATTGTCCAAAGTGTAGAACTGTCAGCCAAGTACGGTACAAAGACCGATGTTGCACTCTGCATGTGAAGAAGAAGCCAGAGGGAGAGAAAATAACCAAAAGCTAAGGCTCTCACAGATGGAAGAGACTGTTCAGTTGAGAGATGGTGGAATTGGTAAAGGTGCTTGATAATAGTGTGCGTGAACTAGCCATATTGGACACGGATCAGTGTGTTTCGCAGCCGAGTGTGCAAGAAGTGCTGCAAACCTTCGCATGGAGAAGTAGAGTTAGTATATCGTATACCATTGGTTGGATGTATAAAAGTCATTAGTCTGCAAGCAAGAAGCACGTGTGCCACGGATAATGGTCTGAGCAAAATAAAACTATACCCGAGCTCTCTGGGATGTTAGCTTGAATAGCAGGTGAGAGACAAGTTATTTCACCTTAGTAAAGTCGGAAAGTGAGGTTAAACATTCAAAATAAAGCCAACCTAATATTGTACTCATATGTATTGCCTGACCTCATGCAGTTTAAGGAAGACAAGACGTTTTTAACACAACAAAAAACAAACATTAGCAAAGCCAAAAGGGCCCACCTATGCAAGAGAGATTGACTTTGCCAATGTGTTTTACCATGTTGTACACCAGTGTGGCTGCTGTTCACGATTGCTAAAAGTGAGTGGCGTAGAGTGGAGTGACTTAGACTAGAGTGCCATAAAGTGGAGTGAAGGGTTGTAGAGTGGACAGGAGGGAAGTAACATGTAGTGTCATCAGGATGGAGTGTCACAGAGTGGAGTGGCATAGAATGTAGTAAATTAGAGTGAAGTGTCAGAGTAGAGAAGAATGGAGCAGAGTGTCGTACAGTGGCGAGAGGAAGCAAAGTGTTGTAGAATGGAGTGGAGTAAATTTGTGGAGTGTCGTAAAGTGGAGTAGAGTGTTGTGGAGTGGAGAAGAATGGCATAGATTGTCACAGAGTGGAGAAGAGCAGAGTTTCACAGAGTGGAGTAGAATAGAGTGTCAGAGTGGAGTGGCATAGAGTGAAGTAGAGTGGTGTGAAATGGCGTAGAGTAGAGTGGGGTATTACAGTGGAGTGGAGTAGAATGTTGTGGATTGGCGTGCAGTGGAGTGGCATGGAAGTAAGTAAAGTGCTGTGGAGTGAAGTAGAGTGGTGCAGTGTCCCAGAGTGGCATAGAGTAGAGTGTCTCGGAATTTCGTGGAGTGGCGTAGAATGGAGTGAAGTGGTGTGGAGTGTCAGAGTGGCATAGAGTGGAGTGGCATTGAGTGAAGTGACACAAAGTGGTGGAGTGGCATGGAGTAGTATGTTATAGTGGAGTAGAGTGCCACAGAGTGGCGTGTAGTGGAGTAGAGTGTCATAGGGTGGAGTGTTGTAGGGTGAAGTGACGCAGAGTGGAGTGATATACAGTAAAGTAGAGTGTCAGAGTAGAGCTGCATGGAGTGCCATGGAGTGGCGTACAGTGAAGTAGCCATACAATGGACTAAAGTGGTGTAGAGTGGCACAGAGTGTGGTGGAGTGGGGTAAAGTGTTGTGGAGTACTGCAGAGTGGAGTAGAGTGTCAGTGTCATGGAGTAGAGAGTTGTAGAGTTTAGTGGCGTAGAGTGGAGTAGAGTAGAGTGTCAGAGTGGAGAACAAGTGTTGTGGAATGGAGTAGAATGGAGTCAAGCTGTGTGAAGTGTCCTAGAGTGGAGTGGTGTACAGTGGAGTGGAATAGCACAGAGTGGAGCAAAGTGGCACAGAGAGGATTAGAGTATTAAAGTGGAGTGGTATAGAGTGACATTTTGTAGAGTGTCAGAATAGAGTAGAGATCTTGTAGGGTGTAAAGTGGTGTGGAGCAGTGTAGTAGACTATAGTGTCACATTGGAGTGGCTTGGATTCGAGTGATGCGGAGTAGAGTGGCACAGAGTGGTGTAGAGTGTTGTGGCATAGAGCGGAGTAGTGTGTCGCAAAGAGTGGTGTAGAATGGAGTGGCGCAGACTGCAGTATGCATGGTGTAGAAGCACACCACCTTTCCAGACAACACATTTTCAACTGAAATTACCAATAAATCTGCACAGTTTTACTGATAAAACTATCCAGCGCATAAACGATAATGTATGGAAATCGGCATCACCTAGTGTTTCGGTTTGTTTTCATCATTTTTAAATATTTGCCTTCGCCACACTTTGGAATCACAAAAGAGTTGCTTCATTTGTGCTTTCCTAACTCTGATATATTCTGGAATATTTGTAAAGCATTTAAATTTTGTCATGTGCTGGAAAAAAAAAAAACATCCTACAGCCTTTCCCACCCTCAGTACCCAGCTAAATTTTCACATAAATCCTCTAACTTTGCAGTCACAGAAAGAAAAGTAAACACCAACCTGCCTCGGAAGACAGAGCCAAACCTTTGATCTCTGTCTTGAACACACAGCAAATGTGGCGAAATAAAAATAAAATTTAAAGGCTTGTTTATTGCTCCTTTACTTTTGAACTCCAGCAGGGTTATTTTGGGGGTGCTTCAACACTCCGACTACTCTCTACTTCCAGCATCTATAGCATGGGTGTGAAGCTGAGGCACAGGATTGTTTAGGTTATGCAATTAGTAAGGAGCACTAAGCAAAATAAACAAGCTCTTAGACAGAACATTGTTCCTCACAGGCATGCGTGATTGATGGTCAAAGTAGCAAAGATAACTAGAATCAGTCAAGCAGAAAGATAGTAGAAAGAATCCCTCTTCCAAGAAATACAGCACACTTATGGCTTTCAAGACAGACAACTGAACACACATGCCCTGGAGTGCCTTACAAAAAAAGAAACAAAAGGAATTCTGAGAAAGTGTGCACTCGTGGAGGAATGCAAGGAGCCAGGGATAGAGGTAGTGAACAGGCTATGCTCCACGCGAGGGACAAAAAGATGCTAGACAGCCTAAAACAAATAAAGCCAGCAAACAGCAAGCAAATGTGAGTTACAAAACACAAAGAGAACGGTAAGCAATGGGTGGAATGCATCCCAGGGAAGCCTTCAGCATGTCCCTAATATGTCTTTCAGTACCAGACAGCTATGCCGTCTGGTAGGCCTTGACCTTATTAAGGCAATAAAACAACAAAAGAGCATGTATCCTGGGGCTAATCATATGACAGCGTCTTGGTAAACACAATGCAAGCCTACTTATGAAAAGATGCCTAGTACAGGTAAGTTGTAATATAAAATATTATGAATATAACAGTCTTCAAGAAAAACTATATCTGGTTTTCAAAGTGTGCCTCTTTGTTGAAATCTACAGAGAGAGGTTCTTAATTTGGGAACTGTGCTGTCTCCTCTCTTTGCAATCCTCTGCGTGCCCCACTTCTCGGCCTTCCTTTTACCCCAGTCTTTCAAACTACACTTTCGTGTTAGAGTGAAAACATCTCTCTTTTACATGGTAGTATTAACTCCCTTTTCCTTCATACATGACATAATTATATTATTTCCTTCCTCACCTAGAAAAGCAATGACTGACAAAACACGTGTGGCAGGAGCTGTCATTGAGAAGTCATTCTCACTTGCAATCCTAGATTGCTCACCTGAAATTTGTTTATTGAATTCATGAACATACAATATCTATGCATATGAGCAAAATCTAAGACTCGCCTGTTTCGAAGAACCTTACATCCTAATGCATTACCTGTGCATATCCCTGCTGCCTCTCCTATCACTCGCTTATTATAACTCTTGCCTTTGGCAAATGCAGAGCACTCCACTGCCTTTGGCCAGCTTTGTGCTACAGAAATACCATACACATAAATACAAATATATATTTTTTTTAAATGACATAGTTAACTAGCTGAAACACACTTTTAGTTATCCTTTAAAAAAGAAAAAATCAGACATAAAAGCATCATCCTCATTAGGGAATTATTTTGACACTCATTTTAAGGCACCAGACTGGCCTAGCGCCTCAGGCTGGCAGGACAGTTCATACCCACTGGGTTCATAAAGAATGGTTCTTAATCACTAATCGCGCAGCCACTCTCGTGGTCTATCGGGAGGAGGCCACTAATGAAGAACTGGAATCTCAAGGTGGCCCTGAGGAAGACGAGCAAAGAACCCTGAATGCTAGAGCTTCGACACAACACTTTTCACAATAAATGTAGCTATGGACATGATGAGTAATATAATAACAAGGGGATAACCTCCAACAGTTCCCATTCTCCCTGATAACTAAACAGTGTCTGCACCTGGGTGGAAATCTTCAATAAACGGGCATAGAGATGTCATCATTATGGGCCAAGTAAAGAGCTGAGATTCCCAGTCTGGAGTACAAAGGCCTCACTCCTAAAAAAAACTGACTCTTGAATGTATGCTTAGAGTAATGAGTAAGATGTTGATGGGACCATCATTAAAGCAATGCAATGAACTCCTCTACAGATTTCCAATAGGAAGGGTCAAAAACCTCAAGGGTCTATTTGAAAGGTGGGCACTCCGGACGGGGATCAGGCATGGCATCACTCAGACACGTCATAAAATCCCGCAGAATCAACACTGTCTCCTATGCAGATGATACCCAGCTTGTCTTCGGCCTCAAGTGACAACAATTAAACCACCAGGACAAAATTCACTACCTGCCTGGCAAAACGGGTGAAATGCAACAGCCTCAAACTCCACACAGATAAAACAGAGGTCCTGGTCTTTGGAAACAAGAGCTCTCCTTGGAACTGCACCTGGTGTCCTATAGACCTGGGACCCATGCCCACCACCGCTCACCACAGCAAAACCCTCGGCCTCCTCTTGGACGACTGACACAAGATGATGACCAAAAAAGTATACGGTGTCACCTCCTCCGCCTTCTTCACCTTCCGTATGCTCAGCAAAATATTTCAATGGCTCCCCACTGACAACAGAGCACATCACCCAGGCCCTCTCCATCAGAAGGACTGGATTACAGCAACACACTCTACGCCAGCATTACAAATTAACTCATACAAAGATTCCAGAACACTCAGACCACCACCGCCATACTCCCCCTCAACATCCCATGCAGTGCACGGATCACACCCCACCTAGAGAGCTACACTGAAGTGTTGCCATTCAAACTGCTTACCCATGCATACAAGGTCCTTCACAACGATGGATCTGCCTACCTCAACTTCCACCAACCGATCAGGCAACTGTGGTCAGCCACTTCCACCTCATGCAAATACCCAGCATCTAAAGAAGCAAGTCAGGGGAACACTCCTGCAACTGCACTCCCACCAGAGCCTGAAACAACCTTCCACATCAAGACCTCCCCATCCCTACTAAAGTTCTGCAAAAAGCTGAAGACCCGGCTATTCAACTAGGAGCCCTCATCTGCTACAGGGACTAGATACCACTCAGGTGATAAGCGAGCTAGGCAAATACTCTTAACATAACATTACAGGAGTAGCATGTTCAATTCCGTTTGCATCTGTAATACAACCACTAGTGTGATAAATATAAAAAGGGCTTTTGGAATGTGTTATCCACGAGACACAGAACTTACAGGTGATTTATCATTAACTGATTCTTATCACCTTCTATGCTACAAGCACATGATCCTCTTATGCTGGATGTAGAAAACAGCTTTAGGCTGTGAGCATGCTTCAAAATAAACTATAATAAATAAGTCATGATTTTGTTGGGCTCCTCAGTAACCAAGGAAATCTTCAAACAGCTTTTGAGATATCCAGTAGTGCAAATGAAAAGTACTTTAGAGGAGTTGTTTGAGCATAATCAGAAGGTCTGACAGTTGCACCTTAGAGATCTCGTGCACTGTGGTTGAAATGTCTCTTATTGTTGATAGGGGACGTAGATGTCCTAGAAACTTATTTTAAGAAACTGGGTCAGTTGCTCATAGGCGAAGGGCAGTTAAAGATGTAGGAATAGGGGCACTCGACTTTAGAATGTATAATTAAGCATCACAGTATAAAAATAAATGTTTTGTTTCAGTGCCTCACACTAACCTTGCCTTGGTAATTTTGCTCTGGGCAGCTGATAATCTATACCTCTGCAGTGGCTGTGACCTGGTAAGCATGTTAAATCCAAAGTGCTTTTATCTAAATCTACACATGCTTATGCGCCTCGAAGCTGCCATGACAGTTACCCTGGTAAGGCAGTCATCTCTGCACAGGGCCCCTGCACAGTTGTACATGGAAAGTCGGAGTAAATGATAAGTGGGAGTAAAACCTACCCTAAAACTTTACATGTTTTACCGAGAGGACTGTGTTGATGCGTAGATTCCTAGCTGGCTTTAGCTCACAAATGGTGGTGATGACGAACAACAGACCTGGTTATTGACCCCGTTCGATGGGACAGTAACTTTTCCCTCCTGCAATCAAGCTGTTTCTGCAGTGATCAGTGCTTTCAACGTACAGATAGTCAACACATGATACGACACAAAACTCCTGAACAAACAACTATGGTGTAAAAGGAATTAAAGCCTCAAATGCATGGAGATTTGGGGACTCCATAATTACTGCCTAGAACATTATGTTCAAGGTCTACCATTAGGTGAGAGCCTTCATTGTTCTCTCCTTAGGTGCAAACATGGTGTGCTAGATGTTTAAAGAACCACCTTAAAATGCCACTGGATAAAAAGATACTCAACGCTGAAATAATGTCCACCACTGAAACTCACTCTTCTCCATGAAAGTATTGCAACAAAAGCCCGGAGGTTCTTGGTTTCAAGCATGGCAAATTTCACATAGGACTGGTAGTTAAAAACAATAGGCACATGGCTTCCTAAACCAATGAAATCTTCCATTTGTAACCCCAAAATTGCATGTTCGGGGCTTGCATGAAGGGTCAGATAGTCAACAATTCTAAATAAAGTTAAACTTAACTATTTTTTTCTCGTAGAATAATTCCTTACAATTGGGAATAAGTGTTATACCGGAGGTAAATCTGTTTTTCATGCGACCACGTGTTGGCATTTATGAAGCACAGGAAAAGTAAGCAAATAACCCACGATAGCTCATGTAATCGAACTGTTAAGTTAAACTGCAGGATTCAGGTTCTATGGCTTTGGTAAGAGAGCTACAGATACTGATCCACTGCATCTCCCTTCATGCTGAACGGCTGCCGGGGGGTCATGCCTACCTCACTTGACCAGTCATAGGAAGCTCCTAACATTCACTATCCCTGCTGGCATCCAAGCATGAATCCTCACTCACGCCACCCACAGTGCCAATCGACAACACTCCCACTACAGGGCCTCTCGTCTGTTTACTGCAGCTTCTTATGTAGGATTATTCGGCAAATGGGTAGCTTGGAATCTCAAGCTAAAGAGCGGATGTTCCGGTTCATCTGCCCCCTGAGCTGAGACATTGTGTTATTTTTTTGCTCAAACTTTCAGCACGAACAAGCGTTGGACACCATGCAAGCTTCATGTTTACTTTCTTTCTAGTTCGCGCCTTTCACATGGCCCACACGGATCACCATTTTAAAGAGCATAATAACCTAACAAACATCTCAGAGCATGATCTACTGAGCACCTAGAACACTGTACTGCATCATTCGATTGCTAATAACAAATAAAACTCATCAAGACCCTATGAACGTGTAGAAGGACAGATCTTGCCAGAACAGTCTCACAATGTGTTGTATGGCACTGGTAAGCTTACATCTAACGAACTACAAACAGCCAATTTGCGATGCATCCCAATTCTCACACTCTTGCTTATGTCTGGCTCAATTCTGGTTTCTCAGTGGGTGTCTAAAGACCACAGCAGGCATTCTCCTGCCAAGACTTTAGGACTGACTTAGCATGCAAGGCTGTTCCCAGGAAGAGTCTGACTTGGACATCCCTATCCAGACGGGAGCCATCTCACCTCCTGCAAAATCAAAAACCCTAAATTAACATATCACGACTACCTCGTTGACGTACCCAAATGGGCTGTAGACACCTGTGGAAAATCCTGAATGATGTCCTTATAGATTCCATCATGAAGCAGGCCTCTTAGGTAAACATTGAAAAGAACCTTCAGTCATGAGGTAAACACTAGGAATACACATTCTACACCTCTGGACAGAGTGTGCATGAATACTGTATCAAAGGAGATTTTCCGAAAACCATGTTAGGACCAAATTTGCACTAAAATACCCTGAAATATTTTAAGTGTAGAAAGGCAGTTTATGTAGTGCGAACTCAGCCTGAAGGTACTGGAGCGCTTTACAAGAGCACCAGTTACGTTACACAAGGAAACTCTTTTTTTTTGGAAGTCACGGGGAGATTAAGCGAGTTGCCCAGGATCACGGGATGTTGAGCCGACGCTGAGACTCCAATCTGGTTCCCCCAGCTCCCAAATCGGCAGCTCTGGCCGTTCCGCCACTTCCTCTCTCCATAAAGAAGAACCGGAATTCTGTTTCCTAAGGATGTTTTTTCTCCTCTCTCTGGACATTGTAGCCGCCTGTCTTCCTGCCACTAAGGAATGCATGGAAAGCAATGAAGGACAAAGACAGCGAGCCACCTTTCGGGCATTACCTGCATCTTTCCTGCACTCCATACCCAGTGCCAGTTGTGCTCAAAGTCTAGGTTTTACCCTTAACTTCTGCTACATTATTTGTGAAGAGACAACCGCTCTCATGAAGAGGTGGCCTTTTCATTTACACAAGATCAGCTCCTTAACTTGTTTCTCCTCTCTGAAGCTCGTCAGTATACTCTGCCTCATCACAAGCAGTGTACTCACTTGATGCTAAATCCCGTAAATAGGTCACATCCAGCTGAAGTAATTCAGAGCCCATGTGCGGCTGTTTTCTTTTCCTTCCTCAGACAATTCATCTAGATTAATTGTCCGTACATTACAGTCTTGATAACCGAGCGCACAACTTTCATCACCTACAACCATCTAACAAGGGGTGACACTGTGACCATCAATGGCGCGAGTGGTCCAGATGGGGCTTCACCAAGAGTGCCCACGATGTTCTTTCCCAACTCCTTTACATCGTCCTAAACAGGTGAATTACTCAGCACCCACTGTCTGTTCTCTCTCTCTATGGTCTCTCTCTTCAGATGCTGCGACTCTTCTATGTTCCTCATCCGCCTTCCCATCTTCTCATGCTCACCCTATCCGAGCCAGGCTGTGCATCAGCTCCAGGGATATTTAAAGGGAGTGCAGCGTTTAACCTTCACAGACTCCTGCTCTGCTAAACGGTGAGGCTCTGGGCTCTGACAGCGGTAATCCTGCAGAGCAAGGCTCTGTCAATATTCACATCATCCACTGGAGAGCTGCAACCAGGAAAACTAGCAGAGACATTCTGCAGACCTTTCCAGCGGTCTCTCTATGCGCTATAAGTGACCTCAACATTACGAAAAAACATTTGTTCGAGCAGAGATCAGCCAGAAAACCATGCAACCTGTGCAAAGGGTGAAAATCACGAACGTCCCCAGGAGCAAATGCAGGAGAAATGCCCCACCCTGGGACAGCCTCTGCTCCTTCTACAAGACAGGCTAAGGGAGACCTGCTTGCTACGGAACACGCACCGACCTTGGATTTTGTGTCCGTCATAGTTTCATTCCACCGCTGTAAAAATGTAAAGAAATTAAATGCTCCTCGGGTGCTCTGATGGATAATGAAACAGACACGGCCAATCGGGACTACCAGTAGAAACACGAAAAAGCAATACATTTACTCAAGAGACAAACTATGTGCTGAGTAAAAGAAATGATGAACGGTCCATCCGGCGGCTTTAGAGGAGCACAGGTACAGTAAGCAGTGACCGTCCGTACACTACAGTGAATAAACGGGGTGTATTATATGGTGTGGTTGTGTGACCTCATCATGTAAATACTCTTACCAACCCCTATAGGTTCCGCAGGTTTCGTCTGTAAAACTCACCGCTCAACCCTGGGTAGCATTGGCACTGAGGAGCAAAGCTTACACACTAATGTATAAAAATAAACTCTATTTTTATAACAATGTAGACAGTAGAACAAAAGAGATCCACCGGAAGGTTCTGGAGCTATAGATTTTACAAGAAATAACAAATCAGAGCAATTTCACTCAACGGTGTAAAACCTTGGCAAAGTCAATGAACTGGACACTTAGAAAATGTTTCAAAGAAAACGTGGGTAAGTGTCAATGCGGTTGGTTTCAAGTACTTGGGGTGACAAACTCCGGCAGGGAGCTAGTCAGGGACCCAGCAAGATCCTCAACAAGTTACTTTTAAAAAAGAGGCACTCCTTCAGAAGGTACAGGTATTTTTTCTGGTTGCAATGCATTCCTATGGAGTGGTCCTGATGCAAGGGATGAAGGATGATGAAGATGCTCTAAGGATGCGGTGGATGAGATAGTTCACAGGGTCTTCCTGCAGGGATTACTCGGCCCACGAAGATGGTCCTTGTTGCAGGGTCAAAATAGCACAAAGTCCTCTATTGTCTGGCCGAAGTCCAATTCCTACTGGACTACTAGTTGTCCGTTGTCACAAAAAAAAAAAACAATCCTTCCTAGGTCAGTAACTTTCCTTCTGGGGGGGTCCCAGCATGTCTCCCACAGCACTCTTGTGTTCAGCAAATTTCAATGCAATGCTGTGCATCAGGTCTTGGTCCTTGGTGCTGCATGGTGGCGATGGTAGTGGCTTGAAGAGTTTGGGCTACGAACTTGTCCCAGCAGGCTTCTTCTGCTGTTGTACCCCTGTGCTGCGAAAGGGACGCCAGTCTGCTGGTCCTTGAAGTTGTCTTGGCTCTATTGGGCTCTGGAGACAGGTTCACCCTGAGCAGGATACAGCACGTACAGTTCGCTAGCCACCAGGTGCCGCAGGTGCAGTCCTCGTCTGCGTAGCCTCTCTTTGCTGGCCCCTTGGTGCAGCAGCGTAGTCCTCATTCCAAGTTGGTCGAAAGCTGAGGTCTGGGTGCCAGGGGTGCCCCTTGATTCTCAGAAAGTGTCATCAGGGGAGGATGTAGTTGGTAGCCAGTGAGCTACCAGGTTCACCACCACATGGTGACCACCTCCCGGGGAGTGTGGCATCTGGCTATCCCAAGATGCACCATTCTACCCACTTCCCAGATGGCAAGACCCCTCTTTCTGGTTCCAGATCTCGCTGGACCCATTTCTGAGGTCTGAAAACCTCAGGATTTCACACCCCAGGTGAAACTGGTTTGGCAACTGGTTTCCTGTCACTGCCTCATGTGCCAGCCTGTCTAACTCAACAGTATGAGCAGCCTCGGATTGACCTAGATCATCCACGACCCTACATACACTGCAGGACACATGCTGGACTGTATTTTCACCTCCAGCAACAGCGTCAAATACAGCCATGTCAAAGAAATCACATTCACCAATCATTCCATCATCCACTTCAGCATCTCCAGCCCCTGCACCTCCACCCCAAGATGACCAGTGACCCCCACCGGAGGTGGAACAAAATCTCAGAGACCAGCTGGGTAGGCGCCCTCAGCATCTCCAGCCCTGCTACTGCCACCAACTTTATACAGGGAGTGAAAAACGTCAACGCCTGTATCACCAAGTGGGCTGACAGCACTGTTCACATCAAGAGCAACAACCAGAGAAAATCTTCCATAAAGGCCAACTGGTAAACCCAGGAACTCAGAACAGTGAAACAAGACGGCAAGCAGCTAGAGATGAGGGGCCAGCAAGGATGCCTCCGACAGAGAAGCCTTCAAGACCTCCCACAACCTCTACCACTGCCTGCTGAGGGCAACAAAAGACAGCATTTGATGCATGCATAGGAATCAGCGACAACACCACAAAGGAACTTTTCAACATCGTTAAGGAATTCTCCAACCCGGCTGCCAGCGAAAACATCACACCCTCCCAGGAGCTGGGTGACAACCTCACCCATTGCTTTAACAATGAGATCACCCATAGACAGAAACTTCTAACCCCAACCCACACCTACTGACTTCCACTGCCAGATGCGCCACCAATGTAACTGACATGAACCACACACTGACCAAATGGAACATCCTCTCCACCCAGGACATCACCTTCACCATGAAATCCATCTACCTGGGAGTTCCCACAGACCCATGCCCGCACCACACCTTCAACCTTGGAAACCAAAGGATTATGCAGGAAATCACTGCCCTGCCTAACACCTCTATGACCACTGCGTCATTTCATGATGCCTGGAAACAGGCCAAAGTCAAACCACTACTCAAAAAACCCTCTGCCAACCCCAGCGAACAAACCAGAGGAACCCAGAGGATCCACCTACCACCTTTCACCGTTGAACCCAAGGAGATCACTTGCCATGTCCCCCAGGGTTCACCCCTCAGCCCCATGCTCATCAACAAATATATCACCCTGCCGGCCAACATCGTCAGATCCCACGGCCTCAACCTAATTTCCTAGGCAGACGACACCCAGCTCACCCTCTCACTCATCGACAACCCACCCACCACCAGAACCAACTTCCACAGATGCATGACACATTTTGCTGACTGGATGAACACCTGCCTGCAGTTGGCAACAGACAACTGAGACAAGAGAGAAGTACTGATCTTTGGCAATAGCACTAACACATGGAACAACTGGTGGCCATCTGACATAGGACCCACTCCCTCCGACCATGCCAGAAACCTCAGAATCATTGACAACAAGCTCACCATCAAATCACAGATCATTAACGTCTCCTCCGACTTCTTCCTAACTTTGTGACTGCTATGTAAGATCTTCAAGCGGCTACCCATACACACAAGACTCACCGTGACACAGGCCCTCATCACCAGCCGACTGGGCTACGGCAATGCCCACTATGTAGGAATCACTGAACATACCCTACAGAAACTTCAGACCATACACAACGCCGCAGTCAGGCTCAATCTTGTCCTTCCCCAAGAAACTCACATTACACTTCACCGAAGGCAGCTCCACTGGCTCACTGTATAGTGGAGATGGCAATTCAAGACGCTGAGCCATGCACGCTAGGCTCCACACAACCAAGGACCTGTGTTCATTAACGGCCGCAGGAACTTCCACCAACCACCGAGAAAACTACATTCTGCCTCCCTTTCACTTGCCCATACTCCTACCAAAGAAGAAGTGGAGACCGCTTCTCCTCACACATCGCAGCAAAAACCTTAACCAGCCTCCCCACGCATCTCCAGACCATCACCTCACTCCCGGAATCCCAAATGGCTCTCAAGACCTGGTTGTTCAAATAAGCCTGTGGGACCTTTCAAGCACCTGGATACCCTATATGGTGATTAGCGCGCTTTATAAATCATGATTGAATGGGGCAGCTTCCCCTTGGTGCTTGACATCTGCCCTTCAAATGAGGCTTCACCTTTGAAGCCTGCCTTTTGGGGCTAATACCCAAGTCGCCTCCTGCAGGAGGGAGGTGACACCTCCAGAGCCTGCAATCCCTCATTGTTCTTCTTCCTGGGAGTTGGTAGCACATCTCTCCAGGAGGGCAGAAAGATGTCTCGTGGAGCAGGCTCCATGTGTGCCCGGGAAGGCACAGAAATTTTAAAGGCAACAAAGTAGCAGTCCTGCAACAGGACACTGCAACAAGTTATATTAATTTCGACCTAAGATACAAGTCTGGGTTAATGTAAAGAGTTGTTTGATACCTTGAAGTGTCCTCTTTAGTCACTGCTCAGCTGAGGGGGTCAGAGTGTAACCCTGTGCTCACCAATTGTGCGAACCAAGTCTTTCCACAGCAAACAGTTTTGTGTTTTTTACTTCCAAGACATGTAAAACACGTGTTGACTGTGGCATATATTGCACCCTGCCTTTATGACTTTGTAGGAATGCCAGACGGGTGACTTACACATATGTAAAGTGAGGAGTGGTGGCTTTGCCATTGCTTTCAATAGCAAAGACAGGCTAGCAGTGTGGGACAGCTCTGCCAGTCAGCAGAGGCGGCCAGGGGGACTCGTTTTACTTGGGGGGGGGGGGCTCCAGTGTGGCACAATCAGTGCTGCAAGCCCTGTGTACCTTGGTACCATTTACTAGGAATTCACAGGTAAACCAGCCATTTCCAAATGGTTACAGCTAAATCGACATACACTTTTAGGGTCAGGGGACTGATTAGCAGGCTTCAGTGCACTCTCAGAGATGAAAAACCAGAAGCATCAATCGAAACACTTGGGGTTGACCGTACAATAAGAGGCATTTCCTTACAACTATAATTGCTTACAAATGGCCTAAAGCACTATCTGAACTAATAGGCTGGTGCAGTGTATGTACGTAGGACCAGTTCTCCTTCAGCCCACAAAGCAACCAACTCCCCTCCAAGATCAGGCATCTGCCTCATCTGAAATGCATGTACAATGCCTGACATACAAATATCCCCTGACACATTGGCATTGTTGTCAGAGAAGATTTCAATCCAGCTTTGACTCCTTATTACTTTATGAATTCTACTACAGCAAGAAGCAGGCAGGTTCTGAGTTCAGTTGCAGGTCACAGCAACCAGGACGGGAATTGTCAACAGTTGACCGTATGAATTCCCTCTCTTCGGCAGACAGAGCATATAGGATTTTTAAAAAACCTTTTTATTGACATTTCCAGACCAACAATAGGGTGCTCCCACCACTCCCACCACTGGGCACAGGATCCAACATATCGGGTGTTATAATGACCAGGTAGTAATGTAACAACACATTGAGCTATGGCATAACATACATATATACACATGAAGATATGTACATACAAACACTCAACGAGACACGGACCCCTCATTCCATTTGCATGCCCCCCTCATCTCGCCCATGAGCGTGTGTCTCTGGAGAGCAGTCAAGGCTTGTCCGGGCAGGGATCCAAGTGGATGCTCCATGACCGGGCCAGTCTTTCCATATTTTGTGATGTTTCTGAGGACAGCCCCTCGCAGAGTGAAGACTTATGGGGTTTCTTCCAAAATCATCATAGAAGCAATGTTCCAGTCTTATCCTGAAGGATGCAATGCCCTGTTAGCCTGCATCTAAGAAACTCGGTCGCTGCATTACTGGGTACAGTGGGTCTCATGCTGTCCTAGATAATTACCGGATCAGGTTTCGTCTCCCCCACCCCGTTACAGTGCCCAATGGTCTCAATTGCCGCTGGTCTCTGTCACACTGACGTGTTTTGGGACAGACGTACAGACTCTCCTGGACAGCGCTGCTGTTCTACTGCTGCCCCAGAGAAAGGGCTCTGGGGGATTTTGCCAGTTCATTCTGGCTCAGGTGGTAAGGGGTGGATTATGGTTGCTTGTGTTCATAATTTTGGAGCAGCAGCTGGGCTGACATTCCGCTTTAAGATGGATACTCCTTTGGCCAATCTATGAGCCCTGAAGTAGTCACACACTTACATTCTGCTACCACTAGTCGGACTGGCTGTATTAGCTGCTGGGGTCCGATCTTTGTGTTTCTTGGTCAGTATCCTCTTCACCTGCAGTCTGTTCCAAGAGCGTTTTTCAAGGTGTGTCTCACAGAGGTTAGGTCTGGCATAACATTTTTTGTCTTCGTATCAGCTTGGGGGTCTGGCAGACGCCCTCCCAGTCCTAGGAGGAGGTGTAATGGGACATTCTGCTGCGGCCTCTGGACTTTCTGGTCCTTGATTTCATAGCCTGGTTGAACCATCCAAACATCTGTTATTGCTTGGTGCCAGGCTCTGGTTGATCAAGAGGTATATGCTACACCCCTAAAGAGTGAGTGCTTTGCTCCAGGCCCTACTGGTCACTGGTGTTGACAACGTTTGTTGCAGGTGCAGTGGGTTTCGGTTGCACCTGGGTTTCTGGTTCAAATGACTCATCTTCACTCGGGTGTTGCTGGTGACTCTCTTCAGTGTAGAGATGTAGCACCCACGTTGTGCGAAAAAGTATTCAATTGTCTAAACCACTTTCTCAGATGCTGTGGTATGGCTGGCTACTTCTGTTCTCGTTTCAGAGTTTCTCTTTCCGGCGTAGGTCACGGAGACCTTGGCTGCTTCAAGCTGAGGATGTGGCTTTCTCTCAGGGACTTTGGGCGCAGTTGGTGATAGCACACCTCTCCATTTTAATGGCACTCTGAAGCTCTGCTGACACTCAGAGCCTTTTTCAGCTTGGTATGGGCCAGCGTGCAATCCTGAGGATCCAATACTATGCCACCCTGTCCTGTCGAACCCTCTCTGGGGGTATAGAGCACTAGCATTGCTGAGTCACGCTTTCTTACCCTCTCTGGGGGCATAGAGCACTAGCATTGCTGAGTCACGCTTTCTTACCCTCTCTGGGGGTATAGAGCACTAGCATTGCTGAGTCACGCTTTCTTATCTCGGCGGGTAAGCTTCTACTGTCCCCATCTTCATTTGGGATTTCGTGCTATTTGGATAGTCTGGTTTTCCCATACCTTCTAGCTTTTTTGCCCTTCAAGACTGGTCATAAGAGAGTTTAGAGCAGGTTCAAATATTCCTTCAGTGGGACTTGTTTGTTGCCCCTGAGGACACCTTTATTCTGTTCTTCATTTCGGTCAGTAGGCCCTTAGGGAGCAGATGCTCTGAGAGGTCCACGGCCGGGAAGCCAATGGTCCCACATCCCCTCTTCTGTTGTTTTTCTGTGCTTTTGGCTGCATCATGCAGTATGGACCAGCTTTGTGGTGGTGATTCCCTGCTGGCAGCGGTTGTCTTGATTCACAGGGCTCTAGCGATTGGTTGTTATTCTGGTCTGGACGTTACTGTACTCCTTTACTTTTCCAGATCTTCCTACCTTAGAGCTTTTACTCTGAACCTCTGCCTTTCAGTGTGATGATTGAAAACCTGTGGCTAGTACGCCTCTAGCCCTGGCCAGACGTAACCCCCTTGCAAACTATTTCCTCAGCAGGAACTTGATCCCCAGTGGGCTTTATGTCGAGGTGGTATACTGTCCTGAGGGTTGCTCTGTGGACATGTGGGCATGAGCTCCTTCTCCAGCTCCTCTAGTATCAGTCTGCCTTGTGTCTTCCCTGGTGCTGCTGTGGTTCACAAACTACATTTATGACAGCTTCTCAGAATCTATCCCTGGGGGGGGAGGGATTGGTGGCTGTTGTGTCATTTGCTTCCAAGTTCTTCAGAGATTAACTTTGGTATAACTGGCGGTCCAGCAGGCGTTGCCATTTGTCTTGGCTGCCCTTCAGTCTGCTGCATTTGATGTATAACAAAACGAGCTGAAATCCATTGCCGAGATCCAGCAAGGTGTGAAGTTCAGTGTGTTTCTGTCTAGAGAGAACATGAGCTGCCAGTTCAGGCTGGACTGTTCTTAAGCAGGTCAAAGGCTGAACTGCATATAGTTGGCCTCTGTTTGCAATGGCATTGTAGAAAAACTGATGATGGACTGGAATGTTGCCAAAATAATTACCAGTTGCTAGACCCAGTTAGGGGGGCCAAGGACAAACAGGAGTTGGTTTGGGTTATTTACCACTACTGGCCCCGCGACCGGACCTATTATGGCACTGACAACTAGGCATCAAGTACACCCTTTCAACATTGACGCAGAGTAGGGGAGCGAGCAGCCCAAGTCTCTCAGGGAGGTAGTTTGGTGGGGAAAGACTTGTAATCTAACAATCACCCAACAGAGCAAAATAACAGCTGTTCAGACCAAGAGAAGAACTTTATTATCTACTATGCAATTCTACACAAAAATGATATAAACAGGGGCCTAGGGTTCTAATGAGCATCTTCAGTACATAACAACTAATGTGAAGCCCAGGTGTAGGCCTATGATGAACATACAACCAAATACTGTGTCTTTGACATGTAGATTAGTCTCAATGGACAGTCAGCCTCATTTTATTTGTCAGTTAGGCCCCAGCCTCAGCTCTAGAGCCTGGAGTCATCTTGGGTTGCACAGGACGACCACCTGGTTCACTTGTAGTAGTGGCAAAGTTGCTCCAAATGTTGCAACCAGCCTGTGGAATCATCAGTGAGCTCCAGAGGAGCAAACAGACCCAGGTTGTCAGCTGTCACAGATGGTGTCAGCAATAGTCATCAAACATCAGACACAGCATAGGGAGACTGTAGAGTGAGACAGAAGCTGTCTTTGTGAGGGAGGTACACCAATCCATGGCAGGACACAGGAGTTTTCCCAGGTCGTTATTGTAGGGCAGTCTCCTGGACTGCTCTGTCAGCTTTCATCTTTCACCTCTAGAGGTGGGGGCGCTGATAATTTCTCATTTGTGAAGATGTCCTGTATTCCACTGTATACACTTTGGAAATCTGCGGTATTTGGTACCCCTTACACAGGAAGTCAGCTGTCTGTATAAATCTCTCTTTATGCTAGCCCAAAAGCAGCTTTGACCACTTATCGCTTCATGGGGATGCGAAAGGGAGATAAGGAGGTAATTCCTAGATTGCTTACAGGTAATTACTCTGATCCTCGCTTCATCATCCCAAGCCTTATTATCTCCCATCTAATGGTTTTGGTTTGCAGTTTCAGTTCACAGCTTGGAGCTGGGAGATGAGACAGCGGTGAGGAATCTACAATTAGTAGCTAGTGCATAGAAGATCTTTATCCCACTTCAGCAGAGTCCTCTTTTGCATAGCAGCCCCTTACTTTGCTCTGGGCAACCATACAAAAAGTGTAGTGAATCCTAGTTTGTTTTGATGGGATAACAGAAGTTAGCTTAGCCTTTGGCTTGCAGACTCGTGCCCCTGTCACCTAGTGACTTTTAACCTACTTAGCTTGCTCTGTCTTAGACCATTTATTTAATTAATTCTTCAAGATGGCTGCCTTGTTTACAGTTAGGACCTTTTGTTTAGAGTTATGTTATCAGTGTCACCTCGCTAAGGCGTCAACTCATGAGACAAAGACAAACAAACTGTAGGTGCTCACATTAGAAATTACCGTCCCAAGCATGCGGTGTTATCTATTGTTTTGGAACAACCTACGTCAGGGGTCCAAGTAGATCTGTATGAATACACAACACTTTAGACAGATAATCAGAGGGATTCCGACCAGATACCCTCGCTGCTATCGATGCTGCATGTCGCCTTGAAACTGACCCGGACTTCGTGTTCTTGCGAAGTTTGAGCTCAAGACCTAATTTCAAGGTAACAAGGGTTGGGGGTTCCTTCCAGGGACATGGCATTAGCAGATTAGGTTTAACATACCCAGCTCTCCTCTAGGTAGGTTAGGCCTATCACGATCGGGTACTAGGACATATTATCCACTTTATGTCTTTCCATGCTAACGCAAGATTGTGGGGTCTTCATAACCATGACACTAATTTTTACAATTCTATTTCTTGCACTGTTCATTATCCTAATCATTGCAGCCCACGTGATTTACTGCATTGTATTAAATAAAAACTATTGAAACATTACTGCAGCTTTGTTATTACCTGCATTTGGTTGAGACATGATATGTCTGTGAGAAAGGGGTAATCTCCGTTTAACCACGACACTCCCAGAGATGTCATACTTCTGAGTCCATGCGTAATGGCTGCCACAAATCACCTTTAACTGTTTGGGTTTTTGGTGAGGTACTGCTAGTGAGCCGGAGGGGTTGGGATTACAGTTGAAACTTTTTGTAGGATAGGCATAGTCACCTACAAACATAAGTATTTCATCCTTGAACAAGCAGTCTTGCCCAGAGCAAGAGTCCAAACTACGACAAAAGCAGATTATCCACTTGATGATCCTTGGCACAATCAATGTAAAATCTCAAAGTTCTTTTGGGGTCCAGCCAATGGAGCTTGTCCTCCTCTTTCGAGGGATAGTGAGGAGCAAAGTACGCAGGCAGGACAATGGATTGCAATCTAAGTCCTCAGCATCAACTTGTCCAGGAAAAGGTGGTGTATTGTGGTTGCACTGATAGTGCCTGGATGTCACGCATGAGACAGGCTGATTTAGGCATGCTAAAGAAGATAGTCTTCGGAGTCAAAATACGCAGCAAGAAACCATGCATCAGCTCCATAGGCGTGTACATTAGAAACGTCAACACCAAATTTAGGTCCCACTGAAGCATCACAAACAGCTTTGGAAGGACCACGTGAGTTAAACCTTATAGAAATCTTTTGACCGTTCAAAACACATTAAAGGACACCCCAAAAAAACTGCTTGTAAGGGGTCATTTTTACAAGCACCACATCAGGCCATCGATTTGTCACAGGGCCCAGCATATATGGCTTTTATGGAAGGGCACCTAGTGGCAAGGATAACATCCACCACCTCAGATGGCAGGTCAAGCGTGCTCAATCTCCAAGCATGTAGGTGTAGATTGTGCAGATTCGGGGGGAGGCCCTGTCCTGTGCAGATTTGGGGGGGCTGGGGAGGGGGGGGGAAGAGACAACTCTGTCTTGATGCTACAACAGGAGATCCTCCCCTCAAATTAGTGGCCTGAGTGGAGGACAGACACTCATACCCAGAAGTTCCGGGTAACACACACTGTTGGCCCAAACCAAAGCCACTAGGATGACTTAAGCCCAGTCGTTCTAGATCATTTTCAGAACTTGAGGAAGGAGCAGAAAGTCATACAAGGTTACAGTGTTCCATTCTAGCCAGTATGTATCTTATAAAGAGTATTCTTGCAGACAATCCAACGTGCAAAACGTCTGATATTAAGCATTCTCAGCAGTGGCAAAAAAGATCTAGTCCAGGTTCTTTCAGCTGCCCTGTGCCACATCTACCTGCTCTCAACAGGATCCAGGGCCAATGGTAAAAGATCAGGATCATAGCACAAATGGTCTGGCTTTGTTGTAGGAGAGGGTAGGCAGATAATTTCACTGCAGCCAGAATAGTTCAAATGAACAGAAGCCTCAGTGAAGGAATCAGATGTGACTTTGACTCATTGATAGTGAATCCCTGCAGAGTCAAGAGGTTTGGTGTTATCAGGAGGTGGTCTACACCTGACTGCTCATCAACGGATAGGACCTTTTTTTCCTGGCTGAATTTTAGAGTTGTGTTTTGTTCATCAACTAGAACAGATATGCTCTACTTTTTGGTGCTTACTTCAATGGCTGATCCTCCTCTTGCACAGGCATGCATTTCTAATCTTCCCTATTTATACCCTGGATAAGTTTTCCATGTGCCATATGCTTTGGACTTTGGATGTCAAAGCTGTTTCTCTATGGACCATCCTTTGGAAAGCCCACCTTTTATTTATGTTCACTTCCTCTATATAGCTATCGTCTTCAGTAGCCAAAACACTGACACTTTCCAGTGTGGACTGTTTTATTATTAATATTCATTAAAACAATAAGGGCATTGTGGCCCAAATAACAATTAGTGAAAAGTGATTTCTCTCGGTTCACACAGCCTATTGCTTATTTTAAAGTGCTTCTTCCTTTTTATATAAATTAAATTGTTTTGCACCACACTTAACAAAAGCGCTCACAAAACTTTCATATTTTTCTAAAAAATATATTTATACATTCTGTGAACCCAAAGGCCCGCCTTTTTGAGGATGGGGACAAGAATGTGGCAGGTAAAGAGTGAGAGGATGGAGTCAATTCAAATTTCCAGCAACCAAGACAATACACCAACTAGGGGAACAACGCACCAAGAGTAGCTTTCACCAGTGGTAATATCCCAAGCTGTCAATAAGGCTCCCATTTTTATTTGTTCCCATTTTCAGTTTATCTGCACATCAACTGCATCCTCTCAAATATCTGTTTTAAGCCATGGATTGTGCTTTGCTCTCATAAATCATGCTGATTTCTTCAACATAAAGCTGGAACTGAAAGCGTTGTTTGTGTAATAATCAGGCTTTATTTCTTCTTTAAGAAAAGGATGCTGTCCCCTTCACACCAATTCGTTTTTAAACCCCGTCTACCTTCTATCCAGCGTCCATTTTAATCCCTTTGGAGGTTATCAGATACAAGATTTATTTTATGTAGGGAAGATCAAGTTGCTATACACACCCTAAGAGATTCTACAATGGTGATCAAACCAGCAGACAAGGGCAGTGTAGGGGTAGGGGTATAGTTATTCATTATAAGTACTATAATGAAGAGATTCTTAGTCATTTATCTATCCCTCAACACTACCTCAAGCTTTCCAGTGATTCAACTAAGGAAGTTTCAACGACTATCAGAACCATCAACACACAACCCAAAAAACAGGGATTCACTAGGGATAAAGAATTTACATTTCTTAACAAAGCTTCACTGAGAGTATGTTTAATCTATATTTTATTCGAAACCCAAAAAGATGACAGGCAGCCTCCCAGTCGTCCTATTTTCTGTTGATACTCAGTGCTTTAAATGGGCCGGTACTGTCCGGTACTGAGTACCGGCACTTTTTTATTTTGGGAGGCAGAGTACCGGCATATCTCAAGAAAAACGTAATTCTTTTAATTGGACAGTACCGGCACTTGTCAGAAACAAGCAGGTACTCTGGTACAGAGTACCTGCACTTCTATTTTTCCATTTAAAGCACTGTTGATACTGCTCTATGTTCGACCCCCTACATTAATTACTTTATCAAACCCTTTTGAGACACATGACTAGCTACATAGGTGAGAGGTCAGATTTAATTAATCATGATGACAATCTTTCTTTTGACAGTAATAAACAATTGTTAGAGACCCTTGACATTTACCCCAACAGTAGACCATCACTGTTATAAAAGAAACCTTAGACACTTGCCCAGCCCCTGTGTAGGTCCCAACAGATTTTAACATTGATTTGTTGAACACTACCAAAGAAAAAAATGTTCTCAAATTTTTTGACAAGCTCTACTTTTAAATCATGGAACTAGCCATGGGTGCAGGATTTGCACTAATCTGGCCATTTTGTAAGTGAGCAACTTCGAAATAAAGTTCCTTTCCAACTATGCTACCCCATTTTTAAAAAATAAATATGATATTATGGAAACTCTGTTATGATGATGTTTTTCTAGTATAGCCGAATGTATGATGGAACAACGAATGCTGGAACCATGCATGCCTGAACAACGTGGTTGGAACGAATGCGTTGTTATCATGAATGCCTTTAAAACAATTTTTCATTGTAAAAACATGCCTAGTAAAGGCATGTGTGGGAACGGCATGAGTGGGTCTAGTATGCCACCCCCCCACCTGCCTTAAGGCCCAGAAGTACCCCACCTCTAATACTAAAACTACCGTGGATACCTCCCACCCACCCTGAGCCCTAAAACCCTCCTTGACCTCCCCCACCCCTGCCCCTAAAAACAGAACTACCCCAACCCCCTCACCCCGCCCCTGAAAACAGAACTACCCCAACCCTCCACCCAGCCCCTAAAAACAAAACTACTCCACCCCCAAAAAACAAAACTACCTTGATCCCCCCACCCCCAAAAACAAAACTACCCCGACCCCCAATACAAAACTACCCCAATTCCCCAGCCCCAAAACCCAAACTACTCCGATTCCCCCACCCGCCACTAAAAACCAAACTACCCGACCACCACCCTGGCCCTAAAATACAGAAGTACCCCGACCCCCCATTCCGCCCCTAAAAAAACAGAAAAACCCTGACCCCCCAACCCTGCCCCTAAAAACCAAACTACCCCGACCTCCCCAACACAAGCCCTTAATCCACCTCCCCATCCCTAAAAACTACCCCTCAACCCCACTTAACTGACCGCGTCCTCTCCCGATCCACTCGTCTTTTTTCTCTGCCTTAACCACGCACATGCGTTGTTCAGCACATGCGTGGTTAAGGCAAAGAAAAAGGCAGTCGTTCTTCTGGCACGCGTTGTTACGCTTTCGTTGCTCGTGTAATCGTTGTTCTGGAGTCATTGTTGAGGACGTTTCCCGTGTAGGCATACACAATGAGTTACTGCAATATCTGCAATGTCGCACTTGGCTCAATAAATCTAACTTCCAAATCCAATTCACCAAGAACTTTAATGAGACTTGCTTCTTGGTCATCAAGATCAAATTCCAAGATGGGTCTCTAGATAGCACTTTGTATAAAAAAAAACACTGAGAGGAACTCCACATTGCTATATTCTAGTTTCCATGAGAATTTACCATTTGGCAATTTTTATGTACAGAGTGTAACAGCACTAAAAAAAACGATTGCTTTAGGGAATCTGACACTCATTTCCCAACGCAGAGAGCATCCCAAACGTCTCCTCACAAGTCTGAAAAAGGGCCTGGTTTTGTTCAGACACTCTTTATTCTGAGGACCAAAACTGCTTCATCATGTAAGGTAACATTTGTTACCCAATTCAAACCCTCAAATAACAAACTCAAAAAGGTTATTTTATCCAACTGGCAGACACTGAGTTATTGGGATAACAATCTAGAGCCCCCCTTTTTTTCCTTTGAAAACAGACAAGAATACTAGGCTGGAGCCGAGAGTGTTTACCAACTGTCCTTCCCACGCACAGGAATTTGCAGCATAATGGATTAACACGTTCAACACCAAAGCTTCCACACATGCAAGTACACATTTCTCAAACACTTCTAATACTAATTACAATTTCTTTCACGTGGTATACGCCATCTGGTACTCAATGGGCCAAATCTACATAAGCATAGCGACCAAATGTATTCACCGTAGAATCTCACAGCATAAGAACAGAATATGTTATAATGGAGCCATCAATCTCCCACTGGTACAGCATTTCCAACAAGCAAAACATATGGCTCAAGATAAGAAACAGCAGGTCATAAAACATTTGCAAATCCAGGGGCTGCTCCTCTGCAATGGTGAAGGAGCTTCGCCCCACTAGCTAAGAGCTGGCAGCTTAACAATAAAACAATATTTTATTATTTTAGTTTTCAGTTGCTGGCTCCCCCAGCATGTGCAGGGCGGGGCGAGGCCGGGCCATGGCTGAAGTGGAGTGCACATTTCTGTTTGGCCAGCAGTCTTAGGCCAGCCAAACTGACATGCGCACTTCAGCCTCTTCAACCCAGATGTTCAACACAGAAACTGCACAGACTCCAATGCACTGTTTGAGCCGCAGACCAAGCCGCTCGTATAGCATCAGAGCAGCGCCAGGACTGTGAGGGGAGCCTGTGCTGGTGTCCCAGGGACTGCCTGGCACCACCAGGAGAGATGAGGAGTCAGGTGGACGCAGCAGCACAGTTAAGTTGTTTTTTATTAATTATTATTTTATTTACTCCGAAATCCCCTTATGAAAGTTCCTCATGAGATGAAGCACCACTGTGTGCCACCCAGCTCCTTTTTAGAGACTTCGATTTCTACGTTGGTGTTATTGCTGGTAAAGGCTGTGTGCCTCCTTTGGTGTGGTCACGGTTAACTGTGAGGCAGTTCTGCCTCAAGGTCACATTGTGAATTCTTTCTTAGCCTAAACGCATTTCACCTCTTTTCTTGCCAGCCCCCTGCATGACGTCACCTTGCAACTGTGCCACTGAAGAGGTTTTATCACTAGCCCTCCTTCCCCAGACCAAGTGGTGTTTTTTTCCTTGCTCGCTCCTTCAGCTCCTAGTTCTGTTCATGAAGGGAAGGGCTCTATTCATTTTCCTTTTGCACGTTCCGACAAAGGCCCTGGACCATTCCCCCCCTATCGACTTTTTGGATGGTTGGCCACCTAGTCCTTCCCAGGAGAAGTATGTTCCAAAACCTAAGTGCTTTTTACCCACCCCCAAAACATGGACTGTTTTATTTTTATTAATATTAGTTACAAACATGAGTGCCTTACGGCCTATGTAAAGAAAGCTCTCTTTTTGTATCTTCAACCCCAAGTTTTTCAGTTCTGAGAGTGCACTGAGGCCTGCTAACCAGACCCTGACCTGTCCTGCCCTGACACTGAAGTGTATTCAAATTGGCTGTACCCAATTAGAAACAGCTAATTTACCTGTAAGTCCCTAGTAAAGGGAATCCAGGGCATGTAAGTTAAAGGGGTATCCAGGGCTTGCAGCACTGATTGTGCCACACTAGAGGTCACCCAAGAAAAACAAGTCCCCCAGTCTGCCACTCCAAACTGGTAGAACAGTTGTGCGCTGCTAGCCCGGCTTTACCATTGAAAGCTATGGCAAAGTCACCACCTCCCCTTGACATGAGTATAAGTTATACCTCTGGTATGCCTACTGAGCCCTAAAGGCAGGGTGCAACATGCGACACAGGCAGGACATGTGCTTTAAGTGTTGTGACAGTAAAACACACAAAACAACAGTTTTGCTGTGGAAAGACTTGGTCACCCAATTGTCAAGTGCAAGGTTACACTGGCCCATCCGCTGTGCTAACTTGTGAACACTGCGACCAAAGCTGACACTGGAAGGTATCAAACAACTCGTTACACTAAGCCCGACTTGTATCTCAAGTCGAACTTAGTGTAACTTGTTGCAGTGTGCAGCTTTAGAAAAATTGCCACTTTGTGCCTTTAAAACTGTTGCGCCTTACCGGGCACACATGGAGCTTGCTTCACGAAAACAACTTTCTGCACCGCTGGAGTGATGTACTAATGACTCCCAGGAAGGAGAACAATGAGGGATTGCAGGCCAGGGAGGTGTCATCTCCCTCCCTCAAGAAACCACGTGTGTTAGCCTCAGAAGGCAGGCTTCAAAGTTGAAGCTGCTTTTGAAGGGCAGATGTGTAGCACCAGGAGGGAGTGTTCTGCCCCATTGCAGAGGTAGATATGATGACACAGGAGGCAGAGAGGGGTAACCAGATGCCAAATCAGTTTCCCCATGGGCATGTAGCCCTGAGACAGCCACACCCTGGGGTGGACTTGTGCAGTCTGTACACCCAGAGAGGGGTCTCGCCATCTTGGGAGTGGGCAGAATGGTGCATCCTGTGATAAGAGTATAACCACTGAGCTCCAGCTATACTATCAGAAAGTTCCTTTGATTCTGGGTACGGGAAACTATAAGTCAGCTTTGGAAGTATAGATAACTTTTTTCAGGACAATATATTTAAGCTAATATTTTTCCCGGTGGGTCCTTTCTATCATTTACTTAAGTCAGTTGTTTTCATCGCTACTATTTACTTTTTCGCCTTACCTAGTAGGTTAAGGACATAAAAGTTATTCCCCCATATTCTTCCTGTTAATTGCTTCATTGGCAATACTTTTTTGTTCTTTTTCATATGTTCCTTTCTGGCAAAAATCTTTTTTGTAACATTAAGTGGTGAGGACTATCAACCATGACTTCATATCCATTGCCTGTGCACCCTTTTAAGATGGCCGCCATGAGACTTGCAATGTTTTATGGCCGCAACTCCCACTTTAAAACCAGGTCATCCATTGAATGCCGATACAGTCAATGTTGTGGATGACGCGTAGGTAAAGCAGACCACTACTTCAAGGAGCACAGTGAGTACCACGGGGCTCCCGATTTTTCCAACTGGGATCCCGCTTTACTTTAAACAGGTCTATTCCTGCTTTTCCTTAATTGAGATTCCGCTTTGCTCCTAACAAGTCTACTTGTGCATGCATGAGTTGCCATATTAAAATGGCATATTTGCAACACTGCTTCTGTTAGGTTTACGGACTTGTTGGGGGCATCAGCTGACATCTTGGTACAGTCTTATGTATGTCGCAGGATTCATAATGAGTTTGTTTCTGACGTCACGGAGACTACTTCTTGATTGCTCTACAGCATACAAATGCTTGTGGGGGCTGTCATTTTTGTCTTCAGACTACTTGATTGGATCACTTCGAGATGTGCACAGACCTCCACAGAGAACCTATTGATATTTACGGCTCAGTGGGGTGTCAACAGTTACAGGAGTCAACACACTTTCTGAACAATTGAGTGATGCCAACCACTGCTGTGTGTTGGCGGGAGCCGTCATACTCTTGCATGTAGGTGGCATTGGAACTGTGTTGGCTATTTTATCTCATTCACAATATTAAGATGCTGGTGGGAGCCTTCATAACAATTGTGACAGTTTTTAAAGTTTTCAATGCGCACATAACAGCTGACGTTTTGCTACGTATAGTTTTTATTATTAGCACGGTAGCTATCCACTGACATCGAAAATATTCAGACGCTGTCATAGTATTTCCTATAGCTTTTTCGTAACATAACAATTGTGACAGTCTTGACAGTTTTCATTGAGCACATGACAGCTGTCATATTCCTATGTGTAGTTTTTATGATTAGTATGGTGGCTATCCATTGACATCGAGGATATTCAGACGCTGGCGGGAGCGGTCATAGTATTCCCCATAAATTTTTCAAACTTTTGAGGAACTGACATTAAGTACACAACAAATAATATACAATATTGATTAATCGAGGGGCTACACTGCCTTAGCTAGGTTGTGGTCTTGTGAGCACAACCTATAATTAAGCCTACAGGGATAATAACCCTACAATGTATCTATATTATTGCTACACAGTTTAGCTTTTTCTGACAGGTTTAAACTGACAGCGTTTCTCACTACATCGAGTGGTGTTTACATTTTTTTCATAGAACATCATTGTTAGGAAGTAGAAGTATCCAGGTTCTCCCAGGGGCCTGTTCCTGAATCTAGGAGGGTAAGAGACTGCTCTATTTTTGACACAGTATTTATACTTGTTCATCTTACCTTGCGACATCATCATTCACCCTGTGTAATGATGGCATGAGTTCGGCTTCACTCTCCACAGAATTCACCGAGTGTGCATGTGGACACATTCTTGGTTAATATACATGAAATATCCAAAATTTTATGATTTTATGTTTATGCTGTATTTTACAGGTCATCACCATTAAAAGGAGAATTTCTAAGTAGCAACTGATAAGAACCGGACTTACCGAACAAGTTACTTACCTTCAGTAATGCATTATCTGGTAGAGACTCTAGTTGCAGATTCCTTACATTAGAATTTCCTGGCGTCAACTTGGAATCCAGATTTTTTTGCTGAGAAGTACTCTCTGCACGCCGTCGTGTGGCATCATTCGAATCCGCGTGGCGTCGTCGGCATCGTTGGAGCCGTCTGTGATGTCACGGTCGCCTATAAATGCACCACCCCGGCGCGCATACGTCAGTTCTTTTGCCCACAAACTTTCACGCCAGAAGCGCAGAGTAATGGATAGAACCAACAGTTCGTCTGTGCAAACTAGGGCCCCAACCCTAACCCTATTAGACAAATCCTCAGAGCAGGGGGGCATGGGTGGATGTAAGGAATCTGCAGCTAGATATAGTCTCTACAAGATAATGCGTTACCTAAGGTAAGTAACTTGGTCATCTGATCAGAATAGATACCCAAGCCATAACCTCCTGGCGGTGGGCTGCAGATAAACCTTCTCACACTGGAAAGTCCTCTAGGACCGAACGGGCAAAGTTTCCGTCTCCCCAGACGTAATTGTCCAGGCATTAGTGTTTTGCAAAAGTGTGCAAGGATGCCCACGTTGCTGCCCGACAGATATCCAGGACTGGAACAGCTCATTCGAGTGCAGTGGTAGCGGCTTTGCCCCTGGTGGAATGAGCCCTCAAACCCTCAGGAGGCTGCTTCTTGGCCAGTGCATAGCAGATCTTAATGCAGAGAACAACCCTGCGTGAAATGGTTTGTTTCTGCACTGCCCGACCCTTCTTTGCTCCCACGTACCCCACAAACAGTTGGACATCTACCCGTAACTCTTTTGTGCAGTCAAGGTAGAACGACAATGCTCTTTTTGAGTCCAGTCGGTAGAGTCGCTCTTCTTCCTTAGAGGGATGCGGTGGAACAAAGAAGGTGGGCATGGTGATATTCCGACCCAGATGAAACGGGGTCACCACCTTGGGAAGAAAAGAGGCACATGTTCCAAGCAACCAACTTGTCTGGATACATAGTGAGATACGGTGGCTTAGATGACAGAGCTTGCATCTCACTCACCCTCCTAGCAGATGTTATTGCCACTAAGAAGGCTGTCTTGATGGTGAGCAGCCAGAGGGGACAGTTATGTAAAGGCACAAAAGGAGCACATATCTGAAATGTGAGGACAAGATTCAAGTCCCATTGAGGCATGACAAAGGGCGTAGTGGGAAATATATGTACAGGCCCTTTGAGGAATCTATGAACAACGGGAGATTTGAACAGAGAAAGCTGTTCAGGCAGCCGAAGGAATGCCGATAAGGCAGAAAGATAGCCCTTAAGAGTACCCAAGGCAGAACCCTGCTGGGCAAGGAATAGTATAAAGAGAAGGATATCAGAAAGAGAAGCAAAAAGAGGATCAATAGATCTTTCTGCACAATAATATACAAACGTTTCCAACGGCAGGCGCACATAGTTTTAGTGGAAAGACGCCAGGCTGCCAAATTAACTTTACAGACTTTGAGAGGAAGGTCAAAAGCCATCAACTGCGGTGGCTCAATCTGCACATGTGAAGGCGCAGAGTTGACAGGTTTGGGTGCAGAACCTTCTCCCGCTGCTGCGACAGAAGATCCTCCCGAAGGGGCAGCCTAATCGGAGGATCAATGCTCATTTTCAGAAGCTCGGCTGAGTTCATCCGCCCTGGCGTTCAGAGAACCTGCCAGGTGTTGAACCACCAGGGTTATGCCCTGCTGTTTCAGCCATGTCCAGAGATGCAGGGCCTCTTGACAAAGGGTCCACGACCCCACCCCACCCTGCTTGATGCAGTACCACATTGCGGTAGTGTTGTCCATGGACACCTGCACCAGTGTCCCTTTTACAACAGGAAGAAATGCTTTCAATGCCAGTCAGATTGCCCAAAGCTCCAGTAAATTGATATGGAGTCCGGATTCTGCAGGATACCAGAGGCCTCTGACCTCCACTTCTCCCAGATGGCTGCCCCATCCCAGAAGTGATGCATCTGTCACTACTGTGAGATCTGGTTAGGGAAGGGAGAGAAGCCTGCCTCTGACCCAATCGCAGTTCACTAACCACCACTGCAGATCTTTTGCAGTTCCCTCTGAGATCTGAACCGTGTCGGTGAGATTCCCCTGATGCTGTTCCCCTGATCCTGGACTCGCTTTTCGGGAGGATAGGCCCGAAACTGCACTGTGTCCAGAACAGCTCAGATGAAAGGGAGCATCTGAGAGGGAGTCAGGTGTGACTTCGGCACGTTTATAGTGAACCCCAGCATGTGCAGGAGATTTGCCGTAGTCTGAAGGTGGGCGACAACTTTCTGGGGTGAGTTCGCCTTCAACGGCCAGTTGTCGAGGTAGGGAAAGACTGAAACCCCCAACCTGCGCAGATGAGCTGCAACCACAGTCATCACTTTCGTGAACACCGGAGGGGCGCTGGTAAGGCCAAAAGGGAGCATGGTAAATTGAAAGTGCTCATGACCTATCATAAATCGTAGGTGACGTCTGTGGGCAGGCAGGATGGGAATATGGAAATAAGCATCCTGCAAGTCCAACACTACCATCCAGTCTCCTGCGTCCAAGGCAGATAGGACCAGAGCCAAAGTGAGCATTTTTAATTTCTCCTTCTTGAGGAAGAGATTGAGGGCCCAAAAGTCTAGGATAGGATGTAAGCCCCTGTCTTTTTTGGGCACCAGAAAGTAGCGGGAATAACAACCACGAGCTACTTCTGGTGCAGGGACACTCTCTATGGCCTTGGCCAAGAGAGCAGCGACTTCCTGGCAGAGAAGTGCCAAATGATCCTCCGATATACGACTGCATGATGGAGGCATGGCTGATCAAGGCAGACTATAAGGGGAGGGAGTAGCCCCTTCGAACGATCTGCCAAAACCCACCTGTCCGTAGTGATGGATTCCCAGTGGGGCAGGTGATGGCGAATCCTGCCGCCAACTGGACCAGAGTGAGGGGACGGACTAGGAGGATTTGGAGGCTGTAGCAGGGGCAGAGGTGGACTGGGCAGACCTCTGGTTCCCAGTCCCACAACCAAGTGGGATTCCGCGTCCCCCGCCACACAGCGGCTAAACAGCATGGGTGGCACAGTGGCTGGGAAAGGGACAAGAAAAGGGAGCTCCATCCATGCCCACGAAAGGGGGGCGAAAGGCAGACTGTTGGGGACGAGGGACAGCGGAAAGGCCGAGGGACCGCACGTAGCCTCTTCAGCGCTGAGTTCGCCTTGTCTCCAAAGAGATGGAAGCCATCAAAGGGCACGTCTCAAGGCTCTGCTGGACATCCCCTGAGAAACCAGATATCCATAACCAGGCGTGGCATCTCAAGGCCACCGTTGTCGCAACCAATCAACCCAGCGAGTCGGTTGTGTCCAGCCCACATTGGATAGTGAACTTTGCTGTGTCTCTCTGCTATTGTTGACAGCTTTGGAGACAATAGCATGGGCGTCCTCAGTTATCTGGGACAGAACTTGCGCGACCGTATCCCACAGAAAGTGAGAATAACAGGGCCAAAAGGCATGCAGTGTTCACTAACCGCGGCGCTAGACTGGAGGAAGAAAACATCATCTTCCCAAATTGATCCATGCTTTTTGATTCCCTATCTGGAAGTGCTGAAGTGAATGAGCCAGAAGATGAGGATGCCTGGATAACTAGACTGTCGCATGGGGTTTTGGGACAGGAATTTAGGGTTGTTCTGGGCAGGCCGATGGTGGCGTGCAATTGTCCTGTTCACAGGAGCCCCTGTATTGGGTCAGGAGCAAGTACCCAAAAGGACATTGGTGAGGGCTTCATTGAAAGGGAGAAAAGGCTCAGAGGTGTAACCCCCTGGTTGAAGCACCTCCATCAGGGGATTAGACCTGACCAGCAAGCAGCTCAAGGCCTAAGACCTCAGCCGCCCTACTGACCACCCTGGAATAAGTAGCTTCCTCCACCGTAGCCACGGTAGGAGAAGACAGCATGCCAGCATCTGGAAAGGTATCCAGACCACTGGCATCGCCCAACTCCTGTGCCCAGTCCAGGTTACGGATCCGAGAGCGGATCGAAAGGGGACTTCGATGCCTGGAGCTGCCAGCGCAGAACCCATGGCCCTCCAACCAAACGCCCTGGGCCCGAAGGCGCCATTGCGGGGTCGGTCTGCCCAAAAATGAGGTGCATGGCCCGGCACTTGGAGCACAACTTCGGGTCGTGGTCGCACTCCAGGCACCACAAACAGACCCGACGTGTATCTGTCACCGACTTCATGCGGTGACAGTCCTTGCAAGGTTTGAAGCTGGTCTTTGGGGACATCCTCGACGCACCAAAAACTTCACCAAAAACTTGACAAAAGAGTCGAAATCAGTCAAAAATTGACCTAGGGTAGCTCTCTCCGGATCAGCGAGTGGCGAGGAAAGAAAAGAACTGATGTCACTGCGCTGAGGCGGCATATCTATGTACTACTTCCGACGTCATCACGGCGACTACCACCCAATGACGCGCAAGGGTATTGCTCGAAGAAAAAAATCTCCGGATCCAGTCTGACGCATGGGAGAAAATTCTAAGGTAAGGAATCTGCAACTAGAAGTCTCTATCAGATGAGCCTTACAACACCCCAGAGACGTCACTTAAGATGCTGATATGAAGCTGGTGCCCCACCTACCATCATGGGAGAGATATGGGAAGTCGGTTTCCAGACCAGTCTGGCAACTGGAGGTATATTCAAGGGGTGAGAAATCTACAGGTAGAAGTACCCATCATAAACTTTGCTTTTCACAGGTTTGGTCAGTGTGACATTTAACTGTCCCATACATACCGATTTAAAACACCAAAACTACCAGCATTTTTGCTTACTAGTTTCTTAGCCAGGCCCATTAGCAACAATACAAGTTCATTAAACACACTTAAAAGAAGTTATATCAACAATGTTTTTTTTTTTCCAGCAGGTTCCCCATCTGCAGCCCATTTTAATTAGCTCATTGTGAAGTAAATCCTAATTTTCTCATGTATTTAAGCTTTAGCTCTGCTAGCATGCTGACAAGTGAACACACCTTGAAATAAAGTATTAAAATGCAGGCAGGCAAGTAAACACACCTTGAAATACAGTATTGAAATGCACAGTGCAACCACTCAGCCAAATACCTCCCACTGACCTTCATTCGAAAAAAGGTGATGCTGGTCAGCAAATCCACTGTTGACTTGAGGTCCTGTAAACGATCAGGGCTGCTGGCAGGGAAATTGTTCTGCAAATGAAAAAAACATACGGTTGTTAGTAGAGGAATTATAGACCCTTCCCACAGAAAAAAGCTCATACAGTGGCATGTTGCTATACGAGTTACTGGTCTTTCTCGGATTATCCTCCTTTTCCTGGTATACACACAGACCCATACTGTCATCTGGCTACATTAGCATTATAATTACAATCTCCATTACAATTACAACTTGAATACCTATCTCTCATCACTTCTTACATCATACTGTTCCTAGGTGACACTACCCCCAAGTCACTGGAGAACTCTATGCAGATACACTGCTCTCTATGTGTCGGTACCCCAAGGTGGATGAAGATTCTAGACGCACGAGACAGTCCTTTGGTGACTCTACGTCTAGTCACTGGAGGATTCTGTGCATTTGCTGCAGGTACAGGGATAACTGCATGTCCAGGTTATTGGAGGGGTCTACAATTATTAGGCAATCCCTAGATGAATACTCCCCCCAGGTCACTAGTGGAATAGGTTTTTTGGTGCTCCCTGGCTGACAGCACTGGAGAGCTCTGTGTGTTTATGGTGGTCCCTGAGTGGCTGTACACCTGTCAGTGCCAAGGTAAAACCAGTCACTGGAGAGTTGTATGCTCTTGTAGTGATCCCTTGGAGACTATACCTGCAGTACATAAGGGCTCTGTGTATCTGTTGTGGTCCTTTGATGGCTTTCTCAAGGTCATTGGAGGGGTTTACACTTGTGAGGCGGGTCCTGGATGACTGTATCCTTTGATCACTGAAGGGATGCACTCCTTTGTTGCTCCTAGGTGATTACATCTCGAGTCACTGGAGGGCTGTATGCTTCTGTAATGATCCTCCAGTGTGCTCTGTGTCTGTGATGGCAATGCGTGACTGTAACTCCACTCAATGGTGAGGTCTAATCCTGGCTGGCTGACTATGCTCCTAGACACTGGAGAAGTCTGCCTTCTCTTGGTGAATGTCTGTCAGTACTCTCCGAACACTGGAGATGCTTTCTTATGTTGTGTCTTCCCTGTATCTTCAGATCCCTGTCATTGCATGTGCCAGTGCTCCCATGTTAGCCTCTGGGTGTCTAGAGAGCTCAGTTCTTTTAAGTGTCTATGATAGACTCCTGCTGTAGGTAGAGTACATGCCTGGGGGTAAGTATATAAACATATTACTAGGGGAACACTTCTACAAGTGCTATAAGTCTTCCTTGAAGACCACAGATCAAGGTAAAATGCTTATATATTTTTTTAGCACTTCCCTTGCCTAGAAGCATGGGACGCTTTAACTGTCAAGGAATGGAGTGCAAACTCTCACACACTTCTAGTGGATGGGGAGAGAAGAGACAGAGAGACAGCTTTTGGTTAGAGTGGAAAGAGATAGAGTGTACCAAGAGAAGGAATGTCCAAGAGAAAGTCTGATATAGAGAGCCGACAGACAGATGGGAGAGATAGATAAGATATGTAGAGGCAAGAGGGAAGCAGATAGGATATGTAGAGCAGAAAGATAGTGACATATGTGGAGAGAGAGGGAGGAAGGAGGGAGAGAGAGAGAGAGAGACCCCGACCTCAGTTGTGCGCTGGCCTAAGAATATGTACGAGGACGGAACAAGTTGGATCAAGATAAGTTCACCAATGATAGACCAAAATAAAGCACCCTTACCACCATGCATACTGGCCCTGGAGTAGGGCACCTGGAGTATCATGCAAAATGCACTATTTAACATTCCTGATACTAAGATAGAACCTTTCTAGTCGAAGTTAATGTTGCATTAAGATACAATGTGGCAGGAAAGTCATATAAGGTTGCTGGTGACATTTCTACAAAGGTAAGGTTCAGCAGTGTAAGAGGAAATAACTAGGCCTATCATGGCTGCCGCCAAAGGTGTCCGCGGATAAATGAGAGAATGGACTAAACTTGAGACATGTAAATGAACACATAAGCAAAGTGCTAAGGAGAGAACAAACGGCTATTAGAAAGCAACAGAAAACGTGTTACTCTAGTCAGGGTAAGGGAGACACACAGCTAAGATAACCCCTGCTCACCCACCTGGTAGCTTGGTAGCAGTCAGGCTTATTTCAGAATCAACGTGTAAAGTGTTTGTGCACAAACATACAGTAACAGTGAAAACACCACAAAAGTACTCCACACTAGTTTAGAAAAATAGCTAATAGTTATCTGAGTAAAACAAGACCGAAACAAAAAATCCAACATTTACAAGTAAAGATAAGAATTTTCAAAGATTAAGTCTTAGTATAGTGCTTAGAAACACAATAGCTCCAACTAGGGCTACCACAGAATCTTGATGGAGCCGCTTCCAACAGTCTGACGCGACTCGCGAGGGAGTGTGGGTTGGTCACGGAGTCACATAGACCCTGGATACAGTACTTGGGGAAAAAGATAAAGAAACAAAGACGTCACACAGAGTCGGGGAGGTGAGATGTTGCTGGAGCCAGGGCAGTAACATTTACAAGTAAAGATAAGAATTTTCAAAGATTAAGTCTTAGTATAGTGCTTAGAAACACAATAGCTCCAACTAGGGCTATCACGGAATCTTGACGGAGCCGCTTCCAACAGTCTGACGCGACTCGCGAGGGAGTGTGGGTTGGTCACGGAGTCACATAGACCCTGGATACAGTACTTGGGGAAAAAGATAAAGAAACAAAGACGTCACACAGAGTCGGGGAGGTGAGATGTTGCTGGAGCTGGGGCAGTGTCGGTTCCTTACTGCTATGAGGGAGGTGAGGCGATGGTTCCTTAATGCTAGGCAGGGGAGGTGAGGCATCAGTTCCTTAAGGTTGCAGGGGAGGTGATGAGGCGTCGGTGGCAAGGCATCAGTTTATTACAAAAAGACGGGGTCAACGAATCCAGAAGGTCAAGATGCAAGGCATTGGCTTTGCGGTGTCACAATCTCACCATGGGCCATAGTTGCTGCGGCGGAGTCGGGCGTCATGGACATCAGTGACACAGCACTCGGAAACTCATGCTGTGGTGGCACTGCGGCAGCACTGCGGCTGCGTCAGGCCTGTGTTGCAGGTCACAGTCATTGCACTCAATCCAACAGCGACTCCAGTGCAGGCAGAGACGCGGAGTCGGAGAGCGGCGGCGGTTCCGAAGTTGCTCTTGAGTTGATGTACTTAATTCCAAGGGCCCAGGAACTGGATTTGGCAAGTCAGGACTCTCAGCAAGAGAGCCCAGGTGTTGGTAGAGGAAGTCTTTGATGGCCCAGAGACTTTATAAGAGGAGGCAAGCTCAGTTCAAGCCCTTGGAGAACCTTGGAAAGTAGGATGTAGAAAGAAAAGTCCAGTTCTTTCACTCCCAGGACAGAAGCAGCAAGCAGTAGACCAGCACAACAAAGCAACAAGCAGAGTAACAGTCCCTCCTGCAGCATCCAGCTCTTCTTCCTGGCAGAATGACCTCAGTGTAGAAGTGTTCTAACTTTGTGTGTCAGAGTCCCAGTACTTATCCCCATTTCTGTCTATGAAGTAGGCAAACTTCAAAGAGAAGTCTCTGTAGTGCACACAACCCTGCCTTTCCCTGCCCTGGCACCAGACACACTTGAGGGGGTTGGAAACTGCTTTGTGTAAGGAAAGGCACAGCCCTATTCAGGTACAAGTGTCAGCTCCTCCCACCACTCTAGCTCAGGAAGACCCATCAGCCTGGTGGGGGCCATCCGGATATGCAGGGCGCACCTCAGCTCCCTCCGTGTGCCTGTCTAGAGTGAATGCACAAGCAGCCCAGCTGTCATCCTGACCCAGACGTGCATTCCACAGGCGGGCACAGGCACAGAATGGGTGGCACAATCAGTGCTGCAGACCCACCAGTAGCATTTGATTTATACATAGTGCACTTTACTACGGACTTACTAATAAATCAATTATACCAATCAGGGAGAAACCAATCACCAATACTATTTACATGGGGAGTACTTGCACTCTAGCACTGGTCAGCAGTGGTAAAGTGCCCAGAGTCCTAAAGCCAGCAAATACGAAACTCAGCACAGGATTAAAACAAGAGGTCAGAAGCAAAAAGACAGGGAAAACAATGAAAGCAGAAATGATCTAGAATGGCGAGATGCCGCTACCTCATGTAAACCAGAAGTAGCAGGGGTCTTTAGCTGTAAGAAAAATATGGAGGGGTGAGGAAAGAAGGAGGTTCTACACTTATGAGGCATCAAGTTTTGTGTCACACCCTCACATATGCAGGGTGCTAGTCGGGCTACAGTTTGAGCCATGATCTGATTGGGGCTCACCTAACAGCTTCTCAACCTCTGCTAAAAGCATGATTGGTGGTGGAGGGGCTTTGGGTGCCGACCTTCACTCAGAATCTTGGCCTCTTTTGGCCTATTGTGTAGATGGAATGTACAGGTTACTTACGTTTTGTAACACTCTTTCTGGTGGATACTCTAACCACAGATTCTCCACTTGTAGAATATCCTTAGGGACCAGACTGGAAGATTTTTCAGCTATTGTGTCCCTGTGGGGTCGTGTGGCTCCACATAGATTTCACTCCACCCCGTAAATGAAGACTGGAACCGCAAACATTTACAATCAAAGTGAGCCAACATCATCTTCTATTATTATTAATTATTCGTGCAAGTTTGCGGATGTCTGATGTGGGATATTTTTAGATAGAAGAGTGTCTATTCTCGAGAATGCGTAAGTGGATGGTAGGGGCAGGAGGGCAGTGAGCAATCTGTGGCTAGATAGACTATCCACCAGAAAGAGCATTACCAAAGGTAAGTAACTTGTTCATCTGAAGGATAATTCTTACCACAGATTTCTCATTTTAAGACTAGATCTCAAGGCAGTACCTCCCTTGTGGTGGATGACGGAAATGGCTCAGACTACAAAGATGGTTGGCTCTGTAAACGCAGAAATGCAGAATGAGCCGCCAAATAACCTGCACGAATGCCCACTGCAAGTCCTTACTGGGTCAAATTCAGAATAAACAATAGCACATCCCACAGTGTACCTTGCAATAGGTCTGTGTTACATGTGGCACGCCAAGCCACCGACCTGCCTGGGCGCAAACAGATTTTGTAGAAGGATGCTTGTTTGGTAGGATGACACCCACTACTTTGGGAGGTACTTCAAACAAAGTCAACTGTTGCTACTCAAGCTCCACCAATGAATGTGTAGATTGTGCAGGCCCAGGTGTTAGACCCTACCCTGGTGCTGTGACAAAAGATCCCCCCAAAGTGGCTGCCTGATTGTGGGTCAGATGTTCTGGTTACCACACTCTCCTGGACAAATCTAGAGCCACTAAGATGACTTGGGACCGGTCGTTCTTGATCTTCTTCTGAACTCTGGGAAGGAGTGGCATTGGTGAAAAGGTTTACATGAGAGGGGAGGCCCATTCAAGATTAAAACTGTCTCTGAGCGAGAGCAGTCTTGGAAACTCCAGCATGCAAAAATGCTGACATTGTGCTTTCTCTGCAGAGGAGAACAGATCCAAACAAGGTCCTCCCTACTTTTGAAAGAGACCTTGCCTCACCTCTGGGTGGAGTTGCCATTCGTGATACGCCGGGCACCAACGGCTAAGTTTGTCCGGTCTGGCATTTAGAGAAGCCACCAGGTATTGAACCACTAGGGAAATGCAATGGTATTTCATCCATGTCCAGAGGGGTAGAGCCCCTTGACATAGGGTCCACGACGCCACCCTGCTTACTGCAGTACCACATGGTGGTGGTGGTGTTTTAACACCTGTATTCACCTTCCCCTGATTTAAGGAAGAAAGGCTTTCAGTGCCAATTAGATTGCCTGAAGCTCCAGTAGACTGAGTTTAGATTCCACCAGAGAACGGAGTTCTCTAATCTCCATCTCTCCTAGATGGCTTCCCCAGCCCAGGAGTGACACATCTGCCACTACAGTCAGATCTGGTTGGGGAAAGGAAAGGGGTCTGCCAATAACCCTAATGTGCTTCATTATCCGCCACTGCAAATCCTTTGCAGTTTGCAGACTTGTAACATTTCTGGATATGGTGGACAAATTATAAAAGGCAAAAAATATCATTTCAAATGCCTCAGTGTCATAGGCCCAGTTTCAAAGCCTCAGAAAGAAATAATGCCTATTTGTGCTGCACTTTCATTAGATCTGAAGTGGATTCTTAACATCTCAAGCCTTTGGTATTTTTCATTTTCCCCTTTCGACTTTTAGAGATTCACTGCCGTGAGCAAATTATATTGTTCTATCATGAGATTGCACTAACTACCAAGTTATGCTGTTCAATCTCTTATTTTTAGAGGTGCAGAAATGAATTGCCAAGCACCAGATTTTAAGTCTTATATGGAATCAGCAAGATGCAGTTTAAACTTTCTATGTTTTATGTTGTTATTTATGCTTACTCTACAGGAATTGATAGACATTCCATGATGGAGATGCTGCTATCTGTCCGCAATTCTATTTTAATCTGTTTAAATGTATGAAATATGATGCTGTTTTTATTCACACATGGCACTTTAATGGACTTGCTTGTCTAAATAAAGTATGATATCTCTCTCTTGCAGTTTCCTCGAGATCTGAACCATGTCAGAGAGGTTCCCCTGAAGCTGCGCCCACAGAGACCGCAGAGCCTGCATTTGCCAGCGGGCATGTGTTACAAAAGCAGGATGCAGGAGTCCATGAGGCCCCACAACTTCAGGATCATTCTCAGAGGCTGAAACGTCAGTATCAGAGTCTGAACATCCTGGACTCATCGCTCTGTGGATAAGCTTGAAACTGCATGGGGTCCATAAAATCTCCAATCAAAGGGAGCATTTGAGAGGGAGTCAGGTGCAACTTCAGCAAGTTGGTAGTGAACCCCAGCAAGTGCAGCTGGTTTGCCATAGTCTGAAGGTGAGAGATGATGGCCTGGAGTGAGATTGCCCTCAGCAGCCAATCTTCGAGGCAGGGAAAGACTGGAATAATTGACCTCCGCAGATGAGCAGCAACCAGCGCCATCATTTTAATGACTACCCGAAAGGCGGTAATAAGTATGAAGAGAAGCACGGCAAACTGAAAGTGTTCTTGGACCACCGTGAACTGCAGGTAAAATCTGTGAGCAGGCAGGAAGGAATGTGAAAATAGGTGTCCTGCATGTCCAACGCTACCATCTTGTCTCTCAGGTCTAGGGAAGACAGGACCTATGCGCGCATGAGCACTGTGAATTTCTGCTTTTTCAGGAAGAGGTTGAGAAGGTGCAGGAGTAGTATGGGACCAAGGCCTCCATCCTTCTTGGGCACCAGAAAGTAGCAGGAATAGCAACCATGACCTACTTCTGATGCAGGCACCTTCTCTATAGCTCCATTGAACAGGTGGGCTAACAGTTCCTTATGAAACAAGTAGAGGTGGTCCTCCGTCAGCTTGCCCTAAGTGGGTGGCATTGAGGTAGGGCGGGAGGGAATAGCCCCTTTGGACGAGCTGCAAAACCCAACGGCTGGATGTTACTGACCTCCAGTGGTGCAGATGATGACATATCCTGCCCCCCACTGGATTACCATGATGGTCAGAGGGAAAACTGAATGAGTTTTGAGGCTGCTGCCTCTTGATGCAGGTTCAGTAGGTGTGGGGAGAGTATTGAACTAAATCTGAGTAGTATTCTAGAGGGAAGCCATCTGGCCCTGGCATCTCACATGTTTGCATGTCCATACTGGCTGCAGAAGTCTCCTTGGGATTAATGGGTTGGTCCAGCGTTTCCCTGTCTACAATTCAAGGGGGAGGTCTGCGATGAGGAGGTACATATTTTTGTGTGGGTCGCAGTGTCATTTAATGGTGAGGGGTGGTACTGGCCCGACTTCTTGCTGCCTCTAACACATGGTCTGTGGGAACCACATCCTTGATAACTAAAAGATTGCAAAACATGCAGGCTGTGGATACTGGGTGTGTAGAGACACATGAGTCCCTTCCATAGCCATGGAAGGGGTGGAAGGTGGACTGGGGTTGGCGAGGGGAAAAAGAAGGGACTCCTGTCCTTGAAGCACGCCAGTGCTGAGTCCACCTTCTCACTGAACAGAGAGCCATCAAAGGGCATGTCCATGTGCGAATCTTTGACATCCCCTGAAAAGCCAGTGGTTCTCAGCCAGGTGTGGTGCCTAAGGGCCACTGACAAGGAAACCGTTCTGCCCAGTGAGTCATTAATTTCCAATCCATATCCTAAGGGGAACTTGATAGCATCTCTGCCATCAGCAATTGCTTGAGAGAGTATGGCTTAGGCCTCCTCCGAAACCATGGCCATCCCTTGTGCAAACGAGTCCCAGATTATGTGGGAGTATCAGCCAAAGAGTCATGAGGTGTTCACTAACTGAAATGCCAGGCTTGCAGAAGAAAACATCCTCTTCCCAAAGGTATCTAGCCTTATGGATTCTTTATCTGGCGCAGTGGTAGGGAATGTGCCGGATTAACTTTGGACGAGGAGGCCTGGACCACCAGACTCTCTGGAGCAGGGTACTCGGTGAGGAAACTGTGGTCCCCTGGAGCGGGCGATGGCAGTGGGCAATCGTCCTATGTACAGATGCCCCTGCGCAGGGCTTGGACCAGGCCCTGAGAAGAACATCTATAAGGGCTATATTAAATGGGAGTAATGGTATTGTTGCAGCACCACTCGGTTGAAGAACCTTCGTCAAGATGTTTGTTTTGACTACCATTGATTGCAGCGTAAGATCCAGGATCTCAGCTGCCCTCTGTACCACCATAATAAATGAGTCACCCTCTTCCATAGCCACAGTAGGAGGAGAGACCAGGCTAGTGTCTGGGGAAGTGTCCAGCCCACTGGTATTCGTCAGAGCCTCATATTAGGTGTCCTCCGGATCTTCTGTTTGACAGCCATAAGGGTCTGCAGACCCCTTCCACTCATCATCCAATTCAGGCATGTCATAGTAAAAAGGAGCTGCTCTGATATGGGGAGTTTGCCCCCAGTTGGCGCCGGCATTGGGTGATGCCCAGCAGACTTCATATATGAGTCCAGAATGATGATGGGGAGGGTGCCACTGCTGGGCGTCAACACTGGAGCCGGCACCAGTGAAAGTCAAGGTCGCTTGACCAGATTTCTCAATGGATCCCTGGGGCCCAAATGGTGCCAAGGACAACCCTGCTGGTGGAAGACCAGCTGGGGCCCCTACCTGACCCATTGAGCCCGAGGGTATTCCAGAGGGGTGGATGCGACTAAAGATGAGGTGAATGGCCTCATAAAATTCTTTCAGTTGGGTAGGGGGTCACTTCGGGAAGCTCAGGAAAGAGCAGAGACCACCCAGGTGCAGGCTCCAGCACAGAGTTTGGCCTTGAATGCCAATGGCCCCGCTACTCCTCCGAAGACTTGGGCGGCAAAGTCGAAGATCTCTTCAACAACTTCTTTTTCTTGTGGGACGTACCTGATTTCCCTGATGACTAAACAGGATGACGATCGCCAGGTACGCCTTAGCGAATAATCTCAGGACCTTGACTAAGCTCCTCCAGCACCTTGGGATGCATGGCGTGGCCGTTCTCACATGCCTTGGCATTGTGGACTTGCTCAAGAAACCAGAGGCAAACCAAGTGCGGGTCTTTCACCGACTTCTGCCGGTGGCAGGAGCCACATGGTTTAAAATCTGCTTTTCTGGTGGACATCCTACACACCATGAGACAAAGTCTCAAACATTTCTTTGACTAAAGGTCAAAAAAGGTCAGTCAAAAAGTGACTGGGGGTAGCTCTCTCCAGATCTGCAGTAACTGACACTAAAGAACTGACGTCAGTGCACTGGGGTGGCATCCTATATAGGCACTGCACACGCCACTTCTGGCACAGACAACGCCATTCGGAGTTGAACGATGCCACCTACCGGTGTACAGTGTTACTGGTCACCAAAGGTTTACGGATCGAGTTTGACATCTGGGAGATATTCTAAGGTAAGGAACCTGTGGCAAGAAGTATGCATCAGGTGATTCCAGCAGTCAAAGCCCTCTAGGCAGGCTGTCTGAAGAAGCCATGTGCCGTGTCCAGAGGGGAGTGGGGGTCTCCTGCCTGGGTCTCCAGTACCAATGGATCAAGCGGAGGGCTCCACAGCAACACAGCACAAGAATGCACCTTTAGTATGACAATGATTTTGGAAGGGCGTGTCTGAGCAACAGGCCTCTGATATAGTATCTAGCTGTCAAGGACGATTCAAGCTGGAAAGCGGGATCGTAGTGTTCCTGAAGAGTCAATCACTGAGCACTTGGATTTGAGATACCCAATAGTATAGTTTTGGGTCTGTCATCGCCATGCCCCCTTTGTACATGGACTGCATACATTTATGGAGTGCAACCCTGGGGGTTTTGTTTCTCCATAGCAAGGAGGTCTGCCCACCTGCACAGCGTAGGCATGCACATTGTGTCACGCTATGATTTTGGAAGGGAGTCTTTGTACAACAAGCCTTCGGGCGGTGTCTGCCTATCAGGGACACTTCACGCCGGAAGGCAGGGTCGTCGTGACCCCTGAAGAGCCAGTCCCTCAGCACCTGGATTTGAGATGCCCATTAGTATAGTTTTAATCAGCCATCATCATGTCCTCCTTGCACATAGAATGTATATATTTATGGAGTGCAACCCTCACGGTTTTGTTTCTCTATAGCAACGCTCACATTTTTTGCTTTGAACTGCCTGAACCAGGTCTGCGGGATGTAGAATGGGAAGTTCTGCAAGGCATACAGTAGCGGGCATGAACATCATTTAAAAGAGGGCCACATGCCCTAGGGGTAAATCGATAAATGTAACCATATCATGTTGGGCTTGTGACTGTAGGACTGTAGGGGGTGGAAGTTAAGGCTCCAGGTCAGACCTGGCTCAAGGGAAACATGAATCCCTAAGTATTTGAGGCCAAGACAACAGATTGGAAGCTGGGATTGCTAGTTGACTATTGAGGCATTGCCTTTGAGAGGGACCAGGTGTGATTTGGTCCAAATAACCGAGTCCAGATGTTTTGCCATAGAGATGCAGGATTCAAAGGATTTGCGCCAAGAGTTTTGTGGCCAGCCTATTAGGAGGAGGACATTGTCTGCATACAGGGCGATACTGTCTTTAAAGCTGTCTGTACAGCAGAACCCCCATACTTGGGCATCGCAATGGATCCATGTTGCCAAGGGTTCAGTCGTGAGAGCAAAGAGCAATGGTGAGAATAGACAGCCTTGCCTCGTTCCCCTGGCCTGGGCACAGGGGTAGGCGTATAGTACCTTGACAAAGGAGAAGAGGCGAGGCCCAAATCCCATCGGTCGGAAAACCTGCAAAAGGAACTCCTAATCAAGGGAGTCAAACACATTTTTCAAGTCAAGTCAAGGAGCAGGAGCGCAGCAAGGTCAGGAGTGTGCAATACTGAGCTAGAGAGGGGTGTCCTCAGCGGATGCAATGTTTCGTGCTGCGCAGAGGCATGAGCCCGCACTGGTCAGAGCGAATACATGCTGTACATGTGAATACATGTTGTACATGTGAATACATGCTGTACATGGGAATACATGCTGTAATAACTGGAAAGAGGCGGCTGCACCACGGCCGTGGACCTGGTAGAGCCGAGCTGGGCTCAATCACTGCATTAAAGGCGCTTCCATTATGGTGCAGCTAGGGGGGAGGCCAAGGACCACTGATTAAAGTACAGTGAGAGCACACTTCGCTAGTTGTGGGGGGATGTATACACTGATACAATTGTAGCACGTTCCCTCTGGACAGCAACCTACCGGTGTGTATCTGACAGCGGGGTCCATATCGTAATGAGTAACGGCGAGGGGAAGTTTTTATGAAGGAGAATCGCAGTGTTGCATGATCCCAAAGTGTGGTCAGAGTGAAAAGCTGTGTTGTAGCCAAAGCAGGCCCAAACGGGGCTGTGCGGGCCCAGGTGATGTGTTTCTTGGAGGAACAGGACAGCTGGAGTATGACGTCTGACAAAAGACAGCACCGCGTCTGATGCAGTCGTTCAGGCCCCTGACATTCCATGTCATTATCATCAATGGGGAGGGGGTGTAAGGATTGTATGTGTGTGCACCTCAAAGGGAGGGTTGTGTCTGTCGAGCACCTAAGGGGGTGCCCACGTGACACAAGCAGTGCTGATGGAGCTAGCTTGGGTTGTAAATGTTGTGCTTTTGTTTCACAGTGCGTTGGACGGGTAAAGAACAACATGAACAAAGACGAGTCAAAACGAGAATATGAAAAAGCCTCCACTGCCCCACAACCACCCCCACGCAACACTTCCACCCAAGAAGCATCTGCCTCCACTATAGATTCTAATAATATTGCCCACAATATTGCCAACAACACAAACCAATGGGGCTGCGTAGGGCCTGTCTCTTCATCCATGTTGTATACGGTGACAATGGCATGAAACTGCAAATCAAGAGTCATACGACTGATCATCAGTTCAAGAAAGAGGTACACTTGGTAAGTGTTCTCCTGATTATGGAGGTGCATGGCAATCACTCAGGTCCCTGTCACCCCCTGCCCTCCCCACCCCCCGAACATGGGTCGTCTGTGTCTCCGGCTCTCCCACTAATCTAGTTGTCTTCAGCGTAAGAGGAGTACGGTCAGCAGTGGCATGGGTACCATGGATTCCAGGAGTGGCAGCTCTTTGGGGATTTACCCGTTTGCCTCGGTCTTATTGTGGGGTGGGCTGTCAATGTCCCGCGTCGGTTGGGCAGCTGGGGTATGGTGGTGAATGGATCTCTCCTTCGTCGCCCATTCTCAGAAATCCTCTGGGGTGTCAAAAACTGTGTGCATGAGTCTCTCATCAACCTGGCTAGCTTGAAGCCTGGCTGATGAAGGGTGATACCCTGAAACCGGTCCTATGATCCTTGTTTCCAATCCAGGGAGGACCTGGCCTGGCAGTTCGGGTTGGACTGTCCCAACAGGGAACAGGACAAGACTGATTTGCATATGCCTGGGTCCAAACTGGGGTGACGTGGTGAGCAAAAGAAACAATGGATTAAACCCAGATCTGTGACTGGGGTGAGTGAAAGGTTTCAGCACTCCGTCCATCATCCTTTTGTGTTGCCGTTGTAGAGCCGCGGGACCCACCCCCGCCCAGAAGGAAGCGCACCGGACGGAGCCTGTTTTGACAAGTCCCGAGGAAGGGAATGTGTTGTGGGGGCCCCCTCAGCCGGCCCAGCTCAGGGTCACACCCCCAGTCAATGGTGTATCAAGTTTACTGTCTCTGTAAGCATCAAGGTTCAGCAGGGTCTACTGCCGGCTGCCTCGGAGTCCCCACGGACAGGCATGAAGGTCTCCTTGTCTGAGACGTCACTCGCAGGGGCCACGCACTGTCACAGGCGCACGGGTGTCTTTATTACGCCGGACTCGGTGGGGCAGACATTTATAATAACTTCCCAACAATGGTCTCTCGTCTGCCGAGTGTGAGGTTACAACGGGGGAAGGCCTTGTGCTTTAAAAGGACTGCCACCCAGTGACGCACCCCTCCTCCATGAGCCGAAAATAGTGCTTCTTAAGGAAACGTAACATTTTGGGGGGGCTCTGCTGAGGCGTGACGCAAAGGATGCCCTGTAGGCTTTATTCAGCTCCCAGCAGTTTCCGCTCTCGGCAGCAGGGGAAGAGTCGGTTTTTAATTAAGGTGCTTTCGGTCTTGTAGAAAAAGAGACCTCAGCACCCTCGCCGGAGCGTGTCTTAACTCCGGGGTGGGCACGGGGTGGGCACCCCCCGCCCTCATCCAGTGTCCCACGCGTGGAGCGCACTTTAATGATGCACACGTCCGTGCCCATCCTCCACGCACCCGTGCAAGGACTGTGGCCATAAAGTACCCTGGCCGGCTGTGTCAGTGGGTAAGCACCTGCGAGTAGGGCACGGTGGTGTTATGTTTGGGACTTCCTAAGTTGGCCCGGCTGGCAGGGGTGTTAGTTTATACCATACGTGTTTTTATTGTAACTGTTGTGTCCCCCTGTTACCTATGGGACGAGTGGTTTAGCCCCTGACGCAGGGGACGTAAAAATAAAGGGGCTGGACTGGCGAGGCGCCAACAGTCCGGAGCTGAGTAATGGAAACGGCTAGTTGTGTGACTTATTGCTGCCGTGCCGGGAATGCCATGTGCGCTATGCGACCTCCACCAGTCATACCCTTCACTGTACACACTTAACAAATTGGCGACGAGAGAGAGGAAAATACCCGCGTGGGGCAAAGAACAGCGTCTGCGGCCCCGGCACAGCGGAGAAGCACGCCGAGACGGAATCGCCCAGAGCGCGCACATGGATAAGTCGCGTTTCAGGTAAAAAAAGCAGTGACGCTCCAGAAGAGGACCACCGTACAATACGGGCGACGCGCGTCTCGAAGGAGAACATCAACTGCTCCTACGGGCCCCCGGGAAACTGCTCACGCACTGTGAAGAGGTGAGGAAGAAAGGAGTTTTGTGCCTCGGGAGAGCGAGGCCCGGACAATCTGTACACGAAGAAGTGGGCCCACACATAGCAATATACAGAGAGGCAAAAGGACACATATAAAAAAAAAAAAAAAAAAAAAAAAAAAAATCAAATGAACATCACAAGAAGGAGTCATTGATAAAACAGACACAGCTAAAAAAAAAAAAAAAAAGAATGGCAACTTTTCCGATCATTGAACCTTTTGTCATGGAAGGGCCCCCATCAGCACAAGCCGCGAAATGGAAGTCCTGGGTAGAACGTTTAGAGAACTATTTTGCAGCGGTCGCACTTGACCCGGACAGACAAAGACCGATGCTTCTTCACATGGGGGGAATAATGCTGCACAGAATCAGCAAAACAGTGGCCGAGGAAGGACCCCCATTCACGTACCGAACCCTAAAAAGGGCAATCACAGCATATTTTGAACCCATGGCAAATCCCGATTATGAACGTTTTCTCCTGCGACAAGCCAGACAGCACTCAGACGAGTCGGTAGACACATACTATGCAAGATTAAAGGAACTAGCAAGCACATGTACGTTGCCTGACCCGGGTGATGAAATAAGAGCGCAATTCATCCAGGGATGCCATTCGACCAAACTAAGAGAGCATATACTTCAAATCCCAGGCATGACAATGGCTGACATGCTGACGATGGGCAGGTCAAAGGAGTTGTCCAGAGTAAGAGCAGCACACATGGAGTCGGCGCTCGCACAGACCATCAAGACAGAGCCAATAAATGTCATCGCCTCAAACAGCGCAATAAAAAGAAAGGATAAGACAAGACCGGCCGGGGCACACCGATCATGTTACATGTGTGGAGGAACATTTCCACATCAAGGCAAATGCCCCGCATTGGGAAAACAGTGCACCAACTGCCAAAAACTAAATCATTTCGCAAAAGTCTGCCGGTCAAACACAAGAGAAAAAGGTGAAGGACGAAAAACAAGCCAAGGAGCAAAAGCAGTACAACCACCCGATCTAATCCCGGACATGGATGATGATGATGAGCCAGAAGGAACGGTGTACATAATCCATGCAACTGAACCAGGCTGCCAAAGCCGTAAGAAAATTCAAAAATGCAAAGTCAAAGTGGCGGGACACCAAGTGACAGCCCTAATTGACACGGGGGCTTCAATTAACATATTAGCTCAATCTGTTTATGACCAAATGCTGCACCATCCCCCGCTACGGCGCACAACAGTACAAGTATTCGCTTTTGGGTCAACAAGACCCCTCCCAATGGCAGGAGTCTTCGTGACAGATATCAATCATGATGAGGTCACGGTACGAACCAAGGTATACGTCACCAAGATAGGAACAGGGATGCTGCTCAGCTGCCGCACGGCAGAAGAACTGAAACTGGTGGCGTTTGCATTCAGCATACATGTGGGTGAGCTAGACTATCTGCAGGAAGAGTACGCTGATCTATTCCGAGGCATTGGATGTCTGAAGGATCGTCAAATAAAACTACATATTGATAAGTCCATAGAACCAGTCGCGTTAAAGCACAGACGCATAGCATTTCATCTCCGCCCACAGGTGGAGGCAGAACTACGGAAGCTGGAAGAAGCAGATATTATCGAAAAGGTAGAAGGACCAACCCCATGGGTGTCACCCATTGTAGTCACTAGGAAACCCAAGCAACCAGGGGAGGTTCGAATATGTGTAGATATGCGCCTCCCAAACGTGGCTATCCGGAGAGAACGTCATCTCACTCCCACCGTCGATGACATAGTGACGGAGGTCAGCGGATCCAAATGGTTCTCAAAGATGGATCTGAGAGCTGGATATCACCAGATCATGCTGGCTCCGGAATCTAGAGCAATCACCGCTTTCTCCACCCATGTGGGACTAAGAAGATACCGACGCCTGAGCTTCGGGATTGCCAGCGCGGCTGAAGTGTTCCAGGATACCATAAGAGGTGTTTTGGCTGGCCTGGAGGGAGTCATCAATGTGAGTGATGATATTTTGGTACATGCGCCAACGGTTGAGGCACACCTACAGAGGCTACGAGCAGTCTTCCACCGACTGCAAACAAACGGACTGACTTTGCATCGGGAGAAGTGTGAGTTCTTGAGAAGGGACATTGCATTCTTCGGATATCACTTCTCTGAAAGAGGCGTTCGACCTGATCCAGAAAAAGTGGCGGACATAAAGTCGGCGCCCCCTCCTACCTCAGTCACAGGCGTTCGAAGTTTCCTGGGAATGGTAACATACTGCGGGAGATTCATCCCCAATCTGACCTCCCTCACTGCCCCACTACGGGAGCTCACAAAGGCTCACACTCCGTGGGAGTGGAATGTAACGCACAAAAGGTCGTTTCAAGACACCAAGCAGGCACTATCGGCAGAGACAACTTTAGTATTCTTCGACCCAGCAAGAGAAACAGAGCTATCAGTGGATGCCAGCCCAATAGGTCTAGGAGCAGTACTGTCTCAAAGAGAAAACGATGGCGAGTGGGCACCAGTGGCGTATGCCAGCCGAGCTCTGACGGCAACGGAACAAAGATACTCACACATAGAAAAAGAAGCGTTAGCAGTAAGTTGGGCCTGTCGCCACTATCATCTGTATATCTATGATCACCCTTTTTTAGTATACACTGATCACAAGCCACTGATACCATTGTTCAACAAAACAGCCTCCCAACCTCCCCCGAGGATTGAAAGATGGATTCTTCAGCTACAGGGGTACCAATTCTCTGTGGTATACCGTCCAGGTGCCCAGAATCCAGCCGATTTATCCCGTCACGCCAGGCCATTCACCAAGCTCGAAGAAGAGGAAACTGAAAACACGGAGGAGTATGTGAGGCTGATAGAGAGATCCCGGCCACTGCCAATGTCCATAAAGGAAATACAGGACGCGACAAGAGAAGATGAGGTATTGCAGTTGGCAATATCATGCGTCAGTGACGGAAGATGGCACCTGCTGAAGCACAATCTGGCTCTGAGGACTGAGGAGGCCAACAACAATCTGCAAGCTTTATTCCGAGTCCGGCATGAGTTGGCGGTGACGTCGGAAAACTGTCTGTTGCGAGGAAGTCGACTTGTCATTCCGGACAGTATGAGGCAAAGGACAGTGGATTTGGCCCATGCCGCACACCAGGGCATGGTGAAAACCAAGGCCAGGCTAAGAAGCAAAGTGTGGTTCCCAGACCTTGACGCCCGAGTGGAGAGGACCATACAAAGGTGTCACGTGTGTCAATTGGTGGGGCCGACAGATCCGCCACCCCCCATCATTACCGAAGCCATCCCGTCAATACCATGGCAGAGAGCAAGTGCAGATTTGGGGAGCTTACCGGATGGAAGACACGTGTTAGTAGTGATTGATGATTTCTCAAAGTATCCGGAGGTGGAGATCTTAGAATCCACGGTCACTGAGAGAGATATACCATGTATAGAGAAAATAATGGCCACGCATGGGATCATACAAGAACTAAGAACTGACAATGGTCCCCCATTTTCCAGCCATGATTTTGCAGCATACTTGGAATCACATGCCATCCAACACAGAAAAATTACTCCACGATGGCCTCAAGCCAATGGCGAGGTTGAAAGATTTATGAGGACCCTAAACAAAGTACTAAGGATCGCAGTGGTGAGAGAGAAGAATCTGGACTGTGCCATTTTTGAATTTTTAAGGGAGTATCGCCTGACACCACACAGCACAACAGGGGTGTCCCCGAGTCACATTTGCATGCAACGGGCAGTGCGAGACACCATCCCCCAAGTGGAAACTCCGACAGAGACGCCAGGACAGGTGCGAACCAGACAAAAACAAGTGGAGACAAGGCTCCAACAAAGACGTATCTACAATGAACGAATGTCACGGAAGAGGAGAGCTCGCACCAGAAATCTGACCATAGGAGATGTGGTACTGGTGAAGACTCGACACCCAGGGGGAAAGTTCAAAACACCATTTGAATCCGGCTTGTGGACAGTCACTCGAGTAAAAGGAACACTAGTGACTGCTACTAGAGGGAGCGAGAGTGTGACGAGGAACATTTCCTGTTTTAAAACATATCACGGAGATCAAAGGGATCGTCAAGGGAGCGAAAATGACAGCGGCCAGTACAGAGAAGACGATGAGGACAGAGAAGATGAAGAATTCAGGAGACCCTCTACCTTTGCCGAGGGGTGTTTGATGAGGGGTCCCTCGCAAACCCGGGAGGGACGGGAAGAAGACAAAATCACAGCACTGGACCCCCCTGCACAGATTGAGGAGGGCCAGCTGACAGAGGTGCCATCTGAAAACAGCAGAAATGAGGTAGTCCAACAACGAGGTATGGGCAGGTATAATTTGCGGTCCCGTACGTCACCCCCAGAGAGACTGAAGGACTATATATGTGGGTAGGCGGACACTTGATATTTGTTTAACCAACAGTTGATGTCCTGTGATCGTAAGTGGGGGGGCATGGGCGAAATTGTTTTGGGGTACGGGGCATTTTTGTTGCCAGGTAGCTCGAGAAGATAGCATTGGAACATTATGGGAAAGACTTTGTGTTTTGTTTTATTTTTTTTCACCGTTAGTTTAATTTATTTTATAGTTGAGGAGGAATGTTATGTTTGGGACTCCCTAAGTTGGCCCGGCTGGCAGGGGTGTTAGTTTATACCATACGTGTTTTTATTGTAACTGTTGTGTCCCCCTGTTACCTATGGGACGAGTGGTTTAGCCCCTGACGCAGGGGACGTAAAAATAAAGGGGCTGGACTGGCGAGGCGCCAACAGTCCGGAGCTGAGTAATGGAAACGGCTAGTTGTGTGACTTATTGCTGCCGTGCCGGGAATGCCATGTGCGCTATGCGACCTCCACCAGTCATACCCTTCACTGTACACACTTAACAGGTGGGACCATCATCCACACCAGCTCGACACATTCGGCACCAATTGCAGATGCGCTCAGTGTGTAGCCATTTGTATTACACTGTGTGATCCTTGACAAATTTAAAAAATAAATGAGGCCGACGGCCACAGTTTATTCCATTCGTGATGTCGTCTGTGACATGGCGCGTGAACTGATGAGCAGTACTCCGGGGGCGGGATTATATTTGCTTAGCGAGCGATAAGTGACTAATTTCAGTCGTTTTATTTAAATGTGGCACGGTAAAGCATGTTTTAGGTGAATATACATGTGCACACACATGTGCAAGGCAGCCTTATCCACACCCTCACCTCTCACAGGAAGAAAGGATGATCAGAACCCGGAGTGAGTGCCTCAGAAGGCCCACTCGGCCTCTGTGGCCAGGGGAGGGACTTAACAGCAGAAAGCCCCTCACCGAACAAGCACCTCGGACCTGACGCCTCAGAGACCGAGGCGCTACATTGAATGATCACCCTGGCTGGAAGTATCGGCGCTGACGGCTCCTGCAGTGAATGACTCAGTCTCTCGGCGTCCAGCCCCCTCTGCCCACGGGCAGCGCTTTGGCCAGTCACGCTGAAGCAATGCAGCGGGCGCTTCTACCCCGATTCCAGGCATATTCCGCACAAATAAAACCCAATGTGAGAAAAGGATATTTATGTGAAGGTTCTCAACACAATCAGTGCATTAAAATTCATGGCTTTCAAATGAAACGCTATAGAGGGCCCCATTAAAAGAGGGCGCGGACGTCTTATTTGGAGGTCATCAGCGCTCGCTACTCTACGCGTTACAGTACGGTAATGTCCTGCAGCATCAACGACTCGCTAGCGCACTGATGCCGGGACCGTCGGACTAATTAACACATCAGCCGGCCAAGTCGCGGTGCTACTGCCCTGATGACTCTCTGACGCTTACACTATGACAATGCCCTTTAGCATCAAGGTGTCACTAGCGCATTGAGGCCAGGGTCTGGAGGAGAGGATTGATTCTAATCAGTTGGCGGCGTCGCGGCGCTACTGGCCCGATTACCCTTTCTAGGTTACACTATGATAATGACTTTCAGCATTAACGCCTCAATCGCGCACTGAGGCCAGGGACCGGAGGATAGGACTGATCCGATTCTGAACCATCTATGTAATTTGCTCATTTCTCTGATTAGGCCCTCGCTTTAACAGCCAAGAGCGCCTAGACATCCCCACGTGTAAGTTCTTTTAATATTTATCGGACTGGAAATCCGTGTAAGGGTTGCAGCTATGTCAGGAGCTCAGACTTTGACCTCCTTTTGGGTGTACACACTAAGTGCACGTTTCCGAGGGCCCTGTCCAATCAGCTGCGGCGTGTGGTGTTGGATCCCCCGCGATCTCCCGCACCGCCACCATCACCCAGCAGGAGCCCCGGGACGCGCCGCGGCACCAACACCTGCGCTACGAAGCCTCTGCTCCCACCGAAGCGCCTCCAACCTCTGTAATACCGCCAGCTGCCTGCCACGTGCCCGGGTACTGCTCCAGTCTCGGCACCCCGGGAGGTGACATCAGCAAGGGCAGCGCTTTAACGGAAACACAGAGCTGCTGGTACTCACTCCCCACCGAACCTGTTCACTTCTGAGAAGTGCTGTACTCACATTCAGCCGAACCTGTTCGCTCCTGACAAGTGCTGTACTCACTCTCCACTGTACCTGCTGGCTCCTGAGAAGTGCTGGCACTCACTCTCCACTGTACCTGCTGGCTCCTGAGAAGTGCTGGTACTCACTCCCCACCGTACCTGTTCACTCCTGGGAAGTGCTGGTACTCACTCTCCACCAAACCTGTTCACTCCTGGGAAGTGCTGGCGCTCACTCTCACAGTACCTGTTCGCTCCTGACAAGTGCTGTACTCACTCTCCACTGTACCTGCTGGCTCCTGAGAAGTGCTGGTACTCACTCCCCACCGTACCTGTTCGCTCCTGAAAAGTGCTGGCACTCACTCTCCACCGAACCTGTTCCCTCCTCCTAAGTGCTGGTACTCACTCTCCACCGAACCTGTTCCCTCCTCCTAAGTGCTGGTACTCCACCCTCTCAAATGAAAGAAGTGCAGGTGCCCAGTACCGGGCAGCACCTGCCCATTTAAAGCACCCAGACCGGGTGCAGCAGAGCCGTGCGCTCAATAAAACAGGGAACCCCTGCTGCAGGGGAGGGCAGCTGATGACAAACCCCTTTCCAAACCCACATCCATTGGAAGGATGACCCCACAGCCGAGGGTCGCAGGACGTCTGGACGTCCCCGGTTCTCAGAGGGCTGCCAAGGGGTCCCCGCGCTTCGCTTCAGTTTAAATACATGTCCCCGTTTTTGGGGAAAGGTCAAGTCACCCTGAATTGAAAGTCTACTCTCCCTGTCACGGGCTTCTGAAGGCTGACAAGATTTAAGCATTTTATTTGTTGCTTCGGGAAGCGCAGGAGGAGGTGGGCTGCGTGCTCCCAACAGAGGGGGGGACAGAGTGTTGAGAACGGCTGGGGGGCTCAGAGCGCGTTCCTGCCACAGCTAATCAAAAGTAATCATAAGTAACGTCCTGTAATCGCAGCCTTGTGAGAAAGGCTTAAGTCCTACTTTTATGTCTGGTCTGTCCCGGATTTTGCTTCTCAAAATCTGACACTGACAAATAACTCACTCCTTTAATGGGCAGTTTTCAGGCTCATACTTCGAACAATCTCCCCCTCTTCATCAGTGAGGAAGGCGAGGAAGCAGGGAGCCTGGAAAGGTACATAAAAGTGCCCTTTCCTGAGAAGAGTGGAACTGCTAACTCCCCAAACCACGCTCGCCCTGAAGACTGAACCAAGCCAGTGTTTGGGGAAGGTTTGCAGCAAGTTTCAGGCGGCGGCCTTCAAGAATCCACACTCCGGCAAGTCAGTCTCTAGAATGTGAACAATACTCCTCGAAGGAGGGCTCTTACGGCATGGTAGCAAGCCCTACTACAGACTACTGTGGAGCAAAGACTGCCAACCGCCTGGAAACATGCTACAAAGCACACCCACTTGACAACCATATTTCCTAAATCTGTAATTGTTCTATTCATTTTAATAAATCAATTGATATCGACATCTTTGTAAAATAAAGAAATAATCCCGGGTCCTAAATTCTTATAGAGATCAGAGATCAATTTTAGAAATTAATATGGAACAAAGGAACAGCCTTTGAATCACTCACGCCACACAAATCTATTCGGCTGCAAACTATATAGCTCTGCAGATGCTGACCTGGATGTAAAAAAGGTCACCTGGAAAATCATGATCTATATAGCCTTGGCATGCATGATCTATATAGCCTTGGCATGCATGATCTATATAGCCTTGGCATGCATGATCTATATAGCCTTGGCATGAGGCTAAGATTCGGGCGCCGGGTCCTCCAAGTGACTTGCGAGAGATGATTCAGTCGAGAAGGATGCTGGGAACCGCATTTCCCTGATCAGTGTTGACGCTCAGAGTCACGACTGGCTGGTACAACTTCATCTTTTTTCTGCCAACTGCCAAGACTGTATCCTTTACCACTTATTTAACTTTAAAAGGGGGAGGCTCCACTAATCCTTCATGAGACATATGGCTGCAGTGATGGCAATAGTGGTACTGCTCAGGAATGCAGAATAACTCCAAAACTGTGGCTTTGGTTGCACAGTTTTCCAGATGAAATTTTACCCTGGAATGGATTTAAAAACTGGAGAAAAAAAACTCTAGAAACGAAAAAGTCCCTTGCCTTCGGTAACAATCTTTCTGGTGGATTCTTCATTTACTTGTAGATTCCTCACCTTCTCAATAATCCTTGGAGTCAGCTCTATGATGCTGGTAGGGAGGGTTCATATCGACACCAGAAGTGAGGTCAGGAGATGCCGTCAAAGCCATAGACCGCTTATAATAGTACTTCAGTGTCAGTTGCTGTCTATTTCTTTCCAAGCCTTTGAGGCAATAAAATAGAGTAACATTAATTAGATGAAGTCCGATGCCGAACTCTAACTGAAACCTTATTAATTCTTCCATCTAGCAGACAGAGAGGAGGATGGGACAGGTGAGAGATCTGTGGGCAGAGAGGGTATCCACCAGAAAGATCGATACTGAAGGCAAGTAGCATTTTCTTGTGATGGGTACTTCTATCTGCAGATTCGGGGCCTTTTGAATAGATTCCCAAGCGGTACCTTTTCTGGAGGAGGGCTGATGGAATGTCAGAAAATGAAAATTGCCCATCACTACATAACTGGAGTTCAAGCAGTAATGTTGGACGAAGGTATATGCCCACATCGCCGCCTCACAGGTTTCCGCAATAGCAACGCATGCTGAGAGGGCAGAAGAAAAGGACTTGGCTCTGGTGGAGTGAGCTCTGAGAACTTCAGGTGGCCCAAGTCTGGCAAATGTGTAGCACATTTTGGTTCAAAGGATGAACCAGCAGGATGATGTCCGCTTCTGTACCGCCCTTCCTTTCCAAAGTAACCAACAGAGCTGGTTATCCAATCTGATTTATCAAGTGACAGACCACCCACCAACGGTCCAGGCGTTGCAATGGTTACTCCTCTTTTGTGAGATGAGGAGGGGATATAAGGATGCAGGGTAATGGACCGACCCAGGTGGAAAGTAGTAACCACATTTGGGGAAAAAGCAGCCCTTGTTCGCCGTACCAGGTTGTTAGGGAAGAAGGTGAAACGGTGAGCTGGCACTCGGGGCCTGAAGCTCACTGACCCCCCTTTCCAAATTGATGTCCACCAAAAAGACCGCATTTATAGTTAGCAATCGCTACTGGCAACTGTGAAGGGGCAATTGAGTATACGGATTGGTCAACCTTTAAGGAACCTCATCACTGTATGGGGCCTGAACAGGAACGGATGGTCTGGGAGAGTAGGGAAAGTAACCTTTTCAGTGTTCAATGCACACCCTCTCTGAGCTAGAGAGTGCAAAATCAAGGACCTCTCCTATGAGGGTTCATACAGGGTCCACACTGTTGTCTTCCCACTATAAATCAAAATTGTTTTATCTTTCAGTAAACAGAGATTTTGCGGAGGGACGACAAGCTGACAAGATGATGTCCACCACCTCAGGTGGTGGCTGAACGGAACCTCGCTCTCCTCGCTCAATCTCCAGACATGAAGATGAAGGCCTCGGAGACTGAGGTGCACCCCCCTACCACCCCCCCAGCTTGGTTGGAAGGCCTACTCTAGATGGCAGCTGAAGCGGGGGACAGAGGGAGAATCACAGAAGCTCTGCATACCACACACACCTCGGCCAATTGGGGGCATTTAGAAAGAGTTGGAGAATCTTCCTCAGAATTTCAAAAATTTAAGAGTATAAGATAAAATGCGTAGTGATACTGAAAGATCCACCTCAAGTGAAACATGTCCACCAAGGCTACCCTCAAAATGCCACTCATGAGATTGGCAAGATAACACTGGCTCACTCTTCCCTCAGTGCTGCAACCAGAGCCATCCCTTCAGCCACCTTGCCCTCCCCGGGCGCTGGTCCCGGCCTACTGGATTTTCTGGTACATCTTTATGCCCCATAGGGCTCTATGGCATGCCTATGTTCATGCCTTTTGTCCTGGTGACATTCGGAGCCACATCTCTGATGCCCGCTGCAGACCAGGTCCCCCTCTTTATGCTGGAAGAGAGATATTTGACCCCATCTCCGGAACTGGTGCCGTGGCCGGTCCTGCCTCTCCAACTATCTTTGACTCTGCCCGCACCGCTTCAAGATCCTTCTGCAGCCAAACCAGTGCCTCAGACAAATCCAGTGATGTCTTGTTGAAACCAGTTCAGGCAGCTTGAGAGAAGACTGCAGGAAAGTACCCTCTCTTTTTGGCATGGTTACCCCCACGTTTTGCCTGCTATCAGTGTGCTTAGACTGTTTTCACTGGGGTCCTGCTAACCAGGACCCAGTGATTGTGCTCTCTCCCAAATTTGGTTGCCTAGGCCCTTTGTGCACTGCACAATTGTCATACTGGTGTCCCCTTATAAATCCCTAGTATATGGTACTTAGGTAACCAGGGCATTGGGACACTAGGGGTTCCCCATGGGTTGCAGCATGTATTATGCCACCCATGGGAGCTCATACAAATGTGTTTGCAGCCTGCGTGAAAAGGTGCATGCACCCCTTCACCACAGGTCACTGCACCAAGTCACTGTAAGTCCCAGAGGGCAGAGTGCAGGTCCCTGTGTGTGAGGACATAAGCACAGGTGCCCCTACGAACTCCAGTTCCAATACACTGGACTTTGTAAGTGCAGGGGAGCCATTTTTACCAGTCTACCTGTGTCCAGCTACATAATGGTAACTCCGAACCTGGGCATGTTTGGTATCAAACATGTTGGAATCATACCCCAATACTAAAGCCAGTATTGGGCACTCTGGGGGCTCCTTAGAGGACCCCCCAGTATTGTTCCTACCAGTCTTACCAGTCTTTCAGGGTTTTCCAGGCAGCCCATGCTGCTGCCACCCCTCAGGCAGGTTTCTGTCCTCCTGTTGCTTGACCAGCTCAGGCAGGGGGAGGCAGAACAAAGGATTTCCTGTGGGAGAGGGGGGCAACACCCTGTCCTTTGGAAATAGGTGTTACAAGGTTGGAGAGGGATTGCCTCCCCAAGCCACCGGGTTGCTTTGAAGGGCACATCTGGTGCCCTCCTTGCATAAACTGGTGTGCACCAGTCCAGGGACCACTGGTCCCAGCTCTCGAATGAAATTGAACAAAGGAAAGGGTAGTGACCAATCCCCTGTCCATCACCACCCCAGGGGTGGTGCCCAGAGCTTCTCCAGGTGGCCAATTGATTCTGCCACCTTGAAAACAAGATGTGCAGAAGCCCCTGGGAGCATCTTAGTGGCCAGGTCAGGCAGGCAACAGCAGAGACCCCTCCTGATAGGTGGTCACCGTGCAAAGTGACCAAACCCCATTTTAGGACTATTTAGGGACTCTGTTGGTGGCGAGTCCCCATATTCAGTGTGCAAGACTCCACCAGGACTCCTCATCGTCTACGTCTGCTCTTGGCAACCGGCATCGCAACTGGACACTTCAGGAACTGACAAGACTGCAACTCCTGAGCCGACCTCGCCTTGCAACATTGTTTCCCCGGCTCCTTCCAGCAACTGCAACATTTCCCCTGCTGTGCATCCTCTGGGGTCGGCAAGACTTCAGCTGCACCAAGAAGCAAGAAGGAATCTCACTTGGAGTGAAGGAGTCACTCCCATGCATCTGCAAGCACCTAAAGCAACGACGTCCGGCTGCGTGGATGTGCCCTCCTCTGGAACTGTGTGGATCCTGCAACACAAGTGGTGGTCTTTAGTGGTCCCTTTGGTCCTATCTGCCCTTTGTCCAGTTTGGGAGACAGTGAGCCCTTGCCTCTCCTTGCAGGACAGTACCGCTGTGCACCGCGACTCTTGCAGCAACCAAGGCTGTTGTCTTGTACTCCAAGGGATCTTCAGGCTCCAAGTAGCCCCGGCCTCCAGCACTTCATCCTTGCAAGGACAGTCTCTCCTCTGCTGCTCCAGTGACCGCTCTCCAGGTATGCTGATTGGGCCTCACTGCAACGTACTGTCTCTGCTGCCACTGGGTTGCCTGTGGGGGCTGCAACTGCTTCCGCTGGCTCTCCCGACTGCTAAGGGTTAGCCCCGACTCCCCTCCAAGGGTCAAGTCCCCTGGACCGTGCTGGTCCACTTCAGCCTTGCAACTCTTCTTTTGCTTCCTCTTGCATTTGCTGAGGCTGGTTGATGGGTCTCCTAAATCACTGACCATCTGTGACCCGGTGAGAAACGTGGGGCATCATCTACACTGTTCAAAGGACTTCTGTGCAGCTCCTGGGCTCCACAGCTGATCTTCTTCCCTCATCAAACTGGATTTTCATCCACAGAAGGGTGGGTAGTGGCTTCTGCCCCGACTGGACACTCCATCGTGGACTGGACTCTGCCCCCTTCCTTTGCAGGTCCCTCTTCTTCCAGAATCCACCTTTGGTTTCCTCTGGTCTGGTCCAGTTCTTGCACAATCCATTTTCTAAGTCCTCTTGTTAGCCATTGGGAAGACCAGGGACTTACCGTTGCTCTCCTGGATGCTGGGGGTCACTTAGGTACTCACCTCTTGGGGTCTCGAATTCACCCAGCTCCTCTCTAACCTCTCCATATCCTTGGGTGGGGGATTTCACTTTGCATTCCACTATTTTAGTATATGGGTTGGTCCTCCCCTAGGGCCTTAACTGTTATTCTACAATTCTTGACAATGCTTGTTGTTTTCCATGCTTATTCCTAATTATTACTCTACATATATATAGTGTGTACTTGCCTTCAGTTGGGGGACTGCCTATAAGTAATATAGTGTTGTGTTACTGTAATAAAGTTACCTTTATTTTTGTAACACTGTGTGGTTCCTTACATGTGTGATAAGTTACTGTGTCACTATTGTGGTATTGCATAAGCTTTGCGTGTCTCCTAGATACGTCTTGGCTGCTCATCCACAGATACCTCTAGAGAACTCTGGCTTCCTAGACACTGTCTTCATTCAATAATAGGGGATGCCTGGACCTGGTATAAGGTGCCAGCACCATAGGAGTCCACCACACACCAGGCCAGCTTCCTACAAAGACTGCTTCAGCACTGGCAGTAAACAGACTAGTGGGAAGAAGCTAATAGCCTGCATCTGGGTACACACCCTTTCTGTCCACTTACTTATCCCCAGAGGCCCTAAAAGGGCCTGATGATTCAGACTTCTTATTCTTCAGGACAGGTGTCGGAAAGTTTTCCTATGACACCATCAGGTACGGAATCCAAACATTTGGAGGCTTGAAGGAAGAAAGATTTCTCCACCTGAAGTATGGCTTTAAAATATTTGAATGTCACTTGCCTCTAATTGAGGTATACTCATGCCCTATGGGACAGAACCCAATTTGTCATCTCCCAGGTTCCTGATGATATCAATGTTGCAAGCCAGAGCCTTAGGTCTCCAATACCTTGAGCCTCAGTGTGATTCCAGACCATAGCTATTAGTGTGTTTTTAGTGTGAAGAGGATGTAGATTGTATAAAATGCATATCTTTCTCAGAGGATTGAAAGTAAACTACTTGCATTACATTTTAGTCAATAGTCTTACTATTTTAACTTTGCCACGCTGCATTGTTGAATAGTATTTATTATAACACCATTGGAAGTGTTTTCAATAGAACAGTACTGTTGTGTGATGCTAATAAATAAAAATAATCATAAATGTTGCAAAAAATTAACCTTAACTTTGAGTCTTTGTTTTAACATTCATAGTGTATTTCCACTACTGTGTTAGTTGTAAAACGAATTTGTTTATGTAACGTTTTCAAAACTTTCTTAAAGAGAATTGTGTTTTCCAAACTATGACCATCTTGTCCCCTACATTTCCTACATACCACTAGAATAGGTCCCAGGCTCAATACGAAAGCCAAACTGTATAAGTCATCAACATAGGTCTCTGAGAAACATAGAAATAATATTTTCTCAAATCTCAGATTATGATACTAAGAAAATCAAAGGAGAGCAGACTAAGGAGGCAAAGGAAAACTAATCTAGGAAAAACATATTTGGTCAGCCTGGTGCATCAATATCTTCCTGGTGGGAGAAATATACATGTGCAAACCAAAGAAGTAGCCTTCAAAGTTAGGAAATCCGAAAGAGACAAGGCAAATAACTGAAAGTGGCCATTATTAATTCCCTGATGCAAGACTCGCACAGTTTAGGGGCAGGACTGGCACAGGTGGAAACGGTTTTTCTTTTGAGATCTTCGAAGGAAGCCTTGCAATTCCATGACAACTGGTAAAAAGAGAGGTACATTCCAGACTCAAGAGAAATTTGCCAAAAGCTTTATTTTAGCTAGTTTGTTAGGCCATGGAAAAGATATGCTACAGGTTTATTAGGACCTCCTTTTTCCAAAATGAAATCTTCTATGCTGACAAAGTACCGATGGTACTGAGTTTTACTGAACTTAGATCTCTTCATGGTGTCTCCCTTGGTAGCAATGATGGACTTTCATGGTCGTGGACTCTTCTGACAGAGAATTACTTCCAGTCCCTGAGACCTGAGCCACCTGGAAGGAGTGGGCAGAAGAGATGGGCCACTCACGCGGGTCTGCGTTATAAAGTGCTTCTTCATTTCCCGCTGCAAGTGACTCGGGCTCTGTTTCCTGGAGGGACTTCCAGTCCCAGAGTCCTGAGCCGTCAGTAAGGAGGGAGGGCCCTGGTGCTGCTCTGCCCTACAAAGCGCTTCTTCATTCCCCACTGCCCAGCCCATGCCAAAGTCTGGGCAAGAGTGAGACAGTCTTTTCCCGTAATTGCCTGGAGGAGGCTGGGCTGAGGCCATCCCCCAAAGCTTTTTGACTCAACTTTTTTTTTTACAACAATCGGGTGGGACCTTTGCCATTTATTACATACTGCGTGATGTGACAGCTAATTGCTTTCATAAAGTTACTGTACATTCATGTACATTTACTTAAAAATAAACCCCGGCTCAGTGGTGGTCTGCATCGGGAGATAATTCATACTCCCATTGCAGTGACAGAACTGAGAAGTAAAAGGCTGCTCAGGCGGCTGCATTTGAGATGTCATCAGTGACGTCATAAATTATGTCATAGAACATGTCATGAGTGATGTCATGAGTGATGTCATAAGCATTGCATGGTGGGGGCGTAAGTTATAGTTAGTGCTGCTAAATTTCTGTGTTTTTTGAAGTTCAAAATGCCAATGTTATCATTCAGAAATTCACCTAACTATAGTATTACTTTAACATATAGATATATGGAAAATGTCACTTACCCAGTGTACATCTGTTCGTGGCATTAGTCGCTGCAGATTCACATGCTGTGCACAGTCCGCCATCTGGTGTTGGGCTCGGAGTGTTACAAGTTGTTTTTCTTCGAAGAAGTCTTTTCGAGTCACGAGACCGAGGGACTCCTCCCATTTCGACTCCATTGCGCATGGGCGTCGACTCCATCTTAGATTGTTTTGCCCGCAGAGGGTGAGGTAGGAGTTGTGTATGCTAGTAATAGTGCCCATGCAATGGAGTTAATGCGTATGTACATAATAAAGTTTTAAGTAATATATTTACAAATGTACAAATGTTTAAGATCTACTTCTAAACGGCTACAGGCTCCCGGGGAGGCGGGTGGGCGCATGTGAATCTGCAGCGACTAATGCCACGAACAGATGTACACTGGGTAAGTGACATTTTCCGTTCGATGGCATGTGTAGCTGCAGATACACATGCTGTGCATAGACTAGTAAGCAGTTATTTCCCCAAAAGCGGTGGTTCAGCCTGTAGGAGTTGAAGTAGTTTGAAATAATGTTCTTAATACAGCTTGACCTACTGTTGCTTGTTGTGCAGTTAGCACATCTACACAGTAGTGCTTGGTAAATGTATGAGGCGTAGACCATGTTGCTGCCTTACATATTTTGTTCATTGGAATATTTCCTAGAAAGGCCATGGTAGCACCTTTCTTTCTGGTTGAGTGTGCCTTTGGTGTAATAGGCAGTTCTCTTTTAGCTTTAAGATAGCAGGTTTGAATGCACTTAACTATCCATCTAGCAATGCCTTGTTTTGAAATTGGATTTCCTGTATGAGGTTTTTGAAAGGCGATAAATAGTTGTTTTGTCTTTCGAATTAGTTTTGTTCTGTCAATGTAGTACATTAGTGCTCTTTTGATGTCTAATGTATGTAGTGCTCTTTCGGCTACAGAATCTGGCTGTGGGAAGAACACTGGTAATTCTACCGTTTGATTTAAGTGGAACGGTGAGATTACTTTTGGTAAAAATTTAGGATTGGTCCGTAGAACAACTTTATTTTTGTGTATTTGAATAAATGGTTCTTGAATGGTAAATGCTTGAATTTCACTCACTCTTCTTAGAGATGTGATGGCAATTAAAAATGCAACTTTCCACGTTAAGTATTGCATTTCACAAGAGTGCATGGGCTCAAAAGGTGGACCCATGAGTCGTGTTAGGACAATGTTGAGGTTCCATGAAGGAACTGGTGGTGTTCTTGGTGGTATAATTCTCTTTAGGCCTTCCATAAACCCCTTTATGACTGGTATCCTAAACAATGAAATTGAGTGCGTAATTTGTAGGTAAGCAGAAATTGCCGTAAGATGTATTTTAATGGAAGAGAAAGCTAGGTTAGATTTTTGCAAATGTAGTAAGTATCCTACTATTTCTTTTGCAGATGCGTGTAAAGGTTGAATTTGATTATTATGGCAGTAATAAACAAATCTTTTCCACTTATTTGCATAGCAGTGTCTAGTGGTAGGTTTTCTAGCTTGTTTTATGACCTCCATACATTCCTGTGTGAGGTCTAAGTGCCCGAATTCTAGGATTTCAGGAGCCAAATTGCTAGATTCAACGATGCTGGATTTGGATGTCTGATCTGGTGTTTGTGGTGTGTTAACAGATCTGGTCTGTTGGGTAGTTTGACATGAGGTACTACTGAAAGGTCTAGTAGTGTTGTGTACCAAGGTTGCCTTGCCCATGTTGGTGCTATTAGTATGAGTTTGAGTTTGTTTTGACTCAACCTGTTTACTAGATATGGAAGGAGAGGGAGAGGGGGGGAAAGCGTACGCAAATATCCCTGACCAGTTCATCCATAGAGCATTGCCTTGAGATTGATCTTGTGGGTACCTGGATGCAAAGTTTTGGCATTTTGAGTTTTCCTTTGTTGCAAATACATCTATTTGAGGTGTTCCCCAAATTTGAAAGTAATTGTTTAGTATTTGGGGGTGAATTTCCCATTCGTGGGTTTGTTGGTGATCTCGAGAGAGATTGTCTGCCAACTGGTTCTGAATCCCTGGAATAAATTGTGCTATTAGGCAAATGTGGTTGTGAATCGCCCAATGCCATATTTTTTGTGTTAGGAGGCACAACTGTGTCGAGTGTGTCCCTCCTTGTTTGTTTAGATAATACATTGTTGTCATGTTGTCTGTTTTGACAAGAATGTATTTTTGGGTTATTATGGGTTGAAATGCTTTCAGCGCTAGAAATACTGCTAACAGTTCTAAGTGATTTATGTGAAACTGCCTCTGATGTATGTCCCATTGTCCTTGGATGCTGTGTTGATTGAGGTGTGCTCCCCACCCTGTCATGGAAGCATCCGTCGTTATGACGTATTGTGGCACTGGGTCTTGGAAAGGCCGCCCTCGGTTTAAATTTGTACTGTTCCACCATAGAAGCGAGATGTATGTTTGGCGGTCTATCAACACCAGATCTAGAAGTTGACCCTGTGCTTGTGACCATTGTGATGCTAGGCACTGTTGTAAGGGCCGCATGTGCAATCTTGCGTTTGGGACAATGGCTATGCATGAAGACATCATGCCTAGGAGTTTCATTACCATTTTGACTTGTATCTTTTGTGTTGGATACATGGCCTGTATTACCTTGTGAAATGTTTGAACCCTTTGTGGACTTGGAGTGGGAATCCCTTTTGCTGTGTTGATTGTCGCTCCTAAGTATTGCTGTGTTTGACACGGCAAAAGGTGTGACTTCGCGTAGTTGATGGAGAAACCTAGCCTGTGAAGGGTCTGTATGACATATTTTGTGTGCTGTGAACACTGTCTTAGCATGTTGGTTTTGATTAACCAGTCGTCTAAGTACGGGAACACATGTATTTGCTGCCTTCTGATATGTGCAGCTACTACTGCCAGGCATTTTGTAAAAACTCTTGGCGCAGTTGTTATTCCGAATGGCAACACTTTGAATTGGTAATGTATTCCTTGGAATACGAACCTTAGGTATTTCATGTGTGAAGGATGTATTGGTATATGGAAATACGCATCTTTTAGGTCTAATGTTGTCATGTAATCTTGCTGTTTGAGCAGTGGGATTATGTCTTGTAACGTGACCATGTGAAAGTGGTCTGATTTGATGTAGGTATTTAGTGTTCTGAGATCTAGTATTGGTCTCAGAGTTTTGTCCTTTTTGGGTATTAGAAAGTACAGTGAGTAAACTCCTGTGTTTTTTTGTAGATTTGGTACTAATTCTATTGCGTCCTTTTGTAGCAATGCTTGAACTTCTAGTCCTAGAAGATCTATATGTTGTTTTGACATATTGTGTGTTTTCGGTGGGACGTTTGGAGGGAATTGGAGAAATTCTATGCAATAACCATGCTGGATAATTGCTAAGACCCAAGTGTCTGTTGTTATTTCCTCCCAAAGTTTGTAAAATTGGCTTAGTCTTCCCCCCACAGGTGTTATGTGATGGGGTTGTGTGACTTGTGAGTCACTGTTTATTTTGAGGAGTTTTGGGGCCTTGGAATTTTCCTCGATTTCTTGGGAATTGGCCCCCTCTATATTGCCCCCGAAAACCTCCCCTCTGATATTGACCCTGGTAAGTAGGCCTTGTTTGTGAGGTTGTGGTTTCTGTGGGTTGACCTCGAAACCCTCCCCTAAAAGGTGTTTTTCGAAATGTGCCTCTGCTCTGCGGGGAGTAGAGTGCGCCCATGGCTTTGGCTGTATCGGTGTCTTTTTTTAGTTTCTCAATGGCAGTGTCTACCTCCGGCCCAAACAATTGCTGTTCATTAAATGGCATATTGAGCACAGCTTGTTGGATTTCCGGCTTGAACCCTGAAGTGCGCAGCCATGCGTGCCTTCGTATCGTGATTGCAGTGTTTATTGTCCTTGCAGCTGTATCTGCTGCATCCATGGAAGACCGTATCTGATTATTTGAGATACTTTGTCCCTCTTCTACCACCTGTTGCGCTCTTTTTTGGAACTCCTTGGGTAAGTGTTCGATGAAATGTTGCATTTCATCCCAATGAGCTCTGTCGTATCTTGCCAAAAGTGCTTGTGAATTGGCAATACGCCATTGATTTGCTGCTTGTGCTGCAACCCTTTTTCCCGCAGCATCAAATTTGCGGCTCTCTTTGTCTGGAGGTGGTGCGTCTCCTGAGGTATGAGAGTTGGCACTCTTACGAGCGGCCCCGACAACTACTGAGTCTGGTGTTAGTTGTGTTGTAATATAGATTGGATCTGTTGGCGGTGGCTTGTACTTTTTCTCCACCCTTGGAGTTATGGCTCTGCCTTTAACTGGATCCTGAAATCTTTGTTTTGAATGTCTTAGCATTCCTGGGAGCATGGGAAGGCTTTGGTACTGGCTATGGGTGGAGGATAGGGTGTTAAACAGAAAGTCATCCTCAATTGGTTCAGAATGTAAGGTGACGTTGTGAAATTCGGCTGCCCTTGCGACCACCTGTGTGTAGGATGTACTGTCCTCAGGTGGTGACGGTTTTGTAGGATAGGAGTCCGGGCTGTTGTTAGACACTGGAGCATCGTAAAGGTCCCATGCATCGGGATCATCCTGACTCATTGTAGTATGAGCTGGTGAGTGCATCAGTGGTGGAGTTGTTGCTGGTGATGCATGTATTGATGGTGGTGGAGACGGTGGTGGGGTTGTTTTCCTTGCCACTTTTGCCTGTGGTTGCTTGTCCTTTTGTTGAAAGGCAAGTTTCCTTTTTATTTTGATTGGGGGAAGAGTGGTTATCTTCCCTGTGTCCTCATGAATATGAAGCCTTCTTTGCGTGTAGTCAGGCTCGAAAGCTTGAAGCTCCTCTCCAAATCTATGTAATTGGGAGGTTAATCCTTGTTCCTCTGTATAGGAACTAGTTTTCGGCTCTGAGGCTGGATGTTTCGGAACCGAAACCTTTTCGGAAGTCTTTTTAGGCTCCGAAGATACCTTCTTTGTTTTCGGCGTGGTGTCTCGGTGCTGAAATTCTTCGGTGCCGCTGTCTCTGTGCCGAAGTTTCTCGGAGCCGCTGTCTCGGCTCCGAGGTTGCTGTGTGGCGGTATCTCGACCGGAGTCGGATGACTTCGACACCAGCATGCCCTTTTTCGGTGCCTTGGATCGGTCACCTAGTTTTCGGGTTAAGCCATGGCCTGTTGGCGGTGGCGTCCCCTGGGCTTTTGTGGACTTCTCGTGAGTCTTGGTGTTTCTTCGGCGTCGAGTTCTTCAGAATCCGATTTGTGGATGGAGAAAGCTTCTTCTTCCTCCTCGAAAAGTTCTTGACCTGTCGGCGTGGACGCCATTTGTAGTCTCCTGGCTCTTCGGTCTCTCAGCGTCTTCCTCGACCGAAACGCTCGACAGGCTTCACAAGTATCCTCCTTGTGCTCGGGGGACAAGCACAAGTTACAGACCAGATGCTGATCCGTATACGGATACTTGTTATGGCATTTTGGGCAGAAGCGGAATGGGGTCCGTTCCATCAGCCTTGAAGTCGCACGTGGCCGGGCCGACCAGGCCCCGACGGGGGATCGAAAAAACCCCAAAGGGCCACCGGAGCTCTTCAAAATTCGGTGTCGATTTGTTCTAACTAACCCGATACCGAACGCAAACAATACCAACAATTTTTTCCGAGATTCTAACTAACTTTCCGACCCGAAACACGAAGCGAAAAGGAACACGTCCGAACCCGATGGCGGAAAAAAACCAATCTAAGATGGAGTCGACGCCCATGCGCAATGGAGTCGAAATGGGAGGAGTCCCTCGGTCTCGTGACTCGAAAAGACTTCTTCGAAGAAAAACAACTTGTAACACTCCGAGCCCAACACCAGATGGCGGACTGTGCACAGCATGTGTATCTGCAGCTACACATGCCATCGAACATATATATATATATATGTATATATATATATATTATTTATTTATACTTGGAGCTCCCTTGTGTCTGGACTAAGCTCTCTGAAGAGGTCACAACAAGCACGAGACCCATGTCAGGGGCTGCTTTCCTTCATTTCAAGTTGGCTTGGGTGGTATTTTACCAATTCAAAGCTGTAATACTGCGTCTGGAGTGGTAAAAGGCTCTTGTCATTTTTCAGCTTGGCATGGATGGCTCTAACAAATCCTATGTTTAATGACTTTGCTGTAAGATGGCAAAGACTTTGCCACTTTCTAGCTCGGCGTGGATGGCAATGTGCTAATCCTATGCCCAAGAAAACACACATGTTGATTGCAGTGTTTTGGCTGTGACAACAAATAGGCAGAGAATCAAAGTAGAAACATGGTTATTGCTGAAAGACTGGCCAATTATTTCTAACAAGAAACACTGGATAGACATGGTTTCTTCACTGACCCATAACCTTTTTGCCAGTGCTTCTTACTTTTTTGACTTATGTTGACACCCACTGAATCACAACTTGAAGCAAGGACCCAAAATACAAAATATTGTATTTATTTACCGAACAAAAAAAAAAAATTCAAATTGAATTTATAGTAGAAATGTTGAAGCTTTTCAGAATTTGGATTTATTTCTAAAAGACGAAGCAATAACTAGGCCCTAGCATATTGCTATTTTTTTCTTACTCCTAATGCATGCTCTATTTTTTGTCGGCACGTATCAGTGCTTCAATTGAGGCCACCATTCGTCCATACTGGATTCTGTCTGCTTTACTTGCTGTGTTCCCATGAACAAGGCTAACAATACCAACTTAAAACTTATCCTCCAATTTCAAATTTCTTCACATTTACAATGCAACACAATCCTGATTTGATCCCATTTTATGTAGCCCATTAATATCATGTCTGCTATACTAGGGGATTGTGCACATTTAGCCAACTAAACAGCAGAGGATACTTTGTCAATTCTGCGGAACTCAAACAGCTTCCATTCTACCTTAACTCCATCACTGATGCCCGGAGGTCCTAGACCCTTTGAACATCTAAGTAAATGTTGTAGATTCAGAAGACACCCACAATCATTTCTCTGCGACTAAAACATTTTTATCCAAACTCTTTTGATGTGTTTACATATGCACAAAAGATTGAAGTTCCCAGACACGTCTTCCACAACGACATACATTGTCAGAAGCATGTACGCCAAATACATTATTTTGTGTATCCCTATTTTTAGGTCTGGATTGAAAGTACTTATGTTGCCATACCTTATGTGGTCAACAGAAAAATAGCTTTGTAAATGTAAATGTAAATTAGCACTTGTATAGCGCACTACTCACCCGTTAGGGTCTCAAGGCGCTGTACTCATACCGCTATGGAACCCCTCCTGGCTTTTCCCTGTGAGGCGCCCACTCCTGAGCACCCCCAGGGTGAAGCCAGGCATCCAAGCGCTGTTGGGGCCGTTGTGGAGATTAAGCAAGCTATTGCCCAGAGTTGCAGAGTGGGACCCATGAATTAGATTAGGCACCGAGGCGAGAATTATCTGGTCAAGGGGAATTGAGCCCAAGACCTGCCGAAGCAGGACTTGAACCCTGGTCTTGAGCCAGATCTCTGCTTCAGGGTCTGCCGCTCTAACCATTGAGCCACACTTCTCCACGAAGCTTTAAGATGCACTATTGAGAGAGAGGCTTTGGCTCAACACATGTTGACCTTCCATGGTACAGCATGTTATGGGGGAGAAGATGCGTCCTTTCACTGAAAGTGTGTGTTTGTATTGCATTGTCTAACTAGCTGGAAAGCTTAGTCTCAATTTAGTTGAATGGGTTATGATAATGAGCCCATGTTGCCATGAGTCAGATGTTATAGGTCTGATTGTTTTATTATGAAAAGTTACAAGAAATGCAAATGACCAGATTTGTTATGAAAACAATATATTAAAGCCAATGGACATTTAAGGATGGATAGTTACTACACAATGTTAAGGCACGTAGACAGCCATTTTTTAATATGAAATCTCAAAGATTACCATATTAGAAAAGGGTTGTATTGTTAACTCGAAAAAACCTAGATGTTTAGCATTGTGATTTTTCTTGTTAGTCCCCTTACGCAGATTTGCATACAGGATTTCCGAAAGCAAGCTTTTATTTGTAATTTTATGCCTCTATGCTTGATGGCTCTCTCATGGGAAAATTTGGGCACGTAAACAGCACAGTATGTAATTCAAAGGAACTAGCCATACTGAAGGCAGTGCAGTACCTGCAACGTGGTGGTGGTGGTGGTGGTGGTGGTGGTGGTGGTGGGGAGGGGGGTGAGGGGTGTTAACATTTAAAAAAAAAAAAAAGACAAAAAAAGAAAAAGAAAACACTTCACGTTTCCCTCACACCGCCATCTCCCGCCGTTCCCTGCCACTTCACTCCTCTTGTGGTGTCCCACTATTACTCACTGGGACACCAGCACAGGCTCCCCAGCAATCCTGGCACTGCTTACATGCTAAACATAGCATGTAAGCAGCATCAGGATTGGTCTGAGCGGCAGTGACTGTCGCTCAGATACAAGCCTGTGCTGTTCCTCCGGCCTGGCTGTGTATACAGCCGGGATGAAGAAACCTAAGTGCGCATGTGTGTTTGGTCAGACTCAGACAGCTGGCACTTAGTGCAATCTCCCCTCCTGTGGCCCAGCCCCACCCCTCCCTGTACACTCTGTTGGCTCAGCAAGGGGGGGGGGGGGGCGACGTCCCCCTGCCACTGTGGAGGAGCTGCCCCTGCTGTCAACACTCTCAATTCAGTGGAGTCACTTGGAGAACGGTCACGTTGCATGTCCTAAGCGATCAATCATACAATCCGTGTAAAACGGGGCCAGAAATTAAGTGCCCGTAACATCCAGACTGGAGTTGCAAAAAGGTGGGACTGCCAGAGACAAAGTGGAAGTGTGTGAGCAATACATGTTAGCAACTCTATAGCCAAGGAGAGGAAAGGCTGGATTGAAAGTGGAGAGAGTTAACTGCCTTGTATCAGACAATAGGAGTGCAGTGTGGCTGTATGTATGTGTATGTGTTTAATTGGTTCACTGTGTATGTGTATGCATTTAGGTGTGTTTAGTATGTGTCTGGCATTGAATCCTTCCTTGAAAGTCATTCCTGGTGTCAGGGAACACTAATTGTATCTGGTGACCCCAATTTAAGGGGTTAACTTCTGTCACAATTATGTCTAGTTCTGATAATGTTGTAACTGCATAATAATGGTAAATCTTGGCTTATACTGGGCATCCATGGACTAATCATGGCATAATAGCAGCTACTCTTGCCATAATGCGAGTATGCTTGGCCTAACTGGGTGGAGGTCTTGGAGCCAGACTGGAGGTGAGAATTAAAGCCGGTAAGGGGCTCAAAGCGGGCCCAAAGGATTCAGAGAGCACTGAGGAAGGATCCGCCGGTGGTAACCTGACAGGGCGCCCATTCGGTTCTTTAGGACAAGAAGGTGCTAGAAGTAACCAAACGTCTGCAGCACGGCCTCGTTAAAGGCTTGAATCTGGTGCCGCATCCCTGATAGTCCAGGTAAATCACCGGGAGCAGCTGAGGAACCAGATCCGTGACCAGAGACCTCAGCGGTGAACGACTCGCATCATGACACCCTCGTGATTTCCCCTTTGGTTCACGGAGCCTCGATGGGATCATGACCTGTTTTATTTGCACTTGGACTTCGACTTACCATAGGTCTTCGAGCACGAAGCTGAGCGCTTGCACGCAGTCTCACTTGCATTCCCATCGCATCCAATGCCCCTTGCACTTCAGACCCCTGTGGATGATTTTTTCCTTGTTTTTAATTGCTTGTTTTCTCTTTTGTTTTATTTGCTTTGTTGAGAGGATTTTCCTCCTTTGCTCCCTCCCTCTGCAGCACCACCTTCTACCTTAGACTGAGTGCTCATCACTACTAGGGTTTAGGAAAAGTAACCCAAACCACTAGTAGTTTCAATATATCTTCCTCAGCTGATCTCCCCTCCAGCGAAACCTTAATGTGAATTATTCAAATGACATGAAGTTTGGTAATTTATGAAGCCCTGTGAACTAAGTCCAACTGTAGCTGCAATGTAAGTTGTTCTCTCTATATTCTGAAAAGGGCTGCTATGGTCCCGTAGCCTGCAACTGGTGACATGATGCTGAGCTTGCTGTAGTGAAATTCACTCTCTCCGTTTTAGATCAAAGCTATATAAACTCTGCCAAAATAAACGAAAAGATCTGGAAACACCCTGTGTGACAATGGTAACAAACGGTAGGTGCTAACTCCCAAAGGGACCCCTGGAGCTGATGGGCAAGGACACAGGCATGGGCCTACAGTCACAGCACTGGAGGGACAATCGGAACGTCCGAGAGGGGTTCCAAGACACAGGAAGGGATCAACCTTGGTGGGGTTCAGGAGCTGCTGGGATAAACTGGGTCACACACTGTGCATGCCAGTGAAACAGAGCCAGGGAAGGAATGAAAGCAACAGTTAGGAGAAACCACAAACTATAGAGAGCCCCATAGACACATTACAGGACTTAAATTACTGAAGTTTGAAAGGGGAAAACTCAATCAAAAATGCAAATTAAAGGAATGACAAGGGAGCAAGAAGAGGAATGAAAATGTCACTTACCCAGTGTACATCTGTTCGTGGCATCAGTCGCAGTAGATTCGCATGTTCTGCAATAGCTCGCCATCTGGTGTTGGGCCGGAGTGTTACAAGTTGTTTTTCTTCGAAGAAGTCTTTCGAGTCACGGGACCGAGTGACTCCTCCTTTTGTCTCCATTGCGCATGGGCGTCGACTCCATCTTCGATTGTTTTTCCCCGCAGAGGGTGAGGTAGGAGTTGAATTGTAGTAATAGTGCCCATGCAATGGAGTGACTAAGTATGCACCTATTTAAGGTTGAGATGATACATATATAAATAATTGAAGGTAACTTCCAAACTGCTACAGGCTCCCGGGGAGGCGGGTGGGCACATGCGAATCTACTGCGACTGATGCCACGAACAGATGTACACTGGGTAAGTGACATTTTCAGTTCGATGGCATCTGTCGCTGTAGATACGCATGTTCTGCAATAGACTAGTAAGCAGTTATTTCCCCAAAAGCGGTGGATCAGCCTGTAGGAGTGGAAGTAGTCTGAAATAATGTCCTTAATACAGCTTGACCTACTGTGGCTTGTTGTGCGGATAACACGTCTACACAGTAGTGCTTGGTGAATGTGTGAGGCGTAGACCATGTGGCTGCCTTACATATTTCTTGCATTGGGATGTTTCCTAGAAAGGCCATGGTAGCACCTTTCTTTCTGGTTGAGTGTGCCCTTGGTGTAATGGGCAGCTGTCGTTTAGCTTTAAGGTAGCAGATTTGGATGCATTTAACTATCCATCTGGCTATACCTTGTTTTGAAATTGGGTTTCCTGCATGAGGTTTTTGAAATGCAATAAAGAGTTGTTTAGTCTTTCTGATGTTCTTTGTTCTGTCAATGTAATACATTAATGCTCTTTTGACATCTAATGTATGTAGTGCCCTTTCAGCTACGGTATCTGGCTGTGGAAAGAACACTGGAAGTTCCACTGTTTGATTTAGATGGAACGGTGAAATAACCTTTGGCAAAAATTTAGGATTGGTCCTTAGGACGACTTTATTTTTGTGTAGTTGTATAAAAGGTTCCTGTATAGTAAACGCCTGAATCTCGCTTACTCTTCTCAGGGAAGTAATGGCGATGAGAAATGCCACCTTCCAGGTTAGGAACTGTATGTCGCAGGAGTGCATGGGTTCAAAAGGTGGACCCATAAGTCTAGTTAGGACAACATTTAGGTTCCATGAAGGAACAGGTAGTGTTCTTGGTGGTATAATTCTCCTAAGGCCCTCCATGAATGCTTTAATGACTGGTATTTTATATAGGGAAGTTGAATAGGTAGTCTGCAGGTATGCAGATATTGCTGCAAGGTGAATCTTAATGGAAGAGAAAGCTAGGTTAGATTTTTGTAAGTGAAGCAAGTAACCCACTACATGTTCTGGAGTTGTGTGTAATGGTTGTATTTGATTAATATGGCAGTAGCAAACAAACCTCTTCCATTTACTTGCATAGCAGTGCCTGGTGGATGGCCTTCTTGCTTGTTTTATGACTTCCATACATTCTTGGGTAAGTTGTAAGTGTCCGAATTCTAGGATTTCAGGAGCCAGATTGCTAGATTCAGCGATGCTGGATCTGGGTGTCTGATCTTTTGGTTGTGCTGTGTCAACAGATCTGGCCTGTTGGGCAATTTGATGCAGGGTACCACTGATAGGTCTAGCAGCGTTGTGTACCAGGGTTGCCTTGCCCAAGTTGGTGCTATCAATATGAGTTTGAGTTTGCTTTGACTGAGTTTGTTTACCAGGTAAGGAAGGAGAGGGAGAGGAGGAAAAGCGTAAGCAAATATCCCTGACCAGTTCATCCATAGGGCATTGCCTTGGGATTGTTTGTGTGGGTATCTGGATGCGAAGTTTTGGCATTTTGCGTTCTCCCTTGTCGCAAACAAGTCTATCTGAGGTGTTCCCCAGAGTTTGAAATAAGTGTTCAGTATTTGGGGGTGAATTTCCCATTCGTGGACCTGTTGGTGATCTCGAGAGAGATTGTCTGCGAGTTGATTTTGTATCCCTGGTATAAACTGTGCAATTAGGCGAATTTGGTTGTGAATTGCCCAATGCCAAATTTTTTGTGCTAGCAGGCTTAACTGCGTGGAGTGCGTCCCTCCCTGCTTGTTTAGATAATACATTGTTGTCATGTTGTCTGTTTTGACGAGAATGTATTTGTGAACTATTATTGGTTGGAAAGCTTTTAGTGCTTGAAAAACTGCTAGAAGTTCTAGGTGATTGATATGCAGTTTTGTTTGATGTACGTTCCATTGTCCTTGTATGCTGTGTTGATTGAGGTGTGCTCCCCACCCTGTCATGGAAGCATCTGTTGTTATTACGTATTGTGGCACTGGGTCTTGGAAAGGCCGCCCCTTGTTTAAATTTATGTTGTTCCACCACAGAAGCGAGAGGTAAGTTTGGCGGTCTATTAACACCAGATCTAGAAGGTGACCCTGTGCTTGAGACCACTGTGATGCTAGGCATTGTTGTAAGGGCCTCATGTGCAGTCTTGCGTTTGGGACAATGGCTATGCATGATGACATCATGCCTAGGAGTTGTAATACCATCTTTGCCTGTATCTTTTGTGTTGGATACATGCGTTGTATGATGGTGTTGAAATTTTGAATTCTTTGTGGACTTGGAGTGGCTACTCCTTTTGATGTGTCTATTATGGCTCCCAGGTATTGTTGTACCTTGCGTGGCAGAATTTTGGATTTTGTGAAATTGACGGTGAACCCTAGTTTGAAGAGGGTTTATATGATATGATTTGTGTGATTTGAGCACTCTATTAACGAATGGGCCTTGATTAGCCAGTCGTCTAGATATGGGAACACATGTATTTGCTGCCTTCTTATGTGTGCTGCGACCACTGCTAGACATTTGGTAAAGACTCTTGGTGCGGTTGTTAATCCGAAAGGCAGTACCTTGAATTGGTAATGTATTCCTTTGAATACAAACCTTAGGTATTTCCTGTGCGATGGGTGTATTGGTATATGGAAATAAGCATCCTTGAGGTCTAAAGTTGCCATGTAGTCGTGCAGTTTTAGCAATGGCAATACTTCTTGTAGTGTGACCATGTGGAAGTGGTCTGATTTGATGAAAGTGTTCACTACTCTGAGGTCTAGGATTGGTCTCAGCGTTTTGTCCTTCTTTGGTATCAGAAAGTACAGTGAGTAAACTCCTGTGTTTATTTGTGTGTTTGGCACTAATTCGATTGCATTCTTTTGCAATAGTGCCTGCACTTCTATCTCCAGGAGATTGGAATGGTGTGTTGTTAAATTTTGTGCTTTTGGTGGTATGTTTGGAGGGAATTGTAGAAATTCTATGCAATAACCATGTTGGATAATTGCTAGAACCCAAGTGTCTGTAGTGATTTCCTCCCATGCTTTGTAATAATGACCTATTCTTCCCCCCACTGGTGTTGTGTGGAGGGGGTGAGTGACATGTGAGTCATTGTTTAGTAGTAGGGGTTTTGGGGCTTTGAAATCTCCCTCTATTTCTAGGGAATTGCCCTCCTCTATATTGTCCCCGAAAACCTCCTCTATACTGTCCCTGGTAAGTGGACGGTGTTGCTTGTGAGGTGCTGGCTTGTGTGCTTTGACCCCGAAACCCCCCTCGAAAGGGCGTTTTACGGAATGTGCTGTAATTCCCTCTGCTCTGCGGGGAGTAGTGCGCGCCCATGGCTTTGGCAGTGTCTGTATCTTTTTTGAGTTTCTCAATCGCTGTGTCCACTTCTGGACCGAACAGTTCTTTTTCATTAAAAGGCATATTGAGAACTGCTTGTTGAATCTCTGGTTTAAATCCAGACGTTCGGAGCCATGCATGCCTTCTGATAGTTACAGATGTATTAATTGTCCGTGCAGCTGTATCTGCAGCGTCCACGGAGGAACGTATCTGGTTGTTGGAGATGGTCTGTCCCTCCTCAACCACTTGTTTTGCCCTATTTTGGAAGTCTTTGGGCAGATGTTCAATGAGATGTTGCATCTCGTCCCAGTGGGCTCTGTCATAGCGCGCAAGTAGTGCCTGGGAGTTCGCGATGCGCCACTGGTTTGCAGCTTGTGCTGCGACTCTCTTACCAGCTGCATCGAACTTGCGGCTTTCTTTATCTGGGGGTGGTGCATCTCCAGATGTGTGAGAGTTGGCCCTTTTCCTAGCTGCTCCTACAACAACAGAGTCTGTTGGCAGCTGTGTTGTGATGAAAACCGGGTCCGTAGGAGGCGGCTTATACTTTTTTTCCACCCTTGGTGTGATTGCCCTACTTTTGACCGGGTCCTTAAATATGTCTTTTGCGTGCCGGAGCATACCAGGGAGCATAGGCAGGCTTTGGTAGGAGCTGTGGGTGGAGGAGAGTGTGTTGAACAAGAAATCATCCTCGACCTGTTCTGAGTGGAGGCTTACGTTGTGAAATTGTGCTGCTCTAGCCACCACCTGAGAGTACGCGGTGCTGTCTTCTGGTGGAGATGGTTTTGTAGGGTATGCCTCTGGGCTGTTATCTGACACTGGGGCGTCGTATAGGTCCCATGCGTCCTGATCTTGGTCACCCTGGCTCATGGTGGTGTGAGCTGGGGAGTGTGATGGCGTTTGTGCTGGTGAAACGTTAATCACGGGCGGAGGAGAGGGTGGTGGTGTAACTCTTTTCACCACTTTTGGTTGTGGTGCTTGTTCCGTCTGGAACTCCAACCTTCTCTTTCTCCTAATGGGGGGAAGGGTGCTTATTTTTCCTGTTCCCTGCTGAATGAAGATACGCTTTTGCGTATGGTCCACATCAGTTGCTTGTAGCTCTTCCTCAAACCTATGCTTTTGCATTTGGGAGGTTAGCGAGTGCTCTTCTGTATAAGAGCCTGAAGCTGGGTCGCTTGCAGTTTGTTTCGGCATCGAAACTTTGTCTGCGTGTTTTTTCGGCTCCGAGGTGACTTTTTTCCTTTTCGGGGCCGAAACCTCTCGGCGTCGATCTGTTTCGGTGCCGCTGTCTCGGCGTCGAGACGTGTCCACACCGGCATCTCGGTGTCGAGGCTTGTCTCCAGCACTTTCTCGGTCCCGAGAAGGCTGCGTGCCGGTGTCTCGACCGGAGTCGGACGATCTCGGCACTGTTTGGGCCTTTTTCGGTGCCGACGGTCGGTCACCGAATTTATGGGTCGAGCCATGGCCTGGTGGCAGTGGCGTCCCCTGGGCCTTGTAAATGTTTCTTTGTGTGGTTTTCGACGTCTTACTCACGGTTTGTGTATCGTCGAATCCTTCGGAGTCTGAGTCTTGGATCGAGAAGGTACCTTCCTCTTCTTGTTTCTCGAACTCCCGTTGGGCTGTCGGTGCGGACGCCATTTGAAGTCTTCTGGCTCGACGGTCTCGGAGTGTTTTTCGGGACCGGAACGCACGACAGGCCTCGCAGGTGTCTTCGCTGTGCTCAGGTGACAGGCACAGGTTGCAGACCAAGTGTTGGTCTGTGTAGGGGTATTTATTGTGGCATTTGGGGCAGAAACGGAACGGGGTCCGTTCCATCGGCGTTCTTCAGCACGCGGTCGGGCCGACCAGGCCCCCGACGGAGGATCGAAAAACTACCCCGAAGGGCACCGGAGCTCTTCGATCTTCGATGCGGTGTGGAATCTAAGTACGCCGATCCCGAACGCAACAATACCGACGAAAATCTTCCGAAATTAACTATTTTTTCCGTTCCGAAACTCGGAGCGACAGGAACACGTCCGAACCCGATGGCGGAAAAAAAACAATCGAAGATGGAGTCGACGCCCATGCGCAATGGAGACAAAAGGAGGAGTCACTCGGTCCCGTGACTCGAAAGACTTCTTCGAAGAAAAACAACTTGTAACACTCCGGCCCAACACCAGATGGCGAGCTATTGCAGAACATGCGTATCTACAGCGACAGATGCCATCGAACATATAATTAGTGCCAAAAAAGCACTGTTGGATGAAAAAAATATCACACAATATTCAAGGAGCATGAGGGGAAGCAGCCAACATTGAAGTACTTTGTGACATTGTACAGTGCCAGGCTACAAAGTGTCACTTTAATCCACTCTTTGTGATGGCTGGGAACAATCACATGCTCAAGATGACAACTTGGCTTCACATAGTGACTGCGATGATGTCAACCAATAGGAATGTTGTTAAGAATACAATCCATTCGGAAACCACCTGTCAGAAATGGGCTATTCACACAAAGAAGGAGCACTATTAGTCGTCTCTTACTTACCCTGTACATTGAGAGATCGATGCGTAGCGAGTTGTGCAGCTGGTCCAGAAGTTTAACAAATTTCTCTTTCTGTAAATGAAAGGGGAGAATGAAGCAACAATGTCTACAGAGAGTACAGTCAGCAGAGGAGAAAAAGACATGACTGAAGATGCAAAAGCACCTGTTCTAGACTGGGTACTTGGATAGAAGCTGAACCGCTGGCATCATTCACCACATTTTATTTCACAGCTCAGCAAAAATGTTCCAGGAGGTTATGAACATCTAGAAGGACTTATGAATGTACTTAAACCTACACCTGCCGGATCACCATACTTGTGACACTGTACTTTTACAAGGAGGTGCTGATGTCCTAAAACCAGTAAAACAGGATACCCATCTGCCCTTGTTCCACCCCGAGTGCCAGCCTAGCATCCTAGGTAAGACCTATTCCAAGGACAGCTCAGCATCAACAGATGCTGATGCGGAGCTGCGACAGCTGCTGGTGGCACCAGACACTGTAGGAGCGACAGACGATGGGGCTATGGACACTGGAAGCATTCATAATAAGATAATTTGCTATCACATAATGCATAAAGTTTGGTTCTGGATAATTACTTTTGAAAATGACCCCCGGCACAACGTTGAACCGTGGTTTAGGCGTAGAAAAGTTACTCTACTGTCAAGGATAACTATTTTTCAAGAATCACATTTTACTAATATTTTAACATGCTGATAGATATTAAAAATATATCCCAAACCATGACGGTACCTGATAGGACAATATACAGACATGTTCAAGAACAGGTCAGGCCTTTCACCTCCAGGTTAATGCATGGATGACTTACCGGCGATCTTCCTTATTCCAGATCCTGATCTTTCTCCTCACAGCTCTACCTACTAAGGGGCACCTTCCTCACGAGACACCTTCCTTTAAGTCCTTATATTATTTTTACTTTGTTTAATAGCTAGGCTCTCCCTTTCCTTTTATGTTATGTTGCTGAAGCAGCTCTTCCTGGCATGCCAAGTTCATTTTCTGCATTTTTACAGGGCAGAAAGGAAGGAATTTTTAGAACTGTGGCATGAAAGATAAGGGGTAATGAAGATTACCGGTAAGTTATCCAAGCATTATTCCCCATTCCACTACTTTATCGTCACACTTCTAGCTATTGAGGACATACCAAACTTCTCTCATTATTATGTAAGGAAGAGAAAACCAAACTTGTTTGTATGTCCAGAAGAAACAGCAAAAATAAATTATTAGGCGCATAAACTTAATTATCTGAAAGAGAACATAATATATTTTCGGTAAAGTTGGCCATATCACCAGCATCCAGCTTGGAGTTCTTTACAAATTTGTCTAGTGAAGTCAAAGCAGCAAATCTACAAATTTCAATTAGCGAGGCTATTTTGAATTCTGTCCATGAGGCAGCTATCCCTTTGGCAGATCAGTTTGAATGTTGGATGGCGTAGATCATATGCAGAAATTATAGCAAACGTCACCCATCTACTTTGCCGATCTTCTCTCATTAGCACGTATAATTATAGTTAGGATCGTGTTCCCATAGGAAATGTTTTTTTTTTTTGTTTTTTTCGTTTTCTGATAACTTTGGTGCCATTTGGCAAATCTTCATGAAATGTTTATTAAAAAAAAAAAAAAAAAAGTTCAGCAACTTCTGCTCCTTTCTGGTAAGTTTTTTTTTTTTTGGGGGGTTGGGGGGGCTGTCAAACAGGTGCTGAGAAAAAGGGACATCCTGAAATGCATTTTCTCCATGAAATTTCCCAGATTTGGTGTAAATGTGTTCAGCAGTTTCTGAGAAAATAATATTCAAAATTTATAGAGATATCAGTGTGTAGTAATATCGGGGGACCAACAGACAAAGATAAGATATGATTTGCTGCCTCACATCAACAAAGATGTTTTATAGAAATTGTATGACTTGGGGACTCAGTCTCCATGTCATCCTTTAACAAAGAAGAATCACAGATCAACCAATTGTCTCAATAAGCAGAGACGTAAAAACCCTGTAATTGTAAAGAGTCACTACAGGAGCCAGTACCTTCTGAGCTTTAGAAAGGCCAAAGGGAAATACTCTGAATTGGTAGTGCTCATCCCCCAGAGCAAATCAAAAATACATTTGTGACTTTGAATAAATGGGAATATGAAAGTATCCACCCTGAAGAGCAAAAGGCAACAAATAATCTCCGACAAAATTAGGAGGGAAACAGTTTGTAAGGTGTCATTTTGAAAGATTTTTTTATTCTTAATAGCAATTATTTCCACTCAATCCTGAATTGGTCCTTTTCTAAAGGAGTTTCCTTTGGAAACATGATGCACTAAATGAAAGTACCTCTTTCTTTTTGTGGCAAGTGGAAGACGAATTAGCATTGTGCTCCTCCCAATGAGCCTTTCATTTTTGTTTGATCTTTTGGTGGGTGCAAAATTCAAAAATGTTCTTCTGGGGGTAACTCTCTGAACTTTAATTCCCATCCTGGCTCTATTATTGGCATTATCCATCAGAGCTTGGAGCGCACACAACTGAAACAGTTCCTCTGCAGTGCCTGGCTGTTCTTCTACAGGGAAACGTAGTTTGTTCTTGATGTGATTTATGACTTGAGTCAATTTATCCCTGGGCACCAATTTGCATTTTTTTTGGTTCTGGCTCTCACTTGTCTTCATTGGATAAATCCATGTTGAGTTTTGTACTCTGCACCCGGAAAGTAGCTGATACTACACTGTCCATCAATTGCTGCAGGTCATTAGGAGATGTAAAAATAATCTGCTCTCTCGGTGTCTTGACCACATTCCATTTCTGTGGGTGCATTTGTTCCCCTTGGATGTTTGTTGGGCTTGTCCAACCTCATCCACGGCTGCACAATTAATAGCAACTCCGCTTAAGCTGGCGCTTTAAATACACCTCTTGCCTCTCGTATCACATTTGGAATGAGATGTTGATATTTAAAGAAGGCTGAGGGCCCCCTGACTCCTCGCTATGGATACGCGACTGTAGCGCTCATTCCTCTGCGGGGGAGCGAGCTACTGGCTTGTAAGTGGATCCCCTGGGCTTTCCTTCCTCCGCTGCTACAGCACGCAAAGCCGCACTACCGGTAACACAGGTCGCGGTATGTAACCAGCGCCTCTTGAGCATTAAATCGGTTGCTGTAATAGAATTTCAAACCAATATCTATGTCACCGCTGTAATTATGGGTTTAATCCAAACCTTAAAGTTGGGATTTACAATAATATGTCAACGACCCCCACATATGCCTTTGACCTTCAGAACAACTAGCTGGCTCACTTAGGTGTGTGCTATTCAATACTAGATCCCTCAGAAGAAAACAAATACGAATTTGTGGATTTATGGACTCATGCTCCAGATTTAATATTCCTCACAGAAACCTGGACTGATGCCTTGTCAGATCCAAACGTAAGAACTGCAGTCCCCGGGGGGAGTAGACAGACTGGGTAAATTAGAGGGGAAGGGGAGGTCGGTGGGTTTGGGTTGTTTCGGTCATTTATCGCAATCACATTAAGGCCGTGCTGAATCCAGCCCCCGATCTGGCTGGTGAAGCTTGGATATTTATTTTTAAATTTAACCAGGTTACGACCTTTAACGGCACTTTGGTGTATCGTCCACTCGGACCAAAAAAAAAAAAAAAAGCTTTGTCTTATTGTACAGACCTTTATGGAGTGCTGTATGGAGTTCTTCAATTTTACCCTTCTGGGGGACTTCCAGTTTCATTTGGAGCAGAGAAAACTCAGAAATGGAGCATTTGGTCGATTGCCATACCAGTAATTTTGTTAGACCACGGAGCAGACTTTTTAAGACTTGCAGCTCCAGCTAGTACCGTTGCCTGCACAAATATTAGAAAAGGCTATTAATGAAGATCTTATGTCCTTTCTCGATGCCAACAATCTTTTGGATTCTTTGCAGTTTGGCTTCAGACCTCAACACTGCACTGAATTAGCCTCAGTAGCAGCTACCGAGGAGATGCGGACACTGGCGGACATGGAAGGCAGGGCTGCGCTGATTCTTCCAGATCTCTTTGCCGTGCTCGATACAGTAAATCATTCTGTGCTTATCAACCGGCTAAAGAGAATCGGGATCAGGGGCGGAGCCCTTACCGTCCTTAGTTCCTTCCTTTCTGGTAGGGAACAGATTGCTGCAGTTGGGGATTTTACATCAAATCCTCTCTCTCTCCTGTGGGCTTCCCCAGGGCTCATCTTTATCTCCTACATTCTTCAACATCTATGTCAGCCCCTTGCCGAAACGTATTCGGTCCTACGCTGATGACACATAAATAGTTGTGTTTATTTCATCTGATGTCGATGAGGTTCCCATCAAATTTAAAAACTCTTTGAGACATATTGTAAGTTGAATGCAGGAAAATTGTCTCAAATTAAATTCTGAGAAAGCTGAGGTGATTCTCTTTGGCAACAACACCTGTTTTTGGAATAATTCTTGGTGACCTGCTAATCCCGGTCCCCTTCCATGCCCTGCTAAAAGTAAAAACTCTGGGGATTGTATTTGAAGGACACCTTTGCTTCTCTGAGCAAAGTTATCGGGTTGCCTCCTCGTGTTTCTATCCACTCAGAGTATTAAAAAACATTTTCCCTTTTATCCCCCAGATATGCAGAAATTGGTTATTGTAGCTATTGTTTTATCGAAAATAGATGACTTAATGTATTGAATCTAGGAATCCAGAAGCTTCACTCACCTCTAAAACGCGCAGCTCATCTGCTTCTGAAAATACCTACATTTAGTTTTATGTCAAAGAGCGTTTGCAACCTTCACTGGTTACCTGTCTGCCACAGGGTAAAGTTTAAGATCCTTTGCATTGTCCATAAGGCTCTGCATAGAACAGGTGCCTCTGTTTTCAGAAGATTTTTTCCTGGTATGCTCCCAACCGTAATCTGAGATCAAGTCTGGCCAAATAAGTTGTCATCCAAAAAAATAAAGAAAGCTAGATGGGGAGGCAGCACTTTGTCCTACTAAGCAAACAAACTCTGGAGCACTACGCCGTTTTCTTTAAGAGCTCAGTCTAACAGGGCACTCCTCAGAAAAATGCTGAAACTTGGCTCTTTACTTCCTGTTCAAAATAGAAACTTTGGCTTATGTATAGCAGTGAACTAGAGAAAGAGAGGGTTTGGAGAGACAACAGAGTGACACAACAGCGCAAAACGGGGTGATGGGTTGGGGAAGGGCAGGGTTTGATTTGGAAGTTTTTGCCAGGGATGCTTAGCCTGCTTTTGGTTAGGAGAGCAGCCCTGCTGCATGCATCAAGCCATTATTCACGTGATCAAGGACTGAGACTCCTGACACAAGGCTGCACCTATTGCACTAACAGAGGGCGAGGGTCAGGATTTCAGAGAATGTCTACATTTAAAAATCAATTCACAAAATCAATTCACAAAATGACCAATGAAATTGGAAAGTAATTTAGCAACACATACCCCAAAATTTGAAGCAGAGAAGCGGTCCGAGGCCGACACGTTGGTGGAGGCGGTGGTGTGGGCATAGTAGGCGTTAATGTTGGCTAGTAGAGTGCTCATCACAGCTGGCACACCGGGGCACATGTACTTGGACGACAGACATGCAAAGTGCCTGCAAAACCACAAATTATTAATGGCCCTTTTGGTGACATAGCAGAGGTTTTACAATAAAGACATTTCTCAAGTTGAAGGAAGACAATATGGGAGAAGCTTCACTCTAAACCAGCTTTTGGAACAATATTACCAATTACCACATCTTCACAGCTGCTAATAAGGCCACTCAATGTTACACCCATCGCAATACACTTGTGGGCCATTCTATGCGCTCTAAACCCAAACTGTTAATCGTATGCCACGGTGATTACCAGTGTTAAGAATATTTTGTTCCACCTCCCATCGCCCGGGAGCAGAAAATGAGCAATTGGCCTCTGTCCAGCGATCAGCTTTACAAAAAAAAAAAATCAATCCTGCTTTAGGGCGCACCAAATCACACAATGGACTAGCACAAGCCACTAATTATCAGTGCAATATGAACGAGGCCAGATGCAGCCGCTGGCAACGCAAGAATGAATCCCTTCCAATTAGATGGTGTGTAAGGGATATAATATGAAATAAGTATGGGGACGACAGTATTATACAAATAACAATTACAGTCTTTTGCATCGAAAAGAGTATAAAAGCACATTTTAGGATGCTAATTATCTCGATTACAATGGCCCCTTCCTCAGGTGGCAGCACCGGAAGAAGAGAACTATCCTGTCTTAACCCCTTCGCTGCCAGGCCTTTTCCTCCTCAGGTGCCAGGCCTTTTTTTGGCTATTTGGAGCAGTTCACGCTTAGGCCCTCATTACTTTTTGTCCACATAAGCCACCCACGTCAAATTTGTATCCTTTTTTCCGACATCCTAGGGATTCTAGAGGTACCCAGAGTTTGTTGGTTCCCCTGAAGGAAACCAATAAATTAGCCAAAATACAGCAAAAAACTTCGTTAAAAAAAAAAATGAGAAAAAAGAGCTGTGGAAAAAGGCTTGTGTTTTTTTCCCCTGAAAATGGCATCAACAAAGGGTTTGCGGTGCTAAAATCACCAGCTTCCCAGCTTTCAGGAACAGGCAGACTTGAATCAGAAAAACAAATTTTTTAATACAATTTTGGAATTTTACTGGGACATACCCCATTCTTTACTATTTTTTTGTGCTTTTAGCCTCCTTCCAGTTAGTGACAGAAATGGGTGTGAAACCAATGCTGGATCCCGGAAAGCGAAACATTTATGAAACGTAGACAAAATTCTTAATTCAGCAAGGGGTCATTTGTGTAGATCCTACAAGTTTTTCCTACAGAAAATAACAGCTGAAATTAAAAAATATTGATATTGAGATGAAAAAACAGCCCTTTTTCTCCACGTTTTACTCTAAATTTTTCCTGCAATGTCAGATTTGTGAAAGCAATATACCATTACATCTGCTGGACTCTTCTGGTTGCGGGGATATATAGGGCTTGTAGGTTTATCAAGAACCCTAGGTACCTAGAGCCAATAATTGAGCTGCACCTTGCAATGGGTTTTCATTCTATACCGGGTATACAGCAATTCATTTGCTGAAATATGAAGAGTGAAAAATAGGTATCAAGAAAACATTTATGTTTTCAAAATGGGCACAAGATAAGGTGTTGAGAATCAGTGGTTATTTGCACATCTCTGAATTCTGGGGTCCCCATACTAGCATGTGAATTACAGGGCACTTCTCAAATAGACGTCTTTTTTTACACACAGTCTTACATTTGGAAGGAAAAAATGTAGAGAAAGACAAGGGGCAAGAACATTTATTCTGCTATTCTGTGTTTCTCCAAGTCTCCTGATAAAAATGGTACCTCACTTGTGTGGTAGGGCGAACGCCCGTGACAGAAAACGCAACATGGGCACATCACATTTTTACATTGAAAACTGACGTGCTTTTGAAAAGTGCCTAACTGTGATCTCTAGCTCAGCCTGCACCTAGGGAAACCTACCAAACCTGTGCATTTTTCAAAACTAGACACCTATGGGAATCCAAGATGGTGTGACTTGTGGGGCTCTCGCCAGGTTCTGTTACCCAGAATCGTTTGCAAACCTCAAAATTTGGCCAAAGAAAACACTTTTTACTCACATTTCGGTGACAGAAAGTTCCGGAATCTGAGAAGAGCCACAAATTTCCTTCCACTCAGCAGTCTCCCAAGTCTCCTGATAAAAATGGTACCTCACTTGTGTTGGTAGGCCTAGTGCTCGCGACAGGAAATGCCCTAAAACACTATATGGACACATCAAAATGATCAAATACAAAACTACCGGTTTTTGGGGAGAGGTGGCCACCTGCGTTTTTGGTCCTGGGCTCAGCAGCCATACAGGGGAAACCTACCAAACCCAGACATTTCTGAAAACTAGACACCCGAGGGAGTCCAGGGAGGTGTGACTTGCGTGGATCCCCCAGTGTTTGCTTACCCAGAATCCTCAGCAAACCTCAAATGTAGCTAAAAAAAACCTCACATTTTTCCCACATTTCTGTGCGTTATCACCGCACCACCCAACGTTGCCCTCAGTCTCCCGGTAAAAATGATACCTCACTTGTGTAGGTGGACCAAGTGCCTGAGACAGGGAAGAGCCAAAAACATCTCGAAATTGAGGGGGAACCAAAGCGGGTCCAGACGGGCAGTTTGGAAAAAAAACATTTCTAAGCTGACAAGTGGGGAAGAATTTTATCGGTATAGATGAGACAATGCTGGGTGGTAGGAATTTTGTGGATTCCTGCAGATTCCAGAAGGTTCCATCCTACAAATGCGGAGAAAATGATGTTCCAGCAAAATTGGAGGTTTGCAGGGCATTGTGGGTAAGAAAATGGTGCGGGGTGCATGTGAAGCACACCACCCTGGACTCACAGAGATGTTTAGTTTTCAGATGTGTCTAGGTCTTGTGGATTTTTCTACATGGCAGGGTCCTAAAGTCCAAAAGGTGCAGCCCTCACCATTCCAAGTGGGACGATTTTGAGTGTTAGCCAAGCTCTCATGGCCTAAATGTAAAACTAAAACCCAAAATAATCAAGTGTCCTTTTGCTTGCCGATGGATAAGATGTTTTAGTGTGCGGGAGGAGAGCTGAAAGACTGTTACCCCCATTCAGTTGGGGTGGTGGCATAACCATGCCCATACTGGTTGGTAGCCACCACCACACTATTTTTTGTTTTTTTAAAATTCCATGGCATCTAGTAGACTTTCTGCCCCTCCCCCCCCCCGGGGTGTGGATCAGGGGTAACTGCCGCAGAACAACTTTGGCCCCATTTATCTGGGGTGGGGGAATGGCCACACCCCCAGCCTCTTATTTTGAAAAAAAATCTTCCCTGGTGGGCTTTTTTGGGGCAGATGGGACTTCCAAAAATAGGCCGATCTCCCCCAAGGAGGGCAGATATGGCCAACAGTAATGTGCCCCCATGGGGAGCGACCCTTGCCCAAGGGGATGCCCGTCAAACAAAACACACACATACACACACACCAATTCCTGGTGCCTAAGTGGTTTCTGCACCCCAGGGGCAGATCGGCCTAATAGAAATAGGGCGATCTGCCACCAAGGGGAGGAGAAATGGCCTAAAATAAATCCCCTCCCCCCCTCCGGGGAGCGATCCTTGCCTAAGGGGTTGCTCCCCTTGTGTGAAAGTGATGCAAAAAAATAAAAGTCCCTGGTGTCTAGTGGTTGCTTGGGTGCCGAATGGCGTAATAAAAATAGCCCGATCTGCCCCCAAGGTGGGCAGAAGTAGCCTAAAGGCAATTTGTCCCCTAAGTGGTCGCTCCCCACATTTAAAAAATAAATAAAATAAGCAACAAAAGAAAAAAATCCCTGGTTTCTAGGGGTTTCTGCCCCCCCCCCCCCCCCAGGGAAGCGATCCTTGCCTAATGGGTCGCTCCCCTCACGTGAAACTGATAAAAAAAAATCCCTGGTGTATAGTGGTTTCTGCCCCCACTGGCCTAATAAAAACAGGCCGATCTGCCCCCAAGGGGGGCAGAAATGGCCTATGGTTAATTTTGCCCCCAGGGGAGCGACCCTTGCCTAAGGGGTCGCTCCCCACGTATAAAAAAAATAGAAGAAACAATTTATTATAGACCAATCTGCCCCCGGGGGGGCAGAGATGGCCTAAAAATAAATTGCCCCCCTAGGGAGTGGCCCTTGCCCAAGGGGCCACTCCCCTTATAAGTAAACATAAGAAAACTAAAAAACTCCCTGATCGGGCAGCAGAAATGCTGAGAGAGACATGAAAAGAGAGGGAAGGCCTTTCCTCTTCTTTCATGCCTTTCTCGCCCCCTCCTTGTGATCGGAGGAGACATGCTTTTGCATTTCTCCTCCGATCCACGCTGGAAGCTCAGCTCCCAGCGCGGAGGGGTAGGCCTCTGATGAGGTCAGCGCGCGATCGCACACTGATATATCATCAGACGCCACGGGGGGTCAGGGGTGAAAGGGGAAGTGATTCCTCTTTCACCCCTGCCCTGGCGGCGCTGCAGCCAAGGACGCAACGGTTACATCCTTGGCTTTGAAGGGATTTAAAGATAGCATTCCAATGTAAAAGTAAAATAAAAGGAAAACATATGCAATGCAATTGCAAAATGCATAAAACAATGCAAAAATGGTGGGTTATGTGTTTTTTAAATATAGAAAATGTTTCTGAAAGATAGCCAAATTCAACACATTGGAGCCAATAAAGAGGACTGTTAAATACTAGAGCTCTGCAAACATTCAAGGGCAAGAAAAAAAACTACTTCTCTTTGATATGGATTCGCTAGCTCATGCTTCCAATATTGCCTTTGATCAGACTTTATTTAAATCCAGTTATTTTATATTGCTATTTTCCCAATTTAAAAGCAAGTGTCATACACTGTGTGTCAATTTAAGATTTTTTTCTTCAATGGTAAGGCCTCCACACAAGTTGAGTTGGGTGTAAGGCTACTAAAGATATCACCGATGGGGAAGCAGCGTTAAATGTAAATAACCTATTTTTTTCCGGCAATTATGTTTTTCATGGTGTTACCAACACTCATCATTTGAAGACATTCTTAAAAAAAATTTGCTTCATTTCAATCTCGGCCTGCCGGTCGCTGTCCATGCGGTAAAGACAATATTCATGCTGTAGTTTTCTTGCAGCGATCGGGGTATGGCAGCAGTCATTACTTCAACCTGGAGAAGGGGGTCACAAGTTCTTAGGAGGTACCCTGTTAGACTGCATGCAATCGTAGCTGGAGTAGGCAACCAGCCACCTTGGTACACATTGTCATGTTACATACAGTTATAGAGCACATATACACCCAACAGGGCTCACAGCGCTAGAGGATTCTAAATAACAGAGGCATAGCCCACCCTATGGAGCGTTACTCATATGCCTGTTTAAACAGCCAAATGTTCAGTCGTTGCCTGAATTTCTGATAGCAGGAAGTGGATCTGATCTCCTGGGGGAAGGAGCTCCAGATGTGGGGAGGAAGAACCGAGAAACGGGAACCACTAGCCTCTGTTTTTTTGGTTGTTGTTTTTTTTAAAAGGTGGTATGTGGAGCAGGTTCATATGCACTAATAATATAGTGTGATTGACTCTCACTTATTTTACTGTGTTGGGCTTGCTGAACCATCAACTTAACATTTTAAGCCTCTCTTCACACTCAGGTAGTGTTTTTGGATTTGGTAGACATTTGTGTTGGCGTGGAATGTATGGGAGTCTGCACCTTCCTATTTTTTCTTCTCCTGTCCAATTGGCACTCTCCAGCAGGATGCCAGCCCAGGAAACCAGCCAGGGGTATAATCAATGTATAATCAATCAGGATCGCCATCTCATAACCAATCAAGGCATGCACTAAAATGCCTGTTTGGGTGCCTACTTGTATTTTTAAGTTATGGCCTGCACAGAGTTTGCTCTGTTCTAGTGAAATCCATTGCATTTAATATAAATCTTAAAAGGGACTTACATCCCGCCCTCACTCTTAATTGGTTTGTGTGCTTGTAACTTACTTTTACTCCATTTCTATTGGTTGTAGCATACTATTTCCTGCTGTTCCTCCTGTGCTTCTCTTACCAGTGACCCGTGGCCCAAGTACTGCATTCATCCACTTTGCTGGAACTTCTTTTAAGCTTTGTGAGAAGCCAATGCTCCGATCACAATGCGCACTCACCAGTCCCCCGGGGCTGAAGCAGGGGCCCATCCTAGTGCTCCCTTTTACCTGAAAAGTGAGCAGCGTACTCACCAGTGCCCTCAGGGCCGAAGTAGGGACCTACTTCTAGTGCTCTCTTTAACCCAAGCAGCGCACTCACCAGTGCCCCCGGGGCCGAAGTAGGGACCTACTTCTAGTGCTCTCTTTAACCCAAGCAGCGCACTCACCAGTGCCCCCGGGGCCGAAGCAGGGGCCCACTTCTGGTACTCCCTTTTGTTTAATGAAGCAACTCATACACTGGTTCTTGCAGAGGCCCTGCTTGTTAACTATTGCTTTGTGGAAGGCAGCTTTACTGCAGGCCGCCTACCCTCCTGCTCTGCTGGCCCCAACTGCGCCGTTGCTGCTACCCTTCCTACTGCATTATACTGTAACAAAAAGGCAGCCCGCCCATGGGCGTCAATTCACCAAAATGCGATGGGTAGCGGAAGTGACATCACGTGCCCTTTGACCTTTACTTTCACTCACACATACACAGACTCTTACAATACACACTCTCACCCGCAAGCAGGCACACAAATTACATTTAAAAGCATTTGTAGTTACCTCAGCTGCCATGCATATTCACATTTTTATTATACTAATAGTGAATAATATTTTATTATTCACTATTAGTGTAATAAAAAATTGGCAGAAAACAAGAGAGTGGAGCCCCAATTGACGTCCATAAGGACCAGCTGCCACTGTGCTTCTGGTACTGAATTTTCCATTTTTGAATCCAGGGGTCAAAGGCAGAGTGCCAGGGGTCACAAAGGGCAAGCCAGGGGTCGCAGCTGCGACCCCTAAGTGACGTCCACGAGCCCGCCTGGTGAAAGGTCTAAAGCATGTCACGGACATTAGGACAGCTCCGTCCTCAGCTGTCTGAGGCAGGTGAAGACACTCGTAGGCGGGCTGAGAAATCCCCCAAAGGGCACCTCTGCATGTCGTGCTCTTGCTAATGCGGGCACTGGAAGTTGTGAAACTTTTTCCAACATTCTAAGTCCTTTTCGGGTTGCTTCCTGTGTTGCAGACCCCCTGAAGAAACCCCCCACAACTCCCTCCATTTCAGTTTAGACTCATGTACATTGGGTCAGGAATCTACGTCAGAACTCTCATCACAAACACACTTCCTGAGGTGCTCGGTGTTCTGTGAAAGGTAGGAGCAGTGGCGTAGCGTGGGGGGTGCAGGGGGGGCCGGCCGCACCGGGCGCAACATCTTGGAAGAGGCTAAATCCACGGGTTAGGGGGCGCAAATCACTTGCCTTGCCCCGGGTGCTGACAACCCACGCTACGCCACTGGGTAGGAGCTTTATTATACTGTTTTCCTGTGTATCAAACAAAAGAAAAACAAGCATTTTCAACGCAACGAGTCTCGCATTTGCTCGAGTTAGCGCTATTAGCGTTGTAGAGTCCTAACTGGACTTTTCTTGCCGCACAAATTAAAAGAAAAAAAATGCCGCGCGATCGCACTATGTAAACCCCAGCGCAATCGCACTGCGTGGAAAATAAAGAGATAAAGTAGTCCAGAAACCATGTGCAGTGTAGGTGGGCGAAACACCAGAAAAGGCATGACCTATGCATGCCTTTCACAAATGAAAGCAAGCGGATTTTAAAAGGCAAGCCCACCAACCAATGAAAGAGACTGATGTGACAGGGGCGTGGTTGGGAGCCCAAAAAGAGATTACCACAGGTGATGGAGCGCTTTGCGCTCGCCCCTAAAAAAGGGCACCTTTTTGAATGCCCATCGTTTACAAGAGTAACATATCACTGCTGAGTTTAAACCCTCCTGCAGCACGTAAGCTGCACTGTAGTTCAATGATTAGAAATAAGCAGACCTGCAGATACATATTACCTCAACTCCCTGAGTCAAAGCATTCCTGCTTTGAGCGCCTATAGACTTGCACAACACACTGCGCTACAGAATGTGCAATATACCGCCGATTTACCTTCAATGTACTCCAGCGTTTAAGTTAATTCCTTTTACATTCAGACTGTCTCTTCATGAAAGCAAACTGAATAAAGGTGTGTCTTTACTAGAAAGCAAATGAGTAAAGCCCACTTGCTCTGTAGATGAACAGATTATTAAAGTATAAACTTATAAACAGTCATTGGCAAATCCATTCGTTTTCGCATCTATTTGCTTTGTCAATGCTATTTAAACATGCTGAAAAGCAGCAAAGGCTGCTGTGCAACATGGCCGTAACTTAGGATGACCACATTTTGAAAGCCAAAAATCAGGACATTTCACAAAAACAGAAGGACTGACGTCGAGAATTCCTCAGTTCAACATCATCTGAGGGGCACAGAACAACAGCTTTCATCAATATGGAAACACAGACGGGGCACTAAGGAAATAAATATAACGTTGCTTTTGAAACCCAGTGTCATTCGTCATTTACTATACCTTAAGTAGAGAAAAAAGTTCTAGGACCTGTCTGACCCTGGCCACCTCATAGCGCTATTATTGTATTTACTTTCAGCCATGTTATGTTGTATAGCAACCCTGCTGTTGTGAAACATGTTTAAAAAACATTGACAAAACCTATAGATCTTGAATAGGCGAAACCTATTGGCTTTGCCAATGCTTGTTGAGGAAGCTGTAGCTCTGGTGGTCTGAGTTTCATTTCTTATTAAAATGTGTTTTTTTTAATCCATCTGAAATAATTAGTATAGTTTAATATAGATAAATTAACTGAACAAAATATCTTCTTTTCTGTATACATGTATTTTGTTATTATGATGTGTGGATTTTGTCTTCAGGTGGATTTAAATTGACAAAGGGCCTTCTTTTTAAAGACACACATATATATATATATATATATATATATATATATATATATAGAGAGAGAGAGAGAGAGATACATTTTGCTTGTGAGCCATCACCAAATCTATGCAATGCATACTGAACTGTTTTTCAATGATAAAGGCACATTTTTAATTTTAAGTCAGAAATGTTCATCTTATTAGAGTATCAGATAGAGAAGGAAGAAAAAGAAACAATCTAATCTGTTAATAAAAAGTACATTTTATTTTAATAGTTCCTAAGGTGGTGTTGCTGGTTTATCTATTTTTCCCTTCCCTTATACTTTCAATGTATTTTGACCCCCTAAACATTTTGTTTTTAGCTTGGGCCTTCATCAGGATGGGTCTATTTTGAGTGGGATGTTGATGTCTCTAAATGTCGATTAGGTTGAGGTCAGATTAAGCTTCAGTGAGTCGGAGAGAAGGAGTTGGATGGGTGACAATGAAGCCCTCGCCTGTGATCTGCTCAGCGGGTGGGAGATGACGGCCATTAAGTCACGCCCTAAAATTAAGTGCCTTGTGGTGAAATGCAAGGCTCTAGGGAAGAAATCAGAGAAAAAGGTTCTTTGCCCTCGTTGGGGCTGAACACCACCACCAATACCATGAGTGAGCCCTGAGTGTGATGGAGAAGGTGAGGCCCACGACATTCAGACACACAATGATCAGGAGTTATCTTGCTGTGTAAAAGTAACGCCCTGGTCCTATCTTAGTGGTGGTTCCCTCCATTCCTTTTTTTTTTTTTTCTCTCTCTCTCTCTCTCTCTCCTCCCCCCCCGCAGCACCATCTGTGCCCCACAGTGTGTGCCAATGACATGTGCGAATCACTGCTAAAACACCAAACTGGCCAACGAAAACAAAAGTTTGAACCAACAGTAGAGCTCCCCAACACGGTGAGCTTGGCACCATTAGAGGTAACAATACAGACATAGAAGGTGCCTTTGAGACGACGGACTTGAGTGGGGCAGGCTCTACAAACTAAGGATGGGTTCCTCCCGGCACAACAGAAAACCTAAGTCAGAGGCTAAATGTCTTTAAGCAGCCTGTTCCTGAGAGTCGTTATAGCTAGAGTGGTTTTAATCAGAGTTCATCGTTGGACTGTGCCAAACCCTCTTAGGGCCTGATTACGATCATGGCGGATGGAATACTCCAACACAAATGTGATGGATATTCTGTCCGCCGTATTATGATCTCCACAGCATATAATGGAATCGCAATATGGCGGATGGGATTATCCATCAGGTTTGTGACAGAGTAACCCCGTCCGCCAAGATTGTAATCAGGCCCTTTGTCTTGCTGGCAGCGTTGCCGCTGAAGTTCTTTTTCCCAAAGAGCTGCGCTTAGAGGGTTTCTCCACTCGTCATCTTCATTGCTGTTCTGCATCCAAGTCTGACTGATGGAAGACGATTGTGGTTTCATGATATTCAGCAGCTCTCTAGCTTCAGAATATGTTTCACGATGTGGTGCTTGCCTTTAAATGTAAAGTGGAGGCAAAAAGGATATGCCCATCAGTACACAATTTTCTCTCCCTGAAGAAAGGACATGGTTTCCCTAAATTCTCACCATTTAGGGAGTGATTTGTGAAGACTAGCGGCAATAACAGGGACCCGGTGCACAAAGCCTAACAGACGCATCTTTGCAGGTCTCTGCTTCGGCCACATTCTGTTTTCTAGTGCTTCTTGAGTGTGTGATTCATTTAGAAAAAAAAGATTTGGGTTTCACTAAAATGTCCCTGTCTTGTCTTATGGGACTGATCGTTCAGAAATACATCTTAAGCAAACACTGTTCAGTAGGTTGTGTATTGGTTGCAGTCCAACGGGTGTTATGATTCCAGTTTGCACAATGACTGAGTCCTTAGTGCCAGGGGCTCTGAAAACCAAAAACTGTTATAGAAAAGCTCTAGAAAATGTATCACTCAATCTTCAGGAAAAAACAACAAGTGCAGAGCCAAAATCACCAAACCCTCCACCAGTAGGTGATCATGGCAATAGAAATGCTAGTCCTTCAGAATGGACACTGCTGCAATGTTCTCCTGAAATGTTATTTCCTGTGCCACACGAAAATTCTGAGTCTGGTATGTGATACGCTCAAGCACTCCAGTCTGTACATTTTGGGCTTCAACCCCTTCATAGGTATGCAGCACCTCCACTCACCCATTAGGCAGGACCTGCCACCATCTCGTCTCCAACAGCAAACAAGGAGGTTATCAAAACGCAGCCAGTAAGAAGTCACTCTCTCCATACATCCATGGTAAGCACTGGTGATTCCATCCCATACTTCCATGATCATGGCTCTGAGTCCTCTTTAAGTTGATGCCGATGGGCAGGGAAAACATCTGTTTTAAGAGTCAACATGAGAAATGCACAACTGTGTAGCGGCTCAAACTGGGTCCTTCATCAAGAATGTAAGAACCAAATTCAAGTACCACTGAGGAACTACAAAAGGAGTGAGAGGAGAAAGGTTAGTCAGGCCTTTAAGAAAACACAAGACAAGAGGAGACTTAAAGAGGGATGGTTGATCTGGCAGACAGAGGAAAGCAGACAAGGCGGCTGAATGGCCCTTCACAGTACCAACTGCATGCCTCTTAGAGCTAGGGAAAATGCAAAATGCAGCACTTGTGATGCCTTTGCCTGCAAGAGATCCACACCTTTGTCCGACACAAAGCAACAACATTTTCCCATCTGCCATGTTAGGCCGACTTAATGGAGGGGCGACGTGCAGACAATGTAACATCTACCACCTTCGGAGACAGCTAAAAAGAGCTCAATTGTCCCTGCTCAATCTATAAGCATGAAGGTGGAGGCCTACAAGATTGCAATACATAACCAGTCCTTCTGACTGGGAGAGCAGGTGCGGCCTGAATGGCAGGCAGAGCGCAGAATATATGGAGAAGCACACACATCTTGGCCAATCTAGGACTATAAGAATGACATGGGCCCAGTCTTGGTGAATCTTCCTAAGCACCAAAGGAATCAAGGGTTTGGGGGTTTGTGCGCAAAGCATCTTGAAGTTCGAACTCAACTGGAACGTGTCCTCCAAGGCTCCCTTGGACGGATACTGGAGGACGCAGAATTGCTGGCACTGAGCCACTGAGGCAAAAGTCCACCTGAGGACTGTTTTACTGTGCAAAGATGTCCCACACTTCCTCTGGTAGGAGACATCACTCGTGATCGGTAAGATAACACTGGCTCAGACTGTCGGCCTGACGTTTAGAGTGACCTTGCTATGTGATTGGGGGTGAGCTAGATTCTTTGGTGATGTGCCCAAGACCATAGTATCAGACCCTCCAGACAGAGGAGAGGACACCCAACTCCCCACTTGCTTGATGACATACCACATCACAGTCATGTTGTCCGCCAAGATCTAGAAGGACTGACCGACGATGGAGGATAGAAAGGCCTTGAGTGCCAGCATTACTGTCTGCAATTCTAGCAGGTTGCTATGAAGAACCTGTTCTTCCAGAGACCAGAGCCCACAGATCTCCAAATCCTCCATTACCCGGATATAAGCATCTGTCACTACAGTACTCAAGACCAGAGGGGAAGTAAAGGCCATCCCATATGTCAAGTTTGCCTCATTTCCCCACCAAGGCACATCCACAGTGCGGTGGGGAAGATCACAATGGAGTCCGACAGGTCTCCCCTGTAGTGGAGGCACTGCCTGCCAAGAAACCACTGCAGGGCCCTCATGTGCCGACGTGCCTGCATGACTAGGAGAATGCAGGAAGCGAGCAGAGCTAGAAATCGCAAGACTCTCAGGGCTGAAACTCTTGTGCTTGCCTGGAAAAAAGGAGCGTCTCTTGGATGTCTGATATTATCCTTTGTAGGGGAGGGAATACGGGGAGAAGGATGGTGTTGAGTACCGTCCCTCTGAACTGGAGTCGCTGGGAATTTGATGTTCGACCAGAGCTTTTCAATCAACTAGTCAGTGACATCCGTGACCACACGTGGTGCAACATCAACTCCGGCGAGTTGGCATGGGGAGCCAGTCTTACAGGTACAGGAAGATTGGCATACCTGACCATCTGAGACAGGCTGCAACCCCTACCATCACTGTGGTGAAGACTCGAGGTGCAAATGTCAATCCAAGTGGTAGTACACCAAACTGGTAGTGTGTAGAACCCACTACAAACTGAAATTACTTCTGATGGGATTGCAGAATAGGGATGTGGAAGTAGGCATCCTGCAGGACCAGAAACACCATCCATTCTCCAAAGTCCCACACCAGTAGAACTTGAGCTAGAGTCAGCATCTTTAACTTCTCCCTTTTGAGGAAGAAATTCTGACTCCTGAGATCTAGAGTGGGATGCAGGTCGCCATCCTACTTGTGCACTAGGAAGTAACCTACATAGCAACCTTTGCCTATTTCTTTGTCAGCACTAACTCCACTCCTCCTTTCAGAAAAAGAGGTGCCACTAGGTGCTGTAAAATGGTCAGGAGGTGGGGAAGAGGGAAGTCGGAACCTGAAGGAAGTCAAGGGTGCAACCATTTTTTATAACCTGAAGGACCCACTGGTCTGTAGTAATGGCCTTCCATGCCAAAAGAAAATGGGATACCCACTGTCCAACAAGCTCCATGTGGGGTTGGAGTGACAAACTAGGCCTTCTTTCGTTCTGGTGCGGGTGAGGAAGAGGAGGAGGAGGAGGAGGGTTGCAAAGTGGATCCAAGGCCTCGTCTTCTTGAACAACCCCTGTATTGGCAAACAAGGGGGTTAGGGTGTTGCTGAGGCGGTAGGTGTTTCCTAGGATCCTCCTCAAAGTCACAAAAACGGCTAAAGGAGCGAAAGTCCTTGGTTGTTAGTTGCAGCTGAGGGCCCAGTGAATGTGCCATGGCCCTTGATGCTTTTTACGTTTCCAACGATGAACCCGCCTTATCACTGAATGGGCGCACTCCGTCAAAAGGAAGATCCATTAAAGTGGACTGAAGGTTGGAGAAGAAGTTAGATCGGACCCGAGCATGGTGAGGAGCTGAAACAGAGGTGTCCATGGCCCGGGTGATGGAGTAATCTCTGTCATGGCATGACTTAATATGGCAGGAAGCGGTCTGTCCATTGGTGGTGCCCTCCTGAAAATGGTCTTTCATGTCCACAGGGATATGCAGCAGCATCATTAGGGCCATGTCCCACAATGCATGGTTATATCTGGCAGAAGTCAATTGGCATTCAAAGACTTCAATGCACTACTTATGGCCAAAAAGGCTTTCTTGCCCCACGCCTCTAGTAATTTGGACTCCTTGTCCGACGGCACCATGAGAAAAGCTCTGTCCAAATGTGTACTGGAGCAGGATACCTGTATCACCAGGCTCTCCAGCGAAGGATGTGTTCAAAGCAATGGCAGGTTGCCTGGTGCTGAGCAGTTGCGTTTAGCAACACACCTGTTGATTGCCAGTGTGGATGACTGCTTCTCCCAAACTGCCAGGACAAGGGCCAGTAATAGCTCATTAAAAGGCAACATGGTCTCTGATGTGGCTGAAGAGACCAATAAACCCTCTAAGGACATTAGTTTTATTTTCAACCAATAGTTGCTGTAAATACCAAACCCTCTGCAGCCTTCAACATTATCTTATGCAGAGATATCACCACAGGTATGGGTGGATCAGTAGGGAACTCCATGGCCAATTCAGGGGAAGTATCCATTACACTGAGGACAGGCCCTGAAAATTCTGCAGAGGTTCCTGACCTTGGCTTTCATAAACGAGAACCTCCACAGGTTCTAAATCTGTACCAAAATTATCATGAAGGTGTGCTCAGTAAGCTTCCTCCTCTAGTAGCCTCTGTGCTTCAATACAGGAGTGAAATTGTGGTTCAATGTCCGGTCTGTGGTGCCAGTGACTCTGTATCCTGAGCCGAAGGAGTCGGCGCTGGAGGTGGTAGTGGAGGTGGCGGTGCTGGCCATGGAGACAGAGTCGTCACCGAGAACCAGAGAACTGGATCAAAGCAGGGCAGAGATTCCAGATCCTACGGTGTGGAGCAGAACAGCATCAGTTGAAAAGGCATGACTAGTGTGAGCCGTGCTGGAATCGTCGAAGTTAAGGCGGTTGCTTACGGCGTCGAAGTCTTTGCAAAGACGCTATACATGGCATTGAGGCATGCCGCTGGATCGGAGCCTGGCATTGGGAATTCGGGGAACTGCTGAGTCGAAGGCCCCAGCACAGGAGCCAGCACCAAGGGTTCCAGGTGAGGTGGAGTTATGTCGTGAGTTGGTCCTAGTGGAGAAGCAGGGCTGTAATCATCAGCTGTAAGTTCAACCAATTCTGGTTCAGAGGACGAATGTCCTGCGGATGTCGGAGAATGTCAGGGAGACTTGCCTTTCGACATTTTAGATTTCTTGTGGTGCCATCTCCGCTTGGTAGATAAGGAAGATGGAGAACGGGAACAGCGTCCATGGTTATCCCTGCCCCAAGCCATAAACCAGTTGGCCTCCTGCACCTTGATGGCTTTGGGTTTACACTAAGGTAGGAAGAGCAAGAGTTTGTGTCATGATCAGAGACCAAGCACCACAAACAGATCAAATAGGGGTCCACAATGGACATCTGTCCCTCACAAACTCTACAGGGTTTAAAACCCATTTCTCAGGTGGAGACATTAGTAATGCTTCAGAATTTTTTATATGCAAAAATCTCCTCAGAGTGAAGCTCGGGATCTGCTTTGAAGGCGTGGTTAAAAGGGAACTGATGTTGATGCACTGGAGGGGCTGCTTGAGGGACTTAGGGATATCACTTGACATCACTTCAGGCATCAAAGAAGTCCACCACCCTCAACTGGCTGAATCAAGGATTTGAAGTTTTCTGGAACCAGTCTGACACTGGGATTTTTCTACAGGTGATGAATATGCAGGTAGAAATATCCATCAGAAAAGGATATTTCTGAGAGGAGTGGCAGTGGTTTGCTCTATTCATATTAAAATTAGGCTGATCCAGACAGGGCTAGTTTTTACTCTGGCAGCAAAGGAAAACAAAAGAACCTATTCAAAACTGCCAACTTCACAGAGAGTACTTATTACTTTCTGAGTACAGTTAGATTTTTTCATAGATGTCAAAGTTTTATTTACAAGAGAAGAGTGATATGATTTCTCTGCTGGAATGCAGGGATCCATGAAAAATAAAGGAAGTAAAAGGGCCTGATTTACATGAAAATGTGAGACCACTTTAGAAGGGCTGGAAGCATGAGTTGTGGTTACACATTTTTTAGGCATATGAAACCATTAGGTTGCCTCTGACTAACTTTCTTGACCAATTTATTGACCACCAAGAAATCAAATTTCCAAGACAAATGATGAATGATAGAAAAGAGAATGCATCAATTTATAAAAGGGCAATGTTATGTCCGAAGGAGAAATCGTGTTTCCTTACAAGGGGCAGATTTTCTTTAGAACTTCTATAAATTCTGAATTATTGGAATTGTAAAAACAAAGTCTAAGATGATTGAGCCTTTTTACTATAATAACTATTAGATGTACCCCAAAGGAAGATAACTTGTTGTGTAGCCATTTTAGTTACAGCTTCATATACATTATTTTAGCAAACTAGGCCTGCCACTGTGCAGCACTTTAACCTAGATATATTTTATTCACCTTAGTTTATTATTTTAGCAATAGCAACATTTGCGGTCTTGTTTTATTTCTCTCTATCTAGCTATTCTTTGCCTAGGCCAGCACTGCGTTCTTAAACAAGACATTTCTTTCACTCTGTGATTTTCTCAAGGCTGCAGTAAGATAGGTTGCCGGCAAACGTGGTAACGCTTTGTCTCTAGTGTTCATAGAAACATACACACTCTTACGTAGGTATCCTTTCTTGGAACATCAGCTGTTATATTATAAAAACGCTACTTTGACCCATGTACATCAGAGGGAGATTCCAGCCAGATGACCACGACTGTATGCTGATTCCTTCGCTATAGCTGCTTATGTAGCCTACAGGCCTCTTGCTCAGGTATGAGGGATGATGTCTTCCCAGGGAAACCTGAAGGGCAGAACTAGAGCTTAAAAAGCTGTGCTCTAACATAGCCTAAGTAGGAACTATTTCAATAATTCTAGTGACAATATGGTAGCGTTATTTTTATGCTTCACTCTCCTTGTCACAATTTTAATCCTGTCATGCCTTATCGTCCTAGTTATTGCAGTACATGCTTTATTATCTAAGATGCAGTTGCTTCAATAAAACCTTATTGAATTTTATTCCGCCTCTGATTGTCCTTGTATATGTGAGACTAATGTAACTGAGAGAAACAGATGCCATCTGAGCGACCACAATTTCCCTGAGGAATCAATTGTGTCATGCGCTCGGTTGCCCAATCATGAGGCACTGCTAGTTAGCCGGAGCAAAACCCTGATTAACCGGTGTCACCTGTAGTGGGCTTAGGCTCAGTCCCCCACAGCACAAGTGATTCTGCCGCCCAAATCCAGTAGTCTCATTAGAATAATGAGAGCCTACGCGACATGGCGCCGCCAACGTATGATCAGGCTCTAATTTTTGGGTCCTCCTGAGTATCTGTCTCACTACATACAAAGACACCCCAGTACTATATACGGAGACGTCTGTTGCATTGAGGATTTACCTCCTCAGCTAAGTACGAAGTACCTAACTAACGCTGTAGGTTGTTCAAGCTTGAACCATTAAAAGGATAATCCCTTTTTGGTATGCTTATCTCTGAACAATTTTAACCATTCATCATGGGGAATTCGCAACAGGTAGCAATTGCAGTCAATATGTGACCACCCCTTACTGCACATTAATTGGCACATGGTCTAGCAGCCCAGGGGGGGTCCAGTTACATTTGTTGTTGAGCCTATAGAACATAATTTTTTTATTTTTGGGTCACATTTCCAGCAGCTGATGGGAACACACATACGTTTCATCACTATCACAATGCAGAGCATATGCATATTTAGAAATACTCTATCTTATCAAGAACATAATAATTGGCTTGATGGCACCCTGCCCCATACAATTTTACATGTTAGGTTAGGTCCTCTAAGTAATGATAGTCCTACCTGCCCTTTATTGGCCACATGTACACTTCACCCCACTGCAGCAAACCTAAAGGCAGCTGAAGTCTGTCGCTTATACGCTGAGCTTACCGCCATATACATACGATTAGTACAGTTTGTAGTGCAGACATGAAATACAAACCCAGCACGTGCTGCTCCGGCGCAACCACATGCAGTAACGCCAGGCATTAATCCTGCGACTGTACATTCGATCCTGGGTAAAGTACCCGCCAAATGAGAACAGATTCCGTTCTGGTTAGCTCAAAAAATAAATGCACTGGAAGCAGTATTTCCCCATACGGGACCTCAGGATAAGCATAGAATATTAACTATGTGATTGCCATTTGGGAAGGTTCCAACAATAGTCAACTGCAATACTTGGGGCAAGGTACTTGGCACGCTCTAGACTTCCGCACATGGTACACCAACACTTGCCAATTTACCAGAAGTGTTGAAACAAGTTCAAGATGAATACAGGGCTGTCCCGGCCCTGGACTCAGGGATGCAACTAATGGGCAATTTTGCCACAGTATCCTCAATTATATTAAGTAATCTTAAAGGGGAAGCAGTTGCACTAGCGGTGCGCATGCAGCTCTCGGACGTTCCTCCACATGATCAAGAACGTGAGCTGCCAAAGAACATCTCAGAGACCTACTCTAGTATTGGTCGAGATAGTCTGGGGGCCAGACCTACAAAACCACAATTTCAGGGTAAATCTAATAAAGATTCTACCAAGCAAGTTCCTGAGGGTACTTAGAAACGCTGGGATAAAAAACAACAAACATCTAAAAAAGAAAGGGGAGAATCTCTGCATACGGAGACCCCACAGAATAGATATAATCTCAGAAATAGAGATAATATAAAAATGCCTGACAGATATCAATCTACTGATACACGCCAATCTCGTTCCTTTCAGGACTCACCAGAAAAACCCAGTGAGAGAGATGGGTGTCAGAGCGAAGAACTGAGTACGTGAAAACGAGACAGGAATCACACCGCTATACAGAAGTTTCTGTTAAAAAAGAAGAGAAAATTCCCCAACAAAAAGCCCAATTCAAAAAGCAAAAAGTGGCAGCAGTTGCAGTTCGTCATGCCACTCAAGAAGAGGGCTCTTTTGAAGAACAAGAAGTGGACATTAGCGCTAATAGACAGCGCGGCAGAGGTCACAATAGTTTGCCGGAATCTTCAAGAGCATCTGGAGGTGAAAGTAACTGATGACTTCCTACAAGTTGAAACTGCAGACATGCGTGTCTCCACGCCTGTCAGGGTATACAAAGTAACGTTACAGTTAGGAGACACTGAACGCACAATTGTCGCAATCTTTTGGGGCCGAGTTGTAATTATAGATGATTCTACTGGCCGAAAGGATTGGCCACCTGAATTTGTCCATACTTGCCCATATAGGGAAGATGTTATCAAACCTTCTTTCTCGTTCCCTGTTCCCAATGAGCTAGCAGAATTCTATGCCATCGATTGGGCATTGGCGCAGGCACCCGTGTTATATCACAACCATGTAAGGTGGGATAACGATTTCCCCATCATGTAATTCCAATCAAAAATCAACCTCAACCACAGTATCCAATAAAACATGATGCTAAAGCACCCGTGAGGGAAATCCTCACACAACTCGAGTACCAGGGCATAATCGAACTCAGTGTCTCACAAATGAATAATCCTTTATTCCCAGGAGCCAACCCGGACCATTCTTACAGAATACTCTTAGACTACAGGCATTTAAACAGTCATACACGCACATATGCTATACAAAACTCTCCCAGCACAGCACTCATGAACAACAAAGTGCGTAAAAAAAACACTGAATATTTCCAATGGTTTTTTCTGCCAAAATTTTCAGCGCACTAGACTCCCAGAAAAAATTCTGTTGTTTAGCCCAGGGGTACAAGAACAGTCCAGGACTGCTCGCGGCTCGAGACTTCAATATTGCACGACATTGACCCTGAAGCACAGTCCTATGTAGATGATATCTATCTCACGGATGATGAATTACTGCAACATCTAAAACGGGTAGCCCGCATTATTGTGGGATTTGCTGAATTCGGGTATAAAATCAACTTCAAGAAAAAAATTGCCTTCCTTAGCATCCTGTTTTTGGGATATCAGCTATCAAGTGAAGGAAAGTGCCTAGCGCCACAATTCTTGGAAAAATGCACACTGTTCCAGCCTCCAAATACCATTAAAAAATCCCAATCCCTAGTGGGTTTTCGAAATTTTGGCAGAATTTACATTCCAGATTACACATCACGCATAAAACCTTTATATGACTTAATACGTCCCGACTTTTCCAGTACATTTTGGACAGTCGAACATACACGCATCCTCAGAGCTTTACAAACAGACAAACTTGCAGCACAACACTTACACACAAGGGTATTGCTGGTGCCATTGGTTTCACCTATGTAACCTTCAATGAGGGTGAGACAGTCCAGAGTGCACACAAATCACATTTGTATTCAGCAGCAGAACAATGCTTTGCTCCCATTGAGAAAATTCTCACTGCTGTTCAGATGGCAGACATTAAGGAAAGAGCACTAGCCCCAGGGGAAACGCATTATTGTCGTATCTCCAATTCCAGCCCTTGAGGCTGTTACCAAAGCCAGAGTTCCAAACCCTAAAGCATTACATCCACGTTGAATTCAATGGGCAACGTCTTTGACAGCCACTGATGTTGACTATATCTTCGACCCAAAATTGCAAACTGAAGAGTTTTTGCAATATGAACTAGAATATCCAGTTCCGGCAAATACATTGCCTATTGATCAATATCAAAGAGTCATGTACACCGATGGCTCAGCACAACCTGCAATAGGCACAAAGCATCAATACTCCGCTGCTTGCGCAGTAGTAAGTGGCTACTTGGAGGATAATACATTTTGCCCCCAGCATACATTCACGCAAACCCTAGGAGACTGCACAGCACAACTAACAGAGCTAAAGGCTCTGGAGATGGCACTGGAACACACGGATCCTGCACAGCTAACACTGATCGTTTCAGATTCCTATTACTGTGTCCAGTCTTTCAATGACTACCTGCATTACTTGTGCCAAAATGGGTTCAGAGATTGTAAAGGCTACACCATTAAACACAGACTTCTGTGGGGGAAAGTAGCGGATCTGAAGGAAACGCTACCAAACGTCTATGTTGTACATACACTTGGACACCAGCGCGTTGGCATACACATTGATGGAAATACTCTGGCTGATGAAGCAGCAAAATCAGAAGTATCTATTACTTCTGTTGCTGCAGTAACTCGTTCTGGATCGAAACCGGACAATGACATATGGGATGTCGCGAAAGCTACGGCTGAAGGCACACCATATCCAAAAGCATTTCCTGCTAAATATTCCTACCGAATGGGGGGCTTCCTTGACAAAGAAGTAAAAATACCAGGCGTGGGAGTTCAAGTAATTTCCAATAAAGACATAGACCAGAGTTGACTAAAGCAGCACATGAGGGGGGTTGCATCTGCCCAAGCTGGTGTGGCGGCTACAATATCATTATTGCAAGCATGTTATTGGTGGCCAGGTCTATACAAACACACCAAGCAGTATGTACTTTGTTGTGACATCTGCCAACAAATTAAGGGTTCCACCTTCAAACGCCCACCGCACACACACCTCCTAATTTCTAACAAACCTTTACAGTGTGTGTACTTGGACCATTGTGGTCCCTTAACACCGACAGTGCATACAAATACATCTTAGTCGCTGTCGACTCTTGCTCCAGATTTCTATGGGTGTGGCCACAATGCTCGGCTGACGCTCGTACTGTTATTAAAGATTTGCAAGTCTTTATCGGCACATATGCAGTTGCGGCTTTCCACTCGGACCAGGGCCCTGCTTTTGCCTCAAGGGTATTCAGGGAAGCCTTGGCTTTGTTAGGGGTCGAACTCCATTACTCGTCTCCATTTCTTCCCAAGGGAAGTAGTGTCGTGGAGTGATGAAACCGTGATTTAAAGCAGTCCTCAACAGCCAGAGAATTAGGTACGGGTCGTAGTTGACTTAATCACCTGTATGGAGTCCAGAGAGCACTTAATCTGCATAGAAGGTCCCTGGGGGGTTGTACTTCATACAAGTGCCTGTTTGGAACTCAAATTTATGTTCCAGATCTTGATGGTCCTGGCGTGGAGGTGGCAAAAACACCTTTTTACATAAATGAACGTGTCACTGTCTTGCAGGAATTACAACTGTTCCGTGACGACGACGCTTCTGCCAGTGCTGCCTCCGCAGGAATTAAGGATGTACCAATAACAACTACCGGCTGGGTTCCAAAGGTTGGGGATCTAGTACATGAAAATGTTGCTGTGAAAAAGGAGTTCAGTCCTTCTTATCGTGCACCATTCCCAGTCTTGTGAATACACGGCACCAGAACTGTCCTTCTACCCGGAGCTAAAGAAAATCGCTTTGTCTCAATCGACAATGTCAAGTTACACCATGTGGCCGATCCTGCACAGCAGACCAAGAGGATCAGCCAGTAGTTCCTGAATCCCTCTCACTACTGGCCAATGTGTCCCTCTACAAGTTTTGAACAGCAATGCTGACACCTCTTCGAGCTTGGGGAGGGTGGAAAATGATCTTGCAATTAGTTCCACTAACATCTGTTACAACGAACAATACAGAAATTACTGATCAATTTGACACAACTTCTACACAGACGGATGGCATAATTTACTGTGAACCACTGCGGGAGACCCCTACTGGTTCTCCTCCTACAAATACGGCTCCAGTTTTTGCACAAACTGCTTCTGGATACTTTGCTGACATCAACAACACCTTTTCGAACTCATTTGCCTCTTCTACAGCTGAACTGTCAAAAACACGTAAGCTGATGAACTGCCTTAAAACAAATTACTTTATTTTCCCATGGAACTGTCTGTGGCTTTCCTTGACTGTATTAGCTTTCCTCCTTTGGAGTGGCTTTGTCATAACATTCTTTCTATTAATGCATGGTATTTTCTTCCTGAAAGGTCAACAGTTGAATTGGTGGATGAGGTCCTAAAACCTAATTTTTCTTCTCACAAGGTCCACAGAGACTTGTCTTTCGTAAACATTTCCGATATACCAATTCCTGATGGGATTGTTAGGGATGAAGTCCCATTTGATATATACGGCGCCACAGAGGTCATTCAAATACCATATGTGTTTAAACCTTCTATGAACAATGTAATAATACCCAGAGTTGTTTCTGATGAGTGGGATGTGAAAACAGTTGATTCTATGATGACTGAATTACAGTATTTTACTGTATTTGAAAGTGAGGATGTTCATTTTCATTAAGCTTTATTTCGGTAATAAAAATACCATAAAAGCTCATCATACGATACACACATAGGAAATATAAAAGAGCAATAATATAAAACTCTCTAACCGGAAAATGCTCGAGAATGAACAATTAAAATACGAAATGCAAAATTCTAAAACATAATCAGGAATTTATAAAAGATCGCCAATATAAGAAGACAGTAATATAAAAACCTTCACCCAACAAGCTTAAAATACAGAATAAAAAGCACTTATGGCATTTTTTAGGATTAAAATCAAATATTCCCTATAAGAGCAACATATCCAATTTTATCTACAGACTTGGACTTACTCTAGTGTAATGCATTACAAGCTGCCCCTAACCGTTTTGCTCTTATGTGCCAAATTGCATCTAAAAATCTAGCCAAAGCACATGCCACAATGCCATGGCTATTTGTTTTGCAGATCCTAAGAGCTAGGAGCCGGTTGTTAATGCCCATGGATCTGCAAAGAGGTATAATCCATCAAGTCCGCTGTTTGGCATATGCGGGACAATGGAGTAACACATGAGCAATGCATTAACATGACCCACAGCCCATTGGGCATAGATCTTGTTGGTTATCCTGTTGGGACCACCTGCAAGTAAAACTGCGTAGTGGTAACGATCCCAACCTAAACAGGATATAAAGTGCACGTGCTCGGGGAGATAAAATCAAGTCCATGTAATTTTCAAATTCATAATGACATTTGACTGATATAAACCTATCTGTCAAGCTGAACGAAGGCACCTCAACTACTTTCCTATTTTTAAGTTGAACCAATATGCATCCTTAACAACTTGTGCTGCATTTTTTGGGAGACTATGAGGGTCTGTCCAAAACAGGCCCAACCCTAGTTTGGTCGAACTGTTTTCGACATGATTACACCATGGGATTTTTCTTGTTATGTGTGTACTCAGCAGGGCATTCAACCATGTTCTGTATGGGCTGAAGATATCCATAGACCAAATCCTAATCCAATATAATATTGGTCTTAAAGCGGCTATGTGGGCGATGGAATCTAGATTTAGGTCCATCCGAATAGGCAAAGTGGGGGAACTAGTAGGTATTTTTAGCAAGACTTTTATTAACAAATTTTCAGCAAGCTCTAAGTCCCTCAGATTGCCATGCCCCCACAGCTCTGCTCCATACAGAACCCCCGCACCCCCTCTAACTTGTACTTTGTATATTTCTATTGCGGGGGATATTGCAAATCTGTGAGATCTGTTAGCATTTCTCAAGACGCCCCCAAGTTCTGTTTCAGTCTCATATATGCCTTTGATAAATGGGCCTGCCATTTGTGCGCATCCTCTAGTCTGACTCCCAAATAATCAAAATCAGTAACTCTCTCTAATGCTTCCCCGTCCAGTAAGATCTTCCTCCTTATTTTATGTTTTTTGTCGCCAAAAATCATATATTTGGTTTTTAAGGTATTAACTTCAAGGCCATGGTCCTTACAAAAGCACATAAACTTCACTAGTAAATTGGCAAGGCCGGGGGCAGTTTGGGATAGTAACAAAGTATTATCCGCAAATAGCAGACACAGAATCTTTGTCCCACCTAGTTTTGGCGCATCATTATCGCAGTCCAATAAGTAAGGGATAGATGCATTAATAAACATTAAAAAAAAGTGTGGGGGCCAACACACAATCCTGCCTCACACCCCTCTTTTAATCAGGATCTCGCTTGTTACCTCCCCATTTAATCCCCATCAAATTTTTGCAAAACTCTCAGTGTATAAACTTTTAATTAAATTTAATAGGGGACTCGGGAAGCCGGCTCTGTCCAATACCTCCCAAAATTTGCAGCGCGGGACCAGATCAAATGCAGATTTAAGATCCACAAAGGCCACGAAAAGGTTCCCTGCATCCAGGTCTACAACCTTCCATTTGATCGTGAGAAACCTAAATATCTGGTCAATTGTACTGATTTTCTGTATAAAACCTGCTTGGAGACAACTAAGCACTTGAGTTTCTTCTAGCCATTCTTTAACCCTTATCAGAACCGGATAGCAAAATATATTTTGGAGATTATCCAGGAGGCTGATTGGTCTGTAATTCACAGGAGCAGCCCTATTCCCCTTTTTATAAATAGGTACAATAATTGCTCCCTTACAGGAGCGGGGATAGTTTCCACTAGCCAAGACAGCATTAGATACATTATTTACATAGAGGCCCCACATGTCAAGGTCAGATCTAAAAAAATCAACAGTTATACTGTCTAACCAGGGGGCTTTTCCCTGTTTTTGGGCCTTAATGGCCATCCTAGTTTCATTCAGTGCAAACGGAGTCAGGCTATCGATGGGAAAGGAGTCTAATCCAATTACAGTGCTGCTATTGGTTTCAACATCATTCAACTTCGTAAAGTGAGCCACCCAATTTTCCGGTGGAATATAACAATCTGGTCTAGAATTTTCATTTCGCCCGTTGGAAGCCACCAAGGACCAAAAACGTTTCAGATGCTTCTCCTTAGCTGCTGTCCGCAAATCCTGCCATGCCTCCTCTTCCCAAATATTTTTACAGGTCTTTATTACAAATGCGTACTCACGCCTAGCACTAGTTATCAGATGTCTGTCTTTAGATTTAATTGCCTTTATCAAGCTGCACTTGGACTCCCTGCATGCTTTACCGAACCACCTATGATGGGGTCCAGCTACTGAATATTTATTTTCCCTAACAGTTCTATAGAAAAGATACTTCAAAGTAGAAAAAAGATCCATGTGCAAAGCCATGACCTCATTGGGGGGATATGAACAAGGCCCATCCACTAATTGGTGGGTTGATACTAGATCAAACATTTTCCCCCACCGTTTTCTTGAACTTTTAAAACTGTCCCATTTCAGGGCACGCTTGTTAGAAGAAACTACTAGGGGGGGAACAGTTACGTTACTATTTTGCATATCTGTTCTTTTAGAAATAAGCCCATCATATGTAACTAAGATTGGGGCATGATCGCTGTTATACTGATTTCCTACACAAATGTCTTGGATGGTGTGCCATATCCTCACGTCAATGACCACATAGTCTAATATACTACTGTAAAACTTCTGAAGAACATGGGTTTTGCAGGAGAGTCCGAAGGAAAACGCCCATTGCCTGGGCGAAGACCGTGTGTTATCATGAAGTCTATAACCTGCAAAACTCTACTGCTAGATTTGGACTGCTTCTTCAGAGAGGAAAAAGGAGGAATATTCCATGATACATCTTCTAGCTGCGTAATCTCGGAAAATGCAGAGTTCGGCTCAAGTGACACGTTTAAATCCCCAGCAACAAAAATAAAATGCGATGTTATGTAATCTGACACCAAAGCATTCAACACCTGAATAGTTTTTGATAATTGATTAGAAGGACCTGGTCTGTTATAAACACTGAGACACAACAAGGGAAAACTTCGCTTTTGCTGAATAGATAAAGCCAGTATATCATCTGAGTCCACATAGATTTCTCTAATATTACCCAGATCTGAATTCCTTGTCCATATAATAAGCCCCCCCCGCTGCTCTCCCCGCCAGGGATGGTCTGACTTATTTGCAAAATAAGTTAAACCCTTGACTGAAAACATTAATAGTTGACCAAGTTTCCTGGAACAAACAAATGTCAAATTTGTCAATATACTCCCCCCAATCTGGGTCATCTAATTTATTACGAATTCCAGCCAAGTTCCATGTCAGGAGCTTTGGGGTTAAAGTCTCCCAGGTTGTAAGGTCCTTCCGGAGGGATGACAAAGGTCAAGATCTAACGTGGTTCTTCCTAGGTGATAATTTGACCATAGGTGCATCAAGTGCAACAGATGCCGAAACCCTCATCCTAGGGGATGGGAGCTCTGAATCTGGCACCCCTTCTACCTGTAAATTGACAATACGAGAGGATCAACTACTATTCCGGTCAGGTAGAGGCAAAAACAGTCAATCAATGTCTGGAGCAACAGCTACTTGTGCCAACCTCCCTGGATTAGTCTTCGCATTCTGACAAACACGCTCCTTCTTGTTAGCTGAAACAGGGGTTTCCTCAGAAATGGCTAAAGGTACTTCTCTCTCGATTTGATGGCTACAGTTCTGGGCGGGAAAATTCCTGGTCAATGAAGAATCATTTGCTGGCCAACAACTTTTGAAACTGATATTTAGACCACTTTGCAGGGGATTCCGCAATTCCATAGATAATAAGCCCCTTACCAACTCAGGCGCAGACAGCACTAGCTTTATTGTGTCCCAATGGCCCTCTCACTCTGTGTAGCGCTGCACCGATATTATATCTGAATGGATAACGGAACCACATTGTCTGGTATGCCGTATCCAATAGATAACCTTATTTATAAGTGAAGCACTATCTTCATGTGCATTAGGCGCTAAAGGAGGAACTCTGCACATGAGGATTGGGTAACCACTACGTGTAGGCTGATATGGGGTTTGCACAGTAGGCGGTTCCCGTACCACTTTGGTATGAGGTCGCGAAATCATTGAAGCACGGGATGACTTTTTGCGCTAAAGGGACTAATAAGACTGATCTGTGGATCTCTAGTGCCCCAGTCAAAGTCGTTACTTGGGCAGGCAACAGTCTTCTTCCTAGGACCAAGTTCTTTGATAGAAGTAGAATTAGGATTTAACTCTGACTTATGCACAAGAGCAGTTTCCCTTGGCAGACTGTTAGAACGGAGAAAGGTCAAAACCTCTCATTAGTATCTTCAGTTCTTTTACCTCTTCTTTTAAATCAATAACAAGGGCAGCCAAATCCGCCTGAGGATGGGATGTAATAGAGTGATGACTTGTGGTCGTGCACTTGGATTAAAACTGCTCATTTCTTCTGCTTGGGCCTGGGACTCCAATGGTAAAAAGCAGTTGGAACAAGGAATGTCATGTACAATCACACTGCCTAACGAAGGGTTCTCTGGGCTAATCTGGGATGTGCATGGATCCTTGGCACTTATGTTCATTGCGTCAGCCTGTGCTGTCGATGGCCTCCTAATAACACCACTGTCGGGAATGCTTTACTTACCCAGAGATTTGACTGACAGAAAAGGGGTAAGTGAACCATTCTTCAATAGTTTCTGGGAGTCTTTTTTCTTTTTAGTCAACAAGGACTCCACTTCCTCAATCAAATTATCAATTTAGTCAGTCACACAGCTAGATGAAATGTGTAACGCTTGGTGCAATTTAGGAATTTTTGTTTGGGAAACACCCACAGGCGGACTACCCCTTGCCTTGCGCTTCCTCACTTAGAACAGCTTAATGCTACAACCCAACTATGGGGCAAGTATGAATTGTTTATGGCGCCAGGGATAGTTCCTACCTTAGAGCCATGAGGGATTGACCAGCCCGGCCTCTGCCGGTCTCGGACGGGCGCAGACGGGCCCGCCCTTGGCCCAGGCTTTGCCCGAGCGGGGCCTGTGTGCGTCCCGCGCTGCGGGGCAACGCGGCGCGCTATAAGCGCCCACGAGATCCAATCCGGCCCCCTTGAGCAGCAAAGGTCCCTGGGACACCGAGTCCCTCTTGTCAGCAGCAAAACAAAGTTGCGTGGCAATGGGGCGCGCTATAAGCACCCGCGAGATCCAATCCAGCCCCCTTGAGCAGCAAAGGTCCCTGGTACACCGAGTCCCTCTTGTCAGCAGCAACAAAAAAAAAAGTGAGGATGTTTATCAATCTAAAGAGAATTATGGTGATATGTATTGCTATAATTACCATTTCATTCACAGAGCAAGTACTCCCAAAGACTATTTTTAATTACACACAATGGGAACATTAACAACAGAAAGATCAACAAATGTGGCTGTGTAAGAATGGTGCGCACTTCCAATATATCTGCCAAAATCGATGATTGAAGTTTATGATGAGAAAGTCATTGTTTGTAAAGAAGAGTGCTCCAGTGGTACCACACCCAGCCACAGGGTGTGAGGGTTGTTTCCTATGTAGGTCACAGTCCATCTATGAAATGAAGAAAACCACAGCACATCTCAAGGTCAAAGTATAAGCCATTTATTCCTTGGTACTTATAACAGGAGAGTTGATGACCCGATCCAATGAAGTACACTAGGTAAGTGATTTCTAGGCCAAATACAATTTTTTGTAGTTGAGAGAAAACAGCCGACACGTGTTTCGTCACACTGGACTTTTTTCAAGGCTTTCACAAATTGGAGGTTTTGTTTGTATTATGAGATTCCAGTAATCATGAATATAGAACAAGTGTGTATGGTATAGCATGCGTTAAAAGGGAGTCCGGAGACCATGATACGTCTGTTGCCGGTCTCCCGTCATGTCTATTTACGGATCGCGTCGCATCTGAAACATTGTCCAACTCCACCACAAGGGAGTTCTAAAACATAATAGCATATTTTTCTGGGCACAGTGTTAAAAATGCTGAGTCACATTATTTCAAATTGCCATTGATGGAAAATGTACATTTATTATTGACAGAAACGAAGTTCATTTATTCAGATTCCTTTATTTCCCGGTTGGCTATAGAAGGCTATGAATATTGGCTGAAGTCGATTGACTTAAAAAGTGTGTGGGGAACAAAAAATTGGCAAATAAGGGGAAAGGAAACTTTATTTAGAGCATGCCTAATACCTGTTCAAATGATATTTTTAAATGAAACTGTACAACAGACAAGTTGTTTAGCAAAGATTAAGGAATTGAATGTGCCCAGTATTCCTGCCCCTGCAAAATTTTATAAATGGCAAATGTATATAAAGGCAACTGAAGATCAGTTCAACAAATGGGACCAGAATGGCACGTTTAATGCTTCACTGTCACCTCCTGGAGGGTGCTTATTGTGGCCAGTAGATACCAAAGGGTGTCAAACATTTTATAAACTCCATGGGGGTTTTAGATGTGTCATCCGAACATGCGGGTATAGTAACAACATACAGTGTACGGAAACTATGCCAGCAATGGTTGAAGAGTTCCTCACTAGATGGTGTTAGAGAACACCTCAGTCTCCTGTATAATAACACCGACTTACAGGATTTGCTATTAGACCCCAGAAAACAACACAGAAAGCGCTTTTTATATGCACTTTATAATGAAATTTGGAAGCTTTCTCAACAAGAAGCTGCTGCCCGGTTAAGGCATATAGATTAGGAAAACTTACAGAAGGCATTAGCTGTTGTAGACAATGGGATTAATACCCTGTCTGACCAGATATACACCTTAAACAACATTGTTTCTTCTGAAACAGACAAAATACAAAGTGAAATGTCCTCTTTATACCATGGACAGAGTCAACTAAGGTCCATTATGCAGTTGGGTTGGACACTACAAACATTGAAGGCAGGTCACGTTCCCTGGCAACACGTTAGGGCAAGGGACATATTTTCCACATTTAATTTAACGCAACAACAACTAATGGCTAAAAAAGAAGCGACTTATGTCATGTTAAATATTGCAAAGTTAGTAAAGTTGCCTTTTACTGTTGCTGAAATACTATCTGCTGAGTGGTTAATACAAAGGGTTATTAATCTGCCTATTTCAACACTTCAATTCACGTCCTGCTTAAAACACATAACAGTAGGCAGATATGAAAGGCTAGGAGATAGTTACATCCATGAGGTGTGGGAGCTACCCTTCTAGTACAAATGTCTCAGTGGCATGGAAGAGGTCTTTCTTAGCAGTAGTGATTGCAAGACTTCTGTCAGCCATTCCATGGTTTGTAAACAGCTGTCCTTGCACAGGCGTGTAACGCTTCAGCAGCGAACTTGGCTTGTTATCTGAAGGGAGTTCCAGTCCCCTTGATTAGACCTGCGTTCCAGGTGTTCTCGAATGGCAGCTATGTCTTCCTCAATAGTGAAAACTTTTTTTTGAGATGCAAGCCGGGATAGTCTGTGTCGTTTCGGTCTCTAAGATTGTTGCATGCTGCAGGAATGTACTTTTTCCTCCTACAAGACGGAGGGAAGTAGCTGAGATTTGGCCCCTTATTCCTACTTCAAATGTGAATTTTGACAAGTTAAGCAGACTTAAGGCTTTATTGTTTCAAAATCATGTGGCGCTCACATCTGCACGCGAGACCTACGCACTTCAGGTGACAAGGTTGTCAGCAGAGATACAGTCCCTTTTAAGTACCAACTTTCTGAGACACTTTGGTGAGCTAGTGGGACGAATATTTAATGCGTCCAGTACTACTGGAATCGCAAATTTCTTTAAGGCTGTTGGTTCTGGTTTCGTTCACACCTTCTCTATATTCGGTTCAATACCATCAGCCATCCACTCAATATTCGTCAGTATTTTCGGGGGGTTTCCGATAACTTTGGCTACGATAGGTGGCATCTTGCTATTGCTATTTTTTCTGCGCAATGGCTGTCCTGCTGCAATAAGGAGGACTGAAAGCGCTCCCACCAGCGCAGCTGTGTCGTGAATGCATGATGCAGTACTTTGGAGCATCACTCCTGGAGCATTTGGAGTGTGACTGGTCTCTGTCATTCAGACCAGTTTTGCATTGTGTGCAGTCCATGTTTCGGTGCCTCTGGTGCTCGTTCGAACATGCACTGAAAGTTTGTCTTTCTACACAGTGTTTGCTTTCATTGGACGCTGATCTGTTGATGTTCTCGCTGAGGGCTCATTACCAGACATGCGCGTTTGAGGGTGCGTTTGTTACGGGAAGGTGCTTACGAGTTGCCCTTCGTGGAGGATGCAGCTCTAAAAATATTGTTGGGCACACCACGGAATGCTGCCGCCTTGGCTGGAGCTCAGGCTTTGGAACACAGATTCTCCGTGGTTTTCCGTGGCGATGAACTTCCTACTTTACCACCTTCCAAAGTGGAAGATTTCCTGTCTTCAATTATCCCGGATTCGATTGGCAACTTCCAAAATGATTCTGACTCTTGAAATTTGGCCTTTTTACGCCACAGATACCATTTTAAATTGCCCTTTTTACATATGCTCAAGTGTCTTTTTAACTTGTCATGATTGAAATTCTTATACATGCCTTAGGTTGAATTTTAGTGGCTTTTATATATAATTAGGCTTTGAACCACCTTTGAACCGGCAAGAGGAGGGGGTGTTGTGTAGCCATTTTAGTTACAGCTTCATATAGGTTATTTTAGCGATCTAGGCCTGCCGCTGTGCACTTTAACCTAGATATATTTTATTCAGCTTTGTATATTATTTTAACAATAGCCACATTTGCGGTCTTGTTTTATTTCTCTCTACCTAGCAGCACTGCGTTCTTAAACAAGACATTTCTTTCACTCTGAGCTTTTTTCAAGGCTGCAGTAAGATAGGTTGCCGGCAAACGTGGTAACGCTTTGTTTCCAGTGTTCATAGAAACATACACACTCTTACGTAGGTATCCTTTCTTGGAATATCAGATGTTTTAATATAAAAACACTTCTTCGTCCCATATACGTTAGAGGGAGATTCCAGCCAGATGACCAGGGCTGTATGCTGATTGCTTCGCTACAGCTGCTTATGTAGACTACAGGCCTTTTGCTCAGGTTTGAGGGATGATGTCTTCCCAGGGGAACCTGAAGGGCAGAACTAGAGCTTAACATGCTGTGCTCTAATATAGCCTTGGTAGGAATTATTTCAATGATTCTAGTGACAATATGGTAGCGTTATTTTTATGCTTCACTCTCCTTGTCACAATTTTAATCCTGTCATGCTTTATCATCCTAGTAATTGCAGTACATGTTTTATTATCTAAGATGCAGTTGCTTCAATAAAACCTTATTGAATTTTATTCCGCCTCTGATTGTCCTTGTATATGTGAGACTAATGTAACTGAGAGAAATGGATGCGATCTGAGTGACCACCATTTCCCTGAGGAATCTATTGTGTCATGCACTCGGCTGCCCAATCATCCCTCCTTTTGGGTGGAGATGAGGCACTGCTAGTTAGCAGGAGCAAAACCCGAATTAGGCCGTCAGGTGTCACTTGTAGTGGGTTTAGACTCAGTCACCCACAACGCAAGTGATTCTGCCACCCAATAACAGTAGTCTCATTAGAATAATGAGAGCTTACGCGACAAACTAAAGGACAAATATGAAAGAAGCAGCAAAAGCAACATTGTCTTTTCCTGGCTTGAGTTTGTGTCAATGCTCTCATTCAAGCACCATGTGCAAAAACATTTCAATGTGAGGATGCTGTGTGCTGCATGGAGTTGTGTCCTGGACAGAAGAAAGTATCTGCCTGATAGTCTCATGGGGGGCTCTTTTGATAGTAAAGTGCTGCCTGGCAAAGGCCGCAATTGCTGAAGACACAAAGGGGCTCTGAGGATTATTCTGGATCTGGATTACTTCAACAGGAGAAAGATCCATGAATGAGGAAGCAGTGGAGAAAGGCATACAGAAAAATGTGAGACCAGTTTACCAAAAGGGTATCCCCGTAGGAGCTGAGTTTTGACTCTGGATGCATGATCTCAGTATTATGCAGTTTTATGGTCACAAACGTGAGTCACGAACCTGCCTGCAGCCTTACATTTCTACTAGAAGCTTGTCTTTGATGACCTTTGTGCAGACAGCTGTTAGCTGAAGATCCCAGCTGGGTTTGTCATCAGTGCCTGATATAGTTCAGCCCTCTCTGCATGTTCCTCCATGTGTGTTGAGGTACTGCACAATAGTAAAGTTGTTTTAATTACTGCTGGGTTTGTTACAGCAGAGGCAAAGGATGACTCGTGGGTTGTGCAAAATAGCTAGTCTTTCTTTGACCAAGCTCTTTGAATAATCCATTTAAAGGTCTATGTTATTGTCCTGCCCTTTGATGGAGCATTTACCACTGCTGAATAAGTTGGCAATATTTCAGAAATGGCTCCCACTTGGCCCCATCACAAAAGAGTAGATAACTGATGAAGACCACTCCAATTGACCCATTCTTCCACTCTCGGTACTGTTGTTCATCTAGTCTTTCATAAGTGTCACACACAGTCATGTAGGAAACGCAGTGAAAATACAGAATTCCCTTGAATCCAGCAGGAACAAAAGTTATCTTGCTTTTGAGAGACGTTTGAAATTAATCTGGAAGCATTCCTGTGGATTTCGAGATAGAATGTTCTCCAGTGAAAGCACTTCTGGAGTCGTGAAAATCCTGATGAATATGGACAAGCTTTTTCAAGACAATTAGTCCACTAGTGGATGCAAATGTTAAAAAACAAAAATATTAATAATAAATAAACTCATCTGATTGAAGGAGAGAGCTTTTACTCCCAAAATTCATTTTGGATCCCACAAACTCAGACTTGGTCGCAGGGATCTGAGCTCTCTGGCTAGCCACAAGAGACCCTAGGGTAGTAAATTAATAGAAAATCGACACTATATAAACCCATTGTATTCTTCACAAACACAGTGTTATATCATAAGATGTTTGCAGCACTTCTCATCACTTCATGCCAAGCGCAAATGCCTCCTAGAAAGGCAAAAATGCAAACAACTACCCTACCTATGAGAAACACAAACACTGACTTGCACCAAATAGGGACAAGGTGATTATTAGGGCAGTCAGGAAATAATGGACACAAGATCCAGCTAGCACCAAATCCAGGAGCCAGTCACATAAACTCCAGAGTGCATCTAATCTCACATAAACTCCAGAGTGCATCTAATCTCACATAAACTCCAGAGTGCATCTAATCTCACATAAACTCCAGAGTGCATCTAATCTCACGTAAACTCCAGAATGCATCGAATCAGACAAGACAAGCAAGCAAACAGGCTTTGACTGCACCAACGGTTATAAACCCGGTACAATGCTAACGAGCTACACAATTAACAGCACTGTGCTATAAAATACCAGTGATATGCATGACCGCACCAAACAGACTTTGGTAGAACCGGGCTTAATATCCGGTGGCTGCCAGGATTCTGGTACCAATATCAAAGATTGAGAAGTTGGGCAGTCAAGTACCCCAAACAAAGCAGGATGCCATAGTTAACCCCAACACAGAACTGCCTCTTGTGCAAGGTGCACACCTTGAAACTAGGCAGTTATGAAATAAGGTGATACAAAACAAAGCACACTAGGAAAAACAAACGAATGATCCTAGCGACCGCTGCAGTAAAGAGTAAAACTATTCCACAGGTGACATTTCTCTCTGAGCCAAGAGAAAAGGGCGCACAGAGGACAAAGTAAATGGGGAGAGACCCAGGCACAAAGGAGATCATTATCAAGTCTCAGGGTTTCAAAGGCTTCACATGATGCAATCCCCGAGTTTCTTCTTCCTAGGTAAACCTACTTAATTGCAGGGATATAGTGAAGATGCTATATCTGATGGTAACAAATAAAAATGAAGTTTTTCATTAAAACGCATGGAGCTTTTTGCTAGAAGTTCTCCCTTCCCTTCCACTGGAAAGAGAAGCCCTTGAAGAAGCCTCCCAGTTTATATTTAACTTCGGTTAGACTCTAGAATAACACCTTCCCCGCTGTGTTTAGCCATCCCTCTCCCGCCAGCCATCATTTCACAGGAATCTGCTTGGTGACCCCGGACCTGGGATTCCCTCCTCGCAGGCAGCCCTTCCCTCTGAGCCCTTATTATTCGCCAGCCTCGCTATGGTGAATGGTGGTTAAATTACAGCATGAAAGGTATGACAGATGTCGGAAATCTGGGCTGAAAAAGTCTCTCATCCCCTGGAGGTTCAGAAAGACCCCCGCAGAGAAACACTCCTACATGAAAGAAAGCCTCGGAGTGAAACAGTTATGTCAGATGTTAACAGAAATGTCTGTTCTTGGAAGGAAACGTGCCTTGCAGCCTGTAGGATGTGGAGCAATCCAGCATGGATAAAGGTCAATACACAAATGATTAAACCATTATTTTTCTTTGTTTCCGAGAAGGTTAAGCTTTTTTCTTCGGGGCCAACCTTATTTCTAAAAGGGTGAGCCGAGAGCTAGTGTGAAAATCAGATGCCACGGCAATGTTTATTTTTATAACACAATTCTAAAGCACCACTTTGGGCAAAGGATTCCAGGCCACAAGGGGAACTGTGTGATGAAGGCGAAGCCACAGGTAGGCTGACACGTCCTTGCACCAGCATGGTGTACTCACTGTGCTATGGCGACATCGTGCACCAACACCAACTGTTACACATTGGAATCTCTTGCATAATCCTTCATTGTGCTGCATCCAGGTGGGGTTTTCCTACCCACCTCCCTTAAAGTAAGCAGCATCAGGTCTTTGTCACAACCAAGGACGAGCGAGCCAGCAGTATCAGCTGCGTCCCATGGTAGCACTAAAAGTACTGAGAAATAGATGGGCAGGATCCGTCTAAATAGAAGGTTCAAATCTGGCTACACAAATAGTACCACCCACAGTAGATGGACTGGTCGAGGGGATCAATAACTCACCTGCACCGACTCCGAGGGCTCTGCACATGTTTACAGGAAATGCTAACAAATGAACCAAGTTCACTTTAATGTATCTGGATGCAACAAATGGCATTCTTGACAGTTGATAAACATGATCAACACTATCACTTCTCAAATATTTAAGTGTTAACTTACGTCATTGCCTGGTAGATGGATTCTATCCCATAGCGCATTGCAAACTCATCGACTATCTCCTGTGCAGTTTCATCGAAGTAGACCTTCCAGGCATCATCGCCTTTGGCCTCGGGGATTCTCACCACCCCGCTGCCTTGAATATCAGTGAGGTGATGGAACAGGTTCTGAAAAAAGAAAATTATAAGGCATGAACTTACAATTCAATTACAAGGCAAGGCCACAGTGGACAGGAAACACTCGACTTAAGTTTTGAGAGTGAAAGTTAGTCAGGACAAATCAGTGGAGACAAAAACTTTAAAGTGTAGAAAAGTGTTTCTACCTAGGCATCCCAGCCTGAAAAGAAAGACGTTACGGCACCCTAAAACCCAAAGTTTTAAACACAGCAGACACTGCAGAATCACATACATGTACCAAGATCTCTGTAAAGTAACATCTTCTCAGTAGCTCCAGGTCACACCTCCTGGAGTGGGTACATGAGAAAACCATACATACTAAGGTTTATCACTTTATCTAATTCACAAAGTGCTTCTAAGTCCTCCTTGAGCCCTACTGTTCTGGCTCCATTATGACCTCTCCAGCTACAAATAAACAGAGGCTGGACTCCCACTAACATCTCTTCTAGTTGAGGAAAAACAAAAGTTAGATTTTGTCTGCAATACTAACTACACATAGTTATTATATTAGAGAATGACTGCTCTTAAAATACAAAGCTTTTATCTTGCATATGTTACTTTTACATACGTTACCAGCAACATTATAGTAGACTAAGAAAGATCGTCTCACGTGATAGAACTTTCCATAAATAAGTTTCCACTATAAACATTAGAGATATATATTGTAGAAGTCTTCACATAACGACATAGTAATCACTTACTCAAGGGAAAAATCAACCAACGTTTGGTACTGTGCATCAGCTAAGGAGGACACTAAACCAAGAGTTCAATTCAACATTCTGACAGACCAAAGAGCTCAAATGACCTCTATGTGGCGCCATAAGATGTATATCCAAAGCTTTAGTTGCAGAATAGGGATTCATGTGCACACAAATACACAGATACACTCCTATTTTCCTACTAAAGCTGTGAAGACCCATTTTTGGCGTCACACAGTGGACCGCAACCATTGTATATACATCCACAGTATATACATATGGTTTGCTCAAAGTTTCTACTGAAAATACATTTTTTTATTTTCTAACCCCTTCATGTCATTTTCACGAATCTGCATGAAAATGTACCCCCATAAAGTTTATCTGGTTTGGGTTTGCATGACATGTTGCATGCAGATCTTTTCAGGAGCGAGTTGAGGAGTTCGGGAGTAGAGTAAAAGGAGACAATGTGGAGTTAAAAAAGGAGCATTTCAAATTTTAACTCCCATGCAAATCTTTGTTGTCTGCTACAGTAAAAACCCTTAATTTAATAGCACAAAACTTTGCATGAAACTAGAACATTACTCAAAGGAGAGTATTTGTTTTGTTTGGCGTAAATCCGTACAAAAATGTGCTGGTGGGCTTGACAGGCTTGAAAGCTAGAGATATCTGGAAAATGAGTCCACCAGTGGATGCAAATGTTAAAAAACAAAAAATATTAATAATAAATAAACTCATCTGATTGGAGGAGAGAGCTTTTTCTCCCATAATTCATTTTGGATCCCACCAACTCAGACTTGGGCACAGGGATCTGATCTCTTTGGCTTGCCACAAGAGACCCTAGGGTCCATCATACCTGTCTGATACCATGGACCCCAGGCAGCATTGTATGCGGTCAGCTTCATGCCAGAGTATCGCAAACCCATGGCAAGCTTCACCACCAACCCATGCCTCGCCACTTGGAGATTTACGGTGTTGACTTAAGAACTGATACACAACTCGGGTCCACGAATCCAAAAAAAAGAAAATTAGTAGGTGCCTGGCCGAGGCCTGGCTCTGTGGGCTAACCCCTATGTGCAGTAAAAAGGCCGCACCATGGAGTCCACAGTGCAATTACCATTTTCCAAACTTCTGTGAAATGGGCTGGATTTCCCTGTAAGTTACACAGTATGTTGGTTGAGTGGGTGTGTACACCCGAGTATGCTTCCAATCAATTGGTTAAGAACAAGTGTGGAATTATTTTTTCTGTGTTCAGTACATCTCACACTATGTTTCAAAATGATCTTTATTTCTCAAATTATAATCCTGAATTCTCATGAGCACAAAGTTCAGACAACATGTATGTTGGACTTGGCCCTCTTTGCAGGGTCCCAACAAACTTTTTGCCTTCTCCTCTCCTGTTTTGCTGAATTCTTTTTTTTTTTCCCTTAGGGCTCTGTGCACTTTACAAGAGCTAAAGTGCTTGCGCTTACTCCCTAAACCATGGTTAACATTGGCTTACACCTATTTGGCATGTTTAATTTACTTAAGTTCCCAGTAAAGTGGTATACCATATACCTCAGGGCTGATAAATTAAATACCTACTAGTGTGCCTAGAGCACCCATTGTGCCACCCGTGCAACTTCAGTAGCTCCTCAACCCCTCGGGTGCCCGAAATGAGGTGGTTACATCCGTGGCTGTGGCGCTCAGGTGCCAGGGACGTAACCACCTCATCCTGCTATGGGCCCTCAGGGGGAGCGCTAGTGCTCCCCCGAGATCCTGGCACCCCCCTCTCCTGGGCAGGGATGGAAGAGCAATCGCTTCCCCTTCCACGTCCTGCCCTCAACCCCCCCCGGGCGTCTGATGACATCAGCGCACGATCAGGTGCTGACCTCATCAGAGGCTGACCTCATCAGAGGCTGCCCCCACCCTGTTGGAAGCTGTGGAGGGGGCGAGAGAGGCATCAAAGGAAAGTAAAGATCTTTCCTTTGAGGTCTCTTTCAGCATTTCTGCTGCCCGATCGCGATGTGATCGGGCAGCAGAAATGCCCACTAGAACCCAGGGAATATATATTTTTTTTTTACTTACTCATAAGGGGAGCGGCCCCTTGGGCAAGGGTTGCTCCCCAGGGGGGCAAAATTATCTTTACGCCATTTCTGCCCCCCTTAGGGCAGATAAGCCTAAAACCACTAGACACCAGGATTTTTTTTTTTAGGTGAATTTAATGCAAGGCGTGCGACCCCTTAGGCAAGGGTCATTCCCCGGTGGGACAAATTTGTTTTAGGCCATTTCTGCCCCCTTTGGGGAGCAGATCGGCCTATTGTAATTAGGCCGATCTGCCCCCAGGGAAAGCCTCTAGGCACCGGAGATCATTTTTTCATTTTTTAGACGTGGGGAGCAACCCCTTGGGGGAAGATCGGCCTATTTTAGAAAGGTCCATCTGCCCCCAAGGATGGCAGAAAACACACCAGAGAAGATTTTATTCTAAAAAAAAAAAAAAAAAGGTGGAGGTATGACAATACCCCCCACCCCAAATAAATGGGGACAACGTTGTTCTGTCCACGGGTGGGCAGATAGGGCAATTACCCCCGACCCACTCCCCGGTGTGGAGGGGGTGGTGCAGAAAGCCTACTAGGTGCCAGGGAATTAAAAAGAAAAAAAATAGTGGGCTGGTGGCTACCAACCAGGTTGGGCATGTTTATGCCCCACCCCAACTGAAGGGGGTAACAGTGTTTCAGCTCTCCCCGCACACGAAAACATCTTATCCCACAGCAAGCAAGAAGACATTTGATTTGGGTTCTGGTTTTACATTTGGGACATGAGAGCTTGTCTAACTCTCAAAATCGTCCCAATTGGAATGGTGAGGGCTGCACTTTTCGGACTTTGGGACGCTGCCATGTAGAAAAATCCACAAGACCTAGACACGCCTGAAAACTAAACATCTGGGTGAGTCCAGGGTGGTGTGTTTCACATGCACCCGCACCATTTTCTTACCCACAATGCCCTGCAAACCTCCAACTTTGCTGGAAATCACACATTTTTCCCACATTTTTGTGATGGAACCTTCCGGAATCTGCAGGAATCCACAAAATTCCTACCACCCAGCATTGTCGCATCTATACCTATAAAAAATTCTGCCCCACTTGTCAGGCTAATTTTTTTTTTCTTCCAAACTGCCCTTTTGGACACGTTTTGGTTCCCCCTCAATTTCAACATGTTTTTGGCTCTTCCCTGTCACAGGCACCTACGCAAGTGAGGCATTATTTTTACCGGTAGACTGAGGGAACGTTGGATGGTAGGAAATTTGCCCCGGTGCAGTGATCCCACACAGAAATGTGAGAAAAATTTGATTTATTAGCTACATTTGAGTTTTGCTGAGGATTCTGGGTAAGAAAACACTGGGGGATCCACGCAAGTCTCACCTCCCTGGACTCCCTCGGGTGTCTAGCTTTCAGAAATGTTTAGGTTTGGTGGGTTTCCCTATGTGGCTGCTGAGCCCAGGACCAAAAACACAGGTGCCTCCCCCCCCCAGGCCCCTCTACCCCCAGGCCCCCCCTCCCAACAAGCAAAAACAGGTAGTTTTGTATTTGATAGTTTTGATGTGTCCACATAGTTTTTTGGGGCATTTCCTTTCGCGGGCACTAGGCCTACCCACACAAGTGAGGTACCATTTTTATCGGGAGACATGGGGGAACATTGGGTGGAAGGAAATTTGTGGCTCCTCTCATATTCCAGAACTTTCTGTCAACGAAATGTGAGGAAAAAGTGTTTTTTGGGCCAAATTTTGAGGTTTGCAAAGGATTCTGGGTAACAGAACCTGCTGAAAGCCCCACAAGTAACCCCATCCTCGATTCCCCTTGGTGTCTAGTTTGAAAAAAATGCACAGGTTTTGTAGGTTTCCCTAGGTGCCGGCTGAGCTAGAGGCCAAAATCCACAGTTAGGTACTTTGCAAAAAACATGGCAGATTTCAATGTAAAAATGTGATGTGTCCATGTTGCATTTTCTGTCGCAGGCACTAGGCCTACCCACACAAGTGAGGTACCATTTTTAATGGGAGACTTGGGGGGAACACAGAATAGAAGAACAAGTGTTACTGCCCCTTGTCTTTCTCTTAATTTTTTCCTTCCAAATGTAAGACAGTGTGTAAAGAACACGTCTATTTCAGAAATGCACTGTAATTCACATGCTAATATGGCGACCTCGAAATTCAGAGATGTGCAAATAACCACTGCTTCTCAACACCTTATCTTGTGCCCATTTTGGAAATAAAAAGGTTTCCTTGATACCTATTTTTCACTCTTTATATTTCAGCAAAAGAATTGCTGTATACCCGGTATACAATGAAAACCCTCTGCAAGGTGCAGCTCATTTATTGCCTCTGGGTACCTAGGGTTCTTGATGTACTTACAAGCCCTATATACCCCCCCCCCCCCCAAAACAGAAGAGTCCAGCAGACATAACGGTATATTGCTTTCAAAGTCTGACATTGCAGAAAAAAGTTACAGAGTAAAATGTGGAGGGAAATGGCTGTTTTTTTACCTCAATTTCAATATTTTGTTTTATTTCAGCTGTTATTTTCTGTAGGAAAACCTTGTAGGATCTACACAAATGACCCCCTGCTGAATTCAGAATTGTGTCTACTCTTCAGAAATGTTTAACTTTCCGGGATCCAGCATTGGTTTCACACCCATTTCTGTCACTAACTGAAAGGAGTCTGAAAGCACAAAATATAGTAAAAATGGGGGATGTCCCAGTAAAATGCCAAAAGTGAATTGAAAAATTTGGTTTTCTGATTCAAGTCTGCCTGTTCCTGAAAGCTGGGACGATGGTGCTTAGCACCGCAAACCCTTTGTTGATGCCATTTTTCAGGGAAAAAAAACACAAGTCTTCTTCTGCAGCCCTTTTTTCCCGTATTCTTTTTCTTTAATGAAAATTTTGCTGTATTTTGGCTAATTTCTTGGTCTCTTCCAGGGGAACCCACAAACTATGGGTACCTCTAGAATCCCTAGGATGTTGGGAAAAAAAAAGTACGCAAATTTTCCGTGGGTGGCTTATGTGGACAAAAAATTATGAGGGCCTAAGTGCAAACTGCCCCAAATAGTAAAAAAAAATGCCTGGCACCTGAGGGGGAAAAGGCCTGGCAGTGAAGGGGTTAAAGCATGTCTCAGGCCTGCCATAGGAGCCTGCATGCAGTGTTAAATTGCCAGCTCGACTTGGCAAAATAGAACTTTTGGCAAGCCTAAACTCCCTTTTTAATACATATGTGACCACGAGGGTAGGCCCTAAACAGTCGATAGGGCAGTATGCAGTGTACTTAAAAGGTTGGACACAAACCTCCCAACTCACACAGAGCCGCTGTGTGTCACAAAATTTTGTCTCTCTTCATATGGTTTCCCAGTGAATAATCAAAATCACACAGTGGCAGGCAAGAGGGGCTGGAAATGACTAAAAATTATTAATTTCCATCTGAAAGCAGTCGATGTCCATTAAGAGGTGTGAAAACACCCCAGCACTTTTATGGGAGGGGTGAGGAGGAGTTTTGCTTTGGCAAGGCTGTGAGGCTTTTTTAGTTCTATGTCTGTTATGACATGTTATAACCTACCTGGTACGTCTGGTGGGTGTTTTATTACTGGTATTATTATGGACAATATGTAGCTTTTCAAGTCTGATGTTCAACTTGCTTGATTTCTCCTTCACGCTTCTCTATAATACCCTCTTTGAGGATTTTCAAATGTTTCCTGCACGTGCATCAAGGTGATATCATATATCTTACTCTGACGATAAGCTTGTGTTTAAGAGTGGTTATCTTTATGGTAGATACCATACTCCAAGTGGAGTATTTGCTGGTATGCCACAGAGCATTTCTAGACGTGGGGAGCAACCCCTTGGGGGAAGATCGGCCTATTTTAGAAAGGTCCATCTGCCCCCAAGGATGGCAGAAAACACACCAGAGAAGATTTTATTCTAAAAAAAAAAAAAATAGCAGTAACCATTAGCCAATAGCCATTGGCTACTGCCCTCCCACACCTAAACACACCCCTAAATTGAGTATTTAGGGGCTCCCAGAACCGAGGAAGATAGATTCCTGCAACCTAAAGAAGAAGAAGGACTGCTGACCTGAAGCCCTGCAGTGAAGACGGAGACGACAACTGATTTGGCCCCAGCCCCACCGGCCTGTCTCCCTACTTTGAAGAAAACTGCAACAGCGACGCATCTAACAGGGTCCAGCGACCTCTGAAGCCTCAGAGGACTACCCTGCATCTAAAGGACCAAGAAGCTCCAGAAAACAGCGGCCCTGTTCAAGAAGCTGCAACTTTTGGAAACAAAGAAGCAACTTTTAAAGACCACACGTTTCCCACCGGAAGCGTGAGACTTTCCACTCTGCACCCGACACCCCCGGCTCGACCTGCGGAAAACTAACACTACAGGGAGGACTCCCCGGCGACTGCGAGCAGCCACAGTTGACCCCCCTGCGCCCCCACAGCGACGCCTGCAGAGGAAATTCAGAGGCTCCCCCTCACTGCGACTGCCTGCTTCAAGGAACCCGATGCCTAGAAACCACACTGCACCCGCAGCCCCCAGGACCTGAAGGAACCGAACTCCAGTGCAGGAGCAACCCCCAGGCGACCCTCTGCCTAGCCCAGGTGGTGGCTACCCCGAGGAGCCCCCCCTGTGCCTGCCTCCATCGTTAAAGAGACCCCCGGGTCTCCCCATTGATTCCTATTGAAAACCCGATGCCTGTTTGCACTCTGCACCCGGCCGCCCCTGTGCCGCTGAGGGTGTACTTTCTGTGCCTGCTTGTGTCCCCCCCCAGTGCCCTACAAAACCCCCCCTGGTCTGTCCTCCGAAGTCGCGGGTACTTACCTGCTGGCAGACTGGAACCGGGGCACCCCTATTTCCATTGAAGCCTATGTGTTTTGGGCACCTCTTGGACCTCTGCACCTGACCGGCCCTGAGCTGCTGGTGTGGTAACTTTGGGGTTGCCTTGAACCCCCAACGGTGGGCTACCTTGGACCCAACTTTGAACCCTGTAAGTGTTTTACTTACCTGTGAACTTAACATTTACTTACCTTCCCCAGGAACTGTTGATTTTTGCACTGTGTCCACTTTTAAAATAGCTTATTGCCATTTGTGTCAAAACTGTACATGCTATTGTGATCATTCAAAGTTCCTAGAATACCTGAGTGAAATAAATTTCATTTAAAGTATTGTTTGTAAATCTTAAACCTGTGGTTCTTAAAATAAACTAAGAAAAGATATTTTTCTATATAAAAACCTATTGGCCTGGAATTTGTCTTTGAGTGTGTGTTCCTCATTTATTGCCTGTGTGTGTACAACAAATGCTTAACACTTCCCTCTGATAAGCCTACTGCTCGACCACACTACCACAAAATAGAGCATTGGAATTATCTCTTTTTGCCACTATCTTACCTCTAAGGGGAACACTTGGACTCTGTGCACACTATTTCTTACTTTGAAATAGTATATACAGAGCCAACTTCCTACACCATCCTAATCCCCTTTTCCCCCGCTTGGACTCTCTCAGTCTCTGTGATTTATCTATCAGAGTATTGGAGCTGTCTAGTGGTGGACATGTTGGGAACGTGCGCAGACCCAGAGTATCTAGTCTCCCTGACATTAACATGGGGATTGCCTTTAAATATCTTTTACGTGCAGTTTCCCATTGGGAGCAGATGGAGATTTGGAGTTTGGGGTCTCTGAACTCAAAATTTTTAAATACATCTTTTGGTGAAGTTGGATTTTAGACTGTCTGTTTGAAAATGCCACTTTTAGAAAGTAAGCATTTTCTTGTGTAACCATTTTGTGCCTCTGCTTGGCTGCTGAATCCACGCCTGTGTTCAAGTGCCAAGAATATTTAGTACAAAATACCTATTTCTAATAAACTATAAGGTTATAGTTACCAATAGGATTAGAATGAGGTTTTTAATTATATCAATTTAGATAAATTCAATTTAAGGTTAATCTTCTAATAATATATTGTGTATATGAAAATGATTCAATGAAATTAAATTAGTTATAGGATTAGAGTTATATTAACCTTACAATAACTGATGTTTTATAGACTAATATAAATAGGTTTTAAATAGGTAACAATATGGGTAGGGTTAGATTTAGCTTTAATTTATTTCAATAAAAAATAATTTTGTTCAATTTAATTTGAGGACGGGGTAGAACTCGTGCTAGACTAAGGTAACCTCCGTGTTTTAATTACTACGAGGATGTAATATTACTCATTGTAGGATTAAAGTAAAGGTTAATATTAATGAAAGTATAATTATGGTAAAATTCAGGGATAGGGATTGGGGAAAACATGAAAGTAGGATGCAGTAAAGGTCATTTCAATGCTATGGTCAGGTGGCTGAAGTAAAAATGAGGTAAAAGTAGTCAAAGTAAAGTTATACAACCCAATTAAACATTGCAAACAAATATACTGCTAGTAATTTCATACCAGGGGTCCATAGAACATGAAAATAAACAAGCATTGGCAAAGCCAATAGGTCCGACACTGGCAGTCAGTTTTATGGCCAGGGCCACTGAAATTCTGCAATTGTGTGGTGATTTTCGCATAATTATAGGTTTGCCACCTTTGCCACATAATCCATCATCTGCCGCATAATCTGTAGATTTTAACAAACAAATTGTTTCTAGCTCAAATGGATCAATAGTTACTAAAAAGACAAATGTTGCCATTCAGTGAAAGGCCCTTTGCAAAGCTGGACTGGTCACTTTTCTATTGCTTATTGCTATATTTGGGCGTTAAACTGGTACTACTGAGGTGCAACAGATGCCCAGAATGTGTTACCAAATTTAAAAATGACGAAATAATGAAGTAATACTATTACAAAATGTGCTGCATTATACAGCATAATTTGCCTTTTCTTGCAGCCTAATTTACTTAGCCATGGCTGCATAGTTTGACTCCTCCTGTAGCATTATTCCACTGGCCCTGCTTATAGCTTTGTCAATGCATGTCTTATTTTGACATGGCCTTTGTAAACCTTTATTGTTGTGGGAGCTGCCGGGCCTTCACAAACACTGTCACAACGTAAAGGCACACATAGCCACAGGAGTTCCTGGCACTGAACAAACCTACTTTGTGTGCGGATATGCTCCCTGTGAAAGAGCAGGTTGCTATCCCTCAGAGAGAGAGAGAGAGAATTTTAATAAAAACTAAAGGTCTTAGTTAATGCCAGACCTAATTAGGAGCCCAATTATTAAAGAAAGCCACAAAAGTGCACTCATGGGATATGTGGTTGCCTTAGTGCAGATTTACGTATTTCATGAATTCAGAAGACTTTACAGAAGTAGACCAGAAAACCGTACTCCTAAAAAATATTTGTGAACGGTATTTTAGCATGAGTAAATATGAGTGTGTAGATTTGTTCATGCGAAAATCTGTTGATCATTTACAAGTTTACTTTCCCTCTAACCACTTTTTTCCCAACCCTGGAATAAGTTTTACTTCTGCCCTTGTCAGGAGTAAGGGCCAGATGTAGGTAGAAACCAATTTGCGAGTTGCAAATTGCGAGTCCTTCCGACTCGCAATTTGCAACTCGCAAATTGGTATGCAGAAAGGTGTCTCAGACACCTTCTGCAACTCGCTATGGGGTCTCAAAGACCCACCTCATAAATATTTATGAGGTGGGTCGCAGTTTGCGACCCCATAGCGAGTCTAGGCACTCACGGGGATGGTGGCCTGCTGGGGACAGCAGACCACCATGTCCGTGACTGCTTTTAAATAAAGCAGTTTTTTTTTCTCTTTGCAGCCCGTTTTCCTTAAAGGAAAACAAGCTGCAAATAGAAAAAAATACCGAAACCTTTTTGTTTTGGTGTTTTTCAGAGCAGGCAGTGGTCCATAGGACCACTGCCTGCTCTGAAAAAACATTATTGAGAGCATTCACAAAGGGGAAGGGGTCCCATGAGTTACCATCCACTTGAAGTGGATGGTAACTGCGGGTTGATTTGCAACCGCTTTCGCGGTCACAAATCAACCCTACATCGCGATGCGACTCGCAAATAGGTAGGGAACGCCCCTTCCTATTTGCGAGTCTGAAACACATTTTGCGAGTCGGTACCGACTCTCAATATGTGTTTCAACATCGCGTGAGGGCATTAGCGCCTCGCAAATGGCGTTTTTAGCTGTTTGCGAGACGCTAATGCCTTCCTACATCTGGCCCTAAATTCCCAACTTCAATCAGTATGGAAAAAAAATCCGTAAAACATGCAAGTTAGTAGGTTTGCAAAGACGAAAAGGCCATTCCAACCCTGGAACGTTTGTTACTGCAACCTCAAGCACCAATATGTACATATGCAGAAAAATGGCAAACTGAGGAAATTGCTAGTATATAAACCCTATTATAGCATTAGCCCTGGCATAATCAGAGAGGTTAATATCAGAGCTTTTACATAATGAGATTGCTGCCATAATTTGCTGCTACACTACATGGCTCCAAAGTAGATTTTTTTTACAGGACAAGTAGATTTATGAAGCAGCCTGTTCTATGGACAAGTAGATATTTTTTTTTAATTCCACACCCCTGCATATCTCAGCAGCTTAAAATGAGCTACTGGACAAAGTACACAGTACTTCGAAGTAAGAGCTACATTAATAATAGTTGCCCAATCTCTTGTCTATGCTCCGCCAATGTAGAATAATTGACTTACTCAATAATACATAGTTGAAAGAGATTTAAAGAAAAGGATAGCTCTACTTTTTTCTCCAAAGGTGGTGATGCAGAACCACAGCAATAAGATAACTTAAATTATTTAGGGTAAATTTGTTCAAATACATAAAAACCTTCAAAACAATAGAGAAAATATAAGATAAATTAGCTGAAACAGGCCTGAAAGCCGGTTCAGAGTCTAAATTACAATTTCACAAGTTTGATATCAATGCCCTCAGCCGATATATTTAAAATATACGAGCTTCACTTTGGTCTCTCATAGTGCATGGCCTGAAGAAAGAAAGCTGGGGATGGAGGACAGATTTAGACACTCTCTTGCTTATCTTACCTCATGGAGGCAGGTGTATTGAATATGGTATGGGGCCACCTTCTCCTCTCCCTTTATCTCCACGTTGATTTGTAGGCGAATAGCTCCAGATACAGCCGACTTATCTGTTCTTTTCTCTGAAATACAAATAGAGAGTGAAATATTTCTAAAATATATTTTTTTAATTTAACCTTTATTTTGCATAAATAGCCACCATGCACACTCTAGTCTTCTAACCACTAATGAGAGGGAATTCAGCTCTATCATTCACAGTGCAAGACTAAGAGAAAAGTGACTTTTTCCTGCTACACAGAGTGCTTCAAGTTCAGTAATCGCTGCCTTGCTTATTACCGCACAGTGGAATCTGAAAAGTTTCACCAACCATTACCAATGCAAGTGTAGGAAGCTGGCCTGGTGTTTGGTGTGCACCTTAATACCAGGTCCAGGCAACACCTATTAGTTAGTGAGACAGTGTCTAGGAAGCCAGGGCTCTCTAGTGGTAGCTGTGATGAGCAGCCACGACTTATCTAGGAGGGGTGTAAAGCACTTGCAATATCAAAGTAGTCACACAGTATCTTATCTCACATGAAAGGAACTACACAGAGTTGCAAAAATAAAGGTACTTTATTACAGTAACACTGAACTAGATTACTTATAAGCAGTCCCCCAACTGGAGGTAAGTACACATTATATAAATATATATATATATATATATATATATATATATATATATATATATATATATATATACACACACACGGTAAGTACCAGGAATTAGCACAGAAAAACAAGCATTGGCAAGAAATAGCAGAAAATAGCTAGGGCCCTATAGGGGGGCCAAACCATATATTAAAATAGTGGAATGTGAACTTAGGTCCCCCACCCAAGGATGTGAAGTGGTTAGCTGGGAGATCTTGGAACCCCAATAGGTAAGTAGCTAGAGGACCCCCAGCGGCCAGGAGAGCAGAGGTAAGTTAACTTGTCTCCCCAGAGACTAACATGGGGACTTGGAAAAGGAAGTTTGCAAGAACAGGATCACTCTGGTGGAACCCAACAGTGGATTTCGGATGAAAGGGACCTGAAAAAGAAGGGGGCAGAGTCCAGTCAATGCAGGAGTGTCCAGGTGGGGCAGGAGCCACTGCCCATCCTTCTGGTGAAGAAGACCAGGTCGCTTGTGGAAGATGAAAGTCAGCTGTGGAGCCCAGGAGTGTAGAGGAATCCCTGAGGTCATGCAGAAGCTGTCCCACGCTGGGCCGCAGACGGGTCAAGAGGACCACCAACAAGCCTTGGCAAATGCAATTCCGGACAGAAGAGGATTTATAGAGCTGAAGAGGACCAGCAAGGAACAGGGGACTCAACCCTTAGAGGGGAGTCCGGGCTGAGCCTCAGCAGTCGAGAGAGAGCCAGCAGAAGCAGTCGTAAACACCACAGAAAACCCACTGGCAGCAGGCACATTAAGTTGCAGTGAGGCCCAGTCAGCATACCTGGAGAGGAGTTCCACATCGCTGGAGCAGCAGAGAGGAGACTGTCCTTGTAAAGATAAAGTGCTGGAGGCCGGTGCTACTTGGAGCCTGAAGATCCCTCAGAGCAGGAGTCAACAAGCCTTGGTTGCTACAACAGTCACTGTGAACAAGGATTCTGTCCTGGAGGAAGAGGCAAGAATTCACCAACTCCCAACTTTGACAGAAAGCAAAGAGGATCCAGGGGGCCCCTCAGAACCACCTTCTGTATTGGAGAATCTTCGCAGATCCAGAGGACAGAAGATGTCAACAGCCAGGCGTTGTTGCCTTAGGTGCCTGCAGATGCAGGGGAGGGACTCCTTTACTCCAAGGGAGATTCCTTCTTGCTTCTTTGGTGCAGCTGAAGTATTGCTGACCCCAGAGGATGCACAGCCGAGGAAATGTTGCAATTGCTGGAAGGAGCCAGGGAAACAATGTTGCAAGGTGAGGTTGTTTCAGGAGTTGCAAGCTTGTTTGGTTCCTGTGACGTCTAGCAGAAGTTCCGGTGGCCAGGAGCAGTATAGGTCGATGCTGGAGCCCTGATGGAGTCTTACACGCTGAATCTGGGGACCCACCTGCAAGAGAGTCCCTAAATAGCCCTAACAGAGGGCTTGGTCACTCTGCCGGGTGACCACCTATCAGAGGGGGGTCACTCACATCGGTTAACTGTCCTGACCAAACAGATGCTCCCAGGGGTCCATGCACATCTTGTTTCCAAGATTGCAGAATGAAGTGGTCACCTGGAGGAGTTCTGGGAACCATCCTGGGGTGGTGATAGACAGGGGAGTGGGCACTTTGTGAAGTTTCTTGCCAGAGAAGGGACCTGGGGTCCCTGGACTGGTGATAATCGGATTATGCAAGGAGAGCACCAAATGTGCCCTTCAAAGCAAGCCAGTGGGGTGGGGAAGCTAGCCCTCTCCAGCCCAGTAAAACCTATTTCCAAGGGAAAGGCAGTTGCCTCCCTCTCCCAAAGGAAATCCTTTGTTCGGTCTCCCCCTGCTTGAGCTGGTCAAGCGGCAGGAGGGCAGAAACCTGTCTGAGGAGCTGCAGCAGCATGGGCTGCACGCAAGACCATGGAAGACTGTTAGGAGCAATACTTGGGGGACCTCTAAAGAGCCCCCAGAGTGCATGGAATCATGCCACCATAACTGGCATTAGTATTGGTGTATGATTCCAACATGTTTGATACCAAACATGCCTAGGTTCAGAGTTACCACTATGTAGCTGGACCACCTGTGGCCAGTGCACGGGTAAAATGGCTTCCCCGCACTTACAAAGTCCAGTGCATTGGAACTGGACTTCATAGGGGCACCTCTGATCACGCAGGAGTGCCCTCACACACAGTGACCTGCACCCTGCCCTTTGGGCTGAAAGGGCCTACCGTAGTGGTAACTTACAGTGACCTTGTACAGTGACTAGCAGTAAAAGGGTGCATGCACTTTTTCATGCAGGCTGCAAATGGAAGGCCTGCAGACACAGTTTGCAAGGGCTCCCATGGGTGGCATAATACATTCTGCAGCCCATAGGGGACCCTTGGTGCACCAGTGCCCTGGGTACCTAGGTACCATATACCGGGGACTTACAGGGGTACCAGTAGGCCAATTGTGGGGTGCAAAGGGTACCAAAGCAGCCAAGTTTAGAGGAGAGAGCACAATCACTGGGGTCCTGGTTAGCGGGATCACAGTGAAAACAGTCTAAGCACACTGATAACAGGCAAACAGTGGGGGTAACCATGCCAAAAAAGTGACTTTCCTACAGCAAGCTACTGTAGTCCACTACACATGCACCATGAAAAATGTCATGGTACTGCTCATCTCCCACAGCTAGTCATTACTGGTATTACTCTCAACTTAAGTGAAAACTTTGCCCTTCCTTCAAGTAAATTAATCTTTCCGTAAACTCATCCAGTGGTATTCTCGCAGCCTACAGCTTATGGCTCATTTACAGTATCTCTAGCCTGCGTGTGATTAAAAAGGAGACCATGGGAGCTAAAAAGGTATCAAACTATATGTGCTGTACTTAGGGGACTATACAACAAGGAGCTCACCTCTTTACCAAAAACTACATTTCTACATGATAGTAATCACCAAAACAAAAAGGTTTTGCTTCTATAAACATTCCTAAAGCATATCTTAGGACTGCTGCCCCATGTTGGGCTTGGCTGCATTCGCGCTAGGTTTGTACTAAATAGTATTCGTAACACTGGTTCACATTCAGATCACCAAGCATTCTTCACACCAATGTGCTCAAAATAAAGACATGCTTCAGAAATAAATTCAAATAATATAACAGTTTACACCTATGGACCTAGGGCACAGAGGTGAGCGGATTTTCAAGGGAAAAGGGTAAAGCGCATTGAGCATGTGTAGATGTGTGTTAAGAGGGCCGGTTGGATATCATTGCTGGGGCCGAGTTTTCCTTTTCTGCTTACCTGCCCAGTGTCTACTGCAAGAAGCCCTGCATCGCCTTTCTACAGCTAAGGACACTTATCACTGGGCTTGCTATTGTTTGGGGTAGCCGTCATAGGAGTACCCGCTGCTGCTGGAGACTGCACGTCGCACAATCCATTTAGTGCAAAGCACACGTGCCTCATCTCCTCCGCACTATGTCGGATGCGCTGCAGTCCTGCAGTGCAGGACCCACCTGGGCCAAGGGAGGGATCGTCCACGCCTGTCGGAGTCCGTAGGAGGCGGGGCTGGGCCACCTCTCTAGTGTTTGCCCCATTCTAAGGTACTGTTGCTTGCTACTCTGTTTTCATCTCTTGGCTCCAGGCACATATTCTACACAACAATCATATTCCTGAAGCCAATATTTCCATCTGGCAATCCTCAGAGTAGCCCTTTTACCTCCTTTCATTGTAAAAAAAACTGCACTAGTGCTTTATGATGAACCTGAACAGTGAATCGCATTCCCCACAAGTAATGTTTGAAATGAGTGGCACTTCACCAGCCCACTAGTGCATCTCTCCCTATTACTGAGTACAAAGACCCAGCCCCTCTTAAACTTTTCAATGGAAATGCAACTACTTCATCCCATCTACTTCTATGTTGCATAGTGACTGCTCCCAAACCTGTCTGACTGGCATCAGTCATAATTACAGTCTTGTCTCGCTAGTCAAAAGGCTTTAAGGATATGGCATTCACCACCTCGTTCTTCACTAAAAACATAGATTAGAAACCTTTTAGAAAAAAGTGATGTTTGAGTGGAGTGAGGAATGTGATCAGGAATTCAAATTCCTCACTCCACTCAAACATCACTTTTTTCTAAAAGGTTTCTAATCTATGTTTTTTTTTGCACATCTGGGGATAAATCTAGTATAAAATTCTATTGACCCCCAAGAAAGATTGTAATTGATCTTTATAATCTGGCTAATTGAATATCTGAATAACTTTGACCAAACTCCCCTTAGGTTCAACCCGTAGGCCAACAACTGCTAAACTGAATAGTCAGTGGCTGTTCTGTCGAATTTACGCTTATAACCACTGAGAGTAACACCTCTACTTTTTAATACTGCGAGTACCTGGTGTAATCTTTCACCATGTTGCATTTGGTCCTTTCCAAATACTAACACATCGTCTTGGAATGCAATCACACCCTCCAATTCCCTGAATAACCCTTCATCTACCCCTTGAAAAACAGCTGAAAATAATCCAAAGGGCATGTGCTTGAACTGATACAGACCTTCTGGAGTTATACATGCAGTGTAGTGTCTCAATTCAGGATGCAAACTTATTTGATGGTATGAGGAAGTCATATTAAGTAAACTGAAAACCTTCCCTCATTTTACTGTGGCTAACATTTCTGTTATATTCTGGAGGGGGGGGTGACAATCAGCCCAAATTTGGTCACTTAAATCTCGCAGATCGACACACGAGAATAGATCCATTAGCCTTCTTAACTAAAACAATTGGTGCCACCTGATCAGAACATTCTACAGGCTCTATGACATCCAGGGTAGGGTGTTGGGTGAGGAAGTTTGGGTCTCCCATCCTCGTTGTCAATATAAAGTTGTTATGGAGGTAAGACTTTATTGAGATCAGATATACATACAGCAGGACTGTAGGGGAACTGAAGCCACCACAAACCTCCAGAAACTGACAATCTAAGTTCTAGATCTTACATACATCAGTACATTCTGTATCAATGAGGACACAACATTCTGTTAAAGACCTTAAATGACTTCCAGCTGTGGATTCCTTACCTTTGTAAAGCTAACCAGGCAATACCTCCCCGAAGATAGGTCTGCAGACCAATTTCAAACAAGGAAGTCATGCAGGACCGAATCAGCAAAGTGCCCATCTCTACGGACCGGACTGTCCAGGCAGTAGTGATTGGTAAACATGTACAGAGATGCCCACATTACTGCCTGGCAGATGTCCAAGCCTGGAACTCAGCATGACAACGCAGTGGTTCCAGCTTTGGTGGAGTGAGCTCGTAAGCCTTCAGGAGGTTGCTTCTTGGCCAATGCAGAGCATGACCCGCCTAGAGATGGTCCGCTTCTGCACTGCTCGACCTTTCATGGCACGAACATACGCCACGAAGAGTTGGTCATCCACCCAGAACTCTTTTGTGCAATCAAGGTAGAACAACAATGCTCTTTTGGGGTTCAGACAGTAGTCGCTCCTCTTTAGAGGAATGTGGACGAGCGAAAAAAGTAAGCAGTGTGACTGATTGGCCTGCATGAAGTGGGGTGACAACTTTCAGCAGAAAGGAGGCCCTTATGCAAAGCACCAATTTGTCAGGGTAGACAGAGAGGTAAGGCGGCTTAGATGATCAGGCCTACAGCTCACTTACTCTCCGGATAGATGTAATTGCCACATGGAAGTCAGAAGCCTGAGGGGACAATTGTGGAGAGGCTCAAAGATTGAGATCCCATTGAGGCATTATAATTGGCGAAGGAGGTAAAAGATAAACAAGACCCTTTAGGAGCCTATGTAAAATAGGTGACCTGAACAATGATGGTTGGTCAGGCAGTCGCAGGAAAGCAGAAAGAGCCAACAGAAAGCCCATAAGAGTACCCAGAGAAGAGCTCTGCAGGGCAAGGGAAAGAATAAGGAGTAGGTCTTCAGAAAGGGGGACAGAGAGGATCAACATGTTTCTCCGTATACCAGGTCACAAGTTTCTTTCAACGGTAGGCATATACTGTCTTGATAGAGGGAAGCCTGGCTGCCAGAATAATGTGGGAGACTTCGGGAGTAAGGTCGAAAGCTGTCAACTGATGCCGTTCAATCCCCATACAAGGAGGAGGAGAGTGGACAGGCTCAGGTGAAGGATTCCCCGCTGCTGTGATAGAAAATCATTCTGAAGGGGCAATCTGATCAGAGGATCGATGAGAATGCTTAGTAGCTTGGCATACCAGACTCTCCATGCTCGGTCTAGAGCCACAAGAATGACTTGTGACTGGTCGTTCCTGATCTTCTTGAAAACTCTGGGCAGGAGTGGTATGGGCTGAAAGGTGTGCAGGAGGCCTGAGCTCCACTCGAGACGAAAAGCATCTCCAAGCGAAAGCCGCCATGGAAAATCCAGTGCACAAAACTGCTGACATTGCGCGTTCTCGGTGGTGGCTAACAGATCTAACCAAGGCCCTCCCCACTGCTCAAAGAGACTTTGCACTACCTCTGTGATCCGCTGGGTATAGGCGGCAGAGTTTGTCAAACCTGGAGTTCAGAGAGCCCGACAGGTGTTGAACCACCAAGGAAATACTTTGTTGTTCCAACCAAGTCCAGAGATACAGGGACTCTCGAAAAAAGAGTCCACAACATTTCCCCGCCCTGTTTGTTGCAGTACCACACCCTGGTGGTGTTGTTCATTAACACCTGCACTAGCCTTCCCTTGATATAGGGTACAAAGGCTTTCAATGCCAGTCGGATCGCTTGGAGCTCTAACATGTTGATGTGGAGTCCTGCTTCTTCAAGAGATCAGAGTCCCCTGATCTCCACCTCTCCTAAATGACCCCCCACCCATCCTAGGAGTAACACATCTGTCACCTCTATGAGATCTGGTTGGGGGAGAGAGAGGTGTCTGCCTCTGGCCGTGGCTGCCTCTGACCCAAACGCGGTTCGTTAGCCATCACTGCAGGTCTTTTGCAGTTCCATCCAAGATCTGGACCATGTCGGCTGAGGCTGCACCCACTGGAATTTCAGGTCACATTCTGGAGCCCCCAAATGCTAATGGGCATGTGTCACTAGCAGGATGCAGGAGACCATGAGGCCCAGCAGCCTCAGAGTCAGTCCCACTGAAATCTAGAATAAAGGTTGACACATAAGGATCATAGCCAGAATATCATGGATTCACAGTTTGGGAGGATGTGCCCAAAACTGCACCATGTGCAGAACTGCCCGATGAAAGGAAGTGACTGGGAGGGGGTCCCGTGTGACTCCAGCATTTTAAAAGCTGAGGCAACACAAATACAAGATACCATATTATGTGGGAGCAATTATATATGTTTGGATGCTTGAATGTTGGTTCTCAGCAATAAGTGAAAATATCTCATATAAACAACACCCTCTCCTCTGAAGGAGAGACTTTTCCTCTTACTGAATCTATTACGGCTCTTAGGTAAGAGAATCTCCGAACTGGATGTAGTGTTGATTTCTACAGACTGATTTAAAGCCATAATTTGTGCAACAGGATGGAAGTTATCTTGAGGTCTTGTGTTACCTTCTGCTGAGTGCTGGTCTTCAGACGCCAGTCATACCCTTTCTTCTGTGGTGGGCTTTTATTCTGCCATAGTCTTCAAGATGATGTGAGGATCTGACTTCAGGTCAAATGGAAGTGAATTTCCGTACCACAAATCTCCAGTATTTTCTGTGCTGGGGGCTCTTGGGGTGTGAAAGTATGCATCTTGAAGGTTTATCACACCCAACCAATTGTTTATTTGTTTGTGAACCAAAGGTCTAAAATCATGTTTAATTCTTGCAAAGGTATTTTATTTAGCACAAAGAAAAGCTGGAGTATATGCCTAGACCTTTTAGTTTGTATGAAACCGACTACATCGCTTTTTTTGAAAGAAGGACTAATGTTTCTTTCTTCAGAATTCAGATCTGCTGCATTTAAGATGGCTTTGAATGAACTGGCAGAGGAATGGCCTTGAAACATAGAAAGAATCCATGAGATACAATATTTAGCACCGATTTATCATTTGTGACTGACATTCACTCTTCCTGATGCATACAAACGGCTCTGGATGGAAAGGGGGGTATAAGGATGTGTGAGAAAGTAGCCTCTTTCTTGCATGGTTACCCCCATTTTTGGTCTGTTTGTCAGTGTGTTTGACTGTGTCACTGGGATCCTGCTATTCAGGACCACACTGCTTATGGTTTGTGGACTACTTGTCAGTATGTTTCACTGTTTTGGCAGTATGCTTGACTGTGTCACTGGGATCCTACTAACCAGGACCCCAGTGTTCATGCTCTCTCTGTTCCCAAATTCGTCACTACATAGTGGTAACCCAGTATTTCACTACAAATTAGCATACTGGTGCCCGCTTATTAGTCCCTAGAATATGGTACCTAGGTACACAGGGCATTGGAGTTCCAGGGGATCCCTATGGGCTGCAGCATTACTTTTGCCACCCATAGGGAGCCCATGCAAAGGGTTCTGCAGGACCGCATTTGCAACCTGCGTGAAATGGTGCATGCACCCTTTCACAGCCATTTTCACTGCACCAGGTCACTTGTAAGTCACCTATATGTCAGGCCTTCCAACCCTGAATGCTGGGTGCAAAGTACCTGAGTGTGAGGGCACCCCTGCGGTAGCAGAGGTGCCCCACGTCGTACAGGACCATTTTCCCAGACTTCGTGAGTGCGGGGACTCCATTTTACGCGTGCACTGGATATAGGTCAATACCTATGTCCATGTAAGGTGTCTAACACCTGGTAATTGTACCCCAATACTGATTCCAGTATTGGTTTTACAATTCCATGTACTCTGGGGGCTCCTTAGAGGACCCCCGGTACTGCCATTACAGCCTTCTGAGGTTTTCCAGGCAGCCCCAGCTGCTACCACCTCACAGACCGGTTTCTGCCCTCCTGTTGCTTGAGCCGCTCAAGCCCAGGAAGGCAGAGTAAAGCATTTTCTTTGAGAGGTGTGTTACAGCCTCTCCCTTTGGAAATAGGTGTTACAGGCAAGGGAAGGGTAGCCTCCAAGAGCCTCTGGAAATGCTCTGAAGGGCACAGATGCTGCCCTCCTTACATAATCCAGTCTACACTGGTTCAGGGACCCCCAGTCCCTGCTCTGGCTCGAAACTGGACAAAGGAAAGGGGAGTGACCACTCCCCTGTCCATCACCACCACAGGGGTGGTGCCCAGAGCTCCTCCAGAGTGTCCCTGGGTTTTGTCATCTTGGATTCCAAGGTAATGGGGCACTCTGGGAGCATCTGAGTGGCCAGTGCCAGCAGGTGACGTCAGAGCCCTCCCCTGATAGGTGCTTATCTGTGTAGCTAGCCAATCCCCCTTTCAGGGCTATTTAGGATCTGTGTCCTGGGTGTTTCCTCAATTTCGGATTGCAAGCAGGACTCCTCTGCATCCTTTACTTCATCTTCTACCGACAGAGCCACAGCTGAACCCGCCAGCAACTCTACAAACTGCAACAAAGAAGCCAAGACGACTTCTGCAACATTGTATCTTTAGCTCCTGCCAGCAACTGTTTCCAGGTCGTGCATCCTCCGAGGACTGCCTGTCTTCAGCCTGCACCAGAAGAACTGAAGGAATCTCCCGTGGAGTGACTGAGCCACATCCCTGCTTCAGCAGGCACCTCTCTGCAGCGACGACCTGTGGGGTGGATCCCATCTCCAGACAACAAGCATAGATCCAGCAACAGGGTGTGGACTAAAGTGACCCCGACAGTCCAGCTGTCCAACTCTGGTGGAGGTAAGAGCTTGCCTCCCCACACAAGACAGTACCCCTGTGCACCACGTGACTTGCAGTTGCCAAGGCTTGTGTGTGTCCTTCCAAGAAGTTCTTTGTGCACAGCCCAGCTTAGGCCCCCAGCACCCCATCCTGCGACGCACAGCTTCCTGAGTGATTCTCCGCGGCGTAGGTTTCCTTTGTGTCGTGCTGCCTAGGCCTCCATTTGCACTTTCTTTGTCCCCATGCTGTGGGACTCCTGTGCGTGCTGCCTGGTCTTCTGTGGGCTCTCTGAGTTGCTGAGCGCTCCCTCTGTCTCCTTCTCCTGGGTAGAGGCCACCAGGTCCCTCCTGGTCCCGGGCAGCATCATCTTCCGCTAACCGTGAGTTTGGGGTGTTCCAAGGCTTGTTAGCGGAATGCAGTGACGCACACCAGACTGCAATCATCCATCCGGCATGGGACATCTTCTGCACCAACCAGGAACCCGCATCTGTCTTCTTGGGTGCATAACTGACTTTGTCTTCTCACCTGTGGTCCTTCTTTTGCAGCTTCCTCCGGGTTTGCAGGGGCTCCTGTTCTTCCTGGACTCTTCAGTGCTTCTAGGACTTGGTCCCCCTTCTTCCACAGGTCCTCAGGTTCAGGAATCCATCTTTAATGTCTTGCAGTCTCTTCTGGTTCTTGCATATCTTCTATCACAACTTCTTGGGTGTCTCAGGAAACGTACTGTGATTTAGTCCTGTTTTCCTGGGCTCTGGGTTGGGTTCTCTTACTTACCTTTAGTGTTTTCTTACAATCTCAGCGCCCCTCTACACACTACACTTGCCTAGGTGGGAAACCGACTTTCGCATTTCACTATTTTGGCATATGGTTTGTGTTCCCTCTAGACCTATTTCAACCTATTGTGATTTTCACTATTACACTGTTTTCTAACTGTTTTTACAACTATTTCTGCATTCTAGTGAATATACTGTGTATATTACGTACCTCCTAAGGGAGTATAGTCTTTAAGGTATTTTTGGCATTGTGTCACTAAAAATAAAGTACCTTTATTTTTGTAACACTGAGTATTTTCTTTCATGTGTGCGAGTACTGTGTGACTACAGTGGTATTGCAAGAGCTTTGCATGTCTCCTAGATCAGCCTTGGCTGCTAGACACTCACTACATTTCACTAATAAGGGATAACTGGACCTGGTATAAGGTGTAAGTGCCTTTGGTACAAACTAGAAACCAGGCCAGCCTCCTACAGGATGTTACTGACTTCCACCTAAATCCCCCCCGCAATATAGGTATTCTTCTAGGGGTTGCCAGTTTGGATGAACGCGTTTGATATTGGTATCTCTGGCACTGTTGTCGCTAAATGGACCACTGAGGGCGCTGAGCCCTCCAGGGAAAGAAGCTGTAATCTTTAACTTTATACTGCTATTTGAAAAAAAAATCTTTTTTTCAGTCCCACTGTCTTGAGGGTCTCTGCTCATTTTTCATTTCAACCATTTTGTCATGGCATGATAAACAGATCACCCTGAAAATGTAATATTCAAAATCTTAAGTTCAGCTTATGACCTCAAGGTGTTAAGTCTAAACCAGGAAGACCTTACTCCGATCCCATCGCAATAGGCAATAAAGACTAATTAAGCAGAATCAACACCTGCACTGATCACCTGACTGGCAAACAGAGAAGTTTTATTAGGTTTTCTATGACATTTTGTTGCTGATGCTTTGGTCAGCCGTCCATAAAGGACCTCATATGGTCCATTATTTCTCTGCTACCTATTAAGAGGAGAGTTGCACTGGAGTTCTTCAGATGTGTTGCAGTCGTTCTGCAGACTTTACTAACTGTAGCATCCCACCTCTTACTATCCCTGGCGGTGCAGCAGTTTATGGCGCCAAGGTGTGTCTCCGTCTTATGAAGGTCATAATCGAGTCTGGAACAAGATCAGACTTTAGGAGTTCTGGATACTGTTGTATATTTTTCAGCAGACAGATTTCCAACTTTCACCACAGCAGGTGTGAGAATGTTTTTATTCTGCTATGTCAGAGAAGGCAAAGAATCAGCAGAAGGAGAGGGTTACGAGTTACTCATGGTTATAATTTCTCCACGATTACTGGAAAAGTCAATCAATCAATCAGGTGGTATATGTATAGCTCAGCCTGTTACCTGAGTGGGTACCCAGGCGTGGTGTTTCAAGAGAGATGTTGAGTTTAAAAGCCCAAGTTCTCATTAAATGTGATGTAGTCTACAGGTGAGACACAAGAAGGAAAAGCTGTTCGAGATGTAGGAGTGTAGGATGAGTGTGAATTATTCGTATCAGGATAGAGAGACGTAGATCTCATTGAAAGTTTCTTCTGCTTTCTTCTGGAGTGTGAATGTACCCTTGAAGAACACAGTGGAGAAGAAGAGGGGAAACTGGAGATGTTGATGTGGTTCTGGACAGCATCTTTGGAGGACACAATTGCAAAGGCTACAGTGGTTCCTGAAGGGGATCCTCAAATGGAATAATAGGTCTCAAGGTCCTTAGAGGCAGAGAATGAACATCCGGAGTGACAGGTGTTAGTAAGGCTTGTGACTGTCTAGATATTACCTCTGTTATTCTTCTCTTCTTTGGTGTTGGAGAAAGAGAAGAAGCAGAGAACCCTAGATTGTGAGTCTGTCCAGGTGACGCAAGTCTTGGTTAATGGAGAGACATTGAATAGGGAAATTAAAATACTTAAGGAGACAGAAAGCCAGACATCATCATAGATATTGGTGGTGAGATATCTATTTCGATCCTCTCAATGTAGATGGAGAGGGATATTTTGTTTAACGTTGATTTTAAAAACTTCCTCAATCACAAATCACTTTACTCACTAGATTTAAAAAAAAAAATGAAAGTAACAAAACCACAAAGATGACAGAGTTCTGTCAAAAAACTGAGTTGAGAACCTCACACGTGCTCTGAGATCCTATTTACAGGCAATGGAAAATAGTACTGACTTTGTGAGGCAAGTGCCAGTATAGTGTGTCACGGATAAGGGAAGCTTCAGGAATCTTAGAGAGACATGTTACTCTTTAGTGTAGGTCTATTAGACTACAATTTTTCATTCATGGTATACACTTTCAACACTTTTTGTGCAAATAAGATACTCGTTCCGGAGTAAACACATGCAGCATGGATTTATTCATGCTTTTATGACTATCAATGAAGATTCTACAATGGAAAAATGCATTTAGTTGTTGGGGCATAGTTGCTTAGTGTGTTCTCTATGAATAAGAAGCCTTTCTCAACACATCATCAGCAGTGTCCACGGATCATCATCCTCTCACTTGCACGAGAAGTTCTCAGCACAATCAGTTTTGAAGTACTGATCCAACATGCTCACCGAGTCATAAATGGCAAGCCTTGCTGAGACCATGCTTTCTCAAAGACAGTTGCAGGCCTATTCAAGTCATGTCCATTCACCTCTATCAGACACAAGGGGGCTGGCCCTTTCAAATGTACACCATGCACTTCAGCGTAGAATCCCGTCTCCAGACTCCCTCACGCCCTCCAGTTAATCTATTAAGGATGCTCCAGGGAGGAATAAATGGCAGGACATAGCAAAAGGTCACTTCAACACACCATTGTCTGTTGGCATAGGAACTCCCCACATCTATTTGCACAGGAAGTGAGATCTCTGGATTTCCCCTCAACTAACTGCACAGGATGTTACATCACTGGTTTTCTACCAAAATTGTCTTCACTTAAGAGCAGCCCCAGAACAGATGCACTGTTGGCGCACCAAAGGCACGCGCCCGTATGTGTTCATCTGTGCCACGCCCACACTAGAACCTCTTGTGCTCCTCCCAACAACCTCCAGCACTACCTTCAAAGCCAGCCCAGAAACCCTGGTTTCTCTCAAAGCCAATAAAGCCATGAGACCCAGATAGCAAATAAGTTAGTACAACTAAGAACTCAGATTCAACAAATGTTACTGCAAGCAACTTGAATGCAGAAAGAGAAAGTGAGGACGACACGGATAATGGGCACCGTTAAACCACCTTCAGACATTACCATCAGCAAATCATAACCACCAAATGCTATGCACTCACTGACTGCATTGAAAACTGTACCAAACAGCACCAAGGAACTGCTTACCTCTCCGGTAGCACGCACTACTAGTGTAACCCAATCTCAGGGCCGCTGCACCCAGCTGTCCCTATTTTCAATGACAAGATCACCAGCATCTACCAGAACATTGAGCCCCAACCAGACCCTTCCACCACTGCAGGCTTCTTGCACATCTCTACAACAACCAGAGGACCACCTGGTCCACCATCACAACTCAATTAACAGTAACAACTATGCAGTCCATACCCTTGGACCCCTGCCCTCATCTCATCTTCATCAAAGGAATGAACATAATCCTTCCAACCCACATTTCTGTACTAAATTCAGCTAGATTTTCTGCCCTTCCATTCACAACCATTTCTAATTGCGTTCTTAGTTAAGCTTTCTTCATCTAGCATAAAGAACAATTCTTGGACCCTTAACTCTTATAGGCATTCAGAGCACATCTCCACTGGAGACCTGAGTCAATCTGCTTCCTCGGTTTACTTTTCCATGTTTCATATCAAAAGCCCAGTAATGATCATGTCTCAACCCTAAGAACCTCTGAAAATCATAGCGACTCACTTTACACAAGACGTCGCCTAAATGGAAGGAGAACTTAAACTAGTTTACTGATGCTTATGGTTTTTATTTTAAATTGAAGATCCCTTAGTTACTCCAACATCCTGTACTTTACTTTTCTTACCCACTGCTACAGCACATACTGGTACATCCAAACTATTTGTCTAGATCTAAAGAGGAATACGAACAAATGGTTATCAAAGTGATGTGTGAGATCATTTTTAAATAGTTAAATAGGGTGCGAGAGGTCAAAAGACAGCACTAACTCAAGACTTGCACACAGTGTTGACAGCTTCATCTAGAGTAAATAAATGAGGCTCACCCAGATTATACCACACATCCATCTCTCCACTCAAAGTCCGGACTTCGATGATGGTTTGTCCCAAGAAATCATCTGACTCTCGTTTGAGCCTCTGCTTGACACGGGACTTGATGTCATCATCCTCATCCCAAACTCTCACTTTGATCCGATCCGAAGAGTTGTGGCACTCACTGAAAGCAAAACAGGGAAATTTAGAAATCTTTGCAGAAACAGAAGGCTGTGCACCAAATACAGTTACATGAACAGTAATATTCTCTCACATCATGTCTCCTTGTTATGGCATTAGATTTGCCACCCCTTATTCTCTCAGTCTTCACCAGTGGTGCCTAACTTAAGTGAATAAGGTAAAAGGTGCATATGGCAAGCCCTGAAAAAGAAAGACACTCAAGTAAAATTGTACAACATGTGCTGCAAAACCTACCTGCATTATTAAACAACCACATGACTGACAAACTAATACGTGGCGATAGCCAGCAGGTAATTATAGTTAGGACCCAATTCCAATAGACAAACCGTTTTTTTTTTTTGTTTTGCCAAAACCTTTGGTGCAGTTTGATTAATCTTCGCAAAATTTTCACAACTGGTACACAAATTACTTTAGCCACTGTCTTGAAAGTTTTGGTGTGATTCGTCAAGCAGGAGCTGAGGAAAACAGAATTACATCACATTTTCCTGAAACCTAGATCCTGGTACAGAAAGATCTCTTTTTGTGATTTGGTAATTTCCTTTAGTAGTTTCAGAGTTTTTAAAGGAAAAACTGTGCATAGCTAGGGACATGGATCCACTCATGAACGATTCGTGGATCCTCAGGAAAGGCAAGACCATGATTCCCTGGCCTCAACCTGAGGGGAATGATGTGGCTGCCATTTTCTTTGTCTCATCGGGCTGGAATTGTGTGTGTTGGGTTTTTTTTTTGGGGGGGGGGGGGGAAGAGGGACATTAAAAACACAAGCAAGTGGTCAGGATAGAGATATCCTGACCCCACAGGAGAGATGGAGGGGGCCCCTGACGGATCCCGCATGGACAAAAAAAATTACAATTTGTTTTCCGGCAAGTTCACGGATCTGGGGGTCCTTCACGGCACTCAGTGCAGCCCCTCAGTGTAAATATGCGAAGGATCCACAGATCCAAGTCAAAATGAGAAAAAAAAAACATTAACATCAAAATCCGTGTGTGGCGTTTGATGCACGGGGGTTGGCCGCAGGCCAAGCCTTGCGGCCAACCGCCGCTGCGCACGCCCGAAGTTTAGGTTGAAGTTTTACCAGTACAAACTCATAGAAATTCAGCAGTTATAGTCATACTTATCTGAAGAAACTATAACTCGTACCGGAAAGTAACTTTAGGCTATCAGTTATAGCTTCTTAACATAAGTAGAACTATAACTGATGAATTTCGATGGTTCTTTATGGGTAAAACATCAACCCAACAATAACATCCCCATAACCTTCGGTTTTCTCAGAAAAAATATATATATACGTAAAATATTGATAAAGATAAAGAAAAACGGATACAAAAACATTTGAAGAGGTAATGCAAGAAAGAAAGCAATATGAAACGACTGGTAAACCTGATATTGTTACATGTTAACCTTAATTATGTTATGATCCTTGCACCTTAGGCAAGACACTATCGGTTATACAGGGAGTCTGAGACCCAAAAGGCCAAAAGGCGTTTACTGTAGGAACTGAGTAGCAGAAGGTCAGCATGGCTGGTACTATCACACAAGACCTAAAGATGTTTCTTTGGGCGAGTCATCCTCTGGACCCGCAGAAGTAAAGGAGCTGTGATTTTCATAAATCAAAATTGATGTGTAATCCCCATGTGTGCAGCAAAGACAACAGGTAGAGGAGACCTGTTTCGACCTCCTGAGACAAAGCATCTGTTGCACTGGACCTATCTGCACAGATAACCAGATGTCTCAATGATCCCTGTGATTGCACAGATCTGCCACTTCTTAAGCGGGCTCAGATACGACAAACACCTCCAATCACCACCTCTGACAGAATCTGAGATTTAGGAAAAAAAGTGTCATTGAGCTCTTGAATGCAGTATAATAAAAGAGCGTTAGCAGGATGACCCATGCTCCCGACCAACACCCATTAGTGAAGTTGGCAGTAGGCCACGCTCTACTAAACACCTGCAAAGGCCTCAATCGAGTGCTGAGGCACTAAGAGACGGGTAGAAAAGTAATGTCACTGTTTCCTTGTGCAGTCCAGAGGGCTCACACCTTATTCTTCTCACACCATTAAACCAAATCCTGTCTAATTGTATCAGATTGCCTAGCCCTCGACCTTTCAATAAGTTAATCTGGGCTCATTTGCTACTTTTTCGGATATTTTTATTCAAGGGTTTTGTCTCAGCTAAGTACATTGCTTCTTATTCCGCGTCACCCCAAGATACCTTTGTCTTGCAGGGTTCTACAGGGACTGGTCCTTTCCCCACTTTTAGTCAATCTGTACATGACTCCATTGGCTTATTTGATCCAAAATTGTGGGCACGCTACTTATGTAGGCAGGCAACAAAGATTTTATTTGTGGTCAATGGTGAGCCTTGTGGGAAACCCCTGAATTTTCAAAATAGTATGGCTAATGCTCGAAGTTGAATGGAGCAAAACAATCTCATGTTGAGTTTAGACAGAAATTCTCCTGCCTTTCTACTCTGTGGAGCTACGCGTTCTGGCCACTGCCCTGTGTCAGAAACAGATTCTTCTTCTCAAGGTTAAGAAACTAAGGGTACAGAGTGACTCGGAGCTGACTAAGGAAGAGTAGATAAGAGCAATGTCTAAGACCCATCTCTTTCAAATTTAGTTGTTGAAAAGGATCTTGTATCTTTTTAATATCCAGCAATGAACACCGATAATGAACATGTTCATACCAGCCCGAATAGATTACTGCAACTCTGTGTACCTGACTTTACCAGCTAAAGTGGTTAACACATTACAATTGGTTCAGAATGCAGCCGCTAGACTGGTTCCGAACATCAGGAATTTCAGGTCTATTTCTTTGGAGCTAACTCCACTGACTCCCAGTGACCCAAAGGACTAATTTTAAGTCACTGTGTGTAGAACACATAAAGCCTTCATGACAGTAAGTCTAGCCTGCTAACTACGGGGTTTTCGCTGTACGCGCCAAGACAGTCTACAACTAGTGATTGTGCCCAGTTTTGGAGAAGCCTTCATGGTGGTAGATCTTTTTCAGTGCCTGCAGTAAGACTTTAGAATAGCCTCTCACGAGACCTGCGATGAGAAAAACCTTGGATGAGTTTTAGAAAGCTGTCAAGGCATGGGTCTTTCCCCAGGGCTGATCCTGCTGACCTGTCTCAGTTGTTGGAAAGTAGCACAGAGTCTCAATGCCAAGGTACCTAGAGGTGCATACTGGCACTTTAGAAATGTTTTAAATAAATAAAACACTGGATAGCCTTTCTTTATTTACTTTTGATGAAGCTCCACCCATTAACACGGAATACAGCTATAAACCGAAAGCCCCCTGCCTGCCAAATATCAACTCAAGAGTTTTAGCAGAAGTGCCACAGAAGAAACCTCCAGAAGGGAGGAGGAAGGACTCAGATGTGGAAGGACTTGGAGTGACAAAGATCACCTGTATGTAAGTGATAAGGGCGTTTCCGGCGCCTCTGCCTTCATCGTCACTGGTCCTTACGTACATGAGTACATTCCAAGGCGGCAGCTAACTCTAGGCATCCAAAAACAGGACAGAAGAACGCCAAACAAGGTGCGAAGATAGACAGACAATGGTCTGTTGTATGGAGAGTGGAGAAAGCCCAAGACGCCGCTGAGCAGTCTGAGGACGAGTGCACCCCAGTTAAGTGTCCCCTGGCACGACTGGGGAAGCCCAACCAAAGTTCAGAAAGCTCAGGAAAAGGAACTGAGAAAACCAGAGAAGCAAGTCAGCAGAAGGAGAAGAAACAAGCCAAGAAAGGAGCAGGACCACTGAGAGGCTGCGGTAAAAAGCCCTGAACTTCTACAAGAGGGAAACAAGGGCCAGACACCACACTGTGAGGAAAAGCAACGTATCTGAAGGAGCCATCGACTGCCCCACGCAAAGACCGAGGAATGTCACCCTCCAGCTGTGGAGAGTATCGACCGATGAGCAGGACATCACAAGAGATCCCAGGAAGACTAGAGACCCCCAAGCACAGGGATCAGGGTCTTCTTGCATTCCTCAGTCTGCAGTATAACTAGAGCACAGGAGAGGGGTGGGCCACAGACCCAGCACAAGACAGAACCCGACTGGCAGAAACATGGCAGGGAGACCAGGAACATGCAGTCAAAGAGCATCAATAGACACCATCATGTAAAGTGCTTCCTGCATCCTCTGCGGACCGAGAAAGAATCAGCAGGAGTACTGGGCGCCCAGCTGTGTCATGGGATGGGCGGAAGGGACCTCACTACAGAAAGCTGAAGAGCCACCCACTGTTCACCAAGAGGGGAAAGGGATTCTTCCAAGTTACAGAGTAGAGGGGTTTGGGTGGATCCACATCATGTACGCAGGGGGTGGGTAGAGGAAGACAAGAAGAGGCTGCCGACTATCTCTAAAGCATCTCTTGTCTGCTGCCTGCTGAGTCGAAATAAGACATCCTAGTTACAGCATTATCAGCTGGGGCCCAAACAAATGTATGTGACTGATAAACTCCAGGGGCCTTGCGAAAACAAGAGTGCTCAATGACATACAAGGCAGTGGGCCCATCATGTGCAAGCACACACAATGAATGAATGCCTGAATGATCATCACACATGAAGATGGGGACTGACCACTTGAGAAGCTTGAGACCGGTCCTACGTTACATCTGAGAGGCCACTGCTCAGTAGATTCACTGAATGTCATCAGAGGGTCTCAGTCCTGCTACATAAGCAGACTCTCGGGCAGGGGTGCGCGCCTGACCTGTGCCCTACCCGGGCAGCGCCCTTCCCCTCACCTATGGGTGACATGGCCCGCCCCCGACAGGAAACCAACGAGTCACGATCAGTCGCCAGAGCTGCAGCCGCCGCTGTGCAGATGCTCCAGGAGGGCACACCTGATTACTTTTCACAGCGGTAGCGATGGCCTGGACTATTAAACAGAAATTATGTTAGCGGCTACGGCATTTCCCGCTCAATGCCTACTCTTAACTTTTTTCCTATGCTGCACCTGTTGCTAGGCAACGGGAAGACATGGTGTATGTCTTTCCAGAAATGGGTCAGGAAAGCGTTTGCTACGCGATCGTGGTATAGCGTGAAAGCAGAAACTGAGATTCTTCTGCTGGTTAGGGATGCGCGCCGTGTTCTCGTGGGCGTCGCCGAGACTGGGCCTTAATTTGCGCCCGTGCCTTCCACCCCTCGTGCGCCACCTTCTTTCAATCCCCGCAGAGGTGAGTAAGCAGACGGGTGAGCCGGGAAGGCCAGACCGGGTGAGGGGCTGCATGATGACCGAGTGGCTGCTGGAAGCCACGGGTACCTGTCGCCCTAGCAGGGCAGGCGTTTACTGCTGGGTAACATGATACCCGTCACCTGCCCCGCTGCCGGTGAGCCCAGGCAGGCGGCTGAGCAATGCACTCACACACGGTGAACCTCACACACAGCCCCAAACACACCCACATGCAACAGAACTGATGTGTAGAAACACACAAAGCCAAGACTCCAAAAGACGCACACACTGCACAAGGTTAGTTCTTACCTTTGAAACTTGATTTTTCCTCATACTTTTAAACTCCACATACCTGTCCCTCTCCCGCGGCTTTTGGATACTGACAGGTGGACATCCCTCCCCGGTCCAGCCCTGGACACAACCACTTCTCAAACCTTTTTTCAATTCCTCGTGCATTTATCCAGGATCTTCTCACATCAAGCGGTGTCGCTCTCAGCCCCCCACAAACCAGGCAGCCAGTGAACGGGGGGCGCCCGGGAGCCCCGCGGAGGATCTCACTACTACCGACATGCAGGTGACTTCTACACTCGAATCCAGTGGTTCCCAACCTTCTGTGGACCCCCACTTTGTCATATTGGAATCCGGGGACCCCACTACTGAGTCATCATTACTGGAAGCTGGGGACCCAGGCCTAAAAACTGTCCATGATCTGAATCGCAAAACAATACACAAAAATATTGAAACGACCATTTCATCAAATACATACACACGTGCTAGCACATTTTATTTCATTTTCAAACATCAATATGAATTAAAAAAAATAAAAACTTTAATTTTAATAGGAAGGTTGGAGCTTTTCTTAATGCACCTGAAGCCACACATGGTCCATGCTACATTATGTTTGATGCACCTGCGCTGCTCCCACGAATCAACCTGAGGATACTGATTTCATTTTTAGTCTCCAATTTCAAATTCATTGACATTTACAGTACATTTTAACATTTTCAATTGTACATTTAGCCACCTTATTAATCTGTTAATGTTATTTAGTTTTTTAAGCAGTGGTGGGCCCTTTGAAAAGGCTTTGCGGACCCCCAGGGGTCCCCGGATCACAGGTTTGGAACCACTGCTCTAATCCACTCAAAGGCAACTCTGCAGGCTCCACCAAAGCAGTTAATCCCCCTTCCCTGCCCTCCAAACACATGCGACTTGTACTGCTCAGTGTCCTCAAAGAAATAGGAAATTCATTAAAAGTAACGGCTCCAGACCAAACATGAACCCCATTTAGCAAGGGCACCGAGCACCCCCTTCATCAGGAACATCACATTATAACTGTAGTTATCAGCTCACCATCAGCAAGCGCAACCCATGAAGAACGGAGATCCACCCGAGCTTCACCCTAAGAAGGAGTCCCACCTAACCCTTCTAAAGGCTTTGGGGAAATATCCACTGATGACAATAGGGGCTTTGCACAATGCAATCTTTATTAATGGCAGCACAAACTTGCCACCCTTTCAGCACATTCTCCATCGCAGACTGTGTCCAAGGTCATCCTGTTGTATAGTTATTTTAGCAAACTAGGCCTGCCGCTGTGCACTTTAGCCCAGTTACGTTTTATTCAACACTGCTTTATTTTTCTAGCAATAGCTACATTTGCGGCGGTGTTTTATTTTCTCTATCTATTTGTTCCTTGGCCTAGGAAAGCAACACGCTCTTAGCTTTGCACTCTCTGCTTTCCTCAAGGCTGAAGTCAGATAGGAATGCCAGCAAAAGTGATACGATGTGTCTCTGATATTCACAGAAACATACACATCCTTATGTGGGGGCATTTTCCTAAAACATCAGTTGTTTTATTATAAAACACTTCCCTGCCCCATACATGTTAGAGGGAGATTCCAGCCAGACGACCACAATTGCCTGCTGATAGCTGAAGGTCTTCGCTACAGCTGCTTACTTAGACTGCCGAACCCCTGACCTACATGGGGATGGTGTCTCTTTAGATAACTGACTTCCTTGCTCAGGTAGGGGGGGTGATGTCTTCACAGGGGGGAAAACTAAAGGGCGATTAGGGCTTATCAAGCTGTGCTCGAACATAGCTTAGGTAGGAAAGATATAGATCACTCCTAGCAACAGTATAGTGGGACTGTTTTTGTGTTTCACTTTCCTTGTCACAACTTTGCTTCTATTGTGTTCTATTATCCTAGTTATTGCAATACATGCCATTTTAACTAAGATACAGTTACTTCAATAAACCTTTATTGAACTATATTCTATTTTGGTTTGTCTTTGCCTGTGTGAGACTAACGTAACAGAGACAGGGGTGAGATCTGATCGACCACGAATCCCCTGAGGAGTCTTTCTTGTCATCCGTCCGGTTGCCACAATCATCCCTGCTCTTGGGCAGAGATGAGATGAGGGGGTGCTAGTTAGCCAGAAAACCCGGATTAGGCCGACAGGCATCACATGGTGTGGAATTGTACTCAGTAGCCCCACAATCAGGTGATTCTGCTGCCGAAATCCAGTAGCCTCACTAGGATAATGAGAACCTACATGACAATCCTATGCTTGTTACGCTGCACTTGTGTACCTGTCATGTGCCAGAGCAGCAAAATGGCGTGTAATATTTTCACTACTTGTTAACTGCATTTATTTAGTCTTTCAGAGTGTTGGTCATTGTGAGTAAAACAGATCCGTTTAACGCTCTAATCTTGAGTGCAATTTTATCAGATGAGTGTAATTTATTCAAGTGAGACCAATTTCTTTCTCCTTCACAAATTCTCATCTTTAAGGACATACTCGTGGAGAGAAACGGTAACACATCCAAGAACTAACTACATAAATAATACCAAGTACTTAAAATATTGTATTCCCCCACTGCTTTTTCCAGTTCTTCCAGGCGACCACCATTGTCTTCTTCTGATGATAAACCCATCTTTAACCAAAGGATTAAATCTATAGAAAGCCTCAACTGGCACCGCCCACCACTACACTACGTGAGCACTCTATAATTACAATTGCGGATACCAGAATCAAGCAAAACATTATTGGTATAACACTATCACAGTACTGGACGTGAATATACAAACTGAGGGTGTGTGATCAGACTACATTGTAATTGGTACTTCTCAAAGACAGAGGTGAAAATGTTAAATTGCCCAACTACAAATAAGTAATTGCATCAAATCTCCTTTGCTGACCTAAGCGTGGAAGAAATCAGCAATGCCCTACACACACCCACATCAACCAAGGCAGACTCCTGAATAACTTTACAAGCATGTTATATTATCTTGTGTTGTGTTGCATTAATGTAATGTAGATTTATAGAATACACTATCACCCAGGAGGGCATCCTAGCGCTGAGCACGTGTAAATCTAACCAAAAGTAGGGACTAGTGCAACTATTTGAAAAGCCAGGTCTTCAGCTACTAGTGGCATTCAAGAAGTGAGGAAGAGGCTCTTATGCGTAGCGGTAGGATAGTCCATGCTCAAGGAGCCATCTAAGAGAACGCTCAAACGCCGGATCTGGTTGTCCATATGCGTGGGATGTGTGCAAGAAGAAGTCTGGACAAGCATCTGCTCGGCATGAGTTTTGTAGTGCCTTGAAACTATAAGCAAGGAGTTTGAATCGTGCTCCTATAGACAGACTTCCCCAGCAGGCTAAGAGGGCTGGGGAACACAGAAGGGACATGGGTGGGTTGTGCACCTGTAGCTACGCTGTGTGGTACCTGAGCCAGACATTACATTAATAGGCTGTGGGCAATGGAGACGCAATAGCCAGACTCACCGCCCCTCTGCATTTACCAAGAATCTGCACAACCGAGGAGTCGGCTGCTTCATGGTGAGGGCGCGGTGGAGAAGCCTGCAGCGTCGTTTCATACAAGGAGGGTTGCATCGGTCTATGCCAGGCCTTCCTGCCTCAGTGAGGCTGAGCGCCCTGTGTCCCTGGTGCCCGGCTCGCCTTCAGCAGCTACTCTGGGTAACACTGTCAGAAACAGCGTTTTCTTTAAAAAGTCTAAACTTTTTATCACCTGAACATTTTTGTCATTTTGTTGTTGTTTTAATTATTACGCGTTTCTAATTTTGACTAATTCGCTTGGGAAATTATACGAGTATTATGACTCTGCTTTAAAGCTGTGACATGAGTCATACAGGACTGGCCAGTGCAACCTGCTTTACTGGGAAGCGGTATGCATTCATACCTCTGTGCGAGGTTGTGTTCAGTTCACCTTCCAGTTAATAATCACATTTCTATGGCCATGCCTCTGATAATCGGAGTCTACACAGATCCACTGGTACCTTAATTTAATTAGCATGCGTTTTATTAATAAAATGTAGCTAGCTGTTCATTGCATAGAAGACAGCTGTGGGGCCCGGTTCGGGCTCATGAAAGAACACGGGAGAGATTGAGACACATCCTTGGCTTGTAGCCACATGTCCATCACACCGAAACCTGAGACACTTATTTTGCTGTTTTCTCTCATCACTTGACTAAAGACTTTCCTTAATTGCTCTCATGGGAGGAGGGGGGTTTCATCCATCAGCTTGTCAGTATCCCCAATGGACAGGTCCACCTTGTTAACGCAGGTCAGCAGCTTGTTTGAAGTCAATAGTGATACCTGCGCTTCTTGCAAGGTCGGATACTTTGCTAATGGTTTATCCTGTTTCTACTTATATCTTCTAGATCTCACCATTTAAACTGAAGTGTGAGATCTGAACAGGTCACTAAAATCACAAGTCAAAAAAAGTACATTAAGGCATGGTTCCTTGGGAGAGATTCAATCTAGCACCCCTTTACCCCGGAGTAAAGTACCTTTAAGTCAACCCCATGGAGAGTTGATAACCCCAAATACTATTTCTGGAAAAACCCTCCGTTCTGCGCTCTACTCTACGTTGCGCAGTGACCTGGTGCGCTTCCTGTGGACGAGCATTCGCCAACAATGCCAACCAAATTCAGTGGCAATTACTGTTATTCACATTGTGTATGGAACAGCAATCGCTTGTTGGAAAGACAGACAACTCCACTGCATGTTGTGAAATGTTCTCTGCTGCACCCCGTACCATGAGGACTATCTTCAGCCCTTGAGGTTGTCTTAAATCCAACCACACCACCTTTTATTGGTATTAGACTGTAGCATGAGGACTATCTTCAGCCCTCGAGCTTGTCTTAATTCCATCTCACCACCTTTTATTGGGTTTAGACCTTATATTTCCATTCTATCACTCTTTTCTTCAAGCACCTTTGATACAAGTTGCATCAGAGAAGCCCTTAGACGTCGCTAAGCTGAATAAAGACATGAAGACATAACTGTTTCATCAGTGAAGGAAAAAAAAATGATGCAAGTATTTCTGCAAAGGTGCCTGCATCGCACGCTTCTAGTTAGGAAGCTGTGCAGCGCAGACCCAGGGCATAGGAGTCAGTCAACTGGTAACTTATAGTGCGTTTGGGACAATGCTCCTGAGAAATGCATCTTCAGTAACTTTCTAGATTACAGATTGGTTGAGGCCGTTATGATGCCAAGGGTAGTGATGTTTCTAAACTGAAATAAGTTGGATACACATCATATGGTGTCCGTATTTTACCCAATTACATTTCTCTGAATAAAGTGGTGGGTAAACACCGAGGTCTGCCTTTTAGGCGGCTTACCTGCCTGGCTAGACTATTGTTCTTTTAAAAAAACATAATGTACATTATACACGCACAGAGGTGGCGTTTAGTCAGCAGGCTTCATCCATTGGTCAGTTAAACTGTCATTCACATTTTGCTTCCACCCTCCACAGCATAACGCATGGAAAGGGTCACCCGCTTTACCCATTGGCTCCTCTCACACAGAGTCAGTCTACAAATCCTGTGCACAATGTCCACATCTGCCTTAAAATAGTGCCTGTCGCATTACTGACAATGCAGGTTGAAAGAGGGCTTTTTACTTAGAAACTCCAGGTATGTATTTTGTCTGCATTTCGGCTGACCAGTTACATGGGGATTCATGTTCTGTCTGCTTTTTTTAATCCCTACGGGGCACTGACATTGTAGCTGCCTATCATGCGATTCCTTGGTTAGACTGCGTTTTATTCTTGTTTTTCACAAACAACAATACTAACAAAATGCATGGAGCAGCTGGAAAGGCTTGTTATTCCAAAAACATCAGTAATCACACGGCCACATCGCTAAATGTTTTTTTTCAACTTACAAATATTATTGTAAGATATGGAGGCGGTGTTTGGGTGGCAGCATATTTTATTTTCTCCATGCCTAAATTAGTTTAATCGCACAAAAGAAAAACGACCTTTTGCCATTTGGAACCTCCCTGTTATTTAATAATGTATTTTTTGTTGTATTCTATAGTCCTCTTGTTATTTGTGGTGGTGACATAAGGCGCCAACCCTTTTCACGCGGCTATGCTGCCGACTGTGCAATCACGAGGCCAGAATTTTAATGCTGGCGTCACTGTGAATTCCACATTAAATCATCTCCACGAACCTCTGTTCCCCTTCACTGATGGAATTTTGAGTTTTTAGCAACACAAACACATAAAGAAAACTGCCCAAAGACAGTAAAAAGATCGTCATTTCCACGTCACTGATGCATCCTTCCCGATTCACTTGCAGACCGACATTCTAGTCGGATCAGTCCAGGCCTGTGCCTGGAGGGGTCACCAATTCCGGGGGACTCGTCGCCGCATTAATTCCAGCAGAGACCCAAAGCTCTCGCTCGCCCGCTTCTTGGCTGCATCTGAACTAGCGTCCACTAATGAGCCGCCATCGTCCCTCTGCCACTGTTTGTCATCAGGCTTTTGGACTCATTTGTCTCAAACGATGAACCTTCCAAGCTCATTAGGCAAAGGCATTATGTTTCAAGCACATAATAATGCATTGACAACTCTGGATGGAGGCTGACACATCCGGTTAAACTAGCTCTGGGCATCAAACTCTGTCAACACAATAAAACAGTAAAACGTGTTTAAAAAGTGAGTTAAAGCCGCACTTTAACGTAAAATGTATAACTGTTAAAACCCATTAGAGAATGCCTCGTTCAGAAATCAGTTTCATATTCATACGCTCTTCCAAGCATGCAGTCTTTGGGGGGAGGTGTGACGTAGGCAGGGGCTCACTGTGGGCACGAATGGCTACCTCTCCGCGGCGAGGAGCTCACCTCTGTTGGAGATTCGCTCCAACGTCTTCTGACAGGGCCGGGCAGGCCCTTTATCCTACTGAACATTCCCCGGTGGGCTGGAGCACCTGGAGGTCGGTGTTTGGGGCAATGGGCTGCTCCTGGTGCCTCTGCTCCCCAAGGATAACTGCAGGTTGCACGGGGAGACTTGAACAGAGAGAGAATGGGGGGGTGGGGATTTATCCCAGGGATGCTTTGCTTCTCCAGTCCAGCCCTGTCTCCTGAAGGCTGTGCATCAAAGCTATCACTAACCTGAGGGAACAGGTTTGTTGACTCTTAGGAAGGGCCCTTGGAGGGGCCGGATGGCATCATATTAACCTCACAGTCGCTGAGCTTTACTTCCGGGTCAAGGCACCAAGATCTCCGGGCAGAGACCACCCAGTCTTGAGAGGAGGCTCTGCCAGCTGCCTGGTCTGTTACTGCATATCAAAATGCCATGAGCACCATCCCAAGAATAGCTCCTAGAAGCTGCAACAGAGGTTAATAATATCTTACACCGCTTCCATCCTCTCTTTAGAGGGTCCCGCTTGTCCCCTTGGATAAACAGCCAGTATTTTTGTTAAAGCTGTAATGAGTTGACGTTCACATTGAAAAGCAGATCTAAAGTGAATTCCACCTGTCAAATATAGTACTAAGGGTTTTTTCGCACGGAGTAACCATTAAAATGCAGTAGGTAGGGATTTTAAATTCTTAAACCTCTGACAAATACAAAAGGAAGGGGTATTACATTGTGAAATAAGAGGCAAACAAAGGGTTTTTACAACCCTTTTTGCAGCAACAGACATTGTTAGACAGATTTCTCGTTCGAGGGAGAACACATGACCGGGTTTTTATTGAGTAAATTTGTGAATTAATGTGTTAAGTAAAGTATATTTCATTTAAAAAGTAAATGCACTGGAGGTCTAATTTATTACCAAACACCACCTCCCAGAGTAAGCGGATTGCCCTGCAGCCCTACCCTCAGGGTCAAGAGATATAGAACTGCCATTAGAGCTCAGTTTGGGTCGAACAGTAAGGGTGGCCCAAGAACACCAGAGGAAAAAGACTACAATTATCACTAGTAGAGCTTGGTCATTTCTGGATACTCTGCAGCCCTTCCCACCCCCCATAAAGCCCCCACATGAAGTACATTCGAAGTACATATTTATTGTCGACTGCCACAGACGAAGGAGCCCATTCACTGTCCATCTCCCAGCACTGCAAGCGTATAACACAGCAAGGTGCAACAGCTGCAATGCTGAACGCTGATGAAAAACCACCAATGCCAGCAGCGACATGGCATGTCATGCTGTGGATTCAAGATGGCCGACACACACAAACATAATAGTGCGCAGGCATAAGACGTGGACTGGTGGGCGGTATGCAGGGGCGGTTCCTAAGCTATGGCGGAGTGTTGCCTCCCCCACACCAGCAGCTGCAAACCTTTCAGTTTAGAACGATAAACCACGTTTAGGTATAGGTCATGGAGCTGTGACAGGGACAAGGGGGAGTACACATCACTCCCACTCAGTGTGCATGTATGTTTGGCTGGCTGTCTCTGGCCGGCCAAACACACATGCGCACTGGGCTCTGTCCAACCCGGCAACGCAGGCCCTGTGGTGCTGGGTTGGAGAGAGTAGGCAGAGATTTCCACTCTGCCACAGAGCGCCCTGGCTGGGTGCTCCATACAATCCTAACGCTACTTTCACATTGCCAACAGCATGAAAGTAGCGTTAGGATTGGACGCAGGGCAGGCTGGAAGCCTGTGCCTGCAGTCCAGTCTAGAGGCGGATGGGATCGGCGAGGCACGTCGCGACATGAAGCAAAAAGGTAGTTTTTTTTCCCCATTATATATATATTTTTAATGTTGTGTTCTCCTTCACCCCAGCCTGCGCCTACCCTTTTCCCTCCCACGAGCCACTACTGGCGGTATGTGCTACTGTAAACAAACAGCAGAGCCATGTGGTATGCTCCATGAGACTCTCCCCAATTTGCTATTGTGTTTTGTACCATTTTGTCCATTGCCAGGCTCCCCCAGATATGCTGCTTCTTCATCCTAGTGGGCAATGATAGCTGTGGGTAAGGTTTACGTAACATTTTGTAGGATTATGTAGTGTGCAAACATGGCACTCTCTAGTGTTTGTTGCAAGTCTGTGCTTTTGGCATCCATGCAGCATAGCGCACCAGCTTCTCCAGCCACATTCTACATATTGGGCATGCACCCTGTGCACTGAGGACACATGTGCACTAAGTGTGCTCCACACGGGGGAACTAGTTGCAGCCTGGGAAAAAAAAACAGTTACAAACTGCTATGGAGGTGTTCATGTGAGCACACGCAGAGCAACACAAGGGAAAGGGGAAAAAAATCTGCACGCTGAGTTTTCAAACTGTTAATAAGAGTAAAACCAAATTAATTGGTAGGCTGCGTGCAAAAGGGGGATCCGCCGCCTGATCCTTAGGCGAGAAAACCAAATATTCAAAAAGCGTTCCTCCAGGCTGGGCAGACGTCCCCCTAATGCACTCTCCAAGAGGGGTGCTGGTAGCAACCTTTCATCAGTGTGGCAATGAATCTACCGTGCAAATCCAAAGATTCCATGGGTTCGCCATGGTTCATTTTATTTCTATGTTCTTCATAAATGATTCAAAATCAATTCCAACATCGAATCCAAACTGGATTCCAAAAGAACTGTCTCAAAACATAATGCGAAAGTTCATAATGGAACCCGATGCATGTGGGGTCTAACCCTCCATCTGGGGCCATGTTTCAGGTAGAACCTCACGGGGTGCTCCAATGGTAATGCGCATGCAGACCCCAGAGCAGCGCGTATCTTCCAGACAAAGATGAAGGATGTAACTGATGCTTAGTGATGCCAGTGAACACAACCAGAGGCACAAACCATGTGGAAGTCACTGATCTGTAGGACAGGGAGCTGGGTGCGGGCAGCAATGCAAGGGTTTTCGAGAGTAAATAAATGACCAGCCTGGCTCATTCATGCTCAAGCAATATTTGAGCTGTCTCATTAAGGAAAGCAGATCGTCAAGACTCACAAGCCAAGGAAGAGGTCTCTCTCCATTGAATCCCTGAAAAACTGTTTCAAAAGTAAGTCTGGTCTGTGGTTGAATAAGTGCTCGGCACGCCTTCAGCCACGGCCTCAACATAAAACTTTTTAAGCCTTATTAACAGAAACTCAAAACACCACCATGATCGGCAGCCCTCTCACACCCCTTATTGGCCAGCAGTTGCACACAATGGGAACAACTCACCGAGTACCTGAAGCCTTCTCATGACCCTCACATACTACCTGCCTTGCACCAGTGACCGCTCTCAAGCACCTACCTAATACCACTGAAACAATACCCGAATCACTCTTACCCCAAGTCAGGGGGCCGTCGGACCCCACCCACAGTACCTACAGCCCCCAGAGTAGCAGTCTGACACGTCTGACATTTACACCCCTCACAAAGTCTCAACGCACCTGCAACACTGCCACATCCCTCAGAGACTACAGGTCACACACTACTGAAAGCATCCTCCCCCCTCGCCCACTAGGCGTCACACACTATCGATGTGCACGCCCTCCCCTTCACAGATTAGCAGCAAAACCAGGTAGGTGTGGCTGATAGGCTTCTCCCTGGCCCACCCCTCCTGGCCATCTGCCCAAGTAAAGAGAAGACAGGGCAATAGCATCTCTTTGTGGTGTATTCCATGTTTGGGCCTGAAGGTGGCTAGGGCTTAAACCCCTTCTCCTTAACTCCATCCACACTCTTGCCACCTTCTCTTCAGTTCGTCTAACCTACTGATAATTATTTACCCTACTAACAACCCAACTGCCCCGGGAGAAATCCGTACGCCTCCTCCAGGAAGCTCACAGGCTGCCCTCAGAGCACCTACCCTGCCTGGCTGCAGTCAGTAGGGTAGACCCTGACCACTCCCGGCTGGGCTCTAGAGATCCTTTGCCATGGCAGCCTGTATCCAGAAGACCAACTCCTCCCTCGTGCATTTAAGACGGATTCCTAATCCTGCCCCATGCCCGTGGCTTGCTTCTCTGTCGCTACGGAGAGGACCCTATAGATCATTCCTTCCAGTTCCCTGCAACCAGTGTACAACTGTGGCCTTCTTCCTTGTCGCTCTTGGGTAGACCCTGCTTAGTACTGTTAGATGGACATGAGGCCATATACTCCTGCTCCGTGGTTTGGACATTTGTTTGTCTCATTTTGTATAGATGAGACTGTGGGAACAAACACCCAAACTGGGGACTAGCGGCCTATACCTGTGCATGCCTGAAGGCTGCTTTTCTATTGTTTCTGCAAAGAACTAACTCTAGCTGCGCTCTTCCTATGCACGCTTGTCGATCACAATCTTTGCATCATTTGCAATGGATGCTCGTATCCGGTGAACGACATGGGCTGTTCCTCTGTTTTTACTGGGTAGACATTTATGCTGGCTGCTTGTGCACACTGCAGGCTGCTCCTCAAACGCTCTTGGACTCTACGAGACATTTATGCTGGCTGCTTGTGCACACTGCAGGCTGCTCCTCAAGCGCTCAGACTCTACGGGACATTTATGCTGGCTGCTTGTGCACACTGCAGGCTGCTCCTCAAGCGCTCAGACTCTACAGGACATTTATGCTGGCTGCTTGTGCATACTGCAGGCTGCTCCTCAAACGCTCTTGGACTCTACGGGACATTTATGCTGGCTGATTTTGCATACTGCAGGCTGCTTCTCGAAAACTCTTAGGCTCCAAAGGACATTCATGCTGGCTGCTTGTGCACACTGCAGGCTGCTCCTCAAACGCTCAGACTTAAAAGGACATTTATGGTGGCTGCTTGTGCACACTGCAGGCTGCTCCTCAAACGCTCAGACTTAAAAGGACATTTATGCTGGCTGCTTGTGCACACTGCAGGCTGCCCCTTAAAGCTCTTAGGTTCTACAAGACATTTATGCTAGCTGCTTGTGCACTGCAGGCTGCTCCTCAAACGCTCTTGGACTCCAAAGGACATTTATGCTGTCAGCTTGTGCATACTACAGGCTGCTCCTCAAACAGTCAGACTCCAAAGGACATTTATGCTGGCTGCTTGTGCACACTGCAGGCTGCTCCTCAAACTCTCGCAGAATCCAAAGAACATTTATGTTGGCTGCTTGTGCAGACTGCTCATCAAACGCTCAGGCTCCAAAGGACATTTATGCTGGCTGCTTGTGCATACTACAGGCTGCTCCTCAAACAGTCAGACTTCAAAGGACATTTATACTGGCTGCTTGTGCATACTGCAGGCTGCTCCTCAAACGCTCTTAGACTCTATGGACATTTATGCTGGCCGCTTGTGCATACTCCAGGCCGCTCCTCAAACTCTCGTAGAATCCAAAGGACATTTATGCTGGTTGCTTGTGCATACTGCAGGCTGCTGCTCAAACGCTCTTAGACTCTATGGACATTTATGCTGGCTGCTTGTACCCTGTGAGCTGCTGCGTTGTTCTTCGATAGACCCTTATAGGTATCTATTGCGGCTCTCTGTATCGGGTACAGCGTATGGGCCACTCTCCTCCTGCATCTGGGTGGCTCCTACGGAGCATTTAATTAGATGTCTGTAACCAGTGCACTCCTTTGGGTAACTCCTATGCAGTTCCTGTGTAGTTCCTAGAGAACGTTTGGTGTGACTGCGTTTCTCCTGTGTGCATGTCTGTTGCTCACTTCCTGTCATGCCTAGACGAACTGTGACTGTGAGTTGCTCACCTGTTGCATTTGGGGTTTGCAGGACTACCTGTATGCAGAGCACTCTGTGGCTGCTGGTGGAGTCTAAAGACACCGCTCAATCGTTAACAACAAACAACTAATGGAAAGTGCATTCTCCCTTATCAGAAGCCCCTTCCCTTCTACTGTCGGCTCTGACTCGCTGACGACTCAAGGTATTCTAATACATGACTTAGGCCTAGGAAATGGACTTCCCCCGGAGCGCTAGGGAGAAGCCTCTGATTGGCCTCAACGCAAGCCTTGCCCTGACAGACCTGTTTTAAATGCTAATAAAGGTAACTGGCCTGGAGCCTACTTTTTTTTTTTTTTTTTTTGTCCTCATTCAGCCCCGCTTACTAAAATCCCTCTTCGTTCTTGCAACTTTTTCGCTCTTACCTAAGAAGAGAGACTCAAGTCAGAGGGTGCACCTTTGTCTCCCCTGGTCCGCCTAGACAGACCTATCAAGACTTCACACGGTGCTAATCATTGGACAGAGGCAAAAAAAAAACTCAATTATACAATTTCCCATAAATATCCCTCGGTGACATTTAACAGAAAAACAAATTTAAACAATTCTCTGCCACTTTAATAGTGGTGCCCACATTTCTACGCCTTTGTTTGGGCCCAACACATTTAGATCCATGTTTGCCACACGGAAAGCAGCATTCAACCAGTCTGTATAGCTCGGCGGATGCTCCTTCAGCCATTTTTTACAAATTTCATTCCGTCCCAACACAATAACATAAAACAAAAATGCACGCTTAATTTTATTCACTCTTTTCCATATCCCCTCCTCCTGGAGCTGCCCAAAAATAATTAGTGGTAATGATACAATGATTTCCCAGCCTAGCATAGATGATAACGCCCTAAAAACCTCCTCCCAGAACAACCGAACAAGAGGGCAATCCCAGAACATATGTATATCTGTTGCTCCTAGCCCACCACATTTCGGGCATTTGATCTCCTCCCCCTTCTTAAATTTGGAAAGTTTTGCTGGAGATATATATGCTCTATGTAGAGTATACAGATGATTTTTTCTTAGTGAGGCCGGCTTCACTACTTCGTACAGTGTCAGACACGATTTCCTCCACCATAACCCAATCTTGTCGCCTGACATCACCTTACCCCATAGCTTGCTTGGTAGGTCAAAGTTCTCATCCAGAATTTCTAATATTTCCCAATACCAAGCCGTCACCTTCTTTCCTGGAGCCGAAACTGCCAGGTCTAGAAAAGAGTCTTCCAAAGCATTTACCACTCCTAATCCATCCTTAGTTACTTTCTCCCACTGTCTTAACTGTAGATATTTTAACCTAGAGAGAGAACCGTCCGTAATTCTAACCAATTCATCCCAAGAGAGTAGAGTGCCTTCTCGCGTAATCTCCCCCCACCTTTCCACACCTGCCTTTTTTAGTGGTAATACAAGAATATCCTGGAAACATTCTGGGGTGCCCGGAGAATCCCAAATAGGAGCCTGATAACTATAATAGTATACACCCAACTGCCGCCTTAGCTGGTACCAACTCCTTGCCATTCCTTGCAACACTTTTAGTTTAATTTTTTTGAAGAATTTAGGGTCACCAAATTTAAATAAAAATGACTGTAGGCCCCCTTTTTCCGACGACACCATAGCTTTATACATTCTACCCACTGCTGAGTCATCTGGGGATATAAACAACATACTTGAATTCTTAAACAAAAATGCCCACGCATAATATGTCAAATCAGGAAGGGCCAGTCCTCCTTTTTCCCTCCTTCTACGTAGCTTTTTCCATGAAATCCTCGGGCCCTTTGAGTTCCAAATGAAACTACTTATTGCTTGTTGCATTTTATCTAGGTGCGCCTTATGTATTGCCAAGGGTATAGCTGAAAACACAAAGTTCCATTTGGGCAGAATAAACATCTTGATTAAATTTGTCCTTCCCAGAATCGTCAAAGGGAGATGTGCCCATCTTAGTAACATAATTTTACATTCGGCTAATAACCTTTGAGCATTCCTCTCTACTAAATCCTTCAAATTTTGAGTCACTAGAATCCCCAGGTATCGTATTTCCTGCTTAACTGTTGTGAGCCCACCCTCCATGTTCCATTGCATAATTTCTGTTTTCCCTGCATTAATCCGGTAGCCAGATATCCTTCCGAATTGTTCCGCCAGGTCTTTAACTATATTAAAAGCAAGGGGCAAATTATTAGTATAAATTAATACATCGTCTGCGTATCAAGACATTTTCTTTTCCCAACCATTGCAACAGAAGGGTGGAATAAGAAAGTTTTGTCTAATTTTTCTGGCAAATGGCTCAATATATAAGTTAAACAAAACCGGGGACAAAGGGCAACCCTGCCTCGTACCTCTTGAAATAATGATAGGACCCGTAGGTTTACCATTCACCAAAATCTTAGCATAGGGGGAAGTATAAATCCGATCAATTATACCACAAAACTTTGAGCCTAAATTGGCCCGCCTCAAGACTGATTTCAGAAAATTCCAATTAACTCGATCAAAGGCCTTCATTGCATCTAACATCATGACTGCCAAAGGTGACCCAAACGTTGTAGCCATATCTATAGCCCCGATCAATTCGAAAGTTAATTCATGTAGATATCTACCTTTTGAAAACCCTTTTTGATCGGGGTGCACTAGAGTATTCACTGTCCTACTCAGCCTATCCGCAAGAAGCTTAGCTAACAGTTTGTAATCGCTGTTTAACAATGATATGGGCCTATATGAGGCACACTTCGCTGGGTTTTTACCCGGTTTCAAAATTAGGGAGATCACTGCTTCATTCCATGAAAGAGGAATATCATTACCAGACTCCAGGATCCCTCCAAACAATTCTGTCAGCACCGGGATAACTAAATCCTCAAGTGCCTTATAAACTTCCACTGGGATACCATCCGGGCCTGGGGCCTTACCCGATTTACTACTGGTCAGGGTTCTCCTAATTTCCTCAGCCGTTATAGGGGCGTTCAATACTTCCTTCTCCTGCAATGATAACCCTAAGAGTCCATCAGCCCCTAACCAATCCGTTATCATAGCTTCATCCACCTCCAACTTTTCCGAATACAAATTCGAAAAAAAAGTTCGAAAAGCCGATTCTATTGCAGCCCCTTCTATTGTTTTTCCACCTGAGTGCTCCACTTCAATCTCCTTAATGTAGTTCCTAATTCGATCCGCTTTACCTTTCCAGGCTAGCAACTTCCCCGCATTTTCCCCGTATTCAAAATGGGCCAATTTGCTTACTTCCCATTTGCTTTGAATTCTTCCCTGTAGTATCTTTTCCAACTGACTTCTCAACCCCTCCCACTAGACCTCACCGCCTCCGTTTCTCCTGCTTCGATTATTTTGGCTTTACACTTTCGCATTTCCTGCTCCAATGCATAAATCTCTTCTTTCAGCCGTTTATGTTTCTGGATGGAACAACTCCTTAGTTCCCCGCGAATAACTGCTTTAAACGTGTCCCATACTACAGATAAGGGAGCAGAGCCCAAGTTTATACTAAAAAAGAAATCAGCTTCCTTACGCAACTTTAACAACACCTCTTGATCTAGTAACAGTGTTCGATCAAACGTCCACCGACCACTACAACTTGTCTGAGATAAACGCATATTTAACACCACCGCAGAGTGATCTGATAAATGCGAGGGCAGGTACGAAATATCCTTCACGTCCTCCCTCAAACGCATATCCAACAGAAAATAATCAATTCGTGAGGCATGTCTGTACTTCTTATTAAAAAAAGAGAAGTCCTTACTGTTTCCCGCCCTTTGCCTCCAAATATCGCATAAACCAAACTCATTCATCATTCTACTTAGATACTGTTGTGACTTAGGTGTACCTCGTGATTTACAGTTATGTCTGTCTAACTCATTGTCTAGTACTACATTAAAATCGCCCATCAGAATAACCGGATCCGAAAATTCCAAAAGCTGAGAGAAAAGCTGCTTTAAGGGTTCTATATCGTCGTGATTGGGCCCATAGTATCCTGCTAATATCAAATTCCAACCTCCAAATTGCGTTTTTACTATTACCGATCGGCCTGCTAAATCTGATTTAGACTCCAAAATTGCTACACCCCCCTGCTGTACATGTTTAACTAGAATTACCACTCCTCTATTATGATAGCTGTATTCTGTGCATGCGAATGCTCGCACCCATCTTAATTTTTTTATTAAATTAGTACACTCCGCCTTGGTAAGATGTGTTTCCTGCAAAACTAAAATTTGTGCCATAGAATCCTTCAAATACTGTAATATTCGTTCCCTTCTTCCTCGCACCCTTAAGCCATTGACATTCCATGACAAAATGTGTAGTGGCATATTCAGCACCCTCTGACCTCCCCCCCTACTAGCCATCTATCAATCTTAAATAGTAACAAATAGTTGGGCTGAACGAGGCACAACTTTTTACTTTCTCCCCCTCTCCCCCCCCCAACCCCCCCACTCCGCCCCCCTCCCTACTGCCCTCTCGCCTACCCCCACCCATGGAGAACCCCCCCCAACTAAGGACCATATTGATCCAAATTTTAGAGCGCCCCCAGGTTCCCAGGAGAGTTTTGCCATTGTACATTACACGCAGCCTTATTCAATAGCCTGCTCACTTTTAACCATAGCCAATAATTCATCCGCCTCGCTAATGTCTCTAATGTTGTACATTTTGTTATTATACATGACTCTAAGGAAGGCTGGGAATTTCAACTGAGCCGAAACCCCCAGGGATCTAAAAATCTCCAAGCGTTTCCCCAGCTCCCACTGCCTATCCATAGTTGCCCTGGATAAGTCAGACCTAATCTCGAACACAATATCCTTCGCTCTCAAAGACTTCAATTTCAATGCTCTGGATAAAATCTTTTCTTTCATCTGGTAGGACAGAAACTTTATCAAAATTTTCCGGGGTCTACTGCTATTTGTGCGTGGCTTAAAGGGGTCACGATGGATTCTTTGAATATCCTTCCCAATATCATCCTCGGTTTCCTCTAGATCCACTGCTGATTTGATTAATGACACTACAAAGGTTTTAAGATCGCCTCCTTCCGCACCTTCCGGTACCTTCAACAATTTTAAAGTATTCCTTCTTGAATAGTTTTCCATCTGCTCCATCCTGTTTTTTAGAGCCAGTTCGCTCCTCCTCAAAGTCTCGATCTCGACCTTATGCTGTACCAGCTCCTCCTTCAAACCTCCCATAGCTTCCTCCAGGGCCTTTGTTCTTACCATTACTCCATCAATTTTTTTTTCCAGATTCGCACACACCTCTCTTATCTCCCCTTGATTTACCTCCGAGTTCGCAAAACCCTTTTTAACATCCTCAGAAATAGACAAGATTAAAGCCTCCAATGAAGTACTCAGTAAAGGGGGGGTCCCCGAGGTGGCCTGAGCGGGCTCCGGCACTACCGCCCTAGATACGTGATCTTGAACTTCTACCAGGCTATTGTTTGGAGTCTGAACTAACGCCAGGGCCGTCTGTTCTTCTCCTACCCCTGGCGGGGAGGTCCTTGCCCCCTCCCTGCCCTCACCCAGAGTACTTTCCGCCTGCCTAGTGGTATCTTCCATTGCAGCTCTAACCTGCCCGGGGATAAGCGTAACTACCTCCGGTCTCACTTTAAAGAAGGACCTTAAAGAGGGTGTCAGTCTATCTCTGCCTTTAAGTTTACTCTCTCCCGCTTTCCTCCCCACACTCCTACCTCCTTCCCCCGGTTTAAGTCTCAAGGTTTTTTTTTTAACAGATCCTCCTTTCTCCTCTATAATAGGAACCGAACTGTCCTGGGACAACTGAACCGTCCCCTCCACTATTGTTAAGGGGGGCGGGGGAGCAAGAAAAACGCCCCCCTCCCCACTCTGCCTCACCGTCTTGCTTCTTGCGCCAGTCTCCGAGTTCTCCTTGGGCTGCCCACTCGGCCGCCGCTTCTCAAACGTGGCTCCAGCCGCTCTGAAATTGCAGCTGCCGCTATTCCCCCGAAGGGGAATTCGCGCTACGTTTTTTCGGGTCCTGCGCAGCTCCAGCGCGGCCCGATACCAACAGACAGCCCCCGCTGCCCTCCGAGTTTCCTTCGGTATTGTTAAGAGTGGCACGCACATCCGCGTGCCTCCACTCGCTCCGCCGCTCGACTGCCGCGTCCTGCCACGCCCCCGGGAACCAAACGGGAGGCGCTCTAGCGCGCTACGCGACCTGCGTAGCCCGCCATGTTCTCCTCAAGTCTTCTCAGTCAATGTTCCTGGAGCCTACTTTGTTACATAATCTTTATACTCACTGCTTTATTGTCCTGCATACAGAAAGCTTTATTCGTTTGACAAAGCAAATGTTATCAACAAAAAACATACTAATAAGTGTAGCAGGGCCTCCCACTTCAGCACTGCCTCTGGGAATTCTAATTCACATTTTGGAACAGTCCAGACTACAAATATTAGATGTAGCTGTAAGAAGTTTTTTTTTGTCTCGTTAAAAGAACTTCCACAATTGGCAGTCAGCTAGTACAGTGGACTTCACTATTTTACATCGACCCTCATCCAAGCATTCGTCCATCCACTCACACCCAGGCACTCATCGATCTAATCCCTTCCATGCAAGTATGCAACCACACTCATCCTGTTACCCATCCATGTACCGCTGAATGGACTCAGTCTTTCAGACTTCTCCTCGTCCACACATACACCCACCCTGGCATCAATGCAACTTAGGCCCATGTGTGTATGTTATTTGACTGCATGTATCAACCCTTCAATGGGAAGATGCTTTACTTGCCAACCATACAGCACACACTTAAGCTGGTGTGCTTTCAAAAACATGCATCTTGTAAACAATTAAAACACTGTTTGTGGCTCAGGGTGCATCTTGCACTGACTACGTCAGCCCTTTGTGATCTATCCAGCGTCTTCCAGTAAAAGACCAGAATTGAGATCATACATTAGAGGATCCAGGGCTATGTCATGATCGCCTTAACAGAGTGGCCAATACTGACTGTCTTTCACCTTCGAGGATACTTTCAACCTTTCTGATAACTTCCTGCCCGAGGGGGCAGGCTCTCCTTCAAAATGAGTCAACCAATGGGCATTTATTATGCAAGACCATGTGACCACTATCTGGTGACCAAGGTGTTTAGTCTTGGCTTCCCTTCTTGGTATACTGAGTCATCAAGCAGACTTAAGAGCGCGAGTCAGGCCTAGGTCTGCTGTACCAGGGGTTCTAGAGGTCACATCGCAAACATTAGGAGGCCAAGGCTTCATCCAAAATTCCTTGCAGTAGACAAGAACAGGTATGTATTTATTAAAGTTATTCAGTAGCACAGCACAATCCAGGTAAATGTTTGAGCACCTGACAGATAACAGAAGATGACAACCAAACATTACATATGATAAAGGACCTCAAGAACTTCCAGCCTATCTCCCTGCTCCCCTTCCCGGAAAAAGTAATCGAGAAGGCTGTCAACAGACAACTAACCCGCTTCCTCGAGAAGAACTGTACCCTGGACCCTTCCCAATCAGGATTCTGAAGCAACCACAGTACCGAAACTGCCCTCATCACCGCCACCGCAGAAATCAGAACCACAGTGGACAACAGCGAAACTGCAGCCATCATCCTCCTGGACCTCTCGGCCGCGTTCAACACCGTCTGCCACCACACCCTACGCTCATGCCTCAGCAATGCAGGAATCCGCGACAGAGCCCTGGACTGGGTCCCCTCCTTTCTCACCGGCAGGACCCAGAGAGTCTCGGAGGCCACCAAAATCATCTGCAGCGAACCCCAGGGTTCGTCCCTCAGCCCGACCCTCTTCAACGTCTACATGGCCCCGCTCGCTAACACTGCCCGATCCCACAACCTCAAGATCATCTCATACACCGACGACACACAGCTGATCCTCTCACCAAGGACTCCGCCAAGACCAACCTCCATGAAGCAATGAAGGCCATCACCAAATGGATGAAGAACAGCTGCCTCAAACTCAATTCCGACAAGACGGAAGTCCTCATCTTCGGCTCCACCCCCTCCGCATGAGATGACTCCTGGTAGCCTGCCACTCTTGGAGCCGCTCCCGACTCCCACCGACCACGCACGCAACCTAGGATTCATCTTGGATTCCTCATTATCCATGACCCAGCAAGTCAACGCCACTCCTCCTCCTGCTTCAACACCCTCTGCATGCTCCGAAAGATCTACAAATGGAACCCTACCGAAACCAGAAGAACAGTCACCCAAGCCATCGTAAGCAGCAAACTGGACTACGGCAATGCCCTCTACGCAGTAACCACGGCCAAACTCCAGAAGAGGCTGCAACGCATCCAGAACGCCTTCGCACCCCTCATCCTGGACATCCCCGCCACATCACAGGCCATCTGAGAGACCTGCACTGGCTCACAGTCAACAAGAGAATCACCTTCAAACTCTTCACCCACGCTCACAAAGCACTGCACAACACCGGACCAGAATTCCTCAACAGACGGCTCTCCTTCTACACCCCGACCCAGGATCTCTGCTCCGCCGACCTCGCCCTCGCAACCTTACCACGGGTTTGCAGAACTACAACCGGCGGTAGATCATTCTTGCACTCTGCCGCCAAGACGTGAAACACTTTTCCCACCCACCTGCGTCAGACCAAAGACTACCTTACCTTCAGGAAATTTCTCAAGACCTGGCTGTTCGAGCAGTAGCAGCAAACCCACCTCAGCGCCTTGAGACCCTCATGGATGAGTAGTGCGCTTGACAAATTCCTGATTGATTGATTGAGAACATACAAGGTGATGAAACATAATTAGCATGTTTACTATAAGTCTGTGCACTGTAAAATGGAACCGTAGTAAGATAAGTGAGAGTCACAAAATATGCCTATGGTCATAGTAATACCTAGTCCACCCAGAAAATGATTAATGTGTGCTCAGTTGGGTCATAGTACCGCAGTTTAGTTCTCTCTAGTTGTACGCATTAAATAGTCAAGAACCCTCGTACTTTAATACTGACATCAACTAGCAAGCTAGTGCAAATAACTATTAGTACAGGTTCCTCCCTACTGCCTGAATTCTGATCCAGCATTCTATAACATTGGCACCAACCGCTTAACTAGTGCTTACTCATTCCTAAATGATGGACATATGCACGTTCTGTGATAGAACACAGCCACTTAATAATTGATATTATTAGCACTTGATATGCTTAACTGACTTTGCTGTCCAGTCAAGCGATGCTCTTAATAGTTATATAGCAACATTCATGGTCAATCTGAGCTCAGTTTAACACACCCATCAAAGAAGGCAGTTTATTTCCCAAAGAAAATTAATTTCTTCAGTGAAAGAGTGGCTCACAGTAAAACAGAGTGATTCATCAGAATGTTTGGCCTTATGACTCCACCATTTATGTGAGTCATCTTGGTAAATGTTTCTTCTGACCAAAGAACCTTTTATCTTAGGACTCCGCCTCTCTATGGTATCATTCAAAGTTCCAACAAGAGGAAGGGTTTAACTTGAGCTCATCCCTGTTTTCACTTTAAAGTTTTACTGGCGGTGAGGCCGACCGTGTTCAAGAGTAGCGGCGCACAGCCAGAGGTTGCAGCAGGCTCAACTTCTGGGGGCACAGAATACCTCCGCAGAGAACGTAAAGTCTAACACCTGACACAAGTAAAGGAGCCACCTACTTTGGAGATAGTTTGTGGGAGTTTTCCAAAGAGCATGGCACATCTAAAGAGGAGACTTTTGCCCTCCTCTGATGGCCCTGCCGAGCCTACAGTAGTAAGAGTGAGCTGATTAAAAAAAAAAAAAAAGCAATGAGTTTATCCTCAATTTGTGATGTTAAATTTAGAAGTTAAAGTAAATGTTTAACATAGAGAAGAAGTTAGGATGTCAACAGCTGGTATATTGTGCAGCATCATATTCCAGGTATTTAAGTGAAATGAAAGATTCCTTAAGGCCTAAATACCCGTCACGGATGAAGTTGATCCTGAAATGATGGTGTGTCCTGGCTTATTATTTGTGGGTGTGTCCCTGTATCAATGTAAACCTGTCTTTACATACAGTGAAAGATCAAAAAGGTGATAGGTGGAATGCCACACCTCTTATGAACAGGAACAAACACACTTCCTGGCAGTTCAGGTGGACTCTCCCTATTGGAGCAGGGCCAAGACTGATTTGCATATCGTTGCTCCCCGTCTGATGTGGACCAGTGGGCAAAACAAATATGGGCTAAAGAAAATATGGAAAGGAGTGTGGCCATACGCGATTGCCAGTGGTTAATACTTTTGCAAGCATTCAATTCACTACCTTTTGTTTTAATGTGACAAAAGTGCTAGAGATGTGCCCTGATGTCGGTGTTCACTGTGCATAAGTTCCAAACTTTATTGCACCGATGAGGCTGGAGTAGATTGAAACACATTTGGGATTGCTCATGAACATATCCCAAAGGGAGGTGGCCAATTCCCAGGGAAGCTGACAATATTGACACGTAGCTGCTCCCCATCTGGATCACACCGTGGGCAAATAAAAACAATTGGCTGAAATGCGTCCTAAGAGATTGCAAATAGCCTTTTACTCCTGTTCTCTGCACACAGTAACCTTCCCAGAGAGGTCGCAGCACAGGGAGAAGACGACTCGAAATGAATGCAAGAATTACCACATGCAGAAGTGTGCAACAGAGCGGAAACGCCCGGGAACGCCACAGTACTTAACTAGGGGACGTGTTAAGGACGCGTTAGCAAAGCCTGCAATTTAGGGCTCGGCATGTCACCGTTAGCACTGAATCACTTGCCGGGGGACGGACAATCATGCCTTCCAGCCCAGTTCTCTTTCAGAAGGGAGCAGAAGAAACGCAAAAAGACTAGATGCTACATCCAGATGTGGGCCTATTGTTGTCACATCCGTCCTTCAGCACAGTATGAAGTCAGACTAGCATCGGGTACAATCAAACGCTGGGGCAGGGGGCAAACTGTTCAAGGCACTTCTGACTGCGCACCGAGAACGGGGCACAAAATCTGCTCCCTCCAGGGGTCAAATCAAGGACATTCATGTGCACCCCAGGAACGCCAGCGGAGTTTGCACCTGTTTACACTCCACGTTCTTTTCCAGCAAATGCCATTCCCTACATTTAAAAAAGAGCAGCAGACGATGTTCTCCAAATAATGCTAGATATATGCTCCCTCTTCCGTTCATAAAAAGGCACCGACCCAGTTCGCAGGACCAGCGGCCTCTTTATGCACAGAATCGCCTCCCTCTGGCGTTACACCCTGAATTCAGAGATTTTCGAAGGGAGAAGTCTTGCTCCTGTTAAAAAAAAGTCACCCTGCATACAGGAGGCGGATGTTACGTCATTCACGATTTAAGTCTTAGGGTGTGGCTATCAGGCAATGGAGAACAATACATGTTTTTAAGGGATTTTTCTGAAATATTTGCTGGCACATAACGATGCAATCCTGAGACAAAATTCTGGTTAGTAATTTGAGGAAGAGAGTTATTCATTTGGGAGGAGGGTACCCTTACCAGCTCAAACTCGCTCTGGTTGGGTCATCACCCAGTACTGAGAGAATATCTGTTCAACCCTGGTAGCGATGGCACAAGAGCAGGCAAACCCCATGGAAGTGCATGTTAAGTTCAAGCAGTACCAACAACTTCAGACTAAAGAACACAACATAATACAACTCTCAAACTAATTAAGAAAAACAGAGAACATTTAATGAGCAAAAGACATGTTGGAGATATGGAGACATATGGAGATATGTTTTTTTTTAACCCCTTAAGACAATATTATATAGATCCCCGTGGACAGATCTCAGGTTACACCAAGCAGGTTGCCCCCATCAAAGATTTTACTTTCTGACGTAAGGCATTATTGTCTGGCAGATGACCTGCCCGATGTACTACGCGTGCGTTGTAGCTTGTGGCACTGATGGGAAATTCATCATGTTTTCAGTCAATAACTCATCCGCAAAACTCTAAACATGGCCCTTAGTCTTTGACTGCAGTTAAAATTCCTTCTGGTCAGTCCCACAGAACCTACATGCCAAGGAAAGGCTACTGGGCACCAAGAGCCTCTCCAGCCAGCTCTCCTCCAGAGACCAGTCTTATGTGGTCAGCTGGTCTCTCATGGAATCAGGAGTCTCTCTCTTTTTTGGGTCCCTGAAGCAGGCAAACAGGAGGCCAGCCACGTGACCCTTGGAGAGCACTTCCAGTCCCTGTGTGCTCACAGATGTCAGAAGCCACTGAGTCCTTTTGTGAGCCTTCCCCCCCACCCCCCCAACAGTCTTACGGCCGCAGGGCCACCTTCTTCAGTTAAAATATTATCTGGTCCAGAAATATTCTGAGGTGGTGATGAGTGGGGTGTCAGATTTATCCTTTTCACTAGCCAGGGATCAGAGAAAGTTTATCACCCAATTCTATTTTCTCACAATTTACCCACCTCTATATCTTTCTGTAAAATTACCCAAGAGCCCCTGTTTCAACATGGCAGAACCCAGCTACCCCCCGAGAAGACAGAACTTCTGTTTCAGAATGCCTGTGTGTCATTTCCATGGTTACAGTGCACTTATGAGAAATATTCAATGACTAGTGACACTTCTCCTTGAGTAAACCAAGCAATGAAGTGCACCGGAAGAGATAAATATCAGAAATTATCCCTTTTGAGCAATGAGAAGCTCTAGAAAGATCTTGCTGCAAAAACCTAAAATGGAAGTGTTGGACTTTTTTGCTTATGCAGGGTCATCCCCAATCTTTTTGCCTCCTGCCTCCTATTTTTTCTGACCTGTTGCTGTTGTTTTTTTTTTTAACTCTGAGCACTTTACCACTGCTAACCAGTGCTAAAGTGAATATGCTCTCTGTGTAAATTGTATTGTTGATTGGTTTATCCATGATTGGCATATCTGGTTTACTAGTAAGTTCCTAGTAAAGTGCACAAATGCTACTAGTGGGCCTGCAGCACTAGTTGTGCCACCCACGTAAGTAGCTCTGTAATCATGTCTCAGACCTGCCACTGCAGTGTCTGTGTGTGCTGTTTTAACTGTAAATTCGACTTGGCAAGTGTACCCACTTGCCAGGCCTAAACCTTCCCTTTTCTTACATGTCAGACACCCCTAAGGTTGGCCCTAGGTAGCCCAAGGGCAGGGTGCAGTGTATGGTTAAGGTAGGACCTATAGTAATGTGTTTTATATGTCCTGACAGTGAAATATTGCTGAATTCGACATTTCACTGTTGCAAGGCCTGTCCCTCTCATAGGTTAACATGGGGGCTACCTTTAAATCAGATTAAAGTGTAGATTCCCTTTGGGAGCAGATGGACATATGGAGTTTGGGGTCTCTGAGCTCACAATTTAAAAATACATCTTTTAGTAAAGTTGATTTTATGATTGTGTGTTTGAAAATTTCACTTTTAGAAAGTGGGCATTTTCTTGCTTATACCATTTCTGTGACTCTGCCTGTTTGTGGATTCCCTGTCTGGGTCAGTTTGACAGTTGGGCTGGTTGCACCTCACACTAGACAGTGACACAAAGGGAGCTGGGCTGTAGTCTGCATTTCCTGATGAGCCATCTGTGCTAGGAGGGAGAGGAGGAGTGGCCACTCACACCTGAAAGGGCTGTGCCTGTCCTCTCACAATGCAGTCTCCAACTCCCTGGTGAGTGTCTGGGGCCTGGCCTGGGCAAGGCAGTATTTCACATTCAAAAGAGACTTTACTTTGAAGTAGGCCTAAGGAGAAATTGGGTATAAGAAGGGCACCTAAAACCACAGACTTTAGAAACACTTCTGGAACCAAGAGGAACCTCTGCCTGGAGAAGAGGTGAATAGCTGAGGAAGAAGAGCTGCCCTGCCTGTGACTGTGCTTTGTGGAGCTATCCTGCAGTTGCTGCTTCTGACAGAGTAAGAGGGCAAAGACTGGACTTTGTGTGCCTTCCATCTTGAGAAGAAATCTCCAAGGGCTTGATCTAGAGCTTGCCTCCTGTTGTTTGAAGTCTCAGGGACAACAAAGGCTTCTCTCTGCCAGCACCTGGAGTCTCTGGAGAGACACCTACTCCTACTGTGCCCCATCCAGTTCCTGGGACCCTGAAAGGAGAAGCTGGTAGCCTAAAGACAAGGAAATTCACGCACAGAGAGACGTGTGGGGAAAAGATTGACGCAACTCCGATCTGCGGCTGAAAAAACGACACACCATCGGCTCCGCAGCTGAGAAAACGACGCTTGCAGGAAACGCGACCGAAGAATCGACGCACAGAGCAGGAGAAACGACGCGCAGCTTCGCTGACGGAGGCTGGGAGATCACAACCTGCGGGGATTTCGGATCATCGTGCAGCTGGATTTCCGATACGCGTACCGCTGTGCGGAGGTATTTTTGATGCACACCCACCCGTGAGGATTCTTTTTGACGCACACCCGCCCGTGCGGGGTTATTTTTGACGCGGACCAGGTACATTTTCACGCTAGCAGCGCTAGTGTGTGTTTAAAACTACTTAAAGACTCTTTTTGCATTTGTATTGATAACTTGACTTGTGTATGGTGGATTTTTGTCGTTTTGGTCTTGTTCTGTTTAGATAAATATTTCCTATTTTTCTAAACTGGTGTTGTGTCATTTTGTAGTGTTTTCATTAAGTTACTGTGTGTGTTGGTACAAATACTTTACACCTAGCACTCTGAAGTTAAGCCTACTGCTCATGCCAAGCTACCAAGGGGGTAAGCAGGGGTTAGCTGAGGGTGATTCTCTTTTACCCTGACTAGAGTGAGGGTCCTTGCTTGAACAGGGGGTAACCTGACTGTCAACCAAAGACCCCATTTCTAACAGGAAGGTTACTTATCTACTACCCCTTCCAGAATCTCAACATGAATAGCCGGCTGGTGTGCCTGCTTGAGGAATATGGCAAGTCTTGCTGACAAACATAATTAAGTTGAGCGTCTCTTTGGAGTCGCGCAAAGCTTCATGGTGACAAATGTTTTTCCTTTTTGATGGATAATTACTTTCAAAATAATGATTTGCATATGCACAGTGTTTCCATTTGCCGGCATGGACCTTGGAGCACTATACAGAAGTAAGATAGTCTCTCTCTCTCGCTCTCCTCACCCATGATTGGATTTTACAAGTGAGTTTTCACCAGATATATGTAAAAGGAAAAAGAGTGCATTTTCCCATTAGTTTCTTCAACTTGGAAGATGTATTGTTCATTTACGGTGTACCTTAAGATGAAAGACCAAATTACATTGTTCTTTATGCCTATGTCTCTGTCCTCGCTCCCACACACTGACAAACACTGCCCACTGCACCTCTTTAGTGCTCTGCTGGGCTCTCACCTGCACTTCTAGTTGTCATCCCCACTGCAGTGCCAGGCTGAGTCAGAGAGTGTCTTTAACGGGGTTCTTGGGCAGCCAGGGGGTTACAGTGAGCAGCAGGCATTGCTATAGGTTGTGCTGAGAAAGGCCTGCTAGCTTGCCTGATTGCTGCAGTGCCACTCACTGGCACCTCACTAGGCTGCCCTCTCTGGTTTCTTAGCCTAACCTTCACATCCTTGGTCAGGCCCTCGCTCTCACCTCGGGCTCTGTTTTTTTACTATTGTGTGGGCAGCCTGGCACTTGTGTGTGCCTGCAGGAAAGGAAACATGGATCCTCAAAGCTGCAAATGTGCACTGAGGTGTAAATGTTAAAGTTGTTGACACTGAGGTATCACGCAAAGCTGGTTGGTGTTGAAATTGATGTGTGACATGATCACTATGAATCAATCATGTCCTGGTGTCAGAAGTTAGGGTGGCAGGAGTGCCATGTAAGACTGCTCTCCTCCAGTGGCGCTGACCATGAAAACATTCTGCAGTATACCGCGTTACCCCGGGTTGAGAGGGTCTCTGCAGGCATGGGCAGCATTGGATAACAAGCTAGCTGTCTGCTTGTTAAGCCAAACTAACTCTAGCAAATGTGTGCCCACAACAAAATGCACTGCCGGATCCACATGAAGCTGGGTCCAGCACGCTTGCTCTTTGTGGATTTTATTGGTGGCCCCTGGATTGCGGCCATATCCGTATGGCTGGGGCATTATCCAGGCTCACAATTATTTTGTATCTTTTTTTAAAAGGAACAACTGGCGCTGTTGGCTGCTCAGGCACAAGCTCAGCTTGACTTTGGTGATAATTTTACTTAGTGGCACCCGGGTCGAATTCATTCCTACATTTCATGCAAGCCGATACCCTTTGCCCGGATCCGTGTGGGGCTGTCCACAATAATTATGACCATGGCACTGCGACGCGCCGCTGATAGATAACATCAAGTGGTTGCCAACCAGGCTCACCGTGGTTCATGTGGGAATGATTTAATGATTTCCGGACCCCGGGGTGCCCACAGTTTATTTATGATATGTATTTACTTTTTTTAAGACAGCACACACACGTATGCTAATAATGCGCTTACTGCCTGTGCTCTCTCTGCAGCTCCTCGTAGCCCACCTTGAATGGTTCAGGCTGTGCCGTAAGGGCATGAGTAATGCATTTTAGTGTGCTGATGCGGACATCAGCACTAAAATACGTTAGTCTAACTCCTGATGAGTGGTATTTGCACAGCTGGGGAAGGCCTGTCTTCTGCTCCTTTGCCACTCCCCTATTTAGATGAGATCTCCTCCCACATGGTGAGGGCAAAACTGGTTTCTTCCCTCCCAGTTGAGGAACCAGACTGCCTGACAGGTTCCTGGAAATGTATGGGAGAAACCCTCTGTGGCATCTTCAAGGATGCCAGTAGTAGAAGTAGTGTGTCCCAGCTGTATATATTAGCACTATCCCAGTGGGCGTAAAAGCATACTTTAGAGGTAACTTATGAATCTATGAAATAAGCTTCTCCAACACGGCAAAGGCACTTTTGCCTGCCAGTATGTCACTGCAATGTGTTTAAGCTGCAGCCAGAGAGAGCATAGTGGTGTCCCAGGGAGATATATATTTTTCCCTATTTGTGAGTCCCACATATGACATTTAACTTCCACGCCACAGGTAGACCAACTGTGTGAAACCAATTTTACCAAAAACATTTTAAGGCTGGAGCACAAGAACTGGGGAAATGATCAGCAGTGTCACAGGGTACATGATTATAAAACCAGCAAAAATAGATCAAAATAATGTTGAAATAACAGGGGTGAGAGAGGGCAATCACAAAAGGTAAATTTACTAGAATGAAGTAATATACTCTGGTACAGAACTGATCATGGTGAAGGTAAGAAAGCATCAAAAGATTGTGTTAAGAATACTAAGATCAATCGTGAACATTAGTGCATTTGCAGAGCACCATTCCATTGCTCTTTGCTTTAACTCATCTGTGGGTGTTATAGTCTGAGATCACCCATTTTACAACCAACCTTCGACCCAAGCCAAAAGGAGCAGTGTAGTCTGCATTCCTATAAACAGGGTAAAGGTAACTCTTGGTGTTTTCTGTCCTTGTTGTCCCTCACCGCTGAAACTTGTCCTTTGCAAAATACAACAAACAAGCAAAACAACATTGGCACAATATTACTCAGAGTGATCATAAATTGTTCAGAGTAATTCAAGTCTGTTCATCCATCCTTTTTAGGGTCGAGCCTGTGTTGCATGCGCTCGCGCATGCGTTTCGCAGGGAGACTCTTTTGCATTTATAAAAGGGCTCGGAGCCCTGTCAACTTCACATCAGTGTTTTTTATTGGTTGGTGGGCTTCCCTGATAAAATCTGCTTGCTTTCATTAGTCGAAGGCACCCATATGGCATGCCTTTTCCGGTGGCTAGCCCTCCTCCGGCGCAGCGACCAAGTACAGAAAACATGCGAGGCTCGCTGTTTTCCATCGGGCTCGTGGACTTTTTTTTCTCAAACTTACGAGCCCGATCTCGCTTGGCAGAAGTCGAGCGCTTTACATACTTGATTTCACATTTTCGGGTTATGTACATAAATGCACTTTTGCCCGATAGGTGAAAAGTCGGGTTAGGAGTTTACAACGCGATCAGCTCTAACATGAGCAAACGCGAGACCCGATGCATTGTAAATGCTTGTTTGTTTTGCTTAGTGAGTCAACCTATGTGCCAAAACTATCCCTAGTTGTTGACCCCCCCAAACTTGCTAATAATGAAGCATGCCAGGGATCGCCCACATTCCTGCACAGAGGGGTAGAGGCCAATAATTTGAGCTCACCAAAATGGATTTCTATGCACTTCACACTATTATGTAGAGCAAAAATGGATGAGAATGCTTCCCTTCCTAGAAGTAATGAGCAGTAGCTAAGATGAATTCAAACACTTGCATTTATTGCTTTCATTTCTTTCTCGGTGAACTGTTATCTGATGCATGTCCAAACGTGGGACCCTTAGCTAGCCGCCCCTAGGCACTGTACAAGAACCTCGTGAATGAGGCCCAATAAGGCAGAACATGTGTGTGGTGTTAGTTGAGTTCCATGCATGGGTGTGTTAATCTGCATACAAGTGGTCCTCTTCTATAACACTTCCCTTTTTAGGCAAAATACAACCCAGATTACAAAAAATATCTACAATAGCTCTTGTTCTTTTGAATTACCATTGTCTGCAGGTACAGGTAAGAAACCCTCAGAAGAAATGTGCTCTACTTAATTCTGACTATGTATGTCAAAGAGCAAAGTAGTTCCCATCTTTTGAAAGAAGCATAACTTTGTTGGCAGGGTACAGTATGCATAATACACCCCAGCTGCGCTATTTGGGGGACACAGCTGTGTGTTCATGCAGTTGGGTTTACTATGGTAAGACGCGATCCCCAAACTTGGTCTTAGCCCCTGAGACACAAAGGATTCTGGCTGTAGATAGCATATAGAAGAATAGTCCCCCAAAGTCTGCTTGTGTGCAGGCAAGACCGAACCAAAGCAATTAGCAAATGGGAACTAGGACTATAAAGACTGAAACCGTCAAGCAGTAGCTACTGAATGTTATGCGCAAGATCTACCAATCACAAGCTTTGTCCCATGGAAACATGGCCATAAGACTTAGACTCCAACTTCAATGATATGACACTGGCAGTTAACCACTGAAAACACAAAAAGTAAAATAAGTGAGTAAACTCCAATTACTATAGAATAGTTCAGAGTTAACAAACTTAAGGTCGGCGTGCAAATGAAAGCCGAACTATGCTTTTTTGCAACTCCATCACGCTGTCAACTTTATTTACAATACATAGACCATCACCTATTGATACCAACTTCAGTGGTAAGCTGAAAGATTTAGTAACCACCATATCAAGGCAGTCGAATACATGGATGGCCCTACCCAAAATCTAAGTAGCAGCAAAGTAGTGTACACACCCTTCACTGCGCTGGTAGAAGGCCTCATCCAATGGGCAGGAGGCGCAGAAGAATCTGCAACCATCAAGCCTCCAGTAAATCTCACATTGTCTGAGCATAGGAGTATTGGGTTTAAAATACCAACAGAATCAAGATCCTTCCAAAATCAAAACACACAGCAAATAACTACGAGATAATTGAAACTCTTAAGCTTATGCCAGACAACTTTCAGAACTGACAGCCAAAACAAAAAAATACACTAATTTAGTTAGACCGCCTGGGCCAGCAGATAACTAAAGGCACATCTACAAAAGGACACAAGAAGCTGACAAAAAGTGCTTTACACTTTAGTTGGGTAAGTCAAATGAACAATTTGAAAACTAGAACACAACTGACAAAGACTATGGCCAACAGGAAAAATTTAAATACAGGACTCAAAGACAAAATCAATTGTTAATAAATAATGAAAAATGAATGAACTTAACAACAGACTAAAGGCCCACACACCATAAAAATTCTGGAAATTACTATAGGAGGCAAAGGCAACAGCACTGATTGTTGCTCAACAATAGTTCCCATTGTCACAAAACGTTGCTGAAAAATAGATCAAGAGAACCAGAACAAAACACAATATTTTTATAAGACTAACAAGCCTAGGAGGAGCCCTCAACCTCTCTACTCCTTCCAACATGACAACTAGCGAACATTCGGTAAGTACAATTGCTTCAAATAAACCTTGACGCTCTCTAAATTACTAAGCTTCTCCAATCAACTTTATAGAAATAGTTTACTTATCTACAGTTTCCTGTATGCTTAATTCTATCACTTCTCCACAACAGGGGACAATATAAAGTAAAAATCAAAAACGATCATAAGAGAGTACAACTCATGCTTTTACTACACTTATTTTTTTATTTTTACAATGCATGCCTATACCATGCAAGTAACTATAAAAAAGGTAAGTGATACATACACAAGTGTGTGTGTGTGTATATATATATATATATATATATATATATACACACACACATATATATATATATATATATATATATATACACACACACACACACACACATATATACAATTTTAATTTCAGGGGACCTCCAAAAAAAAAAAAAAAAAAACTTTTTATTGGGGGAGGGAACCACCCCAACCACCCTTTATTATTTACTCTTACCACCATATGCCCCTACCAAATCCTAAACCCTAAAAAATACTTTTACCACTCCATGCCCATACCCACCCCAAACCCTAAACTATACCCTTACCACCATATGCCCCTACCCGCTGCTAAATCCTAAAATACCATTACCACCCTATACCCTTAACCACCACCAACCCTAAAATACCCTTACAACCTGATACCTTTAATCACACATAAAACCTAAAAATACCATCACCAAATACCCTTACCCACTCCTAAACATTAAAAACACCCTCACAACTCAATTTTCTTTCCAACCTCTAAGCACTTTACCCCTACCACCCCATGCCCCTATCCACCACTAAGCACTAAAAAATACCCTTATCACCCTATGCCTTACCCACTCCTAAACCGTAAATTACCCTTACCACCGATACATGTACCCATCCCAAACCCTAAAAACGCCCTTACAGCCCAATACCCTTATTAGCCCTAAAAACGCCTATACCTACACCCACCCTTAAACATATATATTTTTCAGCACCGATAAAAACAAAGGTTAAAGTAACATTTTAGTTAGGTGAATATGTCTGTGACAACATTAGCGTTTTAAACTAAAAATACCACAGAACTCCACCAGTCCTAGTTAAGAGAGTTAACTATAACTTGCTCCCTTGCCATGCACTGCTTATGACCTCACATATTACATCACTCATGACATACGATAGGACATCACTGATGACGTCATCGGAGTGTGTTAGTTTGTTTCACATTTTACATAGTGGCGGGTAGCTATCATATTACTTTTCTACCTATTTTTGAACTGCCTCTGTTCAGCTAATGGGTGAAAGTGTTCACAAAAGCCATGTGCTCCTAATGCATCATCGGTGTGTAGAGGTGCTGAACGTGTTATAAATCTTTGCATTAAAGAGTAACGCTGTGTGAAGGCGACAGTTGACGACTTGTGTTCAGCATGTTCCACAGAAGTTTACATGTAAATATTGTAAGCAGCCTTGTGTTATGAGGCAGAATCGTCTAAGCATGACAATTTCTACATAACCCAGAAGACTGTCTGCACCAGGTACTAACCTAGGCACATGTGCTTCTTTTATTGCAGAAGATGAGATATCTGTAAAGGTTTCACCACAGTATTAGGGCCTGCAGCTAGTATAATCTTTAGCACCTTCAGACCTTGGTTATTTCAAGCGAATAGCATCTTTATTGTACAGCGTGTACACTGTTCTTGGTAGCTATTTTTAATACCCTGTGGTATATTTCTAATGAAAGTTTCACTGCCTGCAAACAAGGTTGTACAGAGTAAACTCTCTCCATGGAGTAACCACTGTTTACAATAACCAGTTTTCTACTCATATCAACTTAATTTCTCAATACAAGTTTGGTGACTGTGAGGGCTTTGATTCAAATAAAAAAGGTCCGTAGTAGGGCATACATTTTGGAACAGACATGGAGTATCTTGAGTAATTTGGCTTTCTTTGAACAGGTGTACACATATTCAACAACCTGTACAATGAGGGGTTCCCATATATCTGTGGATGATTGTTAATGTGAACTAGACTACCCGTGAAGTCAATGCGGCACTGAACACGTTTGCTGCACCTAAGGGAATTGTATCTATGATGGCATTAATGATGCTTCATATTATTCTGAGCTATTTTGTACTTACTTTCAGGTCTCGAATGCCATACTTGTTTATAGCGTAATGTGTACAATAAAAGCTTGGAAGATGTCATGACTGGTGTCATTTGAGATGTCATCAATGATGTCAAATTATGTCAAAGAAAATGTCATAAGTGATTTAATATGTGAGGTCATAAGGAGTGCATGAGTGGGGTACCCTGGTGATTTCTGTGGTTTTGCCATTACTTCAAAATGTTAATGTTGTCACTGACATAGTCACCTAATATAACATTACTTTAACCTTTGTTTTCTTTCAGTGAATTCCTAAGGCTTTTTTTTTTCCAAACAAACAGATCTTTTTATCACACCTAACTAGAAAGCAACTTTAAGCTTTGTTTTTTCAGTGAATTTCTAGTTTTTTTTAAACGTAATTATTTATTACATATGTAAAGCAACCCCTATCGTGCACGGGTTGAACCTGCTTTTCTTGCTCCTGCTTGTTTACATAGAACATCAGAGCAGTGCTGTCAGTTTAATCATTTTGATCATAACCTAAATCCGGTATTTATGAAGAAGCTACTTGTGCAGTCAATTCACCTAAAACTTTAGTGTGCATAGATATTGTTCTGTGAAGTCACCATCTTCACAGTGCTCTGCACTTCAGCAAAAGCAGTGGAATAATTCTGCTTAGTGCCAATCACAGGCTGCCCATAACCGCCTACATGGAACAATCTCTCAAACTCATGTATTGCTAATAGATGTTAGAGTCTAAGATTGATACTATTTAAATTACTGCGTCCCAACATTAGGATAGTACTACAACTTTACATCATTTCACCTTTGTGACAAGGCCCACTGCACCCCGCGCAGCTGTAATACAAGACTTACTTTAGTAGCCATCTCCAGTGTACGTATAGAGAAAACTATAATAATCTCCTTTCCCTTTGCCAGAGGACATTTGTTCAAAATGGAAGACTGGAGTACCATGAGAATTTCTTCAGTCAGCTTTAATTATCCCTCTGTAGTAGAAGTCGTAGGCTATGAGGATCATCTGCCCCTCATTATATAAACTACGTATGTGTAGACTGAATTGCTAGGAAAAAAACCAAGACAAAATGCCTCCAGATGTGGAACAACAAAGCAAACTTATTAATTAATATATCTGCCTGCAGTCCACATGGGATAGCACTATGCATGTACGTCCATTTAGTTTCACAAAATGTAGAAGTCAACAATTTGTAGAGAATCACTCTTAAGAACGTCTCAAGGAAGCGGTTGCAAAGTTCAAAAACCCCAGCAGTACTTGCAACTTTCTCAGTGTATTTGGAGGTTGCAAGTAGCAAACTTCTGTAAGGCGTCTCGTACCAATCCATTACCTCATAGGATAGTTCCTGTCCAAGGGATACGCAATCTTAGATCTTTGAAGGTTTATTGTATGTTTGTGTTAAGAGAATCACTATTCTGTCTACCCTATTCAAGTGCTGTTAAATCATCACCTTTAATGTATATTTCATCCATGTAGACAATACTTTAAAATATTCTTGTAAGAGCCACAATTCTCATCACAGAAAACCTAGGGCTTTTGTTATATGTTTGGGGCCATCTCGTATAAGCACAATGGATTCGGTCAGATGACAAAGCAGTAAGATACTCTAATTCAGGTGCTATAGTTTGACTAAAGAATCCATTTACGATATTGTGAAAAAGTGGATTATTAGTTGGGGTGACTGTGAGACTTCAAGTAATAATGTCACTAATCCATATCAGGTCCAGTTAGGTTTCTGTAAATGAAACCTAAGCTCAGCCTTGTGTAGCTTTGGCACACAGAATTCAGACTTAACTCAAAGGAAAACAAGAGTAAAGCATTTATTAATATCAAAATAGTCAATAAGACAGAAACACTAAAAAACAATAAAAACCACAGCACAATTTATAAAAATAGGGTATACTTTTATCTTCAGACACCAAAACGGCAAAAATCAGATGACGGAAACCAGAGTTATGATCTTTTCATAAACACTGCTTTGCACCCCAGAAAGTTTGGAAAAGTTTGAAAAAGTTGGCAAATCACTGTAGTTCACTCCCAATGGTAGTCTATGACCCTCAAATGGGAGGGTCTACGGCAAAATCAATATTTGAGGCGGACCACAATGAAAGTCCGTGGCAGATGAGGGTGCTGAGTTAGTAATGGTCAAGATTTTACCTTCGCACTTAAAATGTATCTGGTTCTTTTTCTCATTGACGGTGAGGTCAGTGGCGTCCTCTGCAGCTGGAATTCAGTGTAGGGTTTAATGTCAACAGATCAGCAAAGTCAAGAGCTCCGGTGAATGCTACCAGAAAGTAGCGGTATCTATGAGCTTAGGATTCTTCATTTAAAATACATTACGTTTGGCTCACAATTTGCAGTCCTAAGGCAAGAAACAGTACACTTTATCACTAGCCAACGATCCAGGGCAGAAAAGGGACTTATTGGGCGCTATGAGTGTATCTCTTCGCTACAACAGTGGAGTCTAAGGCAAGTCCATGGCAAATTGGTCATCTTGACACTTTGCAAGGGTTATTTAGCTTTTGTGTCCCTGAAGCTAAGCAGGAGGCTTGGAAATTAGCCCTTGGAGTCAACTCACTGGCCCTTGGCACAAGTGTGAGCAGGTCCAGCCCTGGTGGTCTGCCCTTCTCTTTCTGAAGTCCTGTCTTGGCTCTGTAGGTGCAACAGGTGCAGCCTTCCATTCTGAGGTCCAAAGGCTCAGCAGGTGCAGTCCTTCTGTTCTTTCTGGGTCCAGCAGTTTTGAAGGATGGAAGTCAGGGGCCCCACTTTTATGCCAAATTCGAGTTTGTGGGTGGGGAGGACTTACTAGCCCAAGGGGTTACAATTCCCACACAGTGACCCTACCCACTTTAACACCTATGACTGTGAGGTGGGCATCAAGCAATCCTGCAGTCTATCTATCTGACTAAATCTAAGATGTCAGGAACCTCCTTCCCTGGAACAGAGCCACGGGCACACACTTGGGTTGTGTCTAGTATAATGAGCCGCCCCTCCTGGAAAAATAGTCCTGCAATGGGTTACCCCCCTCTGGAGGAGATTCCAGCCTGTCTCCCTACACAAAGAAGCAGGCAAGTTCAGGTGTGACTTGCATTTGCTTCTCATAGGCAGTAGCCCCTTTGAGTTGGGCCATCTGTGGCCACCATCCTTGGGCCATCCTGACAGGAGAAGGTGTCACCTCCTTCTTCAAGCAGACCCTTTGTTTCCCTTCCTGGGAGTGCTTCATACCTCCAAGCAGGAGGTCTCGGGTGACAACTGCTTCAGTTAATCAGAAGTGGCTACTAGAGGTTTGGGGCAAAAAGACGGTGGCTTTCTAAAGGCACCGTTGCATTAAACGTTACCTCTCTGACTACAGCAGTAAGTCGATTTTAATGTAACAACTAATTTGGTACCTTCGAGAACTAGGTGTGGTGGTCCCAAATGGAAGTTGGCACTTATTGTGTAGGCAAGTTAAACTCCACGTAGGTCAATGGGGCTACCTGCCTTGCGACAGTGAAAATGACAATTTCAAGTTTTCAATGTCAGGACACGTAAAGTAAAAAAGAAATATGTCCTTCACTTTAATATTTAGCACCCTTTATTGTTGACTACTAAGGCCTTCACTAGGGGCAACTTACAAATATTAAAAAAGATTTTGACCTGGCAAAAGGGTTTATTTTTCCACGCTGAGTTGGCAGTTTAAAAGCTGCCCAACTAGGCTGCAGTAGCAGACCTAGAACCATGTTGTCACCTTGTCATAGTAGTGGTGGCACAAGACATGCTGTAGTGCACTAGTGGTATTTAACTTACTAACCCTGGGTACACTTTGTACCATATACTAGAGACCTATGGAGATGTTAAATATGTCTATCAGTGAGACTGTGTATATACAGAATGTGAAGGAGTGTTTGATCAACTCAGGACATTTCCATTGCTTTTTTTTTTATCACACAGGGTATTTGAATTGTGGGCTTTGGGAACTTTTAACAGGACAAAATCCACCCTTAAGTACTAAGTGAATGAAATCAACTCTAAATTATGACTAAACTACTTATTTGGAGTATTGGTGTTAAACCTTTAAGACACCATCCAACATTGTTTGTAAAAGTGTAATGAGTATATCTTTTTTGTGAGTATAACTTTTTTGTGAGTAAGTCTTATCTTCCTAGTTGTGTTATGTTTTGCGATATATTTATGTTTCAATGTCCGTGGAGTGCTTTAGCACACTTTTTTTTATATAACATCTTTTTATTAGGCATGCAGTAATCACAAGAATAATACATACCACAGCCGCTATCGGGTAATTAAGCAAATATATCCAGCAAATACAGTGGGCGCCAGCCCAGATAAGTACACTTTCATCAACAGAATTCTCTATCCTCTTAACGTACATCATTTGTAATGTTACATTGAGTGCCATATTCCGAGGCCATTACCAGGGGAGCAGTGCATGGACTTCCTCTATAAACATTCCATTTGCCCCATATCTTTCCCCATGTGCCAGGGCCACTTTTGCTCTCTTATACACCCCTTTCTCCGCCACTATACACCAGTCCATGACTCGTTTCCATTCTCTGAGAAGTGGTGCAGACATTGTGCCCCATGCACGGGCTATGTTTCATTTCCCAATCATTATTCCTAGGGTGACCCTAATACCTTCTTTGTGGCACAAGTCCACAGCCTCCCACACATTAAGGAGACACCACTTAAGTGAAGGAGTCAAGTCTCCACCACTGATCTCCAAAAGGCCTGAATCACTGGACAATCCTATGTAATGTGAAAAAAGGTCCCCTCTCACTCACACTGTTGACGACAGGCCGGGTCAGGTCTTTTACCCATTCTGACCATGGTATTACAAGAAAGATATGGTCTGTGTAATAGTTTGAGCTGCACCTGTCTAAATCATGCTTGGATCGCAGCCTCCTTAGGGGGAGGCTAAGGCTTCCAGTCAGTCTTCATCTGGCAGGTCTTCCAGGTCAGCCTCCCAGCAACTTCGCACATGAAGGAGAGTATCAGGGGTGTTATTGATTAGTTTCCGAAAGGTTAGGGAAATCGCTGTTTGGCTTATCTGGTCATCATTAGTCCATCTTCCAATGGTGATGATTATGGAAGGTACTCCTGTAGGAAGCTGGCTCTGTGTAGACTATATCAAAATGAGATGTGTGCACAGAGTCCAGGGGTTCCCCAAGAGGCTGGACAGAGGCAATAATAGATAATACTGATGCTCTAATTGTGGTATTGTAGTGGAGTAGTTAGGCTTATGAGGGGGTAGTGTTAAGCATTTGTTGTACACACACACAAGCAATAAGTGAAATCACACACTCAATCACTTAACTCCAGGCCAATAGGTTTTTATATAGAAAAATATTGTTTTGTTAATTTATTTTTAGAACCACAAAATTAATTTAGCAGGTCAGTACATTAAATGAAAGGTACTTTGCATAGTAATAGTTGAGAATTTGAATAGATTCAATATTGTACACACTTTTCATTAAATGGCAAAAAGCTACTTTAAAAGTGGACACAGTGCAATGTTCAACAGTTCCTGGGGGAGGTAAGTACAGTACAGTTTCAGATGTAAGTACCACACTTACGGGTTCAGTCTCCAGATTGAAGGTAGCCCACTGCTGGGGGTTCAAGGTAACCTCAAGTACCCAGCACCAGCGACACAGGGCCGGTGAGGAGCAGAGGTCAAACAGGAGCCAAAATAAAGTGGGCCCCTATGGCGACAGGGGGTACTCCTGTTCCAGTCTGCTTGCAGGTAAGTACCAGAGTCGTCGGAGGGCAGACCAGGGGGGTTTGGAGGAGTACTGGAGGGGCCCCAAGCAGGCACACAAACCACACACTCAGCGACAGGGTATGGGCATAGCTGGAGACCCCTTCAATGGCCATGACTGAGTGCAACTTGACCTCCCACGTAAACGGAACCCTGAGTGTCGTGGAGTCGACCGATACGCAGCGAGGAGATTGAGACAATCGCTCCCTCAGCACTTTCGGATGCATGGCACGGCAGTCCTAACTAGCCTTGGAGTTGGGCTTCTGCTCCAGGCACCACAAACGCACCAAGTGGGGGTCTGTCACCGACATTTGCCAAGGAGAGGCCCCACATGTTTTGAAACTAGACAGTTTCTTTGATGACATCCTCACACCAGGAGAAATATTTTAACGAGTCAACAAAAATTCGAAAAAGACTAATCAAAAAGCGACTGAGGGGTAGATCAATCCGGATCAGCTCTATCTGGATCGGAAAGGAAAGAACAGAAATCAGCAAGACAAGGTGGCGCCTATATAGACTGTGCACGTCACTTCTGGTGCAGAGCCGAATTACACCACCTACCGGTGAGCAGGGTTACTGCTTGAAAATCTTCCAGATCCAGTCTGACGCCTGGGGATATTCAAAAGCAATGAATCTGCGACTAGAATTCTCTATCCGATATGCTTGCTTGTTCTTTATTTGTTCAACTACCCTATCACATGGTGCTGACCAGTTAAAAGCCACTTTTTACTGCTGATCTCAAGGTTGCCTGATATGCTTACTTATTGTTTAGTTGTTCAATTGCCCTGCCTTCCAATTAAAAGCTTCCATTTCCTGCCCCAGTTTCCTGCTGGCAACGGCCTTCTCATTGACAGGACATGCTTAGTAATCTTCTATTAGGGTCTTGCACGACAAGCTATAAATACTGCTATCAAACACGAGAAAGAGCTAGTGTCTCCTGTCAGCACCGTCTTTGGTTTCCAAGCCCCGCTGCCTGTGACTTTGAAGCTGGGGGCCAGCAATCACTTTTGGAACTCTGTCCCTTTCTGATATCCTCCAACAATCTTGAACCCTGGAACCTGGTAACTAAGCTAGCACTGCTGTGCCCTCATCTACTTAACTACGACTATCATACTCTCACGGGTACGTTCAAGTGATTCCTGCCAATCACATGGACCTCAGGTTAGTGCACTTATCGGGCACTTCAAGTTTTGGTATTCCCTGTTTCCTCAAGGATACTCCAGCAATTTGAGTTTGAATTAGAAACCCTTGGCTACAGAAAAAAGACTAGATGTGGATAGATAATGATTTCTGAACCATTTGAGCAGAGGCTAAGGAACATGTGCTCAGGATCAGTGCAGGGGTCAGTGCTAAAGAGCCCTGCACATGGACTTAAATTTATTATAGTAATTCTTGTTTGATATGTTTCATTGAGGACCAGCACCTCAGGCTGACTGTAAAGCATTCATGTATGGTTTTCTAAGTTGATTTTGTCCTTGTTGCAGTGTACATCTCTTGACTGAAAGAGAGTGCCCTTGACAGTAGAACTTGAAGGGTCCTGCTGAGAACGGTGAACACCAATCTGCCATCATTTTCATGGGACCTCCAGGCACACCAGAACCATCCCTCGCTCTTTCTCCCTACAAAACCACCTACCCCCAGGGTTAGACACTGGTGTCAGTAATCTCTTCTCACCTGGGATACTCCCTCAAGGGGGAGTGGTGGAAGATCTTCACCTCTGCAGTAGCCCTGGGAAATCAGGTGAGTGGTCCTTGGTGTAACAACAGGAATTGGTGCCACTGGGTTTCCCATCAGCCATCTGCATAGAAAATACATCACTTCTGACTTCTCCCTACTTCACTCAACTCTTGAGAGCGCACAATGGTACAGGCATCCACGGCAACGGGCAAACACAGACATGGCAATTGTCTGTTTAGGTCTGAAAGGTCCTTGAGCCAAAACCCCTGTACCAGTGAAAACTACAGGGTATAATTATTATGTGCCTCACTCATCGCCCCATACTGCTGAGAGCAATGAGCACACCTAGAGGTAAGACGACCATCACACTCACATAAGATTTGTGCAACATGTAGACCCACCATCATACACATTCCATTAACTTCCACACACTCTGAAACTACAGAACATCCACTTCAACTCATGCTCATTAATGCTTGTTCTGCAGTACCCCTTCTCACCAGACATCACAGACCCCTTCACCTTTCACAACATTAACACCTTTTTCACAACAGAAACGTTGTTTACGCCCACAGTTATTGTTCTTCCCTCAGGATACAGAATGCATTGCATGGACCGTGCACACAAGAAGGGGGAAGGCCTCGCTGTCGTCCTTAAGTTCTCCTGGTTCTGCATATAAGGGAATCCGGTAACACAACACGCAACTCCATGGAGCTGCTGACAAGCCATTTTATTGTCTGCAACTCAAACCACCATTTACAGGCCTCTCAGGCAAAACAAGCCGTTCACTGATGAATTGCACTCCCACTTATCGTACAGATAAACTGCCCATCACTGGTGGTTCTCGTCACACCCTCAGACACGACACCACCACATGTCAAGTGGTAAAAAAAATGAAAAACAAGATGCAATTACTTTTCCACCTAATCATACAGGATCTAGAACAAAATTCCTGTATTGATAAGGAAAACTCGAACGCTGCTCAAATTTAGTGAAGAGTTGAAGACTCACTTCTTTAAAGTAGACTACATCACAATGCGTTAACAAGTTCACAACTCTGCTTCCTCTCACATTATTTGCCTTTGACCATGTACAATGCAATGCCTTTTGACTAGGTTTGCGTTAGAGATACTATTTAAATTAGTGCAAACGTAAAGTTTCCAGTATTAGTATCAGCCAATTTATAGTGATTACATCCACATCCAGCAAGTGTTTCGCAGCCAAGCCGCTTTCTCAAGGCTACTTGTTAGACTGTTTTAATTAGCCTCTAATTTAAGTGATTAAGGGCAGTTTTTACTGGAACTTGTGCCTTTGATTATCTTTATGGTGGCTATGGTCTGAATTGGGAGATCTTGGTGGAAAGGACTAGAGTCTGAACTGGTTGATAGAAAAGCATCCCAACACTAGATTATTTTACTTGGTCCGCCATGGTAGAGGTTGAATTGTAGACTGTCAGAGTTAATTTCTGTTCCCAGCTGTTTGAGAACTGATTCCACTGAACCGCCAGACATTGCTGCAATGGCTTTATGAAGTCTGGCATAGGAACTATGAATATACAAAATGCCATTGAACCTACAAGAGACAATATCTGTTGTGCTGTAGAATGAGGAGTTTTCCATAGATTGAAACACTTCAGACGGATAGATGATGGTCTCACCTTTGAAGGATACACTTTTGCAGAATGGGTATCCAAAATAGCTCCAAGATAATGTATTTTTTAACCAGGTAGGACGCTGATTTCTTTACATTGCTTTAAGACCTAGACTTGAGAAAGTGTTGAGACACATTTGGAAATGTTTTAGGGCGGTTTCTGAGGAAGGACTCTTCATTAGCCAGTTATCCAGGAAAGAGTAGATAACATCTTTAATTTCCTTAGATGTGCTGTGATGACAACCATGCATTTCAAAATAGTCCTCAGAGCCGCCCTTCAGACCAAACGGTAGGACTCCTAATTGAAGCTGCTTGGAGTCTACGATGAATAGAAGGAGAAGGAGATTTTCAATGCTTCATTATGATCGGTACATGAAAGAAAGCATTTTGAAGATCTATAGCACACATCAAGTTCCCCTGATGTAACAGGGGATAGATTTGATATAGTGCAAGCATCCTGAACTTTTTTATTTGTAGGAATTTGTTCAGTATTCTTAAATCTAAAATAGGTAATAACACGTCTTTTGCTCCTTTTATCTGAACCACAAAGCACCAGGAATTAATTCCCAATCCTCTTTGGTAGCTTGGAACTTCTCATACAACATTTTTCTGTATCAATATGCTGACCTCCCTCTGCAGTAGATCTAGCTGGTAAGCTGATGTTCTGGCTGGTGAAGTAGGAGGGGGTCAGAAGCAGAGAGAACAGCCACCCTGAACAATCTGCTAGAACAATTGGTCTATGGTGTTTTTAACCACTTTTGAGAATAATTGCTTATGCTTTCTCCTACCAGAGTGGTGAAACAGGAAGAGGAAGTCATTACTTTGCAGGAGGTTTTCCTGCAGATGCAGACTGTTGTTGTTTCTGACCTTCTCTTCTTCTTGAAAACCTTCTATGATACTATGCTTGCTTTGGCTGTTGATGCAATCAGTGAGGGGTTGAACCCTCTGCTGGAAGTAACATCTATCACATGGCCTGTATTGTCTTCTGAACTCTTTCCTCTTTTCCAAGCCAACTGCTTTTTAATGTCTCCATCTCAGACTTCGAAACATCTCATCATCTGCATGTGATCCAAATAATGTTGTACCCGAAAAAGGCAAATTTAAAATTCTTTGTTGAGCTTCTGGTTTCATACCAGTCAACCTAAGACAAGAGCTGTGTCTGGTGAAGATGCCATGACAGTACCCATGCACTGCTAGATCAGAAGTATCTGCTTCTGCCCCAATTTTTTGGTTCAATACTAGCATTCCCTCATTAAGGACTTCTTGGAAATCCTGCCAATGTTCAATGGCTAGTTTTTCAGCATACTTATAAAGGGAATCCCAAAGAGTATGATCATACCATCAAAGAGAGCTGTTGCACTTGCTGCCTTCATTATGGTAGCAGATGTTCCACACATCTTTCTACATATGGAGTCAATCCTTTTGCTCTCCTTATCAGGCTGAGCAGTGTCCCGTTGGCCCCGCTACCTCCTAAAATTCCTGCTGCCACCGTCATGAAGACTAAATTGTAGATTTGGGGCTCAGGCAAACACGCAACTGAGGTATGGGACACCATCACCACCCTCGCACCTGCCTTTATCTTCCTCACAGAGACCTGGCTCAACAACACCTCTGGTCCCAACATCACCACAGCCACTTCGACGGATCCAAGATCACCCACCGCAAACGTACCAACAAACCGGGAGGAGGCATCACCATTTTACACAAGGAATCTATATACTGCAGAACCTCAGCAGACAGCAACACACCAATCACGAAGCACCTCAATTTTTGACTCAGCGTCGACAGCAACACCACCACCAAAGGAACTCTTGCCTAGAGACCCCCAGACAGCCCTAGCTTCTGCCACACCATTCCAGTAATCATTGCCACTCCAGCCATCAACATCGACCACTACATCTTCCTCAGAGACCTGAATTTTCACCTACAGGATCCAAACGATACCAACACTGCCAACCTCATAGACAGCATGGAAATCATCGGTCTAAGACAGTCAGTTACTGTCACCACCCACATCGCTGCACACACAATAGACCCCATTTTCACCTCAAGCAATAGAATCAAATAAAGCCCCACCACTGAAAACACCTGGACCGACCACTTTATAGTCCACTTCAATTACCTATTCACATCTGGTAGAATACCTAGAACACCTACCACCTCACATCATAGTTGGAGCATGATATCTGACAACCAACAGACTAATTATCTCAACACACACCACCCGGACTCCTCAGACCAGTCACCGGCACCACCACGGATAACAACAGACATCAAAAACTTCACCTCATGGATAGTCAACTGCACCAACCTAGTCGCCCCCATTAAAACTTCCAAACCCAACAGACCCTCCAAAAAGGCCAACTGGTACACGCAAGATCTGTGCTACGCAAAACGCAACTGCAAACTAGAGAGGAAATGGGCAGCTCCAAACTCTTCAACAACCAAACTGCCTTCAAGAACACATTCAACCAGTACCTTAATCTCCTAAAAAGTTCCAGGCTACAGGCCTTTGTCATTCATATCCAGGCCAGCGCCAATCACAGCAAAGAATACTTTAACATCGTCAAGGAGTTCGCCAAACCAGCAGCACAAAAGAACACCGAGACGACAACCTGAAGTGGACATTGTTTCTCTCCAGAAGTACCCAGAGTCGTCCTCCTGCCATTCACCTCGCAACCCAATCTCATCATATGTGGAGTCCCCCAAGGATTCTACCTCAGTCCCACCTTCTTCAACATCTACATGACCCCACTGGCCAACATCGTACGAGGCCACGGACTAATCATCATCTCCTAGGCAGACGACACGCAGCTGATCCTCTCACTATCCAAAGACCATGTCTAGCCACGGCCAACTTCCACCTCTGCATGAACAACATCGCTGACTGGATGAGGGACAACTGTCTCAAACTAAATACTGATAAAACCAAGGTCCTGCTGTTCCGCAATACCACCTCACTGTGGGATGACTCCTGGTGGACCATGGACCTAGGCCCCCATCAATGGCAGAATATGCCCGCAACCCTAGAGTCCTCATCAACAATAAATTAAACATGAAGAACCAAGTCAACGTAGTATCCTCCTCCTGTTTCCGCACTTTCCTATTGCTCCGAAAAATCTTCAAGTGGCTCCCCACCGACACAAAGCACACCTGCACACAGGCCCTCGTCACCAGCCACCTTGACTACGGAAACACACTCTATGCCGGACTCACCAAAACATCAAAAGACTTCAAAGTCATCCAGGACACAGCAGTCAGACTCATCCTCGAACTACCAAGGCGAACCCACATTTCCTCACACCGCATGAATCTGCACTGCTTCCTTGTAAACAAACTGGGCCCATTTAAGCTGCTGACACTCACCTACAATGATCTAGATATCCAAGGCTTCAACCACAGACTGAACTTTCATCACCTACCCAGACCCCTGCACTCCGCCTCCATCTGCCTCGCCCGCACCCCCGCATTCGCAGAGGCAGCTACGGAGGACATAACTTCTCCTACCTAATAGTAAGATCCTGGAACAGTCTCCCCATTCACCTAAGGACCTCTCCCTCCATCCAGGACTTCAGAAAGCAGCTCAAGACCTGGCTCTTCGATGAGCTCCTTCCAAGACCTACACAGTGCCTGGATACGGTCATGGGTGATAAGTGCGCCATACAAATTCATGACTGATTGACTGAATTAGATTAATACCACTTCAGTTACAACAAAGCTCCAGGGTGCCATAAATATAGGAAAACAAAGCTTCTAGGCAGCTTTAATTTTCAGAAGCCGTAACTGGGAAAGTAGGAATCTGAAATTATGCCATCATCATATGTCAGTGACATTAGAATAATATGCCAGAACATAAGAGTATGAATGTCTCAATAAATATTGTAACTATGGCCGCTAAGGATACCGAGAGAGAACTGAAATTAATGGACAACAAACTTGGGATTTTGAAATCTAAGCTTAGTATATCACAGAAAAGGCTAGATGCAATTGAAGCTCAAATACTGGAGCATCCTGATTGGGACTGTAAATTGTGGGACCTGTTTAGAATGATCACTGACCTGCAAGACAGACGCACAAGAAATAATATACTTATCTTTGGACTCCCCGAATAAGAAGGAGTGGATGCAATAGGCCTCCTACTCACATTCTTGCAAAGGTTATTGAACCTAAATATCTGGCCATCTATTGAAGCCCAGAGAGCCCACAGACTGCAACACAGAAGACAAAGTTCCTAGATCTGTTACAGTCTGCTAACTGCAACATCTACATGAACCACTAACCTTCCAAACATTCAGGAATCCTGGCCTTTCCATTTTTAATGGACACAAAATATCAATAGAGCATGAGAAATTAATGAGATCTGGAAAATGTTTCTTGAACTCAGATCTGTGCTTAAAAAGTAGAAAAGATATTGCCTAATAGATCCTGAAACAACATTAGTAAATGTAGATGTGACAAAAAGAGAATTTCATTACCTGGATTATTTGGATATTTAGATGGGCACGAAGCACCATCAATGCACATGGAACTGATACGTTATATTAGTGGATACAAAACAAACAACATATCTTCTCATGGGTCAAACACTACACAGATCAACTGGAAAGGTTACACATGCGTTATAGAGATGTTACCAAAAATTGCAAAGTGGAAAAAACTCCCCAAAGGAATAGAGACAAGTCGAGACTCTCTTGGACTCTGATATCACTTTTTTTGCCCCAACACTTTATGGATTACGTAGGAGAAGTTCTTGCAGTTAAAATACAACAAAAGAAACATTAGTCATCATCATGAATGAGACCTATCATTCTTAGTGAGTAGTCGTAGAGAAATGAAGTAAGGCTTCACTACTTTCCACAATCTTCGCTTAGTTTCCTTAACTTTTTCTCATTATCTTATCAGATTTACACCATAATTCCCCTCACACAACTCAAACTGGTATAAACGATGAACTGGCTCAGACTCAGTGATCTCCTGTAAAGTGAACAAGAAAAAGAGCGCAAACACCACACGCTCAACCCTAAAAGAGAAGCCATTCTAATGCACAAGAAACTTCAAAGGAGAATATTAAAGCGATGATCCGACCTTCATGCCAGGTATGTCCTTGTGAAACTGTCAATTCAGGGAAATACTTTTATACTGAGCTCTGAAAAGGGTTCACAACGACAAAAACTAAATTTATTTTCAAAGATGAATAACTTATCTACAGAGTTTGGTCACTGAAAGGTCATAAATGGAAGGGCCTGGAACATAATGAGTTACCCCATTCTTGATAGATCAGGCAATCCTGACAATTGCAACACCAGTGACTCTTCCAAACTCAGATGCTTCATGTCAGAACACTCGTTTATATAACCCTTGGCACTTGTATCTATCAAGAGGTAGGGAATACACATTTCTCTCCTGCCCTGCATGGAACTGAAACTACGTTAAATGACTTCTTAACTAACAGCAACATGATCCCGAAGGTCTGCAAATGTGAAGTTAAAACCAGGGGCATTGCTGGTGGTCCCAGTTAATTTGATATGCGACTTACAAACCCCTGCCCCAAAATAGGACATGGAGAATAAATGTACTTCACTACAGACTCCCCTGAGGGGGAAGAAAAAAACTACAAAATCAATTTCAGGAATATCTGGACTCCCATGAGCAATCTGTAATCTCCTTTCAGACCCCATGGGCAACAGGAAACTCTAACATGCGAGGCATAATGATGAGGGATTAAGCATCGACATTAAAAGCCTCTAATAAAAAACAGCTTAGCCTCAAATCAAATGGTTCAGATACAGAAATCATAGTGTACCTCTCTGCCAGAAGGGAACCAAGGAGCCCTAGCCAAAAAGAAATACAAACTCGACACTCTTCTTTTTTTATTCTTACAAATGAATACGTTTATTGTATGATTTTTCAAAACCATTACAAAAGTGACAATATTAGCAAACTAAAACTCCAGTGTCGTAAAACAATCAAGAAATTGTTCCTTACTCGACTCTGTTTCTATTATGTTCTTTACTATTAAAAAAAGTGGCAAAACAAGCTAAAACCTCAGCAGTAAAACAATTATTCAGAAAGTTTGTCCTTGCTTGAGTCAATTTCTGTTATTCAACAATTGAGCTAAATTGAAAAATAGAAAAGATAAAATCTGTGACGCATACTTATATGAACTAGGCTGGTCACTGCAGAGTGACAAATACAGTGTTGTAGAATGGAGTACAGTGTTGTATAGTGTCATGGAGTGAAGTGTAAAGTAGTGTCAAAGAATGAAAGCGAGTGGAGTTCTCATAAAGTGGAGTATCCATGGTGTAGTAGCGCACTGACATCACAGACAGCATATTTCCAAACTACCACAAACCACTCCACGACACTACACCATAGCACACTCCTTCATGACACTATGTCACTCTACTCCACTTGACTCTACGCTCCTCCACACACTTTACTCTATTCTATGACCCTCTACTCCATGACACTCTATGCCAAGCTATTCTGCAATGCTCTACACCACTCTACTCTGCAACGTACAAGGCCACTCTCTGTCACTCTACTCCTCTGAACGCCACTCTATCTTCTCCCCTGTACAACACTCCACTCTCTTCTATGCCACTAACTTTTAGCCATGCTGAAAAGCAGCCACACTGATGTGCAGCATGACTATGGCACATCAGCAAAGCCAATTAAAGGTATAGGTGAGACCTACTGGCTTTGTCAATGCTTGTGTTTCATAGTAGTTGCCCTTAAGGTAGTATTATTACTAGGGCATGTTTTTCAGGAAGAAGGCAAACAAGAGCCTCGGTACTGAATTTAAGATTGCACTGATGCTAAAGCCCGGAACAGACTTGCTACACTGTGAAATTAAAATATTAAAGTCCTTGCAGTAAAACTTAAAAGTTATTCCACTGCTGGTGCACAAAAATCAAGTGGGCTTTGTACCTGGGAGACCACTGAGAAATCATGTGTGCAATGTTCTGCGACTTTTGTGGCAGATAAGACAAGGGGAAGTATGGATGGAGTCTACCTATTCCTTATATTAGAGAAAGAGGGTCTTGTCCCAAAATTAATTACAATGGTTAAGTGTCTCTATCAAGATATAACACAAATAATAAACTGCAACAGCCTCCTCTTTGAAAGGATTATGATTGGAAAAGAGACCAAACAGAGGTGTTCTTATTCTACTTTATTCTCTTTTTGTTAACTTTTGAACCCATGACAATAGTAATCTGAATCTGCACCCATTAAAGGGTGTAAAACACATGTAGGAGAACCAAAACTAGTGCTACATGCAGGTGACATTGTAATACCAATAATCTCTCCAAAATGGTCCATGGCCACATTAATAGGTACCATCTCACCATTCTCACAAGTTTCTGATTATAGAATAAATTGGACAAAGAGTGAGGCTACTGTAATGACAAAACGCATGACAAAGTTTCCTAGCTGGTTTACAATTGAAATCGGTCACTCTTAAGGCATCCTCGTGGGGGGCAACATTCACCGCATGCTACAAGACAACATGTCAGCTCTAACTGGCAAAATGAAAATTTAATTTACACAATGGAAACAGCTTCAAGTGTCGCTATGGGGGCAGAGTCGCGACATTCAAATGGTGATGGCTCCTAGATTCAAGTATGTCTTCTGCATGCTATTGCTTGCTATCCTACACATGCTTTTGAGATCTCCTGATCACCTTATCACATCTTTTATAAAAGGATGCATACTGCCAACATTTGCAATGGGCAAACTGTTTGCAGCAACCACACCAGGAGTCTTCCACTTACTCAATATTGAAGGGATTGCTCAGCTGTCACAACTAGAATGTACCTCAACTCTGAACAAGGAAAGCTGGACTGGAAAGATATCCACATATTGGTGATACAGGACCACATGTGCTATTCAAATAACAAAGGTGTACCAGAGATACCTTAATCCTATCATACAGGGGTCAATACGGACTTGGGGCCAGATGTAGGTAGGTATGAAATTGCGACTTGCAATTTGCGAGTCATAGCGACTCGCAAATTGCAACTCGAAATACAAGATGCAGAAAGGTGTCTCAGACACCTTCTGCGACTCTCCTTGGGGTTGCAAAGACCCACCTCATGAATATTAATGAGGTGGGTCGCAGTTTGCAACCCCATAGCGAGTCTAGGCACTCACAGGGATGGTGGCCTGCTGGAGACAGCAGACCACCATGTCCATGACTGCTTTTTGAATAAAGCAGTTTTTTTTTCTTTTTGCAGCCCGTTTTCCTTAAAGGAAAACGAGCTGCAAAAAGAAAAAATTCCGAAACCATTTGGTTTCGTTTTTTTCAGAGTAGGCAGTGGTCCATGGTAACTGCGAGTTGGTTTGCGACCGCATTCGCGGTCCCAAAGCAACTCTGCATGGCGATGCGGTCGCAAATAGGGAGGGAACACCCCATCTTATTTGCGAGTCGCAGCCTCAAATTGCGAGTCTGTACCGACTCGCAATTTGAGGTGGTGCATCGCGTTAGGCCTTTTGCGCCTCGCAAACTGCGTTTTTCGCAGTTTGTGAGGCGCAAAAGGCTTGCTACATCTGGCCCTTGGTTATTCGCACACAAATCCCTATGCCAAAACAGTTTTAGTCATCGAGATGCTCCAATACGGAACCACACTGCTCTGAGTATGGGACACACATTGAATTAGCCCAAATGGTCTGACAGACACATTACAACCATCAAATGACTATTAAAAAGAATTGTCTGTCATTTTCTCAAGATGTACAAACAGAATTTCATTTCAGTTTTGAGCAACACTAAAGGTATGAACAACTAAGAAATTGTCTGATAAGTAAACTTGGAAAAATGCCACTCGGTATATCAGAATCAACTCAGCATATCTGCTTGGTGCGTTGGGGTGGATACAAGACAAACATATATGTTCTCATTGAGAAACACTGATTGGAGAATTATATTTCAAACCAACAGAACAATCTCCAAGCATGGATAAGTAGACTGTGTAGGTCCAGGTACACAACCCTGCCCTGCGACAGATGATTCTCCCGAAGCCACAGCTTGATAGGATTACAGATACTCAAGTCCAGATGTTCTGGACATCGCAAACCTGGGACAGCAGAGGTAGTGGGAGGAAGGCATACAGGAGTCCGAGCTCCATGATAGGTGGGATGCATCTCCATGAGAGACCCTCCTCAGGAACTCCACTGCTCATAAGTGTTGACATTGCACATTTTCTTTGGTGGTGAAAAGAATGATTCACAGTTCTCACCAGTGATGGAAGGTGCCCTGCCCCACCTCAGAGTGTAACTGCATTCATAATCGACTAAGCATCAGCAGCTGAGTTCGTCCACCTTGGTGTTCAGAGATCCCAACAGGTGGTTTACCACCAGAGAAATACCTGGCAGGCCATCATTTCCAGAGACAAAGAACGTGCTGGCACAGGATCCAAAATCCACCCACCTTGCACTGCTTGTTGCAATACCAAATGGCGGTGTTGGTGTCCTGAGCACCTGCACCAGCTTTCCTCTGATGGTCTTCAAACAACAAGAGCCACCCATAAATCTCTGTGAACCTCGTAGTTATAATAGGGCCATTTAAAATAGGAAAAAACTAGTAAACAGAAAATTATTTTCAAAAGTTCAAATATTGTGCATTGTGCCCCGAGTGAAGGAAGAGGAAACCACAAGAAAGAAACGGTAAAGGAAAGTACACAATTAGAAACTGTGCCTCTCACTGACTCCGATCCTCCCTCTCGCCTGCTTCTGCAAGCTGTGTAAGGCCTTGCAGCAGATTTATGAACATTAGGCATATCACAAGAAGACAGGACGAGCACAGACAGGAACTCGAATGGAAGGAAACAACTGTTTAACTCTACCAGCAAGATTTATTTTTATAGAGACGCAATGTTATCAGAAATTTAATTTCCCATACACACAGTTCTATAAATTGTCTGCTAAACTAATAATCTGTTGGAGGAGGAAACCTGTAGCAAAAGGTCTGAAAGCATTTAGCAGACTTACAATAAATAACCAGTATTAAAAATCTCAGAGCACTTATAAAATGTATTAATATGCTATGTCCTGTCCTCTATGGATGAAATGCCACAAAGGAATTAGCAAAACCAGAAAAGAAGGTCATCTTACATATTCACTTCTTCAGAGTGTCGTACTTTACGAACGATTCCCCCCTGACTCTAGCACGTGACAAGCGAACTCAATGTGTGCAATCATAAAAAGTAAAAAGATGACCAATACCACTGAGATCCCCTGATCACAAGTACTGATCACACTCCTGCTTCAGGTGGGCTCGATTACATTGAGAGCCCCAGCTCACCAGTACTGAACAAACTCCTACTTCAATGAGGAAAGGTCACACTATGATCCCTGCTCAGGAGTATGAACAAATTCTTGCTTTATAGGTGACATGACATACCTTCACCCCTGCTCAAGAGTACCGAACAAACTCCTGCTTCAGGGGGGGACCAATCACAGTGAGATCTCATGCTCATCAGTACTGAACCCTTTCCAGCTTCATAAGGGACAGATCATACTGCGAACCCTCGCTCATCAGTATAGAACAAATTCCTGCTTCATGAGGGACGGATCACACTGCAAACTTCCTCTCAGCAGTACTGAAGAAGCTCCTGCTTCCCATGGACACGATCACACTGCGATCCCCCGCTCATCAGTACTGCAGAAGCTCCTGCTTCCCATGGACCCGATCACACTGCGATCCCCCGCTCATCAGTACTGCAGAAGCTCCTGCTTCCCATGGACCCGATCACACTGCGATCCCCCGCTCATCAGTACTGAAGAAACTCCAGCCTCAGAGAGGACCAATCACACTGGGATCTTATGCTCATCAGTACTGAACAAACTCCTGCTCCAGTGCGTCAGTACTGAATAAACAGGTGCTTTAGGTGGGACTGATCACAAAGAGGTCCTTTACTCCACAGTATTGAACAAAATCCTGATAATATCAAGATCATCTGCCATCTAGTATAGAATGAACTCCTGCTTCAGAGGGAACTGAGGTACCCTGCGCTCACCTGTACTGAACAAACTCCTGCTTTAGAGGGCATCAGTCACACTGGGATCCCCGGCTCATCAGTACTCAACAAACTCCTGGTGCGGAGGAGACAGATCACAGGGAATTCACCTGTTCATCAACACTGATACTCCTGCTTCGAAGGGAACCAATCACACCAAAACTCTCTGCACATCAGTGCTGCATAAACATCTGTTTCAAACTACTTCTGACAGATGAATAGTTAGGGTAAATCTTCGGAGCCCTAAAAAAAAAGTCTACTAGAGTGTAATAAATGTAAAACACAAAAATCTTTAAAGCTGAGAGTTCCTGCGGTTTTGGAGTGACAGTGAGTTTGTACAAAGCAAAAGATATGTTGCTGGTGGGGAGTGCTGCATGCTGCTAGTCATGCAGTGGGATATGTGGCATTAAGGCTTTCCTCAATTTTCACAAAGAGAAGAATGCAGCTTTAGATCTTAGTATTAACACAACATGTACTACCTAATATTTTGCATAGACAAATGCTTCACACTATAACAACCTTAAGACAAGAGCTTGAAACAAACATTCAAAGTAAAGGGAAACTGAGGAGCCAAGAGATTTCTTCCACACGTGGAAGATGCACAGGTATAACGGATGTAAATCCTTTAGCCTCCAAATGTTACTTTACGCCATAGCTGTATCTGCAATCCATTTCCACAGCCCTGCTTGCACTCTTCTTACATTCTTACTTTTAGCAAGATTGAACAACTGCCTTATTTTTTATTGAGTTTGAGAAAACACTTGCTACAACACCCAGTAGCAACAAGAAGAGAATTGTCTCCATAACACAGCAGCACCATCATACTTCAATTGTCCATTTGGCACACAATAGTATTTAAAACACACAGGTACAAAATGGCATATACCATAATAGCATTCTGCTCTCCAAATATGTTCCAATAGAGTACAAAATAGTCGCTTTCCATATTTAAACCTACTGATCTGTGCAACTGAGGGAAAATCTCAGAGGCCTTTATGTGTCCTAAAGAAAACAAAAAGTAATGGGTGAATTGTTTGAACTAATGTCAGCAACTGATAATTACATTGGGCCACCAACGCAGTCCACCATGCCACGTTGGAGAGGAACCAACCTAATGCAAATCAGCCTTGGTTCTGCTTCGAACTGGACAGTCCAACCTGAGCTTCAGAGCAGTTGTCTCTGAACTGGAACACAAGCTACATTAGTCAAGTCTCCCCTATGTGGGCCTCCTGACCAGCATGCAGCTGGTGTCCTGTCACAATATGAGCACTGGATCCATGTCTTGGGGCACCTGCTGCAATATGGTCAAATCCATGCAGGGGAAAAAAGTTAAAGGGGAGAAAGATTCATTTCCCATTTTAGCTACTGCAGCAAATTTTGCTCTTTACTACATCAATAACCGATGAACGGATTTAGATCAAACTTGCCTCGAGAGTACAACTTTACTCAAAAATCTGACTTTGATTTGTCTGGCTTGATAGCGCAGTAGTCACCAGACAATTATGTGAGCATCGCTACAGGAGCTTAGTTCTGGGAGCCAGGAGTACATGTTTTGATGTGGCAGAGGTTGTTCGCTGCCACAGCAAAGTGCTTGCCCTCCACCCACTGTGATCATTTTCTTTGTTTATCCAGTTGTCTGAGATTGAACTTTCAGAGGCACATACATGACATGGTAATGCTGTAAAGTGTCTTTGTTCACGTTGTTTAGATAACTAGACAGTTTATGGTGTTTGCCTTTCTCTGACAGCAGCACAGATGGGGGAGGGCAGTCATTAACCTACATGGATTTTTAGGTCTGGCTTGACAGTGCAATGATCGCATAACCTTTTGAACTACACCAACATTATTCTACAGTTCTTTGCTTCTATACACAGGCATACTAATTCCCATGCTATCTATTTGTAATCCTCCACATTACCGTACAACATTCCTTTAATGCCAGACATATTGGCACTGTCAATGATTGTGTAATTCCCTGGTAAGTCTATTTTGTAGTTTTTTGAGATGTTAGTGTTTCAAAGACGTGTCAGGTAAACGTGAAAGAGTTACGATTTAGAGATCCTTTGGTTCTTATATTTGCAAGAAGAATACACTCAATCGTATTTAAATACTTATTTTTCATTAAATTATATGTGACAATAACTGAAAAATCCGAGTTAAATGGACAATACTGTTCCACATCAAAACCTAAAAACACCTGAAATTCTCCAGTTATGGTCTGCGACACAGAAGACTGATTAACTGACAACTTTTATAACAATAAACAAATGGACCGAAAAATAAATGGACCTTACAACAAACGGTACCAGACACAGAAAGGAATACTGCTGGATCCGTTTCAGATGTTCGGTGATATGTCACGTCGCCAGTGGTCGCCAAGGGCCAGCTGAGCGTCACGCACATCGTACTTCATGGCCCGAAGTAACAGAGTCAGCCAACTCCTGGCCCAAGACAGGAGATCAGCGGATCAGCATGCCCAGATGCGGGGTCCACTAAGAATCTCTGATCCACTTCCTGTAATTTACGCAGAACTTGTGACCCTGCCTGCAAAAGGACCGGAAGTCCTCCCTCCTACCTGAAAACTCAAGAGCCATCCCCGGGCGAGGCACTGAGGCTTCCAGGCACAGCCCGACAAAAGCACACTTTGAAAATACTCATGCTGCGCCCTTTGTCACTCGTCAAATGCACATTCTGTAGCCAGCGCCCTTTGCCCACTGATAACTGTATTTTATTTTCTCATTCACGAAAGCGGGTTGGCTGAAAGTGCTACTTGAAACTGACCCGTGGAGCTGGCATCACCTACGGCGACCTCGAGGGAAGCAGAGAAGAGCCTCGCAGCGCGCAAGACTTCCTTAGCAGTTCTAATTTATAATGTGTGCAACCAAGCAGCCAATCCCACACACTCGTTATCATGCACCGAGGAAACAGGCAAGCTTCTTCTGTATGCAAATAAATACTATCACGTTGTGCTGGGTGGGATCCTTACTTCTTTGCAAAGTACGGTATGTTCTAGATCAGGTAACACATTGCACAGAACGTGCACTTCTGTGCTTTAGAAGCAGTGTCTGCAATCCGTACTTACAAGTGGAATTTCTCCTCCCACACAGGGTTCAGATTCCCATAGATGGTCTTGGTTCTCTTCTTCGTTTTGCCAACTTGCACCGTGACGTACGGATCGCTGGACCCAGTTTTATCCTTTGCCTGCAAGCCTTGGGCACACACAACTGCAAAAAACAAAAAAAAAACAAATTTACCCTGCTGAAAACGTGCACGAAAAACCTTCAGCCTATTATTTGAGCCAATTCTTCTTGCGCGTAAAGTACCCAGGTCTGTGCTCCTCAGCCTCAGCTCCTGGTGCTGCTAGGCCCAGCAGGGCTTGTCCAGCACAAGCTTGACATTGAAGTCACAGAGGGGTGCTGGGGCCAGGGGATGGGGTCCATATACAGTCCTCACCCGACAGGTAACCACCACCCAGGCCCTTTATGGGACTTTACCCCGCAAACCTTACCACGCAGGTAAGTACTTCTATAAATTACATAATAACATCATTTACAATAAAAAGGGGGATTAAGAGGTGGTTAAGGGGTGGATAGAGGTACACAAAGGAAGGGGTTTTAAGAGTTTAAGGGTTGCTGGTGGTAAAACAGGGTAGGGGTTTTTAGGGCTCGGGGCAGGGTAGAGGTAAAAGGGGTAACTTTAAGAGTTCAAGGGCGGACAGTGGTAAATAAAAGTAAGGCTATTTTAGGGTTCAGGGGTATGTACAGGTTATGACATGAGCTTATATGAAGGCAGAAGGGCTTCAAAACCACTTACTACCACAGTGACGCCGGAAGTAGAAAAAAGGATGAAGCGGTTCATTATCCAACTAAACTGATTCTCAATTCCCACCATCCCAACAACAAGGCGCGACTTCTAAGACCCAGAACCACATCTGAAGCGACTAATTACCTAGAGAGTGCTTCAAGCGACCTGCTGAGGATGAATATATAGGTGTTGAACATTGTGAGTGTTAATCATAACATTCATATTCAGCACAATCCCGCTGCAACCCCTTTCAGTGCGGCTTTCCGAACCTTTCCATCGCAGACTGACTGTGTATCGGTTTTTGGCGGTGTGAGGTCAGGAGGCTGGTTATGTCAGTTTTGAGGGTTTTATAGGTGCATGAGACCAGAGGACGATACCAAACTGCTTACTTATTTCTCTCGATATACACATGTGCCTATTACCCACCAAATGTGAGGTGGGTAGTCCAATGGAAGTTAGTGCCTTTTTATGCCTTTGTGATAAAATGAACAAGTTACTTACCTTCGGCAATGCCTTATTTGGTAGAGAAGCTGTCTAGCGGCAGATTTCTTACCGTAAAATAATTCCCAGACTGGATTTCAAAATTATTTAGTGAGCAGTACCTCTGTGTGCCAGTAGGTGCCGTCGTTTGGCTCCTTGTGGCATAATCTGCGCTGGAAGTCATGTGCGCCGTGCCTACATGGTCACCACCCTAGCACGCTAACATTAGTTTATTTTCACGCCACGAGTGCAAAGCTTTGAAGAATGCTGATTACGGGAGTGTGAAACTAGAGCCCTGAAAAAAAAAAAAAAACAACCCTATACCTAAAAATCTGTTTGCAGAGCCGGGAGGATGGGTGTATCAGTAAGGAATCTGTTGCCAGACAGAGTCTCTACCAGATAAGGCGTAACCAAAGGTAAGTAACTTGTTAATCTGATAGAGACTTCTAGATGCAGATTCCTTAACTTAGAATAGATACCCAAGCTATACTCCTCGAAGCTGAGTCTTTAAAAAGTTTGACACTAAGAAGTCTGGCAAAATGACTGTCCTTAAGAAACTGACTGTTTAGGCAGTAGTGCTTGGTAAACATGTGCAGAGACGCCCATGTTGCTGCCTGGAAGATGTCCAATACCGGGATTCCATGTGCTAACACAGTGGTCGCAGTCTTGGCTCTGGTGGAATGACTGTGCAAGTTCTAAGGGGGTTAATTTTTGGCCATCGCGTAGCAGATTTTGATACAGAGCATGATCCATCATGAGACGGTCTGGTTCGTTTCTGGGCTTCGACATACCCCATGAAGAGTTGGGTCAAACAACTGGAACTCTTTTGCACAATCAAGGTAGACCAACAACACTCATTTTGGATACAATCGGTGGAGTTGCTCCTCTTTCTTAGAGGGAAGAGACGAAGCGTAAAAGGTAGGTAGAGTACAAGACTGTCCTACTTGAAAAGAAGTGACAATTTTAAGAAGTAAAGATGCTCTAGTCCAATGCACCAGCTTGTCTGAATAGATGTTAAGATACGGAGATTGAGATCACAAAATCTGGAGCTCACTGTACCTCTGGCCAGATGTTAATGCCACTATAAAGGTCTTTTTTATACCAAGGACCCTGATATGGCAGTTGTGTAACAGCTTGAAGGGAGCAAACTTCAGAAAGTTTACGGCTAAATTTAGGTCCAACTGAGGCATGAAGGGTGAAGGTGGGAACATGTGTTGGAAACCTTTCAAAAACCTATGTACAATAGGAGACTTAAATAGGAATGGTTAACCTGGAAACCGCAGAAATGCAGAGATGGCAGAAAGATAGTCTTTTAAGGTACCCAAAGAAGAGCCCTGCTGGACTAGAGAAAGACTAAACAAAAGAACCTCGGAAATGGGAGCAGACAGGGAGTGAACCTGTTTTTCTGTACCCCATGCTTCAAGCTTGGCCTACTGTTAGGTTTATACTGTCTTTGTGGAGGGACGTATGGCAGCCAAGATGACATTACAGACTACAGACGGAAGGTTGAACGCTGTCAACTTTCGCTGCTGAGTGTTGACAGGCTTGGGTGAAGATCCTCTCGAAAGAGCAAAGGACCAATGGACATGCTCAACAGCTTGGGATATAAACTCTCCGAGCTCAATCCAGAACAGCAAAAGATGACTGGGCTCAGTTGTTCCTCATTTTATTGAGAATTCTGGGTAGGAGCGGTAATGGTGGAGAGGCATACAGGAGGCCGAAGCTCCACGTGTCTCTGAGCGAGAGCCGCCTTGGAAACTCCAACCCACAGAACTGCTGACTGTGCATTCTCAGCAGTGGCAATCAGATCTCACCAAGGCTCTCCCCACTACTGAAAGAGACCTTGTACCACCTCTGGATGGAGACTCCATTCGTGATCCGCTAGGCATCGTTGGCTGAGTTCATCCGCCTTGGCGCTCAGAGATCCTGCCAGATGCTACACCACCAGGGAAATGCCCTGACGTTCTAGCCAAGTCCAGATGTGCAGGGCCTCTTGACACAGGACCCACGATCCCACCCTGCCCTGTTTGCTGCAGTACCAAATGGCCGTGGTGTTGTCTGTGAACACTTGTATAGGCCTTCTTTTGATTGAGGGTAGAAAGGCATTCAATGCCAACCGGATCGCTAGGAGCTCCAACAGGTTGATGTGGAATCTGGATTCTGCAATAGACCAGAGTCCTCTGTTCTCCATCTCTCTCGGCTGGCAGCCTCAGCCCAGAAGTAATGTGTCTGTCAATGAAGTCAGATCTGATTGGGGAAGCGAGAGGGGTGTGCCGTTGACCAACTCACTGTACGTCAGCCACCACTGTGCCAGGTCTTTTGCGGTGTCCTCCGAAATCTGAACAATAACAGAGAAACTCTCCTGATGCTGTACCCACTGGAACTTCAAGTCCTACTGCAGAGCCCACATATGCCAGCAGTCATGAGTCACAAACAGTATGTAGGAGGCCATGAGGTACAGAAGCACCAGAGTCACTATTACCTAAATCCAGGATAGAGGCTAAAACCCATAGCCTGAATATCCTGGATCATCATTCAGGAGAATAAGCCAAAAACTGCACAGTGTCCAGAACAGCTCTGATGAAAGGGAGAGTCTGAGAAGTGATCAGGTGTAATATTGGTTGGTTGATAGCAAACCCCACCGACTGAAGGAGGTCTGCTGTAGTCAGGAGGTGAGAGATGACCCACTGGGGTGAATATGCCTTCAACAGCTAGACATCGAGATAGGGGAAGACTGGAACCCCTGATCTTCACAGAAACTTGATAGTGCTCGTGGCCCACCATGAACTGCAGGTAACGTCTGTGGGCAACGTTTCTGGGCACCAGAAAGTAGCAGGAATAAAAAACATGACTTACTTCTGATGCCAGCACCCTCTCTATGACTGACTTGGTCAAGAGAGTCTGCACTTTCTCCAGGAGTAATGAGAATTGGTCCTCTTTCAGCCTGTTGCAAGTAGATGGCATGGCTGGAGCCACAAAAGTGGGAAAAAGGGCCCTTTTGACAATCTGGCGAACCCAGCGGTCAGATGTTATCCATCTCCTGTGGTGCAGTTGATGGTGTATCCTGCCTCCCACTGGATGTCCATGATGGTCAGAGGGCAACCAAAAGGGGCTTGGAGGCTGCGGGGTGGTGGAGTGGCCCACCATCTGACTACCTAACCCACAATGAATGTGGGTGCCGCATTCTCAGGCATGCAAAGACTGAGAAGTCTGCTGGCAATGCGGGCTGGGGGGTGGGAGACATGGCTGAAAACCCCTTCAGTGGTCATGAAAGGAGCTGAAGGTGGATTGTGGTTGGCGAGGGGCTATAGAAAGTTTCAAGGACCTAGCCATAGCTCTGCTGTCCTTCACCCACTCCAGCACTAAGACCATCTTGTTTCGGAACAGATGGGGGCCACCAAAGGGCATGCCCATGACTGAGGTCTAGACATCCACAGAAAAGTCAGCTGTCCTCAGCCAGGCATGGCACTGCAAGGTCATGAATGATGAAACTGCTCTGCCTAATGAGGCAATCTTATATAGCCATGTCTCTCTCGTCAACAATAGCTTGAGTGAGTATGGCTTTGGCCTCCTCCAAGACAATAGGCACCACCTGCGCAACTGAGGGACAGTGCTAGTGGGAGTATTGGCCCAAAAGTCATGCAGTGTTCACCAACTGCTGTGCCAGGATGGCGGATGAGAACATCTTCCCCAGGTATCCAGCATCTTGGATTCCTTATCTGTGGATGTGGTCATGAATGTGCCAGGATTTAATTTAGAAGTGTATGCTTGGACCACAAAGTTCTCCGGGGTAGGATAAGGTGTGTGAAAACTGGGGTCCCCTGGGGCAGGGTGATGGTGGTGGGCTATCAACCTATTCACAGGAGCTCCTGTGCTGGGCTTTGACCAAGCTCTCAGTAGGATGTCCGAGAGGGCTTCGTTAAATGGGAGAAGCGGTTCTGATGTGGTGACCTGTGGCTGCAGCACCTCAGTCAAGACATTTGTCTTAACAGTCACAGTTTCTAGCTGAAGGTCTAGGATCTCGGCTGTCCTCACCACCACCATATTGAAAGAGGCTTCTTCCTCTGTAGCCACGATAGGAGGAGAAACCAAGCCGGTATCTGGGGAGGTGTCCATCCTACTGGCATCTTCCAGACCCTCACATAAGGTGTCTTCGGTGACGTCTAGGAGCTGGTATTCATCATCGTCCAGGGTCATCCCCAAGTCATAGCCCAAGGGAATAGTGCATAGGCTCTGGCCTGGGTGGTCTGTTCCAAATCGGCACCAGAGTCCGCATCAGACAACGCCCATCCGGCTCCATGTTGGAGTTGGGGATAAGTATGGGGACCTCACCACCAGGGACGCAGCAGTGGAGAGCCAATGGGGAAGATAGAGGAGGCTCGACCAGCATTGCTCTGGATCCATCCATGAGGCCCGACTGGTGCCAGAGGTGAACCCACCAGTGGAAGACCTGTAGGGTCTACCCAAGCCTGAGGTGCCTGAATACACTTCAAAGGGAACAGGCCGCCCAAATGAGGTGCATGGCCTCAAATAATTCACAAAGTTGGGCGGGGTCTGCTCAGGCTCCAGAAAACTTGGGGAGGCACAGAGACAGCCCTGGCGTAGGCCCAACTGCGGAGCCAGGCCTCGAATGTCAATGCTCCCTCATCTCATTAGATGGCTTTGACAGACGGGTGAAGTTGAGGACCTCTTTGACTTCTTGCTCTTCTTCCGGTTATGGGACTTAACCAAATGCCCAGAGGACTTCAACTGTGATGACGATCGCTTGGAGTGGCTCCACGACCAATCGCAGGACTTTCCTCTCAACCAGGATTGAGACTGTCACGTCATCCACATCAAGAAGCACAGAGACTGGGGGAATGCTCCCTCAAAGCTTTGGTGTGCATGACGCGAAAGTTGGTGCAAGTCTTGGCATCATAGTCAAGCTCGAGCCATCAAAGACAGACAAGGTGTGGATTTGTCACCAACATTGGCCAGTGACAGGCACCACAAGGCTTTAAATCAGCCTTCCTTGTGGACTTCCCTGTCACAGCAGGAGACAAAGTCTAAAAAAAACTGTGGACAAAAAGTTACAAAAGAGTCAGTCAAAAAGACTGGGGGGAGCTCTTCTCCGGATTAGCACTGAAAGAAAAGAACTGATGTCAGCACGCTGGGGGTGGGGGCTTTGGGGGGTGGGGTGTGAATAAGTAGACACCGCACATGTTACTTCTAGCGCTGATGATGCCACATGGAGCCGAAAGATTCCACCTACCGGAGTGCAGGGGTAAAGCTCACAAAACAAAAAAAAAATCTGGATACAGTCTGATGCCTGAGGATTATTCTAAGGTAAAGAATCTGATGCTAGAAGGTTCTCTCAGATAACTCCCTCCTATGGCTATGTTACATGGTATACCTGGTGGCCAAAACTGTTGCAAGCATGTGGACGCCCAACTAAGGCAAGTCTAGCCTTTGGTGTTTTATGAATACAGTTTGATTTAATGTGTGATATTGGAAGCTATGTAACTGTAAGTTAAACAAAGGATTTAAAATATTTTTCTGCCTATTATGTCTGATGCAACATATTTGAAAATTCTTCCCAGGAGTCCTGCGTGACCTACTTTAGCTCTGCAATCCAGATCTTGCCATGCAGCTTGCAGAATATGAAAAATACCTCATGAGAATCAAGAAGAGGCTCAAATAATGAAGAGCCACACTCGGGTGACATGGAAAGAACAATGAATGCATCTATAAATCACTTGGCACTAAATTAGGTGCGGGGACTCAGGGTAGATAGTGCTGATTGCATAATCCAGAGGTACAGTGCAGACAAGCACATGAACAGTGGTGTACTGCAACATCACGTCAGAAGACCCCACATGTAGAGAGGATCATGCCCCAAGAGTGAATACACAAATAAGGACAGCATGGACTCCTAGTAAGAAGGCCCTGCTTAGTATCATGGCTACTCAGAATGAACTGCACTTGATAGCTCAAGAGACTGGGCTTGTGAGAGTTAAAGACACACTGACACTAAAAGTAGAATATGCCTGTTATCCAAAAAGAGTTGCTTGGGGCCATAAAGACACCAACTGGGTCTTGTGTATGACTAGCATCAGAGACACTAGTTGCAATGGGCCCATGCTGAGAATCAGAACAATGGTGGGAAATGTTCCAATGTGCAGGCAAGAAGCAAAAATCAGATGTCATGCTATGGGAAGTTGGATATGGTTAGTGGTTATGCTGATGTTTAATATACTATAGAAGTGTATCTAAATTAGATGGGTTGATTTTCTTCCACTGTTAAAAGCTCAACTTCCATACATTACAACAAATCATCAAATGCTTCCAACTTTAAGGTGCAGTGTTACTAACTGCCTCCAAATATCCCCACTCAAACATTCTACATCTCGTGCCTTAAAGACTGATCCGGACCAAATTTGAGCCTTGCAAGCAATCACTCTAGTTTCTTCAAGCACAAAGAGACTCTAAAGGCTCTCAAATACCACAGACTCCTAACATTTTATGCAGTCTGACTCCTGCTTGTTAAATGGAATAATTGACTGTTCCGACAGTGCATCAAAACGAGTTCAAGCAGCAGCAGCATCTTGGCAAGGGAGCCCTTCATTATAACATCATATAAAGTTCTACAAAAGGAAGCTTCTTTAAGCTGCATACCCTCAGACCATAATACTGTTTTGTCAGCAACTGAAAGTCACTAGCTCTGCCCCACAAAAGAGTCCACAGCTCAAGAATGGAAGAGGTGGGCAATGCATGCTTACCATTGATGGTGATCTTGGCTGACCACTTGGACGTGCCATCCAAGACGCTCTGCTTCACAGTCTTCATCTGTTGAGCATGAGCCACCTTGCCCACAGTGAACACGTCTCGAATGACCTCAAAGATCTCAGGCTTGTTCCGCTCTCGAATCTTCATGCGATCCTTCATGGCCATGATGATATTTTGAGTTCGATCTTCTGCACCGTGCTTTGAGCTTTTCTCAGCTGCGCCTGTTTGTGGAATAATAGAGATTCATTTAAAAATACTCCAGAAGGTATCTTATTATTGAGTTTGTCTATAAAACGTTTTTTGGGGGGGCGGGGATACACAGAAATTGCAATAATATAATATTGCAATTGTTTTTTTGTGAAAACACAAATGTATAAACTTTTTAAGCTTGATACAATATTCACAGGGTCACGAGGGTTCATGGGCAGGAACAACTTCACATGATAAACACTTATGGGAACTACAAGCCGCCAGAAAACTGGCCTAAAGCTTATAACAAATTAAAGAAAGATGGATCATCAACTTTAGATTGGGTACCAGCTGCCCAGTGGATTGAATTTAAAGCTTTAAGTATTTTTCAACTGGTGTGCTACGGTCCTTATTACATCCTTAAACAATCTATCGAACATTTTTTAAGCGTTTCACTTTCACACCTAAGGGCCCCTGGGTGCTGGAGGTGCTGTGTCTCCATCGAAAGAGCCATGTCTTGAGACATTTTTGAAACACCGCTAGGGAGGGGGCTGTTCAGTGGTGCAGGGGTATGTTGTTCCAGGACTAGGCAGCGATGTAGGAGAAAAGTCCACCCCTAAGGGTGTGCTTGATGCGTGGCATGTGTGCGTGGTGGAGCGCAAGCGTCTTGCAAGTGTGGAGGTCAAGTCTGTGGTTGATGCACGCCGGTCCTTGACTGTGTAGAACTTTGAAAGCCAGAGTAAGGATTTTGAACTGGTACCTCTTCTGGACTGCGAGTTAGTGTAGGTCTCTGAGGCAGGGAAGGGGGTAGGGTGGCAAAGGAGGTGAGCGACATGATGCTGGTGAGTGTGGGCAGGTTCAGCATAAGTCTGGCCGCTGCGTTTTGAAGGTTCTGTAGTCTTTGGAGTAGTTGGGAGGGATGCCAATGTAGACAGCGTTGCAGTAGTCAAGGCAGCTGGTGATTACGGTGTGTGTGACCATTTTCCTAGTGTAGATGGGGATCCATATGAAGGTTTTTTGGGGTATGAAGAAACAGGAGGAGGCTACCGAGTTCACTTGGAGCCTTAGGGACAGCTGCTTGTCTAGGATGATGCTGAGGTTACGGGCATGGTCGGCCGGTGTGGGGGTAGGTCCAAGTTCAACCTGCCACCAGCTGTGGCCCCAAATGTTGGAGTTGCTCCCGGAGATTAGGACCCCGCTCTTGTCAGTGTTAAACTTGAAGCAGCTGTGCTTCATCCATGCAGCTACTTCGTTCATGACGTTGTGAGGGTCCTTGGTAAGTGGGGGCGGTCCAGGCACGGACAGGTACAGACTGGCTTGCCTTTGGCACGCCAGAGGCACGCCTGCTGCGTGCTGCCACGACGAGCGCTTAGTGTCCTGGCGCCTGGGCGGGACCTGCCTGGGAGGCAGGAGTCTGGGCGAAAAAAACTCTTGCTGGCCAGTGAAGTGCAGGAGTAGCTCTTGCTGGCTAAAGTCGCGCTGTCAGGAAGGCTGCGGAGCAGCTGGAGAGCTGTGGCCTTGGCCCAGGAGGTTACGCACTGCTCCTTAAGTTTCTCCTAGGCCTCTGCATTCTGAAGTACCAGTAGTGCCAACTCTTCCGAATTGTAGGAAAGCCTGGATTGGTGAAAGGCTTCCTCAGTCCTTATCCCACAACTATACAACCTTCTGGCATAGTTATTATAATGTCATAGTTATTATAATGCCACAACAGTGGGTGAGAGTTCTGAGTCCTTTTAAAGAAAAGACTGGGTAGAACAAGTCAGTCAGGCCAACCAGTTAGAGTAGCACAACAAACGGAGCTAGTACAGACCTGTGCAGCCTTACTGATGGTTACTTATGTTGATAGAGAGGATGGTGGGCAGTCTTTAATTACACCCCCTCATGCCATCTGTTTTGTAAGGTGTTCTTTAGGCAGCATTCAGCCCATAGCTTTGCCATTTCTAAGGCGTCAAAATAAGAGGCTCAATCAATCAATTTGTAGAGCGCGCTACTCACCCGTGAGGGTCTCAAGGCGCTGGGGGAGGGGAAACCAGAGGGGGGGAGAGGGAGGGTCACTGATGGAACAACCATGTCTTGAGCTTCTTTCTGAAGACCAGTAGGTCCTTGGTTTTGCGGAGGTCGGTGGGGAGGGAGTTTCAGGTTTTGGGGGCGAGGTAGGAGAAAGACCTGCCTCCTGTGGTGGTGGGTTGGATGCGGGGGACTGTGGCTAGGGCGAGGTCGGCTGATCGGAGGTTGCGTGTGGAAGGCTGAGTTGCTCGAACCTGAATTCAAGCTCATGACTTGAAAGTCACATAGATTACAGCAACAAATGCTTAATTCAATGAACTATCTTGTAATGCATGCATGCATTCAACCCTTTTCTGAAGTGTGTGTTTTATGTGTAGAAAGAGACAGGGCTTGAATATGTATCTCAGGAAAAATACATTGAAACATCATTACCTGCTATAATGTCCTAGATCACGAGGCGCTGCATCAAACATCCCATCACCCAGTCCACACAGCTTAAACTGAGGTAACGTGACCCACTGCCTCTAGAGGACATGCTTCTCTTTTTAGAGCCAATGGAGGCCACAGCACTAGCATTGCTAGACTTTTAAGGAGCACTGTAACCAAAACAGAGCTTTAATAACTGAACCAATCAACTTGGAATGGTCACTCACATTAAAATGTTGGGTTTCCTCTATAAGCTGAGAGTTAAAAAGCCCTTCGCTTCTTATGCCTTTACGAAGTATTTAAGATGTCTGACTCTGGGGCCTCCCCATGCTCCTCCTTTCTTCACCACACACCATTGGTTTATTCACTGGTCAGTACTCGTGGTAATGCTGTAGTACAAACAATTACCCAGTGCTGCTCACAACTACACTGATAATTACAAGACAGATTGTGTGTACATCCTAGTACTTCAAGACATTGCAGAAGATCTTTGTATGTGGTGCCCACTCACGCTGTAAGCAGTCGGCATTAAGCAGATCTTGGCACTTCTCGTGGCACTTCACTCCACATTCACTGCAGCGCATCCCCTGCCGTGCAATGCCCCATAGGAGCCCCTCGCACTCGTAGCAATACGTGGGGGTGGTGGCCGTCCACACCTCGAAATTATGTGGAGTTGTGCAGGAGATGGGATAGATTAAGGCTTGAAGAGTCTTCTTATATACATGGGATTTCTGAAATAAAGCACATTTATGAGACTTTGAGTGCAGAAAAGGGGATGCAAGCCCCCCCCCCCCCTTGACAAAAGCTCAACTCTGAAGACCAAGACCCATCAGCTAACAAATTATTGAAACTTCTTGTCAATTAAATAATCTGCCTTTGACTGAAACGATGCATTTACATCACTAGCATAATACATTATTATGCATAAAACACTACATAATTTATAAAACATTAGACTGCAAAACAAATAAAACAAAAATATCTTCCTTACAATAATATCTCCATACAAAAATTAGGATCTGATACTGAATCACATTATCAAGCATTTCTTTCAAATATTTTAAATCAATACTAAAATAAGTGGGAAGTGAGTTTGGCTTGATTTAGAAATTCAATACAGGTTGAAATATTTCTTGCAAGATATTTATGCAAGGTAGAAATTCTGAAGATATATATTTTGGAGTCAGTGGTTTTGCACTTTGCTTTCCCAATGTTCCAGATATTACCTATATATTGCTGCAATATTAAACTAGATACATCCATTCTTGTCCCCTTCTCGCCATAGTGCTTGCCACACTGATAATCTATGCCATCCACTAGAACCATTCATGGACCAGGTATCTTAAAGCATTCTTCCACAGTCACATGGAGTGGAAGGGATTTCACTAAACCAACTTTGAGGTCACTTTTCTATCATTACCCCTTTCAGAAAACTCTCCGCTCAATGACAGTGTAATGTGAGGAAGCCACAGCAGTTGTACCAAAACTAAATCTTGCTAAGCCCTCAACTCGATTCCTCAAGACACTAACAAAAAAGGCTTTGCATTGTGCATCAGATCTTTTAACTCACTGGATTAGAATATTTCATGAACCTTGGTTTCAGCGTAGGTCTGGTGTGACTGTGTGTGCAGTACTGTTCAATAAGTTGATTAGGCTATGCACAGTAAAACACATTATCCAGTGGAATACTTTAGTGTCTTCTATCTTGGATTGTGAGTGCTTTAAGAAATCAATTGTTAATTGCCTACAACACCCCTTACCAGGTCTTCATCTTTGAGAGAACTCCGGGTCGCCATTGCCGAGGTAATTCCAGCCTTCCGGGACTGAACCAGTGACTGAGATAAGAAAATGATGACAAAATATTACTATGAATCCTAAGTATGTAGAAATAAAACTGAGCCGAAGGCATTGAGCCCTTAACACTTGAATAAGACTATAGTAGCTGACACTAGCAACAGAAATCACAATTTATATTCTACATACTGACATTAATGGTGGAAGCCATTCTCTATAGACCACCCTCCCATCCTTGCTGAATAAACTCCTTCACTGATCTGATTGATAATCTGCAGGGATCTTGAAAGTTTATAATTAGAAACTTTTCATCGTGGACGAGCCCCTGCTATTTCTTTGGATGGTGTTAAGTGTAAAACACACCAATAGGGAAAGGTTTCTTACCTGTAATCCTCTAGGTGAATCCTCATCAAAATCGTAAGGATTGTCCTAAATTGTCTTTCCCATGTGCAGGATCCCAGAGCAATTTGCAAATACATATATATGCACATTCTTTTTGCAGACAAAAAGTACATATACCAACCTAAATAAATGGCTAGTAATGGTCAAAGTTCATTTATGTTTTATTTTAGAAAATATATTAAATTGTATTAAAATAGTTGATACATTTTAATAGACTTGAAATAGTGCTCACAAACCTCTTTTTGTAAAAAGGGAATGTACGACAATGGTAGCATGTAAACTGCACAGCTAGAGAATTAAGAATTGGTTCAGTGCCTTAAAGGGCCTTATCCTTGCTCCAGTGTTCATCATGACCCAGAGGTAACAGTTAGGAAAGTTCATTTTTCCACAGCAAAAAATCCAGAGGGAAAATGAGAACTTCCATTTTAACTTCTTGTTTGGGAAAGAGGTAGGGTTGTTTAGGAATTTCATGAGGACTCCCCTGGGAGACAGCTATGATTATAGGTAAGACTTTTCCTTTAATTCTAGGGGAACCTGATTAATAGTTAAAAGCACTAAATAGAATAGTAAGCTCATCCCATTCAATTTTTTTGGATAAGAAGAAAAACCTAAACAGTTTCCAATCCTACATTAAAGATTCTTAAAAGAGGCCTGCCACACCTGGGCATCAGCTTTAGAATCCAAACAATAGCGTCTGGTTAAGGTAAGTAAGGATCTCCATGTAGCAGCTTTACAAATCTCCAAAATATCCACATTTCTTAAGAGAGCTATTGTAGCTGCTTTCCCCTAGTTGAATGTACAATAGGCATACTAGGGATGTGTTTATCGCTAACCGATAACAGAATATGAACCAATAAACTATCCACGTAGAAAGGGGCTGCTTTGAAGTGGAAAGACCAGTCCTTAGATGCCATTGTTTACAAAAAGATTATCTGTTTGTCTGATCTCTTTTGTATTGTCTAAATAGAATTTCAGTAATCTTCTGACATCCAGCGAGAATCAGTAATTTCCAATAGATTGGAAGGGGTGAGGACAAAGCTTGGCAAGGAAATTGTTTGACTGACATGAAAATCCAATACTACCTTTGGAAGACAGGCATGGTAGGTTCTAATTACAACTCAGATCTCAGAAAAAAAAACTGCACAGTCATAAGGCATGAATTTCACAGACACTGTGCACAGAAGTAGTAACTATTAGAAAACGAGTCTTCTATGAAAATGCTATTAAGTCTTCTTGAATACAGGTTCAAAGGTAGGACCCATTAATTTTTAAAGTAATCCTTCTCTACTGGTATTTTGAAGACTAATGTTTATGAAGATTTCCTATTTGCAGCAATTGATGTAAAGTAAAAGCTAGATGCAAAAGATATGGAATAACCACCTCCTCTTGGCATTTAACAGACACGGTCACAGTAATACAGAACCATTTCTACTTAAGTACATATGATGCTCTAGTGGAAGATCTCTTTGCCTCTTTCAAAATGTCTACTAAGTCCTCTAGATCTAAATGTCCATTTTGCAGGAATTTAGGAGGCAAACCGCTAAGGTCAACAAAGGTAGATTGGAGAAAAGAGCCAGTCGGCACAGAAGCTTCAAGTGTGGTCTCTCTGATAGGTGAAGATCTGTCAACCATCACTGCTGTGGCCATTATAGGGCTACAATAATCAGTATAGCTCTGGAACATTACAGCTTGACCAACTCTGTTAGAATCAGTGGTAGTTGGGGGGGAGCGTTGAGAGGGGTATGCATAGACTGATTTCTCTTACCAATTGATCATAAGGGGATTACCCATGGACCCTGGCTGGTAACATCCTGAGGCGAAGTTTTGACATTTTCTGTTGTTTAAGGGTGCTTTAGCTCTATTTGTGGATACCACCATTCTTTAAATACAGTTTGTACTACTTCGGTAAGGATCCAGGCGTGATTTTCCTCTATTAGTCTTAAAGTTTCCACTTGAGAAATGTAATACCTGGTAGGTGGACAGCTGTAATAAACAGGTTTCTTAACAAAAGCTATTTCCAAATGGTTTGGGATTCCAGGGATAATTATCTCAAATGTGTTCTCTCCTGCTTATTCCAATAACACACTGTGGTTGTACTGTCCATCTGAACAAGAAGGGTACTTGTTCTGAATGACAGGAAGAATGATTCAAGAGCTAGCTGGACAGCTCTTTACTCCAACAGGTTAACACAGTAGTATTTCTCCCTCTCTGACAATGGTCTGCATATCTGTAGATGGTCTACCTGAGCACCCCACACTAGTAGTGATGGCAACTGTGACCATGGGCTGCCATAGAACTTCCTGATGAAAAGTAACCCATTTCAGGAGGCTGTTTGACATACTAAGGGATTTATTGGAGCGCTTCCTGGGATTACGCTAGTTTGTTCTCCCAGTTTCCAGTTTTAAGGTTCCACTGGTCTTCCAGGCATGGCCTCACATGGAGTCTGGCACTTGGAGTTAGAAAGATGCATGATGCCATCAACCCCAGTAATGCAGAAATCTGTTGAGCGGTGGGATGGAGTGTTTGTTTCGGACAGTAACATTTTTGTTGGATACATTTTCATCTCTCCTCCAAAGAATACACTTTTGAGACAATGATGTCTAATGCCACAACCATGCAGTGAATCCTTTGCACAAGGGGTAATCACTGACTTTTGAAAAACGATTCTCTATCCCAGGCTTTGTAAGGTGTTTGCTGCTAGCTGGAAATGCTTCATTACAAGGTCTGGAGATGAGACCTTCCTTAACCAATCGTCCAGTTAAGATTAGACCGAGATCTGAGATAAGCTGTTACTACTGCCATGCACGTTCAAAAAGTGTGAAAAGCTGACTTCAGGCTAAAGGGTAGGACTTTGAATGGTTAATCATCCTTTTTCAACACAAATCTGAGAAATGTTCTATATTTTATTATCTCTGTAATGTGGAAATATTCATCTTGAAGATCTATTTGCACTTCCAGTCTACCAAGAGCCAACATTCATTATCTTTATCAGTTTTAGATCAAGAATACAATATAATACAATAGCATTTGTCGAGCACATGGCTACTCCAGAGGGAGTGTGTCAGCGCTAAGAGCAGGACCACCAAAGAGAACCGACTAGCAAACAAGACCCGACTTAAGCATTAAACAGGAGGGTCTTCAAACCTTCCCTAAAGATCTTTTCCGAGGCAGCAAAATGGAAGAAGGATAGCAGCGAATTCCAAAGGTTAGCCGTCAAAAACGTAAAGGGACTCACACTACAACTAGCACTGTGGACCTTCGGGATATGCAGAAATCTCTGTGAATTAAACCTGAGGGATCTACTATGATATTATGCCTGGAGTCTGCATCTGAAATACTGAAGCCCATTGTTCTCTAAGGCTCTATATGCAAAGGTTAAAGCCTTGAATTTAATACGGCCGATAACAGGAAGCCAGTGCAGCTGGCGGATATAAGTGTATACCGCCTGAAGTATCAGAACCTTGAGAATGAGGCATGCAGAAGAATTTTGGACAATCTGCAGCTGTTGCATGAGGTAGGCTGGCGAGCCCAAGTAAAGATTGTTGACGTAGTCCAAGTTTGATGTGACAAGGGCATGGACAATGGTCTTCTCCGGAACTTTAGAGTAGGAAAAAGGCTAGCAGAACTTGCATTGTCCTGTGCTTCAAAAGACATAGCTAAGTCAAATCTGACACCCACATTTCCGACTCAGGTGGAGAGGGAAGCCCCAAGCCCAGACAGCCACCAGTGAGACTGAGTGAGTCAGGGATTCAGTTAGTGCCGAAAAAGACAATTTCCATTTTATATGAATTATATTTCAGACAGCTTTCGCCTATCCAGTCACCCACTGCTTTGAAGCCAGGTGCCTCATCCTTGAAAAACAGCAGAAGCTGTGTGTCATCAGCACATGAAATCACCTTCAGACCCCAAGAATCCACCAGCTTAGCCAGGGGTTCCATACTGGCATTGAAAAGCATGGGGCGCAGGGCCTGAAGAAAAAGGAGTGAGAAGCACTGCCTGGGATCTATCCGCTAAACATCATTTGAGCCAGGCCAACGCGTCCCTTTGAATTCCAATCTTCCCTAGCCTGTTTGACAGGATGGGGTGCGAGACAGTGTCAAATGCTGATGACAAGTCTCAAAATAATGGATATGAATTCTTATTTTCATTCGTTCTTTTGTGCCAGAAATTTCCTCCACTGAGTTCTTTTAAAATAAAGTGTTCACTTCCTCTCAAGGCAAGTCTTGATGATGAAAGGATTTGGGGTACAGTAGGTGGAGGCGACTTGAACTTGAGAAAATATTCCTTCAGAGCAATATTCAAGACCCACTTGTCCTTTTGTTATATCCAGCATTCTTTTAGATGGCTTGAGATATTTCACCCTATCAGAGCGAGACTATCAGAGGAGGGAAGTAAGGCCTCATTGTTTCTGCCAATGTTTGTTATTTTCCTCTGCCTTTCAAGGGTCTTTTTAGTGGTAAGGCTGCTTTTGCTGCTGCAGTTGACAATGAGGGGTTTGAACCCACTGTGGGAAATGCCTTGTACTTTAATGTTTGTAGCATGTTCTGATTTTGTTTTCTTTTAGAGATCTACTGCACTCAAAGTGTCATGACATGAGATCCGAAAAGGGAATAGCCTGAATGGGAGGTGAAGAATTCCTTTTGGGGCTTTTGCCTTAAACCTTTAAGGCATCAGTGGAGCATTGCAACTAAGACAAATTCTGTGCCAAAACACATGAGCAGAAGTGTCTGAGGCATCTACTGCAGCACGTATACTTTGGTTGGAAGCCAAGCTTCCTTCTGAATAATTTCAGGAAAACCCTGTGTGCCTTCTTTTGGTAGCTTGTCTGTAAATCTTTGTACAGAATTCCAAAGGGATCCATCATAGCAGCTTAATAAGCATGCTTATGGCAACTGAGCCATACATTTTCTCTCCAGTGAATCCGTTTGCTCTCATTATACGGAGGAACAATGATTGAGGGTGAAACAGTATGGGGCTTCTTAGCCACAGGGATAATGGGAGTCAGGAGGAAGATCATACCTTAGAAACAGAGGGAATTTATATTTTTTCAACAGCATACTTTGCACATGCTGGCACTACAAATAACTTCATCATAGGTACCAACAGACCCACAGCCAATGGCAATAAGGGTCCTGATGATGTTCTGTGATGCAGACTCTCGAAAATCATCTATGTAGCCATGGCAGGAATTGGGATAGGAATGTTACGTTTAGCTGCTCCTCTTACTAACACTTCATTATTAGCTGCATTGCAGGCTCCAAAAGACCCATAACGAATGACAGTAAGGGTTTTGATGAGGCTCTACGACACAATCACAAAATTCAACAATAAAATCATCTAAGTATTGATGGCAGGAATTGGGAAAGGAATGCTACGTTTAGCTGCTCTTCTTACTAATACTTCATTAAAAGCATTAAGGTCAACAATCAGTGATATTCTTGCCAGAGGTGAGTCCAAAAGGGTTAGAGAGAAGTACATGATGGAGGAACGTGATGATATTGATTGAAGGTGGTCACGTTGTCTAGAGGTAGAGATGGACTGGCACAGAAAGTAGGGAAGGGCACCTACACAAAAGTGTTCCCATTAGTAAATTACACAGCTAACAAACTGGCCCATATTTGCATATTGGGGCAAGTTTGAACTGTAAAGACACTCTGTGTAAGTGATTTACAAGGTATGGAACACTGTATTGATTTGAGTTTGCTGCAGGCAACGTTTGTTTTAATGTTAGCAAAATCAAAGACCATTAAATAGGCCAATAATCGGCCAACAAAAACGGCCCAACAGTGACCTGTCAGAGCAGCTCGTTTGGTACTGCCAGACTGACCTATAGGCCAGTCTAACCAAGTCTAGAGTTCCTGGAGCTTGATCTTCCACTATGTCTATGGCATCTTGAAAGAGAGCAAAGTCTTCTTGGTGATCTGGGTCTACTACGTCTCCTTTTCCGATGCATCTCCTTGGGAATAAATTTAGGTGGCACCTGAGGGACTGTTGGTGATTTCGGCCTCTACGGTGACCTTAGAGGAACTGGAGTAGAAGGAAGAGCTGATGAGAATAGTGGAGAGACTGCACTGTGAGGCAGTGGAGTATGAGACAGACTGACAATAGGCGATACATCTCTGGTAGAGAAGTACACGCTTCAGTACTCCGAGTCCCCTTTTAAGACTGGAGTCAATTGCTGCATGTCTCTGTGACAGAGAAGCGGAAGATGGTTTTCATTGTGGTGTCGACGAAGACTGAGAGGTCTTTTTGGTGTCAATGGAGGGGGTACTGACATTGAGGGAGGTGGTCTTGGCGAAGACAGTGACCTCAACATCAATTTGTTTTACCTTCTCGACAGTGGCGTAATGCAAAATGATGAGGCTCCCATGCAGAATGGCTCAATTCGGGCCCCCTGAACAGTCGCATACACACCAGGGGCTTGCCCGATAAAGTTGAGTAGCTTCCTCGAACGTTGAATTATTTATAATCCCATGCCATTGCACACATTCGACAAGGCATGCAATGGCATGGATGAGAGGGTGAGGGAGCCCCCCCCCTCTACAAAAAGAAACCCTGGCCCCCATCCCCCACCCCAACACCCTAGCAACTGCGAGGGCCTTTGTTACGCACCTCATTCTCAACATCATAAATGTAAAATGTCTTGACGGGGAGCTTGTTCTTACAATACCTGTTTTTGCGGTCAAATGGAAAAACAATCTTTTTTCTTTTGTGCTTTTTAGATTTACCTCATGGGTCATCCCTACAGCCGAGAGAAAGTGGAAAAGAATTTCTTTGCCACACGGGACATCCTAAAGCGATCGTTTGACGCCTTCCCTGTAGTCGGAGCTTCAGTGCCCTTCTGGACATTTCTTTGAGCAATGTTTGCAGTACTCTGGATGGTGGAACTGTAGAAGGCATACGATGCAGAGACCATGGAGGTCTGATTGGGCTTCTTCCTTGCCTCAGCTAGGACACCACAAAAAGTGAAGCCATTATGACAGTGAAAAGTAGAAAATTCCAGCCAGGAAACAGATTTAAAAAAAAACCTCTCTAGTCCCATGGTATATGTAGAGTGAGGTGGATTAAATCAGATTAAATCAGATTACACAAGTTTTTCTTAGAGAGAAGAAGCCAATAAATCCCAAGCTCAGTTCTCCAGAAATCTGTTGCAAGGAGCCAGAAAAATTAACTGACCTATCTGCCACCTCTGGGGCGTGATAGAACACTGGAGCAAGGGTGGGGCCTTCAATGGAACAATAATAATTTTAAGGCTCTAGCGGTGCAGTCTTTATGCTAGCATTGCCCCACATTCCCTTTAGGTTTCATTTTTAAAGAGGCCTGTGAGTAATACTGATATTCACTTTAGATTCAGTGAATATTTTAATACAAGTTAAGATGTTTAAAAAAAAAACAAGAACAAAAAATACATTTGGTCACGTATAGCCTTTTTTTGGCTGCAAAGTAAATTTCTTTTTATGTATGTGCACTTTTTGTGCTCCAGGATCTCGTGCCTGTGCGGGACGACTCAATGTTTATGACTTTGATGAGGATCAACGGGAAGAGAAGTGACTGTGTCCATCATTCAATCCCCAACTTGAAATCTTCTTACTGATATTGTTTTGAAATAATTGCCTTGCGACCCTTTTCTACTCTATTTATAACTACAATTTATAACCTTTACATATCTCTTAAGAATGACAGACCAGTAAAAATGTATCACACAGCTTTAGTTAAAATAACGTGTTTAAAGCTGTAAGGTGTTTAAAGCTGTAAGGTGTTTAAAGCTGTAAGGTGTTTAAAGCTGTAACGTGTTTAAAGCTGTAACGTGTTTAAAGCTGTAACGTGTTTAAAGCTGTAAACGTCCTAAATTGTTCCGGCATGCATGGTTCCATCATACAACCGTCTAAAGCAAATCAATGCATGTACTCCACTTTTTCAGACTAAGACTTACGCCTTTTCCCTTCCCTGACTCTCTGTGCTTGGTACTGGTCAGGCATCGTCATATGGGTAAGTGAGCATGTCTGCTATTCTGTGTCTGGCCTCAGCCAATTACATGAGGGATTACCAAAATCCTACAGAAGCAAGGTTTTCGGTGCAGGGAGATTTTTGTTTTTGCAAAGACAAAATGTGATCTTTAACAGTGATGATGGCATATACTGTACATTAATTACTGTACATTAACTGATGCAATTTAAAAATTGAAAACCCCATTATTTCAGATAATACTACAACAGCAACTGCAGATCGAGAATATCAAATTGATGCTGCATCCTAAACAGGAATACAAAGTTATTCTTCAAGTAAATTGTGGAGCCAGCTCATGTAATTTCTACCTGTGTTTCCTTACCAGACTGTAGCACATGATTTAAAACATTTACCAGCTACAATGCAACCTCAGGTGTGCTACCCCCCACCATTTAAATGTATCCCCAAGAACAACCTTTAAGTGGTGAGTGTGCAGCTAGGTCTTCTGCATGCAGATTGATATCAAAAAACCCTATGGCAAGCATGCAGTGGTATTGAGGGGCTAAAAGGAACACATTATGGGGCTGTGAAAGGTGCACTAAGTAAAATAGGATATAGGGGAGATCCGTCCACAGGAGGAGAGGATGGGAGTTATGTCTGAATGCAAGTATGACTCCCATTCAGGATCCATCACTGAAGATAATGACCATATCCTGCCGAGCATCTAGGGGTGTAATCACAGAGACTGGTGCCACAGTCTAAAATCCAGAGCCCTCCAGCTTCCATAAAAGGACACCAGCAGGTATAATATGGAAGGAGTGGGAGGCACATGACGCAATGACTGCACGGTTCCTGGCCTTTGCCTGCAAAGGCCAACACTGAGCAGACAAATGTTTTGGAAGTCCTGCAGCACTGTATATGGTCCATTAAATCAGTAATGTGGAGGGGAATGAGCCTGCACATGCTTGGAGGCATGGCAAGCTTCAAAATAAACCAAGTGAAATTAGATGTGCAGAGAAGATAAAGTGCAACTTAAAATAAAAAACAATTAGAGGGCATCTAGAAGGGGTGGGGGATCCACTCCTAGAAACCACTTACCATGGCCTGCAGAAAGGGAATGAAAGCAGATAAGAGAATTACAAGAGGTTAATTTCATAAAGCACTTGGAGGACCACGGACTTGACATATCAGTGTATACCATTGAGTGTACAATTTATACTATATCATAACCACAGTAGAAAAGATTATAAATTGACCTCAGTTCAAAACAGTTTCACTATATACATTCAGTTCTGTTGTAATGCACTTCAGTATGAAGAGACTAAGGGCCTCATTCCGAATTTGGCGGACTGTTTAAACCGTCTGCCGAACATCCGACGGGGAGGTTGGCACCATAGTGGCTACCTCCCTGCCGGGCCCAATAAGAGTTTCCTGCTAGGTCGGCGGGTGGAAACCTCAGTTTCCGCCCCCTGGCCCAGTGTGTGGGAAACACCCTACAGAATTGTCTCCGGCTCATAATGGAGCCGGCGGCAGTGCTGGAGAATGCAGGGTGCACCAGCACTTTCGCAATGTTCACTGTCTGCAAAGTAGTAAACACTGCGATGTTGCTGGCCAGGGGGACCCTTGCACTGCCCATGCCAAGTGCATGGGCAGTGCAGGGACCCCCTGCACCCGTTTTCAGGCCAGCCTTTTCATGGCAGTGATACCACCATGAAATCGCTGGCAGAGAACGAGGTTGTAATCCTCAGGGCAGCACTGCCCAGGTGGATTAGGACCGCTGCAACCGCCATATCGTCGGGATCTCCGATCCTGGTGGTCCCACCGCGGCACGACCACTCTGGTCTTAATATGGCACTTGGACCGCCGCATTGGTGGCAGTCCGACCTCCACCCAGAGTCTGGAGGTCTAGACACCATCAGACTCTTAATCGGGGCCTAAATCTTTTTCACTAGTGAATGTTCAAAACAAGAAATTCAAAAAAATATTTTGATATAGTGATTTAAATTACAAAGCTATTGCTCCCGTACACATAAAGGTACAGACCTTTCTCACAAGATGAAGCAGTAGAATTGCTAATTATCAGTGGTACTTTGGTTTGGCAGCCAATTTCCTTTTAAGAATTTCCACTGGATGCCATGATTTGTACTACTTTGAGAAGCTTGCTCATCAGGTGCTCAATGTAAATCAGTGAGGAGAGGTGTGACACGGGGGAATTTTCTTAGCTCGTGTGATGAGTTTTACTGCAGAGTGAAGTACCCTTGAAAGGGGAGCAAGAAGGTTACTGGAAAGGCAAATGCAAACTGTTTGTATGGTGTGAAAGAGCTAAGGTTTGAAAGACATGTTCTGAGAAGGTGTTGTGGAACACCGTAATTTCAGTTATTTTGGAAATTTTAGGTTGTAACCGAAGAGTCACCAGTTCCTGTGTGTGGAGCAGGCATGTTAGGCAGAATCTCATGATGGAGACATCAAATGCTGCTTTGAGATCAATAGGGACAAAAAGTATCTTCAGGGTCGCCGTACTTTATTTTAGCTGAAACCCGTACTGTAGTTACAGCGAAGCTTGTGATCCCATAGTTGAACAACAACCTTCTCAATGATTTTAACCAAGAATAGTAGCTTCATTACTGGTCTCAGATTCTAGGGGTATTGCGTGTCCAGTTTGAGTTTTATCAGCACAGAAGCAACTATTGCTTTTTTTAACTAGGGCAAACTCTACTTGCAAGATACAAGCATTTACAATCATCAGAATCGATTGGAAATCCATTTACCCAGTTGAAAGGAACAGTACCCTTTAAGAATGATGATGGTTTGGAGTTTCACCATAACAGGATGATTTATTATGGAAAAGGGGTGTTTTTTTATGTCAACTGTGCCAGCCATTCATCAGGATGAGAGCTGGACGCTCGTGCTTCTTCAGGGTTTATGATAGGAAGTGATTGTTCAAATTTACAATTGGGATGTCTAATATGGGTAAGGAATGCCCCGTTAACCAAGATATAAACAATATTTCCCAAAGAAATTACAAAACTATGCCTCCAGTTACAACATAGTCTACTTGTTATGTGTGCACTTATAAATATGCATTTTAGTGTGATGTGCATCAAGGGGTAATCTGTTTGGTGCTGGATTAGGTCTTTGGAAATCACTTTTGGCATGTGCCTTATAGTTACGAGATGTTGGAGACCAAGGTATTGTGGTAAGTGTCATAAGGAATGCCTGGCCATGGATTTGTTTTTGACTTAATATACCTCGTCAGTCAATGAGGGAGATATTTAGCACTGGTTTAGAGCAGAACACTTGGTAGTTTAAGATGTGAGGTACGATGATAAGAATAGTTAAAAATCTTCAGAAAAACAAACATTGGATCATCTAAAACACCCAGGAGAATTACTCCAGTCTTGTAAAAGCTTTTTTGGCTTGGCGACTATACGTTTTATATGGTTTTAGGCCACTAAGGAACGAGGTAGGATATTCTGTCTTTATTGTGAAGTGCAGGTGCGCCCCACTTTATAGAATTAGGTTTGTCACTGGCTTTTTAGCAAAGGTGTTTTTCAAGAAATATGGTAAATAAGGTATGAAACGAGAAAATGAAGGGAGTGTAAAGAATAAAGGTGTGCAACGGAGTGTTGGATTGTATATTGTTTTACTCACAGAGCCTTCAGATGTTGGGAATAATTCAAGAAGGTGGGAGCAACCAAGAATCGCATTATCTATTCATTCTGATAGTTTTACGCTATGGACAGATACAGTAAACCAGTATCAAACTATTTTAGAGTGACATGCTAAATTGCAGCTGTATAGCCACGTCACATGAATTAAAGCAGAAAAATAAACCATCATTGTACATGTGTGAATAAACTTTGTGCAACCTCACATAAGACTGCAAACTTACCCCAAATGAGGTAGCAAACAATAATTCTAATTTATATAAAGATATAGTACTACAGGCTGACAGTGAGCACTCATTGTCAACTACGATGTACACGGACACAGTCTGTGAATCAGTGAGCAATCGTGGTCATTTGTGAACTCAGAGTGGACATAGGCAATGCGGTAATCTCAGAGTGGATGGAGGCAATACTGATCTAACTGGACCTCCAACCAACTCACTTCTAGATGACCACTGCCAAAAAACACACTGAAAATAAGACCACTTTTCCCCAGTCCTCAAGGATCTTTATTGTTTTTTTTCTTCCTAGAAGCCAGAAACGAATTAAATCTCTGTTGTTTATCATACATACCACTCTGCCTAAACAGGCCCAGTTACCTATTACATCTTCTGAACATCTCTGGTGGCATTGAAGAATTCAGCAACAAAGTATCTAAACCCCAGAAATTCCAAATGACACAAGCTTGAAGACAATCCTATTCTGGATCTGTGCCAAAGAAATGGAACACCCTCCTAATGCATTTGAAAACAGTCTTGATATCCTTTCCTTCTGCAAAAACCATAACTAAGAACTTTCAAGATAAATGACTTCACCTTAGCAAACCAAGAACATCCAAGATTGTATACACACGTTACAGCTCCCCAGCTTGAGTGGCCCCCCTGAAATGTAGTAAGACACACTAAGATATGATACATTGGTTATTCTTCACAAGAGCCCCTATTTCCAACCTTCCCTTATAATTTCCCTAAATGTTTGGTAGATTTTGGACTATTGTTGTTGTAAGGTTATGTATAAGCACTTAACCTTTCTTATAAGGCTCTATAATACCAACTGGTGAAGTGGCTCTATAGAAAAACACTGCAAATAAATGTGCCACAATCATGAGATCTGTCTGACAGGGAAAGATGAAACCATCAAAATAAAACCCTGCATCTGTACATTTCAACTGCACTTGATGTGATTACTGTTTTGGTGTTGATGGCATCATCACATTTCAAACACTGACACAATGGAAATTTGAAGTGAAATGTGACAAAACCTTCACAGGATCATTTCAGAAATAAAACACAAAAACGGTGATACCCCCAATAGATTTTAAAAAACCTTACCAAGTCGCTAACCAGGGGGATGGGCTTCTTCTTCCGCAGATCAGGCATACTGTCAATGCCGTACAAGCCACCTCCCGGCCTGGAAAACACAACAGGATTACAATAAATAGCAGATTAGAAGAACACAATGAACACAGGATGCTATATCCCAAAGAGCAAAGACAAAACTGCAGCGATGACACAAAACTACCACCAACCTGCAGAAGTGTGAAATACGACCACTGCGCTCCTGTTAAGGACTGGCAGGATATTGCTCTCTGACAAGCTCACTAGAGGAAGCTTTTGAATATTTTCAAGGTTCTTCCTGCTTCAACACTATTGCATTGATTCACAAATGCTTTTGGTTATTTATGTAACTAGTCTGTTCTAACACCTTCGGATGAAGTTAGGTAAAAGGAAGCAAATCAACATTAATGTAGTGGGTTAGTGCTTAGATCAGTGGTCTTCAAACTTTTTAATACCGTGACCCCCTTACCCCCCAAGTGGGGGAAAAAAATCATCCGGCCCCCCTCCAAAATTTTCACAATTATTCTATTAAATTGGCAATGTTTAATTATGTCTAGCCGTATTTAAACATTGCAGTTAAGTTCTGTTACTGTCTTAAAAATGCAATCAAATACATGATGCCAAACATACTATTTTGGTCAGGCAGGCCTTAATAACGTATAAAAGTATCTGCAGTGCAATTACTGGGTTTTGAAGAATATTTGGAGTCCCTTCCCTTTTGACACATACTCCCATCTTGAATATAAATGACAAAACATGTTAGTGATGGCCCATTACAGATCGGTTTGGTGCTAATCATTTTTTTTTTTCAGCTTAAAACAAAGCCTGTTATCAGAAAATTCTCCGTTTGGCCAAAGCCTGGTGCCCCAATTCCATCCTCCAGCCCCCCCGGATTCATTTGAGGCTCCCCTAGGAGGGACCACCCACCCAGTTTGAGGACCTCTGGCTTAGAAGGTAGGATTATGTGACGTTTTAGAAGAACTAATTTGATGTTTTGGAAAGATGTTCACACCATCAGCTTAAATGATTTAACATGCTGGAAATGTCAGTAAAACATCTGAAGTTGGAGGTGAGCCAGGGATCTTTAAACTCTTTACCGAGCCTCTAGAGATGCTGCTCAGTTTTGTATTGATTTGCAGCACACCTTACACTTAGTCTGTTTTTCTGATTTTGCTCATTATTGCATTATTTTGTATTTGAGAGCCTTCATGGCAAATTATTTCTGTGCATTTCAATAAGATGATGCATTTACATTTTTCTATTTTCTGTACCTTTGAATTTATAATCAACCTTCACAGTTTTCCTACATTTCTGACCTCGAATTCCCCTTTTGAGTCTTATTGACTCTTTTTGAGGTGCTCCTTTGAATGTTGGCTCTGGGACACATTAACTCAAAGACAATGAGGGTCACACCATTCCCCATCCCCACAATTTCTGATGTGCCACTGTCGTATAGATGTCCTAGGAGACTGTGTGCTCACACAACCATGTTTCTAAAGCCTTCAGTTTCAATTTTCACTGATGTCATCTTTCTCTCAATATGGGAGGTAGTGGACTGCACCTTTCTAACAGCTGCCACTGAGAGGCAACCAGCGTGTGAGTCCTAACAGGGATGTTTCAACATGACTACTAGCATCACAACTCACATTTGGACGCTTAGGGTTAAGGAACCTGGATCTGTCTCTCCTAGCGCTGTCATCCTTGCACACTGTCAACAACCGGTATCCTCCTAATGCCATATGTGACCCAGAAGGTAGGTGTCCTCCATTTCCAACTCCTCCAGTTGCCTAACCACACTGTACGATGATGTCTCTACAACAGCACAAGGTTGGAATTCGGGGTCACCCAGTGTATATATGCTATTTCACAAATGTGTTGTGATTCAGGTGTGAAAACTCAGCCCAGCCTTAGCTCGTCTATGCATTCAGCGTGTTTACCACTCAGGAGGGGAATGCTCAAATACCACTCCCAATAAGACTTTTGCTTTAGCTATAGTTTGGCAAGGTTGAACAACCGTCCATTTTTGCTGGCATCCCACATATGCCAAGCGCTGAATAATATATAACAAAAAAGACGGTCCCTGCAAGGGAAGTGTAGCCCTTGACTTCCTCGGCAGTGGTCAAATGAAAAACCTTCCAAATCGATAAGGTTTGATGAGTACCTCATATATTCTATTCAAAAACAATATTTAAAATTACGCTAATCAAGGCAACTCTCAATTTTATATTTCAGGTTCTCCACATTCGTGACGACGCAGAGCAGGTGAATAAGGTGAATTTTAAGTGCACCAGTGTTATTTACAGGACCTTCCCCTCTCAGTGCCGCTGCACTGGAGAGCACAAGCATGTGATGCCGCTGTGAGTTCTTCAAGGAGAAGAAGGTAGTTATACCATAGCATCAGGGCTCAGACAGCCACTTCTGCTGCGTCAACTATGGAAGGGATCACTACTTCCCAATGTGGCACTCTAAATCCACCGCCAGGGAAAGGAAGCCTACCCCGGGGCTCCAGAGAGTGGTAACTAGTTTTTTTTAGCTCTGCTGGATCTGCTAATCTGGCATAAGATACTCGCTGCCAGACAGATCAGCCCTGCAAAGCTAGAATAGAGGATCATTTGTATATTCATGGATACCAACACTTGCTCCTTTCCTCCTGAAATCAGCCATTTTCAGTGAAGATTCTGAAAAAGGAAGCCGTGGTGCAGATAAAGGACCACGCAAACATGAAAGTTATTTTAGATGTCCGTGAAGAAGGCGGCAACGGTGTCCTAGTGAACTATCTCCTTGACTTGCAGGGAGGTTATTACACAGAGATCCAGAATCCTCAAGTACCTTGAGTTTGGATAGGATATGCACGCTACTCAGCGATCCTCAAATAAAAACTGGCAGGGAAATAATTTCCAGAAGCACATCTCCTGAACTACTGACCACCATCACCCTGCTTTCTTCCTACTACTCTAGAGGTCTGGTCCTCTTTGGCCATACTGTCGTGTGTAAACAGGTGGTACAATGTCTTTCACTGTCAGTGGAGGCGGTGGGGTGAAACTGTTTGCATGGCATCTCAACCTTAGCATTTGTAGGACCATGTCTTCTAATATCGCTCTTTAGTCATATGTGTGTAGTCGGTTGTATAGTGAAAGCTAAACTCAATGCACAACCACATACCATGGGACCACATTATTAGCTTTCAGAATACCCAGAAGAGATTGTTGTCCAGACAACTCAATCCCTTCCTTGAATGCCTGTGGGACAAAGATCCATTTTGTATTGACTTTCCTTGCCATCAAATGGGTAACATTACTATCTATGATCTGCATATGTATGTACTGCCGCAATTCTTGTCGCCTTACTTCTTCACTAGGCAATATCCTTCCTGCTATTCAGACTTGAATCCCAAAGTTCCCTCTAGAACACATCATATGTTGTCATGTGACTGTCTTCCACTGCTTGCTTTCTGTTCCTTCCTTTCACCTTGTGCCTTATATGCAGCTGTGCCAGTATCACTTGGATAACCACAGCACAATGAAGATGCTGCTGATGACTATGTTGCCAGCAAATCAAAATACAACATCAGGTCAAAAACCAATCTGCCAGCATAGCCCGGGACAACATAAATATGATTGGGTAAATTGCAATAGTGTTTGGGTTAATAAATAGTAGTTGGGCTCATCAGATCACACCCCAATACTAAGAGTGTCCTACGAAGTGAATGCAAAGCCATCATTTTTATCACTGACCCAATTTTAATAGTCAATATTAACCATGTGCATTAGCATGTGGAATCGTATAACCATACAGTGAAGTTGAAAAGAAATATTACATCTAGTCATAAAAATACTGACACCTAGGACACTGGGAGCAGAAACTGCCAACCCCCTGGAGCCTCTAAATCCAATGCCAGGCTGTCTGTGAAGGCTCAGGGTTGCTAAGCAGCACAGTGCATATGCAAAGTGTCGGTCGCCAGACAGAATAAAGGATTAACTGCTACAATATTCCTACAGAGCTGAAAATAACTTGGAGCCCAGAGCAAGATGAATAATCTTATTAAATGCACACTGAACATAAAACATACAGGCTTGTAAAGCAGCAGTGTTACGAAACAAACATTTTTAAAGATATTTTTTAAGCTAACCTCCAACAATCAAGTTTACACTGGCCAAATAGCACAACGGAAAGTCATCGGTGTGACATGAGGGTGTTGTGCTAATTTCATGGCTAGATTACTTCAGTATACTCTGCCCTGAAAGAAATAACATGCTTTAACTTATATGGATAGGAACCAGCTACCTGGGCAACCCGCAGTTTCGTATACTCCACAAGTACAACATGCATTACAGAACTCGAGGAACAAGTTACTTAGCTTTGGTAACAACTTCTGGTAGACAGTTAATCTTCCTGCAGATTGCTCATCTTATGAATATTTCTTCCAGGCTTCAGACTGGTCTGGAAATCGTTTCCAAAGCAATGTCTTTTCAGCATCACCAAATGGTGCGATGCTGTTCCTGGTGTGACATGTCACCAGGGTACGATTAGCACAAAGCAGCATGGTTGCATCAGCTCTCAATGGTCATTTTGCGCCATATTGTTACATGCAGAGAGAACTGCAACAGCGACAATCACAGAGCCCTTACCTTGTTCGCATATCCTGGGATCTAATAGGTCACGTTTTAGCTCATGGGGAAGGAGGTCAGACAAGGAAGAAAATGCAGTTAAGATTATGTATCCACTAGAAGATAAAGTATCCTTTCCTTCTAAGCATCTTTTTGTGGTGTGTAGTGTTGTAGATTCACATGCTCTTCAAACTCCTGACATTTAGTGTTGGGCTTGGAGATTTGCAAGTTTTTTTTTTGTTTTGTTTTTCAAAGTAGTCTTTCGAGTCACAAGATGTGCAGTGACTCCATCCTTCGTGTACAATGAGCATGGACATCAACTACTGGTGCAACTCTCAGTTGCACTACTTTACTGGACACCCCCACTGATCAACGCTTGACGCCCGAGATGCAAATGATATCCCCCGCATCCCCTGGGGGTGTCTGGTAAACAGTCGAAATTTAACCCGTGTGGGCCCAAAAGCCACATGAGAAACAATGTACTCGGAGCCCTCGCTGTTACGTCTAAACCCAATAGCAAAAAAAAAAAACAATCTAGGATAAATTTGCTGCCTATGCACACAGTTCATTAAGAGTGGAGTAGTAGCATATTTCGTGCCTCAAAAGAAAAACAACTTGTCAACGTCTGAGCCCATGCTGGAAGGCAGGAGTATGCACAGCATCTGTCTATCTACAATCACAAATATTATGAACATATATTCTGATGGATACAGTTTCAAGTAGATTCTTCTTCTTCTGAATTAGACCCAAAGCAACACCTCTCTGGGAGGTTGGACTGAACACACTCAGTAAACTATGGAAATCTTGCAACTAAGCAGGATCAAAGTTCCCATCACTGTGTGTCAGAGACGCGAGGCAGTAGTGCTTTGCAAAAATATGCAGAAATAATAACATAGCTGACCAGCAGATGTCAGCAAACGGGTCATCTCGGGAAAGGGGCGTGGAAGCAACCATGGCCCTGGTGATCAACAACAGCCTCCAGAAGGTATTTTGTTGCCAGGGCATAGCAGGTCTGGATACAAATGATGACCCAATGTGAAATAGTGCATTTAGGCAATACATTGGCCATTCTAGCTCCAGCGAAGCCCACAAAGGCTGGTCGTCAATTCTGTTTGTCATGTACAGTTAATGAAAAACAGCACTGCATGCCTGAAGATCAGCTCAGGAAGATGGTTGGATGTTGAGGAGGAAAGAAAAATAAAAAAATAATAGTTTGTGCCATATGAAACGCAAAACATATTTTTGGCACAAAGGATGGGCAGGTGAGAAGAACCAATTTAAACAGTTAGAAGACTTAAGAGTGAGCAAGCTGAAGGTCCCCAACCGTGCGAGAAAAGGTAATCACCACCAACAAAACTGTTTTCAGACTTAGGAGTCAAACCGGGCAACTGTACATCAGTTCAAATGGCGAGGCCATTAATAAAGTCAAAACAAGTTTCAAATCCCACTGAGGGGCAAAAAACAGAGTAAAGCAAACCTTTCAGAAAATGCGCACTAATGGTGATCACGTTTGGAAGGTTGATAAGACAAATACATTGAAGTAGACAGATAGCCCTCAACTGTAGCTACTGCTAGGCCTGGCTAAAGGAGGCACAATGATGTTGTAAAGGTGAGTTTATAAGAAATTATTCCCTTCCTACTCACACAACTGAATGAACTTAGTCCAGAGACCTACGTGGATGTATTTAGTAGCAAGCTTCCTTGCAGCAAAAATAACACCTGCAACCTCATCAGAAAGACAAAAGTACTCCAACTGGCACTCCTCAATCGTAATGCGTGTTGCTACAGCATCTGGGGATTGAGGTGGAGGGGACCTGATCATACCGCTGCAAGAACAGGCCCAGGAGACAACAGGACGGCTGAATGCTGAGTGCCAACATACTGGTGTACCAGGGCCTCAATCTCAGCCTTGGATGATAAGAATCAGGTGTGCTCAATCCTCCTACACCTTGCACTGGACTTCTGAGACTAGTAACTGGAAGACAATTCCCAAGGAACCATTAAAAGAACGTGCAGGGCACAGATTTGAGGACAGACCCTCTTCTGGGCTGTGGCGAAGAGATCCATGAAAAGAACACCAGTCCGTAGAAGATCATCACAGTCAATTTGGGGTGTAGACACCCCCACATTGAGGGAGCCTGCTAGCTAACCCACTACAAAGAATATCATCCTGTTGCTGCGCCCACTTCCACAGGGAAATTGTGTCCCAACACAGCCCACAGACCCACTCTAGCCTACCGGTTTATTTGATGGACTCTGGTATTCTTGTCTGACAGAATTTGGATGTGCCTCCTGAGATGGAAGGGAGAAAGGCCTTCAGCAGCAGATGGATGGCCCAAATCAGCTTGAGGACATTTATGTGCAGGCACTGCTCGATATGTATCAAAAGGATGAGACATCCAAGACCATGCTGAAGGGTGAATGGACTATTTCTTAGAAGGGTTGTCACTGCAGGGGAGGAATAAATCACCCAGCTGGTGCAGTGACCCCTCTTCGCTCAGCCTTATACGGGCATAGTACATCATATGTTTTGAAAAAGATTCTGACATACTGTTTTTGACTTCGAGAAATAGCTGTTGCGTGGACCACTACTGTTTCTTCTTCAAGTTGCCTACAATAGGCCTTTTTCTTCTGCATTGGGTGGCTGTTCCCTAGTGCAAAAGTCTTCGCCTTGGTTGCAGGATCAATTTGGCCCTTATATCTTGTTTATTTACAACACCAAGAGGAACTTTTAGGTCTATTTTATCTAAATGTCATTTTGACAATCTGAACTGATGATGGCCCTGGTCAAGTTCATCATAAGGGCTGAAACCTCGACTTGTGATTTATAATATGGACTACAATGTCTGCTTGAATAACGAGAGAAAAAAAATCCACTGTACTTTAATGCAACCAATTACTGTAAATGTATTTTATTATATTTTTGTGTTTGCACCAGAAGTCCTTGATTTGCATTTACTAGTGTATGTTATTTTTTAATTCCATTTGTAATTTGTTTTTTTAACTATGATTTGTTCATTTAAATATTCTGTCAAATGAATTCTAGTGTGCCTTGTTGTATAGCTATTTTAGCAATATTTTAAACACGTTATTATCAAGAAAATGTATCATACCTTTTTGGGCTTACCTTCCTGCTTTTCCATTTTCCTTTAATGTTGACTTTCCAGCATGGCAAGGACAGCACTTCCGAAGCAAACAATGAAGCATGAGCCGGCAACACACACCAGGTAAGTGATCTGGTGGGGAGGATGGAAGGGGGAAGCTCCAGCAGTCAGTTGGAATCCCAGTGATCTCTCGAGATCACCTCCCATTTACTGAAAATATGGGAGACCCTCCCGACCCACACCTAAGGAAGTTGTTTTAAGATGGGTTTTGAGATAGAGTTTGCAGATGACAAAGGCTGCTGCCTTCTATGGGCACTCCTGCCTTGAAATGAGAAACCTATTTGCTTTCGTGTCTGGACAAGCTGCAACAACTGTCATTGACGGGACGGCAAAACCCTAGAATAATCTCGAAAAATCCAATCCGAATCGGTGAAACTGCTGTCCTAGTGAGGCCAGGACTAATGTGCAAACTGAGATTCTTGAAGCGTTCTAAGGGGTGTTCAGCCTTCTCTCCAACCAGCTACTCTGTCAAATGGCATGTCCATGATCCAGATCCGGAAAACCCCTGGAAATCCCCTAGACCGCACCTAAGCCTGTCGACATTGCAAGACAGCATTCCCCACAGACTGAGCAATGGTGACAAAAAGTCAAGAAACAGACTTGAGGATCTGTTTTGATGCACCCCGACCATCACTCAACAGGTCAGATAATTGCCTCTTGATATGTTCTGGCAGGCTTAAAAACATAAGTTTCTAGAAGCAAAAACTTTGTGAGCCAAGGCATTAAAATCATTTGATTCCTTATTTGTGGGAGATGCAGCCCAGATGTTTGGATCCGTTTCTGAACCAGACTCCCTGATGGTGAGGGGGGGACAAAAAGTGCAGGTAACCCAGAGAAGGCCTATGGGTTTAGCAATCTGCCTGTGGACTGCCAGGCCAGGAAACTGTTTCTCCCATTCAGTCATTATACAGCCTTTGAGAGCCTCAGTAAACTGAAGCAAAGACTGCAGAACTTGCGGAGGATAACAATATTTCTGTCAGAATGTTAGATCTCACTGCCACAGAAAGCAATTCAGTTCCAAGGCCTGTATTGCGTTTCAAACAACTATTTTGAAAGTGGATATTTCCTCTGAGGCACAGCCAGAGTAGTAGGAAATGTCCCCATCTGGAGACGTATGCAGGCCACTGGCATTAAGTCCAACCAAATGCCATTGTCACTCTTGTAAGGAGCCAGGAGATGATCAGTTTCTGATCCATCATCCTCATGTGGACATAGTCTTATCATTCACTGATAAGGCATCATAATCTGAACCAAAAATCTCCAAGCAGGTAACCTCTGGGCCCGAGGGGTGTTAACAATATGGTTCACCTAAAATATTTTCATTGAACTATATCACATGGGTGTTACTCTACCCCTCTCATTCCCTGGCAGGCGTGTGAGTCAGCTCCATTGGCAGTGTTGTAATCGACTTTGAAAACGCTGCAGAAGGAGGGTCTCAAACAAATGGGGGATGGCACCCTAGCTGTTTTTTTTTTACTTATTGGGTGCCTGGGAGAGAGTTCATAGAGGTGGTTTAAAAGTCACTCAGGTCGCCAAGCCCACAGAAATTGACACCTCTTTGGGAAGTAGCATGCAGGGCTGCAGAGTTGTCCTGAATAGGTCCCGCCTGGCTAACCAGAATCCCTTAACCCACATGGAGTCATCTGAAGGACAAAGTCTGTACCTTCAATTCGACTTGGCAAAATAACCCTCTTGCCAATCCTTCAGCTCTACTTTTATTACATGTAAGTCACGCGTAACGTAGGCCCTAGAAAGCCCACAGGCCAAGGTGCATTCTAATTAAAAGGTTAGTACTTTTAGATTCTAAATTAATTTTTCACTACTGGGAGACCTCTCTCTCCAATAGGAAAACACTGGATGCTTATTACATTTAATGAGTGCTAACTTTTGATTAGGAATAGATAACCAGTTTCCGTTTTGTGCCTGAGAAATTGCAATTAAAAATCCTCTTTAATGGTAAGGTCAGATTTTAAGATACAATTTTGAAAATGCAATTGTTTACAAAGAAAGCATTTGCCTGCCCCATTTGGTACCTGCAGCCTGTTCCTTGGTCACATGGCCAGGTGTAGTTGGCATCTGCACTTTGTTTATTCCTCCTAGCAGTCACACAATAGAAGGACTGAGTGTGTCTGAATGGGCCATCACTGGCAGAATTTGAAGGGGGGGGGAGACCTGGGCACACCCTTACTTGCAACTGAATAGGCTGTGCCCTGCCTTCACAAAGGACTCGTCAACCCTGCATTGTTCAAGAAGACAGCCAGGGCAGGGGAAGCAGAAGCTCAAGCACTTCAAAGGAAATTCTCTGGAAACGTCTCCGACTTTAAAGAAAGCACCAGATATAAAAAAAGAGGATCCTCAGACACATTCTTCAGTTCACTATCTGGACCTGCGGAAGGACTCTCAGTGGACTTCATGTTGTTGACACCTGCCGTGTACTATACAAAAGTGCTTTGTAGCAGGTGGAAGACCTGGTTTGCTGCCTGAGCCCTGTTCCACTGCTTGAACCCAGGGACTACCAGAGGGCTAGTTGGCTGGCCTTCTGATCAGAGCCTTGGGGACAGAAAACACCCTAATCATCCTTAAACCGCACCTGGACCCAGCCTGAGTGAAATTTTAACTCCCCAAAATGGTGCCCCTCCAGTCTTCGATCCCTGGAGGTGGTGATAAAGGTGCCCAGATAGCCAAAAACCAAAAATCAGGACTTAAAAAATGTTTGGCTAAAATCTGCCTTGAGAGCCAAGAGGAGGCTGGAACCAGCCTGCTCATCTAGTCTCCCAAGGTGCATCACCAGTTGGCCAGACTTTGCGGTAGCTCCTGCTACACTCTTCTCCTCAGTAGAAAATCCTATTCAGCGGTCCTTAACCAAAGGGGTATCCGGTCTCGTGGAACACTCGTCGGCTAGAGCCTCCAGCTTTGTTCGGCTGGAAATTTTCAACTTCTAAAAAAGAGACTAAGCCCATATGTAGAAATCTTCACCACACCTTTGTCCAGCAGCACCCCAACAATGACACCTCCTCCTCGGACACTGCCTGCAGTATTGTCCTTATGAGCTTTACCTTCTCAGACAACTTTCTGCTGAAATATCTTCTAAGTCTGAAGGTAAGCACTAGTTTTTAACCTTGAGCTTTAAAAAATCTATACTCCAGTCCCTCTGATTGGATTTTTGTTGTTTTGCTGTCAAATTATTTACTAAAAATGTACTCTATTTTTCTAAATAGTTATTGATTTTTTCTTGAATTGTGCTTTCACTTTATTACTGTTTGTTTGCTGCATAAATACTTTACACATTGCCTCTAAATTAAGCCTGGCTCCTTTATGTTTTTTTTTTTTTTTTAAACAACCCAACTCAATCAACAACCCACAATTTCTCACAAGAAGTCTGTAACTTGTGCATCCCATGCTCATACTATAGTTGCCTCTACTGGTTGTATTTCCAACTGCAACATCATACTTTCCAGTTCTGGTCATTTTAACCTCTGCTTTTTCCTCTTCCAGTTGGCTCTACTGGTTGTATTTCCAACTGCAACTTCATATTGTCCAGTTCTGGTCATTTTAACCTCTGCTTTTTCTATTCTCAAAGGCAGGAGCCCCAGCTGACTTCCAGTTCACCACTATGCCTATTTTTGGCAATATTAGGACCTTGTCTATGAACTTGTTTCTAATCTTTTTATTTTTTGGTCATAACAGTTTCTAACCAGAAAATTTCAGTCTTCAACAGGCCAGTCTTCCCCATAGCTTTCATGAGTCCACTTGTTATTGCATTCTAGTAATCTTTTATTACTGGGAACCTCCACAATTGTGGTAGAAATCTGCCTCTCTGTTCCTGCATCACAGAGAGGCTACAGTTTGAGAGGAATATATCTTCGCAATCTACTAGGTGTCATGTGTGTCCTGTGCAGGACATTTCTCAACATTTTAGTGAAGTAGTTAAGAATTAACATCCAATCTGTCTCCTTTAAGTCAGTGCCCAGGTCTTTAGCCCATTTTGATTTTAGGTCTTCCAAATTTAAAGTCTAGCAAACAGAATTCTTAATGCGACAGTAGTTTCCCTCTGTTCATACCCTGCATCCATTGCAATGCCCCTACCAGACTTGAGTAAGTCAAGCACTGTCTGTGCCATTATACTGTTCAAAGTCAGAAAATTGTTTGACCATTCAGACTTCATATAGATCACCTACTGCATTTCAAGATGCCATCCGTCCATTTCATTATCTGGCTAAAGGAGCAGTGTCCCTCCACCGTCAACGACATCTTCCACCCCTCTACACCATGCCACTCCTACTGAAAAACCCACGTCTTGCCTCCTCTTAGATTATATCCTTACTCAGCTGTAACCCTTGCTGCCATGGCATTGTCCTTATCCTCCATTGAAATGCCCTTTTGTTGTAAAATGCTCATTAATTTATAACAAGGTCCATGAGCTATAAGTTAATTACATACAACCACATAGATTTCCTATTGGTCCCCTCTTGCAGCTGAAGGTACAATATGGATTATGCCTCGCTTTTGACTATCAACAAGCAGTATATTTTCCTGCTTAAGTTTGGACTTGACCAGGAAGAAGGAGATGCTTTCTGCATACGATCTGGGAATGCCATCTCATAGAACAATACTGGAGCATGATACTGACAGAATTGGGGAGGGTACTGGGGTAGTCTTCCCTGTGGATCCTCAATATGTTTTACTAGGTATTCCCACAGAAGTGGATCTACTGGTATTCTACTGGTATTAGCGAAAAGGAATACAGGCAAACACCAGGGGCCCCTGAAGTCCCATACCTGCAAGAATGGAAGGCTCTAATGGATTTGTACATTGCAGCTGAGAAGATTACATCTAAAGCCAGAGGGAGACAAAGGAAATGCTATAAAATCTGGGGTTCCTGGATAAAGTGTTATGATTTAGAATCGATGATGGATATGCAGGAGTCCCCTGCCAGGCAGACTCCCCATCACAATTCCCCGCCACCGGACCCTGTCTAATGGGAGCTAAATATCTTGCTATATCGATGTACCTATATGTGAATTTAACACTGTGATAATATTGAAACATTTCCTCCGCTTTATTTTTTATTGTAGGTTGGGTGCAAGTTTTCACTGTTTGTTGTTTATCTTTAAAATAATAAGGTTTTTTTTTGTATGTATGAACTTGGCAGACCATGTCCTGTGAAACAGTGCACAGGCTGTCACCTTTAAATGCCCAGTATACACTACATCTTTACAATAAAGTATGTTCAAGGTACCCTGTTATTCATTATTATGCTAATAATGGACGTTCACTCTTGGCACTCTCGATTAAACCCTTGATGTTATAGCTGCTGTAAACTGACTGGACAGTAAGGAGCCTACTGGTCATGTTTGGGAAATAATCAGGATTGTAACTTCCTATTGAAGTTGGCAGTGATGTCTGTATAAATATGCAACGGGAAGGAGTCCAAAAGTGTACTCCTCATATCTAAATGTTTTTGCCACCAAACTTCAACATTTTGGAACTACAAGAGGAAGAGGATGGACGAACATAATATCAGGGTACGGTTAAACGATTCTTTGACCCAAAAATGCAGGACCATAGCCGTGAATGATTAAGGTATTCAGTTACGGTCTTGATTTGCATCCGCCTATGAACTGGGAGGCAGTGCAACTGTCGAAGATCACACATGATGTGGTCTAATGTCCTCAGCACGAGCACGTTTTGATGCAGATGAAACACATGCTTTACCCAGATAAACGGAGTACAGTCTGGATACGATGAAGGTATTTCTGGGCAGGATCTTCTGAGGAAACTTTAGGAGGGTAAAAATTGGAAGAATTCTTAATAGAATGCCACCTGATGGTCAAGAGACGGGTTTGATTCCAACATTGTGTCTGGATTGTGCATTGTTGAGATTAACATTCCTCTGCTGTAGTCACTGCTTCTGAGCTTAATTGCGGTTTTTGAAGGAAACAATTGTAAAAAGTTATCAGCCATCCACATCTGTACCTCTTAGTACATGAGTGCTATTGCTAGCCTTATCTTGGTGCTATTAAACAGGATATGTGCGTCATCTGCATGCATACACAGTTTTATATCATATTTACCCATCAGATATGCTAAAGTACACATGTAAAGATTAAATGGGAGTGGGGCAGACAAACTGCTGGGGATATCCAAACTCACCTGAATACATTTGTTTGTAAAATTGGACTTTAGTCCTCACATTCAAAATTGAACTGATACCTTAATGCACTCCCTCTAAAAGGAGTAACTTTTGAGGTGTTGTGACAGAGATAGATCTCCTGTCTGGCACTGGGGAGCTTGTACCTCTACCTTTAAGTACCCATAGGAAGATGCTGCGTTTGTGACCCATACCTCAGCATACACAACGATCATGTACGTGTTTTGAGGCATTTCCATGATATGATATGATGCAAGATCCACAGTAGGGGAGGGCACACCATATACCCTCTCCTTCTAAAGAAAGTGATTAATGTACTTCACTGGGCTGTGAAGGACTGATAATGGTGAAAGCAAAATGATTATAGCTACAGGACAGGCCTTTTTTCTCTGTTGCCTGCTTAGGAGATCAGTCTACCGGCATCGCTGGAGTTTTTCAAATTATTCAGCAAGAAGAACAAGTTACTTACCTTCTACACTGTCTTACCTGGTTCTAGTTACAGATTCCTTACCTTATAATTTTCCCCAGGTGTCAGTCTGGATACGGAGACTTTTAATGAGCAGTACCCCTGCATATCGTTACGTGGTGTCGGTCAGATCCAAGACAATCGTTGGCCTCATGCACACCGAATATGACATCACAGAACCTATATAGATGCCACCCCGGCACACTGACGTCAGTTTCTTTTCACGACTTTCCATGCTAGAAGCAAAGAGGCATGAAGAACACTGATCACTGGTGCCTCAAAACCAGGACACTGAAAGGGAAGCCCCTGTCCCTAGAAATCAGTTAGCAGAGTAGGGAGGATGAGTGAGTTGATAAGGAATCTGCACCTAGAATATGTCACTACCAGATAAAGCTTTACCAAAGTTAAGTAACTTGTTCGTCTGACAGAGACTTCTAGTTGCAGATTCCTTACCTTAGAATAGATACCTAACAACACCATCCCCGGAGGAGGGTCTGCGAACCAAGAACATACTAGAAAGTCCTGCAGGACCAAACGGGCAAAGTACCCATCCCTACGGACCTGACTGTCCAGGCAGAAGTATTTGGTAAACATGTGCAGGGATGCCTATGTTGCTGCCTGACAGATGTCAAGGACTGTTGCTCTGCTAGAATGAGCTCGCAAACCTTCCGGGGGTTGCTTTTTAGTGAATGCATAGCACATTTTAATACAGATAACAGCCCATCGAGAGATGGTTTGCTTATACACTGCCTGACCTGTCTTCGCACCCACATCCCCAACAAAGAGTTGATCATCCACCCGGAACTCTTTGGTACGATAAAGGCAGAATGACAACTCCCTTTTGGAGCCAGGCGGTGGAGTCTCTCCTCTTACTTAGAAGGGTGCATAAAAAGTAGGCAGGGTGATGGATTGTCCTACACCAAAGGACATGACCACTTTGGGCAAAAAGGAGACCCTGGTGCAAAGCACCACTTTGTCATGATAGATGAAAAGCTAGAGTGGCTTAGATGACAATGACTACAGATCACTCACTCTACGGCAGATGTGATGGCCACAAGGAAGGCTTTTTGTAATGTCAGAAGACTAAGAGGACAATTATGAAGCGGCTCAAAGCGAGGGCACATTAAGAAAGTAAGAACCAGATTCAAATCCTATTAGGGCATTATGAATAGTGATGGAGGAAACATATGGGTAAGACCCTTGAGGAATTTACTAACGAGAAGATTTAAATAAAGAGGGTTGGCCAGGTTATCTCAGAAAAACAGAGATAGCAGACAAATAACCTTTGCGAGTGCTCAAAGCAGAGCCCTGCTGCTCCAACAAAGTATACACAAGAGGACCTTGGAAAGAGGGGGAAAGGGAGGGGGGGCTGATAGACTTGTCTGTGCACCATACCACAAATTAGTTCCATTGACGGGCATATACCGTTTTGGTGGATGGACACCTGGCTGCAAAGATAACGTCACAGACTTCAGGCAGGAGGTCAAAAGCTGTCAACTGCCACCGCTCAATCTTCACGCAAGAAGGTGGAGATTAGACAAGTTCGGGTGGAGAACCCTCCCCTGCTGCTGCAACAGAAGATCCTCCCGAAGAGGCAGTCTGATCAGAGGACCAAAGGCCATGCTCAATAGCTCGGGATACCAGACTCCTCATGCCCAATCCAGAGCCACAAGGATTATTTGGGCCAGGACATTCTTCATCTTCTTGAGAACTCTAGGCAGAGGTGGTATGGGCAGAAAGGCATAATAGAGGCCAGAGCTCCACTCGAGACAAAAAGCGCTGCCGCGCGAGTGCCGCCTTGGTAACTCCAACTCGCAAAACTGCTGACATTGTGCGTTCTCTGTGAAGGCAAACAGATCTAACCAAGGCTCTCCCCACTGCTGAAAGAGACCTTGCGCCACCTTCAGATGTAGACGCCATTCATGATCGACCATGCACTGATGGCTGAGTTCGTTAGCTCTGGCATTCAGAGGGCCCTCCAGGTGTTTAACCATCTGGAAAATACCCTGATGTTCCAGCTATGTCCAAAGGCGCAAAGCATCCGAGCAAAGTGTCCACGACCCCACCCCGCCCTGCTTGCTGCAATACTACATGGTGGTGGTGTTGTCCGTGAACATCTGCACTACTTTCCCTTTGAGAGAGGCAAGAAATACTTTCAATGCCAGTCTGATCCCCCTGAGCTCCAAAAGACTGATGTGGAGCCCGGACTCCGCTGGAGACCAGACGCCTCTGTTCTCCACCTCTCCCATATGGCCGCCTCATCCCAGGAGTGATGCATTTCCAGCACTGCCAGTCTTCGAGGTAGATAAAGACAAACCCCCGACCTGTGCAGATGAGCTGCGACCAGCATCGTCAATTTGGTGAACACATGAGGGCTGCTGGTAAGGCTGAAGGGGAGCATGGTAAACTGCAAAAATGCTCATGGCCTACCATGAACCACAAGTAACGTCTGTAGGCAGACAAGACGGAAATATGGAAATCAGTGCCTTGCAAGTCCAATGCTACCATCCAGTCTCCTAGGTCCAGGGCAGATAGAACCTGAGCCAGAGTGAGCATTGTGAACTTCTCCTTCCTGAGGAAGAGATTGAGCGACCGGAGGTCTAGGATGGGGCAGAGGCCTTTGTTCTTTTTGGGTATCAGAAAGTAGCAGGAATAACAACTATGAACTGCTTGTGGCACAGAGACCCTATATGGCTCTCTTGGCTAAGAGAGCTGCAACATCCTTTCAGAGAAGTGAAAAGTGAACCTCCGTCATCTGATTGTAGGATAGTGGCATGGATGGAGTAGTCTTGAAGGGGAGGGAGTAGCCCCTTCTGACTATTTGCAAAACTCACCTGTCTTACATGATGGACTGTCAGCGGGCAGGTGATGACAAATTCTGCCTCGGACTGGTCCCTGGTGGGGAAACGTCAGATTAGGAAGGGTTGAAGGCTGCCGAGGGGAGGCAGTGAACTGGCTAGACCGCTGGCTCCCTCATCCATGAAGATGTTTGATCCCAAGTCCCCGGCCAAGCAGAGGCTCGGCAGCATGTGTCACACAGTGGCTGGAGGGGAACGGGCATGGCAGGACGCCCCTTGCGTAGCCACAAAAGGGGTGAAAAGTAGACTAAGAGGGGTGGGGGGAAACTACAAGGCTCAAAAGCCTGGCTGTAACCCAAGACTCCTCAAAGCGCTCGAGCACTAAGTCTGCTTCGTCTCCGAAGAGATGGGTGCCATTGTGTATGGAAGTTACTATCCTTCACAGGTTTTCAGGAAGGTGCATGGACAGCACAGCTTTCCTGGGTGCTCTGAATTGGCTTGATACTGAGAGAAGACCCTCACCTCTGACATGTAACAAAGACCATGGCTTGACCAATCTGAGTGAAAATCGCCAAAATGATAAAGTGCCCAGAATGGGTCACAGAATGGAACTGCAGAAATACACAAAGACTATTTATCCTAAATAAATAGCCAGAAAAAGCTGAAACAAACTTCCAGCCACATTGCAAAGATATCCTGACAGAGTTGGGGTACTGACCACCACCAACCCTTGACAGCACATCAGAAGTACTGAAGGTGCTGTGCATGAAGACGACATTGCACAGAAGAACTGATGGCTGTGGGAATCTCAGCCGACTTGAGCTACTACTACTGCAACACAGGACACGGCCAGCACGAAGTACTGTGAGGAACGTCTTGGGGCCTGAACAGGTCTCTCCACTAGAGGAGGCACTGGCACCTGCGGCTGAGGGTGTCCTGCAATTCAATCGGAAGTGAATTCCACTCAGCGATCCAGTGCCAAAAACAGATGAAGCACTATAAATACCACGAGCATCAGAGGTGGTCAAACTATCAAGAAAAACTCCAAATGACAAATGAAGCCCAAGATTGTCAGGAAGAGTGTCAATGCTGAGACACAGGGTGAGCATCTGTTTCTTGGGGGTTGGGGAAGTTTGAGAATGGGCCTGAGGAAGACACAAGAAGCAAGACCTCTATGACTGTGATCTCTACTAACCCCAGAAAACCTCAGACTTGCTTGTGCTGGTAATGGCATGACAACCTGATATTATGAACGCTGGCACTCATCACATTAAGAAATGTAGTCACCTGGACCACAGACGGGGCCACGTCACTCTCACAGTGGGAAGTAGGCTCACTCCGATTGACAGCAACACGCACAGGACCTACCTGCAGAGATCCACTGCAGAAACTCGCCATAAACGATATAAAGGTAATGTGTCACTACGCCTGAGATGCACTCTTTCCACCTGAGACAGTGTGTACCTGTTTTGCGAGTAGGGGAAGAGCAAGTCCACAAGATTCACCTGCAGTAATTTCCACTGAGATTTCCCCAAAAGGTTAAAGGCGAATGCACATTGCCTTATGAGATTATCACCAGATCATGGAAGGTACTGTTTCTCTTACGTACCCTTAACAAATGCCACCCACACTATGTTTCCAGTATGTGTGTATTAGTAAAGTGCTGTCGTTTTTTTTCTTAAGATGGCCCATGAGCTATCAATTGTTTCTGGAAACATATTGAGTGCTGAGTCACTAAACCCACACTACCTCACTGGGTAAACATTGGAGTGCTCAACTTCGGCACCCTGGGAGTCTATATTCCTGAACTGACATAGCACCCCATCCTCAGACCATCTACCACAGATGTCTCAACAACCTCTTTACTTGTCTGGGATGTCAAACCTGTTTTGATCTCATACGATAGTCATGCTAATTCTGAGTGTGCTTGGAGCTCATATGTAACCACCTTTTCTGATAACTTAGCAGAGTATGGAAACGAGGAAGGCAGTCTGAAATTTGCTGGGTTGTTCATGCCAAGCGTGCTTTTCAATGAAGAGGGAGTATAATGATTTCTAAATGTTGATGGCAAGATGCCTTTGATTAAGGAGCTATATATCACATCTATCTATACTAAGGCAACAGCATCTTTGATTGAACAAAGTAATACATGTAGTGGAGGTAAGCATTCTGTTGTGTGGGTGAAGAAAGTGTGACCATGAATGAGGTGTGATTGATTTCAAAGATTTAACAGTAGGCGATGGAGCCAGTGCTGGGCACATTTTGATGATTAACCTGTTTGGACTTGGTAGGTCAGGTATTAGCTTCACTAAGCAAGCAGTTGGGGGTGGGTGTGAAGAACGGGGTCAATCATCAGGAGCCTTTTACAGATCAGACACTTCACAAAATGACAATGTCTCATTCACAAAGCAATGAGAATAGACAAAGCATTGAATTACAGGACAATCCATCATGAACTACTCACCCTCCTTTAAACCATGGTGGTTTGGCTGGGTCACCGTCATCTTGGGTCTGAAATAAGACAGAATGCAGAGTTTGGCATACGGTTTAGAGAAGTCACACATCAATCACATGTTGTTGAGGAAGGCCACGGCTGACGACACACTGACATGGCTCATGCAAGTGATATAACCAGCACATGCTAAAACTCGCCTCCAGCAGGAATCACAGGGACTGACGATATGAAAAAGCAGTTGATGACACACGGACAAATGTCTGGCTGTGATCAAAAACATCTCACAAGGCCTCTGCAGAACCTGTTCTGTGCGCTAGCTTTTGTATCTAATGTTCTTAAACTCAATAAGACACCATTACAGAAGTTACAGTACAGGAATGACATATGTGCTGCCCACCGACAGGTGATGGATCAGAGCTCAAGACATTACTCGATTTAATCACCAGATGACGAAATATAGAGAAAGGTAGAGCATCATCAACACACACAATAAAGGATTTTAAAACAGTGTTGCTTGCTTTCTCTTTAAAGTGCAACCACCCTTAAGGGGGCATTAATTTCCTGCCATGAATCTTAACCAACACCACAAACAAAGCGTATTTTCAGCAAAGATCCACAAATGGCTCGGCTACAAGATCCAGCTGCTACCCTGCACAAGGAATGTGTGGTGGACCAGCATGGGGCTCTCACAACTCATGGCTGACACTAAATAAAAGTAAGTGATGGATGAATAGCCACTGCCGTGACCCCACTTCTCAGACTGGCACACCTGGGTAGATCTCCTAAGCCCCAAGAGTACCCTCTTCGAAGAAAAGAAGAGTGGGTAGGTCTCACTCCTCACCACGAGGAGTTATGTTCGTATAGATAAGGAGTGTTAGGGGTCAGACAACCATGTACATGTAACTCATCTACAAGGGAATACGGATTGCCATCACAGCCCCTAGAAAGAGCTGACACATCCAGTTCTCGATAGGTTACAATAAAAGATAATTTATTATGCATTATTTGTCTATTTGTACATAAATCTTGTGTATCATCAGAATGATGGTAATTATTACGTAATCTCAGTAATATTAATATAAAAAAAGGGAAAATTAGAAATACCTCAAACATTTTACATCACACAGTCCTAATCTCTCCATTAGATTAAGTCTAGCATGTTCCCTATCTACATATTTTTTATTAGCCTCAGTACTGGCTGACTGGTTATTAGAATCCCCTAACTATTTATACATGGATCCATGTATCCCGGCATACCTCAGAAGCAGCGGCCACTGCTGCAAAACTCATGGGGAGGGGCTGGGGGACGAGATGAAAATAAAAAGATAAATAAAATAAAACACACTTACCTCGATGCCTCTGTTCCTGCCGCTTCGCTCGTCGCTCCTCTTGTGGTGTCCCAGCATTCACTGCTGGGACACCAGCACAGGCTCCCCAGCAATCCTGGTGCTGCTTTCATGCTGAAGCTAGCATGAAAGCAGCGCCAGGATTGGTCTGAACAGGTTGTCCAGCCCTGGGGTCTGTGCAGTTTCTCCAGCCTGGCTGTTAAACACAGCCGGGCTGGAGAAACCTAAGAGCGCATGTGTGTTTGGCCGGCTGCTACATGCGCACTTAGGTGCACTCTTTCCCCCTCCCCCTCCCCCCTTCCACAACCAGAGGCCCAGCCCGGCCCCTCCCTGCACTACTGACTCAACCGGCAGCAGAAAAATAAAACGAGTTTTGGTTTATTTATCTGCTGCAGGCTCAGCCATAGTGAAGGAGCCGCCCCTGCTCAGAAGGTGAACCAGTCTGCAGTTGGATAGCAGAACATTGGCTTGTCCCTGCAACAATTTTTCATTGTGTCTGCCCCACCGAAGTATTTTGTACGCTTTATACCTTCTCTAAGTGTGATCTGCAAAGAGGGAAGGACTTACATCAAACTCCTGTGCAGATACTCATCTTCTCTCCGGAAAAGTAGCAAAACTCAATTTGCATTAGTACATGGATGGCAGGCTAATGTCATTTTATTTTCTTCCAAGCCTGATTTTTGTGAGGTCGGACGGCCCTGAAGCTCTATTCATTTGCCGAAAATTTCAGTTCTCTGTTTTATTAGCATGACTAATGTCAACTTGGAGCTCTGGGTAAAAAAATGCAATCTTACACATTGTAACCTCACCAATTCAAAATATTAGTTTTCTAGCCCTAACCCTGATGCACACACACTCTGAAGAAGTACTGCTCTCAAGCTGGCATACAATCAGTCCTGACTTGTATCCAACATGTATGTTACCAGGAAACCCTGGTGACCCCAACACCACACTGGGCCATGGGCCATGTAAACGTAAAGTGCAGTTCCAGGAGTTTTTATATGGAGAAAGCAGCAGATTTGCTGAGAAGAATAAACTGGATTTTAAAGTGCACACTTGGCCAGGTCAAGTGATGAGGGCCTTCAGACCGGTGGAGGCGAGTGTTCAACAACCTATGGGTTGAATGGTCATGGATAGGAATCAAATACACATTTCAACTCCACCATTTATAGGCAAAATCAGCGATCACCTTCTCAATGAGACGGCTTCACTCGCTTTCCTGGCTTACATTTCTGTTAGAGTGTGCTTAGGAAAGATCTGAAAGACGAATGTAAATGGCAGATCCCACTACCACTGCGACTAATTATTCAAAATTATATCTGCCCATCCAACTGCATCTTTCACTAATTTCAGCAACAGTAACGGCTGATGCAGCGACAAGGGTGTTCACGAGCGTTCAGTTCTCTGTGCATCTGTTCATGGGTGACTAAGACTGAGTACTTGCGTACAATGACTCTGTACCGACAGCATAAGGTACATGACAGCGCGCGGTAGACATCGGTAAAGTCTGCTTCAGAGGTAAGTGCAAGAGTCCGTGGTATCGCTTCCAGTGTGCAAGCTTCATCTTCAGAACAGAAATCTACATGACAGACTAACAAAGTGGGGTCCTCAGCACCTAGGGGCTCAATTCACAACCAGGGAAGTGTAGGCGTGCACCTACGAACCTCACAGGCGCTCTTATTTTTTCTGATTTACAAAAATGAGAAGCATTTGCATGACAGTCAGCCCGCAATGTATGTCTGTGGATTTCATGAGAACAGGAAATCCTCCCTTGGAAGTTTACAGAAATGTGCGATTCCACACTGCTCCGCCCCCCAAACATCGAATTTGAATGAGATGAATCCCTTTCCCTGGACCCTTAAAAGGGTACTTGAGGCGCTCTCCAGCGCTCAGTGTACCCCGGGACACTTCCATATTATCAGCAATGTCCTGCACTTAGCCCACACCAAAGACTACAAGTGGCGGACTCTGCACAAAAGCGCCCCAAAAACCCACCCAGCCGATTCTGTGCTTCGGTATCTGCCCTTTGAGGGTACAAATGATACCTTTTATGCACCTAGACTTACAGCAGACCTTTCTGATCTCAGAACTTTGCTTTGGACCGAAGACAACAGAGGCACTCGGAACTTCGTCAAATAAGTTCCTATTGCAAGAGCTGTTTGCTTACAACATGGACTTCTTTTGACTACTGTAAAGGTTCACTAAAATTAAACAAACTTTTAAAAGGTGAAGAAAGCTTGAACAATTTGACCCACTAGAAATACAAAAGGTAAAGGCCAGTCAGAGTATCATTTACCACAGATTCAGTCCTTTTATCAGTTAAAGAATTGCAGGAGGTTGGCTTCTGATATATGCGATGTAAACCCAAGTGAGTCTCCTGGCTAGGCAGTACCACTAGGACTAGACGTCATGACTACTTCAAGATGGTTGCAACACTGAGCAACACTTCAGAGCGCTACAGAGCGGCTAATGAAGAACTTCTGTATTCGCTGTGCTTAACTTTCTTCTGCTAATGGCATCAGCTGCTTTCTTAGTGTGTCATGGTAATTACCTCTTGCCCGCCTCCTCCTCCTCCTCCTCCTCATGTGTCCCAGGATACAGGTGCCACTAAGTGACTGCACATGACACCAGTTTACAGACAACCCACTCAGGAGTTACAGGTGTTTCCTAGAACTCTAAGGAAAAAGAAGCTTTCGAGTGACTCCGAGCATCCCACTGGGGAGCGGTGCAGTTGGTACCTTACATCATTTATAGAAGTAATGGGCATTTCTCGCGCTCTTTGTATTTCACATCTCCTCATTTTGTAAGTAAGGCATTATCAACTGACTCTGTATGGGATTCCTAGGTTTATGCTGGTTCATGAGCCATTCTCGTGTCTGGGGACAGCGGGGACAGCTGTGACAAGTACGGCTTGCATTGGGGCTTGGTGGCACTGCCTCCTTCAGTCCAACAGGCTGACGCAGCATCCTTAAATATGGTCCTTTATCCATTTTGTGGTGAAAATAATGTACATCTGCATGCTGTGCCCCTTAAACATAAACGATTCCACTAACATTCTTATATGTGCTTTCTCATCCTCTTACCACCATCTTTGCATTTCTCAGGATATCTGTCTTTTGCTTCCACTAGTTGCTCTTGTCGCTGCTGTCCTTGATTTGATTTCCGTTACTGGTTTTTATTACACACTGCACACATTATATGAGAAATATAAAGCTTCAAAATTCTGCAACAAACAATACAAAAAGGTACACAAAGACTGACAAATGATAAGAAAATAAATTCGAAGAAAACCCCCATAGCACAAGGGTGTGGGCCGGGGCGGAGGCTCGCCGGGAAGCATCTTCCATGAGCTCCCCAGTCAATCAATACATGAAAACGGCATAGAACAGTACGCTGAAGTCAGTGGAGCATCGAAACAGTGAGAAACATAACCAGACTGAAGCTTGCAGGCAGACTGAGATGCACTTGTGTGAAACCAAGATGGCCGCCCGTGGCTCCGCCGAGCAAGAAGAACCCGACAACTAAACTGAGGCAGCAACAACCGTTGACAAACTCCCCCTTAGTCTTAGAAACAAGCAACCAGAGGAAACACGTGGGGTCAGAGTCACTTATGGTGTGGGGCTCCAGTGGCTATACTCCTAGAACTGCATGGCACGGAGGCGGGGGAGGGCCCTGGAGATATCGGGCTGAAGACCCTGCACAGTTACAGGTGCAACAAATAAAGCGAAGATTCCCTCTAAACTTATACCTCAGCTGCACAGGGGCACACCAAAAAAATAAAAAAATTAAAATAAAAGAGGAGAGGAGCAACACATTTGTGTGAACTCAAAATGGCAAACCGGGGCTCCGCCGAGACGCTGCTGTAGCACCTCAGCAGACGCGCACCAACAAGAACTCTGCCACTTCATCTCAACAGCAAAGGATCAATGATCACGCTGGGGTGCAGGTCAACTGGGAGATTTGAGGCTCCAGGGGGTCGCACCAGTGAAAAGACGTGGTGCGAAGGCAGATGAAAGCCCCAGAAACGTTGGGTTGTTAACTACCAAAGGTGATAATAGGACAAAGAAGAAAATCCCCAGTCCATTTGGCAAACCCGCCAAAATGGGCCTACACAAGGCCAACAGAAAAGCGCCTTTTAAACTCCAAAGCAGCTCCCTTTAGGCCCCAACATTCTCGACCATATCTACAGTCTATAAATAATCAGGGGAAAGGACGACCAGATGCTCCATCAAAACACAGCCCTGCAAATTCTTCTCCTTCGGCGTCATTACCTTATCTCATGCAAAAGGCAACACGGCTTCCAATAGGGCACAAAACCCTAAACCACCCTCCATAAAAAATGTTCTAGAAATCCAACATATCTCGATCACAAGGGGGAAGGAACCGCAATAACCCACCCAAACAGTTGAATGTCAAGGCCTTCAAGCACCTGCCATCAAAGAAGATATAAAACGCTTCTGACAGATTTGCACAAAGATATCATGTAAGGAAATGCCTCCTTGGCATGGTTGCCCCCTGACTTTTTGCCTTTGCTGATGCTATGTTACAATTGAAAGTGTGCTGAGGCCTGCTAACCAGGCCCCAGCACCAGTGTTCTTTCCCTAACCTGTACTTTTGTATCCACAATTGGCAGACCCTGGCATCCAGATAAGTCCCTTGTAACTGGTACTTCTAGTACCAAGGGCCCTGATGCCAAGGAAGGTCTCTAAGGGCTGCAGCATGTCTTATGCCACCCTGGAGACCTCTCACTCAGCACAGACACACTGCTTACCAGCTTGGGTGTGCTAGTGAGGACAAAACGAGTAAGTCGACATGGCACTCCCCTCAGGGTGCCATGCCAGCCTCTCACTGCCTATGCAGTATAGGTAAGACACCCCTCTAGCAGGCCTTACAGCCCTAAGGCAGGGTGCACTATACCATAGGTGAGGGTACCAGTGCATGAGCATGGTACCCCTACAGTGTCTAAACAAAACCTTAGACATTGTAAGTGCAGGGTAGCCATAAGAGTATATGGTCTGGGAGTCTGTCAAACACGAACTCCACAGCACCATAATGGCTACACTGAAAACTGGGAAGTTTGGTATCAAACTTCTCAGCACAATAAATGCACACTGATGCCAGTGTACATTTTATTGTAAAATACACCACAGAGGGCACCTTAGAGGTGCCCCCTGAAACTTAACCGACTGTCTGTGTAGGCTGACTAGTTCCAGCAGCCTGCCACAAACCGAGACATGTTGCTGGCCCCATGGGGAGAGTGCCTTTGTCACTCTGAGGCCAGTAACAAAGCCTGCACTGGGTGGAGATGCTAACACCTCTCCCAGGCAGGAATTGTCACACCTGGCGGTGAGCCTCAAAGGCTCACCTCCTTTGTGCCAACCCAGCAGGACACTCCAGCTAGTGGAGTTGCCCGCCCCCTCCGGCCAGGCCCCACTTTTGGCGGCAAGGCCGGAGAAAATAATGAGAATAACAAGGAGGAGTCACTGGCCAGTCAGGACAGCCCCTAAGGTGCCCTGAGCTGAGGTGACTCTAACTTTTAGAAATCCTCCATCTTGCAGATGGAGAATTCCCCCAATAGGGTTAGGATTGTGACCCCCTCCCCTTGGGAGGAGGCACAAAGAGGGTGTACCCACCCTCAGGGCTAGTAGCCATTGGCTACTAACCCCCCAGACCTAAACACGCCCTTAAATTTAGTATTTAAGGGCTACCCTGAACCCTAGAAAATTAGATTCCTGCAACTACAAGAAGAAGGACTGCCCAGCTGAAAACCCCTGCAGCGGAAGACCAGAAGACGACAACTGCCTTGGCTCCAGAAACTCACCGGCCTGTCTCCTGCCTTCCAAAGATCCTGCTCCAGCGACGCCTTCCGAAGGGACCAGCGACCTCGACATCCTCTGAGGACTGCCCCTGCTTCGAAAAGACAAGAAACTCCCGAGGACAGCGGACCTGCTCCAAGAAAAGCTGCAACTTTGTTTCCAGCAGCTTTAAAGAACCCTGCAAGCTCCCCGCAAGAAGCGTGAGACTTGCAACACTGCACCCGGCGACCCCGACTCGGCTGGTGGAGACCCGACACCTCAGGAGGGACCCCAGGACTACTCTGATACTGTGAGTACCAAAACCTGTCCCCCCTGAGCCCCCACAGCGCCGCCTGCAGAGGGAATCCCGAGGCTTCCCCTGACCGCGACTCTTTGAATCTAAAGTCCCGACGCCTGGGAGAGACCCTGCACCCGCAGCCCCCAGGACCTGAAGGACCGGACTTTCACTGGAGAAGCGACCCCCAGGAGTCCCTCTCCCTTGCCCAAGTGGAGGTTTCCCCGAGGAACCCCCCCCTTGCCTGCCTGCAGCGCTGAAGAGATCCCGAGATCTCTCATAGACTAACACTGCGAACCCGACGCTTGTTTCTACACTGCACCCGGCCGCCCCCGCGCCGCTGAGGGTGAAATTTCTGTGTGGACTCGTGTCCCCCCCGGTGCCCTACAAAACCCCCCTGGTCTGCCCTCCGAAGACGCGGGTACTTACCTGCAAGCAGACCGGAACCGGGGCACCCCCTTCTCTCCATTCTAGCCTATGTGTTTTGGGCACCACTTTGAACTCTGCACCTGACCGGCCCTGAGCTGCTGGTGTGGTGACTTTGGGGTTGTTCTGAACCCCCAACGGTGGGCTACCTTGGACCAAGAACTGAACCCTGTAAGTGTCTTACTTACCTGGTAAAACTAATCAAAACTTACCTCCCCTAGGAACTGTGAAAATTGCACTAAGTGTCCACTTTTAAAACAGCTATTTGTCAATAACTTGAAAAGTATACATGCAATTTTGATGATTTGAAGTTCCTAAAGTACTTACCTGCAATACCTTTCGAATGAGATATTACATGTAGAATTTGAACCTGTGGTTCTTAAAATAAACTAAGAAAAGATATTTTTCTATATAAAAACCTATTGGCTGGATTTGTCTCTGAGTGTGTGTACCTCATTTATTGTCTATGTGTATGTACAACAAATGCTTAACACTACTCCTTGGATAAGCCTACTGCTCGACCACACTACCACAAAATAGAGCATTAGTATTATCTATTTTTTACCACTATTTTACCTCTAAGGGGAACCCTTGGACTCTGTGCATGCTATTCCTTACTTTGAAATAGCACATACAGAGCCAACTTCCTACATTGGTGGATCAGCGGTGGGGTACAAGACTTTGCATTTGCTGGACTACTCAGCCAATACCTGATCACACGACAAATTCCAAAATTGTCATTAGAAATTGATTTTTGCAATTTGAAAAGTTTTCTAAATTCTTAAAAGACCTGCTAGGGCCTTGTGTTAGATCCTGTTTAGCATTTCTTTTAGAGTTTAAAAGTTTGTAAAAGTTTGAATTAGATTCTAGAACCAGTTTTAGTTTCTTAAAAAGTATTCCAACTTTTAGAAGCATAATGTCTAGCACAGATATGAATGTGGTGGAACTCGACACCACACCTTACCTCCATCTACAGATGAGAGAGCTAAGGTCACTCTGTAAACTAAAGAAAATAGCAATGGGCCCCAAACCTACCAAAGTACAGCTCCAGGAGCTTTTGGCAGAGTTTGAAAAGGCCAACCCCTCTGAGGATGGCAACTCAGAGGATGAAGATAGTGACTTGGAGGGAAATTCCCCCCCTCCAGTCCTACTTAGGGAGAGCAGGGCTTCTCAAGCCCTGACTCCACGAATAATAGTCAGAGATGCTGGTTCCCTCACAGGAGGGACCAACAACTCTGAAATCACTGAGGATAACTCCAGTGAAGAGGACATCCAGTTAGCCAGGATGGCCAAAAGATTGGCTTTGGAAAGACAGATCCTAGCCATAGAGAGGGAAAGACAAGAGATGGGCCTAGGACCCATCAATGGTGGCAGCAACATAAATAGGGTCAGAGATTCTCCTGACATGTTGAAAATCCCCAAAGGGATTGTAACTAAATATGAAGATGGTGATGACATCACCAAATGGTTCACAGCTTTTGAGAGGGCTTGTGTAACCAGAAAAGTGAACAGATCTCACTGGGGTGCTCTCCTTTGGGAAATGTTCACAGGAAAGTGTAGGGATAGACTCCTCACACTCTCTGGACAAGATGCAGAATCTTATGACCTCATGAAGGGTACCCTGATTGAGGGCTTTGGATTCTCCACTGAGGAGTACAGGATTAGGTTCAGGGGGGCTCAAAAATCCTCGAGCCAGACCTGGGTTGACTTTGTTGACTACTCAGTGAAAACACTAGATGGTTGGATTCAAGGCAGTGGTGTAAGTAATTATGATGGGCTGTACAATTTATTTGTGAAAGAACACCTGTTAAGTAATTGTTTCAATGATAAACTGCATCAGCATCTGGTAGACCTAGGACCAATTTCTCCCCAAGAATTGGGAAAGAAGGCGGACCATTGGGTCAAGACAAGGGTGTCCAAGACTTCAACAGGGGGTGACCAAAAGAAAGGGGTCACAAAGACTCCCCAGCAGAAGGGTGATGAGACAACCAAAACTAAAAATAGTAAAGAGTCTTCTACAGGCCCCCAAAAACCTGCACAGGAGGGTGGGCCCAGAGCCTCTTCACAAAACAATGGGTACAAGGGTAAAAACTTTGATCCCAAAAAGGCCTGGTGTCATAGCTGTAAACAGCATGGACACCAAACTGGAGACAAGGCCTGTCCCAAGAAAGGTTCCACTCCAAACTCCCATCCAGGTAACACTGGTATGGCTAGTCTCCAAGTGGGATCAACAGTGTGCCCAGAGCAAATCAGGGTCCACACTGAAGCTACTCTAGTTTCTGAGGGTGGGGTGGATTTAGCCACACTAGCTGTCTGGCCGCCTAACATGCAAAAATACAGACAGCAACTCTTAATTAATGGGACTAGAATAGAGGGCCTGAGGGATACAGGTGCCAGTGTCACCATGGTGACAGAGAAACTGGTTTCCCCTGGCCAATACCTGACTGGAAAAACTTACACAGTCACCAACGCTGACAATCAGAGAAAAGTACATCCCATGGCAATGGTTACTTTAGAATGGGGAGGGGTCAATGGCCTGAAACAGGTGGTGGTCTCCTCAAATATCCCAGTGGACTGTCTGCTTGGAAATGACCTGGAGTCCTCAGCATGGGCTGAGGTAGAGCTAAAAACCCATGCAGCCATGCTGGGTATCCCTGAACTGGTGTGTGTGAAAACAAGAGCACAATGCAAGGCACAGGGTGGAAAAGTAGAGCTGGAGTCTGGAAAAATGGCCCAGCCTACCAAGAGAACAGGAAAGTCAGTTGGGAAACCAACTGCAACACAGCAAAAGAAAGGGAACCTCTCTTCTCAGGAAGAAGTTCTGCCCTCTGAGGGAACTGAGCCTTTGGAACTTGAACCTTATCAGGTTGAGCTCTTAGGCCCAGGGGGACCCTCAAGGGAAGAGCTGTGTAAGGGACAAGAAACCTGTCCCTCTCTTGAAGGCATTAGGCAGCAAGCTGCTGAAGAGTCCAAAGGCAATAAAAATGGAACACATAGGGTCTATTGGGAAGATGGGCTCCTGTACACTGAGGCCAGAGATCCCAAACCTGGTGCCACTAGGAGAGTGGTAGTGCCTCAGCTGTTCAGAGAGTTCATCCTAACATTGGCCCATGACATTCCCCTTGCTGGACATTTGGGACAAACCAAGACGTGGGAGAGGTTAGTCAACCACTTCTACTGGCCCAATATGTCCAACATGGTTAAGGAGTTTTGCCTCTCCTGCCCCACCTGTCAAGCCAGTGGTAAGACAGGTGGGCACCCAAAGGCCCCCCTCATTCCACTTCCAGTGGTGGGGGTGCCCTTTGAAAGAGTGGGTGTGGACATAGTTGGTCCACTGGAACCTCCCACAGCCTCAGGAAATATGTATATTCTGGTAGTAGTGGATCATGCTACCAGGTATCCTGAAGCTATTCCCCTTAGGTCGACTACTGCCCCTGCAGTAGCCAAGGCCCTCATTGGTATCTTTACCAGAGTGGGTTTCCCTAAGGAGGTGGTGTCTGACAGAGGTACCAACTTCATGTCAGCATACCTAAAGCACATGTGGAATGAGTGTGGAGTGACTTATAAATTCACTACACCTTACCATCCACAAACTAATGGCTTAGTTGAGAGATTCAACAAGACATTAAAAGGCATGATCATGGGGCTCCCAGAAAAACTCAAAAGGAGATGGGATGTCCTCCTGCCATGTCTGCTTTTCGCTTACAGGGAGGTACCACAGAAGGGAGTAGGGTTCTCACCCTTTGAACTTCTGTTTGGTCATCCTGTAAGGGGACCACTTGCCCTTGTTAAAGAAGGCTGGGAGAGACCTCTCCATGAGCCTAAACAGGACATAGTGGACTATGTACTTGGCCTTCGCTCTAGAATGGCAGAGTACATGGAAAAGGCAACCAAAAACCTTGAGGCCAGCCAACAGCTCCAGAAGTTTTGGTATGACCAAAAGGCTGCACTGGTTGAGTTCCAACCAGGGCAGAAAGTCTGGGTTCTGGAGCCTGTGGCTCCCAGGGCACTCCAGGACAAATGGAGTGGCCCTTACCCAGTACTAGAGAGGAAGAGTCAGGTCACCTACTTGGTGGACCTGGGCACAAGCAGGAGCCCCAAAAGGGTGATCCATGTAAACCGCCTTAAGCTCTTCCACGACAGGGCTGATGTCAATCTGTTGATGGTAACAGATGAGGATCAGGAGGCAGAGAGTGAACCTCTCCCTGATCTTCTGTCATCAGACCCAAAAGATGGTACAGTAGATGGAGTGATCTACTCAGACACCCTCTCTGACCAACAGCAAGCTGATTGTAGGAGAGTCCTACAACAGTTTCCTGAACTCTTCTCCTTAACCCCTGGTCAGACACACCTGTGTACCCATGATGTGGACACAGGAGACAGCATGCCTGTCAAGAACAAAATCTTTAGACAGTCTGACCATGTTAAGGAAAGCATCAAGGTGGAAGTCCACAAGATGCTGGAATTGGGAGTCATTGAGCGCTCTGACAGCCCCTGGGCTAGCCCAGTGGTCTTAGTCCCCAAACCTCACACCACAGATGGAAAGAAAGAGATGAGGTTTTGTGTGGACTACAGAGGGCTCAATTCTGTCACCAAGACAGATGCTCATCCAATTCCAAGAGCTGATGAGCTCATTGATAAATTAGGTGCTGCCAAATTCCTAAGTACCTTTGACTTGACAGCAGGGTACTGGCAAATAAAAATGGCACCTGGAGCAAAAGAAAAGACAGCATTCTCCACACCTGATGGGCATTATCAGTTTACTGTTATGCCCTTTGGTTTAAAGAATGCCCCTGCCACCTTCCAAAGGTTGGTGAATCAAGTCCTTGCTGGCTTGGAGTCCTTTAGCACAGCTTATCTTGATGATATTGCTGTCTTTAGCTCCACCTGGCAGGATCACCTGGTCCACCTGAGGAAGGTTTTGAAGGCTCTGCAATCTGCAGGCCTCTCTATCAAGGCATCCAAATGCCAGATAGGGCAGGGAACTGTGGTTTACTTGGGACACCTTGTAGGTGGAGGCCAAGTTCAGCCACTCCAACCCAAGATCCAGACTATCCTGGACTGGGTAGCTCCAAAAACCCAGACTCAAGTCAGGGCATTCCTTGGCTTGACTGGGTACTACCGGAGGTTTGTGAAGGGATATGGATCCATTGTGACAGCCCTCACTGAGCTCACCTCCAAGAAAATGCCCAAGAAAGTGAACTGGACTGTGGACTGCCAACAGGCCTTTGACACCCTGAAACAGGCAATGTGCTCAGCACCAGTTCTCAAAGCTCCAGATTATTCTAAGCAGTTCATTGTGCAGACTGATGCCTCTGAACATGGGATAGGGGCAGTTTTGTCCCAAACAAATGATGATGGCCTTGACCAGCCTGTTGCTTTCATTAGCAGGAGGTTACTCCCCAGGGAGCAGCGTTGGAGTGCCATTGAGAGGGAGGCCTTTGCTGTGGTCTGGTCCCTGAAGAAGCTGAGACCATACCTCTTTGGGACTCACTTCCTAGTTCAAACTGACCACAGACCTCTCAAATGGCTGATGCAAATGAAAGGTGAAAATCCTAAACTGTTGAGGTGGTCCATCTCCCTACAGGGAATGGACTTTATAGTGGAACACAGACCTGGGACTGCCCATGCCAATGCAGATGGCCTTTCCAGGTTCTTCCACTTAGAAAATGAAGACTCTCTTGGGAAAGGTTAGTCTCATCCTCTTTCGTTTGGGGGGGGGTTGTGTAAGGAAATGCCTCCTTGGCATGGTTGCCCCCTGACTTTTTGCCTTTGCTGATGCTATGTTACAATTGAAAGTGTGCTGAGGCCTGCTAACCAGGCCCCAGCACCAGTGTTCTTTCCCTAACCTGTACTTTTGTATCCACAATTGGCAGACCCTGGCATCCAGATAAGTCCCTTGTAACTGGTACTTCTAGTACCAAGGGCCCTGATGCCAAGGAAGGTCTCTAAGGGCTGCAGCATGTCTTATGCCACCCTGGAGACCTCTCACTCAGCACAGACACACTGCTTACCAGCTTGGGTGTGCTAGTGAGGACAAAACGAGTAAGTCGACATGGCACTCCCCTCAGGGTGCCATGCCAGCCTCTCACTGCCTATGCAGTATAGGTAAGACACCCCTCTAGCAGGCCTTACAGCCCTAAGGCAGGGTGCACTATACCATAGGTGAGGGTACCAGTGCATGAGCATGGTACCCCTACAGTGTCTAAACAAAACCTTAGACATTGTAAGTGCAGGGTAGCCATAAGAGTATATGGTCTGGGAGTCTGTCAAACACGAACTCCACAGCACCATAATGGCTACACTGAAAACTGGGAAGTTTGGTATCAAACTTCTCAGCACAATAAATGCACACTGATGCCAGTGTACATTTTATTGTAAAATACACCACAGAGGGCACCTTAGAGGTGCCCCCTGAAACTTAACCGACTATCTGTGTAGGCTGACTAGTTTTAGCAGCCTGCCACAAACCGAGACATGTTGCTGGCCCCATGGGGAGAGTGCCTTTGTCACTCTGAGGCCAGTAACAAAGCCTGCACTGGGTGGAGATGCTAACACCTCTCCCAGGCAGGAATTGTCACACCTGGCGGTGAGCCTCAAAGGCTCACCTCCTTTGTGCCAACCCAGCAGGACACTCCAGCTAGTGGAGTTGCCCGCCCCCTCCGGCCAGGCCCCACTTTTGGCGGCAAGGCCGGAGAAAATAATGAGAATAACAAGGAGGAGTCACTGGCCAGTCAGGACAGCCCCTAAGGTGCCCTGAGCTGAGGTGACTCTAACTTTTAGAAATCCTCCATCTTGCAGATGGAGAATTCCCCCAATAGGGTTAGGATTGTGACCCCCTCCCCTTGGGAGGAGGCACAAAGAGGGTGTACCCACCCTCAGGGCTAGTAGCCATTGGCTACTAACCCCCCAGACCTAAACACGCCCTTAAATTTAGTATTTAAGGGCTACCCTGAACCCTAGAAAATTAGATTCCTGCAACTACAAGAAGAAGGACTGCCCAGCTGAAAACCCCTGCAGCGGAAGACCAGAAGACGACAACTGCCTTGGCTCCAGAAACTCACCGGCCTGTCTCCTGCCTTCCAAAGATCCTGCTCCAGCGACGCCTTCCGAAGGGACCAGCGACCTCGACATCCTCTGAGGACTGCCCCTGCTTCGAAAAGACAAGAAACTCCCGAGGACAGCGGACCTGCTCCAAGAAAAGCTGCAACTTTGTTTCCAGCAGCTTTAAAGAACCCTGCAAGCTCCCCGCAAGAAGCGTGAGACTTGCAACACTGCACCCGGCGACCCCGACTCGGCTGGTGGAGACCCGACACCTCAGGAGGGACCCCAGGACTACTCTGATACTGTGAGTACCAAAACCTGTCCCCCCTGAGCCCCCACAGCGCCGCCTGCAGAGGGAATCCCGAGGCTTCCCCTGACCGCGACTCTTTGAATCTAAAGTCCCGACGCCTGGGAGAGACCCTGCACCCGCAGCCCCCAGGACCTGAAGGACCGGACTTTCACTGGAGAAGCGACCCCCAGGAGTCCCTCTCCCTTGCCCAAGTGGAGGTTTCCCCGAGGAACCCCCCCCTTGCCTGCCTGCAGCGCTGAAGAGATCCCGAGATCTCTCATAGACTAACACTGCGAACCCGACGCTTGTTTCTACACTGCACCCGGCCGCCCCCGCGCCGCTGAGGGTGAAATTTCTGTGTGGACTCGTGTCCCCCCCGGTGCCCTACAAAACCCCCCTGGTCTGCCCTCCGAAGACGCGGGTACTTACCTGCAAGCAGACCGGAACCGGGGCACCCCCTTCTCTCCATTCTAGCCTATGTGTTTTGGGCACCACTTTGAACTCTGCACCTGACCGGCCCTGAGCTGCTGGTGTGGTGACTTTGGGGTTGTTCTGAACCCCCAACGGTGGGCTACCTTGGACCAAGAACTGAACCCTGTAAGTGTCTTACTTACCTGGTAAAACTAATCAAAACTTACCTCCCCTAGGAACTGTGAAAATTGCACTAAGTGTCCACTTTTAAAACAGCTATTTGTCAATAACTTGAAAAGTATACATGCAATTTTGATGATTTGAAGTTCCTAAAGTACTTACCTGCAATACCTTTCGAATGAGATATTACATGTAGAATTTGAACCTGTGGTTCTTAAAATAAACTAAGAAAAGATATTTTTCTATATAAAAACCTATTGGCTGGATTTGTCTCTGAGTGTGTGTACCTCATTTATTGTCTATGTGTATGTACAACAAATGCTTAACACTACTCCTTGGATAAGCCTACTGCTCGACCACACTACCACAAAATAGAGCATTAGTATTATCTATTTTTTACCACTATTTTACCTCTAAGGGGAACCCTTGGACTCTGTGCATGCTATTCCTTACTTTGAAATAGCACATACAGAGCCAACTTCCTACATATCATGTCTCTTCGGTAAGGTTTTACACATGCACTAACGTACAAGTTATTTATCTTCGGTAGCGAAATACCAGGTAGAGACACATTCTAGTTGCAGATTCCTTACCTTAGAATTTCCCCCAGGCATCAGACTGGATCCGGAGATTTTTCTTCCAGCAATAACCTTGCGCGTCGGTAGGTGACGTCGGTTGACTCCGCGGGTGTTGTAGGCGTCGTAGTCGCCATGATGACATCAGGAGTAGTACATAGGCGCCGCCTTCGCGCAGTGACGTCAGTTTCTTTTAACGACTTTCCACACCAAGGCACAGAGCCGCTAAGAACACTGAGATTGGTGCACCAGAGCTAAGGACCTGAAGGGGGAACCCCTGTCCCTAGAAATCAGTTCGCAAGCGGGGAGGATGGGTGGGTTGGTAAGGAATCTACAACTAGAATATGTCTCTACCAGATATTTCGCTACCGAAGGTAAGTAACTTGTACATCTGATAGAGACTTCTAGTTGCAGATTCCTCACCTTAGAATAGACACCCAAACAATGCCATCCTCGGAGGTGGGCTGCGAACCAAGATCATACTAGAAAGTCCTGCAGGACCGAACGACCAAAGTAGCCATCCCGACGGACCTGACTGTCCAGGCAGTAGTGTTTAGCAAACGTGTGTAAGGATGCCCAAGTAGCTGCCTGGGAGATATCCAGGACAGGAACTAACGCAGTAGAAGCAGCAGTCGCTCTGGTGGAATGAGCACACAAGCTCTCAGGGGGTTGCATCTTGGCCAAAGCGTAGCACATCTTGATGCAAAGAAGTACCCATCGAGAGATGGTAAGTTTTTGCACCGCCTTCCCTTTCTTCGCACCCACATACCAGACAAAGAGTTGATCGTCCACCCGGAAAACTTTAGTACGATTAAGATAGAACGCCAATGCTCTTTTTGGATCCAGATGGTGGAGTCTCTCCTCCTCATGGGAAGGATGTGGGGGTGCGTAAAAAGTAGGCAGGGTGATGGACTGGCCTACATGAAACGGCGTAACCACCTTTGGAAGGTATGCAACACACATTTGTCAGGGTGCACAGACAAGAATGGAGGTTTAGACGAAACGGCCTGAAGCTCACTCACCCTGCGAGCGGAAGTGATGGCAACAAGAAAGACAGTTTTGAAGGTGAGGAGCCGTAAGGAACAATTGTGCATCAGCTCAAAGGGAGTACACGTTAAATAAGTAAGGACAAGATTAAGGTTAAAACTGACACATGATAAGTGAATTGGGAGGAAATAAATGGGTGAGACCTTTTAGGAATCTACTCACAATAGGAGATTTAAAGAGTGAGGGCCGATCATGTAACCTAAGAAAGGCCGAAATGGCAGATAAATACCCTTTAAGGGTGCCAAAAGCAGAGCCCTGCTGGGACAAAGAAAGAATGAACAAAAGAACCTCAGATAGAGGGGCCAAGAGAGGATCAACAGATTTGTTGGTGCACCATGCCACAAATGTATGCCAACGACAGGCATATACTGTTTTGGTGATGGGACGCCTGGCTGCCAAGATAACATCAAAGACTTTGAGTGGAAGATCAAAATTCTTCAACTGGTGCCGTTCAATCTCTATGCATGAAGGCGGAGATTGGACAGGTTCGGGCGGAGAACCGTCCCCTGCTGCTGCAATAGAAGATCCGCCCGAAGAGGCAGTCTGAGTGGAGGATCGATGGCCTTTTTCAATAGCTCTGGATACCATACTCTCCGTGCCCAGTCCGGAGCCACCAAGATGACTTGGGGCCGGTAGTTCCTGATCTTCTTGAGAACTCTGGGCAGAAGTGGTATAGGTGGAAAGGAGTCCGGAGTTCCACTCATGACGAAAAGCGTCTCCGAGCGAGTGCCGCCTTGGAAACTCCAGCGCGCAAAACAGCTGACATTGTGTGTTCCCTGCGGAGGCGAACAGATCTAACCAAGGCTCTCCCCACTGCTGAAAGAGACCTTGCGCCACCTCCGGATGGAGACACCATTTGTGATTGGCTGTGCATCAACGGCAGAGTTTGTCCACTCTGGCGCTGAGAGAACCCGCCAGATGTTGAACCACCAGGGTAATGCCTTGATGTTCCAGCAATGTCCAGAGATGTAGTGCCTCCTGACAAAGGGTCCAGGACCCTACTCCACCTGTTTGTTGCAGTACCACATGGCGGTAGTATTATCCGTGAACACCTGCAATACCTTCCCTTTGAGAGAGGGAAGAAATGATTTCAACGCAAGCCTAATAGCCCGGAGCTCCAGAAGATTGATATGGAGCCCAGACTCCGCCGGAGACCAGAGGCCTCTGATCTCCGCCTCTCCCATGTGGCCGCCCCAACCCAGAAGCGACTCATCTGTCACTATAGATAGATCTGGCTGGGGAAGCGAGAGGGATCTGCTGTGGATCCAATGCGGATTCGAAAGCCACCACTGCAGGTCTTTCACAGTCCCGTCCGAGATCTGGACCATGTCGGAGAGATTCCCCTGATGCTGCGCCCAATGGAACTTCAAGTCCCACTGCAGAGCCCGCATATGCCATCTGGCATGTGTCACTAGCAGGATGCAGGAGGCCATGAGGCCCGGCAGCCTCAGAGTCAGTCTCACCGAAACCCAAGACAGAGGCTGAAAGATCAGAATCAAAGCCTGAATATCTTGGACTTGCCTTTCAGGAGGATAAGCCCAAAACTGCACTCTGTCCAGAACAGCTCCGATGAAAGGGAGCGTCTGAGAGGGAGTCAGGTGTGACTTCAGCATGTTTATAGTGAACACCAGCGTGTGGAGGAGGCTCGCCGTAGTCTGAAGGTGGGAGACGACTTTCTAGGGTGAGTCAGCCTTCAACAGCCAGTCGTCGAGGTAGGGGAAGACTGAGACCCCTAACCTGCACAGATAAGCTGAAACCACCGCCATCACTTTCGTGAACACCCAAGGGGCGCTGGTAAGGTCGAAGGGGAGCACGGTAAACAGAGTGCTCGTGACCTACCACGAATTGTAGGTAACATCTGTGGGCAGGCAGGAAATAAGCGTCCTGCAAGTCCAACGCTACCATCCAGTCTCCTGGGTCTAAGGCAGACAGAACCTGAGCCAGGGTGAGCATTTTGAATTTCTCCTTCTCCTTTCTCCTTCTTGAGGAAGTAGTTGAGGTCCCGAAGGTCTAGGATAGGACGTAAGCCCTTGTCTTTTTTCGGCACCAGAAAGTAGCGGGAATAACAACCACAACCTACTTCTGGCACAGGGACCTTCTCTATAGCTCCTTTGGCCAAGAGTGCCACGACTTCCTGGCGAAGAAGTGCCAAATGATCCTCCGGGAGTTGGCTGAGTGATGGAGGCATGGCCGGTGGGGCAGATTCGAAAGGGAGGGAGTAGCCCTTTCGAACGATCTGCTAAACCCACCTTACCGTAGTGATGGATTCCCAGTGGGGCAGGTGATGGCGAATCCTACCGCCAACTGGATGGGAGTGAGGGGACGGACTAGGAGGGTTTGGAGGCTGCAGCGGGGGCAGAGGTAGACTGGGCAGAGCTCTGGTTCCCTGTCCCACATCTGCGTAGGACTCCACGTCCCTGGCCACGCAGCGGCTAAACAGCATGGGTGGCACGGTGGCTGGGCGACAGTGAGCCCCTTTCGTGGCCACAAAAGGGTCAAAAAGCAGACTGCTGTGGGTGAGGGGCAACGGAAAGACCAAGGTACCGAACCGTAGCCCGGGAATCCTTGAAACTCTCCAAGGCCGAGTCCGCTTTGTCTCAAAAGAGACGGAAGCCATCATAGGGCATGTTCATGAGAGACTGTTGGATATCCCCCGAAAAACCAGAAGTACGCAACCAAGCGTGGCATCTCAAGGCCACTGTCGTAGCAACCGATCTGCCCAGAGAGTCGGTTGTGTCCAGCCCACATCGGATTGTGAACTTCGCTGCATCTCTCCCATTGCTGATAGCTTGGGAGATGATAGCATGGGCCTCCTTCGGTATCTGTGGCAGGACTTGCGCAACTGTATCCCACAGAGAGTGGGTATAGCGGCGCAAAAGGCATGCAGTGTTCACGGACCGCAGAGTGAGACTGGAGGAAGAAAACAACTTCTTCCCAAATTGTTCCAGCCTTTTTGATTCCCTATCCGGGAGTGCGGAAGCCTGAGGAAGCCTAGATGACAAGACTCTCAGGCGTGGGGTGTTGGGACAGGAATTTAGGGTCGTTCGGAGCTGGCCGATGGCGGCGTGCGATAGTCCTATTCACCGGAGCCCCTGTGTTGGATTTGGACCAAGTTTGGGTAAAAGGACATCAGTGAGGTAAAAGGGGCTCAGATGTGGAAGCCCCTGGCTTAAGCACCTCCGTCAGGAGTTTGGACCTGACCTCTACAGTAGGTAGGTCAAGGTCAAGAACCTCAGCTGCCCTACTGACCACCACAGCATAAGTCGTTCCCTCTGCCTTAGCCATGGTAGGAGGAGACAGCATGCCAGCGTCTGGAGAAGTGTAGAGTCCACTGGCCTCGCCCAATTCCTGTGCCCAGTCCAAAGATGGGTAATCCTGGTATTCATAAGGGTCCAGGGACCCCTCCAATCCTTCCCCGAATTCCTACCCATATGAAAAAGGGTCCAAATCCGACCTGGGGTGAGTAGGCCCCATCGAAGACAGAGGCAGCATCAGCCGACGCCGCTCCGAGTCGTCAGGGACAAGGATCGGGTCGACGTAGATAGTGGGCACTACCGACCTCGGGAGCGTCGGCAATTGGCCTGGCGCCGGGGAAGGTCTCAGTTGTGTGGTGGACCTCGGGGGTCGGAGCCAAAGCCGCTGGCGCGGAACCCAAAGGCCCCTCATCCGAACCCCTTGGACCCAAACGCGCCGTATCTGGGTCGGTCCGCTCAAATATGAGGCGCATGGCCTCATAGAATTCCTTAAGCTGGGCGGGGGTCGCTCCGGCTCCCGGAAACTCGGGGAAGCGCGGGGCGGACCCAGAAGCTGGCTCTGAGGACGGAGGCCTTGAGTGTCGACGCTCCTCCCGCGTCGCCTCAGCCGAGCAACAGGGCAAAGTCTAAGGGCAATGAGACCGCTTCGACGACTTCTTTTTCTTACCTGTAACTGAAGATTTTGAGGAAGATGAGTGGTGGTGGCTCCCCGAACGGTCTCGAGACCTTCCTCTCGAGCGAGACCGGGACCTACGTGGAGTCGAGCGCTGGGCTGCCATGAGCTTGAGGGAATGCTCCCTCAAGGCCTTCGGTGCATGGCCCGGCACTTGGAGCACGACTTCGGGTCATGGTCCCGTTCCAGACACCACATACAAACCCGATGCGGATCCGTCACCGACATTATACGGTGACAGTCCTCGCACGGCTTGAACCTGGTCTTCAGGGACATTCTCGACGCACCAAAAGCTCACTTCAAAACTCGACAAAACAGTCAAAAAGAGACCAGGGTAGCTCTCTCCGGATCACCGCATGGCGCGGAAAGAAAAGAACTGACTGCACTGAGGCGGCATCTATGTACTACTCCCGTCATCACGGCGACTACGACGCCAACGACATCCGCGGAGTCGACCGGGGCCACCTACTGACGCGCAAGGGTATTGCTCAAAGAAAAATCTCCGGATCCAGTCTGACGCCTGGTGGAAATTCTAAGGTAAGGAATCTGCAACTAGAAGTCTCTACCAGATATACCTAGATCACTTATTGCAAAGGACTGAACTGTGCTTAAACCAGATGGAGCACTCAATGACAGAATATATCCATGAGAAAGACAAACACATGATTCAGCTGGATATACTAGCACACCAGCAACAAACACTACAAGAAAAGATTGAAGATGCTGAAAACTGATCTCGCCGTAGCTATATTAGAATATAAGGCATCTCACAAGCAGCGGCAGACTTTGAATCACTTGTTTAGGCTCTATTTGAAGTTATTGCAATTGCCGGACAATGAGCTTGTCCTCTTGGATCACACCCACCGAGTCTACTCATTTCAACAATAGTGAAACAGTCCACTTGATTTCATAACAAGGGTTCACTACTATCATTTAAAAGAAACTTAAACTACAGCTTGTAAATAGGAAACTCTAATTTTAAGAGGAGGTACAATCTATTTCAGGATATTTCTGATCAAATGCTAGCAAGACATAGGGGATTTCGAGAGATCTCTGCACACCTTCAAAAAGAAAATACATTCCACATCGATGGGGTTCTCCTTCCCCCTCCTGCTTAAGGACAAACGCCATATAGTGAGAGAGCTGTACGAGGCCGGCGAAGCCTTGGACCTTCTGACACCGTCCTCATACCAACAAGAACCAGCCATCGCTGATCAAGTAGACTTTGGCAGAGGATGACAATTCCAACCCACAAGAGCAGCAGAATATAAAGAAGCACAGAAACAGATGTCAAGGGGACAAAGAAAGTTGCCCAATATTCTCAGTGGAAGAAGGTCTTCCCTAAAAAGGCGCTGTTCAAAAATAAATGCTGATTTGCCAATTATTGGCTACATCAATGGTAATTATACATATCCAAGTACCGAAATATGGGCATGTGGTTCTTCTCATCAACCCAGGAGCCAGCCCCTCAACCACCCATTCCACGTTATTCCACATTACAAAAGTTATATGTAGGAAAATAAGGCTCAGACCTGGCTGTGAATAATTCCACAATCTTCATTATGTATTCACGCTATGGTTTTATTAAGTTCCTTCTTTTTTCACAGCGATAAGCACACACTAGTATACTCATGGATGAGAATATAACAGTTGGCATTGAAAATAGAGGTATATGACAAACAACACAAGGCTTAACCTACAGTGGGTATATAGCAGAGAAACACTCAATATAATGAATAAATGGCATGACTAAAGAGTGCATCACTGAATGCCAAGGGCCATAACTCCTTAATGAACGCCGACAGATTCTTCAGTGGCTTACGCTTACAGAAGTGGATATAGTAATGCTCCAATATATGCTCCTACTTTCCATCAGCATCAAAAGACTGTGCTCCTGTTGGTGTCCAACAGGACACAAGCATCACACACAAGTAAAGCTAGAGGGGTCGCTATACTCCTGTGCAGGGGTCTGACCTTCCAAAAACCAAATTCCAAGAGAAAGAGAGCCACCGAATAGGTATTAAAGGCAAGCTTTTGACTGATACCATTTACTCTTGCTTCAATTTACGGACCCAACGACAATCAGGAGAGTTTCTTCTCCACTCTCTTGCCTAAAATAGCCCATTTCACTTCAGGGGAACTAATACTCAGGGTATACACAAAACATGGACCCAAGCATAAACCTGTTCCACTGGAAGCATGAAGAAGACCACCCTCACTAAACCAAGAGATTGACTACTTATATCTTGTAGATGTCTGGTGCCACCACCATCACTCAGACATAGACTACATGTTCTATTCAGATTTACACAAGACTTACCCCAGACTATTTTTTTTTTTTGTTTCTAGGAAGGATTGTTGACTAATACATAGGTGTCAAAGAACTATCTGATCATGCTTCTAAATGGCTTATGTTGACCCTTTATTTGCGACAGAAAGCCTCACCACGACCCTGGCTGGTAAGTCAGGTGTGTCTACAAGAAGCAACTCTAAGGGAAGGTACACAAGAAGCAACAGAACATTATGACACAGAGAATTATAATTGCAAGATTACCTTCTCAACACTCTGTGTGATGCCGCCAAGGCAGTGTCCAGAAGTGCACTGATCTCCAACACGGCCACATTGGCGTGCCTAGCTAAGCAAATAAGAGCAGATTTAGCGCAGTAACTTTCCCAAGCCAAGTGTCAACATAATCCAGGGGGCTCACCCTGGTCTATGTGGGAATTGCACAGAATCAGAGGGGAGCGTGAACAGCTCCAAATGAAAGATGCATTGAAAAAACAATGCTACTATACACTAAAGACACTTATAACAAAAAAAGGGGACAAGGCAGACAGACTTAACTCACACATTGAGGCAACTGAGCGCTAAGTTCATGTTCTCACAGTTTAGGAAGCCACATTCCAAGCGTGCAGCAGTGTACTCCATTTGCTAGAAGAACATGGAGGACTTGGGCTCAAGCTGAGTTCTCGATTTAACTGTTCCAATCATCGAGAAACTAGGATATGCATAAATTTCTCCTGAAGCCAACAAGTAACATGATGATGCAATAAAACATCCTTGCCCATCGACACACTTCATCCCGAATAAATATTTAAAACTGCAACACACACATTTTAGAACACATGTAAAAATCCTTAAAAACTTAAATGTCATATAGCAGAACCGTGGAGGAGAATGAGAAATAAAAACGCGACAGCGTAGAAATATAATTTGTGTGCAATGTAGTTTTATCAGTAAAATTGTATATCTGTGCAAACTTGGTGGCCATTCTAATGGAAAATGTGCTATCTGAGAATGACACTGCACTTCTAGTTACATTTAAAAAATCGCAGTCTCTTGTTCACTAAGGCTGGGCGGGTCACAAAAGGTTGTCTTTCTTAAAAGTTTGTGAAACACTGGCTTAGGGCCTTTATCCCCTGAACTGTGCAATGCAACTTATATAAGAGGTTAGGGGAGAAGGTTCTGCCCAGATACACAAGCCTATTTAAAACCTCTATTTTTTCCTGCCCTATGTTCCAGCCAAATGTACATCCTTTTTTACCATCCCAAAATTCTACCACCTTTGTTTTACCCACATTTATTCTCATGAAATGTTTATCTCTGCAAATCTCCAGTTCTTGCAGACTTCTGTGCAACCCTAATGGGGTCAGGTCCAATAAAATCATACCATCGGCAAACGTAAGTGTGTGCAGCGGATAAGACCCTACTTTTGAGGGAAGTTGTTTATATGAGTAAATTGTTGGGAAAAATCGTATATATAAATAGAAAACAGCAGTGGGGCTAACAAACATCCCTATTTCAACCCATTTCAAGTGGGGATCAGCGGAAACAAACCTCTAGAACCCCCTAACAAAACTTTCCACCACGGTGAAGAATGGAGGGAGATAATTAGCCTAAGAAGGTTAGAGGGTAACCCATAGATGGCAATTTGTACCAACCTAAGAAGGTTAGAGGATAATCACATAGACAACACTTTGTACCAACCTAAGAAGGTTAGAGGATAACCCCACAGATGACAATTTGTACCAACCTAAGGTTAGAGGGTAACCACATAGATGACAATTTGTACCAACCTAAGAAGGTTAGAGGATAACCCCATAGATGACAATTTGTACCAACCTAAGAAAGTTAGAGGGTAACCCCATAGTCGACAATTTACACCAACCTAAGAAAGTTAGAGGGTAACCCCATAGAAGACAATGTGTACCACAGTGTTGGTCAGTCCACTATGTCAAATGCTGTCCACAATTCAATATATGCGGTTTAAATTGGCTGCCATTTACTTCCCACATAAATATCTAGCACAGACTGTAGCACCGCTATATTATTTAGCACTGATCGATTGGCTCTGAAGCCGGACTGTACCAGTGGGATTATGCTCACCACCTCTGCCCATGGTTCCAAAAGTTCCAACACACCTTGAGCGAAGGCCTTCCCTACTGCACCCACCAGGGCAGTTGGCCCCTAGTTCCCAGTAATAGATTTGCTGCCCTTTTTAGGTAGTGGTACAATACTACCTCTCCATGAGTTTGGTATCTGGCCAGAGGAGTAACATTAAACATATGAGGCCTCGGGATCTTTGCCCATACCTATGGGTTCTGTTTAACGACAACAATCATAATCTCACTGGGCCCACAAGGGCAGATGCCCTTGCTTTTCTTATATGGCCCATAATTTGCTCAAAACTGGGAGGACTGATCATCTGTAGAATTGATTTGAAGGTGGCAGATGGGATTATTTTTAGAGAGATTTGGTATGTAAAGTACCCAGTCTTGTGCCGCCACTGGATTAGCTGTGAGATTCACTCTAGCGCCACGGTTTATTGCAACAATGCGCCAAGAGGATCGCAGTTTAGTCCCATGTGCAGCACAATATAAGTTGTACCATTTATTATTCCACTGCCCATTCCTCCGACCTGCCCTTAGCCTGCTGAGTTTCTTGCCTAGAGATCTAACTAGTTGTCCTCATTCTGACAAATATAAAAGGTTGTGTTTCCATTTCAAGTTATTTATTTCCCTTGATAAAAATAAAGCAACTACTTCTCCCTGAACCAGCTTTTTATGTATTGGTCTTACTTTTAATTTGTTCTTCATATATTGCACCAAATCAGACATGACTAGTTCAAAAGGGACAATTGGATCTGTAACTGATTATTCTTTTGGGACTATATTAAAAAAATGTATGTTTCTAGGACTCTATTACAGCGCTGCTTTAGCCTGTAAAATATCTGTTATTCTGTCTATTTGTAGTGACCAATCAGCAGCATCCCTGATAGGGTGGGATGAGCCATTTGAAGGAGAACATGATCACTATGTGACACCATTACTGTAACTAAGTGTGAAATGCAATCAAATAATAACTAATAGGGTATAATTATGAAGTCAATGATGGAAGAACCCAGCTGACCATGGTAGTTACCTTTAGCTGGGTTTTCGGAAGCCATCCTTCCATTCGAAATTAAGGCTTCCAGAGATTTTAGATCTCCCAATATAAGATTTCTTAGTTTATCTGCCCTACATGCTGTCAGAAACTAAGTTTCAGGAATGCCACAACTTTCTTTCAAATCAGAATTTCTGAGGTCTTGTATCGTTTTGTTAGAGATCGCTGTATCAAAGTCTCCATTAATTATAATCCACCTACAATTACGTTGGTATAATCGAATAACTCCAATAGCATCCCGTGGTATTATTGAGCATGGGGAATATAAATTTTAAATGAAAGTAACCAAGACCTAAAAAAACTTAACTTTTAGTGTGTCCAACTCAGTCCTATTCCAGGATACCAAGTTTACAGGATTGTTAAAAAGACTGACATCCCTAGGTGTGGCATTTATTACTGTTTAAGACTCCACAAAATCACAACCATGCTTGTTCCGAGTTAAGGTCTTGAGGCCCTGCCCTATTCGCTACTGATCTAAGCCATCTATTTGTTCCAGAGAGTTTGTCCACAATAAAGTCCACTTTGCTCTGACTATGCTACTAAATTTCAGGAAAATGTTCAGATTCTCCATCCCACGGTTCAGACACAAGCCCACAGAACTTCCCTACCATCTTAATTTGGACAAAAGAGATTTTCAAATCTTTTACCATTAGTGATCATACCCATTCTTTCTGGGGGGAAAAAAAATCGATGTTCGCAGAGATAATTCCCAGAATTAAGCTGGAATAGAAAATCACTCTAATATAGGAGAGGTCACGAATATTGGGGAAATAAACCCTGAATCTCCATAGAGGAGACATATTTAAAAGGGGAAATAACTGCAATAGCTTCAATATCTTTGCCCTATTTAAAGCCCCATCACCCCCTGGAAACAGGGAGCAAAAATCAATCGTGCTTGATAGATCTTCCTGGTCCAATGCTTGATACATACTCTCTACTTGTAACCCATTAGAAGAAAAGGCTTGAATCCTACCGTGAAGAGAGACAGTGAAGTATCTGAGCGGTCGAGTTATCCAGCTCTGAGTCAATCATGAACGGTGTTGCTAACAGGTTCAAAGTATTGGCACTGGATTTTAACAGTGGTACAGGCATTTCAGGTGACTAAAGATTTTTTGAGGCTATCATCTCCATCAATGTGATGTGAGGCACCTCAGAATCAGGATGAATCATCGGAACCTGATTTGAAGATCCTTCACCTGGGCAAAACCTAATCCACCTGCAGACATTTTTCAGAATCAGGCACTTATGCAGCATATTCTTTTTCTTTTTGCCATTCCTAGAGATGAGTTGATCTCCCCTTGAGTTCTTTACTGAAAACTGATCCTTTGCTACTCTTTTAGAATCTTTTCAGGATCTGAACATCCTTTTCTCTGCGTGCAAATATTGGAAAAAGAGGAATTTGAATTTGTTAGTGTGAAGAGGTAGAAGGCACCTATGGCTCAGCTTCCTGCTCAAATAGAACATAAGACAAAGGGGAAGAAGAGACTCCGAAAAGGGGAGATTGGATCAATATGCTGAAGTTTTTTCTCCTTTGAGCATTAACATGTAGATGGTTTTCCCACCTGCATTTCTTTATGGTTCATGTTTTTGGCTTTACTCTCCATTAGAGTGGCTGATGATTACACAAAGGACCCATATTAGTGCAGGAGCTCTTAAGAGAACTTGCCTTGTTGTTAATATTAGTGAATCCCAAAATGAATACAGATAAAGATTCCAGTGCTTGGTCGGAGTTAAAGATTGTTTGCTCTAAATATTTTAGGATAGAATCCAAGATTCCCTAGAAGGTATGCAATGCATCTAAAACATGAACATAATTCCCCGGCAACTGACTTCTCCCATTCATCATTAACTTTAGCGAATTAGATAAATATTCAAAAAGGGCAACAGTCTCTCTTGAGGGGGAGGGAGGAGGTTTCAAGATCCTTTTGAGCCTCTTTATGATTTGTCAGAATACACTATTGTGAGTGGTAAGCTACATCAGTGCCTGGGATTGTATGATCAAGGAGACGGTGATACAGACATTCCATTTCTCTGAACATGTGTATAGGATTATGTTATTATTCCATATGCGAAAGACACCATGACCATCATTGCTGAGGACTCTCAAACTAAACACTGAGGTTCATCGTTGACGGTTCCACAAGTATTAGTGCAGTGTAGCCATGTGCAGCACTACAGGCACCATTAGATCCATAAGCGAGGGTTGCCTCCAATTTCCCAAAATAGTTTCTAGGCCCTCGTCGTCGCAGGTAATCATCTGTTTCTTGGAGAACATTCTTGACTGAAACACAATCATGCTACAAGCTAAAGCCTACATTTATTCTAATTCACAGTTGCTAGTTTACAAAGTCTCTTAAATTTTACATGGTTTAGTGGATGAGACAATGTCAGATTGCCTGTTCTGCTTTGTAAATTTAAAAAATATGGCACAAAAATTCAGTCACCTGATTGCTTACATGCATACCATGTATATGCATTGATTATTTCTCCTATGCTGCTCTCTCCCTAAGAAAGATGACTATGTAATAGGTTTTGAAAAGCAATGAGATTTGTCAGTAGATGAATCAGAGCAGATTCAAAGTTGAAAAGGGTTGGGGAAATGAAACATCTTGTTTCTGTTCTGAGTCTGACCATGCAAAGGTGATGCAGTCCCTCTAAAACTAATCTGCACCTCATGACAAGCTTTCTTTACTGCATGGTATACCAACACCAGATCTCAAATGTTTATCAAACAAATGTACTTTGTCTTTTTATAAGCCGCACAAGCCATGTTGCCAATAAAATGTTCTGTCTGATCTAATCTAATTTAATGGGTTTCTCCTCAGTGATGCCTATTTCTTAAAGCAGAAGAGGTAATGGATTATGACAAAATATGAGACCACATTGTCATTTTCATACAGCAAATCTAATATATGCTCATCAATGTTTTCTATAAAAACCAACCGTTTCGTTAACATAACTGGTTCTTACCCCTATCCCTACCAGTATCATTTAGACACCATCTACCTGCTCCAGCCCTCTGGCCTAGTATCCCTGTATTGGTCTAAAAACGCCAAGCTTGTGCAATCACTACTTCATGCAGTTGCTTCTCACCAAAAACGCTACATTCCACAGCTGCTCTATCGTCAATTCTTTGTCAAATAAGAAAACAGTGGATTTTTTAGAAGAAACTACAGGATACCCTCTAACTCCATGTGACAGGTAAGTACAAATGGATATGCAAGTAGGCAAACTAAGTTTGCGTTTTTTTCTCTTTTAATTTGTCTTTTCCAATAAATGTCTCTCTTTATCTGTTTCTACTTGGGCTGTATGTCTGTATGATGTATCCTTCCTTTCGTTCTTCCCTGTTCCTTATATCTTTGTTTTCTGTTTCAGGTTGACGTCTCAGGGGTCCAGAAGATCGTCCACACCATGAGAGGTGATGTCCTTGTTGGTGCTCCCTGCCATCCATTTCCGGGTCCCGTCTCCCTCGATTCCTCGTCCGGTGTCTCTTCCTCCGTTTTGGTCCTCTCACTTTCCCCGACCTCGTCATCCTCTTCGTCTCCCGGCTTTTCTCCCATCTGTTCCTCCCGGCGTCTTTTGGGTATTTTAGGCCCCGCCCCCTGCATCACGGAGCCCTCGTGATGTAGGGGTTTGACCTCTACCACAGCACCCTGAGCAGTGCCCCCGGGGTGTGTCAGGTCCGGCACCGATCCTCGCGCCCTGTCAAATTCACTCCCCCATGCGAGTGGCTGTTGGAGCCACAAGTTGGCAGGATATCGGGACAGAAAGTCAGCATTGGAGAGTAGGGATCCTGGTGAATGTTTCACCTGAAATAGAAAAGGTTGTAACAATAAGAACCATCTGAGTACTCGGGAACTAGTGTCCTTATGTTTAGATAGCCAAGTCAGTGGGGCGTGGCCAGTAAAGAGTATAAATGACCTCCCTAAGAGGTAATATCGAAGTGATTCGATTACCCATTTTATAGCAAGACATTTTTTCTCCACCGTAGGGTAATGCTTTTCCCTAGGTAGAAGCTTTCTACTGATGTATACAATTGGATGGTATTGGCCATCTTCCCCTTCCTGGAAAAGCACTGCTCCTAATCTCTGATCGGAAGCATCGGTTTGTAGTTGAAAAGGTTTTTGAAAATCCGGGCAATGTAAGATCGGTTCGGTGGTTAGTAGGGACTTTAGATGGAGGAACCGTTGCCTTTCTAGTTCAGTCAACTGGGATATTTGGTGCCGTCGTCTCTTCTCCAATAGAGCCGTAAGATGAGTGGCTATATCAGAAGAATGTGGAATGAATTGCCTATAATAACCAACCATACCTAGGAAGGCCCTTAGAGCTTTCTTATTCTTTGGGATTGGTATTTGCGTGATGGCTTCTACTTTCTCTATCTGTGGTTGGATTGTTCAATTTTCTATTACATAACCCAAATAGTTGATTGAATTCTGAGCTATTTTACATTTCTCCGGGTTAGCAGTCAATCCGGCCTGTTGGAGGGCTTTTAGTATGTCTGACAAATCTTTTAAATGTTCCTCCCAGGTTTTACTGTATATTACAATATCATCTAGATATGCTGTTGCATAGTCTTGATGAGGCCGTAACACAATATCAATTAATCTCTGGAAGGTCGCAGGAGCCCCATACAACCCAAAAGGCAATACTGTGAACTGATATAACCCAGAGGGGGTTGCAAAGGCTGTTTTTTCCCTATCTGATGCTTCTAGGGGAATCTGCCAATAGCCTTTCGTTAAATCCAATGTAGTGAGGTATTTTGCGTGTCCTAGTCTTTCTATTAGATCATCTATGCGTGGCATGGGATAGGTGTTGAAGTGTGATAGGGAATTAAGTTGTCGAAAGTCTATGCAGAACCGAATAGAACCATCAGGTTTGGGAACTAATACTATAGGGGAACACCAGGGGCTGGAAGAAGGGTTCAATAACACCTGCTTTTATCATTTCCATGACTTCTTTTTCTACAACTTGCTTTCTAGCCTCCGGTATGCAGTATGGTATTTGTTGGGACACTCTTCCATCTATGGTGCGTATGTGGTGCTTTATGAGGTGGGTTCTACCAGGTTTCATTGAAAATACCCTATTATGGTTATGCACTCTCTCTTCTAATTGGTGGCGTTGGGATGGTGTGAGGTCAGTGCCAAAATGTGGCTTGGTTTCTTGGTCGGATTCGGGAGGGGTAGGGAATACTGGTATCTCTGACTCTGGACATGTAGTAATATACAAATTTACATTATTGTCATCCTTCTCATACCACGTCTTCAACAAGTTAATGTGGTAAATTTGACTTTTATCTGACCCTACGGGTATTTCGATCCTATAGGTTACCAGAGTTACTTTCTCAAGGACAGTATAAGGTCCCTGCCAACGGGCCAACAATTTGTTTTCAGTTGTAGGTAGGAGTTTTAATACTTTTTGTCCTATGGTTAGTTCCCGGTTCTTACTTCTAGTGTCATACTGAGTCTCCTGTCTCGTCTGGGTCTCTTTTAGTTGGGTGTGTACATCCTCCCAAACTGTATGTAATGTTTCTTTTAACTCTCTAGTATAGGTGAGAATGTCTTATCTCCTCCTCTGTTTCCTCCCACTGCTCAGCCATCGTACCTAATATCGTCCTAGGTTGTCTTCTGAACAGGCGTTCAAAAGGACTATGTCCAGTGGAAGACTGTACATGCGTACGTATGGCATACAACACTAAGGGTAGTTTTTTATCCCAGTTCCTACAGGAATCGTTTATGGTTTTCCGTAGGAGAATCTTGATGGTTTTGTTGTAACTTTCCACAAGGCAATCTGTTTGTGGATGGTAAACCGACGTCCGTATTTGTTGTACACCTAGAGTCTGACATATTTCGGACATTAACCGAGACATGAAAGGTGTCCCCTGGTCGGTCAGGAGTTCGTTAGGAAATCCGACCTGTGAAAAAAATTCTATCATGGCGTGAGCCATGCTTTACGTCATCATACTTGACAAAGGTATGGCCTCGGGATACCTAGTTGCGTAGTCCACTAGAACCAAGATATATTGGTGACCTTTAGATGGCGGCACCAATGGGCCCACCAAGTCCATACCCAACCATGTGAATGGGGTCTCTATAATAGGTAAAGGAAGGAGGGGAGCCTTTGGATCTATGGAGGGATTAATCAATTGACATTTGGGACATTGTTGACAATGTTTTCTTATATCCCCGGCTAGTAAAACCTCCTTGTTATGTACTCTTCAGTCTTTTCTCTCCCTAGATGTCCTTCCCCCGTTTTCCCATGTGCTAAGTGTAGTACCTGGTCTCTGTAGTCTTTCGGAACTAGCAATTGCGGTTTCCTGTTCCCTTGTTGGGTGACCACTCAGTTCAGTAAATCATTTCTAATGTGGAAATAAGGACCTACCGTGGGATTGTTTTTGGTGAGAGCAGCATGCCAGGCCTGCTTTAGAGTAGGGTCATCTCGTTGAAACTGTCGAAAATGTCCTGCGACCGAAAATATATGCTTCATGGAATTAGGGTTAGGTCCGTTATTATCATTATTCTCCCTGTAGTATGCTTTCTTTTGCTTTAGTTTTTGTGTCTTAGATAGTCTTTCCTTCGGTATAGTCTTTTCTATTTCTGTTGTGGAAAAAGGTGCTTCAGCCCACCAAGACTCTGTCTGATTAGTATGCTTAAGGCTATCTAAGAGTTCTGGAAATGCTATATAATCAGTTCCTATAATGAGTTCTTCCACCAAGTCCGGGATGGCTCCTACAACAAATGGTTCTTCTTTTTCCCGCCATTTCACCTGAATGACAGCGACTGGGTATGTTTTACTATCACCGTGTACAGAAGTGGTAAGTACATGTTCTCCCTTTACCCACTGTTCTGGGCGTATGTATTTGTGATTGATGACACTGACTAGAACCAGAGTCTACCAAGGTTCTTCTTATTTCTTGATTCACAAGAAGGGATGTAGAATATCGCATAGTGGTATTACCCAATCACAATACTATTCCTCTGGCCATCCCTATCTCCATTGGTTCTCCCTGGTTCCGTTTTTTAGGACAATATCGTGCAATATGGCCCCATTCCGCACAGTTATAACATTGTGGGTTCATCATGGGTTCTTTTAGGGGAACTCGATGAGGAAAAGGTTTCACCAGATTAAACCCGGTTAGGGGCTTTATAGGGAAAGACTGGGGAGATGGTTTGGGGAGCGGAGAACCGTGCCCTGGAAGTCTGGAGCCCTATGATAAGCGCAAGCTAGTTCAACTACAGTGTTGTTGTCCAAGCCGGGATGTTGTGTGATCCTATTCCACGTGGATGTAGGTAGAGCTTCTAAGTATTGTTCTAGTACTATGGCTTGGAACATTTCTTCTTTGGTAGTGTTTGTAGGGGATAGCCATTTACCAGCTTCACGGTGATCCCAATAATAAAGTAATAAAGAGTACGTGGATTCTCAGGACTTATCCATTTAGTACGTTGAAAGCGTATCCTATAACTTTCTTGGTCTAACTCCACATGTTCCAGGATAGCCTTTTTAATGTCTATATAGGGGGTTATTCCACCCGGGTTCACTGCTTGACAGGCAGCCTGTAGTGGTCCCGTCAGTAAAGGAGCAATATACTGGCCCCAGCACTCTGGCGGCAAGTTAGCCGAACTTGCTACTCTTTCAAAGTTTGTGAAAAATGCATCGGGTCATCATTTTCCTGATACTTCTGTAATATGGTGCTAGGGACGTTCAGGTGTACTCTGGTTGTAGCTATTGTCTCTGTGAGCTTCCCTATTGCGGTTTCGTGTCATAGTTGATTATTGGCTAGGATCGTACTTTGGCTTTTCAAGGCAGTTTGTAAAGCATATTTCCTAGCTTCTTTAATCTGTTCCTCCCACACGAGTTGTAAATGTCTCTGGCCTTCCGCTAATTGGGCTATCATGTCTGCCAAGCTTGGTTTCTCCTCCATTTTACTTTTCCTGTCTGCAGGAAGGATTTATCCCACTTCTGACACCACTTGTGACAGGTAAGTACAAATGGATACGCAAGTAGGCAAACTAAATTTACGTTTTTTCTCTTTTTATTTGTCTTTTTCAATGAAAGTCTCTCTCTTTATCTGTTTCTACTTGGGCTGTATGTCTGTAGGATGTATCCTTCCTTTTGTTCTTCCCTGTTTCTTATAACTTCATTTTCTGTTTCAGGTTGACGTTTCAGGGGTCCAGAAGATCGTCCACACCATGAGAGGCGATGTCCTCGTTGGTGCTCCCTGCCATCCATTTCCGAGTCCCGTCTCCCTCGATTCCTCGTCCAGTGTCTCCTCCTCCATTTTGGTCCTCTCGCTTTCCCCGACCTCATCATCCTCTTCGTCTCCCGAATTTTCTCCCATCTGTTCCTCCTGGCGTCTTCCGGGTATTTTAGGCCCCACCCCCTGCGTCGCAGAGCATCGTGACTTAGGGGTTTGACCTCTACTCCGGCACCCTGAGCAGTGCCCCCGGGGTGTGTCAGGTCCGGCGCCGACCATTTTACGACTAATTCTCAGAACAAAATGAGCATGGATAAATAATAAAATATTCAAACAAATACGGATAAATACTGACGGAAATGTTAAAAACAAATACCATAAAACCCGAAGCCCTATTTATAATCCTCACCTCACCACTTTGTTATTGTTACACTTATTAAGAAAGGTAATAAGTGTTTTTAAAAAGAAGCTCTCACATAAAATATATTAAATTGATTAGATAAGGCAATGCTGCATTTGTATTGAGCAGGTGCTTGAATGGCTACAACAGTGGGTTCAACAGAACATGTCACAGCACATTACAACGGACGTCAGAGTTGGTCTTTTAATTTTATCAATTTCACTACTGTGACTGATTCACTTACACTGTGAAGGGTTATATGTACACTCTTGGACTATGTTACTGCTTTACAAAGAAGGTCTTTGTGAAGTTCTATTAACAATAATACTATTAGTATTCACACTGTGTGATTGAAAAACAATTTATAAGTGCAATACCTGCATGACTGAAATCTCTCACTGAAAGATGAAGACCAACTGTCTAAAGCTGAACACCGACGAGAGCAAAGTCATGACCTTCGGGACGAGCACTTCAAAGTAGGACTGCACCTGGCGGCCAACAGAGCTAGGACCGACATCTACCCCACTTCAAGAACCTATGGATCGTCATCGTCGGCAAACTCAACATGACCACCCCAGACAGCGTCACCACTGCCTCACACTTCCATACCCCTAAGATGCTGAGGAAGATTTTAAAATGGCTCTCAATCTGCGCCTGGAAAATTATCACACATGCCCTGGTCACAAGCAAGCTGAGCTACGAGAACACCCTCAATACCAGGATCAACAAAAGACTCACCCGAAGGTTGCAAACAATTAACTCTGAAGGCAGAATCACTCCACTCACAACCTCCCAAGCCACACTCACATCACACCTCAAGAAGCTCCGCTGATCCATCCTATACACAAACAAGTACAATTCAAACTCCACAAGCACACTTCCAAGGCACTACAAAACACTAGCCAACATACCTCAACACTCACATCTGCTTTCACAAACCTTCGAGACACCTCTGCTCGCCCGGACTTCTACTTGCACACATCCCTCACATACGGAAACCAGACCTGGCGGTTGAGCTTTCTCCAACATCACTTCTAAAACGTCGAACAATGCTCCTAAACTGTGGAATGACCTGCCACTACACTACGAGATGCCGCCTCACTTCTTGAATTCCACAAGAAGCTGAAGACCTGGCTTTCTGAGTAGTCCCACTAGGCCCAGGGTTTGTGTAGACTCTCACCTGCTCAGCGCCAGGATACCTTCCTGGAGGATAGAAATCTGCTTAACACAACAAAGCAAGCTGTCACAGGGGGATAGGAAGGAACTATTTGAGCCTGTTCTACGTCATTTGAAAATCTACCTTATCACCTGGAGAAACATTTTCAAAATCCCTCAGCAAATAAGGACAGAATTAATTTTTAAGTAGCAAAGTGAAAACATTGTAGATCAAAAGCCGCTCCCTAAAAATCAGCATTTCTCGCACAAACAATTCAGAAACATAAAACCTTTTCTAACTGTGTGACTCTAAAGGACTTAAATTGCCATTACTTCTTCCCCTTAACACCATGGCTTTAACTACAGTGCCTCAGAGTAACATGTTATCTATTATTAAATAAATACATGTCTTCTGGGTTCGGAATTTAACGAGTGAGATAAGTGGCACCTACAAAACATTTTCCAGTTCATCGAGGCGGACACCTCTCTGTAGGGTAACTATTAAATGAGGGAATGAAACAACCCCCCCTATGGCGCAACTAAAAAGTCTGATACCTCTCTGTAGAGTAACGATCCAAAGAGAGCATGAAACAACCCCACTACGGTGCAACTAGAGAGTATGAAACCCTTCTGTAGAGTAACAATTCAATGAGAGCATGAAACAATCCCCCTACGATGCAACTAAAGAGTCTGATACCTCTCTGTAGAGTAACGATCCAAAGAGAGCATAAAACACCCCTCCTACGGCGCAACTAAAGAGTATGAAACCCTTCTGTAGAGTATTGATTCAATGAGAGCATGAAACAACCCCCCTACGGCGCAACTAAAGAGACTGATACCACTTTGTAGAGTAACGATCCAATGAGAGCATAAAACACCCCTCCTACGGCGCTACTAAAGAGTCTGACACCTCACTGTAGAGTAACGGTTCAATGAGAGCAAGAAACAACCCCTCTACTGCACAAATTAAGCCCTCATTTGGAACACTAAGCTATTTTGGACCTAAAAATGAGTAACGGTCCACCAAATAAAAAGCCATAGAAGGAGAAAGACTCTAAAGAATAAGAATAAGAATGGGCTTGAAACTAGAGGGAATCCTTTTCTCTCAAATGTGATCAAAGAAATCCACTGACCAGTACCAAGAGCGGTAAGAATATGACTCCATTTAATGCAGCAGGAGGCATAAAGACAGATGGAGCTATGCGGGAAAAATCCCGAACCACGACTCCGGAAGACGAAGTCGTCAACAACAAAAGAGGAACAACACTTTTGTTAACCACAACTTTGCTCTTGTGTGCCTTAACCACGCATGTGCTGAACAACGCGCATGCATGATTAAGGTACAGAAGAAGGGGAGTCTGCTTCTGAGGAGGATGCAGTCAGGTGAGTGGGGCTGGGGCCATTTTAGGGGCCAGGTTGGTGGGGGGGGGTGTTGGGGTATTTTTAGAGGCAGGGGTGGGGATGAGGTAGTTTAGGTTTTAGGAGGGTCGCAGTAGTTTTAGGGGCGGGGTGGGTGGGTCAGGGTAGTTTAGGTTTTAGGGGGTGGGGGTAGTTTTAGTTTTAGGGGTGGGGTTGGGGTATGATTGTTTTAGGGGTGGGGGTTGTGGGGTGATCGCATGCTAGAACCACGCATGCCGTTCCAGGCATGCCTTTACCAGGAATGCCTTCACAACGAAAAATCAGGGAGGGTCTGGCCTGGCCTGGCCTGGCAGTTAGGCTGGACTGTTCCCATGGGGAGCAGGGTCAAGACTGATTTGCATATGGCTGGGTCCAAACTGGGGGGCATGGTAAGCAAAAGAACAATAGATTTGATCCCAGATCTGTGACTGGGGGTGGGTGTTTGAAAGGTTTCAGCACTTTGTCCATTATCCTTTTGTGTTGCTAAAGTCGCCCAAAGTGGCGGGGGTATGCCCAGACATGGGCATTAACCTTGCTGCCTGTGCCACTGGATTCAACCTGGCCAGGGTGATAACCCAAAACCAGTACCAGGATGCTTGTTTCCGGTTCAGGGAGGACCTGGTAATTGGGCTGGACTGTTCCCATAGGGAGCAGGGTCAAGACTAATTTGTATGTGGCTGGGTCCAAACAGGGGTTGCATGGTGAGCAAAAACATAATGGATTTATTCAAGATCTGTGACTAGGGGTGAGTGTTTGAAAAGTTTCAGCACTCCGTCCATCATCCTTTAGTGCTGCTAAAGTCACCCCAAGTGACCAGGGTATGCCCAGACGCGGGTCCCTTGCTCACTGTGCCACTGGATTCAAGCTAGCCTGACTGATGAAGGGTGATGCCCTGAAACTGGTACCAGGATACTTGTTTCCAGTCCAGGTAGGACCTGGCCTGGCAGTTTGGGCTGGACTGTTCCCATGGGGAGAAGGGTCAAGACTGATTTGCATATGGCTGGGTCCAAACTGGGGTGGAATGGTGAGCAAAAGAACAATGGATTTAAACCAGATCTGTGACTGGAGGTGAGTGTTTGAAAAGTTTCAGCACTCCGTCCATCATCCTTTTGTGTTGCTGAAGGTGTACAAACCCACAGGATGCGCTTAGGTCATCGCCAAAACAAATTCACTTTAGATCTACTTAACAAGTGTTACTCAGTAGTGCAGGTGTGCAAAAGCACAGGATGCACTCAAGTCATTACCAAAACAAAATGACTTTAGATCCACCTACCAAACATTACTCAGTGGTGTAGGTGTACAAAATCTCTGGATGCACTCAAGTCATCGCCAAGAAAAATCACGTTAGATCCACCTAACAAGTGCTACTCAGTGGTGCAGGAATACAAATGGGTGATGGCGTGTCGGAGAGTCATCCAATAAAAAACATAATCCAAGCATGCATACTAGTTTAAAAAATAAAGTGCAAGCACGATTACTGGCAGACTCCAGACATCCCAGACAGGCTCTCTTCATGGAGTAGTGCCACGCTGAAGAAGTCAAAGCCCGAGAGATGGAACAACGCACGCGGTGGGGGCAGGGCAGCGCTTTTAAGTCGTCTTAATTAAGAAAATTATTTCATGAACCCCCGAGTTTCATTCTGCTCATAAAACGACTTTCGGCCGACCTCACACAGTCGCTGGCATAATATCAGGTAGTAATTACGATTTACAACGGTATAACGCCATGGGATAAATGACAACTTCAACATTTCACTCCAAAGGTTAGCATAATCATCTTAAAGACAGAAAAGCAAACATGCCATTTACTCCCACAAACTCGAACTTACATCTGCAGCACCAAATGCCCCATAAAACACAATGAAACTAAAAAAATGCACACTGACATAATGTGGATTGCCTCTTTAGAACGGAGGTGCACAAACCATGTGAGTCGAATGCTTTTACCGACAGGGGATGCCGGGATTATATCATGCCGGATAAATTACTCGTATTTGTCTTCCGTGTGTAAATGACACAATGATAAACGCTAGGTCAGTAAGAAGATGCGAAGGATACACTCCCGGCCAGACTAGGGCAACAATAGATCCCACTATTTGCAAACCTGTTAGCAGGACAAGTGGCCCATGTGCAACTCTGGGCAGTTTGGGGCGTATAAAGACACAATGCATAGATGTTTTACAAGCTATGAGAGAATGCATGCGTTTGTGCTCATTGCAAACAATGTTTGTGGTGATATCAGACAAATGAACAGTATAAACCGGCCCACCGACCGTGAAGCCAGCACCAAAACTGCGAACAAACGCCACAACACTGACTTGGCCTGGCCAGCCCACCTAGCACTCCCAGGCTGCCCTAGGGCGTTCTTTTCACCTGGAGGTACATTTGAATACATGTAAACATTTCTAGAGTAAAGCTGAAATGGCAAACGCTACCATGGGCTTTCTACACCCCAGTCAGAAAATAAATATATACAATACAGGCTTCCAGCCTCAAGCCACATACTTTCTAGCATTGCTAAATATACTTGTCGGAAATGTAAAATGTGAAATCCAAATATGGCGTTCTCCTCTTAATGTAAAAGACTTTGACTGGTCTCCTAAGCATGCTCCACCGGACAACATACAGGCCTCCTTTGCAGCTAGCTGGGTTCACAATATAAAAATAATAACACGTAAATGCAAAGTAGCTATATTAGGCAAAATAATAAATACTGTCACGAGAGGTTCAGAGTTTATCTAGAGGAATTAAATTAATTTCTTCAATTTCACAAGCAATAGCATCTAAACAAAAGATGAAAATAGTACCACAGTAGGGGCTCTATTACTATACAATTTTTCATAATAGGTCATATTGTAGTACAAAACAGTAATTAACAAATATACACGGAGCCTCAAGTAAAGTACACAATAAGAATGTGAAATAGGCCAGAAGTTTGCAGGAAGGAAGCTGCAATTAAAATGCACAATCACCCAGTGCTCTCGCCAAGGAATGGTAGTCCACTCTGGATTTAGTGCCCAGAGCTGGAAGTTTCAATAGTGTGAAGCTGTCCACGCGGCTGGCAGTGTTAGCAGTTAAGTAAGTCGCCCAGGCCTTCAACTGCTCACGCTGGGCTCACTGTCATCGAGGCTCTGATCAATGCAATGATCGGGTGTTCATAGCAGTGTTAGCACTGGGCACACTATTGGCGGTAAATGCAGCAATAACTCAGTGCTCGCAGTGTTTGCATTGGGCGCGCTGCTCACTGCTGGCAGTATAAGCAGAAACAGTTCAGTGCTTGCAGTGTTACCACTGGGCGCGCTGCTCACTGCTGGCAGTATAAGCAGAAACAGTTCAGCGCTCGCAGTGTTACCACTGGGCGCGCTGCTCACTGCTGGCAGTATAAGCAGAAACAGTTCAGTGCTTGCAGTGTTACCACTGGGCGCGCTGCTCACTGCTGGCAGTATAAGCAGAAACAGTTCAGCGCTCGCAGTGCTTGAATTGGGCGCGCTGCTCACTGCTGGCAGTATAAGCAGAAACAGTTCAGTGCTCGCAGTGTTACCACTGGGCGCGCTGCTCACTGCTGGCAGTATAAGCAGAAACAGTTCAGTGCTTGCAGTGTTACCACTGGGCGCGCTGCTCACTGCTGGCAGTATAAGCAGAAACAGTTCCACTGGGCGCGCTGCTCACTGCTGGCAGTATAAGCAGAAACAGTTCAGCGCTCGCAGTGCTTGAATTGGGCGCGCTGCTCACTGCTGGCAATATAAGCAGAAACAGTTCAGTGCTTGCAGTGTTACCACTGGGCGCGCTGCTCACTGCTGGCAGTATAAGCAGAAACAGTTCAGCGCTCGCAGTGTTACCACTGGGCGCGCTGCTCACTGCTGGCAGTATAAGCAGAAACAGTTCAGTGCTCGCAGTGCTTGAATTGGGCGCGCTGCTCACTGCTGGCAGTATAAGCAGAAACAGTTCAGTGCTGGCAGTGTTAGCACGGGGTGCACTGCTCACTGCTGGCAGTATAAGCAGAAACAGTTCAGTGCTTGCAGTGTTTCCACTGGGCGCGCTGCTCACTGCTGGCAGTATAAGCAGAAACAGTTCAGCGCTCGCAGTGCTTGAATTGGGCGCGCTGCTCACTGCTGGCAGTATAAGCAGAAACAGTTCAGTGCTCGCAGTGTTACCACTGGGCGCGCTGCTCACTGCTGGCAGTATAAGCAGAAACAGTTCAGTGCTTGCAGTGTTACCACTGGGCGCGCTGCTCACTGCTGGCAGTATAAGCAGAAACAGTTCAGTGCTTGCAGTGTTAGCACTGGGCACGCTGCTCACTGCTGGCAGTATAAGTAGAAACATTTCAGTGGTTGCAGTGTTAGCACTGGGCGCGCTGCTCACTGCTGGCAGTATAAGCAGAAACAGTTCAGTGCTTGCAGTGTTAGCACTGGGCACGCTGCTCACTGCTGGCAGTATAAGTAGAAACATTTCAGTGGTTGCAGTGTTAGCACTGGGTACGCTGCTCACTGCTGGCAGTATAAGCAGAAACAGTTCAGTGTCGCAGTGTTACCACTGGGCGCGCTGCTCACTGCTGGCATTATAAGCAGAAACAGTTCAGTGCTTGCAGTGTTAGCACGGGGTGCACTGCTCACTGCTGGCAGTATAAGCAGAAACAGTTCAGTGGTTGCAGTGTTAGCATTGGGCGCGCTGCTGGCATTATAAGCATAAACAGTTCAGTGCTTGCATTGTTAGCATTGGGCGCGCTGCTCACTGCTGGCAGTATACGCAGAAACATTTCAGTGCTTGCAGTGTTAGCATTGGGTGCACTGCTGACTATTGGCAGTATAACCAGCAACGTTTCAGTGCTTGCAGTGTTAGCATTGGGTGCACTGCTGGCATTATAAGCAGAAACAGTTCAGTGCTTGCATTGTTAGCATTGGGCGCGCTGCTCACTGTTGGCAGTATAAGCAGAAACAGTTCAGTGCTCACAGTGTTAGCACTGGGCCCGCTGCTCATAGCTAGCAGCATATGCAGAAACAGCTCAGTGCTCACAGTGTTAGCATTGGGCACGCTGCTGGCATTATAAGCAGAAACAGTTCAGTGCTCGCAGTGTTAGCATTGGGCGCGCTGCTCACTGCTGGCAGTATAAGAGGTAACAGTTCAGTGCTCGCAGTGTTAGCATTGGGCGCGCTGCTCATAGCTAGCAGCATATGCAGAAACAGCTCAGTGCTCACAGTGTTAGCATTGGGCACGCTGCTGGCATTATAAGCAGAAACAGTTCAGTGCTCGCAGTGTTAGCATTGGGCGCGCTGCTCACTGCTGGCAGTATAAGAGGTAACAGTTCAGTGCTAGCAGGGTTAGCATTGGGCGCGCTGCTCACTGCTGGCAGTATAAGAGGTAACAGTTCAGTGCTAGCAGGGTTAGCATTGGGCGCGCTGCTCACTGCTGGCAGTATAAGAGGTAACAGTTCAGTGCTCGCAGTGTTAGCATTGGGCGCGCTGCTCATAGCTAGCAGCATATGCAGAAACAGCTCAGTGCTCACAGTGTTAGCATTGGGCACGCTGCTGGCATTATAAGCAGAAACAGTTCAGTGCTTGCAGTGTTAGCATTGGGCGCGCTGCTCACTGCTGGCAGTATAAGCAGAAACAGTTCAGTGCTCGCAGTGTTAGCATTGGGCGCGCTGCTCACTGCTGGCATTATAAGCAGAAACAGTTCAGTGTTCGCAGTGTTTGCATTGGGCGCGCTGCTCACTGCTGGCAGTATAAGAGGTAACAGTTCAGTGCTCGCAGTGTTAGCATTGGGCGCGCTGCTCATTGCTGGCAGTATAAGCAGAAACAGATCAGTGTTCGCAGTGTTAGCACTGGGCGCGCTGCTCATTGCTGGCAGTATAAGAGGTAACAGTTCAGTGCTCGCAGTGTTAGCATTGGGCGCGCTGCTCATTGCTGGCAGTATAAGCAGAAACAGTTCAGTGCTCGCAGTGTTAGCATTGGGCGCGCTGCTCACTGCTGGCATTATAAGCAGAAACAGTTCAGTGTTCGCAGTGTTTGCATTGGGCGCGCTGCTCACTGCTGGCAGTATAAGAGGTAACAGTTCAGTGCTCGCAGTGTTAGCATTGGGCGCGCTGCTCATTGCTGGCAGTATAAGCAGAAACAGATCAGTGTTCGCAGTGTTAGCACTGGGCGCGCTGCTCATTGCTGGTAGTATAAGCAGATACAGTTCAGTGATCTCATTGTTGGCAATGTGTGCTGCTCACTGCTGCAAGTATAAGCAGAAACAGTTCCATGCTTGCCGTGTTAGCGTTAGGCGCGCTGCTCACTTCTGGCAGTGTAAGCTGTAACTTTTGTTGTTGTAAGCAGTCCATACATTGTTCGGTCCTTGCAGCATTTACATTTGATGCATTGCTCGCTGTTGGCATTCTAAGAGGTTGATATATTTCAGTTTCATGCATGTATCTGCAATTCATCCATGTCTGAATCGGTACGTTTGTGTGATGTCTGACCATCTGTGTGTGCATGTTTATGTGTTATCTGTTTGTGCAACCGAAGTTTCATACGACAACATATGATTATTACAAACAATACACATTTAAAAGACCTTGAAGGATGCATCAATGCTTGTTTCATAGCGCTCGTACACCCACAACAGTTTCTTGGTTTTGACAACAGATTTCTGTTGGTCTCCATCTCAATGATGCTTCTTGGGATGAACTCTGAGAGCTTTTACCAGGATTCAGACCTGTGGCTGTAGGTTATGCACACAGTGGCAGGCGCGAAGCTCGCGGAGCTATCTTAAAATACACGCATGCAGAGCAGCTATTGATCTGCAATACAAACACTTGGTGAAAGTTTACAAACATCTGCACAGCCAAGTCAGAAAATGTCCACACTTCATGTCCCTGCACCCATCAATGGTGCAATGACAGGAATCAACACTGGCAGCGATGGCCAAAGCCCCACCGAGGTAGCTGCCTCTGCTGGGCCTAGAGTTCAGTCCTGCCCGGAGGGATTACTTAGGTCGTCTTGTAAAAGCTTGCTAAGGTGGCCAGGACCTCTCTGAAGACGCTCTCACACTGGACCACATGCAGCCAGCTCCAGCACCAAGAACCCTCTCTTCGCTTTACAGAACTTGGACACGTCAGCCAGCCAGGCATGCTGAAGAGGGCCCGGAGAGCTTCAGGGAGCAGGCCTGACACAGTCTCCCTCCATTAGTGAACCTCTCTCCTCTCTGCAGCCACGCATGCTGGAGCAGGCCGAGGTAAGCTTTGGGAGCACAGCCAACCTCTTGCACTGAAACCCTCCACAGAAAAGATGGACACATTTCCGTCAGCCAAGCACGCCGGAGGCCTGGAGGGGGGTGTGGGAGCAGGGCCGACAGAGCCAACCTCCAGTGCTGAACAACCTTCCTGGTACTCTAGACAACATCATCAGATGGATGGCAGCCAAACATGCTGGATGGGTCTGCAGAAGGTCTAGGAGCACTGCCTCACACGACCACATGCCTGCCAGCCAAGAATGCGGAAGGAGGCTTGGAGAAAGTTTGGGAGCAGGGCTGACACAGCCAGACCGCCAGTACTAGACACCCTTCTTCCATTCTAGAGAACATGAACACATATCTAGCAGCACAGCATGCTGGAGGGGTCTGCAGAAGGTCTAGGAGCACTGCATCACACACCCACATGCCTGCCAGCCAAGAATGCGGAAGGAGGCTTGGAGAAGGTATGGGAGCAGGGCTGACACAGCCAAACCTCCAGTATTAGACACCCTTCTTCCATTCTAGACAACATGAACACATATCTAGCAGCAAAGCATGCTGGAGGGGGCCTGGAGAAGGTCTAGGAGCACTGCCTCACACAACCACAGGTCGGGCAGCCAAGCATGCTGGAGGAGGCCTGGAGATGCTTTGGGAGCACAGCTGACAGAGGGACAAGGCATGCATACACAGGGGACCAGGAAATGGGACACTTCACAAGTGCAAGGTTTATAACCTGAACGTCTGCTCTACTTTCTTCTGCAGGAGGAAAGACAAGAAAGAGGAAGAGGATTAAAGGTTATTAATGCGGAGTTGACCGTCACAGGCCGCTTGAGGAGCGCTGGAGAGCAGCCCGGAAGGCTCTTTTGCAGACAGTTTGCAGATATGGTTCAGTATAGCGCTATAGTGTGAGTTAGGCACCTACTGCCAATTAACCACCTACTCACTAAGAAATCTCATTCATTAACTCAGATAACAATACGCCAGGTCCCTGCAGACATGCGTGCTCCTCACACATCTTCTTACACATATACAGCATTGCTCAGCGCCACGTTTTGCCCAAGATATCAATATGAGAGAATCCAGACACTGATATGATCATTAAGTTTGGCGTTCAGTGAAAGGGAAGGTTACCTACTTGTTACTGTATTTCTCCAGGCTCAACATGCTCCAGTGTTTAAAAGTTCAAACTTCAGCTTACAAACTTGTAGCTCCGGAGTGAGTCCCACACGGGACAAAACTCCAATACTATGTTCAGGAAATGATATCTGAATTTCAGATTTCTATGACTAAATATTGCAGCTGAGCTCTGTCATTTGCGAAGGATGCATATGCTGCCAGGAGTGAGAACTCATATGAAGCTTAAAATGGCAACTAAAAGCTGTGACATTGTGGCCACTAAAACAGAGAACTTGGCCATACAAGCCGAAGGCGGACCACAGTCTACAAAGCACAACACGAGGAGAGGCATAGTTTACAGGAAACAATTGTACATGAGATTAGCTTTTAACTCGTTGACAGCAAAGCAAATTACAAGGAACCTATTCTGACTTTTAATTCATTACCAAGTTTGAATCAGAGGAATATTCACTCAAAAGACGGATGCTACTAGCAACAAAATTCCCCAGGGGTCGATGTTATACCTTTTCCTTCACGTTAACCCACTGGCCTCAGTTCCACCGACTTCATAGTTGTCTTGCGTTTTAAGCTCATCTAGAACATTTCTCAGATTGAGGAAATAAAAGACAGGGCAGGATCTAACGAGTATTACCTGTCAGTGCCTGCAACCACAAGGCACGTGCAATCACGCCTCACCTTCTTGGAGTTTGGGTTTTAGTGGTGTACAGCCACAGCCACGTCATCACTTAATGTTGTTTCATATCCAAAGGGAAGCAGTGGGAGAACTGACGGCTCAGGAACCACTGAGAGGCCATCCTTCGTAAACCAAACCTCTCAAACCGGATCACTCACGTCCACACCCCCCCATGGGAACTCTCAGTCAGAGGCTTACAGGCAAATTAGCAACTGTTTTGCATCAGAACATGGATCCTACTTGAAAGAGGAGATGTACTTACCTGTGCTGCTGCAACAGCCGCCCTGTCCAGGAAAACCACGGACAAGATTGGTGGAGAGTCACAGACTTCAAGTGTCATTCTGTTCGTCTTTAGACTGTTCCTGCCTAATTTAACAGGGGGAAGGCTTTCCTTCACTGTCATTTGTAAAGCAGGTCAGTGTATTTCTGTCTTGGAGGGGCAGGAATAGCACAAGAGAGAATCAAGCAGCTACACCCTGCGTACCATCTCTAATCTGAGCCACCCAAGGAAGAGAGCGAGTTACACATGTGGCCACAAAGATTGCTGAACATCATACATCCACTTATATTTTACTCAAAAACTATACTATATTTTATTCAAAAACCTTTAAGAGACTGAAACAATCAACCCTCAAAGGACTGAACATAACACATTTGCATCCATCTTACATTACTTTTGTCTCTGAAGCATAATTCTACAACCATCGAGGCAATCCAGTGTGGCCAGCTGTTGCTCAACATCGATCACAAATATAAATTCCGAAGCAGTGAACAATTTTGGTGATAGGCAGTCAACCAGCTAGGACCTCTAGGGACGGATCAAACGAAAGGGGCATGAGTGGCAGAAGATATGTTTTTTGAAGATGTGCTTGAACGACGAAAAAAACATTCAACTAAGTTGACCAGGGCAAGCATCCCACTATTGTGAACCCACAATCCTTAAAGTTTTCCCTCTGCAAGAGGCATTCCTAAAATGCCTGACTACCAGTGGGTCCTGCAGCCTGATGGAGCAGCGCAAGCTAGAATATAGAAAACTACTGTCAGAGAGAAACTTTCAATGAAAACAATGCACCATTCTAGGGAAATGGCCTTAAAATTAATTTTTCGTCAGTGTAAAGTTTACGTCGCCCCGTCAAGTAACTGAATTTCCAGAGAACAGAAGTGAGGCAAATAGGCATGCTTTGCTAATGCGGACCTTACTAAGGAGCACTTTAGGGATGCCAACAAATAGAACATTACTAAAATCTAGGCAAGTTGATATTAGAGAGCCAACTTTTTAAAGGAACGTAGGAGTAAAATGCAGGAGCAACACACCTTCTGAATCTAGATCCCAAAACATGATCAAACCAGACGACTGTCTTTTTTGGCTTTGGTAATTGGAAGAGAGCGATTACCCAGGAAAGTGGGCCAGAATTTTTCAGTCCATACCAAACGATCAGCTCCTGTAGGAAATTGGGTTTTTGATTTGCGGGGGTGAAGACCGTTCTCAGGCACCAACCACAATCCCAGTAATGGTGAACCACAAGTCCCTAAATTAACCTGTACTTAACCCTTTTGTAACTTGGCACAAAAGTAGTCAAGCTTAAATTAGACGCACCGTATTAAGTGTTTATGCAGAACACAAACAGTGGTAAAGTGAAAACAGCACAAGAAAAATCCTGTACTAATGTAGAAAAATAGAGTAAGTGTTAATGAATTATTTAACACAAAAATGACAAAAAGGTAATCAATAGAACCAGAGTTATACATTGTTAAAGTTAAAAGTAGCACCTAAAGGAGCAAAGCATGAGCTGCAAACATCTAGCCGGAGGAGACTAGAGCAACTTCGAAACGTAAGGCTGACCGCGATTGAGTACGGTTCGGATACACGAAGTAGAGTGGGGCCAGCCTCAGCCTAACTTAAGACTTAGAAGAATTTTTTAATAAACGTCTGAGAAGGTAAAGGTTAGCAGGAGAAGGTAGCCAGCAGTGTCCAAGGGTGAGGCATCGTCACCAGGGAGCCACTGGACGAAGATGTGGTGAGGATTTCTGCATTTGGATTTACTCTCTGTTATAGAATTAAAAAAACTCCAGCAGGACAAAGATGCAGACTGTAGCAGACAAGGGCGCCATGAGATGTGATACCCCAGCTGTAGGGAGCTGCTAACCAGGATTTGCTTCTGTGCAGAAGCAGTGGGAGGTACTGCGAAGTCAAGCCGACCAGTGATGCAACTTAGGCAGATTGGCGAGCAGGTAGGTCCTGGCCTCCTCTCAGTTCTCAGTGCACTTTCTTTTAGCAGAAAAAGTCCTCAGATTTGGAATTGGGCTATTTGGAGCTTTCTGACACCTTTAGCATCACTTCTAAGAGTCCAGCACTGGAGGGGCACCAATTGGATGGTCAGTACTCACTCAGGTTGCTACAGGTGAAGGTTCAAAATGGCAGGAGCCATTTCGGTTGCTGAGGCTCTGATCAGGAGGATAGCCAAATGGCCCTTGGAATCACTCTGGAAGTCCTGGGTTCGGGGAAGGCTTCAGGCAGCGGGGCAGTCCTCTTGGTGCAGCTGACCAGGCGTCTAAGATTTCTACGCAGAACCAGAAGTGAACTGAAAAGCGGGACCTAGGATGATAATTGTATACCTGGTGCCAGCTTTGAAATGGAAGGAACTTGTGGAGTTTTCTCCTCTTAAAAGTGTCTGGAATTTCCTGCCTCCCTGCCATGGTTCCAGGATGTCTGAGGGCACAAAAGGCTAGTGAGAAGTACTTAGTGTGTGTGGGCTGACATAGCTGCTTTGGAGTGCAAGCAGGCTTATGCACAGCTCAACCCTCCCCCCTTACCACCCAATCCCTCCCCCAAAATCCTCCCAACACCCAGTCCCTCTATTGTGTGAGAGGAATACACAAAGGCCAACTGCCAACTACATCTAGTCATGTGACCCAGGCTGCAGGCACCAAAAAAAAAATGCCAACCTTCTAAAAGTGACATTTTCTAAATTGTAACTTAATATCAGCTATACCACTACAGAGGGTTTTACATTACAAACTGTTATTTTGTAGATACCAAACATGACATTTACCCTGCTCCCAAACAAAAGTTATCACTTATTAAATGTAATATGGTAACTCAATGGTAAATTGGTTTATTTTGTGAAGTTGAACTGGCAGTTTAAAACAGCACTCAGGATGCAATAGCAGACCTTGGACATGTTTTAAAAGGCAACTAAGTGAGGTCCTGGGTATATGTAGTACCACTTTATTAGGAACTTATAAGTACATTAAATGAGTCAATTGGGTGTAAGGCCATTTATCATGTTTAAAGGGGTGAGCACAAGCTCTTTAACACTGGTTAACAGTGGCAAAGTGCACAGAGTTCTAAGGCTGACAAAAACGAATTTCAGAAAACATGAGGGCAGAAGGCAAAAGGTTTGGGGGATGACCACATCAAGGTTGTCAGGTTTAGCACCCTCTGCCACCGGAATTTCGTTTTCATTGCAGGATTGAACTTCAGAAATTTCTACGCCATCCAAGTCTGAACTGCTGATGAGGACTGGACTCTTGAGTAATAAGAAGCATGACTTGCACTGAAGTTTTCTAGATATGAAACAAGAATTGGTGCATAGCCCGAATTTGGACTTGGCTGCATCTGTATGCTCGCCCAATACAGTGATGACCATCAGGAGATGAATTAGAATGCTTACAAAATGATCTTAGAGACACTGCTTGGACTAGAAACGAGAAGACTGTACTGTGCTTATTTGTGATCGTGAGCTGTGGATGTAGGTTGTTCATTTTTTACACCCCATGTCTTCTTGTTCATTCTCTGTATTAAACCTCAAGCACATTCTGGACATCAACATGTAAAACTACGTAGGTAAAGAATATTTAAATCAATACTTTTTAACACCTTGTGTTTTTTGTCGGCCAGAATGTATGTTTGGTTAACTAGATCACAAAGCCCCTTAGCAGCCCGGCTCATCACCTCTTCATAGTGCTCTAATGATGGGTCCATCCTCCTGTCAGCAGTAGCTGGTGATATAATATGGAAGAGGTCGGTCATATCTTTTCTGTTGGGACTGAGACTGACATGATCGAATGCAAACACGTTTTGTGGGCATATAAACTGGCAAGGTAGCATCGTAGCCATCTGGCAAGGGACCAGACAATAAACATCTTTCAAGTTCTTTGAAAACCAACTGAAAAGGCCCTTATTATGGAAGCTACAAGACATCTCGTAGCGGATTCCTGCCTCGCTCGCTCTTCACTATATCCCAACATCATAGACTACTTCCCTCTGCAACCAAACACACACACCTCCACCTCAGAACCCATCGTTTTGGCCACTCATTGCCTTAACATTCCCTGATCGCGGCTTACAATCTGTCTTTCATCTGTAACTTATGCCATAGCTGTAAACTATGCCCCGTCATAATGCCCTACACCTGCTACATTCGCTTCCCTCCTGGTGAGCTTTGCATACAGGACTTTTTAACAGCCTCGTAATGCTCTTTAAGTGTACATGCGGTGCAGGTAATATGCCTTTTCTAGTTTCTTTTATATACATTTGATATCTTCCTCGATACCACTGTATATTGAGTGCCTGGGTGTCAGTCTTACACCCTCTTGCAAAATGTTCTAACATCATTCCTTGATTGGTCCATGCTAAAGGAAAAAATCACAATAAACAAATAAATGCCCTCTATCCATAAAGGTATTTAAGCGAAGGGGTGAGGCAGGCCGCCCAAGGGTGCATTAAGAGAGCAACCCTTTATAGAACCTGCTGGTGCCACGGATCTTGAAAAGACTCTGGATATACCGCTAGTCTCTAAAGGTGTGTGCAGTCACACTGCCACTGGCCACTCTAGGCACTGCAGTATCTAAAGGTGTGTGCAGTCACATTGCCACTGGCCACTCTAGGCACTGCAGTATCTAATGGTGTGTGCAGTCACAGTGCCACTGGCCACTCTAGGCACTGCAGTATCTAAAGGTGTGTGCAGCTACATTGCCACAGGCCACCCTAGGCACAGCAGTGTCTACAAGTGTGTGCAGCTACACTGCCACAGGCCACCCTACGTACTGTAGTAACTAAAGGTGGGTGCAGTCACATTGACACAGGCCACTCTAGGCACTGCAGTATCTAAAGGTGTATGCAGCTACATTGCCACAGGCCACCCAAGGCACTGCAGTATCTAAAGGTGTGTGCAGTCGCACTGCCACAGGCCACTGTAGGCACTGCAGTATCTAAAGGTGTATGCAGCTACTTTGACACAGGCCACTCTAGGCACTGCAGTATCTAAAGGTGTGTGCAGTCACACTGCCACAGGCCACTCTAGGCACTGTGGCATCTAAAGGTGTGTGCAGAGACATTGCCACAGGCCACCCTACGTACTGTAGCATCTAAAGGTGTGTGCAGTCACACTGCCACAGGCCACCCTACGTACTGTAGTATCTAAAGGTGTGTGCAGTCACACTGCCACAGGCCACCCTAGGCACTGTGTTATCTAAAGGTGTGTGCAGTCACACTGCCAAAGGCCACCCTAGGCACTGCAGTATCTAATGGTGTGTGCAGTCACATTGCCACAGGCCACCCTAGGCACTGCAGTATCTAATGGTGTGTGCAGCACTGCAGTATCTAAAGGTGTGTGCAGTCACATTGCCACAAGCCACCCTAGGCACTGTGTTATCTAAAGGCGCGTGCAGTCACACTGCCACAGGCCACCGTAGGCACTGTGTTATCTAAAGGTGTGTGCAGTCACACTGCCACAGGCCACCACCCTAGGCACTGCAGTATCTAATGGTGTGTGCAGTCACACTGCCACAGGCCACCCTAGGCACTGTGTTATCTAAAGGTGTGTGCAGTCACATTGCCACAAGCCACCCTAGGCACTGTGTTATCTAAAGGCGCGTGCAGTCACATTGCCACAGGCCACCCTAGGCACTGTGTTATCCAAAGGTGTGTGCAGTCACACTGCCACAGGCCACCCTAGGGACTGCAGTATCTAATGGTGTGTGCAGTCACATTGCCACAGGCCACCCTAGGCACTGTGTTATCTAAAGGCTCGTGCAGTCACACTGCCACAGGCCACCCTAGGCACTGCAGTATCTAATGGTGTGTGTAGCACTGCAGTATCTAAAGGTGTGTGCAGTCACATTGCCACAGGCCACCCTAGGCACTGTGTTATCTAAAGGCGTGTGCAGTCACACTGCCACAGGCCACCCTAGGCACTGTGTTATCTAAAGGCGCGTGCAGTCACACTGCCACAGGCCACCCTAGGCACTGCAGTATCTAATGGTGTGTGTAGCACTGCAGTATCTAAAGGTGTGTGCAGTCACATTGCCACAGGCCACCCTAGGCACTGCAGTATCTAATGGTGTGTGCAGTCACACTGCCACAGGCCACCCTAGGCACTGTGTTATCTAAAGGTGTGTGCAGTCACATTGCCACAAGCCACCCTAGGCACTGTGTTATCTAAAGGTGTGTGCAGTCACACTGCCACAGGCCACCCTAGGCACTGCAGTATCTAATGGTGTGTGCAGTCACATTGCCACAGGCCACCCTAGGCACTGTGTTATCTAAAGGCGCGTGCAGTCACACTGCCACAGGCCACCCTAGGCACTGCAGTATCTAATGGTGTGTGTAGCACTGCAGTATCTAAAGGTGTGTGCAGTCACATTGCCACAGGCCACCCTAGGCACTGTGTTATCTAAAGGCGTGTGCAGTCACACTGCCACAGGCCACCCTAGGCACTGTGTTATCTAAAGGCGCGTGCAGTCACACTGCCACAGGCCACCCTAGGCACTGCAGTATCTAATGGTGTGTGTAGCACTGCAGTATCTAAAGGTGTGTGCAGTCACATTGCCACAGGCCACCCTAGGCACTGCAGTATCTAATGGTGTGTGAAGTCACACTGCCACAGGCCACCCTAGGCACTGTGTTATCTAAAGGTGTGTGCAGTCACATTGCCACAAGCCACCCTAGGCACTGTGTTATCTAAAGGTGTGTGCAGTCACACTGCCACAGGCCACCCTAGGCACTGCAGTATCTAATGGTGTGTGCAGTCACACTGCCACAGGCCACCCTAGGCACTGTGTTATCTAAAGGTGTGTGCAGTCACATTGCCACAAGCCACCCTAGGCACTGTGTTATCTAAAGGCGCGTGCAGTCACATTGCCACAGGCCACCCTAGGCACTGTGTTATCTAAAGGCGCGTGCAGTCACACTGCCACAGGCCACCCTAGGCACTGCAGTATCTAATGGTGTGTGTAGCACTGCAGTATCTAAAGGTGTGTGCAGTCACATTGCCACAGGCCACCCTAGGCACTGTGTTATCTAAAGGCAAGGGCAGAAGCCGGTGTCGCACTTTTGTCCCTCTGCACAAAGGACCTCAAATTAAGCAGAAGGTCTGGGCTAGTGCTCTGCTTGTGGCCGTTTTACTCAGCACTGACTGACGCTTAGGAAGTCAAGAAGCTGTGAGTGCAAGACTGAGGCTCACGGGGCAGCGGTACCGGGGCCCTCCGAACCCCGATTAATGCGGTCCTTTGTCATCCACAGAGCAGCCGGGGGGGCACTTCCCTCCTTGCACTGGGGCCCATGACACCTGCTGAGAAGTCACACCCAGGGGCGCGGCTTCCATTAATGCGGCAGGTGCAGCGGCACCTGGACTCGCCGAACCCCGACTACTGATGTACTTTACGATTCAAAGAGCAGTCAGGGTGTCCTGTGGAGAAGTCGCAGCCAGGGGCGCGGCTCCCGTTAATGCGGCAGGTGCAGCGGCACCTGGACTCGCCGAACCCCGACTACTGATGTACTTTACGATTCAAAGAGCAGTCAGGGTGTCCTGTGGAGAAGTCGCAGCCAGGGGCGCGGCTCCCATTAATGCAGCAGGTGCAGCGGCACCTGGACCCACCGAACCCCGATTATTGCTGTCCTTATCATTCGAACAGCAGCCGGGGGGGGGGGGCACTTCCCTCCGTGCACGGGGGCCCATGACACACCTGCTGAGAGAGGTAGGCTGGTAATCTGAGGGCGCCCTTGTGACGCCCCACGTGTGGGATCGCTCTGCCAGCAAGTTCTCGGGCAGTGGAGCTCCCACCTCTGCTGCCGGTACAGTGATTTCCTTCTGGGACAAGTGTCCACACTCAGTGCGCTGCATTTCACAGCAGATTTACAGGGTCAGAAAGATAAAAACCCCACCCGCAGCGTGCGAGGACAGCGACTTGTTTTAGGGCAGCTCGTCGCTTGCAGAGAGGAGCTGAAACGAAGGGAAACCAAGAAAGGAGCTCAAACAACATCTCTGCAGATCTGACGCCGAGGGGAGATGTGAAAAGGAAGCAAGCGCAGGCAGGCCCGGGCTGCAGCTCCGGCTAAGAGGGTCCAAAGCACACTCATGAAAGCGCACAAAACACCGTGAGCATCCTAGTCACAGGGCCCCGGCTTACGGCTAACCGGCTGCAGTCTGGGGAAAGTCTGATGTCATTTGTTTGTGAGACTGAGAGAGTTTGCGGTACAGCGCAGACAGTGGCAGAGATTTCCAGAGTTGGGGGCGCAGACATCTGCAGGACCAGCCCCCGTGGTGGCGCCTTCAGCAGCTAATAAGCCTCTGACCTCAGAGGTCTTCATGAGACCTGGTGTAACCATCGCACAACCGAGGCCAGGTCTGCAGAAAGCCCGATGCATGCCACAGCTGTGTCCGTGCACGGAACAAGTGCCAACAGTACAGACGGCAAGACAATGCTCATCCTGGACTAGTTTGGTCATCTTGGTCTAGGCGTGGCATACAAGCAGCCTCTCTGGCCTAACAGGTTACCATTAGTCTTAATTGACAGCATTGTGGCCACCCCTCGCACAATAATGCTCATGACTGGTATATGGAGGGCATCCTGGTAGTGTTGGTGTCCAACTTTGGCACAGCGGTGAACCTGGAATAATGGTGGGCGTTACTGGCATACTGAAGGCATCCTTGGTGCTACAGTGAGCACCCAGGGCCTATGGGTGCAATACCTGGGCATGCCAAGCAGAATGTGGGCATGTGAGCCATCTGTACAAGTGACCACTCGATGAGAACGACAAACTGATGTTTGGGGATTATGCGTTTCCTAAAAATCAAAACTGATATTTTTTTCAGAAAAGTTTTTCATCTGGAAAACTGAGCGTGTCTGCCCAAAATGGAGAGTGGTATTTTACGGATAAGCTGACAAAGACAAAAGGTTACAATTACAGAAGACACTTACAGTTGATAGCTGAATGATAGCTAATTCACGTTGGAGAGGCAGAGGGCGTGCTCTGATTGAATGTTACTTCATCTGTCAGATGGAGGCGGTCACTATTGATAAACTTTTCCATGCCATTTCTTGCTGGTAATCCTAACTGGAATGCTTGAGTAGTCACGACTGATAATCCAGATTAGGGTGGGCATAGTGTGATTCTAACACATCACTATTTTACACTGATAGAATGTGCTCGTAGCTCAGGAGGGCTTTCCTTCAGCAGAACAGAAGTAGCTCGCACTACATGAAAGGTTGGAGACCCCTGCCCTAGCACAAGCAGAGTCTGACTAGACGTCTCCTACCCACACGTACCTGCCCCACAGACACTCCTGTCTTCATGAGCTACACAAACCAATATTCTTCTTAGGGGGGGGAAGGCGGGGGGGGGGCACACTCCATTACAGCCAACAAGTGCATGTTCATTTAAAACATTTCATAGTGTTGCTGTTAGGTCAGACTAGTACAGATGCTGGGGAATGAGCATTATGCATGTAACCATGCTGTCTTAAATGTATTTCATTCTGGCTCTGTCAGAGAGCAAACCTAAACATGCATCATGGGCAATTACACATTAAAAAAATTGCACATTTACTGATAATGATATTACTGGGTGGTATAACATAAATAAGTATGGGTGACATTTATAAATGAGGATTGTTCTATTCAAAAAGGTGACACAGTGTTTTTTCCCCTCACATCAGATGCCCAACCTGGAATACCAACGGCTTATGAAAAATAACACGACAAATCACATTTGAAGTCAATTGATTAGCTATGTGCAAGGATGTATGTTTAGATAACTAATTATGAATTGGCAGGTATATATATATGGGGGTGGTATTTTCATAATTATACAACTATAGGTTTTGGATAATTGGTTTTAAATTATTCTATCTTTGGTGAATGGGTTGTGCCATATTAATTTTGGGTGTAATAAGTAACACTTAGAATGTTGAAGGTTTGGTTTTTTATATATTTTATAAATACACTATTTGTATATATACATATATTTTTTGACCTTGTATTGCTTGTCTGTATATGTATTATTGATGTTATTTGTAATAATTGTTGATGATGTAATAATAATTTGTATGTTTGTCAGTATATGTTTTTATATGTATTTTTAATATTTGGATACTAGTGTTTTTTATGATAATTATAGTAGTCCCTTGTCAGTTTCTTCTCCTTTGGAGAAGGGTATACATTTATGTATTGATTATACTGTTGTGGTCTACTGTCCTTTTATGTAATAGTGTACTTGTGGATGTTTTGTTTTATTACATGTTTATTGAATGTGTTATATGGTGCATTACAGCCCTGAAGAAGTCCTATGTGAAAGGACGAAACACGTTGGCTGTTGCTGTTATGAATTTATGTACTGTTGGATAACAGAAAAAAAGAATAAAAAGAAGATTTGCATAATTTCAAATCAAAGAATTGGACATTGAAATATGATTAGTGGCGGTGCACTACCACTGTTCTAAATAAAGGATAATTAATTTAGAGGTGTGTACGAGGACAAATGTCTCCAACGTGATGTACCTGCGGCCCGTTCGCAGCACTTGTTTCTGAACGTTCCCTGTGTTTGCCCCTTTTGGAACAGTTTAAGAGGACCTTAAAATGAGGAACAACACAAACACCAACTTTAGGGCGCCCAAAAGTTTGCCCTGGGAGACTAAAATGATTGCCCCAGCCCACAGACCAGCTGGGTAAACAACCTTGATCTTGTCTGGTGGAAGCAACTATAGGGTTTTGGGGTGCAGTAGTTGCTCCCTTCTGCCTCCATGTTCACAGGACCCCTCAGGAGAGTAACACACAGTCCTGAGGAGTATACCCGTCCGGTGTCACGGAGGTTTCTGCTAGGGCTGTGCAAATCTACTTTGAGAGATAATCTGCCCAAAACGACTGCCTGGATTTTAAACTATAAAGATGTGCCTGAACTACATGCCTGGCTGTCAAGAGCAACGAATCTAAGTATATAGCACCTTCACCAGCTACATCAACATTGAGCATCCAGGGATCCTGCGAACGTGGTGCCTGAATGCGGAGATGAGATCTGCCCATCCCCTCAAGCCTAGCAATAAACCAGATGTCAGGCTGAAGCTCGGCTAACGTGCTATGCTGCTTTGCTGACGCTCCCTAGATGGACGCTACCAGTCAGCCCAAGGACTCCAGACACATTCATTACTACTGTCCTGCAGGAAATTAAACAAGGCCTGCAACCACCTTCAGCACCCTGGTGTTGAAAGTAGCATCTCCAGGTCTCAGTCAGGTGTCCTTGACTCTGCCTCTCTGCACAGCTCTTGCACACACCTGGCAGCTAACTAGCCAGAGAGGGGCAGAGACTGAAACATGTCGTCTGTGGTACTTGTATGTACCTTTTGCCTAGCTGGCATCACAATATACATGACATGACCCTTGTGTCCCTAAGCCCTGCCGACTGTAGACATGGAGCTACTGGCCTGGTGTTACAAGCACCGTCTGGATGCAAGATATCTAACCTCTAAGGCAGTGTTTTTCAACCACTGTTCCGCGGCACACTAGTGTGCCGCGAGAGGTTGCCTGGTGTGCCGTGGGAGGGGGCGCCGGACTGTAGGACATTGTGAACGGGTCGTTACGACCACGTCCACGCCAGCGCCAGCGCCAACCAGCTTCTCGCCAGGAAAGTCAGTTGCGCGTTCCCATGTCTCCATGGGAACGCTCCGGGCGTCGATGACGCGTTTCCCTGTTTCCAGGGAAACGCTTGAGGAATTCCGGGGCAGCGATGGTGAAAAGGCGCCAGAGCCGAAAGACGCGGAGAGGGAGAGCGCGACGAGGTCAGGGATTGATTTTTCTGGCTATCCAGTTTGGAGTGCACCAGTACTGTGATCCTGTGACACCAGTGGTAAGTGACATGAGCCACAAAGGGTAATATCCCTTAATCTCTGACTGTCCCAGGGCCCTAAGAGAAAGGCCTTAAAGTGGGCCCATTGTATCTCTTGTCTCTTGTCTCTTCTCAACTGTGAACACAGGAATGTGTGTACTGTATGCTTCATAAGCCCTGCAACTAATGGTACAGCTGGTCCTGCTTGTGGTTGAGGCAGTATTGTTTTAAAGATGATTAAGAAATCATTATGTTGAAGAATAGCTTCAATGTTCCATGTAATCACTGCCCAGTTGTTGACCTCCCTGAATGTTACTATAACTTCCCCCATGTAAATCTGGTTTCGAAGCATGTGTGAAGTTTTAGGGAAATATGTGTACCCAACCGAAGTCAGACATTGTAGCATTTACCAAGGAGGAACAGCCGAAGTCGTATGTCGTGGCCATTATTTTGCTGGTTTTGTCTGAGGCAAGAACCCTTGGGGCTTTTCCCACTAGCGCACTTTACAAATTCTTTGATTGATTGATTGACTACTAGTCTGTTTCTGTATGGGATGCTCTGCTTGGGTCTGTGCCGATGCTCCTGTCTGGGGAAGTTCTCCTTTCAGCAACCATTTAAGTGTCTCTGTGCCCAAGCCTGTCACACCTTTGTATTGTGCATTGTGAAAGAAATGGTATTACAGGTGATGGAAGGTTACACATATCTGTGGTCTAGTCGGAACTGGTTACTAAAATTTTTGAATCCCACCACTGATGTTAAGGACTATAAATAGCTCCGGTGTCACTGTTACACTAACAGGAGGAGGACAGGAGGAGACATCGCCGATGAGCAGAAGAGCGCCAATGGATCTGGATTTGGAGGAAACATGAGCAGAAGAGCAGAAGAGCGCTGACTGATGGATCTGGATGGAGACATACGCAGAAGAGTGCTGAGTGTGACGGACAGCGGCTATCTGGAGGAGACAAGCGCAGTAAGTACTGAGTGACAGTGAGATACTGCAGTGATGGACAAGTTTTTGAAAAGGAAAGAACTGGACTCTGAACAAAATTTGGAGCCAGATGAGAGCCCAAGTACGAGTGGGGATCAAAAGAAAGCAAAGATGGTTAGCTCAAGCAAATTCTCTGGCACAAGGCAATATAGCGAAAGCAATATTTCATTTGGATTTACTTTCACCGGAGATGCAAACAAACCAACTCCACTGTGCGTGGTGTGTGGTGAAAAGCTAGCTAACAGTGCTATGGTCCCAAGCAAACTTAAACGCCATCTCCAAACGAAACACCCTTCGCTTCAAAACAAGAATGCGGACTATTTTGTTCGCCTGCGTCAAAACACGGAGAAAGAGGCAACTTTCATGAGAAAAACCACAAAGGTAAATGAAAGAGCTCTTAAAGCTAGCTATCAAGTTGCTGAACTTATAGCCAAGTCAAAAAAGTCGCACACTGTGGCAGAGACATTAATACTTCCCGCCTGCAAAGCTATTGTAGAGGAGATGCTCGGACCTGAAGCAGCTAAGGAAATAGCCAAAGTCCCTCTCTCAGACAACACAATTTCCAGACGTATTAATGACATGTCTGCAGACATCGAAAGTGTGGTTTTGGAAAAGATCCGTATCAGTGAGAAATTTGCATTGCAACTTGACGAGTCTACTGATATCAGTGGACATGCTCAACTCTTGGCCAATGTGCGTTTTGTTGATGGTGATGCAATTAGAGAAAACTTCTTTTTTTGCAAGGCATTGCCAGAAAAAACTACAGGAGAAGAAATTTTTCGGGTCACATCAGAATACCTTGAACAAGGAGGACTTAAGTGGGAAAACTGCACAAGTGTCTGCACCGATGGAGCTGCAGCCATGGTCGGGCGCACCAAAGGCTTTGTAAGCAGAGTGAAGGAAAGAAATCCAGATGTTATTGTTACGCATTGTTTTTTACACCGTGAGGCCCTCGTAGCCAAGACTTTACCAGCAGACCTAGTTCATGTGTTGGATGATGTTGTGCGCATGGTAAACTTTGTAAAGTCACGACCCATGAAAACTCGCATATTTGCAGCTTTGTGTGAGGAGATGGGAGCGAAGCATAAAACCTTGCTGTTTCATACGGAGGTCCGGTGGTTGTCGCGTGGCAAGGTCTTGGTTCGTGTGTATGAGCTGCGGGAGGAACTTAAAGTGTTTCTGACAAATGAGAGGTCAGATTACGCAAAGCTGCTTGCAAGTGATGAGTGGTGTGCAAGGCTGGCATACCTGGCAGATATATTTCATCATCTGAATGAACTGAACACACGAATGCAAGGCCGAAATGAAAACCTGCTTACAAGTACAGATAAAATAAATGGATTCCGTTCAAAGGTGCAACTCTGGCATCAACACGTGGAAAGTGGCAATCTTGAAATGTTCACACTCACCAAGCAATGGCAAGGTGTTCACACTGCTGCACTGTGTGAGATAATAGTTAAACATTTAAAAACTCTCGAGGAGAAGTTGTCATTTTATTTCTCTTCAGTCTCCACTGAATGCCTTGACTGGGTTAGGGACCCTTATAGCTCAGTATCAGTTGGTGGAAAGGACATGACTTTACAGGAGCAGGAGGAACTAACTGAACTGAGACAAAATCGTGGTTTCAAGCTAAGATTTGCTGATCTACCTTTGGACAGTTTTTGGTTGGATACTGCCAAGGAGTTCCCCCTTCTGGCAAACAAAGCTATTTTGACATTGCTCCCATTTTCCACTACATATCTGTGTGAGATGAGCTTTTCAAGCATGATTGCTATAAAAACTAAATACAGAGAGAGACTGAGAGCCGTTGACGAAGAGCTACGTGTGTGTCTTTCTTCGATTCCAGCCAGAATATCAGCTTTGTGTTCAGCCAAACAGGCCCAGGTTGCGCACTGAATAAAGTATTTTATAATTTTTCATATTTCTGTTTACTTACTATTTCATAATAAAGTAATTATAAAATACTTTCTTTGTGTTTATTTGATTCCTATTCAAGAGAATTACTTTATATATAGTCAATATAGGCACAGAGTTAAATTTTTTAACATTTTCTAATGGTGGTGTGCCTCGTGATTTTTTTCATGAAACAAGTGTGCCTTTGCCCAAAAAAGGTTGAAAAACACTGCTCTAAGGGACTAAAATTACTAAACTGGGAAGAAACACGTTTCTGCACCAATAATCCTACGGATGTGTTGTCTTGCTGATGTTCCTGCAGATCCCTTCATTGGGCTGTTTCTGATGTCATTTCACTAGTTATCACGATCAGCCAGAGATCACCGATGACACGGTGACAGAGTTATTAGTCAGTTTGTTGGTGTTCGTTTCCTATGAAGGCTGATCACAAGCCTTACGACTGTGCACACTTGGTACTGTGGGCATCCGGTCGCTGCTACTTGTATTCAGTGTTTCCGAGATTACTGTCCTATAACATGTCCTGCGGTTTGGTTCACATTTAAATATGTTAAGGTGTGCATTTAGCTGGGCATTAACAATGGTTGGATAAGTCAGATGTACAGTGCCTATTAACTGAGTAATACTGTACCTAGTCTTACCCATCACAGCACTTTCTATGAGCCAAGCCTTAACTACTCATCAAATCCACCCTAGAGAGTCGAGGAGGTTTGGGGGCCCAGTTTCCATCTCCAACCTCGTCCCTAGCATCCTGTTTGGTAAGAGACATGAGTAGGTTTGCCATTGAGATTGCTAGGTAATCCCTAGAACTGCGATCTGGGAAAAATCGTCAAGGCAAAGTACAAAGCACTAAAAAAAAAAAGAGTTTCAGAACTGAAACTCTGCTGCAATATTTAGTATACCTACATTAACAAGTGTCAAAACTGTGAAACGGGCAACTCAGTGGTCACCACTAGGACACATGCAGCATGTATCACAACAAGACGGTACATGGTCTGCAATGAAACAGGTGGACACATGCAGCACTGGTCACAAGTGGACGGTACATGGTCTGCTATGAAACAGGCGGACACATGCAGCACTTATCTCAAGTGGACGGTACATGGTCTGCAATGAAACAGGCGGACACATGCAGCACTGGTCACAAGTGGACGGTACATGGTCTGCTATGAAACAGGCGGACACATGCAGCACTGGTCACAAGTGGACGGTACATGGTCTGCTATGAAACAGGCGGACACATGCAGCACTTGTTACAAGTGGACGGTACATGGTCTGCAATGAAACAGGCGGACACATGCAGCACTGGTCACAAGTGGACGGTACATGGTCTGCTATAAAACAGGCGGACACATGCAGCACTTATCTCAAGTGGACGGTACATGGTCTGCAATGAAACAGGCGGACACATGCAGCACTGGTCACAAGTGGACGGTACATGGTCTGCAATGAAACACGGACACATGCAGCACTTACCACAAGTGGACGGTACATGGTCTGCTATGAAACAGGTGGACACATGCAGCACTTGTTACAAGTGGACGGTACATGGTCTGCAATGAAACAGGCGGACACATGCAGCACTTGTTACAAGTGGACAGTACATGGTCTGCAATGAAACACGGACACATGCAGCACTTACCACAAGTGGGCAGTGCCTGTTCTACAATTTAACACTTGGACACACGTAGCATGTATCACAACCAGAAGGTGCATGGTCTACAACAAAATACTTGGACACATGCAGCGTGTATCACAACTAGACAGTGCATGGTCTGTAATAAAATATTTGGACACATGCGGCATGTATCACAACTAGAAATTGCATGGTCTGCAATGAAACACTTAGACACAATCAACATGTATCAAAAATAGACGGTGCACTGTCTGCAATGAAACACTTGGACACATGCAGCGCTTATCTCAAGTGGACGGTACATGGTCTGCTATGAAACAGGCGGACACATGCAGCACTGATCACAAGTGGAAGGTACATGGTCTGCTATGAAACACTTGGACACATGCAGCACATATCACAAGTGGACGGTACATGGTCTGCAATGAAACAGGTGGACACATGCAGCACTGATCACAAGTGGACGGTACATGGTCTGCAATGAAACACTTGGACACATGCAGCACTTATCTCAAGTGGACAGTACATGGTCTGCAATGAAACAGGTGGACACATGCAGCACTGATCACAAGTGGACGGTACATGGTCTGCAATGAAACACTTGGACACATGCAGCACTTACCACAAGTGGACGGTACATGGTCTGCTATGAAACACTTGGACACATGCAGCACTTATCTCAAGTGGACAGTACATGGTCTGCAATGAAACAGGTGGACACATGCAGCACTGATCACAAGTGGACGGTACATGGTCTGCAATGAAACACTTGGACACATGCAGCACTTATCTCAAGTGGACGGTACATGGTCTGCAATGAAACACTTGGACACATGCAGCACTTATCTCAAGTGGACGGTACATGGTCTGCAATGAAACACTTGGACACATGCAGCATTTATCACAAGTGGACGGTACATGGTCTGCTATGAAACAGGTGGACACATGCAGCACTTGTCACAAGTAGACGGTACATGGTCTGCTATGAAACAGGTGGACACATGCAGCACTTGTCACAAGTGGACGGTACATGGTCTCCAATGAAACAGGTGGACACATGCAGCACTTGTCACAAGTGGACGGTACATGGTCTGCAATGAAACAGGCAATGAAACAGGTGGACACATGCAGCACTTGTCACAAGTGGACGGTACATGGTCTCCAATGAAACAGGTGGACACATGCCGCACTGATCACAAGTGGACGGTACATGGTCTGCAATGAAACAGGTGGACACATGCAGCACTGATCACAAGTGGACGGTACATGGTCTGCAATGAAACAGGTGGACACATGCAGCACTGATCACAAGTGGACGGTACATGGTCTGCAATGAAACAGGCAATGAAACAGGTGGACACATGCAGCACTTGTCACAAGTGGACGGTACATGGTCTCCAATGAAACAGGTGGACACATGCAGCACTGATCACAAGTGGACGGTACATGGTCTGCTATGAAACAGGTGGACACATGCAGCACTTATCTCAAGTGGACGGTACATGGTCTGCAATGAAACACTTGGACACATGCAGCACTTATCTCAAGTGGACGGTACATGGTCTGCAATGAAACACTTGGACACATGCAGCATTTATCACAAGTGGACGGTACATGGTCTGCTATGAAACAGGTGGACACATGCAGCACTTGTCACAAGTGGACGGTACATGGTCTGCTATGAAACAGGTGGACACATGCAGCACTTGTCACAAGTGGACGGTACATGGTCTCCAATGAAACAGGTGGACACATGCAGCACTTGTCACAAGTGGACGGTACATGGTCTGCAATGAAACAGGCAATGAAACAGGTGGACACATGCAGCACTTGTCACAAGTGGACGGTACATGGTCTCCAATGAAACAGGTGGACACATGCCGCACTGATCACAAGTGGACGGTACATGGTCTGCAATGAAACAGGTGGACACATGCAGCACTGATCACAAGTGGACGGTACATGGTCTGCAATGAAACAGGTGGACACATGCAGCACTGATCACAAGTGGACGGTACATGGTCTGCAATGAAACAGGCAATGAAACAGGTGGACACATGCAGCACTTGTCACAAGTGGACGGTACATGGTCTCCAATGAAACAGGTGGACACATGCAGCACTGATCACAAGTGGACGGTACATGGTCTGCAATGAAACAGGTGGACATATGCAGCACTTGTCACAAGTGGACGGTACATGGTATGCAATGAAACAGGTGGACACATGCAGCACTGATCACAAGTGGACGCTACATGGTCTGCTATGAAACAGGTGGACACATGCAGCACATATCACAAGTGGACGGTACATGGTCTCCAATGAAACAGGTGGACACATGCAGCACTGATCACAAGTGGACGCTACATGGTCTCCAATAAAACACTTGGATCCATTTCACTTGAGGGGCTCTGCTAGAACAGACCACGGCTCTGAAAGTTGCAGTGCTTTCTTGAGCCCCTGGCCTGCACTCTGCTTGAGGATGATGTACTTGAGCGCACTTATGTTCCCTTGCTGTCTCAGATGTCTCAGTACTTGAATTGCGTCTGTGTTTGTCGGTGGGTGCTTACAGGTGCACAAGCACCTCATTCCTCAGATTCATGCTTACTGGAACAATATTCTTTAAGGTGTTGCCTGCTGGGATTTTCCGATCAGACAGGACACTCCTAGAGACTGGTGCCTGCTGTTTTTCCCAAGCCACGAATCCCTGAAAAAAGTCAAGAAGTTCATTACCAGGAAGCAGGTAAGAATGTTCTTATGCGATTACAGCATTGCAGCACTGGAAACTCTGCAGCAGCAATTCAGATGCCAACCACTGGGTTCAGCTCACATTGAACCCACTTTTAGATCACGGATGCATTTTTTGCAATGACCATCACTGCGGGGGCAATCACCCTTGGCATGGTTTAGTTGTGTAGTCATTTTAGCTATAGCTTCATACATGTTATTTTAGCAAACTAGGTCTACTGTTGTGCACTTCAACCTAGATATGTTTTTATTCTAGCTTGGCTATATTATTTTAGTAACAGCCATATTTGCGGCCATGTTTTATTTTCTCTATCTAGTTGCTCCTTGCCTAGGACAGCACTGCGTTCTTAAATAAAGATATTTCTTTCACTCTGTGCTTTCTCAAGGCTACAGTGAGATAGGTTGCCTGCAAAAGTGGTATGTTTTGTCTCCACTGTTCACAGAAACCTACACACTCATACGTGGGGATATTTTCTTGTAACATCAGCTGTTTTATTATAAAAACACTACTTTGACCCATGTACGTTAGAGGGAGATTCCAGCCAGATGACCAGGACTGTATGCTGATTGCTTGGCTGCAGCTGCTTATGTAGACTACAGGCCCCTCGCTCAGGTATGAGGGCTGATGTCTTCACAGGGGAACCAAACCAGAAGGGCAGAATTAGAGCTTAACATGCTGTGCTCTAACATAGCCTAGGTAGAAACTATCTATACAAACCCTAGTGACAATATGGTAGCATTATTCCTGTGTTTTACTCTCCTTGTCACTTTTTTAATCCTGTTGTGCTTCATCGTTCTAGTTATTGTAATACATGCTTTATTATCTAAGATGCATTTACTTCAATAAAACCTTATTGAACTTTATTCTGCCTCTGATTGTCCTTGCATATGTGAGACTAATGTAACTGAGAGAAACGGAAGAGATCTGAGTGACCACGATTTCCCTGAGGAGTCATTAATGTCATGCACCTGGTTGCCTAAATCATCCCTGCTCGTGGGTGGAGATGAGGCACTGTAAGTTAGCCGGAACAAACCCGGATTAGGCCGACAGGTGTCACCTGGAGCAGGTTCAGACGATTCTGTCACCCAAATCCAGTAGTCTCATTAGGATAATGAGAAACTACACGATAGATCCAGGCAAGCATGGGCTGGGTATGATTAGTTCTGTCATTATAGGGCTGGCGCACAGCCCACCGCACCTGGGTGCGTCGGCGAGTTTACAAGCATTTCAACAAGGGAGACCATCAAGGATGCATGAAAAGAGGGGGGGTGGGGACATGTACCTTGCAACAGCTGCAGGACAGCCTTTGTGCACACAAACAGAACAGAGGCCTGGGAGATACTGAGGGTATGTCCGTCTACAGATCATGCCAGGGTGGAGGCTGCACAGATCAGGCCGTGGTAGAGGCTGCATAGATCAAGTCAGGGTGGAGCCTGCACGAGTAGAGTGGTGGGGGAGGCCTGTGCCCTGCAACAGCTGCGGGACAGCCTCTGTGCACACAGCAGAATAGAGGCCTGGGAGATACTGAGGGCATGTCAGTCTACAGATCAGGCCGTGGTAGAGGCTGCATAGATCAAGTCAGGGTGGAGCCTGCACGAGTAAAGTGGTGGGGGAGGCCTGAGCCCTGCAACAGCTGCGGGCAGCCTCTGTGCACACAACAGAATAGAGGCCTGGGAGATACTGAGGATATACCAGTCTGCAGTTCATGCCAGGGCGGTGGCTGCATTAGGAGGGTGGCGAGGAGGCCTGTGCCCTGGAACAGCTGTAGGACAGCCTTTGTGCACACAAACAGAACAGAGGCCTGGGAGATACTGAGAACGTATTTGTCTATAGATCGTGCCAGGGTGGTGGCTGCACAGGATCAGGCCATGGTGGAGACTTCATGAGGAGAGTGGTAGGGGAGGCTTGTGCCCTGCAACAGATGCAGGACAGCCTTTGTGCACACAAACTGAACAGAGGCCTGAGGGATACAGACGACATATTCGTCCACAAATCAGGCCAGCAGACAGGCCATGGCGGAGACATCAAGTTTAATCACTTCACTCTCATCCAAGGCTATGAGAGATCAACATTCAGCTACTTTTTTCTGAACCCTGTTTTTGCTCACTTTAGGACTTTGCGCAATTTACCCCAGTTAAACCGTTGTAAAATGCTTGTTAGTTCTCTAAAACACATGCTGAACATTGGAACTGCCTATTTGGTCTTTATAACTTCCTTATAAGGCCTAGTGTGCACCTATGGCATGGAAAGTTAAATGTCATACATATGTGGCAAATGTATATATTTACACCACCCACATATGTAAAAAGAATACATTTTTGCCAGGAGCATCAATATGCTTTGGCTAGGCTACAGTTTAAATGCAGCACAGTAACACAACACAGAGAAAACTGCCTTTGCCATTTAGGGAAAGTCTACTTTTTATATATTCATAAATCACCTCTAAAGTGTGCCTTTCAAGCCCACATGGCAGGGTGCTAATACATAAAAACAAAAACACGCAATATATTAAGATTAGTGTGCACTCGTAGTGCAATAAAAATCAAACGATAACTCACTCTGTAGGCCTGACTAGACTTTTCCTTAATAGGCCAAGTAGAGAATACATTTTTTTTTTTATTTCCACCTCCGCTAAGAAAAGGCCTAAAAAATACTTTAAATTTATTTCCTGGTTTTTTTTAGTTTTTTTTAAACTTGACTTAACGGTGAAGTTAGATTTTTGATATCTGAAGGAGAAAAGTAACTTTGCAAATATGGACTTTAGGCTGCCAGGGCCATATTTAGCTTGAACCAGTTCTGCCATTCATTACACCTACAGAGCTGGAATACACATCCTTGGATAGGAGAGTTAATGAGGCTGGCTCAGAAAACAATGAGCTCCCTGAGTCAAGGAAAGCCCACTGGATGCTCACTGCTCATCACTTAGCAGGGAGTAGAATTCTAGGAGTGGACAGGAGCAGTTTTTCAGAACAAAGGGCAGCTTTAGCACAGCCTCTTTTGAACTGAAGATTCTGGGGAGGGATTCTCCTCTATGTCCCTAAAACCCTCCTAGACATTCAGGTTCCCAACCACAGTGAGGGGGGGGGGGGGGGGGGGGGGGGGGAGTTCTTGGTTCAGTCAAAGACACCAGGGGTTTGACTTGGTTTTCTTAAAAGCCTACTTATTCAGAGACTCAAAAAGGGAAATTCACAGAGAAAAGTAAAGCAAACAGTGAGCTAGTTTCTTCTTTCTCATTAGCTCAGTATGGTTAGTCTGAGGATTGGCTGAGAGGGAACAAGATGCTTCAATCAGACAGGCTCTTGGGTTGCAATTACCTTTTCTTATTTTCCAGGTTTCTGAGGGTAGATCAGGCATCAAACCTACTATCCTCACAGGAGTAAAGAATACAGTGGTTGGGTGAGGAATCCTAGAACTCCTCCCCTGGTCTCCTTTCTTTTCTCTTTGCCTCTAATCCTTTTCTTTCTGTTTAGCTCTGTATGCGTTTCTTTATGTTTAAGTATCTGATTTCTACTTCTTTACACTTAGATTACAGCTATCCTCCTGCTTTCTCATAGGGACTCCTTAGTGTACTAAAAAACATAATATTTGTTTTGCAAGCAACCTTGCATATCCCAGTTATGCCAATACTCTGTGTGGGATAATGATTCTCAAAGAAAATCACAACCCAAAATAAACTTTGCAGTGTGGTTATACTTTCCCCACCTCATTTTCAATACATACATGTTACATAACAGAGAAGTTTTTTTGACAAAGTTCCTTTCATAATAAGATTGTGTGTGCCCCCTTTACTTCTCTCTCTCCCGGCCTCCCTCTCCCTATGTCTGTGTGCTAGCACCAACGCACAGGTCCATCACATTTCCTGGCACTCACCTGGCTCAGCCACATTCCTCCAGAAAAGTGGAGGAAGCCTAGCAAAGCTCTTGCTCTCTTTTGAGCTAGGAGGCACTGGGTGACAAATAGTTGCATCCTGCGCGGTCCGTCAGATTCAGGGTAGTTTGTTTTCTTGCTTCTAAGGCTCTATACAAGTCGCTGTTGTCCGTTCTTGATGCCTCCCGGTTCCTGCTCTCTCCTGACCGGTTCCGCCTTCCTTTAACACTGCATGTTCCCGTCAGGCCTTTTACTTCTCTCTCTCCATCTTCTGGGTTCAGGTCTAGTTCCTGTAGCAGAGTAGGACACTGTCCTTCTTTTTGATGGTCCATGCTGTCCCTATGTGGTTTTGTGCCTCTTCTATTTCTTTCCATGCTGTAATGTTTCTTCCTTGCTTTTTAGCTGTTGCAGTTTCTGGGTCCCTGCACTGCAGCATGAAGGGCTCCCGATGCTCAGGTAAGTCCTTTACCTCATTATAAAGGGAAAACAGTGTTGTACCTGTTAAGTATGGCGTGGCCAAGAAGCTGAGGACGAGCCTGCCTGGGGGCATCTATTCCTGCCACGTTGAAACATGTGATCCTGGATCATTTTAGGGGAGGGCAAAGAGGAAGTGCTGCAACACAAGGGGCGGATACTGCAAGAAAATAGGACTGGGTGGTAGATTTTCCCCAGTCACTGGCTAGTGCACAGGATACATCTGAGCGTTCAACCAACCCTTCAGAACATTCCTAGAGCTGGAAAGACTCCATATCAATAAGAAGACCGATCTAGAAGAAGAGAAATCACAGAAGGGCTCAAGATCTCCTGAATCCGGATGGTACCCAGGGACTGGAACTGCTCTCCAAGGGTCAAGCGGTTGGCTCCCTGCTTATCTGCTCCAGGGACACAAAATAACAGAAGAACTTCTGCGCCAAAAGAGCCCGGCTGAATAAAAAGGACTAGACCCTGCAAGAGATCTGGCCGGAAAAAGACCCGATGCCCAGAAGCCTGCCCAGAGGAACTAGAGGTTCCAGGACTGACAAGGAGGAGACTTCTCAGCCGCTGGAGACTAAGTTCGAAGGTAGATCTTTTGACAGGACAACCAGCCTGGTGTATCTGACCTCCATCACAGTCTGACTAAAATTGCTCACATGTCTCTGTGCACCTCAACCTGTAGCTTTCCCATAGTCCTTGGTTTTTTCCAGCCACGTTTTGCCTACTCTGATGATATTGGTGTATTTTTTGCTCATTTTATGTACTTTTCCAAATTGGTTTGGGAATTTTATTGTGCAGTGTTCTTTTCTTCAAACGTGTTGGTACTGTTTGAACTTAGCACACATTTACCAGGGGATTGCCTGCTGCTTGTTCTCTCAGAACCATGTTATGGCCTACCCAGAGTAGGTGCACTGATTTAGTAGGGATGTCCCTCCCATATAAATATACCATATACCAACAACTAACTACTGCATCATCAACACATAATGTAGGCATTGGTCGGAAGAGGCAAAACGCCACCTGTAGGTAGAAAGGGCCACTCTACAGTAGCCGTGCCTAGAGGAGGCACGCAAGTGTTGAATGGCATCCACCAGACATGAGTGTGAATGGGGAAACACCTCTAGCAAACTCCTATGGTGGCTAGTGAAGAGAGACAATGCATCTCAACATGTGGTCCAGCTTACACTTGAGGATGGGAGACAGGTCTCAATGGCCATGGAGATCACCTCTGTATTGGATGGGGAGAAGCAACGTTCCTCTGATGGTGAGTACCCACTCCTTGCAGACTTACCAATGTCCCACTTCACACCCGCCGAAATGCAGGACCTGAAGCAACCCTTTACGCTGGCAGAGAGAAAGGATGCCCCACAGACATGAATCCTGGTAAAAAACTGGGTCCAGATGGCAACTTGGTCAAGTACCACCGCAAGTTTCGTTTGGATCGGTTGCCCTTCTCCCCCTTTTTGCAAAAATCAGGAGGAAATAGACAAATGCTGTTTCCCTCCAGAGTTGGACTTGGCAACTTTAGTGGTTCTTCACAACATTGAGGAGACCACTACACCAATGTACCTCCTATCCCCCAATTTCTCTTATCAATCGGAGATTAAAAGTTATGTCAAGACCTTAGCAAAAAGGCTTGTTCAGATGTTGACACACCTGGTCCAACCAGACCAGTGTAGGTATGTGCCACTTTACAGAACTTACCACTGCATAGGCAGGGTCCACATAGCCCTTGCCACATAGAGATGAGACCTGGGAGCCACACCTCCCAATCCGCTCTCAGTTTTCAGCACCTGGGGGTCTATATTGCGCTTGAGCTCACGTGGAGGCTTAACTTGCAGTCACTGATGCTTCAAATCTGTGGCAGCTTCGCTCAATGGCCTAAACTTCTCCTCAGTATCCTGAGCAGGGCAGCTCTGTTTAAAATGATGGCCCTCTTGCAAATATTATACGTGTTTCATCACTTTCCATTCCGTAATCTCCAGAGTTGGTTCCATGCATTGATGACCAGGGTGCACACGCTCCGATGGGCCAATCACCTTTCCGGATAGCCTTTGGCAAATGTATGCAATCCACTTTTAACTGGGGAATGGTAATGGAGGTCTGCACTACTGGGTTGCGCAAAACCGGACTCTCAGTGATTGGCTGAATGGAGGATGGGGTGACCCCGAGTTCCAAGCGGGGATTGGTGAAGAGAAAATCTATATCGTAACCCTATGCCCATTTTAATCTGATTAGTTACAAGACTAGCTATGGTGGCAGATCTGGGATGCATATCTGTAGCCTATGAAAAATACAAGAAGCTTCATCTGTCTTCCAGGTCTGGAGCGAGAGACCATCCTTACCTGCTCCTCTGGGCTGTGCAGAGTGGGATCTGTGCTAGTGTTTCCACATGCTCTGAGCTCAACATTTCACGTGAGAAGACTTTTCAATTACTGTTTACCTCGATGACTATGCAAAGGAATTACTCAATTAAAATAATTACAATGCAAACCTCAGCGTTATTGCACTCTAGCTCAGCTTCTACGTGATGCAAACTCAGCAATTCACAAACCGAGACAAGCCACAAGATCACAAGACAGAAAACTGGAGCCGGGCATGGCAGATGACTGCCACTTCTGATGTCTTGGATACAATATAGTTAAAATGTAAATAACTCAGTACATTTATTGGTGCCTTTTGATTATTAGAACTAATTTGCCTCAAAGAATATTTAGGAAATTAGAAGTGTAGGACACCCCCCTTTTCCCAAGTGATGACTCCGAATTTCTAACTTTTTGCGGACCGTATTTTTTGCTTATATTAGGACTCTGTGACTACGCCAATCAGCGCCAGAGGCCTGCGTTCGGACATTAAAATGGTACAGTTACAATTATTCATCTGTTGGTCTATCTTTTAATATAAGACTATTATGGCAAATGAGAAACGCTTAATGTGGGGGGGTTTTGATTAAGGATTTTTTTGGGGGAAAAAGACTGGTAAAAGGTGCATTTTAAAAAATAATGAAGCAGTAAATTTGGTCAAAACTGGGCAGCCACCCTGGGTTAGTCTTGCCTTATCATATGCCATGGAGGATGCTTTGCGCCAGAAGATGATATAATGTCTCTCTGCTGTTGGCGCAGCACAGAAAAGCTTATTAGAGGGTTGCTGTGTGATGCAGGCAGTGGGCACAGACGGATGGGTTTTTTTCTCGATGATTGATCTTTTAAGTGGTCTCTAACACCATAAATGGGTTAAGTGGCATCAGTCTCACAGGCTGACATCATATACACCCAGTGGCCGTCCTATAAGTTTATCCATAATGTGATGACAGTGAACACACCACCAATGGATAAAGGGCTGGCCCATTGAATGTATGCAGTCCTGTGGGCTGAACCAATAACTGATGACACTGACAAAGAAACAGACAAACAAGGCTGATGCAAATTCACTTTCAGTAAACAGCTAGGAATAGCGCTGTAGGGTGGGACGTCATGAAATTTGTGATCCGAGGAGTGTGCGTGGCAACCACAGTTGGATTAAGACTTACGCTGGAAAGTGACTTGACCCGCCAGAAGGCAGAGATGGATAGGACAGGTAAGTGCTGTGTACGGCATCATCTGCTATGAAGGTCTGGGACAGGCAGAAGCATAAGCTTTGTGAATTACGGGACCAATTAAGGAAATATAATAAGAACATGGCCGGACAGCGTTGGTATCTAGAGAAGACCAAGGCAGGAAGTCTGCTGGCATGGGTGATCGGATCTGACTCTGCCACAATCTATTCTGTCAATTAGGGATCGGAAGGGCCGGGAGGTGCACGCGCAACAGGCCATTGTTGAAGTATTTGCAGATCATCTATGAGAGGTGTACGCAGGGCCACAGACTGCACGGGGGATTAGAGAGCTCTTCGGGTAGCTGGACGAGCTCCCTGTACAGACCTTGGCCCTGGAAGATTGGAAGTCATTGGGAGCCCATACTGGTAAGCAGGAATTGTTGGTGACTCTGAAGGCATTAAAAACAGCAAAAGCACCAGGAAGCGATGGCCTGGCCACAGAGTTCTACAGGAATTACCCAGGGACCCTGTTAGATAAACTAGTACTGGTGTATTCAGAGGCATATGAAAGGTGTGAGCTCCCCTGCTCAATGAGGAAGCATTAGTGACAGTAATCCCGAAACTGGACAAAGACCATCTTGATGTTCAATGTTGAACTCACGCTCCTCAGCCATGTGTTGGGGACTCGTCTGCTTCCCTAACTCCTGCACCTGATTTATGAATATCACTTGGGCTTTATCCTGCACAGAAACACCCTGCGTAACCTGCGTCAGCTGGCGCATGTGATGTACACATCAGAGGTGCAAGATGATCAATATGTCCTAGCCTTTTTAGATATTAAGCAACCATTTGATTCCTTGAATTGGGTGTACATTTGGCAGGTGCTCAGGAGGATGGAATTAGGTCCCCACTTCATAAACTGAATCAAACTGCTTTATATGGACCCCCGTACAAGAGTCCGCATGGGGCGCTATGTCTCAGCTGAGATTGTCTGGTCTCCGTCTGCCTTGATTTTTGCTACGGTGATGGAACCACTGGCCTGTAGGCTTCGACAGGTTCTCAAGGGCTGGGGAATATCAGTAGGTAATATTAAGCACATAGGCGGTCATTCTGACCCTGGCGGTCAAAGACCGCCAGGGCGGAGGACCGCGGGAGCACCGCCGACAGGCCGGCGGTGCTCCAATGGGGATTCCGACCGCGGCGGTAAAGCCGCGGTCGGACCGGCAACACTGGCGGTCTCCCGCCAGTGTACCGCCGCCCCATTGAATCCTCCAAGGCGGCGCAGCTTGCTGCGCCGCCGAGGGGATTCCGACCCCCCCTACCGCCATCCAGATCCCGGCGGTCCGACCGCCGGGAACCGGATGGCGGTAGGGGGGGGTCGCGGGGCCCCTGCAGTGCCCATGCCACTGGCATGGGCATTGCAGGGGCCCCCGTAAGAGGGCCCCTACAAGTATTTCACTGTCTGCTTGGCAGACAGTGAAATACGCGACGGGTGCCACTGCACCCGTCGCACAGCTTCCACTCCGCCGGCTCGATTCCGAGCCGGCTTCATCGTGGAAGCATCTTTCCCGCTGGGCTGGCGGGCGGCCTGAAGGCGGCCGCCCGCCAGCCCAGCGGGAAAGTCAGAATTACCACGGCGGTCTTTTGACCGCGCAGCGGTATTCTGGCGGCCCCCGACAGGCCGGCGGCGACCGCCGCCGGTCAAAGTCGGAATGAGGGCCATAGTCTCCTTATATGTGGATGATGCCATGATCTACTTAAGACAACTCAATACATCTATCCCGACATTACTGAAGTTAATGAGTGAATTCTGGGAGTTTTCCCAGACTCTGTTGGGTCACCCAGCGGGTCTATCACTGAGAGACCACCAGTGTCAGGTTTTCTATGGACTGTCGACAAAGTAAAATACCTAAGTATTTATATCACACAGAACCAGAACCAGTTATATGAATGTGATATAGGGTGTGTACTTGACGACCTTGCATCCGGTTCAGTAATAATCTACACGTATCATTCATTTGGAAAAGAGAGCTCACCGAAACGGTGGTGTTGCTGAACTGTATGTTATGCAGGGCGCCTTTTACGATCACTCCAGGGAGGTGTTCCTGGAGTTGGACAAGCTATTGGTAGAACTCCTCTGGCAGGGCGAGAGGTGCAGGGTAGAACTTTCCACACTGTGACGAGAATGAGACTCGGGAGGCATGGAGGTCCCAGACTTAGAGCCGTAGTTAGGTCTGCCCGAGTGCAGCATGAGCTACACTGGCTAGACGGAGAGGCAAGCAGGGGGAGGACCTTGTTAGCGGGATCCCAGGGTGGACACCAATTGGGGGCGCTACTGATGCGAGGTGCTAGTCTACTCTTAGAGCGCCCACACCTAGTTCTTTTGATGGGATAATGGGAAGAGCAGTGAGGCACGTACTGAGGAGGGCTCCCTATGCCACGGAATCTGGATATGTGGCTACGCTCTCCCTCTGCACGGAACACACAATTAATATCACTTGATAAATTGCAAGAGGGGAGCTGCACAATGTTATGCTTTCTATATCCTGAGAGATGATATGTTGCCCTACAGAATACATAGGCAATGTTTAATCTAGGTGCAGGTCAGAGGCTAAAGTCATAGCCACAGTTTAGCAACTGTGTCCCTCATTCCAGAATGTACACAAAACCACACGCGCACGCACACTAGTAATGCTGCTAGTGATGGTAGGGGACATAGGCTTATAACTCACCTTATCGAGTGTTGCCATCAGACAGACAACTAAAGCCACTGCGCATAGAGGGCACATGGGAACAACTTAGCGATTACCCCATGTCCCCATGAGACTAGGCTAAGATACACACAGGGACCTGGGGATGGGCGGCATAGGTGAGCACTAGGTTTAAGTAGATACTACTACTACAAAAGCATTCATGGAATGAGCATTTTTAACTTTCCACTTCCGGTGTGAGTGTCTCAACAAGTGGTGTTGTCTCGTTAAATCCCACTCCCTGCATACACAGCAGGCTGCAGACACTGAGGGAGCCCTCAGATATCACCATAGACTTGCATCCGCCAGAGGGCGACTATTGCTCAGAAAACAAATACGTCAGTATGACATAACTGAATACGTAAAACACACAGGTAAGGTAGTTTCTAGAAAAGATCATCAGACAATCCAGGGCAGAATCATCACCCACATGCTGGAAGAAGATGCAGAAATAGTACAGATGTTTTCCTGCCTTGCAATGTTCTGTTGCCTACAACAAACACTCACGCGCTTAATCGAGCGGTGCCCACTTATAGACCTTTGTAAACCATGGCAGTGACGTCACATCCATCAAAGTGTAATACACTATCTTGCGCTGGCACTGTTTTTGTCTATTGATTCTTTCAAAGGCCACCAAAATATCCCCCATTCAGGCACACACCAGCCTTTCCTCCATTACCTTTATGTCACCTCTTCAAAAACACAGTATTGCATCCGAAAAAGTCAATCTAGGCTGTCTCATAATCAATGATCTATTATTGCTCTAATCTGCTAAATTAAAAAGGTAATTGGAGGTTTATTCGTGAAAACACCAATACATAATGTAGGGAAAATAACCAGGAAAGCTTGTGTCATGCAACTGGACTGTTAAATCAACAACCTCCTCTTGCATCAGGATGTGGCTATGAAAGAGTTATCGATTCAGGTCCGGGGATGCCCTCTTCAGCCCTACCAAACAGCACAGCTGTTGGTCCCACATCACATTCCTCTGCCAGTTGCACCTGGTAATGGGGATAAAACCGCCAACACTATGGGGCTGGCCTCATCTCTCTTCGACTAATAACTCGTTCATCTCATCGCTTCTATATATGAAATGGTGTGGGGTACTTGGGGCTGCCAAGGGATCTCATCTCATGTTCAAGCTCGCCCTGGACACAATTTGATTGTTCAGTTTTCAGTGCTGTATAAAGTACAGCCCCTTCTCCCTGAAATGCCCTTCCAAGCCCAGGGTCTCTGGTGCTCCCTGCTTCACACCGGCCCCTGTGGAGGTGAGTTAAAGGTCTGAATAAACACCACCGGGTTATTCCCATCTTGAAGGACCCGAACCGGCTGACACCCCAAGCCTGCAAGAAGCAATGTCCCAGCACACGTGCTTCTCCCTCTCTACTGCTCTGAGGAGTGGAAGATCCACCTCCTCGACCATGGGAGAGAGCTCTCCAGCTCCTCTGGTCAGTGGCTCACCAGCAAGACTCATTCCCACTCACTCTCTGCTGCAGACAATTTCTAACTGGACCCTCCCGTTCCCGATGCAATTCCCTGACTGCTGTGGCGCCTGCCTTCAAGTAGTTTTAATCTAAAAGGTGCAGACTTCAAAGCAGGAGACGTCCTTCACTTGGTATGATGAAACGTTACATGTGCATCTGCTAACGGTTCGGCTTTGACCCCAGTTGTGAGACCACCTGCAAGAGAGGATCTAGTTTAAAGGCAACTGTTAGATTTATTGTATCAATCGTTTATAACAAAAACTATTTCTTCTGCTGAACACAACAACTAAAAATACATGTTTTGTTTCTTTGTTACACATGTACTTATTGGGATTTCACAGAGGAAACAGCACACTCACAAACTGAAAAAAGCGCTTAATCTAACTACTCATGTAAACACGTTTAAAACGTAAAGTCATATACACCAGTAGGGGGCGTGTCCACCACATCCATCACCGTCACAGGGGGATAGTCTGCTGGTGGCCACAGTCAACCGCAGTCAGGCTCAAATGGCCACAAAGCACCAAAGACAGGTCATCAAAACAATATCAAGCACTAACATATTCACTGAGGCATCAGATTTTCTCTAATAATAAAGTGCAATTGCAGCCCCTTTCCCCCTTGGGCCCCGACTCGGAGACTCATAGGTGGAGCGCGACACTTCCACCTGCGTAAACACTGAGGCTTTCGCACCAACAACCATTAGCAGTAACTGAGCAAACCTTTCTTCCTCTTCACTGTGTCACCAGTACACGCAGTATCCGAACCACGCCTCCTCATCACTGTCTCACCAGTATTCGCTGTATCCGAACCACGCCTCCTCATCACTGTGTGACCAGTACTCGCGGTATCCGAACCACGCCTCCTCTTTACTGTGTCACCAGTACTCGCTGTATCCGATCCACGCCTCCTCTCCACTGTGTCACCAGTACTCGCAGTATCCGAACCACGCCTCCTCTCCACTGTGTCACCAGTACTCGCAGTATCCGAACCACGCCTCCTCATCACGGTGTCACCAGTACTCGCGGAATCCGAACCACGCCTCCTCATCACTGTGTCACCAGTACTCGCGGAATCCGAACCACGCCTCCTCATCACTGCGTCACCAGTACTCGCAGTATCCAAACCTTTCTTCCTCTTCACTGTGTCACCAGTACTCGCAGTATCCGAACCACGCCTCCTCATCACGGTGTCACCAGTACTCGCGGTATCCGAACCACGCCTCCTCTTCACTGTGTCACCAGTACTCGCGGAATCCGAACCACGCCTCCTCATCACTGCGTCACCAGTACTCGCAGTATCCAAACCTTTCTTCCTCTTCACTGTGTCACCAGTACTCGCAGTATCCGAACCACGCCTCCTCTTCACTGTGTCACCAGTACTCGCGGTATCTAAATCTTTCTTCCTCATCACTGTGTGTCACCAGTAGTCGCAGTATCCAAACCACGCCTCCTCATCACTGTGTCACCAGTACTAGCAGTATCCGAACCTTTCTTCCTCATCACTGTGTCACCAGTACTCGCAGTACCCGAACCACGCCTCCTCTTCACTGTGTCACCAGTATTCGCTATATCTGAACCACGCCTCCTCATCACTGTGTGATCAGTACTCGCGGTATCCGAACCACGCCTCCTCTTTACTGTGTCACCAGTACTCGCTCTATCCGATCCACGCCTCCTCTCCACTGTGTCACCAGTACTCGCAGTATCCGAACCACGCCTCCTCTTCACTGTGTCACCAGTACTCGCGGTATCCGAACCACGCCTCCTCTTCACTGTGTCACCAGTATTCGCTGTATCCGAACCACGCCTCCTCATCATTGTGTGACCTGTACTTGCGGTATCCGAACCACGCCTCCTCTTTACTGTGTCACCAGTACTCGCTGTATCCGATCCACGCCTCCTCTCCACTGTGTCACCAGTACTCGCAGAATTGGAACCATGCCTCCTCATCACTGTCACCAGTACTCACAGTATCCGAACCACACCTCATCATTGTGTGACCTGTACTTGCGGTATCCGAACCACGCCTCCTCTTTACTGTGTCACCAGTACTCGCTGTATCCGATCCACGCCTCCTCTCCACTGTGTCACCAGTACTCGCAGAATTGGAACCATGCCTCCTCATCACTGTCACCAGTACTCACAGTATCCGAACCACGCCTCCTCATCACTGTGTCCCCAGTATTCTCCGTATCCGAACCATGTCTCCTCTTCTGTGTCACCAGTACTCGCGGTATCCGAACCACGCCTCCTCTTCACTGTGTCACCAGTACTCGCGGCATCCGAACCATGCCTCCTCTTCACTGTGTGACCAGTACTCGCTGTATCCGAACCACGCCTCCTCATCACTGTCTCACCAGTATTCGCTGTATCCGAACCACGCCTCCTCATCACTGTGTGACCAGTACTCGCGGTATCCGAACCACGCCTCCTCTTTACTGTGTCACCAGTACTCGCTGTATCCGATCCACGCCTCCTCTCCACTGTGTCACCAGTACTCGCAGTATCCGAACCACGCCTCCTCTCCACTGTGTCACCAGTACTCGCAGTATCCGAACCACGCCTCCTCATCACGGTGTCACCAGTACTCGCGGAATCCGAACCACGCCTCCTCATCACTGTGTCACCAGTACTCGCGGAATCCGAACCACGCCTCCTCATCACTGCGTCACCAGTACTCGCAGTATCCAAACCTTTCTTCCTCTTCACTGTGTCACCAGTACTCGCAGTATCCGAACCACGCCTCCTCATCACGGTGTCACCAGTACTCGCGGTATCCGAACCACGCCTCCTCTTCACTGTGTCACCAGTACTCGCGGAATCCGAACCACGCCTCCTCATCACTGCGTCACCAGTACTCGCAGTATCCAAACCTTTCTTCCTCTTCACTGTGTCACCAGTACTCGCAGTATCCGAACCACGCCTCCTCTTCACTGTGTCACCAGTACTCGCGGTATCTAAATCTTTCTTCCTCATCACTGTGTGTCACCAGTAGTCGCAGTATCCAAACCACGCCTCCTCATCACTGTGTCACCAGTACTAGCAGTATCCGAACCTTTCTTCCTCATCACTGTGTCACCAGTACTCGCAGTACCCGAACCACGCCTCCTCTTCACTGTGTCACCAGTATTCGCTATATCTGAACCACGCCTCCTCATCACTGTGTGATCAGTACTCGCGGTATCCGAACCACGCCTCCTCTTTACTGTGTCACCAGTACTCGCTCTATCCGATCCACGCCTCCTCTCCACTGTGTCACCAGTACTCGCAGTATCCGAACCACGCCTCCTCTTCACTGTGTCACCAGTACTCGCGGTATCCGAACCACGCCTCCTCTTCACTGTGTCACCAGTATTCGCTGTATCCGAACCACGCCTCCTCATCATTGTGTGACCTGTACTTGCGGTATCCGAACCACGCCTCCTCTTTACTGTGTCACCAGTACTCGCTGTATCCGATCCACGCCTCCTCTCCACTGTGTCACCAGTACTCGCAGAATTGGAACCATGCCTCCTCATCACTGTCACCAGTACTCACAGTATCCGAACCACACCTCATCATTGTGTGACCTGTACTTGCGGTATCCGAACCACGCCTCCTCTTTACTGTGTCACCAGTACTCGCTGTATCCGATCCACGCCTCCTCTCCACTGTGTCACCAGTACTCGCAGAATTGGAACCATGCCTCCTCATCACTGTCACCAGTACTCACAGTATCCGAACCACGCCTCCTCATCACTGTGTCCCCAGTATTCTCCGTATCCGAACCATGTCTCCTCTTCTGTGTCACCAGTACTCGCGGTATCCGAACCACGCCTCCTCTTCACTGTGTCACCAGTACTCGCGGCATCCGAACCATGCCTCCTCTTCACTGTGTGACCAGTACTCGCTGTATCCGATCCACGCCTCCTCTCCACTGTGTCACCAGTACTCGCAGTATCCGAACCACGCCTCATCACTGTGTCACCAGTACTCACAGTATCCGAACCACGCCTCCTCTTCACTGTGTCACCAGTATTCTCTGTATCTGAACCATGCCTCCTCTTTACTGTGTCACCAGTATTCTCTGTATCCGAACCATGCCTCCTCTTTACTGTGTCACCAGTATTCACAGTATCCTAACCATGGCTCCTCTTCACTGTGTCACCAGTATTCTCTGTATCCGAACCATGCATCCTCTTCACTGTGTCCACAGTATTCGCTGTATCCGAACCACGCCTCCTCCTCACTGTTTCACCAGTATTCGCTGTATCCGAACCATGCCTCCTCTTCACTGTGTCACCAGTATTCGCAGTGTCAGAACCGTGCCTCCTCTTTACTGTGTCACCAGTATTCGGACCATGCCTCCTCTTCACTGTGTCACCAGTATTTACTGTATCCGAACCACGCCTCCTCCTCACTGTTTCACCAGTATTCGCTGTATCCGAACCATGCCTCCTCTTCACTGTGTCACCAGTATTCGCGGTGTCAGAACCGTGCCTCCTCTTTACTGTGTCACCAGTATTCACAGTAACCGGACCATGCCTCCTCTTCACTGTGTCAACAGTATTTACTGTATCCGAACAATGCCTCCTCATCACTGTGTCACCAGTACTCGCAGTATCCGAACCACGCCTCCTCTTCACTGTGTCACCAGTATTTACTGTATACGAACCACGCCTCCTCCTCACTGTTTCACCAGTATTCGCTGTATCCGAACCATGCCTCCTCTTCACTGTGTCACCAGTATTCGTGGTGTCAGAACCGTGCCTCCTCTTTACTGTGTCACGAGTATTCACAGTAACTGGACCATGCCTCCTCTTCACTGTGTCACCAGTATTTACTTTATCCGAACAATGCCTCCTCATCAGTGTCACCAGTACTCGCAGTATCCGAACCACGCCTCCTCTTCACTGTGTCACCAGTATTTACTGTATCCGAACCACGCCTCCTCTTCACTGTGTAACCAGTATTTACTGTATCCGAACCACGCCTCCTCTTCACTGTGTCACCAGTATTTACTGTATCCAAACCATGCCTCCTCCTCACTGTTCACCAGTATTCGCTGTATCCGAACCATGCCTGCTCTTCACTGTGTCACCAGTATTCGCGGTGTCAGAACCGTGCCTCCTCTTTACTGTGTCACCAGTATTCACAGTATCCGGACCATGCCTCCTCTTCACTGTGTCACCAGTATTTACTGTATCTGAACAATGCCTCCTCATCACTGTGTCACCAGTACTCGCAGTATCCGAACCACACCTCCTCTTCACTGTCTCACCAGTATTCTCTGTATCCGAACCACGCCTCCTCCTCACTGTTTCGCCAGTATTCGCTGTATCCGAAACATGCCTCCTCTTTACTGTGTCACCACCAGTATTCTCTGTATCTGAACCAGGCCTCCTCTTCTCTGTGTCACCAGTACTCGCGGTATCCGAACCACGCCTCCTCTTCACTGTGTCACCAGTACTCGCAGTATTGGAACCACGCCTCCTCTTCACTGTGTCACCAGTACTTGCAGTATTGGAACCACGCCTCCTCTTCACTGTGTCACCAGTACTCGCGGTATCCGAACCACGCCTCCTCTTCACTGTGTCACCAGTACTCGCAGTATTGGAGCCACGCCTCCTCTTCACTGTGTCACCAGTACTCGCAGTATTGGAACCACGCCTCCTCCTCACTGTTTCACCAGTATTCGCTGTATCCGATCCACGCCTCCTCTTCACTGTGTCACCAGTATTCGCTGTATCCGAACCACGCCTCCTCTTCTCTGTGTCACCAGTACTCGCGGTATCCGAACCACGCCTCCTCTTCACTGTGTCACCAGTACTCGCGGTATCCGAACCATGCCTCCTCTTCACTGTGTCACCAGTACTCGCAGTATTGGAACCACGCCTCCTCTTCACTGTGTCACCAGTATTCGCAGTATTGGAACATGCCTCCTCTTCACTGCGTCACCAGTACTCGCGGTATCCGAACCACGCCTCCTCTTCACTGTGTCACCAGTATTCGCTGTATCCGAACCACGCCTCCTCATCACTGTGTCACCAGTACTAGCAGTATCCGAACCTTTCTTCCTCATCACTGTGTCACCAGTACTCGCAGTATCCGAACCACGCCTCCTCTTCACTGTGTCACCAGTATTCGCTATATCTGAACCACGCCTCCTCTTCACTGTGTCACCAGTATTCGCTGTATCCGAACCACGCCTCCTCATCATTGTGTGACCTGTACTTGCGGTATCCGAACCACGCCTCCTCTTTACTGTGTCACCAGTACTCGCTGTATCCGATCCACGCCTCCTCTCCACTGTGTCACCAGTACTCGCAGAATTGGAACCATGCCTCCTCATCACTGTCACCAGTACTCACAGTATCCGAACCACGCCTCCTCATCATTGTGTGACCTGTACTTGCGGTATCCGAACCACGCCTCCTCTTTACTGTGTCACCAGTACTCGCTGTATCCGATCCACGCCTCCTCTCCACTGTGTCACCAGTACTCGCAGAATTGGAACCATGCCTCCTCATCACTGTCACCAGTACTCACAGTATCCGAACCACGCCTCCTCATCACTGTGTCCCCAGTATTCTCCGTATCCGAACCATGTCTCCTCTTCTCTGTGTCACCAGTACTCGCGGTATCCGAACCACGCCTCCTCTTCACTGTGTCACCAGTACTCGCGGCATCCGAACCATGCCTCCTCTTCACTGTGTCACCAGTACTCGCTGTATCCGATCCACGCCTCCTCTCCACTGTGTCACCAGTACTCGCAGTATCCGAACCACGCCTCATCACTGTGTCACCAGTACTCCCAGTATCCGAACCACGCCTCCTCTTCACTGTGTCACCAGTATTCTCTGTATCCGAACCATGCCTCCTCTTTACTGTGTCACCAGTATTCTCTGTATCCGAACCATGCCTCCTCTTTACTGTGTCACCAGTATTCACAGTATCCTAACCATGGCTCCTCTTCACTGTGTCACCAGTATTCTCTGTATCCGAACCATGCATCCTCTTCACTGTGTCCACAGTATTCGCCGTATCCGAACCACGCCTCCTCCTCACTGTTTCACCAGTATTCGCTGTATCCGAACCATGCCTCCTCTTCACTGTGTCACCAGTATTCGCAGTGTCAGAACCGTGCCTCCTCTTTACTGTGTCACCAGTATTCGGACCATGCCTCCTCTTCACTGTGTCACCAGTATTTACTGTATCCGAACCACGCCTCCTCTTCACTGTGTCACCAGTATTTACTGTATCCGAACCATGCCTCCTCCTCACTGTTCACCAGTATTCGCTGTATCCGAACCATGCCTGCTCTTCACTGTGTCACCAGTATTCGCGGTGTCAGAACCGTGCCTCCTCTTTACTGTGTCACCAGTATTCACAGTATCCGGACCATGCCTCCTCTTCACTGTGTCACCAGTATTTACTGTATCTGAACAATGCCTCCTCATCACTGTGTCACCAGTATTCGCTGTATCCGAACCACGCCTCCTCTTCACTGTGTCACCAGTACTCGCAGTATCCGAACCACGCCTCCTCATCACTGTGTCACCAGTACTCTCAGTATCCGAACCACGCCTCCTCTTCACTGTCACCAGTACTCGCGGTATCCGAACCATGCCTCCTCTTCATCGCAAGTCTGACTGCATTTTTGAGTCCGAAGGAACAACAATCAGGGTCAGTAAACATGTCTTTAAAAGGTCTATAATCCAACTATCAATTCACATCCCATCCTCCTGGATGCAGAAGCCTAACACCCGACGGCCGTCAACCCTCAGGCTAACTTCGACGACTCAAATGTGTCCTTCAATGTGGTGGCAGAAGACATGACTCGGTCAGATTCATCTTCTCATTCATTTCATGCGTTTATGCAGCCAAATCTTACTTGTTCTCCCATCCAGATCTTGGACCATAACCTCTGGTGCTACCACTCTCATGGCCCAATACTCTCATTACTTTCCAAGGCAGTAAGTCTTTTCCACTTTCCTATGGAGTCTAAGGTGGCCATCAGGGTTTTTTCAGTCCTGGAAAGACCCTGCAAAGATCCTTCATTAGAGGCGCGCCTTGACCATCACCTGCGCCCACCTAGAGTACGTGGAGTGAAAAACAAACTCCTGGGGGAGCAGCAGAACCAATTCTCGTCACAGGTGTTACTACTGCATTGTCCAAGCCAGTCACCACTGCTACGTGAGAAGCCTGAGGAAAGGGAGCTTAAAATCGCTCGCTCGGCGTGCCCGCTCCGTGCAAACGCACTGCTCGCTACCTGAGCTGCAACTGGCTGCCCTCCTAACGGATAGGACCGTGGGGGTGAGCTTTCTGTCCTCTTGGTGACATGAGGTCAGCTGGCAGCATCACCGTACACCTACACCCAGCCCCAAGCTGTTGTGTCAAACTAAGTCCCACCAACACCTGTTGCACCAGCTCCAGGCACCATTTCACTCTGCTGTGCCCTCTCCGGAACTCCTGCAGCTTCCCATCTGCCAGCCTCTCACCTCCAGGGGACCAGGCTCCTTAAGGCATGCTACAACCAAACACCATTACGGATTTCCATCACGGAATATGAGGAGGGGAGCTTTTCTTTAAGGTCTACATCAGAATTCGAGAGAGCACAGCTAGTTTGGGTACAAAGCGATTGTTGGAAACAGTGGCTTGGCACAGACAAAAACCAGGCAGATGCACATGAGGCATAGTTCCAAGTTTGAATGACAATAGTTTCCCCAAGTGGAAACCAATTTAACTTTCTACTCTGAACTGATGAAAGGGGTTATAATTTGTATATTTCTAGCTTTTATCTATTAGCAGCCTTTGAATAACAACACTTTACAAGTTCATTTAAAAGCCTGAGCCAGCCTTTTAATCCGTGTGCATTTAGCTGCATACAGGAGAGTATAAAAGGATTCTTTTAACAGCTGCTGTCATGACTGCAGTGTCGAAACCACAAAGGGATACATCAGAAAGTTGCAGAGGTTCTTTGAGACCAGAGTAAAAGGATCACATTAACTGATATCCTGATTGTGAAGCAGATAAAAAAATACTATAACATACAGAATTACAGACGGCTAACAGCGAATTACAGGGATTTCTTTCACCGCGGGGTCCCGAGTGCTGTCAAACAGACGACACCTTGCGTTGTCTATGATGTGACTCGGAACCCAAGTGGGTGCCTGTTTGTGCCCCAGGGGCACTGGACGGGGTGCGCTTCGATAGTAACGGTAGGCCTCCTCTTAGACCTCTATTCCCCAGAGCAGAGAGGGCACATGGGATCCCAGCACCCACCACGCGCTCATGGGACAACTAAATGTAGCGCTCACCACGGGCTTATGGGACAACTAAATGTAGCGCTCACCACGCGCTCAAGGGACAACTAAATGTAGCGCTCACCACGGGCTTATGGGACAACTAAATGTAGCGCTCACCACGGGCTCAAGGGACAACTAAATGTAGCGCTCACCACGGGCTTATGGGACAACTAAATGTAGCGCTCACCACGGGCTCAAGGGACAACTAAATGTAGCGCTCACCACGGGCTCAAGGGACAACTAAATGTAGCGCTCACCACGGGTTTATGGGACAACTAAATGTAGCGCTCACCACGGGCTTATGGGACAACTAAATGTAGCGCTCACCACGCGCTCAAGGGACAACTAAATGTAGCGCTCACCACGGGCTTATGGGACAACTAAATGTAGCGCTCACCACGGGCTCAAGGGACAACTAAATGTAGCGCTCACCACGGGCTCAAGGGACAACTAAATGTAGCGCTCACCACGCGCTCATGGGACAACTAAATGTAGCGCTCACCACGCGCTCATGGGACAACTAAATGTAGCGCTCACCACGCGCTCATGGGACAACTAAATGTAGCGCTCACCACGCGCTCATGGGACAACTAAATGTAGCGCTCACCACGGGCTCATGGGACAACTAAATATAGCGCTCACCACGCGCTCATGGGACAACTAAATGTAGCGCTCACCACGGGCTCATGGGACAACTAAATGTAGCGCTCACCACGGGCTTATGGGACAACTAAATGTAGCGCTCACCACGCGCTCATGGGAGAACTAAATGTAGCGCTCACCACGGGCTCAAGGGACAACTAAATGTAGCGCTCACCACGGGCTCATGGGACAACTAAATGTAGCGCTCACCACGCGCTCATGGGACAACTAAATGTAGCGCTCACCACGCGCTTGGGCAAGGATAAGGGAAAGTGCTCTTCATGCGCTCAGAAAAAGGAGGAGAGCACTCCTCATGCATTCAGCTGAACCAAGGAGCAGGCAGCAGCACTCCACCCATGCTGTGCTCAGAGGAAGGCACGTGGGGGCGCAGGGGGATTGGCAGGCCAGCACAAGGTAGCAAATGGCTCTTTGGCAGATCCTCTTGGCAGAAACACAGGGCCTCTTTAGGAACAAGGTCAGGGTACAGAGAAGCAATCCAGCGGAGTCCTCTGGGCTGCCCAGCAGACACCGGGCAGCAGGGCCTCAAAAGAGGAGCAGTCCAGATGAATCCTTTGTGCAGTCCAGCAGTTCCTCTGACAGAGGTAGGGTCCCAGTTCCAAAAGCGCGCTCCAAATCAGGGGGCTACAGCCCCTCAAGTTATACTCGGAAATGCCTTTGTTCAGGGGTAACTTCAAAAGAGCCCTTTCTAATGAAGCACTACACCCTTTCAACCAAGCTCGGTCTCTAGACATCAGTAGGGTGTAATCCGTCAATTGTGTGAGGGCAGGACACAGCCTATTCACATGTAAGGTGTGAACAACCCTCTCCCCAGCCCAAGAAGACTATCAGTATGCAGATGTCTCTTCTGTCACACCCAGCCCCTCCTGTGTGAAGGCTGTCGGAAAGTATATACAAAGTGGAGCTGTCACTCTACCCCAGACGTGGATTGGAGTCAGGCTGCACAGCACCAGAGTTATAAGCACAGAAAAAATGCCCACTTTCTAAAAGTGGCATTTCTAAAACAGTAATGTAAAATCCCCCTACACCAGTAAGCAGGATTTTTCACTACCATTCTAATTACACCAAACATGCCCATGCTACTCCTTTCAGATCAGAAATGACCACTTAGCCTCATAAAAGGGAATTTCTAATGCAATCTATGAGAGGAGCAGCACTCACAGCAGTGAGAAACTAAATAGGCTGTTTGTCACTACTAGGACATGTAACACATAAAGACATATGTCTTAACTTTTACATACACAGCACCTTGCCCATAGGGCTATCTAGGGCCTGCCTTAGGGGTGACTTAGGTGTAGTAAAAAGGGAGTTTAGCTCTTGGCAAGTAGTTTGACTTGCCAAGTCAGTGTGGCAGCAAACTGCGCACGAAGGCTCTGCAGTTGAAGACCTGAGATACGCTTGAAAAGTTACTCCTGTGTGTGGCACAATCTGTGATGCAGGCCCACTAGTAGCATTCAACTTACAGGCCCTAGGTATATGGCTTACCATTTTATAAGGGACTTACAGGTAAAATAAATAAGCCAAACAGGTGTAAACTAATTATACCAAGCTGTAGGGGAGAGACCACATGCATTTTAGCACTGATTACCAGTGTTAAAGTGCCTAGAGTAATTAAGCCAACAAAAAGAGGGTCAGGAAAAATAGGTGGAGAAAGGCAAAACTTTTGTGGACAACTCTGGAGAAAGGGCCATTTCCAACAACTATCTTCCCTGCTTTCCTTCCTCTTCCTGCAGCTGTGCTGTCTGCTTTTCAGTCAAAGCACCCAAGCAGCGCTTCACTGACAGCCTCGCATAGAGCCCTGTCATTTGGCCTGGAAGGCATTTATGACATCACAACAGTTTTATCAACTGTTGTGATGTCATAGCAAGGAGTTATGACTTTCAGACACTCAAATAAACGATAGAGGCTCTCTATGAGAGCGATACTTAACAATAGTTTTCTTTCAATTTTGGAAATGTCTGCTATGCTAACACCCATGAGTGTCTAACCAAACCATATACATGCGCTATGGACTAGGGTGTTGCTTGATTAAGAAGAAACATACATTGGAAACTGATGACAGGTATGGCAATTCGACACCTTACCAGGTGAGGAACCAGATTTTCTGGATGGAAAAGGAGACACATCTGATTTTGAATGGAGAGTTTTGATGGGATTGGAGAGATGCTTTATTTGGGATGGATAGTTTTGGTGGTACTGGAGAGATGGCTGGTTTAAAATAAATAATCACACAAAATACAAGGTACATAATACTACAATGGCCCATCCATCAACCAATGTGTATCTTAATGACATTAACTTTAGAACTTGGTACACCCTGTCACATATCCTAAAAATACCAATTTACATGAGGGTCGTTCCTGGCTCTCTTGACATTCTTAGATTCGTTTTCCCCTATTGAGAAGACTGTGTAATTCTAAAAGCCTTGGCAGCATAAAGGTTCCAGAATTGAGCGAGAAGTCCAGCATATAAATATCGCTTATAGGTACACCCCACTGGTTTCTCTAATTAACATCCCTAAGAACAAGATGTTTAAATGAGTATTCCCACAAAGACATACAGATCCCCAACAAAATATCTGCAATCAAGCACTTTTCACCTGATGGCGTCCGCGTCCAGTGCACATCGGATCATGAGAAATGCCGCTGGCAGGCTGGTACCCACTAGGACATTTTGAAATCACTGAGTTTGTTTTACTAAAAGGCAGAGATACCTTGGTTGTGCACTTAAAAAAGCTCATATAAAGCCTGAAAATCGTGTTAATGCGTATTTCTGAGACATTCAGGGAACCATGGATGAGCTATTACTCAAAGGAGAGGTCCATGTCAGAGCACACTCGGCAGAGATCACCCTCCCAACCCCCTGGGTCGCCCATTCATCAGATCTACAATGAAAAGAGTTCCTCATGGGACGCTGGCAAGATCAAAATGTCTACGATGGAGAAAGAAATAAAACTATGAATGTCCCTAGTGACACTTACGGGAGACGTGCTTCCAAAGTATTTCAAATGCAGACGCAGGGAGATGGAAGGCTAGCTATGACACTGCTGGTTCATATAAATACTCACAGTAAGTTTAAAAAGTGGAGGTGCATCTGAAGGTCTCACATCTGACAGGCAAGAACCCTCCCCCTCGCTCTCAACCAAACCAGTGTGTGGGAGACACACACAAATTATATTTGCAGAAAATACCTCTTCCAGATTTCATGACCACAACACATACTCTCATACGGAAATATTGTCATTGGTTGTCAATTATTCCCTATTGAATAGATTCACACAGTATAGAGTTTCAATGTAATAGCCAGTGCTTTAAATGGGCGGGTACTTTCCGGTACTAAGGGCCGGCACTTTTTTATTGTTAGAGGGCGAATACCGGCACTTCTTAAAAAAAAAATAAAAAAAAACAAACAAAAAAAAAAAACTACTTTGAATTCGAGAGTACCGGCACTTCCTAGAAACAAGCAGGTACTCTGACACAGAGTACCTGCACTTCTATTTTTCCAATTCAAGCACTGCTAATAGCACAATAAAAAGGTCTGTAAGTAAGGTATTTCTATATGTATTTGTGTAAAATACTGAGTGATGCGAACAGCATCAATGGGCATAGTTGGGCAGTGCTCGTCTACGGAGGCAAATAGGACTGACGTGCCCATGGTTCTTAGTGGCTGCTTGTGGGGGATTTAGGAGGCAAGTCATCCGTAGGGAGGGCAAAAGCTTGAAATGTAGGGGCTGACAGTCTAGTCATTATTGGTGGAAAGCCATCCAAGAGGATTTGTGGGTGACAGAGTGCTTTGAAGCAATATTTAAGTAACATAAAGCGCTTGAAGTGTAAGAGTCTATCTTGAAAGTAAGCGAGTTACAGGCTGGTCTTCAATATCTCTGCACATTAGCGCCTTTCAATTATTATTTTTTTTTTTTGCCAAAAGCAGACTGGGAGATGAGGAACCTTTTCTTCGATTTGGTATCCTGGCTCACGCTAGCCACTACAGTAGGAATCCTCGTTTACGTTACGCGTCTGCTTACATTAGATTTTGTCCCTTGCATTAAGTATCCTTGCATATTTCAGGAATCTTCAGTGCTTCAACCTACCCCAGGTATCCTCATTTGCTCCTGGAATGCTACTACATTCGTTCTCCTTGCTTTTATCCTCGCTTATATTGCGTGTCCTTGTTTCGATGAGAGATCCTCGCTCTCCTGGCTTGCATACGCTAAGCTAGCTAACACTAAGTACCCATGTTTACATCACACTGAGCATCCTTGCTTAACTTAGCTAGTGTTGCTAACACTTGGTATGCTCGCCTACAACAGGTATCCTCTAATACCACAAACATGCTCACAAAAATGAGTATTTACGTTGGAACACTCTACACCCTTGCTTGCATTATGAGTCCTCCTTTACATTAGCAGTTACTTGCATTACGTACCCTCATTTACATTAGCATTCTCACTTACAAAAGGCTCTCACACTTGTAACTGGTGTCCTGGCTTGTATGAGCTCTCCGCAGTTACAACAGGATGTATGCTTTATCTCAGATACTGCATTGCACTAGGTAGCTCCCATTAGACAAGGTCTGCTCGCTTGTGTTGGGCTCACTTTAAAGCACCGCACCTAGAAATCGCAGTCAATTTTAAATTAACTACAATTTCGCTATGTACTGAACCATAAGTGCAAACTGAAACAAGAACACAATTTACCTTTTCCGATTTAAAAGAATCTAGGGCTTAGGATTCCAACGTCTTCCACTTAAATACATTAAACATAGCACATTCATCAAATGCATGAGTAAAGTTTACAATTCTTGTAATGTAGCACTGACGAAAATAAAAAAACATCAGTTTGCTTTCATGCGACAGAAATGGAATGAGAGTGTGGGGCGTGCAGTGAAATCCCTGGGAAGCAGGCTTACTGTTCGCATGCTCGTATGACATGACAAGTAATGGGGAATGACGCTTCGTGGCGAAGGTAAACTCCTGAAAGGTGCTGTCAAGCCTGGTTAATCTACATACAAAGCGCGGCCCAGTGAAGAACCACCGACCGAAAAGCTCCGGTTAAGAGAGACTGGACTGTAGTGGTTTGTCCTTTAACAATTATAGGGTCTATAAGTCTTGAGAAGGTCCATATGACAAGCTCCACCTGTGGCTAGAGGCTGGTGGTTTGTCCATTAACAATTATGGGGTCTATAAGTCTTGAGAAGGTCCATATGACAAGCTCCACCTGTGGCTAGAGGCTGAGGGTTCGTCCATTAACAATTATGGGGTCTATAAGTCTTGAGAAGGTCCATATGACAAGCTGCACCTGTGGCTAGAGGCTGAGGGTTCGTCCATTAACAATTATGGGGTCTATAAGTCTTGAGAAGGTCCATATGACAAGCTGCACCTGTGGCTAGATGCTGTTGGTTTGTCCATTAACAATTATGGGGTCTATAAGTCTTGAGAAGGTCCATATGACAAGCTGCACCTGTGGCTAGAGGCTGAGGGTTCGTCCATTAACAATTATAGGGTCTATAAGTCTTGAGAAGGTCCATATGACAAGCTGCACCTGTGGCTAGAGGCTGAGGGTTCGTCCATTAACAATTATGGGGTCTATAAGTCTTGAGAAGGTCCATATGACAAGCTCCACCTGTGGCTAGATGCTGAGGGTTCGTCCATTAACAATTATGGGGTCTATAAGTCTTGAGAAGGTCCATATGACAAGCTGCACCTGTGGCTAGAGGCTGAGGGTTCGTCCATTAACAATTATGGGGTCTATAAGTCTTGAGAAGGTCCATATGACAAGCTGCACCTGTGGCTAGATGCTGAGGGTTTGTTCATTAACAATTATGGGGTCTATAAGTCTTGAGAAGGTCCATATGACAAGCTCCACCTGTGGCTAGAGGCTGAGGGTTGCAATGCATGTCTTATTAACTTTAAGACCGCCTTAAAGTGAGAAAAACAACTGCAGATCACGTTGCATCAAATCTTTAACAGGTGTAGACTGAGTGAAAACATGGTGGGTTCCAATAAGCAACAGTATTCACGGTGCACCTCAAAAGCAAACACGACTGCTAAACCTAAAAAAGTCACAAAATGTGGTGGTAGTTTGACATGTGTAACAAATATGGAAGTGTGTTTCTAGATCAATGGGCAATTCAGGCAAAATTCCAAAACTAAAGAAACATAGAATTGAAATCCACTGCCCTTTACATTACAGAGCGCCTCATGCAGGTAGGGAAGGGACACATAGGGGAAGGAACCACTCTTGACTATCACAGAATCAATTAAAAGATGCAGGTTAACCAGGCTGGACTACAACCTACGTATGAAATCCCTCAAAGGCAGGGATGATCGCACTGGATGTGGCTGTGTCTGGACTAAACCGGGATGCTGTGAACGACAAGCAATGGTCCAAGCCTGCAGTATGTACCTGAAGTCATCTCCTCAGCTGAGACCCAGAAGGTCTCCTGTACGATGTCTTTCAAGAGCCTCCGCTGCATCTTCTTCTTCTCCCTCAGCACATTCTTGAAGTTGTTGATGCACCTGTTCAGGTAGATGGTCTCTGAGCACACCTGCTCCAGCCTGAGTGGTGGCCGGCCCTCCGGAGCCTCCTCCAGCCCCAGGGTGGAGTCTGACCCCAGTTGGGAAGCCAGGCTCTGGTCAGCACAGGTTTCAGGGTCAGAGCACGGCAAGGCCGGGGACACGGGCGACTCTGAAGCTACAGAAGGGGCTCGACTAAGGGAAAATTGCTTTTCTATTCTTGGCGTTGGGGGAATCTCCAGTTTCGGAGCACCGCTGCTACTAGAAGAAGAAGAAAGGCTTCCAAGATTATGGCCATTGCTAGAGCAGGGGGCACCTTTTCCAAGTTTGGGCGGATCATCATAGTTGGCCATTGTCTCGGGATTTAAAACGGCGCTAGTTTCCAGTTTGTTAAATGCCACCTTAAGTGCTGACCGGAAATGACTAAGAGCGTTCCCCAGTTTGCTTGCATAGAACTTTATGTCTCCAAGATCAATGTGGTCATCGGGCTGATCAAGAAAATCCCTAAAGACGTGACCGGTTGGCTGCTGGCCTTCCATCTCTATATGGACCACTTCTTTCAGGGTCTCTGTCCCCGTTAGATCTGACAGTTTGCCCACAGTGTCATCGAAGCTTACGGAGGTGAAGCTCCCGGACTGATCTTTAATGATCAGGTTTATCTTCTCTGAGCTCCGGAACGGACGCCTGGGATCACATGGAACAAGTTCACCTCCCTCGTCATCTTCCGCACCCTCACCTTGCCGATCATCCACAATGGAGCAGCATCTCTTGATTGCAATTCCCGCCTCTTCTATTTCACAGGATGAACCCGATAAATGGCTGGCGCGGGCTAAGAGCTTTGGTGACCTTAAGGAGTTTCTCTCACTTGACGTAGGCAAACCAGAGAAATGGCGATTTTTTTTAGATTCCTGTGAATCCAGGCGAATGCAGAGATGACGGACACTCGTTTCCACTGGCTGTTCACAGCAGTTGACATCCACTACTTGTGTGATGCCTGCTCTGGTCTCGTCTAGCTCGGCAGTCAAGCTACACTTTTTAGCTAGTGTGCATTTTTGTGTGAAGCAGAACTCTTCTCCTAGGCCAGGCGCCTCGATGCTGGTATTCTGATATCGTATGCAGTAGGATTCAGTTTGAAGCTCTGCATCCACGCCGTCCGTCCTCACTACTTCCTTGTCCAGGCTGAGGGAGCTCCAGCGGTTTTCGCAGAGGTCACGCTGTAGCAACGAAACGGAATCTGCTCTCAGGCTGTTCTGCACACTTGGAAGGTTTCCTTCTTCAAAGGGTGAGATCCTTACACCTGTGCTTTCTAAAAGCACAGACTTCTGCAAAATGGAATCTCTGTGTTTGACATGCGCAAGCATCACAACAGCTGGCCTTGGTGCCAACTTCACAATGCGTGTGCCCAGTCTGTAAGCATCTTTTATGTACTTCGAGCACTGGGTACCATTGAAGTAGTGGTGCTCCGACAGGAAGCTGGAAATGACCTCCATCGTGTTTTCTGGTTCTTGTTCTGGGATACCATAAAAGTATAGCACTGGTTCTTCGTTTTGTGAGCCTCTTTGGGACTCCACGCCTTGGGTCAACATTGTGTTTTTTACTGTAGGCCCAAACCCAACCTGTAGGCCCTCGATTTCATTTAACACAGTATCGACGCAGGTGGAGACTTCTTCCACTGAGCCCTTTATTAGGCTCAGATGCTGACGCAATTCTGCAATCTCTGTCTGAATGCGGCTAATGCCTTGCAACTCCTTGATTATGTACTGGACTATATCCTCTGAATCATCACCAGGTGGAGAGGCCTCACTGCTGACCGCCTCAGGTATATTCTGGGAGTACAGGTCGTCGCACTCTGTGGTCTCTTTCCAGCTCATAGTAATGCTGACTGTGTTCAGATCTTCACTATCCGATTGTGGTGAGCAGTTGCTCGGACAAGTTGACTGCAAGGCATTTGGTTCCTCTTTACAAGTACCCGCCATGGAGCTGTGCTCATTAGGCTCCACCACTCTTGGTACTGTAGACCTGTCCCAGTTCCCCTCTGCATCTCCAGTGCATGGACTATTGCCATTCTCTGCATCATCGCTGCTGCTGTGTTGAAAGTCTTCTTCTGCACTGGGGGTCCCTGTGCCGATGGGGTTGTGGTTTCTTCCGCAGACGGACAACCCTTCTGCACCCTGCAGCATGGCTGGCTGGTGGTTCGCGTGCACAGCGAGGTCGTCCGCGGGCCCGTGCAACAGGCGCTTCATTTTCTCCCTGAGGCACACGGTCAGTCTGTGCTTCGTGGTCTGCTTCTTCGAGGTCTTCACGACAGACTTACGCTGCTGCAGAGCAAGATCAGCTCCTTGCCTTTTCCATCTGCCCTTGGCAAACATCATAAAGGGCCACACCTGAACCTTTTGGAAACGCTAGGCCATTGCATGCTAAATTCACTTCAACTTGAATCCGGACTCTAGTCATTCATGATGCGGCTATCGATACAGCTTTGGGGGGTCAAAAGAGAAATATTACACATTAACATAAGATTACAACCATTTTCTTCATCACATTACACAATAAGATCACAGGTCAGTTTCTTTGATATGGCAGCGCGCTATCAGTCCCACCCAACTGGTGATACGCCTTCCTGTTGCCGCCTGTCTTCATTTCAAGCTCCTACAGAAGAGAATTTGGACAAAGCGCCCATGGATCCTCCTTAATGTATCAACAGCAGGCAGCCTGGGATTATGCACACTGAGCCCCCCTCAGACCTGCAGCCTCATGCATGGCACAGAATGCCTCCGCAGATGGGAAGCTCCACCCTCTTTCTTTAAGGTGAAATAGCACCAGGACCGATTGCTATGGAAACCCCGGGAAGAACTGCAGAGAATCTCAGCCCTGAAAGCCTCCTCTTCAGCGGGATTTGTTGCTGTAATTACTACATTGTTGTGTGAGTTACAGGATCATTACCATGTCACGACTGAGATATTATAATCTCAATAGTCGGGTACAGAAGTTAAGACAATACAGCGAGTCCTGAAATAGTGTTCTGCCTCAGGGCGCTTCACGCCGGGCGAGGAGCTCTGCTTCCAACGAAGCAGAGATCCGGGGATAGTGTGTGGTGCTGCCGGCACTCCAGGGATCCAGCAGAAAGCAAGCTAGGGTACACCACTTGTATTGTTGTATGTTCCACCTAAACCTAACTGACAACTCACTTCACCAGTCCTGTTTCCAAGTGATCACATCAGTTGGACACTGAGCAGTGGCGTAACAAAACGTGAGGGCCCCCCCTGCATGATGTGCTCGAAGTACCCCCAGCCACACCACATCGGTAGGGGCTGAGGTGCCCCTCCAGTGAGACTGGGGTCCACCCGCACCTCGGGCCCTCTGCTACTTCCCTGACACTGAGCTCACCAAGTCCTGAGTTTAAAGCCACGGAACCGACAGCAGCCCTGGCAGGAATCTCAACCCGCCCTGTCCCCCCCCCCCTCTTGTCCACCATCGTTCTCTTCCCAGGCATCCGTCCACCCCTCGCCTCTCCGATTGTTTCTTTCCTCTGCTTCCACCCTGCCTGTCTCTCTTGCTCTTCAAAGCCGCCCCTCTAAGCCCCCGCTCGTGCAGTACTTTACCTGGGCGTATGGGGGAGTCACAGAGGCACCGAGAGCGGGGGATGCCTGGAGGCGTGGAAGGCCTGCCCGACTCCTGCTAGAGGAAGCCTGCTGCTACACGCAATAGTGAACGGATGGCGTGTCCTGCACTATGAGCTACATGAGCGTAGCCACTCACTGGTTTCCATTTGTTGTTTGTGCATGTCTTTGGAAACACTGAGTTCACGCACAGGTTCAGGAGACAAAGAATTTCACTGATGTCTGCACCACTAAGGAGCACTAAAACCAGAGTCACTGAGTGGGGACATGGGACTTCAGGGGGTACACTGCTGATGTGTAGTGATATGGGACTACAGAGGATACACCGCTGATGTGTAGTGATATGGAACTACAGAGGATACACTGCTGACGTGTGGTGACATGGGACTTCAGTGGATACACTGCTGACGTGTAGTGACATGGGACTACAGAGGATACACTGCCGATGTGTGGTGACATGGGACTTCAAGGGATACACTGCTGATGTGTAGTAATAGGACTTCAGGGGATACACTGCTGATGTGTAGTGATAGGACTTCAGGGGATACACTGCTGATGTGTAGTGACGGGACTTCAGGGGATACACTGCTGACGTGTAGTGACATGAGACTTTAGGGGATACACTGCAGATGTGTAGTGACATGAGACTTCAGGGGGTACACTGTTGATGGGTAGTGGGCGCAGTGACCCGGGGCTTTAGGGGATACACTGCTGATGGGTAGCGACATGGGACTTTAGGGGATACACTGCCGATATGTGGTGACATGGCACTTCAGGGGATACACTGCTGATGTGTAATGATAGGACTTCAGGGGATACACTGCTGATGTGTTGTGACAGGACTTTAGGGGATACACTGCAGATCTGCAGATGTGTAGGAACATAGGTCACCTAATCCTAGATTTGACACATTTCAGAAACCTATGACGGTCTCACACCTACAGGAAGACTGCAGGGTACATCATTTCTGCAAGCAGAAATTTGTTTGATTTGAAAATCCTACAACGAAATATTAGTTTTAACCTTGGATAAAATCCTTTCTCCATATTCACACTGACTAAGTGGCAGTCTTATACCCTTTGAAAGGTGGAAGGGGACTCCTGTCTTTAACAGAAGTACCTATGCCTGTATCTAGAAGGCGGGAAACTACGTGGCACTGTTTCACAATTACCCTCAAATGTGTAAGTGTGCAGCTGTTCTCTGTAACAGGAACCCTTGCTTGTCCAACAACAAGGATCCTGCGTCAGTCCTTTCACGATCTGTGCAGAAAAAAACACTAATTTGCTGGATGTTCCAAGTTGTAAGTTCAAAATTCAGCAAATGCCCATTCTGCAATTAGATGGCGCCAATTTTTCTATCTCGCATACGGTTCCACGTTTATTTTAATTATCTTGGCCTTTTCTTTTTTTTTTTTTTTTTTTTAATAAGAAATGGTTAAGTCATAGGAAGCCCCGGTTATAGTAAATTTACTTTTATTGCTTCGGCTTATTGCATTCTCCTTCCTTTGAACACAGGTGATACATGACGGTTTCATATTTTAAAACAGATTAAGGTGAAGTGTTCCAATTCTGAAAAAAAACCTTGAGCTGAATCTGCAACCAAAAAAGCAATTCAGCCTTTTGTGCAAAGCTTTAACCATATACATCAAAACACGTAAAAACCAACAAAATGTACAAAAGAAAAAAAGTGTATTGCGAAATCGGAGAACGCAAAAGCATCTTGGGTGAGGAAAGATGCGGCGCGTATAACCCCTGACGCAACAGACCACCAAGGGTGGTCAAGTGTTGGGCGAACGTGGCGAGGATGACCCAGTGATCCATCCCAGATGATTCTTCACTCCTTTAGACCCCATCCATCTCCATGTCCCATGGAAGGACCCTGGTGGAGCTAGAGCCCCCATCAGGCATTACTGATTGGACTCACTGCCAACTGCAGCCTTTCCCCTATTTTTACAGGGGACCGTAAGGTTGCAGATGAAGGAGATCCTCCCTGTGCCATAGTTCGATTCCTACCGAAAGGCAAAACGTATAGCAACCCCTGCGCATGATTATGAATGGGTTATTTTGGAGCGGGCTCTTTGGCACTAAACAAACACCCCAAGAAAAGAAAATGAAACAATCCACTAGAAGTGACACCTGCTGGTGGCGAAGGGAACAGACATAGGGGGATATGCTGTTCAGCCCTAAAGTTGAGGTATCAGGCCTGCCTGAAGGACACTACAGTTTTTAGCGTTGAACAATGCAGCTGTTATCTGAGCAGGACGCCTTCTGTGTGCAGCCTACGGGTCCCAGGCGACAATCCCCCCGAGAAGCAAGTTCAATATGCATCCCTGAGTGACCTCAAAATGGATCTTTATATTCAGTAGACACCACAGATCTGGTGAAGACTTACTTCAGTGGGTGGCTAGTTACCGACGTCTGCAGGGAGTGGAGTTCACCTGGACCTTAAGGGGGAAAACATTTATTGAGTCAAATAGCTTGGAAAGGTAAAGATTTGTTTCTAGGGCAAGGATGCAATTTAGCACCGAGAAGTCATGTTGGCCACATCACAAAGCGTGGGGTACCCTTAGACTGCCCAAGAGAGCTAAAACAGGACTTCTAATCAGCAAAGTCAGGCATGCTATTTCCTCATGATGAAGCACATATGAAAAGTATGTTTAAGTCCTCTGCAAGAGCAGCAAGGGGAGACCTCTGGTCATGACCCAGTTTCATTCCGCAAACACTGCAATGGCTGCAGCACTACTCAAGGGAGTAGGAGCGGTGTTTCTGCACCTTCCTCGCGCCCTGCAGCATCACTAAGCAGGTTCTACTAGGTGTGCAGTTCCACTGGCTAGCACCTCCAACAGGATGATACAAGTGTGTCTGACACACAATACAGAGCGCGCGGCATGAATGAAGCTATACTCCAGGCAGAGTCAGTTCTTCAATTGTTCAACCAGATCAACCACAGAGAAAGCTCAGCACAGTGCCTGTTGCGGCCTCTGCTTCAGAGTATGGTGCTGCCTTGGCTCTGTCTATACAGCACTGCCTTGTCACTAAAGCCTGCTGCCGGACATACAATGTGCTGTGATTAAAGAGGACGCAGGGAGCATCCTCTGTGGCGGCAGGGTTTAGTGGGAGTGCACAGCATTTCCTGCTATATCATTCTCAGACCCTAAGCGACCATGTACAATCATCATTTAAGGAAAGAAAATATATTTTTGCATAGTAAGGGTATGCCTAGGGTAGTTGAGGAGTGCTAGCACAAATCTAAGAATACAAGAGGCCCACGCAGCACTGGTCAGCGCAGTACGTTTCCCTTACATAAAAGGGGGTCGGTGTGGTACTCTGCATGCTGACCAAATCCTTTGGGACACTTGCATTCTTCCTGTCACAAGCGACCCAGGAGCCACTCATCACTAGGGCATGATCCTCTTGTGAGTCCTTGGGGGAGAGTACTCTCCTGAGATTCCGATAGTGGCTTCCAGGGAATTGCTGCCCCACTTGCAGGTGCACATCTCCGGACTAGGACCACTAAGAGATTCAAAGAGTGGAATTTTATGGAAAAAAAGATGATCTTTTGTGTGATTAAACAAGTCTTTTAAAGGTCCAAGCGCAAGACTTGTGAAGAAGCCACACTAAGTCACTCAACTGGAATCTTGAAACCACTTTAAATTAAAATAAATTAGGCCCATCACTTTTCTCCTGAGAAATGAAGAGGAGATAACCTCACTGTGAAAAGAGACAAAACATTTTTCTTTTTGCTTGTTAGATCTAACCTGCCAGGGACCATGCTCCACACTTTTCAAACTGAACTCTTCTGTTGGGGAAAACAGAATGTTATTTTCTGGTAGATTTTATCCTGCTATGAGAACAATGTCAGTTGGCCTACTCCAGATCCGGTCCTTTACATCCTGAATTATGAATCCCTCCGCAGCAGAACAAAAACATACATTTTAACAGCAATGTGGCAAAAATATGCCATACAAATCAGCTTCAAATTCGAGAGATTGATGATAGCGTATCAATAGACGCTATGTGCTTTTATAGGCAGCATGCCATGTTGGTGTTTCTGCTTGTGTTCAATGGCCATGGGAAATATTCGGGATAGTGGAACCACTTGTCTAAATTAACTGCACTATTTATTGGGAATGGAAGACTGTCTGTGTCACAAAGACATGCATACATGTAGAGAAAGGTTCGAATACTTAGAAACCTGGATATGCTCTATACAGGAAACCTCTGTGCTACTCTGGCTGAATTTTCAATTAATCAGTATTTGTAGAGCGCAGCACTCCCACCCCAGGGGTATCTGGGCGCTGAAGATGCAAAGAGGAGAATACATTCACCACTCTCACTGCTAGGGAGTGCGACAATCTTCAAAATGATTACTGTGCCACATTTCTAGTGTGTCTCACAAAAGGACTTACACATGGTCCATGACACTTACTTTAAGACACTAGAGGGAGAATAAAGAGATGTCAGACGTGTGTGGTTGATCATGCAGTGCCTGTCTACGCTCCATGTGTCAGCCAATTGGGGGAATAAGGCAGTCCAACATCCATCACAGTGCTGGGCTTTCCAGCTCCAAGTGTTGTGAGGCACATGGCCATCAACCAAACTGGGCAGACTGGCTACAGAGGGGAACTCATACCTGCACCACCTCTATGGGAGGAGGGTAGGTTAGACCTGTCGATGGCCACCAGAGCACTGGCTGTGAAGGTGGCAGAGCGTCACAGAGATCCTGGAATGGGAAAATATGTTAAATCATGAAATACCATTATGGAAGGGAACTGGTCTGAAAGAGAAGATGAAACTGGAATGCTTCCGATGCTGAGCTCTCATTGGTACACCCAGGATTGAGGATATAGCGGACAAAGGGGGGAATGAATACCTTCTCATAACTAAGAAGAATACGAAATGGCACAAACATAATCCGAAAGGTACACAACTTAAAAACACCTTTCTAAAAAAAAATAATCGGGAGAATATATTTCCCCCGTTGAGGCCAGAGGCAATGTCTGGCGGGAATAGTCGAAATAAAGCCATTTTTTACTTCAAAAATCCTGAATCTGGTCTGTTGGCATGTACACACATGAATGGGCTGGCAACAAGATGACCACTAAGCAAAATGCAGGATAACGAAAGGGCCTTTCTTCCATGCCACATGGGATGCAAGTATTTTGCTAAGAGATCTCTCAACCATACCACAAAAAAGTCCCACTTTTATCGCAGTACATTCGCTGGCTATTGGAACAACATGAACATGCCCAAACGGGAACCTGCCCTTTGTTTCCTGGGTCCAATTGTTGCCAATAGAGACTGGTGTGTGAGTGGGGAGGGCACACTGTCCAACTAGCAAGAAATGATGTATGTGATGGATCAGGGTGATGAAAGCAGGGCCTGTCCCCATATGTTTCATAATATTTTGTGACTGTGGGAACCCTAATTTGATCTTCAAAGAACTGGGGTGGCTGTACCTTGGAATTGGGAAATGGTTGACATATGTGAACATATTCTGAAGCATGCTTAAAAGATTCTCGAACTAATCAAGGGGTCAACTTGTATTTGTGGAAAAATCACCAGAAATACCTTTTAAGAACTAAGAACTCATTAAAAGATCATCTAAAAAGTACAGATATGTCTTTTCCTTTTAAAAAAATATGTAAAGAGGTAGAGTCGGGCCGCTCCCAAATAATCCTCTAAGTTATCACTGATCTGGAAATTAATTCATACAACGAACTGTTCTGCCCGCACCGTAGCAGCCAGAAGAGGAGCTGAAGGAGATTATCTCAAGCACTCAACTCTGGACCTCTTGCTTCCTGGCTCCAAATGGAATCTATCTTCCTAGCTCCTTTATGAGTCTCTGCTGACTGATGCTCTAGTCTGCCTTCGGATGTCTTTTCTAGAGGTGAGAGGTACACCCTTGCTAAGCCTACCGCCGAAACCTACACACGAGATTACCCCGCTGCCACGTGCCCGTCGTTGCCTTGCGGTGGTCAAACTGGCCCACAAAGGCTCAAGTGTGAACATCTGCTCCTGTGGAGCGACTCGCGCTTTTAGAGCAGATTGCTACGTTTTAGGTATCCATACTTTCCACCTTAAACTTAGATATTTCCAACTTGCCCCCTTGGAGCTGGAACACTCATAATGTGTAAAACAGCTGGCTGGAGGTTACAAATGGGCCAGGGACATTGTAGGCCCAGTGCTGACACTGTGAGGACCTTAACTTCTTCCAGGAAGATGTGGAAGTCCTTCTGGCAAAGGTAGACAGAACTCGTGCTTACCGCTTCCAAAGATCATATGAAAAATAGCTCCTGTTGCGAAATAGAGTACAAGTTGGCGTGGGGAGAAAGTCTTGCAAGTAGGATATCTCTACCTCCAGTAATGTGGAGGATGGCTGTTTTCACATTATTAGCACTTCCATTGCCTCAAATGTTGAGAAGCAGAAATCCATTGCTGATCACCGCTACTGGTCTGGAACCAGATATCAGATCATGGGGCTTCCATCAAGAAATACCCTTAAAGTGCCACAACGCACACCTGCAGCAAAATTCAGGCCCACAAAAAAACATCTTGAACTCAGCTAAAAGTTGGGCTTGTCCATAAATAAAGGGATAAAATACCTATTTCCTACAAAGATCCCCCAGCTGACGCAGAGTGTTAAAGTGAGATATTTCATACTGGACAGTGACACCAAGGAACAGGTTTTGAACATAAAATGGATTCTAGCTCATAGAAGTGTACTGTGCTCTCTGATGCACTTGGGGCGAAACGTGTCCATCCGCTTCGGGAGCCCGTCTCCTCTGCTGGCCCAGCGGCACTGGGGTACTGCAGGCGGGGCCAGCTCTTCCGGGTCACAAGCCACCATAGGCCGAGGTCAGGCTGGGATTATCGGAAGAAACGCTGTTTTACAAAAGGCTGGAGACGCGCGTCTGATACCGGGAACAGCGCTTCATCCGTACCGAACACCAGCTAAGCTGCAGCTGCGGGAGAGATGTCAGTCGACAGGCAATTGTACGCCTTAGTAATCATATGGGAGGAGAATTGATATTATGAACACATGAGGAAATGAGCCGGGACGAAATAAAGCAGAACTCGTTGTGCTTTTGATATGTGCTCGGGCAGCCTGCCAATGCGATCGCAACGTGTCATGTAACTGAGCGGCCGATCCACTCTTCGTGACCAGTTACCACGTTACCGTAGCATCCCCAGAGACACGCCACGGCCGAGATGCACCCCGCGCTTCTTTCACAGAGGCTGGGAAACACTTTCGGCTTCTTAAAAGTCCAATCCAGTCATCTCACAAACCGTGTACGCGGAAAATAACCGCAAACCCTAAAGTTCACAGTAATCCCTTATTTTGTTTGCTTCCAGTGTGTATGCGGGGCTAGCCCACTGCCACCGGGGAGCTTTAAAGGATTATCCGAGCTGGGATGCTAGAATGGGGAAACGTATGTTTTCAGCCTGTTCTTCAATCAATCAATCAATCAGTTATTTGTTAAGTGCGCTACTCACCAAGTAGGGTCTCAAGGCACCAAGGTAGCACAGTTTTGGAACAATGCTAGTGTAACTATTTGGAAGTTATCACGAAACGCCAGGGACTGGTAAACCATGGGTGGGCAGGGATCAGAGTTGGGGCATTCTCAGCTTTTGCTAGGCGCTCTATCTGGTGGTGCTTCAGACTGAAGTGCTGGATTTATAGAGGCATACCTCTGCTGCCTGCCCCTGGCAGACCCATGCCCAGAAGGAAGCACTGGGAGAATTAGCATGACCCTTTACCCACCAAGCCCTGACTTGTATGGGTGTGTAGAAGCATGTTTTATTTTATGTGGAATCCATCTTGTCTCGTTCATGTTTTATGATATTCAATGATGACAAAAGCCTGCAAAATGTGCCCAAGAGACAAGCAGAAATGGATGTGGGTGGGAAGGGAGGCAGACCCACAAATCTGCATGGTGAAGGACCAGGAAGGGAATGGAGAATGATGCAATGGGAGTGGGAGAGGGCACCGTCCACCTGCTGAGGCAGATGTGGAAAGACTAGAGAGCGACAGGGCTGTAAAGAGCTTCCGCACTCATGGTGGAGGCTCCGCAGCTGTTGTGGGATCTCCACAATGAGAAACTGCAATGCGGAGGCTCTTTGTGAATCCGACCCTCAGTCTACCCTGGTGCTGCAAGCCACAGCAACTCTGTGCAGTGTAGAAGGTGCCTGCAAAATGTGACTGACTGTTACCCAGCCCCTCTGGCCAAAAAGAAGGCAAAAGGTAGCCTGGAGCTCAGAGTAACTGTTAACACATACCTCTTTACACCTCCGAGCGGGTTACGTAATTCCTCTGTTGAGTCTGCCTAGAACCGAAAGGGTCCTAGCGCACAGTCTCACAACTCTAGAGTGTGTTACTGATGTAGAAAGAAACATCCAGTGGCTACTTGAGTAGTGCACAAGAACTCATTAATGTCCCATGCAGAATGACAAAGCCAAGTGGAATAGATCAGTTACTTTGGAACACCATAACAATTGAGTGAGTAATTACATTTGTCATTTTGGCCTAATTTTAACCAGAAAAAAAATTGTTTTTAATAAACTGATCTTGGAACTTTACTGGGTGGTTTCGTGTCACGCTTGCACTGCTAGCCAACAACACACATCCTTACAGTAGCCCGTCTCGGTGCTGCTCTGAGGGGTAGGTGAGACTGTCTTACAAAAACAGTGCTGGCCTGACTAGGCTAGCAGCGAGGTTTGCCCAGTAAGGGGGGGAGGGAGAGGGTCTGCCCCACTAGGAAACCAGTCCTCCTACACACGATGTAATGTAACTTCAAAAGGACATTTATTAAATATTTTCTTAAACATCTTCGTTGATACATTTTCATCTCCTAGTTCCTGAGATGGAATTTTATCATTAAGATCCATTCACCTTTTAAGAGAATTTATGATTACTTGTTTTTCTGGACAAGGCGTTTCTCTCAGCCAATGGGCTTCACCCTGTTGGTGAGCTTGGGGCTCTTTCAAGGCTTAGTTGGGTGAACTATGTGTTAGTTCCATGAGGGGGTAACGAGAAAGGGGAGCTGCTAATGCTGGTGTGGGACAAACTGATCTGTGAGATGGAACTAACAGAACGCAGTCACATGTTCACAAGATGGATGCGAGGTGCTTACTGTCTTGAAGCAAAGACTTCCGGTGTGCTCTGCGCTGCCAAAGAGAAAAATATTAAGCATTCCAAGAATGAGTTATGGAAATGGCAGAACATTTTAAGATAGAGACAGGAGGTGGACCTCGTCTGGGTATGGCATCCTTACGTAGTCTAAGCTCTGTCTCAATTAATGTAGTTTACTCAGCCATCAACCTACTCTTGAATTGCTTCCTGGCTAATTTCTATCCAATTTCATTATTTTTGTCCCTGCCACAATTTCCCTTTGGTTCCTGTCTTGTTTTTCTGTGTTTCTGATCTAGTGGTCCCTTCTAACTCCCTGCGTTTCTGCCCAAATATACTATTTCTGCTCCCCAGTCTCCTTTTTGCTTTTTATTTTACTTGCTGATTGCTTAAGCTTCCTTTTCCCTCTTCCAGCCTCTAGTTTACCTCTCAGGTCCATGTCTCTTGGTTGTTACAGCTTTCAGGCTCCTTGTGCCTGTCCTGACCAGGTTAGTCTCCAGCTTTACGCACCTCGCCTGTCCAGGAGGTAGTATTTCTCTGCTTATCCTGCCTTGTTCGTTTTAAAGGTACAAATTGATACCTTGAACTTGGATGTCCAATACAGTTACCAGATTCTTCGAATGTACCTGCTGAATTCAGTTTCAAGCACTGTCCTTTTCAGGGGCGGCTCCTCCATAGGAGTGGATGAGAGTCGCCGTCCCCCCCGCCCATCCCCCCCAGCACTGGCAGCTGCAAACCTTTTACTAAAAAACGACAATAAACTATGTTTATTAGCGTTTTTTAGTAAAAGGGGCAGGGCCACGGGGTGACGAGCACTGAGGGGGAGTGCTCACAGCGCGTGCGTGTTTAGCCGGCCAAACACCCATGCGCACAGGGCTCTCTCCAGCCCAGCAACACAGTGGCCAGGCTGGAGAGAGCCTGCACAGGCTCCCCAGTCTGCCTGGGATGGCCCTGGCTGGGCGCTCCCAGCTAATCCTGATGCATTGGCCGCAGGGAAGGCTGGGAGCCTGCGCCTGCATGCAGACAGCAGAAGAGCAGAGCGGGGCGCAGCAGTGAGAAGGTACGTGTTTGTTTATTTATTTTTTATTTCCCTCCACCCCCGCTAGCCGTCCATGGTCCTTTTGTTTTGCAAAGTCTCAAGGTTGTATTTCTGTGCTTTCTGCTTTTATGGTGCCTATTCACACTTGGAGCAAACTCCTCTCTCGTACTCCTGCAACTTCCTCCTACAGCTTCCTGGTGTCTTGAGATTTTCACAGGAGAACTATTTTGTCCTCTCCTGTGCACTATCTTCCTTGTAACCTCCAGGGTTTGGCTACTGGATTCCAGGAGGAAATCCTATTCCCATCATTTTTGTGCCACATGTAGTTTTAAATCCGTTTATTTTCACTCTGAGATATGACTTTCTTAGAAATGTCCACAGTGCGGCTGCGACAGACGGTCTTTTTCATAGATGAAAGTATGATCCATGTCTGAGCTACAGGATCCGGATGAAGAATTACTTCTGTAGTCTCCTCTTCTATGGAGCGCCTGCTCCTGTTTCCTTACGCTGCTTGTGCATATTGCTTGCCTGCTCCTCTGCACATCATCTGCTGCTCTGTAGTCTGCAATTACTTGAAGGAAATTGGTGCCCCCGCCTGAACTCCTCCGCAGGCAGATAAAGAAACCAGGGCTGCAAGAAAGCATGCTAACAAAATGTTCGCAAGCTTAAACAATATCAGGCCTCCTGTTTCTGCGGTCAGTGTTCTTCAAGGTGTCTGTCTCTGTAACTGCACATGCATCACCTCCCAGTCAATGGTAGAAAGGTAGTGCAGGCGTGTTTCCAATTTGGTTCATATTTTGATAAACATGTTCCACATACTGCCTGCTGGTTAATGTAACACTATGGGCCATATGTACAAACGCATTTTCCCATTGACACAGAATGGGAAAAACCCTTTGCTACATCTGGCCCTATATCTGGTTTATTGTGTATAGTGCAGACCATGCTGCCTTCTGTCACTCCATGTCATGTCAGTAAGGGTCGGGGTGCAGTAACCCGGAATCCACCCTTCATCAGGGGGTGCCTTTCCACTCACGCAGAGATATCTGATGGCACTGGTAAGGAAGAAAGACTTATCATTTAGCTAAAGATGCAAAGTCTTAAACACAGCTAGTAGCACTTTGGCTCCTAGGCTAGTCTCTCCATATGGATTCTCTCATGATTATGTGAATGTGGAATTAAAGGAAAGAATGAACTTGAAGATAACCTTCCTCAGGAGAGTGTTCAACCTCCTGCAATAAATGAAACAAGTACATCAGGCCCACTGCGTGGTGGAAGAAACAGACAGTGCTTAATTTGTGAAAAAATAATTATATATATATATTTTTTTTTTTCTCTTTTTTTTTTTTTTTTTTTTAAGTGCCAGGGCTCCAGGTATTTCATAGGTTTCCACTACAGCGGGCACCACCCCTAGGTCCTGTCATTGCTGCCAAATGGCAGAGCCAGCATTACCTACTAATATTCTCGCTCAACTATGACATTTTGGAACATTCCGGGTTATTTCAAACTGTAGGGATGGCCTTAAAGTGTTTTGCTTTGTCAATTTTTAAGTATATTAAATAGTTGAATGCTTCTTTGATGTGCTCTGATAAAAAAAATAGACACAGCGCCATCACGTGGTGGACACTCATAAATGTGTACAGGCGTTTAGAAATAAGTGGCAGTGCTGAGCACCGGTAACTACCGGCACAAATTAAGCACTAACAGCAGACCAGTTCTATCAGTGTGCAGTACCGTTGCGCCCCACATGTTTGAGACACATCTAAAAGATTTCGGGCCCAGTATCGCTGTGTTGGAGGAGGACCAGGAGGGTCAAATCTGATATCACTGAACAGTCATGGATCTTGGAATTTTCAAAGTATGGCCTTAGTGAGCTGATAGACTTCTGAATGATGCATTTGAAAATACTACAGAGGAAAGGATCAAATCCGGGGCCTGGGATTCCGTGGAAAGTCCTGGCAGAGCCCCTCTGAGTTTTAAATGGACCAGGAGCTCTCACGTTTACAGTACGGCGGCGGTGGATGTTCAATGGCAAGATTATTCGTAAAGATCGTGATCATTTGTGATTTATCTTTGATAATGGTTGTGTTTTTCAATACTTTTGCAAAGTTAGGTTCATTGTACTTTACTGTATTCTGTAGCCTTGCAGGTTGCACACAAAAAGCACTTTCAACTGTTTAATACTGGCAGCGGCGTAGCATCAGTCCCTGCAGACCCCGCAAATGGGGGCGGGCACCAAACTTAACATGAAAGCCAGCAGCACATTTCTACCTACTCTAGAGTTACTGAATACGTAAGATACAGAGATCAAAACATATTAAGTGATACCAGACAGATGAAACACTGATCCCTACAATAGAGTTACGAAAAAGGTTACCTGCTACGCACACCATCATCCCATGACTTACTCTGACATGCACATCTGGGCTTTCCTCACACAGTGAATTCAATCACTTTACATTCGCTTCTTGTCCCTCAGGCTACAATTCCCTCCACTGCTATTTGAATCATAGCCATTTGCTCTGTGAATTCAATCATGCTGTGCTTTCCCTTCTCTAGTAACCTCAGCATTGTGCTTCTTGAATCACCCCCACAAGCTCGGTCTGCACCAGAGCTGTCTGATTTCCATCACTCTGTGATCCCAACTCCGTTATCAGCCAAACGCTTGTACATCCTCTTACCAAAGCCTGTAGAATAGCTATATGTCCATTCTTAACCTCAATCTCGTAAGATTTAATAAACTCTATGCCTTCTCAATTATGTTTTGCCCTTTCCCCAAACCCCCCTTAATTTTACCAGACAACTGCTGTTTATTTTACACCTCCTTTCCCTTGTGTGATAGTCCTCCTGTGTCACATTCAGCACCACAGCATCACTTCTTCTTGGCCCTCGCCGTAATCATAGGCCCTTGAGCTTAGCCCCCATTCTACTTTGGCATCATTTACTCCTGAGAAGCCCTCACAGTCACTCCTGCACCTTTTTTTGTAAGACTTTCCTGTTATGTTTGAACTTTGCCAAAAGATAAATTAACAGCACTCGATTAGGTAAAAATGTCATCTTTCATATTAATCAATTATTCTTTAATTCTAAAAATCAGGCCTGACACTTTTCGGAAGGGAATGTCCACTGCATAATATACAGGAGGGATCCCCTGCCACGAGTGACTACAAGAGAAACTGATATCCTCACCTACTTCGGCTTGGGTGTTAGGTTAATGTAGCGTGTAGGCAGAGGCTAGGCCTGATACTGACCAAGTGAGGTTGAAGGCCGGTCCTGTGACCTGGGGGGGGATCAGAGGGCGCAGGGGACAAAGCGTGTTATCGCAGTGAACAGAAGATTACTGTCAGTGTCATACATGAAATACAAAAAATGGTGGTGGCAGTATACCATGCTTTGAGATTAACAGCATGACCAGACATTAATTGGAGTCAGAGAGAGAGTAATATTCCAATGGTAGGTGAATATCCAGAACCAGAATCTTGCAGGAACATCCTATCTGTAGGTCAAGTGTGTGTAGCCCGTAGTATGTGTGTGCCACTGTGTGTATGAGTGAGTTCTAGAGCCAGTGGGATCCATACTCCATGAACCTGGTTGTGGCATGGGTGCAAGGAAGAGGAGGAGAGCTTCCCCAGACAGTGGAGGTTCACGGTCTCTATTCCTGCTGCTAGGGGATAGGGATCCAGACATTGGAGTGAGGAAGATGGAAACGGTGCTACCTTTAGAAACTCCATGAAGACTTTGCTTGTAAGGGGCAGCTGGTTATTTCTTTCTGAGCACTGCCATCTGGTTGATGGAAGGGGTGGACTGCAGGTCCTGCTGCGCAAGATGAAGAGGGTTCTAGGTCAGGTTTGCCCTTTTGTCTGTCCCCATTACGATCCAGGAAGGCTGATGGCAGTGAGGTGCAGAAACCTCACACCACTGTGCCTAGGTTGCAGGTGTTAGAATGTGGAGACAGCACCAGTCTTCCCTGCTTTGAGAACTATTACTTTACACAAAGGCTGTGGGAGGAGCCACCTGGACAGGACACTTGAAAGAGCCAACTCAAGTGGGTTCTGAAGTATGAGATAGCGGACCCCACCCCCAATCTAGAAAGTATGATTAATGTGGAACCCAAACCATATCACTTTGGTCCAGTTCCAATCTCTTTTTGAACAAGGAACGAATAAACGCGCAGTATTGGAACTGTAGTGAGACCAGAGCTGGTCCGACAGCCGTTCTCCTCGCAGTCACGGGACGTCGTCTGAAGTCTGCGCATTCTTGCTAGATGGGTCTGTCTAGAACCTAGAAGACAGCTTCCTTGCTGAGAGAGAGGAGACTGGTTGGCCTTGCAGGAGGAGAGACCGTGCATTAGGAGAAACCTAGTTTGTTCCTGGTCCGAGGAATACTGAGAGGAAGTGAAATGCATGAAAGCAAAGCCATGAGCGGCCTGTACTTGGCCCAGTTTGCAGAGCCATAGTAGGACAAGCCCCAGGAAACCAGAAGCAAAGTACCTCAATCCAAACACAGATGGGGCCTAGTAACCCCTGTCGGACGGTGCTCCTCGCTCACAGGCTCTGATAAGCACATTTCAAAGATCAAACTTGGGCATGCAGCATGTTATTACCTGGGCATCCATGGTATCATCACAGTAACATCCTTGGTACAGTCACTTTGGAATCCATGTGATCATCCATTTGGCATCCCTGTCATCATCACTTAAGCAAACTTAAATCAGAGTTGAGTATTCCAAGCAACCTTCAATCACCGGCCTTGTCTAACTCATAAGAATGTGGGCCCCACCTCTCAGAGCTGCATCTGTATTGGTGTGGCGTCCCTGCTCTCATCCGAGCTGGGCCCAGATATTATCAGAGTGGAGCTTTCATCCCATCAGCTATCAGTCAGATGTATCCGTTCTCAACGGAGGATGACAACCCCACTCTCGGCATTAACAGGCGATCACGCTCTGGGTTAAGGGAAACTACTGTCAACCGAGTCAGACACACCAGAGATGGAAACCATGCTCTCATCCACATCTGGACTTTCAGTTCTCATGGGAGGTGAATAACTGTGCTACCACCAAAGCTGGGTTGTACTGTTGTACATTCCATGCCTCATCAAGAGTTGGGCCACAGATACTCTCAACAGGTGCCTAACATTTCTGTTGTCTTTGAGTGGAACGACCAGCTCTCGGAGTAGAAATGCCCTGTTCATCAGAGTTGGGTATTTTGCTCCCGTCAGAGTTGAGCATCCTGGCTCCCGTCAGAGTTGGGCACTTTGATAGGGAAAACCAGTTCTCCTCAGAGCTGGGTAAAGCAGCTCTCACAGAGTGTAGCATTGCTACTCTCATCCAGGATAGGGCTGGCTCTTAAGAGTAATCTGGCAGTACCTAAAGGGCTGGTCTGACATGTCAATGGGTGGGCCTGGTTCTCACTGACACCTTTTTCTTGAACTTGATTAATCCTTTTCTGATTTTCTCTTATTTACGACCTGCAGCCTTGAAAAAGCCCTAGGTGAATGCACCACATGGGTCGAAGCACGTGTCGGCTGTTCTCTCATGCTTTCTTCAGCACAATTATAAGCTTGGAATCAATAAACCGCTTTGGATAAGGTAACAAAATTTGATGGACTATTGTTTTTCAACATTCTTAGAAAAATCTTCAACCAAATCTTCAAAAAAAATTGATCTAAGTGGGTTCTCAACTCCTGTACTCTTTGAGGACTATTTACCCTGGGGAAAACTAGTCCAAACCCCCACTTGATTACCCACTGCCTTAGCTCATAACTGTGGGCATTTGTCAATGGAAAGGAGCATTGGACCTTGACCATTTAAATCAGAGATGCAAATGTGGGCTGCATTTTTAGCTATCTGTTTCGCTAATGGGAGCCACTTATATTCTGGAGCCCGGGCCTATTTTCTTGTCACCCAGGATCATATCTTGGACCAGGCTTTTACACAATGACCTTTGACCTGCTACCCAATATTGCCTCACTTTAGTCCAGTACTAGTATACAAAGCTTGCAGAACCCAAGGGACTCATCATCCCTTATGACTGTGTGCACCATCCCCACCCCATTATCACTGTCAGTTCATCCTAAAAGGAGCATCTTAAGGATTTGGGGGGTCCTGGTCCAAACGTATCCTGGGGTCCCATATCGGACCAGCTTTGACTTCATGATCCAATTTCAGCTCTTTCATGCTCTCTTTAGCCAGGTCACTGACAGTGCACAGACACACATGTGCAAATTCTAAATGTGCTTACATCGGATATTTAGGGGTAGTGGGGTGTTTTGTTTTCAATATTGGTAACATAGCAGCAGCTCCCTAATATTATTTCAAATAATGTTTGTGACACCCTTCCATTTCTCATACGTGAGGGCCTGTTTTCATCTTTAAAAAAAACAAAAAACTTTTTATGGATGTTGCATGAAACATAAAACCACATTTCTCTGCAAAATATCTGTAAGACTCTCGCCCATCACTTACAGTAAAACAAAAATTAAACAAGAAAGGTATTTAGACACCTATTTAAGATTTATTAATTACTTTCACCAGGGTAAAAGATTCTGCAGACTCAGCGGGGGGCCCTGGGCCAACGCACACTTTGCTCATGCCTTAAAGCGCCTCTCATCCTCAGCTCCTCACAACCGCCCTCACTGCACTTGCATATGACCGTCCACGCTGCCTTTAGACAGTCTTCCTGCAGCGGAGGCACTTTTCTGGGTTTGAGACGGCAGACACACCGGGGGGGGGGGTCTAGGGGGTTCAGCTACATCTCTCGGTTGCGATGCCGAGGGAGGGGCAGGTACCATCCTCTGCACGGGCAGTATGTAAACATTCCCACAGCTCTGCTGTCCCACCCAGCCCCAGGTGGCATGGATGCCAGGCGTGTGCCCAACCTCAAAGCCCGGCCTGTTGATACATTCTCGGAGGAGCCAGGGGCCGCTCTTTAACTGCCCCTCAGAAGCAGATCTTTAAACCCCAAGTTGCCCACGGAGCGCAGGCGTCCTGCAGACCAGTCCATACCTCGCATGTACATTATACCGGATCCCCTTCCAAAGTTGCTATGCGACTCAAGGAGCAGCCATCGGAGCGCTATGTGTGGCGTGAAGCCGGGGCAGCGCACCGGGGGCTGCATCTCTGATGCGCACGCAGAGGTGTGCAACGCGCCCAATACCAACCCGGCAACGCCAGCCCAAGCCCCGAAACTTACCTGGGCGCGCGCAACCCAAACACCTACAGAGCGGCGCAGGGCAGCGGTGCCCGGAGATGCCCGCGCCCCAAGCGGCGTCCACCCCGGCAGCCCCGCTGACCAGCCTCGCCACTCCGGCGAGAACGCGGCGAAGAACTGGAGCAAATCATCAAAAAGGAGCGAGTATCCCGGCGATCCGGGGACCATCGGGCAGCGCCAGCGGTCTAGGGATGCAGCATCCCCCGGGTCTCGGCGGCCACAGCCCCCCACATCCACCCACCGGAGGCGCCAAACTTCACCCTCAGCGCGGGCAGCGCCAGGAGAGGCAGCAGCGCTCCCGATCCAGCAGCGCCCCCTCCTCCCCTCACGGACACGCCCCCTCACCCTCACAGACACGCCCCCTCGCCCTCACGGACACACCCCCTCACAGGAGTCCCCTCGCCCTCACAGACACACCCCCTCACAGGAGTCCCCCCCACACCCTCACAGACACCCCCCCTCGCAGAAACCCCCTCACCCTCACGGACACGCCCCCTCACCCTCACAGACACGCCCCCTCACAGACACGCCCCCTCACCCTCACAGACACACCCCCTCACAGGAGTCCCCTCGCCCTCACAGACACCCCCCCTCGCAGAAACCCCCTCACCGACACACCCCCTCGCAGAAACACCCTCACAGATACACCCCCTCGCAGATCCCCCCTCACCGGCACATCCCCTCACCCTCACAGGCACATCCCCTCACAGACGCCCCCTAACCCTTACAGGCACATCCCCTCAGACACCCCTCTTCACCCTTACAGCCACCCCCCTTACCCTCACGAACACCCCAACCCTCACAGACACACCATACCCTCACAGACACCCCCCTCACACAACACCCCATACCCTCACAGACACCCCCCTCACACAACACCCCCCACCCTCACAGACACCGCTCCACCCTCACAGTCACACCCCTCCTGCCCTCACGGACACCGCCACACCATCGCAGACACCCCCCCACACCCTCGACACCCCCCGACACAACCCCCCACCCTCACTGACACAACCCCCCACCCTCACTGACACCCCCATACCTTCACAGACACCCCCCTCACACAACACCCCCCACCCTCACAGACACCCCATACCCTCACAGACACCCCCCTCACACAACACCCCATACCCTCACAGACACCCCCCTCACACAACACCCCCCACCCTCACAGACACCCCTCCACCCTCACAGTCACACCCCTCCTGCCCTCACGGACACCGCCACACCATCGCAGACACCCCCCATAACCTCGACACCCCCCCTGACACAACCCCCCCACCCTCACTGACACAACCCCCCACCCTCACTGACACCCCCATACCTTCACAGACACACCCTACCCTCACGTACACCCCCCACCCTCACAGACACCCCCACCCTCACAGACATAGCCCCTACCCTCACGGACTCATCCCCACACCCTCATATTCACCCCCAACCCCTTGCGCACGGGCAAGACGGGGCTCGCCTGACACCGCCGGCCCAAGATCCGCGGAACAGGACGGGGCGATGCAGCAGAAATCACTGGTGCCTGGCAGTGACGGGCAGCCTGGGAGAGTGCAGGGTGTGAAGAGAGACAGACAGGCAGCCTGGGAGAGTGCAGGGTGTGAAGAGACAGTGACAGGCATCCTGGGAGAGTGCAGGGTGTGAAGAGACAGTGACGGGCAGCCTGGGAGAGTGCAGGGTGTGAAGAGAGACAGGCAGCCTGGGAGAGTGCAGGGTGTGAAGAGAGACAGACGGGCAGCCTGGGAGAGTGCAGGGTGTGAAGAGAGACAGACGGGCAGCCTGGGAGAGTGCAGGGTGTGAAGAGAGACAGACAGGCAGCCTGGGAGAGTGCAGGGTGTGAAGAGAGACAGACAGGCAGCCTGGGAGAGTGCAGGGTGTGAAGAGACAGAGACAGGCAGCCTGGGAGAGTGCAGGGTGTGAAGAGAGACAGACAGGCAGCCTGGGAGAGTGCAGGGTGTGAAGAGACAGTGACAGGCATCCTGGGAGAGTGCAGGGTGTGAAGAGACAGAGACAGGCAGCCTGGGAGAGTGCAGGGTGTGAAGAGAGACAGACAGGCAGCCTGGGAGAGTGGAGGGTGTGAAGAGACAGACGGGCAGCCTGGGAGTGTGCAGGGTGTGAATAGACAGAGACAGACAAGCCTGGGAGAGTGGAGGGTGTGAAGAGACAGTGACAGGCAGCCTGGGAGAGTGGAGGGTGTGAAGAGACAGTCACAGGCAGCCTGGGAGAGTGCAGGGTGTGAAGAGACAGTGAAGGACAGCCTAGGAGAGAGTGCAGGGTGTGAAGAGACAGTGACGGAAAGGCTGGGAGAGTGCAGGGTGCGAGGAAACAATGACGGCAGCCTGAGGGAGGGTGCAGGGTGTGAAGAGACAGTGAAGGACAGCCTAGGAGAGAGTGCAGGGTGTGAAGAGACAGAGACAGGCAGCTTGGGAGAGTGCAGGGTGTGAGGAGACAGTGGCAGGCAGCCTGGGAGAGTGCAGGGTGTGAAGAGACAGTGACAGGCAGCCTGGCAGAGTGCAGGGTGTGAAGAGACAGTACCGGGTAGCCTGAGGGAGTGCGGGGTGTGAAGAGACGGTGACGGGCAGCCTGGGAGAGTGCAGGGTGTGAAGAGACAGTGACGGGCAGCCTGGGAGAGAGTGCAAGGTGTGAGTAAACAGTGAAGGGAAAGCCTGAGGAAGAGTGCAGGGTGTGAAGAGACAGTGACGGGAAGGCTGGGAGAGTGCAGGGTGTGAGGAAACAATGACGGCAGCCTGAGGGAGAGTGCAGGGTGTGAGGAGACAGACGGGCAGCCTGGGAGAGTGCAGGGTGTGAAGAGACAGTGAAGGACAGCCTAGGAGAGAGTGCAGGGTGTGAAGAGACAGTGACGGGCAGCCTGGGAAAGAGTACAGGGTGTGAAGAGACAGTGACGGGAAGGCTGGGAGAGTGCTGGTTGTGAGGAAACAATGACGGCAGCCTGAGGGAGAGTGCAGGGTGTGAAGAGACAGTGACGGGCAGCCTGAGGGAGAGTGCAGGGTGTGAAGAGACAGTGACGGGCAGCCTGAGGGAGAGTGCAGGGTGTGAGGAGATGGTGACGGCAGCCTGAGGGAGAGTGCGGAGTGTGAAGAGACGGTGACGGGCAGCCTGAGAGAGAGAGTTCAGGGTGTGAAGAGACAGTGACGGACAGCCTGAGAGAGAGTGCAGGGTGTTAAGAGACAGTGACGGGCAGCCTGAGGGAGAGTGCAGGGTGTGAGGAGATGGTGACGGCAGCCTGAGGGAGAGTGCGGAGTGTGAAGAGACAGTGACGGGCAGCCTGAGGGAGACTGCGGGGTGTGAAGAGACGGTGATAGGAAGACTGAGGGAGAGTGCGTGGTGTGAAGAGACGGTGACGGGCAGCCTGAGAGAGAGAGTGCAGGGTATGAAGAGACAGTGACGGGCAGCCTGAGGGAGAGTGCAGGGTGTGAGGAGATGGTGACGGCATCCTGAGGGAGAGTGCGGGGTGTGAAGAGACGGTGACGGGCAGCCTGAGAGAGAGAGTGCAGGGTATGAAGAGACAGTGACGGGCAGCCTGAGGGAGACTGCGGGGTGTGAAGAGACGGTGATAGGAAGACTGAGGGAGAGAGTGCAGGGTATGAAGAGACAGTGACAGGCAGCCTGGGAAAGTGCAGGGTGTGAGGAGACGGGAAGCCTGGGAGAGAGTGCAGGGTGTGAAGAGACAGTGACGGGCATCCTCAGGGAGAGAGTGCAGGGTGTGAAGAGACAGAGACGGGCAGCCTGGGAGAGTGCAGGGTGTGGACAGTGACAGGCAGCCTGGGAGAGTGCAGGGTGTGAAGAAACAGTGACGGCCAGCCTGAGGGAGAGTGCAGGGTGTGAAGAGACGGCAACGGGCATCCTGAGGGAGAGTGCAGGGTATGGAGAGACGGTGACGGGCAGCCTGGGAAAGTGCAGGGTGTGAGGAGACGGGAAGCCTGGGAGAGAGTGCAGGGTGTGAAGAGACAGTGACGGGCATCCTCAGGGAGAGAGTGCAGGGTGTGAAGAGACAGTGACGGGCAGCCTGGGAGAGTGCAGGGTGTGGACAGTGACAGGCAGCCTGGGAGAGTGCAGGGTGTGAAGAAACAGTGACGGGCAGCCTGGGAGAGTGCAGGGTGTGGACAGTGACAGGCAGCCTGGGAGAGTGCAGGGTGTGAAGAAACAGTGACGGCCAGCCTGAGGGAGAGTGCAGGGTGTGAAGAGACGGCAACGGGCATCCTGAGGGAGAGTGCAGGGTATGGAGAGACGGTGACGGGCAGCCTGGGAGAGTGTGCAGGGATTACTGCTGTGTGGACAGAGACAGTGACATGCTGCCTCTGAGAGCGTGCAATTATTACAGATATGTGACTTGCAGACAATGATGGACACCCTAGAGGAGAGGGCTGGGAGCACTGCTGTGTGAGCAGGCATGATGTCATGTCATCTCTATCAGAGAAACTTGCACGTGCCATTTCGACTACAGCATCCCAGGCATGTTTCTCCTTACTGTCTTGCATAGCATGCACCGTAGAGCTACACTGTCTCTAGGCACTTCTGAGAAAGGTAATCATGATGGCAAAAGGGCATCAGGTTTGTGGTTAAAATGAACCTCACCATGCTATAGTGACCACAGGCTTGACATATTCTGGCATAAGGGGTTTTCAAGCATGACTCATTTCCACCAACTACTTGCACAGGGACATTGGATTTTCAACCACCCATCTGCTCATAAAGGGACATAACTAGACTTCCTGTCATCTGTCTGCACCAGAAGTTACATCACTGGATTTCCCATAATCCATCTGCACAGGAACTGACATCATCCCATCTCCCCACCTAAACCTACTTAATGCTGGCTGCTGCACACACACACAGTGGATGCCCCACTTGGTGTACCAAACGAAAGACTGTCAACACCTGGACCGCGCCCAGCACCAGGAACCCTGTTAGTCACCTCCCCCCGTTCCGCCGCTGTCACTTTCTGGTGCTCCAACCCCAGCTGCCACTCCACATGCTGCTGCCTTGCTGCACCGCAGAATGGCAAGACAGCATTCACCTGCGCGTCCTGCAAGTTTTCATGCATTTACCACACCCAACACTCACCACATCCGCACCTATAGCACTCAAACCCCCTAATCTTTCACACTCACAGTCCTGCAATCACTCACACAAAACTCGACACTCAGATGCATGATCCTCAACACCGGCTTACTCACCCAACACACCACTGAGAGCTGCTGCACAACAATGCCCAGAACCTATGCTTCCTCCAGGAAACCTGGCTGAACCCTGCATCGGCACCTGACATCGCCACAGCCATCCCATCCCCCACACATACACCCGCCAGATCCTCCCCCACCACCCGACTACTACATCACCAGGCAAGACAGACTTCACAAGCCCCGAGGCGTAATCACCATCACCCACAGGAACATCAGCTGCTCCTCCTTCAGGGACACGTCATCCTTCAACATGGAACACCCGTCATTCAAGTTTCACATTCCAGGCAACTTCATCCTAAGCAGCACTTTCATCTACACATCACCAGCATTGTGCACCAGCTTCACAGGTATCATCACAGACTTGCTCATACCACTCGCTTTCAACACTTGCAAATACATTCTTCTCAAACACCTGGACTTCCAACTGGAAGACCAAGCCGGCCCCAACTCAAAAGCACTCTTTGAATACCTTCAAAGTGCAGGCTTCAACCAGCAAGCAAAGGGACCAAATGCCTTCAGAACCCTATTTTTCACCAATTTCAACAAGATCAGATTTGATAAGCCTATAGCAGTCTTCTGGACAGACTGAGCCCTCATCATCGCTGTCCCAGTCCAACGCACACACACCACCGTCAGACCAGCCCAACAAATTGAAAAAGCATAACTGACAAGGACTGGAACACAGCTCTCAACAGCTACGACCAAAACACAGCAATAGCCTCGCCAAAGCCATCAAGAATTACAACAATTGGTTCACCTCTGCTGCCCACTTCTTGCCCCCACAACAAAAATGAGTAATACAACAAGATTTAGGCCCAGGCCAATTGGTACATGGAGGAAGTTGGACTGATGAAACACCACTGCAAACAATTGGAGGGGAAATGGAGAATGAGCTAGGACAATGCAGACAGGAACACGTTCAAATCCACCCCGATATGCTACCCTCAAATGACCCGGACCACCAGTCATACCACTCTGGCAAACCGCATTTATGTCAACAACTAAAGCAAATAAATCTTTGCTGCTGTGAAAGATTTCACCTCAAAAGCGGCAATCTCCAAATCACTCAGACCCTCGCAGGACCTCTGTAACAATCTCTCTCAATACTTTAGCAACAAAATCACTATTATTGACATCAACTTTAACCCGCAACTGAACATGACAGACCTCTACAAACACCTGCCATTGTTATCTAACAACCAATGCTAAATCCGCGGCCCCTCAGCACCCCACAAAAAGACACTGCCACTATAAATTTCATCCACTCAGGGGCCCCATGGGACCACTGCCCCTAAAACACCTACTCCAGAGGTACAACCCATCAGAGGACTTCAACCCATCAGCACCATACTCACACCCATTCTGAATTTCCCCCACCTCTTCTGCAAGCTTGAAAACATACAACTTTTCTCTAATTGCGGAAGAAAACCTCCTCAGACACTTATGTATTCTCCAACTAGACAGCGCTCCTTGCTACCATCCCCGGTCAACGTCTCAGAGAAAATCATCAACAGGCACCTCATCAAATACCTCAATATTCAACAATCAGTCTGGTTTCATACCCAAACACAGCACCAAAACTGCCTTGATCATCACCATGGTTAACATTACTGTGGCTCTGAATAGAAGAGATTCAGAGGCCCTCATCCTCCTGGAGTTCTCGGCAGCAGTTGACATGGTCTTCCACCCCCTTCTCAGATCAAAGCCCACATTACATTACATTGTAAAACAAGGGGACAGACTCCAATGGATCTGTTCCTTCCTTACTAGAGGGACCAAGTTAGTCAGCCTAACAAAGTACACCTCGGACATCCTCGACCTTATCTGCAGAGTTCAGCAAGGGTCCTTCCTCCCTGAGCCCAATTCCGTTCAATGCATACATGATGCCTCTAGCCAGCATCATCTACTCTCACAACATCAATATCATGTTATCTACACTGACAAAATGCACTTATTCTCTGCCTCACGGACAAGACACCCAGCCAAACTGGCTCGGATTCCCAGCTCTCTGCGACTTAGCTCATGAGTCGTTTTTCTCACCCCCAGGGCCAATTTATTTTCCTCCTGGACTCTCTGGGTGGCTGCCTCCTCCATCTTGAGTTTGGCCAGCTGTAGCCACAGCTCTTGCTCAGACCTTCCTGCCCACCAGCTTCTCTGGGAACCGACCTTGGAAGGAGACACTGATGTCTGCTCTGGGTGAGAGTCCCAATTTAGGAGACATGTAATCCCACTCCCCTGTGTGCCGCATCTCTGGACCTGCACCCAGGTCCTAGGTCCTGCTCTTATTACTTCGCACCGTTCCGATCCTCTGCTGCTGTCACCGACTGGTGAGCCATGGCACATGCCCTCGCAGAGTTTTCTGAAGCTCCAAATTCTTGGTGCCTTTCTTGTTTGGAGTTCCCTTTCTTTACAAAATGCCTTGATGTCAACCACAGTGTATCACCCTAGGTTGATGAGCTCAAATTCCATTTCTGCAGGTATGGTCACAGGCAGTCAGGTAAAATGAGAGTGATTTTGGAAAAAGCAAAAGAGCCACTAAAGGGGAATTGAAAAGAAACTTGAATTGGTATCAAATTACCTATCTGGGACTTTACTTTTACACAAAATCACAGTATGGCACTGCACTAATACAAGTCCTAATCCCACCACTACCACCAATGTAGGAAATTGAGTTACTGGTTGGGCGGGGTTGGGTTAAAACCCATCTCAAGCAGAAATCACAATTCCTGTTAGGATGAAATATAAGCAAACCCCAAATAATCTGTGCTTAACCCTCTGGGAGTTTGGCACAAAAGCAGTCAGGCTTAACTTAGAGGCAGCACACAAAAAGTAATAGTGTGAAAACAACAGAAAAATCCGACACTAATTTAGAAAAATAAAGTAACATTTAAATAATTATATAGCACAGTGAGGAACGCTTTGTGAAACAGCCCTTCCCGTAGAGAGAGACACAAAACAATAGAATGAAGGCAAGTGTGAGTGGGTTTTCTCTTTTTGGGAGAAGGCAATGCCCAATTACACTCAGCTAGCATAAAAGTGAGTTTATGGCTCCCAGGGTGCTGAACAGGTCTTCGCCACTCCACCACCATCCTAAAAACAGAAACTTAGGTGGGGACAGTATAAGAACTTTTTAGTGGCATTATTACATGACAGCATCAATCTCTGCTGGGTTACTACTATGAAGAGACACCTGAGGAGTACCAGGCAAGACTGTGGAAGGGGTACTCGTGTCACCTGAGGAAGGACTAAGACACCCTGCTTCCTACTGAATCGTCATAGCTGAAATCCATTCTCAAGGGCCCTGAGGGTGGCTGGTGCCAACCTAGAGGAAGAAGAGGGTTCCAGGACTTTTCCATGAGAATTCACAAGTGTTACACAGTTAGAAAGAGGAAGGCTACAGTACAGTGTGCACTGAGCTGTCTTGGTGAAAACAAGCAGCCCATTTGGAACTCTCCCTTTGTCCTCAATGAGGGGCTGCGAAGATAAGTTCCTCAAAGAAAAGCATTAACTGTAGCATTCAAAAGAAGATATTCCATTTTTAATAAATTTGGTCTTGGGCACTGTGAGAAAATGGTGTGTATTGTATTGTGTGGTTGTGCGACATCACTGTAATACACATACCAGCACCCTTAGGACCTGTAGGCTTTGTTTGTTAAACCTTGGATAACTGTGGCTCTGAGCAGTGACACTTACACAAGGGAACAAATGTTAAGCGTTTAACTAGCACAAAAAACACAACTGAATAAATAATACACAAGACATTCAAGACATCCAACACCAAATTCTAAAAAGAGATTGTATTTTTAGACAGAACGAAAAAGTTCAATTGGAAGATTCCAGAGATATAAAATTTATAAGGTATAATTTACAAGGTATAATAAATTCAAACGTTTACACTTAACTGCAAACAAGCATTGGTAAATTCAACTAGTTTGACACTTGGAAGCTTTTTCAAGAAATATCTGGGAAATTGTCAATACGGTTACTTAGAGTTACTATATGTAACCAATGCCAGTAGGGAGCCAGTTATGGGCACCAACAAGGTTCACAGAAACAGCTACCTCGAATGTAGAAGCAGTCTTCAATCAGTTCCAGACACTTTTATCCCTTTGCAATAGGTTTCTATGGAAGTGGTCCTGATGCAAGGGATACAGCATGCTGAAGATGATCAAGGATGCTGTAGATACGATGCAGATGACAAAGCTCTTTGTCCATGTACTAGGTGAGGTGGCCTTGGCCACAGGGGATGATGTCCCTCAAAGTTCTCTTGGTCGTGGCAGAAGTCCAGTTGCAACAGGGCTACCAGTCACCCGGTATCATGGTTACAGCCAAATCCTTCCCTGGGTGACCAAGCTGCACTCCGATGACTCTCCCAGGTACAGCAGACTCAGGTGTAACTTTAAGCTTCAGGTCTTGGTCTCTGGTGTTGCACAGTAATGAGAAAGAGTGGCTTGAAGATTTGGGGTACCACCACACCCAAACAGGCTTCTTCAGCTGTTGTGTTGCCAACAGATCAGTCCAACTGACCCTTGCTTCGACTGGGCTTCAGCGACAACTTCTCTATGTGCAGAACTCAGCAGTTACTGTCCTTTCTCCTTTGCTAGCCACCAGGTTCAGTACATGAAGTCTACACCGGTTCAGCCTTTCTTTGCTGGTTCCTCGGTGAAGCAGGTCAGTCCTCCTTTGGTCCTCTTCCAGGCCAGTCGGGATCTGAGTTTGAGGTGCCAGAGGTGCTTTTTTATGCTCAGAAAAAGGGTCTCATGGTAGGATGCTGTTAGTGGCCAATGGGCTACCAGGTTCCCTCCCTCCTGTTGACCACTTCCTGTGAAGTATGGCATCTGGCTGTTTCAAGATGCACCATTCTGCCCACTTCCAACATAGCAGAACCCCTCTCTCGGCACCAGCTCTCTAGCCCAAACCAGAAGAATGGCTACCAAGGGGGCTACACGCATCTGGAAAACTGATATGGCCACTAGTTTCCTCTTCCCTGTACCTTGCACCTGTCTTTCTACTTACACAAGAGCAGCCCCTCTCCTAAGTGTCTCCCATTTTCCCTTCAGAGGCAGCTTCTACTTTGAAGCTCAACTTTTGGGGTACCACCCATGTGGCTTCCTGCAGGAGGGAGGTACCACCTCTATCCCATGCAGGCTTCTACTGCCTCAATTCCTGGGATGCATTAGGAGATCATCTCAAAGAGGACAGGAAGCTGTCTCGGGGAAAGGCTCCTTGTGCAGCTGTTTAGCACATCTCCCAGGAGGGCAGAAAGCTGTCTCGGGGACAGGCTCCCTGTGCAACCGTTAAGAGCACAACATACTAGAAGCAACAAAGTGGCAACTTTGTAAAAGTTGCACACTAGAACATTACATTAATTTCCACTAAGGAATCCAGTCAGGCTTCATGTAACAAGTTGTTTCATACCCTCAAGTATCAACTTTGGCTGCACCATTCAAGAGTTAGCACAGCTGAGAAGTGCGCATGTAACCTTGTAATCGGCAAAGGAGCGACCACGTTTTCCCAGTAAAAAACAGATTTGTGTGTTTACTGTCAGAACATATAAAATACATGTTCTAGCAATGAAATATGTTGCACTCTGTCATAGCACTGGGTAAGCCTGCTATAGGGGTGATGTACATATACTGCAGGGAGAGGCTTGGCTTTGCTTTAAGTGACAAAGTTGGCTAACAGTTGCTCTTCCAGTCCGCAATGGTAGACTGGGAGACTCATTTTACCCATGTCACACCCAGTGTAGCACAACCATTGCTGCAAACCCTGGGGTGACCTGACTTACATGCTCTGGGTACCATATGCTAGTGACTCATAGGGAAGTTAGCTTCTGCCATTTGGGTATAAGCCAATTCCACATACACTTTTTAGGGTCACAGCACAGACACTGAGGTCTGGTTGGCAGGCCTCAGTGCACTCCCAGAGTCGAAAAACTACCAGCATAATCCCTAAATCCTGGGAGTAACCATCCAAAAAGAGGCATTTCCTTGCAGGCATTTTTAAAAATATTTCTGGAGGACGGCAACAAGGTGCCCAGAAAAAGTTGCAACTTCGGTGGTCTCTTCTTTCAGGTTTGTCCTGCTTGAAGCTTTTCAGCATGAAGATCAAGGCACTGCGCACCATAAAAATAAGCTATTTATCTAACCTCATGGAGCCCTGTTCAGCTCCGAAAAAGCTCGACTCCAAAGGTAAAACTGTTTACTGGGACAACCTGCCACACCATCTCTTCATCACTATTCATCATGTCAGGGTAACAAAGTGCAGATTCTCCATAATACTTTAACATAGAGAACTCGCAGCCTCTACTCTGCCTCGTTGATCTCTGCTAGGTCACAGAAGGTGGGTTGTCCTGGTCTACTGCATACCCGTGAATTACATGAGACTTTGGCCCCAGACTTCCTCGGGGGAGGGGGGTAAGGGGTCATGCTATTTTGTAAATAGCTGTTACAGCTTATAGCGGAAGTGAGGGTCTCTAAACCATATTTGCTGCTGTTTGCCTTGCAGATTGTGCTAGTTTCACAGCTGAACTCTGAATTAATTGCAATGTATTGACAATTTCCTGAGGCCCAGTATGGTATCTGTATTAGCGTGGAAGGAAAGCAACGTGCCACTAATAAGAGGCCTAGCTATTTTCTTTATCAGATTAAGATACATAAACAAATGGAGAGAAATATAAAAGGGCTGAGCTACACTGAACTCTACGGGTGGGCAGAAAAGACAACCCACGAAAGACTGATCTGAGCAGAGGTTACTGAAAGACTAACAAACCTGCATCACATTCCTACAGTAACAATTATCCTTGAAAGAACTACAGTTAACAAACTGATAAAACTGACATTTGAACCTAAATCCTTCTAAAAGTGCTCCAAATGACAAATTGCCAAACTGAAATAGTATAGCAAATGAGAACAACAAGAGAGCATCATTAACTAAGAGGGACTATCTCCTTGTGACCAATAATCAACTTTCAGGTTGAAACAGTTTTTAATCTCACAATCATCCTGAATGATGGAAAGCTAACTTAACTCAATGCAACTCGACTCTACGCCAATCCATGCCGTGTCTCCTAGAATTCTAAGCAGCCTTTTATATATTGAAGCTTGATGTTCTACTGACCAGATTCTTCACATGTACCATGCAGTTTTCATCAGCAGACTATTGACACATTGAGTGAAGGGCTCAATGGACATGCATGGAATTGGATCTCCTCCTTTTTATTTCACCGGTACCACAAGGATTTGCTACCTCCTTTCTGGTCTTTTGCAGTCAAACGTATGGGGAGATTCTTTGAGCTCTAGGCTTATTCTCCCATTTGCTCTGTCAATAATGCTACACTGATTATAATGAGACTAAATGGAAACTCGTAGGTGGCTCGTTTCAGTTTCCACACCTGTTTCCCAGCTGTGGCAGCCTAGATGAAAGACGACTGCCTCAAACATAACACACACAATTGTGATATTGATACTAAGGAGCTCCACATTTGATTTGGCCAACAGACTGGTGGCTGAAAGCTCTAGGCCAATGCCTCACACCTTCTTCCATAGTAAAAAACCTTGGTGTCTAATTCCACGATAAAGTTTCCTTTCAATTGCAAATGTCCGAGGTATCATCCACCTTCTTCTGAAGAAAGTTTTCCTATTTCTCCCACACACCTTAGTGTCACCCAGGCTACTGCGGGCTCCCACTTGGATTACATTAATGCCATTTCTGTAGGCCCTTCCTCCTTCTACTGTTCAATATTTAATGATGGTTCAAAACGCAGATTCTGCTTGAAACTTCCCCGTACCACTTTGATTTCCAAGCACATAAAAGAATGTCATTGGCTTCCAATTCATCATTGTTAGACCAGTCAGCTCTTGGCGGATTCCCCTGTCTTTTTGGATTCTGGCCTCCTGTTTTTGATCCTGTGCTGGATTTAGTTTTTTTCTGGCTTGAGGACTCTGGCCACTTTACCACTGCTGACCAGTGCTAAAATGCAAGTGTTCTCTGTCTAAATGGTAGTAGCGATTGGTTTATCTATGACTGGCATGTCCCTCGTACAATGCACACTTACTACTTCTGTGCCTGTCCTTACAAAATGCAGTCTTTAACCCCCTGGAGTGGGTATGGGGCAAGGGCAGGAAAGATGGAGTCCTGTGCATTACAAATACTTTCCTTTGAAGTTTCCCTACTTCAAAGGCAGAAATTAGTATAGGGACTGGACCTCTGAGACCAGAACTTTAGAACATTTCTAGACTGAGGACATTCTGCCAGGAAGAAGAGTAGGAGGGACTACCACTCTGCCTGTTCCTTTGTTGTGCTGGCCTGCTGCTTTTGTCCTGGGAGTGAAAGGACTGGACATTGCTTTGTACATCCTGCTTTCCAAGGTTCCCCAAGGGCTTGAATTGAGCTTGCCTCCTATTAAGACATCTCAGGGATATCAAAGACGTCATCTGCCAGTGCATGGGTTCTTATTCTGAGAGTCCTGACTTGCCAAGTGGTGCTAATTCCAGTCCCTGGGCCCTGGAAGTGTAAGCTGGTAACCCAGGGGTGTGGAATTGCTATAGCCCGACACCTGGGACATATTGTTTAGGGTCAAGGACAACAAGTTTCCAGATTTATTTTCTCCTTGGGACAAGTAGAGTTCCAACTCCGTGCAGCACAAATCCTTTGGCTGGCAAATTACAGTACTACATTTTGGGGTTCAGGGAAAGGAATTGTCTGCAGTTGAGGTCAACTTTGTGTCCATATGTTAATGCTATTCGAATTTGTATTTATGGTTCATTAATGCAAAGTCTTTATTTTTAGGGTGGACCTTCTAAATAAATGGTGGAAGCTCGAACTGTACTACTGACTGGTTTCAGTAAAAAAAAATGTGCACACCATTTGCAAAGTTTGACAATATGACATTACATAAAACGCTCCCAGGAAAGCTCCCTGATAAAATGCAAATATTTTAGAAGGCTAACAGCAAGATTGTTGATTCTTTGCTTTCAAAATAAAATTTTCACAAAAAGAGTAACACTTTTTTTTTTTTTTTTTTACTAAACTGTGAAATGTTATGTACCATTTCATTGAAGTACAAGTTACTTACCTTCGGTAACAAAATATCTGGTAGAGACATGTTCTAGTTGCAGATTCCTTACCTTAGAATTTTCCCCCAGGCGTCAGACTGGATCCAGAGATTTTTCTTCGAGCAATACCATTGCGTGTCGGTAGGTGGCGTCGGTCGACTCCACAGGCGGCGTGGTCGCCGTGAGGATGTCGGGAGTAGTACATAGATGCCGCCCTCGTGCAGTGATGTCAGTTTCTTTTAACGACTTTCCACGCCAGAGCACAGAGCCACTAAGAACACTGAGATTGGTGCGCCAGAGCTAAGGACCTGTAAGGGGGAATCCCTGTCCCTAGAAATCAGTTCGCAAGCGGGGAGGAAGGGTGGGCGGTAAGGAATCTGCAACTAGAATATGTCTCTACCAGATATTTAATTACCGGAGGTAAGTAACGTACATCCGATAGAGACTTCTAGTTGCAGATTCCTTACCTTAGAATAAATACCCAAGCAATGCCATCCTCGGTGGTGGGCTGCGAACCAAGATCATACTAGAAAGCCCTTCAGGACCGAACGACCAAAGTAGCCGTCTCGACGGACCTGACTATCCAGACAGTAATGCGTAGCAAGCGTGTGCAGGGATGCCCATGTAGCTGCCTGACAGATATCCAGGACAGGAACTCCGCGTGCTAACACAGTGGAAGCAGCAGTTGCTCTAGTAGAATGAGCACACAAGCCTTCAGGAGGTTGCTTTTTAGCCAAAGCATAGCAAAGTTTGATGCAAAGAAGCACCCATCAAGAGATGGTACGCTTTTGCACCGCCTTCCCTTTCTTCGCACCCACATAGCCAACAAAGAGTTGATCGTCCACCAGGAAATCTTTAGTACGATTGAGGTAGAACGCCAACGCTGTTTTTGGTGCCAGATGGTGGAGTCTCTCCTCCTCATGGGAAGGATGTGGGGGTGCGTAGAACGTATGCAAAGTGATGGACTGGCCAACATGAAATGCTGTAACCACCTTAGGAAGGAAGGAAGCTCTAGTGTGTAACACCACTTTGTCAGGGGTACAGACAAGTATGGAGGCTTTGAAGAAAGGGCCTGAATCTCACTCACCCTGCGAGCAGAGGTGATAGACACTAGAAAGACAGTTTTGAAGGTGAGGAGCCGCAAGGGACAATTATGCATTGGCTCAAAGGTGGTACACATCAAGTAAGTACAAGATTAAGATCCCACTGAGGCATGATGAACGGAGTGGGAGGAAATAAGTGGGTGAGCCCTTTTAAGAACCTACTTACAATAGGAGTGAGGGCTGATCAGGAAGCCTAAGAAAGGCGGAAATGGCAGACAAATACCCTTTAAGGGTGCCCAAAGCAGAGCCCTGCTGGGCTAAAGAAAGAATGAACAGAAGAACCTCTGACAGAGGGGCAGAAAGGGGATCAACAGATTTGTTGGTACACCATGCCACAAATTTATTCCAACGAAAGGCGTATACAGTTTTAGTCGATGGACGCCTGGCTGCCAAGATAACATTACAGACTTCGAGTGGAAGGGCAAATGCCGTCAACTGTTGCCGCTCAATCTCCATGCATGAAGGCGGAGGTTGGACAGGTTCGGGTGGAGAACCGTCCCCTGCTGCTGCGACAGAAGATCCGCCCGAAGAGGCAGTCTGAGAGGAGGTTCGATGGACATGCTCAATAGCTCTGGATACCACACTCTGAGTCCAGTCCCGAGCCACCAAAATAACTTGGGCCCGGTCGTACTTGATTTTCTTGAGAACTCTGGGCAGAAAAGGGATAGGCGGGAAGGTGTAAAGGAGGCCGGAGCTCCACTCGAGACGAAAAGCGTCTCCGAACGAGTGCCGCCTTGGAAACTCCAACGTGCAAAACAGCTGACATTGCGCGTTCTCTGTGGAGTTGAACAGATCTAACCAAGGCTCTCCTCACTTGAGAAAGAGACCTTGCGCCACCTCCGTATGGAGACGCCATTCCTGATCGACTGTGCGTTGGCGGCTGAGTTCGTCTGCTCTGGCGTTGAGAGCCCACCAGATGTTGAACCATCAGGGTAATGCCCTGATGTTCCAGCCATGTCCAGAGGCGTAGTGCCTCCTGACAAAGGGTCCAGGACCCTACCCCCGCCTTGTTTGTCGGAGTGCCACATGGCGGTACTGTTGTCTGTGAACACCTGCACCACTTTCCCTTTGAGAGAGGGAAGGAATACTTTCAACGCAAGTCTGATCGCTCGAAGCTCCAGCATATTTATGTGGAGTCCCGACTCCGCCAGAGACCAGAGGCCTCTGATCTCCGCCTCTCCCATGTGGCCGCCCCAACCCAGAAGTGACGCATCTGTCACTATAGAGCGATCTGGTTGGGGAAGGGAGAGGGATCTGCCATTGTCCCAATCTGGACTCAAAAGCCACCACTGTAGGTCTTTCGCAGTCCCCTCAGAGATCTGGACCCTGTCAGAGATTTCTCTGATGCCGCGTCCACTGGAACTTCAGGTCTCACTGCAGAGCTCATCTGGCATGTGTTACTAGCAGAATGCAGGAGGCCCAGCAGCCTCAGAGTCAGTCTCACCGAAACCCAAGACCGAGGCTGAAAGATCAGAATCATAGCCTGAATGTCTTGGACTTGCTTGTCGGGAGGATAAGCCCGAAATTGCACTGTGTCCAGAACAGCTCCAATGAAAGGGAGCGTCTGAGAGGGAGTCAGGTGTGACTTCGGCCCGTTTTTTAGTGAACCTCAGCTGGTGTAGGAGGTTCACCGTAGTCTGAAGGTGGGAGACAACTGTCTGGGGCGAAGGCACCTTCAACAGCCAGTTGTCGAGGTAGGGGAAGACTGAGACCCCAAACCTGCGCAGATGAGCTGCAACCATCGCAATCACTTTCGTGAACACCCGAGGGGCGCTGGTAAGGACGAAAGGGAGCACGGTAAACTGAAATGCTCGTGACCTACTACGAATCGTAGGTAACGTCTGTGGGCAGGCAGGATGGGGAAACAAGCGTCTTGCAGTCCAACACCTCCATCCGGTCTCCTAGGTCCAAGGCAGACAGAACCTGAGCCAGGGTGAGCATTTTGAACTTCTCCTTCTTGAGGAAGTAGTTCAGGTCCAGAAGATCTAGAATATGACATAAGCCCTTGTCCTTCTTTGGGATCAGAAAGTAGTGGGAATAACAACCATGACCTACTTCTGGCACAGGGACCCTTTCTATAGCTCCCTTGGCCAAGAGAGCCGCGACTTCCTGGCGGAGAAGCACCAAATGATCCTGCCGAAGATGATGGAAGGATGGTGGCATGTGTGGCGGTGCAGATTCTAAAGGGAGGGAGTAGCCCTTCCGAATGATCTGCAAAACCCACCCGTCCGTGGTGATATGTTCCCAGTGGGGCAGGTGATGGCGGATCCTGCTACCAACTGGGTGGGAGTGAGGGAACGGACTAGGAGGGTTTGGAGGCTGCAGAGGTTGACTGGACAGACCCCTGATTCCCTGTCCCACGGCCACGTTGGATTCCGCATCCACGGCCATGCATAGGATGTCCAGCGTGCGTGGCACGGTGGCTGGGTAGAGGAAGCGACAGGGTGCCCCTTCAGTGTCCACAAAAGGGACGAAAATCGGACTGTGGTGGGCGTGTGATGGAGGAAAGACCAAGTGACCGAGCTGAAGTCCGGGAATCCTTGAATCTCTCCAAGGCCGAGTCCGCTTTGTCTCCGAAGAGACGGGTGCCATCAAAGGGCATGTCCATGAATGACTGTTGGACATCCCCGAGAAGCCAGAAGTGCGTAACCAGGCGTGGCGCAATAAGGCCACTGTCGCCGCAACTGTTCTGCCCAAAGAGTCAGTCATATCCAGCCCACAACGGATAATGAACTTTGCAGCCTCTCTTCCATCTTTCACTGCTTGGGAGATGATAGCACGGGCCTCCTCCGGTATCTGCGGCAGGACCTGCGCAACCGTCTCCCACAGGGAGTAGGTATAACGGCCCAAAAGACATGCGGTGTTCACAGACCACAGTGCAAGGCTGGAGTAAGAAAACAACTTCTTGCCAAATTGTTTCCGCCTTTTGGATTCCCTATCCGGGGGTGCAGAAGGGAACGCACCGGAAGAAGAGGAAGCCTGGATTACAAGACTCTCAGGTGTAGGGTGCTGGGATAGGAATTTTGGGTTGGGCAGTGCAGGCCAATGGCGGCGAGCGATAGTCCTGCTCACAGGAGCCCCTGTGTTGGGTTTGGACCACATACCCAAAAGGACATCAGTGAGGGCCTCATTGAATAGGAGAAGGGGTTATGAAGTAGAAGCCCCAGGCTGAAGCACCTCTGTCAGGAGATTAGACCTGACTTCCACAGTAGGTAGCTCAAGGCCAAGGACCTCAGCTGCCCTACTGACCACCATACTGTAAGTAGCTCCCTCCGCCGTAGCCACGGTAGGAGGAGAAAGCATGCCAGTACCAGAAGAAGCATCCAGACCACTGGCTTCACCCAAATCCTGTGCCCAGTCCATAGCAGGGTCATCCTGGTATTCATAAGTGTCCAGGGACCCCTCCAATTCCTCCCTATATCCGCACCCATAGGAAAAAGGGTCCAAATCTGACCTCGGGCAAATAGGGCTCACCGAAGCCGATGGCGTCGTCGGCCGACGCCACTCTGATTTCGAGTGGTTGGGGATAAGAATGGGGTCGACGTCGATAGTGGGCACTACCAACATCGGGTGCATTGACATTTGACCCAGCGCAAGGGAAGGTCTCGAAGGTGCAACCGGCGTCGGTGCAGATCCGCGCATGGATCCAGAGGCGACCTCGGTGGCCGAGCCGAAGATGCCGGTGCAGAACCCGGAGGCCCCTCAGCCGAACTGCTTGGGCCCGAAGTTGTCGTATCGGGGTCCGCCCGCCCAAAGATGAGGCGCATGGCCTCGTAAAACTCCTTCAGTTGGGCGGGGGTCGCTCCGGGAAACTCGGGGAAGCACGGAGTTGACCCAGACGCAGGCTCCGAGGATGGAGGCCTAGTGCGTGGACGCTCGTCCCGCGTCGCGTCAGCCGACGCGACAGGGTGAAGTCAGAGAGCGATGGGACTTCTACGACTTCTTCTTACCTTGACCCAAGGACTTCGAAGAAGACGAGTGGTGATGACTCCGCGACCGATCTCGAGACCTTCCTCTTGAGTGAGACCGTGACCTACGCAGAGTCGAGTGCCGGGCCGCCATTAGCTTTAGGGACCATTCCCTCAAAGCTTTCGGGTGCATGGGCCGACACACTGAGCACGACTTCGGGGCTCGAGGCACCACAGACAAACGTGATGAGGATCCGTGACCGACATTGTCCAATGGCAGTCCTCATAAGGCTTGAACCCGGTCTTCGGGACATCTCGACACACCAAAGTTGTACACAAAAAACTTCGACAAAAGGGTCGAATTCAGCCAAAAAATAGCCAGGGTAGCTCTCTCCGGGTTTAGCGCGTGGCGCGGAAAGAAAAGAACTGACGTCACTGTGCGAGGGCGGCGTCTATGTACTACTCCGGACGTCATCACGGCAACCACAGCATCATGTTTAACCCCGACGCCTACGGAGTCGACCAACACCACCTACCGACACGCGCAAGGGTATTTCTCGAAGAAAATCTCCGGATCCAGTCTGAAGCCTGGGGGGAAAACTCTAAGGAAAGGAATCTGCAACTAGAATATGTCTCTACCAGATATTTTGTTACCGAAGGTAAGTAACTTTTACAAAAAGCAAAAATATATGTTGGTCTCAAAAAGCAGACATTGCCATAGAAGTTCATGGTACTGAACAAAACTTCTTAATTCTTACAGTAAGTATCAAAAGTGTACCCAGGGTATTTGTCTTTGCATTAGTGCAGATTTCCATATCTGATGAACTCACAATGACTTACAGAATTAGACCAGGAACTCGGATTCCTAGAAAAAAATTGTAAACTATATATTAGCACGAGCAGATATGCATGTGTAGATTTGCTTAAGCAAAAATCTGTTGAGCGTTCATTTTCCCTCCAACCACTTTTTTCCCAGCCCTGGAAGAATTTTTACTTCTGAACTTTGTCAGGAGTAAATTTACAACCTTTCTTGGAAAAGATTAGAGAAAAGTTGGTGAAAACCTTTAAAACACACAAATTAGTGGGTTTGCACAGACTCAAAAGGGTATTCCAAGTCTGGAACTATTGCTTACTGCTACCTTTAGCCCCTGTATGTAGATCTGCAGATAGGTGGTAAAAGAAGAAAATTGCTAGTATTCAAACCCTATTATAGTGTTAGGTCTTGTGACCTCTACATTCTGCCCAGGCCTCTCTTGTCCACTTAAAAGAATCAAAAAATCTTGGCGCACCCCTGGAACTATTTGCCCATCAATCTAAAGTCTATGACTAGCCTAATGCTATTGAGGAAGCTCTTGAAACCCTGGTTATTCCATCACCAAATATAGTGGCAGGACACTTCTGGGAACCACCACGCTTTACAAATTCCACGTATAAGTAAATATCGACGAGGGTGCCTGCAAGGCCTTCGAGTGGGTCGGTTCCTTCCGTCACAATGGCGGTAATAATACACCAGATCAGAAGAATCCCACTGCAGTGGAGGGAGACTGCGGGAATCGCTTCTACAGGGCAATAATCACTATACAAGCCCAACAGTCCAATGAGAACAAACATAAGAAAATTAAGTTAAATTGTGAGTGGTTGTAAAATGAAGCAGAAAAATAATCAATAAAATAATGAGTCTACCGCATAAGGACAGAGGAAAAATATGAAGCAATTAAAATAATGGTTCCTGAGTTATATGTATCCCACAATTGCATTGGCTTTCATTGGGTTCAATACAAAGCAAAAATGTTCTAAATACACAATGTATGGACTGACTCTCAAGTAAGAACTTCTTAATAAACTGTCAAACTTTTCCTGGGAGAGCTGCATGGAGGGGATCAAGGCTCATTAGAACTCTGGGTACTGGGTCTGTGATGGAAGCTTGGTCTCTGTCTTACGGAACCCTCCAGCTAGATTGGGATGAACAGTCATGGTGTAGGGAGATGGTGTAGGGCAAAGTTACGTACAGTAAAACACAACTATCACAGCTACGATGAAGCATGAGTGTGCAGCCAGGGTTGTGATTACACATTACAAGAATACATAAATACATTTGTAGTGAACCTGGTAGCGCAGAATGGCATAGAGCAAATGCTAAAAAAATGTAGAACTTAATATACATTAAACAAGGCCTAATGTATTTAAAATAGTATAACAATAATCAAGACCCCTGGCAATACACATTATAACTGTTCGCAATCACTAGAAGATGCATTGATGAATTGGTATTTATATATATCGCCAACATGTCTGTGTAGCAACGGAGCGCTGTACATTACGTGGGGGGACTGGGAGACGATCTACAAGATTTAGTAGATCAAATGGGGATTACCCAAACACATTTCACACACAAAAATTACATATTTCCTAACGAAGGGGAGATTAAGTAATGTATCCAGAATCACACAATGTTGAGTTAAGCACTGAGGCCAGGATTTGGACTTGGGTCCGCAGGTGCTGGCGACAGCAGCTCTAGCCGCTAGGCCACATCTCCTCCCACTGCATGGGATACATGTAACCAATGAACACAAATACAGCCACAATCCTAGCATAATACGGTTCCTTGAAAACTGAAAGGGTTAAGAAATGATCTCAAGCAATACAATAAACACAAGTACATCCTGATTCTGACCAGAATACTGTAAAATGAGGACTTGCAGTTCCCCCCAAAAAATGGTTTCTTTTTCACAAATCTCTAACTTTTACAGTTTGTAAACTGAGTGTTTGCAAAAGCATAAATCAATGCAACACAAATCAAAAGCAACTAGAAACAGTATATCTAGTCACCTGTACAAGAAGAAACCAGTTTCAAAGTTCAAGCTCCAGGAAAGTAGGCCTACCTCCTCGTGCTTGGAGTTTGTGGTGCTTGTTAGGCAAACTGGGACCATCTTGCTACTTTCTCTAGGACAACCGCTCCTCTCTTAGGGAGACCAACACCTCTGGTGAAGAGGAACAGACCCAAAGAAAGAGATGCACACAATCGAGCGACTTCATGCAAGCCATTCACAGCCAGGCTGATTGCCAAACCAGTCAGATAATAGGCCATACCAAAAGCAGCCAAATGAAACAAAGAACAAAATGCCCTGCATTGAGGGAGTGTGTTCATCAGTCAGTTCACCAGCACCTGCAGTAGTGTCTGTTTTCGGTACTCACCTTCCTGTCTCTGACTGGCCCATGACATGCAGGCAGGATAGCACCAGGACAGGGAAGCAGATATGTTCAGATTTGCTCCAGGTCAGGAGGAAACAGCCGCTATTCAACTCATGTTCTGGAAGCACCAACAGCAGGTATCTCCAGACAAGTCCAAAAAGTATTTAATGAGTTGAAGGGACGTTTCAGCTTATATGTCCCAGTTTTCATTCCTAGTAGACAGTGTTGGATAGAAACGAAGAGGGAGAAGAGTTGGGGGTGATGTTGCACCGTTGTGCATCCTTGTAACCTTCATTCCTATAAGGTACATGTTCAGAAAGATAGCCCTAATGACAGCTGACCCTGTAGCAATCGTCCAGCATTTACACCACACAAAGCAGTGTTCATGGGCAGGTCCCTCTTAAATTATTGCATCAATTACAGGGATCTGTTTACCTCATAGTCAAAGATTTTAATTCTGGTCGGTGCACTCTGCTTTTCATCCTTCTGAGGGTGATAAAATAAGTACCACTGAGTTGAATAACAATAGAAATCTGTTGTTTGAGTGCCAAGAAGCCACACCTTATATTAGGCTGAGGTTCCAATCATCACGATCAATTATTGCATAGATTATGCTCCATGTTTGCATACATCCTTTGCGTACAGAAATAATGAACAAGAAAAAGTCACCATCTGCCACAAGTCTTTGTATATAATTTACACAAGGAAGACAAAAAAATAGCGCTCCTAGGTACAGCTATATAATCCAAACAAGCATTGGCAAAGCCAATAGGTTTCATCTATATCAGAGTGACTGGTTTTGCCAATTCCTTTTAGCCATGTTGTACAGCAGCGATGGCTAAAAGTTGGTGGCATGGCGCACCATAGAGTGGAGCTAAAAGAAAGTGGCATGGCGTGGAGTGGCATGGCGTGAAGAGGCGTAGAGTGGAGTTGCACTGAGTTAGGAGTTGAGTGGAGTTGTGTGGAGTGAATGGAGTGCGGTACACATCAGTGGTACAGTACAGAGGAATACAGTAGTGATGTACAGTAGAATGGAGTGGTGTAGAAAGAGTTGCACAGAGTGACAATGTAGAGTGGAGCGGTAGGGTAGAGGGGAGTGGTGAAAAGTAGAGTGGTATGAGTAAACTGGCATAGAGTTGCTTTGTGTTGAGTGGGAGAGTGTGGTGTAGAGTGGGGTGGAGTGGCATAGAGTGCCCTAGAGTGGGGTGGAGTGGAGCAGCGTCAAGTTGAATAGAGTGAAGTGGAACAGAGTGGAGTGTCACAGGGTGGAGTGGCACAGAGAATAGTGGGGTGGCTTAGAGTGGGGTAGGGTACAGTGGCATAGATTGGGGTAGAGTGCAGTGACAGTGAGTGGCGTAGAGGGCTGTATAGTGGCACTGTGTAGAGCGGAGATGCATAGAGTGGTGTGGCAGAATGGAGTCACGTGGAGTATAGTAAGTGGAGTGGTGTAGAGCAGAGTGGAATGAGTGCATAGTGTACAGTGGCATAGAGCGCATAGAGCAGGGTGGTGTGGAGTAGAATTGTGTGAAGTGGAGTAGAGTAGAATGGCGTACAATAGAGTGGTGCAACGTAGAGAGAACTGAGTGGATTGGCGGAGAGTGGGGTGGCAGATACTAGACTGGCATGGCGTATAGTAGAGTGGTGTGGTATGGAGTAAAGTGGTATAAGGCAGAATGACGTGAAGTGGAGTGGCATAGAGTGGAATGACAGGGTCGAGGGGCACAGACCAGGGTAGAGTGCCTTAGAGTAAAGTCGCATAGAGTGCAGTGGAGTAGAGTGGCGTAGGGTGAAGTAGAGTGACTTGCAGTAGTACAGTTGTGGGTGTAAGTCACAAAAGCATCAATAAAGACAGCGTATAGGGTGAAAGCAACATAAATAAGCTGTATGCCTGTGTTAAAAGTAGTAAAGCACATTACACGTCCAGGTATAATATAGTGTGTAGCAAAACAAAGATGATAGAGAACAAAGATGAGTAGAGGCGCATAGAGTGGAGTAGCATAAAGTAGCGTGGAGTGATGTAGAGTGGAGTGGCGTTGAGCAGAATGGTATAGAGTGGAGTGGCATTGAGGAGAATGGTATAGAGTGGAGTGGCATTGAGGAGAATGGTATAGAGTGTAATGGAATTGAACAGAATGGTATGGAGTGGAGTGGTGTTCAGCAGAATGGTATAGAGTGGAGTGGCATTGAGGAGAATGGTATAGAGTGGAGTGGCATTGAGGAGAATGGTATAGAGTGGAGTGACATTGAGGAGAATGGTATAGAGTGGAATGGCATTGAACAGAATGGTATAGAGTGGAGTGGTATTGAACAGAATGGTATAGAGTGGAGTGGCATTGAACAGAATGGTAGAGTGGAGTGGCATTGAGGAGAATGGTATAGAGTGGAGTGACATTGAGGAGAATGGTACAGAGTGGAATGGCATTGAACAGAATGGTAAAGAGTGGAGTGGCATTGAGGAGAATGGTATAGAGTGGAGTGGCATAGAGGAGAATGGTATAGAGTGTAATGGAATTGAACAGAATGGTATGGAGTGGCGTTGAGCAGAATGGTATAGAGTGTAATGGAACTGAAGAGAATGGTATAGAGTGGAGTGGTGTTGAGCAGAATGGTATAGAGTGGAGTGGTGTTCAGCAGAATGGTATAGAGAGGAGTGGCGTTGAGCAGAATGGTATAGAGTGGAGTGGTGTTGAGCAGAATGGTATAGAGTGGAGTGGCGTTGAGCAGAATGGTATAGAGTGGAGTGGCGTTGAGCAGAATGGTATAGAGTGGAGTGGCGTTGAGCAGAATGGTATAGAGTGGAGTGGTATTGAACAGAATGGTAGAGTGGAGTGGCATTGAACAGAATGGTATAGAGTGGAGTGGCATTGAGGAGAATGGTATAGAGTGGAGTGACATTGAGGAGAATGGTACAGAGTGGAATGGCATTGAACAGAATGGTAAAGAGTGGAGTGGCATTGAGGAGAATGGTAAAGAGTGGAGTGGCATTGAGGAGAGTGGTATAGAGTGGAGTGGCATAGAGGAGAATGGTATAGAGTGTAATGGAATTGAACAGAATGGTATGGAGTGGCGTTGAGCAGAATGGTATAGAGTGTAATGGAACTGAAGAGAATGGTATAGAGTGGAGTGGTGTTGAGCAGAATGGTATAGAGTGGAGTGGTGTTGAGCAGAATGGTATAGAGAGGAGTGGCGTTGAGCAGAATGGTGTGGAGTGGCGTTGAGCAGAATGGTATAGAGTGGAGTGGCGTTGAGCAGAATGGTATAGAGTGGAGTGGCGTTGAGCAGAATGGTATAGAGTGGAGTGGCGTTGAGCAGAATGGTATAGAGTGGAGTGGCGTTGAGCAGAATGGTATAGAGTGGAGTGGCGTTGAGCAGAATGGTATAGAGTGGAGTGGCGTTGAGCAGAATGGTATAGAGTGGAGTGGCGTTGAGCAGAATGGTATAGAGTGGAGTGGCGTTGAGCAGAATGGTATAGAGTGGAATGGCGTTGAGCAGAATGGTATAGAGTGGAGTGGCGTTGAGCAGAATGGTATAGAGAGGAGTGGCGTTGAGGAGAATGGTATAGAGTGGAGTGACATTGAGGAGAATGGTACAGAGTGGAATGGCATTGAACAGAATGGTAAAGAGTGGAGTGGCATTGAGGAGAATGGTAAAGAGTGGAGTGGCATTGAGGAGAATGGTATAGAGTGGAGTGGCATAGAGGAGAATGGTATAGAGTGTAATGGAATTGAACAGAATGGTATGGAGTGGCGTTGAGCAGAATGGTATAGAGTGTAATGGAACTGAAGAGAATGGTATAGAGTGGAGTGGTGTTGAGCAGAATGGTATAGAGTGGAGTGGTGTTGAGCAGAATGGTATAGAGTGGAGTGGCGTTGAGCAGAATGGTATAGAGTGTAATGGAACTGAAGAGAATGGTATAGAGAGGAGTGGCGTTGAGCAGAATGGTATAGAGTGGAGTGGTGTTGAGCAGAATGGTATAGAGTGGAGTGGTGTTGAGCAGAATGGTATAGAGTGGAATGGCATTGAACAGAATGGTATAGAGTGGAGTGACATTGAGGAGAATGGTACAGAGTGGAGTGGTGTTGAGCAGAATGGTATAGAGTGGAGTGGCGTTTTGCAGAATGGTATAGAGTGGAGTGGTGTTGAGCAGAATGGTATAGAGTGGAGTGGCGTTGAGCAGAACGGTATAGAGTGGAGTGGTGTTGAGCAGAACGGTATAGAGAGGAGTGGCGTTGAGCAGAATGGTATAGAGTGGAGTGGCGTTGAGCAGAATGGTATAGAGTGGAGTGGCGTTGAGCAGAATGGTATAGAGAGGAGTGGCGTTGAGCAGAATGGTATAGAGTGGAGTGGCGTTGAGCAGAATGGTATAGAGTGGAGTGGCGTTGAGCAGAATGGTATAGAGTGGAGTGGCGTTGAGCAGAATGGTATAGAGTGGAGTGGCGTTGAGCAGAATGGTATAGAGTGGAGTGGCGTTGAGCAGAATGGTATAGAGTGGAGTGGTGTTGAGCAGAATGGTATAGAGAGGAGTGGCGTTGAGCAGAATGGTATAGAGTGGAGTGGCGTTGAGCAGAATGGTATAGAGTGGAGTGGCGTTGAGCAGAATGGTATAGAGTGGAGTGGCGTTGAGCAGAATGGTATAGAGTGGAGTGGCGTTGAGCAGAATGGTATAGAGTGGAGTGGCGTTGAGCAGAATGGTATAGAGTGGAGTGGCGTTGAGCAGAACGGTATAGAGTGGAGTGACGTGGAGTTCTTGGTCCATGCTCCAGAGATTAGCTAACAGAAGAAAGGAGGTCAAGTTGGGGATCATGGCTATGCAAGAGAGATGCTGTAGTTACATCTACCTTGTTGAGGCCTTCCTCGCCCCACCCCCTCATTACCTTCCCGCCCCCCAGAACTGTTTAAAGCATACCCATAACTGGTTTCTTTCTCCCTCATTGTGCGGGGGATGAACACCCGGGAGACCCCCCACACACTGCAGCGCAGCCTTTTTTTCCTTTTCCTTTTCCTCTGCCTCCTGATTTCTTCTTACTGCATTGTTTCAATCTTGCATCTGATTCTTGACCATTCGGTAAATTGCTGACAGATGCGCCCGGCCCGTGATTGCCCTGCGTGGCTACGCGATGCCCAGGCTATATTTATGTATCCTACATTTGAACCAAATGCTAAATAAAAACATATTATATAAACAGAAAAGGAATGAAATCCTATGGGAGGCAAGCTATCGAAGGATTAGAAAAGAGAGTGAGCATGAAAACAACTGATGGTAAGCTGTGAGCAGGTTGTAAGGCCACTGAACTGTAAACAATACGTCGCACAGCACATGCGCTGTGTCGGCAAGACCTAAAAGGAAAGGTGCGCCATTACCGGCAGGATGTGCGTGGACAGGGCTCAGACTGACTTCTCCTTTGAAACAACGATTGTCCTCGAGATGCACCGATCTGCAGGGGTCTCACAAACTGTCGCCGAAAACACAAATACGGGCGGGGATTTTGGAGACAGAGTGACAATGATGGTACAGCGGAGCTGCTTTTATTGGAATTTTGTCCTTATTTAAGAAGGAAGGGTTTGGAATTAAACAATGTTTAACAAAACGAGTCTCAAAGATTAACGGAGGGTAGCAGCGCTCAGAGAGTAACAAGCTCGGCCGGAATGTGTGCAGGAGGTGGACAAGCTGAGGAGAAATCAGTTACCCTTATGCATTCCACATTCCACATTGTTAGCATTCAGGAGGCGCCTCCTGTAAGACTGTCTACACACAGAAGGAGTGTCAGGTATTTCATAGCTCACAGAAGCGCCTGCTCACAGCCATGTATTCCTAGTAGTGGTTTCATGTCTGCTGCAGAATTCTTGTACCCTTGTTAACCGGGTACCCACGCAGGGCAGCACCCCCACCCGCCCAAGCCAAAAGCGCCAGAAACCAAAGTCCACAGCAGGCCAGTGATATCAGTACAGCCACTGAGAGCCTCCATGACCTCAGTCTTACCGACAGCAGGATGAACGGCCATAACCGCAGCCCGAGTCCTTTTCCACAGAGTAAACCTGTGGTTTTTACTTTCCAGCTATCTCTATAAATGTAAGTACGTCACGCAACATAGCGGGATGATCATTTACAATAAACAGGCCTCTTTCTAATTTCAACTCTAATTCCCTCCGCAGGGACCAGAGGCGTCTGCTCCCTCCCTCCGGCCCTGCGCCGTCAGGGAAGCGCCTGCACGAGGCACTAGCACGGGCCACACCAGCAGGCCAGAGAAGAGACCTGCGCTGCTGAATCACAGCAGCACCGACACATGTCCGAACTGGAAAACAGACTGCACTCCAACATCGAAAGCAGATAACTAAAATATGCTTTAAAATGTGCGGCTCTCAGAAAGAAATGCACAAAGATATGAATAGTAAACCACTAGCCACCGCCATTTAAAATGTTAGAATCACCCTGCACCTTTGACAATAACTCAGAATAGCCAACTCATTTGCAACTGTCACTGTGAGGCCTGAACTCTGACTTCATCCGAATAGGATACTCTCAAGGGTTGCTCTGAAAGTGGACTGCACTCGTTTTAAGACGAGTAAACAACGGGCGGCCTGCTGTCAAGCCATTAAAGATCACAGCTGGGGCCAAAAAGTGGAACCATTTGAATTTTGATCAGGATAGAAAGCATTTCTTACCAGTGGCATGCTATCACCCCTGTGTCTCCATGGGCCTGTAGACATGCATAGTACAGCATCATCAGGTTAAATCCCAACGAGTGAAACAGCATGGACATCAATAGTGAGTCAGGAGGGTCATTACCCCCTCAACCAAGAACCTGCAATGATTCATTCTGCAAGCTCATCCATCAACCACCTTTTAGAAAGCAGATCACTGGGTCTCAAGTACAACAAATTCCGAAACCCCCTTTATTTTATTTTTTTAATAAAAAGTTCCATTTAATCAGAGCACATGATTATTTAGATGTTTACAATCCTCTTGTAAAAGAACAAAGAAATTATTATAGACAGTTGACCACCCATAAAATTCATCATATAAACTCTTTCCACAGCCTCCCAAAATTATTTTGGCTTGGACCAGTTCTAGCATTATATATGTTTACCTTGTCACATACAATACTTGACTTTGTTATCCATTCTGAAAAATTAATCATGTGTTGAGATTTCCAATGATAGGTGATCATATGTATGTATGCCTTAACCAAACTGTTAAAGAGTCCAGTTCTGGTGCATAACCCATTAGTGCTATTTGTGCATTCTGCGATATATCAATTGCCTGCTTTTTATACAGATACTTGGTCATGCTGTATATGGATGCACGTACAGACAGTATTGAAGCCTTACAGTTCCAAAGAAAACAACAAAATAATGTCACAATATTCTTGAAAACAATTTCCATAGAGATCACATGCAGCAGCTAAAACCAAAAACGTTAAATGTATATAGGACCAACATTTTATTTAATGCTACTCACTCCAATATTGATAAAGGCATGCAAACCGCCAATCCAACAATCCTACTTTCTTCAGAAATGGAACATAATTTAACTTAGAATTGGGATAAATTGGCTGACAAAAGTATTCCTAAATAACGTTTAGGTTTACTATTAACAAAACTTTTTAATCGTACCTGGTAAGCCCTTCATATGGGAAGTTCAAAATTTATATTTCAGTCTTTGACTGATTACATTTATATCCTTCCAGCAGAATCTGATAGATAACCAACATCCTAAGTGTACTTTCTACATTCTCTGGAGCTGGCTTAAGAAACAAAACAATTTTACTGCATACATGTTTACTTTCATTATCTAATGGAGGCATATTACTGTGATCTGCACAAGCGGCTACAACTAAGAGGTCTATAAAGAATGCACATAATACTGGAGATTCGGGTACTTTGTTAAACTGTGAAGAGGGCAGTCAGAAGAGGTTCCATACTGATCCTGGAAGCTAAACTGGAAATCCAAATCATTGTAACGTATTCAGTAAACATTCCCAGCACACAGAGTAAAACATCCTTTGTGCGCCATACATCATGGTAACTGCTGGAATTTTCTGATTAAAGATATCAATAGAGTCCATTATATAGTTTGTGTTCATTTTCAACTTCCTCCCAGCTTTAAAGCAGTTCTGATCACTTTGAATCAACTGATTTGTAATGGTATTCATTCTGTTTGCCATCAGTTTTGTTAAATATTTAATAGTCTGCATTTAACAGAGTTATAAGACTATTTTTGCCTGCGTCTTAAACGTTTACTTTAATACCTGTGCTGAATGATGTTGGCATTTACCTCTTTCTAAATACTATTTATCAGTCAGGTGATAAGTTGTACTATTTGTTCCCTAATCTTTTTATATATTTCAACAAGGCTCCAGTCTTTCCCAGGGGATTTTCCATTAGGTACATTTTTAATCACCTCTGAAATCTCTTCTATAGTGAAGGAATATAATAATCCAGACGATGCTTCTGCTGAAAGACTACAGATAGAGAGGGGTTTTAAAAACAACTCAGTCAGAACTGGGTCACACTCTCGTTTAAAAAGAATAAATATTTTTTGTAATGCTAGGGCATTATTTCTGGAATCTTGTCAGATTTACTTCTTTCAAATGTAGTCATAGGGTGTTACACCACAAATCATCTTTACATGGCTTTTTCTCTCACTGCCAATACTAAACATGTCCACGAGTATTCACTTTTCTCATAGCATTGTTATAAGTAGGTACTATTATTAAAATTAATCTCTGTATGGTACATTTTGTTCAGGTTCTCTTATACTTAAGGATTCATCTGATTTTTTTTAATGAACTGTATTGAACCAAATTATTAAAGGCATAGTCTTTTTCTTTTCTAGATCATAAAACACTTCCTTTCTCTTTTCCTGCTGATTATTCTGTAGTGCATAATCATGTCTCATAAACTTGCTTTAAATGTAACCCATACTACTGATAAAGTCCCTCATTTCAAATGAAATAACATCAATGAAGACTGAGGTTTTATTAGCCCAGCATTCATCTTCAAACATTATTTTACTAAGAATCTATCTTTTAATGGCAGAGGGCCCCCATAGGCGCTGAAGGTTAAAGTTAATGCAGACTAGTTTGAGAAGACATTTGTCATACCTATTTGATTTTGAACATCCAAAGAATTAGAGGTTAGAAAAAACTGCAGCCCGGCCTGTAAGTGAGGCTTTACATGGATACATGAAACTTTAACTCTGATTGGGCACTTTTTTCTTGAGGGATATAAAAGATCTACAGTTGCCAAATATTCATCAATTAATATGGCAATCTTAACTCTATTTTACTTGCAGTTCCACTTAGATAAAATTGTTCTTGGTAACCTGATTAAATTTGAAATCTCCACCTATTACCATTTAATCTCTGAGAATGCTAATGCTAAAAAATAACTCAGTGAGAGGCTTTAGATTTCCCTTGAAACGGGCATACCTATTGGCTATGGGTAGATATCTAGAGTGAATAGAAAAGTTTACCCTTTGCCAAAAGCCTCTATGATTTAGCTCGGTATTAGCAGATATAAAAACTTTATATTGGGATTACGAGTGAGGGAGAATGACAAAATCCATGCGTAAACAACATCCATTTACAGGTATTATCAAGTCCATTTATGTTAAACAAAAATTTAATATCAATTATTGCTCCATTTATAGTAACTGGGAACATTTGTGGTAACTTGCCTTTCCCTTTAACTTCTATGGAATGTGACTGCTTCATGTTCCTCTGGAATCCCTATGAGGTTTGGTTCTAAGTGTTGTAGAGAGTCGAGATAAAGTGAATTGTGGCCGGGCGCACCAGCACGGCTGAGATGTTTCTATTATACACCTTAACCGAATAAATCCTCAACATCTTTACATCGCCTACGACCACCTCATTTGACAGAGAAGACTTACTTTTTAACACTGGAGACAAAGGGGAAAAGAGGAGGAGAGGACGAAAACATCCCAACATCCTTCTGTACTAATAGCATTGGTTTATGAAGACTAGCAGCGACTTCTTGGTCAGTGAGCATGCAAAAACTTAAGGAAGCACATTCTGGTAAATCAGGGATGAACCACATCTACACTTCCTGTAAATTATTTACATAAAATTTTGACTGTCGCTTACTTTGAAGGGCACATCATGCACGGCACATGTTGTTTATATTTGAACAGGCAAGAACGGACTTCCTCCGCATGCGTAGAGGACGCGGGCAGTTAGTTGTCGTAGGACTGTGTGATCGTGTTGCTTGCATTTGTCTTGGTGAGGCCGAACTGCCTCAACGTGTGTGGAGGACACGTGCAGTTGCTGTTGTGTGACTCCAACGAGCGTGTTTTAACCAAGAAACCTTATGTTGGCTTGCATTACGGAAGGTGCATCCAAGCCGGACACGTGTGGGAAATCATATGCATGTATCTCAAGTTGCCAGGCAACCAGGTAACTGTGTGTGGAAGCTGGGAACCGCACTTTTAAGTGCTTTAAACCCGACATTTGGCTTAACGGCATCAATTTTAATTGATATCTCGGCAGTAACCATGTACCTGTTTAGTCAAGATCATGGCAATAGGCATGCCTTACAACAGAGCCACAGAGACAAGCTGAGCTTTTCAGTTTTGCACCTACCGTTACCAGGTGCCTGTTTATCAAGGTCACGGTGACAGGCACGCCTTTACTACTGAGTCAAAGAGCAGCAGGTACAGTGAACATCTTCTTGTCAAACCCCATGAGGTGTATCAGTGATACACTCACTTTCTTGTCTTAAAGACCACCTTCATTGACATTTCAGTGATAGGCACACTACAGACTTGCGCATCACAGAAATTCTTTTTGTTCTAAGACTTCTCTGTGATACACACACAAAAAACATGTGTATCACCAACCATCAAATTCAACCAGATGCTACGCACATGGTGGAAGTTGTGATACTCCTTTTACTGATAGGTTATTTAAGTACATATTTCTGGTGTAGAATTTAAATTCTGTGCACGTTTGTGATTGCATATTTTTTTTTCTTCTTTTTGTTACTTGGGGTATTATGCAGTCTTCGCGGGAACACGGCCGTGGGTAGGTGCTCTACCAGAGACCGGGCAGCCTTGATAGTATTTGCGCCAGTCTCCAGGCCAGTGGTTTCCTATGGAGCCTGTTCCATATTGGGGACGGTTGACCCTTACATGTGACTAGCCTGATGCGCAGTTGACTTTTTGTAAGTGACCGGAGACGCTGACATTTTTTTAGACTGTGTGAGGTCTAGCAGTTTGAAATTAGGAGAAGTATTGAGTTATTTGGTCTGAAGAAGCGTCACTGGTTCCGTATGGACCCCTGAGACGCAAAACATGTTGACCTACTGAAGGGGTTGCGAGGTAATCACTAGCCCCCCTTCTCCATAAGTTGTGTAGAGAGTGAATGAGCTTTACCTCACTTCCCACTCTCCTTACTGTTGATATTTTAACCTTGGCCAACACCCATTTTGGATTAATAAATCATTTGTTCTACAGTTGGGCCTTGAGCCAATTTTCGTTTTTCCTTTTCTTTCTCTCTCCTTTCCCTCCTGTGCCTATACCTTGGCTAAACAGCACCTGACCATTGAGAAAAGATCTCCCGCAAAGAGCCCTTCTTGTGAGGTGCCCGTCAGACACTGCAGCGCCGGTCTGACGAGGAGCAGGCCCGATGATGAAGCATGACATCCACAGGGTGTGTAAGGGTTTTTGCTTCTAAGGATAGGTCTTCCCTGTGTCTTTCTCCTTTTGTTTTGGAACAGTGTATTTTCAGATGTTAGTATTATGCAGAAGGTCAGTACACCTTCATTTTTCCTGTTGAGTCCTGGAGATCCACCCATTAAGAGGAACAAAAGAAAAAAAAGGGCTTTGAACGATATGCTAGGGTATTTGGCCCTTCCCTGAGTTTGGTGAGAAGAACAGCCCTACTACTTCACTGTCCTGGTTCTGAAGGACAGGAAGTCTTTGATCGCCTACCAGACATACCAGACAGTGAAGCTGTAGATCTTAATGAACATGGAACCTGCATACGGAACTAGACTTACATTGTTTACCAAAAGTAACTATAATACTTGAAAGCTATTATTCTGGAAAAAGGCTGCAAATAGATGGGGTGTCTATAGAAAATTATATAACAGAACTTAGACACTTGGCATCCTCAAGTGAGTTTGGATCACTGGTGTATGAGAGAAACAGAGATCAATTCATGTTGGAATGAAACACTGAGAAAGTGTGGGATGAACTCTGGTTAAGGGATGAGCCCACTCGATGGGGTATTACAGGTAGCCAAGAAATTGAGCATTCTCTATAATGTCTTGAAGTAATGAAGAGAGACACTACCAGAGATGTACATGCTTCTAGGGAGAAGGAAAGGAAAAAAGAAGTTAGACAAATGAGGAGAACAGATAAACAGACTAAAATAGAAAAAAACATTTTAGGTGTTATAAGGCAGGTCATTCTGCACATGACAAAGTGTGTCCTGTCCTTAAAACAGTCTGTCACATTGTAAGAAAAAGGCACATTTAGCATCAGTTTGTAGGATGAAAAAACTCAAAGAAAAAGCGAATGAGGTTGAGGTGAATGACAGTGAAGACAAAGAGAGTCCTGACAGAATGTGGCCAAATTGTTTTGCAGGTTGTAGAAAGAGAAGGTGCAGGTCCACATGACTACTCTGAAGTTGAAGGGAAGAGAACCAAAGTTCTGTTCAATTCTAGGTCAAAGATTACTATTGTTACGGGTAGGTTCTACAAGGACAAACGTAACGAGAAAGTAAGATTGCTGAAGCCTGATATTAGATATTGTGCATACTGTGGAGAGCCAATTGAGTTACTCTGATATTTTGTAGGGCTGACTGAGTATGAACAATGCTATAGCTACGGCAAAGTGTAGGTATCAAAAAAGGTTGATAGCATAATAAGTTGGATCCATCAAAGAGAGTTAGGTTGTATCCTAACAGCAATCCTCCCATCATTGTAAAAAAGAATCATCATAGCATACGTTAAGTCAGTGATCGAGAGTTAACTGATGCAATCTTTCAAGATATCTTAAAGACAGAATTTCCCAAAGTATTTAGTGAAAGGCTAGGTTGCATGAAAAACTGTCACAAAATGTGACTGATCCCTGGGGCAAAACCCTGTTGTAGTAAGGTCTGTATCATCCCCATACCCATTAAGGAGCAGATGCTGGAGAAATTAAAGAGCCAGGGAATAATTGAAGAGGCAGAAGGAACTGCATGGCTAGCACCAGTTGTGGTAGCTAGAAAATCCAATGGAAATCTGAGATTGTGTGTCACCCTTAGACAATTAAACAAGAATGTGATAGTGGACAAGTATCCGCCTCCCAACATCTCAGAACTATTGACGATGTTAGGGGGAGCAAAAATCTTTAGTACCATAGACCTCACTTCAGCTTATCATCAGTTCCAATTTGAGGAGTCGTCTTAGGATCTTACAGCATTCATAACACCTTTTGGGACCTTCCGGTATGCCAGACTTCTATTTGGTTTAGTATCAGCACCTTCAATCTTTCAACGAGCAATGGAGAACGTTCTACGTGGGATTGACGGCGTGTGTATATATCAGGATGATGTACTTATATATGGGAAAGAACAGAATGAACATAATTCTAGAGTAAGACAAGTGCTCGGCAAACTATGTGATTATAATCTGACCATTTAGTTAGAAAAATTTAAGTTTTGTTTGGAGAACATTGATTATCTGTGACACGTCATAACAGAAGATGGGGTAGTTCCAAAAGCAGAACTTGTCAACACCATCCAAAGAATGGTTTCTCTCGTCATCAAGGAAAAACTCATGCAATTTCTAGGAATGATTGAGTATTATAATACGTTTGTTAAAAACATTTTAGATATCAGTTCCAATATGAGGAATTTATGGAAAAAGGGTGTTGAGCTTGTGTGGAGCTCAGACTGTGAACAAGAGTTTGTTGAGCTAAAGGAAAAATTAGCTCAGGCATCCAAACTATAAAAATTGGATCTGAGTAAAGGTTCAATATTCACCACAGATGCCAGTCTCAAGGGATCGGGTGCAGTGATTCAACAGGATGGATTTGGAGCACATAAAACCATTATGTTCATCTCAAGAAGCCTAAAAAGGAGCAGAGACAAGAAATTCTGTGATAGAAAAGCTCTGGCAGTATATTGGGTGATCAAAAAATACTTTATGGGGTGGTACATTTGTTGTAAGAATGGATCATAAGCGTGTGTGTAAAGTCTTCAAGTCAAAAGGAATGGACTCTGTATCTGGGAGGATCACAAAATGGGTGGTGATTTTGTAAGAATATAATTTTGATGAAAAATACATCCGTGGGACAGAGAACTTGATAGCAGATACTTTGTCTAGATTAGTCCCTGCAGTAGATATAGATCAAAAAGGTGAAATACGGATAGATGACCAAACTGAATTTGTTTGTGAAGTTGACTCTGAGATAATTTCTTAAGGAAGATAGAGAGAAGAGATGAGAACGGATGATGTGTTGGAAAAGGTAATGGACCTGTTGCAAATGGGTTGGAATAACAAAGACCATGGTGGTGTAGAATGCAAAGATTTCTGGGTCTCCAATGGTGGTACGTTGTTCAGAGGAACCATATTAGTTCCTCCCAGAAAGCTGAGGAAGGAATTGTTAGATCAAGCACACAGTTGCCATTTGGGGATCTCCAAAACTATAGAGAGGCTATGTTCTTATTGGTGGGAAGGGATGGACCTTCAATTGGAGAGATTAGTAAGGGAATGTGTACAGTGTGATGTTACTGAGAAAGCAATGAAACCTAGGACACAACCTATGGTGGTCAGGAATCGCCCAGAAGGGCCATGGAAAGACATTGCCCATTCCAATTCTAGGGCCCATTCATGGTGGTGGTCAAGAAAAATATGTCATTGTAGTGATGGATCTACTCTCCCGGCGGCCGAAGGTTTGTTTTACCAGAGGTACTGAAACAAAACATGTCATTACATTTTTAAAGGAACTAATAAGCAAAGGAAGGTCTTCTCGAGACATTGCTGATGGACAATGGGGTGCAGCTGGTGTCTAAAGAAATGGAGAATTTTCTTAGTGGGTGTGGAACCATCCAATGGGAAAGTAGAGAGGTTCAACTATGTGTTGAAAGAAACCATTTTATTAGTTTCAAATGATCAGCTGAGTTGGAAAGTGGAAGTGTCTAAGAGAGGTGGAGTGTACAGGTTCACTACTGACACCATCACAGGTGAAACATCTTTAGTTTTATTTTGTGGGACCCTTCTCAGGTGAAAATGTTTTTGAGCGTTGGGAGGAAGTGTCCAGCTTCTGATGAGTGGAGACTGAGAGACAACAAGAAAATAAGAGATGACAAATGAATCTCTGTTAAACAAACAACAGTTGCTGCAGGTGACTGGGAATGATAAATACACCAGGATGGAAGAATAGTGGTGGAAAACTATATAAACCAATGAAAGTAATAAAAGTTTTCACCAGTGCTGTAAAAACTGATGATCATCGAGTGTGGATCTTAAACAGAGTAGTGGTTTAAGAGGGAAAATTGTAGAGGGTGACAAGAATCACTCTCAGGGTGGTATGCAAGGGCAAGACAAATGTTACATGCCTGACAAAAGTAAATATGGAGAAAATTAGGACGTCTAGTAGAGAGGTAAAGAGTCCTACTTATTTACGTGACTATGTTATTTAATTAATTAATAAGGAGCAATTGTATAATTTAAGTGTACAATTGTATCATTTAAATGCATCATTTATTTCTAGATTCAATTTTTAGAGGAAAAGGTATTAGTGCATTTTATTGTTTTCTCCTTGTAGTAGTATGATTCTTTCCCAATTGTTTATTAAGTGTATTGTTAATAATATGAGAGCTACGTGTGTGATAACTTGCCTTTCGCTTCAACTTCTATGGAATGTGACTGCCTCATGTCCCTTTGGAATCCACATGGGGTTTGGTTCTAGGTGATGTAGACTCGAGACAAAGTGACTGTGGCAGGGCGCACCGGGACAGCTGGGATGTTTCTCTTGTACTTCTTAACTTAATAAATCCTCAACATCTTTACGTTGCCTGCGACCACCTTACTTCATAGAGAAGATTACTTTTTGACAACATTGTAGTCTACACATTGTATTGAACCTCACACCTACCCTCCCTATTTCTTCCCTCTGCGTGTTACTCCAAGTGATCCCTTCCTACCCTCCCATACTGTTATCCCACCCTGAGTGCCTCCCCCTGTGCTGCTGTCCCTAGGGGCTCAGCCTGCCTAAGTCCCCTGATAATAATTTCACAACTCGCCTGTGGTACACTGGGTTAGAACCCAGTACTTCACAACCCTCTTTGGTGACCAATCCCCCCGCCAATGTGGCGATTGATATTATTCAATTGTCTACTTTTTGTTGTCTCCACAATAAGTCATGATAGCAGAATTAATTGTATATGGATAATTCCTGCAAAAGATTATATTCTTATTTCAAATTTATTGATATATTGACATTTCCTTTGGGCGATACTTTATGATCAGGCTGTTGGTATACAGAGGGCTGAGCATTCAAGTCTGAATTGTGGAATCAAATTTCTAATCTCTTTTTGCAGTTGCACTCTTTTGATTGACAGAGTGGAAAAGGAAAAGATCCTTAACTCAAATTCATTGCCTTCTTTAAGGCGAGAATGGTTTTTCATCTTCTCCCTCTGAAAAGCCTTTCACGCTCAGCGTGAAAGCAGAACTTAGCCTTAACTTCAGAAACCTCTTGAAGACTGAACCTGTCAGGCAGCTGTGCTGGGGCAGTGATGCTGAGCAGCAACCAAGTGAAAACAAGACAGTAGCACAACACCTCAAATTATTTATTTACATTGACTGTTTACCACCACTTGTAATTCATCTGAGCACCACACGCTCTGTAGCGGAAATAAGGTGGTGTTTTACAATACCTCCATTACACACGGATCCTTCATTCAGCCATACCTTTCCCCACATTCAGCTGCTGCCTTCCTCGATTGAGTACATCACTAAAATTACATCAGCAACCCTGAAATATATGCACATGTAACTTGAGTGCATAACACCACTTACTGAACCAACGTACTCCTTATTTAACAAGAAAATGTTCCTCAATTATCCACAAGTAAGCTCTACGGATAGACTAAAAGTTTTCAAAATGGGCAAGAAAGTACAGCAAACTGTATCTTCAAATACTATAATTCAAAATAAATGAAAAGATGCCCCTGAAATAATGCTCATGGGCACCAAAAAGAATGGTAACAACAATTAAATGGAAATGCTGCACATATGGCTTAAGTATGGAAACAGATGTAAATGTTAAATCCATAGTAATATAAGTGTTCCAATGTATTTTTTTACTTTAAAGGGCTTATGCGGAACCGATGTACTGCAACCCAGTTTATGAGATTGGGCACCTGTGCCTGGTTGAAATGTATCTATATGTTAGTGCCCTAGTGCTTTATCGTACATAGCATGAGGAATGACATCAATACATGAATAGTCATGTAAGGAATAGTCACATTACTGTAAGGACCTCCATTTTGTAATTATAGAAGAAAGCAGCTAACCATAATGACTGGTCACCTTCCCATCCTTCCTAATCCACCCCCTCAAAGACCTTCACATGCTGGTGAAACGCAGCACAGACTTGAAGGGATTCTGGACTCAGGAGTGATCTTCACACTGACAGGTAAGATCTTAGCAGGCAACCATCGCTTTCAGCTGCCACCCCAGAAACACCTTAATGGCCCCAGACCATCAAGATCATAAGCTCTGAAGAGTGACCACCAAAGTCTAATTTTGTCCTTTAATTCCTCAAATGCTACCCTTGCTATACAAGTCAATTGACAAATTGTATTCAAGCAATGTAGTATTTTCATAAAATCATACAAAAAACCTAAACCAACTTGCTAGCTATGTGTCTTAGTCAACTGTATTTGTTTGCCAAAGTCAAGCACAAAGTTGGTGCAATTAATCCGGCCACCTACTGCTAATGATGATTCCTTGAAGTGTTTTGGAGCAATATAACGCTGCTGTCAAAATAAACATTACGAAAAACATCTGTTGCCAAATTAACATAACAGTTCTAGTCCAGCACAATCATTACACTTTCACAATATTTCAAACACCGTAGACACCAAAAAGCTAGCAAACAGTTATTAAACCTTAACCTTGAAAGACAGAAAATAGACTTCGGGTCAGTGACGTTCCTCTTCTCAATATCACTATATTCCAGGCTTTGCCTTTATGCCTAATGTCTCCACTGACTATAGGGCCCATTGCCCTATTGTGAGAAAGTAGCCTCTTTCTAGCCTTGTTACCCCCACTTTTGGCCTGTTTGTGAGTGTATGTCAGGGTGTTTTCACTGTCTCACTGGGATCCTGCTAGCCGGGGCCCAGTGCTCATAGTGAAAACCCTATGTATTCAGTATGTTTGTTATGTGTCACTGGGACCCTGCTAGCCAGGACCCCAGTGCTCATAAGTTTGTGACCTATATGTATGTGTTCCCTGTGTGATGCCTAACTGTCTCACTGAGGCTCTGCTAACCAGAACCTCAGTGGTTATGCTCTCTCTGTACAAATTGTCACTAACAGGCTAGTGACCAATTTCACCAAGTTACATTGGCATACTGGAACACCCTTATAATTCCCTAGTATATGGTACTGAGGTACCCAGGGTATTGGGGTTCCAGGAGATCCCTATGGGCTGCAGCATTTCTTTTGCCACCCATAGGGAGCTCTGACAATTCTTACACAGGCCTGCCACTGCAGCCTGAGTGAAATAACGTCCACGTTATTTCACAGCCATTTACCACTGCACTTAAGTAACTTATAAGTCACCTATATGTCTAACCTTTACCTAGTAAAGGTTGGGTTCTAAGATACTTAGTGTGTGGGCACCCTGGCACTAGCCAAGGTGCCCCCACATTGTTCAGGGCAAATTCCCCGGACTTTGTGAGTGCGGGGACACCATTACACGCGTGCACTATACATAGGTCACTACCTATGTATAGCTTCACAATGGTAACTCCGAACATGGCCATGTAACATGTCTAAGATCATGGAATTGCCACTCCAATGCCATCCTGGCATTGGGGAGACAATTCCATGATTCCCCGGGTCTCTAGCACAGACCCGGGTACTGCCAAACTGCCTTTCCCGGGGTTTCACTGCAGCTGCTGCTGCTGCCAACCCCTCAGACAGGTTTCTGCCCTCCTGGGGTCCAGCCAGGCTTGGCCCAGGAAGGCAGAACAAAGGACTTCCTCAGAGAGAGGGTGTTACACCCTCTCCCTTTGGAAAAAGGTGTCAGGGCTGGGGAGGAGTAGCCTCCCCCAGCCTCTGGAAATGCTTTGATGGGCACAGATGGTGCCCATCTCTGCATAAGCCAGTCTACACCGGTTCAGGGATCCCCCAGCCCTGCTCTGGCGCGAAACTGGACAAAGGAAAGGGGAGTGACCACTCCCCTGACCTGCACCTCCCCTGGGAGGTGCCCAGAGCTCCTCCAGTGTGCTCCAGACCTCTGCCATCTTGGAAACAGAGGTGCTGCTGGCACACTGGACTGCTCTGAGTGGCCAGGGCCAGCAGGTGACGTCAGAGACTCCTTCTGATAGGCTCTTACCTGTGTTGCTAGCCTATCCTCCTTCCTAGGTAGCCAAACCTCCTTTTCTGGCTATTTAGGGTCTCTGCTTTGGGGAATTCTTTAGATAACGAATGCAAGAGCTCATAAGAGTTCCTCTGCATCTCTCTCTTCACCTTCTGCCAATGAATTGACTGCTGACCGCGCTGGAAGCCTGCAAAACTGCAACAAAGTAGCAAAGACGACTACTGCGACCTTGTAACGCTGATCCTGCCGCCTTCTCGACTGTTTTCCTGGTGGTGCATGCTGTGGGGGTAGTCTGCCTCCTCTCTGCACTAGAAGCTCCGAAGAAATCTCCCGTGGGTCGACGGAATCTTCCCCCTGCAACCGCAGGCACCAAAGAACTGCTTCACCGGTCCTCTGGGTCTCCTCTCAGCACGACGAGCGATGTCCCTTGAACTCAGCAACTCTGTCCAAGTGACTCCCACATTCCAGTGACTCTTCAGTCCAAGTTTGGTGGAGGTAAGTCCTTGCCTCCCCACGCTAGACTGCATTGCTGGGAACCGCGTGATTTGCAGCTGCTCCTGTGCACTCTTCCAGGATTTCCTTTGTGCACAGCCAAGCCTGGGTCCCCGGCACTCTAACCTGCAGTGCACGACCTCCTGAGCTGTCCTCCGGCGTCGTGGGACCTTCCTTTGTGACTTCGGGTGAGCTCCGGTTCACTCCACTTCGTAGTGCCTGTTCCGGCACTTCTGCGGGTGCTGCCTGCTACTGAGTGGTCTTGCTGGGCGCCCCCTCTGTCTCCTCACGCAATTGGCGACATCCTGGTCCCTCCTGGGCCACAGCAGCATCCAAAAACCCTAACCGCGACCCTTGCAGCTAGCAAGGCTTGTTTGCGGTCTTTCTGCACGAAAACACCTCTGCAAGCTTCTTCACGACGTGGGACATCCATCCCCCAAAGGGGAAGTTTCTAGCACTCTTCGTTCTTGCAGAATCCACAGCTTCTACCATCCGGTGGCAGCTTCTTTGCACCCACAGCTGGCATTTCCAGGGCATCTGCCCACTCCCGACTTGATCGTGACTTTTGGACTTGGTCCCCTTGTTCCACAGGTACTCTCGTCTGGAAATCCATTGCTGTTGCATTGCTGGTGTTGGTGTTGGTCTTTCTTGCAGAATTCCCCTATCACGACTTCTGTGCTCTCTGGGGAACTTAGGTGCACTTTGCACCCACTTTTCAGGGTCTTGGGGTGGGCTATTTTTCTAACCCTCACTGTTTTATTACAGTCCCAGCGACCCTCTACGAGCTCACATAGGTTTGGGGTCCATTCGTGGTTCGCATTCCACTTCTAGAGTATATGGTTTGTGTTGCCCCTATCCCTATGTGCTCCCATTGCATTCTATTGTGACTATACATTGTTTGCACTGTTTTCTATTGCTATTACTGCATATTTTGGTATTGTGTACATATATCTTGTGTATATTTGCTATCCTCATACTGAGGGTACTCACTGAGATACTTTGGCATATTGTCATAAAAATAAAGTACCTTTATTTTTAGTTTATCTGTGTATTGTGTTTTCTTATGATATTGTGCATATGACACCAGTGGTATAGTAGGAGCTTCACACGTCTCCTAGTTCAGCCTAAGCTGCTCTGCTAAGCTACCATTTTCTATCAGCCTAAGCTGCTAGACACCTCTTCTACACTAATAAGGGATAACTGGACCTGGTGCAGAGTGTAAGTACCCCTTGGTACCACTACAAACCAGGCCAGCCTCCTACACCTATACAGCACTTCCTTTATGTCCATGGCTGTAGGGGCAATCGGTTTTTCAAAGGGTCGGCCCCGAGGATCTCAAACTCCAACCGTTATGACTGAAGGCCTCCGCCAGCCTGGTTGACTAGTCGAGTGGTAGAGTCAGGCTAGTCATCATAAAAGGTCCTGTTACTGAATAGGCAAAGCAGTGGTTCCTCCTTCTAAGCAACATCAACAAAGGAGAACAAGCACTTGCAATGCAAAGGGTCTTGCATTTTCTCGATTTAGAGCTATTAGCGTTGTAAATTCCTAACTGAACTTTTCATACCACGTAAATTGAAAATGAAAACTAAAACAGTTGGCATAAGCGAGCTGATTCAAAGTGCCATGGCCGCCATAAGCATGAGCGCAAAGGAGAGACACAAAAGGAAAAAGAAGTTAACTCGCAGTCAAATGTATTGGCAAACATGCAATTATCCATGTAACAGAGTCGATGGTCAAGGCGGTAACAAAACCACCCCAAAGGAGGGACAAACGTAAGGCATTTACCAATGCTAACAAAGGTTTTTTTAAAGGCAAGTCCAGGAACGAATGATAGTGGTGGGCGTGGTTAAAACCTTACAGATAGATTACAACAGGTCAGAGCGCTTGCACACTCAACCTAAAAAATGCCACAAAACACACAGCCCAATTTAGGATACTGCACTCAAAAGGCCTGATGCAACTCCACAGCTCAGCAGGAACTGTTGAGTACATAATCTAGGGGAAAACTATGAGGTTAATTTGAAAAAGCCTCGGGACTGAATGCTGTATTCAAAAACATTTAGATGCAGAAATTAAGCTTTTCTTTACCAGTAAAGAAAGATGAATAGTAAACCAGACCACGACTGAGAGGTTATCAATTATTTTTAGGTCTGCTTAGTAAGAGCGTTAGTTTGTTAGAAAACATAATGTTATGAGAAGCATTTGCAATAGGTCTCGCATTTTCTCGAGTTAGAGCTATTGGCATTGTAAATTCATAACTGGACTTTTCTAGCAATATCATTTGGTCAAACCTGCCTCATAATTTTGTCTTTTCCTGCCATAGAATTCCAGTGCCCCTCCATATAACTAAAGCACTTCCATTTACCTTCTTCATCTATCTTAAAACAAATAAAATTATCATATAAACCTTTATTAGAAATAAAAACATTTGGCATTAGAGTGCAATGCTCAAAACACCATAAAACATATCATTTTGGACGGATTGGAGAGTGAAAGAAAAGAGGGCGTCGGGAGTAAAGATGGAGAGGACACGCGGCATAATAACGGTATCATGGGCCCTGGAGTAAGAAATGAAAATGGTTGACTGGAATTTTGGTAGAAATATAAAGCAGTAATTAGATGTGAGTGAAGTCCCACTGCACCTGTTGCTCCATTGATAACTAGGCCTCAGGAGAGAAAGCGGATAGAGCAGAAAAAGGAGTGAAAGGAATACAACGGACAAAAGGTAAAAAGAGAAGGAGTTGAAAAGAAACAAAAGAAAGAAGGAAAAGAAAGAACGGGAAAATGAAAACACAACTAAGAGAAGAAAAAGAGCAAACGAGTGAGACAAAAGAAAAAAAGGAAGAAAGCTAGTGAACAAAAGATAAAGAGGAAAAAATAATGAAAAAAATGTGAAAAGAAAGAGAAAAAGGAACATTAGAGAAAATAAGAGTGATGGTGAGAGAAACAAGCAGCGAAAGAACCAGGGCATGTATGTACTGACATTTCCCACAGACACAGAATGGGAAAACCACTTTGACACTTCGGGTCTGACATATAGATGGCAAGAAGAGGGATTTTATAGTAAAACGTAAATTGGCAGATAAAGATCAGAAAAACACCAGAGAAAGGAAGGAAGAAAGATCTAAAAAAAAAAGTGAAAGGACGAATACCGAGTCAAAGGAAAGAGCAAATAAAGACAAAGAAAGAATGAAGGGAAGAGAAAAAAACTGTGAAAAAATGAACACCTGATGAAGAAAAGAGAAACAAGGCAAGAGATAACCAAGTGTTTGCGAGTTTGAAAGAGGAGGTAGCAAGAGGAAGAGGGAAATAAAAAAAGGGAAAGGAATAGAAATAAACAGTTGAAAGAAAGAGCGAAACTGTTAACATGTGGATTTTAAGAGCTGGAAAGAGAAAAGTGGGGGAGAAAGAAAACATTGAGAGTAAATAGAGTAAAGGGGAGAACTGAGTGAGAGAGGTGATACACACCCTCCCAGATAAAGATGGCAGCTAAGAATAGATTTAATTGTCTCCCCCACATAATCAAACAGAAGTCTGGGTGTGGAACAGCAGAGGACTTTGCAGAACAGCAGGAGGTGCATTAGCAGAGTTATATGTGAACCCCAATACAGAAATATTGGGGAGCTTCAGATCAGGATTGGGGGTATAGACAGAGCTGTGTCCTGGCCAAGTGCTGGAATAACAGAAAGGCAGCGGGTGAGGAATGAGAAACAAAGTGCTGTGTAATTCCTGGTATTGGAATAATGGGGTGCTGCAGCTTAGGGTTGAAGTGCACTGACAGTTGTATGTGGGGTGCAGTACTGGAATAGTAGCGGGCACACAAGGTCAGAAGTGAGATAAGTTAATGGAGCTATGTGTGGAACCTAGTATTGGCGTGCCAGTATTGCTGAGTGTTAGCCTGGAGGTGCCCTGGTGAAGCTATGAGTGGGGACCAGTATGGGAATGGCATTGCCTCTGAACCACAGAAGCAAGGAATCCTGAAGGGCGTGTGTGTGAGCCTTAGTACTGAGAAGAAATGCGCAATGAATGTTAGAATTGATGGATTCTGGTGGAGCTGTGGTGGTTCCCATCAACAGTGGTGGTGGATGTTAGACTTGAGGTGCACTGGCTGAGCTGTGTTTTGTTCTTTTGGGTCCAGTATTGGCTTGGCAGTGGGACTGAATATTAGAACTGAGCTGCCGTAACGGAACTGTATGTGAACGGGGTCCCAGTATAGGAAAGGAAGTGACCTCGCCAGGGTAGGACTAAAGTGCACTGATGGAACTGCACCAGAGGTACCAGTACTGAAGGAGCAGAGTGTACTGACTGTAAGAACTGAGGTTCTCTTGGCAGCCAGTGTGTGTGGGGTTCCTGGCACTGGCACGGCTGAGGATTTGGAATGTGTAACTTGAGATGCACTGATGGAGCTGCGAGTGGAATACCAGTATGGAGTAGAAGTGGACACTGTCTCGAAGAACTGCGGAGCCCTGGTAGAGATGGGTGCCTAGGCTATAAGCAATTACAAGCTATCCTCCGCCCTTGCTCTCAGCACACAGGCAGGCACACTTGGTAAAGAGAATCCAAGCCAAGGAAGGGTGGGAACCAAGCAGCTGAGAAAGGGCGGAGAGAGCTCAGAAAGACCAAATGTGACCAAGATAACAGCCTGACTTATAGCCTTGTTTACAGCTAAGGTCAGAGGAGGAATGCTCTGCAAATGAAAAGGGAAGCTTTTCTGGACAGGAGCAGGAAGCAAACTAAAAAACAAAGTCCCTACAGACCAGGTAAAGAGGACAAAGCTTAATTATACAGTAGTTGGTCCCTGCTCCCACGCAGAAGAAGGAAGGACAAAGAGGCATGACTGACCACTAGCAAGAAAGGATTTTTAAATGACACCGAATCTAACAAATGAAACAGCTGGAACCCTACAGAAGTATACTTTAAAGTATACAAGAGGTCATACGCTTACCCTCGACCTGAAAAGAAGGAGCTCTACTGAAGGAAATTAGATCATATGCTAAGAGGATGTCAAATGGGGGCTTGGGAAGTGAGGGGGGATCAGGGGTTGCAGCTGAGAGCCCCGGCCTCTTAGGTGGAAAAGCAGGGCCAAGAACAGATGGTACACAGTGTTTTGATTTGTAGTGTTTACTTTTAGCACCTTAGAATGGGAGATTACCTGTACAGTTCAGTGCTAAGAATACAAAATAACAGTGAACAAATTAAAAACAAATTTTGTGATCTTATCGTCACAACCCATTATTGTGAATACATGAAAACCTATGTATTTGGTCAGAAGTGTGTGATAGTTCCTTAAACATGATCATAATTCAAAACGTATTACCAATAAGGAGTAAATCAAGTCAATAATCTAGTTCATTTGTAATTAAGAGCCATGCAAATTAGTGACACAGGGCACGACCACTCTTGTTTTTTTGTATTTCTTTTTGTGCGTCTACCTGCAATTTAGTAATATGTTTTAATATAAATATTGTGAGGTCTTGTGGCGTGAATTCCTGGCATTCAGACTCAAAGGTTACATACTGTCACTTCCTGATGTCACTTCCTGTGAGGTTAATGAGGTCAAATGATGGGCGATGCGACTTTTGATGCCACTGGTATTTTGGGGCACCGACCTCCATGGTGTTAAGGCAATCTGATGCCCATGTTTCAGCCTACTTTTAGGGGTGGTACAACCTGCACAGTGCACAGCAAGAATGTGGCACAAACGTCTCAACGCTTGAGTGACTACAGTCAGACCGACATGAAGCGTGGAGCAGTACTCTAGTAACATACTACAGGGTGAGGAAAGCAGGTGCGGACTCCCACGTTCACTGCAGTGAGCGCGCTCACCGGGGATGCACAGGAAAGGACAGACACCCAGAGGCAGCGCCACATTCATGAGTGTGTAGAATAACTGCCCCTAGCTGCAGGAACCTCTGGAGCGGAGGGAGGGATGCGGAGGAACGGAAGCAGTGTGGGGGTGCCAGCAGCAAGGAGGGGGGCTTCTCCGAGGGGAGAACACTTGATAGAAGGCTGACAGGTGGGGACGTCTGAAGGAGCAGGCTTGGAGTAATCACAATCCTTTGCTTTCTTCTGTTCAGCTCAAATTATCAAGGACAAAGCAACTTTAGGCACGCTGGCGCCTCGTGGCACTTCGCCATCACTTTTCTCATTTTTAATACAACTGAAAGAAAGGTATGCTGTACAACTGAGAGCAGTAGCGGGGTGGCTCGCCCTTCCAAGCGCTAGGCAGTGAGCTCTAGGGTTTGGTTGTGGAGTCAGGAAGAAGTTATTAAAAGTGATTTCAGCACAGCCGGGAAACGCTTTGATGTCCACGAAGGATGCGCGGTTCCGTTTAATAACACAACTATTGGCTCCCGGTCTTCAGCTCATGCAGGCTTCCTACGGGGCAGAACATATTCATTCTTGCTGCTGCATTAGCATGGCAAAACGACTTTATTTTTCCATGAACAAACACATTAGAAGCAGCACAAGTGGAAACGCGCAGGTCGCTGTGTGTTCCGAGCAGCCTTGGCACCCAAGTGGAAAATAATGCCAATTAAAATGTCATTGCAGGAGAAAATGGGAGCGCGAGTCCACCCCCAGACCCGGGCTCCAGGGGAGCCGGCAATCACCGGAGCTGAGCACACAGCGCCGCAGAGCGGCCGGGCTAGCACTGCACAGACCCCTTGCACTGCCCTAACCCTGCCAGTGTGACACAGAACATCTTCCATCTGCTACTGTGCAGGCGGGCTCAAGTACCACTGAGGTCGGGTCCAACCTTTCATGCGGGCCTCACAGAGCATCGACACGTGTGTCTAAGCTAAAAAAATTAAATAAAATACTAGAACCGCCATGGACAGAGAAAACATGGCACCATATATAGCTACAGCCACGTTACTTCTTCGTTATCAATAAACATGGCGGCCTCAGGATCTGGCACCATATATTAACAGCCACGTTAATTCCTCGTTATTAATTAACATGGCGGCCTCAGGATTGGCACCATATATTAACAGCCACGTTAATTCCTCGTTATCAATAAACATGGCGGCCTCAGGATCTGGCACCATATATTAACAGTCACGTTAATTCCTAGTTATTAATTAACATGGCGGCCTCAGGATTGGCACCATATATCGGTGCAGCCGTGTTGGTTGCATTGTCATTAATAAACATGGCAGACTTGCCTCGAAATGAGTACATTTTGCAGCGCGAGCGTGAGGCCGTGAAAAAGAGTGGAATCGCGAAACTAATGCCCACTGCCACTATGACTAGCCTCATCCTGTGTGTGACCGAACAACAGAGGCACCAAAACCAGCTGGCAAAAAGGTACTGACCAATCCACCACTATGATAACTTGATTCATAAATGAGTTATCAATGTTGACAAATTCAAGGTGATGAATCTTCAGTCTGTGTGTGGTATGTAATGTTTGTGGTTCAGCAGCATGAGAGATCCTCGTGTCGCTGTCACGAGAATGTTTTTTTGCAGAATGTATAGTGGATGTAGGTTCCACTTCTAGCTTTTGCAGGGCTGGAGTGTTCAACAGAAAGATGAGCACTTTCCGTGTCTCATGTCACTCGGACAACGCGGAGCTGCTATTCGTGAGGTCTGGAGAGGACCTTTCTTTAAAATAAATGTCATGTTCCTGCTACTTCTCGGAGTTACTCTTTATTTGGTAAATACATCAATTTAACATTTGCCGACGAGCTGAGGGAGCTTTACCTCTACTTTTGGTGCGGGGCTGCATGTGAAGCACACCACTCTGGACTCACCCAGATGTTTAGTTTTCAGATGTATCTAGGTCTCGTAAATTTTTCTACGTGGCAGTGTCACAAAGTCCAAAAAGTGCAGCCCTCACAATTCAAAGTGGGACGATTTTGAGATTAAGCCAAGCTCTCATGGCCCAAACGTAAAACCAAAACCCAAAATAATCAAATGTCCTCTTGCATGCCATTGTGATAAGATCTTTTAGTGTGCGATGGGGGAGATCTGAAAGACTGTTACCCTCTTCAGTTGTAGTGGGGGCATAACCATGCCCATGCTGGTTGTTAGCCACCACCTCACTATTTTTTTAAATTCCCTGGCATCTAGTAGGCTTCCCCCCGGGATTGGATTGGGGGAAATTGCCCACCAGTGAGCAGAACAACTTTGTCCCCATTTATTTGGGGTGGAGGTATGGCCATACCCCAAGGGGGGCAGAAATAGCTTAAAAACAATTTGCCCCCAGCATGTAAAAAACAAAACAAAAAACCCCCCAAACAAAAAAAATTATCCCTGGTGTCTAGTCGGTTTTGCCCACCCCTGGGGGCAGATAAGGCCTAATAAAAAATGTCCCCTTTGGGGAGCAGCCCTTGCCAAAGATGAACAAACATGAACAGACACCGACACAAAATCCCTGGTGTCTAGTGGGCATTTCTGCAGCCTGATCGCTTCACGATCAGTCTGCAGAAATGCTCAGAAAGAAATCAAAGGAAAGGAAAGGCCTTTCCTTTGATCCTTCTCGGCCTTCCCCAACCCCTATCGGAAGAGAAATGGCAGAGAGGGAAGGGGGGGCTAGAGGCCCAGCACTAGCACTCCCCCCATGGGCCTGGTGCAGGATGCAACCTTTACGAGCGGTGCTGTCGAGGATGGAACCGTTACGTCCCCGGCACCGAAAGAGTTAAGGGGAAGATATTGTAGTATGTATTGTATGTGGTTCAGCGGCACAAGAGATACTCGTGTCGCTGTCACGAGGATATGTTTTGTAGAATGTATATATTTGATGTAGGTTCCATGTTCTAGCTTTTGTGGGGCTGGAGTGTTCAACAGAAAAATGAGCACTTTCTGTTGGACACTCGGACAATGCAGGGTTGCTGTTCGTGATCTGGATATGATCTTTCTTTAAAATAAATGTAATGTTCGTGCTTCTTCTCGGAGTTACTCTTTATTTGGTAAAGACATCAATTTAACACTGTGGTAAGAGATTGATCTGTTTTCTTCCTCACATCATGAAGGAAGTACTGTGTCCTCACTACTAGTCTTTCCCATTGCTTGTAGACACATCATCAACCTAAGTTAAGCTACTGCAACAAGGTTATGTATATGACTCAAGAGGGACTAGTAATATCTTATGTTGGACGGCAAGCTTTGACAAAGCCAATAGGTCTGGCTTTATTGTGTCAGCATACAGAAGCCCACCAATGTGCTTACATATCGAAATACAGGCATGCACAAATGCTGCTTGCATGCATTAGCTTTGCCAATGGCTCTTCATTCTGCTGGGCCTCTCCTCTAAATCTCCTTGTGTTGCAGAAGAAATAGAAACTGCTGGAAGTCCTGTTTTTGTTTTAGGTCTGGCATAAGCCTAGACCTTTTGAATTTACTAAAATAATAGACTTAAAGGGACTTCCAGCCACCTCTCTTGACCCAATGTTCTGTTTTGTCATTCCCATTTGCTTCCACCCACTAAAACACACAGAATGGGGCAGTGGGTCAGTTTACTTAAGCTTCTAGTGAAAGTCACTCTGAGTGACTGCATTTTGCTCTTTTTCTAGGTATATACACAAGGAGTTCTCTTAAGTGCCAGTGTTCCCTGATGTGACTGTATGATGCATGTGAAGTGAGCACAAGGCACATTCCAGCTTTATCAGTTTCTGGCTTTTGTAAATTTCATTTGAAGTGCACTGACGCTATTTCAAAGCTCACCATATTGCGTTTCAGGAATCGAGTTCACTAATGGTTCTTAGGTAAACTTTGCTCAGGAAGGAAACCAAACTTGATAGTGTTTAATTAGCAGCACACTTGTAGCGCTTTTATACAAACATAGGTGGTGTGTAATTTGGGTTTTAGTGGCCAATATTTAATACTGTGAACCCTCTTTCTTTCCTTTTATCAATTTTTTTGTTCTTTTGTTTTTTTCTCTTTCCTTCTTGCATTTTTTGTCTTCTTTCTCTTTGCCTTTTCTTCTTTCGTTCCTTTTTTCCCTTTTCTTTTTCTCTCCTTTTTCTTTTTTTGCCATCTCCCCTTTCTTTCCTTTCTGATTTACCTACTCTCATTCTTTCTTTTTATTTCTTTTTTGCCTTCTTTCATTTTTTCCTTTATTACTTTTTTCTTTCCTTTTTCATTCTTTTCCCTTTCTTTCTCTTTTGCTTTCTTTCATTCTTAACTTCTTTCTTTGGCCTACTTCCCTTTTGTCTTTCCCTTGTGTTTCTTTCTTTCCTCCTTTTTGCCTTCGCTTGTTTTCTTTGTTTGCTTTCAATCCTTTCTTTTTTTCCTATCCTTTCTTACCATCTTTACCTTTTTCCTTAGTTTTGTCTTTTTTAAAAATTCATTCTCGTTTACCTTCTGTCCTTTCTTTGTTGTATTCTGTCCTTTCTTTGTTTCTCTTCATCTGATTATTTCTTTCATTCCTTCTTGCCCTTTTTCCTTCCTTCTTTTTGCCTTCTTCCCCGCCTTCCATTTTGCCTTCCTTCCCCGTTTTGCCTCCCTCCCTTCGTCTTTTTCCTTCTTTGTCTGTCTTCCTTCCTTTTCCCTTGCTTTCTTCCATTCTTTCTTTCTTTCTTTCTTTCTCAAAGGAGAGATTAGCAGCCAATGCCAGACTGGTGGCTTTTTTACGTCTGTATTAGCCAAAACCTTTTGAGTTTACTAAATGTATGCATGAGTGCCCGCTGCAAATCTCAAAGGGAGAAGTGATGGGGGGAAATAAAAATAAACTTACCTGTTGCGATGCTGCCAGCCGCCACGCGTTCCAAAGCCGGGCTGGAGAAACCCATGTGTGCATGTCAGTTTGCACGGCCTAAGACGGCCAGCCAAACTAACATGCGCACTTAGTGCACACCACTCCTTCCCCCTCCACCCTCCCATGGCCCAGCCCGACCCTCACTTCACACGCTGGCTCAGCTGAGCCAGCACCTGAAAACTAAAACAAAATATCATTTTATGTTTCAGCTGCTGGCTCTTAGCCATTGGGGCGATGCTCCTCCGCCATTGTGGAGGAGTTGCCGCTGAATGTATGTGCGACACAGTTACTTATGAGGATTTTCAGCTAGACTTCATCCATTAGTCTGCGATTGTGTCATTCACATTTTTTCTTCCACCTACTCCAGCATGCATCAAGAGGCGATTTTAGCCCACTTCACCCACTGACTGTACTATGAGTTAGAGTTTGCTGCCCTTTCTAAAGAAGCACATCCACACAGATGGTAGTTCCTTCCGTGCCAGGTGTGCTATGGTAATGTGCACCTTTTGGAGACCAGAAAAGACAATTTTGGTTTTAGCTATTTTTTTTCTCTATTAGGTTTAATGAAGGCCTGGCAGCTTCCTGAACAATAAAGCTTTGCCAAAACCATGACGAAACAAACAAGAATTGCTAAAAGTCTGACGGTCAACACCAGACCTATGGGCTTTGTCAATTCTAGTCTTTAACTACTTTTCTCTATTCCCTGGGCTATTAAGGTAGATCACGTCCTGGATCTTGCCCACCCATGTGAACGTGAGAGGAGATGCCGCCCTTCCTGGAATAATTAAAAAGGTTCTCTGAAAGAGTGTGGAAAAAACGTAGGTATGCAGGCAGGGAGAGAAAAGGATTAGGGAAGAAGTGTCCTTACCCTGGGAAACTTAGAAAGCATGTATAAGGGAGTTTCCTGCAGTGAGCCATCCTAGAATCTACTATAATAAGGGCTTTGCTGAATAATCACAGGTGCTGTGGGTGAGAAAGGTATCAGCCACACTCACGTATGAGCTGGTCCTCTCTGTGAATACAGTGTATCAGTTTATGTAAGAGATGATGCCCAGTCCCCCAACTTCAGCCCTTTTTTAAGTACACGCGCATGTGCATCGCCGCTCATCCGAGATAGCGGGCACGAAAAGCAATCACGCTCATCTCCAGATCCCTGCTTAGCACCACTCAGCTGCTGTCCTCTTCTACTCTCCGGTACGCACCCTTCTTTCAAACAAACTGAGAGCATCCCCAGACACAAGGACAGCTCTGATGTGGGGTCACAAGAGACCAGTAGTCGAATGGAGGCCTATTGTTGTTTCCTTGTGCAGAGTACCACGATCTGTGGACACTGATGAAAGGGGCTGGAGTGAAACTAAATATCACAGTACTACTGAAATGGCTGAATGAAGTGGAAAAATCTTAAAGCATAAAACACAATCAAGGTTAACTTTTTCAAATGTCCCACACTTACAGTGGGGCATATGTAAGAGCTAGGCGAACAGGGACAGGTTTTCTCATATCTGGGCTGCCCACAGAGCTGCAGGGTTTGTGAGAGATCTACAGAAAAGCTCCATAAATCAGGACTTTATCCACAAATATCTAACTAACACTGGGCAGTTTTCTGGGGAGCTGCTCCTATTATTCTGCTCAAGCATCCCTACTGATCACTTCCAGGCCTTAGGGATGACCAAGCATTCTCCATGTCTGACAGGGGCTAACGGAGGCACGTAGCGGGGAATCAGAAAAAGAATATGGTCCTGCCCCTGGTACCATTTGTAAGAGAAAATTGAAGTCACATGCACAACTCCTAGTTCTAGGCAGCTGGATAGATGGCTTCACAAAACATGTACTCCCCTGAGGATGTAGCTCAGCAATCCCCTGAATCCAGCAGTCCTTATTCCAAGCTATCACCACTTGTACTTACAGGGCTGTGTCTTAGGTTTGTTCCTAACTTGAAAATGAGACTGGAAATCAAACATACAAGGTCCACTCATGCAGATGTGAATCCCAAGAGCACCTCCTTGTTCTAGGCTAGATCTGATGTTGGGGTGTTGTGTTCACACCGACTGTCTCAGCCATGGCTCTGTGATCTGCAAAATCCGCAGAACAACAGATAGAGTTGGGTGTATCCTGAGAGGGTGTGTGAAAAAGGCACAAGAGAGGCATTCTCAACCTGCCACTTAACTTAAGTTTCAGCAATAGCACCTATGAGGAAGGGGAAGCAGGGAAATGCATATGGTTGAACCTGCTCTTTACAGTTGTGGTCCTGGTGGTCTGGAACTGCTGTGCAGCAGAGTGGGTGCAGGAAGTGCTGTTTACTCTGCTTGGGTCAGGTGCCCCTTCTCCACCACCACCACCTGTGAGGCCCTGACTTCTGGGAGCTGCGGTCCATCCTTCGTCAGTCTGTACTTACTCTCAGGCAGGATTTTAATGATATCTTTGATCACACATTTTTTTTTATTTGCGGCGTTAATGTTTCTTGTTAATAATTTTCTATGCAGTCAAATGTGAAAATGTGAACGCCTGTATTACAGCCCGTTAGAACCTATTCATTCAACAAATGCTTGCTTCTGAATGCTTGATCTCTGTACACAGTTCTTTAAACTTACAGTCTAATTTAACACGTAGGGTTTTTGTGGGATTTGTGTTTTATTTCTTTTATTGAGATCTTTATATAGCACATACGAATCCATAGAGGTATAAAGGATTCTGTAGAATGGTGACTACATAGGCTATATCAGAGTCACATATAGCTAAACTCTCAAAGAGCTCCTTAGCCGCATGGAAATTACAAATAATACATTAAATAAATACGTGCAATCAGTTACTTATCTAAATTTTCAACAGTTTAACAGTGTAAGTTGCTGTCTTTCGGGGAGCAATACTGATTTAGATCAACAATGATTCAAGTCTTGCAGGACCATGCTGAATTAAGTGGGATAGGGAGTACAAACATAGTGATAGGTATCTAAAAAGACTAACACCAGGCTCTCAATATTCAGCAGATCCAAAACGCTAACCAAGTACCAGCCTATCTCCTTACTACTCTACTGAGATAAAGTCAAGGAAAGATAATAAATGTCTAGTCGCTCCCCTCACTGACAACCTCCTCAACACCACTAAATCCAGATTCTGGCCAAGCCACAGTAGAGATCTCCTTCATCGTTGCCACAGACATTTTCTGGATGACCATGCACAGAGGTGACACCTCAGCTCTCATCCTGCTGTATCTTTCCACAGCCTTCAATACCATCTCCCATCCCATCCTTATCCAACAACTGCAAGAAGCCACCATCCAAGGTCCTGCACTTTGCTGGATTTGTTACTTCCTCACAGTCCCACCCAGTCTGTCAGTCTGGTCCCCTTCACCAGGGACGCCGTTAATCTCACCTGCAGACTTCTACAAAGATCCTTGCTCAAGCTCCCCTCTGTTCACCACTTGCCAGCATCATCCGTGCCCATGGAATTAACATCAACTCTCAGCTCATAGGCTCCCTCTCTGACAAGACACCAAACACCCGGATCAGTTTTTCCATCTACATGACCGAATCGCTAGATTGTTGAAAAAAAACTGCCTGCAGTTCAACACAGACAAGATGGAAGTAGTAATCTTCAGCAAAGATAACTCACTCTGGGATGCCGCCAGGTGGCCTATCGAACTTGGACTCATAACCCTCCTGCAAAACCATGCAAAGAACCTCAGAAAAGTAACTGATAAACAACTTGCGATGACCAGTCGAGTGAACACAGTCTCTGTTACCTGCTTACAGACACTGAAGATGCTCAAGAAGAGCTTCAAATAGCTCCCCAAAGTCAGTCACAGCACTGCGATCCATGCTCTTATCAACTGCAAGATGGACTACGGCAACACACTATGTTGGAATCAACGTTCAACTAACTAGAAAATCCCAAACCATACAAAATTCAGTATCCATACCTCAAAAAGCTCCCAATCTCTAAACAAGTACTCTTCAAACTCCTATAGCACGCATACAAAACCTTATCCAACACTGGCCCAGTGTCAGTGTCAGTCTCAGTCTCTCTCTCTCACACACACACACACACACACACAATCACCCACATCTGCATAACTAGATCTGTCGGTCATGCATTCTCCTACCTAGCTCCTAAAGCCTGGAATGACCTGCCCTTCTGCATCACAGCCTCCTTCTCAGTTCTTGAATGACGCAAGAAAATGAAAACCGGGATCTTCATCTTGCCCTGACTCAGCATCTGCCCATATACTCCTACTTCAAAACATAGCATACACTCTTTCCGAAACTACTTCTTGCAGTCAACTATACTCCTATTTCTTGCGAGATCTTTGAGCGATACAAGGGGAAATGGGTTGAACAGGCAAGGGATTCTTTGGAAAAGAAGCCATGTTCAAGATCTCATGCTGCCTGCTAAAGAATAATCTAGGTAAGTACTGATTATGCTTTTGACTTTATCCACCTACATCCATGTCACTTCCAAGACTCAAGCAAGCACAAAAATGAGCAGCTTTAGGTCACTACGTAGAATACAGCAACAAGGAGGTAGCACTATATTGAATGCACTACATTAAAATTACAACTACTGAGAATATCAACACTGAATAAGCCTAGTATAATGGTAAATGTACTTACCTAGGCCTAACCTTGAAACCCCAAATGTCAATGCAGTTACACTTAATCTAAAACCATGTTTAAAGAAAAGGCCTGAACCATACCCAAACACTAAACCTAACCTTGAATCTTAACTTGAATCTTAGACTAATCTTAAACCCATGGCTAAGCCTACTTAAACCTAAACTAAAGACTAACTATACTTTTATTCAGAAACCCAACACTATTGCCGTACCAAAACAGTAATTAAGTCAAAGCATAAAAAAATGTAAATCCCAAGCCGAATTAAAAAAATAGAGTAAATGTTAATGAATAAAATTACACCAACATGATAAAATCCAACTGGAGACATGATTTTTAAAATGTTTTAAAGAAAAAGCATAACTGCAGTCAACTGGTGTAGTAGATTGGGACCTAGATACAATCTAAGGCTGACTGCGATGAAGTGAGTATGGTATACAAGGATCAGGGTCGATTTGTTCGGAAGATTTACTTTGGGATATAACCTCAAAAATGGAAGTTCAATGTCCTCAGCAGGGCAAGGGAGTAGCCGAAAATGGCTCAATAAGGGTTAGATAGCTGACGAGGAGGTCCTGGTGTTGTGTAACCATTTTAGCCGTAGCTCCATGCACGTTGTTTTAACACACTAGGCTAAGCCGCTGTGCACCTTAACATAGATCTATTATATTCGGCTTCATTTTATTATTGTTACAGTAGCCACTTTTATTTTCTGTTCATCTAACTGTTTAGGCCAGCACTCTGTTCTCAAACAAGACATTCTTGATCACTCTGTGCTTCTTCCAAGGCTACAGCACGGTACATTGCCAGTGAACGTGGTAGAAGTTTAGTCTCCAACATTTGTAGAAAACACACATCTTTACGTAGGGACATTTTCCCAGAACATCAGCTGTGTTGTTATAAAAACACGTCCTTGTCCCTTACACGTTAGAGGGAGATTCCAGCCAGAGAACCACAACTGATTGCTGATTGCTTCGCTACAGATGTTAATGCAGACCGCAGGCCTTTGCTCAGGTCTGGGGGATGATGTCTTCCCAGGGGAACCTGAAGGGCAGAATTAGAGCTTAACATGCTGTGCTCAATTATAACCTATATAGGAACTAGTCTATTGATCATAGTGACAATAGGATAGCGTTGTTTTTATGCTTCACTCTTCTCGTCACAATATTAATACTGTCATGTTGTGTCATCCTGGTTATGGCAGCTCACGCTTTGCTATCTAAGATGCAGTCATTTTATTAAACTCATTATTGAAACATATACTGCCTCTGTTTCTCATTTATATATGAGACTGAATTGTAAATGAGAGAAACGGATGAGACCTGAGTGACCACGGCTTCACTGAGAAACAAAGTATGTCATGCGCTCGGCTGCCTAGTCATCCCTATCCTTGGGTAGAGATGAGGCACTGCTAGTTAGCCGGAGCAAAACCTGGATTGGAGCGACAGGTGTCACCCACAGTGGGTCAGACCGCAGGCGATTCTGCCACTCGAAATCCAGTAGTCTCATTAGAATAATGAGAACCAACGTGGCACTGGTGAAGCTGTTGCTTTTTTGGGAAAGCTCAGAACAGAAGAATTCCCTCATCAGCCAAAAACCCAGCATCACTGCTTATTGTAAAACCAAACCTAGCACCATCCCCGTCATCTTAATCCTAATCCCAACACTAAGCCTTCCATCTACTCCACCATCAAACCTAATCCAAGCCCTAATCTTCAATTTAAAACTATCACCCATCCTAAACCTATATCATACTCCGGATCAAACCTCAGCCAAACCCCAAGCCTAAACCCTAAGTATATCTCGCACCGAGCCTTAAGCCCAATGCATATCCTACCACACCCATACATTAAACCCTATACTCAGACCTACGAATATCCGTCACCTTAATCCTAAACACTACCCTAAAATAAATGACTACCCAAACTTAATTCAAATCCTAAATGGAAACCTAATACTTCCTCCTTAGCCTAACCTTAAACCCACCAGCTAATGCTACCTCTTATACTAACAGAAAACCTAATCCAAACCCTAAACATACATCTAACACTACTCCTCACCTAACTCCAGTGCTAAACCTACCCCCTACCATAGCACCAACCCTAATCCAAAGCCTAAACCTAACACTACCCTTCTCCACTTAGGGACCAATTAGGAGTGCCCTGAACAGGAGGTGAAGCTTATAACCCTTGAAATTCACTTCTTTGTCCTAGTACAAGAGGGAGGACATCCAGTCCTTCAGGGTTCCTCTCAGGTCACAGACAGGGAGTTCAGTCATTTTCATATCTTTCTTGAGTCCAGTAGTATTCTACAGAGGGCACTGGGGATGCCACATTTATGCCTGGCACTAGCTTATGGGTCGAGGTGATACCTTGCTCCTCCCTAACTAATGGGGTAATGGTTTCCACGGGCTACACTACCCACACTTGCAGCATTTCCTGTGTGCCCTGATGCAAACAATCTCACAGTGCTTCTCTTTGCCTAAATTCAAGATGCTGAAACCCTTCTTTGCTTGTACAGTGCCTCTTTGCCCACTTCAAAGTTACGCTAGGGAACAAGCAAACCCTCCTCTGTGGACACTAACCAATTCTATGGGCAGCTTCCGTCCCACAGGGATTGTCACTTGCCTGACTGGGGGAACAAACAAAGAGGTCTATTCAGGTGTCATCTGACATCTGCCTGTGACAGGGATGCCCCTTTGATGTAAATTAAGCAAATGTTATACTCTGCTCTCTCACCCTTCATACTCCATTCCTTCATCTGACACCACATACCAGCAACCTTTCTCAATTAATTCTACCAGGCTAACTTTATCTTTGATCAATCTCATCCTTTTGCGTACAAAAGCTGTGTCAAACTCCATGGCCTCCCCTTTGTCTTCATCTCTCCGTTGTTTACTCCAGTCTTCCCCGAGCTGCTTTCAGAGCACACAGGTCTTTCCCTCTCAGCTTTTTGAGTGTTCACTCCTCACCTACCAAGTCTTTAACTGTGCCCCACTCCTTGCTTTTCTTTCCACTGAAAAATGAAACCTGCAGCATGCCACACATTACTCAGTAAGATGGTATGAATGTGTGTGTGTGTGTGTGTGTGTGTGTGTGTCGGGGGTTGGAGAGACAGAGTAGAAATATTAAAGAGAGAAGCACTTTCGAAGAAGCCCTGGGACTGACACTTCACAGCAGTGCATTCTTGACAGATGTTTATCCCACAGAGGCACCTGTTTGGAAAAGATAAATCTACGTTTAATTTCTGCGCTTCCTCCTAGCTTATTTTTTTATTTGAGTTGAACTCACATTTCTTTTGGTATTCTTTTGGATATGTGCGGATGTGGCTCTCTGCACTCTGCTTTATTCTATACTCTGTGAACTCATGGTATGATCAGATGTGCTGTCTTGCTTCTTCTAGATTTTCTGCATAGCTCCCCAGCCTGTGCTGCTTGTCGGCCATCTCTAAGACCTCACGACATATGTAAGATTCACATAGAAAGCTACATTGTGCAATTGGAGTTTTACCACAATACCATGCATGCGACATAATAAACACCAGGGACACCATTTGTTGGTATAATATGTCGCAAGTTTATTGATGACACACGTTGGGTTAGCTTACGGGCGATCCCAGTGTCGGAGATGAGTTGGTTAAGAATTAGCCAACACCCATCCTGAGAAAGCTAGAGCTGTTCCGTCTGGTGTTCTCTGCACCAACGTGCTTAGCTTCTTACAGCTCCTTCATTTATCGTGGTTTACCACTTTATTAATCTGTCATGCTCCTTACAAGTCAGAGCGAGACCCCGGCCAGTCTCCACAGTTGCTTAGGATTCCATCTGTCCCTTGCGGGATTAAGGAGCGCTGTTGCGTCATCTCAGGCCCCGTCGTAAAGACTCCCAGTGGCCTGAGGAATTGCCTCCCTCCTCCCACCTTGGGGGCCATAAACCTAGTGTGGACCACCCTCACCAAGTACAGAGGCCCCTTCTGCCCATCTGCCTCCCCAACGGGGGTTGGGGGGAAGGGCACCGATGCTAGGAAGCTGTCCCCCTTATTGACGCCCTGCGTGCGACGTGGCCAGCCACAGACAAGGGTGGGAGTCCCTTTCCACTGGAAACACCAACAAGCATGTATGTACAGTTGCTTAGTGGGGCTTTACCTTATTTGGACCATTCACTCTGAGAAAGGATAGAGAGGAAGAAATCTGGTTTACCGCCAAGTCACTACCAAAACAGGGGATCACCAGCCACACAATTCTGGAATAGCCGAGTTTTGCAACAAGTTTAAGAAAAACAACAGCAACTCTCATCTTTAAGCTCTGTACAGTGAGATCACCAACATTTGGTCCTAATCGTGCAAGTCATATGGTTATTCTGTAGGAATAATAGGTACACCCAAACCAAATTTGTTTTGTGGACTGTCAGTCAGCCTCATCCTACAAATACCTATTAGGCAAAGAGGAAACTCTCTACAAAACTACATAAAAAGCTACTACCCCATTCACTTTTCATATGGGCGAAAGGGGCATTCCTTTTAGATGTTCAAGCTGATACAGGAATAACACTTCACCTCAAACCAGTAAAACTGGCAAAAGAAAGCAAATACCACTCAAAACAGAGTATCTGGTTCTCTCTTTTGCATACAAAGTGCCGCCGGAGAGATTTTTCTTTGTCCCTCTCCTGTAACAAACTGTGTAAGCTAAGCTTCTTTTTCATGTATGATGGGTGTTATAAAATAAAAAAAAAAGGTGTCCGACTCTTAAAGCTCACCGCCCACTGGCAAGCAACCGGGGCACTACAAACTACATTTGTGATTATTTGGTGTTTGTCACTAGTCTTGCTGTACATGATTTCCTCACATTGCCAATAAACGGTTACAGTTTACAATACTTTTATAAGGTTAAAAAATGAGTTTATAGTGCAACAAATACTGTAAAGCACATTTTAATCTCTCCAACATCAGCACAAAGGCTGGGCACGCATGCCATTATTTCTCTTACAGATATATAAAGAAGAGTGCGGCGTGTTCTACTAAAGTTTTACTGCAGCTGCCCTTTCATGTCTGCAAATTATAAAAGGTTTTAAGGCACAGCAAGACTGACCTCCCATAACTACTCTCAAGATCATTACAGCTTTACATACAGACTAAATAACATGCCTCACAAAACCCAAGCAGCAGCCTTTGTGCTTATAAATAAAGCCATTAGTGGACCTTTGTCCCTCAGACATCTGTCTCACTGGCTACAGATTACAGGGTGCAAGTGACCATAGACCGGCCAATCAGAAGCCTTCACACTTGAACAGCGGTACTCACCTACACGGCCGCCCCTGCAGACACCATGGGAAGCCCGGGCTCAGCACAACTATTTGTGGGATAATGGAGCAGAACTGCACATTTTTGTATCCAATGATTCACAGAGCACCATCCGTTGAATGACCAACATCAAATCAAGCAAAAATGAATGAAGCCTCTACTGACTTCCACACACCACTCGACGGCTCCCTGGACCAGGGCTCAAATGGTTACATTTCAGATGCTCATATTGCTTTTCACTGCAACAAGGTGATGGGTGGAATGCTTGAATTAATCTCAACTACTGGCAATCGCTTGGGCTGCATCCCAATGCGTCCTTTTCACCCAACATGCCACCTCAGTTTGGACCCAGCCATTTGCACATCAGTCTTGACCCTGTTTCAATGGGAACAGCCTAGCCTGAACCCCGAAGCTCGGGCCTCCCTAAACCGGAACAGAAACAACCTAGGACCTGTTTCACCCTAAGTGTGCTGGTTATGCCCAGATGCCCGGGCTTACGGTGCCACTGGAACCAAGCTGTACCTGGCTGAACAGCTCATAACAATGGTAAAGCTGGTCCTGGGTTGCTTCAATTCTGGTCCGGGGAGGACCAGGGCTGGCAGTTTGGGGTGGGCTGTTTACATGAGGAAAAGGGTCAAGACTGATTTGTATATGGCTGGCAAAAAACGATGGAATGGGATGCAGCCCGAGCAATCCCCAGCAGCTGAGATTAATTCAAGTATTCCACCCACCACCTTGTTGTTTTTGCATATTTGTTTTCACTACACGACTTCTGTGTCCTGCAGAGGCAGCTGGATTACATGTGTGGAATGAAGCAGCCAAGGTGGACTCAGATCTACCTTTCATAAATAACACAATTTCCAAATCGAGCATGTTGGAGATGGTTCAATCAGCTCTGGAATTAGGGTGACAAGTCTCTGCAAACTCAATGGCATCCCAAGAATTAGGTTGAAAGAGAAATATGCTGGTGCTATTTTCTTTATTCCATGGCCGCCTTTGTAAAAAAATAACCTTGCGTAAGTGTCTGTCCTCTCCACACTGTGATCACGTGGGAGTCCATATAGATAGAGAGGTTATTATTCTACAGATGAAGCAGCAATTTCCTTATCTACACCCTGTTATTTGTTGTCACTAAATCTTCAGTTGCATAACTCGCTTCTAAATTACTCTAAATCAGAAGAATTTACCTTATCAAAACGTTACTTCTGAAAGAGATAATCACTTTACCATTTCTGATTTGGAGGCATCATCTACAAATCTACAAATATTGTAAAAATAACTTGAGCGGCTGCACCCAGACTAAAAATACTGCCGCTTGGCTCTTGAAATCTGGTAGATTTCAAGCTGGACGCCATGGCTCTTCAGGTTCTTGTGCAGCAAAAAAAGCCATCTGAAACATTGAGATAGAAAAGTGAAAAGACTTCTGGGCCTGTTGGGCTGGCTTCGGCTCCTACAGGACATGTGGTTAAGTGGATTGGTTTGCTTATTGTGTCCAATTCAAAAACTGTTAATGTTAAAAGAGTTTCTTTACGTCTTTGGGCTAATTTCTACCACTTTATTAATGAACATGCATCAGAGGAACTGAGGAGTCCCATGGACAACTTGTTTCCAAAATACTCCATCCACTTAATCACAGCTACTATGAAGACTACACAAATTGCCTAACAAGTTCCCAAATCTACTTCTCTTCCACAAATGCAGGCAAGAAAAATCCTTTCAGTGGACTGCAGGATTCATATTTATTCATGGTGTTTAAGCCTCAGGATTGGGGTTGTCCAACCTTTTCTGTAATAAGAGCTACTTATGTTCAATGAAAACTTTAACGAGCTAATAATATTAGTGCACAAACAGTGACTACATCAGACAGGATGGCCACTCCATAACTATAACCAACAGTGATCACCTCAATTCATTCGGCCAGGTTGCCAGCAATATTGCGAAAAAGGGTTTACCAATTTGAAAGGCTTCAACATTGTATATACATGACCGCCATAACTACAAAGCCTGTGGTACCAAGTGAATAATCATAGTAATAAGTCTCCGCAACACCTTACAGTTTTCCACTCAATTATCAGTTTAAATATATTTTGAAAATCCAATAATTTTTCTCCAAACACCAGCTTACGAGTTGTGAAAATACTCACATTTATGTCTCAAATATACATATCTCCATTTTGGAATCCATATAATAATTCAACCAAGCAAAGTGTTCTAATTTAGTAGGCAGGCTGGACACAGGAGAACTACTTACAGGTAGGTGGAGCGCTACCAGTAGCTCGTGAGCTACTTGTTGGAGAAGCCTGGTCTAGATATTTCCAAGTTCAGGAAGCAGATCAGACAGAGGATTCAGGTTGAACGTTTGGGTCAATCTTAGCAGTGGAAAAAAGATGATTTAATAAAGGATAATCTAGCCGTGTTTTCCAGGGTGCGAGGACCTTTCTTGGACTCTATGAAAGAACTTCTGGAGTAGTGAATGTCCTAAGATTGTTTAACTCCAATGCCGTTTGAGCTGCTTAGTTGAAAGAACTGAGATGGTGATGACCAGTTTAATGTTTGACCTCATCAGTTCTACATATTAGGGTGACATACTCGTATCTTCAGAACACTACACTAGTTGAAAATACTCTATTTTTCTAATGCAGGAACAAAGATAGTTTTCTCCACAGAATCACACTCTTCCATTCACTATCCAGAACGTTTGTTGGGACATTGAAATGGTCCCCTGCATAGGTCTGAAGAACATGTGCCCGGCCTCGAAGTCCTTATAGCAAGCTGCAGTGTTTTGGTCCCCTCTTAGCACACACAACGATCATGCATGTGCATTGAGGCCTTCCCATGATCTGGAGTGAAACCTAGAGCGGGACTAATGTCATCTTGCTGGGCTCTAGAGGACAGACTGTTGTGGCAGCAAAGTGATACCAATGCTCAAAAGGCCTTTTTTCCCAATAATCTGCCTAGGAGAGCATCTTCCTGGCCTCTCCCTTATTTTTTAATTGTTCAGCCTGTTCCAAAGGACTGAGTTCTTAACTCATCTATGTGACCATGCATGAAGAAAAAGCCTTTCATAACAAGCCAAATCAGTGAAGAGGCTTGATTAGGAAAAGCAATACCACTACTGCAACAAAGGGTGCAACGTGCATCGGTAAGCTGTAAAGTGGTGTATAAGTCTGGTTATGTGTAACAAGTATGGGCTGAATCAACATCTCTGCTCGTGGTGTCCAAGAATCTACCAAGAGGGAAAATCCCATTTGTGACCTAGTGCCAAGAAGTGCTGAAGCACATAGTGAAAATTAAAAGCTGTGTATGGTCAGAAAGGTAAATTTGAGATTGGGCCTGAGGAAGATCCAAGCGGCAGGATCTCTGTGTCAGTGAGCTCTACGACTCCCAGTGCACCGTCAGCTGACTGGTGGTGTGGCACTGCCATGACATACCTGCGGTTGCAGGTGCCAGGGCTCATTAGGTACAGTGATCCCATCAGCTGGGCCAGAGTCTGGGCTGCAATATGTGCCCAAAGTAGGTTATGCAGCATCATCTCCAGGAATCAGCCTGTTCCCGCTAATAGCAATGGATGTAGGAACTGTTTGCACAGAAGGCCTCACAAACTATTCTACAACGAATACGCAGGTACCATGACATTGTGCCTGCAGTGGTTGAGAAGTGTGTAGTAATCTGGGTAGAAACTGATACTGCAACAAAGGGAAAGAGCACACGCCAAAGATGTCCTCCAGTAAGCCCTACTGTGGTTTTCTCCTATTGGTAATCCATAATTAGCAAGCTTTACGTCTTTTGTACAGTATATGTAACATCTTAACCTTACCTTCTGACTGAACAGCAGTTTATTGATTATTTGCTAGTTACTGAATTATGAGTTTCTAACCCTACACTATCTCTTTAAGTAAGCCTTGCATTTCTGGACTTTGCTGCCATAAGAGATAAGTATCCTGCGTAATCAGTTCTTGGTCCAACAATATGATTAAACCCCTGTACACCAGTTGGAGAGGACTCTGGTTGATACAGTCTGAGCACAGTAAGCCTCGACTGCCCAGGAACTCCTGCAAATTCCCACACCCCATAACCTCAAATACTGTAACAGAAGATTTACACTCTCTGATGGAACAAGAAAGCGGCTGCAGAATCACATTCACTGGCGCTTAATGAAGGAAGACAGCTTCCACACTTCCAGTAAAGTGATTTGACAACCTGCAAACGAAGGCTTGTGAATCACTTCTGATATCATTTGTAGCCTGTGATCAAATCAGGCGTGCTTCCCGGTACTGGAATAGCCTATGTGACAAGCCGTCGAGGAATATTCACTGGCATTAATGTATGACATATCATAGCAGGCATTTATATTTAACAAACCGGACAAGCTCAGAGGTATACATTCAACAGGCACTGTATGGTTCCATTGCACATCAGATGCAATTACTTCATTGTGGACGAGAAGGTCTAGAGCGGCTGCACATCACAATGAGGCAGCACAGCTAGGGAGGTGGTGGGGCAAACTAGGGTGCAGAATTAACAGTTTAGCATTCTTAGTAAATGACTTGTTTAACTTAGGAAAGAGTTGAATTTGTCAAAGTAATGTTTTTCCAAATAATATTCTAACACTGTCAGATAATAAACCACAAAAACTTGGAGACATGGCTAGGTGGCTGATTTCTTGCATAAACTCATTTGGGTGCTTTTCCCAGAATCCAACACTTAAAATGAAGCAATGCTGAACAAATTAGTTTGTCCACTTGTGCCACGGTTGCACTGTGTCACAAAGACTGTAATGAAACATTTGTAATTATGCTCTACACAGAAAAAAAGAGTCCAGGCTGCCCGGAAGCACTCCAGTTTTGAAATCAATCTTTAGTTTGACTGGCAGCTAATGGAGTGATGGTATAGCAGGAATGATGATCAAAACTCTCAAGTAGAGGTAAAGCTGTAAAGGCTTGTGCTCTTTGGCCTCAGAGACAAGGCCAAAAATAACTCAAGATTTCAGTAACAGACTATCTCATGGACGAAGAAGAGGTGGGAAAAGAAGCCCTTGATCACATGACTTGTGTCGAAGATTGCTCCACGATTTTTCTCTCTAGCAGAGTGGGTGGAAAATAGACCAGAGAGTAACGCCAAAATCTTGGCAAAAGCCTCAGAGTCTACATGTACGACTGACTATGATCTCAATTTGATGACGGATATGTAAAGCCAATAGTCGGTCCTCCACGCTTGTAGTCGTATTACTAGTGTTGAAGCTGCTAATTTCAAATTCACTGATAACATGATTACTGTAATCCAATCTGATCTTGAATCAAGTATTTTTTGGAGATAATGCAACAGTGCCACTGGGGCAGCGTGGTATAATCTTGCACAGTGGTTTTCCTGTAAGAGTGCAATGCTGCAGTTTGAATTAATCTTGCAATATAAAATGATTACAAATGTGTGGAAAACCATATGCATGGTTAATTAGAAGGATAGGCAGGCACCTTTAACCACCCTATGACCTGCAGTGGTCCAAGCAGTGCTGTCTAGTCACATTGGGCCTCTCAGACCTAAAACCATAGGCTCCACAACTTGCGCTGTATTCACAAGAAGCAAAGGCAAATCTCAAGGAGTCTGATCAGAACTTTTGAAGTACAGTAAATTACATTTTTTCTAAGTTGTGCAGTTTATGGCTTGCTAAGTTTGCAATGCGTGAATTGCCTACAGGGGTGCTGAGGAAATAACTTGGTCTCCTGAAATACTCTGCATCCACTAAATTTGGGACCAGCATGTAGCTTTGCCCAAATGTTAATAAAACCGAGCTGGAGCTAATGGTATTAGCCACAAAACTAGCCTAATACCAAGAGCCTTCTCACTCCCTGCTCAATCAGGAACTAGCCCCATAAACAGGCTCTGGATGGTGACTGATTTTTAACTCTCATCTACTAAACACAAACTCAAAGGAGTTTGACACCTCTATATCTCTAGGGCAACCTCAATCCATTACCCTTTCCTTACCCTAAGGAGGCCATCCGAGCCCCTCTCTGCTACAGACTTGTTTTTGAAAATGACAAACCCAAGTTCTCTGCATCGCATGAAAAGCCATCCAAACATGTAAACATGTGTGTGGGCAACAAGATGGCAAAACTAGACTATCACAACATGAGCCACAACATGACATGATCCCCAGGGCGCTACTTCTAAGTGACTCACCTCCGCGTCTGGAAGTCACAATCACGCCAGGCACAATGGCAGACAAAAGCATCAGGAACCCGAGCCACTCGCTCAGACTGGGTTCTACTGCACGATCACCATCTACAATTCCAGCTTTCCCCCACACATCCCCAAGTACAACAATATGACAACACCCAAGTGGAACGTCGGAATATAGAAATATCAATAACTAAATGTGAGACACAAGGCAGACTTTCGGATTCTCGTCTGATTTGCTCACAACAGTAATGGCCCTTTTGGTTAATGTATATTTTAAACTCTGATGGATCTGAGAGAAAAATAAGAGTATACTGATCAATATTCATGCCAACACTGCTCTCGGATAGCAGAAACTACCAAAGACATGGTTTCAGCCCCCACTACCTCCACGACACACTGATTTAAATTCATTGTTCATGAAGTTAGATTTATTTTCATATATTTGTTTTATTCAAATACAACATATTCCTGCACACAAAACCTGGACATTTTCAGTCTACTGACACCGCTACATAGCACTGACGGTGGCACTCAGTTCACTAAGAGACCATCTGCGTCGTCGACTCGTCTCAAGGCTGCATGCAACCCGCTGACAGTTACAGTCACCACCCAAAGTGAACTCAAGGAAAGACTGTACCCTTACTTCAGTGGAGACAGAAACACTAGAGTTTTAAGAAATGATGCCAAGTCCTCAGACAGGCGCTAGTTAAGAAGGCAGGGTCTGTGGGATCTACTCAAGGTACACGATCCAGTTTAATGAAGTTAGACAAAGGCAGAGACTCCGGGGTAAAAGTGAAACACACTAGAACCACCTTTAGACTATTTGTGTAATTTATTCATGGATTCACTTTATGGAGCTGCTGGGCCACTTCGCGCCAAAGTCTTACATCCTACATTAATAAAACAGTCAAATACCTTTATGCAAAGATTGAAATGTATAAAGTGGGAACACGTTAGAGAAGAAAGGCAAAGCTTACGATAGAAGAAAGGAACAATGCGCCACAGCTGTATTCATGAAGAGTGTGAGATAATAATAGGCAGGTGCAGATCTCAAACCTCACCGTGAAAGTAAGAAGGGATATAAAACAGCTAGTACATGGAAACAACAAGACCTGTCCCAGTATCAATGATCCCCCTAAAGCAGAATCCCCAAGTCCTGGAATAAAAGAATCCCGAGCAAATAAATTCCCAGTAATTCCATGACAGGCAACCTCAATTTAGGGAAGCGTCAAGAAATCTTGCAACGCATTCTGGGAGGCAGTCAATGGTGAAGAAAAGAAAACCCCATCACTAGGGCCACAGCTGTACGCTCCACGACACCCACAAGTAGACATAAAGCAAGGGGGAGGAGAACAGCTGCGATTGTAACACTCCCCCAGGAAAAATGCAGGCCATGCCTGAGATCAATGTCCAGGAAACCTTCAAGGCCAGGAACACAAGACTGAGAAGGCAGAAACTTCAATTTGTTAACAAGGGGACTGGGTACGGCATACTAGGACTTTCACCGCAGAGATCATAGGCATCAATCAAACCACTAGAGAATTCTCGCACCACATCACATACTCTTACAGCAAGATCAACCACAGCGGGGAACAGAAAGGGGTGGCCAGCACAAGTGGACAATGTTTCAACAGCTGCTCCACATCAGCAGCACCTTCTTTCTCCTAGCATCTCATGAAGTTGGAAAGGTATTCACAAGGTGCAGGTTTATGGTACTATAACAGCATGGACTGCCCTTTGAACAAACTGGAATGATCCTAAATAGCTAAACATACATCCTATCTCCTAAAAAGGTTTGGCACGTCTGCCTCTGACCAATCGTAAAGCTTTGAGAATATCTGCCCGATCAAGACATTATGGACAGCGATCACTCAGGTTCATTGATTCTGAATAGTGTGCAGACACTGAGGCTCACTCCTGAGAAGAGGCTTAATTAAAGGCTAAAAAGGATGTGTGAAGAGTCATCAAGAGGAATGTTTATTTCCTACTACAATGAATAGTGGTTGACTTTACGTAATTCCTTTCATCACATAACACTGCAAAGAGGTGCATTCCCTGCATCTATTAAAATGAGACGCAACATGGAGCACCAAAAACACAAATTAGATTGAATGAATGGTATATGGCTGTGCTTCTTAACCTTGTGACTTCAGTGGACCACCTGACTTAACCAATACTGGAACCTAGGGACTTCCACTGTATCATAATTAAAATCCGGAAACTGGGAGCCCCTGCCTAAGCATTTTCAATTATGTGAACTGCAAAACATTACACAACAAATGCTCAAAGAAGTGTTCATCAAACAAATAGGTACAGAAATGATGAAACATTTTATGAAATTCACAAACATAAAAAATAGTAGGAAGGCTGGAGTTTTTCTAAATTCAATTGAAGCCACCCATCTTCCATACCATAATCAGTTTTATGCACCTGCACTGCTCCCACGAATCAATCTGAGGACACTAATTTCATTTTTAGCCGCTGTTTGACTTTTCATCCTTGGCGTGGGCTCCCTTAACTTTCTGCCTCTGTTTCCCAGGATGTTTAAGTGTGCTGGACTCTGATATTGCTGTTTTTGTTACTCTTGGCACTTTACCAGTGCTAAAGTGCAAGTGCTCCTTTACAAAATGTGTATGTAATTGGCTTATCCATGATTGGCATATTTGATTTATTAGTAAGTCCCTAGTACAGTGCTCTAGAGGTGCCCAGGGCCTGTAAATCAAATGCTACTAGTGGGCCTGCAGCACTGGTTGTGCCACCCACATTAGTAGCTCTATAATCATGTCTTAGACCTGCCATAAATGTAAATTCGACTTGGCCAGTGTACCCACTTGCTAGGCCTAAACCTTCCTTTTTTTACATGTCAGACACCCCTAAGGTAGGCCCTAGGTAGCCCCAAGGGCAGAGTGCAGTGTATGGTTAAGGTGTGACATATAGTACTATGTTTTATATGTCCTGACAGTGAAATATTGCTAAATTCGTTTTTTACTGTTGCAAGGCCTGTCCCTCTCATAGCTTAACATGGAGTCTACCTTTAAATCTGATGAAAGTGTAGATTCCCTTTGGGAGTGGATGGACATGTGGAGTTTGGGGTCTCTGAGCTCACAATTTAAAAATACACATTTTAGTAAAGTTGATTTTAAGATTGTGTGTTTGAAAATGCCACTTTTAGAAAGTAAGCATTTTCTTGCTTATACCATTTCTCTGACTCTGCCTGTTTGTGGATTCCCTGTCTGGGTCAGTTTGACAGTTGGGCTGGTTGCACCTCACACTAGACAGTGACACAAAGGGAGCTGGGGTGTAGCCTGCATATCCTTATGAGCCATCTGTGCTAGGAGGGAGGAGAGGAGTGGTCACTCACAACTGAAAGGGCTGTGCCTGCCCTCAAATAATGCAGTCTCCAACCCCCTGGTAAGTGTCTGGGGCCTGGCCTGGGCAAGGCAGGATTTCACATTCAGAAGATACTTTGCTTTGAAGTAGGCCTGCTTCAAAGGAGAAATTGGGTATGAGAAGGGCACCCAAAACCACAGACTTTAGAACACTTCTGGAAACCAAGAGGAACCTCTGCCTGGAGAAGAGCTGAAGAGCTGAGGAAGAAGAGCTGCCCTGCCTGTGACTGACTGTGCTTTGTGGAGCTATCCTGAAGTTGCTGCATCTGCCAGAGTAAGACGGCAAAGCCTGGACTTTGGGTGCCTTCCATCTTGTGAAGATCTCCAAGGGCTTGATTTAGAGCTTGCCTCCTGTTGTTTGAAGCATCAGGGACAGCAAAGACTTCTCTCTGCCAGCACCTGGAGTCTCTGGAGAGACTCCTACTCTTCCCTGTGGTGCCCATCCAGTTCCTGGGAACCTGAAAGGAGAAGCTGACAGCCTAAGAGGAAGAAATCGCAGCTGAAAATCAAAGCTCGCCTGCAATGTGACTGGAAGATCGACACATGGAGCTGGGGAAACGACACGCAGCATCACTGATGGAGGCTGCTGAGATCGCAACGCGCGCTGCATGGTTTTTGGATCATTGTGCAGCTGGATTTGCGATGCAAGTACCGCTGGGCATATAAAAACAACGTAAGGCCTGCCCGGACCCGAGAGTGCTGACTGGATAGAAGCATCGCTCTCCTGTGGAGAGAAGAAACGACGCAGCCTGACCCGGCGAAAGGAGAAGCGATGCAAGGTCTCGCTAGTAAGTGAAATCTACGCATCGCAAGCCCTTTTGGACACACCCTCGCCCGTGCTGGGTTATTTTTGACACACCCAAGGTACATTTTCACACTAACAGCATTAGTGGGTGTTTAAAACTACATGAAGACTCCTTTTGCTTTTTAATTGATAACTTGACTTGAGTATTGTGGATTTTTGTCGTTTTGGTCTTGTTTAGATACATTTTCTCTTTTTTTCTCAACCTGCGTTGTGTCATTTTGTAGTGTTTTCATTAAGTTACTGGGTGTGTTGGTACAAATACTTTACACCTAGCACTCTGAAGTTAAGCCTACTGCTCGTGCCAAGCTACCAAGGGGGTAAGCAGGGGTTAGCTGAGGGTGAATCTTTTACCCTGACTAGAGTGAGGGTCCTTGCTTGGACAGGGGGTAACCTGACTGCCAATCAAAGACCCCATTTCTAATAACCGCTAATTTAAAATTCTTTTACATTTAAAGAACGTTTTAAGATTTTCAGTTGTACATTTTGATACTTTATTTATATACACTTTATAAATCTGTTAATAATATTCAATTTTCTAACCACTCACGCACCAACTAGGTATGCTTCTCGGACCTCCTGCGGTCCCTGGGCCACAGGTTAAGAACCACTGGTACATGTTATAAAAACACCTTTGAAGCCTTCTATACTACAGCGTCCTTAAATATTTTTTAAGGTGGGTAGATTACATCTGTAAACAGAGGCAGCGGGTACCTACGTCTACCCTCAGAAGGATGAATGATAATGTCAAGGGAGGAAAGAAGATGGACTCAGCTTTAAGAAACGTTTCACTAAACGAATCTCTGATTGACAAGCGTCACATCACACATGACCAACCCATCTCGGTATGGGATTACTGAAGGTAGGATGTGGCTTATTAGCACAGTGTCTGCCTTGCTACAAGTATACAAGCCATCAATGGGAGCATGAGTGAGTGATCATCAAAGAAATTCTGGAGAGTGTAAAGGGAAGAACTCACAGAAAAATACTAAGTACTTGTTGCATAAGTGACAAGGGGACTTTGAGATGGTGTGCTGGTATGCAGGCACTTGTCAGCCTATTAAGGTTAAGACATTTATTACTGAGCACTATTATCTGATAATAGTCTTAAATGAACATGTGTGTGGGCTAAATCAATTTGTGTGTGTTTCAAGAGAGTTTTTTTCCACTGAGGCCTCAACCTTGGATTCCATCTTTGTTCTCAGGTGGGCTAGACCGCTAGCCCTTTATGGATTACATTTGGTATCTTCTAAATGGGAATCTGTAGCTGGAATTCCGCATTCTTCTTAGCACTGACAAAATCACTCGGTACCAAGCCGGGGAGGAAGTTTAAGATGGGAGAAATCAAAGGAAATCCAAAACAATACATTTTCTACGTTTTTCCTGCCCAATTGACTCAATCTAGGGGAAAAAGAAACCGCAAACAGACATTTCAGAAGTTAAAAAATGAGCAAATGTCCCGGGTCCAGTCTTCAGTTGAGATGCCTGGAACTGAGAAGACAAAATCTAATGGGAGGGAATGTATCACAAAAGACCTTCTCTGTAGAAGAGTGAAAAGCATCCTAAATACAAACCCAGACACCTGTATCAGAACCATGCAGGAGCAAGTAAGATGCTCTCAAGATCAGTTTATTGGCAGTAACCTGCAGATTCTCCAGGCTTTCCCAGACCAGTCTTAACCTGTAGACAGGGAACCTACTCAGCAAGAAGTGTAGGTATGTTTTGTGGAGACTTCCAAATTGCCATGTTACAACTCAGTCTGCCGATACATTAAGGCAGGCAATGGCCACACGATGCAACAACTATGTGGTCACCGGTTGTGCCTCAAATTCCTATGGAATGCATATATTCTGACACTCATCAGCTGGAAGACAGACTTAGTAATGGAAGCAGTGCCACAGGATAGGCCTCGGTGGATTGGTGTTGCTATTTCTTCAAGTGGTTCTGCAAAACTTGACAAAGATGAAATTTAACTTCCAAGCGACCTAACCAATATACAAATAATCAGGTGACATTTTGCAGACTGAAGAAAAACTTTCATTTTGAAAATAATGCAGGAAAGAAACTTGCATAATTCATACAAAAGACCAAGTCTGGAAAGGCTGTTGTGTAACTGCTGCATATAGAACCTTCTGCAGAAGGAAATAAGTTGCCGTCCACGTGTTTGGACCTCATAATTTTGGATGGTGGAACCTGCAACAAAAGGCACAACTGGGGTGTCTGTTGTAAGAGATGCAGAAGCTGGTGCAAGACTAGGAGCCTCCTGGGAACTAGGAGCTCTCTAAGCCAGTGTTACTTTGCCATTGGATTGTCCATAAAAGGAGAAAGCACTAAAGAAATGCTGCCCTAGAATTATCAGGAGCTCCTGGTGGAAGGGAAGCTTTGACATTTTGGATGTTGAATGTAACATTCGGGATTATGTAGCGTTCTTTTATCCCGTACTTTCCACCGATGCAATGGGATAGCCATGGAACCAAGCCCCAAAGATATAATAAGGAATGCAGGGCTCTTTTGTGGACAGACAAAGCATGAGTACATAATACAATCTCACATATAACCACACTTATTAAAGTAAAAACATACTCAGCTCCCTTATCCCAGAAGCTGTCAAAACAGAAGATCCCAATTAAGTGGGAATGGACTAATCCTTACAGGATACACCCTTACAGGGTGTAGATGAAAAACGCCGCCTTCACGGCTATGCAGAGCGCTCACAACTCCCATCTCACCACCCAGCACTCAGTTTGGATACGTTTGATTTTTGGCATCAGGTCACACAACAATCATGCGTACGTTGAAGCCTATGTAGAAAACGATTGACACACCGAGCAAAACAGCCCTCGTTTTCTGAGAAAAACCACAATTTGCCTGCTGAGAACTTACTGGGGTGGAAGTAACTGATTATACCCACAGGATAAGCCATTTACCCATTTCATGCACAGGGAAAGCTGCGTATTGGTCTCTCCTGATTAAAATGGTTTTCCAGTCTCCTCCATCTAGGTCCTTCGATCCAGTCAAGTGAGGTATAGATGCCTCATGTGTATTCACAGTATTATGTGTAGTAGCATGAGTGTAAAGCCCATGTGTTGTGTTAGTTAATTACAGCCTAAGAATTCATCTTATATGTTGTCTGCAAGGCTGGTGCATAAGATGCAATTTGGGATGTCATCAGTGGGGTCATTAATATGTGAGTAGTGCATAGTTGGGGCACAAGTTATAGCTTGTTCAGTGAACTACAACTGGTGACTTTTTGTGTCATTTTGTTTTTTTAAACATTAGTTTTGATTTCATTTCAACACCTAAATATAAGGTTACGTTAAGCTTTGTTTTCCATATTTTCATCTGCATCAGTGAAGGCAGAAAAAGACAAAATACTTCTGAACCCTTGCCAGGTTAAAGAATAGGAACCTATCATAAGAATTCATGGTGGTCTCTTGGTAGCCGAGACAAAGACCTATCTGCAGCAAGCTCCAGAGAGCGGTAACTTGTTTTGTGATGAGGCTGAGACACAGTGTGAGCAATTTAATATTCCTCCAGGTTGAAAAGAAATAACAAAAGGGGCCATGAAGGACAGACAAACTATGGAAGCTCCTGCAATTGTTGGGACTAAAGAAAGTCACTGGCTACTTATGTTGGTTTATCCCAAGAACCGGAAGCACTAGTGGCGGCGTAGAGCTGAAGATCTCATCTCAGAAAGGTTAGCAAATGCAGACATAGAACAACGTGGCAGAAAGTTAAAAAACGGCAGTGGGAAACAAGTGAGCAAAATCTGTCACATCACATGTGAGCACGGCTTTAGGAGGACACAGGTGACAGATGTCTGTCAAACAGTAGTTCTAGGTCCCTTTTGAACACTGCCTGTGACGAGCACCCCTAGTTTTAAGGTTGACGATATTGAAGCAATCTAATACGTTACGAATACCACATCAATACAAAATAACAAATTAGCTCTAGTGATAAAACAATGAGTGTACTAGTGCACATCCAACTGAATAATCACAGCGACAGGGTTAAAAAATGTGCTGATTAGATATCAGACTTGTCGTGGGCTCCTTAATCCTTGCAAATATTTAGTTTTGTATTGTGCGATTTTGAAGAAGCCATAATCTGATGACGAAACAAGAAACCCCTGGTGAACAGTTCACTTGGCTCACATTCTCACCGTGGCTTCTTTGTGAATGAAGAAGCAGGCAGTCCTATCAGAGGATGTGAACTTGGCATGCTTAAAACGACAATGCACCTCAAAGGCAAAGGCTATGGTTAGGTTATGCCAGGAACAGTTTGAGACAATTGTGACCCTAAAAAACAGACTGTAGGACATCTGCCTTTCACTACACCCAAAGATTCTTTATTCCTCTACTCCTTGACCTACAGAAAGACTGGGTAAGGAGGGGCACAACACGAATATGCGAGGCTAAAGGTGCCATTTTATTTTAACAAATAACTCTAATAGTTTGTTATTTTGTGACTTCTTGCTTTGACGGTGAAATCAATGACCTGATTAAATAAAATGGCCATCTTGACATGAACGTCATTTTCTAACATCGAACTTGTCAATCACCTCTGGTTCTTCCAAACCTCAGAAGCAGCCTTGTGAGGCGAGCTGCCCTTCACAGAGTACGCATACATTCAAATGCTGGAGCTGCCTTCTGTGGTTTGGGCCAGAGCTCCTGACACTGTGACATCTAATCCTCCAGACCCGAGATGGGTGCATCATTAAAGCACTCTCCATATTCATGAGCTACATTAACAAAGCAGGTGGCGCTATGAATATTCAAGGAGTATCTGCTTTGTCTCCCAGAGTGGAAAGAAGAGACTCTGGTTTGATTGTGTGTTACCTACCCTCAATCATGTGTGTGAAAGGCTTATTCTCCTTCTGTCTACCCCATCACCCTCGTGTCTGCTACTGCTGTTCTGCCAGACTATGAATGATCACAACGCTGAAGACGTGTCCCAACAACTCCCAGATGTCCCCAGCAATCAAGGGTCTGCAGAGAGTCAATGGAGAGGAATAATCATGGACACAATCACCACAATGCTGTTGTGCCACAGCTATCGCGCAAGCCCGGCCCAGCATCCTGGATGAGGTCTAAAGGAGGCGAGCGGGATGCGTAGATTCTTCTGTGCTGTGGCGGGGAGACACGGAGCAGCACTGGGGACATGCAGTGCTCCGCTTAGCACTATAGTGATGGACTGCAAAAGTGAGCACTTTATTCTATCTTCTTTCCCTTGGTGATCACTCTATAAAGGCACCTTCTGCACTTTTAGTCTGGTGAGCCTTTTACTTCCAAGAGATCCACAGGCAATGCATCTGGGGATGGTGTTATTGATCCCAAGGCAAGATGGCCACACACAACTTCTGAGAAGGTCTTACTTATCTAAAATGGTGGGTTGTGAATTCTGGAATTATTTCCTGCCATTCTCCCCTATAAAAGCAGGAGCCCTTTATTACTTGCCTGTATTGAAATACTATGGAAAGTTCTTCCGTCACATTCTTTGCTTCTTGCAGTTTATTCTGGTTCCAGTCTATTTCCTCGCCTCCTGCTCCTGCTTCCACTTCCTTCTGGTGCCACCAGCCTTAGCTAGCATATACTGTTCGTCTTATCTTCAAGACTCAATGCTCTTTTCAGCTCCATCTTTGTCGGGCTCTTCAAGTAAACCTTCTGAAAGTTTCTTTCCTGAGTGGTTGTTTCCTCCTTTGGGCTCGTTCTGACGGCACTACCTGCTTGGCCCTTTCGTGTGTCAGCAGCACCATGGCTACCTGAGGGGGTCACACTTACCCCTCGGAAACAGTCTAAAATGTTGAGCAGATAAGCATTTTATCATGGACATATGTCAGGTCAGAAGCCATCTGTGCAGTTTGGCTACTTCTAAGCAATCACTGTCCCACTGGGTTGTGTCCTGAAGTATCCTTTGTTATTAAGTAGCTAGTACGGCCAGACAAGGCAGGCCTAAAGCACCTTCAACAAGGTAAAAGGCAGACAATACAACCTGGCTGCAGAATGTTTTTTCTTGACTGATAGCTGTCCTAGAAACCTGCTTAAACTTTCACAAGACATCTTCTGGAACTTCCTGTACAGTAAAACAGGAAATGTTGCACAAAGGTCGGGTTATAAGGCATGAATGTAGACAGGATCGGGTAGAAAAGATTCTCCAGTCACTGGCTAGTGTGCAGGATAAGACTTGCACCTCACCCATCGCCTCATAAGAACATTCCTGGGAAGACACCTGAAGAAAGAAGATCATGGATCATGCTGAAAGAAAACCTTTTAAGGACTCCTGACATCCAGCCGTGCGTCCCCGGGGTATTTTAAGAATCATTAATGAGACTGACTTCGAGGATAAAAACATGGAGCAGGGCAAGATGGAAAAGCAACCTCAGTGCACACAAACTCCAGCTCTGTCCTGCTCCAAAGCAAAAGATGCATACATATCTCCAGTCTCCTTCTAAGAATTTAAATCACTCCAGTGACTTTTTGCTTATTAAGTTAAAACTTTTAACTGGTTTGTAAATTTCCTTGCGTTGTTTTCTTGACTTTAAATTTGCTGGTAGAGTTTGACCTTAACATACGTCTCTCTCCATAACTGCATGTTGTCCGTGCCATTCCAGCGGTTGAACCGTCTGTCAGTGAGACGTGTTGAGACCTAATCAGCGCGTGTTTATTAAGGTGGTAAGCGGCTCCTCTTCCAAACTAACCCATTTTTGGAAACTGTGGAGACCTCAGCATGGCCTAGCTTTTGGGAGATCGGCACACACAAGGTGGCACAAACTATGCGCTTTGAAAGCACAGACTTGCGCTACCAGATTCCCCACTCCTGTTGTCGCTGTCGCTCCACTCTTACCAGCCACATCTGTAGCAATGGTGACATCTGGAGGCGGTCAGTGTTAGCAAACCAGAAGCCAAGTGGTAGTCTGGAGCTAGCTGCGTGCAAGGCCTGGCATGTGAAAGGGACATTTAACATCCTGGCAACGCTATATGGAAAGATACAAGTAAACCCCTGCAGCCAGTCTGTTTTGGTTGGACACTCGATCATTATAGTTACTTTCCATAAGGAAAGCATTCATTGCTTTCCTAATAACATTGACACCGTTTGATGAATCTTCATGAAACCTTACAAAGAAGTTGTTCAACCTCAGCCCCTTCCTGGAAAGTTTCGGGGATATCCGTCAAGTGGTGGGAGAAACAAAAGGAGAGAGGAGGGTCTGGCAAAACATGTTTTCAACATTAATTTTTCCATAGGGAGTTTAGAAACGGCTAAAGCCCAAACCGCAGAATGGATTTACACCAAATTTGACAGTAAGAGAGATCTTGGCTTAGAAAGAGTGGTTTTTGTGTGATCTGGTGTAAATCCATTCAGTAGTTTTTGTAATAATGCTCAAAAACTTTGGCTGTTTCACACCGCAGAGGACCTGCGGACCAGACCGATCTCATGCGGAGAGCTGATTAATGCTCTCCCCTGGAGGAAGCGTGCAAAAAACAGGTGCCCCTTCCAAGCAGGAGCAATGCAGGCTCCTGTGCTATGTGGGCCGCAGGTTGGGTCCGAGATGGCCCTAAGGCTAACCTGCAGGTTAGGCTCAGTGCCCCCTCCCCTTTATAATGAAAAGTGTTTCCCGGGGCTTGATAAGTCTTGGCGAGGGTGGGCCAATGGCTCGCCTCACGTTTAAAATGACATGGGTCCCAGGGGCCTATTAAGGCTTGCGGAGGGTAGCTCCCCTCCCCCTTTTTATTGGAATTCAGCCCCAGGAGGTGGAGTCCCTGAGGCCTATTAAGGGTCTAGGAGGTGGGCTGTGCCCCTACTTAATATATATATATATTTTGGCACTGGGGAAGGGTCACCTAGGGCCACTATCTGCTTGGGGAGAGGGACGTGCACCCCCCCTTACATATATGGTTTAGCCCTGGGGGATAAGATCCCCAGGCCACTGTTGGCTCCAGGATTGGGGCCATGTCCCTCCCTCCCACTTAAGTCCCAGGGATGGAGTCCCTGCAGCCCAAAGGCCAACCCTACGTCATGGTTATCAAAGGCTGTGCGAGGCATGGGATTAGAGGTCTATGGGAGGTTGGATGCAGGGCCTGGCTGCAGCCCACACTCTCCAGTCAACCCCCTGCTTTGCACGGCTGAAGGCTGTGTGCAGTGTGGGTTGGCAGCATGCTGGGGGGTTGGACACAGGGTCTCCTCCACAGCATGGGTTGCCTGCCTCTGGGAGGGTGGGCCACAGGGACTGGAGGCCGTGAGCAGTGTGGGGTTGGATGCCTTGCCGGGGTGGGATGCAAGGCCTGGCCGTTGGGAGCATGGGTTGACTTTAAGGTAACAAAATACCTTAGAAATGTACTGAAAAAAACAAAGGTTAAAGTAACGTTATAGTTACATGAGAAGTTCAGGGACAACTTTAAATGTACAAATCCACTGAAATTCAGCAGCTATAATTAGCTCTGGTAAATTTAACTTGTGCCCTAAAGTAACTATAACTCGCACCTTCGCCATGCACTGCTAATTACTACACATATTGCATCACTCATTAAATCTTCTATGATATCATTGATAATATAAACACACCTGGAGTTAGGGTTAACGCGTGTGTGCGTTCTGAGGGTTTACCTCTGAATTCTAGATAGTTAAACCAACTGAACTAGCAAGTCTGGAAATCCTGAAATGTAATTAAAAAAAATACAGGAAGGGTTGTTATGCAAAAAGCAACACACCTAAAAAGCAATATTTCCCGTTACAGTTGGGACAATTAAAAGGACACAGCCATGCAGGGGGCAGAAGGTGAAACTATACACAAAAAAAAAAAAAACTCCTGAAGTCATAAGACAAAATCGTGCCAGGGCTCCGGCCTTCACGTTATCAGAATGCTTCCCGCCGCCGGATACCGCTTAGAAAGGAGCCTGTGTTCATTATCTCTTTTTCAGTTGTTAGCAATTGATCTTATTTCAATAAGTAAACTCCCTGCGGGGACGCAGTAACAAGAAGCTGCAAACAGCAGGATTCACAAGTGTTCAGTCAATAATCTAAGTAGCACTTCAAAGTCATTCAGCTCCACCAGCAGCTCAATGAAATAACGAGGCTCGTGGAAAAAGGAACTCTCATAATTACACTTGAATAAACCGCAGGATGTTCTGAGACTCGATCAACCCCCCCCCCCCCCCCCCACCCCCCCAATGTTAGATGTACGTTGTTACAGATTAATTACGACCGTAAAAAGAAAAAACAAGAAACATATTGTAGAAGAGCGCGATACGAGTAGTTTAAGTGCAGGCGTATGCTCGGGTACATCAATGTGCTGTTTGTGTTTTAAACGCACTAGCAGTGATGAAATGTCACACACAGCATTTCAGATGGGATAGCTGCAGCAAGGTCACAGGGCTATTACTCAAAGACAGACACGTTACTTTACTTATCGGGACGAGGTCCGAGCCCACCTGCACGACTGGCTACACACAACACCAGGAACACACCTAAATCAAAGCCACTGCAACATCCTGCCGGGGGAGGGCCAAATTATGCGGAAGGGTTGACTGAATTATGAAGCAAAAATTTAATTATTGGGAATAATGGTATAGATTTTGGGGAACGCTTTATTTTGTCACTTTTGCACATGTGCCCACTATCATGACAAAGGTGTCACCTGACGGATAATTAATCCCCAAGTACGCCAATCAGGAACTCAAAGATGCCCTGTTAAGGTTTGCCAAGGGAATCTCACTGCGTGCAACACGCGGAGGAGGTTTTCATAACGTTTGATCCATCTGAATAGAAGTATTGTTTGTTAAAATCTGCAATTATGCAGCTAAGTACGGCAGTTTCATGATTCTGTGGAAACCGCCGCAGAATCACATAACTTCAGTAACCTTGACCATAACTCGCACACAAACACAGGAAGCGGTATATTATCTGCAAGTATGATCAAACTCAAAAACCTAGTTAGATGTTCCTGGAAACTAGGGCGTAAAGCCAAACTCCCACTTGTAGTCCGCTGACCTCTGACACTCGACCTGTGTCCCCTCAGAGGGGACCTTTTTACTCCATATCCTACAGGCGTGAGCTACAACTCTCGCTGATGTAGAGCAACTAAGGCCTGGCACCAGCGGCGGCCGGCAGCTTTAGGAGGGAGGGGAGGGGGGGGGGGGCAGCACACACACACTCATTCTTTCACACACAGACACGCACGCACGCACATCCATTAACAACACTCATAACATTCAAACATGCACGCACCAGACATTCATTTTAAAACATCACACACACACTTTCCTTCAGCCTCGAGGTCCCAGGAGGGTTGGGACTGCTGCCTTCCCTCATTTGCTGTCCTTAGGTCAGCCAATGAGGGAAGGCAGCCGTCCCAGCCTCGTCACAGAGTGGAATGGGGTCAGTGAGACTGCTGACCCCACCCCACTCTGTGACGAAGTGTCACTGATTGACACTCACCCTGGGCGCTTCAGGGCTTAAACCTGAAGCGCCCAGGACGAGTGTCAATGGGTGACGCTTTCCTCGTCACCCAGGGGAGGGCCTCGAGGCACCTTTGCTGAGCTGAGGAGGTCACGCCCATAGGAGCTGTGACCTCCTCAGCCCTGCAAAGTTCAGCTCAGGCAGCCAGGAGTCTGCGCAAATCGCGCATGTCTGCTCCTGGCTGCCTGAGCTGAACATGGAGAGGGTCTTTCAGGCTGACCTTTGTTCAGCCTGGCAGACACTCTCCATGAGAGGCAAAAGGTGGGGGGGGGGGGTGTTGCCCCTCTGCCCTAAAGGATGGGCCGCACCTGCCTGGCACTACTGCCTGCTCCCACACTGGACTGAACCTCGGTCTCTGAAATCAAGAGGCTGGAGAGAGCCTGCACAGGCTCCCAGTCTGCCTGGGGGCCCCCTGGCTGGGCGCTCCCAGCCAATCCTGATGCGTCAGGATGGGCCGTAGGGCAGGCTGGGAGCCTGCGCCTGCAGCAGCAAGACAGGAGAGGAGCAGAGCGGCGAGGAGCGAGGTAAGTGTTTTATTTTTATTTAATATGTATTATAATGTTACTTTCTTGCGTCCCCGCAGCACGTCACCCGCTTCCTGACAGCACTGCGAGCTGCTCCTGTGCGACCCCCCTTTGAACTCAGGATACTTTATTAACCGTCAGTCACGCACTATGCTGGAGTCTGTCTTAAAAATTATTTAAAAAGGAAAATCCCTAAGGAAGGGTATGAGAGGTCTTTCCTCCTGCTTTCGCAACTACGAACCCCTTGATTGAGATATGTCCATATAGCTGTGTGAGGCTCAGCCTTATACTGGGTGACAGACACCTTTTTTCGGATGTACCAGCTAGATCTGCAAAAATGGAACACAACAGAGCTGCAAGGCCACACTAAATGGCAGGACATGTGCTATACAAATCTCTTCTCCACAGCAAGCCTTTAATCAAGCAATTTCTTGAGCTGCTCGTTCCCTGAGGAGTTGAGGAAATGGGTTTGAGTCTTAACGAGGTTTCATGGAACAGCCCAGCTTCTCTTGCAACAGTACCCAATGGCAGGTGCATAATTTAGGGGTCTTCATGGAGGACCACAGCGTTACTGACCGAACGTCAGTGCACTCATGAGCTCCCTGTTTTTACAAAACAGCTCCCCTAATATTGTTGAGACTCACTGATATTGGGTATAGCAAATAACAATACATTTTAAAGGTACACAGCTGTATGTGACCGAAAAGGGCACTGCAGTTCACCGTGTAACAGACCAACAACAAGAAGAAGCCTTGAACTTTGTAGAAATAATACAAAGTACAGCGGCAGTCCAGCTCCCATGAGGATGTCAGATGAGCGCCAACTGCATCTTAGCAGTTAGTTGGAACAGATCCATCTTTTATCTTGAAATCTAATACGAGAATTCAGAAAGCTTTCTCTAAAGAAAAACTTTTTGTTGAATATCAGTGTTGGAGTCCTTTCAGGTTCAGAGGGATTACTGACCCTCATCTAAGGTGATTGGGGCCTTTTACCACTGAAGTCCAGGGGCTTGACCTAGTAAGGCCCTGCACACTGGGTGCCAAGTACACCCTTTCTGTACTTGACTCTTAGGGTAGTGAAGGAGACCAATTAAAGACTTCTGAGGGAGCTAGTTAGTCGTTTGAGGATACGAAGACAAATAGTTATGCAACAGAAACAATAAAAGTTGTCCAGCCCAGTGCTTTTCTTTATAGAAAAAAAGAGAAGTATTTTGATTACACTCTCAAATGCAATACTACACAAAGTATTGTCAATCAGGCACAGAGGCTCTAAAAGGGTGCTATGGGATTACAATCACACAGGGTACGAGTAGGCGAGATTATGGCACAGATAGAAGCTCACCATGGCTCGTGCGAGCAGCCTACCGGGCCAGTAACCCGCAGGTTACTTTAATTGAGTCCCACTACTAAAAAGTACTCCAAGCGCCTGAATGCGTAGAAGTAAAAAATAATTGAGGCATATCCATGTTCTGTTTCACTTGGTTGACTTAGCTTAACTATAGGGTGCTGTGGAATCTTGAGTTCAAGGCCTGTAGGCAAGAGGGGCGTAAGTGGTGCGAATCACAGTAGCGGTGAGAGGGTGAGCCTCTCGCCCCCTTTTCTCGATGGCGGCCAAGAAAATGCTGCGACTCCAGCAACACCACAGCATAGGTCCAGGGCGTCCTCCAATGAAAGAACCTGGAGCGGACTCAATGCTGGCAGTCACGAGTCTTCCAACAGCGGAGTCTGACTGCGTAACACTTAGCAGCAGTCAAAGCGTTCCTGACAGTGGACTGGGACATCATGGAGCTGTTGGCTGTGCAAGCACATGAAGACTGGTGAGGAGACCGGCAGGGAGGCTGGAGACCGGCAGGGAGGCTGGAGACCTGCTCCTAGATCTGGGTTGGTGCTGGTTACGCGGCCTTGAGTCGGTCCACTCTTCTGGGCTGTCCCACAGTGCCGGCACAGCGACTGACCTTCCCCTCCTCGGGCCCCTCTTCATACTCTCACTCTTTTAACCACTAATGCTTTCAGTCTTCTGCCCTCCTCCCATCTGTCTATTCATCCCTCCATCAATTCTTTCCCATTTCTTCCTTTCACCAGTGGATCCATTCATCCTTCCATCTATCCATCATTTCACCCTTTCATCCATCAAACCTTACATTCATCCTTCCTTTTTTTTGCTATTGGCTCATCCTTCTTTCCACTTCGTCTTCACTTTCCCTTCCTTCTTTTCAGACTGCCTTCCTTCGACCTCTCCTCACTTTCACCCTAATTCGCGATCTCCTATCTCGTTTCTACCACAATTACATATTTTCTGGCATTTTTCTCACTTGCCTTTCTCCCACTCTTTGCTGCTCTGTCTATGTTGTGCTCGTTTGCATTCTTTCTTTCTGCTTTCATGAATTTGCCCCACATAACAGCACTTGCCCTCGACCTCTCCGCCCTGCCCTGCTATTCCCGGAGATGTTTTGTCTGCAGCCGTGCAGGCTGAACGAACAAATGTACACTCAACAACTTTTAACGAGGCTTTTACTGGTTACCCCCATTTAAGCTGCTAAAGCGGGGGTTCACGATGCCACTGTTCAGAAGTTTATTTGGAGATTCAGACTTTAGAAAATAATCAGGGATCGTCATATCCTGGCAGGAAAACAGCCTAACACCACTTTAGATGCAACATAAGAATATGCGCTAAGAAAGTCATTGCAATGGTGAAAAAACGTCACCGCTCAGTAGCATGCAGATAATTGCCGCCTATATAATGGCAATAAAAATGGTCTACTTTGGAATAAAGTCCGTCTACTAAATATATGGGCCCCTGAGGGTCTTAAGAATGTATGGCCAGATGCAGGTACAGTGTATATCACAAAACATCCCCAATATTCCATGTTCAGAAAGCATGGAGGTGGTCAACCAGTATTAATCAGCAAACAGTCCAGATCCGCCTTCAGTCCTCCAATCCTCCTTTCAGCCTAATGGCCTCTCCTTACTCACCAGTCAGACAGGCAAACCATGCCAAGGCCATACAGACGCAGATCTGTGTCAGTCTTATTGCTTCTATTAGGGCGGAGCTTCGAGAAAAATAAAGGGACAAAAAAGACACAGGGCAACCAAAAACGTAGAGCGCTGTCCCGAAATGGTTTAGTGTTGGACAACAAGTAACCACAGGTCAATGTTCAGGAATCCAACTCCAAGAAGGAAAACAGGACCTGACCTCCTGCTGCCACTGCACCACATTATGGAGCTCCCAAGATGCTAAATGTCTCTCTCCAGAGGGAGCGGGCTGTGATCTCTGTCCCTCCAGAGAGAGCGGGCTGTGAGCAGAGGAATCTGTTCCTCCAGAGGGAGCGGACTGTGAGCAGAGGGATCTCTGTCCCTCCAGAGGGAGCGGGCTGTGATCTCTGTCCCTCCAGAGGGAGCGGGCTGTGAGCAGAGGAATCTCTGTCCCTCCAGAGGGAGCGGGCTGTGATCTCTGTCCCTCCAGAGGGAGCGGGCTGTGAGCAGAGGAATCTGTCCCTCCAGAGGGAGCGGGCTGTGATCTCTGTCCCTCCAGAGGGAGTGGGCTGTGATCTCTGTCCCTCCAGAGGGAGCGGGCTGTGATCTGTCCCTCCAGAGGGAGTGGGCTGTGATCTCTGTCCCTCCAGAGGGAGCAGGCTGTGAGCAGAGGAATCTGTCCCTCCAGAGGGAGCGGGCTGTGATCTCTGTCCCTCCAGATTGAGCGGGCTGTGATCTCTGTCCCTCCAGATTGAGCGGGCTGTGATCTCTGTCCCTCCAGAGGGAGCAGGCTGTGAGCAGAGGAATCTCAGTCCCTCCAGAGGGAGCGGGCTGTGATCTCTGTCCCTCCAGAGGGAGCGGGCTGTGATCTCTGTCCCTCCAGAGGGAGCGGGCTGTGAGCAGAGGAATGTGTCCCTCCAGAGGGAGCGGGCTGTGATCTCTGTCCCTCCAGAGGGAGCGGGCTGTGATCTCTGTCTCTCCAGAGGGAGCGGGCTGTGATCTCTGTCCCTCCAGAGGGAGCAGGCTGTGAGCAGAGGAATCTGTCCCTCCAGAGGGAGCGGGCTGTGAGCAGAGGAATCTGTCCCTCCAGAGTGAGCGGGCTGTGATCTCTGTCCCTCCAGAGGGAGCGGGCTGTGATCTCTGTCCCTCCAGAGGGAGCGGGCTGTGATCTCTGTCCCTCCAGAGGGAGCGGGCTGTGAGCAGAGGAATCTGTCCCTCCAGAGGGAGCGGGCTGTGATCTCTGTCCCTCCAGAGGGAGCGGGCTGTGAGCAGAGGAATCTGTCCCTCCAGAGGGAGCGGGCTGTGATCTCTGTCTCTCCAGAGGGAGCGGGCTGTGATCTCTGTCCCTCCAGAGGGAGCAGGCTGTGAGCAGAGGAATCTGGCCCTCCAGAGGGAGCGGGCTGTGAGCAGAGGAATCTGTCCCTCCAGAGGGAGCGGGCTGTGATCTCTGTCCCTCCAGAGGGAGCGGGCTGTGAGCAGAGGAATCTGTCCCTCCAGAGGGAGCGGGCTGTGAGCAGAGGAATCTGTCCCTCCAGAGGGAGCGGGCGTTGAGCAGAGGAATCTGTCCCTCCAGAGGGAGCGGGCTGTGATCTCTGTCCCTCCAGAGGGAGCAGGCTGTGAGCAGAGGAATCTGTCCCTCCAGAGGGAGCGGGCTGTGAGCAGAGGAATCTCTCCCTCCAGAGGGAGCGGGCTGTGAGCAGAGGAATCTGTCCCTCCAGAGGGAGCGGGCTGTGATCTCTGTCCCTCCAGAGGGAGCGGGCTGTGATCTCTGTCCCTCCAGAGGGAGCGGGCTGTGATCTCTGTCCCTCCAGAGGGAGCGGGCTGTGATCTCTGTCCCTCCAGAGGGAGCGGGCTGTGAGCAGAGGAATCTGTCCCTCCAGAGGGAGCGGGCTGTGATCTCTGTCCCTCCAGAGGGAGCGGGCTGTGAGCAGAGGAATCTGTCCCTCCAGAAGCTCCACTGCTGACTGTTCAGGGGACGGTGAACGCCGGGCTTCACGGTGACAGCTGTCACCAGACACATCATGGCAGCTGTGCCGAATGAATGTCAAAGAAATCTCACGCCTCTCGGCCGCGCTGATGCTGCTGACAAGCTATCAGAAGGACCCCCGAGCCGCGGCCTTCATTACCACCCTTGTCAGAGCCCTGTCACCCCTCCTGTGAACCTACAGCCGGGACACGAGAGCAGGCAGCCTGCACAGGGTTAAATGCATGCATGCATCGAGCAGTCCTTCCACTGTGTGCCCACCTGGAAGGGCACCTACGGAACCCTGGCAAGTCTGGGGTATTCACACCTATCATGTCTAGATGGCAGAACAACATTTGTTCACACTGGGTGGGAGGAGGCCGCTGTCATCTTAACTACGCAGACCACAGGAGAAACATAATTGTAGGGTGACCAGAAATAAAAAAATAAAAAATACCTAAACATTTCACTAAAATGGAAGAAGGACTACAATTTCCCACGAGCCGTGGTGCACACAATGACAGCGCGTATTAACCTAGAAAAGGAGAGGAAATGAATAAAGTGCAATTTTTACATCCCCTATCACACCTGTTAATAAAATTGCTTTCTGAGAACAGCTGCTTTGAAACATATAAAAAATTACCTCCCTTGGTTTTAAGTCCACCATCCTCTCTGAAAATCCAGACATGAGCCAAATTTGCTGAAATCTGCCGGAGCAGATGCTGGAAAAATAAGCATTTGCAAAGCAAAGGGTTTCGCATTTGCTTCAGTTACAGCTATTAGCGCTGTAAATTCCTAACTGGACTTTTCCTGCCACATAAATTGAAAATAAAAGTAAACCAGTTGACATATAGAGCCTATTCAAAGCGCCACGGCCGCCATGAGCGCGAAGGAGAGACACAAAAGAAAAAAAGAAGTTTGCTAGCAGTCAAACATATCAGCAAACGTGCAATTATCCATGTAACAGGGTCAGTGTCCAAGGAGGTAACAAAACCGCCCCAAGGAGGGACAAATATATAGCATTTACCAATGATAACAAAGGATTTTTGAAAGGCAAGCCCACGAACGAGTGAAAGTGATGGGGTGAGGTGGGATTGGTTAAAAGCACACAAGACTTCCAACATGACAATTTGCTTGCACGCTTGACCTAAAAATGGGACTCTCCTGGCAAATCCGGGAAGCCTTATCACCCTTCATAAGTTTGCCAACTTAGTGTTGTGGCTTTACGGCATTGGGCTGTTTAAGCTAATTATGCGATGATGTGAACGGGAGGAACACACTGAGATGACATGTGGTACTAAGTTCATTACAGACCTTAGAACATCCCTCATTAAGGAACCTATAACGATCTGAAATCCACAGATGCAAGAATGGACTGCACACGCCTCTGTGTTGAAGGGCTCAGCACCTGCACAGAATGAACACTGGGAATGAATTACTTACCTGCATCAGCCGATATCCCAGCCTTAAGCGCATGCACGTGAACATCTTTTGAAATTAATAGATTTTTTTGCTCTTCTGCAAGTCATTGCAGAAGCTAGCTGAATCACACTGATAGCATATGAAAAATAAAAAAAAGACAAAGCCAAGAGGCCGCACCTTTAAAATATGAGGACTAAACCGTTAGCTTTGCCAATGCATTTTTTTTTTAAAGTACACTTAAAATATTTAGAAAAAGTAAATAGTCCATGGTATGTCGCATGCAGACGCTCTAGCACAGCCACCTTCAAATGTTTTTGTCTTTATGAAAAAAACCTTTTCCAAAATAGTGGTTGGTAAATCATAACAGATGAGCACGCATTCTCAGCCATTCTGAAATGAGTTTTCAAAAAATAAAGGCATACCAAGATGGCCACCACTCTATGCCACTTTACTCTACAACACAGTACTCCATAACGTCAGTCTATGCCACCCCACTCTATGACAATCCATTCTGACACTTCTCCACTCTACGCAACTCCAGTCTACAACACACACCACTTATCTCAGGGCCACTCTACACTACTCCACTCCACGATATTCTATGCCATTCCACAACCCTCCACTCCACGCCACTCTATGCCACCTCACATCACTCGCCTCTACGCAACAAACTTTTAGCCATGCTGAAAAGCAGCCACACTTGTATACAACATGGGCAACATACTGGCAAAGCCAATGGCTCTTGCATAAGAGAGACCTATCGGCTTTGTCAATTCTTGTTATTTTCTGTGGCATGATGGCAAAAGCCATTTTGAATCTTCCCAGTATGAGGCTATGACAGCTTCAGGTTTAGCAGCAGTATTTTAAAGAAAAACTGACAGCAACAGGCAGAGACCGTTGTCATGTTTACAGAGCGGATGGACTCCCTTTCCCAAACCACCACATGTATAGGCACAAAGGAGGAAAGTAAGTAATAAACTTAATTGTTAGTTATTAATACTAAAAGGTGTAGTTATGTGCACATGTACCAAATGTGTACAAAATACTGTGAAGAATAAAACACTATGGCCTTGAAATAGCAAGTGCCATTTAAATGTAAAAAAAGGTCTTTATCAATATTGCATTGGGAAAGTAGTTTTCATGTGACATGGAATCGATTATAATGCGATCACACAAATGTATTGTTTCTAGGAAACACGACTACACTAAACATACATGATATATTCAAAAGACCGGATATCTAGTCACAGTTGGGGATTAATTGAATACTGGCTTGCAGACATCACGTAATAGACATATTTCATATCTGCTGATCTAAAAATGTCTTGGGGTTATATTTTCTTTTCATGTCAACAGGGATCTGACCCTGTGTGACAACTAAAACCACCTGCACTGAGAGGCAAAGCGCCTGTACAGTATAAAATAAAAGCAGCAAGCAATTAAATCAATGTATAAGTGGCACAGCCAACAGCTCTAACCTTTTGGCTTTGGCAATTCTTGTTTTGTTCTATCATGATTTTTACAAAAATGTATTTTTTTTAATAATGTATTTTACTGGAATTTAAAAAAAAACACATACAAATGTATCAAACAAACATTGGCCACTCCTACCCTCTCTTCCTTCCTCCCTGGTTTGTATATGACACGTGCACATGCAATTCTTTTACTCAGCATCATCCTAGCTGTCCTCGGGTAACGTCGGGCCATTTCATGGATCGTTTCATCCCAGCGGTTCATCGCAGGTTCTACTTTCCTTTACCTCTCGGTGGGGCACCCTCCCCCTATTTTCTCAAATTTCTTGGGGCACCCCCTTCCTTCGTGCACCATTTTCCCCCGGCATAGCATACATAAAATTTCCCATTCCCAGTCTCGCAGTCTTGGGCTGAGAGTACTCCCCCATTTCTGTGCAACGTCTCGTTTTATTAGTAAAAAGCTGATGGTGAACAGCAGTTTCATGTACGACTCTCTCCATATCATTAACGAGGCCTGCCCTTCAATATGTGCTTCAGCGGCTTGTTCTAACCTCTTTTTCACCCCTTCCCAACATCTTTGACGTTTGTGGCAGTCCCATAGCGTGGGCAGAAAAGAACCCTTCTGACCACAAGTGCATAAGCTTGTGTCGCCCTGGGAGCGGCCTGTCCTCTGGGGGAGTGACCTAGTGCAGTAACTCTATAGTTGGGTCAGGCCAAAACGTGTCTTTAACGCCAGCTCTCCTGGAAACTGGCACCTGCTAGCTCCCCCACGTCAGCCTGCCAGTGTGTCCTTAGTTGAGGTAGCTCTCCCTGTGTGTTTCTCATTACTGTATTATATGTGTGTGATCCACCACCCTTCTTCCTAGAGTGGAGCCATATTTTCCTCTCCATGTGATCCTTGCTTGTAGTGCCTGCTGAAGTTGCAGGTATTTCAATATTTGTGTGGGAGGCCTTAGGTGCTCGAAGGGTACAATACCGTTTGCGTCCCACACACCCGCTAGGGTGAGGTCAATGGCGTCCCATTTTCCGAGACCCTGTAGCGTCACCACAGAGCCCAGTTTCATACTAACCATTGGAGAGTCTTCGCTGTCACTCTCTTTTCCCGCCCATGCCCATCTCCATCTGCAGCTTGCGCCACACGGATGGCACGGCTACTTTTGTCAATGGCTGCCAGCCTTAATCCTGCCACCGTCCAGTACGTCCATCTAATGCGGTTTGGTGCACTGGAAATGTGGTGTCGTCTAGTGGTGCGCACGCCCATTAGTTTCTTAGGCTGAACCTTATATGGACTGGTCTCAAAACTGTGTTTCAAACATATGACCACAATCAATAACTTAGGTTGCTGGAAGGGATTTTAATTTCACTAAAGGTCTCATAACACCCTGACTATAGTTAAAAATAATCTTACTGGCAACATTACTCTGGATAAGTGAGCTTTGGCAAGCAAACAGGTGCAGCTTGTTAGCAGAAGTGTTTGGGAATAGATGGATTCCTGCGAGTCCAACTCCCAGCTGTTTTAGAAAGAAAATCCCACTAAGAAGCAGCATTTTAACTCCACCGCAAAGAAGAGTCTAGCAAAAAGAAGTCCTAAGACAAAATTTGCCTTGTAAGCGGTGAAGTTACAAGACGTACATATCAAAATATGGTACAGTAAATACTTTTGGCAAACGAACATGTTCTTTTTTTGAATGCTTAGCAAAGCGTAGGTACCTGCCCTCACATCTTTACTTTGTGAACAACAAAAGCTGTAAATCGTAGCACACGTTATCAAGACAGCAATGTAAAACAAACAGCCATGCAAGGGTGGTCAGAGAGTAGCACCGCATCTTTATGAAGGGCTGAGGCATCCAGACAGGATTCAGAGAAGAGCATCCCCTGTGAGAAGATTCTGCAGCACGACAAGCCCTGCGGCTCATACTCCACGGATCAGCACCGACGAGGCTTGAATGATGCAACTCTCTTTTTGTTACGTCGGAAAAATAAACAAAATTACAATTCATGAAGGTAATACATTTTATTGTCAACTTTGATGCTTCTCAGTCTGTGCCTACGACCCTCCTCTCTCCCACTCAAGGTGCGGATTCCTTTCTGTGGTTTCCAGCACAAGGCAGGATTCTGAAAGGTCAATTCAAATCCTAACTGGGCCTGGACTCAAGCTCCTTCACGGATCCACCTACATGGGGGCAAACGTGGTAAGATCACAATTTATGAAGGATCGGAGGTGGGTCGCACACAGGACAGTGCGAGCAACAGAGCGACAGGAGTAGTGGCACTGGGGTCCAGAGGCTCAAGGGGGCAAATTAACCCTATTTCTTTATTTCACTACCCAAACAAACGTCAGGGGGCAACTTTCTACTTTTCAGAGTCAGAATTCTTCTTCCACCAGGGACATATTGTTCAGAAGGAGTCTTCCCAGGTCCAGGAATGTTCTGATGTGCTGGTGGGGCTAGATTTATCCTGTCCACGAGTCAGTGAATGGAGAAATTCTACTGCCCAGTCATACACATATTCTTGTAGCCCCCCCAAACTATTTTACTGTAAAATTGCAGGTGAGCCCCTGTTTCAAGATGGTGGCTTCCCCTTCCACTGTAGCTGGAGCCTAGCTGTCTAGGAGGGATCTGGGGATGAACACGAGAAACCCTCCTAGGCATATCCAAGTCAAAAGAGGTACTGCTAAAGCTGTCCTTTGCCAACTTGTCCACTCTCAGATACATCATCCCTGCCAAGGAGTCAGCAGTTACCACCCGCTGGCCAGTCCTGGTGGCAGAGGCAGGCCACTGTTCCCTGAGGCAAGGCTGTCAACTCTACGAGCCAAGGGTGTGTATTCCAGCTCTGGAGGTGTGACGAGTAGAATAACTGGTCAGAAGAAAGGTCTGGCTCAGGCAGTCTGGAATACGGTTTTACAAAGTTACTTTTCTGCTGATGTTATAAAAAATCTAATTTCACCATTAAGACTTTTTTTGATTAAGCAGGAAATAATTCTGAAGCGTTTCTGCAGCCCTTTCATAAACAGGGGTGGGAAATAAGGATTGTAATCCCATCTAAGCCTAGTAGTTAAACATCTAGCCAGGCCTAAACATGAAATAGGTTTAGGATTTTTCTTCAATGTCGGCACACAAACACCAATATGTAGTCAACCTTTTTTTTTTTTATAGATTAGCCCTTTGCACTGTGGGCATACAAGGAACACATACACAGTGATTTATGATTATTAAAAATACTGCTTTTTACTACATGTCAAAGGCATTTTTCTCTGCCAGGTCTCATTAGAGTGCATTTAAGCTGCTGACCAGCTAGAGCACAGTGGTGCTCCTGGCAGAAATAGATTTGTGACATACATGGGTGGTACACGTATACACTCCAGCCCACATATGAAATGTATTTTTTCCTGCAAAAAGTGGACATTAGGTACAATTTACAAAGGTGTTATAAGGAAGTTAAAAAGGCTAACGTTTGGTTTCCAGTGTCCGGCACATGTCCTAGAGGGGCACCACAAGCACTTTGCCACTGTTTAGCAGTGCCCAGAGCTGTGACTAGCTGCCCCTCCAAATGTCGAATTCAAGGACTTCTCTCAAACACATCTGTAAGCAATCTTTTATGTTCTACCACTCCTGACAAATGTTAATAGTCCAGCGTGTTTGAATGTATTTTAAATCCTAGAAAAGGGCCAAAGGCGCTCTGTGATATATCTCTCAACTTCCTGTGAAGTGTCTTTGAACAGTATTGGGTCCAGATAAGTGTTTACCTCGATGTGCATCATAATGCACCATTTTCCATAACATCTGCTACTTTTGGTAGACCTCAGCCCGCTGTAGAGTATCATTTAAGCCCATCAGTCTGACCATTGTTGTTGAGACAACACAATTTAAAATGCTACATTTCCCTCTGCATTTAAAATGCATGTTTTAAGGGAGACCCTCCCATAAACCCCATAAAATGATATTTAAGCTGTATTGCTTCTGAGAAAACGATGCTGGTGCCATGCACTATTCACAAGGGAGTCCCGGGAAAGCTGCACTTTGGGCACCATTTACAATGCACTTATAATGGAAAGAGAGATTTGTAAAGTAATCTTCCGACGGCCCTCCCTGAGCACTGCTGTTGGTTGAGCATCTTTAAATCTGTACCAGTATGACAAAATATGGTGACAGGAGAAACCCTCAATACTTCCGCGACCTGCACAAACATCACCCTGGTTTCTGTCTGTTGGCAGGAAAGCTGCCTTGATTTGAAAACAATCATAATGTCATTTGAGACACACTTAACATTCTGTTCAGGCTTTCCTCGGTGAGATGTGAGATGGCATTTAGCTGGATTGGCACAGGATGCCTGTAGTAATGACTAGGCTATCTGTATGCAGAATCCAAAAACCATTCCACATTAGAGCGCTCACTAGTTTTCAGCGGCTCCAGCCTCATCTGCAGTGCGTTTACCGTGCACTGGACGCAGATGCAGAGAGGATATAAACCGGGTCTGTCCGAGCAGCCCACGTCCACGGAGCCACCCTGGCGAGCGCCGAGCCTGACGACAGGCGAGCTGTAGCCTGCGGCCGCCATTCAACGTGCCTGCTGTGTGTTGCACCAGGGCCACTTCACTTCCCAATACCCGTCTTGGCATGTTGTTGTTACTCGTGAAATAAAGTCTATGGGGTTAGAAGTTACTAGTACTAGCGACTCCTACACTCGTTCCCGGCTCATGACATAAACATGTGATCAGGCCTCAAGGGCAGAACGGTGTCTTTAGTTGACAACTGACCTCCAGCTATCAGGGCCAATTCTAAACCCGCGGCTTCCACTGCACAGCTCAAGGCGGTCACCAGGCTGAGCAGTACTGAAGCGCTGATCCCACTTCTAACAGTTCAGCAGCACAGCTCACCGTAGCAGCACCCTGAGAGCGCTGGATGAACTAACAATGGTGCATGTGAACGGGGACAACAGGCTGGAACTAGCTCGTCGTCTGCGGCGTCTACATGTGGCCATGGATGGCCTTCGTGTCCCCAGGCGAGGCGCCTGTCGGGAGGAGGGATGCGGACCAGCAGCTGCCCGTCTCCGCGGCGGCTCTCCCTGAAACCTCCCCTGACGTCTCATCCTGCCGGGCAGTCTCCCAGCACACAGATCAGAGCTGTCACAACGCGCAAGTAACAATCACCAGTTACAAATGGACCACAACCAGCAGAGAGCGTCGCACAACAGGACCCCAAGACCGTCGCGTCTCCATGAAGAGCAGCGCCAAAAATGTGCAGTAAAAGCATCTGTGACCAGTAGAAGCGGGGCGCCTGTCCTCTGGGCACCCCAGGGTGCTGGGACAGTGCACAGATCATGCCTGCACCCGCTCACTGCACCAACACTGCACACGGCGCACACTGTGTGAACTCGGCACACCGAAGGGTAGACCCTGCACACCCCGTGTTAAGACCCCACACCAAGCACTGAAAGGGCGTGAGGGAGAGCACATTGGATCCTTCATTGTAAACTCGTACTGCAGCCTTTTATCAATACACTCGAGCACACAACATATATGATCTGTATATTCGTAACACAAACGGCCTTCTTTTGTATGTCACTGAAACATGCCTCTCGAGACAGATGTATAACGGGTTGGAAGGCGGATAATGCACACACACACACTCATTACTGGACCTGGATTTCATAACTGTGAGACACTGGTACCCAGACAAGAAAGAAGGAATCTGTACAGATATGAATCCAGTGTAATGTGTTTGGTTTTATCAGTCGTGTCACTGGCTGTGCTCCTCAAACTACCCATTTCGGGGTTTCATGCTCAAGGGACAGACTCTACAAATGCAAATAGGCATAGCTTGAGGGAGGTGTCTAAGTTATTACACTCCCTCTAATAAATGCATTTTGTGATAACCAGTTGGGCACAGTATGGGGCGGTGTCTGTCAGATTTCACAATGAATGTTTACACACACAAACTAAAAACGCGCACAGACGCTACCTCTCTGTTTGTAAAGATAATGAAAAAAGTGTTAGTTATTTCACACAAAAAATGTGCTTTCTCTCACTTAGTGCACTGCCAGTCCGCATGACTCTTACTTTTCCCTGCCCTGTAAGACCCTCTCGTGCCGTATAGGGCAGACTTACTAAGAATTTGTGCCATGTCTGTGCAAATCGACGAAAAAACTTTTTTCCCAATTTACTTTCTAGAGCACGATGTGTTTTCCACTGAAAATTCCCTTGAAAGTGGTGCAAAGCAGCACATACAGCTGCTTGGCATTATTTAGCACCGAGCAGGTTTTCCATGGGTGATGCATCAGCATTCCCACGCAACCCCCTGTGCTGTCAGTCCCCCCCCCCAGGGAAACCATATAGCTATTAAAAATATTTATATCTATATATCTATGGACATATCTATATAGATCTATTATTTTATATATATATATATATATATATATATATATATATATATATATATATATATCCATATATCCTCAACAAATGGCCGCGTTACAGTCCGCGCGCTCTTACTGCCAATGGGGGAGTTGGCAGGCAAGCTCCAATAAATTATTCAACAAAATTTGACCATTGCACTCCAGGAAGTCTAATTGCAAGCTTTTTTATTTTGATAAAGTGTGTGCCTCCACCACCCGACGCGTTTCGACCGACAAAGGTCTTGTTTACAAATCTGTATTTTATGTGAATAGTTGAGTGGATTAGTAAAGCCAGCCATTACCTGCGCTATAAGACAAATTAAATATATGTGCAAGGGGGGCTATGGAGAGATGAAGGGCACTTTTGCTGGGTGGTAGTGAGGGAATGGGAGGAGGTGGTCATGGGAGCACTAATAATGATAGTCGAACTGGGCACCATAGACGCTAAAGACTGTGATGATGGGTATGTGACAAGGTGAAGTAATAGTGTGTCTTTTTTGTTTTTTGAGCGTCTTGAGAGAGTGTGCTGATTGACGGGAAAAAGCGTAGGTAAGTGACTGACCTTTACTGCTGCACGCATCTCACACCCCCCCCTACCCCCCCAGCAATTTTGTGGTTGTCAACGTAGGCTAGTGTTTTAGAGGGACAGTTGAGTCAGTAGCAGAGATGGCGTCTCGTTGGATGACTGCTGATCAAGCCCTAACTCGGGTTATAGAGGACAGCTTTGACGTAGGATCAGAGACTGAGACAGCATCTGAGGGATAGGACAATGGCGCAGACTCAGAGTGATTTTTCAGTTGGAGGAGTCCCAGCCGACAACTCCTCTTCCAGTGATTCTGAGGGAGGTGATGAGGACAGTCCTGCTGTCCCTTCGCAAGCACAGTCTGTGCAGCGGGACAAAAGTGGGTTAGCCCAACCCGGAGAGCAGGTGCATGCAGCAGCAAGCACAGAGAGAGTGCTCTCTTGGGAGCTCCCCAATTTAGTTCATCCCTAAATTCCACCGCCCAAATCGTCTTGTGGAGACATCAAAATTATCTATCATAAAACAACCTGGTTTTGTAAGGCACGAGCCTGCGTTTTTGGTCTTGGGTTCGGCGGCCATATAGGGAAACCTATCAATCCCAGACATTTCTGAAAACTAGACAACCGGGGGATTCCACAAAGCTGTGGCTTGTGTGGATTCCCCATAGTTTTCTTACACAGAATACCTGCAAATGTGAAATGTTGAATAAAAACTCTATATTTTCTTGCATTTCTGTCACACAAACTACAGAAATATGCTGGGATCCACAACGTTAATACCACCAGTTGTTTCCCCACCTGTCCCAATAAAAACGCAACCCCACTTCAGTGCCTGTACCTAGTGCCTGTGTCGGGACTGGATCACCCCAGGGTCAACAGTTGCCCCCATGTTAGGACTAACATTGACCGTTGTATGATCCATTCTTGTCACGGGCACTAGGCCAACCCACACAAGTGAGGTACCATTTTCATCAGGAGGCTTGGGGGATTGCTGGGTGGAAGGAAGTTTGTGGCTCCCCTCAAATTCCAGAAATCTCCAATGCCAAAATGTGCAGCAAACATGTTTTTCATTCAGATTTTGAGGTTTGCAAAGGATTCTGGGTAACAGAACCTGGCGAGAGCCCCACAAGGCACCCATTCTGAATTCCCCTAAGTGTCTAGTTTTACAAAATGCACAGGTCTGGTAGGCTTCCCTAGGTGCCAGCTGAGCTAGAGGCCAAAATCCACAGCTAGACACTGACCAAAAAACAGATCTGATTTCAATGTAAAAATGTGATGTGTCTTTGTTAGGTTTCCTGTCGCGGGCACTAAATCTACCCACACAAGTGAGGTACCATCTTTATCGCGAGACTTGAGGGATCACAGAATAGAAGAACAAATGTTATTGCCTATTGTCTTTCTCTACACTTTTTCCTTCCAAATGTAAGACAATGTGTAAAAAAAAAAAAAAAAAAGACGTCTATTTGAGAAATGCCTTGTAATTCACATGCTAGTATGGGTACCCCAGAATTCAGAGATGTGCAAATAACCACTGCTTCTCAACACCTTATCTTGTGCCCATTTTGGAAATACAAATGTTTTCTTGATATCTATTTTTCAGTCTTTATATTTCACCAAATGAATTGCTGTATACCCGGTATAGAATGAAAACCCATTGCAAGGTGCAGTTCATTTATTGGCTCTGGGTACCTAGGGTTCTTGATGAACCTACAAGCCCTATATATCCCCACAACCAGAAGAGGCCAGCAGACGTAACAGTATATTGCTTTCAAAATCTGCCATAGCTGGAAAAAGTTGTAGAAGAAAATGTGGACAAAAACAGTTATTTTTTTTACCTACATTTAAATTTTTTTATATTTTAGCTGTTACTTTCTATAGAAAAACATCGAAGGATCTACACAAATGACCTCTTGCTGAATTCAGAATTTCGTCTACTTTTCAGGAATGTTTAGCTCTCCGGGATCCAGCATTGGTTTCACACCTGTTTCTGTCACTAACTGGAAGTAAAATGAAAGTATTGTGTTGAGATATGTGGTTTTCTGATTTAAGTCTGCCTGTTCCTAAAAGCTGGGAATATGGTGGTTTTAGCACCATAAACCCTTTGTTTATGCCATTTTCAGGATGTTGCGGAAAAAAAAGGACGCAAATTTAGCATGGGTATGTGGAAAAAAGGTTATGAGGGCCTAGGCGCGAGCTGCCCCAAATAGCCGAAAAAAGGCTACTTCTACTATCTCCTCTCCTACCCATTAAGTGAGAAATGTTATTGAAATGACAATATAGCAAGGTTCCTTATGTATGATATTCACACTATTCAGCCAATCGAAGGGCCAGTGTAGCAACAGGCATACAACAGGTCATGGGTGATGGAGAAGGGCAGACACACAGAGCCTACAGCATGGAAAGAGGCATACAGGAGCTTTGAGCAGGACTCTGTGTTTCATATTTCAGAAGTTCCAATCCATGGTAAGACTTCCACCTCACACCACAGCGGTCAAAGAACATATGTCCAGGTGCAGAGAAGAGGTGCTCTATATTTACATCTGGTGGTGAACTGGAAGGACGGACGCCTTCTGGAAAGAGACCCTTATCCATAGCTAGGCTATTTCAGGATTCCCCATTAGGGAAAATGCTGGTAGCTTGATGTTGGGAGTCAGCACTCCCAGACGTAGAGAATTACCAGCATGCACTGCTTCACAACATGGTAGGTCAGGCAAGAATGTTGGTGGCCGCATATTAGAAGAAGCAAGACATACCAGGTAAAGCTGTTTGGGCTCAAACACTTTAAGACAAAACGCAGATAAAACATAAACATATGACTTATCATAAAAGGAGAAAGTATTTCTTTTAGACTGAGTAAAAGTTGATTTCACACACATCTGTAAAGGCGAACTTAGGGATGTACCATCCAAGACTTACAGCACTGCAGCGCTGTCTGTTATGTGCAAAGAAAAGGAAGGACGCAGGTGGAACAACGCCTCAGGTTTTATTTTCCTTGAATTGCATTATCCAGAGCAAGAGGGCTGGCGAGAAATGTGACAATAGCGTAAATGCCGCCGCGTGTTCAGGAAGCAATCACTATTGTATGTGGTTCTTTCCTTCTCCTCTATACGTGGAATTTGGTTCTAAAAACAGATACTCTTTCTTAGATAAGAACATGTATATGTAAGGCACAACATTTAGGGAATCGGAGAGAGTGAATTCCTGAATAAGGGCAACACATACTTTCTTACGCATTAGTAGTAATTACTATTCAAATCTCTGAATTTATGAGGCAGCCTCATATCCCCGCCGCTAGGTGACAGGGTGTACACCGTCTAGATATAGGCAAGACCAGACAAACTAGAAGTAACACAGGTAGCCTTCTGGCAAACATATGCACTTCTACCTATTAGTTACATTACAGAACATGGCTGCTAACATTTTCCACGAGAATGCTATACTTGTCCTACCACATCAATACATAGATGAAGTACCTCATTTGAGTGCACCTCTAGTTCATAAACCATCTAAATAACAAGTCGAGCCAACTCCTGTACCACCACAGGGACACTTTAGACCAAAATGTTTCAAATGCCAAAAAAACGAGAAATGGACGATAATGCATAATCAAAGCTATAGAAAATGGCCAGGCCTGTGAAGACAATGAAGATTTTAAGCACATAACAATATCAGCAGCCTACAAATGGGAGGACAGACAATGCCGAATGAACATTTGGACGCACATTGATGAAAGAAGACCACCAAAGGATGTTCCCAGGCTATTCCTACCTCTTGCAACCTCACTCGGACTCGATTGATCACGCGAATCCAACGTGCACGAGCTGGAGAAAATGGTGGTGGCCCCGGATCTTCTTCATAGCTGGAAATAACAGAGAAATGATTAAAAGGGTACAACGTAGAACTTGTCAACCTAGCTGAGAGAACAAGAGCAAAATAAATCCATTACTATGTGCAAGATCTTATTCTCTTTGGGGAATACAAAATATTATAACTGTTTATTTATACATGTATCTGGGAATAATATAGATATATGCAAGAGAGAAGATGAGATCTTCCATGACAAGAATCCAATTTCAGAAAGAAAATAATTTCCCGGGGAGGTCATGTGATGGATGCAGCAAGAGATGCGACCGGCGAGTGGGGATCTAACACTGCTGTGGCTTCTCAAAGCTGCCTGTCTTTCAGAGTTCTGTTAGAAAAAGATTTGCTAATTTGACACAGCTTTAGAATACTTGAGTGAGGTCACAATTATTACAGAGCCTGAAAATTATCTCTTTTTAAGTAAACGGCATGAAAGTATGAAGCTAGTGGGTAGAAGTCAAGTCATTTCCCCTAATCTAGACAAAAGCCCTAAAGAGAGAGACTGAAATTTAGAAGAGGTTGACCCAGGTAAGGAAAAAAACACCTGCACTAAAACGTATTTCTACATGGCAGTTTGTGGCTAGTCCCTACAGGATATATCTTGTCAAATATTTCTCAGAATAAATTCGTAGTAAGGCACTATAATCTAAGATCTTCCAAACAAGGGTCTTGATATGAACAATTTAAAGACAGGGCAGTCCTCCAATGGGTGAAATATAAGCTTGACTCCATCACTGTCTGTTTTGTAGACATTCACAACGGGATGACCATCTTGCATAGGTTAATGCACTGAATGTATGCCTTACATACTGCTATGTCAGGCATAGTGAGGATTGCAAGACTGATGAAATGGAATAAGTATGTGAATCTATGAAAGATCCAGGGCTGGGTGTTATAAACTGGCTGAACTGTACAGCCATGGAAGAGATGACTGTTGCACAGAAAAGATGCAGAAGAAGGTGAGTCATTTAGAAACGGTGATAACTGAAGGCGGCTTGTTTATTGGTCCTTTTTAGCTAGCATGATAATATAATGGCAAGATCTTTGGCTCCAAGAATAAACGAGCACCCACAACCCCTGGATTGAAAAGATTCAAGAAAATACAATGATTATGTACACAAATTGCAAAAAAGTCAATGAACTTCTGACAGGAATTGAACACAAACCCCAACACACCCTCAAACATATAATTGCCAGAGAAATATACTAACTATACACTGAGCAAAATCTTCATCCGTAAAACAGAAACATAGGTGAGGGCTAAATCACTTCAGAGAACATTTCCAGATCATGAGCAACAATCAAGACAGTGCAGCCCAACTCCTCTCTCGGAATTTAACAGGACAACCTACTCTCCCACACATCCAACAAAAGCATGGAAATTATGGAGGACTTAATCAATCATGCAGCTTTATACAATACAAAGAATATTAATAGCAACAAGAAAATTCCCCACTGTAATCTTGAATGTCTTCACCCCGTCACAGTAAATACCCTAAAGAAAGCTATTGATAACCCCAAACCATCACTGTCATCAGACCCATCATCTCTTGCCTACCTGAAGAACATTCCAAGGGTCTTTCCCACATGTGGCAACAAATCCAGTTCTCTCGAATAACGTAGGCATTCTCCCACATTCCTTTAAATTGGGCCATGTTGTGTCCTCTGCTCAAAAAACCCAACACTGGTATGGAGGCTCAGGAAAATTACAGGCCCTTCACAGACCTCCACTGCCAGCCAACTAGAAGACTACACCAGTAACAATAAGTGCTTTGTAGATTTCCAATCTGAGTTCCAATTCGGTCACAAAACTGAGACCTCAAAACTGTAGAAAACACTCTTTACCTCTTTAATGAAGAAAACTCATCCTTCCTGATCCTTCTTGATCTAACAGCATTTGGGCTGATAAAAGGAGCTGCTTGTAACTTTTAACCCAATAGCATTGGTACTGATGGAACAGTCCTTACCTGGTTGAGGGTCTATCTTTCAGGCAGATTACAATGCAGCATGATAGGTAAATAGTTTCTGAAATGCTAAAATCTCATAAAGAGTTCCTCGAGGCTCCATCCTCTTATCTTAGTTTTTTATCTTTTGTTTTATCCAAGGGGAGATTAAATGATTTGTATAGAATAGAGGGTGTTAAGCCTATGCCATGACTCAAACTTGGTTCCCCAGTCCAAAAGTTGGCCGCTCTGGGCTCTAGGCCACCTACCCTCCCTGATCGTTAGGTGAAGCCACCAAGCAGTGTCTTAACAAGACAGAGAATATTCTTGCTACATTGCAGATATGATCCACATTTATACATTAGGACTCAATGCTTACATATCTTGAAGAACCTAACTACCTTAAATATGGAAATGCAAAACTCAAAGTATAATATGAAACTCAATCAGAACCCAGAGAAGGCTGAGCTTCCTCTGCTTTCACCAAAAAAAAAACAAAAAAAAAAAAACACCCCAGCAGAATCTCCTGGTATGAAACTTAAAAAAAAAAAAGAAAAAAAAAAAAAAAAACAACTTCACCCTGACCGTCACATTAAAGAAATGGACAGAAACATCAGATTCCAGGTGAAACATCATAGTCTCAAACCATTCAGTACAAAACAAGTGCCTAAGATGGCAGTCCAAGTCTTATTCATTTAATTTATACACTACGGGAAATGTGATGATTAACGTCTCATAATGTCCTCTCTTAATGCAGTCATCCACACTGCAGCATACCTGGTTTTGAGCGCAAAAATATCTCAGCACATCATGCCTGTCTTGAAACCCCTGGTTGACCTCCCTTGGCACACTAATTGACACAGACGACAGCATGCACTATGTAAAAGGCAATTCATGTGTCAGCAAACTGAAATAGTTATCACAGTAAAGAAAAAAATCGCAGACCCAAGATGAATCCCTAGAAGTCAAGCTCTTCTTGGGCTTGGAACATCCAGATTTAGGAGGACACAAATCAATCAATCAATCATTCGCATTTATAAAGCGCGCTACTCACCCATAAAGGGTCTCAAGGTGCTGGGGGGGGGGGGGGTGTCAGTGCTCGAAGAGCCAGGTCTTGAGCTGCCTTCTGAAGGAGAGGTGGTCAGGTATGGCGCGAAGGTGGCTGGGCAGCGAGTTCCAGGTCTTCGCTGCCAAGAAGGAGAAGGATCTTCCTCCGGCGGTGGCTTTGTGGATGCGGGGTACAGCTGCCAGGGCCTGACCGGCGGAACGTAGAGTGCGCGGGGGGGTGTAGAAGGAGACGCAGCTGTTGATCAGTTTGGGTCCGAGGTTGTGGAGGGCTTTGTGTGCGTGGGTCAGGAGTCGGAAGGTAATCCTCTTGTTGATGGGGAGCCAGTGGAGTTTTCGCAGGTGTCCGGAGATGTGGTGGTGGCGAGGGATGTCCAGGATGAGTCTCGCGGCGGCGTTTTCTCATCAGTTTGTTGGTGATGCCGGCGTACAGGGTGTTCCCGTAGTCCAGGCGACTGGCTACGAGGGCGTGGGTGACGGTCTTCCTGGTGTCGGTGGGGATCCAGCGGAAGATCTTGCAGAGCATGCGGAGGGTGTTGAAGCATGCCGAGGTCACCGCGTTCACCTGCCTGGTCATGGAGAGTGATGAGTCCAAGATGAAGCCGAGGTTGCGTGCGTGGTCGGTGGGTTGGGGAGTGCTGCCTAGGGCGGGGGGCCACCAGGAGTCGTCCCATGCGGTGGGAGTGGGGCCGAGGATGAGGACTTCCGTCTTGTCTGCGTTCCGTTTCAGACGGCTGTCTGTCATCCAGTTCGCCACTTCCTTCATTCCTTCGTGAAGTTTGGTTCGGGCTGCGGTGGGATTGTTAGTGAGGGAAAGGATGAGCTGGGTGTCGTCGGCGTATGATATTAGGTTGAGTCCGTGGTTGCGTGCGATGTTTGCCAGGGGGGTCATGTAGACGTTGAAGAGAGTGGGGCTGAGGGAAGATCCTTGGGGTACGCCGCAGATGATTTCCGTGGCTGTCGATCTGAAGGGGGGGAGGCGGACTCTCTGGGTCCTGCCGGAGAGGAAGGAGATGATCCATTCGAGGGCCTTGCCTCTGATGCCGGCGTTGCTGAGGCGTCGTATCAGGGTGCGGTGGCAGACCGTGTCGAAGGCTGCAGAGAGGTCCAGTAGTGTGAGGGCCACGGTCTCACCCTTGTCGGTCAGGGCTCTGATGTCATCCGTGGCTGCGATGAGGGCGGTTTCGGTGCTGTGGTTGGCTCTGAAACCGAACTGTGTGGGGTCGAGGGAGTCGTGGGTTTCCAGGGCGATGGTGAGTTGCGAGTTGACAATTTTCTCAATCACTTTGGCGGGGAACGGCAGGAGAGAGATGGGTCTGAAGTTTTTGAGATCGGTGGGGTCTGCTGTGGGCTTCTTCAGGAGGGCGTTGAGCTCTGCGTGCTTCCAGCTCTCCGGGAAGGTGGCGGTGGTGAGGGAGGCGTTGATGACGTCTCGAGGTGTGGTGCTATGATGTCGTCGGCCCTGTTGTAGATGTGGTGCGGGCAGGGATCCAATGGGGAGCCGGAGTGGATCGAATTCATGGCGCGGGTGGTCTCCTCGGTGGTGGTTGGGCTCCAGTTGAGGATGGTGGTGATCTCGTTGGCGGGTTCTGGGGGGGTTCGCGTCGACGGTCGGGAAGCTGTTGTAAATGTTGGTGATTTTCTGGTGGAAGAAGGTCGCGAGGGAGTCGCAGAGGTCCTGTGATGGAGGGATGGAGTTGTTTTCTGCGTCCGGGTTGGAGAACTCTTTGATGATGCCAAAAAGTTCCTTGCTGTTGTGGGCGTTGTTGTCCGGTCTATTCCGGTAGGCGGTTTTTCGTGCGGCGCGGAGGTGTTGGTGATGTTGGCGGGTGGCGTCCTTGAGAGCTGAGAGGTTCTCTTCGGTCTGGTTGAGGCGCCACGTCTTCTCTCGGGTGCGGCATTCTTTCTTGGAGTCTTTGAGGTCGGGGGTGAACCATGAGTTTTTCTTGTGGTTGTTGGTGCTGGCTTGAGTCTTCAGGGGGGCCAGGAGGTTTGCACAGTCGGAGAGCCAGTTGGTGAGGTTGTTGGCGGCTTCGTTTGGGTCGGTGGTGCCGGTGGGTTGGTTCTGGGAGAGGGTTGCTGCGATCTGTTCCGTGGTGATACGGTTCCAGTGTCTTCTTGGTGGTTGCTGAGTGTGGTGATGCACGGTGGTCTTCTTGAAGCTGAAGTGGACGCAGCTGTGGTCCGACCAGGTGAGTTCGGTGGTGTGGTTGAAGGTGACGTGTCTGCTGGAGGAGAAGATGGGGTCGAGCGTATGTCCGGCGTAGTGGGTGGGGGTGTTGACAACTGATTCAGTCCCAGGTTGGCGAGGTTGTCCAGGAGGGCGGTGGTGTTGTTGTCGGTGGGGTTCTCTAGGTGAAAGTTGAGGTCTCCTAGGAGGATGTAGTCGGTGGAGGAGAGTGCGTGAGGGTTGACGAAGTCTGCGATGTCTTCGGTGAACTTGGAGCGAGGTCCTGGTGGTCTGTACATGAGGGTGCCTCTGAGGGTGGTCTTGGGGTCGCTGTGGATCGTGAAGTGGAGATGTTCGGCGTCGGGGAATGAGTTGTCGGTGTCGGTTGTGACTCGGATGGAGTTTTTGTGCGCGATGGCGAAGCCTCCTCCGATGCGGTTGGTGCGGTCTCTCCGGATGATTTTATAGCCGTCGGGGATGGCTATGGCGATGTCGGGTGCCGAGGTGGGTTTCATCCAGGTCTCGGTGAGGAAGGCGATGTCCGGGTTCGTAGAGTTGATGAGGTTCCACAGTTCGATGGCGTGCCTGTGGACGGATCGGGTGTTGATCAGGATGCAGTGGAGGTTGTTTCCGGGGGCGTTGTTCTCGGCGGGAGCGGAGTGGGTCCGATGGCAGGAGTAGTGGCAGTTGTTGCAGGTGAAGGATCCGTGGGTCCGTTTCGGGGTGGCGCGGTAGCAGCCCGGCGTGCGGCCGGGGTTGAGGCTGGTGAGGATGGCGGAGTCGTAGGTCAGGCGGGGGGGCGGGGACCAGGGGTTCGGGCGCTGGGCGCGGTCCAGGCGCGGAGGGCGCAGACAGGCTTGCCTTAGGCCCGCCTTCGGCGCGCCAGCGGCGCGCCCGCTGCGCGCGGCCGCCATTTAAGGGGATAGCCGGGGGGGGCGGGGTGAGCTGGGAGGCGGGAGGAGGGCGGGTAGGCGGGAAAAGCGGCAAAAGGCGAAGGCGGAAAAAAGCGGCGCAGAGAGGCCTAAAGGACGAGGCGGCCTCAAAAAAGCGGGAAAAACAGACGGCGAGGGGGGGGAAAAACGGCGAGTGGGACAGAAGGCACAGTCTTACAGGGGTACAGAAGGCAATAAACGGGGGGGGGGCGCAATCATACGAGGATACAAAATGCAAAAAGGGGGGAGAGGGGAGCACAAGCACGCAAGGATACAGGAAGCAAAGGGGGGGGGCGCGATCACACTGGGGTACAGAATGCAAACAGGGGATCACAAGCACACAGGATACAGAAGGCAGAGGGGGTAACAGGCGGATCAGCAAGCAGAAGGAGGAGAAGGCAACACACAAGAGCTGGTGGCGCTGCGGGGACAGGGGGGCGACCTACCCTGAGGTCAAGGGTCACCACCACTGCCTCGCAGCGGCCGCCATTTAAGGGGGTAGCCGGGGGGGCGGGGTGAGCTGGGAGGCGGGAGGAGGGCGGGTAGGCGGAAAAAGCGGCAAAAGGCGAAGGCGTAAAAAAGCGGCGCAGAGAGGCCTAAAGGACGAGGCGGCCTCAAAAAAGCGGGAAAAACGGACGGCGAGGGGGGGGAAAAACGGCGAGTGGGACAGAAGGCACAGTCTTACAGGGGTACAGAAGGCAATAAACGGGGGGGGGCGCAATCATACGAGGATACAAAATGCAAAAAGGGGGGAGAGGGGAGCACAAGCACGCAAGGATACAGGAAGCAAAAGGGGGGGGCGCGATCACACTGGGGTACAGAATGCAAACAGGGGATCACAAGCACACAGAAGGCAGAGGGGGTAATAGGCGGATCAGCAAGCAGAAGGAGGAGAAGGCAACACACAAGAGCTGGTGGCGCTGCGGGGACAGGGGGGCGACCTACCCTGAGGTCAAGGGTCACCACCACTGCCTCGCAGCGGCCGCCATTTAAGGGGGTAGCCGGGGGGGCGGGGTGAGCTGGGAGGCGGGAGGAGGGCGGGTAGGCGGGAAAAGCGGCAAAAGGCGAAGGCGGAAAAAAGCGGCGCAGAGAGGCCTAAAGGACGAGGCGGCCTCAAAAAAGCGGGAAAAACGGAAGGCGAGGGGGGGGAAAAACGGCGAGTGGGACAGAAGGCACAGTCTTACAGGGGTACAGAAGGCAATAAACGGGGGGGGCGCAATCATACGAGGATACAAAATGCAAAAAGGGGGAGAGGGGAGCACAAGCACACAAGGATACAGGAAGCAAAAGGGGGGGCGCGATCACACTGGGGTACAGAATGCAAACAGGGGATCACAAGCACACAGGATACAGAAGGCAGAGGGGGTAACAGGCGGATCAGCAAGCAGAAGGAGGAGAAGGCAACACACAAGAGATGGTGGCGCTGCGGGGACAGGGGGGCGACCTACCCTGAGGTCAAGGGTCACCTGCAAACAATCGTTCTCTGGAAACAGGCTAGGTATATGGAATGCCCTTTTAGTACAAAGTTGCCCAAATCAACTTACTGTTCAGACATTATTTATAGGACCATGTAATCAACCCGTATAATCTATTACAGAAGCCAAACACTAATGCATTGTCACAACAATACATTGAGGGGCCTGAATGAAAAATATCAGATTCACAAAATTATTAGTGTCTGCCAGGATTGCTAAAATACTCCCAAATATGCACCACTGATAACACGAAGATTGATGATTGAGCAATGCAGGAGGACAATTTGCTCCTAGCCACCTCTAGAAATCAGCATTTCATGATTATTCGCTGCCCCTATACCATGCACATCAAGCATAGCAAACACAACTATTTCTTTCAGAATTAGCTACCATGTGCCAATGACCTCACAAAACAATAACCTGTATTATCCATATATCATATCATTTCTTGTAAATCGCGATGGCAACTGCAAAACCTAACATTCCTCTGTTGGTGCATGTTAGAGGACGGTTCTGACCATCAGGACTGCCCTGATTTTTCGATTTTTGACCACCTGGTTTTTGACTGTTTACTGTGAGGAAGCCTCCTATGAGGTGACTCCCGCACAATAAACACATGGTAAAATGGACTGCACATGTTTACCGCTGGTGTCGCTGTGCTAAGGAAAGGCTGCTTTGGTGCAGCAAGGCAGGAGGCCCCAGGCAGGTTACATGTGATCATGCGTGCGCATGGATGTGCACCCATGTGAGGGCTGTGGGAGGAGGATTCCTAGTGTGCGCAGCCCTAGAACTGCGCTTAGGTAGTCCTGGTGCAGGAGGAACTATGCAGAGTGGGTGGTGACCTGGAGTAGGTCTCATGAGAGGGGTGTATACATGTGAGGGAGAGTCAGTGTGCTTACTGTCTTTTCACTGTAGGGACACCCAGTTCAATGCCAATGTCAGGGTGCTTAAGATATTTGCATTGGGGGATACTGCATTGAATGTCAATGGGAAAGGAGGGCCTAGGGTGCAACTCCAGTTCTCTGGGGTCCACCGAGACCAGAGTCACACCAAAGTATACTGTAACCAGTAAGAAAAGAATGATGCAGTAGGTTACAAGCGCATAGTTGTACAACTTATGGGTCATCCAGGGATGTCATCTTTCTCTGCCTCAGCTCAGGATTAGGGCCAATTACTGCTCTGTCCAGTTGCTGGAGCAGGGCCTAGCATCAATCAGCCAGCTGTCATTCCGTGCCAGGAGCAGGCTGGAGAAGCCCTGCGAGGAATGTCAGGTAGGAGGGGCTGAGACTTTCAGAGCACATGTGGCAACTAACTCATGGAGGAAGCCATCTTGAGCTATCCCAGAAGACTGTGCAAGAAGGAGGGGATGGGAGCAAGGAAGTGATGTGGCACATCTGGATAGGCCAGATGTGCAGACCTGCTGGACACTTCCGCCCCCACTTAAAAGGTCCTGCACAGGGGAGAGCTCTCTCTCTTGGCTGTGCTTCACTGCTGGACACTGGGACTGCAGACGGGCGTCATGGACAACTGGAAGGAAGAACCTCCTGAGCTAAGGAGAGTGCTCCTGGTGGCAAGGGCTTGTCACCAGGAGCGGAACACACAAGAATGAAGAAAATCGGCCCTTGGGGGCCCGAGATATCACAGGACAAAGAATGGCGACCTTTGTGAAAGCAGCTACGAAGCACGTGGAGCTCCCCAGCTGCTTGAGACTGTGCCCCCAGGGTGGGCCAGGGCCTGGGGGCTGCCCAGGAGGAAGAGGAGAAAGGGGGGTGCCGTCGCACTCCCCCTCGCAGAAGAGAAAGGGACCCCAGACCCCATCCCGGGGCCCCGTGAAGCCTGGTCCTGTGTGGATGTTGAAAGGGGGGGCTCCGTTGCGCACCCCCTGCCGCTGTGGAAAGGGGACCCCGGACCCCATCCCGGGGCCCCCAGCGGCGAAGACCAGCCGGGGAGCGCCGTCGCGCTCCCCGTGAAGAAAGGTGTAATGGGGGTGGGGGGGCCCTTGCGCACCCCCCAGCAGAAGAAAAGTCGGGGAGCGCCATCGCGCTCCCCGTGAAGTTGGTCAAATGGGGCCCCGGACCCCATCCCGGGGCTTCGAGAAGAGGCAGGAGTGGGGGTGCGCCGTCGCGCACCCCCAGCCGAAGAGAAGTCGGGGAGCGCCGTCGCGCTCCCCGTGAATGTGGCCATCGGGGCCCCGGACCCCATCCCGGGGCCCCGAATAGAAGAGGGCCTGGGGGAGCGCCGTCGCGCTCCCCACTGAGGTGGAGAGGGGCCCCGGATCCCATCCCGGGGCCCCGAGAAGAGGAGGACTCCGGGGAGCGCCGTCGCACTCCCCGTTATAAGGAGGAGGGGCCCCAGACCCCATCCCGGGGCCCCGAAGACGCACGGAGGAAGGGGGAGTGCCGCTGCACTCCCCCGCGCGGCCCGAGCGTCCGCCAGCATCCCAGAGTCTGCCTGCTGGAGCGGGCAGACTCCAAGTCAGCTGGCCGGTTCCCGCGGCAGCACCCGGAGGTGCTGGCCGTGCGGGGAGCCGGCGGGGGCGGCCAGGGGTGGGCTCCCTGAGCCGCCCTCCAACGAGGGATCCGCTTTTTGGTGTGGGGGTGTCCAGGTGGGACCGGCACCCCCAAAAACAAAGAAAACAAAAACAAAGGCACAAAAGAAAAGGCACCGCGGCTCTCCCATCGCAGCGGGAGAGCCGCTAATCATTTATGCAGCCGCCCCAGCATGCTTTGCGGGGCAGGGGCTGCTTATTGAGCCCCTAAAACACCTGTGGTGGTCCCAGGGAGATGGGGGCCACCACCAACTGAGAACTAGGAGACAGGGGGAGCTGCAGGAGCAGCGCAGCCTCCCCCCAACATCTGTTGGTGTCCCACACTAGGTAGGGTGGGACACCTGAGAGATAACCCCTCAAGGGTTGGATGGATTTTTCAAGCACAAGCTTCAGTGAACTTTTGTTCCTGGTTGTGCAAGGGTGCCTGCCATAGGTGTAGGTTGGTGTGGCCCCATGTATTCCACTGTTATTTCATGGTTAAGTAGAAATAATCCCAAAGTAATCTAAAAGTAATCCAAATGTAATCTTGATGGTTATAATGCTAGAATTTAGTCTCTTGTGTTCCCTGAGTATGCTAATTTGAATAATGATACTGACAGTCATTTCTTGGCAAGATGAAAGTATTTAATCCCAACTGTAGGGGTCATCATTGCACTGTAGTGTTGAATACTGTCAAAATGTTTAAATGTCGCAAGGGGAGCACTGGGATTGTTTTGCCATGTGGATTGTTGGATTATATTCTCCCTTAAGGAGATTTGAGAGATTACATACTGTTTGTCCAGAGTGATTCTATCACTTTGTATATATTTGTAGATTGTTGCATAGTATTGAGTAGTGTGTGTGAATAATAAATGTACTTTTACTTTATCAAAAGAAAAAGCACAGACTGGACAGTCATTTATTAAGAGGCGTGCTTGTGAATGGGGATTACTAGCCCACACCACCTCCCTTGAGTAAGCCTTGGACTGCTCTGCAACGCTACCCTATGAGAGTCAGGCGCTACAATCGGGTGTTTGGTTCCCAGTGGCGGTCGTGTGCGGACTCGTTACTTGTGCAGGCCACACAAGAAATGACCCACCTTCCAACAGTGCATTATTACATTCTTTGGAGTATCCTAGAGAATAGGATTTCTTTAACAGGGAAGCTCTCTCTGCCTCACTGCATGTTCCGTAATCTTACTATTGTGGCCAATTTACACTGAAAATTTATCACCAGAGGAAATTATAATTAAACCCACAGAATCAAATTAACTATAAACTTACCAAAGGATCCCTCCCACAAAGAGTCTTGCCAACGAGTTGTAAGTAGCTATTGGGAAAAACTGAAGCCATCTGCTGTTGCCAGTTCAAAAGACACCCAACAACAGTACCCCAACCAGACATAAGGATTATGCCATATTTGGCAGATATTTTTGTAGAAATCATGTCCATTTTCACTGATCCATAAGCCAGGCCTATATTTGTGTATAGGAAGAACCTTGGTGTATGCCTTAATAAATGACAAAACTGAACAACGGCTATATAGATTTTCTGAACTGAATTATGATGGCTGTTACCAGTAAAACACCATGTGTCTTGGCAGCTTGTGGTCATGAGACTAGGTAATGGTAGCTCTGAGCTACCATTATCCTGCATACTACAACACATTGGCAGTCCACAAACCACCTATCTGCCCTATCACACATTGACTTTATTCTTGTATTTGAGCTTAAACAACACACCACAGCCATTTTGGGGCAGTGGAGCTTGTGGATACTACATATTAGTGGAGCATTTAGGACTAATAACGAAGATCCTACGATGCAGAAGGAAATGTAGCTACTAGTATTCAAAGTTCTGCATCGTAGGCATCTTCATTTAAGTCCTAAAAGTTCCTCGAACCTCCATTGTATCAAGTTTATAAATAATAGAAACCTTACAGAAAAAAACCTTCACTAACACTTAAAAAAAACTGTAACTATGTGAGCCAATTGCCAAGGCGTACCGTGATAGGAAAGCACCTGATTTATTAATAAAACAGGGCTCTGGTTTCAGTGTAATTTACAGATCTTCTTACATGGCCGCACTGTTCATCTTTTTATGTTTTGTACAATAGGTTTTGGGCTGCACTGTTGCTTTATGGAATTTATTTCACTTAAACTGGTCTTCTAACGCTTCAAACAATTCTGGAATACATAGCCTAAGACAGACTATGGTGTGGTTACTTGAATCTAAAAATGCCAGCTGTACAATTAGAAGTTTTAATCATGAAACTTTAACGTGCTCTATGATCCACACAAACGGATGGAAATTAATCTCATGTGTGGCCACCAATGCACATACTATGATGCAGAAGGAGTATCTTTACTGCTCAGATCTCAAGTGCCTAGAAATCATGTTCATAGGAGAGACTGGTGTGAGTTTAGATGCATGTAAAGCTCAAGCCGCCTAGTTTAATTAAGATTAGCAAATCTGAAGGACCTATTGCTCAAATCGTCACCAACAGAAAGATACACAGCATAGTGCCAACTTTTTCTGGTGCAATGCAAGCCACAACAGATTTGTTAATCATGGTGCAAGCTAAGTCGTTTAGGAAAGATCTGAGGGTCTGGACTAAGGAGAGTCTAATCCATCATTACTGTTATAATCAGTCCCAGGCCCCTGCTTTAGGACGCCAAGCTGTCCTACCCACAACTACATACACGATCATGTATGTTCTTTATTCTCTATATTCTATCCAGGTGCCCTAATTTAAAGTGCACATTTATCTCGGCTAGGTTTGAGCAATATAAATAGATAAGATACAGAAGTTAAGTTACGGAGAGAGCAAGCAGAGATAGGGCCCAATCGCATGTGCAGACATAGACAAAGAAAGAAAAGAAAGAGAAAAGGGCATAGCAGAGGGGTTGGAAAAGCGAGTTGTGGTTTAAAGAAAGGAAATGCTTAGTCAACCATGAGTTTACATCTAAGACAATATCTACATAAAAGTGCAATGAGTGCCCAAGAAAGGTTATCGAGATGGATATTACAGTAGCATTAATTAACACAGGCATCATTATAACAAAATAAAAGTATAAACTCAATGAGGAAACTAAAGGATAAATAATGTGAACACTGAGTCTGTCTGGATATTTATTTGAACATATGTTTATGCACTTATGGGGCAAAATTCAGGATATGGAATATTACCTTTCTGCTTTCTGGGAAAGAACATGTTTAGGTATTTCTGGTTCTAGTGTTGATTTGGCAGAAATATCATTGTTGGTTTTTTCATTTTTCTGGCATGACTCAAGTTTATCAGTGTCATGGTCGCTGCACCAATCATGTCCATTCTTCTGGAAGCTGCCAGAGGTCCTGCATGAGTAGTTTGAGTCACGGTCTCCGTGTTCTTCCTCAGGCTCAGACCCATGCACGCTCCCATGGTACTGGTCAGCCTCACTCAGCTGGGAGCTTCCCTGACTGATGTTACCAGAGGATCCATACCTGCTGCTTCCAGCAGGGCTGCTGTAAAATGGAAGAGAGGTGTGTCATTAAGCAGCTGTGACATGGCTTGAATAACAAACATAAACCTTATTATTGTTTTGCCTTATTTAAGGCAATTAGCAGCTATTTGTGGAAAAGCCAGCAACTAAGTGTACATGTTGAGGGAACATAAAAGGACAAGAAAAATTAAGATCAGTAAAACCCAAACAGGGAGAGGCAATAAGGGCAATATTGTGCTGGATCTGACTATTTCAAGATACCTCAGCCACAAACATGAATTCATGAAATGTTGACAAATGGCATGATTCCACCAGCTACTCCAAAGATTTTGTTATGGTGGCACATTTACACAATGGCAAGCCTACCTTTGGTGATATTATATGCACAACAATCAAATCAATGACCAAGGAAAAACTTAAGGCACTATAACTAGAGCTATGCAAAGTAATGTTTCTTGAAAATAGAACTAGCAACTCTAGCAGGCCTTTTACATTGTTTTGGCAATATGTGTATCAAAAATGTACTTGTGGAGCGATATTGTATATACTGTGTTTTTATCACATTACTTCAGCTGCAGCCCAGCAGGTCCAGGTCCTGCTGACTTGCAATAATACATTGAGCACATCATCAGTTCCTCATGCACCTGTGGGGCTCTAAATGTTGGGTGCTATTGTATTTGCTTAGTTGTAAGCTGTAAATGGCAAGTGTTATACAGGACATTTTTAATGTGGCATGTCTAAATTCCTAATTATTCTAATAGTTTCAATATAATCCAGTGTAACTGGTGGTAATGACACCATCAGTGCAAAACACGACAACCTGTCCTAATGTCTTTTCTACTTGTTTTAGAGTAGAGCTTGGAATCATGCTATTTAATCATTAATTGTGATTTGTTTCTTAAAAATGGGCTTCAAAACTACAGAATGAAAAAGGTTGTTTAAACATCAACTACAAAGGTTATTGCTAGCTATGCATCTATCCAGTGCTATTAGGAGGCTAAACTGGAATAAACACACGGATCTAAACTAGCTTCAATACTAACACATTAAAGACAGAAATTTCCATTACCGCTACAATCAGTTTATAATATATTAATAGACTCTACAATCAATATATTAATTACAAGTTGTGGTGATATACTGGCATACAAGCTAAGGTGGTACATACAACACTGATGGGGGGGGTGGGGGCACGGGGTGGGGTTGCAGTACATATGCTCAAACAAAATGTCCATGGGGTAAGAGCGGTGCCCAGTTGGAAAGGGAGTAATTTTCCCATATTCATTGATTAAAAAAAGGTTCTACCTCACCAAATAGGGCTCCCTTCTACAACATCAGTAGACAATTGTTATTTTTTTTAGATATTCGAATATTTTGACAGCTCTGTGGACTTTCACAAGTTGTACATTTTTTCTTTTGGTGGCACACTAGTAGCATTGCCAAGAAAACAAAAACTCTTCATAGCTTCAGATAAGGACTTCCTAAATATAAGCACACACAATGCGCTTCACTAGCTGCAGTGGTAATGAAGTGTGTTGTGCCATGCTCTCGACCACAACAAGCAAAGAACTGTGTCTCACACTAAGGCTCGTCTCGCACCACTCTCATTAAGTTCTCTTTTAACAGGAGATATAGGATGCTCTGGAAAGGAAACCGGCACACTTGCACCAGGTTCACACACTAAGGGCCTGATTACAACTTTGGCGGAGGGGGTTAATCTGTCCCAAATGTGATGGATAGCCCACCCACTGTACTACGAGTTCCATAGGATATAATGGACTCGTAACACGGCGGGCGGGATATCCGTCACATTTGGGACGGATTAACCCCTCCGCCAAAGTTGTAATCAGGCCATAAATGATGTGGAGATTTGAGAGCAACCAACTTTCTAAAGATGCCTGACTAAACTGATACTGCAGCAGCTCCCTTGTCCTCGTTCGAGATGTAGTTACTAAAGCAAACTTGATGTTTACTTTGTCTAATAGCTGAAAGGGGCTCATCAGTGGCCATTGGCACAATTAGCTGAAAGGCCAAGTTGAGAGACTGATAATTTGTAGCACCGCCACTTGGGGACAACACTCTGGCCAAGTTGTTTCCTATACGAACACCGAGTGGAGATGTCTTTCTTTAGAGGCAGCTAAGATAATTGAGAGGATTCAGATCAACAGAATTTAAGGGATAAACGGAAACTGTGCCCATCTTTTTTTTAAGGAGACTCTCCTACATTCTGGATATTGTTCAGACAGAAGGACTGAAAGCAGCTAGCATCATGTACGTCAACGGTAGCTGCCAGGTTAAACATATGATACTATAACATTTCAAGAGACCAACTGTCATATTAGATACTAAAGGGTGGGGTGACACTTACCTGGGTCAGAATCATCTCTTAGGACAATGAACGGTACGTCTTTACAAGGGGTAAACGCTCAAGGCAATCAATACAGGTTGACAAAGATCAGGACAAACCAAAGTTTGAGCTTAGCACCATGAATCTGCATTATACCCATAATTAGACCCAGACCATCCAGAAAGAAGATCTTCACTGCCGATTCCTGGCCTCTAACTTTGCAAAGATGTTATCAAAACAAACTAACAATGAGTAAACACAAAGACTGACAGCCGCTGAGGTCAAAGCAAGCTACTGCCTCTATCAACCATTGGCCACTGTCTTAGACTGTGACTGATACAAACATACTGATCCAACACACCTGTGAAAAAGAAAACTTGGAAGGATTGTGTAAGCCATCATTCTCCTGTTTCACAAATCCCTTTTTACTGTTTGACTGATTATTTACACTAAACGGAAAAGACTGGCACCAAGTATCAGGCAAGCAAAAAAACGCATTAAAATATAGCACTACCACATCTGTGGTTACACAGAATAGGTGCTTACTTTCGAATGTCAGGTCCACTATATTATAGAGGACTTCATTGAATGACCTAATCAGCGGCAGAGAAAGTTTTAAAATCGTACTGTTTTACTCAGTATTATTGGAAATTAGAAGAAAATTGATTAGTTGAAGTGTAAAAATTAATTATCATTTTTGAGAGGATGTTTAAGTGATTAAATCATTTCTAATATTTTTCATTTTAACTATGGATACTAGTTAATCCAACCTTTGCTTTCTTTGTAGGTAGTAATTCATATACAAGTAAAGATTTACTTTTCACCCTCAAGCCAGCATTCACAGCAAAAATATTAGAGTATCTTCTTGTAACAGGTTGCTGATAATGTCATTGATCTGATACTAGTGGTACGGCACTGGGGGGGGAGGTGGAGGGGACTAATGGGTAGTTCAGCATATCTGTTACTCTGAATTTTTTTCCTATTCTCCAAATATAGACAGTAATACTGCCTTCTGTCTGGCGGCACCCAGGTACCATCTGTCTGGTTAGGAACAACAGTGGTGACCTAGCTACATCCTCCACTAAACTGATGCAATTTAAGTAGGTGACAATATTAGAAATCATTACATCTCCTGAAAAGTAGCCACTTAGCAAGATTTGGAGTTATTATTATTACAAGGCAAAGACATTTATGTTAGTTGTTTTTAAAAGTGTATATTAATAACCGAGCAGCAACTGTTGCAAATATGAAAAGATCTTGTTTCATTGGTGGAACAAGAGTAGAACAAAGACATACTTAGAACAAGCACTGTCAAGCAGGGTCTTCACTGAAAAAGGTGAGGAGGTGATGAAAGAAGAAAGGGGATAAAATTGAGCATTACGGTAAATAGGGACACTGGTTGTAATTCTACTCATCTGCCTGAGGTAAACAGGTATTCTATCCATCAGAGTGATCTACGCAAGAAGTAAAATATAACTGATACATAGCTACTTAGCACTTTTTGAAAGATTTAAAACAAATTTGCTACATTATCCGAACCTTGGTTAAGCTACTCCGAATGATGATATAATTTAACTATTTAAACAACATGCTGATGCGGTCAAAACTCAATTGCAATAGGAAGGAACTCAGAGTAAATATTTTAGGCATGCATTGCACTAAACACATCCAAATTGCAAGGATCAAGAATCAAATCACTATTTGGGTGCCCATGCCACTCAACACAGAACTCCAAAACAATTAGGTCCCAGCAGGAAAAAAAATATGGTGACTGATGCTCAAAGCTCCAAGGATTCAAAAACTACATTTTAGTTTGCTCTCAACAGATTCTCACACACAATCCTAAAAAACATATACAAGTGGGTGGGACTTCCATCAATTGTAATCCTCACAGATCAACTAACAAAACTTGATCCACGTACGTGACCCCCAGTCACTTGAACAGAACGGACCCCTCAAAAGACCCCAATTGTACATAATGGGGAGAGCCGGGGGTTACCTTCTGGCACCTGGCGTGGGACTACGTAGGGATTTAGGCTTTTTGGAAGGAAGTGATCCCCAAGATTACAAGATCCACCAGTACAGTGATTCCTCTAGCTCCAAAAGCTTGTTTGCTGGGAGTGATAAAACAACCTAAAGGGCATAAACTCCAGTACAAGTTCACCCAACTTGCTCTCTTATTGGCCAAACGGAGAGTAGCCATTGGTCGGATGAGTGCTAGATCACCAGTAATGTCTGTGTGGATGTGAGATCTGCTTGAACAGGGGGTAACTAACACCCTTTCAGCTCTGAGGGTGGCTCCAGCGATGAGGGATAAATAGGTCGGACTCTGCCTCAAAGGGATGCAGTAATAATAATCGAGTGCACCATGGATATATTCCTCATAGGGTGTCGATTTTGCTCGAATTAAGGCATGCGCTGTATTGTAACTAGGGTAATCGGAGTAGAACAGTGTACTTTAATATGGATGATATAGTTAGTGTTTGTAATGCCACATTCTATGTTCTTCGCATTGTACTTAGGAACTTGCACTGCTCAATATTTACAATGTGAGGTTTTCTTTTTAAAAAACTGAATAAAGTTTTTTTTTTAAACCAAAAACAAAGCTTGACCTAAAAAAGGTAACACTAGTATGGGGGAATCTAACAGACTGATCTAACAGACTGATTTTTCCTGTATCCACAGTTAATGGGTTTTTGGTCAGGATTGCTGCAGTTTCTATTTTATTTTAAAACATTATGCACAACAGCAGTAAAAGAAGTACTGAAGGAATTGCATAACTGGTAGAAGAATTGGCCCATTCAAGTTATCCTCTCTTTCATTTATGAAGCTGAACTATATTCAATAACCAAATGATCATGCAATGGCATTAGAATTAATACCAAACTATTGCCACAGGCCCAAATGGATGCACAAGTAGTCTCCAAGGTGTACAAAACATACACCGACCGTACGCTGCGGCACGAGTTTAATGTACGTTTATGATGTATATTTGCTAGGATATTAGAACCAAACTGAACAATAATCCTCAACAAATCAACATAAATTGCAATGACTATGGTACTTGATATTTAAAGCCAAAATAAGCACCCAGAATCAACAAAACTAGAGAGCCACGAAACATTTGCTAAATCTAGTCATGTTTCTTTTTATAACCTTTGTGAGCCCTTTTAGGGACATTACAGACCGTTTTGGAATGAGAAAGAAGGTTAAAAGCTAATTTATAAGGCGATCCAATATGAGGTTTGGAACTTACTGTTAAGTTCAAAGTCTCCTGATCATACACTGGATTTTAAAGAGCACTGAATTTCTACAGGATATGACACCTGGATTCTGTTTTCGACCAAGTAACGTGAAGAACTAAGGATACTATCTGTAATTATATTTTTGAAATGTTGTATTTTAAATTGTTTCAGTGCATTCTTGAAATCATAGTATTAATAGGGAAGAGTCTGACATGTATACGTCGGTGTTCCTGTTAAGGAGACCATCAGCTTGTTCCCAGCTTCAATAATAACATCAGGAAGATGGCTGTGGGGTCCAGTGCTCTGAGGATGTTGGGGTGTTTGTTTAATGGTATTCTGGAATGTTGCTATTTCACTGTTTTTATGAAAGATAAAAGGAACGTGGCATAATATAAGCTTTCCTGTCTTTACTTAAAAATGATTTTCTACCACGAACCTGTGGCAAACATGCATTGTTCCTAAAGTATCATGCTACTGAGACTAGATAACAAAAAGGCTATTTTAGAACGAGAAGTGACAGAAAAGAGTTTTTACAAAGCCTAGTAAATACTAAATTACAAACATATCAGGCTGCGCTGCAAATTACTGCTCGTGCAGGCAAGAGCTACAAAAAATAGAAGATTAATATTTGATTTATACCTCAATCATTTGATCCAAGTGAAACCAGCACTTTCCGGTGAACCAAAGAGTAACAACAGAAATATGCAATGAGAATCTACAAGATTGCTAGCGTCTGACTGCTTGAGAGGAAGCCGTTTTCAAAACACAGGCACAATACTTTTTCCTTATTGAATGGTTGAAATGATTAGAAACCCTGTTGCTAGTTAAGTAGCACAGGCTCTATGCACCAAGCTAGGAATCTTCATTTTTACTCAGTATGCTAAAATGTTAGGTTAAGTAAACATGTTGTATGGAACATATCTGATCTATACAACAGCAATATTTAAATCTGGGCTCTGGACATGCATTAGGAATTTGTTTTTGTCAATGCCACTTTATTCTTTAGAGGACAGAGTTTCCTGGAGTACCTTAACACAAAGTTGTGCAAGCTAAAAGAGTACTTTGTCCTAACAAGAAATGCTACAAGACAACAGAAGCCAAACAGGCTGATGGTGAATGAAATATCATTCACATATTCATATCAGACATATAAGACCTAACTGTAGGTCTAAGAATATAATAAACACAAGCAATAATTTCCATAGGTATTTAAACCTCTTGGAAAACAAATTATAATAAAAATAAAATAAAGTATCAGATATTGTAACATCAGAATATAAGCAACAAATACAAAGGAATCCAGCTACCACTCTCATGCGACAAGGGGCCTGTCTGCCTATAAAAGGTTACAAACTAGATGTGGAGCATCACTGACAGAAATGTTAAATATATGTGCCTGGTGACCATGAAACCTCAAACTTTGTAAATGGCTTCACTTACGTGCTTCTTCTGAGAGACTCCAATAGGAACAAATGTCAGTTCTCTCTGATAGCTCCCATTGTCCAATTTACCCAAAAAAATAGCCACTTAACTATTCATTTAAAAACGGATGTACGACTAACTGGTATTGTTACGCTCTGTAATCAGATTTCTACGAGCAGATACAATAAAATATTCAGATTTCTTTAGTAGTGTTCAGTGTGCTGAATTACAGCAGAATAACCCTGGTGTATTCTTTCTCCTTGATGTCTGGGTTCAGGGAGAGATTAAAAACATTGTTAAACAATATCATAGCTGTTTAGGTTTCACCATACAATGGAAGAGCTTGTGACAAAACATTTCCTGTAAGTTTAGAGTAGATACAGAAAGGTAAGTTAAAGCAGGTTGACTGCTAATCGGTCATTTCATGAAGGCCTTCAGACGGAAACCCAATTGTTGTCCAAACACAAGGCAGAGGGACCTCGTCACTACTTTCTCGATTAGCAGCAGCTTTATTTATGCTCAACGACAACTGCAAAGTAATGGTGTCAGTACAGCTAAGCTACCTGGCCAGCCACAGCACCTTCTACACTGTAATCATTCACCGAGGTATCAGTAGCCAATGGAAAAACAAGGAAGCCAGAGAAATCACTCCAGAGTACATTTAAAGACCTTTCAAATGTATGTTAAAAATGTTATCGGGAACCTCCAGTCCATACTCAACAAACACTTATGTGCAAAAAGTCTGGTGCAAACACAAATGCAGTTTCAACATCTTTAGTAGAAGGAACGTGACATCACTACATTTCTCATGCCCTGAATGCAGGCGCTTCCAGGAAAAATACCACAAGGCTTTGCCTCCTCTTTTCAACCTTATGTGTGGTCCACTTAATACACAGACAACAGTCTTGCTTCTAGGAGGGATGATCAGGAAACAAGAAACAGGAATGAGAAAGAATGAGGTACGAAGATCAGACCAATGATCATGTGAAGAAAAACTACCAATAAGGTAAGTTCAAGAAGCATTTCCATGTGTCACTGATCCCAGGATCTGCTATATCTTGAGCCTCCTGGAGGTCTTCAGAGGAAGAGATTTAACTTGTTGATGGTGTGGCATACACATTAGCATGAGTGAGACTGCTTTGCAAGAGTGTCTTGTGATCAGCATAAAATAAGTAGAAGTTTAAACACTATGTCCAGTCCAATAATTACATTGTGAGTAATATCCAAGCATGGCTGTGCAAGAACTTGTTGAAAGATAAACATCCTCCAAAACAGTGGAATACTTTGCTACTAATCTTCCTAACAACTAGCATAAAGTCAAGCGCCAACATTGATAACACTAGAGAGGGTAGGCACACGCAGAACAAAATGCTGTAGGTAAACGAAGATGCATTTATGTTGAAATGTGTTCTTCTCTGCAGTTATATCAAACCTGAAGATGCAAATGATTGCAAAATGTCCTAATGTATAAAAACTTGCCAAATTTTTAAAGAATTTGAACTGTTCAGCTCACGTATCCCAGCGTCTAAGAGGGCTGCATGAGCATAGTTTGACAGGGGACACACATGCACAAAAATCTAAGTATACTTTACTAAAGCATACACCATGTTACGAATGAAGGCCACACATTACTAGGGTTTGGGTTTTACTATTGTTATACACTCAACATGAATGCACAAACCGACTGAGGCATCTAAAATACAGCACAGGGACAACGTATCTAGCACTACAGCACTGGCATTATAAATGGCCAATGTAAACCATTTATTATGCTTCTACTGTGACTGGCCTTTGTATGTCTTGCTGATCCACACTAGGAAGATCTGTTGGGGGCCTTCCTGGATGTAAGGCGACCGACTGGTCCTGGCAAAGAGTGGAATTGCTTTCATTCGTTGTAGAAAAATCCTGCTGGGGTACACTGTCATTTGGTAGGTCTTCGGGATGCGGAGTGGGGGGTTCCAGTACACTGGACTCTGTGCTGTGCTGTAATGCATACTCTTTGTCACATTTGTTTGTGAATTCAATGCAAGATGATGCTGATGCATCTGATAAAGACGACTCGTTAAAAGCAGGATGTTCCTCAAAAAGCTTCAGTGCAGGTTCGGTAAGATCACTAACTCTGGTAGACATGGAACTTGCATAGTCTCCTTTTAACATCTGATCACTGCTATTTGGCGCCCCATGTAATGTTATTTTGAAATCCTCTTTAATATGAACATCTTTGTTTTCTTTGTGCCTAAGCAATGACAAGTCAATTTGGTTATCTGGGATTGTTCCTGGAGCGCTGCATGGCTTAACAGTTTTTTCATCACTCCCCCCTTCAAATAAACTAGCCGATAACTTCTTAAAACTGGATAGAAGCCCTGCGTCCTCTGGGGGGGTACTTCCAGAAGAAAAAGGAAGAGAAAAAAAGGAAGCAAAAGGTTTACCAATATCTGTGGATGTCATAAAATTAAATTTTGGTAGGTTGGGCATGTTTGGCATCTCCAGCACAACTTTGGGTTGTGAAACGTTACTGCTTTTTGTAGTACTTCCATCTTTTGTTGGGTAACAAGGTGATTCGTTTTGTGAGCTTGAGGAATGCACTTCTTGAGGACTTCTCCAGAATCCATTATGGACAGGTGAATCTGTATTCTGGCTGCTATATTTAGTTACTAATGTGGTTTCATTTTTTAGGCTGCCTATTGTTACATTTTCAGCATTTTCACCCAGTTCATCATTATCCAACTGTACTTCTTCACAGCTAGACAAGTCTTGTAAAGCAACAGTGTCTTGATTTATGCTTTTCTTACTTTCAGCCGCCTCTGTACTGGTTCCCTCTGGTGACTCTTCTGCTGACAAAGATTTCTCGTTACAGCTATAATTATTTATTAGCTTTTCTGTAGTCATGGCAGAATTGTGTGATTCTTCAAGCTCCATGAAAACAGCTTTGTTTTGCGGTAAGCTTGAATTCCTGGAAACTATATCTTGGTCATCAAAAGTGGACTCGAAAGGCAGATCTTTTTTGTCATTTTCTTCAGGAATTATAACTGCACTGAAATTGACACCTGTCATGATCTGACACTTACTAGGTAAGGGGTGCTCAGCTGGTAAGTTAGTGGGTAGTGTAGATTGTGATGTAGGAATAAATCTAGATGATGCTTTGGGATCTTCACTAGAACTGGTAGACAACATTTTGATTTTTGTTATAAAGCTTGAAAACATTTTGGTGGAAGAATCTAAAATAGATATTTCATTCTCAGGTCTTTGCATAAGGTTTTGCAACTCAGATGCTCCTGACGTTTTTAAGAAAGATCCTGACTCTTGCTTCTGCATTGGATCATTGACACTCGTCTGCTCCAATATGGTCTCTGTTAGTTTATGTTTTTCATGAACAACCTTATTAGGCACACTATCTATAGAAGCATGCATACTATTTATATTTGGGGAAATGTCATTGACACCTGTATGTGAACCACATTGTGTTTCATCAATGTATGAAATTAATTTTGGAAAGGACGACTCAGAAAAGAATGAAGGGTGAATACATTCTCTCTGTTCTTTTTCTATTAAGAGCTCATTACATTCTGAAGGGAGACAGCTGAACTCCTCTTCTAAATGTTTAAATGAATCAGCACAATCAGTAAAATTTGAAATATGCTCATTATCAGGATAACTATTGTTTTCTGCTCCAATGAATGCATTGGTGGACCCATCTTGGCACTCATTTAAACTATTTGCTCCACTTGGCTCATCCAAGGCCTCTACTTGACAATCCACTGTAGCTGCCAGAATGTGAGGTACATTAGTGTTACAGTCTACATACTGACTACCATTTGGACTGTCAGGGATCAATTTCACTTGTGTATGCTCAAGGACTGGTATCTTTTCCGAACTAGCCTGTGGCTTTTCATTAAAGAAAGATAAGCCAAAGAAACTGAATCCAGAGCTACTTTTCGATACGCTGGGATTAGGAGCAGGGCGACTTCTGGAGAAAAAAGATGGCAGTTTGAAGAACTCATCTGTTTCAGATGACTTTTCTGAACTGGTAGATGCTGGGATTGGCAAAGATATAGATGAGTCTGACCGATTAAGGACAGAAAACATACTTTGGGTAGTCTGTGCTTGTTTAAAGGAATTACTGTTTGGAGTTTTGAAGCCCTTTTGCCTCAAAGTTTGGAGTGATCCCAAATCTTCACTTACATATTCTTGCATTAAGAAACTACCTTTGGAAAGTGACGCAGTAGATTTATTATCTTCCTTCAAGCGTAAAGCCAATGGCAAACTGTCTTTGAGATTGTTTTCTTGCCGATTTTCAAAATAACTTATGTCTCTTTGCTGAACATTGCAATTCTTATTTTGTGGCGCATGGAGAACTTTAATAACTTGGTCAATTTCGTATTCAGTGGCTTGTTCATGGTCTGCATTATTTAGTCTCACATTTGAACCACTGTCTCTTATTGTGGCCTGCTTTTTTAGAGATTTCATCCTGGAAGAAGCAGTTGAGTTGAAGGGCAAACTATCACTGTGTTTATGGTTATACTGCTCATTTTTATTGGATACAGTATGTGTATACTCTGTATTTTGTGCTACGTCACTTGGCCTGTCTCTTGGTGGTATTGGGATGGACTCAACTTTGAATATCTCACCAATTGAATCAAATATCGAAGAAATAGCTGGTAAGTCGTTCTTTTCTTTATATTCCTTGCTTTCTGATGACTTAAGATTTTCCAGTTTTTCACCTGGTTTTGTGTTCATATTACTTTGTGCCTGGCTGCCAAGAGAGTCTGGGGCATAATGTTCTGCCTGAGTTTTGAAAAAATCAAAGAATCCTGAAGGCGGATTTCGATCTGAATGTTTCTTTGTAGAAGAGCCGTCTCCCAAACTAAATAACTTCAAAGCACTTTTTAAAAAGTTTTCTTCAGGCTCACTGGATGATGGGATGTCAGCTGCCATATATTTATTGTGCTTGTCTCTACCCTGGTCTGACTCTGCAAAACTGGGAGAGGCCCTGGTGACTGCACCAATATTTGACTGGTTTGTAAGAGAATTAATTTGGCTGGATTTTAATAATGGTTTTGACACACTTTCTGTCTCTAAGCAAATTGTGTTTGCTTCAGAAACATTTTCAGTTTGGTTATTGGCCAAGTAACTGCATTGTGCAATTGTAAGTTGATTTCCAGAGAAAGGCAATGGTGTATTTCTCTTGTTTACGGAGGATTCCACACATTCCTGTACATCTGAAGCTGGAGCCTTACCAATCAGCTCTCCCAAAGTAGAAAACAAAGATGCCACTTTGTTGAATGGTGTACCTATATTTTCAGCATTATTTTGGCCTTTAGGCTCATCTTTTCTAGATGCTGAGTAGTGTGGAAATTTAGGAACAGACTGAAAAAGGTGAAAACCAACGGGGCCATGTGATCCACATTCTGGGGACTTAGCTGGACATTTGTCTCTCTGGATGGTTTCAATCTCTTCATTGATTATTGGAGTTCTAGAAGGTTTAGTCTGAGTTCTTAGATCAAGTGTTATCTGATTATCCAGAGGAAATAATTTTTTATCATCAGTCTGCAATCTAAAATCTACTTTGAGTTTTTGTAATTTACAACTTGAAAAATCTAGTGGCTGCTCTCTTTGGTAAAACATAGATTCCTCAAACATTTGTGAAAAAACCTCCAAGTTCATATTCATTAATTGGTCACCTCTACTCAAAGCGGTGGATAAATCAAGAGGCTTTGCTAAAACTGAGCTTTCCAAATCCTCAATTTCAGAAAGCCAATACAGCTCATCGTCGGTGAGAGGTATCTTAAAACCACAAACAGCAACTGTTCCATCTTCTATCCAGTCACTAGGCAGAAAATCCACTTGCAAATCACAACCCCATACTTCAGAATAAGAGTATGTTTCAGGGGTGCATATGTATACATACTGACCACTGGGATCAGTTAACAAAGAATAAACAAAATGACCATCACTATACATATAGTAGCCACAATTGCCATCCTCTGAAGGCCACCATATACCAAATTCAAGCAGAGACAGCCACTCCCAATAAGACTGTAAGTTAGAGGAATAAAGAAAGGCTCCATCCAAATTCAGGGATTCCTGATCAATCAAAGTCCAAATATTAGCACTGAATTCAGATGAATAATTCTGTTCTATTAGTAGGTTATCAAATTTTTTAGTGCAATCATCATCAATTGGTGACAAAGAACAGCTTCCATGAAGCGAGTCCATCTTCCAGTTTTCATCTTCTTCCCAACCTGTGTCAAGATCCATACACTGATCAAATGATTCAGATGACATCTCACTGAAATTTAAACTAAACTGATCAGTCTCTAACTTTGCTTCCCAGGACACTATATTGTCATTGTTATCTTTTTTACATAAATTCATTACCATATCATTGGAATACCGCAAATCAGCAAAGTCAACGCTCAGAGAATTAGTATTCAACAAATAATAAGGAGGTCTTGGTAATATCCCTCTGATACGGGAAATGTCCTCTACTTCATAGTCCCACTCAAAACTTGAACTATATTTTGCTTCTCCAAGCAATTTCCTTTGCCCAAAAACGCCACCAATGTCATCATTTGACTCACTATGAAAATTACTCCACAGAACTGTGTGCTCTCCTACTTCATTTCTATGTTGCTTTGATATTAAAGAGTCTTCAAAACTAACAGCATTATTGTAAGTTGACACAAGTGGATCATATTGGCTGAAATCATATGCTTGTTCATCAGCTGTGGTAATAATTGTACATTCCTCGCTCTTTACACTTTCTACTGTTGTAATGACATGCTTCATTTTTGGCTTGGACTTAACCCTTTCTAATGTATCTTGATTTTCTGGAACTGTTGGACCTAAAGGCATTTTGTTTGTGTTACTGACACTGTTCCCACCAGAAGACACTGAAGGCGCAGGAAAGTTTGAATTACTTTGATTTGTTGTCTTCACTGGAACACTGTCTTGCGAAACAAATTTTAACAGGCCAGAAAAAAAACTAGATGGAGAGCTTTTGTGCCTCTCTTGTCCATCTTTAAAATTGATGCCTGGCTTACCAAGTATATTTTCAGCAGGAGAAGAAGTAAAAAGGCCTGAAAACAGGCCTGGTTTGGTGCTTTTCTCCTCTGGAATATTTACTAAACTATGCAATTCTAGTCCTTCTGCCGATGTGGATTTTAAAGTTCTGCAATGCATGTTCGCTGTGGAGTGTAAATTAGAGGTAATTTCTCGACAGCAACGTGTTCCTCCTTGTTCACCTTGTACAATGCTAACTGAATCATTATCTTGACACTCATGGGTCAGGATTGGCATGTATGGGTCAGCTTGACTATTAACATCTATATTTTGTGTAGCTTCACCACTACAGTTTGTTGAACTCTCAACTAAAGGTGATTTTTGAGAATTTAAATACACATTTGACAGCAAGTCTCTTCTATCACATAAATCATGATTAGTTGCAACAGAATCTGAACAATGACTGTCTGCATGGTATTTTGAGTACAAATTTTCAGCTGAAGCAAATTTAAATAAGGCGGGAAAAAAACCTTGCTTCCCCTTTCTATCTTGTTCTGTTTCAGAAGAACCAATAGACTTGAAAAAAGGGGTTTGAATTTTCCCTTTTAGGGTAAATGATTGATCATCTTCCACAAAATTGTTTCTTCTAACATCATCTTCCGATTTATGAACTTTCGAAAGTCCAAATGTTGAACTGTTGGATTTAGCATCACTAGTAGGAAGAAATAACTGGCTGAATGATCGATGGAGAGGCTGAAACAAATTTGCTTCAGTGAATTTCTCCTTTTCAAAAACGTATGGATCATCTATTTTGTTACTGTCATTCTGTTTCCCAAAATTTTGTCTAGTTTGAACAGGGTCTGTAAGTAATTCTTCTCCAGGGTCAACTTCCTCTTTGAAAGATGGAGGAGAACTGTGTTGCTGTACTGAGGTACCAGCAGTAACTGTTGTGTTAAAAGTATTGCACAGTGAAGAAAAATTGCCAAATGTTTGTGATGAAATTGAATCCTTGGGCGTACCTTTTGTTTGACCAGTCACTGTTTCTTTATGTGTAGCAGAAATAGTGGCATTACTCTCTTTATGCCCAAGGACAGTATCAACTTGACCCACTTTAATTGTCCCCTCATTATTGCCATCCTTCTTTGTTTCTTTTTCTGCAAAAAAATTCAATGGATTGAATTTGCCTAGGACAGAAGCCACACCAGATATCTGAGACTTTGAAGAATGCTCCACATGTTCAGCAAGACTTTTGTTTGATGACACATTTTTACATGCACTGTCTTGACTGTTCGGGTAGGTTTTTTCCAGGCCTTTTAAACAGCCATTTTCTGGAGACAAAGTTTTCCCTGTTCTCATAACACTGTTCTTATTTTCAAAATTAAGTGATGAAGGCACATTGCATGCCTGGTTCGTCTGACTGCCAGGCATCATAGATATGCCACTGCCAGGTAAGACATGAGCATCAGATTTTTCAGGCAAAGATGAAACTATTTTTTCCACAGAGGCAGTAAGATGCTTTGCACTTGAGCCAACCTTTTCAGAAAAAGCACTAAACAGAGAATTTACAGAGTTCTTCACTCCTGACAAATCTGGAAGAGCTTCTAACTTGCTTTTACAATTTGGATTGCTAGCTTCTTCAACCGTTGGCTTTATCTGTTCTGGGTGTTGTTCTTTTGGTCTATCACTCTCTTTCTGCTTGAATGAAACTCGATCAGAAACATTTTTACTCTTTGGAAGTGTGCCAAATTTATTCATCTCCTCTTCCTTTTCAGCTAAGTATTCAGATACCGTTTCGACTAAACATTGCAGTTCATCCATTGTATCTACATACTCTTCACTTGGCTCCTCAACAGGAGATAGCTTGAGGTTATGCATCTGGAACGCAAACCTGCCCCCAGTAGAGATGTGCGTTTTGTCATAGCTACCCTTCTGAAATCTGGATAGTGACGTTGTATTATAATTGTTCAAAGTGACTTCTTTAGAACTGCCAACATCGTAGCCACACCAAGCTTGAGAAAGTAAAGCTAATTCTTCCATATCATCTGAAACTGGAGAGTTTTCCTGCTCATCGGAAGTACTGCTATCAAACTCATCTAGAGTTTCTATAGACCCACTGTGATCATTTAGCATTAAATGTGGTTTAGGCATATTATCTTCAGACTCCTCAACATGTTGATGATTATCATGCTGAGGATTTAAAGGTTTACTCCCTGCCACTCGCCCACTTTTAACTAATAGACCATTTTTGTATGGACGCAAAATAGGATAAAAGTGACTATCACTTTCTGCGCTGCTGATTTTATACTTTGCACTTTTGTTGGAAATCTGAATGTCTTCCTCAGGTTTCAATTGCTGTACTGTGTGAAGAGAAAATAAGGTTTCCTCCCCATCTTCTTCTAGATTATTTTCGTCATTCAGACATTTATGTTCATTTTCTTTCATATTAAAGCTTCTTGGTTTCTTTTTCCTCCGCCGGTCTATTGTGTCATATCCCTCAGGATATCTAGGGCCACCTAAACTTGCTGATCCAGTGGAGGATTTTTTCAAATGCCCTGAACATCCCTTTGAAGACGATTTATCCCTGTTATTTGAGCAACCTTTCTTTATTTTTGCATCATGACAGTATAAGAGTTTTTTATCTAGCGGGTCATCTTTTAATTGTCTTCCTATGTTCTTGTAGGCACTCTCCAATTGCTCTCCAATTTCAGAATCATCTTGAATGATCCTAACTTTACTCTCAGTAGCTGAAGGCTCTTCTCTATTCAGCAGCAATTTAAAACAAAGAGGGAGGAATAAAAACAAGGAAGGGGTTGGATGAAGGAAGACATTCAAAAATAATATTTAGTGAATAATTATCCAAGTAAACCAAAACATTCACAGTTAGAAATTAGAATATGAACAGAAGAACAATATTACATTACATGAATGGACTAGGCTTATATAAAAAAACATCTAAGGTAATTATATGTTGCAAATTTTGTAACATCACGTAATGTTAGGTTCATCACGAAAATGAAATGTAGATTAAAAAAAAGATAACCAATCCTGCATAAAACCAGGATATTGATTATATAATACATTACCGTATGTAATTGGTTATCAGAACACTCTGAAGGCATGCAAACAGTGAAAATCAACTCACACAGATGGCAACAGAATGAGTGGGAATACAACCAATGCACAACGTTAAAGTAAAGTAATCAAACCCACCTATCTGACAGATCTATTAAGTGCTTGCTTTCTAAATTTCAGTGTTGACTTGTAAGCCGACTCAACTCTGATAAAGAATATAGACCAGTTTGGCCATTTGTAGCTGAATCTATGCTAGCATGGTGCCTTCAAAGGAAAGGAAGGAGCAGTGAGAGAGTAAGGAAGGGTGCAGTGAGAGAGTAAGGAAGGGTGCAGTGAGAGAGTAAGGAAGGGTGCAGTGAGAGAGTAAGGAAGGGTGCAGTGAGAGAGTAAGGAAGGGTGCAGTGAGAGAGTAAGGAAGGAGCAGTGAGAGAGTAAGGAAGGGTGCAGTGAGAGAGTAAGGAAGGGTGCAGTGAGAGAGTAAGGAAGGGTGCAGTGAGAGAGTAAGGAAGGGTGCAGTGAGAGAGTAAGGAAGGGTGCAGTGAGAGAGTAAGGAAGGGTGCAGTGAGAGAGTAAGGAAGGGTGCAGTGAGAGAGTAAGGAAGGGTGCAGTGAGAGAGTAAGGAAGGGTGCAGTGAGAGAGTAAGGAAGGGTGCAGTGAGAGAGTAAGGAAGGAGCAGTGAGAGAGTAAGGAAGGGTGCAGTAAGAGAGTAAGGAAGGGTGCAGTGAGAGAGTAAGGAAGGGTGCAGTGAGAGAGTAAGGAAGTGTTTCCAGTTTACGGATGCACACACAAACTGCAACCCAAGGGGCAATGGAGAGTTACTTCAGATTAGGCTGTTAAGGTCAAACCTATAGATGCATAGGGAGTTTGACATATTAACATAACAGGATACATAAGGTGTGAGGGCTTCACATAAACCCTGCCATCAAAACATATATAAAGGGGAAATTAACACTTGAATGTCAAAAGCAGAAGCCACTTTTTTAGTAAGGACTGATACTGGGATGGAAGGGCTAGGATTAAGTTAACTGCTAGAAATAGAAAATGCTTTTTTAACTGCATTCGGATAGTTAACATGATTGATATATCATTTATTCCAAACTAGGGAAGCACCATCAGCCAGTGGGATATGGTTGGGGTAAAACATTTGAAGTGGACATTAATATAGGTCATAATGTTATACCATATGCCTTTCCCCATATGCCTAACCTCTAGTTGGACAAAGGCTCAACACAGTTTACAGGCAGCAGGTATTTTCGATTTACGTGTCCTAAAAATGTTTCAATTTCAGGAGTCCAATCAGTGAATGTGACTCATAATAGCCATGATAATTTTCTGAGGGCGATGTGGCACTCTGCTGCCTCAGCATCAATAGTCGGAAGTTCTATGCGTGGATGTGTTCTAGACTTTGATGTCTTCATTGCTCACCTATGTAGGAATGGATTAATGCGTTTTGGAAGAATTGTGAGGAGATAACATCTCTTGGCCTGGTTTTCTTTATTTGTTTCTACAGTCATAAATTACATGTCTGCAGTAGGTTTTAGAAACTTTCATGAGTCATTAAAGAGCACCTAGTGTGTTGGCAATGAATCTGATGAACATGTTACTAAAGCTTAAACAAAAACAAAATATGAAGTATCTATCTTGGCCTTTCACTGTTAACAACTCCTACATCTTTTCATACTAGGGAAGCAGCAATATTTTTAACTACAATGTTTAGATCTCTGGCTTTACCCGTCATAGGCTGGTGTGAGGCATGTAAGATACATTTTATTCTGAAGATGTGGTTAAGATATTCATGGATTTCATCATGGTCTGTGGTGAATCCTCACAACTTCTATCTTCCAGGTCCCTACACAGGGCCTTCAAACAGAGGAGTAGGCAGGGTCTTCCTTGTATTACGTTTTACAGCAGCAGAGGCCTTACAGAAGGAAGGCTACATTTGATGATACAAACCCTACGGATTGTGTTGTAAAAAGACAATTAAATGAATATAACATGCCAGGCCCATAGCCTTCAAGGATCTTCAGCCCTCTCCAACCACAGTCTAACAGTGTCATGAATAATCTGCCAGTCACACTGGTAGTCCCCCACTCCCTTCCACTTCCTTCCACCCGAAGGTCCGAACAGAATCAAACCAAAGGTCCGGATACCTGGAACATGTAGCATCAACATTCAGAGGTGCGCCTTCTTATCAGCTAAAAATTGAAAGAGGAACATTGTACTAATTTAAACTATTTCTTTTAAATACAGTATCATATGTGTGTTGTTTTCAAATAATTTCTATTAAATGTGCTATATAAAAATGTGGGAAAGCAGTGTGATAGTGCTCAGATGATTTACTAATTGTACAAGAGACGTGCTGGCAAAACCAACAGGTCTCGTCTTTGAAAGGATAATGCTCGTTGCCGATGCTCAACAGCTTCAGCAAAAAAAAAAAAAAAAAAAAAAAAAGCCAAAGCCAAAACGGCCTACCCCAATGTGATAACGTATATCTAAGCTAGCCTCATGAGCCTGCAGTGGGCATTTTTAATTTTTTTTAGTTTACAGTTCCAAGATGGTAAATGCTCATCATAGCGCTGTAATTGAAAAAATTAAAAAATTACAAAAGTCTATTAAAAGAGCAACGTGGTAGCAAATTTCAGCTGCAAAGCCCCCTGACAAAAATTATAGTTAAAAAATTGAACTGGGGAGCACTGGGGAGCAGTGAGGGGTGACGAAGCAAAAAAACACATTAGGGGTATGGTTTAGTAGAACAAAGCAAAAGAAAAAATAAGCCAAATGGGTGGATGAATCAACAGATGAGTCTGGTGGAAAGAGAGCCAAAAAAAAAAAAAGCCAAGCCCATGCTGGACGCAAACAGACATGACAGGAGAAGCACGGGGTGGAAATGTGGAGAAGAGAAGCAGCACACAGGAGAGAAAGAAGAAAAACACATGCACTTACATGGAGTGCTGAAAGCTAAAGAAAAAGTAGGCCCCTGATGTCAGCTGTGGAGGGATACAAGTCATCCAACTAAAAGGATGGTATTAAACAAAGACCTGGGCAGTAAACATTCTCACTTGGGTAGCCTACTCTTATAATTAAAATTCAATCAAACATGTTCAAGCAGATTGAAGACCACACCCCACAGTGCCCACCATCCTTCAAATTTCATAGCACTAGTGGGAAAGACTGTCCATTTTAGGTGAGCCTCTTGGGAGCAAGAGGGTGGGTTGCATGTGAAACTATTAAATATGGCAATACTGGAGAACTACCACTGCAGCTAATTAACTTTTTTCCTCTCCAGTACTGAATTGTTTATGGATGCAGATACATTAAATAGAATAACAAACAGTAAGATACATCTAACATGTTAACGAACAATAGATTGTGGGTAATAAGCATTTGGCTCACCTTAATGAAAAATTTTATGTAATATTTCATGGCCCACAGCTTTATCTCTCTCTACACTTGGATTGACATAGTTGTACTGTATAAATGTGTGTGTATTCTTCCATGTTGCAACTCTGCATATGTCCATCAATGAAACCCCAGGAAACCAGGATGGAGACATTGAAACACTTCTAGTAGAGTAGCAGTGTATCTGCTGTTCCCTCACCAAGCAATATAGCTTCTGCATCCCAAAGGGACATCCCTAGTTTCGAAATGACTTGCCCTCCACATAGATTACCAAAGGCAATTAAAAGTTGACCAGTCTTCATATATCTTTGGTTCTGTCCAGGTAGCAAAAAGAGAATGTAAAGCTTTTCTGCCACCATGGTTGGATTGGGAAAGAATATCTTTAGTATAAAAGGTTAATTTGGATGAATGTGTGAAGGGATGTTAGATGTAAACTTCAGGTGTATTTTCAATGCAACTATCACTGAGAAATTTGAGAAAGGAAATTTGATTCCTGCTTTGTGACTCATTGCAAATGGAGCTCCCATATGTTGTGAAAGAAATGTGTTAGGTTACCATAAACGTTGGGAGTTTTTGTACAAGATCTGAAATGTCCTTTCATAAAATTCTTAATCGGTCTATTAGCACATCAAGAAGGCTGAGTTCTGTTCTAAAACTGGAAATAGCAGCTACACGAACATTAATAGGGGCATGTGAAAGAGCAAACGTTGCCAGATTTAGCAGGTAGGGAAGAATCTGATATGGCAGAGCAGACTTCTGGGGTGGAGATCATGCAGTTCCAACCATATACAAAATCTCTTGCACTCAGTAAAATAAGTCTCATTCATTGAGAAGGATCTCGCTTGTTCTAAACCCACTTTACAGTCATCTGCAATGTTCAAATGGTGGAATTCATTGTGTTCAGGAGCTAGACATGAAGCTTCATTGGAGCTGGATCTGGGTGAAAGGCTTGGCCGTTAGATCTGATTAGCAGGAGTGTGGGGCTTCCGAGAGCGGGAGTTCCATCGATCTCATCTGTCTGTCAAGCTGGAGCTGTTAGACTCATTTATCTCAATACTTTCAAGATGAGGGGAAGAGGAGACAATGTGTAGACAAATATTCCTGACCATGCTTCAAAAGGGCATGTACCCCATGATTCCAGTAGCATACACCTGCTGGGGTGGTGTTAGAATTTGTGGCTGATGCTTGTTGCAAAGAGATGGATTTTTTTGTTTCCCCATGCCTGGAATACCTGTTTTATTTGACTTTAGGTCAACTCCCACTCATGACAATCCTCCATGCTCTACATGAGGGCGTCCGCTCAATCACTATCTTCTCGTGCCAACCGTTCTACAGTTTTTTCTGTTTTTTCCCCATTTCAAACCACAGAACGGCGCTGTGGTCAGGATTATGTCAGTACAGGTCCAAACTCAATTTCTAATAGAACTTTCAAGGTTTTTATCCCAATGAATAATTTCTTGGTTGTTACTTTGAGAAAAGTCTATTTGTGACTAAAACATTTCATCGGCAAGGGAGACAGTATAGCACTGATATAATACAAATTCTTTTTTTCGTTACAAACGCCCTGACAACCTTGAAGAGAACTTAACTAAGCCTTGACAAAGTCATCTTCCACGAAACACATTTTGGCAGTGTCTATAACCATCCAAGTTGTGTTCTACCACACATTTTCATAATTTTCAGTTTCCGACCAGTCCAATAATGAGTTTCTGCCTCTCTTTGTCTCAAGCTATGTGTTTTTTACTATCACATTGTGTTGAATTATTCACTACTTCTATATGTCTAATGGATATTAAGGTTTGCTGTTTGCTCATGCACGTGCAATCCTGGAATATTTTATTTAAGACCTGGGGTGTGTATCGGATTCTTTAAAAAAATCTATTGAGGGTGTGGCTTTGTACGCTCTGTTTGCACATAGAAGGCAGCAACAGTGCAATCTGTGCAGCACCCTTGTTCTAATAAACGGTCTTTTTAAGTCAAGTTTGTTTACGGTTACATAGATCCTGCATTTTGTTGTGGGATGTGCGGTTGGCTGACCCACTGCTATAATGTGTAAAGTAGCTGTTCTAGAGTTACTGAGATTCGGTGTAATTGCTCAGTTTCATAGTGCTTGAGGCTCTTCCAGCAGGATTCTTGACCTCATACCTCCGTGTTAGCTAATATTAAACACTGTGAGTATATTGTTGATCCATACCAAAAAATATGATATTTTTATCCTTGGAAGGAAAGATTGCAGAGCTACAGTAACTGTGTGTTGATGGCACTCCTCCTGTGACCATTTACAATCCTTCCAAAGAATCACCCCTTGTCATAATGAAGTTTTCAGGCACGAAAGGGCACTTTCGGCCTTTTACACTAATGCAATTCATGGTGTTAATCTGCTTCTTGTCTTCAAATGAACCATTCACTTGGGCCCATTGAAAAGAAAATTCCCTCTCGTAGCACCTGCAGGGATCGATGTTGCATTCTGAATGGAGGCTTAGAGGTGGTTTCTCGAGAAATTCTACTGCATGACCATGCTACACTAAATGGAGGACACTTTGTCTGTTGCAATGTTTTTAAGATTTATTTTAGGCAAGATGCAATTTCCTTTTCCAGTCACTTTGGAATTGCTGAATGGAGTTAGGAGACAAATGGAATTGGTGCTTTACTCTGGCAAGGCCTTACCGGAGTCCTGAGATCTGGACCAAGCGGTGTCTCTCCTCTTAGAAGCTCTCTTAGGACAGGATGTGAATGATGGCCTTTATTGTGTTTGGTACAGTTGACAGTAGATGTGAAGCTGGGTATTATACAGCTAGTATCTTTACTACTAATATCCACCTCTATAGGCTAGTTATCTTCTACTGTAGGTTTCAAAGGGATGCTATCTGAGCTTGTAAGACTCAGCAACCTAGCTATTTTTGTATCTGATTTTTTACTTTACAGGGCCTCATACACATCTCTACCAAACAAAGGCTCTCTATCACAGAGCAAACATACATGTTTCCACTGCATGTCAAACTTGTTTGTCACCTTAAAACTACAGCTCTAGCTAATTGACTGAAGCCTGTGGCCACTACATTCATCAATGTGTCAATTATAGCCACCATTGCCTTCTCTCCTTCCCTCAGAATTGTTTTTGCCTCAACCTTCTTATTACCCGCTAAATATTGTCAGAAAGGTATTATATCAGACTACACTTGCCTATTGCAATGGCCTAAAAACTGCAAGTGAATTGGCTGTTCCGATGGAGGTTGCAGAAATCACCGAAACCCTCTTTCCAATATTATCTGGACACCTCCTCTCTCTAGTGAGAGGTGCAGTACACGGGGTAAAAGTTTTTTTTTTACCTTCTTTGTACCTCTTGAATCATTTTTCAGTCTGCTCAAAGGCTTGTGTATTCTCAGGTGTCATGTATTCCTTACTTAGTCTAGGGACCAACACTGCCACCGTGGCTGGATTTTGCATGACCTTAGATCCTTCCATCCAACTATGATCAACTGTAGGGATTAATTTTATTGACCTTTTAGGTGTATCTTTTAAAATCGTAGCGAATGCAAACCACATTATTTGGTGGCATTTTTAAGTTGAACTATTTGAAATCTTTCTTAATTACAGAACGTATAACTTGCTACATGATCTGGTGGGAAAGCAGCAAATTCCAAGATAGAAGACTCTAGTTGTGGCACTATACAATCATCCAATTTAGGACTTCTCGGCTGAGCTAAATCCCTTGGTAATTCCCCCTTCCCGTGGGACATCAGACATGAATCAGGCTTGGGCTGGCGAAAAAGGGGATGCAGCCACTCAAGATGCCTGTGCTGCCGAAAGCAGTCTTGGTGACTGTAGTATAGGTGATGTTGGCGGTGGTACCTTCTGAGGTGCTTGGTGTTGCAAGCAGCTGATGTTTTTATGGGACCTATTTACAATAATCAGTCATCATCATTATGAAATCATGCACCAAGAAAATTGGGAACAGTATTTTTTATAGTGTCAAAGAAATGATTTCGTAACAAGCCTCACAGGCTTCTTGCTGATAACACCTGTGTGTGTTTAAAAGGTTGATATGATTCAGAACAATGTTTTTTTTCTCCTGCTGTTCTTGTTACATGATACTCCTCATCCTCACCCAATTCTTAGCATTTAACCCCTCAATTGTGTCAGTTCAAACGGCCCCTCATCCTCTAACTCCTCAGCATCTAACAATTTTTGAAGGTGGACGGAAGTTATTTTACCTGGCCAAGTGTGGTGCAGCAGTGTTGTGGACAGCACTCTTGATCCAGTATCTCAGTCGTCAGTGGTATTTTTGCATACGGTGTTGCTTACAATATTTGTAATGAAATGCCTCCTTGGCATGGTTGCCCCCTGACTTTTTGCCTTTGCTGATGCTATGTTTACAATTGAAAGTGTGCTGAGGCCTGCTAACCAGGCCCCAGCACCAGTGTTCTTTCCCTAACCTGTACTTTTGTATCCACAATTGGCAGACCCTGGCATCCAGATAAGTCCCTTGTAACTGGTACTTCTAGTACCAAGGGCCCTGATGCCAAGGAAGGTCTCTAAGGGCTGCAGCATGTCTTATGCCACCCTGGAGACCTCTCATTCAGCACAGACACACTGCTTGCCAGCTTGTGTGTGCTAGTGAGAACAAAACGAGTAAGTCGACATGGCACTCCCCTCAGGGTGCCATGCCAGCCTCTCACTGCCTATGCAAGTATAGGTCAGTCACCCCTCTAGCAGGCCTTACAGCCCTAAGGCAGGGTGCACTATACCATAGGTGAGGGTACCAGTGCATGAGCATGGTACCCCTACAGTGTCTAAACAAAACCTTAGACATTGTAAGTGCAGGGTAGCCATAAGAGTATATGGTCTGGGAGTTTGTCAAACACGAACTCCACAGCACCATAATGGCTACACTGAAAACTGGGAAGTTTGGTATCAAACTTCTCAGCACAATAAATGCACACTGATGCCAGTGTACATTTTATTGCAAAATACACCCCAGAGGGCACATTAGAGGTGCCCCCTGAAACTTAACCGACTGTCTGTGTAGGCTGACTAGTTCCAGCAGCCTGCCACACTAGAGACATGTTGCTGGCCCCATGGGGAGAGTGCCTTTGTCACTCTGAGGCCAGTAACAAAGCCTGCACTGGGTGGAGATGCTAACACCTCCCCCAGGCAGGAGCTGTAACACCTGGCGGTGAGCCTCAAAGGCTCACCCCTTTGTCACAGCCCAGCAGGGCACTCCAGCTAAGTGGAGTTGCCCGCCCCCTCCGGCCACGGCCCCCACTTTTGGCGGCAAGGCTGGAGGGAACAAAGAAAGCAACAAGGAGGAGTCACTGGCCAGTCAGGACAGCCCCTAAGGTGTCCTGAGCTGAGGTGACTCTAACTTTTAGAAATCCTCCATCTTGCAGATGGAGGATTCCCCCAATAGGGTTAGGATTGTGACCCCCTCCCCTTGGGAGGAGGCACAAAGAGGGTGTACCCATCCTCAGGGCTAGTAGCCATTGCCTACTAACCCCCCAGACCTAAACACGCCCTTAAATTTAGTATTTAAGGGCTGCCCTGAACCCTAGAAAATTAGATTCCTGCAACAACAAGAAGAAGGACTGCCTAGCTGAAAACCCCTGCAGAGGAAGACCAGAAGACAACAACTGCCTTGGCTCCAGAAACTCACCGGCCTGTCTCCTGCCTTCCAAAGAACTCTGCTCCAGCGACGCCTTCCAAAGGGACCAGCGACCTCTGAATCCTCTGAGGACTGCCCTGCTTCGACGACGACAAGAAACTCCCGAGGACAGCGGACCTGCTCCAAAAAGACTGCAACTTTGTTTCAAGAAGCAGCTTTAAAGAACCCTGCAACTCCCCGCAAGAAGCGTGAGACTTGCAACACTGCACCCGGCGACCCCGACTCGGCTGGTGGAGAACCAACACCTCAGGGAGGACCCCCGGACTACTCTACGACTGTGAGTACCAAAATCTGTCCCCCCTGAGCCCCCACAGCGCCGCCTGCAGAGGGAATCCCGAGGCTTCCCCTGACCGCGACTCTCTGAAACCTAAGTCCCGACGCCTGGAAAAGACCCTGCACCCGCAGCCCCCAGGACCTGAAGGACCGGACTTTCACTGCAGAAGTGACCCCCAGGAGTCCCTCTCCCTTGCCCAAGTGGAGGTTTCCCCGAGGAAGCCCCTCCTTGCCTGCCTGCAGCGCTGAAGAGATCCCTTGATCTCTCCTTGACTAACATTGCGAACCCGACGCTTGTTCTAACACTGCACCCGGCCGCCCCCGCGCCGCTGAGGGTGAAATTTCTGTGTGGGCTTGTGTCCCCCCCGGTGCCCTACAAAACCCCCCTGGTCTGCCCTCCGAAGACGCGGGTACTTACCTGCAAGCAGACCGGAACCGGGGCACCCCCTTCTCTCCATTCTAGCCTATGCGTTTTGGGCACCACTTTGAACTCTGCACCTGACCGGCCCTGAGCTGCTGGTGTGGTAACTTTGGGGTTGCTCTGAACCCCCAACGGTGGGCTACCTTGGACCAAGAACTGAACCCTGTAAGTGTCTTACTTACCTGGTAAAACTAACAAAAACTTACCTCCCCCAGGAACTGTGAAAATTGCACTAAGTGTCCACTTTTGAAATAGCTATTTGTGAATAACTTGAAAAGTATACATGCAATTGAAATGATTCAAAGTTCCTAATGTACTTACCTGCAATACCTTTCAAACAAGATATTACATGTTAAATTTGAACCTGTGGTTCTTAAAATAAACTAAGAAAATATATTTTTCTATAACAAAACCTATTGGCTGGATTTGTCTCTGAGTGTGTGTACCTCATTTATTGTCTATGTGTATGTACAACAAATGCTTAACACTACTCCTTGGATAAGCCTACTGCTCGACCACACTACCACAAAATAGAGCATTAGTATTATCTATTTTTACCACTATTTTACCTCTAAGGGGAACCCTTGGACTCTGTGCATGCTATTCCTTACTTTGAAATAGCACATACAGAGCCAACTTCCTACATTGGTGGATCAGCGGTGGGGTACAAGACTTTGCATTTGCTGGACTACTCAGCCAATACCTGATCACACGACAAATTCCAAAATTGTCATTAGAAATTGATTTTTGCAATTTGAAAAGTTTTCTAAATTCTTAAAAGACCTGCTAGGGCCTTGTGTTAGATCCTGTTTAGCATTTCTTTTAGAGTTTAAAAGTTTGTAAAAAGTTGAATTAGATTCTAGAACCAGTTGTAGATTCTTAAAAAGCATTCCAACTTTTAGAAGCAAAATGTCTAGCACAGATGTGGCTGTGGGGGAACTCGACACCACACCTTACCTCCATCTACAGATGAGAGAGCTAAGGTCACTCTGTAAACTAAAGAAAATAGCAATGGGCCCCAAACCTACCAAAGTACAGCTCCAGGAGCTTTTGGCAGAGTTTGAAAAGGCCAACCCCTCTGAGGGTGGCAACTCAGAGGAAGATGATAGTGAATTGGAGGAAGATTCCCCCCTACCAGTCCTATCTAGGGAGGACAGGGCCTCTCAAGCCCTGACTCCAAAAATACTAGTCAGAGATGCTGGCTCCCTCACAGGAGGGACCAACAACTCTGAAATCACTGAGGATAACTCCAGTGAAGAGGACATCCAGTTAGCCAGGATGGCCAAAAGATTGGCTTTGGAAAGACAGATCCTAGCCATAGAAAGGGAAAGACAAGAGATGGGCCTAGGACCCATCAATGGTGGCAGCAACCTAAATAGGGTCAGAGATTCTCCTGACATGTTGAAAATCCCTAAAGGGATTGTAACTAAATATGAAGATGGTGATGACATCACCAAATGGTTCACAGCTTTTGAGAGGGCTTGTGTAACCAGAAAAGTAAGCAAATCTCACTGGGGTGCTCTCCTTTGGGAAATGTTCACTGGAAAGTGTAGGGATAGACTCCTCACACTCTCTGGAAAAGATGCAGACCTCATGAAGGGTACCCTGATTGAGGGCTTTGGATTCTCCACTGAGGAGTATAGAATTAGATTCAGGGGGGCTCAAAAATCCTCGAGCCAGACCTGGGTTGACTTTGTAGACTACTCAGTAAAAACACTAGATGGTTGGATTCAAGGCAGTGGTGTAAGTAATTATGATGGGCTGTACAATTTATTTGTGAAAGAACACCTGTTAAGTAATTGTTTCAATGATAAACTGCATCAGCATCTGGTAGACCTAGGACCAATTTCTCCCCAAGAATTGGGAAAGAAGGCGGACCATTGGGTCAAGACTAGGGTGTCCAAAACTTCCACAGGGGGTGACCAAAAGAAAGGGGTCACAAAACCTCCCCAGGGGAAAGGTGGTTAGACAGCCAAAACTAAAAATAGTAAAGAGTCTTCTACAGGCCCCCAAAAACCTGCACAGGAGGGTGGGCCCAGAGCCTCTTCACAAAACAATCCTGGGTACAAGGGTAAAAACTTTGATCCCAAAAAGGCCTGGTGTCGAAACTGTAGTCAGTCTGGACACCAAACTGGAGACAAGGCCTGTCCCAAGAAAAGTTCCACTCCAAACTCCAATCCAGGTAACACTGGAATGGCTAGTCTCCAAGTGGGATCAACAGTGTGCCCAGAGCAAATCAGGGTCCACACTGAAGCTACTCTAGTCTCTGAGGGTGGGGTGGATTTAGCCACACTAGCTGCCTGGCCGCCTAACATGCAAAAATACAGGCAGCAGCTCTTTATTAATGGGACAAGTGTAGAGGGCCTGAGGGATACAGGTGCCAGTGTCACCATGGTGACAGAGAAACTGTTTTCCCCTGGCCAATACCTGACTGGAAAAACTTATACAGTCACCAATGCTGACAATCAAACTAAAGCACATCCCATGGCAATGGTAACTTTAGAATGGGGAGGGGTCAATGGCCTGAAACAGGTGGTGGTCTCCTCAAACATCCCAGTAGACTGTCTGCTTGGAAATGACCTGGAGTCCTCAGCATGGGCTGAGGTAGAACTAAAAACCCATGCAGCCATGCTGGGTATCCCTGAACTGGTGTGTGTAAAAACAAGAGCACAGTGCAAGGCACAGGGTGAAAAAGTAGAGCTGGAGTCTAGAAAAATGGCCCAGCCTACCAAGAGAAAAGGAAAGTCAGTTGGGAAACCAACTGCAACACAGTCAGAAAAAGAGAACCTCTCTTCTCAGGAAGAAGTTCTGCCCTCTGAGGGAACTGAGCCTTTGGAACTTGAACCTTATCAGGTTGAGCTCTTAGGCCCAGGGGGACCCTCAAGGGAGGAGCTGTGTAAGGGACAAGAAACCTGTCCCTCTCTTGAAGGCCTTAGGCAGCAAGCTGCTGAAGAGTCCAAGGGCAAGAAAAATGGAACACATAGGGTCTATTGGGAAGATGGACTCCTGTACACTGAGGCCAGAGACCCCAAACCTGGTGCCACTAGGAGAGTGGTAGTGCCTCAGTCGTTCAGAGAGTTTATTCTGACCTTAGCCCATGATATTCCCCTTGCTGGGCATTTGGGACAAACCAAGACGTGGGAGAGGTTAGTCAACCACTTCTACTGGCCCAATATGTCCCACAAGGTTAAGGAGTTTTGCCTCTCCTGCCCCACCTGTCAATCCAGTGGTAAGACAGGTGGGCACCCAAAGGCCCCCCTCATTCCACTTCCAGTGGTGGGGTCCCCTTTGAAAGAGTGGGTGTGGACATAGTTGGTCCACTGGAACCTCCCACAGCCTCAGGAAATATGTACATCCTAGTAGTAGTGGATCATGCTACTAGGTATCCTGAAGCTATTCCCCTTAGGTCGACTACTGCCCCTGCAGTAGCCAAGGCCCTCATTGGTATCTTTACCAGAGTGGGTTTCCCTAAGGAGGTGGTGTCTGACAGAGGTACCAACTTCATGTCAGCATACCTAAAACACATGTGGAATGAGTGTGGAGTGACTTACAAATTCACTACACCATACCATCCACAAACTAATGGCTTAGTTGAGAGATTCAACAAGACATTAAAAGGCATGATCATGGGGCTCCCAGAAAAACTCAAAAGGAGATGGGATGTCCTCTTGCCATGTCTGCTTTTTGCTTACAGAGAGGTGCCACAGAAGGGAGTAGGATTCTCACCCTTTGAACTTCTGTTTGGTCACCCTGTAAGGGGACCACTTGCTCTTGTTAAAGAAGGCTGGGAGAGACCTCTTCATGAGCCTAAACAAGACATAGTGGACTATGTACTTGGCCTTCGCTCTAGAATGGCAGAGTACATGGAAAAGGCAACCAAAAACCTTGAGGCCAGCCAACAGCTCCAGAAGTTTTGGTATGACCAAAAGGCTGCACTGGTTGAGTTCCAACCAGGGCAGAAAGTCTGGGTTCTGGAGCCTGTGGCTCCCAGGGCACTCCAGGACAAATGGAGTGGCCCTTACCCAGTGCTAGAAAGGAAGAGTCAGGTCACCTACCTGGTGGACCTGGGCACAAGCAGGAGCCCCAAGAGGGTGATCCATGTGAACCGCCTTAAGCTCTTCCATGACAGGGCTGATGTAAATCTGTTGATGGTAACAGATGAGGATCAGGAGGCAGAGAGTGAACCTCTCCCTGATCTTCTGTCATCAGACCCAAAAGATGGCTCAGTAGATGGAGTGATCTACTCAGACACCCTCTCTGGCCAACAGCAAGCTGATTGTAGGAGAGTCCTACAACAGTTTCCTGAACTCTTCTCCCTAACCCCTGGTCAGACACACCTGTGTACCCATGATGTGGACACAGGAGACAGCATGCCTGTCAAAAACAAAAATTTTAGACAGTCTGACCATGTTAAGGAAAGCATCAAGGTGGAAGTCCACAAGATGCTGGAATTGGGAGTAATTGAGCGCTCTGACAGCCCCTGGGCTAGCCCAGTGGTCTTAGTCCCCAAACCAAAGATGGAAAGAAAGAGATGAGGTTTTGTGTGGACTACAGAGGGCTCAATTCTGTCACCAAGACAGATGCTCATCCAATTCCTAGAGCTGATGAGCTCATAGATAAATTAGGTGCTGCCAAATTCTTAAGTACCTTTGACTTGACAGCAGGGTACTGGCAAATAAAAATGGCACCTGGAGCAAAAGAGAAAACAGCATTCTCCACACCTGATGGGCATTATCAGTTTACTGTTATTCCCTTTGGTTTAAAGAATGCCCCTGCCACCTTCCAAAGGTTGGTGAATCAAGTCCTTGCTGGCTTGGAGTCCTTTAGCACAGCTTATCTTGATGATATTGCTGTCTTTAGCTCCACCTGGCAGGATCACCTGGTCCACCTGAAGAAGGTTTTGAAGGCTCTGCAATCTGCAGGCCTCTCTATCAAAGCATCCAAATGCCAGATAGGGCAGGGAACTGTGGTTTATTTGGGCCACCTTGTAGGTGGAGGCCAAGTTCAGCCACTCCAACCCAAGATCCAGACTATTCTGGACTGGGTAGCTCCAAAAACCCAGACTCAAGTCAGGGCATTCCTTGGCTTGACTGGGTATTACAGGAGGTTTGTGAAGGGATATGGATCCATTGTGACAGCCCTCACTGAACTCACCTCCAAGAAAATGCCCAAGAAAGTGAACTGGACTGTGGAATGCCAACAGGCCTTTGACACCCTGAAAAAAGCAATGTGCTCAGCACCAGTTCTAAAAGCTCCAGATTATTCTAAGCAGTTCATTGTGCAGACAGATGCCTCTGAACATGGGATAGGGGCAGTTTTGTCCCAAACAAATGATGATGGCCTTGACCAGCCTGTTGCTTTCATTAGCAGGAGGTTACTCCCCAGGGAGCAGCGTTGGAGTGCCATTGAGAGGGAGGCCTTTGCTGTGGTTTGGTCCCTGAAGAAGCTGAGACCATACCTCTTTGGGACTCACTTCCTAGTTCAAACTGACCACAGACCTCTCAAATGGCTGATGCAAATGAAAGGTGAAAATCCTAAACTGTTGAGGTGGTCCATCTCCCTACAGGGAATGGACTTTATAGTGGAACACAGACCTGGGACTGCCCATGCCAATGCAGATGGCCTTTCCAGGTTCTTCCACTTAGAAAATGAAGACTCTCTTGGGAAAGGTTAGTCTCATCCTCTTTCGTTTGGGGGGGGGGGTTGTGTAAGGAAATGCCTCCTTGGCATGGTTGCCCCCTGACTTTTTGCCTTTGCTGATGCTATGTTTACAATTGAAAGTGTGCTGAGGCCTGCTAACCAGGCCCCAGCACCAGTGTTCTTTCCCTAACCTGTACTTTTGTATCCACAATTGGCAGACCCTGGCATCCAGATAAGTCCCTTGTAACTGGTACTTCTAGTACCAAGGGCCCTGATGCCAAGGAAGGTCTCTAAGGGCTGCAGCATGTCTTATGCCACCCTGGAGACCTCTCACTCAGCACAGACACACTGCTTGCCAGCTTGTGTGTGCTAGTGAGAACAAAACGAGTAAGTCGACATGGCACTCCCCTCAGGGTGCCATGCCAGCCTCTCACTGCCTATGCAAGTATAGGTCAGTCACCCCTCTAGCAGGCCTTACAGCCCTAAGGCAGGGTGCACTATACCATAGGTGAGGGTACCAGTGCATGAGCATGGTACCCCTACAGTGTCTAAACAAAACCTTAGGCATTGTAAGTGCAGGGTAGCCATAAGAGTATATGGTCTGGGAGTTTGTCAAACACGAACTCCACAGCACCATAATGGCTACACTGAAAACTGGGAAGTTTGGTATCAAACTTCTCAGCACAATAAATGCACACTGATGCCAGTGTACATTTTATTGCAAAATACACCCCAGAGGGCACATTAGAGGTGCCCCCTGAAACTTAACCGACTGTCTGTGTAGGCTGACTAGTTCCAGCAGCCTGCCACACTAGAGACATGTTGCTGGCCCCATGGGGAGAGTGCCTTTGTCACTCTGAGGCCAGTAACAAAGCCTGCACTGGGTGGAGATGCTAACACCTCCCCCAGGCAGGAGCTGTAACACCTGGCGGTGAGCCTCAAAGGCTCACCCCTTTGTCACAGCCCAGCAGGGCACTCCAGCTTAGTGGAGTTGCCCGCCCCCTCCGGCCACGGCCCCCACTTTTGGCGGCAAGGCTGGAGGGAACAAAGAAAGCAACAAGGAGGAGTCACTGGCCAGTCAGGACAGCCCCTAAGGTGTCCTGAGCTGAGGTGACTCTAACTTTTAGAAATCCTCCATCTTGCAGATGGAGGATTCCCCCAATAGGGTTAGGATTGTGACCCCCTCCCCTTGGGAGGAGGCACAAAGAGGGTGTACCCACCCTCAGGGCTAGTAGCCATTGGCTACTAACCCCCCAGACCTAAACACGCCCTTAAATTTAGTATTTAAGGGCTGCCCTGAACCCTAGAAAATAAGATTCCTGCAACAACAAGAAGAAGGACTGCCTAGCTGAAAACCCCTGCAGAGGAAGACCAGAAGACAACAACTGCCTTGGCTCCAGAAACTCACCGGCCTGTCTCCTGCCTTCCAAAGAACTCTGCTCCAGCGACGCCTTCCAAAGGGACCAGCGACCTCTGAATCCTCTGAGGACTGCCCTGCTTCGACGACGACAAGAAACTCCCGAGGACAGCGGACCTGCTCCAAAAAGACTGCAACTTTGTTTCAAGAAGCAGCTTTAAAGCACCCTGCAACTCCCCGCAAGAAGCGTGAGACTTGCAACACTGCACCCGGCGACCCCGACTCAGCTGGTGGAGAACCAACACCTCAGGGAGGACCCCCGGACTACTCTACGACTGTGAGTACCAAAATCTGTTCCCCCTGAGCCCCCACAGCGCCGCCTGCAGAGGGAATCCTGAGGCTTCCCCTGACCGCGACTCTCTGAAACCTAAGTCCCGACGCCTGGAAAAGACCCTGCACCCGCAGCCCCCAGGACCTGAAGGACCGGACTTTCACTGCAGAAGTGACCCCCAGGAGTCCCTCTCACTTGCCCAAGTGGAGGTTTCCCCGAGGAAGCCCCCCCTTGCCTGCCTGCAGCGCTGAAGAGATCCCTTGATCTCTCCTTGACTAACATTGCGAACCCGACGCTTGTTCTAACACTGCACCCGGCCGCCCCCGCGCCGCTGAGGGTGAAATTTCTGTGTGGGCTTGTGTCCCCCCCGGTGCCCTACAAAACCCCCCTGGTCTGCCCTCCGAAGACGCGGGTACTTACCTGCAAGCAGACCGGAACCGGGGCACCCCCTTCTCTCCATTCTAGCCTATGCGTTTTGGGCACCACTTTGAACTCTGCACCTGACCGGCCCTGAGCTGCTGGTGTGGTAACTTTGGGGTTGCTCTGAACCCCCAACGGTGGGCTACCTTGGACCAAGAACTGAACCCTGTAAGTGTCTTACTTACCTGGTAAAACTAACAAAAACTTACCTCCCCCAGGAACTGTGAAAATTGCACTAAGTGTCCACTTTTGAAATAGCTATTTGTGAATAACTTGAAAAGTATACATGCAATTGAAATGATTCAAAGTTCCTAATGTACTTACCTGCAATACCTTTCAAACAAGATATTACATGTTAAATTTGAACCTGTGGTTCTTAAAATAAACTAAGAAAATATATTTTTCTATAACAAAACCTATTGGCTGGATTTGTCTCTGAGTGTGTGTACCTCATTTATTGTCTATGTGTATGTACAACAAATGCTTAACACTACTCCTTGGATAAGCCTACTGCTCGACCACACTACCACAAAATAGAGCATTAGTATTATCTATTTTTACCACTATTTTACCTCTAAGGGGAACCCTTGGACTCTGTGCATGCTATTCCTTACTTTGAAATAGCACATACAGAGCCAACTTCCTACAATATTGTTGACAGTAAGTTCACCAATGGCATCATCAACAAGGGACTGCTGTAGAGTTGCCTCAGGAGAATGACTGTTTACATTTTTTAGATGGCTCTTTAGAAGTTAACAGATCATTCTCTCTTGAAATCATTAGAGACTTTTCCCTTAGAATGAGGCCATTTATGGGCATCTTTAGCTAGTTTTAAACAGGGCACACTCTTTAAATGATCTGCAGCCGAAGCAGAAGTCTAGCTTCTCTTTCCTTAAGAGTTGTAGTAGAAACGTTTCTGCAGTCTTTAGGTCTAGGATTAGTCAAACAAAAAACAGTATTTATGTTTGTTTTCAAAGTCTCTCTTTTCCACATGTGTCACAAGGTCTAAAAGGCTTTCTTGCAGCCATTTTATAATCTCAATCTGAAACAAATCTACAAAAGGAACGATGTCCTTAAATTATGATGGAATATCACATCAGTATAGAAGAGTTATCTAAGGAGATCTGAACATAGACTGTAGGGACTTCCTTCACACTTGATGTGCAATAAAAATATATCAGTCTCTCAGAATTCTAACATTAGACTGCTACTGTAATTTGACTTGTAAGAGTCCTAGCTCGATGACAGAGATGGATTGTTTAAGCATACATTATGATCCAGGGAGATAAAAACAGATGAAATGGAAAGAAAGGGACTGAACAAGAAGCATACAAATAAGTATGATAAGAAAGGAATAGTTTTGTAGGGGACTCTCCATTGAAATCATAAGCATTTGAATAGATCAGCCCATGTGCGGGTATACCAGAGCACTTCTTTATATAATATCTTCTTAGGTGTAGATGTTGAGGGGGGTGTGGCCTGATGCTGATGGAGGAAGAAGACTTCGTGAGGCTCCTGCCAGTGATTCCTCCCCACCCCGTGTTATCCTGACTACCAGCCAGCCCTCCCAGTCCCCCAAATAGCAGCCAATGTCATCTAGGGGCCCCCGCAGGGAATGAGCTGCTTGGAACCAGCACAGAGGCAGCTTTATCAGCAAAAGCCGCTAACATGACGGAGGCCTCCTAGGATACGGAGAAGGGCCTTAGCGGCGTACAGTGAGGAAGGGGCACTGACAACCAGAGGATCGGGGTTGCCGGCCACACTCCTCTCTGACATCGAGGGGCGCTTTTCTGGAGGACTCTGCGGCGGCCGCGCATCCCCTGAGGTGAGGACGCTTGGGCGAGGGGCATGTGGCATAAAGAAACAAGGCAGAGGCCCCAACACTGCAGCAACTGGGCACTGCGGTGGAGGTGAGAATGCAACAGCCCTTATCTCTTACTTACATGAGGTAACCTTGTGGCTGCACAGTGGTGACTAGAAAGACGGCTGGTGTGCTGTGGAGCGTAGGGGGAGGGCGGCAATCTCAGTGAGGGGCCAGCCCAGGAGCTGGAAATTCTGGCCGTGGTGGAAGAGGTGCAGCGCCTGTCTGTAGGAGTCTCCGGGCAGTGTTCTGGCATGGCCTGGACTGTCGAGTGCCCTGAAGGCTCTGACCATATCTACAATTGACAACATGGGCCTCTGGATACTGCCCAACACGTGGAACTGAGCATTTCTGGGACAAAAAGCAAAAGGAAAGCAAGAACAGAAAGAAGCCCCTAGGTGGGGTGTGAGGGAGGTGCAGAAACAGCAGCAGACCGGTTGAATACAGAGAGGTGAAGGGCCAGTGCTGGGAGAGGGGGTCTCTTGTTCCTCCTGGTTGACATGCCCCAGAGGCACATCGGGAGGGACCAGCGTAATACCACTGGGGCTGAACCACCTGCGTTGCATCAACCTATCCGTCGCCATAGTCTACACTATACTACTAGTCAACTGGGTTAGGGGCACGGGCTTCCATTGAGACAACCTAGGTCAGCCTGGGACAGCCATCGAGATCCTGAGGAGAGCCAGCCATGGGCAAAACAGGATGCAAGAGAGACCCAGAGATGAGGGAGGAAACCGCTGCAGGTACCTCGACCCCACACCTGGAGGCTAAACGCACCCATTTAATAGAGAGCTCTGGGGACCCTACTCTCCAATACATTCTACAAGCCATAACGGCTTATCGCGAAGCCTTGGAAGGGAAAACTGATGCACTGGTGACGGATCTGACCGCACTGGGTGATGATCACCGCCGGTTGGCGGAAAGGGTACCTACATCGGAGAAACAAATTAAAGAGGTTCTACCAGTTGTAAACTATTCAACTGACAAACTACACAAGTTGGAGAGGCAAATTCATGACTTGGAACTTAGGGCGGAGGATTCAGAAAATAGATCAAGGAGAAATAATCTCTGTGTGATTGGCTTACCTGAGTGCATAGAAAAGAATAATATGGTGGAATTCCAAGAGCGCTGACTTACGAAGACAGAAGCAGGTGAAGGACTTTCGCCTTTTTTCGCCCTGGAGAAAGCACACAGCGTCCCAGCGTGCCTCCCCCACCAGAGGCTCCACCAAGACCGGTTAAAGCAAGACTGCTACATTTTAGGGACATATACTATCTGCTGGGGCAGGCAAGGAAGAACGAAGACTGCACAGTGGAAAATAGTACAGTCCACCTTATCCCAGACTTTTCGCAAGAGGTGCAGAAACGGAAGGTTACCTTTAGAGAGACTAAACAAAAATTAAGGCAAATGGCCATGCAGTATGGTATGACGTTTCCGGCCCGGATGCATGTGGTAACAGAAGAAGGGGCGCAATTCTTCATCTCTCCTAAACACTGCAGAGTCTGAACTAGAGTAAAGCTAACTAGCTGTGGTTGATGTGTAGATCAAACCATTGGAGGACTTCCCAAGACCAGTTGTAATGTTGTTGGGCTTCTAGTGAAGTCAACGCTTTGATTAGCAAGTCTTCTAAATAGGGTTCGGTGCCTTCTGGGATGTGCTGTCTCTACTGCCATGCACTTGGAGAAGGTTCTGCAAGCAGGCTTTAGGCCAAATGGAAGGACCTGGTATTGATAGTGGTCCTGCCCCACAACAAACCTCATGAACTTGCAGGGTTTCCTTGCGATGGAATATGAAAATATGTGTCTTGGAGGTGGAAAATAGACCACCTCCCTGGAGTAGTTGGCTGTTTTTAAGTCGAGAATGGGTCTGAACTCATTTGTGTCTTTTTTCTGCACCAGAAAGTATTTGGAGTAGATACCTGTTCCCCCGTTGTTTGTGGGGGATGACCTCCACTGAATTCTTCTGTAGCAAGATGTTGACTTTTTTTTTAAGCATGTGCAAATGATGGTCGGATGGCTTTGGTGGTATGGTAAGAGGAGAGCTGGTGAATTTGAGACAATACCCATTTTGAACAATATTCAGCACCCAGTATTTTTTCCACTCTGCCAGATGTGTGATGCTCTCCCCCCACCCCACCCCTGGAGTGGGTAACAGAAAAAGGGGAAGGGAAGATTCACTTTTTGGCACCTGTTGTGAGTTTACTCTCTTGGATGGGCTGCTGCAAAATTCCCCTCGAGATTGCCTTTGTTGTTGGTGCTGTTGGTAAGATCGATGTTGCTGCTGGTGACTGCAGTACCAATGAGGGGTTTGAACCCTGTGTGGATAAAACTGGTGTTGATAAGGCCTGAAAGGATGTCCTTGTTCTTGCGGTCATTCAAGGCCGACAGCCTTTAGGGTTTCCATTTCTGACTTCATGCGTCGTACATGTGGCTGCTGAACAGGTTATATCCAGAAAATGGAAGATTCAAAACCCACTGCTGTGACTCGGATTTCAACAGTGAGCAGTAGCCAAGAATGTCATCTCAAGCTATGCCGTGACAATATTCATGAGTCGCTAGTAACAAGCACTTAATACTCGATTTGATACCATGAGGCCTTAGTTAACCATTGTGAGGAAGTCCTCTCTCCTGTCCCTGGGAAGGTCGTCGGCAAGTGTTTGGATAGAGTCCCAGAGCAATGTGTCATATTTACACAGGAGGACGGTGGCACTTGCAGCTTTCATGGTGGTTGCAGCAGTGTTACAAACTTTGCAACCCAGAGTCTAATTTCCTGCTCTCCTTGTCAGGATCAACAGAAGAAGTAGGAGTGGTAGAGTGAAACTTCTTAGCCCCCAGAATGACTATCAAGTCAGGGGGTGGATCCACTACAAGGAAGAGAGGATCTTGTTCCGGAGGCCTATATTTCTTCTGTATCCTCTAAGCAGCCGTTTTAGTAGCGTGAGTGAGAAAAAGCTCCATTGTAGGCTCCAACAATCAAAGTAGGGGTCTTGATGTCAATCTCTGTTGAAGTGTCTCAAAGAAAACAAATATGGTACATGTAGGAAACAACATATTTATGTTTAGCTTTGTTGCACCCCGAACTAAAACCTTCTGGAAGGTGGCTATTTTGTTCACTGGGGAGATGCAAGGAGGCAGAAAATCTGTTTATGTCGGTGAGTAGCGTCCTGTTGAAGATGATGAGGATGTGTGTCTGGATCGATGTCTACTTGTTGTCCTTTTCCGAGAACGGTGGCAGCGATGGCGAGAATGCCTAGAAGATGAGGAACGCTTGGAATGTCTGTGGTGCATGACAGCTATCACATTCTGGAGCATGGAAGGGGGCTTGACGGTGGCGCATGTGGATGTACAGGAGTTGCATGGGCAGGAGGTGCAGGCTGAGGAGGTGGTGGAGGATATGGCGAATCAGACAGTACTATTGGCGATGATGGGGAAAAGGCCCTTGAATACTCTGATTCAGAAGAATATATATGCTTTGTTTTTCTTCTTGATTTGAGATGGACATCGACCTCTACCCACTGTAGACAATGCCTCACAGTCGATCTACTCGACGTTGAACTCCTCGTTGTCAACGCGCACTGTGAAATTGACGTCGAGGCAGCCAGATCCTTCAACAACAAGGAGTTCAATGTCAAGTAGATCGACTTTGAGATGTCGATCTCACAGTGCACGTTGATGGCAAATTGTGTTATACCTTGTCTCAACGTCGCTCAATCTTGTTTCCTCAACAGTGATCCAGTCCTTGACAGCGAGCAAGTCGGTCCCATACCTGGTCTCAATGTCGGCTCCCTCAACGTCGACCTGTAAAAATGGCGTTTTCCAGCTGGCACTCTCTTTGTATGCCTTATACACCCATCAAAGGCAGATATGAGAGCCCTGGTAGAGGACTGACCTCCTCCTGACTCGGAAGTCTCACCTTGAGATTGGACTTGCTGTCAATCCTGTTTTTCCATTCCACGGAGGCAAATCTCCTCTATCTCTTTCAGGGAACGGCGTGAAAAAGTCTTGCAATGTTGACACCGTTCTGGAAGATGACTAGAGGGAAGGCAGAAAATACAGACATTGTGGGGGTCTGATTTAGGCTTTTTACCCGCATAGGCAGGACACTTGTCAAAAGAGAAGGCATAATAATGAAAAAAATGCCTCACGTTTCTGTCAGAAAAAGCCTCAAATGCGAGAGAAAGATAAAAGACATCAAGTGAAGTAATTTAATCCAAAATTCAAAAGTGAATTTTGAAGGAAAAAAACAACCTAAAAGGCCGAGCTCAGTGCTTCAGGATCCTGTCACTGGGTAATGGAAAAAGAAATGAAGCAATTGCCACCTGCTGAGCATGATAGGATACAGGTGGTCTCTGCAGCCTTAAAGGCACAATCACTTTTTAGACTCACACAATAGCAGCCTATGGGGCTATACTGTCCTTTTATTCTTCATCTATTACTTTTACAGAAAAGGGTTTGTGAAGGAAATTTGAGCTCTGGTGTAAAACATTTACCTCAAATTATGCATTCATATGTGTGTTTTAACCCTTTTCTAAACACAACCTGAAGAAATGCACCACTGTGGCCTGTTTGCCTAGGCTGTATATTATATTGTTTCTTAAGTGTTTCTACAGGCCTTCCTGAAGTAAGGTGAACATCTACACTTAAGAAGATATTATATAAGGAAATGCCTCAGGATACCAGCACATTGGGGGAGCGGGGGGGCTATTCAAATGATTATGACTATCAATGGAGATCCCCTATGAGAGAAAGAAAACAACTAATGATGACAAGGGCTAACCCAAAGACCGCACAAAGCACTGCTAGTACGCACAATATGTTTATTGACAAATGACAGCTGAAGCTGTCTGCAGGAGGGACTTAAAACACATAGGCAATTAGCAAGTTATTTATAAAAGCAATGGCAGCAAATGTCAAACTCCAAGAATTGCAGCAAAGATTTGTAAACACAGAGCCCACGACCATTAGTATTCAATGATTTGACCTCTAATATAATTTTACCGTGGTGATCAATTGGTTATGAATTTGCAGTAATGGCTGCATTGCATTTCTTTGATACTTGGGGATTACAAGGTTCACTAGTGTACAGATGTATTATCAAAGTACAGTGAGAGCTGTGCCATACCACGAAGGGACATTTGACAGAATCGAGTTCTTTACAAAACTCCCAAAATAATTTCAAAATACACCAATTCTAAGACAGACCACCTCCATCTGGACTAATGTTTCAGGCTGCCATTTGATACTGGGTGTAGGTCCATGTAACAGAACAGCCTGAAATTTGGGGTTAATGAAACCACCAGTTACTCCAGCTTGACCTTCTTGTTGCAACATGATATAGAAGTTACCCTGTACACAGAAGTAAATCTAGACTGATGGTTTAACTTATAATTAGTGGTCTTCTTATATTACTTTACTGAAGTAATGGTAGAAAATTCAATAAGCTTAACCTTGTCATAATTTAGGAGTCTAATGACAACGAAGGCTCTAAGAATCTCCAAGGCTGCCAATAATGGCCACAGCCAATATTTAACCCTTAGAAAGAATATATGCATCGCAAAGAATGCCCTCGCTACCCACCACTCATCTGAACTCAACGATAGATGAAGACAGCAAGTGTTGTTTCAGTACTCTATCATTTAGTGTTAAATGAAGGTGAACCTCAAACATTATGAACAGGGAAAAATTAGAATGCAAACTCTGGCTTGGAAGTTGACCCTAATGCATGAAGGTTAAGATGGGAAGAATTCTTTGTAACTCAAGAACAACAACAAAATATATATATTTATTATAATGATCTGTAAGGATGACAACATCTTTGTACAAGTTAAACCTTCAGTGCTACAAGTAATGTAGCCTTGCCAAAGTAGCACAGGTGCAGACCTTTAATTCGATTCCCCTAACAAATACCTTTTGGAAACTTATGAATATACTATCCACCCAAGCCAGGGTAATCGCTGTTGGTATAACCACAATAAAATACAATTGTAAAGACAAAAAATATATCCTTCATGTGAACTAGAGAAATACTAGCTTGTGGTAGTAATTTAGGATGACTGGGAAGGAAATCTATAGATTTGAGTGATGAACTTCAACAAACTTGAGATGTACTGGTATCCCTGAAAATATATGAACCAAAACATTTCAAAGCTAGTTAACATACAGACAACTCTTTGTTACACAAGACTAGCAAAGACAGGACTTTAGACTAGGATTTAATACAATTCACTTGGCAAAGGAAATTGTTTTGCCTTTTTAACAGTGAAAAGATTGTAGTCATGACTTGCAGAGGTAAGGGGAAATAAAATGGTCCACATCGTCAGCAGGGGCGTGGGGTGAAGATACAAATGCTCTTGGTGATGAGGACTGCGACTGAGATCCCTGCCTCAAACATCAATTTATGGGATTAATCAGTTGAAGGAATGTATTTTACATTGATGGGAGAAGTGCAATTGCTCCTAAGAATTCTGGCCCCAGTGATCTCTCCTAGGGTATTCCCATGGCTTTCCGATAACAAGCCAGTGTCGCTTCTGCTCTAGGATAGGTTAACGGTCACTGATAATGGAGGTGGAAGGTAGCATTGTGGCAATCCAGAAACAAGCACTTCGAGGGAGTGGGAGAACAGTGTCAAGACTCAACTGCATGTCCTTGTGGAAGGGCAGAATAAGTAGCCAGTAGGAAAGAGTCAAACAACATAGTCTTTGGGGTCTGGTAGGAAGAAAAACTGCAATGGAAGATGCTACTTCCTACAGGGGAGGGGAATCAAGGAACGTACCTACTTTGAAGTAGGCCCAGGGTAACAACACGTATGGTGGAGCAGTCAGAAAGCACCACATACTGCTGGAGTGGAAGCTTGGGACCCCAATCCAGGAGTGACAGGCACTTTTGATAGGGGGAAAGTCAGAAAGCTAAAACATAACAGTACTGCTTATTAAGATGCTGGTGTATGAGATCTACAATATCGGTCACTCCCATGCCTAGCAAAGTTGTCTTCCACTCTAGGTAAGGCCCTTTTTAATGTAACTGGAAGGAGGATAATAGGACCTAACAGCGCGAGTCCTTGGGCGAAGGAAGGAGTCAAAGTGGGGTCTCAGCCCAAAAATGTGACCTGGCCAAGAGGATATAAAAATATGGCTTTTTTAGATTGTTGGGGGTTGGCAATTAATGGTATCTCACACTCTGGGGAGGAAAGAGAAGATGAAGGGTTGAAGAGAAAAAGATAGGCACAGGTTTGCAGACTGTGCAATGGTACTGACAAACATTGCCATGTTAACTGGCCTGTAGTTCATCTAGACCCATGTGGGAGTAATAAGGATACATATGAGATGCAGGCAAACTGCCATACACCGGCAGACTTCCTGCTTTTAATCCAGGCAAGCACTCTCTAATGCAAAGACACTAACACAGGAAGGCAATGTCACCTTGACAAGGAATCCTGCAGGGGCTGGTTGAACAGCTGCGATCACACTTCTAGCTGGCTAAATGACATGGACCTGGATGGATTCAAACACAATGTTCACCCAATGCCATGTCACTTTGATTCAGCCGGAACACCTGCCTGGCCCTTAACGAACACAGTGCCAAGAAAACAAAGATGGCCTGATACCACTTGTCTTTACTAAAGAAAGAAAGTGAAACTATTCTCCTGATAAAGCAACTTCACAACTGTGATTCAGGCCTTTATACTCTTTACAACTGGACAAGGGTACAGCTGTGCTCCTTACCCATCCAGACTCCATTCTGGTCTCCTTTCAGAGCATGTTACAAGCTATAGCATCTCATATACTGGGGGAGGGAGGGGGTACTGGGGGGGGGGAGGGATTATGACCATATCACCCCATACTACTAGATGGCCAGACTACCACTGCTGTTCACATAATGTTCAAAACCAACTGCATAGTGGCAAAGCCATCAATGCCGGCATACCTACCGTCTCTAGTGGCTCTGGGCACACCTGAAGTCAGGGAACCATTGAGGCAAAGAAGTTCAAAAAGGCATTCCTCATCTATGCACCCAGGATCCAGAGCATCCCATTATTCACCAGTGACCCCTGAGTTACGGAAGCATCTATTCTATCTACAACTCAACACATCTCACAGTATCCGCTCAAGCCTACCTGGCCTGATTAACTGAAAAGAAGGACAGTTTAACAAATCAGTTCCATGTTTTTCCTCTCTAGCATGCCTGAACCCAGCAACATTGAAAATGTCAATGAATGACATTGCCTTTATTCTGATGGAGATGAAGTACATAAACTACTGTTCACTCACTTGAAAGTAGCACTTAATGCCACCGTCGGACTAGCCTCTTCAACTGGGAAGTTTGTTCATAACTCTTATCCTCCTTATATGATCATTGCAAACTTTAACAGATGGTTTTTAGGCTCTTATACCTGTAACATGTTTAATGTACAAGTTACTTACCTGTGGTAACAAAATATCTGGTAGAGGCATCTTCTAGTTAATTTTCTCCCAGGCGTGAGACTGGGGGGAAATTTTAAGGTAAGTAATCTGCAACTAGAACTAGAAGTCTATATCAGGTTAACATGTTCAAGTAAAATAAAACTCCTATTTTGGTCTACTTGAACTGACTGTCAATCAAAGCCAGAAGCCCTCCTTACAACCAACCTGCATCGTCCATAAAGCTCTTCGGTCTTACACTTCAAATTACATAACCAATAAACTGGTTATTTCAGACTGGACAACAGAAACTACACATCTCAGACATCCTTGTGATAGAACTCCTAGTATGCAGAAAGAACAGGAACATCCAAAAATCCATTTCCAACACTGCACTAAGGTTATGGCCCTCAATCCTTCCGGCAAACTCCGGTGTGGCTGGTACCAAGCCCAACTGCGAAAGGCAGAGGGTTATGCGTGACGCTAGCTACCCTAATGTGTTAAAAAAAATATATATATATCCTAGCTACAGAAACGTCAGCCAAAAGATATTTCGGCCTTGGGGAGCGACAAATCTCATTCACTAAGAGCTATGACGCCTGTGGTGAAAGCCAGAAATCATTGGAAGTCACAAAGCCAATCCACATGCTTTTTGACCAAGACCATCACCATCAGGACATGAAATATGAAGATCAAGTACAAGAGGCAAGACAGCCCAATTGGCACTGCAGATTAAACAATACAACCTTGCCCCGCTTGGCATCAGCGCGACCAGATGGACACAGCCCGGACAGTAAAGACTGGCTCCAGGAGGAATTCTGCTGTATTCTGGACAGCAAGAAGAGAACGCCCCACAAACCCAGTGGATAGCACTGATGCTAACACAAGCAGACAACAGAGCTCTGATTGAATGGGAAGCCCACGGTCCCAGACTTATCACAGCAACCTTCCACACATGGAAAAAGAGGATCAACATGAATATGCACATGCAAATGACAGAAAAGAGGAGAAAAAACCCTCACCCTCAGTAACAGGTTTCAAGACCTGCGAGAACACGAGGACAACAGATATGCAGTAGAAAGTCAGTGGGAAAAGATCAAAGTAACAGTGACATCAACCTGCCAGAAGGTACTGGGTCCCAAGTAACACCAGCATTAAGAATGGATAGCTACAAGACTCTCCACAAAATCTAAAAGAGCAAGAAAAAGAAAGCTGTCATCAACACCAGCCCAACAAGAGCAGAAAAAGCGAAAGCCCAATGTGACTACACCAAAACCAACAAGGATGCAAAGAGATGCTTAAGAGCAGACAAATGAAGATTAACTGATGTTCTTGCCACAGACGCCCAGGAAGCAGCAAGCCATGGAAATTTGAAAGAACTCTATGACTTAACATGGAAACTCCCTGACAGATACAGCAAGTCAGAACGACCTGTTAAAGACAAAGCTGGGAAGATAATCATAGTTAACAAAGGCCAGCAACGAAGATGGGTGGAGCACTGTGAAGAACTGCTGAACCAGCGTGTGCCACAGTATCCACCAGAACTTGCTAATCGACTGCAGCAGACCAACCAAGGAAGAAATCCGGCAAGCAATCTATGATTTGAGAAACTGAAAGACAGCAGGACCTGACAACATTCCTGCAGAGACATTAAAGGCAGACATTGGAACATCAGTAGACATGCTCTACCCCATGTTTGGAAGTATCTGGGAAGATTAAATGGTGCCATCAGACTAGAAGAAGGAATACTGTATCAGAATCAGTAATAAAAAAAAAGGTGACCTGAGTAAATGTGCAAACTACAGAGGGATAACTCTTGTATCAACCCCAGGCAAAATGTTTACCAAGTCATCCTCAAACAGAATAAAAGAACAAGCTGATGCTCAGTTGCAAGACCAGCAAGCTGGATTACGCAAAGATAGATCCTGCACAGACCACACTGCAGTGCTGCCCATCATCATTGAGCAGTCGATCGAATAGAACTCCGCCCTCCATGTTAACTTCATCAACTATGAGAAGGCGTTTGACAGTGTGGACAGAGACCCTTTGGAAACTCCTCCATCACTACGGTGTGCCGGACAAACTCCTAAGAGTCATAGGAACTCTCATGAGGAAATGACATGCAAGATAATCCATGAGGACAACTCACAGAAGCCTTCCAAGTGAGGCCCAGAGTCCGGCAGGGTTGTTTGCTCTTGATTTTTCTCTTCCTGTTTGACACAGACAAGATCATGAAGACATCTTTCATGAAAATGCACAAATAAATAAATCAAATGACTGTGTAAATGTTGGCTGTCACACAACAGGAATCACCAAAGGGTGAGAGTGGGTGTTATGGCAGCGATGGAAGAGCATCGCACATGTGTGATGGTAATCGAGGGAATGTCTTCGACTGCTTAAGCTGACAAGAGGAGGGGTCGTGTGTGGGTAATTCTTACACTACCTACCCTAAAAACCTGGTCAACATGTTTATTGCTCTAAAAGTTAAAAGATCTAGTGATGATTCGTCAGGAACTAAACAATCCTAATCCTCACTAAGAGAGTAACAGTACTCACTGCCAAATAGACACATACCACCCATCCTTACTATGGTACTGCAACACAAGCAGGGACCTGGTGAAAATAAAAAAATAAAAAATTCACCAGGTGCCCTCTTCTTTTGCAGATGCCTATAGTTGAGGTGTAAGACACACATCAGACTTAGCTGTAGGGGGAACTAGATCATTATATCTAGCTTCCCCTAATTTTTCCTTTTGTTTTTAATCTTGACAAGGGTGCTAGGTTTTCATAAAGGTTTGTCCTTTGGACTCCCTTAGTCAATTTGAACACTTTTTTTTGGTTCCAATCCCACATTCTTGCATTAATCGCTGGCAAAAATATTGAAAAGATCTCCGGCAAAGAGCCCCCTCAAGGGGCCCATCAGGCAATGCAGTACAGGCTGGATGAGGAGCATGGCCCAATGATGAAGCATGTCACCAGATGGTGAGTGAGGGCCCTTGTTCCTAGTAGTCACAGAGACCTAACGACTCCTGCCCAAGTTGGTAGCATGGAGCCTCTGTGTTTCGAACTGTGCATCCTTTTGGTTCTTATAGTAAATCTGCATACCAAGGCCAGGGACTTCAGTGTCCCTGCTGCCTTTGGTATGCAGCCCATAACATTCCCCAGACCCGGGAGAGACAACCCCCTGCCCTGAGGCCCATTTAGCACCAGGACAGGTGGGAAAAACAGCTATGCAGGAGGAGTGTTGCACTGTCAGGCTGGACACACCTCTGGGGTAAACAGCCTGAAGGGAACATGAAAGAAAACAAGTTACTTACCTGTAACTACAGTTATCCAGTATTGGTATCTTTCATAAATTCAAATGCTTGAATCATCCCCGTCGTCGAAGTGGGAGTCCCACGGTACATAAAATAGCAATAATTAATAAATAAAAATTGTTTGCCATAGGCTATAATGGAGCCAGCAATTGCTCACATAGCCTATCCATGTCCTTTTGTGAAAGGACCCAAACCTGCCTGCTGTCCAATCAGGCACCAGCACCCTCAAGAACCTTCTCCAGAGAAGCTCCCTTCCTCAGATTTTCCAGCACGAGAGTGAAAAATTAGAACCTTAGAGGAAATGCGAGCATCAAAGGGGAGGAGGGTGGGTCACATGTGAATTTATGAAAGATACCAATACTGGATAACTGTAGTTACAGGTAAGTAACTTGTTTTCTTATCCAGTATTGGATCTTTCATAAATTCACATGCTTGAATCTGAATAGACAGCAGTATGGTTGATAAACATTGTATCCAGCGTGGATGGAGGGTGCGAGCATGAAGACCCTCTATCTCCAATATAAATAATAATAATAATCATAGTAAACTCATACATTTCTGATCGTGAGTTACGAAGGAATACAGATAACTTAAGTACGTGTACATAAATACTGAAATTCATGCTGTAAATACCGATATAAATATATATATATATATATATCTCTATATATATATATATATATATATCTATATCTACATGGAAGCATACTAGAAAACATGGTTATTTGCCTTTCAAACCATATGTCTATAACTAAGGAAAGGTCTCACCTTAATGAAAGAGATGGCGCAGAACAGCTTGTCCTACTAGAGAGTCTGTTCTTTGTGATGACTCCAAACAATAGTGCTGCGTAAAGGAGTGCGTAGTTTTCCATGTCGCAGCCTGGCAAATTTTGTCAAGGGCAATACCTTGAAACAAAGCAGCCGATGTGGAGACTGCTCTTGTGGAGTGGGCTCTCGGGCGTCTAGTCAACGGCTTTCCTGCCTTGGTGTGACAAAATTGGATTGTCGAAGAAATCCATCGGGCTATAGTGGCCTTGGTTACTCCTGTTCCCTGTCGTCCCGATACTAGGAGTTGGTCTGATTTTCTGATGTGTTTGGTTCTTTGGAGATTACATTTTAGGCATCGTTTGATGTCCAAAGAGTGGAGAGTTTTCTCTGCGATCGTAGTAGGGTTTGGAAAAAAGGTTCGTAGAATAACGGGTTCATTGAGGTGGAACGAAGATGGAACCTTGGGAATATATTTGGGATTGGTTCGGAGCATAACGAAGTCCTCAGAGAAAACCAAAAAGGGTTCTTTAGTAGTGAACGCCTGTATATCACTGACTCTCCTGGTAGAGGTGAGAGCGAGCAAGGCTGACACTTTCCAGGTGATGTACTTGAGCTCCGCCCTATGAAAGGTTTAAAAGGAGCTTTCATGAGTTGGGAGAGGACAATATTAAGATGCCACTCTGGTGGAGGTAAGCGTACCGGAGGAAAGGTGCGGAACAGCCCTTTCATAAACTGTTTGATGAGCCGATAGATGGCATGTCAGCCGATCGCCTGTAAGAGGCTATAGCTGCTAGGTGAATCTTGACTGATGCATGGGAAAGACCAGCTTTGGAGAGAGAGAGCAGGTAAGAAAGAATTTGCTCAGGGTTAATATGAAATGGGTGAAAATTATTCTGAGAGCACCAAACACAGAATCTCTTCCATTTGAGTTTGTATGTCTTGTTCGTGCTCTCTGCTCGTGCCTTAGATAATATAAGTATACATTCTTGATCAATGTTCATATCGTGGAACTCTCTGTACTCAGGAGCCAAGCATGCAAGTGTAGCGAAGTTGGGTCGGGATGTAGGATGAGACCCTGATTCTTCGTTAGAAGATTGTGGTTGCAAGGAAGGCGGACTGGATTGGCTACTGACCGGAGTTGGAGCTCTGTGTACCAGTACCGCCTGGGCCACTTAGGGGCTATGAGAATGATCCTGCAGCATTCAGTCTTCATTTTCCTGAGGAGCCTGGGAATCAGTGGAATGGGGGGAAAAGCGTATGCAAAGATCCCGGACCATCTTATCAAAAGAGCATTTCCCCACGACCCCGGGAGTGGGTATCGACTGGCGTAAAACTGGCATTTGGCGTTCAGATTGGTGGCAAACAAGTCTATGATCGGCCGACGCCATCGTTGGAAGATGTCTTCGAGTATGGTCTGGTTGAGTTCCCACTCGTGACAGTTGTCGTCCGTCCTGCTGAGAGAGTCCGCTAGATCATTGTTGACCCCAGCCAGCTGCTCTGCCCTGAGGCGGACGTTGTTCAGTGTGAGCCAGTTCCAGAGAGACTGAGCTTCTCTTGAGAGGGAGAGGGATCTTGTTCCTCCCTGCTTGTTGATGTAAAACATGCTTGTTGTGTTGTCTGTTCTGACTAACACTGATGATCCTGCGATGCGTGGCAGAAAAGCATGGAGCGTGAGATGAATCGCCTTCAGCTCTAACAGGTTCATGTGTATCTCTTTTTGGAGCTTGGACCATCTGCCTTGAATGCGCATGTCCTGTAAGTGGCCTCCCCATCTTTCCAAGGAGGCGTCCGTGGTGATGACAAAGTCTGTTATTGGTGCCAGAAAAGTAAGACCCTGGGAGAGGTGGTTGATGTGAGACCACCATTCTAACGCCTGCCAAATTTTTGGTGTGATAGTTATTAAGTCGTCGAAGGATCCTTGCGACTGGGTCCACTGAAGTTGCAGTTCTTCTTGCAGCGGCCTCATTTTGAGTCTTGCTAGCCGTACTAGGACTATGGCTGAGGAAATCATGCCCAGGAGCGATTTGAATAGTCGTACTGAAACGAACTTTCTTGCGGAGATTGTGACAGCCAATTGGGTCAGCTTCTGCTGCCTTGCTAGGGTAAGATATGCCTAGTTTTGGATAGTGTCTAATTCTGCTCCCAGGAAAACTCTCCTGCATGCGGGAAGCACAACTGACTTCTGTAGATTCACTGTTAGACCCAAACCGTTGAATAGTTTTAGGCAGGCGTTTGTCGTTTTGGAAGCTAGTAGAGATGACAGAGCTTTTATGAGCCAGTCGTCCAGGTATGGGAACACCTGGAAACCCTTGCTTCTGAGGGAGGCTGCGACTGGGGCAAGGCATTTCATGAAGATTCTCTGAGCTGATCTGAGGCCAAATGGTAGGACTCTGAACTGATAATGGGCACCGACTACTGTAAAACTGAGATATTTGCGATGCTTTTGGTGTATTGGTATGTGGAAGTAGGCGTCCTGGACATCTAGAGTTGTCATAAAATCTCCAGGATTCAGGAGGTGCAAGATATCTGACAGAGTGATCATCCGGAAGGATTGTTTCCGAAGGAACTTGTTGAGTTTTCTGAGGTCTAGTATCAGACGCCACTCTCCTGACTTCTTCCTTATGAGGAAAAACCGGGAGTAGAATCCGAGACCCCGTTGTTGCACAGGAACTGCCTTACTACCCCTTTGGCAAGAAGGGTGGATACTTCCGCTTGAAGCAGACGAAGGTGGAGAGACCTGATGTTGGTGGGTGAAGCAGTGGCTTTTGTGTGAATTCCAGGGTATGACCTCTTGTCACTATATCCAGCACCCATCTGTCTGATGTTATTTTCTTCCACTCTTGGATGAAGTTGGAAATATTTGCTCCTATTTGCTGATGTCGTGGGCATTGGGGGAGCATAGCCGGTGCCTGTGGAAGATCATTGTTTTCTGGGTTGGTCTCTGGATTGCGAACCCTGCCTTCGTTTACCTGCTTGTCTGGTATAGGAGGCAGTCGATGATTGCCTGTACTGCTGATGGTATGAAGGCCTGTACTGGGATTGCTGGGATTGTCAATGGAAGGAACCTCGAAATGAGGTGAAACCTCTTCCTCTAGCCCCTCGAAAGGGCTGTTTCCGGTACTGCAGGGTACCCAGGGACTTGGCAGTATCCGTGTCCGTCTTGATGGCTTGAAGTGCGTCATCCACATGTTTGCCAAATAGAGATTCGCCATCGTAAGGCATGTCTAGGCTTCGGGACTGCACTTCTGGTCTAAAAGATGTGGCCTTGAGCCAACCTTGCCGTCGTAAGACCGCTGCACCCGCTAATAAACCAGTAGAGGCTATGTCAAGAGCACAGTCGATAATTTCTTCCGACGTACGCTCACCTTCCTGTAGGATCTTTCGTGCCTCTGCTTGTTTATTTTCAGGGATGAGGTCCAGGAAAGGTTGCATGTCGGACCACATTTGGCGGTCATATCGACCTAGAATCGCTAAAGAATTTGCTGCCCTGACAGTGATTGCAGACATGGAGGAGAATCTCTTGACTATATTGTCCAGTCTTCAACCTTCCTTGTCTGGAGGAGTAGAGATAGGCGTCGATGGGTTTTTTGAACGCCTTTGAGCAGCCTGTGAGATCACTGAGTCAGGCTTTGGATGGCCAGTAAGGCATGCCGGAGAATCTTGGGTTGCCTTTTATTTCTTATCCAGTTTTTGTGGAACTGGAGGAACCGTAGCCGGGTTTCGCATAATCTTTGTGCCCTCGCTCCATATGAAATCAATAATCGGAATGGACCGTACCGACTTCCGTGATTGCTCCTTGAAATCATGTAGGAAACATTCCGACTGGGAGACAGATGTTGGAAGGTGAAAACGTACCGTGGCTCTGTCCATAAGATTGTGGAAACCACCTATGTCCTCAGGCGGAGAATCAGAGGGGCGAGGAGGTGGTGGAGAAGGAGTGGGGGCCAAGTAATCATCCCATTCCTCTGTAAGATGTTGTGGAGTGGAAATTTCTCCTTCTTCTTGTTCCTCTTCCCCTGAAGTGGAACCTTCATCTCTGGGGGGTGCAGCTAACACCGAGTGGGATGTCAGTCTTGCAGTAGCTGGAGGAGGAGGAACATTAATTGGTGTCACCGGAGAGACTGGCGCTGGTGGTTGATCTTCCGCTGCCAGTGGGAACCTTCTCCTATAATCCTGAAGCATGGATTGTAAATCCTGGATTAAGGAGGAAGGCATTTGTACAGTATCTCTGTGTTGAGACTCTTGTGTTTCGTAATATTGTTCCCGATGATAGTAGTATGGTTGGTATTGTTCATACTCATCCTCTTCATCCTCATCTTGGTACTTGACATGGAGCTGCGAGGGGCTATGTGCATCTCCGAATGGACCTTCGTCAGATTCTTCCCAGTCAAGAAGATGGCTGGGTACTAAAGCCGACACCTTGTTTGGAGATGTGTCAGTTGTATAAATGCCCGGTGCAGGTAGAGATCTGACCCTGACCATGGCTCGGAGATCTGGAAGAGGCAGGAGTGGCCTCAATCTGTCTACTAGGCACCAGTGCTGTAGATGGCGTAAAAGTTGATGCAGCCGTGGATGGTACAGATTTTTCCATCGACGATGGTCTCGTCGACGGTGGTCTCGCCGACAGTAGTGTCGTCGACGGTACAGGGAGTGCAGAATTATTAGGCAAGTTGTATTTTGAGGATTAATTTTATTATTGAACAACAACCATGTTCTCAATTAACCCAAAAAACTCATTAATATCAAAGCTGAATATTTTTGAAAGTAGTTTTTAGTTTGTTTTTAGTTTTAGCTATGTTAGGGGGATATCTGTGTGTGCAGGTGACTATTACTGTGCATAATTATTAGGCAACTCAACAAAAAAAAATATATACCCATTTCAATTATTTATTATTACCAGTGAAACCAATATAACATCTCAACATTCACAAATATACATTTCTGACATTCAAAAACAAAACAAAAAAAAATCAGTGACCAATATAGCCACCTTTCTTTGCAAGGACACTCAAAAGCCTGCCATCCATGGATTCTGTCAGTGTTTTGATCTGTTCACCATCAACATTGCGTGCAGCAGCAACCACAGCCTCCCAGACACTGTTCAGAGAGGTGTACTGTTTTCCCTCCTTGTAAATCTCACATTTGATGATGGACCACAGGTTCTCAATGGGGTTCAGATCAGGTGAACAAGGAGGCCATGTCATTAGATTTCCTTCTTTTATACCCTTTCTTGCCAGCCACGCTGTGGAGTACTTGGACGCGTGTGATGGAGCATTGTCCTGCATGAAAATCATGTTTTTCTTGAAGGATGCAGACTTCTTCCTGTACCACTGCTTGAAGAAGGTGTCTTCCAGGAACTGGCAGTAGGACTGGGAGTTGAGCTTGACTCCATCCTCAACCCGAAAAGGCCCCACAAGCTCATCTTTGATGATACCAGCCCAAACCAGTACTCCACCTCCACCTTGCTGGCGTCTGAGTCGGACTGGAGCTCTCTGCCCTTTACCAATCCAGCCACGGGCCCATCCATCTGGCCCATCAAGACTCACTCTCATTTCATCAGTCCATAAAACCTTAGAAAAATCAGTCTTGAGATATTTCTTGGCCCAGTCTTGACGTTTCAGCTTGTTTGTCTTGTTCAGTGGTGGTCGTCTTTCAGCCTTTCTTACCTTGGCCATGTCTCTGAGTATTGCACACCTTGTGCTTTTGGGCACTCCAGTGATGTTGCAGCTCTGAAATATGGCCAAACTGGTGGCAAGTGGCATCGTGGCAGCTGCACGCTTGACTTTTCTCAGTTCATGGGCAGTTATTTTGCGCCTTGGTTTTTCCACACGCTTCTTGCGACCCTGTTGACTATTTTGAATGAAACGCTTGATTGTTCGATGATCACGCTTCAGAAGCTTTGCAATTTTAAGAGTGCTGCATCCCTCTGCAAGATATCTCACTATTTTTTTACTTTTCTGAGCCTGTCAAGTCCTTCTTTTGACCCATTTTGCCAAAGGAAAGGAAGTTGCCTAATAATTATGCAACCCTGATATAGGGTGTTGATGTCATTAGACCACACCCCTTCTCATTACAGAGATGCACATCACCTAATATGCTTAATTGGTAGTAGGCTTTCAAGCCTATACAGCTTGGAGTAAGACAACATGCATAAAGAGGATGATGTGGTCAAAATACTCATTTGCCTAATAATTCTGCACTCCCTGTAGTGTCGTCGACGGTAGTGTCTTCGTCGAGGATGACTTCTTTGATGGTGTCTCCGTCGATGGTGAAACTGCCGATGACAATGGCGTCGCTGACGTTATCGTCGACGGTGTTGTAACCGACGATGTTTTAGTATACTCGTCGACGGAGTTTTGAGAGAGGGGATAGGATCCCTTACCGTCGATGTCAAGGTAGTCGACGATGTAGTGGAGATGGTAGTTGTTGGTACCGTCGTCGTCGTCACGGTCGTCGACGGTGTTGTCGTCGATCTGATTTTTAGAGTCATTTTTCCAGAAGTGGAAGGCTTTGAGGAAGGAGATAAACGGTAGGACTCCTTCTTTTGAAGAGGAGAGGAGGGCTCAGAGGAGAATGAAGTCTGTAAGCCCTTCCCATGATGTGATTTCTGCCTCCTCCTGGATTTTTCTGTGTGGCCCAGGTCCTCAGATCTGGACCTATTGTGTGGCCTCTCTGACCCACTCTCCTCACCTGAAGTACAGGATTTGGCCTGTAATCATGTCAGGAGCCTGCCCTCACGGTCTCTGAGGGTCTTTGTGGAGAAGGTGCGACATATTTTGCAGTCCTTAACCTGGTGTTGTGGGTAGAGACAATACAAACAGTCTTTATGTGGGTCATCCACATGGAGCCTTTTCTTTCCACAGGTTTTGCAAGGGCGGAAAAGGCCTTTCCTAGAAGAATCCAACATATTTTCAACTCTTTTGAGAGAAAAAGTTCTGAAGTAGAAGAAAAACTGATCAGAGCTCAGGGAGACTCCCTTCACACGACGTGCGGTAGAAAATCTGAGGAAGGGAGCTTCTCTGGAGAAGGTTCTAGAGGGTGCTGGTGCCTGATTGGACAGCAGGCAGGTTTGGGTCCTTTCACAAAAGGACATGGATAGGCTATGTGAGCAATTGCTGGCTCCATTATAGCCTATGGCAAAAACATTTTATTTATTAATTATTGCTATTTTATGTACCGTGGGACTCCCACTTCGACGACGGGGATGATTCAAGCATGTGAATTTATGAAAGATCCAATACTGGATAATTAGGAATTACACCATCTTGTGTGTAGTGGAATTAGGAACTCTGAGACAAGGTGATGCCTACTACCCAGAGGAAGTGGTCATCTAAGGGATGTAGTGACCTGACCTCAGGGGTATGAACCACATTGGATATTGCCCTTCACTCCCCTTAATGCCCCTAAATTCGTCCTGTAATTGTTCTACCTCCAGAAGCCTAGGCGTACTGCCAGCACTTCGAGAAGTAACCAGGATCTCCTGCGGAATAGCAGAGCTGCTTCCCTGCACAATGCAGGAACCAAAGAAGACTAACGAGGACTCCAGACTGCCAAAACCAGACACCGGACAGCACCACTGCACCTGTGCCCCCTAGCCCGAGTTAAAGTGGGTCAACGATGTCAGCATGGCCACCAGACACTGCGGAGCTGAAGCCCACCTTCGATTTGCCAGCAGTGGACTTCCTGATGCCACCTGCAGCCTTTTTGTGCAGGCTCCCTGTACCACGACTGCCTCAGGTGACAAAAATCTAATGCCTCAGGACACCTTTGCATCCATCCGCTCTGACGAGAGGCGAAAAGTACCAAAGGAGTCCTCACGTCTCCGAGCATCATGAGAACTTAGCACTCCTGTGGTTTCTCCCATACTGGTCCCCGTCTCTGCTAGCAGCCTGTTTCTAACTAGACCGATCTCCAACTGAGTGAATGCGACATTCAACGCTGTAACCCACCTCTGCATCCGGACGCCCAGAGCCCTCTGAGGTGATCCACTGGTCTGGTCTTGGCCTTGTCCTATACCTCAAGGCCTGAAGAACAGTCCTGGTAATTGCTAACAAGAGCCCAAGTTCAGTATACTTTTTTTCCCCACAGGATAGCATTACTGCTCCAAGAATTGCACTGTAAAATTTTGAAATGCATAAAAAAGTATTTCTTAAAAAGTACTTACCTGATTCTGAAGATCTTTGTATCTAAATTTATATAACAATCTGTGTTACTTTTATAAATTGGTATTGGATTTCTTTATTAAGTGTGTGTCTTGCTTACTGACTCTGTATGTGTGGACTAAATGCTTAAGACTGTCCTCTAATAAGCCTAACTGCTCGCCCACAGTACCACAAAAGAGGGCTTTTAGGTTATTTTAACCCGTCAGCCAGTAAGGGTTGCTTCGGACTATCCGCATAGTGTCCCCTAACACTGGTACGCTACATAGATGGCCAGCCTCCTACAGCCATATGCAGTGCTATCGTACTTATCCGTACCCAGTGCTATTGTACTTATCCGTACCCAGTGCTATCGTACTTATCCGTACCCAGTGCTATCGTACTTATCCGTACCCAGTGCTATCGTACTTATCCGTACCCAGTGCTATCGTACTTATCCGTACCCAGTGCTATCGTACTTATCCGTACCCAGTGCTATTGTACTTATCCGTACCCAGTGCTATCGTACTTATCCGTACCTAGTGCTATCGTACTTATCCGTACCCAGTGCTATCGTACTTATCCGTACCCAGTGCTATCGTACTTATCCGTACCCAGTGCTATCGTACTTATCCGTACCCAGTGCTATCGTACTTATCCGTACCCAGTGCTATCGTACTTATCCGTACCCAGTGCTATCGTACTTATCCGTACCCAGTGCTATCGTACTTATCCGTACCCAGTGCTATCGTACTTATCCGTACCCAGTGCTATCGTACTTATCCGTACCCAGTGCTATCGTACTTATCCGTACCCAGTGCTATCGTACTTATCCGTACCCATTGCTATCGTACTTATCCGTACCCAGTGCTATCGTACTTATCCGTACCTAGTGCTATCGTACTTATCCGTACCTAGTGCTATCGTACTTATCCGTACCCAGTGCTATCGTACTTATCCGTACCCAGTGCTATCGTACTTATCCGTACCCAGTGCTATCGTACTTATCCGTATCCAGTGCTATCGTACTTATCCGTACCCAATGCTATCGTACTTATCCGTACCCAGTGCTATCGTACTTATCTGTACCCAGTGCTATCGTACTTATCTGTACCCAGTGCTATCATACTTATCTTTACCCAGTGCTATCGTACTTATCCGTACCCAGTGCTATCGTACTTATCTGTACCCAGTGCTATCGTACTTATCCGTACCCAGTGCTATCGTACAGCTCGATGTCGTGCACCTTAGTCTTGTTTTTTTTACTAATGTTGGTTATCGTTTTTCCGCGTATAACAACCCTATGTCCAGACGCAGGTGAACTCCCATCAAAGATGACTGCTCACAATGCCAAGCTGCAATGTGCCTCCGGTGGCTAAGAATATGGCAAGATGAAACGGGTTCATCACCAGAGAACCGCTTCCCGTGCGAGAAGAGTAGGAGTAAGAGAGGCAGTCAGCACAACAGGTTTTCTGTGCACCCACGAACCCTCTTGACATGCGTGGCGGGATGGCTTCTGGAAGAAATTTGGAAACTGTGCTTAAGAGTCTCCAGTGCCAAGCAGCACTCACTCCAATGCAAGACACAACAGCCAATGACAAGATGTGCTCCATCAATAAGACAATATACAAATACACATGGGTGAAGGTCAGAGATCACCTGCACCAAAGTAACTTTGTTTCCCTGGGCTGTACAAGGTGATAACTTCAAGGACGTTACGCTGTTTGTTTTATTTCTAAGAAGGTGTTTTACTAATCACTGAGAAAACTCTCAGATATGGTAATCTTGCAAGGATAAAACCATACAAGTATAAAATCATCTCATGGTGTCGCGACATGCACTAGACTGACAGGGCACTGCATGGATGCGAAGTGAACAGCAGAAAAGGCACTTTCTTGTACTGTAGGTTTGATGGAGACACTTTATATAGGCCCGAGACATGGCTGCCCACCCCCCCCCCTTAAAACGCCTCACTGTTCTGTTGCCCTTCGGCTAGGGTGGCTAGGACCGACCTGAAGACACTATGATGGAAAGCTGGTCCTCTCCGAATCTTGAAAAAAGAAACTTCTGCCAACCTAACACATAGGTGCACCATAACCTTCTGTTCAGAATTAAGAGACAGTTTCCTCTACATACGCATTTTCTAGCACTTTATTGAAAAAAAATAATTTCTGCAAACGTGTCTCCTAATGAGTGGTTTCGCCCTAGGAATAATTAGCAGTTCACGTTGGCAGTTTTTCATGTCTACGGAGAAGCTTCAACTTCCACCCAATGTGACATTAATTTCCAGTAATTATGTGCAATCATGACACAGCTGGCACATGAAAGGTCCTCTTTTAAATCATGAACTCTGTACTACACTGGTTTATGTAACTTCATTTATTCTGGAGAGATAAACATCACTGAGGTTTGCAAATGAAATGTGCCAACCAGCTTTAAGTTAAGCTGCAACTACACCATTTAGTGGCTTCAAAGTGTGGCCTTGTCATTCCATCCACCCTAGCGCTTTTACAAGACTCCAGCGATCAAGGCGCTTTCTAGTGAACTGTGAGCGCAGTGAGTCACACAGACAATAATTCAGTTACCCACTAGATGCCCGCGGGTATCTCTTATACGTGCCAAATGTATTTTCACTAGGTCGCTGTTCTAAGACGTCAACATTTATATATATTTGCATGATGAATAAATGAAAATGTATTTAGTAGTTTTCTCTCAATTCTTTTTATGCAGTTTCTTATTTTAATAATGTCATTAGCAATATAGTAGTACAACGTGAAGTACCACAAATCCATCTGAACATCACACATTCATGAACTTCACTGAAGGAGTCACTGGAGCGAAATTTAAAGATATGTTAATTTCTTTCTCACAGTTTCGGAAAGCCAACTTGTGAAAACCTTCTAGAACCTGTCAGTCCCATGTTTGAGCTTGCGTTCAGTGAAGTGTTAATATCTGTAAGTCAGTGAGTTATGGCTGGATGGCAGGGTTGGTGCCCTTATCCTTTGCTAAAAATCAATCTCTATGGTGATGAGTGCAGGAAATCCGCATCATTTCAGGTTCTTCACACCAAGAGATCTATCAGTGAATAGAAACCTTCCCTCTTCTTGACTGGCTCAGTGGAGGAACAACAGGAGAGAGAGGAACAGGGTCCCACGGGTGTAGGTTCTTTAAAGGTGTTACAATACATACAGCAAGGTCCTGTGACAGTATCAGAAACTCTTCTTAGTCTAATGGTATGTGGGAAAATGGGCTTTGGAGACGGATATGAACCCAAGGGCAGAAATACAGAACATCACCTGATTCTACACATTCAAGGGAATTCGTCAAACTGACATATCAAAATACTTTGTATTATATTTCTTAATTCCAACATAATTATGTCTCTTTCACAAAAGACGCCACATGGGCAGTCTCACCTAGACAATCAATCTTGTGGCCCTTGGAAATATTGGGAATCCAATGGAACGGAAGTGTGTGATTGAACGTACCCAGAACCCGTAGACAATATGATAACTAACCACAGTAACCTTTTTATTGACTTGTGGGATGCCCCAAACTCTTTTGGAACACACTTTTATAATGAGAGTTTTGTTTTTGTTTGAGCTACACCTCTTCACAATGCAGGTTCGATCATGATTCCCTACACTTTCTCTCAACAGCACAGGTGAACATGCTCCTTGAGGCGGGGTATCTATGTGCACGGGTGCCTCTTCAGGTATATCATCATTCCACTTGGGGATCTATACTTGGCAGGCCCCCTTCCAGGCCCATAGGACCTTTTCATAATCATCAATCTTGGATTTATGACAAGTTTATTTCCTCTCTCTGCATATAGCCTTCATTTCTACAACAGTAAGACAGGCAAGGATAGAGAGATCCACCTCCATTCCCCAACCTCAAAAGCAATGGTGCAAAAATGTGATAACAAATGCAAAATATCAAAATATGACCTAATGAAACAGTGATTCTGAATATCTACTGCCAACTACAAATCAATCGAAAATCCATTTTGCCTCCAAATCTGCAGTTTAATTCTCAACTGTTAAAGATAAATTGTAGCTGCTAGACAAAGTACTGTCCCACTGCTGCTAAAAATGTGAACTCGGGAAGGAGGATCCCAGGGACTCAGAGGGTACTGAGTCCTATATATCAGCTGAGGGTTTTCACTTCGGATGTCCTCGGCCCCATGCTAAATTCGCATCACAGAAAGCAGAATAGTTCTTGTACAGGAACAACGTGGCTGTGGTACCGAATCCTGGGAACGCTAAGTGGTATCAGGATGCAACTGTTCACATTAGACTGGACTGGAACAAGACTACTGATCAAGGGACTGCTGAACTAATTTTTAAGAACAAGTGAAGTGCTTAGAACTCTGATATGCAAAACGTGTTCTGTGACTTAGCACAGAAAAGCTATTGAGTCTGTTGAATTTTCGTGACAGAGATGCCATGTTACAAGCAGCTTGAGTAAAAAAGCTTGATCATGTACAAAGGCAGAGAGGGGCTCATATTTCCCAACTACCTACAACAGGCCCAGAGTGTAATGCTTCAGCACAGGCTTTAGAACTCTGGAGAAGCCCAGGAGGGTTTTTATGGACCCAAGTGAGATGTGGGACTGGATATATTAAAGGAGACCCGTGGGGCAAAACGCAGACAACGGACTCTCTCGCGAGGAGGCCAGAACACACAGATGGAGGAGCAGGAGGAGGCATTCCATGAAACGCGACAGGCAGAGGAGTGCGGCGCTAAAGAGAAATGGATGGCTAATGCTCAAACTGCATTAACACTTACACTACACAAGGTCAACAGGAATGGATGGTTAATAGCTGATAATGCAGTAATGCTTCTATTACACGACTCTATGACTGAGGAATGTGCGTGACAAGACAGCTATCATATGATGGCTAGTGGCCAAGGAATTTCCCTTTGATTAAGGGGATAGCGAAATGTCCTAATGTGCTGAAAGAGAATACATTCTCGATGTAAAGTTAGGAAAGCTTATATCTTGAATGACAGGAAGATCCTCATCCTAGGAAGGCCTCTGATGCATCTCAATGTCATGACATGGCAATGACAAGAAACTGGGTACATCAATGACAACCACTAATCCAAGTGCTGCTATGCTCCAGATGTTTTCCTGGAAGTTGTCAGACGTGGTCCTTTCAGGGGCTTAATTGGGGGAGATGACCCATCTTGCCCCATCTGAAAAAACAGACAAACTAGCAACCCTTCTTACCAACCTCTCCTTGTTGGCCACCACCGCACACAAAGGAGAACAAATTCTAGAACTGTGTTTATTATAAAAAACGAGTCAGCACATTAACAGCTCAGGATACACCGCCAGTTTTTAAGTTTTGAACAATTTAGAAGAGAAAATGTCACTCCATGAGGCTGCAGAACTTAGGTCCTAATGCACAATGTCATGTACCCCAACTACAGTATTCTTCCAAAGCCCTCACCCTCGTTATGGAGGTTCTTAACTCTGCCTGCAATCCGTCGCGTGGGAGGTAATGAAACAGAACACATACACCAGCAAAAACACCCCTACCTTGGAATATAATGAGAAAAAACACAAGTTTATGTCCTCGGAAGTCGAGCCAACATGGACAATTCTGAAGAACACGTTTTCAGCAAAAAAAAACAGCCCTTTGAAAATCTCTGTGAACAAAGGCCGGAGTCCGGCTCCAGCACTTAGCGTCCGTGTTCCGCTTGCACACACGCCCTGGCCTCTTCTTCTAAGCATGGGGTTAGGGCGCTGCTCGCTTATGCGCACTTTGTCACCATGGCTTAGATTAATTGGGCTATAAAGTTAAAAGTGGGAGAAAATATGGGCACTAAGAGCATGTTTTCTTGTTTCAATTATTCCAAACAGAATATACAATATTGTTCCAGCGTCCTGCACCTGTGCAGAGGCATCCTACAATGTGAGGATACTAGAGGCTCCATGGCAGAGAACCGGGCAGATCTGACTGCCAGAAGTATGAGCTCTACATGCAGGACCAGTGTCAATCGCGTTCCATTCCTGGGATAGCCAGCCAACCTGAAGGTACGAAAGAGGGAAAGTAATCCGAGGAGAAGTCAGACACTAGTCTGGCTAGCAAACTGGGAAAAATAAGCGGATTTTCAGACAGCACAATGCACAAACTAAATGATGCATTGCCTATAAAAAACTGGCAATAAAGCAATTCTGTTCCGGGACTGCATCACTCACAATTATGTTATATTGAAAGTAGACAGGATTCCTGTTCAGGGATCACAGTCCTTAAAATCTTAGAGCAAGTATCCGTTTGGGAGGAGCACCGTGAGAAAGGGGAGAGTTTTCCAACAGAGCTGTTAACATAATTATTGCTGCTAAGTTGTGTCAGAAAACCTCTGGCACTTACTTGGCTTTTTTTTCATCAGGGTAGCTAGACATGGGCAATCCCTCAATCTATCCTCCCTCATCAACGAGTGGAAATACTGTGCGTCTGGGGGGGGTGGAGGGAAGGGATTGTCATTCCCTCTGCCCAAGGAAGGGGATATTTTCCCTGTTTGAATGTTTCTGGAGCAGGACATATTTTAGAATACATAAAAGTGAGAACATTTTAAGTAAAAGAAACTGGAAAGTACATAAAGGGCCCCTGACAAACTCATGAGAAAACAACCAGGGAAAATAATTCTAAAGTAAGTAGAGAGTCTCTCCGGTAAGAGAAACTTGTGCAAGTCATGCCTCCATGGATTCTCCTCGGTCGCAAGCGTTAGAAAATATCTGGAGTTTTTATGGTTCTTAGGTGTTGGTTGGCACTGTACCCAAATACTGCAGCTACCATCCTATCAAAACGTGCTAATCAATTCCGTACTGAAATATCATAGTTTGGGGGCATTCCTGCCCAGAAACAGTATGCCCACTCACACGGGGTTATCATTTTTGAACAACCACCTCACAACTGCATGGTGGCAGGAATGGTACATACTCAAACACCTACGTAGGATGATTTTCTAATGCCTTTTTCAGAATTAGCGTGTATTGGGGTCAGAGTTGATGATATTTCTAAATCATCCATAACACCACAATGTATTTTAATTCTTCATATATCTTTGCCTAAAGATTAGCTTCTAGCTAGCTGCTTGCAGCTAAATGGTGAGTGCTGCCTTTGTGCAGTGGCTGAGGGCTGCTTACAGCCAATGTTAAGGGACTGTTTGTCAGGTAATAAACTCTGGCTTGGGTTCAGGGCAACAAAAGAAAACAACATGCACTGCAGAGTCTGCCATCCATTAGCCAATGTATAATTAGGTAGCCTCAAAGATTGACAATTTATTGGACCAACAGTGTGTAATGGCCTTTGATATAACCGCCTGCTCAGATGACTTGCCTGCCTAAACTCTCTATGGTTGAACCCCGATACAAGATCTGTAGCATACACAGGGTCGCGAGACGTTTGTCTGCAACTAAGTTCAAGGAGCAGCGATATCCAGGGAGCTACTCTCCTCATTCCAATCTAATACAAGAGCTCAGGTCACAGATTGCTGCAGTAGCAATGATAAGAACACATGATGGGAGTAGGTGCCTTAACTACAATAGACAGCCCATATTAAGATGATCTCATCGCAGCAGACATCCGTTTCCCTGTATCATCTAAATAGTCTATGTTTGTCAGACTACATTGGCAGCTGAACTAAGTCAATGAATTCGATTTACCAAATCATATCTAAATGCACTTACTCATTTTGTACTACTGTGGTCCAAGTTATCTACTTACCATGTCATCCTCCCCACCTCAGTCCAGTTCTCTCCGAGCAGCCCTTTAATTCACCCCTGAGGATAAACTGTTTGAGTGGTCTTTGTCCTTCTAATGGGCAGTGGCAGAAGTTGGTGTCTTCCAGTTCAAAATGTGCTGCTCTGTAAACTATAGCTATGCTCAGGATCACGTATACTACAGAGCGGCTTGCATAGAAAATAATTACCTTATACAATTAGGATTTTTATCGAGAAAGGTTATTAGCTCAAAAGCCTGACTATCCAAATATTTCCAGGACTGCAGCTAACTGACTGGCTGCTTTCCTTCTCGACTAAAGACAAACTTGCAATGACTGCGGGAGACTGTGTGCAGTATTTTGCGACTACGCATTTGCGAGTTGGATGGACCATCCAGTGATGAAGTCGCAATAAATCTCAAAACCCCACCAGATAGCAAAAAACATTCAGGCATCCAAATTATTTGTGATGCAAGATTTGTTAAAGAGAAGTAGACTGCTTTGCTCCTTGGATGGGCTGGTCAGTACAACCAAATACATGAACAAAATTGACATACAATTATGCTGTGCAATGAATAATTGTATAATTTCACACATAATGTGAAAGAAAATATTTACTACTGAAACCTTCCCAAAGACTTAGTTCCAGCATGGTTGACCTTCACACCCACACCCTCATCTGTGACTGTTGAGTTTCGCCTGTTTGCACAATTCCTTGAAGTTGCAAGTTTTTTTTACTAACTGTAAAAATAACATACGGCGCGAAGGTCCTTACCTCAAGGCCCCACGCTCCCGGTAATCCAGGTCGTAGCTCTGCACAGAGTCCATGCAGGAGTCGCGGGAGCCACCCTGTTGCTGTAGGTGGGACTGGACAGGGAACTGGTGCACCGATGCATTGGGCTGCGAGGTTGTGTGGTAAACAGGAGGAATGCTATTGCTGGTCTCACTGCGGTAATCACTGTCCCGGTCATCCACAGCACTGTCCGGGTCTTCAAAGGCTAAAGAAAAGGAAAAGCATGAGCAGAGCTTGTTTATCCGTAGAAGATCACCGTTGATTAAAAACTCTGCATGCCTACTGTCTGCTAATGTGAAGGTTCACAAGTGTAGTCCTTCTTCTCTCATCTGCACCATGAACTAGGCCTGACCCCATAATTACCTGCAAGCCTGGACCCCCAGCCTTGGGACTGCTTTGGGGTTCTTCAGTGTGCTGGAGCAGTGTTACATATTCCCTGCATTCACATACAGGTGCCCCTGCTCAACACTTCTAAGATCTTTCTTCAGTCGCACAAAAGCGGTCTGGCTGGGGGGTCAGAGTAGGGATCCGAGTATAGTCAGAGCATCACTTTACGTTCACCTCAAGACTTGGGTATTAGTAGTTGCAGCCTAGCAACTCCATGCCCTTCACCATAGGGTGGAGGCAGGATCACAACTTCATGGATGGCATCCCCTCGCGTGGAACAGCGATACTAACGTCAAGTATGGCGGAAGAGACACTGGAGGACACCCATGCTCGTAACAGTGTGCACAAGGGTCCAGTTAGCAGCTTCACACACCGTTAACAATGGAGCGCACCAACTCTTATGAGCCGAGGCTTCTTTCCTCACATCAGGGGACTGAAACAATCCAGATGAGGCATCTCCGGTGAAGTTTCACCTGGGCTATTTGGACTGCAGAGAGAGGAGGTATGATGTTTCACATACAAACGTAAGAAGCACTGGCAAAGCCTACAGGTCTTTGCTTTAAAAATCCGAGCTATTTGCTTTGCAAATGCTTTTTGCATTGACATTCACAAGCAAATGCATGCTAAAAAAATTAGCAGTTGTTGTTCAATTGGCTCTTTTTAGGCAGAAAGGGGAGTTTATTCTAATAGGACAAGAAAATATAGTAGTCTGGAATGAGGAATAATTATCCAGCCGGTTTACTTCAGCTTAGTAGCTGCACGCTGCAGATTAACTGTGTACATAATACATTAATTACTTTGCAATGAGTCAACTTCTGTTAGGAAATTCATTACTTGTCACAGGAGCCATGGGTTATCCCAGTCTATTCTTGTAACTATTGAGTTAGCTTGTATGAGCTCTAAATGAACTTGCAAGTCTGTTGATGAGAGCAATTAATCACCTTTAATAAGTCAGCCTGTGAATTAAACTAATTAGCTGCATGTGTGCCGTGAATTAGTCAGGTTAGCTGGCGTGTTTCATCAATGGATTAGCCAGGGGTGATAAGTCTAACAAAATATTTAAAAGGTTCTTCAGACAGAAGTACAGACACGTGTGTGCCAAGGATCAGACAGTTGACGTTTGTGGAGATCACCCTAGATATGTTTTACACATTAAACAAATGTACCCTCTGGGTACCATGACTCAGCCATGGCACAGCCAAGCAGTGTTCTGCACTAAGTGGCCAGCCTCTGTCTGCTAGAACTAAGCCATCGTCCGTCTGTTCCCCATTAAACACCAGGCATGGGATGAGTACCTCACAAAGTAGACAGCCAGCCACAGCGTGACATGGAGTGGCGCGGACCACAGCAAAGAGCTGTCCTCTGTGCCATGGCTGTGCAATGGGCGACACATTAGTTGGCCCGGGACTGTAAATTTGCAAAGCAGCATGCTATGAATGCTTGGTCAACAAATACACATGACACTAACTGGTAATTTCGTTAGAGCCATGATTAAAGCGGTTTGAGTCCGACACGGAGGAAGTCTTGTACGCTCCATGAATTTAGTCCACGTGTGCCAAGAATTAACTAGCCATTCGCTGTACAATATGATTTAGTCAGCACGTGGATCGCTCTAACTGGTTCCTGTGACTACGTCCGAGAGTCACTCACCTGCCTCCCAGTCCTGAGTACGCGTGCTGAGCTAGGATACGGAAGCCAATGCTTGTTTGTACCTTAACAGGCTCACTTGTGTCCAATATGCAATTCGACTGAAAGAAGATTGGGCTTTTTTAACAGATACATTGGTTTTTTTACGCAGTACAGTCCAGTTTAAAAGGCATATGAGCTCATGTGGGAATCATTTCGGAGGAGAAACAGAACAGCTTTTATGAAATTAAAAGTCTTGTCTGACTCGATAATGGCTGTCTGAGATTGAAGCTCATGCCTTTCTCCATAACTGATGTGAGAGACAGGAAATCTTCCCTGCCCTCATAACTCATGTCTGAGACTGGAAGTCTTTTCCTACTGGCTAACAGAGGTCTGAGATCGGACGTCTTGCCTGACTCCATAACTGATGTCTGAGACGGCATATTTTGCCTGACTTCATAATTAGGGCCTGATTACAACATTGGATGACGGTGTTAATCCGTCCCAAATGTGACGGATATCCTGCCCACCTTATTACGAGTTCCATAGGATATAATGGACTCGTAATATGGTAGGTGGTATATCGGTCACATTTTTTAACACCGTCCTCCAATGTTGTAATCAGGCCCTTAATGTCTGAAATGGGAAATCTTGTCAGACATCATAACAGATGTCAGACAACACATCTTGCCTGACTTCATGAGGGCTGTTCGAGATCAGAACTTTTGTCTGACGTCATTAATGGTGATAGATGCTAAACAATTTGTGAAGAGGTAAAGACTTGGAAGCCGCACTAGTAAAACTGGAATCTTTTAAAAGTACTTAAGACTTCAGGCAGACTGAACCCACCAGATAACACTATGATCTAGGCCTGGTTATGCCACAGAGCATCTCCTTGAATTTTATGATCCAAGCTGTGATTTACCACAGCTCTGATGCATCACACTAGTGTCTAGGCCCAGTTATGGCGAACCAGTACTTAGCTGCACTCTTAACCAACAGTGTTCTATACAATGAGGCACTCTACATACTCCAGTGAAGCACTACAGATGTGCACACTGACACTATAAATGCCCACTATTACAAGGCCTGCTCAGGTCAACACCAGTCCATGAAGGGTCCCCTCTGCCAAAGGCTACCTAAGCACAGATACTGAGCTGACGTAGACTGCAATCTCACAAGTTCAGCTCATGCATGCTCAAGGGCAACTAGCCCAGAATCTCATAGACCAGCTGTGCAGCACCTGACATTATCGTAAACGATAGACCCTGGTGGTTAGCACTCACAGTCCATTATAACAGAGCTTACAGAGAGTGAGATTCAGGTAGTGAGACTCACTCACTACAGAAATCCATAACCCATTAATCCAAAAAGAAAATAATACAGCCTATTTTAACATGTGTATTAACAAATGTGATTTCATGATGCAACACTGCAAATACTAATAATGTATTGAAAAAAATAATAATAACATTTTGTGTAAAATCAAGGTAATTAGAAGTGCATTCCTTTCTGCACTAAGGGATCTCTTTCTTTGGTATGTACAGAAATCTGGTATAAAAACCATCAAAATATAATTAATTTGTGAACTCATTAATGGTTAACCAGCATCTGTTTCAGCAATAACTCACACTTTGTAAATATTAGAATGTGTCCTTTAGTACTACACTCACTGAATTGCTTCTGCAGGACATAATGCACACACTGTCGAACAGAAAAACAGAGGCCAATATATTGCAGTGAACATTACTCCAGAACTACAGGGTTAGCAATGCTAAACTATTTCAGCGGGTCTTCCTCCTTTCTGCAGTCTTTGAAGCTGTTGAACTTCCTACTGATGGTGACGACCCATAAATAGCAAAGGTCTCTTATGTCCTAGCAAATCCCCTGTGGTTTCATTCAAGCAGGATCCTACCACAGCTCTATCAGATAGAGGGGCGGTATTAGACTCCCAACCCTCAAAGAGAAGGCACCATTCTGTGTCAAAGCATAATCTCCCAGAAGACTAGAACCCAAGATTCAAGCCTCTGGAAGCAGAAGGTTATCGAAGTATCGCTACTGCTCAGCTAAAGCATCAGAAGAACCCGCAGCGTCCCCCTTGATTCTGAGGAGCAATTTGTTTGGGATTCTATGGTTAAAGATAATAGGCAGTGAAATATCCGGCTATAAAGACTGGAACAGGCCAGAGGGTTGTAAGGGACTGACTTAATGTGGAACACTTACCCACCGTGCACCCTCAGGTACTGAACTTTACAGCAGTCCAAAGAGAGACAAAATGTTGAGGGCCTCAGAATAAAAATAAAAAAAGACTGAGGCAGGCATGGCCTCACTGGAACCAAAACCACTTGAGGAGGCTTATTTTATAAACGAAGACCACTCAAAAAATAATAAATAAACATCATGTGAGTGGGGCTGATCTCTCGGCAAGGTGTCTCTCCATCATGCTCAGCTCTTTCCCATGCCAGTTTTGTTCAGACACAGGGTCCACTATGAGATGTGGAATGAGGAAATCAAGTTATACATAATTATTTGAAAAACTGGGCAAGGTTTTTGTCATTTAAAAAATAGTAACGTTACTCGACTTGATTTCGCACTCCGATCTTACATGTTCCTTAGAGGATCCTTCTAAGAAATGAAATGCGACTCCCTACTGCTACATCAGAAGACCACCAGGCGACGGCGAAAGGGGGAAAACAAACCTCTCAACATCCAGGGATGCTGAAACACCAGAGGTAAGCATGAGAAAAATAATGTACAAAGGGTTTGCTAACTTTAGTGTGAATGGGGCTAACGGGAAAGGGGTGTGAATTGGAAAAATACAATAAAATATAACAGAATGTAAAGAACAATATATTTAATGATCTTACGACTTTGGAGGCTTCAAATAGTAAAAGGAGAGAAACAACATAAGGAAGTTGCTGAATCGAGTGGCTCTGAATCGAGAGTAGAAGGGGTGGTCAGGTAAAGTCTGGGGAGCAGTAGGAGGCTAGAAGAAGTATTAAAAACATTGAAATCGCCCTTCTTAGGATTTCGAGATTCAACAAAGGAGATTTAGTGGACTAGAACATAACCTTCAAATCCACTTTACCTCCTTTAAAATCCCAACTTGGTGAAGAACATTAACTCAGGTTAAGAATGCAGGTTAATTACTGAAAGGTATATCTAGGCACTACTTTGTAAGTGAAAACTTCAAATCCAATGAAGCAGATCATGAGGTAGTCATCAAGTAGCAGAAAGGTCATTTTGAATTACCATCCTCGTCCACACCTTCTAATTTACACAAACCAGATAAATGGTAAATAAGGCTTCACTGGCACAGGGGACATTTCAATTCAGTGGGCGGAGGCTGAATGTCATGGCCTGTAGAACACTGGAAGAAATAACGGGTATGCATACTTTGCATTTCAGAGAAATACAGAAAACTTTATCACATACTGTCTTTAAAATCGAGGCAAACATCGCTGTAAAAACTCCAGAAGGAGACAGGTGGCATGACTATCGCTTTTGTTGGGAGCATTCGCCATAGTCTGTAAGCAATTAAACTGCAACAAACTCCTCTCTGCAAGTTACCAGTGGACGCACAATATACAAAGTATTTATTGTGAATAGCATGCTGGAGAGTAAGAAGTCACAAATTATTATTATCGGTATTCATCAGCACCCAGGAGGACCACCACCACCAATACCACCAATACCACCACCACCACCACCAAAGGTTCATTATAAAATGGACAACCAAATCCAAGCACAGTGTGTTTAGGCTGTGGCCAAAATGTAAATGTTTTTTGTGGATCTCTGCAGAGAAGAAAAAGAAGCCAACATGCACAACCCCCAACATATTAAATTCCTTACAAAGAAATATGGGCAAGAGGTTCCACAATCAGTGGATAGAGGACCTCCCAAAGACAAGTCGCCTTCTGAGACATAATGCAAATTAAGCCAAGTGGAAACGAAAAACCCAAATCACAGGTTAGGCCTAATAAGAATACTTGGATTCAATTGTACACAAGGGAGTAGTATAACGTTGTCTACTTTGCCAAACCCATAAGTGGAGCATCTTTTATTAATCTCAGTTTGTTTTATTGTTGCACTATCATAAGAGACAAATGTTAGTCAAACATAAATTGTGACATCAGTATTGCAAGGAGATTCAAGCTTATAGATTTCTCTGTCGTTCCACGATTACGAAGGTGAAACCTATCTATATATACTATATGTATAGGCGGTTTGCTCCACATGCAAGCTATTTTGTTCCATTATTACCCATATGTATTCCTTCTGCCATTTATTGAGACTTTAAACACTGCAAGCAAAGCAGAGGGACAAAAGACAACTGGCTGAAAAAAGCCCAGCCGAATCACATATTTCTATATTTTACTGAAGAATTGAGAACACCTGGGCCATCAATAGCTTTCCCCACAATCTTAAAAGAGAAAAAATATATATTCATTTTTGTTTGCAGTGATGGCTTTTTGGGGAAATTTACGGAGGTTTCAAATGCCCACACTACAGAGCTGCAGAGCAGACGTCCTTCAGCCATTATGACGAGGCTCCAGGGAGCAGGTTTCCAAACCTGCCTATGATTCATCCCAGTTAATCTTGGACCAAAGACCGGAGAGGGACGGGTCATTCGGGAACGTGCTTGTAATCTTGCCAGCCAAGACTCAGAGTTCCATCTCGCTGGTTCAAGCCATGGAGGCGGCATCTAGCAATACTGCAATTGCAGGGAATGGAAGAAAATACTGTCAGCATCACAAGCTCCAGGCCAGCTGGGGCAGCACTGTGTCCTGACTTCCTAGTCCCTTTTGTAAGCAAAAGGTATAAAGCAGTAATAAACTCTGGTCACTGCTAGTCATTCCACGAGAGCACCACTTAACAACTGTGTCCATCCAGGCCAGTGGCGCAGGTTACTCTAATCCTTACTGTTGGGGTAACAGTAATACTCCATGCCAATAGTACTCCGCCTGTAAGGAGGCTGGCAAAAACAGCCTGGTGAAGCAGCTGAGATGAGGAAGCACAATGTTTATTCCCCAAGCACAAAACTACCTACATTGAACAAAATATAACACGTAGCGACATCAAGACACGAACACACGGTCCTCTCTACAGGAATGTTGTGACTAACTACTAAACAAAAGGGTGCAAAAAGAGAGGTCGACACTCATTTCAGCCCCTCCTTTCAAAAACTGAGCCTAGGAGGGGATGAAAATGAGTTCCCTTTCTGCAGATTAACACGCACAGACAGGGTCCAGAGACCGGAGGGGGAGAAAAAGGCATGCTCTGCGAAATATTGGAATATTCATGCATACAGTCCTTAGGAAAAACTTTTTCCTACAAATCTCAACAGCCTGGCATAAAAGGAAACGCCACCCCGAATATGGGGAAATCATTTCTGAAATTCACATTGACAAATACACACACCCACATACTGCAGTTTCTGTGAACGTAAAGTGACAAACGTGAAACATAATGACCAGCAATAGATGTAAGTGCCTGGGGGAGGGGAGGGTTGTGCAATGAACATTACCTGATCTCCATCTGCAGACTATCACCGAGGGGACAAGCAACCCTCCTCCCAAGAGGTGGTAACTATCGTCCTGAACTTGTTAAATGTTCACAAGCCCATGATGATCCCTGTTGTGGAAGACGAGGTAGTTTCTAAACTTACTCCAATGCCATTTACGTGCACACTCCCAACACCCTGTGATAAAGGACGCTTAGAAACTACCACAGTGGAAGATGAAGAGAGCGGGTGCTCAGGCTTCACTGCATCTCACTTAAGACCAACCCATCGACACTCACCTTTCAGTCCCTCACCTGTTCCGCAGTTACAACCTGGACTAGGCAGTTATTTTCAGAGCTTGGGAATTATGCCTTCCTGAAAGGCACATGCACTCTACGTGCCCTACTTGGTAACTTCTGCATGGTCTGCATTTGGTACTCTGAGGAAGCTTGTCAAGTGATCGCTTCCCCTCTCTACTCAGGAATTTCATGAGGTGCTATTAGACAGGGTCTGGAGCAGAAGGAAAGAAATGGGCCTGTGCACCAGGAGATGTAAGACTTCATACTTCCATTCACTGGAGCTTTGCTTTAATCAAGGTAGATCAGAAATTATATCTTTGTGTGTGCTAACAATTCGCAGATAAAAAATCTCAAGCAGCTAGGTCTGCGAGCACAGCCAAGGATGAAGTGTTTGGTTTTAAGACCACAATTGCAAAACCGGATATTCTAGTCTCTCTGTTAGACCTGTCAGCAGTAGGGTGTTCTTCCCTCAAACTTTTTGCCTTACTCCTCCCTGTTTTGCTGATCTCGTTATTGCTGGCCTTAGGACTCTACACACTTTACCACTGCTAACCAGTGCTAAAGTGCCTTGTGCTCTTGCCTTTAAGCATGGTGAAATTGGCTTACACCCAGTTAACACATTTAATGTACTTATAAGTTCCTATTAAAGTGGTACTACATGTACCCTGGGCCTATACAGTAGACGCCACTAGTGGGCTTACAGCACTGACTCAGCCACCCATTTAATTGGCCCCTTAAACATGTCTCAGGCCTGCCACTGCAGCCTGTGTGCACAGTTTTAAACTGCCAGTTCGACCTGACAAAGTAAGTCTTTTGCCAGGATTAAACTTTCCTTTTTAATGCATGTCACCCCTAGGGTAAGCCCTTGACAGACAATTGGGCAGGGTGCACTGTATTTAAAAGGCTGGAAATGTATTTTCAAATTTTACATGCCCTGGCAGTGAAAAACTCAAATTTGTTTTTCACTACTGAAAGGCCTACCTCTCCCATAGGATAACATTGGGTTTCCTTATTGCATTTAATAAGTCATAACTTTTGATTGGGAGCAGGAAGGAATATAGAGTTTGGTCTCTAAAGAATTCTGAATTGAAACCCCCTTTAATGGTAAAGGCTGACTAAGTCACAATTCGGAAAATGCCTTTTACAAATTTGCCATTTTCTTGCCCTAATCATTTGGTGCCTGCAGCCTCTTTCCTTGGTCATGTGACTAGGTGTGGTGGTGGTGGTGGGGGGGGTGGTCGCTTCTTTCCATAAGTTTCTCCCACAATGGATTTCTCTGCTGGCGAAGGCCTGCTTTGCTGCTCAAGGATTTTTCTTCTGTTGTGGAATGCCCTGCTGAGGTCAGTCTGCCTGTTTAGACCCAGAACCTTCAGACTGTCTCCAAGGATCAGTCAGTTGACCTCCTGTCCTGAGCTACAGAGACACAACAGGCTCCTCAAGACCAACTCAACCCAACATCAGCGTGGCAATGCAGCTTCTGTTTGGCAGCATTACAAGCACCAGCCCAGTGTGATGCATCTCCATGCTGCCAACCAACCCAACTCAGCACAATTCCTTGCAGCCCCAGCGGCTTCATCGACCTTGATGCAGTGTGACGCATCTGGACGACCACTTCACAGTTCCTGCTCAGGGGGTTTCATCAGCACCGACACAGAGCGATGATTCTCATGTGATGGCGTACCACATGCTGACACAGGACTTTGCATCTCCATTTTTAAGAGAACTAAACTCAGTCCTGTAGCAGAACAAAAATGCTAATTAAATAATAAGCACGTTTCCATTGTTTCATAAGATAATCATAAGGTTCACAATCATGTAAGGCCAAAGGTCCTTTTTGTCTTCTCCAGAAAAATAATTTATTTTGAGCACCATTTAAAAAAACAGAAGCATTACATAAATAAATCTAGGTAACTGTGTTCAGGAGCGGAAATTCCGACTATCATGGAGTCTTCAGGGATGTGAAATCACAGTGTTGTTGGGATAGTCGGCTAGAAATAATGTGTTCCCTTGAAGACAAAGAGTAGAGCCCCACTTAACGTGGGTGTGTCAGAAAAGAGTTCAACTGATGTCATTAAAAAATAGGCCCCCTAATACTTGCACATAGGTGGTAGGATGAGCATTAAAGAGACAATGCCCCAGTCACATTACTCTGGCAGTAATAAAGAAAGCCTCTGAGAAAATGAGACACAAGATATTTTCTCTTTTTCTTGAGGTAGGGAACGTTCAGAAGATGGAACAAAGAAATGGTTATGGAGTTCATGCGGCTGTCGTGAGAAGAAAGGGAGAATTCAGATAGTGGGAGGCCCTCTCCAAAGAACTGCACATAATCCATGTCTGGTAATGCTGACTGTTGGATTTAGGAACTGTAGCTAGTTATACTTGTGTTTTAAGGTTGCTGGTGGATAAAAGTGGAGTGAGTGCATGCAGAATCCTTACCTTGGTATACTTACTAGAACTGAAACGTTCCTCTACAATAGCTACAACACTTTTCATTTTAGTGCACTATGGGCAATACAGTAACTTCTAATAGGTTAGAGAGAGTTAAGCAACAACAGACTGAGCTCTCACTGAAAAGTAAGTTATTATGTCCCAGACATGGAATGTGACTACTGCCTGCCCAGGTTGGGACAAACAATCAATACATTTTTTAAGCATGTCACTGTTGATTAAAGTGTTTTAGTTTTTTTTAGCTTCTGAGGTGAAACATAACTTGCTTGTAGTTCTGGTATAATTTGCTGAGGAGGAGAACCTTATGGGTGATTAGCACAACCAAGCCTTACACAAGCCTTGGGAATCAGAAATGTAATAGCAAAATTAGGAAATAAATGCACATAGAATGTAATTTATCTTCCACTGTCCCGTGGATTTTAAATGTTGTGGACCTCCTGTTAACAAGCAACTCGGTGAAAGCCTCAAGTAGGGTTAAATGCATCACTGACGTGGCTTGTACTCAATATTTGTAAACGTTGTACGGTGTGGGGAAAAACATAATCTAGAGATTTTTCTACAATTTTGGAATGCCTTCCTTGCTCGGTTGGAGCAATCAGCTGTAACGTTTTTGGTTCAGGAACTCCTGGACCAAAATAAATGTTGATACAAATCTAAGTCCAGGGGTATTCTGTTTGGATGTAGTAAAGTGCTATGAAGGACAGACTTCCGTTTTACACTCACATTAGTTTTTAAGGGGCGCAGTACTTTCTGTTTGTTGATCTTGCACCTAACCCTAAAGAAACACACTATCCCACGGCTGACAGTCTTCATTTTGTATCACAGATATGCAGCTGGAAAAACTGACTTTGCATTCCAGATGGGCTATCTTCCAAAGCGATTGCACTGCAAACAAGATCCCAGCATTAACCAGCATGAGATGCAAAAGTCCAGATGGAAAAGATGGGCAGAGCTGGAAGACAGATTTGAAAATGATACATCTGATTTGTTTATTAAACGTACTGGCAGCATTAGTACTTTCCACTCTGATCCTAATGCAATACCCTGCTCTCTCCTTGGCTACAAGTGCAGTCTAGTTTCTAACAAGACCATGAATCCCTGATTGAAAGCAGAGTTTCCAGCTCTTGTGGGGAAATACTCTTTAAGGAGTGCTTTACTTCCATTCAGCTCCCTGGGGTCTCAGTGCATCAAGCTGTGGGGTGGAAGGAATGAGAGTTGTTTTCCCTGAAGAAGACTAATCCTTAGACAGGGTATTGCAAAGCTCTGAGTAGCTGGATGCTGTGGGAACATGGTGGATGCTGATCATACAAGGACAGAGTAACACAAACACAAACACACACCCACACCCAGCACATGTAGCAGAGGTTTTCTCTGTATGCATGAACATCCACATTATTTCCCTGTAAAGAAGCATGCTGTGGCACCATGGAACTTGCAAGGAATTAAAATGTTACCTACTCTGCTGCTCTCCCCAGCCGAAATAACTCCAAGTGCCTGTGTGGACAAGGAACGGCAGCAAAGAACAGAAGGGAAAAGAAAGCTTTACCTGAGGAACAAATATACCACGAGGCTGGACCATTCATAAAGAAAAATATCCTTATCGGCATGTGCTCTAAGCCACCCAAAACATTCCGCGCCCATGACTTCGTATTTCCAAATATGCATGTCGCCTTCTCCAGTGCAATAACTTGTATGCTAAGGAACTACCAAGGCCTTTTTTAATAACAGTAAATGCTTTTCAATAAACAACTGCACAGTATTTAACGGTGTACTGCAAACCTCTGTTCTAAGCTAGCGACCACTTATGCATGGACACTGGCAGGATATATCACGCGGGTGCTGAAGTACACACAGATAGGATGTGGTTAAGTACCTCGGTGGTCATCATAATTTGTGGCTGGTGTTCTGACTCACAAGGACCATGTGGTTTGGTGGCTCAGTGACCATTCCACATTGAGAATAATAGCATTGACGCCAGGGCCGGCTCCTGAGCGTCGCACCACTGGCTGAGCCAGAAGCAGAAAAATAAAACGATAGTGTACTATCGTTTTATTTTTCTGCTTCTGGCTCAGCCAGCAGTGCAGAGAGGGGCGGGGCTGGGACACAGGAGGTGGGAGGGGAGAGTGCACCTAAGTGCGCATGTGTGTTTGGCTGGTCATCTGATGCTGGCCAATCAAATGTGCACTTAGGTTTCTGCAGTCCGGCGGTGTACACAGCTGGACTGGAGAAACTGCACAGACCCCAGGGCTGTGTCTGAGTGGCAGTCCGAGCCACTCAGACCAACCATAGCGCTGCTTTCATGCTAAGTTTTGCTTGAAAGCCTGAGCTGGTGTCCCGGCAGTGAAAGTTGGGACACCACAAGAGGAGCAACAAGTGAGGCGGTAGGGACGGAGGCAAGGTAAAAGCGTTTTTTTTTTTTTTCACCTCATCTCCGCCACTCCAGCCTCTCCCCTTTAGTTATGTGGCGCCGCCACTGGATGACGCAGAGATATGATTAACATGAGCACTCATCATCCGAAACTGTGCTTCATTCTTTGACAGCTGTTGTGAAGGCAATGACTCCTAGGGGAGTTGAGTAGTGCATGGCTCAGATGTAAACATGGAAGGTGTGAGTTATTTCCCATAAGGTAGCTTTTAAACTGCAATCTGACCAGAAATCTTACCACTATTATACAATATAGTAGGCATTAAAGGAACAGCATTCCAAAAATAATTTCAAAGGCACAAAAACATCAGCTTTCAATCAATAAGAAAAACACAGTATTGTGGAGAAAAAGTGGAAACAATTTATCTTGTACCAGCCTCTTAGAATAGCTCCTTAGCTCTTATTTATTATTTTTTGTCGGCCATTCAACAGACACTGTTTGCTAAAAAATATTCCACCAACGTGCAAACCCCACTGTAAGACCCCTTTCCCATCTCTTTAGTGTAAGCCACTCTGTAACAATAACATTGAAGATTGCTCGCTTTAGTCAGTTCCAATTTCCATACCACTAGAACTTTTAAGGATGGACACCAAACTGAATTACAGTAGATAAGACCAAATTATTTTGTCAACATTCCAAAATGCTCGGGCATAAGACACGCACAGGTCATTGGTGTGTAGACCACACCTATCTGAAAGGCTAGGATTGGTATCACAATTCCAGAGATAAAGTATGGCCAGTGAATAATACCGCAAATACTTTTAAAGTGCTGTATCTTAGATCAGGTTAACATATCATTATGCATCTGAATGAGAGCATGACAAAATTCAACCACCGCAGCCTCCTTTGACCATTTCTCTGCCATATTAAGATTCACAGCAGTGAAGGTGGATGGGGCTTCCTAGTGCCTCAGCACCTTGATATGGCAATCAACATACAAAGAATGGCTCTTACGGAATTGTTATGAAGAAGCCTTTGCCAGAGTTGAACGAGTCCTAATATTCTCCATGCACTGACTCCAAGGAAACTATTGCCACAAAGTAAAACTTATAATCAATTAGTAATGGTTTTATTACATGTTCGAAAATAATGCGGCGTTGCAGTCACCAGGAGGTGGAACCGTGACCTGTTTGGTTACATTTTGGCCAAATGAGTGTGGCTGATAGAGCTGTATGTTTCAGCTAATCTACCTGGCAGACTTGATCCTTGTATTCAGACCAACTGGAGTGGCTGCAGGATGGGCAATCAGCTTCCTTAACTTCTAGCAACCTAATAAGACACAAAGCGCTACATTCAGGGGAGGTAGGTGCTATTTCCGGAGGGACAGAATGCAAATGCATTAATTATTTCAATGACAGCCTTTTGGGGGAATGCTGAAATGGGTGGAACCCACATTTTGTTGACAGATTTCACCCATCCCTAAAGGTGTGTATAAATCTGCCCCTCAAAGGCAGAATCTAAATCACTCTGGGGGGGGAGTAAACTGCACTACTGTGGAAGCACTGAGCACAAAGTAGAGCTGTTCCCAGAGTCAGACTACAGCTCTCCCTACAATGACTGATTCCTAAGGGCACATCTTTGAAAGTAGACTGCACGCAAGCCTCAATACCATACAGCTGCAGGCATAACTTCACCAAAACACTTTATCACTCGTTGTTATTCATGCTATCACGAGCCCTGCAAGGCAGAGAATGCATGACGTCATTGCAGCAGGAAGATGATAATCATTATCTATAATTGCATAACAATTAACCCATGCAGCTCGGCTGTTTCCTACAGTGAGAACACGGTGCAATAAATAGCTTGGCACTGGTTAATTTTCTCCATGACTACAGGATGCCAAGGCTGTTAATAACACGGTGCTCTTCGCTCAGAGAGCTGGTACCCAGCCCACCGATTATTGCCTTGCCCTTTTAATTACCATGTCATAGAAGAGATCACTCCCTGGATGAGACGGCAAAATTCCACTTCTTCTGGCATTATTCTTCAAAAGCAAATTAGAATTTCACGAAAGGCAGAAATACAAGAAAGGAGTACTGAAGGTATTTTATGCTACTGCAGAATGTTAGCTTTGTGCAAGAGACTGGTAAAATGACTATTTAAAGTCCACACCCATTTTTAATTCTAAAATATGACGCATGTTTAATGTAATGCAAGGTTTTTTGATCGAAGGCCGTCTTAAATCCACATGCCCCACTATTTGTGGAAGGGACTGCATAAAGTATGAGATTCAGCAAGGACTATGTCTAGGATTCATCTTGAAGCCTTCAGATCCCTAAATCCAGACGTTTTTCATTTAAAGGTACAACTATTGAAATTACCAGGGCAGACTGGCACAGCAGGGCCAAGACAGCACAGCTCCAAGCTTGGCCACTACACACATGAACGGCCAAGACCTGCAGATGCTGTAGCATGAGCACAGTGCATAACACCAGGGACAACCTTAGGCTTCGGCAAGCTGCGCCCAGGCCGCCAACTTTCAGAGAGATGCACTGCGCTTGCCTAGAAACTGGCTTTTAGATATTCATTTTATTTTGATATTGCCAGTGCCTGCCCATTCTCTCCAGGCGCTGCATACATTATCCTGGTCCCGTCTGTTGGTCTCCCTCCACCCCCCTCAGGTCTGAACAGGCAATTCAGGTAAGGGGAGGACCTGACCTGTGTACTTAAAAGACCCACTAACATCACCGGCAGCAACAAGGAGGAGGTGGCAGCAGGTAAGACTGGTGGCAGAACGCCTAGCACCGAGAGTCACCACTTACCAGACCGTTGGTGACCCAAGACGCTCAAGCCAGAAGCTGCTGTGGTGCAAGGCTGGGAGAGCAGAGAACCCTGCCCCGCACCCATGCTCCATGGACCACCCTCCTCCGCTGCACTGCTCTGCTACAGTACAAGGGCATGCAAGGCACTATTGGTGGCAAACACTGGAGTAGATCAGCAAGAGACCACCACCATGCCCACTATGGAAGAAAGCAATGCAAATGAACAGCATGTGACCTAGCGTTCGCTGCCCACTCACACTCCCCGCCACTAGTTTCATATGTCCTTTCTAAACAAAAGTGTGCTCTGTACACAACGTCCGGTGAACACCCTGATGAGCCGGTGTCATCACTTCTTTCTTCAGATTTGCAGGGGTTTGGAACCCGTCACCCGTCTGTTCGAAGCAGAAGATCTATTCCTCTCGATAAAGGCGCTGAAATGTTAAGGATTGCTGTTATTGCTGTCCATAACATAAGCAAACTGCAGCAAGGATTTTTGCTGAGAAGAAGGGGAAAAATAGGGAGAGGGAGACATCCCCAAATATTTCATACGCATGTTATCGCACCCAGAAACATGAATGGATGAGTTAGACGTGTTGCTCAGCCTGGTGAGCTGCCTTATATACTGTTCGCCAAAGACAAGAGGTTCTGTTTAGGGTAAGACTATTTTTTTAATTCAATGTTTGGAAGGTCTGAACGTCTTGAAAAAATGGGGGCAGGGTTCATTGACTAAACAACTACTAGAATACGATCTAACAAATGAAAATGTAGAAAAGATTTGGCTCGTGTCCACAGCAATAGATTGAGATCTATATCCCCTTTCCCCCTTGAAGTATATTCTAAGGATCAACTTGAGGAGGCAGGCAGAAAAAACTAAGTGAAGAAAGACGCTCTACATAACAGAGAGGGGTCATGTGAAATAGAGAGAGTAAGCCACATTAACTCCAGGGAGTGTAAGGTCTTCTGTGGAACACCACAGAAGTATTCAAATATTTCCTTCACGTCCCTTCAGTCATGCTGGCATTTAACTTGATCTGAGTACTGGGCATTTTGTCCGAGAAGGAGACATCAAGTTGCGAGTCATCGGCATAGGAGAGGACATTAATGTTGTGAGAGTGGATGCTGCTGGCTAGAAGGGTCTTGTTTGTGTTGAAGAGGGTGGGCTCAGGGAGGATCCTTGAAGAACTCCGTATATACAGTCGTAGCAGTCTGACGTCTACAGTGCAAGGCTGATTGGCTGAGTCTGTCCAGTCAGGAACAAGCAGATCCTTCAGAGTATGTGTGCTTAGATTCTTATGTCATGTAGGTGTTGGATGATGATGGGGTGGGAGACAACTGCAGAGAAATCTAGGAGGATGAGGGCCACCACGTGTCCTCTGTCCAGTGTCACCCTGATGTCATCCGTGGCAGCGAGTAGTTGATGGTCATTGAGGTGTTCAGGAAGGTCTCTGTTGATGATTTTCTTGAAGACCTTGGCTGGGAATAGTAGAAGGGAGATCAGTCTGTAGTTAGCAAGCATTGAAGGGTCTGCAGAAGGTTTCTTCATCAATGGGAGGATAGCTGCATGTTTCCAAGCATCTGGGAAGGACGCTGAAGTAGTGGAGGCTTTCAGGATGAGTGTGAGCATGGCGCTGATAGTTTCCAGCCCTCTTGAGTAGGCATGGTGGTAGCACGGGTTCGATGGGGCAATGAGTTGATGGATTTTATGGCGGTGGAACTTTCTTCTGGGGTGATGATGGGCCAAGTAATTAGCATTGGTTCTTTGGATAAGATGCCGAGGTCTGTTGGGCTCAGTTGTGGGCTGAAGTTGATGTTGAAGTTAACCGGCCTACCTCAACGAACAACAACTTCCACACCCGACCCGCCAGCTCCACTCCGCTGACCTCACCACACTCCCCCGCATCCAACGCACCACCTCAGGCGGAAGATCCTTCACGCACCTCGCCGCCAAAACCTGCAACTCCCTCCCCACAAACCTACACAAGACCCAGGACCTCCCAGCCTTCAGAAAGCACCTCAAAACATGGCTCTTCAAGCAGTAGCACCCCCCACCCCCAGCGCCTTGAGACCCTATCGTGTGAGTAGTGCGCTTAACAAATTATTGATTGATTGAATGATGTAAATGGTGGTGATTTTGTTACTGAAGGATTCAGAAAGGTTACTGCAGCAGTTCCTGCTAACAGGAGACTGATTTGAAGGCAACCGATGGTGAGGTGAAATCTTTCACAATGCTAAAGGATTTGTTTGTTTCTGTTGGTGCTGGTTTCGATGAGTTCCCCTAAACTGGAGCGTCTGGTGGTCCAGATCATTAGGTGGTAGCCGAAGAGTGCCCCACACCACCTCCACTGAATGTCATTAATGCCAAAAGGATTAAAGTTGTAACTCCACAGAAACTGTAAAGTACACAATGTTCATGGAGGAATCATTTGCATACAAATATTTCAGTGATATTAAACATTATTAATGTCGTAATTAACCATAAATCAAATTCCATAAATGAATAAGTATTCAAACAGCGTGTAATTTGTTTCTGAAAAAAATAACTTTTATATATTCACTAATAATATATACATCAATATAGCAAAGCATAGTGAATTTTTAGTGTTTTTATACAAGCCTACTGGTGACCCCTCTAGTCCCCAATCCCTTTACATCCAAGGGGCAGAAGGAGAGCACCAGCCCTCCTGACTCTCCAAACACAAAAGGTTTGAGTCCTATATGGAGAGAATAAGGTCGACGTTTCGGTCTCCCAAGGCTCAAGACATCCATGAGACCATCCTCAGGACAATGTGTCAAAGTCACAATAGTTGCTCTACAACACAATAAATAACCCACATTAATAAAAATGCTGAAGAACACTAAAAGGCAACAGAAAACCAAAACACACTGTGCATGCAAGTGAATCGCCCACTTACAAAGTACCTAAAAAAACAGCCTATATAAACCTCAGTGTAAAACGTGCATTTTTCCACATCGCTGCAACACGCAACACCAAATTTTTACCGAAAAGTGTGTACACTCACACACATATATATAAATCTATATATATATATATATATATATATATATATATATATATATATATATATATATATATAAATAAAATCACCCACCAGTGCTCCTCAAGCAACTGACAAAAGTGTAATACCCCCCAAGCAAAGTGAACCAACTAGTGCCCGAAACCAATTCCAAAAATAAAGCAACACTGCATATTAATACTTGCCTCAACATCAACTTATTAGAAAAGCAGAGAATAATCCTTTTTGGTCCAGTACATCCAGCTAAACAAAAAAAATACCAAATCAAGAGTAAAGTTCTAACATCCGATCTACAGGACCATGCTTAGCACTAGTTAGTTACTCCAGTATAAAGAAAGGACGATCTAATCTACATGAAGACAAAATAATTGCCAATCCATTAACCAGATTCCCACAAATACACTCAACTTCAGATAGGTATGAAACCTAAATCCATTAGACACAAATATTATTAATCAATCAGTCAGTTTTTGTAAAGTGCGGCTACTCACATGTGAGGGTCTCATGATGCTAGGGGGAGGGGAAGGTGCCTCATCCGAAGAGCCGCGTCTTGAGGTTCTTCGTGAAGCTGATGAGTGATGGGCTTTGTCTGAGGTGCAGGGGGAGGTTGTCCCAGCTCTTTGCTGCAATGCAGGTGTAGGATCGCCCTCCGGCGGTGGTTTTGCGGATGCAAGGGATGGTGGCCAGGGCCATCTGGCAGGAGCGGAGGGATCTAGCTGGGGTGTGGAAGGAGACGCGGTGAATGAGGTAGGCTGGTCCTGCATTGTGTATGGCCTTGTACGTTTGGGTGAGTAGCTTGAAGGTGATTTGCTTCTCGACCGGTAGCCAGTGGAGGGTCCTCAGGTATTGGGGGATGTGTTCTCGAGGAGGGAGGTCCAGAATGAGTCTGGCGGCGGCGCTCTGGATGAGTTGTAGTTTTTTGATGTTTCTAGTTGAGGTGCCGGCGTAGAGGGCATTACCGTAGTTGAGTATACTAGAGACTAAGGTGTGGGTGACTGTCCTGCAACAGTTGAGTCAAGGATGATTCCTAGGTAGCGGGCGCGCTCAGTTGGTGCGGGGGGGAAGGGCGCTGGAGGGATGTGGGCCAGCAGGAGTCGTCCCAAGCTGAGGTGACGTTTCCGAACATGATGATGAGCTCAGTCTTGTCGGAGTTGAGCTTGAGGCAGCTTTCTCTCATCCAGGTGGCGACGGCTTCTATTCTTGAATGGAAGTTCCTTTTGGCCGTGTCCAGGGCTTCAGTGAGGGAAATGATGAGTTGTGTGTCATCGGCATATGACACGATGTTTATATTGTGGCTTCTGATGGCAGCAAGATGGGCCATGTATATGTTGAACACTGTGGGACTCTGAGGATCCTTGGGGGAACTCCGCAGTGGATTCCTAAGGGTCTGGAAGTGTAGGTTGGGAGTCTGACCCTCTGCGTCCTCCCGGAGACCAAGGAGTGGATCCATTCAAGGGCTTTTCGCATATTCCTATGTTGTGGAGTCTGGTGCGCAGAGTGCTGTGGGAGACCATGTCGAATGCTGCTGGAGGTCAAGGAGTATGAGCGCCGTGGTGTGGCTGTGGTCTAGGAGTAATCAGATGTCCTCAGTGGCTGCCAGGAGGGCTATCTCCGTGCTGTGGTTGCTGAGGAAGCCGGACTGGGAGCTGTCTAGGGAGTTGTTGGCCTCGATGAAATTCCGTAGTTGCACATTGATTGCGATCTCCAGTACTTTGGTGGGGTGGGTTAGCAGCAAGATGGGCTGGAAATTCCATAGTTCTATTGGGTCAGCCGAAGGTTTCTTCAGAAGAGGGCGTATTTTGGAGTGTTTGCAATCCACGGGGAAGGTGCCAGTGTTGATGGAGCAGCTGATTGTGTTCCGGAGCTTGGGGACGATGGATGCGCTGGCTCTGATATATGTGGTGCGGGCAGGGGTCCATGGGCAATCTGGAGTGGGTGCTGTTCATGATGCTGACTGTTTGCTCTGTGGTGAGCGTGGACCAGCTGTGGATGGTCTGGGTGGGTTTGGGGGGGGGGGGGGGGGGGGGGGTGCGCATCGGTAACAGGTTCCGTAGCCACTTACTTCACCATAGATACGTAAACTCCCTCAAGGCTCGAATCAATCATAAAACTCAGGCCCACAAATAAACAGTTCCTCTTAACAAAACGCCTGGAGGGCATAACCCCTTAGAAATCACATGACCTCTCCACACAACGGCAGTGGCCATCTTGGAACAGAACATCTTTCATCAAACCTTCTGAATTCCTGATTGGTCCTAACATTCCATACAAAAAATGGGCAACAATATGAAGCATTCAAATATCAAAGTGAATACAGATCTTTTTACACACAGGTATACAGTTAGAACTACCTTGGTGGTCAAATAGTCCCCCCTAACCCAATGCTTGGAAGCCCTTACCCCTTTAAAAGCACTTGACCAGTCCAGTCCTCTAAAATGCCCCCCAGCTTAATTTATTACCATTTTATTATCCATCTTCCCGCCCTTAACCGAATGTCAGGATGGGGAAGGGCCACTGCTGCTGAGTAGCATAGTTTAAATTGGACATGCCTTTTTGGCCATGAGCATTTTAAACTTCTCTAACCTAGCTGGCTTAAAGCAGCTGGATTAGAGAAAGCACAGGCCTCACAGTGCTCTTGAGAGTGATGAGAGGCCACTCCCTCCAATCCTGGTGCTTCTCTCTAATGCTGGTTACCATCATAAGAGCAGTGCCAGGATTGCTTAAGGGAATTTTATGGAGCCTGAGCAGACCAGACCAAAGAGGACATTGTGCAGCAAGCAAGGTAAGTGTCTTACACTTCTTTACACACACTACTCATCTTTCATGTATGCACGTATCACCACCACTATGCCTACATGCCAGAGGCCACTGGAAAATCCCTTCCATGATCAGTTATCATGTGCCTTAGGAAAATTGGACTGGTTCACATTTTGCTACTCTGCAAAAACTAAACGGCTCATCTGAAAGAAGCAGGCCTGTTTTCTAGGCTAGAGCATTAAATACACAAACACTATGTCAACATGCAGAAAGGCCTGCGTTGTACGTAACAAGATAAAACATATACAAAAAAATTCAACTCAACATACCGAGCTAGCTGTTAGTCCCTTGTCTTGTATGACAACTTCATCCACCCCTGCATTTCTGCCAAAACACTTTGCATGCTGGGATTTTGGCCCCATACTTATACTGTTAAAAGTGAAACTATTCCTTCCAAATACAACTTGCCATTGGAAAATATTACAGCAATGGGTGAAGGTGTTTCACAAGACATGGGATGAGTTGTCAGCTCTGAACATGTTAATATTTAAAACTCTGAAGGCATTTTGAGTAGCCCTTTTAAAGGCGCACTCAAGTACAGGACTGCCAACCTGCTAACTGACAGACTTGTCACCCTAAAGCAACACTTTATCAGTGATAAGGGGGTAATGCTTTCAGAAAATGTGAAGGCCCCCTTGACACCTACTACTAGCCAAGACATCAGTGACAAAAGAAGTTACTGTAGCGTGTCTCAGTTTGTTTTCTTTCACTAAATCATAGCCCTGTTTTCCAGTGTTAAGATTGTGTGAATTCTCAATCACAAAACTCATGTTGGCCCTCTTGATATCCCATCAAATTCCCCAGGGGGAGATGCACCATAGTGTGATGACCACTACTGTAGACTTTGACCAATGAAATAAAACTCTTGATCAAAGTGAATGTCTAGACTATGTGTCAGCGGAAGTGGCTAGCTGGGCCAAACTCATCTTAACTGAACGTGGAGGTTCAGTGCGACTCATCACCGTCACTGTGTACATCTAGTTTAGGGCAGCCCCCTTAGTTGATCAAATAAATCAGTTGACCACTCAGTGAATTACACCATCAGTGCAAGATACTATCTTGAAACAACAAGTGCATATAATGTAATGATTTAATAAAATGAGGGAGAAAGCATACCCACGGGGAACACCAGATATCAGCCAGTTTCTGCTGAACAAAAGGGAGGGAGGAGTAGAAGGATCCAAACCAGTTCAGGTACCAGAAAGCCCCACAGTGGCCGGACGATGGATTATGATGGAGTGTCTGACACCACAGACTGCTGCAACAAGCCAACGGGATCTCCATTGTCCCTCAAGAACTGAAACCCATTTTGGATTGCCACACAAAGGACTATGATGTGCATAGCACAAAATCCTACGACAAAGTCATCTAGGAGGGCCAAGAAGTCATTGTACCTAGCAAGTCATTTCCAAAATGTTTGAAATGAGTATCTCTCTTGGCATTGTGCACTCATAGTGGCTTAAAAATGTGTTGGGGTTAAAAGTCTGTTTAATAATACTAACAGTGATACTTGGATGATACCTGACCCAATGATCATAGAAATGTAAGGAATCTGTAAGCCACCACCGAACATGAGTGCGTAATGTCAGTCATAACTACATATTCTCTTTACCTGTGACAAGGCCTTATGCAACAGCAATAATTTTAATTTAGGTTCCAGTCATTCACAAAGTGTTTCCTTTTTTCAAACACCACCAACATCAGATGGCACTATTCACAAACTCAGAAACACACACAAAATAGACCTTAGAAGCATGAACGTCATAGTTTGCCATGAAGGATTTAAACATGTGGCCTGAAAGATATGATATAAGGAGCAAGCACTTGACAGCATCCCTCTATGCATGTGTTGATTCTTTACCATCACCACTGCTAAAAGGAGGTGCTGTGATGAGCTGGTGAAATGGGGATAGACTATCTCATTTAAGTGGATCATGCAGCAAATTTCATAGGGGAATCCAGGATACTCTTTACAAGCCCACATGTTTAAGCATCACCATCGTTTTTCCTGTCCTCTAAAGATGTCCCTGTTCGGAGCCTCTATACAGACTTCAACTCCTGGAGAGATCCAGTCGGTGATACTATGTTCCATGATGATCAGACATACACAAACACTAGCATGTATTTTCAGCTATTCTCATCATGTGCATGTAAGAAAGGAGAACCGGAATACCAGAATATGTGATGCTAGCATACAAGCCCAACTGCCTAGTAGGCTCCCTCTCAGCAGAAGGCATGACATCTTACAGAGGCACCATGTATCAACTATTCCTGCAACACACTTTGGGATGCTCCCTGTAACCTGAAAACATCTATAAATCAATACATACAAATCAAAGTAACAAAACACCTTGGATGGAATTTCTTCTCATCTTGGCGAGGAGTAACAACTGGAACCAAACAGGTAGAAAAGAATGCAGTAGAAAGTTGCCTGTGCAGTTCTGGAGAACATATACAATTACCCTGATAATGTAGTCCGGAAGGCCATTTTATACCTATTGGAAACAGAACTGCACCAAAAAGTAGTCATCCAGGAAAACACATTCAGAAGAGTGGATGGGACATATATTCTTTGAAAACTGGTCAAGACCCCTTTCAAAGTGCGGCCAAGCAATGACATTCTGGAAAGATAAATATTGAGAACCTAGTGTTCTTAGTAGACGTGGATCACAGCGTTGATCAAGTTGAAAAACAAAAACTTCACAAAGCACAGTGCAAAGGATTGCTCTAGTTTTTTTAATCGTAAAAACGTTAACACTGTGTCTCATTAAAGGTTTTCTGGCTGCCCCGGAAGCAACAATGTTGCTTTTTAATTGTACCAGGCTGAAAGCTAGCCCCTCAAGGACCAATTAGTAAGATGCAGACTAAGAGGCTTGCAGGATCTCTCCTTTGGCCCTCTGACAAGAATTCAACATTGGGGGAGACTACACCCACTCGAACAATGGCACAAGCGGCCAAGGATGAAGATAAAAAATTCTCCATCTCCTAGCAGTCGCATGCCAACCAGCTGTTTGAAAGCAGCAGTGTTTAAGTTCTAGGTTTTGCATGCTTTCCCTGTGAGATCTCTTGTAAACAAACAAAACATTAATCTTAACAGTGGCTTAGAGCCTGCTCAGTACTTAACTTTACTTACCATAGGTTTCCTCCCACTTGTTTCCTTGCTTCCTACTGGTCAGCACCACCTACTTTCCTCCGACTTCTGCCTGGGGCTCAAAGTCTTTGTCCCTGCAGTGGAGTATGGACCAAGTATAACTTCCTGTGGCCAGTGTCCTTCCACTAGCTGAAGGCAGCTGCCGGTTTTCTTTTCTAATAACATTTTGGCATGCAATCTTACAGAGTGCATGCATCTGCAGTCCCTTTCCTTCACCCTGCCTTCCTCCTGATCTGTTGTTTTCCAACCACCCACTTGTCCTACTCTCCCGTGTCATCCCTCCCCTCCTCCCGTACTCCGTTGTGTCACCCTTCCTCCCACTTTCTGCTAAATTGCCCAACCGCCTTTCTCGTGTTGCTTCACCTTACTTCCTGTTGGAAGGCAGATTATTAGTAGGAGTACGTACACACCTACCACTAGCAATAAGGTCATCAATCCAATGTTAGGTCCAGTCAAGTACTCACAACTTTAACCCCTGACTCAAACCCTGATAGCTTGGCAATGAGCAGGCTTAATAAGGAGACAGATATGTAAAGCATTTAAATACACCAACAAAATAAATTAGACACAACATACAATAAAAATCCCACCCCAATGTACAAAATTAGGAAATATCTTTATCTTTAAAATGACACCAAAAAGACAAAAATCCAATTTAGGGAATTTGAGATATGACTTTTAAAAGATTAAATAAAAAAAAAGTGATTTCTAGTGCTTACAAATCCCTAGTGCAAAACAGCGACATCTGGTTGTGCTAGTCACAATTTGAGACAGCCACAATACAGCACTGGTCGGATACAATGAGCAGGAGCCATCTGGCAAAATGTTACCTTTGCACTTAGAAACTTTTCTTGAGCTTTTCTCTCTCAACGTTGTGTGGACAAGCCGATTTTGATGCAACATCATCGGATTGCTTTTCCGCAAGGCCCCGGTCAAATCCTGGAAGTCTGGAGCTTTCAGCGGGATGAACCTGAAATTTAGGCAGAGTCGCATTTGAAGGTAGTCGGCTTGACTCACAACGTTGGGTCAGCCCGCTTATTGAGCTTTTTCCTGAAGCTGCTCCAAACTTCTGGAACTTCTTTCTGAAGTTCCTCTTGAGGGTTCAAAGTGTCCAAAACGCAAATCCAAGGGTCTAGGAGCTCTGAGATGGCCCTTGGAAGTTCAGGACTACAATTCCCACAATGCACCTGACCAAATACGTAAAAGTCCACTGGATGCACTCCAGACTGGGGACTTATGTGTCGGTTGGCGCCGGCAAGCTCTGTTAACCTGTTGCTTTCAGGGAGACTACTTCTTAGTCCATTTTGAAGCAAGACAACATCCTTAGAGCTGTTGTTCCAGTGTGCAACAGGAGCAGTACTTCAGAGTGCAGTCCTTTGGGTTGCTGACCAGGGTTCCAGCAGGGCAGAGGATTCAGGCAGCAGATATGAGCTGCAATGCAGCTCTAAGATATTTATTCAATCATCTAGGAGGGCAAGCAGGGGGGCACCCTTGTTCAATGAGATGGAGGGTGCCACCCAAAAGCATGACAGTTTCCTCCAAAGTGTGGGGCATTTTCTTGTCCCACAAAGCACTGCACTTTAAAATCCAAGATGGTCGATTTCTCTCCAGAGGAGCAAGACCTGGCTAAACCAACCTATTGGTGTGGCTTATTCCCACTAAGACGCCGCTTACAGACCATATGCAAATTTAATTTCTGGGCCTGATATCTGTCTGTGGGGTACAGGGTGAGAGGGTAGACCTGAGCTGGCATTCCATTCTGTCCTTTTCTCTTTGAAGCCAAGTTTAATTTACTCAGTCCTCTTCCTGGCCTGGCCTCTGCAGAACTACACCCATAAGATAACCTCTGCCTAGTGCAGGTTACTTATCACCTCATTAAAGCAGCCTGGCCAATTCTGTTAAGGCTGACCAATTAGGAGAAGCTACTAGCAGGTTGGATTTTGGCTTACAGAAAAGAAAGTCCTCTAACTTCTTTTCTGTACTCGTTATGATAAACACAGCAGTAGCAAGTTGTTGGATTTATCATTACCAATCTTTTTAGACCTTTCATGACACACAGCAAGATTTATGCTTATATTAAATATTCTAATGTTAACCTATGGAGCTAACTACCTACAATGAGGAAAAAATGAAATGGGCAGTTTTTCCCTCCTTAGAGCATATAAAACACCTTTGTATAATGTCCCTGCTTATAGTTACATGACACCCCACACCTGGGCCATTGCAGATGATTGGCTTGGGTTCGGAGGTGAAGGGTGGAAGGTGGACTGATTGTGTCCTCTCGGTGAGGAAGGAGGCGATCCATCCGAGCCTGTGTTATAAAGTTTGGCAATGAGCGTGTTGTGGGTAAACTATGTTGAAGGCTGCTGAGAGATCAAGAAGGATAAGTGCGGCTGCCTCTGTGCTGTGGCTGCACGGAATCCAGATTGGGAGTCGTCCAGGAGGTGATTGTGTTCCAGGTAGATGGTGAGTTATTGGAAACAGAGCAGGGAAATGGGTCTGATGTTGCTGAGTTTCGCTGGGGTACACTGAAGGTTTCTTCAGCAGGGGGTTTGATTTCTGCGTGCTTCAAGTCTTCTGGGAAGGTGGCAGAATCCAGTGAGGTGTTGAGTAGAGTGAAAGGTTTGTGACCAATCCTGGATGCTCCCAGGTTGAGGGTGTGGTGTTGGCAAAGGTCGCATAGGGGCCCTTGAGTGAATGGATTTCATGATGGCAATGGTGGCCTGAGTGGTGAGGTGGTTAGTCTGGGAGTGGTCACGTGCATGTGTGTGTGTCGAGGTATGGCTGTTGAAAAAGACTTCAAGCTTGAGTTGGGGGTTGACGTTTCTGTAGATTGTGTTGTGGGAGATATATTCAAAGCTGTCGCATAGGTCTTGAAAGGGAGAGATTTTGCTTGTCGCCATAGCAGATTTGGTGAATTCCTTGACCATACAAAAGAGCACATTACTGCTGTTGGGGTTAGCGTTGATGCGCGATGCCAGGACTTTTTTTTTTTTGGTCTCACGTAGTTGACAGCAGTACAAGTTGAGTGCTGATTTGTAGGCTGTTCTTTCGGTAGCACTGTTGGCTAACATTTACTATCTGCTCGTACAATGATCTCAATAAATTATTTAGCCTTAATTTATGTTACTTTAAAAAAAATATATTATCATGGATCCTGGTCATTGTCACATTGTGTATTTTTCATGAAAACATACAGAATGCTGCTGTATTTTTTAATTGCTATTAAGTAATATTTTGTTCTAAAAGTGCTGCATTCTGCTTCAGAGCACTAGGAATGCATAAAAGTATCAAAATGAATGTTCAGAAACAAATTGCATTTTTTGTCCCTTGTTTTACGTTTATTCACTTGGGCTTTTGCTCTGAAAGGTCAAGTCTAAACGTACACAACATTAGAACTTGCCTCACCGGTGCAAAGGGTATTAATGAAAGCTTGAGGAAGCCTAAAGCCCTTACTAATGACTGAGAAACAGCCTTCCTCTGCAAACAAGTGTTGTTGAAAGTGCTGGATGTCCTCCTGCGTCTACAGTCCGTTGGCATTTTTATTTTAGCATGATGTTTGCAGCTGCATCTTATGCACTGCTATTTGTACACAATAAACATGACACTAGAGGTTTCACAATGCATATCCTCCATGGAGAACACCAGGGGCCATATTACACAAATTGCCCCAGGGGTGAAAAAGGCGTTTGCGCCCGCTTTGCGCACCCATAGGTCATTTTGTTATTACTGAAGTGGGCACAGACGCTTGTGTGGCCCCTTCTGTAATATATGTAGCGCTGGCGCACATGTAGCCCCATACATGTCGCCCCAGTACTATCATCAGAGGGTCTTTGGTCATTTGCATGGGGCACGGCCCCAAGCAAATGAGAGAATCTCTTTGGCTCTGTGCCCCCACCTAAATTTGAACGCTGGCAGAGAGGCAAAGAAGCTGTCAGGAAGTGCAACGATAGTCACTGTAGATGCGCCCCCTGGTGGAGGCCTCTGGAGGGGATCTCTCTCCCCCTCTTAAAAGCACAGTTGGGTTGCTACCTGCACAGCGACACACAGAGTGGCTGCTACAAAGTCAGTCCGTATTTCACTTGAATGCACTGCCCCCAGGGCAGCACAAGTTTGCGGCTGCCCTAGGGGCAGCGTATTCAACAAAATAGGCCACCTTTCCCTGTTTGTGCATGGTGCACCTATTTGAAGGTGGGAGTAGCACAAACGGGAAATGTGCGCCCTATATTTAATAGGACGCCAGGGCAGCTACGCTTGCTGTGACAATAAAGGTAATTTAGTAACTTGCTTAAAGAAAAGCTATTATCACCTTTACTTTAATATAAAGACTACACACAATAAAAGACAGTGGCACGGGCGGTCGCACTTAAAGAATTTGCGCCTTTAAAGTAAAGAAACAGACATCTTACTGCCCAAGGCCCGAATAAACAGACAAAGAGAATGTCCCAACGGTCTCCATGGTAACAAATGGATGCCCAGACCACTGCATCCAGAAGAGACCCTGCAGCCTTGATAATCAACAAGATACACTAATCACAAACGCAGGCACAAGAATAAACTCTGAAGCAATCGCTGCTTGTCAATCCGGAAAAAATGAGGAGACGCTTGCAAGAAGACAATAAAAGGTGAAGAGAGATAGTGGTGGCATAGAAAGAAAAGTATATGGGCCGAGTGAACGACGAGTATACAGATCGTCTAACAAGGACTCATTTTGCTCGTTGGTCCCACTGTGTATTCAAAAGTCATCAGGCAAAATACCGTCACTCGCACTTTAAGCAGCCACTGGATAAAGTGGGCTGACCTTCTGCCCCATCCTGTATGCTGGGGTGGGCGGAAGTGAAATGTGAATGACAATACACAGAGCAATGGAGTAAGAATGCTGACTGCAAGCCTATCTCTGTATGTATGTAAATATGTATTAAAGATTATTTTTTTAGAAAAACAAAAAGGTGTTGGCTAGACCTCAAAATCCAAAAACAGGTTAAAGGAGTTCCAAATATTTTCAAAGGCAATCGGCAGTTCTTTCAGTTTTTCAAGATTCCATTGAACCAGATGAACTTGCAAACTAGAATGGCAGTCTCTGCTACCCAGGTATCCTTGCTGACCAAGACAGTGATAAATATGGGCAGGACACCCGTTTACCTTTCTGAGAGGAAGCAACTTGTAAGTAAGGAGTGGAAACCTAGGTGCTAGTTCAAGATGTTGCTGTAAGAAGCTGGTCTTGGCTCACATGTCCTCAATTGGCTAGGACAGCGGTTCTTAACCTGTAGTTCAGGGGTACCTTGGGTTTGCAAAGCCTACTCATAGGATTCACGACTGTCTTACAAATGAAATATTAAACTTATTACATTGAAATTAATAAAGTATATATAAGGAAGAAAAACAAAGTGAATTGAGCAAAATATTTCAACATTTGAGCATTTGTTTGGTGTACATTTTTTTAATTTTTGTGTATTGCTCTGAGATTCAAATCATAGAAATTGGTTAAGCTGGAGGTCCCTGGCTTTCGATAATGACTCAGTGGGTGTCCCCAAATTCCAAGTAATCAGTCAGTGGGTTAAGAATGGATGGGCTAGGTCATCAGATAGGCTTGCACTCAGCAGGTTAACTGACTCACATCAGATTTTAAATTAGTTTTTTAAATGCAGAGTGCAGGGGTAGGTGGGTGCTAAAGGAGTAGGCTTTTGGTATGGTTGTCACCAAGAGAGCATATACTTAACTATTATAAAGAAAATGGCCAAAAGCTGGGCCAACAGACTAGTATTATATTTACCAAGCAGAGTTGAAAACAACACTAATGCTATTAATTGTTCTAATCTTTGCCTTCCCCATTTTCTTGGTAAATAGATGCTCTATTTAACTCCAGCCTATGAGCATAAGTTAAGGACTAGTGTTGATCCATCATGTCATAAACACACCCTAAATTAACCTGTACTCACCCTCTGGAAGCTTGGCACAGAGCAGTCAGGCTTAACTCGGAGGCAATGTGTAAAGTATCTGTGCAACACTTCAAACACTAAAACAATGAAAACACCACACAACAATAATCGAAACCTGGTTAAAAAAACAGAACTTAATTTAATAAATAAAATAAGACCGAAATGACAAAAATGCAATACGTAGAACTTGAATTATAAACTTTTAAAGAACAAACTGTAGAAAAGTGATTGGAAGCAAGAAAAGCCCATCCGAGATATCGGGTTGCATCGGACCAGACAAAATTAAGAGTTTGGCCAGCCCGCCTACCCGCGAAGGAGCACGGGCCGGATACATGGGCCCACTTTGGCCCACAGATGGAGCACGGGCTGGATACATGGACCCACTTAGGCCCGCAGAACAAAAGTACCTCGATCCTCGTTGCGTCGAGGAAGATGCAAGATGCAGTCCAGGAAATGCATTGGTTCTGATCATGCAACAGAAGATGCATTGGTTTTCTCCATGCAAAGTCGGCAATGCAATGGTTCCCAGGAAAATGCGCTGGTCCTGAATACATTGCGCCGGTTCTGCTCCAGTAGCAGAGGACGCGTCGACTCTGAGTGTGATGCGTTGGTTCCGAAGGAGATGGGCTGGGCTCGCTCCATGCAATGGTGAGGACGGGTCGGTTCTGATCCAAGGGTGAGGATTTGCCGGTTCCGATGAGATTGCGTGGGTTGACTGAAGAAGCACCTTAGGTCTCACTTCCAAGGGTCCAGAACTGGAGAAGCACCACTTGGCAGGGCAGAATCACAGCCGGCAGAGTCCTAGTGCAGATGCAGGCAAGTTGAATGCCTTTTAGGTCTCTGAGACTTCAGAAAACAGGAGACCAGTCAGCTAGCCCTTGGGATCACTCTGGGTTCTGGGGTGGAGAGATGCAGGCCCAGTCCTTCTCACTCCCAAGCAAAAAGCAGGAGTCCAGCAGAGTAGCAGTCCAGCAGAGTAGCAGTCCTTGTAGCAGCACAGCAGTCCTCCTTCCTGGTAGAGTATCCACATGTCCAGAAGTGTACTGTTGTGGTGGTGACTGAGGTCTAGTACTTGTACCCAATTTTGCCTTTGAAGTGGAGGAGACTTCAAAGAAAGGTATTTGAAGTGCACAGAAGTCCTCCCTTCCTGTCCTGACTCCAGACTCACTACAGGGGGGTATGCAGCCTTTTGTGTGGGGACGGGACACAGCCTATTCAGGTGTAAGTGTTAGATCCTCCCTCCCATACCGCCCAGGATGGTCCATAAGAATGGAGATGTCCCATCAGTCACACCAGCTCCCTTTGTGTGTGGATGTCTAGAGGGAATGTACAAAGCCCAACTGTCTCCCTCCCCTCCCAGAATTTGGGACGCTACCATGTAGAAAAATTCACAAGACCTAGACACATCTGAAAACTAAACATCTGGGTGAGTACAAGGTGGTGTGCTTTCACATGCACCCGCACCATTTTCTTACCCACAATCCCCTGAAACACTCCAATTTTGCTGGGAATTACACATTTTTCCCACATTTTTTTGTGATGGAACCTTCCGGAATCTGCAGGAATCCACAAAATTCTTACCACCCAGCATTGTCACATCTATACCGATAAAAATTCTGCCCCACTTGTCAGCCTAAATTATTTTTTTTTTTTCAAACTGTCCTTTTGGATCCGCCTTGGTTCCCCCTCAATTTCAACATGTTTTGTCTCTTCCCACCTACACAAGTGAGGTACCATTTTTACCAGGAGACTGAGGGGAACGTTGGGTGGTAGGAATTTAGTCCCGGTGCGGTGATCCCACACAGAAGTGTGGGAAAAATTAGATTATTTTTTTTGCTAAATTTGAGCTTTGCTGAGGATTCTGGGTCAGAAAACACTGGGGGATCCATGCAAGTCACACCTCCCTGGACTCCCTCGCTTGTCTAGTTTTCAGAAATGTTTGGGTTGGTTATTTTCCCTATATGGCTGCTGAGCCCAGGACCAAAAACTACCCTCCCCCCTCAAAAACAGGTGTTTTTGTATTTGATCATTTTGATGTGTCCAGATAGTGTTCTGGGACATTTCCTTTAGTGGGCACTAGGCCTACCCACACAAGTGAGGTAACATTTTTATTGGGAGACTTGGGGGAACGCTGGGCGGAGGGAAATTTGTGGCTTCTCTCAAATTCCAGATGTTTCTGTCACCGAAATGTGAGGAAAAAGCGTTTTTTGGGGCACATTTTGAGGTCTACAAAGGATTCTGGCTAACAGAACCTTGTTACAGCCCTACAAGTCACCCCATCTTGGATTCCTCTAGGTGTCTAGTTTTCAAAAATGCACACGTTTGGTAGGTTTCCCTAGGTGCCGGCTGAGCTAGAGGCCAAAATCCACAGCTAGACACTTTGCAAAAAACAGCTTGTTTTAATTGGGGAAAATGTGATGTGTCCATGTTGTGTTTTGGGGCATTTCCTGTTGCGGGCACTAGGCCTACCCACACAAGTGAGGTACTATTTTTATCGGGAGACTTGTGGGAACGCTGGGTGGAAAGAAATTTGTGGCTCCTCTCAGATTCCAGAACCTTCATTCACCGAAATGTGAGGAAAAAGTGTTTTTTAGGCCAAATGTTGAGGTTTGCAAAGGATTCTGGGTAACAGAACCTGGTGACACCCCCACAAGTCACGCCATCTTGGATTCCCCTAGGTGTTTAGTTTTCAAAAATGCAGGTTAGGTAGGTTTCCGTAGGTCCCGGCTGAGCTAAAGATCAAAATCCACAGCTAGGCACTACCCAAAATAACACGTCAGTTTTGAATGTAAAAATGTGATGTGTCCATGTTGCGTTTCCTGTCGTAGGTATTAGACATATCCACACAAGTGACATACCATTTTTATCGGGAGACTTGGGGGAACATAGAATAGCAAAACACGTGTTATTGCCCCTTGTCTTTCTCTACACTTTTTCCTTCCAAATGTAAAAAAAGACGTCTATTTGAGAAATGCCCTGTGATTCACATGCTAGTATGGGCACACCCCGGAATTCAGAGATATGCAAATAACCACTGCTTCTCAACACCTTATCTTGTGCCCATTTTGGAAATACAAAGGTTTCCTTGATACCTATTTTTCACTCTTTATATTTCAGCAAATAAATTGCTGCATACCCGGTATACAATGAAAAGCCATTGCAAGGTGCAGCTAATTTAACCTACAAGCCCTATATATCCCCGCAACTAGAAGAGTCCAGCAGACTTAACAGTATATTGCTTTCAAAATCTGCCATAACTGGGAAAAGTTATAGAAGAAAACGTGGACAGAAATGGCTTTTTTCACCTCAATTTCATTTTTTATTTTATTTTAGCTGTTACTTTCTGTAGGAAAACTTTGAAGTATCTACACAAATGACCCCTTGCTGAATTCAGAATTTGTCGTCAACTTTTCAGAAATGTTTAGCAGTCCAGTATCCATCACTGGTTTCACACCCGTTTGTCACTAACTGGAAGGAGGCTGAAAGAACAAAAAATTTTAAAAAATGGGGGATGTCCCAGTAAAATTCCAAAATTGTGTTGAAAAATGTGGTTTTCTGATTCAAGTCTGCCTGTTCCCAAAAGCTGGGAAGATGGTGATTTTAGCACCACAAACGCTTTGTTGATTCCATTTTCAGGGGAAAAAAAAAACACAAGCCTTCTTCTGCAGCCCTTTTTTCCCCATTTAAAAAAAAAAAAAAGTCTGGGTACCTCTAGAATCCCTAGGATTTTGGAAAAAAGGACGCAAATTTGGCGTGGGTAGCTTAAGTGGACAAAAAGTTATGAGGGCCTAAGCGCAAATAGCCAGAAAATGCCTGGCACATGATAGGGAAAAGGCCTGGCAGCAAAGGGGTTAAACTAGAAGATGGGTGAATAATAAATCACCAGTCACCTTCCATTATCCTTCAGTCCATACCTCTCACCTCTGCTAGAAGCACGTCTCAGAAGGGACCCAATGACTTGAGGAAACACACGCAGTTCCCAAAGATCTGAGCCCAAGAACTGGGTTGTTTGAGGAAGGCATGAGAGTTCTTCACCACTTCAAAAACAGGAAGTTAGAAAATGCACCTTGCAGATGTAAACAGGTCCACTGTGGCCAAGATTAGAGTGACCGAGCTGGTATATCAGAAAGCTCAGTTTGGACGGTGTGGTCCCCAAATGCAGTGGAATCAGGGGTTGGGGAAAGCTAAGGTGGTGGAATTCAAAAGGTCACTGAAAACTAGAACTGCTGTAAAGCCCTCTTCTGGAAAGGGTATTTTTACCAGGGCTGAGGCCTGAATCGCTAAAGTATAAGGGTTATGTTGTCAAGATCAGGCTTCTCCAAAGTAGGTTTAAAGCTCATAATTCAGCGATAAATCATAAGGCATTGAGGAGACATTACTAATATTCTAGCTATGACTCTCAAGCACTACCCTGATGTAATCTTGTTTGACGTGGCCACAATTACACCACTAATTATATCAGTAGCTCGGGGTGATTTTCAATCAACATAAGTAGCTCTTGTTAAAGAAAAGGTTGGAGACCCTTGGCACTCGAAGCTATAGAGTGTCTCTCCTGGGACATTTAAACTGGAACATCCTCCCATTCTCAGAGATTATGAAATGCCATTTAATTTCCACTCATTACTTTTATGTTGACTTCCGAAAGCGAGAGCAATGATGAGGTCTGAGGAGTTAAGACGCATAATGAAGGGTCAAGGTTCTGTGGTGGCAGCAAAGGGAAGCCCTCCCTGATATGTTGTAGAGCAGCATAATGGCAAAGAAAAGCCTTTGAGAGGAAACTACTTATTTTTCAAAGCATATCAAAAGAAAAGATGCAGGAGTGACATAAGCAGGAAGGCAGTTTAAAGGCCTTCTTGAGGAGAAGCAGTGCTGACCAGTCATGTATTGCCTGCACTTTTGATGCAGCAAACTATGGGGCCTGCAGACAAGCGGCCACTGGCAGGACAGGGAAGCCAAGTGTCCCTGGGACTATGAAACACTGTGCAAAGCCGGAATGCAATTACTAATACGAAACATGAATGGCTTAATCTCAAGAGAGCTGAAGTGACACAAACATTACCTGAGCACAAGACAGACCTCTCACTCCCTCAACAAAGATATCCACTAACAATTGCCGTTTCATAGGTGGGAAATCACACACTGGTAGTGCAGACAGGCTACACCACAGATTCTCAGGGTGGATAAATTGCTTTTATAAATTCACACCATTTGTCAAGAGCAAGGGCTGGGTGCATGCTGTAGAGATTATATACTGCAGTTTCTGGGAGGTGGGATGATGAGAAATGGATCGGTTTCATAGTTTGGCAATTCCCGCGCCCTGTGTCATCAGGCCACCGAGAAGCTCAAGGCCTGTCTCCTACAGATACTGTGTGCTACTCTATTAAAGGGTTCAGCATTGAAGCATCAGGGTCAGGGCAGAGGACTATTCGAAACTCATGGGCAACACGCTAGCACTGGAGATGAATGGAGAACACCACATAGGGATGCTGCATAATTCGCCTTCTGCTCAGGTGCTCATGCCTTGATTTACAGACTGGACTCGTTTCTTTGTTTTTTTTTTTATCACACCACTTTCTGTCTACATTTAGATGAACAGAATACCTGGCACACGGAATGTATCACCATTCACCCCTAGTAATGGTACTCGATACACCAGGATGAGTACGAGGAGGGAGGGATGGAGACTAAATGCATGGGAACTACAGGGCAAGGCAACGACTGACTAGCTTAAAGACGCCACACGATTTTAAGGAGCGTGCGGGCACAGCGACTCAGAAGCGGTGCTCTGAGGGGTGCACAAAGCACAGAGTGGACCAGCAACAGCCAGCACAGTCAGTAAAAGACAGGCAAGGCTTCAAGGTGCTGTCATTATGGACAGCGAATGCCTGGCACGCGAAGAAGCATAGAAGAGAGTGGGCAACAAGGCTGGCTAACTGATTGCTTGACTCAGCAGGAGGGATGAAGTGGATAGACTACATCAGGAAACTAAAGCCTCACCTGATGGCAGTCCATCAGAGATAGGATGGTGGACAAAGTTTGCTCTCTACACTATTCACTGGAATGAGGAGACAAAACTTCTCGAGCTGTTTGGTGGGACTCACTTTTTCCCCGAGCTGAACACAGAAAATAGAATCAAGTTGGGAGAGGGGACCGAGGATCCATTATCTGTTGCTTGCACATAGCTGGAGTCACGCACAGCACCCAACCCCACTTACTCCCCGCAGAACTGTTTAAGGGCGACTCCCCACATGCTTGAGATGTTTAAGGTGCCCACGGTTGAGGACTTCTTGTGCAAAGACCTACACACAGTTATTACGGTGTGCACTGATAAGGCAAGGAAGCCGGTGTGTTAGTGTGTCTCAGAAGGGCCCACTTCCTTACTAAACGGGAGCTCAAGGTACTGGCAAGTGTTGGCCAACCACCTACTGGGAGTAGTAGGAAGTCTCATACATCTCCGCTGGTCTGGCTGTATGCCCCATAGATGCCTTAGAATTAGCGTGCTATAGACTGTATGGCAGCCTGGAATCTATGCATATGGTCACAGAGCCAACTGTGATCCTGTCAGAGGGTACAGAGAAGAAATTAAACTCTGTGGAATGGACTTTTAGGTTTAGGTTATTAGGGAAAATTGGCTTTGGTCCCCAGTACTTGAAATGGACCATGTTTTCATATTCAGACCTCTTTTAAAGAGACTGAGCGAATGACATACTTTCAGACTTTTTCCATTTTGGTCAAATAATGAGGCGAGATAAGTCAGCCCGTGTCCTCACTGTGGTTTCGTTGGAAACACTGACCAGCTTGCAGGATACAGAGCGATGCACTTCTCAGAAGATGTCCCTTGAGTAGAGGATAGGATGACAGGATATTTCTGTATGCCAGTGATATTCTTTTATATGTAGCTGACTAGGACAAAGCCTCAACCCTCAAGAATAAGGATTGTTTATCTTTGAGAAGAGAGAGGAACGCTTGATCAGGGAAAAGCATATGAATGCATAAAAAAGGCAAGCCAGCTCTCCTGGACCCATGTTTAAGGGCGGAAAAGTCTTTAAGACCTTGTCTTGGGTGGAATGAATTTCACCCTTCAGAGGCACAGCCTCTTCGGGACACTCGAGTGCGAGAAGCCCCTAACTTTGCCATGAGCTTCTTCTGCAGGGCACACTGAAGGCTCCATGAGTCGTACTATCTACAGAATTGGGAATACTTTGTCACAAGAAGGGGCCTTGTGATGGTCATGTCTGCCAGTGCACACAATACAAGTGGAGCTGGCAGCTGCTCTGGAAGATGCTTTTTGAAGTAATGGTAAGCAATCCAATCCAGGAACAGGTAAGTGTTTTTATTAGATGAGGACCTCAATCGTGGTGCTCTCTCTCCCGAGGTCAGCAAGCACCTGCCTAGAGAGAACACCACAATCCACAATAACATTCTGATGCAGGCTTGTCTCCAGGCCTACATCACAGAGAACCCTCGAGACACATTGCAACACTTTTACTTTGAGACACAGCCATCTCAGCGAGTTAACCTAGATGGAACAGATTCTGAAGGAAGTAAATACACAGGTCACTTGCAACAAGCTATACTGTAAAGCTGACCACTCAGAACTTGAGAGTATGCTTCAGTGTAAGGCGCACAATGGGTTGTGCGATGAAGCACAGCATAGGTGGAAGGGTTCCCACATGGACTGGTGCAAAGCAAACCACAGAAAGAGTGGTTTACTTATCCTCCTCTGCATCATGTGAAACCCCAGCTTCCACCAGGAAGAGTGCACATCTTCTGTTATAGAACCAATCCTTCAAAACAGCTTTAATATTAAAATGAAGGAATCCTTTAAAAATAAAAGTGGCAAATCCATTCCGTTAAAATATGCTTCTTGCAAGCACAATGAAGCTGATAAAGTCAGCTAGAAACTACACTACTTAGGACTAATGTGGGAGATTTTGGGGCGGCGATGTCTTGGAACGTAAAGCACCCAATGCAGTTTAGGCTACTTTGTTGTGCTCATTTTAGATAAAAATCAAAATCATACGAACCGCAGAACATGGAATTCCCAGACAATCCGAGTCCTTACCTTGCAAAAGAAAAATCCTCAAGACTATGCTCACTCTGTAGAATGATGGATTAAAGCGGGATTGTTTGAATGTTCACAACCACACACTTCTTTCGAACAAATTCAAATGACTAGGGGCAGCCTTCAAAGGGAAGGAAATCACAAGACACGTGGAACTGAGAATGATGAACTCTTCTAGCACTGTCACCGTCACTGAGCCTTGGTGGCACTCAGTTTGTGGAACCAGAAAGTATTTCAGACGCTGTTTAAGAAGCAGTGCAGGGATGAAACCATGCACACACACACACACACAATCATAGCTTGAATTGCCAGAAAACTATGTAGCCACCTCAGTTGCTTCCTGAGTCTGTTGGTGCTGCTGGGGATGAGGAACAGAGGCTCGGCTCAAAGATGACCACACAAGCCTCCATTCTGGCATCCTTCAGTGCGTGAAGTCTCAGGATTCGGATGAATCCTGTGATGAGAGTACCTGATGAGGAAATAGCTCTTGGTTAGGATGCTTCGCCTCACGTTATTCTGATTAAACGAAGGAAAAACTGAAGACTGGGCAGTTTGCAATGTGAAACCGTGATTTGCATGTTAGGTGCTCATGCTTGGAAATAACTTACCCAGAACTGCCTCATCTTACAGCAGCAACCTAAGAGTGAGAATTCCGGCCTCTTGCATCTGGGATTATTACAGAATAGTGGGGCAGGTTTATGAATGCCCAAAATGAAGATGCTTCACACATTGTAACAACCTTATGACACTGTGTTCTAGCCCAACCTTCCAAGAGGTAGGCACACAAACCAAGTCACTGCGCCTCACTCCAGAATACAGAGAGAAGAGGGAAGTTGGCTCTAAGCGACTGAATATTTTCTCAATGACTAACCTGCCATATCTAGGATGCCTTCGACCTACTTGCTCTTCCGATGATGCAGGACATCCACTGACCGAGCCAGAAACATGACAAACGGTGCTGGCATGCTTCTCTGGCTTTAACGGGTTGGTGGTTAGTAGGAGGGAGCGCTCCCCATTAAGAGTTGTGTGTCAGCCGTGGGGCCTTTGGCTTGCAAATGGCTACAGGAGAATTTTGGTGTCCTAAGTCCACGCTCGTGACACGTATAACATCACAGTTTAAAGTGGCAATTCCTGCCCTCTTGTCTCTCACCCAGTGCCACTGCCCCCTGCCAGCCCACCATACCTTCCCCCTTTTATAGCTCTTGTCATTTGCTGCTCGCACTAGATGCCAGGATTTGTTGGTCCTGGGCTCTCTTTATCCCTGGGTCATCCAACTCATGAGAGCGGAATGACTGACAGACCGTGAGAATCCAAACTTGGTTTTGGGTGCAGAGGATTGGGGATTTGTGTTTTTTTGTGTAAATGCACATACAAGCAGTTTTCACCAAATAATCATGCTGTATTCTTTCTTCAACAGAAGTTATTTTCTCAATGAAATTAATGTTACATTCTTCTGCTCGTCTTTAAAAAGCTGCCGTTTGATTATGTGATTCATGGTTTCATCCATTCTAGTCTAAAGTATTTTGGTCTCTTGACAACTAGCCCCCCAACCAATGGACTTTCAAATCCTTTTCCAATCAGCCACAGACTCTCCAAGGCTTCCCGTTCAGCAGATCAATCTATGGCGGATTCCTGCCCCTCACTGTCAACAATGCTGCCTCCCAGGCTTGAAATGTTTGCATCTGCGCTTCTCGTTACGAAATAAACATTAAAAGTAGCTCTTTTTTCAGCTACCCATCAGTGCTCCCCTTAAGTCTCATTACACATCAGTTGTATTTCCATGGTATCTCTTCACCTCCACTGCCTCTACCAAATCATTCTTTAAAGTCTTCCACTATCTAAGCATGTCTTAAGATTTTAACCCAACAGCTTGGTAAAGGCTTCACCACCAACAACTGAAAGATATTTCGTATGTAAAACAAATTCGTAGGCTGCAGAGCGGAGTGCTTCCCAGACATGGTGAGAATCATCTCAGCGATGGCCACTCTTTCTGGGCTGTAAGAGAACATGTGCAAGTGCACAGCCATTTATCTTAAACTGTCAAAGAAAAAAGAGGAAGATTGGAGGAACACAAAAAGCGGTCAGGACTATGCATGAGCAGGACAGCTAGGATGCCCTCGCCAAGGAATAAAAACACGGTACTTGGAAGAAGATATCACTAGCACGAGACAGTTGGATCTGTTATACTGCAAGGGAATTGGAAATAGGAAAAGGTAGACTTGAAGTACAATTGCTGTCTGGAAAGCATCACTGCTCCTGTAGCAATACAACTCTTAAGTAGCTCCAGTAACACTGTATTTAAAATAATAATATCTCAAATATAAATATCACTGAAAACATATTCTAATGTTAACCTTGGGTCTTATTGTGCACTCTACACATTACAGTCTGTTACATTCAATAAAAAACATTTCAGAGCAGTGCTTTGTTTCCTTATGAGAATATCTGAAGAAACCCACATTTTCGATTAAGGCAGAGAGAAGAGCATCATGTGTTCGAGGACTCCACGCCACCACGCTAAGCTCATCCATTGACACTTTGACTGAATCCTATGGACGTAGCTACAGCTTTGTGGCTCTCCCACAGCCCAACGCTATGTATGGTCATCTTCGCAAAGAAGGTATATGATTAGTACTGTCAGGATGAGCCCAGATCTGATGATATGTACCCGACAGGGCCGATGAGAAGCTTGAATAAATCCATACTTCCACTTCTTCTTCATGGAGGGCTTGCCTGCCACCTTCTGTAGCTCACCATATGCACTGGTACAGAGGCAGGCCACACAGCAGGAAAGCGTAAGTGAAAACCTCCTCTACCGTTCACCTGGTCAGACTTGCAAGAGGAGAGGACGCTCAGGACCAGGTTTTCTTCCCTTCCAAGGAAAGCACCTGCCTCCTTTTATTGTCATACTGCCAGAGGAAGGATCATAACTGGACTGCAAGGCAGAGAGGACAAACACTTCTTTTCTGCTGCTAATCTTCGACTGAGATTGTGGTAGGAGTGGTCTGATCAAAAGTGTGCCTTTTTATCTCCAAGAGCCTTTTTGCCGCCCTCCTTACGCCAAGGCTCTGCTGAATCTCAGCCAGGTTCAACCATGTCGGTCCCCAGGTAGCAGGTTAACTGAACTGGTTGTGCTTGAGTTATTTCCAGCCCAGGAGAGTGGTGCTGCACGTCTGCACCTTTGAGTTGGGTGATGCGTTGTACCAATGGAGGGGTCCAGTAGAGCAATATGGAGCACTAACTGCAGAGATAACGAGGACTTTGTAAAAAGTGAACTCTCCTTCTTTGATCTGTTCTTTGAGTTTTTTTTCAAACTGATGATGAATGGTCTGTGATTAATGAGGCTGATGCTCAGTAAACCTTAAGAGATTAGAGTCAATGCTACTGGAAACACTATTTCATTTCAACTTCATCAAACTTTATTTGGTGCAAGGAGAGAAACAAGGTAAATTGGGAAGGTGGCATCCAAGTTTGTATTAATCTACAACAACAGATCAGAAGTTGTCTGAATGGATTTGGCCAAAGATCTATACACTACCACTCACCTATGTGTATCTTCCGTTCCACCACAACAAAAATCACCTTTAGTGTCTGAGTTTTGGTGAGGTGCTACTAGTGTTTCAAAACCGCAGGCCCGATACTGGTGCAAATAGTGCTTTTAAATTCAATCTTCTTCATCAAAACATCTCAGACCCAACGCATTTCAGCCCGCCCCGAGCCTTGTTCATGGATGGGTGCCATTTTCAAAATGGCGACATTTTAGTAAGGGCACGCTAGAGTGTAAACATGGAAGTCATATCAAATCACGTAGGGCCTGATTTAGAACTCTAAATCCCACTGTGTTCTTTGGGATTTAGATTTCAGCGATGGGATATCCGCCACCATTGTGACGACGTAACCCGACAGCCGAGTTCAAAATCAGGCCCATAATCTTATTTTCTTTCTTACATTTTAAATTTTAAATCTCATCTTTGCATCATAATTTGAGAATCACTTCAGAGGGATAGAAGAGTGAACATTCATTCAATATTCAAATCACAAGCAGATTCAATCTATATCATGAAAAAAATTATACATAATTTCCTTAAAAAGAAAATATAATTTATAAATATAGCTTCCAAGTAATCAAATACACTCAACCACCTTCCATGTTGTTTAAATAAGGATGAGCCGAAATATACAATGGGGGCTCATACCATTCTTTGGCTACAAACATATGACCCCTATCTCTCAAAGTAATAATTCAGTTCCTCCAACGGGAGATATCATTCAAATATTCTGTCATTGCAACATTATGTCTGTAGTCATATCTGAATAAATTGAAGCCCTAGTGGGCTAATTCTTGTACAAAAAAGGAAACCATCTGTTGCATTGGTCATATCTAATCTCAAAGAACTCACCTAATTTATAAAGGAAATTACTTATGTGAGGAAAAAAATGGAAAAAATACTTTCTATCTTAAAAACCTTTCTACTCTCATTTCATTAAAAGAATCTCTCTTACTCTGTGGCCAGTGAAACACGGGAAGGAAGCCCAAGATCACAGACTACCAAAATGACTGCTCTATGTATCTAGATCAGGCTTCTCCAACTAATAGCTGATGAGCTACTGGTAGCTCTCCAGTCACTTTTAAGTAGCTCCCCCCTGTTCAGCCCACTAAATTAGAAGTTTTTGCTTGGCTGAATTAACATACGAATTCCAGAATTGAGTGTATATTTGAAAATGTATTTATTTCCATAACTCATAAGCTAATTGAGGAAACAAGGCTGAATTTCCAAAATATATTTAAATCTGATATTTGAGTGATAAATCATGTAGCACTGGGGAGACTTTTTATATATGTTATTACCTTGGTGCCAGAGGCATTGCTGCTGTGACTGCAATGTATTACCCATGTAGAGGCACTGAGGTGACCGCCAGTAGTAATCTTTCATATGGTGGCTACTAATGTCATCTTGTCTGATGTTGTCACTATTGCAACACTAAAAATCCTAGCAGCTCTCAATGAGTTTCAACACAAGTAGCTCTTATTGCTGAAAAGATTGGAGACCCCGGATCTAGGTGTACCGGTAAATCCTCGCTTATATTAAAACCCCATGGTTCAATTATCTCCAGATTTATAATTTACTCTGATTCTAATCTGCGCAGTTTCAAACACTGACATCTCTCTTTTTAATGTTTCTTTATCCTATCCACACCAAAAAACGCCATTAATGTCCAGTCATCCCCGTGATTCTCCTGGAAATGACGGGAACGTGGATATTTAGTGTCATCTTTACTGATGGCCCTCACATGTTCTAAAATGTGTTTCTTGATCTGAAAGATCAAACTGCCCATTAACCTCTGATGACCAGCGCATTCACTGTAGTAGAGCACATGGTCTGTCTTACAGGAGACATATTTTCTCATTTCAAGTGATTTCTTCCGGAATGCGGCATCATAGGCTGTTGTACCTGGACTATATTTACATGCCTTTTAACTATTTCAAGGGCAGAATCCAGCAGGTTCTTTACCTAGCCAAGAACCCTGTATCCTTGATTGAAAATGGCTTTGGACCGCTATGTCCTTAATGTTCTACTTCTACAGTATGTGATACTTGGTGTCTCACCTATATACTCTTTAACAGTCTCTTCACTTTTCACTTTTCAGAATCTCCCAATTCCTACATGATATTAGCAACCCTCTCAGATTCAATGTTGACGGTCATAATAATTTAATCCTATTGGGATTTACTTTCTCTTTATCCAAGGCTGTGGTTTAAGTGTCCCATACAGTAACCTCTTGCGATCTGTTGATTTAATCCTTTCCATAGCAGCTTTTATCAATATTTTAGTAGGATACTCCCTAGCCTTGAACCACTCCATCAAATTATTTTGGCCCTCATTAAGCTTGCCTTCCAACCTGCAATTTCTTTTTATTCTCAGCAACTCCGCATAGAGGATATTCCATTTCATATGATTTGGACGGCTGCTATGTGCATAGAGTACTGTGTACTATATACATACACACATATATATAGGAATAGCAAAGGATGAAGAGTCCATCATGTTCACCTGTTGTGGAGCACACTGCCCTGCAAAAGCCTAAAATAGCCAACATATTCCAAATTCAAACTTAATTTAGTTCAAAACAATTTCCAAGACTACATTGCAACATTTATGCCACAACTGCTGCCTACATGTGTAGGTGATGAGAACATGTGCAGAGTGATACGCTTACATCACAAGGGTTAAAAGGACCTTGTGCCCCTTTAAGGCTCAGAAGCTTCCAAATCCAGGATTCACCAGGATGGAGTGAACCGTGCTGGGATGAGAGGCAGTGTGGGTCCTCCCCCTTGTATTTAAAAGGCTCCCTTGAGCCAACGAGCTCTCCTGGTATGCACCTGAGCACCTGTTGAGTGGGACTGTGAACTGTGAAGACTTGGACAGCATTTCAGAAAACCCAGATGACTTTTCTCTGTTCTCTACTACTTCTGCCCTCTACTGATGAAAGTCTAAACCCAGAAGCATTTGTTTAGAGATAACAGTACTACCTGCACCAGCTTTGGTGAAAACCTATAGCAACTTTGAAATACGTGTGCTTCATTTACCAGGATGCAATTGTATGAACTGTGCTGGGGTGAGAGGCAGTTTGCTCCCCTCCCCCTCTTTGTAAGATCCAATATTGGGCAGAATTCCTTCTTCAGGTCTTTTTTCTGAACCACAAAATATTGTGAATATATCATTTTTTTTTTTTTATTTGACAGTTTTTACTGTGAAATACTTCAATGCAAGCCTTGCTTGTCAACTGGTTGGATACGGATACAGAAGGATACATCATTGCTGGAGTCTACAATTTTTTCCCCCAAATACAAGAGAGGAATTTCTACTCCACCAATTCCAGTAAACAAACACCAACTGAGGGGAAGGCCTTCATGGTGCCCACAGCTAAAAGTTCTCCAGAATTATAGGCAACGATGTTTGGGATGCTTTTATGGAGACAGTCAGTTCTGAAGATCTGCTCAGTAGAACAATGTGAAAGATAATTATTTCATCCATTAGAGATCCTCGTTGGGAGGCATACAGAAGATGTGGGTGTATATGAAGAGTGAGTCCCCATCATCTCAGCGTGATAAAGACAGAGATCTGTATCGCTTGCGTCTTATGGGCATATGTGGATAGCCCGATTCTCTCAAAGGAGACTGAGGGATTTGAGGCAGAGCCTAACCACCTCAGGACCGTTATCATGGCAGCAGCATTTCTTGCATGTGTTTCTTCCCCGAACCATCCTTGTAGGAAAACAAAGGTTAAGAGATTGCACCTGATTCTATTTGACGTATCTAACAGGGATCACAAAGCGGGAAGGCACCAAAGACTGCAGAGATGGTTCTGCAGCTGGAAACATCCTTAGTCTTTTTTTTTAGGGAGGCCAAAGAAGAATATCAATGTCAAAAACAACAGCATCAATCTGGGTAACATTAAGACTGCTGTACAGCCACTGATCAATGTTGTGCTGATGCCAACTGGATGAGACACTCCTGTACAATAGGAATGCTTTCTCAACGAAAGTGACGCTGATATGCACTTTGAAAGCTTTGATGCTGAAGGTGTACATGAATGGTGGTACTGGTGCCCCAATGTTGAGCCAGCTTTTGGTAATGAGCATGTTCGATTTGAGGTTTTCAGCGGTGATCAGGGGCATCAAATGGGACGATTGTGATGTCGCTTTCATTTTTTCCACCTTTTCTATCCTTATATATTTGGATCTGCCATTGTAGATTACTTGATTCTTATCGATTCTTTATAAGGCATCCACAAGGATAGATCCAAATACATAAGGCCAGGAAGAGGTGAAAGAGAAAACTAAATCAAACTCTTCATCCAAGGCAAGAATCTACAAAGCAAGGGCTGCCTTCATTCAGCTAGAGAAAATCTGGAGCTCCAAAGACCTAACACTGCAAACAAAGATCAGACTTTTTAATACCAACATAAAATCAGTCTTTCTGTTTGGAGCAGCAACTTGGAGGACAACGGTGACCACCACCAACAAAGTCTAGACCTACATCAACACCTGTCTGAGGAAAATCCTCCAGATCTGCTGGTCAAACACCATCATCAACAACGACGTATGGCAACATACTTTCCTACTACCTGCTCATGAAAAAAAACATGAAAGGACGCAGGGCACGGATAGTTCATACCTTCTGCAAGCTCACATCAAATATTACCAGGCAAGTCCTGACCTGCAGCCCTCAAGGGAAAAGGAAAACAGGAAGGCCAACAAACACTGGCACCAAGGCCTAAACGCTGCCTGCAAGGAGATGGGTTACACCTAGAATCAGACTGAAAGAAAGGCCCAGGACACAGATCGATGGAGTGTCCTGGTTGATGGCCTATACCTCAGGAGGGGTAGTAGGCGTAAGTAATTGTGGATGTCCTTTGGGGTTGTAGGAACTGTACCTGTGGAAACAGAGTATTTCCTGGTGGGTTTGAAAGAACTTTTCTTCTCCTTAACCCTTAGATCATCAACTGGCCTTGGAGTCTTGTTTCCTCTCTATCATTTAAGATCCTCTTTTTCCCCCATACAAAAGATGCTATCCTTCATAGAATGAGAGGGCTGACACACATATTTGGTGTGGGTCTGAAACAACTTTCTTTCTCCCAAAAAAGGGCATACTTAAAGGAAAAAACTACAAAAAAACGAGAAAACAAACTTTGCTCGCCAATCAGATATAAAAAGATCGAGTGAAAGCAGATAACAGATTTCTGTGAGACATTTCTCAGAGCAATAGGTGTCTTACCGGATCCCACTTAGAAGAGCAATTAAAAAGAACAGAATCTGCGAGGAACCTGCCTGTACAAGTCACTATGGGCAGTGGAAGCTCCTGGAATCTTAAAGGGAGAGCATGACATTTTTTTTAAACTCTTAATGTAAGCCAATTGAACTGCACTTTTCCTCCTCGCTTAGACATTAAGGCAGCAGTAGTGGAATTGATGCAACAATGTAGGAAAGTTTTTTTTTTTTTTTTTTTTTTTTTTTAATAGATGCTGTCTAAATTTGGAAAAAAGTACCTGTGTTGAGGTTCTTGAGGGTGTACCACAAAATCTGGATATGTTGGACTCTTCACCCTTTTCTAATCAAATATGGATATATTATTGTAATGCTTACGACGATCAATGAAGTTCCTAGGATGCAGAATTTCAGTATTCAATAACCTGATCACTCTTTTTACCCTGCCCAAGTTGAGTCTAACCAAATATTTGAAAGAATTAGAGGAGAATCTGCGCATGGCCAGCTCAGGAGTATGAACACAGTGGGGTCTTGTAAACTGTCATGGTCTTGCTTATACGGGAGGTGATGGAGTTTCCGGGACACAGACTGTCATCCGGGTGCTTCCGATGACACACCCGCTGTAAATGAAAACCCAGATTCAATCATGTGCCTGACTTCTGCACCAATAGGCCCCTTTCTTTGGTGTTTTCTGCATTTCACTTCTCTGCGCCTCTTCTTTATACCCTCTATCGTCCCCCTTTCTACAGGTCTGTACACATCCAAAAAATATATTTTAAATCTGTTATTAGACGTTATGCAGTAATATGACTAGAGTGCCTCTGTACTGCTTTATTTTTGACCTTTTGTGCCATCATCAAATGTTAACTGAAGTAAGAGAAGAGAAATACAGAGAATGTATTCTTAATTGGCATCATTGTTTTCTGGAGAGTGTAACCTGCTATCCCCTCCCCAGTGCTCCCTGCTTCTAGTTGTATGCATCTCACTCTCTGCCCCGCAGTAAGTGACAGGAGCCGCAGCATCCTCCTGGAACCCCCTGGACTCGAGGCTGCTACCGTGGCCTGCAGCTTTACTCTCCGGGTGCACAGAACTCCGCAAGGCCTTCATCGGGGTCAATCCCACACCTGCTGCCTGCACGCACCATCACTGAAGCCGTGACGACCATTCAGACACTTCGCGGAGTCTGATTTCCGCCAAGTAGTTCCAGATTACATGCCCCTTGTGCTGGAAGGCAGGATTCACTTGAGGTTCTGCCGACCCAGTGAGAAACTGTGTCCGGTTTCCATTCATAGCAGCGGCAAAAGCCCCTGATCCAAAGTATTGAAAAGAATAGGTCGTTCAGGAAAAAAGAACTAACAGTCAAGGGAGTCGTCCCCTCCTGGTCTCTGACCCGGTAGTAATTTAAAACTGACTTTGAAACATGACCCCAGCGTGCACTATATTCATGCCCTTACAGATACAAACATTGACAGATTTCTCAAAACCGGAACAGCAACAATGACTGTAAAACCATCAAAGTTACCCATGTCAGGGAAGTAGCTCCTGTTTACATTTCACATGTTTTACTTAATTCACTTTTGCAGGAGGGTTTACTGTTTCCAGGTGCTGCTTTTTTGCATCTTTTTATGCAGAATATTAACCTTGCATTGTGCATACTGGGTCGCCTGTACGTTTGTGATTGGCTGCTTGAAGCAGGTCACGATTGAGAGCGCTGGAGTCGAGGCTGGAGGCAGGGCAAGGGTCTCACAGCACCTTACATGCTCCTCCAATCCTTGGCCCCTCTGCAGAGAACAATGGGTGTCTAGGACACTTGTAATTAAGACTGTATGCAAGTGGGTGTGAAGGCAATACAAAGCTGCTGAAATATTGACAGTGCGACAGCAAATGAAAATACAGTACTTCTAGGTGAATAGATGTGTTGTGAGTAGGTGGAGATGGTGGAGTGAAGATGCAAGGCAATGCATGCCGAATGAGTGGGGTGGGGGGAGCGGTGCAGTGTGGAATACGCACATGGTGCATTACTGTGGGATGTGTCCGACTTTAATAACAGAAGGCCACTGAAAGGCAAACAGCAGTCGGGTGTTACAATGTGTGAGGCACAAGCTTTCGGTTACATGTTTTAAAGCCACACCCTTAACTGCAAAGGCCGCACCTTCGGAAAAAGATTCATAGATACGCTTATTGACCACTCCCCTTTCAAATGCACCCCCCCCCCCCAAATCAACCTTTTCACCAACTTCAAATCCTGCAGAGTCCTAATAATTAATTAACCTCATCTTGCATCATCTAGTGTCATTTCCAGGTTAACTTCTGTCGCCATTAACAATAATAAAAAACGTAAGATTGATTTTCAAATCTATAAAGAGATTATGAAGCAGGAGTATGAGGCCTGGAGATAATTACGCCTTGTGACATCCCAGCTGAGAGCTATCCTGCTGGTATCTTTAAAAGGGCACTTACCGACAAGATGCTTTAACACCTCTGGGACAAGCCCGCATACGATGTTGCTATGTATCTTCTACTGTTGTCGTTAGGATCAAGCTATCCCTTTATTTCGGGATAAAGGACAGGATGGCAGGTTCTGAGTTAGCGCAGGTCCCGGTGGAGGGGGTGGCAGGAGAGTGTGTAGATTACAATGGTCCCCATTACAACTTCAGGGTAAATCACCATTTTACAGAAAAATGCAAGCTTGAGCCCGGAGAGAGATTCTGAGCTTTTCGGTGATCATAGCGGCCAGTTTAGGCCAGGTATTGGCATGATAACAGTACCCAGAAAAGGCAGAATTGGTAATTTGGGCCGATTGTGAGCTACAGTGCTTCATAATAATAACAGTAATAATAAATAAGTGCCAGGTCCTCGTCAGGAGCCTGCCAGAGCTGTCAATGACAAAACCAACACAGCTACTAAGCATCACGTCCTACAAGTGTAAGAATAGCGACTATTCCAAGCCCCGAAGCTAAAAGAATAGCTTTGGCAGCTGGTATTAGTGATTTGATTTTAATGTATTTTGGAATATTAAACTGATGCTGTGTTCATCTCTAATTTAGACAAACACCACCATCATGTGGCAGATTGTCATAACTGCCGGTGTTGACAATTAAATGCCGATGCTGACAATTAAGTGATGGTGCCGAGCACTGGAAACCACCAGCTCAAATTGAGCACTGTTGAGTTACCTGGGTAAGATGAATGTCTGAGGGGGTGCTGGCTAGGGCTGCATGTGAAAGTGTGCTAGGGTTACTGGCCCGGCCCGGAATAGGCTTAATATTGTCAACATTCCATTTACGAACAGAGTCAGTACTTGTACAAACGAGCTTTTCCTTCAAGGATGTACCCTCACTTACAGCACTGGGAGGCAGCGATCGGCAGTGGCTTCTTCTGGACTTCTTCGCTAAACGAATACTAAGTGGAGAGATAGGAAAGGTTAGAAACAGCATCATTTCACATTCACCACCTTTCAAGAGCTTTCAGGTTGATGTAACATAAAGCACATTAATGGAAGTCTCTGTTTTCACTCTTTGATGCTGACTTGTACATTACTTGTTCCACCCATTACGCTGTTTGGCTTTGAGTTATGCCTGCTGGGACGCCCCCTTTACTTTATGCCACAGCAACCGACAGGGACATGTGCAAATCACCCCAGAAATTATTGTGGTTCTAACAACAAAAGACCAGCCTGCAGTAGAAGGACGTCTTACCGTGATTGCCAATGTTGTGGGAAGGGGCTATCAGAGTTTCCAAACATATTGAATTATTGCTTTTGTTCTGCCAAAATACAATGTTCACACCTGAGCACAAGTGGTAATAAAACACTATCTGTACCCCAACAACTTCACTGTAAACAAACTATATTAAAATCTGTGTAATGGGATTTATATGTGCCTTTCAGAAGCTCCCTTTTCCTCTCTTTGGTTAATTGTCCTACAATGCTTGAGTGTTTCCACCTTTAAGCTGCCCCTAAGCACTTGTGCCCCAATGGCTGCCTTACGGTGAGAAGGCCGTTGCGATGGTTTATGGGGCTCACCTGAGACTACTCGGTCACAGCTCTGGCTCCCTGAACTTAGGAGAGGTGACCTTGGCCCATCAGCCCTGGCTCAGATCCCATACTTTACTGACAGGGGTCCAAGCGCATGGGTGACTGGGTAACAGCTCTCCTTGCATTCCTGGTTCAGTGTGCTCTAGTAGTTTCTACTGCCTGGAATACTTTGCTACTATGGGACTGGAGCATCCGCACGGTAACAAACCACAAGCTCTCCAGTTTTCAAAACTCCTCCCTTTTAAATGCTGGTTCACTACAACCTGGAGTGATGGCTTCATATACTTCAGGCCCTGGCCTTCTACGGTCCTTGCAGCTATTCCTGTATCCGAAACATCTACAGCCAGTGGTGACGAGCTGATCATTACACCCACAGGGACAATCTAGGCCACCACTAAAGAAACAAGTTACTTACAATACACGAGGCACACTGCTCGGACAGGGACCTACCACAAGTCCTTTGGTCTGAGTGAGACAGGCTGGCTTTCACACGATAGCAAAAGGACGCGTGTTCCTATTGAGCCTTTGCATGGATGCCGTTTACAGAGCCAGCGTCCTTGTATCTCACGCAGTTTTCTGTAGTTCTTCCCATCTCTTACCACGGCATAACATTATTACTAGATTTATCTTTAACAATTAGAATGTTTTAGAAAAAAAGACACAACAATCTAATGTATTTGTGACCAACGAAAAATACTCTCCTGCGAGGTTGGTCTAATCAAGTGACCAGCTAAGAACAAGCAGGCCCTGGCCACGGATAAGTCTATTCCAGGCACCCGCAGGTGTCCTTGGGGGGCCAGTGGAAGGGAGGGGGGGGGGGGGGGTGGCTCACCTCATTATGGTCCTCCATGGCGTTGATCTGCTCCAGTTTCTTGGCCCAATATCTTGCCTCCTCCTCTGGGATATCTGAAGGAGACAAGACACTTTCAATCAGCCCCAGTGGTGTCAGGTGGAAGCGCACACACCTTGGATGCGGGAAGCAGCTGCTGGATGGCGGCTTCCTACAAGCAACGCTCCACTGTGTCGACAGCGATACAGTGCAAGACAGACAACACACAACAACTAGGTAAGACACCTGAGAAACACAGGTGTGAGAAGCAGTCATTGCAAAAGACTCAGCCACTCTAAGTCACTCAGGCTGCATTTTATTCCACCGTTTTTCGCCCTAGCCACTTCAAACAGAGATCAAGCATATGGACATTAGCCTTGGCCATCCTGGCAGCTGCCTTCAGAGTTCCTCCTGCAGCAGGACCAACGCTGCTCTGGACAAGGCTGGCTCCTGTCTGAAGTAGAATGGTGGGTGAAAATACGATGGACTTGAATGCTGCCTTGAATTAACTACTAGTGGCTGAGATAGAAATGCAGGCATTCAATCCATCACCTTTTTGTTTTGTCTGTGCTTGGGAAGCACAGCATAAGGCACAGACACAGTCAACAAGCGGTGCACTTCAGGGTCTGTTAGTTCAGGCAAGTACATGCAGGTCGGGGGTAACACTTATGTAAGGGATGAACTATGTTAGTTCTGATTATAATTTTGTGTGCACGAAACATAAAACTCAAATTTGTGATAAATTATGAAATAACCAATTAACTGTAATTTAAAAATAACACATGATGCGTGTCTATCCCAAGGATCCTCGGTGACAGTTCAATTTCAAATGAAAAAAACTTACAGTAAGAACTGCAGAGCGTACATCTGTATCAAGCCTAGTTGGGATGCATCCTTTGTCTAATCCTATCCGCCTGGTAATCTTACTCCACAAATGCAGCCTCCATCTTTCAGTGCCCCCCCCCCCCCGCAACACTCCAAACATCAGCACTACTTCAAGTCTGAAAGGCATTCTGAACACTGCCTAACTGCATTTACTCAAGATGATGGCAGTACCGCGTGTGCTCCCTTAAGAAAGCCTGGGATAAACGTGCGCAACCCACATTTGATGGGGGGCTCACCACGGCGGAAGTGCAAACCCTAGTGCCCAATGACTGGCTGCATGGGGGATGGGAGGACCCTGCATCCAGGGCGGCGGCCATCCCACAGGCACTACCGGAGAGGATTCAGGGCGGTGCTGCAGACGTGAAGGTCTAGCTGGGGCCAAAAGATGGCGCTCGAGACTCCCCTCTGGAGGGGCCGCTGGCTGGCTCACATGGCCTGACTGGAGGGGTTTTGTGGTTGGGATCCGATCAGACTATTAAAGGTGGGAGATGTATGGGATGGTACACACATGACGTCCTTTCAGGAGCTCCAGGCAGAATCCAACCTACATAAATCACAGTTTTACCACTAGATACAAGTGCATCATGCCCTCTCTTACCACCAAGAGTCGCTTTCTGAGGCTCCTCAGTACAGCCCACTTATGGCACAGCTGCTAATGGGCCCTTCAGAGAAGGAAAGGATATTGCAGATTTACAAATCGCTGGTTTCTCCTGCCCCTCACTTAATGCTGAGTCTACAACCGTGGCAGAAAGGGCGACTGGTACCACTGGACAACAGTGACCGGAGGGATGTGTGCATGGCCCCATGTCACCTGGTCATCTCGGTGTGACCACGCCTTATAAAACGTAAATACCTTTATCTCTCTTACCTCATCACTCAACTGTGGAAACCCACAGACTGCGACAACCCTAAACACTCCTGATGTCCATGACTGGGGAGGAGGGGGGGCAGAATCTTCTTTCACAAGGTATGGGGGGGGTTAGGGGGGAAGGTCAATGCTTAATTTGTAAATAAAAACGTGCAGGTGCCCAAAGCTCTCCTTTGAGAGACACGGCTGCTAAATTTAAATGTGCGAGCGCTGAATGCTGAGGCAGCGTAATCCTAAAGCCATCTCAGGCCTCTTTAATCCATTTATAGCCGCTCCCTACCCCGCCAGCTCCCTCTTGCAGCTTTCTGCTTTCTCCCTTTGTGACGCTTTTTCGTTTTTCTCTCCCTCCGCTTTTCCCAGATGTGTGTTTTGCTCACACTAAGCCATGATGCAGAAAACATCAAAAATAAGTGCTGATGCTACGCACCAGAAACCACCAGCTCAAATTAAGCACTGATGGGGGTGCTTTATTATAGTGAAGTAATGGCAAACACTTTTTGCCACTCTGGTGAGAATGCTTTATACCCTAACAGACCCCTCATCAAGGCATGCCCTACTCGGTATCCTACACAACCTGGGAGGTCCCCGAGGTGATCGCACCCTGGTTGGGAATGGTACAGTGGATACGAAGGGAGATATTGCTAAACACTGCACCTCCACAGGTCCCCCCTCCAAGACTGAATGGTGCTCTGGAATGGACTGGTGCTTGAAACAGGAAGAACCAGTATACACCACAAGAAGTTTTTCTCAACAACAGGCCAAGATCTGGGGAAAGGGTGGGCCTAGTATGACGGGATAATCGTTACTGGGTGGCAACATCACCATATATGGATTATTAATGTCCAGGGAGTGGTTTTACAATTATTCACTATGTGCAAAGTACTGTTTTGCTCATGTTCAAAATACAAAAATGTTGTTATAAAAAAAAAAAAGTGAAAACAAAAAACATTAAAAACCAACAAAGTGGTGTCACAATCTTCCTTAGGAGAAGCCACCCTCTCCCTCTACAACTCCCCTCCAGTGGAACCGACATGCTCAGAAACCATAATGCAATTAAAAAACACTGACTCCTCATTTATTTAATCTCTCACAGAATTACCTGCCCTTGCCTCTGCTGTGAGGCTGGTACACGCCCACCCCTGGCAGACCTACACCTCTTCTAACTGCTGCCCTCTACTCCTACTGTGCGGTTCCCGCTCTCCTCTAACTTTTCTTTTTCTCTGAAACTGACCTAAGACCGTGGCCTTCTGTTTTCATTGACATTTCTTGATGTACCTGATAACCGTCTACGTTAAGTGTTGATGCATTATGTTCCTTGCATGTTACCTCTATTTCCACGTTTTAAATAAACACTAAACAGTGTTGACATCGCAAGTGTGGCATTTAATAAAAGTGCAAAATAAAAGCAAAAAAATATATAAATGAGATAATAAAGCTACTTAGCTCCCATCAGCAGACAAAACTATCAGTATCTGCAATTCATTCAAAACAGATTTATATTTCAAAGTTGCATCAAAATTTGTACTTAAGCCATCAGGGCAAAGACATTTCAAAAATTAAATCTAGCGTCTTTCTCTGCCTGCCGTAATCCTCTGTTTCGAGTCAACAGGTAACAATCTAAAGCTTTTCATGTTACCAGCACCGTGGGCCGCAGGAAATGAGGTGCTGTATGGCAAATCAAGTACTCTATGGGATGTGCTCAGCAAATCTAACTTAACTCGTGGATGGAACTATCCAAATGTATTGTTTGTACTCACATAAAAATACTGAGCTTACAAAGGCTGAGATACAGTCCAAAAAGTTAACTCATGAAAAATTATTTATTTTCCACTTTTTTCAAATACACTGTGGCGTTTAATGCAAAATATTCAGACTTTACAATGTCTGAGCTATAACATCCATTCGGTAATGGAACCATTTTATTGACTTTTCTCTACAATAAAGTGGCTTTAAGTAAAGAATTTCCACATCTGGGTGCTATTGGTGCACTGTATCATTGCTGCAGATGCCAGGCTTTGCAGAATAGTGCGGATTTGCCAGTAATCACTGATATTAATTAATACAATTCAAGCATTTAAATCCTCATTCAGTTTTTTTCCATTTGATGACCAGATAGAAAGGTTCCTTTTTAGGTCACGCATAGCAGTGCGCAGCAAGCGCTGCTTTTCTGACGTGTTGGTACGTATCTGGGCTTTTAATCACGCCTACCGCACGCCCATCCCTTTCACTAGTCCGTGGGTTTGCCTTACAAAAATCCTTTGTTATCATTGGCAAATGCTTTGCATTTGTCCCTCCTCGGGGCGGTTTTGTTACTGCCTTTGCCATCACCCCCGTTACATGAATAATCGCACTTCTGCCAATAAGTTTGACTGTACGCAAACTTTTTTCTTTTTGTGTGTCTCCTTCCTGCTCGTGGTGGCCGTGGCGCCGTGAATAGGCAAATAGAATACTTTGATCTCAATGCAGCTCTAAAAAAAAAAAAAAAAACAGGTGGCCTTGAACACAATGTGCCCCTTAGGTAAAAGCTACAAAAACAGAAGAGCAGGTCCAACTTGCCCAAAATTCAAATATTTCAATAAGGGAATAATAAACCTTCTCAGAGGGAACCAAAAGTGACTGCAAAGCATCGTAAGGTGTAGGGTGTCCTGCGGAGACGTATTGTCGCAGCCACAGGGACCCAAGGAGCCGGGCTGGCTCCAACCACTGGGAGAGGCCAATAAGTAATGCAGCATACAAATTTTGAACCTAGTCAACAAAAATCTGTCTCTAAAAGAAACAGGGTTTCATAGTCTGAACCGTTTTTACAAACGTAGCCCCCAATCTCTGGGGAAAGCTACTAATGGCTGCATTGCCCTTAACAACCACTTTTTTCTTGTTAGCAATCAGGGGCTTGCAACTTCTACTCAGATCGAACAGAACCCCAAAGAAGGAAAAAGCCGGCACTTTGGCCAAGATGTGATTACGCACCTGAAAAGATATGGTTCTAATAGACCTCAGGCCCACTGCCATAGCGTAAGATTTATTGAAATCAACTGAAAGACCCAGGCTGCCCATAAATTCCACTATCAGGGCATGTAAAACACACAAGTACACACTGTTTTGAATACACTGCACCATGCCCATGGGGCTACCTTGGGCACACCTTAGGGGTGTCTCATGTTCTAAAAAGGAAGGTTTGGGCCTGGCAAGTGGGTGCACTTACTTGCCAGGCTGACATGGCAGCTTAAAACTACAGACACTGCAATGGCAGGTCTGAGACATGTTTATAGGGCTACCCATGTGGGTGGCAAAATCAGTGCTGCAGGCCCACTAGTAGCATTTGATGTACAGGCCCTGGCCACACATGGTGCACTATATTAGGTCTTACTAGTACATCAAATATGCCAATCGTGGACATCCAATCATAATCACAAGTTACACAGGGAGCACTTGCACTTTAGCACTGATCAGCAGGGGTAAAGTGTCCAGAGCACCAAAACAGCAAAAACGAAATTCAGCACACAAAAATACAAGAGGCAGGGGCAAAAAGACATGGGAGATAATGCCAAAGATGCCAGGTTTAACATTACTATAATATAATACATTTATGGTGCAGCATACACACATTTATATTTTGGCATCTTTAACCAACCCTCTTTTATTCACAGAAAAAGAAAGTGTGACTGACTGCAAATTTGCCCTGGGCAGGTACCTGTATTTTTGTGAAAGATTTTTAACCTGCAATTCTCAAACAGAAACTTTAAAGCTGTAATTTTCAATATTAGCACTTTCTTACCACAGCAGCACAAAGCTATTTCAAGAAAGGATTGTAGTGCCAAAGACTAACAAAAGATTCATGAACCCTTTGTATACTATTTAAATGATAGAAAATTACCCAGTAAAAAGGGTACTCAACATCTGGCCCATGATCTCTGTTCCACCCTGTGGGTACATGTAGAAGCATCACTATTAAAAGAAATGCCATTGTTTAGAACGACATAAATACAAACCTGATCCTTAAATGAGACAGCGTAAATAGTGTGTGACCCCCTGTGTAATACCTACATACCACAATATTATGCATTTGATCTACTCACTAGACATCAAGGGAAACACAGCATAATGCCTATGGGAAAATATAAAAGGAATATAAGTATTCACAAGGATTGGTGAAGGTGAACTTTGGGAGCATTTGAAACTCTTAACCCTTTTTGAATGCTTTTTTACATCAACTAAGAACAAGATGTGGAGTAGTGACCAAGTCAGGATGGGGACCTGGTTTTGAATCCAGCTTGGTGATTGTGCAGTTCGGGGCCAATCATTAAATCTCTGATGATGCCTTAATTGAATTAAACTGTGTGTAATTCAAAGATTTAAGCCCTCACTTGATGTATGCAATCTTGCTTCAACTCCTATCACTCCTCATGTAATAAAAAGCTCAGACTATTCCCCAAAACCGCGATCATTTAATATCTGCAAGATGGTACAGGGAGAGGCTTGTGTGTGTGTTCGAAGAAAAACAACTTTTAACACTCAGAGCCCAACACCAGATGGCGGGATATGCACAGCATGTGTTTCTGCAGCTATACACACATATATACACATATATACACATCCCCAACAGGCAGTGCTTAATTTGTATGAAAAAGAAGTGGTGCAAGGGCCCTTGCCAAAAGACCACTGCGGTTTGCACCACTCACTGCTCCCACTAGCACTGCCAGTCACAGTAATGTCACTATTATCCATCACACTCATAGACGTGCAACAATTCAGTTAAGTGGCAGGTATTAGTGATGTTAATGTATATTTAATTATTAAAGGCCAGCCGTTGTGCTCCTCAAAAAAAAAGACAAACAGCGTCACCATGTGGCAGACTGCCTTAAGAGCAGGTGCTGACAAAGTGCGGGTGCCTAGCAACGGAAACCACCGTCTCAAATTAGGCACTGCCGATAGATAGATAGATAGATAACAGTTGCTGAGACATGAGCTCAAGGCCCCACTCTATTCCCAGCTTTTCTCTACCTGTTTTAATACAATACACAGAGAATGATACTGGATCAGAAGGACTTGAAAGTTTATTCCTACAGCTGAGACCTGTGAACACCAAACACCTGCCCCTCTCATCAACCTCTCACTTCCGGCCGTGCTTCTCAGTTGTGTATTTCTGAGCTGCCTCGTCATTTCCAGTCTCAAGGTGGCTCCTCGAAGTAGTAACGACGGACAGGTGAGCCAGTGTCTCCTCACTTGATGCGAGCCACGTCACTGTGAGGCCTTGCAGCGAATCTGTGAGAGGACCATGTCCACGGCATGCCCCCGGGGCCGGCTTTAGGGCAGTGCGATCAGCGCACCGCATTGGGCGCTGACCTTGGGGCGCTATGTCCTGACAATTTTTTGTGGTTTTAAACACACCTGCTGCAGAGTTCCTAGTAAGTTCCACAATTTTCAGGAAATAATAAAAACAAGATAACTCTGGTGATTAATGTTCCTGCTGGCGAGAGATCAGAGTTTTGTCTCATCCTAAAGTGCTGCGGAGGGTTAATAAGCCTCCTGCAAAGAACGTGGACCAGGCAGATTACATAATCGGATTTTATGTAGATAGCTCAGTACGTTACTCCTTTAGTTACTGAGATTATTTTGTGACTTGCATTTCATAAATTACACGCCTAAAATAGCACAGTGAGCTATGACCTTTGAAAGAGGTGCATGCAAACTGCGAGGTATAGTTTAGAAGGTTATGATTTCTATAGAAATCTTTCCTTATCCTAATGTTGCTAAAAAGGGTTTGTCTTGGTAGAAATAATTTCTAACTAGTAAAGCTAACATTAACCATGTGTTTCATTTTAAACCCACAATGTGTGCTTCTTCAGACCAAACTCTCTTAAAATATAGGATCTAACAGTAAGGATGGCATGTGACTCCTACACCCTGTAGTCGTCACTGTTTTATGTGACATTTCCTGTACATTGATTTACACATGTATGGTTCATTGTCTCTCTATGAAGTATGTGTGTTGTAAAGTGCTTTGAAACACTACACTGGTAGGAGTAGCAGTATAAAAAATAAAATGCATGTGAGAGTGGGGATACGAGGAGCGCTCTTGGGAGGGTGGCGGTAACTGGTGGCACCAACATTGATTGTGGCACAGGGCCCCCCCAGTGCTAAAGCCGGCCCTGCATGCAGCACCGTAAGGGAACCCTGCACCGGAGGTGCTGAGGGTACAGACTCCATCAGTGTTAGAAATGGGGTTTTTGGTTGGCAGTCAGGTTACCCCCTGTCCAAGCAAAAGCCCTCACTCTAGTCAGGGTAAGTCACACACAACCCAAGATTATCCTGTGCCCACTCTCTGGTAGCTTGGCACGAGCAGTCAGGCTTAACTTAGAAGGCAATGTGTAAAGTATTTGTGCAATAAATCATACAATACCACCATATAGTACCACAAAAATACACCACACAGTGTTTAGAAAAATATATAATATTTATCAGGATAGTTGTAGGTAAAAAAAAAAAAAGAATAAAGTTGCAATGTGAAATTGTAGAGATATCACTGAAAAGTGATATAAAGTGTCTTAAGTCTTTAAAATGTAAACAAAGTCTCTTTCAAGCACAAGTACCTGGTTTGGAGTGGAAAATCTCCTCAGAGGGCCACAAAAGAAGAGATGCGTGGAAAAAGGGTGTGTGCGTCGATTTCTCCCCAGCACACACGGACTTGCGTCGTTATTTTTCACGCGGGGAAGTCGTGCGTGGTTTTCCGGCGCGCGGACAGTCTCTTTCTGTAGATCGCGGGGATTACCAGATGTCCCGGGTCTGTGCGTGGATTTTCCTGCTTGTTTTCCGGCTGCGCGTCGTTCTGCGGGGCTGCGCGCCGAAATTACGATCTCACGGCAGGCGTTGCGTCGATTTCTCCTTTAGAGGTCGGGCGGCGCTGTCCTTGCGAAGCCGTGCGTCGAAGTTCCGGTCGTCCCGAAGGCGTCGCGTCGATCAGCGTGGGTGTGCGGCGTTTTTCTCGCCGCGGAACAAGCTGTGCGTCAAAATTTTCGGCGCACGGAGCGTCCAAGTGAAAAAGAGAAGTCTTTTTGGTCCTGAGACTTCAGGGAACAGGAGGCAAGCTCTATCCAAGCCCTTGGAGAGCACTTTCACAGCCAGACAAGAGTTCAGCAAGGCAGCAGGCCAACAGCAAGGCAGCAGTCCTTTGTAGAAAGCAGACAGGTGAGTCCTTTGAGCAGCCAGGCAGTTCTTCTTGGCAGGATGTAGTTTCTGGTTCAGGTTTCTTCTCCAGCAGGTGTCTGATGAGGTAGGGCAGAGGCCCTGTTTTATACCCAAATGTGCCTTTGAAGTGGGGGAGACTTCAAAGAGTGGCTAAGAAGTGCACCAGGTCCCCTTTCAGTTTAATCCTGTCTGCCAGGGTCCCAGTAGGTGGTGTGGCAGTCCTTTGTGTGAAAACAGGCCCTCCACCCTCCCAGCCCAGGAAGACCCATTCAAAATGCAGATGTATGCAAGTGAGGCTGAGTACCCTGTGTTTGGGGTGTGTCTGAGTGAATGCACAAGGAGATGTCAACTAAGCCCAGCCAGACGTGGATTGTAAGGCACAGAAAGATTTAAGTGCAAAGAAATGCTCACTTTCTAAAAGTGGCATTTCTAGAATAGTAATATTAAATCCAACTTCACCAGTCAGCAGGATTTTATGTTACCATTCTGGCCATACTAAATATGACCTTCCTACTCCTTTCAGATCAGCAGCTACCACTTCAATACTGTATGAGGGCAGCCCCAATGTTAGCCTATGAAGGGAGCAGGCCTCACAGTAGTGCAAAAATGAATTTAGGAGTTTTACACTACCAGGACATGTAAACTACACAGGTACATGTCCTGCCTTTCATCCACACAGCACCCTGCTCTAGGGGTTACCTAGGGCACACATTAGAGGTGACTTATATGTGGAGAAAGGGGAGGTTTAGGCTTGGCAAGTACTTTTAAATGCCAAGGCGAGGTGGCAGTGAAACTGCACACGCAGGCCCTGCAATGGCAGGCCTGAGACAAGGAAAAGGGGCTACTTAAGTGGGTGGCACAACCAGTGCTGCAGGCCCACTAGTAGCATTTAATCTACCGGCCCTATGCACATAAAGTGCACATTACTAGGGACTTATAAGTAAATTAATAGTCCAATCAGGTATGATTTCAAGGTTACCATGTTTTAGGGGAGAGAGCATATGCACTTTAGCACTGGTTAGCAGTGGTAAAGTGCGCAGAGTCTAAAAGCCAGCAAAAACAGTGTCCAAAAAGTGGAGGGAGGCAGGCAAATCAGGTCTAACATGTGTGTCCCCCAGCTGAAAGTGGGGAGAGCTACCCGACCTCCTGGGAGCTCTCATCGCTAAGGCGGAAGTATCTGGAGAGACCATCAGCATTGGCGTGGTCAACCCCTGGGCGATGTTCCACCGTAAAGTCCATCCCCTATAGGGAAATGGACCACCTCAAGAGTTTTGGATTCTCACCCCTCATCTGCATGAGCCATCTGAGGGGCCTGTGGTCTGTCTGAACCCGGAAGTGAGTCCCAAACAGGTAGGGTCTTAGCTTCTTCAGTGCCCAGACCACAGCAAAGGCTTCTCTCTCAATAGCACTCCACCTCTGTTCCCGTGGTAATAGCCTTCTGCTAATAAAGACTACTGGTTGGTCTAGGCCCTCCTCATTTAGCTGTGCTAGGACTGCCCGTATGCCATGCTCTGAAGCGTCTGTCTGCACGATAAATTCCTGGGAGTAGTCAGGGGCCTTGAGCACGGGGGCGGTGCACATGGCTTCCTTCAGGGCGTCAAAGGCTTTCTGACAAGCCTCTGTCCAATTCACCAACCTAGGTTGTTTCTTGGAAGTGAGTTCTGTCAAGGGTGACACAATGGTACCATAGCCCTTGACAAATCTGCGGTAGTATCCTGTGAGGCCTAAAAAGGCTCTCACCTCAGTCTGAGTTCTAGGTGGTTGCCAGGCCTTGATAGTTTCAATCTTGGCCTGGAGTGGCTGCACCTTGCCACCACCCACTAGGTGTCCCAAGTACACCACGGAACCCTGCCCAATCTGGCACTTACTAGCCTTGATGGTCAGGCCTGCCTGTTGCAGGGCCTGAAGCACCTCCTTGAGGTGAAGCAGGTGTTCTTCCCAGCTGGAGCTGTAGACAGCGATGTCATCCAGGTAAGCTGCACAGAAGGCATCCTTGCCAGCTAGGACCCCGTTAACCAACCGTTGGAAGGTAGCGGGGGCATTTTTCAATCCAAATGGCATCACCCGGAACTGGTAATGGCCATTAGGGGTTGAAAATGCAGATCTTTCTTTAGCCCCCTCAGTCAGGGCGATCTGCCAGTACCCTGAAGTAAGATCAAACGTACTCAGGAACTTGGCAGCGCCCAGCCTGTCAACGAGCTCATCAGCTCAGGGGATGGGGTGAGCATCAGTCCGTGTGACTGAGGTGAGACCCCGGTAGTCCACACAGAACCGGAGTTCTGGCTTCGCACCTGGGGCAGTAGCCTTAGGGACCAACACCACTGGGCTGGCCCAGGGACTACTGGATTTCTCGATAACCCGTAGAGCTAACATCTTGGAGACCTCCTCCTTGATGCTGGCCTTCACCTTATCCGATAACCTGTAAATTTTGTTCTTCACAGGGAGACTGTCACCGGTGCCAATGTCATGAACACAGAGGTGGGTCAGTCCAGGAGTAAGGGAGAACAGGGGGGAGAACTGCTCCAACAGCTCATAGCAGTCTCCTTTCTGGTTTAGAGTCAGGGAGTCAGAAAGAATGACCCCGTTCACTGACCCATCACCTTCTTGGGCAGAGAGGAGGTCGGGGAGAGGTTCACTCTCCTCTTCCATTCCTTCATCTGTGACCAGAAGCATGTTGATCTCCGACCTCTCAAAATGAGCCTTTAGGCGGTTAACATGGAGCACCCTTAGGGGGTTCCTAGGGGTTTGGAGGTCCACTTGGTAAGTGGCCTCCCCTTTCCGCTCCTTTACTTCAAATGGGCCAGACCAGCGGTCCTGGAGAGCTCTGGGCTCTAATGGCTCCACTACCCACACTTTGTCTCCAGGTTGAAACTCTACCAGGGTGGCCTTCTGGTCATACCAGAGTTTCATTACCTCTTGACTGGCCTCAAGGTTACTTTGGGCCTCTTTCCAGAAGCGGTTCATCTGGTTGCGGAGGGCCAACATGTAGCTGACCACATCCTGAGGGGGTGCCTTTGGAGCTTTCTCCAATCCCTCCTTGACAATGCTTAAGGGTCCCCTGATAGGGTACCCATAGAGAAGCTCAAAGGGACTGAACCCTACCCCCCTCTGGGGGACCTCTCTGTAAGCAAAGAGAAGGCATGGTAAGAGGACGTCCCACTTACGCCTCATGGCCTCAGGGAGGCCACCAATCATGCCTTTCAAGGTCTTGTTGAATCTCTCCACAAGACCATTAGACTGGGGGTGATAGGGTGTGATGAACTTGTAGGTTACACCACACGCATCCCACAGAGACTTCATGTACGCAGACATGAAGTTAGTGCCTCTGTCAGACACTATCTCCTTGGGGAAACCCACACGGGTAAATATCCCCATCAGAGTTCTGGTCACCACTGGTGCAGTTACGGTCCTCAGAGGGATTGCCTCTGGGTAACGGGTGGCATGGTCCACCAAAACCAGGATGAACCTGTTGCCTAAGGCAGTTTTGGGGTCCAATGGACCAACAATGTCGATGCCCACCCTTTCAAAGGGGGTGCCAACGACAGGAAGTGGAATCAGGGGGGTTTTAACCCTTTTTCCTGCTTTACCACTGGCCTGGCAGGTAGGACAAGATCTGCAAAATTTATCCGAGTTTGTCCTCATTCTGGGCCAATAAAAGTGGGTGACAAGCCTGTTAAAGGTCTTGCCTTGCCCCAAATGTCCTGCCAGGGGAATGTCGTGAGCCAGACCCAGTAGGAAGGTTCGGTAACACTAGGGGACCACCAGCATACGCGCTGCCCCAAAGGCCAGAACCTTAGGCTCACTGTAGAGGAGATCATTCTCCCAATATATGTGGTGATCGCCAGAGGCTTCACCTGCCGCCTGGTTTGAGGCTTGTTTCCTCAGACCTTCCAGAGTGGGACATTCTTTCTGCGTCTTGCAGAATTCCTCCCTGGTGGGTCCACCCTCAACTTGCCAGCCAGCAAGCTCAGGTAAGTCACCTAGGGTGGCAATGTCTTCCCCAGTTGGCTCGGGAGCCTCCTCCTCAGGAGCCCCGTCAGCCACTGCGGGAACTTCTGGGGCCGGTTTCCCGTGCCCCTTGCCCCTCCTCTTGGCAGCTCTCTGGGCCATTGTTTCAGGCTCCAGACGCCCTTGACTTCCCTCTCGGTCAGCCATGGACCGTGTGGTCATGCAGACCCACTCAGGTAACCCTAACATCTCCAGGTGAGACCTGAGCTCCACTTCTTTCCAAGCAGTATGCTCAAGATCATTGCCTAACAGACAATCTACAGGCATGGCAGGACTCACAGCTACTTTCAGAGTACCAGAGACCCCCCCCACTCAAAGGGAACCAGAGCCACTGGTAGGTGACTCTCACGATTGTCAGCGACTATGACCTGGTGGAAATGTATTAGGGACTATCTGCTCTGTTGACCCCAGCTGACTCTTGATAGTAGTCATACTGGCTCCTGTGTCACGCAGAGCCTCCACCTTCTGCCCATCAATGGTGACCCACTGCCTGTACTTGGAAGTATTTTGGGGCATGTGGGCTTTGGGCACCATTTCTCCTTCTCCCAGGGACACTAGGGAAATCTCTACCTGTTCCCCAAAGCTATCTGGGTCCATCTCCCCCCCGAGCGCTACACTAGTCAACCCAGGTGCCTGTCCGGTAGTGGACGGTGCTCTCTTGGAGCACTGGGGGTCGCCTTTATAGTGACCATACTGGTAACACTCCATGCATTTGGGGTTGGATTTTCCTGACCTGTCATATGTCCCTGGCTTTTTCCTAAATCTGGAAAAGGAAGGGTTGCCACCCCCTCCCTGGGAATTCTTTTGGGGGCCTTTGGAGAGTTCCTTATCTGTAAGTTTATCTCCCCCCTCCTTCTTCTGCTGGGAACCCTGACCACCTTTGTGGGTGTCCCCCACAGGTACCTTCTTGGACACTATGGTGCTAACCCAGAGGTCCGCCTCCTCAGCAAGCTTCCTGGGATCAGTCAGCTTACTATCCACTAAGTGCTGGCGCAACTCTGTATAAGTAGTATTAAGCATATGCTCTCTCAGAATCAAGTCATATAAACCTTTATAATCAGCTACTTTGTTGCCCCGCACCCATCCATTCAGTGCCTTACTGGAGAAGTCAAAGAAATCTACCCATGTTTGTGTGGTTTGTTTGGTGCTGTCCCTGAACCTCTGACGGTATCCCTCAGGGGTCAGCCCAAACTTGGCAAGTAAAGTGGCTTTCTGAAGTGGGTATGTGTTTTGATCAGGTTGATCCAATGTGAGGAGTGTATCCCTCCCCAATGGCGGTACATAACCCCACATAGCTACCCCCCATTGCCCTTCAGGAACCTCATGAGCCCTTAGTGCAACTTCATAAGCAGCTAACCATTTATCTATGTCATCTCCCACCACAAAACTGGGCACCACATTTTTGGGTATACGAACCTTCGTTTCTCCAGCAGGTCCTGTAAGTATGCTGCCACCATTATTGTTGGATTCAGACTGTTTTGCCTTGAGGTCCAGCTCCTTGAGACTCAGTTCATGAGCCAATAACAGTTTCTTTTCAGCCAAGGCTCTCTCAGCTGCTATCTGTTGGGCTGCTCTTTCAGCCTCAGCTTGCTTGGCTTCTCTTTCGGCCCTTCTCTCCTTCTGTTGAGCTTCAATTTTCAGTTTTGCCATTTGCAATTGGAACTCCCTTTCCTCTCTCCTTTCCTCTGCGGTCAGGCTTTGCACAGAGACACTGCTCCCTGGTCTGGAAGGGGGCACAATTGCAGTGGTAACACCATCCACAGATAGTGAAAAATCCTCTGAGGGGCCATTTTCTGGCTCCTCTTCCTCATCATCCTCTAAATAGGCTTCTGCCCAGGCCCTCAGCGCCACTTGAAAGTCCTCCTTTTTGGAGGCCCATTGGGAGGGTACCCTCATTGCCCTGCAGAATCCTCTTAGTTGTTTGACCGTATATGTATCCAACCGGACTAGGTCAAAGTCTCCTATCTGAGACCCAGTCAGAGACATGTTGAGTGAGGATTTAGTTTTTGAAAATTGTCAGGAAAAACGAATTTGCAAAAAGGGATAAAAATCAAGTTGACCTTCAACTGTGGGTAGGTAGTGAAATACTTAGCTACTGTATGTCACTGCACAAATACAAGTCCTATCCTCACCGCTGATCACCAATGTTAGAAATGGGGTTTTTGGTTGGCAGTCAGGTTACCCCCTGTCCAAGCAAAAGCCCTCGCTCTAGTCAGGGTAAGTCACACACAACCCAAGATTATCCTGTGCCCACCCTGGTAGCTTGGCACGAGCAGTCAGGCTTAACTTACAAGGCAATGTGTAAAGTATTTGTGCAATAAATCATACAATACCACCATATAGCACCACAAAAATACACCACACAGTGTTTAGAAAAATATATAATATTTATCAGGATAATTGTAGGTAAAAAAAAAAAGAATAAAGTTGCAATGTGAAATTGTAGAGATATCACTGAAAAGTGATATAAAGTGTCTTAAGTCTTTAAAATGTAAACAAAGTCTCTTTAAAGCACAAGCACCTGGTTTGGAGTGGAAAATCTCCTCAGATGGCCACAAAAGAAGAGATGCGTGGAAAAAGGGTGTGTGCGTCGATTTCTCCCCAGCACACACGGACTTGTGTCGTTATTTTTCACGCGGGGAAGTCGTGCGTCGTTTTCCGGCACGCGGACAGTCTCTTTCTGTAGATCGCAGGGATTACCAGATGTCCCGGGTCTGTGCGTGGATTTTTCTGCTTGTTTTCCGGCTGCGCGTCGTTCTGCGGGGCTGCGCGTCGAAATTACGATCTCACAGCAGGCGTTGCGTTGATTTCTCCTTTACAGGTCGGGCGGCGTTGTCCTTGCGAAGCCGTGCGTCGAAGTTCCGGTCGTCCCGAAGGCGTCGCGTCGATCAGCGTCGGTGTGCGGCGTTTTTCTCGCCGCGGAACAAGCTGTGCGTCAAAATTTTCGGCGCACGGAGCGTCCAAGTGAAAAAGAGAAGTCTTTTTGGTCCTGAGACTTCAGGGAACAGGAGGCAAGCTCTATCCAAGCCCTTGGAGAGCACTTTCACAGCCAGACAAGAGTTCAGCAAGGCAGCAGGCCAACAGCAAGGCAGCAGTCCTTTGTAGAAAGCATACAGGTGAGTCCTGTGAGCAGCCAGGCAGTTCTTCTTGGCAGGATGTAGTTTCTGGTTCATGTTTCTTCTCCAGCAAGTGTCTGATGAGGTAGGGCAGAGGCCCTGTTTTATACCCAAATGTGCCTTTGAAGTGGGGGAGACTTCAAAGAGTGGCTAAGAAGTGCACCAGGTCCCCTTTCAGTTCAATCCTGTCTGCCAGGGTCCCAGTAGGGGGTGTGGCAATCCTTTGCGTGAGAGCAGGCCCTCCACCCTCCCAGCCCAGGAAGACCCATTCAAAATGCAGATGTATGCAAGTGAGGCTGAGCACCCTGTGTTTGGGGTGTGTCTGAGTGAATGCACAAGGAGCTGTCAACTAAGCCCAGCCAGACGTGGATTGTAAGGCACAGAAAGATTTAAGTGCAAAGAAATGCTCACTTTCTAAAAGTGGCATTTCTAGAATAGTAATATTAAATCCAACTTCACCAGTCAGCAGGATTTTATGTTACCATTCTGGCCATACTAAATATGACCTTCCTACTCCTTTCAGATCAGCAGCTACCACTTCAATACTGTATGAGGGCAGCCCCAGTGTTAGCCTATGAAGGGAGCAGGCCTCACAGTAGTGCAAAAATGAATTTAGGAGTTTTACACTACCAGGACATGTAAACTACACAGGTACATGTCCTGCCTTTCACCCACACAGCACCCTGCTCTAGGGGTTACCTAGGGCACACATTAGAGGTGACTTATATGTGGAGAAAGGGGAGGTTTAGGCTTGGCAAGTACTTTTAAATGCAAAGGCGAGGTGGCAGTGAAACTGCACACGCAGGCCCTGCAATGGCAGGCCTGAGACAAGGAAAAGGGGCTACTTAACTGGGTGGCACAACCAGTGCTGCAGGCCCACTAGTAGCATTTAATCTACCGGCCCTATGCACATAAAGTGCACATTACTAGGGACATATAAGTAAATTAATAGTCCAATCAGGTATGATTTCAAGGTTACCATGTTTTAGGGGAGAGAGCATATGCACTTTAGCACTGGTTAGCAGTGGTAAAGTGCGCAGAGTCTAAAAGCCAGCAAAAACCGTGTCCAAAAAGTGGAGGGAGGCAGGCAAAAAGTTAGGGGTGACTACCCTAAGGCTGTCAGGTCTAACAATCAGCCTCTAACGGAAAGGAATGCGCACACCCACTCTGTGGCAAAAAGTGATTTGGAAATAGGTATTTTTGCTTTACAACTTAAAATCAGCTTCGAACTGTTACAAGGAAAAATGGCAAAGAAACAAATCGTAGATTTTTGACTACACCATCATTCACACACAGCATTTCCAGGTTCCTTCTCTTTCTTGAGTTCACCCAAAATCACCACGCGCGCCCTTCCTCTATCCCACTTGCCGACAAATAACTGGCCAGCCCCTTCCTTTGACTTCGCTTCTAAAAATGTGTCTCTTCAAAACTTCTACCCTGCTGTTCAGAACATGTTTCCAATCCGGCGTCACAATACTGAAAAGACAGAGTGTAAGCGGTATAAGGATCCCGTGTGATGAGGGGCAGAGAGGCTCTGTATCCATCCCAGAGCCGCGGCAGCTGTCCAGATCACCCACCACCCCTTCACCAGTCTTTGTAAAACACTGACAGGTGTGCGCATAGGTGGGAGCCTACTGTCGCCGCCCCTGCAGACCACCCTATGTGCAGTGGGGGTGAGGGCATCTGGCGAGGAGACCACGGTGGAGACCTCTGCGGACGAGAGCTGGAGGGATGCGCTCTGATGGGAAGGGATATGCCAGAGACCCCGCAACATGTGGCCCTCAAAGAGATTCCACCAGGCTTTGTCAGAACTTCAGCGAGTCCTGAAGATGCATTCTGTTACTAGCAGTCTTGGGACATGGACCCAAGCATCACAGGATGCAAAGTGCTGCTGGCTAAAAAGCCTGAAGTGACAGAGAGTGCCAGAGGTGGCACGGGCCCACATGCTACCTCTTGTGATCTACCTTAGTATTCTCATTTGGAGCTTTATCTTTGTAGTATTTTTAGTTTGTGCGTGCTCAGGCGGGACCGCTATAGGGCAGTGCGGCTGGTGCCACCGCATCGGGCGATGACTTCGGGTGGGTGCGCCTGTTACGCTGTTAAAAGCACCTGCTGCCGCTTCCTTGCCTGAGGTTTGTCTAGTGGAAGTTCAAACTCATCATAAGGTAGCAGAGAGGGTTGATATGCCTGCTGCAAAGCTCGTGTACCATGCAGATCAAAGAGTGCATGTAATGTAAATACATCCGTGAGTCACTGCTTTTGTTGGAGATTTCCTTTAGTTATTTGCAGTTCATAAGTTAAAATTCTAACACAGAACAGTGAGCTAGAAACTGCCATCAAGGAACTGTGAGGTATAGGTTACAGCGCCTTCATTTTTCCCCCCATCTTTCTTTGTCCTAATGTTGTTAAAAGGGCTCATTTGAGTATAAATCAATTCTTATTAGTAAGGACAATCCCTAACTAAGGTTGCACTTTTTAACATTCTGAGTTTGTGCTTCTCCACATCAAGCACTGAAACAATGCTGCCTTACAGTATAGATGATGTGACTCTACACCTTGTAGTCCCTTGTCTTATGTAACATTTCCTACACACTGAGTTACGCACAAATGATTTGCCTCTGTATAATGTGTTTGTGATGTAAAGTGCGGTGACACCCTACACTATTATAAGTGGTGCCATAAAACTTATTAAATGCATCTGTGAGAGAGTGGCTATGGAGACCTGCGGGCACTGTTAAAGGGTGGTAGTGAGAGAATCTGTGGCAAAGGTGTTCACTGGTGGGAACGGGGGGGGGGCACAAACACTGTCGCACCAGGAGTCACCAACGTTAAAGCCTGCCCTGCACTCAGAATTCCCGAACCATTCCCCAACGGTTTCACTTGAGGCTGGGGAGGAGTGTAGACACACTGCCTGTACGGATGGTGCTTGCCCCTTCCCCCCCCCCCCCCAACTTGAAATAAACCTAATGATACTCTTATCCGATCAGCCGTCGGTCTACTTCATTTGGTGGAACACGTTGGTGACACGCTTCGGTCAAGCTCTCACCACACATGCAGCTGTTTTGTCACACTGTGCTGCATCGGTTCCAGATAGCTGAAAGGGAACCGCTCTTCGTCGTCATCTGCAGCCATAATCGGGCTGTACTCCCTTTGGGGCCATTTCGTCAAGCAGCAGGCACAAAGTTAAAGGAACACCCCTTTCGCACTGACTTAATCAGCACACTAACTACTTCTCACACCTGCTTCACCCGTACGTTTGCAGCCTATCACTTGTACAGCCAGAACTCCTCATGCGCATGTGCGCACACATTTTCTGCGGCTATTTTGGATTGCACCATTTTCATTGACTTTGGCTGCCATTTTGGATTGGGCCTGATTTTTTTTCCCAGCAGCCATTTTCATTTTTGTCAGTTTTCCATAATGTACTGTAATGTATATTTTAGAAAATATTTCATTTTCTTCTCCTTCATTCTGGAATCTATTTTTTATCATTACTTATCAAAATGAGCACGTTGAACCTGTCTGCTCCTCAGTCTTTCAGGATAAAAGAAGATGAAAAAAAATAAAATGGGAAGAATGAGAGAATATTTTAACAATTATTTATCCATTTTGATGATGAGGATTTTTCTTGTGAAAGAAAAAAAGAGGATTCTATTACACTGTCTAGGTCCGAGCAGTTTGAAAGTGTTTAATCGCATAGACAAATACCTAGGTGAAGGAGATGTATTCACCAATGCGTTGAATAATCTGGATACCTATTTTTCACCCACCGTATGCCCAGCCATTGGTCTGTCACGTGGGCTCTCATTATTCTAATGAGGCTACTGGATTTGGGCAGCAGAATCACCTGTATTGTGAGGGACTGAGTCTAATCCCACACCATGTGACACCTGTCAGCCCAATCCGGGTTTTCCAGCTAACTAGCAGCACCCTCATCTCTGCCCCAGAGCTTGGATGATTGTGGCAACCAGGCGCATGACATGAATGACTCCTCAGGGGAATCATGGTCAGTCAGATCTCATCCTTTTCTCTCAGTTACATTAGTCTCATACATGCAAAGACAACAAAGGCAGAATATAGTTCAAAAGGATTTATTGAAGAAACTGCATCTTGGATAGTAAGGCATGTAGTGCAATAACCAGGAAGATAAAGCACAACAGAAGCATTAATGTGATGAGGAGAGTAAAACAGAAAAACAGTCCGACCATACTGTCACTAAGGGTAATATAGATATGGACATATCTGTTTCCTACCTATGCGATGTTAGAGCACAGCGTGTTAATCTCTAATTCGTCCTTCAGGGTCCCCCCCTGCGAAGACATCATCCCTTATACCTGAGCAAGGTGGCCTGTAGTCTAAGAAGACACCGTCCCCGAATGGGCCAGGGATTCAGTAGTCTAAGCAAGCAGCTGTAGTGAAGCAATCAACGTGCAGTCATGGTCATCTGGCTGGAATTCTCCCTCTAACGTGTATGGGACAAGAAAGTGTTTTTATAATAAAACAGCTGATGTTCTAAGAAAGATCCCCACGTAAAAGTGTATGTTTCTGTGAATCTTGGAGACAAAGCGTACCACGTTTGCAGGAAATCCTATCTTACTGCAGCTTTGAGGAAAGCACAAAGTGGAAGAAATATCTTGTTTAGAGCCTAGTGCTGTCCTTGGCAAAGAACAACTACATAGATGAAAATTAAACAATCACCACAAAATGTGGCTGATGGTAAAAAACAAAGCAAAGCTAAATAAAATGTAACTAGGCAAAAGTGCACAATCGCAGGCCTGGTTTGTTAAAATTACGTGTATAAGACTATGGCTAAAATACCTATACAACAGGTCAGTACAATGTTTACCACAGGAAACGGGCAGAAAAGGAGAAATATGTTTCCACACTAAAGAAACTGGCTCTTATATGTACGTTTGGCAAATTACATAATCTAGTAAGAGACTGAGTTATAATGCACTGCAATATTTCCCAATATTTACGACCGATGGGTGATTCCACACTCAAAGAGGTTGTTGCAGAGCCAAAGCTGAACTTGCCAACAGACGCGTAAAAGCTGTTATAGATACCAACAAAGCAGAAAGTATAGGAGTGGTGAGTAAAGACATTACTAAGAAAAAAGCTGTAGGGAAACCTGAGCAGGACACCAGCAAATACAAAGATTTAAATTTGAGAAAGACCAGTGGACAATGTATGGAAGACTTGAAAGGTAAATGTTATCAATGTGGTAGTTCCAACCATTTAGTTAATGACAAAAGGTGCCCAGAATTGCACCAGAGATGTTCAAAATGTAATGTAAAGGGACACTTCAAGACTATGTTGTATATCTAAACATGAAAAATGTCTAGTGAAAGAGTCTAATATTGCTGAATGTATGAGTGATTCTGATAAAGAAGAAGTACATGAAAAGGTTTTAGAAAGTGAGGGTCAAAGTAGAAACAACCTATTGTGTGAGGATGTAGTAGGAGGGGATTTTGTCAAGCTGGTGGCAGACTCTGGGTCCCCGTACACCACTGTCAACAAACAATTATGGAACAAATTGTTCATAAGTGTATTAGGTACTGAACTATCTCAAACTGACATCAAATCACTAAGTTTCTCAGGGGAACCCATAAAAGTGTTAGGATTTTAAGAACTGGATTTCAAAATTTAAGGGAAGGTCTGCAAAGTACAAAATGTATGTATCTGAACAAGGTCCTTCCATACTTGGATGGTGGGATCAAGGTGAATTAGCTATACTTTTGGATCCTAGTGATCCTGATCCCATCCTGGTCACAGAGATGGAATCCAATCTTTTAGACAGAATTGTCAAAGAATGCCCCAAAGTATTTGGTGTTAATATAGGAGAGCTAAAAGGGTTTATGCAAAAGATTGATTATATTAAAGCAGGTTGCCAAACCCAAAATTCATAAGGTAGGCAATATCCCATTTACCACAAGAGATTAGATCACCACAGAATTGAACAGACTGGAACGTAGTGGCATAATTAAGCAAGTTGAAACCTCAGACAGGGTTGCACCCCTGTTGGTAGCTAGGAAATCGAATGGCACAATCAGACTTTGCGTCAACCTCAGAGACCTCAATAAAAACATACCTGTTGACCAATTTCCCTTGCCACATGTACATGAATTATTGTCATTAATCAGGAACTCAAACTGGTTTTCAACAATCAATAGTGTCAGCTTACCACTAGGTGTTCTTACACCCAGACAGCAAACACCTGACTGCTTTTATAACACCAATAGGGTGTTACCAGCTTATAAGAGTTTAGGTTCAGCTGCTGCCATGTTTCAACATTTGATGTACAAACTATTGAGTAATGTGGCTAATGTAACTTTTTTCTAAGCTGATATTTTAATTATGGGTAAAATAAAGAACACAATAAGACGTTAAGGGTGCTACTTAAGTGCTCTGGAAAACCATGGTCTGAAGGCAGAAGCTACTAAATGTAAAATAGGCAAAAGAAAGGTTACATTTTTGAGTCACAAAATCAGTTGTGATGGCACTGCGCCCAAGGAAGATTTTGTGTTGGCCATTAAAAAAGCTCCCTCACATGCAACAAAGAAGTGTGAGCCTTTGTAGGGCTTGCAGTGTTGTACTCATTATTTGTGCAAAAGGTTTCAAGCAAAATGTATCAGATTAGAAAACTGTTAAAGACTAAGCCCCTTTTGTGTGGTCCTCTTAGTGTCAAGAAACATTTGATGGCATCAAAATGAATATTAGTGAGCACCATTCCTCTGTGGCCATGATCCCAAATGCTAGGAAAAATATTATAACCACTTATGCCAGTAGAAAGGAGGTATTATTCCAGGTTGATGCAGAAGGTAAGGAATGTGACGTAGCATTCACGTCCAGAGCATTGACACCCACAGAAAAAAGTACTCTGTTATAGAGAGACACACTCTGGGGTGTGTTTGGGGACTCTGACATTTCTGGCAATTCAGGGATCTTAAGTAGTTCTTCACATTTACCACACAGAGGTTCAACAATGCTTTCACCTAGAATTGTCAGGTTGTCTATGCACTTATTAGAGTACCACTTTGAAATACAATATGTACCAGGGGTATTTAAGAAGATTGCTGATTGTCTGAGTAGACTTCCATTGCCAACTGTAGGTGAGCCTCCTGATGATGCAATGACTTTTTGGTGGCAGCATTAGGGTCAAAAGATCTAGAAAGTGTGAAACTTAAGCATGGATAACAGACTAAATCTGTTGTTACTCTGGCCAAGAATATTGTTATGATCAAAAGAGGCTGGTCAGAGAAAAGAACACTAGCAGGAGATTTAGCAACATATAGGATGGCCAGGAATGAAATCTCCATTGAAAAGAACAGTGTCCAGGAATGGACGTTTTAGTGCCACCAGACTTATTCCATCAAAAAATTATTACTCGGTGTCATGAGGCCACCTAGGTGTAGCTAAGACACAAAGTAGCATGAAACACTCGTATTGGTGGTAGAGGATTGACAGAGCAGTGGAAAAGTTGTGAGAAAATGCTCAAAGTGCATCAACTCGGATAAAACTCAAGTGGTCTTCAAGCACCCTTTACCTCCCATCGAAGTCCCAGAGATACTATAGGAAAAGATAGTGGGGTGTTATTTTTGGACAGTACAGAATGCTGAAGGAAAGACAAACATATGCCATAGTAGTGGTTGATTTATTTTCCAAATGGCCAGCATTAAAGGCTGTGAATGTAGCAGATACCAAAGTGATAAGAGAGTTTTTAGAAGACATTTTTTTACAGGGATGGGTTGCCCAAGAGTATCATCAGTGATAATGGTGGTCAAGTTGTGTCTGATGTGGTCAAGGAATTTACAAACAATTTAGGTGTCACAAACAGAACATCCATTTATCATCCTGAAGGGAATGAGTGTGTAGAATGCTTCAATTGCTGATTAAAGGGATCATTGATCTGTCCAATAGTAAGAAAATGAATTTGGAGAAAGAAATTAAAGATACTGTGTGGGCATACAGGGTCACAGAATATAGTTCCTCTGGGCATGTATGTTTCCATCTCATGAGTCGAAAAGATGGGCGCTCTAAAGACAACTTAGGATGTTTAAGCAAAAGGAAGGAAATAACAGTACCAGTGGAACAGGTACGGAACAAGCTAAATGATGGAAAGGCAATTTGCAAGTCCAGATAAGACAAACACAAGTGACTAAGGGCCATATGTAGCAACGCATTTTCCCATAGACACAGAATGGGTAAAATCCTTTGATACATCTGGCCCTAAAAGATTGAGCGCTATGTGGGTGATTTGGTGAGTTAAAAAAAACAAAAGGAAGGTTGGTAAAAAGGGAGAATGCAAATCTACGGAACCTCTGCAAATGGAGATGATTTTATATAAAGCAGCTTTAGTAAGTGATAGTAAAGTTTGGAACGCCAGTAGAATGGCTTTATGCAAGGGGAAGGCCAGCGGAATTACTTCGTAGAAGGGTGCTTCTATTTGTAATAAATTTGATTGGTTAACTGCGGATGTGGGTAGTGAAAGAAGACACATAGATAATGAGAATGTTTTTAGTGAGCAGGCTAATACCTCTCAGAAGAATGTTACTGAGAGAAAAGCCTCACCAGATGCGCCAAGTATCCGCATTCAAAAGGGACAACACCACAGCAGTACTAACACCACAGCAGTACTCGCTAGATCAGGGAGGAGAATTGTTAAACCTTCCTACTTGCATGATTTTGTGAGATGGATATTTTGTCACATTAATTGTTTACTAATGTATTATTCTTAGCTATTCTGTGTCTTTTTTATTACGTACAACCTATTTCTCTTTATGTTCCTATATTTTAGTAGTTACAGAACTACCCTCTTTTGCAGTATATTTTGGCATAGGTATTAGGATTTGTTTAGTGCGTGCTTGTGCGTTTATGTGTGTGACTGTCTCGGGGCTTGGCCTCAATAACTTTAAATAAACTTCTGATAATCTTACCTGATCAGCCGTCAGTCTATTTTTTTTTTTTTTGGGTGGAACACTAGGTATGAAAAATCCAGTTAAACTAAGAAATAAAAGGAAAGAGAGCCGCCACCGAAGGCTGCTGAGCACGAGACCGCGCGCAGCACGAGCAGTCCTAGAGTGATGGAAGCCTGAAGACAAGGGAAGGGGAGCCCGCGAGGGAGCCACGGGGGCATTAGACTGATTCACCACGGAGCCCCGTAACTCCTGTGCTCATTAGGACTACATTAAACCTGACCCCTGGGTCATCACTCCTATTAGAAAGCCAAGATGTAAAAACTATTCAGAAGCAGAAAGACACAGAGAGAACAGGTTTGGTTTCATGTTCGGTTGCCATGGCAACTGCTAATTCTTTAAAGCAGCAGTTTTTCCTCAACTACTCGCAAAATAATCCCGGCTGCATGGTCAGCGCGGGCGCCTGAATGTAGTGCCGGCCGGGAGAGTTTTACTCTCAGTCAGGAGACCTGCGGGGAACAAATTAAAAGAGGCTGTGCAGAAAATGACCAGCACTCTCAAGCTTATGTTCATTTTCCCCAAGTTAATTACATACTCACAGCCTTTTTAATAAGCATTGGCAATGCCAATGGATCTGGCTCATGAATGAAAGTGCCACCTGCGTCACTGATAGGTTTAGACACTAAACAAGTCATCAAATATGTACTTGGTCACCCACCTTTACGCTCAGACATCCAATCATTCACCCAGTAACTCATTCTTGTAACCACCTCCTGTCCCAATCGCAAAAACACACACAAACTGAGCAAGGTTTGGAATCTTTTACAGTCTTCATGGCTGCCCTCCTCTCATCTGAGCCGAGGCCAGAAAAACACGATAAATTATCTAAGACACTTTTACAGCATGTCATGTGTGTGTGTCCCTGAAGGTTCAAGCTCAGGCAGTGGGATAAATAAACTAAATGGCCACAACTGTACGGAGGGCAAGCACTTTTTTTGCTGAGGAGAATATCTGCCCAATCAAAATTTACTCCTGGCTCCAAATATGTGGGCGGAGTCAAAGCTCCTCTCTGATGCCTACATAATTGTCTGGAGACAGCTGTGCTGTCAAGCCAAACCATAAAAAGGTACACACGAACATGGACTCAGGAGAGCTCATATCTTCACCGCACCCACAGAAAGGAATGTGCCTACCCTTGTCGCTTAGGTTCTCATTATCCTAATGAGACTACTGGATACGGACGGCAGAATCACCTGTACTGCGGGGGACTGAGTCTGATCCCGCACCATATGACACCTGTTGACCTAATCCGGGTTTGTTCTGGCTAACTAGCAGTGCCTTATTTCCGCCCAAGAGCAGGGAATATTGGCGGCAACCGGGCGCATGACATACATGACTTCTCAGGGGAATGGTGGTGTTCATGCAGATATGCTAATTAGAAATTATTAATGTATGTTTATATGTTTTGATTAAAGAAAAGTTTGTAGAGAAATTAATAAAGAAAAAATAATGTGTACGTTTGAAAATTTGCCCACCGGGTATGTCAGCCACTTATACGAAACTTGTACTAAAATAACAAAAAATGAGGGAAATAACGAAAATATAAAAATAATGTAATATTATGTCATATTGAGATGTATAGCAAATGTTCTGTATTCATTTGTAGACTTAACTTAGCTGAAGTAGTGGCCTAGTCTTTCCAGGCCTCACAGAAGAAGCTGAATTTCTAGTGCACTACAGAGAAGTCAGTGCATTACCCGACCTTGAACCACCCCATGTTAAAATTGCTTAGGTAGAATTTTCTGCAATGTACCGACGGACAGGACATGATGAAGTCAATTGGATACAATTATGTGTAGAGTAGGCTAAATGTACTTTCCCAGGACATGAACAATGGAAGCACTGACTGAAGAGGAACATGCAACATTTTCGATACCTGAAGAGCCGGATGATGAAGACATCATACAGTGGACCAATCCATGAAATGAGAAAGAAGAAATATTAGAACTCATAGATTTGAAAAATTAATATTATAGGTTAGAGTCATATCTGCCGATTGACTGACCAGTTAGGAATTAGGGGGATGGACTGAAAACTCTAATAAAAGTCATGACAAGGGGCTAAAACTTCAGATGATGAGATGCAGGAGATGCAAGGGGAGAATTAATGACGTCAAGAGACGCGGTTCGAGATTCTGTCATTGGGCTCATGCTTTTGAGAGCCTGATGTGTAGCTGATTTATTGATGACCTGAAGATGAAGACTGACTTTGTTGCTGATCCATTCCGTGGATAGGTAGCTATGAAAAATGTGACTGACTAACTTTGTGCCTTTTCTTCTAGGTACCAACTGCATTGTTTTATAGTTTTCTTCTTAGCTAGATGTTTTTCCAAATTCACATTTTTCTAAATTGTTTTGCATGAAGTCCCACATGCGGATGGCAATCTGGGTTAGTTAAGGGTTTACGGGTGACTTGACAGCGACAAATGATTGACGGACTGGTTTGCTGAACTCTGCTATTAATGCAGCTATATTCATCTTATTGGCTTATGTTGAAGCATTCGAACATATGTTTTCTCAAGTTTTGATTAGATTGTGTTATTGTTGGTTGCTAATAAACCAATTTTGAGCTGACTAAATAACGTTTGAGATTAATCAAATGCATTAGAATTGTAATTAATAGGGAAATAAAAATGGTTAAACGCTTATTAAGTTGTGGTTATTCATGAATGCAGATTATAATTGTTGATTAATGATTCTCTTAGTGGTTACTGATTGATTACATTGATTATTGATGCCACTGGTCACTAGGTGAATCAGGATAAAAGGTTCATCGACCTATACTCGTCCCCTTGTAAGTTTACTTATTAAGGACCAGGCACGCTAACAGTGGTCACTCAGATCTCATCCGTTTCTCTCAGTTACATTAGTCTCACATATGCAAGGACAATCAGAGGCAGAGTATAGTTCAATAAGGTTTTATTGAAGTAACTGCATCTTAGACAATAAAGCATGTATTGCAATAACTAGGACGATAAAGCACAATAAGATTAAAATTGTGACAAGGAGAGTAAAACACAAGAATAACGCTACCATACTGTCACTAAAGTTTATAGAGATAGTTCCTACCTAAACTATATTAGAACACAGCATGTTACGCTCTAATTCTGCCTTTCAGGTTCCCTCCTGGGAAGACATCAGCCCTCATACCTGAGCAAGAGGCCTGTAGTCTACATAAGCAGCTGTAGCGAAGCAATCAGCATACAGTCTTGGTCATCTGGCTGGAATCCCCCTCTAAAGTACATGGGTCAAAGTAGTGTTTTTATAATAAAACAGCTGATGTTCCGATAAAGGATCCCCACGTAAGAGCATGTATGTTTCTGTGAACATTGGAGACAAAGCATACATACCACTTTTGCCGGCAACCTATCTTACTGCAGCCTTGAGAAAAGCACAGGATGACAGAAATGTCTTGTTTAAGAACGCAGTGCTGGCCTAGGGGAAGAACAGCTAGATAGAAAAAATAAAACAAAACCGCAAATGTGACTACAGTTAAAATAAAAAAGCAAAGCTGAATAAAATGTATCTAGGTTAAAGAGCACAGTGGCAGGCCTAGTTTGGTAAAATAACGTGTATGAAACTATAGCTAAAATGGTTACACAACACCCTAAGTCTATGAGTAAGCCATAAATCGAACCCCAGGCCTGCTAACTCACAAGTGTACCTTGATCTCACAACTCTTCGCAAGGTGATCCAGTGAGGAGCAAATGTCAAACAGTGAATATTAAGTGAGCTGGAAACTCCTACACAGGGTAGGCTTCCCCCTTGCATGTGTGCGTCACTATGTATCTTCAATCCCCCGGAGCACATGGAAGGAAGGTGGCGTCACAAGGCTTACCTGTTTATTGCCAAGGACACATGTGGCTATTCAGGTAGTGAAAGTTGCAAAACTCAGGCTCATCATGATGTTACACATCAAAGGCCTATCTTCTGTCTCCGAAGGGACAAATGGTGAAATTTGTGTCGAGGATGGCAGTATGCCCACCCCCAGGAAATGAACAGAACAGAGGTGTGCACGGCTAGGAGGATACACCCACAGAGGTGGGAGACCTCTTGAATGGTGTGGAAGGTGCAGGTACTGTGCATTTGGGAGATAGAGGATGCGGAGTTGTGTGTGGAGGTGGATGTGTGGGGGCGACGGAGACACTCAAATGGCATCTGAAAAGGGATGTGGCATGAGCAGCAAGGATTCTACATATTTCAATTTGCATATTTTCTAAGCAACAAAAAATGTTGAAATTAAGTACATTTTGTGCACTTTGCTCACATTTTATCACTCTTGCCATTGGTGGGAGGAAAACTGATATTCTATTTCCGCCAACAGAAATGTAAACATATTTACAAAGTTTCTGTGTCTTTGCTTTTGAAGATTTGGACCGCCTTCAAGAGCAGATGTCTGAATGAACACACAGGGAGGCAGGTAAATCATTTTATGATTGGAGACCGAGACAAGATCTGTAACAACACATCTAAGTAGTGTCATTTTACAGAGTTCAGGTACCCAGGGCATTAGACTGACATACAAGTCATCATTAGGCATTTGGTTGCCAGTAGGTGGGATCAGTGCTGAAGTGGGAAGCAGCTGCCCTTATGGTAACACAATGAGACCTCCAATGAAAACACTTCAACACTCTTAAGAAGGAAAATCAGGATGGACCACCATTGCTTTGGGGGAAGCAAGAAGGTTTGAATTAAAGCAGCACAGACTGCAAGGAGGGGGGACTAGGGTGCCATCCAATGCCAAACTAGCGTAAGTTGTGAAAAGCACGTACCACAATGCTGAGAGAGAAAGGAGGAAAGTGAAAATGATCTGAATGCTGCCTGAGTAAATGTTAAGGAGAAAGCTGTCTATAAATAGAAGCTGAGGGGCACCCACACGTAGGAGGAGGGATCGCAGAGACAGATAGGTGTACAGAAGGTTCTATTTTATATGAGGTATGGGAACCAGTGACGCGAAGGCAGCAAGTGTCGGAAAGAGGGTGGGGGTGATCAATCGTGCTGCATACCTCTGTCATAAACACCAATGATGGGTGATTAGGATGCACAAGGTAGGAAGTTAGAGATCTCAGTTAGTACTGTCTCCATGTAATGTCAAGCTTGGCATCCAACTGGAGGGCACCAAGAAGGCTGCGGGTGGAGTCATAATGAGTCATACAACTGGGACTTTGGCGGGGAGAGTGGTCAGCTTTTTTGAGAAGGGATCTGGGACTTAGGTTTAAAGTTAGGAGGTGATGAGAGATCGGCTAAAGTTTGTTTTTGTAGGGTAAGGTATCTGTGCCGATGACGCATCTTCATAGATATGGAAGAAGTGAATGACTGAAGGAAAGGTGATATTCAAAGCAGTTAAATGGATCAGGTGGACACAGAAAGGCTTTGCTAACTGGATGATTAGAACGAGTTCAACAGGAGATATGCTGAAGAAGAGCTGGGAATAAGGGAAGACGGGGTAGGGGAAGCAGAAGAGTGGATCTAACCGTAGACAACTGAAGTAAGGAATAACACGCGAAGTGAGAAGCAGTGCAATAATGTGATGTGTGGTCACTTGAAGGGGGAAAAGCAGCAAAAAGCCAACTAAGCTTTGGAAATTGGTAATAATGAGGCTGGATGAGAATATGTGCACGGCACCGTTATGCTCTCCTAGATCTTCAGGGTTTCAAGACTACTGCCATCAAAAGATGTGTGTGTTCATCTGCATAACAGTTGTGTTAGGTGATAGCTGCGTACTGTCATTTGAAATCATGACTAAAGGGGAAGATGAGCTGTGGGGCAAAACCTATTCACTTGGAATGGAAGGGTGGAGATTATATATATATCTACCTCAGTCAAGGTGTGGTCAGATAGTAAAAGATAAGCGAGAGGCCGACACGGTGGTGTGGGTACTTGTGGGGGCGCGGTGGAGGTTACACAATAGTCAGAAATTAGTTGTGTGAAGATTGCATAGCGTTGGTTATTGTCTAGGCGGAGTAGGAAGTCAAAAATAATGATGCAGAGCGAACAACATTAAGATACTAAGTAACAATACCACGGGCCTGAGGAAATAGCAAAACCAGAATATGTGTGCATCACATTTGACAAAAACAATAGTTGGGTGGAGAGGGCCCAGCTGAGGAATACTTATGAGAACTATGAAGGAGTTGGCTGACCCAGTCTCCTCTGATGGGGCTGCAGAATACACGAGAGGAGGCAGCATCCTGGGTAAAGAGAAAGGGTCAGTTGCAGCTCTTTAAATCAAGATAAGGCCACCATTTTGTGATCAATTTTCAGAGAACTCAAAGTGATCTGTTTTGGCCAGGATCGCGTTGCAGACCAATGCACACTTCAATAGGATGGGTAGTCAGTCAGCTATGTTTGTAATTTTGTGTTTGCCCTATGTTTAGTGTAAGAGTGGCAATAAAAGTATCAATGGTTTACTGACACAGCCTTATTTTGGTTTAAGTAGTATAAAAGATTAGCACGTTAGATTTGAGTATTCAGCAAATGAGGAGACACAGGAAGAGTAATGAAGAGGCAGAAAATGAGGCAAGAGACTATTACATCTAGAACTGTTCAACTGAAAAGTGAGACTGCACTGAAGGATTTGAAAGCTACCATTTGGGCAGAATTCAGGCGGCGCAGGGCGCCAAATAGGGAAACCGCACACTTATTTAGAGGCACATTGGGTGTACATAGGTGAAGGAATGGAAATACTGAAGTGGACTAGGAGGGCACTGACATGTATGAGACAAGATTAATTGGCTGGACATCATGTTGCTAGCACCTTCCAACCTGCATATCAATGCTCTTACAATGGTAACCTTCCTTCAGGAACCAACATCAGCCCAAAAGATTCGAGGCTCCTAAATAATCTAGTGCTAAAGAATCCATTCCAAGCAGTACTTTAAATGAAAAATATAGGAGCTGGTACTCACTGACCAAGACACTCACTACAGACTAAAACACCGGTTGAACAAGCACCATCTATTAAAAAACTCCTATTCTTTTACCACACTCATGGAGTCTGGTTTTAGAAAGTCCTGGTTATATCTGCTCTCCCTAATAACTGGGAAATTCAAGTGTTGCACAATTTCAATGCAGCAGGTAACTCTCCCAATCAAAGAGAACATCCAATCAACATTTAGAACAATGAGACAGTCATGCTCTAGGCGAACAACTGTAACCCTAGGCCCTGCAACGCAAGTGTCTACAACCTGGCCAAGCTCACAGGTGAAATAATACCAACACTAACTGAATTAGTTAAAAAAAAACATTCCTTGTATTTAACACACAGTACCGTGTTAACATATGGTTACTCGCTGTAATATGTACATAATCATTAACAGTAATCTGAGTGGATGAAATGCAGATAGCTAGCACATCTGGATGATGTTATTGCACCATACCTCCACATAGGTACATCATGTACATAAACAGCCACAGTATGGATTGATCCTCTCTATGCTTGAGACCCAGCACAGAAATCAAATTTTCGCCCCTGCACAAGTGACCACAAGTTAAGCTCTACTGTAGATGCCAAACCAGCAGTGCCAACCTCGCAGGGCTATTGAGCCAAAATGAGCTCCTGCGCACCTCACTGCCAACCCGGTCACCCTCTATGATCCTGCTCCCGATCTATGCCATCTATCCTTAACCATGAGCACAGTACACCCATCCTCTTTCATTCAGAATTTCACTATTTTGCATAGATGCAACTTCGTTAATCTGAAATCCACGCACACTCCACTAGGTCCGTCCTAACTGCAACTCACAAGACCTTCAGTGACACCGAGTGGCATACTGTAGCCAAACCTCATCACTCCGGAATAACCAAACCCCTCTTTAAAGTGGGCAAAAAAGAACTTACCAAATGAACAAAGGAATATGTACACTAGCACCGAACCAGCCCTTCATAATTCACTAAAGTAAGCACCACCGGGCTATTTCAGGGGTTTACACTTTTGAAGTGATGTTGCATTGACCTGTTTTTGCATCAACAATAGCGTAGACCAATAACTTGTGAGAAAACAAACCTGACAAATGTACTGCAGCAAACCTGAAAGAAAACAGTAACACGGTGGGGCTCAATCAAGTGCTTTAGTGGATCTATGCAACAGCACATCATACACTTGTATTAACACACAACACTGCAACATCCAACATCCTGGTCCAGCCTCAGATTTGTTCAAACTGCTCACTGAACATTTTGCACATCTATGCCCAGTCAGCAGAGCCACTGAACATCCCTGCGAACTTCACCTCTGCACTGGTCTGGCTAAAATGATAGAAGGGCTCCTCATTGCACAGGCTGTCCCATCACTGCATGTTCTAAGCTTCCTGAACACAGCCAAGTCTGTGAGGTCAGTGCCGAAATGTTCACTTACCCCGCAGCCTTTGACCCCAGAGAGTCAAAACCTGGGAGTTATCTTTGACTCAACTCTCACATCTTCTACTCAAAGAAACACCATGATCATGGGTGGCGAAGTGCAAATCAACACTTCTACAGAAAATTCGTACTTTCTGAAAACCAAAGGGACGAGATGCCTGGTGATGGTGAGCCACGTCTACTATGACACCATTCTTCTAAAACAACAGAGGTCACAAGCTTCACCACCTGACCCCAGCCTTTACAGCTCAGCAATGGGTCCGGGTGGAGTGCAAGGGCATGCCCCTCATGCAAGTGACACAAAGGTCTCTATACTAGAACAAATATTTGCAATGCAATGGGTCTCGTGTTTGCTCGAGTTAGAGATACTGGTGTTGTAAGTCCTAACTGAACGGTCCTGCCACATAAATTGAAAATGAAAAGTAAAACAGTTGACATAAGCAAGCCAATTCAAAGCGTCATGGCCGCCATGAGCGTGAAGGAAAGAGACAAAAGAAAAAAGTAGTTCACTCGCAGACAAACGTATCGGCAAACATGCAATTATCCATGTAACAGGGTCAGTGTCCAAGCTGATAACAAGCCCGCCCCAAGGAGGGACAAACGCAAAGCATTTACCAATGATGATAAAGGATTTTTGAAAAGCAAGCCTACGAACGAGTGAAAGTGATGGGCGTGGTTAAAGGCCAACAGATAGATTACAAAAGGCCAGAGAGCTTGTGCGCTCGACCTAAAAAGAGATGGCCCTAGGTCAGTAACCACAGAATGCTGGCTAGAGTGTCTCGCTCGTATCTGAACAGACAAATGACCTTGACTCAGTGCTTTAGACTTCATTCTCGGACACAAAAAAAATACACCCACAGTTTAATAAAATAAAAAATAAAAAATAACTTGTCTTCATATTGAATCGAGAACATTCTTATTCTAAATTATGGAATAGCGAAGTGAATGATGAACTGAATTTACATACTATGCATAAATAAATATGTAATCATAATTTGCTGGGTTCTTTTTTTATTTATTTTTAGACATTTTAAACCAAAATTGCTATGATGGTCTTAAAATGGCGCAGATTTCCAAAGTTATAACTATTTTCGTTAATTTTTAACTCTTGCTTCTTGACAGCATGGCTATTAAAGAGGGAAACAAATGGCACTTATAACTGACTTCCTAGTAAAAGTTTAAAAGTTGACATTTATGGGGTTCTCAATATGCAGGAATTTTCAACAAACTTAAGTGAGTCGTCAAAATACCAAAAAAATAAGCTTGCCCTGGAATCTCAATCAAGATAAATGGACCTACATCACCTAGAAGACCATACACACAATAAAGCATCTCTCACGGTAAATAGAGAATTCATATATAGAGTCTTAAGAAGGCATTGCCTACTTCACCTCAAATCACTTGGACCGAGGAGAAATCTACCTCAAGTGTTCTTTCTCATGCAGTGCTTTAAATGGAGGCAGCTAACAAATGTTGACCTGAATACATATTCAGCCATGAATGTAACTGATCAACTGTGAATATTCATCACCTGTTAGAAATGGGGTCTTTGGTTGGCAGTCAGGTTACCCCCGTCCAAGCAAGGACCCTCACTCTAGTCAGGGTAATAGAGAATCACCCTCAGCTAACCCCTGCTTACCCTCTTGGTAGCTTGGCAGGAGCAGTAGGCTTAACTTCAGAGTGCTAGGTGTAAAGTATGTGTACCAACACACACAGTAATTCAATGAAAACACTACAAAATGACACAACACAGGTTTAGAAAAATAGAAAATATGTATATAAACAAAACAAGACCAAAATGACAAAAATCCACAATACACAAGTCAAGTTTTCACTAAGAATTCAAAAAGAGTCTTCATGTAATTTTAAACACAACGCTAACGCTGTTAGCCTGAAAATGTACCTTGGGTGCGTCAAAAATAACCCTGCACGGGCGAGTGTGCGTCAAAGAGGGCTTGCGATGCGTCGATTTCACTCACGAGCGAGACCATGCGCTGTTTCTCCTTTAGTCGGGTCGGTGTGCATTGTTTCTTCTCTCCGCAGGAGAGCGATGCGTCGATCCGGTCAGCACTCTCGGGTCCGGGCAGGCCTTGCGTTGTTTTTACACGCCCAGCGGTATTTGCGACGGAAATCCAGCCACACGATGATCTGAAAACCACGCAGCGCGGGTTGTTATCTCACCACAGCCTCCGTCAGCAATACTGTGTGTTGTTTCACCAGCCCCGGGCATTGACCTTCGGGTCGCGTTGCAGGCGAGCATAGATTTTCAGCTGTGAAGCCGGCGGCGCGTCGATTTTTCTGCCACACATCGGAGTCGCGTTGCTCCTTTCCCTGCCCGGCGGTCTGTGCGTTGACTCCTCACTCTTGGTCTGCCAGCTTCTCCTTTCAGGGTCCCAGGAACTGGATGGGCACCACTTGGCAGAGTAGGAGTCTCTCCAGAGACTCCAGGTGCTGACAGAGAGAAGTCTTTGCTGTCCCTGAGACTTCAAATAACAGGAGGTAAGCTCTAAATCAAGCCCTTGGAGATCTTCACAAGAAGGAAGGCACCACAAAGTCCAGTCTTTGTCCTCTTAGCACAGGCAGAAGCAGCAATTGCAGGATAGCTCCACAAAGCTTAGTCACAGGCAGGGCAGCTCTTCTTCCTCAGCTCTTCAGCTCTTCTCCAGGCAGAAGTTCCTCTTGGTTTCCATAAGTGTTCTGAAGTCTGTGGTTTTGAGTGCCCTTCTTATACCAATTTTCTCCTTTGAAGTAGGCCTACTTCAAGGCAAAGTCTCTCTTGATTGTGAAATCCTGCCGTGCCCCGGCCAGGCCCCAGACACTCACCGGGGGTTGGAGACTGCATTGTGTGAGGGCAGGTACAGCCCTTTCAGGTGTAAGTGACCACTTCTCCCCTCCCTCCTACCACAGATGGCTCATCAGGCTATGCAGGATACACCCCAGTTCCCTCTGTGTCAATGTCCAGTGAGAGGTGCAACCAGCCCAAGTGTCAAACTGACCCAGACAGGGAATCCACAAACAGGCAGAGTCACAGAAATGGTTTAAGCAAGAAAATGTGGTATTTTCAAACACACAATCTTAAAATCAACTTTACTAAAAGATGTATTTGTAATTGGGAGCTCAGAGACCCCAAACTCCTCACGTCTATCCACTCCCAAATGGAATCTACACTTTAATCAGATTTAAAGGTAGCCCCCATGTTAACCTATGAGAGGGACAGGCCTTGCAACAGTGAAAAACGGATTTAGCAATATTTCACTGTCAGGACATATAAAACACATTACTATGTGTCCTACCTTAACCATACACTGCACCCTGTCCTTGGGGCTACCTAGGGCCTACCTTAGGAGTGCCTTACATGTAAGAAAAGGGAAGGTTTAGGCCTGGCAAGTGGGTACACTTGCCAAGTCGAATTTACAGTTTGAAACTGCACACACAGACACTGCAGTGGCAGGTCTGAGACACAATTACAGGGCTACCTATGTGGCTGGCACAACCAGTGCTGCAGGCCCACTAGTAGCATTTGATTTACAGGCCCTGGCACCTCTACTGAACTTTACTAGGGAATTACTAGTAAATCAAATATGCCAATCATGGATAAGCCAATTACATACACATTTTGTAAAGGAGCACTTGCACTTTAGCACTGGTAAAGTGCCAAGAGTAACAAAAACAGCAAAAACAGAGTCCAGCACACATCAACAACCTGGGAAACAGAGGCAAAAAGTTAAGGGAGACCACGCCAAGAATGAAAACAACATCATCACCTGTTTTCCATTTTTATTTGAATGTACTGAATCCACCTCATGTAATTTATTGTATGACATGTAAAGGGCAGTGACACTTCTTCTAGGATTGAGATGCACTACCTCAAGTACTAGGCACATTTAAACATATCTTCTGACAGGAGGATGCCGAGAGCCCACTAAGGGCCTGATTTAAATATTGGCAGATGGATTACTTTGTCACAACCGTGCCAGATATCCCATCCGTCGAAATCTAAATCCAATAGGAAATGATGGGATTTAGATTTTGGCAGACGGGATATCCGTCACTGTTGTGAAGGAGTAACCCTTCTGCCAATATCTAAATCAGGCCCTAAGTTGGACAGTTAACTGCACACTTTTGAAACTAAGCATGGAGCCTCCGCCAATCAGTAATACAGCTGTTAATCCAATCATACTCTAGTAAGAGGTTTCCTAATCTGTCTTTTGCACAGAATTTATTAAACAGTGTCCCATACGTACAAACTTGTCTACTAGTCAACAGGGGAGGGTGGTCAGGGAGGTACTAATCTGCAAGAGTGAATGTGCACTCACCAAATGGCATCTCAAATCTAGCATCCAGTAAAATCTTGTGAGGTGTTGGATTTTTGGTCCCGCAGATTTCATCATCCTTCATCAAGACTTCAGCCTCCAGCGCTGACCACTCGCCAGGGCCCTCCTGCAAAGTACACACACTCAGAACTTGTTGACCATTGTGAGAAACTGTACTCCATTGCATCCAGTCTTTGACAGATTTATTAAAGCATGCTTGATTCAACAAATACCGCCCAGTAGACTGCCCTGGGTCAGCCTACACAACTACAGTAGAAAAGAATCCATTAAAAGTTGATTAAGTTTAGTGAACTGTAAAGATGCCTTTCCAGCATGGGTATCCTTCTTAGCTTCCCAGTCCGCTATTTCCTGCTGGCCTTTCTCCACCCACCATGTTCATACCAGACTTTTTAACCCAAGCGCCCCCGCTGCTTTCCATACCAATTCTGCTTGAGGTTCTTTGTAAGCACATTATCACAAATGCAGTTCTATGCTTTGCTGTAGAGTGCTCCAATACTTTTCGCTCGGTGAATCAGCAATTATAAAAGACAATGTAAATAAATAAATGAAATCTATCTCCTACAGACACAGTATAGCAAAGCCCCTGAAGTCACTGCCTGAACTCTCCTTCTGAAACTCATGACCATATCCAGACATCTCATTTCACAATTGAAAGATCTTGCGACTTTGGACTAACGATGGATCCTTCAGTTTGTCCAAAGTTTGAATCTCACAAGCTTTCTGGAAATTGGGAGTCCACGAAAATGTATGACTTTTCGAGACGTGTGAAAGGACATGGCTTTTAAAGGTACAGTTATGACTGTAAACCTGAATGTTTCAAAGAAAGCTGTGAGCGACACACATGCGCAGTGAGCACTGCAAACTGTGAATGGAGGTGGCAGTGTCTAAATTATTAATTTTCTTTAAAATACAATTAATGGTTGTTCATATATTTACCATCATTTTTGCACACAAATGTCACACACAGTCCTTGCAGTGTTACTGTCACAGTCCTGTTACTGCTAGAGAGGTGACTGCTGAAAAACTATCTCGAGATAAAATACTTTTCACAAATTCAGCAATGTTTTTTCTGGAGAAATACAATTCCCAGAAGGATGTCTGTAGCTCCCACCACCTATAAGTATAAACTCGGCTGTCTTATAATTACCTTTCCACCCTATATGTTACATACCGGGAGATGAGCATGGGAAGCTGGAAAGGAAATTAACATCCTTCTGACACAAAGAGGGCGAGATTAGTTTTTGTTCACAAAATGCCACTCTATAATCACAGCAATCATGGGAGCCTTAGGAAGTTTAGAAAATGATTAGAATTATAAAGAAGATAGTTTCAAAACCGTTCAGATGATCTGTGAAGCAAACATCCCACCAACATCTGTACTCCCCTGCTAAGTTCAATTTCCTCACCACACGCTAATCCTTTTGTGAGGAATACCCATTTTTAGTCATGGTTTAAAAACAGCAGAGATTGCTTGGTAGTTATTGCATTGCATGGGGTAGGGCTGAGGAACGCTCCACAACATGGGCCAACAAAATGCCTGCAGCGGTTGCAATGGCAGGCGTGAATCTGTAGAAAAACACAACTTTAAGTGTTTGAAAGTACTGGACTTTTGTCAAATTTACTCCACCTACCTCATCGGACTGACGTATAACCTCCAACGGGATCCACACTGTCCCCACCATAGTATCCCAGATCAAGCCTTTGTTCCACATTTCCACAATCAGTCCCAGGTCCAGCCTGCTGATTTCACTGTAAAGGAAAACACCAAAAGAGTTTAGCATTATTGGTACTATCACTCATAACAGGACAGACGTACACATGTGTAACAATGGAAAGTAACAAACTTGTTTTCCTTGAAATCATAATGATAGTGCCTTGCATCAAAGCTTGTAAGAGTTTTAGATATTTTCATGACAGATCGATCATATATATCCCTATATACTTACAGAAAGCAGCTTGTAACCTAAACATTTGCCTTCTAAGGGTGATATTAAAGCTTTTAGGTTGCAATCATTTTCATTGAGGGTAACCAACATTTAAAAAAATATATTAATATAGAGTTGCCTTGGATAAGTAAAATTATTCATATAAAAATGAATTTCCTCCTGCATTTCCTATATTTGGCACAGGCCTCAACTCTGAGATTGTTCAAGCAGGTGTTAGTGGATACAAGAGGTTACTGAGCTTCGGGTGAGGAGGTGAAGCCTCCAGGGTTGCTAGAACTAACCTATTTAGAAGACCTTGGGAGGGCAGGCTGGGTTTTAGGAACAATTTTAGTTATCTATAGGTAGCCCATGTCTGTCTGACACTAAAATGGGATGGGATCTGGAGTTGCAAAACCTTGGCTGGGTGGTGGAGAGTGATAGATGGCTGGGCCAATTCTGATGCAACATATAATGTGGATTTCCTTCTATCATACAGCAGATGTTTAGAGTTTATGGTTTTCCACTGTGGTGTTATTGGCATATTGGGATGGACTGTTCTGTAGAAAGCCACATACGTCCTCCGCTGTCCCCTCTTATTCACACTGCAAAGTTTCTTAAAAAAAAAAATGCACTCACATTTGAAGAGTAAGGACATCCCTGACCCAAGTACTTTTCAGGATTTTTTTTAGAGGGAAGATTGCTGTGATCTAGAGAGGAATGTGTAGCGAAAAATCAACGAACCCTAGATAATGAGTTCAGACTACAGCATGCTCTTCACAGGGAAGGGTCAGGAGTGAAATGGAAACCTGTGGATAGAGACTTGACCTAGCAGAAACACTTCTCTCCCGTGCTTTGAAGTTAAAGGGATCCTCAGAGCTGTATATGGCGCTTGATGCCTCCCGAACAATTGTCAAACACAGCCATATGTTGTTCTGGGAGAAAGTCTTAAGAGTTGGAGATTGCTGAGAAAGCTTGGAACACTATCTAAGGGCGAAAGCTTCCAACATTTTGATTTGTACACAATATTAAATAAATGCTTATAAACTTGCATTAGACGATAAAGGAGGAGGAAACCTCCCTCTATTGAAAACTCACTGTACCATTGTGAAGGACCACTTCACTAGGCTGCAGCTGCACCTCTAGAACGTCATTCATTTGCCCGCTCTCTACGTACTCCGGATACATGATCTGGGCCTTGAAGCAGATTACTGCAGACATGACACACTCACAAAATATATTTGCATCTTTCCACTGTATTCAAGTCTCGCCACAGAGGTTTCCAATCTCATCACTCACAGACCCGTGCCTCACACTCGGTCTTAATGAGGCGCTTGTCTGTAGACAGAGGCATGGAGTTTATGGCTGTGACCTTTTCGGCAATAACCTTCTGTAGTTCATTGAGGATTTCTGCAATGCTGTCAGGATTCTCGATTCTCCCACCAAGGTACTGGCTCTTATTCTTTTGGGCTCACGCTGGTTCTGCACACATCTTAGACTCCTGTCAGGTGCCATGGGGTAAAGAAATCAGCCTTTCCCCAAGACGGCAAATGTTTAGGTGGTATTACTTCAAACAACAGTGTTCACGGCTGGCCCTTTAATGCATCTGTATTGTATTATATCTGTGGCAAAGCACAATAGGGCGCCCATGGAGCCTCCATCTTAGAATTCACATTTTAGTTTGGCATCCTTTCTGATGGTGATCTTCACCATGGTTTTATACTCATGCAATAATATACTGAGAAGACACTGTACATTAGGCCTATTCCTTGTAAGCATTGCTGCCATGCAGTCTATATACTCCGCCCAAGGCTAGGGACACAGAATGTGATGCCCTTGTATCATGATTGTCTTTTGGAGACAGCTACGTTGCGCAGACAATCCCTCGCATCAGCTGTGCACCTCTGTCACAGTGCGATATGAACAATGCTTTCATTATAAAAACTGCCTCTGTGCTACACTTGGCAGGGGAGCACTTCTGCTGAAATTATCCTGGAACGTGGTGCACTGTGATAGAGGTGTAGCCCTGCTGACTGACCTCCATAGTACAAGGAATGATAGCCTGCACTACACTAGACGAGTTCCATGGCTTTCCATTATATCTTACCCAGGTATAGGGGGTTTGTTTGTCCTATTTGAGTTAGCATAGGGTATTCCCACTATGCTCGTGATTGTGTAGGTAACAGACAGGAATGTACCAACACAGTAACAATATCATGGTTGAGCCGTTTATCTTTTTCACCATTTTTATAGTGCTGGTTACCATGCTTTGTTCCATCTGCCTAATAATTGCACCCCATGCTTTTTATACAAGATTAAGATTATTGAAATAAATGTTTGAAAAGACGTTTTCATATCTTTCTTGTGTCTTGCCTTGGGTATGAAAAGCGACAACGAAAGGGTAGATCTGCTTCCACAATATCCTTGGGAATCTGAGTAGTCTTGTCAGAAGGTTGCAGATACCATCTGGTACACTGGTATGTTTAGGGGTTCAGATGGGGACTGTGAAGTAGCTAGGAATTGTGTCAACATTTCTTGGTGGTATAGACAGACTAAATCCCTGTATCCTGAAGTTTATGTTGATCCAATACACAGTCCTATTTAATTCGTAGGAACCATATAACAAACTATTATTCTTTTTAAATGTTTTATTTCTGCTCGTCTTCAGTACGTACATAGTGTAGGAATGATAAATTATATAATTATACAATTATTTAAACCAAGAGCAAATCGCAGTCTTGGAGTATATCCAGGAACAAGCAGACTGCCTACAGGATTTTGTTACTTTTGTAGGACACTATTAACCCCCAAGGAAAAAAAAAACCTCTTCCCCTCCCCCCTACTTAGTCGCTGCTGCCATGTTGAAATATAAATGGAGATAAACCTTAAAGTTCTTGTGGTGGTAAAGATGGAACAGAGCGATGAAGTAGTCCTTACAACATAGTAAAATGTTGTGCGCCCTCATCCACTGTTTGGTTCAAGCGCCTATTTGTGAAAAGAGTTCTGTCTGTGCAGTAAGAAGAGGAGAAATCACGTCAGAGGGGCTGCGGGGGTAGAGTATCATCCTTAGTGCAGTGTTTATAGGGCTCCACACCAGGGTATCCCATGTTTGTGCAACAGGAAATTTCCCAAGGCCGACACATTCCTTCCTGTGTAGCAGGGTGCCCCCAGATTGAAATCAGGAGAGCACTACCTTTGTCCAATTTGTAATGGTTGGGGACAAGGATCCTTCCAGTGCAGTGTAATATTGTGCTTCGCTAAGAGGAGAGATGAATCAAAGAACCTGGTGGAGGACTTCTCTGGCGTAAGATGGGGAAATAAGACCAGGATGAGCGCTTCAGGAGCTTTCATTAGCAGTGGCTGTGGCGGTGTTTAGAATTTCGAGAACGTTCCGCCAGTAGGAGGATATGGTTGGGAAAGACCTGAGCATATGCAGCAAATCAACTCCTATCTGCAAGCATTGGGGCACGTGGTGGCAGCCATGGGGTATATTCTATTGATGCTGGCTGGTGTGAAGTATGTGCGGTACAGGAAGTTAAATTCGATATATGTAAAGCAGAAGCCATGGGACACTGTAGGAGTATTCCAGGATTTCAACCCACTCTGCATCATTCAAAGCTTAAGCCATTTCAGCTTCCGAAGGAGCACGAAGTGAAGGCAGAGAATGGTCGAAGTGTTATAAAAAGGATCGGTAGAGCCATAAAATCAGTTCACCACCAGGGCCTATAGTATAAAGTGTCTGATAAACTTTGTATTGAACTGGTGCTAAATGTCGCATCCAGAAGAATGTGGACAGTGAGTGTTTAAGGTGTTCATATATTAAAAACTTACCCGGGTGTAAATTATAATCTGTCATTATAGTTTGAAAGTCCAGCAACTCATGGTCAATGAACAAGTAGCCCAGTGTCATTAAGCCAGCTGCATGCCACTGGTGGAGGTGTCCTCGGCGAAGCAGATCAGTGCAGCTGGGAAGACCGAGCAGTGGCACTGCCAGGGCACATGGCTGTTTTGTGTTGATAAGTTTGCGGGACCTAGACAAGAATGCAAGTGTTGTAAAGTTGTGGGTGGTGTGAAGTGGATTCATCAGAGGGGAATAGTGAATAATGCTATGACCCCTCCTGACAGTCTTTTTGTGTAAACTCTGTCTCATGAAGGGAATAGCCAGCCAGCGTGCTAGCCACCAGAGCTGCGTGGCAAGATAATTATGCTCAAAACATGGAAGAGCCACCTCGCCTGCAGATACAGGCAGTTTAAGAGTGGAAGTGTTACTCGACTGCACCCAGTTCCACAGATCAAAGATATTAACGAGCTATCAAATTGTTTGGTTAATTACGTCAGTGATGGAATGATGCATATTAATGCCCAAGTACTGAAACGTGGTGGTGCCTGAGGTAATCGGGAATTTAACTGCAGAAGAAGGAGCGATTTGAAGGATGCTTTAATAGGAGAGACGCATGACTTTGCCCCAATTTACTTTAATCCCAGAAAACACTGTGAAATCATCAGAGATGTGCAAGACAAGAGTCACCATGCTGTGGATGCAATGATCCGCTCCGGATTCCACATACTGGGTGCAGGACATGATATAAGGTAAGGATCAAGTTAAATATAGGCAATGGAACTACATCCAAAATCACATCTCAGAGATTTCTGGGATCCTCTCCGAACATATTTACTGCACCATGATGCAAACAATCCCTCTGTATGCTGAGAGGTGGTGCAATGCGCCTCCTGGTACGGTGCTGACACAGACTACTGTGTAATAGGACACGCGCTGCGATATCACCGCCATATTGTAAACGTGATGTTATGCAAAGCAAAGCATTTATCTGCAGGAACTTCCGGCTGTATAAAATGATACCTATTGTCATGTTCACTTGCTGTATGATACTGCAATTGTTTAATAAAAATATATTAAAAAAATAAAGATGTGTAAGCGGTGTTGGGTCCACATTTGCATCTCAGACGTATAATGGTATATCCTCCGCATAGAAAAACAGTGTGAATTGAACATCAAACCGGTAAACCCCAGTGTGCGCTGAGGAGCCGTAGCCAAGCTGCCAGTGACTCCATTGCCATGGCAAATAGTAGCCCGAGAAAGAGGGCATCCTTTATGGGCGCCTCTGCCCAGGGGCCAGGCAGCGAAGATGCATTCCCTAGTTTCTACCCAGGCAGAAGGACTAGAGTACATTATCCGGACCCACTTACACCTCTGTGGGCCTAACCCAAACAGCCATAGCACTTTCTGCATGCAGTCACTGTGAAGGGAATCAAAAGCCTTCTCCAGGTCTACTGCAACACATGCGACTTATGGGTAGTCATTTGTTGATTTTTCCATAACGTGCCTTCATATCACCGTAATAAGAATGTGAAGCCTAGTGCGTAGGCAGAAAAGCCCAGACCATAAACCTGGTCCCACCATCTTAACTGTAATCGAGAAACTTTGTTGGTGCTCAGGTATGTTTCTTGCAAAAAGGCAAATTGAGTTCACCATACATAATTCCTTTCATAATCTTCATCCTACTATCCATAAATAGCTGAGTCTACCATCCAACCTTCTGAGTTGTCACCTATGCAGTACTTTGTGAATGCTTTAAGAATACTTTGCCAGAGGCACACTGATCTGATTCCAATCATATAAACGTTTGCAAGATCATAATGACCCACCTCTTTATCAAACCATTTGAACTTTCCCTACTATTTTAATCTTCTTGCCCTCATAGTTTACTGTCTCTTTACGAGTCTTGCCTAAGCATTATGCAAAAATGCTCAACTAGCTCAAACAGAAGCAGCACAGCTTAACAAATCTAATTAGCTACTACTGCATGAAAACTCTAGTTTTGCCTAACCATATGCCTCACTAAAATAACTTTGCTTGTTTGGCTGAAGATAATCCCTACCGGTGAACCAGTCTAGCTAAAAAATTAAATAAGAACTATTTACCCTAACAGCTCGATGAATGAAACGGAAGGCCAATTTATTGTTGCTATTTCAAAGGCAATAAACAGCTAGAAGAGCATCTACCACTGTTAATGTATACCACTCTAGACACTTCTGGCTAGTTTATGAATGTAGAAATTATTTATACATAACTGTTTATTCGTTGTGGTAATTATATACTGGTTATGCACAAATACAGATTGGTAAATTTGTACTTTCAGAGCAAATTTCAAATATTCATTATGTTTAAATTTGTTTTTTTTCTTCAATATCACAAAGCTTGAGATTTCATGCAATGAAATAGCATCACCTCTATTAATGTACTTTTGAAGTGTTCTTTGTTTTATCAAGCTAGAAAAGGTAACTGTGGTACAGAAACTAACATGATAAAATGGTCGGAAAACTTTGCACTATTCTTTTAGCTCATTTAATGAAAACTTAGGAGGACATAGAAAATAACTCTGTAAAATCTCTAACTTATAAATTCCTCAAATGTTCTTAAACAGATCTTTTTCGACCTTTAAGCAGTGCAAAGAGACTAAGAGTTGGCAGACACATTTTGGCACACCGTTGGCAGGTCCCTAATGTATTTTAATGGTATCCTGGGTTGAACACCTACAGCAACGATGGACTGTGATCCAGCCTGACCGATCGCCAGATTAATTCAAGCATTTAATCAATTACCTTATTCTTCTAACTGACGCCCTATGTGCAAGAGTTATGCCCAGACATGGGTCCCATGCTCATTCTGCCCCCAGAACCAAGCTATTCCTGGCTGATGAGTCTTAATCACAGGCAAAACTGGTCCTAGGTTGCTGTGCTCCAGTTCAGGGAGAACCTCGCCGTGCAGTTCGGACTGGACTGTTCTCAGTGGAGCAGGATCAAGACTGATTTGCATATGGCTGGATCCAAAATGCGGTGGTGTGGTGGCTGAAACATGGACTGGAAAGCGGCCCAAGAACTGCCAGTGGCAATGATTATTTCAAGCATTCCATCCATCACCTTATTGTTGTTGCAGTTGATGCCCTATGTGCGATGGATAGGCCCAGACAAGGGTCCCATGCTCACTATGCCACTCAAACCACACTGATCCTAGGCTGCTTGTGTTTCGGTTCAGGGAAGACTGACCTAGCTGACTCGGATGCATTGTTCCCATTGGAGCAGGGTCAAGACTGATTTACATATGTCTGAAGTGCAAACCTCATAACAGCTAACACCAAAAACCACAAGGAACAATGTAACCCCAATAGAATTAGGCAGTCACCCAAAATATTGTGCTATACAAGTTTAATAATACTCATCTCAAAAACATCAATAAAGAGTCAAATCATAACGAAATAGAGAAAGGTTCTAAGGTAAGGTACCAGAAAAGGAAAAGGCTGCCAAGAGGTGTTAGCACTGCTAATGTCTAGAAACTCTAAACAAAGTTCCTACTCCTCTTTTATTTTATTTTTTTAACTCAACCCTATTTGTAAAAACTAATTTATTGGCCAAATATGATGGTTTCCTCAGTATCAGTTTTTCATTGGCCAAAAACTGAACTCGGAATTCCAGGCATACCCAATGTTAAGATCCAAAAATTGTGGCGCTCGGACCTTCCAATGCTCATATTTAAACAGACAACAGTGTAAAAGGAAGGTAACAACGAGCTTTTTGGAAGTCCATGCAGCGTACAGTTCAGCTGCCAACACGGGACAGGAAAAGGAGCAAAAAATGTAGCACATTTTAAACAGAAACCGCTGATACTGCACAGCCTAAACACTTCTTGCTGTGTGAGCCCAAAATAAATGTTTTGAATCAAGCAAAGTCTAAAACCGTAACTGGCTCTGCAATCATAGGTGTAACCCCTTCTTTTGATAAAGCATGTAACATGATTGAAGCACACAATAAACGTGGTCTACCCAAGGAAACGGACATTCTGTTTTGGATGGACTGTATTTCAAGCACACAGCTTACATCCAGACTTCAGACCTTCAACAGGCAACTCTACAAGTGGCAGACATTCAGCTCCAACAACACTCACGGGCATAATGCTGGGCGGGGAGACCACAGCTGGCCATCGGACCATCTCCTCCCCACCTCAGACAGGTTAAGTATAGTAAATAACAGTGTGGAGCCCTTCGACATACTGCATTTTAATGGTGTAAGATTTTGATGTACCCATCTATAAGTACCGAGACAAATTAAGTAAAGCAATTAAGAACCCTCCTGGCAGAATGGGAATCAGTACCTTAAACTCATGCAAATGAAAGCAGCAGAGAGATCCCCAAGACAGGCATTGCCAGTATCAAGAGCCAGAAGTAAGTTTTCGATCACTTGAGTGGTGGAGTCTCTGCGCTCTTTTCAGTCCACAATATTAACTGCGAGCGCCATTGCAGTAACTTACAGAAGTGAATACCAGACCTTCTGGTAAAGATATTGACATGATCTAGAGTGCAGTGCTTGATATACTAGGCTCACCATTCTGTAAAGGTACCCGTCATCCATGGGTAGCAACTGAAGGATGGTAATCAGAAAGGCGGCTGCACAGTGTTTAATTTGTAAATAAAAGCGTGCCGGTGCCCAAAGCCCTCCTCTTAAAAACGCGGCTTCTGCACTTAAATGTGTGATCTCGGAATACTGAGGCAGCGTAATCCTGAAGCCACCTCGGGCCTCTTCAATCCATTTACAGCCACTCTGCCCCTTCAGATCACTCTTGCAGCTTTCTGCTTTCTCCCATTGTGGCGCGTTTTCGTTTTTCTTTTTCTCCGTCTCCCATATGTCTTTTGCTCGCAGCAAATGCTTAAGGCAGAAGAATAAGCCCCGGCCCGCAAAAATAAGGGCCGGTGCTCAGCACCGGAAACAACAAGCACAAATTAAGCATGCGGCTACAATATACTAACTCTACCACAACACAACTGGGTCCTTGAGAAAAGGAAGATGCACTTGGGAATCACCAGAGAGTAGGCACTCTCTAAGATCTACCACTGATACAGTATTGAAAAATAAATAATGCCTGATTCAGTCAATCCACAAATATAGGAATGACATGCCAAAACAACAGACTTAGCAATAACAACTAATATGGTTTCTTTGATAAGCATATTTTATTGAACCAAAACCTTATTGTGATGATGCAATACCTACGTCCACAAAAGAGTGTTGATGAAAAGACAACCACATTCAACCAATAGTTACCGAAGTCTTCTAACATGATGTGCTATAAACACTTGTCTATAGGTTAGATGAAAAGCATAATTCCTTGAAGGGGAAATTAGGCAAAACCTAAGAGGAAGAAATAAAGTGTGATCGAGGAAAGAATTGTTGCAAAGTGTTGCAGTAAATACCTTCTGTTCTTCAACTGTTTTTCCCTGATAAGTATATACATTGAATACAGAAGCACTCGGAGAGGAATTCATCCAGTCAAATTGTAAAAGATCATGAAAACCATGTCCAACTGCCTCAAATGAGTGACCAAGAGCGGACTGACCATTCAAAAGAGCACATTTAAAAGTTTCTCACTGTCCACTATGTTGATGGACAGAGGAGAAAAGAAGGTACTGAACTCAGACTGAAGGAGCAAAGAGCCATTGCCACCCAACCACAATGCAGAAGCCCCCTTTACTATCGATAACTGGAAAACGGTTTTAATAGAAACATAATGTTGTCATCCTATACCAATACCTGGTTGAAAGGTACCTTCCTGTACCTCTGTCCTCCGAAGTCTCAACAGGTCCAGAAGGAATGTATTTGCCCCTAGGGTAGGCCCTCTACTGGATGCATGTGCAAGGACACCTATAAGGAAGCTGAATATAAACAGCGTGGTCCAGTTGTACTTCTAGTCACACGATTTCTCTGAACTAAAAACTGATGACTGGATGGATTGTTGGGCCACGCAGGTCAAAAGGGGAAAGGAGACTCTCCATTACCTTTTCCTCTCCATCACCACTTCCTCCAGGAACCACAGGACTTTGGAAAAGAAGTTCAGAATGTTGGCAAAGCAGGAGTCATAGAAGTTTGGAAAGGAAGTACATCTTTAAATTCTCCAGGTCCTGTGTACTTATGGCTATGAGACTGTCATGTCCTGTCATGGACCGCAGGTCGATGAGCGGGAGAGCCACTGAGCTGCCAGAAATCACAGTAGTCAAGAAATAACTATCCTCTACGACAGGGAGATGCTCAAACAGAGACTTGCTTTCACCAGATAGCCAGCCAAAGTGTGGCAATAGTGGGAGGCCAGTGTTCAACTGGGGAGGGCTGATGAAGGTATGAGCAGCAAAGTTATTCACTCTATCAAGACAGAAACGCCCCCCATGGTGCACAGTCATGTTAATCTCACACACAAAAGATGAACGGAGGAATACTTCAAAATAATCTAATCACTAGTCATTGCTTGGGGCAGCATTCCAACCCACTGTTTTTACACCCACTGGGCCTCTCTAGATAGAAGCCCACCTTATGCAATTGAGTATTGACCCTGCTCCTCATTGAAACATCCACCTCAAGCTGCCAGATGCTATCCCCTCCAGATGGAATCACAAACAGCCCCCGCCCTGTAATCTTTGTATGGCTGGTCAGTGAGATATAGCTTGGATTCAACGGCACAGCGAGCCAGGGACCTAATTCTGGACATACCCTGGCTTGGAGCATCTCATCAAACAGACAAAAGGTTATGAGAGGGATGCTTGTAAATGCGCTAACCACTGGACCATATAAGCAGACGCTGTCTTTGGGTTGCTTGTGTTCCAGTTCAGAGAGGACCTAACCCGGCATTTCAGGCTGGACTGTTCCTATTAGAGCAGGACCAAGGCTAATGTGCATGTGGCTGGGTCTAATCTGAGGTGGCATGGTGGTCAAAAAGGCGATGAGTTGGAACACTACCCCAAGCAATTGCTAGTGGTTAAGTGATTTACAAGCATTCATCCTGTTACCTTTGTGTGTTTGAGGCTCAGTTGTGTGCCCCAGCCTGAACTGTCCAACCAGAGGTATTTGGTATTCTGTTTTTTGATTTTTGCGCCAGCCTCACACTAATCTAGTTTGTGCGTGGATGCCTAGGCTTGTTCTTTACATGAGTGAGGTCCTGTGACCTTGAGGGATACACCAAGTGTCCCCACCTTTGACTAACATTAGACTACAGACCCGGTCATGGTTTGAGCATGGACAGCAGTGGTGGCAGCATACTGTGTTTTGTAGTAGTTGTGAACATATACTTTTTCTCTGTGACTGGAGTGGAGACCTACAGCTGACTCAAGTTAAGTTCTGCATATATGTGCTAATACAGATCCTTACACTAACATTCATAGTGTGTGTATTGTTTCTACGTGCTTATGACAAGAATGGTGCGTACAGTACGAAATAATGCAAGCCAGAGCAGAGGCCTGTCTGTTCCTATGCACAAGATGGAGGTGAGGTTGTTTTCTCAGACAGTCAAAGTTTATGTCCGACTTTCTTGACCCTGGAGGTAGGAGACCTAGACACGGAAGTGTCAGAAGAGGAGACAGGGTTCCTTTAGACATTCAAAAAGGTTCTTTAGCTGAAAGGGGCTGCTAATTAGCCCTCCTATAGCACTCCCAATGAATAGATGGTGCTGGTGAAGTGTGGGACTGCAGTGTTGGTTATTCAGGGTGCGAAGGGTCCTTCAGGTCAGGTCGGCCTTTTGTCCCTTTCCTGATCACGGCCACTGTGGCTGTTGATGAGCTAGGCTCAGGATGCTCAAACCTTTTTCGTGACTATTGTGGGTATCTCAAGCTGGATACCACCCTGCAGTGAGAAGCGTCACTCTGCACACAGACTGTGTCTGGAGAACAGCCTGCAGAGGACAGATGAAAAGAGAAGCAACCTAACCCGGTGAAAGTGCAGACAGAGGATCCACATCACCTGTCTGCCTAACCTTTAAAAACATGATAGCTGCTGACTGACTTGTTTTTCCCATATCAAGTTCTCTTCAACCAAGGTAGGGAGTGCTCCACAGAGTACTCAAGTACTACTGGCAACCAGAAGTTGTTTCTGCCTGACAGCCAGCTTCCCGGAGGTGAGGGCACATCACCTGCAGTCTGGCCTTGCTAGACGATGCAGAGTCTCTGGCACGAAGTGCCTTGAAGCCAACCTGGTGCTGAGAGAGGGTAGGAGACTGCCAGCCCTGAAGCACCAGACCAGGCAGTGCATTCTGCTGTGTCTGCCGGCCTAGCAAAGACAGGGGAGCGAGCAGACCTGCGGCTTGTGGGCAGCCGCCTTTCAGTCAAAATGTAATGACTGCTGCCGTCAACCAGCTGTCAAGAAGCTAGAGTGCAATGTTGAGAAATGTGTGCCTGAGGCAGTGTGCTCTACATCCTGAAGTTGTGTCAGTTGGACCATGGCGCTACTAATCCAAGCTCCTGAACAAGATGTGCCATGCTGCTGCCATGGAGACCCGCAACGCCTGCCCTCGCCCACTGTGCCCTGTGACTATGGTGGGTGCGTGCGGCACCTCACCGGCAATCAAGAGCCCACAATTGTAGAGTCCTTGCTGGAGACCAATGCCATCCTCCTGCCCCTCCGCTTCAGTCTCCAGTCAGAGCATCTCCTCCCAGAAGAGGGAGGTGAGAGACATGCTCTGGGCCCCCGGCGGATGCCGGAACACAAGCTCTGAAACTGTCGCTGGGGTGAATTCTAGGTAAGTATGCACATGACCAACGTCGAGTGACTCGCGTACACAATACATTCCTGACCTGACTCCAAGCGCTTTCTGTGCAATCACGACGACGACATACTAGTCAGCCAGCCATTCTTTCCTTGAGGTAAAAGTAGGTGATTTCGCTCGTGTTATCCTTAAGTAACTCGTTATTTCATTTTTACAGTGAACTTGTCTTTAACTGTTGTCACTACTAACTCAACTGAAAGTGTCGTGTCGACGCGTCCGACTGTGTTGTACACTTTGTTAGTCGCACGGCAGGCGCACTGGCGCGGCCCTTGACCCCACAACACGAGTGACCCTTGCAATGTACATTTGGGCCTTCCTTGTGACTTCTACTGGCAATGGCAAAGGCGGCTGAGGTTCTTGGAGCAATAAATGCACCTAATTACATTTTAGTGCCGTAAGGAGACTGCTGCGCCGCGGATGGGGTCGGCTTGCTTTTCTCATTTCCTGAGATATGGTCCAGATTGTTCCAGAATTTTATCCAGCCCTATTCCTTATCGAGTTTCGCATGCAGGGCGTCTCTGTATTAATGCCGGCTGCCCCCCCTCACTCTCCGTCACTGCCCCCCAGGAGAGCAGGGGTCAGACCGCCATGGAGTTAAGGCTCAGCCTGGGCTCGAAGCTGGCACCTCCACACACAGCAGTGACCAGACTGTGCCCCCTGATGTACACAAGCCCCCCTGGGCTTCGGCCCCCTTGTTAGCCTTCAGAGACCAAGATGTGTGTGCGGCGCGCGCCCACGCTCCTTTAAACATTTCAAAACAACTTCTGTAGAAGCCAAAAGCATTTTTGTGTAGTTCAAACTTTTGTCAACAAACACTACAGCAGTCAGTTCACACATGTGCTGCCTCGGCTCATCTCATTCACCCACTGCTGTGTGATGATCGTGCTCAGGGTTTTTCTATTCCATAACAAAACAATAAAAGGAATGCCCCCGCAGCACCCACAAACGCTTTTCAAATTGGAAATACTGTTCTTATTTCACACATTCATGTGCAGGGGGCTAGAAGTCACTGGCGCCATTTTCTGTAACGATGTTTAAGTGGGTCACACTCTCGGTCTTCCCCTCTCACGCTCTTTCTCTCTCTCCCTCTGCCCTCCGTCTCTCCACCTCTCTCTCTCTCACGCTGTCTCTCTCTCTCTGTGTCTCTCATCTCCCTCAGCCCTTTCTCGCTCTCTCCCTCTGTATGTCACCTCCCTCTCTCAGCCCTTTCTCTCCCCCATCCTCACCCCTCTCTCATTCTCTCTCTCCGTTCCCCTCTGTCACCTCGCTCGTTCTTCACCTCTCTCCCTCCTCCGCACTGTCGTTTTGTTTTGCTCTCTCTTTGCCTCTCCCTGGCCTTTCTTCCTCGGTTATATTTTGTCTCACCAAATTCACACTCTAATAACCACAAATCACATTTCGTCTGTATGCATGTATGGCTGCAAAAGACATGAACACGGTGATAAAGAGTAGATGAAACAAGCCAGGAATTAATCCCTCAGCAAAAAAAACATATAGTACTCGCAAAACAAAACAGTATCTAGAGAAGACAAAAGCACATTATATTAAATTAGTAGCATAACTGAAGCACAGGGACACGGGTTCCAACAGAAGCAATGCTGTTTTCCACTTCGCTGGTGGGAGGGGGTAAATGGGAGGTGCGTGTGGGATAAGAGAAAGGGGGAATCAGTCATGGCGAACATCAGCAGCTGCTTCCCAGGTAGACGACACCCACACCTTATAGAAAGAGAAGTCAGGAAAACCTACATGAACACGTTACTTACCTTCGGTAACGCTTTTTCTGGTGGATACAGTAGCTACCTATGGATTCCGCACCTTATGAATTCTCCCAATGTGCCAGCATTTAACTGAATTTGTATTCCTAGCTCTCCACGTCGACGAGGACGTCATAACTGCACGGCTCCGCATGCGACTCCGTCTGACGTCTCCAGAGCCATAAGAAGTCCTCGCCGGCGTGCTGATGTCAGTTTCACCACTTTTTTTCCATGCCTTCGAGGCGAACCAGTGAATAACAACATCACAAGCACAACATGTGCCAACTAAATATTTATACATTAAAAAGCATATATAAATGTATATAAACATATACATATACAACACACACACATATATATGTATATAAAACAGAATTCAATAAAAATCAATAGTACTCTTGCTATGACCAGACAGGCAACGGAGAGGCGGGTGCGACTGTGAGGAACCCACAGGTAGCTACTGTATCCATCACAAAAAGCATTACCAAAGGTAAGTAACTTGTTCTTCTGATGGATACAACTACCTGTGGATTCCTCACCTCATGAATAGAATCCCAAAGCAGTCCAGCACTCGGAGGTGGGTGCCCGACTACTCAAACCAAGAAGTCCTACAAAACAGAATGGCCTGCCCTCCTCACTTCCGAGTCTAAACAATAATGCTTTGTGAAAGTGTGGAGGGAAGCCCAAGTTGCTGTTTTACAAATGTCAGCAACAGGCATACCTCTAGCTAAAGCTGAAGTGGCAGACTTAGCCCTGGTAGAATGAGCCCTAACACCCTCAGGAGGAACTTTCTTTGCTAACGAATAACATATCTTTATACAAAGAATGATCCACCTTGATAGAGTCCTCTTGTGGACGGCTTTGCCCTTCATTTTGCCCACATAGCCAATGAAGAGCTGATGATCAGTTCTGAAGTTCTTTGTTCTTTCTATGTAGAAGCTCAGGGTCCTTTTCAGATCCATGCAATGCAGCCTTTCCTCCTCCTTTGATGGATGGGGAGAAGGGTAAAAGGATGGAAGAGTTATAGATTTTCCTAGATGGAAGGGAGTGACTACCTTAGGAAGGAAAGCCACCCTGGCTCTCAAAACCACCTTATTAGCATGAAAAGTAGTATAAGGGGGTTTTACAGTAAGAGCCTGAAGCTCACTAACACGCCTAGCTGACGTGATGGCTGTTAGAAAAACTGTCTTAATAACTAGGAGCCTCAATGGGCAACTATGCATTGGTTCAAACGGTGAACCCATCAAAAAAGTTAAAACTAAATTCAAATCCCACTGAGGCATTACAAGTAAGTGGGAGGGAATTTGTTTGTTAAACCCTTAAGGAACCTAAGAACTATAGGGGACTTAACGAGGGTAATCAGGTAAGCAAATAAAAGACAACAGTGCCAGTAAGTACCCTTCCACTGTCGCAACTGTGTAAACTTTCTGCACTGAAGAAAGTGCAAACTGCAAAACATTAGACAAATGGGCCTTTAAAGGATCAATTTGTCTCTCTCCACACCAATTAACAAATGTTGCCCATCTGCCGGCATAGACAGTCTTGGTGGAGTGTCGCCTGGCTGATAAAATAACATTCACCACTTCCGGAGGGAGAGAAAAAGAACTCAAATTGCCTCTTTCAATCTCCAGGCATGTAGGCGCAGGCTCTGGAGGTGGGGGTGTAGAACCTGCCCCTGTGACTGCGAGGGGAGGTCTGCCCTGTGAGGGAGATGGAGCGGAGGGTACAGTGAGAGGTGAAGAAGGCCTGTGCACCACACCCTTCTTGGCTAATCCGGGGCTATTCATATAACTCGGGCCCGGTCTTGGCAAATCTTCCTGAGAACTCGAGGAATCAAGGGTGTGGGAGGAAACGCGTAAAGAAGATGGTTGCTCCAGCTCAACTAACATACATCTCCCAATAACCCCTGCATCAGATACTGGAGGCTGCAGAATAACAGGCAGTGGGCATTCTCGTGAGTGGCAAAGAGATCTATCTGAGGAGCTCCCCACAACTGAAAGACGTGAAGAACAACCTCCGGATGGAGACACCACTCGAGATCAGCTGAAAAGTGCCGACTGAGACAATCCACACATACGTTGAGGACTCCGGCCAAATGGTGTGCTACTACACAAATCCAATGGTCCTGTACTCAGGACCAGAGCTGCAGAGCCTCTCTGCAGAGAAGGTATGACACTACTCCTCCCTGTTTGTTGATGTACCACATTGTGGTAGTGTTGTCTGTCAAGACTTGTACCGACTGACAGTAAATGGACTGGAGGAAGGCCTTGAGAACCAGACGTACTGCCCGCGACTCCAACAGATTGTTGTGCAACATCTGTTCTACTATATTCCAAAGACCTTTGATCTCCAGGTCCCCCAGATGAGCTCCCCACCCTAGAGTGGAAGCATCCGTTATGACTGTGGTCACTGTAGGCGGAAGACAAAACAGCATTCCTTGAGAGAGGTTGCCGTCCACACTCCACCATCGCAGATCCACTGCAGCAACTCTGGAGATCGTTATCGACTCCGAGATCCCCTTTGTGTTAAAACCACAGCTTGCGGAGGCATCACTGGAGACCAACGTGCACAAGTGGCAAACAGAATGCAGGAAGGGAACAGACTAAGCAGACGTAGGACCTTTTGGAGTGAAACAGCCGCTCCCCTTTGAAACACTGGAATCAACGCCTGAATGTTCTGAACCCCGAGGAGGAGGGTAGGCGTGATTCAATGTTGTGTCCGGTACTGCCACTATGAACAGGAGGCATTGAGAGGAATCCAGGTGAGACTTGAGTACGTCTACCGAAAAGCCAAGGTTGAACAACAACTGAGTTGTCACCTGAAAATGGTGCAGCATTAACTCTGGGAACTTGGCTTTGATCAGCCAATTGTCCAGGTAAGGAAATACAGCTATTCCCTTCCTTCTGAGGTGTGCAACACCACTGTCACCACCTTAGTGAAGACTCAGGATGCGGAAGTAAGACCAAAAGGAAGGACCGCAAACTGGTAGTGCTGCGATCCTACTGTGAACCGGAGATACTTCCTGTGCAACTTTAAAACAGGGATGTGAAAATAGGCATCCTGCAAGTCGATAGACACCATCCAGTCTTCCTTCTCCAACGCAAGAAGCACCTGTGCTAGCATCAGCATTTTGAACTTTTCCTGTTTGAGGAACCAATTCAAAATCCTCGGGTCCAAGATAGGCCTCAATCGACCATCCTGCTTCGGAATCAGGAAATACCTTGAATAACATCCCTGACCCCTTTCCTGTTCCGGAACCAACTCCCCTGCATCCTTTAAGAGAAGGCTCTGCACCTCCTGCTGAAGCAACAGGAGATGCTCTTCTGAGCAAAATAAATGACAGGGAGAGAAGGGGGGAGGAAACTTCAGAAAGGGAAAGACATAACCTTTTCTCATTAAGGGCAACACCCAAGAGTCCGATGTTATTAACTCCCACTAGTGGAGAAAATCCAACAGCCTTCCACCTATGGGCAGCACATGCTAGTGAATGTAGTGAGAACTAGGGCTGTTTCCCTGGCTGGATTCCCCCAGAGGATAAAGAGGAGGAGGAAGGCTGCTGAGCGGCTCCTCACATTCTAACTCTTCCACAACCCCTATAGGCCCTGTAGAGAAGGTTGGCAGGCTGCTGGACAAGGAACTGCTACCTCCCATTAAAAGATGACCCATGTCCAAACCCTCTGAATCTACAGAATGGTCTGAATGTCGTAGATGATGCCTTAAATCCCAAAGATTTAGCAGTGGCTCTACTATCTTTGAACCTTCCCAGGGCCAAGTTCGCCTTTGCACCTTACAGCCTGGTACCATCAAAATAGAGATCCATCAATGTAGCTTTCACATCTGAGGAAAAACCAGAACCTCTGAGCCAAGCATGACTCCTAGTTGCAATGGAAGTCCCTATGGCTCTAGAAACTGAGTCCGCAGTGGTCAGGCCTGACAGAATCACTTGTCTGGTTGCCGCTTGACTGTCCTGTAACAGTTCAGCAAAATGTCCCTGTACTTCCTGTGCCAATTTAGGGACCACCTCCTTCACCGTATTCATGTGGGTATAGATGTATCACTGCAGTACACAAGTAGCATTTAATGATTTAAAAGCCCTGCTTCCTGAGGAGAAGCACTTCTTTGCTGACTGCTCCATATGCTTTGACTCCTTATCTGCTGGTGTTGTAGGGAATGACCCTGGAGCCGATCTTGAGGAACAAGAAGCTTGCACTACCAAGCTTTTCGGTGTTGAGTGCTGGGTCAAAAATTGAGGGTCACCAGGAGCAACTTTATACCTCCTGGCTCCAGTCTTTGAAACAGCAGAAGCAGTAACCGGTTTCTTCCATATCACCAATATGGGTTTCGTCAAAGCGTCACTGAATGGAAGAAGGGGCTCTGAAGACAAAGCTGATGGATGCAGAACCGCTGTCAGAATATTGGTCTTTAATTCTGACGCAGACAGAGGCAAATCTAAAAAATTCGGCCACCTTCCTAATCACCCCATGGTAGGTCGTCACTTCTGACAAGAGCTCACCTCAAGGGGATAAAAGCTCCCACTCAGGGGATGTATCCAACCCACTACCAGTATCTAATCCCTGGTAATCATCTGAAAGCACAGGAATTTCCCCTTCTTCCAGCTGTTGCTGTTCCTCTAGATACAGCTGCTCTTCCAGAAGCCTTAAGGCCTTCCTTCTAAATCTTAGCCTAGACTCCAAACGTGGTGGCGATAAAGAGTTCACTGACATCGACGACGCCCCTAAAGGAGAAGGCGAGACTGATGGAGGAGTAGCCGGATCCACGCTCAGCGCCGGAGTAGACCGAGCCGACTGCGCTCAAAGTCTATTTCATGTTGGCACCGGTGCCGTCATCTGGGTTAGAGGTGGTGACATCCTCAGCGCCATGCCAGTACAATCCCAAGGGGTTGCTGGTAGAAAAGGCATAAATGGAGCCGGCTTATACAGCGCCGGCATCCCCAGCGTATAAGCCAACAGACCTGTGGGGCCAGCAGATGCACCAGATGGGACCATTGCCCTATTAGAAATGCTAAACATAGCATTTAGGAACAAAGACGGATTCACTCTTGAAGCCAGAAAGGCAGGATACTCTTGTTCCCCTTGCGGTGGCTGGGCTGGATCTGACACCTGAACCCCAACCTCCTGACATTGGGAGGATGCAGGGGAAAAATGAGCAGCTGGACTCGTAGGCGACGTCGAAATTTCTATCAAAGTTGGCGCCGGTGATGCCTCAGCTGACTGCATTTGGGGGAGACAAGGTGGGACTGACATCCCAAGTCGTCCTGCACCGTGATCTCAAAGTCGGAGATACCGACCTATCCCTGGACGACCGGCGCCTTGACTCATGTCGTCGACGTCGCTTCTTGTGTGCTCTGCAACGAAGTGTCCAGAGTTCTTGATCTATGACGTCCTCTTTTCTGTTTCTTTGCTTTAGAGAGAAACAGCTTTGCCTACCTTTCTGTTAGAGCCTTTGGATTTATGCGTTGGCAAGATGAGCAACCTGCCAAGTTGTGATCTGAGTTCAAACACCAAAGGTAGTTCTCGTGCTGATCCGTCACCGACATATGACCCCCGCACTTGCTACAAGGTTTGATGCCGGATTTCTTCAGGGGAGACATAGTTGCACTACAAGAAATTCCCTCGAAACAGTTGAGGAGAGGTAGAAAACCGTTAGAGTTGAAGGCGCGGAAAAAAAGGGATCTGATGTCAACACGCCGGCGAGGATTTCTTACGGCTCCGCTGACGTCAGATGGAGTCACGTGTGGAGTCGTGCAATTATGACGTCCTCGTGGAGAGCTAGGGAAAAAAATTCTGTCGAATGCTGGCGCGCTGGGAGAATTCATAAGGTGAGGAAACCATAGGTAGTTGTATCCTTCGGAAGTAAAGTTACTGAAAGGTCAAAAAGCTTCTGAAAAGAACGTAACTGGTGCAACAAGAATTAATATAAACAAAAATCGCCACAAAAACAGGTCCAGTTCCTAAGATCACAGTACTGACAGCTGTGCACTTTATATTTAAGAAAGGAAGCAGAGATTTTTGAACTGAACCGTGGATTGGAGGAGGGTGGACAGAGAAGCCAAGGAGACTGCTGCGAGCCACCGTTACTAGTACAGTCAAGTTTGTTCTATTATGGCTTTCCCTTGAACCGCCCTCAGGCCTCTTCCCATTTAATCCAGCTTTTAGTTAGACTGGCCAGCACAGGAATTGTAAAATGGGGCATATAATTATAATGTTACAGGAACGATCGGGCAAATAAAAGGGATGTGATGTAGCAATAGGAAGATGCATATATGTCAAAATAAGCCAAAATGAAGATTTGTCTGGCTATTAGTATGTTGAGTTGAGGAAAAAAATCATACCCTATAAATCAGAAGTACCTGTCAGTGGGTTAAAATGAGCATAATTTGCTGAAACTACATCTTAGAAAGTTTTGAGTTCCATTCCAAGGTGTTAGCAAAGGAAGTTTCCTGGGGAAGCGAGATAGAAGGGATTTGTAACGTGTGTGTTTGTGTGTGTGTGTATGTTTGTGCGTGTGTTTGTGTGGTAATCTAGGCCTAGCTGACTCACAGACTCGGTAACAGGCCTAGAGATGCTGCAGGTCCATTCGTCCGACCTCTATAGAATGTGTACCCAGGGTTTTTAAAAGCCCTTTCACCGGTGCTCCCAAAGGCTTGATAGCAACCCTCATTTACTTTATGGGAAAACAACTATTATTTTCCTCGGTGGTAAATGTTTTCAGTGTCTGAGCCTAGTTCCCCGGGGGATTAGAGGGGCCTCGAACGGTGAGAGGAAAAGGAGAAACAAAGGTAAAGTGGAGGGGGTCGATATGTCACTCTCTGTGCACCATCCCTTCCCAGTGTCAGGATGGAGACAAGAGTTGCTTGTTAGGGAAGCCCTGTGTAATAAGCCTTTGCATTGACTCTAAACTATCAAAAAATTAACAAAGGTAGATGTGGTGGTCTAGTGGCTGACTTGTCGACTTTGAGACAGAAGAATCTCTCTTAAGGTATATCAATAAATAAAGAAATCTGTGAGGAACTAGAATTTTATCTCACACTCTGTTATGAAGTTCTATGGGTGTATTAAATAAGCAGCTACCTATGATATCATCATATGAAATCCCTTTGATGTCTTAACTACACGTTCACAATTGCTTTATTAACCTCCTTGCTTTCCCAAATTTGCCTGAAAATGCACCATTAGCTTTTATTTTTTCAAAATGTTCTTGGGGAGACGTTCCCCGAAACCCCCTTATGTTAGTCGGGCTGGCTCGCTACACTCGTCTCAGTGCACTCACCAGCAACTTTTACGCCCCACTACTTTCAAACGTCACCAGCCGCCACTGTAATCAAGACCAGCCGGACTCAATGAATCTCAAGTCCAACAGTGGCAAAGCCTCATGCGGTGTCACCAGAGTTTCATCCTCATCACCACTACAGACCAACATATACGGGCGCCCATCTGATGGATTTAAGAAGAACCCCTATCTGGGACTCCAGATACCCGGGTACAGCACACAGCTCTGCGTCCATCTCAAATGCCAAGGTGGGAACAGAACCAGGCAGTCTGAAGCACGGCCATCAGTCGATGTGGGAAAGCCTTCTCAGCCTCAGTCAACAACAGGAGCAAACCCGTAACCCCAGGTCAGACCTGGCTGAATATAGGAACATACAACATCTCAACCATGATTCAGTAAATACTTGAGAGTAAAATAATTACATAGAAGAAAGAGAAACGCCAAGGATTGCTTATTGAGGTGTGTAGTCACCGTAGAGACACGAATAACTTTGGGACAGCATTATTGTTACTCTGAGAATGATCAGAGTGACAGTAATGCCGTCCCAAATCCTTGAATTGTTAATCTTTTTTTCTATGTAATTGTTTTACTCTGTGCAAATATTTACTTAATTATTACCTGGTGAGACATTGTTGTGTTTCTCTCGTCAGTGGCACCGAAAGTTATACCGAACTTTTAGTCAAATTTAAAAGCAAAACTATTGTATTCGCACGGGTTCCAACTCTGAGAAAGGTATCGACCTCGGTACAAAATACGATGACCTTTGTGGTCCAGGCCAGATGCGCGTTAAACAAGCAGGGCTGACCTGTGAGTGTACAAGGACGGCCTCAGTCAGCTGCCAGTCTGTGGAATGTACTTCTTCCTTGGCACGGGATACCCGACTTGTGTGCGTGGTACTATGCAAGGGAGACAGGATGACTTCATCACAAGGCCACGTCAGGAGGCTCGTGCATGCCGGCCCTGCCAATCGTCAGTTTTCAGTATCCAGCTTATACGCAATCTTGTCCTCAGAACCACGTGTGTCCACCCACGACTAGTGGTCGGTTTTAAAGTGAACCCCTAGGATGGAGCACTGGGCGCTCCACGAGGCGGCTCTCGGTGCAGGAGACGTTCAGTTACGTAGAATTTGGTACCCGGCTTAGGAGAGCAGAAAAAATGCAGACATATCGATAACAAGCTTTGCAAGGCTAAATCTTTTGCATGTATCACTTTGTAAATTACTTATTCATACAACATGGGCACGTTTACTTGCGGAAGGTGGCTGATGCATCGACATGTTCAACCACAAGAGCCCACTGTACGGCCCTCCAAAGGCTAATCATATTCACCAGATAAAATGTCCTGTTTCAGAATAAGATATCCCAAAATACAAACTGAAAACATCACTTCGAAACTGCAAGAATGGCCGTGAAACAAAAGTAGAAATGCCCGGAATCGCTGGGTTTGCGGACTGCAGAGAAGAGGCAGCCAGCGCTCACCCCGCTAACACTGAGGCAGCAGAACAGGGGATCCTAATCCTGTTCAATGGTTCATTTGTGACTCTCTTTCGCCACCTAGCGGATACCAGAGGGTCCCACACGAGCTGGGCTAAGATATACTATGTATTTAGGTATATCTTGCGGGAAGAAAGCGTTTATTTCATCTAAAACCAGCTGGAAAGACAAGGTGGAAAGTGTAATTTAAAAAGTCGAACTATGTGAGGGAAAAGAGGCCAGAAAGCAAGCGACAGCTCTCGTGTAAGAACAGTATAAAAAGTCAGTGTAGAAATGAAGAAGCCCTGGTGTAACGGGCGCTCGTGCAAAGGGCTCCAATACCTTCGGGTGGAGTACCCCTCGTTGGGTATGGAAACAGAGACCTAAACTTGAGAGGATTCATGGCGATAGGAAAAGACATTCGCACTCTATCCCAATTTGAAGCCACCTATCGCAACTATCATGTATGTTGGGATGAAAAAGTTCTCCGAATGCTAATGGACCTGCAACCCATCCCTGAGTACGTGTACCTGCTAATGTTACAATACACTGATAATGCAGTACATGTATGCTGAATACTTGTACTGGGAATATGTGTGCCCGTGAATACAACAATGCAGGGATATTGCAGCAATACGCAGTGCATTTATTTTTGTATTTTGAGATCATGTGGGGTGTGTGTGTGTGTGTGGTACAATACATTTATGGTGCGGTAAATGTATGCTATGTGCATGTGCTGGGTGTATGTGTGCTTGTGAAGGGTACTATACATAAAGGATGGAGTACTTTGAAGTGCATGTATGTTACAAGAATGTGCTGGGTGTATGTGTGCTTGTGAAGGGTACGAGCCCACTAAAACCCGGATGAAAGTGCAAAATGGCTGCCTCCGGTTGGAAGATCGTCCGATGGTGGATAGCTACTAGTCAAATTTTAAACACCAGCATAGCACAAAGACAGCTTCACTACTGGACGATGTCCTTGCCACTGCCTACAATGGTGAATTATTTTTGCTAATATTTTTAGATATATATAGCTGCATTTGATATGGTGGACTACAGCTTAGCAGTTGACTAGAAAAAAACAGGACGGAAAGAAACAGAAGCAGCTCTAGAATGGTTCTAATAATTTATGACGAACAAGTCTCTTACCTTCAGTAAAGCATTATCTGGGAGAGACTATCTCGCTGCAGATTCCTTACCTTAGAATTTCCTGGCGTCAGCTTGGAATAGGGAATTTTTTGGCTGAGCAGTACCCTGCGCTCGCCGTCGGATCGACGTGCATCATTCGGCTCTGCGTGGCGTCGTCTGAGCCGTCTGTGATGTCACGGTCGCCTATAAAGGCACCACCCTGGCGTGCGTCTGTCCGTTATTTTACCCAAAAATTTCCACGCCAGAAGCACAGAGTCATGGATAGAACCAACAGTTCATCTGTGCACAACTAGGGCGCTAAAAGGGATAAACCCTACTAGGCATATCCGCAGGTCAGGGAGGAATGGGTGGGTTTAGGGAATCTGCAACTAGATACAGTCTCTACTAGATAATGCATTACCGAAGGTAAGTAATTTGTTCATCTGATAGAGACGTCTACCTGCAGATTCTTAACTTTAGAATAGATACCCAAGCCATAATCTCCTGGCGGTGGGCTGCGGATACCTCTACTTACACTAAAAAGTCCAGGAGAACTGAATGGGCAAAGTGTCCGTCTCTCCGTACCCAATTGTCCAATCATAATGTTTTGCAAACGTGCGCAAGTGTGCCCACGTTGCTTCCTGACAGATATCCAGGACTGGAAAGCCCTGAGCTAGCACAGTGGTAGCAGCTTTCCCCCTGGTAGAATGAGCCCTCAAGCCCTCAGGAGGCTGCTTCCTGGCCAATGCGTAGCATATCTTGATGCAGAGAAGGACCCAGCACGAAATGGTTAGTTTCTGCACTGCCTGACTGTGAGAAAGTAGCCTCTTTCTAGCCTTGTTACCCCCACTTTTGGCCTGTTTGTGAGTGTATGTCAGGGTGTTTTCACTGTCTCACTGGGACCCTGCCAGCCAGGGCCCAGTGCTCATAAGTTTGTGACCTACATGTATGTGTTCCCTGTGAGATGCCCAACTGTCTCACTGAGGCTCTGCTAACCAGAACCGCAGTGGTTATGCTCTCTCATTTCTTTCCAAATTGTCACTAACAGGCTAGTGACCAATTTCAGCAATTTACATTGGCATACTGGAACACCCTTATAATTCCCTAGTATATGGTACTGAGGTACCGAGGGTATTGGGGTTCCAGGAGATCCCTATGGGGTGCAGCATTTCTTGTGCCACCCATAGGGAGATCTGACAATTCTTACACAGGCCTGCCAGTGCAGCCTGAGTGAAATAACGTCCACGTTATTTCACAGCCATGTACCACTGCACTTAAGTAACTTATAAGTCACCTATATATCTAACCTTTACCTGGTAAAGGTTGGGTGCTAAGTTACTTAGTGTGTGGGCACCCTGGCACTAGCCAAGGTGCTCCCACATTGTTCAGGGCAAATTCCCCGGACTTTGTGAGTGCGGGGACACCATTACACGCGTGCACTATACATATGTCACGACATATGTATAGTGTCACAATGGTAACTCCGAACATGGCCATGTAACATGTCTAGGATCATGGAATTGTCATCCCAATGCCATTCTGACATTGGGGAGACAATTCCATGATCCCCCGAGTCTCTAGCTCAGACCCGGGTACTGCCAAACTACCTTTCCAGGGGGTTCACTGCAGCTGCTGCTGCTGCCAACCCCTCAGACAGGTTTCTGCCCTCCTGGGGTCCAGCCAGGCTTGGCCCAGGAAGGCAGCACAAAGGACTTCCTCAGAGAGAGGGTGTTACACCCTCTCCCTTTGGAAAAAGGTGTCAGGGCTGGGGAGGAGTAGCCTCCCCCAGCCTCTGGAAATGCTTTGATGGGCACAGATGGTGCCCATCTCTGCATAAGCCAGTCTGCACCGGTTCAGAGATCCCTCAGCCCTGCTCTGGCGCGAAACTGGACAAAGGAAAGGGGAGTGACCACTCCCCTGACCTGCACCTCCCCTGGGAGGTGCCCAGAGCTCCTCCAGTGTACTCCCGACCTCTGCCATCTTGGAAACAGAGGTGCTGCTGGCACACTGGACTGCTCTGAGTGGCCAGTGCCAGCAGGTGACGTCAGAGACTCCTTCTGATAGGCTCCTTCAGGTGTTGCTAGCCTATCCTCTCTCCTAAGTAGCCAAACCTCCTTTTCTGGCTATTTAGGGTCTCTGCTTTGGGGAATTCCTTAGATAACGAATGCAAGAGCTCATCAGAGTTCCTCTGCCTCTCTCTCTTCACCTTCTGCCAAGGAATCGACAGCTGACCGTGCTGGAAGCCTGCAAAACTGCAACAAAGTAGCAAAGACGACTACTGCGACCTTGTAACGCTGATCCTTCCGCCTTCTTGACTGTTTTCCTGGTGGTGCATGCTGTGGGGGTAGTCTGCTTCCTCTCTGCACTAGAAGCTCTGAAGAAATCTCCCGTGGGTCGACGGAATCTTCCCCCTGCAACCGCAGGCACCCAAGAACTGCATCACCGGTCCTCTGGGTCTCCTCTCAGCACGACGAGCGAGGTCCCTTGAACTCAGCAACTCTGTCCAAGTGACTCCCATAGTCCAGTGACTCTTCAGTCCAAGTTTGGTGGAGGTAAGTCCTTGCCTCCCCACGATAGACTACATTGCTGGGAACCGCGTGTTTTGCAGCTACTCCGGCTCCCGTGCACTCTTCGAGGATTTCCTTTGTGCACAGCCAAGCCTGGGTCCCCGGCACTCTACCTGCATTGCACGACCTCCTGAGTTGTCCTCCGGCTTCGGGGGACCCTCTTGTGCAACTTCGGGTGAGCTCCGGTTCACTCCACTTCGTAGTGCCTGTTCCGGCACTTCTGCGGGTGCTGCTTGCTTCTGAGTGGGCTCTTTGTCTTGCTGGACGCCCCCTCTGTCTCCTCACGTAATTGGCGACATCCTGGTCCCTCCTGGGCCACAGCAGCATCCAAAAACCCTAACCGCGACCCTTGCAGGTAGCAAGGCTTGTTTGCGGTCTTTCTGCACGAAAACACTTCTGCACGACTCTTCACGACGTGGGACATCCATCCTCCAAAGGGGAGGTTTCTAGCCCTTGTCGTTCTTGCAGAATCCTTAGCTTCTACCATCCGGTGGCAGCTTCTTTGCACCCACAGCTGGCATTTCCTGGGCATCTGCCCACTCCCGACTTGATCGTGACTTTTGGACTTGGTCCCCTTGTTCCACAGGTACTCTCTTCTGGAAATCCATCGTTGTTGCATTGCTGGTGTTGGTCTTTCCTGCAGAATTCCCCTATCACGAATTCTGTGCTCTTTGGGGAACGTAGGTGCACTTGGCACCCACTTTTCAGGGTCTTGGGTTGGGCTATTTTTCTAACCCTCACTGTTTCCTTACAGTCCCAGCGACCCTCTACAAGGTCACATAGGTTTGGGGTCCATTCGTGGTTCGCATTCCACTTCTAGAGTATATGGTTTGTGTTGCCCCTATCCCTATGTGCCCCCATTGCATTCTATTGTGACTATACATTGTTTGCACTGTTTTCTATTGCTATTACTGCATATTTTGGTATTGTGTACATATATCTTGTGTATATTTGCCATCCTCATACTGAGGGTACTCACAGATACTTTTGGCATATTGTCATAAAAATAAAGTACCTTTATTTTAAGTATATCTGTGTATTGTGTTTTATGATATTGTGCATATGACACCATTTGTAGGAGCTTCACTCGTCTCCTAGTTCAGCCTAAGCTGCTCTGCTAAGCTACCTTTTCTATCAGCCTAAGCTGCTAGACACTCCTCTACACTAATAAGGGATACCTGGGTCTGGTGCAAGGTGTAAGTACCCCTTGGTACTCACTACAAGCCAGTCCAGCCTCCTACACTGACCCTTTTTTGCTCCCATGTAACTCACAAAGAGTTGGTCATCCACCCAGAACTCTTTTGTGCAGTCATGGTAGAACGATAACACTCTTTTTGGGTCCAGTTGATGGAGTCACTCCTCTTCTTTATAGGGATGCAGTAGAACAAAGAAGGTATGCAGGGTGATGTTCTGACCCACATGGAATGGGGTCACCACCTAGGGAGGATAGAGGCACGAGTTCTGAGACCCACCTTGTCTGGGAACATAATGAGATACGGAGGCTTGGAGAGTCTGCATCTCACTCACCCTCCTGGTGGATGTTATTGCCACAAAGAAGGCTGTTTTGATGGTGAGCAGTCAGAGGGGACAGTTGTGTAAGGACTCAAAAGGAGGACACATAAGAAATGAGAGGACCAGAATTATGTCCCACTGGGGCATAACAAAGGGCATAGGGGGAATTATATGTACAAGCCCTTTGAGGAATCTATGTACAATGGGAGATTTGAAAAGTGAAGGCGGATCAGGAAGCCAAATGCAGATAAGTCAGAAAGATAGCCCTTGAGAGTGCCCAAGGCAGAACCCTGCTGAGCAAGAGATAGTATAAAGAGAAGGATATCAGAAAGAGAAGCAGAAAGAGGATTAACAGGCCTTCCTATACAATAATATACAAAGCATTTCCAACAGCAGGCATATACCGTTTTAGTGGAAGGACACCTGGCTGCCAAAATAACTTTACAGTCTTCGGGAAGAAGGTCAAAAGCCACCAACTCTCACCACTCAATCTCCATGCATGTAGATGCAGAGTTGACAGGTCCGGGTAGAGAACCTTCTCCAGCTGCTGGAATAGAAGACCCTCCCGAAGAAGCAACCTGATCGGAGGTTTGATGCTCATTTTCAGAAGCTCAGGATACCAAACTCTCCTTGCCCCATCCGGAGCCACTAGGATTACTTGGGTCTGGTCGTTCTTGATCTTCTTGCGAACTCTGGGAAGAAGTGGTATGGGCAGAAAGGCGCATAGGAGGCCTAAATTCCACTTGTGACGTAAAGTGTCACTGAACGAATGCCGCCTTGGAAACTCAAAAGCACAATACTACTGACATTGTGCATTATCTGCGGAGACGAACAGATCTAGCCAAGGATCTCCCCACTGCTGAAAGAGTTCTTGTGCCACCTCCGGGTGGAGATACCACTTGTGATCTGCTAAGCACCGATGGCTGAGTTAGTTCGCCCTGGCTTTCAGAGAACCTGCCAGGCGTTGAACCACCAGGGTTATGCCCTGCTGTTCCAGCCATGTCCAGAGATGAAAAGCCTCTTGACAAAGGGTCCATGACCCCACACCGCCCTGCTTGTTGCAGTACCACATTGCAGTGGTGTTGTCCGTGAACACCTGCAATATCTTCCCTTTTACGACAGGAAGAAATGCTTTCAATGCCAGTCAGATCGCCCGGAGCTCCAGGAAATTGATATGGAGTTCAGATTCCGCTGGGGACCAAAGACCCCTGATCTCCGCCTCTCCCAGATGGCTGCCCCATCCCAGAATTGACGCATCTGTCACTACTGTGAGATCTGGCTGGGGATTGGCGAGGAGTTAGCCTCTGACCCAGTCGCAGTTCGCTAACCACCACTGCAGGTCTTTTGCAGTTCCCTCTGAGTTCTGAACTGTGTCGGTAAGATTCCACTGATGCTGCGACCACTGGAACTTTATGTCCCACTGCAGAGCCCTCATATGCCATCTGGAATGCTTGACTAACAGGATGCAGGAGTCCTTGAGTCCCAACAGGCTCAGAGTCTGTCTCATCGAAATCCAGGATAGAGGCCGAAAGATCGGTATCATAACCTGAATATCCTGGGCTTGCTGCTTGGGAGGATAAGCCTGAAACTGCACTGTGTCCAGAACGGCTCTGTTGAAAGGGAGCTTCTGAGGGGGAGACAGGTGTGACTTCGGCACATTTATAGTGAACCCCAGCGAATGAAGGAGGTTCGCAGTCGTCTGAAGGTGGTTGATGAGCGCCTGGGGCATAGGAGGCTTCAACAGCCAGTCATCAAGGTAGGGGAAGAATGAAATCCTGAACCTGCGCAGATGAGCTCCTACCACGGCCATCACTTTGGTGAACACCAGAGAGGCACTGGTGAGACCAAAGGGGAGCACTTTAAACTGAAAGTGCTTGTGGCCCACCTTGAACCACAAGTAAGTAACGCCTGTGGGCAGGCAGGATGTGAATGTGAAAATACGCATCCTGCAAGTCCAACGCTACCATCCAGTTTCCTTGGTCCAGGGCACACAGACAAGACCTGAGCAAGAGTGAGCATCTTGAATTTCTCCTTTTTGAGAAAGAGATTAACATCCCTTAAATCCAGTATAGGGAGAAGACCCTTGCTCTTTTTTGGAATCGGAAAGTAGTGGGAATAACAACCACTGCCTACTTCTGACATCGGGACCCTTTCTATGGCTCCCTTGGCAACTTCATCGCGGAGCGAGATTAAGTGATCCTCCATCAGCCGTTCTTTTAATTGAGGCATAAAGGGAGTAAAAGACTGAAAGGGAAGGGAATAGCCCCTTTCTGTATGATCTGCAAGACCCATTTGTCCAATGCTATGGAGCGCCAGTGAGGGAGATGAAATTGAATCCTCTCTCCAACTGGATGCGTGTGGTCTTGCAGAATCATCCTAGGAGGACTTAGGTGCTGTGGAAGAGAGGGGCTGGGTGGTGGCTGACCTCTGGCTAGACCCTCTGGATCTGAAGGTACCACAACTTCATCCTTGCACTGGATGCTGAGTTGACGGAGTATGGTGGCTGACTTGTGGGTGGCGTGGTACCACACCCCATCCGAAGCCTCGAAAGGGGAAAAAGACAGACTGCTGGCGAGCAGGCGCTGAAAGGCCCAAGAATTTGGCCATAGCCCGAGAGTCTTTAAACCGCTCAAGCGCTGAGTCAGCCTTTTCTCCAAATTGGCTCGAGCCATCGAACGGAATGTCTTTAAGGTTTGTATGGACATCCCTTGAAAAGTCAGACGTACGGAGCTAGGTGTGGCGTCTAAGGGCCACCGTCGATTAAATCGCCCTACCCAGCGAGTCGGTCATGTCCAAACCACACCATATTGTAAACTTCGATGCATCTCTCCCATCTTTTACAGCTTGTGTGAGAGTGCCCCGCATGCCCTCTGGGACCTGGGGCACCACATGTGCCACAGTATCCCACAGAGTATGGAAAAAACAGCCCAATAGGCATGAGGTGTTTATGGACCTCAATGCCAGGCTGGAGGAATAAAACCTCTTCTTCCCAAGTTGGTCCAGCCTCTTGGATTCCCTATGTGGGGGAGCGGAAGTGAAGGCACCATGGGTAGTGGAGGCCTGGACCACCATGCTCTCCGGGGTGGGGTGTTGGGTGAGGAAAGTAGGATCATTCGGAGCTGGTGTGTGGCGGCACCCAACTGTCCTATTAACATGAGCCCCAGTGCTGGTTTGGACCACGTCCCCAGCAGGACATCAGTGAAGGCTTCATTAAATGGTAAAATCAGTTCTGATGGAAAAAAAAAAAAACCCCGGTTGAAGCACCTCAGTCAGGAGGTTAGTCTTGACTGGCACCATAAGCAAGTCTAGGTCAAAGACCTCAGCTGCCCTACGAACCACCATAGCATATGAAGCTCCCTCCTCCGTATCCACAGTAGGAGGTGAGATCATGCCAATATCTGGAGAAGGATCCAGTTCACTGGCTTCCCAAAGTGCCTCATACAGTCCATATGCTCCAAACCATATCCTAAAGGGTCATGGGACCCCTCCCATTCCTCCCCTGTACCTGGCTGATCAAAATAAGCCTCAGGCACTGATCAGGCCCCTGCTGGCGCAGTCGGAATCAGCATCGTATGACATTGTTCCGGCTCTGGATCATCTGGGATAAGGATGGGACTCGCTCCACCGATGGGCGTCGGCAGAGCGTCGACTTCGGGAGCTACGCCAGAGGAGGCAGACTGTGTGTACCCAGCGTTGCCCCTAATCCGGTATCTGATCCTGGAATACCCAATGGCGCTGAGGCCGAATCCGCCGGCATTGAATCCAATGGCCCTGCTAACCTAGCGGGGACCAAAGGCATCCCAGCGGGGGCAGCCTGCTCAACGACGAGACGCACGGCATCGTAAAACTCTTTGAGCTGAGCGGGGGTCGCTCCGGCTCCCGGAAAGTGGGTGGCTGGAAGTCAGCCCTGGCATCGGTTTTGCGGAATCGTGCCTGGAATGTCGATGTTCCTGAAATACCTCATCGGCCGACAGGCGTGGTGAAGTGGAAGTCCGCTTAGACTTCTTCTTGGCCCTTTTCCGTGAGTGCCAGTAGGACCTCAACTGCGAAGAGGACTTAGTGCTCCTGGAGTGGCCCCACGACCTACTCCTCGATCGGGACCATGACCTTCTAGGACTAACGCCAACCGAAGTCAACTGCCAGGCCGCCATGAGCTTTAGAGACTGCTCTCTCAAAGTTTTCGGGGCCATGGCCCAGCAGTCAGAACACAACTTCCAGTCGTGTTCTCTGTCAAGGCACCAGAGACATACCTGATGAGGATCCGTCACAGGCATGGTGGGATGGCAAGTGCCACACGGCTTGAACCCCGTCCCTCAATGTCATCCTGCACAGACTTCGAAAAGACTAAAAAAAAAAAAAGTTTGAGAAAGGCCAGCTAAAAAAGGCAGAGGGTCGCTCGAATCCGGACCTGTGCTTAACTGAACGGAAAAGAACTAATGTATGTGTGTCGGGGTGGTGCCTTTATAGGTGACTGTGATGTCACAGATGGCTCCAATGACCCTGGCGACGCGGACCCAAACAACGCATGTGGATCCAAACGACGCTCAGCAAAAAATTCAAGAACCCAAGCTGATGCCAGGAAATTCGAAGGTAAGGAATCTGCAGCTAGAAGTATCTATCAGATAGGACAGGCACAATGGGTCAATATGAGAGCTGAAACCTGGGGGTTTCACCCTTGCCACTTCTCTTATTTAATGTGTTTAATAAGTCTCTATTCTCTATTGTTAGGGCCCAGATTTCTAAGTATCGCTCAAACGCTAATGATGCACATTTATATGAGTGGAAACGGCCCATAAGGCTATTTGTTACACTTTAAGCAAGGTCGTAGTGAAGTAGTCAATTGGATGAACAGAAGAGGCCTCAAGTTAAATGAAGCAAGAACTGGAGATGCTCCTCACAGACTCAAGCCATAAGTTCTGCAATACTGATAATCACCCCCATTCTCCTTAACTTGTTTGAGATTCCAACATAATTGAAAAATTAAACTAAACAACTGGGGTTATCTGATATTAACTGAACTTCTACTCTCACATTAGTTTGGTAGTTCATCTAGCTTTCTTCTTCTTACAATAATTAAAATAAACATTAGCCCTTATTAAAATTATTGCAAAAGCTTAACTGGATCAACAATTAATTGGAAACTGAACTAGCCCAGTGCTTTGAAGAGTCTGCTTCCAAAAAAAAAAATTCTTGCTGCAACATGTACAAAACATAGGAGAAAGGGAAATATCACATCTCAATAATTTGATGTACCATTTGACTGCTATGGCTACCTGTTCAAACGCATGTCATCCTCAAAGAAATGTATGATGTTTTAAAGTGTATAAAGGAAATAGCATCAACCTAGCCGCAGGGCAAAATTGATCTCTCCCTTCTTTCCTGTGTGGAAATGGGGTCTATATATGGTGTAGTTGTGCAACCTCATCAAGTAACACACTCACCAAATCCTTCAGGACCTATATGTTTTGTTTGTAAAACCTTCACCTCAATCCTGGGTAGTGGTCACTCAAAGCAGTAGGGCTTACACAAAGGAACAAGGGTAAAGCACTAAAACAGCAACAAAACAATTTAAGAAATCAACGAGAAACTAAAGAAATCTTACACCAATTTATAAAACATAGACTGGATTTTCATGCATTTATAGACACCATAATGAAGCAGATTCAATGGAGGTTTCCGGAGATACAGAATTTACAAGGTATACTAAATCAAAGCATTTCACTCAGCTGTGACCATGCACCGGCAAATTCAACAAATTTGACACTTAGAAACTGTTTCACTAAAACGTTTGGACTATCCGTAATGAAATCACTTGGAGTCACTTTAGGCAACCAACTCCAGTAAGGAGCTAGTCGGGGGCAGCAAGATCCTCAGAAACAGTTACTTTAGCAGGTGAAGCAGTCTTCAAGGCACCTTTATCCTTTGCAAGGCTTTCTTATAGAAGTGGTCCTGATGCGAGGAATGAAGGATGCTGAAAAAGCTCAAGGACGCTGTGGATGTGATGTGGTCAATGGGGGTCTTTCTGCAACTACTTCTCGGTCCAGGAAGTGGGTGAGATGACCCTGGTCACAGGGTCGACATCCCTAAAAGTACTCTGGGAGCTGGCAGAAGTCTAGTCACCAATGCTGGCTTCTTCAGCTGTTATGTCCCTGTGCTGCGAACAGGAAGCCAGTCGGCTGGCCCTTGGAGTCTCTGGCTTTGGCTGGACTCTGGAGACGACTCCTCTCTGAGCAGGACATGGCAGGAACAGTCCCTCTCCTTTGTTAGCCACCAGGTGCAGCAGGTGCCGTCAATGATGGTACAGCGTCTCTCTGTCTGTTCCACAGGGTAGCACGGCAATCCTTCCTCAGTGCTTCTTCACGTCTAGTTCGAATCTGAGTTCAGGGTGCCAGACGTGCCCACTTACTCTCAAAAAGTGCCCTCTAGGCAGGATGTGGTTGATAGCCAATGGGCTATCAGATTCCCTCCCATCAGATGACCCTTCCTGTGAACTGTGGCACCTGAGCAAGCCAGGATCCACCATTCTGCCCACTTCCAAATGACTAGACATCTCTCCCAGGTTGTAGAGCTTACGATCCCAAACCAGAGGTGTGGCTACATGCCCCTGATAAACCAGTTTGGCAACTGGTTTCCTCTTTCCTGTCCCTACTGTCAGCTGTCTGCCTGAACAATGGAGCAGCATCTCTCCCAAGTGTTACCCATTTGCCCTTCAAAGACAGCTTCTCCTTTCAAGCTCCCCTTTTGGACCAACACCCAGGAGGGATGTGACACTTCTTCCAGAGCAGGACCCTATAATTTACTTTCCTGAGAATGTAGCACTTCTCCCTAGGAGGGCAGAAAGCTGTCTCAGCATCAGGATCCCGTGTGCAACTAGTACAGGCACAGTGGACTAAAGGCAACAAAGTAGGAACTTTGCTAAAGTTGTACATTAATTCTGACTTGACAATCAAGTTGGGCTTAATATAACGAGCTGCTTGATACCTTGGATGACCCACTTTGGTTGCACTATTGGGTCAGCGTGTAAATCTGTACTTGCCAATTGGGCGAACAAGCCTTTCCACAGTAAAGACAACAGTTTCAGTTTTCACTATCAGACCATGAAAAATTACATGTTCTGCCTTGAGATATGTTGCACCCAGACTTAGGGCCCAATTGGTCTGCCATAGGGGTTATTTACGCATATATCAGGTAGAAGTATAGCTTTGCCATGACTTTACATGGTAAAATTTGGAAGGCAGTTCAAACTGCTCTTCCAGCCTCCAAACAGCAGGATGTGAGCCTCGTTTTACAAGTGTCACTCTCAGGGTGGCACAACCAGTGCGGTGCCCCTGGGGAGCCCATCTAACATACCAGCCCCTCCATACCTTAGGTATCATTTACTAGGGACTTGCAGGTAAGTTAGTTTAGCCTATCGGCTATAAGTCTATACCTGTTTAAGGATGGGGTAAAGGCCCTGGGGTTTGGTTAGCAGGCCTCACTGCACTCTGAGTTGAAAAACCAGCAGCATCTGTCCAAAAATCTAGGGGTGACCCTACAAAAAGAGGTATTTCATTGAATGTAATTTGAATGAAGTATAAACAGCCTAGATCTTCTCCTGATACCACAGTCTGGTGGAAGGGAGACTGCTGAGTCTCAGTAGTTGGATAATAACTCTTCTAACCTTCAGGAAACTTCTTATAGCGCTTCTTTCCAGCTACTAACTAGATTTCAGTTTTATACAGCATGCATGTATACTCCTTTGGAGGTTTGCTTTTGGTGGCAATTGCATAGCGTAGTTTATTACAGATTCTGGCACACACAGACAATTACTTTTGTAGTGTGCACCCCTAAAACAAAAAGCACTATAAATTGTAGGTAAAGAGGCATCTAAAAAAGAAGAGTGCATTGTTAAGTACAGAAAGAGTTACTGATGCATAGGAAAATGCTAATGAACTTCATTGATCACTTGTCAAAGACCAATGATTGACATGTCTCAGACAAACCAGAGTACCAAGGGCAAGGAAAGGCCTGGAGCATCAAACAAAACATACACAGATTCTGATGTAGTACTGTGTGAGCTCCCACAAGGATAGCAAAAATATTGCCAAAAAAAATCTCATTTGTATAAGAAAAGCAATTAAGGAATTTTGTAAACTGTTTGAGATAGAACACATTTAGAATTTTCTTCAAGCCGCACAGTACGGGCTTAACAGATTGAATGGAAGAGTAACAAAGAAATGACTGAGCATTAGTGGAAGCAGGGTCTGGATGATGACTTCAGCACTGTGCTGTAAGACTTGCGGAAAAATGTGCTGCAAAGCTTGATCAGAGGCCTGCAGTCCTGTCCCCTCAAAGCCCTTGGGGCTGCTGCTTTTAACCTGTGATCCAGGGACCTCTGGGGGTCCGCAACTCCTTCCCAGAGGGTCTGTGAATGCTTGGAAAATTAATAATATTACCAGATTAATAAAGTGCATGTAATTAAAGACGAAAAATGTCAAAAGTGAAATTTTTAAATGTTCTGTGTATGTGAAGGAATTTGAAATGGGAGGATAAAGCTGCATCCTGGATAGATTCGTGGGAGCAGTGCAAGTATATTCAACGGGATATATTATGGACAATGGGCGGCCTTAAATGAATTTAGAAAAGCTCTGGCCTGCTAATTAAAGTTAAAATTTTTAATTTTTATCTTTGTTAATCAAATAAAATAGTTCACAATTTATGTACTTGATGAATGTGTATCTGTATTTGTGTGCATTGTCCTGTGGTTCAAATCATCAAAATTGCTTAGGCTGGGGTTCCCGGGTAGCACTAATGATTCAGTGGGGAGGAGGGGGGGGGGGGGACGGGGGAGGTCTCCATATTCCAGTAATGATTCATGAGGGTCCACAGAAGTCAAAAGGTTAAGAACCACTGCTTTAGAATATAGAGGGTATTTTTTCTGTAGGAGACAGACAGTTCAATGGCAGCCTCCTTTTGAAGAAGGAAAACAAAGTTGTAGACTGAGCACAATCTAAAATTTGATTGTCAATTACTATTCACTTCCTATTAGGATAATCAAACCAAATGTCAACATGTAACTGTACATATTTCAGGGTAAATAGAAAACATGCTACAGTATCTTTTCTTGTTGATGATAAAAATACTTTATTGTAAATATACATATGTTAAAATCGTGGTCAGCCCAGCCAAAAAGTTTCATTCCTTTCTTGGAACTTCTCCCGGGCTCACTGGCCTTGTAGAGGATTTACTGGAGTTTTAAAATGTCTTCTAAACTTCACTGCCAATCAGAACCCATTCCTGTAATTTCATAGTCATATATCCAAATCAAGTCAGTACTTCTATTAACAGTATTTGCAATACGGTATGATCTAACTCTTGTGATCAAGCAGTGTTTTAAAAAATATATATACTAGAGCTAAGATGCTAATTCTAACTTGCTAGAGACCTAAAATGTACCTGTCAGATCAGTTTATTAGCCACAACAAAGTTTACACGTGAATTGCACAGCAGTAGTATTTTATCATAACTTTCTACAAAAGATCCTCCCAAAGCGGCAGCTAGCTCACAGGTCACATGCGCATGCCCAGGAGTTTCATGTACCAGATTCTCCTGGTCCAAGCCAGTACCACTAGTATGGTTTGGGCTTGGTCGTTCCTGATTTTCAGAACTCAAGGCAGAAGAGGCAGTGACGGGATGGCATACTTGAGACCTGAATAACATTCTAGACACAATGCATCTCAGAGCAAGAGCTAATTTGGAAACGCCAATGTACAGAAGTGCTGACATTGCAATTTCTCAGCGGTGACTAAAAGATCAAGCCATAGGTCTCCCCACTGCAGTAACACAGTCTGCAACACCTCCAGATGTAACTGTCATTCGTGATCCGCTTGGCACCTGCAGCTCAGTTTCACTGCCTTGCCTTTTATCGATCCTGCCAAGTGGTTCACTACAAGGGATGTTCCTTGGAGGTCCAGCCACTTCCAGAGGAGCAAGGCATTCTGGCACAGAGTCCAGGGCACCACCATGCTCTTCTTGTTGCAGTACCACATGGCGGTGGTGTTGTCCATGAGCACCTGAACCAGCTGGTCTTTAATGGTAGGCAGCACAACTTTAACTGCCCAAAACAAATCTCCCTCATTTGGGCCTCCACAGCAAACCAGAGGCCTCTGATATCCACCTCTCCCAGATGGCCTCCCTAACCCAACAGTGATTCATCTGTGACCATCATCAACTTTAGGTGGGTAGAGAGAGTGGTCTGCCATTGACCATATCACAGTCCAGCAGCCACCTCTGCAGATCTTTTGAAGTCTTTGCAAAAATCTGGATACAATCTGAGAGATTTCCCAGATGATGCATCCAGTCGAATTTTAGTTCACACTGCAGAGCCTGCATGTGCCACCAGGCATGTGACACAACCAGGATCCAGAAGGCCAACAATCCCAGCAGCCACAGTCATCTGGAATGCAATCCATAACAGAGGCTGAAAGATCAGAGTCATAGCCCAATTATACTGGAGTATTTACTCGGGGGGGCACAAAACCAAACCGTATCCAGAATGGCTCCAAAGAAAGGGAGCATTTGCAAAGAAGTTGAGTGAATTTGGCTCACTGATAGTGAACCCCAATGATGTGAGGAGGTTCACCATCATCTCGAGGTGGTTAACAACTGCCTAGAGTGAGGTTGCCTTTGGTAACCAGCCACTAAGATGGGAGAAGACTGGTACCCTTGCCCACCGTAAATTTGCTGCAACCACCGCAATCACTTTCGTAAACCCCCAAGAGGTTCAGGTGAGCCCAAAGGGGACCACTTCCAACTTAAAATACTTTTGCCCCACCGTGTAAAAGTAAGTAGCCCCTTTGGGCTTGCAGGGCAGGAATATGAAAATAAGCATCTAGCAAGTCCAATGTCACCATCCAGTACCCTGGGTCCAGGGCAGGCAGGACCAAGGCTAGCATTAGCATCTTGAATTTGGCCTTCCAGAGGAAGGTGTTGAGAGGGCGTAGGGGTATAATAGTACGTAAGCCTCTGTTTTTGTTCTGTACAAGAAAGTAGCAGGAATAACACCCAGTTCCTACTTCAGAGGCTGGAATCATCTCAATGGCCTCTCTGGCCAAAAAGGCCTGCACTTCCTGCCATAAAAAGGGCTGTTGGTCCTCAGCCAGCCAGCCACCCTGAAGGTGGTGGAAAATGCAACAGGGAAGAAAGAAAAGGAAGGACGTAGCCCCAGTGGATAATCTGAAAAACTATCTTGTCCACTCTGATGGCCTGCTATTCTTGGAGAAAATATTTAATCCTGTCTCCAATAGGGTGGCTGTGTGCTGGCAAGAACACACTAAGGCAGGGGGCTGAGCTGTAAGTTGTCCAGTTGGCAATTACGGTCTCTGGGTACCTTGGCCACGAAAAAGATTCAAAACTGGTGAATTAGAGGGATAGTGGTATTGGCAGACAGGAAAGCCTCTACTGTAGCCATGGAGAGGTCACAATTATTGGTCAAGTTGCGTTTTGGGAGCCAAAGGAACATGTTGTGGCTATGCTCTCTTTAAAACACCCCAAGACTGAGCGGGCTTTATTGCCAAAAATGGCAGAATTCGTTACAGCAATTAAAGATTCTTAGAAGTCCCTGGACAAAAACAGGCAGGTAGACCTTGAGCTACTGTGTCACTTTTTGTGCTGCAATTTTTTATTGAGGAAAAGCCAAGTACATTAGCTCCAGCACTAACTGCAGTAATGGGCAATAAGCAAAACACAGAGAAAAAAAGCACATTAAAGAAGAAGGTAAATAACAGGAAGGGGACTGGCAGTATTTGACTGATGTATGGCGATATCTAGTGAGGAAAATTGGAATAATAAAAGAGTAAGGCACAATAATTGGTAAAAGGGAGGTCCATGCAAGATACATTCCAGGAGAGGAGGTGGGGCACGGAAACCTATATGGCGTAGCTATATGGTTGTCGCAAACACGAATAATGAGGAAAACGGGTCCTTAGGGGGAAGGAGAACCACGGCGGGAGGGGGTTAAACTGCAGTAGACCTATATACTAATAGGGAGGCGTATGATGAGATGAGGCAGGGTGAGGACAGAGGTACCGTGGACTCGGTAACCAGGTTAGGGGTAGAACATAGGTGAGATGGATGCAGACGGGGCCTCTGGTTGGGGTGAGGGGGGGTGCTGGTGGTAGGTGGCAAGGATGGTAGGAAAAAGGGGAAGGGAGGAGTGATGAAGCAGGGAAGGAGACCGAGGGATTGTGGTGGCAGGGGGTTATGTAGGGGGAGGGATTCTAAGGTGGGGGTAGGGGTGGGCGGGGAGTAAGATGCCAGCTGTAATGTGTGGTCACAGAGGAATCCAGGCCCATCAAGCATCTGCGGGGCCATTCCGGATAAAGGGTGCCCATGTCTGGTGAAATAACACTAATTGGTCCTCTAGCTACTGTAGCTCAAAGGGAATGTTACTGATGTCCAAAGAGACAGCTGGCATTGATCGATCTGAGAGCAAGACTTGTGGATGAAAATATCCTTTTCCCAAAGGCTTATTTTGCTTGAATTCACAATCAGGAGGAGTAGTAGGAAAATAATTTGGATTGATTCTGTTGGTGAAAACTTGTACCACCAGGCTCTCCAGAGTGGCATCTTGTGTTAGAAAAGCAGAGTCACCAGGCGCAGCGGGATGGTGATAGGCAACCTGCCTACTGACAGGCGGTGCCACCCAGCGTTTGAACAGAGTTTGGCACAAGCTTTCAGATTGTGTCAATAAGCACCTTAATAAAAGGTAACAGTGGCTTAATGGGAGCCTGGCCAGGTTGCAATACTTCAGTAAGAACATTCCATGGTTGGTAGTTCAAAGCCAAGGAAATCAATATGTTATGTTTAGTTTACTTACGTTTAGTTATTTTAATGTTATGGTATATTGATTTGAACAGTGCAAGTGAGGATCTAACCAAACTTAGGGTAGGGCCTAGTGGGACTACTCGAAAAGCCAGGTCTTCAGCTTCTTACAGATTTCAATAAGTGAGAAGGAGGTTCTTATGTGTTATGGCAAGTCACCCCACGCTTTAGGAGCAAAGTAGGAGAAGGCTTGACTGCCACATCAGCCTTTCCCCATGAGTGGGATGTGTGCAAGTAGGACTCCGGATGAGTGGAGGTGCCTGTAAGGTTTCTAAAAGAAGATACAATTGTTTAGATATGCTGGGCCAGAGTTATGTAGTGCCTTGACTGTATGGGTGAGTATGAATTGTGCTTGTTTGTGTATGGGAGGCCACTGGAGCTCCTTCAGTTGTATTGTGATGCATGTGTGACATGGGAAGTTGGGAGTGGTTCTGGTCGACAAAATTCTTAATGGTCTTCTAGCATTCTGTTGAGTTTTACTGATCCTGGCAAACGGTCGGCTCAGGTAGTCCAGCTTGCTTGTGACGAGGATGTGCGTGATGGTTTTCCTGGTGCTGAGTGGAAGCCATTTGCAAACCTTCCTCAGCATCCTCCGGACATGGAAGCATGAGACGATCATGGCGTTAACTTGGACGGTCATATCCAGGTTGCGGTCAATGACAATCCAGAGGTTCTTGCCATGGATGGTGATGGTGGGCGCCAGTCCCAGCTCTGTTGGCCATAAGATGTAGTCCAGCAGTGAAATCTCTTCCCACTTTCAGTCTTGTTGGTTCTCAGCTGCAGACAGTTGATCTTCAGCCAGTGGGTGATTTCATTCATGCAGGCATTAAACGTGATCCAGGTACTGGGTGTCTTGTCTGAGAATGAGTTGTGTGTTGTCAGCATTGGAAAGGACATGGATGTTGTCAGTGCTGATGATGCTGGCTAGAGGGATCATTGTACGTTGAAGAGGGTCGGGTTAAGGGAAGATTCATGCAGAACTTGTGCAGATTAGGTCACAGGCATTTGAGGTGTACAGTACCAAGCTGACTGACTGGGTCATTCCAATGAGGAAGAAGCAGATCCATCAGCCTTTGCCCTTGGATTCCGATGTTGTGTAGGCACTGGATGTGGATGCAGTGGGAGACGGTATCAAAATGCTGCAGAGAGGTCCAGGAGGATGAGGGTGAATGAAGCTCCACTGTCCAGAGTCATATGGATGTTATCCATGGCAGTGATGAGGGCAGCTTCCATGTTTTGGTTGGGTCTGAAACCAGACTGAGTGGTGTTCAGGAGTCTGTGGTTCTTGATGATTTTCTCTAAGACCTTGGCTGGGAATGGTAGCAGGGAGATCAGACTGTAATTGATGAGCGTTGAAGGGTCTACAGAGAGTTTTTTCAGCAATGGGAAGACAGTTATGTTTTTCAAAGCATCTGGGACAGTCACAGAAGAGTTGGAGGCATTCAATATGGCTGGGAGCATGGTGCTGATGGGTGGCAGTCCTCTGCAGTTGGCATGGTGGGGGGGGGTTGTGGTCTGATGGGGGCCCTTCTTGGGTGATGACAGGCCATGTGGTTAGCACTGGTTCTCTGGATAAAATTGGGAGGTTCTTGGCTAGGTCTGTTGATTCCGGTGACGGGTTGAAGTTGCTGTAAATGGAAGTGATTTGCTGCTGACGCATTGAGAAAGATTGTTGCAGAAGTCCAGCAACGTGAAATCCTTCACGATGGTAAAGATTTCTTTACCATCACCTTACTAGTGGTGCTTGGATCGATGTTGTCTGCCTACAAATCATGATAGCAGAAGAAGCGTTTTCCTCCATAGCAGTAACTGGGGGTTGGGGGTCTGGGGCCTGGGGCAAGACCCGTGTCAGGCAAAGTGTCAAGCCCACTGGCATCCTGTAGGTACTCATCAGTTTTCATACTCGTACTGGAGAACAAAATTGCTCCCTTTCTCATAATTCTTATTTTCAGAATCCGTGCCAAATAGGTGATGTAAAGTCAGGGACCTATCATGAGGTAAAGACAGGATATCAGAATCAGGTGGACTAAGTACATTTTGCTCCCCAGTTGGTGCTGAGCTCTACTTTGGGGGGAGTTTGTGATGGATTCAGCCTGATAGCAGTATCAGCTGTACATCCTCGTCTGGTATCAATGGTGTCAGCATTAATGCAAACGGGGCCAGTGCAGGTGGTGGAGACAGTCCCGAAGAAAGTACCAAGGACAGTTCCGACCCACAGTGGATCCAAGGGCCACAAAAGGTGCAGAAAGCGAACCTGCCTGTGGTAATTGAACTGGAGACCTTTGCGGTTCTCTGGGGTCTGAGGGCATGCCAGAGGGGCTGGTAAAGTGCCAACAATTCTCAGCATTGTCTCTTTGAAGGCTTCTCCTTGCTGCAACATTGCTGATGAACCTGGAAAATCAGGGGGTGTCAAGACCAAGGACAGAATTGGCTCACTGGAGATGGGGAGCAAGACCGAGGCGGGTTGACCTCTCTAGAGTTCGAGAGTGGCTGGAAGGTGCAGTTTCTCACTTTTATTGTTTATGTTTTTTATTCAACTTATCCAAAGACATCAACTGCAACAACGACTTGCTGTGGGGATGACATCTGCTTTTAGACTTCAACTAGTCAGGGCATGGAGTCTCCTTGTGCTTGCAACGCAGAGTTTGGCCTTGCATTCTCAAATAGACTTGAGATTCATCTGGGTGCAGCTGCTACAGGGTTTGGGGTTGTGGTCCAACCCAAGGTACCAGAAACCGGTTTTATGCAAATTTGTCACAGACATATGTTTGCAACAGTCCTTGCATGGCTTGAATGTTGTCCTTTTAGGGGTGCCATATTCTCTTGTACACTGGATAATTTTGAGACAAGCTCTTATCAAAGACCAAAGAGAAGCTCCAGATACGCATCTACAGGCAAGAAAAGAAAGATTTATGTCAGCATGTAGAGCTGGTGCTTATATGAGGTTCCGGAGCAGAAGGCGATCGGTGCAGAGCATTATGAAGCCACCTACCAGCAGGCAGCGGTACTGCTATAAAGTTTCCAGGTCCAGTTTGGCACCTAGAGCAGTATTCACAAGGTACAGAATCCGAAGCTGGACACATCCATCAGAAGTGTAGTTTTTGCTTCAGAGGGGTCCTAGCTAAGTCCAGAGATTGGAGGGTGTCATAGAGACGACATTCACTTTCTGTTCCAGAATGGAAATTTATCTTCAAGGTGGACCACCTCAGATTGAGACTGAGAGATTGCCAGTGACAAAGGAAGATGGGACTACTTCCACTGGTCAGGGAGAGAGTGAGCGACAAAGGTTGTATATGGGACAGCAACAGCAGGTAGAACAAGACGAAAGCCAGCCATGCTGCTGTGGACCACTGCAGCACAACAGGTCCAGTTCTCTTTTTTGTAGGCTGGTCCAGTCACTCCCTTGCTCTTTAAACTTTTCCCTTTGTTTTCTATCTCTTCTTGTCTACTGCATTTATCATCATGAATACGAGAGGAGGGGCATATATATGTACACACACACACACACACACTCTCTCTCTCTGAATACACAATAATATGGAATAAATGTGAATGGTCTGAGATCCACGAAGGCGTTCTGCTCACCCTATATCTGCAATTATTGCAGTCAAGGAACTGACGGTGGAATGAAAATGCTGATACAATTACGTAATGATAGACAAAAATAAATCATGTCTTCTGCAGGAAGGTAAAAGCATTTATGGGATAATGAGGGTGTTCATCATTTTGTTTCCAGGGGTCAACAAGCCTGAGTCACCAAAGGAGAGCTTCAGCCGGGATCTGTCTCTCATCAGGACCATTACCCCTGAAAACAACTGTTGCTCATCTATTTGTTTGTCAGCCAAAATAACGCGTATTAGTCACAGTGCATGCAGAAAAAGAAAAAAAAATGTTTCCACTAGACCAGATCAGTGCTTAATTTGAGCCGGTGGTTACCGGTGCGGGGCACCGGCACATATTTTTTAGTGCCAGCACTTATTTTTCTGCATTAGGCATTCCCTGCGAGCAAAAAACACACATGAGAGATGGAGGAAGAGAAAAACAAAAGAGTAACAAAGGGAGAAAGCGGAAAGCTTCAAGAGTGAGCTGAAGGGGCAGGGGGTGGGGCATCAGCCGCGTGTTTCAGAGGAGAGCTTTGGGCACCGGCATGTTTTTATTTACAAATTAAGCACTGGACCAGATTATTGTGTCAGCAATCAGGATAATGCCCAAACGTAGAAAAACGGTGTAAATACTATCTATTCAAAGTCACGCGGCAATCCCATTTTCCGAGTTCACCTTTTCTACAGACCAGGTCTGACTTCAGTTGTTCAGTGGCTACGAACCCTCGTTTACCAGCCATAACCCAATGTAGTCTGGAATAACAGCGTACACGTGTGAGGTGCCACAAAAACCTATTTAGCAACATGTTTCAGAAATTGTAAGAATTTGGGGGAAAAGGATATCTTTAATTATTTCAGAAGCTAATTTAAACCAATGCGGCGGTGTGTGGATTACCGAAAATGCATGCACTACAGCAAAATATGTGCCAAAAGAATTAGGAAATGTGTATGTGGGGATCTGACGGGACCATGTCAGGGTGTGTTGAAATCAGGTGTCTCCTCACACCTTGCAGAGGTCTCCAAACTTTTTAATGCCGCGCCCCCCAAGTTGAAAAATAAACATAATTTGGCCCCCCCTCAGAAATTATTTTATGAACATGGCAATGTTTAAATATGTCTAAACCTATTTAAACATTGCAGTTAAGTACTGTTACCTTTTTAAAACTGCAATAACATGCTTCTGCTTAAAACAAAGGCCTGTTATCTGTATAATATTTATTTTGGCCAGAGTCTGCCCCCCCCAAGGATCACTCGAGGCCCCCCTAGGGGGGACCGCCCCCCAGTTTGAGGACCTCTGCCTTAGGGAGTCTGGGTGTTAAATACCAAAGCAAAACCTCCAGCTGTCCAGGCAGTCTGACTACTAGGAAAACATTCTACAGGAAAGGAGCTTGTGGGAAAAAAATAAGAAAGAGCTCTGCTGGTAGAAATGAACGGTAGAGACAGCAGTGCTTAATTTCTAAATACAAACATGCCGGTGCCCAAAACTCTCCTCTGAAACATCCGGCTACTGCAATTAAACGTGGGAGCACGGAATACTGAGGCGGCGTAATCCTGAAGCCATCTCAGGCCTCCTTAATCCATTTACAGCTACTCTCCACCCCTCCAACTCAGTATTGCAGCTTTCTCCCTTTGCGAACTTTCCGACTTTCCCTTACTCCGTCTTTCCAATGCGTCTTTTGCTCGCAGTAAATGCTTGAGGAAGAAAATTAAGTACCGGTCCTCAAAAACAAGTGCCGGTGCCCGCACCGGAAACCACCGGCTCAAATTAAGCACTGGTAGACAGTAACGGGTGAGCTTTGATGCCTTTGTGCGCTCTCAAGTCTTCTCAGTACAGCTCAGTGAGTAACTACAGTCAAAATGCAACAAACTGCAAGTTGTGCGGCGTTGCCAATCTCGCAGGATAAGGCCATGTATTGATAAATATGGCCGGTGAAGTCGCCTGAGCCACTTCTAGGGATCTGCGCGCTCAGCTGAAGGCGCTAATCCCGGTGCGGTTTGAAGCCGCGGTTCCTGATCCGTGTGTGGAAAGCGCTTGAGGGAGACTCAGTCCCGACTCCTGCCCCCCTAGCGCCAAGCGCCAAGCGCCGGAGGGAGGTGGACTGCGCCGACATCCGCACAATGGCCCAACCAGCAGCAGGAAGAGAGCGCCACTAAATTTAGGCCAGGTTGGGAGGCCGCATGCGGCTAAGAGGCTTCTCTCCCTGCCTCCGAGGGATTTACATACAATTATCCGCACACAAGGCATGTCAGACATCCTCTGTGTGGGAGGGATGCCGTGCCCTAGTTATGCTGGGACATGAGGAGAAGGATCTCGGAGAGGCTGTGTGTGGCCCCTGCCCTGGGGGGTCCTCAGAAGCTGCCCTCGGTGCCCACTCGGAGACAGACTCCCTCAGAAGCCCCTGCACCCGCCACGTCCCTGTCTGAAGCCCACAGGTCTGCACTCCGCTCTGCCAACTGACAAGAGCGCACTCCAAAGAAAGAGCCCCTGCCTTACAGTTTTAACAGATTAAAATGCAATATCTATACCGCTGAAAAAAAGAAAGCCTAGCAATCTAGATTCCTAGACTCACTGGGCTTAAAAAAGCCATATTTCTAAGAAAGCAGCATTGAGATTATTCCTAGAAACCAACCTCACAACTCAGAGCCATTTTATCTTATCCCATTGTCCCACACGCTCCCTGCGTTCTGCCAACCTCATCCTGGCCAGTGTTCCCCGAGTCACAGAGAGAGAGGAGGGAGAGAGAGAGAAAGAGAAGAGAGAGAGAGTGTGTGTGTGTGTGGGGGGGGGGGGGGGGGGGAGGGGGGGCTCTTGCTCTGGCCCCTTCTCTCTGGAATGCACTTCCTCTTACTATCAGAAACATACTGAATCATCCACTTTTTAGGAAGTCTCTAGATAGGGCTTTTCTCCATCTAGTTTCTCTCCCCCTTCTTGGGGTGCTGGCTGCCACTGTTGGGTGTTTTATAGGCCAGCGCTGGGAAGCCCCATTGTTGGGGCAGCTATGCGCTCTATAAATCCTATAATATAGTTTACCAGTGGCACCGGTAGTGCACAGATGACATATGCCTGACTTTAGCCGAGGACTCCCATCCACGGGGGTCTAACCTGAAATAGGAACAGAACGGGGTAGCTAGTGACTTGAGAAAATCAGTCCGGGACCATAAGGGGTCAGTAAGACTGCACTCCGCCCTTTGCACTCACTCATGCAGAATGTCCTTTGATCAAAGAAGAGTGCTGGGAAACACCACACCACGCTTCCAGGTCACAGTATGCTGGGAAACACCATACCACGCTTCCAGGTCACACAGTATGCTGGGAAACACCACACCACGCTTCCAGGTCACACAGTATGCTGGGTAAAACCACACCACGCTTCCAGGTCACAGTATGCTGGGTAAAACCACACCACGCTTCCAGGTCACAGTATGCTGGGAAACACCACACCACGCTTCCAGGTCACAGTATGCTGGGAAACACCACACCACGCCTCCAGGTCACACAGTATGCTGCTAAACACTACACCGCACCACGCTTCCAGCTCACAGTGTGCTGAGTAACACCACACCACGCTTCCAGGTCACAGTATGCTGGGAAACACCACACCACGCTAACAGGTCACAGTATGCTTGGTAAAACCACACCACGCTTCCAGGTCACAGTATGCTGGGTAACACCACACCACGCTTCCAGGTCACAGTATGCTGGGAAACACCACACCACGCTTCCAGGTCACAGTATGCTGGGAAACACCACACCACGCTTCCAGGTCACAGTATGCTGGGAAACACCACACCACGCTTGCAGGTCACAGTATGCTGGGAAACACCACACCACGCCTCCAGGTCACACAGTATGCTGGTAAACACCACACCGCACCATGCTTCCAGGTCACAGTATGCTGGGTAACACCACACCACGCCTCCAGGTCACAGTATGCTGGGTAACACCACACCGCACCACGCTTCCAGGTCACAGTATGCTGAGTAACACCACACCGCGCTTCCAGGTCCCAGTATGCTGGGAAACACCACACCACGCCTCCAGGTCACACAGTATGCTGGTAAACACTACACCGCACCACGCTTCCAGCTCACAGTATGCTGAGTAACACCACACCACGCTTCCAGGTCACAGTATGCTGGGAAACACCACACCACGCTTCCAGGTCACAGTATGCTGGGAAACACCACACCACGCCTCCAGGTCACACAGTATGCTGGTAAACACCACACCACGCCTCCAGGTCACACAGTATGCTGGTAAACACCACACCGCACCATGCTTCCAGGTCACAGTATGCTGGGTAACACCACACCACGCCTCCAGGTCACAGTATGCTGGGTAACACCACACCGCACCACGCTTCCAGGTCACAGTATGCTGAGTAACACCACACCACGCTTCCAGGTCACAGTATGCTGGGAAACACCACACCACGCTTCCAGGTCACAGTATGCTGGGAAACACCACACCACGCCTCCAGGTCACACAGTATGCTGGTAAACACCACACCGCACCACGCTTCCAGGTCACAGTATGCTGGGTAACACCACACCACACCACGCCTCCAGGTCACAGTATGCTGGGTAACACCACACCACGTCTCCAGGTCACAGTATGCTGGGTAACACCACACCGCACCACGCCTCCAGGTCACAGTATGCTGGGAAACACCACACCACGCCACGCCTCCAGGTCACACAGTATGCTGGTAAACACCACACCACGCTTCCAGGTCACAGTATGCTGGGTAACACCACACCACGCCTCCAGGTCACAGTATGCTGGGTAACACCACACCGCACCACGCTTCCAGGTCACAGTATGCTGGGTAACACCACACCACACCTCAAGGTCACAGTATGCTGGGTAACACCACACCGCACCACGCCTCCAGGTCACAGTATGCTGGGAAACACCACACCACGCTTCCAGGTCACAGTATGCTGGAAAACACCAAACCATGCTTCCAGGTCACAGTATGCTGGAAAACACCAAACCACGCTTCCAGGTCACAGTATGCTGGGTAACACCACACCAGGCTTCCAGGTCACAGTATGCTGGGAAACACCACACCACGCTTCCAGGTCACAGTATGCTGGGAAACACCACACCATGCTTCCAGGTCACAGTATGCTGGAAAACACCACACCACGCTTCCCGGTCACAGTATGCTGGGTAACACCACACCACGCTTCCAGGTCACAGTATCCTGGGAAACACCACACCACGCTTCCAGGTCACAGTATGCTGGGAAACACCACACCATGCTTCCAGGTCACAGTATGCTGGGAAACACCACACCACGCTTCCCGGTCACAGTATGCTGGGTAACACCACACCGCACCACGCTTCCAGGTCACAGTATGCTGGGAAACACCACACCACGCTTCCAGGTCACAGTATGCTGGGAAACACCATACCACGCTTCCAGGTCACAGTATGCTGGGAAACACCACACCACGCTTCCAGGTCACAGTATGCTGGGAAACACCACACCACGCTTCCAGGTCACAGTATGCTGGGAAACACCACACCACGCCTCCAGGTCACACAGTATGCTGGGTAACACCACACCACGCTTCCAGGTCACAGTATGCTGGGAAACACCACACCACGCTTCCAGGTCACAGTATGCTGGGAAACACCACACCACGCTTGCAGGTCACAGTATGCTGGGAAACACCACACCACGCCTCCAAGTCACACAGTATGCTGGTAAACACCACACCGCACCATGCTTCCAGGTCACAGTATGCTGGGTAACACCACACCACGCCTCCAGGTCACAGTATGCTGGGTAACACCACACCGCACCACGCTTCCAGGTCACAGTATGCTGAGTAACACCACACCACGCTTCCAGGTCACAGTATGCTGGGAAACACCACACCACGCCTCCAGGTCACACAGTATGCTGGTAAACACTACACCGCACCACGCTTCCAGCTCACAGTATGCTGAGTAACACCACACCACGCTTCCAGGTCACAGTATGCTGGGAAACACCACACCACGCTTCCAGGTCACAGTATGCTGGGAAACACCACACCACGCCTCCAGGTCACACAGTATGCTGGTAAACACCACACCACGCCTCCAGGTCACACAGTATGCTGGGAAACACCACACCGCACCATGCTTCCAGGTCACAGTATGCTGGGTAACACCACACCACGCCTCCAGGTCACAGTATGCTGGGTAACACCACACCGCACCACGCTTCCAGGTCACAGTATGCTGAGTAACACCTCACCACGCTTCCAGGTCACAGTATGCTGGGAAACACCACACCACGCTTCCAGGTCACAGTATGTTGGGAAACACCACACCACGCCTCCAGGTCACACAGTATGCTGGTAAACACTACACCGCACCACGCTTCCAGCTCACAGTATGCTGAGTAACACCACACCACGCTTCCAGGTCACAGTATGCTGGGAAACACCACACCACGCCTCCAGGTCACACAGTATGCTGGTAAACACCACACCGCACCACGCTTCCAGGTCACAGTATGCTGGGTAACACCACACCACACCACGCCTCCAGGTCACAGTATGCTGGGTAACACCACACCACGTCTCCAGGTCACAGTATGCTGGGTAACACCACACCGCACCACGCCTCCAGGTCACAGTATGCTGGGAAACACCACACCACGCCACGCCTCCAGGTCACACAGTATGCTGGTAAACACCACACCACGCTTCCAGGTCACAGTATGCTGGGTAACACCACACCACGCTTCCAGGTCACAGTATGCTGGGAAACACCACACCACGCTTCCAGGTCACAGTATGCTGGGAAACACCACACCACGCCTCCAGGTCACACAGTATGCTGGTAAACACCACACCGCACCACGCTTCCAGGTCACAGTATGCTGGGTAACACCACACCACACCACGCCTCCAGGTCACAGTATGCTGGGTAACACCACACCACGTCTCCAGGTCACAGTATGCTGGGTAACACCACACCGCACCACGCCTCCAGGTCACAGTATGCTGGGAAACACCACACCACGCCACGCCTCCAGGTCACACAGTATGCTGGTAAACACCACACCACGCTTCCAGGTCACAGTATGCTGGGTAACACCACACCACGCCTCCAGGTCACAGTATGCTGGGTAACACCACACCGCACCACGCTTCCAGGTCACAGTATGCTGGGTAACACCACACCACACCTCAAGGTCACAGTATGCTGGGTAACACCACACCGCACCACGCCTCCAGGTCACAGTATGCTGGGAAACACCACACCACGCTTCCAGGTCACAGTATGCTGGAAAACACCAAACCATGCTTCCAGGTCACAGTATGCTGGAAAACACCAAACCACGCTTCCAGGTCACAGTATGCTGGGTAACACCACACCAGGCTTCCAGGTCACAGTATGCTGGGAAACACCACACCACGCTTCCAGGTCACAGTATGCTGGGAAACACCACACCATGCTTCCAGGTCACAGTATGCTGGAAAACACCACACCACGCTTCCCGGTCACAGTATGCTGGAAAACACCACACCACGCTTCCAGGTCACAGTATCCTGGGAAACACCACACCACGCTTCCAGGTCACAGTATGCTGGGAAACACCACACCATGCTTCCAGGTCACAGTATGCTGGGAAACACCACACCACGCTTCCCGGTCACAGTATGCTGGGTAACACCACACCGCACCACGCTTCCAGGTCACAGTATGCTGGGAAACACCACACCACGCTTCCAGGTCACAGTATGCTGGGAAACACCATACCACGCTTCCAGGTCACAGTATGCTGGGAAACACCACACCACGCTTCCAGGTCACAGTATGCTGGGAAACACCACACCACGCTTCCAGGTCACAGTATGCTGGGAAACACCACACCACGCCTCCAGGTCACACAGTATGCTGGGTAACACCACACCACGCTTCCAGGTCACAGTATGCTGGGAAACACCACACCACGCTTCCAGGTCACAGTATGCTGGGAAACACCACACCACGCTTGCAGGTCACAGTATGCTGGGAAACACCACACCACGCCTCCAAGTCACACAGTATGCTGGTAAACACCACACCGCACCATGCTTCCAGGTCACAGTATGCTGGGTAACACCACACCACGCCTCCAGGTCACAGTATGCTGGGTAACACCACACCGCACCACGCTTCCAGGTCACAGTATGCTGAGTAACACCACACCACGCTTCCAGGTCACAGTATGCTGGGAAACACCACACCACGCCTCCAGGTCACACAGTATGCTGGTAAACACTACACCGCACCACGCTTCCAGCTCACAGTATGCTGAGTAACACCACACCACGCTTCCAGGTCACAGTATGCTGGGAAACACCACACCACGCTTCCAGGTCACAGTATGCTGGGAAACACCACACCACGCCTCCAGGTCACACAGTATGCTGGTAAACACCACACCACGCCTCCAGGTCACACAGTATGCTGGGAAACACCACACCGCACCATGCTTCCAGGTCACAGTATGCTGGGTAACACCACACCACGCCTCCAGGTCACAGTATGCTGGGTAACACCACACCGCACCACGCTTCCAGGTCACAGTATGCTGAGTAACACCACACCACGCTTCCAGGTCACAGTATGCTGGGAAACACCACACCACGCTTCCAGGTCACAGTATGCTGGGAAACACCACACCACGCCTCCAGGTCACACAGTATGCTGGTAAACACTACACCGCACCACGCTTCCAGCTCACAGTATGCTGAGTAACACCACACCACGCTTCCAGGTCACAGTATGCTGGGAAACACCACACCACGCTTCCAGGTCACAGTATGCTGGGAAACACCACACCACGCCTCCAGGTCACACAGTATGCTGGTAAACACCACACCGCACCACGCTTCCAGGTCACAGTATGCTGGGTAACACCACACCACACCACGCCTCCAGGTCACAGTATGTTGGGTAACACCACACCACGTCTCCAGGTCACAGTATGCTGGGTAACACCACACCGCACCACGCCTCCAGGTCACAGTATGCTGGGAAACACCACACCACGCCACGCCTCCAGGTCACACAGTATGCTGGTAAACACCACACCACGCTTCCAGGTCACAGTATGCTGGGTAACACCACACCACGCCTCCAGGTCACAGTATGCTGGGTAACACCACACCGCACCACGCTTCCAGGTCACAGTATGCTGGGTAACACCACACCACACCTCCAGGTCACAGTATGCTGGGAAACACCACACCACGCTTCCAGGTCACAGTATGCTGGAAAACACCAAACCATGCTTCCAGGTCACAGTATGCTGGAAAACACCAAACCACGCTTCCAGGTCACAGTATGCTGGGTAACACCACACCAGGCTTCCAGGTCACAGTATCCTGGGAAACACCACACCACGCTTCCAGGTCACAGTATGCTGGGAAACACCACACCACGCTTCCAGGTCACAGTATGCTGGAAAACACCACACCACGCTTCCCGGTCACAGTATGCTGGGTAACACCACACCGCACCACGCTTCCAGGTCACAGTATGCTGAGTAACACCACACCACGCTTCCAGGTCACAGTATGCTGGGAAACACCACACCACGCTTCCAGGTCACAGTATGCTGGGAAACACCACACCACGCCTCCAGGTCACACAGTATGCTGGTAAACACCACACCGCACCAAGCTTCCAGGTCACAGTATGTTGGGTAACACCACACCACGCTTCCAGGTCACAGTATGCTGGGTAACACCACACCGCACCACGCTTCCAGGTCACAGTATGCTGGGTAACACCACACCACGCTTCCAGGTCACAGTATGCTGGGTAACACTAAACCACGGCTCCAGGTCACACAGTATGCTGGGAAATATCACACCACGCTTGCAGGTCACAGTATGCTGGGTAACACCACGCTTCCAGGTCACAGTATGCCAGGAACCATCATGCCACGCTTCCAGGTCACAGTATGCTGGGTAACACTTAGCAAAAGAACGGTTTGAATCATGAGGTGAAATGCACGATTAATCTATCCACGGCTCATTGCTCCAATTGTTTTGGGCTTAGCATGTTGACAGGTGTTGGCATTCTTCACTACCACACATGAAAGAGCAGTAGCGACACAGGAAACCCTGCAGGGGAATAAGACCACCCTTGTCATAGTGTCACCCCCCATGATGCTCTGCTTCTGGTTTTGAGCTGCAGCTTCCAGTCTCCACTTTTCCAATACAGTCCGCTGCCTGTGGAAGGCATGTGGAATAAATACCACAGACTGCTCAAGACTAGTTGGTTATTGTCAAGGGCAAGAGTTTTTTAACAAACAGACATTACCGTCTTACGAAGAGGAATCCTGTGATAGGATGAACGATATCCATTATTAAGGAGATCGTGTGATTGGTTAAGAGCCCATCACTGTAATCCAAACTAGAATTGGATGCAGAGGAACACTGAACCCGCCACCAAGTGAAACATTTCTTCAAGCTGGCAAAGGATGCCGGTGGGTTGGGGGGCAGGTGTTATGCTGCTACTTACTTTTAAGATATCTAGAAAAAACAATCTGCATGACACTTCCCTGGAAGGTCACACGCGCATACACACTGGACCAAGAGAGCTGTGTAGAAGTTACTTGTGGGACGCTCCTTTCTCTCTATGCAATGGAGTAATCACCATTTCCATCTACCACAACAGAAAGATGACTCAGTCCACAGATTTAAGTTAATCTTTATTTGACTACCTATTCCCAGTGCTTCTCAATGCCCTGATGAGTACACTCTGCTGCTCCCCCAAACACCACTCGACACCACATAATTCCTCAGACCCACGCACCTCTCACCCCATACTAATCTGCACTCAAGGACGAGTCCAATTCCCAACAAGGTACTCTCACTCAACCTACATCCAAACCATACCTCTCACCCCCTACCAACTCGCACCCAGAACCTGAGTCCTAATCCCAAAAGAATGCTCCCACTCAACTCATCATCTCAACTAGCTAGCACTGAAATCCAACCCTCAATTGTACCATCCTGAGAGGTGTCAGTTACCACACCCTCAATCAGTCCTCACTGGAAGACCTCCACCCATCCTGATGACACACAGATCAATCCTCACTATGATATATGTTACCTCATCATCCTACACCCCTCCCCGCTCCACCTAACAGACAGGGAGCAACCTCCTCGCTAACAAAGGCAACACATGGAGGACAACTCTTCTCTCCTTACGTCTTATTGGACCCTACAGACAGTATCGACCAATCTCACCTATTGCTGCTTACTCCTTACAACTTCCACACACCCCACAATTACTCCTACCGCAATCGCTCTGATGTCTCACAGTACACAACATCTCAAAATACGACACCTTCCCACACTACCTTGCAACCCTTTCCATCTTCCATCTACCACACAAGGAGAATTTGTCACACATACCAAACGCTCACCTGGGTAACTCTACTCCCCCTTCACCCTACTGGTACCTTTACATTTGAACGAGTCTCACCTAAATCTGCTGCAATAAACACATCCCCCTCAAGTACTCACTATAATTCCTCTGTTGTCTCACAATATACACTATCTTACCATACGAAACCAACCCCTACCAACTGGCACCACTCCCTATCTCGATCAACCATCCCCGTGAGGGCCACCAACTGCAACCCCACGGAGGTCACTCCATACTACTATATTACGCCTTTGCACATCACCATGCACGCCCTCACCTCAACAATTAAGTAAACAAGGAGATCTATTAATGCGTACCTGAAAACCCATCCAGCAAACTCCACTCCCCCTCCACCACCACACTAACCTTGAACCAATCCCAATACAATAATTGGATAAACCGACTCCTAGCTGAGAATGCCGGAGCAACTTCTCCCAGTGAGACCCCGGTCTACAAAGGTTCAAAACTCTTAATGTGAAAACCACCCATCTTTCAATGACAAAAGCTCTAGGTGAAAATTATAGCAATTCTCACCCCAAAGCTTGGCATCCTGTAGAACACAAACTACATCTCCTGAACTTGAAATTCTCCCAGCTAGCTGTTACTATAGCCCGAGGACCAGAGAGATTTAAAGACCTGTAGGTGTTTACTTCCACTCAATTTATCATTCTCACAAAGAAGCACCCAGGTCTGCGTGAGATAGAAAAGTGAAAAGAGGAAGAAAACCTACCAGTACCAAAGTATTCTTTTTTTAAGGACGAAATCCCTCACCCACCAATGGTAGCCTGCTTCATCATATGGATTCTCCTTGCACTGTGCCAACAGGTCATGGTGCGGGCTACAACTCCTTAAAGTAGAAAGGAGCTCTTCAGATGTTTTCATACACAATATAGAAACCCTATAGAGTTCTTAAAGGTGATGAGGCTAGCAGAGCGTAACAGTATGTGAAAAGAGTGAAAGTGATGATTAAAACTGAATCCATTGTATGCAGAAAGCTTTATTGTTGTGTGCCTGGTCCAGGATTAAAAAAAAAAATTTAAAAAAAATGTGAGGAGACACTGCACTGGTCATTTGACCTTGCTACTGACTATCATTAATCAGTGGTCAATATTTTTCTGACAACTGGATCTTCAACAGAGGTGTATTGGCATTCATCAAGACCTTGAAGAGTTTCTTTTGCTCAGACAAAAAACATGCATACATAAAAAGGAACAATAGAACGATACTAGACCAAGACAGTGGTCCAACAGTGGATCTACTTTAGGACAATCTGCAAAGAGATATAATGACAGCTAGATTATAACACTATAAATGACACTTACTCAAAAAGTGATGTCAAGGAATAACTGGATCTTACAAATGACCAATGCAAAGTGATCATAATAGGATACATTAAACTTCATTAGGGCATCACAGAAGCCTCAGCAGTCAACCAGTTTGCATCCTTTCTTTCCTGAAATGATCTGATCCAACACGACCTAAGACCATCACATAGAACGTAGTCATTCTTCACTTATTAATCTCCAAAGAAGACTTGCTCTCAGTGAATTAACCTATAAGGGTAGAGTGGCCCTATCATTTTCTTATTTCTTTCTCTCTGTGACTCTCGCATTCCGTGACTATGGGCCAACTGAAACAGCTACAAACTGGTTTCACAACACCAAGAACATTGATGTCAGCATACTCAGCAACACTGCACAGAAGGTACTATCACCCATTAACCTCATCAGGGATATCAATGAATCAAATGCCCAGTATTCTGACTGTCTTTCACATCTGCTTGAGGAGGTAGCTACATTCCAGAGCAAAAAAGAAAAGACTTAAACCATCATCCCACCTGTTTCAACAAGGCCTTATATGAGAAAAGAAGTGGCCTGCGTATACTGGAGAAGAAACAGAGACAATCACCCTCCACCCTTAACCTTGCATATCTTCAAAATGCAAGATCACTATGCAAAACACATTTTCTGTGAGAAATTGTTAGAAATGGGGTCTCCAGTTGGCAGTGATTTGCACCCTGTCCAAGTAGGGACTCTCACTCTAGCCAGAATACGGGAGTCACACAGCTAAGATAACCCCTGCCACCCCCTTAGTAGGTTGGTACAAGCAGTTAGGCTTATCTCAGAGGCCATGTGCAAAGTATTTGCATACCCACAGTAACACAGTGAAAACACCACAAAAGTACTCCACACCAGTTTAGAAAAATAGTAAATATTTATCTGAGTAAAACAAGACCAAAACAAATCCAACATACACGAGTAAAGATACAAATTCTCAAAGATTAAGTGTAGTATGGCGCTTAGAAACACAATAGCTCTAACCTGGGCTATCAAAATGACCTGACGGAGTCATTTCTAACAGCCCGGCAACACCAGTGAGAGAGTGCTGCCGGCCAGAGTCATGTAGGCCCCGGTTACAGTACCTTGGAAAACGATGAGGGAACAAAGTCGCTACACGGAGTCAGGGAGATGAGGCTTCATTGGAGCCGGTGCGGCGTCGCTTCCTTACTGTTCGCAGGGGATGTTAGCCATTGATTCCTCGTGTTTGCAGAGGAGGTGATGCGGCGGAGCGGCGGTTCCTTACGACAGGGTGGGGTTGATGAACCCAGCAGGCCAAGACGTGAGGCGCCGATTTTGCTGTGCTGGAATCACATCAAGGGGCCACAGACATCACTGATTCAGCATTCCGGGCTCACTCTGTGGTGGGACTTCGGAGGCACTGCGGCAGTGTCAGGCCTGTGTTGGAAGCTCACGGTCGTTTCACTCAGCGGGGACCATAGCTCCGGTGCAGGCAGTAGCACGGGGTCAGAGAATGGTTCGAAGTCATTCTGGAAGTCTATGCACTAGTTTCTTCCTTGTTGCACCAGAACTCACTCCCAAGGGCCCAGAAACTGGTTTTGGCACCATCTGGCAAGTGAGGACTCCCAGCAAGTGAGCCCAGGTGCTGGGAGAAGAGGTCTTTGATGTCCCTGGGACTTCTTTACAGGAGACAGACTCAGTTCAAGCCCTTGGAGAACCTTTGGAAGCAGGATGTAGAAAGTCAAGTCCAGTCCTTTCACTCCTAGGACAGAAGCAGCAAGCAGCAGGCCAGCACAACAAAATGACAGGCAGAGTGGCAGTTCCTCCTACAGCATCCAGCTCTTCTTCCTGGCAGAATTGTCTCAGTCCAGAAGGATTCTAACCATGTGGTGTCAGAGCTCCACTTATTAAACCCATTTCTCTCTTTGAAGTAGGCAAACTTCAAAGAGAAGTCTTTATATTGCACAAGACCCTGCATTTCCCTGCACTGGCCCCAGACACACTTTAGGGGGTTAGATACTTTGTTTGAGGACAGGCACAGCTCTATTCAGGTGCAAGAGCTCTTCCCACCACTCTAGTTCAGGAAGGATATGCAGGGCACACCTCAGCTCCCTTTGTGCAACTGGCTACAGTCAATGCACAAACAATCCAACTGTCATCCTGACCCAGACGTGTATTCAGCAGACAGGCAGAGGGAAGAATGATAAGGCAAGAAAATGCCCACTTTCTAAAAGTGGCATTTTCAAACCTACAATTCAAAAACCAACCTCAACAAAATATGTATTTTTAAATTCTGAGCCCAGAAACCCCAAACTCCTTGTCTCTATCTGCTCCCAATGGGAAATTACTCTTCAAAGGTATTTCAAGGCAATCCCCATGTTACCTTATGGGAGAGGTAGGTCTTGCAATAGTGAAATACTGCTAAATTCAGTTTTCACTATCAGGACATGTAAAACACACAAATACATATCCTACCTTTTAAATACACTGCACCCTGCCCACGGGGCAACCTTGGGCCTAGTTTAGGGGTGACTTGCATCTAGTTAAAGGAAAGGTTTAGGCATGGCAAGTGGGGGCACTTGCCAGGTCGAAATGGCAGTTTAAAACTGCACACACAGACACTGCAAGGGCAGGTCTGAGCCATGTTTACAGGACTGCTCATGTAGGTGGCACAATAAATGCTGCATGCCCACTAGTAGCATTTGATTTACAGGCCCTTTAGTAGGGACTTACTAGTAAATCAAATATGCCAATCATGGATAAACCAATCACCAATACAATTACACAGGGAGCACTTGCACGTTAGCACTGGTCAGCATTGGTAAAATGCCCAGAGTCCTAAAGCCAGCAAAACCGAAATTTAGCACAGGATCATAAACAGGAGGTCAGAAGCAAAAAAACGCAGGGAAAACCACGATAAGAGCTGACAGGTCTAACAGAAATCAATTCACTTTAGAACCCTACCTGACCCAGCCAAGAACAGCCCTAAACTCTTCTGTGATCTAGTCCAAGCCACTAACAGTCTCTCCATGTCCACGGCCATCAAATTTGATGACCCATCCATGAAAGCAGAATATCTGTACTGTTCTCACAGTCTAAAGTAAAAACGCTTCTGGATTAAAACGACAGTCCTAAACCTGCCACCATGGCTAAATCCAAGAACACCTGGCAGCTATTTGAAATAATTAGTGGGAAGACCTACCTAGGAATATCAGAAAGACAAAACCTTCAAGCCCCTTTATGGACCTTATCCCGGGTAACACTGCCAAGGGCCTTCTGACACACATGCTACCCTACCGAACTAAATTGAGGAAAATCTAATTCAGCCAAGTAATATTTCCTGACTGCTTCAAGACTGGACATGATACCCCGCTCCTAAAAAAAAAAAACCCTCTGCAGATGTGAATTACCTCAACAAGTTTCGCTCTGTCTCCAATCTCCCTTTCCTTGCAAAAATCATTGAAAGATGTGTAGCAAATCAATTAACACAACATGTCAAATCAAAGACAATAACCTCCTACACAAATGCCACTCTGACTTCAATCAAGAATGCAGCACTGAAATATCGCTGTTTCGGGTGGTCGATGACGAAGTTTGAGTCCTAGTTTTAGGAAACTCCTGCCTCCTGATTCTTCTGAACCCATCAGCAGCTACTGATACAGTAAACAACTTTGTGCTGCTTGACACACTCAAAAGTCGAATGAGCATTGGTGAAGCGGTCCTTAAATGGTTCAACTCATTCCTTATCGGCATGTCACTGGGGATAAAAAATTGCTGATTGTTTCTCAACACCGATCGCTCAAGGCTCGATCCTTGACCCAACCTTATTCAACCTTTATATTGGGCTCCCCGGAGACTTATTAAAAGAATCAGGGATCTTCTATCATCAATATAAAGATGACATTAACCTCTACTCAAAGGTCCACTCTCCACATTATATCTTGCACCTCACCAATCCTCTAAACACTGTTCAGGATTGGATGACTTCACATCACTTAAAACTGAGCCCTTCCAAAACTGAATTTCGAATCACTACCCTCATCTAAATCACAACTTCCGGTACAATCAAAGATTGACACTCTCAACACCCTTAACAGCAAACCAACCACTGTCAACAACACAAAATCCCTAGATAAAAGGCTCATCTTACAATTCCAATTCAGCCACATGTCCAGAAATGTGTGTTATCAATTATGTCGTCTTTGGCGCTTTTGTCACTACATTTCAGAGCTAGGTCTGAAAACTCCTGTCCAATCACTGGTGGTCTCTATGAACGACTACAGGAACTCTATAGACCGGTCTCTGCAAGACCCATCTCACGCTTCTTAAACCAGTCTTGCATTTAGCTACATGTTTCGTCTGCATGGCCAAAAGGAAGGATCACATCTCACCAATGCTGTTTAGTTTCTGCAGGCAACCCATTGAAGCCAGTACCACATTCATGATGGCTTGTATCATTCATAACGCTCTACACAAATCCACTTTGCGTTACCTGGGGGACAAATGTATGCTATGTGGGGGCACTAGATGACTCCAAAATGTCGAAGAGCTGCTGCTAGGACCTCCAACCTTTACAAAATAATGAATCATGGCATAATCCTTCTCAGGAAGCACAGCCAATATATGGAACACCTTAACTCTGAATCTATACACCATCACTGCAAATGTTATTTTCAAAGACATTTAAGTTACCCTCATCTTTTGACCTCAATGGCGTAGCCTCAGGAATGATCTTTACCCTGGGGTTTACTGCGCTACGTCCATATCATTAGATTTCATCCTGAAAATGGTACCAGTCAAATTTGATCACTTTTGCAACATATACTATTTTCCAATGTTTATAGTCGTTTAATGTACATGCATCTATGGATAATGTAATTCTGTGCGCCACGCAATGATCTACTCCTACACTCTAATGTATCAACCTTTTCGGATTATGTAATTTTTAGGTCTGGCGCTAGTAAGACCTTTTGATCTTACTAAAATAATATTTATAATGTACTTACTTAAAGGGGCCTTCAGCAAACCTCTCTTCACCCACTAGATTCTTGTTGTGCCATTCCAATTTTGCTTCCTCTCACTAAAGCATACAGTATGGGGCAATAAGTCGCCTACTTAACCCTCTGGTTAACTTCACTTTGAGTGACCGCATTTTGCTCCTTCACAGGGTGGAAATCCACATACAAAATAGCTCCTCTTTAGTGCAAGTGTTGCCTGATGTGACAGTAGGAGGCATTTGAAGTGAGCGCAGGGCACATTCCAGCTTTATGAGTTTATGTCTCCTTTCAATGCTTTTGGAAATTCCTTTTGAAGTGTACTGCTGCTATTTCACAGTATATTACATTGTGTTCCTGGGATCTCTTTCTCCAATGGTTCTAATAAACTTTGCTCTGGAGGAAAACCAAACTTTGTGTTTAATTTGCAGGACAATTGTAACAGTTTTATTTAAAAATAGGTGGTGTGTGATTTGGATTTTAGTATCCAATACTTCATACTGTGAGCCCTCTTCCATCCTCCATTCCATCTTCTTGCTCTCCTTTTTCTTTCCTTTTTTCTTCCTTGTTTTTTTTGCCCTTTTCTCTTTTGTGTTTCTTTTTTCATCTTTTGCTCATTTGTCCTTTCTTTCCTTTCTCCTGTGCATGCCTATTTTCCTTGTTGCTTCTTTTTTGCCTTTTTCTTAGCTTTTTCTGTTTCACCTTCCTTTCATTTTTTCCTTGATTATTTTCGCTTCTTTCCTTTTCCTTTTTTGCGTTCATTTATTTTCCTTCTTTCTGTCCGATTTCTTCCTTCCTTTCTTCGTTCATTGTTTTCTCTATTTTTTCTCTTAACTTTTTTCTTCCCTTATTTCTCTTTGCTCCTTCATAGTTTATTTTTGCTTTTCCTTCTTTGCTTTTATTCACTATCTTTTTTTTGCTCTTTCTTTCCTTCTTTGTTTACTTTCCTTTATTGTCTCTTTCCTTTTTTCTTTGCTTTCTTTTTTGCTCTTTCCTTCTTTCTTGACTCCCCTGTTGTTCCTTTCTACCTTTCTTTCTTGCCTTCTTTCTCAAAGACTAAGCTAGAGGCTAATGCCAGACTGATACCCTTTTTTTGGTCTGATAGCTTTTTTTAGCTGTGTGTAGGCCAAGAACATTTGCATTAGCTAAAAGTATGTATAACATATTTACTTATAGAGGCTATCAACCAGACTTTATCCATTAGTCTGCGACTTACATTCATATGTTTCTTTCACCTACTCCAGCATACATCAAAATTAGCCCACTTCATCCAGTGACTGACTTCACTATGAGCTACGGCGTGCTGACGTTTCACAAGGAACACATACACACAAGTTAGCTGCCTCCAGTGCAGAGTGTACCATGGTAATGTGTACTTTTTGAGACCAGAAAAACACTTTCGCCGTTAGGCAATTAAAAATATATATTTAGTAAGAGCCCGGCAGTTTCTAGTACAATAAAGTTTTGCAAAAAACACAACAAAAGAATTGCCAAAAGGTTGCAGGCCTACGCCAAACTTATTGGCTTTGCCAAAGTTTGTTACCTTATGTATTGACCCATGTTCTGTAAAGCTCTCTAGCACCTTAGGGTAATGTTCACACTACATAAAAATGCATAAATAAATAAAATTAATGAATTAATAAATACACAGAAAAAGACAGAACAGCTTTGCAGGGAACTAGTTCAGCCACCACCAGGTAATAATTTAACTGCAAATGTTATATTGATATTATAAAGTATGTTATGAAAGATGTTATTAGTGATGTTATGAGCGGGGTAATTAGCAATGCATGACGAGGGTGTGTACGGCTGAAGGCAGGGATTTGATGCAGGCCAGGCCCTGTAGCCAACCCCTATATGGACCAAAACCTGCGTCATGCACAGCCTTTGGCCATCTGCGGCGGGTGTTGGCTGAAGGGCTTGGCCTATAGTGAGGTTCCACAGCCTATCCCACATGTACACCCAACCCCTTGCAACGCATGGCCTTCAGCGGTGCGCAGCAGGGGGGTGGACACAGGACCTCACTAGCAGTCAGGCCCTACGGCCAACTATCTATAAGTACCCAACCTTGCATTACACAGTATGTCTTTTACAATATTTTCACAGGAAAGTGAGAAATAGCCATATTAGCAGTAGCCAGTGTTTTATTTTGAGTACATTTAAAAAATAAAGTTTTGGGGGGAATTGCAGGTCTGTCCCCACCCCTTCCGCCATGTATTTCTGGGTCCGCAGGAGATTCGCGGATCCTGGCGAGCTTTGCGCAGTAGCTAAAAACATATAGAGAGACCTGATAAATGTTGTTTGAGGTCAGTACGTACAAGTGTCTGAGTGGGTCTGTGAGTGAGTGTATCTGTGGATCTGAGATTTCTGTGTCTGTGAGAAGGTATGAGTGTGTTGGTCTGTGAGTGGGTGTGAGAGTGTCTCAGTGGGTTTGTTAGTGGGTGCATGACTGTGTGGGTCTGTTAGTTGATCCATTAGTGTCTCAGGTGGTCCGTGAGTGGGTGCATGAGTGCCCAAGAGGGTCTGGGAGTGGGTGTGAGAGTGCTCAGTGTGTCTGTGAGTAGGTATGAGAGTGTCTATATGGGTTTGTGAGTTGGTGTGTGTCAGAGTGGGAGGTGAGTGTCAAGTGTCTAGTCCAGCCACCGCCAGGTAAGATGCTGGTGAGGGATGCGAGTGGGAGGGACATGGGGGACATGTGCCTTATTTCCCTAGTGCCCCCATTGTTCTTTGTTCTCTCATGGTGTTATTATACCTGCCCCTCATGCCCAGATGCTCCCGTGCCTGCAGTGATTTCTATTCACTTGTGTCTGGTACTCAGTCTCCACTTGATCACTGGTACCCTGGGCTCTTCCCATAGGTTCCTGCCTTCCGCTTTTTGCTCCTATTGGCACTTCTGATACTAGACACGTTTCACGAGACAGAAGAGACGGCAGAGAATGAAATGAGCCTCATGTGGAAGTTATTTGGCCCCTGGAGCACACAGTTTGCTCTTCGTAGGCCTTGCATGACTCTCCTGTCACGTCACTCATGCTGCGCTTTGCTGTACTTTGTGAAGGCCACGGTAGGAAGCGAAGCGACATGGAGGGTCGTGAAGATTAACCAGCATCACAGGTCCGGCAGGCCCTCCTTCCTCGGGAACATGGTGGAAATCCACTCTCTATCCCGCCAAGGAAAATGAGGACAGGGTGGTAATGGGAAAGCCTGTGATAGGGAGTGCAGCACTCGGGCGGGCCAGGACCAATTGAAGGCAGACCACAACATTAGCACTGCCCAGTAAACAAGGAGCAGATGGGCAACAAGAACAGGAAGCATGCAGCGCCCCTGCACCAGGAGTGGACGCGGTGCGAGCCTGACACCTGCAGCCCAGGGGTGGCGGCGCCTGAACTGAAATGGTAGAAACTCAGTGGTCTTCAAACTTTTTAATGGGGGGTCCCTTCAGCGAAAAAAAAAAGTAATTGAGGGCCCTCCCTTCAAATGTTTCACAATTATTCTATTAAATTGACAATGTTTAAATATTTCTACACGTAAAAATTGCAGTTACGTTATGTTACTGTTTTAAAAATGCAATTAAATGCATGATATCAAACATACTACCCTGGTCAGGCCTTACTACCGTGTAGAAGTATCCACTGTGTGATTATTAGAAGTGGGGGTGGGAGTTTTGAAGAGCATTTGGCTCCTTTAGAGAGCAGTTTAATCTTAAAACAAAGCTTGTTATTAGCATAATGCTTCTTTTTACCAGAGCCTGCTACCCCCCACCCTCCGGAATCACTTGAGGCCCCCTAGGGAGCGCTCCCCCCCCACCCCCCCCCCGCAATTTGAAGACCCCTGTAGAAAGTAGAGCTTAGAATCACGCAGTCAAGAGGCGGTGAGCAGAATCAAAGCAAATGGCCACCTTGACAGTCATGATGAGTGATTAAGATAATGAAAATCAAAAGTGTGAGATTGAAGTCCACCTACGAGTGGACAGGACTGCCCAAAAAACCGTGGACAGTTATTCCCAGTGACGTCTTGGAGTGTTTTCACCTGAAGGCTGAGAGTGGCCCGAGAGCAGGGGTTAGCGATACGGTAATTTTGACAGGGGGCAAAAGTAGACTGGAAAGTCTCACGAGCCAGATGAACTATGCTTAGGTGCATGGGAGGGGACTGCGTTTGCTTCAAAGACTAAGGATATGCTGCAGATGTTCACTACATAACCATTTTTCAAGAAAAACATTTTTCCGTAGGCTGGCTGATAAAGTGGATTAAGTAACAGCAGTGAAGGAGACAACAATTGTAGAGTTTAATTTCCTCCACAAATTTGCAGTCAGTCCACTACCTTCTTGCAGGGATCTCCAAGATTCATTGTACGAGAACGGGCAGAGGGACCTTCTCCTGCCTCGGACCGGTGGCTTTGAACGAACTTCATTTTGAGCTTCGCTCTGTAGCTGCTACCACCTTGCTTACAAAAAGGTTGAAGACATGGCTCTTCCAACATGAGTCGATCTCACTGCACCTCCTGGACAACAAAGCTCAGCGCCGGCACTCTCCATGGAGTAGCCATGCTCTTCTTAAAATCACTTTTCATTCGTTCCTTCATGTAGCTGGGTTAGTAGTTTTATTCAGATACATTAACTCCTGCTCACGGTTCTTCTTAAGAGAGAACTCTTCCTTCTTTCCCGATCTTCATCCACATTCAGACAGGCCAGTCCACAGTGCATCTACCGCGTGTCACCCACTGATCCAGGCAGGAGAGTCTACCAGCCATCAGTTGGGTCACTGGGGGGTACATCACCTGGAGGTGTATGTTTCTGGTAGAAAATCTGCAGGTTGTGTGTATACAGGGAGTGCAGAATTATTAGGCAAATGAGTATTTTGACCACATCATCCTCTTTATGCATGTTGTCTTACTCCAAGCTGTATAGGCTCGAAAGCCTACTACCAATTAAGCATATTAGGTGATGTGCATCTCTGTAATGAGAAGGGGTGTGGTCTAATGACATCAACACCCTATATCAGGTGTGCATAATTATTAGGCAACTTCCTTTCCTTTGGCAAAATGGGTCAAAAGAAGGACTTGACAGGCTCAGAAAAGTCAAAAATAGTGAGATATCTTGCAGAGGGATGCAGCACTCTTAAAATTGCAAAGCTTCTGAAGCGTGATCATCGAACAATCAAGTGTTTCATTCAAAATAGTCAACAGGGTCGCAAGAAGCGTGTGGAAAAACCAAGGCGCAAAATAACTGCCCATGAACTGAGAAAAGTCAAGCGTGCAGCTGCCACGATGCCACTTGCCACCAGTTTGGCCATATTTCAGAGCTGCAACATCACTGGAGTGCCCAAAAGCACAAGGTGTGCAATACTCAGAGACATGGCCAAGGTAAGAAAGGCTGAAAGACGACCACCACTGAACAAGACACACAAGCTGAAACGTCAAGACTGGGCCAAGAAATATCTCAAGACTGATTTTTCTAAGGTTTTATGGACTGATGAAATGAGAGTGAGTCTTGATGGGCCAGATGGATGGGCCCGTGGCTGGATTGGTAAAGGGCAGAGAGCTCCAGTCCGACTCAGATGCCAGCAAGGTGGAGGTGGAGTACTGGTTTGGGCTGGTATCATCAAAGATGAGCTTGTGGGGCCTTTTCGGGTTGAGGATGGAGTCAAGCTCAACTCCCAGTCCTACTGCCAGTTCCTGGAAGACACCTTCTTCAAGCAGTGGTACAGGAAGAAGTCTGCATCCTTCAAGAAAAACATGATTTTCATGCACGACAATGCTCCATCACACGCGTCCAAGTACTCCACAGCGTGGCTGGCAAGAAAGGGTATAAAAGAAGGAAATCTAATGACATGGCCTCCTTGTTCACCTGATCTGAACCCTATTGAGAACCTGTGGTCCATCATCAAATGTGAGATTTACAAGGAGGGAAAACAGTACACCTCTCTGAACAGTGTCTGGGAGGCTGTGGTTGCTGCTGCACGCAATGTTGATGGTGAACAGATCAAAACACTGACAGAATCCATGGATGGCAGGCTTTTGAGTGTCCTTGCAAAGAAAGGTGGCTATATTGGTCACTGATTTGTTTTTGTTTTGTTTTTGAATGTCAGAAATGTATATTTGTGAATGTTGAGATGTTATATTGGTTTCACTGGTAATAATAAATAATTGAAATGGGTATATATTTTTTTTTGTTAAGTTGCCTAATAATTATGCACACCTGATATAGGGTGTTGATGTCATTAGACCACACCCCTTCTCATTACAGAGATGCACATCACCTAATATGCTTAATTGGTAGTAGGCTTTCGAGCCTATAAAGCTTGGAGTAAGACAACATGCATAAAGAGGATGATGTGGTCAAAATACTCATTTGCCTAATAATTCTGCACTCCCTGTATATCTATGAGTCTCCGAGTCTCTTCAGTGACTGTGTGCGTTTGTGTGTGGTATAAGCAAGATCTGTGATTGTGTCTGCATCTGTAGAGTGAGAGAGTATGTATATTATGCCTTTTTAGGTGTGCATGTCTGCCGTTGTTTACAGCTGACGTGTCATGCAAAGACATATTGGGTGAATGCTGGAAGCTGACCTAGAAACACATTCTGCCCATCGCTTAGCATTGGATTTGCCTTTTGTCACATTTGTATGCTTTCTGTTTGCTGGCTTTGTTTTAGGCTGTCCAGCTTACTTAGGACCTCCAGTGGAGCACAGCCTTTTTACTACTTCCTGATTGGGTCTTTTTATTCTTCCTCAACTGCTCGCTTTTCGGGAACTCTTTGTTTTCTTTTTTGTGAAGCACCTAATGAGAATTCAGGTTTTAAAGCTGTAAATCCTTGCTTGCATGCTTCTCATCCCCACTACTCTCTGTATGGCTTCTTTAAGCCATTTTGTGGATTCTGCAGTCACTTTACCAGAGGCTGTTTTGGTTTTTGCCTTGGGTTTTGAGGCACATTTTCATTAATGAAAGTTCATCTTTTGTTTAGAGGTTGCTTTTCACAGGGCGAACTTCGCTAGCTTCACTAGCTGCCTTCCACTGGGATGCCAGAAGCTGTCATTTTATTTTTCAACTGCTAAGATTTTTAGGTCAATTACCCTGTGGAGAGAGCATGGTGTTATCTGTATGGCATACCAACAAGCATCCCTTGCCTGTTTGCTGCTTCACCAGGGACTTACCGTTACCCACCCCTAAACCCTTATCGGCCTGTACCACTATCCACCCCTAAACCTACCCTTACCACCCTTTACCACTGCCAATCCCTAAACCCTAACATTTCCCCAACCAGCCTTTACTAATACCCACCCCTAACCATAGAATTACCCTTACAAGCTTTTACAACTACCCACCCTTAAACCGTAAAATTACCCTAATCACCCATTACCACTACCTATCCCTAAATTCCAATATCTGCCTTACCACTCTAACTCTGTATACCTCTAAACCCTAAAATGACCCTTATACTTACCACTACCTACCCCTAAACCCTAAAATGTCCACTACCACCCTTTACTACGCACCCCTAAACCCTAAGATTATCTGTACCACTACTCACCCGCTAAACCCTAAAATTACCCTTTACCACTACCCACCCTTAAACCCTCAAATTACCCTTTACCACTACCCACCCTTGAACCCTCAAATTACCCTTACCACCATTTACTGCTATCGACCCCTAAACTGTAAAATTACCCTTTCCACCGTTTACCACTACCCACCCCATAATCCTAAAATTACCTGTGACACCATTTACCATTTCGCACCCCTTAAATTACCATAACTACCTTTTACCACTACCCACCCCTATACCCTCAAATTACCTTTATTACTCTTTACCACTACCCACCTGTGAACCCTCAAATTACCCTTACTACCCTTTACCACTACTCACCCCTAAACCGTAGATTTACCCTGCCATAACCATAAATTTTGCCTTACCATATCAATTATTGATAAGGATACATATATATGTACACTTGACTTAAATATACTTATCTTGCGTGGAAAAGGCATCTGCATGGTAAAGACTGTTTATTTTTTATATTTGCCTTAGAACTGAATTTTTCGGGCACAGATTTGCAAATATATATATACACTTTCACACACACATAAGATTATTTTTCTGGGACCTAATGCACAGTGACATATGGAGACAAAACAGAAAAATAGTGAGGAGGGTATAAATGACAATCTGCCAATGAAAAAATAAACTGATCTCATGATCTGAGTTTGGCCAGGGTGGCTTCAGTAGATTTAACCAGGAAAAAACTAAGGTAGCACACTATTGTCATCTGCAAGAACCACTAAGGGATCAGCCACATCACATACAAAGTTGTACATGTTTTATTAAAACCACGAGTGACTGTTTCATGCTGGTCATCGTGAATACTAACTCGGGCTGAGGTGCGTTTTAATTTCTACATTTAACTAACTATGTGTAAAGAAATGGCTCCCTGTTGCAGTTACCCCCCACTTTTTGCCTGATACTGATGCTGACTTGACTGAGAAGTGTGCTGGGACCCTGCTAACCAGGCCCCAGCACCAGTGTTCTTTCACCTAAAATGTACCATTGTTTCCACAATTGGCACAACCCTGGCACCTAGGTAAGTCCCTTGTAACTGGTACCCCTGGTACCAAGGGCCCTGATGCCAGGGAAGGTCTCTAAGGGCTGCAGCATGTCTTATGCCACCCTAGGGACCCCTCACTCAGCACAGACACACTGCTTGCCAGCTTGTGTGTGCTGATGGGGAGAAAATGACTAAGTCGACATGGCACTCCCCTCAGGGTGCCATGCCAACCTCCCACTGCCTGTGGCATAGGTAAGTCACCCCTCTAGTAGGCCTTACAGCCCTAAGGCAGGGTGCACTATACCACAGGTGAGGGCATATGTGCATGAGCACTATGCCCCTACAGTGGCTAAGCAAAACCTTAGACATTGTAAGTGCAGGGTAGCCATAAGAGTATATGGGCTGTGAGTCTGTCAAAAACGAACTCCACAGCTCCATAATGGCTACACTGAATACTGGGAAGTTTAGTATCAAACTTCTCAGAATAATAAACCCACACTGATGCCAGTGTTGGATTTATTAAAAAATGCACACAGAGGGCATCTTAGAGATACCCCCTGTATTTTACCCAATTGTTCAGTGCAGGACTGACTGGTCTGTGCCAGCCTGCTGCTGAGAGACGAGTGTCTGACCTCATGCGGTGAGAGCCTTTGTGCTCTCTGAGGACAGAAACAAAGCCTGCTCTGGGTGGAGGTGCTTCACACCTCCCCCCTGCAGGAACTGTAACACCTAGCAGTGAGCTTCAAAGGCTCAAGCTTCGTGTTACAATGCCCCAGGGCACTCCAGCTAGTGGAGATGCCCGCCTCCTGGACCCAGCCCCCACTTTTGGCGGCAAGTCCAGGAGAGATAATGAGAAAAACAAGGAGGAGTCACTGGCCAGTCAGGACAGCCCCTAAGGTGTCCTGAGCTGAGGTGACTCTGACTTTTAGAAATCCTCCATCTTGTAGAAGGAGGATTCCCCCAATAGGGATAGGAATGTGACCCCCCTCCCCTTGGGAGGAGGCACAAAGAGGGTGTACCCACCCTCAGGGCTAGTAGCCATTGGCTACTAACCCCCCAGACCTAAACACGCCCTTAAATGTAGTATTTAAGGGCTCCCCTGAACCTAAGAATTTAGATTCCTGCAACTACAAGAAGAAGGACTGCCTAGCTGAAAACCCCTGCAGAGGAAGACCAGAAGACAACAACTGCCTTGGCTCCAGAAACTCACCGGCCTGTCTCCTGCCTTCCAAAGAACTCTGCTCCAGCGACGCCTTCCAAAGGGACCAGTGACCTCTGAATCCTCTGAGGACTGCCCTGCTTCGACGACGACAAGAAACTCCCGAGGACAGCGGACCTGCTCCAAAAAGACTGCAACTTTATCCAAAGAAGCAGCTTTAAAGAACCCTGCAATCTCCCCGCAAGAAGCGTGAGACTTGCAACACTGCACCCGGCGACCCCGACTCGGCTGGTGGAGAACCAACACCTCAGGGAGGACCCCCGGACTACTCTACGACTGTGAGTACCAAAACCTGTCCCCCCTGAGCCCCCACAGCGCCGCCTGCAGAGGGAATCCCGAGGCTTCCCCTGACCGCGACTCTCTGAAACCTAAGTCCCGACGCCTGGAAAAGACCCTGCACCCGCAGCCCCCAGGACCTGAAGGACCGGACTTTCACTGCAGAAGTGACCCCCAGGAGTCCCTCTCCCTTGCCCAAGTGGAGGTTTCCCCGAGGAAGCCCCCCCTTGCCTGCCTGCAGCGCTGAAGAGATCCCTTGATCTCTCATTGACTTCCATTGCAAACCCGACGCTTGTTCTAACCCTGCACCCGGCCGCCCCCGCGCCGCTGAGGGTGAAATTTCTGTGTGGGCTTGTGTCCCCCCCGGTGCCCTACAAAACCCCCCTGGTCTGCCCTCCGAAGACGCGGGTACTTACCTGCAAGCAGACCGGAACCGGGGCACCCCCTTCTCTCCATTGAAGCCTATGCGTTTTGGGCACCACTTTGAACTCTGCACCTGACCGGCCCTGAGCTGCTGGTGTGGTAACTTTGGGGTTGCTCTGAACCCCCAACGGTGGGCTACCTTGGACCAAGAACTGAACCCTGTAAGTGTCTTACTTACCTGGTAAAACTAACAAAAACTTACCTCCCCCAGGAACTGTGAAAATTGCACTAAGTGTCCACTTTTAAAGTAGCTATTTGTGAATAACTTGAAAAGTATACATGCAATTGAAATGATTCAAAGTTCCTAATGTACTTACCTGCAATACCTTTCAAACAAGATATTACATGTTAAATTTGAACCTGTGGTTCTTAAAATAAACTAAGAAAAGATATTTTTCTATAACAAAACCTATTGACTGGATTTGTCTCTGAGTGTGTGTACCTCATTTATTGTCTATGTGTATGTACAACAAATGCTTAACACTACTCCTTGGATAAGCCTACGGCTCGACCACACTACCACAAAATAGAGCATTAGTATTATCTATTTTTACCACTATTTTACCTCTAAGGGGAACCCTTGGACTCTGTGCATGCTATTCCTTACTTTGAAATAGCACATACAGAGCCAACTTCCTACATTGGTGGATCAGCGGTGGGGTACAAGACTTTGCATTTGCTGGACTACTCAGCCAATACCTGATCACACGACAAATTCCAAAATTGTGATTAGAAATTGATTTTTTGCAATTTGAAAAGTTTTCTAAATTCTTTAAAGTCCTGCTAGGGCCTTGTGTTAGTCCCTGTTAGCATTTCTTTTAGAGTTTAAAAGTTTGTTAAAAGTTTGAATTAGATTCTAGAACTAGTTTTAGTCTCTTAAAAAGTATTCCAACTTTTAGAAGCATAATGTCTAGTACAGATGTGAATGTGGTGGAACTCGACACCACACCTTACCTCCATCTTAAGATGAGGGAGCTAAGGTCACTCTGTAAAATAAAGAAAATAACAATGGGCCCCAGACCTTCCAAACTACAGCTCCAGGAGCTGTTGGCAGAGTTTGCAAAGGCCAACCCCTCTGAGGATGGCAACACAGAGGATGAAGATAGTGACTTGGAGGAAAATTCCCCCCTACCAGTCCTATTTAGGGAGAGCAGGGCCTGTCAAGCCCTGACTCCACAAATAATAGTCAGAGATGCTGGTTCCCTCACAGGAGGGACCAACAACTCAAATCACTGAGGATAACTCCAGTGAAGAGGACATCCAGTTAGCCAGGATGGCCAAAAGATTGGCTTTGGAAAGACAGATCCTAGCCATAGAAAGGGAAAGAAAAGAGATGGGCCTAGGACCCATCAATGGTGGCAGCAACATAAATAGGGTCAGAGATTCTCCTGACATATTGAAAATCCCCAAAGGGATTGTAACAAAATATGAAGATGGTGATGACATCACCAAATGGTTCACAGCTTTTGAGAGGGCTTGTGTAACCAGAAAAGTGAACAAATCTCACTGGGGTGCTCTCCTTTGGGAAATGCTCACAGGAAAGTGTAGGGATAGACTCCTCACACTCTCTGGAAAAGATGCAGAATCTTATGACCTCATGAAGGGTACCCTGATTGAGGGCTTTGGATTCTCCACTGAGGAGTATAGAATTAGATTCAGGGGGGCTCAAAAATCCTCTAGCCAGACCTGGGTTGATTATGTTGACTACTCAGTGAAAACACTGGATGGCTGGGTAACTGGAAATGAAGTGTATGACTATGTTGGGCTTTATAATTTGTTTATGAAAGAACACATTTTAAGTAACTGCTTCAATGAAAAGTTGCATCAGTATCTGGTAGACCTAGGTCCAATTTCTCCCCAAGAATTGGGAAAGAAGGCAGACCACTGGGTCAAGACTAGGGTAACCAAAACTTCCACTGGGGGTGACCAAAAGAAAGGGGTTACAAAGCCTCCCCAGGAGAAAGTGGGTGACACTAGAAACAAAGAAAAAGAGTCCCCTGTAGGCCCCCAAAAACCAGACCAGGTGGGTGGGCCCAGAGACACAACCCAAAACAAAGGTGGGTACCAGGGTAAGAGCTGGGATGCCACTAAGGCATGGTGCCATAACTGTAAACAGACAGGGCACCACACCAAGGACACTTCTTGTCCCAAAAACAAACCCCCTAGCAAAATCCCAGGGGTAACCAGTGTAGCCATTGGAGATGACTCCTCAGATGAGGAGGTCTTCATAGCCTTCAACTGGAAAAAGGGCCCAACAGGTGAGTTGGAGCTTCCAGAGGGAAGTAGACACTTCCACCACCTACTGGTGAATGGAATCCCAGCCACTGCCCTGAGAGACACTTGTGCCAGTCACACTATTGTGCATGACAGGCTGGTGTTCTCAAACCAGTACATCCCAGGTGAGACTGCCAGAGTAAGAGTTAGTCCAGACAGGGTCACTTGTAGGCCAGTGGCTTTTGTGCCCATAGAAGTGGGTGGGACGTTTAGCTGGAGAAGGGTGGTAGTCAGTACAGACCTCCCCCTTGATTGTCTCCTTGGAAATGACTACCCAGAGGTTAGTCAGAGCCCAAGAGAGGAACTGGTCCAGTGCCAGTCCTCTCCCAAGGATTCTGGAGTGCCTACCTCTGCAGTAAATGCAAGTAGGCCCCAGAAGAAAAAGAAAAGGAAACAGAGTAGGAAAGGTGGACAACCTTTAGCCAAGGTTCCAGCAAGCCAAGGAGATTCTGCTCCAGTAGAGGAGAACTCCAAAAGTGGCTCTGATAAAGTCCAACCTGACCCACAAGAAGTCCTGGCTAGTCAGGCAACTGTTAAGCCTGAGTGGGTGGCTCCTCAGCTAACAGAAGAAAGAGTGGAAGAAGGGTGTTTACTACAAGATGTGGTAACCCCCCACTCTAATACAGCAGACAGGCACCCTGAACCCAAAGAAGCCTGTAACTTAGCCCCTTCCCTTGTAGGTGAAGAGCTAAAGGTGTGGTTCTGGGCACTGACAGCTGTCAGTGGCCTCTGCTGGGTGTTAGCCTTTATGGCTGCACTATCCTTGGCATGGTGGTCTGAGCCCATGCCAAATAGCAAGTTAGGCCCCCTGACCCTGTTGGTCATGGTGGGGTTACTCCAGCTCTGGGTAACCTCTTTGGGTAAGCTAGGGGTGACCCTGGCTAAGATAAGATTAGCAGAGGTGGATACCTCTAACCCCAAAATAGAGAGAATGGGTGAAGACATAAAAAGCACAGACAAGAGGCAGTTCAGACTAGGTCCTATCACTGTGGAAGTGGGTCAGTTCCCCAGAGGGAATGACCTGAACAGGAGGATGTAAGGCAGAGTAGGCCCTGCAACAAACCAGCCTATTTCCTCTACTCTTCCTCGCCTGACAGACTAGGAAGACTCTCCCAGCTTTGGCTGAGTCTCCTGGCCTGTGGGCTGGGGGGGGCTTGTGTAAAGAAATGGCTCCCTGTTGCAGTTACCCCCCACTTTTTGCCTGATACTGATGCTGACTTGACTGAGAAGTGTGCTGGGACCCTGCTAACCAGGCCCCAGCACCAGTGTTCTTTCACCTAAAATGTACCATTGTTTCCACAATTGGCACAACCCTGGCACCTAGGTAAGTCCCTTGTAACTGGTACCCCTGGTACCAAGGGCCCTGATGCCAGGGAAGGTCTCTAAGGGCTGCAGCATGTCTTATGCCACCCTAGGGACCCCTCACTCAGCACAGACACACTGCTTGCCAGCTTGTGTGTGCTGATGGGGAGAAAATGACTAAGTCGACATGGCACTCCCCTCAGGGTGCCATGCCAACCTCCCACTGCCTGTGGCATAGGTAAGTCACCCCTCTAGTAGGCCTTACAGCCCTAAGGCAGGCTGCACTATACCACAGGTGAGGGCATATGTGCATGAGCACTATACCCCTACAGTGGCTAAGCAAAACCTTAGACATTGTAAGTGCAGGGTAGCCATAAGAGTATATGGGCTGTGAGTCTGTCAAAAACGAACTCCACAGCTCCATAATGGCTACACTGAATACTGGGAAGTTTAGTATCAAACTTCTCAGAATAATAAACCCACACTGATGCCAGTGTTGGATTTATTAAAAAATGCACACAGAGGGCATCTTAGAGATACCCCCTGTATTTTACCCAATTGTTCAGTGCAGGACTGACTGGTCTGTGCCAGCCTGCTGCTGAGAGACGAGTGTCTGACCTCATGCGGTGAGAGCCTTTGTGCTCTCTGAGGACAGAAACAAAGCCTGCTCTGGGTGGAGGTGCTTCACACCTCCCCCCTGCAGGAACTGTAACACCTAGCAGTGAGCTTCAAAGGCTCAAGCTTCGTGTTACAATGCCCCAGGGCACTCCAGCTAGTGGAGATGCCCACCTCCTGGACCCAGCCCCCACTTTTGGCAGCAAGTCCAGGAGAGATAATGAGAAAAACAAGGAGGAGTCACTGGCCAGTCAGGATAGCCCCTAAGGTGTCCTGAGCTGAGGTGACTCTGACTTTTAGAAATCCTCCATCTTGTAGAAGGAGGATTCCCCCAATAGGGATAGGAATGTGACCCCCTCCCCTTGGGAGGAGGCACAAAGAGGGTGTACCCACCCTCAGGGCTAGTAGCCATTGGCTACTAACCCCCCAGACCTAAACACGCCCTTAAATGTAGTATTTAAGGGCTCCCCTGAACCTAAGAATTTAGATTCCTGCAACTACAAGAAGAAGGACTGCCTAGCTGAAAACCCCTGCAGAGGAAGACCAGAAGACAACAACTGCCTTGGCTCCAGAAACTCACCGGCCTGTCTCCTGCCTTCCAAAGAACTCTGCTCCAGCGACGCCTTCCAAAGGGACCAGTGACCTCTGAATCCTCTGAGGACTGCCCTGCTTCGACGACGACAAGAAACTCCCGAGGACAGCGGACCTGCTCCAAAAAGACTGCAACTTTATCCAAAGAAGCAGCTTTAAAGAACCCTGCAATCTCCCCGCAAGAAGCGTGAGACTTGCAACACTGCACCCGGCGACCCCGACTCGGCTGGTGGAGAACCAACACCTCAGGGAGGACCCCCGGACTACTCTACGACTGTGAGTACCAAAACCTGTCCCCCCTGAGCCCCCACAGCGCCGCCTGCAGAGGGAATCCCGAGGCTTCCCCTGACCGCGACTCTCTGAAACCTAAGTCCCGACGCCTGGAAAAGACCCTGCACCCGCAGCCCCCAGGACCTGAAGGACCGGACTTTCACTGCAGAAGTGACCCCCAGGAGTCCCTCTCCCTTGCCCAAGTGGAGGTTTCCCCGAGGAAGCCCCCCCTTGCCTGCCTGCAGCGCTGAAGAGATCCCTTGATCTCTCATTGACTTCCATTGCAAACCCGACGCTTGTTCTAACCCTGCACCCGGCCGCCCCCGCGCCGCTGAGGGTGAAATTTCTGTGTGGGCTTGTGTCCCCCCCGGTGCCCTACAAAACCCCCCTGGTCTGCCCTCCGAAGACGCGGGTACTTACCTGCAAGCAGACCGGAACCGGGGCACCCCCTTCTCTCCATTGAAGCCTATGCGTTTTGGGCACCACTTTGAACTCTGCACCTGACCGGCCCTGAGCTGCTGGTGTGGTAACTTTGGGGTTGCTCTGAACCCCCAACGGTGGGCTACCTTGGACCAAGAACTGAACCCTGTAAGTGTCTTACTTACCTGGTAAAACTAACAAAAACTTACCTCCCCCAGGAACTGTGAAAATTGCACTAAGTGTCCACTTTTAAAGTAGCTATTTGTGAATAACTTGAAAAGTATACATGCAATTGAAATGATTCAAAGTTCCTAATGTACTTACCTGCAATACCTTTCAAACAAGATATTACATGTTAAATTTGAACCTGTGGTTCTTAAAATAAACTAAGAAAAGATATTTTTCTATAACAAAACCTATTGACTGGATTTGTCTCTGAGTGTGTGTACCTCATTTATTGTCTATGTGTATGTACAACAAATGCTTAACACTACTCCTTGGATAAGCCTACGGCTCGACCACACTACCACAAAATAGAGCATTAGTATTATCTATTTTTACCACTATTTTACCTCTAAGGGGAACCCTTGGACTCTGTGCATGCTATTCCTTACTTTGAAATAGCACATACAGAGCCAACTTCCTACATTGGTGGATCAGCGGTGGGGTACAAGACTTTGCATTTGCTGGACTACTCAGCCAATACCTGATCACACGACAAATTCCAAAATTGTGATTAGAAATTGATTTTTTGCAATTTGAAAAGTTTTCTAAATTCTTTAAAGTCCTGCTAGGGCCTTGTGTTAGTCCCTGTTAGCATTTCTTTTAGAGTTTAAAAGTTTGTTAAAAGTTTGAATTAGATTCTAGAACTAGTTTTAGTCTCTTAAAAAGTATTCCAACTTTTAGAAGCATAATGTCTAGTACAGATGTGAATGTGGTGGAACTCGACACCACACCTTACCTCCATCTTAAGATGAGGGAGCTAAGGTCACTCTGTAAAATAAAGAAAATAACAATGGGCCCCAGACCTTCCAAACTACAGCTCCAGGAGCTGTTGGCAGAGTTTGCAAAGGCCAACCCCTCTGAGGATGGCAACACAGAGGATGAAGATAGTGACTTGGAGGAAAATTCCCCCCTACCAGTCCTATTTAGGGAGAGCAGGGCCTGTCAAGCCCTGACTCCACAAATAATAGTCAGAGATGCTGGTTCCCTCACAGGAGGGACCAACAACTCAAATCACTGAGGATAACTCCAGTGAAGAGGACATCCAGTTAGCCAGGATGGCCAAAAGATTGGCTTTGGAAAGACAGATCCTAGCCATAGAAAGGGAAAGAAAAGAGATGGGCCTAGGACCCATCAATGGTGGCAGCAACATAAATAGGGTCAGAGATTCTCCTGACATATTGAAAATCCCCAAAGGGATTGTAACAAAATATGAAGATGGTGATGACATCACCAAATGGTTCACAGCTTTTGAGAGGGCTTGTGTAACCAGAAAAGTGAACAAATCTCACTGGGGTGCTCTCCTTTGGGAAATGCTCACAGGAAAGTGTAGGGATAGACTCCTCACACTCTCTGGAAAAGATGCAGAATCTTATGACCTCATGAAGGGTACCCTGATTGAGGGCTTTGGATTCTCCACTGAGGAGTATAGAATTAGATTCAGGGGGGCTCAAAAATCCTCTAGCCAGACCTGGGTTGATTATGTTGACTACTCAGTGAAAACACTGGATGGCTGGGTAACTGGAAATGAAGTGTATGACTATGTTGGGCTTTATAATTTGTTTATGAAAGAACACATTTTAAGTAACTGCTTCAATGAAAAGTTGCATCAGTATCTGGTAGACCTAGGTCCAATTTCTCCCCAAGAATTGGGAAAGAAGGCAGACCACTGGGTCAAGACTAGGGTAACCAAAACTTCCACTGGGGGTGACCAAAAGAAAGGGGTTACAAAGCCTCCCCAGGAGAAAGTGGGTGACACTAGAAACAAAGAAAAAGAGTCCCCTGTAGGCCCCCAAAAACCAGACCAGGTGGGTGGGCCCAGAGACACAACCCAAAACAAAGGTGGGTACCAGGGTAAGAGCTGGGATGCCACTAAGGCATGGTGCCATAACTGTAAACAGACAGGGCACCACACCAAGGACACTTCTTGTCCCAAAAACAAACCCCCTAGCAAAATCCCAGGGGTAACCAGTGTAGCCATTGGAGATGACTCCTCAGATGAGGAGGTCTTCATAGCCTTCAACTGGAAAAAGGGCCCAACAGGTGAGTTGGAGCTTCCAGAGGGAAGTAGACACTTCCACCACCTACTGGTGAATGGAATCCCAGCCACTGCCCTGAGAGACACTTGTGCCAGTCACACTATTGTGCATGACAGGCTGGTGTTCTCAAACCAGTACATCCCAGGTGAGACTGCCAGAGTAAGAGTTAGTCCAGACAGGGTCACTTGTAGGCCAGTGGCTTTTGTGCCCATAGAAGTGGGTGGGACGTTTAGCTGGAGAAGGGTGGTAGTCAGTACAGACCTCCCCCTTGATTGTCTCCTTGGAAATGACTACCCAGAGGTTAGTCAGAGCCCAAGAGAGGAACTGGTCCAGTGCCAGTCCTCTCCCAAGGATTCTGGAGTGCCTACCTCTGCAGTAAATGCAAGTAGGCCCCAGAAGAAAAAGAAAAGGAAACAGAGTAGGAAAGGTGGACAACCTTTAGCCAAGGTTCCAGCAAGCCAAGGAGATTCTGCTCCAGTAGAGGAGAACTCCAAAAGTGGCTCTGATAAAGTCCAACCTGACCCACAAGAAGTCCTGGCTAGTCAGGCAACTGTTAAGCCTGAGTGGGTGGCTCCTCAGCTAACAGAAGAAAGAGTGGAAGAAGGGTGTTTACTACAAGATGTGGTAACCCCCCACTCTAATACAGCAGACAGGCACCCTGAACCCAAAGAAGCCTGTAACTTAGCCCCTTCCCTTGTAGGTGAAGAGCTAAAGGTGTGGTTCTGGGCACTGACAGCTGTCAGTGGCCTCTGCTGGGTGTTAGCCTTTATGGCTGCACTATCCTTGGCATGGTGGTCTGAGCCCATGCCAAATAGCAAGTTAGGCCCCCTGACCCTGTTGGTCATGGTGGGGTTACTCCAGCTCTGGGTAACCTCTTTGGGTAAGCTAGGGGTGACCCTGGCTAAGATAAGATTAGCAGAGGTGGATACCTCTAACCCCAAAATAGAGAGAATGGGTGAAGACATAAAAAGCACAGACAAGAGGCAGTTCAGACTAGGTCCTATCACTGTGGAAGTGGGTCAGTTCCCCAGAGGGAATGACCTGAACAGGAGGATGTAAGGCAGAGTAGGCCCTGCAACAAACCAGCCTATTTCCTCTACTCTTCCTCGCCTGACAGACTAGGAAGACTCTCCCAGCTTTGGCTGAGTCTCCTGGCCTGTGGGCTGGGGGGGGGCTTGTGTAAAGAAATGGCTCCCTGTTGCAGTTACCCCCCACTTTTTGCCTGATACTGATGCTGACTTGACTGAGAAGTGTGCTGGGACCCTGCTAACCAGGCCCCAGCACCAGTGTTCTTTCACCTAAAATGTACCATTGTTTCCACAATTGGCACAACCCTGGCACCTAGGTAAGTCCCTTGTAACTGGTACCCCTGGTACCAAGGGCCCTGATGCCAGGGAAGGTCTCTAAGGGCTGCAGCATGTCTTATGCCACCCTAGGGACCCCTCACTCAGCACAGACACACTGCTTGCCAGCTTGTGTGTGCTGATGGGGAGAAAATGACTAAGTCGACATGGCACTCCCCTCAGGGTGCCATGCCAACCTCCCACTGCCTGTGGCATAGGTAAGTCACCCCTCTAGTAGGCCTTACAGCCCTAAGGCAGGCTGCACTATACCACAGGTGAGGGCATATGTGCATGAGCACTATACCCCTACAGTGGCTAAGCAAAACCTTAGACATTGTAAGTGCAGGGTAGCCATAAGAGTATATGGGCTGTGAGTCTGTCAAAAACGAACTCCACAGCTCCATAATGGCTACACTGAATACTGGGAAGTTTAGTATCAAACTTCTCAGAATAATAAACCCACACTGATGCCAGTGTTGGATTTATTAAAAAATGCACACAGAGGGCATCTTAGAGATACCCCCTGTATTTTACCCAATTGTTCAGTGCAGGACTGACTGGTCTGTGCCAGCCTGCTGCTGAGAGACGAGTGTCTGACCTCATGCGGTGAGAGCCTTTGTGCTCTCTGAGGACAGAAACAAAGCCTGCTCTGGGTGGAGGTGCTTCACACCTCCCCCCTGCAGGAACTGTAACACCTAGCAGTGAGCTTCAAAGGCTCAAGCTTCGTGTTACAATGCCCCAGGGCACTCCAGCTAGTGGAGATGCCCACCTCCTGGACCCAGCCCCCACTTTTGGCAGCAAGTCCAGGAGAGATAATGAGAAAAACAAGGAGGAGTCACTGGCCAGTCAGGATAGCCCCTAAGGTGTCCTGAGCTGAGGTGACTCTGACTTTTAGAAATCCTCCATCTTGTAGAAGGAGGATTCCCCCAATAGGGATAGGAATGTGACCCCCTCCCCTTGGGAGGAGGCACAAAGAGGGTGTACCCACCCTCAGGGCTAGTAGCCATTGGCTACTAACCCCCCAGACCTAAACACGCCCTTAAATTTAGTATTTAAGGGCTCCCCTGAACCTAAGAATTTAGATTCCTGCAACTACAAGAAGAAGGACTGCCTAGCTGAAAACCCCTGCAGAGGAAGACCAGAAGACAACAACTGCCTTGGCTCCAGAAACTCACCGGCCTGTCTCCTGCCTTCCAAAGAACTCTGCTCCAGCGACGCCTTACAAAGGGACCAGCGACCTCTGAATCCTCTGAGGACTGCCCTGCTTCGACGACGACAAGAAACTCCCGAGGACAGCGGACCTGCTCCAAAAAGACTGCAACTTTATCCAAAGAAGCAGCTTTAAAGAACCCTGCAATCTCCCCGCAAGAAGCGTGAGACTTGCAACACTGCACCCGGCGACCCCGACTCGGCTGGTGGAGAACCAACACCTCAGGGAGGACCCCCGGACTACTCTACGACTGTGAGTACCAAAACCTGTCCCCCCTGAGCCCCCACAGCGCCGCCTGCAGAGGGAATCCCGAGGCTTCCCCTGACCGCGACTCTCTGAAACCTAAGTCCCGACGCCTGGAAAAGACCCTGCACCCGCAGCCCCCAGGACCTGAAGGACCGGACTTTCACTGCAGAAGTGACCCCCAGGAGTCCCTCTCCCTTGCCCAAGTGGAGGTTTCCCCGAGGAAGCCCCCCCTTGCCTGCCTGCAGCGCTGAAGAGATCCCTTGATCTCTCATTGACTTCCATTGCAAACCCGACGCTTGTTCTAACCCTGCACCCGGCCGCCCCCGCGCCGCTGAGGGTGAAATTTCTGTGTGGGCTTGTGTCCCCCCCGGTGCCCTACAAAACCCCCCTGGTCTGCCCTCCGAAGACGCGGGTACTTACCTGCAAGCAGACCGGAACCGAGGCACCCCCTTCTCTCCATTGAAGCCTATGCGTTTTGGGCACCACTTTGAACTCTGCACCTGACCGGCCCTGAGCTGCTGGTGTGGTGACTTTGGGGTTGCTCTGAACCCCCAACGGTGGGCTACCTTGGACCAAGAACTGAACCCTGTAAGTGTCTTACTTACCTGGTAAAACTAACAAAAACTTACCTCCCCCAGGAACTGTGAAAATTGCACAGTGTCCACTTTTAAAGTAGCTATTTGTGAATAACTTGAAAAGTATACATGCAATTGAAATGATTCAAAGTTCCTAATGTACTTACCTGCAATACCTTTCAAACAAGATATTACATGTTAAATTTGAACCTGTGGTTCTTAAAATAAACTAAGAAAAGATATTTTTCTATAACAAAACCTATTGACTGGATTTGTCTCGGAGTGTGTGTACCTCATTTATTGTCTATGTGTATGTACAACAAATGCTTAACACTACTCCTTGGATAAGCCTACGGCTCGACCACACTACCACAAAATAGAGCATTAGTATTATCTATTTTTACCACTATTTTACCTCTAAGGGGAACCCTTGGACTCTGTGCATGCTATTCCTTACTTTGAAATAGCACATACAGAGCTAACTTCCTACACTATGCCTTCTATATTTTTGCACTGCTTGAACAAAAATCTGCCTATATCTGCCCTTTCTGTGTGTTTTGTTGCTCACATGAAAATGTTATTTTAGGTGGGGTCTTCTAGACAGCTAGCTGTGTAGTAGCAAACGCCATATTGTGGGCCTACCAAAAACACAGTGGGTCTTGGAGCCCACCATTGCTTATCATTTGTTTCTTTCCTGTCATTCTTTGCCTGCTGCTTCTTTTTGTCAGTGCCGTGTTTGGGACCTGCCATAAAGCACAGGCTCTTTCGTCAGGTCTGCCATTTTTAGGTCACGCTCACAGGCTCTTCCGACCTGTTGTCTTCCTGTTGGGCTTTTAACCACACCCATGTCATGCCCATCACCTTCATTCGTTCGTGGGCTTGCCTTTTAAAATTCCCTTGATTTCATTTGTGAAAGGCATGCATATGTCATGCCTTTTCCGGTGATTAGCCCTCCTCGAGCGCACCGGCCAACTACTGAAAACATACGAGGCTCTATGTTTTCCACGTGGTTTCTGGATTACTTTTTATTTTTATTTCCTACACAGCACTATCTCGCTGGGCAGTAATCGAGCGCTTTGCATGACTAACAGTTTACTTCTATTGTTTATCCAAGTGCTCCTCAGCAAATTCAAGGGTTTACACTGCGCGATCGCGCTAGTTTTTTTAAATATTATTTTGTTTTTAATTTTCTCCCGTTCCTAACCCCAAAACTCCACCCCCCCTTGAGATTTGCAGCAGCCGCTGCAGCACATACATATTGCCACACGTCGTCTAGTGTGATCATGCTTTGTTTCTTGTCAATTTTATTTTGACTCTGCCCGAAGCGTTTTGCCTGAACACCAGTTACATTTCTAAAAGTCGTATTCATTTTTTGAGGTACAGGGAGCTTTTGCTTTTTGCTCAGAATCACAGGCTGTTGATTGGACACCGAGTCTCAAACATGGTTCGCCCTCCTCCAAAGGAGGGGACTCTGACGTTAATGCAGCCTCCTATCTCCAAGTTATATTAAGAGCTAGCCTGTCAACATAGAACAAAATAAGCATAATTATATAACCTAGAAACCTAAAGAAGCAAAGATGAAATATACGCGATTCCACCTGGGCATTTTGCTTCTGTTTTACTGGCATGTTAGGTGTCTAGAACAACAGAACTGAAGAAGCAAGCCCCTCGTGTGCCGTTGCAAGCCCTCATTCAGCACTATAAAGATAGATTTCCTTTGGAATGGAGCCCAGCAGAGGATATTTTACTACCGCCAATGTTCACAAATCTTTCTTTCTATGAATCTGGTTTCCGGCATCCCTGGAGATGACGAACCCTGGCAGTTAGTGCACTGCTGTGACGTGGCACTCGGCACCCAGCCTGTGATATGTGAGGGACCCCTCCCGCCAAAAAACATGCGCCAGCAGCCGTCTGACACTGCTCCTCGCTCTCAGCTGTGGGCTCTCATCTCGTTTTGCACATCCCCACATCTTCCTCCCACTCCCTCAGTAAGATTATACCATCTCAAACTGCAGACATCACTTTACACGGTGGGCTCTCTGTGGAGGGTGACCAGACGTCCCGGATTTCCCCGGACAGTCCCGGTTTTTAGAGGACTGTCCCGACGCTTCTCTTAATTTTAAACAAATGTCCCGGTTTTTGGGACAAAGGTCAGATCGTTAAATAAATGTCCAGGTTTTTTGGTCAAAGGTCAAATCATGTAGGGAAGGATAAGTAAAGTATGAAATAATTAAAGTACTTTATCTGTCACTGTCAGGCAACACAGTCCCCTGTCTGTTCCCCGCAGAGAGAGGGAGTGGGGAGCAGAGAGAGGTTGGTTGGGGGTGCAGGGTGGGAGGTCACGCCATAGCTAATTTCATATATGTAGTCTTGTAAATGTGTGCGTGTGTGTGTATATAACACATGTAAAGGCACACATTCACAAAGCTAAGCAAAAAAAAAACGGGACAGGCCAGAAATCGAAGTGAGAGTAACGTCTTTAGTCCTTCTTTTATATCTGATCTGTTCCGGTTTTTGCTCCTAAAAATCTGGTCACCCTATCTCTGTGGCCTCTTAATGAGACGCTTGTGCACTGCGCGAGTGCCCGGCCTATGCCCTCTCCTCTGCAGGCCGTGCCACGGGTGACCCTCCGCTGAAAACTGCCATCCCTGAGTAGGGTTAACCGAGCCACCAGTTTCTTCACCACTACAGTTGTTTTAAAAAGATTGCTTTCCACCCAAAAGGCCCATTTAACATATCGTTTCTGAAAAGACGCCACTCAAATCTTCTTTTTCTTGATTTTATTCCAGACAAGTAAAGTACTACCAACCCTGGCAGATACCAACAACCACTGCCAGGGCAACAGCCCCTTAACATTCCCTTCCATCCCACTACGTTGCCAAGCAACATTACATCCACAACATTCCAACATAACCCAACATATCTCACTCCCAAACTAACAAAAAGTTTCTAGCATGAACATTGCAAAATAACCAACAACAACTTAATAACTTACCTAAATATAAACTACAACATCTACATTTATACCATGTAAAGATTAAGATACTATTACACACTATTCAGTAAATACCTAAACCCAGATCACACATTGTCACTTAAATTACATAATCTTTAAGATACTCTGGACTCTTCACTACTCTTTTTTCTCTTCCCCTCAATCCCACATGGCTCTCTTCCCGACTACCATCCTCTATTTCACTTTTCCATTTCCTCAACTCTAACTCATTGCACTTTACCACACTTTCCACATTCCACCTCCTTCCATCCTCCAGTTCCACACTATATCTCCTCACTTTGACAATACGTTTAGGGATAGACCACTTGGAACCGCCTTTCTTAGTTTTGTCCCACACCTTCGTTCGCACCCAATCACCAACTGCTAACTCTCGCTCCATCACACTTCCCATAGCCTTCGTACTTTCCCTGCATATCCGTCACACGACCAATTAAGCCTCCCTCATCCACTCTTTTCCTACCTGCCTTGCCCATCCAACCTGGAACTGCTCTGGTACAAGGTTTCCTACCTTTTAACAACATGAAAGGGGTCTCTATCGTAAGGGAATGTGGGGTGGTGCGGTAGCTCCACAACATATCTTTGATCTCCTTTCTCCAATTCAACCCACTTTGCAATGCTAACTGAATATTTTCTCCTAACACTCTGTTAAATCTCTCTACCAATCCATTCTCCCTGGGATGTGCAATAGCCGTCTTAATATGTTTAACCCCACAACACTCTAAATAATTTTCAAACTCGCTAGACGTGAATTGTGGACCATTGTCAGTTACTAAAACCTCAGGATAACCTTCACGCCTCCATATTTCTTCACACAACTCAATGATCACACTTGATCTGACGTCACGGACTAAACTGGCCTCAGGCCATTTCGAGTGATAATCCATCATCACAATGGCAAAAGTTTTCCCTTCACCCTCCAAATTAAATGGACCACACACATCCATACCTACCCTTTCCCATGGTTTATGTGGAAAAGGAATGGGAACTACAGAAGTACTCTTGCCAATATGCGTTTTATCACTGCATGCACAACACAAACAGTTTCTGACAAACTTCTCCACATCCCGATCCATACCCGGCCACCAAAAATCCTCCCTCGCCTTCCTTTTCATACCTGACATACCCCCATGGCCCTCATGCAGCATTCCCAAAATATTTTCTCTCAGCTTGTGCGGCACAAGCACTTTGTTGCCCCTTATTAACACTCCTCCCTGCTCAGATAACTCCGACCACACACATTTAAAATTCGATAACATCTCCACCACATCCTCTCCCAATTCCCCCCAATGTTTATTCAAATTGGTTAATATCGTTTGCATCACTACATCCTCCAACATTTCTGTCTTCCATACCTCCTCCTTTATAGCCTTTGTCTCAATTGCGTGAATATCAGCTACAACCCAATCTCCATCCTCTTCATATTTTACACCCTCCATTGGTAATCTCGACAAACAATCAGCGTTCACGTTTGCCACACCCGGAACATATTCAACAGCAAAATTATATTCCTGAAGTCTATACAACCATTTTGCTATCCGAGGTGATGCACGGCTGGCTCCCTTGGTTGTAAAAATATCCACCAATGGTTTGTGGTCCGTCCGCAAGTCAAATTTTCTCCCCCATACATAATTCCTGAAATGTTGCACCCCCCACCAACAAGCAAGAGCTTCTTTCTCAATAGCCAAGTAGGTCGGTTCCGCCCCCCTAAGTGTTCTTGAGGCAAAGGCAATTACATTTTCCTTGCCCTTCCTCACTTGTACCAAAACCGCCCCCAAACCGTACATGCTAGCATCAGTATAAATAACGGTATGATCACTTGTCACAAAAGGCTTAAGTTCCACAGCCTTTATAATGTTCTTTTTTAGTTCAATAAATGCTTGTTGGCATGCCTCCGACCACTCAAACGCCTGGTTTTTCTTCATTAATGCGCGTAGAGGATGAGCTATGTCCGCAAAATTTCTCACAAATTTCGCATAGTACTCCGCTAAACCCAAGAATGATCTTAGTTGATCCTTATCCCGTGGATTAGGCGCTTTCTCAATCGCTTCCATCAATCCTACCCTGGGTTTTATTCCATTCCCAGACACCGTATGACCCAAATATTCCACACTCTGGCATTCAAATTTGCACTTTTTCATCTCAACACTCAAACCTGCCCTTTCCAAAATCGAACACACCCTATTCAGCACCTTATCATGTTCCACACTATTTTCTGCCCACACCAACACATCATCCTGGAAACACGTTACATTCTTAACCTTGCCCAACAAGCACTGCATCACTCTTTGGAAAACTGCAGAAGCAGATGCCAGGCCAAATGGCATTCGCACAAATCTATACGCACCCTCAGGCGTGATAAACGAGGTGAGATGTTTAGAGTCCGGGTGTAATAAAATCTGGTGATATGCATTAGACAAATCAAGGGTGGAAAACACCTTTCCCCCATGAATACTGGCCAGCAACTCATTTATATTCGGTATGGGATGTCTGTCTATCCATATATTCTTGTTTAAGTCTCTCAAGTCTATGCACATTCTAATTTTACCATTAGACTTCCGAGCCAACACCACTGGGCTCAACCACTCCGAAGACTCTACTTCTTCTATTACGCCCAATTGCAACAACCTTGCTAATTCCACCTTTAATGCATCCCTTAATGCTAATGGTACTGCCCTCACTTTGTGCACTTTGGGTATCGCACAGTCCCTTAAAATGATCCTATGTTGAAATTTCTTAAGACAACCCAACTTTTCCCCAAACAACAACGGAAACTTGGATTTCCACTTCTCTATCATAGGATCCTCATGTACCACAGTCAGCACCTGTTCCTCTGAATTTGGGTTCAACACTATACCTAATGCTCTCTGCTCACTCCAACCCAACAAGCATCTTCCTTTTTCCACAACGTACACACACCCAATAGTCTCTCTCCGTTTGAAAACAATCTTCCCTTGAAAACATCCGACCACAGGTATTTTGGTACCGCCATAACCCACTAGATTAATCTTAGATTTAAATAACTCCAATTTTCCTATCTTGTGCCACGTGTCACTGTCAATAAGTGTATGAGGAGAACACGAATCTGCCCACATATCTATTACCATACCATTCAAGCTCACACTACATTTTGGAGGCTTGTAACACTCACTCCCTATTTGCATCACCCTGTCCGCAACTGTCGTTTCTTCCGTAAGGGCATCTCTTAACATCAATATTTGTATGTGGTCTTCTTCATCATCAGAAGACGTTCTCTCCACCTTTTTACAGTCGCCTTGTAAACAATTCACACTTTTTTTTTTCATTGTCGTTACACCTTTCTTTTGGTTACACACTTTAGCAAAATGACCCATTCTGTTACAATTAAAACATTTAACATTAGTTGCTGGACAATTCCCAGAAAATGCTAGATGTTTCGTACTACCACATCTATAACACTTTTTCTTTTTCTCTTCCAACTTATTGTCATTACTGGTGCTTTTAACTCTGTCAACTTCTCGCACAGTCACATTCTCTGCCCTGTTTTTACTCAATTCTTTTATATAACGTGACGTGTCTTCGATACGCCGTGCAATAAGTATTGCTTCATCCAAGGATGGATCCTTTAAACTTAAAAGTTTTTCCTGGATTTTCAAATTCCTCGTGCGATTAATTAATTGGTCTCTGATTATTTCCTCATGCAGGTCCCTAAATTTGCAGCTACCAGCCAAAGTTCTTAATGCACTTACAAATTGGTCAATCGATTCACCATGCGCTTGTGCCCTGGAAAAAAACTTGTGGCGTTCCACCACGATACTCACTTTCCTGCTAAAATGACCTTCTAACGCTTGTATAGCTCTCACTTATACATCGTCACCTTCCCCTTCTTCATCGGATCCTTCATCATTCACAACAACAGCATTGTATGGCAAAGTTTTCAATACTTTCCTGCCTTCAATACCTAAATTATGTTTCAACAAGGCTAATTTCCTTTTTGCTGTGAAAATAGCTCCTCCTAATGCCTCCAAATATGTTTCAAAGGTCTCCTGCCAATCTTCCCATGGCACAAGGGGGTCACCAGGGAGCGGTAAAAATGCAGGTGTTGGAGCTATGGACTGCATAGTATATGATGTATTTCGCCTTAGATTCTTTTCCTTTCAGCTGACTCACCAAAACACACGTTTTTTTTTATTTTATTTTTTATTACTATTTTTATTAGACTACTGCTCTTCTTCTTCTGTAGTCTGAATGTTCCTTTTCATTTTCAAACCCTTTTTGGTCCAGGCAAAAGTCCTCCTCTTATCGAAGGACTACACGACAGCAACCTGAGCATCGACTTTTTTTTTTTCCTTCTCCTCCTTGTTATCGAACGTGGAACGTGTCGCCTAGGAAACGCCAATGGCAACACACACGCGAAGACACCAGCGTGCGACCACACCCACCTCGGCTCGCGCTGGCACGAGCGGTAGCAGCCTTTGAAAACACACAAGTCTCTGCGCGCGCTAGCACCGTTGCTGCACCATCATTGCTCCTCTGTAAGCGCGAGCAGATTCACTCCGCGCGCACCAGCACCCAACAACAGGCCTCCAAAAATAACAATACAGCCTCCAAAAATAACAATCCAGCGTGAGGTGCTCACATAGGTGAGTAACTTCGGCAGATGAATGACGAGCACAATCTCCGTACAGCGCTCAATTCGATAGGTTGCACAAACACGATGCCAATTAGCCTTACCTCAATTATACGGCAAACCTTGACATCAGCGCACACTTCTCCATACCGAATCGCCGATCATCTTCTAGAATCTCTTCAGGTCGAATATCACCTGACGTTATGCAAGTTTCTCACCAGCCACACCTGGATGCTCTGTTCTTCGTGATGTAGGGATGTCGCTCCACCAGGGTTGGTCACTCGTGGCATCCCATCCTCGTCGCCACTGAAAAGACGCCACTCAAATCTTCTTTTTCTTGATTTTATTCCAGACAAGTAAAGTACTACCAACCCTGGCAGATACCAACGACCACTGCCAGGGCAACAGCCCCTTAACATCCCACTACATTGCCAAGCAACATTACATCCACAACATTCCAACATAACCCAACAGTTTCCTATATGCCAAGTGTCACCCGTGTGATGCAAGACTTTCAAACTATTCACTTTTGTTATTGGGGGGGGGGTAGGTTTTCATTCTTTATTTCATTGGAAAGTGCAGTGGTACCAGCAGTGCGCGTGTCTCGCAGCGGTGTCTCACGGCGCAGAACCGCAGCGCAAACTCCAGCGGCAGGGCTGGCCAATTAATGAGGCAAAAGAAGTCCAGTTATGAATTTACAATGCCAAAGGCTCCAACTCAAGTACATGCCTCCTATTGCATTGCAAATGCTTGTTTCTTTTACTTTGCACGCTCCATGGGAGTGCGCGTAATTTTCTGCCGCCCCCCCCCCCCTCGCTGCTTATATCCCCCTCACTCTGTCCATGTGCTTCTCTCCCTCCACCTACACTTGTGGTGTTGTCCCGCTCTTGTGCGTCTGCCCCACACACTCCAGGCGTCTCCCCTTCGCCCATTCCTCTCCCGCTTCTTCCTTTCCCCCACGCGCCGTGTTGCTTAACCTCAGAGCATCTCCTGTACCTCTTCTGAAATCTGCAATCCATCTCGGATTGATAAACAAAGGACAAAGCAGTGCCCCTTGTAAATGCGTGCATGTGTGCTAAACGTATATGCTTGGCTACAACATCACTAAAAACATTAATGTGGCCAATAGGTCTCACAGGCGAGAACACTTGGCTTTGTCAATGTTTGTTGTTATAACTTTGTGCCAAGTGATCAGTTAACCTGGCAGACCACACTTTAAAGTCTCTAAATGGCAATTAGTCTGTATATGGCAACCTTCATATGCGTGGCACCCCATGTGTCATCATGCCCTGTTGCTATATAGCCCTCGCGTAAATTGCTTTAGTTACCTGAGCTTAGACCAAGGACTTTTTAGTATTTTTTGTCATTTTATAAAGCTCGAACTCCACCGGAAGGTATTAGAGCCCTTCACACATGCGTGAGTGAAACATTGCACAAGGATGCATTCTGTTTTTTTTTAGGCAGGGAGAGGAGATTAGATGATTTGCTCAGAATCACAGGATGTTGAGCCGAGATTTGAACCTCGTTCCCCAGTTCCATAATCAGCAGTTCTGGCCGTAATGCTGGCTGTTATCCCTCAAACTTAACTATGGAGTATGTGTTTTTTTTTTAATCTTGCACCAATCTATTGGCAGAAAAGACTCAGACTTACTTTTATCTCCATGGCACAGGAAATGGTTGTTGTACAGAAGAAACAAAGCTCATTTTGGATGGTTGGCTAGATGGAAGGAAGGCATCCTCTCACTCTACAGCAGTGCTTCCCAACCCGTGGTCCGGGGACCCCTGGGGGTCTGCAATGCCTACTCAGAGGGTCTGGACTGCTTAGAAAATTAAATATTAACAGATTAGGTCCCCAGCTTTCAGTAATGTTTCAGTACGGGGTCCCCAGGTTCAAATAAAGATCCAATGGTGGTCCCCGGAATCCAGTAATGATAAACTGGGGGTCCACAGATGGCAAAAGGTTGGGAGCCACTGCTCTACAGTATAGGATTTTAAATGGGACTGGAAGAGGGACCAGTTCCTCTATGTTTAAAAACCACTGGAGATTAAACTTGCAGGGATTTTTTTAAAATAATGTTAATTTGTTTTTTCAATTGCAACATTAAGTACTAGTACAGTCTTCGTTACAGGAGAAAAACATAGCGGTATCTCATACGGAAGCCTGGTACCGCATTTCCTGAGATGCAGGAGTAGGAGCAGCAATCAGTGCACATCCACATCACCGTACTCTATGGTCTCAGCATCCCCGAGCTGCAGGACTCTGTAATTCTTAGTGGCCACAATAGGCACACCAGCCACTCCAAACCTTCCGCCACTTCTGTGGGCACCCCCTGCTCTGGTACGCTACTTTCTCTGTCTGCTGGCACCAGTCCATGTCGGATTGCCAGTCCAGGACCCTGGGGGCATAGGGGTACCCCATATGCCTGTGCCATATTTCATTAAGCACCCCAGCACCCACAATATCAGTATCAATCATGCAACTCACACATTCAAAGGAATAACTTTAGACCAATTTATAAAAATACTTCAGATTTTTATGTAATTTTCAAGACCAACATTATCAAAATTGGTTGTCATTTTTGAGATATGAATTTTTGAAGTTTTAGAAAAATAGTGTCTGTGCTATATTACGCACCATAGGAATCAATGGAATGTCACCTTTAACAATAAATATAAAAATAACACAGTTGCTTTACCAAGTTCTTCTTTTGCAGGTTGGTCGACGTCGTCGGTGGGCACACTGTGCCAGCTGTAGAAGTTCGGGCGGCTCCCGGTTCCAGCGAGAGCAGCGGGGAAAGATCTCTGGAGCTGGTGCATGGTCACTGTAGGGGACCACTTGGAAAAGGTCTTTGCAGCTAAGTATAGATGAGTTCTTTGGGGTCCCCTTGGAGGGTCGAGGTCGCAAGGGGTGAAGAACCCTTAGAGCATAGCAGGTTCTTCGCTGCAGGGCACAGGGCAGCCAGGTGCAGAGCGAATCGGTGAGCCAGGAGCTGCGTGCAAAGATGCCCTTTGAATCTGGAGGTAAGTTGGTTCAGGGGTCAGGTGCACTCTGGCGGGAGGTCTGGGGCGTTCTTGAAGTCCGTCCCCTGGGGCGGCCTTCTGGTCCTTTTTCATCCCCAGGTGGACTGGTTTTCCTGGTATCCGACGTTAGCTGACCAATAAGCAGGGTATTGATACAGTTTGACCACTGGAGGGCACAGTGCCACCAAACTTGGCACAGTTGCAGGGTTTGTCCTCGTTGTCGTCGGTGTGTTGTTGGGTCCAGCAGCGACTTGCAGTTCAGGATTTAGCGGCTGGTAAGTGAAGTGACCTTCACTGGTTTGCTTGTTTCTTCTGGTTGCAGAGTGGTACCTCCATTTGGAGGAAGTTCTATGGTAATTCACAAAGCCTGGAGATCCTCTGGGTTCTTTAGAGTTCTTCCAGTTGTCAAGCACCTTCTCAGCGGTGGTTGTCGGGGCCTGGGTGCAGCAGGCAGGATTTGGCGCCTTTTCTTTGTTGCAGCAGGTTCACATTTCTCGTGCCTTGGATCTTCTTGGTGCTGGTCTTCTTTTGTCCATCGAATCTGATTACCTGGTCTAGGGATGCTCACTAAATACTAAATTTAGTGGCTGTTTTAGGGGGAACCTGACAGTGTTCAATGGGGCACTTCCTAAATGTAGTGTCCACCTCACAGGCAACACCTCAGGGGTGGTGCATGCCAGGTGGGGCCAGTCCTCCTACCCTTTGTGTAGTTTCCCGCCTTTTCTCCTGTCAAAAATGGAGGTTTGTAAAGGGGACGACCATCTGCTGCTATCAGCAGGCCTGGGGGTCGGGTTTCAAAGGCGGTAAGCCCATTGTAGCTGGCCGTCAGGGCAGTGCACATTCCTGAGGGAGGGGGTGTCAACACATCCACCCAGAAAGGGCATTGTTCTACAAACCAGAGAGTCGGGACTCTCCCCCAAGATTTGTAGATTGGGTGTCTGGAGGTGCCCGGCTGGATACGACCACTTAACCATGCCAGGGTAGTTAGCTTTGCAGGGGGTACCTCTAAGGGAACCCCTGGGTTCTTTTAGGGATAATTCCAATACTGGTTCCAGGTTGGATTTACTATGCTGCGTTGTTTGATACCAAACAACCCAAGGTTCAGAGTGGCCAATATGTAGCTGGGAAACTCATACTGACCAGTGTCCAGCACATGTATTAAAATGGCTGCTCTGTTTACTCACTATTTCCCAGGTTTGGCAAGGACACAGAGGGGGCATGTTGCTCATGCAGCTATGCCCTCACATATAATACGGTGCACCCTGCCGTAGGGCTGGAAGGCCTGCCAGAGGAGTGTGTTACCCATAGTAAATGCAGTGTATGGTGGACAGCGCACACAGGCAGTGTGCCATGCCGAGTCTGTGTTTTTTGTTTGCAGCACGACACTCAGCCTGCAGTGGCAGTGCTAGGTGTACCTGGATGCATGGCTTTAGATGATGACCCAATCAGTGCTGCTGCCCTCAGGAGCCTACCCTTAGTACCCCATGGCCTGGGTACCCAAGTACCTTTTACTAGGGAATTATAGTGGCAGCTAAAGGTGTATCCCACTCCGCCAATGCATCACAACAGTTTTAGGGAAAGAGCTCCGGCCCAGGGAACCGGGTTAGTAGGGGCCCTGGGCACTATAAATTTCTTAGGCTATATGCACACCAGACAAAAAGTGGGGGGCTAACCATTTAAAAGAGAGGCAATTTCTCACAGGAGCGCCCTCTTCCAATCCTGTCTAGGAATGTTCTAATGGGGCTAAGCAATTTTGTTATACAGGGCAGCCCTACCCATCAGGGAAAGTGGCATAGCTCTCCAGTGACTCTCAACAAAATTGATCGAGCACTCCGTAGAGGTTTCTTTGCAGGAAATCCACTGGCTCTCAGGTGATGTAAATTCCCACATACAAAAAGTCCTCTGCCGCCACTGGTATACTGCAGCCAGGGGGAAGAGCAGGTGTACCTTCCACCAAAGGACAGAAACAGGACTTATTCCAATTGATATGGTTGCAGGCGTGATCCCTGAATATCAAGAAGATCTGTAGCACTCTGTCCACTGACAGGGCGGGCCGTGAGAGATAGACCAACACATCGTCAAAGAATAGCGATATCCGCTACTCCCACTCCCGGGTGCCGCCCACTCCCTGTATCAATGGGTCCTGTGGGACCCACGCCGCAAGTGGCTCAATTGCTAACATAGAGATCATTGGGGACAGTGCGCAACCCTGCCACGTACCCTTCTGCAAGGCGAAAGCCTGTGACAGCGTGTTGTTCACCCGTACTCTCGCTATAGGTCCTGTGTATAGAAGTCTCACCCAGCTACAGAATTTGTGGCCGAACCCCAAGCGGTCGAGATCTTCGAATGTATAAATCCATTCTATGCTATCAAAAGCCATTCTGGCATCCAAACATAGCACCAACGGCAGCTCAGAGAATGCGCCATTTGCCATGTGAAGTAGTCCATATGGGCGCCACAAGTTAAGTTTGGTCCCTCTGTGCGGCATAAATTCCGAATGACCAGGATAAATCACAGCAGTGATCACCCAACTGAGTCGGTTTGCCAAAACTTTAACCAGTATTTTAGCTTCTATGGCGAGTAGGGAGAAATCACAAAGTTGCCATTGCTGATCCACTGGTAACTTCCCCCTGCTCACGAACTCCCTGAAAAACTGCAAAAAGGCACCCAGACAGCTTGCTGGCCATACATTTGTAGAGCTCCACTGGCAATCCTTTGGGCCTGCCGCCTTCCCAGATTGGGCAGAAGGTAAATATCTTTGCTGAAGGAGATGCAGCCCCCAGCAACTTCTGCAATTTAGCATTACTACTCCTGACCCTCCGTGCATCTGCAGGGACTTTTAAACCAGAGGTACAGCTCCTTCATCCAGTCCTGTTTAGAAACCACTGACTGCACTGCTGTGCATACCCCTCAGCACTCACAGCAGTGCAGTCAGTGCTGGAAGAGCGAGCTATCCCTCTTTGTTTAAAAACCCCTGCAGATTAAACGTTTTATTTATTCATTAGTAATTCTGTGCTAGGAGAGTAACTGGGAATTATTGTAGACTATATAAGGGCGTCAATGGGTATTGCACTGTAAGCTTGTTTGGTATTTGTCAGTGCTATCTTTTAGCGCAAAATGCATCCTCAAAACCATTCTTTAGATGTGATGGTGCATTTTGGGCTAAGAAAATAGTGCTAGATGCCCACTCCACCCTACAGCGGAATCCTGCAGAATTTTATTGCAATTCTGCCATCCCCCACAATGGAGCCTTCTTTTGGTGGGGGAGGGGGTAGGGGCAAAAAAGGCTCCATTGTGGGGTGGGTGGCGGGGGGGAGTATCTTGGCTGCAAGGCAACTAAGATAATAACTCAGCCAAATTGTCGCCTGGAGCCCAAGAACTCCAGGAGAAAAGGAACTGAGTTTAGATGTCTCAGAAGGAGGCCTACCTATGAAGGGACTGCATGGGTACACCTTGCATTTTATTAGGTCTGCTTGTTTTCTAGGGCTGCCTCAAAGCTGCATGATCTCACTGGTTTGAGACCTACAGTCATGATAGTTGCTATATGGCTTGTCTCTTTAATTTTAAAATTTACGGCTAAAGGCAGTAGGCTGTTACTAGCAAATTGCAAAAGGCCTCTAGGCACACATCTAATAGACCTGTTTAACATTAACTTTTTGTGATGTAGAACTTTTTTCATGCTTTGTAATGAACTGGATATCAACCACTTATGAACTAAGTTCCATGATTATGTTAGTCCTAATTTATCACTATGGTTTCAAGCTCTTCAGAAGTAATCTATGGTTGGCATTGCAAGAAGAGGTGCATTGATTACTTGTAGGAAACATTCATTCTCTTTTTCTCCCGTTTGCCTAATACTATGATAGTGCTGAGCTTTCAGCCAGAGATGATTGGGACAACTATAAAGTTGTGAAGGTGAATGCAAGCTTATATGTATTCATTTTCAGTCCACACCTGACCAAGAATCATATCAATGAAATTAAAGATTTACTCTGTTCAGTAAAATGTGACATGCGCCTCCAGAGACTAAGGGGGTTATTACAACTTTGGAGGAGGTGTTAATCCGTCCCAAAAGTGACGGTAAAGTGGCGGTAAAGTGACGGATATACCACCAGCCGTATTACGAGTTCCATAGGATATAATGGACTCGTAATACGGCTGGTGGTATATCCGTCACTTTTGGGACGGATTAACACCTTTCTCCAAAGTTGTAATAACCCCCTAAATTCTTTGTGTGTTGTGCGAGGATTTGGAACACAAACATTTCAGCATCAAGCTGACTATACTGTACTGCCACTTGCTATATCTGATGTAGCATGTTTTCAAGGAGGTGGGACAGATCAATTATAAATATGTGATGCCCAAGGCTATCTTAAGTGCTGCATATACAGGCAGTGTTGTGACAAGATAAGCGTGCCGCTACCCTAAGGTCAAGAAGAAGGTACCTCTGATTTACCTTTCTGTGGTATAGTACTATCTCTAGACGTGGGTACACATGTAATGGGATTTCGATTCAAAGCGTAGAAGAATGATAGCTGAGGTGATTGTGTATTTATTAATGGACTACAACTCAGGATTGATGGATTAAAGCATTGACGTGCCCAGCAGGCTACAAGAGAGGATACGGCTTGGATGTCGGCTGTGTTCACACACACACACTTTCAAAAGCAGCCCTTCAGCGAGAACAGTGTTTCAATAAGCATAACTTTAGCTCACATTTGGTAGCCTGACCTGAGTAATGGCAATTTTTGTAGATAATGTGTATACATGGACAGCATGACAACAAGCAAGTAATACTATCACAAGAAATAAAGATTCACAAAGGTGGAAAACAAGTAAAGGGCACAGGATTAGAACGTCTACGTGTGCCTTTTGGAACACCCTCACATTTGCTTAGAAATAAACACAGATGATTTTGCAATTCACTCCTGACTGTAAAATAACCCAGAAACCTACGTTACCATTAATCCAGGTCTGTATTGCATGTTCTATTGGCTGACAGAAAATTCTGTGGTGTGGAGATAGTGAAAGATAATCCTGGTGTGAAAACCCAACTCCACCCAATTTGCCTAATCCAGGGCCTAGGAATACACATCAGACTGAATCCCAATCACCTCTTCCTTCTTAAAAAACATCAGAACGTACTTGTACAAGATCCATCTACAAGACTAAAAAGCCCTTTTTCATATTCATTAATATCCCTTACCTTTCACCCCATCATTCTGTTCTGATGTAGCACAGTTTCTGCTGTTCTATCATTGGAGACTGAATATCAAGCTATATTGTACTGTAGCTGTATTCGTTTCTAAGTGAAGTGCTCCACTGGCCCAGTTACAAGATCCAGGCTCTGTAATGCCCAGAAATAAATACACGAGCATGCAGCTGTACAGGAAAACCCTCTCATTTATCCTAACTAGGCACTGGGTCGATTCACTGGAAATCTAGTCCTGTACACTGGCTTTTCAATGACAGACTGCAAAACAAAGCAGCCAAAATGCTCCTGAACCTTGACAAATCACATCAAGGCAGCTTTAAAAGTGCCGCATGTCCCTGGCTCCAGCTGAAGCATTGATCATGTTCAAGGTCCTCTGCACTGTCCACAAAGCTTACTTCGGGAAAGTAATAAAGTGATACCCCAAAGCACCTTCAACAAACGAAGCATGCAGAGGCTTGCCTTGAGCTCCCCCTGGAGGCCAATTCATGGCATTTGCTTCAGGACACTACAGGGAGTGCAGAATTATTAGGCAAATGAGTATTTTGACCACATCATCCTCTTTATGCATGTTGTCTTACTCCAAGCTGTATAGGCTCGAAAGCCTACTACCAATTAAGCATATTAGGTGATGTGCATCTCTGTAATGAGAAGGGGTGTGGTCTAATGACATCAACACCCTATATCAGGTGTGCATAATTATTAGGCAACTTCCTTTCCTTTGGCAAAATGGGTCAAAAGAAGGACTTGACAGGCTCAGAAAAGTCAAAAATAGTGAGATATCTTGCAGAGGGATGCAGCACTCTTAAAATTGCAAAGCTTCTGAAGCGTGATCATCAAACAATCAAGCGTTTCATTCAAAATAGTCAACAGGGTCGCAAGAAGCGTGTGGAAAAACCAAGGCGCAAAATAACTGCCCATGAACTAAGAAAAGTCAAGCGTGCAGCTGCCACGATGCCACTTGCCACCAGTTTGGCCATATTTCAGAGCTGCAACATCACTGGAGTGCCCAAAAGCACAAGGTGTGCAATACTCAGAGACATGGCCAAGGTAAGAAAGGCTGAAAGACGACCACCACTGAACAAGACACACAAGCTGAAACGTCAAGAATGGGCCAAGAAATATCTCAAGACTGATTTTTCTAAGGTTTTATGGACTGATGAAATGAGAGTGAGTCTTGATGGGCCAGATGGATGGGCCTGTGGCTGGATTGGTAAAGGGCAGAGAGCTCCAGTCCGACTCAGACGCCAGCAAGGTGGAGGTGGAGTACTGGTTTGGGCTGGTATCATCAAAGATGAGCATGTGGGACCTTTTCGGGTTGAGGATGGAGTCAAGCTCAACTCCCAGTCCTACTGCCAGTTCCTGGAAGACACCTTCTTCAAGCAGTGGTACAGGAAGAAGTCTGCATCCTTCAAGAAAAACATGGTTTTCATGCAGGACAATGCTCCATCACACGCGTCCAAGTACTCCACAGCGTGGCTGGCAAGAAAGGGTATAAAAGAAGGAAATCTAATGACATGGCCTCCTTGTTCACCTGATCTGGACCCCATTGAGAACCTGTGGTCCATCATCAAATGTGAGATTTACAAGGAGGGAAAACAGTACACCTCTCTGAACAGTGTCTGGGAGGCTGTGGTTGCTGCTGCACGCAATGTTGATGGTGAACAGATCAAAACACTGACAAAATCCATGGATGGCAGGCTTTTGAGTGTCCTTGCAAAGAAAGGTGGCTATATTAGTCACTGATTTGTTTTTGTTTTGTTTTTGAATGTCAGAAATGTATATTTGTGAATGTTGAGATGTTATATTGGTTTCACTGGTAATAATAAATCATTGAAATGGGTATATATTTTTTTTTGTTAAGTTGCCTAATAATTATGCACAGTAATAGTCACCTGCACACACAGATATCCCCCTAACATAGCTAAAACTAAAAACAAACTAAAAACTACTTCCAAAAATATTCAGCTTTGATATTAATGAGTTTTTTGGGTTCATTGAGAACATGGTTGTTGTTCAATAATAAAATTAATCCTCAAAAATACAACTTGCCTAATAATTCTGCACTCCCTGTAATGATAAGGGGGCTCTTTAAGTACACAAATGAAGGGGTTGCAGTGAACGCTTCCGGTATGGTTCCCCTGTTTGATCTGACTAATTTTTTGTTTACATGAGCTTTCACTGTACCCAAGACCCAAACACCGAGGTGCAGCACACACAACACTTCCCAATAACCCCCCAACAAAACACTGCTCAGAGCTCTAGTGGGAGTATAATAAAATAATCAGGGCACTCTACTGACAAACCAGGTCAAGCTGCAGCAAAAGAACAACGACACAAGAGCTAGTTGCAATGTCACTACGATGAAAATCCCAACACCCATCACCACAAGAACAGTCACCCGCCAATGGGTAGGAAAGGTACAAGCACATGCAGTATGGAGTCTGATAGACCTAACCAACGACTAAACATTCACCATGTGCCAGATGGAAACGACTCGAAGCCTTAGAGGCAGCAGAGCATACGGACCCCGGCGAGCAACAAACGTTATGGACATTCACAGAGCGCCATGTCCACTAGTAGAGCAGCGGAGATCCCTAGATTTTAGAGCCTATCAAGCGAATATGCATGCAGAGGGGAATAAGTCAGGCCACCTACTAGCATGGCTTCCGAGAAGCGCAGTACCAACCGCCTCGATCATCAGGCTTAGAGGGACTCCTACCTGCCTAGTGACCAGTAAAGCAGACATATACGCAGCATTTACTGCTCACGACCATGCTCTTTACGATCCCCCTCCCACTGTGGATCAACAGGCTCTAATTATGTGGGGTCCTTTCCCATTTATTGCCTTATGGATCATACAAAGCACTTTAAATTTGATTCTGAGTTCAACTGGAAGCCAATGTAAAGAGATAAGCGCTTTCTTTACTAAGAGCCCATTTGGCTATTTATAAATGGTCATAGCTGCAGCATTCTGTAACACCCGTAGCCTTTTACGGAATGCTTTAGAAGAGCACAAATATAAAGAATTGACGTAATCCCAGGAAGAGGAAATCAATGCCTAGACTACCACTCTTCTGCAAGGAAAAGCTAATAGATCCAATATTTTCCTTAGAAAGCTCAGGAGAAAGAAACAGGACCTGGTGAGTTTATTAACTTGGTCATCCATCGCCAAAGAACTATCGAGGCACATTTCTAGATTTATTTTTTTTCCCCACGGGTGAGGATGGAGTGGGTGGAGTACCAAGACAGTTGGGCCACCCCAGCAAGGATACTGGGGTAGGGTTGTTTCCTAAAACTAGCATTTCAGTCTTGTCCCCATTTAATTCGAGAGAACAACTTGCCATCCAGTGGGCCACCTTTTCCAAACAAGGGCCCATCCGAGGTTGGGACCCTTCATATGGGGCAAGAGAGACAATAGGCTGAGTATCGTCAGAATATGACACAATGGACAGCCCAAATTCCTTAACAATGGAGGCTAGTGGCCAAACAAATGTTGAAGAGAATGGGGCTGAGTGTGGAACCCTGCGGCACCCCACTCTTTAAAGGGACCAACCCAGAGGAGTATGGCCGTTCCCAGAACTGAAATAATCTGTCTGTTAAAAATGACAGAAGTCAGCCGAGAGCTATGCCCCCAATGTTGATCTCCTTCAACGTAAGCCCCAGTATCGGATGGTCAACCGTATCAAAAGCTGCGCTTAGGTCGAGGAGGGTAATGGCTGCTGCTCCACCCCTATCCAGCATTTGTTTAACCTTTTACTTAGCTACCAGTTGTGCAGACTCTGTGCTGTGCGTTGGAAAAATGTCATCTAGCAACATATTATCTACTAAGTACTTGGAGAGATGGCAGTTAATATGTTTTTCTAAGATTTTCCCAAATGTTGGCAACAGAGAAATAAGTCTAAAGTTCCCCCGGCTGAAGAGGTCAAGATTTTTATTTTATTTTTTTTAAATAAAGTTTTAACCACTGCATATTTCCATTCCTGTGGAACCATGTCTGTGGAGACTGAGATATTCAATAGTTCTCTTATTATACGTAGAATCTCTTGATTTCCTTGAGGAAGAAGAGGAGGATGAGAGGGTGTAGTGGGGAGCCTAATTTTACCTTCCCAACCAACTCAAGGTGTGCTTCTTGCATGACTAGAGGAAAGTTGTGCAGACCGTCAGTCCCTTCCATTAGTGACCACTACTTTTTTTGTAGTTCATTATATATGTCTGCCACCTTATTTTGAAAGTAAGCGGCTAGCTCATTGCAATGACTCTCTGAGGGACTGGAGGAGGCGTTTATGTTTTTAAAATCGGTGAGAGAAGTTACTGTCTGAAATAGCTCCTTAGGGCTACTGGCTGCTTTACCCCAGAGATCGTCATAAGAGGCCTCCTGTGCCTTTTTAGGTCAAACGTGCAAGCGCTCTGGCCTGTTGTAATCTTCCTGTGGGCTTTTAACCACACCCGCCGCACGCCCATGGGCTTGTCTTTCAAAAATCCTTTGTTATCATTGGTAAATGCTTTATGTTTGTCCCTCCTTTGAGGAGGGTTTGTTACTGCCTTAGACAACGACCCTGTTACATGGATTGCACATTTGCCAATACGTTTGGCTGCGAGCAAACTTCTTTTCCCTTTTGTGTCTCTCCTTCATGCTCTTGCCGGCCATGGCGCTTTGAATCAGCTCGCTTATGTCAACTGTTTTACTTTTCATTTTCAATTTATGCGGCATGAAAAGTCCAGTTAGGAATTTACAACGCTAATAGCTCGAACTCGAGCAAACGCGACACCAATTGCATTGCAAATGCTGGTTTTATCTCTTGAAGGTAGTTACGAATGGCAGTTCGGTAGACATTTAAGGTTTGGGTCACAGTTCCTTCCCCATTGTTTCTCCAATTTTTTACAGTCCCTTTAAAGGAAGCTTAAGAGTTCATCAGATCACAGAAGGCTGTTAATGATTTCTTCACCCTGATAACAGATAATCCGAGGCACAGCAGGGTTACTGCACAGACAGAGGACGTACAAGGCAGACACACAGGCAGCCAGCACAGAAGGAACAGAAGCATGTAAAACACATGCTCTCACTGTGCATGTCCCTGCCTGTCCCTGCCCATGCAATGAAACCCTTGGTAATAGATCAATCATCCCAACTTGTGACTCGACCTCGGCGCACGGTTTTGACTTCAGTGATAATACAACTCCGCTCAAGAGGTGAAGGTATCCTTTGCAGCAACCATGCACTAAGTGCTGCTATGTATAGCGAGTATAAAAACCTACATTCTCTTTCCCGACGCCTTGCCCCCCGGAATGCGGCACTTGCTTGCGGGTGAATGCCGCTGTTTTAGGATGGGTACTTACATGACCCCATCTCTCATAACCTTCATTCATGGTGGTACTGATCCAACCTTTCTTACCCTGATCATAGAATTACACTTGAACACTTGAGTGTAAAACATTCAGAAGTAACCGGTCATCTATACTTTATGCAACAAATGAGCTTGGAAAGTAGTATATATTTGTCAAGCTGCTACTCATTGTTACATGGCAGGTGGGTCACCTGATGCTCCAGCTGACTCCAGAGGTAGAGCTTCTCTTGGCCCAGGTTCAAGGATCCCACTCAGCCCTGGTTGTTGCAGTACCATGTTGCTGGGGTGTTGTTGATTAAAACCTGCACTGGCCTTCCCTTGATGGATGGCAGGAGGGCTTTCCAAACCGGTGAGGTGCGCTATACCTGCTGTTTAAGTGAAACCAGATTTCTGCCCGAGATCCGAGTCTTGTGATCTCCATCTCTCCCAGGTGACCTCCCAGCCTAGTAGGAACGCGCCCATCACCACAGCTCTGGGTGGGAAGGGAGAAGGGTCTGGCACTGGGTAGGTTACAGTCTAGCAGCCATCACTGCTGATCTCAATCTTAGAAGCCCCTCTGACACCTGGATGACAACTGACCGGTTTCCTTGGTGCTCAGCCCACTGAGACTTCAGGTTCCACCGCTGAGCCCACGTGTCATCTGGAAAAGTGGACAAGCAGGTTACATGAGGCCAGCAGACCAAGAAGCCTCAGAGCTGCTCTCACCAAAATCCAGGACCAAGGCTGAAACAACAGGATCCCAGCCCGAGTGTCCTGGGATAGTGATGGAGGAACAGCTCCTTTAAGGAAAGCCTTTCAGAAGGAGTCAGGTGTAACCTCGGCTTCATTAATTGAGAACCCCAACGATGTCAGAAGGTGCGCCGTCGCATGGGGGTGGTGTAAGAGCGACTGTGGGTGAGCCTGCCTTCAGCAGCTGGTCATCGAGGTAGTGGAAAACTGGCATCCCTAACCTTTGAAGACGGGCGGTGATCACAGTCAGTCATTTTGTGAGCACTGGTAAGAACGAAGGAGAGGATAGCAATTTGAAAATGCTCCTGGCTGACCTTGAACTGCAGGTAACATCTTTGGGGCTCAAGGATGCCAACATAAATGTATGGGTCCTGCAGGTCCAAGGCAAACATCCAGTCGCCCAGATTCAGGGCAGATAGAACTTGGGCCAGTGTGAACATGTTCTATTGGCCTTCCATAGGAAGGCATTGAGAGGGTGAAAATCTAGACTAAAGTCTGTTTTTATTCTGCACAAGGAAATAGAGGGAGTAAAAACTCATCCCTACTTCTGACGTCAGCACACTCTCAATGGCCCCTTTGCCAAACAAAAAGCCTGCATCTCTTACAGCACGATAGACAGGCGTTCCTCTGAAACCTGCTCTGATGGGGGAAGAAGCTGAGGTGGGTTGGAAAGAAAAGGAAGGCTTAGCCACGGTAGACGATCTAGAGGACCCAGCTTTTGGATGTAATGGTCTTCCATCCTCGAAGAAAATGTCTGACCTTGCCTCCTACAGAGTAGCCATGCAACACCGAGGGCAAACTAAATCGGCCTGGAGGCTGATGCCGCAGGGGCAAAGCAATGGGTGGACCGGTGTCCCTGGTGACCTGCACGAGGTCTCCCTAATCCCTGACTCACTAACGAAAGGACTGGTGTGGTGCTGGCCTGGTCAGTCATGAACACACAGGGGTGGCACCTATATGCAGCTCCACTCTGTCGCTTTCAGAGTGGAAAGAGATCAATGCAGCACCTCATGATGACAACTAATGGCGCACAGGAGCACTGCTGTAAAACACTTCTGGATAAAGTCTGGAGCCTGGGGAATAGTTCAAAGGAGAAGAATCTGTGGTTAGAAGTACCAGTTAGAATGTTCCTGCACTGGGAGATATGCTGCTCAAGAAGGCACCATCAGAATTCCTTTACTTTAATATAAAGAAGGCAGAGCATTTACAAGAAAATGTTTATTATCTATACTGCTATACATTTCTGAAATAAACAAGTCCCTGACAACAGTCCTTCTAATGTCATGTTATTAGGAAAAATGTGAAGTCTATGTCAGTTAACTTTGTGTTTTAAAAAGGTACCTATATTATTTTGTCTGATAGCCAATGTTATTTACAGGGAATATATATTTTTTTTTTTTTTACTTTCTTATATTTAATTCACAACCAAAAATGATTTTCTTTTTTTTAAAATTCTTTTTATTAAACACCGCGTTACACACAGTATACACTTCGGAGACATGAAATTACATCTGGTGAACAGGTTCGACTAAACACACAAGCTTCTCAGGATCTTTATAAGCCAGATCAATCCTGCCCCATTTCCTTTCCCCACCATCTAACCCAAGCTAAATGCTTCGGTCCCACTCCCCCCTATTCAGGCCTCACCCATTCCCCCCCTCCCCCCCCACCCCTCTCTTCACAGGCCCTGGGTGGTTTTCCACTGGCCCTATATCTTCCCTCATTTCTTGGGGCAACCCCTGCTTTGATAGACTACCCTATCCATTCTACAGCACAAGTCCATATCTGCAACCCATTCCTCCACTCCCGGCTAGAGTGAGGCCCCTGGTACATTTCTCTTAGCCACCACTGCTGCTAAATTTAGCCATATGTGTTGGTATTTTGTCCATGTATGGTCCTCGGGAATTGACAGGAGCAGCCACCCAGGGTCCTTTTGGACTGTGCCTCATATAACTCACGACATTTCATTCACCACTTCACTCCAGTACAGCTGTATCCAAGGGCAGGCCCATAGAATGGGATAGAATGGCCCCGTCATCCTGCACCCTCTCATGCATGTTTCTGACTGGGCTTGTCCCACCCGCTGCAGCCGCACCCGGGAGAGGTATGATCTATGTAGTATCCGGAGCTGCACCAGTCGAAATCTGTTTCTAATTGCACTTTCCCTGGCGCTTTTAAGGGCATCCGCCCTTTCAACATCATCCAGGGAGCCAACATCCTCCTCCCACGCCCCTCTCAACCGCCCATTTGGATCACAGGAGTTATTTGTCAGTTTCCTATATATTGTCGAGATTGCCTGCTCCAGTAGCGCCTCTGTGAGGACCCTGTCCTCCCGTAGTGTAATGTCTCTGATTTGCTCCCCCACATGGAGGTGTCTACGGAGCGCGTGGCCCATTCGCAAATATCTATACCGTTCAGTCGCTTACATGTCAAATTCCTTCTGCCGATCCTCAAAGGGTATCAAGGCTTTGTCACTCCAAACGTCACCCAGGTGTTCTATCCCTATCAGTGCCCATCTAGAAAACCCCTTCATTGCACTCACTTCCTTCAAGTAATCACCCGTCCAGAGTGGGGTGTGTGTAGTCAGGGTCTCCCCTTCACCCAGGTAGAGATTTGCTTCTTTCGAAGCCTGCACCGCTGTCAAGGTATGGGTCAGCAAAATTCAGGACCCCCCCCCCCGCTCCGCTGGCTGTATAGGACCCTATCGTAACCCACGACGCGGATTGCTTCTCTATCTACCCTATAGGCCGGTTCCGTAGGTTTTGCAAAGGCCCACTCATTGATCACAACTAGCTAGGTCGCCCAGTAGTATAACCGGGCATCCGGGATTACAAGCCCTCCCTCCCTCCCTGCTGAGTCCCCCTTTGCAGCTTCCTCAACGCTATATGTGGGAGTGTTCCTGCCCATAGCAGAGATATGAGGTTCTGGTCAATTTTCCGAAAGACACCCAAAAATTATTTTCAAGCCTGTGCACATACTACTGACAAGAGAAATGGGAAAAAGTGAGAGAGAAAATGACATTTCCGAACACCTTTGCAGGGCCTTTCGACCCATTGGAGCACAAACCTATTAATGTGAGATGTCTTTAAATAGTTTCCTGCAAATCTAGAAAACCTACTCACATGCATTTGAATAAAAATTAAATCAGCCTTTGATAGCTATTACAATTTTACTGACTTAAAATTAGAGCACTTTTGAGCGACAGCAGGTGAACAGCCTAAATAAACTGTTGTGAAAAGAGGATGCCTAACCTGGGTGGGAATCTCTATCTTCAACAATTTATAACCCCTTAAAATTAATTGAGCTTCTAATTGCAAATGACTCATACCCCCGACATTTTTTAACTAGTTTCTTTTATATCTATATTAACACCTCTATGCTAATTCATTTATGCCTCCCCCACAAGAACGGATTTAAATGCAACAGTTTCTATACCAAATAGATAATATTTAAGGGTGTCTCACTTTGGTCTTAAATACAGAATGTTGGTAATCTTACTGTTCATTGGAGCTCAGGGGTGAAGGTACAGTAGATCACAGGGGAGTCAGCTGACAGACTGCTGCTGGTGTTAAATAATGGGGAAGATATTTGAGAAATTATAGCAAATGTGTCCCTCTTATCTTAGCGTTCAACAGCACTAATTGTAATTTCTGTGACAAAAAGAAACTCCCTACTCTCTTCAGTTGCGGCAGTGCCCTCTGTAGGGCCATTCAGTAACATGGTGCTTGGGAGTGCCTTACTTTGTCATGATTCTAGAATATTAGCACTCTCGTCGTTCACTCCCACTGTCAGAACGTTTCTTAGAGACCACCTAACCTGCTGATGGGAACCCCTGTGGTATCTACTGGACTTCCTGGTAGCCTTCTTCCCCTCTGAGGCAGCGGTTTTGGCCTGCACCAAGGGCAGGATAGTCTCTGCAAAATAAATAATGCATTGCCCATGACAAGAGCAAACATTTCCCACAATCTCCCACTCACCTCATTCAAACCAAGAAGAAGAGAGCATAATGTTTGATGTTACGGTTCAAAGGACACATGGTCTGAGATCTCTCTAATGGGACTAGTTCTAGGAGAGCCTGCCAAACCTATAAATTACTCCAAAATGAAAACCAGTCACAGTTAAACTTAAGAAATCACTGAACAATGAACTTAAAAGGGAGGGGGATGGGAGTGTGTGTGAGTGAGATTTTTGAGATATTTGAGCCTTGTGCTGTGATAATTGTGCCTTTATGCACAGGCAATGAGCAGCAAAACTGAACTTATTAAATGTTATTACTGTACTCTGGAAGGAAAAGTTACTTACTTGTATTCCTAATTCTGCATCATAGGCATACTCAGTGAAGTCACTAAAATACAGAATATTCCTTAACACTTGCAGGGATCCCAGAACACTTATCTTCAATCATTTAAAGTTAATCTTTCAATGGAGGCGGTCACCTCACTGTCCATACAATTGGTGTTACCTCTAATAAAAACCATGACAGGTGTGCTTTTTACTGATTTTTTTTAAACTATAAAAGTGCATCTAATTAATTAACACGATGTGAACACATTGCAGCATCTCACAAAAGGCAAAGCTGAGTTGAGTTGGTTACGCAAACAATGAAAAGACAAAATGGTGAAAAGTAACCTACAACAGTATTCACTACAAAACCTTGCAGGGAGCCTGCTTTGCCTGCAAGGGGAATTTGACAGTCTCTGTACCACGCCACACATTTCTCCTAGAATATCATCCCCAGCAGAACGAACCCTGTCAACTGGTGCCGCTCAATTCCCAGGAATGGAGGTTTATGTATGGATTCAGGCGGAAGAACCCTGTTGCTGAGACTGGCTATCCTCTTGAACCGGCAAGAGGATCGGTGGGCAGATCCTCAGGCCTACAAAACGCATAGTACCATACTCTTGTGGGTCAATCTGGGTTTATCAGAACAGCCCAGTCCATTCTGACCTACTTCTGAACTCGGGGCAGGAAAGTACTACGGAGACTAGAGTCCCACTTCAGGTGGAATAGGTATCCCAGGGAGTTCCAACCCCACCCTGAACTGAAGAAAGCCCCTGTGGGACTACAAATATGCATTATTCAAGTCCATGAACACCATCTAGTCCCCTGAATCCAGGTCAGAAAAAACTGGGCTGTGGTCAACAACTGAAGGGGCCTCTGGAGCTGGAGGTTTAAAAATAACCTGACACCCCTACCTACTTTATCCATTTCCAGGCCCCTCGCTTTGGTCAATCTGGCTTTCAGAGACTGAGCTTTCAGTGGCAGAATGGAGACAATCTGCCGAAGTGGAAACAGAAACAAGTGGAAGATGAGGGGGGCTTTTTCGAAGGGAATACCATACCCATGCTGAACCATCTGCAGTACCAAATGGTCTGAACCTATAGAATTACAGCCAAGCAGCAACAAAAGGAATTCTGCCCCCTACAGACCACACATAACCACTGCAGGATGAATCAAAGCATTTTGGTCGCTAACTACTGCGGGGGGAAGAAGGAAGAGAACTCATGTTCTTGGTGGGCCACATGGGCTCTGCCACCGCCACCACCACGCCCTCTTGAGCTGTAACATGGTTGTGCTGGCTATTGTACGGGTAGTGTGGGCTGCCTCTGGCAACAGACTAGACCCTGAGAGAATCCTCTGAATTTCCGGTGCGGCTGATGGAATTCACTGACCGGAGAGAATAATCCTAACGACTGGGTTGTAGCACGGCCGCGCTTTTTCACCAAAAGGCCTGGAATCGTCAAGCATCATGTCCATAAGGGCTGCCGGCATGTCACCGGTAAATCTTATGGCGAGCATCCAGGCATGATGCCTGATCACGACACTGGTGCCTATGGGAAGACCCACAAAGTCCACAGTTATCTACAGACTCATACACACTTTATGAGGCAAACTCGCAGAACACTACCCCAGGGTACAATGAACTGGTAATAGAAGGGCATAGCTTATCAGCATCAGAACTCGCCAAAGCTGGTTTTAATACTAAACACATTAGCCAAAATGAAAGGATAATGAATTAATTCCAACTACACTACAAGAAAATGCAGACCAATGGCCCAAAACTTTTACCAGATTCCTTTCTTTCTCAACTTTTCTCAATGTGTCTGACACAGTCTTAAAAAACATCTCATGTGGTGGAAGTATTGTGCTTATTCAGCAAAGTAGCATGACGATCAACTTCCTGAAACCTTTGTGCTTGGCAGGGGATACTTTAATATAAACTGGTCCTGTATTCGAACCAACATTTTTAGATAATGCTGATTTTTAACAAAAAAATAAGCTGAAAATGATGTAACACTTTATGTGAGGCACTGCACTCTGCCAGCTGGGTTGCTGCTGAATTAACTGCACATCTCTTGATAATAACTTCTGTCTTGGTTTGCTTGGACATGCAATTATTATGACCCTGCGTCATAATAATTAGCACGACTAAGCAGATGACTCTGTCGCTGTCCTTTCCTCTCCTGATCCCTGAGGGCACTGTATTCCCTAACAAGATTGCTCAGTGGTTTAGTGCTGGGTTGGCACACTGTAAAATTTCTTCATGATGTCCCTAAGTGAAGATCAGAAAGAACCCTCCCCTCTCAAACCAACTGGTAGTGCTGATTCACAGCCCACCGCAAAAATCTCTTAAAGCCAAGATCTCCTTAAAGAGAATACCAATATTACTGACCATTTTTCATCAGTGCATTCACTAACATTTGATCTGATCGCTCCTTCTTCAGATCTGAAAACAATCCACTCTACAATTCTACATCAAGGTATGATTCAATTCGTTATACAACCACTAGTAAAACTTTTCTAATGCAGACAAACATTCTTGGAAACTCTACATCCTCCTCGCACTGCCTTAGCACAAATCCAAATTTTAATACCACAACGATCCTAGCTCAACTGGGATTTGAAAATAATTAAACAATTGAATTGCAGAGTGTAACTATGGCATTCTTCCTGATCTAGCTTCCAAAACAGAATACATTCAAATATAAAAAGGATTATGTTCTGGCAGGCTTAATATCTACACGTTGCTTCCCAAGAGGTTTCTTTACACAACTTCCCACAAACCCAAACATTTTCTGTTCAACTTAATTCTTTCAAAAATAAATAAATAAACTCAACAATATGACAAGAACTATTTGCAAATGCTAAGCAGGAGCCATTGTAAAATAGCCTGGTGATCTAAACCTTTACTCAGACCCTATTCCGTTTCCCATGAGCCCTCCTTTTCAGCCCTCCTTGTCTTTGTCACAACAGATAAGGTATTTTCCATTTTTGCATAAGGCAAACCCACAAATGCCTCCAGAGGTGCCACTGAGGCAGTGCTATTCCAGAAGCATCTCATCTTGATAGTACCACTAGCAGAGGAGATGACAAATCATTTTCATCAGAGGTACACTAAAACATCGTGCTATTTCCTGCTCTATTTTGGATGTGGCTGAGAAGATTAGGAAGGTAGAAGAGAACTCTTTAACCGAAGATGTAAACTTCAATCCATATGTTAGCTGCTGAACACTATGGGCCTAGTTACAGGTGTGGGCGGCTATAGACTGCCACACACGCGGTCCAGACAGCCGCAAATGAGGGGTCCGAACGCCACATTACAACATCTTGGATCCTGGCGGCCTGGCAGTGGAGGAAGTCCTAATCTGCCAGGGCAGCGCTGCACCAAAATGGCTGGTGGAGAACCGGTGCAGGGGGCCACAGAGAGCCCCTGCACTGCCCATGCACTTGGCATGGGCAGTGCAGGGTCACCCCGTGGCCAGAACCATATTAATGCTCATTGTCTGCTTTGATTTGCAGACAGTGAACATTGCCAGGGTGATGGTGCACCCTGCAGGCGACAGCATTGCTGCCGGCTCGATTACGAGCTGGAGACAATGCTGTAGCCTGTTTCCCACCTGCAAACCTAGCAGGAAACCTATAATAGCTCCAGCAGGGAGGTCGCCGCGTAGGCAGCGGCCACCATGTCGGGCGTTCGGCAGAGGGATTTTTCTGTACGCCAAACTCGAAATCAACAACTATGTATTTAGTTCTTGTGGTTGGTGAAGCAATTTACTGAAGGCTTGATTATTGCTACACACTGCCTGCATTGCACAATACAGGCATCTCTTACAGGCTACAAAAGGCACTAAGTGCCGCACTGAGATTCATTTTTCCGTACAAATGTGCGAGAGAAGGAGAATACCGCAACAGCTAAATGAATTAAATTTAAACTAAACAGCCTGCATAAAATTACATTAATAACTTGGCCGCTGGTACCTGCAAAAATCTTTAGTACCCTACCAACAGGCATGTGCCTTTTGGTGTTCAAGTGAAAATCAATAATGCTCATCAAGGTGCCAGCCTTTCCATCCAGATATGGATATGACCTGGATATGAATGGTATGGAATGAATTACACAGCCATGTCTGAGAATATCCTTAGCATTCTTTAAAAGAAGTCTGAAAATTGAACTCGTCAATTCATCATGGCTTCCTCAAATGTGATACCTGCTGGCCTGCACGGATGTAGAATGATACAACAGCACAGAGAACCTGAGATCCATGGGTGTAAAGGGCTGTATGACTGAAGCAATAGAGTGATTTATAAATGCTAGCGACAATCCTTTATTTCACACCACCTGCTTAATATTTATTTTTTTCATTGCTAGTAAGATTTGAAAAGGGCTTTGACGTTACTTTGGACCAGGGCTCATCTATTTCATTCAAACCTGTAGCAAAAGCAAACAGTGCCAGTGTTTTTTAACCTCAGCTCCAACAGCTGTTCACCAAACTGATTTAACCAACTACATTTTGAACCTTAACTATTTTAGCAGTGTCTTCTGCAACAAACTCAAGTTAACAACCACATGTAGCTGTGTTGACAAAAAGTACTATAAGTGACATAAAGGTAGCAACTATGAATGCGGAAATCCAAAATCTGAGCCCTTCTGTTAAAATCAAAACAATACAAGTCAGGCGTCATGTACATATTGAACAATATGTCTGTACCACACTTTGTAGAAATGACTTACAACATGAAGTCCTGCTCCCAACACGGTTGGCCTCCTCTCACTGCAACTGTTGTGCTTTTCACATTTTGTACTTTCAAAGTGACATATGTATTAAACTTATCTGAAACAAATATAGATAAGAATTAAAAATAACATCAAGGATAAAAAAGATGCACTTTTGAGATACTGTATGCTAATTAAAAAGTACTTTTTAATTAATATACTTTTACAAGAAATTCAAAAACATAAAAAACAAAGCAAGATAAAGATGAAAGCTACACAAGCAGCCATAAACCGCAGCGCTAAATTACTTAATAAGAACTCTCAATATCCAAGTAATGATGGGAGTTGATGAGTAAAAATACAATAAGTATGGGGGATAAAGGCGTACAGAAAGGAGCAGCCACCCCATGCAGAAAATTTCAATGAGCCAAGATATACTATATGGTATGGGTCAAGACATCCCCCAGAGTATGTAGTACTGGCAGGAAGGAGGCTCTTTGAACAGTATAACATGGAGAAGAACAAACCACACGAGTGGGGAACAGACACTGTGGTTGAAGGAAATTCCATATTCTTTGTGAGCCTCTTCTTTTTTTGCTGGACTTGTTCAATTATGACTTCTGCTGTGGAATGAAGACGCGACACAGCGGCAGCCACATGTGTTCTGCTTAACCTTAAGGAAAACTGAAAACAAGCCTCTCGAAACACTTTCCCCTCTGATCCCAATATACGTGGGATCCTCCTTACCCACCCCTTCTAAAGAGGCAGGAACCAACTCAGTGCAGTTTGAATTCAGAAACAAAGCCTGGATTTGAAAATCCACAGAAGTTCCTGACTCCCTACATTAGTGGTTCCCAACCTTTTGACTTCTGTGGACCCCCACTTAATCATTATTGGAATCAGGGGACCACCACTGAGTTATTACTTAAATCTGCAGCCCTAATATGTTAAGATTATCTACTTTTCTAGCCAGTCGGCACCCTCTGAGGAGGCATCGCGGACCCCCAGGGGTCCCCAGACCACAGGTTGGGAACCACTGCATCATTATAAACTTAAGACCTTTACGTCTCCTATGTCCTGCGCACTACAGACTGACTTCTTGTCACAAGTGTATAAATTCCCAACTACAGAGGAAGTAACCAGGCTATTTAATCATGGTCTTGTGCTGCCATTGGAGAATATGTAAATAATATCTAGTGAACTGTAAGGCAACTTTAATTTTGCCGTATAGTTTTATAACTTCACAATACTTTCATATCATAAAATAAACTTTAATATAAATGAATTTTATCTCATCATTAAAATACTTTTAAAAGAGAGGACAATGTTTCACAGACTTGACTATATGAGCCCAAAAATCCATTATAATTGTTCTAAAAAATTCTTTCACAAAATACGTCCTCTAACACATCACATCGCTAATTCTAAATAATGAATATTCCGGCGGTCCATGATGCAGTGTTTCAAGAAGTGGAGAACAAAAGGACACACTTTTTAACCAAATTACACACTTCTGATGAAACTGAAATACATTTATACCCATACAAGGTGTCATGTATACCTGCCAAATTAAACGGCCCGGTATGTTATACTAATAGAACTGAAATACCCAAATCCATTAATCTGACTCAAAGTGCTTTTAGGCTGAAAATTATCGTGCATACCTCTGTTCTTCACATATATTTTTGACAACTATTTATATGTACCATATGAAATCACTAATAAAACATATAACCTGATATGTTCTACAAATGTATTTAACAGAAACAAGAACACTATTTCTTGTAGCAAATATACTGTCTCCACTCAGCACCAATGTGTAGTAAGCCTGCCTGGGCCATAGTACCCACTGCAACAAGCCACAGCTCCAAACAGGAGGCCACCAAAGTTAGGACCATCGTCAACCGCGAAAATATGCTTGCAACATTAGAAAATATCCATCTTTTTAAACACTGCAAATGTGTGAGTGTGGCATTAACTGGTAACTATATTATCCACCTATCTGCTAACAAAAAGTTCGAGAAACCAACAATATTACGAATGTCAAATTTCGGAAAAGAAGAAACTATATGGCTCCTACAAAGCATATACAATGTCAACCCTGGGGGAATACGCCCCGTCATAAAGTAATAAAATTAACGGATCCACATCTAAAATGGTAATTTGTGACGTAGACTACATATACTTCTACCGTACTCAAGACGTTGTGTATATTTCCTATATTTATGCACACCTGCAGCCAAGTGTTTAAGTAGAATATGTGAAAAGCGACTTAAAGTTTAGACTACTCAGCCTGTGGCAAGTTGGCAGGTTACGGGGGAGGCCAGTTTTCCAGCAAACCAAAGGGAATATCAATAACAGGCGGGTTTAAGCTACTCTCACGAATGGCAGCTATGCTGCAAGATCCGTTTCTCGTAAGAATAAATTGAAATTTTAAATTGGGTTGATGCAACAGTGTCTACTTTTTTTTTTTTAACCTTTTGGGGCACTCAAGCTTCCCTTCTCTGATCTAAGTCGGCCAAATGTCATACTTGATTTGGGTGGTGTTGCAATAGTGTCACCTTAGAGAGATTTGAGAAGTGTAAACACCTTCTTTGGGACTGAAAGGACCTTAGAGCAAAACCAATACTCAACCTGCTGCTACACTTTACCCATAGCCAGAGATGTGGCAACAAGTGAAGAAAAAGGTTCCTAGCGAGATCGTCATGATGGATTCAGGTAGGGAGGGGGTCTTGGCCTGAATGGGATTGTGAACGAGACAACCTATCTCAGCGTGATCTGGACTGCATGGTTAGCTAGTGAAGTTCCCTCAGCACCGCGTCATTTGCTTAACGTTCTTAGTTGATGAGATCACCTGAACCGTAGCACACTAAACAATATTAATGGTGGTGAGAGTGAAATAAGAACTCCAGTGAGACCTGCACATCTAAAGTTCAGACAGGAGGGCGTTAGAGTGTGGGCTGCAGGAGACGTTTTATTTTTTCCTCAGGCATTAAAGATGACGCTTGAAGACTGACCCATTTATTAATGTGAGGGGTTTGAGTAATGGTGACATCAACAGGGAAGACTATGGATTCAGCAATCGAAGCCATGACTGGAGCATAGGAAGTGGATCCAGCAGAGCTTTGTCCGGTTTGTTGTTCGACCCCGGTGAGATGAGTAGAAAGTCTCTCTTATGAATACTCCTGAGGAGGAAATTATCAAATACCAAGTGCTTTTGGGGAGGTAAGCAGTCAGTGTGAGAAAGTCATCTTGTCCTATGAATGTCACGTTCCTTTAATAAATCCGATAGGTGCTGAAGACTGAGGTTAAACAGCAGTGCAGCCAGAACTGAGCCTTGAGGTACCGAACAGATCGTGCTGGATCCTGAAGAGTAAATGTTACTAATTTTCACCGAGTGGCTTTGCTCAAAGAGGAAGCACGAGAACCACTTAGAACTTGGTCATAAAAGGCCAAATTGTAGTGGGAGAGGTCTTAAGATAACTGACAATCTATTGTCAAAAGCTTTTGAAAAATCACACAGGGCCAATTTTGGAAATTCTCCCTTCCTCCAGGGTTACCCGGGCTTTTTGCATTTTTATTGAACCCTGTTTTTGTTGGCTGTAGGACTCAGCGCACTTTACCCCTCGTACCCAGTGGTAAAGTGGAAAACGTCAAAACTCATTTTTCAATGAGGCAAGCATGGCTCTCCCACTGGTTATAACTGGTTTACATTATTACCTTTAATACGTGCTATATTCAGTTTGGAAATAGCTAGAACAATGGTTCAATGACTGTTAAATCCAGTGGAATGGCCAAGTCAGATTTTACATTACTATTTTGGAAATTACACTTTAGAAAGTTGTAAGTTTCCTGACTAAAACCAAAAGACTATGCGGTCAGTGTGCAGTGTCACCTGACCCCTGATGGTTCCACCATGGAGAAATGTGTAATGTTTCCAGACAGTGGACAGAGGGCTCTGGGAATGGGGAGGAGGGCTTCTCATTTGATAGGATGGTCCTGAAGGGTCTGTGTCTAGTCCTTCCTGAGCGTCAAAGGATGCCTACCTTGTCAACTGCAGATGAAGCTCACACCTAGGCCTACCTCCCCTTTTTCTCTCTAGTCAAGTTGGCACCAAACCCAGTGAGAGTAGAGGAACTGTCCAGAACTGCTTTATGGGGTGGACAACTGCTTGCCCTTCACCCACAGGATGGCACTGGGCATAAAAGTAGACCCAACAGAACTTTGCTCAGAACACTTCTGGACCTGTGAAAAATCAGAAGGACTGTCCTGCTGTCTGAAAAACCTGAAGGAAGACTGGACCTCCTTGCTTTGAACTCAGGACCCCAGAAGTGACTTAAAGTGTCAGTTGATTACCTCCTGCTTAAGCTACAGAGACACAACAAGCTTCCAGGGGGCCTCTCTCCTCCCAACTGAACCAGCTGAACGTGCTGCTGCTGGTCTCTAGTGTATTGAGTTCTAAACCTCAACTGGTGCCTCCCAGGCTTTGGACACTTGGCTGCTGTTAGAATGCACTACTCCTACATCACACCCAAACTAAAAGGAGGAGGACTTTGAATCTTTCTGCCAACTTTCTGCCTGAAGAACTGTCAGAGGCTGGGATTGCTGCAGCCATCAAATCGCCAGTTAGCCACAGCTTGAAGGAGACCTGACTTCCAGAAACGTTTCCGAGTTCAAACATAGAGGGCTTCAGTACGACTGACGCTGAGCAGCATCTGATCGATTTCAAGACCTCCCTGGGCACATACTCTGGACTTTGCCTGCTCAGAGCTTTCTCGCCTTCATCGACAACAGCACCAGGATCCTGCGCTTGAACAGCCCACCGTTGTTGAGCCATACTTCCGATGCAACTTGCAGCTTTACTCATTACCTCCAACTTAACCTTGATTGTGTGGTGCCAAGCTACCAGAGGGTTGAGCATTGGTGTATTTAGTGACTTTATTGGTTCAACCTGACAAGGACTGTTGTTATTATTTGAGCTAGGTTCTCACACCCTTCAACAAATACTCCATGCTGTTTTTGTTTTATTTTTTTTCACAGCCTATTGATGTGCTAGACCAGGTCAAGGACCTTGAAAGTAGCTGTTGCAAAGAAGGAAGCGGTATCTCCTCTCTGCAGAGTCCGCAGACACTCCCTGTGTCACGCGGAGAGGACGAAACATGTTGGCTGGGCTGATGCTGAATGAGCCCATGTGGCAGAGGTTTCTTCATAGGGCAAAGTTATATTGTTTTGTATGAGATCCAGTCCCTCTTCCTTTGGGTCTTGTTTCTGCGGAGTATGCGTCCTAGAGCAGCTATACCTCAAGGATGCCCTGCATTCAAAATATCTGTTACTATACATTCTGCACCAATTCTCACAATTTGCAGAGATACGCCTGCTGAGAAAGTCAAGTTCTTCTCCTCCGCCAAACGAGCTGCTGACTGACCAATTTCTTTGTTTAAGGCTCAGACTTAGTGCCTTCTTGCCAGAGAGGACGAGAACCAACTCTCCCCTGCATGTTGGGGTTACACATGGTAGTTGTTTTGATCATCAGTATCACAATCTGACCCTCCTTAAAAGGATAGAAAAAAGCTCACAGGGCAAGCTCTGGGGAGATTCATCCGGCACCAGCTTCAACTGAGGCCATCGGGGGGTAGAAGGAATCCACTTTTTCTTATATTAGGTCCTTTTCTTTTTTAACTTTTCACAAACACACAGAAGATAAAATAAACAATAAGCAGTGTGGTACAGTGCCCTTGGGGCTATCACTGATACATACTTGTGTCCCGAACATGTCTTATACTGGTAAGAAGGTATCACTTCCCTTTTAAAGTACACAATCTCTATTCCCTCCATCACAACAGATATTACGGAAGAGCAGTAAACAAAAGCCTGTCATCAAGAGTGATAAATCATCTGACGAAGGCAACAATGAATTTTTCCATCTGTCAAAGCCTTCATGAAAGGGTTCCTCCTTGAAAAGGTTGAGAAGATGGGTCCACCAACAGAATGATTTTAAAATAATAAAATCCAAGTACACTTTTCAATAAGCTCATCATAAAATAGGACTAAACATACAAGTACTGATAAAGTCCTGCTGTAGACTGAACTAATACAACACTACCCATAGGTTATCAGGGGTGTACAGCTCCTATAGCCCAACTCCCATGACATGTTGGGGATCAAGGACCAGGGCATTGGTACACCAGGGTTCCCCCATGGGCTGCAGCATATATTATGCCACCCAAAGAAGCCCATGTAGTCTGTGTCTGCAGGCCTGCCTTTGCAGCCTGCGTGAAAAGGTGCATGCACCCTTTCAGTACTGGTCATTATACCAGGTCACTGTAAGTCACCCCTATGTCATGGCTTTTTAGCCCAAAAGGAAGGGTGCCGGTCCCTGTGTGTGAGAGCACCAATGCATGACCAGACGTGACCCTACAAACCCCAGTTCGAATCCACTGGATTTCATAAGTGCGGGAAGCCATTTTACCCATCTACTGGCCACAGGTCACTGTGGTCAAGCTACATAATGGTAACTCCGAACCTAAGCATGTTTGGTATCAAACATGTCGGAATTATATCCCAATACTAATGCCCCCCCAGTATTGCTCCTACCAGTCTTCGAGGATTTGCAAGCAGAAGCTGTCCCACGCTATTCGCAAGTAGGCAACTTCAGGGACTCCTCTGCAGCTCCTGGGCTCCACAGCTGGTCTTCATCTTCCATTGTTGGCCCGGATCTTCATCCACAGAAGGGTGGGGAGTGGCTCCTGTCCCACCTGGACACTCCTGTGTGGACTGGACTCTGCCCCCTTCTTTTGCAGGTCCTCTTCTTCCAGAATCCACAGTTGGGTTCCACTGGACTGGTCCGGGTCTTGAAAAGATCCTTTTTCAAGTCCTTTTCCAAGACCCCTTGTTAGACTTTGGAGAGAGCAGGCAACATACCTCTGCTCTCCTGGTTGCTGGGGGTTATCTAAGTACTCACCTTTGGGGGTCCCAAGGTCTCCCAACTCCCTCCTAACTATTCCACATCCTTTGGTGGGGGACCTCACTTCACATTCCACTATTTTAGTATATCGCCCCACTATAGGACCCTAGCTATTTTCTGCTATGTCTTACCAATGCTTGTTGTTTTTCTATGCAAATTTTGCGTTTATAGTGTATACTTACCTCCAGTTGGGGGACTGCCAATCCTAGAACTAGTGATCTAGTTCAGTGTTACTGTAATAAAGTACCTTTATTTTTGCAACACTGTGTGGTTCCCTTTATGTGAAATAAGTCACTGTGTGACTACTGTGGTATTGCAAGCACTTTACACTCCTCCTAGATAAGTATCAGCTGTTCACCACAGATAGCACTAGAGAGCCCTGGCTTCCTAGACACTGTTTCACTAACAGGGGTTGCCCGAACCAGATATAAGGTGCAAACACCACAGGTGTTCACCACACACCGGGCCAGCTTCCTACATATGTCCTTGCATTTGTGCAGATTTACAGCTTTCATCAGTTCACAAGAATTTAGAGAAGTAGGCCAGGAAATCGTTCTCCTAGAAAATATCTGTGAACTGCATTTTAGCACAAGCAAATGTGCATGTGTAGATTTGCTCATGCGAAAATCTGTTGAGCGTTTACAAGTTCACTTTCCCTCCAACCACAATTTTCTCAACTCTGGAAGACGTTTTACCTCTGCCCTTGTCAGGAGTAAATTTCCAACTGGAAAAAGATTTGAAAAAAAATTGGTGAAACCCCTAATCTTTGCAAGTTAGTACTTTTGCACAAACTCAAACGGGCATTCCAACCCAGGAAATATTGCTTAATGCTAACTCCAGCCCAAGTATGTAGATCTGCGGAAAAGTGTTCTTGTATTTTCATATACTGCAATTCTATGCTTGATATAAAATAAAGCAGGCATTTTGGACATTGTTCTTGATGTCGCAAACTAGACATATAGCTAAAACAGGTTCCTGACAGCTGAGTGGGAACCAAATAAAGGGTTAAAGCTTTAGGCTTATACTGGGCTTATTTTGCTACCCCCCAGACTTCAAACAGGTCTCAAAATCTGGTAAAAGCAAAATAATGACTACTTGAAATGTTCAATTTAATGTACATATTGGCCCTTATTTTAGAATAAAATATACTGATTACATTTCAGGACCAGTGGCCCTATAATGATTCAAAACACCAGGTTAATACATACGCAGATGAAAGGGTAATCCCTCAAACGTTATTACTTATAGAAAAAAAAAAAACTTACTGCAGTCATATATGTGATTAGGTCTCTAGAGAATTTAATATTTTTAAATCAATAACAATACTCCAGCTGGAAGAGGGACATCCCAGTTTGGACCCAAACATAATTCAACTGAGAACAAATTTATTGTAAATACAGACTATCATTTTTGCATCTTCTTTCTAATACTGGGTAAGGAGTTTTTATTTTTCAATATACCTATAGATGAAAGAGAAGAATATGAAATAAAGTGTTTTATTAGGTTTGTTTTTATCAGTATCATTTAAATTTAAGGTTTCTAATCAAATGACCAATTAAAAAACATGTTTGGAAAATGATGGACTACAAATGTTCCAGATTGATCATATAGTGCCATTATCTGGACACCCCCACTCTCCCAGAGCCAAAGGGGTCAGATTTCTAACCTCCTGGTGCAAGGACTCGTCAATGCTCCAATGGGAATTAGAAATGCAGTTGAACTGCAAGCCGTACATAAGCCACTAAGTAGCACAGTGTAGGAAAACTTTTCTGGTCATGATCAGTCACAGTAGACGAGTTCAGGAACACAGTGAAACTCTAAACCCTCCTTTGCAAATGAATAACACCCTCACAATAGGTCTAAGAACCTTGAGATAAACTTTAAAATGTTTATTGCTAAAATCCAAAGTTTACTGCACAAAATATGAACGGTAACCACAAAGAATGAGAAAATTAGTGCAGCAATGTAAAACAGGGCCAGTCAAAACAATAGGAACTTTCCTAACATCATTAGTATGTTCTTAGATTATAAACACCCTATTGCTTCTTTTGAGCTTCAGGCTAAATTTGAGCAAGAAGCAGAAAACAGCAAGCCTATAATTAACGAATCTCAGTACATCAATACTTTTATTTATAATTTCTCCACTGTGGTTTTTAAATAGTGATTTTAGATATACCCACTGATGAATAACTACTCAATCTATTAACATGATAGTGTTTGAGGATTCTGTTCTTTATCTCTCTTGGTAAGATAAAATTCTTGTTAAGAACTATATCATTTTAAGTTCTTGGTAAGAACTACATAATTTTAAGATTTGTTACAGTTTGATATTACTTATTTTCTTTGACATTGACAAATGTTTCATTGCTGTCCAGGACGATTTGAGCAACATCATCGTGGTGTGCATGGCTTGTGATCAGAGGAGAAGAAGATATGTCTCAGGAGCCTATCAAGGTAAGTGGACATAAGCAATGGGTGCGGTTATGATTACTTACATCTGAATTATTCAGAACATTATGCTTTAAATATTAATGACTATTTTCATGTAATTAATATTGAATGCCAAGGGAAGTGTAATGGTGTATCTGTCCCAAACCAAGATGGCATCCACGTAATAAATATCTCAAACAAAAACAAATGCCAAACAAGAACAAGCGTGAACTAGAATGTTGCTGCCTTCTTTTAACTCTTGTATAGTAAGGCGATGGAAGAACAACACTTTTTAATGGCTCCATTTTGTCTTCTTGCATCTTGCTCAGTTTGAAGACTGAATTGTGCTACAACTGTCCATGGAAATTCTTTTGCTATCAGAGTACTGTCATGAACATGTAAAAAAAAAAAAAAAACTTCTACAAACATTTTGAATGAGAATTTATTCAGTAAATCAATATATGTGCTAATGCAGTGATACTCAAAGTACAGCCCGGTGGGCGCATGCAGCCCTCCTGACATTTACATGCAGCCCCCAGGTCAACACCAGCACTGTGCTGCTGTTTATTCATATTGGCACCAGCACTAAAAATTGTTAACTAAACGGGCACGTATTTAATTGGAGGCTAATTGGAAAGGGAGTAACTAGGGTGTCCTGAAACTCAACTTTAGAAACACCTTCATTATTAAAGACATCGTGCAGCAAAAATATAAAAGTATGATCTATTTAAAATTCAAAAAGTGCATTTCATTAACTTGCAGAAACGTTTCACCTTATTACACACAATTATATCACCTGCATTGAGAAGTATTTTTAGAGTAATAGTTTTCAAACATAAATTAAGAAACTTTCATCCCTCTTCCCCCACACCCTGACAACAATGTGAACTAAGAGGCAAGCCAGATGGTATGTAAACTCTTTGGGAGAGCTGGGTTTCTATTATACATGAACAACATTATATTTTATTAAATCAGACACAGAAGGTATGCAGCATACATATTGAAGACGTATTTCAAGGTTCTTATATGTGATGATGAAGAAATAGGAGAAAAGGAGGTAAAGCGAAGTCAAACATTTGCCTAGGATCACACAATTTGGTTAAGTGGAGAAGCCGGGATTTATACCCAAGTTTCTGGTTTCACATTGCGCAATTCAGACACTAGATGTATACGCTTCACTTACCCTACAACCACTTTACCACTACCCCTCCCCACCCCCAGCCCTCCAACTGCTGCCTTGCTGGTATCAATGCGGCCCTCGGTCACATCACAGACCAAAAAGTGCGGCCCCTGGGAAAATGTTTGTGAGTACCCATGTGCTAATGCAAGTTTCCTGATCTAAGGACCTACTGTTGTAGACTGCAATTATGTAAACTAGTTTGGTGTTTCTATCGTACTTTTGTAGTAACTTCTATTACTGTTTGTTGAAAGGCTTCTAATTTAGTTTGTATAGCTTATGTATTTACACTGTTTCATATAGCTCTGAAGAAGTGGTGTGTTATATGTTGAGAATCGTGTTGGCGAAATAAGTATGCATAACAAGCATATCAACTAAAAGCTTTTTTTCTTGTCTTCTGAAACCAAGTTAATAATCCTTTTTCATGGAGTTGTTTATTTGAAAATGTTTTACATTTCAAATTCTGTATAGACATTGTAATATGTCTGACTGCAACAGTCAACTGATTTGCTACTTGGAAATTACTTCCAAACATTAAGTAATAGCTTTTAGAGGGTTACTATGTATTCTGAGTAGCTTTAAATGTTGTACAATAGCAAATCTTCTAAGGTGCCTTTAAGAAAGAAATTATCAAAGTGAGGGAAGGAATGAATGCCTGAATTGCAGTGATGGGCAGGTTCTACTAATGATAACTTATTTAAAATTTGTGAAGCTAAGAGAAGCAGGACTTTATATTGGAAATATAGATCATACGATGTACAACATTACGTAATGTAGGATATTGGTACGTTGAAATCAGCTTCCAGCAGATACAATGAGATTAGCCAGTCCTGCTCTTAAAGAGCTGAGAAGATATGTTCAGGGTAACCATCTTGAAATTTTCCTTCTTTAGCAGTTTGTGATATAACTGATGGTAAGATTGGGCCTTTGACTTCCTCCCAGACTTTCATGAATGGCATCCCTGACCACAAGGAGGGAGGGAAATTAAATGGCCCTTTTGAAATAAAGGGCAGCAATTTCTTCCATGATGAGATTTGTGTGGGGAAAGGGAGGAGTGAGTGGGGGAGGTCTTAAAAAATGTCAGAGAACAAGCAGAAGAAATTAGATGAAGTGCCTACTGCTCCACAGTTATCCCCTGAAACTTTTTTAAAAAACAACATCAGACACCCCTACAGGGGTCTCATTAGCCTGCATTGCAGAAGAGTCTAAGTTGCGTTGTTGTAAGTTGTGGATGAAGCGGTTTGCGATAGAATGCATGGCCAAAGAGTATAATTTGCTCTGTTGTGTGCTGCTGATGAAGGCGTTAGCTTTAGACTGACACATCGTACCTCAACCTCTACCTTTTAATGGCTGGAAACAACGTTACCGCCACAGTTGCTGTTGCATTTTCCATCTTCCAGGATGGTGACTCACCCCCCAGAAATTGTTACTAATGGTAGAAAGGCTTTGAAAGAGGAGAACCCTAGCCCCGGCTTTACGTTTGAGAGAGAGGAATCATCTTACTGCCAAAAAAGTAATGGTTATCGAAAAGCACATCCAACCGTTGGGCCTGACTATACCCCGAAAAAGCAGTTGTCTGTATCATTGATCTGCAGTCTGCACTTATACTGAAACTGAGTACGCAGTACCTAACTCAGTCTGCTTGGAACATTTGTTCACATTCATGCCATCCGCACAATGTTCAGAAAACTATTTCCTCTTATTGGTGAAGGCATGGCACTCCAAGGGTGGTCACTTCCCCCAGGCAATAGGATAGTGTGGAACAAAGTATGCTGCATTAGATGGCATCAGTCAGAAAGCTGCCAGACGCAAACATTTTCTTACTGAGGACTGGTGGTACAGAAGAGATGCTTGCCACCACAAGTTTTCAATCAATCAATCAAGGAATTTGTAGAGCGCACTACTCACTTGTGAGGGTCTCAAGGCGCTGAAGGGGGGGGGTATGCTACTGCTCGAACAGCCAAGTCTTGAGAAGTTTTGCCAAGAATCCTGCACAATGAAACTGTGTAGAAGGGGCTGTACTGAGAGGCACCAATAACAGGAGGGAGATGGCCCTGTATTTCTGTGACATGAATCTGGATACTGCTGGGATATATTAGGCTTCTCCCAGGGTAGTGTCACGTGGTCCACCTATGCCTCATTAAAAGCCAAGATGACATTCAAGACCTACTTGCACGATTTGATTTCCCTAAATGGAGAAGTTCTGAGCTCCTCCATACACATTTGACTGTAGAGTGCATCAGCAGTTTTCTTTACAATTGACAAAAAAAAATGTACCTGGTCTACATCTCACTCAGCATCCTCGAAATCAATAAACAACATTCACATAACTCTCTTTCCAAGTCCCTTTTTAGTTTGAGTAGAGATGCAGACGGAATGAGAATTTTTTTAATGGTAGAAAGGTGACTTAAGGAGAGTACACAAACACTCAAGCGCATTTCCAGGACAAATTCAATGTTTCATGCCTTACCAAATATACCTAACGCACTTACTGGGAGAATTAGTGGAGTAATAAGACCTGTATTTATCGTCACGCTTTCCATCTTCCATCAGACTGAGGCGGTGGACCGGACAGTATATGATGAAGTTAACCAATAATGAGTGGAGGTGGCAAAGGAAAACAGCTCACTCCATTATGGTGTCCTTAAAGGGGGGTGCAAAGTACTCAGTGCTAAAAGCCAATCTTTATTCAACTTGTGAGGAGCACAATCCACTCATACACCATCGCCTACCGCTCCCAAACATCAGACAACCAAGGACACTGCTTTCAACAAGCATTTGTGCTTTGACTTTGTGCATAACTTGTAAAATGTTTTTCTCCATTACCACCATACGATTCTGTTATACACAGATTGGTAAACTATTTGTTGCCACTCTAAAAGAAAGTCAGACAATGTGGCTGACTGATAGTGCCAATAAATATCTTCAGTCGTGAATCTCTTAAACACTCATTGGCCTGATACATTATCATGTATTGGGAAAAATGGACAGATCTCCCAACTCTAATAAAAGAAGGTAAATGAGGTCAGAGGGAACAGAATAATCATATTTTTCATGATGGGGCAGGAACATTAAGAAAAACAGCAATTCGTACAGCTCATTTAAGAAGTATTGTGAGATAGGCCAGTTCTAGATGAGCCAAATAACTGGATATATGGACGTGGACTAGTTTATCTGTGATTCTGTGGATTACTGGACTTGGCACTAGAGGGCTGTGCATTTACCACAATGTATTCAGAAGCATAATAGCAAATTCAACGAATGGCCTACTGTACAGATGTTAGGATCTGCAATGACAAGGAAACCAGAATAAAATATTATAAGACATTCACTTTTCTATCCCATCCTCTGTGTTAATTCCAGGCATATGCCCCAAAATTAGTTTTTTCTCGCTTGACCAATCTGCATTTAACAGTGTATCCTTTTGATTCTTTCTAGCTTTTTAACCACATTCCACCTTTAGAGTAAATTAATATCTTTTTGTTTCTAAGAGGTCAATGAGAATCACCAAAGAGCCACCAGGCCCTTTTCAGCAGTGTGTGCACTTTACTACCCCATGTGTGCAGTAGAACACCCAGTTTTGCGTCATACAAACACTGTGGGAGAGTAGAGACTCAGACCTCAAGCAATCAAACAACGAACACAATCGTTTACTGCTGAGCCCTGTGTTTCTCTTATTAGAAAAATAAGTACATGGATGTCACAACAAAAAGGAGTATTACACATGACGGGGGCTCCATTACCGGGGTCAGCAAAAAAAACCAAACTGCTCTCTCCAAGTTACTGGAATCTGGCACAAGATTAGAGCCTTCTGACAGCAAAGGAAGGTATTTCAAGCAGAATGAGGCACAGATGCAAGCTCCCAATGTGTCTGTACTACTCTGAACTGCAGCTAGTAGGCCAGTTTGCATCATACTTTGAACAAATATAGTTATTTTTGTCAGTTGTTATTCTCTTTAAAATGCATAATGATCTTTCGGAGTCACAGCAACAGGCCTTCAGATACTTGTCCGCTTGGATAAGGACCACTAAAGGGGTTGGTAGTGCTCCTTTCATGGCTGCAGGGCACCATTCAGCTAGTGGGATCGAGGGCAGTCGCTCAGCTTCAGATCCTGGTGCAAAAACAGCATCGCAGGCTTCTACAGCTCATCTTCTGAAGTCAGTCTTTATGCTGGGGGGTGTTCTCCACGAGAGTGGTGCTGTGTGGCCTTGCAAAAGTCACACGTCAAACGTGGCAGCAGATTAAGTCTTGCTGGTCAGATCGTAGTGACACCCGATGGCATGCTATGGCTTATTGTTGACGACACTCCACATAGTTTGGTTGGCGCTGGTTAGTCAAGTAAAAACGTTCTTCTGGGTGCACCACATTCCGGAAACAAGATTGGGATTTTCCTCCTTTGAAGGGCCAGGCACACACACCTTCAGTCTCTGAGCAGAGAAGCAGTTCTCGTGCAAACTGTGCAGGCCTGGATTGCAGAGGCTCTAACAAAGTACTTCAGCTTCATCAATAAAGACAATATGTATGTAGATGATGCAGTGTTGGCCAAGGCACCTTTTGGAGACATAACTGATTCTAAATTCACTAAACCAATGGAAGTGGTGAAACCCTTCAAGGGAGCTGTAAAGTTGGGAGATAGCAGGATGTGCAACTGTCTTGCTATGATCCGCATAAAGGACAGGAGGGATCACGGGCGAGGCTGACTGTGGATACTTCTAGCGGAAGGCGTAATCTGGGATTCTGCAAGGGTTTACCTCTGGAAGGGATGAAACGGACAGAAGGGTTATCAAGGACACCTATTGCAATTGTATTCAACTATCATTATTAAATGGATTCACAGGTTCTCGGTTATCTTTTTTTCTTACTTCTGAACTTTGCAGGTGCCTTCAATTCTGAATACCTATGTGGGTGCAGCTGTGTCTGCTCCTTGTTTGAGGCAGCTGAGCTCTCCTGGAATGTAAGATGCTCTTCTGTTCTGCGCATCCTTAGAAAACAGTATTTTCATCCGCACTCCTGGCGGAATCTACGCAATGAGAAACTATGGTGCGGAGACAACTGCGGAGGGTCTTTTTTGAATTGGGCCCTAGATATTGGGGATCAAGAAGGGAAACAATTTGACACAATTTAGTAAGCCATTTGAAGGTGAAGTACTCAAATAATGTTCTCAGATTTCAGAAGAAGTTGTAATAGCTAAAAGTGGATTCAGTACATTTGATCAAATTAAAGATTATTGGTTTTCAGTGGAAAAATAAATGATATAATAATTGCTTAATTTGAGCCGGTGGATATGGGTGGGAGGGCACCGGCACTTATTTTGCGGGACCAGCACCTTACCTTTCCCTTTTCTGATATTTACAGAGTGTGAGAGCATGTTTTCTACATACAGATTGGGAAGACGGAGGAAGAGAAATATGAGAAAGAGGGCAATAGCGTCAGAAAGAGAGCAGGTAGAAACCTGCAAGTGCGAGAATAAGGGGCGTGTACGGCAGTGGGATTCAAGTCTCCGCCTCGGTATTCGGCGCGCCGGCGTTTAATTGTTCCGCCCGCAGCTTCTGAGCAGAGCTTCCGGCGCTGGCACGGTTTCTTTCACAAATAAAGCACTGGGTGGTTAACCACTGCTCCGGGTTTCTTTTGACCTCAATGTATAAATGTTCTTTTAATAATTTTTGGGGCCCTGGCCCAAACATACTTTGGGGCCCCAATTCAGAAAAACTTTGAATTTTATTGCCCGTTTACTGCCAATTCAAGCATGCAGGAAGGAAACGACACAAAACAATTGAGAAAGCTGCGGTAGAGTGAAAGATGGCATTACCAGGGGCCCCTGGAAGGTGCAGTCATCATTTTGTCCATGCCTTAAAACGACTCTGCAGTGTGTAAATGCTCCCCTCGTGGGAACTACCATTCTAGTGCTGAGAGTACCTACACTCGCTCTATAGGGGTTTACCATCGCCTTTTACTTCCTGGGAAAGGCACCAACACAGTTCATCTCATTCTCTCGTGGTATGTATGTATTCAGTATGTATTTAGAGCGAACCTAGCCAAAACGCAGCGGAGCGCTGTACAATGATTAACATGAACCTAAATCACTCCTTCTGAGTGAAAGAAGGCATGTATCTTTTAATCCCATTAACATTTTTTAGTTTAAAAATGAATTCACTTTGTTGCTAACGCCTGTCCCCATCTCTGGAGTCCACTGTGATCAACAAACACCATATTTTAAGAGCCTTTGATCTCGGCAAGCATACTACCCCTGAGGAATCCTAGCTACTTACTAAGGGCACTCGTGCTGGTGTGCTGCATCCCAAGCGTGCACAAGCAGGACTCCTAGACCACCACTGAAGGAGGATATGCCAAGCTAACATGTCTGTACATTTAGAAAACACTGTCCTAGATGGAGTGCAGATAAGTACTGGATACAAGGTACCAGCATGAAACCACCCCCCACTCATGCAACCCAGAGCCTCCTCTGGAGGGAGACGACAAAACCTATCGATCGGGAAGAAATATTATGGCAGAGCGCATCAATTACCTTGAAACCACTCAACACTTAAACGTTTTCTATAAGGGCAGTAAGAAATCCATACGGTGACACCATTTGGGAAAGGTTATACACATCGATCTAGTGATTACAGGGGTGCAACTAGGGCACTATTAAGTGAACAGGAGACACACGTTTTTAACCTTAGAGTATCAACCTAAACCTATGTAGCATCTAAGATGACAACAAATACAATGCCTTGCTTGCAAGTTCTGAAAACCTGAAGTCATACTACATATAAAAATGTACTACTGCGGAAAACATTGCACGAATTGTGTTTCGGATCATACACCTACCTTTTTGTGTTCTTCAAAATATTTATACTCACACAAAATCAGGATTTTCACATCCCCACTCCATTTATATATTACAAGAGCAACTGGCAATTTACTTGGAATAGTCTTTAACACTTAATCCGCTAGTTTCTGTACAACAATCAACATTCTCCTCTTATTTTTTTTTTTTTTTACAGTGAATCACTGGTTTTACAAAACAAGTTATTTGGCTTAAGAAATACTCCTTATGCTGTATACTTTCCCTAACAAAGATTTTTCACCTTTACAGTCTTTCCCAGGACCCTGATTTGAGCCCAAGTTCTTGCAGCACTACATCTGCATGCCACTAGATGGCGCACTGTGGCTTCACATCGACACAAGTTGCTGTATTGATGTGTGAGTGTGTCTATGGGTGAATAAGGGGTTGAATCATTTGCTGTATGGGACAATAAATGGATGTGTAAGTTGCCGTATAGGTGAGCAAGTGACTGTGTGAGCAGCTGTATTTCATTTAGTGAGTGGGTCTGTGGGTGGCTGCATGTGTGAGTGGGTGGGTGTCAGAGTGGTTGCGTAAGTTAACAGGTGTCACTGCATTGGTGAGCGACTTGATGAGTCACTTACTGTATGGCTTTAAGTATAACTGAGTGGCTGAGTCAGTGACTGTATGCAATACTCAGTGGATGTATGAGTAGCTGTATCGATAACTAAGTGGATGAGTCAGTTTTTAGATAGGATAGTGAGTGGATGTGTAAGAACCTGTGTTGGTCCGTGAGTGGCTGTATGAATGATGGCTGGATGGGTGACTGAGAGGGTGTGTCTACTTGCCTGTTCAAGTGAGTGAGTTGGTGTGTGAATAGTTATATAGTTGAGTGACTGCGTTTCTAAGTGACTGTAACAATGAGTCAGTGACTGTATGGGTGAGGGAGTGAGTGTTTCTACAGCTGATTAACTGGATGTGTCACTAGAATAGTGATCTATTGATGGGCTGCATGAGTATGAGTGGGTGTGTCAGTGGGTGTATGAATGGGTGTGTAATTAACTGTACGAGTCTGAATACCTCGGTAAGAAGTGTATGGGTGAGTGAGTGGTTGTGTCAGTGGCTGTTTGTCTGAATGCATGTTTGTATATCACTACTCCTATGCATCTCTGAATAAGTATGTGAGTAGAAGTGTGTGGGTATACAACAGTTTGTAACAGCAATGGAGTGGGTGTATGACTGTTTGTGTGATGTCATATGAGATGTCAGTCAGCCAGATATAAGTCAGTCCCTGCACTCGCTGGCTTTTTCCAAAGCTTTAGTAGATATTGTCCTCAGAGTTTATACAAGCCACACAGAGCATATACTCCAAAACATGCGTCTGATAAATTGTGCACAGTAACCTCACAGGAGCGACTCTATTATAAACTGACCTTTGTTCCCCTTGTTCAAACCGTAATTTGCCATATCAGGTTTTTCTACACACTGCAAGTACAGGCTTAGTAATGAGCACTTATGATTACAGTAATGTTGACTGAGTGTCAGTTGCAGTTCACCTTCTTGGCCTTACATCCTTTAATCATGATAAGATGGCGGCAAGTTGATAAGAGACTTAAGAAGAACAAACAGTCCGTTTTCACTGATAGCGATCTGTGCATCACAGGAAGAACTGAATGCTATTTAAATTAGATCAGGAAGGAAGATTCTTTTTATTTGAAAACCGGATATATATTCACACCAACTTGACTTATCATGGACTATAGCAAAGAGAATCAACAAATAATCAATATATTAAAGAAATATTGGCATCTGATCCAAAGAGATAATGGCATTAGGCAGCGAATAGGTACCTATCCTTCTATTACATATAGGAAAGTACCATCACTAAAAGACATGCTAGTGAGAAGTCATTTTGAGACAACACATATGGCAAATTGGCTAGTGGATGCAAACAAGGGCTTTTTTGTTGCAGAAAGTGCAAAGCGTGCAAAATTGGCAGCAACAAAAAAGCGAGAACAGACTTTCAGGGTAAAGAAATTGTAATTAGAGATAGAATCACATGTGAGACAACCTTTGTGGTTTATGTTATAGAGTGTAGATGCGGTCTTAGGTATGTTGGTAGTACCATATGTCCTCTAAAAAAGCGTATTCTTGAACACATTAGAGCGGTACAAAATGATGACTGTACCTATGCCATGACCAAACACTTAAAGACCCACTCTGAATTAAATTGGTTACATATGAAATATTATAGGATTGCAACAATTGCGAAACATGAACGAGGAGGTGACAGAGTCCAAAAGCTGAGGCGCTCAGAGTCTAGATATATCAAACTAAAAATGAAGATCCCATTTGGGATCAACTGTGACGAGGAATTATACTGCCACTTGTAAATATAAAATGTATTAAGATCAAAAATTAGCCAATGAAGAAATAAGGAAATTGCAAGTACAATATGTGGTGAATTGAGAATTGGAATAAGAATAAACATTGGGATATGAGCCGTAGTAGGTAGCATAAAAGAATATTTAAATCATTATTATTTTTGTGGATTGATAGAGTGACAAAGACATAATAACAACATATATGGACATTTGTGGTATTTGAAAATAACTGAGTAAAATTGAGTGTATAATTCGAGAAATTGCCATTTGGAAATATAAAATTAATTAAGATCTAAAATTAGTGAATAAAGAAATAAGGAGGTTGTAGAGAATTGAAAAATGACAAAAAAATAAAAAAATATGGCATGATACTACTAGGAATCATAAAAGAATATCCAAGTTATTATCATATATGTGGATGAGTAAATTGAGAATGATATAGGAATAACACACATAGATACTTGCAGTATTTGGAAAAGTGATGTATAAAATTGGCAAGTGTGTATAATTTGGGAAGTATGCAGAATGATCTGTGTTTTTAATTTGTCTAATATATATGTTTTTGTTGTTTGGGTGTTGTAGTGGGTTTGAAATCAATGGGGTTATTTGGTGAGAGAATATTTTGATTTATTACATTTAAATGTTGCATAGACATTTTTAACAACTACATATCCCAGAATGCCACATAAAGGCATGAATGAGATGGAAAGTATAAATAGAGCACTTAATGGATTGGTCAATTACTGTGATCAAGACCGTGAAGGTCGAAACGCGTTGGTGTCTGTTTGTCTGGTATTATTTCACTTATTAAATGAAGAATTTTTGAAAATCCTGTGAGTGCCGCGTCGTTGACATAAGCGGCAAGTTGGTGTGAAAATAAATTAAGGGATAGGTCCTTCCCTGGTGCAGGCACGACATTAAGAAAGCGTGCCTGAATTGGACCTATATACATATATAGATAGATATTTACATCATTAAAAGAGGAGGGGCCGCACAGCCCCCCCCCCAGGCCTGGGGAGCCCAATCCTAAGGGCTGCATACTTTTTTTTTTTTTTTTTTTTTTTTTAAATGGCAAGCAAGGTTGCGTGACCCCCACCCTTCAAGCCTCTTTAAGCCCTGGGGAACCCGCCCCTCAAGGCCTTTTTTTTGGTTTTTAAAAGGGGACTCCCCGAGTCATTAAAGGCCCCAGAGAGCCCACCCAAGGGCTAAAATTTACACACTAAAAAAATGGGAGGGGGCCACGTGGCCCAGGGCCTTTTTTTTTTTTTATATGAAAGGGAGGTGGGACTCATGCCTTCCCTGAGCCTTGAATAGGCCATGGGGAACTCCTCCCCCACACCCCAGGATCATGTATGCTTTTTAAGAGTTTTTTAAAATGGGGTTGTGCAGTAGACCCAGGGCCCCCATGCCCCAGTCAGCTCCCTGCATCGCTCCTGCCTGCAGGGAGACGCTACTTAAGTTGCTCCCTCCAGGCGGGAGCAATAGCTTGATCCAAAAGTCTGCCCTCAGCAGGTGGGAGTCCTAAAAGTGGACCGCCAAAGCCCTGGGGAGGACGCCATCATCATACCTGTGGGCTGACCGGCGGGAACACTGTAATAGGTGTTCCCTAGACAGTGTACATTCCGACAGTGCTGGGCAGGGGCCTCCCGTGGCCCCAGCACTGGCTTTCCGCCAGGCTTTTCATGGCAGAGTCTCTGCCATAAAAAGGCTGTCAGAAAGGGGGTTTGTAATCAGCCAGGTGGCACTGAGTTCAGCGTCGTCCTGGCTGGTTACAACTCCGACTGCCATCACCCAATCGGGAACAATGTTCCTGGTGGGAACGGCGGTCTCCTGGTAGGTCTGCCCGTCAGGGTTGTAATGTGGCGGTCGGACTGCCACTATTGCGGCAGTCCGACAGCCATCGCAAGGCTGGCGGTCCTAGGACCGCCAGCCTCTAAATAAGGCCCTTGGTTTTTGCCCCCGTTTAGGAGGAGTTTTGGAAATAGCAAAAACAAGTTTCCCGGCCCGCGCTGGGGCTCCTCGGGACACAGCTGGTGAGCTGGCCCAGAGGGTGTGCTTCCCAAGGTCACAGAAGGCTCAAAGGTGAGGGCTGCATGGTCCTAATCTATTAATTAATCAGCATGGGGGGTGGGGTCGTTGGGGCCTTTGAAGGCTCAAGAAGGGTTTATGTCTTTAAACTACGCAACAGGTTATAAGTCCCTGAGTTCTGTAATGGCTGCCAGCAACATTTTTCTCATGTTCCTGTTAGCCCATGAGAGCGCTCGCTCCTGCAGAGCGAACTGGCCCAAGGGAAAAAAGCTCAATGGACCAAGTAGACCCTCTATTTTTTTTTTTTTTTTTTTTAAATCGGGTTTGGTGACTAACCCAACCACATACATTTCTGTATTTTTTTAACCTTAATTTCCCAAAAACTTCTGAATGGATTTACACCAAATAAAAAAAAAACTGTGGACCAAAGATGGTGTAATTCCGTTCAGCAGTTTTTGCTGTAGCCCTGCCTAAAGACTTCTTTAGAAAATGCATGGGGATTTTGCATTTTGGGATCCCCCATTATTTCTCTTCCCCCCGCTTGCTGGATCACCCCAAAACTTCCCATGCACAAACTAGTCAAAAAGCAACACCTTTTTGGAAAGTTTTGTGGATATTTGGCAAACAGTGCCAAAGTTATAAGCAACACAAAAAACGCTTTTTCTATGAAACATCTGATCTAACTATAAATACCCAGTGGGGACTTTTTTGTATTGCCATTTCATCATAGAACAGTATTTGTCATTTAAGTGCAGTGACATTAGTAAACAAAGTAAACTAAACTAACATGCATTACCATCTCTCATTTACTAAATGTATCCAATAACAAGGTCACATCTATCATTCTAATGAAGTTGTGATCTCATACCGTGCTCATGTTGTAAACGTAGGTTGTCATAATTAAGGCCTATACTATATAGGAGACTATTCTATATAGGAGCTATGGAATTTGTGATAAACCTAATAATGAGAAAACAAGCTAACACCCCAAACAGTTAGCCTGAGAAAGGGCTCATCATGCATGCATTGTGAATTGTCTGTTTTGGTTTATCAAGAACTGTGTGATTGGGGGGTGGTCTACGTTTGCGTCCCATCTGTACTTCAACTATTATAGGGACACATCACTCAAGTTCTTTAAAGATTTATGTAGCTATGTGATAAGTATCTGGCCAGTGCCCATCATAAATAATACCTTTTAAGTAGCAAGACGTTTGTGGCTCACTATCCATGATGCCCCACAGTGTGTGCAGCTCATCTAATAGGGCTCTTTACCTCAAAAAGGCGCCTGGGTAAAATCCTGTAGTGTCCATCAACAAATCATGCCCGCATCTCAAGAAGGTCTCCTTTCCTATGTAGTCCTGCATGTTTCCATCTCAATGTCAGATTACTGCTATGTGTCTCCACAGATGCGAACACTAAGTCAATTGTAAATGCAGGCACAGAAGGCGTGGTACCCTGGGTGCGAAACAATGCTCACCAATGGCAGTGTCACGCAGCATGCTCAAGGCACAGTGAGGACTGCCACTGCCTGAGAGATGCAAGGTATGTTGCCACAGTCCTGACGCTTCCACCTCTTGTGCTATGCCACCGAACTCTAATGTGTTGAGCCACTCCAGCCAGGGATCAGGTCATTGTGTCGGGGCTACAAAGTAGTACAGTACAAAATATGGGACCCACCCATCCCTCCTTGGCCAATCCATCGTTTAAGAGTCCCCTGCACCACCTGTGGTCACTGTTTACTCCAGATCAAATTCAGCAATAGCCTATCAATTCTATGAAGCACTGTTTGGTAATAACTGATTCATTTACATGAAGATAATATAGGGAGGGCATCATAATCTTGTTAGTTAGGGCAATTTTATCCGCTGCTCAAAAGTGGACCATAGTGTGTGCCCAGCATTTTAACTACTTAAATGTGGAACTCTCCCATTCTGGGAGTTTGTCAGCAGGAGTTTCCCAGATCGGGGCATCCCTTGGTCTCAATGATTTAATGCAGGGTTTTCCCCCAGTTCACCCTCAACCCAGATACTCTCAATTTTTTTTTAGCTCAATACGGATTGAGTTAGGGCCAGTCCCAAAATCTTGAATAAACAGAAGCAAATCATCTGCACAGAGGAAGACACCATCATCAATACCCCATTTGAAATGCCCCATTCCCACCCAACGCTTCTAAGTCACGCAGCAAACCATTCAATCTTTAAAGTGAACACGAGGGGGAGGCGGTACAACTTCGTCTGGCATCTCAGCAGGCTTCATAATGTTCTAAGATCCCGTGCCCGAGCACAACCTCACATTCGAAGAGAACTAGACTACACCCATCTATTTACAAGACCAAACTGACTCACCATCCCCAAAGAATCAAGACTTACTCAATTTCGATAGGTAATACTACTGATCCAGGCCATACCCCACAGGCCAACTACAGGGTCTAAAACAGACACTGTATGTTCTGCGATATACCGAGACTCCGGATAAAGCTATTTTGGTCTTGACGCACCAATCGAGGCACATGAGGCAATAGCCTTTTGGTCAATATTTTCTACAGTATTCTGTAATCTACAGTTAGGATAGGGAAGTGCCTATATACTGATAACACATCTGGGGAGTTTACCGGGTTTTAAGAGATCAGTGACTAGGACCTCCACACTGTAGGGGGAGTTTGCCAACCTCGTATTCTCCGTTGTACATTGCAGTCAGCTGTACATACAACATAAAACTCTAGGCGTAGGCCATCAGCATCGGGGACTTTATCTCCAACGAGCAGAAAAACAGTCAAATGCATTTTAAAGTGTAGTTAATTAAAACCTTTGCAAAAACCAAATCACAATGATATTACACAATACAAGTTTAAAATGTGTTATCAATATAGGGTTTCAGAAACTGTAATTTCGTAAAAGACCCAATTAACCTAAGGCATACATATATACTTAAAGTGCCAAAGTACTGACAGAGTTAGAAACATGCAAAAGTATGTGTAATGTGCCAAAGTGCTAGAGCTGTTGGAAACGAATATGGTGTGAACTAGCGAGTTCGGCTAAAAGGCCAGTTCATTGGGGACTGCTCAGGGGGAGGTGGGAGTCTTCCAGCAGCAGTGTCAACGAGTTTAAGCACCTGGGAGTTGAGTCTGATGTGTGTCCCATTGTACCACAGCTTGTTTAAACTGTGCAGTCCCAGGGACTTGAAAATAAGGAAGCAACAAGAGTTTATGTTCTGAAAGGTGTGTCTGGCAAATGCAGATGACGTGGAGTATTGATTCTTTCGCTTGAAGGCACCATCTGCATGCTGAATCAGTGAGTATGCAAGGCACCTGGCACCATTTGCATGCTCAGTCAGTGAACCTGGCACCATCTGCATGGTGAGTCAGTGCCTCTGCCAGGCACCTGGCACCATCTGCATGTTGAGTCAGTGAGTCTGCCAGGCACCTGGCACCGTCGGCATGCTGAGTCAGTGAACCTGCCAGGCACCTGGGCCGACAGACCAGAGTTGGATAGGTACCCAGGCAGTGGGTCGTGAACCGAGTCTTGATTGTTTAGGAGTAACAACTGCTCAAGTAGGGTACCCTACCGCAGCTGTTTATCGTCATCCAACCATGAGGCCTCTTGGAGAACCTATTTATGTCTTCCAAGAAAGATAAATGATGCGAGCAGTTGCTGATTTGTGTTTTGTGAACACTGGAAGAGAGAGGCAGGTCTCCTAGCTACTGTGCCTGGAGTGATTACAAGCTAGTTGTGAGGAAGTCTCTGAAAATCGATTTCCGGTCTGGATTGTTATTTTTTGCCACAGCAGATGGGTCAGCCAGGAAGGTATGGCATTTTTTTTTTTTTTCAGCTTGAAGCAACATTTTACAAATGGTTGATTTTTGAGGCCGAACTCAAGTCAAATTTGGGCAGGGGGTCTGTGGTATCCTAGCGATGTGAAAGAGCATTCTTAGCACGTGTGAGAATGTTGCGAGGAGAACGTGGTGAATGCGGGCAGAGAACGGCGTTGAAGTTGAAATGGGGAACGGTTCCTGGAAGCGGAAAGGTCGTTGGTTGGCGAAGGGCTTTGTGCTGAAGATTTGTCTATTGAATAAACCACATGTACATCTCTACACCTGCTGGTGTGTTCACTGTGTGTCCGTCTGTCTGCCAACCCTCTATTTAACATTGGCGACGAGCGACGTGCAGGCGGCGGAGGCGGCATTGAAGGAACCTGATCAGCTGAGCCCTAACAACACGACAAGGTCATCCTGATTTATGGTGTATATAAAGGAGTCATGATAAAAGCTTCAAGGTACTTGCTTTATTGTCAAACCTATACTACTCGGGCTTGGTCGCGCACGAGCTCTATCGCAAAGGATCAAAGGTGTACACGTGCTTAGCAACCGTTGCCAACGACACATTTCCCCGTACGTGTCTTTCCCCGAGGGAAAAGCGACTGAATGCGTATTCCTTCACTTTGTCTCTCTGGCAACGGAGACGCTACTGAACATTTATTCAAAGCCCAACATCAATCCTCTCCTTTGCTTATCGTGCTGTTCCATTGCCGCACGAGTAAAGGAAAGTTAAGCACTGTTAAAGAAGCATGTGGAAGGTTTAAAGGATCGTGCTTCTGTCTGCCATCCGCTGTGAGGGAGAATTGAACTCTTTATGGATTACACACCCTGAGCCCTAAAATTACCTCTTCCCAGCTGGTTAACACATCCTGTTATTAACAAAGCAGTGGTTTTGACCATACAAGGTACTTTTTACTCTTGATAATATGCAGAATGTACCAGCCGCACCGTTCTTTCTGTCTTCGCCTGGTGATCCGCCCATTCCATGGCAAAAGTGGAAAAAAGTTTTTAACAACTATGCTAGGGTGTGTGGAACTTCTTTGAGTGCGGAAAGGAAGACACCTTTATAAATGCACTGAGGGCCAGGAAGTCTTTGAAAATCCCCCGGATCTTTCGTATAGTGAATGTACCGGCCTCAATGAATTTGATATTTGTGTAAAGAAACTGGACCTACATTACTTACCGAAAGTAAGTACTGTTCTCGAACGGTATCAGTTTGGGAAAAGGATGCAACGCCAAGGTGAGACAACGGAACAATATATCACGGAACTCAAAAGACTTGCTTCTACTTGTGTGTTTGGTAATTCCTACGAGGAACGGTTAAGAGACCAATTCATGCTGGGCTGTTCCCTAGAGAAGGCAAAAGAGTGCATGTGGCAAAAGGACAACCCATCCCTGGATGAAGTCTTAGTTATAGCCAAAACCTGTGAACACTCCAGGAAATGTGTTGAAGTTCTTCGTAAAGACACTGCCTTAGCTGACACAACGAAGAAAGAAGGAGCCACTGTGAAATCAATACAGTGTAGCCATATTGACAATAGATATGGAGCTGAATCTGGAAAGTTAAAGAAAACATTTTCTGGGAAATGTTTTAGGTGTGGGGGTATGGGCCATATGGCCAATAACAAAGAGTGTCCTGCTTGGAGAATGGTCTGTAAAAGCTGTGGTAAGACCGGACTCCTTGCAAAATGTTGCAGGTTAAAGAATAACAAAGGGAAAATAAGAGAGGTATGGTGTGATAGTGATGCAAGTGATGCCGAGGCAGTGAACGTTGTTACAGACAAAAGTTGGGTCTTCTGATGGTCCTGTGGAGTCCATTTTAGTCAATGGTAAACCGGTCAAAATTCTCTTTGATTCTGGAGCAAAGATAACTTTAGTACCAAAAGCATTCTATGACCAGTATCTAAAGGGAACGGTTGACTTATTAAAACCGGATGTGAGACCTAAGGGTTATGGAGGTGAGCCAATCAGATTGCTGGGTTACTTTTTGGGGGGGGGGGGGGAGTATAGAATTTAAGGGACGTCTCATACCAGCGAAAGTGTATATCTCCATAAAAGGTGACTCCGTAATCAGTTGATTCCACCAACGTGATCTACGCATTCTGCTAGATCCAAATGAAAACCCTCCTGTTAGGCTTAAAGATAACCCTGCAGTTCAATCTGTCTCTGAGGATGTGTGCGTATGGATGAACGAATTTCCAGATGTGTTTAGCGAGAATTTAGGCTGTCTCAAGAACTATGTACATCAGATTAGGATTAAGCCTGGAGCACTACCCAAGACTGCGAAGGTGAGGAGTTTCCCCTTGTTGGTAAGGGACAAAATGAAAGCTGAAATTGATAAACTTGTCATGAATGGGATCATTCAAGAAGTTGAAGCTTCGGAATGGGTGGCGCCAGTAGTTATGGCAAAGAAGGCCAATGGGGAGGCCAGGCTCTGCGTAAATCTTAGAGACTTAAATAAGTCAGTCATAATAGATCACTATCCACTCCCAAACATAACAGAGTTGTTGTGTTCCCTTAGTGGGGCAAAGCATTTCTCTACTCTAGATTTGACTTCCGCCTACCACCAGATAAAGCTGCATAGTTCTTCCCAGGATCTGACCACCTTTTTAACGCCTTTTGGCACTTTTAATTTTCTTAGGATGCCGTTTGGATTAATTTCAGCGGCGTCGGTATTTCAGAGGGCCATGGAAAGGATTTTAAAAGGTACGGAAGGGGTGAAGGTGTATCAGGACGATCTCCTAATCACGGGACCACCTTAGTAGAACACAACGAGAGACTAAGACTAGTTTTAGAGAGACTAAGACTAGTTTTAGAGAGACTACGCATTAATGGCCTAACGCTAAAAGCTGAGAAGTGTAGAATCAACATTCCCGATATAGAGTATTTGGGTCATGAATTTTCAGCGAAAGGGATTCGTCCCAAGGCGAGTCTAGTTGGCACTATCAAAAATCTACCTAGTCCACAAAATAAAGAAGAACTTGTAAAGTTTCTTGGGATGGCGGAGTTCTATAATAAATTTGTTCCATGTTTAGCGGAAAGAACATATTATATGAGACAGTTATTAAAGAAAGGGGCGGAGTTCCAGTGGGATCAGGTGTGTGAAAAGGAGTATCAGGATATCAAGGTCAGCCTGGATGAGGCAGCGGATTTAGGGAGTTTTGATGCACTTGATGAAATTATCTTGATGACAGACGCCAGCTCCAAAGGACTTGGGGCGGTCCTATCACAAAAGAAACAAGGTCAGACTAGGACAATACTTTTCACATCAAGGTGTTTGAAAGGGAAAGAATTCAACTACTCAGTAGTCGAAAAAGAGGCTCTTAGTGTATTTTGGACTGTGCAAAAATTGAGGAAGTTTTTGTGGGGACACAAATTTCAGATAGTGACTGACCATAAACCTCTCGTAGAGGTATTTACAAAAAAGGGGACTGATATGATCTCATATAGAATCAGGAAATGGGTAGTGGCATTGGAAGAATTTGAGTGCGTAATTTACTACATGCCCGGGACGTTAAATGTTCAGGCTGATTGCCTTTCAAGACTATGTGTAGACACAGGAAAGGATGAGGAGACAATTGAAGGAGGTTGTTTTGCAGACATTGTGACTGATGAAGAAATAAAGGTCTGTATTGTTACTGGAGGAATGATTTCAGGGAGGAAGAATTGTCAAAAGACGCCATATTGCAAGAAGTACTGAACAAGATCAAGAATGGTTGGGGAGTGAGGGAAGAACAAGTTGAAGAAATGTCGGGTTATTGGCAGGTCAGGAATTAATTGTCAGTGGTGGATGGGTTGCTGATGAGGGGCAGCAAGCTAGTCCCTCCTGTAACCTTGAGAAAGAATCTCGTTGCTCAAGCCCACTCAAGCCATATGGGCATCTCCAAAACGAAGGAGAGATTAAAAAATGCCTACTGGTGGCCTGCCATAGATATGATGGTGGAAAGGGAAGTGAGGAATTGCCATATGTGTGTGTGCGTTCTGATAAAGTGTTAAAACATAGAACTCAACCTATGGTCACAAGAGAGGAGGCTTCTGGTCTCTGGGTTGACATAGCTTTGGACATATTAGGCCCAATCAGACCAAAATCCGTTGACCGATACGTTTTGATCTGCATTGATATGTACTCGCGTTGGCCTGAAATCAAATTTGTGAACTCAGTTGAGTCGAGAGACATAATTAATTTTCTTGACATCTTGTTTGAGAGAGATGGTTTCCCTTCTACGTTACTGACTGATAATGGGGTGCAGATTGTCTCTGAATCAACTGAGTCTTTCTTGAAAGAAAGGAAAATTAGACATAAAAGAACAGCTCTCTATCACCCAGAATCTAATGGGGTTGTTGAACGCTTCATAAAGGTACTGAAAGAGTGCATGCAGTTGGCACATGTTAATGGGGTTGAGTGGGTAAGTGAAGTGAGAAAGAAAGTTTGTGAATATCGATTAACACCGCATTCCACCACAGGGGTGACTCCTTTCCAACTGTTCAAAGGTAGGGCTCCATGCAGCGAGATTGAACCCAGGTGGGTAATGGGGAAACGGAAAGAGATTGATGATCAGGTTGATGACATTGAAGGTTGGAGAGAGAGAGAGAGAGAGAGAGAGAAAGAGAAGTTAAAAATAAAAGGAAATTGAGATATGACGCGCGAAAGGCTGTAAAACAAACTGTGCTGCATGAAGGGGATTATGTCAAAATTAGATCTCCAAGAAAGGAAGGAAAACCATCCAAGTTGAAGGGTCCTTTTAAGGTCATAAAACTGTTTAAGAATGCTGTGAAAACAGACTACCACTGGATATGGAACCTGAATAGGGTGGCCAAATGTTTTGGACCCGGTCTGGTTGCTCAAGACACTCAAACCATCCCACTGAAGGTTGTTGCTCAAGACACTCATGTCATTCCATGTGTTTCTAAGTTGCGAGATCCAGTGGAGATTCGGGAAAAAAGAAATGTAACAAGACCGTTGTGGCTTAAAGACTATGTAAAGTGATATTTATGCAATATGATATGTTTAAGACTATGTAGAACAATATTTAGTAGAGTTATGTTTTAGCGTAAAATTGATATGGGGAAGGTGGTGTGGTATCCTAGCGCTGTGGAAGAGCATTCTTAGCACGTGTGAGAATGTTGCGAGGAGAATGTGGTGAATGCAGGTGGAGAACAGCATTGATGTTGAAACGGGGAACGGTTCCTGGAAGCGGAAAGGTCGTGGGTTGGCAAAGGGCTTTGTGCTGAAGATTTGTCTACTGAATAAACCACCTGTACATCTCTACACCTGCTGGTGTGTTCACTGTGTATCCGTCTGTCTGCCAACCCTCTATTTAACAGGGTCGTTGGTAGGCAATGGAAAGAGCAGACTGGAGATCCTAAGATCAAATGACTCCAATGTAGTCACCTCTCGGCCACACATGGGTTTGTACCCATAGAGAGAGGAGGGAGAAGTTTGGCGCTCAGCACTTGCAGCAGTGGCCCCAGTGACGTGCCCCACAATCCCTAAGTAGTGGGAAAAATACAAAAAAAGCTGCCCCCCTGGTTTTCATTTCTGCTTTTTGAAGCCCAAAAGGAAGACATGAAATCAATGTCTGCTCCAAAGTACTTATACTCTCTATCATGCCAAAGTTTGACGTTGCTTAAGTAACAAGGGCCAGGCTTTGCCTTGGTCCTCATGAAGTTAACCACCTTTGTCTTTAAGGTCATTTCAAGGAGATTTTATGCTGTCATCAATGGCCCAGGGTGTTTCTCTTTCTTTGTGGGAAGACTTTAGTCCGGCCTAAGAGTATAATGTTATCTGCATAGACCATGCTGGCCAGGGACCTCTCTCCTATTTTTCAGGCATGACCATTTACTAGGTCTAACTCGGCAGGAAAATCAGAGATGACAATATTGTACAAAGATGGGACAAGCACACAGCGCTGTTTTTATTCACCTTTCCTGGATATGCTATGAGTTTAATCCTAATCCACATGTCTGAATAAAGCAGTTGGATTGCTGTCAAGAGGTTCCCTGGAATCCCCCAATTTACTAACCTCTGCCATAGAAGCGCCCTGTCCACAAATTACTTTGTTAAAATGGTCTCACTGGACATCAAGACAAGGGGTGCAGGGTTTGTTAAAGTGCTCACACCAAAGCAGAAGCCAGTCTGATTAAATGGGATGATTTACTGGACATCAGCCAAAGTGGACAAATCATGCAATAGGAGGCTGGAGTAGTATTTTGCCTCATTGTCCAATAGGGTAGTAGCCAGGGGCAGCTGCCCCATTAGGGTGGAGTAGTGCTTTGAGCAGCGTCAGGATTGGCCGCATGGCAGGCTGTGAGACTGTGCCTGCAGCCTGGACCAACGAGGGACAGAGAAGCGGCGTGCGGTGGAGATGGTAAGTGTTTTTTTTTTTTTATTTAATTTTTATTTACACCCTATTCCCGCCCCTTCTTGTGAGCCGCGACTGGCAGCAGCCGATAATTCAACAGTTCAGATTTACAACAACCTTTGAAGATGGGGAGCAGTATCACCCTGCTCCATGACTCAACATTCGTGGTTTGGTTTGTGCTATAGTTGAACAATGAGATGAGGGTGATCAACCGGAAAACAAGGTCCATCTTAAAGGGAGATTGTGGCAGCCCATTAGGGCCCGAGGCAAGTTGCAAGTCAGAAAACAGAATTGCTTCATGATTTAATTGCCCTGTCAGGGGCAGAGCTGGGGAAGTTAAGATGGGTTTACAGTTTGCTGGCTCCTTGATCGCTCTGAAATGCTACTCAAAATGCACGGTCCATACTTGTTTGCTGATGTTAACGGCAGTATGAGCTCCTCTTTCCAAGATATTAATTATCTTCCAGAAATCCCTGGAGTTCTTTGCCCTTCTAGTGTAGATTAATTTTGCTCATTATATACCTTAAGCTTTGAGGTCCAAATCTGTTTTTGTATACTCGTTTCTGATAGAACTGAACTTTTCTTTGAGGAGCCAATTCGCAGGGTTTTTTCTCATGTGTTTTAGGCAGTGATTTTTTTAGGTCGAGCGTACGCCTACTTGTATACTTTTAAGTACACTACTTCTGTTGGCTTCCAGCTATTTCATTTGTTAGTTTCAGTGTCATTTAAAAATCATTGCTAGCTAATGGTCAGTCATGCCTCTTTGCCCCTCCGCCTGTGTGGGCACAGGGACCCACTACTGTATAATTACGCTTTGTCCTGTTTATCTGGTCTGCACACAACTTATTATTTTTTTTGCTTTGTTTCCTCCTCCTGTCCAGGGAAGCTTCCCTTTTCATTTGCAGAGCATTCATCCTCTGAGCTTTTGTAAACAAGGCTATAAATCAGTTTGTTATCTCAGTCACATTTGGTCTTTGTGGACTCTCTGCACCCTTTCTCAGCTGGCTGGCTCCCACACTTCCTTGGCTTGGATTTTCTTTACCAAGTGTGCCTGCCTGTGGTCCCATGGCAGAGGATCGCATGTAATTGCTTATAGCCTAGGCACCCACCTCTATCAGGGCTCCGCAATCCTTATAGATAGTGCCCACTTCTGCTCCATACGGGAATCTCAATCACAGCTCCATCAGTACACCTCAGTTCACACACTCCAAGTCCCTCAGCAGTACCAGAACCCCACACACGCCGTCTGACGTCATACAGGCAATAAGAGGTCCTCGCCGACGTGCCGACGTCAGTACCAACATTTTTTACGTGCCTCTGAGACGAACAGGCAATTGAAAGAAATACTTATACAACAATATTTAATTAAATCAAGTAGATAAAACATCAGCTCAAATATGTAAATACGCAAAAATATATACACTATGTATAGCATCTTCACAAAATCTTTTTTTTTTTTTTTTTTAAATACATGTACATATATACATAAATATATACACATATACATATGAAAATAATAAACTACCAACAGGAGCTCACCCAAGGATAACTTGGTAAGACCAGACAGGCAACGGGGAGGCGGGTGGGACCGTGAGGAATCCACAGCTAGTGTATCCACCAGAAAAGGCGTTACTGAAGGTAAGTAACTAGTTCTTCTGATGGATACAACTACCTGTGGATTCCTCACTCATTGAATAGAGTCCCAAAGCAGTACCGCACTCGGTGGAGGGTGCCTGAATGGTCAAACCAAGAAATCCTGCAGCACTGACCGTGCAAAATGGCCATCCCTCCTAACCTCCGAATCCAAGCAATAATGTTTTGCAAAAGTGTGGAGGGATGACCAAGTTGCGGCCTTGCAGATGTCAACCACAGGAACACCCCTAGCCAAGGCCGAAGAGGCCGACTTAGCTCTGGTGGAATGAGCTCTTATTCCATCAGGGGGTTCTTTCTTTGCCAGAGAATAACACAACTTAATGCAAAGAATGACCCACCTGGAGAGTGTTCTCTTGTGGACTGCCCTTCCTCTCCTCTTTCCCACGTACCCAATGAAGAGTTGATCCTCCAATCTAAACTCCTTCGTTCTGTCTATGAAGAAGCTCAGCGCTCTTCTCGGGTCCAAACGATGCAGTCTTTCTTCCTCTTTCGAAGGATGAGGTGGAGGATAAAAAGAGGAGAGAGTAATAGACTGACCTATATGGAAGGGTGAAACAACCTTCGGCAAGAAAGCAGCCTTGGTCCTCAACACCACCTTATCCCCATAGAAGGATGTATACGGGGGCTTAACAGAAAGAGCCTGCAGCTCACTCACTCTTCTAGCAGAAGTAATCGCAACAAGGAAAACAGTCTTTAACACCAATAACCTTATGGGACAAGAATGCATCGGCTCAAACGGTGAGCCCATAAGAAACGTTAAGACTAGGTTCAAATCCCACTGAGGCATAATGAAAGGAGTGGGAGGATATTTATTAGTGAGGCCTTTCAAAAACCTCAATACTAAAGGAGATTTAATTAAAGAAGGCTGGTCTGAAAGACACAGAAAGGATGACAGAGCCGACAAATAGCCCTTAACTGTAGCAACTGCACAACCCTTCTGTGCTAGGGACAATGCAAAAGACAAGATATCCTATAATTGGGCACGTAAGGGATCAATTTGCTTCTCTCCACACCAATTCACAAATTTAGCCCACCTGCTAGCGTAGATAGATTTAGTGGAGTGTCACCTGGCCGATAAAATAACATCCACTACCTCGGGTGGGAGAGAAAAGGAACTCAGGTTGCCCCGTTCAATCTCCAGGCATGAAGGTGCAGGCTCTGGAGGTGGGGGTGTAGAACCTGCCCCTGCGATTGCGAGAGGAGGTCTGCCCTGAGAGGGAGACGGAGCGGGGGACACAGAGAGAGTTGGAGAAGATCCGAATACCATACTCTCCTTGGCCAATCCGGAGCTATTAAGATGACTTGGGCCCGGTCTTGGCGAATTTTCCTCAGAACCCGAGGAATCAAAGGTATGGGGGGGGGGGACGCGTAAAGCAACTGGTCGCACCAGGATATCTGAAACGCACCCCCCAACGTTCCTTGCACCGGATACTGGAGGCTGCAGAACAACTGGCAATGCGTATTCTCCCGAGTGGCAAAAAGATCTACCCGCGGGATTCCCCACATCTGGAAGATTTGGCAGACTAGATCTGGATGAAGACGCCACTCGTGATCGGTCGAGAAGTGCCGACTGAGACTGTTCGCACGCACGTTCAAGACTCCGGCCAGATGGTTCGCTACCAAGCAAATCCGATGGTCCCTTGCCCAGGACCAAAGCCGCAGAGCTTCTCTGCAGAGAAGGTACGACCCTACTCCTCCCTGCTTGTTTATATACCACATTGCGGTAGTGTTGTCCGTCAGGACCTGAACCGACTAACCACGAAGGGAAGGGAGGAAGGCCTTGAGAGCCAGACGTATCGCCCGCAATTCCAAAAGATTTATGTGAAACATCTGTTCTACTGGAGACCAATGACCTTTGACCTCCAGGTCCCCCAGATGAGCTCCCCACCCTAGAGTGGAAGCATCCGTTATCACTGTGGTCACTGGGGGAGGCAGCGAGAACGGCCTTCCCTGGGAAAGATTGCCGCCCGCAACCCACCATCTTAGATCCACTGCAGTGTCTCTGGAGATCTTTACCGAACCCTCGAGATCTCCTTTGTGCTGAGACCACTGCTTTCGGAGGCACCACTGAATAGCCCTCATGTGCCAGCGAGCATGAGTGACCAACAGAATGCAAGAAGCGAACAGACCGAGGAGACGAAGGACCTTGAGGACTGGAATGACCGCTCCACTTTGAAACATTGGAACCAACTCCTGAATGTCCTGAATCCACTGAGGCGGAGGAAAGGCACGATTCAATGTTGTGTCCAGTACTGCCCCTATGAACAGGAGGCGCTGAGAGGGCTCCAGGTGAGATTTGGGCACGTTCACTGAAAAGCCCAGATCGAACAACAACTGGGTTGTTGACTGCAGGTGACGCAGCACAAGCTCCGGAGACTTGGCTTTGATCAACCAATCGTCTAGGCAAGGAAATACCGCTATCCCCTTCCTTCTGAGCTCTGCTGCAACCACCACCATCACCTTTGTGAAGACTCGAGGTGCCGAAGTAAGACCAAACGGAAGACCGCAAACAAAGTGCTGCGATCCCACCACAAACCGGAGATACTTCCTGTGCGACTTGAGTATCGGGATATGAAAGTAAGCATCCTGCAAGTCGACAGACACCATCCAATCTCCTTCGTTCAACGCCAAAAGCACCTGAGCTAGGGTCAGCATCTTGAACTTTTCCTGTTTGAGGTACCAATTCAAAATCCTCAGGTCCAGGATCGGTCTAAACCGACCATCCTTCTTGAGGATCAGGAAGTATCTTGAGTAACAACCCTGACCCCTCTCCTGCTCTGGAACCAACTCCACTGCACCCTTTGAAAGGAGGACTAGAACCTCCTGTTCTAGTAACAAGAGGTGCTCTTCTGAACAGTAGGATGGGTGGGACGGGATGGGGGGTGGAAACTCCCGAAAGGAAAGGGCATAGCCTTTCCCCACAATACTGGTGACCCAGGAGTCCGATGTTATTGCCTCCCACATGTGGAGAAAGTTAATTAACCTCCCCCTACAGGAGTGGTATGTAAAGGAATTAGTGGATGACTAAGGCTGCTTCCCATGCTGCACCCCGCCAGAGGAAGAGGAAGAGGCAGAGTGCTGCTGGGCGGCTCCTCTGGTTCGGACCCTACCCCTCCCCCTGTATGACCTATAGGGGAGGGCAGTGGCAGCCTGCTGCTGGAATCTGCCCCGAAAGGAGGAGGATGTGCCACAACCAAACCCCCTAAATCTTCTGAACAGTCTAGAAGAAGCAGAAGAGGAGGCTTGCAAGCCTAACGATTTTGCTGTGGCTCTACTGGGGCCCTACACGCAGCTTCACCAGGTCACCTCCAGGCTAACACTCTGCAACATCGGTATTCCAATACTAGGTTCCCCATATAGCTCCGTTAACATACCTCACTTCTGACCTTGAGTGCCCGTTACTATTCCAGTACTCTCCCCACATACAACTGTCAGAGCACCTCAACCCTAACCTGTAGAGCCCCATTATTCCAATACCAGGAATTACATGGCACTCCGTTTCTCATTCCTCACCCGCTGCTATCTGTTCTTTCAGCACTGGGCCGGGACACAGCTCTGTCTATACCCCCAATCCTGATCTGAAGCGCCCCAAAATTGCTGTATTGGGGTTCACATACAACCCTGCAAATGCACCTCCTGCTGTTCTGCAGTGCCCCCTGCTGTTCCACACTCTTACTTCTGTTTGAGGATGTGGGGGAACCAATTAAATCTATTCTTAGCTGCCATCTTTATTTGGGAGGGTCTGTTTCACCTATCTCACTCCGTTCTTTCCTTCACTCTGTTTACTCTCAATGTTTTCTTTCTCTCCCCCTTTTCTCTTTCCAGCTCTTAAAATCCACACGTTAACACTTTCGCTCTTTCTTTCAACTGTTTGTTTCTACTTCTCTCCCTTTCTTTTTTTTTTTTTTTTTTTTAATTTGCCTTCTTCTCTTCCTACCTCCTCATCTTTATCTGTCAATTCACGTTTTACTATGAATCCATCTTTTTCCCATCTGTATGAGAAAGCCACAAGTTACTTGTCGGGACCCGAAGTGTCAAAGTGGTTTTACCATTCTGTGTCTGTGGGAAATGTGTCAGTGCATACATGTCCTGTTTTTTTCGCTGTACGTTTCTCTCACAATCTCTTTTTTCTCTAATGTTCATTTTTCTCTTTTTCACATTTCTTTCATTATTTTTTTCTCTGTATCTTTCGTTCGTTAGCTTCCTTCCCTTTTTTCTTTTGGCTCAGGAAGTTTGCTCTATTTCTTATCTTAGTTGTGTTTTCATTTTCTTGGGGCAGTTGGTAGCGAAGGAACCATTTCAAATCCTTAGACCGATGCCCATGCAGTCAGGATCATGTCATCTGAATTGCCAGGTCTTTAAGTGGTGGGACTTGTGGGGCCTCTGCCTGGCTGTCCGAGTTTGCTGTTAGTCAAAAGAAAGGTATGTCCTTGGATCTTCTTGGTGCTTAAAGATGTGATATTCTTCGAGCTTGGGACAGAACCATTATACATAAGGGTCCTATGAGTTTTTGATTTTAGTGCATGTAAAGTGGTCATTCATTTTTGACAGTTTGCGGTAGCCTTAGTGAATTTGGTACAATTTTACCAGGGAGGGCCTCAGAGTCTGAGTTTTTGCTATAAAAGTATTTTTGCAGTTGCAGAGTCATTTGTGCTGTCTTTTTGGGTGTGTCTTGCTTTTGTAATCTGGCAAATTTCTGTTCCTTAGATGCCTTGCGTACTATCATTAGTGGGAGGGCCCTTTGGGCCTGCAGACAAAGAGTGCCTTTTGTCTGACGCACCCTCAAGAGTGCCACAATTGCTGTTGACCAGGTTAGTGGGTTTTAGAGCAAGGATTTATCATCTAAGTCCTGCTCGCTAAAGCCAACTGCTGTCTGGCCTTTTCAAGTATGATTCAGTAGGTTGTGGGTAAGAGAGCCTGAAGGACTGACCCTATATGTTCAAGCGGCTCGTTTTTACACCGGTTAAACTGGTTATTTGAGGCTCCGGTGTCACCCTCAGTAGGTGAAGGTATTTTAGGTTTTTATTTCATTTATAAAGCACTGCAGCACTATCGGAAGGAACGTTAGTTTGTCAATCAAAGGGGCACAGATACATGAAGTCAAGACGGACTTGTGTTCAGGCAGAGCGCGGTTCATTTGAGTTGTTAAATTCTCTAATTTGGGATCCATGCTGGTCATGTAAACAGCCAGCATGTTTAGAAGTTCTTTTTGCGGCGCCAGTTTGTTACGAGTGAAAGCTAAGGGTGTCCACAGTTGCTTGAAACATGTCTAGGAGTGAGGTCCAATAGTCAATTTGCCCCGCTTTTTCGCATGGTAGGGTTTTGTGTCTCGATTTGTAAAGACTCCAGGCTTAAAGATGATCTAAACGGGTCAAAAAACTCGACTGTAAACCGGGTGTTGAGGAAGCCGGGGCTTCATCAGGGGAGATGGTGTTTCCTGTCCTCTCTGGCCTGGAAGTCTGAATTGGAGTTGGTAAATTACTTGTGGCCTTTTTCTCCTGCTGAGTCAAGTAAGGAGAAGTGGCGACTTCCTCAGCTTTAGGTTGGAATTTGTTTTCTTTGCTAGATCAGGCTTTAAGTCTTGATTGAGTTGCCAAAAACTGTGCTCTGTATTACCCAGAATTCTACTTACAGCATCTTCCCTGGCAATAATGTTTCCAAAATTTGGGAGTTTCCCTTTTTCAGGGCCAGATTGATAACTTGTGCTGACTGGTGCTTGGCCCCTAAGTAGCTCTTTCAGATGCATTGTTGGTGGTACTTGCAAGCAGTTTGCGTAGTATGGCTTCACGTGGTTTGCCTCGTGGGGCTAGAGAATGAGTCCTTTTACAAATTGGCTTTTGGTGCTTTTGCCATCTCAGTTTTTCCCTTAATATCTTGCAACTTTGGTCGCAAAAGTCATCAGTCCACCTGCCAAGGCCTGCCCCAAGCCTAGTTCTGAAAATTATGGGATACAATTAAGGCTCTAGCAGCTTGAGTGCTGGTTAATGAGGCGTCTCTCGGCGGTAGGCCCTTAGTATTGGTGTTAGAGCTGGGTGAGGGCAGGCAGTGACGGAGGTGGGATTTAGGGGCTCAGCTGTGCAGAGGAAGGACCTTTGTGCGAAACAAAAAGGGGGCAGACAGACCTCAAAGCACAAGTTACACTGTCTACTAAGCCAGCTGCACCATTGCAGTAGTGGGGCTACACTGCCCTCCCACTTGAGGCCCCTTGATCTGCTGCAAGCTGCAGCAGTCTCTCCTCCAAACACCACACCGCAGGCTTTGCACACTCAGGATCCCTGTCCTCTGCTGCTTACTGCTGGTCCATTGGTCCAGAGTCTAAGCGTTAAGGCCTGTCTTCGGGAGCTTCTGAGGGCACAGAGGGTGCCAGTGAGCAGCTCCATGGGTAGAGGGCTTCGGAAGGAGACAAAGATCAGCTCTGGAGAGGCTTGGACCTTGTGGCAGAATGGTGCGGCGCAACGCAGCACAACCCTCTACCGGATCCGCCGGCCTGCATGGCTTTGTCTCTTGCGGGCTCCTCGCTTTTGCAACTCCATGTCCGTTTGTTGCCGAACATTTCTTGAGACCTCACCCCTACTCTGGAGCTTCACAACTTTCCATTCCATGTCCCCAAAGCAGGACACCAGTCTACTCTTGCTGAGTACTGAAATAGTGTCTTTAACCTCTTGCAGCGAGATTGTGCGCCCTAGTGAGTCACTGCTCTGACTCTCAATCTGAGGGAACGAGGAGTCTGCTAGAAAGTTACCTAATTCTTCATCTTCACCATTCTTGAGCCACTATGCAGTTGTTAATATTAGTCAAAGAAAGCCTTATTGATGGATGCTTGTTGCTGTCGGCATCCCCCCTGTAGATCTTTGATGTTAGTCAAGGGGGACCTCTCTTGTCAGAGACAGCCAACCAACTTAAGAGTCTACCAGACCTATTCCCTTCCATATGTTGGTGCCCTATGTATGCTGCAAACTCCAAGTAGAGTTGCCTCTCAACCAAGGCAACCGAGTCTCCCCTGACTTTGAGTAAGGCTTATATCTGAAAAATGTTCTCCATGGTGTTACACTCTAGGTCTTGATACTTCTGTCTAGTTTGCGCAACTGCTGTTCCATTTGTCGCTTGACCCCCATTAAAATGCATATACAGTTACCCCGCTCCACAATTTTGTAAGCTTCCCATTCCTTCAACAATGAGACTTTTGACCCCTGTTCTCTTCAAAGTAATGTTCTATAAGCTCCCTTAGTGATGTGCAGAAATTTGGGTAATCTAAAATCTCTCTCTGAAGTTCTCATGTGGGGATGGGCAACGTCCCTCTCCCCCAGAAGATGTTCAGGGTTACCAGGTTGTGGTCACAGATAGTCTAGCCTACACAGTTGACCGAGTTAATCTCCCAAAACAAACCTACGGAGTAAACAATGTGATCCAGTCAGACAACATGCGAACTGGGAACTATTAAGAATTTTCCCTTGTCTACCAGTACTTATGTCTCTATACATCACCAAGTGACCACTGGGTTAACCAGTGCTTAAGGGCCTCAGCAGTTATGCATACAGGGGGTTAAGGGAGTGGAGCGGGAGCAATCCAATTGCACATATAGGGCCTTCCTAAAGTCACCACCAAACATTGTGGGGTGCTGTGGCCATTTCGTAAGCAAGGGGGCAAAAGTAGGGCAAAACTGTGACTAATCAACAATAGAAGGATAAATACTGCCCAATAAGAAAGATTTGCTATCCAGCCTACACTCTACAGTAATATATCTGCCACTATTGTCTACCATTTGATGACATATTTCAAAGTGGATTCCCAGGCCTATCCATTTGAGCGCTCCATAACCACACAAGAGGAGAAACCTGCGGTCACCACCCACCAACACCATTCGGTGAGCAACCACCGCTCTTCTTTCTTTGCTGTTTCTCCTTCAAGAAGGCAGTGCATACCCCTCTAGATTTCAGGTACGAGTAAACCTTGTATCATTTGGCTGCCATGGACATCCCCTGTAAATCTCAAGTAAGAATGCTGTACGTGTTGAAATTCATCCGGAGTCCTAAGTCGATACCTGTTAGCATTCATGCCACCATGACAGCTACACTCACAGCAAGGAACAAATGTGCTACCCATAAGGGGCCCCTGCTCAATCTGTGACCAACCTTGCAAAGACAAAAACTGTGCCAATCTAGTCAGTGATCATCCATCATCTCAGCCAGCAACAATGTACTATCCAAGATGAAGGGCTTACTTGTAATTCTGGCAGTGTCTCCATTATCATCATCTCAGCTGTATCTGTCATTTATAAACTGAAAGTCATTTAACCAAGGAGGTGTTGTTACACTAGGGCATTTGACTCAGTCCAACTATAGCTTTTGCACCCCACCCCCACTCGTCCAATAGGAGGAGAGATGGGTCGTCGAAATACCAGGAGACATGCATCACACTACCACTACATAAAGGCACATAGTAGGCACATTTCAGTCTTGCATTTCTGCCCTCTTGTTTAGCAGATAATTAAACAGGTTGTCAGCTGTTTGCGGGGTGACTCATGGTAATAGGTCACATGTCTCACTGTCACGTCCTGAGTGTGCCCAGCTATCAGAGTGTTGGGTGTGATTACTGTCTGGTGCATAAGACACAGTGCCTCTTCTGAAAGATGCTGTCATTGCAATGGCAGCCTGCTGGTAATGCTGCAATTGTGCAGAAGGAGATGAGCTCAACACTTGGGTCTTTCCCTGGCGTGCTTTATTGCAACACTTTCTGGAGCAAGATGACGGTCGCCCCATCACAGTGCACTAATCGACCCCCTGATAGGCTCCATGCTGCTGGGCCTACTCCCATGATGCCTTTGATTCTGTGAAGAAGTGTGCTGGTATTTCATTAGCTTTCCCTCTGCAGGGAGGAGGAGTGTGTATTGCAGTCCCATAGCTCTCAACTTTCGTTTAAATTCCATTAAATTGACCAAGCAGTGTTGGGCCACCAGGGTATAGCCCTGGAAAATCATTACTTTCCCATTCCAGACTTTAAAATATCTTTCTGTCCTGGTGTACTGAATAATTACATCCGGAACCCTAACATTGAGGATCTTGGCCCAAGTGGATCTTGGGACTCCATGTTGGGGGAAGAGGGTAGGTGGGATGGTGTCTCAATGGGATCTGGTGGGCTCTCGACTGTCAACCAAATGGACATCCCTTGTGGGGCCATGATGTCAGTGAACCAGGATTCGATGTATTGCATGGGATTTTCTCCTTATGTCCCCTGGACATCCTTACTATGTACAAATTGTTTCACCTAGCCCTGGCCACAACATCTTCAGTGTGGCCCTCCAGAATACTCTCGGGTGGACGAATTCTAAGCATTCATCTCTCACCAGAGGACCCCTACATGCTTGTAATTCAGCGCCACCAGTTTGACCCCCGCCCACCAGCAGAGCAGGTGGTCAGGCACTTTGGTGGCATTCTGTGATAGATGGTAAGGGTCATGGAGCCTAATAGACAGCCCACCTCAGTAACACACTGCCCTAAAGACTAGTTTTGAGGCCCCAAAGTGGTCTAAAATGGTCTCCAGGCTACCACTGAAAGCAATGCAATCATTTTAAACTGTCCCAAGAGCCCTCAGTCATTCCACAGGAAGCATCATGGCCAATATGTACCAGACTACTCACTTTAACAAAGTCCTTTTCTGCACCGCCTTTCTTTATCCCAGAAAAGCCCCTGAAAAGCTAATTGTCGACTAGATAGTCTTTACTGCGATTGTCGTAAAAGCTTAAACCGCTTTTAGGGACCAGGCAATGTGTTCTCTCCACTTTTAAAGGGTGAGGTGGGGCACAGAATGTTGGGAGGGTGATGGACTACCCAACGTGAAAAGACATCACAACTTTAGCCAAAAAGGCCACCCTGGTCCTCAAAAAATGGAAAAATTGTGAATTAGGCTTGCTGAACCAAGAACCTGGAGCTCACTCATTCGACAAACTGAAGTTTTCACAATGACTAAGATGGTTTTAAGAGTCAGAAAGTGCACAAAGCAGCTGTGCATTGAGTTGAAGAGGGAATACAAATAATGTGAGGCCAAATTAAGATCCCACTGTGGTATCACAAACAGTTTGGCAAGTAACATGTACCTCAATCATTACTGAACCACATCTGAACAAGGACGGTTGCACTGGCAAATGTAAAAAGGCCAAAAGGTCAAACAAACACCCTTCAATAGTGCCCACTGCAAGATATAACAAACACAAAATATAACGTCTGACATTTTAGCTTAAAGGGGGTCTGTACTGTGGAGTACACTGAAGGCCATACATTTATTCTAGGGTCGTGTCTGAATAGATATTGTAGAGGGGCTCCTGGCTGGAAGGATGAAATCCACAAGCTCAGGTGGTAGATAAAATGCTGTCAACTGCTATGATCAATTTCCACCCATGGAGGTGTTGATAGCATGGGTACATGGATCCCTTACTTTACTGACCCCATTTGGAGCCACTAGGATGACTTGGGTACAGCCAATCCTGACCTTCTTCGGTACTCTGGACAGGAAAGGCAGTAGCAGAAAGGCATACAGGAGTCCTGTGCTCCACACTAGCTGGAATGCATCTCCTACAGAGATTCTTTGGGAACTCCAATGCACAGACATTTTGACATAGCACTTTCTCAACAGTGGCAAAAAGGCCTAGCCAGGGCTCTCCACACTGTTGGAAGACATCCTGCATTACTTCAGCATGAAACTATCATTCACGACCTACCGGGCGTTGCTGGCTGAGCTCATCCACCCGAAGTTTAAAGATACCAAAAGGTGGTGCATGATCAGGGAGATGCCCTCAGGAGCTAGTCAACTCCAGACGCAAAGTGCCTCCTGGCACAGGAACTCAGACCAAATTCTGCCTTGGTATTGTGCTTTTTTCTCCGAAACCTGAATGATATCCAAAACGTTCCTTTGTTGCTGAACCCACTGAGACCTTAGATCCCAATGCAGATCCAAATAGGCCACCTGATGAAGCAAACAACATGCACCAGGCCAACAGGTCAAGAAGCCTTAAAGCTGATCTCATGGAGATTCAGAACACAGTATAAAACATTGAGATCGTAGTCCGCGTGTGCTGGGCTGGTTGTGATGGAGCGTAGCTCTGGAACTCCAGGGTCCAGAAGGACTCCAATTAAGGGAAGCATCTGAACAAGTCAGGTCTGGCTTCCACTCACTGATCGAGAACTCCAATGATATCAGCAAGTTCACGTTCACTGAAGGTGGTCTACGAGCTACCTTCAACAGCCAGTCATTTAGGTAGTGAAAACTGGCATCCCAAACCTTCGAAGACGGCCAGCAACCACCACCATTACTTTCATGGACACCCGAGGGGGGCTGGTAAGGCCTAAAGGGTGTAGATCGGGAAAATCAAGGCCACAATATTGGCGTGTTACAATATCATGACCATAATACTAATGGACAGAATACTGAAAGGTAAGCTTGGATAGAGTTTAAGGATAGCAAATTTATACCTCCTCCCACTGTGCACTTACCTCTTCAATATTTTGTCCGTGGACATTCTGGTCACAATATTGTGGCCTGTCGATATTCTGGCTTCAATATTCCCTACCACAATTGGTTGAAGGCAAGCTCAGCACATTGAAAATGTTCCTGGCCAACCTTGAACTGCAGATAATGTCTTTTGGATTGCAGGATGGGCACCAGAAAGGATGCATCCTGCAGGCCTAAGGCAACCATCCAGTGGTCTGAATCCAGGGCAAACAAAACTTGGGCCACTGTGAGCCTTCCGAAGGAAAGCATTCAAAGGGCAAACATCCAAAATAGGGCAAAGGCCTCAGTCTTTCTTCAGCATAAGGAAATAACATGTGCCTGTTTCTAAGGTGGCATTCTCTCAATGGCCTCTTTGGCCAGTAGACACTGCACCTCCTATTTCAAGAAGGATAGCTGCTCCTCTGAAAACCACTCAGATGTAGAAGGGAGCTCAGGCAGGTGGGAAACAGACAGAAGGGGATACCCCTGCTGGATGATCTGGATGACCCATCGGTCAGATGTAAGTGTCTGCCATCTAGTAACAAAATGTCTGATAATGCCTCCCACAGGGTGACTGTGCGCTGCTAAGGGCAAACTAAAGTGGCTTGGAGGCTGATGCCACAGGGTGTAAGGCTGGGCAGAATGGCGGCCCTGGTGGCCTGCACAATATCCACTTGATCCCCCATCCTTTGCCACAAAACGACTGGGGTGACTGTCATGATGGCGGCAGGGCCTGGCATTGTCTGTAGGTTAGCCCTTCGGAGCAGACTTGGAAGAATCAGGTTGCTGAGGAAACTGATGAGCAGGAGTTGAAAGGACCAAAGAATGTGTTATGGCTCTGCTCCCTTAAGCATACATGAGTAGAATCAGCATTTATGCCAAAGAGATGGAACCCATGATAGGGCATATTCATAGAAGAAGTTTGCACATTCCCAGAAAAAAGCCAGTGGATTGCATCCTCGCGTGAAGGAGTGCATCATACGAATGCCTATCGCACAACCCAAGCAGACTCTGTCCAGGCCAGCACTAACAATATATTTAGCCGCCTCCTGACCTTCTTCAATGGTTTGCGACAAACAGGCCTGGAACTCTGCTGTAACCGCCTGCAAGATCTCTCTGGCCATGTCCCAAGAGGTGTGCATATAATGGCCTAAGAGGCAGACCGCACTGACTGACCCTAATGCCAAGCTGCCAGAGCAGAACTTCCACTTCCCAAATGCCCCACTCCTTTTCGACTCCCAACCTGGAGGAGCCTTGCAGAATGCAGAATGGCTTAGTTTGCTAATGGAAGCTTGGACCACCCAACTCTCAGGAGTTGGGTGCTGTTTAAGAAAGTCTGGGTCGCAGAGAAACCATCTGTGGCAACTGGCCACCTGCCTCTTTACTGGTGGGCAACAGCAAGGCATCATTTAAGTACCCAGATGGGTCTCAGTCAGGGAAGCAAAGGCACAGATAAAGCTGGCCCAGGGTGCAAGAACTCAGTGAAGACAATTATCACGAATTCAACGGAAGGCAGCTGTAGGTCTAGGACCTCATCTGCATGTCTAATCACTACAGCAAATGATTCACTCTCCTACATTGGAGGTCCAATAGGTGAAATCAACCCTGTGTCAGTTGAAGTATCTAGCCTACTAGCCCCTAGCAAGTTCATACATGTCATCATCATTATCACAGAATGGGGAGAAATCAGACCTATAATCACCTTTGTCATGGCTCAGAGCCTGAGGCAAAAAGAAGTGGAAGCCTCTGAGGAAGGCCTCGTGGAAGATACATTTGTTTTCCAAAATCAGACAGTATGGTAACCAGGTGCACTGAAGTGGATTCAAGGTCCAACCTCAGTTGGGGTTCAATCAGATCTGGCTCAAGGTTAGACACCAGAGTGGGCAAACACAACCTCTAGGCACGGTGACATCAGACCGGAATTGGTGGAGAAGGAACCAGCACAGACCTTGGAGCCAGAATGGAAGTCAGTGCGGAACTTAAGTATGGCTTAAGGGGCACATTCAGTGCCGAGGATAGATTCACCGGTAGAACCTGCGTGGGTCCTTGCAGAGCCCTGAGGCCCGAGGTGAATCAGAGGGAGCCGATAGGGATCCAAAAAAAGTGCAGCATGGCCCCAACGTGCTGCACCGATGTTGATGGCCTGGGAAATTCGGGTGCGAGGAGACCAATTGAGGATCAGCTGTGCAGTTGGGAAACAGAAGGGAGATGCACTGGTACCTTGCTGCCTTGCAGACTTCACTTTGAACAGAGAGAGGAAAAGTTTAAAGTCATGCTTTAACTCCTCATGCTCCCTCTTGGATTTCAATTTGGACTTACAGGTCAACCTCGACTACAAAGAAGACCTGTTGCTGGAATGGCCCTCAGAGCAGGGATGACTCCATCCCTTTAACTTAGAGCAGGACTTACACAAGGTCCATAATGTCTTTTGGTGTTCGTCAATGTACAGTCTGGCTTCACGGTCACAGATCGCCTTTGGGTGCATGATGACACACTCTTCAGACATGGCATGGCTTGAACTCTGTAGTCTTTGGCAGGGACATGGTCCCCTGCACAGTGGAAAATATTTTGGAAGACATCTCTCAACTGATGAAGAGACTGGAACTCCAGGTTCACGTTGGAAGATGCACAAAGAAAGGAAGTGACATGAGCACAAAGGGGGGCACCCAAATGCAGCTCTGCTTCATCACTTCCAGGGCAAAACTATTCAAGGCAGAGCCACACAACGCGACCTTGTGGCTCACAGGAGCACTGCTGTAACAAGTTCTGGATCCAGTTGGTACCTGGGGAGTATTCTAAAGGTGACGATTCTGTGTTTAGGAGCATCCATCAGAAATTATCTTTTCCTTACAAATGCACGAAAAGTTAATCTTAGGCACTGACTGGACTAAAACATGCAGCATGATTGTTAACAATAAAGATCAATGGCGCTGTGAATACCCCCAGTGATATCAAGGGGGGAAAGGGTAATTATAATAATATCAAGACTATGTAAATTTGGCCCTGGTGATTTCTCTAGCTATGAAATTGAATAAATAATTTAAAAGAATAGGAGTTAAAAAACATAACTTTGGTGTTATTTGCAATGTTTGTTATTGTTCTTTATGTGTAGTGCTTAAACGTGCTCAAATACTTTTAAACACAATCGTTGAGCCAACTGGGTGTCCGGTGTCTCTATTTGTCAGAGATCTTTCAAGTCAAGGGGTCTAGGTTAGCATGTCCCTAACCTGGCATAGACGCTCCTGCTGACTGGTCTGCTGTCTAGGGAGTGGGATGCATTAACTTCTGCTACATTTTCAACAGGACCGATGGAACCAGTCAGCTCCAATAACAATACATTGCGCAAGACGATCGTTACTCCAGAGAATTTCTAGGATGTGGTTAGGTTGCCCACCTAACTCAAACGCATACAAATCATAATATTAGGTGAGCTAAACCGTAACTATACATGAGAAGCCCTGTGAGGTTTTTTTGCTCCTGTGTTGTACAAACCCCGCTGTCGGGTAGACCCGTCTTAAATGAAGAGCCCACAGCGAAAGGGCAATGTTACTGCCACAACAGTAGGAGCAGCTACTAATGGCACCATGGTGGAGGGTCGTGGAAGAGCACTCTCCCTAAGCAGTACGAGTCAGAATGGGGGTATGGTCACATGCAATGGATGAAAACTATGCACTGCTGCTGAACTAAAGATAATTAAGATCATCATAATTGAGATCATCACACAGAAAACAGTTCACAAGAGACCCTGCAAATGAAAATCTTCAGGATAAAATATGCATTACATGAAATATTCCATCCTTCTGTATAATTAAATGATAGTTATCATACTAGATATACGTGGGATTCCACACAAATGACTGTCCAGTTTCAAATGTGCATTATTCTTATTCATGTTTATCAGAACTAATATGCCTAAACGACATCAATAAAATTGGGTACATACATGACTACAGTGAATGTTCAAGTTCAACTGTGTAACGGTTTAATTCTTAAAATAGTATTTCAAATAACTAAAATGAGCTCACCAGGAGGTCCTTGCAGTTTGGCTTTTTTGACTGTAAAAGAAATAAAACTCAAATTAGACTGTAATTCTGGAACACATTACTGCTCTGCTTAAAAACTTGTTAACCCCCAGTATAATGGACAATTTACATAATGTGGCACTACATTTTAAATAAGTTTTACTCATTTCTAACTATTCTTGAACATAACTTTCTAAATGAAGTAAACATTCTATACATTGAGAAGCATATGAAATAAGAGTTGTTCCTGTTTCCAGTACACTGTGTTTTTACTAATTTGCAACACTCTTCACTGTAATGATTTGTTTCTTCAGAGAAGTCCACAACTTGACAGCGTTCTGGATCCACATTTTTACTTTCATGAACATTTCTAGCCTATTTGCATGCTGCTCTTAAAAAATCGTATTATACTTTGAGATGTTCTGCTCTTGTTCTATGCCGTATTATAACATTTTTCACAAGTAAACATATTTAAATATGTGGCATTTGCAGGTAATTACACAACGTTACACAAGTATAAATAGGAACTGGCATTTGCAAAGACCTTTTGCACATACTCAAATCATTAGTAAACCTGACCTATAGTCTTATTCCCATGTGATGAAGCTTACTCTATACCGCTACTATTCGGCTGAAAATGAGAAAAAAAAAGCAAAACAGCACTTGATTTCTACAGATTGTATATTTCTACACAGTGGCTGCTCCTCCTTATGGCGGAGTACGGCTCCCCCCCACCAGCAACGGCTGCAAATCCTTTAACAACGTTGTTAAAGGGGCGGGGCATTGGGGGATGACGAGCACTGAGGGAAGTGCTCAGTGCGCATGTGTGTTTGGCAGGCCGTCTTGGGGCGGCAAAACACACGTGCACTGTGCTATCTCCAGCCCAGCACCGTGTTGCCAGGTTGGAGAGAGCAGGCACAGGCTCCCAGTCTTAATGGGAGCACCCTCCCTGGGCGCTCCCCGCCAATCCTAATGCTGTTCTGAGTAGCGGCAGGATCCCTGGCCGCTCCCCGCCAATCCTAACGCTGCTCTGAGTAGTGTCAGGATCCCTGGGCGCTCCCAGCCAATCCGGACGCTGTTCTGAGTAGCGTCAGGATCCCTGGGCGCTCCCCAGGATCCCTGGACGCTCCCCGCCAATCCTGACGCTGTTCTGAGTAGCGTCAGGATCCCTGGGCGCTCCCAGCCAATCCTGACGCTGTTCTGAGTAGTGTCAGGATTGGCCGCTGGGCAGGCTGGGAGCCTGTGCCTGCCTGCAGCAGAGGAGACGGAAGAGGGGAGGCGCATAATACAGGTAAGTGTTTTTTATTTTTTTATTTTAATTTTATTAATATCCCACACCCCCGCACGCCACCCAGCCCCTGTAACCCACATAATCCGCAACTGTTTGTACACAGCTACAGTTACTGCATTTATGGGTCAGTGCGAGACCAAATAAAGCTGAAGGACTGAATGATGGGACGGAAAAAGTAAAATAATGCCTCCTATTATGTGAATAGCTGCAGATTCTACGGCATAGTTGTGACATTATTATCTAGATATTACCTTTTCAATACACATGCGTGAATGCTGAAAGCATCCTAACGTTTGAAGAAATACTGATATTCCTTAAATCAAGTATGATTAATTCGCAGATACTACTGAAAATGGAATGGAAAAACACAGTCATTTTTATTGGTGTTTTGCAATAATTATATTAGACGAAAAATGTATCCCGACCTCTCTACTAAAAACATAATTTACTGTGTGAGGAGAGGGAAGGTGCTGCCTGCCGAGAAGCACCTAAACGGCACTTTTGTCCCTTCTCCCCAAACAGAAACAACACTTGCTGAGGCGGGCGCGATGTTCTTGGGGATTTGTCGCCTTGATCAGCACCGGCTGTTCAAGCCTCGAACGAGCAGCTGCCAGGCAGTCTGCACAGTGGTTTCCACTCGTCTTCCCCGCCCCTGTGTGGCATCAGATCCTCGCTGGAGGCACCTGTGGGCACCGCACGAGAAGGCGGTCTCATTCATCCTCGGGCAGTGGGCATCAAGCACAGCACTAAAACGCATTGGAAAGCTAATAATGATGTATTTACTTTTTAATACAAGGATTTGCCACGAAATAGATTGAAAAAAGATGCAGTCAGCTAAACGTGGCGGACACATGCTCCAAATTAAACTGTTCAAATGACATAACATTCACTAATGTGGACACTTTACCTGCGATGTTTTACCATCACTAGTAAGGAGGCTTTGAGCAGATTATGCATTATTGTTATTTGTAAAGTGGCCAAAAATAAATCACAACTTAACTTTGCATTTACGCTGCAGGCACCACAATGTAATAGCATCATGTAAACACTTTTTACAGCAACTTTAAAAAAAGAGACATAAAATATATCACCATCTAAGTAGCCAGCCAACGTGCAAGTCAAAAATAACCTGGATTTAGATTAATACAACAAAAATAATAAGAAAAAAAAAACACTTTGAACCAGCTTCGTCACTGAAGAGAAAAACTATTTTTACGCTATTTCGCACAATGCACACAAGGTTACTTCTGTCACACAAAGTGTGTGGGGGGGGAGAGGGGGAGAGAGAGAGAGGGAGAGGGGGAGAGAGAGAGAGAGAGAGGGAGAGAGAGAGAGAGAGAGGGAGAGAGAGAGAGAGAGAGAGAGAGAGAATGAATGAATATATATATATCTCAGAGCTCCGTCGGCAGTGAGGGCGTGCAGCCTAAACTTCTTGAGATTGGAGGGAGTTCTGGATATACACATAGGATTTTTTTTTTTAAACAATTGTCTGGTGACAAAAGCCAGATGTAAAAGAGGAGATATAGATATATATAAATTTGGAAAGCAAATAGTTTACGAAATAGAGAGTATCTTGGAAACAAGGATTACACACTAAGCCCACCACGCCAGAAATGAGAGCAACCTCGTGGATCTATCATGCCAAATGTGTTTCCCAGATATTCTAGTGCTTCTGCAGATAACCCTGGGAGCCACAGACACATATCTATCCATCCCTCGTAGACACCCACCCAGGCTCAAGGGAGGCGCAGCCATCACTGTTGTAGAGCCTTCCAAATAAGCTAGTACTAAGCCTAAGTGTAGCAGAGCTTTCATTCTTACACCCGTGTATAATCATTCAATACCGTTCTCTGTTCCTCCCAGAGTAGTATCACTTTTGTAAAACCTACATAGTATTGCACAAAGCACTCAAACCCTTCATTCTATAATTGCCGACAATTCAAGGCTCAATTTACTAATTCGGAATACTCCCGATTTTCAATAAAGCAACCAGTCCCTGAGCCGGTTTCAAGTTTATTCTAAGATCGCCCTACTGAAGTACCACTTTCCAACAATAAACAGCTCTCAGGGATAGAATGCACATTAAATATTCCTCAGGTTCGTGACGTACCAGAGGCACTTTATGTTTAAGCTATCAGGCACTTAAAGAGAAATAGAAACTGCCTGCTAAAAATTGCCTGTCCCCAAGACCAGCCTGGTGGAATAATGAAATAGGGACAATACTCCCCTAGGAACGGAGGGGCCGGTTTCACAACGAGAATACCTCATATTACCCAATGCTGAAATATAGTAACATACATATGCTTTACTTCTGTGAAGATAAACCACAAATGCCCCTGTCCTAAACCAAAACAGTCTAAGTAGGAAATTACCACCGCCTAAGGATATTAATAACATCTCTAATAAAGTCTTGCCTTCTCATACAAACTGTGCCTGGCTATTGCCGAAAACATCACTCAAAAGGGGACAGCAATATAACAGTAACAATTTGTTAGTAGATGCACTGCATTCCATATGCAGCATTACTTTAAAGTTATAAGTATAACCAGTACGGTGCTGGACGGAATGCTTAAATTAATCTCAGCCACTGGCAATCTGTGTCACAATCCAGACCATTGTTTTACACCCACTGTGCCACTCTAGTCTGATACTCGCGCTATGCAAATCAGTCTTGGTCCTGTTCCAGTAAGAACAGAGCATCCCGAGCTGACAGCCCACGTCCCTCTAGATGGTAACACAAGCAACCACAGACCAGTTTCGACCTACTTTGGTCTCATTAGTCAAGTACAGCTTGAGTACTATGGCACTGTGAGCACAAGACCCACTTTTAGGCAAATCCGTCACACCTTGGGCGTCTACCGCACAAACGGCAAAGTGAAGGAACGAATGGTTGAATTATCCTCAGAAGCTGATGAGCGTTCTGGTCCATGCACCAGGCCATGATTTTTTTGCCCACAGTGCCATTCTAGACATCTAGAGATTCACATTTTGCAAATCATTCTTGGTCCCACTCCAATAGGAATAGTCCAGTCCAGGTCCCCTCCAGACAGGAACCCAAGCAACTCCAGACAAGTTTCGACCCTCGTAAGTCTCATCTGTTTAGTATAGCATGATTCCTATAGCCCAGAGAGCAAGGGAGACACATCTGGGCATAGCCATCACACTTTCAGAAAGAAGATAAACTGGGATGCGGCTGTGAGTAATTACAAGTGCCAGAGAGTCATTTAAGGATTCCATGCATCATATTTTTTATTTTAATTGTGACGTCCTAAGTGTGAAGTTGATTCCTAGATGTGGGTACTGTGCACACTGTGCCACTGGAACCAAGCTGTTCGTGCTCATGGGCCCTAGTAAGGGCGAAACCGGTCCTGAGTTGTGTTCCCGTTCAGGGAAGACCTGGCCTGGCACTTTGGGCTGGATTGTTCCTATGGAGCAGGGTCAAGGTTGATTTGCAGGACTGGGTCCAAAAATGAGGTGGCATGGAGTGAAAAATAATAATGGACTGGGATGCGACCCGAGTAATTAACAGTGGCTGAGATTAATTCAATCATTTAATTCCTCACTTGGGGGGGGGGGGGGAATTGACTTCAACATAAAAAAATATGTAACACTTTTACTTTTTTTGCTCTTATAAGTTGTGATGTATTCTATAGGATAAATATGTTAATGCTGGTTTATGATAATGAGTCAAAATTGCAACTTTCAATAAATGTTTTGATAGACACAATATAGCCAAGACTTGCTTTCTCAGCTCCATTACAGACCATGGGATACTTAAATACAGGTTTCTGGTAAAAGCAAGATAGAGACGACACCTACCACATGCTTTCAACCCACTCACTTTAAAGCCATTGGTTCTACTTTGACTTGACCCACACACCCTACATGATATGTTTTGGTGAGGAAAGATTAGGTTGAGAAACAAGGAAGTAAGGTTAAGCAAAGTAGCAAGGGCATTTCCCATCATCCACCTCAATTTCCACAGGAAGTGACAGTTTCCTGTCAAAACCTTATTTAAAAGAAGAAAAAAGGTAAGCGGACTTCATTCCACATCATCCAACTCCAAACAAAGTGACATCACTGCTTTTCATAACATCCATTTGGAGGAAGGTACATCAATGGTTTTCCACTAAAACAGCTTTAAAATAAGAAGTCAGACAAGTGGACGTCATTCTCCATCATCTATCTCCATAGGAAGTGACCTCACTTCCTATCTTACCTCGACTTCATTCAACTCATTGGGGCGTCTAATGGCACAGGCACTCCCAGCAAAGGACGGACGCAGACAAGAGACTTCTCCTTCTTTGGCACATTATGGGCCTCTGGCCAGAACCCCTATTCTACTACAACATACCGGGTAAGATATACTCAAAGCCACATAATCAGACATTAGTGGTCAGTCTTTTAGTTTTGAACAAAACTACAGCCGATAGATGGTTAGAGAGAGAAATAGAATTTTAATAAAAACAATGTGTCTTGGTTAACACCAGACCTAATTAGGGGCCCGATTCTTAATGAAAGTCACAAAAGTGCACCCATAGTAGATGCATTTGCATTAGTGGTTTTCATTGACTCACAAGAATTTGCAGAAGTAGACTAGGAAGTCGTACTCCTAGAAAATATTTGTGAACTGCATTTTAGTACTAGCATATATGCATGTGTAGATTTCCTTGTGTGGAAATCTATTGAGCATTTACAAGTTCACTTTCCTTCCAACCACTTTTTCCCAACCCTGGAAGCACTTCTACTTCTGCCCTTGTCAGGAGTAAATTTCCAACCTTTCTCAGTATGGGAAAAGATTAAAGAAGAACTGGTGAAAATCCTTAAAACATTCTAGCCCTGGAAGTATTGCTTACTACGTCCTCCAGCCCCAGTATGTAGATCTGCAGAAAGGTGGCAAAATAAGGAAATTGCTACAGTAGGGCTTGAAATTGCTAGTATTCAAGCCCTACTATAGTATTAGCCCTGGCATAATCAGAGAAGCTATTAACATAGCTCTTACATAATGATATTACTGACATAATTTGTAGCCGCACTACATGGCACCAAAGGGACAAGTAGATCTTTTTACAAGACAAGTAGATTTTTGAAGCAACCTGTCCCATGAGGAAATAGATATTTTATTAAATTTCACACCTCTGATCACACAACCTTTCAAAACCAAACAGAAGTTTCAACTGAAGCTCATCAATACACTCTTCAAATACTCCCTGTTCCAGACATTTGCAGACAAACAACTATCGCAACCATGAAGCACTCCATTCACAAAAACATGGCTCACCCCCACATCCTTGTAAGAGTTAGACAGCCATCCTTCTTAGCCTAGGCTAGATAATTCATTCTGCGGACCACATACCTAAGAAAAGAGGAGACCCCACCTTCATCCACAAGCCCTTCTGGTCCTTCACCATAAGCAAATAAGTAATACTCAACTACATGGAGCTCCTCACACACCACTTCCCAGGCTTTGCAACCAAGTTGACCACCTCATCGACAGGTCTCCTTAAAACAACAAGGAATTGAAAGACAAATTTTCACAACTCCACCACCTTACCCAACCGACACACCCACATCACCACACTTGGAGACTTACACCCCAAGACAATTGAAACATTAGCCAGTCTCCTCAACCTCATTAATAAATGTAATTGTCAAAAATTCAGCACTGTGCTCAATTTTGAATCTTACTGTAAATCTTCTAGTTTTAGCTTTCAAATGCCGTGAGCCACTCATTGTATATATGCATGTTTAAAATTATAATATCCCTAACACATTTTGAGTAATTCACTCTATCAGGGGTCTCCATTAAGCAAAAGAGTCAAGGTCAGAGAATTTTGACTAAACCAAGCTACAGAATCAAAAAACATTTAAATGCAAGACTGATTGAAAATCAATATTCAAGTCATTACCCCTCGAATTTACATCTGCACTATTTGTGATCATACCCAGAGGCAATAAAATCAAATAAATGATTCTTCAACACTTATATACATCATACTAACAAAACCGTAACTAAGCAAAAACAGCAATTTTAATATGTCTGTCAACATACCAAAAAGTTCTATTTTCATTTTCTCTCAAATCAATCCCCAAGGAAAAACGTCTGTGGTTTTGACTCATTAGCATGTAAAATATATTTTTATCTAAACCATCATATATTCCCTGTCGCACCAAGTCCGCCATATCCACTAGCATGATCGGGGTGTGAGAAAACCCACTGTGCTTAGCAAAGTTCTTTGCTTGCCGGCTCCTCCTGACAAACAGAGGGACTAACTAGGAAAGTAGTAGTTTGAAAGGTATCCTCTAGTGTCTGTGAACAGCAAACAGTGACTGACAGCGCCTTCCATAGCTTCAAACCCCCCCCCCCCAATTGCCCATATGTTAGGCGCTACCTTTTATTTATGTATATAAAGGTGCGTTTCTGTCACAAACAGAATACTGTTGGTGAATTATGTCATTATGTATGAAGTCACAGATTCATCTTGGAACTGCTAGATTTGCTGGTTTACTTACTGACCTAAAGCAATAACCAAAGTCTAGACCCAGCATTACAAGTAAACCTTGTACATGATTTTCTTCTTAAAGAAGCTCACACTTCAGCAATATTCAATTATAAATGACAACTGTAATCAATGTTATCATTCATGCCCTTGGTATAAACAAAGTCTAACATTTTAACTCAAAACAGCTCTCTTTATAATAGACTTTTCACTCTTATACCTCCTTACAACATCTTCGGTGTTACCTCAAAAATCTTGAACCCAACTTTCGATACATTGTGTTCTTTCTCATCGAAATGAGCAGCTACCCCTGTTTTTTTGTTTATTCTTTTGCACATTTATGTAACGTTTTTATTTTGCTCTCAGTTTTCCCAACATATTCAAGTTCACTGAGACATTAGATGTAATATTTTTTTCTCCAATAAAAATATTTGAAAACAAGAAAAAGATGCAATAGAATTCAGGAGTGTGGAATTTAACAAAATATCTACTTGTCCATGGGTCAGGCTGCGTCCTAAATCTACTTGTCCTGTTAAAAAAAAAAAATCACTTGTTCCTTTAGTGCCAATTAGTGCAGCGACAAATTATGGCAGCAATTTTATTATATAATAGCTCTGATAATAGCCTCTCTGATTATGTCAGGACTCATGCAATAGTACAGGGTGAATACTACCAATTTCCCTTTGCCACCTTTTCACAGATCACATACTGGGGCCGGAAGTAGCAGTGAACAATAGTTTCAGGGATGGAATGCCCATATGTACATGTGCAAACCTACTACCTTGCATGTTAGGAGATTTGCACCAGCTCTTTTTTGGTCTTTTGCCATACTGATAAAGGTTGAAAATTTACTCCTGACAAGTGCAGAAGTAAAACTTCTCCCAGTGTTGGGAACAACAATGGTTGGCTGAAAGTAAACTTCTAAACACTCAACAGATATTCGTGTGAGCAAATCTAAGCATGCTTAGTTGCTTGTGCTAAAATGTAGTTCACAAATATTTTCCAGGAGTACAATTTCCTGGTCTACTTCTGTAAATTCTTGTGAATTCAGAAAAGCTATAAATCTGCACTAATGCATGGACATATACCATGGGTGCACTTTTGGGACTTTCTTTAGGAATTGGGCCCCTAAATAGGTTTTTATTAAAATTCTATTGCTGGATTCGCCATGAGTGACAGCATTCTGCTATTTCACAAGGAGCATATCTGCACACAAAGTAGTTTTGTTTAGTGCCAGGGACTTCTGAGCAATGTGTGCTTTTTGAGACCAAAAATAGTTTTTTCCTTTTTGCCAATGTGTGTTATAAAGGTGCCAGCCCGGCAGCTTCCACAACAAAGTTTTACCAAAACCATGTCAAAACAAGACACACATTGGCGAAAACAAAAGGCCGACCATCAATGTCAGACCTACTGGCTTTGCCGATGCTTGTTTATTTTTATGTTTCCCATAATCTTGTTAAATATGATTAGACTGATTTTTCATTATGATTTTTTTTAGCAGGCATCAACACATTTCACTAAAGTATGCTTTAAAGAAATGGTACCTAACATTTCACAGTAGATTAGCAAAACCTCTCTTTCCTGGTAGCATTTTTGTGAACATTTTATTTAGAAAGCTAATAAGCAGACTTGCTTTCAAGCTTCTTAAAATATTTGCATATGATCAGAGAGCATTCTGGGAACATTATACATAGTTTTATATTGTTAAACTTGGCAAACGCCTGTACGCATTTACATATTGGACCCAATCTCAGTGCAGAACGAGCTTACAACATTTCCATAAAGCGTTCATCCTAATAATAAAGGGGTTGCATAAATGAACCATAAGTACAAGAATACAAGTTCGAACACCATTAACTTATGGACACAAATATTACTCTAGCTGCAGACAATGTCCTTCCCTCATCCATTATGGGGTACTGTAAATTGGCAGCCAAAGGGTTTGTGCTGCAGGGGGTGGGGCCTACTTGCCCTTAGGACAAAAAAAAACATGAAAACTTGTAGTGGTTGATCCCAAACAACAGGTCATGGGCTTCGGGCTATATAAATTCCATATTCCGGATAAAAGCAGTACTTGGTGTCACAGGAAGGAAAATATTCTTGTGTGTTTTTCCCCCAGTGTCTGAACGATAAAGATGACCTTTTATGATATGTCTGCAGCTTAAACAACTGTAATAAGGAACTGTTGAACGAGTTACTTACCTTCGGTAACGACTTTTCTGGTGGATACATTAGCTACCTGTGGATTCCTCACCTAATGAATACTCCCATGGCGCCAGCATTCGACGGAAATCTTCTTACTAGTCTCTGCACGTCGACGAGGACGTCACTCTAGCCCACGCGACGCCGTCTGACGTCATACAGGCAATAAGAGGTCCTCGACGACGTGCGGACGTCAGTACCAATCATTTTTTACGTGCATGAGAACAACCAGGCAATGCAATGAAAGAGCAAGGCAACATCCCATTACATTGTAAAAATACACAACATTGCATGAATAACTGTAAATCTTTTATATATATATATAACTCTCTCTTTTTTTAAAAATATATACACATCAAGTATATACACAAAGATATATACATATATATAAATATAATATATATACAACATCTATTGCACCCTCAAAGACCAAGAGGAGCGTACTCAAGGATTACTTGGTAAGACCAGAAAGGCAACGGGGAGGTGGGGGACACCGTGAGGAATCCACAGGTAGCTAATGTATCCACCAGAAAAGTCGTTACCGAAGGTAAGTAACTCGTTCTTCTGATGGATACAACTACCTGTGGATTCCTCACCTAATGAATAGAGTCCCAAAGCAGTACCACGCCCGGCGGTGGGTGCCTAAATGGTCAAACCAAGAAATCCTGCAGCACTGACCGTGCAAAATGGCCGTCCCTTCTAACCTCAGAATCCAAACAGTAATGTTTTGCAAAAGTGTGAAGGGACGACCAAGTTGCGGCCTTGCAGATGTCGACCACAGGAACACCTCTGGCCAAGGCCGAAGTGGCCGACTTAGCTCTGGTGGAATGAGCTCTAATGCCCTCAGGAGGATCCTTCTTTGCCAAAGAGTAACAGATTTTAATGCAAAGAACAACCCACCTGGATAGTGTTCTCTTGTGGACTGCCTTTCCTCTCCTCTTGCCCACGTATCCAATAAACAGCTGATCCTCCAGCCTGAAATCCTTTGTTCTATCAATAAAGAAGCTCAACGCTCTCTTTGGGTCCAGACGAACGAGTTACTTACCTTCGGTAACGACTTTTCTGGTGGATACATTAGCTACCTGTGGATTCCTCACCTCATGAATACTCCCATGGCGCCAGCATTCTACGGAAATCTTCTTACTAGTCTCTGCACGTCGACGAGGACGTCACTGTCTCGCACGCGACGCCGTCTGACGTCATACAGGCAATAAGAGGTCCTCGACGACGTGCGGACGTCAGTACCAATCATTTTTTACGTGCATGAGAACAACCAGGCAATGCAATGAAAGAACAAAGCAACATCCATTATATTGTAAAAATACACCACATTGTATGAATAACTGTAAATCTTTTTTATGTACATATATATATATATATATATATATATATAAAACTCTTTCTTTTAAAAATATATACACACACCAAGTATATACATAAAGATATATACACATATACCCATATATATATATAAATATATTATATATATACATCTATTGCACCCTCAAAGATCAAGAGGAGCGCACTCAAGGATTACTTGGCAAGACCATAAAGGCAACGGGGAGGCGGGTGGGACCGTGAGGAATCCACAGGTAGCTAATGTATCCACCAGAAAAGTCGTTACCGAAGGTAAGTAACTCGTTCTTCTGATGGATACAACTACCTGTGGATTCCTCACCTCATGAATAGAGTCCCAAAGCAGTACCACGCCCGGCGATGGGTGCCTAAATGGTCAAACCAAGAAATCCTGCAGCACTGACCGTGCAAAATGGCCGTCCCTTCTAACCTCAGAATCTAAACAGTAATGTTTTGCAAAAGTGTGAAGGGACGACCAAGTTGCGGCCTTGCAGATGTCGACCACAGGAACACCTCTGGCTAAGGCCGAAGTGGCCGACTTAGCTCTGGTGGAATGAGCTCTAATGCCCTCAGGAGGATCCTTCTTTGCCAAAGAGTAACATATTTTAATGCAAAGAACAACCCACCTGGATAGTGTTCTCTTGTGGACTGCCTTTCCTCTCCTCTTGCCCACGTATCCAATAAACAGCTGATCCTCCAGCCTGAAATCCTTTGTTCTATTGATAAAGAAGCTCAACGCTCTCTTTGGATCCAGACGGTGCAGTCTTTCTTCCTCTTTGGAAGGATGAGGCGGAGGATAGAACGTGGACAAAGTAATTGCCTGAGCCAAATGGAAGGGTGAAACAACCTTCGGGAGGAAAGCAGCCTTGGTCCTCAACACCACCTTATCCCCATAAAAAGTTGTATAAGGGGGTTTTACTGATAAGGCCTGCAACTCACTCACTCTCCTTGCTGATGTTATAGCTATCAGGAAGACTGTTTTTAAAAACAAATACCTTAAGGGGCAAGAATGCATAGGTTCAAAAGGGGACCCCATAAGGAAAGTCAGGACTAAGGACAAATCCCATTGCGGCATAACGAATGGCTTTGGAGGATATTGATTTAGAAGACCTTTCAAGAATCTGATAACAATAGGGGATTTAAATAAAGATGGTTGGTCTGGAAGACATATGAAGGCTGACAAGGCCGATAAATAACCTTTAATGGTAGCCACTGCACAACCTTTCTGCGCCAGAGATAGAGCAAAAGACAAAACGTCCGATAGATGAGCTTGTAAAGGATCAATCTGCCTCTCTCCACACCACGCAACAAATTTAGACCACCTATTAGCGTAGATAGATTTAGTGGAGTGTCGCCTGGCCGCTAATATAACATCCACTACCTCAGGCGGGAGAGAGAAGGAACTCAGGTTGCCCCGTTCAATCTCCAGGCATGTAGGTGCAGACTCTGGAGGTTGGGGTGTAGAACCTGCCCCTGCGACTGCGAGAGGAGGTCTGCCCTGAAAGGGAGACGGAGCGGCGGGCACGTTGAGAGTTGGAGAAGGTCGGAGTACCACACCCTCCTTGGCCAATCCGGAGCTATTACGATTACTAGAGCCCGGTCTTGGCGAATCTTCCTCAATACTCGAGGAATCAAGGGTATGGGAGGAAACGCGTAAAGCAACTGGCCGCACCAGGTCATTTGAAACGCGTCCCCCAATGCTTCCTGCATCGGATACTGAAGGCTGCAGAACAACGGACAATGCGCGTTCTCTCGAGTGGCGAACAGATCTACCCGAGGAAACCCCCACTTCTGGAAGATTAAACGGACTTGATCTGGATGGAGACGCCACTCGTGGTCTGCCGAGAAGTGGCGACTGAGACTGTCCGCACGCACGTTCAAGACTCCGGCCAGATGGTTTGCTATCAAGCAAATCCGATGGTCCTTTGCCCAGGACCATAGTCGAAGAGCTTCTCTGCAGAGAAGGTACGACCCCACTCCTCCCTGCTTGTTTATGTACCACATCGTGGTAGTATTGTCCGTTAGGACCTGTACCGACTGACCACGAAGGGAAGGGAGGAAGGCCTTGAGAGCCAGACGTACAGCCCGTAACTCTAACAGATTGATGTGAAAAATCTGTTCCTCTGGAGACCAAAGACCTTTGATCTCCAGATCCCCCAGATGAGCTCCCCACCCTAGAGTGGAAGCATCCGTTATGACTGTGGCCACTGGTGGCGACTGCTGGAACGGTTTTCCTTGTGAAAGATTGTTGCTTGCAATCCACCACTTCAAATCCACAGCAGCATCTCTGGAGATCTTGACAGTACCCTCTAGATCCCCTCTGTGTTGAGACCACTGCCTTCGGAGGCACCACTGAAGAGCCCTCATGTGCCAGCGAGCATGCGTGACCAACAGAATGCAGGAGGCAAAAAGACCGAGCAGACGAAGGACCTTGAGGACTGGAACTACCGCTCCGTTTCGAAACATTGGAACCAAATCCTGAATATCTTGAATCCGCTGAGGCGGAGGAAAGGCCCGACCCAATGTCGTATCCAGTACTGCCCCTATGAACAGGAGGCGCTGAGAGGGCTCCAGGTGAGATTTGGGCTTGTTCACCGAAAAGCCCAGGTCGAACAACAACTGGGTTGTTGACTGCAGATGACGCAACACAAGCTCCGGGGACTTGGCTTTGATCAACCAATCGTCCAAGTAAGGGAATACTGCTATCCCCTTCCTTCTGAGCTCTGCCGCAACCACCGACATCACCTTCGTGAAGACTCGAGGTGCTGAAGTAAGACCAAACGGAAGGACCGCAAACTGGTAGTGTTGCGATCCCACCACAAACCGGAGATACTTCCTGTGTGACTTGAGTATCGGGATATGAAAGTAAGCATCCTGCAAGTCGACAGACACCATCCAGTCTTCCATGTTCAACGCCAAAAGCACCTGTGCTAGGGTCAGCATCTTGAACTTTTCCTGCTTGAGGAACCAATTCAAGATCCTCAGGTCCAGAATTGGTCTCAAACGACCATCCTTCTTGGGAATCAGGAAATACCTTGAGTAAACTCCTTGACCCCTTTCCTGCTCCGGGACCAACTCCACCGCGCCCTTTAAAAGGAGGACTTCCACCTCCTGTTCTAGCAACAGGAGGTGTTCTTGTGAACAATACGAAGGGCGGGGCGGGATGAGGGGCGGAAACTCCCGAAAGGGAAGGGTGTAGCCTTTTCCCACAACACTGAGAACCCAAGTGTCCGACGTAACAGTCTCCCATTTGGTGAGAAAATGCTGTAATCTTCCCCCTACAGGAGAGGAGTGAGTGGGAAATGGTGGAAGCCTAAGGCTGCTTCCCCTGCTGCACCCCGCCAGAGGATGAGGAAGAGGCAGAGTGCTGCTGAGAGGCTCCCCTGGTGCGGACCCTACCCCTCCCCCTAAAAGATCTATAGGGGTGGGAAGAGGCAGGTTGCTGATATCTTCCCCGAAAGGAAGAGGAGGAAGAGCCACGCCCAAATCCACGAAACCTCCTGAAGAATCTGGAAGAGGCCGTGGAAGAAGGAGCTTGGAGTCCCAACGACTTAGCCGTGGCCCTGCTCTCCTTAAAGCGTTCCAAGGCCGAATCAGCCTTAGCCCCAAACAGTTTGTCCCCATCAAACGGGAGATCCAACAATGTGGACTGTACATCTGCCGAAAAGCCCGAGTTACGTAGCCAGGCCTGTCTCCTTTCCACCACAGTTGTGCCCATTGCTCTGGCTACCGAGTCGGTGGTATCCAGTCCCGTCTGGATAATTTGGGTCGCAGCAGCCTGGGCATCAGAGACAAGATCCAAAAGACCCTGGGGAAGCTCTGTAAACGAAGAGGAGATGTCATCCATCAGAGCATGAATATACCTCCCCAGGATACAGGTCGCATTAGTGGCTTTTAACGCCAGACTGCAGGACGAAAAAATCTTCTTCGACTGCGCCTCTAGCTTTTTTGAGTCTCTGTCCCCAGGCACCGTCGGGAAAGAACCAGGCGCTGATTTGGACGAACAGGAGGCCTGCACAACCAAGCTCTCCGGCGTAGGGTGCCTAGATAGGAAACCAGGATCAGTTGGAGCCGTCCGATACCTCCTGGCCACGGCTCTGTGAACTGCTGGGGAAGATGCCGGCTTCTTCCACACCTCTAAAACCGGATCCAGCAGAGCGTCATTAAAAGGTAATAGAGGCTCCGCCGCGGCTGAGGCCGGATGCAACACCTCTGTCAAAAGGTTTTGTTTCGCCTCCACCACCGGCAAAGGCAGGTCCAAAAAACTAGCTGCCTTCCGTACCACTGTATGAAAGGAAGCAGCTTCCTCGGTATATTCCCCCGGGGACGAAAGGTCCCACTCAGGGGAAGTGTCCAGCCCACTGGCCGACTCCAGTCCACGCAGCCCATCACCCGAGTCCTCTAGCTCTCCTTCCTCTAGGGCTCGTTGGTACTCCTGCTCCTCTAGTACCCGGAGAGCACGCCTCCTTGAATGCAGTCGTTGCTCAATCCGCGGAGTCGACAACACCTCCGCCGAAGTCGGAGATCGGCGCCGATCTTCCGAAGCCACCGACGCCTCATCCGGCGCCACAGGTAACTTCGGCGCCGACTGAAGAGCAGATGAAACGGATGGACCCACCGGAGTCACAGGCCGAAATCTCGACGTCGACGGGATGGAAATCCCTGGGGCCAATCCCTCCGAAGCCATCGGAGCGGCCACCGGCGCCGACACTGGCGCCGAGCCCACGTTCCCAAACGGGAGAAAGGGCATAAAGGGTGCCGGCCGAAGAGGCGCAGGATCACCCAAAGAAAAGGCCAAAGGCCCAGCCGGAGCACCCCCTGGAGCCATCTGTTGGAAGATGGCATACATCGCATTCAAGAATGCGGAACTATCGGCTCCAGGGGTGGGAAAAGCCGGATACTGGGGTGCCTGACTCGGAGGCGACCCCGACGCCGGCCTCGGCGTCTGCGCCGGAGAAAACACCTGAGGCTCCAATACCTCAATCACCGACGCCTGTCCAGGCGAAGTTGGAGACGTCGGAGAGAGCAACGGCGTCGAAGGATGCGGCGTCACCGTGGGGCTGACCTCCCATGTCCTCCGGCGCCGATCCGGAGACCTGGAACGAGCCTCCCTTGAATGACGCCGAGATTCTCTACGGCGCCGGGAGTCTCGATGACGCCGATGTCTTGGAGAAGACTTTTTCTTGTGATGCTTCTCCTTTGACTTGGCCATAAACAGCTTCGCCTCGCGTTCTTTAATGGCCTTCGGATTCATGTGCTGACACGAATCACAAGTCGAGACGTCGTGGTCGGAGCTCAAACACCAAAGGCAATCGGAATGAGGATCCGTCACCGACATCTTGCCTCCACACTCACGACAAGGCTTAAATCCAGACTTTCTCTGCGACATTATTTCCACAGAGAAAGAGTACGCAGCAAGATATACACTGTAACCGCAAGAGTAACAGTTGCTCCCTCGAAGATAACCGTTTCGAATGCACGGAAAAAAGGGAACTGACGTCCGCACGTCGTCGAGGACCTCTTATTGCCTGTATGACGTCAGACGGCGTCGCGTGCGAGACAGTGACGTCCTCGTCGACGTGCAGAGACTAGTAAGAAGATTTCCGTAGAATGCTGGCGCCATGGGAGTATTCATGAGGTGAGGAATCCACAGGTAGTTGTATCCATCAGAAGGTGCAGTCTTTCTTCCTCTTTGGAAGGATGAGGCGGAGGATAGAACGTGGACAAAGTAATTGCCTGAGCCAAATGGAAGGGTGAAACAACCTTCGGGAGGAAAGCAGCCTTGGTCCTCAACACCACCTTATCCCCATAAAAAGTTGTATAAGGGGGCTTTACTGATAAGGCCTGCAACTCACTCACTCTCCTTGCTGATGTTATAGCTATCAGGAAGACTGTTTTTAAAACCAAATACCTTAAGGGGCAAGAATGCATAGGTTCAAAAGGGGACCCAATAAGGAAAGTCAGGACCAAGGACAAATCCCATTGCGGCATAACGAATGGCTTTGGAGGATATTTATTTAGAAGACCTTTCAAGAATCTGATAACAATAGGGGATTTAAATAAAGATGGTTGGTCTGGAAGACATATGAAGGCTGACAAGGCCGATAAATAACCCTTAATGGTAGCCACTGCACAACCTTTCTGCGCTAGAGACAGAGCAAAAGACAAAACGTCCGATAGATGAGAATGCAAAGGATCAATCTGCCTCTCTCCACACCACGCAACAAATTTAGACCACCTATTAGCGTAGATAGATTTAGTGGAGTGTCGCCTGGCCGCTAATATAACATCCACTACCTCAGGCGAGAGAGAGAAGGAACTCAGGTTGCCCCGTTCAATCTCCAGGCATGTAGGTGCAGACTCTGGAGGTTGGGGTGTAGAACCTGCCCCTGCGACTGCGAGAGGAGGTCTGCCCTGAAAGGGAGACGGAGCGGAGGGCACATTGAGAGTTGGAGAAGGTCGGAGTACCATACCCTCCTTGGCCAATCCGGAGCTATTAGGATGACTAGAGCCCGGTCCTGGCGAATCTTCCTCAATACTCGAGGAATCAAGGGTATGGGAGGAAACGCGTAAAGCAACTGGCCACACCAGGTTATTTGAAACGCGTCCCCCAACGCTCCCTGCATCGGATACTGGAGGCTGCAGAACAACGGACAATGCGCGTTCTCTCGAGTGGCAAACAGATCTACCCGAGGAAACCCCCACCTCTGGAAGATTAACCGGACTTGATCTGGATGGAGACGCCACTCGTGGTCTGCCGAGAAATGGCGACTGAGACTGTCCGCACGCACGTTCAAGACTCCGGCCAGATGGTTTGCTATCAAGCAAATCTGATGGTCCTTTGCCCAGGACCATAGTCGAAGAGCTTCTCTGCAGAGAAGGTACGACCCCACTCCTCCCTGCTTGTTTATGTACCACATCGTGGTAGTATTGTCCGTTAGGACCTGTACCGACTGACCACGAAGGGAAGGGAGGAAGGCCTTGAGAGCCAGACGTACAGCCCGTAACTCTAACAGATTGATGTGAAACATCTGTCCCTCTGGAGACCAAAGACCTTTGATCTCCAGATCCCCCAGATGAGCTCCCCACCCTAGAGTGGAAGCATCCGTTATGACTGTGGCCACTGGTGGCGACTGCTGGAACGGCTTTCCTTGTGAAAGATTGTTGCTTGCAATCCACCACTTCAAATCCACAGCAGCATCTCTGGAGATCTTGACAGTACCCTCTAGATCCCCTTTGTGTTGAGACCACTGCCTTCGGAGGCACCACTGAAGAGCCCTCATGTGCCAGCGAGCATGCGTGACCAACAGAATGCAGGAGGCAAACAGACCGAGCAGACGAAGGACCTTGAGGACTGGAACTACCGCTCCATTTTGAAACATTGGAACCAAATCCTGAATATCTTGAATCCGCTGAGGCGGAGGAAAGGCCCGACCCAATGTTGTATCCAGTACTGCCCCTATGAACAGGAGGCGCTGAGAGGGCTCTAGGTGAGATTTGGGCTCGTTCACCGAAAAACCCAGGTCGAACAACAACTGGGTTGTTGACTGCAGATGATGCGACACAAGCTCCGGGGACTTGGCTTTGATCAACCAGTCGTCCAAGTAAGGGAATACTGCTATCCCCTTCCTTCTGAGTTCTGCCGCAACCACCGACATCACCTTTGTGAAGACTCGAGGTGCTGAAGTAAGACCAAACGGAAGGACCGCAAACTGATAGTGTTGCGATCCCACCACAAACCGGAGATACTTCCTGTGTGACTTGAGTATCGGGATATGAAAGTAAGCATCCTGCAAGTCGACAGACACCATCCAGTCTTCCTTGTTCAACGCCAAAAGCACCTGTGCTAGGGTCAGCATCTTGAACTTTTCCTGCTTGAGGAACCAATTCAAGATCCTCAGGTCCAGAATTGGTCTCAAACGACCATCCTTCTTGGGAATCAGGAAATACCTTGAGTAACATCCTCGACCCCTTTCCTGCTCTGGGACCAACTCCACCGCGCCCTTGGAAAGGAGGGCTTGTACCTCCTGTTCTAGCAACAGGAGGTGTTCTTCTGAACAATAAGAAGGGCGGGGCGGGATGAGGGGCGGGAACTCCCGAAAGGGAAGGGTGTAGCCTTTTCCCACAATACTGAGAACCCAAGTGTCCGTTGTAACAGTCTTCCATTTGGTGAGAAAATGCTGTAATCTTCCCCCTACAGGAGAGGAGTGAGTGGGAAATGGTGGAAGCCTAAGGCTGCTTCCCCTGCTGCACCCCGCCAGAGGATGAGGAAGAGGCAGAGTGCTGCTGAGAGGCTCCTCTGGTGCGGACCCTACCTCTCCCCCTGAAAGATCTATAGGGATGGGAAGAGGCAGGTTGCTGATATCTCCCCCGAAAGGAAGAGGAGGAAGAGCCACGCCCAAATCCACGAAACCTCCTGAAAAATCTGGAAGAGGCCGGGGAAGAAGGAGCTTGGAGCCCTAACGACTTTGCCGTGGCCCTGCTTTCCTTAAAACGTTCCAAGGCCGAATCAGCCTTGGCTCCAAACAGTTTGTCCCCATCAAACGGGAGATCCAACAATGTGGACTGTACATCTGCAGAAAAGCCAGAGTTACGGAGCCAGGCCTGTCTCCTTGCCACCACAGTTGTGCCCATTGCTCTGGCTACCGAGTCGGTGGTATCCAGTCCCGTCTGGATAATCTGGGTCGCAGCAGCCTGGGCATTTGAGACAAGATCCAAAAGACCCTGGGGAAGCTCTGTAAACGATGAGGAAATGTCATCCATCAGAGCATGAATATACCTCCCCAGGATACAGGTTGCATTGGTGGCTTTTAACGCCAGACTGCAGGCCGAAAAAATATTCTTGGACTGCGCCTCTAGTTTCTTTGAATCTCTGTCCCCAGGCACCGTCGGGAAAGAACCAGGCGCTGACTTGGATGAACAGGAGGCCTGCACCACCAAGCTCTCCGGCGTAGGGTGTCTAGATAGAAAACCAGGGTCAGTCGGAGCCGCCCGATACCTCCTGGCCACGGCTCTGTGAACTGCTGGGGAAGATGCCGGCCTCTTCCACACCTCTAACACCGGATCCAGCAGAGCGTCATTAAATGGCAACAGAGGCTCCGCCGCAGCTGAGGCCGGATGTAGCACCTCTGTTAAAAGGTTTTGTTTAGCCTCCACCACCGGCAAAGGCAGGTCCAAAAAACTAGCTGCCTTCCGTACCACTGCATGAAAGGAAGCAGCCTCCTCAATATATTCCCCCGGGGACGAAAGATCCCACTCAGGGGAAGTGTCCAGCCCACTGGCCGACTCCAGTCCACGCAGCCCATCACCCGAGTCCTCTAGCTCTCCTTCCTCCAGGGCTCGTTGGTACTCCTGCTCTTCTAATACACGGAGAGCACGTCTCCTCGAATGAAGTCGTTGTTCAATACGCGGAGTCGACAATGCCTCCGCCGAAGTCGAAGATCGGCGCCGATCTTCAGAAGCCACCGACGCCGCGTCCGGCGCCACAGGTAACTTCGGCGCCGACGAAAGAGCAGCTGAAGCAGATGGACCCACCGGAGTCACAGGCCAAAATCCCGACGTCGACGGGATGGAAATCCCCGGGGCCAATCCTTCTGAAGTCACCGGAGCGGCCACCGGCGCCGACACTGGCGCCGAGCCCACGTTCCCAAAAGGGAGAAAGGGCATAAAGGGTGCCGGCCGAAGAGGCGCAGGATCACCCAAAGAAAAGGCCAAAGGCCCAGCCGGAGCACCCCCTGGAGCCATCTGTTGGAAGATGGCATACATCGCATTCAAGAATGCGGAACTATCGGCTCCAGGGGTGGGAAAAGCCGGATACTGAGGTGCCTGTCTCGGAGGCGACCCCGACGCCGGCCTCGACGTCTGCGCCGGAGAAAACACCTGAGGCTCCAATACCTCAATCACCGACGCCTGTCCAGGTGAAGTTGGAGACGCCGGAGAGGGCAACGGCGTCGAAGGATGCGGCGTAACCGTGGGACTGATCTCCCATGTCCTTCGGCGCCGATCCGAAGACCTGGAACAAGTCTCCTTCGAATGACGCCGAGATTCTCTACGGCGCCGGGAGTCTCGATGACGCCGATGTCTTGGAGAAGAAGACTTCTTGTGATGCTTCTCCTTCGATTTTGCCATAAATAGCTTCGCCTCACGTTCTTTGAGGGCCTTTGGATTCATGTGCTGGCATGAATCACAAGTCGAGACGTCGTGGTCGGAGCTCAAACACCAAAGGCAATCGGAATGAGGATCCGTCACCGACATCTTGCCTCCACACTCACGACAAGGCTTAAATCCAGACTTTCTCTGCGACATTATTACCACAGCGAAAGACTACGCAGCAAAAATACACTATAACCACAAAAGTAACAGTTGCTCCCTCGAAGATAACCGTTTCGAATGCACGGAAAAAAGGGAACTGACGTCCGCACGTCGTCGAGGACCTCTTATTGCCTGTATGACGTCAGACGGCGTCGCGTGGGCTAGAGTGACGTCCTCGTCGACGTGCAGAGACTAGTAAGAAGATTTCCGTTGAATGCTGGCGCCATGGGAGTATTCATTAGGTGAGGAATCCACAGGTAGTTGTATCCATCAGAATCTAGACGTTTTCCTTCTACGTACCAGAGTTCTGTTAACATTTCTACGTTTTGCATACCCCATCTTGCACACAAATCCCACTCCAAAAATATACATTTTTTGTCAGTTTCTCATACATATCTCCTAGTGTTCGTATATACTGGTCTAGAATGTTTTTGCTTTTGATTATTTTCAAATCAAACTGATTTCTTGTTTTGTTTTTCTTTCACTAATGCGGTCCGTTGGACTTTGTCGACTCTTCTAAATGCATGACTGAGTATTAAGTGCATGATTATTTGGAGAGTACATGCTCTTAAATTGATTTTTTTTGCCACATTCCTTTTCTTTATTTAGAAATGCTCCGATTTAGAATTAACATGTTTAATGCTGAATAATTGTGAGTGCGGAAGATTTTCTTTATTTCCATGAGTGAAATGAATAATAATGAAACATTGCTACAAGCACTGTTTGGTGTACAACTGTATTCCAACCCTGTTCATCGTGCATGATTTAAAAATCCAAGAACTCGATGCTTGTTTTGTAAATTTCTTAAGTAGAGGTATTGTTTGCATTGTTTTATCAGATGTTCCCACATGACAATAGCACCTTTCAGTCTGGTTTGTTCCTAGTGGGCTGAGGGCTAGGGGTGGTGCTTACAGACGAGAGGCCATCACCCCCACGGCTCCATTCCCCCCGCCTGCAGTGTTGGGCTGGTGTGAACACTGCGAGGACGTACTGTAGTTTCCAGTCGTGCCCTGAAGATGCATAAAACGAAAACAGCCAAAAAGCAACCCAGAGCTGGAGGGTAAGGCTGTGTGCTAAGCAAAAATAGAACAAAGAGGCGAAGGAATAGTTGTCTTAAGAGGTCACTATGTCCATATCAATGAGGAAGATGGAGCATCGATACACATCTGTCCGTGTGTCGATTGCGTTAGGAAAGCGGTCAATCAGACATTGATTTTCATCCATCACAGGCCAGGCCCACAGTAACATGACAGTTCACACCTCAGGCTCACATTCACGTCTCCCCACATCAAAAGCCCACTCAGCAGCACAAACGTCACGCTCCTGGGGTAGAAGCACGCATCCTATATGTGTGAACACTTCAATGGAGACCAGCTCAAAGCCAGCACCGCCCCCGGCCGCTCCTGCATCCCAAGGCCTTCAAAGACCCGCATCAGGGAACAAAGCAGCTTCCGGAACAAGAGGACGCGGTGGTGTTTACATGAGCATCGTTTAGAAATATTCTCCAGAGGTCTGGGGATTTTACTAGAAAGAAATATGGAGCTAAAATAAGTTGTGCTCTTTGAATGATACTCTCGCCTGCATTAGATACCAAACTATAGATACAGAGACAGACGACGGGAAAAGGAACAGATGAATAAAAGGTCACATTCTATCAAAACCCAGAGCATCGGGTGCACCGTGCTTCGACAGGCAATAATCACAAAAATAACCTTTATTCATCCGGACAATATCCTTTTATAGAATTTTGCCTCCCCAGTTGCGCTTCTTACAGTGTATTTTAGTGAAATGCTCAGAAGTCCTCTTGGCTCAGTGCACAGAATAGAGAAACCCTTCACAATATGCAGGAATTACATTCTCAATCTCCTGAGTAGGCATTACGCTGCTGATGCTTGCGCATAGGGTCACTGAAGCGGTGAAGTCCTTGTCCATTGGCCAACATGAACGCAATAGGGGACGCTCCATGACCTTGCTGTCCTGCAGAACTTGACACACACACGTCACTCAACCGTCCACCATTACCATTTAAGACCACATGGGCCGAGCAGAATACATGTCCCTCAATAGGGTCCCCACAGGCCAGCTCATAGTGAGAGCGATATCGCCTTTCAGGAGTTTTACATCTACCCTCCAGTGTAGCCATGTACAGAGCTGACAATGGCCAACACCTGATCCCATTACAGCTCCCATTCCTGGAACCCACCCTCTCCAAACAAGAGGGTCCTCTCACCCCACCTCTTCTTCAAAGAAGCTCCTAAAATCTATCAGTTCTCATAAATCTCTTTCCGGCCTAATACCTAGAGCCATCAACTTTGGAACTGGAGAACCAGGTTGGAATCTCAGCATTGGTTCTGTGATTCCGGAACATCACTAAATCTCCCTGTGCCTAAAAAAGGACTAACATTCTGTTACTCATGTGAAATACTCTAACACGTCGGACCACATTTGAGCTATATAAATCCACAAAAAACACAAGCACAAACCACCCTCCACCCCCCAAACTGAGATTACATTGCACCTAATGTGACAGAGTACCTAGTTAAAGCTTGATATACCTGCCAAGCAATAAAGTGCTGTTTTCAATACAAATATTGAACAAAAAGAAATTGTCAACAGTTCGCTTCTTTTGTATGGACACATTTTGCAATTTGTTGACACTGCAAAGAATACTTTTTAATATTCACTTTCATGGTAATCCAATTCTGCTGCGATTCAAACTCAACTCACAACCTACAGATCAAACCAAATGTCCATCGAAACCTTTGGTGTGGGGAATTTTTGTAAAGTTTGCTCCTTACTGTTTGGATTTCCAGGTCTTCCTCCTCTGCAAGTCAGACCTTTATCTGTCTTCAACCTCCTGCTTACAGAGATGCTAACCACATGGCCTGGACTTTGGAAACAGCTTGGATCCCTGTGTGTGTTGGCTGTGCAGTAAACCTCTGGAGTCAAGTCATTCTGACCGTCCAGTAACGCGAGTCAACGCCACTGCTGTGGGAGTATGCCAAAGCATTAAACGTAAGCCTACGAGTCTTGCTATGGACAACTTCTATCAGCTGCCTCTACTGCTGCCCCAGACAAAGTGTGAAGCAGAGAGGTGAGCCCGAGTCTGTGTCAAAAATCAGATATGTCAATAATAAGCATTTCAGAGTAGTAGTTCTAGGTTAATACTCTATAGCTGGTGCAGACAGTACCTGCTCCACAGGTGCGTAACCTGTGGCATGCGAGCCCTGTGGTCCTTGACATCTTCTCCGTGGTCACCAACTAAAACAGAATCTAATACGGACAACTGGTGACCGCAACTAAAGCAACTGTATGCGCTGACAAAAAGAAAGTATACAGTAATAGCAGAACAACAAAGCTATATGTGAGAACCTAGCATATCTCTTTCAGAAACAAAACATTTCGAAAAGCAATGTTCCCACTACATTTTCAATTTCTGCATATTCTGTGTATGAATTAAACATATTTAGTCATTTCTGCATTTGTTAAATGTATACTTTTTCTGTATTTCTGTATATTGCTTAGAGGTTCAAACTTTAAACACTGTTTATGTCGAGGTCCTTGACTTCCAGTAGTGACTCAGTGGGGGTCCACACAAGTCAAAATGTGAAAAAATGAACTAGTCAATCCCTCTATCGGAAGCCTATCCTGACAAATTCTTATCTACAGCAAATCATTCCTTACACACATACAATGCATAAAGAATATTAATATAATCCAATTAGAAAATACCAGAGATGTCTACAGTGCCCAAACCAAAGGTTGTTCACTAAAAAAGTATTTTCTTGCAAACTTAGGAAACATTTCATGAAAACTGTATTATTCATTCATTCATTCATTATTATTCTTTATTCAGTGCAAAAAGACCATAAAAGACATCAAATAAATAAATGACATACAGAATTTCACAGTCATAAAAATTTCTAAAAGCATTGTTAATACATTTTCCGAACACCAAAAGCAGCATGTATAAAATTTAGCACAGCCTGGATTATGTCCATATTTCCCAAATCATGTAAGTGGGAGTAAGCAAGTTGGCTAGTTCTGATACTGTTAGACTGAAATAGCGGACGTAAAAACCTTTTTCTTGGAACAGTATATAAAGTGCAGAAAAGCATAAAGTGTAATGTGCTTTGAGATGTCTTTCCATCGCAGCAACAGGGAGGGAGGATCTTAAACCAGGTTCCAGCAACTGGGAATGCTACCAGATAATGTAAGGTGTTTAGACGTAGTCTTGTGAGTAAAAACCTTTGTCGCTCATGATTAATGATGGTCAAGTACAACTTTGGTTGAGGTTGTTGTGTCTCATAGCTCGTCCGTTGACTCATTAGACTAGAGGCTGGGTCCATATACTGATTTTTCTGCCAGAATATGTCTTTAACCTTCTTAATGTCCTGTCTTGTTAAAGTATCTGGTTTAAGGAAAAAATCTCCTAATCCTAATGATAGGAGAGAAAGATAAACATATCTGAGCCAGGGTATATCTAGAGATCATGACAGAAGGAGTCCTGTATCACCTTTCTATATAGAAGCGTTTCAGGCTTAGTCCAGATTTTTATCCACATTATAAGAGGTTGAAGTTTTATATAGCTAGATATGTATCTTAAACCTACTTCTTTGTGACAGAACTTTGATGGTGTAGATTGGGGGACTGATAGTAGCCTTCTTAGAAATGTATTTTCTATAATCTGGAGCCCTGTGCATTCTGCAAGCCCCCAGACCCTAGCTCCAAATGTCGCGACGGAAAGGCATTTAGAAGTGAAGACAGTCATCATTTCCTTAACAGGTTTATGTCGAAGTCTTCTTGCAAATCTAAAAACAGCTTCAATGGTTTTTTGGAATTGTATTGAGCGTGTATTAACTAAAAACTTCCAGTTAAAATCTACATCAATAGGGACCCCCAGATACGTAAAATGTGGGACCTTAAGTATCTCATGCCCATTTAAAGTAAAAAATTTCGTTTTTGCTAATTTAGGACCACACTTCATAACAAATGACTTGGTTCTGTTAATTTTAAGACCAAGATTCCTCATAAAGGTATTAAAAGCATTCAATAAAATCTGGAGGCCATTCGCTGTCCTTGAAATTAGTACTGCATCATCTGCATATTAAAGTACAGGGATTGGAGAGTTATTAATAACTGCGGAGTCTTTCCCTAATTCGCATAGAAATTTCTCCAGCCCATTTATATATAAGAGAAAGAGGAAAGGGGCAAGAACACAACCCTGTCTGACCCCTTTTTGTGAGGGGAATGTCTCTGTTAGGCCTCCTTCCCGAGAGTAACGGACCCGAGCCTCTGTGCAGGCATGAAGTTTACTGAGTAATATAACTATGTGTTTATCCACGCCCATACCCAGCATTACCTTCCACAATTTCTCCCTGCTGACTGTATCAAAGGCGCAGGAGAGATCCATAAATGCTAAGTGTATACAGCCCCTTTTGGCTTTAGCATATTTCTGGACTATAAGTGTCAAATTAAGAGTTTCTTCGACTGTGCCCACCCCTGGGCGAAAGCCAAATTGTACCTCTGAGAGGGAGTGAGTATCATTCGCCCATTCTTCTAACTTATTTAAAATTACTCGGCCCAAAATTTTGACTGAACTGTCCAACAAAGAGATTGGGCGATAGCACTGAGGGTCTGCCCTGTCTCCCTTCTTGAAAATCGGGAGAATGATCGCTTCTTTCCAAGAGTCTACTAGAGGGCCCGCCACAGCCGATCTCATGACGTTGGTTAGCAGTGGCCCCAGAAGTCTGGAAGTGCTTTATATAAGTCAGCAGGAATTCTGTCTGGACCCGGGGCTTTCTCAGATGGACTATCTTGGATTGCCTGTTTAACATCATCCACACTTATAATGTTACTAAAAGCCAAATTTAGCTGATCATTTCCTGCAGGTTTTGGACAGTTTAGCATTTCTGATTGGATGTTTGTCTCTATGGCGAAAGTTTTTTAAAAATAGTCCACCCAGGTCTTGGCTGGAATGACAGTGTCCATTGGCGTCTCACAGTTATCGCTCAATAGTGAAGAGTTAACCACACGCCAGAATGCAGTTGTATCTTTAAGCTTGCTTGCAGCCATCAGTTCCTCCCACGCAGATTCACTTAGTTCAACTTTCTTTTTGGCAAGAACTTTTTTATAGTTTTTCCTGGCAATCTTATTTGCTTGTAGATCTTTGGGAGATGCATTGATTGTTTTTTTTAACTTGCTTAAAGATGAGGTACATGCGTGGTTAAACCATCTTGGGCCATGGACTTTCTTAGCTCGTCGAGGCTGTAGTTTCTCCGCCATATAGTTTGTCAGAGAGGAGAATGCACGAATGACTTCATGTGGGGCCTTATTTTCATCCAGGGATGTCATAACGTCTGGCCATTTATTCAGAAATACATCTCTAAAAAATGTTTTATTGTTTATCTTCCACCATTTGATTGTAAGCCCTTTTTGGGATGAGAGCTTCATGGCAGGGTGTTGCTTCCCTCTTCTTGAATCATTTATCAGATCTAGATTAATCATAATGGATAAGGAATTGTGATCACTAAAACAGGTCGGGGTAACCCTGAATTGACCTGTAATAGGGGACAGTTCTCTAGAATAAATAATATAATCAATAGTGGTGTGAGTGTCCCCCCTTACAAATGTTGGTATCCCTCTGATAGCGGGTGTGGGAAAGGAAAGGGAGTTTACTGTTATCAAAGAGTTGAGGGCGTTCCCATACGCGGAATGTTTGAAGTGTTGAATGGGAATATCATTCTCGTCCAGGAGTCCACAACAGTCAAGGAGTTCTGACTCGCAGAGATGGGCATTAAAATCACCAACCCAGACTATTCTTGTGTCCTTTTTACTGGATACTGTTACCTTATGTATTAGGGTCTCCAGACTACTGACCACGCTAGTGACTGAGTTATCAAAGGTGTTGTTATAATAGTTGATCAGTAGTATATCGAATGGTTCTTCTAGTTTCAGAGATAGAGCCAGAAAAAAAGGCGATATAACTACAACACGTGCTTCCATCCTTCCAGCCTCCACAGATAAGAAGGTGGCCAGACCGCCCTTAGCTCTACCTGCATGGACCTTGGTCGCAGGGACGTAATATGTGGCATAGCCATTAATATATGGTGATTCTGTGAGCCAGGTCTCCTGGCAACAAATAATAAGATTTCCCATCACTAAATCTATCCAATCGGGGTTTCCAATTTTTGATTTTAGACCTGCAACATTCCATGAAATAATCCCTAGGGGTGTCATACCCTGTATTTCACATATATTAGGGACTCCTTTAGATTCTAAGGGGGACTGTGAGAGTACGTTTGTCTCCAGGGGATCTTGCAAGGATGGCTCAGTTAGTGATTGTCAATCTAACTGCTCTAGTGTGGTCAGGGTCTCATACCTATTAGATAATGTCAAAGCAGTGTCAGAGGGGTTAGAGAGACCAAGGTAACTGGGATTCTGAATCCCAGAGTAGGTTGAATCAGAATAGCTTGGGTTTGATAACGGATGGATAAACTTAGTCAAACGTTGGACTCTTATAGGCCCTACAGATGATCTCATAGGTGAGAGGTGGTGATACAGAGCATTAACGGTCCGGGGGAGTCCTAAAATTTATTATAATACAGTCCCCAGGTGATGTTTTAGGGGATGAGCCAACCCAGGGTGCCCTACATATGTAAGATTCCTCCCGTGCAATGCGATACTCTATCCGGAATGAGAGAGAAACTTCAAGATATTAAATATTCAAAGTACCAACTGACATGAGATAATGACCAATCCTGAAACTGCCCTCTCTGACCACATCTACTTTCAATATTTTTGCAAAGCTTTCCGTTATTGTACCATGGCTTACTGTTCTTAATGTGGCACTGACCTGCCTTCAGTCAATTCACAATTCCACTATAAGTTTAAATATACCTGTACACTATGTGCATATCGTATGATACTATGTACATGCAAATTGACACACATTTTAAACTATTTTGTTCAAATAAATGCCTGGACTCGCCCAACACTCGATCTGATAAGCATGAGAAAATGTCCACACTGATATCTAGTAACACGTAACTAGTCAAAATCCACAACCAATCCAGTCAGTGTAACTAAATCACAAATCTGAGCATTATCATTTAACTTGAATTCACAGGATTTCAGTCTTTCTTTTATTACAGCAAATTATATTAACAACCGAGTTTGCAAACAGCTTAAAGGTGCACCTCATGTTATGGCAAAACGATGAGTGTATAGTTTGATTTAATGCAATTTTCCTTAACCAAAAATCCACAAATGGTTAAATTAAAAAACAGAGTGGGATGATGTAGGCAATGGCTGAAAAAACTCAAATAAGATGGTCGTCCATGGACACAGTGGAAGGAAGACCACTGAGTGATAGGTGGGTGGAGGGGCAGGTGGGTGGAGGGGCAAGTGGGTGTTGAGGCAATAGTTTTTAATAAAGAGAGTGTGTGTGAAGAGGTGAGACGAAAGTGGAGTGTAGGGATGGGAAATAAAACAGTTCCTCATTAGCACTGCAATGCAAGCTCAGATATCACTAGCAGAAGGATGCATGTCATCAAGTCATAACACAGTGAGACTAAAATGCTCCTTCGGAGGGGCAAACATAAGAATAAGGAGGAAATCCACTGAATCAGGAGCAGGGAAATGCAATAGATGGGAATGCTTTCCACCAAAGAACAAAAACTTGACCCAAAGCCCACTCTATGGGTTGCATTGGTCACAATAGGTTTTTGACAACAAACATCCAAGGCAGTCTGCAGGAGAAACCTAGCAAGCACTGACAAACCAACAGGATTGACAGTTCTTTAAAACTGGAAGCACACACACAGCTTGGGGACCGCATTCAGACCTGTCAGGATTGCAAACCCTGGCTGCTGCTTGCAAGGCGGGTGCATCAGCGTCCATAAGGGCGTCCAGGGTCCAAGGTGACATCAGCTAAGTAACCCTTGTATTTAAACCCCCCTGCATGCCCTGTCAATGGCCAGGCAGCCAATCACAGTGCGGAATAAGCCTGCAAAAATTCAATGTTGTGGCTACCGCTGGCTGCCAGTTTGCATTAGCCAAATCTGGCCTGCACCTGTCCTAGGGGCCTGCCAGCCTGAGGCTTGGGCCCCCGTTGGCCATTTCCTCACACCCCCCCCCCCCAACACACACACACACCATCATTTTCTTTACGTACACAAATACATTTCAAACAAGCAATGCTCTTTTCATATATTTTATTTTAAAGGTTTCTAAAAAAAATAACAGAAGCAGAACACATGCCAAACACTGGGTTACAAGTGCCAGTGTCTTACCTTCAGTCGTCTCTACACATACGCACATATGCCCACAGTACATCTCTTTTTCCATAAAATTAACACCAATAAGTCCAAGATAAAGAACAGTACAGGCAATTCGCATACATACAGAAACTTACAAGAAAACAGGGTCCTGGTAAGTAGTGATGGTGGTAGCGGCGTTGTATTAACAGCAGCAGTGGTGATGGTGAGCGCTGATGACGGTAGTGAAACGGATGCTGGTGGAAGCAGCAGTCTTGTGGATGGTGGTCGTGATAGGGATGGTTGTAGTGGTGGAGGTAATGGAGGTGGCTGTTCTATTAATGATTTGGTGTGACAGCGTTGGTGGTAATGGTGGTGATGACAGATGGCGTTTGTATAGGTGGCGCCGGTGGCGACAGCAGTGAGAATAGCAGCAGTGGTTTTGCTAATGGTTACAGTAATTGTGGTGTCGGTAGTGTAAAGGTGGTGGTAAAGTTGGCGGTGTCATTGTTCATGCATTTGCACCATGTAACGTTTTGCTGAAGATTGACACGCGGGGTGGCTTGCCGGCGCAGACAGAAGGGTACAGCAGGATCCAAGACGGTGATGAGCAGCAGTAAAGCACTCACAAGGAGAGCAACATGCAGCAGTAACTGACAAGAACTAGTCTGTCTTTCACTGGAGGTCCCTTCTGGATGCAGAGGCTGACTGTAAGCAGACCAGATGCTGACGCTGCCTGGTCGGCGGTCCCGTAAGCTGTAACAAAGTGCGACTGACATTGCCTAGAAGCCGGTTGGTTAAGAGGACTGGGCCAGTTTCCCACTTCATTTATGCTATCCTATTATTAGAACAAAAGTGCTAATGACACTCCAACACAGCAGTAGCTGAAAGAGGCCGAAACAAATCCCCTTTCATTGGGTAATACTACTAAAAATATGATGTTTGAATTTTCATGATAAACTAGCGACACAAGGTAAGTTGCTTCTATGCCAGACCTAACAATGTGGGGAAACGGCTTCCTTCAATACAAAGAAGAGCAGGGCATTTTGTGAAAACAAAACAATTCGGTTAGCTTTTGCTCAGTTCTTAATAAAGGATGTTGGATTTAGAATTAGCATTCTGCTAGTGGTTTAATAATTTCTTCATTATGTTTGATAACTACTGTTCTCCCTGGTGAAATCATGTGAAGGATGTAAAAAGCCCTTGGCACATATTTATTTAAGGAGTCCCATCCAAGCATTTAGCCTTAATGGGCAGGTGTAACTTTGGGTGGTCTTCATCGCAGCTCCATGTTTGCACAGTGTCTGCAAGGAAAATGGCCACAAATGCCGAGATGAGGGCTTGCAAGAGACAGGGTACTTCTCCGTTTCGGAGTTTCAATATTGCAATCCCTCTCCCTTTGGCTGCAATCGGTGGTGGCTGGTGACTGGTAAATTGGTGGGCCATAAGTTGTTACTGCGTAGGTGATGAGACGTAGCGAATTGTTTATGCTGTGATGAATAAGTTAACTTGGCAAAACACAAAGAGGCCATACACGCGGACTGTGTAGAGAAGTTATTCAGTTACGTGGTGTTACAGCACTTGTTAGACAAGCTGAGAACCATATGGCTCCCCTCGCAGAACTCCCTACCGGGATGGAGAAAAGGCAAGCAGGCCACTCCATCGCCTGAGCCACAACATACAACACACACCCTGGTCGTGTATCTTCTGGCCACAGATGGGTCAAAAACCACCGGCGATGCAGCCATCACCTGTTAATCGGCACATTGCTACGTCGGCTTGTAGGCCCATCATGACATTGCCTAAGGAATTGATCAACAGATTTGTTTCCGATGTGCCACTTTAGACCCTCTCAGAGACAGAACGACGATCTCTGGGGGGAGAGGTTACAGCGAGGGGGCTTTCGGCAGCCCTAAGCCGCTTAAACTTCGGAAAAACACCTGGCCCCATGGGTTCAATGTACAATTCTTTAAAAAGTCCATGCACAAACTCAGCAACCCCCCCCCCCGCAGGAGTCTTAGAAGAAGCAGTGAAGGACTCACTCCTGACATTCGCAAAACAGGGGTAGTGGCGATTCTGAGACCAGGACTGCCCCAGACGTACACTCTTCCTATCGCCCCTTCCAACCAACCACAGGGGGACCCGGAAACACAGCTCAGACTTGGGTAGTGAGTGATATCTGCGACCATGTGTCAACTGATATCACTGAACACTAACTAGACACATAATAAATATGAATACAAAGGAATCACTCAGATATTTATTTTTATCGTCAACTGGTAGAGAGAATATATATACATATACATAGCTGCATCAACAAGTATCAAAAACAGTAGGTGCAGTGAAGGAACCACAGTGAACACGCAGTGCTCATGAGCCAGTGCCCATGGACGGCGCATGTGGAACACATTAAAGAAGAACAATAAACAGCGCACAGGCAAAAAGCATATCCGATTTTAGTACCTGAACAACATTTTTAGAGATGAATTAGAAAGTATCCTGTAATAAATCCCAGAAGCATAGTTTTGCCATCTCAATTTTCTACAGCGTTTCGTCCCCAAATTTCCTAAGGGTCATCATCAGGACTATAGGGTGTGGATAATGTGCTGCTGATGAATGGGTCAGAAAAGATGGGATCAATTTGCTGGTTGGCCTATGGATAATATGGTTGGCCAAATACATTCATCAAAATCTCCCAATGGCCAGCTTAAGGGATGAAAAATCCTATGACCATAACTGCAATAATCGGAGTAACCTCCGAGCATTAATCAAGGTCTGCGAAGCACTGTGGACGCTCATTGTGTTAAACTCCTGGTCTAGAATGGTCAGAAAAATGAACAAAATCAATTCCAAGGTCAGAGAGCATCAGACAAGGGCACACCATCCAATGGTTGCTCTAACAGAATTGGATAGTAGCCACAACAAAGAGGGACAACGTGGGCAACCAATTCACCCACAAACGTGATGCAAGTCGTTAGTGAAAAACGCTACTATCTCAGCGGGCAGACTCTGCCAGACTGAGGTGGTATGAATCAATCGTCTATATCGGTAGGTCTTAGCTACTGCAGCTACTTCCTCAATCTGATGCCTCGCCTCCCTCCTGAATACACCGGTTAAAATCACTGCTAGGGCACTGGCAGACCACCTGCTCAGGCAATTTCCTCATTTTCGTCCAGATCAGACAAGGTTCATGCCCCGGAGACCGGAGACCCACCCAACACAATGCGCTGGCTCTCACTGAAAGTCTGGGAGGACCTGCAGTAGTATTAGCAGACACTGAAAAGGCATTTGATTCCGTGGGCTGGTCATTTCTATTTGCTCTCCTTCATCGCCTTATCTTCGGACCCCACCTCCTTGCCTTGCCCTGCCACTCTTGTACACGGATCTAACAGCCCATGTCGAAGTAGGAACTGCAACATCAGAAACATCTGTCGTTGAGAGGGGCACGAGACAAGGATGCCCAACATCACCACTCCATTTTGCCGTTGCCATAGAGTGTACAACGCAGGAAGGAGACCTCCTACATACCACATGGAGATGTGGCAAGTTGGATTCATACTGGAGTCGGATACTCTGCTGTGTTGGACTGGTGCTAGGAAGGACTATACCCCGCATACCCAAGTTAGTAGTTCTGCATATCACCATGGACCTCGGTGAGGACTGTTATAAATTGTCATTGCTGCAGCTGGGCCTGACGATGGCTAAAAGATATATGCCTACCGATGGAAACAATTACGCTCCCTTGGCGGAGGAATGGCCCATGAGACTTTACTGGTGCTTGAGACATACTCTGTATAGAAGGCTAGAGGTTATCCTCACAAATACACAACAATCTGGAAGAAATTAACAGACTACAGAGGAATCATCACTGACACAGGAGACTCACAGGCCAGGACATTAGAGGCAAAAATCTGCACATGCACAAGATAAATACATGTGATTTTTTCAGGCACTCTGCCATGGGCCAATCAGCCCGGGGCGGTATCGTGGGGGCAGAAGGATGGGGGAGACTGGGATGGAAACGCCATGGTTATACCTTTGCACTGTCTCACGTTTATGAAGAAACGTCTATCAACAATCAGCAAAATGTGTAATAAAAAAAAAAGAGGCTATTCAAAGGATTCACAGTAATGATCAAAAGGCAGAATATTATCAGATAATCCTTGCAAATGGCTGCAAATGCGGAGGTGGGAGCCGCGAGGGCCACCAGACCTCCATTTCTGCATTCATTGAGTGCCATTACATATCAACCATTTTCCCATAAAGAGGTACAAGCTGTAGTCACTGGAGGCAGGAGGTTAGTACATTATTCCAACTATCATGCGAGGCCAAGCAAATAGATTAAACCCGCCTTTGATTAGGAAAGTTCAAAGGGGTTTCTACCAGAGAAATGTTCGGAAGAAAACAGGAAAAAAATTACCTTTTTATTTTTCACATAAATTTGCTGCAAAACGTAGAAATTCAGAAACGGCGATAATGAAATATTCCTTTATTTTTGTGGTTGTGGTAAACCTGCCAAGTTTTACCCTACTAAGGAAGGTGGACGCTCACCGTCCCAAAGAAAACTTTGAAAGAATGGAGACTAAAATATGATATATCCCAGAACACTCTCACTGAAGGTTACCTAAAATATCTACTCATCACAGGGGGTTTAAATAATACGCATATCAGTATTACATTACATCTTTTTTCACTTCATTATTCTATCCCGCTTTTCAAGCTCAACCATAACTTTTGCCTTAATTGTGTTGCAAGAAGCAGGGTGTAAAAACCCTGAGTTCCACAATTCTCACCATCAGAACACACAAACAAAAGGGCTAGACAAATCTGACAAGCTTACACAGCATTGTCCATGCTAAATTATGCAGAGCTTATACATTCTGGCCTCAAACAACAGTAGTAATAATATAATCTTTGACAGCTATTACCACCAGGTAGTAGTTAAAAGACTGCCAACAGCCTTAGTGCTCTCATGGTTGGCTTCCCTTCTGACAATCCTCATTCTTCAAGTCACACAGGGCCCAGTGGACCTTCTCCATAATAGCCAACATCAAGTGTGGTGTATGTCCTCACTGGCCCTATCACTAACACTATTTAATGCTTACATGGCACCTGTCAGAATTTGAGTTACTATTTGGGCGGGGGGGGGGAGCCTGGGGGGAGGCGTTACCACCTTTTAAATACACTGTGGTTAGTTTAAACACCTTTTTAGGGGTCAGTGAAAAGCTCCTCAATCACTGGTAGCTAGGCACCAGCATTAGGTACGTCCCCAGAGAAGAAATTAGTTACTTACTTAAACTCCAGTTCTCTAGTGTTGGTATCTTTCATATACCCACATGCTTGAATCATTCCTTGTTGTCAGGCTGGAAATCTACACTCATTTTAAATAGCAGTAAACAGTGCTGAAATGGCCACAGGCCTCACCAACAGTTCTTGTTTAGTAGCACATCTACCTCCTTGGAAGCAATCCAAACTTCATTTGGAAGTGCTAGCTCTCCTACTCCCCCAGAAGTCACTGTAACTCAGATTTATAGCACAAAGAGTGACTATAGAACATAACAAAAGAGCCTCTGATCGGAGAGGATGGTTTGCATGTGAATATATGAAAGAAACCAATGCTTGAGGAAGAAGTCACATGTGAATGTATGAAACATACCAATGCTGGAGAACTGGAGTTATAGGTAAGTCATTAATTTCAACAGCATTGGATCCTACACATGCTTGAATCAGAATAGTAAGCATTATCAACTATAATAAAGCAAGAACCAGGCTCATCTTTACTGAAACAGGTTGCGGTGGACAGCCTATCCAACTGCTGAGTCAGCTTCTGTGCTCACATCCGGGCACTAGTGCTTTCTGAACGCGATGTGGGCCTACACTTCCTATTTCTGCACATCAGATACTTTGCTCTCCCGATCAGGGCTGCTTGACCTACCAGTTTTGGGAGGAACGCTCGTAGGCCTCAGAATTATGATCCTAACTCTAGGGTATTATTATCGAGCAGCTTCTCTTCGTCAGATTGCAGAATAATAGTGCACATTTATTGTATGTGAGCAAGCCTTTTTCTCTCCGTGGCTTGACTGTTTTTCCATTTCAGCAAGTCATCGAAGAAGCAGCTTCAATTGTGGTGTCTTTAATGTAGTATTTGTGCTCTGCCGAAGACGCAATGCACATGATGTTCCTCTATTCTGTAACTTTTCAAGGTTTCCCGCTTAAGCTCTGTATATGTAATTCATTAGTTAAACAGACTATTGTATTTCTGTTTTACATAAAATGTCAATGTGTTTCTTTAATTAGTTATGCATAGTCTAAATAATAGAATGCACTAGGAAGTAGGTGTCACTGATAGTATCCTATTTACCAGAATAATGATTGGTCTACAAACTGATACACTGCTAGTTCAAGCCTGCCGCATGATAATGAACCATGAAATGTGTGGCTTCTGTGCTTTGAAATCTTATAAAAGCTGCTGTATTTTGGGGAAGAGCCAGTCTTTTGGCATATTTCTTTAGAGTCAGACTGTGTCAGTCTATGTGCTTCATACTTCACTCTTTCCTTTGGCTTCCTTCAGAGGCTGAACTTATATTAGTCACCTTGCAGAACTGCACTTTGACTATTTGATGATTGTAGGAAAGTACCATCTTGCCTGGCATGTTACCCCCATATTTCACTGTATATATGTTGTTTTAGTCTATGTGTCACTGGGACCCTGCCAGCCAGGGCCCCAGTGCTCATAAGTATGTGCCCTGTATGTGTTCCCTGTGTGATGCCTAACTGTCTCACTGAGGCTCTGCTAACCAGAACCTCAGTGGTTATGCTCTCCCTGCTTTCCAAATTTGTCACTAACAGACTAGTGACTAAATTTACCAATTCACATTGGCATACTGGTACACCCATATAATTCCCTAGTGTATGGTACTAAGGTACCCAGGGTATTGGGGTTCCAGGAGATCTCTATGGGCTGCAGCATTTCTTTTGCCACCCATAGGGAGCTCTGACAATTCTTACACAGGCCTGCCAGTGCAGCCTGAGTGAAACAACGTCCACGTTATTTCACAGCCATTTACCACTGCACTTAAGTAACTTATAAGTCACCTATATGTCTAACCTTCACCTGGTGAAGGTTGGGTGCAAAGTTACTTAGTGTGTGGGCACCCTGGTACTTGCCAAGGTGCCCCCACTTCATTCAGGGCAAATTCCCCGGACTTTGTGAGTGCGGGGACACCATTACACGCATGCACTGTACATAGGTCACTACCTATGTACAGCGTCACAATGGTAACTCCGAACATGGCCATGTAACATGTCTAAGATCATGGAATTGTCACCCCAATGCCATTCTGGCATTGGGGGGACAATTCCATGATCCCCCGGGTCTCTAGCACAGAACCCGGATACTGCCAAACTGCCTTTCCGGGGTCTCCACTGCAGCTGCTGCCAACCCCTCAGACAGGTTTCTGCCCTCCTGGGGTCCAGGCAGCCCTGGCCCAGTAAGGCAGAACAAAGGACTTCCTCTGAGAGAGGGTGTAACACCCTCTCCCTTTGGAAATAGGTGTGAAGTCTGGGGAGGAGTAGCTTCCCCCAGCCTCTGGAAATACTTTGATGGGCACAGATGGTGCCCATCTCTGCGTAAGCCAGTCTACACCGGTTCAGGGATCCCCCAGCCCTGCTCTGGCGTGAAACTGGACAAAGGAAAGGGGAGTGACCACTCCCCTGACCTGCACCTCCCAGGGGAGGTGCCCAGAGCTCCTCCAGTGTGTCCCAGACCTCTGCCATCTTGGAAACAGAGGTGTTTGTGGCACACTGGACTGCTCTGAGTGCCCAGTGCCAGCAGGTGACATCAGAGGCTCCTTCTGATAGGCTCTTACCTCTCTTGGTAGCCAATCCTCCTTCCTAGGTAGCCAAACCTCCTTTTCTGGCTATTTAGGGTCTCTGCTTTGGGGATCTCACCAGATAACGAATGCAAGAGCTCACCAGAGTTCCTCTGCATCTCCCTCTTCACCTTCTGCCAAAGGATCGACCGCTGACTGCTCAGGACGCCTGCAAAACCGCAACAAAGTAGCAAGACGACTACTAGCAACCTTGTATCGCTTCATACTGCTGGCTTTCTCAACTGTTTCCAGGTGGTGCATGCTCTGGGGCTAGCCTGCCTCCTTTCTGCACCAGGAGCTCTGAAGAAATCTCCTGTGGGTGGACAGAATCTTCCCCCTGCAACCGCAGGTAACAAAAGACTGCATCACCGGTCCTCTGGGTCCCCTCTCAGCACGACAAGCGTGGTCCCTGGAACTCAGCAACTCTGTCCAAGTGACTCCCACAGTCCAGTGGCTCTTCAGTCCAAGTTTGGTGGAGGTAAGTCCTTGCCTCCCCACGCTAGACTGCATTGCTGGGTACTGCGTGATTTGCAGCTGCTCCGGCTCCTGTGCACTCTTCCAGGATTTCCTTCGTGCACAGCCAAGCCTGGGTCCCCGACACTCTAACCTGCAGTGCACAACCTTTTGAGTTGTCCTCCGGCGTCATGGGACTCCCTTTTGTGACTTCGGGTGGACTCCGGTTCACTTTTCTTCTAAGTGCCTGTTAAGGTACTTCTGTGGGTGCTGCCTGCTTCTGTGAGGGCTCCCTACGTTGCTGGGCACCCCCTCGGTCTCCTCATCCAAGTGGCGACATCCTGGTCCCTCCTGGGCCACAGCAGCATCCAAAAACCCTACCCGCGACCCTTACAGCTAGCAAGGCTTGTTTGCAGTCTTTCTGTGTGGGAACACCTCTGCAAGCTTCTTCACAACGTGGGACATCCATCCTCCAAAGGGGAAGTTCCTAGTCCTCTTCGTTCTTGCAAAACACCAAGCTTCTTCCAACAGGTGGCAGCTTCCTTGCACCCTCAGCTGGCATTTCTTGGGCTCCTGCCCACTCTCGACACTGTTGCGACTCTTGGACTTGGTCCCCTTGTCTTACAGGTACTCCGGTCCGGAAATCCACTGTTGTTGCATTGCTGGTCTTTGTTCTTCCTGCAGACTCCCCCTATCACGACTTCTGTGCTCACTGGGGGTTGAAGGTGCACTTTACACCTACCTTTCAGGGTCTTGGGGTGGGCTATTTTTCTAACCCTCACTGTTTTCTTACAGTCCCAGCGACCCTCTACAAGCTCACATAGGTTTGGGGTCCATTTGTGGTTCGCATTCCACTTTTGGAGTATATGGTTTGTGTTGCCCCTATCTATACCTATGTGCTCCTATTGCAATCTACTGTAACTTTACATTGCTTGCATTACTTCCTTTTGCTATTATCTGCATAATTTTGGTTTGTGTACATATATCTTGTGTATATAACTAATCCTTATACTGAGGGTACTCACGGAGATACTTTTGGCATATTGTCATAAAAATAAATTACCTTTATTTTTAGTACTTCTGTGTATTGTGTTTTCTTATGATATTGTGCATATGACACCAGTGGTATAGTAGGAGCTTTACATGTCTCATAGTTCAGCCTAAGCTGCTTTGCCATAGCTACCTTCTATCATCCTAAGCTGCTAGAAACACCTCTTCTACACTAATAAGGGATAACTGGACCTGGCACAAGGTGTAAGTACCTCTGGTACCCACTACAAGCCAGGCCAGCCTCCTACAATGATGCTAACAGAATAAGTAATTACTTTTTGATTTCTGTATTGATTATATTTTGAAAACATATGCCTTCTCAAAATAGCTGCATCTGCCAGCTGATAAAAACCTTCACTGGAAATGTCCATGGCGGCACCAATGATAGCTGCAACTTTTGTGACACCGCTTCTTTTTTTTTTTCCCTTCGTGATGAGGTCAAGTAGTGGCAAGATATCATGCCACATCTGGCGACAGTAACAGCCTAATACTGCAAATTCATTAGCAACTTTAAGAGATGTCACTGCTATACAAATTATCTATCCGTCGGCTGTCTCTATTCCGAGGTGCTGATGAGGGCTTGATTAGGTTCTTTGAATTGTGTTGGACTGCTGAAGTTATGATAAATTCTGGATGCCCTGCAAGGAAGGCAGGGGTCACACTTGTACTTTTTCTCCAGTCGTGGTCCCACCACTGGAACTTTCATCAACTTTGGCTTTATGACTAGCCAAAGTCCCATTTGGGTATTGATCATATGGTGTTGGGTAGCTTTGTTTTTTTAAAGTAATGAAGAAAACATTGCTGCACCAACGAATCCATTGGTAAATTGAACTAGCTGAAGCTGTCTCTATCAGAACATGAAACAGGGCTAAGTCATCCGGTGTGAATCTGGGTGGATGGGACATTTGTTACCATCTTTGAGTATTATGTAGCTATCCCATTCCTCCTTATCTGCCATCTCTTTGTGGGAGTTTACTTTCTTCCTCTTCCAAATATGAATGCCCACAGTCTGATGACTCTTCACTCTCAACATCTTTAGAGTTGGTGGGACAAACAACTGGTAGACAACTCTGGAAAGTGTAGCCATTGCAGGTGGGTGTTCACTTTCTTCCTCTTTCAAATACACAGAATCTGATGAGTCATCAAACTCAGCATCCTCACAGTTGGCAGGACAAGTGACCGGTAGACAACTCAGGAAAGTGTGTTGGAGGTGGGGTTGGTAGAGGAGGTGTAGATGAAGAAGATGGAGGTAGAGTAGGTAAGGCAGGTGTCAAGGGTGGGCATAGGTAACCCTACAAGGTACAGAGGGTGCAAGCTTGGACAGGTGTCCATCGTGTGCTGCTAAGATGACAGAAATCTACCAGCCACCTTGTAAGACCTCTGGATCGCTACCATAACAAGGGGGACCATAAGAGCGAGGAGGGTTGTCAGCTAAGAAGTCTGTGGCTGATACTCTTACTCCTGGTAAGTTTTCTCTTCATCTAGGGCTTCCTCAAACTCAGTGACATAATGCACATCTAGTTGAGAAGGCACTCCCCAGGCACCTTAGTTGCCAAGACCTCCCTCCAGTTCAGAGTTCACAATCTGGATAGGTAAGCTTGTGGGCACCCTAATGGGTAAAAGGGTAGCTGTAGGAAAGCCCACAGTGGACTGTGTCTCCATCAGCTGTGCTCTAGTTGATGGTGTCAACAGTGGAAGGAGGGGCATCGTTTGAGTGGTTGATGATGTAATTTTCAACAATGATCTATTCACAGTCACTGATGAAGCTTGCCCCATTGTTAACAATGGGAATGCTTTTGACAACAGTGGTGTTTTATTCATTACTGATGATGATGACTTAAAAGTCAGCAGTTAAGTGTGGACATTACAGGACCTGGATGTATGCACTGCTGTTTTGTGCAGGTTGGAGTTCACCATTCCTGGGGTGTTCATCAGAGGATACTCTGATTAGTGAACATGTCCAGCTCTGGAAACTTTACAGGTTTTCTTTTTTGCGTTGCCTTTGGTAAAGTTCTCAGTGGAACACTTTTCACTGAATCATCCCCAGATGAGGGGTAGCCCTCCTCAGGGGAGGGTATGTTTCTCAATGGTATATTCTTCCAACCTCCTTTCTCTATCCTTCAGATTTTAGAAGGAACAGTTTTACAACTATCACAGTGAGAAGCCTTGTCCGCTGGACAAAGGCAATTGATGTATTGTGGATCATCAAAGTTTGAAAATAGTTTTTTTCTCTGTAGGCCATGTTGACAGTTGTTGAAAGAGGAGATTCCTTCCTGGCCCAGAATGAGTAGGTTATTCAGCGGATTTATCCTAAAAACAACTTATAGTTCTATAAAAGCTGAAGGTAAAGAGGGTTCAGTCCCAATGAAGAACAGGAAAAGCAACAGGATAAGGTTACTGAGAGGTTATAGCAGAGCTCTCCTTGGGAACTCTGTCATACACTACCTGCCGTAGAAATCTCATCTACAGTGGCCTTTAGGGGGAGTAGGACAAGTAGCACTTCCACCTCACTTCCTGAAGTTGAGTATTTCAAACGAGGTGGATGTGCTATTAAACAAAAATGTTGTTGAGCCTACAGCCATTTTACACTGTTTACGCCCATTTAAAATTACAGTGGATTACCAGTCTGCGACGGAGAATGATTCAAGCATGTGCATATATGAAAAATCCAAGGTTGAAGAAATGGGTGTCAAACTCAAGCACTACCAACAAACTCAAGAAAACATGACGACAATTCCCAATCCAATTCAGAAAAATATATTTGTTTTTTGCTTTTCCTTCCCTTACAGTCTTGAAAGGCCTGCTCTAAATTGGTTATCTCGTGACATGAGGTGTGAAATGAGAGATCCAAGACCACCAATGCACTTTCCAAGGCCCACATTTAACTCACAGGGAAAAATGATATATATTTATCCAAGCGAGCAAAGACAGCAAACCGCACCTCATGCCGTGATAACTACAGCTTTTTACCGTCAATAAGTAACTTGCAAGACAATGCTGACAGTAGATCATGCGAAGTATCACAACAAACAGCAGCTGTCCGTTCTCATTCTGGAATAAATGAGCGCTGGGCTCAGTCAACAGCAGTTTCGAGATTGCGTTCATGGTGTGTGTTTTTACTTATCTCCGGCACCTTGTCCGAATATAGCTTATTATAGTTATCTAAAGGCGACATGTGCTCTCAGCGAATAAACAAGCCGGAGAAGTTGGTATTGTGCGAGTATCTAACAGGGTCCTGGCAACAGAGAAACAAGTAGCAGCACACAGCTAGTGGCCACTGAGTGGAAGGACACAGAGTCAAAACAAACCACAGCATCACAAGGCGACCGGGGCAGGGATCAGCGATACCAAAAAAATGACTGATCCAGACAACAGAAAACACCTGCAATAGAAAGGTGTCTTAGGAAAACCTTTCTCAGAGGGCTGTGGTGCGTTGGAAGAGTAATCAACAGAAAAACCATCAGTGGGGAGTAACCATACTAGATGTCGGGGTCTCATAAAGACCTGTAGTCCACCTGCTTAGAGGAAAGAACAAACTCCGCAAACAGAACCGATGGTTATTAGAATAGACACAGGGATTCTGAGAGCAGGCACTGGCTAAAGGGCCCTGGAAATCGGCTTAGGATCTATATATCCAAAACATATCCACAAAGCTACCTTGGTAAAATCAACAAAGACACACTCACTCAGGGAGCCGGTGTAAAATTCCCACTTTTAGAGGTAGCTCTAAGGGAAGTACTACCAACTCATTTCTTCAGAAGCTTCCCATTTGATTCAGGATTTTCAAATTACCCCAAACTGCATGAGTGATCATTACCCTGTGAGCCTTGTCCTGAAATCCAATCTAAAAGCAACCCCCAAGGAAAATAGCCGTATTCAGTCTTTTTGCCAAAAATAAAGGAATGCGAGTAAAATGGGATAAAATTCACCCACTGAAATTTACCCAAAAGATTACAATATGGAGTCCATTTTGGACTGTTTATCAGAGAACTTAAATTGTCCATCTATAAAAATAGGCTTCGAGCATTTATGCAGATCAATCTCTGATGGTCTAACTTGTTTCAAGAAATCTCGAGAGTCCCCTGCATCAATGGTCGGTGCTGCTTGCACTGCTGACCACAAACCTCTAAAAACTACCCTTAAAGCAGTTGAACATTCAATCGTAGATGTTCGGCATGCTAGGGAGAACTATATGGCCATATTAGAGGACAGGAAGTAAAATAAGAACTAAAGCATGGGAGGATTTATCAGCCACAGCTCTGCTGAGAGACAGCTCCAAATTCTGGGCGGTAACAAATCATCCTTTTTCTCTGACACAAAGACCAAAGTTGGAATCTCATATTCTAGAAGGCGAGTGGGTAAACCACTTCACTGGAATCTTTCAGTCACACCATAGGTGCCTAAATCCCGCTGCTGATCTCCCTCGACAGCTCATTTCAGAACCAGCCCCAGCGAACTTCACTCCTATTCATTTAAATGAAGTAGTACTGGCGATCAACCAATCTACTGCCGGGAAAGTGCCGGGCCCCAATGGGGTCCCAGTTGATCTTTTTAAATCAAATATACAACTGTGAGGCCTATTGTTCACAAATGTGCTTTATAGATAGGTAGGAAGTTCCATTCCCGACTCTTTGAGATTGGCCATTCTAGTCCCCATTTTTAAAAAGGGCTGTAGGAGGCTGGACTGGCTTGTAGTGAGTACCAAGGGGTACTTACACCTTGTCCCAGGCCCAGGTATCCCTTATCAGTGTAGAGGGGTGTCTAGCAGCTTAGGCTGATAGAAAAGGTAGCTTAGCAGAGCAGCTTAGGCTGAACTAGGAGACGAGTGAAGCTCCTACAGTACCACTAGTGTCATATGCACAATATCATAAGAAAACACAATACACAGATATACTAAAAATAAAGGTACTTTATTTTTATTACAATATGTCAAAAGCATCTCAGTGAGTACCCTCAGTATGAGGATAGCAAATATACACAAGATATATGTACACAATACCAAAATATGCAGTAATAGCAATAGAAAACAGTGCAAACAATGTATACTCACAATAGAATGCAATGGGGGCACATAGGGATAGGGGCAACACAAACCATATACTCTAGAAGTGGAATGCGAACCACGAATGGACCCCAAACCTATGTGACCTTGTAGAGGGTCGCTGGGACTGTAAGAAAACAGTGAGGGTTAGAAAAATAGCCCACCCCAAGACCCTGAAAAGTGGGTGCAAAGTGCACCTAAGTTCCCCAAAGAGCACAGAAGTCGTGATAGGGGAATTCTGCAAGAAACAACAACACCAGCAATGCAACAACGATGGGTTTCCTGACGAGAGTACCTGTGGAACAAGGGGACCAAGTCCAAGAGTCACGATCAAGTCGGGAGTGGGCAGATGCCCAGGAAATGCCAGCTGTGGGTGCAAAGAAGCTGCCACCGGATGGTAGAAGCTGTGGATTCTGCAAGAACGACAAGGGCTAGAAACTTCCCCTTTGGAGGATGGATGTCCCACGTCGTGAAGAGTCGTGCAGAGGTGTTTCCGTGCAGAAAGACCGCAAGCAAGCCTTGCTAGCTGCAAGGGTCACGATTAGGGTTTTTGGATGCTGCTGTGGCCCAGGAGGGACCAGGATGTCGCCAATTGCGTGAGGAGACAGAGGGGGCGCCCAGCAAGAGAAGGAGCCCACTCAGAAGCAAGCAGCACCCGCAGAAGTGCCGGAACAGGCACTACGAAGTGGAGTGAACCGGAGCTCACCCGAAGTTGCACAAGAGGGTCCCACGAAGCCGGAGGACAACTCAGGAGGTCGTGCAATGCAGGTTAGAGTGCCGGGGACCCAGGCTTGGCTGTGCACAAAGGAAATCCTCGAAGAGTGCACAGGAGCCGGAGTAGCTGCAAATTACGCAGTACCCAGCAATGCAGTCTAGCGTGGGGAGGCAAGGACTTACCTCCACCAAACTTGGACTGAAGAGTCACTGGACTGTGGGAGTCACTTGGACAGAGTTGCTGAGTTCAAGGGACCTCGCTCGTCGTGCTGAGAGGAGACCCAGAGGACCGGTGATGAAGTTCTTTGGTGCCTGCGGTTGCAGGGGGAAGATTCCATTGACCCACGGGAGATTTCTTCGGAGCTTCTAGTGCAGAGAGGAGGCAGACTACCCCCACAGCATGCACCACCAGGAAAACAGTCGAGAAGGCAGCAGGATCAGCGATACAAGGTCGCAGTAGTCGTCTTTGCTACTTTGTTGCAGTGTTGCAGGCTTTCAGCGCGGTCAGCAGTCGATTCCTTGGCAGAAGGTGAAGAGAGAGATGCAGAGGAACTCTGATGAGCTCTTGCATTCGTTATCTAAGGAATTCCCCAAAGCAGAGACCCTAAATAGCCAGAAAAGGAGGTTTGGCTACCTAGGAGAGAGGATAGGCTAGCAACACCTGAAGGAGCCTATCAGAAGGAGTCTCTGATGTCACCTGCTGGCCCTGGCCACTCAGAGCAGTCCAGTGTGACAGCAGCACCTCTGTTTCCAAGATGGCAGAGGTCACACTGGAGGAGCTCTGGGCACCTCCCAGGGGAGGTGCAGGTCAGGGGAGTGGTCACTCCCCTTTCCTTTGTCCAGTTTCGCGCCAGAGCAGGGCTGAGGGATCCCTGAACCGGTGTAGACTGGCTTATGCAGAGATGGGCACCATCTGTGCCCATCAAAGCATTTCCAGAGGCTGGGGGAGGCTACTCCTCCCCAGCCCTGACACCTTATTCCAAAGGGAGAGGGTGTAACACCCTCTCTCTGAGGAAGTCCTTTGTTCTGCCTTCCTGGGCCAAGCCTGGCTGGACCCCAGGAGGGCAGAAACCTGTCTGAGGGGTTGGCAGCAGCAGCAGCTGCAGTGGAAACCCTGGGAAAGGCAGTTTGGCTGTGCTAGAGACCCGGGGAATCATGGGATTGTCTCCCCAATACCAGGATGGCATTGGGGGGGGCAATTCCATGATCTTAGACATGTTACATGGCCATATTCAGAGTTACCATTGTGAAGCTATACATAGGTAGTGACCTATGTATAGTGCACGCGTGTAATGGTGTCCCCGCACTCACAAAGTCCGGGGAATTGGCCCTGAACAATGTGGGGGCACCTTGGCTAGTGCCAGGGTGCCCACACACTAAGTAACTTAGCACCCAACCTTTACGAGGTAAAGGTTAGACATATAGGTGACTTATAAGTTACTTAAGTGCAGTGTAAAATGGCTGTGAAATAACGTGGACGTTATTTCACTCAGGCTGCAGTGGCAGGCCTGTGTAAGAATTGTCAGAGCTCCCTATGGGTGGCAAAAGAAATGTTGCACCCCATAGGGATCTCCTGGAACCCCAATACCCTGGGTACCTCAGTACTATATACTAAGGAATGATAAGGGTGTTCCAGTATGTCAATATAAATTGGTAAAATTGGTCACTAGCCTGTTAGTGACAATTTGGAAAGAAATGAGAGAGCAGAACCACTGAGGTTCTGATTAGCAGAGCCTTAGTGAGACAGTTAGGCATCACACAGGGAACACATACATATAGGCCACAAACTTATGAGCACTGGGGTCCTGGCTAGCAGGGTCCCAGTGACACATAACAAACATACTGAAAACATAGGGTTTTCACTATGAGCACTGGGCCCTGGCTAGCAGGATCCCAGTGAGACAGTGAAAACACCCTGACATACACTCACAAACAGGCCAAAAGTGGGGGTAACAAGGCTAGAAAGAGGCTACTTTCTCACACGGGCTACAAATGTAAACCAGTGCGTTACAGACCAATCTTAATCGATTCAAATGCAAAAGTACTGGGGAAAGTAATTCTGTCATGATTAGAAAAATGGGCAGAGGAGACTAATATCTTGAAACCTATCCAATTTGGTTTTAGACCAGGCAAAGTAGAAAAAACACTTACTCTCCACCTTATCACGAGTAAATATGTAATTGCCAAAAAGGGTATGTACATATGACTTTTACTGACTTGTCGAGTGCTTTCTACTTAGTCGTGAAAAACTATAGGCCACAATACAGAAACTGGAGTGAAGCTGGATCTCCTTAACCTAATAAAACGTTTATGGTTTGATTTACAAATCACGGTCTGGTATGGCCCCCAAGGAGAACCCCCCTCACCCCCCCCAAATAAACTATTCAAGAGGTGTAAAACAAGGATGCATACTACCCCCTTCCTCTTTTTAATTTACATAAATGGGATAACGAAGCACTCAACACGGTTAGGTAAAGATATGCCAGGATCGGGAGAGAAAGTGATACCAATTCATCATTACGCAGCCGAAGCGGTATGGATTTCTTGCACAACTAATGGGCTACAGGGTCATTTGGGCCACTTTTTACAGTTCATGCAGGATTTGGACCTAAAAGAGAATTATACCAAGCCCTATGTAATGACATGCGGACCTTTGAATACCAAAACTTGGTTTTGTATTGGGGGGGGGGGTACGTTTCCTGCTAAAATAAATGCTTTTAGATACTAGGGGATCATTTTAGTGCTTCCCTTTCATGGAAATCATACCTTATAAAGAAAACTCAGCAAATGAGCAGGAATATTGAAGCCATTTTCTGATTTGCTCGGAAACTGAAACAAAAACCTGTCGCTGAGCTGACAACTCTTTATGAATCTAAATGTATTGCAGCTGCCACACCCGGGGCAGGGTCTGAGGCTATCAAAATGTGGATTATTTCCAATGCGTGGAAAACGGTTTTACTCGCAGGTTGCTTGCTGTACCAAAATCTACTGAAAATCTTATATGTCATAAGGAATTATCCCTTGCGCAAATAGCTGTGTACCCACTCCCCCTTTGGATTAAATGTTGGTCGCATCCAGGAACTGAGCTAGTAAGAGTAGGCTTGTTTGACACTGCTGTAAATGCCAAAGCGATGATAAAATGCTGTTACAAAGATCACTCTCTGGGTGACAGATTACAGAAAGCTCAGAAAACGAAGTCAGTTGAATCCTATTTACAAGTTTTAACTGCCATAAACGTAAATCTATTTATTATGGATTACGAACCCATTCTATCGAGTGTATCTTACTTCCTGTAAACTAAATTTGATTAATTTCAGGGTTGCGTTCTCGCATCAGTGTGCCTGGCAGCTGGAACGACCACCATGCCATTGTAACTGTTGTATATTACATACTCAAGTTATAGTGTTCATGATGTTGCCATGACAATTAGAATGGGGGAAATGGAATGTAGATGGGCGAAGTGACAGTTGCTGAAGACTGTTCTCTGAGCTGGCTGTATACTCATCTTACTAAATAAAGATGTAACGTTGGGAGCTGTACTTAGTGATCTTTGGATGAAGAGAACGTATTAGTGGCGACGAGGATGGGATCTATGGTTGACAGCCGGCTTGGAGTACGGTGTGGAGGAGCAGAGAAGGCATCTGCGTGGCAACAGTGGTTTTGACTAGGAAAACGATTTGTGGAACAGTGTGGAGGCGTTGTCTACATTGGGGAAGAAATTTTAGGAATACGCAGCATTATTGCGGTGTGTGAGGTGAAGACGCACGTTTATTTCAGAAAGGTGCACAAGTCAATTAAGGCGTGTGAAAAGCGCCGGGAGCGTTTCAACGTTCAGCATAGACCGCGTTTGTCCCGTGTGCTGAACAGCAATACTTCGTGTTTGACGCCGTGAAACCGCCTGAAGTACACGGCACTCACACAATCGATTTAGCGGAAATCAAAGCAACCGCCGTTGCTACCAAATCTCAACACTCCGTGTTGACACAGTGAAACTGACAAAGGCGTCAGTAATTGCTACCGATGTAAGCACAAGTCAATTAAGGCGTGTGAAAAGCGCCGGGAGCGTGGGTGCGGAGTGGCACACAACGTCGCTGTTGGATCCATGGAGGGGCACATTGTTGGATCCGAAAAGGAATAAAATAAACTTGAATGTACACACTGGGCGCGTGTACAGAAAAGACTTGGCACTCACTTGTTGGTGAGGAGAAGAACGCCGTGAAAGGTTTAAAAACTCGAGCGTGTCGCTGAGAGAGTTTAGATGACTCATTCCTGGTGTTCTGTTGGTGTCGACATTAGCATCCTATGCCGATAAACAAATTGAAAGTGAAGAAGGACTACGGTTCAGTGTGCCATAAAAAAGGAAAAAAAGACTTATTCATGTAAAGTGTTGAGGGTGTTGATATTGTTGTTAGTTGTTATTTTTGTGGTGATTTGTTGTAAGATAACATAAAATAATTCACTTATACATATATACATATTCACACACATATTTAAAAAAAAATTCACATATCTACACATTTACACTAAAAAAAAAAAAAAAAAAAAAAAAAAATGCAATCGATTTTACCACCACCTACATTTTTGGAAGGCCCGGGGAATCCAATTATGCAATGGGAAGATTGGCGTGAAGCATTTGAAACTTATCTAGAGGCAATGGATGGGTATGCTTTCACGGCTAGAAGGAAAGTGGCCATATTGAAACACAATTTGGGTGTTGAAGGCAGAAAAGTTTTAAAAACATTACCGGGTATTAGTGGTGCAGATCAAAGCAATATTGAGAATTCAGATATGGAAGAGGAGGCACTTGATGAATATGATGTGGTGATAGGAGCTTTGGAAGAACATTTCGGTAGAAAAGTAAGTGTAGTTGTGGAAAGACACAAATTTTATTCTCGTACACAAGGTGTTGATGAATCCATTGATCAATTTGTGGCTGCCTTACGTAATTTAGCCATTACGTGTAAATTTAAAGGTCTGCAAGATGAAATTATTCGTGACCAATTAATTAACAGAACGAGCAATGTCAAAATTCAAGAAAAATTATTAGGGATGAAAGAACCTACATTAGAAAAAACTATTATTGTGGCTAAAAGAGTAGAAAATACATTTAAGTATGTAAAGGAATTACATAATCGTGACAATGTTTGTAAAATAAGAGAGTTGAGTTCTAGTAATAGATTCAAGGCAGAAGAAAAAAGAAACTTAACAATGAATGAGAATTGTAAAAGAACGTGTTATCGTTGTGGGAGTATAAAACATGTAGCGTCAGCTAGAAATTGTCCTGCAATAAAAATGAAATGTTACAAATGCAAGAGAATAGGTCATATTGCTAAAGTTTGTAGAAGCGAAGGGAATATTACTAATGTGAATTGTGTAACTGACCAAGGAAAGATTAATAAGATGTATGAGGAAGAAAAGTCAAATTCGGAGGATGAGGTTGAAGTATTGATGGTTCAGGATGGTGAAGAAGTTTTAAAACTAGAATCTTATGATACAGAATATCATCCTCCAAAGTGTGTTGTAAAGATAGGCGGGAAGGAAATATGTATGTGGGCGGATTCTTGTTCTCCTTATACACTAGTTAGTAAGGATGTATGGTATGACTTGGGGGGCATGGAGTTACAAGAGACACGCATTCAACCTGAAGGTTATGGTGGAGGTAAGATACCGATAATTGGATGTTTTGAAACCAAAATATCATTCAAGGAAAGAAGTGCTAAATGTATGGTTTATGTTGTTGATAAAGGAAAGTTGTTGTTAGGATGGAGAGATCAACGTGCTTTAAATATCACATTAGATCCTAATAGGGAGGATCAGGTATTATTAACAGCTTCTGATAGTACAACCTCATGGGCACAGAAATTTCCAACATTATTTAGTACAAAGTTGGGTTGTTTAAAAAAATTTGTACACAAAATTATATTGAAGGAAAATATTACTCCAATAGCTCACAAAGTTAGAAGTGTACCGTTGGTTTTGCGAGGTCCTTTAAAGGAGGAATTAGAGAGATTATGTAAACTCGATGTAATTGAACCTATTGAAGCATCTGATTGGTTAAGTCCAATTGTTTTAGTACGGAAGCCGAACGGAAAGATAAGGATGTGTGTGGACTTGAGGGATTTAAACAAGTGCATATGGATTGATCGCCATCCTTTACCAAATATTGCAGAATTGTTATCAGGTGTGTCTGAAGGGAGATATTTTTCAACAATTGACCTGTCAAATGCTTACCATCAAATTATATTACATAAAGATTCTCGTCATTTGACATCATTTGTTACGCCAGAAGGTGCATTTCGTTTTAAAAGAATGCCATTCGGTTTGGCATCGGCCTCAGCTGTTTTTCAGCGGGTGATGGAAAAATTGTTGGGTAGTGTAAAGCAAGTAAGATTTTTTCAGGATGACATATTGGTTTGGGGTGTTGACAAACAGGACCACGACAGAATTTTATATGATGTGTTATGCATTCTAGATAAAGCTGGTGTAACTGTTGAATTGAATAAATGCAAATTTGCTATTCGAGAAGTGGAATACTTAGGTCATACATTGTCGGAACAAGGTATAAAACCCAAACATAAATTAATGGAGGCTATCGAAATGGCTCCAGATCCACAGGATAAGGATCAGTTACGATCTTTTCTAGGTTTGGCTGAATATTATTCAAAGTTTGTGGACCATTTTGCGGATAGAGTTAAACCCTTGAGAGAATTGATGAAGAAGGGTTGTAAGTTTGTATGGTCAACAGAAAGTGGAAAAGCCTTTAAGAATATAAAGGATTGTATTATAAATGCTGTAGCCTTAGCACCATATAAGCCAGGTGACAAACGAATTATTGCAACTGATGCAAGTATGTATGGTCTAGGTGCTGTTCTTATGCAGAAGAATAAGTATGGCCGTGAAAGAATAATTGCATTTGCTTCAAGGACGTTAAAAAGTGCTGAATTAAATTACTCAACTATTGAGAAGGAAACTATGGCATGTTGGTGGGGTATTCAACATTTTAGAAATTTTGTATGGGGTGTTGACTTTGAACTTGGGACTGACCACAAGCCATTAATTGATGTTTTTACAACGAAAGGTGCAGGAAGAGCTACTCCACGCATTGCAAAATGGTTATTCAGATTACAGGAGTATACTTTCATTACAAAATACATTCCTGGAATAAAAAATGTCACTGCAGATTTTTTATCTCGATGTCCAGTAGATGGAATGAACCATGTGGAGGAAGACGATTTTTTAGTGGCAGATATCATATGTGCAAGTCTCAAAGCAATATCAGAACAAGAATGGAGACTTGCAATAGGGGAGGATGAAATTTGTCAGAAGTTAATAAATTTGTTGCCAAAACGTTGGAAGTGGGAATGGGATGAATCAGTTGAGATTCATAATTATAAGTCTATTTGGGCAGAATTGTCATGCATTGATGGAATTTTAAGACGTGGTGATCGGTTATTAGTGCCGAAATCATTACGGCATAGAGTATTAACTGCGCTTCATGAGGGTCATGGTGGAATGTCTGCTATGAAACGCAAAGTTCGATTGGACTTTTGGTGGCCTGGTTTAGATCATGATGTGGAAAGATTTGTGAGGGAATGTGTTGCATGTGCACATAGTGATAAGTCTCATAGTCCAGTTAATACGCCGATAACAGCTATGGATTTTCCTGAATATCCATGGCAGAGATTGGGTATAGATGTATGTGGACCTTTTGATATATTAGGTAGTGAGAGTAGGTATGCTGTGGTGCTGATGGACTACTATTCCAAATGGCCAGAAGTTACTTTTGTCAGGGAAGTAAAGACAAAAGTAATCATAGAGTTTTGTAAAGAAGTGTTCAGGAGAGAAGGATATCCGGAGATTTTGGTTTCTGATAATGGTCCACAGTTTCTAGCAAGAGAATTTGAGGAATTTTTAGAACAGTGTGGAATTTCACACAGAAAAACAGCTGTATATCATCCACGTGAGAATGGTCTTGTTGAGAGGTTTAACAGAGTTTTGGGGGAAAATATACAGTTGGCTATGAAATGCAGATTGGATTGGAAGGAGGAAATGAAGAAAATGGTGTGGAATTATCGTACAACTCCACATTCTTTGACTGGTGAAACTCCGTTTGTCTTGTTGAGGGGTAGGAAGGCTTGCACCATAGCTGTTCCAGCTTGGATGAATAAGGACAAGATAGTGAGAGTGGATGAAGAATGCATGAGAAAGGGTGTTAAAATGAAACAACAAAAATATTGTTCAAAGGGAAAAGAACATAATAGAAATTTACATTGGAACGTAGGTGATGTAGTAAAAGTTAGAAGATTCCAGGACTATAAGAAGGGTGAATCTAAATGGTCAAATCCTAAGAAAATTCGGAAGGTAATGAAATATTCCGTGATTCTGGATGATGGAAAGAAATGGAATCTAAGGAATGTTGTGAAATGTAACGATTTAGAAACAGATAAGTTTATAAAAAATGATCATGAATTAATAACAAAACAAACAAATGTAGGCAAAGATGTTATGGAAAATAAAAGAAAAAGTTATGAAGGAATAATGTTACGGAGGAGCAGTCGTCAAAGGAAAATTCCAGGAAGATATAGAGAATGAATTGAACACTGTATTAATATGACATGTAAATAGTTAATGTATCATTTTGAATACCGTTGTGTTTTATGTTGTTAATAAGGGAGATATGTTGTATATTACATACTCAAGTTATAGTGTTCATGATGTTGCCATGACAATTAGAATGGGGGAAATGGAATGTAGATGGGCGAAGTGACAGTTGCTGAAGACTGTTCTCTGAGCTGGCTGTATACTCATCTTACTAAATAAAGATGTAACGTTGGGAGCTGTACTTAGTGATCTTTGGATGAAGAGAACGTATTAGTAACCATATTGGGAAACAAAGCAGAGGATGAAAACTAAATGAGGCCCATAGTCTTTTGGGTTGAACATGCCTGGGAAGTCTGTACGTGTATCCTTTATTTAACTCGGGTACTTGTGTGGGGTTACATGTAGATTGTTCTCTGTGGCTCATTCTATTTGAGTTAATTTTAGTCTACGTGTATTAGTAAGTATTAATCACCTGAGTAGGGCGCTCCTGGAATGGATGTTCTCTGGACCACTTGCACCTCGGTCTCTAGCACACAAAGGACCACAACGTTTACTGGGAACCTTCAATAGTCCTGGGTGGCAAGTTCCTCCTCCACTGCCTTATTTCGTGAGGTGCATCAGCATGTGACGCAAGGAGAGGACGACGTGGGCCCTGGAGATGAAGTTACTATTTAGGGGCTTAAATCTAGTTATGGTGCCCTCCACCAAACACTGTGCGGCAAACTGTGCCCTCCAAATCATGACTCGCTGCATCTTCCACTGAGCATGATGAGCAGCAGGGCACAGCTCTAAAACGAATCAAGCAAACTAGTACAAGAAAATAAAATAAAAGTGAAATATAAACATACTGCCACGATAAATTACTGATGCCTTTGGGTTGGGACACAAATTAGGAAACAAGCCTTGGCAAAGCAAATAGGTATGGAATTGGCTTCCAACCTTTTGACTTTATCAATGCTTGTTTTTTTATGGTTTTTGCAAAGCTTTATTGTTAAACCAGGTGCTGTGCTCTGAAAGAAAATAACCAAAAAAACACACACACTATCTAAAAGTAAAAAAACTTTTTGGTCTCGAAAAGCACAGATTCTCATAGTAATCCCCTGACACCAAAGGGAACTACTTATGAATGTGGATCGATCGGTTTCTTGTTAAAGAGATAATGCGGTGACTACAGTTCAGTCGGCCAGCGGCTGAAGAGTACTGACCCACGGCCACATAATGTATGCTGTAGTGGGCTGAAATTAAGAGTAAATGAATCGAAAAACGAAGAATACATGAAGAGGGCTGACTGCAACCCTCTGAAGTATATTTTACATATGCATATTATTTTAGTAAAATTAAAAAGGTCAGGGTTAACACTATAACAAATATTTGTAACCAAGCAGAATCAGTAGTCCTACCAACAAATTGCCGGATTCACAGAAAACGGTATGTTCTAAAGCAAAGAAGCACCAGGCCAACTACCAATAATGTAACTACCTTCAACGGACATCAGGAGGTCAAACGAAAATGGAAATCAAAAGTACAAAGACCAACTGATACTTGTATAAAGAGCAGGACTGATGCATACTTCAAAGCCACGAGCTACTGGGAGACAAGGCATGGATTACGTGCACCTTCATGACAAACACCTGGTCACACCTACATTACCACAAATTACACAACAGTAAGAAAAATGTATGTGAGTCTTACAAGACCTGGCTTGCTGTTCACAGAAAAATGCCTCTTCTTGTACACGTGTCACAATGTGCATAGACCTGGGGTATACCCAGGATGGTCATTCAATAACCTATTAGTACAGTTTACTCAAGGATACCACACTCTAGTGTCTCACAGTGCCGAAACCGGCAATCAAGAACAAACTGAAGGACCAAAAGCAGCCCTGGCACAAATGCTCAAGCATTCCCCGCTTCTGTCCTCTCAAAGCTCCCTCTTCATATCCGTCCATTCATCTCTCTCTCTCCTCCACTGATCTCTCTCACCCCTTTCTTTGCCTTTCCGTCTCCAAGGCACAAATCCTGCTGCGGTTAACCTGGGGGAGCTGTGGGAAGTGACAGATGCACCAGGAGCAGCCCTCGGCTTTCACAACCGGCCTCGAGTGGCTCCAGCCCACCAGGGAAAGGCCAGTCCGGCTCTTCTGACATTAGCTACCCAGTGGGGCTGACAGACCTTGAAAAGATCAGGGCAGAATCTGCCCTGTTCACGTGCATATACACACACTCCTCTCAGGAGGCAATGCTAGAAGGCCCACCAGAACCCTCAGAAAAGGGCTCCTGCGGCCACCAGACCCCTGCTTCTGTAACCAGTAAGGCCGGGTCTACGTGGCGTGAGGATGCGCTGGTTGGGCCAGTTTGAAAACTTAATGATGGTTCTAATTTGTTTTCAAAGTTCTATTCTTGCCTAATTCTAGGTCTACGGTCCCCTGTTCTAGACTAATTGTCTTCCCTCACCCCAAAATAAGCCATAAACTTCGAAAATACTTCCTCCTGTATCTCCCGTCTTCTTGGCCTGACACACTGCCTCTGGCTTCTACCACCGGGGTGGGCAGTGATCTGTAAGTGCTTCTTCCAGCTATATAAACATGGGTCCATATGCTGCCCTTCCTATGGAAGAACCACCCAGTATTGAAGACTGGTGCTAACAATCCATAGCCTGGACTACAAAGATGCTCTCTATCATGGCCTATTTAAAATTTGGGGGAAAAAACATCCCTAGACTTCACAAAGCTCACAATGTGGCAAACACAAGGCTGAGAAGGAAACAGGGCCTTGCACTGGCTTTCTTAGACCAGTGTATTCAGTGGTAAGGTTGCCTGCCTGCCATAGTAATGTCTTACCATCTGGCCTCAATACCTTATCTCTAGGACTTCTATCTAACAACAGCGTAGGAGCCTCCAAAGTTCAAATTAGGTTTGCCTGAATACTCCTTGCTACAACTTCGTCAGTAAGGACGGCCTTCTCCATCCAGGCTCTTTCACTGGAAAACCCTCAGGAACGGCTCTGCCTAGCCTTGTTTGGCGAGGCTGTGATTAGACCAGCATCAACAGACCCTCTGCAGGCAGTCTAGAGTACTGGTTCCTAATCTGAGCCCCGCAACTATTTAGACAAATAATACGAAGATTAATAAAGTGTATACAACATTGAAAACTGACAATTTTAAAACATTCTGTAAATGTCAAGGATTGTGAAATCGGAGTTAAGTTGGTATCAGTAGCTTGATTCATTGCAACAGTGCAAGTACATCAAACAGAATACAGTACAGACAATGGGTGGCCTCAACTAAAGGCTAACAAAACAGATCATGCAATAGGAACGAAAAAGACACAGTAACATGCTATAGTTTAACACATCTCTTCATCTTTAAGAATTAAAAACCAAATTTAGAACAGCAACCACCTTACCATTACAATGTCTATTTTTCTATATCCGATTGTGAATTGAATAACCTATTTAAATATTTGTGTATTTGTTTGATGTATAATTATTTCTGTACTGGTATGTGTTTTGTTTTGAGGTTCAAATTGTAGAAACTGCTTGGGCCAGGTGTAACCCCTGCTTACCCCCTTGGTAGCTTGGAAGAGCAGTAGGCTTAACTTCAGAGTGCTAGGTGTAAAGTATTTGTACCAACACACACAGTAACTTAATGAAAACACTACAAAATGACACAACACCAGTTTAGAAAAATAGGAAGTATTTATCTAAACAAAACAAGACCAAAACGACAAAAATCCACCATACACAAGTCAAGTCATCAATAAAAATGCAAAAAGAGTCTTTAAGTAGTTTTAAACACACACTAGCGCTGCTAGGGTGAAAATGTACCCGGTGTGCGTCAAAAATAACCCCACACGGGCGGGTGTGCGTCAAAAATAACTCCGCACGGCGGTACTTGAGTCAAAAATCCAGCCGCGCGATGATCTGAAAATCCCGCAGCGCAGGTTGTAATCTCCCAGCCTCCGTCAGCGATGCTGCACGTCGTTTCTCCTGCTCCGTGCATCGATTCTTCGGTCGCGTTTCCTGCAAGCGTCGTTTCTCAGCTGCGGAGCCGGCGGTGCGTCGTTTTTTCAGCCGCAGATCGGATTCGCGTCAATCTTTTCCCCGCACGGCGCTCTGTGCGTGGATTTTCTTCTCTTTAGGCTGCCAGCTTCTCCTTTCAGGGTCCCAGGAACTGGATGGGCACCACAGGGCAGAGTAGGAGTCTCTCCAGAGACTCCAGGTGTTGGTAGAGAGAAGTCTTTGCTGTCCCTGAGACTTCAAACAACAGGAGGCAAGCTCTAGATCAAGCCCTTGGAGATTTCTTCTCAAGATGGAAGGCACACAAAGTCCAGTCTTTGCCCTCTTACTCTGGCAGAAGCAGCAACTGCAGGATAGCTCCACAAAGCACAGTCACAGGCAGGGCAGCTCTTCTTCCTCAGCTATTCAGCTCTTCTCCAGGCAGAGGTTCCTCTTGGTTCCAGAAGTGTTTCTAAAGTCTGTGGGTTTGGGTGCCCTTTTTATACCCAATTTCGCCTTTGAAGTAGGCCTACTTCAAAGTAAAGTCTCTTTGGAATGTGAAATCCTGCCTTGCCCAGGCCAGGCCCCAGACACTCACCAGGGGGTTGGAGACTGCATTGTGTGAGGGCAGGCACCGCCCTTTCAGGTGTGAGTGACCACTCCTCCCCTCCCTCCTAGCACAGATGACTCATCGGGATATGCAGGCTACACCCCAGCTCCCTTTGTGTCACTGTCTAGTGTGAGATGCAACCAGCCCAACTGTCTCACTGACCCAGACAGGAAATCAACAAACAGGCAGAGTCACAGAAATGGTATGAGCAAGAAAATGCTCACTTTCTAAAAGTGGCATTTTCAAACACACAATCTTAAAATCAACTTTACTGAAAGATTTATTTTTAAATTGTGAGCTCAGAGACCCCAAACTCCATGTCCATCCGCTCCCAAAGGGAATCTACACTTTAATCAGATTTAAAGGTAGCCCCCATGTTAACCTATGAGAGGGACAGGCCTTGCAACAATGAAAAACGAATTTAGCAATATTTCACTGTCAGGACATATAAAACACATTACTATATGTCCTACCTTAACCATACACTGCACCCTGCCCTTGGGGCTACCTAGGGCCTACCTTAGGGGTGCCTTACATGTAAGAAAAGGGAAGGTTTAGGCCTGAAAAGTGGGTACACTTGCCAAGTCGAATTTACAGTAAAACCTGCACACACAGACACTGCAATGGCAGGTCTGAGACATGATTACAGAGCTACTTATGTGGGTAGCACAACCAGTGCTGCAGGCCCACTAGTAGCATTTGATTTCCAGGCCCTGGCACCTCTAGTGCACTTTACTAGGGACTTACTAGTAAATCAAATATGCTAATCAATGATAAACCAATCAACAATACAATTTACACAGAGAGCATATGCACTTTAGCACTGGTTAGCAGTGGTAAAGTGCTCAGAGTTAAAAAACCAGCAGCAACAGGTCAGAAAAAATACGAGGCAGGAGGCAAAAAGATTGGGGACGACCCTGCATAAGCAAAAAAGTCCAACACTAACTGTCAACTACACCCAGTCATGTAGCCCAAAAACATGCTGCAGGCACCCAATGGCTAAGGCAAGAAAATGCCAAATTTCTAAAAGTGGCATTTTCAAAATTGTAATTTAAAATCTGACTTTACCATAAGTTATGATTTTTCATTACAATTCCAAAGACACCAACATGAATGAGTTACCTGCTCCCATTAGGAAGTTAAAGCTTATTAAATGTAATGAGGTAACTACAATATTATCCAATGGGAGAGGTAGGCCTCACATTAGTGAAAAAACGAATTGTTTGGTATACTATTTATCCACCTGATCCAGTGAGTGCTCCAGGGAGGCTCAGACAGGTTATCTTTGGAGCTCCTTCACCCAAAGCGAAGGCAACGTCCAAGCAGCCCCAGAAAGCAGGAGAGAAGAGACTCTGCTCGCCTGCATCAATCTGACCCAGCAAAGGTACACGGAAAACATGCACTTGTGCGCCTTCAGCCCTGTAGCGAGTTTCCTCGGTGTACCTAGATCCTGCGAAGGAGCCCCCGCAGGCCACAGAATAAGTACTTGAAGCTCGGCTGCAGGAGGGCGCAGCGCGTGATGCCCGGGTGAAGGCCACGCACACAGATGCTGATCCCTCCCGCACACACCGGCCTGTGAGGTAAAAGGCCCCGCAGCAGCGACAAACAAGCAGCCGCCACCAACCCGGCTCTATTTACTATGTGCCATGGCAACCCCCGAGCTCCGGAGGGAATGCGCACCTGCTCCGGCCGCCCGGAAGCCACCGGCGTTTCCATGGCTCTTTGCACAACACCCCTGCGTTTCCCCATTAGATGGACACAGGCCTCTGTCCTTTCCAGATTATGTTTTTTTTCTTATTTAATTACAATTGAAAGAAAACCTGCGCCGTCTGCTGCGCGGGAGTGACTCGGGCACAAAGAGCTCCGACCGGCGCAGGTCTCTGATGCGCAAACACCCGTGCGCAAGGCGCCTTGGCGATGGCCCCGGGGAGGAAGGCGCGTTCGCCCCTTGAACCTGGCTCGGTCACCGGGCTCGGTCACCGGGCTCTGTCCACCGCACCCAGGCTTTCGGAAACTCCCGGGGAAACAAAACGGCTTTGTAAAAGAGCCGAGAGAAAAGGGCCCTTCGAGTGCACACCTGGCACGCAGCCCTCCTGCCCAAACGAGCGCTGGGCCTAGAAAATGAGAACGGCCAAAGCGGGTAATTGAGCGTCGCAAAGATATTCAACCAAGAATTCATTCTTTTGCAATTTTCAGCCCTAACCCCTGAACCCCGAGAGCGGCTAGAATTCCATATGTCACACCCAAGCCTTATGTCACGATCGGTTTATTCTTTCATTACTAAGTAAGCACCTTTTCGGACTCTCCCACTGAGCTATTATCTACACTGCTACTTTTCAATCTTAGAACAAAGACCGTATGATAAGAGCTTGTCCCCCAGGAAGTTAGGACCTGATTTAGAAGTGGGCGGATGGGTAACTCTGTCACAACGGCATCTGCTATCATGTCCTCCAAAATCTAAATCCCATAATCACAACAAAACAAAAAATTTGGGCTCAGCAGTAAAATGAGGAACAGGAGTAGAGCCCAGCACGGAACAGGAGTAGAGCCCAGCACGGAACAGGAGTAGAGCCCAGCACGGAACACTTTAACACCACAGCTCGGCAATCTTTTGCGACAAAATTAAGGTACATTTATCCTCAGCCGATACTTCAGTTCCTAGTAACTATCGATAAATGGCACTGCTCATTTTCCCTAGTAAGACACCAGCCGAGGCAGTAAATGCTTAACTGCCATCTTTTGTGGAGAAGAATCATTTATTGATCCTGCTTGTCAAGGTACAGAAAAAGCTTTACTGTTGAGCTTAGACGACATCTGCCTCTAAGCAGACCCAGGTGAAGCGTTGGCATTGGTCCGGCTGTACCTGTGTGGAGCATCTTACGCAGTCTTGCATAAAAAACCTCTCTTGGCTGGCCTGTCTAAGGCACGGGTTCAAGGTAAAACCTGACACTGGATCACATCTTTCCTGGCAGACTGCACTCAGGCGGGAACATTACCACCTTTTAGATCCAACTTTCAGAAGCTTGAACAGGGTATACCTCAGAGGTCCTCACCAAGCCCCAATGTTTTTATAGATAACAAAATTATTAATGCTTTTCAAATGGGTACTGTAATGTTCAACCCCTAGAAAATACGATCTGTCCACTAGGCCTCTCATTTACCACCTACACAGATAACAGTCAAACTCTCTTCACTTCATGATTCTTCAGATGCGTCTTCCTCTAAATTTCATCTGTGTTTGCTAACAGTAGGTACTTAGATGAATAAAAATTTCATTAAGATGAATGTAGAGAAAATAGAGATCCTCTTGGGGAAAAGAAACATCCGGATGCTGGCCAGAAGTCCTAGGAATTCCTTCAATATTGGTCATTGAAGTCCATAATCTGGGCTGGGTCCATAATCTGGGCGTCTGGTGTGATCAAAAACTATCTCTCCTCACAAATTAAAGTTTTGTAAGCCTGTCTCCGATATTCAGGATTGCCTTGAAAAATCTACGAAGTGCGATTATTGTATTCCAGCTTGATTGGTTACCCCTTCAAAAACGTATGGTCTTTAAAACTTTGTACCTTACACACCGGGTAATGCAAAACTCTAAACTGTTCTTCCCATGCAGAAAGATTTCTATCAACCCCGCCACTCAAGACCTCGGTTCTTCCATACAGTCCTTGCCTCTCAAGAGTAGGTGGATGTTCTTTCACCCACCTGAATTATTTGCATTTATTCCTTCGCAGGATTCCCAATTGTTACTCATTTAGGAGAAGACTCAAGAATGTTAAAAAATAAATAAAAAAAGAATAATTAGCAAAATCGTTTTTATTTTTTTGAACAGTGAAAATGTTATTAATATGCATCCACAGTTTCCTCGAAGCTCTCTCAACCCACTGCTCTACCGTAAATCTTAAAACCTGGTAGTGATAGGTCTCCCCTCTCTCTCCCTATAGGTAACCACAGTGTTTTTTCTATGCCAGGGAAAGGTCTTGAAATAATAAGCGATCAAAGTCATTGCAAGATACAATATCTCCCCCAACAACTGCTGTGAGTAAATTTCCTTTGATTTGGAAGTCGTGGATCTTTACTAGCACATGTTCTTGCTCTTCTCCGTGGTCCTACTTTATATACTCTATCTAGCTTCAGGTTCAATTGATCATAGCAGAGTAGAATCTTTCTGCAGCCCTCCGATTCATATATTCCCCACACGCCCCAATTCAGTTTTCCAAATAATCCAAATTTATGGTCGTCACATTAGTTTGAGATTGCAGGTGTAAAGCCGTTCTTTAAGCTTGTGTGTGTTCTCTTCTAGACTTTCAATCTTTTCCTGTGCCTCAGCTGTTCTAGTACCCCCTATGTTGACATCACCTCGAAATGTACTTATTCGTTTACTTAAATTTGAGTGGAGGTCTGTCAACTTTTTCCCAAAATCTTGTTTTATTTCGCCTCCGAACACTGCCTTAAAGAACTGCAGTGTACTGATGTGGTCTGCTTTTGTTAGCATCATGCTGTCCATGGAGTTCAAGTCTCCGTTTACCTGGGTCTCCTGAGAAGTACACCCATTGCCTCCATGGGTCTCGAAGAAGCTCTTCATTGATTTTCATATGGCCTTGTTAGGAGGCACCTAATAAGCCTGGCGTGCAAGGGCTCCCCGTCTTTCTAAAGGAGCCTAGGCATGCAAGTGAGTTGCACAGAAGAACAGCCACATCTCCCACTTTCACCGTGAAGCATGGCATTCGCCTGTCCAGCTCTGCCTAACTATATTTTGACCAAACAGGCAGTATATTGGCTGGAAGTTCCTTAAGGAAAGATACTCTATCAATTACATAGGCTCCTGTTCATACAGTTTTTCAGTAAACTCTAGTCAGAAGAGTTGTGGGACAGGGACCTAGAGGGAAAGCACCGCATCAACCAAATGTATTATAATCATGAAGCCATAATTTTCCAGCCAACAACTTCTGGGCATGTCCGATTAGTCATCTACAGCTCCCAAATACACACCATCACAGTATTAATCTTCATTTTTTACTTAACATTTGCATTTGTTCTATGCAATTTCATCTAGCATCAAAAGTAGACCATTTTAAATTTCGTTGTATCAGATTATTCATCCATCAGACCTACTTTCTCAGCCACTCATGATCCATGAGGGAGCGCCCAAGGTAACCCCCCCCCCTACATGAGCGGCCTGCTCTTCGAGAGGGCTGTCCAACCTATCCTCCGATCTGTTTTCATTCATCGACAGCCGTGAGCGGTGGCCGCTGAGGAGCAGTTTCCTTTTCTCCTCCAACAAGGGCACGGGGCCTCCATTAGGGCATCCATGTCTTGGCCCTCCACAAATGGCTCCAACACTACATGCAAGGCTGTGGCTCCACAACCCCCCGGCGGGCCAGGCCATATAAAGACACAGGTTGTGCTGTTCCCATCTGGGTGTGGTATCATGTCTTTACGGCTCCACTTTCACTCCGCCAGATTTCCCGTCACCATCTCACTTGCATTAGATGGTTGTAAATTCTTGTTTTTCACTGTGAGGGATCTGGAACCGGAATGCCCCACCAGAGCTCTTACCAAGTATGGTCATCTTGGGCTGCAGGTTTACTGCACCCCGGAACATCTGTTTTTAGTGCATTAGTGTCTCTTTACTTATGCTTTTTTTCCTGAAGCACAAGGTTACCCTGCTGAATGATTGCCACACTGTATAACAACAATTAAAGTAACATATTAATACCAGCTTTCATGGACGTCAAATCACCAAAGTGCCAGGTGTATCGGAAGTGGCACATCACACCCTCCGACTCATGACGACTTTAAATGGTTGACCCACTGTCGCTCACTTAGTCCATCCATAGCCTTTTTTGATTCCGGTGACCTAGAAAGAGCCCAGGAAATATAAACTACATAAAGTAAGCACTGTCTTGCAGTCCCCGTCACTTGTTGTGCCTTCTTTACCTTCAAAAACCCTGAAACTAGGAGTCGCTGACAAGGGCAGTACCAGATGTGCCAAAGGGCCAGCCAGTGGCAGTATCGAACTGCAGAGGTCTCGCAGTTACACAATGCTTAGTAGTACTAATTCACAGAGTTGATGGTGGTCTATATGGACATAAAATGAAACCTTACAACTGCACTGAATAGCTGCTACACTCAGACATCCAGAGGAAAAGTCACCAAAATGGCTTCTCATATAGGGGAGCAGAGCCAGTGTGCATTCCCCCATCAACTGAAGTGTCTGCAGGAGGGCTATCTACCTTCCCTGTGATGGGAGGACTTTCTCCGGCCTCTTCAGCTTTCGTGACTTGATGGATACAGTGAAGCTCTGAACAGAAGCAAATTAAGGCTTCATTTTCTGGGCCTTCTCACCTCATGTGACATTAAGTAGGAGTTAGTGAGATCTTAACTGACTTCAAAACTTGTAAGTCCATCACCATGATTTTACGTCTGCTCGTTGATGTTAATTTCAGCAATATATCAATAAGCAACATGAATTACAGGCATTCTTTTGGGATAGGAATGTCCCTCCCACGGCGTACAGTCATGTTTCCCTACCCGGAGTACCCAACTGCATGCACTTGGAGTCCTGGTATTGATTTTGGCTCTAACCACACATTAATTTAGTATGCCTAGAGGCCTAAGCCTCTCTCCCTTCATGTGTGAGGTCGTGGAGACGTTCTTTGACCAAGAGGGGACCTCCAAGACCGCCCTCTTCAAGAAGGCATTGGACTATTGCTCCCGCCATGGGTTTAGTAAACAAGTAGTGGTGGCGCAATACCCTGCGTGGAATCCATAGTTGGGACTAGACCTTTTTATCTGTGTCAGTGTACTAAAGGCCTGCTGGCCCATTTGTCCAGGTTCTGCTTCTTTGCGTTAGCTCAAAGCCTAACTTTGACATCTCAAGTGTGTGGTATGCGTATTTCCATATGTGGCTTGCGAGGTACATAAGTGATGTGTATGAGGAGTGCCAAAGTAATGGAAGTCATTTTGGATGCCCCAAGCCTAACGTTCTGCACAACATACAGGTGAGGTTGTTTTCCCAGAGTGGAACTCTATTGTGGACGTTCCTGAAGATGAAGGGAGGAGATCTGGACACTGAAATGGGGTAGAGGAGACTAGGCTTGTTTCGAAATCTGATTACCCTCTTTTGTTGAGAAAGGAGCTGCTGATTAGTTTTCGTGAAACAGCGCCATTTGGTGGATTGTGGGATTGACATTTTTGTTGTACAGTGTGAAAGGGACCCATTTAGGTGAGGCAAGCCTTTTGTCTTTCCCCTGGTCACTGTTCAGTATGGCTGAAGACCAAAGATGCAGAAAGCTCAAATCACTTTGTGCTTCTGCTGTGGGTGCTCGGGATTGAGACTTCCCTGCTATGAAGAGCGCCCCTCTACACAAAAGTTGAGTCTGGAAAGCACACTTCATAGAAAAACCACCAAAACTATTTTCTCATACTGCAGACAGTGGATCCACAGCTCCTGTCTGCTTTCATCATAGAAACGTGGGACCCACTGATTCACTTCTTGTTCCAGTTCAAAGTTTTGTATGACCAAGAAACGAAGTGCTCTGCTGAGTAATCAACGGGCTGCTGTGCAACCAAGTTATGTCTGTTGGCAGTCAGCTTTACAGGGGTGGTGACATCACCCAAACCTATCATGTTACAAGAGCTGAACACCAGTCCTGAAGTGCCTAAAAGCCAGTCATCCTGTCTGCCTGTTCAGAGGGATAGAAAGCCTGGCAACCCTGCAGGAGGAGCAACTGACTAGGAGTGCTGAGCAGTGTGACTCTGGGGTCGGTGAGTCACAAAGTCTCCCCTGCAAATCCAACCACGAATTATGATGTTCCCTGAGCCGCCGTGTTGAAAAGCGAGGCTTCAGTGTGACTTGAGACGTTGTGCTTGAAATGTGAAGGTGGGGATAGACCTTAGCCCCGTGACCAAGTTGTGAAGATGCAGCTTGGTCTGAATGTAAAACTCCAAGTATATAACTGTGGCATGACCTGAGCTGGTGTAGCTTGAGCAGCTGCACCCAACTATTTAAACAGTGGTGTGACCAGAGCCATCGTTCCACCCTAGACTGTGGGGTATGACCTTGGCCGTGGTGTTCCACCTGCCTGGTGCGGCCTGTCTGATGCCTTTCTTGATGCAAGAACCTTGGATGGGAGAGGTGCAGCATTGCAATGACACAAAACTATGCCAAACAAGCCAAAACACAGCTACAGCACTGTGACTAATCCAATTGGCCACTAATCAGGATCCACAACCCAGAAATGGATCCACCATGGTATGTAATGTAAGATGGCAGACTCCATGCCCGTTCACAACATGCACAGACAGGACAATTAACTTTGCAGACACGCATACCCTCCTCCCACTGGGACACCATGCTGCATTACCTATCACTACCTGCAAGCCTGAATAGTCAAGTCAGCAGCAATCCAGCACTTTCCTGAGCAGCCGCAGACGTGATTTCTAAAGAGGCAGAGAGAAACTACCAGCTCATGCTCAGCCCCAAAACACAAGGAATGGCAGATTCAGGGAGAAGCAGGTCAGCTGCTGAGTCACTGGCCAGATCCACAAACCCAAAGACTTGCTGGGTGAAAAACAATCAATGAAGCCAAAGATTGAATTCAGATCAGGAGCTGTGCGGTGCTGCCATGCGAAGTCTGGTGTCAAGTTGTGTTGCATCAGTTTCAATGAGCAGCTGTGATGATGGGTCCTGCGTCACGAAGCACCGGTCCTGATGAGGCCTGACAATCACAAGCTGCAAGGGGCTTCGATACGGGGTAATGCGTTGCAATGTGTGAGTTCTGATGATGTCCCCAATCAGCAGCTGCAAGGGAAAGCATTGTGAAATACAGCATCGAGTTGGTTTGGATTTGATGGGACCCTCAGTTAGGCAGGGAGGAGTACACTCTGGTGCCAGCCAGGGGTCCAGAAGCTGGGGGGCACCACTTGGAGATCAGGATTTACTCTAAGTAGAGACCAACAGCAGAGCTCAGGCAGGTCCAGTGCTTCAGGTTAGCTGGGCAGTTGCAGGGAGGCCCCTGCAGCTTGTTGTGTCCCTGTAGTTCACAATGGGGTCTAGCCTGGTGGAGAGCGGAGTCACGCTGGGTAGTCTGGGATCTCGGACAGCAGGGCAGCCCTTCAAGCTCAGAGCAGTATGTCTGTAACTTCCACAGCTCCCAGAGTGCTGCTTTGTGTGTGCAAGAAGCAAAGCCCTTTGAAGAGTAAGTGGGGCTGGGTACAGCCCCTCCCCAGTCATCCTAATATGATGGTCCATCCTATCCACACCTAAACCCCTTTTGTCTCACTGTCTGTAAGCAATGCACAAACACAACAGCAGAGTCATCCACAGTTATGTGACCTTGTCACTTGCAGAAGGCACAAATGGATGGAACAAGAAAACACCAACTTTCTAAAAGTGGTATTTTCAGAACTGAGACTTAAAATGTGACTTTACCATTAGAAAGAATTTAAAATTAACAATTCATTTGAGTCTAAACATCTTTATCTCTACCCAATAAGTTAGCACTTATTAAAAGTAATAAGATAACCCAGTGTCAGTCAATGGGAGAGATAGGTCTCACAGTAGCAAAAAACAGCTTTAGGAGTTTTTCACTGCCAGGACATGTAAAACTTAAGTACGTGTCATACGTTAAATGCAGTGCACCCTTCCTTATGAGCCTTTACGGCCTACTTTAGGGGTCACTTATAAGTATTAAAAAGACAGTTTAGGCCTGAAAAAAAAGTTTATTTTGCCATGCTGAACTGGCAGTTTAAAACTGCACTACAGGCTGCAGTGGCAGGCCCGAGACATGCTTTAAAAAGCTACCTTAGTGGGAGGCACAATGAATGAAGCTACCCGTGAGTAGCATTCAAGTTACAGGCCCTGGCTAAGATAGTTAAAGATGTAGGCCAAGTTTACCATGTTTTACTGAGTTAGCATAAGTACTTGAGGACTGTGTGTCTAGGGTATGGTGCTGAGAGACCTAAGGCCAAAGAAACGAGTTCAGCAATAAAGGCAGCAATCTGGTGAAGACCTCGAAGAAAGGGCCAGGTCCGAACATATCTGTGTGTATTATTTAGCTCTAGAGTGTACTAAAGTATTTGTCTTGAAAGTCAAGCGTTGTGTTGGACAACTCACTTCCCATAGTTGAGGGGCGAGTAACAACTGTTTGCACCCTGCCCCCATAAAACGGGTCTGCACGCACTATGAAACAGAAAACTCTTAATACATATTTCTGCGGAGCGCCTGTTAGGAGATGTGTTGTAAAGATGTTCAATGCCCACTACAGCGGCTCCCAGCTGACGTCACAGCTGACGTGCTGAACCCACAGTGTCTGCACAGCAGTTGCTGCCAAACAACGCGTGGGGGCGGTTATCCGGCAATAGAACCAAGAGTTACTGGAATTTTCTATTTTTAGTGTGTTTCAAAAACCCCAGGATGGCCTTCGACACACCAAATAATTACGGTTCTGCAGTTTGAGTTGAAAATTCAACTAGAGGTGGCAATATGCGCGTCTGTTTTCAACTTTTGATATTCCTTGGTAAAATAAATTGGGATTAAGCAGACGAATTCCAGCTAGGTCAGGGGCGTAGGAGACAATAAATTTCTGGGGGGGACAGGGACAGCCTTGGGGACTTTCAATCAACCGTATACAAATCGCTCGTTGTTTACGAACTGCAGGCTCCGATAAATATACACAATCATATATATTGGAAGTGAAATAGGGAGAAAGGAAGGCATGTTTTCACAGTCTGAAAGTATCTTTAATTGTTATTTACATTCACAAAGTAATTAGCTCAAATGTGAAAATAACATGTTGATTAACCTTGCATCTTCATGCACCAAGCAAATAAAGGTAGGAGGGTAAAAAGGAAGAACATACCCTTTGCGCCCCACACCCACCATGCCCTTCACCTCATGCCAATTGGAACCGCACTGGAGATATGAAAAGCGATTAGGTACAAGAGTTGTAAACTGTGCTCGGAAACCATAGTTCTAATAACACTTCTACTCCTGTGTGTGATCTTGGGCAGCTCAGCTCCACATCAGTCATAACTAGAACTATTTCAACTGAAGAAGCTCTTGCAGTTACAGGCTATATAAACTTGGATTCTCTAATCTCTGTATAAACTGCAGTCATGCATTTCTTTAGAAACAGCTGTTTGTGATGCACTAAGTCACTGCGTATAAAGAAAAGACATTCACTGATTATAAAGAAAAGACATCGGAAAATGACTATGATAGGGTTATTACAGTCGAGTTCTGACATTACAGTTCCTTCTGCCAGAGCTAGCAGCCAAGGTAAAAGGTAGATCAGGTCACAGAGCATAATTAATGCAGCTGTTTAAAGCAAAAAATGGAATGTTGCTTTTCTTTCTTCTGCTCTACTTTAATAGCTTGGAATGACAGAAGCTATGCACTAAGGTTTTAAGTGGTTTGTGGGAAAGTTGTAGGTGTGACCATTGTATTATATGAGGTAAAATACCCCTGGCGTACATAAGGATATTGCAAGTCACCTTGAAGTTCATACCTCATAAACAAGCATTGGCAAAGCCAATAGGTCTCGCCTATGCAAGGTCTATTGCCTTTGCCAATGTGTTTTAGCCATGCTGTACACTAGTGAGACTACTATTCAGCATGGCTCAAAGTTAATGGCATAAAGGAGAATGATGTGTCATCGACTGGTGTGGCGTAGTGTCATGGAGTAAGTAGAGTGTCCTAAAATGGAGCAGTAAACTAACTTTAAAGGAACAGGGGTCCTTTGAATAAAATGCATCACCATTCCCATAAACAATGATATTAAAGTAGTATGCAAATGGAATGTTTCATACATTTATTCAATCAAAATATAAAAGATCAAATGTAGTGGGAAAACATCAACAGGGGAAATCGAGAAAGACTGGTATTTGGGCATTACACAAGTTATCTGGATGACCCAATGTCACCGATCACAATAAAAATGTAAAAAGTAACCTATATAGTACCGTGGTTTAGAGGAGGCTGGCCTGGATTGTATTGGGTACTTACACCTTTTACCAGGTCCAGTTACAACAGCAGACAGTACTGTACCCAAGAAGATGGATGCGGGTTCCTGGTTGGTGCAGATGATATCCCACACCGGATGGATGATGGCAGTCTGGTTTGCGTCACTGGATTCCGCCAACAAACCTTGGCACACGCAAAACTCACGGTTAGCGGAAAATGGCACTGCCTGGGACCAGGAGGGACCTGGTGGACTCTACCCAGGAGGAGGAGTCAGAGGGGGCTCTCAGCAACTCAGAGAGCCAACAGAAGACCAGCCAGTGCACACAGGAGTCCTTCAGTACCTAAGTACCATATACTAAGGACTTATAAGGGGGCACCAGTATGCCAATTTTGGGTGAAATACTGTGTTACCAGTATGCAACAATCATAATCTAAGGGAGAGAGCATAACTACTGGCGTCCTGATTAGCAGGATCCCAGCAGACACACTCAAACACACTGGCAAACAGGCCAAATGTGGGGGTAACCAAGGTAGAAAGAGGCTACTTTCCTACAAGTTTAGCATCCACAATAATGATTTACAAGCTTTTGTACACCGACTTTTACATGAATGACTCAAATAGTGAATCAAGAAGACATTATCTCATAGTACATATGCTTATGCCAACTTATGTACAATATCACAAATTCAAGTCAAGGTACTTTGGCCGACGATATTTCGATCCCGTAGACAAGTATCAGGATCATCCTAAGCCATTCGTTAAGCTTGAGTTAAAAGGGTTACAGAGTGCTTGTAACCAAAACGGCGAAGATAAATCGGACTCACGTCTCATATGAGTGAGAAGGCGATCTGAATCTCTAATCAAGCGCCAATGCCATAAAGTAGTAGTAGAGTGGAGTAGTGTCACAGTGTAATAGAGTGTCGTAGAGTGGAAAGGCATAAGGAAGAGTGAACTGGAGTAGAGTGAAGGTAAGTAATGTGAAGTGGCATAGAGAAAGTTGGGTAGAATGTTACAGTGAACATAGTACATTGTTGTATAGTGGAGTGCCATAGAGGGTTGTGCAGTGGCATTGAGTAGAGTATCGTATATTGAAGTGGCATACAGTGGAGTAAAGTGGAATGGAGTGGCGTATAGGGAGTTGTGTAGAGAGTTACAGAGTGGAGAAAGTGTTAGAGTTTAATGGAATAGAGTGTCAGGGTCTAGTATCATGGAATGTAATGTCAGAGTGAAGTCTCAGAGTGGAGTTGGGTGGTCTAGAGTGAAGTGGCATAGAGTGCAGTGGTGCAAAGTAGATTGGTGTAGAGTGTAGTGATATAGAGTGCATTGGTTTTGAGTAAAGTGGTGTAGAGTGCATTGGTGAATCCTGCGCTGGTTTAGCGTACAGTGCAGTAGCGTAGAGTGGTGAAGAGTAGAGGGGAGCAGAGTGGAGTGGCACAGCATAGATTGCAGTGGTTCAGAGTGCTGTGTCATAGAGTAATGCGTTGCATGGTAGAGTGGAGTGGTGCAAGGTAGAGTAGACTGGTGTAGAGTGCAGTAGTGGAGTGCAGTGATGCAGAGTAGAGTGGCATAGAGTGTAGTGGCATATAGTACACTGGTGTAGAGTGCAGTAGAGTGGCATATAGTTGAGCGGTGCAGAGTAGAGTGCTGTGGTGCAGAGTAGAGAGGAATATAGTTCAGTGGCAGAGTGCAGTGTTGCAGAGCAGAGTGTCATAAAGGGCAGTGGTGTTGAGTAGAGTAGAGTGGCATAGAATGCAGTGGCATGGAGTAGATTGCTGCAGAGTACAGTATAGTGGTGAAGGGTAGATTGTTGCAGAGTGGAGCATAGTGATGTAGAGTGCAGTAGCATAGAGTGGTGCAGGGTACATTGGCGTGGTGCAGGATAGATTAGACTGGCATAGCATAGAGAAGAGTTGCGTAGATTGCAGTGGCATAGAGGAGATGATTTCAAAGTAGAGTGAAGTGCCCTACAGTGGAGTGGTGTAGACTAGATTAGAGTGCAGTGGTGCGGAAAAGAGTGCAGTGGGACAGAGCACAGTGGCATTGAGTGCGGTGGTGCAGAGTAGAGTGGCGTGGAGTTCAGTGGCAGAAAGTGCAATATTGCAGATTAGAGGGTCGCAGAGTACAGTGGTGTATTGCAAAGTGACAGAGTGCAGTGGCATAGAGTGCTGTGGCGCAGAGTACAGTGGCATTGAAAGCAGTGGAATAGAGTGCTGTGGTGCAGAGTAGATTGGCATAGAGTGCAGTGGGATAGAGTGCATTGGTTTTGAGGAAAGTGGTAAACAGTGCACTGGCAGAGTGCATGGGTGTAGTGTACGATGGTTAGAGTAGAATAGCATAGATTGCACTGGCGTGGTGTAGAGTGGAGTGGCACAGCATAGATTGCAGTGGCGTAGAGTAGCACAGAGTGGAGAAAGGTGGTGTAGGGTGCAGTGGGATAGGCATAGAGTAGATTGTTTCAGAGAACAGTGAAGAAAAGATAGAGAAAAGATAATATACTTCAATATGCTGATGTATGTAACAATAACAACAACATAAATAATAACGCTAGGCATAACGGCCCAAAATGAAATATGGCTTCTCCCTGTTAGCCACACTGTAATCAATCGCTTCATTACCTAGATAACAAAACATTAAACATAAATGTTAGAAAAATATACCCTTCTAATAGCTGAATTGTTGTGTGAAAAGGTAAAATCTGGGCTCAATCTCGACTTCACTGTTTCACCAACTGGTGTGATCTTAGGCAAATACAAATATTGTGTTTCACAGAGTCTCCTTTCTAGCCTGCAGGTGTCAGGCTGAGAGGGACTCTGTTCTCTCTTTAGATCTTCCTCATTGTCTTGCAGCTCCTCTTGAAGGCCTCCTGCAGTGCTCCTCTTCAAGGTGGCAGGTGATGCAGACGTAATCATCCAAAACTCTTTTCTCTGCCTCGTGCCCTTTGTTCTTATGAGCACCCTTAATGCCCACAGCTGTGAACAGGACAAACAAAAGGGCAGAGGGCGCAGGGGGCCTCCCGACTCACCTTCATTCTGTTACCATCAGATTGGAGGATGGTCGTTACAGGGCTATCATAAGTAGCGCTTTTGTGCGCTAATGGCCCTCTGAATTATAGATGTGAGAGGGGAAATTATTGTGTCCCCTTGTCCCCCCCACCTTCGTCCCCCGTGTCCCCCACCCTCCAAAATCTGGGGGGGATACATCCCCCGCGTCCCCCACACTTCCTACGCCCATGAGCTAGGTCGTTGTGTAAGCCCTCCAAACGCACCCGGGAAAAACCGAATACGAGGGTGTGCAAACTGTGGGAGCACATGCTGACTCAAGGGCGAACGGGGCGTACAGTGGTGTACATCATGACGTCAGTACAGTGAGGTCACTACTGCTCCAGCATTGTATATCATCCTTCTAAGACTAACCGTATAATATTAAAAACAGAACTTCAGGTCACAGAAGGCAAAGTTCTAACAATTCCAAAACACTGAGCGCTTGTAAGGCATGGGTCGAGAACTAACAACAAATAGCGCACACTTCCTCTACAATTCCGAGTACTGCCACACGCCTCCCTCTGAAGCTCTTCACCCGGACAGGACTCCGCGCAACAAACCGTGGCAGCGACAACAGAGTCTCGTTGAAACACCTTGTTACCACCAGGCAGTGCCCTGCGAGACTGCAGTGACTTGTTTTTACATTAGCACCAAACTAATTATAACATCACGTCTTGTAAAAGAGGAGAGCGACACATCTATTCTTAGAACATGACGCTGCCAAGCTCAACCATTAGCAGAGACAAGACTTCCATTTCTGGAACATCAGTCCATGATAGAAATGTACCTCAATTAGGTTCTGTTGTATTTAAATAGCACCAAAGGGCATAGAAAGAAACGAAGACAAAACATTGTATAAAAAAAGCGCGTAAAGCCAGCTATAAATCAGAATGCAAGAATAAAGAGGCAGCCTGCTCCTCTCAGAAGGAATTCAGGAGAATCCTGAATCAACTATCCATGAACACTAGCGCCAATCCGAGTAATGTGCCCCAAAATATTCACTAAGACATTGAAGCACAAAGGCTGTGAGGGTGGAGAGACTAGCGCACCTTCAAATCAAACCATAGCCAAACAGACTGTCTCTTCCCCACCACAAGCATTAGATCAAGTGAGACACCTTCCCACTGAACACTCACAAGCTACTGTTTTCAGAGCAGTTATCAAGCTTGCCAAATGATAGGTGTCTGTCTGTCCTTGCATGGCCATGTGTCAGGTTGGATGTCACTGTCACTCAGAAGCCAACAGCTGGCAGTACACGGTTATTTGGCAGTTCCCAAACACATGCGTAGACAAGTCAACACTGAAGGGTGTTGGAGGCGGCATGCTCGGGTTGGCCGAGGCAAGGCCATAGTCCGGCAAAACCTACGACTCCCGTCAGGGGTGGGTGATTACACTCACTGTACAACCTGCGCTCACCCTTGGGTAGCTTGGCACTGAGCAGTCAGGCCTATCACAGGAGCAATGTGTAAAGCACCGGCACAGCACCACCACACAACAACTACACTGAGCATCACAAAAGAGACTTCACACAAGATGTATGCTAATAAAGTTTATATTCAACACACATTAGTTAACACAACATAAACATCATGTATATCCAGGTATAAATCACATTTGAAAATATCACTAGCAGTACTAGGCCCAGCCGAGTTAAAATGACATCAGTAATATGTACACTTAGAGACAGATCCTATTTTACCCATCACCCTCATGTAGTGCAAAACAAGACCCACCCGGCAATTATCCTAAGTCAATCCTACACATTTATAGGGTACACCCCGGTTCATAACAATAGCAGTAATGTGTACACATATGTAATTCTAACACTTAATAACCTCATGGGCCTGAAGCTGCAGAGGTAAAAGAAATGTCAAACGTAATACACTTTTGGTAAGAATCAATGTATAGGGCAACACTGCCATGCAGTGTTGTAAATCAGAGGCATCCACTCCCACGCACTCACTCAGCACCAATACCCGGTGCTTCCGATATCAGGCAGGTTTGTATGGCACACACTTGAACACACATGCACATACAGCACTCTACTGCAGTGCATTGATATCCGGCAGGTCAACAGATATTGTACTCGCAGACCCCGTGGCCCAAACCCTCTTCCATCCTTGACTACCCCCACCCGTGGTCTGGAGTTGAAGAAAACCTTTGCCCTTCCCAGACACTAGGCCGATCCCGGCCAGAGTCACACTTATTCAAGCTCCCATCAAAAAAGGTGGGAGGATGGATAACCGGCAGTTTCAGGCTGCAGTCAACAAATGGAGATTTAGCCACCCCTCCGGAAGGTCAATCAAAGGTTGCCCCGCCATGCTATCAGGCACTCGCTGGAAGGTTTGGGTGTTCGTGGGGGGGGGGGGGGGGGGGGGGGGGAGATTAGGGAGAGAGGGTTGGGGATGGATAGAAGACACAAATCTGGTGCTCCAAAGACTTGAGTCAGACCAGACAGCTCAGATCACACAAACAAAATGTTACCAATTCAGTACCTCCCTGGAAATGAGGCACAGGATGTGGTGCACGATGACTTGAGTTGCACCAGACAATTCTGGTCACACCAAAGAGTTACCAATTCTGTACTTCCCTGGAAATGAGGCACCATGTCTGGTGCGTGCAGACTTGAGTCGCAATAGGCAATTCAAGTAACAACATGAAGGAGTTACCAATTCCGTACTTCCCTGGAAATGAAGCACCACATCTTGTGCACAATGACTTGAGTTGCACCAGACAGTTCCAGTCACACACACAGGAGCAAGTTCAGCTGTGCCACACGAGGTAGAATTCAGTACTTCTAAGGGCAAACCCCACCTCCGAGGGTTGCAGCCTGTGAATAGGACACCGCACACAATGAGAATGCAGTTGGCATGTTGCATGAGAGAAATGCTGCACAATCAAATAAGCGGGCCACGCAGGGTCCCGCAACTACTGTATCCACTCACTACCAACAAGGCACTTATGCATGCAGAGACCCCACAAAGCAGGGCACATTCTTTGAATGCGGGCAGTTCCTTTAGGGCTCGGCACCAGGCAGTCCGGTTTTCAGGCACAATACTTGGTTTCTCATTCAGACCGCCGATACCAGACAGGATCCAACAGATGATGTGGCAACTTAAGAGGGCACCACTCTCCAGGTGTCACAGGTAGAAAATGTAGGTCCCTCGCAGGAGATCTTTGATGTCCCTGAGACCTCCACCAAAGAACAGGGGGAGCAAGCCAACAAGCTCTTGGAGAGCACAATTCAGAGTGCTATACAGCAGCGTGCAGTCAGCCCGGGAAAGCCACTATTCAAGAAGGATGTGTGGTCCCTTCCAAGGCCACTAACAACTCTTTGTGCACAATAGATTCCTCTGGCTGTGGGTAGCACGTAGTCCAGTGTCTCGGGTCCTACGTCCCCACAAGCGTATGTCTGGTTTTCTGCAGTGTGGCACCAGTAGTTATACTGTAGTGAGCCTTTGAAGTTGGGGGGAGGTTCAGAGGGTTCCCCTTCGAATCACAGATGTCTCCCATAAAATTCTGTCCTGCCTGACCTAGCCCCGAGGAGGCCAAGTGTCAAAACCTTTCCCTCCAATCTATCCAGCCATGGCCTCAAATGGCAGAGATCTGTCATTCCAATTGAGTGCCCAAGGTTTATAGCTGCTGAGGAATACACAGATGTGTTCCCCCAGCCTCCAGTGTGGATTAGAGTCAAATTTAAAAGGCACACAAATGTTTAAGAGCACAGAAACTCCTACTTTCAAGAAGTGACATTTCTTGGTTATTATTGAGAAAACTACCTTTAACACAGAAAGGGGTTTGTCAGGACGAATCCAGTGATAGAAACCATTATGAGGCTGCTCTGCTGCGACCCGCTGCTGGAGCCAGGAGTAATTGTAAACTATCCCCAGGTTACCCACGGGCAGAGCAGCTCTCATAGGCAGTGAACACACACATGGGTATTCTTCACTCCCTGGGCATGCGTGCCCTGGAGCACACACAAGATTGCATTAGCAGGCTGGACACATGCTTAGGAACACCATAGATTCCAGTGTGCACACACAAACCTGCTATGACAGGCTGGACTCATGATTAAGTCCACCATTTGTACAAGTGTTCACACAGGTCTGCTATGATAACTGGAATCATGGTTAAGAACATCGTACATGCAAGTGTGCAGACACAGGCTTCACATATGTGCTGACATGCTCAGCACCTATATGAAACATTAGTGGGCAAGCATGCACACACTGGCCCATGCCACTTCCTAACACAGGTAGAAAAGGCATGCGCACTTTCACACTGTACTTACAGTGGATAACTGCCCAGGGCCCTAAGGCCACTGGATAGAGAATTAGCAAAACCTATGGGACGAACCGATCTCCTAGGAAGGGAAAACTCAGGTGGGGTTCTTTACTACTGGGGCATGGAACACCCAGGTGCACCTGCCCAGCCTTTTATTTACCAACGGCTCTGCTCTTCAGGGGGTGCTCTAGGGGTAGCAAAGGGCCCATTCAGGTTTCGCTACCGATTTAGAAGGCCCAACCTGTGCAGAAGAACAGGCCTGCATTGTCAGGCTGGATATATGCTTGACAGGCTATTCTGGTGGGTGGCACACCCAGTGCATGTCTCACTGGCCCCGGGTATGTGGTGTACCTTTTTACAGGTCACTCCTGGGTACAGCACCTGTACCAATCACGTAAGCATCGCTTCCTGGTATGTGTATGAAGGGCAGGCACACTTTCCCAGTGCAATACAGTGGGGAAGGGCCCAGAGTCCTAAGGCCACGCAGAGTCAGCATAAAACCAGGAGAAAAAAGCAAAAAATGTCAGGGGAAATCCCTTAAGAAGGGTCATGTCCAAAATATGCATCTCAAATCCGATTTTTGGCAGCATGCTTTTGAAAGAGCACTGATGTAAAAAAAAATGCAGCCCTTTTTTGGAAGTTGACCACCCGCTGAATTTGGCCAGAATGGAACACTGAGTCCGTTACCAAGGCCACCGCAATGATGCTGGGCCATCATTGTGTAGAGCCTTTTTGTGGCCATTATCATGCCAATGTCTTTTTGCTTTGTTCCCAGGGACATGCCTTATTCTATTATTTACACCACTGTGGAGTCTTTCCTGAAGATTATTTGTTGGCAATTATGTTGCTGATACCAAAGCTCTTGTTAAAGTATCATCCCCATTCAAAAGTAAACATAGATTACATTACGAGACCGGAGGCTACAATTTGCAATAAACTGACCACTCAATGTATGACCATAAATAAGTTAGAAGGACTTTTAACATTTCAACAGCAACAGAAAAAAAACAGAAGCATTGTGCCTAGACACATTTGTGTCATAACCGTACACAAGTGTGTCTAGGCAACAATAAGTGACTTGGGTACCTTTGTCTGTGACTATGTACAGTTTTGCTAGTTTTATGGAACTGAACTTTAGAACAGGGCCTTTTTATTGTTACAAAGATTTTATTGTTGGAAAGATTTGTTGTTGCAAAGATTTTGCTGCTGGTGGCACACTCTTGACTGCTGACATCCACTAGTCTGCACCGATAACTGGTTGATGCATTGACGGTATTGAAATGTATATAGATGTTCTGGAATAAGGGTTACCAACCTGAAACAATGGGACAATCTCTAGGGACCCAAGATAACCAGAAAAAGCCCCTCCCCCACCCCCACACCTAGAAAGTGATTTAGCTCCCACTTACGGGTCCAAGAGCAGGTTTCATGGTAAGTATAATCGTTGAGTGGTCCCAACACATCAGTGACCGGACAGTTATGCACATCATCAGTGCAATATCTTTGCAGTACCTTTAGTGATACAGAGGCCTCTAAAGTTTGGTATTATGTAGCACAACTGTGGGTTTTAATCAAATTCTCAGCTTCAGTTGGAAGTGAAACTGCCTCCATCTGCACCCTGAACTGTGTTTTTAGGTGCTGGAGAATGTACCAACTCCCCAGACAGCAGAGAGGGAGGCACCGACTCCCCAGTGCCCCCGTTAACTGAGATCTTTGATTACGGACCATTCCCCTGCCAACTAGTTATCTCATGTCAGACCATTAAGGGTGGGGTAGATGGGCACAGGACAGCCAGGAGCTACTTGGCTCCAACCATGGTGGTCGAGGTAGTTTTAGTTTGCCATTGGTATCCTCGGGTCCATCCTCTCAGAGCTCAGCTCAGAGACATAATGGGGGGACAAAAGCTCAAAGCTCAACAGTCAACCAACAGGCAGGGTAATGCAATGACAATCACAGTGCATATTTATTATGTACTGCAATATTCGATTAGAACGTAATAGAGGGCTGCAATTTAAGTTAGGTTTAACAGTAAGGCACTACACTTCCCTCTTCCAGTGTCCTTTCTCCTTGTTTGGGTCAGGGTTCTGTGTCTATAGCGCCAAACACAATCTAGGTTAGGCATGAATCAGGCATAGGACTGGCCAACAACCAATACGTTCACAGGTGAAATGCAACACGGTTCACACTCTTTTACCCCGCCAGCAAAAGTCTCAAGTGTCAACAGCAGAGCCATCATTTAATGTTGTCTCTTCACCCAGAGACCCTGTGATTAGCAGGAGGTTACTGATGCAGCTGTAGTGGAGTGGCAGATGTGGACAGTGTTGCTGCCATCGTGCGGCAGCTCCCCTCCTGTGGGATCCACAAAGATTGTTTTGCCTCAGGATACTGCACACAGGATGAGATTGGTGAGGTGGTTCTGCACAGCAACCCGCATCTTCAGCGGCGGCTTCATTTCCAGCCAGTTCCAGACAGTGGAGCCCAAGTCATCTGCAGTGGAAGGCAATCAGCTCTTGTGACCGCTGTGCCAAACACGGCTTCTGACTTCAGGACTTCATTTGGTCACATAAGCAGCAGCAACACCAGTCTTTCGAGCACTCGGCGAACTGCCAGATGTTATAGTTGCTCCATACCGGTTTTAGTGAAGCTCACCCTGGAACTATACAGAGAGACTGGGGGGGGAACTTCATGGCATGGGTCACTTTTAGCTTCATTCTCTAAGACAGTCTGATATCTCTGGGTGCTCCACATACTGGAAGCAAGCAGGGTTTCTCCTCCAAGACAGTCTCTCTTCCTACAGGGACAGGTGCACTACTTCCCCCTCGCAGTAAGAAGGCAGGCTTCTAGGCACTCTTCCAGAACAAATGTGATGTCCCCTCACATTTGGGTAATGGGCTGTTATGCCGACACCAGCCACAGTTGCACCGCATGTCTTCAAATTCCACGAGTACCCCATTATAAGAAGGGTACTGGACCAATTTGCTCCCACATTAATAGTTTCCTGACAGGGAACGTGGGCCTGCTGCCTATGGCATCACAACCTGGGTTGGTTCTCTTTACAATGGCATTTTCAGGCTGCTCCTTAGACACACAGCCCTTGCGCAAAGTGTCTTACTCCAGGTAGCAATGAAGCAGTCTCCAAGCAGAAGCACGCAAAACGTGCAAAATGAAGTGTGAGATCTCAGCACTTGGCTATCACCAGCCTTCCTGAAACAGTAATCAGAGACGGACCAAAGGGCAGGCCCTGCCTAGAGTTTTCCTCACTTGGAACAACAAACTGCAGTTGCACACTTCACTCCTACCATTTACCAAACAGTACTGCTCCAGAAGGAGAACTAATCTGAAGCATTTTGCTAACAAAGCTGTCATGGAACTTCTAAATGGAACTCTGTCTCCATCCACCTCACTTCAGTGTCTGGGTCTCCACTCTTTGGCCACATGAATACATTTCAATATTTTAAGGAAGCTGTGCTCCATCTTATGCCGAAATGGATCCCACTGGCATTGACACACCCAGACTCGTACAATATACAGATTCTTACTACCACACAGGTAGCACTCACTCAACAAGAACACAGGCTATTGGCACCAGGTTTTGGGATTCACATTAACAGCAAAACTTTACATGAGAGGAGCCAGTAACTCGCCTTCTCCTGACAAAGAGGAACATGTCTGGCCCCTCTCCAGGTCACAAAAGAGGGTTTGGATATCGTATTACCATGGACAAGCATAGGCCTCTGCGCACACTCTAGAGTAGTGTGAAGTCAAAGCCTAAATAAACGTCAGGATACTATTTTTACAAGTAGTCTGGCACTCCGAGAAGGGATAAACACCAGCTTAATATGCAATAGCCATTCCTTCCCAATACCCTAATTTTTGGGATTTGAATCCCAGTTCACTTCCGGGTGCTGAACGTTTTGGTTTTGTGCAAGAACTCTGCAAGCTGTCGTGAAACACTGAGCTATCCATCCTTACACCAATGGATGTTAAAAATTTTTTAGGGCTGATGGTAGACATATTCCACATTTGATCTCTGTAAGAAGCAGGGACAACAATGACATCAGGATTTCTGGAGATCGGTGGACTGACTTGGGGTCTCAAAGCCCTTGGAAAACTCTACTCATAGTCAATGTAATTTATATTATACACGTAAACCACTTAGTCAACAGAATAACGCAAAATAAAGGCCTAAATGTCTGTTTTCTAAATGTATTCATGCATGCAAAATATAGAAAGGAACATTAAATTATTAGGATGTACAATCAAATTTTAATTACTATAAAAGCACAGGGGCCAGCTCTAAACGGAAAAATAGATATTAAAAGTGCAGAAAACAGGTTTGTAAAAAGATTACTGAGTAATAATTTTTGGAGCTTAGGGAATTTTCACGTCACAAGTCTCTTGGGCTCATCTAGTCTAAAGATGTTAATTGTAGAACACTGATAAAAGTGTAGTTCCTTAATAGCTATCAATGAAACTTGCACATTGTCAATCATACATCTGAGGGGAAATTTCAAGATCAAATATGTTCTATAGATTGACATGCTGATTAAATACAGACAAACCTTTCAATGCTAAAATGAGAATCAGGCTAAATCAAAATGATTTCCAAAACTTGAGATGCGTCTAAACGTCTAACCCAAAACTCTTGATAAAGTAATAGTTGTGTAGAGGATCACAATTCTAGTTCTTGCCTAGGAGTAACTGTCATAGATAGTGTAATAATGCTAGTACACTTCTTGGGTCTCACTGTTTAGTCTGGACAGCATTTAATGCAACACTTGTTTGTTTGCCAAGTTTTGCCTTCAATGGTTATTTTCCTGTTTATTTGTCTGCATGATATATGTCTTTGCTGCTGTGTAAAATGTCCCAGTGTCAGCCATTGCTGTAGTCCTTGTGATGCCACTGGAATGTTGGGAGTTGGGGGTTACAATGAGGGTACAGCCTGCGGGGAGGGAGTAGGAATGCTGACATAAAGGGAGTCGGGGGGAGGGGGGTGAGGGGAGGAAATGTCATAGTTTAAACAAGTAACCTAATAGAGGCATTTGTAAAGGCAGTACCTGTAATAATTCACATTTCGAACGTTCCCAGGAGCCTCTCTCATGCTTACCCCAAGAGAGGTCCCAGGTTTCAGTAAACCAACCTGCCTTTCTCAGAAGAACTGCTGGCAGATGAATTGCAGACCCCAAAGAAAATAGTATTTTAGGTGAACTGCCAAGATTCCACTGCTTGAGCCGCATTACCGTATAGCGGTCATCTGCTAGTTTACTCCACAATACTAGAAGACAGGTGAGACGGAATATATGGAAATGGATGAGTGTGGGAAACCAGCGCAGGGGCCAAGGAAGAGAATAGCTGTTTGTGCACGGACCATGAAGAGTCAACCCAATCATAGGGAGCTAAGATGTATTTCAAACTGTGCCTGGCCTATCTCCAAGTCCTGGTGTGTGAGTGTCTGTTATAGGAAAGGACACATTGCAAACCGGCTTGGAACCAACTCTTCTCACAGTTAAACCTGAAGAAGAGATAAGCAGTGCCAATGCCGTAGTTACACGTAGCTGTAGTAAAAGAAAGAAATACATGAAGTAAACCCCAGTATTTAAAGTGAACTACTGTTCAGCATGTATTTGTGCACTTTAAGTTCAGCACTGGCGTTTATGCACCACACATGCTAGAATAGATTTACTTTACTAAACAAACTAATTGGAGCCTCTATATAATTTAATATTTTAAAGTTCATTGCTGTGGAAAGAAACATACATATTAAGGACGTTGCTAAGGGTTCAGGCTGAAGCAGCCCCAGCTGTCGATGCTGCTGACAGAGTGAGAAGCCATGCCATGCAAGATTACCTACATCGCCAAGGATGTTAATACTGAGAGTAAAACTAGGCATCTGCATTACAATGTTAGCACTAGCATAGTACCGAGACAGCTGGGAGCCAAACAAACTGCAGTTAGAGTATTAATGGGCGGACTGCAATAATCTTTATGTCCGACAGTACCACTGGGTCAATGGGATCTTCCTTCCTAGTACTGCCCGCTCCAAATGTTTGGATTGTTTCTGTAGTTGTGATGTGTGAGGGTGGCTCTCATGTACACAAGGCAAGCCCTCCAGTGGCTGAGAACGTGTCTTCCTAGAATGTGATACAACAGACTAGTAACTGTAGCATCTTTTTTTATTAACAATTCTTTTTGTGATATATTGATCTAAAGCAATGACTTAACCAGGACTTTCACTTAGGACTGAGATAGCTACTAATACTTATTGTAGGTGGTTACTGTAGCTACAATTACCAGGAGTTATTAGGAAAAATGTGATCCACCTAAGAACATCCTCCTGGGTTCACTGTATTTTCAAGCTTTCACATTGTCTGCTCTATGTTTAAAATGATATAATAGACCAATCTGAAACTGACCAAACCTCCTGTCGCGCAGGATAGTTTACCACTTCCTCAGATCAAACTTTCACTAGGAGTTTCTTTAATGATTTAAGTCTGGGTAAGGATTAATGAATACCCTTTAACGAGAGGCAAATACACTCAGGCCAGGATTCTCACGAGGGTATTGAGAAAAATATTTTCTGCTTTGACTCTGCAAGAAAAAAAAGCTCTGTAGTGACAGCAAGTGCAAGCTTAAGACTTAATTATGAGAACTCCATGCTCTTGCCTGGGAGACCCCATATATGAGACATATGTATGAAGACTGGTCTCTCCGCAGCACAACCTAGCCAAAAGGCAGCTGTCCAGGCTCATAAATAAATGGAAAATCATTCAGAATGTGAACATCAAACTTTTGTTTGACTGTTGATCATTCCCTTATGGCTGAGCTTTGCACTCGCTAGCCATCAGGTAACTTCTTACCTTTACGTATGTATGAACTATTATTTATATAGTACTAATGTAGATGTGAAGCAACAGAACACTGTTCATTGCATTGGGGTTCAGAAGACAATCTACAAGATGGCTTACATCTTGAGAATGACACAAATACATTTAACACACATTTAGGCACAGGGAGATTAAGTGATGTGCCTTGAATCACACAATGCTGAGCATAGGGTCGAGGCTGGGATTTGAAACTATGTCTTCAGGATCTGGAGGAGGCAGCTTGAGGTGCTCGACTACATCTCTTCCAGTAGACCTTTAGACTTTGGGCCTGATTACGATCTTGGCGGACGGGTTACTCTGTCACAAATGTGATGGATATCCCGCCTGCCGTATTACAAGCCCATTTTATCCTACGGAGATCGTAATACGGCGGACGGAATATCCATCACGTTTCTGATGGAGTGTTCTATCTGCCAAGGTTGTAATCAGGCACTTTGTCTCCCACTTTATCTGTGGCATAGTCCACCAAGGGTACCATACAGGGTACTTTTTTTGCCAATAAAGCAGCGACTCCTCCCGCTCAAACGTGTTTTTTTAATATCTGTTTTAGTTAATATTATTATTTTTAATTTTTAAAGGTTGAAAGACCCTACAAATTGGATTATAAACTATTGTGGATTACCAGCAGGAGCCATAGTCCAAGAGCCATACTTTTTAATTTAACATTAGCAGGGAATGACTGTCTCTCTCTCTCTGTCCCCCAAAACACATGAACATGTGTTACGGTCCCTTAATTTTTCTTTATTTCAGTACATGGAGGGTGAGACTCGCATCTTGTGATAAAGGCCAGAACAGATCTTTGTCTGTTGTGCCAGTCGATCAGAAGCATCAGGTCCATGGACCTGGCTTTGGTGTCGCAAAGGGGAAATAGATGATTGGAAAAAAAATACTCATCCAATCAGATTCTATCATTTTTTTACTTTGGGTCTATGAATGGTGCACAAAGTCTGATTCACACAACAAACATGATCTGTTTGTTCAGGTATCTCTAACTTTTAACTCTTTAATGGCTTCCAACACATTGTTAAAACACTAATTCCAGATTACGCAAAGCAAAGGCATGTTGATGACTAATGATCTACTTTCATACCAGGTAATTCAATTCATTATTTTTTTCTGTATAGGACGGTGAAGGTTTTTTCTTTTCTTAAGAACACTCGTACCAGTATGCCTCCCCACCCAACCACCGGATAGAGCTGTACGAAACCTGCCATGCCAAACCCAAATCAGATAAACGTTTTTATTTAGGGAAGTTTTGTGAAGATTAGAATGGTGCCAAAGATATTAGAAAAACAAACCAGTATTGACAAAACGAATATCTCTGACAATGGCACTACTCAACCTTTTAGCTTTGCCATTGCTTTTCGTTGATGCAGTTCCACCAAGGTCAGTCACAAAAAAAAGGAAAAAGTGTGATGATCATGAAAACATGTATGCAACATCACAAGTGTACATATGCATGCATGCATCACCAGGCACCTTCACACATTTCACTGAGGCAGCAGACATTTGGTTCTTGTATTAATCTAAAATTCCACTACAGTGCCCCCCCCGCCCCCATTTTAGCCCAGTAAATAACAAAATATAGATATATGTAGTGTGCAAAACATTTTTTCAAGAAAAAAACAGTACACAAAAAAATCGAATTAAAAAATGCAACAGCGGGCAACAGAGGAGCAAAGTGTGTGGGGGGGTGCTTTAAAAAAAATAGAACCGGATGGGGAGGGGCAGGGGAACAATGCAGGAAAGCAACAGAGCACGAGGGGCTGGGGAAGAGAAGTGGGAAGCTGCACATGGGGGAGAGAGCAAGATCTCTCTCTCTCTCTCTCTCTCTCTCATGAGCCAATGGAAGGAAAAGAAAAAAGTAGTCCTCTGAAGTGGAGGTGCAGAGAGGAATCCAATCAAAAGAAATGTAAAATAACTATGCATCAGTGAAGGACAAACACAAGAAAAGGGAGGAAAGTGAAAAGGAAGGGCATTGGAAACCTTTATTCTTCAAGTATACCACATGGTCAACTGCCGTAACACTGAAAGCTCGGCATCATTGCATCAGTGTCGAGGACACTCAAAGACCCAGCACAAAGCCACTGAATAAGAGGCAACCAAATGAGACTGACAAGAAAGCCAACCAATGGTGTGCAATGGGCTGATCTAAACCCCACTCTAGTTATTGGTATTGCCATAATTGTTCCACAACAAACAGCTAAAAGCTGCCTATACGCAAGATCTAAAAATGCTATTTCTGATGGATACAACTACCTGTGGATTCCTCACCTGATGAATACTCCCATGGCGCCAGCATTTGACGGAAATCTTCTTACTAGTCTCTGCACGTCGACGAGGACGTCACTCTAGCCCACGCGACGCCGTCTGACGTCATACAGGCAATAAGAAGTCCTCGCCGACGTGCCGATGACAGTTCCCTTTTTTCCGTGCATTCGAAACGGTTATCTTCGAGGGAGTTACTGTTACCTTCGTGGTTACAGTGTATTGTCTGCTGCGTAGTCTTCTCTGCGGTAACAATGTCTCAGAGGAAGTCGGGTTTCAAGCCCTGTCGAGAGTGTGGGGGCAAGATGTCAGTTACAGATCCTCACTCCGACTGTCTATGGTGTTTGAGCTCCGACCACGACGTCTCGACTTGCGATTCATGTCAACACATGAATCCGAAGGCCCTCAAAGAGCGCGAGGCCAAGTTATTCATGGCAAAGTCAAAGAAGAAGGAGAAACATCATAAGAAGTCTTCTTCGCCAAGGTCTCACCGGCGTCATCGAGACTCCCGGCGCCGTAGAGACTCACGACGTCACTCCAGCAAGGAGTCTCATTCGAGGTCACCTTCGGCTCGGCGTCGGAGGACTTGGGAGGTCAGCCCCACGGTCACGCCGCATCCATCGACGCCGTTGCCCTCTCCGGCGTCACCGACTTCACCTGGTCAGGCGTCAGTGATTGAGGTGGTGCAGCCTCTTGTGTTTTCTCCGGCGTCGCAGACGTCGAGGCCGGCGTCGGGGTCGCCCTCGATCCAGGCACCCCAGTATCCGGCTTTTCCCACTCCTGGAGCCGATAGTACCGCGTTTCTTAATGCGATGTATACCATCTTTCAGCAGATGGCTCCAGGAGCTGCTCCGGCTGGTCCTTCGGGGCCCTTGGCCTTTTCGTTGGGTGATCCTGCGCCTCTTCGGCCGGCACCCTTTATGCCCTTTCTCCCTTTTGGGAATGTGGGCTCGGCGCCGGTGCCGGCGTCGGTGGCCGCTCCGGTGGCTTCGGATGTTTCGGCCCCGGAGGTTGCCCCTCCGTCGAAGTCAGGATTTTGCCCTGTGACTCCGGTTGGTCCATCGGCTCCAAGACCTCGTCCTCCGGCTCCTGCCTCGGCGCCGAAGCTGCCTGTGGCGCCGGACGCGGCGTCAGATGCTTCTGGAGATCGGCGCCGTTCTTCGACGTCGGCGGAGGCCATGTCGACTCCGCGTATCGAGGAGAGACTTCATTCGAGGAGGCGTGCTCTCCGTCTTTTAGAAGAGCAAGAGTACCAGCGAGTCCTAGAGGAGGGAGAGATTGAGGACTCTGGAGACGGACTGCATGGTCTGGATACAGCCAGTGGGCTGGACACTTCCCCTGAGTGGGACCTTTCATCTCCAGGGGAATATACGGAGGAGGCTGCTTCCTTTCATGCTGTGGTGAGGAAGGCAGCGAGCTTTTTGGACCTGCCTTTGCCGGTGGCAGAGGCAAAGCAGAATTTGCTGACAGAGGTATTGCATCCGGCCTCTGCTGCAGCTGAGCCTCTCTTGCCATTTAATGAGGCTTTGCTGGATCCGGTGTTGGAGGTGTGGAAGAAGCCGGTGTCTTCCTCGGCCGTTCATAGGGCTGTGGCCAGGAGGTATCGAGCTGCACCATCTGACCCTGGCTTTCTCTCTAGACACCCTACGCCGGAGAGCTTGGTGGTGCAAGCCTCCTGTTCCTCAAAGTCAGCGCCTGGTTCCTTCCCGACGGTGCCTGGAGACAGAGACTCCAAGAAACTGGATGCGCAGTCCAAGAAAATATTTTCGTCATGCAGTTTGGCGTTGAAGGCCACCAACGCCACGTGCATTCTGGGGAGGTACATCCATGCGCTGATGGATGATATTTCGTCTTCATTCACGGAGCTTCCCCAGGGTCTTTTGGATGTGGTCTCGGACGCCCAGGCTGCCGCGACCCAGATTATCCAGTCTGGGCTGGACACGACCGACTCGGTGGCCAGGGCGATGGGCACGGCTGTGGTGGCAAGAAGACAGGCCTGGCTCCGAAACTCAGGGTTCTCTGCGGATGTGCAGTCGACCCTGCTGGACCTCCCGTTTGATGGGGACAGACTGTTTGGAGCCAAGGCAGATTCAGCCTTGGAACGATTTAAGGAGAGCAGAGCCACAGCCAAATCGTTAGGACTGCAAGCTCCTTCTTCCTCTGCCTCTTCTAGAATTTTCAGGAGGTTTCGGGGATTTGGGCGTGGCTCTTATTCCTCTTCCTTTCGGGGGAGGTTCCAGCAACCCGCCTCTTCCCTCCCCTATAGGTCATTTAGAGGGAGGGGGAGGGGTGGGGTCCGTACCAGAGGAGCCTCTCAACAGCACTCTGCCTCTTCCTCGTCCTCTGGAGGGGTGCAGCAGGGGAAGCAGCCTTAGGCTTCCACCGTTTCCCACTCACTCCTCTCCTGTAGGGGGAAGATTACAGCGTTTTCTCCACAAGTGGAAGTCTATCACAACGGACACTTGGGTTCTCGGCATTGTGGGAAAAGGCTACGCCCTTCCCTTTCGGGAGTTCCCGCCCCTCATCCCGCCCCGCCCATCTTATTGTTCAGAAGAACACCTCCTGTTGCTAGAACAGGAGGTTCAAGTCCTCCTTTCAAAGGGCGCGGTAGAGTTGGTCCCAGAGCAGGAAAAGGGTCGAGGTTGTTACTCAAGATACTTCCTGATTCCCAAAAAGGATGGTCAGTTGAGACCAATCCTGGATCTGAGGATCTTGAATTGGTTCCTCAAACAGGAAAAGTTCAAGATGCTGACCCTAGCACAGGTGCTTTTGGCGTTGAACAAGGAAGATTGGATGGTGTCTGTCGACTTGCAGGATGCTTACTTTCATATCCCGATACTCAAGTCGCACAGGAAGTATCTCCGGTTTGTGGTAGGGTCGCAGCACTATCAGTTTGCGGTCCTCCCGTTTGATCTTACTTCAGCACCTCGAGTCTTCACAAAGGTGATGTCAGTGGTTGCGGCGGAGCTCAGAAGGAAGGGGATAGCAGTATTCCCTTACTTGGACGACTGGTTGATCAAAGCCAAGTCCCCGGAGCTTGTGTCGCATCATCTGCAGTCAACAACCCAGTTGTTGTTCGACCTGGGCTTTTCGGTGAACGTGCCCAAATCTCACCTGGAGCCCTCTCAGCGCCTCCTGTTCATAGGGGCAGTACTGGATACAACATTGAGTCGAGCCTTTCCTCCGCCTCAGCGGATTCAAGATATTCAGGAATTGGTTCCAATGTTTCGAAATGGAGCGGTAGTTCCAGTCCTCAAGGTCCTTCGTCTGCTCGGTCTGTTCGCCTCCTGCATTCTGTTGGTCACGCATGCTCGCTGGCACATGAGGGCTCTTCAGTGGTGCCTCCGAAGGCAGTGGTCTCAACACAAGGGAGATTTAGAAGGTACTGTCAAGATCTCCAGAGATGCTGCTGTGGAATTGAAGTGGTGGATTGCGGGCAACAATCTTTCACAGGGGAAGCCGTTCGCGCAGTCGCCACCAGTGGCCACGGTAATAACGGATGCCTCCACCCTAGGATGGGGAGCTCATCTGGGGGATCTGGAGATCAAAGGGCTTTGGTCTCCAGAGGAACAGGTGTTTCATATCAATCTGTTGGAGTTACGGGCTGTACGTTTGGCTCTCAAGGCCTTCCTCCCATCCCTTCGTGGTCAGTCGGTACAGGTCCTGACGGACAATACTACCACGATGTGGTACATAAACAAACAGGGAGGAGTAGGGTCGTACCTTCTCTGCAGAGAAGCTCTTCGGCTATGGTCCTGGGCAAAGGACCATCAGATTTGCTTGGTGGCAAATCATCTGGCCGGGGTCTTGAATGTACGTGCGGACAGTCTCAGTCGCCAATTCTCGGCAGACCACGAGTGGCGTCTCCATCCAGATCAAGTCTGTTTAATCTTCCAGATGTGGGGGTTTCCTCGGATAGATCTGTTTGCCACTCGGGAGAACGCGCATTGCCCGTTATTCTGCAGCCTCCAGTATCCGATGCAGGGAGCGTTGGGGGACGCGTTTCAGATAACCTGGTGCGACCAGTTGCTTTACACGTTTCCCCCCATACCCTTGATTCCTCGAGTGTTGAGGAAAATTCGCCAAGACCGGGCCCAAGTCATCTTAATAGCTCCGGATTGGCCAAGGAGGGTATGGTACTCCGACCTTCTCCAACTCTCACTGTGCCCTCCGCTCCGTCTCCCTCTCAGGGCAGACCTCCTCTCGCAGTCGCAGGGGCAGGTTTTACACCCCAACCTCCAGAGTCTGCACCTACATGCTTGGAGATTGAACGGGGCAACCTGAGTTCCTTCTCTCTCCCGCCTGATGTAGTGGATGTTATCTTAGCGGCCAGGCGACACTCCACTAAATCTATCTACGCTAATAGGTGGTCTAAATTTGTTATGTGGTGTGGAGAGAGACAGATTGATCCCTTACATGCTCATCTGTCACATGTTTTGTCTTTTGCACTGTCTCTAGCGCAGAAAGGTTGTGCAGTAGCTACCATTAAGGGTTATTTGTCGGCCTTGTCAGCCTTCATTTGTCTTCCAGACCAACCATCGTTATTTAAATCCCCTATTGTTCTCAGATTCTTGAAAGGTCTTCTGAATCAATATCCTCCAAAACCATTCGTTATGCCTCAATGGGATTTGTCCTTGGTCCTGACTTTCCTTATGGGGTCCCCTTTTGAGCCTATGCATTCTTGCCCCTTAAGGTATTTGGTTATTAAAACAGTATTCCTGGTAGCTATAACATCTGCAAGGAGAGTGAGTGAGTTGCAGGCCTTATCGGTTAAACCCCCTTATATAACGTTTTATGGGGATAAGGTGGTGTTGAGGACCAAGGCTGCTTTCCTTCCGAAGGTTGTTTCACCCTTCCATTTGGCTCAGACAATCACTTTGTCCACGTTTTATCCTCCGCCTCATCCTTCAAAGGAGGAAGAAAGACTACATCGCCTGGACCCAAAAAGGGCGTTGAGCTTCTATATCGACAGAATGAAGGATATCAGGCTGGAGGATCAGCTGTTTGTCGGATACGTGGGCAAGAGGAGAGGAAAGGCAGTCCACAAGAGAACACTCTCCAGGTGGGTTGTTCTTTGCATTAAAATCTGTTACTCTTTGGCAAAGAAGGATCCGCCTGAGGGCATTAGAGCTCACTCCACCAGAGCTAAGTCGGCCTCTTCGGCCTTGGCCAGGGGTGTTCCTGTGGTTGACATCTGCAAGGCCGCAACTTGGTCGTCCCTTCACACTTTTGTGAAACATTACTGTTTGGACTCTGAGGTCAGAAGGGACGGTCATTTTGCACGGTCAGTGCTGCAGGATTTCTTGGTTTGACCATTTAGGCACCCACCGCCGGGCGTGGTACTGCTTTGGGACTCTATTCATCAGGTGAGGAATCCACAGGTAGTTGTATCCATCAGAAGAACGAGTTACTTACCTTCGGTAACGACTTTTCTGGTGGATACATTAGCTACCTGTGGATTCCTCACGGTCCCACCCGCCTCCCCGTTGCCTTTTTGGTCTCTCCAAGCAATCCTTGAGTGTGCTCCTTTTGGTCTTCAAAGTTGCAATACATTTTGCATGTATGATATTTGTATATATGTGTATATTTATATATAAATCTATATATATATTGGGTATATACATGATTCGTATGTATAAATATATTTATTTGTTTAAAAAAAAAAAAAAAAAAAAAGGTTATATTAAATCTACAGCTATTTTATTGCAATGTTGTGTGATTTACAATATTAAGAGATGTTGCTTTGCTCTTTCATTGCATTGGGTTATTATTATTATTCTCATGCACGTAAAAAATGTTGGTACTGTCATCGGCACGTCGGCGAGGACTTCTTATTGCCTGTATGACGTCAGACGGCGTCGCGTGGGCTAGAGTGACGTCCTCGTCGACGTGCAGAGACTAGTAAGAAGATTTCCGTCAAATGCTGGCGCCATGGGAGTATTCATCAGGTGAGGAATCCACAGGTAGCTAATGTATCCACCAGAAAAGTCGTTACCGAAGGTAAGTAACTCGTTCATCTGACCCAAGTCACTTTTTCCAACTGTGTAATATATAAAACTCTCAGCTCGACTACAAAGCCTGTGAACTAATGGCGTTATTCCAGGACAGTCTGAAACACTTTATCCTACGACCAGTGCCATTTTACCATTTTACGGTTACCCAGGTGTTCATTTTTATTAAATCCATTTCAATTAAGGCATTGCATATTTAATTATTTATTTCAAATGTATTTGCATTCTGCGTACTTTAGTTTCTTATGTTTTGTTTTCAAAGAGCAAACTTAATCACCTCTGTCCTATCAACTTCAAATACACGTTTTTGCAATGGAAATATCAGCTCAGGCGCAAGTGTCCTTGACAGAGGCAGAACATCGAGCGGAATTAAACAACCTTGACTTAACCACATCAGGCCGGGTCTTTTGAGCTATCTGAAGCTAACAAGGTCGAAACGTGTAACAACTGTGCTTGTGCCTGGAGGGATCAACATCTTATGCACGGGGAACGCAGATAGGGCGGATATGGAGTAGTATTGAGCTCACTGCACTCAAGGTAGCCAAGAGGAGCCGCCTCATTCCTTCTGAGCATGCAGGCCTTACGTCAGTCTCCTGCCCACTACAGACCCTGGTTTAGGGCAGAAGAACCTGAGTGCATACTGAATGCGATGACGGGCAGCTGGCCATGGCCTGCATAAAACGGAAGAGCCAGGTGATGAATATTGTCATTACAGGAAAACAGACGAGTGTCCAGGCACAGCCTGGTTATCAGCAGGCTGAGGACACTTGGCCTGGAAGAAGGTCTACCTCAGACTTACTCTTGAATTCACTGGTGTCTGGGGGCAGTCTCCCTCATTAACTGACCTGCATGTCTGTGTTATTGCTGTCAATTCCAGCCCACTCTTCTCAAACTTTACAACCCTACTGCACACACACTTAAGGGTCAACAATCATGTTTTGGAAGTATCTCTGCCCTCCACAGAGCGCCAATGCAAGCTTCTGAGGGAAGAGTGGTGTCTTCTCAATGAAGGGCAGAAGCAATGGCCCTACTGAGAGCACTGAAAACTGGGCATCCGCTTCCCAGCCATAAATAAGGTTCAGCAGCACCCCCCAAACCTCTCAAACATTCCCCACGAAACATGCACCAATATTTTGTACACCTTAGGGGAATTTGTAAAAACTTTAATGTTACAACAAGCAAAGCATCATTCAAGTCTGGATCGTTTGACCGTGCAAGAATAGCTCTGAAGGTACCCGAAATAGAGAAGTAAATCCCTCTCAACAATTTCCCAGAACAGCGTCCCGAGGCCAGAATAAAATGTACATGACTGTCGGCCCACATTCTGCAGTACAAAGGTGAGTGATGGTTGCATTCCCCACTCTGAGGTTGTGATGGAGGCGTGATAGACTTCTGGCAGTGAAAGCCCTGTGCAGGAGCTGAGCTTGCCCTCAGTAAGACTCAGTCCGCTGGATAGAAAAAACATCTTGCTGTGCACTGCCGGACAGCCTCATAACACCCTTGTGCCGCCAGCAATCCCCAGAGAATGTTATAATATCACCGTTTTCAACTAAAGACAAGATCTTTGCTGTCCATACGTGATTCATTATGATGCCCTTCAGTGTCACAGCTGTCCCTGGGCATGTCAAAGGACTCTGTGAATCAAGCTCTCCTACTGAAGCAGAACACCACAAAATCAGTCCTGTAAGTGCTAATTTGGGGCATCGTCTCTTCCACAGGTGTCGCTGAATCAGAGGCGTTTTAAGGCATGGGCAATGTGGGATCTGGAAGGAGGAAGGAGTGGGGCATCAGGAGCCACTGAAGCCTTTAATAAGTTATTGATTCCCTCTGTTAAGGATGGAGTGGGGCATCATATGTCACTCAAGCCTTTGACAAGGCTTCATCTCTCATCAATTATGACCCTGCCACACCAATGGTAATAAGTAGCTTTGAGTATATGAATAAACATTTATAAAGCACTTTTAGTTGGTTTAAATGTAGTAGCAAAAACATTTTTGCCAGGGGCCCATGAAACATGCAAAATATTTCACAGGTGCCTCTAACCTATGGGTGTCTATCATAATGATGGCTTCCATATCACTCGGCAGAGTTTTATCATTGCCGGGGACACTAGAATCATGCAGCAGATAGTTAGGAAGATTGCCAGGGGTCGTTGGGAAAGAAAGCAAATTAATTCTGTGTCAGATGAGCTGAGCATGAGAAAACAAAGGGCCATCAAGTGACAAATATGTGTCAGAAGGATGCTGGATTGAAGATTAGGAGTGAATGGAAAAAAGGAAAAAGGATGGTGTTTCACTGGCATAGATGAGGTGAGGAAAGCAAAAGAAAAAATGATATCCCTTAAGGACACAGCGAAGAGAGGGAAAAAGGACAGAGGTTAAAGACAGACACTTGAGGAACTCCAATCTGTAGAATCATCGGAGAGGAACACCAGGAGACTGAAAAGGGCCAACAGCATGCTTGATCCATCACACTTACTTCAGTAAGACTGAGGAGAAGAGAGAAGTGAGCAACTGTGCAAACGCTGAGGAGTATTAGTGTGGACGAGTGATGGCTGTGACGATGAAATTAAGTAATCGAGGGAACATTCTGTGGAACAATTGGCCCACAAGCCAAACTGAAAGTGATGTTAGTGTAGAGAAATTGGCTCAGAAGATTGAAAAGAGGGGTTCCAAAATCATAGAAGAAATAAATAAACTGCAAGACATTAGATAGCTGGCCTGGACGGGTCTAGGTTAGAGTTTTATTCAAGAAAGGTATGATTTTTTTTTAAAAGATGAGGGTAGGTTCTAAAGAACAGATTGAGAGAAGAGTCAAACAAAATAGAACTAGTCATGATGGTGTAAGAAATGTGATGCCTTGAGCATCTTGCATCTATCACCTTAGAAGAACCTCCACAATGTGCCCAGGGAACCACCACTGGATAGAATTAGGTGAGGTGGACTGGACTTCCGCCTTCCACAAGAACCAACCAGAGCACATAAGCCATCTAACACGCAACATCGACAACTTCATCAAATGGATCACCACCTACACCAACACCCTGCCCCCCAAAAAACTAAGCTGCATAGTAAAAACAACAACATAGGCCAACTGGTACATAGAAGATTTCAGAATCACCAAAAGACACTGCTCAGAGGGGAAGAACAAACCAAGGGGCAGGTGTTGTGGGAGGGGTGTAATGTGAGTGGAAAGACATGTTCAACATTTCTTTGTGCTTTATATTGTAAGACAGTGCCTAAACATTAAAGTTTCAAATTTACAATCCATCATAGCATGATCATTCCACACTCTTAAGCACACTGCTTTACAGAAGGTGTAGTATACATTTTCATATACATTGCTTTATACTAGGAGTATAAGGCTATTCTCTGTGCAAGAATTTGGAAGATTTGAATCCATGTCTTAAGATTTGAAGTTAAAAGTAACAAGCCATGCCCCAGAAGATGTTTCATTGGTCTTGACTACAGTTGCTTTAGCTTTCTGTCAGAGACCGAATGTTACTAGTACATTACAACATGCATACAGTGCATCCACACATAACAGAGATTGGGCTTTTGGTCAGCCTTCCTCAGGCATTAGCTGCTGGCAAAGCTGTAATTAGCTGGGTGGTCTGTCCTTAAAGTCATGGCATTTCCTTGAAGGTTTCATGGGGCTTTAAGAAGTCCAATTTTGTAGTAGCTTTACTGTTTCTATCAGTGTCTCTGCATGCCACCCAGCCCTCTCATGTTCCCACCCACTGCCTTGCTGCACCTGTCACTACCATGGCTCAAGGTTTTAACTTTGACAATCTGGTTTAAATGCATCTCAAGCTTTGGCAAACACAAACCATCCCAAAATGGACCTTAAATGTACGCGTGCAAGCATGGCAGCCATTTTGTGATGGGTTTTCTTAAGATTTTTGAGTCAAGTTTTCAGCTGGAAAATACCTCTGTCACGCTAGGAGGTCACTCAAATGCAAAGACAATAGTGATAAGGCCAATGCATGCAGCAGTCTACAAATTAGTGTTCTTGCACTCCGATATCTCACTCTCCAATTCAGACTCGCATATTGTGTTTGAATCTCATCCTTTTCGAGCTCTCCTTGCCTCACCAACAATGCTCAGTTCTAAGTGGCAGCACCGAGCTTCAGAAATAAAGCCTAAAACTACTGTATGTATAGCCTGGCCAACTTTCTATTCCAATAACCTGAGCCACAGCCCCTGCTTCTTTATACCCAGGCTCTCTTCTGAATATGTAGTGTGTGCAGAGGAATCCGAGGCTGTGGGTGAGGGGGAGAGGGAGCTTCCTCGCGCCAAGCCTCCGTGGCTCAGTGTCACTGGAAGAGATGGAGGGGGCCATGTTGCTCGACTCCCCAATTCTCCCCAGCTCTGCCGAATAGAGTAAAGAAGAATGGCAGAGGAGGGGAGAACTGCTACCTCCACGGAGAGCTTGTGGTCCCCAGGTTTGTCGGCGTGCTGCAGTAAAAGTCACACACTCAGTAGGAGCTATGAAAGGAGTCTGAAGTTTCTGAGCCAGGGTTTTTAAGCCCCCCTTTTTTTTTTTTTTACAGCATATTCTACCCTCTGGGCTGAGGGATGAGTACAGCGGGCTACACCGGTCCTCGAAATCCCACTCCCTTACTTGAGGCGCTCGCCCTCTGGCTTGTGCCAGTAATGTCGGAGAAGGCTTTAACTACTGTAATATTTAAGTTTTAAGAAGGTGAGTTTATTTTTTTACACGAACGTATAAAAGATTTTAGACTGTCCACATCCATCTATATGAAACTTAAAGACAGAACTAAATCCTAACAGAAATGTTTGAGCTTCTGCGCTCAAGTAAAAAAAAAAAAATGCAAAGTGCTGTATTTTCAAGGACAGTATTTCACGAAGTTATTGTTAGTCTTTTCTACATGTTAATCTTTCTTTGTGAAGGAAACCTGTACGCTGTATAAACAGAAGAAAAACCAGGACCAGGGGCCACTAGTTCTACAGCAAAGCAAACAGTTTAAGCGAAAAGCAAACAGTGAACAGGCTACAGTACGAGTCAGAGGAAGACAACGCAGAAGGAAAAACGCAAACCATAGTTCACTAAATGTGCCTTGGCCTTACATTTCACAAATACTTTTCTCAACATTTTTATGCGCAGATAAGGAGATCGAACCCAGGGGCCCTCGATGGTATTCATTAGTTATTTTACTTACGTCTTCTTACGTAGTACCAATCTTGTTAATACTGGGGAGAAACTGAAGTGGAATGGTTGAACGAGCACTGCCAGGGAAACTCTTAGCAAGGGGTGACCAGAAAAGAGACAAGAGAATGGCTACAGAGGGGAAACAAAGTGGGAAACAAAATGGGAGTCCACAAAGAATATGCAACACGTTTCCTGTGCCATTCTAAGGGAAAATAACTTTCTTCCCAGGGGCTGAAATTCAATAACTAGTAAAGAAACTTCAATTGGTAAAAAACAAAAAAAACAACAAAAAAACACGGGTTTTCACATGTTTTTGGGCTCCAATAAGGTAATTTCTTCCTGGCCGACTGCACGGACACTGGCACAGAGTGACCTATGCAGTTAAAAAGAAACGTTATTGACGTAGGTAACAAGATTTCTGGTGGCCACTACATCTTTGCACGGTCTTGACCTTGGGAATACCCCCATACACTAGACTGGATCCATAAAACTTTATCCACAAATGCCACCAAGCACTGGCAGGTGGCACCATAAGGACTCAAGTTGTGGCTCCATCTACCTAGAATGAGACAAGGTTGTCTTACATGTGTGTATGTATATATATGTGTGTATGTTGTTCTGTGCTTGGCATGTTCGTGGGTCATTGCATGGCTCCTGGGTGGGTTGTTATACTAGATATCTATGAATTCCTGCTCTCATCTTATCACACTTATCTACCCATCATCATATGTCATGTCTCTATCAAACTATCCTCCATTCTCACTCTGACTCATCCCAAATCCTTTCTACTACTTTAATCTCCTAAATAACTCTGCCTCAGCTCTTCCCTCTGCTTCCACATCTAACTCACCAAACCTCACTCTACTACCATGACCTCCCACACAACCCTACTAAATTCTCCAGCATTTATCTCGCCCTGCTACTATGCTCTCCCTAACCCTTCCACATACTCTTCCCTCCTCCATCCCCCTTTACTCATCCCAAGCCTTTGGGTTGAGTAAATTAAGGATATACTCCCAATTAACACTTCTGGATTTCTTTCCTCCTCCACCCCTCCATTACTCCAGTCAATCTAACTAACAAACTCTCATATCCGCGGCTCAAATTAACTCATAATAATACTAAAACTGTACTCATTATTTCCCGATACTAATCCATCACTAATTCTTGTTGGGTTCCAGAGTAGCGTGCTACTCACCGAAAAGCGCTTCGACGCCTCGTCAGGGTTAGCAAGCGCTATATAATGAAAATGTCACTTACCCAGTGTACATCTGTTCGTGGCATCAGTCGCAGTAGATTCGCATGTTCTGCAATAGCTCGCCATCTGGTGTTGGGCCGGAGTGTTACAAGTTGTTTTTCTTCGAAGAAGTCTTTCGAGTCACGGGACCGAGTGACTCCTCCTTTTGTCTCCATTGCGCATGGGCGTCGACTCCATCTTCGATTGTTTTTCCCCCGCAGAGGGTGAGGTAGGAGTTGAATTGTAGTAATAGTGCCCATGCAATGGAGTGACTAAGTATGCACCTATTTAAGGTTGAGATGATACATATATAAATAATTGAAGGTAACTTCCAAACTGCTACAGGCTCCCGGGGAGGCGGGTGGGCACATGCGAATCTACTGCGACTGATGCCACGAACAGATGTACACTGGGTAAGTGACATTTTCAGTTCGATGGCATCTGTCGCTGTAGATACGCATGTTCTGCATAGACTAGTAAGCAGTTATTTCCCCAAAAGCGGTGGATCAGCCTGTAGGAGTGGAAGTAGTCTGAAATAATGTCCTTAATACGGCTTGACCTACTGTGGCTTGTTGTGCGGATAACACGTCTACACAGTAGTGCTTGGTGAATGTGTGAGGCGTAGACCATGTGGCTGCCTTACATATTTCTTGCATTGGGATGTTTCCTAGAAAGGCCATGGTAGCACCTTTCTTTCTGGTTGAGTGTGCCCTTGGTGTAATGGGCAGCTGTCGTTTAGCTTTAAGGTAGCAGATTTGGATGCATTTAACTATCCATCTGGCTATACCTTGTTTTGAAATTGGGTTTCCTGCGTGAGGTTTTTGAAATGCAATAAAGAGTTGTTTAGTCTTTCTGATGTTTTTTGTTCTGTCAATGTAATACATTAATGCTCTCTTGACATCTAATGTATGTAGTGCCCTTTCAGCTACGGTATCTGGCTGTGGAAAGAACACTGGAAGTTCCACTGTTTGATTTAGATGGAACGGTGAAATAACCTTTGGCAAAAATTTAGGATTGGTCCTTAGGACGACTTTATTTTTGTGTAGTTGTATAAAAGGTTCCTGTATAGTAAACGCCTGAATCTCGCTGACTCTTCTTAGGGAAGTAATGGCGATGAGAAATGCCACCTTCCAGGTTAGGAACTGTATGTCGCAGGAGTGCATGGGTTCAAAAGGTGGACCCATAAGTCTAGTTAGGACAACATTTAGGTTCCATGAAGGAACAGGTAGTGTTCTTGGTGGTATAATTCTCCTAAGGCCCTCCATGAATGCTTTAATGACTGGTATTTTATATAGGGAAGTTGAATAGGTAGTTTGCAGGTATGCAGATATTGCTGCAAGGTGAATCTTAATGGAAGAGAAAGCTAGGTTAGATTTTTGTAAGTGAAGCAGGTAACCCACTACATGTTCTGGAGTTGTGTGTAATGGTTGTATTTGATTAATATGGCAGTAGCAAACAAACCTCTTCCATTTACTTGCATAGCAGTGCCTGGTGGATGGCCTTCTTGCTTGTTTTATGACTTCCATACATTCTTGGGTAAGTTGTAAGTGCCCGAATTCTAGGATTTCAGGAGCCAGATTGCTAGATTCAGCGATGCTGGATCTGGGTGTCTGATCTTTTGGTTGTGCTGTGTCAACAGATCTGGCCTGTTGGGCAATTTGATGCAGGGTACCACTGATAGGTCTAGCAGCGTTGTGTACCAGGGTTGCCTTGCCCAAGTTGGTGCTATCAATATGAGTTTGAGTTTGCTTTGACTGAGTTTGTTTACCAGGTAAGGAAGGAGAGGGAGAGGAGAAAAAGCGTAAGCAAATATCCCTGACCAGTTCATCCATAGGGCATTGCCTTGGGATTGTTTGTGTGGGTATCTGGATGCGAAGTTTTGGCATTTTGCGTTCTCCCTTGTCGCAAACAAGTCTATCTGAGGTGTTCCCCAGAGTTTGAAATAAGTGTTCAGAGTTTGGGGGTGAATTTCCCATTCGTGGACCTGTTGGTGATCTCGAGAGAGATTGTCTGCGAGTTGATTTTGTATCCCTGGTATAAACTGTGCAATTAGGCGAATTTGGTTGTGAATTGCCCAATGCCAAATTTTTTGTGCTAGCAGGCTTAACTGCGTGGAGTGCGTCCCCCCCTGCTTGTTTAGATAATACATTGTTGTCATGTTGTCTGTTTTGACGAGAATGTATTTGTGAACTATTATTGGTTGGAAAGCTTTTAGTGCTTGAAAAACTGCTAGAAGTTCTAGGTGATTGATATGCAGTTTTGTTTGATGTACGTTCCATTGTCCTTGTATGCTGTGTTGATCGAGGTGTGCTCCCCACCCTGTCATGGAAGCATCTGTTGTTATTATGTATTGTGGCACTGGGTCTTGGAAAGGCCGCCCCTTGTTTAAATTTATGTTGTTCCACCACAGAAGCGAGAGGTAAGTTTGGCGGTCTATTAACACCAGATCTAGAAGGTGACCCTGTGCTTGAGACCACTGTGATGCTAGGCATTGTTGTAAGGGCCTCATGTGCAGTTTTGCGTTTGGGACAATGGCTATGCATGATGACATCATGCCTAGGAGTTGTAATACCATCTTTGCTTGTATCTTTTGTGTTGGATACATGCGTTGTATGATGGTGTTGAAATTTTGAATTCTTTGTGGACTTGGAGTGGCTACTCCTTTTGATGTGTCTATTATGGCTCCCAGGTATTGTTGTACCTTGCGTGGCAGAATTTTGGATTTTGTGAAATTGACGGTGAACCCTAGTTTGAAGAGGGTTTGTATGATATGATTTGTGTGATTTGAGCACTCTATTAACGAATGGGCCTTGATTAGCCAGTCGTCTAGATATGGGAACACATGTATCTGCTGCCTTCTTATGTGTGCTGCGACTACCGCTAGACATTTGGTAAAGACTCTTGGTGCGGTTGTTAATCCGAAAGGCAGTACCTTGAATTGGTAATGTATTCCTTTGAATACAAACCTTAGGTATTTCCTGTGCGATGGGTGTATTGGTATATGGAAATAAGCATCCTTGAGGTCTAAAGTTGCCATGTAGTCCTGCAGTTTTAGCAATGGCAATACTTCTTGTAGTGTGACCATGTGGAAGTGGTCTGATTTGATGAAAGTGTTCACTACTCTGAGGTCTAGGATTGGTCTCAGTGTTTTGTCCTTCTTTGGTATCAGAAAGTACATTGAGTAAACTCCTGTGTTTATTTGTGTGTTTGGCACTAATTCGATTGCATTCTTTTGCAATAGTGCCTGCACTTCTATCTCCAGGAGATTGGAAGGGTGTGTTGTTAAATTTTGTGCTTTTGGTGGTATGTTTGGAGGGAATTGTAGAAATTCTATGCAATAACCATGTTGGATAATTGCTAGAACCCAAGTGTCTGTATTGATTTCCTCCCATGCTTTGTAATAATGACCTATTCTTCCCCCCACTGGTGTTGTGTGGAGGGGGTGAGTGACCTGTGAGTCACTGTTTAGTAGTAGGGGCTTTGGGGCTTTGAAATCTTCCTCTATTTCTAGGGAATTGCCCTCCTCTATATTGCCCCCGAAAACCTCCTCTATACTGTCCCTGGTAACTGGACGGTGTGGCTTGTGAGGTGCTGGCTTGTGTGTTTTGACCTCGAAACCCCCCTCGAAAGGGCGTTTTACGAAATGTGCTGTAATTCCCTCTGCTCTGCGGGGAGTAGAGTGCGCCCATGGCTTTGGCAGTGTCCGTATCTTTTTTGAGTTTCTCAATCGCTGTGTCCACTTCTGGACCGAACAGTTCTTTTTCATTAAAAGGCATATTAAGAACTGCCTGTTGAATCTCTGGTTTAAATCCAGACGTTCGGAGCCATGCATGCCTTCTGATAGTTACAGATGTATTAATTGTCCGTGCAGCTGTATCTGCAGCGTCCATGGAGGAGCGGATCTGGTTGTTGGAAATGGTCTGTCCTTCCTCGACCACTTGCTTTGCCCTATTTTGTAAGTCCTTGGGCAGATGTTCAATGAGATGTTGCATCTCGTCCCAGTGGGCTCTGTCATAGCGCGCAAGTAGTGCCTGGGAGTTCGCGATGCGCCACTGGTTTGCAGCTTGTGCTGCGACTCTCTTACCAGCTGCATCGAACTTGCGGCTTTCTTTATCTGGGGGTGGTGCATCTCCAGATGTGTGGGAGTTGGCCCTTTTCCTAGCTGCTCCTACAACAACAGAGTCTGGTGGCAGCTGTGTAGTGATGAAAACCGGGTCCGTAGGAGGCAGCTTATACTTTTTTTCCACCCTTGGTGTGATTGCCCTACTTTTGACCGGCTCCTTAAATATGTCTTTTGCGTGCCGGAGCATACCAGGGAGCATAGGCAGGCTTTGGTATGAGCTGTGGGTGGAGGAGAGTGTGTTGAACAAGAAATCATCCTCGACCTGTTCTGAGTGGAGGCTTACATTGTGATATTGTGCTGCTCTAGCAACCACCTGAGAGTACGCGGTGCTGTCTTCTGGTGGAGATGGCTTTGTAGGGTATGCCTCCGGGCTGTTATCTGACACTGGGGCGTCGTATAGGTCCCATGCGTCCTGATCTTGGTCACCCTGGCTCATGGTGGTGTGAGCTGGGGAGTGTGATGGAGTTTGTGCTGGTGAAACGTTAATCACGGGCGGAGGAGAGGGTGGTGGTGTAACTCTTTTCACCACTTTTGGTTGTGGTGTTTGTTCCGTCTGGAACTCCAACCTCCTCTTTCTCCTAATGGGGGGAAGGGTGCTTATTTTTCCTGTCCCCTGCTGAATGAAGATACGCTTTTGTGTATGGTCCACATCAGTTGCTTGTAGCTCTTCCTCAAACCTATGCTTCTGCATTTGGGAGGTTAGCGAGTGCTCTTCAGTATAAGAGCCTGAAGCTGGGTCGCTTGCAGTTTGTTTCGGCATTGAAACTTTGTCTGCGTGTTTTTTCGGCTCCGAGGTGACTTTTTTCCTTTTCGGGGCCGAACCCTCTCGGCGTCGATCTGTTTCGGTGCCGCTGTCTCGGCGTCGAGCCGTGTCCACACCGGCATCTCGGTGTCGAGGCTTGTCTCCAGCACTTTCTCGGTCCCGAGAAGGCTGCGTGCCGGTGTCTCGACCGGAGTCGGACGATCTCGGCACTGTTTGGGCCTTTTTCGGTGCCGACGGTCGGTCACCGAATTTATGGGTCGAGCCATGGCCTGGTGGCAGTGGCGTCCCCTGGGCCTTGTAAATGTTTCTCTGTGTGGTTTTCGACGTCTTACTCACGGTTTCTGTATCGTCGAATCCTTCGGAGTCTGAGTCTTGGATCGAGAAGGTACCTTCCTCTTCCTGTTCCTCGAACTCCCGTTGGGCTGTCGGTGCGGACGCCATCTGAAGTCTTCTGGCTCGACGGTCTCGGAGTGTTTTTCGGGACCGGAACGCACGACAGGCCTCGCAGGTGTCTTCGCTGTGCTCAGGTGACAGGCACAGGTTGCAGACCAAGTGTTGGTCTGTGTAGGGGTATTTATTGTGGCATTTGTGGCAGAAACGAAACGGGGTCCGTTCCATCGGCGTTCTTCAGCACGCGGTCGGGCCGACCAGGCCCCGACGGAGGATCGAAAAACTACCCCGAAGGGCACCGGAGCTCTTCGATCTTCGATGCGGTGTTGAATGTAAGTACGCCGATCCCGAACGCAACAATACCGACGAAAATCTTCCGAAATTAGCTAATTTTCCGTTCCGAAACTCGGAGCGACAGGAACACGTCCGAACCCGATGGCGGAAAAAAAACAATCGAAGATGGAGTCGACGCCCATGCGCAATGGAGACAAAAGGAGGAGTCACTCGGTCCCGTGACTCGAAAGACTTCTTCGAAGAAAAACAACTTGTAACACTCCGGCCCAACACCAGATGGCGAGCTATTGCAGAACATGCGTATCTACAGCGACAGATGCCATCGAACATACGATTACAATACAATACATTCCCTATCAAATTAATTAGTGTTTCCCAGTTCAATGCAAACATTCTTACCCTTACTGTAGTGTGCACACCCTGTGCAAGATGTCTTGTAGTCAAAAAGCACTTCCAATTCAGCTACGTTTAAGGCTTGAACATTGCTTTTTTTCTTGATAATTTGTTAGACATAAAATAAGTGAACATTTTATTGCGTGATTAATTAAAACCATTGCCTGATTACAGAGTAAAACAAGAAACACAACCACATTCTAAAACCGGCAATAACAAACAAATATACAGAAAGGTTAAGTTACGTGACACTGTGAAGAATGGGCTTGTGGACGGCTCATTGCAGATCATGAATTCGATGAAGATCCCAGTGAGCTGTGGGTCGCCACTGTTCAGACATGCTTACACCCCCTCCCGGTGCCCATGTGGTTAATGACGATCAATTCATCACAGATGAATAGAACATGGGTCAGGGATTCAGTACCATTGGGTCACTTCGGCAAGTCTCTTATTCCACCCCCCTGCCACCTCCTGCTTGGATATATTTGTGGAGGACTGAAGATGGAAGAATTAATAGTCAGCAATGACCCTAATTTTCAGCGAAGGAAATTCATTTATCCTGCTTCGTTATTACAAAGAAAGTTCTAAGTGCCCGAATGTACTAAAGCTGCAAGTTGGAAGTCACTGAGGCCAAAGACAGCTTCCAAGGGTCGTCTGATTTATTAAGTTCGTACCATGCTAAATACTTTAAACTGCCCTCAGACACAGGCCACAGCTGTAATAAGAAAATTACAAAAGAGGTCTCATGATTTCCGAGTTGCTTATGTAAATAAATGTGAAGTCTTAATTGAATATGCACGGCACTAGAGGGTGTCTTGTAGATGTGCAACCTCCCCATTAAAAGAAAATGTGCCAAAGTTGAGAGTTGGCATTACATTTGCTGTCATACATTTCATAATCGGGTCTAGTCATCAGCCGGACATTTTTTGCTCAGTCATAAAAAGAGGTATTTAGGGCTAAATTAAAGCCTTAGATATTAAAGGGGCTTTGTAATATTTTGTGCCCCGCGTTTGCTGAACTAGACCCCCTAGCAGGCTTTGTACTGCAATGCTCCTACTTTAGACCAGGAGCTTGGTTTTATCAGTATTTATATATAAGCTATTTTGTTCAAGCATGGACCCCTAGGCTAGATAGCGCTCTTTGTAAGCCGACAGAGGTTTGGTTGAATACTACCGTGCCATCCGCATATTGCAGCGATAAAAAGGGTTGCTGCCCAGACTTGGGCGGAAAGGCTTTACAAGTACCAAGAGTGCTACTAACTTCTGTAAAAACATGTGATCCCGAGTTAGACCCCTTCAAGCGTGTGCACTGCCTTACCTCGTGAACTGCAGAGACACAGTCCGAATTCAGGTGCATCCAAACATGGGCATCACTGACCCCTTGAACCACCCAAACTTTGTAGACACCCTCATATAAACCACCCCAAAGTGTGCAGGTTGCCTTATCTTGACTTGCATCATTCACCATAGCTCCCCACCAACTTTCCTAAAGCAGGACAAATGTTGTCCTGTGTTGCGAAGAGGTTAGTTTGACATTAGCTGAGCAGCGTATTAGAGAGACATTACTAACTTTGAATTACGTTAGCCATCACTTGTATGACAAGGCCTCTGCAGTGGACCACATACATTTTGTAGCAAACCAAACTAGTGCTCGCTCACTATCACTGTCAATGATGCTGCTCACCTCTCATAGGATTCAAAGAACATGAGGGGATGGATCATAAATGAAAGGCACTTTCTCCTTTATCAATTCCAGACAAAACCCTCATCACTCGTCTTGCTTCCGAATGTGCCTCCCAGATGCCATCACCTCTTGCCACACACAAATCGGAGATTTACTTTATCACTAAAATATAATGACGTGCACTCTGCGCTGTAGAGCTCAAGGGTAAATTATTAAAGTAGATGCACTAAGATACAAAGTGGAGCTTTCTACAAAGTCAGGAGCCAACTAACTCAACATAGAATCTATGCTAACACTAGAAGAAGAAGATCCACAGGGGGAGATAGGACCACAGACGGAGGAGAACCACCACAGCAGCAGATGCAACAAGCAACAGTGACATGAACCAGAAACCCCTCAGAAAGGCCACAAGGAGCACATACGAAGAGCAACCGTGAAGAGGGTCCAGAAGGGCCGACAGAACAGCAGAAGGACCAGAGTAGCACATACCACGAGCAACAATGAAAAAGGTCAGGAGTGGCAGACAGAATCAGACGCAGAGCAGCAGATGCCATCAGCAACAGTGGACAGAACCAGAAACACAGTGAAGGACCAAAGCGGCACATACAAAGAACATCAGTGAAGAAGGTCCAGAAGGGCAGACAAAGCAGTAGAAGGACCACAGCCGCACACACAACCAGCAATAGTGAACAGAATCAGAGACACGGCAGAAGGACCACAGCGGCACATGCAACCAGTAACTGTGAACAGAATCAGTCACAGCAGAAGGACCACAGCGGCACATGCAACCAGTAACTGTGAACAGAATCAGTCACAGCAGAAGGACCACAGCGGCACATGCAACCAGTAACCGTGAACAGAATCAGGGACACAGCAGAAGGATCACAGCAGAACAAACAACCAGCAACAGTGGACAGAATCAGAGGTGCTGCTGAGCGACCACAGCGACACATACCTGGAGCAAAAGAGAAGAAGGTGCAGAAGGGCAGGCAAAGGAGCAGAAGAACCAGAGCCACACATACAACCAGCAACAGTGAAAAAGGTCAAGAGTGGCAGATATGATCAGAGACAGCAGAAAAATCACAGCGGCACATGCAATCAGCAACAGTTACAGAATCAGAGACACAGCAGAAGAATCACAGCGGCACATGCAACCAGCAACAGTTACAGAATCAGAGACACAGCAGAAGGACCACAGCGGCACATGCAACCAGTAACAGTTACAGAATCAGACACAGCAGAAGAATCACAGCGGCACATGCAACCAGTAACCGTGAACAGAATCAGAGAGACAGCAGAAGGGCCACAGCACCACATGCAACCAGTAACCGTGAACAGAATCAGAGACACAGCAGAAGGACCACAGCGGCATATGCAACCAGTAACAGATACAGAATCAGAGACACAGCAGAAGGATCACAGCGGCACATGCAACCAGTAACAGTTACAGAATCAGAGACACAGCAGAAGGATCACAGCGGCACATGCAACCAGTAACAGTTACAGAATCAGAGACACAGCAGAAGGACCACAGCGGCACATGGAACCAGTAACAGTTACAGAATCAGAGACACGGCAGAAGGACCACAGCGGCACATGCAACCAGTAACCGTGAACAGAATCAGAGACACGGCAGAAGGACCACAGCACCACATGCAACCAGTAACCGTGAACAGAATCAGCGACACAGCAGAAGGACCACAGCACCACATGCAACCAGTAACAGTTACAGAATCAGAGACACAACAGAAGGACCACAGCGGCACATGGAACCAGTAACAGTTACAGAATCAGAGACACAGCAGAAGGATCACAGCGACACATGCAACCAGTAACTGTGAACAGAATCAGTCACAGCAGAAGGACCACAGCGGCACATGCAACCAGTAACAGTTACAGAATCAGAGACACAGCAGAAGGACCACAGCGGCACATGCAACCAGTAACCGTGAACAGAATCAGAGACACAGCAGAAGAATCACAGCGGCACATGCAACCAGTAACCGTGAACAGAATCAGAGAGACAGCAGAAGGACCACAGCACCACATGCAACCAGTAACCGTGAACAGAATCAGAGACACAGCAGAAGGACCACAGCACCACATGCAACCAGTAACAGTTACAGAATCAGAGACACAACAGAAGGACCACAGCGGCACATGGAACCAGTAACAGTTACAGAATCAGAGACACAGCAGAAGGACCACAGCGGCACAGGCAACCAGCAACAGTTACAGAATCAGAGACACGGCAGAAGGACCACAGCGGCACATGGAACCAGTAACAGTTACAGAATCAGAGACACGGCAGAAGGACCACAGCGGCACATGCAACCAGCAACAGTTACAGAATCAGAGACATGGCAGAGGACCACAGCGGCTCATGCAACCAGTAACAGCTACAGAATCAGAGACACAGCAGAAGGATCACAGCGACACATGCACCCAGTAACTGTGAACAGAATCAGTCACAGCAGAAGGACCACAGCAGCACATGCAACCAGTAACCGTGAACAGAATCAGAGTCACAGCAGAAGGACCACAGCGGCACATACAACCAGTAACCGTGAACAGAATCAGAGTCACAGCAGAAGAATCACATCGGCACATGCAACCAGTAACCGTGAACAGAATCAGAGACACGGCAGAAGGACCACAGCGGCACATGCAACCAGTAACAGCTACAGAATCAGAGACACGGCAGATGGACCACAGCGGCACATGCAATCAGTAACAGTTACAGAATCAGAGACATGGCAGAGGACCACAGCGGCACATGCAACCAGTAACAGTTACAGAATCAGAGACATGGCAGAGGACCACAGCGGCACATGCAACCAGCAACAGTTACAGAATCAGAGACACAGCAGAAGGACCACAGCGGCACATGCAACCAGTAACAGTTACAGAATCAGAGACACAGCAGGACCACAGCGGCACATGCAACCACTAACAGCTACAGAATCAGAGACACAGCAGAAGGACCACAGCGGCACATGCAACCAGTAACCGCTACAGAATCAGAGACACAGCAGAAGGACCACAGCGGCACATGCAACCAGCAACAGTTACAGAATCAGAGACACAGCAGAAGAATCACAGAGGCACATGCAACCAGTAACGGTGAACAAAATCAGGGACACAGCAGAAGGACCACAGCGGCACATGCAACCAGTAACAGCTACAGAATCAGAGACACAGCAGAAGGACCACAGCGGCACATGCAACCAGTAACCATGAACAGAATCAGAGACACAGCAGAAGAATCACAGCGGCACATGCAACCAGTAACCGTGAACAGAATCAGAGAGACAGCAGAAGGACCACAGCACCACATGCAACCAGTAACCGTGAACAGAATCAGAGACACAGCAGAAGGACCACAGCACCACATGCAACCAGTAACAGTTACTGAATCAGAGACACAACAGAAGGACCACAGCGGCACATGGAACCAGTAACAGTTACAGAATCAGAGACACAGCAGAAGGACCACAGCGGCACAGGCAACCAGCAACAGTTACAGAATCAGAGACACGGCAGAAGGACCACAGCGGCACATGGAACCAGTAACAGTTACAGAATCAGAGACACGGCAGAAGGACCACAGCGGCACATGCAACCAGCAACAGTTACAGAATCAGAGACATGGCAGAGGACCACAGCGGCACATGCAACCAGTAACAGCTACAGAATCAGAGACACAGCAGAAGGATCACAGCGACACATGCACCCAGTAACTGTGAACAGAATCAGTCACAGCAGAAGGACCACAGCAGCACATGCAACCAGTAACCGTGAACAGAATCAGAGTCACAGCAGAAGGACCACAGCGGCACATACAACCAGTAACCGTGAACAGAATCAGAGTCACAGCAGAAGAATCACATCGGCACATGCAACCAGTAACCGTGAACAGAATCAGAGACACGGCAGAAGGACCACAGCGGCACATGCAACCAGTAACAGCTACAGAATCAGAGACACGGCAGATGGACCACAGCGGCACATGCAATCAGTAACAGTTACAGAATCAGAGACATGGCAGAGGACCACAGCGGCACATGCAACCAGTAACAGTTACAGAATCAGAGACATGGCAGAGGACCACAGCGGCACATGCAACCAGCAACAGTTACAGAATCAGAGACACAGCAGAAGGACCACAGCGGCACATGCAACCAGTAACAGTTACAGAATCAGAGACACAGCAGGACCACAGCGGCACATGCAACCACTAACAGCTACAGAATCAGAGACACAGCAGAAGGACCACAGCGGCACATGCAACCAGTAACCGCTACAGAATCAGAGACACAGCAGAAGGACCACAGCGGCACATGCAACCAGCAACAGTTACAGAATCAGAGACACAGCAGAAGAATCACAGAGGCACATGCAACCAGTAACGGTGAACAAAATCAGGGACACAGCAGAAGGACCACAGCGGCACATGCAACCAGTAACAGCTACAGAATCAGAGACACAGCAGAAGGACCACAGCGGCACATGCAACCAGTAACCGTGAACAGAATCAGAGACACAGCAGAAGAATCACAGCGGCACATGCAACCAGTAACCGTGAACAGAATCAGAGAGACAGCAGAAGGACCACAGCACCACATGCAACCAGTAACCGTGAACAGAATCAGAGACACAGCAGAAGGACCACAGCACCACATGCAACCAGTAACAGTTACTGAATCAGAGACACAACAGAAGGACCACAGCGGCACATGGAACCAGTAACAGTTACAGAATCAGAGACACAGCAGAAGGACCACAGCGGCACAGGCAACCAGCAACAGTTACAGAATCAGAGACACGGCAGAAGGACCACAGCGGCACATGGAACCAGTAACAGTTACAGAATCAGAGACACGGCAGAAGGACCACAGCGGCACATGCAACCAGCAACAGTTACAGAATCAGAGACATGGCAGAGGACCACAGCGGCACATGCAACCAGTAACAGCTACAGAATCAGAGACACAGCAGAAGGATCACAGCGACACATGCACCCAGTAACTGTGAACAGAATCAGTCACAGCAGAAGGACCACAGCAGCACATGCAACCAGTAACCGTGAACAGAATCAGAGTCACAGCAGAAGGACCACAGCGGCACATACAACCAGTAACCGTGAACAGAATCAGAGTCACAGCAGAAGAATCACATCGGCACATGCAACCAGTAACCGTGAACAGAATCAGAGACACGGCAGAAGGACCACAGCGGCACATGCAACCAGTAACAGCTACAGAATCAGAGACACGGCAGATGGACCACAGCGGCACATGCAATCAGTAACAGTTACAGAATCAGAGACATGGCAGAGGACCACAGCGGCACATGCAACCAGTAACAGTTACAGAATCAGAGACATGGCAGAGGACCACAGCGGCACATGCAACCAGCAACAGTTACAGAATCAGAGACACAGCAGAAGGACCACAGCGGCACATGCAACCAGTAACAGAATCAGAGACACAGCAGGACCACAGCGGCACATGCAACCACTAACAGCTACAGAATCAGAGACACAGCAGAAGGACCACAGTGGCACATGCAACCAGTAACCGCTACAGAATCAGAGACACAGCAGAAGGACCACAGCGGCACATGCAACCAGCAACAGTTACAGAATCAGAGACACAGCAGAAGAATCACAGAGGCACATGCAACCAGTAACGGTGAACAAAATCAGGGACACAGCAGAAGGACCACAGCGGCACATGCAACCAGTAACAGCTACAGAATCAGAGACACAGCAGAAGGACCACAGCGGCACATGCAACCAGTAACAGTTACAGAATCAGAGACATGGCAGAGGACCACAGCGGCACATGCAATCAGTAACAGTTACAGAATCAGAGACACAGCAGAAGTATCACAGCGGCACATGCAACCAGTAACTGTGAACAGAATCAGTCACAGCAGAAGGACCACAGCAGCACATGCAACCAGTAACCGTGGACAGAATCAGAGACACAGCAGAAGGACCACAGCGGCACATACAACCAGTAACCGTGAACAGAATCAGAGTCACAGCAGAAGAATCACAGCGGCACATGCAACCAGTAACAGTGAACAGAATCAGAGACACGTCAGAAGGACCACAGCACCACATGCAACCAGTAACAGTTACAGAATCAGAGACATGGCAGAGGACCACAGCGGCACATGCAATCAGTAACAGTTACAGAATCAGAGACACAGCAGAAGTACCACAGCGGCACATGCAACCAGTAACTGTGAACAGAATCAGTCACAGCAGAAGGACCACAGCAGCACATGCAACCAGTAACCGTGGACAGAATCAGAGACACAACAGAAGGACCACAGCGGCACATGGAACCAGTAACCGTGAACAGAATCAGAGACACAGCAGAAGAATCACAGCGGCACATGCAACCAGTAACCGTGAACAGAATCAGAGACACGGAAGAAGGACCACAGCGGCACATGCAACCAGTAACAGCTACAGAATCAGAGACACAACAGAAGGACCACAGCGGCACATGCAACCAGTAACAGTTAAAGAATCAGAGACACAGCAGAGGACCACAGCAGGACATGCAACCAGCAACAGTTACAGAATCGCACATGCAACCAGTAACAGTTACAGAATCAGAGACACAGCAGAAGGACCACAGCGGCACATGCAACCAGTAACAGCTACAGAATCAGAGACACAGCAGAAGGACCATAGCGGCACATGCAACCAGTAACCGTGAACAGAATCAGGGACACGGCAGAAGGACCACAGCGGCACATGCAACCAGCAACAGTTACAGAATCAGAGACACGGCAGAAGGACCACAGCGGCACATGCAACCAGCAACAGTTACAGAATCAGAGACACGGCAGAAGGACCACAGCGGCACATGCAACCAGCAACATTTACAGAATCAGAGACACGGCAGAAGGACCACAGCGGCACACGCAACCAGCAACAGTTACAGAATCAGAGACACGGCAGAAGGACCACAGCGGCACACAGCAGAAGGACCACAGCGGCACATGCAACCAGTAACAGTTACAGAATGAGAGACACGGCAGAAGGACCACAGCGGCACATGCAACCAGTAACTGTGAACAGAATCAGTCACAGCAGAAGGACCACAGCGGCACATGCAACCAGTAACTGTGAACAGAATCAGTCACAGCAGAAGGACCACAGCGGCACATGCAACCAGTAACAGTTACAGAATCAGAGACACAGCAGAAGGACCACAGTGGCACATGCAACCAGTAACCGTGAACAGAATCAGGGACACAGCAGAAGGACCACAGCGGCACATGCATCCAGTAAGAGTGGACAGAACCACAACAGGGGTGCCACAGCTGCACATACAACAGTGGATAAGGTGTACAGTAGCTGCAAGGAGCACAGGGTCTTCATGCCGGGCAGACGTGCAATGAACAGAAGCTGGCCAATGCGACCGCAGGAACGAAGCAGGAGCCACAGTATAGTAATGACGCGGCTCATCAAGAAAACTAGACAATGTTAGCCAGACGTTATTTTTAATGGAAATATTTTCTTTATAATGGATCATTATCTTTTTTACAACATACGTCGGTTTTACTCAAGGCACATGTTGAGTATTTACATACTTGAAGCAGGAGGTTAGGAATGGCCGCTCCTCGAGGCGCACTATTTTTTCAGGGCGGTGAGAAACGCCCTTGCGGACACCTGCGCTGTCAAGCTAGAGGAGCATCCCCAGTCGTCTGACATGTGCCGAGGCCCAAGATGAATAGGGTGGCAAGAATGATTTAAACCCAAAAACCGGGACATTTCACAAAAATAAAAAAGGACTACATTTTTACTTCAGCCGAGCACACAGAATCGAGGCGCTCATCAGCACAGAAATTACAGAAGAGGCACTAAGAACATATATAAAATGCAATTTTTAAAGCCAGTATTATGCCTGTTAATTAAATTCCTCTCTTATACCGGCTGCTAACCACCCCTGCTCTGGAAAAGATAAAAGGCACGTCCACCATTTACAGCCGAGCTCTCTGAAAAACCGGGACAAGAGGTAATTTACGGAAATCTGCCGGGACAGATGGTGAAAAACCGGGACTGTCCCAGCAAACCCAGGACGCCTGTACACCCCTTGAAAGACCGGGCAGCACAGCTGTGCGCGCTCTTTTACCAGCCACAGACCAAGCCCTCGGCAGACTAAGGGGGGCGTCGATGGCTGCACACAGCCTGACTGCCCTCCATGCGGGGCAGAACGTTCTGCTTTTCTGGGGCGCCCTCTGCCCTCCTCAAACTTAGTTCCACCACCGCATCCAGTGGCGCCCTCTTTCCATGTGCAATAACCTTTTCAGCTGAATGAAATCATGCAAAGCATGCGGGCCTCGGATATTTCCGCAAATGGACAGAGTGGAGCAGATTGGGCGTTCACAGGGCACGAAACACAACGGCACGTGTGCACTGCAGCGAGGGCACAGCACTGTGCTGTGACCAGCGGGTCCCACAGCACCCTAGGCCCCTGCAAGCCACAGAGAAGGGAGAGCGGGCGGCGGTGTGCGGTGACTACCGGTCTGACTGGGGGAAGAAAGCGACAGCAACACCGTCACCTCGTGTAGAGTAAACAATGACTCAACACTTAAAAGCCTCAGCAATGGGATCCGCCCCAGGCGGGTTTTCATGGCAGATCCTTTCACTTTGCGAGTCGGTAGAATTCACCACTTCGCATGCATCTTTCCAGAGTGACAGGGCACACCAAAAGTGCCATAGATGGCATCACTTACGAATATACTGACTTCAGCCAAAAGTGCCATAGATGGCATCACTTACGAATATACTGGCTTCAGCCAAAAGTGCCATAGATGGGATCACTTACGAATATACTGGCTTCAGCCAAAAGTGCCATAGATGGCATCACTTACGAAGGGATCACTTACGAATATAATGACTTCAGCCAAAAGTGCCATAGATAGCATCACTTACTGACTTCAGCCAAAAGTGCCATAGATGGGATCTGTTATGAATATACTGACTTCAGCCAAAAGTGCCATAGATGGGATCACTTATGAATATACTGGCTTCAGCCAAAAGTGCCATAGATGGGATCACTTATGAATATACTGGCTTCAGCCAAAAGTGCCATAAATGGGATCACTTACTGACTTTAGCCAAAAGTGCCATAGATGGCATCACTTACGAATATACTGACTTCAGCCAAAAGTGCCATAGATGGCATCACTTACGAATATACTGGCTTCAGCCAAAAGTGCCATAAATGGGATCACTTACTGACTTTAGCCAAAAGTGCCATAGATGGCATCACTTACGAATATACTGACTTCAGCCAAAAGTGCCATAGATGGCATCACTTACGAATATACTGGCTTCAGCCAAAAGTGCCAAAGATGGCATCACTTACGAATATACTGGCTTCAGCCAAAAGTGCCATAGATGGCATCACTTACGAATATACTGGCTTCAGCCAAAAGTGCCATAGATGGCATCACTTACGAAGGGATCACTTACGAATATAATGACTTCAGCCAAAAGTGCCATAGATAGCATCACTTACTGACTTCAGCCAAAAGTGCCATAGATAGCATCACTTACTGACTTCAGCCAAAAGTGCCATAGATAGCATCACTTACTGGCTTCAGCCAAAAGTGCCATAGATAGCATCACTTACTGGCTTCAGCCAAAAGTGCCATAGATGGGATCTGTTATGAATATACTGGCTTCAGCCAAAAGTGCCATAAATGGGATCACTTACTGACTTTAGCCAAAAGTGCCATAAATGGGATCATTTACGAATATACTGACTTCAGCCGAAAGTGCCACAGATGGGATCAGTGATGGATATATATTGAGTTTAACAAGTGAAAAGAGGTCAAATATACAAAAAAATACTTAAATACTGACAGTGATTTTTACAAAATTACTGAAAACATAACGGGAAATTAAATTTTTAGAATATATTTACAGGGAGTGCAGAATTATTAGGCAAATGAGTATTTTGACCACATCATCCTCTTTATGCATGTTGTCTTACTCCAAGCTGTATAGGCTCGAAAGCCTACTACCAATTAAGCATATTAGGTGATGTGCATCTCTGTAATGAGAAGGGGTGTGGTCTAATGACATCAACACCCTATATCAGGTGTGCATAATTATTAGGCAACTTCCTTTCCTTTGGCAAAATGGGTCAAAAGAAGGACTTGACAGGCTCAGAAAAGTCAAAAATAGTGAGATATCTTGCAGAGGGATGCAGCACTCTTAAAATTGCAAAGCTTCTGAAGCGTGATCATCGAACAATCAAGCGTTTCATTCAAAATAGTCAACAGGGTCGCAAGAAGCGTGTGGAAAAACCAAGGCGCAAAATAACTGCCCATGAACTGAGAAAAGTCAAGCGTGCAGCTGCCACGATGCCACTTGCCACCAGTTTGGCCATATTTCAGAGCTGCAACATCACTGGAGTGCCCAAAAGCACAAGGTGTGCAATACTCAGAGACATGGCCAAGGTAAGAAAGGCTGAAAGACGACCACCACTGAACAAGACACACAAGCTGAAACGTCAAGACTGGGCCAAGAAATATCTCAAGACTGATTTTTCTAAGGTTTTATGGACTGATGAAATGAGAGTGAGTCTTGATGGGCCAGATGGATGGGCCCGTGGCTGGATTGGTAAAGGGCAGAGAGCTCCAGTCCGACTCAGACGCCAGCAAGGTGGAGGTGGAGTACTGGTTTGGGCTGGTATCATCAAAGATGAGCTTGTGGGGCCTTTTCGGGTTGAGGATGGAGTCAAGCTCAACTCCCAGTCCTACTGCCAGTTCCTGGAAGACACCTTCTTCAAGCAGTGGTACAGGAAGAAGTCTGCATCCTTCAAGAAAAACATGATTTTCATGCAGGACAATGCTCCATCACACGCGTCCAAGTACTCCACAGCGTGGCTGGCAAGAAAGGGTATAAAAGAAGGAAATCTAATGACATGGCCTCCTTGTTCACCTGATCTGAACCCCATTGAGAACCTGTGGTCCATCATCAAATGTGAGATTTACAAGGAGGGAAAACAGTACACCTCTCTGAACAGTGTCTGGGAGGCTGTGGTTGCTGCTGCACGCAATGTTGATGGTGAACAGATCAAAACACTGACAGAATCCATGGATGGCAGGCTTTTGAGTGTCCTTGCAAAGAAAGGTGGCTATATTGGTCACTGATTTGTTTTTGTTTTGTTTTTGAATGTCAGAAATGTATATTTGTGAATGTTGAGATGTTATATTGGTTTCACTGGTAATAATAAATAATTGAAATGGGTATATATTTTTTTTTGTTAAGTTGCCTAATAATTATGCACAGTAATAGTCACCTGCACACACAGATATTCCCCTAACATAGCTAAAACTAAAAACAAACTAAAAACTACTTCCAAAAATATTCAGCTTTGATATTAATGAGTTTTTGGGTTCATTGAGAACATGGTTGTTGTTCAATAATAAAATTAATCCTCAAAAATACAACTTGCCTAATAATTCTGCACTCCCTGTACAGTGACATGAATATGGTAAACGTGTTTTCTGAAAATAACTGGCTGCTTTTTGGAGACAATGTCAAATTTAGGTATATAGAATATGAATTAAAAATATTCGTGAAAATGTGCAGATGCACACACAAACCTCTGTGTAGGAGGAGCATTACACAGCCAAGCCATCTAAGCACCTTGTAAACCGTGACACAAAGGTTATACATGGATCACAGCAGCACACATTCACCTCCTGAAGTAACTGAGACTGAAGCTTCTCGCCTCGAGTTGAACATTTCTTTGTCAAGGGCTCATCTCACATTTCATGCACTCATTTTTATATAACACAAAGATCCTCATTCAATCACCAACAAACTCATTCTTGTGTTCATCTACACAACAGACTCACTAGTTAAGTTAGAGGTACTCTCAGTTAGCAGTCATTGAGTTAGAAACGTAGAACCCCTCCATACTGTATTTGTTAGAGAGGGCACAGTGTAACACCCCTCCCTACTGCACCTGATATGGGGCCCGCAATTAACAATATCTCCATCAATTATGAGCAACAGAACTACTTTACAGGCAGCCTAATACAACTGCCGCCCAATCAAATGCTAGTGAACTCTTTCAACAAAGAACAGCGCCAAAGTCCTGCGTTCATCTTAAAAATGGACCCAAACTGAGCACTTTGTATAACACCTGGGAACTTGTCAGGTGCCGAGGAGGAGCAGATGAAGGCTTACTCAAGCATCAGTGGGGGTTGGAACCTCTGAACTCTGCTAATAACGTCTTAACAGTTAGCATATCACAATCAAGTCAGTGCTTTTGACTTGAAGTAGATTCATTCACACACAATAAAATATTAACCAATCAATTCTAACTGCACATACAATAAAACCATATCTCTTTAGCCCCTCATACATTAGCAATTTGATTAAAAAGCTCCCCCAGTGATCAACAATGTAAAGCCCCTTCCTGTGGGGATGGTCAGGGATTTCACAAGGTAAAACCCAATTTTAATTTATTTGTCACACAGTCTGCTATGGAAGACCCCTTAACATTGTATTTGTTAGCAAGATCACAATGTAAGACCGCTCCACAGTGTATCTGTCAGAGTGCATGTTGTAAAACCCCTTACTGTATTTGTCTGGAGTTATATCACGCAAAGCCCCTTCCTGTTTATAGGATGCTGGGTGGGCATCACCAATGTCTAGGCAGTGCTCTTAGCAGTGGAACTGCTGCATAGGTGGGCGAAGACAGCGCCCACCCAATCAAATGCCAATACTGAGGATGATCTACATGTGATTACGTGAGCTCTGGTAACAGCCAAATCTGTCTCTAACTAGTTAGTACTGGCTGTGTGCCAACCTACCACTGAATTCACCCCCCATTGGAGTCACTGAGGGATGCAGTGGAAGGCAGACTACTTCTGCAGGAGGAAGATGGTACAATGCATCTGGCTGCGGACTCTGTCTGGTGGCTCCACAGCCAATGCCAATGTAAAACTAAAGTACTCCACGTGCCTAATGCACCTCCGCGCTAGAGTCAAGATGGTCTCCTGACAGTAGAACATAGGTCAAAGCATTCTCAGGCCATCTTGGCAGTGTCTTCACCATCTACAGTACTGTGAAGGCAGGAATGGGGGAAGGATGTGTGCTACCACAGGCAAAATTAACTTTTTTGCCAATGCTGCGTCTCTACTGTTGAAGCAGATATGCTAATTAAGAAAATTATTAATGATATATATGTGTTAACTAATGAGAAATGAGTAGAGAAATCAATCAGAGAAAAAAACGTGCATGTTTGAGAATATGCTCTCGTGGTGTGATCACCATGTCTACTAATATAACTGAAACTGTATGAAATAATGAAAATATATGAGAAAAATGTAATAATATGTCACAATGAGATGTATAACCTATGTTTTGCATTAATTTGTAGCGCTAAATTAGCTGAACTTAAGGCCTAGTCTTCCTAGGCCTCACACACAGAGATCAGAAATACTAAACACCTTGCAAGAAACTGGATGCATGAACTGGCGCTGACCTGCCCGATGTTAAAGTTGCTTAGCTAGAATTTTCTCTGCAATGTACCGGCAAACAGGAGATGATGAAGACAATTTGATACAATTATGTGTAGAGCAAGCTAAATGTACTTTCCCAGGACTTGAACAATAGAGGCACTGACTGAAGAGGAACATGCAACAATTTCGATACCTGAAGAGCCGGATGACGAGGACATCGTATGGCGAACCAATCCACATCTTGTGAACAGACTGATATTGAAATTAGTAGATTCAGTAAATAAATACTATAGGTTAAAGTTATATCTGCTGACTGACTGACCAATCTGGGGGATGGACTGGGAGACCCTAATAAAAAGTCATGACAAGGGGCTAGAGAGAGAGATGCGAGGGGAGAATTGATGACGCCAGGAAACGCTGTCCGAGGTGCTGTCGTTGGGCTCATCGGTGAGCCTGATCCGTGGCTGACTAATTGATGACCTGAAGACGAAGACTGACTTGTTGCTGATCCATCCTGGATAGCTAGCTATGAAAATGTGACTGACAAATTTGTGCCTTTTCTTCTAGATACCAACTGCGCTGGTTATAGAATTCTCTTTAGGTAGATTTTTCTAAATTAATGTTTTTCTCTAAATTGTTTTCGCATGAAGTCCCACATGCTGATGCTAATCTTGGTTAGGTAGGCTGTTACAGGAGACGTTGACAGTGTGACTTGACTGACGAGCTATTTGCTGAACTATTAATGATGGTATTCTTGGCTTAAGAGATCGCATTTATGCATATGACTTAGTTCAAGTTGTGATGTTTTCCATTAATTAATTAATAATTGAGTGGACTGAATAAAGATTTAACTAACAAATGCTTTAGAATTGTAATCAATAGGGAAATAAAATTTGTTTAACTCTTTACCGCGTTGTGGTTATTCATGTTTAATGAGTATTGAGCTGTTTATCATAGAATGTTCTTGGTTATTGATATTAGTTATCGATTTATTAGTCACTACATGACTAGGCTACTCCATGCGATTCAAAAGGTTCATCGGCCTATACGCGTCCCCTTGTAAGTTTACTTCCTAAGGACTAGCCGCGCTAACACTACCATGCCAACACAGTTGTCATTAGGTGCCTTTTTCTACCCCTGGTGGTATCACCATAGCCTACTCAATAGTTATGTTGGTCCTGAGAGAGATGGGCCCAATAGAGACTCTAAAAAATGGAGAGAACTACTAGGTGACTGAAAACGTATCAAGTAAGGGGCAAATGCACATGTAAAGGTGACCAATAAGAACATTAGCACAGTCTTAGGACCACATCTGATGCGGATGGAAACACCCACATTTGGTAGATGATCATAAACCGTGCTTCTCTATTCCAGGCTGATACTGGTGCAGAACTAGGACTGCTTCTTTTCAAAGGTCTTTTTATACTTTCTTACAATTTAGGGTAAAAAGTAACGCTTGTCATTGTTAACTGCTTATTTATTTTTACGTTTGTTAGAGCAGGGTAGATTTAGAAATAGACAGTTTGTACCACGGACATCAGAAGGAGCAGTACATTGTCTATTTGCTGCAGTGACAAGTTAGATGGCCTGTTCAAGTCAGATGTTGAAAGTGCTTCCATAGTTTTGGATAGAGAGCTAAGAGCTGGAATGGGGAAAATCTATGGTTGGCCTCCAGCAGTCTGAATGTTGAAACCAGAGCTTCATAACCCAAAGTAAGTTCTCTTGTGACCACAGAGAATTCTAGAGTGTTCCACTACATTTGACAAAGCACACAGATGTGGATGTAAACCATATGCACTTTTATAAGTTTAAAGAACTGTCCTGTTGACTTGGAGTATCAATAAAACTCAACCACCTACGCAGCCTAAACTGCACAACTTTCTTCGACTCTAAAATGCCAGAACACAGTGTTCCAACTGCCATAACTCAAGAAGTCTAGGGGTTTTTCCACAGCTAATCTCGAGCTGCCACCTAGACCTCCATGAAACCGATCTGCTCGCTGTAGGGTGCAATAAGGGCAGGTTTTTTCTCTACTACCCTTACCATAATACATTTAAAGGCCATTATAACAATGCAATTTGGTGTGCACTAACATCACAGTGCATAATAGCAACTCATTTAGAAAAGGGAACATGTTTAATATGCAATGCCGCACAAAGCAGTGAGCTGAAAATAATGACTTTCCCTGGCCTTTACGAAAGTTAAGGCAGTCATTATTCATATATTAAGGCTTCATAATCTTCTAATCTTCTATGCAAACATATCACAAAATCTTGGTATTGGCAGAAGTCTGACGGCTGATGTGGACCAAATATTAAAAGTTATACTTTTGACTTTACTTCAACCCGAAGAGGACCAGCATAATGATCATCACTAAAGCACACTCAGTAAAGTACAAGTGACAGAGCACTAAGTACTTTGACAGAGTTAGCACACCACCATCCCCTTTGGGAATAAAAGGTAAGATGGTCACTGTTACACCTTACACTCTTTGGAGTGGTCTTCCACCAAAACGTTTTGCCTTCTCCCCACATGTTTGCTGAAATTCTAGCCTTAGGACTCTGTGAACTTTACCACTAACTAGTGATTTACTCACTCCTCTAAATATGGTAAAATTAGCATTCATTAAGTTGGCACATTTAATATACTTCTAAGACTGTAGTAAATTGGTACAATCTGTACAAAGGGTTTGTAATTATGCTACTAGTGGACCTGCAGCACTTGTTGTGTCGTTTGCTTAAGTTGCCTTTCAAAATATGCCTCAGGCCTGCCATTACAGCCTGCGTGCAGGATTAAACTGCCAATTTGACCTGACAAAATAATCCTTTTGCTATCCCTGTACACGTCACATAGGTCAATATCGGCCGATAAAGATGCATATCTAGAGGATGTAGTGCTGGGATGTGTGAGTGATGCTCATCCCCACCACCTGGCAAAAGATATCAGAGATGATGAGATCAGAGAGTTGCAGATGGGTAAGGCCCCAGGCCCAGATAGCTTACCAGCAGACTTCTATAAAACTTACATAGCTACTCTGATACTGGTCTTAAAATGGGTATACCAGGAAGCGAAGTCAACTGGCCACCTACCCCCATTCATGAGGGAAGCCATGATTATTGTTCTGCCCAAGCCAGAGAAGCCGTCTGACAGAGGTGCGTCATATAGACCACTATCTCTAATTAACTGCAATGTTAAAATATTGGCGAAATTCTGGCCAACTGGTTGGCACCTCTCATGACTTTCCTAGTTAGACAGGCTCAGTCGAGATTTATCCAGGAAATATCAACGTCCTATGATCTACGCACCTTATTTGCAGTATTCCATGATATAAACCCAGAGCTAGCCGGGTTTGTGGTCTATTTTAGATGCAACCAAGATGTTTGATTTGTTAGAATGGGACTTCCTCATGTCTATACTTCATCGAATGGGATTCCCCCATTCTAGTTTGACATGGATTGCTCTTTTTTTATACAAGCCCAGTGGTGAGGGATAAAATCAATGGCTCAATCTCATCCCCAATACACATCACCAGAGGCACGCGGCAAGGTTGTCTGCTTTTGCCATTACTATTTGCCCTAGCGGTGGAGCCCTTAGCAGCCAAACTGCGGCAGTGCCACCGTGGATATGCGATTTGCTATCCTACCAGGAATATTCTAGTCTGCCGATATATAAATGACATCACACTCCATTTACGGGATCCCCAGGTCAGCCTCAATGGGATCCTCAGCAAATTGTCTGATATGTCCAATTATCAGGTGTGCAAATCAACTGGGAAAAATCCCACTTGTTCTCCCTCAAAGCAGCAACAAAATCGTTTACCTCAGACTTTCCATTGAAGTGGTGTCATTCTACGCTCCAATACTTAGGTGCCGTAATATCAAGGGATAAGAAGGAGGTTAGTAGAGCAAACTATGGGGTTGCATGAAACGCCATCACTGATAGCATCACGAGCTGGATTTCCTTATCTCCATCAGTGGCGGGTTGAATCGCCCTGACAAAAATGATTATTTTACCTAAATGTCTATATTTATTTCTAAATACCCCATACATTTAGGGCACACGTTCTTTCAGCTCCTCAAAACCCAACTAATAAGACTGGCATGGGCAGGCGGGCAAGCAACCTAGCATACACTGGGACACTCTCACAATGTCATTTTCTAAAGGTGGATTTGAGACACCGAATATAGAACTTTATTATCTGTATGTGCAGGCCCACCATGTGATTCATTGGTACTGACCCACCCCATTTATGCCACCCTTCGAACAAGGATACATGTCTCCTGTCCCCCATCCTCATACTTGGTGTCCCTGTTGTCTTCCACTACACTAGCCAACTCCACTGTGGCGTATACATCGAAAGCATGGCATGAGTGACTCGTACACCTTTGGATATATTTTTGCATATCAAACTGCGGCATAACATATGAGAGTCAACATCTGACTTTCTGCTTGAGCCCCGTACATTTGGGTCTTTGCATTTCCTACTCCAAGGGGAAACAGCTAGCCACCTAGTTTCCCGCTTGTATCAAGCAGTCCAATTGTAAGCGCCCTCCACTGCGATGCAAGCAAGGACTCTGTGAGAAGCAGATATAGGAATTATCATCACAGATGAGCAATGGCGCTACTGCTGTGTTCACACTGGGAGGATCACCTCTGGTAGCAGGCTTCTTATAATACATTACAAATTTCTTCATTGTATATACTACATCTCAGTCAAATAACATCGCTTCTGCCTACGCTTTAATGACCACTGTGACAGAAGTAGTGTGGCAGGAGTGGATTTTCTACATCTTGCGTGGTCCTGTGGCCCAGTGCAGTCTTACTGGTATGTTATCTCATGGGCCCTTGAGGCCGTGGTAGGTCAGCCTTCGACACTTACTCCCCTAATGGTTCTTCTAAGACACACGGAGGGGGTGGAGGCCAGCTACAGAAGATATGTTGCATTAGCCTTGCTCTTAGTTAAACGCAGGATTGCTTTTTGATGGGGTAGGTGGAGAGCACCAAAATTCAAAGAATGGCTATCTAACCTCATTTATTGTAAAAATCAACTATCTGTATATGCTGAATTGCTTCCCCCTAGTTCCAGGCCACGAGACATATGGGACACACTGACTTGCTTCTGCAAACACAAGAGGCAGCGGAGGACGATGCACATGACTACTCAAATTGATCTGCAAGACGACTCAATTGTTTTTTATATCCCCGTAAGGCTCATTTGGAAAGAAAACAGAGCAAATCCATATAGTCACACTGAGTCGAGAACATTGTACGGATACCTGCTTTGCCAACCATTCTATATGTATCGTATAAGATTGCATAACAAAGGAAATGTTAACCTTTGCAATCAGTTATACTGCTATTCAAAGAGGCGAATGCATGTTCAGACCAGGGGGGAAGGGTTTATTTTTGCGAGGAGGGACACAATACTAGCTAAATATGTGTTGTAATGATATATTGAATGATGAAGCACTTTGACTTTTATTGTTTACGTACACTGAAAACTCAATAAAGGTTGGTTTTTTTTGTTTGTTTTTTTAAACCTTTTGCTAGGCACAAACCCTTCTTTTTAATACTTTTTAATCCTGGAGTAGGCCCTAAGCAGTCCATAGGCCTGGGTGCATTGTATTTAAAAAGTTGGACATGTACTTTTAAGTTGTACATGTCCTGCTAGTGAAAAACACCTACATACTCATACTACTGTGGGGCCTACCTCTCTCATAGGATAATACTGGGTTGTATTATTACATTTAGTAAGTGCTGACTTTTGATTGGGAACAGGCAGAAATGTCACATACGATCTTAAAATAATTTTAATTTAAAAACCTCTTTAATGGTAAAGTCCGATTTTAGGCCACAATTCAGAAGATGCCTTATTTTTTTTTTAAAGTTGGTATTTTCTTGTCCTAACCATTTGCTTCCTGCTGCCTGTGTCCTGGGGCATATACTGTCATTAGCATGGCAGTTGGCCTATGTGTATCCCTCCTAAATAGTGGGACATGGTAAGACTAGCTTTTGGCAGAATAGGCCATCCTGTCATCAATTGCATTTCAAGGAAGATGCATCCAGCACACTCGCAAACAACTTCACACCTGTCTTTTGTCATCCTACACCTTTTGCAGCCTGGGCAGGGGACGGGGGAAGTTTCCAGAAATTAGATGTAAAGGGGCCTAGAAGTTTCCACCACTGCAAAGGCCGGCACCAGGTATAAATATTGGACTCTCAGACTAGCTCTTCGGTTCACTCCTGGATCTGTGGAGGGTCCCCGGAAGGACAGACTTATACTTTAGAGGACTGTCATGCTGCTTGAGATCTGCCTTGTTTTTCAGAGCTATACGAACACAAGTCCCATAAACCTCCCTGCAACTGGCCAGCTGACCTGCTGCAACTATTTTTCTAAACTGGTCTAACATTTTTCATGTATTGTGATTTCACTTCGTAACTGTTTGTGTGCTTCATAAATAGATAACACAGTGCCTATAAGTTAAGCCTCACTGCTTTTGTGCCAAGTTACCAGAAGGTCAGTCACAGGTTGAGTGATTTTTGTGGTTCATTCTGACGAGGATTGTGGTTGTTGCTTGAGAAGGGATTTCACACCCCCAATCAAAAACCCAATTTTCATAAGTCGCTGGCCAAACATTATCATAAAATTGTGGATTTAAAGGTGATCTCCTCCAACTGAAGCAAATGTACATACTGTTCACAGGTAGATGGATTATGGTCATTTTAACTAATAAATTAGTGAGCGTGTAAAGTACTGGACTTTTGGATACACCCATTATCCAATTGGTAACCAGTGCACAGCAGTTGGCAAAAGAGCCAAAGGTAGACAGCATGTGACTCTGCTAAACTACCAGGCTAGTAACTGAAGGCCCACACCCCTGGGCTATTAACAGAAAAGGACAGAAAGTGGGGTGTAGAGAAGAAAAGAGCCAGACAAGGAGCATTAAACAGCTCCGATGGACATGAAACCTTCTAAAATCTCACAGAGCTGCATACGCCAAAGATGACTGAAACAATAAAGAAGTGGATAGTAGAACTAGGATGTTAAGATATTTATCAGGGCAACCATGGACTTGAAAAGCAAATTAAGTGTTAAACACTGCACTGTTGATGGCCCTGTGACCTTAAAATGGTGAATACATATTATTTTAAATGGCACAGCTGTACAGAGCAAATAAGGGAGCATTTTGATTGGCTGGTAGCTAGACATTATCCACTAAAGAGATTCACAGCTGGTACTCGACACACCTTTTCCCCATAATAGCTACCTGTGAAGATCACGGAGTTCTAAAACAACTAGAATATTCACTAGCTCACAGAATGTGCATGTGCTGGGAGGCGTCTGCTGAATATGATCGCTTTAGAATCATTCACTTCCCCGTGCAGAAGGCTGAATACGTACATGGGCACTTTGCTGATCTCTGCTGGTACAAGCAGCATTACTTTCAATGTATTTTGATTACATACTTAATTGTTCTTAGTTTGTGAAAATTGAGGACTGCATACAAATGTTACTGTATTTTAAAATAGGAGCTGGCTGTCATATTAACAATCTTGTGTTTAAATATTTTAATTATTTTAAAATATGTTTTAATTCATTAATCTCGATTGCAATCGTTTATAAAGAGATACAGGTTACCATTTTTCAGTTAATAAAGATAACGTAAAATTATGTTTTATCACTTCCTTATATTTAACTCACAATAAAAATAATTTTATAGCCACTGAGCATTTATTGACTATTTACAAGAGAAGTAGGAAAAAGTAAAAATTACATGCTCAAACAGCAGCTCAGTTGGAGTCTTTCAAGACTCACTGGAACACAAATCCATTTGTTTTATTTCTATTTATCTATCTATCAATGGCTTCCAGCAACACTTAAACTGCTTCCATAGATTTTAATGGAAAGGTTTGAAATTGAGAAACTACAGAGCAACGCAAAGGATGAACAGCTTGAGTAAACAAAGATACTGGATATCAATATAGATTTTTCTAATTAACTATTATCAGCCGCTTTATTTTTTCCTAACAAGAATCAGAAAAAATCTATAGAAACGTCTCAGTTTCTAGAGTATTAACCATAGTTTCCTTGGCAAAAATAACCTCCTCATTTTGTTCATTTACTAGTATCTTCCATTCAAAATTATTTTCATTCTGCAGCTCCAATTCCAAAAACATGTGACTCGGGAGTGACTTACCTTATCAAGAAAACAGATTGCTAGGGCTCTACTTGATTGTTTGAAATTTCTGGTAAAACTGCCATAGGACATTCCAGAGTCAACTTAAAGATTGCTACTGCTGTTCAAAGTATGTTTTGAACACCATGTCCGACTTTTTTATTGCATGACTAAGAAAGGTATTTGTGAATTTACAGAAAATATTCAAGAGTTTTAGTTTCTAGAACATCTGGTATATCAAATACCAACAAAGCATCAGTATTTTTCACAAGGTAAAATCACCTAAGAACATAATTCCTAAAATTAGTATGATACCATCTGCAAATAATTTAGATATTTAAACTGTGACTAACGTCTGTTTTCACCCTTTATAAATTCTTTTTAGGTCGAGCGCGCAAGCACTTTAACCTGTTGTCAGTATTGTGGGCTTTTAACCACGTCCACCTCACGCGCATCACTTTCATTTATTTGTGGGCTTGCCTTTCAAAAATCACTTGATGTCATTGCTAGATGGCTTACATTTGTCCCGGCTTAGGGTGGTTTGGTTACTACCTTAGGCACCGACCCTGTTACAGGGATAATTGCACACCTGCCAATATACTTTAGCGTGGGCGAACTACTTTTTTCTTTTGTCTGCGCTTCGTGGCTGCCATGGCGCTCAGAGCGCAGACTCGATCGGCGGTATCGTTTTTACATTATATGCACTCAGATCTGCTTAGTACACATTCTCTGCAGCAGGTATATTAACCCTCTGCACTACCTTATGGTGGTTCCAAGCTTCCATTAGACAAAAGTACGTTCTCTCTCCAGAAAGAACATGAATCGCCAGACTTTATTTTGACATTTTTACATTAAATGCACTTTGTGATTTGCTTAGTACCTATTCTTTGCAGCAGGCACATTAACCCAGTGCACTACCTTATGACGACTCCAAGCTTCCACCAGACAAAATAATTTTCTCTTGGCTAACATGGCGCTCAGAGCGCAAACTCAATCTGTGGTATCGTTTTTACATTATATGCACTCTGATCTGCTTAGTACACGTTCTTTGCAGCAGGAGTATTAACCCTAACGCTACCTTATGATGACTCCAAACTTCCACTAGACAAAATAACATTCTATTGGCTGCCATGGTGCTCACAGCACTCAGTGTGGGAACTCTATCAGAGGTACCGTTTTTACATTATATGCACTCTGATCTGCTTAGTACATGTTCTTAGCAGCAGGCACATTAACCCTGTGCACTACCTTATGATGACTCCAAGCTTCCACTAGACAAATGTACATTCTCTCTCAAGAAAGAACATAAACCCTCTGCAGGCCTCGGAAAATCATAAAAATGTTACTAGACCTGCAGGTCCAGTAATTTAAATAATCGACTCGACCTAACTGTAATGTACTTGACCCAATACTAGGCAAATATTTTATTTTATAGAGTCGCCTTTAACTTCATTCTCGCATATGAGTGCACCTTCAAATATGTGAGGTCAGCATTTCTGCAGTGCAAAAAAACTCTTTTGTTTGATTAAATACACTAAACGTTAGGGTACACATGATCCGTGACTCGTCTTAGTTTACTCACAGCAGTCCCACCAGAGCAGAAGAATTTCCCAGTTAGTGTTTAAACACTCCCTTTGAAAGTAAATATATTACCAAAGCAGATGTGGAAGCACGCTGTCATTTACAGACAGTAAATTTCCAAAAAATGTCCACAAACCTTCTCACTAGCTTGCAGCTTTATTGATAAAACTATGTAGTGCATTAATAATCTGTGAAAACTGGGTTTCAGGAAACATATTTATCATTTGCACATCACCAAGTAAAGTGATCCTATTTGTTTTTATGCTCTTGAATGTCTTGAAATATTTTTTTCATCACATTGAAGGACAAAAAATGGTCTTTCACAGCTACTGGCCTGTATTTTGCAATGTTTGTACAGTTGACTTAGTTATTTAAATATTGTGTGCTAGAAAAACCAACACAGCCTTTCATTTCACACTTTTTCTGCACCTCAGATAGCTCACCTTACAAAATCCTGGAACTCTGCAGTCACAGGGCTTGAAAAATCCACTCCACCATTGGCATTGGGGAGGTCCAGCTATTTTTAATACTTACTTGTCCCTTCTGGAACAGGTGTTATTTAACAGTTCAAAAGTGGAGGGGCAATAAAAGATGCCTTTAAATCTTGTTCTTATGTCACATTTGCTCTGTGTTCACAGACAGGGGTCAAAAGTCAGTTTTTCTTACAATTAATTTTCCATCTGACTGCAGAGTTCCAGGACTTTGTAAGTTGAACTATGTGACCTGCTGCTCAGAACATAAAATAAAAGGATATAGGGTGTCAGGTTTTTCCTAACACCCAACATTTAAATGACTAGGACAACTGTGAAAACATTTCAAAATATATTTCAGTAGTTGTGAAAGCCCTTTTTATATTTCTGTGTGATGAAAAAATATTTTAATAGGATGAAGACAAATCAGAATACTTTACATGTTGATGTGCAAAGGATATGTTTTCTGAACCCCAATGTTCACACATTGTTAAGACACTATATGGTTTTATCAGTAAAGCTGCAAGTTAGTGGAGAGGTTTTTGGACATTTCTTGGAAAGTTACGGTGTGTAGATGACAATATGTTACCACATCATGGTTTAGTAATATATTTATTAAACTTGAGTGTTTAAACAAACTAAGAAACACTCCTGCCCTGATGGCAATGTTGTTAGTAAACTAAAAAGCCCTAGGTTATCTGGGCTAGACCTCATGGGTATGTGGGCTAGATTCTTGTGATGCATGCAACAAACTTTAGTCTACTTAATCAAACAAAAGAGGGTTTTTTGTACTGCAGAAATGCTGAGCTCACATATATGAAGGTGCAATCATATGTGAGAATTTAGAAAAAGGTGACTCTGTAAACTATTTGCCTAGGATCACACAATGTGAGACCCGTTTATGGTTCAAGTACATTACAGTAAGGTTGAGTAGATTAAGTTACTCGACCTGCAGGTCTAGTAACATTTTTATGATTTTTCAAGCCCTGCAGAATGAAAGAAGACAAACTGACTTTTGACACATTTGTCTCTGAACACAGAGAAAATGTAACAAGAACAAGATTTAAAGGCGTCTTTTTCACTATGACTGAACAGAACACCTGTTCTTTGTCAACTCATCAGAAAGGGAAAGTAGGTCCTAAAAATATCTCGACCTAAATGACTAGCCATGGCGAGTGGTCTAGTAGATTTTTAGAGGCCTGCTCTGCGCTACCTTATAATGAGTCCAAACTTCCACTAGCCAAAAGTATGCTCTCTCTGCAAAAAGAACATTAATCGCCAGAGTTATTTTGACTTTTCTACATTATGTGCACTCTGATCTGCTTAGTATACTTTCTTTGCAGCACACATTCATTCCAGGACTTGTAGTTTTATAACATGATACAAGCAGCAAACACAAAGCAGAAACCTGACTAGATGAACTACACATGTTTGAGTCTGTGACACTTGAGCTGTGTGCACATGTATTTATAAAACTAACCTTGAGAAGAGCTTACAGTTGATTATGCTGTGCAATGGTCGATTATTTTATAACTAATATTTCAGTTCAGGACTGACTGAGGATCATTAATATCATGTGAGGTGGCTCTTCTCAAGCGTGTGAAAAATCATGTCGCCTGTACCAACTGCCACGGAAATATGTTTTGCACCTGGGAGTAGTTCTTGTTTTAAGGGCCTTGTTTAAAAATTATATCCAAATAGGCCTATTAGCCCTTTAGTCACTGGAATTATGTGGCAGAAAAGAGCAAAATATGCGGCAGGGTTGACCAATTAATGTGGTAAAAAAAGTCCAGTTATGCATTTACAATGAAATAGCTCCAAGTCAAGTAAACACTAGACATACTGTATTGCAAATGCTTGCTTTTTATTACCATTAAAAACAGGCAGTCACTACAATGCATTTCAGTGAAACAAAAATGGTAAATACTTATCACAAAAAAAAGTGCAACTATCCGCTGGCCAAGTTTGGCTGGGAGCCTCCAAAAATAAATAATTTGAGGAGCACCAGCTTCACACTCACTCCTGCACCCTGTTCAACATTAACAAGGCACGGAAGGGGTGTTGGGTAACCAGCTCCTCTGTGGTCTGCAATATTCTGCAAGCCAAGGAGGAGAGGGTCAGGGCCAACTGTCTTTGCCCCAGTGCCCGGTATCCAATGAAGAAGGTTCAAGGGCAGGTTGCGGAAGGCCTGCACTACGGTGGTGTACTGCATTCTGTGTCACCCATCACCAGCTCTTTTGCCCTGTTGTAAACTGCGGACAGGATGCAGGCTTGAGGACGAGTTACTCCTCTGTGACCTGCGGCATTGGGCAGTTCACGGAGGAGTGGATGCCATAAGACCTGCTGCTCCGCAACTTGCACAATGCTGCGGGCCAAAGCAGCAAGTCAAGAGCCATTCCCTTCCTTTGCCCTGTTCTCAAACTGGAGCACAGAGGCAGGTGTCCGCTGACTCGCCACTCCAGGGCCTACACCACCGCAGAGGTCTCTTGTCACCAGCATCCGCACACTGTTCCAGACTGAGAACAGGGTGCGAGGCCAGTCTGACGCCTTATTCTCGATTTTTGTAGCCCCTCTCACTTCACCCTCAAACAAGATGAAAAAGGTGAGACAAGGTACCCCCTTTGACAAGGCAGACATGGTATTTAAAAAATCCAACCCTCTGCCCTTGGGCAACACAGGGTTTAGAGGCCACCAATACACCATCTCTCTAGGGAGTTTTTAGCAAAGCAACCTCCCTGTATTTTATTTTAATTAATGTCTCCCAGTGCTCACAAACTTCACATTCTCTAAAAAAAAAAACCCAATAGGTCTTGCAATGCGAGAGCCATTGCTTTGTCACTGCTAATGTCTTTTAGTTCTCTGCCTGGAGCATCCCTTTGCAGCTGAAACTAAGTCACAGGCCAAAACACTGGGGCATCATAGGGTCTAACAATATGAGAAGAAGGGGGAAGGAGGGTGGAGAGGGAACACTGAAGAAGGTAAAGAGTAGAAAAGAGCGATGGGGTGAGAAGAGAGAATGAAGCCATGAAAGACTTGTAGTAGAGGGGTAGGAGGGAGAGTAGGGCTTAAATGGAACCACAAATGAAAGAAGAAACCGTGAAGAAATGAGTGAGGGGAGAGTAAATGATCAGGTGAGAGGTGGGTAACAAAAGACAAGAAGAGAGGAAGTGAAGGGCTGGAATAAGAAAATGAGAAGAAGGGGTAGAGAAGGAGGGAAGGAAGGGGAGATGATTGGAGAGAGGTAGAATGGAGGGCGGGTGGAAGGAGGAGGGGAGGAAGGCAGGGCGAAAAACTATAGAAGAAATGGACAACTGGGTGTAGAAGGAAGGCAGTATGGAGGGCTGAATATGAGGGAGCGAGAGAAGAGGGGGCGGACAGGAGATGAAGTGACAGAAAAGTGACAGAAGAGCAAACTAAAGGGGGGGGTGTAGAGGGAGAGTGCAGTGGATAAGGAAGCAGTGGAAAGTAGGAGAGTGGTTTAGAGGGCAGACAGAAGACACAATGGAGTGGGGAGTTGGGACAGTAAATGTTCTATAGTGGAGATGAGAGAGGGAGGTGAATAAGAGGAAAGATCAGTTGGGAAGGGTGATGGGGGGCAGCTAAGTTTGTGAGTGAGGAGTGGTGAAGCAGAAAAGGAGGTTGGTGGAGAGTGGAGGGCCAGGCAGGAAATGTAGAGAAAATAGAGGAGAGAGTAGGAAGGAGTGAAGTAGGCCGACTGGGTGGCGAGACAAGGGGAGAGAGGGTTATGGATGGGAGGAGATGAAGAGGGAAGGGAAAGGAGGGCTGGTGATGTGGTGATGAAAGGGCGAAAGGAAAATATGGGAACTTTCCGAAAAGAAGACAGCAGGGGAAAGGAGGGAGGGACGAGGGTGCATGGGCAGCATGAAGCAGGATAATGCTGGAGGAAGAGAGTAGTGGAAGAGGGACAGTGAGCGAGATAGGATAAAATTCAAAGAGGGGCGCGGGGAGAGAGGTCAGACCGCTGGAGGTCACAAGCACAGAGGTGGGGAAAAGAAGGGGAAGAGCTCGGTACAGGACAATAAAGGGCGGGACGAAAAAACACTGGCAATGACAGGAGGGGTGGCAAGTGGAAGAAGGCGTGAGGGCAACAGTAGAAGGGATGATGAAAGAGGAGAAGGCGAAAGCAAACGTAGATTCAGTGCTTAATTTGTCCTGGTGTTTGGCAGTGCCGAGCATGGGCACCTATTTATAAACACAGGCACTTAATTATGACGGTCTACCACATGGTGGCGCTGTCTGTCCTTTTTAAGGCCAGCAAACTGTATCACACTCCCATATACTTAAAAACTATAAATAACTAGTGCCTCTAGCCATATATAGCACTTCTGATTTGAATACATATTTTTTTTTTCTTAAAAAAAATCAAAAGATCTTAGCTAACCTCAGACCTAAGAAGGATGGTAGGGTTGGATGGCTGGACAAGTTTTATAATATTTGGGTAGAGAGAGGCACAGAAAAGGTGTAGTTGAGAAGGTTTTCAGCAGCCCTACCACCTACCTATTTCAGTGTGTGGCCATACAGCAGCCCCGGAGGAGGCCTCGGCAATTCACTGCCTCTCCGACAGTGAAACGAATACAATTAATGGCTGGGAAGGCAGCCTGTGGTTGGATTCAAAAGCGCCCCTGCAACGCGAAACCAGCATTGCCTTCATGTGTGAGAGGAGAGCAGGGCCGTGGGTTAAGGGCCAGTCAGTGGAGGGACAGCTTTACAGTCAGAGGAGGGGCAGCTTTACAGTCAGAGGAGGGGCAGCTTTACAGTCAGTGGAGGGGCAGCTTTACAGTCAGAGGAGGGGCAGCTTTACAGTCAGTGGAGGGGCAGCTTTACAGTCAGAGGAGGGGCAGCTTTACAGTCAGAGGAGGGGCAGCTTTACAGTCAGAGGAGGGGCAGCTTTACAGTCAGAGGAGGGGCAGCTTTACAGTCAGTGGAGGGGCAGCTTTACAGTCAGAGGAGGGGCAGCTTTACAGTCAGAGGAGGGGCAGCTTTACAGTCAGTGGAGGGGCAGCTTTACAGTCAGAGGAGGGGCAGCTTTACAGTCAGTGGAGGGGCAGCTTTACAGTCAGTGGAGGGGCAGCTTTACAGTCAGAGGAGGGGCAGCTTTACAGTCAGAGGAGGGGCAGCTTTACAGTCAGAGGAGGGGCAGCTTTACAGTCAGAGATGCCTCCTCGATAAGTCTGTGTACAAATCGCAATGGGTAGTTTGAGCGAAAGGCGACGTGCTCTGGATTTAATCTGTACCACGAGCACCGCAGATGCCAGAAAGTTGTGACGGCGGCGCTGATTTCTGTTCTCATGAACGGAGGCGCGTCAGGTACCCGCCCAAAATGAAGGGGCCACTGCCATTTAAACGCTTTTCTTTCCATTCTTTCAACAGGTTCTTTATTTTTATTGTTTAGCAATTCTGTGTTTCAACTGTCTCCAGGTCACAGTATTTTTTAAATGAGGATTTTTTTGTTTGTGCCGGTGAGAATCATATGATCCTTAGATGTGCTTCAAAACTGAAAAGGGTTTCTGTACTTTCCAGTGTATCTGACGTCACACGAGCGGCCCTGCCTACGCTCGATTTAAGAAGCTTAGAGTACTATTAATAAATTCCAAATATATCCCAAAATAGGTTTTAAAATATATTGCAAAATATATTCTAAAATCTATGTGGAGGTTAATCAGCTCGATGCCTCTGTGGAAAGGTGGTCATGGCTCGCCTGCTGTTCCACCTGGAGGAGGGATGTGGAGTGCGCGTCAGGGTCCAGCCTGCGGCATCTCGCCAGTCTGCATGCCTCCCTGCACTCCAGGGATCTGTGATAACCCAGCACTGGATGCCAGGCGCTAGAACCATCCCTCCCCCCGCAGGCGCCGACTAGTGTGTGCGGTGGCCGCGGAAGGTTTGTGCTGCTTAATCCCTGCTGGATTATGTCAATCTGCATGAATGAAGGTCCCTTCCTCCAGCCACCGTCTCTAATGCCACAGCAAGAGTCAACAAAGGGCCCCGACGTCAAGCCCTGATCGGAGCAGGAAGCTCTGTAAACAGACTTCCGCCAGCGCCGCGACACGCCCAGGTGCTGTTACATGAGCACGAAGAGTAGAGGGGTGTCCGTGAGTACAGGGGTGTCCCTGCGCACGGGATGGGACAGCGCATCTGCAACCGCGGTTACAGTTTGGGGGGGTTACTAATCTGTTAATGCAGGGGCCTACTGCGGGATACAGGTGGGCGCAAGGCTGCCTTGGGTCAAAGCTTCTGTGCGAACCACTCACAGCCGAGGTCAGCATCCAGGACACGGTTCCACCCCCTCCTTAATGCGGTTTTAAAGGGACTGCAACACCCAGTTAATAGAGGAGTTAAAGTACATCCGCTGACGAAAGTCGCGCTTGGCCTGTGTGTCCTGTTTCTGGATTGTTTTATACGGTTAAGCACATTGTCTTTCCTGCTCCTCCCGGCTGAACCATAGTGTGGGTACTTTTTTTCTACAAACCCCAAAAAGATTCGTTGTATCGCGTCAGGCTGAGTTGGCAGTTCGGATGTGTAGTTTGCAAGCCTGCTTTCTACATCACTAATGGATCCTTCATTCAACAGTACCGGTCCGTCCACTTGCTGCATCACATGGACCCTGGATCTCCACCATATTGTCGCCTGTGAGACACCGACAAAGGGCAGGCCAGCACCACCAGGTCACACCCGTGTTGACTGGGGTCATCTGTCACTGGGTCCGGCCTACTGTGGTTCTGCAAACTAGGCCAAGTACAACCCTGTCCGCACACGGCAGTCAGGGTAGCGAGGGCAAGCAGCCAAAGGCTTCTCAGGGAGGTAGTGTGGGGAAAATGGCTTAGAATGTGCTGCCCAGCCTGGAGCTTAGCACATTTAAAAAAAAGTACTAAAATATCGCAGCAAACAGAATTACAATGCAGTTCACTAGGTGCTCAGATAAGGATGCGCGATCGGTCCTACATCACACAGACCCTGGGTCATCAACTGCATCAAAGTCACCAGGCAGCATCACACAGACCCTTCATTTCCATCTGCACTGTACTCGCCCTTCTGCAAAGAGACCCCCGATCTTCACCCACTTCATCGAACAGACCCATGCCAGCTCATCTGCTGATGTCATGCACAGCAACACACGATTATTACAAGAACACATCAAAAAACATGTCCCTTCCCCTGTTTTCATCTATTCTACTGGGTGCCTCTGCCCCGTGCTTACATAGATAGACTTTAATATTTCTTCCCTGATCAGCATTTAGACAGACCTATTGCGTGGACAGGGTTGAAAAGTTAAACATTACCCTTTTAGGAATGATCTTTTGAACCCTCTTGCCCGTTTCCATTGCAGGATACCCAAAGGAGGGTTTTATCTTTTCTCAAGCGCTCTTTTTCAATTTAAAAGAGTGCTTAAAAGGCATTGCCTATTGGATGGACGCTAACAATCTGAAACTGAATGAGGACGAAACTGAGGTGCCCTTTACAGCCAGATGGCCTCTCCTCCCTGAAGCCTGTGGTGGCACGCCAAATTGAATCCACCAACGGTACCATCCGCATCGGCTAGAAATTTGCGGATCATGTTTGATTCTGACCTTTCCTTTGCTAATCAGATTATGCAGATCTCATAACCCTGCTTTCTGAAATTAAGATCAGTCAGGAAGCGATTGACTCTGCTTGTGGAAGAGACCCAAAAAACCACAATCCACGCTCTAGTGACACTGAGTTTGGATTACGCCAGCAGCTTATATTGGGTCTTCCTCCGACTCTGCGGAGAGAGTTCTGTCTAAAGCGCAACCTGGGGAGAGTGGCGAGGAGGTGCAGGGAGGAGATGGAGGAGGCTCTCCCTGCACTTTTGGGCCGGGTAGCAATGTTTAAGATGATTTCCTTCCCATGGTTGCTGTACGTGCTACAGAACACATACTATCGAATTCCACTGCAAGTGTTCGCCAAATTAGACACAGATCTGCAGACCTTCCTGTGGGACTGGACGCATCCTAAGATCGCTCTGGAAAAGCTTTACCATAACCCCTATGATGGAGATTTGACTCTACCAGATTTGGAGGCCTATTACTGGGCGGCCCATCTAATCAGTACTAATGACTGGCGGTTTGCCCCTGGAGACCACTACACCATTAGGCTGGAAAGGGCACAGTGGAAAGGGCGCTCCTGCCTTCACTACCTTTATGGAGGGATGGTGACACACCGCCTACTACCGGCCACACAAGTGATGGCCTGGCAGAGCAACAAAACTGGGCTGGCACAAGAAACCCATAAAGATGACACCCTCATGGGAGGGAACATGACTCACTGAAATATGAAACTCTTGGGGTTTTCAACATTGCGATATCCTGGGGTTGTCCACCATTGGAGACTTAAAGCAGTTCCCCTCATTATGGTATGAATACCAAATTAACCTCAATCAGTTTTTTTAAAATATATGCACAACTGAGACATGCCTGGCAGGCAGAAGGACTCCCTGGAGACGGCATTGTGGGCTCAGCCCCTCTAGAGGGACGGCTGCTCACTGAGGACTTGGGTAGGAGGTAGATATCCTTAAAGTATAAGACCCTGAATAATAACACGCCGGATGCCCTACTTCTACTGCGGCTGAATGGGGGGAGGGTGTGGGTAAACTGGAGGATGCGGATTGGGTGGCAGCATCAATGCACCCAAGGAAAATAGCGATAAAAGCAAGGCTTCAAGTATTACAATACAAGTTCCTATATAGAATATACTATGATAGGAAGACATTTCACACAATGGGGAAAGCGCAAACCTCATGCTGTCTGAAATGGTGGGGGTGAGGTGGGGGGGGCTTAAGGGAGCACCTTTTTCCACTCCATCTGGAGATGCAAGTTGATTCAGGTTCAGGTCTACTGGGAGACAATTGTGGAAGAACTAAACTAAGTCCTACCAGACTCGATTCTACTGAACCCGATGTTTATTCTCCTGGAGATTCCTAATGATGTTGATATCTGCATATTCAGAAGACCAAATTGCTGTCCTCTGGGGGTGGGACGTAGCCATGGACATGTATATGGTGGCGGAAGAGGTCACATATGTGAGTAGGGGTTGCCTCCGGAAATGTAAGTGTATATGGGGCAGCTGGATACCCATTATTGCCTAGATATCGGAGACGTGTTGGGGAGTTTGAGCTAGGCGGTTGCCGGATAAGTAATGCTGCTGTGGGGCAGGGATGGAGGACTGTCATGGGTTCAATGCTCACTTGTTGACATGTGTGATATTTGTCTGGTCATGATCTGGGTGTTGCAGCTGGCGGCTTGAGGGAAAAGGAACTGTTTAAATGAGACAGGTTGTTGCTCTTACTGGCTCCTGTAATAACTATGGGTGTTTACGCACAAGTTTGATGCTTTGGTCTTACTTGTATCTCTGTCTCATAAAAAACAAAAACAAAAATGTTAAAAAAATATTTGGGTCTTCCTGCTTTCCAGATCCATAGGCTTCAAATTCTACAGAACGCAGCAGCCAGGCTGATACATCAGGTCCCCGTCCGCCAACACATCTCACCTCACCTGAAGCAGCGTCATTGGCTTCCTGTTGCTAAGAGGGTTCATTTCAACGCCCTGACACTGGCGTTCTGAGCCACTGGTGGCCAAGGCCCTCGATACCCGAGAAACAGCCTTGGCTTGAGCACTGCGATGCCTGTGAGAATGTTTTAGCAGTTTTTCCAAAATAAAAGTTGTATTATTGATGTAAGTACTTTTGGATTGTTGCTCTATTAAGAGATCATAAAATAAGCAGTATTTTTTCAAATACAATTTACTTTGTTCACACTACATGAACCATAGGTCCAGACAGAACAATACGACAACCATTGTAAGTGACAAAAACATGCTGTTGAACGAACCTGAAGGAGCCAATGTATCCTTCTATTTGAATTCTCTTAGTCAACCACAGTGTAGCTATATTTTTGGATGTATCACAAAAAGCACATGCATTTCGCTTGATGTGGCTATGACTGCTCCTTCAGAAGAAGGAACACAACTGAACTTATCAAGGTCCTTGTTTTCCTCTTACTGCACCTACTGTACAATAGTTTACCAGACCCAGAAGTAGTGCTAGATGGTCCATAACAACAAGTTACTTGTCTTCTGTAACACCTGACCCGACCACTTACAGCGCAATAACAATTGCCTGGAAGAGTGCCCCAAATGGGCCAAGACCTTCTCCTGTGACAGGGATTTGGAGTGTCACGGAGTCAAAGGTTGTCAGACAATCAGGAGGTTCAGGGAGCGCTCCCGCAGTTCCCTGGGGTTCATGGCCCGGCAGTACTCACTGGTCTTACTGTTGTGGCCTGGCTCTAACCACCAGAGACAAACCAGTAGGGGTCCATCGCAGACATCTGCCTGTGATACAAACCACAAGGCTTAAACCCCACAGGTTTTTGGGTGACATTGCACACTGGGAGAAAAAGGCTTGATAATATGTCTAGAAAAGTTGTCCACAATGAACAGCGGTACATCACTCTGAATCTGTGCTGATGGCACGGAAAGAAAAGAATTAAACTGATGTCAGAGCGCTGGGGTGGCACCTACAGTAGGCACCGCGCACATCACCGCCAGGCCAGATGATGCAGATATGTAGCCAAATGATGCCACCTACCGTCGTAGAGGTACTGCTTGAAAATTTCTGGATCCAGTTTGACGTCTGGAAAATATTCCTAGATAAGGAATCTGCAACACCCTGATGAAGGCTACTCTTTGATTTGATAGTCTGTTTTGTTTCTGACGCCATTGGAGCCGGTGTTCAAAGCGATGTCGGTCAGATGTGGCTGGTATACCACCCAGGTTGCTACCACAAGTGATTCTAGACTGTCATTGGAAGTGAAGAGTCAGCTTTGATTGTGTTTTACTAATATTCAAATGTGACAGTGCTAATGTGCCTTCAATACATGTGATAATCTGTTGAGGAAGTGAGTGTGTGCTCCACAAAAAACTCCAGAGTAATCCAGAACGCCTCCGAACGTCTCATCCTCACCCTCCCTCGCCACAAACACATCTCCGCCCACCTCAGAGCCCTACACTGGCTACCCGTCAACAAAAGGATCATCTTCAAAATCCTAATCCACGTTCAGAAAGCCCTCCACGACACCGGTCTACCTCAACGATCGACTTAACTTCCACATCCCGACACGCCAGCTCCGCTCCGCCGACCTCGCAACAGTCCCTCGCATTCACCGTACCACAACCGGTGGCAGGCCCTTCTCCCACCTCGCTGCCAAAACCTGGAACTCCCTCCTCACCAACCTACACAAGACCAAGGACCTCCTGACCTTCAGGAAGCACCTCAAGACCTGGCTCTTCGAGCAGTAGCACCCCCTCCTCCCCAGCGCCTTGAGACCCTACCGGGTGAGTAGCGCGCTCAACAAATTTATTGATTGATTGAGTGTGCAGCCTTGTAAACCACAAAGAACACACAGTTGCAATCATGCACTGGAATGTTTACCCCAGGGCCACGGATTCCTAGAACAGAATCACTAATTTCATAGAAGTTGTGGCAAAACACAAACTCTCCAATTTTAGCCACAGAGACAATAATTAGTCACACTATTCTAACTACAATATTCTGTTTTTTCCCCCCAAACACCCTATTTAGGTAAAAGCTGTTCCATGCATTTAAGTGAGGTACGCACATCCTGTATAATTAACTCACACACTAAATGGTGTTTTCACATTTAGCATCCTGCAGTTACATGTGAACACTAAACATCTCAAATTTCATATACCCCTGGCAGTAGAAGGGCAGCAATAGCACTCACCATTAGGCACAGATTGACTAGACCGTATGGTAAACCAAGTAAGGCTGGGCCATTTCCAGGAACATGTCATGAGTGCGTATGCGACTGGTTCTACCTCTACCCTACCAATATTTCGATAGTGCCGCAGCATTGGGAAATCCTTTTTTGTCTTAAAAGATAGCTTCAAACCTAAGATTCAACCCCTTTAATTGATATAGGTGCACCCCAGGGGATTCACTTGCATGAATAAACTGCGGTTTCTGAGGAGGAATCTAAGCAAAGCCCAGCTCATCTCCTGGCAGAACTGGGATCAGACGCTGCACTGACGGCAGACTCTGGAGCAAGCCTCTTCCTTGTTCAGATCCTGCACCAGGTCAACATGTGGCACTGCCAACAGTCTATTAGCTAACAGAAAGCAGTGTTGCTTCTCGAAGGTCTGTGGGTTATGGAAACAGTGCAGATTTTAGATCATTTCACTCCTACAAAGATGTATTACAAGATGATACAATCAAACATAGTTGGGAACCTGGCTGTGTTCAACACGTTTTTTTGACTCATGCAAAGTTCTAATTTTGGAAGAGGACAACTTTAATATTCTGCAGCTCTTCCTATCAGATGCGAGTATGTATCCCTAAGACTAATGCGTCAAGTCTCTTAAAAATGCTTCTCTAAGTGTACGGATGCTAAAGTGACACATGAACACTTTCCATGAAATGGTAACATCTCAGCTTCTATCAAACTATTTCAAGAGCAAGGGCTGAATGCATATGGACATATATATACAGTGAGTCAGGTTAGAGGGTTCATTGGCGAGCACCTAATCGTGGTATCGTGTCATAATGCAACTACTAAAAAGCAAACGTCTAGTTAACAAGGGCATTATATGCACAAATAAATTAACAATGTTGGCCATTAAATTATATTCCAAATGCAACTTTCTGCACGTAGATATCAGTTTCCATAATGGTTTAGTTTAGTTGATCTGCTAATGTTAAATATAAAGGTCAGCAACATTAAAGTTGTAGCTATCTCTTTAGAAATACTACTAGCCAGTCAGAGAAACAACCATCACCAATAATCTCAGGCAGAGCAGAAAGTTCCATAATTGAAAGTTACACTAATAAAATGTTTATAGATCACTTTACTGTAGTTAGTTTTACGCTTATTCAACTTATTAGTAATTATTTTATTGAGCTTTGAAGGATGAAGACTGAGCAGCCTGCACAGGAAACGTGTGACCTTTATCTTTTACATAAAGGTCTTACATGAATACTGACATGGTTGGAATGCCACAGGAATAATATTGCCTTTTAGAGGCTAAACTTAAAAAGTTCACGCACTCACAGGCCAAAATTGCATAGATCCTGGAATGTTGCATACATCAAATCTCTCTAAAGGTTCCAATCAGGGCCCAGACCATGACACTTTAAAGCACAAATAACATCTTGCAGCAAGGATATCCTCGAATGCAGACCATCCAAGCAGATGTCCTTTTCCTCTAGTCCTTGCCAAGACTACATAACAATGGCTACATGTAAGCATTGACGGTTCTGCAGTCACAAAAACAAAAATGATAGGGACCTGTAGATTAACTCCTAGAATCCAACTAACGCAGCTCCATCTTCTTTCTCGCCATCAAGCTTCATGCAGTGCATCCCTAGACAGGATAAGGGAGCTGCTTTGGTTACTCATGCATAACCTCACAGACTTCCCACAAAGGCCACACTGCAAACACAACATCCTTCCACACAGTGTAGCATGATACCTATTTGACAATATGCTGTGGCACATCACACAGGCTCAAAGCGTTTGGTCCTTGGTAAAGTGGCAATCTGAGCTTGGTCGGGTCCAGACCCCTAAATCTTGTACCAGGAACTCGGGCATCTTATTCAATAATCATTTATCTTTTCATTATCAAATTTCTTCAGTGGTTCCGACCTGCTTTGCAATTCTAAATCCTATTCATAAGTTCTTACCTTTGCTACATCTGACCTCTCGGGAAACAACCATTCAGGCCCTGATAGCTTCTGGCCTTGACTACGGGAACTCTCTCTCTAGGGGCTTCCGCAATATCCGAACAAAAGGCTTTCGTTTGTGGCCACTTGAGTGACTGATTTTGAATCTTGCTTGCCGTGAGCCAGTCGGTGCCAGCCTCCTCATTTGCACGGGTTTCCTGTGCATCTAAGATATACATTCAAACCCTGTGACAATAAAAATACACCTCTACAAACCTGGTCAGTCCGTACCTGCGAATCCCACATCCCCGCCATCTCAAGACCTTCTCATGAAGGAACTGAACTCTTGGTTGCTCAAGAAGCTATAATTCTTACCATTTGTTTTTTTTACTTCACTGCTTTCATTTTTGTATAGAGCCAAGAGTCCCTGTCTCAGTATATACATTTCTATTTATTTGTTCCGGAAGGAGTCTGAAAAAATGGCCTCATACTAAAGGCTACTCCTTTGTCATTTGTGACATTCTGAGCAATTTTTATATAGCACGAACGTGGCCCAAGGGCACAGGGCGCGTTACACGCGCCCAAGATAACATTACACAAGATTACGTTTTTTTTTTTTTTTTTTTTTTTAGACATGTCAAGATGTTTTCAGAATCACAGGAGGTTAAACTGGTTCCCTAGACCCGATTCGCCAGCTATGCTGGGCCACACCTCCCACGTGGGCTTCGAGCTGGAAATGGCTTGTGCCCGCATCACACTTCACCCCCTTCCTCTTGGTGCCCGGCGTGAGGTGCCCCCGACTCTCCCGGCACATGGTCCTCCTCATCACAGGGCCCACTGCCCGATGCTTCATCAACCCATGCAGCCGTGTCACTGCAGCAGCGGCTTGAGGGCAGCAGAGGAGCCTGGGCGTCAGAAGCAGTGACCAGCGGCAGAGAAAAGCCAGTTACCTACTGTAATCTCAAGGGCAGAAGCACCCGCAGCCTGGACAAGCAGGCAAACACCTGTGCCCCTGAGAGGCACACAACCCATGGAGCTGTGGAGGTACAGAATCTGTACAAAACGGAGAGCACATATATATATAGCTCTGCTGCTAATAACTTTGGCACCCTTTAACAAATCTTCACAACACTATCCAAATAAAAATATCTCCACCTCAGCTCCTTACTGGAGAGGTTTGGGGTGATCCATCAAGAAAAAAAGGGGGTCCAAAACACACAAACCCAGTGCCTTTTACATTGACTTCTTTAGGCAGCATCACAGCAAAAACTATGGAACGGAATTACAAATTCAGCAGGAAGCTAGATCTTGGTGCGCACATTATGCATTTTATTTTAGGTTTTGCCTGCACAGCACTTGCACTGTGCTTGTGAAATCTATTGTGCTCAATATAAATCTTAAAAGGGGCTTACATCCTACCCTTGCTTTCATTGGTTCCTGTGTTTGCCACTTAATTTTCCCCTGCTCCTATTGGCTGTAGCATATTTCCTGCATTTACCAATGCTTCTTACTCGTGCATTTTCTCTCATCAGTGCCCCAAGGCCCAAGTACTGTTTTCATCCACTTTTGTGAAGCTCTTTTTTAAGCTTTTGCCAGCACAGCGCTTGTTTAGAAAACAATTCATCTAAAACCAATTTTCCTCTGCAACTTAACCATGCTGCTTGGGGAAAGGATGAATTTTGAAGACGTTTGCCCCGATTTATTTTATGAGCTGAGTAAGCATTCTAGCTATTGTTCTAATCTGAACATAGTCGCCGCGGCGACGGCTGCAGCATGACCCACAGACAGAGGTGTCAGGAATTGGAGGGTTCGGGTCTCCCATCATGCTTTGCCAGCCATCCGCTGCTTACACTTGCATACCCGGCATGCGCGGGGGCACGGATGGCGACATTAGGGGCAGTCAGTGGAGTTCCATGTGGGCTGTGGCTCGGGGTGCACAAGCTTGGTTGCACGGTACCCGCATGTGCAGCAGGTGCGGTCTGCGTCGGCTCTGCTCTACCGGCAGCAATGGTTGAGTGTGAGGGGGGTGAGCCCCTCATGGGACTTTGAAGACGGTTATTAGAGGATGCAACACTGCAAACCGATTTTTGTTATGGCCACTCAATAGAGCGAGGTACAGCGAACATATCTTTCTGCAGAGGAGAAAGTTGCAGACCTACTTCACCGCTTGATTTTCTGAAGCATTATTCAACTGCTGCGTTAACGCGTCTCACTAAGCATTAACCAAGGGCAACTAGCCAAAACCTGGGTATTAATAATGCTTTTTTAATTTTAGCGTTTCCTCTTGACCATCGGGCGTGTGCGATCTTGAGCTCTTTTCTCTGTCCCGCATTTCTCTTATATGGCACATGTCTGGTGTGGTTTCAAACAGGCTAAATTCTGCTGTGAAACATTTCATGCAAACATTGTCTTTGCATTGACTGTCTGTAAGACATATGCCTCTGCCCTCTATGCAACGCCTGTCAGTGCAAACCCACGATTTATTTTATTATGACAGCATTATGCCAAATTTGTGTTTCAAAGAACACAGTTTCCAAGAAAGCAATGCCTTTCTTAATAAGCAAGTCACAACACATTAACAGTGACTTTAAATAACTTATATTGTATAACTGCTCACCAAGCTGTAATTTACAACAAAAAACAGATTATATTTTATCATATAGGCGAAACCTAAGAATTTACCATTGCTTATTGTGATTTGGTGTGCATCCGTTTAGTAGTTTGAGAAATTAAAGGTTAAAAATAATTATTAAGGCAGTTGGGCTCACAAGAGTCTCCAAGACTCTCTTGTGGAAGCGCCAATTTAAAAAACTAGAGCATTCTGTCCAAGGAGCTTTATTTCCCTTGGCCCGTCTCGCTCCCACTGGAATGAGACTCCTGCATGAGCGAGAGCTCCTATTGACTGCCAGCAACATGAGAAAAATGTTTCTGGCAGCCATTACAGGACTAGGGGACTTAGTCCCCTGTCTCGAAGTTGGTAAAATAAATAAATAAATTAAAAAAAGATATATGAAGCAGGGTAGGGATACCCTGACCCCAAAGGCTCCAGCAGGGGGTGAGGGGAGGCAGAGGGACACACCCTGTGGCCCCCCAAAAAAGGCAAAAAAAAGGCAGCGATCCGGTGAGATTCTCCAAGAATAAAAAAAAAAAAAAAAAAAGGCAGCCGGGCAGCATTTATTCATCATTGTAAGCCCTGAGGAGCCTACCCCCCAGGTACACAAAGCTATTAATAGGCGAGAAGGGACGTGCGCATGCAAGGCCCCAGGTTGCCCCCACATCCCTCCATGAACCTGTAAAGGCCCCAGGGAGCTCACCCCTGAAACCAAACGTGCACAATATGGGGAGTGAGGCTGGGCGGCCCCCCCAAAGCCTGAAAAGGCCCCCGGGAGCCCACCCCCAGGGCTGATTCCTTTATCATTGACAGTAATGGCATCAATGTCATTTGGGATGTCATCAGTGACGTCATAAATTATGTTTTAGAACATGTTATGATTGATGGCATATGTGAGGTCATAAGCATATTATATATAGCTACTGAAAAAACCAAAGGTTAAAATTACATCTTAGTCAGGTGAAAATGTCAGTGGCAATGTAACAGTTTAAACTAAAAAAATAATAAAACTGAAATCCACTAGTCATAGTCATCCCTATTAACTACAACTCATGCCCTAAGGTAACTATAACTCGCATCCCCACCACGCACAGTTTTGTCATCATTGATGCCAGTGGAATAATGGATTGAAAATGTTGCAGTGATATTATCAATGATAACATGGAACATGTTACCAGTCATGTAATATGTGGAGTAATTTGCTGTGCGTGGCGAGGACAGAAGTTATAGTTACCTAAGGGCCCAAATTATATTAACTAGAGATAACTATAACTGGTGAATTTCAGTAGTTTTGTACGTTTAAACATTACATTGTCACTGAAATCTTCACCTCCCTATAACATCACTTTAACCTTTGTTTTTGTGGTGAATCTATAGGGAAGGTGGGCACATGACCCCCTTCCAAGGTTCTTACAGCCCTGGGGACCCTCTCCTCTGGGGCCAAAAGATACATTTAGAGGGGAGGGAGGTGTGTGGCACTTCTGTAGCAACTACAGACCCCAGGGACCTCATCCCACGGGTCATCCCTTTTTTACTATGGGGAAGGTGAGGTGGCACACGTCCCCCCCCCCCCTCCCCAAGCCACTATGGACCCATGGGACCCCATCCCCTGGGTCCTACTTTTTTTTTTTTTTTTTTTCCAAAGGGGAAAGGGCAAGCAGCCCCCTCCCCGAGCTTCTGTGACCCCATCCCCCAAGGCTGATGTGTGAGATAAGTGGTGGGGGCACACAGCCCCCTGCATGAGAATTAACAGGCCCCAAGAAGCCTATCCCACGCAAACCTGGATTCCTTAATAAAGGGGAGGGGGCACATACAAATATCTGGTGAATTTCACTGCTACATTAAAAATGTTATGCTGCAACTGAATTTCCCACCTAAATATAACATTACTTTAGCCACTGATTTTTCAGGAAGAGTGAGTGAGTGTGTATGTGTGTCTGTGAGGGAGAGAGCGAGAGATCTGTCCAGTTTAATATGTTTTAGAATTATCTGTATGGTGAGGTCACCTGGTATCATTTGAAGACTAATTTTTTTCGACACCTTAGGTGTCTTCCCGGTGCTAAAAAGGAAGTCAGAAGCACCCTGTCAGACCTTGTTGGCAGACAAGGAAAGCACGTTTCAGACAATTGGTACAAAGCTACAGGGCCGGTCCCCCACATTTTCTCCACTTTCTCCACTGGGATTTCTAGCAGCGAGTTCACCTTGCTAGGTCGCATACTTCCCTCACTTCCGTTCTTTAGGAGTAAAAGTGACATTATTCCCTGGATACTCCCACCTGTTTTTAATATTGGCCCGACCCTTTTTTTCAAGGATTAAATTAAATCACTAGGTGTTCAGAGCTAATTTTAGATTTTCTTTCTCTCTCCTCTGTCAGTACGATCTGCGGATTGAATCTGAGCCGCAGAGTCCTCCCCCGGTAGAAGAGCCACCACCTCTGGTGGGGGCCCGTCAGATATTGCAGTGCCGTCTGACGAGGAGTTAAACCCGATGATGATGCCTAGCATCCGACTGTGATGCTTGAGGGTACTCCTACAACGCTGGCTTCACAGTCTCTCTCCCTTTTTTTTTTTTTTTTTTTTCCCCCTTCTTTTCCTCTTTCGCCCTCTTCTAAATTCCTTCAGGAACAGTGTGCACATTTGTTTTACATGTATACACAGGGAGTAAGCACACTGGACCTAGTATAAAACTCCCAGTCCTCCCTTTGTAGTGAATTTATTGAGCAGCTGGTTTGCTGCAGGACACGATATTCTGATACCAACCATGGATAATTTCCAAGGTCTGAGCTTTGACGACGATGTCGTCTCAGCCATTTTACAAGCACCCTCTATCCTTTCTGGTGATAGCTCAGCTCCATCTGGGAGCCTCAAAGAAGAGTGGGACAAACTATCCTCTCTGAAAAGAGAACTGATTAAAACAGTCATGCATGGTACAATTATGACCGAATATTTGAGAGCCAATATTGCTCCCAACGGTCTTTTGGTATCCAACATGCCTAGGATCTTCCTGCAAGATTTAGCCTTCAGGAGGGACTGGGCGCAGGTTGCATGGAAATGCACCCGTGACTGGCTAGTTTTAATCATCAACGCCTCTAAACGGCTAGCCGAGTCAATAGTTATCCAGATCAACTGTGTGGAAACGTCCATTAAAACCACAGTGACTATAGCAGCATTTAAGAGTCGCCTTCTGGAAATTAATACAGAACTTAGCGAAACAAAAGAATTCCTTACACAACAAAAAATCTCAAAGTTACAAAAAGACATCAATAAATTTGAACGAGAGAAAGTTTTCCCATACATCAGGGAGGACTTCGAGATCGATACACAATCACGATCATCTGATGAGTCCTCGACTATGAGTAAGAAAAACCGGACTTACAGTAATAGCTCCTCCTCTTCTGATGGTTGGACTACTGACGAAAGTACTCCACAATCTTACTACAACTTCCCCCAGTATCCTAGTAACCAACCACTCTTTTGGCAACCTCCCTACCCCTTCTTCCAACCACGCCCTATTCCACCTTACGGGCCTTTTTTAGGCCGCGGCCCGGGCAGAGGGAGAGGCAGAAGGAGAGGAAGAGGCAGAAGAGTACACTGGGGTCGAGAGGAACCACAAATGGTAACCAGAAGTCAAAACAAGACAACCCCACAGAGGACCTAGTGGTCAATTTGTCCCAGAGACAGCTGTCCACGGACGAGCTGAATGTCCTGAATAGAGGATTGGGTTTTGTTCCAACTCCATCTGAAGATCCCTTTCGTCTCCATTGTGAGTTAGCCCAATTTTTTAGGAAGGTCCGGCTCCATTTTTTCTTTCTAGATCGACCAGAACCCCCTGTTATTCAGGACACGGGCCTGAAAAAACCTTCCACCTTCATGCCCCCTACCAGTTCCCTCCCGTGTGAAGTATTAGCTTTTGAAAAAGCTGTCTTGCAGGATCTTGAACAGATCACCCCAAGTCGTCCTTACATCAATCTTCCCACCTCTGAACGTGAAGCCCTTAAAACTTTATCACAAGACTCTACTATAGTTATAAAACCAGCAGATAAAGGCGGAGCTATAGTCATTATGGATTCTTCTGATTATAGACAGGAATGTCTCCGCCTCCTGAGTGACAGGACCTACTACACGCCACTGAATCATGACCCGACGAACTCCTTACAACTTTCGATTAAGAGCTTACTTTTTGAGGCCAAAGGGAATGCCTGGATCACCCCTAGAGAGGCTCAATTCCTGGAAACCACACATCCTCGTGTGCCCTATTTTTATTGCCTCCCTAAAATCCATAAAGGTGTTCGCCCACCTCCGGGCCGCCCGATAGTTTCAGGCATTGGTTCGGTTCTGGAACCATTATCAACTTTTTGTGATTCATTCCTGCAACCACTAGTTAAGGATTCTAGTACTTATCTTAAAGATACCAAAGATGTCTTGAATCTTATAGACACCATCAATTCAACCATCCATGTTGAGGTACTGATCACTCTGGATGTAGAATCTTTATATACGAATATTCCACAGACCGCCACTCTAGAAGCGGTAGAGTCTGCCCTTCATCTTCATCCCTGGACTTCTCCGACTCCGATCAACTTTGTAATGCATTGTGCTTCTTTGGCTATGACACAAAACTATTTTCAATTCGAAGATACCCTGTACCATCAAATCAGAGGGACTTCAATGGGTAGTACCTTTGCCCCTAGCCTAGCATGTTTATATATGTACCAGTTTGAAAAGAATTTCATTTTACCAACTACAAATCCTTTTTTCAATAACATTAAACTCTGGCGTCGCTACATTGATGACATTCTCATCATCTGGCAAGGCACTGTTCTCAACGTTGACTTATTTACCAGCTGGATCAATACACTTGATCCCTTCTTAAAATTTACAGCACACATTTCCACCACAAAAGTGCCATTTTTGGATCTTTTGATCCACAATGTAAATGGTAGACTATTTACTGATACCTATCATAAGATCACCGATCGGAATAGTCTGCTTAGATATGATAGTCATCATCCAAAGGCATTACGCGACAATCTTCCTTTCGGCCAATTTTTGAGACTACGGAGGAATTGTTCATCGGCCCAGACTTTTGAAGTCCAGGCGAGTGAACTAAAAAACAAACTCCAACAACGGTGTTACCCATCAAAGATTATCAATACATCTTACAAAAGAGCCAGAAACAACCATAGAGAGGCCCTCTTAGAGTCTCCTGTGCGTGAGCAACAAACTCGACTCACGTGTGTATCGACTTATACTCCCCTCTCCAACACTGTCAAACGACTCATCAACAAACGATGGCAGATCCTACAGAGTGGAGGGTCACAGATAGCAAAACCACTTTTTGCTTTCAAGAGATCATCTAACATAAGGGACTTGATCATTCATACACGACCTCAGAGACAGGAGATCACCGTAGACCAATCTACACTATGGAACCTTCCTCCTGTCTCAGGACATTATCCATGTGGTTCATGCAATGTTTGTTCCTTGACCAAACGAACAACTGACCTACAGTTAAAACACTTTGGACATTGGCGTTTGATTAGACACACCAACTGTAATACAAAACACTGTATTTATTTAATCACATGCCCATGTGATTTACAATACGTAGGGATGACAACCAGATCAGTCAAGCTAAGAATCAATGAACACCGTAGTAACATCAGGTGCGCTCGAATCACGACCAAATTAAGTTCACATTTTTTACAGAAACAACATAGCCCAGATGATTTGAGATGGATCGTTCTACAAGTTCCAAGACATAATGAGAACGACTCCAAATATCTGTTCAGGACTGAACAGCGCTGGATTTATCGACTCCAGACAGCGAGGGAGGGTCTTAACGATGAAATACCATGGTGGACCTTATCCCCTTAAGCCGTTTAGATACATTGACATTTGATAGAATCCCTGGACCTGCCCCTTAACAGACCACACATAGGGTCACTAAACTTGTTTGCTTATTAATCCCTTTTAGCACGCAGACATTTTTCTGTCTCCATTGATGTTTTGATACATACATCTTTATTCATTTTTACCAACATAGCTTAGACGAGAGTAGTTCCACTATCTACTGCTAGGAACAATCTCCACTTCAAGATGGCCACCGCCATCCTGTTACTTCCAGTGGTTCTCTTCCACGGCCATTATTACCCCTGATATAAGACTATCTATCAGTGGGTCACTGGCCGTGTTTCATTCATCAACGTTTCCTTAGTTTTTCTGCTTTTATTCTAAACTCGGACCTTATGATCCTTTCTGCTTTTTTGATTGGAAACACTCGATTCCAAGATGGCCGCCGCCATTTCCTTCAGATGTTTTAGTCCTTCCTCGCTGTCGTTCGACCAGATACGACGTGAGTTAATTGAGGCTAATTGCCTCCAGGGACGCTATTTAAACGCCTCCGAGTGGACGGCACCTGTCTTTCCAGGGACACGTCCTCGGGGTAGGCGAGAAGCTGACCAACACGGTGACTGAAGTAAGTGGTCACTTTGGACCCTTTTTTAACGTGTACATCGAGCCTGCTGTTATGACTTTTCCTCCAACCTTTTCATTGTTTACCAGGCTGGGAAGCTCCTGGCAGGGATATACTTTTATAATCATGTTGGCTAAATGGCTTGTTTGATTATGTGAATATGTGCTTAGCAGCACCCACTATTAGCTATGGAGCACGAACAGACACCCCCTTGCTTGTCAATCTACATGTTCTTTGTTTTTGTTGTTTTTTGACTTACTGCTCTATATACAGTTACTAACAAGTACTCTGCCGACTTTGTCAGATTGAATAGTTTTCCATGTGACATACTATGTGTACCAATAAGATACTTGACAACTGAGTAGACCCTATGTCATGATAACAATGGAATGCTTTGATTTTGATGTTGCACACGACTCCGCAACTGTTCTAGTCACTGTCTATTTATGTATAATAATGTTTTTTTACAATTTTTATCCAGTGAACTCACATGGTTTATGAGGCTCACGTGTCCCTATGAAGCCTTGTCCTCACATGGGATGGTAAGCCTTTCATGACATGTGTCTCTGTCTTCACATACACCTGATGTCTATCACCACTTTTCACCATTATGACACTAGTGAATGTCTATGTAGTGCATTTTGTTTTTTACTTGCACTTTATCTTCATGCAGGGCGACTTCCTAAAAGACTGACTGTGACGAATGGTCCGATGACTGTAAGTGACCTTTCAGCATTTACGGCCTCTATATGTCTGTTTTTATTTAATATCAGATAGATGAAGGAGAAGTTACAATTTAATGGTCCTGAAGAAGCGCCAATGGATCAATTCTTGACCGAATAGGCGCGAAACATGTTGACCTATGGTAATGAGAGATAACTCTTCCCTCACTTCCGTTCTTTAGGAGTAAAAGTGACATTATTCCCTGGATACTCCTACCTGTTTTTAATATTGGCCCGACCCTTTTTTTCAAGGATTAAATTAAATCACTAGGTGTTCAGAGCTAATTTTAGATTTTCTTTCTCTCTCCTCTGTCAGTACGATCTGCGGATTGAATCTGAGCCGCAGAGTCCTCCCCCGGTAGAAGAGCCACCACCTCTGGTGGGGGCCCGTCAGATATTGCAGTGCCGTCTGACGAGGAGTTAAACCCGATGATGATGCCTAGCATCCGACTGTGATGCTTGAGGGTACTCCTACAACGCTGGCTTCACAGTCTCTCTCCCTTTATTTATTTTTTTTTTTTTTTTTTTTTTTTTTCCCCCTTCTTTTCCTCTTTCGCCCTCTTCTAAATTCCTTCAGGAACAGTGTGCACATTTGTTTTACACGCATACTTCTGATGCAAGTCAGTCTGAACATGTCAAGTGTGTTTGGCACTGTGCATTCAACAGCCTGGCACTGGAACATCTAGACGAGGGGGGAAAACCTGTAGTAGTAAAAAAACAAAAAAAAACAACAACAACAAAAAAAACAAGCATTTGCAATGCAATGGGTCGCTGGTTTGCTCAAGTAAGAGCTATTAGCATTATAAATTCCTAACTGGGCTTTTCTTGCCAAATAAATAGAAAATAAAAAGTAAAACATTTGACATAAGTGAGTTGACTCAAAGTGCCACAGCTTCCATGAGCATGCGCGCAAAGGAGAGGCACAAAAGGAAAAATAAGTTGGCTCGCAGTCAAACGTTTCAGCAAAAGTGCATTTATCCATGAAAAAGGATCGATGGCCAAGGTGGTAACAAAACTGTCCCCAGATGGGACAAACGTAAAGCATTTAGCAATGATAACAAAATATTTTTGAAAGGCAAGCCCACAAACGAGTTATAGTCATAGGCGTGGGTAAAAGCCCACAGATAGATTACAGCAAGCCAGAGTGCTAACGCGCTCGACCTAAAAAAAGAGCTGGTATGAAGGGACATTAGTTGTAAAATTAAGTGTTCACTGACATGAGTGACTGCTGCTTTGCGACGTGGGCTGGTGGATACAAAGTAATCCAGTCACCCCGACCTCAGATCACCTTGGATTCTATATTTTGCCACGCAGGATGTGTCAAATTTCCCTATATTGCAGCAAAGTCTTTATTTTTTCTGCAGGGTTGGATAAACTCTAAAGCCAAATGTGTTTACACCATTTACTTCTTTTCCTAAGTCTAATTCAAAAGCACACCATGGTTTGACAGAAGCTGGCTAATTGTGAACAACTACAAAAACAGGAAATGAGTATTGGAAAAGCAGCAGAAGTGCCGAAAAGGTGTAAAAATAAAAGTCCAATATGAGGTGTATAAACAACGTGGAGCATGTAAAAACTCGTCCTAACAACTTAACTATTAAGGATCAAGAAAGGACAAAGGGAGTTTCTGGTGCCTTTGTTTTTAAGAATTATTCCAGACAGAGTTAGGGGTTGACCTCAGGCTGGTAAACTTAAAAAATAGTTTATATTTTTATGTCACCACCCTCATCAGTTTGCTTGTATTATTCAAGGGACGCACTTGCCACTTTCATTTTAGTCAATTATTTTAATTCACACTTCTCGTGGGAGTCGAGTTTTTATTTCAGTCGCCTTTCATTTCCTTGTTTTGTCATCTTTTGTTATTTGTCTTTTGTTCCCAGTATTCAACCCTTCGAAGGAGTACAAGAGGGCCAGTGCGGAGTATCTCGGCTGCAGGTTGACTGCTGTTTTCCCCACCTTTTTTAAATTTTTTATTTAAAACATTTAGACGTACTATTTAATTAATTAATTTTACCAGTTGAAGGTTCTAATTCGTCACTACTAAGCTCTCAAGCCTTTTTCAGGGGGTGGGGTCAATCTGGTCCTCTCGCATCAGCGATTCTATTTCATGGCAATCCCTGCATCTCCACGCCAAAGGCAAGCCCATTGGCACCAGTCTGTGTGCAACACCAGAAACACTGCCTCCTCAGGGTAGCGCTTGCCCCTTTCCAGACAACACCTGCTAGAACTTAATCCTCATTGATCTCGGGTACATGCTGGTCCCCTTGAATGTATGACTGCTGCTGCTTCCCTCCCAATCCTCAATGTATCCACCTGCTCATCATGTACGCCTAATAGTATGGACTGTGATGAGTCCACCATTCCCCAAACTGCACCATCAATACACCCTACTGTTGACTGTCAAACCGCCCATCCTCATGACCACCCGAACCCCACTACTCTTTGCTCCCGGATGTCCCGAATCATTTATTCCTCTCCTGCCTTTTCAATATCTATTCTCCTCTGAAACATAAGGTCGAGCTCCATGACCTTATTCACCAATTTAATTTTGACTTTGCCTTCATGAGAGAGACCTGGCTTCCTGCAGCTTCCTACCCAGCCACTGGAATTGCTATTCCACACTGATACAACATACTCCACACACTGCTCACTGCTTCTCCTGGTAATAAGGTCACCATCATTTTCAAGGACTTTTTCCACCCTCTCCGCTCACATTTTACAAGGCATCCCCCCTCTGCAGCGAGCTCCCACCCTCTCCTATTTGCTTTCGCTGCATGGTTTCCATCTACATTATCTACTGGCCTCAGGCACTCTCCAATGATGACTGCAGTATTTTCCTTTTGAAATTCTCCAACTGTCTGTAACTCTATGACCTCGGTTATTGGTCTGACTCTCGTTCTCGCCCTGAGGTCAGTAATCTCCATAGAGCCTTACTTGCCCGTTCTCAGAGTGTGTGTGTGTGTCCCATTCATTCTGCTGCAAATATTTTATATCCCATCTGCTCTTTTTCGAAGGTACCTAGAGAGAGTCACCATTTCAGGTTACTTGGTCTGACCACTTAGTTATTCAGTTTTTTTATACCCCTTTCTCTTAACACTCTTCGTGTTCTCCCCACCTCTAACACCCAGTAAGACCAATGAGCTAACATTACCCATCTCTTTTTTGAAGACTCTCATTAACTTCTGTCCTACAATGTCTAACTTCACCTCAGAAGTTGACTCCAATTTTCTGAATCACTCTAAACACCATCTCCACCTAAAGAAGTCCCATGTTCTCCGTCACTGCCCTTTTTCATATTGGTTATTTTTACCTTGCCAAAGCCCCCAAAAAATGAAAAACCTCAGAATGAAAACGGGTGCACGTTCAACTGTGGCAATGCCTTAATTTGGTTAATAATTGTTTCTGGTGTAGCGCAACCTGGATACTGTATAAGGCTTACCTTACTGATAACTTTATAGGTGCTGGGGATATAGTTATTAAAAAGAAAAGAAAATGGTGCTCCATAAATTGCAGTACTAACAAATCTCTATATTGCAGCCCTTAAATCCTGCAAGTGTGCCATTTGCACAACGCTCCCTGCCTATTACCCAGCTTCCATTGCTCAGGTGGCCCACAGCTCCCATTAAATATTTAACATTGTCAATAGCCCGATACTCCCAGCCTCCACCCAAGGAGCAAGTCAACAATTGTTCCTTGTTGTTTTAAAAAAAAAGATAGACAACATTAGCATCCCCCTTTTGACTTCACCTAGGACATCATGCACCCTTTTGGACTGATGTTATGCTGATAGCTATCTCCAGCTGCTATCAGCAACCTCCCACCCCCAAAATACTAGTTGATATGCTTAGATCTGGCTCCTTCATTGACCCCTGCTCTCCACATCATTGCTCCACACATTAATTGTTCCATGCTCACAAACCTCTGTAATAACTCACTTGCGTCTTAAGAGATTGGAAAAAAAAACCTCGACCTCCTGCCTCATTCCCCTTCTTCTACTCCCTTCCAAAATCATCAAGACATGTAAACGCCCAACTATTAACCTAGCAAACATTAACCTTTATGCCAAACAGTACAAATTCCATCCTGGACATTGCACACAACCTGCTTTCCTCTCCACAGCCAACAATCTTAGACGTATTCTGGATCGAGCCATATCTGGCACCCTGACCCTTTTTGGCCAATTTTGACAGGTTATCTCACCCCATTCTTCTTCACTGTTAGTTAATCTCTGAGTTAACTGGTCAAGCCTTGCATTGGCTGTCACCTTTTCTCTCCAACTGCTCCCAACCAATTCATCTTCTTCCTTTCCAGTCATCTTTTCCTGTAATTCTCAGAACTTCTCACTTAGTCTCACTCTGTTCAATGACTCTGATCTAGCTCAATTTGTGAATCCCGTTGGACTAATTTGCTGCCAACACCGATGATACACCGATTGCTGTGTTTAGATTCCCATCTTTCTCCTTCTGCCATCGTTTTCCATTCCCGCCTTCTAGACCTCTCTTCTTGGATAAGAGCTAATCATCTCAAAACTTAACACCAACAAATGAGAGGTACTTATAGCCTGCTGATTCCTGGTCCTCCACTAAGTGGCCAGCTGAGCTTGGGCCTTGGCAACCGCAACTACTACCCTTAAACACTGAGTCATCCTTTTTCACTCTAATCTCTCTTCCTCTACTTTCAAAACTCGTGGCTCATGCTACTACAATCCTAGACTCACTGGTAAAACAATTCTGCCTTATCACCCTGAAGGCTAATGACGACAGTGGTGCAAGCCATTACCATCTCCAGGACTATCTTAAATCAACCTACTTCAGCCTGCCCACAAATCTTCTGCCCAAACTACAGATGATCCAAACATGGCAGTTATGCTTGTGTTTAACACTTGTCAAGTTTGTGTCTATTAACTGTCTCCTGTAGCGTTTTAGATGCCCAATCCAGCTGCATCCGCTTTCGTAAATTGCTTACGACTTAACGTCTTCACCATTTGTCTTTCCCTATCCAATTACCTGTATTTTTAGTTTTCCTCCGAGTACTTTGGACACTCTTTTGGGGTATTAGTTTATTAATTTATCGCATTAGGAAAAATATGAGACGCATTTGTGACGCTAAAGCCTGTTTTAATTTACGGAGTGTAATGGGTTTAATGAACTCTGAAATCTAAAACAATAAGTAATGTAGCTATCCAAGTGGACAGTATCCAAGTAAATGTGAGAGTAAGAAAGCTAGGTACCTTCCTGCCTTTCTCGCCCTTGCGGCCCATCTACCCTTATTCCGTTTTTTCTTGGGGTAAATTCAGGTGTGCGCTTAGAACAAGTCCACAAGATCAACTCCACTCAGGTTACAGTATACTGTGTATTATGTTACAATGTCTTGGCTCAGACTGGTATCAGTCTGACATGCTCGCCTCCTAGTCTGGCCTTGACCTGGCACGAGTAAACTGACTACACTCAATGACATCAAGTTCAAGTTGATTTTTTTAAAACTTGCATTTTTCATTGGAAATGCGCATGTACAGCTGGCAGGTTGCTGATTATGACTATCACTGAATCCATTCTGTTTAGGTCATTTCAAAACGTGACAACTGAAAAGAAAATCACATTTGGTGCCTTAACCTGTGAATTGTGTATTGTGTGGCTATGAAACCCTGGTGTGCAGCTGACTGTCAGGTCACCTGTAAAAAATGAAAGTCCTAAAATAGAAATCTTTATCTTGGCCACAGAAGGAAAGAAGCAGCAAGCAATCTGTCCCACTTTTCTCCTGCATGTCTGCTGTGGCAACCTCGCTAGAGGCTCTCTGTTAGAAAATAAGGTGAAGGCAACCGGTTCTACTGCATGACCACAGCTGCAGAAAAGCAGACTTCAGGGCAACATCCAGTTTCACCTAGAACTAGAAGACGATGGGCTAGGGAACAAGAGGGTGTCTTGGCTTCCTCTACTTGGCGCCCAAAAAGCTATGCCTTTAAGTGATACCGTCATTAGAGGGCACCACAGTTACTGCCTGTATGGCAACCCCGGCCTTGGACGAACCCAACTGGAACTCAAGCAGATCTAAAAATAGAGGGACAAAAGACATTTGTTATTTAAGGACTTAGATACAGGGAAGTGCGGTTGAGCCCGTGGTACAAGTGGAAATAATAAGTTGGCTTCAGAAAATTGGAACGCGAGCGTGTGATCAGTTGCAGTTGAAGGGATAAGCAGAGGAAAGAGTTGAGCCCAAAACTAGCAGCCACATCAATGAAGAAGCTTCACATAAACAGTGCAGAAGAATGGTGCACTTTGAAAAAGACATTCAGTTACCAGAAGCGGATTAAAGAGCCATAGGCCAAGTTGAATAAGAGGTTTCTAGCTCTTTTCTGAAAGGTATGTTCGAAACTTGGATGAATTATAAAGGAATTCTACTAGTTTAGCCTCTCATGTGGGTTCAACTCTGAACACTGCACGAGTTACATCACCTCCTGACTATGTCCAATAATAATTACACCTTCACTGGGGACTCTAAAGTTTACTGGGATAATCCATGTGAAACAACACTCTCTTTCCTAGCTGGCTTTCCGCACAAGAAAGACCTGATCCAGGATTTTCCTAAACCTACACATATAAAAGGAGTCAAACATATCTTTAATAATAATAAAGACATGTTATCAGACAGTGACCCCATCCTTGAAGACTGGTCGATTTATTATCAAATTATTTTCTGACTATCCTTCCCCAAAACCATGATGATCCAAGAATAAATAAATAAACTCCTCAGATTGTCAGAATACCTTTGGCAACAAAACCTGTCAAGAACAAATGTTTAACATGTTTGTATTGCCAAGAGAGCCTAAAAAACAAAAAGTTAAATCAATGTGAATCGAATCCCAAACTGTGCTTGCTAAAAACTGATCAAAGAAGCCCTTAAAAATGTCCACGAAACCTGTGTCGACCCTCACCTTGGCATAATCCAAAACAAGCATTGACATAGCCAATGGGTCTTGCCTGTGGGACCATATAAGTATTTAACCATGCAGCACATTAAACCTTTATTAGAAATGAACTGTGTTTGTGCATTCCTTCATATAGTTGGCATTAGACTGTAATGGTCAGAATATCCCCAAGAGGGCACCACCATAAAACTAGCATTTTGAAGAAACATGGTCAAGTAGCCACCTAGTAAGCCCCTAGAGGGCATAACCACATGAAAAGAGAAGCACAGAGAGCATTACTGTGTAACCATATATTCAGCCCCTAGAAGGCATAGTGCATTACTCATTTACAGGTCAATGAGACCCACTACAATATTATTACAAACAAGGTCCTTAGAACACAAACTACTCCCAGCTGTAAAGCAAAAGCTCTAGCTATGAGAGAGCTTAAAAAGACGGTGAAGGGTGGGAGAGGTTATGATTTGGGCACCCCCACCAACCTAGGAGAGCATGCCATGCTGGGTGTTTTGGTGATGGTCCCATTGTCCTAGGACCACCACAACCTGAGTTATGAGCAACACTGTGGTTTGCCCCGCAAAGCATTATGGGGCAAATTTCCCAAGTGCAGTGAATATTGAAGTATTGCCTCTCCCGCTTTGCCAGGGAGAGCCGGGTTGAGGGTTTCCCATGTGTTTTTCCTATCTAAAAGGCCCCAGTTTGTATATTTTTCAACTGCTAAAATTGGGAAGAATTTTGGAATGGGGCTGCAAATTTATCAGTGCTCATGTAAAGGGCTCCAATCTTCCGGTCGAGTTTGCACTATATAAAACTGCCAAAAAAAAAAAAACAATCTCCCCTGTGCCTTGCAGCCTATGTCGGGTGCAGACACTACAAAGAAATGGCAAGATGCCAGAGGAAGAAACAACATAGCACCACAAGCACAAAGAGGAGAGGCAAAAGAAAAAAGTAGTGCTAAGGTATATGGCTGATCGTGCAATAATCCATGTAACAGGGTCAGTCTCCAAAGCAGTAACAAAACAGCCTCGACAAACCAAAAATTCAACTTGCCCTGTCAAAGCTGCCCTACAAACAACAGGGACTGACTGCTGTGATCCTATCACTTCCACACGTCCCTCCCTGAGATGGCTACCTATTGACAGTGGAGTACATTGTAAACTTGTATGTTTTGTCCACACGATCCAAGATTTTGAAGATATCTAGAGGTGTTGACACCCCCCTTACTCAAAATTATCTTCCACAAAAAATGCACTCCAACAATCCTCTAATAGCTATACAATCAAAGCTTGTAACTCAATTCCAGTTGCTATGCTATGGCTAATACCTCTTACCTATCATTTAAACGAGAGTGCAAGCAATATATTCTCCGCTTCAATTTCTCTTAATCCTCTCTCTACTCTCTCCCTCTCTTTTAATCTCATGGTGAAAAACGATTTTCAATTTATGGGGACTATGAGATATTCTCTGCAGCCTCAGTTCCTGTAGGATATGCCACAGTTCACCTCATTGTTCCTTTGTAAATAGTTGTAAATATCATGTGCATGTCCCTGCTTATATTATAGTATTTTTAATATAGCCCCAAATGCATGTATCTTTTACAGATTTTTACTTCCTGTTACAGTCTCTCACACTTTCTTTTCTAAGTAAATTGTTCTGTTACTCCTGGGACTGTGCCTACTACATTAAAAGTAAAATAAAATGCATACGGAGGAATTATGACATCATAAGTAGTATGAGGAGCTAACGTTCAACAGGGATAATTCATTATTATGGTTGTGGGTCATTAGTATCTTTTTTTTTTTTTTTTAAATCATTTAGCTAAATTAAATCCATTTTAAGGCATGGAATTGCCAGCTTTGTCCCTAGAGCCATGTTCAATTTCAAAAGTTTGGAGACTGGGTTGCCATCATGCACTTGTGGTGAGGCTTACTATTCACTTTGAATTACGAATGCGCTCATTTCATTGTTGAAGTGAAAGTGCCTTATGAACTTTCTAACATCACTAGTAAAAGAGGGCAATATTGGTTTAGGGACATTGTTTAAAGTACATGATTAAGTGCATTACCACCTATTCACATAAAATGAGACAGACAACCAAATTGTTACTAAATGGATACAATATGTAGAATATTTACTATGAAGTGATAGCAAATGGACTATGGACAAAAGAGATTTTGGGCAACATACTAGGGATTAATCATTTTTCTTAGACAAGCAGTACACTAAATGTAAGAACACATGAACTTAAACAAAGTTAAGCTTAACTTTGGAGGAGCAGTGCCACTTTAGCTGCTGGAGCCAACATCACTTAAATTAAAATGTAACATTGTGAGACTGAGATTATTTCTTACTGCCACACGTTGCCAAATCTGCCAATACTGGAAGGAATCTTTAGCCCAATCAATTTCCTGATGCTAAAGTTTCACGGAAGAGCACTCCAAATTTTCACTCCCATCCTTTAGATGACTGAATATTAGAGCATGTCGGTAGGAAACTAGGTAAATTTTTACCCCATAGGCATGCAATCTGCTGTTGGAATTGTATACATTTTTAAAGTGGTTTCAGCTTAGCAACCACAAGTATAACCCTAATGTCCTGAAGTTTATCTGCTTCAGAACATTATTTTAACTTTGTTTTTGTTATGATGATGTGATGTACAAAATGTCTTAATGCGTTTGATGTTTAATTTGATTTTTTGCAACATTTTTAATAACCATACAGAAAAGATTGATTATTATTTTTACAAGCATAAATATTTTACACATTGCCCTAAGTTTACCCCATCCGTTCTGTGTTACAGCTACCAGGGGGTTGAGGTTAGGTTAATTTAGTGGCTTGCAAGATTCACCCTGAAAACGGTTGCACTTATTCCTTAAGGTGGGCAGCTGTCCACACTAAATATTTATTCAATTTTCTTCATTCAAAGTTTACATGGACAAAAAGTCTAGTACAAGATTATTTAATTAAAAAACTCAAAAGCACAGTATATCAATAGTTTGCTTTTATTTTTCAGTATCCGACAAGCTATATGTGCAGTAACTAATTTCTCAAAAAGAAGCAAAGGGCCACCTTTTTTGTCCAATTCACCAATCTTTATTTCAGTTCAATCAATAATAAAAATAACAATTGATATAGCTAAAACTATGGTTTCCACACCACCGCTTTGACACTTGTAAGTCATGTAAAAACCAACCGTCACTAGAATTATTTTGATAGACCTTGGAAGAGTGCAAGGCTAAAGTCACCTACTTAGGGATCCAAACACATAACCTGTAAGTCACATACAGATGTCAAAGACTATTTACCATACGATGATCTCACTACATCCTATGAGTACCCTTTTTAGAATATCCTGATCCTCATGTTTACAGACTAATCTCATTGGACACTCGGGAGGGACCAATATAAATTCAACTAGAGGTATATTTCACAATAGAAAACATAACTTAATAGCCTTAAAAAAGATGTGCATAAATTAACCAATGATAAAATACATTTCTAAAAGATCAAGATATTGCCCAGTCTGGACAGTCTTCTCTGATCTAAAATCAGGGAAATCTGTCTGTAACCCTTAAAAATACATTTACATCCCTACTCTAGGATCAAAAACATGTAAGAACGTAAAACATATCTTTACAGTACTATGTATATCAAAACAAGGGTTGGTGATTTTCTTTTTAAAGGAATATTGCCTCACAAATCCCTAGAGCTTCAGTCACAGTCATTAAACTGGCTATTTTGCCAACTATACTTTTAATGTGCTGACTCTGCACACAAATTAACAGCCTTTAACTATTAAACATCGTCTTAGAACGCCTTACACAACATACTCAAATAGAGACACTGATTCCAATTTACTCAAAAAGAGCTAAATGCTGACCACTCAATAAAACCACTAATTAACATCAGCAGTTCATAAACTCTTGTATGGATAAAGCATTTACCCACCACAATTGTTACATATTTACTTCGCATAAACGCAATAGACATACTTCTGATGTATATATTTAACAACTCTGCATATATAAAATATTTTAAAAATCATACATTTGGATTAATAGTGTTTTCTTTGATTCCATGATCCCCACAGTTCTCTTACTGTTCCTAATCTGGTTCCAGCTCAATTTGTTGATTTGTAGGCCAGCAGCGGTCATTGTTTCATGTCTTCATTCAGTTGCACCACAGCCTACATGGTTGCTTCAAAGTTCAATATAAGTCACATTTTAGAGAGCATTCTTGAATGGTTCCAGGACCTTCGGTTCTTCACAGCTCTCCTTTAAGAAAATAGTAAATACAACCAATCCTGCTCTAAAGCCTTGTCCAGCTCTATGTCCTTAATAAAACAAAATTAATTGTTTCACATTAAGTCGAAACATCAATAGGACAATACCTCTCAATGTCACACAAGATAAAGATATAGGAAGCAAAAGTTAGACACACTCTAAACCATACTAACAATGTACTATCAAACTTCACAATCTTGAGGAAAAGTTTACCAGTTTCAGAATTTACCAAAAATATAATATGCAATTCATGGATTAATAAAATACACTTGGAAGAGGCTATCCCTTTCAACAAAAGTATTTATTGAAATTTGACAGAAATGCAAATACTTCCTTTGTGCATCTTTGGTACCAATGGATGGCCACCTTCTAAAGTGGTTAGAATATTACCAACTGTGCATAGATCGCTTAGAAAATCTATTCAGTTTAACAAATCAATGCCGTTGCACAGAAGCTTTAAAAGAAGGGACTTTGGAAAATGAGTCAAGGAGGTTCATGCACTAAAGTGAGCTTAATAATGTGCTGGCTCTATTGAAAAAAATGTCCACACTATTCAGAAAGATCATACTAACAAGGAATAAAATAGGGAGGCCAGCAATTTATAGAGGAGTCCATCTTGGAAACAAATAGGCATATATTAAATAAAAAAGAAACAAGACAAGTCCTTCCGAGTACACTTGTTGTTATATACTTACCACACTGCCTCTGTGGAGCGTAATACAAAGCTGTCACTTCTTTCATATCTCGTTAAACTCCTTGTGTAACTTCTGATAGCTAAATCTTTCTAAATTACTACCGGAAGCACCCAACCTGCTCTTGATAACATCTCATGAGCTCCTCTTTATAAAGGTAGCACTCACACCAAGATTCTCCATACTGGTGCCAAGAAGGGCTGGAAGATAAAGTGAGCCAATACAACACGGTGATGCATGGAATGCCTGCATGAATTTCAGCCACTGGCACTCACTTGGGGCTGCATCCCAGTCCATTGTTTTGTTGCCCTCCATGCCACCATAGTTTAGAACCAGCCATATGCAACTCAGTCTTCACCCTGCTCTTCATGGGAACAAGTTAACCCAAACTGCCAGGCCAGGTCCTCCCTGAAGTGGAAGACAAGCAACCTAGGACCGGTTATGACCAATTCTGCCCACCTGAGGGTGGGTGAGGGCTTTCCATCCGGCAATATAGCACGGCTTCCACTTGATTTTCATAGTAATGTGGTTGTCCCTCACTGGCTGAGCACTCCTTCAGCAAAGAGTATCTTTTGTAGTGTTTAAAAAAAAAAAAAAAAAAAACTTTACCAATCCCCGTTCTCCATTCTATAAAAGATAAATCTCCCAAACAACAGTTTCCTTGGCACCTTTGTGACAAAAAAGGAAACAAAATGAACTTTGGCATTTTACTGACTACTGAGGTTATATTCTCAATTAAGTAAATATTAATTCTAGGGATTTTGTCAATGGTTAGTACGTACGTGAAAGGATGTGGCAGAAGTAGTATAAAATCAATTATAAACAAGCTGAATAAGGATTACATATTTATCGTCTTCCACTGAATGCAGACGCAGTTTCAGAAACAACAGAAAACAATCAATGCATTAGTGATGATGTGCTTTAAAATATTTTCTGTGTTCTCTGCATCTTATTACTCCCATGACGTCAAAACCTTATTCAGGAAGTTGTCAGGGCAACAGAGTCCTCCATGCAAGACATCCATCTCCCAGGGCTCCCTTTCCCTGCCACCCATTCACTGTCAGTGGTCCTCCCCAGTAATGTTTGTTACTGACCGGAACAACTCATAGTCAAAGGTATTGCAACTGTGCTCTGGCACTGCAACGGTTTCCTTTGCTAGATTCATCCTTTTTTCCAACTCTACTGCAATTAATCCAAATTATATCAGTTTCATACAATACTAACTTCAGCAAACTACAACTAAAGTCCAATGCTTTCCGCCTAGACACATGCAATTGAATCGGGCATCCAACTACAGTATTTTATTGTACTGGTGTAAACAGTATACATTTATGTTCTTTTAGTCCACTATGTGAAATGGCTGGATATAGCAGCACCTGTCTCATTTCCAACCAGTGGGTAACATGGCACATTAGGGAAAGAATCCTGCCTATCAAAGATGTTTCACAAAGCTCTGCAAGGTGGCAGTACATGCATGCGGACATCTCTCATACCCTACTTATGCTCTCTTGTCCATGCAGGCCATGCACCCTCAACAGGAATTTATCCATTAAAAAAGCCCATCAACTTAACTATGATTGAGGGAGGGATGCAAAAAGGTGTTGGGAGTAGGAGACAATCTAAAAACTAGGAGTAACTGACTCACTACAAAAGAGGTATTGTTATCCAACTCCAATGACATGACACTCTCATATTACTCATCTGTGAGTGGATTTCAAAGCAGAGTTTTGATATACAGAGTGAAAGACTGAGTTCCTTAACATCTCCTGACCTATGTGTGCATTATCTTGAGAGAAAGCCTCATGAGAGTTGTGCTAGAATAAAGTATTTGAAGGGGATCTCAGCTGTTTTCCAAATACTTAACGGGAACAAGCCTGAAGAATGGCATGGAAAAGTCTTAGTTGTGCTGGAATATGCCCATATACAGAATAGAAATTAAAGATACATTATATAGCAATAATGTTCTTGACTTTGGGCTTGTCCCTATCTTAAGTAATAAAGATGAAAAGAAGTTGGTCAAGAGCCAGGGTGTGGAATTTAATATAATATCTACTTGTACCTGGGACAGGTTGCTTCATAAATCTACTTGTCCTGTAACAAAATCCACTTGTCCCTTTGGTGCCATGTAGTGCGGCGACAAATTATGGCAGCAATCTTTATATAAGGGCTCTGATAATAGCCTCCCTGATTGTGCCAGGGCTCATACTATAGTGGGGTATGAATACTAGCAAATCTTTTTAGCCACCTTTCCACAGATGTACATACTGGGGCTGTAGGTAGCAGTGCACATTAGTTCCAGGGTTGGAATGCCCCTTTGAGTCTGTGCAAACCTATGAACTTGCATGTTTTAGGAGTTTTTGCCAGCTCTTCTCTAATCCTTTCCCATACTGAGTAAGCTTGGGAATGTATTCCTAACAGTTGGGAAAAAAAGCAATTGGAGGGAAGGTGAACATGCTGAACAGATTTTTGCATGAGCAAATCCGCACATACATATTTGCTAGAGCTAAAATGCAGTTCACAAATTTTTTTTAGAAGTAAAATTTCCTGGCCTACTTCTGTACATTTTTGTTAAATCATGAGTCGTAAATATGCGCTAATGCAAGAATATATACCATGGATCCACTTTTGTGACTTCCTTTAAAAGTTCAGCCACTAATTAGGTCTGGTATTAATCGAGACCTTTTCCTTTTATTAACATTCTGTGTCTCTATCTGACTATTGCCTGGCTTCACTATCAGCAGGGCCACTGGAATTATGTGATTGTGCAGTTGCCGTGATTTTTGCATAATTATAGATTTGCTGCATTTGCCACATAATCCACAATCTACGGCATAATCTGCAGATTTTAACAAAAAGAAATGTTGTTTCTAACTCAAACGGTTAAAAAGTTACTAATAATGCAGAAGCACGTGTTGCCGTATAGTGAAAGGTCTTTGCTATATTTGGGTTTTAAATTGCCACTAATGAGGTGCAACCAATACAGTGTTAGCAAGTTTAAAAATGACAAAAATGAAATAATACCATTACAAAATCTGCTGCGTTAAACCACATAATTTGCCATTTCTTGCCCCCATAATTTATTTAACCCTGTCACATAATTTAGCCCTTCCTTGTCACATAATTTTAGTGGCCCTGACTATGAGCGACAGCATTGTGCTGTTTCACAAGGAGAATATTGGCACAGAAAGTAGTTTTGATCAATGCCAGGAACTACTGTGGCAATATGTGCTTTTTAAGACCAAAAATACTTTTGCCAGTGTTTGTTATAATAGTGGGGCCCGGCAGCTGCCACAACGATAACGTTTTACAAAAACCATGTCAAAACAAGACATACATTGACAAAACCAAAAGGCTGATGACCAAGGTCGAACCTACTAGCTTTGCTAATGCTTGTTTATTTTCATGTTTCCCATAATCATGTTCAAATTAGTTACACATTATGGACATATTTTTGGGAAACACTAGCATGAATTAACACATTTTAGATAAAGTGACTTCAAATAAATGGCACAAAATTTCACAGTTGTTTACCAAAACTTATTTTCCTACTTGCATTTTTTAATGAACGTTTTGATTTTGAAAGCAAAGGATCCGCAATATTGCTTTTAAGCTTCAGCAAATATTTGAATCTAATTAAAGAGCATTGTGGGAGCAGTATATCTAGTCTTATATTGTTAAACTTTGCAAAAATGTGTACACATTTTTATACTGGAACTACTATCAGTAGTGCAGTCCGAGCTTACAATTCCTTAGCTCACTCACCCTAATAATAAAGGTTTTGCATTAATGAACCATAAATACAAGTTTGAACAGCATTAACATACAGACATGAATGTTACCTTTACTGAGGACAATGCCCTTCCCTAATCGATACTGTGGTGCTGTAAACTAGCAGACAAAGGTTTTGTGCTGCAGGGGGTTGGACCTACTTGTCCAAAGGACAAAATAAATATGAAAACTTGTTGTCCTTGACCTCAAACAATATGTCCTGGGCGTATTGTCTAGAGTAACGCTGATCTCTAATTTCATGGAGATGCAAATCACAAAGTGCACTAGACATTCCTGTTCAACACTTGCCTCAGAAAAGAAAGTGTGAAGAACTGACAGAAGTCTAATTCAAGTAAAATTTAGCCAACATCTTCGAAAGGTGCATATGTTATGCGCCTCACTAATGCACCCTGCAGAAAACCTCAGTCAGGAATTCAGTTTTTCAGAACAGCAGCTTTATACTAGAGCCATGGTTCCCAACCTTTTGACTTCTGTGGACCCCCACTATACCAGTACTGGAACCCGGGGACCCCCACTGAATCATTATCGGAATCCGTGGACCCCCGAATGAGTAATTACTAAAAGCCGGGGACCTAATCTGTTAATATTATTTAATTTTCTAAACAGCCGCAGACCCACTGAGGAGGCTTCGCAAACCACCAGGGGTCCCCGGACCACAGGTTGGGAACCACTGTACTAGAGGATGCTGAAAATGTTCACAAACCTTAGATGGGAAACCATACGATTCATACACTATCGTCAGCAGGCCTCTTGGCAGGGTGAAAAAAAACCAACCAGTCAGTCAGAAGATGCTTGATGGCCTTACCAAAAGACAAACAGGATTCCTTTTATCTACTGTTGTAGACTTAAGTGGCCACCAAAAACCATCTTTTAGGTGTCTCTGCGTATGTTTGACTGCACCAGTTATTTGGGAAATGATAGAAGAGGTTGGACTGTTAAAAAAGAACATTAACATACATTAACAAAATATTAACAAACAAATCTACTGAAATCTTGTAGTGCATCCTCTGGTAGCCAAAAGAAGATGGAGGTTATGAAGGAAGATGTACAAACGGTCATAAGTTAGCTCAATAGGGATAAGGCAGTCAGAATGAGTTGCTTTAGAGAAGGGTGGAGGATCCACCGAGAGGTCATGCTTAAAGCTCCGAACCCCCTTAATGAAGTGCAGGACATCCAAGAATCAGACAAGGCGAGGAGAAGGCTGATCACTCTGGGTGGTGTTTGCTTTTTCTTTTGATGGAAGTAAGAGGAAGTAAACATAAGAACCGACCAATTAGTCTAGTACACAACTGTCCTGTATGGACCTAGATGTGCAAAAGACTTCACATATGCACCTTTATCTGCTCTTTCACAGCATAGAAGATGGAGTCAAGGAGTGCCGGGCTCAGGACCCACTAATCAGGTTATCAGGTTACCTGCTTTCGAATGGAATGCAAAAGAACAAGAATGAGATGCCTCAAGGGCAAAAACCAACTCCTACACCTTCATTTACAATCAGTATTGAGTGAAACCCTGCTTCCCATGATCAGATAAGCCACAATGTTATCAGTATACATTATAATCACCTTTGACTTGGAAATCAGAGGCTGAAATTAATATAAGCATTCCACTCTTCACCTGTTTGCTTTTCTCAAACTATTTGAAGAGTCATCTGCATGCCACTATTAGTCATGATGATCTGAAGGAATCTGATCTCAAGGTAAACTAAAAAAAAAAACATGGAATAGTATACTGCCATATACCAGGTTTGCTCTGTTCTGCCACTTCACAAAGTGCTAAAATGGAACCTCTTCAAGGACAAACTTGCTTATCACCCTGTAAAGAATCCAGCAAATCCAGTCAACCAACCTAAACCCAAAGATACTTCCCATTTCATGACTCCTCAAAATCTATATGTTCTGTCCTTATTTCCACAAACTTTCTAATCACTGAGGTATTCTGCACATCCCCCGAGAAGCCTAGCTAGTGTCCAGCTTGATAAATTCCTAGAAACATGTACAGAACGCAACGAACTGGGGTTACAAGCACTATCTGAATGCAACGCCTTAGCAGAGGTAGAAGTCTAAATATTTTTATTTCACGATTTGAAGTTATTTAAACACAAACTAACACCGGTACGTACCATGGCACCAGGTATAGCAAAGCAAATATCACTTTGAATACTAGAACACTACATAATATGCAGACTGGAGCATCATTAGCCTAATTTGTGGGATATAGCCAGGTTCTAGTTGCTGCCTGAACTTTACCGACACCGAAAGCAGAAGGCTCCTCCACAGCCTAGCTGTCACAACAGAAAAGGCCCTTTCCCCAGGATTCTTGATGGAAGATTGGAACATTGAGTTGTAAGGCCTCCTCCGACATTAAACGATGACTAGTAAGATAAACGAACATTTTAGAGAGAGGATTAAGTCTCTTCATGTGAAGATATCTGAGCAGCATAAAGATAGGAATGTTATTCTCTGGCTGACTGGCAACCGGTGAAATTTCTCCACAGCCTAAGAAATAGATTCAGGCTCCTTTATCCTTGCAATAATTCTGGCTGAAGCATTCTAAACCATCAGCAATTTGCTCAATGTTTTTGGGAAACCCCAAATAGGCAGACTTGCAGCCTGGCAGAGAGAAGCACATTCAGAATGTGTCTCCTATGCCAGGGACTGAGAGATAGATCACCATTTTTCGTACCCTCTCTTTGAAGAAACAGACCTTACCACGTTCTGTACTTGGTCAGAGGTAAGGAACAAAATAATTACCTTGCAACTTAATGCTCCAGACCTGGCACCGCAGATTTGGTGCTTCTGCATGAACAATGGTCAACAGCAATTTGATGATTTTCCCAGCAACCCAATTAACAAAAACACTTTGGTGGGATCAGCGATACACACTAAGAAAATACTTGTTTCCCATTCCAGAACGTGAGCTAGTATGTTACACACAGAAGTATAGATGGGTAACAGTTCTGAGTGACATCAATTAAACAGTGAGAGCGAAGCTGGAGTTGTCTATAATGTCACTCAGAACCCAGAGGTGAAACACATCCACATAATAAACTTTTTACCCATCTATAATTTTGTTATGTATGACCCCAAAATCATCTTCCTCTGCTTTCAATTGCTATACAGGGGCATAGGAGTTATGGGGGGGGGGGGTCATACATAACATGGTCTCTCCTTCCAGTCCCAAAAAGTTAAATAAAGGGCCTTCTGACACTCAACCCCACCACTCTCTGTGCCTTCCCCCTCTCTGCTGCAGAGGCTGTGCTCCTTTCCTCTCACTAGGGCCTGTCAGGGCAGCCTGGAACCCCTTTATGACACAGCCTCAGTGGATAACAGCTTTTGTTAATTGTTACTACATCATAGCAGCAACTCATGGGATTGGAATCCAGTTATTCATGCTAGTGGCTCCCTACCAGAACAATAACCAACATGTAGAATTATAGATGGGTAACAGTGAATTACGGGGATTTTTTTCACCGAGGGGTTCTGAGTGACGTCAAATGGGCAACAAGAGTGTAGTTCGAGTTCTCTATGATGTCACTCTGAACCCCAAGGTGAAAAACATCCCCGTAATTCACCTATTGCCATCTATAATGTTATGTCACATATGCCCCCAAATTAATCTGTCCCTGCTTTTAACTACTGCCCAGGGGCAGATGATAATAGGAGAGCTGTAACTAACATGCCCTCTCCTCCCTGAGCAAATGTGGAAAATAAATATCTATTCTTAACCAAAACTCACTAGCTGCCTTCCCCCTCCTGCAGCGGCCCTTTCTGCTTCCAGCCAAAACAGACATGCAGCGCTGCACTGCAGGCTGTCAGAGAGCGCCCCCTGGCCTGCAGGGCGTTTAGGACATCGCAACTGTTGATAACCAATTTTATCAACTGTTGTGATGTCGTAGCAAGGAGTAATGACTTTCAGAAACTGAAATAAAGGATAGACACTCTCTCAGTATGATAAACATCGCCTTTTGTAGGTGCACAAAATAAATGGCAGACACAGCTTTTGGGTGGTGTGACTGGTGCGGATGCACTGACCTCAGGGGGGCGCTGTGTTAGCAATAACTTAAGATGTAATAGCACCTGCTGCAGAGTTCCTTGTGCATCCAGCTTTCAGGCAGCAATAAAAATGTCAAGATAACTCTTGTGACTGATGTTCCTGCTAGAGGGAAAGGGATCGGAGTTTTGTCTAGTGGCAGTTTTGACTCGTCTATAAGTAGCACAGAGGGTTAATATGCCTGCTGCAAACAACAGAGCGATATGGGGCACTTTTGCCAGGTGGCAGCGAGGGAATCTAAGGAGGAGGTCATGGGGGTGTTAAAAATATTGTCACACCGGTCGCCACCAGTGCTAAAGCCGGCCCTGACACGTGGCATCATAAATAGGAAGCTATTTGTTTTTCTATATTTCTGAGTTCACCTGAGTTTTGTTTTCAGAACATTCTTTAAATAATATTTACTGTGTTGACTATTCTACCTATTTTTCATCACAAGTACTTCTGTAACTGAAAACTATTTACCTGAGCAATGACGCAAAGAACTGAAGTTAGAGGTTTATTTATTCACTTGTCATGATTGGAAAGCACACCTGAACCAAGGAGGTTATCAGCTCAGTGAATAAGAAAACAAAGAGGCGTTTGTCAACTCTTTTACATAGAACCAACAAGTAACCAGCGAAAGCAACAATACGGATCGTGAGAGAGTCCCAGCAGAAAGCACAGAGGGGTGATTTCAGAGAATAAGAGGATCAGAGCACAGTGTGAGCTGTCAGGAGAATTTGTGAGAAGTAGAGAGCCAGACGTCAGTTATCAGGAAAGATGGAATGCCTGGTGGAGTAAGTTTCATTGGAAGGATGAGGTAGCTAAAGGTCAGCTCATGAAAGAAAAGGAGAGAATGGGAACAAAGAGCAAGTAAAAACAAGGCTGTGACTCCTTGAGTAGAGATGACTCAAGAGCAGAGGGGAAGAGTTCTCACAGAGACAAAGCTATAGTTGAGGAGAAGACACGTACAGCAAAAGGTGAGAGACAAGAGGTGGTGCATGTCGAAAAACAGAAAAACTAAGGAGGACAAGCGACGGAAAGGCGTTAACATCAGGGCTTCGATGTAAAGGGTGGAGGAGACTTGTATAGATGAAGAGCTAAAAGAAAACCAAGATTAAAGATAAAAGGAGAACAGGAAGAGTGTTAACAAAGGAGACTAGTCTAGTATGATTTTAGTCCACTGAAGAGCTGGAGACGGTCTTTAGAGTACCTCAGATCAACTTGTAATGAGTTCCAGACACCTCCGGAGAAGATTTATCTGGAAGCCTGAGAGGTAGGATTACAGTTTTTGGTTTCCATTCTAGGCTTATCGCTACTACATTTTAAGAGCGCTTCCAAGGTAATGCAGGAATTCATTATGCGTGGTCTTGTACGTGATATGCACCACCTTGAATTTTAATGTGGCTTCAAGAGAAAGGCACTGAAGATCTTTCAGAAAAAATGACTTGAAGCTATACTTTCAGACTCTGGATACCAGCCTAGCCACAGAGTTGTCACTCTTTGGCTACACGAAATCTAACAGTCAGATACCCAAATTTAGCACTCCACTGCCTACCAGTCATCCACAAAGCCAGGTACAAGAATTTTGTAGGAAGATCTCTTCAGACTAAAGGCTCAACACGAGGAGGCAACCTCCTACTGTCCTCTAACTTGAACCAGACTTCCTAAATATTTAGAGACGTTTAACTGTGCTTCAGTTGATCTCCCTAAAGGCCTTATGACCTACGCCCATACTGTTATATTACTGATCCTTACTCGAAAGCCCTTCATAACAGCTAACCAATCACACAGCCAGAGGGTCACTCAACCCAAATGGTGCATGAAGGCATAAAGCCTTGTCACCCTATTTCAATAAGGGTCTTTTGAAAGTGCGCCCAACACAGTGCTCCCAGTTGGTGTACACCAAACAGAGCCCACTGTTAGGTGCTTCCTTCACAATTGTTGCCTATATATAAGAGATTTTAAGTATTTTACTTCCCTATAGTATAGCAGCATGTTCCTTCCAGGTGTGGTTGCATTATATTAATTGCTAAACATATCTAAACTTCTTGATCCTTTGTTATGTTGTGATATACCCTTTCTCCTTGCTTTCCCCTCCCCCTGTGATGTGTCTGAAAAGGGTTACAGTGTTTTACAGAAATTCCCCCCAAAAATAAATTCATAAATGTTATTAAAGTTTATCATCAGCATGAAAATTGTTTTCCTAACCTTTCAGCAATGACTGTGACCGATTTCTGCCTGTCAAGAGATGCTGAACTCATGTTGGTAGATCAAATAACCTGACAAGTACCACAAATTAAATGAAACGAGCACATAAAACAGAACTGGTGGAGCATCACCTGGCAAGATGGCCAATAGACATGCATATTGGTGGCTCTGCTGGTGTTTTAACTTAATCCACTGTACTGGCACAATCAGATTTAAAAAAGTCAAAGGGACAGGTGCTCATAATTGTTCTGAGCTTTGGGTCCTACCAGCACAGAAGCAGGACCATCAGCCGAATGAAGGGAGCCCATGTGAACAGCATGGTGAAGAAAAGTGGAAGCCTGACTGATCGGTGACCTGGCACAAGAAGTCTCGTCTGTGTGTCCTGCAGATGATGAATGCCCTGTGTGGACTGTGTGGTGGGGGCAACACCAGGGATGAAATTGCAGTCCATGAAGCAGGCCGCAGACGCAAATCAGAGAACACAGACAGGAGGGCAGGGACAAAGCAGTTCGACCATTGGCAGAGAAAGAGCTACATCTCTGAGTTCCTTTTTAATCCCCTTATTAGAGAGACTCAGAAACCAGAGACTTTGTGTAGTAATATTTTAGCACAACTGGGAGTAGGCTTTAAGGAGGAACCACCATTATAAAGCTCACAACATCCAGGAGGCCCTGTCCCTGCCAGGGCCAGAAAAACACGATGACTGTTGTCAACCGTTAGAATTTATATTGCTTATAAATATGAAGCTACTACTGTACCCTGGACCCTGCATAGTTCAGTCAGCAGTTTGCAAATGGCGACAAAGCTCCCTTTGTGGATGAAGTCTGGTCAACTATAAACTGCTATGGCCTAAGGGGTAGCCAGGAAACCAGATGACCGAGATCCAGTAAGCCACAGCATATGATAGAATAAAAGTAATCAGATGGCCTCTGTTGCTTTCCTCATTCTCAAAACTTAAATCTCCCCTCCCCCCTTTGGGCAACCGACTATGGGGGAGGCCTGGAGATGGATCTTTTCTTCTGCCCATGGCATTAAGAAGACAACGAGAGATCCTGATGGTTCAAAGAGGTACAGTCTGGATAATCTATAATGGGGTAATGCCCCACACAAATGTTTCTGCTTCACATTTAAATCAGCCCTGAAGAATGAAGGCTGCAAAAGACTCTCTCCCTGAAAGAGTACATTAAAGGTGATTCATGCAATCCTCCACTCAGCAAATGGGTGGTAATGGGAAAGAAAGGGGTGGGGATGATATCTGCAGGTGCTAATTTGCTCTACACACTGCACCAGGCATGGGTGTGCCCAATCCCACAGAAACAAAGGAGGAGAGCCAGATCTCTGGAGCCAAACTCAGGAGAATCTTTCCTTTGACATTTTGATGGGAAAGGAATTGAGCTGCTGTGCAAGCTGGAGGGGTGGGGCGTGGAGCTGATGTTCCCAGGGAAGGTCTTTCAAGAGACCAGTTCAAGCCGTCATGTTGAACTGTCCCAGAATGCTTTGAGAAGGCTTGGAGCATGGCTGAGTGATGATGTGGTACTCCAGAATGTGGTATAGGGGCCTAGCATAAATAACTTTCCACCCTAACTTAAAACCCCTGCACAAGGCAGAGACTATTGAGAACTCAGATGAATTGTGTGAGGATGCTGGAGGAATGCCCAGCAGGAAGGAGAAGCCACCTGACTCTACTGTAACGATGGACTTAGGAACTTTGACTCCAAAGGCACCCAGGGACTGGAAACTTTTCTTCAGGGTCAGTAGATCTGGCCTACCCTAGGAGAGACCGTAGAGGGGTGGGCCTGCAAGGAGGGATCCTGGAAGTTTCTCCATATCTTTTGTGGACTAGTCCTACAGCTGGGTGGATCCTGCAATACAGGGGCACAGACTCCTCTGCGGACACACAGGTGCCCTGCAAGATGGACAAAACCATGGAGCCTGTGGAGAGCGGCAGGGAGAGTACACTCTCCTGGTGGGCTGCAGAGGGACTTCGGAGGTCCTCAAGCGAAGGTGGATCCCAGGAGCCCAGACAGAGAACAGGTTCAATTCAGAAAGCTGGGGCAAACTAAGCTTCTCCAATACAGTCACATTTAGAGGCCAGGAGGCTTGAAGAGAAATCTCCTGGTGGGTAGGTCTGGCCACCAGGAGTGTAAGACTTTTTATCCTTGGTATGGTTTCCCCTAACTTTTTGCCTCTGTTTCCCAGGTTGTTGATGTGTGCTGGACTCTGTTTTTGCTGTTTAATGTTACTCTGGGCACTTTACCACTGCTACCCAGTGCTAAAGTGCAAGTGCTCCTGTATAGAATGTGTATGTAATTGGCTTTTCTTGATTGGCATATTTGATTTACTGGTAAGTCCCTAGTACAGTGCACTGGAGGTGCCCACGGCCTGTAAATCAAATGCTACTAGTGGGCCTGCAGCACTGGTTGTGCCACCCACAATAGTAGCTCTGTAAACATGGCTCAGACCTGCCACTGCAGTGTCTGTGTGTGCAGTTCTAAACTGGCAATTGGACTTGGCAAGTGTACCCACTTGCCAGGCCTGAACCTTCCATTTTCTTCCATGTAAGGCACCCCTACGGTAGGCCCTAGGTAGCCCCATGAGCAGGGTGCAGTGTATGTTTACTAAAGTGTTTTATATGTCCTGAAAGTGAAATGCTGCCAAATTCAGTTTTCACTGTTGCAAGGCCTATCTCGCTCATGGGTTAACATGGGGGGCTACCTTTAAAAATGATTAAAGCGTAGATTCTCTTTGGGAGCAGATAGACATGTGGAGTTTGGGGTCTCTGAGCTCCCAATTTTTAAAATACATCTTTTAGTAAAGTTGATTTTAAGATTGTGTGTTTGAAAATGACACTTTTAGAAAGTGGGCATTTTCTTGCTTAAACCATTCTGTGACTCTGCCTGTTTGTGGATTGCCTGTCTGGGTCAGTTTGACAGTTGGGCTGTTTGCACCTCTAGACAGTGGCACAAAGAGAGCTGGGGTGAAGTCTGCATTTCCTGATGAGCCATCTATGCTAGGAGGGAGTTAGAGTGGTCACTTACACCTGAAAGGGCTGTGCCTGCCCTCATACAATGCAGCCTCCAACCTAATGGTGAGTGTCTGGGGCCTGGCCTGGGCAAGGCAGGATTTCACAAACAAGAGAGATTTTCCTTTGAAGTAAGCCTACTTCAAAGGGCCAAATGGGTATCAGAAAGGCACCCAAAACCACAGACTTTGGATCACCTCTGGACATCTAAAGGAACCTCTGCCTGGAGAAGAGCTGAGGAGAAGTGCTGTCCTGCCTGAGCCTGTGCTTTGTGGAGCTATCCTGCAGTTGCTGCTTCTGCCTGTGCAAGAGGACAAAGACTGGACTTTGTGTGCCTTCCTGCTTGTGAAGAAATCTCCAAGGGCTTGTCCTGAGCTTGCCTCCTGTTGTTGAAGTCTCAGGGCCATCAAGGACTTCTCCTGCCAGCACCTGGACTCTCTGCTGAGACTCCTGCCCTGCCAAGTGGTGCTCTATCCAGTTCCTGGGGTCTTGGAAGGTGAAGCTGGCAGACCAAGACTGAAATTCGACGCAAAGACCGCCGGTCGGGGGAAAATTTGGCATACCTTCCGAGATGCGGCTGAAAAACGACGTGCCGCCGGCTTCGCGCCAGGAATCGACGCTCCACTGGCATCGCAGCTGGAAAATCGACGCACGGAGCTGGAAGAATGACGCTCACACCCGCTGACAGAGGCTGTTAATGTCACAACCCACATTATGCCGTTTTGCTGAGACCGTGCAGCAGGATTTTCGACGCAAATCGTGCTGAGTGTGGAAAAACTACGCAACGCCTGCCCGGACCCGAGTGCTGCCTAGATCAACGCATCGCTCTTCTGCGGCGAGGAAAAACGACGCACGCTGACCCGACCGGAGAAGGAGAAACAGCGCACGAGCTTGCTTGCAGGTGAGAAATGGACGCGCCGCCTACCTTTTTCGACGCATCCTCGCCGGTGCGTGTTATATTGACGCTACCCAGGTACTTTTCAACGCTAACAGTGTTTTACCTGTTTACAAAAGGATTTGAGACTCTTTTTGCTTTTTAATAATAACGGGACTTGTGTATGTTGGTTTTTTGTCGTTTTAGTCTTGTTTTGTCTTTAGACACATTTTTCTGTTTTTCTAAATCTGTGTTCTGTCATTTTGTAGTGTTTTTCATTGAGTTACTGTGTGTGTTGGTACAAATACTTTACACCTAGCACTCTGAAGTTAAGCCTGCCTGCTCGTGCCTAGCTACCAAAGGGGTGAGCGGGGGTTAGTTGAGGGTGATTCTCTTTTACCCTGACTAGAGTGAGGGTCCTTGCTTGGACAGGGGTAACCTGACTGCCAACCAAAGACCCCATTTCTAACAAGGAGCAAAATTACACTACGATTGTGTAAATCAGTCAAACGGGGCTGGAAAAAGCAACCCAACAATTTCAGTCCCCCAGTGGGGAAACAAAGCATGAGGCGCTTCAAAGTAAACACATAGGATTCCTCCGAGGAGGGCCAAGCATGTAGGGGTTGTAGCAATCTCAATTTTATTAAATTTAAATGGGGATTGAATGTGTGTGGCCTACCTCCCTAGGGCAACCTTTCGCCCCGGAGACTCCATCCTCATGGCCTGGCCGGAGGAAAGGAGTCCCGGGGGACTCCATCTCCCCAGAGCAAAAAACTAAAAATGAGTGCTCCTGTAAGGCATGCAGGACCTCTACTCCCTGTGTCTGGAGGAAGGGAGTGTACCCCAAGCACACAAGTATGTGTGTGTGTTGGGGGGGGGGGGGGGAAGAAAACACCGGCTCCTGAGTTCTCAAAAGAGCAGAGCTGGGCAGCCAGGAAGCCAGTTGGGCAGTCAAGGAGTAGGCTTGCTGTGCCTCAGCACCTCAACAAACCAGATGCCCCATCAAAGGATCAGGTCACCAGGCCTCATAAAAAAAATAAAAAGTGCAGTGTAAGTACACATTTTAAGCTTATTAGTCTCAAGTGGCAAAGCTGCTCATTTCGTATTCGGGCGATTGAGTGCCCTGATAGCCTCAGTGAGGGCCTTCCACATTTGCACATTTTGCGTCCCTAGGAAAGGCAGGAGCACCTCCAACATTTTAGAGTGGCTAAAGAGCTGCTGGAGATGCAGCAGTCTGAGTAGGCCTTGGAATGCTCTGTTTCACTACCCTGAAAGAATTAAATGCAACAATGGGGTTCTTGATTCCCTGTAATGGGAAGGTTGGGGACGTATTACTTGTGAAAGGACTCCCATCCTTTGCAACTCATAATCCACTTTCTTGCAGGCATATCTTGTGAACATCAAGGGTGGTAGCTATTAAGTCACACAGGAGACACATCCAAAGAAGGATTACCAACTTCTTTGTGTTTTCTGCTACAAAGGTCCACGCTTCACCATAGAGTCCCTACCACACCCTACGGAATCTAACTAGCCTCCAATTCTTTGAATATGAGCACAGAGAGAAGATCAAGACAGATATGCTTAAAAAAAACGCCTTAACAGCTTAAAAACAAAATTCTCAAATCAATTTCCGCTAGACGCATGTGGAGTCTCAAAAAAGGACTATTATCAACCCAATCAAAGGTGACAAACTAAAAAAGAATAAGCCTAATATGAAAAAACAAACAGAAACCGCAACTTAAAAGTATCTTGAAAGCAGGTCTGAACATTACAACACTCACATTCAGGGATGCACAAATCGTGAACCTTGAAACCTCTCTTACTGGTTTATTCTTCTACATCATTAGGGATAAATTCCTGGACATTTGTGTATCAAGGGTGCACAGAGTAGGACCTAAGCTAGCTGAAGAGATGAAAAGGAGACGAGACCTTCTCTCAAACTTCAGTTTCTAGGTGTGATCATTCTTTAAGTAGCAAGCAACAGAGAGACGGTCCCCTTTTAGATATACGTGTTATAGTAAGATAATGCGCCAGCCGCACTGCTAATATTGTAACTATTCATTGACAAACTTGGAAAAGGCAATAATATTATCTGTATGCTAACACATTTGAATTCCAGAATAAAGCTCATTATTTCACCGAGAGATTCAGTGCAGCCACAAACTGAACATCCAACTCCAGGAGTCCGAAGTAGACTTGGAAGCTTGGGAGTACAAAGTAAGGGACTCTCAGGAAAGCACACAACGTGTGCCCTGTATGAAGACACACAGGGGCATGAAGTTGAGAGAAGCAGGGCTAAAAGTAACAAGGACATTAATTAATTTTGCACATCACTTGCTCATTCTTTTCCAATTTCAACTTGTGGGCACCCGTTCTGGGGTGCACTTTGATCTTCACCTCTCTCACTCTGTAGACCTTATCAATGTGTAATGTGGAGATGTATGAGCGGATGGAAGTAAACAAGTGAGGGAATGGGTCTGCTTAAGCATATACTAGTCATGCTTCTGCAGTCTCACTGGCAGATATAGTTTATATTCATTATCTATCCAGTATGTAGAACATATATCTTCACATAAGCACAGGGGCAGCTCAGGTCCAAGATCACAATGCTACTCATAGTGTGAGAAAGTGGTCCAATGCAGTTTGGCCCACCCCGGGGGATCTCCTTGTGGTGATCCCTGCATTTAAAATATTTGTGTTGTCACATAGGTTTACCGTTTTAGATGTTGTAAACAAAGTTTTGGGTATTAAAGGGGAAGAGAAAGAAATGCACTCTAGCCAACTCATCAGACAACTTGCAGACTACAAAACTTTATCTTGAGAGCTATCACAGAACAGTACGATACCTTCTCCCGAACGCATAACATATTCTTTGTCCCTTTTACCCAAGTGAAGAAATGAAACTTCGGCTTGCATCCTTGAGCCATTAAAGTGCTCAACTTCCCTAACAAAAGGTACTAAACTATGATGTCATCCATGGGAAGGCCAGTATACCATTACAGCCCTCCAAGAAGCACACCCCAAGAACCAAGATAAGCGCGCTTTAGACAAATCATATTCACTCACATTTTCCTCCAGCCAGGACAAAACAACATCATCCACAGGTCACTTGCAGACTACTCACAACGCAGACAAAGGAGGGGGGTATATTATGGTATTGGGATGTTTACAACTAGATATATCACAATAGCTACTGTGCATGCTCAAAACACTGGCCAAGACAGCTTACTTATTTCATTTCTCAAAACTTTAGGAGATTTTGCATAGGAGGCCTAATAGTCACTGGTGATTTCATTACAATGTGGAACTCCGCTCTGGGCCGCTCAGGAACTGTCACTTCATACTCAGTTGAATTTACAAATAAATTACATGGTGTACTAAAGAACATGAACCTGAGACATCACTAGTGAAACAATATAATGACCAAGGAGAGTACACCGTCTTTTCACATACTCAGATATACAGAATGCATGCTCTTTGAGGAATATCTTGCACTCTGTGGGATGGAAAATAAAGAACCCCCCACTAGTACTGTACAGTTATGTAGCTAAAAGAAACTAATTGCAACAGCGAATCTCATCCTTCTCAAATGTATACCATCCGTATTTTGATAGGGTAATACGGTGGGAATACACTTCTGCAACTCAGACAAACTATTGGATATATACAGCTTATATCAGGTCAGCTGACAGAGAATGAAAAACCATAAGCTTTCTGAGAATTGAATGCTTCTCTTTACAAATAGGAATCCGTCCCAGCTAAAAACACTTAGAAATTATACGTGTGCGTCCCAGATGCAAAACAATTTTAAAAAATTGCAGCCTGTCAACCTCAGGAAACGCACATTAGCAGCAGCCATCAAATCACTTAGGGTTTATAAAGCACATGGAGCAGATGCTTATACAGCAAACATCTATGAAGCATTTATTAATACATTGATACCCAACTTAACTAACCTCCTCAACTCTCTTTGGCAAATTAGGAAAGTAACCCCAACAATGTCGCACAAATGTGCATGTAGCAGGTCCACAGCAGTACTAAACCTCGATGCCACATTGTACACCACAGTACTAGCTACCAGATAGAGTATTTACTCCTGACACAGCCATCCCTAGATCAGGCAGACACAGGAAAACATTGGAATGGTAGTCCACTTGGTTGAAAATGGTAAAACGAAAGTAAAACCATTGACATTGCAGAGAAAACTTTTAAATGGGTGAACTAGCGCTTTCTAGCCTTCCCTTCCCTTCACCACAGTGTTGATAGCTCGATATCAAACTACGGTTTCAAGAACAAATGTGAACAGGAAATATTCATGGACATTTTAAAGTATGCTGCATGTGAGAAACCAGCTTGAAAACAAGACGTAAGTGAACAAAACGTCGTTTATTCTCCAGTTTCAGCCACAGAAATAAATTCAATATATCCAACAAATCACCCCAGCGCCGCAGATCGCTCCCACTCTCGTCTGCTAACTGCCGTTTTCTCCACGTCCTCGGTCCCTCGCGCCCCCACATGCGCGTCGGGAACGCCGGGAACGCAGAGAACCCGGCTCGTGCAAGCGGCTCTGCCGCGCGTGTAGTTTAATTGTACACGCGCGGCAGACACTACATTTAGTTTTTCTTTTTTTTTTTTTAAACAAAACCAAACAAGACCAACCCTCCCATGAAAACAAACAATAAACCAATACCCCAAAACTTTGGAAAACAAACAAAAGCAATACATCAGGCAATAATACATATTTCACTAGACACTTCTAAATGTAAGTAATGATATATATTACGCTTTACATTTCCAACATTACATTTTGCATTTGTTGAGAGAGATCAAAACTTGAGCAAACCTGGAAAACCTCGCTTAACGGTACCTCATCGGTAATTTGTGGACTCTACAACTTTTCCTAACAGGCAACAGTTCGAAGCAAACGTCCCCTTCCTTAGGATTTAATGGTTCAACCACACCAGATTTATGTACAATCACGGACTCCTTCACCCTTCCATTCAGCTCCAACGGGTCACTAAGCGACAAAGGAACATCTCTTGGTAAAACTTTTACCACTTTTCCCACATTCCACCAATTACGCCCTCCAACCCGAACAGCATTACCACACACTTTGTCAACTCTCAAAGGTTCAGAAAACTTTGAGTCACCTTTCTTGACAAAACTCGGTAATTTGATCCGCACCCAATCTCCAACCACAAACTGTAACTCTTTTACACTCCTTTTCTTGTCATAGTAAGTTTTTTGTTTCTCTTGAGCTCTCTTCATACCCAAACGAACTTTGACATCAATGTGTTCTTTACACATAGAATGTTTGAAAAATTTGGACAACCAAGCTGGTCTAAACAACGTGGCAGGCTTCCTCCCTCTTAGCGCTTCAAACGGAGACACCCCCGTGCTAGTGTGAGGTGTTGTTCTGTAGAACCAAAGCATACTCTTTACAGCTGCATCAATCACACACCCATTGGCTAAAGCCCACTGGACACACTCAACAACCACTCTATTAAAGCGTTCAACCAAACCATTTGTTTGTGGTTGGTAAAGAGAACTTTTCAAATGTTTGACCGCACAATCACTCAGAAAACCTTCAACTTCATTTGAAACAAATTGGACTCCATTATCAGACACAAGTTCCTTGGGAAATCCTTCTTCCGAAAATATATCTTTCAGAAAAGACACAACAGATGTAGAATCAGCATGACTTACAAACTTCACGTGCGGCCACTTAGAAAAGTAGTCAACTGCAACATAGGCGTAACGCAATTTAGATGGAAGTGAGTTGAACGGCCCTAACAAGTCAATACCAATCTTTTCCCAGGGACCTGACGGACATTCAATAGGCTTAAGCGGAGGCGTTGATGTTTTGAGGGTCTTATCACTATTGGAGCAGACGTGACAATCCTTGACTAATGTTTCAATGTTTCTGTCCATCTGCGGCCACCAATAGTATTCTCTCACTCTTTTCTTCGTAAGAGTAGAACCCAAATGACCTTCATGTGCTTTTTCCAGAATCATATATCTTATAGTTTCCGGAGGTACAATTTTATCATTTCTCAGTAACATGCCATCTTCAATTGACAGCTCATCAGATACCTTACAAAATGGTTGAAAACCAAAATCCAAATTTTTCTCATGTGGCCACCCTTCCTCGACATACTCCATGACTTTAGTGAATACAGAATCATTTGTCAATGCTTCTTTCCAGCACTTTTCGGAAAATGACCCAGTATGTTCCAATTCGATGGCTGCAATGAAACAATTTTCATCCTGAATATCCTCTTTCCCACCTGCATCTTCAGAGATGGGATACCTAGAGAGGTAATCTGCTCTCGCATTCCTTCCTCCAGAAATGTGCAAAACCGAAAAATCAAATTGTAACAACCTGGCTGCAAATCTTGCAATTCTTGGTGTGCTACTCCTGACGTTTGTACCATTCAAAATAGAAACCAAAGGTTTATGGTCTGTCTGGAGTAAAAAATGTCTTCCCCACAGATAAGGTTTACATTTCTCTATACCCCACCAACATGCTAATAACTCTTTTTCTATTACAGAATAGTGTAATTCATTTGGTCTGAGCACTCTTGACGCAAATCCAATAGTATGCTCCAGTTTACCACTGATCTGTGTCAAAACAGCTCCAACCCCGAACCTGCTGGCATCCACAGTCAAGCAACATTCCAAATTATGATCATATGATTGTAACACACCGACAGCACCCAATTTTTGTTTGATATCATCAAATGCTTCAGCACATTCAGCATTCCACACAAACTCTGTTTTTGTTTTGAGCAGATTCGAAATAGGTCTGGTTATCGTGGCAAAATTCTCAATAAACCTAGAATAGAACTCACAAAGTCCCAAAAAAGATTTTACACCAATTTTGTCCTGAGGTGCAGGTGCTTTCATTATAGCTTCTACCAGACCTGGTCTGGGATAAACACCTTCTGGAGTCAAGACATGCCCCAAATATTCGACAGACGTTTGGAGAAACTGACATTTTTCTCTTTTTAGGACAATTCCAGCACTATTGAACCTTCTTAGTACTTGCATCAAAATCTCATCATGTTCACATCGATCAGCCGCATGGATCAGCACATCATCCTGAAACACACAGTCCTTGAGCAGCGTGGACATTATCCTCTGAAACACTGAAGCCGCCGAAGCCAGACCGAACGGCATGCGACAATATTGGTAGGGCCCCCACGGGGAAACAAAAGCAGTGAAGTGACGAGAATCTGGTGTCAATTCTACCTGGTGATAAGCAGCAGCAAGGTCAAGATTTGTAAAGAGTTTAGCCCCAGAAATGCAAGAGAGCATCTCACTGATTCTTGGCAGGGGATGGGAGTCTACCCAGATCTCTCTGTTAAGAGCCCTCAAGTCAATACATACTCTTAGTTCACCATTTTTTTTCTTTGCGACAACTAAAGGTGACAACCATAACGAAGAATCAACTGGTTCAATGATTCCTTTCATTCGTAAACTCTCCAACTCTTTTTCTAATTCATCCCTGACACTAAATGGTACACCTCTCAACTTATGCTTTATTGGAACAGCATTATCTTTAACTTTTATTTTGTGTGTAAATCCTCTAATTCTACATAATTCACCTGAAAAGACTTTAGGAAACTGATTAAGCAGATTTTCTATATCGACGGAATCTCTTATGACAGTTACCTGATCACCAGTACCTGGACGCAAAACCATGCCAAACAACCCTTGATGGAACCACCCCAAAATGTTCAATCCTTTTACAGCTACATACACCTTCCCAAAAATGTGTCGACCTTTGAAAATCAAAACATCCTCAAAGTACCCCCTTAAATCAATCCTCCTACCTTCGTATGACACTGGTGACCTATCTGGTGGAAACAATTTTCGTGTTCCCCAATTTTGTTCAAATACTTCCCGAGTTATCATAGTGATTCTGGCCCCAGAATCAGCTAACAACCTTAAATGTTTGTCACCAACCTGTATTAAAATGTATGGATCAATGCAGTGATCAGGATTTCCACTTTTTATGTCATGGTCACCCACAGCCAAAATCATTTCTTGCATTTCATTCATCAACTCACACATTTTGTCATCACCCTCACCAGCGACAATATTGACCTTAGTATTGTCACTTTTGCTACTTTGACACACTTTAGCAAAATGTCCAATTTTGCCACATAATCTGCATTGAACGTTTTTTGCTGGACAGGTCTTCCCTCCTTTTGAATGTGATGGATAACCACACCTAAAGCAAATGTTAGTTTTTTGAAGAAATTATTGTGTTTGGCCAGCTCGCCTTTGGTGGAAGACGGGATGTTCATCTTGCGTCTGTCGTCATATCTCTGGACAGCATTAATTTGTTCAACTTGCGCCCGTTCTAACTCCTTAGCTGATTTGATCGCCGTTTCAATGCTTTTCGCAATTCTGATTGAATCCGATAAAGACGGATCACCCAAGGACAGCAACTTTTGTTTGATAGACTTATCCGAACTGTGACAAATGAATTGGTCACGGATTAACTGATCAGTAAATATTTCGAAGCGACAATCTGAAGCAAGTTTCCTCAATGCAGATATATATGTATTGACGTCTTCTCCATTTTTCTGTTCCCTTTTGAAAAACTTATGTCTCGCTATGACTAAACTGGGTGGTGTATCAAATCTGGTAACAAGTTTCTTCAGAGCTTCTTCAAATTCGTCCAATTCTTCGCCTTCTTCTAACTGAAGATCAGGTAAGTGTTTAAACACAGATCTTCCCTCGAACCCTAAGGAATGCAGCAACAAGAATTTTTTTCTTTCAGGTCTGAATATTGACGCACCAATAGCCCCTAAATACGTTTCAAAAGCATCATACCACTGTTTCCATGGTATAACCGGCTCTCCAGGTGTCTCCAAAAATGGTGGTGGAGGGTTAACAGCTTGCATGACAGCCAGATGGACGTTTAACAGCGTAAAACAATATAGTAAAATCTTTACTAACTTACTAGCTCCGCCGTAAGTTGTGAAAGAAAAAAAACATATAGAGTTCTTGTTTAAAAATTACCGTTTAAAGATGGCTGCCACGTTTCCTTAAGGATCTAGTCTTCCTGTAGATACACCCCTTTGACTAGAGAATTATGGGAGACATATCAGGGAGTTCCTGTTAAGTTTCCTGCATGAACCTTTGATCACAAGGAGCACACGCGAGTTACTGATATTCTGGGGTGATTCAGTCCACAGCTGGTCGCCACAAAGTATGCTGCATGTGAGAAACCAGCTTGAAAACAAGACGTAAGTGAACAAAACGTTGTTTATTCTCCAGTTTCAGCCACAGAAATAAATTCAATATATCCAACAAATCACCCCAGCGCCGCGCCGCAGATCGCTCCCACTCTCGTCTGCCAACTGCCGTTTTCTCCACGTCCTCGGTCCCTCGCGCCCCCACACGCGCATTGGGAACGCCGAGAACCCGGCTCGTGCAAGCGGCTCTGCCGCGCGTGTAGTTTAATTGTACATGCGCGGCAGACACTACACATTTACCATGCCCTCTATCTACACTGCTCCTTGCACATAATCAAGCCATTTCCAGCTAAGTTCAGAGCAGACCGAGAGCGAAAGGGCATCCCTTTACCAAAGATGAACACAAAATTACACTATTCACCTGCAAAATAAACTAAGGGAATTTGAGGTGTTAAATGGATTTAAAATCCATTTTAATAAGTCAAAAATAATAAATCTTACACTACCTCAAAATGAGATGAAAAATGTTACTTCCGAAAAAAACACCATGCAATGATAAATAATGTTATCAAATACCTAGGCATGACGGCAAACACAAGTGATCTCTAAAAAGCCAATTAGCCACAAATATTGATTTCTCTATGAGAAAACGTTCACGGTTGAGAAAGATACATTTAATCAAAATTAATTTTTTGTCAAGAGTTCTGTATTAGTTTCAGGCACTTCCCATCCTGGTCCGCAATGATTATTTATTTATTTTTTTTAACTGAACTTCAGTCAATGACACTGCGCTACTTACGTTTCTAATTAGGAAAGGAGAGCAAGTGCACATTTTTTTGATCCCCTTTTGATCTGATATTTGCTCTATGTTGATCATATTACAACTTTCAAAATCTAATTCAAAATAACTTCAATTCGATGCTAAAACTTGTTTTAGTATTTTCCTTTATGAAACTCTCATTCCGGGTATATCCAGCCAACGCGTATCGTTCCCTCCTAGGAACTTCATCAGAGCACATAGCAATATTCGTTCAAGTCCAGTTCAACATGCACTTTCACAGGTCATACTACGAATAGCTTCCTGGCTTATCTGTGTATTCTCGGCGCATGTCAGAATTCCGGCAGCATTTAGGCTTACCAGCAACCGACTTGAAACTGGGGTGGCATAGTGAGCAGAAGATCAATTAAACCCAGATCTGTGAGTGGGGGTAAGTGTTTGAAATGTTTCAGCACTCCGTCCACCATCCTTTTGTGTTGCTAAAGTTCCCCTAAGTGAGAAGGATATGCCCAGACATGGGTCCCGTGCTCACTATGCCGCTGGATTCAAGCAAGCCTGGCTGATGAAGGATGATACTCTGAAAATGATCCCAGGATGCTCGTTTCTGGTCCAGGAATGACCTGGCTTGGCAGTTCACGCTGGACTGTTCTCATGGCAAACAGGATCAAGACGTATTTGCATATGTCTGGGTCTACACTGGGGTGGGATGGTGAGCAGAAGAACGATGGATTAAACCCAGATCTGTGACTGGGGTAAGTGTCTGAAAAGTTTCAGCACTCCATCCATCATCCTTTTTTGTTGCCTGAGAAAGTAGCAGGCACATAGTACTTCATACTCTGGGACTTGCAACTGTTTTATCTGTTTTAATACTATTTGATCAGGCTGGGACTGTATAATAAACTACAGATATTATGCTTCTTAGGCCCCTAGCTCAATCTTCTTCGTCAGCAAACGTTCCACTTGGCATTATTGCATTGTAAAAATATTTTTGAGCAAACAGTTTTGCACAACAGTTTCAGCGATCTGTGCTTCTTGAGGAACTAGTAGGCACAAAGCACTTTATGCTGTGAGACTGTAAATATTTTGTACTTGTTTTGATTATTATATGACCAGGTGGGCGACTGTAAATATTATGCTTCTTCGGCCCCTAGATCAATCTCTCAAGTACATAGTACTTTACTTAGCATAACACCACTGCAATGTAAAAGTATTTTCTAGCAAGCTTTCTGCACAGTATGAGCAGCCTCTCTACTTGATTGAAGCTACACACAACTTAGGGGCAATGTTTTACGGTTATTTTCCTCAGAAGCAAGTTTTGGGTGAATTTTATAAATATTTTGAGTGTAATATTTTGACCAATATACCATGTCTTAATCGTCGTACTGCAGAGTTATCGCTAGTTTATTTAACGTACATGTAATGGTTTTAATTACCTATGCATGTTAAATAAATAAACCTGAAACTTGATTGCATAAACTCAATTTATGAAAAATATAAAAACCTAAACAAAAAAATAACAAACATTACACAAAAAAAAAACTCCACTGAACTGTCTGAAAGTATATTCCATCCACCACAGATGAGGAACCCCTTTCTTTCTGGCTCGAGCTCTGGGTGGATTTCAGGTGCCTGTTCATGACAGCTCGAGCACCACATTGAACAGAGGGATGGGTTTTGCCGCGGTTTTCTTCTCCCCCTCTCTTTCACAGAAGGATGCAGGCCCGCCTTTCATATTACTGATCTGGGCTTTATCGGATTACCAGCCCAGGCTTGTGCACAATTACTAGCAGACTAGAACACTGTTCTGACGTAAAAACGTCAATACTTTCGGACTGCTGCATATTTATTTATAATTATGCATTCCCCTCCGACATAAAAAAAATAATCAAAAACACCACCACTACCGAGTTATAAGGCGGTATTTCCATATTATAGAGAATGAGGTCAACAAAGCGAAAAAAATATTTTTAAAAGGCCTACATTCTGTTATCTAAATGTTAATCAAAACCTTATCTTTCGAAGACTGTACCCTCGGGATCACAGGCAGCCTCGGTGAGGAGGGGGGAGGGCGGATGGCTATGACAGCTGCTGGTGTCATGCACCCAAGTGACCCAGTTAAAACAAAATCATTTCTAGAAGGGCAACCAAAGTTACTGAACAGGAAGCATAGGCAAAGCCAAGAGCTCTGGCCGCGGACAAGGTCCTGGCAAATGGGATGAGTGCGCACTGGAGAGGCGAAAGCGCAGAATATGAGAGCCTGGGGTGGGAGGGAGCAAAAATAGACATGATAGGGAAAGAACAGCAGAGCATAGTAGAGGGCGGGAGGTTTCACCCCAGGACTAAAACTAGGGAGGATGGAAGGACAGAATAAGAAACCAGAGAATTGGTTGTGTTAAAGAACTAAGAGTGCAGGATGGGCGGAGAGCTAAATGGTTCAGGACCGGACGAGAGGCGAAGAGGAAGGGCGAGAACACATTATGGAGAAATATCAGTTAAGACAGACCACAAAATAGAAGAGAGGCTGCACAATGTGAAAGGATGAGCACAGGACGAGAGAGCACGAGGGAGAATACAATATGCTAGAGTGCATACACCGGGCCAGCGCCTACACTCTCAACGAGCAGAGAAGGGAGCCCCCAGGATGTCAGACCACACAGAACTAAATCGGGAGAGCACAGGATGGGAGAATGTAGAGGGAAGTCGGCACAATGTGACAAGGGTGGGAGAACACGGGGCAACAAGGATCACGGGGTGAGGAGAACACAGAGAAGAAAATAAAGTCAGGGTACCAGGGGCGGTTCGGGTCCAAGATCACAATGTTACTCAGTGACAAAGTGGTCCAATCAAGTCTGTCCCAGGCCACAGGATGCGAGTGCAGAGAATGGAGGAGCACAGCGGCTAGACCGTGAGATGACCGCAAACATGACGAGAGTGCCAAGACGGAGGGCAAAGGATGGAGGAGTTGCGGATGGAAAAGACAACGGGATGCTTTAAAGCACAACGGAGGTCACAGGCTCAGACAGCACAAATGAGGGAGCACACGATGCAATAGACCTGTATGGGAGAAGGCACAGTATGGCCAACATAGGGTCGAAGTGCACAGAAAGGGAGCCCAGTACTGGGCACAAGATGGAAGAGGCAGGAACAAAGAAACCGACATAATTTGGTAGAAACGCACACAATGAAAGAAAATTTCCCAATAAATCAATAGCACGTATTGCCTTTACCATTGGCTTGAAAGCATAGGTATACTAAATCACGCATAAACTGGCAGCCATGATACCCAGAATTATAAAATGACACACATGTACAAAATTACCAATAGCAAAATAACATACAACCTCTCGAAAAAACCCAGAACAAGGATTATCATAGTGAAAATAGTCTACCCTTAGAGGTTGTCACAGATGGAGAGCAAAGCCAAACCCCTTGGCTACTACAGTAAGTTGTGACATTTCAAGTAACAAAATACTCATCTACACTCTATAATACAATCCAGTGTTTAAGACCTACTGGCTGTGACACATGCTTTCACAATAACTATGCTAGGCCTACTGCCTTTGTGATAACTTTTCATAACAAACTAAATCTGACCCATGGCATCAACTTTCCCTCAGTAAACCAATCACAACAAATTAGATCTGACCAATGGCATCAAATATAACTTTCTATCAGTAAGCCAATCAGACCTATAGCTTTTGGGATTGGCTCCTCACTATAACCAACTCAGGCCTACTGTATTCAACGTAAGACAACCATCAGCCATACAGTCATTAAATTTCAAATGTATACAAAGCAATAACTGGAAAAGCGGAATACTACCTCTCCTAAGAGGACCTATCACCATGAAAATTTCTATCACACAATTTGTCAGCGGGAGTAATCAACACACCCTGACTACTAGGGAAATTGTGAGATTTTATGCTAGAACAGCAGGCTAAATTTAATACTGAGTAATAACTGGCTGTCATCCCCCCATGACCCGCTGCTGCTGGCGGGGAGGCAACGCTCCTCCGCTATAGCGAAGGAGACACCGCTGTCATTAATATTTTTAATGAGAACCTGAAAAATGCTTACTACTCATTTGTACTGACACAAATCCCAAAGCCGGTCCTTCTTTCTACTCAATATACCAGGGCTAAACAGTCAGCCAGAAAATGTTATTGGAGGATAAGTTCACAACGTAACGAATAGCAGAGGGTCACAGAAAGACCTGCCAATGTTATTGGCTACACGCACAAAGGATGGTGGCCTGCACAGACAGCAGACTACCATCCCTGTGACAGTGCTGCATAACTGATTTTATTTGTAATTTTTAAGGCGGCCAGAGTTTCTAGAATAAACTAGCAAACAATAAAACTCCAATAGGGCAATCCTTATTAAAAGCACTCAATTTCAAAACCATGGACAGTATCACGTGACTTAAAATAGAATTCATCAATATTCACCAGCAAAACTCTCAAATTATGCCCTACTAGATGTACAATTACATGTTGGTTAAATCCTGCTAGATCTCTCTCTGCTGCAGAATATTTGGTACTTAAGACCAAAATACTCAGTGTGGAGATTTAGATCAGGCACTAAACCCTAAAAAGAAATGCTTTAAATATACTAATAATATTCAGAATTCCAAGAAGCAGAGACGCAGTCTTTAAGGTTTGCCCTGAGACTCAAATAGAGTGAGGAAGAAACAAAAATGTTTACCAAAATGTAATTGTTATGGTTTACCTGTGCCCTTTGATACCAGACGTTGATGGTCAATGTTATGTAGTAAGTGTATCTGTTCTGCTCACTATGGAGCCTGAGAGTGGAAGAAAGGCTACAAGAAGCTACTAATTTCCTTCCTTCATCCATAATACGTGATGGGGACTAACTGTGGATAGCACTGGGTAAATCTGGTTGAAGTGAAAAATGTCGAGGTAAGGAGGAAAAGACGTCGATGTTAAGTTAAGGGTAAAGACACCAAACGAGTCCAACACCACGAAATTAATCAACTGGGGATGACAGTCCAAGAAGCTGAGCAAAATAACCTCCATACTACTATGGACAGCCTACATGACGGGGGCGCCAAAGTGTCACCTTCCTAGATGGCTGCACCTGTATGAGGCTCCTTGTGCCAGGAAGAATATCTGCTAACATTGTGGCTGACATGAACACCTCCAATTAATTCTGTATCCCAAAAGGGATGAGAATAACTTGTACAAGCCGCCTGGAGGCAGGCATTAGATCAGGAAGATGGGTGGGGATGAAGCCTTCCCCACATAGCGGCTTACTGGATGCAGTGAGCGAGGCAATGATATGATGCTGTATGCTAGTTGGGAGTGGTGGCCCTCCCACATAGCAATAAGGTGAGATGTTGGTTGCGCTTGGTGTCTGGACATTTGACCAGCACCACCTTCACCTGTTCCAGTAGGTAAGTGGAGGGCTAATGGCAGGCGGGCTTTGCGGCTCGCTGTAGAGTGCTTTGGGGGTGCTCGACCCTACTGGAGGAAGGCGGGTAGAATGTGCGAACTGGAGGCTAACAGGACTGCTCCTGCTTGTCTCTACAAAGACGAAGGGTAGGGCTGAGCTGGACCCAGGGTCTCCCTAAATGGAAGGACCCACGACTGTCAAGTGGCTGGCAGCAGAAGGCCTGAGATGGTTGCTAATCCCGTGGCATAACTTGCTCAAATCAGCTGATGTACAACTGTCAAGGGCCTAGGTTCTATGTGTAGAGTGACGAACACCTCTGCCTCCGTAAATGCAGTCATGCCGTCAGTTTGATGCTTGTGATTGGTCACAACAATACACTTATGGATGAACTCATAAAATACACTATGAAGAATACTGGAGAAGCAAACCTTGTGCTGTGCACTTGTAGTGACACTGCAGCCAATTTTGCGTTTTGGCCTGCGTGGGGGCCCTGTATGCGGCTTGCGAGCGTTGCAGAGGGAGGTGTTTTGCTTGCAATCAAGAAAATACCTTATCCCGACGTGATCCACATTGGCCTTCCCCCGGGATGAAAGTGGGCATGGACCTAAAACAAGTGGCCTGATCTATGGATGTTGCCTACATCTGGATATATTGCCCATCCCTGGAATACTCCTCTCTGTGTCATTAGTCTCTGGAGACCTCGCCACGGAGTTGTGGGTGTGCTAGGTAGTGATGGACAAACACGACCCCAAAAAATCAAAAATGTAGTTTGATTCCACATGCACGATGATGGCAATTACTCCATATGAGGATGGTGCATCGCAAGGAAATGCCTGCAGGTGCGGATGGGCCCGGATGTCAAAACGTTCCTCCTCAATACGCAAAAGACAGTTATCTCAATACATAATAAACTTGATTCACTTCTGGAGTAAAGCAGATGGAAACACTCAACAAATAGGAAGGGAGAATTTAGACTGCTGAAATATGCATCGCCGTCGCCGAAGACAATACCATAGAATCCAATGTTATTAAGGCAAAGAATGAGGACCTGGGGGCCAGATCCAGGTGTAAAAAACAGAACTTAGTTACATCCCCAGCTCTACCAACACTGTGGATTATGTTGAGTCACTGATCAGGCCGGTATTTGGGTTGATCATTGTTACCACTTGTTTGCAGTAGAGAGGACGCACCGTTCGCCGGGTCCCGCACCTTTGTCTGGTGTGGCCCCTCACATCATCTTAGCAAGACTCTAATTTTGAGAACGGGGACACTGCTCTTAGACTTGCGTATGAGAAACAAATGCTAACTTACGATTGTACTTTTATATCGATTTTCCCAGATATCGCCATGGCAGTCCAGGAGACATCTGGAATACCTGCCCATTGAACGCAAGCTGAGGCATGCCGACATGCACTACGCAATGCTATACCTGTGTGTGCCTGAAGATTAACCACTGGAACAAGCCACATGAATTATCATCGCAACAGGGTGCCAATTCTTAAGGACTAATGAAACAGAATAACAGAGAGCCACTGCTACTACGGCACGATATATCCAAGTATACTTTGTCCAATACTGAGCCTACCAATGCAAATTTTGGACATTTAAAAAACGCAAACTTTCAAGTGCCCTCTTCTCCAGCATCCCACCTCAGACAGAACATTTGAGATGAATGTGCTTGTAGATGATCCTCCCGGGTTTTTCCCCAAACGTTTTTCATAATGATCACTCGCTGCATCTATCAAGAAGTTTCACCCATGTGCCAACAGGTGCTACCACCTTCCGCACATACAGAATAAATCTAGTAGTTATTGTTTTCATTGGTTCATATGACATATGTGTTGGGTGGTTGGGTAGTGATCACTGGCTGGTTGGGGTTGCTACTATGGAGGAATATTGAGGTGAAGTGTCAACTACTGAACTTCTGTAACGCCTTGTATACACCATACACTCATGGCTGGTTATGTGGGGAGGTGCACAGTGCACAACAATCACTTGCTTGATATCACTTTGCCTGGAACAAGATGTGCAAAGGAGCGACACTCAGTCCTCGCAAGATTAGACAGATAATAGTATATCGAGACAGTCATAAGACTGATGCAGCACTCCAAGAAACGCACCCCAAGCGAAGTAACATCATGAACAGACCAGAAAAATTAAGCTGGCAAAACATGATTAGCTGGCACAGTGCTGACTGTATGGTCATGGGGACAAAACACACAAACTGAAACACTTTTTCACAAAAAGAGACAGAGTTCGGGCACATTGCTCAGATAGAAAGAAGACATTGGAATTATTCTCTCTCAGCTACAGGACATTGCCAACAAATCTGCACAATGCTACCGTTCCCTCTAAAGGATGCCTTCCCCCTTTTTCATTTAACCTATTAAATAGGTATATGACTTTTATATCCATGCCAGGTTTGCCCGACCGTGAGCGAACATAATTATCAGGAGAGGAGGTTCTAGAGGCCATCAAACAACACTCATCGGGTACAGATTCCCAGCAGAGCTCTATAAAAGCCCGGCCACCCCTCATTCAGCCACTCCTAGATTTGACTGAAAACACCAATTATATTGATATCTTCCCGCCCAAGATAAGCAAGGATCACAGAGTACTCGTTTTAAAACCCAACAGTCCCTAAAAATGTGAATGACACATAGCCCAATTTCCTTAATAAATGTTGAGACTAAAATCCTCAAAATACTTACAACTCGCATTAACATGGTTATCACAAACTTACTGAAGTTAGACTAGAGGTGTTCTATGCCTCATTGGGCCACTAGACAACATCTGCTATGCCTTCAATGCCCTGTCTTTGGGTGCTAAGTTGAAGGAACCTTTGGCACTATTGCAGACCTATTTTGAAAAAAGCTTTTGACAATATCCTCTGGGACAACCTCTTTGCTCTCTTAAAACATGGGGGTTTCTGGCTCATGTTTTCTCGCCTATACCACACGCTCTGGTCGGCACATCGGCACACATTGGTGAAAAACTGTTGCAGCCCTTCCCGCAGGAGGGACAGGTAGGACAGGGATGCCCACTTTCTCCATTACAATTCACCTCTACCACTGAACCTCTAGCTTAAAGCATCCAGCAGAATGAACTGATCACAGGGGTTAGGAGGTATGAGACTGTGAAGGATAATCTATTGCTATGCACAGATGACATCCATGTTTACTTAAGCTATCGACTAGACTCTGGCTCGATTGTGATGCACACCCTGGAGGAGTATGGCCATTTCTCAAGGCTGGTGGTTATTGTGAACAGAATTAGGCTTTATCCAGTAGAAGATTATGCTCCACGAGCTCAGCCTACCTGGGTGTGCAACTTTCCCCAATAGAGAAGACATCAACTAACAATTTTTCCCCACTACAGGAGCCGATTCATAGAGACACACTATATTGGTGATCACTCCGATTGTCCATGATGGGTAGAATTGCACTGCCAAAAATGACTCTTCCTAAACACCTTTATATCATAGAAAACGTCCCATCTACCCTCCTGCGTGGGTTTTTACTCCAGCTGACATTTCTGTTAAGGAGCTTCTTGTGGGATGGGAAGCACCCATGAGTATCATTCACTAAGTGATGCAAAACAACATTTGATGGCAGCATGGCAACGACCAAACTGGTCAGGAATTAAAGAGCTGCACACCTGCTTGTCACCCACGAATGAATCCTCACAAGTAGCACACACCCTGCATACACAACCACACTGTGGAGAAGAGGAAAGAGATCCCCAACCCAATATCTATATGGGACCAAAGCTTCCGCAGGGAACACACACACAGCGGGGAGCGTGGTCAAGGACGGCCACAAACAGTCCAATGGGTTGGTCTGGAAAAGCAATGGAACACCTCATCTAGAGACCTCAGATACAATGGGCACCTTTTTATCTAAGGTCACTACACTATAGGGGCTAGCACGGTCTTCAGAATTCTATACCTGAAAGCATTGTGCAAAGGGGAACACTAAGGGCCTTTTCTGATATCAAACAATAATATGGACTAATGTAAACATAATTCTACCATACCTCCAAACTGGGCATGACAACACATCCTAAGTAAGAGACCCGAGGGCTTACTGGACTTCAGCCCCCCGGAGTTCAAGCTGAGCAGATCTTGTCTCACTTATATATATAAATATATATATAAAGAACCCTGGTGAATAATTGTCCAGATACTGTTGTTAAAGTTAGGGAGACCCGAGAGGGGGATGTTAGTTTACTGGAGGATGAAGAATGGGCATTTGTATGAATGACCCCTCAGTGCAGCAATTTCAAACAGATTCTGTTTCATTGAATTCAAATACCTGATCCCTGAAGGAGTGTGCCACTTGAACATTGTACTGGATCAGTATGCCTATGATGCAGGAGTAAGAAAGTGAATTTTTACCACAGTTTGGAGTTGAACGATTCCTAAACCCTTTGGGTAGGGAATATTTAACGTACTGCAGAGGAAACTTAACCCAAAGCTCGCCCTATTAAACATTGTAACGCAGTGGTTTCCAGTCTATAGTCCGGGGACCCCTGGGGGTCGGCAAAGCCTCCTCAGGGGTCCGTGACAGCTTAGAAAATTAAATAATATTAACAGATTAATAAAATGTACATACATAAAGTGGCCAAAAGTACACATGAAAATGTTAAAATGGACTGTAAGGGTCAAGGAATTTGAAATTGGAGAATACAAATTAAATTAATATCCTCAAACTGATTCACTAGGAGCAGTACAGGTGCATCAAACAGAATATAGTGTAGACGACATGTGGCTTCAATTGAATTTATAAAAGCAACAACCTTCCAATATTTTTTTTAAAGTATTTATATTTGTTTGCAAAATAAATACAATGTGTTATCATTTGTGTATGTGTTTTATGAATGCTTGCTTCTGTGTTTCTTGTGTTTTGTTTTGCATTTCAAATCATCGACAATGTTTACGCCAGGGTCCCCAGCTTCCGGTAGTGACTCAGTGGGGGGTCCCGGATTCCAATAATGATTCAATGTGGGTCCTGGGTTCCAGTAATAAAGTGGGGGTCCACAGAAGTCACAAGTTTGGGAACCACTGTTGTAGATGATTAAGGTCTTCACAAGGGCTAAGGAAACCCTTTCCTTTTGAGACAGGAATTAACAACGAGAAAGAGGGAAATATCCCAGAGTTGGAGGAAGGCATATACATCCCAGAGTCCGATGGGGGAGACAGTAAGGACCGATGCTGAATTCTTGAGCTCCCTGTTCAGCAGGCCAAGGGATGCCTCCCAAAACACTGTGAAATCTATGGAAATTGGGAGGGAAATGTAGCACAAAAAGAAGAATGATGTATGCTCTACCCCTCTCCGTGGCTGTGACTAATGTTGCCAGCATGGGGTCATCCTAACAACAATCTTGTTAATGTATTCCTGAGCTGTATCTAGGAGTTGTCTGTACCGTGTGGTTAATCAACATTACAGCATTCCTTAATCAGTCTATTTATTTGTGTAACGCGGTGTTATATGCTTTATGTATGATTTATGCTGCTGTATTATTTACAAAATCCAATACATAGATTAGACAAAAAGAGGGGATTTAAGAAGAGAGACAAGCTTTGGGGGTAATCTAATCAGATAATGGAACATGGCAAAGGAAAAGAAAAAGCTTGCATGGTCCGAGAAGAAAAGACTTACAAGGAGGGCAGAAGATGTGGAGTGAAGAAACACAAAGTAGAGGCATTTAGGGGGAGGGAAAGATATGGAAGAAAGTCTAGCAAGGAATCCAAAATGGGTGCAGAATGGAGAGGGAGAAGAGTGGTTCAGGAGCATCAGGGTGATATTCCAAGATTAAAAGCATGGGAGCCGAGGTCACTGTATCTATGTTAACTAAGGTACACCTGAATAAAAGAGAAAGCATAGCTATGTGTATATAGTGTACTTCTTTGAAAACAAGCACCAGTCTTTTCAGGTGTACAACCGAAGTAGCTAAGAGCTATCTTGTTATAGGTACTTAAGAGGTCTGAGAGCAGAACAGAAGGTATAGCACCGAGTCAAACAGAAGGCGGGTCCAAAAAGAGAAATACCCCTAAAACTGAAGGTGCTGCCTCCAGGAGGGAATTTTATACAAGAGAATCAGCAGTCAAATTGCTATATGCAAGAAGAACAGTACAGAAGAACAAGTTACTTACCTTCCGTAACAGCTGTCCTGGTGGATAGTCTAGCTGTATACTTCTCACCTTTTGTATACTCCCCAGGTGTCAGACTGGATTTGGACTTTTCCAAGTAGTACCCCTGTGTCCTAGTAGGTTTGTCAGGCTGCTGCGCGCTGACATGGTAGCACTCTAAAAAATGACGTTCAGAGCAACATATACGCACCCCCAGGCGCACGGACGTCAGTTGCTTTCTAAGCTGTCTGCCCCCCAGACACAGAGTCCAACAGCAGATTGGCTTTGACCAGTGTGCAGATCTCTAGACTTGGGACCTTTGTAGGTGGGAAAAAAAAGTCCAGTTCACAAAACCCAGAGGATGGGAGCATCAGTTAGGAATGTGGGGTTCGACAGAGTATCCAAAAGAAAGAGCATTACTGAGGGTATTGCAGCTTGTTCTTCTCATGGATGCTCCTGAACACCGAGTCCACACCTTCTGAATGGATGCAGAACCTCACAGGTGGTGGTGGCTCCGTGAAGACCCAAAAGTACTCCTCTTGTCGAACCTGGCTGTCCAGACAACAGTGCTTCTTGAATGTATAAAGTGCCATCCACGTATCAGCCTGGCAAATGTCCACGACAGGCACTCTGCATGATAACGCAGTGGTAGCAGCCTTGGCTTTTGTGGAATTAGCCTGAAAGCTTTCAGGGGATGCTTCTTAGCCAGTGCGTACTGGGGTTCGATGCAGAAAGGGATCCAGCGAAAAATTGTATTTTCCTGCAAGCGCTGCCATTCTTCGCTATAGTGAATCCACCAAGAAGCTGGTGATCAACATTGTGTTCCCTGCTAAGAGGGACAACAACAAAAAGAAACACTTCAAAAAGTCTGGCTTGAAGCAGGTCAATCTTGAGAGCACCACACCAAACCACTAACTGACCCCCATGGCAGAAGCCTACCAATTTTGTAGAGAGGCGCCTGGCTGCCAGGACAACTTCATCGACTTCAGGAGGGAGACTGAATAAAGTCACCTGTTGCCTCTCAATCACCAACTAGCAAGATGACCCTGCCCTGATGCTGTGACAGAAAATGCTCCTGAAGTGGCAGCATGATTGGAGGATAGATGCTCTGGGCTAAGAGCTTCAATTACCACACTTTCCCAGCCAAATCCAGTGCCAATCGGATGATTTAGGCCCAGTTGGTCCCGCTCTTCCTGAAAACTCAGAGAGTAAGAGGTAGCAGCAGGAAGGTGCGTAGGAGTCTCAAATTACACTCTAGATGGAATGAATCTCTGAGAGACAGCCATTTTGGGAACTCCAAGTCGTAAAAATGCGGATACTGCACGTCCCCTGCAGTGGCAAATAGATCAAGTCATGGTTCTCCCCATTTGCAGAAGATACCCTTCACCATATGCAGTGGATGCCTGAACAACCAAGCTTTCTGTTGTCAGGTGTTGCCTCAAGAAGACTGGGTCACCCAAAGCTTGGCGATGCTACAGAGTTATCTGTCTGTTCAACTGGGCCCGAAGCATGGCTTCGCCCATGCCACAAGTCGGGTATGCATCAAGGACTCATCGAAAGGCAGAGAAGAGGCTCTGTATTTGTCTGCCCACGTTGGAGAAACTCTGTGAGGACATTGGGCTTTACCTCCATGGTGGGCAATTAGAGGTCCAGTTCTTCAGCTGTACTCCGCATCACCGTAAAGGATGAGCTGTCCTCAGGACAACAGTGCTGATTAGCCCAGTGTATGGAGAAATATCCAGGCAGATGGAATCTTTTAACTTCTTATACCAGTTGCCATCTGTGAATGGGGGCACTAGTTGATCCTCCTCATCATAATAGTCCTTGTCCAAATCTGTACCAAATGCACTGTCAGGGACCGGAGCCCTTGCTTGAGGCAAGGACAATGTTTCAGAGCCTGGTGAGTTGCTGGAAGGTTGCAGCCTAATTGAATCAGGGTGCAGCCTCATCAGAGGTTGGCTTGAAGTCAGATCACTGTTGGTTGTGCTTCATGGTCCAGAGTTGATGGAAAGCCAGCGCAGGGCCTGCATAGGGTCCATAGGTTCCCGCTGATACTAAGGGTGTCCCGCCAGCAGGGTTCTAGCAGAAGGACCTTGTGGCCTAGAGGCATAACAAACAGTGCTGGAACGTGCCAAAAGGATGCAGCATGGACTTACGAAATTGTTGGATATGCTGGGGTGTCACCAATAGACCTGGAAATGCCAGGCGCATCAAGACAAGATTCAAACTTGGCCCTGAAGGAGACAGAGTTCAGCAGCAAAATCGAGAAGCACAGTGACACCCTTGCCCCTTCTCTGGAGTTTGAGAGTGTCAGAAAGGGGCATAGTCATGCTTGGACTTCTTGCAATTCTTTTTTGACTAATCCAAGGACCTGTACCAGAACAAAGATCTGCAGGGCGACACACAGAGGGAATGGGACCTTCATTTTGACCTTGACATGTCATGGAGTTTTGGGTGCTTGGTGATGTATAACTTCACCTCAGCATCCCGGATGGCCTTCGGATTCATCTGGACCCATTCATTATAGGCCTTTGAGTCGTGTTCAGACCACAAGCACTTTAGGCATACACCTGATAAGGATCTATTACAGACAATTGCTTGGACATATAAGGTTTGAACTGTGTAGTTTCAGGGAGTGACATTTCCCTTGCACGCTGGTATTTTTGTGTTAATATGAACAGAACATTCTTAGGAACAGAACGATGACAGTGCAGAGCAGCAGGGCGCCACCTACCGACGCACAAGGGTACTGTTTGGAAATGTCCAGATCCAGTATGATGCCTGGGGAATATTCAAGAGGCGAGGAATCTGCATTTAGAAGTATCCATCGGTATTTCTAATCCCTCTGCCTTGTCTAGGACAGGTTTTGTTATAGCAGCCAAAGGTTGTAAGATTGGAGGAGAGAGAGGCATGGGTTTTGGTCACAACCCTTCCAGATCCTAAGACAGCCAGACAGGAAAGTCGCCAAAGAAGGTTAATTTCTGAGGCCTGGGCAGTTACTCTGAATGGCAGGAATCTCATTTCCTTCAAAGTTGGAGTAAAAGTGCTCAGTGTTGGTCACGTGGAACGGGTGACGCGTAAGAGAGACAGATTACCATCTGCAGCTAGAAATCTTAGATCTAAACAAGAAGTGACACAGGTGCATAAGTGCCTATTTGAACCTGTAACGTTTTGTTAATTTTATAAAGTCAAAAATTTGCAAACGTTCAAGGGAGAAGACCTGCTGATGCAGAGTTGCACCATTCTGTGCATCTGGGGCCTTCATTTCCGGACTGCTGTGAAAGGAGCCCTGTGAAGGCGCACTCCGGTACAGAGGCAGAGTCCTAATGTACTTCGGTGACTCAAACAGAGTGGGGGAGCTGCCTCTCCCCCACCCCACCCTTGCTCCTTTGGCAGCCCAGCACTTGAGCCAGGTTGCTCTGACAACAAACCCAAGCGTATAATTGCATCTGCCTTCCGAGTCCAGGTAAATGATGAGAGCACCAGGGGGCGGCAAGACGCCTGCGAGTGTCTAGAGAAGAAGGGCCCCGCGAGCTGGAAACCATCTGCCTTCGCTTCATCAGGCCTACACCCTGTCCTTGTTAGATCTACGTCTTGAGTGCAATGCTGTAAGGAGTGTGCAGCAATTACAACCCGATTGGAAGGCGGGATGATGTTTGCTCTGATGTTCAGGGGGTGCACAGTGCTGTTTCTGGGTTCGCTCCTTCGGCATGCCTTTCTCCGAGCTCTCCAGGCACCGACACACCTTGTCAACGCCACTATGCTCCCCCCTCTAGTCGCTCCAGTCTCCAGATTTTCTTTATTATTAAACTATGAAATGTACATACATCAGACGTCATAAAATGCATTACGAAAATAGTTGAAGCCATAGGCTCAAGTATGAATATTCATAATAACAATGACACCTTCGGCGCACGAGCGCCAGGTGGTTGGTCGGTGTCTGGACAGAGACGGGCGCTGGCCTCCATGCAGGGGAGATGAGCGAAGTGAAACGAAGAAAAAACACGGAGGCGCTCAGCGACGACCTTTACAGGATGGTTGGGGGGCACATCTTAAGGCAGGTTCGGACTGGGTCAAAAAGTACTCCAGTGCACCAAAATATTGGCCCAAACTGCTAGAACCTGAGCAACACACGGATATTGCACTATAGGACAGCCCGAACCTGTCTAAAGCTACTTTTTATAACAGTGCCAACTACTCACCTTTGAAAAATGGTGGTATCCAAATTGGATCAGCTGGCCTGCCTTCCCCACCAGGCCATGACGACGCCTTAACCAGTACAGATGTGGAGGAAAACTCTGCACCTTTACACACAGTTACATTGCAGTGCCGTACGGGGCAATTAGGAGTTAAACCCCATCCAATGGTGGAGGGGGAGGGGCTAATGGAGGAATGGGCAGGGTGGAGAGGAGGATGCTGGGAAGCTGCTGGGAGTATTACATGCCTCACAGTACCCTAGGACGGGGCTGCATCTGCAGCCCACTCATTCCCCAAGGATGGCAGATTTTCCAATCGGTCAAATAGGGTTCAGCATTTCGTAGAACATCGGCCCACTTATAAGTGAGTACAGGGAACATTCCACACTGCTCAAAAACTTTGATCTGGATTTCAGTGGGTAACAAAAAAAGAAAAAAAAAAAAAAAAAAGGCATAATTATGTATTTTACATCGCAAATTCGCATAAATTTCCTAAAATCCAGACACTTCAAACTATTGCATTATTCCAATTCTGTTATGTTGTGCCAGACAAGCTTTAACCCTGCGCAAGGAGTCTTTAAGCACGTGCTCTTCAAAAAAACAAATGTGGTAAAATGGTAGATTTTGCACCCAAATTTCCCTGATGATTGGCTAAAGAGTATCCGTATTACAGGCAATTAAAAAACTGTCACATGGCACAAAAACGTATTGCCCCTTTCTTTATTTAATTTTTTCCTTTTTATCTCTTGCAAGAAGGTTCTCAGAATTCTGTCACGACTGAAAATCTACTTGAAAAGCAGAGTAGAAAATTGAAAAGTAATATAATTCTGGGAATCACAGAGTGCTGACCGAAAAAAGACAGATTATTTCTAAAGGCTTATAGAGTACAGTTAAACTAAATATAGCTTGCAAGATCAAGCAGCAGTCAGGGCAAACCAAACTTACATGCTGAGGCCTACGGCGGCAGCATTGAGAATACAATTTCTATTTTCATTGTACAGGGCTGTAGCAGATTCTATGAAGAAAACCAAAGAATAATTATAACACTAGCCTTGTTAACTCTGGTTTTGGAAAATACAGAAATGATTAAACCACTCTTTTTTAATATTTATTTAAAATACTATTCAATAGTGAAGTTGGAGTCTTAAGAAGTACATAGGAAAAAAAAAAACTTTTAAAATAAGTTAGACTTTGCCTGCCTGAAGCTCCAGTAGGTTAATTAGCATGCCAGCAACTACCCATGTCAGCGCTTTCCCTTTAATGAGGTGTAAAAAATACTTTAAAAACTAAAAACAGTAGCTTATGCATTTTGGCAGGAAGACCTGTGTGGTAGGTGTGTGGCTTATCTCAGCTCAGGAAGGACAGCTGAGGAGTGTTCAGGAACGTCATTAACTTGAAAGGGACCAGAGTGAGGCCTGGCCATTCACAGTTAAGTATAAAATGAGACCTGGTGAAGAGAAGCCTTCAGAGCCCAGCGTACGGTGTAGCCAGCTTGGAATCAGTGGAGTGGGAGGGGGGAGGTGTTCCGGGAACCAGCTTAGTATTGTTGAGGAAGGGACTGCTCATTCCCAAGACACAAGCCTCACTAGGACACTCGCCCCCTCCAAGGGCAGAAGACATCTGCCAGGATAGATTTAGCCTAGAACAGTGAAGAGTGGGATAGTTTGCTGCAAGGCAAAAAGGATACGCTGCAAACGTGGGAAGTGACACAACCCCGATGACGGCCTCTGATGGAGCGAGCACTAGCTTCCAAGCGCTGCGCATAAGGTTAGGCAGATACTAAGATGACCTGCACCAGAAAATCTATAAAGATGGGACCTAGAAAATGTTTGGACTTCCAAGACTTCTGGAAAATCCGTAGGACCTCACAGCAAATGTATTTAGTCTGATATAGCTTCCTGGCTTGCCTCGCTGGAGGATTTTGAGCTAAAAAAAAAAAAAAAAAAAAAAAAGGTCAAAGGGTCTCATTACAAGTTTGGCAGTCGGACGAGCCGGCCTCCAAACTGGCAGTGATGAGCCCACCATCAACCTAGCATCCTCACCCCCATCGTATTATGATGTTCCCGCTAGTCAGACTGTCAGGACCACTGCCATGATATTAGTCTCGGCTCACTTAAAGGAGACAAGGTCAATACTGTAGCACAACAAAACCCTCGGAATGCGTAAATCAGACAGTGTGCATTCCAAGGGTGCTGGCACGGGGGTCACTGCACTGCCCACGACATGGTCATGGGCAGTGCAGCCCCCGTGGCGCCAGCACGCCTTTCCGCCAGCCTTGTTCATGGAGGGGTCTCCGCCATGAAAAGGATGGTGGAATCCTGACCTTTGATCAGCGCGGCGGCACTGAATTCAGCACGGTTGTGGCCGACCACGACTCCAGCCTCTGTCAGCCCAATGGGAACCATGTCCCTGGCGGGGACGGAGGCCGGCTGCCAAGGTCGCAGTCTGACTGCGTGGAGTGTGCCGGTCCGACCGTGGTGCTGGCGGTCCTCGGACCGCCAATGCCGTAATGAGGCCCTAAGTGAGAAGAAATTTTGACCAGGCGAAAGCGTGAAAAATAGTCGACCCACCAGAGGGTAGACATGAGACATGAAATATGCAGACATGAAATTTTAACTTTCCAGCTCCGTACTTTTCCTTCTAAAACCAACTGCTTCTGCATCATCTCGTCTGACGAAAGATCTTCGCCAGATACAGCCTTCAATCTTTTCCCACTGTAGGATGTCAACTTCTATTTCAGAGGTAAAGTCAGAAGGTAACATCTTTGACTGTGACGCTACGTTATATCATGGTCGGCCTGAAAATAGCACCTAGTTTCTGCTCCCTCATGAAAGTGGCTTCTGACTGGCGCTTACCATCTCTTGGCACTTTCTGTCTTAAAACGTTATATCTCTGATTCCCCTTATTTGATTTTAATTGTGCTAGTGGCTATGGTACTCCAAACAAGTCACAATGTTACTGCCTCAGCAGTGCCCTCTGTGACCAAGGAATCAAAATTAGAAACAATGCTCACAAATGCAGAGCGATTTACTCATGAAATATAAAGGCTGAAATATATTTCTGCACCACAATCATTTTGTTGAAACATTGTGAGCTTCGTAGTTTATGAAAATTCAGGCATTTTACCATGAAACACAACATTTTCCTTTATACGCATATTAATTCATCCATAAAGACATATCTACTTTTTTTTTTTTTTTTTATAACAAACGCAGTACATTTGACCTAAAATTTTAGACTTTGACTTTCATCATAAACAATTGATGTTCACGCCACTAGCATTGCACAAACCACTCAGGCATTCTGCAATAAAATAGCACAAGGGCAGATACTATCTTCCTCTTCTATTAGCAACATTAAATACAAGGATGTTTCTCATTTTGCAGGAACTGTTGTCATTATATAAAGGGTAAAGTACCCACCACCATACATTCTGAGGAAATTGCTAATCATCCCGGAGTTCCATCATCATATAGAGGAAGGAGGCCGAAGGCCAAGTTCCTTTATAAGGTTATGGAACTCTGAGGTGACTTGCAATATCCCTATGGCGCTAGAGGGTACGTTATCCCATATAATACATGGTCACACCAGTGAGGTGGTTCCATGGTGTCTAAAAGGGACCAGCCATCATCTTTAAGAAGTCAATCACACAGCAGTAGTGATAGTAGATGGTTACTCTAGATGACAGGAATAAAGGCTGCAGATGTGTGGTTCTGGTTAATCTCAAAGGCTTCGGAGAAGAAGAGCAACATGAGAAATGCCTCACTCCATGGGTGCAGCCAACAGTCAGAGGATTGTTATGCGAGTGTAGCGAGGGCATGGTAACAGATACTCCTCCTTTCGCATTACTTTCCGACTTCCCACCTTAAAACAGCAGCCATAGCATCAGAGCTCCAACATAAAGCTTTTCTGTGAGGGCGTGGTGTACATCATGCGCATGCCCTGGTGCCATAGACACACCTCTAAGCTGTAAATCTTTGCAGGGAAGATGCAACCCCGTAACAAAATTCAGATTCACTTTGTTTTGAATTCTGAGGCTTATATTAAAAGTGGCAGCTAACGTAAAACGAAAACTCAAAAGCATCATAATAGAGAATGTAATAGCTCTCTCGAGCTCAAACCATTTCTATCTGCACTTTTTGCTATGCTGTTTCTATACAACTGCCACAACGTTTAGTGGCCATTGTCAAATTGTGGAGTTTAAAGCAATGGTGATGACTTGACTGAAATCTCCCGGTAATCCCATGAGTCAGTAAGTCTTGGGATCCATGCCTATCCTTTTACCCCTGGTTCAGTAAAGGTATCTCATTCAGACAGCCACTCTCCCATGCGACTTGGGTAAATGTGTTTAATATCATGGAGTTCAGCAGCAGCAGAGCCATGTCTTGTTTTTAGTAATGTACATAAAGTGCACATAGTCTACTGTTCTCCTGAAAATATGGCATGAATCTTTCCCTCCTGGACCTACTGTCAATCTGTAAAATTATGTGGATAAGTTGGATGCAGGCTGTGCTAAAGCTTTATGAGGGCATGTGGTGTCTGTGTTCACATCACTAGTTCCTTGTCTGTACTGTGAGACCCGCCTTACTGAGGGATTTTCTATCTGTCTGTTTGCAGGATGACTGTTCTCTTGCTTTCTCTGTGGTACTGCAGTGATGGCGATGTGTAGTGTTTAAGCTACTGAATGGTTCAATGGTGCTGCGGTATCTGCCCCCACTGAAAAAATCAGCAATCCAGCATAATCCACTCACCCTCGCTTCCAATTGCCAGGGCTGTTTGGGGTCCCAGTCAGACTCTGATTGTACTTGAAATATATGTGTACTTCTGAAGAAAGAAAAAAACAATTGGTTCCAAAATGGCACAATCTCTGTGAAAGCTGAGAGAAGAGACCATGTGGATGCTACTTTCCATAAATCTGTGCCCTACAGTCGGATCTGAAGCCTTACCCATGGCACAGCGGGACAAGCGCGTGTGTGCTGCTCTGACTTTAATGACGCAAATGACACCCCCTGTACCCGGAGCAGCTGTCGTGACCTATACTAATCCTGCGGCATCCAAACCAGGGATGTATATGGTACCTCGCAAAAACGTGACCTTCTCACATCCTCTTAAAAACCTGCTTTTTGCTACTCCGAGTTCAGTTCCGCGTGGATTAAACCTGAACGTAATGCATGATATTCATAAGGGCCACACTGCAGAGATGAAACAACCCGCAAGAGGGGATTACGCAGCCGCCTAATCCACGGGCACAGCTGCTCACAACGCGAGCGCCGCGAAAACCTTTCCTAATAGCACCAACCGCAGGCAGCGGAAACCAAGGCCCGCACAGCGCAACCAAACAGGAAGAGCTCCAGGGTGATATCTCACACATTACACAATATCAGAAAACAATTTTCCGAGTCCTAGCTGCTTCCTTTCCCATACAATCCACATCCAATTGCACCAGGCGCACGCGGCCCGATAACACAAGGACTCATTTTGAAAGCATCATTCAGAGAGGTTGTCCAGGACAGGAAACACAGCCACATCTCCCTCCCACCTCAGAGACCAACACTGGCTCACAGTCAACAAGCGCATCACGTACAAACTCCTGATCCACACCTACAAGGCACTACACAACATAGGACCAGCATACCTCAACCACCACCTCACCTTCTACGTACCCAACAGATATCTCTGTTCTTCCCAGGACACTTGTTTTAGTTCAACTATTGTTTTGTTCAAAGGCCTCTACCCAGAGGTGAGAGCAAAGTTAATGGGTGGGGATGGGTTGAGAGGGGGAGAGACAAGACAAAAGAGATTTGTAGTTAACTTGTGAAGGCATATAGGAAAAAGCCTCACAGATGACAAAAGAGCGGGTCTGAAACTGAGCAAAATGAGAACTATCAAATCAGTAGCATGCTACTGTCCTACCAAAATATCAAGATAATTCACCTTCCACTAAAATAGTTTTTTGCCTGAATCATTATTCACTAAAAATAATGAAAGTGGAAGTTGTTCTAGGAGGAAATTCAAGAAGGTCAGGAGGATGCCTAATTATGTGACCTAGAAAGAACAGGGGTCTCTGGGATCCATGAAAAGTACTGGGAGAGGTAGATGCATGGAGAGGGGAGGACAGCAGGGTAACACAAAGCAAGCGGATTCTCTCTTGCAGTGTCAGAACAAGTCTACCAAGCCCGTTCATCTTTCACCCTCACATGTGCGAGGGCCTCTAGGTTCCGGGCCCTGACCAGACTAAGGCTTGCCCGAGTGGTGCTCATCCACCTTTGAGAGCCTGTGAGGTTGAGAGGGGGAGAGACCAGACAAAAGAGCTTAGAAGGGAAGTTAACTTGTGAAGGCATATAGAAAGGCCTTCCCGCCTCCCAGCTGACCAGACCCCCCCGCCTCCCTCCCCTTCTTAATGGCGGCCGCTGCACACTGAGAGGGCGACTCCTCTGACCTCTTGGTCAGCATCTGTTGCCCTCCCCTGTGCAGCTCCACCTGTGTTGTGCCTCTGCCACGAGCAAACTGAGAGCCTGCCTGACTCTCAGTTTGAGGTCCACACGCAGGCTCCTCTCTGGGCTTCATCCCTGGTGGCCTAGTGGGCATCTGCAAGTAAATATCTTCTATCTCACTTTACTCCTTGCTTTTACTTCTGACTTTACTTCTGTTTTTACTTCTGTTTTTATTTTCTGTCTTTTATTCAATTTTTCCCTCTTATCTCTTTCTCTCTCCTTTCACTCTCCCCACGTTTTCCCTGTGCCACTGCCGCTCCACCCACTACTTTCCTACAAGCATTTTTCCTGCCCTCCTGCCACCCAGCGGACCGGACCCTCTGCCTCCCTCCACTTCCTAATGGTGCCCGCTGCGCACTGAGAGGGCCACTCCTCTGACCTCCTGGTCAGCGTCTGTGGCCGTCCCCAGTGCAGCTCCACCTGTTGCTGCTGCTGCCTCTGCCTCGAGCGAACTGAGAGCCTGGCTGACTATCAGTTCAAGGCCCACCTCCACCTGCAGGCTCCATCCTCAGCCACATCCCTGGTGGCCAAGTGGCCATCTGCAAGTAAGTATCTTCTTCGCTCTTTACTCCTGTTTTTATTTTCTGTCTTTTATTCCATTTTTCCCTCGTCTCTCTCTCTCCTTTCACTCGCTCCGCATTTTCCCTGTAGCGCTACTGCACATGCGGCCTGCCCCCTCCCTGCGAAGCGCTTTTCCCCACCCTCCTGCCTCTCAGCTGACCAGACCTCCTTCCCCTTCTTGATGGCGGCCGCGCCACTGGTGCGCCAAAGGCAACCCCGTCTACGCCCGTCCACACCTAGAACACACCCAGTGCCAGAGACCCAAAGGCACATGCTGCAGAGTGCCCCAAGGATCATCACTCAGCCTGACGCTTTACAACATCTACCTGGCCCCGCTAGCCAAGATCATAAAACAACACGGGCAAAACAGTCTCTTATGCCGACAATACCTAACTGATCCTCTCCCTGTCCAATGACTCTGCAAAGGCTAAGAGAAAATTCCACAACGGGAGGAGAGCAGTCGCTGCCTGGATGGAAGCCAGCTGCCTCAAACTCAACTCGTACAAGACAGAGATCCTTGTAATCGGCTGCACCCCTTCCTCCTGGAACGATTCCTGGTGGCCCACCGCCCTGGGAAACAACCCCGCTCCCACGGACCATGCATACAATCTGGGCATCATCCTGGAATCCTCTCTATCCATGACCCGCCAAGTCAACTCTGTCTTATTGTCATGTTGTCACACCCTCCGACTCCTGCGAAAGATTTTCAAATGGATCTCCTCTGACACGAGGAAGACAGTCACCCACGCACTCGTCACTAGCAAACTGGACTACAGCAACGCACACTATGCCGGCATCACCAAAAAACTACAATCAAGACTACAAAGAATCCAGAACGCAGCAGCCTGGACATCCCCCGACACAGCCACATCTCCCTCCCACCTCAGAGACCAACAGTGGCTCAGAGTCAACAAGCGCATCGCATACAAACTCCTGATCCACACCTACAAGGCACTACAGAACATAGGACCGGCATACCTCAACCACCGCCTCACCTTCTACGTACCCAACAGACATCTCTGTTCTTTCCAGCCTGCCCTTGTAGCAGTTCCCAAGATCTGGAAAAGCACAGGAGGAATACCCTTCTCCTACGTCGCAGCCCGAACATGGAACACGCTACCTCTCAATCTCAGGCAGACCACATAACTGAAGCAGTTCAGGAAAGACCTGGCCCTTCGATTGAGCAGCACACCCACAAACAGCACCTTGAGACCCTACAGGTGATTAGCCGCGCTTTAAAAATCACTGTTTGATTGATTGATTGTGAGGGCCAAGGGACATGAACTGCTCGTCAAATTTTTGCTTTCTTCAATTTAGCAGGAGTAGGTTGAAACAAGGCCTTTTAAGGTTTGTGTAGTTTCTACTCAGTTTGCGAGCCTTGAATGTTCTTACGCAACCTTCCTCCTTCAGCAGTATTTGATCAGCAGTAGAAAGTATAAAGATAAAAAAATCAATAAAATAAAAGAACATGGCTACTACTTTGGTCACCGATTCCCATCCTTGCCCTTGTGGTATTTTGTTACTCATTCACCAGCATCTCTGCCCGGCGCATGTCGCTTTATGGACTACAAACCTCTAATTTTCCCCCTTTTTGACCTAAGGGCGCACAGCATGTCCCTGCACCTTTGGCTAATCTATACAGAACTTATTATAAGTATAATCTGCATGTCCATCTATGGCATACCCTCTGCTAACACCACAATAACGGCAACTTGTGGACATCATGCATGACTTGACAACACTTTTTATATAGGCTCAGGACAAAAACACCGTCCTATGCACACCCTACATAGTATAGCTTACTATACGAGTGAGTACGTCCTTCAGCGCCCCACATAAGGGTAGTGAGCACTTCACAAATGCTACAATACAGAATATAGAGAACCAGTACATGAAAGACAGGGTGGCTTAGGTAAAATTCTGATAATTGTGTTGCTGCGGATATTCCATGATGAGTAACTTAAAATGATCTGAAGGAACATGTTGTTACAGTGCTGAGGTAAACATGGATAACAATCCCTCTCCAGAGTCACTTGGTTCAATTACATTTCCAGATAATATTTGGTCAGACATAGGTGGACGAAACAGCTCCAGCCACTGTGTGTTCTCATTTTGAAATGAGAATTTGTATATCTTTGACAATGTCCCTTAGGAAGTCAGAGCACATTACAAACATTAAAATTGTGGTACAAAGAAGCAACCATTCTATACTTTACAGAGGCAAAAAGAAGTGTTAGTTACATCTGCCCCATTTCTGAGGAGCTACATTTCAGCCATCAACAAAGTCAAGAGTTGGCGCCTCGTCATATCACATACTAATTAATCTAATCAGAGAGGTGCTGGCGTTGTTTTTTGAAGAGGCAGAGTACCATTCTCAGTGATATTGTAACTCAGAGTGGTGAGAGGGAGTGGTAAGACGAGGGCTGCTGTTTGCACAGTGGCCCTACCCCTCCTTAACAATAATAATTTTTGAGTCTCACTGGTCTGAATTCCCTTCTCACAACCCCATTTGCCACAGCCTGAAGTTTAAGTAAAGTTTATCTGTTTCAGTTAATCGCCATGGCACTCTCACCGCCGTTAAGTTTCCATCTGCCCACCATGAGAGGCATCTTCAGTTTTGCCTAAGTGGCACAGATGTTCCAATTACTGGATTGTATAACTTAAACCATAGTAATTTTTTATTTCTCAAATGATCTTGCTTGTACTCCTACCGAAGATGCTTGTACCTGTTAACTCTTACTGGAGCCGATTCCTTGTTTTATAGTTGCTAATAAAGGGTAGATTATACACAGCTTTCTTAGATACAATGGGTTTTGAGTTCAGAACTGAAACTGTTATCCATCTGAGAGGCTGAATACTGAAACTGTAATCCAGGCTGTTGTTATTTATATCTTGGATGGATTATGGAAATGTTTTATATCTGGGAGCAACTAAAGCTGCAGCTAAAGATTATCCAGAATATGGCGGCTCGCCTTCTGGAGCGCTGTCCAAGTGTACCCATATCCATGCTACCCTAGGGTTCTTCACTGGACTCCAGTGGACAAACGCATCCAGTCCAGAGCTCTTTGCGCGGCCTAAAGAGCACTGACGGGGAGTCCCCCTCTGCCACATCATCTCTCTATGTCGTCCCGCTAGAAGTCTTCAGTCCTCCTAGCGTCTCCTTGCCCAAGTTTCAAGAGTAAAGTGGGTCAGGGTTGCAAAATACTGGTTTAAGTACATAGCCCCAAAACTGTGGAATTCTCTTCCTCCCCAGTTCCAGCCTTTCCCTACAAAGACTGAATTTAACAAACTTCTGAAAATATGGCTTTTCTAAAAAAATAGGCTGTTAGGTGTTTTTACAAAAGATTACTGGGCGGCTACACAGGTCTGTTTTCTGCTCTTTTGTTTTAGGCTGGGAAGCCCTGGCTGGGTAGCCATGCGCTCTACAAATTCCATAAATAAAATGTAAATAATATTGGTGCTTTCCCTGCACCAATTGCCTTCTACCTGTTAGCACAATTCTCTGAAGACCTGCACGGACGGGAAAAGAAGCCCCACAGAGCTGCTGTCAGGGCATCGCCCAGCTCTTTGCTCTCAACGTGAGAGGAGGGAAGTCAGGCTTTGGGTTGGGAGAGGCTGGGAATGTGCAGGGGAGGGGGTGGTAGGACACCAGGTTATTTAGGTTTCATTTAGGGCAGGGGGCAAGTTTGGCATAGGGTGGTATGAGTGGGCAGGAGACTAAATATGTTTTTAAGTCACTATATTTAAAGAGCAGAAGGTGGCATGAGTGTGGTTCTCAGTGTGACTCATTAGTGTGAATAGCAGATTTTACTTCTGCAATATCACAGCAGCAGTCAGTAACAAAAGTTGTTTCTCTCTGTGTCTACATCATAAAGGAATTTAAGGCCGTCCGGACTGGACTGGCTGATAGTCTCAGTGCAGTGCTGGCTATGGCAGTATTCCATGAGGGAGAATACGGGAAGCCATCGAGGTTGGTGGGGTCGGATGGAAGGATAACAGTTTTTTCTCATTGGAGACAGGGAGGAAAGGTAATGGTATGTATGGCTCCCACATTGCTCCTCTGCCCCTGAATAGCAGACACAAGCAGGGGCAGATGATTTTTATTTCTGTTTGGTGGGGAGGGGAGGGTGGCATACAATTAGAGACACGTAAAAAGTGAATAACATTAATGTTTTTCACTTCAGGGTTCTGAGAGACATTATAGAGAATTTAATCTTGCTTTCGTTGTCCATCCAATGTCACTCAGAACCACTCAGGAAAAAACATTTCCATTATTCACTGCCACCCATGTATAACTCTATATTTTGTATGTGGCTTCCAATGAAAGGCTTTAACATAATTAACAGCAGTGAGTTATTCACTGCAGAGACGCCCCAGCACTGGTTAGCCACTGTTGTGAATCACACGCGGTAAGGTCCTGCTTCTCTTTGTTCCGTCGCCTCACCTCCTGGGTCTTGAGAGTGGTGGTGGAGAAAGTTTTGCTGAGGGTGGTGGGGGGTGGTTCACAGGACACCTGTTTTGTGTTTTTAATATTTATTTGGAGATGGGTGAGGGAAGTTTCTTTCAGAACATAAGGAGGTGTGTGCCAGTTATTTATTTTTTAATTTGGGTGGGGGAAGGAAGCTATATGCAAAAGGGGTGTGTGGGCAGATGGCTGAAGGCCTTTTAAAAAAAAAAAAATTAACATAAAATGTCCTTTTTTCGAGGGCAGTGGGGTTGTATGGCTAAATTGCAGTTTATTTTTTCCAAAAGTCCATACGGCTTCCCAATTAGTCCTCTGCCCCTGCCTATATGTTGAAAGCAGGGGCAGATTCTTTTTTTGGTGGAGTGTGGGGTCCATACACAGAGTAAAATTGTAGATGGATAAAATGAGAATTATGGGGATGTTTTTTTATCATGCTAATCTCGGAGGGAGCCCCTTTACCAACTCAATAAACCCACTATGGACAGATTAAAAAACAGTTTTCAAAACAATCTCCGCTCAACTAGTGGTAGCTATGGCACAAGCATCAGGTAATGCACATGTAAGTATGTACTAAATTCAAACAGTACCAACAATTTCGAAGTAATGGATGAAAAACAATAATATTCTCGAACCAATTTAGAAACAATCAATAAGCAAAAATACCCTTAGAATACCAATATAGGTTACAAGGAACCGGACATATGAATTTTTCAAGTTTTCTCTCACAAACTGACTTTTAACTACTGGAAAGCTTCTTCTGGTAAGTCCTGCAGCCATTAGTTCCTCTGGGCAGGCTGCTGGGCTTGGGTTCGCTCTCTACAGTCAAGTAACCTGCAGGGTCTAGTCCTCTTCAGTCAAGCAGGCCCTCTTTCTGTTATTTGTGTCCCTGAAGCAGGCGAACATGACTCCAACCACTTGACCGTGTCTGAGGGTACCAATAGGATTCATAAGTCCTCGGTTCCTTGTGTGAATAATATTCTACCAGGAGTCAGGATTCTTCTTCTACCAGGAGTCAGGATTCTTCTTCCAGCAGGGTCAGGAATGGTCTGAGGAGGTGCTGGCGGAGGGGCCATATTTATCCTGTGCACTAGCCAGTGACTGGTGAAATTCTACCACCCAATTCAAACAATTTTTCACCCGCACCTTCCCTGGAGCGCCTCCTCTTTGCCTTACTGTAAAATTACACAGGCACCCCTATTTCAAGGTGGCAGGAACCAGCTACCACTATGTAGGCCTGTCTTGAGTTTCTTGGACCCTCCCTTACCAGATAAAGTCATACTGGTTTTCCCTACTACTGGGACTATACCCTGGTTGTCTAGGAGGGTCCTGGGGATGAGTAGGAGAAACCCTCCTTGACATCTTCAAGTCAAAAGAGATAGTGCTGAAGCAGCCCTTTGTTCTGCCAATTGTTCCTGTCACCTCCCAGATAGCTAATTCATGCTAAATTATCCACAATTGATACCCATTGGTCTTTCATGAGCTCACAGGAAGGCCACTGTTCTCTGATCAAAGTTCATTATCTCTTCCAGCCAAGGATACACATTCCAGCTCTGCAGGTGTGATAAGTGGTAGAATTGGTCTCAAGACAGTTCTGGATCATGCAACCTAAAGTACATTTTTACAAGGTTACTTTTTTGAGTCACCAATAAATCAGATTTTAAAAACTATGTAGGAAATAACTTTCAAGCATTTTTCTAGCCTGTTCCTAAGCGGAGGTGGAAAATAAAAAACGTAATCCCACTTAGGTCTATTAGTGAAAAGGCTAGGCTAGCCTAGCCTACATGGTGAAATAACATTTGGATTATTTCAGTATGGTGGCACACTAACTCCAATATGTAGTCTGCCATATGTTTATGTATTAGCACCCTGCCCCGTAAGCATACAAGACACACTTTAGCAGTGGTAAGAATATATAGGCTTTTCCTACTTAGCACAGACAATTGTTTCCTGCTTGCATCACTACAATGCATTAAAAATACAAGCTATGGAGGCGTGGAAAAAGCAGACAGCGCTCTCGATCACTCAGTGGCATGCAAGACTTTGGCAGGCCCTAACCAGGGAACAACTGGAAGATATTCAAAGGGATCAGTTAAAAAACTTTGAATACCAATGGGGCCCACTGGTGTCCTTTCTCTCTAGAGGCCTTCCTCTCGTGGCCTGCCCAACTCGTACCAGTGCACTCCACCTTTTTCAGATACAGAATTATCTGTGACCCATGAGGTCCTGAGCCTCCAAACAAGGAGAACATGACCTACACAAAATCTGTACTTGGTGCTTACTGAAAGATGGTAATAGCTCATACTCATGGTGTGTAACATGTTATCTCTAGTTCTTGTTTATGTCTGTAAAGAATGTTCTTTCTGTTTTCCCTCCCCTCAATGTAATGACCCAGTATGAATATTTGCTGTAGCTTTTACAACTGACACTGAATTGTTGTGGAAACTGTAACCAACGTTAGCACTATATTTTAAGACTACTGTCAATTTTTCTGATATGGTCTATTGTTCTTTGATATATGACAAAACTTTAATATAGAAAGTTTGACTAAAAGTACAGCCTAGCCACAGCATAGGCACATTCCTGACAGAAATATACTTTTGTTATATATACACGAAGGGGTAAATAGACAGTGAACATTCCAGGCCATGACTGCAGTTAAGGTACCATTTACAATGGACTTACAGGGAAAGTATACCACAAAGGGAGTTCTAATGTAATCTAACTTTTTGGAAGCAAAGCATATGCGCTTTATGACTGTTTAGCACTGGTTAAGCGTGCAGAGTTCTCAAGCTAGTAAATTTAGCCATGAAAAAACTGAAGTACCATGAAAAACATGGGCAGGAAGTTATCTACTTATCTATCTACTATGCTGTAAATGCTAAGGGTCACTTCACAGAATTCATACCCTGTCACTCATGCAGTAGATCACTTTCTAGAGTTCCTAAAGTCCTGTGGTAGAGAAGTTCAAAGACAAAAATGTGGGACACTGTCAATGTTATCCAACCAGTTGTGGTTCAAATCAACCTTTCAAATTAGCAAATTCCATTTTATCTTATCCAAGAATTTCAGGCTTAATAAGCAAAATCCTGAGGGGCTTTGCAAAATGTACACAACTTGCTCTTTGAAAGAAAGAAAACAATAACAAAAATATCCCACAGGCACCCTTGTGTGAAGCTAGAGGTGGGTAAGACACTAAAAGCTCAAGCCAGACTCCAGTCAGATGCCTGGCTCCGGCTCAGCTTCAGGTCCTCTGGGAACCAGAGGCTCAAACCGAGCTTTCACAGGGGGCAAGCGGCTCAGTGGCTATAGTTGCCGACCATGTAACACTGGGAACCATGTTCAATATCTGGCAAATCTACCTATGGCAATAAAAAGAATTTGTAATTTAGTCTGTGTCTCTTGTAGAGCACTCTTATGTTTTTGGGCAAGGTTAGCGGGATGTAAAACTGACAAAAATAAAATGCGGATTCTGCCTCTCACCCACGCTCTAATCTCATCCTTCAAGAATTAGGGACATAGCATTAACCTTTGACATGAACTTGAGATATCCAATTAGTGGCTGAATAGCACAGTATGGAATTGGAAAATCTGGGATTAATCCCAGCTTCCTTGCTTGACTAAAGTGTGTGATCCCAGGCACATACTTTATTTCACAGAGCCTTCTTTTTGTTCCTTATCATATAGCGCCTTCAAATAGGGGAGTTCAGGATGTGTGCTGTACAAAAACCTCTCGTGTTTGTACTGATCTAAAATATTGCTCAATCAGGACAGAAGCGTTTCTCAGTTTGTGTTGAAAAAAACTCTTAACACATACTTAATGTCTACTGATATAATGTGATGTGTTAGGGTGAAAAGCTTCTGTGTGTTAAAGAAATCCACTTTTTTATTTATTTTAAAAGCATCATGTTATATTATAACTATTTGTGTTGCATAACTGACGTGACAAATATTTTCAGAACTCAGCTCGTGCATGGATCAAATCCATGTCTCTTCTTTGCTTTCTCTCTTTATTTGTTGACTCACCCACCTCCATGTGAAGTTCTAAACATTCAGCCTTTTCTGCGTTTTTTTGATTTTCACTTCCACTACGAGAAGCCACATAATACTGCCACATCCAAAATCTGCCGCTATTTAATCAGACAACACCACCCAATATTGTACAAATGAGACTATTTGACCGTGGCCTGGTGTTAGAAATGGGGTCTTTGGTTGGCAGTCAGGTTACCCCCTGTCCAAACAAGGACCCTCACTCTATTCAGGGTAAGTCACACACAATCCAAATTATCCTGTGCCCACCCTCTGGTAGATTGGCACTGAGCAGTCCGGCTTAACTTAGAAGGCAATGTATAAAGTATTTGTGCAATAAATCATACAATAACACCATATAGCACCACAAAAATACACCACACAGTGTTTAGAAAAATATATAATATTTATCTGGAAAATGCAGGTCAAAACGATTAAAATGCAATAAGTATATGTTGAGATATCACTGTAAAAGTGTTCTAAAGTGTCTTTAGTCCTTTAAAAGCATCAAAGTCTCTTTCAAGCACAAAGTACCTGGCTCACATCAAAAACTCTGAAAAGAACCGCAGAGGAGGAGATGCGTGGAAACAAAGGGGTGTGCGTCGATTTCTCAGGCCGCACACGGCAATGTCATTTAGTTTTCACGCAGGGACAGCTGTGCGTCGATTTCTGGTGCACGGTCGCAGATCCTCTTCGGGTTGCGTGATTTTTGGAAACCCCGGGGGCGATGCGTGGATTTCCTGCGCTGGCAGGGCAAAGTCACAGGAGCTGCGTCTATTCGGTGGGCGTTACGTCGAATTTTCTACTGCACAGCAGGCGCTGCGTCAATTCCTCTCTGGAAGTCAGGCTGCGTCGTTCCGGCTCGGCTGTGCGTAGATCCAGTGGGCTGTGCGTCGAATTTCCGGTCGCTACGCTGGCGCTTCGTCAATCTTCTCGATGGGAAGTCGGGCTGCGTTGTTCTGGTTCAGCGTGCAGTGAATTTTTCACCGCGATGCAGGCTGTGCGTCCAATTTCACTGCACAACGAGTCCTTCTTGTAGAGATGAAGTCTTTTTGGTCCTGAGACTTTAGGGAACAGGAGGCAAGCTCTATCCAAGCCCTTGGAGAGCACTTCTTCATTACAGCCAGAGAGCAGCAAGGCAGCAGGGCAACAGCAAGGCAGCAGTCCTTCTTAGAAAGCAGACAGGTGAGTCCTTTGGGCAGCCAGGCAGTTCTTCTTGGCAGGATGCAGGTTCTGGTTCAAGTTTCTTCTCCAGGAAGTGTCTGAGTTGGTAGGGGCAGAGGCCCTGTTTAAATACCCAAATGTGCCTTTGAAGTGGGGGAGACTTCAGAGAGTGGCTTAGAAGTGCACACGGTCCCCTTTCAGTTCAATTCTGTCTGCCAGGGTCCCAGTAGGGGTGTGGATGTCCTTTGTGTGAGGGCAGGCTACTGTCCTTTGATATGCAAGTGTCAGGCCCTCCACCCTCCCAGCCCAGGAAGACCCATTCAAAATGCAGATGTATGCAAGTGAGGCTGAGTATCCTGTGTTTGGGGTGTATCTGGGTGAATGCAGAAGGGAGCGGTCAACTAAGCCCAGCCAGACGTGGATTGTAAGGCACAGAAGGATTTAATTGCAGAGAAATGCTAACTTTCTAAAAGTGGCATTTCTAAAATAGTAATATTAAATCCAACTTCACCAGTCAGCAGGATTTTGTATCACCATTCTGACCATTCTAAATATGACCTTCCTACTCTTTTCAGATCAGCAGCTACCACTCAAACAATGTATGAGGGCAGCCCCAATGGTAGCCTATGAAGGGAGCAGGCCTCACAGCAGTGTAAAAACGATTTTAGGAGTTTTACACTACCAGGACAGGTAAACTACATAGGTACATGTCCTGCCTTTTGCCTACACAGCACCCAGCCCTAGGAGTTACCCAATGCACACCTTAGGGGTGACATATATAGAAAAAGCAGAGTTTTAGGCTTGGCAAGTACTTTTAAATGCCAAGTCGAATTAGGAGTGAAACTGCACACAAAGGGCTTGCAATGGCAGGCCTGAGACAAGGTTAAGGGGCTACTTAAGTGGGTGGCACAATCAGTGCTGCAGGCCCACTAGTAGCATTTAATCTACAGGCCCTGGGCACACACAGGGCACTCTATTAGGGACTGATAAGTAAATTAAATAGTCCAACTGGGTATGATCCAATTTTACCATGTTTAAAGGGAGAGAGCATATGCACTTTAGCACTGGTTAGCAGTGGTAAAGTGTGCAGTCTGAAAACCAGCAAAAACAGTATCTAAAAAGTGGAGGAAGGCAGGCAAAAGGTTAGGGCTGACCACCTTAAGGCTCTCAGGTCTAACAACTAGTAGTAACCATACCTGCTAGTCTGTACTTCAAGATAACATTTTGCGCAACTAAAAATATAAAATCATTCTCCCCAGTGGTAATCACTATTGGTTCCAAAATGTAAGGTATCAATATCGTCTTAATGAAATTGATGAACCGGGAATTCATTTAGAAAGAACATATTTTACACATACCTTTAACAAGGCTAAAAACTGCTATCTTTAATTCAATCAGTGAACCAATGTCAACACAGAACATCATATCTAGAACTGGCCTCAACAGAAATTAAGTTTTGATGAGCCCACTTGGGGCCCCTGGCTGGATATTAAACCAAACCTCAGCCGAGGATAGTGTATGTACCTGATAACAAATCTCAGTGGCAAGATCTATTTTTCCAGAAAGGAAGTAGAGCAACCAAGCAGGTGGTAACAGACTTCTGTTCTACAGTATCAGCAACATTTCTTTTAAAGTTGGATAGAAAAGGGGGGCAGTGAGAATACATATGCTTGCAAAGTGAGAGGCTCTTGGAAATGGCCCTCTCTACAGGGTCACTCCAAACCTTTTGCCTTCCTCCTCCTACTTTTTGCTGGATTTTTGCTTGGTTGGCCTAATGACCCTGTGCATTTTACTGCTGCTAACCAGTGCTAAAGTGCTCTCTTCATACAACATGGTTTAATATTGGCACCTGATTAGCAAATTTAATTTGCATGCAAGTCCCTCTTAGAGTGGTATACCATATACCCAGGGCCTGTAAATTAAATGCTACCCATAGGCCTTCAGCACTTATTGTGCCACCCAATTCAGTAGCATTTTAAAATATGTCCCAAGACTGCCATTGAAGCCTGAAGGCAGTGTCCAACTTGACATTTTAAACTCCTTGCAAAGCAAACTCTCCTTTTATTATATACAAGTCACCCCTCAGGTAGGCCCTAGGTAGCCCATAGGGAACAGTGCTGTGTAATTAAAAGATAGGATAAGTACCTTTAAGTTTTACATGTCCTAGTAGTGAAATGCTACTAAATTCGTTTTTTCACTACTGTGAGGCCTATCCCTGCATTGGGGATTCCTTATTACATTTAATAAGCTGTAATTCCTACATCAGCGGAGGTAGATGTGTCATGTTTGGTACCTATGAACTTGTAATGATAAACTCTCTTTAATGGTAAAGTCACATTTGTCATTACAAGGTTGAAAAAGGCACATTTAAAAAGTTGGCATTTTCCTACCCTTAGCCCTCTGTGCCTGCACCTTGCCTTAAGTCACATTACTGGTTGTAACGAACAGTTTAGAATTGATGAATTCACCCTAGACAGTCACACAATAGTGGGATTAACGGGGCCAGAATGACCTTTACACTGGCAGGATTTGGGGGAAGGGGCTGAGCACAGCCCAACTTACACTTGAAGAGGCTGGGATCTGCCACCAATGCAGGCATAATGAACCTGTATTGTTAGTGAAGCCAACTAGGAGTAAAGGCAGGGGAAGAACTTTAAAGAACCCTACTGGAAACTTCTCCAAACGTCTGGGAGGAGAGCACAAGGGTATAAAAATGGGGCTCTCAGACCCACTCTTTAGTTCACTATTGGACCTTCAGAAGGACTGTCAAAGGACTGTCTGCTGCTGTGTCTTGCTGTGCACTCTACCAGACTGATGCTGTACCTAGTAGGACAGCTTTGCTGCCTGGAGCCTGCTTTGAACCCTCAAAGGCCAGTCCTGCTGGTAAACCTTGCATCTTCAACTGCACACAGGACTTCCAGAAGTGATTCCAAGGACTAGTTTGTTGGCCTCCTGTTCAGAGCCACAGGACAAAACAGGCTCCCACCATCTTGAACCCACACCTGGACGCAGCCTGAGTGAGTCCTGAACCCCAAAGATGTCTCCATATAGTCTTGGACCCATGGTTGTGATGTTAAAGGTGACCAGATATCCGCAGTCGGTGCTTTTATCTTTTATTTTGAATCTAAAACTTTAAAAATGTATGCCTTCATGTGTACTAATTGGACTTTGGTTGTTTTGGTGTCAAATGATTTATTACAATTTTTTCAAAATTGGTTTGCGATTTGTGTGTTGTGGTTTCACTGTGAGCAGCATAAATACTTCACATATTGCCTCCAAGTTTAGCCTGTTTTTTGTGCCAACCTACCAAAGGTCAAGCACAGGTTAAATGTCAAGCAGTCAGTATAGTTTGGTGTCTGTAGAGTCTAGGAAGAACAGAGTACAGTACACAGACTCAGCCCGTTCTAAGCCTTGTGCCTGGCTATGTACTGGAAGGGGGAGGGAGCTTCAAGACTCTCCAGTGATGGAGTTTGGACGTCATAAGGAAAGTAACGTTCTTCATTATATTCACCGAAGTACTATAGCAAGCTAGTCTGACTGTGGCCCAGCTGATACTGCAAAGAACCACAATTGTTTATTATTAAGTAATATGAATGGTTTTAGGGGCCCATGTTAATGGCTAGTCCTGCTGACATTCACTGAAATTGTATTTTAGTGTTACCTATCTAAAATATTTTCACCCTTTATAAACTTGCTTTGGTTCCTACGTTCTTTATTAGTTTAACAAATTGTTACTGGAGTATTGTCCCTACACAGGGCTTCCTTTAACACCTCTTGGAAAACATTTCATGAACTCACCCAATGCTACAACAGCTGGGACTACATACTATGAGGGGTACGTTGGTGTGTCTCAGTCAGAACCACCTGTTAACTGTGCACACTTTGCAAGGTAAGTATTACATTATTATGTCACTCCTCTCTTCATTCCCCAAGGTCAGTTAGTTACATTTAATCAGCTCTACAAATTATCCAAAGGGGTGTGATATATAGTTACATCTCATCCAGCTCAGCATTACAGATTCATTTTCACCTTTTAATTTAAAATATAATAAAACCCAGGCACAAAGAAGAAAACTTGGGATTCGGATTTATAGCCAATGGTATATACTGCTATAAGAAAAACAAAAAAAGTTCTTCACTCTGTCATATTAGCTTCTTTGCCTTTAAGTAATGGTCACCTGTTTGGGCCGATATGCCACAGCTACATGTACACTTCATAGACAATCCGTAATCCTCACTGCCACTACGGTCCAAACTCCGACGATTTATGATTCTTCTCAGACATCTGGAGACTGATCGATGGGCTGGGCCTGGGTGCGGTGATCTGGGGAAGGATGGGGGTGGGGATGACCTCAACGTGCCCTACAGGATAAACTGGATAGATTAGGATCATCCAGGAGGCCAAATTTCTGAGCGACACAAGCCTTTTTAACAATTCTCCTAGACCATGGCTTGATAGACATCTGGATACACACGTAAACAGCAAAATGTGAGGGTTCTTGGTCTAGAAACGACTACTGGCTAGTCTCTTGGGTTGACTGCACGCAGACTGTGGAGGTTTCACACCTACCTTGAACCCTCTCCGATAATGCATCTGTGTGCCTAACGCTGTCCATTCCCTCTGCCACACCCCAGGCCGTCTCTTGGCACCTGCCGCTGGAAGCACTCTGTGACAGTGTTCCGTGAAGTCATCCAAAAAGAGATAACTCAATACTTTATACACTATGTAGGGTTAGTACAATCGCTCACTTGTGCGACTCATACAGACCCCGTCCCTGGTAAATGTGGACAAGATCTTTGCAAAGTTACTAGCCAACTGGCTACCATCACTCCTGCCCAAATAAATCCACCCAGGCCAATATTATGGATTTAGCCCCAGACGGTCCAGGTTCACAACCTCTGCACCATATTTGCATGTATGCACCATCTAGATCGGCAGATGAAAGCTGTGGCTGCCCTTCTGGATGCCAACATGGCATTCAACACAATAGAATGGACCAACCTGTTTCTGCTGCTCTCTCGCATTGGCAGTAGTTCACGCTTCCTTCGACAAATACAACTTCTCTGCACTCATCCTACAGCCAGGATTAAATTGAACAGCATGATATGTGATTCCTTTCAGATTAAGTGTGGTATTTGTAATAGCAATGGAACCCCTGGCAGTGCCCCTCCGTAAGCACCATGCACACTGAGGCGATGGCTTTGCCTTCTTTGGCCTGGTGGTTTCCATGTATTCTGACTGTCACGTTATATATTCGGGATCAGCAGGTCAACCTAGGCTTTATCACACAAGAGGTGATCCGCTTTGGCGGCACCCTGGGCATCCAGATCAAGTGGTCCAAATCCATCTTGTTCCTGCTCACGGATAGCACGCTTCCATTCACAACAGAATTTCCCATAGCCTGGGCTACAAAACCAGTTTTTTTATTTAGGCATTTGGCTTAACCACGACATCAACAAAGTCTGGACAGCGAATCTCAGTCGCACCTTCACCTGGCTGGAGAATAGAATGACCTTGTGGTACAGACTCTGCCTGCCTCTGGCAGGCCAAATCGCTATAGCTAAATTGATTATCTCGCCAAAATTCCTTTACTTATTCCTCATTTTCCCTATTCCCCCAACTGCCTCATTTTTCTAAAAACTGCGCTCTGTCCTAATAACCTTGGTGTGGGCCAGCAAGCAACCTCAGGTAAAACAGGAACTACTAACTTCCACCGAACCAGAGGGACTTGACACACCAGATATGCAACTATAAAGTCCTATGCACCCAGGCCTTCCATTTACATTATTGGGTTAACCCCACATCATTCAAACCCAACGTGACTATGAAAATGGCCCAGGCAGCACAATGGCCCATCTTCACAGCATTGTACGCACACTACAATCCACCAAGGTATGACATTATCACGGTGGAGATGGTTAGGTGGGCATTGGAGGGCTTGAGGATGCGCATGTGTCCCGTGTCTCTATCCTCCCTCCATTCCAATCTGTAATACCACAAATATCACACCTTTACAAGACAGAGGCACAGAGATCAGAGCTCTCAACCGCAGCCTTGTCACCTTCAGGGACCTGTACCACAAAGATAGCTTAATTTTGCCTCCCGGCCCAGATGCCATGCCACCCTATACCATGCTTGACACTTTGCTATATTACCAAATTAGATCATCCTGCCACCCCATACATGACACATTCCTGACCCCCCTCCTACACTTCCCGCCTTGGAGCACATCCTCACTATTCCATCACCACACAAAGTGATCACCTGCCTCTACACCAGTATGCAGAACTCTTCACCTCTTACCGTTACTGCAGCGCGAGTGGCCTGGGCAGAAGAAACGTATCTCTATCACAGACGATCAGTGGGCCTGCTCCTGCGGTCAACTACAGGCACTCTCTCCTAACTACCTGCTGTGCCTCGTTCATTTGACGTTCCTTCACCATATATATCACTCCTCAGTCTGTTACGTATGGGCCTGGTTACGGATCCACACTGGCTTAGGCACAGATCGCCCAAGGCCACCTTCATACACCTGACGTGGCAATGCCTGAGCATCGCAATATACTGAGAGAAGATGCACTCCACAATACAAGACATTACCGGACACAAACTCCCCTGGGTCCACTAGTTGGTGTACTGGGTTATGTTAAAAATGTCCCATCTGATATCAGCTGAGTCACTGCAATGCTGTTGCTGCTGGCCACGAAGAGATGGGCAATACACTGGGGCTGCCAGCCAATTCCCACCATCAAAGCGTGGCTCAGTAACGCAGTCTACTTCCAAAAACAACTTGTTCATCACTAGGAACTCATGCCCCCTCACTCGTGCCCCAAGGACATATGGGGACCTCTTCAGGAATATCTCCGTCAACACGAATCCCCAACCCGTTCCCCCATACTCGCACACTCACAAAGCAGCCCACCAACAAACATAAGCCACCAGGCGTCATTTCAATTGCCTGTGTGTTAATCACAAAGCACAGACACATCTTCTCGTCGTATACCACTCGCAATGGAGGTCCTCTCAAACTCCTGCAATAGGTCACATGTAACTTATTATAATCTATATGAAATATCACTGAACCCCTAAAGATTTGATCATGTTTTGCATATGTTAATTTTAGTCAAGGATGTACTTCTTGCATTGAGTCCCATGAATACTGTTCGACGGCAAATGTACTAAGGATGAGATGCCATTCCCCTCTTCCCTATTTTCCCTCGCTTCTCCTTCTCCTCCTCCATTAGCTTCTTCTCGATTCAAAGTCCATTCCTACTAAACTAACAATGGAGCTTTATCTAGTCCAATTGTTGTTGGCTGTTAATAAAATGAGTTCTGATCAAGAATTGTGTTTATACAAAGCAATGTCCTTCCATATCTCATAAAATGATGCACCCAATAGGCTTAGCTACTTTTTACCGCATTTTTTAAACATCCAAACAAACACAGCCTTTAGTAAAAAGATAATAAAACTCCATCATACTAAAATGGTGTTCCACTGTTTGCTCTAGCAATGTACTGGCATATTTTAACATCATGCTGAAACGTGCAGGAATGAAAATGCATTGTAAAGTAATGCCCCAACAAAAATGTTTAATGACCCTGCTAGATGCCAACCACCTAAAACAGGTTTTGGGGTATGAAGAACAAAGTCATTGAATGATAGTGAAGGAGGCAAAAAAAATTGGGAGAAACAAAATCTTAAGTTATTTTCTGTTTTCTTAAGGCGTTGTGTTCACAAGACAAGTGGCAGATTTCACCCCAAAGTTCATAAAATGAGCAATGCGCCCTTAGCAGTGAGAAAGAATTCGAGGGACGAATTAGAGACATTATGGCTGGAAGGAATTTTTAAGCATACACAATCCTGAGAATGGTTGTCTCATTCAGGTTTAGCACAAACCCAAATGTAAAAGTGAAACTCTGTATTGACATGAGAGATGTGAACAAATGCGTGTGGGTGGACCGTCATCCACTGCCCAATACTGGTGATGAGATACTGATGCCTATCTGGGGCACTATGATTTTTACAATTCTGGATTTGCTGTCAGCTTATCACTAAATTGGGCTGCATGACTAGTCAAAACCATTAACATGTTTCAAACGCCTGAAGGTCGTTTAAGTTCTTATTGGATGTCATTAAGCTTGATGTCAGCATCCGATGCATTTCAAAGGACAACCAATTAGTGGTTCAGGAATGTAAACAATGCTGATTATTTTCAAGACAATAGTTTGGTTTTCGGAGACGCAAATCTGCATCAATTCTGGAATAAATTGGATAGACCATCACCAAGACAAGTGCACAACTGGTGTGAAAAATGTTGATAATTTTGTTCAGGGCATTAGACAGAATGGAGGTGCCCTCATGAAAAGTCTGGTAACCGCCATCAAGAATGCTCCACGCCCAAGATAAGATCAGTTAAAATCTTTTTGGGTCTAGTTTAATTTCATGCATAAGATTGATGACATGACAATAAAGATGCATGACTATAAAGATGCATGCACTGTAAAAGAAATACATGCACTGTTAAAGAAAAACACCAGGTATGACCGAATTGCCAAATATCATGTTGAATTTGAGTAACAAAAGGAGCAAACAAACAATGGCTCAGCATAAAAACTGTTAGATCCCACATACAAATCAGTAGTAATGTGAATAGCAGTATCTTGGATGGTGTCATCAATGATGTCATTTGGGATGCCATTAATGATGTCATTTAACATGTCAATAGTTTCAAGAGTGATGGAATACATGAGGAGAGGACAAAAAACAGGGCATGAAAGAGGCACAAGTTATAGTTATTTACCTGTTATAAATGAATAAATTAAGTGCTTTTTCGCTTTCTAAACGTTAGTTCTTATCTTATTTCAACACCTAGTGATAACATTACTTTAATCTATTGGGTGTCCCGCTCCTTCCATTGACACCCAAACTTTATATCCACTTTGGGGGCTGTGGGGATCCTCAAGGCCCCACATCCTCTCAGCTAGCACCCACTGCTGGTGCGGGGAGGAACCACCCATTTGTCTTTTACATGGATGCCCCGGCACCCACCCGCGACACCCACACCTTTTTTTTAATTTATTTTTAACCAATTAGGGGCAGTGGAGGGAGCCCCACAAAGCCGGCTCTCCAGCCAACATTCATTCTGAGTGCACCAGGAGCCAGCTCCATTGCTTTGCTCCCACCTGGGCGGGAGCATCTCTTTTTCTCTGCTCCTGCCAGGTGGGAGGAAAACTGCTCTCCCTATCCGCATCTCCTGGGTAGGGAACAGCAGTGTCCCGGGCGATGGGTTCCCGAGGACACTGCTGCATCAGGCCACGAGAGATGGGTTCCACCCCCGACTCCTCTGGGCGCTGATCCACACAGGGGCCTTAAAATTAAAAAGTGCAAGAGACCACCTTTTTTGGTTCCGAAAATTGAAGCCACAAATCTGTGGAACCGGTAAAACAATAAATTGTGTATTTGCTCCAGTTGAGATGGTGGGGGGGTGTGGATCTCAGGGATCCCCTCACCAAGCTTAGGGGGCAGAGTATCCTGCCCCCCCTAATTTTTAAGTCTTTTCCTAGGACAGGGTCTGAGTCCCTGAGTCTTAAAATGGCTGCCATCACACCTTTGTTGATGGTGGCAGCCAATCAGATCTTATCTTCAGATCTGTGGAATCCACAGATCCTCAGCAGCATAATATAATAATAATAATTTCTCAAACACTGCTAAACGGATTTACACCAAATGACAAAGAGTAATTTTTTTGTTTAGATCAAGATTTAGCTTTCTGCCAAAGTTGCTTGACGGTTCAGCCTGAAACTTAAAAGGAATAGGGTGAGGTGGATGAGACTTTTTGAGGGGAAAGTTTTGTTAAGATTTGTCAAACGGTGGGGCGGTAAAGTTAATGGCAAATCAAAAAAATCCATTTACTATGGAAATGTGGTTCTAACCATAAGTACCCAGTGGAGCCCGTCAATATACATATCTAGTCACTGAAATAAAAAACAAAGGTTAAAGTGGAGCTCTATGTAGGTCAACAAATAATACAATATTTTCTGTTTCTAAGCCAAAACAGAACACACGCGTAACTGATCTAAGTGTAAATCACACTGCTAGGAACTTCATAGACGCTGACTGATATCATAAGCAGAGCAACATAGTGGTGCAAGTTATGCATAGATCAGTTACATGTAACTGGTGAATTCAGGTGAATTTCTGTGTTTTTTTTTTTTTTTTTTAAACTGTAGGTTTTTTACTATGACTAAGAAAAGACCTGTGGATAACTCCAATTTAACCTTTGTTTTTTTTCAGTGAATTTCCATTTTTTTTAACATAATATCTTATTACGGTATGTCTGGGTCACGGGGTTGGGCGCAAAGCCTGACCGGCAGTCTAACCCTGCAACCACCCTCCCACAGACGGCCAACCATCTGCTGTGCACATTCTTTGCCGTGTGCAGCGTGGGATTGATCACAGGACATGGCCTGCGGTGGGGTCCCGAGTCCAACCTACGCAGCAGGTCAAGCCTATGTGAAGAGCCAGCCGCCCGTGGACCAGGACCCTGACTCCACATTTTTTAATTTGCTTTTTCTCTCACAATCTAGATACTCCGCCACATAATTTGGATCTCTATTGCCACATAAATCCCATTAGGTCTAACAATGGTAGAATTGTCCAAAATCACTTGTTAGCTGTCATTATAGTACTCGTGTGACCTCTAAAGTATTTTCCATATTGCATGAGTTCCTATGAAATATGGATTTTAATTCTGTGGCCTTTCGTGCAATAAAGCACTCAAACATGTATGTATAATTATATATATGCATGTAGATATATAGCTAATTTATAATATACTTGTTCATGTGTAAATTATAGATTCATGTCTATGACCTTCATACATAAACTACAATCGAAAAAAAACAATACATTAAGTTATAAAAACTAAATCATGTTTGCCATGCAATAAAATAGACACCGAGAAGTGCAAAAACTGCCTTAACAATCTTTGCACTCACATGCTACCAACCTTTACAGATGGATCTCATTATAACTTAACATAACTGGTGACGTATCATATCAAATGCATATCTTTGTGAGACGCTAATGAAAGTGGGCCATGGGACAGGACTGCAGTTGAATTCGTTGAGGTTTGTTAAGTTTTTACCATGTTGTCTTTTTATTAGTGCTCTAAAGCAACCTCTTGATTATATGAGTGCTACGAACAAACAGCAAATAATTACGTAGCACAAACAGAAATGTGAAAATAAGCTTTAATAGTTTAACTATAGCCACGTTTAAGTGACAAGATTTGAAAATAATGTTTATAGAGATGCATATGCATCAAACATATTTCCAAGTTCTTTCAGGAAGTAGACAGTCCTTGCCATGAGTTCACAATGCAGAGGGGCAGTGTTGCCTTCCCTCTTAGTCTCCAGCATGACAGTCAATCAATCAATCACGATATTTATAAAGCGCGCTATGTACCCGTCAGGGTTTCGAGGCGCTGGGGGAAGGGGGAGGGGGGGTGGAGGTGTGCTGCAGTTAGCGGTCGAAGAGCCAGGTTTTGAGGAGTCTCCTGAAGGCGAGGAGGTCCTGGGTCTGGCGTAGAGATGTGGGGAGAGAGTTCCAGGACTTGGCGGCGAGGAAGGAGAAGGATCTGCCGCCGCAGGTCTTGCGCTGGATTCGGGGGACGACGGCGAGGGCGAGGTTGGCGGATCTTAGTTGACGTGTGGGAGCGTAGAAATTGAGTCTGGAGTTGAGGTAGGAGGGTCCGGCGTTGTGAAGTGCCTTGTGAGCGTGGGTGAGGAGTTTAAAGGTGATCCTCTTCTCCACCGGGAGCCAGTGGAGTTCCCTCAGGTGAGGGGAGATGTGACATCGGCGGGGTATGTCGAGGATCAGTCGGGCGGAGGCATTTTGGATACGCTGGAGTCGTTTGATGTCTTTGGTTGGGATGCCTGTGTAGAGTGCGTTGCCGTAGTCAAGTCTGCTGCTGACGAGGGCTTGGGTCACCATCTTTCTGGTCTCTGTTGGAATCCACTTGAAGATTCTGCGGAGCATGCGGAGGGTGTTGAAACAGGAGGAGGAGACGGTGCTGACCTGTTTGGACATGGTGAGTGCAGAGTCCAGGATGAAGCCGAGGTTTCTTGCGTGGCTGGCAGGGGTGGGTGGGGGTCCGAGGTCGGCGGGCCACCATGAGTCGTTCCAGGCCGAAGGAGAGCGCCCGAGGATGAGGATTTCCGTCTTGTCGGAGTTGAGTTTCAGGCGACTGTTGTTCATCCATTCGGCGATGGATTTTAGTCCTTCGTGGAGGTTTGTTTTGGCGGTGAGTGGGTCTTTGGTCAGGGAGAGGACGAGCTGGGTGTCGTCGGCGTAGGAGATGATGCTGAGGTGATGCTGGCGGGCCAGTTTTGCGAGGGGGGCCATGTAGACGTTGAACAAAGTAGGGCTGAGGGAGGATCCTTGGGGGACGCCGCAGATGAGGTTGGTGGCTTTGGAGCGAAAGGGGGAGAGTCGGACTCTCTGAGTTCTGTCGGAGAGAAAGGATGAGATCCAGTGGAGGGCTTTGTCTTGGATGCCGGCTTCCTGGAGGCGGGTCAGTAGGGTGCGGTGGCAGACTGTGTCAAAAGCGGCTGATAGGTCGAGGAGGATGAGGGCCGAGGTTTCGCCGTTGTCCATTTGATGTCTGATGTCATCTGTGGCGGCGAGGAGAGCAGTCTCCGTGCTGTGGTTTCGTCTGAATCCGGATTGTGAGGGGTCCAGGATGGAGTTGTCTTCGAGGAAGTGGGTGAGTTGTGTGTTGACGATCTTCTCGATGACTTTTGCTGGAAAAGGGAGGAGAGAGATCGGACGGAAGTTTTTGAGATCGTTGGGGTCGGCCTTGGGTTTCTTGAGGAGGGGTTGGATTTCAGCGTGTTTCCAGCTGTCCGGGAAGGTGGCGGAAGTGAAGGAGAGGTTGATGATCTTGCGGAGTTTGGGGGCGATGGTGGCGTTGGCTGTGTTGAAAACATGATGAGGGCATGGGTCCGTGGGGGAGCCTGAGTGGATGGTGTTCATGGTTGCCATGGTTTCTGCGTAGTCCACGTGGGTCCAGGCGGTGAGGCGGCAGTCGCGGTTGGAGACGTCTGGGGGGGGGGGGGGGGGGATCTGGCGGTGGGCCGGTGTTGAAGCTGTTGTGGATGGTAGCGATTTTCTGGTAGAAGAAGGTGGAAAGGTCGTCGCAGAGTTTCTGGGAGGGCGGGATGTCGTTGACGTTGGCTTTTGGATTTGAGAGTTCTTTCACGATGCCGAAGAGTTCTTTGCAGTCGTGGGCGTTGTTGTTGATGCGTTCGGTGAAGTGGGCGCGCTTGGCGACGCGGATCCGTTGGTGGTGTTCACGGTTTGCGTCTTTGAGGGAGGCGAGGTTGTCGGGCAAGATTTAACGAGCCCCCTTTACACAAATTATTGGTGGGACCACCATAACATAGCACCCATGCTCCCATTGGGATACCCGAGCTGGGGCTATCAAGACAACGTGGACCTTTTAATAGTACCACAAAGTACTCGAAAGAGGGGGAAAGGGTATAAAAATCAAATTAATATGTAACTCAAACAAAATAAAAAATAAAAAAAATCAACAGACATGAAAGAATCAGACACAAGGCTGGGCAGTTCGGATGGAAGCGCATCTTCACACTATATGGCTTGGTCTTAATTTTTTGCCACAAACTGAAGCTCTTTTTGACAGACTAACAATTGCACAAGGAGCGAGTCCCTGTGAAGGCCCACCACACACCTATGTTTACCCTTAAGTTACCATTATTTTGATGTTGTGATAGCAGGCGGCTCTAATAAGGTCCTCTCCCATAATACAAATGACTCAACAACTTTAATTTGGCAGCTTTAAGGTTGACTGTTGCCTAATTTAATTTCAAACATGCTGTGTTACATTCTCATCTGTGTCCAATTATTCGTGTCAAGTAATTGAATTTGCATCATTCAGGATATGGAGCATGCACTAGATGAGGGATTTTTTTTTTATTATTATTATTTTTAATCACAGATGCCTCTTCCTGCCATGATGCTCACCAAGGGCAGTTAAAAGAGCAGCAACACTGAAAGACACTTAATTTGTAGGAAAGGCACAATATGGGTGATTTTCACCACATCAGAAGGGGAGGCCCATCCTTGCAACATCGCCCTCCCCCACCCCACCCCACCCCACCCCACCCCTGTGCCCAACCTTTCACTGAGGAGGCCAAGCCCAAACACTGTATTCATAACAAAATAGGAGAAAATGTACAAATGACCCTAAATTTCAGAACAGAATATAGTGTGCAAACATTAATGACAGAAAAATGACAACGTGGGCAGTGGGAATGCTAGCTAGCATGTGATACAGTTCTTAAGGCAGTCAAGGGAATGGTCTAGTTATTTCCCATTTATCTTTATTACTCAGAATCCTGGCCTTCCTTATATCAATCCTTACGTAGTGACCATTCACTGCTGATGAACAGATGTTTTACCTAAGCATCTTTTCAAGTTCCCATCCTACCAATATGGCTTCGTGAATGCCACACCTCCCATAATTCCTCCAAAAGGAAAAGCCAAACATCCCCATTTACTGTTGCTTCCAAGCTCAATACCACTATCCGAGCAAAAACAGCTCCAAAGGGATGAAGGGGACAGGATACTTGTACTGTGACAAGGAAGACCAAGGCAAGGCCTAATAAAGATTACCAGTAAGTAACCAGACCTTTACCTCCTCTGCCCATCTTCCTAGTCCCTGTCCTTAAATAGTGAGCCAGTACCGCGCCAAAGTATTCAGCTTCAACTCAAGTGGAAACTCCAGCAGCAAAATGTACTCCAATTTTTAAGTTTATTCACTTCACAACAGCCCAAAAACGGTATTCATAACAAAATAACCAAACGCAGATGAGACCCAAAACTGCAGTATGATGTGTTTCATGAAGGTATGAGCAGTAGACCATGCAGTGGCATTGCAAACATGAGACACTGAAGCAGCCTTCAAAGCGCCCAGGAAGTTGTATCTCCCCTCAGTCGACCTCCCTTAAATTTGAGCTGATGGGGACTCCCATTGCTTCTCATAGGCCGTAACTATGGATTGTTTCAGCCATATTCAGAGTAGTTATCGAGGGTAGAAGCCTTTGACCTGAAGCATCAAACATAATGAACAAAAAGTCAAACTTTCTATGTCATAGCCCTTAGCATGTCTTAGCCAGATAAATCTTAGAGGCCTTCCGGACATCAAGGAGGTATATAAATTCTTCTAGGAAGGCGAAACCACATAAACTGACAAAACTAAATCATTTGACCAATAAAAGGCACATGGAACCTTCGAATCAGGACTGGGCTTCAACACCACCTATTCTGAAAAGTATTTCAAGAATGGTTCTGGTCTGAGGCGTGCTCTCAACTCTCTGATCCTTCTGCCCGAAGAGCTCACTGCTAAAAATAATACTTTGTGTGACAAACTTAAATTCATAAGTTTACAATAGTCCAAACAGAGGTGTCTGTAGTTTGTACAGCACCAGGAGAAGGACCCACGAGTGAACTGGGCAATTGTTTTCTGGTCTCTTCAGAATACAAAAAAAAGCTCTCAGTAGTCCACCCATCAAGGGAACAACAGATTCCAACTGTGGACACATAAGCCCCTAATAACTGCCCACAGAGATAACAGAGTAGAAACTGTGAGCCACAGCAGAAAGCCTGTAAACAAAAACTAGCACAAAGGATGCCTAGAACTATGGTTCACATTCCTAGACACACACTACTTGCTAAAGTTTTGCCAATGTCAGAAACAGTCCAATGGAGATAAACATCTGGATGCAGGCACTTCAAGAGAACACTCCGCTGCCTGCAGATTAATTTTCAAGTGCCATACCCCCAGCTGGAAGTAGACCAGAGACGCATGCAGTAGAGAGGAACCCATTAGAGGGTAAGCAAACAATGGTAACATCCAGTGTGCCTGCATGGCCAGTAGGAGGAGAAACAGCAATCACCAATATCAGTTCCAGCACAGACCCACTAAAAGCACATCTGTGTGGTCCTCTTGAGCCTTCAATAATACCCTCCGGGATTAATGGAATCGGTTGGAACGCAAAGAGAAGCAGCTTCAGCCACTGGAAGGAAAGTGCAACCACTCTCCATGGCTCTCGAGACCAAGATCAGATGCAGAAATGGGACAGAAGGGAATTTTTCCTTGAGGAACATAAATCTATTTCTAGCCTCCCAAACTTCACAGTTATCTGATGGAACATCTTCTGACACAAAACCAGAGATACCAATGAGGGGAAATACCTGCTGAGATGGTTCACAGGCCCTTTCTCAATCCGAGAAAGAAATATTTCAGACAGAGGCAGGAGTTTACACTCTGTCCATACACAAATTTGATGAGCAAGGGTCAATAGTGCCCGCACACAAGATCCCTCCTTTTTGATGTATGGGAAGGCCACTCAGCTGATTGTCTGTTTTGATCTACACATTTTGACCTCTCACTAGCAGAGCAAAATGCAGAAGAGCCATCTGAACTGCTTTCAGCTACATCCAGTTGGAAAAGAATGCCCTTCATTCCCAAGCCCATTACCCCTGCACTGAATTCCCCCCCCCCCCCCCCAGAGTAGCCTCCCTGCCCACCTCACTTGCATCCACAACCAGTCTTGAGTGGGAAAGCCTTTAAAGAAAAGCCTCTGGTTAGATTGCATTGATACAGTCAATGCTGGAGGGGCAAAGATATTCAGTGTTACTGGGATTTCCTTCTCGTACTGCTGTGATTTGGGTCCCAAAACTTCAGAAAAAGATGGTTGGCGCAAGGAAGCATTACTAATGCGGAGGCCATCTACTCCTCGGCCTTCAGGTATTCCCTGGCTGACAAGGTTTTCTTGCCCAGAAGAAAGGAGAGAAGAAGTTTTTATTGGTTTCTGGACGCAGACACAAACTTCTTCCCTAGATTTGTTCTGAAATGCGCCTCTATGAATTGCAGATTCTGGGTTGGTATTACATGGGATGTTTCATGAATCAATAAAAATCTGTCTTCTTCCAGCAGACTGCAAACTTCCTTCACATACTGGCAACCCTTAAGAGGGAAGAAGAACAACTCAACCAGTCATCCAAATATGGGGAGACTTGAATTCCGCTTGCATTAATGACCACTACTAATCATGCCCATACGTTGGTGAAGACTCTTGGTGAAGAGGTTAACCCAAAAGGAAGAACCTCGAACAATTAATGTTTGTTTTATAAACAAAACCGTAGGTACTTCTTCAATACTTGATCAATCAACATATGCAGATATGCACCTACAAGGCCCGAAGATGTATGGAAGCCTCCAGTCATTTTACACAGCAGAAATAGTTGATCACCTTGAAAATTATTTGTAGAGTGTAAACTTGCAAAACTTTTAGACCCAGATGTATTCTATAGTCTCCAGATGCTTTCTGAACCAGAAGGAAAATTGTACAGAGAACCCCTTCCCTCTCTCCAAAGAAGGGGCTGGAATTATTGCTTTCTTGAGCAACACATTATGGACTACAATGCTTGCTGTTTCTGCAGATTGTTTGGAAGAGTAGTGAAGCGTAAACACGTGTCTGGACGTTCTAGAAAAGAGATCTAATAGCCATGCTGAATAATATCCAGGACCCATTGGTCTAATACGGATGCCTTTCATTTCTCCTGGAAAAATATCAGCACGCACCCATCTAGAAGATGATTAAGATCTGAAGTATAGTCTTTTATTTTTTTAAGTGGGAAGGGTGGAGTAAGAGAGGTAACATCTGTATATTGTGATTGGGACTTCTCTGATGGAGTGAATCCCCAATTGTGTACCCTCTCACAAAAGGCCTGACTCCTACCTTCCTGGTTGAACGATGCCCCAATAGCTCATCGTAAAACATAGACACCTCCTTATGTAGGTATCAATGGCCCCAAAGGCTTTCTATACTCTTCACCAAGGTCTCCAGATGTGTTCTAACAATTTAGAGCCTGTAAAAGGGATATGCATCTACAAATCCTTCCAGGTAGAATCCACCTACCTGACCTCATCCATATCTATCTCTTAGCATCAACAAATTACTGCTGTGCCACTGCTGTACCCAATGAATCAAAGGAAAAATCGAATTATAACGTTCTCATACTGTAGTAAAAAGTCATATGCTTCACCTAAACTGGTGCTTCAGGAACAGCCAGATCATATCTATTAACTCAGATCGCTGGATGAATCTACCTGTGGACTCTTCCACTTGAACACTGTAATGTAGAATCCTAATGATGCCGTTTTATGAAACAATTGATTCTTTCTGGCTCTAAAATCAGCATTTCGTTCTATGCATGTCCTACAAAGTAGGAACCAGAATTGCTGAATTCACCTCTTCTTCATTCACAAGGCTACATCCAAGTTGTGTCACTGCGGGCTCTCTTCCTTTACTGCTCTATTAGAAAAATGGGCCCCTGAATCTCAAACTCTGAAAGCAAAGAAACCTAAGGCAGAGGACAAATGTATAGTACTGTATCAATGCGACTGCCTCCATTTCAGAGTCAGGCAGCAGTCGTGCCACAATGTTTACTATTTACAACGCCTCTTTCAAAATAAACAGGGTCGAAACAACACAGGTATAGGCAAGGTGAATGGCTGAATCAGGTGCTAAACTTACTAGTAACAAACTTAAATCAAAACTTTAACACACCCCCTCACGTTTGCTAAAGCAGAGCCTCCAAGGTTAGAAGTGCGAGACAGATATCACATACAAAATAAATAAAAAAATAATAATAATAAACACGCTTGCAACAGTACCCCAGGCTTTAAGTAATGCTAATCACAAGCACTAAAAAGAAGTGGGGATTTTGGCTTCCTCTCCGATGGAAATATAGGTGTGGTATGGAGAACGCTATTTGAGTTGGACTGGATCCTAAAAATGTCACTTTTTTTTTTTAACGTTCTGCTCACCAGGAGTAATTGCTAACTATCGAATGCCTGGGATGAAAAGTATCGGTAGAAGGTAACGCTTTCTTACACATACATATCAAGTACATCAAGCGCAGAAGCTGTGCCAGCTTCCATTACACAAAAATGGTTTATGCATGAACAGCAACACAGACCCACTGGGGCAGAGTACTGAAAGGAGCAGTCAAACATTTTCTCACACGGAAGAGCACAGGAATAGCACTGAAAGCAGAAATACAAGCCCTAGCAGCATGCCTAGTCAATGCACATGAGAAAGAAGGAGCAGTAGAAAATATTCACACATGATTAACCCCGAAATGTCAACATTGAAAACTTTTCAAACACACATGAACCTACACACACAAGCACACATATGTGAGGAAGCAATGAAATCTCCACCTAATAACCAGCTTCCATACAACACATCAAGACTATGGGAGTCATTATGACCCTGGCGGTCACCAGACCGCCAAGGTCACAGTGGCAGTCGGACTACCGCAGTCGTGGTGGTCCGACTGCCACATTATGACTGTGGTGAAGCCGCCACGGTCCAAACACAGACACCGCCAGGCTGCAGCCTGGCGATCCCGGCAGTTGTAATCCACCAGGGCAGCGCTGCAAGCATCGCTTCCCTAGGGATTACGAGTCCCCATCGGCCAGCCTGTCCATTGGCGGTTTAGAATGCCATGGAAAGGCTGGGGGAAATCGGGAGGCCCCTGCACTGCCCATGCACTTGGGCAGTGGAATGCACAACGGGTGCTGCTGCACCGCCACATTGCTGTCGGCTCCATTAGGAGCCGGCTGCAATGTTAAGGCCCTGTTCCCCACTGGGCCGGCGGGCGGAAATACTGTTTCTGCCCAGTGGGGAACTCAAAATAGGGCCGGCGGAGTTCAGGCCGCCCGTGTGCCCTGATGTGGGTACGATATTGGTGGGCGGGTCATAATGAGGGCCTTAATATTTAAATATATTTTCCTATTAAGATGTCATCAGTGCTGACACCAAATTAAAAAACAATAAGAGCAGCATTCTAGAATGTTCAGCTAGCCAGTCTGAAGCTAAGTGTAAGCTATCTCTTGGGTATTGGCCTGCTGTGCCACAGGGCGAAAACAGTAAACTAAGCAATCTCTCTGGCTGGATGCAGTGTCCGAGTAGGCACTAGTAAGGTGTATCGCCCAAAAAGAATGCCATACCAAAGCTGGCTTGCCTAATTGAGTTGTGTGGCAGCCGACTGAGCAACTCTAGCCCAAGTCATTTGGAGATAGCACAGGCTGGTATAAATTGCCCCAATCACGCAGATCTCAAAGACACTTCTAGATATGGGAAGGTACAGCGGAAGCGTGAGGTGTTCTTTCTAGCAGTGGAAACAGTGAATGACATAATATTTTCAGAAACCAAAAGTGTAAGAGGGTACGTACTCTTTCCCTACTCACCCACACCAAGTGAGACCAGCAGTTTATATTGTGAGCTAGCAAGGAGGTAAGCAAAGGATGCTTCTCACTCTGTGCCTTGAAGAAAGCCCACTGAAAGTGGCAGAGGTAAAGCAGCATGAACTGATGGACTGGGAAGGGGGACCCTGATAGCCTGAACATAGACACAACTGAGTAACGGATGAGATAGGTGCCTGGTGATCTGACAGCAGACTCTGGCTTTCTTGGCAGGAATTCAAATGAGATACCTAGCTGAATAAGATATCAGCATAGCACTAATTAGCTGTCAGTTAAAAATTCTACCAAAAGTTCAGTGATTCCCCCTGTGATGTGTAAGGAGTATATCATAATGTTCACTGTTTTCATGTATGTCTTTATGAAACAGAGGTGAGTCCCGGTAGCCTAGAAGAAGAGCAGAACCCGCCTACAACATTGAGACTAGGTTAGTGGCCTTGTGCCACTTTTGTGTGGGTGCTGTTCAGCCTTACAAGGATCAAGGGGCTCCTGAGAATATTTGGGGGGGCTCTTTTGAAGGGCTGTGTTAAGACTATCATGAGGCAAGAAAGTTGGCATAAACCCACACAAGGGGTGTGTGGAATTCTGTAGTAGTAGCCCCCGTACTTTGAGGTCTAGGCGTGGATGATCAACCAAAACCTTGAATAATTTTAGTAGGGAATGGAAGCTCCAAGGAGGTCCATACCCAAATTAGTATTTTCCAGTCTGTGAGGTTATAGGGGCATGTGCAATGGTGTTAGGGTATTGCAGAAATATGCTTAACAGGGTAGTTAGCAATTGGTTTAATAAGAGAAGTCAGACAAGCATCCAGCAGGGGAGCCTGACATTCTGAATTCAGACATTTTCAGTCACCTGGTTGAACTATAGTTATGTGCAACATGTTCTGATCTGTCGTACCCTATCTTACCCATATTAAATACCCTGCAGAGTGATGCGTGGTCCACATGAATAGAAGAGCCGGAAATAATTTCAAGCGAGGTAATAACATGTTTGAAAATTCTGAATTATATACCTGTGGGATCCATCATTGGGTTTGTTATCAAGTATCCTTTTAACAATGAAAACAGCTTTGTTCAACTCTGCAATGTTTGTCTTTATGTTCAAGGAGTTTTTTTTCTGGGACATTTACCACTCAATTTAGTTTGCCGTCCAAAAACCAAGGCTGTGCACACCACTACGATCTCAACAGCCGTATTATGGGAATGAAGTCCACGAATGCTGATGACTGTCCAATACACAAGTCGATTCAGTGCTGATTATGGAACTATGTGCGTTTCATTCAAAGGGCTGCCAAGAAGGCCAGAAGGGACCTGGGACAGGTGAGCGGATTTACAAGGTTAAAAGGTTCTTACACCACGTTGTTCAAGAATCATGAACTCTTCATCCTGTAGAAATCTGGTTAGGTCCAAAGTGAGTCTCTATTTCTTAACATCAGGTGCACAGGATTCCAGTCAATATTACAATTATCAATTTCAATGTTCATAAACTTTCTAGCACAGTCTCGTCGGAACAAGGGTTACAACAACTGGTATCTTTCTATTGGCCGTTTTTAAAAACCCAAATCCCTAATTTAAGCAAGGGATTACGCTGAATTAGGAAGTCAAGTCCTTTGTGCAGATATGAGACTTTTAACGAACAGTCTTACTAAAGCCATTTTATCCTATGGTATGTAGAATCAGGTGGGTGTAAACCTTGATGCATTCTAATTGCAAGGCCAGGTAATTCATACTAAACAGTTTTTACCAATAACTGAACAATGAGAAAAATAATGAAATAATCGTCTCTTGATCATAATAACTTTTATAAATCTTAGCAGAGACCCGCTACATGAAACATTAATGCATAAAGACTTCATATTCAGATATATTTGCCAATCAGGGTGTCATCAGGATTTAACTAAGGATAACACTCTAGAGACCTTGGGAGGAGGATATTTCCTGGAAGGTTACATCAAATAATATCATATTTGAACGATTTCCCATTGTTTTCAGAGACATCAATTGGACATAAAGATAGGCAAGATAGCTCAGCAAGATAAATGATCATTGCGGGCATCTACTGTGACCTGCGAGTTTGAATCCCTGCAAGGACAACTCAAACTTCCATCCTTCAGAGGTTGCCAAGAGTAGTACTGTTAAACTGGGTCGCTGCGAAGACCTTAGAGGCAGCAAAAGACCAATGTAAAAAGAGACTACTTGTATTATTATAGACAGAATAACAAGTAATCGTTTTCATTAGCAGAGCATATAGTGGCATCTCGTTTCCATATAGTTTTCTGTGACAACAGCTTCAGAAAAGGATGAAATATGTTAAGTTACTGGAACTGGTCAGAGTAATCAGACCAGCTGAAGTTTAATAAAGAAACTTTCAGCAACCCCGAGGTTGTAGTAAACTCAATTTCAAAGGTAAGCACATTCCACGTAGAGACATTAAGATGTAAATTGACCAGAGTATAACCTGGGGTACTTGAGTAAAGTATGACAAAGTGAACAGATGTGTGAAAGGGTCAGATTCTAAAGCTTCTTTGAAGGGATCATACTTCTGTCAGGATGAAGATCCATGTGATGAAACCAGTCTCTAGACAAGGACACTGTGTTACTTATGTTATGGGTCGTGCCACACATAGTGAGTAGGTGGAATCGGCCTATAATTACATGTTTACTTTCAACCACGGTCTAAGACAAACGTATAATGTTACAGGATGAAATTAAGATGGTGGTCTCCACCAAGCTCCTGGTTGAGCTGCACTGACTCTTTTTGGGATAACATGTCCTTCACCCCCAAAAACACAACTCCAATTCTAGACACCCATTAACAACTGGCTTGAATGCTGAAACTGCATTGAACACAGTCCAGTAATGTGTTTACCCACGTTAGGCAGAGAAGCCTACAGGCTTGAGCCTGCACTTTAAGCAAAATATCCTAACATTTTGCCTGTGGTAAAAAAATGCCTGAGAGGACTGTCCCTGGGAATGCTCGTCTTTACTTCCGAGTTCATCTAATGAGGAGAGGCAGAAGCCTGAGCCGGGTTTTCCAGCAAAAGTAAATATGTAAAAATACCAGGCTTAGAGCAAGTCTGCAGAACAAGACTGTATGGTAATCCGCTGTCAAATGTCTCCCCAGGCAGAGAATCACCCCAGCACTGGATTATAGATTTACAGGGTAAGTACACAGTATGTGACAATTTGCCTAATAGCGCTAAATAAACTTTTGGCAGTCTAAACGTAAACACGATTTCTTTGAGAAGAAATGTATAAAGCATAATCCCTATTACGTCAGCTACAAACAGCAGTCCTATATCTGGTTTCCCTTGTAGGTGGTAAGGCCCCCATTATGAGCTGAATTACTGATGTAGTGGAGTGCAGTATCACTGAACCATTTTTAGTTCTTAATCTCGAATGAAAATGAAGGACATCTGTATTTGCATACAAGTATCCGCATATGTTACTTGCATTCCAAGGGTGTTTTCCTAGTTCAAGCCTGAGTTCGCTGAGATGTCTGTAATAAGATCCTTCAATGGCTCGTGTCTAGTGTCTCTGGTTCCTTAATGAACGCAGAAGGTACATAAAAGATAGACTAGGCTGGTGTCTAGTGTCTCTGGTTCTTGAACATGCACTGTATGTATCTATATCTATATATATATATATATATATATATATATATATATATATATATATATATATATATATATATATATATATATTTTTTTTTTTTTTTTTTTATAAGCTCACGTCTAGTGTCTTTGATTCTTTAACGCAAACGGTACATAAAGTATATCCTAGGCTCACGTCTAATTTCTTTTGTTCTTTAATTAACACAAAAGCTAGATAAAAGATACACCAGGCTCCGGTCTAGTGTCCTGGTTCTATAATTAAAGCACAGCATAAAGGATAGACTAGACTTGTGTCTAGTGTCTTGGTTCTATATATTTTTTAAAAACCTTTATTTATGCATTTTGTATTTTACAACATTAAAAAAGTGCATGGTAATAGGTGTCATACTCTAAGAATAAGTTATTGATTCTATCGTGGATTATCCAAGAATACAGAAGCAATACATTTGTGGAGAGAGTAAGCAGATTTTTTAAAAATGTCCTAAGTGCCGGTAATTCTCACTCAGCAATATCATCGCACTTCTACAGCATGAGGCAAGATCTCCACATCATTGAGAGTTCATATCTGGGTCCTCATATTCATTAAAGGAGTCTAACATTGCTCCCAGGCCACCAGGACCCCCCAACCTTATCCGTAAGAGAGGGCCTCATGTGTTGTTCTTCAGCGACCCCCCATTCCAGAACATCTTTCACCCATAGGGTCTCACTAGGGGCTCGTGATCTCATCCATCCTATTGCTATACTGCGCTTTGCAAGGAAGCATGCTAGCTGTAGAAGCTTATATGAGATCTTGCGTCACTGGGCCCCCCATGCCCCCACCGCCTAGGAGGCATGCACCACGTGTCAGAGGCATATCACTCCGTACTGCTTCAGAGATGCAGGGCATCACTGTTTCCCAGAATTCGGGGACTCTAACACCACTCCAACCCAGATGAAGGAAAGTAGCTCCCACCTTCCCGCACCAAGCACATTTTGTCCTCCTATTAGGATCAATGTAATGGAGTTTGGCCGGCATTATGTATGTGCGATGCAGGAAGCTAAAGTGGAGTAGTTTAAATTGGTGATTACCAGAGACCGATCTTACCAGACTGCATGCATGCTCTAAGTCTGACTCGATAACAGGACCCCCTAGGTCTGCCTCCTATGCCGCACTTGCTTAATACTCCCAGTTTGTTTGATCCCCCCCCGAAGTGTCCTATAGAATAAGGAAATAAAATGTCTGCCCTCCCCCCAAACGGAGCAACCCTCCCCAAACCCCCAGTACCTGGAGGGTACCGGGACCACTAGGTGTGTGTACCGCAGTGTTTTCCAACTTGATATCGTGGTTCTATAATGCAAAACTCAGATAAAGAATACTCTAGGCTCGGGTCTAGTGCCTCTGGTTTCTGAATTAATGAGTAGATGAAGGATACACTAGGTCAAGTCTAGTGTCTTTGGTTCGATAATTAAAGCAAAAAGTAAACAGCATATCTCTTGCAGCTGCCTCTCTAAAACTATTCACACATCCTACTCTTAATTGCTACACAATACTTTAACCATAAGGGAAATTAGGATGTCAGAAAAACTAAGCATAAACACTCCTAATGTATAGCAGTTCATCATTAGCCATGCTTACAATGCTGGGTGCTTCCTCTGCTGACTTACCTTACCCACCGTTCTAACTTTGGTGTATAAGGCACAATGTAAAAACCTAAGCAATCTGTTGACTAGCACAATGGAGTTTATCTTATAAGCACTCAGTCATTAAAAGGGACGTGAAAGAACTAGTCCTTAACGTCTAACAGATTCAAAAATCAGAACAATTTGTTACCACAATGTTTATTTAGGTATATTAACCAGTTAAGTTACCCAAGAACTAGCTAAAGCCAGGGGGATGTTGCACCGGCCAACAGATGGCGGTATATGCACTGCCCCCATCACTCCAACACCAGTTCTAACTCAGCCCTGAGGTGTCGGCATGCTGCTACTGCAATATGTCTTGCAAGAAACACCATGACGCATGCAGGCTTCATTGCGCAGTGCATCTGCACTGATTAGGTCTGTTTTGTTTATTAGCAGACATGAAATACAAAAAATCCACCACTAGAAAAGCATCAGCCTTGGAGGTAATTTTGTGTACGATCTAGGAGAGTTAGGAGATACCAACTCTTCACCGGGTGGACCATACTATTAACTGTTGCCAGTGTTTTCTGCTTGAGGCGCAGACCTCTGGCTTACCGGGGAAGGAGTGGCAGACATACCTGGAGAGTCTACGTAACAAAAAGAAATGAGCCTTACCTAACATTAACATCTTGAATGGATTGATGAGATCCACCAATGACTGCCTGCCTGCACTCTATGAACAGAGGTAAAGACATGAACTACACAGCAAAGGGAAAGTTTATTTGTTATGCCGGATGATACTTTGGGAAGGAGTCTTACTAGTCATTTAATAAGTAGAGACAGTAATGACAACATAAACTTTCATTCACGCATTTCTTATTACAGGCATGTTCTGACCTCAGATCGCACCATCAATAAGAAAAAGACATCACTACTCACTTGTAACAGATTACTATAAACAAGCACTGACATCAGTGCCTCTGGGTACCATGGTTCCACGAAGAAGGGAGCCTTTCGCATCTTCCCATAGCAGCGCACCTGACAGCATGTTAGCATTTCCAGGGCTGAAGGGTTTGCCTCCCGCTGCCGGAGTACTGAGCAGGCTGGCAGAGAGGAAGGTCGAGATGGAAGACCGGACATGCTCCTTAAACTATAATCTGGGAAAGGCCATTCTCTCATGTCTTTATGCTGTGTATGGCATCAGAGGAGCCGTCCACTCAGGCGTAGTATCAGTAGCGAAGCGTGCAGGCAGAACTTCAGGCAGGAAAACAAATTGCTAACAGGGGCCAGCCGATGAATGATCAAACAGAAAGTCTCAAAACCAAAGCAGACATTTTAAAATGTTTACTTTTGATGATCGTTAGAGATGCTGGACTGGGTAAAGAAAACATTTATTTTCTCTTCACTGGATATCCCCTTTAGCGTTGTGCTTTACTCTGTGAGGTATGAGTAAAACAACAGTACCTATTAGGTCAAGCACACAAGGCCTTTGACCTGTTGTAAGTATTGTGGGCTTTTAACCACGCCCATCACTTTCACTCGTTCGTGGGCTTGCCTTTCAAAAATCACTTGATGTCAGTGGTAAATGCTTTACACTTGTCCCGCCTTGAGGCTGTTTTTGTCATGCCTTGCAGACTGCCCTTGTTACATGGATTATGGCATGGTTGCTGATATGCTTCAGCATGGGCAAACTATTTAGTCTCTGCCCTTCCTGCTGTATGGCGGCCATGACGCTCACAGCGAGAACAGGCACAACAGCATGAACTCAAACAGTATCGGAGCGCTGGTCACATTGTTCACGGTTATCTAATCAGAGTAATTTCTTGTGGTTCTACCCTTAAAACAATTGAAATTGGTGAATGCTTCACGTAAACCAGAATCCTTAACGCAAAAGTGTCTCTCCGGGCACAACAGGAGAGAGGAAACTACAATATTCACTGCACTCAGGAAAACTTGACTCATAATACTTTGTAGGGCATTACTTTTACAACACATGTTTGCTCATAACTCAGCCTGCGGTGGTCCTAGAACAACGGGACCACCACCAAAACATTCAAGACAATGTGCTCTGTCTACATCATCTTTGGGTCCCCACACTAGGTTAGTGGGGACCCCAAAATAATAACCCCTCCCACCACTAAGTGTCTGTTTAAGCTCTCTTGTGGCTGGAACTTTTGTTTTGCAGCTGGGAATAGCTTGTGTTTTAAGGGCCTTGTTTGTAATGTCATTGTTATAGGCCTGCTACCCCTGAATATATGTAATGTACTATGACCTCTAGGGGATAAACATATGGTTACACTGCATTATTTATTGCCATTTTCTTTTGGTGTAGTTATGCTCTCTAAGCGCTACCTATATAGTTACACGACCATGTTTCTTACAAATGCTATTTTCATTGTGGTGTCCTCTAGGTGCTGTTCTAAGCATTACAGTCATATCAACGTATTAAAATATTCCTGGCACAGAAAATTGTCTCATAATGTTTAGCAGGGCATTACTTTTACAAAACATGTTTGCTCATAACTCAGCCTGTGGTGGTCTTAGGGCAATCGGACCACCTTCAAAACATTGACAACAATGTGCTCTTTCAGTCTGCATCATCTCTGGGTCCCCACACTGTGTTAGTGTGGACTCCAAAATAATAACCCCAACTACCATTCATTATCTTTTTAAGCTTTCTCATGGCTGGAACTTTTGTTTTACAGCTGGGAGAGGTTATGTTTTAAGGGCCCTGTTTGTAATATCATTGCAATAGTCTTGCTAGCCTTGAAAATGTGTAATGCACTATGTCCTCAGGGGGCTAAATATAAGGTTACACTGCATTACTTTCTTCCATTCTTTTTTATGTGGTTTTGCTCTCTAAGGGCTGGCTGTATGGTTGCATGACCAAGTTTCTTCCAAATGCTAATTTATTGTGGTGTTCTCTAGGGGTTGTTCTGAGCATTGCAGTCAACATACTATAATATCTGCAGCACGAAAACCCGCCCCATAATGCTTTGCAGGACATTACTTTTATAAAACATTTTTGCTCATAACTCAGCCTGTAGTAGTCCTAGGACAATGGGACCACCTTCAAAATGCTCCGTCTACATATATCTGGGTCCCCACACTAGGTTAGTGGGGACCCCCAAAATAATAACCCCTCCCACCATTCGGTGTCTTAAGCTTTCTCATGGCTACAACTTTTGTTTTACAGCTGGGAGAAGTTTTGTTTTAAAGGCCTTGTTTGTAATATAATTGCAGTAGTCCTGCTAGCCCTAAAACCGCTCTCTCTACGGACTACATATGTGATTACACTGCATTACTTTCTCCTGGTTTTTTTTCACTGAGTTATCCCCTCTAGGGACTAACAATGTGGTTACATGACCAGGTTTCTTACAAATTATATTTTTGTTATGGTGGCCTATAGGGGTTGCTTTGAGCATTACAGTCTAATGCCAAAAATGTCTTTCTGATAAAGGTTTATATGATAATTGTATATGTTTTAATAGTCTCTCCTTATTAAAATTATGACCATAATTCAGGTAACGTAACATCCTTATTACACTATGACTGTTTGAACACTCTTGATAAGTTTAGGTGACCCTTCTAGTTTATTTCGCCTCTGTGGCTGTCTTGTGTCTTTTTGGGGGGAATTGTGTTAGCCAGCCAGCAGCTCTGATGATGGGGTGGTGAAAGTGGTATTCTATTGGAATTAGCATGGCAGGATTAAATTAGGAGGCTAAATGGCAACATTTTCATTTTTTGCTGCAGATAGAGGAAAAAGGTAAATGGAAGTGCTTTAGTTATATGCAGGGCCACTGTAATTATATGGCAGGTAAAGACAAAATTATGAGGCAGGGTTGACCAATTTATGTGGCAAGAAAGTCAAGTTATGAATTTACAATGCCAACAGCTCTAACTCAAGCAAATGCGAGACCTATTGAATTGCAAATGCTTGTCTGCTGTGAATTCAGAGATCTGCTTCCACAAAATATGCAACTAAGTCCCAGAATCCGTTGCCTCAAAAATATAGGCATAGATTAACTACTCCCTAAGAAAACTGGTGAACACAGACATTATGAAGGATTAAGACCCAACTATTACATTGCCATTCAAATACCTCAGAAAGCCACTTGTCAGCGGCTTCACGTCTTTTTATGGTCCAGATCTCCTCAGCAGCTTTCAACATCCAAATAATGTACAGTTGTGGATGCATTAATCTCTACATTAGACACATGCTGTAGGGCAGTGGTTCCTAACCTTCTGAACTGTATGGACCCCCAATTAATCATTATTGGAAACCAGGGACCCCCCACTAAATCATTATTGGAATCCGGGGACCCCCCACTCAGTCATTACTGGAAACTGGGTCCCTGGCTAAACATTTGTAATTATTTGAATCACAAAACAATACACAAAAACTACAGAGACAATCATACATGAAACAAATGATCAACTATTTTATTTAAATCACAAACATTTCAAAAAAACAAAATTGTAATGGGAAAGTTGGCGCTTTTCTAAATTCAATTTGGGCCACTCAACGACTGTACTGCATTCTATTTGATGCACTTGCATTGATCCGAGGAATCAATGTGGTGATACTAGCTTAATTTTTAGCCTCCAATTGCCAATTTCTTGATATTTAGATCGTTTTGCTTCTTTATATACACGTTTTGTAGAAGTGTACAGGTTTTAAAAGTACTGCAGTTTCTTGTATATCCAGCAGTTTTTAGGCAACAATAAAAGTGCCAAGAGAATTCTTGTGATTAATGTACCTGCTGGCGAGAGGTTGGAGTTTTGTTTAGTGGCAGTGTTGACTCATCTAAGGTAGCACAGATGGTTAATGTGCCTGCTGCCAATAAAGTGTGCTATTCAGACCACAGAACAGTATTTTATGTGCAATGCTCAGCGGGTTACTGCTTTTGTCACAGAGATCCTTTTGAAACTGTGTAGTTCATAAATTACAATAATAATCTAGCACAGTGAGCCCTGAACTGCCAAACAGCTGCATGAAAACGGCACTGTACAGGTTAGAAAGGTATATTTTTCCCAGGCTTTGATTATCCTAATTTTGCTAAAAAGGATCTGTTTGGGTAGAAATAAAGTTATATTAGTAATCTCAACCCTAGCCACTGTATTTCGTTCTGAATCCTGAGTTTAAGCTTCCCCGGACCAAGCACTCTTAAAAAATGCCTACCAGTAAGAATGACATGTGAATTCTTGTAGTTCCCTTTGTCTTAAGTAACTTTTTTCTATACACCGATTCATACACGTATGATTCATTGGCTCTGTATGTGTGTGTGATGTAAAGTGCTCCAACACCCTACTCTGGTAAAAGAGGCGCTATAAAACAAATGAAATAAATATGATAGAGGAGGACTATGGAGCGATGGGAGATACTGTTTGAGGGTGATGGCGAGGGAATAATTTAACATTGTTGCATTCTGGTGCACTGTAACGTCATCATTTACTATGCTTTATAACTAGTACAATTGAATATATAATTCAGTGGGGTCCCCATGCCCTACTGTAGCTGTCAGGTCCGTGTGCTATGCACCCTATGGGGGCTGGTCTGACAATTACCCAGGGCTGCCTTGTGTTTTCTGTCCGGGCCTGTGTCTGAGCCTTCAAAAGTCAGAGTACGGGATGTATCCAAGATTTACTCTGGAATCTTCAGCCTCTGCTGAATTCAAGATGTCCAAGAAGGTTATATTCACCCTCATAACAGTCATTCAAATTGGTATTTTCTGAGCATAGTCCTGCACCACTGACCTTGGGAAGGGAGAAGAATGCAGAGAGCCCTGGAGCACACACGTGCAAGTGTGCAAACAATACTAGTAGCAGTCTGTGGCATTATCTGCAGAAGATACACTGCGAAGAACTGAAACAACCGAGCAAGAAGTTCATAGAACAAAAGCAAACATCAGCCAGGAAGTGAGGGGGAACATTAAACAATCCTTGTTTGCTTGACAAGCATCCCCACCCTGCCCCACGCAGGCAGACGGGTTGCAGAAGCACTGATGAGGTGAGCCCCGGGGAATCGCGGCCTCTGGGAGGACAAGGCAACAGCAGACACGTTAAGAAGCCTCTCTGCGTGGCTGGCAGCAGGGGAATGATGGAGCCGTGTTTTGACACACACCGGCACAGAGCTGCCAGCGAGAGAGAGGGAGTAATCTCTGTGTGTGTGATCTCACGTCTCCGAGGGGGTGGCAAAACAGTTATTAAAGAAATTGCTATTTTGAACCTACGAGGACAGCAGGCAAGCAAATCACTGCCAGACTCCAACTGTGAGCGGAAAGAGAAGGGAAGCCCTCTGTGAGCGGAGGTGGAAAGCTGCTGACACTCAGAAACCCCCGCACACCGCCGCTGGGTCTGTGCATGCCCCCCTCGGCTTGGATTAGGACCAGCACACAAGGGGCCTGGCTGGGGCTGGGGAGCGCAGGCTGGGGATTCCTCTAGGCCAGGGATGTCCAAACTAGGAGGGGGCTGGATCCACACCAGCTGTGGGCTAGCACATAGGACACTGGAACTTAAAAAAAAATCTAAATGGAACTCCTGAACATTTGTAGGAGACCCCTAGTCTAAACGGATAGTTCACTAATATCTTTCAACTCATCATGTACGATGAAGTATTCCTCCATCCCTGTCAGGGATGTCCAAGGAGGAGCAGGAGGGCCGCAGCCATGTTAGATACCCAGAAGAAGGGCGGACTACGTCAATGACCTACATGAACGCATTTACATGTACTATACATACATGGATCTTACCTGGATATCCTCAGCCTCTGGTGCAGGTGCGCCCCTCACACCTGTGAGCTCTACTTTCAGACAGTGAGTGGATGGTTTCCTCTCTCTGCCAATGCTTCGGAGATATATTCTCAGACACTGTACCCCAGTGCGATCTCTCGAGGAATAGTTCCTACAGCACTATCCTCAAAGAAATAAGATGGCGAATTCCTCTCTCTTTTTATTGCAAAAGACTGACCTTCTAGACATGGTGAAATGGACAACACATCACTTATTTTAAGAATTGTATTCCCAGGCACAGTAAGGACAAGGAGGACTATTCTTTACATTTCAGAAAGCTCAATTTGTGGAGCAAATGAATGGATTATTCGATCTGTGCTTTTGAAAAATATTTACATTTTTTAAACTGTCAGGGTTAGGGTAGTCTCTACATTCCACAAAACTCCATTACTTCATAGTGCCGAAAGCCCTGCTTCCAGACACAGCAAAACCTGTGAACGCTAGACTCTATATTCTACAGGGATCTCTTTTCAGATGTGTAAATGGTGTCTTCCTCGCGCTGAAGTCGCCACAACTCTCCCTTCAGACATTACCAACTGTCAGGTTTTGCTATTTACATTTTACAAATCACTGCTTTAAAGGTCTGTGAGCTGGTGGCGTTGATGAATAAATCCCGCGAGCTGCTATTTGCAGACAAAACCAGCTGATGTAGCCGCCTCTCCTCCACGCACAACTCTGCTCTGATACAGCATTATTTGCATCCACATTCTGCAGGTCAGATGTGCTCTCTATTACTCGCTCCACTCTAGCCCCATAGCGGAGAGCAGCAGAATACTTTTCACTAAATATTGGAAAAAGCATTGCAGGCATTGTAGGAAAATGCCCCTTTTTAAACACCCAAGCCCCCTCCACTTTTGTGCAATTTTTCTGCTGGGATTTGTGCTTGCCCAGTGCACGTGCCGTGACTCCTAAAACATGCCCAATTGCTGTAAACCATATTTAACTTTCCTATAATTCCCTAGTATGTGCTACAAAGTGTACCAAAAGCCTGAAAGTTAAATGTCACTACTGGACTGCAGCACATATTGTGCCACCACTAATATAACAATGTGAATTGTAAAACATGACTGCAGGCCTGCCACCAGTAACCTGGGTGTGCAGGTTAAAACTGCAAATTCGAGCTGTCAAAAGAACCAGTTTAGACAGGCCTAAACCTTCCTTTTAAATATTCATTAAATTGCCCCTAAATAGACCATAAATGCCCATAACGCAGGGTGCATGAAACATAAAAGTAAAACACAGAAGTTTAATGTTAAATATGCCCTTCAGTGACAATATCCTAAAAGCAATTTTCACTGTAGCAGGCTTAGCTGATCCAAGGGAAAGCATTGAGATAAGTTAATAAGGTTATATCCACCTAGGAACCAGATAAAAAGTTAATTCTCAAGGTTTAAAATATTTATTACAAATCCAATTTATTTCAAAGCCAGATTTGTAACAAATACTTCACAAAGAGGCACTTTTCAAATGTTCGGCAAACACATGAGTTGAGAACCCACTTAGATCATTTTTCAAGTTGTAATGGAATTCTAAGTTGCAAGCAGGCAATAATCCATCAGTTTCTGATATTTTATTCAAGTGTATTTATTGATTCCAAGCATAGAAATTGTTCTGAAGAGAACAAGAAGAAACAGCCGACACGTGTTTCGCCCCATGCGGTGTGTTCACCTAGGGCTTTTTCAAGGCATTGGGTTACTCATCGAACTAAGTTCATTTGCAAAATGTAGATGATCTGGGTTCAAGGTACGGGAATCCTAGGATTAATCCTGGAGACAGAGTTGCAGCGTTCTAAATGGGCACCATATTGAATAAGATATTCTCTATTTTTATTAACTGGAGTGGGATTCTTATTGAGTTGTGTTTTTGACTGTGTAATTATTTTGGTACTTCTAATGTTTTACACATTTTCTTAAGTTAAACCTGTCTGCTCTGTGCCATAGGTGTCAAGGGTTGAGCTCAGGTTTAAATTACTGAAACCTTTACTGGACCTAACAGGAACAAAGCCATTATTAATTGTAGTGGGTTACCATCCAGCTCAACTAATAATCCACTTTTTCATAAGCATCATTTATCAATCAGAAACTGACCCATTCGGGCGTGGCCAAGCCGCGACCGTAATGGCTGCGCGGCTCTGAAGCTCCGGCAGAGGCTCTCTAAATATCGCTGGTAGAGGACACCCAGTACCAGGTGGAGAGTGGATAGCGCTTGCTGTGAGGAGTGCGGGGGGATCTGCAGGGGGGTAGGGGTGGCTGCAAATTTGTGGGGCACGGGTGCAGCTGAAATTGCAGGCCACGCCCGTCAGCCTGTGCACCTTGGGGGCCCCGAGGTGACAGAGGACTCGGGTGAGCCTGAGGGGCTGGGACACCCGGTGGTGCAAGACCACCAGGGGACAGCTGGTTGTGGGCCCCTCTCCCCACCCGAGAGATTCAAGTGGCAGTAGCAGAGAGTTGTCAGCTTCTCTGACCCTTTGATGTGAGGATCGGATTGGTGGTGTGGACCACAGCAGCCTTTCCTGCTGCCTGATGGCACCAGAGGGGGTGAATTGAGTAGCTCCCCTCTACGGAGGGGAGCTGCCCTGGACAACAGGGCCTGATTTCTCCTCTTACCCCCCAACTGACATTCTGCTGGCCTTCCGTGGGGGTCACCCCCAATTTTGCACCAGGGCCTTTCCTTCATTTTTTGCTGTACATCTCTGTTGAGATCCCGGGTGGCTGGACGGCTGCGCTGGGCACCCCTACAACATTGAGCTGCTAAGTGGCCTCCAACTGTGCGGGTGAAAGGAGCTACTTGCCTGGAGGACTGGTTGGGGCCTGTTACTCGTGAGGTTGCTGTGTAGATCACCTATTTGAGGCCATTCCTGGCACTTCTTGGGGCGCTGCCAAGCCGGTGGGTGCTGTGGAATGGCCATGGGCCGTGGTGATCCCCAACAATGGAAACTCCCTTTTGAGAAGAAACAGCAAGTGGACATGGCCGCAGCTCCGGTGAGGGACACAGAAGAAGTCCGGAGTGGTCAGATGCACGATTAATCACTGGGAGCGGAGGACATATTGACAGAGCTGAGTTCTGCGCCATCGATAATAGATTTGATTCTCTGACCGCAAGGCTTGACAGCCTGGGCAGTAGGTTGGATGAACAACAATTGCATCTGGAGAGCGCAGAGGGTCAAATCTCTGCCACTGAGGATGATACGACGACACTGCATAAACGACTTGAGAAGGTGGAAGGGAGGCTAAAAACTGTGGCTATAAAGAACAAAGATTTTTAAGCCAAGGGTGCTGTAATAACCTGCGCCACAATAATTGGTCGGCTTGACATGTTTATTGAGAAATTGCTGGGGCACCAAGACTTCACCTCAACCTTTGTTGTGGAAAGGGCATATCGTACCTTGGGCCCTAGACCTTCCCCTGGGGCACCTGCCTGCTTGATAATTGCTCTCCTATTGAATTATAGGGATCGGGACATTGCCCTCCGACTTGCCAGAGAGAAGGGCTTTAGATTCACTTGAAGGGCCATTTTTGCATGCTGTCCTTCGTAAGCTCGGGTCCCCCCTGGGCTACACCAAACTGATTTTACTGTTGTACACGCGGCCAACAGCAGCCATTCGGCTTAATGGAGAGCTTTCTCCATTCTTTCCTATAACACATGGTAGGAGAGTCCTCTGTCCCCTTTGCTCTTCATTCTGGAAATGGACCCATTGGTGCCCTACTTGTGTGAAGGGCATATCCATAGGGGACTGCGATGGAATGCTGGTCCACTCCTGGTGTCACTTCAGCGGACAATATTTTGCTATTTGTTCGTCACCCGGACGTTAATCTTGCGCCAATATTGGAGTGACTCATTTTGGCGAATTCTCAGGGCTGCGTATTAATTGGACTAAGTTGGAGCTTTTCCCACTGACTGATGTCACTAGGCTGCCTGAGACGGGGTTCCCTTTGCGTTGGTGCCCTAACTCGGTGAAATACGTAGGTATTTACATACATACACACAGACAAAGAGCAGGTGCTGCGGCTTAATTATGGACCTGCCGTGGAGAGATTTACAGCCCAGGTGGACAGATGGGTAAAACTACCGATCTTATGGCGGACCTGATATCACGTTAAAAATGGTCGTCCCCCACAATTTCTGTATCTAGTTTTGAACATTCCGATCCAGCTTACCAATTCTTTTTTTGTGATACTTCGTAGCCTGATTAATCGTCCATTGTGGGCGGATCGGCATCCACGCATTCGTTGGGACATCTTGGTTCTCACGTACGAGGAAGGTGGATTTGCTGTGCCACACTTCCAGCTTTACTATCTTGTGGCGCAGTGTCATTACACGTATCACAGGTATCATCCTGATGCCCGCCTCCCCTACTCCATCACCTCTCGGCTCCTGTCCCACTGAATGCTCTTTTGCCTAGAGGTGTTCCACTACATTGCAGAGATATTCAAACTCTTTCCACAACCAGCTGGGCATGGCGTAAACTGGCTCGCGTGCTTCACTATGACAAGTACTCCCCGGCTCGGACACTGATTAATAATCCATCACTCAAGAGGCACTGGTTCAGCGCACATTACGCCCTTTTCAACTGCATACTTTTGGCGATGTCTTCCCAGAAGATCACATATTTTCACGCACCACGGATACTTGATTCACAGACACACGCACTTGCAACACTTCCCATTATGTCGTCTACAGCGCACTGTGCGAGCATCCTATGCTACCGATCACTTGGCTCCTCCTGAGTTCGCTCCACTTACATTGGTGGCTAAGGCGGACTCGGGCACGTTTGGTGTCCAGACTCTATATGGCTTGTATTAAGGCTCTTCAGATTTTAGATACTCGACTCAGAGAATCCTGGGAGGGGGATGTTGGTCAACCGTTATCACAGAAAGTTTGGGATGCATGCGCGCAGACCAGATTTGTCTCTCCCAACCAGCGCCACAAGCTAGTCCACTTCAAATTCCTTAGGAGGGTATTTGTCACTCCCAGAGACATTGCCCATATGGACCTGAGCTGCTCCTCCGCTTGTCCCAAATGCCGTGTTCTGAATGCTGATATTTTACACATGACCTGGACCTGTCCTAGGGTCAGCCATTTTTGGTGCAAGGTGTATGACATTGTCGGACATTTTTGGTTGGCCTCTGCAGCCTGATCTGCTTACGGCTCTTCTTGGCTACACAGGTGATTTACCCACGCCCATTACAGGCCTCACTGCGATCTCACTTCTATTGGCTAAAAGGGAGATAGTGCTGGAGATCCAGAAGCGTACCTAGTATACATTCTTGGCTGGCTAGCCTAACGTATTGCGATACTAATAGTGAACTGTACGCTACATTGCAACTTATGACGTCTAGCCCTAAAGATATTTGGCAACTACTGAAAGACTATTTGTTTACACTTGCCACTTCCCCTCCAACGTCCCAAACCTCTGGTGATGCCAGCCTGGGTTGATTTCACGCTGTCCATACTACACTGTCTGTTTCAATATCAATAATCCTTTGTATGTCTGTCCTGATTGCCCACAGATTGCAAACGATATCAATGCCTATGATTTGTACTGAATCTCTTTCACTTACAGGTTTTAAGTGACCCACTCCTGGGCCAGGGCTTTAGTAACACACATATCAATTTGTAGACCTGATGAGTCCTTCTAAGAATAAGTGGGTAACCCTCTTAATATCACACACTAGTCCTAGTCACTGCTCAGCAAATATCGGTGGATAGTCATGTTTTGTTGGTCTCTGTTCTAAAGGCGTGTATGAAACGCTGCTTAACAGGGTATGTAATGCTTAATCTGGCACTCTCACGAATCAACTGCTGATGGATATTACAAGCATTATAAACTGTCTAATCAAGTATAAAATTGTTAAAAATATACTATTAACAAATGTTAATCTGAAAGGCCAGTGAAAGAAACTGCACTGGATATGATCATGCACCAGGATGGAAGCATAGACAAACACTTCACCACCTCACCTCTGTGTAGCAAGCACTACAGAAATAATACAATACAGGCAAATACCACTCTACTTTTGACATTTTTCCATAGCTCCAGAGGGATCAGATCCACGCGGATTTTCAAGATATTCAGGCACAATAAACGTATAGTTAATCTGAATGGAAATTATTCACGTGTTCAATGGATTTCTGAAAACCTGCAAGAAGCTGGCCCACCTATACCCAAGCTGGACAAGCCATTAACCAGTTGCATATGGGTAATGTTTACTTTACAACATGCCTACACAGCCTTAATGAGCAAACTAGGTTCAGTTGCATTTTTAACCCAAGAAAAAACACAAATCTGAGAAAGTTGTGATTAATTAAGATTTCATTCAACATGAATTTATTTAATGACATGGAAATTAACCATACAGTCCAGTGAAGGGGATAAATAAATCAATATATTTTCAAAAAGGTTAAAATGTATGATTTTTTTAAACTGATTCCTATGTAGTATTTAAAGTTTGGTATCAACACATTATTGGTAAACTACAGTAATGAGCAAATCTTAGTAGGGAAAGAGCAATATTATCAGTATTACAATACAAACAAAACCACATATAACTTAGTAACAGATACATATTAATACATGTTTTGACATTCAAAGATGTTTTGATCATAATAACCCTGTGTAACATTCTAAAAACAATTGTGAACTATGTATAAGGACATCACAACATTTCGTGTTATTATTAAGGGAAATGCCAATAACACATTTACTAAAAAAATACTCCTAAGGCCACCTGAACAGGGTTGTAAGCACAGTAGACGATCTAGTCAAGACAAACTGCAATCATAAATAAACCATAACTAAATTCAAAGCTTCCCTTCAAAGTACACAGGACAGGTACTCAATGGTTTGGGTGTTAAAATTTGTCAACTACTGAAGATCCTGGGGAAATACTAGCACAACCCCTTCATCTACACACAGGCCACCACTTCATCCCAAGGATGAATAAGTCATATCAATTGAGGATTTTTTCAATTAAATACATCATATCTTTTCGATTGGACAGAGAACATACAAATTCCTGATGTTGATATTTATGGCGAAAAGGATCCCAGCAGACAAAAGCAGACCCTGCAGATATGTGCTGCTACATATTTTATACACACAACACTTACTAAGAGCCTGGCCCATTTTAGCTCACTACAATGAGCTTCTACCCAACAGATCGGCAATATTTTTTATGGCTACCAGACCGAGTAAGAACGGAGAAAGTTTTTTTTTCTAAATGTATCTTCGCCATGTAAGTAGGTTGTAATTCAAGCAAATATGAATCATGGATCCTTTTGGAAGATTTAAAACTCTTTTTAAACATCATTTTCACTGGATCTAAGACATCTTTCTTAATACTGAATATTTCAGATCCTCAAAATACTATGGGAGGGATTTTGTGCAAAAGGCTTTCAAATGTAGTATATATGCCAGTCCCCCATACATACCATTAAACTTCACCAGGGAGCCTACCTGTAATAATACTCTGGACTGAATTTCCTTTGCTCGTTCACTTCAGATACGCATAAAAATGTAGCCCTAAATATTAACAGGCCATTTTTTCTAATCTTTTGGGTTATCCATGCCCGACCAATCAATATCCACCTGGGTCTAACAAAGTGTGTAGTGTCCCTTGGGACGTTCTAGGTGGGAAGTCTGGCCCAAGTACTGAAGGCAGTACAGAAGTCATTGAAGCATATTGATAGCATTGATACTATTCAGAATCGATAGAAACATTGTGTAGGGCAAATGAAACCAGACACTGCACGACTTTGGAAAACCTTTCGATGAGGTTATAATTCACATGCCAGGGTATAGCCATTTAGAAATGTAATGAAAGGAATGCCTGGTATTTGAGATAGCTTTTGCTTTTCAGCTTTATATATTAGGGAGGGGTTTAAAATGTTAATTTCCAATTATATATGCATTATACTTTTTGAAAATGAATATGGTTTGTAATTATTTTGTGCACCTAAGTGTTGTGAAGTAAGATAATATTGAGTAACAGTTTATGGAGAAAGCAAAAGTAGCCATCAAAAACCTAGAGAATAGTATCAAAGGAATTTAATGAGCACAATTTATTTTGAGTTGTATTCAATATATAATACACCATTATGCCATTATTCATTCTTGGGGATTTTAATATTTTGTCCACTTTAACAAAGGGGTCGATTACATTTTATTCACACGTGGTTACCTACACTTATTTCACCAATTTGCACTTTTAAACGTGACTGTATAATGTGACCAAGTGAATGTCGAAAAAAGTTTCTAAATTTCCTTACAGTGAAGGGGTGGGTCCCAGCATTAAAATAGTAACTATTCCATACCAGCAGGTAATCACAATTCCACCCAGCACCTCTCCTATAGTCAGTGTTTACATTTGAAAACAAGCCACTTTGTTGTAATGACTCCTCTGTATTTAAAGCATTTATAATAAAGTTTTTCTCTGTGGCTTATGAACACATACAATAGCGTACACAGACATAGAACATGTATGTTTCAGGTGCCTAGTCTGCACACGTGTATTTTACACACATGCATAAGATATGCATGCTTGTGCTGTGTCCAATATTTCACTGCGTAACATACACATGTGTGCATTTCTTTGTCAATTAATTATTTTCATGCTTTCTGGAACTGTTCATCTGTGGGCATTTTTCTTTCCGTCCAGATGATGCCAGGTTGCCACATACTTGCATGATTGACAGTATGTGTATGTGCCTCATTGGATTGGATTGGATTAACGTGTTCTTGGCAAGGTGAGATGGCATAAAAATTAAGCTTGAGGAAGACTCCTCACAAACACATGTATTCTAATGGAGTGCTCAACACAAAAGAAAAAAGTAGTGCTTGAAAAGTAAAGTTCTTCTTGCTCCTGTCAGACTACTCTTTACACAACACTACTCCGTCACACACAAGCAAGGCAAGCCCTGGATTCAGTACAAATATCCAATACATGACCCACTCTTTCCACCATTGACCCCCTCATTCCCTGTACATTTCAGCATACATACTTGTGCCCTTCCCCACAACTACCAACCCTATTTAGAAAAACAAACATAATCCAGAGACCCTTCAAGTATCCAGTAACCTGATCCACAATGCCCTCATTTAATGCAAAATATTTAACCAATTTAACCACACACTGAAGCATGTTTTGAACCACACTGTCCTACACCCACTTTTTCCCCTTAAACCTCACACTCGCAAACTTGGATCATGCATGGTATGCTATCTAAAAAGCCAAGACGCAAGCTCTGCTTGATAAACGGCACAAAAACAAGACTAGTGAAAATATATAAACATTAGAACAAGACATATATGCCTATTGTCTTCGGATGCCTTGCAGTGTGGCTAAAAACCATTGGTAAAGCCAAAAGGTCACAAAGACAAGACTTATTTGCTTTGCCAATGCTTGTTAGTACAGCTGTTAAGACAAAGATGCATAGTTACCTTATACCGGGCTCTAATGTGCATATCATATTAGGTTCAGCTAAGTCTGTCTGCTAACTTTCACATGAGAGCACTGTGATATAATGTTAACTACCCCAACTGCCCATTTCACTATGTACCTTTAACCCTTTTATATATTTTCATGGTATGGGGTAACAGCGCAGCTGTCGCCAGACAACTATGTGAGCATCACTAGAGAGGTGCTTTGGCTCCACCCACCCGTTGGGACCCAGTAGTACATGTTTTGATTGGGCAGTAGTTGTGTGCTGTCACTTAAAACTGTTTGCTCCCATGCAGCTGTGTCCATTTTGTTTATCTATCCAGCTGCTAAGCTTGAACTTTTAGTGGCACACGCATGAATTTGGAACACTATTAAAGTGTCTACTTATGTTGTTTTTCTCTGGCAGCAGCACAGATGGGAGGAGGCCAGTCATTAACCTAAATGGGTTCCCAGTATGAGTGAGTCGTTACTTTTCAACCTCTACATAAGCCCATGTTTGCGCAGGAGTCAGAATTACGAGTTCAGTGTTATTTAAAGCATCCGATAATTATCTGATGCGTTAAATACCTCAACCGTTGTTAAAGTTCAGGAGGTAAACCCAGCCAAAATTTAACAGGGGTAGTATTTACTATATCATGTGGATTTTGGTGCGGTAAACACCAAAATCCACGTTATTACCCAGAAACGTATAATAGATTCTAATTATCACACCCGATAAATAAAGCACCCTGTAGTATAGTTATTTATCAGATATAGTAAATATCACATATACTCGTAATCAGGCCCCTGGATTTTAATAACTGGTTGGCAAAGCAACTGTCACCTGACCTTTTAACCTACACTGATATTATTCTAGGATAGTTTGCTTGTACATAAATACATATCTATACCCATGCTATTTACTTATATTTCACATTATCATACATCAGTCTTTGAAAGTCAGACCTGTTGACATTGCCAATGCTTGTTTTGAAACATTTGTGCTGCTAATAGATACTCCTTGGTCAGATGTAAACCCATTCCCATCCTATTCAATAAACAGTCTCTCATGCATATATTATGCACCCACCGTCCCAGTGAACAGCAACCTCCGTATGTTTTGTTTATACCCCTCTAGAGAACAGACTCTTGTGCAATTATATGGCCCGGACCTAGTGTCAGCCTCTCATACATGTATTCTATTCATATCCCTCAGTGATAAGAGTATCTCATTAATTATATCATCCCAGGGTGACTATGTTATTAAACACTTTCTATTTATATTCCCACTCCGGCACTAACTATAGCCCCACTTGCTCACTGAGTAGACTTTCACGCCTTTATTATACCACTGGGTGAACAAAGTAATTCGATTAGGACACATCCAACACTCAGTGAGCAGCTCTGTGGTCACTGCTCCCCAGACGCGACAGTAAGCTGCCCCCCACACTCTACATGATGGATAAGGAGTTTATAATAAGTTGTATAGGTGTTATTCAAGGTAAAGATAGAATGACCCGAGTGAGCACTCTCTGGTGCATCCATAATCCTTCTTCGGCGAGCAGCCCCCGACACTTGTAACCACCAGAGTCACACACAGGTGCACCACACACACACAAAACAATCCCCTCCAGCGAGCTCCGGCCACTTGTAACCAAGTACCAGAGTGGCACGCTGCTGCGCCCGGGGTGATGCTCCTCTCTCAGCTGCTGCACCACACATCATAACAACCCCTGTCCCGGTAACCACCAGGTGCACCACACACCATACCAACTCTGCCCTTTCCTGCACCATCAGGTGCGCCACACACCGTAAAACCCCTTTCCTGTCACCACCAGGTGTACCACAAACCATAATAAACCCTGCCCCGGTAACCACCAGGTGCACCACACACCATAACAACCCCTGCCCCTTCCTGCCGCCACCAGGTGCACCACACACCATACCAACTCTGCCCTTTCCTGCCGCCACCAGGTGCACCACACACCATACCAACTCTGCCCTTTCCTGCACCATCAGGTGCACCACACACTGTAAAACCCCTTTCCTGTCACCACCAGGTGTACCACAAACCATAATAAACCCTGCCCCGGTAACCACCAGGAGCACCACACACCATAACAACCCCTGCCCCTTCCTGCCGGCACCAGGTGCACCACACACCATACCAACTCTGCCCTTTCCTGCCACCACCAGGTGCACAACACACCGTACCAACTCTGCCCTTTCCTGCTGCCACCAGGTGCACAACACACCGTACCAACTCTGCCCTTTCCTGCCACCACCAGGTGCACAACACACCATACCAACTCTGCCCTTTCCTGCACCATCAGGTGCACCACACACTGTAAAACCTCTTTCCTGTCACCACCAGGTGTACCACACACCATAATAAACCCTGCCCCGGTAACCACCAGGTGCACCACACACCATAACAACCCCTGCCCCTTCCTGCCGCCACCAGGTGCACCACACACCATACCAACTCTGCCCCTCCGGACACCTGCTGTACACACAGGGAGCACCTGCCACAACTGAGAGGGAAAGTGCCTGCCACTTCTTTCTGCTCCACACACTTCCAAGCGCGGGTGCTGTGATTATGGCTCCCCGGACCCCGCAGCCGGTCAGCAGCATCCAGCCCACCTGCACCCCGGCTGACACTTGTTAACCCGCACTCACCGCGCACGCACAGCAGGGTCATCTTCACGCCCCTGCCCCCCGGGACGGGGGAAGCTCACGGCGCAGCCTTCACGCCCTCTGCGCAGCCGCCGCCCGGTCTCCGCGCTCCCCGTGCCGGGTCCGGGCAGCCGCCTCCTCCGGCGCCATCGCTCCGCTCCCTGCGCCCGCCCGGCGCCTTCTGCCGGGGACTACTTTCTCTCGCGACCTGCGCTTTCCCCCTCCCCTGCTCCCTCCGCGCCGCGCGCGCTGGTCCCGGCGTCAGCTGGAGGTGACGTCCCTCGGCCCCGGCCGGGCTCTGCCCCGCGCGCGCCGCCCGCGGAGGGATCTAGGGCCGTGTGCTGCGGACGGGGCTCATCCTGATGCGGTTCCGGCTGGGGCCGCCGTTAGCCCGGGGCGGCGAGCGGAGGGGGAGGGCGGCGGGTGCGGCGGCCTCACCTGACGGCAGGCCCGGCCCCTCCCTCGCTCCCTCCCTGGGAAACTTCACATCCGTCGGAAATCTCAAACTTTCACCAGCCGCCGGGCCTCGGTGCGCTCCGCTCAGCGGCTTGTTTTTATTTCCCGTGATGTTTGGCTCCCTTATCTTCTTTACGCTGCGCCTGTTTCGTACAACATTGTAGAGCTGGCAAAGTGGGGCATTTTAAAATAATAGTCAGGAGAATGTATTTCCACTTCACTTTTCTTGAAGCGGAGGCAATCTGCCTCAATCAGGTCAATTGGTCTGGATAGTGACAGACAATCAGCATGTCATTTTTGGCAGTTTAATAACATAGTGTCAACAAAAAAATCCGAGTTCTAAACACACTTTTCGTTTTATCTATGTGAAATTGCTAAAAATAACTTTTCGAGGCCTTTCACATGCTCTAAACCCTCCTCCACAAATTAAGGACAAACATTTATCTTGAGATAATTCTTATCTCAAAGATAAATTATCTTTGAGATAATTCTTGGAGGGTGTTATTAAAGTGAACACTTTTATTTTTGGCAGTTTTACAAAACTGAATAGAATTTCTGCATACAGTAGTCTGGAGGCGCGAGACCATCCTAGGAATTGGTAGTTTCCCGCCTGAATCTGGAGGGTTCACAAGAATGTTGTTCTTACCTTGGATGTCTTCTTCAGTATTTGCCTGCTGCATGCACTCTCAAGCAGAACATCTACCTACTTCAAAAATATTTCACTTCACCGGTGTGTGAGTGGGCTTTCACACACTGCTTGAAAAAATAAAACAAATTCTACCTACTGGAAAGCCTGGGGCTAAAATACACTTGCGGTGTGAAGAGGGATCACACGGGCTCAGGTGAGTTGAGGAGACTTATTTGTAGATAACCTTCCAGCTCTGCTCTCAGGGCCGGACTGGGAACCCAAAGAAGCTCTGGCAATTTTGTCTGACTCCCACCCCTCCTTGGGGCATGTGTGAAGCATTGCTGCTTTCATTACTGGAGGCCTATACCGGCCCCAACCGCTGCAAAACCATCCCCCACCCTTCCAGCCTCCCGGGGAAAAGCCAGATGCCCGTTACGGCCAATCCGACCCTCTTTGCTCTCCAGTTACCAAACGTTTGTCAGTACCACATACCAACTTTCTATTCAGGCTTCACTTCAAGATTACAAACTGCTTAAACTGTCATGGAAGATACTACGGGTCGGATTACGATTTCAGGCGTTTTTTATCACACATCATAAATACCAACACCACTGGGTATTTTATTTAGCGGGTGTGGTAAATAACGCATATTATAAGTTTATGGGCAATAACATGCAGATTTTGGTGTTTACGGAACAAAATCCATAGGATATGGTTAATACTGTTAGCTTTTCCACTGTTAATTTCGTCAGGTTTGACCCTCAAAAAATCTAAAGAGCCTTGAGGTATTTATCGTATCCAAAAATTATCGGATGCCTTTAATAAAATGAAACTCATAATTCCAACCCGTGTATAAATAGGGGTCGTTATTAACCTAACCGTCTTGTAATCAAGTCTTAAGTGTAGGGAAACATGGGATGCAGAAGATTTTCAAAGTACTTTGCAGTGCAAGGAATTACAACATGGTAACAAGTTCTTATGTATTTTTTGTCTTAAGCATTATTACTCTTGTTTGATTCACCGTTAGTCTTTTATCCTGTTACAGGCACCATTTTCGTTTATCTGCATTTGTTTCCCCTTGAATTCCTCCAAGTCCTGTTCCAGCACTGTCTTTAACCTTGAGTCTTCTTGACATCCCGTTCCTGCTTGCTTTTGTAGTTTTGAGTGAGTTGTTATCTGGTAGAAGAGTTGTCATCATCATCTTGCTTTTGCTGTGGACTTTCCCACCAATAAGCATGAGTTAGTGTTTCATCTGCTGGCTCTTTCATGTCTTTACCGTCTTAAACCCATAACACTTCCTGCATTTTCTCTGTGACCTTAGGCCATTTCAGACATATAGGGTTAGTAAGTACTGTTTTTTGTCATAATTGTGCTTTTTCAGGTGGTGCTCTCCAGAAGGTCATAACTAGTTGCCCCAGGTTATTTTCTGACTTCTATAGGCAAAGGAAATACTTGTTCTCATGTACTAATCCATCCATCCAAAGTTTGAAAACTTCCATGGGTTAGACATCCCATGGGGCCAGTTTCACTTTCAGGTCTTTCCATTCATATTGAAGTTAGTCCCAATAGCGTTCATGAAGATATGGTTCCGCTGCACCTGGGAAGGTTCATGTGCATACATACCAGGACAATTGAGCAGTGAATGCAGAAACTCTTTGGCTCTCTCTCAAGTTTGATATATCTGTAGTATGGGTATTTCTTCACCTGCCAGGAATGTGAAACTCGAGCTGAGGCTGAAATTGGCTCAGGTCCACCAGTGGCTGTCTTTGTAAAGTATTACAGCAATCTGTTTGTGGTTCGTTAGGCTAGATCTCACCTGACAGGAAGTCAAAAGGGTTTTCCATAGGGTTAACGTCACACAAGCACTCAAACCTGACTCTACATTCACCCAAATTTCACCAAAATGTTATAGACCCCAAAACCACATCAGTTTTAGAAAAACTTATACCGCTTTAATCCTATTTTCTAAAATAATGTCACATTAAATTTCAAATAAAATCACACATTTATAATTCATACACTTATACACAGTCCATTACTAAATTGAATTCCATGTTTAGACCCACTGTGTACTGCCAATCCTGCTCTACCTTTCCATCAATGCGTTTCAATGGACACTATTATTATCAACAACCTCCTTTAGGAATGGCAAACTTTGTCCAGTTATTGTTTACTCCCTAAAGGATCCTTTTTTCTTTTCTTTTATTAGGGATTATCTGGACTGATTATCATATTCCATAGACTTTAAGACTCAAACGTTCCAGTGGTGGCTGGTGAAGGGACTACTATTTGAAGTGGGCATAGCTTCAGCCTACATTCCTTTGAGTGATGACAACATACGTTAGTCACAGTGGTTGAGGAGCCTCTCCAATTTCTGCCATACCATAGGGCGGGACTACTCACTGTACGCCCACAGACCATTTGTGGCCCATCAGACCTTTTTGGCAGTCAGCTGATAAACAGTAGCACTTTACTGGTGTTTTCGACAGACACTGACAATCAGAAAGAAATGAGCAGGCTTTAATGATTTAGGATGACAAGCCAGAATGCACCGCTCACTCTGAACAAAAGCACAGACACAACACATGATTTACAATAGATTGCTGATGCAAAAAGAGGAGCCGCACCTACCACTATCCCCAACAGTTTGTTTGAAAGGTGAAATGAGTCACAAGCATGAAACGGGTGCATATGTATAAAGGGACAACCAGCACAAACCCTCCATCACAGAAAAACCTGATCAGAAATAAATTAACTAATTATTATAGAGCACGCTGTGAGTGTTCTGTCAGTAATGTATGGCGAAATAGTGCTGGCAAGAAGATATTGCAGTCAAAAATAGAATTTTAAAAGGAGACTGGAAGAGATCAAGTCGAATTTTAGAGAGAGAGGATATGATGTGAAATGCTTGGACCGAGCAGAAAATAGAGAGCAGAAACGTTGCTCAGTAAGGCTCCTGAACCATAAAGCATAGGTTAAAAACCAGGAAGAGACTGATTGCCTTTATTACTTAATAAAATACACACAGTGGCCACATTTATAACACCTTAAGGAAACATTGGCCATGGGGGTGGAATTCCTATAGGCCGACGCCCAGGACATACTGTTTGGGGTCAATAACAAGTTGATCTTTTCCTTGGGACAAGTAGGCCCAACCCCCTTGCAGTACAAACCCTTTGGCTGCCATTTTCCAGGGAGGGGAACTGTCTGCTGTTGAGGTAATATTTGTTAATGCTGTTTAAACTTGTATTTATGGTTCATTAATGCAAAGCCTTTATTATTATGATGAACATTCTAAATAAATGTTGTAAACTCACATTGGACTACAGACAGTGGTTGCAGTAAAAAAAAAAGGTTTACACACACGTTTGAAATGTTTAACAATATGAGGCTACATATAACACTTCCAGAATGCCCTCTGATTAGATGCAAATGTTTGCAGAAGCTTGTAAGCAAGACTAATGACTCTGCTTACAAAATATAATGTTCAGAAAAAAAAGTTTTGCTATATTACTGTGAAATTTTAGGTACTATTTCTTTGAAGCATCATTTAGTAAAAAGTGATGATGCATGCTAGTATTTCCCCAAAAATGTTCATAATGGAAAATCAGTGTAACCAGTTTCAACAAGATTACGTGAAACATGGAAATAAACAAGTATTGTTAAAGCCAACCTATCTGACATAGGTGGTCAGTCTTTTGATTTTGTCAATGCATGTCTTGTTTTGACATAACTTTTGTCAAACTTTATTATTGTGGGAGCTGCCAGGCCAGCACACATTGGGAAAAAGCAAACAAAAATAAACAAAAAGCACACATTGCCACAGAAGTTCCTGGCACTGAACAAAACTACTTTGTGTGCCAATGTGCTCCTTGAGGAAGTGCAGAATGCTATCACTCACAGTGAAGTCAGCCGATAGATGGAAAGAGGGAGAGATAGAATTTTAATAAAAACAAAAGGCCTTGGTTAACGCCAGACCTAGTTAGGGGCCCAATTCTTTAAGAGAGTCACAAAAGTGCACCCATGGTACATGTCTTTGCATTTGTGCAGAACATTGGCTTTGATGAATTCACAAGAATTTACAGAAGCAAACCAGAAAATCATAATCCTAGAAAATATTTGTGGACTGTAGTTTAGCATAAGCAAAAGCATATGTTTTTGTTCATGCAAAATTCTACTGAGCATTTATAATATCACTTTCCCTCCAACCACTTCATTCCCCAACCCTGGACGAACTTATACTTCTGCCCTTGTTAGGAGTACATTTCCAACCTTTCTCAGTACAGGAAAAGATTAAAGAAGAGATGGTGAAAACCCTTAAAACATGCAAGTTAGTAGGTTTGTACAGACTCAAAAGGGCGTTCTAACCCTGCAACTACCGCTTACTGCTACCTCCAGCCCCAGTATGTAGATCTGCAGAAAGGTGGCAAAATGAGGAAATTGTTAGTATACAAGCCTTACTATAGCATAAGCCCTGGCATAATCAGAGAAGCTATAATCAGAGCTCCTATATAATGATGTTGCTGCCATAATGTGTCACCCACTACATGGCACCAAAGGGACAATTGGATTTTTTTTAAAGGACACAAAGATTTATGAATCAACCTATCCCGTGGACAAGTAGATATTTTATTAAATTCCACACCACTGATTGGCATATTCTCACAGGGTCTAAGCTGCTTAGTGGATCATTACACCGAAACACAAGGTGATATATCACAGAGGAACATCGCTAAAAGATCACTTGTGTCCTAGTTATAGTCGCAAATGCAACCTCGGGAAATGGGAATGGCAGTTGGCTTCTGGAGAAGCCAAAGGTCTTCTATATCTGTGGAAATTGCAATATGTGTGAACTAGGTATGAAAAAGTAGTGTCTCTAGTGTTATGTTGTTAACAGTTTTAATAATTGCAACATATACTATATGTAGTATGTTGTGATTGCACACTACATATATTATATATGTATTGTGTTGTGATTGCAACAAAATCTATGTAGGCAGCAGCATATGCCCCTTAACTTTATCGGTGCGTGTGAAGGCCAATGGGCGTCATACGCACACCCTTCCTGGTGGCTGTCAGCAGGGAGGGGTTAAAAGAATTTTCCGGTGCAGAGCGCCAGAGAATTCTTTTCTTTTCCCCACCCTGGGGGTGGAGGGCTGGACGTGAAATCGCTTCCACATCTCTCCCACCCACCACGCTGACATCACATTTGTTTTCCTACCTGGAGAACTGACACAGCAGGTAAGGCTGCTGTCTACTCCGGGAAGGGGGGGAGGTCAAAACGGCCTCCCCATCTTTCAGGGAGGCCTCATTTGAAAGGGGAGAATCTCCCCTTTCAAACAAGGCCCCCCTGCTGTGGATCCCAATCCCACCAGCGCCAGGGATTTCATCTGGGGAGTCAGCCCCTCATGCGTGCCCATTTATTTTTTCCCAAATATGTCAGGAATGGATCACGCCTGTGTCAACAGTAGTCCTCATTCAAGGACTACCGTTGACCCTTGTGTGATCCGTTGCTGTCACAGGCACTAGGCCCAGGCACACCAGAGGGATAGCGTTTTTATCGAGAAAGTTGGGGAACGCTGGGTGGTAGGAATTTTATGGATCCTGCAGTTTACATCACAGAAATGCAAGGAAAAATAGTGTTTTTATTCAATGTTTCACCTTTGCAGGGTATACGCGATAAGAAAACTTTGGGGTATCTACACAAGCGATACCTCCCTGGACTCCCTTTGTTGTCTACTTTTCAGAAATGTTTGGGTTTGATAGGTTTCCCTACAGGGTTGCCGATCCCAGGACTAATTAGTACACCCACCAGAGTTATCATTATCATTACAATAGGTTTTGGGCCCTTTCGTCTCTCTGTCACTTGGCCCACCCACACAAGTGAGGCACCCTTTTTCTTAGAAGACTTTGGGGAATGCTGGGTGGTAGGGAATTTGTGACTGCCTGCAGATTCCAGAACTTTCAATCACAGAAAATGTGAGGAAATATGTTTTTTAGTAAATGTTTGGGGTTTGAAAGGGATTCTGGGTAAAACACGTTGTGAGAGCTGCACAAGTCAGCACACCCTGGATAACCCTTGGTGTCTAGTTTTAAAAAATGTACAGGTTGGCTGGATTTCCATAGGTGTCGGCTGAACTAGGGTCCAAAATCTCAGGCTACCCACAAGGGGAAAAAAAACTGCAGTTTTCGGTGGAAATATGCGCTGCATCTGTGTTGCATTTTGGGCCATTTCATTTTGGGTGCACTAGGGCTACCCACACAAGTGAGGTATAATTATTATTGGGAGACCTGGGGAAATGCTGGGTGGAAGGAAGTTTGTGGCTCCCTGCAGATTCCAGAACTTTCCTTCACAGAAATTTGAGGAAAATGTGTTGTTTTAGTGGAAGTTTGAGATTTGCAAGGGATTCTGGGGCAAAACACGTGGTGAGAGCCACGCAAGTCAGCCAGCCCTAGGTGTTTAGTTTTCAAAAATGTACAGGCTGGCTAGGTTTTCCTAGGTGCCGGCTGAACTAGGGTTTAAAATCTAGAGCTACTCATGAGGGTCAGTTTTGGATGGAAAAATGTGCTGCCTCCATGTTGCGTTTTGAGCTGTTTCCTGTCATGGGCACTAGGCCTACCCACAGCAGTAAGGTACCATTTTTATCGGGAGGCTTGTGGGAGCATAGAATAGTAGAACATTTGTTATTACCTATTGGATTTCACAGCATTTGTGCCTTTCAAATGTAAACCAGGGTATGACAATTTGAAAAATACCCTCCAAATTATATGCTAGTACAGGTACCTGCAAATTCAGAAATGTAGAAATAACCACTGCTCCTAAACTCTACATCTTGTGTCCATTTCAGAAAGTTTCCTTGGTACCTTATTTTCACTTTGCCTATTTCGCTATAAGAATTGGTCTGTACTCGGTACTCAATGAAAAATCATCTTACTTTGCAGCTTAGTTGTTGGCTTTGGGGGCCTTGGGTTGTTGGAGAACCTACAAACCCTATATATCCCCACAACCAGGATGGTCTAGCAGATGTAATGGTATATTGCTTTTGTCAATCAGCCATCGTGACAAAAAGTTTCAGATGAAAATGTTGTCAGAAATGCCAGTTTTGTTCCTACTCATTTTAAATATTTCTTCATTTCAACAGTTATTCTACTTGGCAAAACCTTGAGGGATCTACACATATGACCCCTTGCTGAATTCAGAATTTTGTTTACTTTCCAGAAATCTATAGCTTTTCACAGGGTTTCACATTAGTTTTTACCACAAACTGGAAGTAGGTTGAGAGCGCAAAATATAGGAAAATAGGCTACCTCTTAGAAAAATGCCAAAACTGTGGTTCAAAATTAGGTTTTTCAATTCAGCCCTGCATGTTCCTGAAAGCTGGGAAGATGGTGACTCCAATACAGCAAACTGCTTGTTGATGCCATTTTTGGGGAAAATCAGCCACTTTTATCTGGAGCACATTGTCCCTATTTGTCTCCAAACAATAAAAAATGTGCATTATTTTGCCGATTGTCTCGGCCCCCTCCTAGAGAATCTACAAAGTCTGGTTCTTTTACAATCCCCAGGATGTTGATAAAAAAAGGACACAAATTTGACGTGGATACTTTATGTGGGAAAAAAGTTATGAAACCCTAAGCATGAACTACCCCAAATAGAACCATAAATGGGCTCATGACCGAGGTAAAGGCCCAGCAGATAAGGGGTTAAAGTTTCACATTCAATAATATGTGAGAGCCTTTAGGAAAAACAATGTAAATTATCCAGTAGCCTCACATTTTTAGGATTACCATCTAGGGAGTGCACAAATTTGGGTTCATGCTCTTGAACATGTAAGAATCAGTGAGGGAGGAGGTGATAGGGAATTTTTTCTCAAGCAAAAAGAAACTAAATGGATAAGCAGGTTAATGACGGTTGAGCTTGGCTACAACACTAACAGTGAATTACATTACTGCCTGGAGGCTACTGCCCATTGTTTTCAGGAGATTAGTTTGATCATTTGTATGGTTCTCCATAGCTGTGATAACAGTTATTTGTCTAGGTTATTACGCTTTTAATGCTTAGATGCTTAGGATGTATTATAAGAAATGCAAACTTTTGTTAATAACATCCCTTGTAAGGTGTTGTGCTTTCATGGCAATTGTCTTTATAATTGGCAGCGGCTGAAGCAGTTGTGATTTCCTTCGCAGATAGATGTGTGATTTTGGATTAATATCTTCTAGCACGTTGTAACGCAAGCTGACAAAATGATGCCGTTTCACAACATTGATTGAAACTGATACAAGAATGGCAGTTTGGGCTGGACTGTTCCCCCGGGGAGCAGGGTAAAGACTGATTTGCAAATGGCTGGGTCCAAACTGGGTGGCATGGTGGGCAATGGAACAGTGGATTGGGATGTGGCCCATGCAGTTGCCAGTGGCTTAAGTTCATTCAAACAATCCATCCATCACCTTGTGTTAGGTTTCTCTCATCGTCAAAAATTGTTGTAGCTTTGATTGCATTTGAAATTATGAATATATTGTTTGCTGTTTTTTCCAGTCATAGCGTTGTATGATTAAATAACTTAATGAATTAGATTTCTTCATATTTGATGATTTTGAACTCATAATTTTACGATTTTCTAACCACAGATGGGATATATTACAAAAGTCCCCTTTCAATTCAGAACGTTTTCCCTTACGCATATGGTGCTTTTACCTTTGAAGGATTTATAAGGAGACGCCCTGTTTATGTGTGTAGGAAGATGGGCTATGCCCACCTAGTCCGCCAGGAGTTTTTGCTTTTTAATCACCTGGATTTAGATCTTTTACTGTGGTGGAGCCTCATATGCTGGGACTCAGCCACAGTAAACTCCTGTCAAATGGACTGCACGTGTCTACTGCCAGTGTCTGCCTTTTAAGATAAGGCCACTGCGGCGCAGCAAAGGTAAAAGGTACTTGGCTGGTTACATGTATGCACACAAGTGTGTATACATGTGTGGGCTGTGTGTGGGAGACTATTGTCATGCATAGCCCAGGAACTACGCACAGGTAGGCTGGCACAGAAGGGACTCTGCAGGGTTGGGTATTGACCTGGAATATGCTTTGTAATGTTAGTGTACAGATATTGCGAAAGTCATGGTGACTTACTGTCTTGTCTGCAAGACCGTTATACACTTATGGGAAAGGCTGACTTAGAGTACAGCTCCGCTTCCACTCGGTTTCCAGACGGTGTCTCCAAACAGTGGATCGCAAGCTTCCAGTAGCTCTCAGACATCTTCAGAGTAGCTCGCAGCCTTGAGCTCATTTTTAAATAAGCAGGCACATTTTCCTTTTAAAGTTAAGGGAAGGCTGTGTTTAATTTACATTATTATCATCAGGCTGCAGATAACAGGGACTTACAATGAGCAGTGTTCAGTCAGATTAATGACTCAGGCTGGGGCACAGAGAGGAAGAACTGACTGAAGCACTAAGGCACTTAGGGCCATATGTAGGAATACATTTTCCCATTGACACAGAATGGGAAACACCCTTTGCTACATCTGGCCCTTAGCTCTTAAATAAAAGTCTTTATCAACTCAGTATTGGAGGATGACAACAAAATGATGTTTCCGAAAATGAAAGGTTACCTTAATTATTAAATTAACTCTTCATTTTAGTTTTCTCGCATTTCAAAGCTTTGCATTAACAGACACCAGGCTTCTTACTTCCAGTCACAGGCATTTTGCTCCTAGTGGCTGGTAGACACAGTGCCATACTTTTGACTGAAACATACAGCCAATATTCCAAGTGGGAGAAATTTTAAGTGCAGAAAAATGTTCCATGTTATGGACTTTTTTGAGCAACATTTTTCTGCACTTTAAATTTCTCACATTTAAAAAATGGTTATTGTTGGACCTGGCCCATTTTGCAGGGTCATCCCTAAACTTGTTGCCTCCTTCCTCCTAATTTTTCGGACCCGTTTTTGTTGGCTTTAGGACTCTGGTCACTTTACCACTGCTAACCAGTGCTGAAGTGCATATGCTCTCTGTGTAAATTGTATTGGTCATTGGCTTTTCCATGAGTGGCATATTTGATTTACCAGTAAGTCCCTAGTAAAGTGCACTAGAGGTGTCTAAGGGCCTGCAAATCAAATGCTACTAGTGGGCCCACAGCACTGATTGTGCCACCCACATGAGTAGCCCTGTAAACATGGCTCAGACCTGCCACTGCAGTGTCTCTGTGTGCAGTTTTTGAACTGCCAATTCGACCTGGCAAGTGTACCCACTTGCTAGGCCCAAACCTTCCCTTTTACTTCATGTAAGGCACCCCTAAGGTAGGCCCAGGGTGCAGGGTATGTTAAAGGTGGAACATGTACTGATGTGTTTTACATGTCCTACACGGTTTTCACTGTTGCAAGGCTTAACCCTTTTATAGGTTAACATGGGGGCTGCCTTTAATTATCCTTAATATGCAGTTTCTCTTTGAGAGCAGATGGAGATGTGGAGTTTGGGGTCTCTGAACTCACAATGTAGCAATACATATTTTGGTAAAGTTGGTTTTTAAATTGTTTATTTGAAAATGACACTTTTAGAAAGTGGGCATTTTCTTGCTTAAACCATTCAGTGCCTCTGCCTGCTTGTGTATTCCACGTCTGGGTCAGATTGACAGTTGGGCTGTTGTGAATTCCCTCTAGACAGTGACACAAAGGGAGCTGGGGTGTAGCCTGCATATCCCGATGGGCCATCTGGGCTAGAGTGGAAGGAGGAGTGGTCACTTACACCTGAAAGGGCTGTGCCTGCCCTCACACAATGCAGTCCCTGACCCCCTGGAGTGTGTTTAGGGCCAGGCCTGGGCTTGGCAGGATCTTGTGAACAACAGAGTCTTTCCTTTGAAGTATGCCTACTTCAAAGGCAGAAAGAGGTATAAGTAGTGGACCCAAAACCCCAGACTTTTAGAATCTTTCTGGATCAAGAGGAACCTCTGCCAAGAAGAAGAGCTGGAGGAGGAGTACTGCCCCTTTGCTGTGTTGCTTTGCTGGGTTGGCCTGCAGTTGCTGCTTCTGCCTTAAGAGAGAGCAAAGGGTGAACTTTGCTGTGTATCCTGCTTGAGAGAGTTCTCCAATGACGCTCCTGCTGGCATCGGTGCCGCTGACTACACCATGGCCTGTGGACACCGCTCGTGAGGTACACAAAGCCCCGCCTCTCCTGCCCCGCAGCCCCAGTCCACCGACACCAGCACCATCGACTCCAGTGTCGTCACCAGGTGTCCCTGCCTGCATCGCGACCCGTGGACACCGCATGGAGCCCATCCCGCACCGCCAACTTGGGCCTACCGACAACAGCGCTTCAGCAACTACAATGCTGCTGCCTGCACCGTGACCCGGTGACACCGCACGTCGCACTGCCCGCTTCACACCGCAGCCCTGGTCTCTCCGACGCCGCTGGACGCCATTACCAAGCCACTGGCTGCACTGTGACCTGTGGGCACTGCACGTCGCATCGTCCTGCTTCGCATTGCAGCCCGACGCCATCCACGCCAGCGCTCCTGACTTCATCAACCAGGAGTTAGTTCCACGACGCTTGTGACTTCAAGGGCCCAACGACCCCCGCACCTACCTCCAGAACTGACACTGAGATGCCTGTGACGCCGCTCTCCAGGCCTCATCGCGAGTATCACGATGCTGTGCATTTCTAAGCTACTGTTTGCGGGTCTTCCCGACACCGTAGCTGGCCCGCGACCCTGCGGCCGGCCTGAACTGTTGGATTTGTTGTTCACGACGCTGTGATAGCTCCAGACGGAGCTATCGACTTCGAGGAACTGTCTTTTTAAGTCATTCTTGCAAAATTCATATCTTTATTATTATGTGTTGGATTTTTCTCATTTTGGTCTTGTTTTACATAGATAAATATTGGCTATTTTTTCTAAAACTGGTGTGGTGTCCTTTTGTAGTGTTTTCACTATATTACTGTGTGTTATGTGCAATGCTTTACACATTGATTCTGACATAAGTCTGACTGCTCGTGCCAAGCTACCAAGGGGGTGAGCAGGGGTTATCTGAGCTGGGTATCTCCCTTTTACTGACTAGAGTGAGGGTCCCTACTTGGACAGGGTGGAAACCAACTGACAACTGGAGACCCCATTTCTAACATTGGTTGTCAGCGGTGAGGATAGGACTTGCATTTGCACTTGACCTAGAGTGATTGGTGTACACTACTACCATATTGCAGACCACTACACACCTCACACTGTTTTTTCTTCCTCTTTTGTTCTCTGTGGTCCTCCTATAGGTATTGTGACTTTTTGGACTCTGGGTTTTGGTTTCATCTGTGAGGCCTTTGTAGAATGGAAGTCAACTTTTGGCACCTCCAGTGAGGGAGCTGAAAGGTTTCTGCAAGGAAAGGGAGCTGGCTGTGAAGAGAAGGTCCCAAAAGTGGGTCCTTGAGACAGCCCTGTTTCAGTATGAGATGAATTGCTGGGAAGCTGCCATAACAGATGATTTTGAGGAAGACTACTCTAAGGAGGAGGGCAGCGCCCCTGAAAGGGAACCAGAGAGAGATCAATGGCTCCTAGCACAAGAGCAGTGGTTGAGAGAGCTGGATGAAGAGCTCGAGAGGGAGCTGAGGCTGAGAGAGCCTTAGCCAAAGAAAACGAATTGTGTGTAGCTCATGAACTGAGCTGTGAAGAGCTGAAGCTTGAAGCCAGGAAGGCTGAGTCCATTCAGATGGTGGCAGCAAAATTCCTGTGTCTAGTACTGAAGAAGTGCACATGCCCAGAGACTTGGTGCCGGACTTGAAGGAGAGGGATTCCCCCCAGGTAGAGGTCCTGGTTGTGGAGTGTGGAGACACCCCTGAAGAGTGGGGGTTGAGTGTCAGAGGCAGTCAGGTGCTGTCTCACCAGTCTCAGGAGGGTGATGTTGGGTACTTTTTCAAGGCTGAGGCGCTGGATGGTTGTGTGAAGGGTAGTTTGGTTAACTCATGTGAGGGGCTATGTGATGTGATTGCTAGAGAGCATATGTCCAGTCTTTGTTTTCTAGAGCTACGCCAACACCAGGTGGAGTGTGAGTTCTCTGACCCCAGGGAACTTGCACTGGAGGCATACCTTTGGGTGAGTACCAGATGGTCCGAAGAGGCATTTGGGGGTGCTCCTGAAGGGAGTGGTCAAGGTATTTCCCAACCAGGTGAGGTGGGAAAGGCTTGCAGTGTCCCAGGTAGGTCTCAGTGTAGTGGGATGGGTGAGGGATCCCATGTTCTTCTCAGAGGAGAGGGAATGGGGGAGGGCTGAGTACCAGGATGCCCAAGATCCAGTCCTAGAACCTGGAGGGTTCCATGCGTGAACACCAGTAGGGGAGCCTAGCCTGTAATGAAGGGCCATCCACTAAGTGGAACCCCATAGAGTCAGGAAAACTTGGGGGGGGGGGGCGGCTGTAGCCAGCGTACCACCAGTTCTGATGTCTGGCAGTACCACTCCTAGTGAGGGGGTGCAGAAGTCCAAACAGTGGGTTGAGAGGGGGTTGTGGGCCCCAGTGGAGAACCTGGAGGGTCAGGGGTCAGCTCTGAGGTCAGAGCTCCCAGGAATGACCTTGGTGATATCATTTCTGGGCTGGGGGTTGAACCAGGCTCTGCCAGTTGGGCAGAGGTTAGGGACCAGTGTAGCCCTTAGGGAAGGTATTTCCCTTGTGGGGGGTAGGTGTGCTCCCCAGGAAGTCCTGGATTGTCAGGCATCGATCGAGCCTGAGGGTACAGACCCTAGGCTGGAGGGTCATGACCTGATGGGTAGGGTGGTTTGCCTAATCACCCTCCCCAGTGTGACTTCTAGGGGTACTCTCTATGGTGGGGGGTCGCAGAACCCTGGGACTAGGGGCAGGGGAGGGAGAGACTCACCCCTGATCCCAGTTCAATCCAAGGGTGCAGATCCTGTATTGAAGGGCCAGGCTCAGGGTGTCCCCGCTAAGCTGGAAGGAGGGGCAGCTGCTAACAGCGCCCCTGTGGATTCTGGGGGAGGCACTCCTAGTGGGGGTGGGGGGGGGGCGCAAGACCCCAGAAGGTGGGGTAGGGGGAGGGAAGCCTCACCCCTGACCAGGGTTCAACATGAGGGTACAGACCCTAGGTTGGATGATCAATTGCAGGTTAACATCCCTGCACTGGTGGGAGTATTGTGCAGGACTGCTACCTTAAGCACCCTGACAATTCTGGATTCTTGGGGGGGGTGGGTCACTCCAAGTGGGGGTTGCAGGACCCCAGAAGGAAGGGTTGGGGATGGGAAGCCTCACCCCTGCCCAAACCTGAGGGTACAGACCCCAGGTTGGGAGAACAGTTGCAGGATAACATCCCTGCACTGGTGGGAGAATTGTGCAGGACTGCTTCTACAAGCGCACTGACTATTCTGGACTCTGGGGGGGTGCCGCTCCTGGGGGAGGGTACAGAGCCCCAGAGGGGAGGACCAGGGTCAGGGTGCCATCCCTGACCTGGTGGTAGGGAGAGTGGTCAAATGGTGCCAAGCACCTGGGGTTACTGCCCCCCCACTCTCCACAGTCACAGTGGTTGGAGAGCCTTGAAAGGGCCTGGGCCTGGCTCTCATCCCTGACAGCTGTCAGGCAGTGGCCACTGTGGCTTGCTGTCCTGTTGGACAGAGGTGCCCCTGGGGGGGGGGGGGCAGGAGTCACACCCCTGGGGTGGAGTGGGCCACACCCCTGTGTTGGCCATGGTGGTACTGTCTGCCCACTGGGATACATCTGTGAGCAAAGTAAGGTTAGGTGCTGTACAGATGGTATCCACAGGTGAGGAGAAGGGTTCCCCATGGGTTAACTTAGTGGGCCCTGAGAGCATGGACAGAGAGATCCAACTGGAGTCAGGAAGGCGTAGAACTGGAAGGTGCCCCTGCTGTTGCGGGCCAGGGTCCCTGTTCTATCGTCCCAATCAGGGAAGTCCGTCAAGGTATTGATTAGTCTCCCCTGGCTTTAAGCTGTTGGGGGTTGTGTTGGACCTGGCCCTTTTTGCAGGGTGATTCCTAAACTTTTTGCCTCCTTCCTCCTAATTTTTCTGACCCATTTTTGTTGGCTTCAGGACTCTGGGCACTTTACCACTGCTATCCAGTGCTAAAGTGCATATGCTCTCTGTGTAAATTGTATTGGTCATTGGTTTTTCCATGATTGACATATTTTATTTACTAGTAAGTCCCTAGTAAAGTGCACTAGAGTTGTCCAAGGGTCTGTAAATCAAATGCTACTAGTGGGCCTGCAGCACTGATTGTGCCACCTATAGGAGTAGCCCTGTAAACATGGCTCAGACCTGCCACTGCAGTGTCTGTGTGTGCAGTTTTTAAACTGCCAATTCGACCTGGCAAGTGTACCCACTTGCCAGGCCCAAACCTTCCCTTTTACTACATGTAAGGCACCCCTGAGGTAGGCCCTAGGTAGCCCCATGGGCAGGGTGCAGTGTATGTTAAAGGTGGGACATGAACTGATGTGTTTTACTTGTCCTAACAGTGAAATTCTGCCAAATTCGACTTTCACTGTTGCAAGGCCTAACTCTCTCATAGGTTAACATGGGGGCTTCCTTTAATTATCCTTAAAGTGCAGTTTCCCTTTGAGAGCAGATAGAGATGTGGATTTTGGGGAGTCTGAACTCACAGTTTAATAATACATCTTTTGGTAAAGTTGGTTTGTAAAATTGTTTGAAAATGCCACTTTTTGAAGGTGGGCATTTTCTTGCTCAAACCATTCTTTGACTCCGTCTGCTTGTATATTCCACATCTGGGTCAGACTGACAGTTGGGCTGCTGTGAATTCCCTCTAGACAGTGACACAAAAGGAGCTGGGGTGTAGCCTGCATATCCTGATGGGCCATCTGGGCTAGAGTGGAGGGAGTAGTGATCACTTACACCTGAAAGGGCTGTGCCTGCCCTCACACAATGCATTCTCCGACCCCCTGGAGTGTGTCTGGGGCCAGGCCTTGGCATGGCAGGATCTTGTGAACAACTGAAACTTTCCTTTGAAGTATGCCTACTTCAAAGGCAGAAAGGGGTATAAGTAGTGGACCCAAAACCCCAGACTTTTAGAATCTTTCTGGATCAAGAGGAACCTCTGCCAAGGAGACGAGCTGGAGGCGGAGTACTGCCCCTTTGCTGTGTTGCTTTGCTAGGTTGGCCTGCAGTTGCTGCCTCTGCCTTAAAAGAGAGCAGTGGGTGAACGTTGCTGTGTATCCTGCTTGAGAGACTTCTTCAAGGGCTTGGAGTAGAGCTTGCCTCCTGTTGGAAGTCTCAGGGACACCAAAGACTTAAGATTCATCTGCCTACAGCACTGGGAACTGTGTGTTTTGTGCTGTTCAGGAAGAAAAACCACTGCGACGCTGCCAATGACGCCGCTGGTCTGCACCATGACCTGCTGACGCCACTCGAGCTGCACGGCTCCGCTTCACACCGCAACCCTAGTCTCACCTACGACGCCATCTGATGCCACCACTAAGCAGCAGCTTGCACCGTGACCTGTGGGCCCTTGCTCAAACCACAGCCTGGGCATCCCCGTCGCCGCCTCTCCTGCTGACACCGGCGCCACTGCCTGCACTGTGGCCTGTGGACACCGCTCGTGAGGTACATGAAGCACCGCCCCATCCCGCACCGGAGCCCCAGTCCACCGACGCCAGCACCATCGACTCCAGTGTCGTCACCAGGCGTCCCTGCCTGCACCGCGACCTGTTGGCACCGCACGGAGCCCATCTTGCGCCACACCGCCGGTTTGGGCCTACCGACGGCAGTGCTTCAGCGACGACGACGCCACTGCCTGCACTGTGACCTGGTGATACTGCATGTTGGACTGCCCCGCTTCACACCACAGCCCTGGACTCACCAAGCCACTGAACGCTGTCCCTGAATCACTGCCTGCACCATGACCTGTGGGTACCGCATGTCGCATCGTCCCACTTTTCACCACAGCCCGAACGCTATCCATGGCAGCGCTCCTGACTTCATCATCCAGGAGGTCAATCCGCAACGCGTGTGACTTCAAGGGCCCGACGACCCCCGCACCGACCTAAAGAACTGACAGTGACGCCGCTCTCCGGACCTCATTGCGAGGATCACGACGTCCTGCATTTCCAAGGTACTGTTTGTGGGTCTTCCCGACATCATAGCTAGCCCGTGACGCCGCGGCCGGACTGAACTGTTGGATTTGTTGCTCACGGTGCCATGATAGCCCCAGACAGAGCTTTCGACTTCATGGAACTGTCCTTTTAAGTAGTTCTTGCAAAATTCATATCTTTATTACTGTATGTTGGATTTTTCTCATTTGGGTCTTGTTTTACATAGATAAATATAGGCTATTTTTTAAAAACTAGTGTGGTGTCCTTTTTTAGTGTTTTCACTGTATTCATATGCAGATGCTTTACGCATTGCTTCTGAGATAAGCTTGACTGCTCATGCCAAGCTACGAAGGGGGTGAGCAGGGGTTATTTGAGCTGGGTATCTCCCTTATCCTGACTAGATGAGGGTCCCTACTTGGACATGGTGCAAACCGATTACCAACTAGAGACCCCATTTCTAACAGTTATATTTTTCTGTTATATATGTAACAGTGCCACGTACAGTGAAAGCTATGTCCTTAGCCAGAAGTACATATGATACAGGCTCTCAGTCACCCTTACACATATATACTATTCATAGGCACACATGTTCATACATCCTCAAAGACCATGCTCTCACTGGCACACATGGCAGCCCCGTCATAGTGCCCTAGTCAAAGTATTTTGTTCAAACCATAATATCTGGCTCTATGGACATTTCTCTTAAAGGCAATGAGTCTGGGTGTGGAGGTGTCTGGTAACAATGTGTGAATTTCTTGGCCTTCAGTAGCTCACAGTGGTTTTCACTGATCAAAAGTAGCTCTCAGTACTGAAAAGGTTGGAGACCCCTGGTCTACCAGACACCAGAGTTGTACCAAGGTCAGTGTGACCTGTGTGAAAAGAACAATTCTGCATAGTTTAAAGACATATCGGTACAGCTTATGGGTCATCCAGGAATGTCATAGTTCTCTTGCTTAGCTCAGGATCAGAGACCAGGCCTTTTGTCACCCTGCAGGACTGGGTCAATTACTGTTTTCTCCGCCAGCAGAAACAAGGAACTCCCCCCACATCGGAAGCAATTAACAGTACTCCTGGGAAGGAAAGGGGAAGAGTGGACTGCTCTGCATCAATCAGCCAGCTGTCACCCTGGGCTTAGAAGAGGGCCTGCCCAAGCCCACTAAACAAAGGAGGGAGGTCAAACCAGAAGGGGGGCTGTAGTGCTTTCCTCTTATTTAGTTTCTAAGCACTAACATAACACAACAGAAATGCACTTCTGAGGTCAAAGAAGACTTTTATTGTTGTTATATGAATGACGAATTAGTAGCTTTCCAGTCCGCGTTAATCAAACAAAATATATCAGTTTGCAATATACACAGCAGGTTATATTTATAAGATATTGAATGCAAAGCAAAACAAATACTTCACCGTGTAGGAACTATTTACAGCTACATCTTTCTAAGGTCTGCAAGCTGATGACCCCTGTCAGCCGCGAGAAAGAGTTTCATCTACCCACACGGGATGCTGGCAGCTGGCGCCAAGCTCCAGCACGAGGTCCGGCAGATTCGAATCTCACTCTCTGCAGCCTGTTACATTCGTTACAAAGGTGTGCCCCCTCCTCTCAGACCTGGGAAACTGAGCAAGCCTTTTGGAGACTGGCCAGGTCTCCAAGACTACTCCTGTTCCCAAGCTCAAGCAGAGAGAAAAACAACACCCATGTACCCTCTCTTATCAGGTCTAGTCTACTGTGAGAGCAAAACATCTTGGTTCATCTGGTGCAAAAACACAGCTTGGAAAAATACAGCTTGGATTCTCAACTGCAATGTCTAACTCCACGTTAAAGGCAATGGGCAGCTAACCTAAATATCAAATGCAATGTCATGTTAAAGGCAATAGGCAGCTAACCTAAATATCAAATGCAATGTCTAGTGTCATGTCAAAGCCAATAGGCATCTAAGCTGAATACAAAATGCAATGTCTTATATCATGTCAAAGCCCATAGGCAGCTGAGCTGAATATAAAATGCAATGTATAATATCATGTCAAAGCCAATAGGCATCTAAGCTGAATACAAAATGCAATGTCTTATATTATGTCAAAGCCCATAGGCAGCTGAGCTGAATATAAAATGCAATGTATAATATCATGTCAAAGCCAATAGGCAGCCAAGCTGAATACAAAATGCAATATATAATATCATGTCAAAGTCAATAGGCAGCGGAGCTGAATACAGAATGTAATATATGATATCATGTCAAAGCCCATAGGCAGAATATCTAATAGCATGTCAAAGTCAATAGGCAGCTAAATTAAATACATCATGTCAAAGCCAATAGGCGGCTAGACTGGATACAGCATGTCAAAGCCAATAGGCAGAATACAGAATGTAATGGCTAATGCAATGTCAAAGCCAATAGGCGGCTAAACTGAACAAAACATACCATGTGCTACTGGTGAACATTGAGCAACTAATATGCGCAGTGGTGAAACACAAAGTCATTGGTCAAAACAAACTTTATCAAATGGCAGTACATTCCGCCCTTTGACCAATGAATTTCTGTTTCACATATCTCTTGTTTCAAACAAAAACAAAAAACATCGGCACAAAAAAAAAAAAACATTATCAGTAAGTCAGATTTGAATGATCAAAGCAATCCCTGTAAAGCAATAGAAGTGAATTAACACATTGATCTCATGACCTTTCACATCAGATACATCTACATAGAAAAGACTGGGCAATTTTTTTTTTTCTCTGAATGAGTCTCTAATTCAACAGTGTTAGCAATTTGATGTGGCATGAGTTCTGCTCATGTAAAGAGGCACGGTCCACCTGAAAGGTTTGCTGGAAGATAAGCAAAAGTCAGAGTTCCATACGAGAGGGGAAAAAAAAACACAGCTTAGTTCCATTGGAAGAATGCAATCAAACAAGTTGAACTTGAACTGAAGGCGCAGCTTGCGCAAAATGGATCCATGGTGCTGGCACTTTACTCAGCCAGGTTCAGGTTGGGGGTTCGGTCCCTTCCCCGACCCCACACGCACACACCGGAAGGGGGACCACACAGCACACTCAGGGACAGTGGCGAAACGTGGTAGGATCTGCAAAAGAAACAAGTATGACTTTTCTTGCAAATAACATTTTTCATTTAAACTGCACCCTTCCTCTTTCCTTCCCTGTTTTATAATCAGCAGGACGTTTTTGAGGCCCTTTGTTATATTCTCTGCAGGATCACTTGGGGCTTCAGCCCACACATCAGCACTGAGGTTTTTATCTGCTGCGCCACAGCTTCCCTTTTCTTGCACTGTCAGAAGGGCTGGGGCAGACTCATTCTTTACCAAACCTCCATTCACTGCACTTTTGTCAATTTGGGCCATTCTGTCTCCAATTTGTGTGAATGAATCAGATTCTTTTCTAGGTATCAGCATAATTTCGATTTTTCCTTGGTAATTTGCAGCAATCACTCTCCCTAAAACCTGATCAATTTGCCATTTCTGTCCTGGTAACTTTCCTCTCCCCAACTGCTCTGTGACTGCTTGCATGACAGATTGCTTTTGTGCGTGCTGCACAGTTTTTATCAAATCTAGGGGAATGTGCATCTCTCTCATCTCTGCCCACCTGTAAGTGGCTTTTTCTCTCAGCTGTTCACATTTCTGGGGCACCCACTTAGCCATCCCCACTAAGGCAGAATTCTGGGTGTACACTTCTCTCTCTGAATTTTTCTGATTAACATCTGCAAGGTAATTGAACCAGTTAGGTGCTAAAACATTAGCAATGAACCAAAAATCAGCGTATAAATGACACATCTCACGTAGCTCTTGCTTTAAAATCTGACACACATTATACAACGCTGTTCCTTCTACTGTGCCAGAAAGCAACATTTCAATCAATGAATCATTAGTAAAACAAACATGCTTTTTATCTTCAGTGGACACGAATTCAAATGGTGCACACAATTTCATTGGTAATTCTTTTATCTGTGGTACTCTAGCCCTGTCTTGCAAGTACCAGATCCATTGTATGTTTCTAGCTAGGGGCACTATTTTCTTTCCTTGTTCATGATTTAAATATACATCAGTTTTTTCTTCTTGCACTGCGCAGAAACCTAAAGTCTGCATTATTTCATTTGCCAAATCACAAGCGCGCAGCTGCATATTATTTTTCACAGTGACCATAAACAAAAGTGTTAGGATTTCCCTCAAATGAGGGCTATTCTTTTTCCAAAAATCAAACAAGCTAATGAAAGTCAGTGTCTCTTTCTCTAAAATCTTTCGTTTTACTTGTGCATTTTGCAACGGTAACTCGTAAATCACATTCTGGTCTCTCTCGTCCGTGTTATCAGTTAAGATTCTTCAAAAACAGCCCTTTTATAACTTTCAGTCGGGCTAATTTGCTCACGTAAATTCCTATTTTCATGTTCCAACTGCCTACATTTCTCCTGCATTTCTCTGTAAGCAGATAAAGGTATCCAGACCTTTCTGTCATCATTACTTCCAAAACACACGTTTTCTACATATATACAACGGGAATTATTTCTCAAAACATTATCAGGCCTTTTAGCTACACATGCATTTTCTTCTGTAATTCCCCAAACAGAAAACAATTCACAGTTTTTCTTAGCACCATCAGGCAGTTGATCAACACATGTATTCTCAGACATGGTCTGCCGTGCTACTGTGATTCTCCAAACAGAAAACAATTTCTGTAATTCTCCAAACAACAAAAAAACAATGACACTTTTAAAGTGTGCACTTAGAAATCTACTAACTCGTCAAACCCCTTCTTAATCACCTCTTAATGACCGACACCCCACGACCTCTGGTACCAATTGTAGTGCTTTCCTCTTATTTAGTTTCTAAGCACTAACATAACACAACAGAAATGCACTTCTGAGGTCAAAGAAGACTTTTATTGTTGTTATATGAATGACGAATTAGTAGCTTTCCAGTCCGCGTTAATCAAACAAAATATATCAGTTTGCAATATACACAGCAGGTTATATTTATAAGATATTGAATGCAAAGCAAAACAAATACTTCACCGTGTAGGAACTATTTACAGCTACATCTTTCTAAGGTCTGCAAGCTGATGACCCCTGTCAGCCGCGAGAAAGAGTTTCATCTACCCACACGGGATGCTGGCAGCTGGCGCCAAGCTCCAGCACGAGGTCCGGCAGATTCGAATCTCACTCTCTGCAGCCTGTTACATTCGTTACAAAGGTGTGCCCCCTCCTCTCAGACCTGGGAAACTGAGCAAGCCTTTTGGAGACTGGCCAGGTCTCCAAGACTACTCCTGTTCCCAAGCTCAAGCAGAGAGAAAAACAACACCCATGTACCCTCTCTTATCAGGTCTAGTCTACTGTGAGAGCAAAACATCTTGGTTCATCTGGTGCAAAAACACAGCTTGGAAAAATACAGCTTGGATTCTCAACTGCAATGTCTAACTCCACGTTAAAGGCAATGGGCAGCTAACCTAAATATCAAATGCAATGTCATGTTAAAGGCAATAGGCAGCTAACCTAAATATCAAATGCAATGTCTAGTGTCATGTCAAAGCCAATAGGCATCTAAGCTGAATACAAAATGCAATGTCTTATATCATGTCAAAGCCCATAGGCAGCTGAGCTGAATATAAAATGCAATGTATAATATCATGTCAAAGCCAATAGGCATCTAAGCTGAATACAAAATGCAATGTCTTATATCATGTCAAAGCCCATAGGCAGCTGAGCTGAATATAAAATGCAATGTATAATATCATGTCAAAGCCAATAGGCAGCCAAGCTGAATACAAAATGCAATATATAATATCATGTCAAAGTCAATAGGCAGCGGAGCTGAATACAAAATGTAATATATGATATCATGTCAAAGCCCATAGGCAGAATATCTAATAGCATGTCAAAGTCAATAGGCAGCTAAATTGAATACATCATGTCAAAGCCAATAGGCGGCTAGACTGGATACAGCATGTCAAAGCCAATAGGCAGAATACAGAATGTAATGGCTAATGCAATGTCAAAGCCAATAGGTGGCTAAACTGAACAAAACATACCATGTGCTACTGGTGAACATTGAGCAACTAATATGCGCAGTGGTGAAACACAAAGTCATTGGTCAAAACAAACTTTATCAAATGGCAGTACAGGGGCTCCTTTGAAGTTTTGCTGGGGAAGACCCTGGCAGGGATGTCAGCAAGTGGGTGGGGCTGAGACCCCCAGAACAGATGTTGCAAGTGACCCTTGGTGGATGCCATTTTTAAATATCCCATAAGTCTGTGCAGGGAGGTTGGGGCAGGGGCAGAGAGGTGATGTGGCACATCAGGTTAAGCCAGAGGTGTATCACTGAACACTCTTGCCCCCACTTAAAAGGTCCTGCGCATGAGAGAGACCACTCTCTTGGGTGTGCTTTTCTGCTGGATTCTAGAACTGGAGGCAGCCGCCAGGGACAACTGGAAGAAAGAAACTCCCTGACTGCCATTTGGACTAAGAACTCTGACTCTAATTTACCCCAGGACCAGTGGGGCACTCCCTAGGACCAGGAAAGCTGGTCCCCTTAAACCCCCTGAGGACTAGTTGGAGGAAAGACTAGGGTGCTGCGTCAAGGATGGGAGAAGCCTAGAGGAAAAATAAAGTGAATGTCAGGGAACCAGTGAAACTAGCTTCCTAAATGGTTCATCACTTTTGAGGACAGAAGGCCTGTGGAAAGTGCTCCACGTGGCTAGGGCTCACCCCCATAAGCAAAATGAGACCGAAACCAGGAAGAATGTCCCAAAGGGGCCAGAGATATCAGCATATGAAGGATTTTGACTTTTGAACCCCAGCATGAATCTGGAGTGTGTGGAGCTCCTCTGCCGGTGGATTTCACCCCCTGGGGTGGACCAGGGCCCAGGGGTCACTGCAAAGAATCATTGTATGTTGGTAAGGGGGCGTGTGAGAAGCACCCTCCTCAGAGAGTGGGACGCCCGGGGTCCCCAACCCACTGGCCATGATATTTATTGGGAGTCGAGACCCCATGCCTGGACCCCACTGCCAAGAATGAAGTGGGTGCGCCGTTGCGCCCTGCTAAGTAACCTCATTGGGGCCCAGGATCCCAGCTCCTGGCCTCTATGACCAAAAAGAGGAGAAGGAAGTGCTGTTGCCCTTCCCTGCAATAGCAGGGAGGGCCCAGGACCCCATCCCTGGGTCCTAATGGTGAAGAGAGAGAGGGGGGGAAGTGCTGCCACACTTCCCTCGCGTGCCTGGCGTGCCCGTGACTGGGAGACTCCTCGAGCTATCCCCCATCAACGAATCCTACATGCTGTGTGCCCGGGCGGTACTGGGCACCCAGAAGAAATAGAGTGCGCCTTGAGGCCACCAATAAAAAAACAAATAGAAAGGCACAGCGGGAGAGCCACTACTTACATATGCATGGTGCTCACAGAGGAGCGCGCCATAATTCCCTGCAGGACTAGCCCACATTTCTGAAGGAAAACTGCTCATGTTTGGCTTGTGGTCGCCTTTGAAAGACGGGGTCACCACGAAATAATTTCTAAAGTGTGGGAGGAGCTGCAGGAGCAAGGCAGCATCTCCTAGTAAGGATCTCCAGAGTCCCCACCCTATTTTCCGAGCACTCCCCCAGCTGGAGCATGTGTTCTACAGGTGGGAGTGCTGCGCCCTCTAGGGGCAAAGTCTATGGCTGCAGTATTTGTGGCCTAAAGAGAGTCATAATCAGTTTTCACATTGTGCAAATACCCTCTTGGGATGAAAGGTTGTAATTACACATGTTGTGATTATAAATGCGATGACCTTTAGGTGCTATGTTTAAATTGCAGTATTTCATTCCAGAAGTTATTATGAGTGTATACTGCAAACAAGGTTGTAATTGCACAGTGTTGTGATTATAAATGTAATGCCCTCTAGGGGCTATGTTTTAATTGCGTTATTCATGCTAAACGTTATGCTGAGTACACAAATCACCCAAACATGCAAAGGCATTTTCTCTTGTGAATGTTTTAATGAAATCATGACATTGACAACCACTTATATTCAAAATAAACATGCTTTCTTGCCAATATTAAGTGCATTCGTGTGTGCGTGCATTTTCATACAAGTGAATGTTTTAACATGATTTGTGATCTAGATCTCTCTTTGGGAGGGATAAGAGTGATGACGTAATGTCATCAAGAAGTATTTCCACCCGCTTGTCAATTGCGGCATAGTATTGAGTAATGTATGTGTAACAAATGCACTTTTTCTGTTTTTATAAAGAAAAAGCACAGACTGGACAATCATTTATTGAGTGTTTTTATTCTATATCTGTGAGTGGTGATTACCTGCCCATACTACCTTTCTTGAGGAGGCCTTGGACTGCTCCACTTTGCTATCCTGAGAGAGTCAAGTACTACAATGGGGTATTTGGTTCACGGTGGAGGACAAATGTGAACCCACTACTTGTGCAGGCCACACAACTAATGACCCATTTTCTTACAATGTGGAATGTGAGTTTGTAGATGAAATCAAGACAGCTTGTGAAAGTGTTAAATCATCCGGAAATGACCTTGATAGACACCTAGTGCTACATGAATCTGAGACAAGTTCCCTGCTATCTATGTTTCAAGGTCAGTGAATGTATAATCTAATTGTCACACTTTTATTGTGCTGGTTTATACCAGTTCATCTTGAATTGTCAGACTGATTCATAAAGGTTATGTTTGGAATTAATTGGAAAATTCCACAACGTAGAGGAAACATCAGTGGCCAATACTGTAAAACCCTCATGACATGGTCCCTGATTCAGAGAGGTCTTCCCCACAAGGTTATTGCATGAGGTTTTGTCGGAGATTCTACCAGAGACTGCGAGACTGCTGAGACTAAGCATTGATACCAAGCCAATTTCGAGGGGACAGGAGCTGAGCCCAGCTAATATGTGCTTTCCTTTCAAGGGAATATTCTCTCCTGGCCCAAGTCTGATAACCACGCCTTCTTTCCTGTGAACAGGTATGCGGTGCACTGAATCCCAAGAAACTCTAGAAACAAGTTACCTGCTCCATCCTCTCGTAATGTATCGCATAGAAGTCGGGCCCGATTCACAAAGGTAAACTTGTACTTTTGGGTAAGTCTATTCTTTTTCATTCTTCATAAAAAAATCATTTAATAGTAATTTTATAACTGCGGAGACCCCCGTAGTCGGGACAGAGAACTTCACACCTAAAAACATAACCTTGTCCTATCTTTTTCTTTGCAGAGTTCTCTGCCCCAACTGTGGAGTATCCACAGTCTTAAAGTTACTATTAAATCATCTGTTTATGAATACTGAAAAATAGTAAATATATACAAAAGAGTAAGTTTACCTTTGTGAAGCGGGCCTATTGGTTTTAGGGTGTTAAGCTGCGAATGACATTCCAATCATGTTAGAAATGTTTATATCATTATGGCTGTTAGTGGCATGCACAAGTGCTGTTTTAATTATATTCTGTATGGATATTACCTATGTGATAAGCAACAGGATGAGAGTGTTGAAATAAACACTTTTAAATATAAAGGTGGTCATTCAGACATTGGCGGTAAAAGCCGCCTACTGCCACAGTGACGGCCGCCAAAAGACCGCCACTGCCGCTACTATCCGTCCGCCAGACTATGAGCACTGCCGGACTTCTGCCACAAGAAGGGCGGAAATCCGGCAGTGATCATACTGGCGGACAGTGGTAAGCTGGCGCTGCTACCACCAGCACCGCCACGCTAGTTGAACACTGCCAGCCGTATCATGACCTGTGATACGGTCTGGCGGTGTTCAGCTGGTGGGGCGCTGCTGGCGGTAGCAGCGCCCCTTCCCGTTCCCTGCCGGACGACCTCCCCAGTCGTCCGACAGGGGTGGTGGTGGGACGGGCGTGTTGTTCATGTGTGTATGGAAGAATGCATGAATGGATGAGTGTAAGTTAATGGGTGTATTAGAGGTGCGTGTCTGTGTGCGTGTATGGGGGTGGGGGCTGTGTGGATTAATTGGAGAGGGTGGGGGTTAGTGTGTGTATGAGGGGTGTGGGGGGATATATTTGAATGTCTGGGGTGGGGGAGTTAGTGTGTGTTTTGGGGGCTGGGTGGGGGGCTGAGTTTGGATAGGGGGGGTGTCTGGTGAGTGTTGAGGGGGAGGGGGAGGCCCCTACCAGTGACAAGGAAGGAGTTCCCTGTCACCAGTAGGGCCTACCGCTATGATTTTCGTGGCATTGCTAACACCACGCAAAACATGGCGGTAGGCTGGCTTAGAATGCCATGGGCGGTACTCTGTCGGCCGCCTGGCCAGGGTTTCACATCCCCGGCCCGGCAACTCATACGCCATGGCAGTATGAATGGTAAATTGGTGGGTTGGCTGCAGCCAACCCGCCAATCTCATGATGTGGCGGTATGTACCACCAGCCTGTTGGTGGTATTACCGCCACATTATCCCTGGCGTTTGACCGCCAGGGACATAATGAGAGCCTAAGTGTCTTTTCATGCTGCAGTACTTTTGTGTGATATTGTAAAGTTCACAATTGGGTTTAAAATACCACTGCATCTCTGACCCCCTTTAAGGGACTGTTAATAGTCCAGAAAGCTTATGTTGAGGTTTGTTGCGTGGGGCTACAACACCCTCGACTTTCACACTCAAGCTTTGGTGCGCTGAACCAAGTTCAGGTACCCAGGCGTGGGAAAGCCAAACCCTGTAGAACTAAGCCAGAGCCTCCATAGTTTATGCAAAGTAATGGGATTGAAATTTTGATGTCTGCCCACATCAGTAAATTGCACCACCTATTTAGGGCTCCTGTCAAAGTCTTTCTAAAGATATACAAAATTAATTGAGTCTTTGCAGCATCCATGGTGGCCTTTGTTGTTTAGCATTGGTTAGCCAATACAATTTAGTCACATTTGGATAATCTAGAAGGTGGTGGTGTACACTGGATTCAAGGCAGTTTGGAGGCTGGGTACAGTAAGACAAATTGAAAAGGCAGCCTCCTTTCAAAAAACACTGCCATATTTACCATTCACATGTGATTGAAACAATCCAATCCAAGATGCTGTCTGCCATGTGTTTATTCCCTTTTTGCTTTTCAAAAACTCCAAATTAATATTAATGAATAATTACATGCAAGCAGGTGTGTCTCTACTTTTGAGAGGGTTTGATTTGATCTGTCTTACGGTTTGACCTGTGGTTCCTTCTTGGGATCTTCACCTGCTCATTTGGGCCCCTGATGAAGGCCTCTTTGGAAGCTGTAGAGAAGGGTGCCTCTAAAATTTCTGATCTTTAAAGTTGCATTTTTAGAGACAATTACATTTACCAGATGTCTGGGAGAAATTCGTTTTTTGGGGGGTAGGTTTCCTGACTACAGATTCCTTTCTGATGAGTTAATGTTTAGGTTCTTTCCTTCATTTAAACCTAAGATTTTGTCATGTTTGCACCTTTCTCAGCACCTTTTTTTGGGGTCGAGCCTGCGAGTGTATGTGCTTGCACATGCGTCTCATACGGCAGACGCTGCTGTGTTCAGTGAAGGGCTTGGAGCCCGCCTGTCGCTCACCATTTGTTGGTTTGCGTGGCACTCTTCTTTACAGCCTCGTAATTCGTCAAGGCACGTCTGGCATAATTTCAGTTCTTCTGTGAGAATCAGGGATCAAGCACTAATTAATTCAACTTAATTAGTGCCTGTCCTCTGCTCCCGACGTGATTGAGGTACTATTTTGTTCTAACTTCCAGTGCCCTGTAAACAGAAGGCTTGTGACTGGCAAAAATGTGCCGAGCAGGACAAACAAAATTTGCAAAGTTTTATTTTTTAAAGCTAACTTTATTTTATTTTGTTAAGTAATCTTTTCTCAGTTTCTACTCTTTTTTTGTTGTTGTTTTTGCTCGTGGGTGCTGTTGTAAAAAAATGACAACTTGTTCGAAATGTGCGAAATCTATTGCATTGCAAATGCTTGTTCACCCATGTTGGCTACTGACATTGCTGTCCTGTCTTGTCAGTAATTTCATTCTTTGGATGTAGGGCAGGGAATTAAGGTCTAAATATATATATATATATATATATATATATATATATATCACACACCAATACATTCAGTAAATAAATGCGCTTTTGTTTTCCATTTGACCTATGGCATAGGAGAGATAGGTGTGTTGACAGCCAGTGGCACTATAAGAGCTGCATTGACGTGCCTGTAGGACAACAGAGTGCGAGTGTCAGTGCGCTTTGTCTGTGAGGTAGGATGTGCCAAAAAGGTGCGGTTGACATTGGCAATGGATAAACTGGGAGAAACAAGATGGTGCGGACATACGCTAAGTAACTAAAAGAATGCAAAAAGGACGAGCATTTTCAATGGGTCTCGCGTTTGCTCGAGTTAGAGCTATTAGCGTTGTAAACTCCCAACTGGACATTACTTGCCACATAAATTGAAAATGAAAAATAAAACAGTTGACATAAACAAGCCGATTCACAGCGCCAGGGCCGCCATGAGCATGAGCGCAAATGAGAGACACATAAGGAAAAAGACGTTTGCTCGCAGTCAAAAGTATTGGCAAACGTGCAATTATCCATGTAACAGGGTCAATGGCCAAGACGGTAGCAAAACTGCCCCAAGGAGGGACAAACGTAAAGCATTTACCAATGATAATAAAGGACTTTTGAAAGGCAAGCCAATGAACAAGTGATAGTGATGGGTGTGCGGTGGCCATGTTAAAAGCCCACAGATAGGTGACAACAGGCCAGAGCTCTTGCACGCTCTACCTACCACGAAAGTGGACCACAAGGAACTGTCTGATCAGAAGAGGAAACTAAAGGAAGCCTGCAGCTCATGAGAGATGGGGCACAGCAAAAACAAATGGGGTCGGGGTTGCTCTCACAAATGGAAACACAATTAAACCCAGAAGGGATCAAATGGGGAAAAAAATATCATAACAGGGTTGCCTTAGTCAGCCAGACAGGCAAAGACTGGAGGACATACGAGAACAAGCACCAGGCCGAGTATGGGGGTAATTGTAGCTCTAAATTTATCTTAATTAACAGCATTAAGTGCAACAATAATGTTAATTTATCCTTCTTCGTATCTTACACATATCCAAATTTGATTTGGAACTGTATGGCTATTTGAAGTTTGCATCAATTACTCCACTCCAACCCTTGCCTCTGGCATTAAATATTTTGGATTCTGGTTTTTCTCACATTTGACCATATTCTCTTAGTTTCAACATACCCTAAAATCTGCTAGGCCAGGCTTTTCCAACGAGGAGCTTGGGGGTTACTAATTGCTGTCCAGTTACGTATAAGTAGCTCACCTGTGTGCAGCCCAGTCTACTAAAATAGAAGCTTTTGCTTTACTGAGTTAATACATGTATCCCGAAATAGAAAGCCTGTATTTGAGATGTAACAGTGTGTTTTAAGAACTCATAAACTGGTGTTTGGAGAAAAATGGCTGAATTTCCAAAATATATTTAAATCTAAATGTTTGAGTGATAACTCATACAGTGTTTGAGAAACCTACTACGAATATTTCATTGGCACCAGAGGCATTGAAGCCGAGGCTGTCATATATTAGTCATTTAGAGGCATGCCACCTTGTTAAAGGTATTTTTTCCATTGATGTTGGCAGCCCTGCCCAATGTACTGAGGTGATGACTGCTGGTAATCTTGCATGGGGAGGCCACTAATTTAATTGTGTCTGATAGGCTGACTATTACAACGCTAATGATATTAGTAGGTCAGGATGATTTTCATTAAAAATAAGTAGCTTTTCTCACACAAATGGTTGGAGCCCCCTGTACTGGTCCGACTTTTAATGAAAAAACAAAAACTTCTTCTTCAACCTGATGACTTTCATATGGTAGCTCAAGCACTTCTCATAGCAGTCATTAACATGTTCGTCTTGGCACCTTTCAAATTTTAATGGACACTGCAGCCAGGCTCATTTCAGGCGTGAGCAAATTTGAGCACTGAGAACTGAATCAATTTCAAACTTACATGAATTACGTTTAAAACCCCCACCTGCAAAAAACATAATATTTGCTACCAATAAAAATCTCTAGTGTGGAGAAAAGTTTCAGGAACAGAGGGTTTTTAGAGTTGAATTGAAGAAATGTAATCCATAACTGGCGGCCACTTGGCCCTTGCCTTGTCTTCTATGGAACTCTCAACCTGATGGCAAGGATACCAAACGAAATCTAAAACCCTATCTGTTCAACCTTGACCTGTATCCACCTTTTCCAATTTCACTCCCAACAAGCAAGGCAACATAGATTGCAACCTTTCTATGGCAAATATAGATGCGTCTGTATTTTTGTTCTGGAGAGTGTGGTTGTAATATGGCTGATGTCGGCAGAGTTAGGTTTTATGTCTAAGGAGCTGACACATGGTGTGATCAATTTATGGTGAACATGTCGCTGCCAGCGTGCATGCCAGTGTTGTACAAGTATTGTTGTTTAGGGGTACATGACATAGATTAATGCACATGTCGTGCAGCGTTTGTACCACAGGCCTTGTTAATGAATCCAAGCGCCTTGGGCAGGCTCCCCTAATGTTTTAAAGAGAGACAATTTAAGGTATGGGTAAAGTAGGCAATTTCCCAAGGCCACCGCCTTCCAAGGGGCACCCTAGTAAAGTGGGAGGGCAGTTTCAATTTCTGTCATAATAATAGTGTCCATCATTAACAGCTTTTTTTAATTTGACAGCGGAACATGCTTAACAGAAACATGGGGTCACATTTACTAATGATTTGCACCAGTAAGAAGAATTGCAAAGAGAAGTAAAGCAGCACAAGCTCTTGTAAGGGTAAGTTATTTTGTGCTGCAAAGGTGCCTTTTTCTCAAAACAAATAGCGCTTTGCACCACGTTGCTTCACTCTCTACATCTGTATAACGCACCTCTTCTGTCCATCATTTGTGTTTGTTTACTTTTGTCGCCATAAGTGTGCCGGGTATGCCCAGACGTGAGTCCCGGGCTCACTATGGCACTGGATTCAAGCTAGCCTGGCTGATGGAGGGTGATACCTGGAAACCGGTCCCAGGATGCTTGTTTCCGGTCCAGGGAGGACCTGGCATGGCAGATTGGGCTGGACTGTTACCATGGGGAACCGGGTCAAGACTGATTTGCATATGGCTGGGTACTAAGGGCCAGATGTAGTAAAGGAAAATTTTGCGACTTGCAAATTGCGAGTCTGACCGACTCGCAATTTGCAACTCGCAAAATGGGATGCAGAAAGGTGTCTCAGACACCTTCTGCGACTCGCTATGGGGTCGCAAAGACCCACCTCATTAATATTAATGAGGTGCGTCTCAGTTTGCGACCCCATAGCGAGTCCCTGCACTCACAGGGATGGTGGCCTGCTGTAGTCAGCAGACCTCCATGTCTGTGACTGCTTTTTCAATAAAGCAGTTTTTTTTTTTCTTTTTGCAGCCCGTTTTCCTTAAAGGAAAATGAGTTGCAAAAAGAAAAAACTTCTGAAACCATTTGGTTTCGTTTTTTTCAGAGTAGGCAGTGGTCCATAGGACCACTGCCTGCTCTGAATTTTTTTCGGCATTCACAAAGGGGAAGGGGTCCCATGGGGACCCCTTCCCTTTTGCGAATGAGTTACCACCAGTGTGACACTGGTGGTAACTGCGAGTTGGTTTGCGACCGCATTCGCGGTCACAAAGCAACTCAGCATGGCGATGCGGTCGCAAATAGGAAGGGAACACCCCTTCCTATTTGCGAGTCGCATCCTCAAATTGCGAGTCGGTACCGACTCGCAATTTGAGGATGAGCATTGCGTTCGGCCTTTTGCATGCCGCAAACTGCGTTTTTCGCAGTTTGCGACATGCAAAAGGCTTCCTACATCTGGCCCAAACTGTGATGGCGTGGTGTGCAAAAAGAACAATGGATGAAACCCAGATCTTTGTGACTGGGGGTGAATGTTTGCATTCCATCCATTATCTGTTCTTTTTGCTTTTGGTTTTAACCACAGCAGCAAGAATGCTAGTGGGGAAGGGGGATGTATTTGTGATTACAAATATTCACCAATTAAACCTACAACTTCAAGTACTATGTGCATAGGTCTTATTTTAATATTATGTACTAGTCCACCAAAGATCTAACAAGTTATCCTTAGAGTGTTTTTCCTACAATGGGAGTAACAAACACAGAAGGCACTAAATTCCACATAAAACATTATAATTTCAAGAAAAAAAATGTAAATCCAATATTGTTTGATTTCACGAGGGCATGAATGAGCCAAAAGATGGTAACTGAAAGGTGCTATGAACCCGGGAGTGCAGTGTAGCGTGAGTACTCTATCATGTAAATGGGTGGGCCCACGATATGCTCCTCCCTCATTGAAAGTGCTTTTTGATAGGTGAGTGTGAGGCAGCAGGGGGACAAGGTATTGTAAATGTGTGCTCACATGTACATGTGAGCTATACATTGAGCATGCCTGCTTGTGAATGTTTGCCTGTATGTGTGTATAGTACATGGGATTCTGTACTCCCTGTAGAAGTGCACGTCTCTAATTTCTTTATAATCGGCGACTAGTGACGCACTCAGTCGCAGCTTATACAGAAAAGACGTCCGAACGTGCCTATTATAAGTTATTACACTTGAGTTCTGACGTCACAATGCGTGCTGCCAGAGCCAGCAGCTGAGCTGAAAGGCAGGTCAAGGAGCGTAAATGAAGCAGCTGTTTAACGCAAAGAAAACGGAATGTTCTTTTCTTTCTTCAGCTCTATTTTAATAGCTTACAAAGACAAACAAAGAGAATATGTTTATTTTCTGCACTCCTTACAAAGAGAAAATCTAGAATCTTTCTGCATGTTTCTACCCCTCCGAGCTACCGTAGCTTTTATTTTTTTTATTGACTTCCATTGAACTGTTTCTAGTATCTGTTTGCAACAAATATCTAACAGGTATTTGATGTGTTTAATTTTGCACTAAAGTTTTATTTTTATTCTTCATGTTTGAAAATTTCAATGGGTGTGCCTTCCCCTGGCATAAGTCCTGCCCCCTGGAATGAGGGTCCACCACCTTTCAATAAGCACCTTCCCAAGTTGTAGGGCGTAGTGATGTTGGATTGATAATGGATTGAATGTTGACAGCTTCATCGTTGAGCAATGCATATGGTGAGTGAATGGATATCTAGTCCTCACACATTCTTTTTGCTGAGAGAGCGGTGCCCTGGAAAGTGTTATGAAAGGTGGATCCTGAGATAAGATTAACACCCTATCCTTCACCTGTAGTTTCATCCGTGGATAAACTGGGCGCCCTATACATAAGCTCAGGATGTCTGGCTTAAAATGTGCATCCCAACCATGATATTCAATGGCTGTCCTGGACATAAGATTGACACCCAGAACATGACATATATTGTCACTCCTTGGCATATGGTGATCATCCTTCACAAAGCATGGGGATAGCAGGAATAAAGAGAGCATACCTAACATCTGATAGCCACCCCTTGGACAAGGCAGGCATTTCAGGCTTAATCCGGGCATCCTTGGTTTAGGTGACCACCCCTGGCATAATGTGGACACTTGTGGACATAACTGACGTGAGTGTTATCCCTGATACATGGTGATCTGGACAACTGTTTTATGGCTATCTAGAAATAGCTCTAAAAAGCAGAAAGCGCCAATCATAGTTAATGGTCACAGTACATTGGTAACTAGGCCTGATATGAGGCTGAGAGGATCAATGGATCGCGAGTTGTATAAACCAACCAACTTCATCCTGGTGAAGGATTTTACTTTGTAACTTTGGGCATGATTTAGATCTTGGCAGAGGGGAATACTCCGTCACAAACATGATGGATATCCCGTCTACCGTATTATGATCCCATTATAACCTATGGGGATCGTAATACGGCAGACAGGATATCCACCAGATTTGTGACAGAGTATTCCATCCGGCAAGACCTAAATCAGGCCCTTAGTCTTTTGGATGCCAGCCTACCAGAGGAGTACACCTCTTAGGCCCCCAGGACATCAGGGGAGTTACTTAAAGACTCAGGGTGTCAGACAGGCGAACAGCAAGATCCATTCCAGGTCCAGTTGCCACTTATCAGATGGGTACTTCTAGGAAAAAGCCTTCTGCAGCTTGTCTTCATATAGCCACACTGGAAATTATTGAAGTCCTCTTGTGGCTCAACAGACATTCACGCAAGATTTGACAGTGGTGTCACAAGATGCCTACAGCCCCACTCACATTATTCTGAGGAGTTCAGAGGCAGCAGTGATGACAGTAACCACAGTGTAGTAGGTCAGTAAAGGTAGTAGAGATAAACATCCATTGCACATGGAGATAACAGCATAAGAAAGCAGATCTTATACACTCCCCTCCTGCTCGTGGGGAATCAGCCAACAGAGTAGTTCTCACTCTGAACTATCACTGGTGCCACTGTTCGATTCAGAGTTAGGGGTCAGGAACCTATCGCCAAAGTCCTGACACACCAGGATATCGTCCCCCACCTTATCATCCCTTCAGCTAAGTTCCATGTGGACTTCTTCTGCAAGCATCCATTCTTCCACATCTCTATGCCAACTGTCTATCACTGGGCGCGCTGTCCCATCCAAGTGATGGCCACTTGCAGTCTAGCAAGTACTAGGGCCAACTGTAAAAATTCGTACACCATTGGCCTCTTGATGTCCCGCAACAAGCAGCACTTGGGAGTTAGCTTGATGCGTAATGAAGTAGAAAATCCTGTACTGCGATGCTGCCCCAGGCCAGGTGTAGGAATTTGGCTCCCTGAATCCCACACTGGGGGCAATTGTCATGTCTAAGGCTGAGATATCTGCCTAAAAGTCATGGGGGTCAGGTAAGTGTGGTGCAAGTAGTTATAATTTATTAACTTGAAGCGGGCTTTGCATGATACAGACTGCATGAGAATACAAACACAAGCCCAGTCTGCGTCTTCAAAAGGCAATCCCAGGTCGTCCTCCCAAGCTGCTCAGTCCCGCACTCAGCTGTCAGCTGCATCAGTTCTCAGAGCTTGGTATATTAATGAAACCAGATGCCTACCAAAAACGCATGACAACAAGGTTCCCAAAGTGTCCAGGCCACCAAGGGTGTAGGAATAGTGGTTCAAGTCTGTCCAGACAGCTCCGCTAAGCCACCATAGTGCAGGAAGTGACCAGGCACCAGAGAAAACTCAGCTTGTGCATCCTCAAATGAAATAAAATGCTCAACGGGGTACAAGTCTCCTAACAGCTCACATCCCCCATCTCTCCACACCCGGAAGGACATATTTTCAGCCATTTGTCAGACCAATGCCAATATCCTCACCGGCAAATCCCAGTGGAATTGTACTCAGCACACCAGCCTCTGCCAAATATGAGCGATCTGCCTCACCACGTACAAAAAGAACAAGTGATGGACGGAATGCTGAACAATGTCAAACATTCACCCCCAGTACAGAGATCTGGACCTAAATTCATTGTTTGTTTGCTACTCATGCTATTCCAGTTTGGACCCAGCCATATGCAAAACAGTCTTGACCCTGCTTCCCATGGGAACAGTCCAGCACGAACTGCCAAGCCAGGTCCTCCCTGGACTGGAAAAAAGCATCCTGGGACCGGTTTCAGGGTATCACCCTTCATCAGCTAGGCTAGCTTGAGTCCAGTGGCATGGGGAGCAAGTGACCCACGTCTGGGCATATCCTTCCCACTTAGGGCGACAAATGCAAAAAGAACAAGTGATGGGCAGAATGCTGAACAATGTCAAACATTCACCCCCAGTACAGAGATGTGGGCCTAAATCTAGGGAGGCTTGGCATGGCAGTTCAGACTGGACTGTTCCCTTGGGGAACAGGGTCAAGACTGATTTGCATATGGATCGGTCTAAACTGGGGTGGCATGGTGGGCAAACAAAGGATGAATTAAACCAAGATCTTTGCGACTGGGGGTGAATGTTTGCATTGTTCAGCATTCCGTCCATCATCTCTTCTTTTTGCTTTTGTAACCACGTACGGCAAGCTGACCGGGGAACCAGCATCCTCCCTTAATATCAGTAGCTGTGCCTCAACCACACCTGCCAACAGATGCTTCTCCCAACTTTCTTCAGCCAGCATACTGCATGTGTGCAGCATAATAATAGAATTTGAGGCACAGCACCTCCAAGCCACTCTCCTCATAACGCCTTGTCAGGGTGGCCTGGGCCACCCTGCTACGCTTCCTGGCCCAAAGGGCGGAAATTAGAATCAAGTCCAACTGTCTGAACATTCCAGCAGGCAGTGGGAAAAGGGAATTCTGTATAACATATAATATATAAACAGTGCGGTAGGAGCACCACTTTAGATAAAGCTGGCCTACCCAGCAATGACAGTGGAACGTGTTCCAAAAAGCAAACGGAGCACCTAGTGATTCCATCACCCTCCCCATATTGAGACAGAGGCTTATGCTAATTAGCCTTCTGACAGTTCAGGCAGGTAAAGGAAAACTTTCTAAAAGTAACTTTTCCTTAATAGTTATAAAAAATCTGACTTCATTATTAAATTAAAATTGTAATTTCTACAAACATAGTTGTATTATTTGTCTAGACAGTCCTATTCCCGAGATACAGTAGTAGTATTTCATCTGCACTCTGGTTTTCTACATATGACAGCTAGGCCTGCCACAGTGAAACTAGCTGTTTGGGCCTTGCCACTGTAGAAACATGGTAACATACATTTTCTACATAACCCACTTTTAAATCTCATGCACCCTACCTTGTGGGCTGGAAGGCTTTCCTAGGGGTTACTTACTAATTTATAAATGGAAGGTTTTCTCCTGTCAAAAAGTTTTATTTTCATAGGTCATAATGCAGGGTTTACACTGAAGCAATCAGGCTTCACATGGTAGGCCTGAAGCCATGTTTACATTGCCACTATGGCGGATGGGGCTAACTGGGTCGTGCAGTCCACAGGTAGCATATACCTTCCGGGCCATGCACTTTCTACACTATATACTAAGGGCGTACAGGCAAGTTAAATGTGCCAATCAGAAATAAGCCAATTTAACCATGGCTAAGTTGGTAGCACTCACTGGTTAGCTGGGGTAAAGTGCACAGAGTTTTAAAGCCATCAACGGCATAGGGGTCAGCCAAAAAGTGAAAAATGTAGGGTGAACACGCAGAAAAGGCTGTTTCCTACAGGTACTGGCATCACCAGCGCCGGCCCGGGCCTTTGGCTGCACAGCTGGTGTAAGCTAAGGGATGGTGCTCTGTAAGGTCATGGATAACTAACTAGCTGTGGTGTCCCCTCTCCGAACCTTAAGGATCTGTCCATCTCGGCGCTGGGAGTGCCAGGCTTGCTTGGCACACCATGGATGTAGTGTCATATTTCATGAGTGCCATTGCAGAACAGTTTGCCAAAACGTATGGATTTTTAAATCAATTTATTGGAAAGTTGTACTGTAAAATGCAAAATTTGGTCCAATTATTCAAAATTTTGGGGATGGGGGAAAGGAGTAGAAACTCACTCCGAAAGACACGGCCACCTTCAGTTTAGTTGTCACCAGCAATTTACACCCAGCCACATTGAAAGTTTACCAGTCTTTCTTATTATAACTGTCCCTAACACTCAGTCAAGGACAAGAAGTTCTCTCATTTGGTCATCGATGGCCACAAATATAAGACTGCAGCCTCCGGCGTGTTTTTATGTCATTTATATTTTGGGATTTATGTAAAGCGAGGATTAAGCAGAGTTGGGGAGTCAAAGGACTGCCCCGGTAACTGTAGTTGGAACGTTTCCAGGTGGACATGCAGTTAATTTCAGTATTTCAACACCGCAAAGTGAAATGACATAATGGTACTGAGGAAGTAACAATCCCAGCAGGGCTCTCCACTAACCACACAAGTCAAGTAGATACTTCATTCTGCGGCAGTTCTTTTGTACACACAGATGTTTACGTTGCACAAATTACATTTCACATAAAATTGACTTTATTCTCCCTAAGGGGAATATATTCAGATGATGGTGAACCACATTCATGCAGCCGAAGTACATGTCATCTACAAGAAACAAGGTGTACTCTTTTATTCACAATCTGTTTCTTACAGTGTACATGTGCACGAGGTAACTTGCCAGGTGTTTTTTCTATTTTTTACCCAAAAAGCTAAAACATCCACTGACTGCAATGCAGGGACATCCTAAGGATTTTGGGAGCCTCGGGCCAAAAGTATTTTGGGGCCCCTGTTAGGACAACTTTGAATTTATGATCTAATTTCAGCTCTTTCAAGCTCTCTTCGGCCAGGTCACTGGCAGTGCACAGGCACACTGGTCCAAAATCTAAATGTGTTTCCGTCTTATATTCAGGGCTAGTGAGGTGTGTTTTCAATATTGCAATACAGCGGCAGCTCACTAATATTATTGCAAATAATCTCTGTGACCCTCTCCCATTTTGAATATGTGAGGTCCTGTTTTGATCTAAAAGACTTTTATTTGCATGTTGGATGGTGTTGAAAAACATGAACACAACATTTCTCTGCAAAATGTCTGTAACAGACTCCCACACATTACCTATATTAAAAATGAATTAAGGGAGCGTGGTCTGGCCACAAGAAGAATGGCCGCTTGCTGAGGAAGCTCAGCGCGCTAGTGTGCACCTCAGGGTGGCGGCAGAGCTGGCGAGACACTGGGGGCACCCTCTTTTCCCCTCCTGCACCCACTCGGCTGCCGCGGCAGAACTCCAATGAACGGGGAGGAACTCCAGAGGGGCTGTGGAACTCCTGTGCACTCCTCGGCCATTGGAGCGGCACCTGGGACCTGTGGCAACGTGGCAAGCCGCAGGCTCGATTTCCTCTTCTCCTACGCTGCAACCAGGGAGTCGCCAGTGAGACCTGGCAGCTTGCCTCCACAAACAGGACTGCCTTGATGTGCTGGGGGCCTCAGCTCCATTTCATGTGATAGGACACCCCTTATGCCGCCAGGAACACAACCCATTAATCTGCCCCCTGTAGCCAGCCTCTCAGAACTGCACAGTGTCCACGGCACTGCTCCTTTTGGGAAACTGTGACTACTGCAGAGGTGCATACTAGGCCCCCACGCCAGGCGGTACAACCCCTCCATCCCTGCATCCGTGGATTGACTTCGCATCCATCATTGCGGTGCTCCCGGTGACCCAGTGATTCCGAAATTGCCTCCTCCCACCCATACCGTGGCAGGGGTCACCAAGAGCTGCCATTGTAAATTGATACTACGGCACCAAGGGTAACATGGGGCCAGCGCCACCAACGGTGTCGGTGCTGCTAGAAAATACCTCCGTGCCCTGACAATCTGTTTTTTCTCTCACTCCCTACGATCTTGGGGGTCACCCCCCTCCGCCCCACACTCTGCGGCTAGTCAGCATACTATTCTTTGGTCACTCCCTCCCATTACCCTCCCCCCCATCCCAGGCCCTGTCCTCGACAACTTCCTAGTACAGCGATGTCCACAGGCAATTCCTCTGGCACACCTGCTCGTCAGCTGCTTTTCTCGGAAGCCATTTCCCATCAATGCAACATGGCCTCCCTGCAAACTTATACTAGCTCTGGTTCACATGAAGCCTCTGCAAGCTTACGTCCAGACATCACCATGAAGCTCATACTTCAGGAAATCACTGCAGTGTGTCGCCGCCTTGAGGTCATGGACTCCAGGATCACGGACTTGGCCACAGAATCCAAATCGATCTGGACGAACATAGCTTTATTCCAGGACAGAGTGACAGAGTTCGACCACCAACTCACAGGGGTAGAGGGCAGACTGGATGCCTTGCCAGACAGAGACCAGGAACTGCAACAGCTCCGGAACAAACTTACGAACTTAGAAGACAGGAGCCAGAGAGATAATGTTTGCTTCTTCGGATTCCCGGAACGATCGTAGGGAACGGACATCAGGGCCTTCCTCAAGGGCCTCCTCCCTACCCTCACTGGCCTAGTGTTCTCCCCGCCATTGGAATTCCAATGGGGCCACAGGATTGGCCCCTCTAAACAAACTCACCCCTGGGAAGGCGCGTATCATCAAGCATGCTTCCTTAGACCTGAACAAGTGCGCCAACTGCTAACTGGTGCCTGTGCTCACGGCCCGTACAATTTCGAGGGGCACAGAATCCGCATAGAGGTAGATTTCTCCCAAGAAACTGTCAGTGTCCTTTCCTCTGGAGCTGCACGTCGCTGAACAAAAGGCCCACCTTCCGGCGTCACCAACTCAGAAAGCTATTATAGCACAGAGTTATGATGAAGCCAGTCGGGGGGAAGGAAATTAGGGTAGGGAACAGAAGGGAGAGAGACCTGAAAAGTAAAGGTTAGAACAAATATGCATTTACTCATTCATAGAAATGTAACTCATCAATAGACTCTTGACTCAAATGTGTCTCCGAGATATCAGATGGAGACCTCTTTTGAAATGAGGGCAAAGCCCCTTCTTTGAAACATGGAACAAGAGTAAACTACGACCTCAGAATCAATAGATGGCAAGATCTTTGAACTATGATTATACACAGAATATCAATCCTGTAACATCTATGTATTCACAACATAAACCTTTGATCATGCCTTAGAAAATCTCAAAGAATTAAATATGCTTTTCACATCTTAAGCCTTTCCAAGAACAATGAAAGCTACGATTTGCTTATCTCCAGAAATACTTCACATTCACAATAAATGCCAAAAGGTTTTACTCATTGAACTTAAAGCGCTTTACTTAATAATACCAGGAAGCGCTTTTACCCAAGTAGTCTTGAATCACTTAGGTGGTTGTGCCAAGAACCTTTTACTCCTGTGAATTGAAACGCTTTGATTGTAGTGCCAAGAGTGCTTTAAACCTGAGGACTGAAGCGCTTGAATTGTTATGGCAAGAGCGCTTTACATCTGTGAATTGAAGCATTTTGAATTGTTGTGCCAAGAGCGCTTTACATCTGTGAACTGGAGCGCTTGAATTGCCGTGCCAAGAGCGCTTTACATCTATGAACTGAAGCGCCTGAATTGTCGTGCCAAGAGCGCTTTACATCTGTGAACTGAAACGCTTTGTATTGTGGTGCAAAAAAGAGCGCTTTACATCTGTGAACGGGAACGCTTTGAATTGCTGTACACAAAAGCACTTTGCATCTGTGAACTGAAACGCTTTGAATTACTGAGCAAAAGAGCGCTTTACATCTGTGAACGGAAACGCTTTGAATTGCTGTGCGCTAAAACGCTTTACATCTGTGAACTGAAACACTTTGAATTGCTGAGCAAAAGAGCGCTTTACCTTTTGGAAATAATGACTTCCTCCAAACTTGGATTCAGCAAGGCGTTACCACTACAAGTATGACCTACTCGTTTTAGGATGCACCATGGGAACAAGGATGCTTTGGATAGAGACACTCTGCCATTGAGGAACTCTGCTTTTCTCCAGAGAAATCCCCACAAGGTCTGGCTGCATCGAAGTCTTCAAAATAGTGAGCAACGTGCTTGGGTGTGGCTGGGCTTTATAGGCCTGCAACACCCCAATGGCCGCTGCCTCTAAAAACAACGGGAATTGTAGTCCCTTTATAGAATAGCACTGATGAGTGCATCTTGTCCACCAATGTCCTGAACCTGTAGCTCTATGAGCTTTACCACAGGGCAGACAACGCTGATGGTCACCTTTGGAACAAGAGGGGATGACAAGTGGTGCGCATAAAGCGCCACAGAGTCGCGCAGCGGAATTGCGGGCGAGACCTGGACCGCGCCTGGCCTTATTCCTGACATTACACCCCTCTCCCAAGCGCGGTCCAGAGCCTGGTTTATCAGGATTGAGGAGGTGAATTTGTCGCACCAAACGTGGTGCATGGACATGTCTTGCAGGTTCCCAAGAGTCATTTTCCGGTCCGTATACTTTCCAGGACACCAAGTACCAAAGGGAAGACCCCCTATATTTAGAGTCTAGAATAGATCGCACCTCATACTCCCAATGACCTTGAACTAATAGAGGAGCAGGTTGTGTGACGCTTGAGGGTGAAGCTGGTTTAAGAAGCAAAGTGTGAAATACTGGATGAATTTTCAAAGACAATGGTAATTTTAGCTTATATGTTACTGGGTTTACTTGTCATATTACTTCATAGGGCCCTATGAATTTTGGATGAAACATATTTTTATTTTTTAATACAAAGTTTTTTGTAGATAACCAAACTCTATCTTTGATTGTTTACTGAGGACCAGGCTGGTGTTTTTTGTCCTATTGTACTTTATATTTTTTCTTTGCTTGACAAAGATTTGTTTGTAATTGTGCATGTATCTTTTTCATGTGTGTTAGCATGTCCTTCACTATTGGAGTGGTTTGAGTAGATGCAGGTAACTCAACTGGCAAAATGTGCGGATGACGCCCATATAAACCATAGAAAGGAGTTGTGTTTATTGAAGAGTGGTGAAAGTTATTATAAGCCAGTTCTGCAAGCCACAAAAGATCCAGCCAGGTTGTAGGAGACTTTGTTGCATAACATCGTAAATATTGTTTCAGAGTTTGGTTTAGTCTCTCTGTTTGACCATCCGTTTGTGGATGATAACTAGTAGATAAAGTCGAATCAATTTGTAGAGCCTTGCACCATTGTTGCCAAAAACGTGCAGAAAATTGTGTTCCTCTATCAGAGAGGATAACTCTTGGAAGTCCGTGAAGCTGAACTATATTTTTTAAGATGATAGTCGCTAAGGTGTCGGATATGTTCCCATGGATGATTGGGAACGGGTAGAGGTATCAATAGACCTTTGGGCTTGCTATGTTCGCTTTTGCATCTTGCACATACTTCACATGATTGTAGCATTTGCTTAAGGTCGTGAACGAATGTAGGCCACCAAAAATACCTTTTCATGAGTTCTATTGTTTTTTGAGGACCTGGATGACCTGCCAGAGGATGCTTGTGTAACCAATGAAAAGCTGTCTCTCTTAACTCTTCAGTAGGCAGGAATACTCGAGATTCATGTAGAGGTAAGCCTTGTTGAATAGACTTCTTGGTGTCTTGTTGTAACCACTCTTGCCACTTAGGGGGTCATTCCGACCCCGCCGGGGATGCGGGAGCACCGCCAACAGGCTGGCGGTGCCCCGCAGGGCATTCTGACCGCGGCGGTTTGGCCGCGGTCAGACAAGGAAAACCGGCGGTCTCCCGCCGGTTTTCCGCTGCCCTGGGAATCCCCCATGGCGGCGCAGCTTGCTGCGCTGCCATGGGGGATTCCGACCCCCTCACCGCCATCCTGTTCCTGGCGGCTCCGACCGCCAGGAACAGGATGGCGGTGAGGGGTGTCGTGGGGCCCCTGGGGGCCCCTGCAGTGCCCATGCCAATGGCATGGGCACTGCAGGGGCCCCCGTAAGAGGGCCCCACTTTGTATTTCAGTGTCTGCTTTGCAGACACTGAAATACGCGACGGGTGCCACTGCACCCGTCGCACATACCCACTCCGCCGGCTCCGTTCGGAGCCGGCTTCCTCGTGGGGAGGGGTTTCCCGCTGGGCTGGCGGGCGGCCCTCTGGCGGTCGCCCGCCAGCCCAGCGGGAAAGCCAGAATGGCCTCTGCGGTCTTTCGACCGCGGAGCGGCCATTTGGCGGCTCCCTCCAGGCGGGCGGCTCCCGCCGCCCGCCGGGCTCAGAATGAGCCCCTTAGTGATGTGAAAATGATTACGAATGAGATCGACAAATTTCTCGGCAGCTACTAAACACAACACTTTTGAAGGCGTTATAATAGGCATGGGTTTTTGTTCAGTAGGTGTGATTGAAGAATCTTGTCTAGATAATGCTTCGGCCTTATGATTATCTATTCCTGGTCTAAAAGTCACTATGAAATCAAATTCTGCAAAGAAGAGCATCCATCTTAATTGTCTTGGAGTTAGTAGCTTGGCAGAACTCATAAATTGTAAATTTGTATGATCAGAATATACAGCTATGGTGTGTTTCGCTCCCAACAGATAATGTCTCCATTCTTTAAAGGCATTACGAATTACTAGTAATTCTTTTTCTGCTATGGTATAATTCTGTTCTGCTTCATTCAATTTTCTTGATGCGTATGCTATGGGGTGCAACTGTCCAGTTTCTCAATGACATTGAGACAGGATGGCCCCAACTGCAACATCAGATGCATCAGCTTCCACGATGAATGGTTCTTCCACATTAGGGTGAGCGAGAATGGGAGCGGTAGTAAAAGCCTTTTTAAAATCTTGAAATGCTTTCTCTGTCTCTTGGGACCAGTTGAAGATGGCCTTTTTTCTTAGCAACTTGGTGATTGGGGCCACCTTTTGAGAGAAGTGATGGTTGAAGCGTCGATAAAAATTCGCAAAACCCAAAAAGCATTGAATATCAAGCACTGATTTTGGTGTGGGCCATTCGGATACAGCTTGAATTTTTCTTTCAGTCATTTGCATGCCGTCAGGTGTTAGAATGACTCCTAGAAATTCAACTTCTTTGGTATGGAATTCACATTTACTTAGCTTAGAAAACAAGTTATGTTTTTGTAAAGTTTTTAACACTTTTTTCACATGTTCTTCATGTATATCTTCAGAGTTTGAATAAATCAAAATATCATCAATGTAAACGATGACAAAGATGTCTAGATATTCTCTCAGAACATCGTTTAGGAAATATTGATAGGCTGCTGTGGCATTACACAGACCAAACGGCATCACTAAATACTCAAAGAGGCCATAACGAGTCTTAAAAGCCGTTTTCAACTCATCTCCCTCTCGAATTCGAACTAGGTGATAAGCACCTCCTAAGTCAAGTTTAGTATAGATGACGGCGGATTTTACCTGGTCTAACAAGGCTGGTATGAGAGGTAGTGGATATTTATTTTTAACTGTGATCTTATTTATCGCTCTAAAGTCAATACAAGGCCCCAAATCGCCATTTGCTTTTGGTACAAAAAATTGTGGAGAAGCTGCTGGAGAACGTGATGGCCGAATTAACTTGTTGGCTAAACATTGATCAAGGTATTCTCGTAGGACTTGATTTTCTTTCTCTGATAGTGCATAGATCCTACAATTTGGTATACTGGCGCCAGGTACAAGATCGATCTGACAATCGCACGGCCTGTGAGGTGGTAATGAGCTTGCTTTCTTTTCACTGAAAACATCGGTATATTCACAATACTGTGATGGTAAATCAATTTCCTTCTTAACTGCAGTAGCTATGGAGTGTTGAAGATTTCCTTCTTTGTTTCATCTTGATTGAAAACATTTCTTTGCACAAGAAGAAGAAAAATGCAAAACCTGATTGCACCAGTCTATGCATGGATTATGTAACATTAACCATGGCATTTCTAAGATAAAACCATATTGAGGTGCTTGGATTATATCAAAGCAAATTATCTCATAGTGGTTCCGATTCTCCTCATCTTTGCAAATCATTTGTATTCATGAGGTTTGTTTAGTAACGGAGCCTCCTGCCAACTCACTTCCATCAACTGCATACACAACTTCTGGAACCTTTTTCTGGACACTGGGTATATGCAGGTTTAGTGCAGTTTGTTGGGCCACAAAATTTCCTGTTGCCCCTGAATCAATTAGGACTTGAACATTATGTCTTTTTCCCTGCACAGTCATTTGTACTAAGATTCGGAAATGTTTGACATAACGATTTGTGCAAGAGCACACTGAAGGGATTGACAATTTGCCCAAGAGGTCCCCTACGTTTTTTCTTGGGCCCCTTAGTTTTCCTGTGAATTTTCCGAAGCAACCAATATCTTTTTCTTTGTCACAACTGTGGGATCAATTTTGCCTTTAGGTTTCTTTTGTCACTCTTTTACAAAATTACCCTTTTTCCCACAATACAGACACTGACCATTTTTTCGTTGCATGTCTTTCTCCTCTTTGGTCAGTGGTGGGTGAACAGTTCCGATATCCATCGGTTCTATCATAGAATCTGAAGACAATTGAAAGTGTCTGGATCTTTCCATTCGCCAGTTTGTTTTTTACCATTTTTTCCTTGCTCCTTTTCTTTCAGAAAGTCTGCGATCTATCCGTAGGGTTAGATTAATTAAATCAGTACAAGTTTCTGGTTGTGGTTCAACTTGGGCCAATACATCTTTTAGTTCGTCTTTTAGCCCTTGATAAAATACTGCTGACCTTTTTCCTCAGGCCAAGCGGTTTCCACCACTAACCGATTGAAGTGTGACAAATACGTTATCAGGTCTTTATTTCCTTGACGTAATTCTAGTAACTCTTTGTCTGCAGTCATAGTGATTGCGCGTCTGTCAAAAACTTTGACAAATTCTTCTACAAAACAACGCCAGTTATATAAAAGAGGACTGTCTAATTCGACTAATGGCACTGCCCAAGTAGCTGCGTCACCATTCAGATATGATATAAGGAATGCAATTTTAGAGTGTGCATCCGGAAAAGCACTAGGCCGACACATAAAATGTAATTCCACCTGTGTCAGAAAAATTTGAACCTTATTGGGGTCCCCAGAAAACCTCTCTAGTGCAGCTAAAGGAATCTGTGTCGGCACATTCACAGCTATGTTAGCAGATGCGGGAGGCGTAGGACGAGACTCAGATTCAGAACCATCTACCTTACACTGTAACTGAGTTACTTTATTCACTAAATCAGCTGTAACATTTTTTGAGTCTGTCAAATCCCTTTGCATCTGAGTGACTACTTGCATAAGGGTATCTAGGGTGGCCATTTTGCGCAGCTCCCGTACAGACCAAGAGGAAAGTATAAAACTCGTGGGCTCACTATTTTCTGTCACAGTGTCCTTTCCTCGGGATCTGCACGTCGCTGAACAAAAGGCCTACCTTCCGGCGTCACCAACTGAGAAAGCTATTATAGCACAGAGTGATGATGAAGCCAGTCGGGGGGAAGAAAATTAGGGTAGGGAACAGCAGGGAGAGAGATCTGAAAAGTAAATGTTAGAACAAATATGCATAAAGCGCCGCAGAGTCGCGCAGCACAATTTCGTGCGAGACCTGGACTGCGCCTGGCCTTATTCCTGACAGAAACCAACGAGAAACGGAAGACATTCCTGGCCCTTCAACCTCAATTGCGGAACCTGGATATCAAATTTGGACTGTTCGAACCTGCCCTGCATGTGGATAATGAAGGATGGCAGGTCCAAGGATTCCATTGACCCTTATGAACTGAGCCTGTATCTGGATAGCCTCACTGTCCAGACAATGGACCTTACACCCACGGCTACAACAACTGCCTCCTCCTCCACAGACACCTTTTCCCCCCAAGCCACCCTAAGCGCCCACCGGATCACCCTTATGAACCAGAAAAGGGGCAGGGTCTTTGAACGCCCGCCAAGATCTCAAGATGGCAGGGACACTGCCCTCCAGGCAGTGGCGCCCCTTACTCAGGACCAGGGCAGGGACAAATCAAGATCCCCATTGAACCCCCCAGAAGGCTGAGTCCAACTTTAATACAGTAGTCATTGCAGCACTTACCTGGGAGCCTCTATGGCTCCTACATGACAGGTGGCTAAGTATTTCTCTTTCATCCTCCCAGCTACTGTTGCAACTGTTTCATTGCATAGTTCTTCTCTCTGTGTCTTGTTTAAGGTCTGTTAGTGACTACCCTGCTATTGAATAATGGTTAAGCAATGATGTAAAACATATGACGAATGTTTGTATATTTGTATTATTATGTGTCCCATGAATGATGTGGGGGCTTTCGGCCCTGTATCCCATATTGTTGGAGGCTATAAATGGTTATCTCCCAATACCGTTCTTCATTCCGAGCATAGTGCCATGTTATTGCAAAACATCAGAATGGTCTGTGGAAATGCCCCATTTTCCATTTTCTTTTCTATGCCTCTACCCAGCTTTCAGATTCCGAAACATGACTGCGTTAATTTCAATGTCCTTGTGCAACGATTTAAAGAACACCCGGGGACTGTTACCCTGTAATGGCGGTGGCTGTCATCTTACGCCCACTCCTTAGGTGAGGGCCCCCTGCTCTTCATAACAGTGCCACACACCTTTCCTCATATGACATAGGTGAACATCTTAGGTATATGTTGGGAACGCGCCACACCCCATCGTATCCCATCTTTGCCTACGCCACGCTGCTGCTAGATGACAGTGGAGTATCACCACAACGTCTTAGAAAGAGGTATAATTGCTTGCTCGCTGCAACTACATCACCTGCCCCATGTCACTCATGCTCTAATCGAACCTTTGGGTCCTAGTGAGTACTTTGATACTCTATTCCCTTGGGGCTCTCCCCTCTTTCCTGCCCCAATGGGCATGGGTCCCTGACCTCAGCAAACTCCCCCACCGCTACCCTCCACCCTCCCCTTGACGCCCTCATTATGAGCTGGTTCCTCCCCAGGTGCTTTGCACGTCGGCTCCCCTCCCTCCAAGGGTGCATCCTGCATGCTAGCTGTGCATGTTTAGACCCACGGTCAACACCTCTCTGCTCCTCACGAGGTTCCACTCAGTTCATTCATTCCTCCATTTCTCCCTTCCTCTTTCTCTCCTTTCTTTTCTTCTTTCTCCCTCTCTCCTTTTCTTCTTCTGGTCTGATCTCCGCACAACCGACTGGTCCCTACCCCCCTCCCAACTTACTTTCCCTCATACTGTTCCCTGTTGCCTCCGCTTTCCCTCTGCGACCCACATCTCTCGCCCCCACTGCTCCACACCCCGTCATACGAATGGTCACCACAGGTCTGATAACCCCCCGCCCTTTGCAGACCATATAATGGAACATCAACGGCCTCACGCATTATATTAAGCGGAAGAACGTACTGTCCTATCTCCATCCAAAGCGAGCAGACATAGGCCCCCATTATGACAATGGCGGTAAAAACCGCCTACCGCTGTGGCTGCCAAAAAAACGTTGCCGCGGTTACCATCCGTCCGCCATAATATGACCCCAGCTGGATTTCCGCCACAAGAAGGGCGGAAATCTGGCTGTGGCCATACTGGCGGATGGTGGTAAGGTGGCACTGCTACCACCCGCAGCGCCACGCCAGTAGACCGCCGCCAGCCGTATTATGAAAAATAATACGGCCTTGCGGTGTTCTGCTGGCGGACGCTGCTGGCGGTACCAGCGTCCCGTCCCATCACCTGCCAGAAGACCCCCTGGATACAGGTAAGTCGGGTTTCTGACAGGGGAGGGGGGTGAGGGTTGTTGTGGGTGTGTGTGCATGTATGTGTGAGTGTGTGCGTGAATGTGAGTGTGTGTTTAGTGTTGTTTGCGTGCGTTTATGAATGTGTGTGAGTGCATGTATGAAGGTGTGTGAGTCCGTTTATGAATGTGTGTGAGTGCGTGTATGAATGGAAATGTGAATGCGTGTCTGCATGTAAGTTTGGATGTGTGTGCGGATGTGTGCGTGAATGAATGGATGCATGTGTGTATGTCTGTGTGGATGAGTGTGTGTCTGCATGTTTGTGTGTATGGGGGAGGTTGGAAGGGAGGGGGAGCGTGGATGAAGAGGAGGTGGGGGTGTCTGGGGAGTGTTGGGGGGTGAGGGGGCCTCCTATCAGTGACAGGGAAGGAATTCCCTGTCACTGATTGGGCATACTGCCATGGTTTTCGTGGCGTTACGGACACCACGAAAACCATGGCGGTAGGAAGGGTCATGAAACCGCCGGCGGCACAATAGTGGCCGCCGGGCTGGAGATTGTTATCTCCAGCCCAGCGGCTGCTACCGCCATGGCGGTCGGAGTGGTACATTGGCGGGTTGGCTTCAGCCAACCCGCCAATGTCATAATGTGACGGTAAGTACCGCCAGCCTGTTGGCGGTACTACTGCCACATTATCTCTGATCGCCGGGGTCATAATGACCCCCATAGCCCTACTGCAGGAAACCCACCTCTCCCACCTAGAATCGGAGGAACTGCATTGTGACTGGGTAGGTTGGGCGCTCTACAGCAGCTGCCCCCGCTGCCATCAGTGGGTTCTGGTTCAGTTAGAAAATGTAGGGTGGCAATATTTCTTCATAGATCCTTACAATTCAAAGTCCTTAAGACATGGTCCGACCCGGAAGGCCGCTACATCCTCGTCAAACTCAGACTTGGTGACCGCACACTATTGGTCGGAACCATATATGCCCCTACGGGCTCCAAACTCCTCTTCTTTCTCCAACTCAACCATCCCTTGATGGAGGTTGGTGCCTCTCATTATCTCCTGGGAGGGTCTGGAATTTGGGCCGCAATGCTATACTTGATTGTACTGGCAGGTTGGATGTAGGCAACAACACTGACAGGTCAGACCATTGGCATCTCGCAGCCGGCTGACCGAGAATACACCTTCATATCGCCAGTCCATGGCACCCAGTCCAGGTTGGAGTATTTTTCAACCACACACCGAACGATTGCCCTGGTCTGAGAGTCCCAGATCCTAAAGGCTGCTCTATCGGACCACTCCTCTATCCTACTTACCTTGGACCTGGGACTTGCCATCCCTAGCCGTAATCCATGGTGCCTGAACTCCTCACGGTACCGCACACCACAGGGATAGGACTAGCTACGCTCCCACATCTCTACCTACCTGGACAACAATAAAGGGTCGGTCTCTGTGGTAGGCTGTGTTACGAGCGGATCAAATAGAGTCAAAACAATGGGGTATTTTACTGTTTAGATTTTATTCTCTGTTTAGTCACAGGCTATTTCTTTTAACGGTAGTGTCAAGGGTCTGAGTCTTTGGGATTCCTGTTTTTCCTTAAGGTCTTTCTCCTAGGTTTTCCTTGTTTCCCCCGTCGCCCTTGGTCTCATGGAGGATGGACGTCTCTCTCTCGGACCCCAGTCGAAAAGAAACAGAAAAAGAAGCGGTAAGTACTTCTGGGGTACTGGATGGGGTACGGTGCTCGTGAGGGTTTAAGGCAACATGCGGGTAAGTTCGTGAAGGGGTGATCAGGGTTGGGTTTTAGGGTTGCGGGGTCCAAACTGTGCCTATTTTCCCTTCTGGCCCCTTCCCTTGTCTCTTATTCACCCTCCCCGTTCCTCCTCCCACTTCCCTGGTGCCTTTCCCCGTAACCGACTTTCCCCGTGACCCTCCCGTCCCTAGGAGGGACCGTACCTTGTCAAGCCACGACCCTCCTGGGTCGTGGCGGCTCTCTCGTTTCTCCTGAGTCTCTTCCGTTTCTAGCTCTCGCACTTCGGTGTTTCCTCCCTCTCCGGTCGGGATTTCCTTTCCGCTCGTCTCCTCTCCACCACACACGCCCGTCGCTCTCCACTCTTCTCTCTCTTGGTGCTCCGTCGCTCTCCACTCTTCTCTCTCTTGGTGCTCCGTCGCTCTCCTCTTTTCCGGGTCCGCCTCCTCTTTGAGTCTGCGAAACCGGAAGTCGTCGATGCTGTGACGACGTGGCGTCTCCCCGTTGCCAGGGGAACGCCGCGCCGTTTCCGTGAATTCAGCCGAAAGATGGCGGATACGAGGTGAGTGTGCTGGGTCCTCCGGGACCCGTCTACAGTCTCCTCCCCCCAGGTCCTGTGGGCGGCTGCAAAAGGGACTATACGAGGCCAGCTCATGAGGGATGCTGCCCTCGCCAATGCCCAAAGATGCTCCCAACAAAAGGACCTTGAGGTCACAATAGCGACATGCACCTGTGATTATACTGTGAACCCCTTCTCCTCCCATACGTCGCCGTCTAGGGCAGGCAAAAATGGAACGCAATGTCTTGTACACTTCCCAGGCAGAATATGCCCTTCAGCGGATGAAAGGGCAACACTACGAGCAAGGGGAAAAGGCAGGTTGCCTCCTGGCAGCCCAACTACGCCTGCAAGAAGCAGCACTAGCCATCCCAGACATTCAGGCTTCAGACGGCATGATCCTCACTCGCCCACAGGATATAGCTTGTGAATTTGGGAACTTTTATCGGACCCTGTACACCCCTGAGACAGAGGTAGATCATGCCCGCCTTGCCACGTTTTTCGTAAACACTCGCATACCTAGCCTTACCACTGATGACAGAAGTCTGCTAGAGGGAGAAATAAGCAAAGAGGAGATAGCTCAGTCAATCTCCAAACTTCCTTACCACAAGGCCACTATGGAGGACAGATTTCTGGTGGAATTTTATAAATGGTCGAGTGAAGAAATGGTGAATTACTATATGAGGCCTTCCTAGGAGCAGAACGCACGGGTTCCCTGTGCCCCATCTCTAACAGGGAGTCCATAGTGGTCCTGCCGAAGCTGGGGAAAGACCCTTTACTCTGTGGCAGCTACAGGCCCATCTCCCTCCTCAATGGTGATATTAAGATTCTGGGAGGAGTCCTGGTGGGATTTGTACCCTGACAGTCATCCAGAAATCATCTCCGTACCCTAGCGCACACCCCCTGGTCCCCCAAAGACCTGCGAGACGAAGCTCTAGGCCTCTCCCTTGATGTGGAAAAATAGTTCAACAGGATCGAGTGATTGTACCTTTTTGAGACCCTGCAATGCTTCGGTTTGGAAGATGACTTCATAAACAAAGTCCTCTGGCTTTACGATTCACCCACAGCATAGCTGAACTGTGGGGGATTCTTTTTGGACCCATCTCCCATAAAGCGTGGTCAAGCCTGTCCATTATCACCATTGTTGTTCCTTTTGGCTGTGGAACCACTGGCAACTTCCATTCGGCAGTCACCACTCATTTCTGGAATCCCCATTCCAGGCAACCACTCCACAATCTACCTCTATGCTGACGATATATTGCTCACCCTCACAGACCTCACCCATTCACTCCCAGCATTACAAACCATCCTTACCGATTTTGCGACACTGTTGGGCTGCAAAATAAAGTGGGACAAAAATGTGTCCCATGTGGCCACATGTATGGCTATAGCAGACTTCCCGATACACTGGAAACAGTCATGCCTCAAATACCTGGGGCTCTACATCAATAGAGGCTTGGACCATATGCTGGCAGACAACATTGACCCTTTGCTTACCCGCACAAAGCAGGACTTCGAGAAATGGTCCCACCTGGGCCGATCCCTGTGGGGGAGAATGCAGGCTGTATGCATGGTGACCTTGCCACAATATACCTATATCCTTGGTATGCTGCCCCTACTAGTCCCCCTCCCATGTTATGATCAGTGTACAAATGCATACGTTCCTTTGTATAGGGGTCGTTACAGACACGCCTATCCAGCGCTAAACTCATAGCTCACCGTGCATGCAACGGCCTGGGCTACCCTCAGTGGAACATTATGCACTAGCCCTCCACCTTTCCCAGCTTGCGTATATGCTCCCTGGGATATCAGACCCCCCAATGTGGGTATTGACAGAACCACGTTTCTAGAAAGCCACAACATCCTCAATATCTCCCAATCAGGATTCAGTTCAAACCACAATACCGAAACAGCCCTCCTGTCCGCAACAGGCGACATTCGCTCACTACTGGAGAAGGGAGAGACTGCGGCACTCATCCTACTTGACCTCTTTGCAGCTTTCAACTCATTCTCTCCCTCTCCAACGAACCAGACAAGGCCAGACACAACTTCCACGAAGGCATGAAAGCAGTCGCCAACTGCATGCGAGACAGCTGCCTTCAACTCAACACAAACACAACACAAACAACACAAACAAGACCGAAGTACTCATCCTGGGCCCTCAACCCAACGCATGGAGCGACTCCTGATGGCCACCCACCCTCGGAAACCTCCCCACCCAGCCAGCCAAGCCTGCAACCTTGGAATCATCCTTGACCCCGACCTCAGCATGAACCATCAGATCAACTCAGTCACCTCCACCTGCTTCCGCACCCTCCCCCTCCCACACAAGTCCTTCAAATGGATCCCCCTCGAACACAGTAAGACCGTCACACACGCCCTCATCACCAGCAGACTGGACTACGGCAACATACTCTGAGCCGGAATCAACAAAAAACTCACCCCCAAATTGCAAAACATCCAGAACGCCGCCGCCAGATTGACACTGCCACATCTCGCAACACCTATGTACTCTGCACTGGCTCCCCATAGAGAAAAGTATCACTTTCAAGATCCTCACCTACGCACACAAAGCCCTCCAAAACACCGGACCAGCCTACCTTAACCAGCGACTCAACTTCCACGTACCCCATAGGACCCTACGCTCAGTCTAGCTCTCTCTCGCAGAAGTACCCGCATCAGGAAAACCGGAACAGGAGGACGCTCCTTTTCCTACCTCGCAGCCACCACCTGGAACACCCTACCCATCCACATCAGACAAACCACCTCCCTCCCCAGCTTCACAAAGGAACTGAAGACATGGCTTTTTTAATCCACCTCCGGTACACGCTACACTCCCCTCCCCCCAGCACCTTGAGACCCTAACGAGTGAATAGCTGCACTTTATAAACACTGATTGAATGATTGATATTAAGGAGTCCCCAAGGACTCAATCTACAATATGGCGCCAGGGAAACCATGAGACTCTCTGCCAACCCAATGATACAAGCCATGATGAAATCTTGGCACTGTGCTCACCGCATCTTTAGGGTGGACCCTCGTATTCACGACCACCACCATTCTGGGGTAATGCGGTTTACTAATCGGGGTGAGGCAGTTGACTGGGACAGTTTGCAATTGGTGGGCATTTTTACGCGGGTCTTAAGTCCTTTGCAGCCCTCCCTGACGAGTTTGGCCTTCCAAGACAACAATTGTGGCGGTATCTACAGCTCCAGCATTGCCTTAACCGTCGCATGGGTGTTTGCCCGTGGACCCTTCAGTCCTCTCCCATGCTTTCCTACCTCAAGACCTGGGGTACCTTCCGGGGAGTGATGTCGGGCATCTACAAACTGGTGAATCGTCATTTATTCTCCCTGCCCCTCTTAAACACCCTCCGTACAAGATGGCAGATGAGGCTGCTGGTGGACTATGAAATGGGGGATTGGGTCGATTTAATAGAGGCATGTGACCATGGTGCACAAGAGGTCCGAATTAAAGTTTGCCTTTTTAAAACCCTACATGAACGGTATTGGACGCCCCTGAAACTGAGAGCTGCAGGACTCCTGCCTCATGCAAACTGTTGGCTTTGTCCTCATCCCCATTGTGACCTGCTCCACATCCTATGCAATTCCCCATCCATCCAATCCTATTGGGACGCAGAGGGGAGCACGATACAGGTAACCATTCCAATCCCGTCCCCTCTCTCCCAGCCCCTGATCATCCTACGTGACACGGGGGAGGTCCAAGACCTCTCTCGTCCGCAAATTCCTCTATTGCACACAGAACTAGCCACAGCCAATACGTACAACCTCTGAAACTGGAACTCACCCACACCTCCCTCCCTTGACAAATGTCTTACGGCAATGTATCAAACAGCCTCCCATGAACGAATCATATATAACCTACAAAATAGAACAGATGTCTTTCTTCAAACCTGGGCCCCTTTCCTTCATGGCAATGTGCTTTAATTGCAATCGCCTCTTTCCCTATGCATCCTGTTATCCACCTGTACATCCCCCCCCTCGCACCATGACCCCATCCCTTATATATGCAAAGCTGCACTCAGGTAGCTCTCCTTCCCCTCCCCCCCTTTTTTATCACCCCACCACCTACCTGACCATCCCACCTCTACTCTCACCCTGTGTTTCCTGCAGCTCTTCCTCCCCCCAGTCGCCCTTCAACCTTCTTCTTCTTAGCCTTCTTCACACTCTTCTCCCCCACTATGATACTGGACGCAAGCATCTTGACATTGATCATGCCCTACCCCTCCCTTCAGCATCACTACTGCCACATCTCTATTTCTCCCCCTCCGCCCTAAGACAACCATCTACCTGCAACCAAGCTGTTAACCTATGGTCCTTTCCGAAAGGTACGTCCTTAACATCCATCCTTTAGCCTTAACCCTCCCACATATATGGACCTCAGTGTTACAATGGCGCATGAAACTCTATGACTTGCATCCACCTATAATTCTGGTCTCTGATGCTGTGTCAAATTGCTATGTAATTGTCCTTTGATGTCCTTTGCTGTTTTCTTCATAGAGGTTCTTTCTTCCCGTCTTCTGTATTGTGATGCATTAGATAACCAATAAAGAATTGCAAAACAAAAAACAAAACAATTAAAGGAAAACAGTGTTTTAAACCATCTATGTTTAAGAATCATTCAAGATCATCAGGGTAGGACTGCCTGCAGAACAGAGCTGGCTATATCAAGGGGGCCTCTGAAAGGCTGGGGCCCTGGGCCAAAGCCCACTTTACCCATGCCTTAAAACATCTCTGCTGCAATGGCTAAAACGTCAACTTACTCCAGTGGCTAAAACATTGGCTGACTGCAGTGGCTAAAACACTGACTGACTGCAATGGCTAAAGCTGGGAAGCCGGCCATGTTTTTCTTATCTAAATAGCTCCTGCAAACTTCTCTGTCACAACATAATGTAACTTGGTCCCTCGAGGGCTGCTGTAAAACGGTGTAGTAATACCGCACAGAATATTACCATAACCACAAGTCGCTTTTATGTGTGGTATTACCACATCATTGTGAACTCTGCAGCCGGAAGTGGGGGGGTGACATGGTTGTACAGTATATAGTCCGATAGTCAGATTGGCAAAGCTTATGGGTTTCTGCAGGTAGAACATTCAATACAATTTTCCTTGTAAGGTCTTGTGAAGAGTCCCAATGGAGTCTCCTAAGCAACTGAGGCCTTTGACCACTCAAATGTAGTCTGGATGCTTCTTGTTTCCTCCTTGGAGCAGTGTTTGTGAGGGCAAGAGTAGGGGCACAGGATCCCTCCTTCTGCAAGTGGCAGCAGGCATGAGTAGCTCACAGCACCTCAGGCCTCACCTGAGGAGAGATTCAAGGGTATCTGAAGACCGGCGAGTTGAAGGCGCTCTTCTCCAAAGTGTGGTGAGCAAGACTTGAGGTTCCTCAGAGTGTTCCTCTAAATTCATGGTCTTGTCTGTAGTTGAGACCTTTACTCCACGTATCTGCTTGCTCTCTTTTTCTGACTGCTCCTCTATCTCCCTGAGCCCTGGTGTATTTGCACCCCCTGTGCAGTCTGACTCTGCAGGCTTCTTTAGGTTTTCTTACTGGTCTACTCTACAGGCTTTTACAGGTCTGTATGTCTCAATTTGTTCCCAGGCTCTAACTCACTTACTTAAACTCAGCTTGGAGACCTGGCTTTTAATTGACTGGAGGATCCAACAATGCTCCCCTCTAATCGGATTATGCAGTGCCTTGGATAGTGGCTCTGAAAGGCTGTAGGGGTTTCAGTGAGCACCTAGGTTATGTTCCGCATCCCCAGCTCTCAAAAATACTTTGTGGTGTTGTGCCCTTCTGTGTGTACAGATCTGTGTCCTCCTTTTGTGTCATGCTCTGGGTGTGTAGTGTGTCATACTGCATGCGGGGGTGTCATCCTGCAGAATGTGGAGTTGGGAATAGGCTGAAGGAGGCTGAGAAGGAAAGTGATCCTCTTCCTGGCTGGTTGTGCATCCTCTTTCCTCTCCTTAGACTGATGTAACCTAACTCAAGAGGGAAATCAACCCTTTGCATAAATAGTGCCAGACACTGGATTATGCGCAAGAACTGATAAAATGAGGCACAGACCAAGGCCAGTGACTGAATAGGTAGCAGTAAACTGAATCTGGCTGATAACATCTCCACATCTGGATTCCCTGTGTGGGACTTCTCAAAATCCAAACATAGCAGGTTGCTCTTTAGAGGCAGGTTAGGTCTGTCTGGACTAAATGTCAGTACCTTGTGATAATATGAAGCACAGTAGACGCAGCTTCCTGAATGAAGGCAAGCATTCTAGCTATCCAGGTGAAATGCGAATAAGAGTTTCACTGCTACAGAACACAAGCATTAAAGCTCTTTCCCGCCGTGCACAAACAACAGCTTTATATACATTTAAAGGCCAACTCTTTAGCACTCCCAAACTTCTTTATTAATCTAACTCTACTTCCAAGCTATGTGGTGCAGACACTGAAACCCTTATTAGGACATGTAACAAATCTGCAAAGGTTTCAGAAAAGTATTCTAAGAGTCTGTTCTTTTAATGCTCTTTTTGCACCTGAGAGATGTTGCTGGCTGCAGTGAGCATGTGTTCCAGCCAACTCTGTGCTCTTGTCAGATGTATGTCCCAAGTTGTGGTGGGTGAGTTTGTTTAGAGTCTGACTGATTTGTGACCAGGCACAGCTGACAATCAATCTGGTGAACTCAGTAGTATTTTGGAAAAGCAACAAGACATTTTGTTGAGCTTGAGCCGGGCAGAGGTATGTTGTGTGAATGTGCTGTTACAACAGATGACATTCAGATTACATATATAAACCACAATGAAAACAGAAAATGGTAAAAATCAAATATTGCCTATTCACACGCTGAAGTCCACATTCGTAAAGATACTGCTCGTAAAATTCCTTTGTGCATTTGAATAAATCATAAACTTACACAAAAGATTAAGGCCCTCATTATGTCATTGGTGGTAAAAAACGCCTACCGCCGTGGCGCCGGCCACCAAAAGACCGTCGCTGCGGCTAACATCTGTCCACCTAATATGACCCCAGCTGGATTTCCGCCACAAGAAGGGCAGAAATCCAGCTGTGGCCATACTGGCGGACGGTGTTAAGGCGGCACTGCTACCACCAGCAGAGCTACGCCAGTAGACTGCCGACAGCCCATCCCCTGCCGGAAGACCCCCTGGATTTAGGTAAGTCGGGTTTCTGACAGGGGAAGGGGGTGTGGGGTGTTGTGTATGTGTGGGAGTGTGTGTATGAGAGTGTGAGTGTGCTCGTGAATGAGAATGTATGTGTTGTGTTGTTTGCGTGCATGTCTGCATGTGTGAGAATGCGTGTAAGTATGGATATGTGAATGCGTATCTGCGTGTCAGTGTGACTGTGATGCGGATATGTGCATGAATGAATGGATGCATGCGTGTATGCCTGTGGGAGTGGGTGTGTGAATGCGTGGTGCGTGTCGGTGTGTGTGTGTGTGTGTAGGGGGGTGGGGGATTGGAAGGGGTGGAGCATGGGTTGGGGGTGAGGGGGTTGTCTGGGGAGTTGTTGGGGAGGGGGCCTCCTATCAGTGACAGAGAAGGAATTCCCTATCACTGATAGGGCCTACCGCCATGGTTTTCATGGCGTTACGAACACCACAAAAACACGGCGGTAGGCAGGGTCAAAATGCTTGAGGTGGTACAATAGTGGCCGCCAGGCTGGAGATTCTTATCTCGAGCCCGGCGGCTGCTACCGCCATGGCAGTCAGAGTGGTACATTGGCAGGTTGGCTTCAGCCAACCCGCCAATGTCATAATGTGGCGGTATGTACTGCCAGCCTGTTGGCGGTACTACCGCCACATTACCACTGACCGCCGGGGTCATAATGACCCCCTAAGTTTACCTTGTGAATCAGGCCCTATGATTTCAGCATCACAAGGGAATATAGAATACATCAACAGTTCTGTGACTAGCTACTTCAGAGACTAGAGACAAACATTGTATTGAAAGACTTTGACAAAATAGTATATATTGAGGTGTCTTACCTCTCACTGTGATGACCACACGGGTTTTTTTCTGATATTATTTACAATATGGTCATGATTTACTCTTTTTCCACCATTCCAGTACTGTGGATTTGTGTGAATGCTTATGGTCCAGCCAGTGTTTTACAAGGGATGCACAATTTAACTTTAGGCAATTTCAGTTCCAAAATAGAACTCAATTTCACCAACTATGAGATTTTCACGATAGTGTTATTTGGTAATATTTGTCTCTCATTCAGTATCTCCTCTAAGTTTACACCCTATCCAAACCAGCCAGTATGGCACAGACATCAATACACCTCTCCTGTTTGCACTGTAGATGTTTAAGGGACATATTTCTGTTAAACAAAAATATTTTACATATTTCTCTTTCAGGTAGATGCTATATCCTTTCTTTGTAATATTCTTAAGTGTGTATTCTATTGACTGACAGCCATACATATCAGATATTGACAATGCCTTTGAGTGACTTCTAGGATTTATTCCAATCAGCACCTTACCTAACAGCCTTCCCTCTGATTTCTGTGTTGTTACATGATCCAATGTGCTTCCTAAAGAACACATGTGAGTAGATCCAGTGCCATGCTATTCTAGAAGCTCTTTACAGTATTCCAGGAGATCATTGCTTGTTTTTGTGTAGTATTTTCTGTCCCTTTTGTGAATCAGGCATGTCTCATTTGGATGATCTGCACCTTCTTCGTACAGGTCCAAGTTTGGGTTTGTGTACATGGTAACTCAGGCATAGTAAAGTGAGTGAAGCAATCACTTAGATTCTTGGGACCAGCAGTTCTTGGACTGATAACTAAAAAAGCTGACATTTTACAGTATTGCTGATTTTTTTATCAGTGACTTTTAAAGATGTAATGTCTTGGATTTATACATGTTTTTATTTGTTTTAGAACTTACCATAGTGCTATTTTGCATTGTATGTGCTTTAAGGATTATTTCTAATTATTGAATAAAGCTAATACTACATTATAGTACAAATATTTGAACTTGGTGGATCAACAGAAATTGTTCCTCTGTCTACTATAAACGGAATACAAGAACACTCTGAGACTCTACCATTTACTATGTGGTGGGCATGTTTTAAAGCACCAGGAAGGGTGCCAGTGAAGAGAGTAAGACCTATATTGTTTTGTTCTTTGCTGTTGTTTTAATGTATGTAAAGGGTTGGGTGTGCAGTGAGTGTTGTGGATGGTAAAGGCACTTGTGGGTTAAGGTGCTTTCATTAGTTGTATCCCCTTTGGTTGTATGCCTAAATGAATGTACTGTTTTAGTTTAGCAGGGTCAAATGGGGGGTGTAATATGGTGTCCCCTTGCTGATGTCAAGACCATTGCCAAGCTTTGAGGCGAGTCCTTCCTCTGAAGCTTTATCAGGCTCTCTAATGTAGGCGAAAGGAGGGAGCAAACAATGGAAGAGGGGGAAGTCACGTTTTCTCAGCGACGGGTACAGGGTGATGTCAATTTTCGGCTTGAAGAGGGAAGTCACTGTGTTTCAATCAGTAAATACTGTACCCCGAGTAGACAAATTGAATTTAGTGTCACACAACATATCATATCATGGAAGTAAATATACAATAAAGAATATGGATTAACTTAACAATGTGCACTTGAAGACAATTGCGATGAGCTCAATGGGTACCAGGAGACCTCCTGGAATCCAAGCACCGGAGGAATTTACTTGTAGCTGGGAACATAAAGCACAGCACAGAACAAGCAGCCAGCAAATAGGTAAGGAGGAAGAGGAAGAAGCGAATAGTAGGAGTCACAACAACCCAAAAGCATGGTACGTGGCACCGTGGCCATAGACCTCAGCCTCTTTATACTTTTACTGTCCAGTTTGACTCTGAGCTATTGAGTGAAGTAGATTTCTTAAAGGGCTGGCTGACCTGGAAGTCATATGCGCCACTCTCTTACCTGCGCCCACTGGCCTGTCCTGTCTTCCACTGTTTCCACTGTGCCCTTCTGGCTGGTTTATTGGTGGTTTATGTAGGTATGCTTCTTGTTTTATGCTCCTGGTGTTCTGCTGTGTGCTCATCTCCTGCTCTGCTTAGATGTGCATGCTATTTGAGCCTAATCTCACTTATTCCTCACAGCTGGGCAGTAGGGAAGAGTGGCATGTAAGAAGAGTAGTATGGGGCCCAGGTGCCGGGAGCGCAAGTAGGAATATAGGCCCTCATTACAACCCTGGCGGTAAATCCTGCTTTCCGCCGTGCAGAAGACCGCCAACATACCATTGCGACAGCGGAATTACGCTAGAGGTATTACGACCCACAGCTCGGAATCCGCCACAATACAGACACCCACACAAGTCCGCCATACCAAAGGTCAGTGATAAACTGGCGGTACCAAAACCCACACCGTTACGCCATCAGGAATACGCCCACAGAATCACGACCCACGAATCAACGCGGCGGTCATTCAACCGCGGTAAATCATTGGCAGTACACACCGCCGCGCTCAAAATAGACACACACTAACAAAACACTATCACATTGGACAAATCAAAAAACACACACCTGACACACATACACACACCACACCCACACACCCACAATACTAGAAAACACACACCCACATTACCCACAAACCCTTACAACCAAAAATTTCGAGGAAGGCCAGAGAGAGAGATTAGCTAACACAACACCAGCATCCACAGACACACAACACCATCACATATACAACATCCACGCACAAAACATCACACACCCCAAAACATCACCCCACACATCACCTCACACATCACCTCACACATCACTCACACCACATCACGGCACCTCAAAGACACCCCAGGTTTTCTGATGAGGAGCTCAGGGTCATGGTGGAGGAAATCATCCGGGTAGAGCCACAGTTATTGGGATCACAGGTGCAGCAGACCTCCACTGCAAGGAAGATGGAGCTATGGCGGAGAATTGTCGACAGGGTCAATGCAGTGGGACAGCATCCAAGAACACGGGATGACATCAGGAAGAGGTGGAACGACCTATGGGGGAAGGTGCGTTCCGTGGTATCCAGACACCAGATTGATGCACCCCCACCTCCTCCCCACAACTAACAACATGGGAGGAGCAAGTCTTGGCGATACTGCATCCTGAGGGCCTCGCAGGAGTAGCAGGAGGAATGGACTCTGGTAAGTCATATCTTAACTACTTCATCCCCCCCACCCGACCTGCATGCTATCACATACTCCCACCCTCACCCTCACCCCATCACTTCACCATCTCCCACACACCCCAATATCACGCCCCACCACTCCCACAACCAAGCCATGCATTCAACAAAAATGCATGGACCACCGTCACCAAAGAATGTCCAGTACAGAAACCCACACAGACCCCAAACCAACTATCACAAAAGGGCTAACACAATGACGCAAGCACAGGAGTCGAGGGTACCTCACCCAATGCACAAGATGGCACACATAGATACTAAAACTATGCATTTACACCCCAACAGGACCCCTACGCAACGTCACCGGACCGGAGGTGCCAGATATATCCAGTCCCCCCACAGAAGAGGCCCACAGTGATAACAGCAGCTCTGCACGCCTGGATCAAGATGACCAGCCCGGCCCATCAGGGACCTTGGGACAGTCGGTTCCCCTGTCACAGTCCCAAAACACCACAGAGCCTCCCCTCAGGAAACACTGCCACAGCACCCACCCAGCGGGCCCATACCTCTGTCCCCAGGACACGTCAATCAGCAGTGTGTCCACCACTACAGGGAACCCAGGCAAACCCACTAACCCAAGACAATCAGGGACCTGGGGTCAGTGGCAGTGGGCACACCGCTCAGGGGACAGAGGCACAGGATAACAGGGAAGCTGGGAGGACTGCTGTGCGACAGGGGGAGGACAGGCCCAGGGAACCGACACTCCACGAGGCACTCTCCAACATCATGGGAGCTTACCACCATTCCCAAGAGACCATGGGCACGGTACTGGCCAAGTTTCAGGAGACCCAGTGGCTGCAGGAGGAACACTACCTGGGGATCAGGGAGGACTTGAAGTCCATCAACACCACCCTGGTCACCATTGCAGGGGTGCTGGCAGACCTTGTCAATACCATGAGGGACACAGTGGCACACAAACGGGCCCCTGACACTAGCCTGGATGATGAACAGCCCTCCACCTCCGCAGGCGCTAGTGGACAGGAGGCACCGCCACAGGACACAAGCACCCCACCCCCTGCAGAAGGAGAACCACCCCGCAAACGGTCCCTGAGATCCAGGAACAAGACAGAGAACTTAGCCAAGACCCCCGCCAGGAAATAACACTCTCCTGAATGTCACCCTCGGTCCCACTTTGACACCCTGTCCACCTTAAACTGCCATTGCTCCACTTCCTATGCCCCATTGGACAATGCACCTGTGAAATAAATAGTCTGGACTCTGCAATGGACATTCCTCCACCATCACCCCAGACCATTTTACAACCCCTCCACTTATCTGCACATAAATAAACACACTTGAATCACAAAACAATCTGGAGTCAGTCTGTGCTTTCACAAATGTGTAATAGCAAAATATCTGGAAGATAGCAATGTCAATGTACTTGTTCACATACCAATGTAACACAGCTGTAGGCCAGCTGTAAACATAGCAGATGGCACAAAGTGGGACCCAGATCTCTGAAATGAAAAGGCAAAGTAACAAGTCAGGGTCCATACAATGAGTGAAAATGACAGACTTATGCTATCTCCAACAATAGTATGGGATGTGGGAAGCAGTTACATCTTTTTACCTGTGTCTCACTGGAAGTATTGCCTGATGATGTTGTTTCGGTTATCAACATCTTCTTCTTCTGCCTCCTCTTCTTCACTGTCCACAGGCTCCACAGCTGCCACAAGACCACCCTCTGGCCCATCCTCCTGCAGAAAAGGCACCTGGCGTTGCAAAGCCAGGTTGTGCAGCATACAGCAGGCCACGATTATCTGGCACACCTTCTTCGGTGAGTAGTATAGGGAGCCACCTGTCAGATGGAGGCACCGGAATCTGGCCTTCAGGAGGCCGAAGGTGCGTTTGATAACCCTCCTAGTTTGCCCATGTGCCTCATTGTAGCGTTCCTCTGCTCTTGTCCTGGGATTCCTCACTGGGGTCAGTAGCCATGACAGGTTCGGGTAACCAGAGTCACCTGCAAATGTCGAGGGACAACTGTTAGACACACACTAACCCTTAGGGACAACCCCATACCCAGACACCTATGTCAACTGTGTTGGGATCTTGGCCTCACCTATTAGACACACATGGTGCCTCAGGAGTTGCCCCATCACATAAGGGATGCTGCTATTCCTCATGATGTAAGCGTCATGCACTGATCCAGGAAACTTGATATTCACATGGGAGATGTACTGGTCTGCCAAACACACCATCTGCACATTCATCGAATGGTAGCTCTTCCGGTTTCTGTACACCTGTTCATTCCTGCGGGGTGGTACAAATGCCACATGTGTACCATCAATGGCACCAATGATGTTGGGGATATGTCCCCGGGCATAGAAGTCACCTTTCACTGTGGGCAAATCCTCCACCTGAGGGAAAACGATGTAGCTGTGCATGTGTTTCAGCAGGGCAGACAACACTCCGGACAACACGTTAGAGAACATTGGCTGGGACATCCCTGATGCCATGGCCACTGTTGTTTGGAAAGACCCACTAGCCAGGAAATGGAGTACAGACAGAACCTGCACTATAGGGGGTATTCCTGTGGGTTGGCGGATAGCAGAAATCAGGTCTGTCTCCAATTGGGCACACAGTTCCAGGATTGTTGCACGATCAAGTCTGTATGTGATTATGATGTGTCTCTCCTCCACTGTCGACAGGTCCACCAGGGGTCTGTACACCGGAGGATGCCGCCATCTCATCACCTGGCCCAGCAGACGTGCCCTATGGAGGAGAACAGCGAGCAGAGGGCCATCCAACACTGAGGTATCACATTGGGTTATTTGCTGAAACGTTGTAAATTCCCAATGTGCCTGTATCTGTCTGTATTCCCAGCCTAGATAGGTGTGATGCAGTTTTGTATCCATCCCATTTGGCCCCCTGAAATGGCGGCTGCCTGACCTGTAAGGTGGGACAATGGGAAATGAGGTAACTGCACTGGCGATGTACACCATCGCGGTGGGCGATCGAAGACCTCGGCGCAATTCAGCAGTGGTTAACATTGGGCCCTATGGGTCCCAGGAGCCAATGATGATGTACCCCGGCGGTGACGGCACGCCCCGCCGCGGACGTGACTGCCATTTTCTATCAGTGCCCTCACTTGATACCTGAGCTTCAACAGGAGGGGACGTACACTGCAAGTACTGCTGTGACCTGCGTCTGGAAGCGACAATGGCTACAGTGTCTGGGAAAAGGGCCCCTGCCTTCACTTCAGAGGAGTTGGAGAAACTAGTGGATGGGGTCCTCCCCAAACATGCAACTGTACGATTCTCCAGACAAACAGGTGAGTACACTGTGAGCATGCTGCGTGGGCAATGCCTGTTTGGAGTGGTGTGGATGGAAGATACGTGTGGGGGCGGGGGGCTGAGGCCTGTATGTGCGGATGGTGAGTGCATGTGCGTTGGGGCATGGGTGGGAACTGGTGGGCAATGAGTATGACGGTCTGGACGGGTGAGTAATTTCCTTTCCTCCTGTACCTTTCCTCTAGGTCAGCGCCCACCGGAAGAAGGGAATTTGTCGTGCCATCGCCTAGGAGGTCCGGACCCTGGGGGTCTACCACCGACGGAGCACCCACTGCCGAGAAAAGATGGGAGGACTTGCGCCACTGGAGCAAGAAGATGGCGGAGGCCCAGCTGGGGCTGGCCTCCCAATGTGGAAGGAGTGCCCGTCGCACCATGACCCCCCTGATGTTCTGCATCCTGGCGGTGACCTATCCGGAGTTGGATGGGCGCTTGAGGGCATCACAGCAGCCACAAGGGGGTGAGTACACTCTCCTTCAGCTGACTCTGCGCGCATTACGAGGTGTCTGGGTGGGGGAGGTGGGCAGTGGGTTCCCCTAGGCCAGGGCAAACTTGGTAGACCAGGTCCCTTGTTAGGCAGGCTCTGTTGCACCCCAATCCCACTGGTGGTAATAGCCATCTACACCTAGTCAGGCTCCTGTGACTTCTAGGTGTGCAGCAATTGGGCTTAGGCCTCCTACCCCATGGGCATGTGAATTTGCTAGGAACTGTTAGTGCATGGCGTAGTGCATAGGGCTGCTCCCTGTGTGTTGTGTCCGCCAATGGTAGTGGTGTTGCATGCACTGAACATGTTTTTCTTCTGTCTCCCCCCCCCTTTTGTTTTGTCTCCCTGTTCTTGTGTGCAATAGCATCATCTGGCAGAGGAGCAGTGGCACCGGAGCAGGAGGGAGCTGCAACCCACTTGCCCCTGGAGGATGAAGCAACAGAGTCTGAAGCCACCAGTGGGACGGAGGGCGAGGAGAGCTCCACGACGGGGACAGGAGCAGTCACTAGCGACAGCGACTCCTCCTCTGATGGGAGCTCCCTTGCGGTGGCGGGCCCCTCTGTGCCCACCGCATCAACAGGTACAGCCGCCACCCCCCCCTACCAGCACCGCCCTTCCAGCAGCCCCTCAGCGTCTGTCCTGTGCCCGCTCACCCAGGAGGGTGGGCTTCTCCTTCGCCCCAGGCATCTCAGGCCCTGCCCCAGTCAGCCCTGCTGCTCTCAGTGAGGAGGCTATTGACCTCCTGAGATCCCTCACTGTTGGCAATCTACCATTTTGAATGCCATCCAGGGTTGTAGCCGGGCGCCTCCGGACGCCGCGGCTTCAGGAGAGAAGACGACCGCCAACGGATACCCCGGGGGCATCCGAGGAACTCCTGACGTGATGACGTCTAACGTCATCCGTCAGGAAGAAATACGGAAAGAAGAAGATGGACAAAAAACGAGAAGAGGAGAAGAGAGAGACGCCGACACCACGAGGAGCACCTCCGGACACAGCAACCCCCTGCATCCGGAGGATAACCCTGCCGCGAGAGGAGGAGGACGCGCGAAGAACGGAACACCCAGGGCGCCTCCCGCCCCTGTAGAAGACAAGCCGGGAGACTGTCTACAAGCCGGCCGTGTCCCTGGAGGGGCGTGGCCCGACCAGGTACGAGCGTACCAAGGGTGGAATTGGGGTTACGGGTGGCTGACTGGGCGGAAGGACACCAAGGAGAGGGAGTTAAGGTCCTGCAAAGAGGGGGAGGTGGTATAAATGGGAACCCAGACCCTGCCTATAACTACAACCACGACCTAACCCAGAAATAGCAAGAAAAGCTAAGAGAAAAGGGGTCACCAAGAGGACACTATAAGGAATTAGGAGACATAGCTTCACCTATTCCCCCCCCCCCCACTACCTCGTCCCTCACTCCCTACTAACCATAAAGGAAACAGGAGATAAATTATATTCCCCACTTACCTGTGCCTTGTTTTTCTTTCTTCTTTATTTTGGGGAATCCGGTCCCACTGAGCCTCGACGAAACAAGGTCCCCCTCCACATCGGAACACGCCATTCCCGGAACTCTCGACCCTGAAAGAAAAGGGATTCATATTGGTTTCTGGACTCTGACAACACCAAAAAGCTTTGTGACACGAGCTAGTGTCCCCTACGAGCAGATAGAAATAAAAGCACTAACCCCTTAAAACCCTGAGTCTGTCGCCTTCTTCCAATATCCTTTCGACTCGGGATAAAGAACCCGCTACAGTGGTGTCAGAAGTGGGATATTGGAATTGGCGACAAGGGCTTCCAGAAAATGGAGGAACAGTGTAGAATGTCTGATATGATGCAACAGTTGGCCTCAGGACAGAGACACCTACAATTGGTGTGGGAAGAGCAACAAAAAGAGGCTAAGTTGGAAAGAGAGACACTACAAAACGCACTCAAAAGCCAGGCTACTATAATGGCCAACAACCAGTTGGTTCATGAAACCGCCATTAAAAATCTCACTGATACAATAGCCGCTACTCGTGTGCACCCAAATGTGCCTAGTTCAGTCCTACAACGATATCAAGAAGGTGAAGACCCCGATGCCTTTTTCACCAATTTTGAACGAGTTGCTACTTCCGCTACCTGGCCACCGGAGCGCTGGGGCCAATATATCGCCCCCTTATTAACGGGAACACTCCAAGCCGCTTATCAGGCGGTAAACCCCGGCGGAACAACCCCATATAAGGATATTAAAAAGAGCATCTTGGAACGGGTGGGATTTGACTCTGAACATTATCGTGTCCGATTTAGAAAGGCTAAATGGGGACCCTCCGAAAATCCCCGGGCTCTATACTTTAGGATTAAAGATCTGGGTCTCAAATGGTTGGGCCCCATAGGGACTAATCGGGAAGACATTATTGAGATTGTGCTCTTAGAACAATACCTAGACGCTCTACCGCCTTCTACGCGTAACTGGATCAAGCAACATCCAAACCCGGATACCAATACCACCATCGAGCTAGCCTGTGCTTTTCATCGCTCCCTCGAATTCAAGGTCACAACCCCTCGATCCACGCCTAGTCCCCTACGTCAAGGTTCTGGGATATCTTCATCAGGGAGCCGAAGAATCAATGAAGAAATAGGGAAACCACGGGGTCTTGAAAGGCCATACATACAACAACCTCAGTGTTTTAGCTGCGGAGAATGGGGTCACATCGCTTGCGGTTGTCCCCTGAAAACAGAGAAACCGGAACCCATGGAAATAGGGGTCACGAGGGGAAGGGTCTTTTACACTGGGAGAAGGGCAACCCCTTACAAAAAGACACTGCTTATCAATGGGAAACCCACGGTGGCCCTTATTGACTCAGGGTGTAGCCAGTCAGTAGTCAGGGCTGATTTGATTAATAAGAGTCTCCACACGTCAGGGCTTACGGTATCAATCTGCTGTATTCACGGAGAAACCAGAGAATACCCCCTGATCTGGACAACCCTCATCTGGGAAGGAAAAGAAAACCCCATCAGGGTGGGGTTAGTAGAACAGCTGGTTGAAGAGGCCATTATAGGGACTGACTTTTCGGAGTTTTCCAAACTCTTGGAGAGTGTTCGCCCGGCCGAAGAACCGAACACCTGGTGGAAAGATGCTCCTTTTTCCACCAGTCCTCTGTCACCTCCGACGGTGCGACCCAAACTCTCCCGGAAGGAAAAAAGAAGGATCAAGAAAACCTACAACTCGGACAACCCCAGTCTCGCGAGGGTAATTACAGAGGTTTTTGCCCTTACTACTCTTCCCCCCTTCCGGACCTCTCAAAGAGAAGACCCCAGTCTAATCCACGCCTGGGGAAGCGCACGACCACGGACCCCACAAGACAAGGGTCCCTCGTTCACTGTAATTAAGGATCTATTATATCGAGTCACTAATCAGAACCAAGAAAAAAAAAAACAGTTGATAGTTCCCGAGCCTTACAGACAACAAGTCCTACACTTAGCGCACAGCCAGCCAGGGGGTGGCCATTATGGAAGGGAGAAGACAGAAGAATATTTGTTGAGGAAGTTTTATTGGCCGGGGGTTTTTTCACAGATTAGGAGGTTCTGTCAACAATGTCCAAAATGCCAATTGATTGATCCAGGTTCACGGAGGAAGGCCCCCTTGCAACCTCTTCCCATCATTGATGTTCCCTTCTCCAGAATAGGGATGGACCTGGTTGGCCCCCTTTTACCCTCATTCAGAGGTTATCGTTATATATTGGTATTAGTGGACTACGCCACTAGATATCCTGAGGCTATTCCCCTTTCTAGTATTAGCACTAAGAGTGTCGCCCACGCCATGATTGGGTTCTTTTCCCGAATCGGGTTTCCTCGGGAGATCTTAACAGATCAAGGCACCCAATTCATGTCCAACTTGATGACACAAATATGTCAATTATTAGGGATTAGACAATTGCGGACGTCGGTCTATCATCCACAAACCGATGGTTTGGTGGAGAGATATAACCGCACCCTAAAGACACTACTAAAAAAATCCATCTCAGAGACAGGTAAGGACTGGGATAGAAAACTTCCCTTAGTCTTATACGCAATCAGGACCCACGAACAAGCATCTACAGGCCATAGTCCTTTTGAGTTGTTATTTGGGCGACAACCCAGGACCCTACTAGACATGGCCGCGGAAATGTGGGAAGAGGAAGAAGGAGAAAAGACCCTTCTAAACTATACCCGAGACTTAAAAACTCACCTACATACAGTATGGGAAAGCGTTAGGGAACACATGGAAAGGGCCCAGGACAAACAGAAAAGGAATTATGATCGGAATACCCAATTAAGGTCTTTTGCCATAGGGGATAAAGTATTAATCCTTCTCCCCAGTTCAGACAACAAATTGTTAGCAAAATGGCAGGGACCATATCTTATAACAGGCATAGTAACACCCGTAACCTACAAAATTCAGCTCAACGATAATCCTAATAGATCACAGATCTTCCACGTTAATTTGTTAAAACGATGGGAAGAACCTCCAGCCGAACAAAGGCCAGGATGTCTAGTTAACACTGTTAAGGAGTTGGAGATAGGATGGTGTCCCACTGATCCGCCTGGCGAAAGGGAAATTCCTGTCATAAATACAGACCTCTCTTTTCACCAAAATAGACAGTTAGACAAACTCCTCTATAACCATATCCCGGTGTTCTCATTGATGCCCGGTAGGACCCGATTGGTACACCATCAAATCATCACCCCCCCAGGGAAAACAGTACGGTTAAGGCCTTATCGTATCCCTGAAGCCCGGAAAATCCTCGTAGAAAACGAAATAAAAAAAATGTTAGACCTAGACATCATAGAGCCTTCCCAGAGCCCCTGGTGTTCACCAGTGGTATTGGTACCCAAGCCTGACGGGTCCATATGCTTTTGTATTGACTTTAGACAAGTCAATTCCATATCCCAGTTTGACACATATCCTCTCCCAAGGATAGACGAATTATTGGAAAGGTTAGGAAAAGCCAAATACATGTCCACCCTCGACTTAACAAAAGGGTATTGGCAGATTCCGTTGGCCCCCGGTGATAGGGGAAAAACGGCTTTCGCTACTCCCTCAGGGTTATATCACTTTAAGGTACTTCCTTTTGGGTTACACGGCGCTCCTGCAACCTTCCAACGTCTCATTGACACCATATTGCGACCTCATAACAGATACGCGGCAGCCTATCTGGATGACATCGTTATCTTCAGTGAGACCTGGGAAGATCATTTGATCCACCTCGACAGAATCTTCTCGGCTTTAA